>NC_060122.1:670614498-680614498 GCF_021461395.2 Schistocerca americana
ATGTGTGTGCAAAGCATTGTGAAAATATCTCAAATAATAAAGTTATTGTAGAGCTGTGAAATCGCTTCAATCATTTGTAATAACACTGTAAATAAAGGTGCGAAATGCGCAAAAGCAGTCAGCCAAACAACTGACATGGAAGGGAATAACGGTCCAGTGGAAACGAACCTCCATACACAATCTTCTCGAATTTCCACTTGATCACGAAAGCCGCCCAACACATGCTATGTATTAGTTAGCTGTTCAGTCGTCTTGACGACAGCAAAGTTAACTCAGATACATTCCTACACTCCAACAGGCCTCTGTATTCAGACGGCTGCTCCAGTTAACGGGGAAAGTGAATCACTCCCACCACAGGCCATGCATACACGGAATTCACAAGCATTCTAGAAAACCCATCACATATATTTTTTATCATTATACTTCCAATTAAATGTTAGGATTGTGGTCTCAATTGAAGGGCATTCGACAATGAGTGAAGTATCCGAAATACATGCTGCTGAAGGACGTGGCTCTGGAAATGGAAATATCTGTACCTTCCTTACAACTGGACATAGTCATCTCCTTCACACATATCGAAACAGAGACACATACATTATAAGCCTGATGCTCAAATGCGAACATATCATGCACCCCCCACTACAACTAAATATAATAGTACTTGACCAATAAATGATTCCAAACAATGCAAAACAATACTGACTGAAAATCAACGAAGGGTGGGCAAGTCTCTTAGGTTTTTCTTTCAAGTCTCAGAAAGAGAGACGTATTCAGTCAGATGTTTAAAAAAAAAACGATATCAACAACTACTGCAAGATACCGTCACAAACGGTCTTGGTTCTACAGCTGCACCCAAGTACCCATGTTAAAAGCTATACCCGCTTTACAAATCGAGGTATGACATTACCTCTGAATGAGGTGGTATCTTCCAGAAAAATAAAGTGACAGTGATCGTGGGAATGTGTATTATCAGACCAACACATAGCCCACTATGCAAACTCGCAATAAAATTAACGGATTTGGAAAGTTATTCACCTAAGGAACATGGTACGCAAGCAGTATTTGCGACTCCTGCACACTGTCCCGCTAGATAAATCTATAGTATTTGTAGTGCATTCTGTCTCGATAACGTATCAGAGGTTATGTGATATAACCATTGAGTTATAGGCGATGACTGATTGAGAAGGAACACAAACAGTAGTAATAGATGATGTGCTGATTGAGCTCGTAAAATAATGTACACTGGCTTTTTAAACCTCTAGTGTTACGCTATCCACCATAAATAACGTCCATGATTTCGAATCAGGTCTTTTTACTCAAGCACATACCTGCATCGAATCACACCCACAAGTGAATCATATTTCTGGCACTCTCATATCTCGCAACGAATGACCTTCCTCGAACCTGTCTGCTACAGTAAAATTACAACCTGGTTTTAACCAGTCCCTATGCATCCTGCAGCTGCCCCCGTTTCTACAGCTTTGTGCATGTGATCGTTCCATTTTAAGTCGGAACTGAGTGGAAGTCGGAGATAACATACCCACCACATTCTGCAACCTGTGTAGAAACAGGGCGACCTGAGTTAGTGCGACAGGAGCATGTTTTGACCATTCGATGGAAATGTCCGAGTTTTGGTGCATCCCCAGACTACATACAAGAACTACAGATCCGTGTGCATTCAAATCTATCACCCCCAACATGCTATCATCGTTATTCTCTACCCCCAAACAGACAAAAATTAAGAACTGTAGAAGTTCCAGTAACTTCAACCAGTATTATTTTGCGAGCAAGTCTGTAGGCCATGCTATGCGTTATTTGGACAGTTTACGAGTTGATTTCATATCCAGACATCAGTGTACTGAATTATTTAGGAGTGGTGGAACAGTTTTTGTATAGCACGATCTGTGACATCTGTATGCGCATCACACACTCGCACGCACGCACGCACACACACACACACACACACACACACACACACATCACGAGCGGTGGAACAGCATGATCTGTAACGACAGTCGGTGGCCGTGCGGTTCTGGCGCTGCAGACCGGAACCGCGGGACTGCTACGGTCGCAGGTTCGAATCCTGCCTCGGGCATGGGTGTGTGTGATGTCCTTAGGTTAGTTAGCTTTAAGTAGTTCTAAGTTCTAGGGGACTTATGACCTAAGATGTTGAGTCCCATAGTGCTCAGAGCCATTTGAACCATTTGTAACGTCAGTATGGGTGTCACACACACGTCATGCGCGGTGGAACAGCACGATCTATGACGTCAGTATCCGCATGTCAGGGGTGTCCCATTAGAACGGCGATAGAGAGAAAGCAGTCAACAGATGAGAGGGCTGATATTTGCTCTGGTGGTGGTGGTGGTAGTGCTGTGCACTAGGTCAGTTGGGCTCTGGACCTTGTGGTGAACACACTGGATGGCGGTAGTGGCTCAAATTGTTTAAATAAAGACTGGTGCATGATTTCGACAGTTGGCGATTAGCAATCATGTTTGCAGAGTCTTTTAGTGGTTCGCATGCCTTTGGCTGTGTGACGTGACCCCTTGTCAGAGAATGTGTTTTGTATCAGTTAAATAAATACACTCCATCCCTAAATAAATTGTTCCAAAGTAAATAAAGTACACTCTTTCCTCTCTCCACCAGCCCAGTGCAGGCTGAGTCCTTCTCCCACGAATCCCTAAGAGGAGGTGGCGATTGGGTGACTTAGGTTAGTGGGGGTAGCCCAAGTGACTTATTTTCCCGCGATTTTCTTGTGTTAGTAGAGATATCGATGGTGTGATGCATTATCGAGTTGGAAATTGAACCTCCCGCCGTTTTTCGGGGGAGGGGAGGGGTCTATTAGTGCATGTAGCCCAATTGACCTATCTTCCGCCAAAATTCAGTCTTCCAGCGGGGGTTGTGAAACTTGCATCATCAACTGACGTCACGGCCGCCATCTCGGATGATGTCATGCACTGTGCCCATTAGAACATGTTAGTCCACGTTAATGCACATTAGTACACGTTAGTACATGTTAGTACGCGTTAGTACACATTTGCTCGATAACATGGGTTGGTAAGCAGATGTGGCGCTCGGTTGAGGATCGTGGTGGAGACTTTAACTATATCTTTCCAAATGCAGGTGGGTGTGGCATTCGCGAAAATTCATTGCAAGTCCAGCAGTAGAGCTCTCTGGTGGTGTCAATATGTACTAGAGCTCGTGCTGAACACATTGTTTGTCATCATCTTGGATAACAGTACTTGCACCATCACCTGACATCATGGCCGTCATCTTGGATGACAGCACTCTCTGGTGGTGGCACTGTGTCCTAGGCCAGTTTCAGGCTGGACCTTGTGGCGAACACACTATTTCCCACCATCTTGAATTACGTCACAGATGAGAGCGCCCTCTGGTGGTAGTACTGTGTACTAAGTCAGCTGCAGTCCGGATCTTGTGGTGAAAACACTGAATGGCAGTGCTGCATGAAATTGTGTAAATAAAGACTGGTGTATGGAAAATAAGGACTAATGTCCAGCACTAGTCGAGTCCTTTGCCCACAAGTCCTTACAAGGAGGTAGCAGTCAGGTAACTGAAGTTAGTCGAAGTGCCCTTTCTTTCGCACCATTTTCTTACCTTAGTAGAGATACGCAAATTGACTTGGCGCCAGCTTATAGGAAGAATTGGCGGTCGGATGATTTGGGCTAGTGGAGGTAGCCCAAGTGACCTATCATCCCGCAGTTTTCTTAGGTTAGTAGAGACAATCATGGTGTGATGTATTATCCTCTTGGAATTTGAATATCCCGCCATTTTTCTGAGGGAAGGGTGCGTGGTATTTCCCTATCAAAATCCTCCATCTTGGGTAACGATACTTGCGCCATCAGCTGACGTCATTTCCGCCATATTGAATGACGTCACGCACTGTTCCCAAGTCTACATGCGTCATCTTGGATGACGTCATCGCCGCTATCTTGGATACATCTGTCAACAGTGGAAAGTGGCGTAACACTTCCTTTGCCCCAATACTGACATAATCTGTAAGCTAAAAGGACACAAAAACTGAATCTGCTTCTGTGGCTTTCATTGACATTTGAAATGCTCACTTAAGTAGTCCATCATCAATTACTACCAATCAGAACAACAGTTTGAGTCCCATTTTCTTAAGAACTGTGTAAAGTGCGTGCTGTGCAACATTTCCACGTTACAGCATGTGACCCACAAAGCAGTAGTTTAGCTGCACGCTGCATGCATTAAACTAAGTTAACTGTATTGTTGTATTCAGAGAAGTTGCGGGGTCATTATATGTTTCCCCTTTAATTGTATTTGCAATTCAAATGAGATGGTA
Organism: Schistocerca americana; assembly: GCF_021461395.2. NCBI lineage: Eukaryota > Metazoa > Arthropoda > Insecta > Orthoptera > Acrididae > Schistocerca > Schistocerca americana. The sequence continues at coordinate 670,618,820 of NC_060122.1, forward strand.
TAGCAATGAACTTGGCATGAGTAACATTATCTTTGTGTATTGTGCAAAATCATAACTTGAATAGTGAGCTAATATAAATTACTGACAAGTTCAGATAAAGGTTTTTATTATGAGCCCAAGTGTATTGTGTAACTCTGTTGAAATGTGTGTCACAAACTACTAACCCAAAACTGTATCATATGCAACAATCTAAGTTTGGTATCGTGGATTTCATATATGAAATTTAACATATTCCCTGTTGTTTTACAAACCATTGAAACTTCAGTAAATGATATTAAATAATGATTAATGTATGGTAAAGAAAGAAATATATTTGGAGATACATTACATCACAAAAATTACAATGAGATATTCACAGAATAGCGTTATGTTATTGGTTTAGATTGCCCCATGAAGCCGCCATGCCCTGCCCACTGCGAATGTCTGGGATCAACTTACCCAAATTTAAGTATAGGAGCTTGTAGTGCCTACTTCTTTACAAGTTTGTTACCGAGTATGTGGTAAATAAGACGTCCAAATTGTCCTGTTGCGTCTCAATATATACCTTTCCATAAGTGAAGAGCTAAGTCGTCTTCCTTAATCTTGTTATGATGTGTTCTTATCGCCTCAGTTAGGCTGTATAACTAATCCTAGGTACTAACATTTGTCTGTTCTTTGATATTTACGTACTTTTGTCCTTTTTGATGCTACAATCTTGCTGTTCATGAATATTCCTGTTTTCTCTAAGTATATTTGTAGTTTCGATTTCCTTTTGTTTGTATGTCTGTCAGTATCAGTATTGTATACTATGGTCACCCCAATTGAAGTTGCACAGTTTTAAACAGACTAGCATTGTATTTAGGAGGATGGACGCTCACATCAGTTTTGTTATTATCCATTTCCCAGTCAATTTGTATCCCCCTTTCTGTGTTAGATTTTGCCAATCTCTTCCTGTATTGTCTGATCATTTTTTCAAGATGCAGTTAAATAGTAACAAATAAAGTCTTTCACCTTCTGTCACAGAAATCTCAGATGGATTTGAAACGACACCCAAGAAATTTTTTTCTGATTTGTATTTGTCTGTGTATCTTACAAGAGCTCCTATTTTTTCTGATCCACGCCAAATTCCTCCAGGATTTTAAAAATATAGACCTATAAGATGTTTTCGAAATCTACAAGCATACACCAGGAATATATGCAGGAATCTCTGTGAACACAGCTGTTATCTTGAAAGGTAAGAATGTGTACACTGTCCGCATTATGAACATATGGACGAAAGGGCAACACTTGTTAAGTTATAATGGTGAAATAAACATCCTGGTTCATTGTATTAACTAAAGTGGGATTTATATGATCATTGCTGAGAATATCATCACTGCATTTGTCAGTTCTCGAGTACACGGAAGTGGATCGTTGTGGATTAATGCATTTAAACAATCTTCCTCAAATCCTTAAGGTCTTCCTATACCTGTAGAGTCACTAATGTCAAAACTCCTGACAACATTTTAGGCAGGGCAGCCACATCTATGAAGAGTCAGTTTGAGTATTAATAAACCTCTTCAGCTGTATTTAGTCTGTTGCTGTTGGACCACTGCCGATTTTGTGGCACTAAAAGCCACATCTTCAGGTGAACGTCTGTATAACAATAAATCCAGAAGGAATAATAACCTTGATATATACACTGTATGATAAATTATTTTAAGATTTTTTTAAAAAAAATTACAGCTGTTAGACTTCTACTTGAGAATATTAAAATGTTTGTGCTCATAACTAGAACATTAGCTTACAGCTTTGTGCCCAACATTCATTGTCCATCAAAGCAAGCAAATATAACTAAAAGGCAGTATGTCATAGAATAAAACAATGGGATCCAACATAGTGGCTAGGTCCTAACCAAATCATACAATAGTGATCCATTGGTAAGGTGAAAATAAACAAGAAACTATTGAGATCTTATTTTGGACCAGAATGAAAAACCTATAAGTGGTTGCCACTAAATGGAGGGATATTCTACCTGGACCAAACCCGTCAAGTAAGTGATTACTGACGAAAAAGCAGAACTTAAAAACCGCGCTTACCGCTTCTCTGGTCTATACGCAATCACAAACAGGGGACTCAGTTGTGTGCTGCATCATACTGATGGCAGGAATGTAAACAGCTTGCTTTTAGTGGTGTTTCTTTCTGATGGACACTGAATATTGGGTACAAAGCTCCAAGCTTTTCAGCTCTAATGTTTCAGTTAATTATGTGAATACTAACATTTTAATATCCTCATGTAAAAGTTTTTAACAGTTTTTAAATTTTTTTAAATCTTAAAATAATTTATCATACAGTGCATGTGTATATCTCAGGGTTGTTGTTCGTCCTGGATTAATTATTATACAAATGTTCACCTGGAGATTTGGCTTTCAGAGCCACTAAACTGGTAGTCATCCAATAATGAAAGACTAAATATAGCTGAAGCAGGTTACTTATACCCAAGGTAACGTCAAAACCACCATCCTTAAAACGACAAAACCATTTGATTTCAGTGCTGTATCCAGCAGCATTATCCCCATACATGGGGCAAATGCTTACTGTTGCCTCTGCTGCTGTCACTCCTCTATTGAACTAAACACAAGGATACGTCGGAAATGTTCAATTTCCCTACATGTCACTCCATTTTCTGGTGTCCGCAGCTCCACTCAGACGACAAAACGGCAATATGGAAAGTAGAAAAAAGGAAATCGATAAATAAATACATAGCAACCAGAATATCAACATTCTAATCAAAAGTGCTGCAAACTTATGCACCACCCTAATAACAAACGTCTTGGAACAAAGCTAAAGGAAGTAATTCTTTTAGTTAATACAGGATATAATGTTTCGCCAAGAACATTAATTAATTGAAACAAGTCCTGGTTCATGTTCAAAGTAACTTGAATGAATGAGCCCAAGTCATGGATGAAAAACACACCAAAATATCTCAGTATCATCTTCTGTTTCCCTACAACCTCTGCACAGTGTGAATTAAAAGCCTCATTATACTATCAGTACAACAGATAGGCATACCTTTTTGTATTATTTGAAAAGAGAGAAAATCAAGATTCGCTTGACAACATGATGTGTCAGCTACTGACCATGGTCTGTGTTGTTTGGCTCATGGAGTCCTGCAGCTAGCAAGTTGATGTTGAGTGACTTATAGGCTTATTCAGTGTTTTTTATTCAGTGATGTCTAAGTATGTAATTTGGACTACCTTCACGTACTGAATGTTTGTCCCACTGTACAAGTAACACTCCAAATTTGTCAGTAAACTGTACTTTCACTGCCAAGAGTATCTACCTTAAGGTTTCTGCACTATGTCACTCATAATATTAAGCTTACAAGGTACTTGCTCTCTTGGATTTCTATCACTCATTGTTGTGAGTAGGCCTAACACACAGTTGAGGGAAAAATCGTCTATTTAACTTGTGGTTATATGACTGATTTTAATTTTTTGACAACAAGTGAAAATCCAGTTCCTTTGCCTTTAATACTTTTTGTTGCCACATGTCAGGAAAGGGATTAGCACTCTAATTAATAAGTAATATTGGTGACACATTCTTATGTATAAGTTTTTAACATATTCACAAAACTGAAGAGAATTACAATAAACTGGTACAACCTGTGCTTCAAAAGGTTTTAAGTATGTCTCTCTCGTGTAATGAGGGTCACTTCATCACTACAGCTCCTATAATAAAAAGTAGCTTTATACTATTATGCATATGATTTTGGAAAAAGTTGCAACAGAAAGTAAAGATTTTCAGAACTTACACATGTTACAAATTACAGTGACTTCTAAAGAACCTCTATCAGTAGTAATATTATGGAATATATTAAGAGTGTTTTGAGATATTACACTGAATTGCTTTTTATAAAGTTGTTTCCCATTAGTAACTAATTATTTCCAAAACACAGTCGAAATTTAGTTGGTAGAATTCCTACATCTCTGTGTAAATTGTGTTCAACTGTATACATAACTTTTGCTGTAGAAAGATGTTAAGCCACAATATCAGTATTATCAACAGGCAAAAAATAGATTTGTTGTTATATTAGTTTTGTATATGTTGCTGAGAGCTAGATAAATATCAAATACAAATTGTTTTAATGTTTATACAATGGTGAGCATGTGAATACACAAGATAATCAAAGCATGTAGCATATGTGAATAATACTTGGTTGAGGAACCAGCTACATTGGTTCAGTAGGTTTCAGTAGATTTAGTAGATGTTATCCTGTGCTGCCACATTACAAGCACACACTAAGAAATGGTTGACAATTTATAATCATTTTAATGCTGTTTCATAGTTGACAGATTCAGGTAACAGTGCTGTTCACATAGATATGGAAAACAAAATGCGTCCTACAGCAACGCATTATCCCAAACATTCCAAACAAACTTTCACATCCTGCTCCCTTGTGCATCAGTGCACTACCCTACCTCCTCACCACAGTCAGATCCGTCAAAGAAATTTTTGTCAGCTCTTAACAATAAAGGGGTGAGTGAAATGAAATGCACTCTGTAACTATTATAAGGCACCTAACTCCAAACATGCACTACAGGCAAACTCCTTCACATTATTCGCTTGGAAACTGTTTGAAATGCACCTGCATTCTCTGGCAGTAGCAATTTTTGTCTGGTTGGAAAACAATGCTCGTTGACTAGGTGTGCTATTCAGCTCCAGTTCCTGTTAACTAGAAACTTGCTTACAACCACTGTTCTAATGCACTGTTATGTTGCTGTAAGTGGTACACCAATCCTTCCAGACGCATTGGACAGCCCACTTTCATACATCAACAAATCAAGCAGCTTGATCCACTGTATTGAGATAATCAAATGCCATAATTCCTTTTTCCTATTATGTCATAGCTTCAATTTGATCTATCTTACTGTGCTGATTCCATACAACACACTGGCACATACAGATCACTCCAATGTCAGACCCCTTGTCAGTGGGGGAGAATCACATCATCATAAGATACAAGTCCTACCACACATACAGCAGGCTGTGCCAATGCTGTCATTGGGGGCACAAATGTGCCGTGTCACTCCTCAGTTTGCCAATTAACAGGTGCAGGTAGTGACCTTATTATGTGCATTCTGTGTATATTTGATTTACTTGAAGATCCCTCATCATCAGGGTAGTGTGGTACTATAGGCTATGGCGCAGCTGCCTGACATTCTGTCTGACAGGATTTGCCCACCAGTGGAACAGCATGATCTACAGCATTCCAGAGTGAACAGTGTCGTAATTAGCTAACAATTTTCATCAAAATATTAGGTCCATAAAATATGTACATTTCCATTTAGTCCATATTAACACAGTTACCCACATTACAAATTTTCAGATACTAGGTGGTTATAATTAAAGCACAATTACCCACAAGGTGAAGTTTGGCTGTAATTATAATATTCAGAACCTCATATATATTCTGACAAGTTGTTGCAGAACTGACTTACATAGAAAAAATAAGTACCAGTTTTGGCCACCAGGTGGTAATCTGGCTGCCTGAATCCATAAAGACATTCAGAAATCTATCCATTTATAATGGAGCTGAAATGGGAGGTGGGCTGAAAATATCAAACAACTGAGAAAGCCATATTGTTGATTTACTGGTAACCTTCACTTACACAGTTTGTTCAGTAAGAGCGCTTGAGATATTGACAAGATGCTGTACAGCGCCAGATTTTCACCTGGTGACCAAAATTGAAAATAATGTTTATCAATGTAAATTGGCTCCACGTTAATAGATTGACATATCGAGCAAGATTTGCTGGTATATGACGATTACAGCCCACACTGCACCTCCAAGGGTAGCTGTCACCCATGGTGCTTGACTGTCACCATGGGTGACAGTAGTATTTTCCATTTTGCCAATATATGGACTTTCATGGCATATCCTTAGGAAATTGCCTACAAATTATTTTCAAAAATACAAAATTCTACTGAATTAAATGTTAATACATTCATGGAAAACATAAAAACAGATGATATTTATGGATATTCAGAAATTAACTGTTACATTCAAATTTGGATAGGTAATCCTTTAATGAAAGTCCTTTATACTGAGTTTTGTTTTGTTTTCATCTTCCATTTTCTGTTACTGCTTTCCACAAGCACACCTGAAACAATATTTTATACTTTAAATATTCAGTTACAGTAACTGATTTTTGGCAGTAATCATATGCACTTCTAGAGATAGAAAGATCTGCACTCTCTAATGGCAGTACTTTATGCATTGGAAAGCTACATATTACAAACTGTGCAATCTTGGATTTCTACAAAATCAACATTTTTCAGTGGCAATATTTCCTGAACAACAAATTTTTTGTAATATATTTGAAGTGACATCTTCATTCATGAAAATTAGTAATTTAAAATAAGTCATACTTTCCTGCAATACTTAATATTTTTAGTGCAGATAGTTATACAAATTCAATTATTGGGTATTCTTTAAATAACTGAGTTTTTATATAGTAATTAACTAAATTCTAATTCTACTTTAAAAAGTAAGAATCAGTAAAATATGGTGTGCCAAATGTATATACATTTTTAAGTTTCATCTGCTGTTGTAAACATATTAGCTTAGGAAACGAGAAACAACATTATTAGTGTTAGAGATGATATCAGGCCAAGTGGATTTGTTACACCTTGTTAAGGGTTAAAGTTCCTACATAAAATAAAGTAAAGATATTAAGTTAACGAGTTTAGCGTCTCACAAATATTTCATTTGTGTTTTGGTAGTGGCTGTATTTGTAAAATATTTTCTTTGATAGTTGGTCACTCTTTTTCAGTTCAAGAGAGTCTCTCCTGCACACCATATGTATGCTCTGTATACTACGTCATATCAGTGCTAGCATTTGCTGGCTTTGGTGATATTATTGGACGAAATCTGCCTGAACTTACCTTTTGTCTTGTTCTGATCATATGCTCAGTGTTTGCTACTGGTATTTATATCGGAAAGATGCACATGCTAGTAGAAGTCAGAGACACAATGCATACAGCATATGAAAGTGAAATAAGTATCCTAAAGGTGAGTGTGTAGAGTGTTATGTCCAGTGTTTAAAATGTTTTTGTTGAGAATATTGTGATACATAACAACTGCTCCCCTCAGTCTACTGTTTTAATAATACTTCTTAAATATAATGGTCTGTGCAATTTGAATTGTAATTTTGAATGATATTTTAATGAACATACATTTATTTGTGACTGTGGTGCCTTTGGATGTTTCTCAAATACCAATTCCACTTGTTACTGCATTAAAATTTAGAATTGTTACACCACACTTCTTTAAAATAGATTGTGGAATTCCAGTTTAATAAACAGCTGATATATTGTTTCACAATTTATACCCTATCTCAGTTCATATACCAAACTGGAATTAATCACAAAGATCATTTTAATATCTTTCATTAACTAACTCACTTGCTCATATATGTATGATTTTGAACTTGGAGCATCTCAAAGACAAGGAAATGATCCAGTGTATGGTTATTTCTGTATCAAAACAAATATTTGCTTTCACAAAGTCACTGTGATGGCCATTCCATGTTGGCACCATGTGTTATTCTTTGATAGGGCTTACCACACAACAAAGTAAAATAACAATGCCACACAACATCTGTAGCTTAACATTCAGCATTTTAATTTATAACTTTCATTTGTAAGTATCATTAGTTGATAAGGAGATGTAGAGATATATAGACCTCCTCTGAAATGTTATGCAACAGCACTTGCTCCACTTGTGATGTAAATTTTTTTATCATTTACAAATACTTATCTGCTGGTAATAAGCTCTTTTGATACATTTTGTTATCTACATTTACCTATAACATAATAAAAAATAGTAAAGGTGCTTTTGGTAACAAACCCCTCACATTCCTGTAAATACTGAAACACTAGAAAATTAAGTTCAACTATATTATGATGAGAGTAATATGCTTTCCATTTGCACTTTGTGTTACTAGACCTATCTTTTACTGTGCAAACCACTGAATCACAACCTGCAATTAGATGTTGCAGTACCTACACCTAACATGAAGAGTCGGAAGTCTCCTTTTGAAGTTCGAAATAGTAGTTCAGCAGTGTTTAATTCCTTCACTAAGATCCTGCTGATGTTGATCAGGTCTCAAATAGTCTCTAATAATATTTTCACACAGGGGACCAGTAGAGACCTAAGTGGAGCATTCTAGTCACAGTCTCTTTCCAAAATAGAGATGAATGCAGAACTTATGCAGTGCTCTGAGTTTGCTTCTCTGTTAATTAAGTAACTGCATCACATAACAGTTCCTATAATTATCAATGTCCTGCAGCTGAACCAAAACAGCACATTTCGCAGTATTCCCCTGTATTGATTAAATATGCCCCCTCAGCCTTAATTAAACCAAATCTAGGAACAACCATAAATGGGTCCCAAGGTTGGGCTGTATACGTAACTGATGTCAAACTAATTCTGAAGCTAGGCTAACAAAGACAAGGCAGAAGTAGACGTAGATTAAGAGCAGACTGACTGTAATGGCATGAATGTTGGCCTTACCCCATGGTGATAAGGAAGTTACAGTAATTTATAAATTCTGTAGGTTACAAAGTTCACATTTTTCTGGCTATCGAGACTACTATCGAGATTTGTTGGTACATTATCTGGTATTAGCAGCAGCTAATAATGTATGCAGTACTAATTTGTGTAACACAATATGAATCCTGGGTTTATGAGCAACGGATCTATCTTGTGTGTTACCATTTGTTTATTGAAAATTCAGTAATCTTTAATGAGATACTCCTCCTCATTAATGTTGGTGTCCATGGTTTCAGATAATACAGGCGATCAAAAGTAAATCATCAGATTCGGGAAATTTGTAGTGGTTCAGCTATAACTAGCGCAGAAAATTTCTATCATGTGAAATCTGTAATTATCAAGGTGTTTTACAGCAATTAACTTTGGGCTAATGTTAATGTCTTACTGAATAGAGGAATATGAGCTCTTTCTTTTGAAAGATGTTTTCCTTTTAAATCTTCCCATTAAACATGAAAATTACATAATGTATGCTTAATGTAGGAACTTCTGCAGAATAATTTTGGAAAGAAAATCAGAGAAAATTTTGTATAGATCTTAATATTTGATGCAACAGAGTCCTAAAAGTAGAATGGTGGAATCCAACCTGCATCATCATACACATAGCATTATTTTGTAATAACAAACATTTATGCCCATCTTTTGTGTTTGTTTATCAGAAAGTCAGATAAAATATGTGTGATGCTAAATTCATTTGACTTTTAACATGAACTTTGTTAAACAGAACTGAGTGTGCTTATGAAATAATCTCCAAAACATTTATGTCTCATAACTAATGAAAGAGCCTTTGGCTACCCTTTCATTTCATGATGGTTTCTGTTGTTGTCCTTAAGTCAATCTTGGCGAAATTCAATCCTGAACTTGAACTTTCATAAAATTTCCTTTATTTTGTCAATTTATACTATTTCTGCCAAAAACTTTTTGATGCTTATCATATTCTGTTTACTTAATCTTTCTAACCTCTTAAAACCTAGGTTAATTTTGTTCTGCAAACATTTGAACGAATCTTAAAAATCAACTTTTTAGTTTATAATGGAATGACATTGTACCACTTTCTCCTTTTTCCTTAGCTGCACATGCTCCTTCTTTTAAATAAACTTTCCTGCCCTTCTTATAAGAGATTATGACCCTCTATACACTTTTCTCAAATATATCTACCAATTCACTAACATGGGTGTGAGTTCTCCTTTCTTGGAGAAATCTCCTACTGTGGTACACATATTTGGCATACCACTCTGTCTGAAAGCAATACCACTTTCTCTAACCCATCTTTACTTTTAGTTTATTTGAGACTGTGTTACTCCTAACCTATAAATAGAAAAGTTTAGCCACTTGGTTGTATGTCTTTCGTCTCATCCTAGTTCTCTATCCATCCATTCATAACATTGTAGGTATGAAACATTGTCACTGAGTCCCTCATTATTAAGTTATGTTAGCATGTCAAACGTTATTTTAGCAGTCATCTAAAGAAATCATAAATGTTATTTTAACAGTTACATTAGCATATCATAAGATATTTTAGGGAATCTGGCCTTTTTCCCTACTTCAACGTGATGTTTCTAATGTGAAAAAAATTATTTGAAGCAAATCGACATTAAACTTGACATACTTTACAGGCATTCACTCAACTGGTTCGTCAACTAAAAAATAAGATAAGAAATTTCTACTTGCAAAAGACAATTCTTTTGGTGAATGCATAATGTTGACTATTACCAGTCAGTGCAAGCATGATCTAAAATAATGACATTTGGAAACATGAAATAGAATGTCCAGAGAAGCCCCATTTAGTCAAAAAGTAAATAAAATAAATGCATAGGCTCTGTGTTGTCCTTGGAACTCACACTATTATCACTATTTGGCACTTGATTACTGTAAATACTTGGGTGCTAACACTTATACAGTTGTAGATCCACTGAAACTAATATACACTGACCAGCACAAAAATGCAACATGTGATAAATTATGTCCAATTATCCATAAAGTCATAGTGATACACTTTTCCTGTCTCTTCAGAAGAGATATGTCACTGCTACATACAGGCATTGCCATATGAGGAAACAGTGAAGTGGCAGTTGTTTATTGAACTAGCCTTATGCGTTTTTTCCCACCAAAGCTAAAAAATGCATCACTGAAAGCTGGGCAGTAATGAAATTCCACTTTGTAGCATGTACTATTGGACTTTGTATTTTTCCTATTTCAATCACATGTGCTTTTTAGGATATATCTGTGATTACTGTAATCCGTTTTTTCAAGAAAATGTGCCATTAAATACTGAAAACTCTACAAAAGCTGTTGCTTTCGTGGAAAATGGTCGTAGAATGCATTTCGTAACAAAACGTTGAGAACTAAATCTCCCACGACTCCCAGAGCCATAATAAGGTATAAAAGAACTGTATTAATGGTATAATGTTAATGTTATCTTAGGCCCGCCCCCGGTAGCTGAATGGTCAGCGTGACAGACTGTCAATCCTAAGGGCCCAGGTTCGATTCCCGGCTGGGTCAGAGATTTTCTCCGCTCAGGGGCTGGGTGTTGTGTTGTCCTAATCATCATCATTTCATCCCCATCGACGAGCAGGTCGCCGAAGTGGCGTCAAATCGAAAGACCTGCAGCAGGCGAACGGTCTACCCGATGGGAGGCCCTAGCCACACGACATTTCATTTCAATGTTATCTTAAAAAACCAACAGTGTTTATCTTCCATTCTTTAGATGCCTTGAACTTTGCTGTTTATTTTGTGTATGTATCGTTGTTCGCCATTAGTTGTAAGCTGTTAAACGTTACAATAAACTCTGCACAAACAGGCTTATTTTCGTGTTTCATTTACTGCTCCTAATCACATAGAATATACGAGGAAACCCATTTTAAACCCGATGAGGGCAACATCAGGAACAGATGACCTCTTCTTTCAACTCCAAGTTCGCTGCAACCATCTTATCATCTTCCTTGAAACATGCAATCGACTCCACCAAGTCTGAGGGGTCAATGTTGGTGGGGGAACCATCCAAAGAAGACTGGAAGAATCCAGTCATCAGTCCAGAAAACATGTTACATGCCTAGAATTCACCAGAGAACATAACATAGCTCGAATTCATTTTGCAAGGAGATATTGCAATTGGAGAGTACAGAATTGGACTGAATGCTATTCACTGATTTTTTTGTAAGAAACTGAAGTGTTGAGTTTTTCATGCTGGTCAGTGTATATTAATGATTTTCCATTGTTTAATAATAAGGTCAAGGGCAATAATTTGACTTTTTTCCACATGTGCAAAACTTAACAAATCTTTTACCATTGGTACTTTTATCTTCTGCATATGGTAGCGCTTGTGTGGTGGAGAGTGCAGAGAATAAATGTAAAACTTACATGTGATTTGGAAAATTTCTTGACCAGCTCTGCAGCCTATATGTATCTTGGTGAGTGGATTGTGTGATAAATTGAAGTCAGTTATTGAACAAATTTATGGAACTATATTTTCTGCTTATTGTAAACAGAAATTTTGTATAATACTAAACTGATAAGCCGAAATGTTAGAGCTGCCTGCTTGATAGTGTGTTAAACTAACTGTAGAACTCAATGCAGCAGTGACTCTAATGGCATTGGTTTGACAATCATGGTAGCATTTGGGAGGTATGTTGCATCAGATGTTATACATGTTATGATGCATATCTCTTGTATTTATTTACAAAAACTGTGTTAATTAACGTTGCTTTTCCCTGCTGAAGTTCATACATATGACTCAGCTCTCTTTGTTTGTTGTCCAGTACTCAAAAGTAGTAGATAAGAACACATTAATATAATTGCATAAACATTGCTTCTAAACTAATACTTTTTTCAGTGATGTTCCTGAGCCCATGAGATAATATGTTATACTAAACAACATTTAAACAGCTTCCATGCTTTTTGTATGTTCTCAGTGCCTAGTTCAAATAAAATGTGTAGTGCAAATTACAGCTCTAGGGTTCTTCAATAATTCAGGCTGAGTATTATGTTTTTTGAATTTATAGATCTAGCTTTATTCATTGTTCCATGTGATACTTCACTAATATTTTTCAGGTGTTAGAAATAAATATCAAAAACATCGCCTTTACAGATCTATTCTGCATCTATATACACTTAACATGTCCAGAGATAGTCAGTGATACCAGACTGAGCATTAAAACCAGGCTGATGACTACATAAGACTAACTAAACCAAGACTGATGAAACTGATGTGAGATGAATATATATACAAAGTGTGTATTTCCCCCAGAACATTCTAGTACATTGAGATGTTTGTATTTTCCCACCTCCGCATTGCAAATGCTTTGAGTGAACTGCCCGGTCAATGTACTGCTGTTTTCATTACAATTCTACCAAAATTGAGAGTTGTTTAGTTCTCGGGGTTTTGTAAAATTCCTGGATTCATGTCTCGTCGCTGTGCAGCCTATGAAAAGGATTGCGGATGACTCCCAAATAAATTCCAAAGTACAGTGCAGTTTTAATACCAATATATTTACAGGACTCTGGTGTCCGAGCCTGGTGAACTGTACCGGTTACATCACATGTACACAAAGTAGACATCAAACGACACAGAGTTCACAACAATCAACAAACGAGTGAGCGTACAATACATTTGCTTGCAACCCTGGCCAAAAACGAGTGCCCCAAGGCGCCTGCGTGACCTCTATTTATACTTTTGTTAACAAATACCTACAATGAAAATTACTATGTTATGTAAAATCACAATTAAAAGTTAAACCGAATATGAGCTACACATTGCTGAACAAGGTGAACCTATTTTCAACTTAGTTACGAGTTAATATAACATTTTCTGACTAATTATGTTACAGGTAACAATTACATATCAAATTTGTTTGTAACAAATCAACTAGTGCCTGAATTTTAGTGCTACCATATATCGGAGATTCAATTAACATGCTTTATTTATATGTTCTATTTAATTTGCTGTAGTAATTTTATAATGATAGGCTTACTGGTACATCCTGACCATGTGCTACATTTCTTTAGATTACTTACAGTATTAATTTCACATTTATATTGTTTTTTTCACATAAGAACAATGTTAATCAGCAAAGTATCGTTTTCGAATTATATGTATACCTAAATAGTGGTTATTTTTGTATGTAATTTGGAAACAGGTTAATTGGACAATTAGGACTGGTGTTTATCTTTAATGCTCTCCGAGGGGTTCTGATAGGTAGCAATGGGATACAGTAATATTTCAATACCCCCCGAAGAGTTTTGCCTAGCCTGATAGACGAAACTCTTCTCACAGAAATATTAGTGTGATTGATGTGATACAGTACTAGTTGGACAAAATAACACAAACTGCATGTATATTAAAAGGTACAAAATTGGATCATGAAACTTTACACACAGATAAATTTTCCAAATAGCTACACACGTATACATCAAGAAAACAAGAATTGGAAATATGAGATTACAAAGAAATTTCCAAACTTTTACAAAATCAATATTTACTTCAAATTTTCTGAATGAATGTTTTTCCGAAACTATCACTTCTAGAGCGTCCTTGTTTTTGTCACTTCTAGAGCGTCCATTAATTTTCCCTCCTTCAAACACTCAAACACAAGTAAGTTAACAAATTACAAATTTGATTGGATTGATTACATTGCATTTTTAAAGTGTCCATATGACATGTTCTAGAATAATAGTATCATATAAAAGATAGAAGAATGAAATTTATCCTAACAGTTTGCAATACCACAAAATATTTTACAAATCTTATCAAACACGAATACTCAAAATTATATTTGTATATTTATATTGTGACAGTATAGAAACTGTTCATTTATATCCAATCCAGGTTGTTGTCACAAGTATCTAAATATACTATGTATAGTCAATATTTCTTGGCTTTGTACATCAAATGCAATAACATTTCAAAATGTTTACCAGACATCCAGAAAGTCAGATCAAATTAACACTGAGAAACAGCTTCAAGATTTTATAAATTGTGAGAAAATAAGTAATACATAAAAAAAAAATACTGAAAGTGGCAAGATACACTTAAGCAAGTGAACATGCAATTGTGCTGGAATTAGCAACCTTGCAGTAAGGATATTTTGTAAAAAAAATTTCAGAACCTTGTCACATTGCATCTTATATTTCATTTCGCCAAAGTCCTCAGTCCATCTATTAAAGTTGTCATTTCCTACCACTCAGTACCAAACTAGTATCCAGATTGTGTCTTGTGAGATGTGAGTAGTGTAAAATACTAGTTTTTCAATGTGATTTGGTTTGCAATGTGTTGTCATAGTTCTTCAAAATAACTCTCAAGTTTAATTTCACATTAGCATTTCCTTCAATCAAAATGTACAAGAGTTCTACTTCATATGATGCAGATGATTCATAAGTTCTGTTATGTGTGACTGCACAGTACTATCATCATCATAATCCTCTCAATTAAACGAATCATCAAAACCATTAATAAATGAGGGTGGAATATCACCAAAACACCTCAGCAGCATTGCATATCATATAACCTAAACCTATCATCATCATCATCATCATTCAAATACCCCTACGAAAATGCAAACCAAAACAAATCATCTTCCATCAGTAAACTGTAAACATCAATTCATGTGAATCAGAAACAGGAATGAGCCTGCAATGTCAAATTCTTAATACTAATGTAAATCACAACATCACTTACCTTATTTCAAGATGATCCTCAACAATTCATAGCAACTTTAACCTCTCTATCATGTGTACATAACTGAGTGAAAGATGTATATAGTATATCATGGCGATAATCCCTTCTTAACAGCATAAATCACTTCAACCCTTTCATAAATCATAACGTCTTTCAACATCTCATGTGTTCTTATATATAGTAACACATAATTTCAGTTGTTAATCAGATAATGGTATGAGGAGCAAAACATAATCATTCCTTACATGTGAATAATATATATAAGATAAAAACCAGTGAAAAGATGTACATAGTTCCTTTTAACTGCACAAATGTACCATAAAATCTTTAAGTACGTATTAATAAGCTTAGTGCATCTTCACACAATTCACCTTTCATTTCTGCATAAGCTGATATAAATACAGTTTGGTCTGTTGTCTGTAAAGATGCGTAAATGTCCCTCACTAGAAAATATATATTGGCTTTTTCCTGACAACGCAAGTTCAAATCATAGTCCTCACATATCAGTAATAGTCACAATCGGTAGGATGTAAATGTCAAATTATCAATACATCTGATGACGCAGATTAATCAATCAAAACAAAATGTATCTTAAACTACAAATTAAATCACATGAAAATATCTTACATAACAAATATAAGCAAACATAGGTACAAAAAATTAATGTATGTATTGTTGGAAGTTTGTGTGTCAGAAAGGAATCATAGACTGTGGCATCAGTGTTTTTGAGAAGAAAATGTCACATCAGCTGGGGCACCTGCATAAGCCACACGCATACTACACAAAGATTGTGTACCCCCCCTGAGGGATTGCAATTATTGCACATAAGGTTTTAACTGAGTGACATTTCTTAAACCAAAGAGCTTTTTTGATTTGGATGTGGTTTTTCATAAACTTCAAATGGACCAATGTAAATATCGAAAAATTTCTTGATATCTCTATTGATTGTCTTGGATTTTTCATAACTTTTGGTTAAGACTAAATCACTGTGTAAACTTTCCTTTTGAATCATGTTTAGGCTTTCTCATGGCACAGTGTGTTTCAATATTTTTCTTTACCATTTCTATTCTCTCGTCTGGTGTTGACTCATAACAGACAGGGAAATTGATCAATTCATACAAGATGTTTGGTGGGTGTTTGTTAAAATTGGCTTAATAAGGCGTAAAGCCAGTTGTTGTATGTTGTAAGGTGTTCAAAACATCTTCAAAATCACATATGTAACTTGACCAATTTGTATGATCCTTAGAGCAGTAAGTTCTACAAAGCCTGCCTATTTCACGCATATAGCGCTCAGTTGGGTTACAAGATGGAGAATAAACAGAAATAAGGACGTGCTTAATGTCTTCATCTTTCATGAAATCTTTCCAAATGTTAACTGTAAATTGGCTCCCATTGTCTGAAAGAATGGCTTTTGGTTTACCAATCTGTGTGAAGTAATCATTACAGAAACAGTTTAAATTTTCCTGCTTGTTGCCTTCTTTAGTGGATACAGTTTTACCACTTTAGTGAGCAAGTCAACAACTATAAAACAAATATGTATAACCCTCTGTAGTTCTTGGCAATTGGCCAAGCAAATCAATTCCTACCAGTTCCAATTTGCCTTTTGGCACAATACTTTGTAAATAACCTTGGTATTTCTGATTTGTGACTTTTACTCTTTGACACCGATCACATTTTTGTATAGCCTGTCTTACTCTTCTAAACATATTATTGAAATAGACATTTACCTTAAGTTTGTCGGTGCATTTCATGATTCCGCAGTGTCCATAGCTCTCATGTGTGTACTTAATTAAAACTTTAACACACTGTATAGGCCAACAAACCTTCCAGTTGTCAGAGTCAGTGTTATGTCTCCTGAATAAAATACCTTTAAAATTTTGATAATACATGCCAACCTTTTCATAACCCTTTTTACTAATAAGGTTTTTCACAAGTTTCAAATCATCATCCTGGTTCTGGTATCTCCTAAGCTGACAGCAAATGTTAGTAATTTCCTTTTCACCTTTAATCCCTCTCATGTACATTATTTTAAACACTTTGTTATCCAATAGTTCTTCTTCCTGACCACCCCCCACAGGTAATCCAGACAAAGCATCAGCAATTACATTCTGACCCCCGTTTATATACTGAATGCTATAATGAAATTCTTGTAAAAATATGGCCCACCTGGTTAATCTACCATTGAAAAGTTTACAGTCTTGAATATAACATAGAGCTTTGTGATCCGTGAAAACTATGACTTTATGGCCTGCTAGATAGTTCCTGTATTTAGTGAAACCCCATAGAATGGCAAGTAGTTCCTTCTCAGTCACTGTGTAATTACGTTCATGTTTCTCTGCAGACCCCGGCTGGCAAAACTGATTGAAAGATGGTCTATTTATCCATCAATTTCCTTCTGTTGAAACAAATGTACACCCAATCCGTAATCTGAAGTATCTGTCACTAGGCAAAATGGTAGTGAAAGGTCAGGTCTGTGGAGTAATTGACTGTTATTTAGTTGTTGTTTGATCTCATCGAATGCTGCTTGACACTGATCTGTCCGTTCCCATATGGTGTTCTTTTTTAATAGCTCTCTCAAACACAGTGCATTTAAAGCTTGGGTGCTGATATACTTATGATAAAAATTACATAGACCATAAAATGTTCTTTGGACATGGAAACTGGACAATTGCAGAAATTTTATCACTGTCAGGTAGAATGCCTTCTCTGTTAATTATATGGCATAAAAACTTCAAGTCTGATACTCCAAATTTGCATTTACTTAATTTAAGGGTCATATCGCCTTGCCTGAACTTATTGGCTAACTTGTACAAAGTATCAGGGCGTTCCTCCAAAGTTTTCCCGGTTATTAACGTATCATCCACGTAAATAATTAGTTTAGATAGTAGTTCACTTCCAATCCCATGATCCAATGCTCGAATAAACTCAGCTACAGACACATTCAGCCCAAACGGAACAACACAATAATGAAAACATTTACCATTATATAAAAAGGCTGCGTACTGCCTGGAATCCTGTGCTAATGTGATTTGATGAAAACCTGAGGTCAAATCCAGGCTAGAAAAATATTTTGTGGCATTGAATTTGTGCAGGAGTTCCTCCATGGATTCAGGATGATCTGTTTCTCTTTCTATAAACTTATTCAGGTGACGTGAATCCAATATCAGCCTAACACCACCATCCTTTTTTGAAAGCCAGACCATCGGGCTGTTATATGGACTCTGACTTCTCTCTAATATTCTCCATTTTTGCATTTTCTGGAGTTCCCTCTCCACTTCTTTCCTTTTACAGATGGGTACCCCATAAGGCTTAATGAAAAAGGGTTCGTGTGGCTTTCACTTCAATTGACATTCATAACCTTTGGCCCTACTAGGTTGATCACAAAATGTTACAGTTTTCCCAGAGAAAATTTTCTAATTACTGTTTTTCAGACTCAATCAAGTCATTTGCTTCTTTTACCTTTTCTGATATGGTTAGAGAGTAACTATCATCAACCAAATTCTGGTTATTGTGATCCCTATTTTCCTCTTCCTCCATGTAATGGCTACACTCTGGATAAATTATTTCCCTAATATGGTGACTGCTGTTTGTACTTGAATTTAACTGGATCACTACTTTTACTTGAATACTAGCCTTTGGTTCAGTGAACAGTAATTCTGAATTTTGCCAATCAAAACTCACCTTTGCTTTAACTATCCAATCCATCCCTAAAATCATTTGCTCATTGAGGTCTGGAATAACTAATCAACCATGTTCAAAATTAATGTTGCCAACAGAAAATGTAATTAAAGCTTGTTTATCTGTTAACTTAATAAACTTGCCAGTGGCACCTTTAATCCGTACACCTGTGATGGGAAATTCAATGTAACTTTCAGTGTCTTTTATCCTGTTCCTCAACTTGGCTGAGATACTACTAACGGGACTGCCAGCGTCAATCAAACAAAGTCCTGACCAATTGTTAATGCTTATTTCTACGTAAGGGCTACCTAAGGTAATATTTGGGTCACTATTCACATTCCCTACCAGTAAGTCACTTTCTAATTCAGCTGTATCGTTGTTGTTACATACCTCTTCACTACAGGTTTCAATGTCAGAATCAACATAAGATTGAGTGTCATTATGACTGGAATCAAATACACATGAAACACATACCTTACTTTCACTAGACGTAAAATTATCTTTCATGGATGGATCTTATTTGATGACTTCACTTTCCTTATTATTTTCTAAACAAACTTCATTTTCACTGATAACAGATTCCAAAATCTTCTCACCTATTAACTTAGCTTGTTCCTTCTTATTAGTGGATTTACTTAAGATTTCTTTTCTACAAATTGGTACCAATACGTTGTTTGCACTCTTAATATCTTCACATGAACCAGCTTCGCATTCAGAGTTACTTTCAGCTGCAACACCATTATCAATAACTTCAACGTAAATAATGCCATCTAATTCCTCCTGTGTACATATATCAACAAATACATCATCCTTCACAACACTATCTTTACGAAAATCATCATCAAAATAAACTGTGGGTGATGCCTCTGCATGGACATCTGCCTTAACTACTAAGTGTTCAACATCTGAAGTTACACTGCTGAAATCGCTACCTGTTTCATTATCAGAGTCAGGTGTTATTTCCTCATTTTGGCTACCAATTTCCACTAATATAGATACCTCATTATCCTTATCTTCTTCAGAAAACAAGCTAGTGATACCATACATATCATAAGTTCTGTCTACATCAGGTGTTATTGTGTCATCGATTAATGCTAAGTCATATTCATTAAGGTTCAAACTGTGATCCTGCTTGAGTATGTGTGTTGTTCAATTCACTCAACATGTGATCCCAAATGTTTTGCTTATAACTAGTATCATCTAAATAGTAGTCCCTATTTGCATTACATTTATGATTGCTTTTATGTTTCCGTCTCTTTAACCTCCTATTTGCCTGGTTTGTGCCCTTAATTATTGACCTCAAATTGACAGGCTCCCACCGAGGTGGTTACCTGTTTCCCTGGTTGGAATTGCTGTTGTGAAGCTGGTTACTGTTTCTCAGTTCTTGGTGGTTCTCGTGCCTGTTGTAACTATTGTTTTGGTTACCACACCAGTTAATATTTCTGTGTCCATTATATTGTTGTGACCCCACATTCCTATTGTGAGGTTTTGATTGTACTGTCTGTCCTCATTCTGCCATGCACGGTCAATTTTATCTACATAACATAACACTTCGTCAACACTGTCATCTGTTCCATATACAAGTCCCCACTGAAAACGGTGCGGTAGGCACTATTTCAGTGCGTCAATTTGTATCAGTCCATCCAAAGTTTTGCTCAAATGTGACAATGTCCCTAATTGTTTTTCAGAAAATTCTCACATGCTAATTGCAAGACCTGTGTGATATTTGCTACCGTTAAGAAATTCAGATTTTATTCTTGCCTGTTTGTTTTCCGACCAAAACTTTGCCAAGAATTGGCGTTCAAAATCGGCAAAAGACGTAGTATTTGTATTAATGTTTTGGTTCACCCATGTAAGGGCTTCACCATCCAAAAAACGCTTCGCAAATTTAACTTTAGCAGACTCTGGCATATTAGGTTGGAAACTATCTTTGCATTGATGCACATAGTCAACTGGATGCAATTTCGCATCACCTGGGTAACATTTTAAAGTAGCATTGTTACAACTATGCACAAACATCTGGTTTGAATCAAAATTGGGCTTCATATTATCTTGCAGTTTTGAAACTTCAGAGCTGAGTGTTTGCAATTCTATTGTTACACATTCTACTATCTCGTCAATACGAGATATCTTATCAGAAACAACTTCAGAATTTAATTTCAATCTTTCACCTACGAACTCTTTTTCTGAAACTAAGAGTTCCTACAACATTTTAACTCATCTTTTCGGTTCTCTAATTCATTTAAAAATACTACTTCTGTGTTTTTGACACGTTCGTGAACTAATTCAATGTTTTTGTGTGTTTCTTTAAATTCGGATATTGTGAAAGCCTGGAAACAGTCAACTTTGGTTTCTACCCTTTCTATGTCACATACAACAATTTGTACTTTGTTATTTGTTGCATTGATTTCTTCTCTCAATGATTTCAAATTTTGGTCCAGTTTTACTGTGACCTCTTTAATGTTGCTACCTAATTGGTTCTTTTGAGTTACCAATTGTTCTAGTTTATTGTTCAACAATTGAGATATCTGATCAATTACATTCGGTTGCTGATTTGCTCCCGAAAAACCATGAAAAGGCGTACAACTACTGCTCGCGGAATTTGCTTCACTGTTTAAGTGTACATTTGGAGTTGAAGCATGAAATTGACGGCCTGACCACATGGGCATGCCTATTCAATTTAACTGATTTTGGCTCATTTTGATCAAAGTGGCTAAACACTAGACAAAACACTTTCCTGACTATCAAGTGAAATTGTCACACGCACACAATGAAACAAAAACAGAAAATTGTAGGACACTGTCTGCGACTTAAATGAAAACAATTAAAAAGGGGTACTTATCCGATTCATTCGCGATGTTATTCCAGAATTTCACTTTTGCTCCTGGCGACGTCCGTGGCACAGTCTGCAACGCACAAGATTATGGTTCCTGCCTCTTGTACATGGAATTCTTGCGAGTCGTCCTCTGCACAGTCTTCCACTAGATCCCAGCTCCTCCACCATGTTGAGATGTTTGTATTTTCCCACCTCCGCATTGCAAATGTTTTGAGTGAAATACCCAGTCGATGCGCTGTTGTTTTCACGTCAATTCTACTAAAATTGAGAGTTGTTTAGTTCGCGGGGTTTTGTATAATTCCTGAATTCATGTCTCCTCGCTGTGCAGCCTTTGAAAAGGATTGCGGAAGACTCACAAATAAATTCCGAAGTACAGTGCTGTTTTAATACCAATATATTTCCAGGACTCTGGTTCCGAGCCTGGTGAACTGTACCGGTTACATCACATGTACCCAAAGTTGACATCAAATGACACAGAGTTCACAACAATCTACAACCGAGTGAGCCTACAATACATTTACTCGCAACCCTAGACAAAAAAGGAGTGCCCCAAGGCGCCTGCATGACCGCTATTTATACTTTTGTTAACCATTACCTACAATGAAAATTACAATTTTATGTAAAACCACAATCAAAAGTTAAACCGAATATGAGCTACACATTGCTAAAAAATTTACAATCTCAGTGCTGAACAAGGTGAACCTATTTTCAACTTAGTTACGAGTTAATATAACATTTTCTGACTAATTATGTTACAGGTAACAATTACATTTCTAAATTTGTTTATATCAAATCAACTAGTGCCTGAATTTTAGTGGTAACATATATCGGAGATTCAAGTAACATGCTTTATTTATGTGTTCTATTTAATTTGCTGTAGTAATTTTATAATGATAAGTTTACTGGTACATCCTGACCATGTGTTACATTTCTTTCGATTAGTTACAGTATTAATTTCATATTTATGTTGTGTTTTTCACATAAGAACAATGTTAATCAGCAAAGCATCGTTTTCGAATTATATGTATACTGAAATAGTGGCTATTTTTGTATGTAATTTGGAAACAGGCCACTTTACAATTGGACAATTAGGACTGGTGTTTATATTTAATGCTCTCCAAGGGGTTCTGATAGGTAGCGATGAGATACAGTAATATTTCAAAATGTCATGAGTCAAATTAATCATATGATAACTTCCATTTCCTAGGTTCATTAACAAGAATAAAATTTAGAATCTTCCTGTTATGTTGTAATCTCGATTTAATGTTGTGTGATGATCTTCAGTGCAAAGACTGATTTTTTGTAGCTCTCCACGCTACTCTATCCTGTGGAAGAATCTTCATGTCCAAACAGCTACTACAACTTACATCCTTCCAAATCTGCTTACTGTATTCATCACTTGGTCTCCTTCTACAATTTTTATCCCCCACACTTCTCTCCAATAGTAAATGTATCCTATCAACCAATCTCTTTCGCTAGTCATGCTGCACCACAAAGTTCTTTTCTCACAAGTTCTATTCAGAACCTCTCCTTTAGTTACACAATCTATGCATCTAATCCTCAGCATTCTTCTGTAGCACCACATTTTAACAGCTTCTATTCTCATCTTGTCTAAACTGTTTATTGCCCATGTTTCATTCCATACATGCCTATATTCCATACAAATACTTTCAAAAAAGACAGCCTAACACTTAAATCAATATTCCACTTTGACAAATTTCTCTTCTTCAGGAATTCTTTCCTTGTCATTGCCAGTCTACATTTCATACCCTCTTTACTTACGGCACCATCGACTTAAGTCTTCCAGTACTCTGTCAAATTTTTCACATAGTATCATAATGCCCGTCTCATCTTCATCTAAAGCTTCTTCCATTTCCATAATATTGCCCTCAAGTGCATCTCCTTTGTATAGACCCTCTATATACTCTTTCCACCTGTTTGCTTTCCCTTCTTTGCAGGGCTGATTTTCCAACTGAACTCTTGGCATTCAGACAGGTGTTTCTGTTTTCTCCAAAGGTCCCTTTAATTGTCTTTAGGCAGTATCTATATTTTCCCTAGTGACATTTGCTTCTAAATCCTTACACTTGACCTCTACCCTTTCCTGTTTAGCCATTTTGCACTTCCTGTCAGTCTCATTTTTTAGATATTTGAGTCCTCTATCGCCTGCTTCATTTACTGCATTTTCGTATTATGTCCTTTCATGAATTAAATGCAATATATCTTGTGGTATCCATAGATTTCTACTATATCTCATCATTTTACCTACTTAATCCTGTGCTGCCTTCGCTATTTCTTAATTCTAAGCTGCTGATTCTTCTTCTACTGTATCCTTCCCCCTCTTCTTGTCAATCGTTCTGTAATGCTCCCTTTGACACTCTTGCCAGCCTCTGGGTCTTTCGGTTTCTCCAGGTCCTGCCTCCTTAAATACTTATTTTTTTGCGATTTCTTCAATTTTGATCTACTGTTCATAATGAATAAATTGTGGTCAGAGTACAAGCCTCACAGTTTTCTAGTTACAAGTGTGTTACTATTGGTGGTTGTCAACATAAAGTTACATGTATTACTTTCCATGCTTACACTTTCGATGCATGTTTCTACTTTTAGCTTAACTTTGCTTCTAACATTTCTTCTAAAATATCTGTAAATGTGTTCTGAACTTATTTATTTTTTGTCACAGATAGTATCACATATTGCAAAGTTAGGTTCATGCAAGTTTCCTGTAGCCAAAAATGTTAGTGTATATCTCAGGTAAAGGTTCTTCATTAAGAATGGGTTAGACTTAGGAACTGGTTCTTTCTACCATATTTTACAAATACAGTTTTTTGCTGTTAATGAGTCACCAATTTGTTCATTTAAACCTCTCAATACCAAGGTGGTGGGGTACCCTATGAAAATATTGTAACCCAGTCATGTTCTTTGTATTTTAAAATTTTGAAAAAAAAAATAGTTTTTAATGGTCTCTCATATCAGATTCGCTAACTGTTTTAAATTTTCGAGTGTAACTATCTGCATCAAATTTCATATTAAAATTTTTCGGTTCAGAACCCATGTTAGACATTTAAATAGCTCTAAAATGTATCTTGTGAATGAAATTCATTGACAAATAACGAAATTTGTATCCTTAAATTTTTTGTGGTGAACATAAAATAGCCATCCACTAAATGTAAACATTACAGAAAATGTGTTGAGGCTGCTAAGATTGTGCTAAAAGATATTTTCCGTTTTTGTGCCCTACTTATAAATCATTACCTACTTAAAATGCATATTGTTAGTAGAATTTAGACACATTTAATGAAATTTGTTTTCTTTTTTAGGATTTTTCAGTGGTGGGCACAGAGTGCCCCCTCCCCCTTTTGTAGTACACATTCTGGAAAATATGTTGGCATTGTTACAGTTAAATGGTCATAAGTGGAACTAATGACTGATGCTAATTAAGTTTTCAGGTCTAACCTTGATTCATTTAATTGTGATTCTGGTCCTAATAATCATACATAAACTATTCTTAATGTTTTTTTAGAGTAAAGTTGCTTTGAAATCCCGAGTATACAGTATCTGAATTTGTATTTACATGCCCTCCCACTGCTTCGCTTTCAATCAGACACATGCTGATTTTATTTAAAAGTATTTTGCCATACAAAATGTTATGTTTAATAAATTTTATACACTTATCTTGATTCTGCTCCCATGGTTTCTGATGACAGTCTTCATTTTCCGTTTTATTTACTTTCATTTACCTGTAGTCCATGTATCCATGAAGCTCTGATTTCACAAAAATGTAAATTAGCATTTCTCCAGTACACAGATTTCATGTCTATTCATAGCACATTGCACACATATACTGTACTTAAATTTCTTTTGTGTCATATTCTGTAGTAGAAGAACTGTTGGTACTCCAGCCACAAGTTTGTATTTCTGGCAGCAGACCCTATGTATGAAGCACATATCTTGTATTTTCCACAACACCACGTTTATTAAACAATGCTTATCCCTGTAGAGGCCTCTCTTTGTTCTCAAGAACCCAAAGTTACTAGACGAAGCACACATTAATATAATTGTACAAACATTGCTTCTGAATAACTAATGTTCTTCAGCAGTGTAGTCCTGAGTTCAAGAAATCATATATCCCATTAAATAACATGTAGAACAGTTATTTAACTTTTGTGTGCTCTTAGTGTCTGGTTCAAACAAAAAATGTTGTTCAATTTCCAGTTCCAAAGTCCTCAATAATTCAGGCTGAGTACTACTTTTTTGAAGTTATAGATCTTGGTTTATTCACTATTGCACACTACATTTCACAGATCATTTTCAGATGTCACAGATAAACTTCTGATCAATATATTTACAAACTTTTTCTGTATTTGTCTCTACTTCATATTTTCAAAGTTAGTCAATGATACTCAACTTAGTACTAAAACCTGACTGGTGATTACACGAGACTAACTAAAGCGAGATTGATGAAATTGATGAGAAATGAACATAATATAAGACATATAATTCTTTCCAGAACAGTCTGGTAAATGTCATGAGTCAAATTAACCATACCATAACTTCCATTTTGTAGGTTAGGTAACAAAATTAATTTAAGTAGTATCTTCTAGAAGTAAGTTTTAATGTCAAGATTCTTAATAGGAACACTAAATGAAAAATTTTTCAAAATTTGTAAAAAAAGAATTTAGAAACTAATCTTCATTAAATATCTACAGAAAATAAATAAAAAAATACAAGTCACAACATATGATCCACCTGCATTCAAAAGTTAGTGATAAAATTAGCAAAACTGATGTAGTGTTGGTTTTAGAATATTTGTCATTGTTTGTCTTTCAACTAATATTTATAATGTAAGACTGAAGTTTGAAGTTACATTGGCATTCAAATAAAAAATTATAATTATGTGAAAATTGTGCCAAACTGCCAGAAGAATTAATAAAAATTCACAAACACAAATTACAGAGTTAATGTATTAAAACCAATTTACATCTGGCCTAAATCTAGATGATACTGAATAGATGGTTACTCAGGTAAAAGTTCCAGTAGGACTTCATTTTAGTGGGTCACACAGTTTGTGTGAATTTTCTGCCAGTGGATTTTATGCACAGAAGTGGAACCTGATAGCATGCTGGATATATGACACTTGGGCCAAATCAGGCAAATTTGGTGTCCAAGACATAAATGTCTCATCCTTAAACCACTGTGGCATTACTCTGGCCTTGTGACAGGATATGTATATTATGTTGTAATATGCCTTCACTGTTGAGGAATACATCAAACATGAAGAGAAGCAGATGATCTCCAACAATCATCAGGTAGTCTAACGCTGTCAAGGTGTCTTCAATTACTAACAAAGGTCCCATGAATGTCCAGGTAAATTTCCCGCACAGCATAATACTGCCCCATCATCCTGCTTCCAGGGCATCTATATGTTTCAAGCAGCATTTTCTGCGACTGATCACCTACTTGTGCACAGGCATCAACCTTGCATGGAAACAAATGCGATTCATCTGGCCAGATGACATGTTTCTATTGATCCACCTTTCAATCTTGATGATCATGTGCACACTGCAATTGAAATTGTAATTAACAATGTGCGCTGAATGACATATTCTGAAATATCTGAGCCTGTGCCAGCATCATATCTTTCACAGATTACAACTTATCCCTACTGACATAGTGGGCAAACCTCTAACAACCGACCTTTAGTTTCTCTAGAGGAGTCTAGAAATCTAGCATCATGTCAAATACATGTTGGTCCACAGTTCTTCAGCCTGTTTCCATAGATGCTCACAGCAGTAGCACATGAACCAACAGCTGGCTTAAACATTTCTGAGATGCTCGTTCCTAGGCTCCAGTCCATGACAATATGCCATTTGTCTGCAATGCGGAAGGCAGTAAATTTTCACAATTGTGGCCCATATCATTGCTGGAATGAATCCACATTCGTTTCTACTCTCTACAATAGGGCTCGCCAGGTGCTATTGTAAAATTTAGTCTAACGTGGAAGTAGTAAAAACTGTTCTTGGTGTCTGGGTACTAGTATTCTGTACAAAAGTGTCTTATCTGGTGGCAATGGAAAAGGTTTCTAATTATGGTAAGCATTACTTTTAATATTCTGAATGCTTGTGTTCGATAGGTGTGGGAGGTTCATACATCAGCAAAATATGAATATGTTTTTATAACAACTATGGAATTCTAGCATTCCAGATAGATCACAAAACTTGCACATGTATTTTGAATTAATCATAGTTTGTTTGCTTAAGTATCTCATTGATTGTGACTGATAAATAATTCGCAGTTACAAGGAAGTTCACACAGTAGATTCTTTTGTTACATCAGAATTACATTGCCTTAGAAGGCCTTTCACGTAACCACATTCACAATAAGAGTCAGAAACTTTATCATGAAGTAGTCTGCACTTTTTATTCTGAGCAAAATCCCGCTTAAAAGCTATGTATTCAAATAAGCTATCACAGTAGTGAGCTCTATGGAAGAAGTAAGATGTAACAATGAAGTGGGGCTTGTAAAATGGCAGGTATGCATTTAAAATTTTCTAGTAGTCAGTGAGTAGAACGAAAATGCTTACACCTATGTCTGAATTACATGTGCGACCGTATCTGTAGCAAAATAAGTAATGGGAACAGCATAGAAATGAGTCAAAATAAAATATGTTGTATATACTTTCCTTACTGTGTCACATACCAGCAGGGTCACCAGGTGGCATTCACTCTCATGATGGGCAGCAAAGAGAAGCTGCTTCAGAAAAGTGTGCTAAGATTATTTATATTCTATGTCGCTTGCTTATTGTTAGGTTTTTAACAAAACCAACTTAATGTAATTACATTGGGTTATTGTCAGAATCACACTCATGATGAATCAGGCATCTAATACAGGAAAAGGGGGGCTGTATTGTGTTGTAGTGGTCAAGATTCATTGCCTAATGAGACATATTTTTTTATAGTGAAGTTGACTGATGCTGAATATACAATAGATAACAATTTTTGTATGAAATACAAATTGCATCTATACTAGTATACAAAGACAAGTCATTGTTTAAGATTGTGAAATATTGTTGACCAGTTTACTTCAATTTTTATACACAATGCTCTACTAAATGTTTGGACAGACACAGGCTAGATATTTTTAATATATATGGGGTGTTCATTTTAAATGAATACATTGAACTATCTGGAAAACTACACATTGGATTAAAAAAAGGTATAATTCCGATTAATTTGTCTCAGAGGGGGACGTCCAACAACACCATACTCGACAGGCCAGACTATACTACTGTGTGTAGGTGGTAGGGAGCAGCTTTGAAATCTTCAGTGGCAAAACTTGTGTTTTATTGCAGATTATAAATCTTTGGCAAAACGTTTCATATGAAGCAATTTCTTCATTTCGCCATATGTGATGATGTAATTGGAGGACCTGAAATGGGTACACAATAGTAATTTACGACATGCTACCCAATGGCCCTTGAACATCCCATGGCATGTGGTACCACACCTCCATGCTGGAAGGGTAGGACAGGCCACTATTATATAACTTATAACTCGCATTGTTGCACTCCTCTGGTATTAAACAGGGGATTACTTAATGCACTACCATCACTGTATAGCAAACTATGATGTATCATAACAGGTAGTATAAGGCAACTACAGTTCATGTACCACACAGACATGGAACTGTATGTCTTTAAACATTACAATACTTCCACAGAGTTTACCGCTTGCACACATATGCAGCATTTGGAGGAAAGATGTGCAAGTGGGCGATGAATATTGCAACCACAGAAGAGAAAACTGAAATTATACTGATTTATGGAGAATGTAGGAGAAGTATTGAGGCTGCTGTTGCCTCATATGCTGGGCATTTTCCAGAGAAAGCTTGCTCTCATTCGTTTTTTTTTACAAGGCTGTGAATGACTTTATGTCTGATGGCAGTGTACAGACAGGCAAAAGGAAACGAGGCAAACATGTTATAGAAGAAGCTAATGAAATAGTTGTACCAGCAGCAGCGCACCACAACCCATGGATAAGAGTCCAGCTATTATAGCTTGATTCTGGGATGCCATAGGTAGTATTGCCACAATATCATAAGTATCATCCATACCACATGTCCATGTATCAAGAGCTTCATGGTGCCAATTTGCATAACTCGAAAGTGTTTTGTCAATGGGCTCATCAACAAATGCAAACAACCATCACATTCTTGACCAAGGTGCTATTTTCTGATGAGTGAACCCTCATAAACCTTGGCAGTATTAACCAACTTGCTTCAAATTTTTTTGTGATCCTATAATAAACATTTGGTTTGTCACTGATTCGGTTCACACTTTTGCATGATCTTCTAATAACCGTTCAGAACAAACATAGGCAAACATTTTTAATATATATGGTACCTAAATAGACATATATACACACATGAAAAAAACTATTGCATCACACCAGTTCTCAGAACGCCTAAATGCAGATGGTGACTGTAGATATTGTATCACAGACACAATCCCTTTGACTGTTCAGAGATATCACATATCACTACACCTACCAAAGCTGTAAACAACCATGCAGGAACAGCGCCTATTAGATGGGAGGGGGGGGGGGTACGACAGCTGTTCAGTGGAATGACTGGAGCTGATCGGCTGTTGGACCCCCAGTCATTTCTCCAGGAAGGGGGTACACAGTTCGTGGCGTCTGTAGTTCAACCATGCCTAGACGGTCAATACCACAGTTCGATTGCGTCCGCATTGTTACTTTGTGACAGGGAGGTCTCTCAACAAGGGAAGTGTCCAGGTGTCTCGAAGTGAACCAAAGCGATGTTGATTAGATGTGGAGGAGCCCTAGGGCTACTACTGCAGTGGATCACCGCTACCTACGGATTATGCCTCGGAGGGACCCTGAGAGCAACGCCACCATGTTGAATAATGCTTTTCGTGTAGCCACAGGACGTCATTTTACGACTCAAACTGTGTGCAATAGGCTGAATGATGCACAGCTTTCCGACGTCCATGGCAAGGTCCATCTTTGCAACCACGACACCACGCAGTGCGGTACAGATGGGCCCAACAATATGCCAAATGGACTGCTCAGGATTGGCATCACATTCTCTTCACCGATGAGTGTCGCATATGCCTTCAACCAGAGCATCGTCGGAGACGTGTTTGGAGGCAACCCGGTCAGGCTGAACACCTTACATGCACTGTTCAACGAGTGCAGCAGGGTGGAGGTTTCCTGATGTTTTGGGGTGGTATTATGTAGGGCCGACGTACGCAACTGGTGGTCATGGAAGGCGCCGTAACGGCTGTATGGTGAATAAATGTCATCCTCTAACATTGTGTAACGATATCGGAAGCATATTGGCGAGGCATTCGTCTTCATCGACGACAATTCGCGCCCCTATCACGCACATCTTGCGAATGACTTCCTTCAGGATGATGACATCGCTCGACTAAAGTGGCCAGCATGTTCTCCAGACATGAACCCTATCGACCATGCCTGGGATAGACTGAAAAGGGTTGTTTATGGATAACGTGACCCACTAACCACTCTGAGGGATCTACGCCAAATCACCGTTGAGAAGCGGGGCGATCTGGACTAACAGTGCCTTCATGTATTTGTGGATAGGACGCCACGACGAATTACAGGTATGCATCAATGCAAGAGGACGTGCTACTGTGTATTAGGGGTACTGGTTTGTACAGCAATCTGGACCACCACCTCTGAAGGTCTTGCTGTATGGCGGTACAACATGCAATGTACGGTTTTCATGAGCAATAGAACAGGCGGAATGTGCATGTGTGTGTGTGTGTGTGTGTGTGTGTGTGTGTGTGTGTGTGTGTGTGTGTGTGTGTGTAAAGAAGAAATGTTACTAGAAGGAATCTGAAAAAAGTCTCAGCCAATTTACTTCACTTTTTTGAATGATTAGCAAATACACATCTGGACAGTCATGGACTACATTCTTTGTTAATAAATATGGGAAATAAATAAATAAACTCTATAGAGATATATAAACACAACTTTAGTTTAATGAGGTTACCAAAAATCTCGATATTTCCTGGACCAATTTACTTCAAATTTTTATGTGGTGCTCTAATAAACGTTTGGTCAGGCATAGACCAGAATTTTTTAAATGCACATGGCATATAAATACAGAATTACTAAATAAAGGGGAAACATTGTTAGCAAAAATATCGGAATGTTCTTGAGAGATTCACTTTAAATTTCTACTGAAGCTTCAACAAATGCTCAGATGAACATTGGCTACATATTCATATATACTTTATTCATACAAATATAGCCTGTTTAAAAGCGAAACGTTCTTAGCAAAACCCTCAAAAGCTTTTCTCTACTTCGGCCTTGGTTTGTGTGTTAAGCTCATCATCATTTCATAACAGACACAAGTAGCTGAAGTGTCAGCAAATAAAGACTTCCTACAGGCCCCAGGCAAACATCCCAAATTTGGTGTAATGGCCAACGAAGCCACACCCACATTTCAATTAATATTACTTATAAGTGAGCACATCTGCAGGTAACAACTAGAAAACAGTGGTAATCCATACTATCGTATTATTAAAGCCAAAAGTAACTGTGTTGGTTACTAATTACTGAACTGATTTGTATGATGTCTGGTATGGAAACAACTTGAATCCTGGAGAGGAACATAGTCCACATTAGAAAGAAAAAAAAACTCGCTTCCTAGGAGGGTGAAGAAGGAAATGTAACATATTTTTTTAGTTGTCAGTGAAAATAAACCTTTTTTAAAAATTATTAAATTTGTTGCATAATGTACATGCTGTGTACTATATAGTTGCCCATACCCCTTTGCATGCACCATTTAGCGGTGACGTAGTGTGTGCCACGTTGTTGTACATTGGAGGAGTTGGGGGAGGGTTGCGCATCGTGAGCTTTCCCTACCCAAACTGGCCGACACCTATGGTTGCTGATGTTGGTGCACACAGAATAGGTAAACTCATGATCAGACATAAAAAAAAGCTAGTGGTCTGTGAGCACAGCTGCAGGTAACGTCTAGTGGTAATAAATGTTTCAAAAGTTCTTGACCTATTTACTTCAAATATTTACACAATGCTCTAATAAACATTGGGGGACAGACAGACACAAGCAACTATACATATCACTTCGCTACATTCCAAGAATTCCTTATGTCCAGCATGGCATCACATCATTTCCTAGACTCCTTCCCAGGAGCACAAGCATCCACAATTGCAAGATAGTACCATATTTAAGAATTCTCCGTACACACAGATGCTCCAGCATTGTAGTGATCACCCAAACTGATTTCCTGACAGAAGGCATCTTGCAATTGTCTTACTCTTCCACCTACAAGACCTGCTATAGTGATTCATTTCTAAAAGTTCAGCATAACCTCCAATCTCCATTCAAATTTTTAGGCCAGCACTAAATCTCCCTTCTTCTTCCAATTTACTAATCACCCCACTCTCTACATTCCTCACAGTATCTACAAACCTAACAAGCCTAAACACTTGATTGTATCTGGTTACTGTACTCCCACCGAAAGAATCTCAGCTCTTGTTCATCAGCATGCCCATTGATTTTCCCACAGCCTAGGTTACTGTATTAAATGCATAAACTGCTTCCTTCTCCAGTTTTCAACAATCTCCATGTCATTATCACTTGTCTTCCAACTTGTCACTGTTGATGCAATCTATTTACACACCAACATTCCCTGCACCCATGGCCTTGATGCTATCAAAATCTCTCTCTATGTACTTTCAACTCCTAATGCTTTGCACTCATAATTACAGCCTTACCCATAACGATTTCTCCTTTGAGAGGAAGATGTAGAAACAAGTAAATGGCACAGTCCTGAGAACCCACACTGCATCTTTCTGATACTACCACCCAGACTTCTGTCCATATCAAGCGCACTAAATGCTATCATTCGTTCCAAAATAAAAGGTTTTTCTCATATCGTTTGGCTACCTGTGGGTGGTCCACCCACAGTGACAAGCAATTCCTTGCCCAGTGTGATGAAGTCTTAGCAAAAGCCTTCCCAGACAGACTTTAACCCCACCCGTCTTTCAAATCTACTCCACATACGGACTTCCTGTGCAGTATCAACATATGTCCCTAGTCCTCTGACCATGCTTCGAAACTAGCTGCAAAGGAGAACCCCTTTCATTGCCCAGTATCATCCTGAACTGGAACAACTGAACCACATCTTTCACCAGGACTTCTAGTGCTTATCACTGTTTCCAGAACATTCTACCCACAATCCTTGTTATTAAACTGAAGATATTATTCAGTTAATTAGAATGAATTACCTGAAATTACAACCCCAAAGTCTTTTTAGAGTTTGGTTTTGGTTCTAATGTTAGACTTGTGGCTTGTTTTTGAAATTTCAAAATACAGGGTGTCCCACTCAAATCTCCCTGATTTCAATGACCCAGGAGAAAAAAACCACAGTAGATCCATCAAATGAAAAATGCACCACATTGTATAGCATCTCAAAGAATTTATATTCCCACGTCAGAAGTGCCAAGTATCGTCGCCAGACTGAAGCATGGTCGCATGAAATGAAAATGGCGACTCCACAGCAGTGCATGCAAGCATTAATGTGGTTTGCAGAAACAAAATCGCTGATTGCAGTGCAAAGAAATTATCATAGTGTGTATGAATGTGATCCACCTGATGCGAAAACAATTAAGGAATGATATAGGAAGTTTCGGGCAACAGGAAGTGCTCAGAAACATTCTGCCAGTGCACGTTACGGAGTTTCAGAAGAGACATTGGAGGACTTCAGACAAACGTTTCTCAGAAGCCCACATAAGGCTATTCGTCCAGCATCTAGGAAACTTGATGTACCTCGATCAATACTGCATCTTGTAGTTCACCAGCGTCTTAGTATGTGTGCTTATGAAGTGCAAATTCTGCAACATCTGATGCCAAATGATAAGACACGCCAACAACAATTTGCTGCAGATACGCTGCAGTGTATTGATAAGGATGCCAGCTTCCTGGAAAGATGTTTATTATCAAATGAGGCAACTTGTCATCTATCAGGAAGGATTAAATGGCATAATGTTCGGATTTGGGGTTTCCAAAATCCGCACATTGTCATTGAACATGTTCATGATAGCCTTAATCTAAATGTCTGGTGTGGGCTAATGCACGACAGGATTTTTGGACCGTTGCGGAACAAACAGTGAATGGGTCAGTGTATCTGGACATGTTGGAGCAGTTTGTGTACCCTCAGATACAAGACTTGCAACCCAACATCATTTGACAATGGCTGTTCACAGGTTCCTGGATAGGAAATTTACCAATCATTGGATCAGATGCGGAGGACCCACTGCCTGGCCACCACATTCACTCGACATTACGCCGCTTGGTTTCTTCATGTGGGGATTCGTGAAGACCGTGTGTATGCGACAAAAGTGGACGATATTCCTACGTTGAGACATCGTATCACTAATGAGATTGAAACAATAACAGGGGAAATGTTACAAGGAACTTAGTAAGAAACTGAATATAGACTCGATATTCTTCGTGCTACAAATGCTTCACATGTGGAGGGTAGTGATGATAAATAAATAAATTCTTTGAGATGCTCTAGATTGTGGTGCGTTTTTCATTGTCGTACCTACTGTAGTTTTTTTCTGAGTTTTTGAAACAGGGAGGTTTGAGTGGGACACCCTGTAGTTGACTGAGTTATCTGGTTGGCCTTTTCACTTGAGTGTTACACTGTTTTCAAATTCTTCCTTCTTTTTATATAGCTAAAAGGAATAGTTGTTTTGGTCCATG
Organism: Schistocerca americana; assembly: GCF_021461395.2. Classification (NCBI taxonomy): domain Eukaryota; kingdom Metazoa; phylum Arthropoda; class Insecta; order Orthoptera; family Acrididae; genus Schistocerca; species Schistocerca americana. The sequence continues at coordinate 670,654,354 of NC_060122.1, forward strand.
TTTACTTCAAAGTGGTGCACATATTGTTCTCAGTCTGTGTTTCTTTAGAATTTCATGTTTTAGGTTATTTCACTTTATGTAGTAAGATAATTAGATAACTCAATTTATTAAGCATTTTATTTCTGTAGAAATATTTAGTTGCTGAAAATACCTCAGAAGCACTCATCAGAAAAGTAATGGGGTATGCATGCAAACTATGGCCAAAAGAAGGGGGACACCCACAGCCAGAACTTCTTGACAAGCTTCCGGAATACCTCTCATCAAGGGTACGAAGTGCTGCTTTTGGAAAATACGTATACCAGGTAAGACTGGAATACTCTGCTGTAATGGATGTGATACCCTTTGAAAAACATTTTATAAATTTAGACTATATGATTAATAAATCACCTGTGTAAATGAAAATTGCAAAATTTAAGATATTTCCCCATCTTATTAAAACTGTATTAATGCAAATACATTTGGCATAGACAAAATATTGTTTTTGAAGTGTAAACAATGGGAAGTCCAGGTTGTAATATCAACAACAGCACAAGAAATATAGATTGCCTCTCACCATAAAGATGACACTTTGAGTTGCAGACAGGCACAACAAAAAGACAGTTAAACATTTAGATTTTGGCGAAGGCTTTCTTCAGAAAAGAAAACGCACACACATTAACACAACCAAGCACACCTCAAGCAGAAATGACCACTATCTCCACCTGATGTGACTGGAATGCAGCAATACACTGAACAAAACTAGAAATCTTAAGGTGCCAGGGAAAGGGGAGGAATAGCAAGGTTTGGGTTGGGGGAAGAGAGCTGCGCTGTCAGGTGGAGTATGCAGGAACTAGACTGTGACAGGTGAAGAGGTGGGAGGTTGTGTGAGAGGGAGGGGCAATACATGGAATGGAAAAGAAGAGGAGTAGAGAAGGAGGAAAGGTATGACTGCTGCATTAGCAGACAGTTGTGCACAGTGAGTGTGAGGGGAAGTGTATTGAGAGGAGATGTGGGACAGAGGGGTGTAAACTGTTGAGTGGAGAGTGTAGGAACAATAGGTATAGTAGGCTGGTGCCAGGATACTTTTGGGAGGAGAGAATGTATTGTATGGATAACTCCCATCTGCACATGTCAGATAAACTGGTGGTGGAGGGCAGGATCTAGATGACCTTGGTTGTGAAGCAGCCATTGAAATCAAGCATGTTATGTTCAGCTGCATGTTGTCCCACAAGGTGGTCCTCTTTGCTTTTGGCTACAGTTCGGTGGTGGCCTATCATTCTGCTGGGCGTCTGGTTGGTAGTCATAACAATACAAAAAACAGTGCTACGTTTGCAGCAGAAATGGTGTATGACTTGGCTGCTCTCATAGGTGGCCTGGCCTGTACTGGAGTGGGGTAGTCTTTTGACAGGAAAGGAACAGCAACTGCTCTGACTGCTCTGTGAGTGAATTGGGCACCTGGATCGTCCACAGGGATATGACCTCTGCAGCAGGGGACTGGAACTGGAAGTGGCATATCCTCAAATCCTCCACTCAACAGTTTTCGCCCCTCTGTCCCAACTCTCCTCCAAAATCAGGTCCCTCACCCTCATTGTGTGTCACTCTCTGGTAACACACTCTGGGGTCCTTTTCCTCTTGTCTGCCCCTTTCTTTTTCCGCTCCACATCCCACTCCCCTTACACTGTACCTGACAGCCTTGTCCTGCCAAAACCTAGCGCCTGCATGCTCCAACTGACAGTGCTGTTCTCTCCCCCACGCTCTTACCCTGCTATCCCTGCCCTTTCCCCATCCTACTCTGGATTGCTGCTTTTGTTCAGTGCGATGTTGAATTTTGGTCCAGGCTGCTGGAGGTGGTGGTCATGTGTGCATGAGGTATGCTTGCTTGTCTGAATGTGTGTGTTTTCTTTTCTGGAGAAGACTTTGGCTGAAAGCTAAGCGATGTAGCAGTCTTTTCGCTGTGCCTCTCTGCAACTCTATATGTCATCTTTATGGAGAGTGGCAGTCTATCCTTTTCATAATTTTTTTAGGCTTCATTCATAAATAAAAATTTATTTAAGTATTTTTCTGTATACTAGATTCATTCACTTTGCTGTCCCTGAACTCTTCTTTCTTCCTCTCAATAATTATTCTGTGTCGAAATATATCAATTTTAATTTTGCTTACTACTTCCTGTAAATGACAATACTTCTAAATTAATTTCCTAAATTAATCACACACTCCTTTTGTCTGCTTTACATGTAAGACACAGCCTCTGGTGAATTTCTGAATAATTCCATATCTATGGTGCAGCTTGATGGGTCATTGAGTACATGGTTTACTATAAATTCAAAGAACTGTAGTTTGATCTCTAGTTGGTCCATGACTTTTTTCTAGTGATAACCGATTTTTCCTTTTCTAGCAATTGTCTGTTAATGAGATATGTGCCAAATTGCTCCATGGTTCACAGCGCACTAGGAACTGGCTGGGTACCTCATGTCAAAGGTCAGAGGGAGGGGGATGAGATTAGTGTTTAACATCCTGTTGACAATGAGGTCATTAGAGATGGAGCACAAACTCAAATTAGAGAAGGATGGAGAAGGAAAGCAGCCGTGTCCTTTCGAAAGGACAATCCTTGGATTTGCGTTAAACAATTTAGGGAAATCACAGAAAACCTAAATCAGAATGGCTGGACTTGAGTTTCAACTGTCATCCTCCCACAAGCGAGTCCACTGTGCTAACCATTGCACTATACCACTCACTAAAGGCCAGAGGAAGACAAAGGCATCTTATCTCTAATAGGACCATGCACTGAACTGCACTGTGGTGTTTAAAGCAATCTTTGATTTTATGGTACCATTTGATTGTAACTGAAGTGCAGTTACTCAAAGAGATCCAGTGTGGACTGTAATTATAGTATGGAAACAAAACTTGGTGGATATTCTAATGCATTAATGTGGAGCCAATTTATGCTGGAAAAAGTTAGTTCTAACTTTTGTTACCAGGCGCTGTTAATGGAAGATGGACATATAGAAATGTTTACATCTGTAATGGCCTTGGAATGGAATGTAGGCAGACAAGATCAAATAAGTGAGAATGGCATAATGTTAATTTTATTATTAACTGCACTTTCACCATTTGTTCAATATGAGCACCAGAGATGTTGATAAGGCGCTGCATCTGTAAAACGAGGTGCTCAGCAGTTGCCGGCAGCAGTTCCAGTGAAATCTGAGGAATATGTTTCTGTTTACTGTATTACATCTGCAATGGATTATGAACGGAATTTGAGCAGACAACATCAAACAAGTGAGAAAATCATAGTATTAAGTTTATTCTTAACTGCACTTACACCATTTGTTCAATAGGAGTACTGCAGGTGCTGCATATATAAGTCGATGTGATCAACTTTTGCTCGCAGCAGTTCCAGTGGAATCTGAACAGCATGTCCTGTGTACTGCCCTTCAGATCAGGTAGAGACTGAACGTGTTCCTGGTAAATGCATCCTTCTAGATATCCTCAGAGCACAAAGCCATATGGATTAAGATGATGTGATGCTGAATCTGCGAAACCTTTGGAGAGAACACATTCATGAGAAGTTACATTAAGCAACTCTTTCATTGGGCAAGCGACATGATGGGTTACCCCATCTTGCATGTAAACAGTATTTTCCACACAGTTGAGCTCTTCCAAAGCAGAAATCACATGATTTAGAAACAGGTCGCGATAATGTGCAGATGTCACACATATGACAGGCCCTCTGGGCGTATTATCTTCAAAGAAGAATGGAACGAGAATGAAGGTGCTTATGAATCCACGTGACAAAGTCACATACAGCAAGTACAATGGCTCTTTGTGCACAACATGTGGTGTAAAGTACCCTAAATTGGGCAGTTCTGTGTATTTTCAGCCTGTGATGTAAAATGTGCCTCATTGCTCAGTGCCATATCGCTCAGTCACATGTCATCAACTTCAATACATGTCAGAAACCGAAGACCAGATTCAGAATTGAGGTGAATATCATGACGTTTCAGTTTCTGCAGTGTCTGTGTCTTGTACGGGTACCAATGCAACACAGATCACAAAACTTTCCATACTGTTGGCCATGGGATATACAATTCTCGTGAGACTGCATGAGCATTAGCACTACTCAGGGCACATACTGCGTAAATGGCAACAGCAACCTCATCAATAACTCCCACCGGGATAGGATACCTTCCTGTTCCAGCTGACAGAACCGAGCTCAGCCATGTTTTTGAATTTCATTGTCATCTTCGTTAAGCCATCTGATGACATCCAGCATCTCTTCATACCTTACAGTTAGTGATATTCTCTCAATGCAGCACTGTAACTGCTACTGTTTACATAAAACAGTTTCACTAACAGAACACAGTCTCTCTTCTTAACAGCCAAACTGTCCACTCAAGTTCACTGTCATGAAAACAGTGAACATCGCCAGATTTGCACCTGATAGCCATATCTAGAACTATGAGTAGTTTGTTTTCCAACACATATCGGTTACATGTTAATGTACTAGCATGTATAAGAAGTTGAGATACCATACCATGTTACAACTCACAATGGACCTCGGTGAGTATCTGCACTTTAATTATAATCATCTGGTAGTTTTACCTATTTCTATCACTTAAGACTTTAATATGGAATAATGAGTTAAATGAATATGAAAATAAACGTGAAACCAACATTCTGAATTTTATGACACTCCATAAAATTTTTAGTAGGCTATATCACAAAATAGTTATTTTCTGAGCTTCTATGTTGTTACAAGGGTGAGTAGGATATTATCATGATTTTGAGGGAAATAACTGACATCTTGCCATCGTTGTAAGTGAGATTTAAGGGAGATTTAGTAATGATAAATTTCAACTGCACAACTATGTCGAATTTTCTTGTAATGAGTGATGATTGAGCTATATATATAAAAAATTTAACATGTTTTGCTTATTTTTACTCTGTTGTGTCATACAGTATCATATTTTAGAGTAACTCTACAAACTAAGAAAGAGATTTTAGAGTTCAAAAGCTTGCAATGAGACTAATTTGTTGTGTAAGTTCAGAAATGAGTATTACCCTCAAGAGATTTAAATATGTTTGTTACATTATGTTTCACATCATGTATAATACACATGAGTATTCCGCATTATAGGGTCAATGGGATGAAGGACGAATCTAATGTAAACTAAATAATTACTTTGGTCGTTGTATGCAACACACAAATACAATCACAAAAAATTTTAACCAATTTGCACACACACACACACACACACACACACACACACACACACACACACACACACATACATATATAAATATATATATGTATATATATTAAATAAAGAGTGAGATTTGTCTCACTCATTCCATTCTTCTAACTTCTTGAAGCTTAATAAATTCTCATACACAAATCCTAATTTACCCCACAACTTTGCCTAGTATTAGTTTTTTTCTTCTCCTTTAAAATTTTTATTTGTACTGATATATATATATATATATATATATATATATATATATATATATATATATATATATATATATATATATACAGTGAACATCGCCAGATTTGCACCTGATGGCCATATCTAGAACTACGAGTAGTTTGTTTTCCAACACATATCAGTTACATGTAATGTGCTAGCATATATATATGTGTATATATATATATATATATATATATATATATATATATATATATATATATATACACACATATAGGCAAAGTTGTGGAGTAAATTAGGATCTGTGTATGAGAATTTATTAAGCTTCAAGAAGTTAGAAGACTGGAATGAGTGAGACAAATCTCACTCTTTATTTAAAGGCAGTGTTGCCAACAGAATTTTTGAAATCTATAGACTTTTCTCGTTTTGCACCAGCTGAATGGACATAACGTGTTTTGAAACAAATTTACAAAATAAAAAAAATACAAGAATCCGATCTTCATGTTTTATGTACACCAATAAGACACAACACAAATGAAACAGGAACAAGTGTTCAGTTGTTGTTGAAAGTAAACAATCAAAATTAGTCATTTGATTGAATGGTTGCTTACTGTAACTGTTTACATATTGTCTTTTGTAGCAAATTTACAATTGCTGTAGTCTTTAATCACTGACTCAAAATTAAAATTAAGCATGTCATTTTTAAACATTGTTAGAGAGTACAGCCATAATTCTTATCAAACTAGTAATTCATAGTATACATTGTTTTCCTCAAAATTATCTAAAGTATCTCATGTTTAAATTAAACAATGATATTCAAGATGTACTGCGTATTATTCTTTCAAGCATCTGATATCTTGGTTCCTCCTCCAAGCAATCACACTCTACACCTTCAGCTTCGTCTTCCACATTGGCTACCACACAATCTCTCTGAAGTATGTCACCACAAAATTTGAAGGGATCATCTTCATTCCAACTATTATCAAATCGTTGTTTCAGAAGGTCGAGTAAATCCTTCTTGTTTGTAACCTTATTGGATGTACCAGGCTGACAACATTTGGGTGATGAATCTGATCTGTTGGTACACCCCTTTTTAGCAAGGTCGTATAACTTTTTGACAGAACATCCAAACCATATGTGAGCTCCATCCTAAAAACTACATGGATTATTTTTCACTTCAATTTCTCTTTGAGTATAATTCATTTCATGTCTCTTATCCCCACTGCCTTCCTGCAATTTTGGCAGAGGTCCATGAAGTTCAGAACATTCCAGTCTGTTCCTAGTCTTCAAACATTCCCAATTTCCTGATAAATCCTGTGATATTGTTCAGGAGTTAGCATTTCAGATTGCTTCCGAAGGCTTTTTTTCCACAGTACCAAAAAGTAGATCCGCAGGCAAGTAGGAGTGACCATGCACAGGAAATGTAATACATATCTCCTATACTGAGGCTGGAGATTTTTTTAATACCCACTAGTAGAGAGAATGAACCACATGGGCGTTCCTGTTTTGTGCAGTGCAGCCATCGCAAAATAGTCTCATTGTTAAAGTGTTTTCTTCATATCTATACTTACTCAGAGCGTCTGTTAAGGCTAAAGCTACTTCGTTTTAACCTCTAAGAGCCTGCTCTTAAATCCAGCAGTAAAAGTCTGGAGACTTATTGTCAGTATCCATAATACAAGGAGCATAATGTGACAGTTGTCCTACATAAGCCTCACCAATAGCGAATTTTGGCAGGGGTTGGACTTGCTGCAGATCAAAACATGAAGACAAGCTATTGGGCAGTTTCTCTTTTGTAATTTTGTAAAACTGTGTAGCTCTCACTTTATGAGCAGCAAGCTGTACTCGTCCCCTTTGTCTTTTGACCTATTCTGTAGTTAGTTTTATTTCATGTTTCATTCTACGTCAGTAGCTAAAACAACTCCTGTAGGGTCATCAAACCCCAAATTAAATATTTTTGAGAATATGTAGCTGATGAACCACTTCTTTAGTTTTAATGAATCAGGGGCACTTTCATTGTACATTTTAAAAAGTTTTGTAATATGTATGTCTGAAGATACATACAGCCTTTCACTTTTTTGTCTGCTATAGAGACTTTCTCTAGCCTTCAAATTTGCGATGAATTGTATCACACTATATTTCTTGGTAAAAGTTTTATTTCGTTCTGCGATCCCCTACTCTTTTTTTCACCAACGACATTACCAGCAACTACCAAGGAAGCAATGCTATTGAGTCGAGTTGTTTTCATACCGAACAGAGCTCTAAACACTTGGAACACACAGGAACTTCCATACTCTCTATTCTCACCTGAAACTTGGTAGTTTCAGTCTTTAGTTTTCCATCCTCTTTCGTAGGACGTCATCATTTCGGACTGGAGACAACCATAAATGAAGATGGAATCCTATTCTGCTGCAGTTTGTTGAAGTGTCTGTAGACTTTCATCCTATTTCTGATTAGATGGTGTAGAGAGATGGTACGACGTTTGAATCTTCCACTTTTGTGTCCCCAAGGAGGTTGAAACTCCAGCATTTCAGGGTCCTTATCAAGATATCTGAAAGAGTTGAATAGTACACGTTTAAGTGGATTCCTATCCCGAAATTAAAGCGAAACACGTTGTTAGTATGCGTAGTAAAATCAATTTAGTAAACAATCTCACAAAAAAGTCTTTTAAAACATCTTACCTCTCCATCTGCTCAATCTTCCTTTTCACAACGCCCTTTTGCTGCTTCCTAGAGCCATAGGAGTGGTCACCTACGTGTACAACTCCTTCTACATAAGTCAGATTTTTCACGAACAGCAAGCTCCAACATAAACAAGATACTGGCCAACCAATCTGTTTTATGTGACAGTGCGCTGGCTACAACAGTAAGTGGTACAGGTATAACACACATACAGTGTAGTTGAAGTCTTAGAAAGTATTCTGTCTTGGCGCCACAGCTTTTATTTGTCTTACTAAAAAAACTTTCGTCAGCAGTCGGCAGTAAATGGACTTATCGCGATTTGAACCAGTTTCACTGATGAGCTTCTTGCACTTGGAACCGAAAGTCAAATTTTGCACCTGTTTTAAACGGCTAAAAATGTGGTTTGAATGAAAATAACACCATAGCTCAATGTCGTCACTCCTTATATATGTATGTAATATGTGCCTTACAAGTACTTATTTGCAGCAGCTGCTGAATTGTACAATACTTTATCCTCTTCTACAACTTTAAAATATTCTTTGCAGTTATAAGCAAAACTGATTTGAACCATAAGCTCTGATTTAATCAGTTTCCTGCTGTTTCTCTGAACTGTTCACTAGCGCTCCTAAGAGAAAGAACTTTTCCCAAGGGTTGTGATACTTTCTTGTGCTGTGTGAGTCAGTTGAGAAATAAACAAATTGAACGAGAGTATTTAAATATGAACGTCTCTACAATCTTCTTTTGAAAGACTTTCTCTAGCTTTCAAATTTGTGATGAATTGTATCATACTACATTTCTTGGTAAAAGTTTTGTTTAGTTCTGCGATCCCCTGCTCTGTTTTTCACCAACGACATTAACAGCACCTACGGAGGAAGCAATGCTATTGAGTCGAGTTATTTTCATACCGAACAGAGCTCTAAAGACTTGGAACACACAGGAACTTCCACGAACGCTCTAGATGCGTAGGCTATGTCAGTCAAACTTTCTCCACTTCTCGCACTCCCTTGAGCCACTCCCTTGAACCATGTTCTTTCCGTAGAAGCACGAACCGAAAAAGGACTATATTTCGACAACAGTACCGATTACTATACGAAAAATGTTTGAGGTCTGTCAGTCTGGCGCTTGGACTATCTATAGTAATAATGTTTACATCATCACTGATGGAGTATATGGGTAAGGGCGGATTCAGGGGGTGGGGAGCAGGGGCACATGTCACCCCCCCCCCCCACCACCACCACCACCTACCACAGACAGTTTGAGAGAGAGAGAGAGAGAGAGAGAGAATCTCGACATAATTATGAGTTTTACTTAAGGGCAGCATGCAACTGTGAGTTTCAAAATTGCAGAAAGCGTGATTTTAACGCAACATGTGACTTGTTGTGTTATGGCTTCTTGATTCTTTTTAGTCACAATTTAGCATAAAAATACGATAAAGCATGACGTCATTTATCGTTTCGTGTCTGTGTAGCAAGTAAATGAGCTATTGTGTAGGTGTTGCTCGCAATGCAAGTATAGTGAAATCTCTTATTTTGCAAGAAAATTGTAAATTTCTGAGGCTACGTTCAAGCTCATACATTCATAAATTTTCGTTCAATATTTGATGTCTCTGGAATCTTTTCCTAGTTGGTAAGGAATAGTACCACCACATTTCGATTTTCCATCACTGTCAGTCCCCTTACAGTCAGTAATTTTAGTTGTTCTGCGCACTATGAGATTTCACCAAAGTCCACTTGTTAGCAAATAGTGTCTTGTGTCCTGTTTGGCGTTTTATCAGGGACCACCGTATTTTAGTCACGATAAACCAATTCAGCTATTACGGAGAGGCACTGTGAGTAATCCACAAAGTACCAATACTAAAAAAGTGAGAGTAACTGTATCACCTTTTCATGGCTGAATCGCAGAATAGAATTTGATGGAGTTTGGTATAGAGATATGTTAAACTGTGAGGGCGAACATGGCTACTTAAAATTTAAATCAGTAGGATAAGGATATAATAGTCGGTAATAGTGAATGAAGGCAGCAGAAAGTTTATTGGCAATGAATTCTTTTACAATAGGTACATTACGTAGGTGACAAGAGGTATGACAAATTAGAAAGTACAAAGCTGCAGATCTCATCGAGATCACAGAAAAGTCTACGAGAGCGTATCCTTATCTTTTACGTTTCACTCATAATCACAACTTTTGTCTTTTGATTGTCGTTAGACCGTCAGTGAGAACAGCACCACTAGTTCCTGCTACTAATAAGGCGAGTACACAGTTCGCTTGTTACATATTTTTACGAGCTTCAAACAGGAGCGACTTATTTTCAGTTATCTGGGTAGTTACTAGTTTATTTTTGTCATTTCTTGCGAGTTTGAGTGCTTACTAGGCACAACCTTTTATTTGAATAACAGTGTAGCGTACGGTACCGCCATTGCTATCGATGCTTGTATCGACCCTCATATCGTACAGGTTTTTGTTTGTTTGGCTAGAACAACTCAGTGTCAGTTAGACCATCAACAAGAGCAGCACCGCTAGTTACTGCTACTAATAATGCAAGTACACAATTTGCTTGTTACACATTTTTACGAGCTTCAAACAGGAGCGACTGCAGTAATGGATAGGAACTGTGATTGCTTCGCACAGATGCGAGCTGAGTTGGCGACCCTTCACTCACAGTTCCAGGTTGCGTTGGCTTCTGTCACACAGCTTGAGGCTGCTGCCAAGGGGCATCACTGTGGGGGATCGGATGTGGGGATACGAGGGTTGTCGAGCACATTCCACGTTTCCTCTGATGGGTTCACTGCTGTGACCACCCCAGGTACTGCCTGCACTGAGGTTGACCCCTCACCCGTGGTCGAGTGGAATATCATTCCAAAGTCTAGCAGGCAGCGAAAAACTTTCAGAGGGGCCGATCGTAGGGCCTCCCTGTTTCATTTGATGATCGGGTTTCAGGCATTATCTGTGCGTGACGATGTCTCTGGGCCAGATGCAATCGTCCACCCTGTTCCAGAGGCAGCTTCTCGGCCCGCAAGGTCTGGGCATTCACAGTGGGTGAGTTTGCTGGTAGTTGTGAGCTCCAACGTTAGGCGCATAATGGGGCCTCTTAGGAACATGGCTGCCAAGGAGCGGATGGAAGCCAGTGTGCACTCCATGTGAATTCCGGGGTGAGTCATTCTGGATGTGGAAAGGATGCTTCCAGATGCCATGAAGAGTACAGGGTGCAGTCAACGGCAGGTGGTAGCTCATGTCGGTACAAACGACGTGTGTTGCTTTGGATCAGAGCAGATTCTGTCTGGTTTTGGGCGGCTAGCGGAAATGGTAAAGACTGCCAGTCTTGCATCCGAGATTACGGCGGAGCTCACCATCCACAGCATCGTCGATAGAATCAACTGTGGTCTTTTGGGGCAGAGCCGAGTGGAGGGTCTGAATCAGAGGCTCAGGTAGTTCTGTGACCGTGTAGGCTGCAGATTCCTTGACTTGTACCATCGGTGGTGGGATTCCAGGTTCCGCTTAATAGGTCAGGAGTCCACTACACACAGGAGGCGGCTACACGGGTAGCAGGAGCTGTGTGGAAGGGACTGGAGGTTTTGTAGGTTAGAGGGTCTCAGGGAACCACAGAAGGGACGTCGGTCTAAAAGTGGGCAGGTGAAACACAGTATGGTAGTTGTAGAAACGATTGGTATTGTAGTTGTAAATCGTCGCAGCTGTGTTGGGAAAGAACCAGAGCTCCAAGCCCTAATAGAAAGCACTGAAGCTCAAATAGTTGTTGGTACAGAGAGCTGGCGAAATCCGGAAATAAGTTCAGCTGAATTTTTTTTTTCAAACGATCTAACAGTGTTCAAAAGGATAAATGGTCGAGTATTTATTGCTGTAAGAGGTAGTTTGCCCTGTAGCGAAATTGAAGTAGGTAGTTCGTGTGAAATAGTATGGGTAGCTGACAATCGGACTAAACTATTAATTGGATCATTTTAACGACCCCCCGACTCAGAAGATATAGTTGCTGAACAATTAGAAGGAAACATGAGTCTCATTTCAATTAAGTACCCTGCTCATACAATTATAGTCGGTGATGACTTTAATTTACCCTCGATATGCTGGAAAAATTATACGTTTAAAGCTGCGGCAGGCATTAAACGTCATCCAAAATTGTACTGAATGCTTTCTCAGAAAATTATTTTGATTATTAGTTCATGAGCCCACTCGAAGCGTAAATGGTTGCGAAATCATACTTGACCTTTTAGCAACAAAGAATCCTGGACAAATAGTGAGTATTGTGACGAATACGGGGATTAGCGACCACAAGGCAGTTGCTGCTAGGCTGAATACCGTAACAACCTACAACCACAAAAAGAAACGCAAAGTATATCTATTTAAAAAAGCTGATAAAACTGCTCTTAACGCCTTTTCAAGAGACGGTCTTCACTCCTTCAGATCTGATCATGTAAGTGTAGAAAATTTGTGGAATGTTTTCTAAGAGATAGTGACGACAGCAATTGAGAGATATATACCACATAAATTACTGAGTGATGGTACTGATCCTCCATGGTACACAAAACGGGTCAGATAGTTGTTGCAGAATCAACGGAAAAAGCATGCCAAATTTAAAAGCACGCAAAATCCCCAAGATTATCAAAGTTTTACAGAAGTTAGAAATATGGCGCGTACTTAAATGCGAGATGCTTTTAATAATTTCCACAACGAAATTCTATCTCGAAATCTGGTAGAAAACCCAAAGAGATTCTGGTCATACATAAAGCACATAAGTGTCAAGATGCGATCAATACCTTCACTGCGCGATAACAACGGTGAAGTCACTGATGACAGTTCCACTAAAGCAGAGTTATTAAACACGGTTTTCCGAAACTCCTTCACCAAAGAAGACGAAGTAAATATTCCTGAATTCCACTCAAGAACAACTGCCAAGATGAGAAACATAGAAGTAGATATCCTCGGAGTAACGAAGCAGCTTAAATCACTTATGAAAGGCTAGGCCTCCGGTCCAGATTGTATACCAGTCAGGTACCTCTCAGAGTATGCTGATAAAAAGCTCCATATTTAGTAATTATATACAACCACTCGCTCACAGAAAGATCCGTACCTAAAGACTGGAAAATTGGTCAAGTCACACCAATACCCAAAAATGGAAGTAGGAGTAATCCGCTGAATTACAGTCCTATATCACCAACGTCGATTTGCAGTAGGGTTTTGGAGCATATACTGTGTTCGAACATTATGATGTACCTCGAAGAAAACGATTTATTCACACATAATCAGCACGGTTTCAGAAAATATTGTTCTTCTGAAACGAAACTGGCTCTTTGTACTCATGAAGTAATAAGTCCTATCGACAGGGGATGTCAAATTGATTCCATATTTTTAGATTTCCAGAAGGCTTTCGACACCGTTCCTCACAAGCGTCTTATAATGAAACTGCATGCCTACGGAGTATCGCCTCAGTTGTGCGACTGGATTCGTGATTTCCTGTCAGAAAGGTCACAGTTCGTAGTAATAGACGGAAAGTGATCGAGTAAAACAGAAGTAATATCCGGCGTTCCCCATGGAAGTGTTATAGGTCCTCCATTGTTCCTGATCTATATTAACGACATAGGAGACAATCTGAGTAGCCGTCTTAGATTGTTTGCAGATGATGCTGTCATTTTCCGTCTTGTAAAGTCATCAGATGATCAAAACGACTTGCAAAATGATCGAGATAAGATATATGCATGGTGAGATAAGTGTCAATTGACCCTGATTAAGGAAAAGTGTGAAGTTATTCACATGAGTACTAAAAGAAATCAGCTAAATTTCGATACGCGATAAGTCACGCTAATCTGAAGGCTGTAAATTCAACTAAATACTTAGGGATTCCAATTACAAATAACCTATATTGGAACGATCACATAGATAATATTGTGGGTAGAGCAAACCAAAGACTACTATTCATTGGTAGAACGCTTAGAAGGTGCAACCGGTCTACTAAAGAGACTGCTTACACCACGCTTGTCCGCCCTATTCTGCTGTATTGCTGTGCGGTGTGGGATCCGCATCAGGTGAGACTGACGGATGACATCGAAAAAGTACAAAAAAAGGGCAGCTCTTTTTGCATTATCGCGAAATAGAGGAGGTAGTGTCACAGACATCATACGTGAATTGGAGTGGTAGTCATTAAAACAAAGGAATTTTTCGTTACGACGGGATCTTCTCATGAAATTTCAATCACCAGTTTTCTCCTCTGATTGCGAAAAAATTCTGTTGCCACCCACCTACATAGGGAGAAATGATCACCACGATAAAATAAGAGAAATCAGGGCTCGCACAGAAAACTTTAAGTGCTCGTTTTCCCCGCGTGCCTTTCGAGAGTGTAACGGTAGAGAGAAAGCTTGAAGGTAGTTCATTGAACCCTCTGCTAGGCACTGTATTGTTAATAGCACAGTAATCACGTAGATGTAGATTGCATTAGCGCAGGGAATTCGAAATACATCACAAAAATAGCGATTGTCAGTGAACCATAAAACACAAAAGTATGTTCTGGCAGAATTTTAGTATGTGTGTGTGAGATCTGTATTGTAACACGACACCAAATTATGTACTACATATTGGTTAGGTGGGGTATTGATGTGGGCAAACTCTTTACTTTATGTAGAAATTACCTTTAAATTGCTGAGAAAACTTTCGTTAGACACACGTCACGACAATTCTGATTTAAACTAGCCTCAAATGAATAAAAGATGTGTATTGAAATCGATGTATTCGTTTCGGAGCTGTGGTGCTATAGACATACAAAGACGTTAACCTTGTATCGCCTGAATTCATTCTTTGTAGTTTTTTCGTTTGACGCTTCTTTCGTGAGATATTTGGCCCGCTCACGATCAATGGATCACCCTGTTAGTGTGTATATGTGTGTGGTTCTAATCAAACATTTTTCTCTCGGACTGGAGCTACAGTTTCAGCAACTGATATGTAATAAGTAGCCGGGAGACAAATCGCCGAAACTGTTACTACTATTACTCTAGACCCTTGGGGGAAGTGACTTATTAATGGGAAATTTCTTATATTTGCTGTGGCTGAAGTGTCTACCATCCATTATTAGGATGGTTTTTGCGGCTCACACGGATTTACTGTTCAATGTTGTGACTGATAAGGCAGAAGCTATTGCCAGTAAGTTCCAGTATAATGTTTTCACCACTGTGGATGGAGACAATAGGGCAGCCGGCTCCAGACCAGGCATGCATGGGACGGCAGCAAGCAGTGGCCACGACCGCGCACTTCTTCCAACGCAGATGAGGCTATAGCCTATCATCTGGCAGCTAGCGGTGCAGGCGCTACACACCACAACAGCGGCTTTACGAGGCAGCAAGGTAAATTCGGAACGTTTCGGAAACACCGTCATCTTACACCTAGTAAGAAGGCGAGAAGAAACTGGATTTTCGCAGCTGGTGTTGGTGTCACCAACAGTTTGTCGTACACTGCAGTACCCGAATACATCCGACAGTCTCTAAAGGGCGCAGGTGGCCATCCGAGATTTAATGACCTCGCCCCCTCTTTACCCTCTTCCGCGTCATTAATCAAGGAGACATACGATCTGTTCTGACCCACGGAGTGCATGCTGATGCTCTACGTGTGTGCGCGCGGGCTCTTCCTCCCGTGGTGGCACATTGAAGTGTGAATGTATAGTGCGAGAGGACTCAGTGTCCTCCCCTTAAATTTTCAACTTGCACCTTCGACCATAGATATTGGTAGACTGGTCATGACGTATATTTCGTGGCACCAACATCTCTACTGCTATACCACGTGACTATTGGCAAAACAATGGTGGTATCCTGTTGTGCTTATGGTTGTACCGAGCGTTTTGTGAAGGGAAGTAACATTAAATTTCACATGTAAGTATTATTAGTATAATTTAGCGGCATTTCTTGAATACTGATAAACTATTGTGTGTATCATATCCTTACCGAGAACGCCACAGTCACGTAAATTGGCGGTTTGAAGTGCTGTGTGTGTTTCCAGACGCACATTGCAATCGCATATATTTCTTGAAATGGTAAGCTACAAAGCTGCTTTTTCTCTTTCGTATGGGTTTCCAAAGGATGAAGGGCGCAGGCAGATGTGGATACAGGCAGTGAAACGAAAAGATTTCAAGCCTACTGCGCACACACGCATCTGTTCGAAGCACTTTGAAGAAATATATATATATATATATATATATATATATATATATATATATATATATAAACAAAGATGATGTGACTTACCAAACGAAAGCGCTGGCATGTCGATAGACACACAAACATACACACAAAATTCAAGCATTCGCAACCAACGGTTGCTTCATCACGAAAGAGGGAAAGAGAGGAAAAGACGAAAGGATGTGGGTTTTAAGGGAGAGGGTAAGGAGTCATTCCAATCCCGGGAGCAGAAAGACTTACCTTAGGGGGGAAAAAAGGACAGGTATACACTCGCGCGCGCACACACACACATATCCATCCGCACATACACACCTATATATATATATATATATATATATATATATATATATATATATATATATATTGAAACCACAGTGAACATCAGAAATGTTTTACTTGTAACAATTAGCTACACCTTTCAGCTACTTCTCTACGTAGTCGCCGTTCTGACTTAGACTTTTGTCATAGCGTTGTACCAACTTTTCAATAGCCTCATCATAGAAGGCAGCCGCCAGTGCTTTCCGCCAATTCTCCACGCTGGCCTACACCTCGTTGTCTGTGTCAAAATGTTGTCTTCAAAGACAGCGGTTCATGTGACCAGAGATGAAACTCAGGGGGAGACAATTGCGGACTGTATTGTGGGTAATCTAACATTTCCATTTGCAAACGATGCAGGAGCATCTTCATTGCCCCTGCAGAATGCGGCTGAGAATTGTCGTGAAGACGAAACAGCACAACAGTTATGTAATGTTGGCTGCATAGCTTCAGGCGAAATTTCTCACCAGGCCCTCGTACTTGGCGGCAGACACTATTTTCTAGACATCTTTACGCACTCACTGCGAGCTCAGAAATGAGAAGAGCGACGTGATGCTAACTGGGGTTATACTAGAGACACTACCCAACACATCTGTGCAAAGCTTTATCGGATTTTCATAGTCGTTTCCATTTCGCGACCGATCGGAAAAAATGGTTCAAATGGCTCTGAGCACTATGGGACTCAACTGCTGAGGCCATTAGTCCCCTAGAACTTAGAACTAGTTAAACTTAACTAACCTAAGGACATCACAAACATCTATGCCCGAGGCAGGATTCGAAC
The DNA here is from genome assembly GCF_021461395.2 of Schistocerca americana. Taxonomy (NCBI): domain Eukaryota; kingdom Metazoa; phylum Arthropoda; class Insecta; order Orthoptera; family Acrididae; genus Schistocerca; species Schistocerca americana. The sequence goes on from NC_060122.1 coordinate 670,671,703, forward strand.
CTGCGACCGTAGCGGTCTTGCGGTTCCAGACTGCAGCGCCTTTAACCGCACGGCCACTTCGGCCGGCGACCGATCGGACCTTACTTTTGGAATAACCCTCGTATATATATAGTGTGTGTGTGTGTGTGAGAGAGAGAGAGAGAGAGAGAGATAGTTATTACCAATAACCCTTCCCACTCCAAAAGCAATGGCAATGAGCATTGCTACTACATAAGAAGAAAGGATGATTTTTACTATCCTGGATTAAATCTGACTTTGGTACAAAAAGGGGTGAATTATGCTGGTATTATTTTAAAGAACAATTTGCAAAAACAAGTTAGGGGTTCGATTTCTCATCAGGGTTTAGTTTTATTTTGTACTTCCCAGTTACAAAACATACGAATCTCAGAAACAAATACTGAATACCATTTGCCAAAAGGTAGTTGTATGGCCGATGTTAGTTTCCAGATAATAAGCCGTAATGTATGGGATAAATAATATGCTGCTACAAAAATCTTTGGTCATTTACCAAAAAGCATTAAAAGCCTGACAGATAGCCAACCAGCATTTATAATCAAACTAAAAGAATCTATGAATGTCAGCTCCTACTCAGTAGACGATTTTTTAGGTATAAATAAGTGATTGGAAGAAATGTCATGTAATGATAGGTCTACCTTTCATTAAACTGACACATCATTGCGAAGTGTCGTATTCATGATCTGTGGAACAAGTATTCATGTAAGTAGGTACTGATTTTGTAGATGTCTTATTTGATACATTTACGAAACAAACTGTTTAAACCAAAAAAGAGCTTTCAAATGAAACTGCTTTACGTTTTTTGGGTGAATGACACGATTGAGTTCGTTACATTCGATGTGAACACGTGTGTTTACGTTACAGGTTTCGTTGTTTACGCCGATTTATGAAGTCTATAACACTTTCTACAACCAAGGCACTAAAACACACACACGCAATATTTACATTTTATGCAGTGCATAACGCGTATTGTTAGTAGAGAATGCATCTCATAATTGGTAACACTGAAATATTCGCGCCGAATATATTGCCGAACATCGAAAGTGTTTCAGCAGTTCACAAAGTTCATTGTGAAGTAATGGCTGTAAAACTAAATTTGTACAGTGGTTACGCAATAATTTATCACTTCTAGCTGTGTTTACATAAGCTACATTTAATGTGGTGAAGTTAGCAGGAAATCCACTGAGAAATACTGGAAGTGAAATCAGGAATCAGAATGCTGCCTTGAACTCCCGCCGACGTTCTGCCAACAGTCACGTGATTCTATGTTGCAGCCACGCCAGATGTATAGCTGCTGCACTGCTTGCCCAGTCTATTAGTATCTATGGTCGAAGACTTGCACAGGCAGCGCGCCAACTGCGGCTCCTGGCTTAGCTGGAAGACATACACGCCCGCCCGCTACGGGGTCTCGCAGCTACCTGCTCGCTCGGCCGTTACAACGGCTAATCCTACCTGCGCGCACAAAGGACCTGGGAGATCCACTTCCGCACATAGGTTGCAAATTCTTCCGACAGGGAGCAGACTATACTGGACAGTCTGACCTGCCCAATTTGAAGCTGCCACTAGATGGCAGTTGGAGTGAGTAGCAGAGTCCAAACAACGTGAGAAGATTTCCATGGGATTGCCACCACGGAGGATGCTAAGTTCACCGGACTTGGATACGATGTGACGTCATTATGACGTATACACGCTACATCGAAAACGATAGAAACCGTATATCGACTATTCGACTTTTGTGAACTTTCGAGAGGTTGTGACAGGGTAGCGCTGTGCTCTGCACCATTCGTTGAAATGTGTTTTGCGTTCCTTGCGTTTAAATCGTGTATTGTACTGTGTTTATGTCCTGTGCGTTGTTTTTCGTTTGCTCGTCTCTAATTATGTGTTCAGCATTCGAGAGACTAACGAGAGAAAATCTGAAAGAGTTCAGCATCGATGACGACAGGCAATTGCGTGGTTATTGTGAATCTCAAGCAGAAATTGATGTACTTCTGACCCAGCTGAAGTGCGTCGGTTATTTGTACTCGGAGAGAAGAAGCACTCAGCAGCCAAAATCTTTAGATGCGTCAAGACACTAACCTTTCGTTAAGATTACATTGAGAAATCCACTTCCCCTCGTATTTCATCTCCGGTCGACGATTTTTCTTCAACAATGCCTCATATTTTTCTTTTTAAGTTCGAAATTCAATCATTCTACACACCAGTCATTACTGGACACTAAGGTACCTGTCTCTGTGGTCCGAGTGTAAAATTACTTGGAATTATGGTTGATAAAAGACTATCTTGGGATGGACGTATAAATTACTTAGCTAACAAACTTGCACGAGTTCTCTTTCAGCTATATAAATTAAGAAAAAAAAATCAGCAAGAGTATGCTGCTACAATCTAATATGTACTGACAAGACCAATTGTATGAAACCATACTAAAATATTGACAATAAATAAATATTATTTTCGGCGTAAGCGTTCAATACAACAATCACACAATCTAATCTGGTCAGGACACAAGAAGACTTCACTTTTTTACGAAACGTGTTGTCCGGGGTGTTTTCAAGGCCACGGTCAGGAATATTTCTATTAATATCCAGCTCTTTTACTTTTATTTTTGCGAAATACATATACGCTGCCACACTGAGCTGTTATCAGAATCGCACGTGTCAAAACAAATTACTAGCTGACGACAGTTTAGAATCTCGAACGTTCGTAAAAATCGATAGGTGTGTTAATCGACTAAAGCGTGTTACGTCATAATGACGTCACATCATATCCAGGTTGGGTGAACTTAGCATCCTCCTGCCACCACATATAGCCCCTGACATTACGACAGAGAGGATTTTCACGAACGTAGCAGCTGTTACTTCACCGGTCGTAGACTCAGACAATCCAGTGTTTGGTATTGCAGCAGAGGCAACAATCACTTCATCGAGCTGAGAGTTCCTTAACAATTCCGACCATGCTAGTGTTCTGTAGGCCCCAAAGGAAGCCAATGCAGGCAATAGGCCTCAACTCAGAGACGCTCATCGCTATTCCAGAATTTACGACGTCAAGTTCACACGAGTTCTGGGTTCCAATATTATTACAAAACATGGAGTACCTAAAACAAGAAGCGCTAAACGCCACTGAGTCTCGTTTATGGTGGGTTTCCAGGATCACAGCTTTGATGAATTAAGATTATCTGACATGGAGAAGGCAGTGAGGCATTCTTCGCAAGGAGACAGAGTGCTGAAGACTGGATTCAAACGTTCAGAAGGAACGGTTTCGAGACGTTTGTCTGTGACTGACAGACTGTCTCGAACCACGTTTTTTTGTAGACACAGGGTCTGACTATAGTGTGCTCCCATAACACTGCTTCGAAAAAGGTGGCTCTCCTAGCAAATATTTGCTGGCGGTTGCCAACAACTCCCACATTCGCATGTAAGACGAAAAGCGAAAATGTCTTGAATTGGTCCTTGATTTGGACAAGTTGTTTCAATGGAATATCATGATGGCAGATACCACTGAGTCTGTTATAGGAGCTATTTTCTGCAGCATTTCCAGTTATCTGCAGACATCCACAGGGGAAGGCTTCAGCATCTATCAGACGTCGAATCATTGCAGATGAACTCTGCTTTTGAGTACAACATGTAAGATCTGCCAGAGGTCACATTGGAGACAGCGTCCCATCTCCAATGTAAACATGATGCAAAGCACTCGGACGTCTCTGGACCCACCATTCGGTGAAAAACTAAGAAGACAAATGCCCACAATATTTTTGGTGGCAAAGCGAGACACTGAGAGGAAAATGCAAGAAGGTGTAGTAGCATCCTCCAACAGCTAGTGGGCTTCGTCGATTCACATGGCATTGAAGAAGAAGACTACATGGCGCTTATGTGGCGGCTGCTGAGAGCTTAATACTTGTGCAGTGCCATATAAATATCCGGTTCTTCATATGGCGGGTTTTAACAAACGCTAACGCCTGAGTACAGATTTTTAGCGTCATAGATTGCAAACAGGCATTGTCACGAATACCAGAGCTTCCAAAGGCTGTAAAAGAAAACAATTACTACTCCATTAGATCTGTTTGAATACAACCACATACCATTCGGTTTAAGAAATGTGGCGCAGACATAACAAAGGTTTATTCATCATGTTCTCTGCGGTTTTACGTATTCTCTTCTGCTATATGGACGATATTTTGCTGTTCTTGCAGTTCCAAGATCAGCATAAAACGCACCTCTGACTACTTTTTCAATGTCTTAGGGACTGTAACATTATCATAAACTGAGGCAAGGGGGTCTTATGAAAAGACGGCGTGAAATTTTTGGGTTTCAACGTGTCTGTTTCGTGAGTTGCACTGTAGTGGCGATTTCTGCCACCGAATGTATCAGGATGACAAAATGTAGCGGGAAGACACCAAATGTAGTGGATGATGCCAGGGGGTGCCGTATTAAACCTCAGCGAGACCTTTCCTTGTGATTTATTGTTTTTTAGCTACAGTAACCTCGTACCTCTTGGTCTGCACCACAGGGCCCCACAATGCTGAGGAAGCACCCCAGCGGCCTGTACAATGCAATGCTGTGTCATGCTGGCCTTGGCCGGCCTGCTGAGTTCCAATGATATCAGGATGGCTGCTCCAGCAGCCGACTCAGCGGCCACCATCCTTGTTGTCTCAGCGCTGCTCCGCCAGGAATCATAGGCCGGCCCTGCAATGCTTCTTCCTCGCTGGCGTACCTGAGATCGCAGCGGCAACAAGCGCCCGCTATTTGGCATCCGAATCTGTGGCCCTCGCCTCATGAAGTACCTGGCATGTGTCAGGAGCCAAGACGGCTGCCTGCAGTAGTGAGCCTAAGAGTGGCCTGCTGCTGGCTGGATGTGGACTCCTCGTTGGCCTCAGAGGGTCGAACCGACGGCCCACCGTGGACTGGAATGCTGGCCCCCCATCTGTTGCTGCATGTAGCCCGGTCGTGTGACATGCCCCGCCGCCCAGGAGAGCTGCCCCACTTGGGTGAATCTCGTTAGAAAATGGCACCTATTTATACTTGGCTATGTGCCTCTCTTTTGCTAATGTACCAGTCTGAGTCCCATACGCGAAACACTTAGGTTGGTCCCCTTCTGCCTTTGACTTGCGCCATGAAAACTGCTGTGTGTGCCTTCTCCAGTAGTTCTAAATCCCTGTTGCCTCTATTTGCCTTACCAACTGCTGGTATGTGTAACTCACTGTAATCTGGGCCGCACCTGGCTGTAACTTGTGCTCAGAATATCACACGAAACTAACTTTCCCTATTCTAAACGGTGGTGCCGCTGCATTATTCCCCTCTTCAGAAAGGCCTGGTCCCTGTGTCGTCCTTTAACTAATTCTTAAACTTGTTTGGATTGGCCCTTATGACAAACTTACTTACTATTAGAAAACTTAAGTGTGCTCTAGTGTCCTCTTAAAACCAAGACATAAAACAAAACGTAACAATTCCTTACTGGACGACCACTGCTCGATTAATCCCTTACGTCCTCGTCTCACGCCCTCGGTATCCAATCCACAGAGACTTGGACTACTCTTGGTTCCCTCTTGGAATTAGCTCCCCACCTGATCAGAAAGTAAATAACACATAACAAAGTTAAGGCTGCGATGACACTTGGCACAGAGGTGCTCAAAGTCATCGTTATTTGCCGTTGTCTTTCCCTATACTGACCGACATGTTGAACAAACTGTTCGGTTGATATGCGACCCTCTTGCTCTAAAATGTACTGGTTTATGGATCTCAACAGACCTGGCTCCAGAGTCTGATTTAACAAGATCAAATTCTGCCTTGGCAAAACTCTAAAGTGGATTCTGGCCAGTACAGCTGTGGCTGCATAACATTCAACTGCGTGACTCCTGAAATTGTCGCTGGCAGATGGAAGGTTGGTCCTATTATGTTACACTTAGTCCCACTGATTAAAATTCCGCTCCCCTCGATCTCTGTACCTTTCGCTTCTTCAAATACTTCCTGCCCAAAACAACTTGTTGCTACTACCAAATTCTCGAAGGTGGAGAAGATCCAATGCATCCCGACCCGTTACAAACTCAATTTTGGCTCCACCATGTCCCTAGGATAGTCTATTCCTTTCCCCCTAGCTAAAAATAACTGCACTGTGCACATGTCCCATATTTGTAGTTTCGCAGATTTTCCTCCAACATTCACTATTTTTGATTCAAACTCAACACCAAGTGTGTGACTGCTTTCATCCTTAAATTACATTATATGAACTGGTGCAATAAACACGACTTTCCGGACCCAGCACTGTCGATAATCAAAAATTTAAACAGGAAATCGTATGACTGTAATATCGTTCAACACATATTTATTACGGCTTTGCCGCAAAATTTATTCCGATGCATTTATATCTCCAGAACTGCATTTAATTTCTCCTCCTACAACATTCCACATACGTCAGACGCTACACTTCCCTTTTCAGTGACCTGAGGACACGGATCATCATCATCCTTCCTCCTTCTTCAAAAAGACTGCTGTCCGCAACAGGCTACATTCGAAAATGCATACAACACATGAAAATACAATGCCTAATTACTCTACTCAAACCCAGTGACACATAACAAGAAAACAAAAAAAAACTGCAAATACTCTACTACTTTCTATATCGCAAAGCATACGGTACTTCGTGCTGTACTCTATCTTCCTGGTTTTCTCTGTGCTTAGCAACTCTCTTCACCTTTCTTTTATCCTCTTTCCTTCCTGTGACACACCTGGAATCACATACGGGCAACTCGTAAATGGCCGTATCCGCCCAATGTGTACTATCGTCATTCTAGTTGGCAGCTGAAGCTTAACATTAATGGGGGATGTGGCTTCAACAACTTGGTATGGCCCTTGATAACTCGTGAGGAGCTTCTTCGTTTTCCCTTTTGCGTATAGGGGCTGGACAGCATTACCCGTTGCCCCACTCTATACTACGGTAAACTTCATTTCCGCTTCACTGCATCTTCCTGCCTTTCCAAAGCCTTTGTATTCGCCTTTTGTACACGTTTCCAAACATCCCGAATTTTCCTTGGGAACTGTCATACAGAATCGCTGGTCCTTTCTTTCTGTAGCTTCACAAAATCAAACGGTGACGGCATTTTTCGCCCGTACACTATCTCATATGGAGACAAATCGGTATTTGTATGGATTTTTGCATTATATGCGCATACAATATGCTTCAGATACTCGTCCCACTGATGGTAATGAGAATCCACATAAAAACTCAGCATCTTCCCGATTGTTCTGTGTACCCGTTCTGTCCTTCCGTTGGCCTGTGGATGCAACGTGCTCGTCCTCAACTTCTTTATGTTCTACAATTTACACAGTTCCTTCATTAAATTGGACATGAAGATGGTCAGTTGGACAGTAGTTATTGTCTCTGGTACACCAAACTTCAAAATGTAGCTGTTTACTAACGCTTGCGCGACCATTGCTGCCTGCTGATTTGGCATAGCCGCCGTCTCCACATATCTCGAAAAATGCTCCATTATTGTGAGAACGAATCTGTTCCCCGACGGTGTTCGCCTAAAAGGTCCTAAGACATCACTTCCCAGCAAAGAGAATGGACATGTCGCTTCTGGCAATCGTTGTAGCTGTCTCTGTTTCCGACTCAAATCTGCTCTCTGCGCACATGGTATACAATTCTTTACATACTGATCCACATCTACTTTCCTACCTCTCCTCGCATTCGGGAGGACGACGGTTGAATCCCGCGTCCGGCCATCCTGATTTAGGTTTTCCGTGATTTCCCTAACTCGCTCCAGGCAAATGGCGGGATGGTTCCTTTCAAAGGGCACGGCCGACTTCCTTCCCCATCCTTCCCTAATCTGATGAGACCGATGACCTCGCTGTCTGGTCTCCTTCCCCCAACAAACCAACCAACCAATCCTACCTCCCACCAATACCTCTCCCCCACTCTCCTATTCGTCGCTCTACACCCCCCACGACCAGATAACACGTGATCATGTGCTTCCCTTAAAACCTCATCCATCAGCTTCGCTGGCACTACTACCCTTGGCCCTAACTTCGTTTCCCTGCACAGAAGATCGTCGTACACATTAAACTGTGGCTGTGTCTGATACAATTTACAATCGTTGTCCGCGTCCTGTAATTCTTGCCATACTGCTAGGTCATAACCTATGACTTCTACTTGTGCCACCTTCCTACTTAGTGCATCCACATTACCGTTCTTCTTTCCAGGCTTGTGCACCACCTCATAGTCGAACTCACTAAGCCTCACAGCCCATCGAGCGAGTCTAGTGGGCGGATCCTTCAAACCCAACAACCACTTCAACACAGCGCGATCTGTCGCTACCCGAAATCTTCTCCCATATAAATAACATTTAAAATATGTGATATCATAGATTGCGCTAAGCATCTCCCTCTCTGTTGTTAAATAATTCGTCTCTGCTCCATTCAACTGCCTAGATGCATAGGCTACGGGATGTTCTTTCCCATCAATATCCTGACTAAGAACACACCCTAATGCTTGATTCGATGCATCGCATGCTAGTATAAACTCCTTTTCAAAGTCTGGAAACAAAAGAACCGAACTTTCAGTTTTTCAAACGGTTTCTGACACTCGTCTGTCCACTCAAATTTCACACCCTTCTGTAACAATCGCGTCAACGGCTGTGCTAAATCTGCAAAATCCTTCGCGAACTTTCGATAGAAATTGAAAATTCCGATGAATGGCTGCACTTCCTTAACTGTTTTCGGTTCCCGAAAATCCCTTACAGCCTGTACCAATCTCGGATCTGTTCGCACTCCATCCTTACTGATAATATGACCCAAATATTTTACTTCTTCAAATGTAAAATGACACTTCTTCAGGCTCAACGTCCAATGAGCTGCTCTTAACCTCATAAAGACTTCCCTTAACCGCTGTCTATGTTGCTCCATACTACTTGAAAACACTACAATGCCATGCAAATAGACCAGACACTGCTGTGGTTTCAAACCCACCTAGACATTGCCTAGAAACCTCTGAAACGTTGCCGGAGCGTTTTTCAAACCGAATGGCATTCTGTTGTACTGCTAATCGCCTCCTGGTGTAGAGAAAGCAGTTTTTGGACGATAATCTGGAGCCACCTCTAACTGCTGATAACCACTTATCAAATCCATCGTAGAAAAGTACTGGCACTGTCCTAACTGATCCAAAGTCTCCTAAATGTTTGGAATGGGGTATGCGTCCGTTACTGCCTTATTATTGAGGTATCGGTAGTCACAACAGAACCTGTATTTCTATGATCCATACGTAGATTTTTTAGGCACAACGACAATGCCCGCTCCCCAGCAACTATTACTATGCTTTGTAATTTCGTCCGCCAGCTGCTGATCAATGAAATCCTCCACAATCGGCTGTATGGTTTACGGTAAACAGGTGCTTCATTCCCAGTTGGTATACTATGTTGAACTAATGGAGTCGCTGGTAACTACCCTTGCGGAAAGAACAAATCCTTAAATTCCCTCAATAATTCTTCCATATGCTCTCTTTCTCGTCCTTTCAAATGCTTAATTTTGTCACGCAGTGCAGTTCTATCGGCAGTTAGTGGTTGATCGCTTCGGCTACCTCTCGAACACCAGTCTTCGTCATCTGGCACATCCAAATTTGCCTCTAAATCTCCTTTCCTCAAATCCTCGTCTACAGCGCTAAAATTATCCACGTTCACGGTAACTTCTCGCCCGTCGATCCCCTCCTGTACGCCTACAACACTGCGTTTCACAAAACAACCCAGTGAACCCAAAACTTCATTATCCTCAAATGGTTCAATAACACACACCGCACCCACAGGTAGATTCGACTCCACACTTACCCAAAGCGACTTCCCGGTGCCACTTGACACACACTCATGCAAATTAAGCCTTAATGCTAATGTACATGGTTCAGTTGGTTTGTTCCTAACGTTGAACGCCCCTCTCGACAGCGCTGCACTGACAACAGTTTCCCCTAGCTGAAATAACATTCCACCGAGTTCCACAGTTCGTTGTCCAAGGTCAATTTTGGCATGATGTTGATGCAAGAAAGCTACTCCTAGGATCATGTCGTAGCCCTCGCTTACCCATGGTACTACCTCCATGCATGCATTACATCGGACTTTCTCTATTCGAAAGTCAACTGTCACCGACCTCAAAGGCGTGACCTCCTTATCCCCCACTCCACGCAACCTATTACGTGGTGCTTCTAGCTTCCTTCGTCCCATTATATTCCTAGTAGCCACTGACACTTGCGCCCCTATGTCCAATAGGATCTTAAACTTTTTAGTTCCTATGGATCCAACCACTGAACATTCCACCTCTGCATACGTATTCCTAGCATTTAAATTAAACGAGAGCTCCGTTAGGTGGGTCTTGGGCCCCCTCTGCCGTTTAACGATTGTCCACCTCTCCTATCTCCACTTCTCCATCCTCCACGCTGCTGATTTCCACTTCTTCCTTTATTCCTCGGTGACTGGGTACATTGCCTCCGCACATGTCCCGTACGCCCACGCTTATAACATTTTATACCTACTGTAAACACTGTTTGACTATCACGTAACCCCGCTGCCACGTCTATTTCCTCACATTGCATTGCCAGCTGAATGGACTAATACAAATCTTTAGGAGTCCCTTCACGCATTTTCGATGACATATGCGCCGGTAACCTCCTCAAAAATACATCAAGTACCCTTTGCTCAGCCTCCTGCAACAGAACACTATTCGCTTCATTGCTATGACCCAACTCATAAGTATACTCATTAATTTCCCTTATCCTGACCCCAAATTTCTCTACTGTCTCCCCCTGTCTCTTCGTCATTGTACTTAACCTCTCTCTAAAGAACCGAGAGCTATTCTGTTTCTTCTACCTTGTAAAACCCCTTCCTTTAACTGCTTAAACTGATCTGCCTTCCATAAGGCCTCAGAACACCTTACATATGTTTTCACTTCACGCGTTAATCTAATCTTCGCTACATGTAACAACTGTCACCAGACCAAACATCAATCACAGCAGAAATTTCCAAGTCCTCCACAAACGAACGCACATCCTCAGATGCCTTGCCAGAAAACGGAATAATCAGACTGGCAGCATCTGGATCAATCTCCTGCACCCTAGGCAACAAAGACTGATCAGATGCGGTTTCGCGTCCACTTCTAGACGTTCATTCATTTCTCAACTGTGTGTTGTCTGCTGTCAGTTGTGCACCGCTTCTGATTCCGACACACCTTGCGTTCTTGACTCTGCTTTTGTGTTGCTTTCGTTCCCAGTTAGTCCCAAAACAAAACATTTAAGTACAAGAACAACCTGACTTCCTACAACTCCTTATCATCACACACAGTATCATCCCAAACCCATACATAAGTAATTAAATGCCACGAAAAAAATAATAAATCTTACTGCCCCAAATACACTAACACTTACTCTGACAGCAAAAAATACTTTTCCCATGCAAAACATCTACAATGTGGCTTGCCGGAGCCATTCGCATAAAACACAAAAAGGCAAGAAAACATCCAATACTCAAAAGAAAACTGGTCAAAACTCACCACTTCTTGTGATCGTATTGCATGCAGTGGGCTCGAATGTCATACTGTACAGACGACATCCGTTATTCTGACACCAAATGTATTGACGACTTCTGCCACTGAATATATCAGGATGACCAAATGTAGTCGGTGATGCCAGGGGGTGCCATAATAAAACTCGAGGAGAACTTTCCAAGTGATTTATTGTTTTTTAGCTACGGTGCCCTTGTCCCTCTTGGTCTGCATCACAGGGCCCCGCAATGCTCAGGAAGCACCCCAGCAGCCTGTGCAATGCAACGCTGTGTCGTGCCGGCCTTCGCTGGCCCACTGAATTCCGATGATGTCAGGACGGCTGCTCCAGCAGCTGACTCAGCGCCCACCATCCTCATTGTATCAGTGCTGCTCCGACAGGAACCGTAGGCCTTCCCCACACTGCTTCTTCCTCTCTGGCATAGCTGAGATCGCGGTGGCAGGTAGCAACAAGCGCCCACTATCTGGCCTCCGAATTTGCAGTCCCCGCCTCGGGAAGTCCCCGGCGTGTTTTGGGAGCCGATACGGCTGCCCGCGGTAGCGAGCTGAAGAGTTGCCCGCTGCTGGTTGGCAGCAAACGCCACATTGGCCTTCGAGGGTCGAACCAATAACCCGCTGTGGGCTGGGATGCTGCCGCCCCATCTGTTGCTGTGTGTAGCCTGGTGGTATGATACGCCCTGCCGCCCAGGAGAGCTGACACATTTGAATGAATCTCGTTAGAAAACGGCACCTATATATACTCGGCTGAGTGCCTCTCTTTTGCTATTGCGCCACTCCAAGTCACATACGCACAACACTTAGGTTTGTCCCCTTCTGCCTTTGACTTGTGCCATGAAAACTGCTGTGTGTACCTTCTCCGGCAGTTCTACGCCCCTGTGGCCTTTATTTGCCTTTACAACTGCTGGTATGCGTAGCTCACTGTAATCCGGCCCGCACCTGGCTGTAACTTGTCCTCAGAATATCGCACAAAACTAACTTTCTCAATCCTAAACGGTGGTGCCACTACAGCACCAATTTCGGAATGAGTGGCAAACATATGCTCCATCCTGGTACCGTAAACGTTCAAAGAACTGAGAACATCCTTGGGAATGACCACTTACTACCATAGACATATGCCAAAAAGCACCTGAACTTCAGGCTCTGTTAATGGGCCTATTGAAAGGGAAGTATACATCGGCTCAAAGAATAGTAAAATGGATACTACAGCTTCTGCAGTTTTCAAGAAGATAAAGAAGTATGTGGCTCATGCAGTTTTGCAAATCCATATACAAAACATTTTATGGTGTTCACTGGCCATACCTCCCTGACCCCTGACAATGTTCTTTTTTTTCCAAGACAATGCACCTCAGGTCACTGCAGCAGTGTAGAGAAGGAACGTACATAATCACACTTCACAACTGACATACGGCATATTAGTGGCAGCAGCAATGTGGCTGTGGGTTACATTTCACACTGCTGTGAGAGGATAAAAGCCATACCTTAAGCTGTCAGCACATGGACCATGATTTCGAACGTCAACATTGAGCATGCCGAGTTCAATGTGCTGCTGAACGCTCAGAAACGACGCAGCTTGAGCGTACTGCACGTGTTCCCCAACATGGTATACGCGATAGCAGCAGCGGCGGTTGTCTGCTATAACTAGCTCGCAAATCGCATTGTTTTACGAAATTGAAAATGTGTAGAATTCCTACATTAGCTCCATTAAAATGCACATTTCCTCCCTTGTCCAGATGCTAGTCACGTTGTTCTGTCTATTGTATACATAAATAATAATTTCTTTATCCAGGAACATGATATAAGGGAATATGGAAAGAAGGGTCTAAAGTGCCCAGTCAGTAAGGACACCGGCTTATAAAACTTCCATTATAAATAGTGCAATGCAAATTTATTATAGTTCTCCAAATAGAACAAAAATTATTTCATCATTTTCACTTTTTAGTAAAACCCTAACTGATCACTGTTCCTATTCAGTAGCAGAATCTTTACAACATGTGAAATACAAAACTTGAAACAATAAAATGCAAAATGTCTTACTGCAGGTACTACAAGCTGCCTTGTAAATAAAGCCAATCGAATAAATTCACTGCTCAGAAAGAGTGCACATATAATTACATAACATCGAACATTTTAGAATATTCTTCTATTAAACTAATAAAAACGTATCAGAACGTATTAGAATACATAGAGGTTGGTAAAAATAGTATGTGGATCCAGTGGGATCCGAATCAGCCACAAATCATTTTACACTTCACAAAAACTACACTTTTACCCCTACTCTGTATAAATTGCGACTACGTTTGACATCTTACAATCTCCTGAAAGCTTTAATCACAGATATATTGGTAACTTATATTCAATTATAATAAGTTGTTCAAAGAACAATGCATTTATGATCGATCTTCATTATCGTATTGCCTTGAAACGCTATACTTCCGTAATATGCAAGCTGCAATAACGCCTGAAACATCGAGATGACGTTTCCCTTGGTTTTATTACAACAAATTGTACAATAAACGACAAGTTTTCGAGATACGCGGAATTTGCTGGTGCTTCGAGAGGGCATGTATCCATATGGGCTTCATCTGAAAGCCAAAATGAAGTCTCATCTGAAATAGGTGGCAGTAGTGGAGCTACCTGCGTACCACCCCACATTGCATTGTTGCCAGATGTATTCAAGATGGCGGCTATGAAGTCATCCAAGATGGCGTCGTGTAGACTTCGCGACAGCGCATGATGTCATTCAAGATGGCAGATTTTGCCGGAAGGTAGGTCAGTTGGGCTACCTCCACTAACCTAGCCCTCCAGATAAAATAGCTAGAAGTACAAATTCCAACAGGATAATGCATCACTCCTAAGAAAATCGGTGGAAAACAAGTCACTTGAGAAACTTCCTGGCAGATTAAAACTGTGTGCCGGACCGAGACTCGAACTCGGGACCTTTGCCTTGCGCGGGCAAGTGCTCTACCAATTGAGCTACCCAAGCACAAATCACGCCCCGTCCTCACAGTTTTACTTCTGCCAGTACCTGGTCTCCTACCTTCCAAACTTAACAGAAGCTCTCCTGCCCTTCGCAAACAATTCCTAATTTTCCCAAATAATTTCATTACAGACCTGCAAAGTGCTCCTATATGCCAGCCAATGTGACCGAGCGGTTCTAGGTGCTACAGTCTGGAACCGCGCGACCTCTGCTGTCACAGGTTCCAATCCTGCTTCAGGCATGGATGTGTGTGATGTCCTTAGGTTACTCAGGTTTAACTAGTTCTAAGTTCTAGGGGACTGATGACCTCAGTAGTATAGTCCCATAGTGCTCACAACCATTTGAACCATTTTTTTGCTCCTAAATAATACAGAACATTGATGTGTAGACAGCTGGCAGAGGTGGCCGAGCGGTTATAGGCGCTTCAGTCTGGAACTGCGCGACCGCAACGGTCGCAGGTTCAAATCCTGCCTCGGGCATGGATGTATGTGATGTCTTTAGGTTAGTTACGTTTAAGTAGTTCTAAGTTCTATGCGACTGATTACCTTAGATGTTAAGTCCCATAGCGCTCAGAGCTATTTGAACCATTTTTGACGTGTACACAGGTAAGTACTCGTAAACTGTTCAAATAGCACATATCACAGCCTACAAACATGACTGCAAAATTTGCAATCAACGCACGCAAGCACCCTCCATCACACCCTGTCCACAGGACCGCGAATTGACTCGGCCGTCAGCTGTCTGACCACGCACAGGCCCACGCTCGGGTCCCGCAAGCATGAGCCGGCCAATTCCCTTTCATAATTCGTTTCTGACAAATTCCTATCCAAATACGTGTTCACCTATACACCGGTTCAGACGCCCCCACGACGCACACAGCTGCGAAGCGACGTCTGACTCATGTGAAAGTTCCCCCTAACAGAACATACGAGCTGCGTTCAGACGTGCATACCCGCGAAACGTCCGCCTCGCGACTCGCCATCTAAAATTTTCTCAGTCATATTCTTACGTCACATGCCTTTGTAAACAATAACAGCCGGATCCACCTCTTGGCGATTCTGTACTGCCCCAGAAATACTTACGCTCTCTTTCTTCATGGCTCAGCTTGTATGCTCGCAAATTATTGCCCTAACAGAGCCTGTTTACGAAAATACGTAACATCGAATTCACTAGTCCCAGCGCACCTAACGTGATACCCTTCCTGCTCTCAACATATTCAAACGTCCTCAACGCTATGTAGAGGCTCTTATATCCCAGCACAAAGGATGTGAATCAATCGAGCATTATTTTTCCATCTTATCGAATTTACCCATTGAATTACTGATACCTCCGGTATCAAAGCCCTGTGCGCCTTTTTTCCTTCTGCAGATGAGACTTTCAGCGGGTATTTTACACTGACTACCATATTGCACCGTCAATTAAACCTCGCAAAATGCTATACATATCGTCAAATATGGAAAGACTCTTACTCAATTACACTGCTCTCCCACTGAGGAGAGAAGCTTGAATATTCAGCTACAACAGATACACGATAGAATGAACTCCAAGTCGTATATTTCAAGGGAAGAGTGTCACATACATTAAAGTACATAAACGTGCACTAACGTGCACTAACCTGCGCTAACGTGTACTAACGTGCACTCGTTTCCCATCGGCACAATTATTTACTGTTGCTGCTCCGAACCTGCTTCCTTGCTTGCTCGCCTTTCTACACATATCTCCAGACTCGGGCATTACAATAACACACATATCTTCACCATAATAGTATACCATTTTCGCAGTGCTTCTCCATATCAAGCATCAGGCAACATCCTGCCGATCGCTAGCACAATATAATTTCCACGATATAGACTGGAAATTATTCCTCTACAAATCCCAAACTATAGCGAGGTGCAGCGTGCTGCAAACCACCGAGTAACTAGAAACAAATAATGGAAACCTCATATTTCCACTCTCGAATACCGATGTCGAGGATGTAACAGATTCCAAATCACTCCTATAATTTACAAGCAAACTAAGGTCTTTCCCAAGTCTAAAGAACAGGCAAACGTGTCTTCCATATGCTAGAAGCACACACCACAATCGATCTTCTCTCAACTAAATAAAGGCGCGAAATGTGTAGAGGCAGTCAACCAAACAATTTACATGGGAAGGAATAACGACGGTCCAGCGCAAACGCACCTCCATGCACAATCTTCTCTTATTTCTGCTTGATGACGAATGCCGCCTGACACATACTATGTATTAGTTCGCTATTCGGTTGTCTAGAGGACGGCAGAGTTAACTCTGATACATTACTACACTCCAACAGGCCTCTGCATTCAGACGGCTGCTGCCGTTAACGGGAAACGTGAATCTTTCCCACCACAGTCTATGCATACATGGAATCATTCTAGAAAACCGGTCACATATATCTTTTATCATTATACCGTGACGGCAGAATTGTACGGCCGTAGCGGAATGCTGACGGGAATGCAATCCGAGTTGCGCGCCGTGGCGTGTACACAGCCACAGGCTACGAAGAACAGTCTGAGAACGGCCAGTTGCGAACATGTATCGCTCTCGACGAAGTGATGACGGGTTACCAGATGAGCGTAATGCATTGTTGCACCGTGTTTATTAATAAATGGTAAAACGAAGTTTCCCGTGTTCCACTTTCTGCACTACCCGGAACTACCGCCCATGCATCCCATCCTAACAGCAAGTGGACGCAATAACATTTTACTAAGCCGTCCAAAAGACCCCGTTAGAATACTAACAATTAAATGTGACGATCGCGGTCTCAATTTAACGGCATTCGACAATGAACTAAGTATCGGAAATAAACCCTGCTGTCGGCAGTGCATCTGCAAATAGAAATATCACTACCATTCTCATGACTTGACATACTCTTCAAATGGTTCAAATGGCTCTGAGCACTATGGGACTTAACATCTATGGTCATCAGTCCCCTAGAACTTAGAACTACTTAAACCTAACTAACCTAAGGACATCACACAACACCCAGTCATCACGAGGCAGAGAAAATCCCTGACCCCGCCGGGAATTGAACCCGGGAACCCGGGCGCGGGAAGCGAGAACGCTACCGCACGACCACGAGCTGCGGACCATACTCTTCCCTTTGCTAAGTAAATCTAGCTACGACATTACCTCTGAATGAGGTGGTTTTTTTGTCCAGACAAATACCGAGATGGAGATGTAGGAATGTGTATTATCAGACCAACACGTAGCCTACGATGCAACCTCGTGATAAAATCGGTGAATTTTGAAAGTCATTCGGCTAAGGAACGCGGTATGTGACAAGTATTTGCAACTCCCTCGCGCCGCTAGATACGTATCCAGTATGTGTAACGTATTCTGTCTCGATACCATGTCAAAGGCCACAGGGGGCGTTTCTTGTGATTTACACTATAGCACGTGGGATACGATCATTCTCCTAGAGGTGATGAAACTTTTAACTACCCTCTGTAGTGTATCAATACGAGTGTATTTAATAGGTTCTTTCCACCCAGGGAACAGTAGCAGCAGCAGTTTGACAGGCAAATTCAGTGAGGGACGATGTATACCATTAGAAATGCTTGCAGGGCTGCACGCTGTGCCACTACTCTGGGAAGCATTGCGAAGTCTCCCTCTATCTCTTTCTCTGTCCTTCTCTCTCTCTCTCTCTCTCTCTCTCTCTCTCTCTCTGCGCTGGACCCCCAACGCAGCTTTGCGTCATCGTGCGAATAATGGCGTCTATGTGAGTTCTACATCGGATGAAGTTATTTGAACTTCTATAGTTGTTAATTTTTCTCTGTTGTGAAGCGGGGGGGGGGGGGGGCGGGCGAGGGGTGCTTAGAGAATAACGATGATATTATGTTGGACTGATAGATTTGAATGGACGTGGGTCTGTAGAGTACTTGTACGTAGTTTGGGAACGATCCACAATGCGCACATTCCCGCCGAATGGTCAAAACACGGTCCTGTCGCACTGACTCAGTTCGCTCTGTTTCTAGACGACTTCTGCTCAGTTCCGAGTTAAAATGGAATGATCACATGCGCAAAGCTGTAGAAATGGAAGCAGTTGCAATATATGTAGGGACTGACAAAGACCATGTTGCAGTTTTACTGTAGCAGATAGGTTCGAGACAGGTGACTCGGTTCGCGATATGAGAGCGCCAGAAATATGATTCACTTGTGGTTGTGATCCAGCGCAGGTATATGGCTGAATTGGAGGACCTGATTCCAAATCATAGACATCATTTCTAGCGGATAGCGTAACACTAGAGGTGTGAAAAGCTAGTGTACATTTCTTACGACCTCAATAAGCAAACGATTTACTACTGTTTGTGGCCCTTCTCAATCAGACATCGCCTTTAACTCAGTTGATATACAGGGTGGTCCATTGATTGTGACCAGGCCAAATATCTCAAGAAATAAGCATCATACGAAAAAACAACAAAGAACGATACTTGTCTAGCTTGTAGGAGAAACCAGATGGCGCTACGGTTGCCCAGCTAGATGGCGCTGCCATAGGTCAAACAGATATCAACTGCATTTTTTTACAATAGGAACCCCCATTTTTTTATTACATATTCGTGTAGTACGTAAAGAAATATGAATGTTTTAGTTGGACCACTTTTTTCGCTTTGTGATAGATGGCGCTGTAATAGTCACAAACGTATGGCTCACAATTTTAGACGAACAGTTGGTAACAGGTAGGTTTTTTAAATTAAAATACAGAACGTAGGTACGTTTGAATGTTTCATTTCGGTTGTTCCAGTGTGATAATGTACCTTTGTGAACTTATCATTTCTGAGAACGCATGTTGTTACAGCGTGATTACCTGTAAATACCACATCAATGCAATAAATGCTCAAAGTGATGTCCGTCAACCTCAATGCATTGGGTAATACGTGTTACGACATTCCTCTCAACAGCGAGTAGTTCGCCTTCCGTAACGTTCGCACATGCATTGACAATGCTCTGACGCATGTTGCCAGGCGTTGTCGGTGGATCACGATAGCAAATATCCTTTAACTTTCCCCACAGAAAGAAATCCGGGTACGTTAGATCCGGTGACTTGCAGGCCATGGTATGTTGCTTCGACGACCAATCCACGTGTCAGGAACTATGCTATTCAAAACCCCTTCAACCGCACGCCAGCTATGTGCCGGACATCCATCATGTTGGAAGTACATCGCCATTCTGTCATGCAGTGAAACATCTTGTAGTAACATCAGTAGAACATTACGTAGGAAATCAGCATACATTGGACCATTTAGATTGCCATCGATAAAATGGGGGCCCATTATCCTTACTCCCATAATTCTGCACCATAAATTAACCCACCAAGGTCGCTGATGTTCCACTTGTCGCAGCCATCTTGGATTTTCCATTGCCCAATAGCGCATATTATGCCGATTTACGTTACCGCTGTTGGTGAATGATGCTTCGTCGCTAAATAGAACACGTGCAAAAAATCTCTCATCGTCCCGTAATTTCTCTTGTGCCCAGTGGCAGAACTGTACACGTCGTTCTAAGTCGTCGCCATGCAATTCCTGCTGCATAGAAATATGGTGCGGGTGCAATCGATGTTGATGTAGCATTCACAAATCCGACGTTTTTGAGATTTCCGATTCTCGCACGATTTGTCTGCTACTGATCGCGGATTAGCCGCGACAGCAGCTAAAACACCTACTTGGGCATCATCACTTGTTGCAGGTCGTGGTTGACGTTTCACATGTGGCTGAACACTTCCTGTTTCCTTAAATAACGTAACTATCCGGCGAACGCTCCGGACACTTGGATGATGTCGTCCAGGATACCGAGCAGCATACATAGCACACGACCGTTGGGCATTTTTATCACAATAGGCATACATCAACACGATATCGACCTTTTTCGCAATTGATAAGCGGTCCATTTTAAAACGGGTAATGTATCACGAAGCAAACACCGTCCGACTGGCGGAATGTTACGTGATACCACGTACTTATACGTTTGTGACTTTTACAGCGCCATCTATCACAAAGTGAAAAAAGTGGTTCAACTAAAACATTCATATTTCTTTACGTACTACACGAATATGTAATAAAAATTGGGGTTCCTATTTTGAAAAAAAACGCAGTCGATATACGTTTCACCTATGGCAGCGTCATATAGCGCGCCAACCATAGCGCCATCTGGTTTCCCCCTTCAAGCTAGACGAGTTTCGTTCTTTGTAGTTTTTTCGTTTGATGCTTATTTGGTGAGATATTTGGCTCGGTCACTATCAATGGACCACCCAGTGTAACAGAACCTCTGATATGGTATCAAGACAGAATACGTTACACATACTGGATACATATCGAGCGGCGTGAGGGAGTTGCAAATGCCGGTCACATACCGCGTTCCTTAGCCGAACGACTTTCAAAATTCTCCGATTTTATCACGATGTTGCATCACGGGCTACGTGTTGGTCTGATAATACAAATTCCTGCGATCACCGTCTCGGTATTTGTCTGGACAAAAAAAAAAAAAAAACACCTCATTCAGAGGTAACGTCGTACCTAGATTTACTTAGCAAAGAGAAGAGTATGTTAAGTCATAAGAATGGTAGCGATATTTCTATTTGCAGAGCCACTGGCCGGCCGCAGTGGACGAGCGGTTCTAGGTGCTTCAGCCTGGAACCGCGCGACCGCTACGGTCGCAGGTTCAAATCCTACCTCAGGCATGGATGTGTGTTTTGTCCTTAGGTTAGTTAGGTTTAAGTAGTTCTAAGTTCTAGGGGACTTATGACCTCAGATGCTAAGTCACATAGTGCTCAGAGCGATTTGAACCAAGGGCCACTGCCGACAGCAGGGTGTAATTCCGATACTTCACTGGTTGTCGAATGCCGTTCAATTGACATCGCGATCGTAACATTTAATTTTAAGTACAATAATAAAAAATATACGTGACCGGTTTTCTAGAATGATTCCGTGTGTGTACAGCCTGTGGTGGGAATGATTCATGTTTACCGTTAACAGCAGCAATCATCTGAATGCAGAGGCCTGTTGGAGTGTAGTAATGTATCAGAGTTAACTCTGCCGTCCTCTAGACAACCGAATAGCGAACTAATACATAGTATGTGTCAGGCGGCATTCGTCATCAAGCAGAAATAAGAGAAGATTGTGCATGGAGGTGCGTTTGCGCTGGACCGTCGTTATTCCTTCCCATGTAAATTGTTTGGTTGACTGCCTCTACACATTTCGCGCCTTTATTTAGTTGAGAGAAGATCGATTGTGGTGTGTGCTTCTAGCATATGGAAGACACGTTTGCCTGTTCTTTAGACTTGGGAAAGACCTTAGTTTGCTTGTAAATTATAGGAGTGATTTGGAATCTGTTACATCCTCGACATCGGTATTCGAGAGTGGAAATATGAGGTTTCCATTATTTGTTTCTAGTTACTCGGTGGTTTGCAGCACGCTGCACCTCGCTATAGTTTGGGATTTGTAGAGGAATAATTTCCAGTCTATATCGTGGAAATTATATTGTGCTAGCGATCGGCAGGATGTTGCCTGATGCTTGATATGGAGAAGCACTGCGAAAATGGTATACTATTATGGTGAAGATATGTGTGTTATTGTAATGCCCGAGTCTGGAGATATGTGTAGAAAGGCGAGCAAGCAAGGAAGCAGGTTCGGAGCAGCAACAGTAAATAATTGTGCCGATGGGAAACGAGTGCACGTTAGTACACGTTAGCGCAGGTTAGTGCACGTTAGTGCACGTTTATGTACTTTAATGTATGTGACACTCTTCCCTTGAAATATACGACTTGGAGTTCATTCTATCGTGTATCTGTTGTAGCTGAATATTCAAGCTTCTCTCCTCAGTGGGAGAGCAGTGTAATTGAGTAAGAGTCTTTCCATATTTGACGATATGTATAGCATTTTGCGAGGTTTAATTGACGGTGCAATATGGTAGTCAGTGTAAAATACCCGCTGAAAGTCTCATCTGCAGAAGGAAAAAAGGCGCACAGGGCTTTGATACCGGAGGTATCAGTAATTCAATGGGTAAATTCGATAAGATGGAAAAATAATGCTCGATTGATTCACATCCTTTGTGCTGGGATATAAGAGCCTCTACATAGCGTTGAGGACGTTTGAATATGTTGAGAGCAGGAAGGGTATCACGTTAGGTGCGCTGGGACTAGTGAATTCGATGTTACGTATTTTCGTAAACAGGCTCTGTTAGGGCAATAATTTGCGAGCATACAAGCTGAGCCATGAAGAAAGAGAGCGTAAGTATTTCTGGGGCAGTACAGAATCGCCAAGAGGTGGATCCGGCTGTTATTGTTTACAAAGGCATGTGACGTAAGAATATGACTGAGAAAATTTTAGATGGCGAGTCGCGAGGCGGACGTTTCGCGGGTATGCACGTCTGAACGCAGCTCGTATGTTCTGTTAGGGGGAACTTTCACATGAGTCAGACGTCGCTTCGCAGCTGTGTGCGTCGTGGGGGCGTCTGAACCGGTGTATAGGTGAACACGTATTTGGATAGGAATTTGTCAGAAACGAATTATGAAAGGGAATTGGCCGGCTCATGCTTGCGGGACCCGAACGTGGGCCTGTGCGTGGTCAGACAGCTGACGGCCGAGTCAATTCGCGGTCCTGTGGACAGGGTGTGGCGAAGGTTGCTTGCGTGCGTTGATTGCATTATTTTGCGAGCAGATCTGTAGGTTGTGATATGCGCTATTTGAACAGTTTACAACTACTTAGCGTGTCTACACATCAATGTCCTGTATTATTTAGGAGTAGTTGGCATGTCTGTAACGAAATTATTTCGAAATATTACGAGTTGTTCGCGTGTCTGCAGACTGTGTATTGTGACGCCAAGCACATTATGGCGAGTCTTTTGCGTGAATATGATATATATACTCAATGGCTAAATAAAATGATCGAAAATAAATAGAATACCCTCCTTCCTTACTCTATCCAGCAGGCCAGCGCAGCCTGAGTCATTTTCATTCAATTTTCCCCTCCTGAGAACGATCTTGGATTACGTCACATGAGGAATGACAGCACGATCTGGTGGCAGTAGTGTGTACTGGGTCAGTTGGAGTCTAGACATCGTGCTGTAGATACTGGCTGCAAAATAAAGACTTATGTTTAGCATAGGAAGAGTGGTTTTCCCGCCATTTAGCACCACCATCTTGGATGACATCATGCTCTGTGCACATTAGTACACGTTAGTGCACATTGGTACATGTTAGCCCGCCAACATGGGTCTGTAGGGGGACGTGTCAGTCGGTTGAGGATCGTGGTGTAGACTTTAACTATTTCCTTTCAAGTCCAAGTAGGCTTGGTATTCACGAAAATTCATTCCAAGTCCACAGTAGCGCACTCTGCTGGTGTGAATATGTACTAGGCCTCGTGGAGTACGCATTGTATGCCGCCATCTTGAATAAAGGTATTTGTGTCATCACTTGACGTCAAGGTAGCACCCTCTGGTGCCGGTACTGTGTACTAAGTCAGTTGGAGTCTGGAGCTCTTGATGAATACACTGAGTGTCGCCATCTTGGATTACCTCGCAGATGAGAGCGCCCTCCGGTGGTGGCGATGTGTACTAAGTCAGTTGGAGTCCTGACTTTGTGGTGAACACACCTGCATGGAGTTGTTTAAATAAAGTGTTATGTCCAAGTCCATTTCTCACGAGTACTTAGGAGGTGGTGGCAGTCTGGCGCCTGAGATTAGTACAAGTGTCTTTTCTTTCGCGCCATTTTGTTAGCTTAGTAGACATATGGGAACTGAATTTTGTTTACCAACAAAATAAAAAGTTGGCGCCAGTTCATAGGAGGAAGAGGCGATCAGGTGACTTAGGTTAGTGGAGATAGGCCAAGTGAGCTACTTTCCTGCGAGTTTCTTTGCTTAGTAGAGATAAGAGCGGTGTGATGCATTATCATGTTATAATTCAAACTTGGCGCCAGTTCGTAGGAGGAGGTGGCAGTCAGATGACTTAGGTTACTATAAGTGACCTATCTTCCCGTAATTTTCTTAGGTTGGTAGCGAAACCCCAAGAGAGCTTTGTTTACTGCCTACATTCAAACTTGACGCCAGTTCGTAGGAGGACGTGGCGGTCAGGTGACTTAGGTTAGTAGAGGTTGCCCAATTGACCTTCTTCCCGTGAATTTCTTAGATGAGCAGCGAAACCTCAAGTGACTTGTCTTCCAGCGATTTTCTTAGGAGTGATACATTATCCTGTTGGAATTTGTACTTCTGGCTATTTTTTCTGGAGGGTTAGGTTAGTGGAGGTAGCCCAACTGACCTACCTTCTGCCAAAATCCACCATCTTGAATGACATCATGTGCTGTCGCGATGTCTACATGACGCCATCTTGGATGACTTCATTGCCGCCATCTTGGATACATCTGGCGGCAATGGAATGTAGGTTTGTATGTAGGTAGCTCTACTACTGGTGGCGTACTTCCATCTCATTGTTCTACCTTCAAATTGACTTTCAGAATGTCTGACATGCTAGATATTCCCCTGTACGGTCAGAAAGGCTCCCCAACGTGCTTTTTTCCACCCTATGATTCAGAAATTAGGCACGCTCGACGCTCAACGTTGGGATTTATGGTCTGTGTAGCGACGGCTTCAGTATTAACTTATAATGGAGCAGTAAACAGGCAGCGATTTCAGACTGCTGCAGGAATACGACACACAATGCTCAATCTGTCTCCAGTGTAGTTGTAAGAACTGAGAACTTAGGGTGTATACAGAAAATAACTTACAACGATTGTTATTCCACAGAAATCAGCGCATAATCTTTAATGTTTTTCACAACTTGGGTACCCCAGGCGTTCAGGCTGGTGTCGGACTTGTTACATAGGAATTAATGCGGCCGAGAATGGGAAGGGATTGCCGCTCTTTGGTGCAAGGTCGCATAAGCTCCCAACAATGCAAAATTGGTCGACATGTGTCAGTGCCTTTGAGATTCTTCGATACACCAACGGCTCGCTTCATGCATATTCATGTAGATCTAGTTGGGCCACTGCTATGTGCGATGTCAAATGACTTCATACTGATGGTGGTGGTGGACAGATTCATACGTCAGCCAGGAGCCTTTCCAATAGCAGAGATGGCAGCGGAAACAGTAGCACAGGCTGTAGTAACAGGATAGATTGCAATATTTGGCATGCCAAAAACTGTAACGACAAATTGCAGAAGGCGGGGTCTGCACGTTTTCTCCAGCTTTTATGTCTGTGTGGCTGTACACATTAAAGAACTATCATCTACCATCCTGCCAGTAATTGTATAGAAAGGTTTCGTAGAACTTCTTATACAGCCTTACTGTGCAGCTGGGAAAAATGGACAGACGCACTACTGCTGGTTCTCTTGGGCGATTAATGAGGAGCTAAATTCTTCAGAAATCCAACAGGTTTACGGCGAACAACTAAGACTGCAAGAGGAGCTTCTTTCTGTTAAACCGATGTAGCTCCTGGCATATGAGAAGATGATGATGGCCTTCAACTTACAGGTACAACATAGAATGGCTCAGCTTCTGCCAAAGTCACTGCAGCCACTTAGAGAGAAGCTTGAAGGCGCCTTGTCACGGTTCGCGCTGCTCCCTCCGTCGGAGGTTCGAGTCCTCCCTCGGGCATGGGTGTGTGTGTGTTGTCCTTAGCGTAAATTAGTTTAAGTTAGATTAAGTAGTGCGTAAGCCTAGGGACCGATGACGTCAGTAGTTTGGTCCCATAGTCCTTACCACAAATTCAGAGAAGCATGTGTTCGTCCACAAGGATCTGTGCACTTCGCAACCAGTCAGATTCCTTGATGACAGTGTAAGGCCTTAACCATAACCACCTTACACCATGTAAGATACTTCAACGGTGCAACAACGTTCATCATTGACTGGCATGGCAAACACGAAACACTCTCAGTCAAAAGACTCAAACTTAGACACGGCTACACTCAGAGGTGTCATTAGTTCACGCACTAAGGCCACACCAAACGTACTGATGGGACGAAAGGATGCCATGGTCGCTACGCAAGCTTTTCATCGCGCAGCATCGCAGTCACCTGGACGTCCAGCTGTAATGACTATGGTCGGCAGAACGGTGTGGTATTAGTTACTAGATATTAATGGCGCCCCTGGCTTAAAAAAGTGGGGCCTGGTGTAGCGACTGCAGCTATCGATCTGCGAGACAAGTGTTTGATCTTATGTTTCTGTCTCTTTGTTTATTGCTTTTCGCGTCCTCTGCCTTTTGTAACCAGTTCGTTATAAAATGTATTACTGGTATGGAAAATTAACGTTTGTTTTCTAGAGCAATGTGGATTTCAGTAAGGATTACCTCTCGGATCTCTAGCTACCATAAAATCTTGTAAGCTGAACTAAGTGCGAGTATAGACACTCAGGATGTTCAAGTTGAGCAAGTCATTGCTAAGACAAACGTGATGAAGATGTAACTGATACCAAGGTAGATAAACACATTCTCTATTTTCATCAAGAAATATTAGAAATAAATATTAAAACAACTAACTTACAATATGCAGTTTCAGATTTAACAATGGAGTCCAAGTCCGAACCTATTCTGGAGTGTGATTTTGTGAGAACCAAGGTTATGAATAATTTGGAGACATGAATAATGATTTGAAATCGATTATAGATCTCCTTGAACAAGTATTTACTGAGATACAGTAACAAATTTCATATACTAAAATCAGATAAGTAGACCACCCGAAAAAAATAAGTGCAGCCTTTTAGAGGTTTCCAATTCACTTATTATTTATTGCTGCAACAGTGCATATGGAGTCCATAAAATGATTAGATTTACTGATTGATAGGACAAGCGATTCTGAGTACCTGGTATCGACCCATGCGGAAACATCCACATTAGTATGTGGTTTAACCTCCATGGGCAGCAATGCAGTCGATTATAGAGATGGCAATACTGTCTTGGGAGCTTTAGGCCACACCTACTCGACCTGTTCATGTAGTTTTGTAAAAGTAATTGGTAATTGAGTTGCACGAGTCACTTCTTGTCCCATAATATGCTACATGCGCTCTATTGGAGAAAAGTCGAGAGATTACTCTGGCCAGGGAAGTCGCAGCACGTCTTGTAAAGCACATTTCACTTCACGGATAGTGTGTGGGCGAGCGTCATCGCATTGCAGCAACGGATCAGCTTCCTGCTGCAAGAACGGCAAAGGAACGGGTCCTTCTGCATTCTGCATGTACCGAGCACTGGTTAGCATCCCCTGCAGAAAAACCAAAGGCGCCCGAGATCTGTAGCTTAGTGTACGTCAGACTATAAGGCCTGGGGTGGTGCCAGTGTGTCTTCGATGAATGCAGTCTGTGAGACAACACTCACCAGGTCTACATCGTATGCACAAATGATCATAACTTCTGCGCAGGCACAATATGCTTTGATCGCCGAAGGTCACTACATGGCATTCCATCTTGCAAGTGATCCTCTGATGGCTGCAGTCGAGCTTTACATGTTAATTCTGTGGCATAAGTGCAAGACGGGCTAGAAGTTCGCGTGCCTAGTCTCATAGTTAATAATCAGTTCACAACAGTCAAAGTGCTGAGACGCCTGGGTTCAGAAACCCTCTTTATGCTGTGGTAGCTGCCATTACAATACGACAATCCTAGTGGACGTCTGTGGTGCTTAGACATCCAGAACCTCGACTAAGGGGGTGAGAATGTTCACATCACCACTGATACCAGCCGCCGAGCCGAGAGGACATGCAGCAGAACAGCAGCAGCACTTGTCTGATAAACTGTAAATCAATTGTTCTTTGTTTTTTGTTCACGTGCTTCTGCAAAGAAGTGAACTGTACGTGTCTATTTTACTGTGTGAACTAGTGGTTAGAAAATTAATCGTAGTTTCATTTTTGCGTGTGTCTTGTGAATGTCCTTGTATAAGGCGGTAGGAAGACTAAATTTTCCCGTCGCCAGAAACTCCGTCACGCCACAAAGTTTTAATTTTGTGCTAGTAGACAGCACACATTTTAGATCAGTGCATTCTAGTTTGAATATTTATCTCGTGCAGTAACTTTTCGGCAAACAGGATTTATAATAACAGGTATCTGTAAATACAGCAACATCAGTAGAGAAATTTATTTCTGTTTAATACCTAGCGGTCTCAGAGTACAGTGAGAAATCTGTGCAGCAACTTTTAGTGTTGCTTTATTCTCCTTTGGTATATTTTCAAACTCAGTAGCACCATTTGATACCTTATATCTACTTTATACAGCTTTGGTGCCATTGAAATCCCCTGGTGACGCGGACATCACTGCGGCTTCTGATACGCAACATGTGACCTGCCCGTCCTCACTCCAAAATGGTGGCAGACTGTGGTAGGTTCGCCTGTAACTGCGTGGAAGGCGAAAGAAGGAGCAGGCAATGCGGCTGGTCCCTACGTCTTACCACAGGTACGAGGTGCTACCCAGTGCTGATGATAACTCTGAGCCAGCACGGGATGCCTCTCCTGTTGAGCCTGCGGTCGATTTTCCTGCCCAGTCCGGACAAGTATGCTAGTCATTGGGAGCTCCAATGTTAGCCGGGTGAAGGAGCCCCTAAGGGAGACAGCAGACAAGGCGGGAAAGAATTCCAATGTGCATTCAGTATGTTTGCCAGGAGGTCTCATCCATGATGTGGAGGAGGCACTGCCGACAGCTATCGAGCGCACTGGGTGCAACCGGCTGCATGCAGTGGCACACGTCGGCACGAATGACGCTTGCTGCTTGCGTTCTGAGGCCATGCTCGGCTCCTTTCGGCGGCTGGCTGATTTGATGAAGGCAACTAGCAACGCACGCAGAGTGCAGGCTAAGCTGTCTATTTGTAGTATCGTACCCAGGGTTGATCGCAGTCTTCTGGTTTGTAGCAGAGTGGAAGATCTAAACCAGAGGCTCAGACGACTCTGTGACGGTATCGGATGACAATTTCTCGACCTTCACTATTGTTCCCCTTAATAGGTCAGGAGTACACTACACGCAGAAAGCGGCTACTAGGATAGCGTAGTATGTGTGGCGTGCACATGGGGCTTTTTTAGGTTAGAGAACCCCTCCCATGGGATCAAAAACGATTTGCATATTAAATCAGCCACAGCAATCTCAGAGTATCTTGATCCTCGCAGATCAGAGATAGAAAAGACTAATATTATTTTAAGAAACTGCAGGAACATCCTAGGAAAGGTCCCAGAATTAGTATCGCTTACTGAAGATTATAATGCATAGATAGTATTCGGAACAGAAGGCTGGTTGAAACCAGACGTCAATGACAACGAAATCTTAAGTTCAGAATGGAATGTTTATCGTAAGGATAGGTTAGTCGCCAGTGGTGGCAGCGTGTTTATTGCAGTAAAAAACTCTACGAAATCTAGAGAGGATATCACGGATTCCGAATGTGAATTAATCTGGGAGAAATTAAGTATCAAAGAACGGCCGAAAATGGTGATCGGATGCTGTTATAGACCACCTGGGTCACGATCTGAAGTTGTAGAGCGCTTCAGGCAGAACTCTCAAAATACAATTAGTAATTTTCCTGATCGTGCCCTTGTAATAGAGAGTAACTTCAACTTGCCAGGTGTAGATTGGGAGTGGTACGCCATCAAAACTGGTGTCAAAGACAGAGAATCGTGTGACATTGTTCTGGATGTTTCGTCGGAAAATTACCTTGAGCAGGTAGTTAGGAAATCAACTCGTGAGCGTAACGTCTTAGACCTCCTGGCAACAAACAGACCTGAACTTATCGAATAAATTAACGCAGAAAAAGGTATCAGTGATCATAAGGCTGTGGCAGCATCTATGACGACAGGTCCTACAAGGAATGTTAAGAAAGGTAGGAAGGTATATTTGCTCATCAAGGGTGACAGGATACAAACTTGAGAATATCTCAGCAGTCAGCATCAAATATTCGGTGATGAGGACGAAGATGTGGAGAACAAATGGAAATAATTCAAATGCGTCGTTCAATATGACCTAGACAAGTATGTTCCGAGTAAGGTTTTAAGGGATGGGGAAGATCCACCATGGTTTAATAGCTGTGTTAGAAAAGCCCTAAATATACAAAGAGCACTTCATCTCAGATTCAAAGGAAGTAAAAACCTAACTGACAAACAAAAGCTGAACGAAGCGAAAATGAGCGTAAGGAGAGCGATGAGAGAAGCGTTCAATGATTCTGAAAGTAAGACGTTGTCAGCCGACCTGAGGAAAAACCCTAAGAGCTTTGGGTCGTATGTAAAATCTGTAAGCAGGTCAAAATCATCCATTCATTCTCTCAGCGACCACACCGGAACCGAAACGGACGATAACAGAGAGAAGGCCGAAATACTGAATTCGGTCTTCTGAAGTTGCTTCACCGCGTAAGATCGTAACACTGCCCCTCCTTTCAATCGTCGTTTGAACATCGAAATGGCAGATACTGAGATAACCGACCGAGGAATTGAAAAAGCAACTACACTCGCTCAGTAGCGGAAAGAAAGGCTTCAGGACCAGATGAGATACTTGCAAGAGTCTATAAAGATTATGCAAAAGAACTTGCCCTGTTTCTAGCAGCAATTTATCGTAGATCGCATCAGCAACAAATTTTCCGTCGTGCTCAAAAGTATCCGAACGACCTGAATTGCATTTCGCCTGATTCGCATACAACCCTCACTACGCAGCTGTCTAGCAGGTCCTCTAATCGCTCCTTGGTACAGTCGTTTGACTATTGAAAATGGTTCCAACAAATCACCACTAGAAAACACTGCTCTGTATCGCAATAACTCAAGATGAAGAGTAATACCACGATACTACAAATAGGAGGGAACACCGTATCACGGATAAGACTGCCCTTAAGGCTTGTAAGCTCACATTCATTACAATAAATGACATACCTGAAGTGTTACCACTCTCACTATTACGTCGGATAGGTAATGCACGTAATAAGTTCGTTGTATTCATGATTTCCTCTTCAAAGTAACATACCGTACTTATTATTTAACGCAAAATGACATTATAAAATTTAAGGTATCCACGAGCAGCTAGTTGAGAATATGTATGAATTTCAAATGACACGTTCTGCATATGGATTCAAACCCAGGTCATGCAGACTAAGCAAAGATTTCGTGACTGATGGAAACTAACAGTCATTCCTGACTAGGCATACAGAGAGTGATATACCTCGATTTTAGACAGTATCAGTTAGGAAATATCAACTTTAAATTACATAACGTAAACATTTTTAACGGACGCGAATTCCTACCCAGCATCTATTGTCCCCGTTAAAAAACTACGAGAGATGTCAAATATTGCTACTTCACAAGTAGCTTACTTGAAATGCCGTGAGAAAAGGCTTTGTGTTGAACAGGGATTCGAACCCAGAACATAATCAGATTGTTATCGAAGCACAATCAACTGTGACATATCGGATTTTCTCGGCAGTAGCAACATGTTTTAACTGAAATGACGAGACGAAACATTAATTTTTTCCTTCCCGGAACTCCAACCCGGCACCTATCGCTGTTCTATTCTAGAGATAACGAACGTTAAATATGGGTTTGATACACCAGCAGCGACATGTGAGCATGTTTGAACTAGAAATAATATGACTAAGAGTTCAGTGCTGACTGGTAATCGAACCCCACACATTTCGTTGTTGACTACACACAAAGAGACGTCAGTTACAGAATTTTTCTCCACCAGCAGCTCGGAATAACACCCTTGAACTTACAGTGATCTCGCAATTAGTTATGTGTCTCACTGGGAGGCAAAAACGTCAGATATAGTTAGTGTTGACAACGAATGAAAATACATTAAAAATCAAAATTATTATACACCAGCACATAGGTGTTCTCATTCTAGAGCTTGATAATACATAATGAAAACATTAGTCCCAGGCTGGGATTCGAACCCATTTACACGCAATATGTGGAGACGTTGAGGAATCTGCAGTTTTGAACAAACAACAAATTGTAGTCGAGCTGTATTGTCACGAAGGGATCAAATTCCGCGTTAAGGGCGGTCTGAGATACTTTCCCAGTTCAGAACCAATTTTATCGACATACAGAAGCTCAAATAAAAGATGGAATAAGTGTCCTGTGACCCTACATAGCGTTTGTTTCGTCACTAGAAATAAATAACCAGTATAAGAAAGGTTATTGGTGATGGAGTTTCTACATGTCGCCACTCCTGACTTTATTGTGGTTCAACCTAATGTCTACTTGGTAGAGAAGGAATATCACGTTCAATGTGAATCTCAGACCACAATGCCACTGTATGTTCTTTACTTGGCGTAGCCAGTAGAGAATAGAATCTGTTTCTCCCTATCAAAAATCATCGGCAGAAGTTGGAATCGAACCGAGACCATGCGTATATGAAACTGTCAGCAATCCAACACACCACTAAATCCTCTTCTCTGGGGGCACACTTTTCTATTGTAATGCCATTGCGCCACACTGGATAAGAATTCTGACACACAGGCTCCCTGTAGTGATTTGCAGCATGTTCAGTACATTCATTTACTTGGTTGACCGAACTAGCTGCCTTGGCTACCCAGTGCAGACATTCGACTCTATTCTGTAATCACTGAAATAAAATCACGTAACTGCCACCTACACAGAACTGCCAACAGTGTAGGATGCAGAAATTTAAATAGTCAGTGTTCCTTTCCACTTGAGCTACTCTATTACGCTATTTGTTTGTTGAAAACGTCGTGCAGTGCAAAAGAAAAGCTGTAACTGTCTGTCTCTCAGAAGTCTACATCCGGCCTTATGAATTATCTCACAACACTGTGGAATGCAGAAGTTCTGGAGGGATTGTGTTCGACTTCTGCATATGCAGTAGTTACAGTTCATCTAGCAGTGTAACGATAAGTGTAGTGCACTGTAGACAAAACGTCGCGAGTTCGAATACATTCACTACTACAT
Organism: Schistocerca americana; assembly: GCF_021461395.2. NCBI lineage: Eukaryota > Metazoa > Arthropoda > Insecta > Orthoptera > Acrididae > Schistocerca > Schistocerca americana. Next base: position 670,705,073 of record NC_060122.1, read on the forward strand.
TTTTTAAAACGCAATTCTGCTGTCTGCTGAAGTTATCAGTCTAATTGAACTTTGAACACAATTCCCTTCACTTCGCAACCTAGAATAGTCGCATGTGGAAAAAGGGCCAACTACTGCGACATTTTGTTCTTTTCAGGTTTAATAGAAGGTCAGGCAGCAGATGCATCTCGAAACTTTTGTATTATGTATGGGGAGAGCGCATAGTGCCAAAATACATCAGGAAAGTATTTTCTACATTTGCTGTCGTGTGGTAGTGGCATTTTATTCTTCTTCAAACCTTGTTTGACAGCTTTCACTCACAACAAGTTTTCTACATGCATGTAATCATTAAACTGCATGTGCATTGTCAGACTGTTACAGATAACATCAAAGAATTCGCATGTATCGTTGATGATTAATTTCTCCCTCATGTTTACTAATGTTTAAACAACACTAAAAGAAACACTACGAAAATTGTGCACTGTATTATAAGAAGTGAAATAAAACTACCCACGATAACCTTACAACGAAAGTCGGTTTTAATAAAGCTGAGTATCTGTACACATGCGTGCCTCTATCGAACCGAATTAGTAAAATACTACTCACTTAGATTTCGATTTTAAATTGGTATGCTCTGTCATACACAAGAGGTATGCAAACGTAACATTTCATACCTAAAGTTATGTATTCCTAAAATCTCAAAATTTGCTTGTCAGCAACGGAAAGAGACATTACCTGTTGTGCAGCATTGCAATTTTTTCACCGTTGCACTATGAGCCGAAAGTATTTTCTTACGTTTTCCTTATCGATGGTTGATCTGACTGCTTGTAGCTCTTTCACAGAAGGGATAAAAACGTCACAGTCAGCTGGACCGGAACCGCGAAACACAACAGGCGCTTCTTTTTTTTACAGGTCAGCATGTTAACACAGAGCTAGCGAAGTGGTATGTTTCATGGATTCCTAGTACGGGGCTAATAATGGCTAGAACTCGTAAATCACTATTTAAAGGACAAGATTATTTGCGATTTCCACGTGCAACGACTTTCCTGGGATGAAAGCCGTAAATTCACACTCTTTTGGTACACCTCAAGTGATAATAACTCAGGTTATTCAATGGAAATGACAGGAAAAATCAAGTGAACTTTGAGGCTTAATTCCGTGCATACCAGGAAGTAACTCCTCGATCCCAGAGTTGCCAAACATACCTTGCCTTCTTGCCAAATCTCAGTTACAGTACCAGCAGGAAGAGGACGAACCGATGTGTTCCTACAGAGGGTTGGCTCTGAGCACTATGGCCAACAGAGGGTTGGGAAGTGACCATAGCTGGCTTCTCAAAGACGCTGCTGGCACGGCCTGGAATACGTAATGCGTCTGTTTCGCATTTCTGTAACTAGGTTTAGGGACTGGAGCGTAGTTACTAATAATATTCAGAACTGACTGTAAACTAAGCATCATAAGTCAGTAACTTTCATAGTTGTTTCTATATTTCTTTCGTAAGTGTACTCAAAACTAAGAAACTCATTCATGGACGTTTTCGTGCCTGGACGACAGTCGAGCACAACAAACAAATAAAAATAAAAAACAATGTTTGTGTGATTGTGTGTGTGTGTGTGTGTGTGTGTGTGTGTGTGTGTGTGTGTGTGATGGAGGTACGAACCCAACACGTAATCGGATATTTAACTAAATAAAATCAAATGTTATGTATCGGTTTTTCTTACCAGCTGCCAATCGAATGGCACACCTAACATCCTCCATTATCATCCATGAATATAGTTGAAGTATCAGTTGGTTAGTAACCAACAATCAGATGTGTGCGTGTTTGACCAGAAATAACGACCCCTATTGCGAATGTTGGCAACACATGAACAGACATTAAAAATGCATGTTAATTTTCACTAGCAGGCCGGTGTGCACGTGATAGGGCTTGAAATGAAATTATGAATATTTTTGTATTGGATCAGTATTCGGACCCACATACTTCAGTTTGGAGGAGACCTGGAGAAGTTTGCAGTCTTGGGAAAAGGAACGAAATGACTGAACTATACTGTTCCGAGAGATTCAGATCCTCGAGAGAGGAGATACGAATTCTAATCACAGTCCAGCACCAATTTTTTCAACATCTGTTGTTCAATTAAGTACAACTAAAATAAGAGCCCTGTTCCTTGAAGTGGCCATCGGTTCATCAAATAAAATAAAATTTTTTAATGTAAGTAAGTTTACTGGCGACAGTACTTCTGTTTACCACCACTTCCGCCTATGTCATTTCCCAACGTAAACCGGCGTTGCCCAGTTGGTGATGAAGGAACGGGATATTTCATGCGGCCTCTGAATTATAATGTCTTTCTCTTGAGGTTACCAGAGGTAAAGTAAATCTGTTTGTGCCTCTTAAAAGTAAATGCCTGAACCCATGCATTGCATCTGTGATAGTTCGTTCCACCAGGCCATTGTGGCCACATTTTCCAGCCCCAGGAGTGTGCTCTAATGGACCATATGCTTTGCTTACAAAATTAGTCACTGTGGAAAAAATGCGAGTCTATTAAATGGTTAAGTAGAAGCAAGCTTCTGACACGGAGATTATGCTATTCTCATGTCAGCAGGATGTAAAGACTCTTCTAGGCATGTGAAGCCATTTGGAATTTTTACTAATTCAGCAAATTTCTTAGTTCGAGAAAATCCACTGTGAAGTGTGAAGTTAGCGGATAATTCGATTATTTCCGTCATTATTACTATCATTTTCTTCTTACCGCTGCTTGAGTACATGTGCTTGGAGATAAAGTAATGCCTTTTGGTCTTGTAGAAGTAGTTGCCCAATAACAGGTTCTTCCCTTGTCTACGGAATTCCTTTCATGTTAATATCAACGATCAACAATTACTCGTAGTTCACATTAAAACTGAAGTAATTGATGAAGACGTCACTTGATAACAAAAACGCGCTGTGTTTCTTCATTTATTTGCGCCTAGAAATGGCTGTCGAATACTGCCAAACCAAAAGCCAAGGGATCTTATTGCCTTCCGATATACGTCGCTGCTAGTTCTTCCATATGTTTTGGTCGACGTGACCTGTTTCAAGTCGTGTATGACAGAGAATGTTTTAGAAAATCAATTGTTTTCCTTTGCAATAAACAGAAAGAGTTTCATTCTAAGCTGTCCAAGTTCAAAATTTTCGCAGTACTAATTCAAATTTAATATTCGCTTCTGTAATGTGGGAAAGTATTTCACAGTCGCAAAACCCAGATCCGACCCATTGACCTTACACTTAGTCGCTGACCATAAATTCTAGCTCAGAGTGACACCAGTTGAAGTAACCTAATGTAGTGGAGACTGTTTGCCAGTGCTCTTTCTCACCGGAAAATACGCAATTAACCTATTGGGCTCCATAAGTACACTGTAACAGTAATTTCTGTGTGTATGCAATGCATGTGGATTGTAGAATTTAGTGGTGCTCTCTCTTCTACTTCTGTATACAACATGCCTGATCTAAACGGGTCCTTTATCATTACAGGCCCTGTGCAGTGCAGCATCATACTGACAACAGTAATGTGCTCTTACTGGCAATCCCACTGTTCGTTTTACCTGATTTTGTAATCATTTAAATAAAACAACATGACCTTCCAGTGTACTTTTTTCTCATAAGACGAATAATGGCAATGAAGACTGAGGCATCAAAGAGAGCTCATTTATGTTGTTTAATTTTTCTCCTTTTCTGTTTATGCCAACTGGAAGGCACTACATTCAATTCAATTCTCTTTACTTTGGTGCAGGGACGCACAAATGCCAACGCAGGCAGAATCACGAGATCCTTAATTTTAATGCCAAGCGGAAGCAACAGTGGTGGCTCAATGGCGGCAAAGCGATAAATAGCTAGTCTACGTGTACGAAGGTCTCGGGTTCGATACCTGGTCAGTTCCACGAATTTTATCTCCCATTTTACACTTATTTCCCCTTCGGGCAGTGTTTGTTGATGCGAAAAATGCCGAGTTGCACTGTGGTCCGAAAGCCACGTTAAACTGTAGGTTCCCCTATTAACTGTCTAGGCAAGTCAACTCAAAGGTCGGAGGAAAGCAACAGTATACCACCTCCAAGAGGACCGTGCCTATTAAAGCACTCTAGTGTTCAAACCAGTCTTCTAACTGATGACTAATTTACTTTACTATGGGTTCCAAAGTTAATGATCTTCAGGTTATTAACATTTTTGTGTTTTCATGCTGTAGCTTTGATACCAGTAAACGTAAGTAACCGGCCGTGCACTGTCACCGTTCGAGTTGTCAAGGTGGTAGATGACGATGCTGTCGACCCCAGTTACAATCTCGTTCATGGCTATGTATCAGTAGAATACCCCTTTGTGCCTTTCTGTGTATTTCAAGATATACTTTTATACACTTGGTACGCATCCACACAGATATCTGATATAGCTGTATTTAGCAACATGAATCAGATTTTTTTTCCGAGCAATATATCAGACAATACGTCAGTGCAGCGAGATTTCGTTTGTGTGTTGCGCATGGTGCAAGAAATATTTGTGTTTTGCTTGCTTCTGTGATAGGTTTCACCCCACTGAATGCGCGCGAGCTCACGAGTATACTAACAATAATTGGAATTACGCAATAATACACTTAAAAGATGTATTTTTGCATTATATAACCCGATGAAAATAACTGTAAATAGATTATATGCCTATTTGCCTATTACTCGCGCTTCTTGGTGCTTTCCTCAAAAAATTAAAATAAAAATAAAAAGAGAGATAGAGAGAGACAGAGAGAGAAAACAGAGATGTATTTCAGATATCAGCTCGGTGACGCCATGTTTGTCTCATGATGTAAAGCAAGGATAGTTGATAGCTAATATCTCGTTGTACTAGCGATGTGTATGGCTACAGCGTTCTCTCTTTTTCCCCTCTGCAAACAACCAGAACTGAATTCAGTAACAAAGTGGTAAGAACACCTATGCAGTGCGCCAATTAAACACTCAGCCTTTCTTGGTTATTTTGTTAATCGTTAACAATTGTCTGTAATGCGGTAAATATCCTTGATTACTGATTTGTTACTACTATCTTCGTTATTGTTATTCGTCATCTCGCAACAACTTTCTTATCACTGATTGTTGCCGATGCATGTAACGAATGGATCAGGATGAATGGATTGTGGGATGTTTCGTCATGGAGAATATACACATTTATCTCGGCGTCTTGTGTTCAGGGTAATATGAAAATCTCAGTAAGAGAAGACAACAATGGGATGCCGGTGATGCAGGCAATAATACCCAACTATTTCTATCAACTTAACACCACGACGACGGACAAATTGGCGTCTCAATGTATTTTGATTATACTTCGTTAGCTTTCTTGCGACCTCGTTCTAATACCTCGTGGGAGCAGGCATTACATTTTGCTTTTTGAACACCGAGCAATAACACATAAAGATAGAAGATGGAAGGATACCAATAAACAACCAGACTCATGGGTGTGGATCCAGTTCATTATTAGAAGACTAAACAAGAGGGAAACAGTACGAAAGCAACGAATACGCTGGTTAGTATACATTATTTGCGCAGATCTGAAGGCGAAAAAGAGTAGATCTGCACAGTCCCCGCATCTGCACTTTAGTTTCTGTCTTAATGGGCATAATTTTTAGTTTCTTCTCTTCTGAATTTTCAAATGTATTGATTATTACGTGGCACAGTATAATTAGTTAACTTGTTTCTTATAGCTCCCATTCCCACCATCATTTTTCTACATTCTCGTGCAATTCATGAAATTCTACTTGTATGATCGCAAGACTGCACATAGATGCCACCGATTTCGAGGTGCAAAGTGTTTGTTATCTTACTTTGCGTGACAGTTGGACAAAGTTGATTTCCAAAGACGTTTTATTGTACTGAAATAATCTTTTGTCATAAAGTAACAGGGTAAGTGCTTTATTCGTATATACTTTGTGGGAAATTTTAATTGTGATGGAAGTTTATACACATGAATGTTTGACGTGACTGGTAGGAGCAAACGCTGCATATTAACCAAACCCTGCGGCTCCTCTCTGTATCGTCCTACGACATGAGCACGGGATTCTCCTCGCATACCGCTACAGAGCTGTTCCTAGCACAACTGAGAATTGGCAACATAGTCACAAAAATTTGGCAATACTGTGACAGTGCAATCACTTCCACGTATGGTACTGAACTGACTCACTAAATTCACTTGATATTCCCTTTCCATTTGAATGACTCGAGGTATATAACCCCTAGACACTGAGACAGAAAATTCAATTTTTTGGCTAAAGACATGCTATTCTTCACGTAAGTGACAACTTCTATTATCGTTCACGATGCGTTATGAGGCTCAGCGACCAATACCAGGAGAGTGGCGTGCTGGCACCAGTGTGTCCGTAGCCCCTTGCCCCCGCCCGTATCTCGTGTCACAACGGCTCAGTGAGTCGTCAGTTCTAACCGTAGCAGGGATCAGCATGTGCGACCTTTTTTTCTGAGTTGTTTTATGGTGCTGCCAATTTTTAGAAAAAAATTCTGTAACGAAATCGGAAGAAAACCTTTACACATCAAGTCCTCTTGGTAGCTCGACACAGCAAGTTGTGTTAATGGTCATAGATCTCGGCCTTCTGACTGCCAAGCTGCTTCACAATACAAGCGTCTCTGAAGAAATTCGAATCGACCGTCAATGATGCGAATTTCAATATATTTTTTCACTTAAGACTCACATGCCAGGGTGATAAGTATCAAGGAAACGAACTTCTTGATTACTATAGGGCCTGTATGCTAAATTTCCACGGTAGCAATTAGGAATTCTCTGCAGACATTTGCTAACAGCGGCTCTAGCAACTCACTTTTTCTCTGGGTATCTTCAAATATAGGCAATTTTGTCGCGTTAAATCCAATTGAATATTTTAAATATCACTTTTGAACAGCGTTCACTTTTCCATTAATTAATGTATGGACCTCAAAACCAGCAATTTGCCTGAGTAGTTATAGAGCGGGTTCTGAAAGATATTGACACAATGTTTCGCATCCATTTACCATAGGGAATCAAAGAAAGAAACCAAACACATTACATTGCATTTACTCTCTGTGCCTTGACTAACACATATGAATCCATGACAAAAATAAATTATTTGAAGAGTCTCATATGAAAGTAAAAAGAACAGGATGTGATGCTTTAACTATAACACACTGGATCAGGAACAATGAAATTATTTCTGTGCCACATTTATGTATTGCATACTAGTGTAATAAAATACTCATCAAATAAAAACGGTTTTGTGCCTCCATTGCTATCGAGTGTGAAACACAAATCGTAGACAGATTTTATGGGTCACCACTCATCAACATTAAAACATGTTCCACAGTCGAGAGTGAGGAGTGGAGCAGACACTCGGCAGACGGCGAGGCAGCGCAGCGCCTCAGCTCCCGCCGGTAGGCAGCAAAGGGTCCCAGAGAACTCAGACGCATGCGGTGTTCAGAGGCAGATGGCCGGCCAAGAAATCTCTCGCCAAAATAGTGTTGAACCAAATTGTTATTACCAATGTGACAGAAAGCGAAATATATTGTAGATTCGCTTGAATTACACTCATAGCTTCACCACCGAGAGGAAAGGGCGATAAAAGTTTTGTCGACGTGTGCTTTCTGTTGACAGATGTCGTATTAGCTAGTCTCGTGCTTTACCTCAAGACTTCGCTCGTAGTCAAGACTGATGTACTCAGACTGCAGTCGAGACTTCTCTAGGAAGTGCCGTAGTCTACAATGTTGCCAGATCGAGCATATTGCCGAACATACAATTCCGTGGGGAGCACGACTGTATTGTCCACCCTACTTGAAAGACTCGGCGGCCAATTTTTTGGTCTAAGACTGTATTTACAACACATATTGCACTCTGAAGATCCAGAAGAATTAAAAAAAATTAGTTTATGAGAGCAACGTTAACTATAGCGTTCGAAGTATTCATAGTATTGCATACGTGTGTGTAAACGCCTTCCAACGCCCACTCAAGGAAGACAAGGATACACAGTCTAGCTGCAATATTATAATTTCGTCTCAGTTAGCGAATGAACTCAGACTTAGGTTGATAATCATTTTGAATATTTAGCAGTGCCGTACCCATTGGTGTTAAACTCGTTTTCAACCAATGATTCCCACAGCTACAGGAACACTACTTGTGATACCTCTTAGACAAAATACTTACGCAGTGCTATCAGACAAAAAGTGCAATCAGACACAAACTGTGGGAAGTTTGTTTTACAACTTTCTTACCTGGAGAAAGAGCTTTTTCCTATCTGAGATATCTATGAAAGTTGCTGCATAAGACGAATTAAGAAGAAACTAAATTCCTTCAGCTACGACAATGTTTAAAGAAATCGACTTAACGGCATTAAATCGTGGTTTGTGTATCATTTACCAGCCGTACTCTGCCGCATTTCGCTGGTTGGAAGGCAAAAAGCTTACTTACAAATTTCACAGAAGGAAAAGAGGGGCGAAATGTCTCCCACTGGAAGGTCATGTTGTTTTATTTAAAGTAAAACTAGCAGTGAGGTTGTCAGTAAAAGCACATTACTGTTGTAAGTCTGATGTTACACTGCCTAGGGCCAATAATGATAAAGGGCCCGTTTAAATCAGGCATATTGTATACAGAAGTGGAAGAGAGAGCACCACTAAATTCTACAATCCATATGCATTGCATACACACAGAAATTACTGTTACAGTGTACTTATGGAGCCCAATGGGTTAATTTCTTATTTTCCGGTGAGAAAGAGCACTGGCAAACAGTCTCCGCTACATTGGGTTACTTAACCGGTGTCACTCTGAGATAGAATTTATGGTCAGCGACGAAGTGTAAGGTCAATGGGTCGGATCTGGGTTTTGCAACTGTGAAATACTTTCCAACATTGCAGAAGCGAATATTAAATTTGAACTAGTACTGCGAAAATTTTGAACTTTGGTAGCTTAGAATGAAACTTTTTCTGATTATTGCAAAGGAAAACAATTGATTTTCTAAAACATTCTCTGTCATATACGACTTGAAACAGGTCACGTTGACCAAATCATATGGAAGAACTGACAGCGACATATATCAGAAGGCAGTAAGATCCCTTGGCCTTTGGTTTGACAGTATTCGACAGCCGTTTCTATGCACAAGTAAACTAAGAAAGACAGCACGTTATTGTTATCAAGTGACGTCTTCATCAATTACTTCAGTTTTAATGTAATCTACGAGTAATTGTTGATGTTTGATATTAACATGAAAAGAATTCCGTAGACAAGGGAAGAACCTGTTATTGGGCAACTATTTCTACAATGAGCAAAAGGCATTACTTTATCTTCAAGCACATGTACTCAAGCAGCGGTAAGAAGAAAATGATAGTAATAATGACGGAAATAATCGATTTATCCGGTAACTTCACACTTCACAGTGGATTTTCTCGAACTAAGAAATTTGCTGAATTAGTAAAAATTCCAAATGGCTTCACATGCCTAGAAGAGTCTTTACATCCTGCTGACATGAGAATAGCATAATCTCCGTGTCAGAAGCTTGCTTCTACTTAACCATTTAATAGACTCGCATTTTTTCCGTAGTGACTAATTTTGTAAGCAAAGCATATGGTCCATTAGAGCACACTCCTGGGGCTGGAAAATGTGGCCACAATGGCCTGGTGGAACGAACTATCACAGGTGCAATGCATGGGTTCAGGCATTTACTTTTAAGAGGCACAAACAGATTTACTTTACCTCTGGTAACCTCAAGAGAAAGACATTATAATTCAGAGGCCGCATGAAATATCCCGTTCCTTCATCACCAACTGGGCAACGCCGGTTTACGTTGGGAAATGACATAGGCGGAAGTGGTGGTAAACAGAAGTACTGTCGCCAGTAAACTTACTTACATTAAAAAATTTTATTTTATTTGATGAACCGATGGCCACTTCAAGGAACAGGGCTCTTATTTTAGTTGTACTTAATTGAACAACAGATGTTGAAAAAATTGGTGCTGGACTGTGATTAGAATTCGTATCTCCTCTCTCGAGGATCTGAATCTCTCGGAACAGTATAGTTCAGTCATTTCGTTCCTTTTCCCAAGACTGCAAACTTCTCTAGGTCTCCTCCAAACTGAAGTATGTGGGTCCGAATACTGATCCAATACAAAAATATTCATAATTTCATTTCAAGCCCTATCACGTGCACACCGGCCTGCTATTGAAAATTAACATGCATTTTTAATGTCTGTTCATGTGTTGCCAACATTCGCAATAGGGGTCGTTATTTCTGGTCAAACACGCACACATCTGATTGTTGGTTAGTAACCAGTTAATACTTTAGCTATATTCATGGATGATAAAGGAGGATGGTAGCTGTGCCATTCGATTGGCGCTCAGGCACAAAAATTGGTATCCTTATTTTAGATTCAAATACCTAGCAGCTGGTAAGAGAAACCGACACATAACATTTTATTTTATTTAGTTAAATATCCGATTAAGTGTTGGGTTCATACCTCCATCACAGAAATTCACTTCACACACACACACACACACACTCACACAAACATTGTTTTTTATTTTTATTTGTTTGTTGTGCTCGACTATCGTCCAGGCATGAAAACGTCCATGAATGAGTTTCTTAGTTCTGAGTACACTTACGATAGAAATATAGAAACAACTGTGAAAGTTACTGACTTATGATGCTTAGTTTACAGTCAGTTCTGAATATTATTAGTAACTACGCTCCAGTCCCTAAACCTAGTTACAGAAATGCGAAACAGACGCATTACGTATTCCAGGCCGTGCCAGCCGCGTCTTTGAGATGTCAGCTATGGTCACCTCCCAACCCTCTGTAGGAACACATCGGTTCGTCCTCTTCCTGCTGGTACTGTAACTGAGATTCGGCAAGAAGGCAAGGTATGTTTGGCAACTCTGGGATCGACGAGTTACTTCCTGGTATGCACGGAATTAAGCCTCAAAGTTCGCTTGACTTTTCCTGTCATTTCCATTGAATAATCTGAGTTATTATCGCTTGAGGTGTAACAAAAGAGTGTGAATTTACGGTTTTCAGCCCAGGAAAGTCGTTGCACGTGGAAATCGCAAATAATCTTGTCCTTTAAATAGCGATTTACGAGTTCTAGCCATTATTAGCCCCGTACTAGGAATCCATGAAACATATCACTTCGTTAGCTCTGTGGTAACATGCTGACCTGTAAAAAAAAGAAGCGCCTGTTGTGTTTCGCGGTTCCGGTCCAGCTGACTGTGACGTTTTTATCCCTTCTGTGAAAGAGCTACAAGCAGTCAGATCAACCATCGATAAGGAAAACGTAAGAAAATACTTTCGGCTCATAGTGCAACGGTGAAAAAATTGCAATGCTGCACAACAGGTAATGTCTCTTTCCGTTGCTGACAAGCAAATTTTGAGATTTTAGGAATACATAACTTTAGGTATGAAATGTTACGTTTGCATACCTCTTGTGTATGACAGAGCATACCAATTTAAAATCGAAATCTAAGTGAGTAGTATTTTACTAATTCGGTTCGATAGAGGCACGCATGTGTACAGATACTCAGCTTTATTAAAACCGACTTCCGTTGTAAGGTTATCGTGGGTAGTTTTATTTCACTTCTTATAATACAGTGCACAATTTTCGTAGTGTTTCTTTTAGTGTTGTTTAAACATTAGTAAACATGAGGGAGAAATTAATCATCAACGATACATGCGAATTCTTTGATGTTATCTGTAACAGTCTGACAATGTACATGCAGTTTAATGATTACATGCATGTAGAAAACTTGTTGTGAGTGAAAGCTGTCAAACAAGGTTTGAAGAAGAATAAAATGCCATTACCACACGACAGCAAATGTAGAAAATACTTTCCTGATGTATTTTGGCACTATGCGCTCTCCCCATACATAATACAAAAGTTTCGAGATGCATCTGCTGCCTGACCTTCTATTAAACCTGAAAAGAACAAAATGTCGCAGTAGTTGGCCCTTTTTCCACATGCGACTATTCTAGGTTGCGAAGTGAAGGGAATTGTGTTCAATGTTCAATTAGACTGATAACTTCAGCAGACAGCAGAATTGCGTTTTAAAAAATGTAGTAGTGAATGTATTCGAACTCGCGACGTTTTGTCTACAGTGCACTACACTTATCGTTACACTGCTAGATGAACTGTAACTACTGCATATGCAGAAGTCGAACACAATCCCTCCAGAACTTCCGCATTCCACAGTGTTGTGAGATAATTCATAAGGCCGGATGTAGACTTCTGAGAGACAGACAGTTACAGCTTTTCTTTTGCACTGCACGACGTTTTCAACAAACAAATAGCGTAATAGAGTAGCTCAAGTGGAAAGGAACACAGACTATTTAAATTTCTGCATCCTACACTGTTGGCAGTTCTGTTTAGGTGGCAGTTACGTGATTTTATTTCAGTGATTACAGAATAGAGTCGAATGTATGCACTGGGTAGCCAAGGCAGCTAGTTCGGTCAACCAAGTAAATGAATGTACTGAACATGCTGCAAATCACTACAGGGAGCCTGTGTGTCAGAATTCTTATCCAGTGTGGCGCAATGGCATTACAACAGAAAAATGTGCCACAGAGAAGAGTATTTGGTGGTGTGTTGGATTGCTGACAGTTTCATATACGCATGGTCTGTGTTCGATTCCCACTTCTGCCGATGATTTTTGATAGGGAGAAACAGATTCTATTCTCTACTGGTTACGCCAAGTGAAGAACATACAGTGGCATTGTGGTCTGAGATTCACATTGAACGTGATATTCCTTCTTTCTCTACCAAGTAGACATGAGGTTGAACCACAATAAAGTCAGGAGTGGCAACATATAGGAACTCCATCACCAGTAACCTTTCTTATACATGTTATTTATTACTAGTGACGAAACAAACGCTATGTAGGGTCACAGGACACTTATTCCATCTTTTATTTGAGCTTCTGTATGCGATAAAATTGGTTCTGAACTGGGAAAGCATCTCAGACCGCCCTTAACGCGGAATTTGATCCCTTCGTGACAATACAGGTCGACTACAATTTATTGTTTCTTCAAAACTGCAGATTCCTCAACATCTCCACATATTGTGCGTGAATGGGTTCGAATCCTCGTCCGGCACTAAAGTTTTCATTATGTATTATCGAGCTATAGCATGAGAACACCTATGTGCTGGTGTATATTAATTTTGATTTTTAATGTATTTTCATTCGTTGTCAACACTAACTATATCTGACGTTTTTGCCTCCCAGTGAGACACAGAACTAATCGCGAGATCACTGTAAGTTCAAGGGTGTTATTCCGAGCTGCTGGTGGAGAAAAATTCTGTAGCTGACGTCTCTTTGTGTGTAGTCAACAACGAAATGTGTGGGGTTCGATTACCAGTCAGCACCGAACTCTTAGTCATATTATTTCTAGTTCAAACATGCTTACATGTCGCTGCTGGTGTAACAAACCCATATTTAACGTTCGTTTTCTCTAGAATAGAACAGCGATAGGTGCCGGGTTGGAGTCCTGGGAAGGAAAAAATTAATGTTTCGTTTCGTCATTTCAGTTAAAACATGTTGCTACTGCCGAGAAAATCCGATATGTCACAGTTGATTGTGCTTCGATAACAATCTGATTATGTTCTGGGTTCGAATCCCTGTTCAACACAAAGCCTTACCTCACGGCATTTCAAGTAAGCTACTTGTGAAGAAGAAATATTTGACATCTCTCGTAGTTTTTTAACAGGGACAATAGATGCTGGGTAGGAACTCGCGTCCGTTAAAAATGTATACGTTATGTATTTTAAAGTTGATATTTCCTAACTGTTACTGTATAAAATCGAGGCATATCACTCTCTGTATGCCTAGTCAGGAATGACTGTTAGTTTCCGTCAGTCACGAAATCTTTGCTTAGTCTGCATGACCTGGGTTTGAATCCATATGCAGAACGAGACGGTTCGTCGCGCCATTTGAAATTCATACATATTCTCAGCTAGCTGCTCGTGAATAACTTAAATTTTATAATGTTATTTTGCGTTAAAAAATAAGTACGGTATGTTACTTTGAAGAGAAAATCACGAATACAGCGAACTTACTACGTGCATTACCTATCTGACGTAATAATGAGAGTGGTAACATTTAAGGTATGTCATTTATTGTAATAAATGTGAGCTTACAAGCCTTAAGGACAGTCTTATCCGTGATACGGTGTTCCCTCCTATTTGTAGTATCGTGATATTACTCTTCACCTTGAGTTATTGCGATACAGAGCAGTGTTTTCTAATGGTGATTTGTTGGAACCATTTTCAATAGTCAAACGACTGTACCAAGGGGCGATTAGAGGACCCGTTAGACAGCTGCGTAGTGAGGGTTGTATGCGAATCAGGCGAAATGCAGTTCAGGTCGTTCGGATACTTTTGAGCACGGCTGTACCTAACGACTGGAAAAAAGCGCAGGTCATTCCCGTTTTTAAGAAAGGGCCTATGACAGATTTGCACAGTTATTGACCTGTCATTGACGTCAGTCTGTTGTATAATTATGGAACATCTTTTATGCTCAAGAATGACGGTTTTGGAAAATGATCATCTCTTCTACAAAAATCAACATAGATTCCGCAAATAGAGGTCCTACGAAACTCAGCTTGCTGTATTCCTCCATGAGATCCACAGCGCAGTGGACAACGGCACTCAGGTTGATGCCGTGTTCCTTGATGTCAGTAAGGCATTTGACACCGTCCCGCATTGCCGTTTAATGGAAACAATATGAGCTTACAGAGAATCGGCGCAGATCTGCCACTGGATTCATGACTTTCTTGCACACAGAACTCAACATGTCGCCCTTAACGGAACTAAATCGAAAGATGTAAAGGTGATATCCGGATACCGCAGGGAAGCGTGATAGGACCGTTGCTCTCTACAGTGTATATAAGTGACCTAGTAGAAAGCGTCGGATGCTCTTAAAGTTTATTCGCAGATGATGCAGTTGTCTATGCCGAAGTAGCAACGCCAGAAGATAGTAAGAGTTTGCAGAACGAACTGCAGAGAATTGATGAATGGTGCAGCCTCTGGCAGTTGACCCTGAACGTAAATAAATGTAACACACTGCGCATACATTGGAAAAGAAATCCACTACTGTGTAGCTACACTATTGATGACAAACAGCTGGAGACTGTGTCTGCCGGAAAATATCTAGGCGTAAATGTCCAGAGTGGCCTTAAATGGAATGACCATATGAAACAGATAGGGAGAAAAGCAGACACCAGACTCAAATTCATCGGAAGAATCTTAAGGAAATGTAACTCATCCACGAAAGAAATCGCTTGTAAGGCGCTTGTTCGTCCCATTCTTGAGTATTGTTCATCTATCTGGGATCCCTACCAGATAGGACTGACAGAGGAGATAGAGAAGATCCAATGAAGAGCGGTGTGTTTTGTCACGGGATCGTTGATCTGTCGAGACAGCGTTACAGAGATGCTAAACAATCTCCACTGGCAGACGTTACAATAGAGGCGTTTCGCACCATGAAGGGATCTGCTATTGAAATTTCAGAACTGCACTTTTCAGGAGGAGTCGGACAACATATTACCTCCGCCACATACATCTCGGCCTACTGACCACGACAGAGAAAATTTGAGAAATTAGAGCCAATACAGAGGCTTACCAACAGTAATTCTTCCCACGCACTATTGTCGAGTAGCACCGAAAGTACCCTCTGCCTCACACCATTAGGTGGCTTGCGGATTATGATATAGATGTAGATGTAGACCATTGCACAGCTGACGCTGCATGTCCATCTTGTGTGGTAGTTCTCCAAAAGGACCATCCCGCCACTCGGAAAGCCACAATTTGACCATTTTCAAACTTGCCCAGTTGACTATAGGAAGCACGAATGCATGTCTGTGGAATGGTTGCCTGGTTGCTTTACACTTTTATACCATGCTGAGCCTTCTCGCTATTAGCACTCCCTCTTAAGAGGGTAGACTCAGATGGCGCTCCAGCAGCTATGTCACTACGTTATCTGTTGGCAGACAATGTTGAAACCATTATCAGTACATCTACTATCCCCCAGGTGGCATATGCTGTTTTGGGATCAAAATCGGCGACGTCTTTCCAGGTGTACTAATTTTTTTTCCAACATTGTATATTAATGCAGAATAAAGATTCAGATTCAGACATCACTGCGATCTCAGGTTCTACTCCAGCAGCCTTGTAGCAGAGAATTAGTGATTTAATATTGAACAAATGGTTCACGAAAAGATTCAGTCATCTTTCAGTACACCTCATTCATCAGCTGAAAAAGGCAGGACACAGAGAGAGTTACTAAAAAAGTTAAGGGGCTGGTCCATGAACAGGTGAAACCTTGAAAAAAGTGTCGGTTTTCCAAACAGTATAACTCAATAAGATTTGTAAGCCCATGTAATGCTTACCATCTTTTAAGACATCTTTCGGGAACATTTTCATGTATGAGCCACAGCTTCAGCTCTCACACTTTTTTAATTGCTTTTTTCTTTTTGTTGCTGGTGAAATGAACCATGCTAATTATTTATGTACATCATAGCTAGATATTACCCAAAATACAAACGAAGTAGAAGGTTTTTTTCTGTAAGTCTTACATTATTATCCTTAAAGCAGACTATTGAAAAGATAGTGCTGACATAAACAGCGGCACAAAAAAATTTTAAGTGTGACTATAAAAAATTTTGGAAATGAGTTCAGGGTTTTTCTTCAAAAAAGCATTTTATTTTCAAAGTTAAGTCACAAAAGTATCCACTTTTTATTAAAGCACGTTTTAAGACAGTATACAGCTCTCTATCTTTAATAGTTATTAACCAAAGTGTACCAGAACATGAAATAAATAATTTAACTTTCGGGAAGTACAATCTAAAGTTAAAATTTGCTTTTTGTATTAAACTCGCATGGCACTAATGCATCCCAGGTCCATATTCATCTTGTTTCCTGTGTTGTTTTTCCATTCTTCTGTTTTTCACGCTTCTTCTTCTTATTTTTGTTTCTTTGGTGGCTTTCAATACTGATTTTTCTGCTTTGAAGAGTCTCCTTCAGTCAATGGTTGTTAGAGCTTTATGCATATTTAGTCCACCAGGCTCTCCCATCAACTGCATAACATTAAGCCTTGACACTTCACTGTCGTTGAAACACAGATCAGCACCCAGCACACCTATTTCCAAAGTATTTAGTCCTACTAGAACAATTTTTGGTATCCATTCTCATATACAGTTGTTGAAATTTTCATTCGTATTTTGAGCCCTAAGGCGGCAGTAGTGGCCATGCGGTTCTAGGCGCTACAGTCCGGAACCGAGCGACCGCTATGGTCGCAGGATCGAATCCTGCCTCAGGCATGGATGTGTGTGATGTCCTTAGGTTAGTTAGGTTTAATTAGTTCTAGGCGACTGATGACCTCAGAAGTTAAGTTGCATAGCGCTCAGAGCCATTTTCTGAGCCCTAACATGTAAATATTTCTCCAATAATCTTGTGTCACTAAAATCCCTATATATAATTTTTATAACTTCCATTATAGCAAATGGCAAGGAATATTTATGGTTGTAGGTCTCACCTTGAGTAACATCGCTGTGCTAACCATATGATGACTTACTGCCAGGCGGGCAGAGTGCATGGCATGGGTTGTCATCTGTGGAGGCTTTATGAAAGAAGGTAGTCCATACTGTTTTTCCCATTCTCTCAAGGTCATTTTCATTTTGTCCATAATAATACTGCTACCCATCTATTTCTTCATCTGTAAGCCGACCACATCCAGTAATGCACTAACCATCAGCTAATTAATTATCCCTTCAAATTGCTCCTCAAGTATCTCAACCTTGTACCTAACCTTTCTGAACATGCGCAACACATTCCATTTTTTCCATTTTTGTGTCAGCATAAGGTCTGGAGTCACAAACATTTTGGTACCCTTTTGAGCCTCCATCTCCCATGTGAGATGTATACATCACACCACATTTCTCCACTGACCTGTGAAATATCTTCACATCAACTTCAGATTCCATTCCTCCGGTATAACCACTAAAACTAATCAAATATTTTTATTTTCAATTCCACTAGTCCAGCCACGACGGTAGTTGGTAATACATCCCACATCAATGACTTTACCATTGTCCGAGGAGACAGCTGTAACTACACTGTTTAGGGAACTATGGCCTCCTCATCGCCAGGATGCATCCAGGGCTGCAGACATACATGTATTGCTGTCATTCATGTCCACACTTTCCTGAACAGCATTTTTAATACTATCATTTGCCACTTCTTCTAAACTCTGTAGAATAATTTTATTGTACCTGTCACACCTTGTAGGAGGAGGTCAGTTCATAAGAGCACAGTTAAATTTGTGCCCTTCTATACCCTTTGCCTACACACCTCATAGCATAAGCAAGTTTTATATCTGTGTTGTACACTCTCTGTTTAGTTATACCACAAGAATAACCACGTTCGCTTAAATCACAAAAATTGCAAACACTTCTTAATTTTAATTCACAACCTCTTCTAGTATGTATCTCCTCAACCACTTTCACACCACTACTGCCACTTTCTTCACACTGCAAAGCTTTATTTATTAGTTCAGATAGAGTAGATACTGCAACAAAAACACAACCTGAATTAATAGTTGGCATCTCCATATTATCAGCATACTGTCTAGCCCATTGTCCAAATATTTCAGTTTTAGCTTCGAAGCACTTGGAGTAGTTGAGCTGATTCAAGCGTTGTATCAAGTTGCATTTCAGTATTATCGGAGTTAATCCGTTTGGTGAATTGATTTCCATAAAATTTACATTGTTTAACACCGAATTTCTAAATTCTTCCCGTTACTTTCAAGTGGGATAAGAATCTCAAGCACACAATAAGAACTTCACACACACAATTAATTCGCTGCAAACATAATATTCACGCCAAAAGAATAGCAAACAATGTCTAAACCCGCTGTATAAACGAAAAATAAGCAACTGTAAAGCTTTAGCCAGCTTAAGGGACTAAGAAGTCATAAAAACGTAACAAATGAGAGCAAAACTTTATTTTTGACAGAGTTCACTGTGTGCTATGGGGACATCGTGGTGTGTGCAGCCACTTTTAAATTCCCCTAATTTTGATACTTTCTGTGCTCCATTTCTTTGGAAGTAAACTACAGAGGAAATTTTAAGACAAAAATTAAAAAGTCTATTTTTTGACACTTGTTTACGTACGAGTCCTCCTAACAACAACTGCAGATTTCCGATAGCATTACATCATACACGATACTCCGCAATTCACACATAAGTGCCTGGCAAAGGGTTCACAGAACCACCTTCATACTATTTTTCTACTGTTCCATTCGCAAGGACTGTGCAGGAAAACCAAACTTAAATCTCTCTGATTTCTTTTCTTTTATTACGATGGCCATTTCTCACTATTATGTACATCGACATCAAAGAAATATTTCCGTCATCAGAGGAGAAAGTTGTTCATTGAAATTTCCCAAAAAATATTGCCACAAACAAAACAGACTTCGTTTTAATGATTGCCACCATAACTCACTAATCAAATCGGTGAAATTCTCCCTATTCTTCATGATAATACAAAACAAACAGACCTTGTTTGAACTTTTTGTATGTCATCCATCAATCGTATCTGGGAATGATCCCATACACCAGAGAAATACTCCGGCAGATGGCGGACAAGTACAGTGTAGTCGACCTTCTCAGTGGATCTGTTACATCCTCTAAATGTTCAGCTAAAAAAAATTCTTCAGTTCACCTTCTATACTATATGTCCTGTGTGGTCGTTCAGTTTAAGTTGTTTGTAAATGTAGTCCCAAGTAGTGGCACAAACTTTGTACCAACCCACTCTGCATTGATGCCAGATGTATCCAAGATGGCGGCGATGACGTCATCCAAGATGGCGGACTGTAGACTTGGCAACAGCACATGATAAGATGGTGGCGATGACATCATCCAATATGGCGGATTTTGGGGGGAAGATAGTTCAATTGGGCTACCTCCACTATCCTAACCACCCTCCCCTCCCCCCCCCCCCCCCTCCCCAGAAAATGGCAGGAAGTTCAAATTCCAACCGGACAATGCAACACATCTCTACCAACCTAAGAAAATGGCAGGAAGATACGTCACTTGGGTTACCCCCACTAACCTAAGTCATCCGACCACCACCTCTTCCTAGGGATTGGCGGGAAAATGACTCAGCCTGCAATGGGCTGCTGGACAAAGGAAGGAGTGTACTTTATTTATTTTGGGACAATTTATTTAGGGGTGGATTTTGAGAGATAGTATATCTATCACAATGATACAAAACACATGCTCTGATATGCTTGGGGTCATGCCACTCAGCCTACAGACCTGTAAACTACTCCTAAATTACCAAGATAAGCCATGAACAATGCGCTGCAGATGTGCTTGCTAATTGGAAACTGTCAAAATAATGCACTGCATAGCCTACAGACCTGCAAACCACTTGTAAACAGTTCAATATATTCATGTCCAGCGAACCAAACAACTTGTAAATTGTCAAAATAATAATCCAACTAAATAACTCTGCAAACATTCTTGCTAATCTTCAACTGTCAAAATTACGCACCAGTCTCTATTTAAATAATTTGAGGCACTACCACCATCCAGTGTGTTCACCACAAGGTCCAGAGTCCAAGTTTCCTAGTACACAGTAGCACCACCAGAGGGTGCTGTTGTCCATTCTGTGACATAACCCAAGATGGCAGTCTGGAGGGGAACAAAATGACTCAGCCAGCGCTGGGCTGATGGAGAGAGGAAGGAGTGTATTTTATTTATTTTGGAACAATTTATTTAGGTATGGATTTGAGATAGCATATTTATCACACTGATACAAAACATATGATCTGACATGCTTGGGGTCACGCCACACAACCTACAGACCTGTAAACTACTCCTAAATTACCGAAATAATGCCCTGCAGACATGCAAAGAACTCCTAAATTACCGAAATAATTCTAGTACACAGCAGACAGTTATGCAAACTAAAAAATGCAGTGCACTAATGTACAGACACGAAATCAACTCGTAAACTGTACAAATAACGCATAGAACAGCCTACAGATTTGCTCTCAAAATAATGCAACAGACACACAAACAAAGTGCACAGGCACCGTCTGCCGCCCCTGTCCACTGGACTGCACAGGAGGCTACCGTACATGCCCCACCCACAGTCATCCTGCAGATATCTATTTAAGGATTGAGGGATCCTCACAGTAACCTCACAGTATATATATTCACTTATGAAATTTGTTGTTAATAATCCAACCCAGTTCAAAAGTAATAGCAGTGTGCAGAGCTATAACACCAGGAGAAAGGATGATCTTCACTATGCAGGGTTAAATCTGACTTTGTTACGGAATGGGGTAAATTATGCTGCCACAAAAGTCTTTGGCCACCTACCAAACAGCATCAAAAGCCTGACAGATAGCCAACCAACATTTAAAAATAAATTAAAAGGATTTCTAGATGACAACTCCTTCTACTCATTGGCTGAATTTTTAGATATAAATTAAGGGAAAAAAGGAACTTAAACATTAGTGTCATGAAATATTTTGTGTAATGTAATATCTCGTACAGACATCTTTTATTAACCTGACACGTTCCACATCATCACGAAGTGTCGTATTCATGTTATATGGAACAAGTATTAATCTAACCTAATCCCAGAAATTGGGATGCACTGACAGCCCCCATAGCCATCAGTTGCCAAGCCAAGCACAGACGCCTGTTCAGTTCCCTCAAGCATGAGGCGGCAGCATCCCTAACACATTTGCTAATCGTCAATTTTCGAAGTCATGTACTGCACACTTGTTCGCAGTTTAATGATGCAGACACCAAAACAACTCCTAAATCGTCAAAAGATAATCCATATGTTACGCTCGCAACGCTTAAACCGCCGAAAATAATCCAGTACACAAAGACACAGTGTACGTAAAAAACGCTTCTGAACTATCATCAACTGCAACTATCAGAGGCTCCAACTGGCTCTGCAGGGCCAGCCGGATGCAAGCCAGCGCAGGAACGCTGCCGACGGTATGTCAAAGTCACCTCTACAGTTAAAATTCTTCGAGTGTTATACCGACGTCACATGTCTATCTAAATAAGCACCGAGTCATCCTCTGGGCTGTAAGTGTATGTGTTTCGCGGTTGCTGGTGTGATCCCCCTCTCTACCTGCAGCCCGGCAAAGAGGTAATTGCCAAGTGACTCACCCTCACAGACGCTGCAGAAATCTGTTCCAGAATAGCACAGGGTGCATTGTTCCACGCAGTCCTAACGGAACATGCAACACGCCTCTAGCCATGCTTAACTGCCCAGTGTAATGCCATGAAATGCGCTCGCATGGCTACAAACCATTGCAAGAGCATCTAACAAAGTTCTCAATCTTATACTGATATCACATGGCTATGTAAAATAAGAACCAAGTCAACATCTCGGAAATTGTGCAATGTCCCAAAAAGAGTTAACGCTCTCTTTTGTAGGAGCTTTTGTGATGTCTCAACTTGTATGCTAGGAAATTTTTGCCCTAACAGAACCTGTTTACGGAAATAGTGCAGAATAATGTCGAATGCGTTCTTCCTTGTGGTCCTAATATGGCACCCTGTCCATCATGTGTTACCATTCCTGCTTGCAACATATGCAAACATTCTCACTGCTATGTAGAGACTCCTATATCCCAGCACCAAGGATGTCTTATGAAATGAATGGAGCTTTATGATAAGCTCTTATCGAATTTACCCTCTGAATTACTGTTGCCACCGGCGTGGAAGCACTGTCCACCCTTTTTTTTCTTTCTGCAGACCAGACTTTCAGTGGCAAGAAACTATTTTACACAGATCTACATATTGTACTGCCAATTAAACCTTACACACTACCCTACATATCGTCCAATATAGAAAGACTCATACTCAGTTACACTGCTCTTCCACTGAGGACACAAGCTTGAATATTAGAATGTGAAACTGATCTGCGACCCATCAAAATATCACCATGTACTGTGTCGATCTAGTAGACATACAATTTGTATCCTGAGCCATACAAAGTCAGCCCTTTTACATCATTCGTACATATACCACAATGAAAGACAGCACCATAGGTATACTCACAGCACTAGATATTTACTGCGAGGTCGGTTGGGCATTCACCCCCAAGGCATGACAAGACCACCGTCAGTGGATTGCAGTCACTCTCAGAACTGTTCTACAAATTCCACCTCATTTCACCCCTTGGCACAAACACATTTCTGTTTCTGGTCCAGATCTGCTTGCTTGCTTGCTCAGTTTTCTACACCAATCTACAGACTCTGGGATTACAAGTACATATCAAATTTCGCATGACTTGCTAGAATATCATACCATTTTGGAGGTACTTCTCGATATTAAGCACACAGCAGTATCCAACTGAATGCTTGCACAACATCACCTGGTTATTATTATTTCCATAGATTTCTTTAGTATACTAGGTGTTATGTTTATATTGATTATTATTACTGGCTTTACTATAGGCAAAAGATGTCACTTTTCCTCCTTCATGTAGTATAGGTTTAGTTTTTCTATCTCGGCTGTCATTATTGTTAGTACTATTGTTATTATTACGTTGTGAGATAGACATTTGGTTATTATTCCATACTCAGGCATCTTCTTGTATGATATCGATCGAATTGAGCACAGACAGGAACTGTTCCACGTCATAGTCAGCGACTTTTATGAGTTTCTCATGTACATAAAGAGGTAATCTTCCTTTAAAAATATGTATCACTTCTCTATGGGAAATAAGATCGCTCCAGTTCCTCATTTTATTAATGCATTTCTCCAAATACTGTCTTAATGAACCTCATCTATTATTATAAAATTCCGGTTGATACAACCTCCTTTCATAGCCTCTCTTGTTTGCTACTCGACCAGTATTGCATTAAGAAAAGTTGTTCAAACTTCCCGCATGTATTACAATTCTCACTCGCTTCTGCAGCCCACAGTGCTGCTTCACCTGTGATCTTGGACACAATAAATTGAAGTCTATCGTGCTCAGACCAACTGCAAGGAAAAATTCTCTTAAAATTGTTGATGAAAATGTTTGGATGGATGTCATCTTCTTCAGCTGAAGAGTTAGGAAACTGTCTGCTCTAGAATTTGCTTGTCTCAACCTCTAAAGACGACAAGTACCCCCATTTCACAAAAGTGTCATTTTCATTTCCATAACAGTCACGAAATTTATCGGTTGTATTCCAATAACAGTTACATTTCACTTCACTACAGGATTTATTATTCCTAAGCCTGTCTTCTGAATAGTTGTCTTTAGTCAATACACTTCGTGAAGATTTTTGCTCTAATTCTGACAATTTACAATTTCTTTCACTTTGTCTCTTGGGTAATTCTTCAATTACTTTATCTTTAATAGCCTGAAACCCATTAGTAAATAACTTGATATGTTCATCATTTGTCATCTGTTTTTCTTTAACTACTTCAACTTGATTCAACTCGAGAGTGGTATTCACTTTCTCTTCGGTTTCCTTATTTTAATTTCTATCCACTCAGAAAGATCATCATCTAATTTTTTAGTTTGATCCTTTAACTATTTATCTATGCCATTACAAGTATTTATTACGAATTCTGACATCTTGTTAGACAGATCCTCAATTTGCACATTAGCCTTCAAGTAACTACTTTCACAGTTACAGATGTCATCTGACAAATCACTATGCCCCTTTGGAATAGTTTCACATTTATTCTCCATCTCATTAATTTTACCCATAAATTCGGTGTGTAGGTTAGTCATATCCATGGAAACTTTAATTTCTAATTCACTAAATTTAGTATTTAATCTTTCATCCAACTCTACTTTTAAGTTATCGAATTTCTCATGTAATTGTCTATTATCATTTTTAAGTGACTCGAACTTGGTGTCAAACTTTTCACTGAGTAAACCCGGGTGTCGAATTTTTCAGCTAGGGAATCAAATTTAGAATCAAACTTATCATTTAAACGTCGCAAATTCTCAGTTAACTGACGTTGCATACTCACCATGAATTTAATACTAACATCATCTTTAACCTCTGAAACATTTGATGTAAGGTTCACACTTTCCTGTGTAACTTTGGTATTTATAGATTCTTGTATATTACTATTTCTGTTTGTACTTGGGTCTGCTTCTACTGTCACCTCCACATCAATGGTATTACTATTACTTAAATTATCTGATTGCTGTCCTACACTTATTACATTTGGGACAGAAAACAGAGCAAACGCTCTGCAAATGTGGAGCTGACTGGATACAATCGAGTACAGTGCTATACTACACCTCCCAATCAGGACATTTGGGCTATGTGGGCATTTGGGCTATTGGTTGGCAGATGTACTACATTTACAGGCAATTCTAGAACACAGAACGAGAGGCTATGTCATGATCGCATGGCTGACCTTAAAAAATCGATGGACTTGCGAAAAATGATAGGGGGTAGGTATAAGTTGACCGAATAAGCATCGAAATGTGGGGAAATTGACGAACTACCTGCGTATCTTCTGGTTGGCACAGAGCAATTTGTACATGGAAACAAGTATGCGGCACCAAGAGGAACCTTAGAAAATGTCAACACGGAAATGAAGGGAATCAGGGAAGCGGTCAGTTTTCTTTTCCATTGAGGCAGCATTATACTGTATGTCTATTGAGATACCAGTGATACAGGTGAGTTGACTACTGTATTTGAAGCTTTTCAGAAAGACAGAAAACAATCTGCCTCCAAACTTACATGCATCAGCGTTAAAGGATCACAGAGACTGGATGGGGTGATCGATTGAGATGGAGCAGTAATGAGGTACGATTTAATGGTAGACTGATGAAACATTCTAGAGATGAGGAAGTTGCTGAAGGTCAGTGTTTCCACTGTTCTTACGGAATGCACCAGTCACGTGATATAGCATGTGTTCGACTCATATATAGCCACGTGTTCTGAATGTGATATAAAGCTGTGTCTACTTGCGATCGTTAACGATAAGCCTGTCGGTCATCAGAGGACTTCCATCTCATGTATGATGAAACGCGACACATTCCTCTAAACGAACTATGATTTATGCGATGTACTCCATCTCCCTGTCGCATGTTAAGTGTATGATCGATACTTCAGTTTCATAACTAAGTTAGCGATAGGTGTTTGAGACACTGCATTCCCCTGTGTATTCATCTGCTTGACAGATGTGCTGTTTACAGAGTAAGTAGAGGAATGACTTGTAATTTTCACATGTCGGACCCTGCTGCTAAGCATTTATTTGTTTCCTTTTAAGAGGTATTCCCTGTAACTAATCATAATTTTATGTAGGGCTGATGCTGGCATAATATAATTTTTGAAGCATGAACGGATGTGCACAATGGAGGCTATACATCTGTGGAAAGCTTTATTGTTCTTGTATAACACAGAGCCAATGTCTTAAGGAAATAGTTTTTTCGTTTTACGGTTCGATTACATAGTTTATCAGAGAGAAACTGGGAAGAAAGATGTATGTCATGCGCTTGAAATGTATTTCTTACATTGGAATATTAACAGCGCCACATTCCATATGACTGACAGGTCTGAAACGCAAGCGATCTAACATTATTGCTCGTTTTAAGTGAAGAACGTTCTTGCCTTAGGATTGCGTGTGTTTATGTTATCTCTTACCAAAACCTCCCTGGTACTGATCCTAGACTCTGGAATAATACTTTAAAATTGATAGCTTAGTTGATTTATGTAAAAATGCTTTGAACTCCATCCGTCTGGAGCTCCATCACGCATAAAAATCACCCACCTTTTGTTCTTCTCCACCGTCTGCTGTTACATCAAAACACTTTCAAATCTGTTACTATACATCGATAAGGAGTGCTAACCTCCTCGAGATGGGCGCATCTCGAAAAAATCTTTCGTACTTGAATGAGCGAGGACTCGGGAAGCACCATTCATTCACGAGACGTGGAATGTAGCGGTCTACTTCTGGTCGGTTGCTGATTAAATCGGTAACAGTGCTGCAGGGTGGGTCTTTCAGTTTCTGATTTTACCATAAGACTGCGAGAATGCTCTGTGACTCCTGTCAGCATAGAGACAGATCGTAAATTAAGCACTATGCTCGAAGTGTTAGAAAGTGTGCTGTCTGATATATTTTCATGATGGATGAGTTCGAGAATTAACAACACATGGACGTACTGCACACTCATCTATCCACATTCGCAACGATACTTGCAAAGTGGGGGAGTGGGTTGTTTAGCCATGATATTGAAATAGGGAAACACACTGTCACATCATTGGACGGTGTTGAATTTACTGTAAAATTGGTAAAATTGTTCACACACTCAACTGTAATGCTTATTATTTCAGCACATCGGGGGTGTCTTTCCCATCCTATCTGTCGACTGGTCCACTGTTGGTTACCACATAATAATTGACTGACATCGCTTGTTTGAGTTTGAGAAAGAGTTTTGTTGGAGGGACAACATCTTCTGGAGACAGATAGCACTCAAACAGTTATCGCATACATGACTGCAATATGAGGAATCAGTCGAAACGGAATGCAGAGCCATCAGCTATTTCGTCACTGTAACAGATGAGTTTAAATGTAGAGGTCGTCAATCACTTTTCTGACAGCAGTTTGGAAACTCTCCACAACGAGGCCAAACTCTTTCAGATTCCTTATATTGTAACTGTATTTCATTTAAAATAATCCATTGTGTGCGAAATGTTATTGTAGGCGCAGTAACAACACACTGTACACTGTACAACGACTAGTTTTCTGCGAAAGGCAATGGATCAGAAGGTATTAATGTCAGTTTAGAACCTGACACAGACCTCTAAGTCGTGACAGAAAAACAAAGTGTATGGCAGTGCACAAAGCGTGTTACAGCAGAGAAAAACAAGGTTTCAAACAACGACACAGGGTCACGGGGAGTGTCTCTTGCGACTTACAGTATAGTCTGTGGGATACAGTCGTCGTCCTACATTATAGGTGATGAAACTTTAAACTGGTCTGTGAAGTGGATCAATACCTGTATATTTAATAGGATCATCACATGTGCTCGAAGGCAGCATGCATGCTTTATTTGTTTTCGATGTATGGGAGGAGAGAGATGCGGTAAAAATGTTATTGAGTTCTATGTCGGATGAAGTTAGTGGAGCTTTTATAGTTCGTAATTTTTCTCTGGTGGATGGAACAGAACAACGATGATAGAATGTTGGGGTGACAGACGTGAATGGGCCCTGAGGGATGTTGATCTGTAGTAAATGCTTGTAGTTTGGAGAAGCACCACAATGCAGTAGCAAAATCCACGTTCTTCCCCCAGTTCCCATACTGTCTTTTATACTACCTCGTTTTGCATGAGCAGACCTCGTTTCCGTTGAACGGTAAAAACACAGTTTTGTTGCAGTAACTCAGCTTCGCCTGTTTCTACACGGCTTACAGAAGCTGGTAGATACAGCTTTCTCCGACTTCTACTCAGTTCCGACTTACACTGGAACAATCAGATGCGCACAGCTGCAGGGACAGTAGCGCAGAGTCTGAGGGGTAGTTGCAAGATACATAGGAGCTACCTAAACCCAAGTTGGAATTTTAGTGTAGCAGATTGGGTCGAGAAAGTTGGCTCGTTTCGAGAAAAGAGAGTGCCAGAAATATGATTCACTAGTGACTGTTATCATTAGATTACTTCTCCATAGGATCCAGTGCAGGTGTATGGTTGAATGGAAAGACTTAATTCCAAATCAAAGCCATCATTTCTAGCAGACAGCGTAACACTAGAGATCTGAAAAGCTAGTGCACATTTCTTACGACCTCAATCAGCGCGCCATCTACTACTGTTTACGATCCTTCTCAATCAGTCATTGCCTATAACTCAGTGGATATATCGCAGAACCTCTGACATGGTATCGAGACAGAATACATTACAAATACTAGAGAAATATCTAGCGGCGGCTGTGTGAGTGAGTTGCAAATAGCTGTTTCATACCACATTCCTTAGCCGAATCACTTTAAAAATTCAGTGATTGTATGACGAGGTTGTATCGTGGGATACATGTAACCGGACTGCTGGTCTGAAAATATACACTCCTATGATCACAGTCTCGGTATTTGTTTGGATAAACCACGTGATTCATAGGTAATGCCATACGTGGATTTAAAAACCCGGTATAGCTTTTAACATGGATACTTATGTGCACATGTAGAACCAATAACGCTTGTGACAGTAACAATAGTAATTGTTGGGATCGGGTTTTTTAACATTTGGCTGTTTGTAAGACGATTAAGCATCTCTTTCTAAGATAAGGTGGTAACACTCACAAGAAAATCGTATGAGACATGTCCACCCATATTTGATTTTTTTTCGGCCAGTATTTATTCGTATCGCCAGCGATCAGTTATTGACGAAGTATCATACTTAGTAGTAGCTGGTGCGTGATAGGTTCACCTTGAGCATCAGGCTTATAAAGTATGTGTTTGCGTCCGACGTGTGCATAAGGCAATGACTATGTCCAGTCATAAGGGAGGTAGAAATATTTTTGTTTCCAGATCCGTCAGCAGAATGTATTTACGATACTTCGCTCGTTGTTCAATGTCGTTCAACTGATACCACAATAATTATAGTCCGTCTGTAAACTCAAAAGCGAGCAGCGGTTTTGGTGGAGGAAGCGGCCTTTCCCGGAATAACGCTGCCACCAGCCTACAGGGGCACCCAAAATCTGTTGCCCGTTACCTGTTTAGCGGTGTAGATCGGCATGCAGTGATATACGTCGTTTCTGTTAGTGGGATCTTCGTTGCCAGTGTCAGTCAGTTAACTTTGTATACTTACTGACATTCTTCGATATCCGGAAATGATGGATAATCATCTAGCATTGCAAGAAAATGTGCGGAATACGAGGAAGAGGAGGTACTTGCGGAGTAAACGAGCTTTAGATCGCCTCTAATGTTATTACAGCGTGTATTAAAGAGGCGACCCCAAAAAGAACTGTTGGCTAATATTATTAGTCCCAATCAAAGGGCTGAAATCTATGCAAACGTCAGCCTCGTCCAATAGGACGCATAAGGAAATAACGCGAAAATAAGCCACATGAAGGAAAACTAATCATCTTGGGAGGAAAGCGACCATTATAGACAGTTTCAAAATCACGTGAAACCTTTGACGCTTATGGAGCACTAAAACTCTATCTCGGTCACTATTCACCCGATTCTGCGACATATTGCTTGAAATATGTGCGCAACAGATATTCTAAACACTTCCGAAATTTTCTTCGAAACAAGTGCATTGATTTTGGACTTCTAAGGAAGTAGCTTGACATACGAGGTGCGTTCACATATTAATTTTTGTTTTTTGGTAAGAACTTTATTTGTTAATCTACAACAATGTTATCTTCTTTAAAATATTTCCCATTACATACTATACATTTGTACCAGCGCTTCTTCCTATTCCCGAAAAACTTTAGGAACTGTTTCTACAGGGTAGTTTATAGGTCTCTTAACTGTGCTTTTTTTGTCTCATCCAAGCTTGTAAAACTGCTGTCCTTTAAGGCCTGCTTTGAAACTTTTATACCACTTCTATGCCCTTGGTTCACTCATAACAGGCTCACCAAAGCAATATTTAACATTTCTAAAAATTTCATACACTTTATTCCATTTGAATAACAAAATTTAATACAGACTCTCTAATCTGTTTTTATACAAAACAAATAATTCTTGATGCTACCAAAACACATGTAACTTTTGTGACAGCTGACAACAGAGAAAATACCCAATATGCATAACATTGTACACATACTTTTGAGAATGTTTACGAAGACAGTGATAAAAAAGTAGTACAAATCGGACACACAAAATTATAAATTTCTGCTTACTTTTTAAACACTCTTCGTGTTGCAAGTCCTTCAAAGAAAACTTCTACCTTTTAGTAGAAACACAAAGTTAGAACAAGCCTTAAATTCTACAGATTGATTGCATTACATGGGGTTCGTTTTATAGATAGCAATAGAGGATCATACAATACATTCACGTTAACAGGCACTCGGTTCTATGTTTGTAGTGTAATCCTGACTTCCATTCTTATCTTAATATTATTTACTCTATAATGTTATGTTTCGGAAGAAGCCATCGTTTCTTGTATCTCTTATGGTCTTAATGCATTTGTCTAAAAATGAACGCAGCCGAGACGTATGTGTCCACGGCGTCGCCGCGCGCGCCGCAGCAGGGACGGTACTACGTTGTGAAACAGCCTGTAGAAGCGCCCTGTTACGTAGCTGGGTTGGCAGAGTGGAGATTCGCTCGCTCGCTCTTCAGTTTACCGACAGACTATAACATTTAGTTGTGAGTACAGGGATAAAATATATATGTGTGACTGATTTCTTAGGATGTTGATTCTAACAGTGCGTGCTTAGCATGCAGCGCCGGTGACCTGCAGGGGGATGATTCACATTTCCCTTTAATGGTAGGAGCTGTGCGAATGGAGTGTAGGAATGTAGGAGTCTAGGAATGTAGGAGTGTAGGAGTGTAGGAATGTAGAAGAATTAACTGTGTTGTCTTCTAGACGACTGAATAGCGAACTATGTACTTAGTATGTGCTGCATAGCTTTCGTGATTGCGTGGAAATTTGAGAAGATTGAATATGAAGGTGTGTTTGCGCTGGACCGTTATTCCCTCCCATGTAAATAGTTCGGTAGCTTCTGCACATTTCGTACCTTAGCTTGGTTGAGAGAAGATCGATTGTGGTGTGTGCATCTAACGTGTAGAAGACACGTTTGCCGTTTCTCTAGACATGAGAAACACCTTAGTTGAGCTTGTAAATTATAGGAATGATTGAGAATCTGCTACATCACTGACATCGGTATTCGCTTATTGAAATTTTCTGTGTGTTTTATTAGAGTTCCTGCGTAAATTTCTTCGCAGACGTGACAAGTTTCTAGTTAGTGAGTGGTTTACAGCGCTCCCCATCTAGCTAAAGTTTAGGGTTTGTAGAGAAATAATTTCCAGTCTATATCTTCGGAATTATGTTGCGCGAGCGATTGGTAAGATACTGCTGTGTACTTGATATCGAGAAGTACCACCAAAATGGTATGACATTCTAGCAAGCCACGTGAAATTAGATATGGTCTTGTAATCCTAGAGTCTGAAGGTGGGTGCAGAAAAGTGAGGAAGCAAGCAAGCAGGTCCGGACCAGAAACAGTAACACGTTTGTCCTGAGGGGGGAAATGAGGCCAAATTTGTAGAACAGTTCTGAGAGTGACTTCAATCCACTGAGGGTGCTCAGGTCACGCATTGGGGGTGGATGCCCACCCGACCTTGAGGTAAATATCTAGTCCTCCAAGTATACCTACGGTGCTGTCTACGTTCATGGTATATGTACGAATGATGTAAAAGAACTGACTTTGTACGTCGCAGGGTATGAATTGTATGTTTACTATATCCACACGGAACACGGTCTTATATTGATGGGTTGGAGATCAGTTTCACATTCTAAGATTCACGGTCCTGTCCTTGATGGGAGAGCAATGTAACTGACTAGGAGTCTTTCGATATCTGTCAATATGCAGGGTACACGGTGATATACTGATATGTCACAGATCGGTTTCATGTTCTAATATCCAAGTTCCTGCCCTCAGTGGGAGAACAGTGTAATTGAGTAAGAATATTTCCACATTTGACGGTATATAGGGTAGTTTGTACGGTTTAACTGCCAGTGCAATATGGCGATCTGTGTATAATAGCTTTTTCCCACTGAAAGTCTGTTATGCAGAAAGAAAAAAAAAGGGTTGACTGTGCTTCCACACTGACAGCATCAGTAATTCAGAGGATAAATTCGACAAGAGCTAATCATAACGCTCCGTTCATTTCATAAGACATCCTTTGTGATGGGATATAGGAGTCTGTACATAGTGGTGAGAAAGTTTGTGTATGTTGAAACCAGGAAGGGTGCCACATGATGGACAGGGTGCCATGTTAGGTCCATGAGGAAGAATGCATTCAACATTATTCTGAGCTATTTTCCTAAACAGGTTCTGTTAGGGCAAGAATTTCCTTGCATACAAGCCGAGACATCACAAAAGCTCCTACAAAAGCGAGTGTTAACTATTTCTGGGACACGACACAATTTCCGAGAGGTTAACTTGATGCTTATTTTACATAGCCATGTGATATCATTTAGAGAACCTTGTTAGATGCGCTTGCAATGGTTTGTACCTACGCGAGTGCATTTTGCAGCATTGTGTCAGTTACGCTGGGCAGTTAAGCATTAAAGGCGCTGCAGTCTGGAACCGCAAGATCGCTACGGTCGCAGGTTCGAATCCTGCCTCGGGCATGGATGTTTGTGATATCCTTGGGTTAGTTAGGTTTAACTAGTTCTAAGTTCTAGGGGACTAATGACCTCGGCAGTTGAGCCCCATAGTGCTCAGAGCCATTTGAACCATTTTAGTACATGATTTCGCAAATTGACGATTATCAAATGTGTTAGGGATGCCATCGCCTCATGGTTGCGGGATCTGAATGGTCACCTGTGCATAGCTTGTGAGCTGACAGCCATGGGCTCTGTCTATGAATCCCAACTTCTGGGAGTGTGTGCGGTAGCCTCCTGTGCAGTCCAGTGGACAGGGGGTGGTGGACGGTGCCTGTGTACTTTGTTTGCGTGTCTGTTGCATTATTTTTCGAGCAAATCTGTAGGCTTCGCTATGCATTATTTGGTCAGTTTACAAGTTGATTTCGTGTCTGAACATCAGTGTACTGCATAATTTATGAGTAGTTTGCGTGTCTGTGTGCTGTGTACTAGTATTATTTTGGTAATTTGGGAATTGTTTGCGTGCCTGCAGAATGTTATGTCGGTAATTTAGGAGTAGTTTGCAGGTCTGTAGGCAGTGTGATAAATATACTATCTCAAATCCACACCTAAATAAATTGTTCCTAATAAATAAAGTACACTCCTTCCTCTCTCCAGCAGCCCAGCACAGGCTGAGTCATTTTTTCCCCTCCAAACAGCCATCTTGGGTTACATCACAGAATGGACGACAGCACCCTCTGGTGGTGGTACTTTGTACTAGCTCAGTTGGACTCCGGACCCCATGCTGACCACACTGTTTCCCACCATTTCCCCTCCTCCCCCACCCCATTCGTCCTCTTGGATTACATAATGGGAGGGAAGGCAGTGTGTTCTGTTTTCATTTCTGTGCACTGGGTCCAGATCTCATGGTGAACACACTGTTTCCTGCCAAAATCCACTATCTTGGATATTGGTACTTATCATCAACTTACATCATGGCCGCCATCTTGGATTGCATCACAGAATGGATGACAGTTCCCTCTGGTGGTGGTACTGTGTAATAGGTCAGTTGTTCTCTGGACCTCACAGCGAATGCACTGGATAGCGGTAGTGCCTCACATTGTTTAGATAAAGAGTGATACATGATTTTGACAGCTGACGATTAGCAAGCGTGTTTGCAGAGTCTTTTAGATGCATCACTATTTTGACAATTTACAAGTTGTTTGGCTCTCTGGACATGAATGTCTTGCATTATTTACGAGTGGTTTGCAAGTCTGTAAACTCTGTAATTTAGTATTTGGCAGTTTACAATTAGCAAGCATGTCTGCAGAGCATTATACATGGGCTATTTCGGTAATTTAGGAGTAGTTTACAAGTCTGTAGGCTGTGTGGTGTGACCCCAAGCATGTCAGAGCGTGTGTTTTGTATCAGTGTGATAAATATACTATCTCAAATCCATACCTAAATAAATTGTTCCAAAATAAATGAAGTACACTCCTTCCTTTCCCCAGCAGCCCAGCACAGGCTGTCATTTTCCTGCAAACTCCTTGGAAGAGATGGCGGTTGGATGACTTAGGTTACTGGGGGTAGACCAAGTGATATATCTTCCCAACAAAATCCGCCATATTGGATGACATCATCGCCGCCATCTTGGATGACATGTTCTGTTGCCAAGCCTAAAGGTCGCCATCTTGGATACATCTGACAACAATGCTGAATGGGGTGATAAATAGTTTGCTCCACTACTATCTCATGTATTCAGTTGAAATGATAGCCTTCAGATTTCTATGAATCGTCATGTAATCGAAACATAATCTATTCGTTTTTGTGCTCATGAGGTTGGCCTCACTCTTTTAGTTATTTAGAGTCAAATGTCACTTTTCGCATGATAAAGATATCGTGTCTACATCATTCTGCAATTAGTTATGATCTTGTCATAGTTTCATACTAGTCAGTAAACGACAGCATCATCTGCAATCAGTGTAAGAGGGCTGCTCAGATTGTATGCTAAATGCTTTATATAGGTTATTAAAGCTGAAGGCCCATGACACTTTTTGGGAACGATTGATACAGCTTCTGATTTACTCGATGACTTTCTGTCAATTACTAGGAACTATTACCTTTCTGACAGGAAATCACGAATCTAGTCACACAGCTGGGAGGATGAAAAATTGGCACCCAGTCTGATTAGAAGTCGTTTGTGAAGAATGATTTCAAAAGCGTCCTGGAAATCTACAAATATCGAGTCAATCTGATTTACTCTGTCAGTAGCATCCATAACTTTGTGTGAATAAAGAGCTAGTTGTGTTTCACAAGAATGATAAATTCTAAATCCGTGCTGACTATGTATCCATAGATTGAGTCCTTATAATGTTCAAGCACAGTACATGTTCCAGAATCCTACTGAAAATCGGCGTCAGTGATATGGTTCCATATTTCAGGGATGACTGCTATTTCCTTTCTTGAGTATAGATGCAGCCTCTACAATTTTTCGGTCTTTAGTTACCATATGGATCTTTCTCCGAGAGAGCGGTTATGTAATACCGCTAAGTATGGACGTATTATATCAGTGTATTCCGAAGAGAACATAATTGCTATACAATATGGATCTCAATAGGCCACTTACCTTTAATAAGTGATTTAAGTTGCTTGGCTACACTAAGGCATCGACTTATAATTTTCTAGTATCAGAAGCTGTTCTTGATTCTAATAGCGGAATATTTGCTTTGTCTTCGTTAATGATTATATTTCAGAAAACTGTTTATAGTAACTCCTCTTTAGTGGCACTATTATTGATAACTTTTCAATTGCTATCGTGAAGTGAAGGTACCTAGTGCGTCCGTCTTCCACTGTCGTAGGTTACATACAACCAGGAATCCCTTGGATTTTTCTACCAGATTTCGACACAGAGATTTTTTTGTGGAAAGTATTAAAAACATCTCGTATTGAAGCCTGAAGCCTGTGCTAAATTTTGAGCTTCTGTAAAACGTCGCCAATCTTGGAGACATTGCGTCCTTTAAAATTTGGTATTCTTATTTCATTGCTTTTGCAACAGTTATCCGACCTGCTTCGTGTATCATAGGGGAACAGTTCCGCCTCGTATTAATTTATTTGGTTTAAATCTCTCAGTTGCCATAAATACTATTTCTTTAAACTCAAGCCACATCTGCTCTATAATTACACAGATCGTTTGGATAGTGTGGATACTGTCTCTTAGGAAGGCTTCAATAGAACATTTTTTTGCTTTTAAAAATAAATATACTTTTCATTTTGTTTTGATGGATTTAGATATTACGATATTGTAACAAATGTATATATTCTTTTTGATGCTCCCTGTTTGCTCAAGACTATTTGTTGCTAAGAGGACAAGTATGTTTTCGTTACCATTTACACTTTGAGTGGACTCCTGAACTAAGTACTCAAAATGACTTTCAAAGAAAGAGTTTACTACGATTTTGGACTATGTTTTGTACATACCACTGACTTTAAACATGTACTTTCTCAGCATATCGAGAGTAGATTGAAATCACTACCAAATATAATTGTATGAGTGAGGTACCTATTTGAAATGAAACTCAAGTTTACTTTGAATCTTTCAGCAGCTATATCCTCTGAGTAGGGAGGTGTTAAAAGGAACCAATTATTAAATTATAAGGAATGTCAAATATCACCTCTGCCCAAACTAGCTCACAGCAGCTATCTACTTCAGTTTCAAAGTATAAACTAATTCTAACATCAACAAACACTCAACCACTAACTGTATTTGATCTGTCTTTCCTGAAACTGTTAGGCCCATTATAAAATTTTGGTGTTACTTATCTCCATATTTAGTCAGTTTTCAATACTTACAACGATTTCAGGATCTATGCTTTCTATTGGCGCTTGGAGCTTTGCTTCTTTCCGAGCTCTCTACCCCTGTCATGTGTTTGAACTGCATCCTTTGAGACTGAAGCTCTTTTTGTATTTATCCTTTAAAACTACCCAGTCCACTCCACATGGCCCCCAATCCCCATGTAGCTGCTTTCTACGTTTAATGGACCCATCACCAATTAAGCACACACAGTTACACCAGCACCTCATACTACAAGAACTCTTGTCTGGAAAGTGGGTCAACTTCTTTTATACACAGTTTCCGAAATTTAAACCTGAAGGGGATATTCACCCTATATATTACTCGGAGTATTTTCAAAACAGTTCCCAACCACTGGAATGATTCTATAAAGATTGAATATGTGATGAGATATATTTTAGAAAGAGACGCTGCTGGATGATAAATAGCCATTTCTGGGCAGTTTTCTTCTTGGAACGACATGTATAGAGGGACTGAACTCGTCAAATTGGTAACTGGGGGAATATGACTAAGATGTGCACTCACAGTCCTACAATAGCAACGAATGAATTTATCCACCTAATTTCCAACATGAGAATGAAGTAAAATATTGCAGGGTTAGAAAATATAACATTAATAATAGAATGAATAACGAAGACCGAAACAGGAATAAGATGTTTAACACTAAAAGTGAGCACTGTGGGTGCCCAAATAGGCCTACAAGCAGAGCATTTATGTACTCAGCTACACTAAACAATGCACATTCTAGCCCAGGGACCAGCTCCATGACGTATCACTGGAACAGAAAGCCCTCGTATACAGAAAGTAGTAGCACAGATTCCGTCTGTTTACCATTAATCTTGGTTTATTACAATCACTTCAGACTGTTTCTTGAAATTTTTAATAAGGCTTCACAGGACAGTTTACATTTATCTTCATGTGCTTGCCAGTTCAGTTTTTTCAGTATCTCCATGAGCCTCTCCCAAGGGTTCAACAAACCTAGACCATTTGTACTGCCCTTCTTTCTACATGTTCAATATGATTTATAAGAGCTACTGGTCAAATGTTTGAGTTTATTAAAAACATGACTATAAATTACACGATAAGTTTTTGTCCGAATTTTCACAGTCAAGAAAAGAGCAGAAAATGGAAAAATGGTATAGCAAACTCGCCACAGTGATGTGTAGTTTTGCAAAAAAAGAACTTATTTGCTTTAAAGTAAACAAGATAACCGAGAAAAGCCTAATTAGTGAACTGACGAAAATTTTTTGTTCGAATTTTCATAGCCAAACGAAGACTATGAAATCGATAAATTGATGTATCAAATTGACCTGTGTGAAGTGTAGTTTTGCATTAAAAAATTTACTTCCATGAAAGAAACAAGAGAAATTAAGAAAAAATTTAATTAGTGATTTGAGGGAAAATTGAACTGATTCATGAACAGCTGCTGCTATCTATGTAAACGAAATGTCAAAAGTTCCTCTCTTCAAGGACTAGCAATTTTGTACATAAAATATTTTATTGCCTTCAGATCAAGTACTAAATTTAGGACATTCCAAGGGCAGAAACCGTTAGGAAAGCAAATGAAGCGTTAAAACCTTATATGTTCAAGCCCTAGTTGATCCATGTTACAAAATGTTGCACTGGTGTCATATTTAACTCTCAGAATTGGTTCTTTCCAACGAAGTACTAAATTTAGGAAATTTTAAGGACAGAAAACGCTAGGAAGCGATTTTGTAAACATCTCTACGATAATGCCTCAGTATTGCCACATTAGTGCTGGTTTTCCTGGAGGCATTAGCACTTCACAGTTAAAAGCCTACAACAAAGGTGTTACCTGTTAGTGACCTTCTTAACTCGATCGGTTACAGAACGTTTCAAGCAACACCTGAGTAATGCAAGTGTGACCAACCACTGAAGAAGGTACTTGGTGAACATGGAAGGCAGAGAAGTCTGATTCTGACTGTAATGTCTCTTGCAGCGGTCTCTCCGCAATATTTTCAGAAATTTTATAAATTATATAACTCAGTACATATCTCGAAATATCTCTTCTTATCTTACCGATTATCAATGCAAAGTAGTTTCAAGCCCAATTATTCCTTGGAGCGTCCATTTACTCCATGGAATAGCTTCTCTGCTATCTATGTTTTCTCTTAAGAAAAAGAATAGAGGACTTCTTGCCGATTAGCCGTGAAAGAAACAGGATGTATATGTATGTATTGTTGGGCTAGTCGCCATCTTGATGAGATTCTGTATGAGAAGGAATTTAATACATGAACTAAACTAAAAGTAAGTGTGTTTGCGTATTATTTAACTTATTATTATTGACAGTGTCTGCTTACTACGCTGTGTTGCACGGGATCAGTGGGGAACGTCTGATTTACACTGGACGAACCTGCCGTTTTGTATGCTCAAGATATCCAGTTACTTCAAATAAATAGGCTAACACGGTCTTA
The DNA here is from genome assembly GCF_021461395.2 of Schistocerca americana. Lineage (NCBI taxonomy): Eukaryota > Metazoa > Arthropoda > Insecta > Orthoptera > Acrididae > Schistocerca > Schistocerca americana. The sequence goes on from NC_060122.1 coordinate 670,744,576, forward strand.
CCAGCAGATCTCCGGTCTTCCCCATGTGATCACCGAAAGTTAATAATTATTACCAATGTTTCCAGGAGATCGACTGACAATTTTCATCGCACCGAGACTTCGAAATTGCTTCACTGCCTTATGGAATTTAAGTTAAGCTCAATTTAATCAGGATAGAACAGTATTGAACTGTGTGAATGTGATAAGCCTGCTTTGTCAATGAAAATTCCCTTAATATACGCATGTTTTTACTATCCTGATCAGTGAAGCTAAATCAGGCCGGTGTGAGAGAGGTTTTTAAATTTTAGATCCCACACAAAAAATATATTAAATGAGGAACTGCAAATTAAAAGCATGTTCTGCTGGTGAAATAAGAATTTCATCTATCAGTCATTTAAAAAGCGTTTGAAGAACATAACTTGAGAATAATACAAAAAGTTTTGGAAAAATTCTGCCAAATGTTCGGTGAAAGCATTTCTCTAAATGTAAGAAATTCGACACACTTTCAAACGATGCTCAAAATTATGTACATTAAATGAGGTGCCAATTGACAATTTAAAGTTCAATGTTTAACCTACATCTTAGAATTTTAAATAGTGAGTGCACCATTCTCACCACAGATGAGACAGTCCAGGCTGAGTGATTATCTTGTCATCCTCAGCTAATGGCTTCCTCTGGATGGGGTTGATTTAGCTTACATGGTGCTGCTACTCCTTATTCAAGTAGCTCCTCAGCTGCAATTACTAGGCTAAATGGACCCTTTTTCAGTTCTCTCACCAAGTTAAAATCTATGGCAGTAAGGAAGAATAAAACTCAGGTTCTCCACGTGGCAGCCAGCTACATAGAGGCAGACAATTTTAAAGATTACTAGAAGGTATTTTCCTGTTGGATTATGCAGACTATGCAGTCTACTGTCACATGGTCTTACTGAGCAAGATGGCGCAGTGGTTAGCACAATGGAGTCGCATTGTGGAGGACAATGGTTCAAGTCTGCATCCAACCATCCTGATTTAGGTTTTTTGTGATTTCCCCACATCGCTTTAGGCAAATGCCAGGATGGGTCCTTTGGAAGGGCATGGCCAAGTTCCTTCGCCATCCTTACCTAATCCAGTAGGACCTATGACCATGCTGTTTGGTCCCCTCCACAAAATCATCCAACCAACTTTTCTGTAGCCTTGGTATATTTCTATTATTTGTGTCCAAAGGTGTGAAATAGTTCATACAATTTTTCAGTGTTAAAACTTTTTCATTAAGGAATCCTTCAGATATCAGGAAAGAGAAGATGGATTTTCAATCTGCACCTCATTTTCTACATCTGATTTCAGGCACCATCCAAAGATGTATCAAAAGCTTCTCTAACTTATTATATTCTTGTTGTTAGACAGATAATTTCAGCAAACATTTGAAAACCTTTTTTTTTTCAAAACAATTTTTGGCACAGCTGCTATGCAGTTGAGTAATATTCTAAGATGGGTTGTACAAGTTTTTCTATGCAATTTCATTTGTGAGCAACTGACCTTTATGATAATTTCATTTCATATTGCATTCAGTTATTACATGCAGGTATTTATATGAGTTGTCTGATACCAGTCGTGATTCAGTGATAATTTAATCATAAATAATACATTTTTTCATTTTGTGAATTGCAAACTTTAAGTTGGAAATTGTTGCACCAGTTTTTAATTTCATTATGATCTGGCCGAATATATGTACAGCTCTTTTTCAAAGCAGTATTTCCTTAGAGATGGCTCCATCATCTACAAAAGGCTAAGATTGCTATTGACATTAGCTGCAAGGTAATTCATACGCAGTATGAATAGCAAGGGTCCCAGTACACTTTCCCAGGGGACACCTGTGGTTTCTTGTACATATTGCAATGACTCTCTGTCCAAGATAACAGGCCATCACCTCCCTGCGAAGATTGCTTCAATCCAGTCACAGTTTTGTTTGATACATCATAGAATGATGCTTTGTGTAATAAGTGTAGGTGCGATATTGAGTCAAATGCTTTTCAGAAGTCAGCAAATACAGCATCAACCTGGCTCCCCTGACACTTGTTTTTCCAGGGATCCATGTGGTTAAAGATCTAGTTTCTTTACCTCACTATGTTTGAGATCAGAATGTGTTGTAAAAAATCTACAACAGGTGGTTGTCAACGAATTTGGATTTTAATTTTATAGTTCATTTCCGCTGCACTTCTTGACAAGTATGACTTCCAACTTTTAGGCACAGTTTTTTGTTCAATGGATCTACAGTACATTTCAGTTAAAAAAGGTCAAAGATTCTTGCAAATGAAAGGGTTATCTTTGTGAATCCCATTATTGTCCTCACTTTTTGCAAGAGGTTCCAACTCATTAAGTGTAGTTGTGTATATTACTGTAAGCCAGGGTTCCTGTGGCCCAGTTTTTGCCTGTTCTTTTATGTATTGCAAGAAAACAATGGATATAGGTAGAGAGAAAATTTTACATACAGTTTTCTAATATTCTCAAACGCTTGTGCCATTAGTTAAGAAAGATACCAAACAAAATACATCATATCTGCTGTTGCACTCTGTTATTTCTTCATAAAAAGGGGAATATAATGTTGGGACAAACCCAAACCCAATGAATATCACTTCAGTAGAAATACAGGACCATGGGAAACAAGTAAAACACTAAATTTTGAAGTCAGAAGCATGAAATATTGAATTTTATTCTGAAAGTTCTGCAGTAAATATGCAAGTGAATAACATTTCAGCAATCAACCAATTCATTTTCCAAATTACATGTTACACTATGGTAACTATCTGCAAAGAGAATACATCACATTTTAAGAACTCTGTCCAGTGTGGATATGAACCTTAGTACGCAAATAACTGAAGCTCTGACATGATAAAATATATAAAAATAATGTTAGTCATGGTGAACTGATAATTGTTATCAAATCCTCACAAAGATAAAATCATTAATCTTTTTGTTGTGACTATTTGTAATTGGACTTCGTCTTTTACTTTACAATTTACTTTAACTCCCTCATCACTAACTATAGTCACAATTCTGGGATCTTATTTGCTGTGTGAAACTGTAGCACCTTGACCAGCTGTAAATTATTTGTCAACATTTCGTGTTGTTAGACATTATCTTGCACAACAAAATAATCTCCAGAATCAACATCAGACTCCATCACAATTTTATCGCCTTTTTGGAGCTATTTTCGTCTTGGTTAAAGTAACCCCATAATTATTGAAAAAATGTGCATCATTTTACACATATGTTAAAAATATTATCTAAAGGTATTTCACACAAATAACTGTTCTTCACATTATTACCTAATACTGACACAATACAAAATTACACTCACTTGATTTTCACCTTAACTGATGTGAACACTCTTGGCAGTAATTACTGTTAAAATATTTATGATCAATAGTGAGTCCCATACTACTAACATGCTACTGCAGTATTACTTCTAGATCGTTCTTTACACATTGTGAATGCTTATTGATTTGTTTACTTCACATAATTTCCATGACAAGAAAAAAGAAAATTAAACTTGTTCCAACCACTGGGCCAAAGTTACATGTAAAAGGGCCAAAGTAGACTCAGCTTGCGTTACTAGAACTGTAACAGCTATAAAAACACAAGAATGTGTAGGCCAATTCTTATTTATAACATAATTTTCTTAATTACAGAGTGAAATATTTGCTGAATGTCATCCAGATTTTTTGCGCCAGCTGCTGCTACATATTAGAAGAAATGTATACTATGAAGGCAATTACATAGCACTAGACGGTGATGTTGACTCCACTATGTATTTTGTACACTATGGGAAAGTAAATGCTATCAGAACGGAAAACTCAAAGCCTACTGTGAGTCAAGTGTTACAAGAGGGAGACATCTTTGGCATGGTTTGTATAAATACGTTCATCAAGAACTTCTCTACCATGAAATTATTGTTAACTTTAATACACAATTGACCATATCATGCAGCAAATATAGTTAACTTTGGTTTCATCTTCAGAACCAGTAAATTTAAAATATATTTTCAACCAAATATTTTAAAAGTCTTAGCAGACAAATTACGAAATGTGACTGCATGTACGTTCTTTATGGCGAAAATGTAAGGTGTTTGAACAGATGTTATTTACCTTCCCTTTTAAGTCTGTATATGATTAATACTCAAATAATATGGCTTTAGTGATTGTCTTTGTATATAGATTCACAGTTGCTACAAATTTGTCAACGTTTGGCATACCTGCAGTACAGGATACTAGATGTCACTGCTGTCCATCCAGTTTGCATGAAAATTACATTAGCAGTTTATGAAGTAAACAAGTGCTCATAATCTTCTCAATAATAATCAGTAAAACTTTCTTCAAGTGCAGTCGCCAGAGCATTAGCTTATTATCATTAGAAAATTATCAAGAGCTGGAAAACTTAATTTAGCAGAAGTAACAAAAATTTGTAAAACAAATCGTAAAAAGATAATATTGCGTTATTTGAAGCAGTTTGTGAACTGAAACCAGTCTTAAGTAGTAATTTTAGTACAACATGAAAACAGCTTCAAATACATATTCGTTTAGTGCTCCTTAGCAGTAAATCTAAAAAGTGAAGCAAATGTCATTCTGTTGACATTTGCACGAGCAAAAAATACTATCTCGTCTTTAAAAAATCGATTATATGGATATTTTTTTTACTCTGTGGAAACAATTATTTCTTTTTGCCTTTTTTCTTTGCCTTTCACACTCAATTGAGTAGCTTATTTTGCAAAAATACGTCTTGTGGGATTGAGCCTGAATACCCTTAATGCTGAATCCCATCTACTAATTGTTGGAATGCTGTCACTGAGGTATCTCTATCCCTGGAAGGATTGAAAATACGTGACTTTATTAGGCATAGTCAGCACACATGGTGCCACACTGCATGGACCAAACTTGTTTCTTGATAGGGCACTCAGGCAGTGCTATCTGGGATCTGTTCCTGGAGCCACCCTACCTCTGTTTGCCAACCTTAGGTCCTTGTATTTCTAAATTAGGACTCTAGTCATCACCAGATGTCTCAAGTGTAACTGGCAGATTAAACTCTGCTGTAGTTTAATGTCACTAGAACTACCCCACTGCTGATAGTAGTATGTATGCACCACTAGATAGATATGGAGCACCTGCGACATACATGTGCATTGTCTTTATAAATACATGATGTATCACTAGCATAAATTCCGTGTCTCCTTGTATCAGCCGCTTCCATTTGAGCTCTATGCACATAAACAAGATTAAATTTTATTCTTTATTTGATCCTGTTAAAACACGTTCAGTTCAAAAGTTGTACTGTAGTGTAGGACAAGTCAAAGAAGACAATATCACATGCAAAAAAGAGAAGAATAACAATACTACATTCAATATACATAGAAGGCATACCATTGCGACACATATACTTAGAATACAATACTACACTGTCATCTACTGATTTTCAGTTCTGTCATTGTCTAAAACATAATGCAGTTTTCAACACTAGACTCCTTCTCAAACTGCATTTTCTACATCCGTGAGGCTAAGTAATATTCGCTGCTCCAGACTGGAACAATAGTCCATGACAGAAAACCACCTCCAGCCCTTACTACAAATCTCCCAGGCTGTGTTACTGCTATATTCCATGGGCTACTGCTTCACCACATCCAGCCTGCTGCAATCTCTGTATGTTGTTAGCTTGTTATCTTCTAGCCAGGCATCTCAATACTCCCACTTCACCAAGGCTCTCCCTCTGATGAAAACAGTGGCTGCTTCATCTACACTTGGCCATTATAATCAGAAAACCCTTGGGCTTGCCAACCAGTACATTAGCTCAGCTAGTGCACCCTGTATGGCCTGGTGTCGAACATGGAGTCTACTGGACCACTGCATACCTCTCTGGCACTGGATCTAAAGTGATGCTGTCAGTTCACTGTCATACATCAGCTTCTCCTGAGTGTGCCTGTCTACTGCTCCAAACCTTGCTGTCATGCTGTGAGTCATTGTTTTGTCTCAGCTTGCACACTGTGACACAGTTAAAGCCAACATTACTGATGCTGCCAACAGCCAAGCGTGATGGGAATACGACTGTACCATGACTAGCTACTTCACAGCACAATTTGTTTTTGAGTGGTTTAATGATAAACTACTTGCTGTGAACTGTTTGTACACTTGGTGCATTATTGTTTAAGTCATAAGCTGCATTCAGAATTTCAAACCATTGATGAAGGTACTTGTATTATCAGCAACCATTATTATATTTGTCTCTTATTTACTGTTCCTGGTAGGTCTTTAATGTACACTAAGAAGATCAGTGGTTAAAAATAAAAAAAATCAAGCCTTGGAAACATCATCCTTAGTAGTTCCTCACCCTGCTTCTATACTTTCATTTGCAGTTGTTAGAGTAACTCTTTATTTCCTGTTATGTATGTAAAATTCCAGCTGAGCTAGTGGATAATCTTTGGTGCAACAGTGTGGGAGTTTTTGTACTAATATGCTATGTTTTACACAGTCAGTAACTTTAATGAGATTATAGAAAATCCCCACAGGATGCCTTCTACAGTTCATTTCTTGTATAAATTCTTTTGTGAAACTGAATATTTCTCTAAATCTGGGGAAAGTCCTTTGCAAAAACCCCTTTTTCATTAAGTTTTCACATAACCTGTTGCACACTACCATCATAATACTTTTGAAAGAACTGACCACAGATTTGTAGGTCAAGAGTTTATTATTACATACCTTTCTCTACTTTTGTGTATGCCACACCTGTACCATCTATAAATCTATAAGGAAAGGCCATAAGCTTCATAGACTGATAAAATAAATAGAATAATATGTTGCTGTTTAAGTCACCATCTTATTTTATTGGCATTGTTGATATTCCATTGTACCCTGATAAGTTGATTTTTTATAGGATTCTGATGATTTTTTAAAAATTCCTTTATGTGTTGGTGTATATTGGGCTCCTGTGGGAGGTTAAATGTTTTGTGTTCCTATATTTTCAGCTACAGAGAGGAAAAAGTTACTGACTTCAGAGGCTGATCTTTTCAGGTTATTGCAGCCTGTTCGATTTTCCATGATCTGTGCTATCACTGACTTTTTAATTTTTGAAATTATTTGTTTCTTTTTTTTAATTTCCATTTGGTTTTCGTTTTATTGTTGGCCCCTTTAATTTTCTGTGTGTGGTGTATGTGTTTGGGCTTCTTGATTACATATTTTAAGATCTCACAAAATCTCTTACAGTCTATTTTCACTGCTTTGTTTGTAGTATCCATCTGATGTAGGTAAATTTCCCTTTCTTGGCACATGATACTCTAATCCCAGCTATTAGTCATTCTTTCTGATTTCTTACATTGCTTTAAGCTGGCTTCAAAGTCTTTGAGAGATAGGTCTAAAAATGAATTAATCTTCTTGTCTTTTGTATCTTCTTGGTAGACTTCTTCCTATAGATGGTGTTCTAGACTATACATTATTTATTATTGCAATGTGTCTAACTTAAGGTAAATTCATTAAATGTTTTAAAATTGATAAGTTTAAGAAATGCCCTTTGACCTTCAAGATCCAATAAGCCATGTACTGCAGCCTGTTTTTTTACATCACTGTAATAATAACTGGAGGGAAATATTGTCAGTAGCAGTCATGCTGCAGTCACCTTTCCTTGTTGGAAATGAGACAAATGGTGTAAGCTGAAGCAAGATATCAATGTTTTTAATGTGTTATGAGTGCTATTGGTTGATAGATAATCAACATAATAGTTTCTGTTGCTGTTGTAAAGTTTTAAACGAGCATTTTCTAATCAGGAAGGAACTTTGGAATATTTCCTACTGATGCCCTGTAGATTGTTATAATTATGATGGACTGCTTTACTCGTTTTACTTTGGCAGTAGAGAATTCGAAATGTTGTTCAATGTTGTATTGACTTATATCTGAAGCCTGTGACATAAGAATGTTGTGAATAAAAATGGCAACACTTCCTTTTATTAATTTAGTTCTACAATAATTACATTCAATTTTGTACTTGTTTAAGTTTATTGTCAGGTTGGACTTAGGATTCAGCAATTTGTTTTGAAACAAGTCACAATAACGGAAGGACCTCACAAATGCTTAATGCACAGAAAATTAAGGTTAGTTGATTTTGTTAAAATATTAGGGGTTTGAGTAATAAGGTAGAAGAGCTTTATTTGTCTGTTTGGAAAATTTAGAGAGCTCTAAAAAGATGGAAAACCTATGCCTATCTGAGCACCACATAACTTCAGGATTAGATAAGCTACATATAAAAGAACACACTTTAGCATCTAATTCATGCAGAACATATAGGGACAAAGGAGGAGTTCTTAACGTATATTAAGACAGAACAGATGTTCAAAGCCATAGAGAAAAGTATATTTTGTAGTGACAAACAGATAGAAGTGTGTGTCTGTGAATTAACAATTCGGAAATTTTGAACTGTTAATGAGGAAACCGTATTCTTTACTATGCAATCTGTCAGACATCAGCAAACAGTTAAAAGTCTGTGGTGACTTTCGTTGGATTTTCTAGAGGATTTTGTAAAGGAAAATGGTCTGGGAATAGTTCTTGGGTCCCACAATTTGGCCTCAGTAATTAACTTTCCAGCACATGTGAATAAAGAAACTAGAACCCTAATTGATATGTTTTTTCTTTGATGAAGCTCAAAATAACAAAATAACTGTTTATACAGTAATATATGCTCTCTCTGATCTTGATGCACAGTTAGCTAGGATAGATAAGGTAGTTCATTAGAGTTATGTACTCACAGTGGAAACCAGTTAGAAAAATTAACGCCTCTAGGACAAACGTTTTTAAGAATGGTTTGCAAGAGATGACCTCAGATGAAATTTGTAATGAATCAAATCCTAACTTCCCAATAAATTCATATCATTATTGGCAAATAACTTTCTGTATAAGCTAATAAGAAAGGACATTAGACAACCACTTAAAAAACTATGGGCCACTAGAGGGATTAAAGAATCTTGTGAAAGGAAAAAGGAAATGTATCTGTTGACAAGAAGAAGCGGGGATCCTGCAGTAGCTGCACAACAAAAATTACTCAAAATTACCAAGAACAGTTATAAAAAAATCAAGGAAGATGCACATCAGTAATTACAAGAGACTTTATGCTATATGGAATGTAAAAATGAGAGACAAGACAACATCACTAGTAAAATGACTGAAAGAACTACAAATGCTGTGTCACAGATAGCAAATGCATATCATAATCATTTCTGATATGTAGTAAGTAGTATAGGGATGAATATTTCAAGAGAAAAATTGCAGCATTATGTTGAAATTCTCATAAAGCTCAATAATATGACTGACTCACCAGTTCCTCCTTCTGAAATTAACAAAATTATACATCTCTTAGAAACAAAAGCTCATCTGTTTCTGATAGTGTTTCCAATGGAGCACTAAAAATTTTTTCCTGAATAATGAGCCATGTCTTATATCAAATACATAATGCATCACTACCTCAAAGCAGTTTTTGAAAGACACTATAATATGGCATTATCAAATCAGTCTTTAAGGAAAGTGATTGGAGATATGTCAATAGCTATTGACCTGTATCAACACTGATATCATTTTCATAAAGTATGGAAAGCTGGTGAGAACAGTATTTTACCTGGTCAGCAATAATATTCTCAGGAAATCACAGTTCTCATTTCAGAAGAGTTGCTGTACTGAGAATGCCATTTACATGTTAACTGACCAAATTATACAAGCATTAAGTAACAAAATAGCATGGGCTGTTATTCTCTGCAACCTATGAATTGTAAGGCATTTCACCATGTGAATCACAATCTCACAGATAAATCGAAGTTTTATGAGACTTGTGCTCTAGCTAAGCAATGGATAATGTCATATCTGACCAAAAGAATGCAGAACGATGTATTAGAAATTCAGCTAAAGTAGTCAGAGGATATTATTCTGATTGTGGAGGCATCATACATGGGATATGCCAAGGCTCAATCTAAAGTTCACTATCATTGCTCATATATGCAAACGATCTTCCATCTAACATACAACAACCAGAATTAGTTCATTTTGCAGATGACACTGGTGTTCTGAGTAGCCAAAGTGTAAATACAGCAACAGAAGAAATGATGAAAAGTGTTCTTAAAAGTATCACTTAATGATTTTCTGCGAATGGTCTAACCCTCAATTTTAAATATACGCAAGATATTCAGTTCTGCATATCTAGGTGCTCTACACCAATGATAGGTGTGGGGAGGAAATAGTAAACTGGGCGAAAACTTCAAAATTCTTGGTTGTCCATATTGGCAAGAGTTTAAACTGAGAAAAGCACGTTTTCGAACTCTTTAAACAACTTAGTTCAGCCACATTTGCAGTAAAAATTATTGTAGTCTTGGGGGGAGAGAAATCAGTAAGCTGACATATTTTGCATACTTTTATTCAGTAATGTCATATGGGATAATTTTCTATGGCATTAAGTGCTCAAAAATTGCTGGACCAATAATATGTGGTGCTCACTCATGATCATCCTGTAGACATCTTTTAAAGAAGACGAGCATTCTGACTACTGTGTCATAATATATTTATTTACTCATGATGTAAATAATCCACTGCAATTAAAAAGGAATAATGATCTATATAATTGCAATACCAGAAGGAATAATGACATTTATTACTTCACATTAGAGTTGTACTTAGCAACAAAAAGGGATTCACAAAGCTACAACTAAAATTTTTGGTAGCTTACCCAGTGATATATAATGTGTGACAGACAGCAAATTAAAATTTGAAAACAACCTCAAAAGTTTCTCCTTGATAACTCCTTCTATTCTGAAGAAGAATTTCTATCGGTTTTATTCACGTCGGGACTCCATCCGGAACATTCTGTCATCTGGACACAATATTTTGGCGATCCATCTGGCTGCCATCTTCAGGTGAGCAGGCCGTCGCACTATCTCTCCAGAACTGAAATCAAGCAAGCTGCAGCCGTTCCTTTATACACCGACCGTGGGTCCACCATGCGTGTGCGAACATAACTGCCCTATAGCGAAAGCTACAGCAGTGCACCAGTAGTGAAAGCTCGAGGAAACGATAAATCGAAACACTATTGACAGTTTTTGATGACCGAAGCAAGGACCATTGTTTCTTAATGTCAAACACGACAAGAGTCCAACTCCTACTTAAAGGATATCTCTTACCTCCGTTTATAATATTGTCAGTCTCAATAGCTTCTTTCACTACACAGCCCCCATACCGCAACGCAAGGGCAACCACTTGTGTCTCATCACTTATGTCCTTCAGTAAGACAATGTTCCGCCACTTCAGATTTGTCTGGCTGAAGTAAACGTGTGTGGCGATGATGCTCCACGAAACGATCCTGGACTGTACGCATCGTTTGTCCAATATAGGCTTTCCCACAATGGCAGGGAATCTTTTAGACCCCAGGATTCCTCAAATCCAAATCATCCTTTACTGAGCCCAGCAGAACTCTGTTCGTAGCTATCAGATGGAATACACTTTCAAAATCAAAATTTCTTTAAAATTCTTCCTGTTTTTGAATATATGCACCGCGAGAAACGTAGGAATGCCCACAGTCGGTGTATAAAGGAACCGCTGCATCATGTTTGATTTCAGTTCTGGCGAGATAGTACTACAGCCTAGTCACGTGCAGATGGCTGCCAGATGCACCACCGAAATATTGTGTCCAGATGACAGTTTGTTCCAGCTGGAGACCTGACATGAATACAACCAATTATGACGCCAGGAAAGATTATGGAGTCACAAGAATTTCTGCTGCTATAATGTGTAAAAGTTGGAGACTAGGAATTACTAACTCACATCTGCACATTTAAAAATAATAAAAACTTATAAATGTTCACCACCTAGCCCTATTTACAAATCTATTTGTTATGTGAATGTAAAATTATTCATTCCACACCATTACAACTTGTGGTGCAAAAGATGTGTTTGTAGCACATCGACTACAGTCGGCCAGAAACACTCAAGTAAGAAGTAGATTGCACTATCACCATCTGCAGGTGTGTGCAGACATTATGTCTTACAAAATATAATGCAGCCTTTGTCACGTTGCAATGTTAGCCAACCTGGTAATGTGTAGAATCAGTGGACACAACAGTGCCTAGGTGGAAGTAGGTGGATCCCTTTCCACACTGGGAGCTACAAAAGTGTTGAGTATATGTGCTGCAAGGCATAGCAAAGCCCAAGCTAGCACAGCCTGAAAACACATAAATACTAGCGATTTTGTACTAAACTCGTGTCAGTATTGCAGCTCTGCCTCCATGGTGGCTGTGCCAATTAGAGTGCCATGCAGAATGCCACAGTTCGACCCGGTAACAGAGCAGCCCTCCCTGAGTTCATGAAGTGCAGACCTCTGACCACAATGGACCCACCCAATCCCATGAATCACCACGTCGACCATCAACAGGAGTAAAGTATGTTACAGCCATTATGTCACCTGTTGCTACCTGCTGTTCAACATAAGAGCTGCAAGACATGCTGCCACACATGCAGCTGCAACCAACCACAGCCACCATAACGGCATGGCATTGCTGGGCGACACACACACACACACACACACACACACACACACACACACACACACACACACATTGTAATGAATCAGAGTGGGAAGCCATAATAAAGTGATTTGGGGTTCTCGGCTGTTTGACTGGAATTTCACGGCGTCCTCCTGCACCTCCACAGCAACAGATATATTCACTAGTGCTACAGTAATGACATCATCTTTTCAGCACAGTGTTTGACACTAAAGCCAGCAGTATGATGAATCAAGAAATTTAATAATTTTTTTCAGCCTATCTTGGTCACGGATAGGAGGCTTCACTGCCATGCCTTTTGAAAGGTGCCGGTCAGTGTGGCCGAGTGGTTCTAGGCGCTTCAGTCTGGAACCGCGTGACCGCTATGGTCGCAGATTCGAATCCTGCCTTAGGCATGGATGTGTGTGATGTCCTTAGGTTATTTAGGTTTAAGTAGTTCTAAGTTCTAGGGGACTAATGACCTCCGCTGTTAAGTCCCCTTAGCGCTCACAGCCATTTGAAGCAAACTTTGTAAGGTAAATTTTGTTAAAAGTAAGGTGTCAGTGGATTTGTCACACTTTAGAGGAAAAGGAGCTATGACTGACTAGTACCTTTCATATGTCCACTGTACAGTTTAGGTCATTCAGTACCATGTAGGAAATTAGTAGTGTGTTTCACATGTAAGTATTATGGCATATGGCTAGATACTGCCATGAATCGAAATGGTTGATGATTAGAACTAAGAATGAAGTTTCAAAATGAGTGCTGTGAAGTACATGTCTTCGCTGGAGTCAAAGACACAAGGTGTATTTGAACTGGAGTCACTTCGCATGTTTTTGAAAAAGGTAGCACAATAGATGGCAGACAATATGGAGTTAGGTGGTCTATTGGAGTCACAGTCGTCACAGTGAGGTATAGATTTGTCAGCCACAAGTTTAGTTGCTCAATAGATGGCAGACAATATGGAGTTAGGTGGTCTATTGGAGTCACAGTCGTCACAGTGAGGTATAGATTTGTCAGCCACAAGTTTAGTTGCTCTTTCTCTGGTGAATCAACTGAGGATGTGCAAACACTGGTGGAAGAGCTTATGAATTTGGTAGAGATGGAGGGTGGTCTGATGCAGAACTTTTGAGGGTAGGAAAACTAAGATTAATGGGAGAAGCAAAAGCTTATATGGTTATAAAGAATCTGTCAAGGGAGTTGGATCATTTGGAGGATTTAGAATGGAGTTAGTTCAAAGGTTTACAAAGCAGAGTGGTGTCAGACATTTCAGGAACAGTTGGCCATGGTAACAAAGAAGCCTGTGGAATCGGTAGAAGAATTTGTGGGTAGGATAAGAAAGATCAATGGTTGTACGTACAAGTTAGGGAAAAATTTTATGGTGAATGAAGTATTTTTGTGGATGGCTGAGAAGAGGGTGCTTGATGTATTTTTAAGAGCATTCATTGAGACTGTCAGTAGAGCACGAAAAGAGGTTCCCGTTGACTTCCCCACAGCTGTCATATTACTGGGAGACTGTGAGTAAATTGGTATGTCAACCATATTACAGGTTAAACAGGTGTTATAGGCGTTGACTGATAGGCTAAATTGGTGATCCCTTGAAGTCTCAGAATGCTTCATGAGAACCAACCCTTCTTTAAATAAAATATTGCCACAAATTTCTTGTCTCCTGAACTCTATTTAGTATTTCCTCATTACTTACATGATCTATACATCAGATCTTCAGCATTCTTCTGTAGCACAACATTTCAAAATCTTATAGTCTGTTCTTGTCTAAACTGTTGATCGTTCATGTTTCCCCATAAATGGCTACATTCCAGACAGATGCCTTCAGAAAAGACTTCTGTATTTAATATTAACAAATTTCACTACTTCAGAAACTTTTTTATTTAATTGTCTGACTACATCGTATATCCTCTCTACTTCGCCCATTATCAGTTCTTTTCCTGCCCATGTAACCAAATTCATCTACTACTTTAAGAGTCTCATTTCCTAATATAATTCCCTCAGCATCACCTGATTTAATTTGACTACATTCCATTGCACTTGGTTTGGTTCTGTTGATTTTCATTTTATATCCTTCCAAGACATAGTCCATTTCGTTCAGTTGATCTTTCAAGTCCTTTGCTGTTTCTGACAGACTGTGTCATTGACAAACTTCAATGATTTCATTTCTTCTCCCTAAACTATAATTCCTACTCAAAATTTTTCTTTGCTTCATTTCATGCTAGCTCAGCATACACACTGAACAACATTGAGAACAGGCTAAAACCCTTCCAAACCACTGCTTCACTTTCATGCGCCTCAACTTATATGATTGCCTTCTGGTTTCTACACAAGCTGGAAACGCTCTATCACTCTCTGTATTATACACCTTATACTTTCAAAGTTTGAAAGAAATTATTCCAGTCAACATTGTCAAAAGTTTTCTCTAATGCTATTCCTTATTTGCATCTTTATAAATGTCATAATGAAAGCAAAATTTAAATACTTTCAAAGAAGAGCAATTAAATGGGAAGGAACATAATGCACTACGTTTGGGTTACCCAGATAGTCACATATCTCTATTAGAACAAGTGTGCAGCTCACACATTCATAGTTTTATTATTTATTAGACAACTGAGTAATAACACAACAATAGAATCATAAATGTTTTCTAAATATACAATTATTAAGTATATTTGACACAGTAAATTAATAATATTATACAAATTCTAAATTTTGGAACTCTTCACAGTGGAAAGGGAAACTTGGAATTATTTTCTACTCACAGTCCACACACTGTGGTTGTAATCCAGTGCTTGTCACATATTGGTTTTTTACATTTTTAGCCACTTTTTCTTGTTTTCTCTTCCTTTTGTGTGATTTAGATAGGCATACAAAACAGTCAACAACAATTTTGAGCCGCCAGAATCATATTGTTTTGGTTTACCCTCCACTTGTTCATGAACAAGAATTAGATGTTCTCCTATCATGCACTCATTCTCCTATTTCAGAGAAAAATTTCTCAAGCAATTAGGATTTGATGATCTAGAGATAATGGAAGAAATTGCCAAATGTTTTCCCAGATCCAGTAGGAACAGTCTGTGTCTATGTGACATATTTTTTGCTTGAGGACTGATTTCTGTGTAAATAATGTATGCCACTAAGCAAGCAGTATCCAGAATGTTGTAAACGAAATGCTAGTGGCCACCTCTGTGTCTTCTTTTTACAGTGTAATGAGGACACAAGTTGATCATATTATCAATGCCCCCTTTTGTACTGTTATAATAATGTAAAACATCTGGCTTAAAAAGAATGCCAGAATTGGATGCACCATAATGCATTGTGGATAACATTAGAACTGATTTCGATTTCTAGCCATACACTGCTCCCCTCCTTCCCCCCAAATGCCACACCAGCAGCTACAGTGAAAAACAATGTGCAAAGACTTCTAGATTAATCTAGTTTAACACTGTTTATTTTTAAGTAACATTTCTCTATATGCATGTATGTATGTATAAACGCCTGAAGATGAACAGAACATTTCCGAAATGCTTTGCATTATGTTAGATTAAGCGTAAAATAAAAAGTGACTGGTAGCAGAAACTTGAAATAAGTTATTATACCACACAGTCATGATTCACAAACATAGCCATTATGGCTGAAAAAATTATGATTCAACCAGCCAAGTTGTGAAAGTATTTTGTACATGCAGAAACATTAGATTTAAGTTACTTAAACCATGTCTTGATATAAAATTCAACAGAACCCGTTTATATGAAAACATTCTACCTAAATATGTGAACATTAAGGCTAACTGTAAATCTATCTCAGCACAACTTGCTAAAGCTAGAGGTGAGAAGTTCTGGCTAAGATGTGAAGTAAAACAGTTATATAAAAAGAAAGAAGACCTCAGCCGATTAGCTTACAGCACCTAACTGGAATTAATGTTATTAGCACATCCAGCACAGATCCCTTTACTCCATGATATCCTTCGAAACATAATAAAACACACATATAATAAAATAAACAGCACTCATCAAAAGAAGCTTGACAATTTGAAAAAGAGAAACAAGCTGCCTGTCGATAAATAGGTAAATAAGAATAGTAACCCCACAAAAATTTTTCCCAGGAGTTGTAAATTCAACTAACACTGAATTCAGTCAGAGAGAAATGACGCTACTGAATCAGGATTTTGAAGCATAATACAAATCCAAGCATCAATCACAAAACATAAAAGACACCATATGTTCGCTAAAGATAGCCAGTGACTTTGCAAAACTTAATGAGACTGGACAAACAGTACTAGGCCACAAGGCTAATAGAATTATACGGAAAGACATAACCACAAAAGCAACAAAAACAAATAACTTTGAAATAAATGTACTCCAATCAATCAATAAGAAACTACAGAATCATAATGCCCTAGCAGTAAAATCCGATAAAGGTTCCACAACAGTTACTATGTTGAAGGATGATTGTATAAACAAAACACTCGAATTCTTCGCAAAAATAAACACATACTGGAAGTCCAAGTTGACCCCACACCAAAGTTTCAAGCTAAAATAAAAAAATGCCTCAACAACAGTAACTTCCTTTTCACTAAGAATGAAGTATGAGACCTTATTGTGATGATCTCAACAGCCCCAGACTCAGAGCACAACCAAAAGCCCATAAAACCAACACACCTATCAGGCCTATTGTGAACTCAATTAATAGCCCAACCTACAAATTGATGATAGAACTAAATGACATACTTGTAGAAAAATACACATTTGAAAATTCATATTCCATAAAGAACAGCTATGAACTTACTAACAGTTTGAAAGATTTGACAGTACCACCTCAAGCCAAGCTTCAATCCCTAGATATTGTTAACCTTTACAGCAGTATACCTGTAGATGAAACAGTTGAGATAATAAGAACGAACCTATTGAGAAACAAGACAGTGAACAAACCAGCAAATCATAGAACTTGTAAGATGTACTTAATCTAGTGCTTTTACATAATTACTTCTCTTTTGACAATAAAATTTACAAGCAGGACGAAGGACTAGCAATGGGAAGCACTCTCAGTGGCTTATTAGCTGAAATATTTAGCAACCATATAGAAAATAAAATTCTAACACTAAATGATAACATCACAAGCAAAGTGAAATTCTATAAGAGATATGTAGATGACACCCTCATTCTATTTGATGGCACAGAGGATGAAGTGACAAACCTTTTTAACAAATTCAATAGCCTACATAAAAATATTCAGTTCACCCTTGAACAGGAAGAAGACACCACCATACATTTTCTTGACATAAAAATATAAAAACAGAACCGAAAGGTAGCTTTCAATGCTTACAGAAAACCTACTGGCACTGGCACCACTGTACCAAACTCCTCAACACATCCCTCCTCCCACAGAAAAGCTCCTTATATATCAGTGCTGTATAGAGCACACCAATTTCCACTTCAACATACAAACTCCAACAAAAAATAGAAAGCATAACATATACTGCAATAAACAATGGATATGACCCTCCTCTAACTAATATCATGTTACAACAGACAAAAAATAAACTGAACAAACAAGACCAAACTACACTCACAACTGACAGTGCCCCAGCAGTCAAATATATAAAAATGCCATATCTTGGAATAGTATCTTTCAAATTATCAAGACTAGTCAAAAATACAGAAGTAAAAATGAGCTTCAGCACCAACAACAACCTAACTAGGAAGCTTATTCACAATATAAAAACACCAGATACAAGTCTTGATGCATCTGGTATTTACAAAATTATGCAGCCAATATAATAAACAAACAGGTAGAAATTTCAGAACCCAATTCAAAGAACATTTAGACTTCTACAGGCTTGATAAATGTAACAAATCAGCAGTAGCAACTCACATTAAATACACAGGCCACCCTTTAAAAATCGAAGACAACCTCGAAATTTTACACAAAATAGAAAAAGTAGAGGAATGGATATCATGGAAGAAATGGAAATTTTCATACATAACACAAAGAACAGAGATAACATTCTTAATGAAATAACGAAATTCAAAAACCCGAAATTCTTTAAGTCAGTTCTAACTCAATAGATTCAAGATATGTCATTGTAAATAATTGACTACAAATCTGTCAGTGTCAAGAATATTGATACAAAACCTCGATAACTGATGCAGACTCACATGCTACAGTTCACCATCTTGTGTTGTGTGTATAACATCGAAGCAATTTGTGTAGTGAATTAATTACGTTGGCAATCAGTGACAAAATTTAATGTGCAATAGTGTAATGTCAATCAACAGCTCCGCCATTATACCAGTGATGCAAGCGAAGCAGCAAGATGATGAAATTGTAAGTGATCAACTGCCATGTAAAAGCCTTTCACACTGTTTTCTTAACACATAACTGATGCAAATTTATCTGCATCCTATGCAGGCTATGATATACAAAGTCAACCACAAGGAAGAAAACCAACAGAAGACATCACTGATATCGATTTCTAGGCATACACTGCCCCCTGCCTTCCCCCCCAAATGCAACACCAGCAGCTACAGTAAAAAACAATGGACAAAGAGTTGTAGGTTAATATAGTTTAAGACTGTTTATTTTTAAGTAACATTTCTCTGTATGTATAAACGCCTGAAGATGAACAGAACATGTTCGAAACGCGTTGCATTGTGTTAGATTAAGTATCAAATAAAAAGTGACTGGTAACAGAAATTTGAAATAAATAAATTCTTCTTGTCTGTAACATATGAACAGGGAGCAACGTTGTCTTCATTGAATCCAAACCCGGACAACGGTTTTTGAGTTAAGAGGAAGGCTGCACTTCTGGCAGTATATAGGGTTTGCTTCTTCTCGCAGTACCAACTGTGGACAAATCGCAGTCATCAACAGTCTTGTTAATGGTAGAGTTATGAAAAAATTCAGTGGCCATATTTCTGCCAGTACCTTCCAAATGACAAAATTAACCTTTTATTCCTTTCTGACTTTGATCAGTTTCTCTTCTGGAAGCACATTTGCCTCTATAAATTTGGTCAGTTAGTGGGTAAGAATTTCGCGAATCGCAAATCGACCAAGCGATCAAGCCATATTTGGCTCTTTTTGAGGGCATCCACGGAGTAAATCTCGTCTTTCCTTTGTAAGGAAAAAGCTGATCATCAGCAGTGAGGCAATCAGAAGGCATACAGTTTTCAAGAAAATTTGAATTTAGTATTTCAAATATGTCAGATATTGCAGAAGCTCTGTGAATTTTCAAACGCTCAGGTCTGTTGTTCAAATTATCAAATCTCATAAATCTGCTTATCTGCCAAGAATCTTGAGGGATAAGCTTGCACAATAAAATGGGAATGCAGTTTTTCCACGTTTCCTTTGTATGTTCAGTGTTAGAGAATCTTACTCCAACAGTAACCAGTACAACAATGTATGCATTAAATTCGTCAGCTGTAAAAAAATGGCTTCCACAATTTCGCTGCTCCTTCTGAACTAATGTTATAGTTTTTGAATACCTGATTTGCGTTCCTATCGGTTTCACACATTTCTTCTGTAAGTATACTCTTGAAGACGTCTTTCAAAGAAGGAAATTTTGTTGTAATTATTGAACCAGCTGTTTCTCAAAAAAATATTTTGTATCAGCAACTTTTTTGCCCAAAAAGGTTCTGTATGCTATTTCGTTCCAACTTTACCACATAGAATACTTACAGAACGCACAGTCACATTATTGTTTTCGTTAGCAATTCTCATTTTTATCGCTACTGTTATAAAATGTTTATTTTTCAACTGCAGCGTCATTACAAGCAAGTACCAATAACATCTTCAATATCTGAAGCAGAGCGTCTTCCTTACTAGTAATGATTTTTTTGTAGAATCTTGATCGCTGAAATCTGTAGAGTCATCCTCTACTGTATCAACAGTAGACAAAAACGTACTACTATGCTGTACTTCAGCTTCGTAGCTTAATCTGCTTTATTCAGATTTACTGAGTTCCAGTTCATTATCTGTGAGAATCCAGAGTTGAGGTTCACAATAGCAAAGTTCACACAATGATGGACAGATCATAACGCTGTGCAACAGTAGCCTGCAACAATTAGAATGCCTTCTTGCAACTATTTCGTATATACGCAAAGCTGAGTGTTGCCAACAGTGACTGTACAACACAGTACTTTGTGTTACCCTGGTAAAGTGGTTATGGAACAACGTATATTTTTTTGAGTGTGGGCACTAAGATTTAAATCTGGTGTCTCATCAATACATAAACAATCTGAAGCCTTCCATGTTTCTTCCATATGTACAATCTTCTTTCGTGATTCTTAAACCAAGCTTCTACCATAGGTTGGAAACTAAACAAACTACTACCGGTAGTTGTTCCCCATTTTACACTTAACTTGTTTTTTATTGTATCCCATAAGTCTCGAAACCCACTATTTTTTTCTAATCTTTTGGAGAATTCTTCCCTATCAATATTATTTCCATTGTGGTTCCACAATATGCTTCAAAACTTTTCCTTGTTGTCTTCCAAGCTGAAGCACATTCGAGACTTATGATTCACAAAGAGGCAATGGCTTCTTTTCTGATACAGTTACCCTATTAACTATGTCTTTCCTGTTCTCATTGTAAGAAACATCATCTTCAACATCATTTAAATTCAAAACCACACCTTCCGTTGTATCAACATAATCACCAATACTGACTTCAAAATCATCAGCATCACTTCTCATTATACTTAGCTTGTATAACATTATTTTATTTGTTTGCCCCCTTTGTGCCACGTAATCAACATCCTGCACATTAGCATTATTGACCACTACATCATACTCTTCTTCGTTAAACAGTCACCTATCTTTCTCTCCCTCTTCATTCTTTACTGTATCTCTCTCAGTGCAACTATGAAAATCTCGACAATCCCAACATATATTTGTGGATTTTCATCTTTTTACTGTTTATTGTTATTCTCCTCTAAATCATTCTCCCTTGTGGTGTTCCAGAGTTTTCTACTGAATTCAAACCAATTCATTTGGTGTACTGTCCCAAAGTTTTGTTGTTGACACCTCTGATTATAATTTCTGCTATCATTATGGCAGAATTTGCTTGTCTGGTTACATGCTTCTCTC
Organism: Schistocerca americana; assembly: GCF_021461395.2. Classification (NCBI taxonomy): domain Eukaryota; kingdom Metazoa; phylum Arthropoda; class Insecta; order Orthoptera; family Acrididae; genus Schistocerca; species Schistocerca americana. The sequence continues at coordinate 670,766,178 of NC_060122.1, forward strand.
ACACCAAAGTCATGGATCCTCGTTGTCCCTATATTTTGTTTTCTGACTGATTCACTCTATCATATGGTCTTACATGCAGAAGCATTCTATTGCCTCATCCCATCTTCTATTTCTACCATCAAAATCTCTAACCCAGTTTGTACTTCCATCATTCCTACTGTAATCTCGTATCATTTTGCCATTTGGTGTTTTGTTTCTAGAATTCTTGTACTGTCTCTCTCTCCTCTATTATTCTGTGGTCCATTCCTGAAATTTCCATAGTACCTGCTACTATAGTTGCAGCCACTGAAACACTCATTCCAGTCCTCCCCATGTTGATTGTTTCCATAGTCAAAATGCTGTCTCTTATCCCTTTCCTCGACTCTATAAAATTTATCAACAAAAGGTAACGAATACGTTTCCATCCCTATCAGTCGGCTGACGTTTTTCTGAATGTGTAACTTGTGCTTGGCGACTAGTGCCAATATAACACCATGTGCTCATGCAGGCGAACAACTTACGTTGTTGATTGGTGTCGTCACATGTAAGGACTGCATAGAAATGACAAGAAATAAGGGCTCATATGGAATAATATAGACAATCGTTTTTAACTTGCTCCGTTTTGTGAGTGGAACAGGAAAAGGAATGACTAGTAGTTGAACGAGGTGCCTCCGCCATGCAGTATATGATGGCTTATGGAGTATGTACACAGATGTAGATATAGATGGATACATGACAGCTGCCTGCCCCCAAGCACGAATGAAAGCAAATTTGAGCTGTGGTTGGCTTGGATCGATCCCATTGTATCAAAGTAATCTGCCTTGTCATACTAAAGATCTTTGGGTAGAGTCCCTCATGATCTTTGTTGCTGAGTGCAGGAGGGCAATGCCTCCAAGCCTATGGAGGAGTATGTGAGTCTCCCACCAGGAAGAGGCTCTGACAGTCAGTACAGCTAGACACATCAACATGTGCTACCAGTGAATTCTGGTTGTGGGGCACTGCATGGATGTACTGTCAAGAAAAATTTTTGTTTTCTACAATATGTGCCCCTAATCATTTTGGAGCTGATTCGTTGCTGGCAGAAGAACAATGTTAAACGTCAGGATTACAACTGCGTCAGACCATCTGCACCAAGTCATTGTCACTGGTGAGGACTTGGGTTTCAAAACATTGAACGCTGTGTCCGGACTATTTACTTGGCTCCTGGTCATGCTTCAATTATAGATACACGCTGGGTGCGGTTACAATTGATTGATCTGCCCCTTCTCTGTGAGGTGTTGGTATTATTGTTTAATCTGAAACAATATCAAGCTAAGCTTTTGTACGCTTAGTTACGTTCTCTGGCCATAATCTGTTGTCTTTCGAAGTGCTTTCCTTAAAATTTTACTCTATATTTCACATAATGGTAGTAATTACAGTGATTCATCTACAGTTATTACTAAGTGTTCTCAGTTTCTGTGTCAGGAGAACCTGACTGCATATTTATTATGGTGATTGGTGTGTTCTCGTGTCAAGAACGTTTCTGACTATTGTTTACAAGTGTCACTCTGCTATTTCCTGTACTGTGTTTCGCCGTTCTGTGTGGTGGCCGTAGAATCTATTCATATCTATTCTGTCGAAAGTGATTTGTCTACAAGTATTTTCACCTGAAAAGATACATCATTCGTAGAATTTCCATGTTGTAAAATATGTATCTTATTTGTCAGATGTTAGTTTATTATCTGTAATCCTTCTCAAAAATAAAGGAAAAACATATTTTTGTCTCCATGTTATATGACTCTTTTTATGTAGTAAAATAATTTTTTGCGTCTGAAATCAGTCAGTATTAATTTTGATTGATGTAAGATTCAAGTTATATTACAAGAAGTTGAAGAATTTTTTCTTCAAGGTTTATTGTGCTATCAGATCAGGTTTGGTGTAAATAAAAGTACACTTATTATCATCCATTTTTTAATTTTGCAAAAGACATATAATTTTATCTGTTGCACTATTTGGTCATTGTAACATGTCAAATTTCCTTGCAACATATGTTTCCATTAAGATGAATATCTTACAAGGATTTTAAATTTGTTTTGTGGGCTACCAGACTGTACCACTCCTGAGCTCTTACTTACCTTGCCGAACTGTTAATTAACTGCATACAAAATTTACAAATAATTAGTATAATCAGATTAATGAGTTTAATAATTTGTGCAATGATTTAGTATGTGGAGCAGATTGTTTATTGAATAGGGTATTGGTCCTTTCATGACACTCATAGTGTCTATTTTTCTGCCAACAGTACACCTTTCCCCAGTTCCAGAGGCGCTTATATGGTATTTTTTAGAGTGGCAGGGTGGGGTGATAGACCTGAGGTTATGGAATATTTTTAATACTTTGGAAGCCCTTCTTAAAAACCTGTGTAATACTGACTTTTAAATCATTTTCTTGAAATAACAACACCCTGCCCCTCTCTAGAATCCTGAATCTCCTGCATAGAATTTATCATGAGATTCAGCCAGAGCTTGTATGGAACAGAGCAACAAGGTATAAAAGTTCACTTGCATAATATAGTTGTTACAAAATTTTCTTATGAAAAATCGTTTGTGTTATGTATGAAAGTATGATTCCTAACAACTCTCTTCTTAGCATCACATAAATTCAATTGGATAATAGATAAAACTATTAAACATTGTAATTGTAAAACAAAAGTAAATTATTAATTAGAGATGGAAATAATCCATGAATTTCAGTGTAATTCCACGTATTTCCTTCTGACATAACCAAATTTCTACTACAAACCATTACATTACACACCACCTCCTCAAGACATGTTTAAATACTGTAGCCCCTAGCAGCAATCACTTATTATCGTTATTAACAAGTTCATTATCATAATATATCTTCCAATTATTATAACATAAAATGATTCCTAACACAATATCCTTCATAGGAAAATGTATTAGCCAGTTAGCATATGTTTCATATTTTTCTTTGTAATAGCACCACAAAGCATATTCTCTAAGTCAAATAGAATATTTCTTCACACTGTACAGTATAATTAGGAAAATTAGTTGCTAAAAGTGATCAAATTCTTCACCATGTTGGATGACAAAAGCAACAGCACAAGATATTCATAGCATAAAATCAGTCCTGCTACAAAGCATATGAATACATTTTTAATTACAGCACACTGTGGTAATGAACCACCCAATAATCAGCTGTAAAATCATTAGTGTCTACAGTTAATAACATATGAAGAATGTACAGTATGTCCCTCTGAGGGCTCACACAAAATAAATTTAGAGTAAATGCCAAATCAACTGAAATCGACCTTTCACACTCCCTGTTACAGTCTTTATGTGCTCGTTCCTTTCCATATTGCTTTGCAAAGTTATGCCCAAATATTTGATCAAAGTGGCTTTGTCAGGCAGCTCACTGCTAAAAGCGCTCCGTCTTCAGACTACAAGTGCCCATCATGGCCATCTGACCGCCATGTTAGCCCGCATCTCGTGGTCGTGCGGTAGCGTTCTCGCTTCCCACGCCCGGGTTCCCGGGTTCGATTCCCGGCGGGGTCAGGGATTTTCTCTGCCTCGTGATGGCTGGGTGTTGTGTGCTGTCCTTAGGTTAGTTAGGTTTAAGTAGTTCTAAGTTCTAGGGGACTGATGACCATAGATGTTAAGTCCCATAGTGCTCAGAGCCATTTTTGACCGCCATGTTATCCTCACTTAGATGCAGACAGGAGGGGCATGTGGTCAGCACACCGCTTTTCCGGTCATTATGAGTGTTTTCTTTGATCGGAACCTCTACCATTCGGTCGAGTAACTCCTCAGTTCGTATCACCAGGCTGAATGCACCCCGAAAAATAGCAACAGCGCATGGTGGCCTCGATGTTCACCCATCCAAATGCCGGCCACGGCCGACCGGGCTTAACTTTGGTGATCTGATGAGAACTGGTGTATCCACAGCTGCAAGGCCGTTGCCTAGCACGCTACTAACGCTATACTCTAACAGCATGGGTTTGTTTTTCCGCTTCTCTGCGTTAACTTACATTTTTCTGCATTTAGAGCATCAACTAGAAATTTTGCCTGTCACCCTGTACCATCCGATAGCCGCTCAATGACGATATCAGCGTGTACACCACAACATCACCAGGAAACAGCTGCTCACCATGTCTGTCAGATCATTTATGTATAGAGAGAATAAGAACATTCCGATCACTCCTCTGAGGCACTCCTTATGATACTCTTGTCTTTGAAGAAAAAACGTTGTAGAGGACAACATACTGAGTTTATTAGTTAAGGGGCTCTGGAAAGGCTCAAAATCATGAAAAGTTCAATTTTTATTTTTTTGCGTTTTCTGAATCTGCAGACTATTACCTTTTAATAGATATATAATTTATTCAATTCCGAAGACTACAACTATTTTTAAATTTTTTTGAAATGTGTTCTACATGGGTGTGACCCACTGTGGCGCTGTTAAACTGCTGTCAAATGGTGTTATTATTTACGTCCGTGTTCATCAGGTACATTTTAGTGATGTGAGATAAAGTATGTGCTGTGGCTAACCTGTGATGGTTCAATATATATCGCTGGTGTGATTGTCGATCGTTTCATGTTTATTTACTCTGTCGTTATCTCGAAAATATTCGTAATTAATTCTGTTTCTTGAGTCTCTGCTTTGTTGAAGTATAATAATGAGTAAAAGTAAAATTATTAGAAATCCTCTGAAGGCTTTTAAGAAAAGGAGAGATGTTGGAAAGCCAAAGGTATGTGTTATTACTGTAAGCAATAAAGACGATAACCAAGTGAGTGAACCTAACCTCTCAAGTACACCTGCCCATAGCAGTCAAAGTGGGAAAGAAAATACTTCACAGAAGAAGCTTGGTTCAACGAGTAAAAACTATGAATGTTTTATGGGCGAATCGGATGTGAATGAAATATTTGATATGTCGGTACTCAAAGGAATTTTTTCAAACTGTGTAAGATGTATTCATTGTAGTGAAGTGGGTCTGGAACTCTCCATAATAAAGCACGTAGGACTTGCTAGTGAAATACAACTGAAATGTGATAAGTGTTCATACATGACCACCTTTTGGAACAGTGTTGCAGTAACTGCAACTGAAGAAAATGGTAGCAAAATCTACGAACACAACAACGAGCGATGCTTGCTTTAGACAAGAAACGCCTTCGGGCTGCAGACAGGGCTGTAAAGAGTCTAGAAAAACAAGCAAGAGTAAACAGGAGGAGGAAGAAGAGGAAGCTGGAGGAGGAGTTTGCAAAGGATGAAGATAATCCATCCTATGGACCTGGAATGCACTAAAAAGTTAATCCAATCTTTGTCGCTCGATTCACAAAACTTTTATTTTCTCATACTAATTACATGTTTTCTAAGGATCTTCCAAACATATTTGTTTCAAACTTCAGTAAACGTTACACAGTACCTTCTGCATAATTTAACACAGCCTTTTTCCAAAAAACTGTATATTTATGAATATATAAATAAAAAATTGCAAAAAAATGTTGTGAATTTTCATTACAATTGAAAAAAAATCATCTTTACTAACTGAACTAAAATTTTGTAAAATCCCTGTGTTAAGTTGTAGCCCATATTCCAATAAATAATCTGTAAAAAGTTCAACTTCCTACCTCAAATACTTTGTGAGGAAAGATGTAATTTATAAGCGTTATTTTAACATTGCAAGTATAGGGCGTTCCGGAACCCCTTAAGAAGTCTTAGAGCCACTCGCATATCTCGGAACCTATTCCTTATACTCATACCTTCATTAAAAATCTGCAGTAGGGCACTGTGGCAAACCCTTTCCAGAAATCTAACAACACGGAATCTACCCTTCATCCCTGGCTCATATGATGTCATGCAAGGAAAGAGAAGCTGAGTTTATCTTGACTGTTACTTTCCAAATCCATCTGATTTGTCGTCAAAAGCTATTCTGTCTCAAGGAAATTTGATGTATTCGAACTCAGAATACGTCCAAGAACCCTATAGTTTACATAGGAAAAGAAATCAACTACTGTACAACTATGCTACTGATGACAAAAACATCTAGAAGTAACTATCAAGAGAACTCTTGACTGGAATAATCACACACAACAAATAGTAGGAAAAGCAGATGCCACGACGAGAGTAATGCAATGCATTAGCTAAGTAAGTAGCATCCAGTGCGCTTGTTCAACGGATTCTTGAGTCCTGATCGTCAGTGTGGGACCCTTACCAGGTATGTCTCATGGAAGAGATAGAGAAGATTCAACAAAGAGCGGCATTTTTCGTCATCGGATGTTTGGTCAGCGCGAGAGCAGATGCTACAAGAGAGGCATCGTGCATCACAGAGAGATGTACTATTGAAATTTCGAGTAAGTTATTTCCAGGATGAACTGGGCAACATATTACTTCAGGCTACATACAACTCGCGAAATAACTACGACTAGAACATTCGAGATATTACAGCTGATACAGCGGCTTACTGATAGTTATGCTTCCCACGCGCCATGGCGAGTGGAACAGGGAATGTGGGACGGGGATCTGTAAGTAGTAGTCCCGACACGTCGTCATGTGACTTGAGGAGTACTGATGTAGATGTAAAACCCCATATTAAGGATACTGATCTGTAATTAAGTGGGTCCATTCTTTTATACTTCTTATATATGGGAGTCATCTGTGCTTTTTTCAAGTCACCTGGAATTTTGTTCTGGGCGAGAGATTCGTGGTGAACTCGAACTAAGTAAGGAGGCACTGCCACAGCATATCCTCTGCACAACCAAACTGGTATTCCTTCCATAATTATTTCTTCTTTCAGTTGCTTTCCTACGACAGACATGCCTGTTACTATACCTTACTTAAGGAATCTGTGTGATGGTCAAACTACAGTATGTTTGTCCGACTCTCCTGTGTGAATGGTTTCTTAAACGCGACATTCAAAATTTCAACTTTCCTTTTCGAATCTTCTACTGACACACCATTCCAGAATCGTTTATAGTTGTCTGAATCGATCCCCTTAGCAATTGTACCTATGACCAGAATTTTCTCAGGTTCATGGCAAGATCTGTCACTGAGGTGTGATGATGGATGTTGCTGGATGTTTCAAGCATAGATCTTCAAGCACAGAGCTAAGGAGGCACGAATTTATGCTTACTTTTGCCTGTCGACGTTAGTGCATACTTTTTTCAGTCGAGAATGCAAGCGTCTCTGCTTGCTCACCATTCTCAGAATTTTATTACTAAACCACGGTGGATCTTTTCCATCCTTCATCGATGTGCTTGGTGCATACGTATCAGTAGCACAATTTATCTTGCAGCTGCTTCCTAATGTATCTTCTAAAAATGAGAATTAAAGTATTGTAAAGAGAGCTAGAGTAAGAGAAAGACTTTGATTTTCACTGAAGACTAGTTTGTGTACATTGTTTCTTATTCTTGCAGAATAATTTAGAATGTTGAATTCCCTTTAGTTCTTTCATAAACTGAATACTGTCTGTGTAGCAAGTAATTAGTAGTATTCCACATCTTCAAGTATCTTCCAAATTAGATTATTTTTTCTCTACTTCCCTTTTCTTTCTTTTTACATCCATACTCGTCACCACTCAGGTCATTTTCGACTTTCTGGTTTTATCATCCAGTTAAATGTTGGACTGTCGCACCAAACACAGCACATAGTAAGTATTTCTCTGATATGTTACATAACTTGTTGGTGATATAATATGATTGTGGCAAGAAAGCATAAGAAAACAGGGCAAACAGCTCTGTATGAATACTGATGGGGCTGTAAGTAGAAAAATTGTTTAATCAAAAGTGAAGTAAAAATTTAATATTCATCGTTTTGCTAAGCATTAGACGATTTGTATAGCATTATGCTGTAACGTAAATGCATGCTAGAAAGAAGAAAAAGCCTCACAAATGTTAAAAAAATTACACATAGCAACACTAAATAAATAAATAAACAAATAAAAATCAATAATTTCTGTAAATATTTGTATCAAAGTAAATTCATACGGATTTCTGCAACACTCGCATGGTTACAGAACTGAAAGAAATTAATGAGATAATACATCATCTTAAAATCAAACAACTTAGTGCTACTATCTAAAACTGTAGACAGACAGCTGCAAGACTGTTTTCACTGAGCAGTGGTTAGTGTAATACTGTCACTGAGTGCCCTTAGACATGATTCTCTATAGTTCCTACAGTTATAATTTTCAATTTGTTTTCCCCAAACTTACATGTAATTTCTCGTCTACTTTCATTGGTTACAGCCATAATGTCCATCATTTTCATGCGTGCATCTGGAATATTATTATCTTTCGAATCTGGGATATTATTAACTCTTGTGCTATATTTTGCCTAACAACCTTTCATCCATTCTGAAGGTAGGTTGCTTGAAGGATTTTTAAAACACTTTAATCTGTGTAGCAAAGGCACATGTGTCAAAGATAACAATGTTGGCAACAAGAAAGTCAGCGAATCCACAGAGCTTCAGAACTATTGGCTTTGTTATTTTGAATGCTATATGTTGAAATGGCAGGCAGTGAAGACCTAGAACAATATTTCTTTCGGAAGCACAGACATGAAATAAGGGGTTTAATGACTTGTTGAGCCGGAAACCCTCGTCTCGGTTGAGCAGGCTGTCTGTTAATTGTATTTCCACAGCGTCCTTGACCACTGAATCCCAGTAGGATGAGGCCGGGCCTGTATTTTAACTTTCACATCATCCATGGAATGACCAGTTGCTATACAATGTTCAGCCGCTGCATATTAGATGGGCTGTAGTGGGTGAGCATATCGCTGGTGTTCTATGCAACATCCTGTTGCAGTGTGTACTGTTTGTCCTATGTATTACAATCTCAAGGAATTACATGCATACTAAAACTACAAATGTGAGTGCTTTTCCATCAAAATCCTGCAGAAGTAAATTGACTATCACGGATGAGAGAGAACTGACAGTGGCATCACCCTCAATCTATTGAAGGTGGAGATCAGTGTATTCTTTTATAATACCGTTATATCTTCTTCAAACCTGCTCCTAATTAATGACAGAGAATCAACAATAGGTAGTATGGTGAACAAGAAAAGCTGACCAATAAATCACACCTGTTAGTTCCCAAGTTTTTAATCTAGTCATAAAATCTCCAAGTAAAAACGCCAGACCAACCAAAAGAACAGCAAGAAAAATGATGTGTAACGTCAATGGCCTTTCTGCCAAATGTGAGAAATAGTTCTTCAACATTTGGAAGAATACTGAAGAAACATACAGTAAATGTTATCTTCCTACCACCAGCCAAGACAGCAGCCCTTCCTCTCTCTAAGAAGAATGATCTACTTTTACAAAAGGCAGGTGTCTATCAAATTCCTCGTGAGTGTCATGAAAGGTAAGTAGGGCAAGGAGCACACAATGCAACAGGGCATTGCATTGAACACAAACAATACACTCACCTACCGCAGCCCAACAAATCTACAATGGCTGAACTGTATATCTACTGGTCATTCCATGGATAATGGGAAAGCTAAAATACTGGTCACAGTCTCGTCCCACTGATATTCAGCGATGAGGAAAACTGTGGAAATACAATTAACAGACCGAGTTGAGAGTTTCCAGCTCAAACAAGTCATGTCAATCCCTTATTTCATGTTTGTGCTTCAAAGGGAAGTATTATTCTAGGTCTTTACTGCTTGTCATACCAATGTATGCCATCCATAATAAGAAACCAAATACTTCTTCGGCACTGTTGATTCGCTGACTCTGTACTTGCTTTGTTTTACTCTTAGGGACAAAAAGTTTTATCTGGGCCTGACGTTCTTGTTGACAACACTGTTACCTCTGATGCATATGCATTTACTCCACAATGTAAAACGCTTTAAAAATCTTGCAAGCTCCTACCTTGAGAATGGGTGAAAGGTTGTCAACTGAATTATTGGTACAAAAGTTAATAACATCCCAGATGCCATTCCAAAAACTGATGGAATACTGTTAACAGTTGTTTGCATGTTCTGGTACATTCTTGAAGTCTGCCTTTATCAGTATTTCTTTATTTTCTTAGTTCTCGTCTATAATTTTGCCATTTCTCTGTTTCAGATTCAAGGTCTGTTTCCTGATAGGCCACATACCTACACATACAGAGCTTCATCACATGTCATTATACTGTCACTTAATTTTCATAACTGGAAGCATCTTCTTCGATATTTTCTAGCTTCAAAACAGAAAATTTATACAACTGCAAAAATGATGCAAGAGAGCTAAAAGTTAAAAATTAAACAAAGTAAAGGTGATTAACGAAACTTTTTCATCAGCTCTGAAATGAATGTTTAAAACTAGTTAAAAATTGTAAAAATAAAAGCAAATAAATATTAATTGTCATTACCTTGTTTTGATGTTACTTCCAAACAATAAAGTTTTAACTGTTCAGACTGTGCACTTTTATGCATTGTACCGAGATATAACTGTCTGTATTTATATTTTACATAAGGATTGTATTCTGATACTTATGATTACTCTGAAGACGTAACAGGTGTGTTTGGACATGTTTCTTATAATTATCCCATGTTTCATATTCTGCTAATGTACTGGGTGGCTATAATTAAACTTTCCCTATTTAACAAGTTATAACATGGAAACTAATTACTGCACAAGTACCAGGCTTGATAGCATTAATGTCCATGGTATGTGGTGCATGATTTCCATGTGTCACAGCACCACCAACCACGTTCCAACTATGATCACCAGGTGCTGTGATCCGTCACCGTGATTCATAGTCTCACACACCTGATCAATCGCAGTGTACTTGTTGACATGTCAACATGAGCTTGGACAAAAAGAGCAGGGCTTTATTGGTGAGGCTCTATTATCAAAACAACATTAATGCGGCAGCTGCTGGCTGAAACGATTCTGGAAGGGTACTATTTCTCCATCTACTGTCCAGAGCATGATGAAGAAGTCTGAATCAACTAGAGAACTAGGCGTGACTCTGGGTAGAGGCCAAAGACTGGTTGCAACAGAGATGCTTCATGAAATCGCTGTTGCCATGGCAGACAACACTGCGCGCAGTTATCAGGCGGCGTCACAGCAGTTGAACATCCTGTGGTCCACTGTACAGAAAGTGCTTCGAACCATTCTCAAATGGTATCTATACACAAGACCCATATCATACAGCAGCTTGCACAACAGGACGCACAACTAAGTGTTGACTTTACTCTCCATTTTCTCACAAGGATTGAAGTTGATGAGGCTGGCCCTGGACCATCCTATAGACAGAAAATGCTCATTTGCCTCTGATGGATGAGGTTAACAAATAGAACTGCCGAATGTGGGGATCTTCATCTCCAGTCACTAAGAATGAAGTTCCTCTGTATGGTGAATGTGTCACCATAGAGTGTGGCTTCACGGCTACACTCATCATTGGCCCATTCTTCTTTGAAGAGGTTGGCGCTGGAGGAGCAAAGATGGCCGCTTCTCTGCGATATGCTTCACCAGCATATCATATCCGCCATACAGGAGAGAGATGCATTGAACTCAACAGTTTTCATGCAAGATGGAACCCCACCCCACATCACTCGTGAAATTTAGCTGCTTCTCCAAAACAAACTTGGAAACGATCGAACTATCAGCTGATCGTTTCCCAACGCTTGGCTGGCACTATTACCTGATCTGAATCCCTGTAAATTCTGGTTGTGGGGCTACCTGAAGGACGGGATTTACCAGGTGAAAATTGATGCATATGTTCATCTGAAGCACAGTATACAGGGTTGACACAAACAGTAAACCCTTTAGTTTTCAAAGTGTAAAGGAGTTTGCCACTGGAAGAAGTAAGAGTTAATAGTACCACAGTGTACATAGTATACTGAAGATTAGGCAGTTTTAATTAAGGTAGATGTCATCTGCAGAAAACAGCTGTAGCCCAGCTTAGTTATAAATACAGTTTGCTGTAGGCAATGATTTTTCATTCATCATGTTCTGTAGATCCCATGTAGAACAGGAACATTTGGGGATGAGGAGTGAGTGAAAAACAGCATTAAAAAAATTCATCATGGAAGCAGAATCTGAATCAAGATTAATAATAAACTGTTAATATATTGCTTAATTCCATTTGCATTTATTCCAGCTAAATTTAACAAGCACAAATCGCTGCTCCTTTGATAAAAGCTACCTTCCACTCAGCTATGTCAAATATTCATTATTTACATCCTACCGATATATTCATGTCTACTTGATTAAATAGGTAGTATTCAAAGAAAATAGTTACCTACATATTAATTACAGTGTCCTGTCTTCAGTATACAACTACTTCTTATATAGTTCTATGTTGTGCACTGCTACATGGTCTGCAGCTAACAGACTATTTTAGTCCTTGAACTAAGGTAACCAGATGATTTCAGGAAACTTGGCTACTGTTGTAAATTATCAATTTATTTCTGAACTGGTGAGAACTCAAATTGTTTTGGTTTACTTTAGTTGAAAGCTTCCTGAATACCTTTGTACTATAATACATAATTCCATTCTGACCTCTAAGTAATGTCACATTCTGTCTCTTGATTTGCTCATAAAATTTACACATTAATTACAAATACACTAACAATAATTTCAGTTATCAGATGCTAATTGTACATTATCTGTTATTCTTAGAAAACTGGAGAAATGTGAAATCAAAATAAGAAATTATCTCGTGCATCTTTTTATAGCTGAAGAAGTTAATGTTGACCATCACAAAATTTTCGGTTTTTGATTTCTGAAAATCGCATTAATCATGTATTGACAAGATTTTACTTTACTAAATAAACCATAAATTCCTCTGAGTCACACTCAATATTTTGTTTCAGTGTATGCAGTGTTCCCAAACAACATGCCTAGTACTTGAGTTTACTTCAAATCACAGATTTGTGCTCAGTGGCTTATCTCATCAGTATCTATAATATGACATAATCTGGCTAATCAGAACATAAATAATTTGTCAAATTTATAGATGCAGAGCCCTATTTCACGTTTTACAGCTTTTTAGTATTTATGAAATACTCTTATCAGTATTTGAAGGAACATAGATATATCAAAAACTGAAACACAGTGTGCTGAGGGTTTGCAACAATATTTGTTTTATACATTGTTGTAAACAGGCTTCAGCTTTCTTGATCATTCTAAAACAAGTTAAGGATGTTCAAACAGTCCACAAAACATCAGTAATAGTTTGTAGCTGTACAAAGAACATTTTTTCAAAAATTTCTTAGCTTTTATGACTATATATATCTACGCAAAAACACAAATACAATCAAATCCACAATTAACTATGAACAAATAAATATTATAATAATTTAATCTTCAAGATAAAAACCATAAGAAGACACAGTCCAAAGTGGTACGTGTATGAGCACTGGCATAGACCACTATGTGATATAGACAAAATAACTGACAAATGTATTGAACAGACAGCAAAGGTTGGGGATCAAAGCAGGGAAGGAGTCAATGAAATATAAATGGGCAAAAGTTCCAGTGTTATAGTTAGTCTAGTTTCTGATAGCGAGAAAATTTATTTTAACTATTTGCTGTCGTGTTAGGAAGGGTCCATCTGGTCTGTGTTGTGTCGACGTTTAGATGTGAAACGATTCAAAATTAAGCTCCTGCAAGCTCTTTGTGAAGGTGACAAACAACAATGTATGGCGTTCTATAATTTCGTTCTTATGAAGATGGAGGATTACAACTTTTTTCCATTCTTAGTGTTTAGTAACAAGGCAACATACCATTAAAATGGAAATGTGAACCATCATAATATGAGAATATTAAATACAAAAGACTCACATAAAGTCATACAACGTAAGAGAAACTCTCCAAAATTTAATATGTTTTGTGCAGTTTTACTGGAAAAGGGGTATGGTCCATTTATCTTTGGCAAGAACACTATTACAAGGAGTAAGTGTCTCGATAAGTTTGAGAACATTCTTTGCCCACAGTTGGAGACTGATTTGAAAAGTGTGGGACACTGCCACATTGGCATATGAAAGTGTTGGAATTTTTAAATCAATGGATTACTGAATGATGGATTGGTCACACTGGACCAAATGATTCAGCTTTACATTAATGCCCTCTAAGGTTACTGGATCTGACTGTATGTGACCATTTCCTGTGTTTGTTTATAAAAGACTCTGTTTATGTGCCTCTGTTACCAACAACAATGAATGAACTGATTCATCACGTAACAGCAGCTGTGGAAGCTGTAACCCAAGACTTGCTCCCTACAGTGTGGGAACAATTTGAATACTGCACAGACATATGCTTTGCATCTCAAGGGAGGCATAATGAACACATATGAATTGGTATGAAAAAACTTTTTGAGTTTCCCATTCATCAAAAAACAAAGTTCATTGTACATGTTTATGGTTTCATTAACACAGACGTGAAAAATTGAATGATTCTTCTTGATACACCCTCTATGATCAATAATTTCAAAATATGTCAGATCACAAGGATTCTTTTGTCTAGCTTTTAAAAAATATTGAATTGTTTATGAAGAAGCTAAGTGTATCTTTGGAATATAACAATATTTTTATATTCAACATACAATAAATTTCCGAGTAACGTTACATAAAACGCACTTGAAACCCTATTAGATCCTTCTGGGATCTGTAACTGCTCCTATAAAGTAAAATCTATAGGTTAAATAACGTTTGTACCCAAAAAATTTATGTTGAGAGACATAAATAATGAATCAATACATTGCAAATTTATTTGGAAAAGCATAGAATATTCATATATACTTCAGTATGTGTTAGTCCAGGAGACATGAATCCTGCACTTTACAACCACAGTTAGAATGAACATTGTTAAAAAAACAGATAACATCACAGTATTCGTTAAATTGGAGAAGATATCACAAACTAGAGTTCACATCGGAATTACATAATCTTGGTTTCTTACAACATCCCGTCACACAATATTATAAAGAGAACATGTATGAAATTGTATGATTCTATGGAACAAAGGGCATTATTTTGGAAAATATGTTATTGTAAAATATTCTCAAGACAAATAGTCCATTATTTTATACAGACAGTTTCAATAAACGTGTAAAGGTGATAAAATAAAATATCAGTGTAAAGTGACATAATGTCATATGTTTAAATAAAAACATTTTGTGTAAACTTTCTGTTGACCGTAATATATGACTTGACTGACTATAACATCTGGAATATTTATAAAACATAGAAAAACTCAAGTGCAATAAAAAATTTACATTCGAGAATGAGATTTTCACTCTGCAGCGGAGTGTGCGCTGATATGAAACTTCCTGGCTGATTAAAGCTGTCTGCTGGACCGAGACTCGAACTCAGGACCTTTGCCTTCCACTGTCACTGCTCTACCAGCGAGCTACCCAAGCACGACTCACGCCCCATCCTCACACCTTTACTTCTGGCAGTATCTCATCTCCTAACTTCCAAACTTTACAGAAGCTCTCCTGCAAACCTTGCAGAACTAGCACTCCTGAAAGAAAGGATATTGCAGAGACATGGCTTAGCCACAGCCTGGGGCATGTTTCCAGAATTAGATTTTCACTCTGCAGCAGAGTGTGCGCTGATATGAAACTTCCTGGCAGATTCAAACTGTGTACCAGACCGAGACTGAAATGCAGGACCTTTGCCTTTTGTGGGCAAGTGCTCTACCAATTGAGCTACTCGAGCACGACTCACGCCCCATCCTCACACCTTTGCTTCTGCCAGTACCTCATCTCCTACCTTCCAGAGCACTTGCCTGCAAAAGGCAAAGGTCCTGAGTTTGAGTCTCGGTCCGGCACACAGTTTTAATCTGCCAGGAAGTTTCAAAATTTACATTATACGGTAGTAAGAAAACATATATATAAATCCTAACAAAGTTTTCTTTAGTCTAAATGAAACACTATAAATTTTACGAAATGTTTTAAACCATTTTTTTAATTTCTCTGGTTATCTTTCAAAATTGCATTTGTGTAATTGTTTCTTTTGTTTTACAAATGAATATACAAAGGAAATCTAAAATTACAAAAATTGAATGTGTTTAAGCAATTTTACAAGGAGGAGATGAAGTTATTTGTCCATATAAAGTAATACAAACAAGAACAATAGTTCATATACTCTGTTATCACAAAATGGGTTAAAGAAAACAAATTGTACTTGTCATTAATACCCAGGCTCTTTTCATACTGTGTGTCGCTCTCACATTTGTAAGTCACATTTTGGTTGATATTGCCACTTTTTTTGTCTTTCAATCAAACTTTTCTTGGTCATATTAGATAAATCAAAATATTTTTACAACTGTATTTGCATAGAGGGCTGGCATACATACATACATATTTTTATGCGAATCTTAAGTAGTAATTCATGAGTATAGAGAGTATAGAAGTATTAATTACTACAAATACATTTAGACATCACATAAATAATTGAGAGATGCAAAATATAGATACATAAATTAAGACACATACATTCTTGAAATCACGCTAGTTATCAATTTGCTACAGAAACAAAACGAATGTCAAATTATAAGTAGATAATAATTCTGAATAGATACCTTAACTATTACGCAAATTATTTCTCAAAAATCCCATTAATTTAATAGTCTTATTACTTTCACATTAAATCAGTTCAATACACTTTTATTTTGTACAGTATTATTCCCTTTTTCATACAGTGTCGTTTTATGACAGCTGAAAATCTAAATTCAATGAACTGTCACATCTTTCAAAAAACATTACAAGAATTCTCACTAGGGTCATATTATCATCAAAAATCTTCTTAATGGAACTGAATATTTCATAAAACCAACTTTTACTATTATGCCTCCTCCTGCACACACATAGTTTATATTTTAATTTTATACTTAATTCATTTTAAAATAAAGTTGCTAATAATCAAAATTTTCGCTACAAAAGTTAATTGTTTAAAACTTTAAAAGGATAAGTAATAATGAAAAATATTTTCAAGAAGTTCTTTAAACATGGTAATACAAAAGAATTTTGTCAAGAAGCAACAATAGTAGAAATCAACAAAATTCATGTCTCAAATTGAAACCATAATTTGATTTTCAAAATATCTATGCAAATAAAGATACTTTGTTTTTTAAATCCTTGGAAAAATTTTGTATTCAAAACACATAACTTCCTCCTAATTGTACAAAAGCTTAATGTATATTATATAGTTTACTGGGATATGCACAAAATATTCCTACTTCCTTAATGTGTTCAAATAATAACACATTATTTTTTCAAGTATATATCCCAAAATATGTTATGTAGTCGTCAGGTTTCACAAAATTTTGTGTATTTCAAATAAATACAAGCAGTAAAATTTCTTGAGATTCTTCTTACTGAAAAACTGCCATTTTTCTGACTTCTTCAGTTTTAAGTAATCCCCCATTTCTATTTCTGGTCAGTTTCATATTAATTTTAGCTTTTAATATGTCTCAAGATTGACAGCTGAATTGAAGAAAACATGCTGCTTAGAAGATTGGAAATTTCAGAAATAATACTCCATGAGCTTCAAAGCCACGGGTTCACCATATCCAAGCCACAAACTGAACTTGTGACTCTTCCAGGCACCTGAATACTGTTGTTCATCCTACACAGTACCTTCACAACACACTGTCAAGAAAAACAACTAAACTTTCTTGTAGCTGAACCTGTGAATATATATATCATTAGCAAGACCGTTTTAGCTCACACCTCTCCAAGATGCAGTTTTCAACTTCTTGAAACCATCTTTAAATGTTCCTGGAAGAGCATGATGCAGGCACCTGTTTATCACTGGACTGAGTTAATATAAAAGTGCCAGAGGTTGAAAATAGCGCTACAGTTGTAAGGTTATTTTATTTAGGTCACGACCAGTTTCAGGCTCTTATATGCCCATCTTTAGGTGTCGTACTGAAAATAGCAAGAGATGGAAGATAATTTTTACATGCACTAATATTCATAAAAAACAAAAAAATATTCCATAAAAAAACAAAACAACCACTGGTCAGGTTAGGTGCTGTAAAACCTAAGTCAATGCCAAAGGGACATCAGATAGTACTACAAACGACTGCCTGGGTAAATAACTATACAAAGAATGCCAGTACACTTACACTTGGTGCTGCGATTCTGAGCACCGCAATGGACGACTACAAGGCACTGTGTGCTACCAGCGAGCACAGACTAGGATACCAGAGTGGCGAAAGTACTGCCATCTGTTGACTGGAAGAAAAATGTGTGGCCATTAGCAGAGCCATTTACAATATACTCCATCTAACACCTTCTTGAGTCTACCACATTCGTGAGGTTACTGGCAGTAACAGTTTGGAATGCGATTTCTCATGGTTAACAGCTTCAGAAATTGTACTCAACATGTACATCTCACATGAACGTCGATATTTTACTTGTACTATTTTCTAGTGTGAGCACTTTTGGCCAATTAGTAAGACTTACTTGTGGGCATAAGTTCCGCTCTTGCTGCTATTTGATTTTTCTTTATCATATATCGCAGCATGCTCTATTTATGAATTTTGCACTGTCTTTTATTGTGGCAGTTTTCTGAAGTTGATGTACTGAAATGTATCACAATAATAAAGTTTGTCTTTGATGAAGATATCTCCAAGAATTTATTACATGTAAAGTCCAAATAACTAGTTACCTTAAACACAGATGAATTCGTCATTTACATGAAAAAAATAGTAATTATAAGTTGGATGATGGTGGACATTGTTGTGGCACGACAGTTGCAAGAGTTCAGGGCTTCACCATTTGCTTACATGAATGCAGCTTTGATTTTATCACTGTTTGTTGATTAAAACACACACTGCACTGATGATGCACATATTGAAGCAGAATTCGTATGACGTCCTCATGTGGAGCATCTGATGTGTACAGTGTAAGAGAAGATGGCTGCATCATTAGTGGGCAGCAAAGCAAAGTAAGTGTATTTCTGTCTGGTACAATTTTTTTGTTAGTCTTGGTGGGTCTCCACTACGGATTTGGGGAGTGAGATATGCTGATAACTTGGTCGACATGGTTACTAGTTAACAGTAATTTGATATAAGAGAAAAACATTCAGCATGTTTACCTGATACAAAGCTCTGAACCAATTTGTCTTTGAATCTCAATCCCACAGATACCACACACCAGAGCTGTTACTCTTTGGTCTGTAATATCAATTGCACTGTTGGCTCCATATGTATTACTATCTGCAATATCCTCTTTCATACTGATTCAGTTCACTACATGCAAGGCAAATATGACGTTCAAAACAATGATGTTCATCTCATTTAGTGAGAGCTGGAGATACCCTTTTTCTTTACTTTGAAATTAAATCATTTAAAGAGATGTAGTGTTCCACTATCACGTATGCTAGGTTGTGGGTAAGGGAGAATTGAAGTACTGAAAGGAAATAGCTCTGAAACTTACTACTAAAAAAGTTG
Source organism: Schistocerca americana (assembly GCF_021461395.2). NCBI lineage: Eukaryota > Metazoa > Arthropoda > Insecta > Orthoptera > Acrididae > Schistocerca > Schistocerca americana. The sequence continues at coordinate 670,785,543 of NC_060122.1, forward strand.
TAATAGTGAACTTTCCTAATATTCCCTCACCTACCCTGAATGTGAGACGCCTTACTGATTTACAAGCAAAAAATAAATAAAGAAATAAACAAATAAGGGACTGAAACCAGCTAGCATAGAATTCAATGATGTATATATTCAATAGTGATCATCAAAGTGTTTCAACAAAATGCCATAAGCTTAGTTTCAAAGACTCTGAAGACTAGCTTCAGGAGTTGGTCTATAAGTAGAAAGGGTGGGTAGCCATTCTAGCAGACAAATTAAGGCAGCAGCTCATTTATCTTATGTTCATTGACTAAAATACTATCATCGATATTAGAAAATTTGCTGTAATAAAATGTCAGGAAATGTAATATTGGGGATTAAGGGCACATTTTGTTTGAAGATGATTGTTTGAAAAAGAAGTGTCCTAAAAGAACTAGGTCATACATTACGTTTTATACATCGTACATAGCTGAGACTAAGTTACCATTTACTTCTTGTGCAAATATATCAGTCTTTTCCATGCGTTTCACTCTATGTCATAGTTTGTTTTACCAGATGATCAACATGTTTTGATATTTGTTCAAGTGTTTCACTAGCTTGTAAATGACTAACACTGACAACTCACACATGAAAGAGAGAGAGAGAAAGAAAGAGAGAGTGACAAAGGAAGAGAACTCTTATATGTACATAACATCGAACATTACGGAACACACTTCTACTAACTTAATAAGACAGTTTCAGAACCTTTTAGAAATGTGAAGGCAAAAAAAGTAACTTTAGATATGGCAGGATGCTCCAACCATAGATACCGGTGGTCTGGGCATGCCATACAGAGGCTCTGCACTTGATGTGGCTTAAACATAAAACCACATGACTGTTGGCAAAACGTCGGCGTGATTTCAAATCAGCACACTGCCTTCCAATGTTTGTAACCTATTTTTGACACATTTATGAATGCCATGTAATTCATATAACAAATCCTTTTTCTTTTGTGAAAAATTAAGCCACAGCTAAATATGACCTGGATCTGTTGCCATTGTAGTTACGAAACCTTAACCAATACCCCACTAGTGTTGGCAATGAGATTAAATTACTAGATAAACTATCAATTAGGGTAAATGAGATTAAAATTGTTTGAAAAAATAAGAATGAGTTCATGTTCCAAACTAAAAACATTGGATGGGGGGAGTTTTGAGCTCTGCACACTTGTATGATAAGACCAACATTAGATACAGTTATACATAAAAGCAAGACAATGCAAATAGAAAGGGCCATTAAACACTGTCAAAAACAGTAAACCTAGGAAATTCTATGTGAATTATGTGAAGTAATGCAAAATGATATGTAAACTGAAAACTTTAAAGCTGAGAACTCTGACAGCAAACTGCTTACAGTATCGCACAACCTTGGTCATGAACCTGTAAAAATAAACTAAAATACAGTTGTGTGGCATAGTGAAGCCATTAAGATGCGCAAAAATGTTCTGTCTTCCGGCTAGATGACTTCTTCATACTTTTAAGGTGCTTCAGTTATATTTACAAAGTTTAACTGCCAATACTATTCAGAGTATTAAAACTTTTAGGAAGAGCTAAGCTGGCGAAACTACCATTTAATTATTATATTAATGTTTTTCATTGCAGTTCATCCACAAATTGAAAAGCTTACTACCAATGCAGCAAAATGGGAGATGCCAACCTAGAGTTTAAGTACAGACTACTGTTAACAGAAATTTTTGGCGTACCTTAAGCCTAAACTTAAAAAATAAGAAAACTGTCCTATCAGTGAAAACTGAGTTCTGTTTTCTGCATAAGGCCTATTTGGAAAAGTATGCGTTATAACTATGCATTGAGGTTAGCAGATGGTTCAAGGATAATATACTGTTGTCCATTTCTCCCTGAATACAGCCAATCTGTGGAGAAACTGGAAGAGCACAACAGTTCACCAGAGGGCAAACGTTAACTCCCAATATCACAAGATATTTACCTCATCTATTTTAAGATCTGTGTAACAGAGCACAAACCATTACAGGTAATATTCCATAAAGAGAAGAAACAGTCTACACATTGTTCAAAATGAAGTACATTCTAGAATATTTGGCACTCCTTTATTACTGATAGAATATTAGCTCTTATTTGGGGAAAAGATGCTTCTACAGTAATTTGCTTTTGTTCTGGTATTGGTGGATCCATAAGGAAATTACTGTGTTTTAATAATTTTCTGGTCATAAATGAAACTCCCTTTCAGTTCGGTATGAACATTTTGTACTATTTTGTAGTTAATAAAAATGACTAAATACACATTACCAATTTGGCATACTGTAAGATGTAAGTCTATAGATTAAAAATGGTCTGTTTAACAAGAATTTGTGTCTTACTTCGTGCCTACCCTTCAAGGATTAGAACCAGCATAGTTTCAGTTAAATAGGCTTCTCTGTTTTCTGCAATAGTCATAGTGAAATGTGCGTTTCTTCCTGTAATTTGAAGTGTGATAGCTCTCAGGAAACTAATATATGCACTGCGTTTTCAATTATGACACAAGAACTTAATTTAAACTTTTAGATGGAATTACAGCTCAGGAATTATTCATAACTAATCATGAAAGAAATACAACTTCGAATTTCTCAAGGGGTGTCCTCATTTCTTGTTTTTCACAGGTGCTGAGAGTAAACTAAAAGAAGATTTTCTCAGATATCTTTGGACAGAAGGGGGTGCACTCAGCCTCGTGATGCCAATTGAGGAGCTACTCGACCGAATAGTAGCGGCTCCAGTCAAAGAAAACCATCATAACGACCGGGAGAGCAGTGTGCCGACCACACGCCCCTCCTATCTGCATCCTCATCAGAGGATGACACAGAGATCGGATGATCCCGATTGGCAACTTGTGGCCTGCAGACGGAGTACTTTGGACAGAAGGGTGGATTTTAATACACACTCACATAAATGTAACCCAAACTTTATGTTACAACATAACAATTACAAATAATATCAATGAAGCAAAGGTATTATCTGTGTAACATCACAAACACAACGTATAATAAACCTAATGATGCTTTAATAAAACTGTCTTTGTAAACAAACTCCTCACATAATCCTTCGAAGTGTTTCTGTCACAGTCTTTCCCAAATGGAAGTTTCTGATTTTGAAATACTCAAACAAAATGGATTTAACAAGACCATTTCTATGATTCTCTGTGGGCTCAATGTCCGTAATATGGCCCTTTATTGATTCAAATACATTTTTAGCAACATCAGTCAAAACACACACCAAAAGGACAAGCATAACGTTTTTCTTCTGTAACATACCCTTTGCCTGCTGCAGGCAATAAGCTTGCTCTGCTACTTTGCCTGTTCTGGCACAACGACAAGCGCCGGCATAAAGATCATGAGCGACACAGCACAGAGGGCTGTGACACAACGTCAGCTCATAGCACGCTGACCAGGACGTCACGAAGACAGGAGTGGCATCTACACGAAGAGAATAAAAGTGACGTTCCGCCTAGCCTCGGCCACACTAGAAGACAAGCAGTGACTCATGATGTGTTATTAATTGCTTACATGGATATTGTATGCATTGAAGGACACTGATTAATCGCATGTCGCCAATTGCTTCCATTGAGACATGTCACTGTAAATCAAAGTTAAGCATTGTCATTTCAATTACTGTAACAAACTCCGTTAACATGATTTGCTTGTATGTTGTCTAGCTACCGGAGAAAGCAGCTTCCTACGCCTTCTTTATTATACGAGAGGGCAGGATACCACATTGACAAAGAGGAATTACAAACCAACCCCGCGCCTCGCGGCCACGGAATTGTCTTTTCTTTTGCTGGATGCTGGAACCTTAATTCTGTTTTTTTTTTTTTGCGTTTACTTGATTTAACAGTCTCTTATCGTTTTTGCTAATCAGTGTTTTCAGGTTAGCACTGCAGAAATTTTCTTTTTTTTTTGTACTTAGTTTTCTTGCTTACGCTGTCTGTTTCTTGCCTTTGTCTCTTTCAAAATGCCAACCTCGCCTGTCCCATCCCTTGCTCAGACGCCACAGCTGCAAGCGTTATATGTAACACAGCTAATGTAGATGTTTCAGTTCCAGATGCAGGAAATATCAACCTTGCTCAACGTGGTGCAGCATCTACCGGCCAACGCTGCACTCCCGACGGAAGAAGCACCACCTACAGCAACACCTGCTGTTATGCCACCTTTTTGCCAATTTCGTGAACAAGAAGAGGAATGGCTCGAGTGGTTGCAACAATTTGAAGCCCATATAATCGCTCACAACGTACCACGTACTGTGACAAGCCATTATTTCTTATCCACAGTAGGAGTACGGTGTTCCGCCTCATCGACCATTTCCTAACATCAACCCGAGTGAACTTTCGTACGACCAACCAGTGAATGTGGTAGCACCTATACAGGGTGTTACAAAAAGGTACGGCCAAACTTTCAGGAAACATTCCTCATACACCAATAAAGAAAATATGTTATGTGGTCATGTGTCCGGAAACGCTTAATTTCCATGTTAGAGCTCATTTTAGTTTCGTTCTTCCACCTACGCTCAATGGAGCACGTTATCATGATTTCATACGGGATACTCTACCTGTGCTGCTAGAACATGTGCCTTTACAAGTACGACACAACATGTGGTTCATGCACGATGGAGCTCCTGCACATTTCAGTCGAAGTTTTCGTACGCTTCTCAACAACAGATTCGGTGACCAACGGATTTGTAGAGGCGGACCAATTCCATGGCCTCCACGCTCTCCTGACCTCAACCCTCTTGACTTTCATTTAAGGGGCATTTGAAAGCTGTTGTCTACGCAACCCCGGTACCAAATGTAGAGACTCTTCGTGCTCGTATTGTGGACGGCTGTGATACAATACGCCATTCTCCAGGGCTGCATCAGCGCATCAGGGATTCTATGCGATGGAGGGTGGATGCATGTATCCTCGCTAACGGAGGACATTTTGAACATTTCCTGTAACAAAGTGTTTGAAGTCACGCTGGTACGTTCTGTTGCTGTGTGTTTCCATTCCATGATTAATGTGATTTGAAGAGAAGTAATAAAATGAGCTCTAACATAGAAAGTAAGCATTTTCGGACACATGTCCACGTAACGTATTTTCTTTCTATGTGTGTGAGGAATGTTTCCTGAAAGTTTGGCCGTACCTTTTTGTAACAAACACCCTGTATATCAATTCTTTAACTGCAAAAAACGGCCATAACAAATTTATCGCGAGTGGGTAACAGATTTTCAGGATATGGCAAGGAAATGCAAATTCAAATGTTCTTCTGGTGCTTTATATTCAGATATTATGTAGCGCGATGCGATCGTGTATAATGTCGAACTCAGAGAACAAATTTTGAAACAGTCCGATCCATCATTTCAGCAGGCAGTGCAACAACTAGATCAGTACGATTCAGATGCCCTGTCAGCCAAAAACTTTGAGCACCCAGCTATTTGTCAGGCTGACTCCCTTGTTTTCGACCGGCCGATTCAGCGGCAGCTTGCGCTCACCACGCCGAGTAATCAACGCTTCACACCGCATAAGCAGTTCGCTAAACAGGCGGCTACACATGCGAAAAGAATTAAGTCTTGCCCTCGGTGTTATTCACGGCACAAACGCCAACACTGCCCATCCTGACATGCTCAGTGTTATGCTTGTCATAGGAAAGGACATGTACAATCTGTATGTTTGCAATGGAACAAACATAAGTATTCGGCCCACTCAGAAAAATCTAGTCACTAGATCCAGGTCATTAATGCAGTATATTCAAAATCTGAACGGGCATTCGCAAAAGTGGCACACGAGCAGTTCCTCCAGTGATACGCGAGTCAAACAAACTTTTTGTTCATTTACTAATGTGAGAAATTTCAGTTAGACATGGGTGTGTCTGTCACATTGCTAAATCGTCACACACATGAACTGTTAGGTTCCCCATGCTTGTCCAAACTAGCACGCAAATGGCGTCTTATAATGGACAAGACATTCCAACTCTCAGAAAACGTACATTGCCTGCCATGTATCGCTTGCATTTGCGAACAAAGACTTTTATGGTGCTACAATCACACGCTTTTGCAAACATTGCTAGCTTGATACAAGAATTCCCGGAACTCTTCTCTGAAGATTTAGGCAAGGCTAACAGTTTTGTTCCCCATATTACTCTGAATGTTCTGGAGTAACCACCAGCGCCGGAACCTGGATCAAGCACGCATGACCAGAGAAGGCGGTGACACGGAGTCAGCCCATAGACCGCTGACAACGACCGTGCCACGAAAGGAGCGCCCTCTGCAAGAAGTGAATATAAACACCGCTCCCGCCAGTCTCGGTCGCTCAGGACACAGGTATTAGTGGATGGCTGTAGACTGGCACTCGCAGAACATATTGTGGTGATCCATATCAAGTGCTTGGACTTTTGTCTATAGCGAAGACTATTACCGTTTGCATGTCACTTACGACACCGATGTAACTCCTAAATTAAGTATTGTAAATGTGCTTTATGAAAAAAACTCTATTAATGTTATTTGCTTGAATTGTTGTGTAGTATTCCGACAACGAAGCATCCCTTAGGCACCCTACACGAGATGAGTGGGCAAGACCTAACAACTGGTGATGAGGTGTTACAAACGAACTCCGAGCCGACGGTCATGGACATATTTTTGCAGACGTCTTAATTCTCTCTTGTCTTTACTTTTCAGGGGAGCTTATTTTTCTGACAGTTTCTTGTCGTTTTTGCTAATCAGTGTTTTCAAGTGGGCGTTGCAGAAAACCTCTTTTATTTGGTCATTATTTAGATTTATTGCCTTGTATATTTTTTACATTTGTGTCTTCCAGCAAGCTCGCCAATCGTGTCCCGTCCTCTGCTCCAGCGCAACAGCCGCAAGCGTTAGATGCCACACAGTTAGTGCAGATGTTTCAGTATCAGATGCAGCAGCTTTCTGCACTGTTCAACATGGTGCAGCAGCTACTGGCCAGCGCATTGCGCCAGACGGAACAAGCCCAGCCTACTAAAGCTGCTATACTACCTTTCCGGCCATTTAGTCGACAAGAAGAGGAATGGCTCGAGTGGTTATCACACTTTGAGGCACATTTGCTAGCTCACAGCGTCCCAGGTACTATGAAACTTCCATACCTGTTATCCAAGGTAGGAAGTGCTGTGTTCAGATTAATTCAAAAACTCTTTCCTAACGCCACTCTGACTGAACTGTCGTACGACCAACTAGTACAGTCCCTTACTAACTACTATGACCAACAAGTGAATTTGGTAGTAGCTAGATATCAATTCTTTAATTGCAAGAGACGGTCAGAACAAACTTATCGCGAGTGGGTAGCAGATTTGCAAGGTATGACAAGGAAATGTAAATTCAAATGTTCTTGCGGTGCTTTATATTCAGACATTGTATTGCGTGGTGGGATCGTGTACAATGTGCCTCATGTCAACCTCAGAGAACTAATTTTGAAACAGTCCGATCCATCATTGTAGCAGGTAGTGCTAATACTAGATCAGTACGATTCTGGTACCTTGTCGGCTCATACATTTGAGTAGCCAGCTATTTGTCAGGTAGAATCCCTTAGTTGCGATCACCCCATTCCGCACCGGCTGCGCGTGCTAGTCACGCCAAGTAAACAACCTTCAACGCCCCACAAGCAGTTAGCTAAACAGGCAGCTACACAGGCGAACAGAATCAAGTGTTGCCGTAGGTTCTATTCACGGCAACAAACACCAAGACTGCTCCTCCCGACAAGCTCAGTGTTACGCCCGTGGTAGGAAAGGACATGTGCAATCCATATGGTTGCAATTGAACGAACATCAGCATTCGGCCCACTCACAGAAGTCTAGTCACAAGGCCTGTGTAATGAACACAGTATATACCATGTCTGCAAATAGCAAGTGAGCAGTTTCGTCAGTGATACTTCAGTCATACAAACATTTTGTTCATTTACTTATTTGTGGGAAACGTGGGAAACTTCAGTTGGACACAAGTGCTTCTGTCACATTGCTCAATCGACACGCATATGAACTGTTCGGCTCTCCACGCGTGTCTAAAACTAGCACAAAGCTGACACCTTATAATGGACAAGACATTCCTGTTCTCGGAAAAAGTACATCGCCTGCCATGTATCGCTCACATACACGAACAGTGACTTTTACAATGCTACACTCCTGGAAATGGAAAAAAGAACACATTGACACCGGTGTGTCAGACCCACCATACTTGCTCCGGACACTGCGAGAGGGCTGTACAAGCAATGATCACACGCACGGCACAGCGGACACACCAGGAACCGCGGTGTTGGCCGTCGAATGGCGCTAGCTGCGCAGCATTTGTGCACCGCCACCGTCAGTGTCAGCCAGTTTGCCGTGGCATACGGAGCTCCATCGCAGTCTTTAACACTGGTAGCATGCCGCGACAGCGTGGACGTGAACCGTATGTGCAGTTGACGGACTTTGAGCGAGGGCGTATAGTGGGCATGCGGGAGGCCGGGCGGACGTACCGCCGAATTGCTCAACACGTGGGGCGTGAGGTCTCCACAGTACATCGATGTTGTCGCCAGTGGGCGGCGGAAGGTGCACGTGCCCGTCGACCTGGGACCAGTCCGTAGCGACGCACGGATGCACGCCAAGACCGTAGGATCCTACGCAGTGCCGTAGGGGACCGCACCGCCACTTCCCAGCAAATTAGGGACACTGTTGCTCCTGGGGTATCGGCGATGACCATTCGCAACCGTCTCCATGAAGCTGGGCTACGGTCCCGCACACCGTTAGGCCGTCTTCCGCTCACGCCCCAACATCGTGCAGCCCGCCTCCAGTGGTGTCGCGACAGGCGTGAATGGAGGGACGAATGGAGACGTGTCGTCTTCAGCGATGAGAGTTGCTTCTGCCTTGGTGCCAATGATGGTCGTATGCGTGTTTGGCGCCGTGCAGGAGAGCGCCACAATCAGGACTGCATACGACCGAGGCACACAGGGCCAACACCCGGCATCATGGTGTGGGGAGCGATCTCCTACACTGGCCGTACACCACTGGTGATCGTCGAGGGGACACTGAATAGTCCACGGTACATCCAAACCGTCATCGAACCCATCGTTCTACCATTCCTAGACCGGCAAGGGAACTTGCTGTTCCAACAGGACAATGCACGTCCGCATGTATCCCGTGCCACCCAACGTGCTCTAGAAGGTGTAAGTCAACTACCCTGGCCAGCAAGATCTCCGGATCTGTCCCCCATTGAGCATGTTTGGGACTGGATGAAGCGTCGTCTCACGCGGTCTGCACGTCCAGCACGAACGCTGGTCCAACTGAGGCGCCAGGTGGAAATGGCATGGCACGCCGTCCACAGGACTACATCCAGCATCTCTACGATCGTCTCCATGGGAGAATAGCAGCCTGCATTGCTGCGAAAGGTGGATATACACTGTACTAGTGCCGACATTGTGCATGCTCTGTTGCCTGTGTCTATGTGCCTGTGGTTCTGTCAGTGTGATCATGTGATGTATCTGACCCCAGGAATGTGTCAATAAAGTTTCCCCTTCCTGGGACAATGAATTCACGGTGTTCTTATTTCAATTTCCAGGAGTGTACAATCATGCGAGTATGAGGACATATTTGGTCTTTGACTTTAACATTCAGGACAATGTGTTGTCAGGTCTGAATTCAATGCAAACGATAGTGTAGCTAGCTTGCTCAAGAATTCCCAGTACTCCTTTCTGAACGTTTAGGCAAGGCTAGGAATTTTGTTGCACGTATTACGCTGAAAGACAATGCTCAGCCGAAATTTTGCCGCTCCAGAATTGTTCCCATTGCACTGCGGGACAAAGTCGCTGCTGAACTTCATGAATTGCAAGATAATGGAGTTAGTGCGCCCATATCTGCTAGTCAATGGGCCTGTCCACTGGTTTTGCTCCCCAAACTTTCCGGTCGCATTCGCCTCTGTGTTGATTTTTAATCTATAGACAACCCACAAACAGTCATTGATACTTATCCATTGCTACACCCAGAGGATCTCATGGACAAATTAGGCCCTGCACGCTACTTTTCAAAGATTGATTTGCGCGACGAATATATTCAAATATCGCTCGATGAAGAATCTCAAAAAGTGTGTGTAGTAAATATTCATTTGGGCATCTTTAAATATTTACGTTTGCCTTATGGCACTGCTTCCCCAGCCGCCATTTTCCAACGGTATTTGGAACATCTGACTGCACAAGTGCCAAACTGTTCAAACTATTTGGACGACATTGTCGTAGAAGGTCGTACAACTGAAGAACATATTGCAAATTTACGTGCTTGTTTAATGTATTATCTGATGCAGGACTAAAGTGTAGTCTCGACAAATGTGATTTTTTAAACCTGAGTTGCAATATCTTGGTCATGTGTAAAACACTCAAGGTGTGCAACCTCTTCAATCGCATTTGTTAGCCATACTTGATTTGCCAGTTCCACACAATATTACAGAAATGCAGTCAGTCTTAGGGAAAATGAACTATCATATTCGCTTCATACCGAATGCTGCACAAATCGCAGTTTCATTGCATGGCTTGCATCGCAGGAATGTCCCCTTTGGACAGATGAGTGCCAAGTAGCTTTTGAAAAACTTAAAGGTGCATTGCTCAGCGATCGATGCTTAGTTCACTTTGATCCTGACAAACCAGTTGTATTGCCAGTTGACGCTTCCTCTTATGGAATCGGTGCAGTGCTTTCGCACAGAATTGGTGGTGAAGACAGACCCATCGCTTTCACATCAAAAGTGTTGTCCAAAGCTCAGTGCAACTATTCACAAATTAAAAAAGAGGCTTTGGCTATTTGTATGGTAGAAAATTCTACTTATTAACGGATCACGAGCCTTTGCAGTCCTTATTTCATCCGACGAAACCAGTTTCCCTACGAACTGCTCAAAAAATGCAAAGATGGACTTTGTCGTTGTCTCAATACCAGTACGAGATTGTGTATCGTCCGACAGCTCAACATGGTAATACGGACGCGCTTTCACTTCTTTCCATTGGCCCTGATACACACTCTGACGCTATTGCTGCATCTTGTTGTAACATCGATGCTCAAGACTCTGAATTCCTTCAGTCTTTTCCGCTGAACTATAAGAAAATTGCACAGGCGACGGAAGCTGATCCAGATTTTAACATTTTGCTCAGTCGTATTCGCTCATCTTGGCCTCGTTCTTTGAATAGCATAAAGAAGTCTGTAGGGCGCCGATACTTTGCACGTCGGCTTAGCCTCGCTGTTCAAAAGGGTGTGATTCTTGTTCAGGATGACAGTGAGCAGTCACGTGTGTTGATCCCTAAAGCTTTGCAGAAAGAAATGTAACAGTTGCTTCACTGAGGAGACTGTGGGATTGTTCGTACAAAACAGTTAACGCGTCGACACTGTACTTGACAGGGTTGTTGTTGTTGTGGTCTTCAGTCCTGAGACTGGTTTGATGCAGCTCTCCATGCTACTCTATCCTGTGCAAGCTTCTTCATCTCCCAGTATCTACTGCGACCTACATCCTTCTGAATCTGTTTAGTGTATTCATCTCTTGGCCTCCCTCTACAATTTTTACCCACCACACTGCCCTCCAATCCTAAATTGGTGATCCCTTGATGCCTCAGAATATGTCCTACCAACCGATCCCTTCTTCTAGTCAAGTTGTGCCACAAACTTCTCTTCTCCCCAAACCTATTCAATACCTCAAAAAAAAAAAAAAAAATGGCTCTGAGCTATGGGACTTAACATCTATGGTCATCAGTCCCCTATATTCAATACCTCCTCATTAGTTATATGATCTACCCATCTAATCTTCAGCATTCTTCTGTAGCACCACATTTCGAAAGCTTCTATTCTGTTCTTGTCCAAACTAGTTATCGTCCATGTTTCACTTCCGTACATGGCTACGCTCCATACAAATACTTTCAGAAACGACTTCCTGACACTTAAATCAATACTCGATGTTAACAAATTTCTCTTCTTCATAAATGCTTTCCTTGCCATTGCCAGTCTACATTTTATATCCTCTCTACTTCGACCATCATCAGTTATTTTGCTCCCCAAATAGCAAAACTCCTTTACTACTTAAAGTGTCTCTTTCCTAATCTAATTCCCTCAGCATCACCCGACTTAATTCGACTGCATTCCATTATCCTCGTTTTGCTTTTGTTGATGTTCATCTTATACCCTCCCGTCATGACACTCTCCATTCCATTCAACTGCTCTTCCAAGTCCTTTGCTGTCTCTGACAGAATTACAATGTCATCGGCGAACCTCAAAGTTTTTATTTCTTCTCCATGGATTTTAATACCTACCCCGAATTTTTCTTTTGTTTCCTTCACTGCTTGCTCAATATACAGATTGAATAACATCAGGGATAGGCTACAACCCTGTCTCACTCCCTTCCCAACCACTGCTTACCTTTGATGCCTCTCGACTCTTATAACTGCCATCTCGTTTCTGTACAAATTGTAAATAGCCTTTCGCTCCCTGTATTTTACTCCTGCCACCTTCAGAATTTGAAAGGGAGTATTCCAGTCAACATTGTCAAAAGCTTTCTCTAAGTCTACAAATGCTAGAAATGTAAGTTTGCCTGTCTTTAATCTAGCTTCTAAGATAAGTCGTAGGGTCAGTATTGCCTCACATATTCCAATATTTCTACAGAATCCAAACTGATCTTCCCCGAGGTCAGCTTCTACCAGTTTCTCCATTCGTCTGTAAAGAATTTGCGTTAGTATTTTGCATCCGTGACTTATTAAACTGATTGTTCGGTAATTTTCACATTTGTCAATACCTGCTTTCTTTGTGATTGGGATTATTATATTCTTCTTGAAGTCTGAGGGTATTTCGCCTGTCTCATATATCTTGCTCACCAGACGGTAGAACTTTGTCAGGACTGGCTCTCCCAAGGCCGTCAGTAGTTCTAATGGAATGTTGTCTACTCCTGGGGCGTTGTTTCGACTCAGGTCTTTCAGTACTCTGTCAACCCCTTCATGCAGTATCATTTCTCCCATTTCATGTTCATCTACATCCTCTTCCATTTCCATAATATTGTCCTCAAGTACATCGCCCTTGTATAGACCCTCTATATACTCCTTCCACCTTCCTGCTTTCCGTTCTTTGCTTAGAACTGGGTTTCCATCTGAGCTCTTGATATTCATACAAGTGGTTCTCTTTTCTCCAAAGGTCTCTCTAATTTTCCTGTAGGCAGTATTTATCTTACCCCTAGTGAGATAAGCCTCTACATCCTTACATTTGTCCTCTAGCCATCCCTGCTTAGCCATTTTGCACTTCCTGTCGATCTCATTTTTGAGACATTTGTATTCCTTTTTGCCTGCTTCATTTACTGCCTTTTTATATTTTCTCCTTTCATCAATTAAATTCAATATTTCTTCTGTTACCCAAGGATTTCTACTAGTCCTCACCTTTTTACCTACTAGATCCTCTGCTGCCTTCACTACTTCATCTCTCAAAGCTACCCCTTCTTCTACTGTATTTCTTTCCCCCTTTCCTGTCAATTGTTCCCTTACGCTCTCCCTGAAACTCTGTACAAACTCTTGTTTAGTCAGTTTATCCAGGTCCCATCTCCTTTAATTGCCAACTTTTTGCAGCTTCTTCAGTTTTAATCTACAGTTCATAACCAATAGATTGTGGTCAGAGCCCACATCTGCCCCTGGAAATGTCTTGCAATTTAAAACCTGGTTCCTAAATCTCTGTCTTACCATTATATAATCTATCTGAATTCTGTCAGCATCTCCAGGCTTCTTCCATGTATACAACCTTCTTTTATGATTCTTGAACCAAGTATTAGCTATGATTAAGTTGTACTCTGTGCAAAATTCTATCAGGCGGCTTCCTCGGTCATTTCTTAGCCCCAATCCATATTCATGTACTACGTTTCCTTCTGTCCCTTTTCCTACTACCGAATTCCAGTCACCCATGACTATTAAATTTTCTTCTCCCTTCACTATCTGAATAATTTCTTTTATTTCATCGTACATTTCTTCAATTCCTTCGTCATCTGCAGAGCTAGGTGGCATATAAACTTGTACTACTGTAGTAGGCGTGGGCTTCGTGTCTATCTTGGCCACAATAATGCGTTCACTATGCTGTTTGTAGTAGCTTACCTGCACTCCTATTTTTTTATTAATTATTAAACCTACTCCTGCATTACCCCTATATGATTTTGTATTTATAACCCTGTATTCCCCAGACCAAAAGTCTTGTTCCTCCTGCCAGCGAACTTCACTAATTCCGACTGTATCTAACTTTAACCTATCCATTTCCCTTTTTAAATTTTCTAACCTACCTGTCTGATTAAGGGATCTGACATTCCACGCTCCGATCCGTAGAACGCCCGTTTTCTTTCTCCTGATAACAACGTCTTCCTGAGTAGTCCCCGCCCGGAGATCCGAATGGCGGACTGTTTTACCTCCGGAATATTTTACTCAAGAGGACGCCATCATCATTTAACCATACAGTAAAGCTGCATGCCCTCGGGAAAAATTACGGCTGTAATTTCCCCTTGCTTTCAGCCGTTCGCAGTACCCGCACAGCAAGGCCGTTTTGGTTAGTGTTACAAGGCCAATTCAGTCAATCATCCAGACTGTTGCCCCTGCAACTACTGAAATGGCTGCTGCCCCTCTTCAGGAACCACACGTTTGCCTGGCCTCTCAACAGATACCCCTCCGTTGTGGTTGCACCTACAGTATGGCTATCTGTATTGCTGAGGCACGCAAGCCTCCCCAACAACGGCAAGGTTTATGGTTCTTTGGGGGGGCTTGACAGGGTATGGACGCCCAAATAGAATAGATGACGTCACAGTGTCACAGTGTCATGGATGGGCGGAAAATCAGTCCACTCCGCAACAAAAATTCTCTGCTTGGAATAAGTCGCAACTGAAAAGGCAACGTGTGCACATAGACTTTGCTGGACCTTTTTGGATCACTCGTTGCTTGATTGTGGATGACTCGTATAGCAAGTTTTCTTTTGCTGTGCCAATGAACTCGACAACGTCACGTAGCACAATTCAGGTGTTGTAATCTATTTTTTGCCTCGAAGGTTTACCTGAAGTACTAGTATCAGACAACTGACCTCAATTCGCGTCAAATGAATTTGAAACATCCTGTGAACGCCATGGCATGCAGATGTAACTAGTGCACCGTTCCATCCACAGTCAAACGGCGAAGCACAACGTTTTATCAGAACATTCAAGCAGCAGCTGTCCAAACTTCGCTCCGCACACACCAGGGATGAAGCAATGCAACTGTTTATCACTTGCACCCGCGAGATAGACCATCGCCGGCGGAATTGCTTCACGGCCGCCACCATCGCACACTGATCCACACTCCTCAGCATCCGGCGCCGAAGGAAGCCCGCAAGTACTGCTTCGGGCCGCATGAAATTGTCTTTTACAGATTTTTTGGCGGCAGCAGACGGTGGACGCGACGCGAGATCGTCCGTCGACTTGTGTGATTTGTTATTAATTGCATACATCGAAATAGTATACATTGAAGGACATTGGTTATTTGCATGTCGCCAATTGCTTGTAACACGTCACTGCAAATCAAAGTTAAGTATTCAATTACTGTAATAATCTCTATTAATATGATTTGCTTGTATGTTGCCTAGCTATCCGAGAAAGTAGCTTCCTAGGCACCCTATATTACATGAGTGGACAGGATACAACATTGCAAACTTTAATAACATCGCTCATAAATATAATTAACCCCCCCCTCACATTCTAGTGATAAACTTTTTCTCACTATCTAATTCACCATATAAAGAATTGACACATCGTGCACAACGTATTGCTTTATGCAATTTGCGTATTATTCTGCTATGTACACAGTGACATTTCCTACATAAGCTGACACCTACTGAAAGGAGACTGGAGGAATACCGTAAGAGTGGTCAAGAGGCACTGGTTCAACATGAGACTTTTCAGCATTAAAATGAATGTATGACACAAGTAGAGTGGTCTGCATTGAATGTAGACTAGCACATACGCTGAGAATTGGACACTCTCCTGTGTTCGACTAGTTCCAGATTCTGACCCTGTTACATGCTCTTCTATAAGCAACCTTTGGAATGCAGCTTTAAACTGAATTGCAGGGGAGTTGTCGTTGTGACCACCAAACCTTCTAATCGAACTAGAAAATGTTTCGATGTGATCTTGTAATGTTGTTGTTGTTTGTTGTTGTGGTCTTCAGTCCTGAGACTGGTTTGATGCAGCTCTCCATGCTACTCTATCCTGTGCAAGCTTCTTCATCTCCCAGTATCTACTGCAACCTACATCCTTCTGAATCTGCTTAGTGTATTCATCTCTTGGTCTCCCTCTACGATTTTTACCCTCCACACTGCCCTCCAATCCTAAATTGGTGATCCCTTGATGCCTCAACAAATGTCCTACCAACCGATCGCTTCTTCTAGTCAAGTTGTAACACGAACTTCTCTTCTCCCCAATCCTGTTCAATACTTCCTCATTAGTTATGAGATCTACCCATCTAATCTTCAGCATTCTTCTGTAGCACCACATTTCGAAAGCTTCTATTCTCTTCTTGTCCAAACTATTTATCGTCCATGTTTCACTTCCATACATGGCTACACTCCATACAAATACTTTCAGAAACGACTTCCTGACACTTAAATCTATACTCGATATTATCAAATTTCTCTTCTTCAGAAACGCTTTCCTTGCCATTGCCAGTCTACATTTTATATCCTCTCTACTTCGACCGTCATCAGTTATTTTGCTCCCCAAATAGCAAAATTCCTTTCCTACTTTAAGTGTCTCATTTCCTAATCTAATTCCCTCAACATCACCCGACTTAATTCGACTACATTCCATTATCCTCGTTTTGCTTTTGTTGATTTTCATCTTATACCCTCCTTTCAAGACACTATCCATTCCATTCAACTGCTCTTCCAAGTCCTTTGCTGTCTCTGACAGAATTACAATGTCATCGGCGAACCTCAAAGTTTTTATTTCTTCTCCATGGATTTTAATACCTACCCCGAATTTTTCTTTTGTTTCCTTTACTGCTTGCTCAATATACAGATTGAATAACATTGGGGAGAAACTACTACCCTGTCTCACTCCCTTCCTAACCACTGCTTCCCTTTCATGTTCCTCGACTCTTATAATTGCCACCTGGTTTCTTTACAAATTGTAAATAGCCTTTCGCTCCCTGTATTTCACTCCTGCCACCTTCAGAATTTGAAAGAGCGTATTCCAGTCAACATTGTCAAAAGCTTTCTCGAAGTCTACAAATGCTAGAAACGTAGGTTTGCCTTTTCTTAATCTAGCTTCTAAGATAAGTCGTAGGGTCAGCATTGCCTCACATGTTCCAACATTTCTACAGAATCCAAACTGATCTTCCCCGGGGTCGGCTTCTACTAGTTTTTCCATTCATCTGTAAAGAATGTGCGTTAGTAGTTTGCAGCTGTGACTTATTAAACTGATAGTTCGGTAATTTTCACATTTGTCAACACCTGCTTTCTTTGGGATTGAAATTATTATATTCTTCATGAAGTCTGAGGGTATTTCGCCTGTCTCATACATCTTGCTCACCAGATGGCAGAGTTTTGTCAGGATTGGTTCTCCCAAGGCCGTCAGTAGTTCTAATGGAATGTTGTCTACTCCCGGGGTCTTGTTTCGACTCAGGTCTTTCAGTGCTCTGTCAAACTCTTCACGCAGTATTATATCTCCCATTTCATCTTCGTCTACATCCTCTTCCATTTCCATAATATTGTCCTTAAGTACATCGCCCTTGTATAGACCCTCTATATACTCCTTCCACCTTTCTGCTTTCCCTTCTTTGCTTAGAACGGGGTTTCCATCTGAGCTCTTGATATTTATACAAGCGGTTCTCTTCTCTCCAAAGGTCTCTTTAATTTTCCTGTAGGCAGTATCTATCTTACCTCTAATGAGATAATCCTCTACATCCTTACATTTGTCCCTTAGCCATGCCTGCTTAGCCATTTTGCACTTCCTGTCGATCTCATTTTTGAGACGTTTGTATTCCTTTTTGCCTGCTTCATTTACTGCATTTTTATATTTTCTTTTTTCATCAATTAAATTCAGTATCTCTTCTGTTACCCAAGGATTTCTACTAGCCCTCGTCTTTTTACCTACTTGATTCTCTGCTGCCTTCACTACTTCATCCCTCAAAGTTACCCATTCTTCTTCTATTGTATTTCTTTCCCCCATTCCTGTCAATTGTTCCCTTATGCTCTCCCTGAAATTCTGTACAACCTCTGGTTCTTTTAGTTTATCCAGGTCCCATCTCCTTAAATTCCCACCTTTTTGAAGTTTCTTCAGTTTTAATCTACTGGTCATAACCAATAGATTGTGGTCAGAATCCACATCTCCCCCTGGAAATGTCTTACAATTTAAAACCTGGTTCCAAAATCTCTGTCTTACCATTATATAATCTATCTGAAACCTGTCAGTATCACCAGGCTTCTTCCATGTATACAACCTTCTTTCATGATTCTTGAAACGAGTGTTAGCTATGATAAGTTGTGCTCGGTGCAAAATTCTACCAGGCGTCTCCCTCTTTCGTTTCTTACCCCCAATCCATATTCACCTACTACGTTTCCTTCTCTCCCTTTTCCTACTGCCGAATTCCAGTCACCCATGACTATTAAATTTTCTTCTCCCTTCACTATCTGAATAATTTCTTTTATTTCATCATACATTTCTTCAATTTCTTCGTCATCTGCAGAGCTAGTTGGCATATAAACTTGTACTACTGTAGTAGGCGTGGGCTTCGTGTCTATCTTGGCCACAATAATGCGTTCACTATGCTGTTTGTAGTAGCTTACCTGCACTCCTATTTTTTTATTCATTATTAAACCTACTCCTGCATTACCCCTATTTGATTTTGTGTTTATAACTCTGTAGTCACCTGACGAGAAGTCTTGTTCCTCCTTCCACCGAACTTCACTAATTCCCACTATATCTAACTTTAACCTATCCATTTCCCTTTTTAAATTTTCTAACCTACCTGCCCGATTAAGGGATCTGACATTCCACACTCCGATCCGTAGAACGCCAATTTTCTTTCTCCTGATGACGACATCCTCTTGAGTAGTCCCCGCCCGGAGATCCGAATAGCGGACTATTTTACCTCCAAAATATTTTACTCAAGAGGACGCCATCATCATTTAACCATACAGTAAAGCTGCATGCCCTTGGGAAAAATTATGGCTGTAGTTTCCCCTTGCTTTCAGCCGTTTGCAGTACCAGCACAGCAAGGCCATTTTGGTTAGTGTTACAAGGCCAGATCAGTCAATAATCCAGACTGTTGCCCTTGCAACTACTGAAAAGGCTGCTGCCCCTCTTCAGGAACCACACGTTTGCCTGGCCTCTCAACAGATACCCCTCCATTGTGGTTGCACCTACAGTACGGCTATCTGTATCGCTGAGGCACGCGAGCCTCCCCACCAACGGCAATGTCCATGGTTCATGGGGGGAGGATCTTGTAGTAGCTTATACATAAACAAGACTAAATTTTGGCGAAGAGCTGCTAATCAGCGAAAGTTACCATTTCCTTAAACCCTGTATTGAAGCAACAAAACCTAGGAAACCAGTCTTTCAGTCTGTGTACAAAACAGAGAGTTCACTTGCATCAAGTCTGAGCTTCCATATATATTTCTCCACCTCGCTGAGGAATGGCAAAATATAATGGCCACGGCTATCCACACTGAAAGAGAGATTCTATAGCCTTTAGCCAACATATTTCTCCTGTTTAAAACAACCGAAAAGATTGTTCATTACCTTTCTAAACCTAACTGTTGGTTCACACAGTTTAAAGTCTTCTGTGTGTAAATCTTTGCCTAGAAATTATAGGCCACTACCAACACTATCCCTCGAGGCCTGTACAGCAATCCCTAACATTCAATGTGTGGCAATACTACTCAAAATTTTTTGTTCTTACCTTTGGGGCAGCCAGAAGTGTCTCCATCAGTTGCAGCTCATGTAATTTTACTATAAAATCCCATTTTATTGGCTTTCCATTGGCATTGCTTACCAGGTACGGTATTAATACCAACTTGAACATGTAGCGCAGATTCAGAAAAATACAAATTTCATCACTACACAATAGGTGTTTAAAAAAAGATTTCATTCTGGATGCTGAAAGAGAAGCACTCACTTTATGTCCCATAGAAGTGTTCACACAAGAGTCATCGAAACTCACAGATGTTATTTCTACACAACATCATATGTAAAATTCTAAGCCTCATTGAATAAATTGTGTTCTCAGCATCACCCAGGCCATTGACTGAAAAGTACCCAACTGAAATTTTCCGTAATCTGTTGAGAGCAGTCAGCATGAATGTCAGTGCTTCATTTGCAACAGGCAGATTGTCATTATCACGTTCTGCACAACGATCTACATGTTCCACAAATTTATTTCCACAAACAATTTCATCAACAGACATATCACAAATAATTTTCATGCCCTTGCCTAGAGTTCTTGACTTTTTATTCTAGGTGCTATTGCTGCTTCTTTTCTGAACCCTGGATCACCATCAACAACACTGTAATATCTTCTTAGTGTCCATGGGTGTGGCAGAGATGTACTAAATTTTTTTAACGTAGTTATATGCTTTGCTAATGTAAAAATTCAGTGTTAAAGCAAAGTTCCAAAGTGTTTGTGGATACTTTTATTTTTCATGTCCTCTTCTTACATGCTGTAACAATTCACATGTACCAGGTGACAGCATCTGAAAACAATAAGCCACAATTACTTGAACACAAGCCTGGAAACTGTTGTGTATCAGGATATTAGAGACACTGTAAACATACAGGAGTTTACATTGAGTAAATTTACCATGGATTTACTTATAAGATGATTTCTTCCAAAGATCACTTATCAAATACTAGAGAGATTAAACATTTTTCTTTATCCTACGAGATGAGTGCTTCAAATTGCTTATCTTTCTTGATTTGTCAGCTGCTTTTTAGCTACATTTACTACTTTTTCAACTTCATCAAAAGTTGGAAAACCACTTTCTGAAAAGTTCCCAATGCACCATAAACTTTTATTTCTTTGGGAATTAGCTTCCATCGCTGAAAACAAGATTTTCTAGAGTACTTATTTAGGAAAGGAAATTGTATATTATATGAAAGATAATATTTAGATCTGCCCAAAAGCATTTGTTGAACGCAACAGAACTTGCTACATGGTTTTCAGTTCGATTTTAACAGTTCCTGATTAAAACACCCGTTCTAACACAATTTCACACTTACAAGTACTGGGCACAGAAGTATGTATTGAAGTTTCATCTAGCGATTGTCTTCTACTACGTGATTTATGGGACCTTTGTTTTTTCGTCTTAATATGCCCAGAAAAATCGAAAAACATTAGAAGAACATCCAGTCTTGGCCCTATCAAAAACACTTTTCCTGAAAGTGTTTTTAGCAAATGCACAAATGGGTTGTTGGCTTGAAATCCTTGCGCTTCAGTGCCAGTATCCCTAGCTACCTTCGCCTTTCATGCTTAGGGAAACGACTGTTTACGAAAAAGATACAATTTTTTGTAGGTTTGTGACTAAATATTCAAATATTCATTCCAAAATATAATGTCACTTGCTTTACTTTCAACAACTAATTTATGTGACAGCATCATTAAGTGCATATAATTTACATAAACTTCAATTCAGCAGATTTCAATAAACGCGTTGTCATTAGCATAACAATACTTACACATGACATATAATATCGCTACTGGCGACAAAGCGCTCAGAACACCCACAAGCACAATACGAAACAACCATGTTTTTCCGATGGCCATGTGGTTTCAGCTGAGAGATATTTCAGCCACGAAAATGACGTGACGTTCAGTCTACTAGTATCTGTTGTTGAAGTCAGGATGTGAACTAGCTATATCATTACATTCCATTTGGTAGTTTCATGCACATAATCACTGCACAGAACTAAACATGTGAATATTTGGCGATTGTACTGTAAGTTAGAACTCATGAAATGACGTATTTTTATAAATATTCTATGTGTTATTAGCTTGAAATGGCATACTTCCATAATACTCAAGTAGCAATATGAAATTGCGGAATATATTATGGTGTCTCTGAAGCAACCCACATCGAATACTTACGAAAATCGATAGCAGTTCTGGCAATCTTCAATAACTCCATGTGATGTCAGAAGGATGTCATGTTTGCACGAGCTCCTGTGATCTGTAGGATACCCCTAATACACAACTACTACTGCTTGTTACACACACATCAGCAAGTTCAGTCATAAGATAAAGTCTCAGTTCAGAGATTGTGAAATACATCGATCCTTAACAATCAAAGAGGCTCATACATTTTGCTGCTTCTATTTAAATGTTTTCAGAATAAATCATACAAATATAAAAATGACAATGGTTTCAATTTGTAATTACAATTGCAAATTAATCTAGTAACAAATCTTGTGCTATTTTTATGTAATAGCTCTGCTTATAAAAAAAAACATGAGAATAATTTTGGTTTCTAGTTTACGAAAATCATTTCAATTGGATCATATCAAAAATTTAATGTGAGTAATGGTACTGTATGCTACAATAAGAGGGAGCGATTGGAGCACTGACTAGCTCGATCAGTACCACCTCACAATAAATCCTGACCTAGTCATTACACCTGCAGACAAATGTTCCATCACTCTTATGAATTTCAGTGATTACCTGGCAGAAGGACTCTACCAACTGTCTGACTTGTCCATCTACAGACTCTGTCAGCGTGAACCCATACAAGAAGTCCAATGTAACCTGAAATCCCTGCTTAAAGCTTTAGACACTTCCCACAACCACTACCTCATTCCACATACACCTTACTAACTATACCCTAACTTACAGCCACTTCTCCTTCGAAGGAAAGTATACAAGCAGATCAGTGACACAGATGTGAGTATTATGCATGGCACTCTTCTGTGCCAAACTGTTTAGTGGCCAGCTAAAGAAAACGTTCCTAGGTTCATGGATGACATTTTCATAATCTGCACTCAGGGCCAAGTCACCTTGTCCTCATGCCTTCACAACCTCAACATCCTCTCTCTCATCCTCTTCACCTGGTCCTCCTGAACCCAGCATGCTGCCTTCCTGGACGTTGACCTCTGATGGTCTCATCCACACCTCTCTTCACATTGAACCCACCAATCATCAACAGAACTTGCGTTTCAATATCTGCCATCCCTTCCATTCCAAGAAATCCCTCCCATACAGCCTCGCCAACCAAAGACAATGAATCTGCATTGACAAGAACTTCCCCTAACCAATGTGCTGAAGGTCTTGCAATCAAATCATCACATACACAAATCTTCCATTTACCTCCAAGAATTGACTACAAAGAATTGTCCTTTTCATCACCCCAAAACCAGCCCAGACCAGAACAACTGAACTACATCCTTCGTCAGGGCTCTGATTATCTATCCACATGCCCTGAAATGAGGGACAACACACCAGAATTCTTTCCATCCCTCCCAAAATTGCTGTTCCATCACCCATCCAAGCTCCACAACAGCCTGGTCCATCCCTATACCACTTCTAATCACAATTCTTCACCACTATGGTAAAACAACAAAATGGACCAACCAGTGGCACAACAGGCAACTGAACATAACTTACATGATTTCAATGGCTGTTTCGTAACCCAGATCATCTGGATTCTCCCCTCCACTTCCTTACAACACATTCTCTACTCCTAAAATTATTCCAGCCTCAATCTATGATAGACTAGTGTGTGCACATCCTCCACCCATCAGTTTCCAACCACTCTGTCTTATCACCTCTTTCTAATTGTAGTTTCCCCAACCCTCATTGTGCACCGCTATCTACCAATGCATCCACTGGTCTTTTCTCCTTCTCTTCTCCTCTTTCCCACTCCATCTTCCCTTCCCCCTCCATCCCTCCTTCACAGGCACCCAACATCGCACCTGGCAGCTTCGTACTGTTCTCGACTAATCTCTGCACAGTCTGCCCTCCACCCATACCCTGCTATACCTGCCCCTTCCCCACTGCAATGAAATCGACAGCTGCATTCTGGCATGAGTGGGTGTATATAGTGATTATGTGTGTGCACGTGTGTGTGTGTGTGTGTGTGTGTGTGTGTGTGTGTGTGTGTGTGTGTGAGGTTTGAATGGGTGTGCTTTTTTCTGAAAAAGGCTTGGCCAAGACTTCAATGTGTAATGATCTTTCATGGTGCCTGTATGCAACTCAACATGTCACCTTTCCAATGAATAGCGATCTATCCTTTTCATGACATTGTTGACAAATATTAGGTTTAGACTCTCTGAATACATTATCGATTACGTTTGTAATATTTGAAGGAATTTCAATTCTATGTCACACCTCTTATAATCTCTTTGCTACCTTAATCTTTGTTTATGAAGAGTCTTTGATTTTTCTCTCCTTTCTTGTACTGTATGGTTGTGAATATACTGTTGTTATGCATGTCAGTTATTGTGTTCTATATTTTTCTATTGTGAATAAGCCAGTTTAACGTAACTGTTTCTTGCTTGCAGCTACATTCAGTAAACAGTTCTCTCAACACGTTATGAGTCAGCAGAAAGAAATTACGTTCATGAGTTTGAAATAACAAAATGTCGGATGATTATGAAAGTAAATATAGTGATTGAAGTTTTGACAGAAGAAGTTTTGAAAACTGGACATTTCGAATGCAAGGTATGTTAGACTATTAAGATTTATTGGATATCACTGCAGAAGAATACACAGAAACAATAAAGTTCGTGGGAAATGACATGGATAAGGAACGATCTGAGGAAAATAAGCAACTCGAAAAGCTCACGAAGCATCATAAAAAATGTCATCCAAGATTAACAAGAGCAGCTTGTGGACAGTAATTTGGAATATGTGAAAGACTGCAACAGTGTGTTTCAAATCTGGAAAAACTTGTGTGACACATTTGAAAGGAAAAGCATCGCTAGCCAGTTACTTCTATGTAAACATGCACTGCAACTGAAATTCAGTCAAACAAAAAGTACACTGACTGAACATTTCTTAGAATTTGGCAAGTTGATACGTGGTCTTTGGTCGACCGGTGCGATGGCTGAAGAAAATGATGCCGTGTGTCAGTCACTCTTTTGTTGGTAATGTTGTAACCGTAATCAATACATTATCCACAGAAAATCAGATGTTATACTTCATGAAAAACAGGCTCACAGATCACGAAAGTAAAGATGCACACAGTAAGAAGAAACCTGTAGTAGACTCAGGACAGAATATAGTATTTATGTGAACAGGAATGGTTTCAGTCATGAGAAAACTCACTGGAAAAACAAATTTGCAAATGTTCGTGAAAGTAACATAACGACCAAATCACACTGGCCGCCATCGCACCATCACGTCACAAGGTGTATTCACACTGTCTGTCGCGTCAAATCAAGTCACGTGATCTCAACTTGCATGGTTGTCCCCCACCGTTTGTTTCGAGATATTCGCAAGATGATTTTCAACTGTTTTTACAGACCCTGCGAAGTACATATCCACAACGTGGTACCTACTACATATGAATGCTGGAGTGTACATTTGTACGAAAATGACGTTTATTGGACTCAAATATTTTGCAAGCTTGCAGGAATTGTTTGTATATTAGAGAGGAAGACAGAAGTTCGAAACAACACAGAAAAAGAGTGTGGTTCCGAAAGATGTCAGTATGTGGTAGAGAAGGGGAATTTCACACACTTACAAGGAGGTCGAGAAAAACGAATCTACGTTACATATTTTAGGAAGTCGATGCACGATGCATCAGTTTTTTCATTTGTTAGCTCAAATTACAGCCAGAATTATTGAAAGGGACACAGCGTTACAAGCTGCCATCACTATCCGTGAATAAATGGTTTAAGGTTAAGTTTAGATGATAGTCAAGTGCAAATTTTTGTACTGTAGTCACATCTCCCTCAACACTTTTTCCTTCAAGATTTATAGATTTTCTGTACATCTTGTATTTGGCTATTAATAGGTCTAATTCCTTGTTTGTAATGGGGTTAGCAAGTGAAACCACATAAATGTTAGTTACTGATGCTTGCAAAACTGTTTCACACGACCCAGAACGCTACTTAACAGTAAATAAGCTTGCCACAAACACACATCTAAACAAACATCTTGCAGTGTCTGAAGGTTTCAGTCCATTTCTTTATGAAACACTACAGATGTCTGACAATGTTACAATGAATTCCACCTACTAATCAGTTTGATTCTACCCATAATAATCTTTTTGCTTCAAAATTATAGCCATATTGCAATCCACTTCATTGTAAATTATTGAATACAATACCAGTCGCTACAAAAATGCACTTTCTAAATGTACTAGAGCACAAGTACTCTCATGTTGAACAATTCAGACTGCTACCTCATTGGTTCAATTAACCTTTTGTCATTTACTACAAATTTTAAGAAAATAAACAACGAAATGAAACTATTTACAACAAATAATGAACAACAAACAATTGATATCAACCAAGAAAACCACAATGAAACTAAATATGGAATCTCAGCATGGCCATGCATGCAAGGAAATAAGCTTGGATGTCATGTAGTTAACAACAGATGGATGAAGTCAACTGAAAACTTTGTTCCCAAGAAACCTTGATGGAGCCATGGCGTGATGTGATGGGACAGCCAATGTGAATGCTGTCATTTGAAATGCATTTACAGAATATCTTGACAGGCCAGGAATTGATGGCCAGTGTGAAATGGCTTTAATTCAGACAGAGAAAAACAGCCAAATTTGAAATGTCATAACTGCAGTGAATTTGTACACAAAAGAACTGACTGTAATAAAAGAAACATAGACAAGAAAGGCTCTGCAAATTCAGTAAGTTGTGACTCTCAGGAAGTTTCTGTGAGTTTGGGTGGATACTGATACTGTACTGGTGTTTCTAACGAATGGGTTTTGTGGTATTTGGACTCTGGTGTGAGTGAACACTTACTTAATGAGTGACTTGAAAGACATCAATAACATGGAAACGCTTGACAGATTGGTAGTCATAAATGTTGCAAAATATGGATCTGTTATGAAGGCAACACAGTTCAGTGAAATGAATCTTGTCAGCTATATCAATGGAAATGTAGTTCCAATTTCGATTAAAAATATTTTATTTGTTCCTGGATGAGCTCCTAACTTCTTGTCAGTGCACAGACTAGAGACAAATGGTTTGAGAGTCATGTTTGAGAACGAAAGAGCAGCAATTCGTGAAGGAAAGCATGTTGTTACCATGACTATGGAAAATGAGGCAAAAATGTATGCTCTGGAAATCGCCAGACACCCCTACAAGTCCTTTCTTGTAGAAACACTGCAAATCTTGCAACAAAGGTTAGGACGCTTGAATTAATCTGATCTAAATGTGCATCCAAACAAGGTGCATCCGAAATGCCTGGAAGATTTAACTCTGAAGAGCTGAAGACACTAGAATTACACACCATCCGCATGGAAGTGAAGTAAACATGACTTTCACAAAGTCGGAAGGGAGATAAAACATTTGTAACAGAGATGAAGTGTTTCATGAAGATTGTTTTGATTTTGCTAAGGAAGACTGGTTTTCTTGCAGAGAAGACACAAACTACGAAGTTAACTTATCAATAAAGAAAAGTCAGTGATTGTGAAAATGACTCCATATCAAGTGAAGATGAAGTGGAATGTGTTAAATCTCCTGAAATCTGCAGAAGTGCCAGAAAAAGGAAGTGTGGCAGCCTCAGACAACTGCACAACAACTACAGATGTCACAGCCAATGGGCCGGCATTCGTCCTGCACGCCCCTGCACAAAACTACTGTTACGCCAAAGTACAGCAACGACGCGGCGCTGACAGGCGTATAGGACACCACGAGAGACACCTCTGCGAGCTAGCCACTGCTACTCAACAGACATCTGCATCGTTCGACAATCTCGCCATCCACAGTCCATGTGGGTCGAACACAATGCATGCTCCCACCATCACACACACAAATTGGACAGCCATGAATTAAACAGCTTCTGTGAGACTAGTGAGCATTCACACCCTTAGCCTGACATGCGTATATTGTCTTCCACAGCCACGAGCCTGTACTGCGCGCTCGTTCACTGAGGAGTGTATACCGTCTAGGATCAGTGGTCAAACCATTCATCATTGCGAAATTTGTCACGGACTTCAATGGGAGATGCCTTTAATAGGTTCCACAACGAAACATTGTCTCGAAATTTGGTAGAAAATCCGAAGAAATTCTGGTCGTATATAAAGTACACAAGCGACAAGACGCAGTCAATACCTTCGCTGCGCAGTGCCGATGGTACTGTTACCGACTACTGTGCCGCTAAAGCGGAGTTATTGAACGCAGTTTTCCGAAATTCCGTCACCAGGGAAGACGAATGGCGCATTCCAGAATTTGAAACACGAACAGCTGCTAGCATGAGTTCCTTAGAAGTAGATACCTTAGGGATTGCGAAGCAACTCAAATCGCTTGATACGGGCAAGTCTTCAGGCCCAGATTGTATACCGATTAGGTTCCTTTCAGATTACGCTGATTCAATAGCTCCCTACTTAGCAATCATATACAACCGCTCGCTCACCGATAGATCTGTACCTACAGATTGGAAAATTGCGCAGGTCGCACCAGTGTTTAAGAAGGGTAGTAGGAGTAATCCATCGAACTACAGACCTATATCATTGACGTCAGTTTGCAGTAGGGTTTTGGAGCATATACTGTATTCAAACATTATGAATCACCTCGAAGGGAACGATCTATTGACACGTAATAAGCATGGTTTCAGAAAACGTCGTTCTTGTGCAATGCAGCTAGCTCTTTATTCGCACGAAGTAATGGCCGCTATCGACAGGGGATCTCAAGTTGATTCCGTATTTCTAGATTTCCGGAAAGCTTTTGACGCCGTTCCTCACAAGTGACTTCTAATCAAGCTGCGGGCCTATGGGATATCGTCTCAGTTGTGCGACTGGATTCGTGATTTCCTGTCAGGAAGGTCGCAGTTCGTAGTAATAGACGGCAAATCATCGAGTAAAACTGAAATGATATCAGGTGTTCCCCAGGGAAGCGTCCTGGGACCTCTGCTGTTCCTGATCTATATAAATGACCTGGGTGACAATCTGAGCAGTTCTCTTAGGTTGTTCGCAGATGATGCTGTAATTTACCGTCTAGTAAGGTCATCTGAAGACCAGTATCAGTTGCAAAGAGATTTAGAAAAGATTGCTGTTTGGTGTGGCAGGTGGCAGTTGACGCTAAATAACGATAAGTGTGAGGTGAACCACATGAGTTCCAAAAGAAATCCGTTAGAATTCGATTACTCGATAAATAGTACAATTCTCAAGGCTGTCAATTCAACTAAGTACCTGGGTGTTAAAATTGGAAAGACCACATAGATAATATAGTGGGGAAGGCGAGCCAAAGGTTGCATTTCATTGGCAGGACACTTTGAAGATGCAACAAGTCCACTAAAGAGACGGCTTACACTACACTCGTTCGTCCTCTGTTAGAATATTGCTGCGCGGCGTGGGATCCTTACTAGGTGGGATTGATGGAGGACATCGAAAGCGTGCAAAAAAGGGCAGATCGTTTTGTATTATCACGTAATAGGGGAGAGAGTGTGGCAGATATGATACGCGAGTTGGGATGGAAGTCATTCAAGCAAAGACGTTATTCGTCACGGCGAGATCTATTTACGAAATTTCAGTCACCAACTTTCTCTTCCGAATGCGAAAATATTTTGTTGAGCCCAACCTACATAGGTAGGAATGATCATCAAAATAAAATAAGAGCAATCAGAGCTCGAACAGAAAGGTTTAGGTGTTCGTTTTTCCCGCGCGCTGTTCGGGAGTGGAACGGTATAGAGATAGTATGATTGTGGTTCGATGAACCCTCTGCCAAGCACTTAAATGTGAATTGCAGAGTAATCATGTAGATGTAGATTGTCACACAATCGCCCATACATACATTTCCAGTGTAATTATTATAACTTTTGGTGTATATATAAAGCTGTGAGTAAATTTTTGTGGCTAACCATGTGTATTTAATTAACATCATCCACGCCTACAGCTTGGATTTAGTGTGTGGGCACGTCAGTCACCTGGCCCACAGTATGACAGGCTTGGAACTGGCAAAAAGCCATGTGTTGCTTGCTTCAGCGGTGATCCTGATGTGGTCGTTTGTATGCACACACAGTGGTGACGGACTCGATCGGCGTGAGTGACCAAGAATCGTAAGCAGACTCACTTATGAAAGTTTCTGTGAGTAGTGATACAAGGGCAGCATTTTGGTAATGCAGGTTGCCTACATCAGCGGTAGATTTGCACTCGGGGGAAACCTATTGTTCTCCTTTGATTGACAGGTCCTTAACCTATTGTTCTACTAAAAAGATCCTTCATTTTGATTGACATGTCCTTAACCTGTTGTTCCCCCACCCTCTCCCACTCCTCCCTGTCAGGAAACCTTCAGTCCACCCCTTCCACATCGCTGCTACAGGTATACTTTCAGGTCTGAGTTATTCGAATAGCCCCCTCTCACTCTTATAAATTTGAATGAGTACTCAATCAAATTGATCAATTAATTAACCCGTTCCCTCTTGTAAACCCCCATCCCTCCCTTGCCCCTCTACACCACCCCTCTCCCCCTCCCCTCTCCTACCCGGAAATTGGCGGCTCTGTGGGGGAAAGGAAGCGAAATTCAGGGATACGTGGTTTATTTCCAAACAAAATGAAAACAGTTTTCAGTGATTGGGTTTCACTTGCTCATCTTTCTCTGCTGTTTGGAAGGATGCAGGTCTTGTAAGAAGTAATTAAATTGATCGTCCTTCTTTTTATTCCGATCGCAAAAGGAATACTGTTATGCAACACACACACACGTAATTACATAGCTAATAATCTTCCGATCACGAAGCACATACTGCACACTGTCCCCTGTCCGCTGGATCACAGAGAATGCCACCGCAGATGCTGTAAGGAATCGAGATGCACCGATGTACCCCATGAAGTGACAACACAGCTGTCAGCTGCTGAACCACACGCAGGTGTCAGTTCTGTTCCCACATGGATGAGGCGGCAGCATCTCTTTCATACATGACACCTGAGAAATACCTGTTGAAATATTTGTTTACCTAAGCACCGTTGCTGGCATGATGACGCTTAGCTGCAGGTCCCCCGCTGAGAGACATGTTTGCATAGTGGCTCACCCTCGCAGATACAGCTAGAAGGTTCTCAATATTATACTGACGTCAGATGTCTAAGTAAATAACAGCCAATTCTCCGTCTGGATGCGCTATAGAAATTGTTGCAATGCTTCCCAGAATAATACAGGGGTTTCTCCCTAGCGATCCTAATGGGACAGCCCTTCCATTACTTATCAGTCCCTTCTTGGAATTTATAAAGTGTCACAGAAATAGTTAATGATCTCTTTTGTTGTTGTCGTAGGAGTTTTCGTGATGTCTCGGCTTGTCTGCATGGAAATAGTTCTCCTAACAGGACCTCTTTAAGAAAATAGCCATGAATAACACTGACTGCATTCTTCCTGATGATCCTAATGGGACAGTCCGTATGTCACAGTATCAACCCATTAAACTGCTGCTGCTGCTGGTGTGGGAGCACCGTCCATCATTATTTTCTGCAGACAAGACTTCCAGTGGCAAAACTATTTTGTACAGATCGCCATATTCTACTGACAGCTAAACCCCACAAAAGTGGTCTACAGATCATCGAATACATCCCACGTACTCACTGTGCTGCAGTGCAGCGCCGACAGAGGAAACTGCCGCTTTAAACGCTGACAATGACCACAGCCGCAGAAGTGTGTGTCAGTCAGAGAGAGGCCTGCCGGCCGTGGTTGACCCCATATTCCAGGAGGACCTGAGTGGTAGGAGTTCGAACGCTGTCAATACACAAACACTCATTGTGTTGAATCTTCTCAAATTTTTCCAGAGTATACACATGACACACTTAGACTCACATGCAACTCAGCGCAATCAGTTCACTACTCACCCTCCCACGGGGAGCCACAAGCCAAATCGTCATAAGCCAGAAGCTTTCTTGGACTCCCTGAAATGGTATACAAAGGATGGGAAAGCCTCTTCTCAGAACAAAGGCGTCCACTGAGACGCTGCTCCCAGCCCCGACCTGCTTGCTTGCTGCCACGCTTTCTATGGCCATCTCCAGGCTCACAGGAATATTGGGAACCAGGAACATATTTGTCAGTGTAACTACAATTAAATAGTATTGCTGCTGCAGTCTGACACCGAGCGATGTACTGGAAATGTCTTCTCTTGACGACCGTGCTTCTGGAACGAATCTCAATATCAATAGCGAATATAATGTTCTATGTAAAAGACATATTTCATTCCCCTTACGGCTATCGATGTGCTGAATCTATACCTCCCTTAAAAAAGGACACACAGTCATTTTCTCTGGACATGCCGGAACATAAGCCAAGGTAACTTTACGCTGTGACATATACGCATTTCAGACAAACAGTGCAGTTATCATTTGTATGTGTCAGTGACAAAAAAATAATGGTATGCCTACACTCACACCAACTACATTTCTCGATTCCTTCCCACGCCCGGGTTCCCGGGTTCGATTCCCGGCGGGGTCAGGGATTTTCTCTGCCTCGTGATGGCTGGGTGTTGTGTGCTGTCCTTAGGTTAGTTAGGTTTAAGTAGTTCTAAGTTCTAGGGGACTGATGACCTAAGATGTTAAGTCCCATAGTGCTCAGAGCCATTTGAACCATTTGAATTTCTCGATTCCCTTCAGTCCTAGGAAAGTATCTCACACTTAAGTTGTCCAGTGAGCGCTTCCGGAAGGCGCAGCATCCTCCGAAGACTCTCTCAAACAAGTGTTATAAAGCACAGGCGTCCTACACTATGTGATAATCAACAACGCCCCCGCAGACGAAACGGCTGGAAAGATACCACCGATATGGGTTGCTTGCTATATTGTGCAGCTGTTTACGAAATGAATCTATCATCACTAATGTTCGGATTTGTACTTCAGTGCGTTGAAATCACAATTCGCCACATCAAATCTATTCTTTCCTTACAACTAGACATACGCATTTTTTTTTTTTTACGTGAATAGTTGTTTGATTACTTCCCACAAACGTCTGGTAATACGTCGGAACATAAGCTATGGTACCTTTACGTTCAAGCAGCAGCATAAACTAACTTCTGACTATCATTTATAGGTATATAAAAATTATGATACGTCCACACTCGCAACATCTGGGTGTGGTCCTCATATTGCAGAAAAGTCTCCTACCAATATATGTTTGTCGATGAATAAAAGATGTAATTACAATGTAAAAGAGTCCTAGCGTCTTTTCGTTTTATCTACTTCTCCACTTCCACAAAAACTTGTCGTGTTTTCGATACTTATAAATCCAGCCAACACACAATGGTGTCTATCATATAAGCAGACCGCCAAGTCGGGGTTTGTGTCACTATGTTGCATGCATAGTGACCCACCGCCCAGATCCGAGCAGATGGGTGAAGAAACCGCAAAACTGGTGTAGTCTAAGAACATTTTTAAGTTCCTGTTGCTAAACACCGTTCCCGTTTAACACTTGAGTGCAGGAGGAGGATCACCGCGAGAAGGATCTGTTGCTGCAGCTGGCGAAATTGAGATTGTTACGGAAAAACAAAAGAACCTGTTAGAGCATCATGCAAAGATTTTGTTTTTTACATGTGTGAGAAACGGTAACTTAATGATACAGTCCTGTTTAGGTCTTATAACATGTGTGTGCTGGAGCTGAATTTTTAAAAAGGGAATATCGTGTCATGTAGAAACCTCCTATAGGACTGAACGCAAAGAATGTATTATTATAAGAGTGCAATAGACTTCTGTTTGTCTCCTTCAACGCACTAGCTTTATGTCACTAAATAATCACTGTGAATCCATCGTCATTCAGTTATTCAACTTCAAGTGTGTGCAGGATGTCTGTGAATAAGGTAATGCCGTAATTCTGAGGAGTGGTAGTGAGTGTATTGTGCAAAGTATGGCCATGCTTTAGTTATCGCTATTAAAGGGAGACAGTGACTGCGCATCTCTGCTTGTTCCACACAAAGCTGTAGCCACACATTAGAAAAAAATATTCTATTGCTCTTACTTCCTTAATATGTTACGACAATTAACCTTGAGGACTACGGATTTGCGGGAAAACAGAGTGTCGCTCATTCCAGCGTCTTTGATTGGGCAAAATCAAGATATGTGTGTAACGCGCTCTCGGATATTTATATGAAACTGATAAAGAGTCCTCGTCACGTGAAAGCTTTTGGTTATTACATGTGCCCTACACAACTTGTGCCATTACTATGCGATATATATTTCATTTGCCACCTGACGTATTTCAAAGTATGAGCCCCGCTTTAAGCACTGTGACTCGACTGCGCGATTCCGGACTGATGGGCCGCCATTAGCGTCCCCTATGTGGCATTAACTTAAGCTGTACAGCAACGTGGTTCTTTGTTTCTCTGAGTTAATTTGTTAATAATGTGTTTTGTTGCTCCAAGTGAACTCAATGTGCCTAAGAGGAAGTGTTCATTACAAGAAAAATATTCGGACGTATGGCTCTTCATAAATCGAGGGAGACGTAATTATGAAGCAGAATGCGGATGGGAGAATAACAGATATTGAGGATATTTTTGTTGAGATAAAGCACAATCTGGAAGCACTTAAAGAAATGGACAGTTACTTTGTTTCAAATTTTTCAAACAGAGGCAATTAGTAAAAGTAGCGAAATTAGCAATGTGCTGTCAGACCGTTAAACATCATCATGTCTTTGAAATCAGTGAACTGCATTTTCACACTAAGCTCCATACTGTTTAATGTTCCCAAAGCCGCAAAAAACGTGCCGTTGGGCACAACAAAATCAACAGCAGTTGTATAATAATTGTTAGCACTCTACACTGTAAACAAAAAGCCATTTCTTCTAATCTTTCACGTTTTTAAGCTTAAGAGAAGTAGCCCACTTCGCCCCGCTTTTCAGTTTGAGAGAAATGTTCCGGTTCGTCAGACAGAAATTGTGGCAACTCTAGATACGTAAGAAGCTGAACGAAAGTTATAGCGAAATGGGGGGCGAACATTACCTACATTTAATCTTGCATTCGGTTTTGTTGAACGGCAAAAACCTCACAACCAGCAGGACATAGGTAGTGCTGACAGAACGATACGGACTTGTCCAGCGTGGTCAAACCGGTACCGACCAGTCCAGCGTGCTCAGACCAGCATTCACCTGCTGGTGGGGTAGAATTCTGCATTCCTATTGGCTCCCTGAGGGAAGTGATGGGCGGATGGTGCAGAAGTTTTATAAAAACCACTCCGACTTCAGTCGCCCTCATTCTGTCGTCAGCCACAGTTGTGTGAGGTCGATAGTCTTGCTCTCGTTCGTGCACCTCAATTTGCTCTTTTTTGTGCGTGTTACCGATTTATGTGAAAAAAAAATGAAACGTTCAGCAGCAGTGTCAAGCACCGTCGGTCGTGCCAGTGGCGGCAAACGGCAGGACCGTTAGAGCGGAATGGGGAATTACTTGGTAAGTATAGATTCAAAACGGTAACGAATTTTTGTCTTTCATCAATAATTATGTGGTACTCAATATATTTCGTCTTCTTATCGTTTCATCGCATATCTACCAACACCAAAGCGTGGATGAAATAAACCCTATACTCCAACAGCAGGGACAGTGGCAACAGCTGATGCATCAGCAGTCGCAGCAGCGTTGTAAGTTCCATCTTTCTAGTACTGGTGTGACCAGCGAGTCTGTAGATGATTTCGAGAGATCAAAATCGGTACTTGTAATATTTTTCTCTAAGAATTTCGTACTGAGTACACGTCCTTATGTCTCCATATATCCAGTGGGTAACTGAAGAAGCTGAGGCAACAGGGACCGCAGTGGCAGCAACAACAGTTGTTTCAGCTGCACCAACAGCAGCAACTGCAACAATAGTGGCTGCAACTGCAGCAGCAGCAACAGCAACAGCAATAACACTGGCTGCAACTGCAGCTACAGCAGCAGCAGTGGTATCAAATGCAGCAGCAACAGCAGCACCAACAGGAACAGCGGTGGCATCATGTAACTGATATTTATATATTTCATTGTATACGTAATGTGTTGCGACCAATGAGTCTGAGGTAGTTGTAGATGATTTAGAGGGACCAAAATCGATAAATGTTACATTTTCTCTAATAATTTCGTGTTGTTGCAGTATATGTCGTGTGTATGAAGTTTCTTTCTAAAAAAATTCCATCGTTTACGTTATATGTTGTCGCTGGTGTTGTTGAAGATGATTTCGAGGATCGAAACCTAGAAAACGTTGATTCCTTTTTCATTTGAGAAAGAATTTCGTATTGTTTTTATCTCCATAGTACTGTGTATAGGTAATTAAATTTCATCGGATATGTAAGATATTGTATATTCTTTGTTGTCGTAGATGATTTCCTGGCATACGAAGAAGGGGGACAGGGTGGGGTATGTGCTGGAGATATCTGGGAGACATCTCATGTAAGTATATATTCAAAAACAATATATTTTTGTTTCCTGTAGTTCATGTGTGTGTATGTTTTGTTATTATTAGATCATTATGTTTCAGACGATACAGGGGAAATGAATCGATGGATCTTCCCAAATACAAGCGAAATGCCACAGTGGGTGGAGGAGATGGCAAGAGACCTTCGTCGTCGTGAGGAGATAGAGGAGATGCCAAGGATCCAGAGTGAAACGGATAATATATATACTGACTCTGTTTACAAATAATAAGTACTCTTTCTTTCCCTGCAGCAGTAGCGACGGCAGACGATGTCTAGAACGCTGTACTTAATTTTTATGCCGCAATAAGCTTTGAGGAGCGAATCTCGTTCACGATGATCGAGAACCCAGGAGGAGGGTGCCGCAATACTGTTGGTTTTCTAAGGGCATGCCTTCCTGTATTGGAAAAGGAACTTCTCAAAATAGTCAATGATCCTTGGTATCCCGCCATTAAATGCAGCACAGTGCTCTGCATAGAACTGTCGCACCTGTCCAAAGTTGATTCTGGTGTTGGGGAAAATGGCATGATAACACGGCGCACGACAATCGCATAGTGGTTTCGTAAATCCACCTTGAGTGATTTAATGGTCCGGTTTTCCGAGATGGAGGTCAGAGAATCAGCTAAAGCCCTTAGCCGAATACTACACCATGACATTCACATGCATGTTGTGGGGCGGCAGATGGAATTATGTCAATTTTAGGTTGTTTATATAAATGTTTGGTTTGTAGAATGTAAAACCAGTTCCTATTATTTAGAATGTTATTTATGCTGTCTTTCGCCGTTCTCAACACTGGCTCTCTAACTACAATATTGGCAACCAGAAAGTGATTAGCAAAACGTGAAGCCTGTAATTAGAATTCCTAGTGCCCACTTTATCTGAGAATACACTTATAGTTACAGCTTATAGCTCTGAGGAATTAGGAGATTGTCTAGGATTTATAATCAAAAACAGTTGTGAAAAAACGTCCTGTATTCTGAAAGTCACACATGAAAACAAAAGAATCCACACAATCTAACTAACAGAGCAGTTCTGAGTCTAATGCGCTGATGCCACTATAACTGTCCAAATTAAATATTTAAATGAATGCTCGCCATAATTTGATGATAATGTTCATCAAACGCCATGCTAAATAATGGTAGAATGTCTGTCCCGCGGCGGCACGTGAAAATACGACATTCGCAAACTGAAGATATATCATTAAAGTCATCCCAGAATTAACACTTCTCTCGAAAATGATTTCATGGTTACGCGTATCCCGAGTAACTTAATACGGCATCCGAGGCTGTTTGTAGCAATGATACCGACGCGACGCGACTCCCGACACAGATGGCGTGCTGTTCAGCGTCTGGAGAGAACTGGGGCCTTGCTTCCTCTCGCAGCGTTCTTATATATAAAGCCGCGGTGCGGACGGCTAAGGGAACGCCTGATCAAATTGGCTCTCCCGACTAGCCGCTGGGCTAGTAATGCACCCCTTTAAGTTATTGAATAAATCATAGCTTCTTTTGCTGATGGCCAATGAAGCTCTCAATTTAAATGTGCCTTCATCACACAGGTAAGTAATCATAATAAAAGTTTGACGTGGCTAAGTTAAATATTTTGGGCGAGAGAATTAATTTAATTACACTGCACGCAGTAGACGAGCTCTGAACTGGCCCTTTGGAGATACGCTATCGCTATAGTTTTATAGTTATTCAAATGAAACTTCTCACATCTTTATGATTATAGCTGATCTCCATTCTACTTAAATATAAACATCCTAGCCTTATTTATTAGCCTACTTAATCTATCTTGCTTCCTTAAGTTTTAAGACAAAAACCAGAAAATTATGAATTTCAACTAAAATCTTAATTTGTGAGATCCAAAGTACTGTTTCTATTAAATTATTATTGAAAAGGAATCTAAGTATAAATTTTTAAATCTGTAGCTCTTTTCTGTTGCGCCAATGATTTTTACAGAAAAACGTCCAAATTTCGAAAATGGTTAAAGTTATTGAGCTGATGTTCAACACACATTAATTTAGTATTACTCCTGACATGCTAGAAACATTTTAGGTAATTTGCTTAATTTTTAAAGTATTGCGCAACATTTATGACGTCAGAGCTAGTTACAGCGGACTGGCTGGCACACAATGGAAAGACTGATGTTAATTTACTACGGCGTGAGTAGGCTGCTTCCCTACAACGTCTATGATCCCGTAAATGGAAAGCTATATGAAGTTCCCTGAAGATATAGCTAATAAGCAGACATGTATTAATGTCGGAAATAGAAAGGATCAGGCTTGTTTTGCATGGTCAGACCTGTCTTCCAAGAGAAATTACTCAAAAGATCAACAGAGCACGTCTCAATGTTGTAGATACCTTGACACTGACAAGTATTATAGTAGTATGGAGTTACCCATCAAGATCCAGGACATAAATTTGAGGTGCAGAATACCGGAATATTGGTTCATGTTTATGGCCTGAAGACAAGCATATTGTCGTCAGGCTCCTCCATTTTCCAGAAATTTGCCGGTGAGCATGAGTTGCATGTAAACATGCTGCTCTTCTCTGAAGGTGATGTTTGGATCAAAGACATGTCCCGAATCCTTTACAGCCAATTGTCTAAAAAAGAACACATATTTGATTAGGGTGCCTGAATTATTTCTCCTCAGACAAGTTATTAGCAGCGCATTTAGTAGACTGCGCTATCAAGGACCCAGCACATGTTATTATTCCTACTGCAGAAAACAAATTCATAAAGTTCAAGAATGCTCACCACAGGAGCGTTGCTCATTTGGGGTGTACACCAACTTTGAATGCCTCCTCGCACCTGGACCTGTTGTGAAGGATTCTTCCTTTTGATTGACAGGTCCTTAACCTATTGTTCCCCCC
Source organism: Schistocerca americana (assembly GCF_021461395.2). Taxonomy (NCBI): domain Eukaryota; kingdom Metazoa; phylum Arthropoda; class Insecta; order Orthoptera; family Acrididae; genus Schistocerca; species Schistocerca americana. Next base: position 670,824,893 of record NC_060122.1, read on the forward strand.
TCCCCCACCACACAAAAAACCTCCAACCCACCCCCATCCCCTATGCTGCTCAGGCACACTTTCAGGTCTGAGTGGCTTCAGTAGCCCCCCTCACTCTTACCAATTTGATTGACTACTTAATTAAACTGATCAATTAATTAACCTCTCTCCCTCTGGTAAACCCCCTCCCCTCCCACCCTCCCTCTGGAAATTGATGGGAGAAAGACTCAGTTGATCGGACATTTGGAGGGAATTCGATTGCAGTGTATAGAATATTGTGTAAACATTTTAGACAATGTTTAGAATATTGTTTAATGATTTATGGTAGCGTATGGAATACAGTTTATTTATTTAGTTAAAGAATTTGTCTGGAAATCGATTGAAGTGTGTGGAATATTGTTTAAACAATTTATACGATGTGTGAAATATTGTTTATATAAACAACTTTGAGAATTCAAGGCAGTGTACAGAATATAGTTTATTTCTTTACAGAATTTTTCAGGAAATCGAACCCCCCTCCTCGCCACCCATTCGCAACCCCCCCCTACCCCTCCCCTTCTCTATCAGGAAACTGGTGGCTCTGTGGTAGAGAGGAAGGACCTGACGAAGGAAAATTCAAGGGTATATTGTTTATTTGTAAAAAGAAATAAGTCTGTGAGGGTTGGATTTCTCTCATTCATAATTCTCTGCTGTTTATTCTTGTATTATAAAAAGTAATTAAATCGATCGCCTTCCTTTTTATTCCAATCACGCAGGAATTACTGTCATGAAACAAACATCACACGTAACTACACAGTTAAAAACCTTTCAATCACGAAGCTCCCATCGCCTACCATATCCTCTTCACTGGACCCCACAGAACCCCACTGCACACACTTCCAATAGCCGGGATGCACCAGCGGCCCCCGCAAAGCAATGACGCGGCCGTGTCAGATGCTGAACCAAGCACAGGTGTCCGTTCGGGTACCACGAGCATGAGGCGGTGGCATTCCTTTTATACTTAACACCTGAGAAATAGCTGTCAAAACATGTGTGTACCTAGGCACCATTGCTGGTGCGATGATGCATAGCCTTGTGCTGTCAAAAATGGCTCTGAGCACTATGGGACTTAACTTCTGAGGTCATCAGTCCCCTAGAACTTAGAACTACTTAAACCTAACTAACCTAAGGACATCACACACATCCATGCCCGAGGCAGGATTCGAACCTGCGTCCGTAGCGGTCACGCGGATCCAGACTGAAGCGCCTAGAACCGCTCGGCCACAGCGGCCGGCCCTTGTGCTGTACAGCAAGATATTCACAAAGGGGATCACCCTCAGTGACATGTTTGCATAGCGGCTCACCCTCGCAGATGCAGCAAATAGGCTGTCAGTACTATACTGACATAACATGACTATGTAAATAAGAACATAACCTACCTCTCAGAAATCGTAAAGCGTCGCAGAAATAGTTAACAGTCTCTGTTGTTGTTGTTGTAGGAGCTTTCATGGTGTCTCCGCTTCTCTGCATGGAAATTCTTGCCCTAAAGGACCTGTTTAAGAAAATAACCCAGAATAACACCGAACGCATTCTTCCTGATGGTCCTAACGAGACATCACGTGTTCCATTCCTGGAAATCGTGACGTCCTGCTGTCAACATAAGTCACAGAAATGTTAAACGGTCTCACCGCTAGGAGCCATCATCATGTCTGTGCATGCTCGGGAAAACACCGTTAATCATAAAAGCATTCTTCTTGTATGGAAAGAGAGCACTGTATAAGCACATTGCTGTTTCAGAACTTTCTGTAGATGCCTTGCCTCCATCTTGTTCAAACCAGTTTGTAGGTTCCTATGTCCCAGCATAAAGGATGTCGTGTGATGAATGGAGCATTCTCATCGACTCTTACTGAATTAACCACCCAAATTACCGTTGCTCCCTTTGTAAGCAATGTTCGCCTTATTTTTCTGCAGACGAGTCTTTCAGTGAGAAAATTATTTTGTAGAGATCGCCATATTGCACTGACAGTTAAACACCACAAATGTGTTCTACAGATCGTCAAATACATCCCACGTACTCACCGTGCTGCTGTGCAGCGCGGACGTAGAGGCCAGCCAGCCGTGGACGACCCCAAATCCCAGGAGGACCTGAGTGGTAGGAGTTTGAACGCTATGAATACTCCAGCACAAGCATTCATCGTACTGAATCTCCTCAAATTCCGCAGAGTATACATGCGACACACTCGCTCCCGATGGTGACTCAATGCAAACTTGGTGTTAGTTCACATCACCCATCCACAGGGAGCTGCGAGCCATATCCTCATAAGCCAGAAGCTTTCTCAGACTCTCTGAACCGATGTACAAAGGATGGGCAAGCCACAGCTCGGAACAAAGGCGTCTACTGAGATGCTGTTTCTGGCACCGACCTGCTTGCTTGCTGCTGTGCTCCACACCGACAAGAGTATTGGGTACCAGGCGCATATTTATCAGTGTAACTACAATTAAATGTTAGGACTGCTGCTGCAGTCTCACACTGAGCAATGTACTGGATATATCTCCTCTTTATGACCGTGTTTCTGGAACGAATCTCAGTATCTATAGCTGACACAATTTTCCACATAAAAAAAAAGTCTTTCATTCCCCTTACGGCAATTGATGTACTGAATCTATACCTCCCTCACGATACGACACGCAGTAGCGACCACCAGACACTTGTACGTATACCGCGAAGACTGTTGTACAAAGGCTCGGTCGGTTCCCTCGGCACAAAGGCGTCACTGTTTCTGGACCGGATGTATTTGCTTGCTTGTTTGTTTTCTGCACCCATTACTAGACTCTGGGATAACAAGAACCCATGTATTTTCACATGGTTTGTCAGAATATTATACAGTTTACGCGTTACTTCTCGATATCAAGCACATAGCAATATCACTTGCATAGCAGTATCGCTTGCACAGAATAATTCCGAAGATATAGACCGGAAATCATTTCTCTAGAAAGCCGAAACTTTAGCGAGGTGCAGGGTACTGCATACCACTGAGTAACTACAAACTTATCCTGTTTGCAAAGACCTTTACGTGAAAACTCGAAAAAAATTGAGGAGACTGATATATTGACTCACGAATACCGATGTTGTTATGTAACAGATTCCAAATCATCCCTATAATTTACAAAGTCAACTTAAGTTTTTCTCATGTCTAGAGAACTAGTAAACGTTTCGTCCTCCCATCTTTCACCTGCATGCACACACCACAGTCGATGTTCTCTCAGTTAAATAAAGGTGCAAAATGTCCAGAAGCAGTCAACCGGACAATTTACACACGTCCATATTGAATCTTCTCAAAAACTCCACGTACGAAAGCTGTCCGATACATGCTAAGTATTCTTTCGCTATTCGGTAGCCTAGATGATAACACGGTTAAGTCAGCCACATTCCTGCATTCCAACAAGCCTTTCTATTTCGACAGCTCCCACCATTAGCCGGAAACATGAATCATTCCCGCCACGCATCCCCAGATAGAATCGTCTCAAGAAACTGGCTACATATATATTTTACCACTGTACTTACAATTAAATATTACGATCGCGGTCTCACAGTGAGCGAAGTATCGGAAACACACCTTGCTAACGGCTGTGGGCCTGGAAATAGAAATATCTGTACCATTCTTATGGCTTGACATACTTTTCCCTTTGCTATCACAGTATTCCACGACAAATCCATACCTTCCTTACAACTGGACACAGTCATTTCCGTTGCACATGTCGGACCACACACACATACTTTATAAGCCTGATGCTCAAGGCGAACCGATCATGCATCCCCTATTACTAAGTATAATACTCCGCGAATAACTGATTTATGGCGATACGAAATAATACTGACTGAAAATCAGCGACGGGTGGACATGACTTATAAGTTTTTCTTGGCAGTGGTACCACTGTGTCTTAGAAAGAGAGGCATAGCTGTCTTACAAACTGCCAGATGTTAAAAAACGCAACTGCAACAACTACTGTATGTTACTGTCGGAAGAGGCTATGGTTCTTCGGATTCACACAAGTATCCATGTAAAGGTATACTGGCTTTATAAATCCAGGTGTGGTTTTTCCAGACAAATACCATGACACTGAATATAGACGGTGATTGCTGGAGTGTGTATTATCAGATCAACAGTGCGGTGACAAGTCATCGACGGTGTAACTTCATAATAAAATTACCGAACTTAGAAAGTGAGGAGTGTGGTATGAAATCAGTATTTGCAGCTCCCTCTTGCCGCCACTAGATATTTCTCCAGTATTTGTAACGGATTCTGTCTCGATGCCACATCAGAGGTTTGGTGATGTATCCCCTGAGTGCACAGCGTGAACAGTGTAGGATGTGCAAGGTAAGCACCAAAGGTAGCCTGCTCCTGGAACACGAGGTAGTATATAAGACAGTGCAGGAACTAGGAGAAGCGCGAGGATTTTGCTCCTGCGTTATGGTGCGTCCCCAAACTACATACTGCAGTCCAAAGCAGATCCGCGTCCCCCAGGGCCCATTCATGTCCAGCTGCCAACACCTAGGGCAAATGCACTATTAACCGCGACTGGATGTGAACATTGGGCGCTATACATCTGTGGAAAGCTATATCGCGCATGTATCACACAGAGCCGATGTTTTAAGGTTTTTCATTTTACAGTTTGTTACCATAAATTATCGTAGAAAAATCTGGAAGAAGGACGTATGTCATGTGCTGGAAATATATTTCTTACATTGGGATATTAACAGCGTGGCATTCCACGTGACTGATAGGTCGGAAACTGAAGTGATATAACATTACAGCCCGTTTTAAGTGCAGAACCGTGTAGCCTCCTTGTGCTGACCCAACACTAGAACAGTACTTTAGAATTTATAGCATAGTTGATTTATATAAAATGCTTTGAACTCCATCCATCTGGAACTCCATCATGCATAAAAGCCAACTGTTTCTTGTTCTTCTTAACCTTCTGCTATTACAACACTTTCAAAACTGTTACTATTCACCGATAAGGGGTGCTAACCTCCTTGACATGGGCGCACCTGGAGAAATCTTGTGCACTTGTCTGGCCGAGGACTCGGCAAGCTCCAATCATTCACGAGACGCAGAATGTAGCGGTCTACATTTGGTCAGCTGCAGATTAAATCAGTAACGCTGCTGCAGGGCGGGTTGGTCAAAGGCAGTGAGGGCGTCATCCAGTCTCTAATTTTATCCTAAGACTGCGAGAATGCTCCGTGACTCCCATCCGCATAGAGACAGATCGTAAATTATGCACTATGCTCGAAGTGCTAGAAATACGTAGAGTGTTGTCTGGTACACTTTGATGATGTATATGTTTCAAAATTAACAGTGAATGGACGTACTGCACAGTCATTTGCCTACATTAGCAATGATGCAAAGAGAGAAGGGGCGGTTTAGCGATGATACTGAATTTGGGAAATATGCTGTCGCATCACTGGTAGTGTTGAAATTACTGTAAAATTGCTAAAATTGTTTGCACTATCAGCTGTGATGCTTGTTATTACAGTACATCGACGGTGCCTTTTCCAATCCATCTCTCCACTGGTACGCTGTTGGTTACTACATAATGGTTGACTAACATCGCTTTTTTGAGATGGAGAAAGAGTTTTGGTGGAGGGGCAACACATTCTGGTGATGGCTAGCACTGAAACAGTGATCACATACATGACTGCAATATGAGGAATCAGCCGAAACGAAATGCAGAGCCATCAGCTATTCCGTCACTGTGACAGAAGAGTTCAGATGCAGAGGTCGTCAAACGCCTTCGGGCAGCAGTCTGAAAACGCTCGACAACGCCGCCAAACTCATCCAGTTTCCTTACGTTGTTACTGTCTTTTATTTAAAACCATCCAGCGTGCATGGCATGTTATGGTAGCAGCAGTAACAATATGATTTACAGCGTGTGAAATCCAGTTTTCTGTGAGAAGCAATGGATCAGAACACGTCGCTTTAGAACCTGACATGGACCTCGAAGTCGTGGCGGAAAAAACAAAATGTATGGTGGAGTACAAAGCGTGTTACAGCACAAAAAACAATGTTTCAAACAACAACACAGGGTCACAGGAAGCGTCTCATGCGACTTATAGCACAATTTGTAGGGTACGGTCATCCTCCTAAGGTATAGGCGATGCAACTTTACGCTGGTCTGTGCATGGACTGCATATTTAATAGGATCGTCACATGTACCAAATGCCGGCATGCAGATGGTATTTCTTTTCGATGTATGGGAAGAGAGAGATGCCGTAAAAATCTTATAGAGTTCTCTATCCGGTGAAGTTAGTGGAGCTTTTATAGTTCGTAATTTTGCTCTGTTGGATGGTACAGATTAACGATGACAGCATGTTGGGGTGACAGACGTGAATGGGCCCTGAGGGACATCTATCCGCTTTGGACTGCAGTATGTAGTTTGGTAAAGCACCACAATGCAGTAGCAAAATCCTCGTCCTGCTTCCAGTTCCCGTAGAGTCTTTTATACCACCGTGTGCTGTAGGATCAGGCTAACTTTGGTGCTGACCTTACACACTGTACACTGTTGGCGGAGCTACGACAACATGTTCCCATTTCCACTGAATGATCAAAACACAGTGCTGTCGCACTAACTCAGCTTAGCCTGTTTGTAAACGGGTTGCAGAATGTGGTAGATACAGCTGTCTCCGACTTCTGTTCAGTTCCGACTTAAACTGGAATGATCACATGTGCAAAGCTACAGAAATGGCAGCAGTAGCAAGAGGCATAGGGAGTATCTGAAATTTTACTATTGCAGATAGGTTCGAAAAAGGTGACTCGTTTCGAGATTTGAGAGTGGCAGAAATATTATTCACCAGTGGCTGTAGTCATTAAAGGACTTCTCCATCGGATACAACGCAGGTGTGTGGTTGAATGGAAAGACTCGATTCCAAATCATAGACATCATTTCTACCAGAAAGAATAGCACTAGAGATCTGGAAAGCTACTGCACATGTCTTCCGACCTCAATCAGCACACTATCTACCGTTTGTGATCATTCTCAATTAAACATCGCCTATAACTCAGTGGATACATCACAAAACCGTGACATCAAGGCAGAATGAGTTACAAATACTGGAGAAATACCTAGTGGTGGCATGAGGGAGTAGCAAATACTAGTTTCATACCACGTTCCTTAGTCGAATCAATTTCTAAATTCGGTGATTTTATTACAAGGTTGCACCTTCGGCGACGTGAAACTGCAGCCTTGGTCTGATAATATACACTCCGACGATCACTGTCTATATTCAGTGTCGTAAAGCTGTTATACCTTTTAACATGGTTACTTGTATGCACCTGTAGAACTACGACTTTTGTAACAGTATCATACAGTAGTTGCTGCGATAGTGTTTCTTAACATCTAGCAGTTTGTAAGACGATCATGCCTCTCTTTCTAAGATACAGTGGTACCACTCCCAAGAAAAACTTATATTACATGTCCATCAATCGCTGATTTGCAGTCAGTATTATTTCGTATCGCCAGAAATCAGTTATTGGCGGAGTATTACAGTTTGTAATAGGGATGCATGATACGTTCGACTTGAACATCAGGCTTATAAGGTATATGTGTGTGATCCGACATGTGCAAAAGAAATGACTGTGTCCAGTCATAAGGAAGGTATGCATATGACATGGAATACTGCGATAGCAAAGGAAAAAGTAAGTCAAGGCATAAGAATAGTACAGATATTTCTATTTCAAAGCCCACAGCTGTCAGCATCGTTTATTTCCGATGCTTCACTCGCTGTCGAATGTCAAACAATTGAGAGCACGATCGTAATATTTAATTGTAAGTATAGAGATCAACTATGTACGTGGCCAGTTTCCTAGGACGAGTCCGTCAAGGGGTGCGAGGCGCGCGGAGGCCGTGACCTGAGGCGGGAATGATTCACTTTTCGTGCTAATGGCACGATACATCCGAATGGAAAGGCCTGTTTGTATGCAGGAATGTAGCTCACTTAACCGTGTCGTCCTCTAGGCGACCGAATAGCGGACTACTACTTAGTATGTGTTGGACAGCTTTCGTGATCACTTGGAAATTCGAAAAGATTCAATATGAAGGTGTGTTTGCGCTGGACCATTATTCCCACCCATGTAAATTGTCCAGTTGACTGCATCTGCACAAATGCACCCTTATTTAGTTGACAGAACATCAAAATGGATCAAATGGCTCTGAGCACTATGGGACTTAACATCTGAGGTCATCAGTCCCCTAGAACTCAGAACTACTTAAACCTAACTAACCTAAGGACATCACACACATCCATGCCAGAGGCAGGATTCGAACCTGCGACCGTAGCGGTTGCGCGGTTCCCGACTGTAGCGCCTAGAACCGCTCGACCACTCCGGCCGGCGAGAGAACATCGACTGTGGTGTGTGCATCTGTCAGGTGAAAGATAAGTGGAAGACACGTTTGCAGGTTTGTTAGACATGAGAAAAACCTTAGTTGACTTTGTAAATTATAGGGTTGATTTGGGATCTGTTACATAACAACATCGGTATTCGCTAGTGGAAATATCAGTCTCCCCAATTTTTTTTTTTTTTCGAGGTTTCACGTAAACGTCTTCAGAGACGGGGCAAGTTTCATGTTACACAGTGGTATACAGCACCCTGCACCTCGCTATAGTTTTGGCTTTCTAGAGAAATGATTTGCAGTCTATATCTTCGGAATTATACTGTGCAAGCGATACTGCCATGCAAGCGATATTGCTATGCGCTTGATATCGAGAAGTAACACGTAAATAGTATAATATTCTGACAAACTATGTGAAAGTGCATGTCTTCTTGTTATCCTAGAGTCTGGTAGCGGGTGCAGAAAACAAGCAAGGAAGCAAATACACAGGGGCCAGAAACAGTTATGCCTTTATGCCGAGGGGAACCGACCAAGCCTTTGTACAGCAGTCTTCGCGGTGTATGTACAAGTGTATCTGTGCATTCCAGTTCTCCAAATCCTATTCCAACCATTGTGACTAAACATGAGTTCTGTGAGACAGACTATGATGCCTCTCATGTCCTATTCACACCGGGCATCACAACCGACTCATTTCCACTCAAGCACAGTGCTTTGCATTTGCATCACCCACATCCAGCACCAAAACCAACCATAAACTCCAAGAGTAAGTTGTATGACCTCACCTTGGCAAGATCAGATACCACTGCCTCCTGGTTCGAGTGACATCACTCCTATGTCAGGCATGCTGCAAATGACTGCATGTCTACACACAAGTCACCTAATTTCCATAAATTCCAGGGAGGGAGGTGATGAACTCTGACACCATGTTCAATCACATCTCAGATATGGTAAGTTTGGGGTCAGTACATCAACTGGAATCTCTACTGTGTCCCTGAAAACACTCCATCACACTGCTGCTCTTGTGACAAGGTAGATTATCTTGTTAAAAATTGCCACTGCCTTTGGTAAACACGATCATCATAATGGGATGTATGTGGTCTGCAACCAGTGTATGATACTCCTTGGCCATCATGGTGCCTTGCTTGAGCTCCATTGAACCCATGTATGTCCAAGTGAATGTTACCCAGAGCATACTGCAGGTATCACCAACTTGTCTCCATCCTGCAGAATGTCAAGAAAATGTTCCCTTGGAAGATGATGGATTTGCACCCCCCCCCCCCCCCCCCCCCGCATCAGCATGATACGTCAGACCATGCAATGCTTTGCCTCTGTGCTAATGTCCAGTGCTGATGGTCACATGCTCATTTCATTTGTATCTGCTGATGTCATGGTGTTCACATTTAGACATGCATGGGTCATAGGCTGCAGAGGCCCATTGTTAGAAGTGTTCAGGCACACCTGTACTTAGCCTAGCACAAAAGTCTTATGTTAGTTTGGCACCTGCCCTGTTTTACCAGTTTTCCCAGCCAGTGACATCTGACATCTGTAATGAAGGGTGGTCACCGAACCCCAAGGTGTCTCGACATGGTTACACCTCGATTTTGCCACATGTTGAAAACACTCACCACTTTGTGCCAAGCCTCCGCTCCATGACAATCTTAATATTTTTCAATTATCTTATGTATGTCAAAACAACATGATCTAAAATAGAAAACTGATTGGGTGATAGCTGACCAAGATCTGTTAAAATAACACACCATTAGAAAGGTGTACATACTCAGCAACAATGGGAAGCAAACCTCACACTGCATTGCAAGAAATCACATCTATACACAGCTGTTTATAGTACTAGAACATGTGTACAAGTGTGTTGGGAAAAACTCAATCATCCAGTCTAAAGAGTGTGCAGTTGAAGGATTTTAGAGTTCAGTATTCAGTTTGAAGGTGATAGATGGATATTAGAGCCTCAATCCTCCTGAATACAAGGTCAGTTAGATTTCAACATCACAGTCTCATTCAGTTTCTACATAGAGTGCAACACTGTCTTGTTTTTCTATCTTCCCAAAGAAGTTAGTCATCGATGTAGAAAACTAGTTCTGCTCTGTGCATTAATTTCACAACAACATTCACTGGACAAAGTACATATATTACATCATATTGTAAAAAGATATTGAAATATGATTTATTCATTCACTGCACATACTACACACACTATACACACTAAATACCTGTTAAGGTTACAAGTAACAGACAAATCCCTAATTTAGGGTTGTTTGGCTCTTAAACGTGCTGATCTTCAGGAAATGAAATATTGTTATCAAAAGTGAAATTTTGAGCAGCCAGAAGCAAATACTATGAAGTATATTTCAGCATGCTACATCTTATTATAGTTTTCAGCTTAAGTTTATAGAAAGACTGTTGGTGTGTGTTTTGGAAAGAACTGTATTTATCACTTCATCAAATAAGAAATGTTTAGAGTTTAAATACAAATCTGTATTTACATTCCAACCACATTCACAAAATGCAATACATGTTGGGAAAAGTAATCCATTGTCAATTCACTTCATATCTTCTGCCGTAGGTCTGGGTATACTTTTCCATGTCTTTCAGACAATACATCAATCTGTTCAGAGAAATAATAAAAAAGTAAATAAAAAGAAATAATAGTTATGACTGATTAATCAATAATAATACATAATATTAAAGTAGAAACACTCCCTAATGTTCTGCAAAATTTTATTTGTTTGGTCATGAACCAGCTTTATGTTTCATCAACCTGGTGATGGCAGAATATTAGCATTTATTTCCTATTTAACACTGTTACACTCTTCTGTTAAGAACTGACAGAAAATTTAGTTAATGTTAATAGTAGATGACTTTTTTGCCATAGACATTAGTAGATAATAAAATGTTGTTTCAGTTGAAAATTAGGTTCACTGACCATGTTAGAATTTTAAATTATTTATATTCTACCAATAAATCAAAACATACTATTTCCTTTACCTACAACTATGATGTGGTTTTGTTCTGTTTCATATGTTCAAACAATCTTGTCCTAAATGTATTTGGTGAGATAACTGACTCCAGTTTTGTTCTATAACTCTGTTGTGCAAGAAATTGTGGTGCACAAAGTTTTACTTTCCTTATGACTAGAGGTGGAAGTCACTCTTCCCACGAGGTATATGGCTTTGACAAATGTGACTCAACACAACTAAAATATTTATTATGTAACATTTCCTTGAAGATACTGATGATGTATGTAATGGGGCCATATAAAACCATATTGTGCATGAACTATAAAACTGTACATCACGCCAAGTATGTAAATGACAAAGGAAACACAAAACAATATGGTGGTGCAAAAGATGTAATGAGAAGCATCCTGGGATAAAACTTTGCAAGGAGAATAGAGATTTAAAATAGCAAGAATTTTAAAACTTTCATGACAAAATCCTTGAATTCTACAAAAACAAAAGCTCAAATGTAGATGGAATTTCAAAAGGAATTATGAAAACTTGTTCATAACGCTGTATGAAATGCCTCACTGACAAAGGTAATTTTTCTGGACAGATTAAAATATAAAACTGTTAAATCTTTTCATAAGAAATGTGACAGGAAAGACTTGAATAATTATTATTTAGTTTCCTTACTGACATCTCTATTGAAAATATCCTACTCAAACATGGTCTCACATTTCTGTAGGAACTATGTATGTACTAAGCATTTCTAGTTTGGAATCCTGAAGGAATGTTCAAGTGAGGATGTTGTTTATGCACTCACTCACTCACTCACAAAATATTACAAGCCTTAAATAATAAAATATCCCCAGTTGGTAATTTTTTTTCTTCCCAAGGTGTTCGATCTTACACTCGCAGAAAAAGATTCGTTTCAGGGAATTGATGTTTTATGGAACTGGTGGTTTGACACACAAATATCTTGAATCATACTTAACAGACAGAATGCAAGAAGTTGTGCTGAATAATACAACCAATGCTGGAAGGGTAGCAAATTTTAGTGACTGAGGAGAAATAACAAAAGGAAATCCCAGAGGTTTCCAGTTTGGGTCCACTCCCGTTCCTTACGTATTATATGAATGACCTCCCACTTAACATTCAACAGCTGGAACTGGTAATTTTTGTAGATGACACTAGTGTTATGATAAACCTGCTATAGAGGAAGCTACAGAAGAGATTGTTAATGACATTATTCAAAAAATTATTAAGTGGTTCTCTGAAAATGGACTCCCCCACAATTTTGAGAAAACATGCTATATTCAGTTCTATAGAAGAAATAGTTGCAGACCGACAACTGATGTAGCACATAAATTTCAGTCATTAAATATGATATATTTCTCCAAATTTTTGCTCTCCTTGTAATTGGAAAGAGACGAATCAACCTCCTGACACATTTTACATACTTCCACTCAGTAATGTCTTAGAGAATAATTTTGTGGGGTAATTCATCACTTATAAAGTACTCATTGTACAAAATGAGCAATAAGAACAGGTGGTGTTCACCAGCAGTCAAATTGCACCTTCAAACCTGTTACAGCACCATCACAACACATATGTTTGGTGATGAAATTTGTCCATCACAACTGAGAATACCGGTGTAGCCAGTACCTACAACACTAGAGGAAAAAATGTTCTTTACTACCTATTATCTATTATTAAAGCTGTAAGTAGCTCAACAAGGACTCAGCATGCAGAAAAAGAGAGAGAGAAAAGAAGTTTTTAGATATTTTTGCAGAGTAGGACCAAAAATGGTGTTACTTAATGTTAACACAAATCATGTATACAAATCCTGTAAACTGACTCATTTCACATCATTTTGATAAAAGAATTAGTGAAATGGTCTATTGTACAGGTAACTTAGAGATCTGTTGAGCTCATAATATACTCAGAATCAAGAGCTGAATAAAACCCAGATGAATGTCCTGAAATATTTAAAAAGATGACTAAAATAAAATACTCAAAAACCTTCTGCATTACCTTTGTGGTGTTCACAGGTTGTGTTAATTAAATATACCTTATTTTTCAACATGCTTTCATACACAGAGAATGACTACGTAAAGCCACCTGTGTAATCAAAATAATCTAGGATTCTCAGTACATTTTGGTAGGGAGCACTGTCTGACCATCATGAATATCACAGCTTCTGTATATTTTTGTAACTGACAACCTGCTTCAAAAAGTCATTTTAAATTTGAAACACACTCACATTTTCACTTTATGAGAAGAAAATTTGTCTGCATGGGCAGTTTTGTACAATATTGCCATAGACAATAGTGACTTTATTCAAATATTCAATTATCATGAGACACAAAACATTTAAAATATGTCTCATAATGCTCATCTGCAGTTAAAAACATCAGCTGATGATTGCAGCCCAAAGTTTATTGCTCATGTGTACACTGAGTAGAATGAAATATAACTGCACACTACCTTTCTCGAGGCAAGCAGGAAGGTAGCATTGACCGAGACTCCACAGAACAACTTCTGTAAGATTAATATAGCCACTAGGCATCCATTAAAAACAAAAGTGTCAACAGCCCAGCATGATGGTATGCAAAGAAACTGGTCAAGGTAGCAGCTGGAATAGAACATGGCTCAATGGCATCTGACTCTTCTCTTCATTGAGTGCAGGATACACCTGAAGGTTCTTAATTGTCATGCCAGAGTGGGAAGGTGGTCAGATACTAACCAATGTCTCATGCATGTAGTTCCACAGGTTCAGCAGGAAGGTTGATCTGTCATTTTGTATGCCAGTATCATACACAGAAGTCAAAATCCAACTGAGCATGCTAATATCAGTTGAAAATTTCCGAGCATCATCATAGGAAACCTTCCCATATTGTAACAGAGCAATGTAGGAGAATTCTACATATTCTTATGGTGCACCTAATATTAATATTGCTTTTTTCTTTGTCTGATCTCATTTTGTTAAAAGTACACATACATTAGTTACTCAAAGCATCCAGTTTGTTATTCACTATATTATTTAATGTGCTGTTTACCACTGACTGGTGGAAACAGTATAGTTAGTTCAGCTGAAATTTTATGGGTATTCATGATTTAAAGGGGTATTCATGATTTCGTATACCTGGAAATAAACTGAAGGTGAAAGTTTCAATGAAGGAAGAATTGTTTGTTTTAGGACAGGTATAGCTTATTTGGAGGCTCTGTTCTCGTCTTTTAACAAACATTTTCATTTGCATAGTAGACATATGTAAGGATGATCCATGTTAAGTAATAGAGAGTGCAAATACCATGAACCTGCGCTTTACTGCTAGGCAAAGATACATCAGAGAAGATGTGTACACAATAGAAGCTCAGAATGGACTAATTCAAAGTTTACAATAGCACTGGTCAAAGAGTTTCCTCATGCTACATCACACAATCACTGCTAGGTCACCACAGAGTCCCCATTCTGGAAGTGTGGAACACATGGGTGTTGGATGGTGCTGCTGTAGCCTCATCTTCATCTTCACACAGGTGCACATGAGCAGTCAAACCATGGCTGGCTGCTTACATAGAGGTGCATCTGGATCATTTCTTGCTGTGTTGTGTAGGTGGAGTGTGCAAGTTCAGTAGTAATCAAAAATACAGTATTGCGTGAAGTACAGTAGCCGATGAGGTTGTCTGAAATGGGAAAGGAGGTTGGTGTTGGTGACTGGCAGAAGCTGAAGTAAGAGAGGCAACAGTGCTTTAGCAGTGCACATGTCTTATGTCACTGGTGAAAGCAGGAACTGGGTGCATTTTTTTTAGCAGACATAGCCATGAGAACTCCGTCTTCTGGAAATGTGAAGTGATGCAACCTGGATCAACATCTGACATGAGTCTGTATCATGGGGAAAATGTTCCTGGAAGTGTGCCATCATGGACAGTTCATGAACTTCTTGTCCTTCCATGATGAGAAGGTTGTTGATTAGTTTGAGTGAGATTTCTTCAGGTTATAACTGGCACGAGCCTTCTGACGCTATAATTTTGATATCGCCTGGTCTCTGTGTGGAATGTCATGTATGTGGATAGTGCTGCTTCCAGAAGTGTCAGTGGCATCAAGTAGAGTCCACACCTTTTTAAGTCTGTGACCATAACAGTTTTTGGTTTGTCATGCAGTAAAATGTCAAATGTGTTGTTGCCCCATATAATCGTTATATGTGGGTGAGGTGGGTCTAATGCAAGTCAGACGGTATCATCTCACAGCAAAATGTGGTCACAGTCCTGCAGTGCTTTATGTATGATTATTTTCTGACAGTTAAGTGTCTGCAGGGGTGGTATCTTCAGGTGTGCAATATGTTGCTTGACTTTTTAGACAGCTGTACAGTTCTTTGTCTGTAGGCAGTTTGGATGGCTTTGAAAATCTGCCAAAAAGTGCATAGTTCTCTGCAAAGGCGTTCTCTGAGAGATGTGCAGAGATCTTTTTTATAAGCTGAGCATATGCCTAAAAGAATCCATGGCAGGGAATCTTTCCATTCCACTCCATGACACATGATAGCTGTTTGAAGTGTGTGGTGTCAATACTGTACCTGTCCATCACTTTGCCAATGGTAAGATCTTTTTTGGAAGCACTGTATGCCACAAAAGTCAAATGTTTGGTAAGAAGTGCTCACTCAAATTGTCTACCTTGATTTGTCATTACTGTGGTGAGGCAACCAAAACAGGAGAACCATAGACTGAGAAATACTTTTGCAGTGGCCTCAGCAATTATGTCCAAAATTGGTAGCCTTGACCTAGCATGTTACTCTATCAATAGCTGAAAGAACATTTCAGTAACCATTTGAATCAGGTGGTGGTCCCAAGACATCTAAGTGGACATGCTGAAAATGGCCTTTAAGAGTAGAATAACAGTCATGTTGTGGTTGTGCATGCCATCCTACTTTAGAGCATCGGCATGTAACACACGCTTGTGCCCAAGTCTTTTTGACATTTCACCATCCAGAGCAGTCTGTGAAAATCCTTATTGTAGGTTGGATCCCAGGGTTTGATAGCCCATGTAATTTATCACAACATGTCAGTAGTAGATGGTGGCAGTTTTGTGAGACAACACATGGTAATTTTGTTGAACAGCAAGGAACACCACAGCATTCAATATGCAACCCCTTTGTGTTGTGTGTCAATATCTACTGAAAGAGCATTGATACCTGAAGGGAAATCAGCCTGAGCACTATCCACTCTGTGAAAGTGTCAGGTGTCTGTCTTAAATTGCACAATGTATACCAAATGGTAGAATCACCATGGGCAAAAATCTTTTACTGGGTTTCAAATAGAATCCACATGAGCCATTTTGACTATCGAAGTTCTGCCTCCAATATCATCTTCAAAGCACTACATGTCTTATGTATGCTGCCAAAGTTCCCTCCCATAAGGCAGCCACTTACAGTGCGGATTTGTCAATTTTTGGAAAAGAAACACAGTGGCTTTTATATGCCTGCTACCGACTGTTGGAAAGCAACATAAATTGCAAAATCATCTGCATCAGATGTAGCTGTCAGGTGTACAGTTAGAAGTGGGTGTGCAATAATTGTGGCTTAAGAAAGGCAGTTTTTATTTTCTTCAAATTCATCTGTGGGTTCCAGTTAATATTCATTTTGCATCAGATGGCTTGGTTGGTAATGCATTTGTTAGGTGTGCCTTGACGTTAGCTACATTAGACAAGTGCCAACAATAAAAATTTATCATGCTGAAAACTGGCTTAATTCATGAAATGTCTGTGGTTGCAGTAGGTGATGAATGAATTATCACATTGTGATGTAGGCTGCATGCCATTACAGCAAACTAAATGGCAAAGGATGATGACCTGAGAATGCCTCAGCTTTCACTTGTCATGGCTGACAATGATGACAAGTTTGTGTAAAGCACCAAAACTACTCTGAGATGATCATCATGTTCCTTTTTGTGAGTAGAGAAGACAATAGTATGATCCAGGCTAGTGTATCAGAAAGGAAATTTAAATTTTTGTCAAGTCTGCACTGCATTTTTATGTCAATAAACCACATACAGGAATTTCTCAAGTCCAAAATGGGTGATGGCATATTTTTTTGTAATGTCATGTGGGTTCAAATGGTTCTGCAGATATGCTCTCTTACTACCCAACAACCTCACCACTAGCGTGGCTCTCTTCACAGAGGTAAAGTATTATCTTCTGTATGTCGAAGTATTGGTGGGCAATTCACCGAAATTCCATCACTAATGATGGGTAAGTCTCACAGTACCTGTTGGTAGTATATACAGGGTGTTACAAAAAGGTACGGCCAAACTTTCAGGAAGCATTCCTCACACACAATGAAAGAAAATATGTTATGTGGACATGCGTCCAGAAATGCTTACTTTCCATGTTAGAGCTCATTTTATTACTTATCTTCAAAACACATTCATCACAGAATGGAAACACACAGCAACAGAACGTATCAGCGTGACTTCAAACACTTCGTTACAGGAAATGTTCAAAATGTCCTCCGTTAGCGAGGACACATGCATCCACCCTCCGTCGCATGGAATCCCTGATGCGCCGATGGAGCCCTGGAGAATGGCGTATTGTATCACAGCCGTCCACTATACCAGCATGAAGAGTCTCTACATTTGGTACCGGGATTGCATAGACAAGAGCTTTCAAATGCCCCCATAAATGAAAGTCAAGAGGTTTGAGGTCAGGAGAGCGTGGAGGCCATGGAATTGGTCCGCCTCTACCAATCCATCGGTCACCGAATCTGTTGTTGAGAAGCGTACAAACACATGTTCTGTCATACTTGTAAAGGCATATGTTGTAGCAGCACCGGTAGAGTATCCCATATGAAATCATGATTACGTGCTCCATTGAGCGTAGGTGGAAGAACATGGGGCCCAATCAAGACATCACCAACAATGCCTGCCCAAACGTTCACAGAAAATCTGTGTTGATGACGTGATTGCACAATTGCGTGCGGATTCTCGTCAGCCCACACATAATGATTGTGAAACTTTACAATTTGATCACGTTGGGATGAAGTCTCATCGTTAAAGAGAACATATGCACTGAAATGAGGATTGACACATTGTTGAATGAACCATTCGCAGAAGTGTACTCGTGGAGGCCAATCAGCTGCTGATAGTGCCTGCATACACTGTACATGGTACGGAAAAAATTGGTTCTCACGTAGCACTCTCCATACAGTGACGTGGTCAACGTTACCTTGTACAGCAGCAACTTCAACGCTGACATTAGGGTTATCGTCAACTGCACGAAGAATTGCCTCGTCCATTGCAGGTGTCCTCGTTGTTCTAGGTCTTCCCCAGTCGCGAGTCATAGGCTGGAATGTTTCGTGCTCCCTAAGACGCCGATCAATTGCTTCGAACGTCTTCCTGTTGGGACACCTTCGTTCTGGAAATCTGTCTCGATACGAACGTACCGCATCACGGCTATTGCCCCGTGCTAATCCATACATCAAATGGGCATCTGCCAACTCCACATTTGTAAACATTGCACTGACTGCAAAACCACTTTCGTGATGGACACTAACCTACTGATGCTACATACTGATGTGCTTGATGCTAGTACTTTAGAGCAATGGGTCGCATGTCAACACAAGCACCGAAGTCAACATTACCTTCCTTTAATTGGGCCACCTGGCGGTGAACCGAGGAAGTACAGTACATACTGACGAAACTAAAATGAGCTCTAACATGGAAATTAAGCGTTTCTGGACACATGTCCACCTAACATCTTTTCTTTATTTGTGTGTGAGGAATGTTTCCTGAAAGTTTGGCCGTACCTTTTTGTAACACACTGTATATGCAATGACAGAATTGACAGTCTGTGAGCTGGGTTCCATAGTCATTGGATGCATGAGGGATGGTGGGGCACTGGTGATGCCTTTCACAGAACGTGTGCTGCTGTTGTGTGGAAGAATTTCACATCTCACCTTGGGAAAGAGATGAAAAAGTCTTAAAAATTCAGTCCCAAATTGTGCTTCGTTTATGTCAGTGATGAAAAACTGCCAGAAGTACATCTCCCTGAGCTGAAGCCCTATGTTTGAGATGTGGTTCCAGACACTGTAATGTGTGACTCGTTCACTGCACAAAGTTTGAAATGCAGATGAAGTTTTTCCTGTCAGTGGTAGTTCATGTGGAATGATGCTCATCTCAGACCTAACATCAATGAGGACATATTGATTGTGAGTGTGTTGCAGGACATAGAGTCTACTGCCATGTGCAGTGAGATTGGCTCACTTGTCAAGGCAATATCAAACTTGAATTGGTGCAGTTATCCAGAGCACCTAATATGGATTGTTTTTTCCATTTGGGTAGTTGCGGGGAACTGTGCAGTTGCAAGCTTTATTGCCAAAACATGCATGAGACCAGCAGAGGCATGGTTGCATCTTACTGCTGGTCATCTTTGTTTTGAGTGGTTGAACGTCGCTGCCTGGTGGGTGGGGGTGACTTCATCATCAGTGACATCCACATGCACTCAGTATTGTTTGGTAGCCTGCAGCTACATGTCACAGCATGCTTCCTGACTGGGAAAGAGATAGTCATTGTTATCTGTTGAATTAATGCGCTGTTGATGATGTAATGCTGCAAGAATTTTGTCTACTAAAACTAATCTTATTTCCAATGGTTATGCTCATGTAAGATCATGCTAGTTATAACACAGAAGGTGACTTTATAATTCAGAGTGTCTACAAGTGGTGATCTGGCTTGAGTGCTATGTCAATTAAGTGTCATAGAAGTCTCCACAGCTGGGAAGGCATTTTGATGCCTAAACAGTTGTGATAAATAACTTGATGCAGTTGCTGTTCTGGTATTCAGGCAAGGTGATGAAACAGTGTTGTCATCACTACATCATCTTAGTTGGTAGCTGGGGATGACAATATAAAATCACTTATGAGGTTGGCATGATCATCAACATGGCACAATAGGTAATATACTTGGAGCTATCATCAGAAACACCATGACTGTTGCAACAGAAGGTATCGATACTGAAAATACTTGCTACCTTTAAAACATGTTAATATTTTCTCAACTGTTTTTCTAAAAGTATTTCATATGTTCTTGTACACGATGTGGAATATTTCAGGCTAAAATGAATAAAAAGAAAATACTTTATTTTCTTTGTTACAATCGATATGTACTAACTCTGTTTGTACAGTTAAAATTACTTTTATTTTAGAAAGATTTGAAAAATTACTCTTCTTGTAGAAACATTTGAAATTCTGAAATATTTGTCACACTTAAAATTTCTATTATTAATTTCACAATCTGGCACTAATTATTAAATTTATTTCTAGATTCATTTATAAAATAATAATGGAAATTAATAGAAAGGCATTTGTCAACAAAATTTGTTAACTCTTTGGAATATTGTTGGTGCTGTGGAGCGAAGTAGCAGTGGGTGTGCCTCTGAAGTGCTTGTACATGTTTTTAATTTCGGCAGTAACTATGTAATTTTTGATTTAAAACTGGACATTGTAATGACAGTATGATACTGAAAAATGTGATGTAATAAAAATTACAGAAACATAAATTATGGAGCTGGCATACTTCAACATTATCATGTCATTTGGAACCTACAATGCCAAGAATGTCAACCTCAAGAATCAAACCCTAGCTGTGAAGAACTGGAGCCAACTATGGGAAAAGAAGATGGGTAAAAAGTTTATTATAAATCTTACTCTCTTGAAGCTTATTAAAAAGAGTTTATTTTGAAGAGTGACAATCAACATATGATAAGAGGGAGGGGTAAGATTATACTGTGGAGAAAGTCCTCAGTAAGAGTGAACTACCTGTCTGGTTGTTCTGGGTGAGAGGGTGACAGATTGGGTTGTGAATTAAGGCACACAAGACTGCTGTTAAAATTCTGGAGTTCATGTAGTACTGCAGCTGGACAAAAGGTGTCAACAGATGAGCTCTTTTGTGAAAGCTGCAGTGTAGAAGAGAAGATGGGAAGGTGTGACATAAATGAATGTCACCAGTCAATGTCTGTCCACGGCAGTATGTTCAGAGGTGTTATTGGAAGAGCTGCATTCACTGCTAAAATTTTGCACATCGGTAACTAGTGCACATTGTTAAAGTCCATGGTGGTCATTGTTCATATCATTGGAAATGCGCAAGAAAATGCCACTTTCACATTTAACAAAAAGTAGGAGTTGGCCCTGCTGATGTAAAGTGTTGAAATCAACGGCTTGTAAGTCAGTGCCTCGTATTTGCTAGTCTACAGCACTAAAGGTTGTAAGATGGCTCCATAGTTGTAGGAAGCATGATGAGTCAAAAAACATAGAAAATTTTTTTGCTGATAATGTCATTTGATGAGGTGTCACCAATGTAGGGAAGATGCTATTGAGGATGCTCCAGGTGAAATAATAGAGAGCATGAATACCATGAATCTACATTTTATTTCTGGGCAGAAATACATCAGAGAACAAGCATATACCACAGAAGCTTGATTAGATTAGATTAGATTTACTTTAATTTCAATTGATACATAGTGAGGATGTCCTCCAGGATGTAGATCGTGTCAGAAAAACAACAATACATGACAAACATTTACAGCTGAAACAAATAAGCTAATGTACTTTCCACAGGTCACAAGTGGAGTGATTGTCATTTTTTTTTACATGAACACTATATGAAAGGATCATTTTACAACCCGCATTTACTAAGATTCCATTAATGCACTGAATTTAAAATTTAAAAAAATATTTTGTTTTATTTATAAGGTAATAAAGATATAATAAAACTACTACAACACTTATTTGCAATGAACACATTACTGCACTGAAATGGTGCAGAAGTTAGATTGTACTTTATACACATATCAAAAAAAGTTTTGCATCACCTCAGATCCGAGAGTTCCAGAACCTGTACAGAAAATTGGAATAGGGATCAACATAAACATCACTTCTGCCCTTTTTATTGCTCATGAAAATCACACATTGCGTGTTGTGCCACCATACAAGAAGACCTTCAGAGGTGTTGATCCAGATTGCTGTACACACAGGTACCTTTAATATCCAGTAGCATAGCCTCTTGCATTGCGGCATGCCTGTACTCACCATGGTGTACTATACACAAGTTCATCAGGGCACTGTTGCTCCAGATTGTCCCACTCATCAATGGTGATTCAGTGTAGATCCCTCAGAGTGGTTGGTGGGTCACGTTGTCCATAAACAGCCCTTTTCAATAGATCCCTTGCATGTTTGTTAGGGTTCATGTCTGAAGAACATTTTGTCTGCTCTAGTTGAGCGATGAGATTATCCTGAAGGAATTCATTCACAAGATGTGCACGTTGGAAGCACAAACTGTTGTCCACGAAGATGAATGCCTCGCCAATATGCTGCCGATATGGTTGCACTATTGGTTGGAGGATGGCATTCACATATCATACAGCCATTATGGCGCCTTCCATGACCACCAGCACCATACTTTGGCTCCACATAATGCCACCCCAAAACAGCAGGGAAGCTCCACCTTGTTGCACTCGATGGACGGTGTGTCTAAAACGTTCAGCCTGACTGGGTTGCCTCCAAATATGTCTCCAACGATTGTCAGGTTGAAGGCATATGCGACACTCATCAGTGAAGAGAACATGATAACAATCCTGAGCAGTCTATTGGGCATGTTGTTGGGCCCATCTGTACTGTGCTGCATGGTGTTGTGGTTCCAAAGATGAACCTTGCCATGGATGATGGGAGTGAAGTTGTGCATCATGGAGCCTATTGTGCACAGTTTTAGTCGTAACACAACGTCCTGTGGTTGCACAAAACACATTATTCAGCATGGTGGCATTGTTGTCAGGGTTCCTCTGAGCCATAATCCTTAGGTAGCGGTAATCCACTGCAGTAGCAGCACTTGTCAGCCTGAGCGAGGCACGTCATCGACAGTTTCTGTCTCTCTGTATCTCCTCCATGTCCAAACAACATCACTTTGGTTCACTCCAAGACACCTGTACACTTCTCTTGTTGAGAGCCCATCCTGGCACACAGTAACAATGCAAATGTGATTGCACTGTGGTATTGGCCTTCTAGGCATGGTTGAACTACAGACAACATGAGCCGTGTACCTTATACCTGGTGGAATGCCTCGAACTGATCGGCTGGGGACCCCCTCTGTTTAATAGGTGCTGCTCATGCATGGTTGTTTGCATCTTCAGGCAGGTTTAGTGACATCTCTGAACAGCCAAAGGGACTGTGCCTGTGATACAATATTGACTGTCAATGTCTATCTTCAGGAGTTCTGGTAACCAGGCTGATGCTAAAGTTTTATTGATGTGTGTGTCTATATATATAAAGACACACACACAAAACCAGTTGGTCCTACAGAGAAATTCATCAATGATGTAGAAGGAGTTGGCCACCAATAAATCCTTTAGGCTTCTCTCGAACTGAATTTGTTTGGTTGTTAAGCTTTTTGTGGTTGCTGGCAAGTTATTGAAAATGTGTTTTCCTGGATAATGCACACCTTTTTGTACAAGAGTTAGTGACTTTAAATCCTTATGAAGAGTATTCTTATTTCTAGTGTTGATTACATGTACTCAGCTGTTGGTTTGAAAAAGTGATATATTTTTAATGACAAATTTCATTAAGGAATAAACACAGGGTGTACATAAAGTTTGGAAACACTCTCAATTATATATTGCACAAGAACCAAACATTTTGCAGATATGATACATGTGTCTTTTTGAAGAGAACCCCTGAAAGTTTTTTTTTTTTTACACCACCACAGTGTAGTTTGGTAATGTGCCGATAGTCAGTGCTAGTCACAAACATGGCGAGTTCAGGTGCAGAGCAAGCTGTTTCATGAAATGGCCTCCCTGATCACCATATCTCACTCTGCAAGACTTTTCTCTATGGGGACAGAAAGATCTGGTGTATGTACCTCCTCTACCACATAATGTAGCAGAGCTCTGGGAGAGAACATGGGATGTGACTGCCACAGTTGACGATGCCATGCTGGAATGGGTAAGGCAAGAATTAATCACTGTATTAATGTCTGCTGGATCACTCATGGTTCGCATATCGAATGTTTGTAAAAAAACTCACAGAGTTTCTCTTCAGAATGCAATATGTATGACATCAGTACAATGTTTAGTTCTTGTACAATAAATAGCTGAAAGTGTTCCCAGACCTTATGTACACCCTGTATATTGGGAAGCAGTAGTTAGTATGCCTAGTTCCCTAGCCAGGCCTTTGCAGGATTTTCTTGAGTTCACACCACATATAACTCTTATTGTATGTTTCTGTGCCCAGAAAACTTTAGCTTGGCTTGATGAATTACCACAAAAAATAATCCCATATGACATTATGGAGTGAAAGTAAGCATAGTATGCCAGATTTTTCATTTTTATATCCCCTATGTCTGACAGATTTTGCATTGCAAATAGAGATTTGTTTAGACGCTTCAGCAGTTCTGTGGTGTGCTCTTCCCAGTTGAATTTATTATCAAGTTGTTATCCCAAAAACTTGACACTGTCAACTTCTTCTATCTGCTTGTCACCATGTATTAGGCATATACTTGTGGAACACCCCTTACAAGTTCTGAATCGCTTGTAGTGTCCTTTTTCATAGTTTAGTGACAAAGAATTCACTAGGAACCAGTGATTAATGTCCACAAATATTTTATTAGCTGATCTTTGTAAGGCTACACTTGATTTGCTATTTATTGCAATGTTTGTATCATTGGCAAACAAAACAAATTTGGCATCTGGTAATGTTACTGATGAAAGGTAATTGATTTACACAAGAAAACGTAAGGGTCCTAAGATGGAACCTTGTGGGACCCCACATGTAATAAGCTCCCAGTTGGATGATGCCTGATAGCTTAATACTTGTCTCTTTCCTCATAACACCCTTTGTTTCCTGCTAGAGATATAAGATTTGAATCATTTTGTAGCATTTCCTGTTACACCATAATATTCTAATTACCTTAAAGGATATTGTGATTTATACAGTCAAATGGCTTTGACAGAGCAAAAAATATACCAGGTGCTTGCAGCTTTTTGTCTAATGAATTAAGTACATTTTTCATTGTTAAGTGTAGATAGCCTTCTCAATATCAGAACCCTTTAGAAATCCGAACTGCGACTTTGACAGTATGTTATTTGTGATAAGATGGTTATAAAGGTAGAATGAGATTTTCACTCTGCAGTGGAGTGTGCGCTGTTATGAAACTTCCTGGCAGATTAAAACTGTGTGGCAGACCGAGACTCGAACTCGGGGCCTTTGCCTTTTGCAGGCAAGTGCTGATTGTACATTACCTTTTCTAAAATTATGAGAATGCTGGAAAAAGTTAACTTGGACAGAAATTTAAAACAGTTCTTTATCTCCCATCTTAAACAGTGGCTTAACTTCAGCATATTTGAACCATTCGGGAACTATTCCACTGATAAGAGATTAGTTACACAAATAGCTTAATGTTACATAACTCAGAATCACATTCTTTAATTAATTTTGTTGATATTTCATCATACCCACTAGATGTTTTTGATTTCAAAGATTTTATGATGGACATTACTTCTGAAGGTGTAGTGAGCTTCAAATTCATATTATGGAAGTTACTTGAAATGTCTGGTCTTTTATTTTGTTACTTGATATGACTATCTATTCCTTGTAAAATATTTGCTTTGATGTCCATGTTATGATCTTCAATATTTTATAGTATTTCTTGTAACGTGCTATAGCATCAACATCAGAAATGTTTCGCATTGACAGATACAGTTTTCTTTTTGTTTTACAAGATACCTCTATTCCTTGAGTAATTCATGACTTCTTTGTAGACTTTGCTCTAACCTTCATTAGTTTTGGGGGAAAACAGTGTTCAAATAAGGTAAGCACTTTATTAGCAAAAGTGTTATATCTTTCATTCATGCCATGAGCACTGTAAACATCACTCCAGTGAATGTCTCTGAGGAGTGTCCTAAAATAATCAATTTTTGGCTTACTGATTACTGTCTTGAGTCCAGATTTAACAGATTTTATATCCTGTTCAATATTAACATTTAACAGAAGGAACTGCACGTCATGATCTGAAAGGCCATTGACTATTTGTTTTGTAATATAATTTTGTTCGTTGCACTTTTCTATAAAGATATTATCAATGGCTGTTTGTGAGCAATTGTGTACCCTAGTTGGGAACTTTACAGTGAGAATTAAGTTGAATGCTAGTGTTTTAACTCAAATAAGTCCCTATTGGAAGAGTCTTTAAGGAAATCAACATTGAAGTCACCAGCAACTATTATTTCTTTGTTTTTGGTTGATAAATAGGTCAGTACAGCTTCAAGGTGGTTTACAAACAGATTTAAGTTACCTGTAGGTGCTCGATATACACTTAATCTTATGAAGGATTTTTTGTGAAATTCTTCTTCTGTTGCACATGCTTCCATATGGTGTTCTATGCAAAATTTATGGATGTCTATGTTCTTAAATTTATGACAGTTCCTGATGAATGTGGCAACTCCTCCTTGCTCTATTTCTGCTCTACAAATGTGAGATGCCAACCTAAATCCTGTAACACTTACAAGTTCTATACCAGTGGTCACATGATGTACAGAGAGGCAGATTATGTCAGCTGGGTTTGAAGATAGTTAATACATTTATTACATAGTTATTTCTCAGTCATCGAATATTTTGATGCAACAAAGACATGTGACACTCACAGTGTCTGAGTTAAAATTGGGTAGAGTCGAAACTTCTGCTGATTGTTGAAAATTCTTAACCTACACCTGTTTGTGCTGATGTAATAAGCTACAATTATGTTTTTTTTTTCCCTCAAACTGAAGGTTTGTCTCAATCCTAACCTCTCTTAAAACTTGATTTATTTCTGTCTTCCCTACCCTGAAAAAGGGACTTTTCTGAACCCTTTAACCACTGGTATTTTATCACGCATGACAGTGCCTCCTCCCTTTAACTTTCCTGCTATTTTCCCAGCCAGCTTCCCCTTCCCATTTCCGTTAAGGTGAAAGCCATGTGTAGTATAATCCCACCTATTGAAAGAATCGACACTAAACACACCAATGTGTGACCCTACACCTGACATAAGCAGCTGTTCAAACTCCAAATTAACTCTCCTGACAGAAGAGTTCAAATGAGGCCAGTCATATCGCCCAGTAACAGACACAAACTCAGCAACAGTATGCTTCGATGCTGATTCGTGTTTCCTGCTATATTACGCAAAAAAAATGAAACATTTAATGGTAAGCTTAAAGAACACGGTAATACACCTTTTTACTATGTAATCAGTACTAAACTAAATGTTATTATAATCTAAAACGACTTATCTTTACGAAAACACCAAAACTCACACTAGTCGCCTGGCTGCAGGGCTGGATTAGGCTAACTATATGGTGTAATTATTTGCAAAATATAGTAATAATTTATTTTTATTTACTTACAGAACAGTACTGAGAGAGTTGCATAATTACTAAACTGTTCCATAATACAACATCATGAAAACGAGAAACTGGGAGATTACAAAGTACAGAACACATAAAAATAAAAACACATACAACCGGTTAATCAAATATGAATAGGACAACCCTGAAAGTATTACATACATGATATGAAAATACAGCTTAATGCTCAATTTATGTGATAATACACCTTACAGATTTTTTGAGGTATTAAGGTAGCTTTTCACTATGTTTTATATACTCTTACAAACTATAAAATGACACAGATAGAAGAAATTACCTCAGAAGTTCTTTAAGTTTAGTTTTGTTGTCTATTTCACATTGAGATTCTGGAGGAAGAGCATTAAATATCTTTATAACTGAGTATTGTACGCCCTTCTGAATTACTTTCAAAATTTTTACGTTCAGTTGTTGAACTCATACTTCCTCCATGTGTTGTAATAGTGGTATTCACAGTTACATTTCTGTAAATCAGGGTTTTTACCAATAAATCATGTAAATTGTAATGCCACAACAAAGCATAGCCAAGGCACAGCAGTTGAATAAGTGAACGCTCATGCCATCTGTTGGACAGTTGTGCAAACAAAGGCACAGGTGTTTCCGCCTGGCGGCAGTCAAATGAAATAGCGCTATGAGTAAGACAGTATGTGAATAGTGCTATGCTCGGATGACGAAATAAAGAAGCATTAAACTAGGATAATATTATTACGTCTAGTAAAAATATTAATTTAACATTAGTTTGAGATGAATATGGTAATGTTATGGTATGTCCATTTGTAAATAGAGAACTTGGCATAGTGTAAATTAATGTTTAAATGTGAGGGAAATCCCCAAGAACGCGGACAATGCAGGTTGGCGCATGAATTTGGCAGTAGAGAGAGACATGTGTTCTGGAACTGTTCAGATGCAGAACAGAGATAACGCGGCGCGAAAGTGACGGTTTTAGTACGGTACGGTAACGTTGCTTGTAGACAGTTAAAAGTGAGCTTACAACAGACACGAACTGGATTTATGGTGTTTCAGCAAGTCAAATGGACAATAACGCTTCGAGGATGCAACATTTCAACGGAGACGGCTTATGAGCAATTTAGTTGCTGTTCCTGCTCAAAAAGCACATGGCACGCCTTGTGGAAGTCTGCGTAATTTATGACGGACTGCAGCGACCAGCAGCAAGGTATGAAGTGACCAGTGTCTGCAGCTAATGTTGTAATGTGATCTTACTACCATATGAAATCCATTAATGAGCTCACGCCAGCACAAGCAACGAACTAGTAGTTATCGTACGTCAGTGTTTTTATGGACAGTGCATTTTATACCACCGCCATAAAAAGTACATTTATCTGTAGCGAACCAGTTTATGCATTTATCAAGTCAAGTTCTCTACAGTGTAATGCCTGAGTGAAATAATAAATTTGTGATTCAAAGTGCATTCCATGAGTGTCATAAATTATTTAAAGAAAATAGTTCATTATTATCCCAAATCCATCACTGTGTTTGCAGCAATATCCGTAAAAAGGCTATATTACGTGAGTATCGGCGTATTAATGCAACAAGAGGATATAATCGGAGTTAACGCCGAAAATTTCCAACAAACGCCGGATTATGCAACTGACAGAAGATGCCAGGCACTGTGCCACATTAATTACAGTTCAACTCGATGTGGTGGCTTTTCACTACATTATCAATTTAAAAACTCATTCAGTTTCATTAGAACAAAATGATTCTAAAGTAATGTTTTTAACATCTCTAGTAACCATCAGTTCTATAGTGTTCACTGACTATTCAGTTAAAGAATTTATTGCCACCACAGTACTCATTATACCTTCAATACAACGCAAATTCAGTAACATTAAAATCATTACTGACAGTTGGTGTAGATCAATCTAACTTACTGCAAGTTCAAGTGTTTATCATATGTGTGTGTATATTGTGTTACGTAAATGTTGTTCGCCTGCTAGGCGTGATTAACGTACACCAGTTAGTGCATTTTGTTCAGTCACTTCAAATAGGTTATTTTTGTTAATGAAAATCGGAATTCATTTAACATTCGATTTCTTGTACGCCATCGCCAATATTTATTCAGCAATTCCGTGTAATAGTCTGAACTACATAGCAAAGCTATTCAGGCTTATTACACGTGATAGCCGCTTTCCAGACGTCCGATGCCGCACGGTCTAAAAATATTACAGTACATTCAGATAGTGGTATCGCATATGGCTTTGCCGTGACAGGACTCGACACAGTAGCCAAATTTTCGTGGTATTTGTCCGCCACGTGGCGACCGCAGGTGAAAGGGGCATTAATCTTAAATTGGTGTCCTGAACTTTGCAGTTAAAATTTGGTGTATTTTAAGTAATACGATCTCTAAGTTTTTACGAAATTCCAAGATGGCGGACAAGCGAAAATTATTAAGTGACATGGACAAAGTAGAGCAAGATGGCGGAAGTCCAAATAGTAACAGAGGGGAAGATAACAGAGATGGTACAGTATATGAGAGTAAACCAGAAAGTGTTCGATAGTTGTGCAAAGAGTAGTGGGGCTGAAGAGGACTTACAAAAGACAGTGAATGTAAAGATCGAAACTATAAAGCAGGAAGTCACAGATAGTGACCAAAGTAATTTAGAAGGGGCAACTGCATACCCAGTACATGCAGGAAAAATAAAAATTGAATATGTAGTGGAACCCACTTGGGATTTAAGTATGTTGGTAGGCATGTTTCAAACAATGAGTGGAAATATAGGCACAATAAACGGAAATATAGGTTTGCTGAAAGAGGGAAGTGAATGAAAGAATAGGCTCACTAGGCGAAAAAATGGAAACTGTAAATAGAAATATGGAGGCATCATTGAAAGTAATGGGGGAGAGGCTAGACACCTATGAAGGGCGTGTTAGTGCAGTTGAAAAGAGTGTAGAATTAGTATACCTTGAAGTCAAACATATTGAAAGAAACTCATGAGATAGTAGCTCAGGAAATGAAAACCGAAATACAGGAATCCGTTTCTGAATTGGAAACCCAAGATTATTCATGTTCAGTCAAGCACTGAAACCAAAATGCAAGCAGTTGAAGAGACTGTAGGTAGCAAAATTGTTAATGCAGTAACAGTAATAAAGCAAGATGTAGATGGTAAAAACAAAGTCTTAGCAAACCATGTGCATCAACAAATTTCTGAATTGAAAGTGAATGAGGTACGAGGGCTAATCACAGTAACTTCAGAAATTGCTGAAAGGATTGAGAGTTTGGAAAATGCGAAGAAGTCAGCTATCATGTATTCATTTGGAGGGGCATGTCTTAACCATGTAGGTGCCAAATTGGAAAAATTTGACCCAAAAGGCCAAATACAACCTGTAACTTCTATGAAAGCTTGTAGGACTTTGATTCCCAGGGAACTCCCTGAGAAAAATAGAATAATGATAGCAGAAACTAAGATGATTGGTGATGCTAGGAATTGGGCAAGTAGGGCCGCAGAGGATTGTGAAACTGTAGAAGAGTTTTTGATTGAATTTGAAGAGGAATTGTGGTCCAAAAGTAAACAGAGTGAAGTGTACCAGGAATTCTTGGATGCTGCACCATATAAACTAGGTGGCAACAAGACCATGAGAGAATATTGTGAGGACTTGTGTCAAAAAGTAGATAATGTAAGGGGTTTGGTAACAGAGGAGCACTTGCTACATGTGTTGCATAGGAAGTTACCTTGGAACGTACAAAGGTACATTAGCTTGGCAAGTAGTAACAGGAAAGATTTCTTGCGAAGAATAGGTGAACTGCATGTGTGGAATAGGAGCAATGAAAACATGTCCAACTATAATAACCAGAACAGACACAATTATAGAAATTACCATAATAATGGTAATAATAACAGGAATGAACAGAGGCGGGAATATGGAGTGAGAGCAATGAGGATTAATAGAGGTAGAAGAGGTGGAAGAGGTTTTGGTGGTAGAGGTAACTACAATGGTAGACCTCAGTACCAGTCGAAAAACGAAGAACCGCCACATTAGAGGGCCGAACTGGACCGCTCCAACAACAGTATAATAGGAACCAACATTATCACCAAAATAAGAATTACAATAACAATAGGCAATATAATAGACAGCAAGTAAATTATTGCAACAAGAGTGAACAGAATGAATACCATGCTTGGTGTGAGAAAGATATGAAGCAATGGGGGAAGAGAGAATGGGACTCTAAATTACAATGGGTACAAGGTTTACCTGGATTTTGTAGAAAGAAGGAATTAGACACGTATTACAAGCTAAGGAAAGCCTATCAAGTAGACATAGATGATACCTTGCCAGCAAATGAACATAATAGCGTAACTAATGTTAAAGAAGGGATAACCAAGAGGGAAAAGGTTGGTACTTGCAGAAATATAGGAAAGATTATCAATGGTAGTACCAGAAAAGAAGTAGGAAGTGTAGTTACTGAGAGTAAGTCTCCCAATAATACTAGTGGTGAGGAAGGATATGATCACTGGGTAAATGACTTATATGAGTTAGGCACAGGATTAATAGAGTATGAGAGGGAGCTAGGAGAGGATACTCGTAGTAGAAACGAGAAAGTTGAAGGAAGGGGTGGAATTGAAATAGAGGAGAATATTGAAGATATTCCAGAAATATGTAGTGAAATGGAGGAGAATCAGTGGTTCAAAGGAAATAATTCAAAGAGTGGCCAGGAAGGTAACAGCTTGGTAGACACGGGTAATGAAATCATTAGTGTAGAGGGGCAAGTATTTAATGGTAAATGTGATATGGTGGTAGTAGGTGAACCTAGTTAAGAACATGAGAGGTTATATGGTACCCAAAGAGCAGAACTAAGTGAAATATGGCGGTGAAAAAAGGTACACGAAATTCAAGTTGAGTGAAAATCATGAAACAAAATGAGTTTCAATGCAACCAGTGCAGAAAAACTAATTTAATCCAACCAGGGAAATGTTACTGATGTAAGTTAAAAGTAAAAAACGTACGTGAAATCATCACAAGATCGAAAGCAAGTGAAAAGTCAGAAGCAAGTTCAGTGCGCAACAAGTGTAAACATTGTGACGACTTTCGTATTGTGATATCCGCAAGAAATAGTGAAATAGAAGAACTAAAAAGGACTGTAATCCAACTAGAGAAACAGTTGAAAAATCGGGACTGTAATAATCAACACAAGCTCCAAACTATATTGGACACCAGTGAAGTAAATGAAAAAAGTACAGCAGCCACAAGCACAAAACTTGGACATATCAAAGTAACTGCTTCAAAGAAAACTCCAAGAGAGTCTGGAAACAGTGTAGCTGAAAAACAAGTGAGCCCAGAAACTATTAAAAAACAGCAGGAGTCACGTTCCGTGAAATCTACTAGTGTTTCAAAACATGACCAACTCAAAAAAGACAAAAAAGTACTAATTTTTGCCACTAGTCACGGTCCTCAACTGGCGGAAAAAGTGACAGACACACAGTCAAACCTAAGAGTACAAGCCTTTATAAAGCCAGGGGCAGGAATAGAAGAAGTTGCGAAGTCTCTTGCAAAATCTGAAAACCTTGACTTTAATGACTGTGTCGTAATTTGTGCAGGCGCAAACGACGTTGGCAGAGATAGAGGTAAAACACTCATCACAGTTCTCGACAGTGTGCTGCCCAAATTAAACAACACAAACGTAACTGTGGTAAATCAACCCCATAGGTATAACTTACCGCCCTGGTCATGTGTAAACAAACTGATAGAAAGACTGAACATTGAGATAAATGAACTGTGCAGAAAATATCCTTATGTGAATCTAATAGATGTCAGTACATTAAACAGAGACATGCATACCAGTCACGGCCTACATTTGAATTACTATGGTAAACAATTCTTGGCTGAAGAAATTTGCCGTTTTGTAAATAAGAGTGACAAGAAGCACAAAAAGATTGCAGATCAGAGCATCTTGAACAAATGGATCACTAGGGAAGACTCATCTCGCCCAACTAGAAGAAACATCAGGCAGCCACCTCATCTGAATGATTGTTTACTGCCAAAAGCAGTAGCTACATATTGCACAAACAAGAAACATTTAGACTGAAGGTAGGTGGTACTGTAGATTTTCTCACAAATTCTGTAATAAAGATCTTTCACCAAAATATTCAGTCCCTAAGCAATAAAGTAGAAGAACTAAATATTTTATTAATGCATGAACCAGATATCTCTCAACGAATATGTTCCAGGGAAAGTTATGTTATCACTCTGAAGACAGTAGCAGCAGTTCCAACCCCTCCTATGCAAATGAATCCGAAGAAACAGCACCAGCAGCAGTGTCCAGTGAGGTGAGCAGGAGGAAAAAAGTGCCTCCTCCCCATCTGAATGATTAAAAAGAAATCAGACCAAAGAAGAATACAAGATAAACAGATTCTGGATGTTATCTGAGGTAAGAGGTTTATCAGAAATTACTAAATGTGGTAGTAATAAGCTAAACAAAAGCAACTCTCTCCCCTTTCATATAATGCATCATAATGTTTAATCTCTTATCAATAAATTATAAGAACTAGAAATAATACTGGATGTTGATGTTATATGCATAATGAACACTGCCTAAAAAAAAAAAAGAGTACCTTACCATTGTAACTGCATACCGATCACCTGATAACAACTTTGAGGACTTCCTGGGCAAATTTGAAATGATGTTAAATAGTCTAGATCCAACAAAAAAAATTGATTGTGGTGACTTAAAAAATGATTTTTTTGGAACCCTCAAACTGCGTAGATGAATTACTGAACATGGCAAAGAACTTCAATTTAATCCCCACAGTTAATACACCAGCAAGAGTCTCCAACCATTGTAAAACAGCACTAGACCAACCCACTCTCCATACAATAATAAAGTAGCAAATATGGGAGACAGTGATCATCAGGCTCTGTTGCTGACATTGGAGTTATATACAGAGAAAATTTCACCCAACAAATTGATTGGGTGCAGGGATCTTAGTGATGGTAAGGTAGCAGGCTTTTGCCACCTATTAAGCTGGGAAACATTGGATGAAGCGTTGAACAAAACAGATGAAAACAGAACGTTTAATAACTTCCATGGAAAATATCAGTACTATTTTGACACAGCCTTCCCATTTAAGCAACATAAATTATAACCTCTAGAAACTAAAGTTGGATCACTCCAGCGCTAAGAAAATGTTTCTGCATTCATACAAAAAACAAAATACTGTATCATTACAGATGAAAAATTATATTAAAGAATATAGTAGGATCTACAACAAAGCTATTAAAGATTTTAAAAAAGGAGTAATGACAAATACATCTGCAAATCAAAAATACAACACACAGGACACAAGAAACATCATCTGTCCTGAAACAAGCACCAAGCCTAAGTCTGGAAAATGGGCAAGCATCTGATGCCACTACAGTATCTAATACCTTCAATGAGAACTTTAACAAATGATCTCATCCAAAGTAACTTTCAGACTCTTAATATGCACTGCACTGAAAACGACAAATACCGCAGTGGGTCTATGTTTCTCAAACAGGCCACACACAATAAGGTGATATTAGCAACTAGATCATTAAAGAAACCTTTATGGGATTTTGGGGGTATTCCATACTATGTTATAAACCAAACAGGATATTATATCATAGAACCACTAAAGCATATTATTAACCACTCCTTCTCCACTGGTACATTTCCAGATCTTCTTGAGGTTGTGAAGGTAACTCCCTTGCATAAAAAGGGAGCAATAGACAATGTTAACAAATACAGGACTGTAGCTCAGCTTAGTGGCTTCTCAAAGAACTTTGAGTAGCTCTCTTACAATAGGCTGCTAAAGTTTATTAACAATTAACAAACTCTCTTCTTTCAAATCATCAGCATGGTTTTGGTTTCAGGCAATGAAGATCCAAATCCACAGCGGTCTATGAATTGTTACAGGTGATCCTAAAAGTTGTAGACGAAAAGGAAATGGTTACTGGAATCTTCTTGGACCTATATAAAGTATTTGACATTATAGGCCATACTATTCTATTAATTAAATTGGAAATAAAAGGAAATAGAGGCACTTCAAATGAGTGGGTTGAGTGACAACTAAAGGATATTCTTAAACAGGATAAAATCACTAGAAATAATATCAGAACAACATGTGTATCAGAAAAAATTAGAGTGAAATATAGTTAGCCAAAATCGTCTAAATTAGGTCTAACTCCCTTCCTTTTGTATATAGATGACATGAATCCAATTGTCCATACCAAGAGAAAGCTTTACTTGCCGATGACACAAGTATTTTGATAATAAGTTAAAAACAAAATGACTACCCACTAAAGATTAATTTAAAAAGTTTAATATTGGTTGGTAATGTGAAATTCCTAGGAATATATCTGTAGAGTGAACTAAAATGAAGCAAACATGTTCGATTTCTTACATCTAAACTGTCATCAATGTGTTCTATGCTGCAGATGCTCAACAAAAGTTGAAACAGAGAAACAATAAAATAGGCATATAATGCACACTTCCCATCAGCAATCAGATATGGAATAATAATCTGAGGGAATGCACCTTGCAGCCAATCCATATTCAAAACCTACAAACGAGCTATCAAAAACATATGCAATATAGAGAAACAAGATATATGTAGCCCTCTTTTCCCAACATTAAAGATACTGAACATTCCATGCCTGTACATATTTGAAATGATTGTCTTTAGAAGAGAATATTTAGAAACTTCCAATGTGTATCAGTGAAACAGTTTTGTGCTCAGTCATGGAACAAGAAATGGCAATAACATCCATGCATCGTATACTGGGACATCAACCTATCACAAAAGTGTTCTTTATAGAGGCACACAGTTATATAAATCGCCTTCCTAACAACATCAAATTGTTAAAGGAAGGAAAGTTGATCAAAAACAAGCGTAAGTCAATTCTGATGGATCACAGCTTCTACTCTGTAAATGAATTACAGACCAACAGAATTGGAGTCTTATAATGTAAAATTATCAAACGTAACGTAGTAATCACACTAACTGTATGTATTACATTGTATTAACACAGTAATTTCCATTTACATCAAACTTATGTTAAATTCTGATATTTTTAATATGTATATAACAACAATAACAATGAAACTAACTAACTAAGGTTAGATGTGGTCTCTGAAAATAATTTATTTATTTAATTAATTTAATTTTGGTCCTGTGACAACTGGTACAGATATAGGACAACTCAATACAGAATACAAAGGATATATACATACTTGCAGATGACACCAGCAGATACATTCAGATATATCTCAGTCTACGTCACAGGGCCCCACAATGCTGAAGAAGCACCCCAGAAGCCTGTGCAATGCAACGCTGTGTCATGCTGGCTTTATAAGCCAGCTGCAGAGTTCCGATTGCGTCAGGATGGTTGCACCAGCAGCCAACTCAGTGCCGCTTGGTGTGAGCTGCAGGTGTCCAGCTGCGTCCTTCTCACCAGCTTGGCAAAGAACATGGTGACAACGAGCGCCCGCTATCCAGCACCCGAATCTGTGGCCCTCGCCTCAGGAAGTCTCCGGTGTGCATCGGGAGAAGAGACGACTGTCCATGGGGTAGTGAGCCGAAGAGTAGTCTGCAGCTGTCTGTTTGTGGACACCACGTCGGCCTCAGAGGGTTGAACCAACAACCTGCTGTGGACTGGGATGCTGGCGCCCCACCTGTTGCTGTGTGTAGCCAGAAGTGTGACACGCCTCGCCATCCAGGAGAGCTGCCACACTTGAATGCCCCACACTGGCCTCAGAGGGTCGAACCAGTGACCCTCTGTGGACTGGAATGCTGGCCCCCCAACTGGTCTGCATGTAGCTGGTGGTGATGCAACATGCCCTGCCATCCAGGAGTGCTGCCACACTTGAATGAATCTCATTAGAAAACATCACCTATTTATACTTGGCTGTGCACCTCTGTTTTGCCAAGTGTGCCTCTTTGCGTCACATGTTCATAACACTTAGGTTGGCCAGTGGCCCTCTTCTGCCTGTGACTTGCGCCATCGAATCTGCTGCGTGCGCCCTCTCTGGCAGTTCTATGCCCCTGTGGCCTCTATTCACCTTCGCAACTGCTGGTACGCATAACTTACTGCAATCCGGCCCGCACCTGGCTGTAACTCGTGCTCCAAATATCGCAAAAACTAACTTTCCCTATCCTAAACGGTGGTGCCGCTACATTATTCCCCTCTTCAGAAAGACCTGGTCCCCGAGTCGTCCCTTAACTAGCTCTTAACTTGTTTGGATTGGCACTTATGACATACTTACTTACTATTACAAAACTTCGACGTGATTTAATGCTCCTAAGCACGTGACATGAGGGGAGAAACATAAAAAAAAATCCTTAATGAATTACCACTCCACTCAACGCCCTATTAACCCCTTACCTACGCCCTCAGTATCCAACCTACTGGGACTTGGTCTACCCTTGGATCCCTCAGGGAACCGGCTCTCAACCTGATCAGAAAGAAAGAAACACATAACAAAGTTAAAGCTGCGATGACACTTGGCACTGAGGGGCTCAAAATGATTGTTATTTGCCGTTGCTTTTCCCTATACTGAGCGACATGTTGAACAAACTGTTCGGCTGATATGCGCCCCTCTTGCTCTAAAATGAACTGGTTTACAGATCTCAACAGACCTGGCTCCAGAATTTGATTTAACAAGGTCGGATTCTGTCTTGGCAAAAACTCTAAAGTTACTTCTGGCCAGTAAAGTTGCGGCTGCGTATCATTCAGTTGTGTGACTCTTGAAACTGACGCTAGCAGGTGGAAGGTTGGTCCTATTATGTTACACTCAGTTCCATTGATTAAAATTCCGCTCCCCTTGAGATCTATACATTTCGCTTCTGCAAATACTCCCCGCTCAAAACAACTTGCTACTACTAACAAATTCTTGTAGTTGCAGTAGATTCAATGCATCCCGACCCATTGCAAGCTCAATTTAGACTCCAAGATGTCCCTTGGTCAGTCTATTCCTTTTCCCCTGGCTAAAAATAACTGCACCATGCACATATTCCATATTTGTAGCTTCACAGATTTTCCTCCAACATTCACTATTTTTGATCCAAACCCGACACCGATTGTGTCCTACTCTCATTCTTAAATTTACATTATATGATCTGCTGCAGTAAACACGACTTACCTGACCCAGCACTGTTGATAACTAAAAATTTAAACAGGTAATGGTACGACTCTGACATCGTTCAACACATATTTATTACGGCTTTGCGGCAAAATTTACTTCGAAGCATTTATTTCTCCAGAACTGCGTTTGATTCCTCCTCCAACAACGCTCCACATACATCAGACGCTACACTTCACTTTTCAGTGACCTTAGGACAGGGATCACCATCACCCTTCCCCCCTCTACAAAAGGACTGCTGCCCTAGCAGGCTCACAATACTCGAAAACACATATAAAATACACTGCCTAATTACTCTATGCGACCCCAATGATACATGACAAGAAAACAAAAAAAAAAAAAACCTACAAATATTCTACTACTTTCTAGATCGCAAAGAATTCTGTACTTCATGGTGTACTCTAACTTCCTGGTTTTCTCCGTACTTACTACGTCTCTTCACTCTCTTTTTCTTCCTCTTTCCTTCCCGTGACATGCCTGGAATCACATCCGGGCAACTCTTAAATGGCCATCGCCTCCCAATGTGTACTACCGTCGTTCTACTTGGCAGCTGAAGCTTAAAATTAACGGGAGATGTGGTTTCAACAACTTGGTATGGCCCTTGATACCTCATGAGGAACTTATTCGTTTTCCCTTTTTGCGTATAGGAGCTGGACAGCATTACCCATTGCCCCATTTTATACTGCAGTAAACTTCCTTTCCGCTTTACTGCGTCTTCCTGCCTTTCCAAAGCCTTTGTATTCCCCTTTTGTACCCGTTTCCAAACACCCTGAATTGTCCTTGCGAATTGAAATACAGATTCACCAGTCCTTCCTTTCTGTAGCTTCACTAAAATGGTGACGGTATTTTTCGCCAGTACACTACCTCGTATGGAGACAAACCGGTATTTGTAAGGATTTTTGCGTTGTATGGGCATAAAATATGCTTCAAATACTCGTCCACTGATGCTGATGAGGATCCACATAATAACTAAGCATCTTCTCGATTGTTCTGTTTACCCGTTCTGTCCTTTCCTTGGCCTGTGGATTTAATTTGTTCAACAATTTACGTAGTTCCTTCATTAAATCCGACATGAAGTTGGTCC
The DNA here is from genome assembly GCF_021461395.2 of Schistocerca americana. NCBI lineage: Eukaryota > Metazoa > Arthropoda > Insecta > Orthoptera > Acrididae > Schistocerca > Schistocerca americana. The sequence continues at coordinate 670,864,822 of NC_060122.1, forward strand.
CTTGGTCAGTAATTATTGTCTTCGGTACACCAAACTTCAAAATCCAGTTGTTTACTAATGCCTGCGTGACCATTACTACCTTTTGAATTTGCGTAGCCACCAGCTCCACATACCTTGAAAAATGATCTATTATTGTGAGAACGAATCTCTTCCCCGATGGTGTTCGCCTAAAACGTCCTAAGATATCAGTCCCCAGCAAAGAGAATGGACATGTTGCTTCCAGTAATCGTTGTAGCTGTATCTGTTTCCGACTCAAATCTACTCTCTGCGCACATGGTATACAATTCTTGACATACTGATCCACATCTACTTTCCTACATTTCCACCAATACCTTTCCGCCACTCTCCTATTCGTCGCTCTACGCCCTCCATTACCAGATAACATGTGATCATGTGCTTCCTATAAAACCTCATCCCTCAACTTCGCTGGCACTACTACCCTTGGCCCTAACTTCGTTTCCCTGCATAGAAGAACGCTGTACACATTAAACTGTAGCTGTGTCCAAAACAATTTACAGTCATTGTCCGCATCCTGTAATTTTTGCCATACTGCTAGGTCATAACCTATGACTCCTACTTTTGCCACCATCATACTCCGTGCACCCGCATTACCGTGCCTCTTACCAGGCTTGTGCACCACCTCGTAGTCGAATTCACTAACCCTCACAGCCCATCTAGTGAGTCTAGTGGACGGATCCTTCAACCCCAACAAACACTTCAACGCAGTATGATCTGTCACTACCTCAAATCTTCTCCCATATAAATAACATTTAAAATATGTGAATCCATAGATTACGCTAAGCATCTTCCTCTCTGTTGTTGAGTAATTCTTCTCTGCTGCATTCAACTGCCTGGACGTATAGGATACAGGATGTTCTTTTCCAGCAATTTCCTGACTAAGAACATACCCTAATGCTTGATTCGATGCATCACAGGCTAGTATAAACCCCTTTTCAAAATCTGGAAACACAAGAACTGGACTTGATGTTAACACTTCTTTCAGTTCGTCAAACGCTTTCTGACACGCTTCTGTCCACTCAAACTTCACACCCTTCTGTAACAATCACGTCAACGGCTGTGCTAAATCTGCAAAACTTTTCACGAACTTTCGATAGAAATTGCAAATTCCGATGAATGACTGCACTTCCTCAACTGTTTTCGGTTCCCAAAAATTCCTTACAGCCTGTACCAACCTCGCATTTGTTCGCACTCCGTCCTTACTGATAATATGACCCAAATATTTTACTTCTTCTAATGTGAAATGACACTTCTCCAGGCTCAACGTCAAATGAGCTGCTCTTAACCTCATGAAGACTTCCCTTAACCGCTGTCTATGTTTCTCCATACAACTTGAAAACACTATAATGTCAACCAAATAGACTAGATAATGCCGTCGTCTTAAACCCCTCAAGACAATGTTCAGCAACCTCTGAAACGCTACCGGGCCGTTTTTCAAACCGAATGGCTTTCTAATGTACTGGTAATGGCCTCCAGGTCTAGAGAAAGCAATTTTTGGACGATCCTCTGGAGCCATCTCTAACTGATGATAACCACTTGGCAAAGCCATACTAGAAAAGTACTGGCACTATCATAAGTGATCCAAACTCTTCGCTATGTTTGGAATGGGGTATGCATCAGTTACTGTCTTATTATTGAGATATCGGTAGTCACAACAGAACCTATATTTCTTTTTTCCATCTGCAGATTTTTTAGGGACAACAACAATGTCCACTCCCCAGCAACTATTACTACGCTCTATAATACCGTCTGCAAGCTGCTGATCAATGAAATCCTCCACAATCGGCTGCAAATACCTCGGTATTCTGTATGGTTTACGGTAAACAAGTGCTTCATTCCCCGTTGGTATCGTATGTTGAATTAATAGAGTTGCTGGTAACGGCCCTCGCGGAAAATACAAATCCCTAAATTCCGACAATAATTCTTCCATATGCTCTCTCTCTCCTCCTTTCAAATGCTTAATTTGGTCACACAATGCAGTTCTATCGGCAGTTAGGTGTTGATCGCTTTGCCTACCTCTCGAACACCAGTATTCACCATGTGGCACATACAAATTTGCTACTAAAACTCGTTTCCTCAAATTCGTGTCTACAGCGCTAAAATTATCCACGTTCACGGGAACTACTCTCCCGTCATTCCCCTCCAGTATGCGTACAACACTACGTTTCACAAAACAACCCAATGAACCCAAATCTTCATTATCCTCAAATGGTTCAATAACACATGCTGTACCCACAGGTAAATTCGACTCCACACTCACCCAAAGCGACTTCCCGGTGCCACTAGAGGCACAGTCATGCGAATTAAGCCTTAATGCTAATGTACATGGTTCAATTGGTTTGTTCATTATGTTGAACGCCCCTCGCGACAGCTCTGCATTGACAACAGTTTCCTCTAGCTGAAATAACATTCCACCAAGTTCCACAGTTTGTTGTCCAATGTCAATTTTGGCATGATGTAGTTGCAAGAAATCTACTCCCAGGATCATGTCGTAGCCCTCGCTTTCCCATGGTACCACCTCCATGTATGCATTAAACAAATCGGACTTTCCCTATGGGAAAGTCAACTGTCACCGACCCCAAAGGCATGACCTCCTTATCCCCCACTCCACGCAACCTATAACGTGGTGGGTCTAACTTGCTTCATCCCATTATATTCCTAGTAGCCACTGACACTCGCACCCCTGTGTCCAACAAAATCTTAAACTTTTTAGTTCCTACGGATCCTACCACTGAACATTCCACCTCCGGATACATATTCGTAGCATTGAAATTAAACTGGAGCTCCCTTAGGTTCGTCTTGGGCCTCCTCTGCCATTAAACGCTTGTCCACCTCTGCTATCTCCACTTCTCCATCCTCCACACTGCTGATTTCCACCCCTTCCTCTCTTCCTCGGTGACCGGGTACATTACCTCTGCACATATCCTGTACGACCACTCTTATAAACATTTTATACCCGCTGCAAATACTGTTTGCCTCTCGTGTACCCCTGTTGCCACGTCTATTTCCTCACAATGAATTGCCAGCTGAATGGCTAAATACAAATCTTTTGGAGTCTTTCGGAGTCCCTTCACGCACTTTCCTTGACATATGCGCCGGTAACCCTCTCAAAAATACGTCAAGTGCCCGTTGCTTGGCCTCCTGCAACAGAACACTATTCGCTTCATCGCTCTGACCCATCTCGTAAGTATACTCATTAATTTCCCTTATCCTGTCTGCAAATTTCTCCACCATCTCCCCCTGTCTCTTTGTCATTGCACTTAACGTCCCTCTAAAGTACCAAGTGCTATTCTGTTTCTTCTACCTTTGTAAAAGCCTTCCTTTAACTGCTTAAACTGTCCTGCCTTCCTTATGGCCTCACAACACTTTACATATGTTTTTGCTTCACCCGTTAATCTAATCTTGGTTACATGTAACAACTGCTCATCAGACCAACCATCCATCACCGCTGAAGTCTCCAAGTCCTCCACAAACGAACACACATCCTCAGATGTCTTGCTAGAAAAGAGAATAATCAAACTTGTGGCGGCTGTATCAATCTCCAGCACCCTAGGCAACAACCACTGGTCAGATGCGGTTTCCTGTTCACTTCTAAATGTTAATTCATTTCTCAACTGTGTATTGTCTGCTGTCAACTGTGTTACTTTTTCCATATAGTCATACTCAGTATCATCACAAACCAATATAAAAGTAATCAAATGCCACAAAAAATAATAATACGAGGGTCGGTCAAAAAGTAATGCCTCCCATTTTTTTTCTACTTAAAGAAATTAAGTTAAGTGAAAAATTTGAATTTGGCGCCATTCCTCAAACCTTCTTCTGCAATCCACTGCAGTAGTAACTTTCTGTGTCAACAGGTGGCAGCACAGCAGAAGTTTGTAAGATGGCCGACATCGATGTTCGTTTGAGACAGCGTTGTGTGATTGAATTCTTGAATGCAGAAGTTGAAACGCCCATACGCATTCATGAAAGACTGAAGAAGGTGTATGGTGTTGTGACAGTGGATGTCAGCACTGTTAGACGATGGGTTCGTCGTTGTAAGGAAGCTGAAGGGCAAACACCGTTGACTGACGAAAAGCGGAGCGGCAGGCCGGTGAGTGCAGTGACTCCACACAACATTCAGCAAGTTGATGACATCATTCGTGGTGACCGTCGGGTGACTGCAGATGAAGTGTGTCGCATTATTTCTCTTAGTAAAGGCAGTGTGATCACGATTATTAAACAATTGGGGTACTCAAAAGTTTGTGCACGGTGGGTTCCAAGAATGTTAACCGATCAGAATAAAGAGGCAAGGAAAACAATAGCCTCCCAACACTTGCAGCGCTTCCGTTTGGAGGGAGATGAGTTTCTGAAAAAAATTGTGACCGGGGACGAAACATGGGTGCATTTTTTTGAACCCGAATCAAAGAGGCAGTCAATGGAGTGGCGTCACACAAGCTCGCCGAGGAAGAAAAAATTCAAAACTGTGCGATCGGCAGGGAAAGTTATGACAACAGTTTTCTGGGATACAGAGGGTGTGATTCTGGTTGATTTTTTGGAGCAGGGATGCACAATAAATTCTGTTCAATACGTCACAACCCTCAACAAACTTAAAGTACGTCTTCAGCGAGTTCGCCCAACAAAATCAATGGCAGATGTTCTTCTTTTGCATGACAATGCAAGACCACACACCAGTCGTCACACCTCTGACGAGATTGTCAAAATTGGATGGGAAGTTTTGCCTCATCCCCCATACAGCCCTGACCTGGCACCATCAGACTTCCATCTGTTCAGGCCACTAAAAGAAGCTCATCGTGGGATTCATTTTGAAGATGAGGAGGCCGTCAAAACATCCGTGCGTCAATGGCTTAGGAAGCAGAGCTGTGATTTTTACCGTGCTGGGATACATGCCCTTGTTCAAAGATGGACCAAAACTGTAGAGATGGGCGGAGATTACATTGAAAAATGACAAAATGATCCTCAATGTTGTGGTTTTCAACCTATGTAATTGCATTTAAATTTCCTGACAATTAAACGTAGAAAAAAAAATAGGAGGCATTACTTTTTGACTGACCCTCGTAATAAATCTTACTGCCCCAAATACACTACACTTACTCTGACAACAAAAAATACTATGCCCATGTAAAACATCTACATTGTGGCTTTTGACATTTCATAGTCAAAACACAAACAAAAAAAAGGAATAAAAGGTCCATCTTGTTACTGTACTGAAGGCGGTGTGCTTGAACGTCGTACTGGACAGACGATGTCCGCTATTCTGACACCAAATGTTGTGGCATCAGATGCCAAATGTGGCATATTGAAACTCGGCAAGAACTTTCCAAATGATTTATTTGCTTCCAATACAGTGCTCCGTTCACCTTGGTCTGCATCAGAGGACCCTGCAATGGTGAGGAAGCACCCAAGTGTCCTGAGAAACACAACGCTGTGTCACGCCGGCCTTGTACGCCAGCTTCAGAGTTCCGATTATGTCAGGATGGCTGGAGCAGCAGCCGACTCAGTGCCACTCGGTGTGACCTGAAGGCGGCCAGCTACAACCTTCTCACAGGCATGGCTAAGGACGCAGTGACAATGAGCGCCTGCTATCCAGCATCCGAATCTGCGGCCCTCGCTTCGGGAAGTCTCCGGTGTGCGTCGGGAGCTGAGACGACTGTCAATGGTAACAAGCCGAAGAGTGACCTGCCCCTGGCTGGCTGTGGACCCCATGTTGGCCTCAGAGGGTCGAACCAACGACCCGCCATGGACTGAGACTCTGGCGCCCCAGTGTTGCTGCATGTAGCTCACAGTGTGACACGACTCGCCATCCAGGAGAGCTGCCACACTTGAATACACTGCGTTAGCCTCAGAGGGTCAAACCAGTGACCCGCCATGGACTGGAAAACTTGACACCCCATCTGCTGTGCGTGTAGCCGGTGGTGCAACATTCCCTGCCGTCTAGGAGAGCTGCCGCACGTGAATGAATCTTGTTAGAAAATGGCACCTTTTTATACTTGGCTGTGCACCTCTATCGCTTCGCGTCACGTATGCATAACACTTAGTTTGGCCAGTGGCCCTCTTCTGCCTGTGACTTGTGCCATGGAAACTCCTGTGTGTGCCCTCTCTGTAAATGTGGCTATGTACTGAATGTTGATAAGTTATTATTATTAAATATACCAATATGAGTCAGTATTGCCTGCCTACCACCTTTTTACACATTACAATAATAGTAATACTCCCATAGAACAGTGAGAGTTGTCAAGAAGAAACTTTTCCTGTTTGCTTTCAGGTTTTACTTTGTTGTCTGTCTGTGTGGCTAAGTGATCAAAAATCTTAGTTGCAGAGTAGTGTACCACTTTTTGTGTTGAAGACAACCTTCATGTGGAGTAATGAATTTTTCCTTCTGGTATGGTAAGTATGTACATCATTGTCCCTTTTGGACTGCTATGGATTACTTACAACAAACTTCTTGACGAACTAAATATGCTGTAAAGCATTAGTCAGAATGATCAACACCTTGAAAGATGTCTACTAAATAATCATGATTGGGCGCCACATATAATCTTATGGTGCATTTTTGAGCAATGTGGGACTCTCTTTCTTAAAAGATGAGTTAACCCAGAACATTATTTTACGTTACATTATTGAATGAAAATATGCAAAATATGTCATCTTACTGATGTGCGTCTCCCCAAGATTTTCATTGATTCTAAATGAAAATATGACTTATCTAAGTAGTTTTTTGGACTTCTAAGATCTGCTTTTCCATTTTAAATTCTCATTAATATGGACACTTAAAATTTCCAAATTTTTTACCCTGTTTATTATTTCCTCACCATGTGTTACACTTATCATTGGTGTAGTACCCCAACACGAGCAGAACTGAGTAACAATTAATTGATAGTGAGATCATTCACAGAAATAAATCAACAGCACTATTAAAAACATTATTTACCATTTCTTCAGCTGCTGTCTGTATGCTTGGACTAATTACAATACTGGTGTCATCTGCAAATGGAACTAATTCTGCCTGTTTGCTTCACGAAAAACACTTATGTATGAGAGGAACGTTGATTGACATGAGATTGAGCCTTGGGGAATTCCATATGTGATTTCTTCCCTGTCAGAGGAATCTCCTCTGATGCCATTGGTTGAATTACTAAGTAATACTTTTTTCAATCTTTTTGTTAGGTATGAGGCTATCCATTGGTTGGCTATACCATCAGTTCCTGGGACTTCAATTTATCTAGGAAGATGTTAAGGTTCACCCAGTCAAATGACTTAGACAGATTGCAGAAAATACCAACTGGTGATACTTGGTTATTTATTAGTTATAAAATTTGGTGAGTGAACGTCTTACAAATGAAAATTTTAGAAATCTTTTTCTCACCATTACATAATGTATTTGAAATATTCCAAGAATACACTCTTTTCTGTGATTCTTAAACAAAGTACAGGGAGTGATTGTTTTATTATCTGTGCAAAATTCTACTATATGGCCCCTTCTTTCGTCATTCTCTCTCGGGCCATATCCTTCTCATACTTTTTCTTCTCTTCCATTGCCTACTATCAGTTATGCTCTCCCATTACAAGAGAGGGGGTCCTGGCAAGAAAGTGCCAAGCAAAATTTTTGGACAAATGAAATTAACTGTGTAATTTTGTGCAGTGACTTATACTGCAGATCATGGTGTCAAGTGGTTCTGCTAAAATCTCATGAGATCACACTGTTTCCAGGTTTCTGTTCTTGCCTAAATGCGTTATGTATCTTCTTTGTTGGTAAGTCAATGTCAAGCAACACAACAAATTTGAAGAAGATGGCTTCTATGAAGAAACTGAACTTTTCTATGGAAAAAAATGATGAAGAAACGGATGCTAGTTCTCACTCCAAAAGTTTACCATGTTCTTAGGACGAATTAACATCAAAAATGAGATTCAGGTATGTGTTGCTTGGAATTATATTGTTCTCATAGTTTATCATGTGTATTTGCTGATCGGACAAAGGGTGGATTTCTGTTTATGAGACACATTTCTGATACTTATTTACTTGGCTTTATGAAATGATTGAAGTATACATTACTTCAAGGCATTTAGGTTCTTTGATTTTATGTTATTTACAACAAAATATGCCAAAAGTAAAATTGTTGCTTGGCACTTTCTTTACCTAAAGATTCAAAATCTATATTCACGAAAAATTTAACAGGTATTTTCATTGTAAAAACATCTGAAGTAATATATTGTTATTATGAGGTGTTTCACAACGATATGCCTTTAATCTATATACATATATTTCCTTTTGTTAGGATGACAGTAAGTCTGTTTCATGAAAAAAATGACATCACATGAGGGACTGCCATTCAATAGTCCTCCAGAACAACAAGGACAAAGGTGCAACTTACAAAGAAGGTTCATAGGAATAAAGGAAGAAGAAACGAAGGTTGTGAATATATGAGGGCAGTTCAATAAGTAATGCAACACATTTTTTTCTGAAACAGGGGTTGTTTTATTCAGCATTGAAATACACCAGGTTATTCCCCAATCTTTTAGCTACACGACACTATTTTTCAACGTAATCTCCATTCAATGCTACGGCCTTACGCCACCTTGAAATGAGGGCCTGTATGCCTGCACGGTACCATTCCACTGGTCGATGTCGGAGCCAACGTCGTACTGCATCAATAACTTCTTCATCATCCGCGTAGTGCCTCCCACGGATTGCGTCCTTCATTGGGCCAAACATACGGAAATCCGACGGTGCGAGATCAGGGCTGTAGGGTGCATGAGGAAGGACAGTCCACTGAAGTTTTGTGAGCTCCTCTCGGGTGCGAATACTTGTGTGAGGTCTTGCGTTGTCATGAAGAAGGAGAAGTTCGTTCAGATTTTTGTGCCTACGAACACGCTGAAGTCGCTTCTTCAATTTCTGAAGAGTAGCACAATACACTTCAGAGTTGATCGTTTGACCATGGGGAAGGACATCGAACAGAATAACCCCTTCAGCGTCCCAGAAGACTGTAACCATGACTTTACCGGCTGAGGGTATGGCTTTAAACTTTTTCTTGGCAGAGGAGTGGGTGTGGCGCCACTCCATCGATTGCCGTTTTGTTTCAGGTTCGAAGTGATGAACCCATGTTTCATCGCCTGTAACAATCTTTGACAAGAAATTGTCACCCTCAGCCACATGACGAGCAAGCAATTCCGCACAGATGGTTCTCCTTTGCTCTTTATGGTGTTCGGTTAGACAACGAGGGACCCAGCGGGAACAAACCTTTGAATATCCCAACTGGTGAACAATTGTGACAGCACTACCAACAGAGATGTCAAGTTGAGCACTGAGTTGTTTGATGGTGATCCGTCGATCATCTCAAACGAGTGTGTTCGCACGCTCCGCCATTGGAGGAGTCACAGCTGTGCACGGCCAGCCCGCACGCGGGAGATCAGACAGTCTTGCTTGACCTTGCGGCGATGATGACACACGCTTTGCCCAACAACTCACCGTGCTTTTGTCCACTGCCAGATCACCGTAGACATTCTGGAAGAGCCTATGAATATCTGAGATGCCCTGGTTTTCCGCCAAAAGAAACTCGATCACTGCCCGTTGTTTGCAACGCACATCCGTTACAGACGCCATTTTAATAGCTCCGTACAGCGCTGCCACCTGTCGGAAGTCAATGAAACTATACGAGACGAAGCGGGAATGTTTGAAAATATTCCACAAGAAATTTCCGGTTTTTTCAACCAAAATTGGCCGAGAAAAAAAATGTGTTGCATTACTTATTGAACTGCCCTCGTACATCCTACCGAAGGTAATCCTGTTCCAGCAGCAACAATAGAAAAATGTGTAAGTGCCTGTCACAAGGCTTTCAGTTGGGTAAAGAAGGAATAAAAAATGTGTTCACTGGATTTTGGGATTTAGGAGATTATGGTATGTAAAATGCCTGCTCCTCTGGCAGTATAGACGCATGTTCTGGAAATGGAGACACAAGAAAAATTGCCCAGAAAATTGTTACAAAAACAATACTTTCATTTTTAGAGTGAAGATTAATGGAAAGTCAGAGTTTGTAAGAAATCATTTATAAAGTTTCATGGCCTACAAGATCACAGAGGCCATATAAACAATATAATATCAAGAATAAAAAATAAATGAGGTAAACATGCCAATAGGTCTAATGCAGTGAATGGTGTCCACGCTCAAATTAAGTCCATTCCTAAGTACTGCTCTCTTTACTGTAGGTCACAAAACCGTGAGTCTACTTAGGCAGTGATATGAATATCACATAGCTATATGAATAGTGCTGTCTACACTGCAAGGTTGCAAACATACAAGCAGTATTACAAAGTACAAAAAAATTCTGTGAAGAATATAATATAGGCTTTAAATTCCCTGTAGTAGGTACATGTAAAACATGTGACTGCCTCCAGATAACGATAGAAAATGGGACAGAAGAACAGAAGTCTGCTACATGCATAAAAAAATGAATTGCTCTTAAGTTATGCTGAATCTCTGAAACTAAGTGAATTTTTGGAGTTGTCCATACATGATCCTAACATACATGTCACATCCATAGATTTGTATCAAACATTGTAAACTCCCAAGCTCAGTTCCTCTGTTGCCTCCTACTCCAGAGAACTGTGGACATGTAATGTTGGAATACGTGATTGTCACCAGAATATTGGACATATGCTTGTATGGGATGAAAATATTGCAGGCCGAGATAGTGATGAGATTGTTAGCTGTATTCTCAAATATTTTAAAACAATAACTATCTCTGCAAAAACCTTATTGTATTTTCTGATAGTTGTGGGGATCACAATTAGAGCTGGAATAGAATGGCAGTTTGGAGTTATCTGTTCCACACAAAGAGGTTTGAAAAAATTGAGAATTATTTCCTTGTTCCTGGACACACTTACTTGCCCTCAGATAGAGACCTTGCTAAAATTGAGAAATATCAGAGGGGGCAACTAAAAGTATACTCTCCATCACTTTGGAGAGTGTCATAAAAATAGAAAGTGGTGATTTCTTTGAGGTAACAGGACGGAAAAATAGGCTGCATAATATTAATAGGACACGCTGTGGCAGTGGTGTTCAGCTTAAATTCTCAGAGGCTGCGTGCTTCAGATTTGAACAAACCAGCCCATGGGTTATGAAACTGAAAAAAAGAATGAAGAAGGAGTTTGAAGAGATATCTACAAGGAAGAAAGGGAACATAAGTACCATGGCTCTAAGATATAAAAGCAATGTACCTGTTGAAACTAAGATAATCAAACTGGATTATGTAATCAGGCTAATGGATTATATTCCACCAATCTACCATGACTTTTATCGCAACTTGCTGCCTGCTGCTGTTAGTGGTAAGGATAATGGAGAAGAAGGTGTAGGAAAAGTATTTTAGGTTATTGCTAATTTATTTTTGAAATGCAACATTGTCTGTTAAGAAATAAAGTAAATAAACATTTGTTTGTAACCACTAATAATCTTAATAAAAATATTTGTTTAATGCAGGTTACATTTTTTGTACGACATAGTGCCAAGCAACATATGATCTTATTTTAAAATATTAGTTTCTATGCAATGTAGTTTAATAAAATAAACCAGAGAACCATATTACATGTGTTCAACCAAAATTTAATAATTCATGGGATTTGAGAATTTGCTCAAACATTGTTATGGATTTATCTTGAAAGCAGAAAAATGCAGCTTGGCACCTACTTGCCAGGATCCCTCAATTAAATTTTCATCCTACTTAACTATCTGAATAATATCTTTTACCTCATCACACATTCTCATCTGTTCATCACCTGGGGAGCTAGCTGATGTATAAACTTCTACTTCTGTGGGTGTGTTTGCTTCATGTTTATCCTGGCTATAATAATCCGTCCACTATAATGATTGATGCCTGACCCCAATTCCTATTTTATTCTTTAATATTAGATGTGCTCCTGCATTACTCTAATTAATTATTTATGCATAAACCTGTAACCACCTGAGCAGATATCCTTTTTTACCACAGTAAGCCTTCATCAACTTCCTCTTTATCTAACTTCAGCCTAATAACATTCCTTCTTTTAAAAAAAATTCTTTAAGCTACTTACCCAATCAAGGAATCTGACATTCCATGCTCTGAAGTACAGAATTCAAAATTTATTGTTCCTACTGAACAGTTTCCACCCAGATATCCAATTGGAGGGCTACTTTATCTCCAGAATAATTTAGCCCAGAGGATATCATCATCATTAATCTTTGCACTTGAGCTGCTTAGCCTGAGGACAAATATTATCTGCAATTTCCTCTTGCTTGTAGTTGTTCACAGTACCAGCATATTATGGCTTTGTTGAAAAGTGTTTCAAGGTCAGATCAATAACCATCCAGATTACTGAATCTACAACCATAGAAAAGGGTATCAGAAGCTAGTCTGTTCTCTCCACATACACCCGTCCACTGTGCCTATACCTACAGTGCATCTATCTGAATATCACTGAGGTACATAAGCCTCGCCATTTCGAGGTCTACAGTTAAGCTGAATATCACTGAGGCACATAAGCCTCGCCATTTCGAGGTCTACAGTTAATGGGAGGGGGGGGGGATATAATGCATCAGTAACAGAAAATTTGTTTGTTCCTTCAGATTTTAAATCCACTCTTATTCTGAGAATAAAATCACACATACGCATAGTAGTGTAACAGTGGTTGTAAAATGAAGTACTGGTATAGGAAAACTCAAAGTTACAGTACTTGTTACGTCTTGGAATCCTATCTAACTCTAAGAATAAACATAAAGGGGAACACCATGGAGATAACAACCTTTCTTTCTCATATGATTTCAGAACATTGTTAATAGCAGCCATAACTTCACATCGAAACTTAAAAAACACACTTTTAGGAATGTGTAGTCCTACTTAAGTGACAATAAGTGTGTCTTCAGTTGTTTTTAACTTCTTAAAGAGTGACATGACATCTTAAATGTATTTGATACCCATACACAACAAAAAATGTAGCTCAAAACAAGTCAGAAATTAGTTACAGTCATTCAGATGTGGCTTCTAAATGTCATTTCATCCTCTTTGTTAACTTTTTTAACACCCTGAAATGATTTCTACAAGTAATCTATTTTCAGCCTGAATTGTTGTGGGACACATTTCTTTATTTTAGTATTGAAATGTGCAGAATTACAGTGTGTCATCAGAAATTTTGATAGTGCCCATGAAAACACTAGCTTCCAATGGGGTGAGTGGGGAATGCATATTTTATATTTTTGTGACTTAATTTCATTTCTTTTATTTTATTTGAATTTCTTTCCACTTCTATCAGAAAAAGCCGTATTCAAATTTGCCTTGGATTTTCCTAATGGTTATAACTTACTTCATAAGTACCTTGTTTTCTTGCCAAAACACTATGATTATCCAGAATGAAATTTTCACTCTCCAGCAGAGTGTGGGCTTATATGACACTTCCTGGCAGATTAAAACTGTATGCCAGACGGAGACTGGAGCTCGGCATCTGTGCCTTTCCTTCGTTTTTTTTTTTTTTTTTTCTAGTGGACATCACATGACATCTGTTGAAGTTCATTATTGATCTCTTCACTCAGTTCTTTATTACAGAGAGAAGCCAGTTGCTGACTGAATACACTGAGCTACCTTGCCGGCGTCTGAGCTATCTGAGCATGACATATGACCTGTCCTCACAGCTTTAATTCTGCTAATACCTCGTCTCCCACCTTCCAAACTTGACAGAAGCTCTCCTGCAATTCTTGCAGAAATGGCACGCCTGAAAGGAAGAATACTCCAGATACACAGCTTGGCCACAGCCTGAGGATGTTTCCAGAGTGAAATTTTCACTCCGCAGCGGACTGTGTGCTGATATGAAACTTCCTGGCAGATGCCAACTGTGTGCCAGACAGAGACTCAAACTTGAAACCTTTTCCTTTTCACGAGCGAGTGCTCTACCATCTGAGCTACCCAAGTACGACTCACGACCTGTCCTCACAGCCTTAATTCCGCAAGTACCTCGTCTTCTAACTTTTAAACTTGGCAGAAGCTCTCCTGGAAACCTTGCTTAAGCTGTGAGGACGGGTCGTAAGTCATGCTTGTGTAGCTCAGGTGGTAGAGCACTTGCCCACGAAAGGCAAAGGTCCGAAGTTTGAGTCTCGGTCCAGCACACAGTTTTAATCTATCAGAAGTTTCACTATGATTATGTTAGTGTCAAATATTGATGCATCTTTGGTAGAGTTCAAGATTATTGTATATGGTATTTCATTTTAGAACCAGATAAAAATGACCTATAAAATATGGAGACAAAATAGAGAGAGGGGAAAGAGTGAAAGAAATATGTAGAAAGGGAGAAGACAGCGAAGGGGGAAAGAGGTGCACTTATGGAAGATAAACAATAAAAAATGAAATAATTTCAAGTGCCGATCAACTCCGTGGAAGAGTGAAAACGGAAATAGCAGAAGTACTTGAGGTTGGTAAGATGAAAGAACGCCTTTCAGAGTAAGTTTCCACACATGAATTTTAGGTAACCTGGTACTATAGCCAGTGAGAGTATCAATATGGCTTGTGAAGTTTAGCGGGCATTTTTTTTAATGCTGCAGACTATGCTCAGTTAATGAGAATCAGACATCCCCAAGTAAGACCACTCATGTGTGTCCATTTATGTCTTCTGCTACTTTAGAGATTCCCTTTCAACAAGTTTCTCCAAAGTTCGTGAAAAATTTGTACATAACAGAGTCGTGGAGAACCTGAACATTCGCAAGGCTCTTAGCCTTTCTCAAATCGGATTCCAAGTGGGCCTGTTAAGTGATGATGCTATATTTTCATTTACCTATAATATTTTAGTTTAGATTAGCTTCAGTTAGTGTATTTTGTGATTTAACCATGGCCTTCAACTGTGTGAACCATGAAATCCTCCTGTCAAAAGCTGTCTGTTATTGTTTAAGTGGCACAGTGGTAATGTGGGCTCGATTGTACGTAACTAATAAAGGCTTAATCATGGAATAGCACAATAGCCTCATATAATTGGGGAACAGTAAGTACAGGAGTGCCACAGGGTTCTGCACTGGGCCCCTTGCTCTTTGTTGTTTACATTTATGATCTTCCACACTGTAAAAAATCTCCTACCAAATTTACTCCCTTTGCAGATGATACAGCTCTTTTAGTTGAAAAAATGCCTGACCGTGACATTGCAACATCTGTCAACTTTGTGTTCTATGATCTCTATAATTAGTTCACCTGCAATGGACTGCCTTTAAATTTTTTTAAAAGACAGTACATTCATTTCCATGGGTCTCAGGAAGTGCAGAAAGACGTAAGTCTAAGTTATAACAATCACAATATACATCAAGTATATTCTTCTAAATTGTTAGGTCTCCACATCAACAATAAATTATATTGTGCCACATTCTGGACTTGAGAAAAATACTTAGTTCAGTAACTTATACTCTACATATCATAGCAGTGAATGCAATTACTGATGCTTTTAAGCCTGCCAATTTTGGCTGTTTTCATTCATTGTTGTCATATGGCATAATGTATGGGGGAAATCAACCAATGGCCAATAAAGAATTTGTCACTCAGAAAAGAGCAATGCAAATTCTAAGTGGAGTGAGTAGAAATTGTTCATCCAGAGATCTTTTTGAAACACACCAAATATTAACACTGACCTCGTGATGTATCCTATCCCTTAAGTCCATTTCAGTTAAGAATCTACCCATGCAAAAACCAACAGTGACTATCATGACTCTGACACAAGATCATGTGTCTGTTTTTAAAAAAAGAAACAGAAATGTAGTAGAAAATTGTCGACCCATATCTGTTCTTCCAGTAATACCCTAAATCTTTGAGAAAGTAATATACATAAGAATCTGGAACTTTCTAGTAAACAAAAAAGTGATTTCTAAGGGGTAGTAGGGGTTTTTCAAGGGGTCATCAACCATTACAGCAGCATCCAGTTTAATCGAAGATATCACTCAAGCAATAGACAAAAAAGAATATGTATGTGGCATCTTTCTAGACGTACAAAAAGCATTTGACTGTGTTGATTGACCATATCGTTGGACACACTGTGGAACTACAGCATTCGAGGCACAGCCCATAATCTGATTAGATCCTACTAGACAAATAGGAAGCAGTTTGTATCTACACTCCTGGAAATGGAAAAAAGAACACATTGACACCGGTGTGTCAGACCCACCATACTTGCTCCGGACACTGCGAGAGGGCTGTACAAGCAATGATCACACGCACGGCACAGAGGACACACCAGGAACCGCGGTGTTGGCCGTCGAATGGCGCTAGCTGCGCATCATTTTTGCACCGCCGCCGTCAGTGTCAGCCAGTTTGCCGTGGCATACGGAGCTCCATCGCAGTCTTTAACAATGGTAGCATGCCGCGACAGCGTGGACGTGAACCGTATGTGCAGTTGACGGACTTTGAGCGAGGGCGTATAGTGGGCATGCGGGAGGCCGGGTGGACGTACCGCCGAATTGCTCAACACGTGGGGAGTGAGGTCTCCACAGTACATCGATGTTGTCGCCAGTGGTCGGCGGAAGGTGCACGTGCCCGTCGACCTGGGACCGGACCGCAGCGACGCACGGATGCACGCCAAGACCGTAGGATCCTACGCAGTGCCGTAGGGGACCGCACCGCCACTTCCCAGCAAATTAGGGACACTGTTGCTCCTGGGGTATCGGCGAGGACCATTCGAAACCGTCTCCATGAAGCTGGGCTACGGTCCCGCACACCGTTAGGCCGTCTTCCGCTCACGCCCCAACATCGTGCAGCCCGCCTCCAGTGGTGTCGCGACAGGCGTGAATGGAGGGACGAATGGAGACGTGTCGTCTTCAGCGATGAGAGTCGCTTCTGCCTTGGTGCCAATGATGGTCGTATGCGTGTTTGGCGCCGTGCAGGTGAGCGCCACAATCAGGACTGCATACGACCGAGGCACACAGGGCCAACACCCGACATCATGGTGTGGGGAGCGATCGCCTACACTGGCCGTACACCACTCGTGATCGTCGAGGGGACACTGAATAGTGCACGGTACATCCAAACCGTCATCGAACCCATCGTTCTACCATTCCTAGACCGGCAAGGGAACTTGCTGTTCCAACAGGACAGTGCACGTCCGCATGTATCCCGTGCCACCCAGCATACTCTAGAAGGTGTAAGTCAACTACCCTGGCCAGCAAGATCTCCGGATCTGTCCCCCATTGAGCATGTTTGGGACTGGATGAAGCGTCGTCTCACGCGGTCTGCACGTCCAGCACGAACGCTGGTCCAACTGAGGCGCCAGGTGGAAATGGCATGGCAAGCCGTTCCACAGGACTACATCCAGCATCTCTACGATCGTCTCCATGGGAGAATAGCAGCCTGCATTGCTGCGAAAGGTGGATATACACTGTACTAGTGCCGACATTGTGCATGCTCTTTTGCCTGTGTCTATGTGCCTGTGGTTCTGTCAGTGTGATCATGTGATGTATCTGACCCCAGGAATGTGTCAATTAAGTTTCCCCTTCCTGGGACAATGAATTCACGGTGTTCTTATTTCAATTTCCAGGAGTGTATTAGCACTATGGAGGAAGCATGCAAATCAAATACCCCTGACATTAATTTTGGTTTTCCACAGGGGCAATATTAGGACCACTTCTTTTTGTTATTTATGTAAATGATATTCAGTCTACAATCAACCCTGCTACAGCAATCTTGTATGCAGATGATACCATGTTAATATGCCACAATCCAAGCTATTCACAGCTCAAAGTGGAATCCAATACTGCAGCAGGCTTAATTCTGCAAAATTTTAATGAAAACAGACTAAAATTAAATACAACTACATCTATTTATATTGAATTTGATCTTGGGAGGCAAAAAACTCATGAAACCCAAATTTTAGTGGGTGATGAATACATTAAAAAAGAAAACTCGGCGAAATTTCTTAGCCTGACACTTAATGCAGAGTTAAACTGGTCTGATCATGTAAACGACATTTGCAAAAAGTTGCCTACTACTGTATATGCCCTAAGAAAACTGACACGTTTTTGTAACACTACCCCTCTGAGGCAAATATATTTAGCACATTTGAATCCCACCTAAGTAATGGGATAGAGGTATGGGTATCCAGCAGTGAAGGTAATATGATAAGTGCACTTATCCTACAAAAGAAGGCACTTAGAATTATGAGAAAGAAATGAGCCAGGGAGTCCTGCAGACATTTGTTTAAACAATTTAAAATACTAACTGTTCATAACTTGTACATACTTAAGATAATCATTATGGCAGTAAGCAGTAACAAAACACTCAATAAAAGTATACTTGACCACAACACTAGACCTAGAGAGAGAACCCACAATATCTCTCATAGAACAACACTGTATGAGAAAAGCCCTCACTATGCAGGCATGAGACTACTGAATTGTTTCCGTCCTAATATCTCCAAATTTCCCATTACAGAGCTAATAAGAAATTAAGCTTATGGCTCCTAAACTATCCTATGTATTCAATAGATGAGTTTCTATATTTAGTATGCTCGTATGATGGAAGACCATCTATCTAAAAATATATGAATCTCAGATCTTAGACTGCATCAGAAACTGTAAATATTTGAATTTCAAATCTGAAGACAGTGTCACAAAGTGTAAATTCCTTAATCTGTGTACTGCAATAGCAAATTGTATTTATGTATAGTCGATATGTATAATACTGTTCTCCCAAATAAATTTAGAACAAGTTGCATAGATAGTAGTGCCAGGCAATAATATGTAACTCTAGTAAGGCACTGAGTTATTCAGAAGACTGTAAAAAAACTTTTTTGTAATCATTTGATGATGTATCAAAATAAATAAATTAAAAATAAATAAACACAACTTGCATATTGATGGGAAAATAACTGAGCATGTTCTAAAAGAGTTAACACTACTCAAGCAAAGAGGTGCTTAATGCACTTCATATGGACATAGAAATGTTACTAGTGTTATACCACTATTTAAAAGTAAACTAAAAGAATATCCTATGGAACACTCATTTTACTCTCCGATGAGATCTTTGACATAAACATTTGTATATTGTAAGTCAGATATGGTACATTGACTTGTAGTATTTGCTGTTACCACCATGTAACCGAACATAATGACCTATGTCAGAATAACAACGTATTTCACTTGTAGAAAAGTTATAACTTAATACGGAATAATTGTAATTTGTTATTGTATTGTCTTATACCTCTGCATTAGTCCAGGAAGTGCCTAAACTTCTAATTGTTACCATATTTTGTTCCTTTACACGTACTCCAATTTGTATCTATTAGCATCTTTAAATAGGCTACTGTTCTCATGTATAATTATGACCTGTTCCACATCCATACAATTATCTTACATACTTGATCTATGGAACACAAATATATAAGTAAATAAACAGATTCTGCCTGGCATCTAGGTTTAGCTTCTGTGAGGAACACTCAATCCTCCCTCCCCTCCTCCCCTCCCCACACCTTTTTCTCTTTCCATACAACATGGCGAGATGATTTCACTATTATTAAAAATTATTTACTTACGTGTTCTACAGTCCCAGACCATTCCTATGCTTCTCCCTTCCCCCCAATTCCGGTTTCCTCTTTCATCTTGTTCTTTCTCCCCCATCACCATATCCCTACCTCATCATTCCCACCTCAGTCTAATACTCTACATCCCATCTCTCTCGCTTTCCTCTCACCTTTCTATTTATTATTGTTTAATTTAATAGTTGTAACACTATATTCCCTTCTTTGTTTATACTTCTCATTCTGTTTGACTAATTTATCTCACAAGAAATAATACTAATAGAGGTATTTGAAAGTATAATCTTGTCCCATCTAATTGCCTTTTCACTAAACACAAACTGCTTATAAATTCTCAGTAGGGCCTCATAAAAGAGCTAAGTACAACCACAACAGTTATACACTTATTCCATGAAGTTTACTGTCTATTTGACCAGAGAATGCAGATCGCAGCTATGTTTCAGACCTGAAAAAAGCGTTCACTGCGGTAAACTGTAGGTTACTTCTAAAAAAACTAAGGTATTATTGTATTGGGGACCCATCTATGAATCTTCAGGCACGTATAAGCTGAACTGTAATTAGTACATGAACTTCCATAAGAACACGATGATAAAATTATGAACTTTCAATCCAGCTGTGAAGGTGTACTTCGTGGCTCAGCCTATGGTCCCTTTTGCATAACCCATTAACTTCCATGTAATAAGCTATACAGTAATCACCTCAGTCTTAATCTATGGTAGAAAATCTAAGAAGATAGAATCATTTACTAATAATGGTGTAATAGAAGTAATGAAATATTTCAGAGATCAGGTTCTCAAGGTAGATTTAAAATGGGCAGCTCTCACCACTCTTTGAGAATGGTGATGATTTTAAGAGTTTAGTAACAGTAACTCTTTTCGAATGTAGGCTGGATATGGTTGGTATTAGAAAGTTCATTTCATCTGAGCTGAGGTGATGAAATCTATTTATTTATTTTTGTCCATATAAATCTCTTTTTCAGTACATATATCGCACACAGGATATTGGACAGAAAACTTCATACCTATTGGTTTTTAAAATATCAAACACACATTACTTATATTTTTATAGAAAATTGGATCTATACAGTTAATAATTACAATTTTTTTAAAAAATACTGTATATTTACAACTTATTTCCAGAATTAAAGATACAAATTTCATTTTTTCTTGCATAAGATACTGTAAGATTGAATAGTAGCAGTTTTTCAGAAGGTAGACTGTCACAGGCTTTTTAAAGCTCTGTAGTTCAGGAAGAGATTTTATATGTCTTGGTAATTTGTTGTACAGATTTGTTCCTGCATGATATACAGTTTTTTGATATAATGTGGTGTTACAATGACTAATTTGTAAGTCAATTGTCTGACCTGGTACTGTAATCATGGACACTTTTGCTTTGAGGAAAAAGGTTTTCTTATTCCAGTAAACTTTTTTTGACATGCATGACTATTTCCAGTAATTAAATGCAGGGAAGAGGTAAGAACTTTAGGTCTTTAAAGAAAGGTTTGCATGGTTTTCTGCTGCTCACTTATTTCATTATTCTTACAACTGCCTTTTGTTTCCTGAAAACTGCTATGGCATGGTGCAAATTTCCCCAGAAAATGAGACCCAACTTCAGCATTGAATGTACATGAGCAATGTATACAGCCCTAGATGTTTCTGCACTAGTACTTTTGCAAAGATTCCTTACTACATGGCTCATTTGTGCTAGTTTTGAATTTAGGGATGTGATATTAGTGCTCCTTTTAAGATTTTCCTGGATATGAATACCAAGAAATTTAGTTTCAGTGTCAGCACTAATGTTTTGGTTATCTATACATATTAAAGGTTGTACTGCATTTTTATTTTGATCTGTGTGGAATTTCATGATCACTGTTTTTTGGGCATT
The DNA here is from genome assembly GCF_021461395.2 of Schistocerca americana. Classification (NCBI taxonomy): domain Eukaryota; kingdom Metazoa; phylum Arthropoda; class Insecta; order Orthoptera; family Acrididae; genus Schistocerca; species Schistocerca americana. The sequence continues at coordinate 670,886,239 of NC_060122.1, forward strand.
AACTATTAGCCTGTTGAAACTTCCTGGCAGATTAAAACTGTGTGCCCGACCGAGACTCGAACTCAGGACCTTTGCCTTTCGCGGGCAAGTGGTAGAGCACTTGCCCGCGAAAGGCAAAGCTCCTGAGTTCGAGTCTCGGTTGGGCACACAGTTTTAATCTTCCAGGAAGTTTCATATAAGCGCACACTCCGCTGCAGAGTGAAAATCTCATTCTGGAAACATTCCCCAGGCTGTGGCTAAGCCATGTCTCCGCAATATCCATTCTTTTAGGAGTGCTAGTTCTGCAAGGTTCACAGGAGAGCTTCTGTAAAGTTTGGAAGGTAGGAGACGAGATACTGGTAGAAGTAAAGCTGTGAGACCAGGCGTGAGTTGTGCTTCGGTAGCTCAGTTGGTAGAGCACTTGCCCGCGAAAGGCAAAGGTCCCGAGTTCGAATCTCGGTTGGGCACACAGTTTTAATCTGCCAGGAAGTTTCATATCAGCGCACACTCCGCTGCAGAGTGAAAATCTCATTCTATTAGCCTGTTTCTGGTGAACTATTCAGACACTTCTTTTGTAATATCTTTTGCAGATGCAGCAATATTTTCTTCTTTATTTCCTTCAATCAATAGACTGGTATCATCTGCAGACAGTACTGGTTCAGAACCCCTAATGTGTGATGGGAAATCATTGATGTATGTCAAAAATTGAAAGGGACCTAAAACAGAGCCCTGTGGAACACCGTAACCTGGTCCATGTGGTTCTGAAAGGTGTACCTGGAGTTCATTTCCTTTCATGTACTTAATTTCAGTTACTTGAGAGCGATATTGCAAATATGATTTAATCCAATGATTTGGCACACCTCTTACACTGTACCATTCAAGCATCCTCAGGAGCACAGAATGATCAATAACATCAAAAGCTTTTTTTTAGGTACAAGAATGAACATGAGATTTTTCTGTGGTTGTCCACAAGACATAGTTTATTAGGTTGAAAGTGGCTGTTTCAGTTGATTGCTGTGGTCTCAAGCCATGTTGACATCCATAAATAATATTCTTTTTCTTGAAGAATCTGGTAAGTTGTGAAAGGAACACTTTTTCACTAATTATCGAAAAAACCTGACAGTAGTGACACAAGCCTATTGTTACCCATTCATTGCTGATCACCTTTTTCTATACAGGGGTATTACTTTTGCCATTTTCAGTTACTGTGGGAAGACACCACATGATAAGGATGAATTGCATATGTCTAATAAAGGAGAGAGTATGTGTCTTGCTGTGATTTTTATAATATAATTTCGAATATCATCAATACCCTTTGAATAATTACTCTTCAGTGAATTAATGGTATCTAGGATCTTTGTTGGGGCTTCTGAACTGAGGAACATGGATATATTATTTATTTCTATAGATAAAAGCTCTTTCAATATTGTAGTAGGTGCATTACCAAATTTTTCCTTCACTAATTTTCCAGCAACAGTTGCAGAATAAGAACTGAAACTGTTTGCAACTGCCCTATGGTCAGTGACATTCTTGCCATTGTGCAATATCACAATATTTTTGTAAGTTGTCTTCTTCCCCATAAGATCCTGCACAGCTTTCCTCATGGACTTAGCTTTAGTGGATGACTTCATATTATATTTGACATTTTCCTTAATTTTTGTCTCTTTTATGACACATTTCAATACTAACTTATATTTTTCGAAATAACTAAGAAATTCTGGACTACTGTCAGTTTTTGATTGCAGAAAAAGTTCCCACTGGCTTTTACAAGATGCTCTAATGCCTGATGTAGTCCAGTTTTTGAATCTATCTGTGCTTCTGGAAATCAATTTCCTCTGTGGAAAAGTTATGTCGAAGTTATGCTTGAAAATGTTCAAAAAATTTTCAATCTTTCCATTGGTAGTAGAGGTATCAAATACTTCTCTCCAACATTGTTCGCTGCTTAGATACTGGAAGTATTCAATATTTATCTGTCTATATATTCTTTTATGTGTACACAAGTCGAAATGTGATTTACAGGCATGGTTAGTAATTACGAAAGGTGGCCACTATAGCCAGTATCAAAGTGTTCTGATGGACACTTGTCCATGTTTACACATACCTGATCAAGGGAGAGTAACACTAGTTTTTCTTACATGTGTTGGAGAGCTAACAGTCACCAATATTGTAGGCTTTTATAATATTTAAGAATTTTTCCCTGTGAGGGCTATGGCTCAGAAAGTCGATATTAAAATCTCCACACAGTACCACTGTTTTACAAGTTACGTTGAATTTGCTTAAATCAAGGTCTAGTTTTTTAAAAAAAAAAACACTTATGTTGCTAACATGAGATCTATTCATGCATAAAACAATGTTTTTTTGGACATTAACTCATCAGCTGAAATTTCAAAGTGTCTTTGAGAACCTAGTTTGCAAACAGATACTATACTCTTATAATCTACATTTTCTTTTATATGTATACAAGTTCCCCCATGTTTTGATTCTATTCTACAAACGCTGTTGCAAGATAAAAATGCGATATTTTTAAGTACTGAAACTACTGATTTTGTAACCAATGCTCACAAAAACTGAAAAGTGAATCATCTTTCCATTCACTACTAAGGAGTAGGTATTTATTTCATCAACTTTGTTTGTAAATGACTGTACATTCTGGTGTATAATCTTCAGTGTGTATTTGCAATTTAATTCTGCATAACATTTTTGTAATACAGCCTACTTCCCTGAAAGATGTCTTTTGCCTTTTTATAAGACATCGCATCTTTCTTTATGACCCATTTGTCGAAGGTACTTTGGACTGCTTCTACAATACGCCTGTTGTGACTCAAATTTGCTAAATGACAGATTTCTTCAACCAGAAATTGTTTTCCACTATGATTTAAATAAAGGCCATGGCTGGTATGCATGAATCTGTCTAATGTGCTTACATTTATTAAGTTCACATACAGAAATTTTTTGCATACTTCATCTACCTCTTTGTTTACTCTTCCTATTTATTTACACATTACCAAGGAGGTAGGTCGTATCTTACAAATGAATACGAATGTTTTATTCCACCATTGGACATATTTACATGCAATTGATGTTGTCATGTTAACATAATAAAAATAACTTCGACATAACAAATGTTGTTAACTGCAATATAATAATCTAGGAGGATGCAATACATATTTGTGCAAATATCAATAACGACAAAAAGGTTCCTAATAGACGAATTACAAAATAAATGAGCTACATAGTTCAGTGAATGACAAATAAATAACCAAACAGATAATTAACAATAAGTACACGACAGTAATAAAATAGTTGAACAGTGTGGCATATGTATAGTTTGCAGTTAATTTATAGTTCATTCTCATAAGGAAAGTGGGTCATTTGTCACATATTCAAGGAACTCTTGAGCAGAGTAAATTACTTTACTTTCGATCCACCTCAAAAGGCTAGTTTTAAATTTATTTACTGGCACTGTGTAGGTATTTTGAGATAATTTGTTGAAGTAGACAGGACCAAGATGTTTGTAGCTGTTGCGTGTCTTTGCGAGCCTAGCATATGGCATATTAATTGTATGACTGATGACCATAGATGTTAAGTCCCATAGTGCTCAGAGCCATTAATTGTATGTTCACTTCTTATGTTATGTTCATGAACTGTTCTCCTTAAATCAAATTTAATCAGATTTACGACAGCTACACTAGTGTTGCCTAATTTGGATAGCACACTTTCAAGAACAGTGATGACTTCACTACCTTTATCTCTGGCAACATCATATGCACCTGTACAAATTACGACACAGTCTTTTGAGTCAAGGTTTTCACACGATTTCACCTGTGTTTTTGTCACTTCTACAAAACCTGCTCCTGGCTTGACAAATGCCTGGACACTTAGTTTGTGTATCTGCCAACTTTTCTGTTATCTGCCGTCGATGATTATCGGCAAAAATTAAGACTTTTCATTCTTTTTCGAACACTTGAGGTCAATCGACTGATATTTTAATCACTTTTCTTTGTTCACGATGCGACACGCGCGAAAAATTTACAGTGCAATGTTGCTGTTGTTTGTAATTAATATTAGGGCTCATATGTTTGAGTGACATTTTTTGTACAATCACGTTTGTCATTATAGCTATTTGATGCACTTGCTTTTATATTTACAAGTTTTGTGCTGGTTCCCACAGTAATTCTTCCTCTGTTTATATTATTGGTAACCTAAATGTCCTTGAGGTTGAGTCAGTGTTCTGTTTGTTGAGTTTTGCAACCAAGACTTTGCAGCTGTTTTTCCAATAAGGCTACAGTTCTTTTCTTTCACTGTTTTTAGTAGTTGAAATGAGACGAAAGTCATCGCAATATTCATATATGGATGACACTGAATTGACATCTGCCACTGTTTTTTCTCTACATTTTGATGTAAGGATTTCATTTGCGATTTTTGCTTTAACTTCGCAGCAGTAACATTTTCCAGGTCGAACCATGATACATTTTTTGCACCAATTACATAAAGACTCATTCTTTTTTACGTTTTTCGTGGAACCCGATTTTCGTTTACCTTTTCAAACCGTTATCTTAACAAACTTAAATTAATCCCTTGTATACTCCGTTTGAGGATTTAGTGTTTTAAAACTTGAATTATAATTTCTTTATGGCTGTAGGAATGTAATCATAATTTTACCTAAAACTCTTTGTTTTGTATATTGAGACAAAAAACTGCAATATCTAATGCCAAAAAAGACTAAACGTTAGTTAAGAAAGATTTGTGGTTGTGTTGTGTGAATGGTCTGATTCAGCTTCTTGCTGTGCAGTAAACATTCTCCTCTCCACAATACATGATTTAGATCCACTATCAACAGAAATTTGTGGAAAGAATATTCATATTATTTTCACGTTTGATGATGCAGCACAAAATTAGTAAAAGCAGATGCTATTCATTTTATGGAAACAGTGTTTACCAATACTGCATGTAACACTGCAATAAAAGCTAAGTTTGAGACTTCAAACTGATTTATCAGTTTCACAGTTAGAAGTCAGAACAATTGTGAACTGCAGATACTAATAGTAATTTCTTTTTAATCAGCAAATAGATTCAGGAATTACTTTGTGTTCGATTCTTCCATCTACATGTTTCCAACAGCTTCATTGCTATGAAGGCTATGGAGAAAAATGTGCTGAAAATTTAACATAGTTGGAAACAATGTGACAACATCGTCAAAGTAGAAATAAGAATGAAAGCATCATGATAGGGAAACGTGAGAAATAGTCAAGAAATCACTAGATTCTGGTCATCAGCTAACTAGTATTTTTAAGAAAACAGAGTATTTTGTATCATTCTTCTTACTGTCTCCTATTCTCCTTCCTGAATAATGCATCCACCATTCTTAACCTAATACTTGTGTTATACCTCCAGTCTGTCCTTCACTTTCAATGTAATTATAGTTTCATCCTCAACTTAAAATTTGTATTCTGTTCCACATTCTATCTGCAATGTTCCCAAATCTATCCAGTTCACATTTCATCTACTACTACACAAAATGCAATTTCTTTACACCTGATTTTCACATCCACTGCATAAAGACATTATCCCTATTAATTAAAATTTCACTCTGTTGTTTAAAAACTTATTTTTCATTACTGCCTGAATACACAAATAACAATTCCAGTAACTACTTACCTCAGTTTTTGTTCTTTCAGGCCCTCGGATCCAAATATTAGTTTGAAAAGCATTCCACTCCTTATCTGTCAGTGGAGTATCTGCACTGTACGTAAATCTGAAATGGAAATTTCATTTTGTAACTACCCACGTTCATCATTTAATCAATCAATTTATTTATTTCCCATGCACTACTATACCTCTTGCAATGTAATTTCACAAGTGATTACAGTTTTAAGAGGAGAAGTGCTTTTACCAATTTTACATACAAAGGAGTTGGTCTTTCCTTTTGCTTCCTAGTAACTTCAGGGTAGTATAAATTTTCCTTTATTCCTCCTATCTTGGTCGCCAAATGAAGGGCTATTGAAGTGCAAAAAAAAGATGATGTTTGTTGGTAACTTGTAATTAGATGGTACTGGTAGCACATTTTTCAAATCTCACATTTCTTAACCTACAAGCCAATTGTGAGTTAAACCCAAATTATTAATAAATGCTCCCACTATCTCTTCTAATTATGAATAATTCACTTATATTATCCTACATTTTGTCCTCGCATCTATTTAGTTTTCTCATCTGATTGGTTTGCTCACTTTTTCTCTCTCTCAAACTGTAAGGGCCTCTTTCCCATTATTTCTTCCAGCTTAGCTGCATCTTATTCCTCCCATTTTTGTAGTTTTCTTCACAACAATACCACATTCTCTACCTCTTGTAATTACCTATTCAGTCATCTCCTTCCATTAATCCTTCCAGCTTTTCCTCAATATCTATGCATTTCTCTTTCACTACCTCTTTAGCACCAAAATATTTCTTACCTTCCCTCTTTAAGACTCCTTCATTTTATTCTATTTATTCCAATTAAATATTTGCACCCCTACAACATCATGGATATACCCATTTCTCTCACATTCCTCATGTCCTGAGTTCTAGTGACATATCGCTCTTCTTCTTGCATCTCCACCATTACCATTCCATTTATCCTCTTTTACAGCCACAGAATTACAGTAAAGTTACTGAAAATTACAACATCAAGAAATACGTGTTCCATTGAAGCTGTTGTGATCAGGGACATCCACTGGAGGAAGTTAGTGGAATACCTGTAATTGTATGGCTCAGATTTTTATGACCTACAACACCTAATAAATTGATTACAATTACCTGAAAATATTGATATGATGTTGTAAAAATTACATAATACATTTGTAAGTTGACTTATAAAATGAACTAGAGTACTGGAAAATTTTGTAGCTGGTCAGGATAGAAATCAAAAAAGTTTTAATTAGTTATAATCATCATGTTTTTCTTCAAGAAATTCAGTCTTTGAGGATGTAAAAGAATTGTCGCATAATCCTTGTAGAGGTATTGTAATATATGACAGTCATCATGGATTGGTTCTTGGAAGGAAGGTATGTCTGTTGCTGGACAACATGTGCTTGTATTTAGAAGATCTTTCAGTATTTGCTGAAGCAACTGTAGCATATACTTTGATATTTCCCTTTAGTTTCATAAATGAACTTAAGAAATCAACATATGAGTAATGATATTTCACAAATGGACTTTACATTTAGATTTATATTAATACCAAATATTGATGTTTCTGTTTCAGTACTCATACCTGCTGCAAGTTAACAACACTAGCTAATATGATAATGGCAATAAGCAGAGGAGCCATGAATCTGTTTTGAGTATGTACAGATAGTCTTAAACAACATCACTGCATTTCTCACAGAGTCAGATGCATTGTTTGGTCTTTCCAACATTCAATTAGTAAATTGTTTTGTCATAAAAGGACTTAACAAACATGTTAGGAAAGAAGTAATAATCCAAAAATTAAATTGTCCTAGAAAAATTATATACAGCTCAGTAGCTGTACAATCAAAAATGCAAAATTAAATTTATGTTTCTATAGCCAGAACATTTGGAATTTTAGTATTTGCGAATAAAATGTAAGGTATAAATACTAATAAGCTACGAAAAAAGGAAATGAACCTGCCTATTGACTGAGTGATGAAAGAACTACATGTGTATCAGGTCCCATTAAGAATTCTATTGATGATGAGGGTTCTGTCTTAGAAAGGTTACATTTCTACAGAATGAAAAATTAATTCTTCCAGTTCACATGTCACTAACTATGCACATCTTCATCAATCTCAAATGGTTATTGCAATAACAAAACAGTTACACAACGAAACTTACCCTTCAAAATTTAAATAATGATTAACAATAGTCAGGTGCCAATTTAAAGTAACACATTGTGTAATATTTCTTTTCATTTATTGAATGGATTTTCTTTGATATTTTCTAGCCACTAATTGGTCCTACTTGTGATTAGTGATAGTTAGTTGCCATCGCTGGAACTACTGCCACTGTATAGTGAATGACGCTCATTAAGTAGATTTTTTACAACATGGAACAGAGGCATATTTGCCTGTGCCAGTGTGCCTCCAATAGCAGCACCTCAGTCGAATCTTGCTGAAACATGATTCTCTAAAGTAGAACATTTTAAATGATTTAGTCCAGACAAGGTTTGCAGTCCAAACACTTTAACAGCACTTAGATACTGAATAATCTATGGTGTATGGCCAGATTGATTCTCATTAAGTACTACATATCTACAGATAATTGGTCAGCCACGTACTATACTTGGTTAATTCCTATAATAAAATTGCTTGAGTACAGCAACCTAACACTTAAGTGACATAAAAGTTCACATACAGCTAACAAATTATTGACATAGTCACTGCTCTTGAAATCTAGTAGACATATTAATATGCGAAATGATGTGCACAATAAGTCACTACTGGAAGTAATACTGTTCATGTTCTAAATACAGTGTCGCATTGAACACTATTGAAGTGTGACACAGTCCATAGATTACACATTTCCACATTGGATTATACAGACAAATATTTCCTTATAGCTGACTACATGGCACAATGTCTATACAACAAGCCATGCAACATTTACAAAGTAGTTCACACATTCAGATTCAAAACTATTTTTGGTTACTTAACATGGGCATAAACTTATAATCCAAAGAAATACAAACTGTTCAGACCACACTCAAATACAAAATCTTATACCATAACCAACCACATTTTTCCATATCATAAGTTGGATCCTGGAAATCAGAAGTCATGTATCAAGAGAGAACAATACACTTTTTACAAAAGGGAGGAATTTCACATCTTCCAGACACTTCACTAATTATTTTCTCACAAATACACTATTCACTGCTTCACCTGGATGAAATTGTGTCCACACCATTTTCTGGTCCAAATGGTTGCCACATACCCTTTCACCAGTCTCCTGAGAAGTTGTCATTTCATGTGGAAAGTAAAAACATTCAACATTAGCATGCAAATAACCACCATGACTAAACCTATAAGAAAGTTATTCACTTCTTCAAAGACATATTCATAACATAACATTATATACTGAGCTGACAAAAGTCATAGAATACACTATGCACATGTAAAGATGGCAGCAATACCATGTACACAAGGTGCAAAAGGACAGTGCACTGGCAGAGCTGTCATTTCTACTCAAGTGATTCCTCTGAAAAGTTTTCCGACGTGATTATGGCCATATGATGGGAATTAACAGAATTTGAATGCAGAGTGGCAGTTAGAGCTAGACAAATGGGACAATCCATTTTGGAAACTGTTACAGAATTCAGTAGTCCAAGATCCATAGAGTCACGAGTGTGGTGAAAATTTCAAATTCTAGGCATTACTTCTCACTATGGGTAGTGCAGTGGCCAACAGCCTATACTTAATGACCAAGAGCAGCGGTATCTGTCTAGAGTTGTCAGTGCTAACAGACACGGAACACTTATGAAATAACCACAGAGATAAATGTGGGACATATCAGGAACATATCTATTATGATAGTGTACCAAAATTTGGCATTAGTGGGATACTGCAGTAGAGGACCAACATGAATGCTTTCCTTAACAGTAGATATCGCCTGTGGTGCCTCTCCTGGGATCATGACCACCTCAGTCAGACCCTAGAGGACTGGAAAGCCATGGCATGCTCAGATGAGCCCGAATTTCAGTTTGTAAGAGATGATAGTAGTGTCTGAGTGTAGTGCAAACCCCTTGAAGCCATGAATCCAACCTGTTAGCAAGGCTCTTTGCAAGCTGGTGGTAGCTCCATAATAGTCTGAGATGTATTTACATGGAATAGAGTGGATCCCCTGGTCCAACTCAACTGATCCTTGACTTGGAATGTTTATGTTCAGCTAGTTGGAGACCACTGGAGCCATGCATGGAGTTGACGTTCCCAATCAATGATGGAATCTTTGTGGATGACTAAGCACCATGTCACCAGGCCACAACTGTTTGTGAGTGGTCAGAAGAACATTCTGGACAACTGAGCAAATGATTTAGCCACCCAGATTACCTGACAGAAATCCCACTGAACATTTATGGGGTATAATCAAGAGGTCAGTTCATGCACAAAGTCCTGCACTGGCAAACTTCCGCAATTACAGGCTGCTATAGATGCAGTATGACTAAATATTTCTCCAGGGGACTTTAACAATTTGTTGAGTTGATGTCATGTGATGTTGCTGCACTATGCAAGGCAAAAGCAGGTCCAACACAAAATTAGGAGGTATCCAATGACTTTGTTCACCTCAGTGTATATACACATCTCTCAACATGTCACAAAATTTTACTTCAGAAACACAAAGAGAATGGAATCTGATCCATGTTATTCTGTACCATAACTCACATGATTATCTAAATTCATTCAACTCAAAAGTCAAGTTTGTATTCATACATATCAAATAACCAAGCACATATTTCACACATTACAAAGAGAACAAAACCATATTCACAATATCGTTATGTCATTACTAGTTAAGTCAAGCTAATGGGATGGAAACTGTTTCAGATCACTAACTTACTTCACCCAAATTAGAGTACTACATTCCAGAAAATTAAATCCTCATAAAATTCCCAAAAAGTCACCTGATTCACCACTTTTGTCAGAACATTCAGATTAGTTTTCAGTTATTTTTATCACTTCACAATCAAAAATATTTACCTTTCATTTTATCATTATTACATTATGTCAATTATTACCCAGAACACAAATAGCAATTCACAATTCACAATCAAAAATATTTACCTTTCATTGTATCATTATTACATTATGTCAATTATTACCCAGAACACAAATAGCAATTCACAATTCACAATCAAAAATATTTACCTTTCATTGTATCATTATTACATTATGACAATTATTACCCAGAACACAAATAGCAATTTTCAACAGCATGTAAAACGAAATATGCATCAGTATATAAATAACTTAGCAAAGTATTACTCCTTTGTCAATTTTCTATTTTCAGTGTCACAAATGTCTGCCCCTGGTAGCTGAGTGGACAGTGCAACAGAATGTAAATCCTAAGGGCCTGGGTTAGATTCCTGGTTGGGTCAGAGATTTTCTCCTCTCAGGGACTGGATGTTGTGTTGTCCTAATCATCATCATTTCATCCCCACTGACGAGCAAGTCGCTGAAGTGTTAAATTGAAAGCCTTGCACCCGGCGAACGGTCTATCCAATGGAATGCCTTAGTCACACGACATTTACATTTTTTAGTGTCACAATTCGCACACTATAGTATCAAACAATGCCTAGCTCAAACAGAATTTCACTATAACAAAATATCACATATCTGTACATAGTTAGCATTACAATACTCCATTATGTCTGTTATTTCCATTATATCCTTTCAATCCTAACCTCATTATCTAGAGAAATCCATTCTCAGCAATTACCCTGCTGCAAAGACAAACTCTCTGACTATTACCATCCTAACAAATTTCTCATTACAATCTTTAATACTTCATTATTCCATTGAGGCATCATTATACCTAATTACTCCATTATCCAAGATATCAGCACCTGCTTTCCTCATATATAAAAAATAGATCTACCCAACCACTCCACGATAGCAAATTCTAATGTTATATGCGAAGTTTACTCTCATTATGTAACAGACAAAATTTCACTTGCAAAAATCATGACTTCATTGTATTACTTTTTTTAACTGAAGCCTGAAGGGCAACACAGATACAAACCTTGCTATGTTACTTCAGATATTACTATAGACAACTGTACTTTAAGTTTATTTCTGTCTGCTGATACGAGAACGGTTATGCCATGACATATTTAAACATAGATGGACAAATATCTCCATAACTAATTGCTCTGAGAGCAGGCTTTTCTATGTTACCATAAGTAGTACTGAACCATGTATTCAACGTGTTCTCTCTATCTTTACTTCCAGTGCTGCATAAATTCCTACCTACTTCACTCATTACCTGATTACTTTAGATTTTAAATATGATTTTCAGACACTTTCACCTTTTTCACACATCTAAATTTTTTCATCCATCTTACCTATAGGCTGACAGAAATCTATTAATGATGAAACAAAATTATACTGGTTATGACCTCCAGAAGCAAAAGAAATGATTCACATCATCAATTTCACCAAATATAAAATATGTATTTTGTACTGTTCTGGCTTCTGTCTTCTTATAGTTCAACTATTTATGATCATTAATCTAATATAAACTAACAGCACAGAGGAAATTTTACTGAAATGTATTACCACACTACAGTTCATACAAAAGTTGAAGGCAGTTACTGATCAACTTACAAGCAAGGACAAAATAGAAGAGGGGGTGAATGAGGTGAATGATCCAGTAAAAAGAAAAACTGAGTCATCCAGCTGGGGTAAGCATTGATGCCACATAAGAAATTCAATAGAAAGCATTAAACCTGGTACATGCTGGCAGGTTTACAGTTTCTTGGAGCCCCTGCTCTTCCACCTAATTTTACACCACTGATTTCAAACTAACATCTCTCTTTCAGAACAACTACCAAATCACTGCAAAACACAAGCTTTTGGAAAGCTGATACTTATAATTACTTTTTTTTAAATTTACATAGAAAATGAATTTTTACACTTTCTCACCAACTGCTACTTGTTTATCTGTCTAGAATGTTCTGTAAATATCCACCACTGATAACCTGCGTACAGATTTCTTTAATATAATGACTTTTCTCCTCTCAGTTAGTTCATACTTTGGCACAACATTACTTACATTCAAGTTTATTAATTGCATTTCTCTTACCTTATAACTAATTATCAAAATTTTACACACTTTTATAGCAATATCATTAACCCATTAAGTACCAGTGTCCTATTTTGAGGATAGAGCTCATATTTATTTATAAATACACAATAAATTATTAATTTGCAACTATTACTGATGTACGTCATTTGTTTATGCTTTTTCTAACAAATGTATGCTTACAGGAAATTAAAAGCAATAAATCCCACCATTAATTGATTATTGAATACTTAGGCACACTTTTCATTATTACAGGTATTTACTTTATCGACAATTTAGTAGTATTTGAAATATGTGGCAAAGATCCTTTGTGATTATTTATAGTCAACAACGTGTCTTTTAAACTACTTGCATTGTTAGCTCAATTGGAGTTATATTCATTGTTTTCCATTCTTATAAAATTTGGTGTACTCGAAATAGGACACTGGGACTTCGTGTTATCATTTCAGTTATTTGTATTGCTGCACGTTCGAATATGAAACTCTGCTACTGCTGATGTATTTTCTTTTTAGAACGTGGCAATTTTACCAGATTTTGTTGCTGTACATTATGTTGCATCATCAGAGAATAACAAAGAAACTGTATGCTGTATATAAAACTTCACTGCCAAGTACATCCCAAGTTTCCAGAAGTAAATCGAAGAAGAGACATCTTACTGGTGAGAAAAGCAATTGGAAAAAGACACCTCCAGTTTTTACAATGCTGTCTCAAACTAGTGAGCATGACATCACCACAAAGAGAGAGGAATTGAAGGAACAACTTTCTTCTTTGACTCCGAAGGAGATGTTTGAAGAACTGATGAACGAAAACATATACAAGTTCATAGTGAAAGAAACTGTGAGATATGCAGTAAATATGAAGAATATGCAGGATTTTATCCTCACAGTTGAAGAAGTGAGGGTCTTTGTCAGATTTCTTCTTTTTGCTGGCTACCATAAGCTCCCTGCTGAGAAGCTATACTGGTCTGAGGATGAAGATGTTGGAATACCAATTATAAAGACAGCTACATCAAGGAATAAATATCAGAAGTTGAAAACATTAAATCATTTTCAAGATAATGACTTAGCCAATCTTCCTGCATCTGGGTTCCCGGGTTTGATTCCCGGAGAGGTCAGGGATTTTCTCTGCCTCGTGATGACTGGGTGTTGTGTGATGTCCTTAGGTTAGTTAGGTTTAAGTAGTTCTAAGTTCTAGGGGACTGAAGACCATAGATGTTAAGTCCCATAGTGTTCAGAACCATCTGAACCATTTTTGAACTTAGCCAATGAAAACAAACACGATCGTGGATTCAAAACTATACGTCTCCTGAAAATGATAAATGAATCTTTTCAAAAATTTGGAATATTTGAGGAAATTTTGTCAGTTGACAAAATGATAGTCAAATACTATGGACGAAGTGGGCTGAAACAGTTTATCTTAGGCAAGCCTATTAGATTTGGCTATAAGTTGTGGTCTCTTTGTGGAGCAAGTGTTTCATATTTGATTTATACTGCGGAAAGGATCCAGAAGATACTGCAAGGGATGACCTACTATTGGGAGCACATATTTATTTATAAATACACAATAAATTATTAATTCACAAGAAATAAATAGTTAAGACTTGAATACAGTCGCTATACAATACTGTTAGATCCCAGCGTCCTATTTTGAGGACGGTCATTATATCAGTATGTCTAAACATTCTCTGGCTATTTTTGTACTTATTGTGGTTCATACACTATTTACATTATAATTAAGGAATAAAAAATTCAATTTAAAAAAAATTAATTTGGGACTTAATGGGTTAACTTTGCTGTTGTTTTAACACTTTCATTTACTACATGTACACACTTCCTTTTCACATCAAGAACATCACTATTTACATCATCAACTTTCTGATCAACTACCAGATCTTGAACATTAAAATGAGTTACTTGCACTGTATCCACTATCAGTTCCTCATTACTAACAAAACTCTCATGAGTTACATTATTTGTAACTATATCTGTCTGAAACGTAGCAGACCAACAACACCACAACAGTTTTGTGAACCTTTTCACTTAATACCTGTAGGCCTACACATTCTGTTCAACCATCATCAAATGCATCAATGTCTGAATCAACCTCCAATGAACCTGCTCCCCCCCCCCCCCCACCATTACCACTTCACTTCGTTAGCATCATCAAAAGAACAAGTTTGCATTATTTCATTTAAAATATCCTGGCTAAAATCAGCAACTCCCATTCTGTTATCATACTTGTTTTTAATTGTATTTTCGTTTAGTAGACTGCTATTATTGGAAGATTCTAATTTCAAATCAAAACTGTCTGTTACATCTTCCATTTCTCTGTTAATTTTGTAATATCTTCTTTAAGATCATTACTACTTGCTTTTATTGTTGAATTTTAACTATTAATTTTTGAATGTAATCTATTAATGTCATTCTTACCACAACTGTTCTTATTATCTTATTTTAAATATCTCATTAACTTCAACATTTGAGACAGCAATTCTCATCTACTGGTACATCCTGCAATCTACTGTTCTCTTCATGCAATTTTTATTCATTGTAAACTTGTTCCACCAATTTAGTACTGTTCTTTTCTACATCTGGAGAACAACGAGTAGTAGGGTAAGCCCCCAGATATTGCCTCTATAAATTGAGTGTGACACAATCTGTCATACAAAAACATCTTTAACCTTGATCTAAATCGAATATTATCTTCATGTTCATCATTAATTACTTCTTTGTGTTCATCTACCAATTGAAATTCTTCTATTTCTTCCCTAAAAACATTAATTTCCTTGTGTCTGTCATCAACATTTACTCTCTTTCCATTGGCGCTTAACAAATTGTCTTAACGTCACTGTCAATGATCTTTACAAGTAATAACAACGTCAGTTTACCTTCATTATTTACTGCTCCAATTCTGGCTGCCACTGCATTGTCTGCTAATTGCTTCAGTTGATAACTGCTGTCTCGGATGAGCTCACCATTATTTACATCTGTTCCACTTCATGTCATTCATCTATCACGCTCTGTATTGTGACATCAATTGACACTGGTTGGCAGCTATCCACGATGGAATTGGTGTTGATGATGTTAGGCAGTACTGCATTTTTCAAAGGTCGAATTTTTTCTCTGTAATACATCCATTTCCACTCACAATTCAAACAATCAGTGCTTCCATTCGCCATTAAAAATTGTCACTGTTTCATTCACTGTCCACTTGTAATTTCAGGCAGGTTTTTCCACACAAAAGTCACTTCATCAATTCTAGAAAGTTAGAATGTTTATTGTCAACCATTCAGTATATTTTGATGCAACTGGTCTTGTCAACATGTAAAATACAATTAATACTTCAGCTTCATGAGTAAATAAAAGTACATTTTGGTATAGGTACACTTCCAGTTGCTAATACACCTATAAACATCAATAAATAGTTACTGGAAAAATTGTTTACATGCATATGTACAAACGCTAGATTAAAATTACGAAAATGTACATATTAATTAAGTATATTTACAATTTACAATTATTGGTGGCTTTATTTACTTGTATGTAAACGTATAATTCTAATTGTACAATTATTACATGTTATTACTGACACACACAGTGATCCAAAGGACAGTTTTTGGAAATCACTTTTTTATGAATTCATCACCTATGTAAAATTCGTGCACTTTTCATAAAGTTTCCAAAACTTTTAGTTACTAAAATTTAATAATATTTCATGAAGGCACCCAGGCTCCTTAATATGGGTTTCAATACATTCAGAAAAATAAGCGATCAGAAGTATATCAACAAACCTCAGATATTTACAGTGTTCAGTAATAACTGGCACGGGTTTATTGATTGATTTATTGATCCTTTTTCATCTGCAGCTGCACAATGTGCTAGAGATATTTGGATTTTTATGTTATTATTAACAGTTTTATATATAATATACCTTTGAACATAACATCACACATTTTTATATTAATTAATGATGAATACTTAAATAAATGTTGTTACGCTGTATACAGAGAGATAAAATACAAATTTTCTTCTGAATGAGACTGCATTGGGCCAACATAGAAAAATTTACTTTTGTAGGTATTCATTTACTGTGTAAAAGCAGTGATCAACCAAGTACAACTTCAATTTAGATTTGAGTGACCAATGTTTTCTATGTGCTTAATGGTATCTGGTAAGGCATTGTATAGTTTTATACAAGGATGAATAAGGCTGTTTTGAATCAACTTTGTGTTGGCGCTTAGAACATGTACATCCCATTTTTGTCTTGTATGTAAAATTGCTTGAAATACATTATATTTTCTAGTATATATATGCATGGAAGTGGCAGGATCATCCTTTTTTGAAACAATGGTCAACATGATGTGCGATTACCTACCCCTTCCATTATTCTTATAATTTTTTTTAAATTTTGAATGTTTTGACAGCATCTCCAGAATTTCCCCAGAACATAATCCCATACCTGAGGTGGGAGTGTACAACTGCATAATATACACACTGAAGGGTGTTACAGCTGGTATTTTTTAATGTATATAACACGAAACAAGAAGTACTTAATTTTTTGTTCATTTGCTCAATATGCGCTTTCCACTTCGAATTGTCTTGTAGATGAAGTCCAAGAAATTTGGTACAGGGTATTTTGGCAATTGTCTGTCCATATAGCTCTAGATTGGGCGATATCAGAGGTTTGTTTGTGTTGCGTGTATATCCATAGCTACAGCTTGTTCAGTGTTTATTATTAAGTCATTGTCATGAAAGTAACATGTTAGCCTGTCAGTGGCTTCTTTTATGTTTTTTATAAGAGTTTCATCTGAGTTTCCTGGAATTAGAACACTCGTATCATCAGCAAATTGAAATATTTTACTGCTGTCATTGCTTATGTTTAGGTCATTTACATAGAGTAAGAACAGAACAGGACCCATTTCTGATCCTTGTGGCACTCCATATTTAACAGTCAGTAGCTTGGAATTATATTTCCTAACGGCATTGTCCATTTCTTGATCGATTTCCACATGTTGCTCACTATTCTTAAGATAAGAGCTGAGCCAGTTGTTAGCTGTTCCCCTAATGCCAAGATTTTCTAGCTTGTGTAGCAATTTGTCATGATTTATGGTGTCAAGTCCCTTTGACAAATCTAAAAATATGCCCATGATAAGTTTTCTGTTGTCTAATGCTATCAGTGCCTCTAGTAGAAAGGAGTGCACTTCTGATTCAGTTGAACAGTTTGCTCTAAATCCATGCTGAGATTCTGACAGAATGTCATTATCCTCTAAGAAGTCTGTTAGCCTCTTATTGAAAAGCCTTTCTACTATTTTTGAGAAAACAGACAGAAGTGCCAGTGGTCTGTAGTTGGAAATATCATCTTTGTTTCCTTTGTTTTATAATGACTTTACTTTTGCTATTTTCAAACATGAAGGAAAAGTTCCTGTAGCAAAAGATAGGTTTCATAGCTGGGTTAAGGGCTCAGTAGTCAATTCCTCACACTTCTTTATAATATCACGTATATCATCTACACCTGCAGTGTGTTTCAGTTTGAGGTTTTTTATTGTATCCTGTACTTCTACATTTGTTGGGTATAGAATTATTCATCTGCTTGAGACTTTTCTCCCTGTTTTGTGTATGCTATTTTTGTTAGAGGTCTGTTGTAGTGGTTTCTCTGTTACGTTTATCAAATAGTTATTGAACATATTAGCTACTTCCTGTGGGTTGTTAATGTTCTCCAAGGCAGCCTTTAATACTATATTATTAACTCTATTTTTGTAAGATTCTGTTTCTTTCTTTACAACTTGCCAGATTGCTTTGGTTCTGTTTGAAGCATCTTCTATGTATTTGTCATCGTCTCGTTTCTTTGCCTCCTTTATTTTTTTATTTAAGATAGACTTATATTTTATAAAGTAACTATCAAACTCCTGAGTTGTGTTGTAGCTTCTTGCAATATTGTGAAGGCGCCGTTTTCTAGCACAAGATTTCCTTATACCACTAGCAATCCACTTGTTGCATTTAGTTTGGGTTTGTTTTGGCTTTCAATAGGAAAGCAAGATCAAAATAATATTTAAAAATATTCATGAATGTCTGGAACGTATCAGAAATATTTTCTGTACTATACACTAGCTCCCATGATTCTTGTTGGAGATAATTTTAGAATGTTTCTACTGCAGTATTACTGAAAGTTCTGCCCATATGTGTAGTCTTCCTAATATAATTATAGGATGGATTAGTATTTACACAAACGCTTACAACTGATTTATATTTTGTTTTGGAGCTAATTATTATTGGGTCTATAGAAGTACTAGAACGATTCGTTTCACATGTAGGGGAGTGGATTCAAATCTCCAAATTATTGGCTGTTAATACGTTCATCAGCTCAGATTTTGAATTGCTTCACTTATTAAAGTCTACATTTAGGTCGTCACATATAAGAACTGTTTTTCGATTTGTTACTACTTTATTTAGTAAAGTATCAAGGTGAGTGTTGAACTTTTTTGGCTGGGTATCTGGAGATCTATATAAACATATTACAATTAACTTGAGTGCTGGAATTTCTATGCCTGATATTTCAAAACCTTTCTCAGTGTTTAAGGATTCAACATTGTCTAAGTTATTGAATTTGATATCTTCCTTTATGTAAACCCAGTTCCCTCCACATGTAAACTGGTTTATACAAGTTTGTGCTGCTAACACATTATCCGTTATTTTCGCTGTCTTTAACTCATTTTCTTTCAACCAGTGTTCAGTTAAGCAAAGTATATTAACATATCTGAGTTCACTTGATAGCAAGTTTGAAGTTCTCTTACTGTATTCCTAAGTGACCGTATATTCTGATGAAGAAGTATGACCTGGTGAGATTTTAGGTTTGTTCTGATTGTACTTGGTTGGCCACTTACCTTTATTACTGAATTTAAATGATGTGGGAAATCTTCATTCTCATCTAGACGTGTGAGCTGGTTTTTTCCATTGGTCATAAGAAAATGTCCTTATGGTGAAAGGGGGCAGTTCTCCATCACTTTGGCCATTTTCCTTGTGTGGTCGATGTTGAGGTGGTTTCTGTTTTTGCTGTAAGGACTGTTACTGGAGGTAGTGTTGATAAATGCACTAGTTATCCTAATTTGATCTTGAGACTCTTTGGGAATAAAAAATCTTGTAGATGACATGGTCGCCTTACATTTCTTGTCACTGGAATTGCTTAACTTCCTCCTGTTGTTGGGGTGGTAGTAGTTGATTGTTGGCGTTCACTGATACATGTAAAATTAGATGTCCTTGGTGATACTTTTGAGACTGGATCTGCCGATGTCCATAGTGGGTCTCCTGTGGGTACTGCTTCCAGTTTCCAGTGCCCAGTTCTTCTTGTTGTATCTTGAATATCTTCGGGTGTGCCTGCCGGAGTGGCCGAGCGGTTCTAAGCACTTCAGTCTGGAACCGCACGACCGTGACAGTTGCAGGTTCGAATCCTACGTCGGGCATGTTAGTTAGGTTTAAGTAGTTCTAAGTTCTAGGGGACAGATGACCTCCGATGTTAAGTCCCATATTGCTCAGAGCCATTTGAACCATTTTTTTCTTCGGGTGTGGAACTTGGTTCTGCTGCGTTTTTTGGGTTAGATGCTTTTGCCGGTATCACAGCCTGGTTTAGTCGATGGTAGTTTTGTTTTGCTGTGTCTTCTTTGAGTGATGAAGGTGCAGTACAACTCTTTTTTGCGACTCCTCGTTTATCTTTCATAACTATCGAGTTGGATAAGTCCGTGTTTGCTGCTGAGTTTTCTTGTGTTTTCTATGTCATATTTGCTGAAAGTTCTTCACATTGTAAATGTGTAGAGCTGGTATTTGCAGATTGGCACCTACTGCTAGCTGTAAATGTCTACATAATTTATCTTTGCCTTCCACTCGCAAGTAAAGTCCATGCTTCGTTTAATAGCTTCTACTGAGGAATGTATTAAGGTCCATTACCATTACATGCTCATAATTTTTTGCAGTCCTCATTGAGAATTCGTTTCCAGCATAGATTCTGTTGTTCAGTTTTGGTACATCGTATCTGTACGGAACTGTGCGCATGATAACTTTTTTGTGGCTTGTCTTA
The DNA here is from genome assembly GCF_021461395.2 of Schistocerca americana. Classification (NCBI taxonomy): domain Eukaryota; kingdom Metazoa; phylum Arthropoda; class Insecta; order Orthoptera; family Acrididae; genus Schistocerca; species Schistocerca americana. The sequence continues at coordinate 670,907,077 of NC_060122.1, forward strand.
TTAAGATAATCTGTTAAGGCAAATTTGAAATCCTGAAATTTCTTTAGGATGTCGTTTGTCCCACCTAAAATAATGACACTGTCATTTTTCGTATGTTCTTTTGTCTTCCCATTTATGTTATCAACCACGTTCTTTAAGTGTGCGTTAGGTTTTATTACAGAAGAGATGTCGTATTTTTGATTTTGTGAACTGATCAGTGACGACCATGACTGTCAGAAAGAATTAATATGTTCTGTCTCTTGTTTTCACTGTGTATCATTTTTTGCGGCACTGGTCGACCGCTTTTTTTTACAGTTTTTATTTGTGTTAACGCTGTTGGTGTTATAAGGGCACTTCATAACACAAGCACTTGGGTCTTTCGCTGTAGTATTTTTGCTTCTGATCCATTCTGCTTCTCTTTCTCTCTTTTTACAGTTTTTGTAGGTTTTATTTTGATTGGTGCACTCGATTTCAGATAACATAACAGTTCAGTATTTTCATTTCGAAGTTTCGCTAGATCATTCTTTAAAGTGTTAATCGCTGCTTACATACTTATGTTAGACTCTTTTAAATATTCAATATCTGTTTTTACATGCTATATGTTCACTTTCAACAGCTGTATTTCCGTGTGGTAGAACATTGTGTGGTAGAACATTGTGAACTCGTGAGCCATTTCATTTGGCTTCATATACATACCAGTAATTCAATATTTCTAGTCCGAATTTCCGGACACTTGAGTTATAATATCACGCCCAATGCATTTAAAATTGCAGTATTTACTGATTTTTACGTATGTTGTACATTTTTCGTTCAAATTACGTTTATATTTGTAGAGTTAACACCCTCGCAGTTTACACTTTCCCTCATGACTCTGTAAGTTTGGAGCATTCGGAATCCTAAATTAAAAATGTCTTTTTAACTATTTAAGTTTTGGTTAATGTAAATACTTCACTGAAAAGGCTACAATGGATCTTTAATTTGGAAGTGACCTTCCCATCCGAATTTACCTGTTAACTCATTTTCCTAAGGCTCAATATACAAAATTTTATAATTGCAAAAGCTTTTGACTGCCATCATTTTTGGCAAAATTAATTATCTCATTGCAACCAGGACAACAGACTGAACGATAGGAATAATAAAGTTTTGTGGGTGGAATTTGTTTCTTCAATTCTCATGATTTGCACACTATGTGCTTAAGGTGGAAAATTTAACAACACAATTTTGAAAAGAAAGTTAGTGAAAATTTTACATAGGTATCAGTACATGAAATGAAGACTGCATACAATAGCGTGTGTCAACCTGCTTTATCATACACTGTTGACATTCTGCATCTATTACCACAGAGATCAATACTGAAGTTTCATACAGTCCTCTATAATAATAACAATTAAATATTCCCTGTTCAGTTAGTCACTGAAAACAGTCAGAAAATTACATAATAATCTACCAAATGTGAACTAAAGATAAAAGTTGAAACATTGTACAAGATATAATTAGTGCTGTCCCATCTATTGCACATTTCTCCTTATCAGCAGACATAGATCTTACGTACCATAACCTTCTGAAGACTGGCTAAAATGACTTCCAGCAGGCTCCCTTTTATAAGGTTAAAATAATTAGAGCTACAATTATCTGCTGTTGTTCACTTGCCTTCTACAAGTCACAGTTAGAACTTTATATTCCTTATTAACTGAATAATGGAGAAATATTCGTTTCAACTAGGACCTTTAGATACAACAATAACTTCTATTGAATTATGCTATCTGGAAAAAATCAAACAATGCATAATCCAGAATGGAATGTAACAATATTGAGGAGGAGGAGGAGATTAGTGTTTAACGTCCCGTCGACATCGAGGTCATTAGGGACGGAGCGCAAGCTCGGGTGAGGGAAGGATGGGGAAGGAAATCGGCCGTGCCCTTTCAAGGGAACCATCCCGGCATTTGCCTGAAGCGATTTAGGGAAATCACGGAAAACCCAAATCAGGATGGCCGGAGACGGGATTGAACTGTCGTCCTCCCGAATGTGAGTCCAGTGTGCTAACCACTGCGCTACCTCGCTTGGTTGTGAAAAAGAAAGTTGCTACTTACCATACAGCAGAGATGCTGAGTCACAGATAGGCACAACAAAAAGACTGTCACAAATATAGCTCATGACCAATAAGACACACACACACACACACACACACACACACACACACACACACACACACACATGCACACACAAATGCTTGTATGTGTCAGTTGTGTTTGCATGTGTGTGTATATATGTGTTTACTGTCTAATTTTGACTAAGGCCTCACTGGTAGAAAGCGATACTTGTGTCAGACTTTTTGTTATGCCTGTCTCTGACTTAGCATTTCCACTATATGATGAGTAGGAACTTACCTCTTCACCATACTGTTGACTTATGCTGTCTAGTTTGGCAAAATATGGGCTCTACTTTAGTTACAATGTTCTGATGAGGACGATAATTACTCCAGAATTAAATGTCTAAAATATTTCCAACCTAATCCATATAAATGTTTCGCTAGTTTATATGCATTTTTTATCTGCTTAATGTGAAAGTTACTAATTGGGTTCCTGTTTACAAATGAACAATGACATTGAAATCTAAAATTACTAGTACACCGTTTTAATCTGCCAGGAAGTTTCGTATCAGCGCACACTCTGCTGCAGAGTGGAAATCTGGAAACATCCCCCAGGCTGTGGCTGAGCCATGTCTCCGCAATATCCTTTCTTTCAGGAGTGCTAGTTCTGCAAGGTTCGCAGGAGAGCTCCTGTAAAGTTTGGAAGGTAGGAGACGAGGTACTGGCAGAAGTAAAGTTGTGAGTACCGGTCGTGAGTCGTGCTTCGGTAGCTCAGATGGTAGAGCATTTGCCTGCGAAAGGCAAAGGTCCCGAGTTCGAGTCTCGGTCGGGCACACAGTTTTAATCTGCCAGGAAGTTTCATGTCAGTGCACACTCCGCTGCAGAGTGAAAACCTCATTCTGGAATCCTTCACTTCATGTATTTTTTCCCTCTTTTTTTCCTTTGTAGAAATACTTCCCCCAAGCTATGCATAACACAATACTAACAACTCTTCCTCCTTTTGAGCTCAACATCTCACTCATTATGGAACGATGCTGACTCAGTTTTTTGGGATAGCAAATGGGAAGTTACAGTACAGAAAATGGCCCAGAGGTCACCACTGTGTGTGTGTGTGTGTGTGTGTGTGTGTGTGTGTGTGTGTGTGGGTGTGTGTGTGTTTTCGTGTGTGTAGTGAGTGAAGTGTTATGAAACAATGTATGAATAGTGTGTGCACTGACTGATAGTGAGATGTGAGTGATCAGTGTGGCATTACATTATTTAATAAGTTTGTTTGTAAAAAAAGTATTGTATACCAGGAGTAAATCTAATGATTTTCTCTAACTAGAAGTCTGTAAATATATGTGTATATGAATTAGCTTATTTAAAATTGACCTAAACTTGTAAATACTTTGACATGTCCTATATCCTTGTAAAAAGAGATCTACGGATGAGTAAAGGTACTACTGCTACAACTACTACACCAAAAATCAATCAGAAGATTGATGTTGGAACTTTTGATGGTAATTTAAATGCATAAAATGTGGGAAATTTTATCCGTACAAAAATTTTCATGTCACAGAAACAATTGCGAGAATAGGGGTTATAATGCAGTCAACAGAAAGTAGCATAAATGTCAAAAACCATAAAATCTCGGAATGTAATAACAGGTTTTACTACAAAGGAACTGTTAACAATTTCATGTTTAAAACATTGATCATGTGTAGAACTGAAAGTGGGCTATAGAAAACAAGAGGAGAAAATAATGAACAGCTAACAATATCGTTAAAATTTCTGAATCACATGTATGGAAAAAATGTTTTGTCCCTATTGTTATGAAATCCTGCAGGTTATCACTAGCAGTGATACCATTCTTTGATTACGTGACAATGTAGAAATGTTTGTAATAAAAAACTGTGCATGATCTCTGTCTTTAAGAATTCAATATAATTTGAATAAGATGTGCACTGTAATGAGAGCTTTTAATTCCATGACATAAAATCAAAGACTGTTGGATATCTTTCAGAGAAATTTCCCACCTCACAGTTTGTATTAACATGCATAAACAATCGAAATTGGTTGCTAGACATTTACAATGAATAAGCTGCTGGTAACATTGTACTTACTTGGCTATATGATGTTACTCTCATATGATCCTATTTAGAGTGAGAATATTGAGCATGTTATCTAGAGGTTAATCAGAGTATGAATTAATATGTGATTCTTATATTTCCAAAAGACTATAAATCTGCTGTGTGTGGTGTGATTTAAACTACTTTCTATTTGTTCCTTAAATTAAAAAAAAGGTCTTTATGTCAACAGTTTCAGTTCATTTTTGTGCTTTAATGAGACATATATAAGGATGTTTGTATGCACACCCCTTCTCCTACAGTCTCCCTCTCTGTTCTGGCACCTCCTCCCAATCCACTACTCCACATCATCTTAATCTTCATGTACAGCATTAACTCACAGTACTGGTTCTCATGTTACACTCTTATCCTGTGCACCTGTTGCATCTTTCCCAGCTGTCACAGCTGTCAGCCACACTACTCCAGCTATCTGCCCCAGTAGCCACCTCCTTTCTCCCCTCTCCCCTCTCCCACTCAATCTGACACACCACCACACTGCAATGAAACTCCAGAATTGCAATCCCAACATAGGGTATTCAACCACCACTACAGGCTTTAGCATCATGCTTGTGTGCATATGAAGGAATGCTGATAAATCCTTGGTTTTTCTATTTAAAGCTGATCCTTTTCTACACATTCTATGTGACAGCAGTTATATAGCAATAACATTGGCTTTATTTTTCTGTGCAGTGAAGATGGTGCAAGTAAATAGAGAGTTCAAATCAAACACAGTGGTGCTTATGATTAAGCGTATTTTTTATAAGATAAAGAGAAGGTGGCCAAACAAATTTATTGTGATATGTCTGGTACATTGGATAGTACCTGCACTTCCCACTCCACTATCTAGAACTGAGCTGCATTTAATAGAATGCATTTCAGAACTGAAAATGTAGAGTGTCCTGGAAGGCCAACTTAAGTCACAGCTCCATAAACAGGGGATACTGTTCATCCCATGAGCCTGTATCATCGGAGGATAGCTACTAAAAAGACAGCAGAGCCCTGGGAATCTCCTAAAAACATGTAGGTCACATTGTTCATGAGATTTTCGACATGAGAAACTTCCCTGTCAAATGTATTCCCATATGTCTCAAAGCAGATCAAAAACATGCATGAGTCATTACTTGGCCAGGATCCTGTGTAATTTTTGGATTGCCTCATCAGCATGAATGAAACATGGGTACACTCTTGTGATCCAGAGACCAAAGAACAGTTTAAAATATAGAGAAACAGGGTTTCATCTTGTCTAAAGAACTTCAACATGCGAAGATCAGCAGACAAGTATCCCACATCTACATTTTGAGATAAAGAAGAAATGCAACATACTGACTACTTGCATCACTGTAAAACACCACAGCAACTGACTATGTTGAACTTCTTGATGAACTGGTGCAACACTGGTCTCCAGATGTTGAGGAAAGCTGAGAAAGGAATCTTGATTCTGTAGCTCAATGCCCCTCCTGTCAAGGTAGCCACTACACTATATAAATTGTCTAGTCTTCACTTCTGAATCGCCAAACATCTCAATATTCACCTGATATAGCCCCTACAAACAATTATCGGTTCCCGAATCTCAAGAAAGATCTTAAGGGAAGACCATTTGCAAACATTTTTTTATATGAGATAAAGAAGCTAGAATAAAGATGCCATAAACGTGTTGATCTCAAGAGGGAATGTATTGCGTAAATAAACTTTTTCAAAACAATAGCAGCAATTTTCTTTATAAAACCAAAGATTTATCAGCATCCTATCATACGTATTTGTACCCCAACTTGAAAAACGATTCACTTGAACGTTAGCAAAGTTCTCTATCTTATTTGCACGGCTGTTGCTGTTTCACTGCGTCTATCACTTATGTATTTGCTTTTTTTGATTGACAAAGGGATTTTCGTATGTGTGTTTTGATTGAAGTTCTATATTTGTAGTCATTTTCTGTGCTCCCAATGAAAGAAATGCATTTTTGTTTATTTTCTGTTAAAACCCAGTGTATGAGCTACATTGTTGAAATACGGTCTTATGAAATATTTCTTCTGTTGTTAAGATTACGGTTTAGGAAACATATCTTAACCAAAACATTTCCAAAAAGACATCAAAGAAAAACACATGACATTAGGATTAGTTATTTAAATATATGAGAGGTTTTTGGCAGCAATTTATGCATCCCCTTCAACACTGTGTATTTTATTTTCAGCTAGCATTGTAAGAAATAAAATAAACATAATGAGATAATTAGAGATACCTTCTGCAAGCCCTTTATATGCATGTAACCAACAATCAGCTGTTTACCTAGTCAAAAAGTGGACCAATCAGTGGTGGAACATACTGCTGAGCACAATCAATGTGCTCTGCATTACTGGCTACTTCACAACTCATACTATCCGGATCCACTGGTGTCTCTTAAAATACACAGATGGCCATAATATCTTCAAGCCTCTGTCCCACATCCATTTTGATTTCTGTCCCTATGTAGCCCTCCCCGTCCCCCCCCCCCCCAACTCCCCCCGCCCTTTCTCCCACACTTCTTCAGTCATTCTGCACTGTTGGTGTTCTCTCCAAAATCTTCTCTTTGTCTGTTCTATCTTCCCCTCACAACTCACTATTTCACTGCCCCAAACTGTTGAGCACCACGGGAAGCTTCTTTTCCCTGTGCCAGAGTGATTTCACTTGTGTCACATACCTGTCCTGTGGGATTGTTTCCTCCCCCTGACAGCTGACAGCTTTTTTCACCTCAATACCCCTCCTGCTTTCCACTTCCTTTATTCCATCATCCCAATCAACATCAGCTGAGACACTGTAGCTTTGCTGATTTTGATTTATCGGCTTTTCTGGCCTGGTTTGAGAATATCGGAGAACAGACTAATAATATTAGGTAATGATAGTAATATGTTATTAGAGTATAAATTTTTAATGGTGTGTAATACAAACTTGGCGCTTGACAATGGCTTTTTGAGTAAGGTCCGCTCATTGTAAGTTTGACTGTGAGTGACTCTTCCGAAAATATTTCTTTATCAGACTTCATAAATGAAATAATTCTAGAGTTTTGGCTCATGCTGGACTATTCATATAGTTTGTAACATGGAAGCTTTTGCCATGCTGAGACGCCGTTGAATTGGAACAACTGCTTGCAACATAAATGAAACACCAGGTTAAATAATATCACTGTATTCACAAAATATTATAATAAATTAAATTACATAGGCACTTACCATACATTAATTCTGTTGCTGTTTGTAACTATGAGTGCACCTAGTGAGATTGTTTCTCAACAAAATATAGAAATGGTGGCGTGCCAAATAATTATCTGAAGCGATGGCAGATATGCGTCCGATATGAACCGCTTCAAGAACAAAAAAGATGCCGTGATCTCCGCAAGACAACCGAACTGCCTAATTATTGTAATGTTTCAGCAGTTGCATGCCACAATCGATACAACCGTTTATACTAATTAATATCTTAAACAATTCTGTATTTATATTCTGAATTTACATCTACGTTTTTCAACATATCCACACCCACCCTACAAATGCGCCTTTAAATTGCCCCCTGAATTGCATGGCAAAGGACGCATCTTCAGGCAAGCAGTTCACCCTAAAGCATATTCAGTACAATATTTACACACATATTCAAGTACAATTTATGTTGTACACTATTTGAATGAGGCCCATGAATGTTTGTATCGCGGCTGCCACACAGGTGCAAAAAAAATGGCTCTGAGCACTATGGGACTTAATATCTCAGGCCATTAGTCCCCTAGAGCTTAGAACTACTTAACCTAACTAACCTAAGAACATCACACACATCCATGCCCGAGGCAAGATTCGAACCTGCGACCATAGCGGTCACGCAGTTCCAGACTGAAGCGCCTAGAACCGCTCGGCCACCAACGGCCGGCCCACACATGTGCAGTTGCGCGTATTTCAGTGTGGCAGTTGCCGTTAGAGTGTTAGTTGAATTCGAGACATGGTGATCACAGTTTGTACACAGTTCGTATGTGCATGTTCGCAAGGCATCACTGTGACATTCCATGAAGTTTTTACAAACTAACATGTAAAACTACTATATATGTTAAAGCAAAATACATTTCATTATTGATTATTGTGTGTCATGGAAAGTATTGCATTAGCTGTCCTTGTGCGACGTGTCGTCCTTTGCAGTTCATGTTCATAATGCTTACAATAATAACGCAAAGGTAAGCTTTGTTTTGGTAGTTTGCACAACGTAAATGTTATTGCATGTCGACATCACTATTCACAGATTTGCCAATCGATATATGGGCATGTTCACTTCTTGCACTGTTTATTTTCACTGATAAAGGTCGATTCACAATTAACGGAACGTCTCCGTCACGTCCGTCACGTCAAAACATTCTTCCCTGTGTTTCTAATGGCTATGTTCACACTCGACGTCTGCGTCCCGGAACGTCTCCGTCACGTCAACGTCACGCATTCTTTCGGAGAATGTTTCCCGTTATGATGGTGAGTTGACGTGATGTAAATCTCTGGTTTTCGAAGGACTGCCTCCATGTTTTTGCTCGGCCCCTGTTTATATATTTTGGAAAGCGGGAGGTTAGGTAGAAGTGGTTCGAAAACTTTGCTTGTACCTAACATGTAAGAATCAATTTTTTATAGTTCCGAGTTTCTCTTTGTTATTTATTCTAATTACAAGTAAGTTCCGGTGTTTTCTATTGTATTTATTATTTTGTTTAGATAATGGAGTTCGAAGAGTATTTGATTGAATTGGTTCGTTCTCATTGAGAGCTATATAATATGACTGATAGGAGATATAGTGATTCCGTTTGGAAAGAAACACTGTGGAAGGAAATTGGAGAAGAGATGGGGCGTCCAGGTAAATGAAACGCAATTTAATTTTACATTCTACTAAGGATTGTTAAATGGTACGTAGTTAGTATGTGCGAAAGTTTTCGCTACGACGATGAATATTTGAATGGAGTACCGTGTGCAGCGTTCCACAAAAAAAACATTATATACTGTACAAGGTGTTTTTTAAAACTTACAAACTCCAGCAATGTAAATACACTGGTGTTGACCGAATTTATGTTGTATTGACGTGCACCTAGCATTTCAGGATCTTTAAAATATGTACTGCACGTGGATGCTGTATACACGTAATGGATAATAGTTCCAGTCAGTTTTATTGGGCTGTATATTTCCAGTATTAATCTGAGGGAGTAGCACAAAGTAATTTAGCAGACACTTTTGTGCTGTGCAGTGTATAAAGCCTCAAAGTAAAATACATCGTATCTAATGTAACACTGTTGCTATAATTTCGAAATATTGCACTAATTTAATATTTATGTAAATAACACATCATATAGAAAATCTGGCAATGCACTTGGGCCACTCGTATTCTTTAAATTACAAAAGTGTTATTGCTCTATACGTTTGATCAGAATGAAACAACACTTCCTTTATGTAAAACAGACACATTGTGACTGGGTGATTACCAAAAAACCTTTAAATGGGATGACAGAATATACAATCACTTACTACATTGATTCATGTGAAAAGGAAATAAATGGACAGTCATTCTTGTACCTAGTATGTAAAGAATCTCTTACCTTATTCTCATATATATTTTGAGCTAGATAAAGATCACAGGATACAAATATGTTTGTTAGCAGTTTTGTAAAATACTAGATAAGGCTTACAAAGTGTCTTCAGCTTTGTGTAGGCTGTAATTGAACATTTTGTAGAGTGTGTTTACTCATGAAAATTTTTGAACAAAAGTATGTTTTTATAGAAACTTGGATGATTTCCAAGAAATGGTGTCTATTGCCTATGTGCTGATTAACAGCATAGCAAATGAAAAGTACCTCATATTATTGGGAAGCTGTTGTAAAAATAAATGAAAGCAAACCATGTTTGTGTCCCCGTTAAAAGTTTGGGAAGTCCCTAATTATTTTTTAAAAAAGCGTTAGACTACTCCATGCACTCTATTAAGAGCTGTATATGTTGTCTTATTTCAGGCCCTGAATGCAAGCGACGATAGGTGTCACTGAGAGACCAATTTGGAAAATGTGTTATTAAAAAAACAAATAGTGGACAAGCTGCCATACCCAAGAAGCCATTGAAGTATGAGGAGATTATGGCTTTCCTGCGCCTGGAGCGGGAAACAGTTTCTATCATAACTGTTGATATTTGTTCAGAGGATGAATCAAACAGTGAGGTGTCATCACCTATTCCGGACACTGAAAATAACAGTGATTTGAGGTCAGAGACAAGCAGGCCTGTCATGCAAAAGCGTAGTCAAAGTGGCAATAAGAGGAGAAATACAGACTCTGCATCTACTTCTCTGATGAATTATATTCTAGCGACACAGCCAAAGGAAGATCACATTGACAGTTTTCTTTCAGGGATATGTGCCAGTATAAAAAGACTGTCCCCATTGCGGCAAATACAAGCTAAAGACGAAATTTACAGAATAGTGTCTGATCTAGAAAGGGATCAAGTGTGTGAAAATATTAATAGTGATACATCGTGAACAGTGCTGTTTGTTACACAGTTTGGAAGCACTTCTATGTATAAGTTTGATTAAATAAAACGTCTCTTCACAGTGTAGTTTTGTCTTAACAACCAAATAATGTAAACAATCACCTGTTACACCCAAAGTATTTTTTGTTGTGTTTGTGACTTATTTATGCTGATGACTAGAATTTTAGAGAACCAAGCAGCCAAGTCAGAGGTGACTTAACATGAAATTAATAGGAAATTTTCTTTCAGGGCTTTGGTTAGGCTACGCTTTCTCATTTTTTTATGGTGTGTGTGTGTGTGGGGGGGGGGGGGGGAGTGGGGGGAGGAAGGAGGTGAGAGATGAATATATACTTATTAATCATGTTAAGCCCTTACAATGACAACCAATATTTTACTATGATATGAATTACTGTTCTGAACGAGAGCTACTGTTACATATGAAGGAACAGAAGCTTATCTGGTTATACTATTTCGATTTAAAATTTCAATTGTTTTGTAGGCAGCCAAAATCTGGTGTATCCTGTTATACATGTTTCCTATGGAGAACAGCATCATAGTAAATGAATGAATAGCTCACTGATATTTTATATGAAACTTTTTTGGTAATACCTGTATCAGGAATAAGAACGTGATTTTTTTCTTCATCTAAGTGAAACAAGAATCCAGGTAAGCTCCTTATTAACAACTTTATTAACAAATTTTGGCATTTTATGAAGATCCGAAACTATGCCGATAATAAACCAATAGAATACAAAAGCGCCTCTGGCGAATGTATTATGAACCATCACACGACGCTGTGTCGACGTTGACGTGCCATCTAGTGTGAATGCTCAGAAATTTCTCTGACCGTCGACGGTCCAAAACGTGACGGTGACGTTCCGTTAAGTGTGAATCCTCCTTAACACCGTTCTTTCGAGAGCCATGATTTTTCCAGGTGAGAGTGGCCATTGTACTCCGAGAACGTTACATTCCCTGAAGTCCCATTCAAAATTCCTGCACCCATGGAGTTGCCTTCAGTGCTTTTGTGCGTCGAGACCATAGGTTCAATGGTTTACCAGCTTCTTATTTTGCACGGTTGCATCGCGGTAAATTCCATTAGACGATGGACTACAAATGTTATTGCACTTCACATGCACAGTTCTATCGCGCTCCTAGTTTACCTGGCGATGTACAAATATTGTTCGTTAACAAGTTTTTACACAAAAATTTCATCGCGATCATTACCGTAGAATAGTTTTTAATAATTTTGCACACATACTCCATCGCAGTTTCAGGCATTGCGATGTATGTAAAATGTCATTATAGCAGTCTCTTTCACATAAATCTCGTGATTTCACACAGTTTTTATACATATGACAAATTCTGACCACATTTACACACCACCATATTACATTTTGCTTTACATAAATATAGATAACTACACATAGATACATTACATTTCGGCTTTGTATGGAATACAAAAATTTACGTAATCTTAGAGACATTACAGATTTTTTAACCAAATTTTGCATTCGCGAATGATGTCACCTGCAGTTGGAAATATTAGACACAACATCTGGACACATCAGCAAGCAAGCCCGAGCGGTCATATACTTATGGACTAAAGTCTAAAGCAACACGTTAAAATCAAACCTACAAAATTCTCACGTTCCGAGTGTGGTAGAGTATGAAGATGGCTGTGGCTTCTCATAGACAGGTGTTATGCAGTATGAAGTGCATCTAATCCATTCCTAGATGATAGTGCTTGGTTGTCGTGTGGTTTTGTGTGCACGTCAGTCAGTCATGAATACTCCTTGACCAACACTACAGTTAGTCAATTACGTTGTCTCAAAAATACTTTCATCGCACTTGCGTAAATATCATCATAACATTTGCGTTAAAATTTAGGCTGATGTTGTTTACGTACATTGCCAGTCAACATTTTATATCCTCTCTACTTCGACCATCATCAGTTATTTTGCTCCCCAAATAGCAAAACTCCTTTACTACTTTAAGTGTCTCATTTCCTAATCTAATTCCCTCAGCATCACCCGACTTAATTCGACTACATTCCATTATCCTCGTTTGGCTTTTGTTGATGTTCATCTTATATCCTCCTTTCAAGACACTGTCCATTCCATTCAACTGCTCTTCCAAGTCCTTTACTGTCTCTGACAGAATTACAATGTCGCCGGCGAACCTCAACGTTTTTATTTCTTCTCCCTGGATTTTAATACCTACTCCAAATTTTTCTTTTGTTTCCTTTACTGCTTGCTCAATATACAGATTGAATAACATCGGGGAGAGGCTACAACACTGTCTCATTCCCTTCCCAACCACTGCTTTCCTTTCATGTGTCCCTCGACTCTTATAACTACCATCTGATTTCTGTACAAATTGTAAATAGCCTTTCCCTCCCTGTGTTTTACCGCTGCCACCTTCAGAATTTGAAAGAGAGTATTCCAGTCAACATTGTCAAAAGCTTTCTCTAAGTCTAAAAATGTTAGAAGCGTATGTTTGCCTTTTCTTAATCTAGCTTCTAATATAAGTCGTAGGGTCAGTATTGCCGCACGTGTTCTCATATTTTTACTGAATCTACTAGTTTTTCCATTCGTCTGTAAAGAATTCGCGTTAGTATTTAGCAGCGGTGACTTATTAAACTGATAGTTCGGTAATTTTCACATCTGTCATCGCCTGCTTTCTTTGGGATTGGAATTATTATATTCTTCTTGAAGTCTGAGGGTATTTCGCCTGTCTCATACATTTTGCTCACCAGATGGTAGAGTTTTGTCAGGACTGGCTCTTCCAAGGCTGTCAGCAGTTCTAATGGAATGTTATCTTCTTCCAGGGCCTTGTTTCGACTTCGGTCTTTCAGTGCTCTATCAAACTGTTCACGCTGTGTCATATCTCCCATTTCATCTTCATCTGCATCCTCTTCCATTTCTATAACGTTGCCCTCAAGTACATCGCCCTTGTATATGCTCTATATGCTCCTTCCACATTTCTGCTTTCCCTTATTTGTTTAGAAGTGGGTTTACATCTGAGCTCTTGATATTCGTACAAGTGGTTCTCTTTTCTCCAAAGGTCTCTTTAATTTTCCTGTAGGCAATATCTATCTTACCCCTAGTGAGATAGGCCTCTACATCCTTACATTTGTCCTCTAACCATGCCTGCTTACCCATTTTGCACTTCCTGTCGATATCATTTTTGAGACGTATGTATTCCTTTTGCCTGCTTCATTTACTGCATTTTTATATTTTCTCCTTTCATCAATTAAATTCAATATTTCTTCTGTCACCCAAGGATTTCTACTAGCCCTCGTCTTTTTACCTACTTGATCCTCTGCTGCCCATTCTTCTTCTACTGTATTTCTTTCCCTCATTCTTGTCAATTGTTCCCTTGTGCTTTCCCTGAAACTCTGTACAACCTCTGGTTTAGTCAGTTTCCAGGTCCCATCTCCTTAAATTACCACCTTTTTGCAGTTTCTTCAGTTTTAATCTACAGTTCATAACCAATAGATTGTGGTCAGAGTCAACATCTGCCCCTGGAAATGTCATACAATTTAAAACCTGGTTCCTAAATCTCTGTCTTACCATTATACAATCTATTTGAAACCTGTCAGTATCTCCAGGCTTTTTCCATGTATACAACCTTCTTTTATGATTCTTGAACGAAGTGTTAGCTATCGTTAAGTTGTGCTCTGTGCAAAATTCTACCAGACGGCTTCCTCTTTCATTTCTTACCCCCAATCCATTTCAACTACTACGTTTCCTTCTCTTCCTTTTCCTACTACCGAATTCCAGTCACCCATGACTATTAAATTTTCGTCTCCCTTCACTACCTGAATAATTTCTTTTATCTCATCATACATTTCTTCAATTTCTTCGTCATCTGCAGAGCTAGTTGGCATATAGACTAGTACTTCTGTCGTAGGCCTGGGCTTCGTGTCTATCTTGGCCACAAAAATGCGTTTGCTGTGCTGTTTGTAGTAGATTACCCGCATTCCTATTGTTTTATTCCTTATTAAGCCTACTCCTGCATTACCATTATTTGATTTTGTATTTATAATCCTGTATTCATCTGACCAAAAGTCTTCTTCCTCCTGCCAGCGAACTTCACTAATTCCCAATATATCCAACTTTAACCTATCCATTTCCCTTTTTAAATTTTCTAACCTACCTGCCCGATTAAGGGATCTGACATTCCACACTCTGATCTGTAGTACGGCAGTTTTCTTTTTCCTGATAACGATGTCCTCCTGAGTAGTCCCCGCCCGGAGATCCGAATGGGGGACTATTTTACCTCTGGAATATTTTACCCAAGAGGACGCCATCATCATTTATCCATACAGTAAAGCTGCATGCCCTCGGGAAAAATTACGGCCGTAGTTTCCCCTTGCTTTCAGCCGTTGGGAGTAACAGCACAGCAAGGCCGTTTTGGTTAGTGTTACAAGGACAGATCAGTCAATCAACCAGATTGTTGCCTGTGCAACTACCGAAAAGGCTGCTGCCCCTCTTCAGGAACCATACGTTTGTCTGGCCTCTCAACAGATACCCCTCCATTGTGGTTGCACCTACGGTACAGCTATCTGTATCGCTGAGGCACACAAACTTCCCCACCAACGGCAAGGTCTATGGTTCGTGGGGGGGAGAGGTATGTGTGTTTCATAAATACACAATTTACTTACTCATTAGTTATAGATACGCGTTTACTGCTTAAAATGAAATACGTAAGTCTCGATTAGCATGAAACCCAATGATTCTATTTGTTTTTGGATTCTGCAAACGGTATGCACTAGGATGTTGGCAATTACATTTCCTGAAGTCCCATTCAAAATACCTCCACCCATGGAGTTGTCTTCAAAACTTTTGTGCGTCAAGAGCATAGGTCCGGTGTTTTACCATTTTCTTATTTTGGCAGTTACATACTCCGCTAGCCACCAAGCGGTATGTGGCGGAGGGCACCTTCGCGCCAAAGTCACATTTCGTCCCCTCTGTTCCACTAGCGGTTCGCGCGAGAGAGAAACGACTGTCTGAACGCCTCAGTACGAGCTCTAATTTCCTTTATCTTTGAATAGTGATCATCGCGTGATTTGGCAGTTGGTGGTAATAACATATGCCCTACATCCTCGTCGAAGATCGTATTTTGGACTTTAGTGAGCAGCCCCTTCCGTTTAGCGCGTCGTCTACTGCAAGTGTGTCCCACCTCAAACTTTCTGTGAGATTTGTAACGCTCTTGCGATGGCTAAATGTACCAGTCACGAATGTTGCCATTCTTTGGACCTACTCAACCTCATGAATTAGACTCACCTGGTAGGGGTCCCTACGCAAAGACTGGACAAACTAAAGTATTGTAAGCAATTTCCTTTGTTGAAGGACTGCATCGCTTCAGGATTCTACCATAAACCGCCATCTAGAGTTCGCCTTATCCGTTACTTGTGTTATCTGATCGTTCCATTTGAGATCTTTTCGAACAGTCACACCCACATACTTGACGGATGTTACCGCTTCCAAAAACTGGGCATTAATGGGGATTTTCGCTTTGTTATACGCGGTAGTTTACACTTACTAATACTGAGAGATACCTGCCAGTCCCTCATTGATCTGTTCACAAGCTTCGTGTGATACTATTTTCCTGTAGACTACAGCATCATCGGCAAACAGTCTAATGCCACTGTCAATACCATCAACCAGATCGAAAGTAAATCGTGAGAAGTAGAGGACCTATTACGCTGCCCTGGGGCACACCTTATGTTACGCTTGTTACTGTTGAAGTCTCCCCATTCAGGACGACATACTGCTCTCTCTCCGTTAGAACGCTTTCTATCCAGCCGCATATGCCATGGGATAGACTGTAAGCGCGCACTTTTTGGGGCGACAGTGCAGAACTGAGTCGAACGCCTTTCGAAAGTCGAGAAATATGGCATCAACACGGGAGCCAGTATCTACCTGTTCTATATCATGCACGAAGAGAGCCAGGTGTGTCTCGCATGACTGTTGTTTCCTAAAACTGTGCTGGTTTCTGCAGATGAGCTTCTCAGAGTCTAGAAAGGTTATTATGTCTGGACACAAAACACAAAAAATAATTTCTATGATTCTACAACAAATCGATGTCAGTGAAATCGACCGGTAATTATGTGCATCCGATTTTCTTCCCTTCTATAGATTGCTATGACATGGACCTTCTTCCAGTCCCATGGACTTTCCGCTGTTCCAATGATTTCTGACAGTCGATGGATAAGATTGGTGCTATGTTTGTAGCACAGTCAACATAAAATGTTATGGGGAAACCGTCTGGGCCAGATGCCTTCCTGGCGTCTAAGGATCTTAACTGCTTTGCAATTCCAGATACACTAAATACTACGTTAGCCACCCTTGCGTTTGTTCGATAACTGAAAGGGGGAATGGTGCTGCAGTCCTCTTCCGTAAACGAGTTTTTGAAAGCTAGGTTTAGAATTTCGGCCTCTTGTTTATCATCATCCGTTACATTACCTGTAATGTCAGCAAGAGTAGGTATTGAATTATTTGTGGCATTCATAGATTTTACGTACAAGCTAAATTTTTTGGGGCTATTTTTGAATCTGCAGATAAAATATTGCTTTCAAATTCGTTAAAAGAATCTTTCATTGACCTGTTGACCCTAGTATGTTTGTTGAACCATGGTGGATCCTTTTCCTCCCCTAATTCATCTACGCTGTCGTTCAAAACAGTCTGTAATTTTTCTTCTGTACATTGGTCAAAATCTTTGTTTTCATGATCAATGTTGTTGTTGTTGTGGTCTTCAGTCCTGAGACTGGTTTGATGCAGCTCTCCATGCTACCCTATCCTGTGCAAGCTTTTTCATCTCCCAGTACCTACTGCAACCTACATCCTTCTGAATCTGCTTAGTGTATTCATCTCTTGGTCTCCCTCTACTTTTTTACCCTCCACGCTGCCCTCCAATACTAAATTGGTGATCCCTTGATGCCTTAGAACATGTCCTACCAATCGATCCCATCTTCTGGTCAAGTTGTGCCACAAACTTCTCTTCTCCCCAATCCTATTCAATACTTCCTCATTAGTTATGTGATCTACCCATCTAATCTTCAGCATTCTTCTGTAGCACCACATTTCGAAAGCTTCTATTCTCTTCTTGTCCAAACTATTTATCGTCCATGTTTCACTTGCATACATGACTACACTCCATACAAATACTTTCAGAAATGACTTCCTGACACTTAAATCTATACTCGAAGTTAACAAAATTCTCTACTTCAGAAACGCTTTCCTTGCCATTGCCAGTCTACATTTTATATCCTCTCTACTACGGCCATCATCAGTTATTTTGCTCCCCAAATAGCAAAACTCCTTTACTACTTTAAGTGTCTCATTTCCTAATCTAATTCCCTCATCATCACCCGACTTAATTAGACTACATTCCATTATCCTTGTTTTGCTTTTGTTGATGTTCATCTTATATCCTCCTTTCAAGACACTGTCCATTCCATTCAACTGCTCTTCCAAGTCCTTTGCTGTCTCTGACAGAATTACAATGTCATCGGCGAACCTCAAAGTTTTTATTTCTTCTCCATGAATTTCAATACCTACTCCGAATTTTTCTTTTGTTTCCTTTACTGCTTGCTCAATATACAGATTGAACAACATCGGAGAGAGGCTACAACCCTGTCTTACTCCCTTCCCAACCACTGCTTCCCTTTCATGTCCCTCGACTCTTATAACTGCCATCTGGTTTCTGTACAAATTGTAAATAGCCCTTCGCTCCCTGTATTTTACCCCTGCCACCTTTAGAATTTGAAAGAGAGTATTCCAGTCAACAATGTCAAAAGCTTTCTCTAAGTCTACAAATGCTAGAAACGTAGGTTTGCCTTTCCTTAATCTTTCTTCTAAGATAAGTGGTAAGGTCAGTATTGCCTCACGTGTTCCAGTGTTTCTACGGAATCCAAACTGATCTTCCCCGAGGTTGGCTTCTACTAGTTTTTCCATTCGTCTGTAAAGAATTCGTGTTAGTATTTTGCAGCTGTGACTTATTAAACTGATAGTTCGGTAATTTTCACATTTGTCAACACCTGCTTTCTTTGGGATTGGAATTATTATATTCTTCTTGAAGTCTGAGGGTATTTCGCCTGTTTTACACATCTTGCTCACCAGATGGTAGAGTTTTGTCAGGACTGGCTCTCTCAAGGCC
The DNA here is from genome assembly GCF_021461395.2 of Schistocerca americana. Classification (NCBI taxonomy): domain Eukaryota; kingdom Metazoa; phylum Arthropoda; class Insecta; order Orthoptera; family Acrididae; genus Schistocerca; species Schistocerca americana. The sequence goes on from NC_060122.1 coordinate 670,925,901, forward strand.
GTCAGTAGTTCCAATGGAATGTTGTCTACTCCAGGGGCCATGTTTCGACTCAGGTCTTTCAGTGCTCTGTCAAACTGTTCACGCAGCATCATATCTCCCATTTCATCTTCATCTACATCCTCTTCCATTTCCATAATATTGTCCTCAAGTACATCGCACTTGTATAGACCCTCTATATACTCCTTCCACCTTCCTGCTTTCCGTTCTTTGCTTATAACTGGGTTTCCATCTAAGCTCTTGATATTCATACAAGTCGTTCTTTTATCTCCAAAGGTCTCTTTAATTTTCCTGTAGGCAGTATCTATCTTACCCCTAGTGAGATAGGCCTCTACATCCTTACATTTGTCCTCTAGCCATCCCTGCTTAGCCATTTTGCACTTCCTGTCGATCTCATTTTTGAGACGTTTGTATTCCTTTTTGCCTGCTTCATTTACTGCATTTTTATATTTTCTCCTTTCATCAATTAAATTCAATATTTCTTCTGTTACCCAAGAATTTCTGCTAGCCCTCGTCTTTTTACCTACTTGATCCTCTGCTGCCTTCGCTACTTCATCCCTCAAAGCTATCCATTCTTCTTCTACTGTATTTCTTTCCCCCATTCCTGTCAATTGTTCCCTTATGCTCTCCCTGAAACTCTGTACAACCTCTGGTTCTTTCAGTTTATCCAGGTCCCATCTCCTTAAATTCCCACCTTTTTGCAGTTTCTTCAGTTTTAATCTACAGGTCATAACCAGTTGGTTGTGGTCAGAGTCCACATCTGCCCCTGGAAATGTCTTACAATTTAAAACCTGGTTCCTAAATCTCTGTCTTTCGATTATGTAATCTATCTGATACCTTTTAGTATGATCAATACAGTCATGAAATTCTGTATTTATGTTGGTAAAGTGGTTATCAGTGACTAATTGCAGTTTGTCTGTAAGTTGTTTATCCACAGTGTTAACACTGCCTTCAATTACTGTAATATGTGTTTTTATTGAGTCATGAACTGACGGATAACATTTGACTTGAGTAGCAACAGCTTCGCACGTAGCGTTTAAATGTTTGACTTCAGTTTCAATATCTTTTACGTCTTGTGTGGCTTTTTGCTGCTGTTAGTCTAATTCGGAAAATTTTGAGTAAATTTCGGACTCTTGTCCGCTCAGTCTCGTGTTAATCACGTCTACTCTATCACACAGAGTGTCTTTACAACTTTTTAGTGCTCTTAATTCAGCCTTAATCTCATCATGTCCCGTTTCTAAAACTGTCGTCTTCGTCAATGTCTTTTTTGTTTTCAGTAATTTTCTTGATAATAGCGACAAACATGGTAGCAATATTTGTCAACTGAAACTGTTCTGCCCCCGCCACGTCGTTTGACGTGACGTCACGGAAAAGAATGGACTCTGAGCTGGATTTAGCTATTTGACTAGTGGTCGGCATATTTACGTAATTTTGCGTCACTAGACATGTTAACTGCTGATTGTTCGTTACTACTGGAGTCAACTCTGGATTCATTGTCATTTTTTTGTTCAACGTCCAAGTCGTTTTCGGTTTGCATCTGTTGTCTGTCGTGTTTCATTTTTGTTATTTGTTTACGAGTTACCACCATACTATGCATAATGTATATTGCAAGAAAAATCTTTAAACAGGACTGAGAATGAATTCATGAAATTAATTTCGTATGCCACCAATGTTGGCTTTACTGACCAATAATTGCAATTAATGGTGAAATAATTAACATTAATGGCTGCTTGCCATTTTACGGTGCTCATGACACGATTCAACCATTTTGTGGAATGGTATGACTGTATTGTCTCAATAAACTGTATAATAAAAATAATTTGGAATACACGATCTTGCGCAAAAATGACTGTTCCGATATAGAAAATTTTGACAAAGCTAGGAAGCAAGGTACAATTACTGAAAGCGCTTGGACTAGTGTGCTTATGTAAAAATGCGATGTTTTACCTTGGATCCAAGTATGCAATGTCGATTCAAGGCTTCAGCAACAATTTCAATGATTGGTCTTTTTATTTGGACTTTACAAATATTCATTGGCTAGTCTGATATGATCCCATTATCCATGCAACAGAGGAAAACAATGTAGCAAACACAATAAAAGGTCCAGACATGAAGTCACCAGTCTGATTTTTCCGGTCTGGTTCGAGAATAGTAGAGAACAGATAAATAATAGTACATAATGATAGTAATACCGGAAGCAGCTACTAGGGTAGCAGAGTACGTGTGGCGTGCACACGGGGGTTTTTTAGGTTAGAGGGACCCCCCCTTGGGCGAAACGATAAAATACCTGACGGCTTACCAGAGAGGACATTATCATCGTTGATAAAGAACGTCCGTCCTCAGAGACCAAAAACAGGAAAAGTTAACGTAATATTGGTAAACTGCAGGAGTATCCAGGGCAAGGTTCCTGAATTAGTATCTCTTATTGAAGGAAATAGTGCGCATATAGTATTAGGAACGGAAAGTTGGTTAAAACCGGAAGTGAACAGTAACGAAATCCTAGACACAGAATGGAATATATACCGCAAGGATAGGATAAACGCCAATGGTGGAGGAGTATTTATAGCAGTAAAGATTTCAATAATATCCAGTGAAGTTATTAGCGAATGCGAATGTGAAATAATCTGGGTTAAGTTAAGTATCAAAGGTGGGTCAGATATGATAGTCGGATGCTTCTATAGACCACCTGCATCAGCAACCGTAGTAGTTGAGCGCCTCAGAGAGAACCTGCAGAACGTCGTGAAGAAGTTTCGTGATCATACTATTGTAATAGGGGGAGACTTCAATCTACCAGGTATAGAATGGGATAGTCACACAATCAGAACTGGAGCCAGGGACAGAGACTCTTGTGACATTATCCTGACTGCCTTGTCCGAGAATTACTTCGAGCAGATAGTTAGAGAACCAACTCGTGAAGCTAACGTTTTAGACCTCATAGCAACAAATAGACCGGAACTTTTCGACTCCGTGAATGTAGAAGAGGGTATCAGTGATCATAAGTCAGTGGTTGCATCAATGACTACAAGTGTAATAAGAAATGCCAAGAAAGGAAGGAAAATATATTTGCTTAACAAGAGTGATAGGGCACAAATCGCAAAATATCTGAGTGACCACCATCAAACGTTCATTTCTGAGGAAGAGGATGTGGAACAAAAATGGAAAAAATTCAGAAACATCGTCCAGTACGCCTTAGATAAGTTCGTACCGACTAAGGTCCAAAGCGAGGGGAAAGATCCACCGTGGTATAACAATCATGTACGAAAGGTACTACGGAAACAAAGAAAGCTTCACCATAGGTTTAAGAGTAGTCGAATCATAGCTGATAAGGAAAAGCTGAACGAAGCGAAAAAGAGCGTAAAGAGAGCAATGAGAGAAGCATTCAACGAATTCGAACATAAAACATTGGCAAACAATCTAAACAAGAACCCTAAAAAGTTTTGGTCATATGTAAAATCGGTAAGCGGATCTAAATCCCCTATTCAGTCACTCGTTGACCACGATGGCACCGAAACAGAGGACGACCGAAGAAAGGCAGAAATACTGAATTCAGTGTTCCGAAACTGTTTCACTGCGGAAAATCGTAACACGGTCCCTGACTTCAGCCGTCGCACGGACGCCAAAATGGAAAATATTGAAATAAACGATATCGGAATTGAAAAACAACTGCTATCACTTAGTAGCGGAAAAGCATCCGGACCAGACGAGATACCCTTAAGATTCTACAGTGATTATGCTAAAGAACTTGCCCCCTTTCTATCAGCAATTTATCGTAGATCGCTGGAAGAACGTAAAGTACCTAGCGACTGGAAGAAAGCGCAGGTCGTTCCCATTTTCAAGAAGGGTCATAAATCAGATGCGAATAATTATAGGCCTATTTCGCTTACGTCAATCTGTTGTAGAATAATGGAACATGTTTTGTGTTCTCGTATTATGACGTTCTTAGATAATACAAATCTCCTTCATCATAACCAACATGGATTCCGCAAACAGAGATCATGTGAAACTCAGCTCGCCCTATTTGCCCAAGAAATTCACAGTGCCGTAGACACTGGCGAGCAGATTGATGCCGTATTCCTGGACTTCAGGAAGGCATTTGATACGGTTCCGCACTTACGTTTAGTGAAAAAAATACGAGCTTACGGAATATCGGACCAGGTTTGTGATTGGATTCAGGATTTCCTAGAAGAAAGAACACAACATGTCATTCTTAACGGTTCAAAATCTGCAGATGTAGAGGTAATTTCGGGAGTACCGCAGAGAAGCGTGATAGGACCTTTATTGTTTACAATATACATAAATGACTTAGTTGACAACATCGGTAGCTCCGTGAGGCTATTTGCAGATGACACGGTTGTCTACAAGAAAGTAGCAACATCAGAAGACTCGTACGTACTCCAGGAGGACCTGCAGAGGATTAATGCATGGTGCGACAGCTGGCAGCTTTCCCTAAACGTAGATAAATGTAATATAATGCGCATACATAGGGGCAGAAATCCATTCCAGTACGATTATGCCATAGGTGGTAAATCATTGGAAGCGGTAACGACCGTAAAATACTTAGGAGTTACTATCCGGAGCGATCTGAAGTGGAATGATCACATAAAACAAATAGTGGGAAATGCAGGCGCCAGGTTGAGATTCATAGGAAGAATTCTAAGAAAATGTGACTCATCGACGAAAGAAGTAGCTTACAAAACGCTTGTTCGTCCGATTCTTGAGTATTGCTCATCAGTATGGGACCCTTACCAGGTTGGATTAATAGAAGAGATAGACATGATCCAGCGAAAAGCAGCGCGATTCGTCATGGGGGCATTTAGTCAGCGCGAGAGCGTTACGGAGATGCTGAACAAGCTCCAGTGGCGGACACTTCAAGAAAGGCGTTACGCAATACGGAGAGGTTTATTATCGAAATTACGAGAGAGCACATTCCGGGAAGAGATGGGCAACATATTACTACCGCCCACATATATCTCGCGTAATGATCACAACGAAAAGATCCGAGAAATTAGAGCAAATACGGAGACTTACAAGCAGTCGTTCTTCCCACGCACAATTCGTGAATGGAACAGGGAAGGGGGGATCAGATAGTGGTACAATAAGTACCCTCCGCCACACACCGTAAGGTGGCTCGCGGAGTATAGATGTAGATGTAATATGTGATCAGAGTATAAATTTTTACTGAAGACTTTTTGAGTAAGTTCCATTCATTGTAAGTTTGACTGTGATTGAGTCTTCTGAAAATATTTCTTTATCGACTTTATAGACTGAATAATTCCCAAGTTTTGGCTCATGCTGAACTATTCATAAGGTTTGTAACACGGAATCTTTAGCTGTTTAACTGGAACAATAGCTTGCAACATAAATGAAACACAAGCTTAAATAATATCACTGTAGTCAGAAAATATTACACTAAATTAAATTACATAGACACGTTTATTCTGATGCTGTGTGTAACTATGAGTACGCCTAGCGAGATTGCGTCTCAGTAAAATAGAATAATGGTGGTGCGCCAAATAATTATCTGCAGCGATGGCACACATGCATCTGATCTGGACTGCTTCAAGAACAAAAAAGGTGCCGTCTTCTTGGCCAGACAACTGAATTGCGTAATTATTTTAATGTTTCAGCGGTTACACGCCACAATCGATACACCTGCTTGTACGAACTAATCTCTTGAGTAATTCTTTATTTATCTTCTGAACTTATATCTACGTTATTGTAATATATCCACGCCCACCTTGCAAATGTGCCTTTAAATGGTATGTGTCTATTCTCCTACCCTTTAAGAATTCATCCAAGAACTTAGTTCTCAGGCTTGTTTGTTTATGTATCTGTTGATGACTCAGCTACCTGCACTCCTACCCATATACAACTACAACAAGAGGGAGAACTTGTGCCAACCTGCCAACGCTGGTACAACTCCCCTCCCGATTCATTTTAGCATTCTGATGCCCTTCTAGAATTGAAGAGATAACCATTATAATATTAAGTGGTTCAAAACTGATAATTCCATTGATATCAGAAATCAATCCCACTACCAGTGCATGGATAAATTTCAATTTCATCCAAGTTCCTATCGTTATTTATATTCCAAGCAAACATTTTCCATTGCCATAAGAAATGAAATAACAGACATAATAAAGAAAACGTGTTATTGTGAACAACAAACTGCTTACTTCTCGTACTTCAGATATCCTCTGACTGCCTTATCATCACCCTCCACCAGTGAAACACAGGCCACAGATTTCAACACCAGTAATCTATTGAACATATTGCCCAATCTGTAGTTCAACACATATTTTAATGTACAGGGCCGCACATTCTGTATTATCACAAAATGGGGGAGAGAGTGTCACCAAAATGGTACAGGATTTGGAGTGGACATCACTAGAACAAAGGCACTATTATTTCTAGCAGAATCTTCTCACAAAATTCCAATCACCACCTTTCCCCTCTGAATGTAGAAATATTTTGTTAACGCCAACCTTCATAGGGAGTGCGATACTAAAATAAGGGAAATCAGATATTGCATGGAAAGATATAGGCGTTTGTTTTTTTCACATGTTGTATGAGAGTGTAATGATACAGAATTATTGTAAAGGTGTTTCGATGAACCCTTTGCCTTGCACTTAAATGTGATTTTCTGATTATCCATGTAGATGTAATGTAGACATAAACATTTAAAATATGGACTCCTATTCTCAGGAAATTCAACAGCAGCTCTGGAGACCTCCAAAATCCAAAAAAGAGTCATTAGAATTATTACAGGAAGAAGAGCTAGTCAGTCACATAATCATCATTCATCATCATCATCATTTAAGACTGATTATGCCTTTCAGCGTTCAGTCTGGAGCATAGCCCCCCTTATAAAATTCCTCCATGATCCCCTATTCAGGGCTAACATTGTTGCCTCTTCTGATGTTAAACCTATTACTTCAAAATTATTCTTAACCGAATCCAGGTACCTTCTCCTTGGTCTGCCCCAACTCCCTCCTACCCTTTACTGCTGAACCCATGAGTCTCTTGGGTAACCTCGCTTCTCCCATATGTGTAACATGACCCCACCATCTAAGCCTGTTCGCCCTGACTGCTACTTCTACAGTTTTCATTCCCAGTTTTTCTTTGATTTCCTCATTGTGGACACCCTCCTGCCATTGTTCCCATCTGCTAGTACCTGCAATCATCCTAGCTATTTTCATATCCGTAACCTCAACCTTGTTGATAAGGTAACCTGAATCCACCCAGCTTTCGCTCCCATACAACAAAGTTGGTCGAAAGATTGAACGGTGCACAGATAACTTAGTCTTGGTACTGACTTCCTTCTTGCAGAAGAGAGTAGATCATAGCTGAGCGCTCACTGCATTATCTTTGCTACACCTCGCTTCCAGTTCTTTCACTATGTTGCCATCCTGTGAGAATATGCATCCTAAGTACCTGAAACCGTCCACCTGTTCTAACTTTGTTCCTCCTATTTGGCACTCAATCCGTTTATAACTCTTTCCCACTGACATTACTTTCGTTTTGGAGATGCTAATCTTCATACCATAGTCCTTACATTTCTGATCTAGCTCTGAAATATTACTTTGCAAACTTTCAATCGAATCTGCCATCACAACTAAGTCATCCGCATATGCAAGACTGCTTATTTTGTGTTCACATATCTTAATCCCACCCAGACAGTCTATTCTTTTCAACATATGATCCATAAATAATATGAACAACAGTGGAGACAGGTTGCAGCCTTGTCTTACCCCTGAAACTACTCTGAACCATGAACTCAATTTACCGTCAACTCTAACAGCTGCCTGATTATCCATGTAAATACCTTTAATTGCTTGCAAAAGTTTGCCTCCTATTCCATAATCTCGTAGAACAGACAATAACTTCCTCCTAGGAACCCGGTCATATGCCTTTTATGGATCTATAAAGCATAGATACAATTCCCTGTTCCACTCATAACACTTCTCCATTATTTGCGACAAGCTAAACATCTGGTCCTGACAACCTCTAAGAGGCCTAAACCCACACTGATTTTCATCCAACTGATCCTCAACTAATACTCGCACTTTCCTTTCAACAATACCTGAGAAGATTTTACCCACAACGCTGATTAAAGAGATACCTCTGCAGTTGTTACAATCTTTTCTGTTTCCATGTTTAAAGATTGGTGTGATTACTGCTTTTGTCCAGTCTGATGGAACCTGTCCCGACTCCCAGGCCATTTCAATTATCCTGTGTAGGCATTTAAGACCTGACATTCCACTGTATTTGATGAGTTCTGACTTAATTTCATCCACCCAAGCTGCTTTATTGCACTGCAATCTATTGACCATTTTCTCCACTTCCTCAAATGTGATCCTATTTCCATCATCATTCCTATCCCATTCTACCTCGAAATCTGAAACATTACTGATCGCATTTTCACCTACATTGAGCAACTCTTCAAAATCCTTCCATCTGCCCAAGCCATCCACAGGATTCACCAGCAGTTTTCCTGACCTGTCCAAAATACTTGTAACTTCCTTCTTACCTCCCTTTCGAAGACTGCTAATTACACCCCAGAATGGTTTTCCAGCAGCTTGACCCATAGTCTCCAACCTGTTTCCAAAGTCTTCCCAAGATTTCTTCTTGGATGCTGCAATTATCTGTTTGGCTTTGTTTCTTTCTTCAACATAACTTTCTCTGTCTACCTGAGTTCTAGTATGTAGCCATTTTTGATACGCCTTCTTTTTCCTTTTACAGGCTGCCTTGACTGTGTCATTCCACCAAGCTGTTTGCTTCATCCTACTTTTACAGACTACTGTTCCAAGACATTCTTTAGCCACTTCTAGTACTGTGTCCCTGTACCTTGTCCATTCCTTTTCCAATGACTGTAATTGACTACATTCAACTAACTGGTACCTTTCTGAGATCGCTGTTATGTACTTGTGCCTGATTTCCTTATCCTGAAGTTTCTCCACTCTTATCCTCCTACATATGCACCTGACCTCCTGCACTTTCGGCCTCCCAGTCCCAATTTCACTGCAGATTAAATAATGATCAGTGTCATCAAAGAATCCCCTGAATACACGTGTGTCCCTCACAGCCTTCCTGAATTCCTGATCTGTTATTATATAGTCAATGACAGATCTGATTCCCCTGCCTTCCCAAGTATACCGGTGAATGTTCTTATCTTTAAAAAAGGAGTTTGTGATTACTAAGCCCATACTGGCACAGAAATCCATGAGTTGTTTCCCATTCCTGTTGGCCTCCATATGCTCTCCAAATTTAACCATAACCTATTCATACCCTTTTATTCGATTTCCAATCCAGGCGTTAAAATCACCCATGAGCAGAACACTGTCCTTGTCCTTTACTCTAACAACTACATCACTGAGTTCCTCATAAAAACTACCCATCTTATCTTGATCTGTCCCATCTCAATGCGAATATACTGACACAATCCTAATTTTCTTGCTAGACACTGTCAAATCTTTCCACATCAGTCGTTCATTTACATACCTTATTGCAACTACACTGGGTTCCACTTCTTTCCTGATGTAAAGCCCTACACCCCATTGTGCTATTCCTGCTTTGACTCCTGACAGGTAGACCTTGTATTCTCCCGCTTCCTCTTCTTTCTCACCCCTTACCCGAATGTCACTAACAGCTAAATAACATTTAAATAACATTTAAAACACTGAAAGTGCTACCACTACCAAGCACACATATTTTTTCCACACTAATGTATATTTAAAATAAATACAGCTGGATATGATATCAGTAGTACAAAAAATTGTTATTTACACAATCACAATACTACATTGAAAGATAACTTTTATTTATTCCCAGTCATAACAAGTCTGTATCAGAAAAGTACATGCTACATGAAAATAAAATTATGCAGTAAATTGTCGTGTGATACAAGATGTATGCTAAATATTAATGCTTTTGAAATATGTTCAACAATTTCTAAACCACCACTGCTTCTATTAGGTATGTGAATACTTGAAATACTACAGAAGTATAGATCTGTAACTGTTGTAATGTATAACAAGTGGAACAAGATACAATCTAAAAAACTGTTATTTCTAATGACTACATCTGTCACATTGTACTAAAACAAATAAACTACTTGGGAACTTGAGAGTTCCTGCTATCTCAGTAAGTTATCATTAAAAATTAATTGCTTGTTTCAATAAATGGGTATGCTTTAAGGATTTTAGTCTTTTTTAGGTGATATTACTGAAAGCAATGTTCTAAAAGTTATTCTAATTATTCATTTATTTCTAGTCTAGTCACATACACTTAAAAAGAAATATAGAGAACCTTGTTTACTCACAGTGTTTGAGGTATAACACAACTTGTAGGAAGTGTCCTGATGATCTGTGCCCATACAAGAACACCAATCCCAAAGAACAAAGACCACAACCATTGATCAAAATCTAATGCTTCTGTATGGCATACTGCCTTGCCAAAGTGAACTATTAGAACCTGAAAAATTTGCTTTATATTCATTTTCCACCAATGTATACAAATTATCAAGTATATGGATGATGAATCACTTAAAACATTTTCAGCAGACATAAAAAGTTGCTCTACGAAACATGAGTCTGAAATATTGCATTTATTTATCATTCATTAATTTAATATAGCAGTTATAGTTGCTGCTTGCTAAATGCAGCACCCATAAAACTATGATTTAAGTGAATTATTTTTTATGTAAGAGAATTATGTTTTATCTTTCATTATTACTGATTTTTTAACATCATTTTACTGTTGTTTGCTAATGTCAATGGGATTTGCTTGTATTTTAAAACATTGTTACATACTCAGTTTTCACTTTTTCGTTTGCAGAAAAACTGATTCATTACTTGCTCTAAGTTGCATAGCATGCAGTGACCATTAATATACTGTCAACTGGTTAAGAACTCCTACTGTCCAAACCATTTGGTGGCTTTATAAGTACAGATGCAGAGGGCTGAAAGTTAGAGGTCAGTGTCCAGTTCACGGCAGGGCCATTGGAGATGGAGAAGAATATCGAACTGGACGTGAACTGAGGTACAACTTTGTCAAACAAGTTAAAGGAAAAATACCAGATTCACTTCATATTTTAAGATTACTGACTAATGGGCCTCACATGACATTTTCTTTTCTTGTAGAGTTGAAGGACATACAACGTGCTTATAATTGTTTCAAATAACAAAGACCTTTAATGTATTACAGACACACAACACTATGTTTCTAGTGCAACACAACATTCATTTTTTCACAATTGGATGTAGCCTACACCACAGAGCTTACAACAGACAGATTCATTGAACATACTGCATAACCCAGTCAATCTCTAGAGCAGAGGTTCCCAAACTTTTGTCATGCCCTCCTTCTGCCGATAAGAAAACTTCCGTGCCCCCCTAAAAAAAATAGAGATTTTTATTAATTATCAAGAAACTACTGAATAATTTGTGATGGTGACGTCATGTAACATCGTGGGCTGTTAATGTATCGAGTCGCCGTTATTACGTCATCAGTCTAGTCTAGTGATTATAAGACACTCCTAAAGTAAAGAAAGTCCTTGGTAAACAAGGAAAAATATTTGCGACCTTTGCAGATTAGTGGATGTGGGCCACTATTTTAAGTTGAGTGTAGCTTATTACTTTCACTCAGTATCAAAAATAGTCACTCAGTCACGGTGTTAACAAACATCACTGATTTGTAAGCCTATAGCGCTCCCCATTGTCATTGCGCAAGGTTGGCATTTATGTCAACGACGACAGTTACCTAACGGCGACAAAGGCCCAGTTCCCAGAACCAGACAAAAAATAAAAAATAAGTTTTACGAAATAATTTTGCAGACTACACAGAACTTTAAAAATTGTGAATAAAACAACTTCCTTACCTTGATTACATTCCCTTACTGCACACCATTTCTTCACCAGTATACGATTTTAGGACTACTCTTCGCTTGCCATATCTAGGATAAACTTTCGTTGTGTCTTCATCCAGAAGAAATATTATTATTAGTTGAAATAACATACCACACGTAACATCACAATCCATAAGGGTCAAACGCAGTATTTATATTTAAATCAGATTCACTATGTCTATTTTATGTTGTTTCTTCGAAATAGTTTTTTATTATTTTACAGTATCACCTACATGTAAGGATAGTTAGGAGGAAAATAACAAGTTCTCTTATAATGTATTTATTATAAAAATATTATTTCCACAAACATATGGCAAGAAACAAACAAATCAATCAATGTGAAGGATGAGCTTCCATATTTTTTACAAGATTTTGAATTCTTGGCTGAATAGTAGAAACTGCACAACGTAAATCATTGGCAATACTGAGTTTGCTTCTAACTTTATTTTTTATCGCCACTGCCGCTGAAAATGCTCTTTCGCACAAATAAGTGCTTGAAAATTGTAAATACGGTTTCAGTGCTGGTTCTGCTGTGCTGGGATACACCGTGAGATATTTCACCCAAAATAAAGGCGTATCCATCTTCTCAAAGTCATACTTCGCTGCAGAATCATTTTTAATTTCTAAGACTTCCTCTTGTAGTCTGTCTGACAACACATCCACGTTAACATGAAATGGATCCGTCGCTAACCTATAATAAATTTTATCATCACAACTGTTAGGGAAGTATCGTTCGAATTCATCAATGAGGTGCTGCAAATGGTTCGATATTTTACTCTTAGTATCGGTATCCTTAAAATAGTTTTGAAATCGGGCTTCTTCCAGGATTCCAAACAATCTGGGAAAGCAGGAATTACTGCAGGCTAAAATTTTACGTTTCCACAGTTGCAACATATCAGTAAACACTTTGATGGCTTCCCGATGAAAAATTATGTTTGACTCTCCACCTTTTAATTTCAAGTTCAATGTGTTTAAAGATTAGAAAATATCTGACAGATAAGCCCATGCAACATGAACACTGGGTTTTCTCAATTCCACATACAATTCAGATTGTTTGTTATTTCCCAAAAACTGCATCACTTCGTCTCGAAGTTCAGATAATCTTCCTAGCATATTTCCTTTTGAGAGCCAGCGTACTTCTGTATGAAATAAAAGTGTTTTATACTCTGCTCCCAAGTCCTCACAAAGAGCCGTAAATAACCTGGAATTTAACCACTCTTTTTAATATGATTCACGATTTTGATGCACAATTTCAAGACGACATGGAGTTCCTTTGGAGGTGTCTTAGCTGCCAATGCTTGACAGTGTATTACACAGTCGATAGCAATAACACTAGGGTTTTTTTTCTCTGACCATCTGCACGAATCCTGAGCGACATCCAAGCGTTGATGGGGCGCCGTCTGTGCATACGCCTATCAGTTTCTGCCATGATAACTCATTTTTACAAAAGAATTCAGAGACGGCTGCCATTATATGAATTGCTTTTGAAGTTGTCTTTAACTCTGTAGAAAACAGCAACTCTTCTTTAATTGCTTCATTTTCAATGTAGCGAACGAAAGCTACCAGTTGGCAACAATTCGCAACATCGGTACTCTCGTCTAACTGTATTGCGAAAAACTGCGATTGTTTGACGGCCGTAACTAATTGATTTTGTATGTCTTCGGCCATATCATCAATCCGACGTTTCACAGTACTGTCAGAAAGTGGTATTAGTGAAAGTTTTTGTTTGCTTTCTGACCCAAGAACGATATCAGCAGCTTTCAACAAACAAGGTTTGACTAGTGTCTCTCCGATAATATGACTTTTCTTGGTCCTTGAAATAAGTAGCGATAACTCATACGAGGCTTCCAGTACCATTTCTGATGTCTGAGCGAAGGATCCAGCAGTGTCCAACTTCATCCGTTTCAAATTATCACATTTTGCAGCAAAAAATTCCTTCAGCTCCTCTTTCAATGCACCATGCTTTGCCCACAAATGGCGTTCCAGACGAGAAGGTCTCATGGAATCATTGCTCAATACCTCATAGCAAATAACTCATTGCGGCTGGTCAACATCATTTTTTTGTATAGAAGCAGAACCGTATTTGATATAATCATCATTATATTTACGTTTTTTCATGGCACTCATGGTGAAGTAAAAAGAAAACAAGAAGTTAACACTATAATTTCGCACTAGCACTGATTTTACTGAGGCACAGCTGTGAAAGATTCAACGCGATTTCAGCAAAATCCAATACATCTGATGTGTCAACAACTGCAAGCAACCAACTTAAATAAAGGAAAGCTACTGTCGTCTGTCGGCACCTCAGATGACAACCTGTGAGGCTGTCTGTCTGCGACCTGGTGGCCGAGCAGGGCTCTTGCTGGAAGAAACGAGCTTTTCCCAGATTAGGGCGAAAACAGCCCACAGGCATCCTAAGAATTTGCTACCTGTTCTGCGGTGCTGTTCTGAGCAGTGCAGCTAGGGGTTTTATGCGAAAATCGTTTTCGTGCCCCTATCTTTCGTTACTTATAAACGAAACGTTATAAGTTTTGAGATAACATCAATGAATTGGTTGTCAAATTTCACAGCAATTAAGTAAGGTCATGGATACACCCCACACATCACTGGAAACTGTGCACAGTGCCAAGCAGTTACATCTGTACTCGTACCAAAAGAAGCCATTGTCGCAGCAAAGAACGTACACTAATTTCAAACGAAATTATGCCGTATTTCAAAAAGACAGAAGAAAAATAACTGTTTTGTCAGATAAGTAATCCGAATGAAAGAGCTGTAGTACTGACCGTTCGAAAAAAAAAAATAGCCTCACTAATGGACTTCATTGTCTACCTAGCTGGGTTATATTTCATTGTTAGCAGTCACGACAATGTTTCCAGAACGGCGTGAAGTGCTCTGCTCAGAACGAACACTTGTACTGGTTTCGCATTCACGTCGTGCACATTTTTCTGGAGACAAAGGGCGTAACCCTGGCGTCCAAATTACGAACGCGCCAGCTCATTTGAAGTGTATACAGTCTATTAAAGTCACTGTAATCGCATCACACGGGGATCCGCGGGTTGACAAGGTAATAAAACGGCATTTTTGCAGTTACGCAGTATAAGTGGTTATTACTCTGTTGAACATAGCCTACTACGGCTAAAAGTTATAACATGATTACGTTCAGTTCATGTGTACAAATGTACAGAATAGTTATTACCTGACTTTTCTGTTTTCCAATTGTCAGAAGTAAGTTGTTTACAAATCTGATATATTGGAATTAACGCATATCGCCTTCGTAATTTTGTGAGTTTCTGTGTGTGACATTCTAAACGTGACATTCTAAACGTGATCTTCAAAAGCTGTATGTTCTAGGATAGGTTATTGAGATAGGATTGCGGGAAGTGGGACGCCAAAAGATTGCATTTAGCACCATAATCTATCATTAATACCTGCTCATTCATTTTTATTGAAATATCGATATTAAAAAGAAATATTAGGTTCATACCGCTAGCTCCACCCGCGCCCCCCTTGAAACATCACGCCCCCCCCCAGGGGGGCGCGCCCCCCAGTTGGGGAACCTCTGCTCTAGAGGGATAACCAGTTGAAGTGAATGTCAGAATTAGAACTTTCTGAAATTTGTAGGATTAAAGAGAGTACCTTCTCATCTCTTTGTTCATATAGAGCCTCTGTCTGTGCCTTCCTCCACGTACTATGTGGGCAAACATTATCCTGCATAAAAATAATTGACTGAGCGAGAGTCTTCAAGAACCTGTCCTTGATGGATAAAAGTCATGGATGCTTGGAGCACTAATCAGAAGGCCAACTCATTTTTTTCTTTTCTAGTAATCTTTTACTGCCTTCTGCTGTTATTGAAATGTCTTCCAATGGCTAGTTCTGGAACTATTGACAATGTTGTGAACTTATAAACTACAAGGAAATGAGATTAAGGTTCCTCTTCCCCTTTTAATTGATATTGAATTTTGTGCAGCTATTATGCTGGCTGAGTTTGTGTAGAGCCATTTCTTATCCAACTATAGCCACCTAAAAAGATCCTCAGGTAGCATTTGACAGATCCAACCATCCTCTCTCACCATCCTACACAGCAAGAGGTATGTGGATTGATCAGTTTCCCTGTAACGGCTTGCTGGATGAAGTAATAATGTGTCTGGCTTGTCATATTTGCTAGAGATCCATCAGCTCTCTGTGTGTGGAAGTCAGTTTCATCATCAGTGTAGCTTGTGCTGGACACTGATTGTCTTCTACAGACCTCTGTTCAGCTTGAAGAAGTGTGTCACATGATATATCTAAGCATAGTTATAGGGGCAAGTCACATGATGTTACAGGTGAAAATATAGCAATGTACGAATTCTTTCTAGTGTATTATCTGGTGTACAGGGCTAAGGGCACGGTGATGTCTGTGATGTCAAATGGTTTCAATAGTGTGAGTCACTCTCCTGGTAAAACAGCCACTGTTTCTTGAGCGAAATGACCATTCACCATCTTGCAAAAGCAGGCAGTAGTTTATCTGTTCGAGAATTCTGCTCTCATTTTATAACAGAGTAAGGTGGAAGCATCACACTTGTTTTTGAATCGCTGCTGACGTCAACATAAAGTAATCTTCATTTGATCTCATTTTATGAATGACACTTATAGGACTGCCACACAAATCAGTTACTTTCTTATTCTAGCAGGCTGTCATAAAATTTTTCTATTCATAATTTAATTTTATGATTACTGAAGCCAACAGACTGATTATTTTATGGTGAAATACATTTTATGAGAAACCACCCACAATTTAAGACTTATAAAGAAAACGTGGAGAAGAAAATTTCAGTAGGCTAATAATGTTTCTGGCTGAACTGGTATAGCAGTTGCTTGTTTTTGAATTGCTCCTTCTTATCTTCTCTACAAACATCTTACTTTTTCCAGAATTCAAAGTCTTCATGTTACAGAAAGTTTGAATCTTAAGTAATGGTTATTCCCAAAACTTGGTACAGTACTATAGTTTTGCAGCTACAAATTTTCTCGTTAAGAAAAGCTTTCTTATACTAGAACTTGTTGGTTTGAAAATTATTAGATCTAGAAAATTTCACTTTTTAGCCGTTTTTATCAGGCTCTGTGACTCCCTGTGGAAATAAAAATTATTTTTGCAATGTAGTCCTAGTTTCTACAATTTTTAATTTCTTTGTTAGTAGTAAGTGGCTACGTTGAGTGCACTTCCCATGCACAAACACTTTTACGATTTTTTATCATATGGAATTTTATACAGTATAATTTAATTAATTTGATTAATTTGTAAAACACGTTTGTGCACTAAAACCATGCCAAGAGTGCTTAACACACTCAATGTACCCACTTACTACTACATATAAAATCAAAGCCAATTTTGAGCTCCCTAAAATTAACTAAAAAAAATAATTTGAGGCACAAAACTATACAGAAAACCAGCAAAACCTCTTGGCTTCTTTTTAAAGGAAACCTGATGGGCTTTTTTTCTGATTGTGCCCTCGTCATTTCGTTTCACACCACCTTTTCCCTTTTTTTTTCTGGATGTCACTCTTGGACTTTGACTTGGATGCTAACTGTTGTCCACCCATCTTCTCTTTCTTCTTCTGGCAGCAGCTTGGTCACAGCTTGTGTACATGGTAAAGCTGGTGATTGCAGATGTTCTCACCTTCCTCCAGATTGGCTCGAGCATTGGACAACAGTAACAAATAACGGTAGTCAAATAAGAAAAATAACAGTCAAACTAATCATGTAGCCAATCAGCTGTGCCGTGTAGTGCAAGGAAATAACACTCACAAATTGTATGTATAGTTGGTATTTGAGGAACAAAGTCACTTCAAGAAAGAAAAAAAAAATGAGCCATCTGTTAGTGGTTTTATAAACTAGTTGTGGCTGCTACAGCCATCCAGAAAACTGTGGTTTAATAGGAGGGCGTGACCTTCTGGCAACGGTGCATAGCAATAAATACTTCAATCAGTTGCGAGTCTCTCTAGAGGTAGGAGATACAAAATATCTCCTGTCAGTCGGTCTGCTGAATGGATAGATTTTAGTTAAGTTCTTTGCCAAATATTAACCAATTTTAAAAATTCAAAATGTTAACACATTCTACATGAAAAATGTTATTCAGAAAAATAATAATGAATAAAACTGGATATGATTAGAAACGAAATTTTGCAGTTTAAAAATTTTCGGTAAGTATTCTGCGTTGTATGTCAAATGTGAGCTTCTTATTTCAGTGCATGATTATCTAGGTGACTGAGTCATTTGGCAATTTATCATTGAAGGTTGCATATAATTACATAGTAGTCCTCTGAGTGGTAACAGTATTCTTCCTGAAAGTCTTGTTTATCACATAGATAAGATAGTTTACCATTTAACTCGGTAACTCATTTAAAATCAAGAAATGCACCATACGCCTTCAGATAATTATTTGATTGATCCAGATCCAAATTTCTTAGGGATGTATTTCATTTCTTCCATTTCTAATATAAATATTATGAAGTTTAACCTGATCACAACTAACAAGCTGTTATTTTTATGATTAGTTTGAAACACAACAGAAACAAATTAATGCACATCAAACTCTTCTGAATTATAATAATTCGTGATACTTAGCTTGAAATTTTCTTCCACTTAATCCTGCTGCCTCAACTGTTCGTATTTCATAGAAATATGGTGGAATTTTAGGATTTTCCAGCACATAATTCAGTTCACATTTAACAATAGGTACACAAATTTCCACTTCTTTTGAAAGTGCATTTTTTATTTCATCTTCAGCATCATTGTAGTCAATCATCTAACAAGAGCATCTCTAGCACTTCAATTCCAAGTAAAAATTACAGCAAGATACCCTCCCCATAAAGTTCCTTTATAGTCCCTAAGGAAACCACCTAGCATATTCAGTGGATAAAGCTCTTCATTTTTCTTACTCTTGACTCTTGCTCTTTATGAAGTGTATGTCCCTCCATACTTTTTTATCATCAAGACATGAAGTCAAATACTACAAAAGTGATGATGAAAAAAGAGGAGGCTCTATTCTAGACATATCATTATTTCCTTTGTATAGTTACATAATCAAATGATAATCATCAAGCAATATTTTATTAGATCTTTTGTCATAAGTTTGATAATCTGCATTATCAGCTCAAATAATACTGAAGCTCATACAACTTACCATGTTTGGGATGGAGCTATTCATCTCCTATATGTATGTTAGTTCCTGTATCCTTGTTAGAAATATTTGGATTTTTTTTGTTTTCACATTATGATGGAACTTGTAGAACTGATAGTTCTTTACTTTGTTCATTATTTATTAAAGACAAAAATTTATTAACCCATTTCTAAACTAAATGTTAGAATAGCACCACTGAAGTCAATCAAATTATTATTTTCATCAGTTACAGTAATCTCTAATTCCTGTATAGTATCAAAAATTGGAATATATACAGGGTAATATGGGTCATGAATTATTGGTCGGCCAAATTCAGCATTAGGTCTGAATGAAGCAATAATATTAGTTTCTCGATGAAAATGATCAGCATGTTTCACAAACATTCCTTCAGCTAGATTAAAATTTATTAAAATTTGTACTGACATCATTCTCAATAATAATTCCATTTAAAATTTCATCTGCTTAAATGTGAATATTTGGCTTTTTTCAATGAGTAATGTTTTCCAATCTTTTCAAACTATATTGGCCAACAGGAATTTATATCATTTGTGCCATCACAGTATAATGTACTATTTTTTTGTGTAATGTTTGCAGTTAGAAATGTATAAAAACCAACTGGTGCAAAATTGCTGCAAGTTTCTTGTATAGGTGCAGTCAGTCTTTCTTACAGGAGATTTACACTTGATTGAAATAGGTAACTCATTTGATTTTAATAAAATTTTATTTACTTAGCGGGTTGTGAAGCAAAAATAAGAATTCCTGAGAAGGCATCAAAAAATAGACACATTAAGCTTTTACCTACTTCTGTTTGATGTGGTATAATAGGTTAATCTGGATGTAGAAAAACAACATTAATGACTGACAGTTATATTTTGTCTCCAGGAAGGCTGACTTAGAATAAGATAAATTGCTTGTATGTTTATTCACAAGGTTTAACTCAACCACAATATCAAGAATTTATAAAAATGTGTAAAACATTTGAAGACAAAAATAATGAGAAGATTACTATATTTGTTGAAAACAATGATGACATTGTATCACAAGATCAATGCCAAGAAAATTCACTTCTAATTTTCTATGATTTCATTCCTAAAAATCAAGATGTAGTAAGAGAATATTTTACTAGAGGAAGATATAAAGTGCTGCTGTAGTATTAGTCTTGGTCGTAGGAAAGGAGAATTTTGGCAAAATTCACAGTGAGTGGTAATAGTCGGTAGGTCATGCAGGTTAAACATGGCACAGAGCTGCAGCGGCATATTGCATGTACGATTTGTTTGGAGTGGAGCAACAGCCAGGCAGGGAACTGCAGAGTTGCTTTAAGTTATTGCGATGTATGAGGAGAGGCAGTAGACCAAAGCCGGGAGTGGCGATGTGTAAGTGGCTGATGTATGGGAATTTACCCCTGCCATAGTTTCTGTCTCTCTCTGACTCCAAATTAAACTTATTTGTCTCATTATAAGTATAATTGGTTAAAATATTATCTATAGATGTTGGAGACATTTCATTTACTCGCATAAAATCAGTGAAATTTGCACTGAAACTCAATGTTTGAATCTTATCGATAAATTTTGTAGAGCTGTTGGCTTCACTAGCTAGATTTAGGTTGATATCAGCAGTTATTATGACTCTTTTACTTGGTTTCTTTCAGAAGTTTTTGGAATACACATGGGAATTTCGAGAAAAACATGTTTCGTTAAATCTGTGACTGGGATTCTACACACAGATAAAATTACTCTATTTTGCCCTAACTGTACGCAGCAGCTTTCAAATATACATTCTTCATTATGGGTCTTGAAATTGAATCTTGCTCTATATTCCATTGATCATTCCACAAATATGCATAATCCTCCTCGTGTTAAATTACTCCTACAAAAGCTGCTGGCAACATAAAAATTATCATGGTTATTTAAGATTTTGATACTATCCTTTGTCAGCCAGTGTTCATTCAAGCATGCTCTGCCCCTTATAATCTTACCCTCCTGCACATCACTATTATTATTCTCTGTCTTTGCACAAATTTTTAAAGCTTTGAGAGGTGTAAGATATACAAAAGAAAAACTTTTTACTTATCTTCATTATCTCGTTGTTGTTGGCTCCAAGTCTCGTCTAGGGGTACATACTTGCAGCTCAAATTTAATAATGTTCCGGGTACTTGAAGACGAAATAACTGATGAAGATTTGCCTGTTGCTATGAATATCTTTTATTTTATCCCATTCTTCTAAATCCCACCGAATTTACAATTTTCACTTCTATCAAACCAAAAATTGCGTTGTTGTTGACAGGTTTACCAAAATACATGCGTTTCCATGAGGGGCATACCAACTACTTCTTACATTCTGCTGTACTCACAATTTCCAAAGAGTTTACAAAACAAATGAGTTTACAAACTTTCTCAACAGGAGAAGAAGCTATACAAATTTATATCATTATTTTATAAATAAATTTAATAATTAGCATTAGATTCTTCAATTAATAATAGTAGTTTTAAGTGTGCCAGAAATTTCGTAATTTCAGATATTTTTGAAAGAAGAGAAATTTTAACTGTTAGTGCATATCAGTTGTAGCACATTAATTTCATTTTATACATTTTAGCCTGAAATATAATACATCATATACAAAATTATGTGAAGCTCATTCAGTTAAACAGTTGAGAATGTTCACCTATAAAAGACTTGAGAGTATACATGGCATTGGTTATTTCTATAAAAAAATGTAGTGTTAGAGAAGGGTGACCCTTTATAATATCCCCCTCACAAAATTTGGAAACAGAATGTTCACAATATTTTGTGGCAGAATATAAGGTTTGCCAAATGGTGTACAAAATGATGCCCAGGATAGCAGATGGTTGTGTAGAAGTATCTGATGTGTAACATGTTACTGAAAACATAAGAAAAATATCTGCTACATGAGTCAACATCTATACATATATCAGGATATGGCATTCCTATTTTCAGATCTGATGAGCATACTATCATAAGAAAAATAATTCAAAGTCAAAATTACAACATTACATCACCAAACTATAGAGACAATGTAAGTTACTAGAATTTACAAATTTTAAGTTAATATTTATACAATAAAACCTTCAAAATCTTCAAAACAGAAGAGAAAAATTTCCGGATCCTAAGTGTACGACGAGTGAGTCAACTTGAAAAAGTCACAACCATGGGTAGTGACCAGCAAAAGTATACTCAATCATGAGTAGGAATCAGTCAGCCACATAAACCAGAGTATTCAAGGATATGTTGACTCATGAAAGAAAAAAATAATGGAAAAATACTAGGGCCTGAGTTTATGATGTGGCGACCAACCCATGAATCCATACCACATTGGTTATGAACCAGCAAAAAATTTCAATTCAACAAAATGAACGTAGGTCATAATCATATCAATGGGTTCAATTATATGCAATGAGTAATTGTAAGAAGCATCCAGCCTTAATCCATGGTTGTATGCTCTATGCTGTTAAGGGACCAAATGGCATATTGAATGGCAGGCACAGACAATGTTGATATTTTGCCAAAGATCCTGCGATCCACATTTACGAAACTGCTTGCACACGGGGAGTCATGGCCCAGGGGGAACTGTATACAAATGTTAAGTAATCAGGGCAGCACAGGGCACTGACATGCTGTGAAGAGCCTGTACATAGCAGTTACAAAATTTCATAGTAGCCTGTATGTAGGGGCCAAAGTGAGCTGAGGAAAGCTGACACTGTAATTATCAAAGAGCACTCCACTTTTCCCCTCCAGAGAAACTACATCAGAGGTGTAGGGAAATGACATATAAATAAGTGAGCCCAGAGGCTCAAATGGGCAGTTGTTTTGCCTTTCTGTCAGTGCCTAGCACAGGTGAGAATGACAATTGTTTAAGTTGCTGGTCAATCACAAGGAACTTTTGGTGGTTAATATCAATGGTCAACTGGCCCTCTCAAGCTACCTCCAACCTCCACTGCATGAACATATCATTGCTGTGCTGTGGCACACTGCATCTTGGAACTACACTGATGCAAGGAGTGAAAGGGCTGCTAGACTTTGCTTTCTGGGTGGCATCGCCCAGCAGACTGCAAGCACCCATCTGCATGGGGTGAAGCTGGGGCATGAATCAGCTGCCTCCTGGGTGCAGATCTGTCTGTAGGCACTGAACGTGCTGCCCTGGGTGGATGGCCAGAGCTGATAATGCTCACTGCATCAACAGCACTTAGCTGTTTCCCTTTGGTGCTCTACATGGGGTCCACAGTTTGCACTTGGGGGAGACATGTTCCAGACAACAGGCACAATCAATATGCATAGTGGCCATGTAGTCATGATGTGAATAGGAGTGCTATGTCTGCAAGGCTGGGCTACTGGATGCAGACTCTCCAGATTCCAGTATCAAGGTGACACTGACACATGATCACACGTGCGTCACCATCGCCAAGTTCAGCACAAGACCCACTGCGTACCTTCGATGTAATAAAGTAAATGACACACTTGCCTGTGTTTCTCTCCATGCTTTGGTGTGAGTCATCCCTGTACCCCAAAATATATCTCTTGGTCATTCTGATATATTACAACTCCTGAGCTTGGGGTTTGTAATATAACATTAAATAGCAAATTTTCTTGACATTGTGATCTTATTTTTTTATCATATGACCTGTATGTATCTACGGCGTGATTTATTCAAAATAAAAGAAGATAGTTGAAGATAACAGCGAATAGTTAGAGAGAGATGTGTTGCAGAAAGCATGCAACATGGAAAAAGGAATTTCTGAAATTGTTCTGCATGACCATTGGAGCCCTGGGTTTGCCACACACCACAAAAAGAGTTTGTGATCCTCCCAGTGTTGTCACTTCTCAATTTTGTACTTTTATCACATATTCCCAATATCAAAACCTAAGGTTTCTTCAAGTTGTATCTTTTGTACATGTGCACATAAACATATTATAAGCAGCACACACACCTTTCAATATTCCAGCTTGTAAGTTTGTTGAACCATTACAGAAGGCAAAATCCTCACAAAAACCTACTATGGGTAGTGTTTCATTATTGTGAATTACTGTAAAATTAAAATACAATCATTAATTCAATGTACAGTTCTGCTTTTATTTCACATGTACTTCTGAGTATTCTTCTCTGGATAAATTTGTAAGAATAGTCTGAAGTTGTATTCATCTACAGGTTTCGTCAACACAAGTTTCCTTGATAACAAGAATATTACCATCATTTCAACTGAATGTTCCTCTTTAACGTGACTGACCCTACTGTTTATTTTAGTGACCAAGCTAGTCAAAGAAATTTATGCTTCAGTTAATCCATTTCTTATTTGTTTACCATTCTCTGTATTTTTTTAGCATTCTCTGTGTTTGACACTTCACTGCAGACTCCATCCTCTCCAATCTAGATTACATGTTCTCTAACTCAGACCCTAAACATAGATCCACTCCCCACACTGCTCTTCGGCTGTACCCTGTTGGACCAGTCAACTTGCAAGAGATCAGACGTGCTGAGTAATGTACTCAAGCATCTGTTAACTAAACCAGCATTGTGACTGAGATACGTAAATTGTTTGCAAAGACTGCCAAAGACAGTGTTATTTCACATAAATGTATGTTTTTTCAAGTAGGAGGATTAACTTTCCAATACATTATGTAACTTTAAATCAGTGTGCATTTTATATCAATTGTAAATTTATCTTCTATGTTTTTATGTATGTTGGTTAGTTTGTTTGGAAAATCAGCAAATAGCGTGGAAGACATTTACTAGTGTAGACAATATAACAAAATGTATACATGTCTGCTTTCATACATGGATTTGGGTCCTCAAGCTACTTGAGTATGTCATCATTCAAAGCTAACTATGACTCTGTTTACTTGTATTTGTCCTCAATATTGCAATGTCATATCTGATAGGAATTTGAGTTATGGACAGACACATGCCTAACTCTGTTTTGGTTATCTGTGGTCATCAACATTGTGTATTTGTGTGCGCTCAAGGGGTGCATACAACCATTGATTGAGGCTAGATGTTTCTTAAATTACTCTTTGTGTATGATTGAACTTATTGATATAATTATGAGCTTTATTCATTTTGTTGTGTAGAAACATTTCAAGCTGCTTTGTACCTGGTGTGGGTTGGATTCATTGGTCGGTCCCCACATCGTAACCTTAGGCTCTAATATTTTTTCATTATTTTGTCCTTTCATGAGCCAACATATCCTTAAATACTCTGGTTTATGTGGCAGACTTATTTTGTACTGTATTCTTACTCGTGATTGATTATATTATTCTGGTCTGTGTTTGTCCTTGCGAGTTTTTCAAGTCGGCTCACTCATTATACACTTAGGTTCTGAAAATTTCCTCTTCTCTTTTGAAGATTTTGAACGAGTGATTTTATGGATGTAAACTTACAATTAGTAATTCTTATAGTTTACATTGTCTCTGTATTTATTTCTATAGTTTAGTACTGCAATGTTGTAATTTTGACATTGTATCAATTGTCTTGTGACAGAATGTTCCACGGATCTGAAAATCTGAATGTCATACTGTGATATATGTGTATGACTTGTATAGCAGATTTTTTCTTATGATTTCTGTGATATGTTATGTATCAGATACTTCTATACATCAGTATTCCAACTTTTGGCATCATTTTGTACACTGTCTGGCAAACCTTATTGTCTGACACAAAATACTGTGAACAAACTGTTCTCAAATTTTGTGAGGGGAAACTGTAATAGGAGATCTTCCTCCTGCATTACCTTTCTTTAATAGAAATAGTTGATACCAGGAATATTTTCAAATCTTGTATAAAGGTGAAAATTACCTGACTTGTTTAAATAAATGAATTTCACATGATTTTGTGTAGAATACATTATATTTGAGGATAAAATGTATGTAAAGAAATTAATTTGTTACAATCGATACTTACTCGGAATGTACAGGTAAAATTATGCTTCTTTTAGAAATAATTGAAATTACAAAATATCTGGCACACTTAAAATTCCTATTATTAACTATGCAATCTGATGCTAATCATTAATTTTATTTCTTGATTCATTTACAAAATAATGAGAGCACTTGGTAAAGATTTTTCTTTTGTCAAGGATGTGTGTAAACTCTTTTGTTTTGTAAACTCTTTGGAATATTGTTAGAACTGCAGAATGATGTAGTAGTGGGCATGCTTCTGATGGAATCAGACATGTTTTTATGTAAATTTCTGTTTTAAAGTGTAGACTGTAAACACAATGTCATGTAGAATAATGGAATAAAATTAAAATTGACATAGAAACAGAAATAACACACCACACTTACTTAACTGTCATCAAGTCACCTGGAACTCACAAAGTCAAAAATTTCAGCCCAAGAATCTACCCCTAGATGTGTTGAACTGCAGCCAACAACGAGAAAATGAAGATAAATAGAAAAGTTGTTTGTACATCCTACTCCTCTCAAAGCTTATGAAACGAATCATTTTTTATGAAGAGACAAAATAAACTAGTGATGTGTGGGAGGGTAAGATTACAACTGCTTGAAGATTGCACATTGCATCCAACATTCTCAGCCTTGGCAGTGGCAACCTCTTCAACAACAGAGAATTAAAACAATAGGTCGGGTGTACACTACATATCAGAGACTGCTACTCATGTAGCTGGCTGAGTCGGATGCACATGAGGACTTTTAGATTAAGTGACTCTCCATCCAATCCAGATAATGATGGCTGTAGGAAACCGAGTATTATCAGTGTAAGATCAAAAGAAATGCCTTCCACAGGTCATAGTATTAAAATCCTAATGGTAAACTGCCAAAACATACATAACAAAGTGCCAGAGTTTGAAGTGCTCATGAAAAGCAGAAAAGCTCACATAACACAAGGAACAGAAAACTGGTTGAATCCTGAAATTAGCAGCAGTGAGATTTTTGGTGAAAATTTAAGTGCATATCAAAGGGATGGGCAAATGGGAAATGTAGGTGGTGTATTCATCACAGCAGGGAAAAAACTCAAATCCACTGAGTTAGAAATTGAAGCTGAATGTGAGATTGTTTGGCAAGACTCAGTTGCAGGGGTGGGCATAAAATAATAACTGGATCCTTCTATCACCCACCAGACTCACTGCCTGATGTAATTGAAAATTTCAGAGAAAAGCTCAGTTCACTTGTACGTAAGTTTCCCACTCATATTGTAGTCATCAGTGGAGACTTTAATCATGTAACAATTTATTGGAAAAATTACAGTTTAATTAGTAGTGGTCATGATAAGACATCCTGTGAAACTTTACTAAATGTGTTTTCTGAAAACTGCCAAGAACAGATAGTTATGAACCCTACTCATGATGGAAATATGTTGGTTCTAATGGCAACAAAGAGACCTGAGCCTTTTCAGGATGTCCACATCAAAACTGAAATCAATGACCATAATGAAGTTGTGGCAACAATGATTACCAAAGTATAAAGCACAACAAAAACAAGGATAAAGATACATATATATTCAGTGAACTAGATAAAAAGTCAGTAATGTCTTATCTCAATGAGGAACTTGAAACTTTTAGCACAGGTCAGGAACATGTAGAGGAATTCTGGCTCAAGTTGAAAAGAATAGTTGACCATGCACTGGACAGATATGTTCCTAGTAGAACAGTTCTTAGTGGGAGGGAACCACCATGGTATACAGTCACTGTAAAGAAACTTCTAAAGGAGCAGAGATTGCTGCACAGTATGTGTAAAAACAAAACATATGTTTATAGATAGAGAGATGCTGAATGAGACATGTTTGGCTGTCAAGAGAGCAATGCATGATATCTTCAATGGCTACTCTAGCAGAATATAGTCAAATGACATTTCACAAAATACAAAGATATTCTGGTTGTTTGAAAAGTCTGTTAGCAGTATCAAAGTTAGTGTCCAGATACTAGGGAATGAGATGGAACTGAAATTGAGGGAAGCAAAGCAAAAGCTGAAATGGTTAACTTCATTTTCAAATATTCCATTATAAAGAATTACCCAGGTGAAATTCCCCACTTTAATCCTTGTACCAATGAAAAGATGAATGAAGTAAGTATTAATGTCAATGGTGCTGAGAACAGCAGAAATTGTTAAAATTCAACAAAGTGCCAAGCTCTGATGGAATCCCTGTCAGACTCTATACTGAGTTTGCAGCTGAGTTAGCCCCTCTTCTCACTATAAACTACTGTAGATTCCATGGACAAAAAACCATGCCCAGTTCTTGGAAAAAGGCACAAGTCACACCCATCTAAAAGAAGGGTAGTTGTTGATATCCACAAAACTACTGCCCAAAATCCTTGAATTGATTTGTTGCAGGATCTTAGAACACATTCTGAGCTCAGTTATAATGTGGTATCTTGAACAGAATGGCCTTCTCAATTCCATCTTCTATGGTTTTCAAAAACATCAGTCATGTGAAACCCAACTCACACTTTTCTCTCGTGACATACTGAAAGCTTTGGATCAAGGCAACCAGGTAGATGCAGCATTTCTTGATTTCTGAAAATCATTTGACACAGTACTACACCTACACTTATTGTCAAAAATATGATCATATCAGATATCAAATTAAATTTGTGACTAGACAGATCCTTTTTGGTATGTAGAACACAGCATGTTATCTTGGATGAAGAGTCATCGTCAGATGTAGAAGTAACATTGGGTCTGACCCAAGGAGCTGTGTTGGCATCCTTGGTGTTCATGTTGTATATTAATGACTTTGCACACAATATTAATAGTAAAATCAGGCTTTTTGCAGATGATACAGCTATCTGTAATGAAGTACTAGCTGAAAGAAACTGCATAAATATTCAGTCTGATCTTGATAAGATTTCAACATGATGCAGAGATTGTCAACTTGCTCTAAATGTTCAGAAATGTAAATGCACTTCACAAAATGAAAAAAAAACTTAGTATGCTATAATATCAGTGAGTCATTGTTGGAATCAGCCAACTCATACAAATACTTGGTTGTAACACTTTGTAGGGATATGAAATGAAATGATCACTTGGGTTCAGTCATGGATAAAGCAGGTGGCAGACTTCAGTTTATTGGTAGCATACTGGGAAGTGCAATCAGTCTACTAAATGGATTACTTACAAATCACTCATGGAACACATCCTAGAATATCGCTCAAGTGAGTGGGACCGTACCAGATAGGACTAACAGGGGATATTGAATGCATACAGAGAAGGGCAGCACAAATGGCTACAGATTTGTTTAATCCATGGGAGACTGTCACAGAGATACTGAAGGAACTGAAATGGTGGACTCTTGAACACAGCCATAAAATATCCTGAGGAACCCTACTAACAAAGTTTCAAGAACCGCCTATAAACAATTACTCAAGGGAATACTACAAGCCTCTATGTATCGCTGAGAGAGGGATCATGAGGATAAGATTAGAAAAGTTACTGCATGCACAGAGGCATTCAAACTATCATTCTCTCCATGCTCCATATGTGAATGGAACCGGAAGAAAACCTGTACAATGGGATGTACTTCTGCCATACATCTCATGATGGTTTGCAGAGTATAGGTGTAGATGTAGATGTAGAGTTTGTAGTGCAATCATCTGTCAAATTTTCCAGGAGCAATTCCAGAATCAAGAGTTAATTTGAACTTCCAAATCATGTGCCTCATGTAACTTCCTGGCAGATTAAAACTGTGTGCCAGACCGAGACTCGAACTCGGGACCTTTGCCTTTTGCAGGCAAGTGCTCTACCAACTGAGCTACCCTAGCACGACTCACGCCCTGTTCACACAGCTTTACTTCTGCCAGTACCTTGTCTCCTACCTTCCAAACTTTACAGATGTTCTCCTGCGAACCTAGAAGAACTAGCAGAAGGTTCACAGGAGAACTTCTGTAAAGTTTGGAAGGTAGCACGAGGCGTGAGTCGCACTAGCGCCTGCCATGACACGATTGGTCAAGCACACCTGCGCCATCAGCCAGCCGGGTGCACACATGCCTCTCATCATCCTTACCATGTTCCACAATACCGGCAGTGGCTCTGTGGTGGTTATCGACTGCAAGAGTCAACCGCCTCATCTTTGAGAACGAACTTCTTTGAAAACTGTTGATCTCAGTGTATTCCGAACTCTGTATTCGAGCTGATGTGTTTGTACCGACATGATCAAAATAAAGTTAATTCATTATAAACGAGCAAATACTTAATGTTGGGTTTGATATTACCGTACATAATATCTCGATCCCCACACACTCATGCTGGCTCAATTAGTAAAAGTTTAATTACAACCAACCTGTTTCCCTCCCACTGTCACGTCTCTATTTCTTAATAGATTTTACCAGTTATATTTACAATTTCATTGACATATTCCACAAAACATCATAAACTTGATTTCTAGATTTGAAGTGTACACTCCAGCTGCTTTACTATAATCATCAATAAAAGTGAGAATTACCTTCCCCATGCTAACCATGAGTTCAATTGCGACCTGTTCAGATCATTATTAATTTTCCTTTTGCTTTGCTTCCATTATTTTCAAAAGCTGAATTCTGCATTTTATTTTGCATACAAACTCTAATTCATAAACTCTAATTCTAAATTTGGCAACCCACCTTGTAACTGATGTTAATGCAGTGTATTCAAATGGTTAAAATTTACATGGCTGAGTGTACAATGCCTTTGCTTCTTTGCTGAAAGAGCATCTTCACTCCTGATGCTATTTACATTAATCTGTTTTTTGTAAATTCTATTTGTGATTTAAGTGGGTCTAATTTCTTTCAAAAGCTGAATTCTGCATTTTATTTTGCATACAAACTCTAATTCATAAACTCTAATTCTAAATTTGGCAACCCACCTGTATGAAAAACTTTTGAGATTTTGCCTACACATACAATTTTCTGTTCTTCTGTGCCTTTACCATAGATAATCAAAGATATATCCATGTTTCTGATGTAACACATTTTCCATTTCAGCTGTAATGTGATAATAAACTGATAAGTAACTAATTATATATACTATTTTTGTGGCTTGAAAAATATTGCTGTCCACGATTTTAACATTCACAGAAAGATACACACAGAAGAGTAATTGTCATCAGTAACAACATGTTATGTACAATCACTGTCTAAAAACCAGTTAATCTATAAAGTGTTGCGTGTCTCAAAATTATTGCATTCCACTGTAGGTTGTGCCTCCACTACAAAACTGCTCATGCTGAGTGCATCGTGTTGATATCATCATACTTCTGGATTATGACCTCCTCCCGAACTATACTTTTTACTTCCACCAAGTGACCAGCTGTTGTTAATGCTGCTGTGGTGTCAATTTTGCCTATATCACCAACTGCTGCACCTGTGTCATTGATGATATCTGCCATGTGTTGAGGAATCTCTGCTTGTTACTGACTAGCTACAGTCCCTCTTTGAATGTAAATGTCTTTGTTTGCCATACCCATGGCATAACTGCTCCTGATAGCTTGTAATGGCTTTAATTTTAGTTTACAGCCAAGAATTAGTTTACAGCCAAAGATTTTCCACCTCCACCTCCATCCTTGTCTTTTAAATTCATCACTCAAATTTTACTTTTTATGTATTGAACTGTCTGATCTTCTTTCAATAAGTGATCAAGTGTCCAATACAACTCAAAGATTGTGGCAAGTTTCTTAACATGTTGTTTTGCTCCTTCTTTCCCATCATTTTGGTGCCTTTTGCTCAGTTTTAGTTTCAGAAATACTGAAGTATGTTAGCATGTCACAGTAGTCTTTTAACCTCTGTTTGCCCAATTTTTTCTAAGCAAAATTTTCACTTCTGTTGATTTCTTGGAGTATAACCTCAAATGCAGGTTCATTATCACTGATGAATTCAGTTCCAGTTGGTGTAAGTTCTTTAAATGGCCTACACATACAAATAAATATTCACACCATCTCCATATGGCAAAGATATCAAAGGAATGTATGGTTATATCTAACTTGACAGAAAACTGAAGAACATAAATAGCAAATTTTTTATGTAACTCATTTCTCTTTTTTCAGTGATCTCACTGTCTGTCAGTCTTCTTAGCTGGTGCAGGAAAGACATATGTAATCAAGTTGTCTCAGTATTGTGTTAAGTAAAAGTTCTAATATATGGGAGTTGCAAACCAAGATATGTCCTAATTTTAATCTCCTGATGTGACTAGAACTTGCATTTTAAAATTCATCCCTTTGGAGAGGAAGTCAACTTGAAGAAGAATGGCCTCTGTAGCCACCCCAGTGTTGTTGTACGTCATTTGGGAGCAAAGGTAAATTACCAAGCCACACACTAAAACTACAAGATTGACATTTATTTAATGTTTTAGAATACATCTATCTGCATTTCTAGGCAGACAATTTTTGGTGTGACTTCCTGATAATTGATGGATCTACCTCTCTCCCCAACAAATACATCTGGCAACCCATGGAAGGACATCACCATTGGGAGAGTTAGCACATTTCTAATAATTTAAAATAATTAAACAATTTTGCAAATTTTCTATTATACTAATTGTTGTCTTTCTCTGTTTCATTATTGGGATACTTTGCTATTGCAAAGAGAAAAGAAAAGGAAATCACATGATGTGCAAAAGGTTAAACATAATCAATTGGAGAATAAATTCTGAAAGTAGCAAGAAAGCCAATGAAAAGGTAGGAAAATTCACAATCATTGTGTGCATGACTGTACTTATTAGTGTCTCTGCCAATAGTGATTGCAGTACCTTTCCTAATCCAATTCCCAAATTGAAACATTCTCATAAAATACGTAGACAATTGGACAGAAAATTAATTTTAGAGAACAAAATGCATGCACACAATTGAGTTATGCTGACAACATATTCTGATAAATGTTAGTGAGGCACCATTGAATAGGTTTTGTAGTGGTACCCTCATAATCTTAAACAGAATATTTAATTTTCAAAAGCATTCATTTATTTTCTCATTTTGTAAAAGTATCAGAAAATGAGTGCATACGATAGGGTCATTGTTGCCAGTCCATTGCCAGATAGCCAGGCACAGGATCTTGCTGAAATGGACGTGGCAACAGTTTGAAATCGGAACTGATAATGTTGGTCACAGTGACAGCAACCAATTACATTTTCAAGTTAACATGGACACAGATGATAGTAACATTATCATTCAAAATGATACAATGATGACTGTAGATGAGACAAGGTAACAATATTCTCCAGGGAGTATTTTTTCCTCTGGTGAAAATCTAATGCACAACAATACAATCTTATTAGATCATTCTTTGCCTGGTACACTTACACCTAGTGCAGGCGTGATTGGACATGGTGCATTATGCACACTGGAAACCTCAATCATGATGCATATGTTACAATAGTTATTTAAACAGAGCGTGAATGAGTTTTGAAAACAACAGACATATACATAAAGGGAAATTACTTGAACAGCAAAAGCAAGCTCTTGTTGCTTTCAAAACCAACATAATACAACAGTTCAATAACTTGGCAAAAGATTCGCATGCTGATCTTTCAGATGAATTATTGGATAAACTTGTAAACATGGGGAAAGATCTAAAAACAAAATTTCTCAATGATTTATCACAATATATAGATAATTTAAGCCAAAAAGTATCATCAGTAGGCAAGACACAACAACAGTTCATGGAAAAGGTGATGGAAACATCTGAGGTTCAGCCAAAAATGCAGCAGGAGCAGTCACAATATTGTGCCAGAACATAAACACACTCACAGGTACCACCGATGGGCTACAAACACCATACAAAGATCTACCTGAACAAGTGCAAGACCTGTCATTGCAAGTAAGTAGCATAAGGTTAATTACTCATTTCATGAGAAAGGAGCAAGAAAGGATAAATAAATGCATTAAAGAAATAAAGGATAGAGCCAAGGCTGATATCCTAGACTCTGGTGCAGAAGGTACTCCAAGAACATAAGGGTTATGTAGCTTTAACTGATGAAGCAATGAAGATACAGAAGGCAGAACTAAGAGCTGAAATAGATTAGAGGTTGAAAGTAGTGCAGGAAAAATCATGGACTAACAACTTTAGTAACACTGAAAAGGAAAGGGAACATTCAACTCCAAGCTATTAGGTGTCAATAGACAGGATACATAATCCAAACACCTTTGAGATGAAATAGCACACTAGCTGTTTTATAAATTGTTTTTTTAATGAGACTGGTGTCTCAAAAAGTCCTAAGACTCCTTCACACAGTGAAAGTAAAATTATCTTCTACTACAATTTCAAAAGAACACTTTCAAATATTTAATGAAAACTGTGAAAAAGATATAATGTCAAATTAAAATATCGGCACTCGATATTGTCATTTCGATATCAATATATCAATGGGAGTATATTTCCCATGTACATCAATAATTTTTGGAAAAGGTATCTATATATTGATATTTTATCAACAGTCTAAATACAACACAAAACTTTACAAAGCATGCTGCGAAGAATCGTCTGAGAAGAGAGACAAGTCAAAGATGTCAGAAGAGAGGGAAATAGGAAATCAGTGATTATGCTTTGCCATGGTGCACTCCCACCACACATTCATAGAAGTGCAAGTGAGACATGGTTTTTGTGTACATAACACCATTACTAACAAACCTCTTAGGTACCACTCATGAGGGGCCTAAAGTGGCTCTGTGAATAATAATGAAACAAAGAAACTGCATTTACTGTGTAGTGAGTGCTATTATTCTACACAAAATACTGTTATTTTTAAATCTTAAATGTTGTAATGGCCAGATACAAAACTGATTCATCTGGAAAACTTTTGAGTTTCACTATTTCACTGTTTCAGAAGTTCTGATTTTGACTATTTCAGAACAAGAAATGTCCAACAAATATGAAGTACATGTAAATATTCTTAGCTTTCATTGGACAGTTGAGATTTCACTATGATGTTCAATGTATATCCATATTTACAGTTTTACTAACATGTGCTTCATTGATATTTTGTCTCCCATTTCATGTAATGCTAGAATTTAAACAACAGCTTCCTGTAAGTTATCAATTTGTTTCACGAAAAAGGAATTCACTTACAAAACAGATAATAGTAAGCAGGAAAATATTATACAAGCTCTCAGATGCTATTTTTACATTTGTTATAAAGAAATAAACATATATGGTAACTTATATTGCATAGTAGGTGCTGGAAAAATAATGCAAACTTCACCTGCGATACAAAGCACATATGCCAAACAGTAAAAAGAACTGTATTATTCAAGATGTTGCTAAATACATTTCTCTCTCCATAAATTTTCCGAGCATTTATTATACTGAACAGGATCATCATTATTAAAGTATTAAAAACCATTGTAGAATGCTGTGAGGGGTCTTTTAAATGAATTCCTGGTTCAATGTTCAGAAGCAAATCACCTGCAGAATCAATAAATAACTACAAGTTACAGAAGAATAAAATACAAATGAAACACAACATAGTATTAAACATAATGCTACCATCAAAGGGCCAATATCTATATCTAATTTTTAACCATTTTATTTGAAAAATACATTTGTTTTGCATTTTTTCTGATGATGATTTCCTAGGAGCAGTGTCAAACAATCCATATTTCACTACTTCTGTTATGCACTAATTTTAATGACAGATTTAATGCACAGGAGACTCAGTAATATTACAATATTTGACTGTGCAATGGGTGGATTTTAATTTGTGGTATAATACATTTGGTCTTTAGTGCTGATATTCAATTTCTTATTATATGAATGAAGTCAAATAATATGGAATTAGAGGTATACGTTGGTAAAAATCTGCAATGGACAAAGCTGATTAATTTTGTGTATGGGTAATTCGGTAGTGATCTTTAACTCCTTAGTAGCTTGGCAAGACAGTTCCTAGTCAAACATTAAGAATTCTTTACAATGAAACAATTTACCACTTCTCAACTATGGGATTGAATTATGGGACTGTGCAGCTGATGTCCAGAATATCTGTGTTATAGAAACAAATAATAAGACTTATACATAGTATAGACCCCAGAGGACAATTTGTGAAGTCTTCATGGAGCACAGATACTTAACAATATATTATTTATACATGATTAAATTACATACATTTTTATATTCAACCAATGAAAGTTATCAGGTGCAGTGATATATATAAGCGAAACAGCAGAACAAGATATAACTATTTTTAGAAGTGAGAAAATTAAAAAATGACAGATAGGAGCCCATACATCATTGGTTTGATTTGGTTTAACAATCTGACAAGCTATTTAAGTACATGTAAGCAGATTGAGTTTATCAATGAATTACATTCTTTTCTAATAGAAAATTTCTTAGTCTCATTTGATGAATTCTCAGACACTGCTTTTGATATAAGCCAGTAGCAATCAGCCATAAGTTAATAAATGTATAAAACAGTTGTATGATGCAGCTATTGTAGTATGTAACCTATTTGCTAAATGTAATTTTTCTCATATTATTATGCCTGACATTTGCAAAAGCCATCTTTGCGTTAGCTCCATACAAAGAAAATGTTAAACAAATGTAAATTTTTTAAAAAAGCAAATGCTTTAAACTACATAAATGTGGATTTTTGTCTAAAAGTTTTACTTCAAGAAATTGATAAAATTTAAGACAAATATTATAATAAATGTTGTGGGTTTATCTCTAAAAAAGAAGGATTAATTAACTATTCTAACTAACAATTAAGTTATAAAAATCAAAGGACATCAGAGAGAAGTTGTAGTTAAGAAGGGAATGAGATCAGATTATAGGTAACCCCCAAAGATGTTTGGAATATATTATCCAAGGGGATGCAGTCTTCATTTAACCATACAGTAGAGCTGCATGCTGCAAGCAGTAAAGGAAAGAAAAGAGAAAATTAGAAAAACAAGCTAAGTTCATGGAGAAGAAATAAAAACATTTATTTTCCAGTACATAAAATAAGGAACAGGTAACCGCTAATCTATAGCATATCAATGCACAGAGCACAGACACACATAACAGAAAACAGTGTCCATGCTAGAATTCAGCCACTAGCTGTTTTTGAGCAGAAGTACACACATTCAAACACACACAACCACACACACATCCAAATGCACACTCCTGTGGCCACACCAACATGTTTATGTGCTTCACAGTTCGATCAGCTGTAGGTAAGTGGGTTTCTTTCTCTTCTTTTATGCTCCATACAGGAATTTCAATGATTGTTAAACACTGATGCTAGCTGTTGATATAAATGTGTCAGAAATGGGGAAGTATTTCAAAAATCAGTTGAATGGAATTGGTAATGTCTTGAAAAGAGATCATAAGGTGGAGATCAAGAAAAGCAAACAAGAGTAGTGGCATGTAGTTGAATTAGATGCAGCAATTCTGAGGGAATTAGATTAGCAGAGAAATCAGATGCTAGTTGTAGTAGTAGTAGATGAGTTTTGTTATTTGGGCTGCAAAATTACTAATGATGGCCAAGACAGGGAGGACATGAAAGCAGCTTAGCAGTTGCTATAAAAGAATTTTGGAAAAAAAATATTTGTTAACATCTAATATCAGTTTAATTGTTAAGAAGTATTTTCTAAACGTATTTTTTGGAGTGTAGCCTTGTGCAGAAGTGAAGTGTGGACAATAAACAGTTCAGATAACAAGAGAATAGAAGCTTTGGAAGTGTTGTGCTACAGAAGAATGCTTTGGATTAGATGAATGGATACAGTACCGGTAACTACTGACATGGTACTGAACTGACATGGGGAAAAGAGAAATTTGTGGCACACATTTACTAAAAGAAGGATCAGTTGATAGGACACATTCTTAGAGATCAAGGAATAGTCAGTTTGGTAATGGAGGATAGAGTGTATTTTTGGTGGTAGAGAGGGTGTGGGGGAATTGGGGGAGTGGTACAAATTATAGAATGAGGTCTTGTATGAATATAGTAAGCAAACTCAAATGAATGTAGCCTGCAGTAGCTTTTCAGAGATGAAGTGGCTCGCACAGGACATAGTAGTTTGTAGAGCTGCATCAACCCAATTTTTGGACTCAAGACCTAATAAGTGGTATACTGTTCTTCATAAAACTGTAACTAGAGCTGACTGTTTTGAACAGCTTACAAAAATCACTTTCAAATTATTTCTACGATGGAATGTGATTGTGTTGTTAACAGTTCAAGTGTACCATTGGGAAAACAAAACGACTTCGTGATGAGGTAGAATATGGAATATTTCAACGAAAGTTAAGTGAAAAATCATATTCAAAAGTGCTCTAAAAATTTGCCAACAATAAGCTGTTGGCCTGAGACATTATTGACTTTGAGACATTACTGACTTATGTTAGCAAAAAGACAAAATAAATAGTGCCAAACAAGACATGCCACACAGCAAAGTTAGGCAAAAATCTGTATGCTCTGAACAGAAAGTACATGCAAAATTGAACTGTATGCAGGCAGCCAGGTGTGAAATATGGGCACCCAATTTCAGTGGACAAGCAGTCAGAATTTTAATTGCTTAATAAAGCCAGGAGCGAAATTTAGTGCTGCTACGTCAATGAATGGGGCAAAAATTTCCTCATTGAGAAAAAAGGACTTTTCTATCTTCCTGGAAGGATAAAAATGTTGCAAGGAATGAAGGAAAGGATCACTTAATCTTGTTAAAAAGAGGATTGTATGAGCTGAGAGGAACAAATGTTACTGTTTTTTCAGTGCCACATTATTACAACTTGAAAGAATGGTCCTGCATTAAAAACAAAATTGAAAGTGCAAATACAGAGATGAAAAGTAATTTCAGACAGTTTGAAACTGTAACATTTGGGAAAATAAGCAATTTCAGGAAAAGATTCCACACTACAGACCATTTTCATCTAAATAAACTCGGGAAAACGTAATAATAACAAAAATTTTAAATATAGTAAATAAAATCTCAAAAGTGCAGTGTGATGATACAGGAGTCATACCTCTCATGGACAAGAAGTGTGTGTTACCTGGAGACTCAAATGGGAAATCTGCTGTCAGCAAAGCTACAACCTTCCAAGACAAATGTGAGATTTTGTTAACGCAATTGAACACCCAAAAAGCAACCAGCTCACAGAACAACACAGTAGTTGTGGAAGAGCGAACACCAGCAATAAGTGAAATACCAGCAACACCATCATCAGAAGCAGTAGCAGCAACAGCAGCAGCAACAACAACAACAACAGTAGCAGCAGTAGAACCAACAACAACTGAAGCAGCAGTACACCACTGCTTAAATAGGAGCCAAAGGCAAAATACATCTGTGTCACTCAGTGACAATTTTTTATGGTTTCAAGCCAGGAAAAAACTAAAAACGTTGAAAACCAGCCTGCCAGCTCACAGATAAGTCACAGTAACATCTTATTTCTAAACCCATAGGTAAAATAGAAAAATATGAACTTGGTTCTTTTTCATCAAAATGTGCAGTCACTAATGAGTAAAAGGGTGATATCCAAATCCTCTTAGGAAAAAAATTAAAAACTACCTCATTATTGTGCCTCACAGAACATTGGCTTGATGAGAACAAGTTACATATTATGCCACTATCTCACTTTGTACTAGATGGTTATTTCTGTAGAAAAATTCTTGAACATTGTGGTAGTTGTATATTCATAAGAAATAATATAAACTTTATAAATATAAAATTTCCTGTTGAAATAATGAAGAAAAAAATGTAGAGGTATCGGGAGTTGAGACAGTAGACACTAAACTATGCAGTATTGGTTTATACAGTGCTCCAACTGGTGACAAATACTTACCTAAAAATTTTGGAATATGCGCTTAACAGGCTAACACAAAGAAACAGAAGAGTTATTCTGTGTGATGATTTTAATGTTGACTTTGCAGTTTCATAGTAAAAAAATTAATTACTTCTCAAATACACAGCATGGATTCTGAAAATCTAAATCTACTGACACTTCTATTTTTGCATTCCTAAATGAAACCTCAACGCAATAGACAACAAAGAGCATATCCTGGCCATATTTCTACACCTCTCTAAAGTGTCTGATGTCATCAGTCACAACATCTTGCTTAAGAAACTTGAATCTGTAGTTATTAGGCAACCAGCCTATGAATGGATCAAACTTTATCTCCAAAACAGAGAGCAAGTAGTTGAGCTTGCTATCAAAGAAGGGAGCAAGATAAAGTCTTACTCCTCAGAAAAGCAGCACATTAAGTACGGTGTATTTCAAGGCTCATTTAGGACAAGTTCTGTTTCTACTCTTTGTAAATGATTTGGAGCCAATCAGTCCACACCATAATTACATGTAATTTGCAGATGACACAAATGTGATAAGAAAAGGAAGGACCAGAGAAGAATTACTGTATGATATCAAGAACTGCACCACT
This sequence comes from Schistocerca americana, assembly GCF_021461395.2. Lineage (NCBI taxonomy): Eukaryota > Metazoa > Arthropoda > Insecta > Orthoptera > Acrididae > Schistocerca > Schistocerca americana. The sequence continues at coordinate 670,966,223 of NC_060122.1, forward strand.
CATATTACAGACTGGTTTTCTGGTAACAGCTTAGTAATAAACACAGAAAAAACAGTTACAATGCACTTACACACAGTGCAAAATAAATGCCCACTGACACCAGTCATAGAGTTGTTTACCAGAACCCTTGAAAATGTAAGCTCTACAAAATTTCTTGGAATATGGATTCATGAAAATCTGAGATGGCTCCAACATGCAAAATACATTACAAATAAATTGAATACCATTTGTTATACTATCAAAATTCTTTCTGATTGCACATTGAGACACTAAAAAAATGTAAACTTCTCCTAGGCACAATCTTTACTGCAGTATGACACAATCTATTGGGGAAATGCATCTGTCAGCAAAAGTTGTTTTATATGCCAAAAGGGAATTATAAGAGCCACAGGAAATGCTGCTACAAGAAGCTCATCCAAGCCCTTATTTAAGAAGCTCGTGTCATTCCACTGCCATGTCTATATATCTTACAAATAATAATATTTGTTAGGAAAATCTTAGAAAATAGCAACAGTTTTGTATTGACTAAAGCAATAAAAGACAATTCAAAATTTAAAATTGCTGTCCATAAATATTTATTGCAGAAGTGTTGTTTTAGCACAGATGAATATCCTGAAACATAAAAAATTGTTCTGTCCATGTTCTGTACTTGTATGTAAACCAAACACCTTAATACAGAAGTGTGTCAGCTTTACTGCTTTACATTAGTAATGGATGTTTATATGTATATGGTATTTTTTAATTTCAGTGTTATTTGCTTATATGTTTCTTTCCGTTAATAATGTGAACTTATTTACAAATAGTGTTTAATTTTGAATTTTTCACAAGATATCCACCTATACACTTTCCTGTTTCTTGGCTTTACACATGTATTTTATGAAAATTTCTTTCATTATAGGATCACTGTCAATTTTAACCATGTATATCTCATCATATAATCAGTGGGCTTCTCTGCACACAATGTTTGATCTACAGGATAAATAAAGTTACAATTACAATTACATAGTTAGTTTCCATGACCTGGATCTGCTACTACTCAGTCGAGTAATCCCTCTATTGGCATCACATGGCTGAATGCAACCCATTCGAGTCCTCCTACCTCTTGTTAATTCTGTTTTGGTCACCTAAGGACCACGTTAAATAAGTTCAGCTTCCTTTTTGCAGGTCTTCATCCTTGTCCTATATTCTTTCACCGTCATATTTTGTAGCCTTCATACCATGACAACATTCCTTGGTCTAATTTTGTAATGGAAACCCATGGTAGCTTTTTTTTTTTTTTTTTGTGTAAAAATCACCCCTATTGTAAATCCATGTTTCCTATTCCTCTATTGCCACCAGATCCCTATGTATCTCATGGATCCAGGGTACAATGGGTCTCTTGTCCTGAAGAAACTTTATTATCTGCTGTGCCAACCTTCTCTCATCCATTACAAGGATGTGACTGAAGAACATGGTCCTTCTTCCTAGGTTGATAATCTTCTTCCAAACTGAACTGATCAATTTAGATCTTTCTATTTATGAATCCTCTAATGCCACTTTTGGTCATTGTTGCATGGTTCATGGTTTCACCAGGCAAGTTTAATTTTCCATTGGCTTTAACAATTATTGATAATTTTAGAACCTTTTTGATAAGTGTGAGAACAACAGTAATTCTTTTTGTGGAAGAATATGTGCATTCCACCTTGGTACCTATTTTAGACCCAGTTTAAATCAAAATTAATAAGCCAATTATTTTGTAAAGTACAATAAACCAGTGTAACAGATAAATATATAAATAACAACTTAACTGTTGGCAATTAGGGTTAAAGAATACGCTTATATTGATATGAATGCTGAAATATTCATTTTTGTAATAACAGTGTCTTTGGATTGGTAATTGTGCTATTACAGCATGTTACTATAAGTTGTTTGTGTGTTCTGGAACACAGCATTTATGATGTATTAAGAGCAAAATTTATGTAAAAGATTTTCCTAATGTATTTACAATATTGTGTGAACTTTTCAGTATGTGACTACAAAATCCAGTTTAATGATGTGGTTATGGTGTCATGACATCAAAGTTAGATCTAAATTAGAATAATGAAAATTGTGTTTCATCTACAAAAAATACAACCCTGGTCTTTCAGATAGCACTTCACCACTGTTGCTACAAATCAAGATAAGTAGCATTTGTTTGTTCTATATACAATTGCTATGATAAGACTGCCAACACAATTGCACAATAGTGATTTTGCACTTAGTTTGCAATTTATGAAACTTTTTATATTTCAGTTTCTTACAGCTAAACATTGTACTACATGTTTGTATTTGGTTGCCTCTGCTGGGATCTGGAAGTAATTCACTGACATACTAATTGCCATTGCTGAAAAACATAAGCAATTAATGTCTTGAGTGTACATAAAACAATCAATGACAAATGCATAAGAATGGAGTACTTGGAATGTAAAAATTACTGGAAGAACTGAGTGCAAGACCATATTGTCAGAACAATTACCTGTCAAGAGTGGAGTCCCTGAAGATAGATTCACAAACAACATTTTTAAGTAATGCAGTGTTCTTCATGTACTTTTTGCATCTTTTGGATTTATCATCATGATAAAAATAGAAATAACAAAGGAGCTTGATGACAATGGTTCAAATGGCTCTGAGCACTATGAGCCTTAACTTCTGAGGTCATCAGTCCCCTAGAACTTAGAACTACTTAAACCTAACTAACCTAAGGACATCACACACATTCATGCCCGAGGCAGGATTCGAACCTGCGACCGTAGCGGTCACACGGTTCCAGACTGTAGCGTCTACAACCACTCGGCCACCCTGGCTGGCGATGACAATGGTGTTGCTGGGGATGTCTTAGATCGATCGATCTGTGAGTAGTTCACAACAAGTGAGAAATGCAGGTTATGCAAAAGTGATGAAAGCTATTTCTGTTCAAATTAGAGGAAAACTAAGGTTAAAATATAAAGGAAACAGTACTCAGATGAGTGAACAATTAGATTTAAAATTTAATGAAAACAATGAACAGTTTCATGTGTTTAGGGGAAAAAAACAATGAAATTTCCGTATGCTTAGAGAAGAAAATGTTAAATGACTCTGAGTCTTTAGCAAAGAAAACAATGAAATATCCATGTACTCAAACCTTTGAATAGTGATGAACTTGATACGATCAAAAAAATTAGTAACCAGTTAGTAAAAAACAATGCAAAATGTAGTGTTTCAGGGAAGGGAACAGAGAGAGGGTTAAGAGAACTGGAAATAAAACTGCAATGAATACCAATCAGGTGGATCAGCTTAAAACATTTTTTGACACTGGTATACAGTGTATGGGTTCTAGAGTAGATACTGTAGAAAATAGGCTTATGAACTTAGAAACTGGATTCATTAAGGAAAATCATAAATTTGGAAAAAAACATGTAAGGAAATTAAAGCTGCTGTTAAAGAAAATGGTGAAAAAATAAAAAAAAAAACAGAGCTGCATAATGAAAAAGGCACCTTCTAAAATGGAATGAGAGGTTTCATTATTGAGACAGAAAAAAAATTACAAGATTAGATGTAAAATTAAATGATGTTGAAGAGAATGGAACAAATGATGTAACAGTGTCAGGATATGAGCTGTCTAAAGTTAGTAAAAATTCAGCAAAGATTCAAGAGGGAATAATTCCTAGAAATTTGTGTGCTGACAGTGCTGCTATGTGGGCTAACACGACAGTGAAAAGTTTTCTTGGTGATAACTTACATCCTACAGATTTTCCTCAACACTGTGAAGATGACTTAATGGATGGTATGACTGATAATTTAAGAATTCCATTTGTTAAAATATTTCTTAATGGTGAAGCATTATCTTGGACAATTGAAAAGTCTGATAAGTGGGTAACATTTGCTGTATTTGGAAAAGGATTTTCTTTTAAATAAGTTTTGATCAGAGTATGAACCAGCCAGAATCCAGGGTTATTTTTTAAATTGACTGAAATATAATGGAGGGAATGGGGCTATGAAAGAATTAGCAAAAGCAAGTAAAAGGACCAGCACACTTAGACATGCCTTTTGATGAGATGCCACAATTGACTTACTTAGGAGGTGATTTCCTGAGAGGTTACTATTGCATCTAGTTCATGGACCTGATGATTCAATGGAAAAAAAATTAAAGTACATTCATGGTGGATGCAGCCTTGGAGATGGACAACAGACAAAATTTCAGTCAGGAAATAATCGGTATGGGGATAGTACCCAGAAATTCAGTGGAGGAAATGAAGTAGGAGAGAGTATGGGGTTTTAGGAATAAAAATCATAACGATGGGATGGAAAGCAATTACGATAGGAATCGTAGAAATAGAAATTGGGAAAGTGAACTTAGGAACAGGAACACGGAATGAGAAGGAAAAAAACAGAGTAAAAATCCATGAACGGTCAATGAATGGGGTACTAAATGGGAAGCTGAATAGTACTCCAATAAGGGTTCAAAGTACGGTTGTGCAGAAACTAAATACGAGCTGCATAAGTTTTCGAGTACCTGGAGAAAGAAAGGTTTTTTAGAAAGTGATAATAGCCAAAAAGATGTTGAGACCTTAGATTTGCATGCTAATGTAGTCGTATTTGTTTATAGTTGGGTAGAAAAATCACTGACAATTAGAAAATTGGAGAGTAAAAATCACAAAGATTTCGACCAGTAGGCTTTTTGTATGTGTATAGCAAGTACAGAAGAAGTATTTTTGATATTACTTTGGTATTTCTGTGAGAACAACAATTTGGTAAAAAAAGTATATACTTGGGAAAATCTGTGTAGCCCTGTATCCAATTTGATGTAAGGAAATTGAAAGTATTGTCAGAAAAAACGACATAACAAGAGATGAATTCATTTGTAACCAAACTACAACAGGAGGAAGCACATATAGTTAAGATCCTGGTGTATCTGCATATTTGGTGAAAACTGAAGGAAAATATTAAGGGAGAAAGAAATGATAGAAGAAATGGGTTTTAAAAATATTGAAAATGATGTGCTATGCAAAGATTCTGAGAGTAAGGGGAAACATAATGAATCAGGTTGTCCATACATTAAGGTTAAAATTGAAGAATGGGAAAAACACTATTTAACTGACGCAGGTAGCCTTATTTCTGGTATTACAGACAGCCCTAGAGACAAAATAAAGAAAGAAAAGTACTTTGTTGAAATGCCACAGGTGGATGTAAAACTAAAGGGAACCACATGAAGATACTCTAAGACAGTAAAGAATGAAGTAATGTCCACTTTTAAAACTGAAGATGTAACCTTGAGCAAGGATGTCTTGTAATCCTCGACCTAATGAAAATTTCATTCTGGGAAATGATTGGATATTGGAAGTAAATGCCAGTTTTCACTGGAAACAAATGATAAGATTTTAAAATTACAGTATGTTTCAGAAGTTATTGGCTCATTTTGAACTGTGGTATTCATTGCAACCATCTTTAAAGAATGACATGTAGTGGCAAAGAACAATATCCTTTAGATGAATTGTTTGTAGACAATTCATGTGACCCAAATTTTGAAGAACTAATAAACGGGCAGTTAGAAGAAGCTGTTAAGTTTAAATTCAACTCTGGATAACCACCTACAGAGCTTATTATTGGAATTTCTAGATGTTTTAGTGAACAACCAGCAATTTAAAAGGTTATCAGCATACGCTACTGGCCATTAAAATTGCTACACCATGAACATGATGTGTTACAAACACGAAATTTAACCGACAGGAAGAAGATGCTATGATATGCAAATTATTAGCTTTTCAGAACGTTCAAACAAGGTTGGCACTGGTGGCGGCACCTACAACATGCTGAAATGAGGAAAGTTTCCAACCGATTTCTCATACACAAACAGCAGTTGACCAGCATTTCCTGGTGAAACGTTGTCGTTATGTCTCGTGTAAGGAGGAGAAATCCATACCATCACTATCCGACTTTGATAAAGGTCAGATTGTAGCCTATTGTGATTGCGGTTTATCGTATCGCGATATTGCTGCTTGCGTTGGTCGAGATCCAATGACTGTTAGCAGAATATGGAATCAGTGGGTTCAGGAGGGTAATACAGAACACCGTGCTGGATCACAACGGCCTTGTATCACTAGCAGTCGAGATAACAGGCATCTTATCCACATGGCTGTAACAGATCATGAAGCCACATCTCAATCCCTGAGTCAACAGATGGGGACGTTTGCAAGACAACAACCATCTGCACGAACAGTTCGATGACGTTTGCAGTAGCATGGACTATCAGCTTGGAGACCATGGCTGCAGTTACCCCTGATGCTGCATCACAGACAAGAGCACCTGTGATGGTGTGCTCAATGACGAACCTGGGCGCACAAATGGCAAAACATCATTTTTTTGGATGAATCCAGGTTCTGTTTACAGAATCATGATGGTCACATCCATGTTTGGTGACATCACAGTGAATGCACATTGGAAGCGTGTATTCGTCATCGCTATACTGGCGTATCACCCAGCGTGATAGTATGGGGTACCATTAGTTACATGTCTGGTCACCTCTTATTCGCATTGACGGCACTTTGAACAGTGGACGTTACATTTCAGATGTGTTACGACCCGTGGTTCTACCCTTCATTTGATCCATGCAAAACCCTACATTTCAGCAGGATAATGCGTAACCGCACATTGCAGGTCCTGTACGGGCCTTTCTGGATACAGAAAATGTTCGTCTGCTGCCCTGGCCAGCACATTCTCCAGATCTCTCACCAATTGAAAACATCTGGTCAATGATGGCCAAGCAACTGGCTCGTCACAATACGGCAGTCACTACTCTTGATGAACTGTAGTACCGTGTTGAAGCTGCAAGGGCAGCTGTACCTGTACATGCCATCCAAGCTCTGTTTGCCTCAATGCCCAGGTGTATCAAGGTCGTTATTATGGCCAGAGGTGGCTGTTCTGATTTCTCATTATCTATGCACCCAATTTGCGTGAAAATGTAATCACATGTCGGTTCTTGTTTGATATATTTGTCAAATGAATACCCATTTATCATCTGCATTTCTTCTTGGTGCAGCAATTTTAATGGCCAACCACTTTCTATCAAACTGCGTGGAATTCCATTTGCAAAAAGAGATGTAGCAGAGAATTTAGAAAATGGTAGCATGGGGAATCATATAGGGGAACAATTGTCAATACAACAATCTTATGGCAGTAGTTTCAAAAAAGGATGGAGATGTTGGGCTGTGTTGGACATTTAAATACTTTTTACACAAGGAGAATGGTCATCCAAAGAACATTGCTAAAATTTAACAAGTCCCATGGTAAATGCTCAATATTCAGGGAAAGGACAGGAATGATAATTTTAATCATGAAAAACTGCATCTATATTAGTACTCTGCAAGCTGCCTGATAGTGTGTGCTGGAGGGTACTTCTCTTACTTCTTATTGATCCTACATTCCCTGTTCCACTCATCAATGGCACATGAGAAGGATGTTTGTTGATAAGCCTCTGTATTAACCATAATTTATCAAACTTTCTCGTTGTGATCTTTTCATAAGACGTATGTGGGAAAAAGTAATATGTTGTCTAGCTCTTTCCAGAAAGCACACTCTCAATATTTCATGGTAAACTTCTCTGTGATGCACAATACCTCTCTTATAGTGTATACAACTGGAGTTTGTTGAGCACCTCTGTAATGCTTTCATGGCAACTAAATGATCTTGTGATGAAACATGCTGCTCTTCATTGGACTTTCTCTGTCTCTCCTATGAGTCCTACCTACCTGGTAAGGGTCCCAGTTTGATGAACAGTACTCAAGAACTCGTTGGACAAGTACCTTGTAAGTAGTTCTTTCATGGATGAGCTACATTTCCTTAAGATTTTTCCTATGAATCTCAGTCAGGCATCTGCTTATCTGCTTTTCCTACTATTCATTTTATGTGGTCATTCCACTTAATGTCAGTCTGGATAGTTACTCCCAGATATTTTATGGTAGTTGTTGTTTCCAACATTTTGTTGTTGAAAGTATAATTGTACAGCAGTGGATTTCTTTTCTGACATATGCACAATACATTACATTTATTTACATACAGTTGCAAATGCCAGAGCCTGCAACATTCATCATTTCTGTGTCAGTCATTCTACAAATCAATACTGTCTTCTGGTCTTGCTATTTTCTTGTAGATAATCAAATCACCCATGAATAGTCTAAAAGAGCTTCTGATGTTTTGTACCAGATGATTTATTTACTTAATAAACAGTAATGGACCAATCACACTTCATTGGGATTCTCCAGAAATCACCTTTACTTGTGCTGATTTTGTTTTTGCTTATAGTTGCATGTAGAGATGTGCCTGCAAGGAAATCTTGAAGCTAATCACAAATCTGCTCCAATTCTCAGTAAGCTCTGTGCTTACTTTCCCCCTCACTAAATGGCAGAGTGGGAAGTGTCAAATGACTTCCTGAAAGGAAGGGACATGGTACCATTGCCTACAGCACTGTGGGTCTCATAGAGGAACAGAGCAAGCTGAGTTTATCACAATCTGTGTCTGCAAAATCTAGGTTGAGTTTTATGGAAGAGATTTTAGTGTAATAACTTCAGGTTGAACAAATATATTTCAAGGAAGACGCAATATCTGAAAGTTACAGATCAAGTAAACAGAGTAAGACGTGTATACTTTAACAGTCAAATCATAACTTGAGTCCAAGTCTAGCGGCTGCTGGCTGGCTGGCCGCTTAGGTGGTGCTGCTGCTGCATGGCTGCAGACAGTGCCGCATGTACAGGACACACAGAACTGAGCGGTGATAATTTGAAAGATTGGCGAGTCACAACATGTTTCCCCCCTTTGAATCTTTTGCACAGGGCTTGATGGAGGTGGCCTGTAGATTGCTAATGTCTATAGGTGTTGTCTGACTGGCTGTAAAGTCTCAAGGAGGAGGCTTCCCGTACAGACGGAAGTGTCCCCAATGATAACGGGTTGAGATGACAGGAGACGTGGGGGTCGAATCTGCTGGGACCCCGTGCACCAATCTGCCTGTTGCGGCAAGTCCGGTTGTTATAACAAGTGACATGGGCAATGTGTCCGCGTCTGTAGGAGAAGGAGGCAAGTTGAGTTGCTCCGACAGATGATGGTCATCTGGTTCCTGCATAGGCACGTCTCCTGGTGGTGTCAGTTCTTGTGCTGGCACTGATATGATGGTGAGAGTACTGCATTGCGAGTAATGAGAGATTCCAGTATCCCGAGCATCAGGTAGAGCCGAAGGTGGTGTAGCGGAATCCAGAACAGGCATTGCCGGCACATGAGGCCGAAGCTGGTCCGAATGACGCACTGCAATACCCGTGTCCGTCTGGATTTCATACAGGCGTTGGCCACGGTGTCGTAAGATGCGGCTAGGACTCCATTTTTGCCGCCTGCCATATCCCCGTACCCATACAATATCATCGGCGGTGAACCGGCCAAGCAAAGGCACCCGCAGCCATGAGGTGGGAGGCCGCAGAAGATGAAGTAGCGTGCGGGGCTGTTGGCCATGTAAGAGCTCAGCCAGGCTGTGGTCGCCCATGGGAGAGAAACAGTAAGAAGCCAGAAATTGGAGAAGCGCATCATCGGCAGCAGAAGAAGTCAGGAGTTTCCTCATCTGAGCCTTAAATGTGCAGACCAGTCGTTCAGCCTCACTGTTTGACTGTAGATGGAATGGAGGGGCCGTGACATGCATGACGCCATGATGGGCAGAAAAATCCGCAAAATCGGAAGAGGCAAATTGCAGACCACTATCAGTAACAAGAGTAGAGGGAAGGCCTTCCAAAGAAAAAATGCGAGCTAGAGCATTGGTGGTTGGCGCGGTGGTAGGCGACGTGCAATGGACAATGAAAGGTAAGTTAGAGTAGGCATCAATAATGAGAAGCCAATAAGTACCTAAAAAAGGTCCCGCGAAGTCAGCATGAATATGCTCCCAGGGCTTCTCAGGCGAAGGCCACGGTGACAAAGATGACTTCAGGGCAGCGGCCTGTGACGCAAAAGGGCCGCAGGCAGCAACCATGTGTGTGATTTCAGAGTCGATGCCGGACCAGTACACATGATGGCGCGCCAGAGATTTTGTGCGGGAGACACCCCAGTGCCCTTGGTGAAGGAGGCGCAAGACCGAAGCACGTAAAGACGCAGGTACCACAACACGCAGTGAACCATTTTCGTTGGAAAGGAGGATAACACCATCCCTAGCTGTGAAGTGGTAAGGCAAAACATAGTAGTTCCACAACGGATCAGAAGTCTTAGCGGATGGACAATCCGGCCAACTCCTCTGAATACAGCATAAAACCCGGGAGAGGGTTGGGTCAGGACCCGTAGCAGCCGCCAGCCGGTCACCGGTGATGGGGAAACCTGTCCACAACCCGCAGCTTGGCAACATCCAGGTGGAAACACAAAAATTCGTCCCTATTGAATGCCAGATCAGGACCCATGGGAAGGTGAGACAGTGCATCAGCATTTGCATGTTGAGCCGTCGGCCGGAAATGAATCTCATAATTGAAACGAGACAAGTAAATAGCCCAACGCTGGAGACGGTGTGTAGCCTTGTCGGGAAGTGACGTTGATGGATGAAACAAGGAAACAAGTGGTTTGTGATCTGTAACAAGATGTAATTTGGATCCATAGAGAAAAACACCAAACTTAGGAAGAGCATAAATAATAGCCAAAGCTTCTTCTTCAATTTGAGAATACTTTTTTCCGTGAGCGTTTTGGAGACATAAGCAAAGGGTTGTTCAGAAACGTCAGAAAAATGGTGCGCAAGGACTGCTCCGAACCCATATTGAGAGGTGTCCGTGGCAAGACTGAGATGTTGGCCAGGTCAATAAGTAGCCAGGCAAGGGACCTGCTTCAGCATATTCTTCAATTTCTGGAAAGTCACATCGCATGATGCAGACCAGTGAAAAGGCACATTTTTATGCAACAGGTGCTGCAATGGCTGAGCCACCGAAGCAGCAGATAGTAAAAACTTGTGATAGTATGCTATTTTCCCCAAGAAGGCCTGCAGTCCCTTAACAGATGTAGGGTGAGGAAGGGCATTGGTCGCAGCGACAGTTTGCTGAAGTCGATGAATACCATCCCGAGAGAGTTGAAACCCCAAGTACGTGATAGATGCCTGAAAAAATTTTGATTTCTGAATATTACACTTAAGACCAGCAGTCAGTAAGACATGAAAAAGTGTGCAGAGATTTTGAATACGTTCATCAGTGGTGGAGCCAGTGATAACAATGTCGTCCTGGTAATTTATACACCCAGGGACAGTGAGCAATAATTGTTCCAAGAATCGCTGAAAGAGAGCAGGGACGCTGGCAACCCTGAACAGCAATCATTGGTATTGATAGAGGCCGAAAGGCATGTTAAGGACCAGAAACTGCCGGGAAACAGCATCGAGAGGAAGTTGATGATAAGCTTCTGACAGGTCAAGTTTAGAAAAATACTGGTCCCCAGCAAGTTTAGTGAACAATTCTTCAGGTCGAGGGATAGGGTAAGTGTCGATAAGGTATTGAGCATTTACAGTGGCTTTGAAATCACCATTTGGCTTAGCAACGACAGCAACAAGAGAGGACCACTCACTGGAAGTGACAGGAAGCAAGACCCCTGAAGCAGTGAGACGCTCCAGCTCCCATTTGACCTGATCACGAAGGGCCACAGGAATGGGCAGGATATGAGCTTTGAAGTCGTTTGCATACCCTAACCCAGGAGAAAAAAGGGACGAAAATGTTGTCGACAAGGAATCCAGTTGAGCATAAGGAATAGCATCAGAGACGATATTGACAGAGTCATCTATGGAGAACCAAAATATGCGAAAGGCATCAAAACCAAAATGATTCTCCGCGTTACTATGGTCGACCACAAATATGGGAACAGTGCGAACGACAGATTTGTAAGATACCTCAGCATCAAATTGTCCCAAGAGAGAAATCTTCTGTTTATTGTAAGTCCATAATTGCCTAGTGACAGGTGACAGGATTGGAGAACCCAACTGAAGATACATCTGAGAATTGATGATAGTGGCAGCAGAACCAGTATCCACCTGCATGCAAACATCTCGACCAAGTATTTGGACAGTGAGGAGTAACTTCCCTGAAAGGGAAGAAGTACAATTGACAGACAACACAGAATCAGCGTCATGTTCATGAACATCATGTATGCTGTCGAATTTGCAAACGGATGACACATGACCCCTTTTTTTTTATTTTTGACACACGGCCCAACGTTGTGGGCAATCTTCTCGTGAATGTTTCGTAAAACACCGCGGACATGGAGGAAGTTGCCGTGGGTTTTGCTGCAGTTTCTTAGTGGTTTGTTTACGGTTAGGCCGAGGCTGCGCTACGGAGCGTACTGTGGCCACATCGGCCGGCGGAGGGACACCACACGCTTCGTCAACATCGCACAGAGGTTGTATTTCCCTGACGTCGCCCCATGCTTCTATTTGCACTCCAGCATCGCGAGAAATTTGAAGAGACTGAGCGATGGATAGGACTTCATCTAGAGTCAGATTTGCCAACTGAGGGGCATGTTGCCTAACTTCTTTGTCGGGTGCCAATCAGATAATAGCATCCTGTACCATGGAATTGGCGTAGGATTATTTGTGAACTTCAGTAACAAATTGACACTTTCTACTGAGGCCATGAAGTTCAGCAGCCCAAGCGCGATAGGATTGATTCGGTTGTTTTTGACAACAATAAAAGGCAACACGAGAGGTGTTTGCTTTTGAAAATAGATGGGCAGAAGTGAGCACATTTCAGCAAAAGACAAAGACGCAGGATCTTTCAAAGGAGCCAATTGCGACAACAACCGATACATTTGAGGTGAAATCCATGAATGGAACAGAGACTTACATGTTTATTCGTCCACGACATGAGACATAAATGCCAAGAAGTGCTGTCGAAGACTTTTTCGTAATCAGACCAGTCTTCCGCCGTGTTGTCGTAAGGAGGAAAACTAGGTAGAGACAATGACGAGAGATGCCCCACATTTGATGCCGCGACGAAATCACGAATCGCATTTGTGAGAAGCATTTGCTGTTCTATTAGACCTTGCAATAGTTGCTCTAAAGTAGCCATGGAAACATGTGGATCAACGATGGGAAAGAAAAATCACTACCTCATCGCCAATTGTAATAACTTCAAGTTGGACAAATATATTTCAAGGAAGATGCTATACATGAAAGTCACAGATCAAGTAAACAGAATAAGACGTCTGTACACTTTAACAGCCAAATCAAACTGAGTCCAAGTCTAGCGGTGGCTTGCTGGCCGCTTAGGTGGCGCTGCTGCTGCATGGCTGGCAGACAGCGCTGTATGTAGAGGACACGCGTAACTGTGCAGCGGCACTTTGAAAGATCGGCAAGTCACAACATTTGGTTCTCCAAAAATGTCACATTTCTTTAACATAAAACATATTCTCTAATTCTACAACAGATTGACATCAACAATATAGGCCAATAATTTTGTGCATCTGTCCTATAACCCTCCTTGAAAACAAGAATGATGTGAACTGTATCCAGCCACTAGTTAATATTACAGATATTTGATCTGGTTCTGATTCTTTACCGAGTGACTGTAGTTGCTTTTCTATTCCACAATTTGCTATCACAACATCTGCCATTTTGACATTTGTAAGATGATTGAAAGGAGGGATCACATTACAATTTTCTGTGTTGGAACAATTTTGGGACATCAAATTCAGTACTTCAGTCTTCTCTCTGTTTTCTTCCATTCCATTGTCAGCTGATTTTGAACTATTTACTGACTTCATCAGCCTCTTAGGGATTTAAGTCAGATGAATTAACAAAATATTACTTCCAAAGTCACTGAACACTTGTCTGATGCTCTCCTCACACTCATTGTTGGATTGTTCAGACTTTTTTTGCCAGTTATGTTTCAATGCCTCTTGAATCTGTGGTGAACCTCTCTTCATTTATGTAACAGTTTTCTGTCATTGTTATTAAATCACAGTGGTTCCTTCCCAACCCTTAAAACTTTGCTAAGAATATAATTGTGTAATACATATTTAATGATGATTTTGAATTTTTTTTCCATTTGTACTTCACATACTCATCCTCAGCACTGAATATCTGATGCTGACCACTCAGATACTCTGAAATATTATCCTGTCAATTTTGCGAAGCAAAAATATTTTCCTATGTTTCTTAGCCCATAGGGGGCGGGGTGACTATGTATAAAGTGTGTCAGTTTCCAAATAACATTGTCTTGTACCATTACATTATTATTTTACCGTTGTGAGCCAGTACTTATACCTTCATTATTCCTTTAGCTAACATTATGATAAGTGTTGTTGTCATGCTCCAAGTGAGCAGGAATAAAATAAAATAAACAGCAAGCTATGTGAAAAAAATTAACCATACAAGAAAATGACACATATTCCAAGCCAGCACCACAAACCCAAATTAAAGCAGTTATCTATGAGATTATTAGTAATCATATAAGTGACTGGCAAGCATCTGATATGTCTGCTGTGTTTAACACTTTGAGTGGGTTAGTTCTCTGGGGTACATTTGTTATTGCAACAAATTGACATAATAACAGTTTATTTTGTTATTGTTTAATCCATGAGCAAGAATACAATTTTTTTGTAACACAAGTGGTTAGGCAGCTTACTTTGAACACACATCAGTAAAAGCTGTATTTATGTTACCAAGATGAAATTGTACAAGCAAAATCACAGGCTAATCTCAGTTTAATGAAACAATGATAAACTAAGCCTACGTTGTATGAGTACAGCATTGTATAATTAAAGGATCATAAAATAAACTTTCATTATATGACTCTGTTGCCATAGATAGGTGTAGCCCCACAGTAATACCATTCGAAGCATGAAACAGAGCATTTGCATCAGGTCACAGCCAACAATTTATTTGATTACTAATTATTTCATAGGCAACTGTGTCATTGTGTGATTGTGCTGCTAGATCACTATTAGGCTCATTTTCTTCCATGGAACTTAAAATTTTTTCCCACCTAGGTAGCTGTCTATTTTATATTACTGCTGCTTACTTGACTGTATGATGGAACAGTATATCATTGCATTATCTGAAGCAATAATGAAGGATTAGGTAAGGGCTCACAATTGTGAAACAATAATGGGATTGTGAAAAACAAGCTTATTTACATTTGGCATACTTTGCACCCAGTTCAGGGGTAATCAAACAGTGATATAGCTCATATAATATAAGTCAATTTTATCATTGATTAGTTACACAAAGATTAAACTGTTATTTTGCTCCTACTTGTTTATCTTAGTAAAATGAAGACAATTATTCTTTACACATGTACAAAGTATGTTGCATCTGCTCCTGGTATGAGAAACATGCCTGATTGAGGTTTAAGATCCCTTGTACGAATTATCATAGTTGCTATCACATGTCCTGATCACTGATACCTTTTTCTACGTTAACTGATTCAGTGAATTCAGGCATGTTTGTTGCTAGGAGTCAAGATGCTACCTTCACAAGTTGGTTCTCTAATTAACTGCTTGAAGTAATTTTTGGACAAGACATTCAGAAAAATGTCACATGAATCCCTGTCTGTGGCAGCAGCTTTGCTAGCCTGATTCTGCCAATCTACATCTGGCTAGTTGAAGTCACTCACTATTAACAGCAATATATCAGGAATGTTATTAACAATGTTCTGCAAGTTCTCCCAGAAGTGTAATACCACTACAGCTCCTGAGTAAGGCAGGCTGTAAAAGCAGCTGATTAGCATTTCTGATCAACCTTTAATTCTTAATTTCATTCAGATTAATTCAGATTGGGAACCACGATAACCTCACTAGATATTATTGACTTCTTTACTGCAATAAATACACTGACACTAAAAGTGTAAACTGTAGTAAACATGAGCTATAAAATACATACTGTGAGTGCTATGAACACTTTGTCTTTCATACTTTGAAACAAACTTCTTATGTTGCAAACACTTTGCATACAATATTTTGAGAGGTGGTAGTATAATCTGAAACAAGAAAAAAGTGTCCAGTACACAAGGGCTCTAAAATGTAGACTGTAAGATCAATGAGCACGTGTTCATCTCCACTTCTGTGAAACATGTCTCTTTAACTCAACAATTACTCATAGCTCTTAGGATACAACTTTCAGAGCACACATTCAGTAAACAATTTTTATCTGGTGTTGGTCCATACTACCATCTCCAAAAATACGAAAGGCAAACAGTTTATGTTTTTCACAATATCAAAGACGAAAAACTGTTCATGACCCTTATGGTATATATTTTGGAGCCCATATTTACTAGTCATATTTACTAGTCAGTTTCAGAAATCATTTCTGGCATTTCTTTGAATACTGATCATTCCTGGCGGGACACTCTGTAAATCTGAATGTAGAGAGTGTACAAGTTTAGATTTAACTTCAGGTTTTCATCAGATAACTTTTAATCCTGACTTCAGTAAGTACAATGCTCTTTATGTGATAGTAAATGTTCATAACATTGTGTTGTTATATTTGGATGAAATGTTCCTGTGGGAGAGTTTATTAGGGCAGTGGATTCTGTTTAGAGATATTAAATTTCTTTCGAAATAACTATCTATGTCATGATATTCGTATAACTGGGAAGAATTGGGAAGGTCATTTTGGATTAAGGGACATTTTTATGAAATTAAAGGAGGGAGGAATGATATTGAAATTTGAAAAATGTTGGTTTGATGTAAAGGAATTAAAATTATTAGGATACAGTATTTGAGAAAAGGGATTTTCACCAGACAAGGAAAAAATTGAAGCTATAGATGGGTTCATTGACCCAAGAAATGGAAAGCGATTGAAACCCATTTTTACATTAGCAAGGTTATATACAAAATTTATTTTTAATCTAGTACTAAATCCAGCTTGTGCAAGCAGCCTCTTAAAGAAAAACACTGTTTGGGATCAGGATCAGGAATGTCTGTATGCATTTGACAAAATCAAAAATCAGCTGTGTCAGAGTCATAGGTCTGTCATAGTCCGAAGTAGGGTCTATCACATTTACAGGTAGGGAAAATATGTGCACAGTGGCAGAAAAGGAACTCCTGGCAATACGCTGGGCATTCAATAAATTTAAATGCTGCCTCTTGGGAAACAAAAGTAATAGTCTATTCTGACAAAAGACACTAAGCTGCTTATAGATGTGTAAATTATGTCATAATTAACCAACCAGATTCGATAGTAGAGAGGGGAAATGACTGATGTGTGCTGGCAGAGAGAGGGGAAGAATGAAGGCAAGTGGGAGTGAATTGGGAGCAGGCTATAGGACAGAGGGGGTAGAAAATGTTGGTTGCATGGTCTGGGGACAGTAGGTTATCATAGATTGTCATGGCTGATGCCAGGATAATTGCACGAGTAGCGAATATTTTGTAAGGGTAACTACCATCTGTGCAGTTCAGAAAAATTGGTGATGGAGGGGAGGATCAAAATGGCCTGGTCTGTGAAGCAGACATTAAAATCAAGCATATAATGTTTAGTTGGATGTTGTGGCACAGGGTAGTCCACTTTGCTCTTGGCACAGTTTGGCAGTGGCCATTCATACTGGTGGGCAGCTTATTGGTAGACATACCAATACAAAAAGTTGTGCAATGATTGCAATGGAGCTGGTATAGGACATGGCTGCTTTCACAGGGGTGAGAGAGGAAATGTTTGACAGGACTGAAATAGCAAGTGCTGGGTGGGTGGATTGTGCAGGCCCTGTACCAGGGTGCAAGAATTGGGAGTGGCATGGAGATGGACTATGATGTTTTGGAGGTTGGGCAGGTGGCAGAAAACAATTTTAGGAGGGACAGGAAGGATTTTGGGTGGAATGTATGTAACTTCAGAGCATAATGATAGGTTATTAAAGCCTTGGTGAAGGATATGTTCAGTTGTTCTGGTGTGGGGTGGTATTTGATGATGAAGTGGGCAGCCCTTTGTAGCTGGTTTTCGTGGCCACTGGTAGGATTGGGGACATTTTGGGATATGGCACAGAAAATCTGTTTGCTGTCTAGTTTGGGTGGGGGGGGGGGGGGTAGTACCCATCCGTGAATGTGCAAAGGAGTTCTTGCCACTGTAGGTGATCAGGCTATATGGGAGGGATTCCTTGGTGTGTAAGGGATGGCAGTTGTTGAGATGCAGGTCATATCAGCATTTCAACAGTTGTCATCCCTTCCACACCAAAGAATCACTCCCATATAGCCTGGCCATCTGTGGAATTCCATGGGTTTAATGTGGACAGAGGTGTGGATGGAGCCACCACACAGGAGAAGGTCAACATCCAGGAAGTTAGCACACTGGGTTGAGGAAGGCCAGGAAAATCTTTCCACCATCCATAAGATCCAGTTATAAAAGATCACCCCCTTCATCACCCAATATTACCCTGAACTGTAACAACTGAACCACATCCTTAATTAGGTCTTTGATTATCTATTGTCAAGCCACGAAATTAGGAACATCGTATCCAAGATACTTCCCAGCCCTAAAGTGGTATTCCGTAACCATAAAACATCCACAACTTCCTATTCCATCCCTATGCCACTCCCAGTCTCTGCCTTTTACCACAGGAATCATATCCCTGTGGAAAACCCAGGTGCAAGACCTGCACCAGCTGTCGCACCAGCACTTCCCATTTCAGTCCTGCCACAGGCTTATTCAACCCCACCAGAGGCCAGGCCACTTTTGAAAGCAGCCATGCCATATACCAGCTCTGCTACAATCATTGCATAGCTATTTATATTGTCATAACCACCAACCAGCTGTCCATTGGGATAAATGGACACTGCTGAACTGTGAAGTTCAAAGTGGACCACCCTGTGGCACAACATGTGGTGAACATATCAAGCTTGATTTCAGTGGCTACTTCAAAGCCCAGACCATGTGGAGCCTCCCCACCACCACCTGATTTTCTGAAATATGCAGATGGGAAGTATCCTTACAACACGTTCTCCAATCCTGAAATTATCCTGGCCTCCACCTATGATAACCTAGTGTCCCCATACTGCCCACCCAACAGCTTCCACCACCTCTGTCCTGTAACCTCCTCCCTAAAACTGAATTTTGGTTGTTCACTTGTTTATTATTAATACGTTAACCTGTGTATTCTCATTTGTAGAAAAAGAGCAACAAAAACTTTCATTCCAGTATAATGGATTCCAGTACATCAAGCTCACATTTTTATGCTTGCTCTGCAGATAACTCTTTCCCAGTCTATTTTGACTGATATTTGCCCATATGTCTAAGTAAGAGGCCGTTTGTTGAGATGCTCAGTTGCAGATAGGCACAACAGAAGACTGTCACAAAATAAGCTTTTGGCCAGCAAGGCCTTTGTCAAAAAAAAAAAAAAAAAAAAACACCACACACACACACACACACACACACACACACACACACACACATGCAAACGCAACTCACACACACATGACCAGTCTCTGGCAGCTGAATCAAGGCTACAAGCAGCAGCAGCAGCACATGATGGGAGAGGCAACTGGGTGGGAGAAAGCAGGAGGCTGGACAGGAAGGGGGAGGGATGGCAGGATAGTTGTGAGGCAAGGTAAAGTGATTCTGGGGAGTCTGCAGGGACAATGTGGGGAGACGGTAGGGCAGCTACATATGCAGTTGAGATGTTAGATGGAGACCAGGGGAGAGAGCAGGGACAGTGGAAAAAAGAGAGAAGTAAAAATACTGGGTGTGTTGGCGGAATAGAGAGCTTTGTAGTGCTGGAATGGGAACAGAGAAGGGACTAGGTGGGTGAGAATGATGACTAATGAAGGTTGAGGCCAGGAAGGTTACGGGAAGATGGAATATATTGCAGGGAGAGTTCCCACCTGAGCGATCCAGGAAAACTGGTGTTGGTGGGAAGGATCCAGATGGCACAGCTGTGAAACAGTCATTGAAATGAAGCATGTCATGTTGGGCAATATACTCAGCAATAGGGTGGTCCAGTTGTTTCTTGGCCACAGTTTGTCAGTCGCCATTCATGTGGACAGACATGTTGTTGTTATCATACCCATGTAGAATTCAGCACAGCAGTTGCAGCTTACCTTGTGATAACGTGGCTGGTTTCACAGGTAGCCATGCCATTTATGGGATAGGTGGTGTTTGTGTCAGGCCTTGAGTGTAGGTCTATTACAGTTACGGGAGCCATGAGGCAACAGATTGGAAGCAGGGTTTGTACAGGGAAGGACAAGGATATTGAAACTTCCTGGCAGATTAAAACCGTGTGCCCGACCGAGACTCGAACTCGGGACCTTTGCCTTTCGTGGGCAAGTGCTCTACCAACTGAGCTACCGAAGCACGACTCACGTCCGGTACTCACAGCTTTACTTCTGCCAGTACCTCGTCTCCTACCTTCCAAACTTTACAGAAGCTCTCCTGCGAACCTTGCAGAACTAGCACTCTGCAAGGTTCGCAGGAGAGCTTCTGTAAAGTTTGGAAGGTAGGAGACGAGGTACTGGCAGAAGTAAAGCTGTGAGTACCGGACGTGAGTCGTGCTTCGGTAGCTCAGTTGGTAGAGCACTTGCCCGCGAAAGGCAAAGGTCCCGAGTTCGAGTCTCGGTCGGGCACACGGTTTTAATCTGCCAGGAAGTTTCATATCAGCGCACACTCCGCTGTAGAGTGAAAATTTCATTCTGGAGACAAGGATATTGTTTAGATTCAGTGGATGGCAGAATACCATTGTGGGGGGAGGGGTGGATGGAGGGGAGAATAGTGGGCGGAGAATAGTGGGCGGAGAATAGTGGGCAGGACATTTCTCAATTCAACGTATGACAAAAGGTAGTCAAACCCCTGGTGGAGAATGTAATTCAGTTGCTCAAGTCCTGGGTAGTACTGATTTATGAGGGGAATGCTCCTCTGTGGCTGGGCGGTGGTAGTTTGGGGGATGGTAGGTGACTGGAAAGATAAGGCATGAGAGATTTATTTTTGTACAAGGGTGGAGAGGTAATGACAGTCAGTAAGGGCCTCAATGAGACACTCAGTATATTTTGAGAGGGACTGCTCATCACTGAAGATGCAGCAGCCACAGGACTGGAGCAACTGAATTACATTCTCCGTTAGGGTTTCAACTAACTGTTGTTGTGCCCTGAAATGAGAAATATCCTGCCCACAATCCTTCACACTCCTCCCACAGTGGTATTCCACTGTTCATCAAACCTACACAATATATTCATTCATCTACACAACCCCTTCTTCCAATCTCTTACCTCATGGCTCATGTCCCTTTAATAGACCTAGATGCAAGAGCTGTTCCATACATCCTCCCACAACCTTCTCCAGTCCGGTCACAAACGTCACCTATCTCATCAGTGACATGACTACCTGTGAAACCTGTTATGTGAGCTACAAGCTAAGCTGCAATCACTGTGCTGCATTCTACATGGACATGGCAACCAACAAAATGCCTGTCCACATGATTGACCTCTGACAAACTGTGGCCAAGAAACAGCTGGACCATCCTGTTGCTGAAAGATCTGCCCAATAAGATGTTTCTCATTCCAATGACTGCTTCACAGCCTCTGACACAAGTTTTTCTGAATTGAGCAAGTGGGAACTCTCTCTGTAATACATCCTATGCTCCCATAATCCTCGTGGCCTCTACCTTCTTTAGTCATTGTCCTCAGCCATCTAGTGCCTTCCCTGTTCCTATTCCAGAACTATATAGCCCCCTACTCCACCAAAACATCCAGTCTTCTTTGCTTCTTTACTTCTCTCCTTCTCCGCTTTCCCTCCTCTTTCCTCTGCTCTCTGTCTAGCCTCGTGACTGTGCCTAACTGCCCTACCATCACTCCACCTCACTCCCCAGCAGCAGTTTACCAGCCTGCACAACAACCCTACTATCTCTCCCCCTCCCCACCCCAGCCTCCTCCCTACCACCACCCAGTTGCCTCTCCCATAATGCATTGCTGCTGCTGATCATAATCTGGGCTCAGCTGCCAGAGACTGGTCATGTGTGTGAGTCGCATTTGCATGTGCATGTGTGTGTGTGTGTGTGTGTGTGTGTGTGTGTGTGTGTGTGTGTGTGTGTTTTGTTTATTTTTGACAAAGGCCTTGCTGGCCGAAAGCTCATTTTGTGACAGTCTTTTTGTTGAGCCTATATGCAACTTGACATCTTGGCTATATGGTGAGTAGCAACTATCCTTTTCATAGTAGTGTTATATTACATCCTGGATTTTTCATTGTAAGAGACCATTTGCATGCTTTTGCTGTGGTTGCCACATTTCAGTGTAAGACTGTAGCTGAAGAGTTGTCTCTCAGCATAGATATAAATTACTGGTGTCTGGGATATTCTTGGTTGACTTCTTCAGTACGTATTCAAACAGTCTACCTACATGGTAATTAGTGAATTAGTGAAAAACTTACTCACCTTGGAAAAGTAAATAGAACAATATAGATAATTGAAAAATTACTTGACCAAAAATATTTTTAACTAGTGTTTGTGATACAAGTGGATGGCAAGTGTTCAGTGGATGACGCTGGATCAGTGGGTCACTTGGATCAGGGCATTCGGCCAGAAGAGATGGCACAGCAAGTACATCTATAATAATATTGATCCATACAAGATGAACGACCTGCAAGAATAAAAAAAAAACTTAATATTAGAGACAATAATAGATTTGGGGGTTTTATCTGTGAAAACAACTTTCTTAGAAAAACAATGTTACCTTATTATGATATATTTTTAGTTGTACAGCACATTAAGGTCATTGCTCTATGTCTCAATAATTCTTCTTTTTACACACCAGCACCTCCTTATCACCTACATCTTAAATGTGTGTCAAGACCCAAATATAACATCACAAAATGTGTAAAATGATATGTGTAAATGAGATAATATGTTTCAACTCTGTAGCAGACAATTTGCTATGACAGCATTCCAGACAAATTAAAAGATTTTATCACATTTGTCCTGCAACCCAGATCCCTGCCATTTGGAGACAGTTTATTACAAAATTATTTTTCTGTGGATAATCATGGACTGACACACATGATAAGGCTACTCCTCAATATTTCTTCCTAATTGCAGAATTCAGTCTCGTCAAAGGTGCACTGCTCTTACAGAAACTGAGGCAAAGCAATACCAGCCACAAATCTCTAGGATTCATATCAACAAACCTAAAAAATGACACACAAGGTGTTAATATAGATTATCAAAATACGGTGAGAAAATCAACATTCAGTCTATGTCTGGAAGATTAGTGGACATCATGCATCAGCAGTCAATACTGGGATCATTTTGTTTTGTCTTGTATGTATATGATATTGTAAAACCATCTAATTTCCATATAATTACTTATGATGATAAAATCTTTCTTCTATTTTATGCTTACAGTGAGGTGATAACCTGTTATTCAAACTTTGGAATCAGAAGTGACTAAATATGTTAGTATCTTGGGCCTAAAAGACAATACCAAAAATTTGCAAATACTCGAGTTCAAAGCAAGCAAATCATGTCAAATATTTATAGGACGTAATTGTGAAATTTCGTATACATGCAATGAAGATTGTAAGTTCTGTTGTCTACACTTTTCATATACACACAACAAAGATGGGAAATTCTTGGTCTGCACTTAGTTGGCAACTTTTGAGGGGAAACCATGTTAACTCTATACGATGGAAAATAAGTAGTGCAGTTTACTTACTTTACCAACTGTCCAAAATAATACATCTTAAAATGCTGAAAAGAATCTACTATGGACGACATCTCCCATTTATAAAATTTGGGTAGAGTTGTGATATTGTGCTGCTGATGTGCACTTGAACATAATTCCAGTGCTACAAAAAGAGGGCTTTTAAGCTGACATGTGGTCAGAGGTACACAGAGACCTGTTGTGATGCTCTTATTTGAAATAAATATCTCATTGTATATATCTTGTATATACATAGAGATTTTTCACCTTTCTTGTAAATGATCAGAACAACACACCCAAATGTAATGAATTACATAAAAACACAAGAAATAAGGACAGCTATTACAGATAAAGTTTAAATTTAAACATAATAGGCAACAGTGGCCCACTGCGGTACAAAAAGTAGGCAAAATCCATAAGAGCACAAACTGGGGATGCATTTAAAACAAAATTAAAATATTTTCTTGTAAACAGATTCCTATAGTGATTGAAATAATTCTCAGCTATATTTATTAAACTTTGTATTTAAACATGATATGCATTAAACCTTTGTGAATAAATATGATTTGTAGTAATCTTGTACACAATATTATGTTTGCAAAAGTCGTCATTTAATGAATATACACAAACAGAAATGTAAATAATTAAAGAAGGAACTCTTTGACTATGCTGTTAGCTAACAGTCTTCACCTCTGGAGTGTACTCAGCTGAGAGTGTAACTTAACCACACAAGTTATATTATGTCATAAATGCTTGCTGCTACATATACTCTACAGCTCAGCAAGCCATATCATCTCCTAAACATCCATAGTGATTAGTTAAAATTAACTACCAGTTGCATCATTTGTCCAGCAGAGGAAAGTCCCACAGCAACATAAGAGCCTTCATAGAAGAAGCAGAAAAGTAGTGATAAGTCTTCAAGTCAGTCAGCTTAGGACATTCAAACAGTACAACTAGTAATACACTGCCCTCATAAGTCATGGAATAGAATTCTAATTTAAGTTTTGCAAACAGATTTAATTTCTCACAAATACTCATTGCAAATGTAGAGTTTACAATAAGCCTAATGACAGATGAAAGTAAATAAATTTTTCAGTGTGTTTTATCGTTTTCTGAAACGCTATATGTTTCAGAGTGCTTTCATAATGACTGAGAGTTGATTTCACACATGTTTAATATACATAGTATTTTAATAAACTAATAAAACAATCTGAAATTTACTGATAACTGCTCTTATATGAAAGTTAACATGTTGCTTATAATTTGTATATTTTACTTTGCATGTATGTTGCTACATGTTTATTTGTTTCTTGTTAATTTCAATTTAGAGGTTTCTGAACCACGAATTGCAACATACAGCTGGAAGCAGATGACCATCATATCACATTGCATTTGTAGTCATCACTGAACCATGTTTATGCAGATAATTTGTCCTGTGTCCTTCATCTTGTAGTGTACCTAAAGTGGGGTACCTGAAGGACTGTAATAATTTATTGTATTGTCTCTCTTTCTCATGATTTATGGGGAGATAAACCTAACAAGATTATCCTACGTGTAATATAGAAACAATGTTATCTCAGTAACTTCAATTTTTTTTATATTCATATGTTAACAGTTTTTTTTATTAATCACTTTTCTTGCTTCAGCAGCCTCCATGTTAGGATGTATTATGGAAACACTCCTCCTTTTGGTGAAGAAAAAACGTGTAAACTTGTCTCAAAAAGTATTCAGTAGAGTGCTGATTACAATTTTGGCATGGGGTTTTGTTTAGTAGGAGGAAATACTTACATCCATTAAGGTTCTTGGTACAAAGATTTTGTATCATGAAGATGGTGCCTTATGGACATGGCATGATCAGAAGAAATTTATTTATCTAGAAGAAGAAGACTACAGAAGAAAATTTGGAAGCTGCTGCTATTAAGAAGAAACAAGATAAAGCAGTAACCTCCATGAACATTACTTTACAAGACATTAATGAGAACTGATAGTGTTTCATGTAAATGTAACAACCACAGCTGTTTGCTTTGCTGCCATCTCCACATATCTTCAAAGAATTACCACTATTTGTAAAAATTGTGAAATAATAATAATAGTAACTAAATCACATTGCACTCCATTTCAGCTGGCTACCAGTGACCAGTCAGTGCTGAATGAACTTATAAGTGGGTAGATAAAAGTGTTATACTCCATATGTTGTAAATCTACTGACTGTACTTTATTTCTGTGTTTCATGTTTGCAGCTACTGAGGATGAATGACATGAGTAGCAAAAGCAAGAATGTAAAAAAGAAGCTACAGAAGAAAGTTCTCCTAATAATATACTAGAGGTAAATGTGCAGACCACCATTTTTCAACTATCGTAGGAACCACACAATTGTTAAGCTGGCATGATTATGCATGATGGCATCTCTGTGAGTACTAAACCCAGATTTTATGCTATCCTAAAAATTGTGGAATTGTGGTTATTATTATCAGTAGTAGTATTTTTACAAAATTGCTTCAGTATTGAATAGACTATAATGCAGGCAACCATTAGTCACCATCTGCACAGAGGGTAAATGGCACATGAAGTTTTTAAAAGTCTATTAATATATTTTAACCAAGATTACTATTTCATTTTTCCACAGAGTGTTTTTTAATTTATTAGTATGGAACCAGACAGTAAAGTTGTGCAGAATAGTGAAGGAAATTTAGATATAGAATATGTCACTGAGCATAGCCAGTCAATACATAATAATGAAACACAAGATGGTGCATATCAGGAAATAGTCATGAATTTTATTTAAACTCAGCTCATATATGGAAGTAGATGAAATCATTGCACAAGCAACGCCAGGGAGCATATTTTCTAAAGATAATAGTGGAAGGTACACTAGCATGGTTTCCGAAAAAGCTACATGTTTGATGTCATTTGATCAGAACCCTATCACAAGTGAGCAAAATCTGAAAGATACACAAGGCACTAGTGTGTCATCAATATCCAAATTGATGTGTGGTTATTCCTGATGTGCGGAGCGGCGGCGATCATTGAATAACACACCAACATGCATTAATGCAACTTTATTATGCAAGAATATTTACAATGTCTTATACAGTCGGCAGCACACAACAGAATGGGAAGCAATATGGCGGCGCACAATAAGTCCACATGGGTCTGAGAGCCTGCTATGGCGGAGATATCTCACTCGTAGAGTCGATAGTCGCCACAGAGCCCCCCCCCCCCCTCCCCCCCTTGCAGTGTGGAGCATGGTGGTGCACCAAGTCCTGTGCCAACCCGGTGGGGGTGGGACACTTGATGGTCACAAAAGCACTTGTCCATGGTGAAATCACACGCACAACACTTGTGGGTAGGTGTAGCAAGCTCGACTGAAGCTAGGACATAATCCCTGTGCCAACGGGTCGTCTGGCCCGTGATGTAGGCTGCAAGGGGGGAGGAAGGGGGGGAGGGGTGGTGGGCCCGTCCAAATCATGATGGGATTCCTGGGAAGGAGGGCAGGCGTTGTGTACGTCGGGATCACTTGCAGAGTGCTCCTGCAAGGTCAACGCAGGTTTCACCCAGTGGAGTGAAACAGTTACTGGTTTGCCGTTGTTAAGTATCGACAATGTGGAAGGGCCTCGGGACAGAACTTTAAATGGACCAGTGTAAGGAGGCTGCAGGGCTGTCCGTACTGTGTCGTCACGTAACATGATAAATTCACATGTGGCCAGTTCCTTATGCATGAACACACGAGGCCTACAGTGGGCAGATGGCAAGGAAGGTTTGATGAGCGCGATGTGCCCTTGGACGCTCTCAACGAGTGCTGGGAGCTCGGAAGAGCTTGGTTGTGGCGTATCCTCAACGAATTCGGCTGGTAAAACCATAGGCTCCCCGTAAAAGATCTCAGCGAGGGAGGCTTGCAAGTCCTCTTTGTATGCGGTGCGGAGGCCTAGCAAAACCCAGGGGAGAGATTCAGACCACTGGCCACCGTGACACATAAGTGCGGCTTTAAGCGTGCGGTGCCAGCACTCCACAAGTCCATTGGCCTGGGGGTGATAAGCGGTTGTGTGAAACTTTGCGACGCCACAGTACGAACAGAGGGAGGCGAACAGCTGTGATTCAAACTGCCTACTTTGGTCGGTGGTCAGTGAGGTAGGGCTTCCGAATCAGGAAATCCAAGTGGCAATGAAGGCCCGAGCCACAGACTCAGGCGAAATATCTTCCAAATGGACTGCCTCGACCCATCTAGTGACCCTATCAATAACGGACAGGATATATCGAAAGCCCTTGGAGGGAGGGAGGGGACCTACAATATCAATATGGGCATGTCACAGACGTCCTTTAGGTATGTCGAAATTGCCTGGCGGAGGAAGCGCATGGCGGCCCACTTTAGCTCTCTGACATGATATGAAGGTGCGAGCCCACATCCTACAATCATATTTAACACTGGGCCAGATGTGCCTTTCCGTGACCAATCTGATGGATGCTTTGATACCTGGGTGAGCTAGATTGTGGAGTGCATAAAAAACAGAGTGGCGGAGAGCTGCGGGTACGAGAGATCGGGGGCTGCCAGTGGAAACATCAAACCAGACTACTTCTGTGGTGCCAGGGAATGCATGTTGTTCCAGTTTGAGGGAAGAGGTTGTGTCTTGTTGCAAGGCAAGAATATTGGGGTCTTCGGTTTGCCGGCGGGCCAGGTCGGTAAGGTCAAGTGGGGTAGTGATGATGTTGACGCGAGACAGGTAGTCAGCGACTACATTGTCAGAGCCTCGGATATATTGTGCGTCAGTGGAATATTGGGGTATGAAATCCATATGGTGGAAGCGTCATGGGGGGAGATCACATGAGGGGTTACGGATTGCATCTGCCAAGGGTCTGTGATCTGTATAAATCGTGAACGGGCAACCCTCGACATCGGCTCTGAAATATTTGACCGCCTTGTACAAGGCGAGGAGTTCACGGTCGAAAGCAGACCATTTGGACTGGGATTTGGTTAATTTCTTGGAGAAGAAACGGAGGGGTTGGGGGGTATCCAATACATGTTGCTGAAGGACCGCACCAATTGCAGTGTCACTCGCATCAGCAGGAGGGGGGGGGGGGGGGTAGGGACAGGGGGGGTATGGGCAGAGGCTGGCCGAACCATTAATGGAATCACACCTGCGGCACAATGACCAGGCTGCGGAGGCTTGTCCACGATTGCAAGAGTGTGTGTGAGGAGCTGTATAAGCTGCTCTTGTGTCTGCAACATGGACTTCGTCAATGCAAACACGCAGGTCGGCATTCTGAGTGCGCAATGCATCGACGTCTGAACGCTCGCGCAAGAAAGTAGAAGAAAGGTTTGCACAGCAAGTGACATACACTCTGAAAGGGCAGAGTGTGAACAGTCAGTAGGAACTTCGGGCTGAGGGGGGGAATGTTGTAATGCACCAGGAACACTCAAACCGGAGACGTGAGTCAGACAGCCAGCTTGCAGATTAGGGGAGAGGGCATAGTGATGAAGAAAATCGAGGCCCAGTACAGGTGCATCAACTTCCGCAACGTAAAATGTCCAGGGGAATACCTGATCTGGGGCAAATTTAAGCAGGAGATGTGAGGAACCTAACACCGGAATTGGGGAATTGTTAGCAGCTATCAGTGGTGGTGCACATAAGGAATCTATGTTAGGGGTGAGGGAGGGTGGGATAACACTAGTGTCGGCTCCAGAGTCCACCAGAAAATGAAGTTCGGTGTTGGTGTCCTTGACAAAGAGGCGCGAAGCGGAAGGCAGTGCAGCAGCCGTCGGACGAGATGCCAGTAGGCGCCGTGAGGCAGCGCGGCGGGACGTGGCACCTAGATGTGCCCGCCATAAGCATTTGGGAAAGTGCACGGGGGCTTTCACTTGCGAGCCGCATCACCAAATTTAGCGTGGAACCAGCAATAAGGAGAGCCAGCTTGTGGTGCAGGAGCATGGCTGGGCGGTGAGGTGGCCAGCTGCGCGGCCGGATTGTACTCAGGTGCTCGCTCGGCCGTCTCCGGTGACCTTTGGTGCGGCAACGTAAAAGTAGGTGGTGCAGTCGGGTGACCACAGGGTGGCGGCGCCATTGCTTGCGCCTTACAGCGTGGCGCGTGTCCTGCCACGGCCAGGCTTGGCTTCTGTTACTGCATAATTCGTGGGGGCAGCGGATGCCGGATTCGAATGCTGGAGGTACCGGTGTTGCATGATGCTATAGGCACGGTCAGCAATGTGCAGGCGTGCTTCGAGGGGCTCAGAGACATGCGACAATAACTTCAGTTGTAGCTCAGAAGGAAGTTTAAGTAGCCAAATTGTCCAAAGTGTGACGTCTGGTGGAAAGTCTGTGTCCACAAGGGCGCGTAAGTGGCGCCACAGCTGTGATGGGGTATGGTCGTCGATGTGTTCCTCATGGATGATGCGTTGGATCAACTCAGCAGGGGGACGGGATAAGCGTTCAATGATACAAGCTTTAGCAAATTCGTACTTATTCTGCATGGGAGGCGAAAGCAGTAGGTCACTAATAAGATCTGTGTGATCATGCAGGTGACTAAGAAGGCACACAAATCGGGCTCCATCGTCTAGCACGCCGTGAATGTCCAACATTTTATCCACTAATGCAAACCATGTCTTATGGTTCTCCGTTTGTAGGGCTGGCAGTTTTGGGAATCTGCTAGGCGCAAGGTACTGAGGAACGGTCGGTGCAGCGAATACACTACTTGGAGGTGCAGACAGTGTAGCAGTGTAGAGTGGTGCTAAATTGGGATTGTAGGCACCAGGAGACTGGTACACAGTAGCTGTACGAATCTCGTTATTGGGGACAAAACTCCACGATTTACAAGCAGCAGGAGTGCAAGAAGAGAGTTCAGTCTTGACATGTGAGTTCGGATCTATAGTGTAGGCAGGTACAGTTGCTGGGACCCCGGCTGGTGGGGGCACGGGTGGGTGCGGAAGACTCTCCAGTACCGTGGAAACAGGTGCAGTTCGGACTGGTGAGCACGCGACCAGTGTTTTCCAAGTGAAAGAACCCAGTGCGGAAGTCGTTAAAACGTTATGGACCGGCGCGGGTGGGGTGGCCGGTGCTGCCGTGGGCGTGGGCGGTAGGCATGCCGGAGCTGTTAACAACGAGTTCAGGAGTGTAGCGGGCGCGGTTGAAACCGACGCAGCAGAGACGGTTAAAACCGTCGGGAAAAAATGCGGAAGACGAACAGGAGCCAGGATGGTGTGCGGCGCGGGAGACGCGGCTGCATTATACCTGAGCAGTTGTAAGATGTCCGTGGAGAGTTGCGTAGTCTGCGGCTGTGGAGCAGGCGTCATGTGTGGGTGCAGCAGATGAGCAGGAACGGCAGGTGCTGGCAGTGCTGGGGTGTCGATAAGCAGAATGCAGTCCGACGGTCGTGAGGCAGCCGTAGGCGTGGGAACGTGCTGCGGCGGCCAAGCGGGAACCATTGAGTTTATCTCAGGGCCACGTAGGTAAAAATCCAGTTGACAGCAGAATCCACTTTGGCACTGAAACTGCGGCATGATTTCCGGAATGGATTCATTTTCCACTTTGAAAAACTGCGTCTGAGAAGTCGCATCACAGGGACTGAACGGTTGTTGAAACATTGTTCATATCACAATACAAATCACTGTTAATAGCACTCGCGA
Source organism: Schistocerca americana (assembly GCF_021461395.2). Classification (NCBI taxonomy): domain Eukaryota; kingdom Metazoa; phylum Arthropoda; class Insecta; order Orthoptera; family Acrididae; genus Schistocerca; species Schistocerca americana. The sequence goes on from NC_060122.1 coordinate 670,997,421, forward strand.
ATTGAACTAAAACAGATCTGGGTCACCAATGTGGTTATTCCTGATGTGCGGAGTGGCGGCGATCATTGAATAACACACCAACATGCATTAATGCAACTTTATTATGCGAGAATATTTACAACGTCTTATACAGTCGGCAGCACACAACAGAATGGGAAGCAATATGGCGGCGCAAAATAAGTCCACATGGGTCAGAGAGCCTGCTATAGCAAAGATATCTCACTCGTAGAGTCGATAGTGGCCACAGATGGCAAACATGCAGAACTTGTATACTGACATAACAGAGAAATTTGATGATTTGAGTGCAAAGTTACACATGAACCTGCATAGAGATTTGGTGAGGGACTTACACACAGACTTGTCAATTGATTTACATAAGCTAGATCAGATCAAAAGAAAACCAAGGACAAGCTTAACAGTATATCTGAAATTCACAATAATTTACAAACTGTGCAGACTGAAATTGCAGATACCACGAAGGTTGTGTGTGGGAATGTCATGGAACTGAACTGCATTCTGTTAACAAGGACTATCTGGGTGAAGTTCAAAAACTATCAGGAGATGTGGAACACTTGAAATTAGGTCATGAATTGGTGAAAAAAATATCAAGAATATGAGGACAAGGACATGAAGAAACTAATTGAAAGAGTCAAGGTTGGGCTATTTCACACCAACACTATGCTTGCACAAAGTGCATATGAGGGCATAAAATGTACTTAGGTGTCGTAGAAATAGTAATCACACAAAATGAAAGCAAAATAATTGCTAAAATTGACTCAGGTATTAAAGCAGCAGAAGAGCAAATACATAAACAGCTCATGGATGGTAGCGTTAGCTCAAGAATAAAAAAAAAGTATGTCAGGAAACATGATTGCTTACACTCATTCATGTGTGAATGCCTGGTGGTGAAGAAAAGGAATACAGTGTGCAAGAACCAATACCATTGATAGCTTCATCATATAGATAAAAATAAATAAATAAATAAATTGTGATGTTTGTCTGCTTTATTTCTTCATTGATAGTCCTCAGTGTTGATGTACTGCATTGTTATACTGGCCAGAAAAAGGGGGGGGGAGGGGGGGGGGAGTGAAAGTTCAACACTGACTACTGTAAATGATGTAGCCAATAGTTGCACAATTGCGTTTCACAGTTCTTTACTTTCACTGTTCACAATCCCCCAATATTACACAATTATATGGCCAGTTCATTATTGGTAAATGTTGATGAGCCTCATTAATAGATTGCAGGCAGCATCAGCATATTGCTACAATAGTTTGCTGTTGAACATCTATGAGTAGTAGAAACCTAACCACACAGTTTACAGTTCTTGCAGAATAATTTGGTATGTGTGACATTATTTTTCAAATAAATTAAACAGACATTGTCATTAATTGTTCTAACACATGGCCTATTTGTGTTACACTTATTCCACCATTAAGTTGGTGCAATGTTATTTATCTAACCAATACATTTCATGTCTGAAAATTGGCTGTGGACTGACTGTCTTGGGACCAAAAATTGGTCCTTGATATATATTCACAATAATAGGCACTGGAACTATACATTGTTTGATTTTTAAGTTACAGAAATTACTATTAAAACAGAAGTCATTCAACAACTGAATGCATCTTAAAATTCCCTCGTTTTAACAGTTCCTTCTGCCACAAAGACTAGTCCAAATTATTCGTTTAAATAATGAAATTAAAAGGTATAGTTATACAAGTAATACTTTTGGCAATCCTTGTATTTATTTTGGAATTAATTAAGGGCTGGCTTTACTAATGGACTAACTGAAAGTAAACTAGGTAATGTTGCGATAAAGGACTACGAACTAGCTAGTTACTTCTGCAGATCTAAATATATTAGTTGTATATATATTAAATGTACATATTATACGTATATATATTGAAACAGGTACTCTCCTAAAGAATGTAAACAGTGAAGCTGCTACATTGCCCATAACTAGAGAAAAAGACTTTGAAGTTACGGGTATAGTGACAGTGATTTTAATGTGTTTTGTGTGTATGGATCACCATGTGGCAATATTAGTATCTTTCTGAAAAAAAAAATTGTTAGCTTAATGAGAATGAATATGAAGAGAAACCTTATTATATGTGGAGACTTTAACATTGACATGGGAAAAGACTCAAAAATAAGACAGGATTTTGAAGAATTGTTAGTACAGCATAACATGAAAATAACAATAACTGCACCAACAAGAGTGACTTCACAAAGTGAGACAGATATTGACAACATAATTACTAATATGTGTAACTATGAGTCACTTGTAGTTCAGACAGAAATATCTGATCATCATGGACAACTAATCAGCTTTTACAGAAGTAATGACACAGTATCAGAACCAAAACAAACAACCAAAGAAATTGGGGTCATTAGTGAACAAAATATCACCAACTTTCGAACAATGTTAGGTAATTGCAGATCCAGCTCTAACACCAGCAGCAATATTATCAACAGTAGGATCAGCAGCTGAACAGCTACCAGGGGAGCCAGAAACAGAAGAAAATTCTGCTGCAGCTGATAATAGAAGAATAGGTGCAGTTGGGAAAAGAAAAGCAGTACTTCCAACACACCTGAATGATTTTTTATTGACAAGGTAAAGGTAAGTGATCAATTACATATGCCAAAGTCTAACAATATGCCAAAGCCTAACAAATCCTTTAATTTCATGCTGATTCATCAAAATGTCCAATCATTGCTAAACAAATTAAGTGAAGTTGAAATTTTATGTACTGAAGAGCTAAAACACGCTTCTGTAATGTGTGTAACTGAACACTGGCTGCCTAAAGATGCAATGTCAGTCACAAAACTTGCAGACTTCAATCTTTCATCATCATTCTCTAGAATTACATCCAGTCATGGAGGGTCACGTATATTTGTTAAAAGTACCATTGATTATTGTAACATAAAACCCATTGAACTGTTAGCTAAAGAGAAAGTTTTTGAAGTATCCACAGTTGCACTCTCTGCTTTGAAATTAATAATCATCTGTGTATATAGGAGCACTGATGGGAACTTAAATGATTTCTGTCATCAACTAGAAGCAGCTTTAAATACTATAAAAAACTGCAACAAAGAAGTGATCATATGTGGAGATTTTAATATTGATTTTCAAGAAATCTCAAAAGACCAGCAAAGCTTAATGGCCCTACTGGAAACATGTAACATAAAAGCCACCATAGGTTCTCCTACAAGAGTTACACCAACAAATAGCTCAACAGTTGATCAGATATTAATAAACACATATGTAAATCACAATTTCTGTGCAGGAAATCTTAATACTGGCTTCAGTTATCACTTTGCACAGTTTATTGCCTTGCACACCCCAAGTGAAACAACTGAGAAAGAGGAACTTGTAAAAGAAGCAAGAAAATTGACTAACAAACAAATAAACTTTTTTATACAGAGAGTAAGTGAAGAAACTTGGTATGAAGTGTATATTTGTGAAAATACTAACAAAAAGTTTGAAAACTTCATGGAAATCTTCATGTCATACTTTGAAGCTGCATTTCCATTAAAAAAACATGTCAACCTAACTTCCAAAAGAACAAATGGATTAGAACAGGTATTCGAGTCTCTTGTGTAGAGAAAAGAAGATTACACATTATAGCAAAGATACAAAACATGCCTCATGAATTTCATTTGTACCTGAAGAATTACAAGAGGATCCTCAAAAATGTTGTAAGGAAAGCTAAAACAATGGCAAATGACAAATACATTGAAAATTCAAAAAACAAATCTAAAGCTATATGGGAAGTTATAAAATATCAAACGAGTGAAACTAAACAGTATAAAAATATAAACTTATGTTATGAAGGACAAATGATTTATTGCCCCACAAAAATTGCAGGGACCTTCAACAAATATTTTGCAAACAGTTGGTGAGTGGACTTGAAGAACACAACAAAATATCACCTCCATCATCCAATAGTGTGAGAAATGTGTCTACACCATTGTTCCTTTCACCCACAAATAGCGAAGAAATTTTATCAGTCATAGAAAACTTGAAAACAGGGTTCTCATGTGTAATTGATGAAATACCAGATGCAATTATTAAAAAATGCTGTCTTACCTTAGCTGAACACTTGACACACTTGTGCAACAGCTCACTGGCATCAGGAACCTTCCTTTTGAGCTTAAAAATAGCAAAGCTGAAACCACTGCTCAAAAAAGGAAATCCTGAATGTGTTTCAAATTATAAACCAATAGCCCTACTGCCTGTATTTTCAAAAATTAAAAAAAATTTTTTTTTATAAGAGATTGTCTGATTTTCTAAATAAAAATATAATTCTCTCTCCCTCACAGCATGGCTTCAGGGAAGGCTATTCAACTGAAAGTGCAATATTTGAATTTCTTAATGAAATCTATACTAAACTGGATGCAAGTGAGTTTGTGACGGACATATGTCTTGATTTATCTAAAGCTTTTGATGTCACTGATCATTATGCTCTACTGCAGAAGCTTGACCAGGTAGGAATTAGAGGTATATCCAATGAGTGTTTCAGGACATACCCATGTGATCGCAAAGAGGTGGTTGAAGTGCAATATACTGACCATAACAAAATCAGCTACTACTATTCAGGATATGAAAATGTGAAAGATGGCGTCCCTCAAAGATCAGTATTAGGACCCATTCTGTTTCTCCTCTATGTCAATGATCTTATGTACAACAAGTACTGCCAAACTACCCTCCAATTTGCAGACAATACAAGCTTCCTTATTAGCGGTAAAGCAGAAGAAAAACTAAAAGACTCCGTTATCCAACCAATGAACAGTGTAGAACAGTGGTTCAGCTGTAACAACCTAATTATAAACAAAGAAAAGACAGGAGCACTGAACTTCTATAACGTAAAAAGAAGACACCACCCAAACATAGAAATAGAAGTTAGGGACAGAGTGCTTGAAAGTGTCAATAGCACAAAGTTTCCAGGACTCTGGCTCCAGAACAACAGAGAATGGGAAGTACACATTGAATATTTGCAAAGAAAATTAAGCAAAACCTGTTACATGATAAGAATCTTAAAAACTTGTTGCAGCAAATCCAGCCTGTTAAATGTATGCTACTCCTACGTGCATTCTGTAATTAAATATGGCATAATCTTCTGGGGAAATGCCACAACAAATATTAAACTTTTCAGGGCGCAAAAGAGAATATTAAGAATTATTGAAGGGGTAAACAATACGAAATCATGCAGACCCATATTCCAAAAACTGTTAGTTCTTCCTCTTCCTTGCATTTTTATCTACGAAACATCTGTTTTCATCAAATAATATATTGATAGACACCCAGATATGTTATTAGAAATTAAGCGGCTGTCTGATTTGGTGAAGGCTGCCGGTCTTGCTTACGAGATGAAGGCAGAGCTCACCATCTCCAGCATCGTTGACAGAACCGACTGCGAACCTTCGGTGCAGAGCCGTGTGGAGGGTCTGAATCAGAGGCTCAGATGGTTTTCCGACCGTGTTGGCTGCAGATTCCTTGACATGCACCATAGGGTGGTGGGGTTTCGGGTTCCGCTGAATAGGTCAGGAGTTCACTACTCTCAGCTGGTGGCTACATGGGTAGTGGATGCTGTGTGGCATGGACTGGGCAGTTTTTTAGGATAGAAGGCCTCGGGAAAGTACAGGGTGGGCTGCAATCTCAAAGGGTGCATGGCAAATACAGGACGTGCTTGGATCAAGGAACAGTCGGAATTGTAGTTGTAAATTGTTGTAGTTGTGCTGGGAAAGTCCCTGAGTTTCAAGCGCTAATAGAAAGCACAGAAGCTGAAATCGTTTATAGGTACAGAAAGCTGGCTAAAGCCTGAAATAAGTTCTGCAGGCATTTTTACGAAGTCTCAGACTGTGTTCAGGAAAGATAGATTAGGCAGAATTGGTGGTGGAGTGTTTGTGTCTGTCAGCAGTGGTTTATCTTGTAGTGAAGTCGAAGTAGATACTCCATGTGAATTGGTATGGGTGGAGGTTATACTTAACAGCCGAACTAAGTTAATAATTGGCTCCTTCTACAGACCCCCAGACTCCGATGATATAGTTGCTGAACAGTTCAGAGAAAATTTGAGTCTCGTAACAAATAAATACCCCACTCATATGGTTATAGTTGGTGGGGACTTCAACCTTCCCTCCACATGTTGGCAAAAATACTTGTTCAAAACCGGAGGTAGGCAGAAAACATCTTCCGAGATTGTCCTAATTGCTTTCTCCAAAAATTATTTCAAGCAGTTAGTCCACGAACCCCCACAAATTGTAAATGGTTGCGAAAACACACTTGACCTCTTAGCCACAAACAATCCAGAGCTAATAGACAGCATCATGACTGATACAGGGATTAGTGATCACAAGGTCATTGTAGCTAGGATCAATACCATTTCTTCCAAATCCACCAGAAACAAACGCAAAATAATTTTATTTAAAAAAAGCGGATAAAGTGTCACTAGAAGCCTTCCTAAGAGACAATCTCCATTCCTTCCGAACTGACTATGCAAATGTAGATGAGATGTGGCTCAAATTCAAAGATATAGTAGCAACAGCAATTGAGAGATTCATACCTCATAAATTGGTAAGAGATGGAACTGATCCCTCATGGTACACAAAACAGATTCAAACGCTGTTGCAGAGGCAACGGAAAAAGCATGCGAAGTTCAGAAGAACGCGAAATCCCGAAGATTGGCTAAATATTACAGGCGCACGAAATTTGACACGGACTTCAATGCGAGAAGCCTTTAATAGGTTCCACAACGAAACATTGTCTCAAAATTTGGTAGAAAATCTGAAGAAATTCTGGTCTTATGTAAAGTACACAAGCGACAAGGCGCAGTCAATACCTTCACTGCGCAGTGCTGATGGTACTGTTACCGATGACTGTGCCGCTAAAGCGGAGTTATTGAACGCAGTTTTCTGAAATTCCTTCACCAGGGAAGACGAATGGAATATTCCAGAAGTTGAAACACGAACAGCTGCTAGCATGAGTTTCTTAGAAGTAGATACCTTAGGGGTTGCGAAGCAACTCAAATCGCTTGATACAGGCAAGTCTTCAGGTTCAGATTGTATACCAATTAGGTTCCTTTCAGATTACGCTCATACAATAGCTCCCTACTTATCAATCATATACAATTGCTCGCTCACCGATAGATCTGTACCTACAGATTGGAAAATTGCGCAGGTAGCACCAGTGTTTAAGAAGGGTAGTAGGAGTAATTCATCGAACTGCAGACCTATATCATTGACGTCGGTTTGCAGTAGGGTTTTGAAGCATATACTGTATTCAAACATTATGAATCACCTTGAAGGGAACGATCTATTGATACGTAATCAATATGGTTTGAGAAAACATCGTTCTTGTGCAACACAGGTAGCTCCTTATTCACATGAAGTAATGGCCGCTATTGACTGGGGATCTCAAGTTGATTCCGTATTTCTAGATTTCTGGAAAGCTTTTGACACTGTTCCTCACAAGCGACTTCTAATCAAGCTGCGAGCCTATGGGGTATCATCTGAGTTGTGCAACTGGATTCATGATTTCTTGTCAGGAAGGCCACAGTTCGCAGTAATAGATGGCAAATCATCGAGTAAAACTGAAGTGATATCAGGTGTTCCCCAGGGAAGCGTCCTGGGACCTGCTGTTCCTGATCTATATAAATGACCTGGGTGACAATCTGAGCAGTTCTCTTATGTTGTTCGCAGATGATGCTGTAATTTACCGTCTAGTAAGGTCATCCGAAGACCAGTATCAGTTGCAAAGCGATTTAGAAAAGATTGCTGTATGGTGTGGCAGGTGGCAGTTGACGCTAAATTACGAAAAGTGTGAGGTGATCCACATGAGTTCCAAAAGAAATCCGTTGGAATTCGATTACTCAATAAATAGTACAATTCTCAAGGCTGTCAATTCAACTAAGTACCTGGGTGTTAAAATTATGAACAACTTCAGTTGGAAAGACCACATACATAATATTGTGGGGAAGGTGAGCCAAAGGTTGCATTTCATTGGCAGGACACTTAGAAGATGCAACAAGCCCACTAAAGAGACAGCTTACACTACACTCATTTGTCATCTGTGAGAATATTGCTGCGCGGGGTGGGATCCTTACCAGGTGGGATTGATGGAGGACATCGAAAGGGTGCAAGAAAGGGCAACTCATTTTGTATTATCACGTAATAGGGGTGAGAGTGTGGCAGATATGATAAGCGAGTTGGGATGGAAGTCATTCAAGCAAAGACGTTTTTCGTCGTGATGAGATCTATTTACGAAATTTCAGTCATCAACTTTCTCTTCCGAATGTGAAAATACACTCCTGGAAATTGAAATAAGAACACCGTGAATTCATTGTCCCAGGAAGGGGAAACTTTATTGACACATTCCTGGGTTCAGATACATCACATGATCACACTGACCCACAGGCACATAGACACAGGCAACAGAGCATGCACAATGTCGGCACTAGTACATTGTATATGCACCTTTCGCAGCAATGCAGGCTGCTATTCTCCCATGGAGACAATCGTAGAGATGCTGGATGTAGTCCTGTGGAACGGCTTGCCATGCCATTTCCACCAGGCGCCTCAGTTGGACCAGCGTTCATGCTGGACGTGCAGACCGCGTGAGACGACACTTCATCCAGTCCCAAACATGCTCAATGGGGGACAGATCCGGAGATCTTGCTGGCCAGGGTAGTTGACTTACACCTTCTAGAGCACGTTGGGTGGCACGGGATACATGCGGACGTGCATTGTCCTGTTGGAACAGCAAGTTCCCTTGCCGGTCTAGGAATGGTAGAACGATGGGTTCGATGACGGTTTGGATGTACCGTGCACTATTCAGTGTCCCCTCGACGATCACCAGTGGTGAACAGCCAGTGTAGGAGATAGCTCCCCACACCATGATGCCGGGTGTTGGCCCTGTGTGCCTCGGTCGTATGCAGTCCTGATAGTGGCGCTCACCTGCACGGCGATAAACACGCATACGACCATCATTGGCACCAAGGCAGAGGCGACTCTCATCGCTGAAGACGACACGTCTCCATTCGTCCCTCCATTCACGCCTGTCGCGACACCACTGGAGGCGGGCTGCACGATGTTGGGGCGTGAGCGGAAGACGGCCTAACGGTGTGCGGGACCGTAGCCCAGCTTCATGGAGACGGTTGCGAATGGTCCTCGCCGATACCCCATGAGCAACAGTGTCCCTAATTTGTTGGGAAGTTGCGGTGCGGTCCCCTACGGCACTGCGTAGGATCCTACGGTCTTGGCGTGCATCCGTGCGTCGCTGCGGTCCGGTCCCAGGTCGACGGGCACGTGCACCTTCCGCCGACCACTGGTGACAACATCGATGTACTGTGGAGACCTCACGCCCCACGTGTTGAGCAATTCGGCGGTACGTCCACCCGGCCTCCCGCATGCCTACTATACACCCTCGCTCAAAGTCCGTCAACTGCACATACGGTTCACGTCCACGCTGTCGCGGCATGCTACCAGTGTTAAAGACTGCGATGGAGCTCCGTATGCCACGGCAAACTGGCTGACACTGACGGCGGTGGTGCACAAATGCTGCGCAGCTAGCGCCATTCGACAGCCAACACTGCGGTTCCTGGTGTGTCCGCTGTGCCGTGTGTGTGATCATTGCTTGTACAGCCCTCTCGCAGTGTCCGGAGCAAGTATGGTGGGTCTGACACACCGGTGTCAATGTGTTCTTTTTTCCATTTCCAGGAGTGTATTTTGTTGAGCCCAACCTACATAGGTAGGAATGATCATCAAAATAAAATAAGAGAAATCAGAGCTCGAACAGAAAGGTTTAGGTGTTCGTTTTTCCTGCGCGCTGTTCGGGAGTGGAATGATAGAGTGATAGTAGGATTGTGGTTCGATGAACCCTCTGATAAGCACTTAAATGTGAATTGCAGAGTAATCATGTAGATGTAGATGTAGAAGATATACATGCATACAATATAAGGCAAAATTATGGCCTTCATATGAAACAGGTGAGAACATCATCGTACAAAAAAGGCTCACAATATACTGGGATAAAGATTTACAATAATCTGCCTAACAATATTAAATCAGCAGATAAACTCTGTAGTTTTAAGGCTGAAGTAAAAGCATATTTAATTGATCATTGCTTTTACAGTCTGACAGAGTACATAAAAGCCAAACAGCAAAATAAAGATGCATTATGAATATTCTACTTTGTATGATGCCTCTAATGTTTGTTGTGTGTATGATTCTTTACTAAATTACTTCAATATATAGTCCTTAGGATTGCAATACAAACTGTATTTTATCTTGTAAATACCTAACCACGTCCAATATCCTTGTATATGTTCTATACATGTAGGATTTGAAGGACTAAATAAATAAATAAATAAATGAGGAAACCTGGAATGAAACCCTACAGGCCCAGAGTGTAAATGAAAAATATGATGCATTTATTTCAACAATTAAATACCATTTTAATGTAGCATTTCCCAAAGTAAAGAGACAAGAAATGCTGCAAGATCAAACACAGTGGATTACCAGTGAAATACTAGAACAGCAAAGGAAGCTGCAGGATCTGAGACGGATGGGCGAAGCTGAAAACTATAAAATGTTAAAAGAGAAGTATAGAAAAACAATAAGAGAAGCAAAAGCAAGAGCAATTGACACCAACAAAATGAAATAAAATAACAAGGCAAAGGCAGCTTGGAGTGGAATTAATGTTGAAACAAAGAAAAAAGGTGGGTCAAACAAAGAAGAAGGTATTAGGTCAATTAAAATAGACAACACAGTGGTCACAGATGGTATGGACATAGCAAACATACTGAATAATAACTATATCAGCAGAAGCTGCTTCAAGAAGTTAGGTGTCTTAACTTTTTCATCGTTGTATGTATGCAAAACAATAACGTACATGACAAAAGGTAGTGAGGACTGAATTACAAATGCTAGTGTACACACCCACAATACAAGAAGGAAGAATGAAGTACGGAGCATACCCCACTGACTGGCAATGCTAGAAAAAGGACCCCAGTACTCTGGCATCAGACTACTAAGAAATATGCCTAAAAACCTGCAAGATAGTGTACTTGACAATGACTTTTCAAAGAAACTTAAAGACTATCTCATTGAAAAAGAGTTTTACAGTGTTGCAGAACACTTACGCCATTAAATATGTATATACTGTTATTCATTATCAATGATGTAAAAATGTAAGCTAAAGGGGTAGAAAAATAAGTGATAATGAATGTTATTACTTTGATGTGTCCTATATTACATGTACATTTACTGTACACAATTAATCTTACAGGATCAAATAAAATCCAATTCAATTCAAAAAAATCAACTGCTAAACATTGCGTTTCACTGTTTCTTTGGTTTCTACACTTTCACTTGGTTCAAACTTATCTTGGTTATGTCTTACAGCTTTCACATCCACATCACTACCCTTGGACCTATTCATTTTGCTAGCAATCACACAAGTCCTGTCTAGGGGTACATGCTTGCAGCTGAAATTTCAATTTCTTAGGTTCTTGATGTCTATATAACTGTTTAAGACATGTCTGCATTATTCTTGAATTTTATTTTATCTCATTCTTCTATATAACTCCAACTTTACAATTTTCACTTCTATCACACCAATTAAAAACATAAAAATAATTTTTTTTTTAAAAAGTAGTTGTTGCCAAGTTTAGCAAAATACATACATTTCCATCAGAGGCATGCCCACCACCACTCACATTCTGTGGTATTCTCAGTATTTAAAGAGTTTACAAACCCTTAGAGTTTACAAACTTTCTTTACAACAGGAGAATCATCTCCAAGATATAACATTATTTTATAACAGTGTCCAGAAATAAATTTAATAATTATCATCAGATTGTGCAATTAATAATCTGAATTTTAAGGATACCACAAATTTTGTAATTTCAATTCTTCTTAACAGAAGAGGGTTTTTAACTGTTAGTACATATCGATTGTAACACATTAATTTCTTTTTTTTACATTTTTGCCTTAAATATAATACATTGTATAAAAAATCATACGAAAACTTTTAGTGAAACAGCTGAGAAAATTTTAACCTATGCAAGAATCAATAGTGTACATGGTATTCAGAATGAAATTTTCACTCTGCAGTGGAGTGTGCACTGATTTGAATCTTCCTGGCAGATTAAAGCTTTGTGCCAAACTGAGACTCGAACTTGGGACCTTTGCTTTTTGTAGGCAAGTGCTCTACCAACTGAGCTACCCAAGCACAACTCACAATCCATCCTCACTTCTATCAGTACCTTGTCTCCTACCATCCAAATTTCACAGAAGTTCTCCTGCGAAATTTGCAGGACTAGCACTGCTGGAAGAAAGGATATTGCAGAGATACGGATTAGCCACGGCCTGGGGGATGTTTCCAGAGTGAAATTTTCACTCTTTTCATTGGAGTGTATGCTGATTTGAAACTTCCTGGCAGGTTAAAACTGTGTGCCAGACCGAGACTTGAACTCGGGACCTACGCCTCCTGCGGGCAAGTGCTCTACCAACTGAGCTACCCAAGCATGACTCACGACCCATTCTCACAATTTTACTTCTGCCAGTACCTCAGCTCCTACCTTCCAAACTTCACAGATGTTCTCCTGCGAATGCGAAACTTGGAAGACTAGCACAACTGGAAGAAATTAGTCTTGCTCCAGCACACAGTTTTAATGTGCCAGGAAGTTTCTATACATGGTATTGTTTTTTTATATATATATATATATATATATATATATATATATATATATATATATATATATATATAAAAAACAAAGATGAGGTGACTTACCGAACGAAAGCAGGTCGATAGACACACAAACAAACACAAACATACACAAACATACACACAAAATTCAAGCTTTTGCAACAAACTGTTGCCTCATCAGGAAAGAGGGAAGGAGAGGGAAAGACGAAAGGAAGTGGGTTTTAAGGGAGAGGGTAAGGAGTCATTCCAATCCCGGGAGCGGAAAGACTTACCTTAGGGGGAAAAAAGGACAGGTATGCACTCGCACACACGCACATATCCATCCACACATACAGACACAAGCAGACATATTTACAGACAAAGAGTTTGGGCAGAGATGTCAGTCGAGGCAGAAGTGTAGAGGCAAAGAAGTTGTTGAAAGACAGGTGAGGTATGAGTGGCGGCAACTTGAAATTAGCGGAGATTGAGGCCTGGCGGATGACGAGAAGAGAGGATATACAGAAGGGCAAGTTCCCATCTCCGGAGTTCGGATAGGTTGGTGTTGGTGGGAAGTATCCAGATAACCCGGACGGTGTAACACTGTGCCAAGATGTGCTGGCTGTGCACCAAGGCATGTTTAGCCACAGGGTGATCCTCATTACCAACAAACACTGTCTGCCTGTGTCCATTCATGCGAATGGACAGTTTGTTGCTGGTCATTCCCACATAGAATGCATCACAGTGTAGGCAGGTTAGTTGGTAAATCACGTGGGTGCTTTCACACGTGGCTCTGCCTTTGATCGTGTACACCTTCCGGGTTACAGGACTGGAGTAGGTGGTGGTGGGAGGGTGCATGGGACAGGTTTTGCATCGGGGGCGGTTACAAGGATAGGAGCCAGAGGGTAGGGAGGGTAGTTTGGGGATTTCATAGGGATGAACTAACAGGTTACGAAGGTTAGGTGGACGGCGGAAAGACACTCTTGGCGGAGTGGGGAGGATTTCATGAAGGATGGATCTCATTTCAGGGCAGGATTTGAGGAAGTCGTATCCCTGCTGGAGAGTCACATTCAGAGTCTGGTCCAGTCCCGGAAAGTATCCTGTCACAAGTGGGGCACTTTTGTGGTTCTTCTGTGGGGGATTCTGGGTTTGAGGGGACGAGGAAGTGGCTCTGGTTATTTGCTTCTGTACCAGGTCGGGAGGGTAGTTGCGGGATGCGAAAGCTGTTTTCAGGTTGTTGGTGTAATGATTCAGGGATTCCGGACTGGAGCAGATTCGTTTGCCACGAAGACCTAGGCTGTAGGGAAGGGACCGTTTGATGTGGAATGGGTGGCAGCTGTCATAATGAAGGTACTGTTGCTTGTTGGTGGGTTTGATCTGGACGGACGTGTGAAGTTGGCCATTGGACAGGTGGAGGTCAACGTCAAGGGAAGTGGCATGGGATTTGGAGTAGGACCGGGTGAATCTGATGGAACCAAAGGAGTTGAGGTTGGAGAGGAAATTCTGGAGTTCTTCTTCACTGTGAGTGCAGATCATGAAGATGTCATCAATAAATCTGTACCAAACTTTGGGTTGGCAGACTTGGGTAACCAAGAAGGCTTCCTCTAAGTGACCCATGAATAGGTTGGCGTATGAGGGGGCCATCCTGGTACCCATGGCTGTTCCCTTTAATTGTTGGTATGTCTGGCCTTCAAAAGTGAAGAAGTTGTGGGTCACGATGAAGCTGGCTAAGGTAATGAGGAAAGAGGTTTTAGGTAGGGTGGCAGGTGATCGGCGTGAAAGGAAATGCTCCATCGCAGCGAGGCCCTGGACGTGCAGAATATTTGTGTATAAGGACGTGGCATCAATGGTTACAAGGATGGTTTCCGGGGGTAACAGATTGGGTAAGGATTCCAGGCGTTCAAGGAAGTGGTTGGTGTCTTTGATGAAGGATGGGAGACTGCATGTAATGGGTTGAAGGTGTTGATCTACGTAGGCAGAGATACGTTCTGTGGGGGCTTGGTAACCAGCTACAATGGGGTGGCCGGGATGATTGTGTTTGTGGATTTTAGGAAGAAGGTAGAAGGTAGGGGTGCGGGGTGTCGGTGGGGTCAGGAGGTTGATGGAGTCAGGTGAAAGGTTTTGCAGGGGGCCTAAGGTTCTGAGGATTCCTTGAAGCTCCGCCTGGACATTGGGAATGGGGTTACCTTGGCAAACTTTGTATGTGGTGTTGTCTGAAAGCTGACACAGGCCCTCAGCCACATACTCCCGACGATCAAGTACCACTGTCGTGGAACCCTTGTCCGCCGGAAGAATGACGATGGATCGGTCAGCCTTCAGATCACGGATAGCCTGGGCTTCAGCAGTGGTGATGTTGGGTGTAGGATTAAGGTTTTTTAAGAAGGATTGAGATGCAAGGCTGGAAGTCAGAAATTCCTGGAAGGTTTGGAGAGGGTGATTTTGAGGAAGAGGGGGTGGGTCCCGCTGTGACGGAGGACGGAACTGTTCCAGGCAGGGTTCAATTTGGATGGTGTCTTGAGGAGTCGGATCATTAGGAGTAGCATTAGGATCATTATTCTTCGTGGCAAAGTGATACTTCCAGCAGAGAGTACGAGTGTAGGACAGTAAATCTTTGACGAGGGCTGTTTGGTTGAATCTGGGAGTGGGGCTGTAGGTGAGGCCTTTGGATAGGACAGAGGTTTCGGATTGGGAGAGAGGTTTGGAGGAAAGGTTAACTACTGAATTAGGATGTTGTGGTTCCAGATTGTGTTGATCGGAATTTTGAGGTTTTGGAGGGAGTGGAGCTGGAAGTGGGAGATTGAGTAGATGGGAGAGACTGGGTTTATGTGCAATGAGAGGAGGTTGAGGTTTGCTGGAAAGGTTGTGAAGGGTGAGTGAGTTGCCTTTCCAGAGGTGGGAAACCAGGAGATTGGATAGTTTTTTGAGGTGGAGGGTGGCATGCTGTTCTAATTTACGGTTGGCCTGTAGGAGGATGCTCTGAACAGCCGGTGTGGATGTGGGAGAGGAAAGATTAAGGACTTTTATTAAGGATAGGAGTTGACGGGTGTGTTCATTGGCTGAGTTGATGTGTAGGTGAAGGATTAGGTGGGTGAGGGCAATGGATTGTTCAGTTTGGAACTGGTATAGGGACTGATGGAAGGAAGGGTTGCAGCCAGAGATGGGAACTTTAAGTGTGAGGCCTTTGGGGGTGATGCCAAATGTCAGACAAGCCTGAGAAAATAGAATATGGGAGCGTAATCTGGCTAGGGTGAAGGCATGTTTGCGGAGGGAATGTAAATAAAACTTAATGGGGTCGTTGTGGGGGTGTTGTGAGGGTGACATGGTATTAGAAGGTGGAAAGTGTAACATGAGGTGAAATGAAAATGAAAATAAAAATATATGGGGAGAGATAAAGGTGAACCGGAAAGTAACTGGAGATCTAGAATGAAAAAAGGCGAAAAGGTGTTGGTTACACCCGGAAGGTGTACACGATTAAAGGCAGAGCCACGTGTGAAAGCACCCACGTGATTCACCAACTGACCTGCCTACACTGTGATTTTCGAAATCTTTTCTGTTGTCTTATTTTCCTCTTTCTGTTTTTGCCAGTAGTTTCACTTTGTATTCACCTTCTCCTTTTTACCGTAATCTGCTATACTATTTTATCCCGCCTATATATATACTCAATAATACGTAACCCACTTCCAAACCAAAACCAAAAAAATTTTTTTGCCGCTTTCAGCACTACCGCCGCTATAATATCCACCGTTTCTAGTTCACAAACAGCTCCTTTCACCTTTTAAACAACCATTTCGGCCAGTTCTAATAACTTTCGCTTTATTTCCATTTCCGTTTTTCCCACATCACTGATCATTTTTAGCCGCTTCCCACAGGTTTTAACGAAATTATTTCTTCGTCAGACAATTGTTAGCCTCATTTTCATAATCTGCCACCACAGTACCACTCCTTTTAATATACTACACGCAGTTTTTTCGAAATTTTCCCGAATTTCTCCGTCCTTTAACGTGTTTTGGCGGCAACACAACCACCTAACCTTTATGCACATCGTTGTCTACCAACCCAAGTCCAACATAGCCCAGCTGTAACCAACTCCTTTTCGCCTTTTTTCATTCCAGATCTCCAGTTACTTTCCGGTTCACCTTTATCTCTCCCCATATATTTTTATTTTCATTTTCATTTCACCTCATGTTACACTTTCCACCTTCTAATACCATGTCACCCTCACAACACCCCCACAACGACCCCATTAAGTTTTATTTACATTCCCTCCGCAAACATACCTTCACGCTAGCCAGATTACGCTCCCATATTCTATTTTCTCAGGCTTGTCTGACATTTGGCATCACCCCCAAAGGCCTCACACTTAAAGTTCCCATCTCTGGCTGCAACCCTTCCTTCCATCAGTCCCTATACCAGTTCCAAACTGAACAATCCATTGCCCTCACCCACCTAATCCTTCACCTACACATCAACTCAGCCAATGAACACACCCGTCAACTCCTATCCTTATTAAAAGTCCTTAATCTCTCCTCTCCCACATCCACACCGGCTGTTCAGAGCATCCTCCTACAGGCCAACCGTAAATTAGAACAGCATTCCACCCTCCACCTCAAAAAACTATCCAATCTCCTGGTCTCCCACCTCCGGAAAGGAAACTCACTCACCCTTCACAACCTTTCCAGCAAACCTCAACCTCCTCTCATTGCACATAAACCCAGTCTCTCCCATCTACTCAATCTCCCACTTCCAGCTCCACTCCCTCCAAAAACTCAAAATTCCGATCAACACAATCTGGAACCACAACACCCTAATTCAGTAGTTAACCTTTCCTCCAAACCTCTCTCCCAATCCGAAACCTCTGTCCTGTCCAAAGGCCTCACCTTCAGCCCCACTCCCAGATTCAACCAAACAGCCCTCGTCAAAGATTTACTGCCCTACACTCGTACTCTCTGCTGGAAGTATCACTTTGCCACGAAGAAAAATGATCCTAATCCTACTCCTAATGATCCGACTCCTCAAGACACCATCCAAATTGAACCCTGCCTGGAACAGTTCCGTCCTCCGTCACAGCGGGACCCACCTCCTCTTCCTCAAAATCACCCTCTCCAAACCTTCCAGGAATTTCTGACTTCCAGCCTTGCATCTCAATCCTTCTTAAAAAACCTTAATCCTACACCCAACATCACCACTGCTGAAGCCCAGGCTATCCGTGATCTGAAGGCTGACCGATCCATCGTCATTCTTCCAGCGGACAAGGGTTCCACGACCGTGCTACTTGATCGTCGGGAGTATGTGGCTGAGGGACTGCGTCAGCTTTCAGACAACACCACATACAATGTTTGCCAAGGTAACCCCATTCCCGATGTCCAGGCGGAGCTTCAAGGAATCCTCAGAACCTTAGGCCCCCTGCAAAACCTTTCACCTGACTCCATCAACCTCCTGACCCCACCGACACCCCACACCCCTACCTTCTACCTTCTTCCTAAAATCCACAAACACAATCATCCCGGCCGCCCCATTGTAGCTGGTTACCAAGCCCCCACAGAACATATCTCTGCCTACGTAGATCAACACCTTCAAACCCATTACATGCAGTCTCCCACCCTTCATCAAAGACACCAACCACTTCCTTGAACGCCTGGAATCCTTACCCAATCTGTTACCCCCGGAAATCATCCTTGTAACCATTGATGCCACGTCCTTATACACAAATATTCCGCACGTCCAGGGCCTCGCTGCGATGGAGCATTTCCTTTCACGCCGATCACCTGCCACCCTACCTCAAACCTCTTTCCTCATTACCTTAGCCAGACTCATCCTGACCCACAACTTCTTCACTTTTGAAGGCCAGACATACCAACAATTAAAGGGAACAGCCATGGGTACCAGGATGGCCCCCTCGTACGCCAACCTATTCATGGGTCGCTTAGAGGAAGCCTTCTTGGTTACCCAAGTCTGCCAACCCAAAGTTTGGTACAGATTTATTGATGACATCTTCATGAATTGCACTCACAGTGAAGAAGAACTCCAGAATTTTCTCTCCAACCTCAACTCCTTTGGTTCCATCAGATTCACCTGGTCCCACTCCAAATCCCATGCCACTTTCCTTGACGTTGACCTCCACCTGTCCAATGGCCAACTTCACACGTCCGTCCACATCAAACCCACCAACAAGCAACAGTACCTCCATATTGACAGCTGCCACCCATTCCACATCAAACGGTCCCTTCCCTACAGTCTAGGTCTTCGTGGCAAACGAATCTGCTCCAGTCCGGAATCCCTGAATCATTACACCAACAACCTGAAAACAGCTTTCGCATCCTGCAACTACCCTCCCGACCTGGTACAGAAGCAAATAACCAGAGCCACTTCCTCGTCCCCTCAAACGCAGAATCCCCCACAGAAGAACCACAAAAGTGCCCCACTTGTGACAGGATACTTTCCGGGACTGGACCAGACTCTGAATGTGACTCTCCAGCAGGGATATGACTTCCTCAAATCCTGCCCTGAAATGAGATCCATCCTTCATGAAATCCTCCCCACTCCGCCAAGAGTGTCTTTCCGCCGTCCACCTAACCTTCGTAACCTGTTAGTTCATCCCTATGATATCCCCAAACTACCCTCCCTACCCTCTGGCTCCTATCCTTGTAACCGCCCCCGATGCAAAACCTGTCCCATGCACCCTCCCACCACCACCTACTCTAGTCCTGTAACCCGGAAGGTGTACACGATCAAAGGCAGAGCCACGTGTGAAAGCACCCACGTGATTTACCAACTAACCTGCCTACACAGTGATGCATTCTACGTGGGAATGACCAGCAACAAACTGTCCATTCGCATGAATGGACACAGGCAGACAGTGTTTGTTGGTAATGAGGATCACCCTGTGGCTAAACATGCCTTGGTGCACAGCCAGCACATCTTGGCACAGTGTTACACCGTCCGGGTTATCTGGATACTTCCCACCAACACCAACCTATCCGAACTCCGGAGATGGGAACTTGCCCTTCAGTATATCCTCTCTTCTCGTCATCCGCCAGGCCTCAATCTCCGCTAATTTCAAGTTGCCGCCACTCATACCTCACCTGTCTTTCAACAACTTCTTTGCCTCTACACTTCTGCCTCGACTGACATCTCTGCCCAAACTCTTTGTCTTTAAATATGTCTGCTTGTGTCTGTATGTGTGGATGGATATGTGCGTGTGTGCGAGTGCATACCTGTCCTTTTTTCCCCCTAAGGTAAGTCTTTCCGCTCCCGGGATTGGAATGACTCCTTACCCTCTCCCTTAAAACCAACTTCCTTTCGTCTTTCCCTCTCCTTCCCTCTTTCCTGATGAGGCAACAGTTTGTTGCAAAAGCTTGAATTTTGTGTGTATGTTTTTGTTTGTTTGTGTGTCTATCAACCTGCCAGCGCTTTCGTTCGGTAAGTCACCTCATCTTTGTTTTTATATATAATTTTTCCCACGTGAAATGTTTCCTTCTATTATATTAATATCGTTAATTTGAATCCAACAATTACATTTGTTATTGTCACTGTTGCATTTCGAAATCTTTTTTGTCGTCTTACTTTCCTCTTTCTGTTTTTGCCACTAGTTTCACTTTGTATTCACCTTCTCCTTTTTACCGTAATCTGCTATACTATTTTATCCTGCCTATATATATACTCAATAATACGTAACCCACTTCCAAACCAAAACCAAAAAAATTTTTTTGCCGCTTTCAGCACTACCGCCGCTATAATATCCACCGTTTCTAGTTCACAAACAGCTCCTTTCACCTTTTAAACAACCATTTCGGCCAGTTCTAATAACTTTTGCTTTATTTCCATTTCCGTTTTTCCCACATCACTGATCATTTTTAGCCGCTTCCCACAGGTTTTAACGCCATTATTTCTTCGTCAGACAATTGTTAGCCTCATTTTCATAATCTGCCACCACAATACCACTCCTTTTAATATACTACACGCAGTTTTTTCGAAATTTTCCCGAATTTCTCCGTCCTTTAACGTGTTTTGGCGGCAACACAACCACCTAACCTTTATGCACATCGTTGTCTACCAACCCAAGTCCAACATAGCCCAGCTGTAACCAACTCCTTTTCGCCTTTTTTCATTCCAGATCTCCAGTTACTTTCCGGTTCACCTTTATCTCTCCCCATATATTTTTATTTTCATTTTCATTTCACCTCATGTTACACTTTCCACCTTCTAATACCATGTCACCCTCACAACACCCCCACAACGACCCCATTAAGTTTTATTTACATTCCCTCCGCAAACATGCCTTCACGCTAGCCAGATTACGCTCCCATATTCTATTTTCTCAGGCTTGTCTGACATTTGGCATCACCCCCAAAGGCCTCACACTTAAAGTTCCCATCTCTGGCTGCAACCCTTCCTTCCATCAGTCCCTATACCAGTTCCAAACTGAACAATCCATTGCCCTCACCCACCTAATCCTTCACCTACACATCAACTCAGCCAATGAACACACCCGTCAACTCCTATCCTTAATAAAAGTCCTTAATCTCTCCTCTCCCACATCCACACCGGCTGTTCAGAGCATCCTCCTACAGGCCAACCGTAAATTAGAACAGCATTCCACCCTCCACCTCAAAAAACTATCCAATCTCCTGGTCTCCCACCTCCGGAAAGGCAACTCACTCACCCTTCACAACCTTTCCAGCAAACCTCAACCTCCTCTCATTGCACATAAACCCAGTCTCTCCCATCTACTCAATCTCTTACTTCCAGCTCCACTCCCTCCAAAACCTCAAAATTCTGATCAACACAATCTGGAACCACTACACCCTAATTCAGTAGTTAACCTTTCCTCCAAACCTCTCTCCCAATCCGAAACCTCTGTCCTATCCAAAGGCCTCACCTTCAGCCCCACTCCCAGATTCAACCAAACAGCCCTCGTCAAAGATTTACTGTCCTACACTCGTACTCTCTGCTGGAAGTATCACTTTGCCACGAAGAAAAATGATCCTAATCCTACTCCTAATGATCCGACTCCTCAAGACACCATCCAAATTGAACCCTGCCTGGAACAGTTCCGTCCTCCGTCACAGCGGGACCCACCCCCTCTTCCTCAAAATCACCCTCTCCAAACCTTCCAGGAATTTCTGACTTCCAGCCTTGCATCTCAATCCTTCTTAAAAAAACCTTAATCCTACACCCAACATCACCACTGCTGAAGCCCAGGCTATCCGTGATCTGAAGGCTGACCGATCCATCGTCATTCTTCCGGCGGACAAGGGTTCCACGACCGTTGTACTTGATCGTCGGGAGTATGTGGCTGAGGGACTGTGTCAGCTTTCAGACAACACCACATACAAAGTTTGCCAAGGTAACCCCATTCCCAATGTCCAGGCGGAGCTTCAAGGAATCCTCAGAACCTTAGGCCCCCTGCAAAACCTTTTACCTGACTCCATCAACCTCCTGACCCCACCGACACCCCGCACCCCTACCTTCTACCTTCTTCCTAAAATCCACAGACCCAATCATCCCGGCCGCCCCATTGTAGCTGGTTACCAAGCCCCCACAGAACGTATCTCTGCCTACGTAGATCAACACCTTCAACCCATTACATGCAGTCTCCCATCCTTCATCAAAGACACCAACCACTTCCTTGAACACCTGGAATCCTTACCCAATCTGTTACCCCCGGAAACCATCCTAGTAACCATTGATGCCACGTCCTTATACACAAATATTCCGCATGTCCAGGGCCTCGCTGCGATGGAGCATTTCCTTTCACGCCAATCACCTGACACCCTACCTAAAACCTCTTTCCTCATTACCTTAGCCAGCTTCATCCTGACCCACAACTTCTTCACTTTTGAAGGCCAGACATACCAAAAATTAAAGGGAACAGCCATGGGTACCAGGATGGCCCCCTCGTATGCCAACCTATTCATGGGTCGCTTAGAGGAAGCCTTCTTGGTTACCCAAGTCTGCCAACCCAAAGTTTGGTACAGATTTATTGATGACATCTTCATGAATTGCACTCACAGTGAAGAAGAACTCCAGAATTTTCTCTCCAACCTCAACTCCTTTGGTTCCATCAGATTCACCTGGTCCCACTCCAAATCCCATGCCACTTTCCTTGACGTTGACCTCCACCTGTCCAATGGCCAACTTCACACGTCCGTCCACATCAAACCCACCAACAAGCAACAGTACCTCCATATTGACAGCTGCCACCCATTCCACATCAAACGGTCCCTTCCCTACAGTCTAGGTCTTCGTGGCAAACGAATCTGCTCCAGTCCGGAATCCCTGAATCATTACACCAACAACCTGAAAACAGCTTTCGCATCCTGCAACTACCCTCCCGACCTGGTACAGAAGCAAATAACCAGAGCCACTTCCTCGTCCCCTCAAACGCAGAATCCCCCACAGAAGAACCACAAAAGTGCCCCACTTGTGACAGGATACTTTCCGGGACTGGACCAGCCTCGAATGTGGCTCTCCAGCAGGGATACGACTTCCTCAAATCCTGCCCTGAAATGAGATCCATCCTTCATGAAATCCTCCCCACTCCGCCAAGAGTGTCTTTCCGCCGTCCACCTAACCTTCGTAACCTGTTAGTTCATCCCTATGAAATCCCCAAACTACCCTCCCTACCCTCTGGCTCCTATCCTTGTAACCGCCCCCGATGCAAAACCTGTCCCATGCACCCTCCCACCACCACCTACTCCAGTCCTGTAACCCGGAAGGTGTACACGATCAAAGGCAGAGCCACGTGTGAAAGCACCCATGTGATTTACCAACTGATCTGCCTACACTGTGATGTATTCTATGTGGGAATGACCAGCAACAAACTGTCCATTCGCATGAATGGACACAGGCAGACAGTGTTTGTTGGTAATGAGGATCACCCTGTGGCTAAACATGCCTTGGTGCACAGCCAGCACATCTTGGCACAGTGTTACACCGTCCAGGTTATCTGGATACTTCCCACCAACACCAACCTATCCGAACTCCGGAGATGGGAACTTGCCCTTCAGTATATCCTCTCTTCTCATCATCCGCCAGGCCTCAATCTCCGCTAATTTCAAGTTGCTGCCACTCATACCTCACCTGTCTTTCAACAACTTCTTTGCCTCTACACTTCTGCCTCGACTGACATCTCTGCCCAAACTCTTTGATTTAAATATGTCTGCTTGTGTCTGTATGTGTGGATGGATATGTGCATGTGTGCGAGTGTATACCTGTCCTTTTTCCCCCTAAGGTAAGTCTTTCCGCCCCCGGGATTGGAATGACTCCTTTCCCTCTCCCTTAAAACCCACTTCCTTTCGTCTTTCCCTCTCCTTCCCTCTTTCCTGATGAGGCAACAGTTTGTTGCGAAAGCTTGAATTTTGTGTGTATGTTTGTGTTTGTTTGTGTGTCTATCGACCTGCCAGCGCTTCCGTTCGGTAAGTCACCTCATCTTTGTTATGTTAGAGGAGTACGATTCATTACAGTGTTATGTGTGGGAGGGTAAGGTTACAACAAGTCAAAAGGATGGACATACAAATACTCCATACAACAGATGACACAATGTAACATCTAAACATACACTTGTGCAGCGCAGCAGTGATGTGCGGTAACTGGCCTGAAACATTGTTTCCTTTGATCTTTGCCAACACTGCTATGGATACAGGTGTCTGTATGTCATAACATATAATGAAAGATGTTTCCAAATGGCGTCTACACAAATTAACCACCAACTTGTTCTCAAAACATGTTTCAAGCTCAGTATATACCTGAATATAAATTCCAACTCTTTGCACAGTACTTCACAGTTTTCAGTTTAATTCACCATTTTAATCGATTTTTCCATCTTCTGGGTGAACACAAAATAAAGACCTCTCAAAAGTGAGTGTTCTGATGTATAACTTGTTGTCATTTATCATGTCAGAAAAATCTCGATTACCTTGTACCCAGATACCAATTTTTTATTTTTTTTAATAAGTTTTCAGTTGCTGTTACACATCTGTGATGTTTTAAAGACTGATGAGATTGATGACCACAAATTACTGTATAAACATTGCATTATACATTTAATTTCCTTTATTATTTTTATTTGCTTTTATGGCCTCATTGGACCACTTTAATCAATCATTTCCTGGTCCTCTTCATCAGTTTGCACATGCTTTGTTCTTTCTTAACTGACCAGTATATTTTCATCCATTCTGATCTTTCCTGTCTTTCTCCATCTGTAAATGATGTGTTATTTGTCTACTTTTGATTTAAATCTTATTTTCTTGAGATTTTCTGTCTTGTTTTGTAGATCATCCAAGGTTATATCTAGTTCTCCCATATCCTCTTTAATTTCCTTGATCCATCCTACTTATTGCTTCAGATTCCATAGTTTCTGCATAATTTTTCTTGCTAATCTGGTTGCTGGTGTTCTCATTATGTGGCCAAAGAAAGAAATCCTCTTTTTACTTATAGCATCTGTGATGGGCTCCATTTCCCTGTATTTTATTTCATTCGGCATATCTGCCATTGTCCTTCCATATGGTATTTTCTTGTTTATGAATGTTCTAGCTATTTTTCTCTTTACTTTTGTTATTTTGTCAACTCAATTCTTCTGAGTGACTTTATAAAGAGTCTTGTATGTGTATGTTACGTCTGGCTGAACCACTGTCTTGTAGCGTTTTAATTTTGTTTGGATTGATATGTGTTTCATACTGTATGTAGAACTTCTTTGTTTTTGAGCATTCATCATTTTATTGGCTCTTTTTGCCAAGCAGTTTTTTCACCCAAGTTGTGTGTTATAATCTCTCCAAGATATATAAATTGCTTCACTGTCTTAATATTTCTGTGTTCTACTGTTATACGTTTAATTGCTAGGGGATCTGTTACTATCATCTCGGTCTTTTCAAAAGATATCTTACTTTTTGCACTATATTTTGCAGGCTCATTATTTGATTTCTCACTTCTTGTACGTTATTAGTTAGTAATGCCAAGTCATCTGTGAATCCCAAACAATTTAGGGTTATATCATCTTTCTTGGTTCCAGTTCTTATGTTTTTAGGATTCTCTTTGAATCTCATCAAGTAATCAAGAGCACATTTGAAGAGCAGTGGTGGTAGACCACCTCCTTGTCTTAACCCTTGTGGGGATGTGCACAAAAGTAGTTAAACATCGACTGTCACCAGCTACGAAGGTTTGATTTCTCTTTGCCATGTTCTTTGAAGAAAGTATAAAAATGCAGTAAATGAAGCAGGCAAAAAGGAATACAAACGTCTCAAAAATGAGATCAACAGGAAGTGCAAAATGGCTAAGCAAGGATGGGTGGAGGACAAATGTAAGGATGTAGAGGCTTGTCTCACTAGGGGTAAGATAGATACTGCCTACAGGAAAATTAAAGAGACCTTTGGAGAGAAGAGAACCACTTGTATGAATATTAAGAGCTCAGATGGCAACCCAGTTCTAAGCAAAGAAGGGAAGGCAGAAAGGTGGAAGGAGTATATAGAGGGTTTATACAAGAGCGATGTACTTGAGGACAATATTATGGAAATGGAAGAGGATGTAGATGAAGACGAAATGGGAGATAAGGTACTGCGTGAAGAGTTTGACAGAGCACTGAAAGACCTGAGTCGAAACAAGGCCCCGGGAGTAGACAACATTCCATTAGAACTACTGATGGCCCTGGGAGAGCCAGTCATGACAAAACTCTACCATCTGGTGAGCAAGATGTATGAGACAGGCGAAATACCCTCAGACTTCAAGAAGAATATAATAATTCCAATCCCAAAGAAAGCAGGTGTTGACAGATGTGAAAATTACCGAACTATCAGTTTAATAAGTCACAGCTGCAAAATACTAACACGAATTCTTTACAGACGAATGGAAAAACTGGTAGAAGCCGACCTTGGGGAAGATCAGTTTGGATTCCGTAGAAATGTTGGAACACGTGAGGCAATACTAACCTTATGACTTATCTTAGAAGATAGATTAAGAAAAGGCAAACCTACGTTTCTAGCATTTGTAGACTTAGAGAAAGCTTTTGACAATGTTAACTGGAATACTCTGTTTTAAATTCTGAAGGTGGCAGGTATAAAATACAGGTAGCGAAGGGCTATTTACAATTTGTACAGAAATCAGATTGCAGTTATAAGAGTCGAGGGGCATGAAAGGGAAGCAGTGGTTGGGAAAGGAGTGAGACAGGGTTGTAGCCTCTCCCCGATGTTATTCAATCTGTATATTGAGCAAGCAGTAAAGGAAACAAAAGAAAAACTTGGAGTAGGTATTAAAATTCATGGAGAAGAAGTAAAAACTTTGAGGTTCGCCGATGACATTGTAATTCTGTCAGAGACAGCAAAGGACTTGGAAGAGCAGTTGAACGGAATGGACAGTGTCTTGAAGGGAGGATATAAGATGAATATCAACAAAAGCAAAACAAGGATAATGGAATGTAGTCAAATTAAATCGGGTGATGCTGAGGGAATTAGATTAGGAAATGAGACACTTAAAGTAGTAAAGGAGTTTTGCTATTTAGGGAGTAAAATAACTGACGATGGTCGAAGTAGAGAGGATATAAAATGTAGACTGGCAATGGCAAGGAAATCGTTTCTGAAGAAGAGAAATTTGTTAACATCGAGTATAGATTTAAGTGCCAGGAAGTCGTTTCTGAAAGTGTTTGTATGGAGTGTAGCCATGTATGGAAGTGAAACATGGACGATAACTAGTTTGGACAAGAAGAGAATAGAAGCTTTCGAAATGTGGTGCTACAGAAGAATGCCGAAGATAAGGTGGGTAGATCACGTAACTAATGAGGAGGTATTGAATAGGATTGGGGAGAAGAGAAGTTTGTGGCACAACTTGACTAGAAGAAGGGATCGGTTGGTAGGGCATGTTTTGAGGCATCAAGGGATCACAAATTTAGCATTGGAGGGCAGCGTGGAGGGTAAAAATCGTAGAGGGAGACCGAGAGATGAATACACTAAGCAGATTCAGAAGGATGTAGGTTGCAGTAGGTACTGGGAGATGAAGAAGCTTGCACAGGATAGAGTAGCATGGAGAGCTGCATCAAACCAGTCTCAGGACTGAAGAACACAACAACAACAATGTTCTTTGGAGCGTTAAGCAGAGACCCATGTCTTGGTGTGCTTTTCTTTGTCTTTGTGCTTTACATATTGTGCCATCAAGTACAATTAATCAGTGTTTTTAATAGGTGTATTATTCGGCATTATAGTACCTACTTATACCCCATATTGGTGACCCAGAGTTCGTTATTCCACTGTTTTGCACGACTTAAGTGTTCAGGACTACCGCGTCACGAAAAATGCTATTTACATCCATCGACTCAACTGCATCATGGAGACTATGACCACAGGCAACACACACCCAGAGTTCAGCGTCGACCAGCACAATGAAGAAAGCGTGTTTAACCCACTGGATTTCCTACATCGCCGCAACCTTCTTCCACGCCACTTTGAGTACATAACCTAGAGAACAATCCAAGAGACTCTGATTTTGTGATGCCATGCTTCCACCACATTATGCCAAAATATGAATCCCACCAGCAGAACAACCCCTTTGCATCTCCTACATCTACAGCAGTGCAACGAAATGTTAATTACAGTGTGCAAGCAGACAGCATTAATTCCATAGATGGACCTGCTTCTGTCCCGTACAGACTTCAACAGCATCCTTCTGCAAATGTGGCACAGCAACAAGTTGCACAGTTCACGAACGCCTCTGTCAACTTGTCAGGCAGTTACTCTAATAATGCGAGTGCTACCATACCTTCACCAGTGAATGAACCTCAGGACTTTTTCGTACCAGTTCATGGAACCTCTTTTTATACACACCATGTGAACATTGTAAACAACGCACCGTGGTCACCTAGTACTGCACTGCTCCAGCCGAGCACAGTGAACTATTCCGCCAGGGGACCAAGTAGCGTCAATTGTGAATGCTGGCCTAACACTTAGCCACGTACCACAACACATGTTGTGCCAGCCGTGTCAGTTGACTGCTTCATTGCACTAAGCTACCCTACCGCCCAACCGCCAATTTTTACAGTGCCACCGAGCACGCTGGCTGCACCGCAAAGGCTCGAAGACACGTCAACCCCCCTCCACATGGGACCTGACATCCATGTCCGCACCTAACCTATGAGCCACTTCCAAACTGCCTCCATCTGAGAGGCTACCGAAACCACCAGTGTTCACACTAGAGCACCCCGAATTATGGTTCGCTATCGCAGAACAAACTTTTCAATACTATTCGCTCAATGATGACTCAAGACTCATCTGACTGTTGACCAACATCCATGACCGTGTAGATCTGACCCATGATTTAGTAAGCGCACCCCCACAGGTAGACAAATACACAACTGCCAAGGAGATAATACTGGAACGCATCACCCAGACGTCAATGGAAAAGGTTGAAAACCTCATCTATGAGGAGCACCTCGGTGACAAAACTCCATCACAGCTGTGGTGATGCTTACAACCCCTCGTCAACGAATGGGCCCTGCGCAATGACACCCTCATGTCGATATGGATTGGGAAACTGCCTCTTTCTGTCCAAATTGCCATCAGCCACAAAGATCAATCAACTGAAGAACGCATCCGTACCGCTGACCGAGCACACTCCACTCTCCAGCGCAAACTCCAGGGAACTCCACGCCCAGCAACCTCCCCCCCCCCCCCCCCACGTTATGACCTCCCCCCCCCCCCCCTGCCCATCCCAGCGGCAGGCCACAGACGATGCCACAACTTAGATGCCGGGCACAACTCACAGGCCCAGCCAAACCAGTTACAATCTGCACAAACAGCAGTAGTCTCAACACTTCTGATGATCCAGAGCCCGAAGAGCACCCACACTACCCATTCTGCTACTACGATACCAAGTTTGGATCGAGTGCAAAGAGATGCAGCCATCGTTGCTACCACCCAAACGCACCATGCAGGTCAGACTAGGCACCGCCACCTGCAAGGAAAAAGCCAGGTGCCAGCCGTCCCTCCACTCAGTAGAGGAGCCACTCCCTAAGTACACTCACATGTACACCAAACACTGTGTAACAGGCATTCATTTCCTCATCAACATGGGGGCAGACGTGTCTTTGCTACCACTGTCAATGAAACTAGCAAACCATACACAGTTACGAGTGGTCAACGTTACACATCTAAAGCGTGTAGGCTCAGTCTCATTTTCTGTACACCTTTCCCCCCAAGTGCATGCTTAAGTGGACTTTTCTGGTGGCAGACATTCCAGAACCGATTCTGGGCACTGACTTTCTTAAACATCATGTACTTTCGCCTAACACAGGGCACAATACTGTTTTTCACGAACCCTCAGATGAACATTTCCAGTGTGCCACTGCGAGTGTGTGTGATACTGACTTCAGTTCGTACTCCCACCTAATAAGTTTGTGTGACTCGCTCTCAACCACTTTACAACAAACTAGTGACAAACTGTTTGCTGAGACAGACAAGAGGACACGTTTACAACAGGAATAGCACGAGATAAAACGTCGCACGGACAAGGCTACGCTTGAGCTTACGGCCGCCAGACACCACATCAAGATGCTACAGCAATGCGTCACAGAGCACAATACCAAAATTAGTACCAGTGCCTTGATTCAGTGCACAAACAGTGATTCTCTACCCACACACAGTGCTAATCTTCCCTCGGCAGACTCCCCACAACTGCAACCCACAGACACAGATATTTGTAAACATTCAGCTGTTACCATGACAACCGTATGCTCAAACAGTGACGTCTGCATGCATGGCAGTTGTCATGTTGCCACTAGCGCCAGTTTCTAACACCGTGGTTGAGGCTCATACTCCCTCATCACAAGCGATGCCTCCTGTGCTGGACCTGCTAACTAAAGACAAGGCCGCTACTACACACAAGTGAAATGCACTTTTTTTGCCGACTCTGGAAGCATTTGTCACCTGCGCAGCATACACCTTCCCTAGAAACCTCCATCACACCACCAACTCAGATTATGGCCACACAGCACACTACATCAGCAAGGACGCAAACAGCTGACCCAAAGACAATTGAACAGCACCCTCGGAATACTTCAGACCTGCTGAACCACACTGGGCGCATTGACCTCGTGCCACTCCTACAGGCTGCTGCACAACACACTAGTGTAGTTGGTACCAGGCGAGACGCGTGAGTTTTGTGCTGCCGTACATTCTTGTCACTTCTTCTTCTGTGTGTTTTTGCTTTTAGGAAGCTCTAATTTTCGAGTACTAGTAATAGTGTTCTATAGATTTCGTGTTTGTTTCGAATACAGTCAGAGAGAGTCCCTTTAGTCAGCCATAGCGCCAAAAGTGTCAGTGTCGTCGTAACTGCCATCTGCTTCATATCTGCTGTGCAGCGAGCTACATGAATTTAAGTATTAACCATATTTTTCTTGCTTGTCAACTTGTCACTTATTCTTCCGAGTGTTTTTGCTTTTAGGAAGCTTTAATTTTCGAGAACTAGTAATAGTGTTCCATAGATTTCGTGTTTGATTTGAATACAGTCAGAGAGAGTCCCTTTAGTCAGCTGTAGTGCCAGTAATGCTAGCATTTGTTTTGAATACAGTCGAGAGACAGATAGTGCTTATTTTCATTGTTTTCAACAAGAAGTGTCTAGTAACCACAGTTTAGTCAGCTATCAGCCGCCTTTAGTGAATTAGCAGTCTAGTTAAAAGTTGATTAACTCTCTACAGTAAATACATTTCTTAGGATGGATAGGATGTGTGACTGCTGTGCACGAATGCAGGAGGAGCTGGCCACTGTTCATGAAAAGCTGAACGTGTTGATGGCCACAGTCAGCCGTCTTCAGGCTGCTGCCTCAGAGTGTAGCGGCTGTGGGGAGTCTGGTGCGTCGCATGATACACCCCAGGTGTTACATGCTTCGCCCACGGTCCCTGCTGTCGAGACATCTTCACCCGTACCGGGCATGGTTGGGCCACCCTCTCCCCAAGGGGAGTGGCGGGTTCAGCGGCGTTCGCGGAGCATGAGGCGGAGGGTCAATGTGGAGGCTGGCCGTGTGGCATCACCCGCTCTGCCTGTGAGTGGACATGTGGCCGCTCCTTCAGCAAGGCCCGAGCAGGCACATGGGGGGAGGGGTTTATTAGTGATTGGGAGATCCAACGTAAGGTGGGTGATGGAGCCCCTTAGGGAGATAGCGGAAAGGTCAGGGAAGAAGGCCAGTGTTCACTCTGTCTGCTTGCTGGGGGGTCCCATCCGATATGTGGAGGTGGCCCTGCCAGCAGCGATAGAGAGCACTGGCTGCACCCGAGTGCAAATTGTTGTTCATGTCAGCACCAATGACTCCTGCCGTCTGGGCTCAGAGGTCATTCTCAGTTCATACAGGCAGTTGGCAGAGTTGGTGAAGGCAAAAAGCCTCGCTCGCAGGGTGGAATCTGAGCTAACTATTTGCAGTCCTGTTCCCAGAACCGATCGCAGTCCTTTGGCTTGGAGCCGAGTGGAAGGCTTAAACCAGAGGCTCAGACGATTCTCCGGAGATCTGGGGTGCAAATTTCTCGACCTCCGCTATCAGGTGGAGAAATGTAGGGTCCTCCTGAACAGGTCAGGCGTGCACTACACGCGGGAAGCAGCTACAAGTGCAGCGGAGTACATGTGGACTGATCATGTGGGTTTTTTAGGTTAGAGAATTCCCTCCCTAGGCCTGAAAAGACGCCTCCTGAGATGCAACAAGGTAGTACTAGGCAAAGCGCAACAGGGAATAACAATATTAATGTGCTAATAGTAAACTGCAGTAGCGTCTATAGAAAGGTCCCAGAACTGCTCTCATTAATAAACGGTCACAACGCCCACATAGTACTAGGGACAGAAAGTTGGCTGAAACCAGATGTAAACAGTAATGAAATTCTAAACTCAGATTGGAATGTATAGCGCAGAGATAGGCTGGACGGTGAAGGGGGAGGCGTGTTTATAGCGATAAAAAGTACAATAGTATTAAAGGAAATTGACAGAAATCCGAAATGTGAAATAATTTGGGTGAAGGTCACGGTTAAAGCAGGCTCAAACATGGTAATTGGATGCCTCTATAGGCCCCCTGGCTCAGCAGCTGTTGTGGCAGTGAACCTGAAGGAAAATTTGGAAAATATTTCGAGTAGGTTTCCCGACCATGTTATAGTTCTGGGTGGAGACTTTAATTTTCCGGATATAGACTGGGAGACTCACACGTTTATAACGGGTGGCAGGGACAAAGAATCCACTGAAATCTTTTTAAGTATATTATCTGAGAACTACCTTGAGCAGCTAAACAGAGAACTGACTCGTGGCGATAACATATTAGACCGTCTGGTGACAATCAGACCCGAACTATTTGAAACAGTTAGTGCAGAACAGGGAATTAGCAATCATAAAGTGGTTACTGCATTGATGATTTCAGCCATAAATAGAAATACTGAAAAAGGAAGGAAGATTTTTCTGTTTAGAAAAAGTGACAAAAAGCAGATTTCAGAGTACTTGACGCCTCTACACAAAAGATTTGTCTCAAGTACAGATAGCGTTGAGGATCAGTGCACAAAGTTCAAAACCATCATACAATATGCGTTAGATGAGTATGTGCCAAGCAAGATCGTAAGAGATGGAAAAAAAGCCCCTGTGGTACAACAACTGAGG
This sequence comes from Schistocerca americana, assembly GCF_021461395.2. Taxonomy (NCBI): domain Eukaryota; kingdom Metazoa; phylum Arthropoda; class Insecta; order Orthoptera; family Acrididae; genus Schistocerca; species Schistocerca americana. The sequence continues at coordinate 671,030,706 of NC_060122.1, forward strand.
TAGAAAACTGCTGCAGAAGCAAGGGGAACTTCACAGCAAACATAAACATAGCCAAAGCCCTGCAGACAAACAAAAATTACCTGAAGCGAAATGTAATGTGAGGAGGACTATGCGAGAGGCATTCAATGAATTTGAAAGTAAAGTTCTATGTACTGACTTGGCAGAAAATCCTAAGAAGTTATGGTCTTATGTCTAAACAGTAGATGGATCAAAACAAAATGTCCAGACACTCTGTGACCAAAATGGTACTGAAACAGAGGATGACAGACTAAAGGCCGAAATACTAAATGTCTTTTTCCAAAGCTGTTTCACAGAGAAAGACTGCACTGTAGTTCCTTCTCTAGATTGTCGCACAGATGACAAAATGGTAGATATCAAAATAGACGACAGAGCGATAGAAAACAATTAAAATCGCTCAATAGAGGAAAGGCCGCTGGACCTGATGGGATACCAGTTCGATTTTACACAGAGTATGTGAAGGAACTTGCCCCCCTTCTTGCAGTGGCGTACCGTAGGTCATTAGAAGAGCATAGCATTCCAAAGGATTGGAAAAGGGCACAGGTCATCCCCATTTTTAAGAAGGGACGTTGAACGGATGTGCAGAACTATAGACCTATATCTCTAATGTCGATCAGTTGTAGAATTTTGGAACACGTATTATGTTCGAGTACAATGAGTTTTCTGGAGACTAGAAATCTACCCTGTAGGAATCAGCATGGGTTTGAAAAAAGACTATCATGTGAAACCCAGCTCATGCTATTCGTCCCCGAGACTCAGATGGCCATAGACATGGGTTCCCAAGTAGATGCCACGTTTCTTGACTTCCGCAAGGCGTTCAATACAGTTCCTCACAGTCATATAATGAACAAACTAAGAGCATATGGACTATCAGACCAATTGTGTGATTGGACTGAAGAGTTGCTAGGTAACAGAACACAGCATGTCATTCTCAATGGAGAGAAGTCTTCCGAAGAAATAGTGATTTCAGGTGTGCCACAGGGGAGTGTCCTAGGACCATTGCTAATTGCATTATACACTCCTGGAAATGGAAATAAGAACACATTGACACCGGTGTGTCAGACCCACCATACTTGCTCCGGACACTGCGAGAGGGCTGTACAAGCAATGAACACACGCACGGCACAGCGGACGCACCAGGAACCGCGGTGTTGGCCGTTGAATGGCGCTAGCTGTGCAGCATTTGTGCACCGCCGCCGTCAGTGTTAGCCAGTTTGCCGTGGCATACGGAGCTCCATCGCAGTCTTTAACACTGGTAGCATGCCGCGACAGTGTGGACGTGAACCGTATGTGCAGTTGACGGACTTTGAGCGAGGGTGTATAGTGGGCATGCGGGAGGCCGGGTGGACGTACCGCCGAATTGCTCAACACGTGGGGCGTGAGGTCTCCACAGTACATCGATGTTGCCGCCAGTGGTCGGCGGAAGGTGCACGTGCCCGTCGACCTGGGACCGGACCGCAGCGACGCACGGATGCACGCCAAGACCGTAGGATCCTACGCAGTGCCGTAGGGGACCGCACCGCCACTTCCCAGCAAATTAGGGACACTTTTGCTCCTGGGGTATTGGCGAGGACCATTTGCAACCGTCTCCATGAAGCTGGGCTACGGTCCCGCACACCGTTAGGCCGTCTTCCGCTCACGCCCCAACATCATGCAGCCCGCCTCCAGTGGTGTCGCAACAGGTGTGAATGGAGGGACAAATGGAGACGTGTCGTCTTCAGCGATGAGAGTCGCTTCTGCCTTGGTGCCAATGATGGTCGTATGCATGTTTGGCGCCGTGCAGGTGAGCGCCACAATCAGGACTGCATACAACCGAGGCACACAGGGCCAACACCCGGCATCATGGTGTGGGGAGCGATCTCCTACACTGGCCGTACACCACTGGTGATCGTCGAGGGGACACTGAATAGTGCACGGTACATCCAAACCGTCATCGAACCCATCGTTCTACCATTCCTAGACCGGCAAGGGAACTTGCTGTTCCAACAGGACAATGCACGTCCGCATGTATCCCGTGCCACCCAACGTGCTCTAGAAGGTGTAAGTCAACTACCCTGGCCAGCAAGATCTCCGGATCTGTCCCCCATTGAGCATGTTTGGGACTGGATGAAGCGTCGTCTCACGCGGTCTGCACATCCAGCACGAACGCTGGTCCAACTGAGGCGCCAGGTGGAAATGGCATGGCAAGCCATTCCACAGGACTACATCCAGCATCTCTACGATCGTCTCCATGGGAGAATAGCAGCCTGCATTGCTGCGAAAGGTGGATATACACTGTACTAGTGCCGACATTGTGCATGCTCTGTTGCCTGTGTCTATGTGCCTGTGGTTCTGTCAGTGTGATCATGTGATGTATCTGACCCCAGGAATGTGTCAATAAAGTTTCCCCTTCCTGGGACAATGAATTCACGGTGTTCTTATTTCAGTTTCCAGGAGTGTATATAAGTGACCTTGTGGATAACATCGGAAGTTCACAGAGGCTTTTTGCGGATGATACTGCGGTATATCAAGAGGTTGTAACAATGGAAAATTGTACTGAAATGCAGGAGGATCTGCAATGAAGTGACGCATGGTGCAGGGAATGGCAATTGAATATCAATGTAGAAAAGTGTAATGTGCTGCGAATACGTAGAAAGAAAGATCCTTTATCATTTAGCTACAATATAGCAGGTCAGTAACTGGAAGCAGTTAATTCCATAAATTATCTGGGAGTAGGAATTAGGAGTTATTTAATTAATATGGAATGATCATATAAAGTTGATCGTCGGTAAAGCAGATGCCAGACTGAGACTCTTTGGAAGAATCCTAAGGAAATGCAATCCGAAAACAAAGGAAGTAGGTTACAGTACACTTGTTCGCCCACTGTTTGAATGTTGCTCACCAGGTAGGGTTGATAGAGGAGATCCAACGGAGAGCAGCACGCTTCATTACAGGATCATTTGGTAATCACAAAAGTGTTTCAGAGATGATAGATAAACTCAGTGGAAGACTTTGCAGGAGAGATGCTCAGTAGCTCGGTATGGGCTTTTGTTGAAGTTTCAAGAACATACCTTCACCGAGGAGTCAAGCAGTATATTGCTCCCTCCTATGTATATCTTGTGAAGAGAACATGAGGATAAAATCAGAGAGATTAGAGCCCATACAGAGGCATACCGACAATCTTTCTTTCTATGAACAGTATGAGACTGGAATAGAAGGGAGGACTGATAGAGGTACTCAAAGTACCCTCCGCCACACACCACCAGGTAGCTTGCAGAGTATGGGTGTAGATGTAGATGTAGATGTAAATAAGTGATTTAGAGTGTAATAAAACTGTTTAGTTCAGGAAACTAGTTTAATACATGTATAAGTGTGTTTTGCAATCTTACTAGTAAAGGCTTCACTTCTCTTTTCGTATTATTCTAGAAAACACGAAAGGATCATAAAGTAGGGTTACGATCATATTCTTGCATACATTTTAGTTCAGTAAAACTTATAGAATCTCATTTAATTGTTCTGTTATGTTCCAGCAAGTTAAGAAAAGTGTATCCCTTTGTTGTTTAACTCCTATTTTGCGAAACACAGCTTAAATTTTAAATTTCGGTATCTAGAAAATTTGTACATATGGTAGTAGCTTTGTTTACATACAGTTGCAACTAGGCCTAATTTTTGTAAACATGTTTTTCTTCTTCTTTTTGGTAATCTAACTTATTGTCACTAAAGTAAGTTTGTTTACAAACGATTAAGACTAGACCTAATCTTTCGTAAACGTGTTTTCTTGTTTTTCTGCAATTTAATTTGACTTATTCCCCAAAAAGTAAGATTTTTACCATGAGTGAAAAGTGCCTGACATGTTGTAGAATTGTTAACTCCAGGGGTTGGTGAGATGGGTGCAGTAGATTTTTGCATTGGGGTGACTGTAGCAGTGTGGGAAATGGAGAAATGGATCAGACTCATCAGTGGTTCTGTAGGATGTGCAGTAGAGATAGGAAAATAGTGGAACATGATGGAAAAACTGCTTCCCTTCAGGCACAGTTAAAGCAGGCTCGGGAAGATCTGAACAGGTTAAGAAAGGAGAAGGGTAAAGAGAGGTGGGAAGTGGCAACAGGTAACAGGAGTAACAGACCTATAACTTTGTCAGACAGCTTTGTGGTGAATGTGAAGAATAAGTTTGACCTGTTGCTTCAGTTAGAAGCTGATGAGCCTCAGACAGAGGTAGGTGTAGAGAGGGCACAACAAGCTTTCAGTAGAAAATTGAATAAGAATGTAGGGAAGTCAGCAAAGAGAAAGAAAGTTTTGTTGTTAGGTAGTTCACATGCCAGAGGTGTAGGCCAACTTTTGCAGGACCAGTTAGGATCAGAATACCCGGTCATAAATTTTTTTAAACCAAGTGCTGGTCTGGGTCAGGTGACAGTGGATTTAGGTTCACTCTGTAAAGATTTTCGCAAGGAAGGCATAGTGGTTATTCTGGGTGGGCCAGGCAATAGTATTGACAGAGATCCTGGGTACAATATAGAGTGTGACCTGGCAAAGATTGCATCAGCAATGAGACATACCAATGTTGAGTTTGTGTCTGTTCTGAGATGCCATGACCCACCTCATTTAAACTTTTCTGTCGGGAGAGTTAATTTGGAGTTGGAATGGCTGCTTGGGTCAGCTGCGGGGTCACATATTGGTTTGGTTCCTGTTGATTCTCTCAGTAGGTGGGATTATACTAGACATGGCCTACACCTCAACAGGAAAGGGAAGGTTAAACTGGCTGGGTTAACAGCAGGAAATGTAAGTGGGGGGGGGGGGGGGGGGGGGGGGAGGCACTGCCATGAGTGGTAATAAACCAGTGGTCATAGGTGCTGGAGCAGCACCTTTTTTAGGATAGGTAGGACAGATTGAAGTCAAGTTCTGAGTTAAGTAAAGACTGAAACAAACCTTCAGTTTGATAAAGAAATCAAACAGCATAATCCTGACACATTGGATCAGCGAACACAGCTGTTGGTTAAAAATTTACAGGAATAAGCAGAAATTTTATTTCCACCCAATTCCATCTCGGTAAATGTGAAATGCCAACTATCTTTAGTGCATCAAAACATTCAAGGGCTTAGAAGTAAAATTAATGAACTACTTATTTGCATTGATGAATTAGAGTCATCAAACCCAGTTGATATAATCTGCCTCTCTGCATATCATGTGACCACTGGTATAGATATGTTAAACCTTATAGAATTCGAGTTAGCCTCCTACTTCTGTAGATGAAAGATGGAGAAAGGAAGAGTTTCCACATTTGTTAAAAACAGTTTTAAATTTTAGAATATTGACATTAATAAATTTTGGTTAGAGCAGCACTCAGAAGCATGTGCAACAGAGACAGAATTTCATAATAGGTCCTTTATAATAGTTGCCATATACAGAGCACCTTCAGGAAATTTCAACCTGTTTATAAATGGTCTTGAAGATTTATTATCTAATCTAAAATTAAAAAAACAAAGAACTAGTGGTTGCTGGTGATTTTAATATAGATGTCCTTAAAAACACTGTCAGTGAACAGTTGCTGAAGTCAGTTACATTGTCATTCAATGTAAATTCTATTGTAAATTTCCCAACTAGGGTATACAAATGTTCTAAGACTGCCATTGATAATATATTTATAGACAATTACAGGCAACTAAGCCACATTACAAAACCAGTAGTAAATGGGCTATCTGACCATGACATGCAACACCTAACATTAAATTTTGAAAATTGTCAGGGTAAAACATCTATCACAACTGAGTACAGAAGACCAATAAAACAGTCAAAAACTGAGAAATTTAGGAGATTGCTCAAAGAAATTAATTGGATTGATGTTTACAGCATACAAGACACAAATGTAAAATACAAAACATTCATTAATAAAGTTAGCACCTTATTTAAAAATTCTTTTCCCCTGAAGGTAACTCAATTTAAGCAGAAGTCTAATAAGAAACCATGGATCACACAAGGGATAAAGATATTATGTGAGACAAAAAGGAAACTCTATCTGATATGTAGGGACACCTTTGATACTAGCATTACAGCTCATTACAAAAATCACTGCAAAATACTGAAGAAGGTTATCCAGAAATCTAAGACCTGCATTACGAGAAGAAGATAAATACATCAAGCAATAAAATAAAAACGATATAGGATATAGTTAAGTCATAGACAGGTAGGACCAGAAATGAGGAGGAACAAATAGCTCTAAAAATAAATGAAACCCTAGTAACAAATGCATGTTGTGTTGCAAACCATTTAAACAAGTATTTTGTCTCTGTTACTGATAGCATTGGGTTGTCAGGTTCAGTAAATAATGCAATGGACTATCTGATACCAGTGCACACAAGCAATCTCAGTAAAATGGAATAGACACTTACTTCACACAAAGAACTAGAATCCATCATAAAGTCCTTGAAATCAAAGCATTCTAGTGGTTATGATAACATATCAACAAATTTAATAAAAGAGTCTTCATGTGAGCTTAGACATATCTTAAGTTATTTGTGTAATCACTTGTCACAGGAACATTCCCAAACTGGCTTAAATATGCTGAAGTTATACCTATCTACAAGAAAGGGGACAAAGAAATGCCATCAAATTACCGACCTATCTCACTTTTGCCAGCTTTTTCAAAAATCTTTGAAAAGGTTATGTTCAAGCATCTACTTAAGCATCTTAGTGAAAATAACATACTGTCAAAGTCACAGTTTGGGTTTCTTAAGGGTTCTGATATTGAGAAAGCTATTTACACTTACAGTGAAAATGTCCTTAATTAATTGGACAACAAATTAGAGGCAACTGGCGTATCCTGTGACCTGTCAAAGGCGTTTGACTGTGTGAATCACAGCATTCTTTTAAGTAAATTAAATATTATGGCATCACTGGTAGTGCTGCAAAGTGATTTCAGTAATATCTTATTAATAGAAAACAAAGGGTGTCATTAAGTAACACTTCAGCAGTAGGCAATCAGACATCATCTGACTGGGAAGAAATTACATGTGGTGTTCCCCAAGGTTCCATACTATGTTAACTACTGTTTGTTGTGTATATTAATGACCTGTCATCTGTTACATTACCAGATGCCAAGTTTGTCTTATTTGCAGATGATACAAACATTGCAATAAATAGTAAATCAAATACAAATTTAGAAAGGGCAGCTAATCAAATTTTTACTGACATTAATAAATGCTTCATAGCCAATTCATTGTCATTAAACTTTGAAAAGACACACTGTATGCAGTTCAGAACTTCCAAGAGATTTCCTTCTGGTGTGTGTATAAAATATGATGACATGGAAATAGGAGAAGTTGAGAGTGTAAAATTATTGGGATTACAACCTGATAATAAATTCAGTTGGGAGCAACATACTAACAAACTGCTAAAGTGCCTAAACAAGTCTGTGTTTGCAATGCGAATGATGTCAGACATAGAAGATATAATTATTAAAAAAAAAAAAACTGGCATATTTTGCTTATTTTCACACCATTATGTCATATTGTATCATATTTTGGAGTAACTCCACAAAAAGAGAAAAAACTTTTAGAGTACAGAAGCGTATAATAAGAGTAATGACTAGTCTAAATCCAAGAACATCAAACCTATTCAAAAAATTGGGGTATTAACCACAGCTTCTCAGTATATTTATTCCTTAATGAAGTTTGTTGTAAATAATAGATCTCTTTTTCCATCTAACTGCTTAGTACACAGTATCAATACTAGGAATAAGAACAATATACATAAAGTTATAAAATCACTTACTCTTGCCCAGAGAGGAGTCCAGCATTCAGCAACACATATTTTCAATAAGTTACCAGCAGCCATTAAGAGTTTAGTTTCAGACAAGGCACAATTTAAACATAACTTAAAAGCATTTTTGGTGGCTAACTCCTTCTATTCTATCCATGAGTTTCTCAACAAGTACAGTAGACCATTTTAATGAAAATTTATTATACTTTAATTTTTGACAATACTTGGTTGTAACAGCCAAGTAACTACCTACCATGTGAATGATGGATGTATGAAAAGCAGATGTAAGTATTAAACCTATAAATATTAGAAGTTTCAATTTAATTCATGTACATAATCTTACTCTTTATTGACTGAGGAACATTAAAACAAATGAAACTCAAGTTTTTCTAATTACATTTTTGTAATGTGTTTATCTGACATGTTCCACACCCACGAGGATTCCCTCTTTTATGGGTCTATGGAATGACTAATTAATCTAATCTAATCTAATCTCTAATCTAATCTCACAAGTACGTGGCCGCACACATTGACCCAACAGTTTCGGTCGTTACAAACGGAACCATCCACACACTGCGCCTAACCGACGGACCTCCAATCTCTTGTAGAACTAGATGCTAAAAACCTGAACTCATACAGACTGCAAAGAAGCAAATTACTGAGCTTTTACAAGCCAAGGTCCTGGAGCCCCCCTCCAGTGTGTGGTCTATGCCGATACATTTCTTAGATAAGAAAGACGGTAGCAAGAGAATGTGCAGAGACTACAGACTACACAACGCCCACACTATTCTTGACAAGTTCCCTGTACTTAACATAGCTGATTTTACACATGCACTGTGCAGCAGTAGTAACTTTTTTGGTGATCAACTGCAAACGTGCGTATCAGCAGATACCTATGGCACCTGGAGATGTTGAAAAGATGGCCATTACCACACCTTTTGGCCTCTTTGCACTCCGTTACATGCCTTTTGGTTTTTGTAACACAGCCCAGACTTGGCAGCGATTCATAAATGAGGTTCTCTTTCACCTCAATTTCTGTTTCACCTATTTAGATGACATCATCATGTTAAGCCCTTCACTAGAGGACAACAAGACCCATGTACAAACTGTACTCGATACCTTTCAGGCAGCAGGTATCAAAACAAACAATAAGAAGCTGCAGTTACACTGGACCTACATCGACTTCCTAGGGTTTGTGGTGTCATTAGCGGCCATTACGCCCCCGCCCACTAAAGTGCAACCAGTGTTAGAGATGCAACGCCCGACTACTTACAAGGAATTGCACCATTTCTTAGGAACAATAAACTATGACAGGAAGCACCTGCCTGCTGTGGCAGAATTCCAGGCTCCACTTACGGACGTGCTTGCAGGACGGTTAATGCCAGGTACATGACCCATCCCTTGGACAGAAGAAATGAACTCCGCTTCTGAGAAATTAAAAAAAAACTTTTGGACTCAGCGTTTACCACAGCACACCCTCACCCAGAGGTAGAACTATTCATAACTACAGACACTAGCAAAAACGCGGTAGGCGCCATCCTGAGCCAAACGGTCGGCGATTCTACCTCCCCACTGAGTTTCTTCTTGAAGAAATTGAACAATGCACAGAAGAAGTACTCTGCCTTCCATCACGAACTATTAGCCATCTACGAAGCCATCAAACATTTTCGTCCAGCGATCAAGGGCCAAGGACTCTATGTACTCACGGACCACAAACCATTAGCCGCTGCCATACAGAACCACCCAAAAGACCCGCCCCGATGCTGTTTTCAATATTTCGACTTCATATCACAGTTTACCACTGATGTGCGGTATATCAGGAGTGCCGACAATGTCGTCGCAGACTTCCTATTGCGAGTGGACGTGGTAACGTCACTTTTCGGTATACTGAACCTCACTACCTTGCAAGCAGCGTACGAGGAACTCTTGACACTGATTTCTGACCAAAACTCGTCACTCAATCCAGTACGCACTATTTACCCAGGCATAGTTGGCGAGTTTTGATGCGACAAATCCAGCGGGACCCTGCGACCATTCATCCCGCGCGACTTACAGTGCGAAATTTTTCTCAAGCTCCACAATTTAGCACACCCTGGCATCCACGCATCCACAAGACCTGTGACGGAACGTTTTGTTTGGCACAACATGAAGCATAACTGACAAGAGTGGGCCCGCAACTGTACACCATGCCAACAGAGCAAAATATCAAGCCACACCATACCCCCACTGCATAGTTTCCCTACACCGACAAGCCGGTTTCAACATGCCCACATAGACTTAATGGGGCCCCTCCTCCCTCCTCTGAGGGCTACAGGTACATCTTTTCAGTAATTGACAGAACAACACGTTGGGTGCAAGCAGCGCCCCTGCCGAACATTACCGCAGAGACTGTAGCACAAGAATTCTCCATGTGGATCACTCGTTTTGGTTCCCTTGCCACTTTCACCACCGACCAAGGTCGTCAGTTTGAGTCCACATTGTTCAAGTCGCTCTGCGCTCTTTGCGGCGTTGCCCATGTTCACACCAAAGCCTACCACCCCCAATCCAGGACGCTAAAGACTGTGATTCGATGCCACAGAAAGCTATGGACAGAGGCATTGCCATTCATACCGCTTGGCCTCCACACAACCTACAAGGAAGACTTGAAGGGGACAACTGCCAAGTTCATGTACGGACTGACACTTGTCTTACCTGGTGAACTGGTCAATCCCTCACCTGAACCCATCCTCTCTAAGCTACCCACCTTACTCGAACGCATCAAACTGCATTGCTATAAACTCCTGACCCCCCCCCCCCCCTCCCTCCCTCCAGCCACCCTCCCCCACACACACACATCCCGTGAACATTGGAAACCTGCACACACATAATGCTCGACGACGACACAGTGTGGACTCCCCTTAAGTCTCCCTATACTGGCCCACATAAAATTATTAAACGCACTGACCAGACATTAGACATTGAGGTCAAAGGCAACCTAGTCACTGTATCACTTCACCGGGTAAAAACAGCGTACGTGGAGCCGACATCCCCGCACCCTCCTGTCAAGGACGCATATTTCTCTAATCACATTCACAGCTCACAATCGAGCTCCCTTATTTCGCCTCCACTTGCTCCCACTTCTAGGCCCCCTGCAACTTGCAGCACTCCCAGCTCACCTTTCCGAGGTTTCTCGCCCCGACCTTCACTGTCCAATTTGTCCCGAGCCGAGTCCAGTGACATCAACAGCTCTCCATCAAGCTCTTTAGCCCCCTCTCAGACCTCTCTCCACATGCCGGGAACATCAAGGTACTCCCAACGAAGCACATATTATCCCCACACTCCCGTGCCCCCCTCGCCAGGTCGGCACAAACCCCTGACCCCTCCCGAATCCCCATTTCGAGGTTTCTCAGCACCCCTACCCAGAACTGACCAGGACCTTCGACCAGAGACCTGCATGATTGAACTGCGGGTAGACATTTCCCCGGAGGACATCACGAACCTCTCTATCACCATCCGAGGTGATTCTGCTTACATACTGTTGGTAAAACCGAGTGTGTCACCCCCTACTTCTACACCAGCCACGTCAGTAGTATGACGATTCCCAGTCCCGCCCTCCACATCCGTCGACGCTATCAGAGCATTCGTGTGTCCTAACGGGTTTGTGTTCCTGCGTGTGCCCTGTGGGTCACAGATCTTCTCACCACACCCACACTCCATGGCCGGCTGACGCCTTCGCCACCCTCAGAGATTTGATGACTACACCATCCAGTGCCCCCCCCCCCCCCACCCTCAAGCTGCGAGCACAGCATCACCGCCGATCCCAGACGACACCGAGGAGTTACCAATCACGCATCTGCTTGTCGGCCTGTTGCCCCTGCCCATTGACGAGTACTCCATACTGCAAGAGGGGGGGAGAGGGGGTGGCTATGTGGCGACGTTCTTCACAGAAGTAGTTAAACATCGACCATCACCAGCTATGAAGGTTTGATTTCACTTTGCCATGTTCTTTGGAGTGTCAAGCAGAGATGCATGTCTTGGTGTCCTTTTCTTTGTCTTTGTGCTTTATACATTGTGCCATCAAGTATGATGAATCAGTGTTTTTGGTAATGGGTGTATTATTCAGTGTTATAGTACCTACTTATACCTCATACCCCGTTTTAATTGTAAATGGCTCAGATAGTTCTCCTCTGAATTTTACTTTGTACTTGGTGTTTGTAAGGGTTAACTTTATCATTTTTATTAATTTGGGATGAAGTTCAAAATTTCTTAATTTGTCTTGCATAGAAGATCTGTGGATGCAATCATAAGCTTTTTGAAGTCTACAAAGGTTGCTTCTGTCTCCTTCTGAAGGCATCCATTATTAATTTTAATGTGATGGTCTGTTCTGGGCAGCTTCTCCAGGGTCTAAATCCTCCTTGTTATTCTCCTAGCCCTTTTCAAGTTGATCTTTACAGCAATTGTAGAGAATTCTTGACAATATTTTAAATGTGTAATCCAGTAGGGAAATCCCTCAGTAGTTGTCTGGATTTGATTTTTTTCCTTTTTTGTGTAATGAATGTACGATAGCTGTTGGCAAATGTTCTGATAGTTCTTCTTCAATCCAGATTATTATCTATGCACTGATGTAATATCTTCATGGGTTCTGCTGCGTATTTCCAGAGTTTTGCAAATGTTTGATCTTCTCCACTTGCTTTGTGGTTCTTGAGCTCACTCAAAGCTTTGTTGACTTACTGCATTGTCAGTGGGTTTATATTTTATGGTGTTTTTTTTCCCGAGTTTCTGTGTTTATTTCCAGAAGCTCATGAGGATCCTCACAATTTAGTTGTTCATTGAATGTTTCTGCTAAAATTTTTGAATTTCTTTTATCACTATGATGGGCCATCATATTGTTTTTATCTTTTAGTATTAGTGATGGGGGATCATATCTTTGGAGTTTCCTGCTAAATGTTTTGGCAATCTCGTGACTTTGTTATCTTGCTATTTTTTCTGTCATAGAAACCACATTTTTTTGATACTGATATTTAACCCTCCTTAATGTTTTTTGAGTAATCTTTCTTTGTTCTGTGATTTCCAAGTAAGATTCTTCTGTTTTTTGACTCTTATACCTTAACCAGGCATGGTGTCTATCTTCCACTATTTTGTCACATTCATCATTCCACCAATCGTGTTTTTCCCTAGGATTTATTGGGGATGCTTGTTCAGCCATTTTTTTCAACTGAAGAATTATTTCATCCAGATCATCTGTTATTTTTACATTCCTAATTTGTTCTTCATATTTTTTGTTATTTATCAATTTATGAGGGTCTTAGGTTCTCTTCTTTTTTGGGTGGGATTTTTTCTTTCTCAGTGGGTTGAATCTAATTTTTATTTTTATCAAGTAATGATCTGATCCGGTGTCAGTTCCTCTCAGGACTTTCACATTGTAGATTTTCTTGTGGTAGTTTTTATCCATGCAGACATGATCCAACTCCCATTCTCCTTTTGTCCAGTCTAGGTGTTTCCAAGTTTTAAGTTTATTTGGTCTTCTCATGATGTATGTTGATTTTGAGATCACGTCGTGGTTTCTACAGAATTCCACCAATCTCATGCCATTCTGGTTTGTTCTTCGTTGTGCTCGCCACTTCCCTATTACATCTCTGTATCTCTTTTCCCTTCCTAATTGGACATTAAAATTTCCAGTTAAAATTTTGGTGTGATTTTTGTTGATGTTTGTTGCTGTCTGATCCAAAAGCTCCCAAAATCCATCCATATCTTCTCTGTGGTCTTTTCTATTATTTTTGTCATTAGTTGGGGCATGGGCATTTATTATTTTGTATGTTCTATTTGCCGCTTTTATAGTTAATGTTGAGAGCCTAGATGATTGTGCTTTGAATTCTCCAACGGAATCTTTAATTTTGAGGTTGACCACGAATCTTGTTCCGAATTCTGGGCATTGCCTCAATGCTCTTTTCCCTGGTATTCCCTTGTAAATTCTATATCCTTATAATTCCATTGGTTTTTGATCTGTGTTTCTCATTTCTTGAAGTCTGGTTATCAGAATACCCTGTCGATCAAGTTTGTCTGTCAACATTTTGAGTTTACCTGGTTGAATGAGAGAATTTATATTGTGCGTAGCTATGTTACTTATCTGTCCTGTCTCGAGTATAAGTTTCAGTCTGCTGTCAGTCTTGTTTATTTTCAGATGTTCCAACTCATCTAAGTTATCTTTTGAGTGACTGCCCACCATATCTAAATGCACTCTTTCCTGGCTGTTCTCAGGAGGTGGAATTTCCTTCCATGGTTGACTGTCAAAGCAGTTCATTCTTTTGAGGAGTAAGCTCCAAGTTACAGCTGTGCTTATGAGATGTAGAGGGGCCCTGTTGTTTAGGGTTGGAGGGTAGGCTTTTCCTCCATACCCTATAAATGCTATGGTTTTCCAACCAATACTTGGTTTTCCACTGGGTGATGGGGTCGCCACATCCCTTTGCCTTTGCTTTACTTATATGGATTTTGTACAATGTACTCGAGAGGATTATGATTTTTAATCATATGTTGTAATTATACTGTATATATTTTTCCACATATTTTGGGGTTTTTAACATTTTCAACGATTCTGCATTTTGCACAGTTTTGTGTTGTTTAAGTCTGGACTGCATGAAAATATAAAACAGGTGTTTCACTTTGGCTAAGGATGCTTCCAGAATTTTTTTTCTGTGGCGAAGGTTGAAAAAACTATGCTCTAGACATTGAACTTTCTGGGAATATTACACTTTCTGCAAGGTAACTACTGACTACTTAAGTCTCCCATTCACAATAAAAAGTATGCCAGAACATAATTTTAGTTTGAATTCTAATTAAAACTGTGGCCAAATCTGATGCCAACTGTAAATATAGTAATTATGTATATTCAATGGAACAACAACAGAGTTAATAAAAGTTGTCTATATTGATAAGTCACACTATAAGAAACCAGTACCAATTATGGGATGCCTACCCAATGGGTAACAAAAATTTTACTTTCAGTATTTTGCTTAAATATAGGCCAAAATTAAAAATTTAAAATTGTATCATAATCTGCCCATTAAGTGCTATAATTTTATGTTAAAATTTTAACACAATAAGACAAGTGTTGCAGTTAGAAACTCTGTGTGTGTTTTTCTTGAGGGAACATAACTGACAATGTGCAAATACATGGACTTTATTCATCCAGTATTTGAGAATGAGAGCACTTAGCAAATTCTAACAAACCTTACATATAACATGACATATTTACAAAACTGACATCCCCATAAAATGACGAAAGGAAGGAATTGCACAGCTTACTGCTTCCCACCTACATTTGAAATTAAGTTTATGGACAGTATTCTCAATCACTACCTAATGTACCTAAAAAATTATATCATTGTATGACATACAGTGCAAAAGATAGGATGTCATAAAGACTTAGAGGTGTGAAAAATTCTGCTTAAAATTAGGCACAAATTATGCAGACTATATTCACCCATTGCTTCACAATGAGAACACTTAGTGACTTTCAACAAACTTCAAGCCTAGTTTCAAACCTTTTCTAAACTTTTTCTCCCTTACATGCCTAACATCAAATATTTAATGAACTTGTAATATAATCAGAGATTTCAAGTTTGTTATGCATGGGAGCTAGATTTTTAAAGAATAGCATGTTTACTGGTAGAATACTAATGTGATGTTCAGTCTGCCTCATTTTATGATTTGCTTGTTCATTGTTTCAAGTATTATCACCAAATTGTGGGCAATACTTATTAACATGTCCATACTTTTGACAAAAAGAACATTGTGGACCAAGGTCATTTGCACTGAAGAGACTATAGGTAGTGGCGGGTGGGTGTGGTAATTATGATGATGAATAATCACTCACACTCCTATCACTTATTATGAATACTTTTATCCTTGCAGCATGTACACAATGTGTGTAGCATAGAGTATGTACTACAGAGAACTGACTTGGCTAAGATACAGTTGTTCTTGCTGTGGTAGGGCAGCGATATTATTGGGGGCGGGGTGGGGAGAGGGGGGGGGGGGGGGGGGGAACAGTGACTGTACATCCCCACAAGCCAAATAAACTGGTACTTCTGCCTAATATCGTTAGGGCCCCTGCTAGCATGCAGAGGTGCCATAACATGACATGACATGGATTCGACTAATGTCTGAAGCAGTGATGGAAGAAACTGATACCATGAATCCTGCAGGGCAGTCCATTAATCCATGAGAGCACGAGCGGGTGAAGATCTCTTCTGAACAGCATGCTGCAAGGCATCCCAGATATGCTAAATAATATTCATGTCTGGGAGTTTGGTGGTCAGTGGAAGTGTTTAAACTCAGAAGAGTGTTCTTGCAGCCAGTGTGTTAGAATTATGGACCTGTGGGGTGCTGTAATTGCACAAGTCCATCAGAATACACAATGGACATAAATGGATGCAGGTGGTAAGACAGGATGCTTATGTACATGTCACCTGTCTGAGTCATATCTAGACATATAAGGAATTCCATATCACTCCAGCTGCACATGCTTCACATTATTACAGAGCATCCACCAGCTTCAACAGAGCCCTGCTGACATGCAGGGTCCATGGATTCATGAGATTGTCTTCATACTCAACAGCTCCATTCACACAATACAATTTTAAACAAGAATTGTCCAGCCAGGCAGCATGCTTCCAATCATAAACAATGTGATTGTTGACAGGCCAAGGCAAGGTGTAAAGCTTTGTGTCACCATGGGCACACGAGTGGGCTCTGAAAGCTCATATCACTGATGTTTCATTGAATGGTTTGCACGCTGACACTTGATTGCCCAGCATTCAAATCTGCAGCAATTTGCAGAGGAGTTTCACGTCTGTCATGTTGAATGATTCTCTTCAGTATACACTGGTCCTGTTCTTGCAGGATCTTTTCCATCCACAGCAATGTCAGAGATTTGATGTTTTACTGGATTCTTGATGTTCATGGTATAGTCATGAAATAGTCGAACGGGAAACTCCCCACTTCATTGCTGCCTCGGAGATGCTATGTACCATCACTCATGTGCTGATTATTATTATTATACCACATTCAAACTCACTTAAATCTTGATAATCTGCATTGTAGCAGCAGTAACCAATCTAGCAACTGTGCCAGACATTTGTTATGTTATATAGGCATTGCCAGTTGCAACAGCGTCTTCTGCCTGTTTACATTTCTCTGTATTTGAATCTCTGAATTTGAATACCTATACCAGTTTCTTTGGTGCTTCAGTGTATGTTTTTTCTCTGTTTCAGTGACTTTTATCATGCTGGCTGTTACCATGGCCTTGTCCCTATTGAACACATCTGTCTTGCTTTACTCGTTGTGCTTCATCTCAAAACTTTTAATACTCTCACCTCACTTTCCAGTTTTATGTACCTTTTTAAAGATAGATTTTAATTTCATAAAAGAGAAAAATTTTGTATTCAGAAGGTAGAATTGTCAGGGTATGCACAGCTGCCTTCTTGTCAGATAATTCTAAGCCAGAACCATGTACCTTGAACAGTACCACATTTCACTTTGCGAGGTAATTTAACTTCAGTTTGTTCACTTTCTTTTCAGCATTTGAGTATTTTATTAATGCAAGCATTCCATTCTACAAATCAAAATGTGTATGGAAATCTTTCAACATGTCCTATATTTCTTTTACAGTTTTGCAGTCTTTCAAATTATCAAGTGAATTATCATCTACATTTGTTGGTAGAATTCCAGGTGCCTTTTGTTTATCCATTGTGAGTGTATTCCCATGCCATGGTTGACCACATTCCAACATTGCTTGCTTATGAAAATTACCCCAATTCTTTGCACACAGTGGCAGTAATTATCTCTTTGATTTCTCACGCATTCACTATGTTTGACTATTTAATTACAAGCTGTAAATATGTCATGCAGTAAGAAAACAGTCTTACTTATTTTCATGAAAATCAGCTATGTCTATCACTTTATCGCTATTGCTTACAGATCCTCATCACAGTTTGCAAAAAAGTGAAAATTTTCAGTATTCACAGTTTCTCATCATTTCAAGCAATCATCAAGACTGTCTTTTTATGTAGATGATACTCTCACTTCCAATTGCTATGGGTCGTCAATTCTGGTCCCTTATTGGCCTGTGACTCTTCTCCACAAAAACAGCAGAGAGCACAAGCAAATGCACAAAAAAATCACAAATTAAAGAACACATTTTTTTAATATACAGGCATAATGTGTTTCACTACTTACCATCTTGGTCATGTGTAAATAAATAAATAATCAATGCCAACCAACAAATTTCATTACTTTGCAAACATTTCATAAATGTAGAACTCGTAAATGTTAACAATATTGGGCACAGATTCCACACATTACATGGATTGCACGTTAACAACATGGGGAAAAAAATGCTCGTTAGAAAAATTGAAGAAATTATCATCAAGAGGCATCAAACACTCAAAAGCAAAATCAACCTGGATTGGCCCCCCCAATATTCGAAGGAAACAATGCCAGCAAGACCTCACTCACCAGCATCAACAACAAAAGAAGGAACAAGGTGCCTTCAGGCACAGCAACAACAATGAATGCAGTAACAGCTCTACCAATTGCAGACCCAGCTCTAACACCAGCAGCAATATTATCAACAGTACGATCAGCAGCTGAACAACTACCAGGGGAGCCAGACACAGAAGAAAATTCTGCTGCAGATGAAATAGAAGAATAGGTGCAGTTGGGAAAAGAAAAGCAGTACTTCCAGCGCATCTGAATGATTTTTTATTGACAAGGTAAAGGTAAGTGATCAATTAAATATGCCAAAGTCTAACAAATCCTTTAATTTCATGCTGATTCATCAAAATGTCCAATCATTGTTAATAAATTAAGTGAAGTTGAAATTTTATGTACTGATGAGCTAAAAAACGCTTCTGTAATGTGTATAACTGAACACTGGCTGCCTAAAGACGCAATGTCAGACACAAAACTTGCAGACTTCAATCTTTCATCATCATTCTCTAGAATTACATCCAGTCATGGAGGGTCATGTATATTTGTTGAAAGTGGCATTGATTATTGTAACATAAAACCAATTGAACTGTTACCTGATTAGACACTTTCTGAACTATCTGCAGTTGAACTCTATGCATTAAAATTAATAATCATCTGTGTATATAGGAGCACTGATGGGAACTTAAATGATTTCTGTCATCAACTAGAAGCAGCTTTAAAGACTATAAGAAACTTCAACAAAACAGTGATCATATGTGGAGATTTTAATATTGATTTTCACGAAATCTCAAAAGATCAGCAAAGCTTGATGACCCTACTAGAAACATATAACATAAAAGCCACCATAGACTCTCCTACAAGAGTTACACCAACAACTAGCTCAACAATTGATCAGATATTAATAAACACAAATGTAAATCACAGTTTCTGTGCCAGAAATCTTAACACTGGCTTCAGTAATCACTATGCACAGTTTATTGCTTTGCACACCCCAAGTGAAACAACTGAGTAAGAGGAACTTGTAAAAGAAGTAAGGAAATTCACTAACAAACAAATAAACCTTCTTATACAGAGACTAAGTGAAGAAACTTGGTATGAAGTGTATACTTGTGAAAATACTAATAAAAATTTGAAAACTTCATGGAAATCTTCATCTCATGCTTTGAAGCTGCATTCCCATTAAAAAAAAAGTCAACCTAACTTCAAAAAGAACAAATGGATTAGAACAGGTTTGTGCAGAGAAAAGAAGATTACACAATATAGCAAAGATACAGAACATGCCTCATGAATTTCATTTGTACCTGAAGAATTACAAGAATATCCTCAAAAATGTTGTAAGGAAAGCTAAAACAATGGCAAATGACAAATACATTGAAAATTAAAAAAAAAAAAAAAAAAAAACAAATCTAAAGCTATATGGGAAGCTATAAAAAATCAAACAAGTGAAACTAAACAATATAAAAATATGAACTTATGTTATGAAGGACAAATGATTTATTGCCCCACAAAAATTGCAAGGACCTTCAACAAATATTTTGCAAACTTCGGTGAACAGTTGGTGAGTGGACTTGACGAACACAACAAAATATCACCTCCATCATCCAATAGTGTGAGAAATGTGTCTACACCATTGTTCCTTTCACCCACAAATAGTGAAGAAATTTTATCAGTTATAAAAAACTTGAAAACAGGGTTCTCATGTGGAATTGATGGAAAAACAGATGCAATTATTAAAAAATGCTGTCTTGCCTTAGCTGAATACTTGACACACTTGTGCAACAGCTCACTGGCATCAGGAACTTTCCCTTCATGCTTAAAAACAGCAAAACTGAAACCACTGTTCAAAAAAAAAAAAAAAATCCAGAATGTGTTTCAAATTATAAACCAATAGCCCTATTGCCTGTATTTTCAAAAATTTTAGAAATTTTTTTAAATATAGATTGTCTGATTTCCTAAATAAAAACAAAATTCTCTCTCCTTCACAGCATGGCTTCAGGAAAGGCTATTCAATTGAAAGTGCAATATTTGAATTTCTTAATGAAATCTATACTAAACTGCATGCAAGTGAGTATGTGACGGACATATGTCTTGATTTATCTAAAGCTTTTGACGTCATTGACCATAATGCCCTACTGCAGAAGCTTGACCAGTTAGGAGTTAGAGGTATATCCAATGAGTGGCTCAAGACATATCTATGTGGTCGCAAACAGATGGTTGAAGTACAATATACTGACCATAACAAAATCAGCTACTACTATTCAGGATATGAAAAATGTGAAATATGGCGTCCCTCAAGGATCAGTATTAGGACCTATTCTGTTCCTCCTCTATGTCAATGATCTTATGTACAACAAGTACTGCCAAACTACCCTCCAATTTGAAGACGATACAAGCTTCCTTATTAGCGGTAAAACAGAAGAAAAACTAAAAGACTCCGCTATCCAAACAATGAACAGTGTAGAACATTGGTTCAGCTATAACAAGCTAATTATAAACAAAGAAAAGACAGTAGCACTAAACTTATATAATGTAAAAGGAAGACACCACCCAAACATAGAAATAGAACTTAGGGACAGAGTTCTTGAAAGTGTTGACAGCACAAAATTTCTGGGGCTCTGGTTCCAGAACAACACAAAATGGGAGGTACACATTGAATATTTGCACAGAAAACTAAGCAAAACCTGTTACATGATACGGATCTTAAAAACTTGTTGCAGCAAATACAGCCTGTTAAATGTATGCTACTCCTATGTGCATTCTGTAATTAAATATGGCATAATCTTCTGGGGAAATGCCACAACAAATATTAAACTTTTCAGGGCGCAAAAGAGAATATTAAGAATTATTGAAGGGGTAAACAATACGAAATCATGCAGACCCATATTCAAAAAACTGTCAGTTCTTCCTCTTCCTAGCATTTTTATCTACGAAACATCTGTTTTCGTCAAACATTATATTGATAGACACCCAGATGTGTTATTTAAAAAATGAAGATATACATGCACACAATACAAGGCAAAAATCTGACCTTCATATGAAACAGGTATGAACATCATTGTGCCAAAAAGGCACACTACATACTGCGATAAAGATTTTTAATAATCTACCTAACCATATTAACTCTGTAGTTTTAAGGCTGAAGTAAAGGCATATTTAATTGATCAATGCTTTTACAGTCTGACAGAAGACATAAAAGCCAAACAACAAAAATAAAGATGCATTATGAATATTCTACTTTGTATGTTGCCTGTAATGTTTGTTGTAAGTATGAATCTTTGCTAAATTACTTCAATATATAGTCCTCAGGATTGCAATGCAAACTGTATTTTATCTTGTAAATACCTAACCATGTCCAATATCCTTGTATATATTCTATACATCTAGGATTTGAAGGACTAAATAAAATAATAAAATAAAATAAAAAACATTGCAACAATGCATAGCATGCACGGTATCTTGAGTTAGCCTCCATCCTGTAGTCCCACTACAATTGGTGTCAGAAGTGCTGCCTGTGCTACAACTAGTGAGAAGTGCTACTCAGCTATACAGTAAAATTCTATGCTTTTGAATCTATAATCTACAATTATGATACTTTTCCTCTTTCTTCAGCTGACACATTCGTAATAAGTAGCATCACTCAGCTTTCTCAGATAGACCAACAGTTAGCGTGCGTTATGAGACTCTTATCTTACAGCAATGTCATTATGGTTACATATCATAATTACTCTCTTGTTCTTGCACAGAGTACAGTCTCAGTTTTGTGAGTGTACTTTCATTAAGCTCATTTCACCCTTCCCCACAACTGCAGTCCAAAAATGAATTTAAGAAATGAAAGAATAAAGGCTATGTGGTTGAAACATTATGGACAACAGATTGGTAGATTCAGTAAAACTTTCTGGTTCATCTTTACAGTATGTTCAAATTGTTCACATGTTTGCACACCACACATTTCCTGGGTTACATTCTCAAGAGTATACAAGTCTGAAACACAACCAGCCTGAAGTACAAAGTATCACATACCTTCAGCATACTGTGTTCCAGAGCACAGCAAGTCAGGAAAGTGAAGACTATAGTGACAGCACTAGCTTTTAAATAAAACTGGAGGAAACGACAAACATTGTCATGCAGGTTATTACTCCACTGGAGAGCCTTTGTCACAGTTTCAAGACTGTCATTTAGGATAATTGAGTCAGAAATCTCTTTTGCTACGCCTGTTGCATAAACATTCTGAAACAAAAAATGAATTTTTGCTTTATGCAGAGCAGTTATTTCCCATAATGGAAAGCAGCTCCAATACATAATGGTAAACATTTACATCAGAGAAGGGGAATATATTTATGATTAGATTAGATTAGATGTACTTTTTTTCATCACATTCATAGTGTGTGTGTGTGTGTGTGTGTGTGTGTGTGTGTTCATAGCAAAAAAGCAACTCATCACAAAACATATGAGTTGTTGATTAGTGTAGGTGACTCCAGTGTATAAGAAAGATAATAGAACAGACATGCAGAATTACAGACCAATATCCCTAACTTCTGTTTGCTACAGAATGCTTGAACATATTCTCAGCTTGAGTATAATAAACTGTCTTGAGATTGTGAAGCTTATGTACATGAATCAGCATGGTTTTAGAAAGCATTGCTCACATGAAACTCAGCTTGCCCTTTTCTCATGACATACCAAGAACTATAGATGAAGGACAACAGGCAGATTCCATATTTCAGGATTTCTGGAAAGCATTTGACACAATGCCCCATTGCAGGCTGTTAACGAAGATACGAGCATATGGAGTAAGTTTACAGATATGTGAGTGGCTTGAAGACTTCTTAAATATTAGAACCCAGTATGTTGTTCTTGACAGCTAGTGTTCATCTGAGACAAGGAGTGCCCCATGGAAGTGTGATGGAACCCTGTTGTCCTCTATATACATAAATGATTGGATGAACAGGGTGAGCAGCAATCTGCAGTTGTTTGCTGATGATGCCATGATGTACGGTAAGGTGTCAGAGTTGAGTGACTGTAGTAAGATAGAAGACAACTTAGACAAAATTTCCTCATGGTGTGGCGAATGGCAGCTAGCCCTAAATGTGGAAAAATGTAAGTTAGTGTTGGTGAATAGGAAGATCAAACCTATAATGTTCAGATACCGTATTGCTGGTATCCCGTTTGACACAGTAAAGTCATTTAAATATCTGGGCATAACACAGCAAAGCAATATGAGATGGAATGAGCATATGAGAACTGTGGTAAGGAAGGCTAATTGTAGAGTTCAGCTTATTGAGAGAATTTTAGGAAAGAGTGGTTTACCTGTAAAGGAGATTTCATTTAAGACACTGGTGCAACTCATTCTTGAGTACTGCTTGAGTGTTTTGGGTCTGTACTAGGTCAAACTCAAGAAAGACATCGAAGCAATTCAGAGGCAGGCTGCTAGATTTGTTATCAGGAAGTTTGAACAATGTGTAAGTGTTATGGAGATGCTTCAGAAACTCAAATGGGAATCCCTGGAGGGAACACTGCTGAGAAAATTTAGAGGCCCGGAATTTGAAACTGACTGCCGAACTATTCTATAGCCACCAATATACATTGCGCACAAGGACCATGAGGATAAGATACAAGAAATTAGGACTCATATGGAGGTATAGAGACAGTCATTTTTCCCTCACTGTATTTGTGAGTGGACCAGGAATAGAAATGACAATTGGTGATACAGGGTACCCTCTGCCAAGCACTGTATCCTCGCTTGTGGAGTATCTATGTAGATACTGATGTAGGTATAGATGCTGGCAGATACACACATTTAAATCCACTGCGAATTCTGTACATTTCTTAATTCTTACAAATGCTACAACCAAGAGACACAAAATCAGTTTCCAAACTGTGTATTTTATAGCTTGGTGGTCCTTGCCTAGAAGCTGACAGGTAAGCACTCCAATGTTGCCACAAATGTGCTCAGTATTTATGTCTAAATTTTGACATGGACAAAATAAGCATTTGAGTTATATGACAAGAATATGAAGGAAGTTGTAGGAAACAACATATTGTGGTAGTCATGATGTATGAAAAAGACACTACTGAAACTAACAAATCCAATGATATTATTATTATGTTACATACTGCATATTTGTTGCTTCATCTTAAGTACAGATAGTGTTGAGGATCAGTGGACAAAGTTCAAAACCATCGTACAATATGCATTAGATGAGTATGTGCCAAGCATATCATAAGAGATGGAAAAGAGCCACCATGGTACAACAACCGAGTTAGAAAATTGCTACGGAAGCAAAGGGAACTACACAACAAACGTAAACATAGCCAAAGCCTTGCAGACAAACAAAAATTACATGAAGCAAAATGCAGTGTGAGGAGGGCTGTGCGAGAGGCATTCAACAAATTAAAAAGTAAAGTTCTATGTACTGACTTGGCAGAAAATCCTAAGAAACTTTGGTCTTATGTCAAAGTGGTAGGTGGATCAAAACAAAATGTCCAGACACTCTGTGACCAAAATGGTACTGAAACAGAGGATGACAGACTAAAGGCTGAAATACTGAATGTCTTTTTCCAAAGCTGTTTCACAGAGGAAGACTACATTGTAGTTCGTTCTCTAGATTGTTGCACAGATGACAAAATGGTAGATTTCAAAATAGATGCCAGAGGGATAGAAAAACAATTAAAATCGCTCAAAAGGGGAAACGCCACTGGACCTGATATTATACCAGTTCGATTTTACACAGAGTATACAAAGGAACTTGCCCCCCTTCTTGCAGCAGTGCACCGTAGGTGTCTATAAGAGTGTAGTGTTCCAAAGATTGGAAAAGGGCACAGGTCATCCCCATTTTTAAGAAGGGACATCGAACAGATATGCAGAACTATAGACCTATATCTCTAATGTTGATCAGTTGTAGAATTTTGGAACACATATTAAGTTCAAGTATAATGACTTCTCTGGAAACTAGAAATCTACTCTGTAGGAATCAGCATTGGTTTCAAAAAAGACAATCATGTGAAACCCAGCTCGCACTATTCATCCACATGACTCAGAGGGCCATAGACATAGGTTCCCAGGTAGATGCCGTATTCCTTAACTTCTGCAAGGCATTGATACAGTTCCCCACAGTCATTTAATGAACAAACTAAGAGCTTATGGACTATCAGAACGAATGTTAGATTAGATTGAAGAGTTTCTAGATATCAGAATGCAGCATGTCATTCTCAATGGAGAGAAGTCTTCCGAAGTAAGAGTGATTTCAGGTGTGCCGCAGGGGAGTGTCATAGGACCATTGCTATTCGCATTATATATAAGTGACATTGTGGATAACATCAGAAGTTCACTGAGGCTTTTTTCGGATGATGCTGTGGTATATCGAAAGGTTGTAACAATGGAAAATTGTACTGAAATGCAGGAGGATCTGCAACGAATTGACGCATGATGCATGGAATGGCAATTGAATCTCAATGTAGACAAGTGTAACGTGCTGTGAATACATAGAAAGAAAGATCCTTTATCATTTAGCTACAATATAGAAGGTCAGCAACTGGAAGCAGTTAATTCCATAAATTATCTGGGAGTAGGCACTAGGAGTGATTTAAAATGGAATTATCATATAAAGTTGATGGATGGTAAAGCAGATGCCAGACTGAGATTCATTGGAAGAGTCCTAAGCAAATGCAATCTGAAAACAAGGGAAGTAGTTTACAGTACACTTGTTCACCCACTGCTTGAATACTGCTCACCAGTGTGGGATCTGTACGAGATAGGGTTGATAGAAGAGGTAGAGAAGATCCAACGTAGGGTAGCGTGCTTTGTTATAGGATCATTTAGTAATTGCAAAAGTATTATGGAGATGATAGATAAACTCCAGTGGAAGACTCTGCAGGAGAGATGCTCAGTAGCTCAGTACAGGCTTTTGTTGAAGTTTCAAGAACATATCTTCACCGAGGAGTCAAGCAGTATATTGCTCCCTCCTACATATAGGGTGTTACAAAAAGGTACGGCCAAACTTTCAGGAAACATTCCTCACACACAAATAAAGAAAAGATGTTACGTGGACATGTGTCTGGAAATGCTTAATTCCATGTTAGAGCTCATTTTAGTTTCGTCAGTATGTACCAATTCCATGGCCTCCACGCTCTCCTGACCTCAACCCTCTTGACTTTCATTTATGGGGGCTTTTGAAAGCTATTGTCTACGCAACCATGGTACCAAATGTAGAGACTCTTTGTGCTCATATTGTGGACAGCTGTGATACAATATGCCATTCTCCAGGGCTGCATCAGCGCATCAGGTATTCCATGCGATGGAGGGTGGATGCATGTATCCTCGCTAACAGAGGACATTTTGAACATTTCCTGTAACAAAGTGTTTGAAGTCACACTGGTACGTTCTGTTGCTGTGTGTTCCCATTCCATGATTAATGTGATTTGAAGAGAAGTAATAAAACGAGCTTTAACATGGAAAGTAAGCATTCCCGGACACATGTCCACATAACATATTTTCTTTCTTTGTGAGTGAGGAATGTTTCCTGAAAGTTTGGCCGGACCTTTTTGTAACACCCTGTATATCTCATGAAGAGACCATGATGATAAAATCAGAGAGATTAGAGCCCACACAGAGGCAAAACAACAATCTTTCTTTCCAGGACCATTACGAGACTGGAATAGAAGGGAGAACCGATAGAGGTACTCAAGGTAACATCCACCACACACCGTCAGGTGACTTGTGGAGTGTGGATGTAGATGTAGATGAATATTTTTGTAAAATGAAAAGGAATTTTCTTCTTGCAAATGTCTACAAAAGTTATCTCTGTCTGATGTTTTCTGTCTACAATTATTGCAGTTTTGTCATCACACAATAATTATCTCCACAAGGCACAAAGATGTTGACATATTTTCTCCTGTCTTAAAAGTATAAATTTTCAATGTTTACAGCAACATTTTACAAATGACATTTGTTGCTAACATATCTGAGCTTTAAGAATATTTGTTAGTTGATTAAATGTTAAAGTATATATTTTATCTAAATACATATTATCTGAATACTTGGAAAAATTGCTTGCAAATGCTCATCAGCAACATAAGAACTAATTGTCATCATAAATGAGTTGTAACTAAATATATAATAGCACTATTTTCCAAAAGTTATCAGTGCAGCCATATGACAAATGCTGTCCAAAACAGCAATGTGTGAATCAGTAAGAGTAATATAAACATAAGAACTGTCACCTACAGTTCAATTGTATTATTACATTAGAAATCTACCCATAAAATTACCTTTAGAACAAACAGTGAAGACAAAATTGTAACTACACTATCAACAGCAAATAATGTTCCAAGGTGCAAGACTAGCTATCACCAATAGGACAAAATGTAATTAATCAGCTCACTTTCCCACAGTCTTCTGTCATTTCTGGATGCAGCATTACCTTCACATCAGAAAAATGAGCAGTCATATTATGTGGTTACATATTGTTCCAGAAGAGTGATATATAACACTATGTTTATCTTATGAATATTGAAATGGTATAATAAATTATTGTGCATGAGAGTGTAACTATTGTGCAGTTTTATTAGTTTTTCATGTGGTGATTTATATTAGGGATGATGCATTTCTTCAAAGTGGGGTTGTGATCACAGTAACTTCATGAGAGGAAGTACCCATGAGGGCATCTGTGCACACTCCTTATATGAAGTCTGTTCCAAATATTCCAAAACATTTGTAATTTCATGCCAATGGTGTGTTGGAGTGAAATGCAGTTGGCACCTCTGCACATGCCTGTTTTTAACATGTAACTGCTTCATTGTTGTATGCCTGTTATTTTTTGTACAGTACTATATTGAGTAGTACATTGAGCACACAGTTTGCAAATTGAGAGATGCCAGAGTTAGATGAGCGATGTGTTTACATTAAATTTTGCATGAAACTCAAGGAAATCTTTTCAGGAACATGCCAAATGATGCAGGAAGCCTATGGTGATTAGTGCTCAAGCCATATTCGGTGTTACAAATGGTTCACATTGTTTAAAAATGGACAGATGGAAGTTGACCCTAGTTCATGATGCCTTTCGATGTCTACCATTGATGCTCCTGTCAGGAATTTCAACAAAACTGTGTGTGCCAATTGAAAACTGACTGTCAGAGAGGTTGCAGAAGAAAGTAACATTTCAGTTGGATCTTGTTATGAAATCCTGACACAGCATCTTGGAATACATTGTGTTTCTGTCAAGTTCATCCCATGGCTCATGAGTCAAGACCGGAAAGACCTCCTCCCAATCTGTGAAGGGCTTTTGGATCATGCAAATGAGAATAAGATGTTTGAGTATCTAACTGGTGATGAGACAAGAGTGTATGGTTATTATGTTGAGACCAAAGTTTAGTCTTCACAATGGATTAGAAAAGGTCCTCCAAGACCAAAAACATCTCATCAGATCAGGTCAAATGTCAAAGCCATGCTGATTGTTTCCTATGACTTTGAAGGATTAGTTCATTATGAATTTGTGCCACTGAAACAAATGTTAATTGATGATAATATTGAGACATATTGCGATGCGAGCAAGAAAATCTGAGGAGGAGACAGACTGCAATGTGGCAAGACAATTGATGGTTCTTGCATCACAATAACACATCCACACTTTCAACCCTGTTGGTGCATGACTATTGCACAAAGAATGAAATCACTGTGCTGCTTCATCCTCTCTACTCCCCAGACATGGCCAATGTGGACTTTTTTTTTAATTTCCAAACTTGAAACCCTTGAAAGGATGAAGATTTGCGATGATAAATAAAAGAAAATTTGCAGAAGGTGCTTAATGTGGTCCAGCAAGAAGCATACCAAAACTGCTTTGGAAGCAGAAATGGTGTTTGGAGTGGTGTATCGATTGGGGAGGGGAGTATTTTGAAGGAGATGATGCACAATAAGCATATTTACCACATGGATTCAAGTAATGCCACTGAACATTTTTGGAACTGTTGGTATGTGAATGAGTAGTAGCTAGTATTAAGGCTGAGCCTTGGTATTCCACTTAGCTCTATGTGGCAGAGGTTTAGGGGCATGACTTCCTCAGAATACAGCCATTAAAGGTGTCCCAATGGCTCTGTTGTTTCAGCCTAAGGGTGTTCTACAAACTTGCAAACAATTTTCACATTTAACTGCTTACATCTAAAGGGAATTAACAGAGCTGCTGGAACTTCACCATTGAATTTCTTTCTGGCATTGACTGCTCTATCCACCACTGGAATAGGTTTGGAAATTTCTCACCAGAATGCACTAGAGTACGGTAATATAAGTATCACCACATAGTGAGAGTTTCATGAATGATTAGAGGAAAAAGGTTGTGAAATATAACTTCGGAATGAAATATGCCACATTACTTTAGTTTCCATGCATGCTGACTGTGGTAAAGTGCATTGTTAGCAAATCTCTTTTTGCAAGTGTATTACACATAAGTCTACTGAGTTTTATTTTATTGCAACCAACGGCAGCACACCATGAGTTCTAAAACAAAACAATATTAATTCAGTGCGCAATTTATCAAGTAAAACTTTGGAGAATGCAGTTAGGATGACAATGAAGGGCCTTGGTGTCCCCAGACTTGTGGTAAACACGGGGGGGGGAGGGGGGGCTGAGTGATTGTGTGTGCTATATCACTTAACATGTATGCATATCATGATTAAATTACCATGGCAATTGCTCAGGTTGCTAATGTCACCCAATCACAGCACAAGATCCATGACAGAAGCCATTGTATGAGCACACAAAATATTAAAAGTCTGAAATTTAGAAATAAAAATACCAAAGATATCGAGCAAAAAGTGAAGCTAACATACTCCCCATTAAAGATCTCTCCAAAAAGCGTCTTTAATTCAATTTGTTGTGGTACAGTGGTGGGAAATGTGACTTCTGGGGATAATAAGCCACATATAGATTTTATCTTGGTGTTAGCATTTGATGTTACTTAGTAGTTGATTATGACACAGGAAAAAGATACAGTATGCAAACATTTGGCTAGTGTGTGATATTGCCCCACCCCTCCTGGAAATTTTGGTGTGGCGACAGACTGATCTGTAGTGTAGGCTAAGGTCTAGGTTAGTTTCAATTGATAAATGTTGCAGCCTTCCCCAGTATGTAAACCATAAGCCATACCTGATGACAACCATCACTTGTTTTTTGCATCCCGTAATGGAACCATGAACCATGGACCTGTAACCTCCCCCCTCACTTATCGACCTTAATGACAGTGAAAAATTAAACTGCGTGTACCTAATGGAAATTTGGGAAAAGCAATCTTCACCGAAGTTAATCTATCGGTAAAGAGGGAGGAAAAGGTTACATCTAAATGAAAGGAAAAATGCAAATGAAACTGGTGGAAATTAATTTTGAAAAGGGGTAAAGTTAATAAAGAAAGTAAATGTGCGGCCGTTACGTTAACAATTAACTAGCGGTAATTAGATATTTGAGATTTGGGGGAAATCACGGTCGCCAGTCCTAAGGACAATTACTATAGTAACTGAAAAAGAAAGGTTATTACACATATAATTAACACTAGAAGCGTGGCAACTGAAGGTTGACACGTGTAGTGTGAAAACTGAAAGTTTGTCAGAAGTAATAAATTTCGCTACACTCTGACTTAATTTAGCAAAAGAATTAATAAAACCGGAAAATCGAAAGTTAATTTAGTGACTGAAGTTAATAGTGAGCTTTCTTTCTGAAGCACATCGAAATCCAGTAAAATACGGTTAGTCTTGGACTACCTCAACAATCATTTCAAAAGCAACTTGACTCTACGCAATTTAGAAACAAGAGATTTTACTTTGAACTTGAATTAAATGATTCTGAACTATTAACAATAGTAAAATTTAGTACGTACCAAGCTGAGCTGCAGTCACAGGTAAGCTAAAATATGCTAACAAAACTCGCACTCTAAATTTGTGCTCGTGTAACCTAAATATTGTAGCCAGCTACTGAACTTTGAAATTAAAGCAGTGAAATCTAATTATATTATTTTAATGCTGGCGTTTGAATTTCAACGACACTCGGGTTCATTTCGGAAAAGGAAGGGACCCTGCTTGGCAATGCAATTGGGACAATGAGCATCAAAGGTTCATGTTAAGTTGCTGTAATTTTGCGAGGCAAATGGAACAATTTGAAAAGCTGAGGTCTGCCATACAGTTCTGGAACTTTACGTGCTTTTAGTCTTCCTTGTTGGTTGATTGAAGGTTTGAAGCCGTCGATCGAGGAGGTGGCGACAGTCACTCATTGTCGGCCGTCGCTGTTGCAGAAGCTGGATGTTGGCGCGCCTTCTTCTCGACACGGTCACCAGGCGAAACGGGCTCTTGATGTGCGCCAGCTAATGCTTTCCGTCCGCGACACCATGTCAGAAACTATCATCGCGAGTCGAGCGCAATTACATGCTGCCAAACCCCGAAAGTGCGGCAACTCGCGGGAGCGTCACACAACACCTGCTCCACTCGCTACTCCCGCCAGACTCCCACTGTTCTGCCCGCGCTCCACGCGGCAGAGTTAACACTACCAAAGATCCTACACACTTTGATTCTTCACACGACCTATCGACGTAATCGTTCGATAGCAGTTTTCCCTAGGCAAGACCCAGCGTAAAAATACAAATAATATTTACGAAACAAACCAATTATACATCGACATGAGTGCATAAATATATATATACAAACAGTAAAACAATTACAATATATAAAGAGACAGAAATGTCATATCTTGAGGTAACAAAACAAGGAAAAAAATAATAGTACAATAGATGGAAATAGGAGTATATGCATTTCCGGCGTTACACGTGCCCCACATTGTCTGAGGATGTTCGTGTAACGTAAACAGACTCAGAAAATGTCCCAAAAAAGAAACAGCGGAAATGCATATGCTCAAAACATCAACAAAATTTAGCATTCGTCTAATTAATCATAAATCAATTTTTAGACCATAATAATTGAGTGGGGACACTCCTAATCTTATTCCACTCTGTCATCTTGCACAAAATAAAACAGGTTGACAACATATTAAAATTCATAGAAGATATAGAAAATGGTTTAGCTATTCCAAAATCATTAAAATTCGTAACACTATGAGAAATGGAATACTATTTGCAAAATTAATCAGAGTACATGGTCATAAAAACAGGTAGATCAAAATACGCAAATTAATAATTAATTACATAGAATACACATTTTTACATAACCTTTTCATAATTAATATCTCGTCATGAGATTCCACTTAACGCTAAACAAGAAAATAATATTCAGTAGATCGAAAAAAACATAAATATTGACAGCAGAATTCTTTCACATCAGCTGTCCGGGAAGAAAAACTATTCCGCCTTTCGTACTCGCAAGTACAAAGAATGCCGACAGCGGCACAAGAGCCAACAGTGGCACAAGAGCCGACAGCGGCTCGCCTCGCCAGTATTGTTGCGCCCGCGTGTGCGGCACGCTTGATCTCACTCGCCCTTGTGACGGCGTTTCCAGAACGTCCGTTTCACTGAATTCTTTAGGAAAAACTCACTCCCGAGTAATCTCAAGGAGTCCCTTAATACTATCACAGTGGATAACTCAACACTGTCCATCATCACACGCATGTACTAGCCTGAAACTTAAAACAGCGTCTAAGTACATCGGCAATGACTAGTAAAACACATATTCATGAAATCTTACAGCTAGTTACAAAATCATATTTACATTGCTTAATCTACTGTGACTCAGCTGAAAACTTAAATTAGCAGCTTGGATTTTTCAATTGATAAATAATCACTCTCTCTTAAATCATTTAGTCAAAATTAATTACTTATTAATTACAACTTCTTTAATGTCCTCTTGGTCAGTCAAAAGCATGGCAATCTAGCAAACCTTAAATCTTACACTCTATATTTACATATTGTACAAATTACCCATTGTGTGGTATTAATCGATCCTAGGTTGGTACAATTTCAAATCTACTATATTTCGTATACCTAATAGCTTTCCAGAGCTTGGATACTCTAAGCAATAAGCATTTGTGTGAGGTATACCAATGACTTTATATGGTCCATTATAAACAAACTTAAATTTAGAGATTTCATTGTCTATCTCGCTCGATTTCTCATGAGCTTTTACAAGTACTAAGTCTCCGATCGCAAACTTAGCAAAACGCGCTTTAGCGTCATGACGACGTATGCGAGCATCGGCTTTAAGCTTCATTACTTCTCGCAAACGATCTTTTTTCACACCAATACTAATGTCAATCCGTGGAGGGAATTTGATTATCTCTTCCACTAAACTTTTACTTCTGTCATCCAACAGGATTTCCTCTGAAGAAAATCCCGTCGATTCATGTCTCAAGGTGTTCATAATTCTCTCAAATACTGCTACATATTTGCCCCATGCCCTATGGTTGTGATGGCAATAGGTACGGCACAGTCGGCCTAGCTCGCGCATATACCTCTCAGCGGGATTCCCAGCCGGACAATAAGCTGAAATATGGATCACCTCGACCCCATTACTTTCCAAGCCTTCATTCCACAACTTAGAAGTAAATTGTGCCCCATTGTCTGATAGAATCGCCTTGGGCTTACCAATATGAACAAAATAATCGTTCACAAGCTTGCTATAGACTGCTTTGGCTGTAGCTTTCCTAATCGGGTATAGTTTGATGAACTTGGAAAAAGCTTCTAGCACTACTAAAATGTAAGCAAAGTTTCCTGATGACTTGGGCAAAGGTCCGTACAAGTCCACGCACAGTAACTCAAAGGTGTCGTTAGGCCTTATACTTTGCATAGGACCACGACTCGTACAGTTGGTAACCTTCACCTTCTGACATAAATCGCAAGTTTTCACTCTGTCAGTAACTCGTTTTAACATGTTGTTGAAATGCACTATTTCACTCAGCTTTTCCGTACATTTCTTTGGTCCACAGTGACCATACGCCAAATGGTAGTAGTCTATTATTTCCGTGACGTATTTGCTGGGCCAGCATACCCGCCAAATATTACTATCTTCACCCTTACGTATGTACAAGATATGATCGTATATCTTGTAATACTTCCTTAATTTCTCTCCTTCTGGACTCTTTTCATCATATCGGGTTTTCACCATATTTAAACAACCATCCTCGTTCTGATGACGACGTAGATTCTTACAAATGTTCATTATTAATTTACGTCCCTCAACTTCTTTAAAATAGTACAATTTGACCACTCCATCTGCATCATCTTTCAATAGACCTTGATTAGACTCGGGCAACCGCGACAGCGCATCCGCTACGCAATTGTCGGTCCCTTTTACGTAACAAATGTCATAGTTAAATTGCTGTAAATACAGCGACCACCTAGTCAGTCTTTCGTGAAGTAGTTTACAATCCTTCAGATAAGTGAGCGCCTTATGGTCCGTATGAATAATCACCTTACGGTCCCATAGGTAACCCTTGAACTTCTTGAATCCCCACACGATAGCGAGACACTCTTTCTCAGAAATCGTGTAGTTTCGCTCACTTTTTGATAAAGTTCGACTCGCGAACGCTATCGTCCGGTGTTCCTTATCCTCTCCTTTACCAACTTCTTGGAACAGTTCTACCCCCACCCCGTAATTCGACGAATCCGTTCCCAGATGGAAGGGTAGCGATAAATCAGGATGAAATAGTATGTTAGATCTTAACAACTCGTCTTTTAATCTCTCGAAAGCGGTCTGACACCCGTCAGTCCACACAAACGGAACATTTTTGCGTAAGAGGTTATTCAAATTTTCATCATTAAACACTTGTCCTTTTACAAATTTACGGTAAAATCCTGTGAGCCCTAGAAAACTTTTTAACTGTTTCCTAGACTTGGGTGGAGGACAATTCTTTATTGCCTCTAGTTTCTCTGGGTCTTTCGTAATACCAGCAGTGGTAATTACATGCCCTAAAAATTTCAGTTCCTGCTTCACAAATTCGCATTTCTTTAGCTTTAGAGTCATTCCGCCACGGCGCAATGCTCTAAAAACTTCATCTAACAGGTCACAATGGTCATGCCAAGTGGCATTGGCCAACAATAGGTCGTCAACATATACAGTTAATCTTGAACTCAAAGCCGGTCCTAGCACTTTATCTAGGGCCCTGATGAATACGGACACAGATATATTAAGTCCAAACGGCAGTACTCTATACTGATAACACCTGCCCGCAAACAAGAAGGCGGTGTATGGCCTAGATTCTTCTTCGAGTTCTATTTGCCAGTAACTAGCCGTCAGATCGAGGCTAGTCATGAATTTAACGTCATGAAAACGTTGCAAAATGTCCTCCATACTCTCTGGTCTGTCTGTTTCACGTTGAACGACCCTATTCAACGTGCGTGCGTCAATCACAATACGCACACTACCATCCCGTTTTGCTACAATGACCAAACCGTTATTATATGGACTCGTACTTCTTTCAATCACTCCCCATTCGATCATCTTATCTATCTCCCGTTGCACTGCTTCCTTTTTGGACAGCGGTATAGCATACGGTCTCACGAAGAATGGTTCGTGTGGAATCACATGCAACTTGCATTTATATCCTTCCACAAGTCCCGGTTTGTCTGAAAACACACTCTTATTCTTCATTATTACTTCATACAGGCCTCGTCTTTGTTCGTGTGTTACGTTTGACACACCATCTACAATACTTTCCAATTCACTCTCTACACTATTGTCAATGCCGAGATTCCTCACATTACAGTAGTTCAAATTCATACCTACGTCAATAGCATCCGGCCAGTTAACAATGTGTATAGGATGGTATTGCCTATGCACACCGTCTCCTGCCTCGTCAAAACTAACTACTATTGTTTTATCTTGTGACGTACATGTCAAGGTTTTGCTTTCGCAATTAATCACTGCACGGTACTTTAATAGCCAATCTAACCCGATAATTACTTCCGTAGTCAAGTCTGGCACGACGACAAACTCTTGTTCAAATCGTGCCCCACATATCTCGAAGTGGACAAAAATCTGTTTTGTGACCGGTTTACTGGCCTTCCCAGTAGCACCGATAATTTTCACTCCTGTTACTGGCATAACTACGATGCCAGGTCTATCTTTCAGTAACTCAAATATTTTCCCAGATACAACACTCAATTCTGCACCGGTGTCAATCAACACGTTTAGTTGTAGGTCGTGCATATTAACAGACACTACTACCCGTCTACACTTGTCCTCGACTGTTTCTTTATTTTCCCACAATAGATCCTCGTCTATATCCAGGTCATTCCAGAAAAAACCATCCGGCTTTGATCCCAAATCCGGCTTATCTGGCGGCTTTTTCAGCCTCTGTTCACATACAGTTTTAATTTCAACACGTCTGTCCTGAGGCTTAGTCTGTAGCTTCGCCTCCAATACCGAAACCTTTTCCTGTAACTCATCAACTAGTGAGTGTTGCATTGCTATCAATTCACTAATTGTCACCTTCGTTGATTCCTCTTTAGTCAGATTGATCTCATCTGCCAATCTACCTGGAGAAATGTGCCCAGTAGCATCTGAAATTACTTCCTCTGGATCTGCGCAGCCCACACTGCTATCGTCTGACCGTATAACGTCAGCTCTAACCTCATACACGCTGTAATCTACGTGCTTTTCTACCAATCGTGTTCGGCTATCACTAAAATTTTCGTAATCTTTCTCCTTAATACTCTCGCAACGTTTAAACTGGAGGTTTGCGTCGGATGGGTCGGCTACTTCTATCACTATAACTTTCGGTAAAGTCTGCCGGTTAGGGCCAGAACTTTCCGTTACTACTTCAACATCTAACTCCTGCGGGACGAAACACGACGAATCTTGCTCGTGCTCCCCATTAACATCAACTATTTCTGGTAAAGTCTGCCGGTTAGGGCCAGAACTTTCCATCACTTCACAAATACTATCTTCCTGTGGGACGAGACGCGGCAAATTCTGCCCGCGCTCTCCATAAATGCTTCTCCCATACAGGCCCCTATAATCTCTTAGTTCGTCGTATAAGCGACCGAACTGCCTTAACCAGACCTCATCCCTCTCTGCATCCCCTCGCTCAACGACGGACGTGTTATCCGACATCTGATCTTCTCTCAACAATTGCGAATCATTCTTAAACTCAATCTCCAGTTCCACTGTGGGTATTACAGCTGCCCCTTTATAATCGATTTCCGGAACACTACTTAAATTGTTCTCACTGACAGTGAATGTATTTTCTACTGCCGCGTATACAGTTGATCTACTAGTTGTGGGCGCACTCCTTTCTCCTAACACTGGCACACTCTCCCGCCGTTGATTATTC
Organism: Schistocerca americana; assembly: GCF_021461395.2. Lineage (NCBI taxonomy): Eukaryota > Metazoa > Arthropoda > Insecta > Orthoptera > Acrididae > Schistocerca > Schistocerca americana. The sequence goes on from NC_060122.1 coordinate 671,068,183, forward strand.
CACACGGAATTTTCATAACGACGACACCTGGGTTTTCTCCTGTTATTGGGCCGCCAAAATTTCTCCACGCCTGGTCGGCCCCTCACCGGCGCGGCTAATGGTTTCCCTGTCTCGTCCCAGCAGATACGCTCCCCGGATGCTGCTGAGGCGGCTGATCACACCCTCTGGCGTTATTACTATTCTGTGAAGCCCGTATCACGTTAGTATGATACTGGTTTCCGTCATTCCTGTTATTATTTGCATTGTACCGATTGTTATTACGGTCCGAACCATTATTGTTATTGCTGCCATGGTTGCGGTATGCATTATTCCCGTGGTTATCGTTGTTGTGGTTGCTGTGGTACCCGTTGTTGTTACCACGGCCTCTGCCACTGTCGCGATTATTGCGCCAATTGTCCTCGTCCTCCACTCTTTCCAGGAAATCATTGATTGTCCTGTAATTGCTTCCTACGTATCGTTTTGTATCATCTGGAAGCTTCTTGTAGAGTTCCCAGACTATTTCGGATTCCGAGCGGCGGTCACGCAAATATTCCAACTTGCAGATCCAGCCCTCACAAAACTCCTTCATCGAACCGCGCGAATTCGCATCGAAAGGCCTCGATACGACAAATTCGCGCCAGACACTTTGCTGTTTTTGCTCTGACCAGTATTCAGCCAGAAACAAATTTTTAAATTCGTCAAAAGTCAGGTTCGTAATGTTGAGGTTTAAGCCCCAACGCTTGGCATCACCAGCCAACACATCAATAATCGCATTAATTTTTCTCTCATCAGTCCATGATCTGGGTAAAACTCTTTCACAATTTTTAATGAAATCCGTCGGGTGTATACCGCCTTTTTTCAAGGGGCCGAACCGCTCCTCTTTCGTCAACAACTCCGAACTATGTGCACAGATTGGCACATAGCTCTGTTTTTCGTCAAGTTTCCTTTCTAATTCCGACACCCTCGTAATCACTTGGCAAGTGGTTGTCGCAAGCGTTTCCACTTCCCTCTTTTTCTCTTCGCGGGTATTAGCCTGCTTCGTCACTTTGGTATTTACTTCGGATACTAAAGCCTTTAAAGTTTCCACCTTCTTTTGATCCTCTTTTTTCACTAATTGAATTTGTTCCGTCACCTTATTCTCGATGATCGGAGCAACTGATTCTCCTACACTTTTCTCGATTCTGCTAATTTCGGAATAAAAACGAGTATTTATGCTCGCAATTTCCGCCTGAACGCCTATCATTTCCTGTTTAAGATTACCGATTTCGCTATTAATCACAACAATATCTTCTTTGATTTTATCAACTTTTGTGTTAACAACTCCAACATTGTTGTTAACAACATTAATAGCTTTGTTCTGATTGTCTAGCATTCGTTCGAATTTTTCAGACTGAGCTTTTTGCTTGGCCGATTGACTCTTGATTTCGTTAATCAAAACATTCAATAAATCAGTTAAATTCCCGGAAACTACCGGTTTTACTTCCGTAGCGGCTTCCTCTTTAATTGTCCCCCCGTATTCGTCATCAAGGGATTCGCATTTGATTTTCACTTCCGACTCCGAAACATTTTCTAAAGTGTGGAATTCCATTTCTGCTCTTTGTTGCGTTTCGGCGGTCGCGTCTTTCATGCTATCCGCCTGCCCCTGAACAATGGGTACCGCGGTGCGCGTTTCCCACTGTTCGACCGATTGTTCCGTATCCAAGTCAACCAAATTTTGGTAATTGTTGCCTTCACTCATTTTAATAATTTTCAATATAAATGCAAAATCTCAACTCTAATTAGGATTTCTCACACGAATATTCTCGCTGACGTATCGACCATTTCGTAACCAGTACATTGTTACGAGATTTGCACAATGCAAAATTCGTGTCCAGAACAACCTCAAATTTGAAGATTGTCCTGTCACGGTCGCCACGTGTAACCTCCCCCCTCACTTATCGACCTTAATGACAGTGAAAAATCAAACCGCGCGTACCTAATGGAAATTTGGGAAAAGCAATCGTCACCGAAGTTAATCTGTCGGTAAAGAGGGAGGAAAGGGTTACATCTAAATGAAAGGAAAAATGCAAATGAAACTGGTGGAAATTAATTTTGAAAAGGGGTAAAGTTAATAAAGAAAGTAAATGTGCGGCCGTTACGTTAACAATTAACTAGCGGTAATTAGATATTTGAGATTTGGGGGAAATCACGGTCGCCAGTCCTAAGGACAATTACTATAGTAACTGAAAAAGAAAGGTTATTACACATATAATTAACACTAGAAGCGTGGCAACTGAAGGTTGACACGTGTAGTGTGAAAACTGAAAGTTTGTCAGAAGTAATAAATTTCGCTACACTCTGACTTAATTTAGCAAAAGAATTAATAAAACCGGAAAATCGAAAGTTAATTTAGTGACTGAAGTTAATAGTGAGCTTTCTTTCTGAAGCACATCGAAATCCAGTAAAATACGGTTAGTCTTGGACTACCTCAACAATCATTTCAAAAGCAACTTGACTCTACGCAATTTAGAAACAAGAGATTTTACTTTGAACTTGAATTAAATGATTCTGAACTATTAACAATAGTAAAATTTAGTACGTACCAAGCTGAGCTGCAGTCACAGGTAAGCTAAAATATGCTAACAAAACTCGCACTCTAAATTTGTGCTCGTGTAACCTAAATATTGTAGCCAGCTACTGAACTTTGAAATTAAAGCAGTGAAATCTAATTATATTATTTTAATGCTGGCGTTTGAATTTCAACGACACTCGGGTTCATTTCGGAAAAGGAAGGGACCCTGCTTGGCAATGCAATTGGGACAATGAGCATCAAAGGTTCATGTTAAGTTGCTGTAATTTTGCGAGGCAAATGGAACAATTTGAAAAGCTGAGGTCTGCCATACTGTTCTGGAACTTTACGTGCTTTTAGTCTTCCTTGTTGGTTGATTGAAGGTTTGAAGCCGTCGATCGAGGAGGTGGCGACAGTCACTCATTGTCGGCCGTCGCTGTTGCAGAAGCTGGATGTTGGCGCGCCTTCTTCTCGACACGGTCCCCAGGGGAAACGGGCTCTTGATGTGCGCCAGCTAATGCTTTCCGTCCGCGACACCATGTCAGAAACTATCATCGCGAGTCGAGCGCAATTACATGCTGCCAAACCCCGAAAGCGCGGCAACTCGCGGGAGCGTCACACAACACCTGCTCCACTCGCTACTCCCGCCAGACTCCCACTGTTCTGCCCGCGCTCCACGCGGCAGAGTTAACACTACCAAAGATCCTACACACTTTGATTCTTCACACGACCTATCGACGTAATCGTTCGATAGCAGTTTTCCCTAGGCAAGACCCAGCGTAAAAATACAAATAATATTTACGAAACAAACCAATTATACATCGACATGAGTGCATAAATATATATATACAAACAGTAAAACAATTACAATATATAAAGAGACAGAAATGTCATATCTTGAGGTAACAAAACAAGGAAAAAAAATAATAGTACAATAGATGGAAATAGGAGTATATGCATTTCCGGCGTTACAGACCTTGCCGTTGGTGGGGAGGCTTGCGTGCCTCAACGATACAGATAGCTGTACCATAGGAGCAACCACAACAGAGGGGTATCTGTTGAGAGGCCAGACAAATGTGTGGTTCCTGAAGAGGGGCAGCAGCCTTTTCAGTAGTTGCAGGGGCAACAGTCTGGATGACTGACTGATCTGGCATTGTAACACTAACCAAAATGGCCTTGCTGTTCTGGTACAGCAAACGGCTGAAAGCAAGGGGAAACTACAGCCATAATTTTTCCCGAGGGCATTCAGCTTTACTGTATGATTAAATGATGATGGCGTCCTCTTGGGTAAAATATTCTGGAGGTAAAGTAGTCCCCCATTTGGCTCTCTGGGTGGGGACTATTCAACAGGACGTCGTTATCAGGAGAAAGAAATGTGGCGTTCTACGGATTGGAGAGTGGAATGTCAGATCCCTTAATCGGGCAGGTAGGTTAGAAAATTTAAAAAGGGAAATGGATAGGTTAAAGTTAGATATAGTGGGAATTAGTGAAGTTCGGTGGCAGGAGGAACAAGACTTTTGGTCAGGTGAATACAGGGTTATAAATACAAAATCAAATAAGAGTAATGCAGGAATAGGTTTAATAATGAATAGGAAAATAGGAATGCGGGTAAGCTACTACAAACAGCATAGTGAACGCATTATTGTGGCCAAGATAGGCATGAAACCCATGCCTACTACAGTAGTACAAATTTATATGCCAATTAGCTCTGAAGACGACGAAGAAATTGATGAAATCTATGATGAGATAAAAGAAATTATTCAGGTAGTGAAGGAAGGCAAAAATTTAATAGTCATGGGTGACCGGAATTCGAGAGTAGGAAAAGAGAGAGAAGGAAACATAGTAGGTGAATATGGATTGAGGCTAAGAAATGAAAGAAGAAGCCGCCAGGTAGAATTTTGCGCAGAGCATAACTTAATCATAGCTAACACTTGGCTCAAGAATCATGAAAGAAGGTTGTATACATGGAAGAACCCTGGAGATACTAAAAGATATCAGATAGATTATATAATGGTAAGGCAGAGATTTAGGAACCAGGTTTTAAATTGTAAGACATTTCCAGGGGCAAATGTGGACTCTAACCACAATCTATTAGTTATTAACTGTAGATTAAAACTGAAGAAACTGCAAAAAGGTGGGAATTTAAGGAGATGGGACCTGGATAAACTGACTAAACCAGAGGTTGTACAGAGTTTCAGAGAGAGCATAAGGGAACAATTGACAGGAATGGGGGAAAGAAATACAGTAGAAGAAGAATGGGTAGTTTTGAGGCATGAAGCAGTGATCGCAGGAGAAGGTCAAATAGGTAAAATGACGAGGGCTAGTAGAAACCCTTGGGTAACAGAAGATATATTGAATTTAACTGATGAAAGGAGAAAATATAAAAATGCTGTAAATGAAACAGGCAAAAAGGCATACAAACGTCTCAAAAATGATATCGACAGGAAGTACAAAATGGCTAAGCAGGGATGGCTACAGGACAAATGTAAGGATGTAGTGTCTTATCTCACTACGAGTAAGATAGATACTGCCTACAGTAAAATTAAAGAGACCTTTGGAGAAAGGAGAACCGATTGCATGAACATCAAGAGCTTTGATGGAAACCCAGTTCTAAGCAAAGAAGGGAAAGCAGAAAGGTGGAAGGAGTATATAGAGGGTCTATATTAGGGCGAAGTACTTGAGGACAATATTATCGAAATGGAAGAGGATGTAGATGTAGATGAAATGGGGGATAGGATACTGCGTGAAGAGTTTGACAAAGCACTGAAAGACCTGAGTCAAAACAAGGGCCCGGGAGTAGACAACATTCCATTAGAACTACTGACAGCTTTGGGAGAGCCAGTCCTGACAAAACTCTACCATCTGGTGAGCAAGATGAATGAGACAGGCCAAATACCCTCAGACTTCAAGAAGAATATAATAATTTGAATCCCAAACAAAGCAGGTGTTGACAGATGTGAAAATTACTGAACTATCAGTTTAATAAGTAACAGCTGCAAAATACTAATGCGAATTCTTTACAGACGAATGGAAAAACTGATAGAAGCTGACGTCGGGGAAGATCAGTTTGGATTCCGTAGAAATGTTGGAACACATCAGGCAATACTGACCCTACGACTTATCTTAGAAGAAAGATTAAGGAAAGACAAACCTACGTTTCTAGCATTTGTAGACTTAGAGAAAGCTTTTGACAATGTTGATTGAAAGACTCTCTTTCAAATTCTGAAGGTGGCAGGTGTAAAATACAGGAAGCAAAAGGCTATTCACAATTTGTACAGAAACCAGATGGAGTTATAAGAGTCGAGGGGTATGGAAGGGAAGCAGTGGTTGGGAAAGGAGTGAGACAGGGTTGTAGCCTATCCTCAATGTTATTCAATCTGTATATTGACCAAGCAATAAAGGAAACAAAAGAAAGGTTCAGAGTAGGTATTAAAATCCATGGAGAAGAAATAAGAACTTTGAGGTTTGCCGACGACATTATAATTCTGTCAGAGACAGCAAAGGACTTGGAAGAGCAGTTGAACAGGATGGATAGTGTCTTGAAAGGAGGATATAGGATGAACATGAACAAAAGGGAGTGAGACAGGGTTGTAGCCTATCCCCAATGTTATTCAATCTGTATATTGACCAAGCAATAAAGGAAACAAAAGAAAAGTTCGGAGTAGGTATTAAAATCCATGGAGAAGAAATAAAAACTTTGAGGTTCACCGAAGACATTATAATTCTGTCAGAGACAGCAAAGGACTTGGAAGAGCAGTTGAACAGGATGGATAGTGTCTTGAAAGGAGTATATAGGATGAACATGAACAAAAGTTGAACGAGGATAATGGAATGTAGTTGAATTAAGTCGGGTGATGCTGAGGGAATTAGATTAGGAAATGAGACACTTTAAGTAGTAAAGGAGTTTTGCTATTTGGGGAGCAAAATAACTGATGATGGTCAAAGTAGAGAGGGTATAAAATGTAGACTGGCAATGGCAAGGAAAGCGTTTCTGAAGAAGAGAAATTTGTTATCATCGAGTATAGATTTAAGTGTCAGGAAGCCATTTATGAAAGTATTTGTATGGAGTCTAGCCATGTATGGAAGTGAAACATGGACAATAAATAGTTTGGACAAGAAGAGAATAGAAGCTTTCAAAATGTGGTGCTACAAAAGAATGCTGAAGATTAGATGGCTAGATCACATAACTAATGAGGAGGTATTGAATAGAATTGGGGAGAAGAGGAGTTTGTGTCACAACTTGACAAGAAGAAGGGACTGGTCGGTAGGACATATTATGAGGCATCAAGGGATCACAAATTTAGCATTGGAGGGCAGCGTGGAGGGTAAAAATCGCAGAGGGAAACCAAGAGATGAATACACTAAGAAGATTCAGAAGGATGTGGGTTGCAGTAAGTACTTGGAGATGAAGAAGCTTGCACAGGATAGAGTAGCATGGAGGGCTGCATCAAATCAGTCTCAGGACTGAAGACCACGGCAACAACAACAAGCCAGCTACTATCACCCCCATAGTATTAAATCCATGCAGATGAAATTTATAGTGGAATACCTAAGAATATTACTGCTCCTATCTCTCTGAATGCTGTATGAGCTGAATTGAGAGTACGTAAGAAACAATTCTTTGAAAGATACTGCAGAGATGGTGATGCAGTAAAAAGAAAAAAGAATCAGAGATTTTTTAAAAAATATGTTGATTTACTACGTGTGATGTATGATTATTGATGTAGGAAAAATAACAAGAGTCATACCTAGAAATAAGTGTATCACTCTGAATCAATTAAGGTATCCCATGAAAGCTGTGTGAAATATCAGAAAGCATTGTTATCAATTGTTTAGGAAATAAACAATGGTTAATTGCATTCAAACTATGGTACATTTCTGCAACTTTCTTATAAATTTCAATGACTCACCTTACACACATTATTAGATTTAAGCAATCTGAACAATGATGGCTGGGCATAATCGATTTTTTGAGAACACTAATGTGGTGCAGTCAACATTCTCCTTTAGCAGTGGGTTAATGGAAGAGTTCATAGTACAGGCAGCTGCTTAAGCATTCAGAACTTGCAGTATGCTTTCATTTCCATCATTTAAATTAACACTTATCTCTATCACTGTGCATTTATCAGGTTTAACATCAAGTATAATATCCTTATACATTTTCAGAAGTGTATCTGATGAGATGAGCAATAGTGATGAATGACTGTGGAATCAAGCATATATATACCAAGTGGAATGAAAGTCACTGGACAGTTGGTTAAAAGAAAACAAAAGCAACACAAAACTTAACACAGTAGGGGGTTTTAACCTGATAAGTTGTTCTTACCAAATGGTGATAATTATGCCTTGCCAAATTAGTATACAATCCAATGACAATAAAAACAAACACAGTAGTCAAACTAGTGAATTGTTGAAACAATGACGTGTGAGACATGTTTACAGCTGTAATTTTCCAAATTTTAACAAAAAAGAAATGAATTTTGCATTAAAACATTTTATAAAAATGGTGAATCAGGAAGACACTATAGATCAAAACCATCACCTAGACAAACAGTGTATAATACACAATATAGATTTGAAGAATATGGGTTTGTTATGGGTGCACTCATATCTGGTCACGCAACAACAGTCGCAACTGAGGAAAATGAATTGTGGGTATGTTTGGCTGTAACCCAAAGTCCATGAAAATCAACCAGAGGTTTAGCAGTTGAGCTGGGTTTATCATGGAATGACAGTGAAAAGAATTTTACATGAACATAAGTGTGAACTTTACTTTCCATGTTTAAGTCATACGTTACTTGATGATCCAGGTCGATGTCTTCAGTTTTGTAAAATGGTGCATGATCAACAGAATCATGATCCTAACCTATTCAATAAAATTGTGTAGTCTGATGAGGGCAATTTTAAGTTAAGCAGACAAGTTAACAGACATTAACTACACTTGCTAGTACACAGACAATCAAAATCTTTTCTTAGAACAACCACTAAATCAACCTGGTATGAGTGTTTGGTGGGCAAATGGGTCATTCCATGTCAAGTCACCCAGGCCTTGACACCAACCATGTCAGGTTTTGATGAAACTGGGTACAATTACTTCTTTTATCATCCTGAAAGCACTTGTAAAATTTTTTACTCTATTTCTTATAGTTTTTTTTAATAAATTTTTAAAGTTTTTAGATTTGGTGTTGTTTCAGCAGTCGGAAATCGTAGCTTAAATGTGTCCTCACAACTAAAAAAATTTGTATATTAAAGAATACTCAAGATATCAGTATGAAATTTTAAAATAAGTTTGTGTATTATATCTAAATGTTAAAAAATTTCCATAAAGATATATTAAAATCTTCCAAATGAAAAAAAATTTACAAGGTTTTTTTTGTATTTTTTTTTTAATTTAGCTAAGGGATTTTTAGTTTTACAAAAACTGCAATATATAGAGTCTCAGACCTGATAGAAAGCTCAAATTTCTTTTAAAACACTCTTAATTGTATAGGCTATTAGATAAAAGAAAAATTATGTTGGCTTTTTAACCTGTTTAATAGTTATCTAATTTTTAAGATAATATTGATTATATTTTAAAAATAAAAAGTACCAAGTGACTTAGACACTGAAAATAAGTTTTTGTCTTCTTCGAGTAACAATGTACGCTTGGATTTTGTTTTGTTACTCCTGTGTTTTGAAGTAAAAAATTATTACAGTGTTAAATAGTGCTTGGATAGTATTTTATTAAGTTTATTCGAACTTTCAGTAAGTACTGTTACTTAGTTTACAGAGATTCTTTTCCAATATCCTATAAAAGTAACCAGAACAGTAATCAGACCAAAAGTGAAATCAGTATGTCAGATATTCAGACCTGTAGCGTAGGGTTATTTAAAAAGTCTGACTGTTTCCAAACAACCTACACACCTTGAAAAAAGTTACAACTGGTATCTGAATTGAGTGAGGAAGAAAAAGATTTGATCCACTTACAATCTGGAATTAATCTGTGTGAATTTAAGAATATATGTTCACACCACAGCTACTACTTTTTAAATGTTTTTGAAAAGTATCAAACATGTGTAGACCCACTAAAAAAACACAGAAAGCCCATAAAAAAATCGTTGAGAAGTGTAGGCTTGGATCTTTCTAAACAATTACTGACAAAAAATATTAGCATAAAACCTGGACAAAAGCTTTGCACAACATGCCGTAACTTTTGTGAGGAAAAATTAAGAGTTGAAGTCAATGAAAGTGAAACAGATGATGAAGTCATGGTTGAATTAGAATCATTGGAATCCAGAAATGAATCCCTCGTACAAACATACATTGCTCTTGATAATTTAGGTTTAACACCGATAAAGCTTCATGGCTTGTCGGAACAAAGTAAAGGGTCTTATTTTAAAAGGAAGGTTAGCAGTATTGAAAAGACTGCGAAAAAGGCAGTTTCAAAAGCTTTAAAATATGATGCACCAAGTTCTGATGATGACGAAGAAGAGACAGGTGTGGTTGAGAAAGCAAAGGATTTTGATGTAATGATTTCTCTTATGACAGAGAAGATTTCATCTGTTGGGAGGTCTAAAAAAATCCAGATTCTGACCTTGGCTCCAGATTCTTGGAGTGAGTACATGGTGCAACAAGCTAGAAAGCTAAAATCTGAAAAGGGTATTTTGGAAACTCCTGGTCCAAAAAAAGGTAAAACTCTTTCTGAAAATACAGTAAGACTTGTAACAGATTTTTATGAAAAGGATGAAAGTTTCAGAGTGCTACCTGGAACAAAAGACAAAGTAAGTGTTCAAAAAAATGTGTACATGCAAAAAAGACTCATTTTGTGTAACTTGAGAGAACTCTATTATTCTTTCAAATGGGGGAATCCAGAGGTAGAAGTAGGATTTTCAAAATTTTGTTTCTTGAGACCTAAATGGTGTATTCCTTGCTGGTGCTGCAGGCACACACACTGTATGTGTATGCAGTATCCACCAGAATGTTAAACTATTACTGGCTGCTGTGAAAATTGAAGAATCTTATAAAGACCTAATTAAGAAAACCAAAACTGCATGCTACATTATTGTGACAGCTATCCTGCAAATACTGCACTAACTGAGTATTAACTGAAAAACTAAGTGACGATTATGATTTAGAAGAAGAAATTGTAATCAGTCAGTGGGTTAACACAGACAGGGCAGAGATGATCAAACAGTCCATCAGTGTTGTAGACTACATTTCGTTATTGGTTAGGTCATTGGAAAAGCTCACCCCCCACTCGTTTATAGCAAAATCCCAATCAGCAGCCTTTAAAAGATTGAAAGAAGACCCACCACCCAAAACAGCAATTATTGTGATGGATTCCAGTGAAAATTATTCCTTTGTTATACAAAATGATATCCAAAGTTACCACTGGAATAGAGGTGGTTGTACTCTACACCCAGTTGGAGTTTTTCTAAGAAATGAGGAAAACAATGTTTTTGTTTCCAACCACTGTTTTATTAGTGATGACCAAGAACACGACACTGGTTTTGTTAACTTTGTACAAAAAGAAATTACAAAGTGGCTGTCATTACATCATACTGACATTGACTCAGTTCACTCCTTTACAGATGGTTGTGCTGGGCAATACAAAAATAGAAACAGATTTAAAAAATGGACTGAACACTTGAGAGACTTTAATTTGAAGGCTCAACACTATTTTTTTGCAACAAGTTGTGGGAAGTCAATTTGTGGTGGCCTAGGAGGAAGTATTAAAAGAATTTTGAGGAAAGCCGGTCTACAGCTACAGACGAAGAACAAATAATGACAGCAATCAAAATGTTCAAATGTGTATGAAATCTTACGGGACTTAACTGCTAAGGTCATCAGTTCCTAAGCTTACACACTACTTAACCTAATTTATCCTAAGGTCAAACACACACACCCATGCCCGAGGGAGGACTCGAACCTCCGCCGGGACCAGCCGCACAGTCCATGACTGCAGCGCCTTGGACCACTCGGCTAATCCCTCGTGGCGACAGCAATCAATGTGTACAAGTTTTGTGAAAAAAAATATTGAAAACATTCATTTTCACTTTATTGACAAAAAAGAAGCTGATTTGGTATGGTTAAAATTAGAAAAACGTTTTTCAGCAACCCGAACCATTCCTGGAACAAGAAGTTTTCATAACTTCAAACCACTTCCAACAAACAACCTTGAAATTAGAAGGACTAAAGATAGTGTAAAACCCTCCTTAGTCTTTTCTTTCCAGTCTTCTTCTGATTGGGTTCGTGTTGAACCATCCATAAATAGCTATGTGGCTGCAAATTATGATGGTAACTTGTACTTTGGACTGGTAAAAACAATATTCAATGATGAAGAAGATGCAGAAATTCTATTTCTACATCCTTCAGGACCAGCTGCATCATTTTATTGGCCTGAAAGAGAAAATTCTTGCATAGTGCCTTTGAAACACATAGTCTGTGTAGTAGACGCACCTCAATCAAGCGGCACTGGAAGAATGTATTACTTCAAAAAAAAGACTGTATCAAAAGAACTGAAAGCTCTTGGATGAAGTGGAAAAACAGTTTGAGTCAGCATTAATGTTTATTAAAAAGACAAAATTACTCAAAAAATTCAATGTTTCAAGCAATCAGTTGGGTTATACATAAGTGTCGTAAGTACACTATCTTTGTACGTAATTCTAATGTAATCTACTATAATTAATAAACATGTTAAAAAGCCATCATTATTTTTGTTTTATCAAGTAGCCTATATGTTTAAGAGTAAATTAAAACAAATTTGAGCATTCTATCAGGTCTGAGACTCTAGATATTGCAATTCTTATAAAAGAAAACATCCATTAAAAAAAAGAAATAAATACAGATATATTTTTTTTCATAGAAAATATTAATATATTTTAATAGTATCATTTTTATCTTCAAATATGTATAATAAATAAACTTGCTGCAAAAATTCATGATGTTATCTAAAAGAGTTTTTAAGATAAGCAATTTTAAAGTTTTGAATACAAATTAAATTTACCATTTCCAAAAGTTCGGAAAATGCAAAACATAAAAACTTAAAAAATTTCTAAAAAAAAACTATTAGAGATACAGCAAAAAAATTTGCAGGTGTTGTCAGGATGGTATTAGAACCATTTGAGCCAAATATCATGAAAATCTAAGGATGTGGGTGTAAAATTTATTTTTTATTGGGTGATTTGATATGGAATGACCCAAATATCATTATTTGATGTATTTGTACCAAACTTTTTTAGGAACTGTGACAGGAGATAACTATTTGGATATGCTTCAGAATTACATGGCACCAGGACTTATGATGTGAGTCGAAAACTTTCAAGAAATTTGCTTTTAATAAGATGGTGCTCCACCACATTATCCCACTGCTGCCCACGATTATTTAAATGAAACTTTCCAAAGAAAAGTGATTGGTTGAAGGGCCGACAGTAACAAGCCTTCACATTCATGAAATATCACACCCATGGATTCTTCCCTACAGGGTGTTGTCAAGGATTCTGTTTAATATCAAAAACCTCAGACCATTGCTGAATTAAAAGACTACATACAAGATGCATTTCATGGTTTGGGCAGTGATACCACACTATACCACAGAGTATGTAAAACTGTTCTAAATAGACTTTAAAGACACATTAATGAAGACAGAAAACAGTCTGAACATAAAAAGTAATTGTAAGTATTGTTTGTATTTGTTATGAAATATAAATTCAATCAGTGCCAGTGACTTTGGCACCACCTGTATACCTGAAAGAAGAAATGATATAACCACAATTTTTTTCCTATTTTAAGGGCTTCAATCACTACTCAGTGTACTCAGAAACATGGTATATATTACCCAGAATATAACAACATCCCACAGACTAGAGCTCCACTGCCAAGCCAATCTATAGAATATCATTATCCATCCCAATTCCAATCCCACTCCCAATTCTGCACCCAATAGGCTATTCCCTTGAGGTCTGCCCAGGTGCAATACCTACTGTACACTCACTCACCACCTCTTACCACAGTCCATTAAAGGCATTTCCTATTCAATAAATGATAGGGCTACGTGTGAAAGCAGCCTTGTCATATGTCAGCTATTCTGCAATTACTGTATGGTATTCTATGTGTGCATGGTCAGAAACCAACTGTCTAGTCTCATGAATGGCCACAACCAAACTGTGACAAACTGCTGACTTGACCATACAATTGTGGAATATGCCGCACGCCACAACACAAATAACTTCAATTGCTGCCTCACTATACAGACCATTTGGATAGACACTTCCAGCACAAGTCTCTCTGTACTATGCAGATAGGAATTATCTCTCCAAAATATTCTGCTAAACTGTTCCCACTCCCTCACCTTACCTTTTCACTTATCACTTCTGCTCACACCACAGCTCCTCCATCCAGATCATGCACTGCCTACTTCACCCCTCCACCCTCAATGCAGACATTCTCTCTCTCTCTCTCTCTCTCTCTCTCTCTCTCTCTCTCTCTCTCTTTCTCACTTCTGCTGCACTCCTGTCCATCTCTTCTTTCCCTTTACAACCCCTCTACTTCTCTCTCCTACCCCCTTCTCCCTCTTCATCTTCACCTTTCTCTCTGCCTTCCCATTCCTCTCCATCTTTATCTTTTTCTCCTCTTCTCCCTCTTCTTACAACTCACTTTGTCATACCCTCTGCACACCTTTCATTTTATTGCATAGCCACAGAGACATCCGTCAAAGACCTGGCTCTTTCCTGCTACACCCTCCTTGTGTCTCCTCTACTCACTCCCCATCTCCATCAGTTCAGGTCACTGTTTTCAATAATTGAGTATCAATAAATGGTTTTGCCATGGACATGAGAGCGTGCAGTTTCATGTCTATGTGGTAGTGTGTGCTAATGTGTGCACAGTCTCCAGAAAAAGAAGTAGTGTGAGTGCTGTTTTCTATTATATTTTCTGTGTCCCATGAATTGATCTGCATTGGTTAATGGTTGCCATTCTCTTCTCTTATTTTACTTATTGTTCCATCCAGGAATTTCCATTACTGTTATATTTAAGAGTCTTCAAAACAAGAAAAAAAAAGAAAAGCTGTAAAACCTGTTGCATGCTAATAATAGTGTATAGTCATCATGACTGAGTGGTCTCATCACAAGGATTTTGTAATAACCCACTGGTCCTGTAGAACTATCAACAAATTGAAAAAGAAGAGGAAGAGGGGAACACTCATTACTGTTAATATACAAGTGGTAATTATAAGCCAATCTAACTGCAGCAACATGAATGTGCTTATGTCATTGCTTATATTTTTGAAAACATTATTTCAGCTAAAATATCAATACAGGAGATATTGCCTAGAATCAACAGTGTAACATGCACTACATTCGGCAAAAGCAGCAACATCTCATGACCTCAAAAGTAATGCCTGACACTGCGTTTATATTAGATGATGTTGCAGTGGAAATCCAGGAACCAAGTGTAACATTATCATCACCTGTGCAAATATGCCTTTGGTAGCTGCACCTCCAATGATTCTGGCTGAAAATTGGTAGTCAAAAGGATGCACATGACAATGATTTTGTCTACATCAGCTTCGTAATTCAAAAATTTTCCCTGCTCTTTGATCAAGAATGAATTAATGTTTATGGTCAGATCACGTCTCATCTATTGTAACTAGGTGATTGTTTGAGGGCAGTAACCTAACTCAGATGTCATTCTGCACAATTATTAATATGTGCCAAGTAAATCATTAACATAGTACTGTATAAAGTTCTCAAACCACTGTCCTTGGAATTTAATTGACATAGCAATATGAAAACAATGTTCACAGTAAATGTCATTTGGAAATAATATGAACATGTTTCAAAATATAATCCTATTGTCACCTCTTGTATAAACTATTCTTGAGGTTTTATGCTGTAGATAAAAATAATTACAAGTTCATAGTCAGTCATTAAAGAGAGCCATTGAATAATGGAGCAAACTCCCAGATATGGATTTCAGATAAATTCTGGTACATTTTCCCAACTTTTAATTTCTACCAGACCATCTGCAGCACATTATCCCCATATTTTTGGATGTAGATCTTACTGAACAACTCACTGCAGGCTGACTTAACAGCTCACTGCAGCCTGACATAAAATTACTCCCAACAACTTTCTTTTGTAAGCTAACAATAATTAAAACTCAAATTAGTCATTGTTGTCTACTGACTTTCCATAAATTACTAAGAAAGATTTATGTTTCTGAGTAAGTGAATAGTGGGAGATTTGTTTGAATGAGGACTTTTAGGCCAAAAATAATATGTATTGAATTATGCTGGCTAGATTGACTAATTAGGTGTTCCTATTTCAATAGCAATGTCTTTACTCAGGAAAGTAACTACTCTGTAACTAATTGAGTTCTAGAGATAACAACATGTAAGTTAGTGATCAGGGGTATGTTTACACATGAATAATGACAACAAAATTGGAAATTACTTACATTTTGTAATTAGCACAGTTTTCAGGCAAAGTACACACATCAAAAAAAGTTTTGCATCATCCCAGTTCCGAGAACAACTGAAGACAGACATTGACTGTACATATTGTATCACAGCCACAGTCCCTTTGACTGTTCAGAGATGTCACTAAACCCACCCAAAGGTGTAAACAACTATGGATGAGCAGCACCTATTAGATGGAGGGGGACAGATGATCAGTTGCAGTAATTTCACCAGGAAGGATGTACACGGCTCATGTTATCTGTAATTCAATTGTGCCTAGACAGCTAAAACTGTGGTTCAATCATGTCCACATTGGTACTTTATGCCAGGAAGGGCTCTCAACAAGGGAAGTGTCCAGGTCCCTCAGAGTAAATCAAAGCAATATTGTTCAGATATGGAGGAGATACAGAGAGACAGGAACTGTCAATGGCATGCCTTGCTCAGGCTGCCCAAGGGCTACTACCTCAGTGGATGACTGCTGCCTACGGATTATAGCTTGGAGGAACCCTGACAGCAATGCCACCATGTTGAATAAAGCTTTTTGTGCAGCCACAGGACTCTGTGTCATGACTCAAACTGTGTGCAATAGGCTGCATGATACGCAACTTCACTCCTGATGTCCATGGTGATGTCTATCCTTGCAACCATGACACCATGCAGCATGGTACAGATGGGCCCAGCAACATGCGCAATTGGCCGCTCAGGATTGGCATATGCCTTCAACCAGACAATCATTGGAGACATGTTTGGAGGCAACCCAGTTACGCTGAATGCTTTAGACACACTGTCCAGTGAGTGCAGCGAAGGTGGAGGCTCCCTGATGTTTTGGAATGGCGTTATGTAGGACCAACGTATGCTTCTGGTGGTCATGGAAGCCACTGTAATGGCTGTAAGATGCACGAATGCCATCTTCTAATTAATAGTGCAACCATATCGTTAGCATATTGATGAGACATTTGTTTTTATGGACAACAATTTGCGCCCCAATTGTGCACGTCTTGTGAATGACTTCCTTCAGGATAACAACATTTCTCGGCTAGACTGGCCAGGTGTCCTCCAGACATGAACCCTATCGAACATGCCTGGGATAGCTTGAAAAAGGCTGTTTATGGATGACATAACCCACCAACCACTCTGAGGGATCTACACCAAATCATGATTGAGGAGTGGGACAATCTGGACCAACAGTGCCTTGATGAACTTGTGGATAGTATGCCATGACAAATACAGGCATGTATTAGTGCAAGAGGACATTCTACTGGGTATTAGAGGTACTGGTGTGTACAGCCACCTCTGAAGGTCTCACTGTATGTGTGGCTTCCATGAGCAATAAAAGGGCAGAAATGATGTTAATGTTGATCTATATTCCAATTTTCTGTACAGGTTCTGGAACCGACGTGATGCCAAACTTTTTTTGATATGTGTAGCTGGTTCATTAACTCCTGATAATAAAAGGAATGTAAAAAAAAAAAAAAAAAAGTATATAGTTAATCTGGATAATTCCTGAGTCAGAATTTGAGATTTTTATGTACTTTCCACATGGCATGTAGATAAGCATATTGAATACATCACAAAGTTCACAAAAAATTGATAGACATCTGGAAAGGATCCACCTGCTTTGTTACCAAATATGAAGTACTTCTGTTTTGGCCGAGATTTGGAGTTCACATCTTTTGTTTGAGTCAGATGTATTCTAGGTTCCAGAAGCAGTTCATAAGTGATAATGTCTCTTTTGAACAGGACAATATGAATTTAAAACATATTTATTGAACATGTGTATGAACTGATGTGACATTCAGTCAGTTTATAACCATGGGCAAAGACTGCTGGAATCACACACAGTACAAAACTTTATGTCAAACATTGTAGTCAAGCTTTCTTAAATTTTGGGCTAATTGAGGAAACAATAAAACCGAATCACAGAGTATATAGACAAAACTTCCAGAAGTTTCTTATAACTTAATATATGTACCATAAAAATTTAAATAAGTACATCACGATACATTACACCATGGACAAATTCATGTACATGTTGGCACTCAACCCAAGAGGCAGGGGATGCATAAAAAGAACATTCAACCATACATAGATGCAAAATTTGAATCAATAAATGAAAGTCTCAAACATCAGACCCAAAATTTAAGAAAGCTTGACTAAAATGTTTGACATAAAGTTTTTGATAGCTAATTAGCAGAATGATACAAAGTGCAAGATGATTAGGCAGCTGCTAACCTCAAAATTCAAGAACATGTGGTACAGAGGTTATATGTTTGCTGCAATGACTACGATAATTGAAGCAATATTATAAGATGAGGAAAAACTATTAAGGCAATTGGCATTATTTTATGATCAATCAAAAAGCCTGATGAAATTTTAAAAAACTGTTTAGAATTTTAGCACTGACACAAAATTAATTGAATTTCAAGAAGGTAATTACAAGAAGTCCTGTATATGAATCCCATATAAATGAGTTAAATAAGAGTATCAGTTGATATCAAGCTCATGTTGTCTAGATGAAAGCCACTTCTGTATATATGCTGGCACTATATACAAGCTGAATACTCTCTTGACACCTGTTTAGTACACAACAGTATGCTGGCAAAACATAAAGTCATCAAGGTGCACAAGGCCCTTTGATGGAAATTACAGTTGTTAAGATTAAAGTACCAGTATTTGGAATGAAATTTATCACTCTAAGGTACTTTTAAACTTTTTACGGAATCTCTTACGCCATTCTAGATTTCATTAATCATCACAGTCATGCTAAGACAGATAAAATATATGGAATTTGCTGGGGAAAACCACCTACAAGTTTAGCTGAGCACCTGATATGTGTTAGTGGTAGAGAATTTGAAAGAGCAGCTGCTATACTGAGTGCAATATTCCCGGTAATCTCAAAACATGGAATTATTTACTGAAAGGCCTACCAACGTGTGTTGAAATATTATATTTTACTCATATTCCTAGAGTGGGAGTAGAAACCCACACACTGTGACATACAAAACTATTATTAAACCCACATTAGATGCTGAGTATGGTCCCAGTAAAGGTCTAGAGACTCATTATACATGAATGAACCATCAGTCTCTGCAGTATATGTATTACTATGACCACAATGAAAAATAGAATGGCTATGATTACTCACTGCATCAGCCACCACTTTGATTCTGGATCACATGAATAAAATCATATTTCTGAGCTTAAGAAAAGATGTGGCACTGAATAATTATCAATACAGTAGTTTGAGAACCCCAAAAACTTGTGTGCAAAACATTCCTCCAGAGACATGTTTCAATACAAGGATTGGACAACTTACAGCAAATAGGGCTTGTAGATAAGAAGCAATATTGACATGGGAATAAAGGTTTGAAATATATTTAATAGATATTGATATATATTCCAGATTTACTTGAGCATTACCAGTAAAATCAAAAATAGGGAAGGAAGCTGCATGAGTGAACAGCTGCTGCACGCAGAAATGAAATATTGTCCAGACAATTATCATGGAGGTGAGTTTTACAATATGTATTTCAATATGGCAATGGGCTGGTATGGAATACACCACTACAGGACATTCTCCTATGTGAAAGTGTGTATCACAGAACATTTGAACAGAATGTTAGAAAACCATAAGTGGATGCACTTTAATATCTGAGGATCATCCAAGTGGCTAGATATGCTCATACAAATAACTGGACAGTGTAACAAAACTACACATTATACAATGAAAATTATGACAACTGATGTTCATGATAGTAAACCTCTAAATGCAGTATATGGTTTTATTAAAATGTTGGACGCACGCAAACATATATTTAGTGTAGGAGATTTAGCATATATTTCAATATACAAAATGGTATTTGAGAAACCTTACCTAACAAATTTGGTAGCTGAGATATTTACAGTTTTAAAAGTGCAAAGGACAAATTCTAGAACTTACAAGTTAAAGGACAATAAAAGTGAAGAAACTGGTGGAAGATTTTGCACAGAAGAATTGCTGAGAAACTCTGAAGTGGATGTATTTCTCATAGAGGATGTCATAAATCACTGAGGGAACAAGGCCTTAGTTAAATGATTTGACTTCCTTTCATAGTACAGTAGTTGGGTCACTGCAAGTATATAAAAGGCCATGCAAAACTCAAACCATGATGTACCATAATACAAGTGGGAGGAAGAGCATCAGCACAGGGGATAGTAGTGTTCTCAATAAACAACCAGTAGCACTGCACATTCCTACATATAACTACTGTAGGTGTGAAACTAATCCTCAGAAACAGCTAAAATTGGTGATAAGTGTATTAATCTATTGGATGAGGCCTAGAAGGAACATTATATCACTTACCTTACAAATAAACTTTGGTGAAATGTCATACTGCAGATTGAATTTCAGCTAGTAAAACTAATGCAATACATGCAAGAAAAGAGACTGTTATAGGCAAGTACACTGCAGCATTTATGTTTCATGAAAAAATGTGCCCCTAAGTTAAACTGGGTTTGCGAGTAAATTTCTGACAAGTTATGATCAACAGTCACTGTACACTAAAGGAGAAAACAAAATCAGTGGGAAATCTAAAAAATTGCATCAAGTCAGCTGCTATAAGTGTCCTGAAGCAGAAAGGAGTAAAAAGAATGCAATGTACTGAGATGCCTAGTATCTACCATTAACTAAGGCATGTGTTGGAATTATCCTATTTCTGTGCTGGTGGGCCCTTCAGCAATCAGCTCTTTAGTTGGAGGGGTGGCCGCCATTATCCAGACAGTAAAAAATGTGACAAACACTCAGGAACAGCTTCACAATGTGCAAACACACAATAAGATTATGCAGTCTCTGGCTATGAGAAAAGGACTATATTTAAAACCACACAGAAAATGGCTTAAACTGTCCATGAAAAAGAAAGGAAAAATTCATATCCATACTATACGACAGGCCACTTACAGATACCACATACTATATTACTTTAGGAACCGCACATGATTATTTCATTATTATTTGCATTTTGTACAATGAATTTGTGGGAATGGGATTGGTAATCAGGATATACAAAACTTAATTCCCATATACGTTGTAGCTCATATATATTTACACTTGACACTGTGTCCGTACAGAATGAAGTATAACAAAGAACTGACTAAAGTAAAGTTAAGATGGAGGCTCAACAGAACACTTAGAGTTCACAGATATTAAGTTTCATGGTTGATATGAACTATCAACGCCACACAGTCCCCCCCCCCCCCCCCCCCCCAGTATGGAGTACTACAGATGTCCAAGGGTGAGGATGTGTGGGTGTCGACGTCAGTGTAAATCGTGCGCGTAGGCAGGTGCACCACTGGTACTTCCTTCTCAAACAAGGTGCATTGTGCAGGCAGAGCAGTGACAGGCAGGTCCACTTCATAGATGAGATGGCGGCTGGCCCAGAAGTAAGCAGGCGGGGCAGTCGATGGCATGGTGGAGGCGTGTGTGGCCCTTAAGTGGATCGGACTGTCTGTAGAAATGAAAGCATGTAGAGATGCTCGGTCATACTCATGCAGGTGTGTGAGGTGTAAGGGACTGTCTGATGGTGGGACCTCAGTATCTGTCAAAAGAATGAGCATTCGGTCATTGTACGTCACTATGGAAATGTCGTTCACTCGGTGCGGCGGCACGCTGCAGGACAAACTGATAGTAGGTGTGTGTGTGTGTGTGTGTGTGTGTGTGTGTGTGTGTGTGTGTGTGTGTGTGTGTGTGTGTGTCTGCGATGCTGGAAGTGAGGGCGCAAAACCTGTGCAGGGTGAAACATGGGGTGAGGCTGGGAAATCAGTGAATGGTGGCGAACAGTCTTCAGCAGAAGACGTGTGCGGTGAGGTCGATGGGAGCACGTCTTCATTATCGATCAAGGATAGATCATCTGTAGAGTCCAACTGTGGCGGTGTCAGACCATCAGGGTCGATGAAAGTCAGTTTCAGGTGATGCAGAGAAACTGTCTGTGTGCAGTATTTAATCATGATAACAAAAGTCATGCCCCCACCGCAGGACCTTGTAGGCGCCAAGATAAGGAGGTTGAAGAGGCTGCCTAACCACATCATCAAGCAGCATGACATGGGAGCATTCGGTGAGTGCGGTGGGAACATAAGTCTCAGGCGGTGAGTGACTGATAGGCGGGTGCAAACGCGTTTGTTGAAAAAGCGTGTGCATCCGGCTAATGAAATCTGGAGAGGGGGAAGATCCTCACTAACCTGGGGAAGAATAATTTCCTCTGGTCCCACCGGATTCTTGCTGAAAACAAATTTGGATATAGTCCCCTGTAGGTCAGGTTTATAGGTCGAGTGTTGACCAAGTAGCATCCACGGGAGAGCTTCTGACCAGAGACAATCATGGCATCGAAGGGCCATCTCTAGGGTGTGGTGCAATCTCTCCATCAACCCATTGCTTTGTGGATGATAGGTGGTAGTGTGTATTTTTTTAATACCGCAGATCTTGCAGAGGATGGTGAAAAGGGAGGATTTGAACTATCGACCTTGATTGGTGGTGATAGTCGTCGTGCACCTGAAATGAGTGATCCACGAGCCAATGGAAGACTTGGCTACCGTCTCAGCAGTACTGTTAGGGAGAGGGACAGCCTCGACCCAGCAAGACAAATGGTTGATAGTGATAAGATATATCTATGGCCCTCTGAAGGAGGAAGAGGCTGGATCAGATCAATATGTACTTGCTGGAATCATCCTGCGGGAATGTCGAACCTGCCCAGAGATGGGGAGGTGTGGCGGCTGATTTTGTTGTGCTGGCAAGCGATGCAGCTGCATGCCCTGGTTTGACAGTCCCATTTGATGTTCTTCTAAACAAAACATTCTGACATGAGACGTGTGGTGGCTGGAATGCACAGGTGGGCTAGGTTACGCAGGGTGTTGAAAATCTGTCGGCGTAGCCCAGGTGGGAGCAAAGGTCGTAGGGTGCTGGTCGAAGAATCACACCACACCTCATTGGAAATGCCAGGGAATTTAGCCTTTGTGAAGACAATTGATGTTTGTGGGGTCTCATAGGAGAACCTGAGAATCTTCATCAGAAGCTTGGAGGAAGGCCAGATCAGAAAGATCAACGATGTGGGAAGAAATCTGCAGCAATGTTATCTGCACCCTTGATGTAATGGATGACTGCCCCTGGTAGCTGAGGTGTCAGCGCAACAGAATGTCAATCCTAACAGCCCAGGTTTGACTCCCAGCTGGGTCAGAGATTTTCTCCACTGAGGGACCGGGTTTGGTGTTGTCCTAATCATCATCATTTCATCCATATTGATGCACAAGTCGCCAAAGTGGTGTCAAATCGAAAGAATTGCACCCGATGAATGGTCTACCTGATGGGAGGCCCTTGTCACGTGACATTTTCTTATGTAACGGACATCCATTGTGAATTGAGAAACCAGGTCAAAGTGGCAGTAACGTCGAGGGGGTGGGTCCTCAGGTGGGTGCAGAATGCTTCTGCCAGTGGTTTGTGATCGGTGAGGACGAAAAACGAATGTCCCTCATCGTTGGCGCAGAAATGTTTGATTGCCTCATAAACAGCAAGGAGCTCTCTATCAAATGCAGAATATAGATAGTTTCTTGGAGAAGAAATGAAGGGGACTGTATCACCCTTGCATTGTTGCAACACTGCCCCCACCACGATTGCTGGTGTCAGTAGTGATGAATAACTTGACCGAGGGTTCGGGGTGGGTGAGTGTCAGCGTGAGCTAAAGAAGTCTTTAGAGTCTTGAAGGCCTCTGGCATCAGAGCAGTCCAAGAGATGGGTTTGATACCGGAAGTTTGTTTGCCTGATAGTGCGTCCGTCAGGGGTGCCTGAACAGCGGCGGCGGAAGGCAAATGGCGACGCTAGTAATTGATGGTGCCGAGGAAATGGCGTAGCTCTTTGTAAGTAGCCAGGCATGACAGAGATGTAATAGCCTTCACACAAGATTTGGGGGGCTGTATTCTGTCAGCAGAGATGGTGTATCCTAGGAAGGAGACTGATGCCTGGTGCAACTGAAACTTGTCTTTGTTGACCCCGACACCATTGGAGTTCAAGGTCTGGGGGACTTTAGACAGATGATTTTCACGTTCCTCCACAGAGCTGCTGAAAACAAGAATGTTGTCCAGATAAGCAAACCAAAACTCGAACTGTCGCAAGATAGAGTCAATGAAACATTGCCACGTTTGCGCCGCATACTTTAGGCTGAATGGCATGAAGTGGTATTGGAATAAACCAAGTGGTGTGATAATAGCTGTCTTAGGAATGTCTTCTGGAGCCACGGGAATCTGGTGGTAGGTGCATTTACAGTCAATAACAGTGAAAATTGTGGTGCCCAATAACATATGAGTGAAGTCATTGATGTTCAGCACTGGGTAATTGTCCATGAAGGTACGAGTGTTTCAGCATCTGTAATTGCTGCACATTTGAAAAGATCCATCATGTTTGGGGTTGAGGTGGATTAGTGAAGACTAGTTGCTGTTAGAAGGTTGCAGAACACCTGCCACCAAAAGTTCATTAATCTGCTGCCGGGTCATGCGCAACTTCATCGGGTTGAGGCGTCGGACCTTATGCCTAATATAAGGGCTGGCATCTTGTGTGTAGTTCCATCAGTGATGGAAGAAACTGAGAACTGCACATGAGATTGGTTAACATCCTGGCGCCGAGTCTTCAGATGAGTAGGGCACAACGAGGTGTAGCCGTTAGCGCGAGTGGTGAAAGGTAGCACGAAAGTCACATGTCTTTTACGGGAGGGGGTGGGTGCACGCACAGCGCTGAGTGAAGGGGAATGGGTGGTGATTGTCCGCTGTTAAACCTTGCACTGGACAACCGGTATGGGCGAGAGCAGTGCTGGCATCACACATGGGTCCACAATGACCACTGGGTCATGTGGTCAGTGAGTGAGAGAGGGGGAACGTTTATCAACACGCGCAGTAGCTGTCCAAGAGGTGGACGTGGTTGCAACATGCTTGCCACTGTCATTAGCAGCACTGTTTGAAACACACGGCACTGGATGAGGTGAGCATGATTGGGGGGGGGGGGGGGGGGGGGGTTTGGAACGTCACACGCAAGTAATGTTTGTGGACTAACCTGGTGAGAGTTCGAGCTAGGCTCAGCAAAGCAATCTTGTTTGGGTTGCGGTGCCACGGACTGCAGTTGCAGAAGCGAGGTAGGAGCCACAATGAGCTCGCTGTAAGTGGATGCCATGCACTGTTTCAGCTTCTCGTTGTCCTGGCAGAGTTGCGTCACTGAGTCATCTTCTGACAGTAAGTCGGTAATGCAGGTCACAATGTTGCCTGCGAGGGTGGAGCACTCACGTATAATACTGGATGTTGCAGTGGAAACAGAGTGTTGGGCATAGATGTAGGTGCATGGTATGTAAGTGTTCATAGGATGGTGGAGCACTGAACCCTGTATGACATTTTGAGGCAGTTCATAATGAGCCAAAAAATCCATACTGAGGATTGGTTAATCGCTGTCATCACTGTAGAATATCCACAGAAAATGTAGAGAAGGACATGGGCTCACCATAACCTTTACTGAGCCTGAGGTAGGTAATTTCGATGCGTTGACAGTCCGTAGAAGTGACTTCGTCTGTGAAGAAGTGGGTGGAGCCATCAAAATAGGTATAATCGACACGTCAGCATCAATGTCGACAAGAAAAACTAGACCTGATGCAATGTCAGTCACATAGAGATGACCAGGCGGACAAGTGAACAGAGTGTAATGTAAGAGGATGCCTGTTAGGTTCCCCGCAGATCTCGGTGTCTCTTAGTTCCTGTGGCTGGCATTTGGGTGACAGTGGAGCGAGCCCTCCCTCTGCCAGCTGAAGGTTGGTATTCGGGGGCCCTGTGCTGATGCATGATGTAGAATGAACTGCCTGCTGTTGCTGCAGCAACGAATTCAACTGGTCAGCAATGGATAGGTGGAAGCCAATGGACTTGAACAAGTGTGGTAACAGATCGATCTGTAGATCAGTAGGTAGCTTGGCAGACCACACAGCACATAGCATGGTGTCAGGCATGGTAGGCTCATTCACAAGCAATTGAAGTCAGCGCCAGAGTTGTGAGGGGGTGCATTCTCCCAGGTGCTCCTCTTAGAGAATCTTGATTATTAACTCTTGTGGTGAGCAGGCAAGTCGTTCCATTCTTTGCAAACTCATATTTTGGTGCAAGCGGCAGCGAAAGGAGCAAATCACAAATCAAATCTGAGTGGTCATGGAGGTGTGTGATGAGGCAGAGAAACTTTGAGTTGTCATCAGACACATGATGTAACTCGAACAGATGCATGACGAGCACGAACCACGATGCTGGGTTGCGCTTGTATAAGGGCGGTAGCTTTGGCAGGTAGCCAGGAGGGGGTGATGACAGCGGCTTCAGTGTCTACTGGGGTAGTGGCTGAACTGAGGTTAAGTCAGAAGCCGGCGTGGAAGGCCTGGATTTAAACCAGGAGAGCGAAACCATAGTAGCTGCAGCTGGCATATTTGACTGTGTGTCATGAAAACACGGCACGGGAGGCACGAATGGTACCGCAGAAATGGGTGGATGGACAGCACATAAGGGGGGCCTGGAAACTGGACCATGACTGACAAGTGCTGGATGGAAATGACCCGCTTCTGGAACAGGGTGAGAGACTGGCATGGCAGACACAGGCGGTGCTGTGACAGTGGCAGGTGGTTGAGTGACCGGAAACGGGGACCCCTGCAAGTGAAGGGGGGAGGGGGAGGCAGTGGGGGGGGGGGGGGGGGGGTTGAGAACGCCACCTGTGTGGAAACTGTCTGATGCATAACATGCCTATAGTACATGTGGCCGGCCACTGAGGCGAGGTAAGGGGTCCATGTTACATGGAACACTGTGCATGTAAATTGGACACAACTGGAACACCACAGTTACAGAACGGATCTGGCGTGATTTGTAGTAATGGTGGCATTATACATGGCCCGACAGTAACTGATGTAGCATGCCAGTGGATGGCTGAACACATGTTTGATTGGAGATCACTTTGTTCTTGAAACACTCAATTTGAAGAGACACAAATCGAAATATTGTTCACTTCACATTTCCCTGTCAGATGGGCAAAATCCGGGGACGTGAAGCCTGAGTCCATTGTTCACTCTAATGGTTTAGTTGTCAACTGTTGAAAGCTAATGAGGTTAGCACATGGCGTTGGTCGGGAACGAGAATCACTGTGCATAAATGATGAATATGCCATTGGCAAAGAAATTACGAAACTCGGTGAGTGGAGTTATACTTCCACATCTTCGAACAAGGCATTGTTTGGCATGGTCATTGCGTAGTGCATATAACCTGTTGCATAGACACTGGCATGGAAGATGTGAAACATGAACGAACTGCAGGGTCACCACTATGGGAACAGGATCGGTAATTGGGATATAGAAAACTTAATTCCGATGTATGTTGTAGCTCGTATATTTTTACACTTGACACTGCATCCATACAGAATGAAGTATAATAAAGAACTGACTAAAGTAAAGATGGAGGCTAGACAGAGCACTTAAGAGTTCACAGATATTAAGTTTTGTGGTCAATATGAACTATGGATGCCACAAATTAATCAAATTTATGTGTCATCATAAAACTCATTTCCTCTCAATTAATGGTTGTAATGCATTGTTTAAGTGCATGATGCCTACTGTAGGCTGATGTTTAAAATTTCTCCATTATAAACAATCGTCACTCTGTCCTGGAGGTGATAGATATGTCCACTGTAATGTATTGCAGCTGTACTTATAACAAGAATACAGTTACAAATGAAATAAAGTTAAGTGTGGTACTTCTCATTAAGCAATGCTGAGCAGAAAAGTTCATTACTTTAAAACAAAAGTGACATGGTCAAGAAAAAAGAGGTATAACATTATGCTATGACAGGGTATTGGAAGTATTTTCCTCAAATATGAAAGTAAAATCACAGTGGAAGAGCTTAGTAAGAAATTACAAGAAACTTCACACAACCTTAAGACATACACGGAGACCAAAATTGGATCAGGAATCAGTTGTAATGATTTCTGTAACTTATATCTAACATTCTGAGCTACCAATAATATAGTATCTACATTTAGACTTCAAAAAGGCAAACTTAAGTTTCAAACTCTCAAATAACTTCATTTCGTACATTTTTCCTGATTTCTCAAGAGAAATTTCCACTAGCTCATACAGTATTTTTACGGCTGAATATTGCAATACCCCGCTGTGTTTTTTATCTGTTTTGTCTGTTTTCCTAATTTAATTTGCCATAAAGAAAGGAGACACATCATTCTAAAGAATCTCTCAAAATACCATATCATAGTTGTACTCCAAGCACACAAAATGCTTAATACTGTTTATGAAATGGTGTTTAATTGTATCTGGTATGTGCCATTAAAACTGTACACATTTCTATGTGAACTAAAATTTCATTAAACTGTTATACTTAAGCTTAACAGCAAAGTTCAGAAATCACTGGCAAGTTCTCACCTTTGAGAATGCTACATCAGATTGTTCAAGAGCTGGTATGTCACCAAGCCCATCACCAAGAACAGCAGCAACCTGGGATTCACCATCATTCAGTGAATTAGTGATACCCAGCACCATATGGTATTTATCCATGGATGAACATCGAGCAACAACACGGAGATATGGCCACAGGCTATCCAACAGTGACTGCCGTACCTACATCAGAGTTGAGAAAAATCAAGAAACTGCAATGTGATAACTTGCTTCAACTGAGTAAGTTCATTATTTAATACTTCTGAAAGAGAAAGGTCTCAGAACAAAAAAGAAATAACAACAGCAAATGTAAAACAAAGTAAAATGTTTTCAGTTGACCATTATCTAAGAGATTCTCTGCAATCATATAATACTCCCAATATACTCTCATAACAGTTTGAGAATAAGGGTTATTTATACAGAGAATACATGTCAGTTATGAAATTTCAGCCAACAAAATAGAGATCCAAAGTGTATGTGTTGAACTGAAACTTAAAATCAGACCAGCAAGCACTTACAGAAAGGTAAAACGATTAGAGAATATTGAACTTTGTGAAACATAACTAAATGAATCAACCATAGAACATGAGAAGGATAATACTCAATATGTCCTGTGTTCCATCATTTTAAAGCAATAAAACTTTTCCTCAATGTATGTATGGCCTGATGCAGTGTATTTCCATAGGTGTCATATATTTGTGTAAGTGAAGAACTGAACTCAGTGCTTTGGAATAACATACAACAAAACAAGGAGCAAACAGGTGATGTATCATTGAACTGTTCAAAATATCAGCATGTACAGAGCAGAAATGTGGGTAGTAGACAAGCATAAGAGAAAAAAGTTCTTGTGCTGTCGATGAAATTTTGGAGGGAAAGTTGTGGCATCTGCAACCTGGACCATATACCAAGTACAAAAGGGGCACCATGAGTCCCAATAAATCAATAATAGACCCACGATGAAGCAAAGGCAGAAATTAACAAAGTGAGCTAAGCAAACTTCCATACCTGTATGTGGGGAGCTGGTGTTAAGTTCAACATGTGTGGCCCATGGATTGAAGTTATAGACTCTCAAAAAAGGCACATGTACTACACAATGGTTTAGTTCACACTGCTGTTGCTTTTTTTGCTGACCCATACCCACATGTACCACACGTTACCAGAATTTTTCCTCTTGGCTGGTATGTACGCTGACAGATATCTGATGCAGCTAACTTGGGCTCTGGCCTCCATTCACACATTTTTCAGCACGGTTGCCACACAGATCCCCTCTTGGAGATTGGATCTTGGAAGCTGCAACAAAGGCAACCATCCAGTTTGTATGACAGATGTTTGGGTTCCGCATGCTTTGTTGTGAGGACAGCACAAGCGTGATGGAGGTTGGCAGTCAGGGGTGATTGGGTGGTGGTGGATGACATCAGCTCATGTTAGCACAGTGGGAATGTTCTCATGCAGGCGGCTAGTAACTGTAGAGCATGCAGCACTGGTAGTGAGTTATGTGGAAATATGTCATCTGAAAGAAAAAAAAACTAATAATAAAGGGTAACAAAATAAAGCAGTTTAGAGTTCACAGATATACATGGGAGGACCCCACAGGATTTAGTCCAGACTCAAAGCTTCAGCACAATGGAGGTATGCATACCACATGTAGTGCCTATACCCTTGTGAGAAGGTGTCATTGCGTGAATATGGTTCCCAGAACTATGATGGACAAGCTTAGTGGTGTGGAGGGTGATGTCTAGAGCTCAATAGGAAATGACACAGAGACCCATCACATAAGTTAAACTGACCTCAATGCATGATATTGTTGAGCACACAGTCACGAATGCAAATCTGGGAGCTGTGAGAAACAAGTAGCCAGTTAAACATGAGATGGTTTCTGGAGCTCAACTGGAGATGATGTGCTGATGACATGGCTCACTGTGACAGGGTGCCTATGGCTGGAGATGACCTGGGGCATTGTTATGATGCAGCATGGGCATTTGAAATGACTGGGCAAAGTGGGATGGGGCTGAAGTGCACATGGCATTGCAATGACAGCTGGTGGTGTGCATGTATCATTTGGAGCCACGGTTGCAGGCTCTGCCTGACCAGTGGCAGAGGAAGCATCATCCATTAACAGGTCTTCTGCTGGGTCGAAGAAGTGAACAGCATCAGGAGCAGTCAAGACATAAGCTGGCTTGACTGTCAATTAACACTTTGGTTGACTCGCTGTTGCACTCGATGTCGCATGTTCTCTCACCGCAGGTGACAATGTGGTGTAGACCCAAGTACAGCAGTCAGATGCATGCAGACATTTTACCAGTAGGGGGGCCAATGCATTGCAAGATGATGGTTCGTCCATCATAAAATCACCAGGAATGGTGAGAGATTGTCCACATACAAGGTCAGTGGGTGAAGCACCAATATTTTCTTCCAGTGTTACTCACAGGCCAAGCAGTACTTCCATCAAGACGGAATCATGGCAAGTTGGGGCGGCTTTTAGTGTTTGATGGAGCTGCTCAACTATGCTGTTGGACATCATGTGATAGCTGGTAGTTCTGTGTAACTGCACGCCACTCAGTCAGGCGATTTGTGTGAACAGCGCACAGTCAAACTGGTGGTCACAGTCTGCTGTGACATGGCTGGGGCAGCTGGAGCGTGCCACCCAGATGTCAATGAAGGCTGGTATGATGTTCTCAGAAGTGATGTTCAGAGTGTGTGATGCTTCTGCTGCACCATGAATAGGTACAGGCATGGATTCTAGTAAATGGCTGGAAGGTAGTAATTATGGGACCAACTGTCACACTGGATGGCAAGTGCAGGCAATGTTATTTTGCATATTATTCTGGTAGGAAGGTTTATGTCACCGCTCACAAGCTAGAAGATGTGGCCTGGCAGGCACTGTATACAAATGTGAAGTAATCAGGGCAGCACAGGGCACTGACATGCTGTGAGAAACCCATCCATTGCAGTGACAACAGCGCCTAGTGACCTGCCTGTAGAGGCCAGTGGGCAGAGGAAAGCTGACATTCTAATTATCAAAGAACACTCCACTTCCCCCCCACCCCCCTCCCTGAGGGGAAAAGACATAAATAAGTGAACCTGGAGGCTCAAAGACACAGTCATATTGCCATTTTGTCCATGTCTAGAATCAGAGAAAATGATGATTGTTTACATTAAAGGTCAACCACAATGACCTCTGGTGATGGATATCAGTAACAAACTGGCCCACTGAAGCTACCTCCAACCTGTGCTGCATGGATACATCATCACTGTGGCAGGGCAGGTAGGTTGCACACTAGAACTACACCAGTGCAAGGAGCTGCTGCTATCCTCTGCTCTCTGAGTGACATTATCTGCTGGACTGCAAGCTGTTGTCTTCAGGGCCAGGGCCAGGGCATGAATTTGCTGCCCTCTGGGTACAGAACTGTCTGTGAGCACTGGATGAATTGCCCTGGGAGGACTGACAGAGCTGCTAAGGCTCACTATAATGACAATGGTCAACTGCTTCCCTTTGGAGTTCTACATAAGCTCCACAAGTTATACTTGATGGAGCAGTGAGCCACATTCTGGGCCATGCAGTGGCCACTTAGCTGTAACATGAGTAGGATTACTACATCTGCAGAATTGTGTAACCAGATGCCGATGCTGCAAATTTCAATGTTTGTGTTGACACTGACCCACTCAGGCCACACGGCACCATCGCCAAGTTCAGCGCTAGCCCAGCTGTGTATCTTTGATGTAATAAAGTCAATGATGTGCTTACCTATGTTTCTCTGCACACTTCAGTGAGAGTCATCCCTCTCTCCTAAACCATACCTCTCAGTCATTCTGACATATTACAAACCTCCAGCTCAGGATGTTGTAGCACCTGTGACCAGCATGTGAAGCAGTCTATCATCATCAGCAGATAATGCTTGCATTTTGACAGAGAGAGTGGGCCCATGATGTTGGCAGGGATGTATGCAGAAAGACATGTCATGTTGGAAAAGGTTCCAATGGGTTCAGGGGTGTGCCTCACGATTTTGGCATGTTGGCATGCACAGCAAGTGCATGCCCGTTGATGGCAGTCTTTCAGTGGTTCTGGCTAGATGAAATGCACAGCCATGAGCGACACAGTGGTGTTGATGCTGGGGGTGTGGCAGTCCGTGGACACAGTTGAAGGTACTTCACCTAAATTTCCTCAGGAGAAATATGTGATGTGTGGCTGTTGAAACATCACACCAAATTTTACAGGCAGAGACAGGAATGCACACAAGCTCAAGCTGTAGGACACTGGAAGTGCTGTGCTGGAGGCAGTCCAGTCGTTTGTCAATCTCCCATTCTTGGGCAACATCCTTGAATTTCACAGGAGGAGAGATAATGTCACAAGAACAGGACAAGCAGTTGGCAACAGTGTTGTCAACTCTGGAAATATGCCAGACATCTGTGGAGAACACACAACACATGCTCCAACTACTGGAAATTGCATGGCATACACTTGGTATTATTGTTTCTCAATGTGTGAGTTAGGGGCTTGTCACTAGTAAAACTTATGAAGGGATGAGCTTTCACTGATGGCAGAAGTATTTTAATGCCTCAAACACCACAAGTAATGCAGAACTGTAAGCAATCTATGCATGTTGCAACTCTGAAAGAAGTCCTTGAGAAGAAATCAAATGGCTGCCAGCTGGCAGTTATTCATTTTTGAAGCATTGCACTTATGGCTATCTGACTAGTGTCCATGACCACACCCAAGTGAGCACACAAGACAGCGGCATCACTTTCACAAGGCTTCATTTGGACTTAATAAAGCTTCTCTCCATTGCATCTGTCTAGTTAACAGGAATCTTTACCTTCAAACTAGGGCTGCATAGCGCCACAGTCAGGGGTTCCAGCACTGTAGTGGAGTTAAGCAAATGGTGCCAATATAAATTTGTCATGTCAAGCTAATAGTAAAGTCTTTGTGCGTCTTTAGGCACAATATGTTCCAGACTGTATCTTACCTGGTAGTGGTGTGGACCCACTAGGGCTGACTAAATGACCTACAAACAAAGTTTCTGTGACTGCAAATATACTTCCTGAGTGGTCAATGACAATGCTGGCCTCACTCAGGTGCCGAAAGATGGTTGTTAGATGGAGGAGGTGGACTCAGATGACTTTAAATACATGAGGATGTCTTTGAAGTATGTAAAAGACCACAGTAAGCCCCATAAGACGCCATCCAGGAAACACTGCCTGATCTGGGCGGCATTCTGGAAGCTGAACATCCTTTATAAGCTTTCAAAAAGCACAAATGGCATGTTAATTGCTGTTATCTGAACGTCTTCATATGCCACAAGGATCTGTGTGAATGACTTCACGCAGTCAATTTTGATAAATATAACTGAATCCACTAAGGTGTGGTTCAAATCCTACAGGCACAGTACTGAATATCAATCTGGCAGCATTTAGGCATTTAAGGCATGATAGTCTCTTCCTGCGCACGATGAATTATGTTTCTTTGGCACTAAGTGCAAGGCAGAGGACCATGGGGTGCGCGTTGGCAAACAATGCGCTGTTGCAAAATGGCCTTGAACTTAGTCTTTGTTACAGCAAGTTTCTCAGGCAAAAGTGAATGTCTGCAGCACAAGCTGGGTGGGCCGGGAGTAGTCACAATGTGGTGGACCATCAAATGTTTGACATCTCTCAAGTGTACCAGGCAGGTAAGTGAGCAATGGAAATTAGTCCACTATGTCTGCATACTGTTCAGGGGACTTCACTGGTTTAACACTGAAGAAAGCAGTTGGCTGTCACTGCCCCACTATTTTCAGATCTGTTGTTAAATCAAGCTGCAGGGTGTTCACGATGTTAGCTAATGAGTTGTAATGGCTAAGGAAAACCACATCCAGGATCAGTTCATTAACATCAACCACAGTAAACTTCTACACAAATGTGTGATACAGTTCAGGGTTCAAATTTTGGTGATGAGTGCAGCATGTTTTTACTGTTGCATTGTTTTTCACCATAAGGGAAAGCAGCTTCACCTTCCAGCAGTCTCTTAGCATAGATCAAGGGAAAATAGACATATCAGAACCCATGTTGAGAAGGTACTTCATACTGCCAAGCCATTCAAGTATGGAGATATGCCAGGATATGCACTGCAGCTGGGTGCACCTTGGTCTGGCTGCAGTTGGCACTTGGGTGTGAACATGGAAGCCAAAACTTTGTCATTTCACTGCCAAAGTGGGAACGATGTCAGCAAAACCCACTTGGCTGCTACTCTAATGTTGTTGGCATACCACCAGAACCCCTCGTACTGTGCTGCTTGATGCACGAGCTGGATCGGCAGCATCATTATCACTGCCTCTGCAGCACCTGCTGCCCTCTGTCTGTGAGTGCACCAACCATTCAACTTGCATACTGAGTGCTGCCATCTGTGCACCAAGTCTTGAACTAGGTGTTGCAGATCAGCATCTATGCTGGTGGTTGCAGGTGACATGTCAACATGGATTCAAATTTGCCGCCACAGCTACAGCGTAGTAAGCTGCTGAGGCACTGGTGTTGGGGTACCATTGCCAGCTTGTTATGCACCCAATCAGCCAAGTCCACAATGGTGTCCAGCTGTATTTCTGTTTGCATGGTAATGACAGCTTTCACTTATGCTCGAAGGCTGTGCATCCAGGTAGCATGCAGCAGCAAGATCATATCCCTGTGAAAGGTCCAGGTTCAAAACATGCTCAATCCACACAACCAGCACTTCCTGTTCCAATTCTGGCAAAGGTTTAGAGTACCCCATCAAGGGCCAGGCCACCTGTGAAAGCAACCATGTCATTTACCAGCTCTGCTGCAATCACAGCTTTTTATATTGGTATGACTACCAACAGCTGTTCATCAGGATTAATGGCCACTGACAAACTGTGGCCAAGAGCAAAGTAGGCCACCCTGTGGTACAACATGCACTGGAACAAACACACTTGATTTCAATGGCTGCTTCACTACCTGAGCCATCTGAATCCTTTCCTCAACCATCAGTTTTTCCAAACTGCACAGAGGGGAGTTATCACATTCT
Source organism: Schistocerca americana (assembly GCF_021461395.2). Classification (NCBI taxonomy): domain Eukaryota; kingdom Metazoa; phylum Arthropoda; class Insecta; order Orthoptera; family Acrididae; genus Schistocerca; species Schistocerca americana. The sequence continues at coordinate 671,103,616 of NC_060122.1, forward strand.
CCACTCCCATAATTATCCTGCCCTCAACTTATGGTAACATACTGTCCCCACACCCTCCACCCAACAGTTTCCATACCCTCTGTCCTATCATCTCCTCCCCATTCTCACCTCTCCCCCTGATTATTTGCAGTCCTGTGCCAATGCATTGGCCTGACATTCCCCACTCCTTTCTTGCTCATTTTTTCACCATCACCATGCCTCACAACTTCCTGATGCTGTGCCTGTTGGCAATTTAGTCCCTGCAAACTCCACCATCTGTACACTACTATCCCTTCCTCTTCCCCACCACCTCCAAACTGTTGCTTGCATCCCACGTGTTAGTTGCATTCTAGCCCGAGATGCTGGAGTTGGCGGTCATGTGTGCATGAGGTGTGCTTGCTTGTGTTTGTGTGAGTGGTGTGTGTGTGTGTGTGTGTGTGTGTGTGTGTAAGTTTGTCTTAGTGATGAATGCTGTGGCTGAAACTTTATGTGAATGTCTTTTAATTGTGCCTGTCTGCAACCTGATGTGTTTTCTTTACAGTAAGTCGCAATGTCTTTTCCTATATTGTTGAAATTACACTGTTGTCAGGTAGTTGAAAAGTGTGCAGAGGACTTGTGTCAAATGCTGTTCATGTTCCTCAGGAAAGGGGGAAAACCGAAGATATCATCTTTTTGGCGTACACAAATGGGAGGCTGAACAGTAAAAAATCAATAAACTACTGCCAAGTCTGGGCCACATTTTTTAGACCATATAGTGTGAAACAGTACTCAGATGACCCAAACGAGGTAATTAGACCAGTCTTGGGAATGTCATCCTCAAACATGGGAATTTGGTGTTAGGCCCTGCAGCAATCAAGATTGCTGTACACACACACATCACTGAGCAGCTGGGTGAAGTCCTAAATGTGTGTGATCAAATAATTGCCTGTAATAGTGCAAGAGGTTCAGAACCCTGTAGACCATACACAAATGAAATGAACCATCCATCTTCTGAATGAGTGCATGGCGGAAGACCAGTTTCTGTCTGATTAAGCATTATACAGTTTTTTGAGATTGAGGTGCAAGCCTTGTGCTGTATCTGGGATTTCCCTAGTTTTTATTCTGTGATAAGTAGCATTAGTAAAGTGCATCGCATGAGCCCATGAGAGTAATGTCACCATTGGTCCTAGTGGGTGATGGTGCACTAGGAGGCTTCACTGGGGAGCAATGTGTAACTGACTTTGGAGATCTGTGCAAGAGGTAGCACTGGAGGTAGTGTGGGGGTGGCTGCCAAAATGCCATCAGAGTGTGATGCTCAAAGGATATCTGACATAATGTTAAATGAGCTTGTCTCAGTTGCACATATGCTGCATCAGTCAACTAGTAAAGTATGATGTTGTGTCCTCATACAGTCTGAGAAGCAGAGTGCACAAGCATAAGCTCAACCAATGACATCATGAGTTGAGCTTTTAGACTGGAGTGTTCTGAGTGAGATGCAATGGGGAGGGGGAGGGTGGGGGGGGGGGGGGAGTGAGATCCTTAGGGGGAAAAGGAAGTACAACCAAATGATCCCAAGATTAGGTAGCTGGAGACATGGTGGAGCATTGAGGCTGACTGGCCATTTGGTGATAACCCAAGATGTTTCAGGAATTCTATACCCAGTACAGGTTCAGCCACATGTATGGTGTGGAAAGTCCATAGAAAATGAAGATTAGGAGTCAAGTGACCTGAAGCTTTGCAGCACTGAGGACAGTGATACTAGAGTTGTTAGCCTAACACAAGGTTAGCTCGAATGGTGACATGCAAGTGAGGACTAACTTGATAGGATTGACACTAGCCTCTGCATCAATGTTTGGTCCACCAAGTAGAGACAGCCATAAGAAGAGGAGGTGGTATTCACCAACTGTTATTCCATAAGGTGCATTGTGGAGGCAGAGGAGTCTGGGGCTCTGAAACAAATCTGCAATAAACTGAGTTTGGAAATGCACAGGGGGGGGGGGGGGGGGGGGGGGGTCAGCAGTTGCGCATGGCATTGCTGAAGGTTGTGTGGAACCAGAAGAGGGGTACATAGGGTATAGGTTACTCTACACTGTGTGCATGACATCTGCTGAATTCCATGTTGAGTCAGGTAAGTGCTCACATGAGTCCTCTATGCTGTTTCAGAATGTTAGGGTGGTAGCTGCAGTTAGTGTGTAAAGCTTGCTGTGAGGTGGCTAAGTGTCCTCTTGAAGTGTCCTCTGTGTTCCCTGAATCATCTGATAGCTGGGTGAGACAGAAGGGGTGTTGAGGGGGCTGGGGCAATTAGTAGTACCAACCCTGTCCTCCACGTGCCTGTCAAGGTCGATGAGTAGGTGCCTATATTGAAGTATGTTATAAGCTGGGCTGTGAAGCATAGTTTGGATTCTAAAGATCCTGAAGCTTGCGAAAAGAACTTGATGAACCAAAAGGTCCATAATGTGATGTTGGTCATCAACTGCACATCGACCAATCCTCATAGCTGACACTACAGTTGGAATGGAGTCCGTGAACCCAAGCTTTCTTCATGGATAATGTGGTAAATAACTTTGGGTGGACTGAGTGAGGTGGCATACAGGTTAACACACTGACTGATTTTCCGGTGAGCAATGGTTCAAATCCACATCCAGCTATCCAGATTTACGTTTTCCATGATTTCACTAAACCACTCCAGGCAAAGACCAGGATGGTTCATTTGAAAGGGCACAACCAGTTTCCGTACCCATTCTTGAAATAATCTTAACTTTTGCTTTGTCTCTAATAACCTTGATGTCAATGGGATGTTAAACCCTAATCTTCCTTCCTTATTTAGCTTTGGATGGCAGGCATTGTAGATGCTTGATTGTCAATGCTTTGGCAGCTGAGTATTTCTAGAGAGTAGGCAAACAGAGAAAAAGTTCACTGATAATGTCCATGTGAATGATGATGTTTGGTTTGTGGGGTGCTGAACTGTGAGTTCATCAGCACCCATACAAAGTCCCAATTTTTACACAGTCCAATTATTTTACACAATCCAATCTACTCACAGTCACAAATGATGAAGATGATGATGAAATGATGTGGACAACACAAACACCCAGTCCTCAGCCAGAAACCCCTACACGGAACGTCCATGTGATCAGGTATGTGGCTCACCAGGCAGATGAAGCATGAGTCCACATCCATGATGGCTTACAGGTTGAAAAGGTTGTCAACCACTGTGAACCAGCACCAAGGGTTGTCTTTCCACAATGGGCAGAGTGGGTGGGGTGTAGTCAGTTTAGGCAACCTGTTGGTGAAAACATTCTGCATCAGAGGAAGCTGAATCAGTGCTCCCTGAGACTCTGAGAGAGATGAGGCACTGAAAATGATACCTCAGGTGAGCATCGAGCATTTCCCTCTGTCTTCATGGTGGGGGCATGAATGAGAAGGTGACCACACATAGTGCACAGTGCAGTAGGTGCAAGAGCATGGTTGACCACCATGTCAGGGATGACTGTGGTCGTTGAATGCATTGGTTAAGGACTTTTGTACATTGCAAAAGCATGATGATGTGTGTTGCCCAGAACCCCCAATGGGTAAGGGGGAATGGGGGGGGGGGGCAACAATTTCATGGATGAAAATATGTGGTCAGCTGTCACAGGTGGTAAAGTTTTGCTGTGCAAAGCGACAATGGAGATGAGTATTATGTGAGTATAATGAGTATATGAGAGAGGCAAATGAATAGTACCTTGAATAACTTGTTGAGTGTAATCACTTCAATTCTGGTGACTGCTGGGTGCTGACAGTGATATATACAGTGCATTATCCTTGAAATGTGCAGTGATATTCGATGCAAAACATGTGCACTCAACAGTTTGTGAAACATGTGGAGTGCCAAGGTTGAATGACCTTGTGGAAACACTGTAGATTCTGTACTTGCTTCATGCCATTGTTAACCTGGATAGGTTAGAGAGCCCAGTTGTGTCATATGAGGCTCAAAGCATCCCTGTTTCATTTTACTTATAACATGAGGTAGGAGCTACACTTAGATTCACAGTCTGCATTGAACATGAGATGAAAGAAACAGGGTTCATTGAATTGAATTGCGTATGGCTCATTGTTTGCAGTAGTCACACAACAAAAAAATGGCTCTGAGCACTATGGGACTTAACATCTTAGGTCATCAGGCCCCTAGAACTTAGAACTACTTAAACCTAACTAACCTAAGGACATCACACACATCCATGCCCGAGGCAGGATTCAAACCTGCGACTGTAGTGGTTGTACGATTCCAGACTGTAGTGCCCACAACTGCTCGGCCACACCGGCCGGCTTCACACAACGCACAGTCACTGAAATAATGGGCAGAAAGGTGAAAATGAGTCCAGGGTTACTAATGCGGTAATTCTCTTACTTTAGTTGTATGATGAAGGACTAAATTCATCAATACAATGTACATTGAAGGACACTTCCATTAAATAACTGTAGCACATATACACAAAGCTTAAAAATTCAAGAAAAGAATTATGCAAAGACAAGTACATAAAAGATAATTGATCAATGAATATACAAGTCAAACTTGAAGATGATGTTACTTGTGGCCAACAGTCATCACAGAATGATACATTGATGATAACCAGTTTAAACAAGAAGAGAACAGGATCTTTTGAAATATGGCACTTCAGAAGAATGCTGAAGGTTAGAGGAGTAGATCATATAACATATGATGTGGTACTGAATAGAATTGGTGAGAAAAAAAATTTGTGGCATAGCCTGACTAGAAGAAGAAACAGGTCAATAGGACACATCCCCATACATTAAGGGATCACAAGTTTAGTACTGGAATAAAGTGCGAGGGGATAAAAACCATAGAGGTGCACCAAGAAATGAATGCAGTAATCAGATTGTGAGGGATGTAAGTTGTAATAGTTATTTGGAGATGAAGAGAATTGCACAGGATAGAACAGCAAGAAGAGTTGCATCAAATCAGTCTTAAGATTGAAGACCACAACAGCAATAACAAAAATGAGTAATATCCTAGGAATTACATTCTGGCTAATACATGTAGATCAAGAAAATGAGTACATAACCCCACACGTAACATAGTTACTTGGAATTACTACAAATTTCTAGATCCTAGTACAGCAAATTAGTGCAGTAGATTCAAGCTCTACAAAAAAGGATTTGATCTTCTATTGTAGGGTGAAGGGCAATACGATCAATCGCTGCACCACAAGATAGAGCTTGTGGTGTTACATGTCACTCTTTATTGAGGGACAACACATGTCTTAATCACTGTAACTCTGTGAGAGGATGTAACTGTGGATGCATTTGTGCATGTTTCGTATGTCAGCACATAAGCTCAGAACTATGTATCAGTCTTAGATCAAGAGTGACAATCAAACAATGTTGAAATCAATTGAAAGAAAAGTAGATGAAAATTTTAATGTACGTTCAACATATATTCCCAACTGTCATGTTGACATTTGCCTTGACATGTAAGATCTGTAGAGAGAAGGTGTGATGAAGCGAGCTGGAATATTTTCACTTCCCATGTTGTTTTGCCATCAGCCTCCTTAATATTCATTTTTTTTCATTTTTGACTAATTACTATTAACATAAGTGAGTATAATCTGCATTTGGATAAAAGAGAAAGATTGGCCCTCAGTTTTGAAGAACAGAACACCAGGTCTAATTTTATGCTTCGTTTTACGTATGTAATTGATTTCAAAATTTATTTCAACTATTACTAGCTTATGCTTTTGTTTTAGGGTGAAATCAGTAATTGTTTCGTAACTTAAATTTTATTGTTGACTTATAAACAAAAAATATAAATTCTATAATAATTATAAACTTTTGGAAGATGAAACACTATCATTCATTAAGTATTTACTTGGCTCTAATCAAAAATATGGTAGCAAATCCAACCCTTAATTAATTCTGAAGGAATTAGTTTCACTAAAGATTTTGTTTGCATAACTGTATATGTTAATGTAATCATTTAAACAAATAATTCCGCCTAACTCTTGTAGTGAAAGAAACTGTTATAAAGAACCAGTTTTCTGTGTACGCAGTTAACTGAAGGTGTTAAGTTTTAATTGTAATTTCTGTAAATTAAACATTAAACAATGTGTAATTTCAGTGCGTATTACTGTGAGGAATATAAACTATCATAGCAGTATGTGGATGTTTGCCTGCAACTTATTAATGAGGCTTATCAAAAGTTAAACAATAGTGTACTGGTCATATAACTGTGTAATATTGGGGGGCTGTGAAAGTAAATAACTGTGAAATGCAACTTTGCACATGTCAGGTAAATGATTTACAGAAGTCAATGCTGCACTTCCACCCCATATTTTTTCAGCCAGTTTAGCAACACAGTACATCGACACTGAGGACAATCAACAAAGAAATAAAGCAGGTAAACATTACATATGGTGCCCCAGATGAGGACTATTTTATGTGGGCACCATAAACAAGGATTTGTGAAGTTTGACAGTGAAATCGAGCGGTTTACAGTGATTTAAATGGAGGAGATGCAACCGCCAATCAACGCTGGGGTTTTATAGCCACAGTATGACAGCAGCCAATCAGTGATGGGTTGAATGGAAGCAGCCATTGAGTACAGGAGCAGCCAAGCAGCACACAGTTGGACACATCTGACTGAGATAAACAAGATGCCTCACTGAGAGAATTACAACTTGCAGAAACGAGTTGAGATGACAACCTCAGTGCTAGCAGCTGGAGATGAATGATTAAAAAAATAAGGTAATTTCATAGCAAAAGCCATGTGACAGATAATGTCTGGCCTTTACGAACAAGTCAGTGTGACTGATAACAAAACAGTAGAGGTTAAGTTGTTACATGAACAGAAAGACTAAAGTGGGACTGGTTCTGTAGACAATAGTGATTATACATTGGACGTGATAGTAACTTTGAGTGATGGTGACAAAACTCCTATAGTAGATGAAGTGATAAAAGTGTCATCTACATTGTGTGGTAATGTGAGCAAAATGGATGGAAACAATAATGAAGTGGATGAAATCATGAAGGTTAAGGGGGAGGAATCTAGTAGCAAAAGTTGGCAAGGGCAAAAGTTGATGTCAGATGGAAAAGTGGAAGCAATGTTACTGCAAATTATGAGCGGTATGAGTATGAAGGAAGTCATTAGTAGTATGAAAAAAGAGATTAGTGGCATGAAAGTAGACATTAGTGGTATTAAAACTGACATCACTAGCTTAAAAGATGAACTGAAGAAATAAGTTAAAAAGGAAATTAAGGTAGTCTTTCAGAATTAAATAAGCAGTTTGAGGTAGTAAGGAAAGATCATGACGAAAAGACAAAGAAAGTAGTCCAGAATACTAATGAGAATTTAACATTAATGAGTAGTAAATGTGTAGAAGAGAGGAAGAAGCTTTGTGATGACTATAGCAGGAAGGTGGAGGCAGCCAAGAAATTTTGTGCTGAAAGTAGAGTCGAACTTGAGAACCAAATCAATCACATCAAAAATGATTTAGAAACTGAGGTAGGAACCAAGTGTGCTGTAGTGGTAGAGGAGAAATCAGTTAAAGTAAATGAAAATATAGATATAAGATTGACTGAAATGGAGAAACAGGCAGAAGAGGTACAAAATTCAAAGCATAACAAAAGTGACAGTGTGTCTGATTCTGACAGTAGTGATAATGATTAGCCTCTCAACTCATGGCAACCAGAATTCCACTTCTACACATACCTATTTCTCATCCTACAACTGGCAGAAATTTTCAACAAAATATTACACACATAGTGTCAGCTTGTTAATGGAGAGACGTACAAGCAATTTATATAATTAAAGCAACCTCTAAATTAGGATATTCTAGATTGGAAGTTGTTTATGGCCAGTCAAACTTTCTAATTAAAAAAATTGGAAGAAAATCTTAAGTGGGAGACTCTCACAAATTATATCTCAAAAAAGATATCAACTGTGTGTTACATTTTAAGGATACTCAAAAAATCAGTAACAAAATCTGTTCTCATACATGTATATTATGCTTACTTCCACTCTACATTGCAGCATGGAATCATATTTTGGGGGAACTCACCTGGGGGTAGATATATTTTGAAAATGCTAAAAAAGGCAATACGCACAATATGTAACCTAAGACATAATGAATCATGCGAACAACATTTCAAAACGAATGGCATTATGACACTACCCTCTGCTTACATTTATAAGATCATCTCATTTGTCAGGTCATACCTGTTAAACAATGACTGCACATTAAAATTCAATGGAGATATTCATAACTATGCAACAAAATAGTGATCTGACCTACATATGATTCAGTCCAGAACTACCTGCTACCAAAAAAGTGTTTTAAATGTTGGGATTCAAATGTATAATAATTTACCAAATGAAATCAAAGCAACAAAGAACCCAAGAGCCTTCACACGTAAGTTAAAAAAATATCTCTTGGACCAATGCTTTTATGTAGTTTATAACTTTTTTGAAAGGGGTTAAAACTGTAAACAATTTTATAATAAATGTTCAGTTCGGTCTGAAAATTATGTACTGTGCATCTCTATAAAGTACACTGGATTATTATGTACTGTGTATGTCTATGAAATATACTAGATTATTTTACTATTACGTTTGTACTGGCTGTTTGTATTTTACTATACAACATTTGTATTTACTGTTTTGTTAAGGATAGAACCTTCCTCATTACAAAATAATGTAAAATCATTTAATTAAAAATTACTTGCAAATATGTTCTCTTGACCTGTCCAACATGATTTGTACAACCGTACAATTCTATGATTTATACTGACTGTTTTGTTTACGATAGATAATTTCCTCACTACAATATAATGTAAAAATCAATTTGCAAAAATTACTTGTAAATATGCTCTCTTGACCTGTCTAATATCAAATGTATAACTGTACAACACTATGATTGCCTGGATCAATAAAATACAATACAATATCCTCTTTGCATACTGATAAACTGGATGCTCTCTATAGGACACTTTCCAGAATGTCTCAAAAAGACAGTTGTCATACCATTTTACAAAAAGGGTGACAAGTCCTGTATCAATAATTGTAGACCAATTTCAGTTGTGCCTGTTCTCTCAAAAATAATAGAATATTGCATACTGCAGCAAATACACATACACCTATCTAACAATAATATATTAAATGATTCTCAGTATGGATTTAGGTCAAACTTATCAACAGTCACAGCAGTTGAAAACCTTACCTCTTTTGCACTAAGCTCATTCGAGTCAGAATTATCTGCTGAAGCCATTCAAATTGATTAGAGTAAGGCTTTTGACTCAGTTCACCATGAATTATTATAAGATAAACTATGTTGCTATGAAATCAAACACTTGGAACTCTCAATAATTAAATCATACCTCAGCAATATAAAACAAATTGTAAAGCATAATGGCCAAAACGCACAGACTCTAAGTATAAAATGAGGTGTTCCTCAGGGCTCAGTGCATGGCCCTCTACTATTTATAATTTTTGTAAATGACTTTCCGAGTAACTTACCATATAAATCTATCCTCTATGCTGATGACTCAACATTAGCTAATTCCAGAATTAATATAAACAAATTGAAGGAGAAAAGTGAAGAATGTCTCAAAATATCTAATATCTGGTTTAAAGCTAATGAATTAAGTATGAACGATGAAAAGACTGTCAAGATAATCTTCAGTCTATCAAACAGTAACATTGAATTATCATCTGTTAAACTACTAGGAATACATGTTGACTCGAAATTAATGTGGGACAGACATACAGATTATGTATGTCGAAAGTTATCATGAGTTATCTACCTACTAGCCAAACTACGCACATTTGTTGCACAAGATTTGTTACTTCATTCATACTACGCCTTCTTTCACTGCCATCTACAGTTGGACATTCTTTTATGGGGTAACTCCACAAAAGCCAAAAAAAAAAAAAAATTTCACTTGGCAGAAAAAGAGCAATTAGACATCTTTATGGAATCACTGACAACAAGACTTCATGTAGACCTTATTTTAAAGACTTAAAAATTCTCACAGTCCCATCTCGTTACATATATTGTTGCCTATTAAACATAAAAGAAAACTTAAACCACTACACTACAAGGAAATCTGTTCACCAACACAATACTCAACAAACAAATATGATTGATATACCCTCAACCAGCTTCAGAAAAGCTGTGAATACATAGACATAGAATTATTCAACAGTTTACCTGTACAGGCTCAATTGGTTTCACTGGATATTTTCAAAACTAAAACAAAGTATGGATGAAGGAAAATACTTTCTATAGTGTAGAAGAATTTCAGAATAGTTGTAAAGATGGCCTAATTTATTAGTAAATTAATGCTCACTGTTGTGTACAGAAATGAGTGTAAAGGCAGCTATAAGCTAAAAGTGTACAACACTGCTATATTTTTTACCATGTAATATTTTCTGATATGAATCATAATGTACAAATAGCTATAATTCTTCTAACAACATCGATTGCATATTAATGCTGATAAATTAAGGCTTACTGTTATGTATAGATATGGGTGCAGAGGCAGTTATAAGCTAATGGGGTACAACACTGCTATATTTTTACCATGTAATGTTTTGTTATGTAAAACATAAAATTAAATAAAATAAAAATAAAATAACAAGGAAGAGGACCATGCTATCTGTCATTTGACTGTGTTTGATAATCATTTTGGTAAGCAGGATGATAGTTTCTCCAGAGAAAGGATTAATGAGGGTTTGTTGTATGATGAAGATCACATAGTAAGTAAGAAGGAAGTGTGACACCCTGTAATAACAGCAAGGGTACAAGGTATATATGTTAAGTGTTTACTAGACAGTGGTAGTGATCTGAATGGTATTTCACAGGCATTCAGGCAGTTTTTGAATCTATTAAGAAATCAGAAGGTATAGTAGTGATGCATGTTTTTGGAATAAAAGTTATTGGTGCTACTGGTAAGCTATCAAGGAGTGTGAAACGAGAGGTACTATCAACTAGAGGTGGGCCAAATGGTTATTCTGTAGTGACCGTTATCACAGTTCCAGTTATTCTTTGATAACTGTTATTTTTAACGGTTATCATTAACTGTCAAGTTATTTTTCACCACCGAATACTGAATACTCCGATGGGGTTACAGTTAAATAATGACATAGTTGGAATCCATCAGTTTAGTTAGTATAACGGTGAGTAGTACGAAATGGCAGAAATGTCATATGAATTGTGTCATAACCTTATGTACATGGGTACATTTAAGTTGATGTTAGAATGATTAATAGTGTTTCATATTATGTGTTTGTAGGTTATCGGTCACTATTAGAAATGTTGTCATTGCAGATGTAACAGAAAGTATGCGGAACTTCATCACAGCACTGTTTAAGTAAAATTTTAACAATGTGCATTTTTAAGTATGAAGTAATATGTAAACCGAATACTGTAGGTTAAGTTTGAAGCTTAATTTCTTGTGCTGCTCACTTAACGGAAAAAGTGTACAGCCTTGTAATACAAGAAAAAAATATACATAATGTGACAGATTTGTTTACTCCTGTCCTGCACAAGATAGACCTATTGGTAAAAGTGTGAGTTCGCTAATCCAAGTTTTGTGCGAGATTTGTAAAACTGCTTAATTTCTGCAGCTACAGCATGTGTATAACATATGTAGACATGCAGATTGAAAAGGTTGACAGTGTTACATTTCTGGAACTACTAATAAATTCAGTTGGGAAGGGTATACCACAGAACTGATCAAGTGCCTAAACAAGTCTGTATTTGCTGTGAGAATGATGTCACATGAAAGAGACATAAATATAAAAAAGCTTACAAACTTTCATTCTATTATTTCATAAGGGATCATATTCTGGGGTAACTCATGAAATGGAGTAAAAGAGTGTAACCTGTTGAAGGAACTTTGTATTCTAACCACTGCTTCCTAGTATATTTATTCCTTAATAAAATTTGTTGCAAGTATTTCCAACTAATAGCTCAATGTATAATAACAATAGTAGAAATAGGAACAACAATCGACATAAAGACCTAAAATCACTTACTTTGGTCGAAAAAGGGGTCCAATATTCAGGAACAGGCATTTTCAATAAACTGCCAGCAAGTTAGCAATCATTAAAAACTTGGTTTTAGATAAAGCACTGTTTACAGAGTATTTGAAAGACTTTTTGATACAGAAGTGTCCGATTCCACCCGTCTGCTTTGAGCCATGGCGTCATCAGTATGCCAGAAATTGCTATTCTAAGTGTCTCTTATGACATCACTACATACACACGTCAACAGACATGAACATACATATAAATAAAACAATTACGTCTCCCTCCAAAAATACAATCAGGATAATGGGACAAATGCAGGAAGTTGGGGGTTTTAGGGTGAGGGCAAGTTAAACACAATAGTAAAAAAACACACCATAATCCCAAAACACAAAATGATGAACAAAAAGAAAAAAAATTACAACATTCTGCTACACGAACAAAAATCTTCAGGAATCGGACACTTCCCTTAAATTATATAGGTCAACCATAGGTGACGATAACAAAACAATATATACTCAGTATATATACTCTCTTATGAAATTTGTTATTAACAACCAAACCCAATTCAAAAGTAATAGCAGTGTGCATAACTACAATACTAGGAGAAAGGATGATCTTCACTATTCAAGATTAAATCTAACTTTGGCACAGAAAGGGGTGAATTATACTGCCACTAAAGTCTTTGGTCACTTACCAAATAGTATCAAAAGTCTGGCAGATAACCAACAAGTATTTAAGAAGAAATTAAAAGAATTTCTGAATGACAACTCCTTCTATTCCATAGAGGAATTTTTAGATATAAATTACGGAAAAAAAAAATTAAAAAAAAATAAAAAAACACAAAAAATAAAAAAGTTGTTATATTAACTTAAGTATGTTGTTAAATTAACTTAATTATGTCATGTATTGGAAAATTTGACTCGTTCCACATCATTACGAAATATCGTATTCATGATCCATGGAACTAGTATTAATCTAATCTAAACCAACACCCCCCCCCCCCCCCCGCCCCCACCGCCACAGTCACACATACACATTAAATATCATACCACTACAAATAACAAACCAATAACACCTAACGGAAATGCCAAACACATAAACAAACAACCATGATAATTCATTGACAAACTTCCAAATCTTACATTTGGAATTACAAACACTGCCGCCAATGAATTCATATATCCAACACCAAGGTTCAAATAAATCCAATACAACACACACACACACACACACACACACACACACACACACACACACACACACAACCAACTCATAAACACCGTGCCGCAATGACATTACGTCAAAGCAGACAGGTGGAATCAGACACTTCCATTGACCCCTCCTCCTGTTCTGTAGGTGAATGTTTTAACAGAGGCTGTTAGACCAGATTAAGTAAATATTCTGCTATATTTCAGTTTTGACACCACTTGGTCACAGCAGTCAAGATCAGGTAATCTGTGTATGATAAATTTATTTAAATTGCATAAGTGCGTTTTATTCTGTCAGCGAATCAATTCTATAAATATTAGCAGTAACTGTAATATATTCACATATTTTGACAATCTCCTGACAAATGATGAGGATAATAATTATTATATTCAAATGTATTATGTTATACTTTCTGACATGTTATTGTCATTAAAAGTGCATAACTATGTTTTATTATGACAGTGTATCAATTCTGTAAATATTGGCAGTTACTGTAAAATATTCACATATTTTGACAATCTACTGACAAATGTCTTATGTCATACTTGCTGACATGTTATTTGTCATGCGCCATGGCCAGTGGCTATTTCTGAAGCAGTATGAAAATATTTGTTTGCTCCAGTAACTATCCTCTATGGAAATATCGCCGGGGTCTATGACCTTTAACAGGTCAAGCTAAATTGACATATAAGGTGGTGGCTCAAGGGAATGATCACACTTGTTAATGTCTATACTGCAGCTCCTATCAGCCACCACTCTGACATAAACTTTATTTACTGGTTTATGCTAAAAGTAACAAAGGCGGACAAAATAGTACACAGTTATTATCAACAGATACATGCAGTCTCACAGTTATTCCCATGACCTATAAAACACCTTCCAAATAGTCCATCCCTCTCCTTCATAGCCAGATCTCCGATGAGTTGACACGAAAGCGTAGTACGATATTCGGTCAGCAGATGGCACAAGGCACTGTTGGCAGTTATTGAAAGAACTGCCAGTATCAGATAATCGGTTACTGCAGTAACCGTTACTTCTCAGCAACTGATTATTTCTATCAGTTATATTATTTTTTTACCACCTCTACTATCAACTGTGAAATTGGCAGGACAGCTGTTGGAGTGCAATTTCTTGGTGATTCAAAGTCTCAGCATTGAGGTAATACAGTGAAACACTGCTCTTAAACTTTTGAAGGGACTTCAAAAAATGGTGTAAAATGCTGTAAAATGTGAAAAGTGGGCAATAACGTTTTAAGCTGTAAAAATTATGAATGGGATACCTCCCTGAATTTTCACACTTTATGTGTGATATGTGTACATAACAGGTATCAAAAGACTTGTCAGAGACTTGTTTATTATCTATTAAAGGTTTATTGTCCAATAAAAACCGCTCATGTAACTGGAACTGATAAGTGTCTGGGAAGTAGAAACATTTGACAAAACTTCATACATCATAATCGAAGTTTTTGAAAGCCTGCAGCTCTCATTTATTATTTAAATACTGATATACTGCACTACTTACGTATTTTTTCATGCTTATCATGGTGCATTTCAAGAATTTTTTTCTCATTGTCAAGGGCAAATATGTAGATAGGAATTTTGTGTTGCATTTGCATGTGTTGTTCTACATCTCTCCTGTAGTCATCCCCTTGAGGGTATCAGCAACTGTGCCTCCTCAGTTATGTAGAAAACCACACACTTGCGAACTATCATGTACATTGTTTGTGGAAAATTGCAAACAAAAATAAAATAAAGTACATAAGTAAATACTGCACTTGACAACGAGAATAAATTCTCAAAACACGTTTTGCTCAGCATGAAAAACTTGCATAACCATCGCTGTGTTTATACTAGAAAGGAAAAACATTTGAGCAACACAAAAGTGAATGAAGGTGTCAACTAGCACTACAAGTGGCCAAACGCCCAAAAACGCTAAATATGATTCAACAAAGGTGACACGATGATCACAACAATCACAAAAATGCATTTGTGCTGTAGAGACAGTTTGGAAAGGTTTGTTGTGATTGATCTTAATATCTTTATTTGAATGAACCTAGCTACTTCCATCAGCCACAATGCCAAGTAGAGCTTCGCAGCGGCGGGAGTCCTACCTTCCAAAACTATCTCTTTCCTTCAGGATATATAACAGCCATTTACCTCAAAATGCAGATATTCATGTAGGTGTTAGACCACTAAAATTTTATCTTATAAAATACATGATGATGTTATGCTACCATGATCACCAAAGACAACTACAATCTTTAGTTTAGTTGAATGGTTTTATATTTTTATAGAAAGTATAATAATAATTCCCAGTATCAACTTGATACAGGAGACTGAAAATGGGGTATTGCAACGCTAAAACTGGCTGTGTATGAGTAAAACAAGTAAACAAAGCTGGTGATGTTATTATTACTATGCAAATTATGCAATAACCATAAATTCACCAGAAGATATATAGAGAGAGCCTGTAGTTAAGTTGTTGAAGCAGGAAAATTCTTATTTTGACAGATAATGTACTCCAGCAGTTGAGTATAAATGCATTTAGAAAATAATATTGCCTGTTGCTCTGTGCATTTGACCTCATTGCATTAATTACATTTGGAATACCCTAATCCATTCATCCATTCATTCATCACATTCCATAGATCCCATCAAGAAGAAGCTTCATAGATGTGGAATGAGACTAGGTACACATTTACAAAAATATTTAAATAGTGGATACTTAATCTTTATATTGTACAAACAATAAAATATCACTGTATTGCTTATTGCTACTCACATCTATGTCATCTACACTTACTAGGATAAACTGGAAGAAAGCTGCTACATGGGGAAAAAGCTGCTGCCTCCTTATTTGTACTATATAGTTGTTGTCTATCTAGCATTAGTAGCTTAACATTTACAAAAATAATTTTACAAACAATATAAAGTCCAGAATGGAATAACTGCTGTTGACAGATGCATGCACACTTAGCAATTGGGTCACTTCAGCAAGAGACAGTCATCACGTGTGTGTGAATTGTGCTGGTGTGAATATCCATGTGTTTTCTATTTCTTAAGAATGATATTTTAAATGTTGGGCAGTCTTTTAATTGTATCCCTCTGTGACTCAGTGCCTCCTCTATGCCATGAGTAGCAAAAATTATATTTGTGTCTTGCATTGTGAATATGTGAATCATAGTTTGGCTGAACGGAGTGTCTTCTTATCAGCAACTAAGACCAAGGAGTAAATGTGCTGGGAAGTGAATATAAGAATTACAAGACAACATAGAAGACTTCTATAAGATGTACAGTTATCTACATCACACATATTCTTACTGCTCACTTGTACTGAATACATATTTTATTTACTTTAGGTGCACTGCCCTAGAAGTTGATTTCATAGGATCAGGGAATGAAAATATGTAAAATAACCCAACACATTTGTCCTTAGGTCAGCCCAATGATAGAACCTTTTAAGGACATGACATGCTGACCTTAGTTACTTGATTAGTTTTTTATCTATATGTTGACTCCATTTAAACTTATCCACTGGACCACCAGTGTGCTACTAGGTCATTACTGTTGCTCTGCAATTGCATAAGATTAGTTTTTATAAGTTTAGGGTTTAAAATTAGCTGTAAACCACTCATAGTTGCCTTCTGAATCATCTGGGTTAAGTTGGATCTTGATTAGTACACTTGTCTCATCTGCAAATATAACAGGTTTTGTTCTTTACTTAAAATTCATTAGAAAATAATTTTTGTGAATTATATACAAGAGTCATCCCAGTACCAATCCCTGTGGTACACCACATTTTATTTTGATCCATTCAGAGGATAGTTTCATGTATATGACAAAGTCTATTAGTGAGACCTTCTTTTTTCAATTACAAGGTAAGATTCCATCCATGCAAGATGGATTCCATTAATGCCAGAATATTTTTACCTGCTAAGCACAGTAAAATACCCTTATACTTCAAGAAGAATGTAATAATTCCAGTTACAAAGAATAAAGGTGCTGACAGATGTGAATATTACTGAACTATCAGTTTAATAAGTCACAGTTACAAAATACTAACACAAATAAAAACTTGCAGAAACCAACCTTGGGAAAGATGAGTTTGGATTCTGGCAAAATGAAGAAACACACAAGACAATAATGACCACATGACTTCTCTTAGAACATAGGTTAAGGAGAGGAAAACATATATTCATAGAAAAAAATGAAAAAATTATATACTTATGTGAGTTAGTAATTCCTACCCACCACATAACAGAAATTGGAGCTGTTAAGACTGGAAATAAAAATTACAAAGTTTTTCATATCTGTGATGCTTTATATCTTTGGCATGTAAGACAAGCTGAATATGTGCTGTGTAAAACCGTCTTTATCCTCTCTGTCTTTTATATATTGGTGCTCAAGTATGTAATGAAACTGTTAGCTAGTCATAAATAAACAATCTTAACAGGTTATGGGCCCAGACCACACAAGAAAAGCTGTGAAGCGTTTATTTTCACTCGCTCATAAATTTATAACAAATAACTTGAATTTGCCCATTATTTTTGTGTGTCTTTGATGTAAATGGCAGACAGTGTTGGTGACCTAAAGACTGGGCAAAATAGAAGTGGCTTATATAAATGCTGTCGCAAGCATATGCACTTGAAGACATCGTCACAGGTATGCACAAGTGTCTTGAAGTGGGAGAAGATGCGACTGCGGAAAAAAGGGTGGCACATCACCAGTAGCTGAACTCGTTTTAGCATGCAATCATGCAAGGTACATTTGGGACAAATTATGTGTGCAGTTTGAGCACAGCAGTATGCAATGACTGAATATGCTGATAGAGACATTTTTTGTGTTCAACATGATGACAAAGAGGATGTTAACACTCATGTCACGACATCGCAGAAACTTTTTGTGGACTTGAACAACATACTGCAGAAGTATGAAGAAAAGGTTTTGTCTGCAAGACTCTTAAATGGCAAAATTTTATCCATGCTAGGCAAAGAATAAGGCAACATTAAAGACTTGCGAGACACAATTCCATCCAAATATCGAAGTGTGAATCTTCTGATTGAAAAACTAGACACCATTGAATTGCGTGATCAAAGTATGGGTGGACCAGCTGTGATTGTTATACACACTAGTACTAAGAAGAAAATTCAGTGAAATAAATGTGAAATTAGTGGAAAATCGAAAAAGAATGTTGAACATGCAAAATGAAAATTTCCATGTCATAAATGTGGCCAAGTAGGGCATTGGGCAGCAGAGTGATCAGTGAAAAAGTCAGATAAAAACATTTGCATCGATCAGTCCAAAAAGAATGTTGCATTTTTGGCACATGTTTTTGGTGCCTCAGTCAATAACGGTTTTGAAGTCGACAGTTGGTATTGTGATAGTGTTGCCACAAATCACACAGCTGCAAATAAATAATATATTGTGTCTTATACAAAATTTGCTGTTCCAGAAAAGATTTCAATTGGGAAAAGAGGTGTAAGCATGTTGGATCATGGACAGGAAACTGTGAAAATTCAGATTCAGTTGAAAAAGTCCACAAAGAATGCTGAACTGAGAGAAGTGCTTTATGTTCCTGAAGCAAGTGCTCACTTGTTCTCTATAAAAGCAGCTGGACAAAAAGGTTTCTCCACAAGACTTGATGACAAAAGTGTACACATTGGAGACAAAGTGACTGGTGAAAAATGATGACTGGTCATGCCAATCATGGTCTCTGTGTTCTTGACATACTTGTATTTAAACAATTCCAATCAGTTCAAGTGAAGTGGGTGACATTGTCAGATATGCTGAAAATTGTGAAATTTAAAATTTTCCCGGCGAACTAAATATTCAAAAAGATTTCAGGCTTGCAACTGGTCGTCGTTAGCTTCCATCCATGATATTTTGACTGGACAACTGCCAGCCATCCTCAGGTGATCCATTGAAGACTGACGAAGAATCCCTCCATTCCGTAATATATAGCGTGTAGCGAGTACTCCGCACGTGCATCAAAATCATATGGACAGATGAACCACACCGCCCGCCAGCAGCGCCCTTGCTGGTGGAACTGCAGAACTCATCTGTCTTTCACGTTGTCAATTGCCATGGCCATCGGAGTACTCTGACATCTTCGTCTGGAGCAGATCTTAGAGGTGACGGGGTTCCACGCATTATCGAGCTGGTATCCATTGTCACGGTTGATAAGATTGTCTGTCATGTGAATTTCCACTGATTCTTTTATGACTGAGTCCCAAAAGGATGTTGTTGTGGCCAAAATTGTTGTCTTGTCATACTCCATTGAGCGTCCAGTGGAAATGCAATGCTCAGCAATTGCAGACTTGCTAGGTTGCAAAAGGTGAGTACAGCGTTGGTGTTCAGTGCAACGTTCTTCTACTGTTCGCAACATTTGTCCTATATATGACGTGCAACACTGACAAGGAATTTTATAAATTCATGACTTATGCAATACCAGATCATCTTTCACTGATCCCAGCAGGTCGGAAATCTTCAGTGGTGGACGGAAAATTACTTTCAGTTGGAAACCGTGGAGGATTCTTGCAATTTTGAAGGAAATGTTGCCAACAAAGGGAAGAAAAGCTAAAGCTTTAGTAGGTGTGCTCTCTTCTTTCTCCACTCCCTGTTTCTTTGGCTTAATTGCAAGTGCCTTGCTAATTTGCCAGGTGGAATATCCATTCTCTTTGAAAACTCTCTTCAGATGGGCAAGCTCTTCAGGTAAACTATCTGCATCTGACACTACATGAGCTCTGTGTACAAGTGTTTTAAGTACACTCATTGTTTGCGATGGGTGAGGCAGCTGGACGAATTTAAATACAAATCAGTATGTGTGGGCTTTCGATAAACCGAATGCCCCAGAGAGCCATCACTCTTCCTTGTAACTAGCACATCCAAGAAAGGGAGGCAACCATTTTTCTCTAATTCCATGGTAAACCGAATGTTCTCATGAATGGAGTTGAGGTGATCTAAAAACTCCATTAATTTTTCTTCTCCTTGGGGCCACGCTATGAAAGTTTCATCCACATACCTCCAAAAAACAGTTGGTTTGAGGGCTGCTGATTCGAGTGCTCTCTCCTCAAAATCCTCCATAAAAAGGTTGGCCCCCAAGGGAGACGAGGGGCTATCCATGGTGACGCCGTCAATCTGTTCAAAATATTCTTGGTTGAACATAAAATATGTTGAGGAGGGAGTGTGGTGAAACAAAACAGTAATTCCCACCTGAAACTTATTGCCAATAAGTGCCAAGGAGTGATCAGCTGATCACCAGTGTGAGGCAGAGAGGTTCAAATGTTTGTTGCACAGAGTGCTGCCCATGGGCTTATTCTGTGCTGCAAAGAGCAGCACAGTGAAACTTTGTGATTTATATTGTAGTCAATTACTCTCTTGTTATAGGGCTTGATGATAAGTCATTAAGGTATCAGTTTTTCACAACAAATATTCTTGTTCCCTTTATGTGATTGTTTCTTGTGCAGGCAGGAGTAAGAAGAATTACTAAGGTGAAATAACTTGCCAGTACTCTTTTCTGTTATCGCACACACATATGTAACATGCATTTAATTTGTAGCTGACTTGCAGCAGTGCAAGAGTTGCCTCAGTGGTAATCCCAATGTGCTTGTCTTCAAAGGATTATTATAACAATGAAGAATATTTCCTGGTCATGTGAGAATGATGGATGATGATGCCCATAATATTCCGAGACTTGCCATATGACTTTCGCTCTCCTGGCTGACGAATTCCACCTTATGGTTCACACAAGTGGAGACAGATTTCCAATGATATGGAGTGAACAGGCATTCCATGAAGTCTGCATTTGTAGTGAGCGAATTGGAACACCGATTTGCAATGGAAGTCCAAGACATTACTACATCCCCACCGGAGGATGGCACACACATCAAACTGAAAACTGAGCTCATATGCAGTGTGTCTGCTTCACAAGAGGAAACAGTACATCAAGTACTCACATGTGAAGACATTGTGATAAAAAGCCTTCACAGTACTTATGCCATCTGCAAAGTAAAGTGGATACAAATACAATTCCTGACACATTATTGTATACCTTATGGAGCAGCAGACTGCTGCTGCAAGTCAAAGCCATAATAGCTACACAGACAGGTATGTCCTTGGATGACATAGATGCCCTAGCTGACCATATTCAAGATGCTATCATGCCTGCAACTGGCTCCATCTTGGTGGTAATGTGTGGCAGTACCTCAGTAGTACCTCAGTAGATGTGCAACCTGACTACAACAGACTATCCCAGAAGGCAATAGCAATGGAGTAACAACTGAACAATGGCTTACATAACAAAGTTGAAGTCTTGACTGAACAATTGAGTGAGCTGCTCACCAATCACAGCGCTAAGGACAGTTACCAACGACACTCATTGAGCTGCTCTGCTTGCAATACTCCCATCAGGATGATATGCCAATGGACAACATATGTTGGTATCATCAGTATTTTGGAAATCAAATCCATAAATGTAATTTACTCCCTTGAGTATGGAAATACCAAATGGTAATCAGAAGTGAGCATGTCTACCTATGCCTCTATCCACCTGTGCTTAGCAGACCAGAAGTCAGGCTATTAAGTTCTAATAGACACTGTCTCCCATCTGAGTACTGTGCTGAGGGGTAGGGCACACAAATATAGCCCAGACACCGCCTTCAAACTGTCAGTGGCCAATAAATCACACATCTGGACTTATGGAATGCAGTACAAGGAATTAGATCTGGGGCTACACCATGTGATAGTCTGGAAATACATTTCAGTAGACATCATGTAACCAATTATTGGTGCAGACCTGGTCACAAACTATCTCCTGCTGCCTGACATCACCAATGCCTGTCTCTGAGATAAATTCACTGTGTTGTCAGTGACTGGTTACTGCTGCTGCATGACCAGCTCTGATGTCAAACACATCCAGATGACAGCAGATGAGTATGCTAGACTGCTCTGCCAGTTCCCTGCAATCGCAAGGCTTCTGGGGGCCCCCTGACCAGGTACGTCACTACATCAGACATTATATAAATACCAGCGCAGGCCCCTGGTTTCATGTAGACCTAGACGCTTAGCTCCAGACAGATAAGCTATCGCCAAAGCCGAGTTTAACACTATGCTCGTAGAATGCCTTATACATCCATCTAGTGGTCCCTGGTCATCCCCGTTGCATGTTGCTACTAAGACAGCAGTACATGGAGACCATGTAATGAATGCTGTGCCCTGAATGCTTGCACAATTTCCAACTGATACCTCATTCTGCATCTCGAAGATTATAATCATGCCATGAGCGGAAAGTGACAGTTTAGTGTCCCTGACTGCTCCAAAGCATACACACAACTTCCAGTAGCTGAGAAAGACATGTTTGTTTAAGAGCCTATTTATGACCTTTGGCCTCTGTAATTCAGCCCAAACATGGAAAAGGTTCATTGACTTCATCCTATGTGGCATGCTACTCTGTTTTGCATACCTTGATGACATCCTCATTTACTCTGACACTCCAGAATTGCATCAGCAACACCCGACCAAAGTCTCTGAGCTCCTTAGTGCCTATGGTATCTTCCTGAACATGTAAAAATACATGTCCAGGCGACTGGAAGTGACATTTTTGATCCATTGCACATCAGTGGAAGGGTCATGTCCATTACCGAAAAAAGTAGAGGGTGTGATAAATATTCCTCATCAGGCAACAGCAAATTAGCTGCACAGTTTCTTGGCATGTTACATTTCTACAGATACCACCTGACTCTCACTGCTGCTTTGTAGGAAATACTTGTGGCTGTTGCCGCTGGTTATAATGTGAAAGATAAAGAATTGTTACAGTGGACTCCAACAATGACAGATGCATTTGAAATAGACAAAAAGACTCTCACTGAAGCTGCACTACTCATGCACCAGAAATCAAATACCCCCCAGGCACTTGCAGTCGACGCCAGTCAGCAAGTGATCAGAGCATCACCACGATAATGTGTCAGTGGGAACTGGGAACCTCTCATTCTCTTTTCCCATACGTTAATGCCAGTGCAACAGCAATTAAGTAGATATGATCATGAACTGTTCGCCATTTATGCAACAGTCAGATTCTTCCATGCCCAACAAGAGGCAAGAATGTTCACTATATTCACCAACCATAAGCCTGTCACATTTGTGTACCAGCAAAACAATGATAACTGTTCTCCCAGACTTATTAAGCCAAGTGGAGTACACTGCATAATGTACTGCTGATGTATGACATACTTCCAGCATGAACAGTGTAGCTGCAGACTGTTTGTCTCCTATTAGTGCAGTCACTGAGACAGTTGATTTTGCTCACTTACATGACGCACAGCAGGCAGATGATGCACTATGCAACATGCTTCACAATACCCAGACTGGACTGCAACATGAAGTTGTTAACACACTAAGTGCCAATTTTCAGCTATACTGTGACACTTCAACTAGCAAAAACTGCACAGACGTACCAGTGAGCTTGCACAAATGCATCTTTTATGTTCTTCATGACCTCTACCACCTTGGTGTCAGAGCATCTGTGATACCTATTGCCTCACACTATGTTTGGCCAGGAATTCAAAAGGATTGCTGACAGGGCATGTGTACATGCGTAGCTTTCCAATGGAATAAAGTCAGCTTACATGTTCACACACCCATTGGTTATTTTCCAGACACTACTGAAAGGTTCACCCATGTCCATGTGGACATCATTTGATCATTACCCCCATCAGACAAACAATGTAACTTGCTGACAATCATGGACCAATTCACGAGCTGTAAAGAGGAAATTCCTATAGAAGATACTTCCAATGATACTCTGGTGACAGCATTCTTGTCTCAGTGGGTCTCTCGATTTCGATGACCACTCCACATCACAGCAGATAGGGAGTACCAGTTTGAGTCTGAGCCCTTTACACAGATTAGCAAATTCTGTAGCACCTACCACCATCCAAACACTAGTTTTCATCCTATGAACTATGGTATGGTGGAACAGCAGCACTGCTCATCAAAGCAGTGCTAATGTTTTACGAAGTTAAGTGGCCCACAGCTTTGACTCTTGTGTTGCTCAGCTTATGTTCAGTAAACAAACCGGATCTCCATGCATCACCTCAGAGCTTGTTTATGGAGACACCTGGCTACAATTAGAATTTCTGAAGTCAAGCATTCCTTAGGGTGACACGTTTCAGCAATCAGATATTGTAACACATTTCAGGGACCACAACACAAAATTGTGACCTTGACCAGCATCACATCATCGCATACATCCACCCTTCACAAAGGATTGACAAATAGCTCCCATGTCATACTCCATAAGAACTGTGTGAAATCACCCTTCGTGCCACCACATCCTCTCATGCACTGACAAGATCTTAGACATCCTGCTCAATAAGAAATGCAGCACAGTATCTATTGATCAGATCAAACCTGCTTGTCTGTTTGAGGATGCCTCTGAGACACCTCTACCCAGCAAACTGCTTACCACATTCAATATGAGCAACCAGCAGCCTTCCAGCTCACCTGGGCTGAAGCTGCCATGCCAGACATGGACTGGCCAGCTCATTCACTTCCCCTTATGATTCCTGGAGAGGATCAAGGCTGGTGGGAGCCAACAACAATGCTCCACTTCTCTATAGGAGGCTGATGTGGTGACCAGTGCAAATCACATATGCAACAGGCACAATCAGCTGATCACCAGTGTCATTCAGAGAGGTTCACATGTTTGTCACATGGAGTGCTGTCCATGTGCTTATTCCATGCTGCATAGTGTGTCACAGTGAAACTCTGTGATTTACATAGCAGTCGATTACTCTCTTGTTATCGGGCTCAACAATAAGTCATTAATGAATCAGTTCACTGCAATAAATGTTCTTGTTCCCTTTACACTACCGTCTCTTGCATGGTGAAATAAGTTGCCACACTCTTTTCTGTTATTGCACACACATGTAATATGCATTTAATTTGTGGCCTACTTGCAGCAGTGGAAGACTTGCCACAAACTTGTAACAGCTCCTCATTTTCTCATATTTGTCCTGCATGAATAAGCTCCTCACCTAATCCAGTGGTTATGTGATGCTCAGACAGGCACATGATGTCTACCTTTAAGAGCACTCTAAATTTTCCAAACAGACAAGAAGTACTTCTACCTTACTACTTAATCCTCTAATACTTTGATGAAATAAGCTAACCTTACTTTTCTGTTCATTATTAAGCATTTTGTGAGTCCCTTGTATTATTTTCATTTAATTCAAAACAGGGTGCCTGAATCTGATTCTAATATAAAATGTAAGCCTCTCTGACACCACTAACCACAAATATCTTGCTATGTGTGGTGGTTGGTGGTGGCTCCCCTGTATAGCATATACAAGAAGCTCAGCCAGCCAATCTTTCCCTCCCCTATTCAGGTGTAGGCCATTTCTAATACAGTCTTATCTCACAAATGTAGCAACTGGCCCTGCACTCATATGAGATTTTGTTTCAGTCAGCACAAGCCTGCTCTACTCAGTGTTCATGCAGCTCACAACAGTGTTTACCCAGGGCTGTCATGGCACTGTAGGACGTCCACAAAACTCACATTTGGGTGTGTAGTTGCTAGTCCTATTTCATCCAGGTCACCCCTAATTCTGTAATTACTGTTCTTAGCCAGGCTGTTCCCTGCTCCACCAACTATAATAACTTGATGCTCTTTGCCAGAACCTATGGACAAATTCCCTGTGTACTCTGTCGCCTGGCTAAGCCTAGTGCTTGGCTGCACAATGCTTGTGACCTAGTACCCTGTCTCTAATTTGTCCATCTGGCCCACACACCTCCCATATCTACACAGCAAGACTTTCCTTCCTACTCTCTTTTAGTACCAACCTACAGTGAATTTCTTTACTAGAAGTCTGCTACACCCTGCTGTAGCCTAGAGCTGGATGATGCTCTTCCCCTCCTACTTAAGGTAACAAGTCGTTATTTGACACTATAAAGTGAAATGTGGCTGAAGCTAAAGAAATATTCCCCTTTCACCCATTGCTTGCTATGTTTACCCAGTTCCCAAGATCTTTTTCTACATTAATCTATATAGTTCAAATTTCACATGATCTAATTCAACCTGAAGCACAAAAATTTTTGCCTCCTGCTCAGTGATACTCTTGTATTTTTTTTACAAAGCCTACAATTCTATGTCACAGCCACATTGAGTTCCCCATTCAGTTCCCACTACAGTCGCCCCAGTGAAATTCGGACCCTCAGTCAACACATACCACGCCCTCTTTGACTATCCTACAGCAACACCCAGGCTCATCATGCATTGAAACATAGACTGCATGCTTAGTAACAGAATTAAATCACCTAACAATCTTTTCATTACACAAATTTTCATTATTCATGAGCAGCAAAAATTAGCCCTACAGGTTATTGCTTCAGGTGTATGATATAGCATAAAAGTTCATTTATTTCTGCTTACAAGGAGAACTTAATACTCACTCAACTGCAATATCTCATAAATTATCTCAATCACAACATAATGTAACTTTATTGTATGCAATCTGCACATAAACAACTAACTAGTATATATTTTTTACTGTTTTGACAGCAAAACTGACAATGGCCAAAGTAGATACTATATAAAATGTAACTGACAATGATAAGGAAATCACTTGTGAAGTAGAGGAATTTTTAACATAAAATAAAGCTTTGAAGTTCTAGGAAATCTTTACTGAAGATATTTTTCTGGATTGTAACTATGTATGACAGTGAAATATGGATGATAAACAGTTTAGACAAGAAGATAATAGAAGCTTCTGAAATGTGGTGCTACAAATGAAGGCTGAAAATTAAATGGGTAAATCACATAATTAATTTCGAGTAATTGAACAGAATTGGGTAAACAAGAAATCTGTGATTCAACTTGACTAAAATAACCAATCATTTGATAGGATACATTCTGAGACATAAAGGATAACCAGTTTAGTATTGGAGGGAAGCCTGGTGGCTCAGAATAAATGCCATTATAGAGATGAATACATTACACATATTCAGAAGAATTTAGTTGCAGTAGTTATTTAGAAATGAATTAGCTTGCAAAGAATAGAATAACATAGAGAGCAGCATCAAACCAGTTTTCAGACTGAAGACAACAAAAACAACAAGAATTTTGTCATTGACACAGTCAAAGGCTTTGGCATGGTCCCAGAACATTACAGCAAGATAATTTTTCTTGTTTAGCTCTGTTGGTACTTTATTTGTGAGGTCTGTTGTGCAGGCTAGTTACATAGCAGCTGTGCCAACTAATTTCAGTGCATTATGAGGGGCTGTTCAGCAAGCAGTCATCAGCTACATTGATTGTCAAATGCTTCTGATTTCTTGTGGAGTGAAGTACATCAGCTGACAAGTTACTATCACCATCTGGATTAAATTTGTGTTGGACACTATTGAAGTTATGTTTCACTAAATTGTTCATTAACATTTTGCGTGCATGCACCATCCTACAAACACATATTCAAAAGTAGGTAACTGTAGGAACTCTATCGCCAAGACTCTGCAGCACAACACCTCTGATGGTGAAACAGTGATGAATAGATATTCTCTGCCAGTTTAATCTGGATTCAACCTGTGTCAGGTTAGTAGGTTCAGTCCAAAACAGTGTACATACATTATGTAAATAGATCAGTGAACTCTAATGTATGGATCCATGTTGTATCTTATCGCACCCATCCCCAGTGGCAGATTTACATATAGGCTCACTAGGCTCAGCCTAGGGGCAGCACCTTGGTGTGGGGAGGGGGGGGGGGGGGAGAGCAGCATTTTCATTTTAAAATAACTGCACTTACAAATGACAGTTTTTTTTAATATTGTTAAACAACTTGCTAGTTTATATAAGCCTTAGGAATGAAATTCGACAATACTAGCTTGGAAATATACATAGTTTACTTGCAGACTGAATGGAAATTTAACATCGGGTTTCTGTCTGGTATCATCTTCATGATTGTTCAAAATATTTTGAAGTAAGCTGTCAGGACAGCAATTTACAATACAATGTTTGAAACATTATTATTCTGAGAATGCTGTCAGCTTCTACTTAATAGTACCATATTTTCCCCATGAAAATAATGGGACCCTGAAAAGTTGTGATAAACTAATCAACAGTTTCTTAAATACTGTAACACGTGTGGGCCTCAATATGTAAAACCTGTCTCTACTTTAATTTCTTGTAGAAATTATGGAGAAGTATCAAGTCAGCCATCCACTACTATAACTAATGTGAACTCTCTGTGATCTTCAATATCTGAGCCTTTATTTGTTAACTGATATTTTCCAACATCTGCACCACACTGTGTATGATCAGATCACATGGAATAAATAAATAAATAAATAAATATTAATTGACACCTGTTTAACAAAACATGTTGATACTTGGAATTTTTACATTTTTAAACACATGTTTATATGAAAAGAACATAAACAGAATATCTAATAATGTGTGAAATATACTTCACAACAGTTTAAAATTTTATTTATTTATTTACTCAGTTACTTTTTTTGGCAAAAAAAGAAGAAGAAACCAACTTTTGTCTGTCTTACTTATTGTGCTACAGCCTGCACAATATCAAAGTTCCCACTCTGTGCAATCAAATAATACATGGCATTGCAAACTTTACATTAAACTTCTTAACTAACCTGTTTTTCTTTGAGAAAAGGTTATTTTTATTTTATGTTGGAACAAAAGGTGCATTTGCATATAGACATAACAGCAGTGTTCACACAAATACCAACACACCACGTCAACTGCCAGCAGACTACTTAAACTTTGTAGTCTGTCTTCTCTGCCCACAGAAACTGCTAAAATGTTATATTAATAAGTGGGATAAGAGTCGATCCAGCATACCTGACTACAAGAAATAGCAAAAATTGTTTGCTTTATAAATTAGAAAGGCAGTGTCAAGAATATTCAGAACATATTTGTGTCCCAGCTAAAATTCCAGCGACATGGGAAATAGAAGCCAAAAAGGGACTGCCCTGGTTTCTTTATGAGATAGATTCCAGCCAGCAGGTGTGCTTCTACTGTTCAATGACAACAGAGTAATAGGCGACAATGAAATTAAATTATTCTGCATTGTTGTTCTTTTTTAGCACGGTTACGTCAAGTAATCCGAGTTGGTCAGTTCATCACTTCGTGTTTAAAGTAAAAATCTTTGTGCTCTTGTGCCATGTTTAAAGTAAAAAGCCTTGTGCACACGTGTGGTGTAGTATTATTGGGATTGGATACAGTCTTTCTTTCCTTTTACAATTTTTTTCTTTTGTTTTGACTGTTGGTAGACAATTTTGTAAGTGCCTTAACATGAACAACAGTGAAAAAAGCAAATTTTGAAAATTATTTGGGGCAGCATTCTGGAGATTATCGAAGGAAAGCCAATGTTCTAAAAATACTTGGCAGAGTAGATAAATTTTTCACAAAAAATGTTGCTGATTCGACTTTGAGTTCAGGTAGTACAGATGATTTTTCTGGCACTGCAAGTGTTGTAAAAGAAGTAAATACAGACAAAACAAAAGTTAAAGAAGAAGAAAAGAAAATTGTTCCTGATTTTGAATTTCGTGAAAAACTAAGCATTGAGTCAGACATTACAAAAAGAAATAACATTGTTAGTGATGATCCTGCACAATGGTGTGTCAATGAATCAACAATCGACATTCTCTTACAACATGGCATTAGTCAAAATTGTACCAGTGATTTTTCTAATTCAAGAAGATCAATAGGCAATAAAATCAGATATTTGAGCAAAAATTTATTTTACCATAAAATTTTATATGGTGAATCAACTTTACATGATTTTCTAGAATACTCCTGTAGCACTGCTGCTGTTTTCTGTGCACCATGTAAATTGTTCAGGATAGGGTTGGAATTGCTACTAATGGTACTGCAGATTGGAAAAATATTTCTAATATTTTATATCATCATGAGAATTCAATTGAACACAAAAATTTGACTTATCACTCTAACAAGAAAAAAGTCACTTGGAACAATATATAACCATTTCAAGTCATATGTTGAGACAGAAAAAATGTACTGGTGCAGTGTGTTGGAAAGTGTGTTTGCAGCAATGAAGAAGCTAATAAGTCGTGGATGTCCCCTACATGGACAAGTTGAAAGATTCTATTCATTACATATTGGTCAATTGATGATATCTCTTGAACTTGTAGCTGAGTTTGATCCTTTTCTTGCAAAGCACATTAAACAATATGGAAATCCAGTGCAGGGACATACAAGTTATCTTTCTTCAACAATCTGTGATGAAGCTTCTTTCTGCATGAACAAAAAGAATTAACGTAAGTGAAATAAAGTAGGCCAAATATTTATTTATAATAGTAGATTCTACTATGGACATTTGACATATTAATCAATTATCTTTCATATTAAGATATGTGAATGACAATGGTGGACATGCTGAACATTTCATTCTGTTTTTACCAAACCTGGGACACAAGTCCAAAAACTTAGCTGAGGCCATACTAAAAGTCCTGTCCACAAATTCCATTGATAGTACTGACTGTAGAGGCCAGTCATATGACAATGCAAGCAATATATCAGAAACCTACACTGGTTTGCAGCACGCATTAAAGAACGAAATCCAAAAGCGTATTATGTGCCTTGTACAGCACATTCTCTGAACTTAATTGGCACTACTGCTGCAAGCTGTTGTCAGGAAGCATGTTCATTTTTCAATGTAGTGCAAAACCTTTATAATTTTTTCTCTGCTTCTACACAGTGCTGTTGTAAACTTCTTTCTTTCACAAAACCAGAAAGCAAAATGGTAAAAAGTTTATCAAAAACACAATGGTCAGCAGGAGAGGAAGCGTTTGTAAATCTATACGAAAACTGGGAGGACATTATCAATGCCCTCACATATATTGTCAATAATATGTTTGAAAAACCACTTTGTGAAATGATGCTTCAGCTTTATTGAATCAATTCAGCAGACTAGAAACAGTATTCATAATGACAGTTTGTAAGGACATACTCCATAGATTTAATAGTTGTTGTTGTTGTTGTTGTTGTTGTTGTGGTCTTCAGTCCTGAGAGTGGTTTGATGCAGCTCTCCATGCTACCCTATCCTGTGCAAGTTTCTTCATCTCCCAGTACTTACTGCAACCTACATTCTCCTGAATCTGCTTAGTGTATTCATCTCTTGGTCTCCCTCTACGATTTTTACCCTCCACGCTGCCCTCCGATGCTAAATTTGTGATCCCTTGATGCCTCAGAACATGTCCTACCAATCGGTTCCTTCTTCTCGTCAAGTTGTGCCACGAACTCCTCTTCTCCCCAATTCTATTCAATACCTCCTCATTAGTTATGTGATCTACCCATCTAATCACATTTTGAAAGCTTCTATTCTCTTCCTGTCCAAACTATTTATTGTCCATGTTTCACTTCCATACATGGCTACACTCCATACGAATACTTTCAAAAACAACTTCCTGACATTTAACAAATTTCTCTTCTTCAGAAACGATTTCCTTGCCATTGCCAGTCTACATTTTACATGTTCTCTACTTCAACCATCATCACTTATTTTGCTCCCCAAATAGCAAAACTCCTTTACTACTTTAAGTGTCCCATTTCCTAATCTAATTCCCTCCTTAATTCAACTACATTCCATTATCCTAGTTTTGCTTTTGTTGACGCTCATCTTACATCCTCCTTTCAAGACACTGTCCATTCTGTTCAACTGCTCTTCCAAGTCCTTTGCTGTCTCCGACAGAATTACAATGTCATCGGCAAACCTCACAGTTTTTATTTCTTCTCCATGGATTTTAATACCTACTCCGAATTTTTATTTTGTTTCCTTTACTGCTTGCTCAATATACAGATTGAATAACATTGGGTAGAGGCTACAACCCTGTCTCACTCCATTCCCAACCACTGCTTCCCTTTCATGCCCCTCGACTCTTATAACTGCCATCTGGTTTCTGTACAAATTGCAAATAGCCTTTCGCTCCCTGTAT
Source organism: Schistocerca americana (assembly GCF_021461395.2). Classification (NCBI taxonomy): domain Eukaryota; kingdom Metazoa; phylum Arthropoda; class Insecta; order Orthoptera; family Acrididae; genus Schistocerca; species Schistocerca americana. Next base: position 671,135,773 of record NC_060122.1, read on the forward strand.
TTTACCCCTGCCATCTTTAGAATTTGAAAGAGAGTATTCCAGTCAACATTGTCAAATGCCAAATGCTTTGTCTAAGTCTACAAATGCTAGAAATGTAGGTTTGCCTACCCTTAATCTTTCTTCCAAGATAAGTCGTAAGGTCAGTATTGCCTCACGTGTTCCAATATTTCTACGGAATCCAAACTGATCTTCCCCGATGTTGGCTTCTACCAGTTTTTCCATTCGTCTGTAAAGAATTAATGTTAGCATTTTGCAGCTGTGACTTATTGAACTGATAGTTCGGTAATTTTCACATCTGTCAACACCTGCTTTCTTTGGGATTGGAATTAAAATATTCTTCTTGAAGTCTGAGGGTGCTTCGCCTGTCTCATACATCTTCCTCACCAGATGGTAGAGTGTAAATCTGAAATTGCAAAGTGTAAATATTGATACTAAAATAGTGCATGAATTATATGAATCACTTGTAGGATTTATTGCGTCTATTAATGGCATGTTCAACAATTACAAAAATAAAGCCATGGAGGTTGTGACTGATACCGTATAGACTATGAATGCACCTACAAAAGATCTCGAAAATGAAAACTTCATGATGATGAACAAGTGGACTCTGAAGAAGTTTTTCTGACTGGAAGGGAAAAATTTAGAGTTGAAACATTTCTCCCAGTACTTGACAACTTTTACACCAAATTAGTGAGGAGGAAGGAAAGCTATAGAACACTGTTGGACTTCTTCACAGTTTTCACTAACCTGAAGAACAGTTCACCTGATGATATTGCTGAAGGTGCATCAAAACTCCAAGAATCATATGAGACAGATTAAGAGCCTTCCTTCCCTAGTGAATGGTTACTTCCGTAGAAATTTTGAAATTTTATGAGATCAATGAGGTGCCAGGTGAAATGAGTAAATTTTTACAAAAAGGGATGTTACATTTCATGTTCCTGAATGTTGAAATTTCTCTCAGAATACTTCTATGTCTGGCAGTTAAAAATTGTTCAGCAGAATGCTCAGTTTTGGCTCTTAAAAACCTATGTTGTCTGAGGAGAGACTGAATTCCTTGTCCATTCTTCACATTGAAGCTGACCTCCTAACTGATAATTGTCTGAACTATGAAGATATTATCAAAGAGTTCTCTGCCTTCAGCGCCAGGCACAGGCTTTGCTGACTGGTGAGATTATTTACTTATTCATCTTAGTTTTAAAAAATTAGATTATAATATGATTTTTATTATAACTTAGAGCACATTTACAAACTTCATATTACCTGTTTATTTTACAATTTCCGGTGGCAGAACACAGAACTAACCCTCCTTTATGTGCAGATGTGACTGAAGGCACCCGACAATACTAAACAATACCGGAATGACCCAGGCTACTTCGCACTGTTCAGTGTCATACTGATACTGTAGTTTATTACAACTGACGTGTATTCCTGGCATCTGTAGAAATGTATAGTCATTGTGGAAATATATGTTATTGGAGAGTATGCTCAGATGCAAAAGAGTTAATAATTAATGTAGTTCAGTTCTGTTGATAAATATGTAAAAGCTTTGCTAATACCATTAGAAAGAGCTATGGTGAGAGCAGTAGCTGCAGTACAAAACTGTTCAGCCCTTACATAGATTAAAGGTGTTTTGTACACTTATTATGCAGCATCTAACTGCTCAGATCCTAATGCTTTACACGTTAACTATTAAATTATAAAACAAATTTGATTTCACCACACTAATCTGCGAAATTATGTAATAGCAAATCAAGTTCTGTGTTTGTTAGTCTGTATTTAGTTATTAGTTCATGCACCAAAATCTTTATTTCATATTCATTTCTTATGCTTCCCTATAGATTCATGTATTAATACCGGAAGTGTATTTATCTATCTGTTACACATTCAGGTTATTAGATCATAAAATGACAGTTTAATTTTGATTTTTAATGCTTCTCTGTAAAAGTACATATTAATTTCTAATGTATGACACATTCACTTCAATTTTTAGTTCATATTTGAACACTGCTTTCCCCCAAAACTTACCAAGGTTAGAGGAAAATCTACAAAGAAGCCATGGATTACTCGAGGAATAAGGGTATCTTGTAAAACAAAAAGAAAACTGTATCTGTCAATCCGAAACATTTCCAATGTTGATGCTATAGCACATTATAAGAAATACTGCAAAATATTAAAGACTGTAATATGGATGTCAAAGCAAATATATTACAAGGAAAAGATAGTCATATCAGATAACAAAATAAAGACAATATGGGATATAGTGAAGGAGGAGACCGGTAGGACCAGACATGAAGAAGAACAAATAGCATTAAGAGTAAATGATACATTGGTGACAGATGTGTATAGTGTTGCAGAACTTTTTAACAAACATTTTATAACTGTTACTGAAAAGATGGGGTTGTCAGGTTCGGTAGATGCTGCTATGGATTACCTTAGACCAGACATTTCAAGTAATTTCCATAATATGAATTTGACCCTCACTACCCCAACAGAAATAATGTCCATCATAAAATCTTTAAAATCAAAAACATCTAGTGGGTATGATGAAATATCAACAAAGTTAATTAAAGAATGTGATTCTGAGCTAAGTAACATATTAAGCTATCTGTGTAACCAGTCGTTTATCAGTGGAATATTTCCTGAATGGCTGAAATATGCTGAAGTTAAGCCACTGTTTAAGAAGGGAGATAAAGAAATAGCATCAAATTTCCGTCCAATTTCACTGTTACCAGCATTCTCAAAAATTTTCGAAAAAGTAATGTACCGTCGTCTTTATAACCATCTTATCTCAAATAACATACTGTCAAAGTCACAGTTTGGATTTCTAAAAGGTTCTGATATTGAGAAGGCTATCTTCACTTACAGTGAAATTGTGCTTAATTCATTAGACAAAAAATTGCAGGCAACTGGTATATTTTGTGATCTATCAAAGGCATTTGACTGTGTAAATCACAATATCCTTTTAAGTAAACTAGAATATTATAGTGTAACAGAAAATGCTGCAAAATGGTTCAAATCTTATATCTCTGGCAGGAAACAAAGGGTGTTATTAGGAAAGAGCTTGATACATGTCTATCAGGCATCATCCAACTGGGAACTAATTACATGTGGGGTCCCACAAGGTTCCATTTTGGGGCCCTTACTTTTTCTTGTGTATATCAATGACCTTTCATCAGTAACATTACCAGATGCCAAGTTTGTTTTGTTTGCCGATGATACAAACATTGCAATAAATAGCAAATCAAGTGTAGTCTTAGAAAGATCAGCCAATAAAATATTTGTGGACATTAATCACTGGTTCCTAGCCAATTCTTTGTCACTAAACTTTGAAAAAACACACTACATGCAGTTCAGAACTTGTAAGGGGTGTCCCAAGAGTATATGTCTAACATATGATGACAAGAAGATAGAAGAAGTGGACAGTGTTAAATTCTTGGGATTACAGCTTGATAATAAATTCAATTGGGAGGAGCACACCACAGAACTGCTGAAGCGTCTTAACAAATCTCTGTTTGCAATGCGAATTTTGTCAGACGTAGGGGATATAAAAATGAAAAAGCTGGCATACTATGCTTACTTTCATTCCATAATGTCATATGGGATTATTTTTTGGGGTAATTCATCAAGCCAAGCTAAAGTTTTCCGGGCACAAAAACGTGCAGTAAGAATTATATGTGGTGTGAACTCAAGAACATCCTGCAGAAGCCTGTTTAGGGAACTAGGGATACTAACTACAGCTTCCCAGTATATTTATTCCTTAATGAAATTTGTCATTAAAAATATATCACTTTTTCAAACCAACAGCTCAATTCATGGAATCAATACTAGAAATAAGAATAATCTTCACAAGAATTTAAAGTCACTTAGTCTTGTACAAAAAGGTGTGCATTATTCAGGAACACACATTTTCAATAACTTGCCAGCAGCCATAAAAAGCTTAACAACCAATGAAATTCAGTTTAAGAGAAGCCTAAAGGATTTATTGGTGGCCAACTCCTTCTACTACATTGATGAATTTCTTAGTAAAACCAACTGATTTGTATATAAGTACAACTTAACTTCTGCACAATTTCAGTGCAGTGATGTGTTCATTGAAAATTTGTGTGTGTGTGTAAGTATAATCTGACTTCTGCACCATTTCAGTGCAGTAATGTGTTCATTGTAAATAAGTATTACAGTAGTTGTATTACATGTTTATTACCTTATAAATAAATAAAAAACGTTTTTTATTTTAAATTCAGTGCATTAGTATTTGTAAAATGACTCTTAGTGTTCATTAAAAATGACGATCATTCCACTTGGGACCTGTGGAATGGTACATTAGCTTATTTGTTTTAGTTGTAAATATTTGTCATGTATTGTTGTTTTTCTGACATGTTCCACATCCAGGAGGACCTCCTCACTACGGATCAATTGGAATGAAAGTAAATCTAATCTAATCTAATCTAACACAACTTTCCTATTTTCTTTTTCAATGGTTTCATGTAAAAGAACATATTAAAAGTGAATGTATACCAAAAATCCATCATCCCCTATATGCTCTACTGAATTTTTAGGCCATAAAAAAAAAAAAGTTATTTTCCTTGTGTTTGTTTCTGTTGTCTTTTGATAGCAGAATGTGTTAACATAATGCAGTTTTAAGTTAGTTTTATCCACTGCCATACGCCAAGAACAGCTCAGGAACCATATTACAATTTGATTCAGCGTGACTAGACTGCTGATACATCCTTCCGAACAATGAGTAGCAGACTACAAAAAAGTGGTGTGCCTAGGGGTGCAAAACTTTTAAATCCACCACTGCCCATCCTTACTGAGTTCCTTCATTGGTGACCAATGACTACTACATCATGCCGTATTTTCTCTCTTTACCACTGAGCTGGTTCCTGTGCAACAACAACAAAGCCATTATCATATTTGGCACTAAGCATTTCATGTGAACAGACAATGATTTTCTTGATCTTGTTTTGTGAGCTACGCTATGACATAGAACATTGTGAACAGTGCATCAGACTGTGCTCAAACTTGAAACAATGACACAGCTGTTTGGTGTACCAACCACCCATTGCATCTATAATGTTCCACCCTCCATCAAATCGCTCATTTGGACATGCAATATGTAACTGACATGTCTGGTGCTCTATAAATGTACTTTCAGCAATCTGCACAGAACTTACATTCAGGTATGAACTGAAATTTCATGGTCAGATGGAGACAGCCTATCCAACAAGTTAGACAAAATGCTCTTTTTAATGCTATTGTTTTGATTGCACTGGATTCGGACAGTAAACATTTTCACAATTGCGCCTTTCTATCAACTGAAGATGCTCAGATGTGTTTCTCAACCCTCCTGACTTGTACAGTCAGCAATGTACAACCCTCACCATCAACAATGACCATCATCTTGTCTCTCTCCAACTTCTGCTCACTCTGTGATGACAAGTACCTGAACATCCACGAGTCCAGCTGACCATTACCAATTTTGATGCTCTCCCTCCCATGCCATTCCAGCTGTCAGATACACCACAACTTTGCCCAACCATCATTGAAGAATTTGGCATCCCCTACCAGCTGTTGGCAGTTGACCACAACGTTATGCCTCTGCCTGAATGACACCACAATGACACCATCTTGCCCTGAACACTATGTTATGAGTACCCTACAGCAGCTGCTGGATGACACAACAGTTTGTTGTGTAACAGACACTAATCTCCTGCCAAATGCCTACATTGATTCCACCAGCATCTCGTCTCTTCCACATGCACATGCCGATGGCAGTGCAACACTTCACGACCATGTTGCGTGCCCCACATCATGCCTGTTGATTCACAGATGCTACCCAAGGTGCCCACCTATCGAATATAATGACTCCCTCAACAATGTCATACTGCAGCGTTTGTGCTACCTGGAGAACAATGTTACTGTGCTGAACAAGATGTTCTAGCAGTATGCCATTATTCCACTGATAAGTAATGGGCAACTTGATACACACTGAAAGCCATCTTCACAGCATCTGTTCCCCCCTGAACAACTTGAAAAGGTGCATGTCCAAGTCATGGTGTACTATTAGCTGGTTTCAAATAACCTTTTCTCACAACAGATGACAATTGAGACCAAGGGCATGCAATCTGCCACCTCTGTCACAGTGACAACTTCTCTTCTCATCCTGAGAACTCATACCCTATGGTCTCTGCAAGAAATGATCTGGTCATGCCTCATACCAATGACGCTTATAGCATGGCCAGCCACACATATCAGCACCTCCACACCACATGAAACAGTCTACCCCTGCACTGCCTCACAGCCAGCCATATTGCAAACAGTTACACACACCAGCATGAAGATGACCACACAAACATTCTATCTGTCCTCTCTCCACATTCAGAGCTCTACATGGAGTGGGGGGCTGGGTTCTGTGAGGCCTTGAACAGTGAGACTTCCCAATACAATATCTCAGACCATTGAGCAGTGTTGAGTAGATACTCTCCACCAGTTTAGTCTAGATTTGGCCTGTGTCACCTTAGAATGTTGATTCCACAACAGGGTACACACAGAAGAAAAGAAGAGAAAGAAGAAGCTATATCAAATGAGTTTCAGCTTCTGTAAAAGATGATTAAGTTTGAACAAAGATACTGGATTTAATTCTAGTAATAATTCATTCTCTGAGCCTTGCTAGAGTTCATAATTCATTATCTGGAAAACAACCAATGTTCAAAGTTGTCTATGTCATAAAAGAGTATTGAAGAATAGAGATGTTTTTAAGAACTGCTCTTGACTAATGATATTTATGACCATGACAAAATTTTTAGATATTGGGTCTGTATTTGTGACTAAGAAGGCTTAATATAAGTTTTGTTGAGTGGATACTTTGGCAAATAAATATGCAACTATCAGTTTAAACAGATACACTGCTGTGATGTTGGCTTCAGAATTTAAGCATTCTTCCTACCAAATGGGAACAGTCCCTAGTAATTTGGAACATTTCGGCAACTAGAAACAAATTATAACTAATTAAACTAACGATAAAAAAGTAAGCAATTGTAAACAGCTTTGTTAATCAAATTATGAACTTTGATAGTGTCAAGTACAATAGACAGAAGACAGTAAGGTAGGAGAGTTATTTTTCTGATTAAGGACAAAAAATCTGAACCCATGCAGTGTTCCATAATGAGGAAATACATGTGCTGGAGGGCAAATTATTTCTTGTGAACAGTAATTTTAGTTATGATGTTTAAAGTGAATCAGTAAATGTGTGTTCAAATAGATTAGGTATTTGAACAAAGTAGAATGTATCTCAGTACTGCTTTGAAATATTATGTAATTGCAAAAAAGTGGAATATATCTCAGTACTGCTTTGATATACTATGTAATTGCAAAAAAGTAGAATATATTTCAGTACTGCTTTGAAAGGACCTGTAAATCCAAGGAAGTAAATAATTTTTAACAAGAAATTAATTTTTATGTTACTTAAAGGCCCAAACCCCATTTCAACTACTTTTAACATGACGAGGGCCACGTATAGACATGTTTCACCACCAACAACTGAAATAACAATTTAACATCAATTATTTCTATAATCATACATACTTGTGATTTGAAAGTAGTAAAAGCTGCACTTTAATGACAGTATCCCTAGCAGTCTTCTGAAAGTAAATACTTTTATTTGAAGTATGGTTATTCATTGGTTTCATTGGTAACTATTTTGCAAAAATTTATTATGGATATTTGTAAAGCATGCCTTTCAGCATCTTCTGAGTCAACAAACTGACCTCTCCTGAACTGTCCCTGATAGACTGATTAAACTCAGAGGCCTCCATTATTAGATCACTTCTCTTCTTCATGATGCCACATTGAGTGGCAATCAATTTTGCTGTCTTCAGATTCTCACCAGTCAAAAGACAAACAAATATTCCAGCCATTCGGCATCTAGCAACTGCAACAGGGACCTGTGCAAAAAGTTATAGGCTAAAATCTAAAATATAAATAGGAAAAGTCACTTGAAATTACTATAAAGTTATGGGACTTAATTGCTAGTCAGTACCTACCACCAGGAAGCAAATATTTTATTACTTTCAAACAACATGTTTAAAGTACCGCTAGATAATATTCTCTTAGTTTTCAGAAACATTAGTTTCTTGATCATGGAGGAAAGAGGAAGGAGCTGGGGAAGGTAAAATGAAAGGGTAGGTCAGTCAGAGTCCAAGATGCAAGTGACCCACATGTTTTCAATAGTAATCAGCAGTAGGTCAGAAATTTTGTCATGTAATTTTTCAAAGTTCTTAAAAAGAGCTACATGTGCAGAGTTTGAGGAACGTTAAACATAATTCATATAATGACTTAGACTAGAATATTTTAGACAAAGTGATTTCTAGTCATCAAAAATCCACATCTAATTGCCGACTAATGCAATAACTAAATTTCTTAATTCATAGGACTGAATTAATGTTCTTATGGAAAGTGAATCAGTAGCATGAAACAATATTTTTGTAAGAAAATGTAACTGTAACTGACAACAGAATAAAATAAGCTGATTTTCAGCATAACAGAGTATTTCATACAATATATTAACAAAAATGCACAGTTTTTATACTGAGAAATCTTCCACAACAAATATTATACAAATAAAAATACAGAATGCTAGTAAAATACAATAAGGTACTGCAATATCTTTGTGAAAATGTCTTCACACATTCCACTGAACATCACAGATATTTGATACATTTTCTTCCTTCCTATTCTTTTAATTCCTAATAGGAACTGAGAATTTATCAACTGTAATATAATACTATAATGTTAACGACAAACCTGTTGTTTCTTTCAAACTATTAATTGTATTTTAGTATGTATATGACATTATACTGGAACAAATAAGCCCTCGGTCACAAATATTAACTCAAAATTGACCTGGTTTTGACGCTACTATGAGCGACGTCTTCTGAATTAGATTAACTGTTCTAAAACATATTAGGTATATAGTACATTAATAAAATTAAACTTTGTACTGACTGGAAAAGATACATTACTTACAAGTCACATATTAAATAAGATCTAAGCCAGAAAGGCGACATCATGAACATAAATGTTTCGTTGCAACTCTTGTTCACAGTACGAGCAGCTCTTAGTGGCTCACCATCTCACAACTGTTCATGACATTGCTTTTCCGGCTTAGATCTTTTTTAATATGTGACTTGTAAGTTCTGCATGTGTTCCAGTCAGTACAAACTTTAATTTTATTAATGTACTATATACCTAATATGTTTCAAAACAGTTAGTCTAATTCTGAAGATGGCACTCATAGTAGTGTCTAAACCAAGTCAATTTTGACTTAATATTTGTGACCGAGGGCTGAAACTTAGCAGCTATGTTCAAAGTTTTATGTATATGACATTGTCTATTGCTGTAATGGCTGAATGACAATAAAATAATAATAATAATAATAATAATAATAATAATAATTATTATTATTATTATTATTATTATTATTATTATTATTATTAATGTTATAGAATGAGTGCACCAAAACACTAATCCAAAAACTACAAGAAATGAGTGATGCAACAGAACTCATTTTTCATGGGACTGGTATTGACCCAATTCCACTGGTAACAAGACTGTTTGCAAGCTGTCACTTAAAATACCTTAACAGTAATATCCTTGGTCTGAAGTGAAATTGAAGAAATTATTGGCTCTGAGCACTATGGGACTCAACTGCTGAGGTCATTAGTCCCCTAGAACTTAGAACTAGTTAAACCTAACTAACCTAAGGACATCACAAACATCCATGCCCGAGGCAGGATTCGAACCTGCGACCGTAGCGGTCTTGCGGTTCCAGACTGCAGCGCCTTTAACCGCACAAGAAATTATTATGGTGTGATCAGGAATGAAAGACGTGGCACTGCATCAAGGTGTTTGTTGTATAGGCTCATTTCCTATGAACAAAAACATGAAAGTTTAATGCTATACTGTGTATGTAGTGTAAGAGTGATAAAAGGTTTCTGAAATTCAACTATGGATTACTTTTTCCATATCTAGTGGCTGAATATAGAAAATGTGTCATGTTTTGCAAAAAAAAACAGTGCAACTCTTCAGCCAAGTGGTGCACAATCTACATCACTGTAACATTAATAAAAAAATATCTGCTACCTAAAAGGTGAATTTCAACTATTAAAAACAAATATTGCCAGTAATAATAGTGTTGTGTATACCAAACAGGAAAAGAAAATTATAAGCATGAGTGGAGGAAAATGTAACGCTTTCACTAGGCCCATAAAATCAATTAAGTAAACAGAACTTAATGTTGACAATATATCACAAATTATTGTGACAGGTAATAATTCCAGTGTATTAGCTGAAAATGAAGCTGACAGACAAAGTATAAATTCTCCAAATTATAACTTAACTTAAGCTGTAAAGTATGCCAACACAGCTACCTCTGTGCACAAAGTCAAGAGTATATCTGCAAGTAATAAACAAGTTAATATAAGAAATGAGCTGTAGTTGTTCATATACACCTTATTTATGGCTACAGGAATGACCAAACCAAGTTCACATTTGACTGAGACAATGAAAAATAATATCTCCCTTAATGTGTTATCTAAGAATGGTATGATAATAGTCATGTATGGGAAGCAATGATGCATACCAAAATGAGGATAAACATCCCTTAAAGTGCTTAAATTCTGCACTACTTGACATCAAGGTGCTCAGAATCATAATTACTCAAATATACAACCCTAAGAATAACCCAAGAATATATTTGGAGTTTGCAATAATTCCAAAAAATATGCAAAAAATATCATGATGTAACATTATTTCAGCTTCCCATCTCAAAGACAATTATTTGCAAAAGATGGATACAATACTTGTGTAACTACACTGGCATGTCACACATAGGCAGAATGCTTACAAAGATAATACAAAATGATGGCCACTTGCAAGAAAACCTCTTTTGACAAAAACCACACTGAGTTACAAAAATGCTAACAAAATTAATACAGAAAGATGACCTCATTGCAAGAAAACCACTTTTGACAAAAACCACACTGAGTTACTATTTGAGGAAGCCTCAAGCATCAAAATTAGAAACTGTTTTTTTGAAACCTGTGCAAATACCAAACACAGAAATATAACAAGAGAGTCATTTTTAGGCCAAGAAAAAAATGAAAGATAATATCACCACAGCTATGGAAAAAATGATGCCCACAACAAAAAAATAAACTGAGCAAAAAGTATATCCACCCACAAGGAGTGAGGATTTCTTATGACCTCACCAGAAAAAGGATACCAAGCAGATACCAGTGCTAAAAATTAATAGGCAAAGAAGATAATAAGTGATCAATTACATATGTCTGAATTTGTGAAATGTAGAAAATTTATGCTCTTTTACCAGATTGTACAATCATTTGCAAAAATAATCAGTGAATTTTAAATACCCTTGTCAGATGATCTGAAGAAAGCTTGTGTTACATGCTCATGTGAACACGGGTTGAGTAGTAATATGTAGGCTGTTATGATACAAAACTGTGAAAGTATTAATGTTTCAATGTTGTTATATATATATATGTATATGTATGTATCATCCATATTCTTTGAAGGTTGTCTGTCACATGTCTCATAAATTCTTTGGTTCATTTTTTGTGTAGTTGTGATGATCTCTGGCTATGTTTTTGAAATGTGCAGTTGGTGTTTTGTATCATATTACCATAGTGTGTGATGCTTAATAAACGATTCATTTCTAAAACAGCATTTGATGGTTTGTCAACATGGTAGCAGATGAGCGCAGTTGATAAAGTTTGTATGAAGTGCAACAGATGTGCCGATTTCAGAAAAGAATTGCTCGATGATACAGAAGTGCAAAGATGAGGCAATGGTCGATGAAAGACAACAACTAGATAAACTTACTGGCACAGAAAACTGGGGGAGCTGGTGAATTATTATGAGAACTATTTTACAGTGTGACAAAATCTTTGATGTCATAAGTGGTGCACTGATTAGGCTAGAAGAAAATGGACAGAGTTATGAAACCGAACTTGCAAAATGTACAAACTCTAATGCAAATGCAAGTAAAAGACTAATTCAGTCACTTGACACCAAGCTTTTACTTTGTGTGGGGGAATGCAAGACTGCTAAAGAGGTTTGGGACAAGCTACACAAGATCTATAATGTGCACTCAGCTGAAAACATTGATCTGCTTAGACATAAATTCCATAACATTGTGTGGGAGGCATCTGGAGGTATACAAGGTTATCTAGCCAAATTTGATGATGTACAAACTCAGCTTTCATTGTTGGACAAGCCGATTAATGATGGTGACCTTTGTGCACGATTTTTGCGCACTTTGCCAAAAGAGTTCGATTACACTTATATTACATGACATCATCTACCCCCTGAATAAAAGACATGGAATAAATTACAAAAATGATCTAAGATTAACAGATCATGGTGATGAAAGTGTTGCTACAGCAACAGAAGCACAAACAAACTTCCCCTATAGTAGATTCATTAAAAACACCTCATTATAAAAGGAATGAAGACAGAAAATGCTTTTTGTGTGGTAAAGTAGGTCACTTATCAAAACAGTGTAAGACAGGGTTAGTTTGTTTTAAATGTAAGAAAACGGGCCATTGATCAAATGAATGTAGTAGTGTAGACAAAAGTGAAGATTGTGCTATGTTGTTAACTAATGTAACATCAATGGATAATTCAATAAGCTGCAGCTACACAGATACTTCAAAATCAGTGGAAACAGTATCAATGGTGAGACGCAACAGTTTTTCAGTAGATCTGAATACACTGGACTGTGATGGGTGGTATATTGATAGTGGTGCAACACATCACATGACAAATTGGCATGATTGATACACTACGTATGAACAATTTGAAACTCCAAGGAACATGGATAGTTCCAAGAATGGTGTACTTATTGAAGCATTTGGTACAGGCCAAATTGATGTATAAGTGTTCAATGGACAGACATGGGCAGAACAATATTTTGAAGATGTTTGGTTTTGACCTGATGGATCCTGTAACTTGTTTTCTATTAAGAAAGCTGCACAGAAGGGAATAAAACGAATAATTGAAAATGATGGCAAACCATTGGTATTTTTCAAAAACAATATTTCAATTGCTATTGCCACATCCTGCTGTGAAAATGAGCTTTATCATTTGGCTGTAAAGGTTGTTCACACAGAAAAGTCTTGTATTGTTACTGAAACTGATGACGCTTTACAGAGATGACATGAAAAAATGGGTCATCAAAATAAATGCTATGTGCACCAATTTTTGAAGGATCATGGTGTAGAGACAACAACTGATTACATTTTTTGTACAGGGTGTGTCTATGGTAAACATTACTGGATGCCATTTGGTGAAAGAGTGCAGAAACCCACTAAGTCTGGAGAGTTAGTGTGTGCAGATGTTGGTGATTTGATGGAAGAAAATGATCTGCATGGTCATGGATACTTTCTGTTTTTAAGGATGATTTTCCCAGTTTTGGAGTAACATACCTTTTGCGACACAAAGATGAAATTAAAGAAAAGTTGCCACTGTTCATTAAAATGATAAAGACACAGACTGATGTCACTGTGAAAGAATTACATAGAGATGGTGCTAAGGAGTTTCATAATTAAGATGTGCAAAAATTTGCTGGCTCAGTTGGACTGAAACATTCAATCACTGCACCATATATCCCTCAACAGAATGGAATTGCTGAACGGGAAAATAGAATCCTGTGTGAGATGGCATGTTCTTGGCTTTGCTCTGCTGATTATCTGGCAAAAGCATTGTGGGGTGAAGCTGTTCTGGCTGTAACATACACTAAAATTGGATGGGTCCCACAAAAATTAAAGGTAAAACTCAACTGAAGTATTTTTGAAAAAAGAAGGTCGTTTTGATAATTTGGTGATATTTGGAACTGAGTGCTATGCTTGGATTCTTACCCAGAAATGGAAGAAGTTTGATGCTAAATCTTCAAAAGGATATGTGGCTGGTTATGATGATTGTGGACACTGTTTTTATTTTGCTGAAAAAAGGTGTGTGTGTGTGTGTTTGCAGAGATGTAAAGTTCAATTGCAAGCCATTACAGAAACCTCTTATTGGTGCTCAAAAGTCTAAAAGGGTTGTTGAAATATCAGGTAAAGATAAGAATGCAGATATTTTTGAGACTGAGTATGAAGATGTTGATTTTGAAGAGGGTTGCATGAACCAAGATGTTGCTACAAGTGATGAAAGTGTTAACAACTAGTCATATGACACTGAGGGGGAAGTTGGAAGTAACTTGGAAACAAGAAATGAGGAAAGACGAAGCCACAATTTACATGAATGTCAAAATTTGAAGAAACCATGTTGTTACTGTGAATATTCAGTTCCTCAACCAAGAATGATGTTTATTTGTGAGACACCAAGAAGCTATAAAGAGGCATTGCATTCAGAGAATTCTGAAGAATGGAAGCTGCAATGGAGGAAGAGATGGATACTCTAAAGAAAAATGGAACATGGGAATAAGTTTACAAAATTAAACCAAACAACGTGATTGGAAATCGAAGGGTCTTTGCTACAAAATTAAACGCAAATAATGATGTTGTTTGATATAAGGCTCGACTGGTGGCAAGAGGATATACTCAATGGTTTGGAGTAGGCTGTGTTGACACATTTAGCCCTGTTGCAAGATCTGAGACTGAGATGCCTTTTGAGTGTTGCAATTCAACATGATTGGTGTATGCAGCAATTTGATGTGAGGATAGCATTTCTCAATGGTATTTTGAAGGAAGAAATCTACATGAGTCAACCAGAGGGATTTGATGATGGTACAGGATGGGTGTGTAAGCTACTGAAGAGTCTATATGGTTTAAACCAAGCCTCAAAATGCTGATATGATTGTCCTGTTGGGTTCCTTACTGAATGTAACTTATGGGAGAGCAGTTCAGGTCCATGTATGTTTTATGGTATTATTGTTTTATGTTGATGATGGATTGGCTATGGGCCCTACTGATGCCACATCTAAGTTCATTGAACAGTTGGGTAAATGTTTTCAAATCAGTGTAGAAAAAGTCGATTACTTCTTGGGTTTACAAATCAAGAGGTTTGACAACTGTATTCAAATAAATCAATCTGCATATGTGAAGAGGATTTTGGAGAAATGGAATATGATGGATGCAAAACCATTGTCTTTACCCTTTGAACCAGGATGGACACCAGGTGAGTCACCTCCTTTTAATAATATTGGACTGTATCAAGAAATGGTTGGAAGTCCGATGTATTTAAAACAAGGCACAAGAGCAGTTTTATCATATGCTGTTAATGTTGCCTCAAGAGTTCAAGACTCATCAACTCAAGTGCACTTTGCATTACTCAAACAAATACTTAGGTATCTTAAATCAACAATTACAGTTGGCATTAAGTTTATGAAGGCTAAAGACTGTAGTATTGAAGCCTATAGTGATGTTGACCGTGGTGGGGACAGAGGCACTAGACAATCAACAAGTGGCATCCTGCTCAAGTTCCATGGGGGGCCAGTTGTGTGGAAAACTAAATAACAGCAGTGTGTTGCTCTTTCTTCAATGGAGGCAGAATATGTGGCTGCAAGTGAAGATTGGGTATCATTAGACTGACTTCTGAAAGAAATTGGAGCTGTTGATGTGTCATCAGTTCCTGTTTTACAAGTTGATCAACAAATTGATCAACATATTGAACAAACACTTGGGGAAGTGGAGGCATGGGGCAAAAACAATAACTTAACATTAAACTTTACAAAAACAGAAATTGTTCATTTTACCACAAAACAATCTGCACAGTCTATAAGTGAAATAAGGTATATGGACAAAAAATTAGAGACTGCAGACTGTGTCAAATTCCTTGGCGTGTTAGTCAATAAAAACCTGTTATGAAGTCGCCATGTGGACAACATACTGGGTCGACTGAATAGCCTTGTATATATTATGAATATCTTGTATAGTATTACTGATTTAGCTGTAAGAAAAACTGTATATAATGCATATTTTGTTTCAGTCATTAGGTATAGTATAATTTTCTGGGGGTCTGAAAAAACAAATTTACTTAGAGCTTTTAGACTACAAAAAAGAATCATCCGGGCAATGGTGGGAGCAAAACCAAAGCAACACTGCAAACCTTTATTTGTAAAACTGGATCTAATGAGCATTCCAAGCATATACATCTATGAAACTCTCACTTTCACGAAAAGAAACCCACAACTTTTTGAGGGCAACTTCTTCTTGCATCAATATGATACAAGACATAGAACGAGCTACATGTTACCTACCCACCGTTTAAAATCATATGAAAAAACCCCATACTATATGGGCATGAAATTTGTAAATAAAATATGGAAAGATATGGATGACCCAAATGTAAAAGGCACCAAAAGAGACCTGGAAAAATATCTGAAAGATAAATGTTACTATAGTGTAGAAGATTTCATGAATGGTAACAATGCATTATAATTGTAATTCAAATACCTCTTTGAAGATGTTACACCATGTATATTATTAGTTTGTTGTATTTTTAGTATTGTTATATATAGTGTAAAAACTGACAAGTCACCTATGTCACAATCTTTGATTGTATAAGGCATGTTATGTGATAATAAAAATTGAATTGAATTGAATTGAATCAAATTTATTAATGGATCAGAGTTTTATGAATGATCAAAACACATAGAGACAAGGTGTCATTACATTAATCAACTGGTTGGAGAGAGGAAGATTGAAGTGAATTACATACCAACTGGTGGACAGGCAGCAGATATTCTTACAAAATGGCTACCATTCAAAAAGTTACAAATGATGAAGGAACTTGTTGGTGTAGTGTCTACTTCATCATATATATAAAACACTGTGGGAAAGTTTGAAAGTATTAATGTTCCAATGTTGTTATATATATGTATACATATGTATCATTCATATTCTTTGAAGGTTGTCTCTCACATGTCTCATAAATTCTTTGGTCCATTTTTTGGTGTAGTTGTGATGACCTCTGGTTATGTTTTTGAAATGTGCAGTTGGTGTTTCATATCATATTGTTGTACTGTGTGATGCTTAATAAATGATTCATTTCTAAAACAGCATTTGATGATTTGTCAACAAAAACTACCAGTATTAGCACTATCCTCACCATTCTGTAGGATATTCTCTGCTCATGATGGGACAAGGATTTATGTTAGAAGTGACATGAAACGTTGCTGCTTAAAATCCTCAGAGATGATGAGGAAGGAAAAAGACTTCGAAATTTCAGCTACAAAAATAACTGCACTATTCACAATTTGCCTGTACAGTAGCCCAGATGGGGACTTACACATACTGTGATGTTCGCCTGCTTTATTTCTTCATTGGTAGTTCTTGGTGTTGATGTACTGCATTGTTATTCAGTTCACAACCCTGAATATAATTTTTGATAAGCCTCATTAGCAGGTTGCAGGTAAACATCAGCATACTGCCACAGTAATTTGCTGTTGAACATCTATGAGCAGTAAATACCTAACCACACAGTTCACTATTTCTCAAATTAATTGAACAGACACTGTTATTGTTTTAACACATGGCCTGTTGGTGTTACACTAATTCCACTGTTAAGGTAATGCATTATTTTTATTATATCTGATATAGACTTCGAGTCTGAAAAACGGCCATGGACTGACTGTCTTGGGTCAAAAATTGGGCTTTATACATCCTCACAATAACAGGTAATGAAACTATACAGTGTTCAATGTTTAAGTTACAGAAATTACATTAAAACATAGCTCACTCAATTAACTGAATCCATCTGTGATATTCACCTGCTTTAGTTCTTCGTTTGTTGTCCTCAGTGTTGATGTACTGTTTTGCTAAACTGGCTGAAAAATGGGGTTTGAAGACTCAACACTGACTACTTTAAATGATGTAGCTGACAGGAACACATTTGTGTTTCACAGTTCTTTACTTTCACTGTTCACAGCCCCCACCACCACCACCCCAATAATAAACAGTTATATGATGAGTGCACTGCTGTTTAAATTTTGTTAACTTTCGATAATCCTCACTAATAGGTTGCAGGGAAACATCCACAAACTGCTACAATAGTTTACTGTTGAACATCTGTGAGCAGTAAAAGCCTAACTACACATTTCACAGTCTTTCAAGTCAATTGAACAGGCACTGTCATTGTTTTAGCACACAGCCTAACTGTGTTACACTTATTTCACAGTTAAATTGATACACAGTTGTTATAACCAACACAGGTTTCTTGTCTGAAACTTGGCCATGGAGTGACTCTCTTGGGACCAAATGTGGGCCCTTATATATCCTCACAATAATAGGCACTGAAACTTCACGTTGTTTGATGTTTAATTTACAGAAATTACAATTAAAACTTATCTCATTAAATTAACTGAATACATCAAAAACTTGTCATTTTAACAGTTTATTCTACTACAAGTGTTAGGCCAAATTATTTGTTTAAATGATGAAATTAACAGATATAGTTAATCAAACAATACTTTTGACAAAACTGGTAATTACTTTAGAATTAATTAAGGACTGGCTTTGCTAACATGTTTTTGAATAGAGCCAAATAGATCCTTTAAGAATACTATTAGTTGTTCCTCCAAATGAGCAGGTGGTTATTTATTAGATAATGAAACAATAAAGAAATTTTAAAATAATGAATAATGTTAGGGTCTTAATGGTTAGGGAGCCTGTCTCTGCAGTAGGGATAGTTTTTGAGAATACGCTGCACTAGTTAATGCGGTAAAAAAGTAAGTAAAATAACAAAGCTGATTGAGTGATGAAAAATATGACTGTATGCAAACAAATGTGGTGTAACTGTACTGAGGATCTAAATTTTTAACTAGGCAACACTGGGTACTGTGTATATTGTGCAATTTCTGACACTGCATCTGGGAATGAGATCTTAACAGAAAGAGCAATATTTTAGCAAGGTACTACTTATATAATGTTGCATCATTTGAAAGGTAGGTTATCTGAAAACTTCTATTTGGGTTCTAAGGAATTAAGAGCTTAAAGAGGTAATACTGGAATGAAGAACAGTAATTTTGCTGATTAACTGAAAACTGTGATGTTAGACTGATGTGAATATTCTGTCAGGTCTACTACTTGGTAACATTTTGTGATTTGGTGAGGATTTAATTTTTTGGTTGAATGAAGGTAGTGCTTTGAGTGGAGTAGAAAAGTGGGGTAATGATTTGTAGAACTTTCATTGCATTAACTTTGATTTGAATAATAATTAAACTATGTAATGTTGATTCTATTATTTTTTTAACATAATGATTAGTGAATCTATCCTCCCGCACATCTGGAGTATTTGCTACTTTGAAAATGGGAAAGAGACCCAAATCTTTCAAGTTCAACCAGTTTCAGACAGTTACAAATTAGAGTAATGATTTGTAGTGCAATGTGTACTTGATTTTCCAAATTTTTACTAGTCCACACCTTTTTTACTACAGTCAATTTCATTGATAATTATTGTGGTTTTATGAGAACTATGTAATGCATCTATTTATGAAGTAATGACTATCATTTCTAGTGTGAAACATTTTTCCTTAGGCTTAAGTTAGAAGAAAAAGTACAGTAAGTATACTAAAGGAGAGTATTTTTTCTAATTTTTTATGTACTATGGCAGAGGAGAATGTCCTCCAAGGAAACTTATAGCAGTGCATTTCCTTACTAACTGCCACTTGGACCTGTTGAATGCATGGACAACTTGGGGAGAAAATGTGTAAAAGTCCTTTATAAGAGTAAAAGTGCTTGTGAAAAATAATAAACATTGAACAAGTGAAAGTTTCTCTAAATAGTGAACTGCATTGTGCAGCGTAATTTAACTTATTGCAACCGATGAGGATTTATTATTTGAAGCAAGACAGGACTTGTATCAAGCGATATGTATCTTAGAATGTTGCTTACCCAAAAAGGACATCACTTATGATGAAGATGCCTAATTTTTTGTTAAAAGTATAACTTGAGGATATTTTGTGACATTGTACAATACGCTGAATGTAAATATTTTCTATGGGGATTTTCATATGGCTAGTTCATATAAGTATAAATTGGAAAAACACATATGTACTGTAGTTTTGATAAGAATTCATATGTAACATTTGTGTGTGTGTGTGTGTGTGTGTGTGTGTGTGTGTGTGTGCGTGTAGACTGTTTAACCCACATTCTTGGGTTACTTGTGATCACTGAATTGCCCAGTTAGCTATTTGAAATATCTATCTGGTCAATCTAATGAGGGGGTGATGTGATGAAGCAAGCTGGTAGATTTTTACTTCCCCTCTTGTTTAGCCATCTACCTCCTTAAAATTCAGCTTTTCATTTTTGACTAATTATCATTAACATACAAGGGCTGACTGAAAAGTAATGCCTCCACCTTCATAACTCTTCAGCGTTTTTCAGCATTGGTGCGTGGCAGGTACTGTTTTGTTCCATAGTTTCTTCTCTACAGCTCCAGTTGGCGGGAAGCCTTGGCATTGAACGGTTATGTTGTTGTAGTGTAAAGTATGGAACCATGAGCAGACAGTCAGTCAATGTGATTTAAGCAACATGCAGTCACTGAATTCTTGACAGGAGAATGTGTCACCCCAGAGGAAATTCGTCAGAGAATGAAAGCAGTTTAGGGTGATTGTGTTGATGTGAGTACTGTGCATCTTAGAGCGAGTAAGTTTAAAGATGTTGAGGGGGGAACACTTGACCTGCATGACAAACAAAGATTTGGATCCCCTTTGTCAGCAACCACCAAGTTTCACAATCAAAATGTTGATAGATTGATCCAGAATGATTGTTGTATCACTCAGACAGCAACTGCAAGCACAATCAGCATTTCACAAGAATGTGTGAGTCACATTATTGCTTTGCTTGAGTATCAGAAGATTTGTACATGATGGGTATCCTGGATGCTGACTCCTGAAAGTGCACAGACTTGAAATTTGCCAGGAACTCCTCTTGTGTTACAAGAATGATGACACACAGCACTCACATCAATACAATCACCATAAATTGCTTTCATTCTCTGATGAATCTCCTTTGGGGTGACACCTGCTGTCAAGAGTTCAGTGACTGCATGTTATATAAATCGCACTGACCGACTGTCTGTGCAGGGTTCCATACTCAACACTGTAACAACACAACCGTTCAGTGCTAAGGCTTCCAGCCAACTGGAACTGTAGAGAAGAGACTATGGAACAAGCCAGTACCTGCCACATACCAATGCTGCCAACTGTTGAAGAGTTACGAAAGTGGAGGCATTACTTTTTAGTCAACCCTCGTACATGAGGATAATCTGCAATTTCATAAAATGTTTATAATTTGTAAGAATTTATATTTGTTTAAAAGTCAACCATAGCATTTAAGTTATGAAACAATTACTGATTTCACACTGTAACAAAAGTATTAACTAGATATACTTGAAATAAATAAGAAAATCAATTACCTACCTGAAACTAAGCACAAAATTAGACCTGGTATTATATTCTTTAAAACTGAGAGCCAACCTTTCTCTTTTACAAAAATGCAGATTATACTCACATATGTTGATAATAATTAGTCAAAACTGAAATAATGAATTTTAAGGAGTCAGATGGCTAAATAAGGGGGGGAGGTAAAAACATCCCAGCTTGCTTCATCACACATTGAAAAATTCCCCCCTTTCACAATGGGTATTTATTGTATTTATTGGTCCAGTAAATCTTACATGTACAGTACAGCACATCAGATATTGGACAGGTCAAAGTATATCTTACAATTAAAACACTTGAGAAACTAGAAAATTATGTTCACAAAATTTTGCAGCACTTCATATACTGGGCAAGTCAATGTGTAAGTTATAATTAAACCACATTAGAAACTTGAAGTTTACAACTGAATACATGTATAAGCCAATATTAACGATTAAAGTATTTGCATGATCCTCACTTAAGCTCTAAGGATTTTTGAGGAACTCTTCTACACTATGAACTGACATGTACACTAGAGAATTACATTCACAGAATTTTACTTCATATACTGGGCAAGTCGCTATACAACTTATACTTGAACCCCAGTATAAACTTGAGAATTACATCTGAATGTATTTATAGGCCAATATTAATGGTTACAGTATTTGCATAATCATCACTTAGACTCTCAAGGATTTTGGAGGAACTCTTCCACACTATAAAAGCAATGTGTCAACAGATATTCTTTTAATGCTGCTTTAAAATTTTTTACATCTGTCATTACTTTAATTTCTCTTGGCAATTTATTGTAGATAATTGTTCCATGGTGTAATGTTCCTTTTTGGCACAAACTGGATTTTGTATGGAGTACATGGAAGTCAGTTTTCTGTCTTGTATTATGATGATGAACATTTTCATTTTTGGGGAGGATACTAGGATTTGTTATTGTATATTTCTTTATAAACATTGCACTTTCAAATAGGAAAATACATGGAAGGGGAAGAATCCCCATCCTTTTAAATAATGGTCTACATGGTTTGTTCCTTTTTATTCCAGCCATGATTCTCACTATTCTTTTTTGCATCCTGAAGAGTTTTAGGCAGGATGGCGAGTTGCCGCAAAAAGTGATCCCATATTTTAGGACAGAATGTATATTAGAATAGTAAACTGTCATTAGACTGTCCTTATGACAGCAGTTTTCTAGCACTCTCATTAAATAACACATGGTACTTAGCTTCTTTAATATGTTGTCAATGTTAGTTTCCCATCTAAGATTCCCTGTAGCCAGACCCCCAGAAATTTTGTATTAGGCACACTTGCAATATCCGTGTCTGACATCTGAATTCTTATATCCTCTTCAATGTTTCTCTTGATATTATGAAAATTTAATGCTACTGTTTTGCTTTTATTTATTATTAGTTTGTTTTGGTTGAACCAGTTTACAACATTTGTTAATGCCTCAGACAGTCTTGTCTGTAGTATCTCTGCAGTCTTCCCGCTGACTAATATGCTTGTGTCATCTGCAAACTGGATAGTGCTATGGTACTGGTTGGCTGATGTTAGGTCATTTATATATATCAAAAATAGGATGGGGCCCAGTACCGAGCCCTGCGGTACTCCATATTTTTACTGCTTTATAATCAGAATAGTGTCTTGTTGATTTATTTTATTCGTGAAAACGTATTTCTACTACTTTCTTGCGGTCAGTAAGATATGATCTAAGCCAGCTGTTAGGCATACCTCTGATACCAGCAATAGTGTGTGGTCTATGATGTCAAAAGCCTTAGACAGATCAAGGTATATGCCAGTTACTTTTTGTCCACTATCAATTTTTTCGAGTACTTCACCCAGAAATTCATATATTGCTGTTTCTGCTGATCGGCCATTCCGGAAGCCATGTTGGGTTGTGGAAAATATTTTGCACTTTTCTAGAAAATCTAGCAACCTCTTATGAAAAAATTTTTCTAGTATTTTAGAAAATGTAGATAGCAAGGCAATAGGTCTATAATTGGCTATGTCTTCTTTCTTACCCTTTTTGAACAGTGGTTTTAGTTTCACTGTCTTTAAGCAGGAAGGAAAGACTCCATTTGTTAATGAACTGTTGAAAATGTGGGCTAATTGCAATGAGGTCCCCCACATTTTTAATGACATAATCTGGAATCTCATCCACACCTGTTGAAAATTTTGTTTTTAACTCCTTTATTGATAGTATAATTTCCTTAGGGTTGGTTGGAGTAAGAAATAGGGAGTTGCAGTTTCTATTTTGATTGGATGGTGTTGTAGCAGGATTTTTATTTGAAGATTTTATGTCAGATAGTAATTTTTCACTAATATTTGCAAAGTATGTATTAAAAGCATTGGCTACTTCTTCTGGATTTGTAATTTTTTTGCCATCTTGGATTACCTGGAGATTTACATTTTGGGAGGTCTCGTTTCCTACTTGTTCTCTGACTATCTTCCACATGGCTTCCATTTTGTTCCTGGCCATTTTTATATGGTGATCATTTGTTGTTTTTTTAGATTCTTTTATGACTTTGTGAAGCACTCTCTTATAATTCTTGAAATGCACCAGAAATTCTTCTGTAACATTTTGTGTTTTTGAGATTTCATAAAGTCTCCTCTTTTCAGCACATGATATTTTAATGCCTTTCGTCAGCCATGTAACATTTCTTTTTTTAGTTTTTAATGTTTGGTTTTTAACTGGAAAAGAAATATTGAAATAATGGGAGAATATTTCCATGAACATGTCAAACTTTTTACATGTGTCCTCATAGTTGTCTATATCATTCCAGGTTTCTTTTTTCAGTAAGTGCCTGAAGTGTTCTAGGTTGTGCTTGCTAAAATTTCTACCTTTTCTTGTCATTTGTTGTTCAGTATTTCCTGCAGTGTCTACTGGGAATTCAATAAACTGTGCATAATGATCACTGAAACCTGTATTCGTATTTCCAGATTTGTATAAATATTTATCTGTATTTATTAGTATCTAAACTATAGCACTGCTTGACGATTTGGTGACTCTGGTGGGGGATTTGATAGTTGTATGTATGGTGTATGTTTTTAATAAGGCCTCAAGGTTTAATCTGTCTTTTGAGTTCTTGTTGAAATCTATATTAAAGTCACCACATATGATGGTTGTTTTACTAACTATTTTTATACTGTTAAGTGCCTTCTCAAGATTTTCAATGAAAGTAGTTACGTTTCCAGCTGGGCTTCTATATATGCAAATAACAATTATATTTAAATTTGTCAGTTCTGTAGCAGAAATTTCGAAGTTTTGCTCTTCCCCTAGCTGGTTAGTGAACTTTAAATTTTCGTGTTTGACGTCCTCTCTAACATATATGCATGTTCCTCCATGCATGGAGGTTTTCCTACAAAAAAAAAGATGAAAGGGTAAAGCCCTCTATCCTTGTGTGATGTAACATATTTTCGGATAACCAGTGCTCACTAACACATATAACAGACACTTCTTTTAGTTCATCTGATAACAATATTTCTATCTCACTAACTTTATTTGATAAGGATTGTACATTTTGGTGCAGGAGCATAAATTTCGACGATGACTTATTTACTAGGTTGTTTTGGCCTACCTTATGTTCGACAGCCGCACATGACATATCATTTTTAACACTTTTACAATTGAAGTTTTCTTTACAGAGCGATGTTTTAGAAGATGAAATCAACATTTCTCTGGAATCACTTGCCATAAAAAACGTTGTGGTTCTTTCCTGTTCCGTGTTGGGCGAGTTGACTTGTAGTGTGATGGCGTTTCTGCTGTAATTTTTGGAGTTGTAATTTGAGGAACCGCAACCAGGCTAGATGGGGATCCTCTTCTTGCCGCTTCAACACTTCCTGAAGTCATTGGAGTAATATTCTCTTCATTTGAAATTGGTGATTCCGTTGCTGCTGCTGCTGCAATTGGAGGCTGCACTAAGCCTGGCTGATTTCGGTTTAATTGTTCCATGATTGCATCGCACAGTGCTACTTCCCCTTTCGTGTTTCTGTGCAATCCATGGATAGTGAAAACTTCTCTTTTTTGACTGTCTGCATTAATATATGTCACATTGCTGAAGAGCTTACATATTTTCTCGAACTTTCGGTTAGTTGCTTCGATTTCTGCATTCACACACGATGTTTTGATGAGATCATGTCTCATAGGGATGCTTATTACGAAAACTTTCATGTCCATAACTTTTGCCAATGTTTCCCTTAAAGATCGCAAAGCGAATTTTGCCTCGTTCTTGTAGACATCGTTTGCGCCAGCTAAAATAATGCAAGAGTTACAACTTCCATGGTTACTGTGTGTGTCAATATGCTGAGTAACTTCACAAATCCAATAACACTTTCATTTATTAGTTTTTCGTTCATGATCTTTGCCAGTCCTTTTCCATGACTATCAGAAAATAAACAAATAATGCCAGCATCTTGTTTTTTACGTTTACTGTTTTCGTTTGTTGTTTTCGGTTCTGAAACTTTCGTTTGTATGTCTGCTTCACTTTGTCTGTTCGTTTTTTTCTGATAGCACACTGAATCTGTTTTTGCACACGATATTAGAATCAGTCAATAACTTTCTTTGAGAATTTGACAGTTTACTTTTCACTACCGGTATGTTTGGAAGTTCGCGATTTCGAGGAAAGTTTGATCTGTTTTCATGCTTTTCCGCTACCATGCTATAGTTGTTTGTTTGCACACGTTTTTGTTTACTTTCAGTTCCTTGCAACAGTTTTTCTTCAAATGGCTGTATTCCATGATTTACTACACTCGATTTTTGCACACTGTTTTTTTGTATTAAAGTTACACTGCTTCTTTGAGATTTATCTTCCTGGATAGAGTTTTCTTCGGTCACTGATTCCCATTTTCCTGTGGAGGCCGTGTCTTCTTGCTTCCCATATTTTCCCGATTGAAGTTCTTTTATATCCTGTTTTAGAGTACCGATTATGAATTGTAGACTTTTTATACGTTCGTTTATCTTTGATATCTCGTCCTTACAACTCATACACGATTTCTTTTTTCCATCGAATTTTACTTTTTTTTTTGCGGATATACACGATTTACTTTAACACTAGCCGCCATCTTGTTCGCCATGCTGAATTATTTGTTTAAATGATGAAATTAGCAGATATAGTTATGCAAACAATGCTTTTAACAAATCTGGTAATTATTTTGGAATTAAATAAGGGCTGACTTTGCTAACATGTTTTCAAACAGAGCCAAATAAATACTTAAGGAATCCTAGTAGTTCTTCATACAAATGTTTATAATTAATACAGAATTTATATTTGTTTTTCAGTGAACAGTAGAATTTAAGTCATGAAGCAATTACAAATTTTGCCCTATAACAAAAGATATTAACTAGGACTAGTTTAAATAAATTAGAAATTGATTACATACACAAATCTAAGCACAAAATTAGATCAGATGCTATATTTCTTAAGACCGAGAGCTAGCCTTTCTCTTTTATGAAAATTCTGATTACACTCATGTATGTTAATGTTAATTAGGCAAAAATGAGTTTAAGGGGACATATGGCAAAACAAGAGAGGAAGTAAATACACTCCTGGAAATGGAAAAAAGAACACATTGACACCGGTGTGTCAGACCCACCATACTTGCTCCGGACACTGCGAGAGGGCTGTACAAGCAATGATCACACGCAAAATGAGTTTAAGGGGACATATGGCAAAACAAGAGAGGAAGTAAATACACTCCTGGAAATGGAAAAAAGAACACATTGACACCGGTGTGTCAGACCCACCATACTTGCTCCGGACACTGCGAGAGGGCTGTACAAGCAATGATCACACGCACGGCACAGCGGACACACCAGGAACCGTGGTGTTGGCCGTCGAATGGCGCTAGCTGCGCAGCATTTGTGCACCGCCGCCGTCAGTGTCAGCCAGTTTGCCGTGGCATACGGAGCTCCATCGCAGTCTTTAACACTGGTAGCATGCCGCGACAGCGTGGACGTGAACCGTATGTGCAGTTGACGGACTTTGAGCGAGGGCGTATAGTGGGCATGCGGGAGGCCGGGTGGACGTACCGCCGAATTGCTCAACACGTGGGGCGTGAGGTCTCCACAGTACATCGATGTTGTCGCCAGTGGTCGGCGGAAGGTGCACGTGCCCGTCGACCTGGGACCGGACCGCAGCGACGCACGGATGCACGCCAAGACCGTAGGATCCTACGCAGTGCCGTAGGGGACCGCACCGCCACTTCCCAGCAAATTAGGGACACTGTTGCTCCTGGGGTATCGGCGAGGACCATTCGCAACCGTCTCCATGAAGCTGGGCTACGGTCCCGCACACCGTTAGGCCGTCTTCCGCTCACGCCCCAAAATCGTGCAGCCCGCCTCCAGTGGTGTCGCGACAGGCGTGAATGGAGGGACAAATGGAGACGTGTCGTCTTCAGCGATGAGAGTCACTTCTGCCTTGGTGCCAATGATGGTCGTATGCGTGTTTGGCACCGTGCAGGTGAGCGCCACAATCAGGACTGCATACGACCGAGGCACACAGGGCCAACACCCGGCATCATGGTGTGGGGAGCGATCTCCTACACTGGCCGTACACCACTGGTGATCATCGAGGGGACACTGAATAGTGCACGGTACATCCAAACCGTCATCGAACCCATCGTTCTACCATTCCTAGACCAGCAAGGGAACTTGCTGTTCCAACAGGACAATGCACGTCCGCATGTATCCCGTGCTACCCAACGTGCTCTAGAAGGTGTAAGTCAACTACCCTGGCCAGCAAGATCTCCGGATCTGTCCCCCATTGAGCATGTTTGGGACTGGATGAAGCGTCGTCTCACACGGTCTGCACGTCCAGCACGAACGCTGGTCCAACTGAGGCGCCAGGTGGAAATGGCATGGCAAGCCGTTCCACAGGACTACATCCAGCATCTCTACGATCGTCTCCATGGGAGAATAGCTGCCTGCATTGCTGCGAAAGGTGGATATACACTGTACTAGTGCCGACATTGTGCATGCTCTGTTGCCTGTGTCTATGTGCCTGTGGTTCTGTCAGTGTGATCATGTGATGTATCTGACCGCAGGAATGTGTCAATAAAGTTTCCCCTTCCTGGGACAATGAATTCACGGTGTTCTTATTTCAATTTCCAGGAGTGTAGATCCCAGCTTGCCTCATCATAACGCTTATAGAGAAACTAGACTGTGGACTCAGTAAACATAGAGCTAATAAGAAAAATTTAATAGAATGTTGTGATTTTAATATAATTTTGCAGGAAAACTCAAATGTGAAGCAAATTCTCAGGACCATGCTGTCAACATATAATTTACAGCCCACTCTTAACTCACCAACTAGAATTTCAGAAAACACATGTACGACTGTTGTTGTTGTGGATTACACTCTGAAGACTGGTTTTATACAACTTTCCATGCTACTCTATCCTGTGCAAGGTAATTCATCTCTGTATGGTTAGGTACTGGAACCTACATCCTACTGCTTACTTTATTCATCTGTTGGTCTCCCTCTATGGTTTTTGCACTACATTTGCCTCCAGTACTACATTGTTGATCCCTTGATGTCTCAGAATGTGCCCTATCAACCAATCCCTTCTTTTGGTCAAGTTGTGCCACATATTTCTTGTCTCCCTCAATCTATTCAGTATCTCTTCACTAGCGATGTGATCTAATCTTCAACATTCGTCCATAGCACCACATCTGATTGATTTATTTATTTATCTGTAGAACAATATACATAGTATAGATGTAGTCAAATGTTTGTACATATTTCTTAATAGTATAAACATTGCTCTTACAGTAATTTACTTAGTTCTACTTTTCTAATCATAGCACAAAGTTATTACATAGTGCAGTTTTTATGAACATTAAGTTACAATCTACAATTATTTTAAATGTTCATTTACAGTGTAGTAGCTATTATTTAGTAAATATTTTTTTAGGTTTTGGCTAGAGATGTGGGGATCATTTGTAACTTTTATTTCTTGTGGCAGTCTGCTGTACAGTTTTATTCCATAGTATGATACACTGTTTTGTGTTTTTTACTTGTTTCTTCTGTTTAGAAATATTTGGTTCCATGGTCCTACATTTTGCTGTTTGTGGTGTACCTTCAAACTAGGCTACTTTGAAGCACGAAATGCTGCACACAGGTGCAAGGACTCACAGGCCATAACATGATGAGAATAGCTTCTTCGCCAAAATTCACACATGTTCTGTCAATTTCTTCTGACAATCTACATTCATCCCCAAGAATTTGGTATCAGTTACAGAATCTAGTACATAATTATTTAGTTTTAATATAGTGTCACTGGATTTTTTATTCAGTCAGAAGTTTATACAGTTTGTCCTTTTCACATTTAAATTTACTATATTCCTTAGTGACCAGTTATGAGAGCTTCATTCACTTTTTCTGCTACCTGACTTGAATTTTTGTCTGTAAGCACTACAATGCTGTCATCAACAAATAGTATTTTCTATCCATACCCGACACTGAGTTGGAAATCATTAAATATGTAAGGAAGAGGATTGGGTCCAATACACTTCCCTGGGGAACACCTGTATTAACATGTTTTGGATGTGATGAGTGTTTCACTACTAGTCTTTTAGAAATATGTGAGATTTCAACCTTTTGCAACCAGTTTCCCAATTCTGTGCACCATACACGCTATTCTTAATATTTCTGATTTGTATGGTAAAATTCTGTGGTCAACTGTGTCAAATGCCATTGATAGATCAAAAAAAAAAAAAAAAAAAAAAAATGCCTGTTACATTCTGGCCCTTGCCCAGTGCTTCAACTACAACTTTCGTATACTGTACTGTAGCTGTACTTCCCAAGGACCTAAAACCAAACTGTTCATTGGATAGAACATTGTATTTATTTAAGTACTTCATTAATCTATTTTTCATTATGGTTTCTATTGTTCTATTATTGAGAAATATTGTTTAGTCACTCTATGTTTGACAGTTTACAAGTGATGTTATGCCATAGTTGTAGAACATATTCAAGTTTGTACTAATAATATCATATGATTTTTTTGTGTTAATATTTAAGTCCCCACGTATGAGAATGTTAATTTTTAGACTTGATAACTTATCCAAGCTCTGATTGAGTTTTGAGGAAAAAATGTCCATATTACCAGAATCGGATATATACAAATAAAATATAGTTAATTAATTTTTGAAATGCTCTTTTCTGAAGTTTCAACCGCTGATAATTTGGGAGCTTCTATTCTCTTCTTGTCTAAGCTGTTTATTGCTCATGTTTCATTTCCATATATGGCTACACTCCACACAAATGCTTACAAAAGAGACTTCCTAACTCCTAAATCTGTATTCAGTATTAATAAATTTCTCTTCTTCAGAAGCGCTTTTCTTACTACTGCAAGTCTACATTTTATATCCTCTCTATTTTGACTATCATCAGTTATTTTGCTGCCCAAATAGCAAAACTCTTCTACTACTTTAAGTGTCTCATTTCCTAATCTAATTCCCTCAGCATACCTGATTTAATTCTACAACATTGCATCATTCTTGTTTTGTTTTTGATCATGTTCATCTTGTACACTCCTTTCAAGACAATGTCCAATCCAGTCAACTGCTCTTCCAAGTCCTTTGGTGACTCAGAAGTAATTACAATGTCATTAGCACAACTCAAAGATTTTGTTTCTTTTCCATCAACTTTAATTTGTAGTCCCAACTTTATTTGGTTTCCTTTACTATTTGTTCAGTGTACAGGCTGAATAACACTGGGTACAGGGTACACCCATGTCTCACTCCCTTCTCAACCACAACTTCACCTTTCGTGCCCCTTGGCTCTTATAACTACTGCTTGGTCTCTGTGCTAGTTGTAAATAGCATTTTCTCCCTGTATTTTATCCCTGCTACCTTCAGGATTTCAAAGAGAGTATTCCAGTCAACGTTGTCAGAAGCCTTCTCCTCATGTACAACTGGTGTAAACATGGGTTTGTCATTCCTTAACCTAACTTCTAAGATAAGTTGTAATTTCAGTATTGCCTTCCATGATCTTCCCCAAGGTTGGCTTCTACCATTTTTTCCATTTCTCTGTAAATTATTTGTGTTAGTATTTTGCAAACATCACTTATTAAACTGACAGTTCAGTAATTTTCACACCTGTCAACAACTGCTTTATTTGAAATTGGAATTATAAAATTTTTCTTGAAGTTTGAGGGTATTTTGCCCATCTCATACATCTTGCACACCAGATGGAAGAGTTTTCTCATGGCTGGCTATCTCAAGGCTATCAATAGTTCTAACAGAATGTTATGTACTCTTGGATCCTTGTTTTAACTTGTTTTCCAGTGCTGTGTCAAATTCTTCATGCAATATCATAAATCCCACCTCATCTTCAATCATGTCTTCTTCCGTTTCCATAATATTTCCCTCAAGTACATCTCCCTTGTATACACCCTCCTTCGACCTGTCTGCTTTTGATTCGTTGCTTAGGGTTGGTTTCCATCTGAGCTGTTGATATTCATACAGGTGGTTCTCTTTTCTCCAAAGGCCTCTTTAATTTTCCTGTAGACAGTACCTATCTCTCCCCTAATGAAATATATTTCTAAATACTTACCTTTGTCCTCTAGCCATTCCTGTTTAACCATTATACACTTCCTGTCAATCTGATTTTTTAAATGTTTGTATTCCCTTTCACCTGGTTCACTTGCTGCATTTCTATATTTTCTACTTTCATCAATTAAATTTGATATATATTGTGTTATCCATGGATTTCTACTAAGCCTTGTCTTTTACCTACTTGATTCTCTGCTGCCTTCACTATTTCAACTCCTAAAACTAACCATTCATATTCTACTGTATTCTTTTCCCCTGTTCCATTCAAGGGTTGCCTAATGCCCCCCCTCCCCTCCCCCCCCTCCCCTGAAAATTTCTGAAACCTCTGCTTCTTTCAAATTATTCCGGGCCCATCTCCTTAATTTTATACCGTTTTCCAGTGTCTTCAGTTTTAATCTGCAGTTCATAACCAATGAATTTTGGTCAGAGTCCATATGTGCCCCTGTAAATGTCTTGCAATATAAATTATAGTTCTTGAATCTCTGTCTTACCATTAGATAATAAATCTGAAACCTTCTGGTGTCTCCAGGTCTCTTCAAATAATTGACCAAATATTTGTAACTGTATGAAATAATGAATTCCAGGCTGGAACCATAAATTAAGGATTCAGTGATCATAATGACCAGTATATTGCTTTCCACACAATACCCAAAACCACAATGCAAGCAGAATTAATTAAAGAAGAACAGATCTTAAATGAACCAAATATTGGTACTTTTAGGCAATTGATAGTTAAGGAAACATGGAATGCAGTATGTAAACATGACAGTATATGTGAAAATATGTAATAAAACTGGTTACGATGAGAAAAATGTAGTAACCGATCTTCGATCATATGAAGTGACCGATTGCCAAGTTGAAGAATCAAAACCCTGAAATTCACTACCATATAGCAATATGAACATGTATAAATGTCAACATATATAAACACTTCTTAAAAAGATAAGTAGTGATTAACAAGTATTTATACTTTATTTTTGAAATGTATGTTTCAAAGACGATTTTGCAGAAATAAATTGATTAAAGTGGGGTGACTTTGAACATTTTAAATTTATTTTTGTAAATTAAACAAACTTCTGAAGATATTGATATGAAACTTTCTGAGAAGTTGCAAGAGGTGTTGCTGAATATGATAAAGCAGATTATACATTTTTAACCACCATGCCTATTTTATTTCTTTAAAAGTTTTCACTGTTCAGTCTCAATCTGTGGGAGTCATGTCAATTACTGTTAAATGATACCCCTATCATACGAAACAGCATGATATTTTGTATATAAATATAGTTTAGAAAGTAACTTATTTAGAAAAATTTGAGTATTATTTATGAGGTTTCAGTAATCACCTGATACTGTTTCTATGATTACAGCTTAATTTTGCTAATAATGGAAATGTGTTCTGAGTTGGTTATGAAATTAGAAAATTATTTAAAAACAGTTCATTCCAAAACAGTCTTTATGACTTTAATAACAGAAATGAAAAAAAAAGTTATCACATTTTAAAGAATTACATCTGTAAGCACTCTACAGGAAAGGAAGTTACCATGAAAGAGTGTCCACTGTAGCAGATGTCACAGACATCAAATTTAAACTCAAAATGAAGCCTTCCCCTTCTTAACCTTAGAATCAGGTAGAATCCTACAAATGTCATCATTCTCAAAATCTGACACATTGGGAACATTAGCCCACACAAGAAACTTCATCTGATTTCACCTCGGAATGCGATTTCCTAAGAAGTGTAATTTTATCAGTAGTGATAACATGTCCAACACTATTTTACACTTTTATTTGAAGGAAACTTCACTAAAACATGTTTTCCATGGAGATGATGTGTCAAAGAATAGGGAAGGTTCTGTTCAAAGTCACCCCTTGAAAGACAAGCCTTCATATTTTATTTCTTTACATTACCAAAGAATAAATTTAACATTTTACACTTTCTGTAAATGTTCATTCAAGTGTTAACCTTGCCCATAAAAACCCTTTGCAAATTCTAAGCTCAAAATTGCTTCTAATAATAGGCAAATATTTTTGTAGTTGCGAAGGAACTTACTTGTTTCCTGGTGTTTTTATACAATGTTATTTCATATCGACTGTCATATCATCTGAAAGTATCCAGTATTGGCAACATTTAATGACTCTGGCCTTAGTTCCATATTTACACTCTAGAGTGCAGCATTTATTTCAAAAAGACACTAAATTGTTGTCCAAAGTCACCACACCATTCAAAGTCACCCTGCTTTATGGTAATATATATTAGGTATATCTTTGTCTTCAGACATTTTGTAGTATGAGTTTGGAGTGCAAGTATGCTGTAAAAGTTATGTGTTTGTTGTGTTAATGTGGTGGTTGATGTTAATTTTATATTGTGAAGTGAAATGTCTAGAAAGTATATCTACCCAACAACAGGGACTTGTGTAATACCTTCTTATTTTTTGTTGCAATATTTTCTATTCCTCAGTGGTAATAAGATATTTGTACGTTGTAGCAGAAGAGGGCAGAGATAGGCTTTTAAAATTATCTTTGTAACAAAAGAGTAATATCAGGAGACTATTCAATCTTTTTCAATGATTTTTGTTTCAATCTCACTTGAGAGTACTTATTCTTAGACCTCACACAAAAAGGACGTACAATTTTTACTTGTGCATCAATAATATAGTTGTAAATGGTAAGTGTGATAGAAATGAAAAAAATTGCATATATTAAGAGTTGTCATAGACAAAAGAATATTTTTATTTATTATGCCAATATTCTTTCACAAGCGTGACTTTTGTCTGCAATCATAAGAAGAGGCAGTAATTTCTTCCATCTTGCAAGACATATAAAAATGTGTATGTGTTAATCATCAAGATTTAGTGGATGGCCTGTATGATTAGCAATGAATGAAAATTAGAGGTAAATTAATGATGTCAACATAACTAAATAGTGAAAACAAAGATGATGCGACTTACCAAACGAAAGTGCTGGCAGGTCGATAGACACACAACAAACACAAACATACACACAAAATTCTAGCTTTCGCAACCAATGGTTGC
Organism: Schistocerca americana; assembly: GCF_021461395.2. Classification (NCBI taxonomy): domain Eukaryota; kingdom Metazoa; phylum Arthropoda; class Insecta; order Orthoptera; family Acrididae; genus Schistocerca; species Schistocerca americana. The sequence goes on from NC_060122.1 coordinate 671,170,802, forward strand.
TTCGTCAGGAAAGAGGGAAGGAGAGGGAAAGACGAAAGGATGTGGGTTTTAAGGGAGAGGGTAAGGAGTCATTCCAATCCCGGAAGTGGAAAGACTTACCTTAGGGGGAAAAAGGGACGGGTATACACTCGCATACAAACACATATCCATCCACACATATACAGACACAAGCAGACATATTCAAAGACAAAGAGTTTGGGCAGAGGTGTCAGTCAAGGCAGAAGTGCAGAGGCAAAGATGTTGTTGAATGACAGGTGAGGTATGAGTGGCGGCAACTTGAAATTAGCAGAGATTGAGGCCTGGTGGGTAACAGGAAGAGCGGATATATTGAACACTGCCTGGAACAGTTCCATCCTCCGTCACAGCGGGACCCACCTCCTCTTCCTCAAAATCACCCTCTCCAAACCTTCCAGGAATTTCTGACTTACAGCCGTGCATCTCAGTCCTTCTTAAAAAACCTTAATCCTACTCCCAACATCACCACTGCTGAAGCCCAGGCTATCCGTGATCTGAAGGGTGACCGATCCATCATCATTCTTCCAGCGGACAAGGGTTCCACGACTGTGGTACTTGATCGTTGGGAGTATGTGGCTGAGGGCCTGCGTCAGCTTTCAGACAACACCACATACAAAGTTTGCCAAGGTAACCCCATTCCTGATGTCCAGGCAGAGCTTCAAGGAATCCTCAGAACCTTAGGCCCCCTGCAAAACCTTTCACCTGACTCCATCAACCTCCTGAGCCCACCGACATCCCGCACCCCTACCTTCTACCTTCTTCCTAAAATTCACAAACCCAATCATCCCGGCAGCCCCATTGTAGCTGGTTACCAAGCCCCCACAGAATGTATCTCTGCCTACATAGATCAACACCTCCAACCATTGCATGCAGTCTTCCATCCTTCATCAAAGACACCAACCACTTTCTCGAACGCCTGGAATCCTTACCCAATCTGTTACCCCCAGGAACCATCCTTGTAACCTTTGATGCCACTTCCTTATACACAAATATTCCGCACGTCCAGGGCCTCGCTGCGATGGAGCACTTCCTTTCACACCAATCACCTGCCACCCTACCTAAAACCTCTTTCCTCATTACCTTAGCCAGCTTCATCCTGACCCACAACTTCTTCACTTTTGAAGGCCAGACATACCAACAATTAAAGGGAACAGCCATGGGTACCAGGATGGCCCCCTCGTATGCCAACCTATTCATGGTTCGCTTAGAGGAAGCCTTCTTGGTTACCCAGGCCTGCCAACCCAAAGTTTGGTACAGATTTATTGATGACATCTTCATGATCTGGAGCACAGTGAAGAAGAACTCCAGAATTTCCTCTCCAACCTCAACTCCTTTGGTTCCATCAGATTCACCTGGTCCTACTCCAAATCCCATGCCACTTTCCTTGATGTTGACCTCCATCTGTCCAATGGCCAGCTTCACACGTCCGTCCACATCAAACCCACCAACAAGCAACAGTACCTCCATTATGACAGCTGGCACCCATTCCACATCAAACGGTCCCTTCCCTCCAGCCTAGGTCTTCATGGCAAATGAATCTGCTCCAGTCCGGAATCCCTGAACCATTACACCAACAACCTGACAACAGCTTTCGCATCCCACAACTACCCTCCCAACCTGGTACAGAAGCAAATAACCAGAGTCACTTCCTCATCCCCTCAAACCCAGAACCTCCCACAGAAGAACCACGAAAGTGCCCCACTTGTGACAGGATACTTTCCGGGACTGGACCAGACTCTGAATGTGGCTCTCAAGCAGGGATACGACTTCCTCAAATCCTGCCCTGAAGTGAGATCCATCCTTCATGAAATCCTCCCCACTCCACCAAGAGTGTCTTTCTGCCATCCACCTAACCTTCGTAACCTCTTAGTTCATCCCTATGAAATCCCCAAACCACCTTCCCTACCCTCTGGCTCCTACCCTTGTAACCACCCCTGGTGTAAAACCTGTCCCATGCACCCTCCCAACACCACCTACTCCAGTCCTGTGACCCGGAAGGTGTACACGATCAAAGGCAGAGCCACGTGTGAAAGCACCCACGTGATTTACCAACTGACCTGCCTACAATGTGACGCATTCTATGTGGGAATGACCAGCAACAAACTGTCCATTCGCATGAATGGACACAGGCAGACAGTGTTTGTTGGTAATGAGGATCACCCTGTGGCTAAACATGCCTTGGTGCATGGCCAGCACATCTTGGCACAGTGTTACACTGGCCGGGTTATCTGGACACTTCCCACTAACACCAACCTATCCGAACTCCGGAGATGGGAACTTGCTCTTCAATATATCCTCTCTTCCCGTTACCCACCAGGCCTCAATCTCCGCTAATTTCAAGTTGCCGCCACTCATACCTCACCTGTCATTCAACAACTTCTTAGCCTCTGCACTTCCGCCTCGACTGACATCTCTGCCCAAACTCTTTGTCTTTGAATATGTCTGTTTGTGTCTGTATATGTGTGGATGGATATGTGTTTGTGTGCGAGCGTATACCCGTCCTTTCTTCCCCCTAAGGTAAGTCCTTCCACTCCTGGGATTGGAATGACTCCTTACCCTCTCCCTTAAAACCCACATCCTTTCGTCTTTCCCTCTCCTTCCCTCTTTCCTGATGAAGCAACCGTTGGTTGCGAAAGCTAGAATTTTGTGTGTATGTTTGTGTTTGTTTGTGTGTCTATCGACCTGCCAGCGCTCTCTTTTGGTAAGTCACATCATCTTTGCTTTTAGATATATTTTTCCCACGTGGAATGTTTCCCTCTATTATATTCATAACTTAATAGTGACTCATATTACATATACATAGATGTATGTGTAATAATCAAACAATTGACATTTTGTTAAGCACCAATTTTGCTGAAAAATTCAGTTTGTGTAACTTATTTTTATTGTGCTGTGAGGAAGACAGTTCATGGCACCAATTTAGTTATAACTTGAATTCATGCTTTAATTCCAGCACTGCAAGTAGTAATTATCTTTCATTATGTAAATTTCATGCAGATTCACACTCTTTGTGTTAGCTGTTGGGCTCCCTCCCAACATGGTTAATCCAACATTGACCAACAGATCTAACACAATTTGTGACCAATTTTCCAGGACAAAGTCATAGCTAAAAATGAACAGGCTTTTTCTAGTGAATGTTACATGAACATAAACAAAAATGTTGTCATTATTGTGTAAAAGAAAAACTAATTTTGGTCAATTTTCATATTGCATGAATATGAATGCAACAAAGCCATATTTTATGAAAATCGGGATCATAATATAAAAAACGTGGAGCGGAGAATTAAAAGGACCAATTTATCCACCAATGGGAGATGTATGTGAGCTCCTTGACTATGCAGAGGTGGTAGGAAATTTACACAATAGCTTGCATGATTATGATTAGTAGCATTTCTCTTGTTGTAGTTAGCTTTCTTTTATTTTTCCTCACTGCTTCCCTAGTAGAAAATTTATGAACTGAGTGGACTCAAAAATCATACCAAACCTTGACTCATCAGTATAGTATAAATTATTATGAAAAATTAAATCATTCATGTCAGGAATTTATTGAAATGAGATTTCACAGGAAATAGCAAGTTTCAGGTGCAAGTTTTATTTGCACAAAATTTTTTCTACTTGGTTTTATTAATTTTTTGGCAATTGCTGGCACAATCATAATGCCTGATGTAATGCACCTCTTTCTCCAGGGGACAAACATTAATTATTATCACTAGTAGTATATTAAGATACAAATGATCATTTTAAACCTGTGTGGTCTCCCTGGTGTGCCTAGTCGACCACAAGTCCCCGTCACACTGTTCACTCTAACAACAGAGTACATACAGGGTTGAAGACATGGAGAAGGAAAGGTATCATCACGATTTGGATTTAGAGGAACATAACTTTCTTACGTTTATTGGTTGTTGTTGCACGCTCATGGTCCAGTGATGAATCTCACCATCTGCCATTTGTTAAATCAATTTGAGGTCCAGGGTGTGTATACTGACACATATTTAAACTTCCAACTTTTATTTTATAACTGCTGATCATGACGATATTCAATAAATTTCAATGTAACAGCTTTTCCAATACATCATTTCATTCCCTCTATCCTTGACCATCTCAAAGCAAGCATGTTACAAGACGTCTCAACAACAACTGCCCATTGTCTCTACCCTCACCAACAACCAGCTCCTGTTCACAGAGCTTACAAAGTGTGCAGTACTGCCAACCTTGCTTGTATATAGATATTTTACACATCGCACGTATACATATATGAAAAACATAGTACTAAAAATGAGAAGTGTTTATAATATAGTTCTGTGGCAATATATCTCATGATTGTCCTCATATTAACAGTTTTGTTACAAAATAATAATATTTCACTTTATGTTTATGTAGTTAAAGTTCACTTGCTCCTTCAAGTTGATTGACGGCACTGCACACCTCGTCAGCCGGTGGTATTGGTAGTTTCAGTAGTCCGTTACATTACACTGACCAAAACTTACCCATTATTGATCATAGCACAGAAGGCACAATCGGCCAGGATGGTGGTGATTCGCATGAACAGGTAAATGAAAATGAAGCACCAACCTCACAGCTACTAGAAAGCTGACATAAATAAGAGACAGATATCACAAATGTAACAAATGACAGCACAGATACACAGACAAACTAGGACAATACCATGATGATGATCAGTGAGACTGTTTTGTGCATCTCCCAAAGCGATATGTCACTGCTGAATGAAAGAAGAGGAACGTGAAACAGCAATGTATTTTGACAACATAGAGTGCACACCAGTTATTGGTAAACTGAATATTAACATAAAAAATACAGTTTATAACAGTGATAATATTACCACCAATTTGCTGTTATAGCAATTACTGACGACTATGAACATGAAAATGAATTCAGTTACACAACAACTTAGTAACTTGAACACAAAATATAGCGATTTGTCACAAGGTTTTACAGATTTCAAAACAGAGTAAAAACAGGTGTTGGAATGTTTCCAAAACAGTATCACAAAAAAATACTATGATCTGACATAAAATCTACACACAGAGATATCTTAAAATTTAAAAGAAATTAAAAAACAATTAAAACAGGAGGTTATTTCTGACATTAAAGAAAATATTGATGTTTTGAATGAAAAGGTAGGTTCAATGAGTGACTATCAAGAACATGTAGAAAGTGAATTAAACAAAATCACAGACACAAATAATAGAATAACAGCAAATCAAAACCAAATGTGTAATACTATAAAGAAAGTGACCACTATTGTCAACATGCTACTCAAGGACTATGAAGGTTTACACTTAGCAGTAGAGTAGCTAACATTAAGAGTAGAAAGCTTGGAATTAGAGTCTGAATGTGCCAAAAGAGGAGGAACTCAGAAAACAAAAAAATTAGATGATATAACCAAAAGAACAGAATCAGGCACCTTAGATCAAAGTAGTACATTAGCATAGAAGGTAGTATCTGAATACAAAGTAGATGTGGATGTGGTAGATGAGCCCATGAAGAAAACAGACTGAAACGTCAAATTAAGTGGGTCAGATTGCTAATATTCAACTACCTAGGCCCAAGATGGATGTGTAATAGTTATCCATGTCTTGTCACAAACCTGATAGGGAGTGCAAGTGCGAGTGAAAATTGTAAAATTAGTAATTTACCTACAGTAGTACCTACAACACATGCACAATTGTCACACAGTGCTCTGCACACTTGTAACAGTACACTGACGTCTGATTATGTCACATGTTTAACATCCATCTTCACTAAGGAGGGGTTGCTTGGACATAAGCAATTTCCCACATATTCAACAGATGGAAAACAGATGAACCCGGTAGTTTTTACCAGTGCGTTCTGTACTGTATTTCTGCATAACTGGACAGAGGCTCTAAAGACGATTTGTTGTTGGTTACACCTAAGGCAATGTTCTTTTGTGGGCCTTTGAAATGGCGGAATGTTGTCACAGTTACAATCAATTTGAACATGCTTTCTTAGACAAGTACTGGTTGAAAGCTGTTCAAGAAATATTAAGATGCACAATATTTAACCCAGCTCTATTTAATAGTAGGTATGCAAGCTTGTGGGGTTATTTTAAAACATATTTAAATAAGAGCAGATATTGGACCAATCCCATATCACAATTGGATGTATTGAAGATATTAAAGAGCTGACATCTGCCACACATAAGGGAAAAATTAGGAACTACATGAGAACACAACACTGAATACTTTTTGTCAGTTGTGGATTCCATTGACGTGATATATGAACAGGCACCATGGGAACGTAAAGCAGCAGATAAACAAACACCTCAATCCGTCTTTGGAAAGCAGCCTGTAAATAATACTGTTACTCTACAAGAAGCATGGCAACCATATCCAAGACATACACACAAAAAGGGAGTGGATATTGTAATGGAAGTGGGACAAACAAAAGATTTAAACAAGGTTATCAGAACAACAGAAACAATTATAATGGACAAGCAAACTACAGTCTGCCAGTACAAGGCTATCCATGGCCTGTAAGTGGTAACAGCAAGCCAGTGCAGTAGCAAGCGGTTGGCAACAATCAAATGCCATATGCTGTGCCATAGCCAACCTTTGGACAACATAATAGCACAATCTATAATTTCGCAACTACAAACACACGCAAAGATGCTTCAGGTGCAGCCAATGACATGAATTGGCATAACACAAGACACACTGTACAGCTTGCTGAAATTACTCAAGTCACCAAAGTCAATGCTCCTGCACCAGTTGCAGCAAGACCCCACACTAATGAGTGGTGGCAGTTCACTTATAAACATGTTTTTTGTGAGATACGATAAACACAGTCACTTGAAAGATGATTTATGCTGACATCAGGAAGAAGTTCAGGAAAACATGTATGAAGAGCAGGTACAGGCAGTTATAAAGACAATGATATTTGTCATGGAAATACACTTAGTTCTAGACACAGGTGCAATGACTAACTTAATGTCAACTGAATTTTTCCAAGGGTTAAGGAAAAGAGGTAAAATTACCACATTCCCAGAAGGCCACCGCAAAAAAATCAAAAGAAGTGAAGTTAGAAGCACTTATTCCATTTAAAATAGGATACTTTACTGTCAAATATAATTTCCTCATCACTGACAAATTAATAGTAAATTGCTTGATTAGGATGGATACATTTAGGACTTAAAAGACGCAAATTGACACAGGAAATGGTAAATGCTACATCAGTGTAAACAAACAGCTATTTTCTGTCAATTTTATAAAAATGTCAGACAAGAAGGTCAAGCAGAAGGATGAGTCAGTGGAGAGTTCAGTTTGTATTTCCTTTTGTATTGTTTATAAATTCTCACTATAATGAACAAATACGAGAATGAGATGTAATCTATGAAATGGTAGAGCAAAAGGCAAGTAAGTCTAGCACCTTAAATGAACTGGAGCAACAGGATGTTGCAGATCTGTTATTTAAGTATACACATGTATTTGCACTGCCCTTTTTTAAATAGAAGAAGCCGATACCAGGAATAATTTAGAACCTTGTATAGGTGAACATTATCTCAGCTGTTTAACTAAATTAATTTCATGTGATTCTGTATATTATGCATTATATTTCAGGCTATAATGTATAAAGAGAAATTAATTTGTTACAATCGATATTTACTAGTTCTGTCTGTACAGCTAAAATTATTCTTCTTTTAGAAATATTTGAAATTACAAAATACCTGGCATACTTAAAGTTCATATTATTAATTGCACTGTCTAATGCTAATTATTAAATTTATTTCTGGATTCATTTACAAAATAATGGTATAACTTGACGAAGATTCTTCTTTTGTCAAAAAAATTTGTAAACTCTTTTGTTTGGTAAACTCTTTGGAATATTGTTAGTGCCACAGAATGTAAGGAGTAGTGGGCATGCCTCTGATGGAATTGCATATGTTTTTATATCTGGAAATAATAATGTAATTTGTGGTGTTATAGTAGTTGGAATTATAAGATGGTGTGATACTGAGAAATTCTGATGAAAAATAAAATTAAAGAGTAATATAGGCAAATCTTCAAACATTGATATGTCAACTGGAAACCAAAAAGTCAAAATTTGAGCCAGAAAAGTGAAGTTTGATGACGCTTTGTATGCATGTGCAAACCTACAAAATTTTTTACTAAACTATACTCAACTCTGAATAAATGGAGAAGTGTTTTATAAGGAACTTACCTTATTGGTAAATAAGTGCATTATGACAGGTTAACAATGGGTTCCAGGCCATAAAAATGCGAGGTTCAGATCCTAAGTGTACTACAAGTGAGCCAACTCGAAAAACTCACATCAACGGGCACAGAAAAGAAGGAATATACTCAGTCACAAGTAGGAGTGTAGCACAAAATCAATCAGACACATAAACCAGAGTATGAAAGAATACGATGACTCATGAAAAGAGAAAATAATGAAGAAATGTTAAAGCCCATGCTTACGATTTGGGGACCGACCCACGAATCCAAACCAACCTAGGTAAACACCAGCATAAATGTTTCGACATAACAAAATTAATAAAATTCACAAACATATACAAATAAGTTTAATCATATGTAAAGAATAGTTATAGGAAGCATCTACCCCCAATCAGCAGTTGCACACTCTCCTTGAGTACACGTACACCATCGCAATAACCAGGGGCACCCAAAACACAGTTAAGCATGAGTTTGCGCACAACTCAAGTTCCAATGAGATACAATAATGCAACACACCGGATAATAAGGTAATCAGAGTCATTAATAGCTTTGAGTGATGACATAATCAAGTAGTTTGAGGACCAAAATTGGTGTGTGAAATCAGAAATGCATACATCTTCTTACACGGTCTATACTCAATTTATGATCAGAATCATAACTGTCTTCCATGCTGTTTGATAATTGTTCATACAAACTACCTATGTACATAGAAGCATAGAAGGTTCATTTAAAATTGATAAAAAAAAAATATTCATACTGAGTGTTGAGATAAGAAAATTCATTGAAATGTATGACTACTAACCTAGCAGTACCTCATTTTACCAGATACTTATAATTATGTACAACATGGCTCATAGAATCTACTCTTGAACATTTTAAGGTTTCACATTTCTATGTTGAAGATAAAAAATCATCAGTCATAGAACGTCAGCCTTCCACAACATTATTTAAAGTGAAATAAGGTATTGGGAAGTTAATCCCCTTACTTTAAAAACATACATTTATGTTTAATAACACTACCTACAACAGTGTCTACTTTTCTAAACAAATAGTTCCACAAATTCTTCATATAGCATACTTTCTCGGCTAGCATTTACAAATTTCAGTCACAAAACTGATGTGGTTGACAGATGCTTGAGTACATTACCCAGCATCTACGACCTCTTGTAAGTCACCTGGACCACCAAGGGTGCAGCCATACAGAAGTGTAGTAGTGAATCTACCCACATCTTTCAATTTCCTCCCTAGATTTCTCATCATATGCTCCAATGGATAGGTAACTTTCTGTCTAGCTTTCATTGAATCCTGAAACATTGTTTTGTGTGCTAAGTATGCAGTTCAATAACTTCCTAACATCACATTGCATATGTTTTACCTATCTATATAGAAAAAAATAAAAATACAGGGTTTACATCAGAGGGGATTGAAAAGTGTTCATATACGAAACTTTAAGACACTATTCCTAATATTTACAGTACATATGAATAAAATGAGTCTTCACTCAGTTTACTATAACACCCATGACTTTACCCAAAAAAGTTCATGACAATTAAATTTAGTTATTCTCTGTAAAGTACACAGGAATAATAATAATAGTTAACACTAATAGCATTCTAAGATAATAAATTTATTACTGGATATTTAATGGCATTGTCCCATTTCAAAACTGTAAAAGGATATACCCATTTAGCCACTTGGAATATACGTATCACAGTCTAAAGTACAAATCAATTACAAAACAGAAGTATACTGTTGTATGAATATGCAAATATAGTGCATATTTTCTTGCAGACTAGGGATCACTAAGCATTTATGTTCAAAGCTCTTGTCTTCTATAATAAAAGTTAAAAGTACATGAGATTTTACCAATCTGCTTTGCTTACCAGTAGCTCCTCTTATCTTTACATGTACAATGGACATTTCCACAACAGTCTTACAGTACTTGATCTTGTCCCTAAATTAGCCGGCCGAAGTGGCCGTGCGGTTAAAGGCGCTGCAGTCTGGAACCGCAAGACCACTACGGTCGCAGGTTCGAATCCTGCCTCGGGCATGGATGTTTGTGATGTCCTTAGGTTAGTTAGGTTTAACTAGTTCTAAGTTCTAGGGGACTAATGACCTCAGCAGTTGAGTCCCATAGTGCTCAGAGCCATTTTTTTTTTTTGTCCCTAAATTTTTCGTATATACCACAAATTGGGCTACCCGTATCAGTCAAAGAGTTATCTTCCCTCTGATCAATCTTAATTTTAATGTAAGGACGCCCAAAATCTGAATAATCCGTCTGTTGTCAGAAACTTCATGCAATAGATCACTTTCAACTTCATCAAATGCTAAATCCACACTGTCTTCACATTGTTTTATCAACTTTACCAGTATCTTAATATTACTTTGATTACTCATGTTGACAGGTAAAAATTGAACACACTGAACAGATTCCATGGGACAACTAACATCACTTGTTATAGAAGGAACCCAAAACACATTAGTGTCAAAATTACACTTTTTGCTTAGATACTCTTCCACTTCATACCACCAATTGGGTTGCAAATTCTGACTAACAATGCTAACTTATTCCAGAATGCATCTTTATCTATGTTATCATCAATCTGACCATAAAAAAAATTCAAAAAGTTTTCACCTTTATTCTCCAAACTCACAGATACCTCACATTCACTGTTTGGATCCTTACTCTGCATGACATTAATGGAAAACTGTTTTGACTGGACTGGTATGCCATGATTCTCACTTACAACATCACATACATGACTTACCTTACCTGTATTGTCTACACTATTTACAAATAACTCTGAAACCTCATTATTCTTAAACTCCACAAATATGTAATACTCATCATCATTATGTTATACTCATCATCATCATATTCCTCCAAAATTACTTCATAACAACATCATTAACAGTAAAAGTCTCATCTCCATCTAAGTCACTTACCTCACCTACATTTATTTTCAATAAGCCATCAGTCTCAGACATACCAACCTTAGTTATTTCACAGCTCTCATTCACATCTACATAAAAAATACCACATAGTTCAGATTCAGTACAGTCATCACCTGACTAACATTCATTAATAACACTGTTTTCTGCCCAAGAGAAGAAATAATTAGTACATACTACATCAAAATTCTCACTGCTCTCACATTCTGGTGTGTGATTAGCACATACATGACTGTAACTAAACATAGTACCACAAAACTTTTGTTCAAAACATAAATGAGAAATCTAATATTCCTTCCGTTCAATTCCAGATACATGTGCCATATCATTTACACTGTTATTATTGTCTAATTGCAAGTGTAACTTGGATGTCCTTTGTGCCTGTTACATTTCCTCGCTCCAAAACTATGGACCTTCACTGAGGTGAACTACCATACTTACTTCTATGATTGTTTCATCTATTAAAATGCCCATGGTTGTCCCCATTGTTCCCATCTGATGCTCATAATTTCTCTCTATATTGACACTTTGATCCTGATAGAAGTTACCATTATCTCTGTTTTTGTGATTTCTATCATTCCTATTGTTATGTTACATACTTCTTTCTACTACCCTCTCCAGCCTGTCAACAAAACATACAAATTGTTCAAGACAATAGTTAGGTCCATTTACTAAATCCCACTGCAATCTTTCTTTTATGTGCATCAACTGAGGCCATTTGATCAAATGGTTTGTCGAGATGTGCCAATTTTTTAAGTTGGTTCTTACAAAACTCTTTCAAAGTGCCATCCCTATTCCTATAATTAGAACCATTCAATAATTCACTTTTTATTCTCCCATGTTCAGCTTCCAACAAAAATGTATTTAAAAAACTTTTCTCAAAACACTGATATTTCTTTCCAAAGACTTATATTAAATTTACCCGTGACAGAGCTTTGTCTTCAAGAAATCTTTTAAGTAATTTAATTTTTTGATTGACATTCATGCCTGTCACAAATCAATATCTGTAGTGGTGCACAAAATCCGATGGTTGTTGTAATGAATAATATTATTTTTTTTTTTCCTCTCATTCATTTCATTTTATACATGTAGGGTATTTATACAAAATAATAATAATTTTGTACCATAGATAATATTTGCATACAAACAAAACAAGTAGAGATATACTCATCAATTGATTAATCTTCACCTGTTTGTTTCTGTGAGTGGTAGAGGACGACTGTATGATGAGTTCCACAGCTTTAATACTGTAAAAAAATATGTATCTAAATGGTACATTAAAGAAGTGTTGTAAAAAGTTGTTAGGAAAGCAAAGTTTATTCGTACATTCATGACAACCATACATGTCTGTTCATCAATTTGCTTGCACTGAGAGTCCTGCATCAAAAGGATTAAAGCAAACAAGAAGAAATTGAGCAAGCAGAGGAGGTGTGAAACTGGAATCAGTATTGTCATACCACTCCCTATGCAGAATGGTGATAACAAGAAAAAGAAGCATGTAAAGTTAAACGCTTAATAGATGTAGTGAATATTGAAGGTATGTTGATATTAATGCCACTTAAAGTTCACTCAGGATATGTGTGCCTAACAAATGCCTTCAATTATTCTTTCTAAATTTCTTTTTAATTACTTAAGCAGAAATTTTTAATCAGTTTCCATTATATATTATATTTTATGCACTCCCCCCTTTCCTCCCAGACACTATACAATGGCAACTGTTCAAAGGTCAGTGCCAAGCAGAATATGAACAGACATTTCAATTGTTGAGATAAAATTTTTTTGTGATAAATGGTCCATTTTATCGTTACAAGAAACTAATGAGGCCTTTGGTGCATTTGTTAAATGTCCATGAGATTGGGACTAACAAAAACTTGAAGGAGCAAATTAAAATTAAATTCTGCCCACAAATGAGACATGCACAGTGGTAAACGTAGGAAGAAACTAATGAGGCCTTTCATGAATTTTTTAAATGTCCGTGAAATTGGGACTAATCAAAACTTGAAGGAGCAAATTAAAATTAAATTTTGCCTACATATGAGACATGCACATTGGTAAATGTAGGAAGCTGCTACACTGTATGCTTGGAGCCATCTCTCTCTCGCACTAAATTATCTCTTTTCCTTCCAATTAATATCCTTTACGAAAAGTGCGTTTCTATAGGAAAGGCAAAAATTTCTGTAAAGTCTAGTGCAAAATAATTCATTCAAATTCTGTAAGACTGTACCAGAGAATAATCAGGTTTATTAATGAATATGTGTATAGAACTGCTTTAATTGAAAAGTACCAATACAAACAAAACTTCGTTTTTGAAAATCATATTTTTTTCATAACTTTTTATTAAACACTGTTCACAATGGAGTCAAAGGAAATGGCCATTGTTGAAAACTCATTACAAAAGGCAATACGCCAAGATGTTGGAAATGTGAGTTTGGGAACAGTTGAAATTAACATGCCAACTTGTGAACTGGCCAATGGCTACCTAAACAACAAGGTTGGTTTCACACAATTAAAAAATGATGACATTGGTAATATAACTAATCATGTCATTTTTATGATGGTTGATGAGACAATTTCTCATGTCGTATTGGGGAACACTTTTTCAGATAGTGAAATTGAAGCGTGGAACAACAAAAATTCATTTGATTATTTGCTCACAATGTTGTGACCACAAGAACAAGAAACAGTCACAAAGGCAACGTAAATACTAGTGCAATGCACACTTTGACACAGCTCATGAAACTAATAACATTACAGTTTGCACTGCAAAATCAGGCATTTAAGTATTTCAAGAATAGTATTAGTCAACAGTTCAGTTAGTTGTGCAAAACTATATGCACTGAATTATCTGATGAATTATGCGGTCAGTCCACAGAGCTCGATGAACAACTAAAACAAGAAATAATTACCAACATTGCCTGAAGTATAAACACTGAGTGGAAAAAGTAACATCCATAGACTACCAAAAGAAACAGCTTGCAGGTGAGTTACAAAACCTTATTGAAACATATTCTCAAATTCAGAAGACACAATGCGAAACGGATGTGTCAGTAAAAAATTTGGTGACTGCAGTCAGTGAGCTGCAAGACATATGCAAAAACCTGCCTACAGAAATACACAAGTTGAGTCTAAAAATTTTAGTCATAATTTGCTAAAAAACAGTGAGATAAGTTGTATGCAGATGTAAAGGAAATAACTGAAAAAGCTGAAGCTGGGATGCTGGATAAGGGCAGCACCCGTGCTGAAAAGGCAGTGTCAGAATGCAAAATTTATATAGATACTGTAGAGGAAGCTCTAAAAGAGAAAGAAAGTCAACTTCTGGCTAAAATAGATTCTTCAGAAAGAAATAGAGGAAAGGTTATAAGGCAGTGATGCTAAAACTACAGACATTCCAAAATAACATATAACAGGACACAAATCTATGCTTTTAGAGAAGTTAGATACCTTCACTGGTAACCCATAATATGGGGTTAGCCCACCAAATGTAAATAGCAAAGGTTACATAATGCAACAACACTTGCCGGCAGTTGCACTTGTCAAGCAGGTGCAGCTGCCATGCTCTATGCCATGAGCGAGCATAAAAATGCCTGTTGCTAATAGCGCAGCATGTTTGTCAACATTACTTGCAGATGAGGTATTACTTAGGCACCAACAGTTTGCAATATTTACTTCTGAAGGGAAAAGAACAAATCTTGTGGTCTTTATCAGAGCATTTCAAAAAGTTTTACCTCATACCTTGTTGTTAATACACACAGGCTGACGTTCTGCTATGGGCTAAGGACATGGCGGAACATTGCCACTATTATGAACAGTTTAAGAGAGCATTTCTGGTGTAGTGTTGGTCTGAGGCTGTACAAGAGAGGCTAAGACTTGAAGTATTCAACCCAGCTACATTCAATAGCAAGTACGGAAGCTTAAGGGGCTATTTTGAAAAACATTTGAATAAAACCAGATACTGGACAAACCCGGTATCTCAAGCAGGTGTGCTGAAAATTTTAAAGAGCCATCTTCTTGCCCACATTAGGGAAAACCTCATCACCATCCTGGAACATGACACCAAATACTTTCTATCTGTACTGGACTCAATAAATTCGATATGCAAAGAGAGGCCACTACAACCCAAGCTTGTTCATATGCCAATAGTGACACAGAGAAAACAATGGATTTATAGCACAACATGAATGGCATCCTTACCCCACACAGACCTATGGCAATGGTAACTGTAATCAGAACAGCAATGGAGAAAGCCATAAATTCAGAGGTGGATATAAAATAAATGGGCAAAAATTTAGCGAAATAACTACAACGGGTGAGTAGTGTATAGCCAGCCTGTACAATATGTGGAGACACAAGCTACCCTGCATTAATCGGCCTATCACTAGGCAAATTCAAATAATACCAGACAACCAAATAACTCACAGACGGCGGAATTTGGCCAGCAAAGGAACACACATATGCCAAATAATGTACAGAGGCAAAGAGAATTTCAGTTGAGAGCCTCTCAGGATACTAATTGGCATAATCAAACACCAACAGTCCACATAGTGGAAGTTATACCCAACCCAGAGATTGATGTAACTGTGATACCAGAAAACTTGAACTGGTCATGGTAGGTCAACATTCTGTGACCTTGGAGGGGAGTGGGGGCACGAGCTTGATCAACACTTGCTTTATCATATATGATCAAGGTAGGTATACCCTCTAAGTTGTATATACTTATAACAATATTAGATTTAGGGCACTGGAAAATCACATTCCAGAATTTATGTTGTTAGTTGATAGGGAAAATCTTTTTTAGTGTTTCTTCTTATATGTCAAATGTGTAAATCATAAGATGAGTTGAGTGTCTAGATATGATGATAGTTTAAACACAATGCTTTGCCTTGCATGTAGCTCAGCTGTAAATGAATAATCAAACTTGTGAAATGCACAGTAGTGCACTGCATACACAAGTCGCTGTGATGCAGTGCATGTGCTTTGGGGAGAAAGCTAGTCAACAAACTGCAAGTGCATGCACAGCAGATAGACACAGCTGAACATGTTGGAACGCCAAAAAAAAACAAACCCTATGAGCTACAGCCTGCACTAGCATTTTTAAAGCCTATTTCATAAAAAGGGACATAGAAAATCAAGTATTTTATTCTTTATTCTAATTCCTTGAACTACTTTTTCCTTAGTACATACTAGTATCATTATTTATAGTAGTTTGTAGTCTGGAGGAGCTCTGGGCAAATGGAAGTGTTCTTTTCGACACTTGTAAACTCACATAAAACATAATAAAGCTAGTGGTATATAGAATTCAAACTTACCAGAATAATTCCTATTACATGTGTGACTTCTGTCACGATACTGTCCTTTTCCCCTAGGATCAGTAACTATACTCAACATGTGCGTTGACCCTATGAGTGCACTTCCTCCCTCCTTTCTGGTAGGTACGCCCCTTCATAAAACATCCTTATTCATCAGGCCACAGATAATTCTATCTCTATGTAGGTACACCTGCCCTATATCCTTAGCAAATGCTGGGTACGTCCCCCTTATCCCTTATAATTGGCCTCATGCTACATTTCCCTAGTATACATCTTTATGTAATCTATAATTAAATATTTTCTGGTAAAAATAAAACCTATTTTACACTTCACTCTCACTTCTTAGTACCTCCACTAATACCCTAGAGTCCTCTTCCACTTCTCAACTTCTATGCTATTAATAGACACTATGTTTACCAATACTTCAACTTTTAGTAGATTCTATGTCAACACATAATGATCAAGTCTCCCTACTCTATGACTCATAACTTCATCAGAGTATTTGCTACCATGATTTTTCTTAAATGGTTGTCACAATTAACGCCAGTCTTTCTTCTCACTGTCTTATAATTATTCCACAAGCTCTCCTGCTCCTGTCTCTCTCAGTGCATCAGTTGATTGCTACCATTCTTTCTCTAAAAGGAATGGCAGTTCTTACATCCTTTTAATATGTAAGTTCATTGTTTGTGTGTTCGTTTTTCTTTGTGTGGTTGCAAGAGTGTTTTCCTGTAGTCTGATTCTTCGGTCTTCTTATCTGAATATAAGCTGTAGGTTATTGGAAACCATATAAACTAGGTAGGACTTCTGTGATAGAAGTAGTCGAATATGGAAAGAGGGAAAAATAGATAGGTACTAAAATGATAAGTAGGACGGGAAAAAAAGTAGATGTGGTTGCTAAGATTGAAGAAGAGAAAGAAGACAGCCCCAAAGTCAGGAAACCCTTCCCACTACCATTCCCCAGGATCCCTACCTCATCAGTACTTGAGTGAGAAGCTGGAGGAGGTATGGTGTTACATTGTATCCTACAGAATGGACATTTCCACCTTCATCCTTGAAGTCCCCAAAGAAAATCTCAGCAACCCTATGGAGACAGTAAATGGTGAATAATCAGGCACACTTGTTTGTGAGGGTTGTTTGAAAGGTGTGATGTGTCTTCTGTGTTAGCCATGATTTATCTGTTGGTGTAAATCATACTCTTATTTACACTACCCACCCCTTTCAAAACGGATACAAAACCTCCCATTTAGATCACATGTCATGAAATGTATAAAATATTCTATACAAAATAGAAAATTATACACTACAGTATAACAGTTGATCAGTTCATCACATTATATTATATTTTACACAGACATAATTTTCTTATTCCGTTTATTTCACTAGAGATCACTGTTTATCTGTGGTTCTTTTAAACCAGTCTTTATCTTATAGTCTTATCCAGTTTTCTGAGTACTAGCACTATAGGACAGTTTAATATTTTAGACATATGCTGACAGAATAGTTTAAGAAGTGAAGGGAATTCAGTGTAGGAAAGCTAGTGTGGAAGAAACACCGAAAACAACTCGGAATCCAACACTCATCACTCCACCCGTTAACTCAGAATGTTAATGGCCCTGTGGGATATACAACTTTATGTCCTTCATATTGTACTTTCCTGTTTCTGACCCAGTTGTAGGATCCACTAAAAATAATGTTTTGTGATGGATTACAGTTTGAATTCAGTAAGGTCCTTCATATTTCTGAAGAAGCTCCTGTCTCTTTCTTCAGGGCAGAGCTCTGATGACGCTGTTTTACAAGGACTAGGCCATTAGCCTTGTACTGTGGTTCTACAGCTTTGTCACTATGCTTAATCACTCTTTGCTGTGCCTTTTCAACTAAATTTTTGGAAACTATTTCCTGATTAAGTGTGTAATCGACAATAGGTTGTTCCGGCCAATTAAACATTTAATAAGAGGCTCTCCTACAAAGGGTTTGTCTATTACTTCTAAAGGTGTTAATGCAGTTGATAAATGTGGTAATTCACTTAAAATAAGTTCAAAGTCTTTAATTTTTGTTTCCCATAAAGTAAGTTTTTCATGGCAATAGGTGAGGCATAACTTCCCAATTTCTTTCATAACTCATTCACATGGATTCGAGGATGGGTTATAGTTTGATATTAACACTTGGCGAATATCTCCTCCCACTATAAATTCTTTAAATTCGTTACTCACAAACTGTGGTCCATTATCTCTGAGAAATTGTTTTGTTTTACCTACCTCCACAAAGTATTTTTGCAAACAGTGTATAACTGTTGCCTTATTTGCTTTTTTGATAGGGTATTGTTTAAAATACTTTGACCAGCACTCTATGACGACCAAAATATACGACACTCCTCCCTCTCCTTTCAGAACTGGTAAAAAAAAACCAGCTGCTGTGAGATCGTCTAACGACTTAGGAATAATTGGGTACATTTTTTACTTCACATGAGTGATACTTTCTTTCATCTTCTGACAGATCTCACAGGTTCTGATTAAGGATGCTACTTTATGCTGTAGCTTCTTAAAATAATAGAACTTATTCATGTGAGCTATACACTTTTTTATTCCAAAGTTTCCATACCCCGTATGAACATACTACACAATTTTGTCTTCTATTAGCTTCAGAATACATATATGCCAACATTGCAATGTTATACTGCCTCTACAAAACAAAATATGCCTTACAATTTTCCACTTCCCTGCTTGATTAGAAGGTAAGGAATTTCTGACACACATAGCAAACATTTCTGTAAAATAGGGATCATGGTGGATGTTTTCTCTTATTCTTTGAGCCATCTCTTTTACTCTGGTGTGTGGATATTCTACTGTCATAAAATTGATTGCAAAAATTATGCCACGTCATTCCATACATTTTAACTCTTCCATGCCTACTGGTAACATAGACAAAGCATCTGGTACAATATTCTCAGAACCTTTTACATACTGTATCCTAATGTCATATTCCTGTAGGGACAACATCCATCACATTAATCTACTATGTTACATCTGACTACTCATTAAAAAAGACAGAGCTTGATAATCTGTATAGACATGGATTTCTTACCCCCATACTAATGTCTGGACTTTTTGGATACTCCATACCGTTTCCAATAGTTCTTTTTCAGTAGCTGTGTAGTTTAATTCGTGTTTATTAAGACTACAGCTAACAATAGCTATGTATCTGTGATTTACATTACCTAGACCCCTCTCTCCTTGGAAAAGTTGTGCTGCAATACTATAATCAGATGCATCAGTTGAAATTTTAAATGGCTTGCACATACTTGGATGATGTAATATGGGTGATTCTACCAGTGCTCTTTTTACATTTTCAAATGCATCATTTGCCTCTTGATCCCAAACCCACAGTATTCGCTTTCTTAATAAACATAAAATTCTTGGGTCATTCAGTTCTTGATCTTGTATATACCTTCTATAGTATCCAGCCATTCCTATAAATCACTTCAACTGTCCTACATTTCTAGGGGGTGGACATTCCTTAATAGCTTTTATGTGCTCAGGATCTGGTCTAATCCCCTGCATCCCTACAATATGCCCTAAAATCTTAAGCTCTTTTCGCACAAAGTGTGATTTAGATAATTTCACTGTAATACCTTTTTCTTTAAATTTTTTCAGGGTCTTGCTCAAGTTTGGATAATGTTCTTCTCAGGTAGCTGAGATTATGAGGATATCATCTACATTAAATCCTTCAATACATATCTTCCTAATGCCTCATCCATAGCATATATAAATACAGATACTGAGATATTTAGTCCAAAGGGTAACCCACTGAAATGATATGATTTACTATCAAACAGGAGCGCTGTATACTTCTTTGGCACAGGATGTAGCCTAATTTGCCAATATACCACCATAAGGTCCATAACACTAAAAAAAAGCTTGCTTTCTCAAATATGGATAGCAATTCATCAAAGTTTATTGGTCTGTCTCATTCTCTCTCTGTATGCTTTTTCAATGTATTTGCATCTAGCACTAATCACACACCACCTGTAACCTTTTTTTACCACTTCTAGAGAGTTATTCATGATGCTAGAACTACATTCTATTATGTTGATGTCAATCATTTTTCAATTTCCTCCTTAACTGCTTCTTTCAAACTTACCAGTATTGGATATGGCTTACAGAAAAATGGATTGTTATCTTTTATTTTAAATTTACATATGCAATTGCTGATATTACTGGGACATCAGAAAATACTACTTCATATTCCATTTGAATTCTACATAAATCCCATTTTTGTTCACTGGTCAGTATTAGAGACTAATTTACTTTGTTTCGTATGTCAGCTCGATGTGATACGTGCTCTACATTATCAATCTCTGGTAACAATCTAGCTCCAGCAGTTAATTGTAAACATTGACACTCAGTTGTTTGTTTTGCAATGTTAATTATTGGTCACAAATGGTATCCAACACCTACTGTCATCTTTACCAAAACAAAGAAGATTTTCCTCAAAATTCAATATGACGTTAAATTCTATTATCCAGTCTAGGCCAAATAACACATCCCTATTAATATTTTCTAGTATTAAAAATGTTTGACAAAATGGGATATCTCTAATGTGGCAGCTCACTTGGTTTTATGTTTCACAACCTTACTTTTCGTTCCGGTTGTACTGACTATGTAAACTCCAGTTACTGGTAACAGTGGCAAGTAATGTTTAGTCTGCAATGTGTTAAAGAACACACTAGAAATGAGTGGCATGTCACTCCCTGAGTCTATAAATATGTTAACTTCAGAAGTCTCCATGGTTCCTGCTACTATTAGTTGTGGATTATTGGTAGTCAAGCTTGGTTCTTCCAGTCTTTTGTAGGTGTTTTGTGTGTGAAATTAACATACTTGTTATGAACCAGGCCTCCTAGTGCATCTCTATGACCTGGATCCAGATCACACTACATTTTCCTCATTATTAGCAATCACTGGTTGGCTACCAAATTGGGGTAATATGTCACCACTTTGTGCTCCATTATCATTTAGCACAAATTCCTGTGAAGTTACTGGACCTAAATTTGAAGGTGGATGCTTCTTCTGATAATTATCATTGCCACTATTTCTGTTGCACAGCTGTACTCTAGCTAAGTTAGCCTCGTGTTTTTTTTTTTAAATTACTATTACTATTCCTTTTGTAATTCTGATTTTCACATTAGTGTAGGCTCTCATTGTGGTCTTTATTTAAGGCATCAAGTGCGTCAATAAGGACAACAATTCTTCCACCCACTACATAATATATCTTTCTTCGTGTAAATGGGTAGTCATCTTATTAAAATTCTCACTAAACCCTCTTCTTCCATTGGCTTATCTGTGTATTTCGTCTGTGTTAAATGCCAATCAAAATACTTTCTCATTGTTCCCCATGTATTATTGTAATACTTTGGGTCCCACAAATCTGATATCAGTTTTCCCTGCGCACTAGCAGACCAGTATTTTTCCTTAAATTTAATCTGGAAGTCTTTGCCAAGAAGACAAGTTCTCTGTATTTACAGTACCCCACTCTGAGGCTTCTCCTAAAAGGTACCCAACAGCAAGTTCAATCTTTTTAGAATATTCCCAGTTCTTTGGCAAAGCTTGGTTAAAACTTTTCTGAAAGTGAGTAGGATGTACTTCCCCATCCAGAATAAACTTAGGGAATGCCTGGATAATCCTAAATTGGCTTCCCTTTGTAAATCCTTCATTACTTCACTAGTTAATAGTATGTTAGGAAAAGTCACCCTCTTATTTACCTTGTCCTGAACAAGTTTGAATTTTTCCATAGCTCATCCATACCTTTCCTGGTATTATTGAGTTCACAAGATATGTTCTCAGAGGTTACTCTCGTGGAAACTTTTCGGTGAATTATTTCCTCTACGTGTTCCTCTAGAATACTTATATTTATTATGTCTGAGGTTGCTAGTTTCTCTTTAAAGTTTATTTCAACATTATCTACTCGAATAAAGTAATTCCTTTTCATAAATTTTCACTTGAAATATAACATGTTGTGTATCAAATTATATATATATATTTTTTTTTTCTTTCAGAAAAGCAGCTGAGATAATTCAGACCTCTCCAAAATTCGAAAAATATTACTGGTGTTGAAACTACTGTTGAGGAAAACTATTGCTAGAGGAGGATGTTCCTTTACAGAGTGTCTTTATTATCTTGTATTTCCAAAACAATGCAAATCATTATGAAAACTAGACTAATAAAATAACTAAATAAATACAACCTTCACTGTCCCCTAAAGTTAAAGCTACATAACACCTCTGTAGACGAAGTGCCCACCACAAAATTCCTAGGGTTGCATATTGACAGCCAGCTTAGGTGGAGTGAACATGTTAAAAAACTCACAAAAAAGATATCTACAACGTGTTACGCACTTAGAGTTCTCTCCTCAGTATGCAGCGATGAATGTCTAAGAACTGTATATTTTAGCTATGTACATTCAGTCATAAGCTATGGGATAATTTTCTGGGGAAATAATGTACTCAACTTACAAACAGTTTTTTAAGTGCAGAAGAGAGCAGTGAGAATTATAACTAAAAGCAGTAAGTGGGCTCACTGCAGAGAACTATTCAAAATACGTGGTATTCTAACTGTTCCCTGTTTATTTATGTTCCACACTATAGTATATATAAAGAAAAATATAGTGAATTATAGTACAAACAGCATTTTACACAGCTATAGCACAAGAACAAGCCACTGCCTTCATCTAGATAGGAGAAACAAGCATAAGACCCAAAAAAGTTTCTTGTATCAGGGTGTAAAATTGTATAACAAGCTGCCACAGGAAATCAAAGAAATTAACAGCATGTACTGTTTCAGAAAAACTCTTAAACTGTATTTTCAGGAACACTGTTTTTACACAGTAAGTGAATATTTAAATGTTTGAATGTAATTTAAGTGACATAACGACATTGTATTGTATATTCTGTAAATGTATAACAAGCTGCACAGGACATCAAAGAAATTAACAACATGTACTGTTACAGAAAACCCTTAAACTATATTTTCAGGAACACTGTTTCTAAACAACAAGTGAATATTTAATTGTTTGAATGTAATTTAAGTGATAAATGTCATTGTATTTGTATACTCTGTAAATGCATATAAAAGTGTCAATGTATCTGCAAAAATCACTGTATCCAAACTGACAACATCCATACATTGCAAAATGTCTACGGATGGCTAATCAAATAAATAAATTAAAAAAAAAAGTAATGAACGATTCAGTTTCAGGTCCACATGAGGTACACAGTCAGCTGTATTACAGCAGTTTACTGAAGTTGTACTCAAAGCAATAGGAAAGGGCAAGAATGCAACAGGCTTTTTTTTAGGATATTCAACACAGTTGAGCTTGAAATTTTTCAACACAAATTAGAACTATTAGGAATAAGGAGTATGGCACATAAATGGTTTAAGTTACACTTGGAAAACTGGGTACAAAGATTTGAAATCTCATAAATTTCTAAAAGACTAGCAGTGCAACACTTATCAGGTCTGAAACAGGTAAAAAATACTACTTGCTGATGACAGCACCAAGATTATTATAAAGAAAAATTCAACTCAGCTAACAGAAAAATCCAATGAAGCTCTCAGAGGTGTCCACAGCTGGTCATTAAAGAAAATAATAACTTTAAATGTGTAAAAGGCAAACATCATAATTTTCAAACTAAATAACAATCCAGTGATACTGCACTGAACATAAACAATGATGCAGTAGGTTGTGTAGCTGATATCAGATTCTTTGGAATGTGTGTAGATTGTCAATTGAAATGGACAGAATATGTGAGAATTTTGGCAAAAAGGCTATTCTCAGCATGTGATGCCCTGTGAATCCTTGTACTGCTGTGCAGTATTTCATTCCTCAATGTAACCTACGTTGGATATGTGCATTCAGTCAACAGTTATGGGATAATGTTTTGCGGAATAAGTGCTGGGAACATTTGGACCACTTTCAAGACACAGAAAAGAGCTACATGAATAGTAACAGATAGTGGTAACATGCAGACTGTAAGGGAATATTATTAAGCCTAGAAATTCTGACAGTTCTGTGTGAATAAATCTCTCACAGCATAATGTATATAAGAACAAAACTTAATATCTACACCACAAACAGAACAATGCAGGACCATGGAACCACATCCAGACAGTGTTTGCATCTAAATAGAAGAAACAAATAAAAAACTTGGAATGGTGCACTATGTCATGGAATAAAATTGTTCAACAGATTTCCACAAGAAATAAAATATGCAAATGATCACCATACCTACAGCCAAAGTCTAAAACAATATTTATTAAATAATAGCTACTACACTGTAAATGTATATTTAAATTAAATATAGACTGTAACTTAATATTCATGAACACTGTACTATGCAGTTATTTTTGAATAGAATAGAACAAAATAGAATAGAAGTTTATTGCCTCATAACATACAATCACAAGTCATTGACTTAATGTACAAGAGACTCATCACTACTTCTCTGACAGTATCTTAAATATAATATGGTGTACTGGATATGTAATTAATGTTGTTGTTGTGGTGTTCAGTCCTGGGACTGGTTTGATGCAGCTCTCCATGCTACTCTATCCTGTGCAAGCCTCTTCATCTCCCAGTACCTCCTGCAACCTACATCCTTCTGAATCTGCATAGTGTGTTCATCTCTTGGTCTCTCTCTATGATTTTCGTCCTCCAAGCTGCCCTACAGTACTAAATTGGTGATCCCTTGATGCCTCAGAACATGTCCTACCAAACAATCCCTTCTTCTAGTCAAGTTGTGCCACGAACTCCTCTTCTCCCCAATTCTATTCAATACGTCCTCTTTAGGTATGTGATCTAACCATCCAATCTTCAGCATTCTTCTGTAGCACCACATTTCAAAAGTTTCTATTCTCTTTTTGTCCAAACTATTTATTGTCCATGTTTCACTTCCATTCATGACTTCACTCCATACAAATACTTTCAGAAACGACTTCCTGGCATTTAAATCTGTACTCGATGTTAACAAATTTCTCTTCTTTATAAACACTTTCCTTGCCATTGCCAGTCTATATTTTATATCCTCTCTACTTTGACCATCATCAGTAATTAATATGCAACTAAAAATTTTTCTTAAACTGTAACGAACTTTCAAAAATTTACAATCCTAAGCACTTGCTCTCTCTTACTCAAATTTTCAAGTTGTCCTTCATGAATTCTTCTACTGAAGAGTAACATTTCTGCACCAGTTACTCATATAAGGGTATTTCAGTGTTTCTAAATCCAAACAGAGCAATTCTCTTCCTTTTACTTTGTTAGATATTTTCATAGCCTCATGCTGTGCAGTTCGAGCATAAAGGTTTAAACAGTGGGTGGGCAGATTAAAATTATGTTGATTTCTGGTGTTGTAATCATGTTGAAAATGATTTGCTACAAGTACATCAGAGTCAGTGAGGGAATACTTAATATACTTAGATGTTTTAGGAATAGATGACATGATTTTCTTCACCCTCATTGTACATATTTCTAATGACTGTTTTCTGAAGTTCTAATATTTGACACATATGGTTTGAGTTACCACAAAATACAGTTCTGTACCTTAGTACTTATCCAAAGTAACTGACCTATATTACTTTTCTTACATTAATACTGGTGGCGTTGTACAACACCCTTGCTTCAAATGCTAGGCTATTTAAAATATTTGCATATGTGAGCCCCATGACAGAATTTCATCTAATTGCATTTCAGACAGCACAGTTCCTGTAAATTCGCTTTTTTATGTGACTGATTTGAATATCATTTAATTTTGTTTGTTTCATTTTAAACTGCATTAACTAATTCTTTCCCATTTTTAATTTTAACCTATATAAATAAATCCAGGTATCTAATTTTCTAAAGTATTTAATAAAGTGTGAAGAATTTGGTCTGTACTTTTACTTTCAATGATTACCAATGTGTTATCTGCAAATAAAATTGAGTGACACTCAATGTTATATGGTGTTAGAAAAGTAGCACTAAGTATAAGAGCTGTAAATACCAAAAGAGAAATGTTTATTTTAATAAGAAATATTGTACAAACATTTGATGACATCCACACAATGTATACTGTTCTACAGATGTATAAATAAATAAAGCCACACATCTGACTTCATCTGCCAGAGGCTGCAGTCATGTAGGTGTGAGTTGCATTTGCGTGATTTTGTGTGTGTGTGTGTGTGTGTGTGTGTGTGTGTGTGTGTGTGTGTGTGTGCATGGGCACATGCGCTCGCATGGCTGTGTGTGTGTCTCAGTCATCTATTTTTGATGAAGGCCTTGGCTAAGAGCTCATATTGTGACATTCTTTTTGTTGTGTCTGTCTGTGACTATGTGGTAAGTAGCAACTATCCTTCTCATAATATTGTTGTAAGTAAATAAATCAGTTAGTGGTATCAGAAGTAGCTTTCACCATGCACTCTAAGGTAGTGAACACAGAATGATTAGATGTAGATTGATTCTATAGCCAGAAAGAGCTCTTTGTAAAATAATAATTAGGGATCAGAGAATGTAGCATCTATTTTTGGCAAAATTCTCATCAATTTTTTGCAAAATTCGCATCTATTTTTGTTGAAATTCGCATCCATTTTCTTTTTAAATGACTAGTTGAAGAAATTTAATCAGTTGTCACGCTACATGACTGAAGACAAACAAATTATTAGCTCTTTGAAATTGACTGTTAAAAAAAAAGTGCTGATTGGGAACTTTGTGACTGGAATGCTTACTTTTCCAAAAACTTCAACAAATTTTTCCTCCAGAATGACCTTTATTTTCTTCATTTGTCTGTATTCAAGCTTTCAGAGATGATTGTTCTGCTGAGTTAAATGAATACGTCTTTGATATAAGATGTTATTTATTTTTTCCCGCACATTCTGAAGATCAAAAAATCTGCAGACTAATACTTTTGACCTTTCATGGTCATTCATAGATCTATGACCCATGCTTGACAACAATACAGATAGAACTGACTAGGCACTGAGCATTGTACTAGAACTTAGGGTACAGCAATTCAATTTTAACATTAGGCAAAGAATTGAGGTGCCATCTAACAATGTTACTGACTTTGTTTTCCAGTCACTATAGCACAGAGGGTGGGCACTGTAGGCTATTATCACAGATGGCCATGTGTATAAACAGAAAAAAAGTTTGTCTGCCACAGGGGAAGGAGCAGATTGAAGAAACATACAGTGCCTCCATGTCAGTGGGCAGCAGCCAACAGGGAACTGACACACAGTCACAGAGATTGCTTTTCTCTTCTGGTGTTGTAAGGCTCATAATTGAAATCCATGATGGATCAGGATTAGTCACTACACTTATTTCAAAATAAGAAAAGAAAACAATCAATGCACAACACAAAGCACTTGGGGATGGCTTTGGTGCAATTGTTTGTTGAAGTCAGCAGTGTATGACTAACGATGTAGTTCAGCCCCAACCTCTAGTGGTATTCGATGCAACTTCAGTTCAAAAATATTCACCACGTAGTTTGCCACATTAAAATTGTTTGCATTACACTATTTTTTGAGATTTAGGCAACAAACAAAGGCAGATATGTCTTTCTTACACTATAGTGCTCGGTCCCATGGCTGAAGACTAAATCGCATTATGTAACATGTATCATAAACAGACCACTCAACCATCCACAGCTGCATGGAACTAGACCATTGAGGACACTGTACATTTTTGTGTTCATACATTTTGTTTCGCAAGTAGGTTCCACTCATTATCTTTCCAAATTCAGCTTCACCAGATGATGCACAACGGCAGTAACTGACTACATTTTTTATAGTGTATGCAGAAAATTGAGCTATATTGAACTATCTCTGATAAATAGCTGATTTGGATACAATTTGCTGTGAAACAGTGTCTATTAAGTAATTTTGCATTTTTGCAATTTGAAGCAGAATTCACATCTATTTGTCATTTATCGCAAAATCTGAATCTTTCCGGTCATTAATAATAATCTATCAACACCTATAATAACAGGCAGTATTGTGCATTGTGACCATAATAGCCTTGTAACCAGTGAAGCAATTCTAATAACAATGTACCACTAATCTGTGTTGTAGCCATAAGTAATTAATTATGTTTTATAATGGACCATAGTAGCATTGTAACCAGTGAAACAATACTAATAACAATGTACCGATAATTTACATTGTTAACCATACATTGCTGACTTCAACAAACAATTGTAACCATAATTAATTAATGATGTTTTATAATGATAGAAAAAGTATTGTGTCAAACACTATTCAGCATCTTAATGTGCATTCTCAGTACCCACAAGATATCATGAACAAACAAATAAACAAAAATAAATAAATAAATAAATATGACACTCACAAATGTGTGTTTGTATAACTGACAGAAGCCTGATAAATGTCATTTACCTTAGTGTTCTTAGGGACATCAAAATCTTGTGGAGGTGGTATGAGAGCATTAAACTGCTTCTGATTATGTGAAATCATTACTTCTCTTGATGAGAAAAATGCTTTTTAAACAACATTGTGTTTCTCACACTAAATCAATTACTTAAAACTGAACTTTTCTGTATTATATGTTAGGCAAATAACCAAAATTTATTTATATGATTCCTCATACCTCAGGTCTCATTGGATCAGCAATGCCCATAATTGCAAGAAGTGTCAGATTTGAAAATATGGTTTCTTCCTTATCCCAGTCAGGCTGCTCTAAAATAAATGACTGATTGACCTTTGCATATTTTTGGACAAAATCACGGTATGCAATAGCAATTACTCGTAGACCTTCTTCTGTCATAGGATCTACTACTTCTAACATATACTTCTGTTTGGATTCACTGTTAAACTCAATCAATTTTCCACCATAGCCACAATAGAACTGGCACCTGAAGGTAAAGGTACACATATGATCAAATGTCATTACCTCTAGTATTCATACATCACACACAAAATGACCAATTGAATTTAAAATTTATAATGTACTGCACAAGGCTCTTAGAAGGTACCAAATATTGCTGAGGCTAAAGTAACATTATGCGGATGCTGATTATGAGCATGTACCCTATCAAAACACAAAACACTGTGGTGTTTCAGTACAGCAGTCTGACGTTATCTTCCACTACCACCATTAATAATGATAATAAACAAACTTATGTTCATCAGTGACTAGATCTTAATGGCTTCATCCTTGTAGAAAAGGACATAAATCATGTGGGTTCCATACTTGTGGTTTCATTCATACATTAATTCAGACATCATATTCTCTAAATCCCATCCCGAATTAGAGCTTTCAGGGATGTGAAACATATCAATTAATACACTATAGATGAGACCAATGTATGCTACTTCTAGATGAGTATACAGACGAAAAATTAGGTGTAGTGTGCATTTAACCATGCTGATTATTATAGGACTTAGTTCTGAAATTATTTAGAAATGTTTATGTATGTTAGTTACTTTAAAAAGCCATTGTTCCTCCACTTTTACAATTCGGTTCTTCTACAGCTATATCTACACTCTTCAAACCATCTTGAAGTGCATAGCACAGTATATGTCCCATTGTACCACTTATTAGGGATTCAATGAAAGAAAATTTACTTCTTGTATTGTAGTAGTGAACTTCACTATTAACCACAAAAGATTATGGGGTGTACGTATTCCCAGTGTAAGAATTGATATGTTGTTTATGAGACTTCTGTAAAATTTTCAATTACCAGTAGACATAATATTGTTACTGCACATTTCTGTACAGTAAATATATTTAGGGCCTCAGCTGTGTATCCATGGAAGTTTAAGTGAGAGTATTGAGTAAAATTACATGAAGAGTCATGAAAAGCCCATCTGCTTGTCTACATAATGGGAGATACCTACAAGGAGAAAGCAAATGAATAAGAGCTTTCGAGTTGCGGTATTAATGTGCCACTGCTACCTCATTCCTTCAATGATTTATTCATCACAATCCATAAATCCTATGTATAAGGAGAACTTTTATGGATGTGGAATAAACTTAAGTACACAATAACAAAAGACAAGCAAATCATAGAAACTTAAAACATATACTGTATTACTAATTTCCTGCTTACAAGAGAATATCCCCAAGTGTCAGCAAACAATCTTGACAAAACTTGGTGGGTGAGTAGAGGGACCAAAATAGTGTACTACATGTTTGGTTGTGCTAAATTTTGCTTGAGGACTTAAACACATGTCAAAAGGTTGGTATTCTAGGTTTAGAGGGAACACCTTTAAAAGGATGATACACAAAAAATATGTTTCTCATATTAAAAAAAAAAAAAAATGGTTCAAATGGCTCTGAGCTCTATGGGACTTAACTGCTGAGGTCATCAGGCCCCTAGAACTTAGAACTACTTAAGCCTAACAAACCTAAGGACATCACACACATCCATGCCTGAGGCAGGATTCGAACCTGCGACCGTAGCAGTCGCGCAGTTCCAGACTGAAGCGCCTAGAACCGCTCGGCCACTCCAGCCGGCTCTCATATAAAAATTGATATCTAATGAACGTTCTTAAAAACCGTATAATCAACTTTTATAATAAACTGTAATTTTGCAAAATACCACACTACACTTAACTAATATCAAAATATGAAAAGTTTTACTAAAATGTAAAGTTTCACAGCCGGAAATATCATGTCCATTATAATTATCCGGGCTGTTATGCCGTGGTCAGTTGATGAATTCTGAGGTGATTCCCAACGTTTCGTCTCCGACTGCGGGAGACATGTTCAAGGGGGTCCGTAGCTTGATGGAAGGTCCAACACACACACTGGCTCTTGTTGAATACCTCTACATTAGCATATTTATCTCCATGCTGAACACCTGACAAGGAGTAAAAGTTACTTGAAAATTAATTTAAAGTCTTGTATTGTGATTCTGTAAATCACAGTTCAGCTGAAACTGATTTTCATTACTAATTACAAAAAACATTAAGGAGTAAATGAGTTGGGAGGTGAGCGGAAGAATTGCAAAATTCCTAAAATGCCTTTGCAAAATATTAGGGTATTTACTTTGCACAATATTTTTGTTGCTCACTTATGTTGAATAAACATTTTATTTATTTTAGGTGCACTGCCTAAGAATTTAATTTCAGGAGCCAACAGTGAATGAACTTATACAAAATAAGCCAACATGTTTTTCTATAACTCAATACAGTGAGAGATGCCCCTAATGGCTTGAAACTCTGAACTAAGCTTTTAGGTAAGGTTAGCTGTGTGTTGACTACATTGTAACTTGTTATCCTACTGGAGCCCAGTAATTTTATGATACTTTTTCGTTTAGTGTATGACCACTAATGTCCATTTCTGGTGCTAACAGGGTAATGTTGGTATGAAAATGCATAATCAACTTCTACATCTACACACCACAAGCCATCTTGCAGTGTGTGAAAGAGAGTATTTTGTGTAGCATTGTCACTTCCTCTATTTCCTGTTACAGTCACAAATGGTTCACAGGAAGAATGATTGAGACTATGCCTCTGTGTGGGCTCAGATCTCTGTAATTTAATCTTTGTGCTCTCTCCACAAGATATACACCGGAGCAAGAAAAATACATGCTGACCCATCTAGGATCATATGTTCTTGGAACTTTAACAGTGAACCACACTGTGATACAAAATATAA
The DNA here is from genome assembly GCF_021461395.2 of Schistocerca americana. Lineage (NCBI taxonomy): Eukaryota > Metazoa > Arthropoda > Insecta > Orthoptera > Acrididae > Schistocerca > Schistocerca americana. The sequence continues at coordinate 671,202,927 of NC_060122.1, forward strand.
CAGTGAACCACACTGTGATACAAATTACCTCTCTATTAGCATCTGCCACTAGAGTGGTTGATCATCTCTAATAAATGTTCAATAACATGTTGGGGGAACTGATTAATGTCTGCATCTTGCTGCTACAATATTTCAGCACGCAGTATTCTGGCTATCTTCACATGATTATTGACAGGAGAGATGCTGAACTCATGTATTTAAGACCCTGCTGTCACATAAATGATGTATCCAGTTGGCATTGAGCACTTGGTGTTTGTGTGCAAGTCTGTGAACTTCATTGCGCACCCTCTGTCGCGAAAGCTGGTTTCATCAATATCAATGAATACAGCTTTCACCACACAGCACAAAGACATGCAGAGAAACAGCGCATTCACAATGCCAACTGTCACATCACACATATGCCGGGCTGATCTTAAATACATGAGCCCACTGCCTTTCCTGTCGGTATTTACCTGGAGGTCTTCAAGAACCTTTCATGCCTGTTAAATGTACCTGCAACAAAACTTGCTGCTTTCCTTTTGATCTTCTTTATTTCCTCTATGAATCCTATCAGGTATGGATTCCATACAGATGAGCAGTATTCTAATATTGGTTGAATGAGTGTTTTTAACCTACCTCCTTTGTTTACAGACTGCATTTCTGAGGATTTTTTTCAATCAAACTCGGTCTGGCCAGCTCTATGTGCATACTCCTAAATATTTTATTGATAGTGACTGCTTCCAGTGATTTTTCTGCACTTGTGTAAACATTCAATAATGAGTCTTTCTGTCTATATACAGAAAATATGTTACATCTGTCCTACGTTGAATGTCTACTGCCACTCCGTGCATGAAGTCTACAGGTCTGACTGCATGTCACTACAATATTCAAGCATTTCAACTTATCTGTATATGACAGCAGCATGTGAAAAATACTTCATGAGAATTCGAACTGTCTATACTGTTTCATTTAAACACAAGGTCTGTTAGAAAAGTATCCAACACCTGATGGATTTGAATCTAGCCTTTGTGTGCATGTGTGAATTTTTTCCACCTGTCAATAGTGTCAGTTCCTGCAAGCAGCAGCTGAGTGAGGTAGTGTTTGTTGCTCACATCAGTTTTTCATTGCAAGAGAAATGATGGAACAACTTGAACAATTCTACTGCATCAAATTTTGCCAGAAACTGGGCAACAGCCAGGTAAAAACCATTCAAAAGATTTGGACTGGTGATGATGCTATGGGCACCACACAGATTAAGGAATGGTACAACCAGATTAAAGACAGCTGCAAATTGGTGGAGAGTCAGCCATCAACATGCTGAAATGACCAGATCATTGCCAAAGTGAATGCTGTGATGATGTGGGACTATCAGAGAAATTGTGGAAAAAGTGAGCATCAGCAGTTTTTGGCATGTTCTACTGTGACCAAAGATTTGGCCATGAAGAGAGTGTTGGTGAAATTCATGCCAAATTTGCTGGCAGTGGACCAAAACCAACTTCGTGTTAAAGTCTCACTGGACATGTTGCACTCCACAGACAGTGACCCCAACTTCATGAACACCATAATCACTGATGATGAGTCCTGGGTGTATGCATATGACCCAGAAAGGAAATTGCAGTTGTCACAATGGAAGCATCCCTTTTCATCAAGACCAAAGAAAGACTGACAAGTGTGCAGCAACATCAAAGTGTTGCTGACTGCTGTGTTTGACTCCTGTTGTCATGTACACAATGAGTATGAGCCACAGTGTCAAACAATCACCCAGGATTGCTATGGGGATGTCCTCCATTGCCTACATAAAGCTGTATGTTGCAAGAGACCGGACTTGTAGTCAATAGGAAATTGGTGCCTCCATCACAACAAGGGTCTGGCACATTCCTTACACTTGATGCAGACTTTTTGGCAAAAAACCTGATTCCTGTGTTTCAACATGCTCCTTAATCCAATTTCAGGTAAGAGAGGACATTATGGCAGCAGCAACAGTTGAGCTAAACTCCATTCTGAAAGAGGCATTTTTGGCATGCTTCCAACAATGGCAGCACTGTTGGGTCAAGTCTGTGGTGAAACATTGGAAATACTCTGATAGTGATTAGGTGTCAACACTCCAGGTACGCCAATTTCTTTTTTTCTGGCCAAAGATCAGATACTTTTCTAATAGACCTTGTACATATGTTGTGAAAAGTGGTTGACCTATAGTATTCTCTTGAGTTATGCTCCATGATACTTTTATGTCTGAAGAGTTCTGTAAATTTAGAATGATATGGTGTGATCTGTTTGTTCAAAATTCTTCAATTCAAGTATGCAGTTGGTCTGATATTCAATTCATTCATATTTTGTTCATTAGGTGGTAGTGTGGAATTGTATCAAACACATTATGGAAGTCAAGGAACATGGCAGCTATCTGGGTGCTCATATCTACTGCATTTGGGGGCTCAGGGATGAACAGAGCATGCTGGATTTCACACAATTGTTGCATTTGAAACCCATGTTGATTCCCACAGAAGAAATTTTTAGTTTTCAGAACTCTCTTAATAAACAAATATTTTCCAAAATCTTGCAATAGACTGATGTCAGAGATGTAGGCCTATAGTTTTCACTTCTGTTCAGTTACATTGTGACACAGCAGATTGATTCTTCCCATCTGTTATCTTTTATCTACTCCCATAAATAACAATATTGTTTCATTAATTTTATCATATTTTCAGTAAATTTATCTGCTAGGATGTAACGCCTACATAAATATGTCTAGTTTCTATTTAGAATGAATTTCATTGGAATTTATGATTCAGATTATTATTTTGGCTTTAGTGATTCAAATAGTGTGGTAAGTTTTCATAAGGATATTGTTAATTACAAGATTCAGCTATTTAAAATTAGCATTACAGTTCATTACATGTAAAGAGCTATGAACTAACACATACATTTGAGAAAGGTGTCCTACACAATTTGGAAGTTAAGCATTCCAACCTTCCAGTAATGTATTTTCATCATACCACAAAGATGGACACTGGAAAGCAGCTACAAATGAAACAGTCTACAAGGAAATAGAACTGGTAAAGAGTACAAACAGGAAGAAACGCATTTCATTTTTTGGACATCTAATCAGAACACCAGAGAACAGAATTATCAGGAGAATAACAGAAAAATTGTGGAATAGTAAGTACAACATTAAGTGGATTACAGAAATCAAGGAAGATATGGATGAGCTACAGATTACGTGGGAAGACCTACAAAATAAAACTGATAAAAGCAGGAAACTCACAGACAAGCAAACCAGACTGCAAACAAGAATCAACAAACAGACAATAGGAAGGGTGATTTCCGATGAAGAAAGAAGGATAAGATCAAAGAGAATGAAGAAGTACTGGGCTGACAGAAAATTGGAAAATTCTTTGTATAAAGTTGCTAGAGTGGTCCAATGAAGGGCATAAAATATAAATAATAATAATAAAATAAATAATAAAGTATTTTCAATTACTTAAAACTAATTATCTTCCTCAATAATTAAAACTGAAGTGCATAAAAAGCCTCATTTTTCATTGCTGATTTCATCAGAATTACTGTTAGATTCAGAACTTTGACTACGTACTTTTGTTACTTCATTATGCTGTACAAAATGACAAACAGCATTGATGGATTAACTTGCTAATTAATGATTTCATCTAACTTGGTCTAATTTGCAATATGGCATTCACTCATATACATGAGGGCATTCGAACGCATTAAGGCAATAGCTCCACATGCTTTTCTAAATTTCTAACCAGCAACATTATATTTAAGTCAAAATCTCATTAGTTTTTTGAGACCATTAAAACCCGTAAAGTCAAGCCTAGTTGAATTTCAAATATTATGGTGTTTTCTAAATAATATGATAATGAATACATGTCAAAGCAAAGAATTAAAATTTGTAATGTGGCCCTGATTCAAACGCTGACCCCATAATCAATAAGCTGATTTGCTAACCACTGCACCAACGTATCACTCTGCCTAACACAGCTGCACAGATTTCTGTAGTACTGTAGTAGGAGCAACAAGCCAGAGTTTGGAATTCTGGCCTTGGTACAAATTTTAGTTTGTTGCTTTGGCCTGTATTCATTATCATAGACAAAGCTGATATTTAATATGTCTCTAGAACATGTAACTTCATATCATTAATTTTTTCTAAATAACATTTATTTTCTTATGCTTCTTTGTAAATACTTGGACGGCATTCCAAAATGTCCAGTCCATGATTTGAAAGTACGCAAATAACATCTATTCCAGGTGCACACTCAGTGTTAACTCATGCAACAATTGTGCACATTCTCCAAGCAAAAACATGCACACTACAACTGCAAAGCTCTAGAACCTTAATGGTTAATTACTTTCAAGTGATCTCTGTCAGCTAAACTAATGAATAGTAAGTGTGTTGTGATCAACAAATACTATGGAATGTAATTGTCATCAGGGTGAGCTCATGTTGGATTTAGTGATGCATGTCGTCATTTAAATGAACTACAAGGGTTTAACTGTCTTTAACCAACAATCTGACAACAGCTTTCGCATACCGCAACTACCCTCCCGACCTGGTACAGAAGCAAATAACCAGAGCCACTTCCTCATCCTCTCAAACCCAGAACCCCCCACAGAAGAAACACAAAAGTGCCCCACTTGTGACAGGATACTTTCCGGGACTGGATCAGACTCTGAATGTGGCTCTCCAGCAGGGATACGACTTCCTCAAATCCTGCCCTGAAATGAGATCCATCCTTCATGAAATCCTCCCCACTCCACCAAGAGTGTCTTTCCGCCATCCACCTAACCTTCGTAACCTCTTAGTTCATCCCTATGAAATCCCCAAACCACCTTCCCTACCCTCTGGCTTCTACCCTTGTAACCGTCCCCGGTATAAAACCTGTCCCATGCACCCTCCCACCACCAACTACTGCAGTCCTGTAACCCGGAAGGTGTACACGATCAAAGGCAGAGCCACGTGTGAAAGCACCCACGTGATTTACCAACTGACCTGCCTACACTGTGACGCCATCTATGTGGGAATGACCAGCAACAAACTGTCCATTCGCATGAATGGACACAGGCAGACAGTGTTTGTTGGTAATGAGGATCACCCTGTGGCTAAACATGCCTTGGTGCACGGCCAGCACATTTTTGGCACAGTGTTACACCGGCGGGGTTATCTGGATACTTCTCACTAACACCAACCTATCCGAACTCCGGAGAAGGGAGCTTGCTCTTCAATATATCCTCTCTTCCCGTTACCCACCAGGCCTCAATCTCCGCTAATTTCAAGTTGCCGCCACTCATACTTCACCTGTCATTCAACAACATCTTTGCCTCAGCACTTCCGCCTCGACTAACATCTCTGCCCAAACTCTTTGTCTTTAAATATGTCTGCTTGTGTCTGTATATGTGTGGATGGATATGTGTGTGTGTGCGAGTGTATACCCGTCCTTTTTTCCCCATAAGGTAAGTCTTTCCGCTCCCGGGATTGGAATGACTCCTTACCCTCTCCCTTAAAACCCACATCCTTTCGTCTTTCCCTCTCCATCCCTCTTTCCTGATGAGGCAACAGTTTGTTGCGAAAGCTTGAATTTTGTGTGTATGTTTGTGTTTGTTTGTGTGTCTATGGAACGTGCCAGCGCTTTCGCTTGGTAAGTCACATCATCTTTGTTTTTAGATATATTTTTATTTCTTGTGTTATATGTAAAGTTAAAATCATTCTTCTCAAATAATTTTTGTCTGTTGTGTAGAAAGATTATAATTTCATAAATGTGTATAATGTGTATGGAGGAAGCAGTTAGGATTTGCAGTTTCTGAAATAATGGGGGAGAAGACCCTAGTTTTTGTGTACTCAGATCGGTGGAATTTGGTAGTATTTGCAGGGCAAATGCAAAACTGCTTAGTTTATTTGATAGGAAGTCAATATGTGTATTCTAGCTTAAGTTCTTGTCCACATGTAGTCCCAAGAAATTGATGGTGTCAACTTCTTTCATAGGTTGGTTGTTACATTTTGATTGATTGATTGATTTATTCATCCATAGAATAATATACATTGCATGGATGTTGTCAAATGTTTGTATAGTATTTCTTACAAAATAAATATGTCTCCTTACAGTATATGCAGCTCCTATGCTTAGTTCCACTTTTATAATCATGTCAAGTTAAATTTGTTATGCAGTACAACATTCATAGTTCATAGTTATTTTAAATATTCATCTGCAGTGTAATAGCTATTAGCTAGTAAATATTATTTTAGCCTTTGACTAGAGGTGTGGGGATCATTTACATCTTTTATTTCTAGTGGTAATCTGTTGTACAATTTAATACCATGATATAGTACACTATTTTGAGTTTTTGTCTTGTTTCTTCTGTTTAGATGTAAAAAGTGTCTGAATTTGGTTCCATGGTCATGAATTGTGCTGTTTGTGGTATACAGATGAATGCTTTTCCTTATATACATTATGTTTTGATAAATATATTCACACAGAACTGTCAAAATTTCTAACTTTTTGAACAAATCTTTAGAGTGTGCCCTGTTACTGCTATTTGTTACTATTCAAACAGCTCTTTTCTGTATCTTTGTACGTTTCCAGCACTTACCCCACAAAACATTATCCCATAACTGAAGACTGAATGCATATATCCAGAGTAAGCTACTTTGAGGGATGAAATATTGCACACTGGTGCAAGGATTCACAGGGCATAACATGATGAAGATAGACTTTTTGCTAAAATTCTTACATGACCTGTCGATTTTAGCTGACAGTCTACATTCATCCCCAAGAATTTGCTCTCAGTTACACAATCTGGTACCTTATTGTTTACTTCCAGTGTAATGTCAATGGGATTTTTATTTAGTCAGAAGTTTCTACAGTTTGTCTTTTTGACATTTAGAGTTACATTATTCTTTAGTGACCAGTTGTGTTGTGTCTCTGAAAGATTCATTGGATTTTTATATTAACAGTGTTTTGTCTGTAATCACTACAGTGCTGTCATCAGCAAATAGTGTTTTTCCCCATGCCTGACACTCTGTGGGAAATCATTTATATATATAAGGAAGAGGATTGGCCCTAGTACACTTCCCTGGGGGACACCTATATTAATATATATTGGATCAGATAAGTGTTTAACTACCAACCTTTTGCAAATATGTGAGGTTTCAACTCTTTGCACCCTGTTTTCCATGTATGAGTTAAACCAGGGCTTCCCAACCTGTAGTCCGCAGATCCCTTAGGGGTCCGCCAGCTCTTTCTAGGGGGGTCTGCGGCCACCTTTCACCAATTCGTGTAAAATAATGAATAAAATTATTGAATATAAATGTGAAAATGAAATTCATCATATTTTCTTTTCGTGTGAAAAATATGTGTACTTTTACTTCAGGTCATATCCCCAAGCAGCCTTTGCTGTTCCTAAGTGAGAATGTATACACGGTTTAGTGCCGGAGAATGCAGCTTCTCTGATTGACTGTTTTGCAACAATACGGGGGTCGTTTGTGCACTGGCTCACAGTGCTAGATGCGCTGAAACCTTTTACGCATGCACGGAGCGAGCTTTGTTGCCCAATCACAGCTCTTGCTGGCACGTATGCGGCCCCAGGCATAATTAAATATGTTAAACTTGCCTTGTCAGTGCACTAACTGTTTCATAAATCTATTTTTGACAAATTTATTACTTCTAACATGGATTGGTGGCTGAAGTCAGGATCATTGAAGAAGGCTGCAGTTTCTCCATCGCCTTCACAACAAGGGAAGTTTCCAGTTGAAATGAATGAGGAGGGAGGACAACCAAAGGAAGACTTTACATACATTTGATCATTTTTCTTCGGATTTCATGAAAAACCACAAAAACACACACACACACACACACACACACACACACACACACACATGACTGTTACAAAATACACATGCTCCTTACACAACAGTAGCCAAATAGTGGAAGTGAACAGACCATAAGCGACAGCTTGTCGACTGCGAACAGCTTGGACATGACGTTGATTGCTCTTAAGCTCCATCATGTGAAATTTCAATTACCAAGTAATTTTAATCGGGCTATAGTGTGTTGAACAAAGAGAGCAAATCCACTAGTAGGTGTCTGGATACAGTGGGAATTCAAATTGGATCATTAATTTCAAGTTGTTTTCATTCATCCCTAAACCAAAGACTATTGCTACTTCAGGGTGGGGGGGCGGGGGGCTCATTGGGAACATGTCACCCGCATTAAGAAGCTTTCAGTTCCCATGGGTTTCACTCTGAGAAATTTGAAGTTATTTAGCTGTTGACTGACTAGGGGTCCGCCATGGATTTTCGACTGAAGAAGGGGTCCACCAGCTGAAAAGGTTGGGAAGCCCTGATTTAAACCATTGCTTTGTGGTACCCCTCATCCCTAATAGTTGTAATTTGTGTAATAGAATTCTGTGGTCAAATGTGTCATAAGCCTTTGATAAATCCTACAAAATGCATGTTGCATTCTTTCCCTTGTCTAATGCCTCTAGTATGACTTTGGTAAACTGTGCTATAGCTGCCTGTGTACTTTTTTTGGGCCTGAAACCAAATTGTTCATTGCAGAGAAGGTTAAATTTTTCTAGGTAGTTCATTAGTCTATTTTTCATTATGGTTTCTATTATTCTGGAAAGATAAGATAACAAGGAAATTGGTCTGTGCTTTTCTACATTTTTGCATCACCATTTTTTAGTACTGGTATTACTGTTGCTTGTTTCAGGTATTTAGGAAAGCAGCCAGATCTGAAAGATTCATTAATTATTGGGGTTTTTATGTTGTGTATACATTTCTTTAGCACACTGGCTGGGATCTCATCTAACCCTGTGGATTTTTTGTTCTTTAGATGATGTGTCACCTGTGCCACTTCTTGCTCTGTTGTTGGAAAGAACACCCTCGAGTGTGGTGGCTGGTCCTGTTGGTGCAGAACATATGTGTCTGGAAATTTGTCTTGCAGTTTCTTAGCAATCCCACCAAAGTATTCATTCACAAAGTTTGCTAGTTCCTTTGGGTTGCTGGTTTCAACATCTTTGCTTTTAATCTGTGTTTCCAGATTCTTTGTCCATCATTTACTGCCTCCTGTTTTATGTTTTTTTGCAACTAGCAATACTTTTCTATAAGTTCTCCTGTAATTTTTGTAGAACTCTAAAAAAGCTGGGTCAGTTTGACTATTTTTGATGGATGCAAGATACCTTAGTGTTTCAGAGGATGTTTTGATAACTCTGGTCACCCTTTTATTTTTGTTTTGTAATAGGATGAGCAGGGTCAGGGTTTTAGTGCGTGGCTGGGTAGAATAGGGTGGCTGTTTTTAGCAATCTTCCTCTTAATTGTTGGTTCTTCCAATACATTTGTCATGGTGGAGACGTACTGATGTGCACAGCCCGGGGAACGCGACACTGTGCTCGGTCAGTGGCTGTGCAGGTGGTATGAGGTTAGCAGCATGAGGCCCGGCCTAGCTCGCCTCCTGCAGATGCAGCAGCTCGTAATGATGCTGGGAGTCACTGGTGCAGCAGCAGGCATTGCCCTCTGCCGGCCGGCCCTTGGGGACAGCATCACTGATGACGATGACGTAACAGTGACCAAACACGCATTCGGTCAAACTGATGCCGTTGCCCACCTCTGATACCCTTAAATAGTGCAGATCACTGCTGAATCTGCCGGTTACGCAGTGGCATGTTTATTAGAATGTTGTTGATGAGTTGGCTAATGCAACCACACCACACGCAGCCTGCACCTGCGTAATTCTGCTAATGTTGCATTCTGGCTGTTGATGGCTGCCGCACACGTACACACATACCGACGCTCATCAGAGAACTGTGTCACCTGCATAACGCGCAGGCCCGCCTTCATCCACCATCTGCCATGAGGCTAGCACATCGCGCACTGAAACACACTAAATCACAATTGCGCACCATATTTCCTAAAAATAATCCCTTGTCCTCTACAATTCCTCCCTCATACGAAAAGAATTCGTCCCTGAATTCAACTAAAAAGTCAAAACAACTACAGTTCACTTCACAAATACCACAAAATGTGATTGATTCACTATTTACACTGTGTTCATTCACTTCTATTCTCGGTCAAATCTTTGTTCATAAACATTACTCAGTGTTCTGCTGCAGTGCCTCACAACTGTTCAGTGATTTTGTTTGGACCCTTAGGTTAAAGGTTGGAAGGGGCGGGATTTGGGCTACGTACCTCTTGAGCCGATAGTACACTAATCCTACAACAAAGATAAAAATACAGGTGGTGGTGGTTGATGTTCCAATAACTAGTAAGTGTTGCTTATGCTCATTACAGTACTCACACACTCCCTGAGCTGTTAGCATTTGGTCCAAAGGGGTGAGCAAAGTTGGGTCTAATGTGCTATTCAAAAGAGTGAGATTTTCTTTCATGATGAATTGCACTGGTTGGTAAGGTACATAGATCAATGTGCATGTTGTGTTCGTGATTGTATCTCCAGTAATCACAGTTGGTAAATGGAAAGTTGGCCCTCATATGTCACACTGTGTGCCATTAATTAACAGTCCCTGCCCCTGCAATTCTATTCTTTGCGTACTCCCTTGCATACCCTGCTCGTAACAAATGCAAATAACGACTGTGTTTCCCATTACTGAAAATACCCAATGTGAACCCACTTGCTGAAAGAACTACACAATGCCCGCTATAATTTCCTTAGGGTACTCCACGACTGGTTCTTGTGAGCAGAATAAAGAATACTCACAAGATTTGGGAACAGTGTGTAACAATTTCGTGGGGCAGATGGTAACTGGACCTGTTCAACAATGCAGCAAGTCTTGCGCTGTGAGGAAGGCATGAGCTTGCCTGTTATGTGCCACTAACAGTAGTTACCATATGGTTAATTGTACGAATTTTTGCAAAATTTCTCACTTCACTGGATACGTATGCAAGGCGTAACATTCATATTTACAATCCTTACATGTTAATGGTATTATGATATGAATTCTCAGCAGGGTAACCGTCCATGTACTGGTAACAGTGGCAATTTAGTAGTACAGAGATAAGTGTTTGTCTGTTAATGTCGTCAGCAGCTCCAGGGATGTGGGCAATTCTGATTGAACTTTCAGTAATCCTTCCCGAAGTTGTTCCGAAGGTAACAGTACTGGGGTTAGGTGCCCACACATCACGTACAACAAAGCCTTCTGTAGTTCCATGACTTCTATGAATGCTTCCATAATACTACCAGCAAGAAAACGGAGCAGCTTAGCGATTGCCAGCTGTGAATTGATGTTATCCAACTGTTACTTGATTGTACCCAAGTTGTGATTGGTTGTGTTGGCTGTGGCCTTAATGTGGGACATCAAGTTTGTGGCCAAAGCTCACAATTGGTGTGTATTATTAACTACCTTATTATTAACTACCTCCCCCCATGAACCATGGACATTGCCACTGGTGGGGAGGCTTGCGTGCCTCAGCGATACAGATGGCCGTACCGTAGGTGCAACCACAACCACAACCACAACAGAGGGGTATCTGTTGAGAGGCCAGACAAATGTGTGGTTCCTGAAGAGGGGCAGCAGGCTTTTCAGTAGTTGCAGGGGCAACAGTCTGGATGATTGACTGGTCTGGCCTTGTAACAATAACCAAAATGGCCTTGCTGTGCTGGTACTGCGAACGGCTGAAAGCAAGGGGAAACTACAGCCGTATATTTTCCCGAGGGCATGCAGCTTTACTGTATGGTTAAATGATGATGGTGTCCTCTTGGGTAAAATATTCCAGAGGTAAAATAGTCCCCCATTCGGATCTCCGGGCGGGGACTACTCAAGAGGACATTGTTATCAGGAGAAAGAAAACTGGCATTCTACGGATCGGAGCATGGAATGTCAGATCCCTTAATCGAGCATGTAGGTTAGAAAATTTAAAAAGGGAAATGGATAGGTTAAAGTTAGATATAGTGGGAATTAGTGAAGTTCGGTGGCAGGAGGAACAAGACTTTTGGTCAGGTGAATATAGGGTTATAAATAAAAAATCAAATAGGGGTAATGCCGGAGTAGGTTTAATAATGAATAAAAAAATAGGAGTGCGGGTAAGCTACTACAAACAGCATAGTGAATGCATTATTGTGGCCAAGATAGACACGAAGCCCACGCCTACTACAGTAGTACAAGTTTATATGCCAACTAGCTCTGCAGATGATGAAAAAATTGAAGAAATGTATGATGAAATCAAAGAAGTTATTCAGATAGTGAAGGGAGACGAAAGTTTAATAGTCATGGGTGACTGGAATTCGAGTGTAGGAAAAGGGAGAGAGGGAAACGTAGTAGGTGAATATGGATTGGGGGTAAGAAATGAAGGAGGAAGGCGTCTGTTAGAATTTTGCACAGAGCATAACTTAATCATAGCTAACACTTGGTTCAAGAATCATAAAAGAAGGTTATATACATGGAAGAACCCTGGAGATACTAAAAGGTATCCAATAGACTATATAATGGTAAGACAGAGATTTAGGAACCAGGTTTTAAATTGTAAGGCATTTCCAGGGGCAGATGTGAACTGCAGATTAAAATTGAAGAAACTGCAAAAAGTTGGGAATTTAAGGAGATGGGACCTGGATATACTGACTAAACCAGAGGTTGTGCAGAGTTTCAGGCAGAGCATAAGGCAACAATTGACAGGAATGGGGGAAAGAAATACAGTTGAAGAAGAATGGGCAGCTTTGAGGAAAGAAATAGTGAAGGCAGCAGAGGATCAAGTAGGTAAAAAGACGAGGGCTAGTAGAAATCCTTGGGTAACAGAAGAGATACTGAATTTAATTGATGAAAGGAGAAAATACAAAAATGCAGTAAGCGAAGCAGGCAAAAAGGATATAAACGTCTCAAAAATGAGATCAACAGGAAGTGCAAAATGGCTAAGCAGGGATGGCTAGAGGACAAATGTAAGGATGTAAAGGCTTATCTCACTAGGGGTAAGATAGATACTGCCTACAGGAAAATCAAAGAGACCTTTGGGGAAAAGAGAACCACTTGTATGAATATCAAGAGCTCAGATGGAAGTCCAGTCCTAACCAAAGAAGGGAAAGCAGAAAGGTGGAAGGAGTATATAGAGGGTCTATACAAGGGTGATGTACTTGAGGACAATATTATAGAAATGGAAGAGAATGTAGATGAAGATGAAACAGGAGATACAATACTGCGTGAAGAGTTTGACAGAGCACTGAAAGACCTGAGTCGAAACAAGGCCCCGGGAGTAGACAACATTCCATTAGAGCTACTGATGGCCTTGGGAGAGCCAGCCCTAACAAAACTCTACCATCTGGTGAGCAAGATGTATGAGACAGGCGAAGTACCCTCAGACTTCAAGAAGAATATAATAATTCCAATCCCAAAGAAATCAGGTGTTCACAGATGTGAAAATTACCGAACTATCAGTTTAATAAGTCACAGCTGCAAAATACTAATGCAAATTCTTTACAGATGCATGGAAAAACTGGTAGAAGCTGACCTCGGGGAAGATCAGTTTGGATTCCGTAGAAATATTGGAACACGTGAGGCAATACTGACCTTACGACTTATCTTAGAAGAAAGATTAAGGAAAGGCAAACCTATGTTTCTAGCATTTGTAGACTTAGAGAAAGCTTTTGACAATGTTGACTGGAATACTCTCTTTCAAATTCTAAAGGTGGCAGGGGTAAAATACAGGGAGCGAAAGGCTATTTACAATTTGTACAGAAACCAGATGGCAGTTATAAGAGTCGAGGGGCATGAAAGGGAAGCAGTGGTTGGGAAGGGAGTGAGACAGGGTTGTAACCTCTCCCTGATGTTATTCAATTTGTATATTGAGCAAGCAGTAAAGGAAACAAAAGAAAAATTCGGAGTAGGTATTAAAATCCATGGAGAAGAAATAAAAACTTTGAGGTTCGCCGATGACATTGTAATTCTATCAGAGACAGCAAAGTTCTTGGAAGAGCAGTTGAATGGAATGGACAGTGTCTTGAAAGGAAGATATAAGATGAACATTAACAAAAGAAAAACGAGGATAATGAAATGTAGTCGTATTAAGTCGGGTGATGCTGTGGGGATTATATTAGGAAATGAGACACTTAAAGTAGTAAAGGAGTTTTGCTACCTGGGGAGCAAAATAACTGATGATGGTCAAAGCAGAGAAGATATAAAATGTAGACTGGCAATGGCAAGGAAAGCCTTTCTGAAGAAGAGAAATTTGTTAACATGGAGTATAGATTTAAGTGTCGGGAAGACGTTTCTGAAAGTATTTGTATGGAGTGTAGCCGTGCATGGAAGTGAAACATAGACAATAAATAGTTTGGACAGGAAGAGAATAGAAGCTTTCAAAATGTGGTGCTACAGAAGAATGCTGAAGATTAGATGGGTAGATCACATAACTAATGAGGAGGTATTGAATAGAATTGGGGAGAAGAGGAGTTTGTGGCACAACTTGACGAGAAGAAGGGACCGGTTGGTAGGACATGTTCTGAGGCATCAAGGGATCACAAATTTAGCATTGGAGGGCAGCATGGAGGGTAAAAATCGTAGAGGGAGACCAAGAGATGAATACACTAAGCAGATTCAGAAGGATGTAGGTTGCAGTAGGTACTGGGAGATGAAGAAACTTGCACAGGATAGGGTAGCATGGAGAGCTGCATCAAACCAGTCTCAGGACTGAAGACCACAACAACAACATAACTACATCTTTCTCTAAACTCTCTAATTTGGTTGTGTGAAGATCTAGCATTCCCTGGTTGCTATTCACATTATCCTGTACCTGCCATAGCGTTTAATTAATACTTTTACTGTCTTCTGAGTCAGCGGTCCCAAAAACAGTTTTTAGGATATGACCACCTGCGTCTAACCATCCTCTTTTCCTACAGATGTGCAGGATTAACCCTGCAGTTTTCTGCAACTGAGCTTTTAAGCGTGCAAAAGCTGATATTCCCCCTGTGTGTCATTAAACCTTGACTGATTAGCCACCATGGAATGAAGTTCACTAAATATATCCTTTAATTTATGGATTTCATCTTCAACCACCCAAATATTACAGTCCACCCTTAAGGTCCATTGATGTCCGGACGTAATTACGTCCACTTGTCACGAGAATAAAACACTACTTGATATAGGACATACCTTCCAGGCTTCAGCTAAGTTGCAACAGAAAAACAGAATAACTATGCTGAGAGATAGTGCACACCTTCCCTCGTCTCTCTTCCCTCTGCAGCACAACCCATAACGCTGGTACTGCTGGTCTTACCAGAATGTCATGCCTCCTGAGAAACAAAAGAAAAACAACTCACATTAGTTCTGCCTTTTTACACATAGCCTAAGAGCATAATAGCATGTCTGATTTCTTCCGCAATTAACTTGGTTCTCTTGTTTATCTTCTCCTTTCTTATTCTTTTTCTTAGATTCTCTTTCTCTCCACTAGAAGTTACTGCAGACAAAGAAGGAAGTTCCTCAAAATTCCCCTTGAAAGGCCTAATTAAGCTCACATGCACAATAGTATGGCGATTTGGAAGCTGTAATTTTACATTCACCGTAGATGTCATCTCGATCACCTGGAAAGGACCTTGATAATGGGATACAAATTTTTTCGTTTTGCCTTTTGGCACATATGGATTAGTCATCATCACCCATTGTGCTACATGGTATTTGGGTAAAGACGCCTTTCTACTGTGAACTTTGTCCTGTCTCTCTAACACTTTAGCATTCATTTTTTTCACCTGCCGCCACATTGTTTTCAACTTTGTGGATAAATCCTTAACAGCCGAAACATCAATTTCTGGTGGGGTCTTCAGCAATTCAAACGGAGATGGCATCTTCCGACTGAACAGTACTTCATCCGGAGACAATCCTGTACTTTCATGCACTTTTGAGTTATATGCCGCAGTTACAAACTCCAATAGGGTATCCCAATTGTTGTGTTGCCAATTTACGTAATAACTTAACATCTTAGCTATTGTACAATGAACTCTCTTGGTCCAACCATTAGCCTGTGGGTGTAACACACTCGTTCTCAATTACTTTACATGCAACAACTTGCATAACTGTTTCATAAAATTGGACATAAGGTTTGTTACTTGATCTGTAATTATAGTTTCAGGTGTTATGAATTTCAATATTCGTTGATGTACCATGGTGTGAGGCACTGTTTCGGGTCGCTGGTCCGGAATAGCTGTCATAGACACATATCGCAAAAAATGATCTATTACTGTTAAAACATAGTGATTACCCACTGGTGTTTGCATAAACGGTCCCAATATGTCTAAGCCAAGTAATTGAAAAGGTCTATCCACTACCGGTAGTCATTGCAACACAATTTTCTGATGACTCAATTCCGCCTGTTGAGGACACGGAACGCAATACTTTATGTACTGATTGACATCTTGCCTATGTGTTGACCACCAATAACTCTGTGCTACCCTCCTTTTCATTGCTCTTCACCCCAAATGACCAGAAAACATTGAATCATGTGCTTGCCTTAAAATTTTACTTTGCGGTTTTTCTGGTACGACTATGTGGGACCGTTCCTAGTTTTACGGTACAATATCCCGTCTTCCACGATGAACTGTCACTGCAAGGTAAATTGTTGACAATATATGTCAATGGTTTGTGCTTCCTCCCATTTGTTCTCATTTATTCCTGTGCATTTCATGGTGCATACTTTACGACTCAGACCATCTGCGTTTCCATGCAATTTACCCGGTTGATGAATCGCTTCAAAATCATACTCACTAAGATGCAAAGCCCACTTAGTTAATCTACTTGTTGGATCTTTAATCCCTAACAACCACTTAAGTGCTGTATGGTCAGTAATCACCTTGAAACTTTGTCCATACAAATAACACTGGAAATAGGTTATTCCGAAAATTTATGCCAATAACTCCTTCTCGGTTGTTGAGTGATTTTTTTCTGCCTTGTTTAGCTGTCTGGAAGCATATGCTATCAGGTGTTCCTGCCCATCTATTTCCTGAGATAATACAATGCCCAAAGCAAAATTGCTAGAGTCACAAATTAATATAAACTGTTTACTAAAATCTGGAAAAGTCAAAACCAGACTAGCTGTTAACAAGTTTTTAACTTTTGAAAAGCCTCTTTGCATTCTGCAGACCAGTGAAATTTTGTTGTTTTCTTCAACAACTGCATGAGGGGCCTTGCAATTTCTGTAAATTTTGGAATATACCTCTTGTAAAAATTGGCGAGACCTAAATAAGACTGCAACTCTCTTAATTATGTAGGTGTTGGAAAATTCATTACTGCCTCTACAAGTTTTGGATCCATGCAGACACCCTCCTGTCCTGTAATATGACCTAAATAATGGACTTCTTGCAACAAGAAATGACATTTTTCCACATGAAGAGTTAACCGTGCTGCTTACAGACAGTCGAAAACTTCACGCAAACAGCGCACATGTTCTTGCATGTCCTTTGAGAAAACAATTATGTCATCCAAATATACCATACATTGATTAGGTTTCAGCCCTCCTAACATGCTATCTAGTAACCGTTGGAAGGTTGCCGGAGCATTTTTGAGTCCGAATTGCATTCACCAATACTGAAAATGACCTGTAGGTGTTGAAAATGCTGTCTTCAGTTGGTCTTCTGGAGCGACATCCAACTGATGGTACCCGATTCGAAGATCCAAGGTTGTGAAGTACCAACACTGACCCAAATTATCCAGAGCTTCAGAGATATTAGGCATTGGGTACGCATCTGATACAGTTTTTTGATTCAGGAAATGCTAATCACAATAAAAACAATGTGCCTTGTCCCCATCAGGTGATCTTTTACCCTTTATTACAACAGGAGTGCACCAGAGACTACTACTGGTTTCTATTATCCCATCCCAAAGCTGTTGATTAATAAATTCTTCCATGAGAGGCTGTAAACTTTTTGGAACATGATATGGACATTTATACACCGGTGCTTCATTCCCAGTGGAGACGTAATGCTGAATTAATGGTGTGGTGGCCAGTGGACCATGAGAATTAAATTACTCTTTATATTCTGTCAAAAGGTTCTCCATGACTTCTCTGTCTTGCCCTTCTAAATGTGCTACTTTACCCCTCAGTGCAGACCAGCTGACAGACTCTCCTGGCATTGTGTAATCTGCTGCAA
Organism: Schistocerca americana; assembly: GCF_021461395.2. NCBI lineage: Eukaryota > Metazoa > Arthropoda > Insecta > Orthoptera > Acrididae > Schistocerca > Schistocerca americana. Next base: position 671,220,989 of record NC_060122.1, read on the forward strand.
AATCCTTATCCAGTTCACCTCCCCCTATTATCTCCAGGTTCGCTATTATGTTCCCCATGATAACTGCACTTCTTCAAGGCCAAAATTATCAACACTGACAGGCACAACCTTTTTTACTTCTATCTCCCACACGTAGGACATGCTATGGCGCGTAAAACACTTCATTTTATCCAGCAGCTCATTCTCAGAGAAAGGTTCAATGACACACAACGAATTTACCAGCATGCTAGCTCCAACATCTGCCCATATTATTTTCCCTGTACCCTTCAGTATAGTATCCCACAAGTTAACCCTAAGGGACCTTGTATGCAGTTTAGGTGGCCCACCTGACATCTGGGTGGTTCCTTGTGACAGTAATGGTTTTTTGGCCACAGAACCTAAGCAAAATTGTATTCTGCCAAGTTCTACTGTACGCCGTTCCAGGTTAACATTTGCGTGATGTGCAACCAGGAAATCCAATTCAAGTATGACATCATAGCTGCTGTCAACAACTGGAAGAACTTCTACCTTCACCTGGAAGTTCCTCATTTCCGCTCGGAAGTTTAACAATGCTGATCCGAGTGACTTCGCCTGTCCCCCACCCACGCCACTTAACGCCCAGCATGGTGGTTTTAATTATACTTTACCGAGTACATTTCTACTCGCCACAGATACCTGAGACCCTGTATCCAATAAAAATTTGCACGGTCTGCCCCTCACCAAGCTGGTCAGAAAAAAGTCTGACACTGATTCTTCACTAGCATTAATCATACCGGGGGTGTTGCACAGTGGACACACCACACCCTGCCCCGTTTAACTGAGGGGGGTGAGGCCCACCTTGGGATTTCCTATCATGTTTCTGCCAGGACCCATTGCAATTACGCTCCCAATGACACCAACATCTACATTTCCTGCACTGCACTTTCTAGCGATCATGTCCAATGTGTCCCATCTGGCCACATCTGAAACATTTTATTTCTTTATTAAACACTGCTTTCCTGTCCCACGTCTTTGTTACTGCTTAAAATTCTTCTAACGCCACAGAGATTCCGACTGCCTCATTGAGAGTCTTAGGGAATTCCACCCAAATCCTGTGAGAGGTTTCAGGTTGTATTCCCTGCAAAATGCATCTAGTGCCCTCTAATCAGGTTCCTGCAGAATGACTTCATTAAACCTATCTGAATCCATTAGCTCATACGTATTAACATTAATTTTTCGAATTCGATCTACAAAAGCTTCTATTGATTTCCCATTCCTTTGATACATTATATTGAATTGTTCCTGATAATATCTAGACATATTTTTCCTCTGATACCTTTCCAGCAACCCTTTTTTGAATACTTAATTCTTCATGGCATGTAACATATGCTCTGGCATCCCCAGGTTCTTTCAACTTAGCCACATGCAAAAGTGTTTCTGCACCCCAATTTCCCAATTTATCAGCCATGCTAAGGTTCTCAAAAAAAAAAACCATAACATCCTCCCCAGCTTTTCCTGAGGAACAGGTGACCAAAGACGCAGCATTAGCGTCAAGAATTACTGCATTAACAGGAATTCATTCCTTGCTCGCTTCTTTAGACCAAGCAAACTCTATCTCTAATTTCAACACTTGCTCAAGTAGCTGCTGAATAGCCACCTTAGCTGACACAGACTGCTCCATCACTACCAGCTATCAAATCAAGTCTACAGTATGCCTAGAAAGAAGAACAGGAAGGGAAAACGGACTATGCTACAGGTTCAGACAAACCACCAAACGAAAAATTGGCACTTACTTGCCATGTTGCAAGAGTTGCTGATCCATTGTTGCCCTTCTCAGGTGCCACATATTCTTGTCGATTACCAGCCACAATTTCCTCCAAATCCAGAGAGAAGATGACTGCTATCACCAATTGTAAGAGGAGTGTGTGATGCACAGGTTGCCCGACTGACACCACTTGTAATAGGATGACCGGAGCGGATGACTTGGTTGGGGTTGTAGGGTGTAGCTGGGTAGAAGAGGGTGGCTGCTTTTAGCAATCTTCCTCTTTATTGTTGGTTCTTATAATACATTTTCTGGTAGCTCAGCCCCACTGCTCATGTCGTGGTGGAAACGTGCTGATGCACACAGCCTGAGGAACATGACGCCATGCTCGATCAGCGGCTGCACAGGTGGTAGGAGGATAGGAGCATGAGGCGCAGCCTAGTGTGCCTCCTGCAGATGCTGTGGCTCATGACGACGCCGGGAGTCACTGGTGCAGCAGCGAGCAATGCCCTCCGCCGGCCTGTCCTCGGGGACAGCGTCACTGATGGTGATGACGTAACAGCGACCGAATGCCCAATCGGTCAAACTGATGCCAATGCCCACCTCTGATGCCCTTAAATAGTGCAGACCGGTGCTGAATCTGCCAGTTACGTGGTGGCGTGTTTATTAGAATGTTCTCGATGAATTGGCTAATGCAACCGCACCACATGCGGCCGGCACCTGCGTAATTCTGCTAATGCTGCGTTCTGGCTGTTGATGGCTACCGCACACATACACACATACTGATGCTCGTTGCAAAACTGTGTCACCTGCATAAAGCATTGGCCAGCCTTCATCCACCGTCTCCTGTGAGGCTGGCGCATCGCACACTGAAACACACTAAATCACAATTTCGCACCATATTTCCTAAAAATAATCCCTTGTTCTCTACAGTTTGTTGCTCCAATTGAATGCTGTGTTCTGGGGAATGCTTCCTCAAATTTTAGTTTAAATATTGTCATGAACTTATTAAACATTTTGTTTACATTTGTTTCTGTGTACACTTCCTCCCACCCTTCATGTTGTAACTGAGATGAGAAATGACATACCGTAGGTTTGATTCTGAGAAGACCCTCTTGCATGCATTCAATTTAGCAGACTTTTCTACACAAATATTTGCTTTTAATATCTGACAGAGATGATCTGATAGGCATAGATTTTGAACAAGTAAGTGGCAGTGCTTTCGTTCTATGTCTGTTGCTACATGGTCTGTTATTGAGGAAGATTGTTTGGTCACTCTAATTGGACAGTTAATGAGTGATGTTAGGCCATAGTTGCAGAGAATGTTCAGGTAGGTACTACTAAGATCATCTGATTTCATTGTGTTGATATTTAAATCCCTACATATGAGAATGTTCATTTTTGGACAAATTACCTTTTCTAAGCTCTGATTGAGTTTTGAGAAAAAAATGTCCATATTACCACTGGGAGTCTATATACACAAAATACAATTAATTTTTTTGACAAGCTGTTTTCTGTAATTTCAACTTCTGGTAGTTCAAAATGTTTGTTTTCACTTAATGCTATAAGATCTTTTCTAATTTTAAATGTTGTGCCTTTTTTCACATAAATACATGAACCCCCATCTCTCATGGAAATTCTATTATAGGAAAAGGCCAGGTCATACGATGTTAATGCAAAATATATAATTTCATTTTCCTTACACCAATGTTCAGTAATATACACAATGGTTCTGTCTAGTTTTTGTAATTCTAATTCTATTTGTTGAACTTTATTCTTTACGGACTGTATATTTTGGTGAAATACAGTTAAAAATTTGGTTCTACTTGTCATGGTGGTTTCCTCCTCTTTGTGCCTGACATCAAAAAATCTTTCAGGTGGGATGGAGGCACTGTTTTTTGCCTGCTTGTTACACTATACATCTAACCTGAAGCTGTTTCCTCTTCTTCTGTTGGGGGTGTTTCTGTATCTTCTGCTGCTGCTGCTGCTGTTGTGAGTACAGGTGGGCATGCAGTTGTTTCCTCTTCCTATGTTGTTGGTGTTTCTATTTCTACTACTGTTGTTGTTGTTTGTGTGGATGCAGTTGGGCATGCAGTGACAGCTTCCATGTCTTCTGGATTATCTGGTACATAAGGATTTTGCAGGCCTACAATTGTCTTAGCTATGGATGGTTCTTTGCATACTTTTTCTTCTGATGGCAGTGCAGTGGTATTATAGCTCTCATTTATAATACTCTGGCTGATTATTGTTTACCCCTTTCAATTTAGATGCATGCCATGTGCTGTGAAATGTTTTCTTTCCAGATCACTCTGTTTTCTTTCCAGACCACTTATGCTGAATAAAGAAGCATTTGGATTGGACTGGCATATCCTGTAAGCCATGTTAGCCTTTTGGATGTCTTTGTTTACAATAGAGGATTCCATAAGGTCATGCTTATGAGGTAGGCCTACCAAAATCACCTTTTGATTGTCTATTTTAGTTAATGTTTCCCTTAGAACAGTGATTGCAGTTTTTAGTTCATTCTTGTACACATCATTGGCGCCACCTAGTATCACAAGACACTGATTTCGTAACACACTATTTTTGTTTTTGTAGTCCTTCAAGACTTCCTGTAAACCAGAACCAGATTTTATGTTGGTCTATTTTTGCGAAGCAATGTGAATGATACTATTTATGCATAATTGAGCATGTTCTGACACAACTTGACATGATTTTATCGCTTACAAGCACTTTAGTGATGCTAAATAATCTTGATTTATGGAGCGGTTAACTACAACTTCTACACGTGACGCCATCTTGTCACTGTAATTTTAGTTCCACAAATTCGACTATTTGGTTTTTAAATTACCATAAGGGTTTTTGCAATGTTCAGTTTCAACCCATTTAACTGGAACCAGTTTTCTAAGGTATCCAGTTTGCTTACGATGGAGCTCGGAATATTTTCTGCATCGTCATCTTCAATTAAAACAGAGGTATCATCTGCAATCAGAACCATTGGGGAATTTATGTATAGATTGGTGCTACTAAGGACAAGACTGTGAAATGCTGATCAGTTCTGTCACAGAAGGTGCTAATTTGGATGAAGATTGCTCAGCCTGGAACAATTAGGACTTACAAACTTTGCAAAATGTGACACTTTAGTGAGCTTATGAATTATTAAAATGATACAGAATGGTTTATATACAGAAATGAAGTGACTATTGGACAGAAGAATATAATTCTGTATGGTGCAGATGAACAGGTATAGTGAATAACCTGCAAATAAGACAGTGCCCAGATACATTTCTGGGTCAGTGCACATTTTATTGTTTGAAATACAGATGATAGCGGGAGCCTTTACATGGAGAGGGCTTTGACAAAACAGCAGCACTGCCTGAATCATCCACAGTGCCATTTTGGACACAAGCCAATTAGGAACTGACAAGGTAGAGTTTCAGGATGTACACAAAGCAGTGAGCAGGTATAAGCTGTGAGGAGGAGGAGTGAACTGATGACAAATTCCACTGACAGCAATGTCAGACGTGGAAATAATTTGTAAGTAACAGTGTTTTTGTTGTTAAGTGTGATTAATTGTTTGCCAAAGTGAGTGGCAAGGGTGAAGGAGATAGTGTGTTTGAAAATGATGAGCAGATGGTAAACATTAAGAAAGAACCTAGTGGCGAAGTAGTGTTTGGAGGTAGGGAAAAAAATGTAGTAACTCAAAGTGAACTTTATGATGACAGAGGTTTAGATCAGGAATAGATATAAATTTATATGATGGAGTAAGTGACAGTCAAAAAATGTCAAGAAGTTCACCCGCTGACAATTGTAATGTGAAGAAGGAAGATAGTTTCAACTTTATGGAAGAAGTTAGCATTACACAAGCGTCATATTGTATTGTAACGAACAGATAGGGAGCAAGGAAACATAAAAACTTTTTTATACATTCATCTGAATATTTTTATTATTTATTTTTTCTTCATCACAGCAAGACTCTCTCAATGCAAATACAGTGGCATATGTGAACATGTGCCTCCAAATGCTAATGAGGCTCTCTCTGGAAAAAATTGGAAAAGAACTTTCAGACTTTTTAGATCAGAGTATGCCTCTCTGTCCTTGTCTTTTCTTCTTACTATCAGTGTAGCTTGTTTGTTTGGATGCTAAGTGTGTTTTATGAGTTAAAAATATGATTTAGAGTTCATTCAAAGTGTGTCAATTTATTTTTTAACTGATCCAGTACAATCTGCTGGAGAAGAAGTATGTGGTGTAAACAACAACTAATACACTGGGGGGCTGCCAGTGTATCATTAGTCATGGAGTAAAACATAAACCTCATTTACAAATGATCCACTCTGCAAAGATATTGTAGGTATTTGTTATTTTGATGTACAATGTTAAAGAAATTTACTTTCTTTCTTCCCTTTATAATACACGCTATAGGCATAGTCACCGCCACCCGTTGTAGTGTAACTTCACAACTGGCACAGTAATAATACAGAATGAGATTTTCACTCTGTAGTGGAATGTGCACTGATGCAAAACTTCCTGGCAGATTAAAACTGTGTGTTGGACCAAGACTTGAGCTAAGGACCTTTGCATGTTGTGAGAAAATGCTCTCCCAACTGAGCTACCCAAGTGTGACTCATGACGCATCCTCACAGCTTTACTTCTACCAGCACCTTATCTCCTACCTTCCAAACTTCACAGAAGTTCTCCTGTGAAACTTGCAGGACTAGCACTGTGAAAAAATCTCCCAGGTCGTTGCCAACCCATGTGTCCACTTATCCTTTCTTTCAGGAGTGCTAGTCTTGCACAGAAGAGCTTCTGGTAAAGTTTGCATGGTAGGAATGAGGTAATGGTAGAAGTAAATCTGTGAGGATGGGTCATGAGTCACGTTTATGTAGCTCAGTTGGTAGAGCACCTGTCCACAAAAGGCTAAGGTCATCCCAACTTTTAGTCCCAGTCTGTGACGAAGCAAGCTGGGATCTCTTTACTTCCTCTCTTGTTTTGCCATCTGCCTCCTTAAATTTATTTTATTTTCATTTTTACCTAATTATCATTAACATACCTGAGTATAATCTTCATTTCCATAAAAGAGAAAGGTTGGCCCTCAGTCTTAAGAAATATAGCACCAGGTCTAATTTTGTGCTTAGTTTTGTGTATGTAACTAATTTCCTAATTTATTTTGACCATTCCTAGTTATTGTCTTTTGTTTTAGGTTGCGATCAGTAATTCGTTTGGAACTTAGATTCTATTGTTGACTTATAAACAAATACACATTCTGTAATAATTATAAACATTTGGAACAAGAACTATTACCATTCTTAAAGTATTTATTTGGCTCTATTCAAAAACATATTAGCAAAACCAGCCCTTAATTAATTCCAAAATAATTACCAAGTTTGTCAAAAGTATTGTTTGTATAACTTATCTCTTAATTTCATTATTTAAAAAAATAATTCGGCCTAACCTTTGTGGTAGAAGGAACTGTTGAAAAGGAGGAATTTTTCAATGTATTCAGTTAATTGAATGAATTATGTTTTCATTGTAATTTCTGTAACTTAAACATCAAACAATGTAATTGTGAGGACATATAAAGAAATTATTTTTGGTCCCAAGTCAGACAGTCTGTCCGCGGTCAATTTTCAGCCATGAAAGATGTATTGGTTAGATTAACAACAATCCATCAACTTAACAGTGGAATAAGTGTAATACAAATAGGCTGTGTATTATAACAATTAATGATAATGTCTGTTTAATTTACTTGAAAAATAGTGTCACATGTACTGTAGTATTCTGCAAGACTTGTGAACTGTGTGGTTAGGTTTTTACTGCTCACTGATTTTCAACAGTAAATTACTGTAGCAGTATGATGTTGCCTACAACCTATTAATGAGACTTTTCAATGTTTACCAACAGTGAACTGGCCGTATAATTGTGTAATATTGGGGATTGGGGATTGGGGGAGAGGGGGTTGTGAACAGTAGAAAGTAAAGAACTACAAAATGCAGCTGTGCAACTGTTGGCTACCTCATTTACAGTACTCAGTGTTGAACTACCACCCCCCCCCCCTCCCCCCCCATTTTTCAGCCAGTATAACGATGCAGTCCATTGACACTGAGGGCTATCAACAAAGAAATAAAGCAGGTGAACATCACAAGTCCAGCTCACAGTCTTAAACTGTGAGGAAGTTTCAGTTATTACATGGTTAAGGTTCTGAAAAAATTCAAGTTTTTTTTTAACCATAAACCTTTACTAATGAAAATTATCATTTTCTTTTTAAAAATTACACTACAATGTGCTGGAAATCAGGCAGTGCAAGATAATTTGAAAAAAATAGGAAAGAAATTTATTGTTGCTGATGGGTGAAGGCCGTGAAGGTCCGTTCATTATGGAACAAAAAGGGGTACATAGGAAGTAACAAATTTAACCACATCTTATTGTTCATAGTTCTTAATTATCCTCAGTTAAAGAAAAGTAATGTCCTTCTTGGACTGCTCAGGACCACACAATACAATAATAGTATATCATTAGTGATGACTGTTACATAAATGTTTATAGTTGAGCACATGATAAACTGAACTATGTTATGAACTACGTAACTGTATGAAATCAGTAATGTCAAAACACACAATTTGTTTGGATATGATATCAATAATATAGTACTTATATTATTCATGGTAACCATCTTCTGCAGGTAAATGGAGGGGAATAAATCTGATTCATAAAATACTAGTGAGACAACATACTACTAATATTTAGTATTAGATTAGATTAGATTAGATTTACTTCATTCCAACTGATCTGTAGGGAGGAAGTCCTCCAATATGTGGAACATGTCAGAAAAACAACAATACATGACAAATATTTATAACTCAAACAAATAAGCTAATGTACCATTCCACAGGTCCCAAGTGGAATAATCGTCATTTTTTAATGAACACTATATGAAAGAGTCATTTTACAAATACTAATGCACTGAATTTAAAATAAAAAAGTTTTTTATTTATTTGTAAGGTAATAAACATGTAATTCAACTACTATAATACTTATTTACAATGAACCCAATACTGCACTGAAATGGTGCAGAAGTTAGATTGTACTTACACACACACACACACACACACACACACAAACACACACACACACACACACACACATATTTACAATGAACACATTACTGTGCTGAAATTGTGCAGAAGTTTTATGTATACAAATCAGTTGGTTTTACTGAGAAATTCATCAATGGAGTAGAAGGAGTTGGCCATCAATAAATCCTTTAGGCTTCTCTTAAACTGAATTTGTTAAGACTTTTATGGCTGCTGGCAAGTTATTGGCAAGTTCCTAATTAATGCACAACTTTTCTACAGGACTAAGTGACTTTAAATCCTTGTGAAGGTTATTCTTATTTCTAGTATTGATTCCATGAATTGAGCTGTTGAAAAAGTGATATATTTTTAATGACAAATTTCATTAAGGAATAAATATATTGGGAAGCAGTAGTTAGTATCCCTAGTTCCCCAAACAGGCTTCTGCAGGATGTTCTTGAGTTCACACCACATATAACTCCTACTGCACATTTTTGTGCCCAGAAAACTTTAGCTCGGCTTGATGAATTACCCCAAAAAATAATCCCATATGACATTATGGAATGAAAGTAAGCATAGTATGCCAGATTTTTCATTTTTATATCCCCTATGTCTGACACAATTCACATTGCAAATAGAGATTTGTTAAGATGCTTCAGCAGTTCTGTGGTGTGCTCCTCCCAGTTTAATTGATTATCAAGCTATAATCCCAAGAATTTAATGCTGTCCACTCCTTCCATCTTCTTGTCATCGTATGTTAGACATATACTCGTGGGACACCCATTACAAGTTCTGAACTGCATGTAGTGTGTTTTTTCAAAGTTTAGTGACAAAGAATTGACTAGGAACCAGTGAATCAAGTCCACAAATATTTTATTAGCTGATCTTTCTAAGACTACACTTGATTTGGTATTAATTGCAATATTTGTATCATTGGCAAACAAAACGAACTTGACATCTGGTAATGTTACTGATGGAAGGTTATTGGTATACAAAAGAAAAAGTAAGGACCCCAAAATGGAAACTTGTGGGCCCCACATGCAATTAGTTCCCAGTTGGATGATGCCTGATAGCTTGATACATGTCTCTTTCCTAATAACACCCTTTATTTCCTGCCAGAGATATAAGATTTGAACCATTTTGCAGCATTTCCTGTTACATTATAATATTCTAATTTACTTAATTGAAGCGAGCTGGGAGTCATACTGGGCATGCTGGTCGTGCGGCGACAGGTAGGCCGGCGGCGGCGGTTTGTGGGTGGAACAGAGCAACAACGATGATGTCTTCGGTGGGCGTGGTGAACACACAAAGCATGTACATGTTGACGTCAGGGAGTAGGGGAACACATTTCACCAGGTGGCAGGGAATGGTTGAGGTCGTGTCATGAGCACTGGATGAGGAGAAACACACAACAAACCGTGCATAATCATGCAGTATTATTTAGATGTCATGGATTATGTCTTGGGGGACAGGCACAAACACCTCGGGCACATTCAAGATGGGGGGGGGGGGGGGGGGTGAGAAACCTCGACAGAGCAAAGCAGGCAATGGTGGAGAGGTCGGAGAGACCTGCAGAGGGCATAATGGTAGGTAAGCTCGACGTAGGGAGCATATGGTCACTCGATGGAGTGCGTGAAACCAGGGTAGAGGGCAAGGTCGGAGGAGAGCTGGATGATTGGAACTGGAAGTCACTCGATGCACTGTGTGAGACCGGCCTAGAGGGTGAGGTCAGAGGAGAGTTCAATGATTGGAGCTGTAAGTCACTTGATCAAGTGTGTAAGTCCAATGTGGAGGGAGTGGTTGGAGTGTCGTGAGCCACAACAGTGAGTGGCGTGGTCGTGGCCTGTAGGTGGGTAGAAGAAGGCTCGACTTGAGCAGGCTTAATTCTGTTGCGAGAGACTGTAACAGCTGATCTTTCATCTGGATGTCATAGGTGTTGGCTGAGCGCCGGAGAAGTCAGTATGGGCTGGTACATGAAGGTTGGAGGGGAGCACAGACAGTGTCATCTCGGAGCATGATGTACTCACAATTGTCCAGAGATTTCGGGATGTGAGCTTTAGGGCAGGAATGGCTGGCTGGCGGAGGGATATGGACGTTGATGAAGTGGCGTCTGACACGGTCAACGAAGGAAGGTAAGTCAGACTGAGGGAGAGAAGTGGAAGGGCTCACAAGTTCACCAGGGAGAACAATGTTCTGGCCGTATACGAACTCAGCTATTGTGCCTTTGAGGTCTTCCTTATGGATTGCACGAATACCGAGAAGCACAAGGGGAAGGGCCTCTGTCCATAGAGTGTCATCGCATTGAAGAGCCGCCTTGAGAGTGCAGTGCCAGCGCTCGACTAGCCCGTTACATTGCGGATGATATGATGTGGAATGGATGTGCTGGATGCCGCAAATGTTACAAATCCTGTTCAACAGGGTCAACTCAAATTGTCTGCCCTGGTCAGTCGTGATGATAGCTGGATATCTGAAACGTGATACCCATGATTTAACGAAAGCTCGAGCAACAGTTTCTGCTGTAATATTGGGGAGGGGGACAGCCTCGACTCAGCAAGTTGTTCGGTCAATATACGAGAGAACATAACGAAAGTCGTTAGAGGGGGAAAGAGGGCGATAATGTCGATATGAATATTCTGGAAATGCCCAGGAGGGATCGAAAAGGAGCTGAGGGGGGTTAAGTGTGCTCGTGTACTTCACAATGTTGGCATGCGATGTAGGAGTGTGCCCATTGCTGGCAGTTCTTGTTGACATTTCTCCACACAAAGCACTCCGCTACGAGGTGGGCAGACGTACGAACACCGAGGTGGGCTAAATTATGCAATGCGTTGAAGACAGCTCAATGGAGCATGGTAGGGATGAGGGGGCGTAACATGCCCATACTGTCATCACACCAGATCTCACCAGAAATGCCAGGGAAGTTGGTGCGGATGAAGTGTAGTGAAGAAGTAGAGTCTGAAATCAGGTTTTGTGTTTCCTCGTTGGCGGGTTAGAGGTTAGGCAGTTCAGAGAGTTCTAACAGCAAATGGACGGTGTCCCGTTGTGAAAGGAAATCAGCAACTATATTGTCAGCACCCTTTATGTGTGTGACATCAGTGGTGAACTGAGATATGAAGTCCGTATACCTGAAGCAGCGAGGAGGCAGGTCAGCTGGCAGGTTTGTAATGGCTGCAGCCAGGGGTTTGTGGTCTGTTAACCCATAGAAAGGACGTCCCTCAGCATCAGTCTTAAAATGCTTGATCGCTTCATAGACCATGAGCAACTCCCTGTCAAACACGGAATATTTCAGTCGTGCATTGGTGAGTTTGCGCAAGATGAACTGCAGAGACGAAGTTTGGCTGTCGACAGTCTGGCTAAGGACAGCGCCAATGGCAGTATCGCTCATGTCCATGGTGATGAAAAGCTGTACATTGGGATGAGGATGCGCGATGGTGCAGGCCTCGGCAAGAAGATTTTTGAGGGCAGTGAAAGAGTCAGTCACAGCAGGGGTCCATGGAATGGGCCGAGATCCAGAAATGTTGGTGCCTGCCAAGGCATCTGTCAGTGGAGCCTGAATCTCCACAGCCCAAGGTAGATGTCAACAATAATAATTAACTATCCCCAGAAAGCGCTGGAGCTCTTTCAATGACGAAGTTCTGGGTAGGTTTAGTATTGTTTGTACTTTCTCAGGGGGTGGTGGAATGCCGTCGGCAGAGACCCAAAAACCAAGAAAAGTGACAGCAGGTTGATGTAGTTGCAATTTGTCCTGGTTGGTATCGATGCCTGCTGCCACGACAGTGTTCATAACAGTTTGAACATATCAAATGTTGTCCTCAACAGAGGAGCTGAATGTCATCAAGATATGCAAAGCAGAATTTTAGGCACTTTGTCAGGTCTGGCTTGCGTTTTTCAGACCAAAGGGCATGAATTGATACTGAGATAGCCCGATTGGGTGGTGATTGCTGTCTTCACGATGTCTTCAGGTGCCATGGGGATCTGGTGGTAGGCCCGTTTGCAGTCAATGACAGAGAACGTGGTCACACCTGCGAGGGAATTGGTAAAGTCAACAATGTTGGGAATGGGGTAGGTGTCCATAATTGTTCGTGCATTTAGTTGATGGTTGTCTCCGCACATGTGCCAGGACCTGTCTTTCTTGCGTGTCATATGTATGGGCATAGCCCAGCTACTGGCAGAGCGTTCAATGACGCCGTAGCTTAGTAGTTCATAAATATGATTTTTAAGGTCGGAGAGGCTCTCAGGACAAGTCTACATGGTTTACTGGAGATCGGGGGACCTGGCATGAGGTGAAGCTTGTGAACCGTGCCGTTGGTGACAACGGAAATGTTGCCGGCGGCGCAGGAGGCAGTTTGTTTACAATGTGTGGCGGGCAGGACAGGCAAAGCGTGATCATGGTGTTTGGAGCCACTCAGCGGATCCGATGGGAGCTGAGGAGGCAAAGTGTCCCAGGAGTCAACACGACAAGATGGCCGCCAGCCCGAAGCAGCAGCACCGTGGTCGGGAGAGCTCGGTAGAGCTCGTGAACCATTAGTGAGGCCATTGTCTGAGGCCGCAGCCTGTGGCAGCACGGTCGTGGGTGAAACGCTTGGTGTGAGTGCACTGTTTGTGTTGTCAGTGGTGGTTGCATGGTGGCGCGCAGGAGTCAAAGTTGCATAGTTTTAGGTGCTGTCCGTGGGGAGCGGGGTAGGAGCCGTCAGTTCTGGAACACATGACGCTCGTTGGGTATCCGCACTTGTGTCTGGCCAAGTGTCAAATGCTGCCATTTTAGGAGGGTGTGGCTTTGCGGAACCGTCAGTACAGGTTATATGGCAGTCTTGATAGTGCAGTTGTGAGGGGTAGAGGGAGGTAAACACAAGAAGGCTCGATTGCTGGGACTGCAAGCGGATTCGTCACATTTACTGACTTTGCTTTGTCCTTGCTGTAGTGTCTGTAATTCCTTTGCTGCATCGGAGAGCTGGAGCTGCATTTTGTGAAGCCAGAGGGAGAGGTCAAAGTTTTCCTTGCGTAAGCGAGTGACGTGTTCAAGCTCAACAAGGCACTTGTGCATGGTTTCTTGTAATGTCGACGACAGAGACAAGCATGTATGGATGAGATGAGCCCGGACCAATGTGTCACGGAGGGGCTTGCTCAACAGAGCACAGGGGAAGTGAGTCTTGGATGGATGATGAAACACGGTGTTTTGCACTAGGTCCAGTGAAAGTTTGTAGTGTTGCAAGAAGTCAATGCCTAGTATAGGTTCGTCAATTTCGCACACTAAAGAAGTCCACTCAAATTTGCAGTTTGTGAAGAGTGGGATGATGTGGGAAGTTGAAACCGAGCATTGTAGTTTAGTTGACTTTACTGCTTGCAGTGAAGTCTGATGAGGGTGGATGTTCGACGACGCTAAGGATGTAGGCAGTAGTGAAAGATCAGCGCCTGTGTCCACTAGGAAAAGGTATCCCAATGAAATGTCTTTAACGTAAATTCGTCTGCAATTATCCAGTCGTTCCTGGACAGAATGGAGCACTGGGGTGTGCCTGACATGATGTGCACAGGAGGCAGCACCCGGACCTACCTGTGGCTGGTGTTTGGGAAGTAGCAGGGTGGCCTGCAGTTCCATGCCACCTCACCAAACCATGTGTGGAAGTATCAGTATGGGTAGTGCGGTTGCATTTCCTGCAGAATGTTCATTTCCAGTGGCTGTAGCCGAGGTTTGGAAGCCACAGCAGGTTTGGTTGCAGGAGGGGGCATCACCGTGGGCAGAGCCGGTGATGTACCAGTTGCTTGTTTACTGCTTCCCGGAGCGAGCAGAACGGTCCACACCGTACGGCCCTGGCCTTGTGCAGCCACAGGATGATGATCCTGAACCTGAGACTTGTCAGGTAGGTAGTGGCTGGCGAAATACAGCAGTGATGCATCGTGTAGCTTGTCAGCAATTGCCATTCTTTCCTCGACAGGTTCGGGAGACCTTTGAACCAGACCAAAGCAGAAGTGCGGAGATAGTTTATCTGACCATACGGCGAGGAGAGCTGTGTCAGAGAGTGGATCAGCACTGATCAGAGCATGTAGCCATCTCCAGAGCTGGGAAGATTTGTCATTTCCTAGTTGCTTGACATGGAGCACTTGCCGTATTGCTGCCTCAGTTGAGTGTGCAAGCCAACGTAGAACTGTCTTTTTGGCTAGAGTGTACCGGGTAGATGAGTCCGGGGTGTCGACCAGGTCAGCAATCAAGTCCTCCTTGTTGTGCAGGTGGGTGATGAGGCACAGAAACCTGGTTGACTCATCGAGTATGTAATGGTTGAACAATTTGTCCACAATTTTGAACCAGGTTGTAGCTCTGTCGGGATTAAACGCCGGCAGCATCAGTAAGTGTTGTAGAATGTTCGGAAGGAGAGGTTGAGTTGAGTTCATCATGGTACTGCCTGAATCGAGCTGTTGTTGCTGTAGTATTCCAGGAGAGTGTGCCTCCTGGGGATGTGGCAATGACGGGTGTTAGGGTGGTGGCATGAAGGTGACACGTTGCGGTTGAGCGCGATCCGTTGTGGCGCGGGTGAGACACTGTAATATGTTGATTGCGGTTGCGGAAGCTCAACACGTTGCAGGTGTATTCAGATTGGCGTGTCACTGAAGACAGACATGGATGAGGCACCGAGATGTGCCAAGAACGGTAGTGGAAGCTTGACTGGAGTTGGCAAGGAGGCGCCTGGTGAGAAAAAGTTCAAAATTTGAGAACGCGTGTTAGTCCACAGAAAGCTCGACGTATGACCAGAGCCAGGACCACCTGTGTTGCAGGGAGGCTGAGGAGGTGCAGGCCGTCCAGAAGCACAGTGTGGGAAATGATGTCGAACATGGGACGGGCTGTGTGAATGTTCACTGTTCATAAGGTGAATGTCATGGCACAAAACACTGAGGCATAGCAGTGGGACAGAGGAGGGGGTCAGGCACAGATAACAAGTAATTGTTCCTGTTTCAGGACGAAGTATCGAAGTAGGAAGGCATGTGCTGATGCTGAAGCGAGGCAGGCGTGAGCGTGGTCAGAGGTTGACCTGTGGATGAAGCAGTTCTGGCCACGCGGCAGGTATCCACATGGTACTGTACGGATTTCGGTGTGGCAAATTGTTCTGCTAGCGGTAGTAGGTTGTCCGAGGAAGCCTTTGCAGAAATCCGTATTCATCCCACACTGCATGCAGATCCGTAAGAGGTAACTGCACAGTCAATGAGGCAGGGCACATGTGGCGGGAACAAAGACGTTTGATAGCCGGAGTCATGCGCACTCCTAACCTCACTTATTGTTGCAGGCTCGAAAACGTCCAGTGAAATAGGCGGAATCATGGAGTGAGAGAAATTGTGTTGCAGTCCTGGCTGGTGTACATCCCCTGCAACAGGATTCATGTCGATCACAAAATCCGGTGTTAGGCGCTGGGTCGTAGTCATTGTTTGAATGCTGTGTCGATGTAATACACGCAAAAATAACCAATGCGGAGGTCGCGGATGCAGTAAAATGGCGAAAAAGGAAGACGTTACAACTTGGGGTCACCAGTGAGGAGATTGTTCATGTTGGTTACACCAAACAACACCCATTTAGCAGTAGTTCATTTATTCACCTAAACACATGCAAGACTCACAAAGAAATGAACATGGCAGAACAGCCCAAAGACAATGCTCAAAGTCCAAAGATGATGCTCAGAGTCTGAAGATGAATGCATATCGATGCTGGTGTCGACCTCATCGGCGCCACACACTGTAAGTGTAGATAGCCTTCTCAATATCAGAACCCTTTAGAAATCCAAACTGTGACTTCAACAGTATGTTATTTGAGATAAGATGGTTATAAAGCCGACTCTACATAACTTTTTCTAAAAGTTTTGAGAATGGTGGCAACAGTGAAATTGGATGGAAATTCGATGCTTTTTTTTTATCTCCCTTCTTAAACAGTGGCTTAACTTCACATATTTCAACCATTCAAGAAATATTCCACTAATAAACGACTGGTTACACAGATAGGTTAATATGTTACTTAGCTCATAATCGCATTCTCTAATTGACTTTGTTGATATTTCATCATTTCCACTAGATGTTTTTGATTTTAAAGATTTTATGATGGACATTATTTCTGCTGGGGTAGTGAGGGTCAAATTCATTCTATGGAAGTTATTTGAAATATCTGGTCTGAGATAGTCCACAGCAGCATCTAACAAACCTGACAACCCCATCTCTTCAGTAACAGTTATAAAATGTTTGTTAAAAATTTCTGCAACTCTATACACATCTGTCACCAATGTATCATTTACTCTTAATGCTATTTGTTCCTATTCATGTCTGGTTCTACTGGTTTCCTCCTTCACTATATCTCACATTGTCTTTATTTTGTTATCTGATATGACTATCTTTTCCTTGTAATACATTTGCTTTGATGTCCGTATTAAAGTCTTTAATATTTCGCCATATTTCATGTATTGTGCTATAGCATCAACATCGGAATTGTTTCGGATTGACAAATACAGTTTTCTTTTTGTTTTACAAGATACCCCTATTCCTCGAGTAATACATGGCTTCTTTGTAGACTTTGCTCTAACCTTGGTAAGTTTTGGGGGAAAGCAGTGTTCGAATAAGGTAAGCACTTTATTAGCAAAAGTGTTATATTTTTCATTCATGCCATGAGCACTGTAAACATCAGTCCAGTGAATGTCTCTGAGGAGTGTCCTAAAATAATCAATTTTTGGCTTACTGATTATCCTCTTGAGCTCAGATTTAACAGATTTTATATCCTGTTCGGTATTAACATTTAACAGAAGGAGCTGCATGTCATGGTCTGAGAGGCCATTGACTATTGGTTTTGTAATATACTTTTGTTCATTGGCCTTTTCTATAAAGATATTATCAATGGTTGTTTGTGAGCAAGTCGCCATCCTAGTGGGGAACTTTACAGTGGGAATTAATTTGAATGATAGTGTTACTAACTCAAATAAATTCTTATTGGGAGAGTCTTTAAGGAAATCTACATTGAAATCACCAGCAACCACTATTTCTTTGTTTTTGGTTGTTAAATGGGCCAGTACAGCTTCAAGGTGATTTACAAACAGATTAAAGTTACCTGCAGGTGCTCGATGTACACTTAATATTATGAAGGATTTTTTGTGAAATTCTACTTCTGTTGCACATGCTTCCATATGCTGTTCTAGGCAAAATTTATGAATGTCTATGTTCTTAAATTTATGACAGTTGCTGATGAATGTAGCAACTCCTCCTTTCTCTATTTCTGATCTAAAAAAGTGAGATGCTAACCTAAACCCTGTAACACTTAAAAGTTCTGTACCAGTGATCACATGATGTTCAGAGAGGCAGATTATGTCAGCTGGGTTTGAAGACTCTAATTCATCTATGCAGATAGTTAATTCATTAATTAATGAATTAATTATCTGCACAGACGAATTAGAATCTTCAAACCCAGCTGACATAATCTGCCTCTCTGAACATCATGTGATCACTGGTACAGAACTTTTAAGTGTTACAGGGTTTAGGTTAGCATCTCACTTTTTTAGATCAGAAATAGAGAAAGGAGGAGTTGCTACATTCATCAGCAACTGTCATAAATTTAAGAACATAGACATTCATAAATTTTGCCTAGAACAGCATATGGAAGCATGTGCAACAGAAGTAGAATTTCACAAAAAATCCTTCATAATATTAAGTGTACATCGAGCACCTGCAGGTAACTTTAATCTGTTTGTAAATCACCTTGAAGCTGTACTGGCCCATTTAACAACCAAAAACAAAGAAATAGTGGTTGCTGGTGATTTCAATGTAGATTTCCTTAAAGACTCTCCCAATAAGAATTTATTTGAGTTAGTAACACTATCATTCAAATTAATTCCCACTGTAAAGTTCTCAAATATTTTGATGCAATAAAGACAGCTGACATTTCACATTGACTGAGTTAAAATTGGGTAGAGTTAAAATATCTGCTGACTGTTGAAAATTCTTAACCAATGGGTGTTTATGCTGATGTAATAAGCTAGAATTATGTTTTTTGGTTTCTTTCTCAAACTGAAAGTTTGTCTCAATTCTAACCTCTCTTAAAATTTGCTTTCTTTCTGTCCTCCCTACCCTAAAAAAGGGTCTTTTCTGAACCCTATAACCACTGGTACTTTACCACTCATGACACTTTATCACTAATGAGATGCCATAAAGCTGATTAAAAGTGAAAAGCTGAGATGACAGTAATGGATTTATTTTTAAAGTATTTATTTAAAGTGTATACTCACTTTTTCAGTACAACTTCTGGAGCACCCTTAACAAAGAGACGGTATCCTCCGGTTTTACGAGGAACCACAGTCATCATGTATTTACGCTCTGTGTTAAAATGATAAGTCTTTGTAATTGAATCACATGGGTATGCATATCGTATGGCATCATAGCTTCTCCCAAGATCTTGCACAAATTGTAGTAATGCACACTCTGTATGATCACCATCATACAGAATTGGAGATCCATATCTTATGGGCAGCTGAGCGAAATATTAAAAAAAATTACAGTAAAAATTGACACAGAACTTGTATTATTTTAAGAATGTTTAGATTTTACATAGTAGCATTAGAACAACATGAAATGAGATTGATTGACATTTGGAGGAGACTACTACTGTGAATTTTATGATTAACTCAACTATTCCTGAAATAATAGGATGAAGTAACTGTCAAAAAACAGAGAGAATGTATGTCTTTAACATGTTCATGGAACAAAATTAGTATGGAGAATTTGCGGTGAGAATGATAGATTGAGGTGAGCTCTGTGAGAGTATAGAATTTTTGTGTAATTACTGTTGGAACTTTTCTCACATTTTTAATTAAAAATCCCGTCCAACTTAGTGCACCCTTTGACTGCTCATAAAAGTTTCATTTCAGCAACCTGAACATGCTAGTGTGTGTGTGTGTGTGTGTGTGTGTGTGTGTGTGTGTGTGTGTGTGTGTAGTGGTAGTGCAAATCGTATTATTTCTCTGATGTACTCGCAGGGCAGTGTGCACTGTTTGGTGGCTGGAGATTACCAGCAGCTGCCTTTATGTTATGGTAAATGCAGAAGGGAGCTTTCAGTACTGCATGTACTGCTTATAGGGACTAGAGCCCCACAGGAACATTGCCTATTCACATGGCCTGAACACGGTTGTGATGTGCGAGAGAGAGGGTGAATACATTTCATGAACATTGGCAGAAGTTGCTGAAGACCATCAGTGCTGTCTTGCTAGGTAATGCAGCCCTATGAGTGCATCTTGATAGCCACAGGCAAGTCATATGCTTATCTACCACCATGCAGATGCTAAACTCTTGCACTCATTAGCATATGGGCTGCAAATCTGCAGTGCACACATAAGTGATACACTACGCTTGCCATTACACCTTAATTTTTCTGCCTCTTTCTGATCAGTGCTATTAACTAGAATGGCTCTTATTTCTTCATTTGCTTGGCTCAGTCATGAGATGAGTGAATTACAGCAGAATGTCAGTGCAGGACAATCCAAAAAGAAGCCAATGGAAGAATTAGTCCCATCTTTTAAGTGGTCATCCTATGTCCCTCTTTCCTGTCGGCTTTATTGTAAGAGCATCTTTAGAATCCTCATTTCCTTCATTTGTCCCACATTTTCCTTTCAGTATCATTTGGATTCTTTCATTTACTGCAAAAATAAGCAGTTCCTGTCTTATTTTCATTGGGAATCCTGTGCAATTTCTTGCATCTTTTAACTAATGATGAAAATTTCATTTCAGCCACCTTAACACGGCTAGAATCTTTTCTCTTCCTAACCCAGATTTTGCTGTCATATAATAGAACAAGTATAGCCATCAGATGACAGAATTTCAATTTTGTGATCCTTCATGTATTTTTTTAGTGTTCTGCTTACAGTGACCCGACCATTCTGACATCTCTGTAATTTAACATCTATATTCTTATCTTGTTAAAAGTGATATAGCTCTGTAGTTAAATGAAGTCTTGAACTTCTTGCAAAATATCACGTTCAACTGTAGTTCTGTTTCATACTGAATATTTCTCATTTCCAAACAACATTAAGTTACAACTCTTGCAAGCATTTGCACACATATCATTTCATTGGAACTGCACTGAGAGATGAGAGGAGTGACGTGAAGGGAGCAGCAGTGCTGCTCACGATAGCGGCTTTATGAAAGATGTGGAACTGCCATGGTGGCATGTCATTCACACGACATCGTTTAGACTCCTACCGACAAGTATAGCTCATGGCTTGCACCCAGAGAAACTTCAAGTGCAACACATTCAGTCTAATGGGGCAGTGCCTACTGGATTGACATGTCATAACCATGTTGTCTGCTAGTCAACATCACTGACAGCTGAATATAGCATGTTGCACTGGACATGCTTCATGTCTGCACTATATTATTAAGATCTGCAAAACTTCCTCCTTTTTTGCAATTTTTCTGTACACAGGAGAGCAAGAAATGATCCTGAGTTCAATATTCACTTTGTTGGTCTTGTGGAGTTTATATTTACAACAGCAGCACTGAACAGACCAACAGTAATGTGAACATAAAGAATGATAATGACTGCATTTAAAATCTCAGAGACAGATGATGTAATTGAAATTAATTTAAGTAATTTGTGGAGTAGAATGAAGATACAGAACTAAACAGAACTATGCAATTTTGTTTGCTATGAACCAACACCCAGAATTTAGGCACTAGCATACTGAAAGAATATTCCATATGTATCCTACTTCTACTTAATCATTAATAAAATATGCGTCTTTCATCAGTTAACTGTCAATGAGGACCTAGCCTCAATATGTATTTTGTAGGACAAAAACTTTGCACACAGAAAAATAACAGGGAAATTTTTCATTCTTCTTGGGGCCACTGTGTAGGATGTGGATGTGGGTGCAGTAGCTCACCTCTGACAGCACTTTACTGAAAGAACTTTATAAGTGTGGAGGATATGACACACCAGCTGTCCAAATAACTTAAAAACACAACATGTTTTGCAAACATACGATTTCATTATGATTATAGCAAGGGATAACAATTTTAAAACTTGATAATAGGGTCACATCTTTCTAAAATATGTTTTCTTTTTAATTTAAATAAAGCACACATCTGAATAACTAGTGCATCATATATTCCAAACTGATATCGTATATGTACTGCAGCTTCAAAGAATGTGGCCAACAACAGATTTTAGACATCTGTTGATCAATGTTAATTACAATGACAAAAGCTAAAAAAGCTTTATAATCTAAAGAAGACATGCTGCCATGTTGCTACATTGCTAACCATCCTTATTTCTACTAATGTTGAGACACATGCATGACATGCCAGTGCCACATACATGAAATGTCATGTGTCACATTACTTTCTTGTCATGCCATATGAGTCATTCATGTGGCATGGCTAACTGTCACACTTGGTTGTATTGTATTGTATTTATTGGTCCTGTTGTCTACAAAAGTATCTTTTGCATAAGGTACTGGACAAGTCAAGTAATAAGTGCACTTCTGAAAGTGATTTCTAGGCATACTTATTTAAGATTTCAATAATGTCCTTTAGACATCAAGAATTTATATAATACACTTCATAAATTTAAATGTTTTTCAATGGAGTAAAAGCAGTGATGCTGTAAATATGACTTCAGAGATTTTTCAGAGATTTTGACCTCAGTAATTGCTTTTACATTTTCAGGAAGTTTGTTATAAAGTTTAACTCCAATGTGGAAAGTGGCTTTTTAGCAGACAGAGGGATGTTTTGATTTGTGTTACATGTAAATTTTTGTTTTTTCTGGTAAAGTGATCATGTATATAACAGTCTTTTTTGCAGTCTATTGTCTTTATCTATTACATTTATTTTAAAGGATGTAAAAGTTTCCATATCATACACTC
Organism: Schistocerca americana; assembly: GCF_021461395.2. Classification (NCBI taxonomy): domain Eukaryota; kingdom Metazoa; phylum Arthropoda; class Insecta; order Orthoptera; family Acrididae; genus Schistocerca; species Schistocerca americana. Next base: position 671,243,644 of record NC_060122.1, read on the forward strand.
ATATATCTATAGTAATGGAGGAATACCAGGATCTTAAAATATGGTTTGAAACTAAACAAGATTCTAATGGTCCTTTTTTTGTAGTCTGAAACTGCTATTAGCTGTTTTAAAAGTTTCCCCAGGAAGTGACTCCATATTTAAACTAAGAATGGAAGTAGACAGATATGCATTCATTAATGTTTTCTCACTACAGCATGATTTTAGTGAGCAAAAAAGGTAACATGTCTTGCTCAGATCTGCATTAAGGTATTTAATTTGCTTATTCCATTTTACATTCCCCTGCAGCCAAAGTCCCAAGAAATTGGTTTCAGTACTGTTACCAACTAGTTCATCATTGATGGATACCAATTCACAGCTGGTTTAAATCATATCTGTCAGACAGATACCAGAAAGTAGAAATAGTTCACTTTTCAGGATATACAAAAGTTAGTAATGGAGTGCCACAAGGTTCTGTGCTGGGACCCCTATTGCTCTTGATTTTCATAAATGACATACCAAACTGTTTAACACTAGCTAATGCTGTATTGTATGCAGATGATACAAGTCTTTTTATTAAAGCTCAAAATGAGACTGACTTGCAACACAAAGTAGAAATAACAAAAGAAGAAGCAGGGAAACGGTTTAGAGATAACTGTTTATTTGTAAATGGGAAAAAAAACAGTGTGGATGAATTTCAGCCATGTATCAAATAAAGTAAAGCCCAATATAGTTTTGAAACTTGGTGAACAGAAGATTTTACAAACTTCAAACACAAAACATCTAAAGTGGGATAAACATATTGAAATGCTCAATAAGAAGCTAAGTAAATGCCGCAATATACTCAGAATGTTGAAATACTGCTGCAGTGAAAAAACAGTAATATGTGCTTATTATGCTCTTATGCATAGTCTGTTGCGGTATGGGGTAATTCAAGTCTGGCAAACCAGTCATTCATTATTCAAAAACGAGCATTAAGAATAATGAAAGGGGTGCACCAAGAGAGCCCTGCAGGGAAATTTTCAAAGAATTTCAAATAATGTCGCTTCCATCTTTATATATCTACGAAGGTATCTGCTTTTGCAAATCTCACCCCCAATTTTCTTCTTTAAATAGTGAGTGCCATGACTACCCAACAAGACACATGAATGATTTCCACAGAGAAACACACAAAACAGCGCAATATCACAAAAGTGCAATATATCATCCCAAAATCCTTTTTAGTAATCTTCCCTTAAGCATCAAAAAGATAGAAAAGTTTTACATTTTAAAAAATGAGCTTAAAAAAATGTTATTAACAGAATGTTTTTACAGTGTTACAAAGTACATGGATTTTCAGAACATAGTGACATAGTGGTCAATGATGATAATTCATATTTGAACAAATGTATGAAAATAGTCTGCCTGTACACACTATAATTAATAAATTATTGTTTGTTCTGTTATTCTCTACTGGAGTGGTCAATGATAATGATAAGTCTTATCTGAAAAACAAATGTTTGAAATAGTATGCACTATAAATAATTAATTATTGTTTGTTTTGTTATTATCTACTATACACTGCATGAGACATATATTTATAAATGTTTTACCACTGTAGGCCTATGTTATTAATTTACTGTATAATTACAAACTCATATAATGTAACATCACAACTTCTATATCATTGTATATGATAAAATGGATGCTCAATAATTGAATGAATGAATGAATGAATGGGATAAACACATTCTTGCTTGGAGTATTGTGGAATTTTAGAGCAATAGTTTTTTCTGTTAATTATGAGCTGATCATTCTGTGTGTAATTGCAAAATTGTTTTGTGATAGTGTTTCCTTATTGCTGTAATTGTTCATTGCTGTCTCCTTTTAGTAGAATTGTGGTTGTCATCCACAAATATGATTGGTTTATGTGCATCCACATTTAAGGTGAAATCATTTATATACAGCAGGAACATAAGAGGTCCCACTACTGATAATTGAGGTACTCCATATATGGTTTTTTTGTAGTCTGATAAGTGTTCAGATACAGTTTTTAGGTGGATATTTGTTTGCTTGAAGCACATAGGCTACTTATGACTGCTCAGGAAGGAAGTGATCCAGTTGTTGGGCAAACCTGGTGTATCACATTTTTCAAGCTTTGACAGGACAATCTTATGGTCCACCACGCTTAATATGGAATTGTACTTATGTATAGCAGTTGTCATTGACTTACTATTTCTAAATCCATGTTGTTCATTACATAGGCTATTGATTCAATTTGCATTCATCAACAATTTAGGAAAAGATAGATTGCTGCTCACCATAAAGAAGACATTTCAAGTTGCAGTTAGGTACAATTGAAAGAAACTTTCATATGAAGGGTCCACAGTAAAAAGGGGATAAGTCAGTCCTTCTTAATTTTTCAAGAAAGAAAATTTTAACACCAAACCTTCTGTACCAAACGCAATTTTTAGCCAATCCTCTTGAAATTTATGTTTATTTTAGCCTTGCTTATGGTTGAAAGGTACCTCTACAAGGTTTTTGTGCAAACATACTGTAACAACCTAAATAAAATATTATATCAAATAACTTCAGTTTTTGTAGGGAAAAAGGAGGTAAGTCATTATAAAAGGTGGAATGTCAGTAAAACTTGCTAATTCATTAACTTTGTTAAACCTAGTATAGGGTGTCCATTCATCCCGTTTTTCCCGGGGCAGTCCCGTTTTTTACCAAAATGTCCCGCTCTCCCGAAAATTTTTTTGGGGGCGCTCAAATGTCCCGTTTTTCATGATTCCACTTGGCTAGAGTATTTTACGCTACTGGTTGTTTGACTTGCTATTAACTGTGCAATTATTTACGGTAGAAAGCGTGTGATGAGTTTCGTCATATCCCAAACATGTACCGAACTGTCAAAAATCGCAAGTAATTTTGAATGCACTATAGGTTACTAATAACAACGAAGATTCTTCTCTTCTAAATCGATCCACTGAACCCGTCCCTTCAGTCCAGAGATACTCTACACCACTGATACTTGCTCTCTGGCTTTCGTCACCACACTGTTAATGTTTTGCACTGTGCAATCACTGTTTCATTATGCCAAAACAAGAGTGTAATTTTAACCGCAATATAAAAAGCGAGTTTCCTTTTATCAGTAGTAGTGGAGAAACTGTAGAATGTACGTTGTGCAGATCAAAATTTACTATTGGTCATGGTGGAAGGTCTGACCTTGTGAATCACATTAAGACAAAGAAACATTGCATGAGTGATCAAACGAAAAGAGCAAATAAATGCGTGAGTGACTGCTATGTAAACTTAGTCAGTAACAGAAATGGATAGGCAGTTGGCAGCACAAGAAGCTTCATTTGCATACCACGGTGCAATGCATAACCATAGCTTTAAGTCAATGGACTGTACTACAGCAGTTGTTAAAAAACTTTTCAATCCTAAATTCACATGTGGACACACAAAAAGTAATGTAATCATTTCAAATGTTAAATCACCGTATGCAGCTCAGCAGGTTTTAAATGAACTGAAAAGTGCTCAATTCATTTCTGTAATGATTGATACATCGAATTACCTGGATTTGAAGTTGGTTCCTCTCCTTATCAGGCATTTTCACCTTGAAAATGGCATCACGGTGAAAGTGCTCGAACTGGTTAATTTAGCTGGAGAAACTTCAGATTTACTTCAGAATTATATGCTGGAGGTTTTAAAGAAATATGATCATGAGAGAAAGGTGATTGCAGTTTCTGCAGACAACACTAACACCATTTTTGGTGGTAAGCAGAGGAAAGTAAAAAACAATTTGTTCTATAAACTGTAACAGAACACAGTGAATAATATAGTAGGTGTTGGCCATCCGGCATATGTGGTGCACAATTCCTTACAAACTGGCTCAGATTGCCTACCCATCGACTGCCAATTAATTGTAAACAAAATCTACCAGCATTTCCACATATATACAGTAGGGGTTGAATCTCTGAAGTCATTCTGTACGTTTACTGAAACTGAATACAAAACTGTACTTGGGCTCAGCAAGACAAGGTGGCTATTTCTGCTACCAGAATTGGAAAGAATTGTAGAGATATTTCCTGCTTTGAAATCACGTTTCCCTTGATAAGTGTCCTGTGATCATTAAACAATTCTTTGATAATCCTGTGTCTATCGTTCTTCTACATTTTCTTGTTAGCCAGCTAAAACCTTTCTCCACAGCAATTAAATGTATTGAGAAACAAGAACTTACAATAGTGGAAGTTTATCAAGAAATAAACAAATTATTGGGCAAATTACAATGTAGAAAATCTGAAAGATTTCTCACATCCTTTGAGCATGAGAATCTAAGAAAGCTGGAAGAAGAGGGTAAAATTACTGTAGAACAATTTCATATTTATGCTGACATCTTCTATGACTCTTGCATTGAGTACATTAAAGAATGGTGTTTACCATTCCTCACACCTTTCAAAGTATTTGACTGGGTTAATATTGAAAATGAGCAGCTACAGTGGAAGGATATTCGGCACTGTTGTGTTTTTGTTAAAAGTATTGTACCAAATTTTCCTGTTGATGAAGACGAACTGTTCGATGAATTTTCATGTGCACAGAACTTCATAAAAAATGAAGAAGCAGATAAAGAAAGTGTTAGTGCATTGTGGTGTAAAATATTTGCTTATTTCAAAAGTAAAAACATTAACATGAAAACCATGATTCATTTGATGGAGTTTTGTCTGGCAATTCCTGGGTCAAATGCTGCTGTGGAAAGTGTATTTTCATTAGTGAACTCTTTGTGGTCAGATGAAAAAAACAGAATAAAAGTTGAAACAGTGAGGGCCTTGCTCATTGTCAAAACACACTTTAATGGTGTATCGTGTACTGATTTTTATGATACAATTTCAAACGAAAATGCACTTCTTGATAAAGTACATAAAAGTGAAACGTATGGTGATAGTGTGGCAGAATAATTGTAAAAAGTGATTTGGGATCATCTGGTGCACGTTGTAAAGGTAAACTTGTATGCGTATTAAATGTAGTCAATACAATATTTATGTCCCATTTTTTTTCTTCATTGTCCCAGGTTTTTCTCTAATTTATTTTTAATGTCCCCTTTTTCAATGAAAATGAAATGGACACCCTAACGTAGTACAATTATAACTAACTACCAGTATTATTTAAGATGCCACTAAAAATGTAACAAATGAATGTGCAAAAATTTATTAGTTAAGAAAAAACCATGAAAGTCACAACACAGATAATTATAGACGAGAATTAATTTCTTATAAACACAACAAAACTTTGTAGACCCAAACAATTGCACTTATTGGTTTTTGTTAGCCCAAACAATTTCTTTGTAATTATGTTCATTCAATGTTTATTCATTTCCACTCTGGGTCTGCTTCTTAGCACTTGCACTTATTGGTTTTGGAAAAACAGTGTCATCTTGATGACATAGTTTCTTGCTATGTTTTTGTCCTTTTTCCAGTTCTGGTAGCTGCAAATAGAACTGCCTAGCCTCTTCTCCACAAAATGTCCTTAACTGTTGTAGGTCTGCATACTTGTAATAAGTACTAGGTTGCAACATAAGCACCTTCTTGCAGCTCTTTTCAAAAGTAAATGTGGGTGTAGTTTATAAAATTTAAAGTACAATTTTTTAAGTAAATAATACAATCAAAATTATGATAAAAATAAAGATAAAACAAAAAACACTCATCCTTATATGCATGATCAGGTAGAAATAACTCTCCTTCAGGCTGAGCTTGTTCTGTTGGAACCGTAAGTGGCTTGTTGATAACATGAAGATCCCAATGGCCATGGAATGTACTTCTGTGTTACAAGAACTGGGGATGCTCTTTTGCAGCCACTAATTCTCTTATTGGTCTAGAAGGAAATGGGGATTTCTTGAAATTTAACTGATCAAGGTGTGTACCAATCTCTTACAAACTCCTTGTCTACTTCAACAACATGGGAAGGTGAGGATTTTGCTCTTGCATTCTCTATTTCCTCTATCCAGTCTTTGGGCATTTCAACCCATTTTTTGGTTGATACTGGCCATGTTCTGATCACATTTGAGGTATGAGTGGCCACGGATTGGAAAAGTCAGTAACACATAGTCAAGTATCTTGACATGCTGAACAATGTAATGCAGCAGGCAGAAAATAGTCCAGTTCTTCCTCTGCCCCCCGCAAGCATCTGAAAACATATCTAATTTTCTAACAGAGGGTTCAAGATCTGCCATCGTAAAATAAAACAAAAATGAAGAGACCTCATTTGACCTTTTGTAGGCTACTGTTTCATGATACATGAAGAAATATGATTCATCGGTTCACAAAAAATGAATATTAAACATGCACAACGTTAACTGTCTCTTGTAGTACACATCGTTAGTTGTGATGTTAGGGATAGGTAAGTTCTTATGGAAATCCATAGCAATGCTTTCACATTCTTTTGGTGTCCTGCTGTTTGCTTTAGAACTCCTTTTAGAAATATAAAATATATCAGATTTTAATAAGTGAAGTTTTTTCACCGTCGACAGTTGATTGATTTCTTTTCCTGCACTTGCCCTTTCTGAGCTATTTGTTGAATACAATTTCAAAGCATGTTCAACCACATGAATTTCAGCAGCATGCCTATCACAATAACTACAAGTGTCTATTCTAGGGTTCCCAAAACCGATGTTAAATTCTGCATTGAAAACAAGTCTATATTTTTCAAACAGCACAGATTGAGCAGGGTATGATTTCTTAAATAACTCGTACATCTTACTGATGTTTAGATCTGGTGGGAGATACACTTTCTTAGAGGTTGTAATGGCTTCATTCACCTTTAAATGAACTAATGTGTTGGTGAACTGTGTCAAGTGCCTCCGATGTCACACAATGTCTCCAATTAGAGTGTTGGCCTTAACCATCCCTAGGGCTCACACCTTTCTTAAATAACATTGTATTACTTCTAATTTTTTTTTTTTTTTTAATATGCCATGAAAAGATGTAAAGGCTTTAGAATAAACATTTACTTCAGTGACAGAATTCTCCCTCTTCACTCTGATGCGATATGAATAACTTTTGTCAAGAAATTTAGCTTCATTTTCTGGTTGCCTAGGTCTCCCTTGTGATACACTATTTACATTAATTAGGCCTGCCAAGTAAGTATTTTGCTCATTCACAGTCATTTTGTTATAATTAGATATAATCTACACATGTTCTGTGTCAATGGTACTCTGAAAACATTTCAATCTGGAACGTTTACAATTTGCCCTAATTCATGGGTGGATGATAAACATTTTTTTCTCATGCCATAAAGTAAGCCTGTTCTCTTCCACAGTTCAGTTTAAACATAAAACAAACTAAACAATTCACATAACACAAAGCACTAACTTAAACCTGTCCAACAGCACATACTCAACACCTGATAATCATAGACAATGGAATGTAAACAACTACTGCAATCAGTGCTGCCAACTGATTAAACCCCATTTTCCTAGTTTCATATGACTTACCTCCTTTTCCCATGGACACTATATTTTTAAACCACTGTATCTTTGAGACTTTTATACAACTATCATGTTGGATGCAAGCAGCAACCTGAAAAAGGTGCGGAAGGGGAACAGATAGTAGTGTATGGGTGTTGTCTGGCACACTGTGCAGGGACTAGAATGTCAACAGGTAAAGCGTGCACTGGCAAATGGAATGAAACAAAGAGCATGGGATATAAGGATGGGAAGGAGATGCTGGACAGATGGTGTGGAAACTGCTGGATGGAGGGTGTAGGGACAGTACATTACTGTAGTTTGGGTCAAAGATAGTTACGGGAGTGGAAAATGTGTTGTAAAAATAACTCTCATTGGCACAGTTCTGAAAAGCTAGTGATCCAGATGGATCAGGTAGTGAAGCAGCCATTGAAGTCAAGCATGTTTTGTTCAGATGCAAGTTGTTCCACAGTCTGGTCTACTTTGCTCTTGGCCACAGTTTGGTGCTTGCCATGCATCTTGGTGTACAGCTGGTTCATAGTTTACCCACATAAAAAGCTGTGCAATGATTGCAGCAGAGTTGGTAAATGACCTGCTGTCACAGGTTTCCTAACCACTGATGGGGTAGGATAAACCTGTGACAATACTGGAATAGGAAGGGCTGGGTGGGTGGACTGGGCAGGTCTTGCACCTGTGTCTTCCAGACCCATATGATCCTTGTGGCGAGGGGCTGGGACTGGGAGTGGTATAGGGATGGACTAGGACGTTGTGGAGATTGGGTGGACAGGGTATCAGACAAGATGTCACTCATTTCAGGTCATGATTAAATGTAATCACAGCCCTGGCAAAGGATATATTCAGTTGTTCTTGCCCTATGTGGTACTGGTTGACTAAGGGGGTTCTACTTTGTGACCACAATCCAGGTTGCCATGCAACCATGGGCACCTAATGGCACCCTCCCATGACAACCTGTTTATGGGCCATCTAGAGGAGACCTTCCTAGCATCCCAAAATGCCAAACCTCACTCTGCTTCATATTTATTGATGATATCATCATGATCTACACTCAGGGCCAAGACACCCTATTTATGTTCCCTCACAACCTCAACACCTTCTCTCCTATCCAATTCACTTGGTTCCCCTTAACCCAGCATGACACATTCCCAGACATTGACCTCCTCCTTTCTGTTGGCTTCATTCACACCTCTGTTCACATTAAACTCAGCAAACGCGTTTTGACACCAAAAACTTCCTTCCATACAGCTTGGCCACTCAAGGGTGGTGTATTTGCAGTGACAAGAACTCCCTTGCACAGTATGTTGAGGGTATCACCAAGGACTTCACAGACAGGCATTATGCCACAGACCTAGTCCACAAACAGACCTCTTGTCCCATTTCCCCTCATACTCCCAATCTTCCCACACACCCCAAGAACCAGCCACAAATGAGTGCCACCATCATCACCCAGTACCAACCTGGACTGGAACAACTGAACCACATTCCTTTCCAAGGCTCTGATCACCCTTGGCCTTGCACTGAAATGAGGGATGTCCTACATGGCATCCTACGCACCAATCCTAAAGTGGTGTTCCATTGCCCACCCTACCTCCATAACATCCTAGTCCATCCCTATGCCACTCTAGCCCCAACCCCTTGCCACAAGGATTATATCTCTCTGGAAGACACAGGCGCAAGACCTGCCCTATCCGCCCAACCAGCAATTCCTATTCCGGTCCTGTCACAAACTTATCATACCCCAATCAGAGGTCAGAAAACCTGCAAAAGCAAGTCATTTACCAATTCTGCTCCAATCATTGCACAGCTTTTGTATGGTATCACTGGCACCAAGATGAATGACCACTGCCAAACTGCAGCAAAGAGCAAAGTAGACCAACTTGTGGCACAATGTGCAGCTTGATTTCAACTGCTCCTTCACTACCCATGTCATTTGGATCCTACCCTCCACTACCAGCTTTTCTGACATGTGCATATGGGAGTTAACCTTACAACACATTCTCTGCACCCTTAATTATACCGGCCTCAATGTATGTTAATGTGCTGTCCCTACAAACTCCATCCAACAGTTTCCATCCCCCTGTCCAGCATCTCCTCCCCATTGTCATTTCCCATGCTCTTTGTTTACTGTGCTCTGTCAGAGCACCCACACATCTTTCCCCACTCCTCTCCTTTCTGCTCCTTTTTTCCCCATCTCCCTGCCCCACAACCGCCTGATGTGTGCTGTACCTGTTGGCATTCTAATCCATGCACAGTCTGCCAGACAGTGTTCATCTCCCCCCCCCCCCCCCCCCCTTTTCGAGCCAGACTCTACCATTCCTTCCCCTTCTCGCTCCCCTCACCCTTCCATGCTTTCTCCAGGTTGCTGCTTGTGTCTCACATGATAGTTCTATTTCACCCAAGCTCCCAGAGACTGCAGTTATGTGCTTTCTTGTGTGCATGAATGGTGTGTATTTCTCTTTTGCTGAACAAGGCTGTGACTGAAAGCTTTATGTAAGGGTCTGTAAATTGTGCCTGTTTGAAACTTAATGTGGCTTGTTTACAGTAAGTAGCAAGCTAAATTTCCCTTCATTGTTGATATTCCCAGCTGGAGTCTCTATTGTTCAGTTTGTCATATGTAACATTTTGTAATACTTTTGAAATGCAAGAGGAAATTGTGATGGGTGTGTAGTTATTTACATTATATTTCTTGCCTTTTTTAGATATTGGAATGACTTTAGATGTTTTCAGTACATCAAGGAAAGTGCCGGCCTGAAGTGAGCAGTTGTATAAGTGTGTAAGCACTGCAATTAGGTTAGATGCACACTTCTTTAAGATCATTGCAGGGACACCAGCAATCCCCATAGCATCATAATTTTTTAGTCCATTTATTGCATTGAGTAGTTCATGTTATGAGGTAGAACTGATGCACATTGACCATCTACAAGCACTTATTTCATATTCCTTGACTTGAATTCTCTTATGTAAGTTTGTCTCATATTATCAGTAACACCAATGAAAAAATTGTTAAATGTGCTGGTTACTTTTAAGGAGCTTGTTACTTTTTGCTCTTCTTGTTCTTGTTTTGAATGGGCCTACTTTGGACCCTGCTTCTTCAACTGTTGGGCTTCAATCTTTGCCCAGTACTGTCACATCCTCTGCCGATGTAACTTGTTCCTTTCTTCTGTCCAGGGGGCACCTTTCCTTTGGGGCTTTTCCTGAAATTCTTGGACTTCCTTCAGCGTATATCTCACAGACTGTGTGTTCTGGAGATCAGTTATTCCCAGTTCTTTAATGACCTTTTCAGTTTCTGTCAGCCAAGTGCTGCAAACCTTCTTGTTTTGCAGGAAGTTGAACAGATGGTTGGTCAATCTGTTTGGAGGCAACCTTGCAACACAGGTATAGAAAGCTATCCTTCTTTTTCTTGCACAGTCAGAGAGCCTCTCAATATGTCCGTAGAGCTCTGAGTTATGTCACCTGAATTCCCCATTTTCTTCTACTGGGCCTAGGATCTTCCTGAGGATTCTCATCTCTCTGACTTCCAATTTCTCCATCAGATCTCTATGGTTCATGGAAAGACATTCCATGGAAAACATGGCTTCTGGTCATATAAATGATATGTAGTGCTAAAGGTTAAGGTTGCATGATGCATTTTTTGTTGTAGGTGTTCATAGGCAGTCGATAGGCTAATTCCAACTTGTCAACTGTCAAGAATAATGTCACTTTTTCTGATAAGTTGGGTTAAATCAATCTGCCAAGACACTTAAACTTTCAGTCCTTTTAAAGTATCCCTGGTCTAGTAACATCTCACTGTAGCTTCTTTTATGTTCATGACAAACTCTGTTTTCTCCAGCGACACTTGAAGACCCATTTTGGCTGCCTGTTGTCTGAGGCAGTTTACCTGCATTGATGCCATTTCAAGAGACTCAACAATCAGTGCAATGTCATCTGCAAAAGCCAGGCAATCTACAATCAGTCCTTCATTCTTATGGCTCAGGTGGACACCACTCTGAACACCAAAACTGGCCATTCTCTCACAACCTATCCAAGGACACAGTTGAAGAGGAGTGGGGAGAATCCATGCCCTTGTCTCACTCCAGTTTTTATCTGAAACTTTCTGAGATCCCATCTTTAAATTTGACCCTAGAATGGGTGTTGTTCAAGGTTTCTAGAATGAGTCTGCAGGTTTTGTTGTCTAGTCCTAGTTCCTGGAGTATTGTGTGAGGTGTTTCTCTATCAATGAAGTTATAGGTGTTCCTGAAATTAACAAAGCTGACAACCACCTAGCAGTGCCTCATATTGGAGTATGCCAGTACAGTTTTAAAGTATGTTAACCCTAGAATGGTTGAGCTAAACATAATGTCAAGAATGGTTGGGCTGGGTCTGTGGGACCCAATAAATAAATCACTTGTACAAATGACAAACAGCATGTTTAGATCAAATGTTGAATTTTTATTTTGATTAAGTACTACTAAATGCTATAGTGACATTAGTTCAGCTTTCTGCATCATACAACAGTTACTGTAAAAAAAACTGAAACATATACATCTTTGTAGTACTAAATGACAGTAAACTGAAAATACAAGTAAATTTGACTGACATAAGATTATAAAAAGTTGTCGAAATAAGAAGTACAAAAGATGAACTTTCGTTGTATAAATGGAAATCATGAATTTGAAAAATAGTTCATGAAATATCAGCCTCTAAATTTATCACTTTTTAAAACAGTCGCTGCAAACCATTTCTGCATGCGCCAAGTATAATCACAATTTGCAAACTTTGTAAAAGTATTTAGTTTAGCTGTCCTTGCAATTGTAACATCTTATCCTTTTCCCTGGTTGTGGATCTTTGACTATTCTTTGTTCTTTGGTACTGGAGAGGTTAGAGGCAAGCCTGCAAATATTGTGAGGGCAGTTTGGTTGGGTTGCGCTCATAGTCAGATATGGTGTTATGAGAGACTTTTCTAGTGTTCTGTGGTATTCTCATCTAACTGACTTATTTTTGTTGGCTTTGAACACAATGTAGCCATTGAGAGCTGCAGTGTTCAACAACTGAAAAAAGAGAGACAGAGGCCACCACCTTGTCCCTCTAGCAACAGTATATTCACCACACATAGCATCAATGGCGTCTACACTGCCCTTGGTTTCTTTGTAGTATGTTATTATACTTCGTTTTTTCTTTCCACCACTGTCACTGTCAATTTCATCATCATGGTGCATTGACAACAAAAGGCGTACTGATTTTTCCGTTTTGGTACATATGAAAGTAATGTGACATCTTCCAGAAATCTGAACATACTTGATTACTCTTCTTTAGACATTTTGGGTAAAAAGTCAAATGGAATTTCAGGCTTATTTTTTTAAGGTACCAACAACAGTAATATTCTTTTCTTGTAACAGTTTTTTGACGATTGGGTAAGGAATAAACCAATTGTCTATCGCCATATTTCTTCCAGACCCTTTTGCTGGGTCTACAAGATGGAAAACAATGTCATCTGCCTTATTTCTGACTTTGTACGGTCCTTGAGGTTGTGCACCTGCATAAACTTCCAAAGTTTTACGTAGTACATTTTAGAACAAGTCAGGATGAAGACCTTGATACAATACTTGGCGGGTTTATTTGGGATATACATCCTGAACCTGCACCTGTCTCTGTATGGAATGAGCATTTCGTCCAAAGTAACATTTTCTGATGGAGAAAAATACACTTTGCAGTTGGAGACAAACATATGAAGAATGGTTCTTATGGAAGCACGATTATTTTGTGCTTTTCTTTCTTCCCTTGTATGGATGTTGTCAAACCTGATACAATGAGTCAAAAATCTGAACCTCTTCAGTGACATACTTGCACGAAAGATTTCTATTCCTGTCCCATCTGTATTCCAAAAGTCTTCAATATTCATTTTACCACCATGCAATGTTCCAGCTAAGTAAAGTAGGCCAAAATATGCCTTCAGTTCATCAAAACTGGTAGGCCTAGCCATGTTTGGGTCACTTGCATAATTGTTTCAAACTGAATCAATATAGATATTGGTTGATTGAAGAACGGTATCAATCAATGCATTGCTAAAAAAATAACTGCCACGATTCTAGCAGCGAATGTACATCCTTTCCAGCTCGAATATTTCCAGGCAAATGCATTGTAATTACGTTGTGTCATCTTGTTTGAACACTTTGTGGGAAACACATTTTTCACCATTTAGTTGCTTCATTCCTTCCTTCCTTTGTAATAGTGTATAGGTGACGTACCTGAGTCAGTTGGAGGAGCTGTACTTGAATCACCAATAGCAGGTGCATCAGTGTCGGCAGATGACTGAACATCTCCCTCTTCATCACCACTTATTTCACTATTGCTGTTCTCTCCACAAATGTTCCATAGCAGAGTGTTAGAATAAAGTTTGCCATTTTCTAATTGTACACCTTTTGATTAACTATTGTACTTTTAAATCTTTCATGTTAATATATAAAATGTAGTGGACTTGTATTTTGCCATTTTTTAAATTTATGTAGTATGCACATCTCTACAAATAGGTTTCTGGCACAAAGCAGCAGTAGCTCTGATATGCATGTCTATAATACAAGAAATAAAGACTGCTACTACAGACAAAGAACAAGATTAAAAACAACAGACCATAGTCCATGCATTAGTGGTCAAATATGGTACAACAGATTACCGAGCTCTATAAGGTGTCACAAAGGGAACTTATTCAAAGTGAAACTGAAATATTTCTTGATTGACAAGTGTTTCTATTCTTTAAGTGAATATTAATATTAAACTAAAATAAATTATTTTATATATATATATATATAGAGGGAAACATTCCACGTAGGAAATATATATCTAAAAACAAAGATGATGTGACTTACCAAATGAAAGTGCTGGCAGGTCGACAGACACACAAACATACACACAAAATTCAAGCTTTCGCAACAAACTGTTGCCTCATCAGGAAAGAGGGAAGGAGAGGGAAAGACGAAAGGATGTGGGTTTTAAGGGAGAAGGTAAGGAGTCATTCCAATCCCGGGAGCGGAAAGACTTACCTTAGGGGGAAAAAAGGACGGGTATACACTCGCACACACACACATATCCATCCACACATATACAGACACAAGCAGACATATGGTCTTTAAATATGTCTGCTTGTGTCTGTATATGTGTGGATGGATATGTGTGTGTGTGCGAGTGTATACCCGTCCTTTTTTCCCCCTAAGGTAAGTCTTTCCGCTCCCGGGATTGGAATGACTCCTTACCCTCTCCCTTAAAACCCACATCGTTTAGTCTTTCCCTCTCCTTCCCTCTTTCCTGATGGGGCAACAGTTTGTTGCGAAAGCTTGAATTTTGTGTGTATGTTTGTGTTTGTTTGTGTGTCTGTCGACCTGACAGCACTTTCATTTGGTAAGCCACATCATCTTCGTTTTTTTTATATATATATATATATATATATATATACACAAAGATGATGTTTATATATATATATATATGACTTACCAAATGAAAGTGCTGGCAGGTCGACAGACACACAAACAAACACAAACATACACACAAAATTCAAGCTTTCGCAACAAACTGTTGCCTCATCAGGAAAGAGGGAAGGAGAGGGAAAGACGAAAGGATGTGGGTTTTAAGGGAGAGGGTAAGGAGTCATTCCAATCCTGGGAGCGGAAAGAAATACCTTAGGGGGAAAAAAGGACGGGTATACACTCGCACACACACACATATCCATCCACACATATACAGACACAAGCAGACAAAGTGAAAAGTAAAATCTTCAGTGTTGCATATATTCATCAGCATCAACAATCACAGGAGTAAGACTAAAGAAGAAACTTCATGAGGCTCTTGAGATGCATAAAAACAGGTAGGTAATGCCTGAATATCAGAATATACTACAATAAATCACCACACAAAGGAACCACATACTCTTACAGCTGTTGAAGCTGTTAAGTTCTATCTAGGATGTACAACTATTACTGATTACTTAATTTAAATATCTTTCATATATAATGCTACAACCAAACTAGTGATAACTTACCAACAAACGAGATGAATATGATGTGTTTATTGAGATATTATGTGTAATAATATTTCCAACAGGATCTGGTAGATTGTGAAATGGGGGAGTAGAAAGGTACAATACGTCACAGATGTGTGACTTTACGACTTGCAATCTGAAATTAAATATTATGATTGTTCTTCATACACAATATACACAATTTAAACAAAACAGTTACATCTTTGCTGCTGTATACCAGTGGTTAAGATAACTACAGTTCCAGACTGACAGGCAAATTCTCAAAATAAACATCTCACTAATTTCTTGAGAACAAGTAAAAAATAGTATGTTGTAAAAATTATCACTCAGAGTACTATAGAATGCTGAGATTTCATGTGTAATACAAGTCATATGCTCATGAATGTCAACTACTGAAGACACTGAGCTTGATCCATTCAGCTGGTTATTGACAAAAACCAGTAAATTCACTCACACTGGGAAGTTTATGCCTCATTGAAGGTGTTTAACTACAACTATTGGATAAATGCCTTAGATTATTATGTAATAACAAAAATAATCAATTTTAACATTATAATGTAATTGGATGGATAAAAAAATCTACTCACCAAGCAGCAGCAACAGAACACACATATAAAAAAGGTTTTACTTATGCAAATTTTTGGAGCCAGTTGCCCCTTCTACTGGCACAAGGGTCAAAGGGGACAGAAGGGGGTTGAAGAGAAAGGAAGTGGGGAGGTACAAAAGAAAGGGTAGAATTTGAAAAAGGGGAGACACTCTATAGGATGAGAAGGAAAAACTGATTGTTGGGGGCTGCCCCAGATGCAATTTGAAAACCTGAGAGCTTAATAGTAATATGCAATACAGAGATTACTACGAAAACATCATGCACATTGTTTTAGCATTATTCTCTGTCTTGCATATTATCCTTTCTTTCGCCATTAAACTCAGAGGTTTTCAAATCTTGTCTGGTGAAGCCCCGATAATCAATCTTTCCTTCTCATTCTGTACAGTCGGTCTCCCCTGAATTGAGGTTCTTGGTGATTTTTCCAGGCTCTGTCCCTTTTCCTAAACCTCTACAGTTCTCTTCCCTTTACCCCTCTTCCTTCCCCTTCAACCCTTCCACCATCAGCTGAAGAAGTAACCACTGGCTCCAAAAGCTTGCATAAATAACACCTTTTGTAATTGTGTGTTCTCCTGCTGCCATTTACAGTGTACATTTTCGTTTGTAGACCATGACTGATTGTTGTCGTGGCTTATCACACAGCCTCAAAATCTCAGATGTCATCAATAGGGGATGTATTAGTCTTCTTTCCTCTTTTGTTAGAAAAATAATAATAATAATAATTTTAGACTGTGTGCACAGCAAAATTTTCATTGTATATTTGAGGACCTGCAGAAATTCAACATATGTTACCGCTTTTTAATACACTTCAATGTTGCAAAATCATCAGTCCTCTCAAAGAACAGATGTCAGGATGGAAAACTGATATGAAACAACAAATTGAAGGAAACTCAAAGACAATACCCATCCATTTCACCTATTCATATATTAATAATTACATATCCAAAACACAGGATACTGGAAAAGCTCTACACTGGTTATTTAAATTCTTTTCAATAACAAATTGATGTCACACAACCTAATAAACTTAAACTGTGACAAAATTAACAGCAGAATTGTTCACACACCATTACCTTACACAAAAACAGAAATAAAGAGGTTAAGTTGGCAAGATGTACTACAAGCATGTAATTTTTTCTACACCAACAAATAGACTATTCAGTCTCTGACACATCATATTTAAATACAGTTAGTGGTGCAGACTATTTAAGATGATGCAGACTCTCCTATGAGGTATAATGTAGATTCACGGATGCTCGGCATTAACATTTTTTAGTTTGAATTAGTCTTTACTCTAATTAGAGTAGTTCCTTGATACTTGAATGTTCTCTCCAGTAGGAACTACCTTATTTGGCAGGTGAGCCTCTCTATGTGATGAATAGCTCTTCTTGCTGGTGTTCTCCTATTTCCCTAAAAAATCCAGCCATTCTAAATAGTTGAGCAACAGAGAGACTTTAAACACTAACAGATTTTCTCTTACATATAAAGGCAATCAGCTTGTAACTAATTTCAGAAGAATATCATTCATAATGATTCATTCAGATATTTAGATTTACATTTATTCAACTGTCACCCCAAAAATACACAAAAAACTTCCCCACTTAAGTTGTAGTGTGACCCACCAAATGAATATTTACATTAAATTGATCATCGAAGTTACTATAACTATTAAACTTGTCTCAGCTCAGCATCTGGAACCATGGACACCACCTTCTAGATTATTAGTAATTAATGAATCCTCTTTGAAGCATTCCTTGTCTTGATGCAACATCTACCAACACAGAGTATCAAGATTTGCATCAGTGTTAATAATGACACAAATCCTCAGGGAGTCATTCCACGATTCAAGGAGGACATCATTGCTTTAGCATTTGAAGTTATTTCACCAGGAAATGCAGAATATGTTATGTTATGTTATGTGGTTAATTCATCTCATTACATACAATTTTCAAATCATTTGATTTGATGTACAGGAGACATGTCAAGGTTTACAAAAGAAACTTTTTTCACTTTTTTTAAGAGAACTACAAAAGTTTACATTATATTTTACATTTCTAAGTTACAGCTACACATGTACATAAAATAATAAATGTATTACAATCCCTGTGTTCAGATTGTGAAGCTGTCCTCAATGAATTCATCGACAGAATAATAACACTTTTCCACCAGGAGAGTAAAGAGCAATCTTTTCAGTGAACCAATCTCCATTTTAAATATATTACTGCCTTTTATTTTATTGAAAATTTTTAACCCCATATACTCTGGCGTTTGGGCATAAAGTTTTAAACGATGTGTTGGAAGTTTGAAGTTATCTCTGTGGCGAGTGCTGTAGTTGTGGTCAAAATGGAAATTGTCTACTGTATGTTGATTTCTATATAGGAACACCACCATCTCATATATGTAAAGTGAGGGGATAGATAGTACTTTTAAATTTTTTAACAGTGGTCGACAGGATTCCCGTTTTTTTGCAACACACATGTTTCTAATTACTTTCTTTTGTAATACTAAGAGCCTAGTGACATTTGCTGAATTTCCCCAGAAGATTATGCCATAACGAATAACTGACTCAAAGTAGCAGTGATAAACTATCTTTCTGGTATCTATGTTTGTGGCACCTGACAAAATACACATTGCAAATGCTAAGTTGTTCAGTTGATTTGCTAAGTAATCTATGTGTACCTTCCAATTTAAATTTTTGTCAACATTTAGGCCTAAGAACTTCACGTGGTTTGCTTCTGTGATATCCTGATCATTGCAAGTTATCTTTATTTCACTCCTTTCTACTGATTTAGCTTCAAATTGCATCATTTTGGTTTTAGTTACATTTAGTTTTAGTCCATTTTGATAGAACCAAGATTCAAGTTTTTCTAAAGTGTTTTTGGCTTTTTCTGGAATATTTTCAGATACCTCATTTTCAATTAGAACTGATGTATCATCAGCAAATAAGACTGAATGAACATCAATAGCAAGTGGTAGGTCATTTACGTAAAAAAGAAACAGATAGGGACCCAATATCGAACCTTGTGGGACTCCTTGGGGAACTGTTTTCCAGTCTGATGAATAATTGGTTCCATTTGAAGTTAAAATTACTCTTTGTTTCCTACCTGACAGGTAAGAGCTAAACCATTTTAAAGCAGTGTCTCTGATTCCATACATCTGTAATTTGTGGAGGAGTAATGCATGGTTCACTGAATCAAAAGCTTTAGTCAGATCACAGAAAATACCTGTGACCTTTCTACCTTTATCTAACGTGGAGCATATTTTTTGGATAAACTCATTTATAGCATTCGCAGTGCTTTTACCCTGTTGGAATCCGAACTGGTTTTTAAAAATTATATCATTTACAGTAAGAAAGTTATTAACTTGTTTTGCTGCAATCTTTTCAAACACTTTAGAGAAGACCGGCACGAGAGAGATAGGGCGGTAATTCCCCATATCTTCTGTCGATCCTTTCTTGAATAGAGGTTTGATCTCACCATATTTCAATACCTCTGGAAAGCATCCCTATTCATAAGATTGATTTATAATAGTTGACAGTGGTTGGGAAATAATATCATACACATACTTGATTACAGATGTTGTTATTTCATCCCACCCATGTGAGGTTTTGTTTTTTAGAGACAATATTTCCTTTTCCACATCCCTTTGGGTTATTTTTTCAAATTGTTTAAAAGATGTGTTCTGGCTGTTTTCCAAATTTGTGATGCCCTGATAGAATGTCATATCCACATCCGATCTTACTACGTTTAGGAAGAATTCATTGAAACAACTTGACATCTGAACAGGGTTTACTATAATTTCATTTTCATGTCTAATTTTCAAAATCTCATGAATTTTTACTTTGGCTCCTAGTTCAGACTGAACAACTGACCACACTGCTTTTGTCTTATTTCTGTGTTCTCGTATGAATTTATTATTTGCCATTTTTTTAGCTGCCGCTACAACTTTCCTAAATACAGCTTTATACTGTTTGACATAAATGACAAAATCTGGATTTCTGTTTGATTTTAACTCATTGTGGAGCTCTCTCTTTCTGGCACTAGAGATCTTTATTCCTGTTGTAATCCATTTGAGTTTACCATTAACCTTCTTTTGCTTATATCTACGAGGAAATGATTCATTAAATACCTCTAAGAAACAATTTAAGAATTTGTCATAGTTAATCGAGCTTGAACTATTGTAGTCTACAGGCCAGCTTATTATACTTAATTTACTGCGGAATAAATCCATTTTACTTTTACTGAGATCCCTTTTTATACACACTTCTGGAGACTTTAGGTTATTTGCTTTTGGGAGCTCAATAAACAGAGCTGAGTGATCTGAAATACCCAAGTCTAAGCAGTATTTGTGCTTATTTCCACTGTCAAATATGTAGTTAGTAATAATATTATCAATGCAGGTCACTGATCTGCTGTTTTCCCTAGTGCCTTCAGAAAAATTTAGCTTGAAACCAGATTTCTGAATTAAGTCACGAAATTTTGTGGAATCATTGCTTTCAACTAAGACATTTAAGTTGAAGTCTGCTGCTATAACAACTTTTTTCTTACTTTCTTTCTGGAGTTTTTCCAGGAGGCATTCGAATTTGGTTACAAACACTTTTGTTACCGCACATCCAGGAATTCTGTAGATTGCTATAACCAATGTATTCAGATCACTCAGCTCTACAGAGCAACTTTCAAACACACTCTCTTCATTTAAATAATTAAAACTATCTCTTACTGTATAACTTATGGAAGAATTGACAAGAATGCAGGAGCCTCCACGAGATTTGCTTATTCTACAAAAGCTAGCAGCTACCTTATAATTATTAATACTATTTAGTACTTTTATACTATCTTCTGTTAACCAGTGTTCATTTAGGCAGATTATTTTAATATTTACGGATTCTGAAATCAGAATTTTTAGTTCGTCGATTTTTGAGAATTTACGATTTGGTAGTTCTGCCCCTAAGCCATTTATATTCAAGTGCATCAATAGATCATTTTTTCTTTTAGTTATTTCGCGTGCATCCTTTGTTTGGTACCTAAACTTTTTATTTTCAGTTTGAATTTTTTCTTTGTCACCCCTATCACAATGAATTAGTTTCCCTTGCTTCTTAGGACTTTACACACGTCTATGAACATTTTACTAAGGTTCACAGAGCCTAATCTATTCAAGTGCAGGCCGTCTTTTCCCAGACACTTGCAGTTTAAGAATTTGTTTGGGTCAATGAATACTGCACCGAGTCTATTGCACTGTTCCCTAATGCCGGTATTTATCCTGTTGATGTAAGTATCACTTACCGATCTTCGATGAATAATTCCACTAATTACCAGCCTGGCTGTTGGGTATACAGTTCTCGCCGATCTAATCAGATTCCGCGTTTCATTCACGATTTCTTCCTCACTGTTACTGCGGATGGAGTTTGTGCCCACGTGGATTAAGACACCTCTGTAATCGTCGGTACTTAAAGTTTTGTTACCAGTTTCGCCCGTGTTTCTTTTCGTGGACAATACATTCTTAAAGTGTTTGTTGAGCTGATGCGATCGGATTCCAGGTCGAACATCGACCTTGCAGTCCGGCACAATAACATTTTTTAATATAGAATCACCTATTAACAGAAAATCGTTTTTGTCATCTTCTTTGTTCGTTGCACTTTTACGTTTGCCCTTCTTATTATAGGAAACTGTTTTCCATTTATACTTATCACTTGTTTCACTGACAGAGTTCTCTGTTGTATTATTTGCCGTATTACACAAATGCGGATGTTTGCCACTTTGTTCAGTAATGGGTTGATTTCTACACACGCAGGATTTTCTTTCAATAACCAGTTCAGAATTTTCTTGTTTCAATGCTAAAATTTCCGCCTTCAGCGCTTCAATGTCACTTTGAAGCAATTTAATAATTTCTTCTTTTGAGTTCACGGTACTTACGAGTTCGGCCGTCTCCATACGCAAACAATGTGGACACGACCATGGAAACTCGTCTTTTATGAGTTTTAAATTCACTTTCGCGTATTTTTCATGAAACCAGTAGTTACACTTCACACAAAAGATGCCTTTCATGACGCGTTTCGAACATTCCCTACACGATGAACTATTTAATTTAACCTTTTTTGAGGACTGAGATGTGTCACAACACTCTTCTATCGGCGCCATCTTTCCATATGCATAGTTAAATTTACAATACAATCCAAAAGTGTGACAACTGTAATTTGGTGTTAAGGGTAATTGTGGCAACATAGGTAACACAGTCTTATACGTTTATAAGAATAAAACATTGATTCAACATAAAAGCTGTATTTTTCTAAAACTGTAATTATTTTTGTATTTTTGATGCTATTTTAAAATTTAATTGGATTTGAAGTAATTGACATTTATAATTATTAAAATTATATTCAAGGTTTCCATAATAATTTTGAAAAATAGCTTCAAAGACAGTTTCTTTTCATCACATGCAAGTTTCTCAGGATATAAAAAAAATTATATGTAATTAGAGCATCTTTGTGCAACTATTGAAGTTGAATTGCTGGTCACTTTGGTATGGAGTATTGGGTTAAAGAGTTGTTGAGTTCTTGAGTTGTGGTGCTATGAACTGGTCAGATTTGTACTTGTTGACACATGGTACATTTTGGTGGCTTGGAGAAGTGCCAATTATAATGTTTATTAAAAAGTGACATAAAGACAAAGTTGCCTATGATATGTATACTATTTTGTCATGTTGTTGTTATTGTTGTGGTCGTCAGTCCAGAGACTGGTTTGATGCAGCTCTCTAGGCCACTCTGTCCTGTGCAAGCCTCTTCATCTACTGTAATCTAAATCGTTCTGAATCTGTGGGGTGTATTCATCTCTTGGTCTGCCTCTATAATTTTTAACCTCCACGTTTCCCTCCAGTACTAAATTGGTGATCCCTTGATACTTCAGAGTATGTACTACCAACTGACCCCTTCTTCTAGTCAAGTTGTGCCACGAATTCCTCTTCTCCCCAATTCTATTTGTTTCCTCCTCATTTGTTAGGTGATTTACCCATCTAATCGCCAGCATTCTTCTGTAGCACCACATTTCAAAAGCTTATTTTCTCTTCTTGTCTTAACTATTTATTGTCCATGTGTCACTTCCTGACACTTAAGATATTAACAAATCTCTCTTCTTCAGAAATGCTTTCCTTGCCATAGAAAGTCTACATTTTATATCCTCTCTACATCAACCATCAACAGTCATTTTTTTTTCCCAGATAGCAAAACTCATTTATTACTTTAAGTGTCTCATTTCCTAATCTAATTCCCCCAGCATCACCTGATTTAATTCAACCACCACACCATTATCCTCATTTCATTTTTGTTGATGTTCATCTTGTATCCTCCTTTCAGATTGCCAAGGTAGAGGTCTTTCTGTTCTTGACTCATGAGCCATAAGGTGAGCTTGATGGCAACATGGCACATTCCAAGATGCTGTGATAGGATTTCATGACATGCTCCAGTTGAAATGTTACATTCTTCTGCAATCTCTTCGACAGTCAGTCTTCGATTGACACAAACAATTTCATTGACTTTCCTGACATGAGCATTGTTGGTAGATACTGAAGAGCATCCTGAACAAGGGTCATCTTTAACTTCCGTCTGGCTATTTTTAAACTGTGTGAACCATTTGTAACACCAAGTACAGCTTAAGCACTCATCACCTTAGGCTTCCTGCATCATTTGATGTGTCTCTGTAAAGGTTTCCTGAGTTTCATGCAAAATTTAGTGCAGGTAAGGTACTCTAACTCTGCCACCTTGAAACTTGCAAACCATGCAACACAATGTTCCACTCAATGCGGCACTGAACAATAACTAACAGACTTACAATAATGAAACTTCTGGCAGTTATATGTTAAACACAGTTGCATGTAGGGATGTCAACCACATTTTGCCCTAACACACTATTGGTGTGAAATAGCTGGGCATCACAAGAATCCAATGGCAGACACAAAGCATTAGCATGCTATGTTTGTTCATTGTAATGGATTCTTCATTTATCTCATCAGAAATTCAGTTAGTCATTGTTGGTTAGTAACGAGTTTAAGTTCCGTTTGAACTGGGTTTGGACTCAGGGGTGTTTGAGTCAAATACCATAGCTGTTTAGGACAATTACATGAAATTGTTATCAGCTTATACAAAAGATATTTACGTTGGTCTGTGATAATCTTTCATGTTGATCTGTGATAATTTTGATCATCACATTGTGAGACAAAATGCATCAGGTGATTGATTTGTGTGGGAACTTACAATTATGTGTGACCTAGCTATAACACCTATGGTATATTGTAATTAAGAATGGGTTTCTTGTGGTTAGTGATTTTGTGCTAAAACAGTTACTGAACAAATTGTAGCTTGAAAGTGACTTGTTTGCAGGCAATCTGTACCTCATTTAGATTGGAGATTTTCTGTTTTGTTATGGGAGATAAGTGACATTATCATGTGAAGTCTTCATTTGAATTTGAAGGTGGAAAAAACAACAACTAAGGAAGTAGTGTCTCTGCATTGTCATATTAGTGGGTTTGAAGGTGAAAGCAAGCAAACAGAAAATAGTGGGTTTGCAATATTGTACTTATTTTGTGACTTCAGCATGAGTGGCAATGTATTTTAGTTAATGTTTGGAAATTTATATATAGACACACGGGCTGCATTATTCTTGTAATTGGGAGTAACATATGTCCTGTGGCTGTATGTGATATGGTGAGAACCAATCTTAGTTACTAAGAGATTCACATGTCTGGTATCAAATTTAGCAGCTTTTCCTACAACATCCCGAATGACATAGCAAGAACGACTTTTACTGAGGACATTCTAATTATCTTTCATATAGTGCAACTGCTGTGTTTTAAATCATTCCAATAGTAGTGGGTCTGCAGAAAGTTAGTTCCTCAAGTGGGATTAATTTTGTCTCTATTTTTAGATCAAAGAAGTTTAAAAGCAGAGGTGACACCCAGGTGGGTGTCTTTTTTTTTTATTTATTTTATTTTTTATTTTTTTCTTCTCTACTTAGAGGGGTTTGTTTGATTGGCCAGCGCTCATAAAATCAGAACTGACTTGTGTCTGTATGTGAAAGAAAAAAGGCAATAAAGACAGAATAGTTTCTGTTTTAAACATAAAAGTAGTGTCCTGAGTTTCATTTTCCCCTTATTCAATATTCAAACAGATTTTAACATAAAGTTAAATTTTATCAAATGAACAATTTGCAAATATCATAAAGTTATAAAAGGAAGTTGATTAGATAAAGAAAAGTCTGTAACATTATAAAAAAGCAAACATATTAATTCCCAAAGAAACAGAAATATTAGTTCAGATTTGTTAATTTCCAAAGAGAAAAATTATTTCATATTTCTCAAGTTAAAAGGAGGGAAATTATCTCCAAGACTTTATTTAAAGGGAAAGGTGATTAATTCTTGAAAGGCCAGTGAAAAATAGTACAAAGGTAAAGGACCTTGGACTGAACCTTGAGGGACACAACAACTGATCATAGTTTCATTGGATAGAACACTAATGCTGTCTTTGTTTTAGAATTCAACAACCTATTTCCTGCTATTGAGGTATGACTGAAACCACATTTTGCACGTGTCTCTGATACCAAGAAATCCTAATTTTTCAAGCAGCAGATAGAGTGATTTACAAACTCATGGGCTTTAATCAGATCTCCTAAAAGACCAGAGATGGAATGTTTATCATTAAAAGTGCTTAGAAATTGATCATTAACAAAAAATAAAGCTTCATTTATGGACAAGTTCCTGCGAAAACCAAACTGATATCTTTGTTAAACAGAAGATTAGCTTTAGCAGTTTTGAAAACATCTGGGACACAGCCTGTAATTAGAGAACTGTTAATTACATCACAAAGTAGAATTATAATTTGCTAGAGCAATGTTCTTTAACAAAAAATCAGACATGCTATCAATACTAGATGAATATAAGTTGCTACTTCTACTGATAATATTCAGCACTTCATCTTGAGTTACTGGTGTTAGAAACCATTATGTGCCTGGTTTTATAAACTCAGCTAAAAACACAGTTCAGGTGAAATAATCTGTGAGGCAAGATTAGAAGCAATCCTTGAGAAATGTCTGATAAAGTTTCATTATCTCCTTAGCATCTGATATTTTACTTCTGATGTGTATTAGATAATTTGGACCTTCTTGAAAACTTCCAGTTCCGAGTGTACCTCTAACAACATCTCAAGTTGCCTTACTTACATTCTTAGAGATTTATGTATAATTATTACTTGTCATTTTCTTATCTTTACTTATAACTTGCAAAAGTATCATTTCATACTTTTTATAGAATATGTGAAAACTGGGATCTTCTGTTGTTTTCCTTCCCATATATACAGTTTCCTTTTAATAGCACAGGTGGTGATTATTCCCTCTGTAATCCACCCTTTATACACTGATATATTCATGCTGCGGGTTACTAGTCTTTCAAGGAGAAATGCGATATTAAAATTATTATGCAATGATATTGTTGTAGCATGCTTCCTATGTACAGATATTATCTCCGATTAACAATGTCAATTAAACAAGAGAATAAATTGCATTTCAGAAACTTTGCCATAAAATAAATATTATTTCAAAATGAAGACAAGCACACTGTAGTTAGCTGGTTTTACATAATTTAGCTGTGGTTTTGAATTGTTAAAGATATTTATATGGTATTACTAAGCACAACAGCTCATATTTGTTTTATAAAACAGTTGAAATTTCCATTATGCTGCTGCTTAGCAAGGTGCATTGTCATGTGGTAGAGTTTCACACTGAAAGATTTTATTTTGTTGCTGTGAGTGGTGAGGTCAAGTACCTGATATTCTATACAATGTGTACTATACTGCATAGCATTTTCCAGTGAATCTGAAATCATCTTTGTTGGTGATTATTAATACGAACCTTGAAGATCCTTTGATAGTGGGGTGCATTATTAATATCATTAATATCATATTCTGGTAGTTATCACCAGCTCATTAAACTACAGATAGTATCTGTGACAATTATGTAATACACAAAATACTTGTAGTGATACATAGTGTGGGCTGTATTGAGAGAATTTCACCATCTAAGCAAAATTGTCTATGCTGTGATCTGCACAGATGATATTTCCAATATAATAGTTTACACCCACTGGTTATCTTAGGTGTAGTATTACCTGTGAAGTTGAGCAACATAGAGCAACAATAGAGCTGACATTGTGTTGGATTTCTTGAGTACATCAGAGTGAAAGTAAGGTGCTCATTTGTGCTGGGTAACATTTCTCTCCCCTTATGTGTCACTGTGCCTCTGTAGTGTCTAATTGTTCTGTTATTCCTACAGGGGTAGTGCTGTCCCTAGGACGATGCAGTATAAACTTTGGTGAGATTATTTTGTGTGAGGCACCACGAATTAATGTCAAAGAGGAACCAGCTGGAGCCTCACACCTGCTACATGTGACATGGAAGATGATGAACAGAATGAGAACTAGGGCATCATGGCGCAAAGCCAGAATCAAGAAATGGGGCTTTTGCAATGATAATTAAATGTAAGTAGCAGTGCCAACAACATCTCCCAGTCTGCAGGAATCATCCAGATAAATGTATTTCATAAAGCCGCAGTTAACAAAACAGTGGTCAAAAGTACTGTATGCTGGGCTCTCCAGATAATATGAAGAAAATTATCTCACTGTTTGTTTCTTTATCCTCTGGTCTGTATTTTATAAATTCTTGCTGTTCATTTTAATGGCTACATTTTTACAGGACTGAATTTTCTCTGTAATTGATTCTTCTCACATAATTAAGCTCTATATTTTCTTAATGCTCTGCCAGTACTGGAATAATTTCAAGTTCTAGACACATAAAAGAAATAAGTAATTCAAAAGTAGACACATGAAGCTTTCTGAGAACATACTTTTAAATTACTTGAAACTAATTAACTTAAAAATATGGAGCAATGTGATTTCATATTTCAATTTTTACAATTCAGCAAACATTGTTTCATCAGTTAATGTTTGAATTATACCTCTTTTGAAGATACTAACAAAGAAAGAGGGGCATGTCTCTTTACCTGTGTGAACTGCAAATTGGAAATGACTGTCAACAATGTTATAGTGCTAATAAAGTGGGAAGATACAGTTTCAGTTCAACTACTGTTCAGTCTACGCCGTTTTGCATTATCCTTGAAAGGGTCAGAATACCAAGAAACAAGACTCTGTGATATGTGGAACCAAGTGCACAATGAGTGTAGTGATGTACAGAAGTGCAATGTGATGACAGCAGGGCAATGAAGATGCAAATAGAAGCATTGGACATATGGTGCTACAAAGGAACACAGAAGATTGTATGGATAGATTAAGTAACTAAAGAGAAGGTACTGAATCAAATTTAGCAAAATCATAGTTGTGGAAGAATTAAGTTTGCAATAGGTCTCCTTCAAAATACTCTTCTTCATAATCAATACACCACTCCCAATACTGTTTCTACTTCCAGAAACACTCTTGGTATGCCTGTTGCTGTACTGACTGCATGAAGGATCAGCTGTGAATTCTGTTTTATCTCAACTATTTTTGCAAATCTTCATCACTTCAGTGAATTTTCAATTTTGGAAATAAAAAAGTCCATTGTGGCATATCTGGAGTGTATGGAGGATGAGACAACACAGTGATTCTTTTATGCAATAGTCATGCACCAACACATGAATGCATAGCTTAAGCACTCATCACTGAAGGCTTTCTCCATCATTTGGTCTGACTCTGTAAACTTTTTCTTGAGTTTCAAGCAAAATTTAATGCAGACACATTACTCCTCTAACTCTCCCATCTTGAAATTTGTAAACTGTGCAAAAAAATGTTCTATTCAATATACCACTGAACAATAACTAACAGCCATACAACAATGGAGCTTCTGGCAGTTATACATTAAACACAGGTATGTGCAGGGATGCGAACCGCATTTCACTCCAATACTCAATTGGGTAGGAAAATATGGGGGACCAAAAGATGAATACAGTGAACAGCTTCAAATGATTGAGGTTGCAGTAATTAATCAGGAATGAAGAGGCTTGGAAAGCTACATCAATCCTGTCTTCAAACTGAAGACCCCAACAACAAAAACAACAATTATTTTCATGTTGTCAGATAGCAGATGTTACTTAATAAAATTTGCTGTTTATGTGAAACTTTTTAAGTGAATTAATGTCTCTAGTCTCTAAAAAATGTGCACACTTAATGCTACACAAAACAGATATACAAATATTACAACATATTCACAACTGGAACATGAACCAAAGCATAGAAATTCTCTAACCTGTCAACTGTGAGACTTCCAGTTTTGTCTGTGCAGATAACACTTACATTTCCCATTGTTTCATAAGTGTCAAAACGGTGTAACAAAATCTTATCATTCATCATTTTCTGCAGAATAAAATGAAAAAGAAATTAATGAGTCAGACTGAACTGAGTTCAGAAACAAATATATTTTGTTTGTACTGTCCTATTAAACATAGTGCCTCTAACAGGAAAAGTCATATCCTTAATGTCACGAACAGTTCTGAAAAATTGATAAATACTTTAAACAATATAATTGGATGGAAATCTGCAGTAAACATTCTTTCCCAAAGTCTTACATTTTCATATTTATTTCTTAAATGATCATATAATGAGAAAATAATCACTGAAATTAGAAACTGCCTTTGATACTGGAATCATTCAAGGTTAATTTGCAACAACAGAGCCAAGAACAAACATATCAGACATTTTAGTGCAATTTTTCTAAACCCATTTACATGAAGATAATCCTCATTTTGTCTTACCTAAAACACATGGATTTGCATTTCAATCTTGTTTACAGATTTCTGCCAAAAATAAAAATGTAGAAGTAAAAGCTGAACAACTTTTCTTCTGCCATTTGCCAATAGGTGGTGACAGTGGTAAGTGGCAGTCAAATAAACAGATCGCAGACATCAGGCAGTTAGCTTGGACCTCAGTTAATATAACCTCATTCAAACTTTAGTTGATCATAAAGCTGTTCTTGATTGAAAATGTCAGTTTACGAGCCTAATTCTTGTCGTTTGCGAGAGGTGTTACTGTTTTGCTTCAGTATGAAGAAAACAGTGGCTGAGTCTAATTGAATGCTCTCGAGTACATAGGGTAAGGATACTATTAGTGAAAGAACATGTTGTGTTTTCAACACTTCAAGAATGGTGATTTTAATGTAGTAGACCAGCATAGTGGTGGGAGAGAGAATTTTTTTGAAGATGCTGAACTGGAGACATTGCTGAGTGAAGACTCATTCCAAACCCAAGAAGAATTGGCACAATTAGTGGGAGTGACAAAGCAAGTGATTTCAAAATGTCTCAAGCCTATGGGCATGATTCGGAAAGAAGGAACTTGGGTCCAGTGTGAGCTGAAACCAAGAGAAGTTGAATGGCATTTGTGTGTCTGTGAATAGTTGCTTCACAAGCAAAAACGGAAGGGATTTTTGCATTTCATTGCGACCAGGGACAAAAAATGGGTTAATTAAGATAACACTAAATGCAAAAAATCATGGAGATATACTGGTCTTGCATCCATGTTGACAGCCAAACCAAATATTCAAGGCTCCAAGATCATGCTCTGCATTTGGTGGGACCAGCTCAGCGTCATGTACTATGAGGTGTTAAAACCAAGTGAAACAATCACAGGTGCTCATTATTGAACAAAATTAATGCATTTGAGCAGAGCATTAAAAGGCAAATGGCCACAATACAGTGAGAGGCACAACAAAGTGATTTTGCAGCACGATGATGCTCGACCCCACGTTGCAAAAGAGGTCAAAACGTACTTGGACACATTAAAATTGGAAGTCCTACCCCAGCCCCCCATATTCTCCAGACATTGCTCCCTCTGACTGTCACCTGTTTAAGGCAATGGCGCAAGGCCTGGCTGGCCAACACTTCCGATCTCATGAAGAAGCCACAAATTGGATTGATTTGTGGATCGCTTCAAAAGATGAACAATTTATTCAACGCGGGATTTGCACACTGCCTGAAAGCTTGGAGAAAGTAGTGGCCAGTATGGAATATACTTTGAATAATACATGTGTAACTAACTTGTTTAATTAAAGCCTCAAATGTTGGGGAAGAACAGCAAAAGCAAATTTGTATACCTTGTAGAATTTCATGTGCAAGAAGATCTTCACTTTTAGCAATATACTCATCAAATTCCAAAAACCATAAAAAGCAGCAAATATGTGCTTTCATGTTTTAACAGATTTTTTGTTTTGTTTTTGTTATATTGTTTATATCTTAAAATTACACAATAAGTAATGATAGATCCATGAAAAACTAAACAGCAACCAAGACTTTATGGACTCCCTAAAGTCCACAATGATGGTGTGCTGTTGCACGCCATCATAAGCAACATTACGGCACCTCCATATTCTCTGGCAAAATACCTGATGGAAATATTAAGCCTTCATCACTTCCACAGTTCTCTGGATTTTGTAAAATGCCTCAACAACTTCAGGGTGAAAGACTTAAGTACCTACCCTGGTGAGTTTTGATGTCATTTTGTAATTTACCAGGGTGCCCCTATAAGAGTCACTAGAGCTTGTTGGTCAGAAATTTGACAAGAAGACCACTGACCTTTTCAGTGTGTCAAGGCCTCCATATATTTACTGTTTAATGGAGAAAACTATGAACAAATAGAAGGAGTCACAATGGATGGCTTACTCTTGCTTGTGGCCACAAATTGGTATATGGAATACTTCAAGGAGGCCCTGGCATCATCCAAGTGGAAACCCACATGTTTTTCTGTTAAGAGGACGACACAATTGTCATCTGGCT
Organism: Schistocerca americana; assembly: GCF_021461395.2. Classification (NCBI taxonomy): domain Eukaryota; kingdom Metazoa; phylum Arthropoda; class Insecta; order Orthoptera; family Acrididae; genus Schistocerca; species Schistocerca americana. Next base: position 671,275,482 of record NC_060122.1, read on the forward strand.
CCATGGGATGAGCAGACTCCTTGACTTCCTTACACATTTGAACTCCATACACCCCAACATCAAATTCACTATAGAGACTGAAGCAGAAGGAAGATTACCAATCCTTGAAGTCATGGTCAAGAGGAGAACTGATGGCACCATGGACCACAGTGTGTATTGGAAGAAAATGCACACTGACATGTTGCCACCATGCTTCACAGAGGAATGGGATACTAAAAACACATGGGGCGCACACTATCTCAGATGCAGAGACCCTGCTCCAGCTGCTGCAACACCTCAGAACTGTATTCTAAAAGAATGGACACCCAGAATGGGAGATTAAGCATGCTCTCCACCTGTGGAGATGGAAGCACTAATGAAGGAAGACGTAGCCACTCCCTTTATACCGTACATTGGTGCACTATCAGGAAACATCGCATGCATATCGAAGAAGCACTGAGTAAAACATGGGCATTATTGGGAAGCATCAAAGATGATCTCAGTTTGTTGAAGGCTGACACACACTAGGTTCTGTAGCAGCGGAAAAAGACATATATTGGACAGACAGTGTGCTCTGTCAGAGATTGCTGTCGAGCACACGAGAGGCACACTCAACCGATGTATCCATACAAGTCAGCAGTTGCAGAACATTGTTGGTCCAAGAATCAGATGTTGGAGTATGAACAAACCAGTGTCTGGCACAGACTTTCAAATATTGGGACAGCATTATTAGAGAGGCCATAGAAATTTGCACAATGAATGATCTCATAAGCCGACATTGTTGTTATAATCTTAGAAAGACTTGGCAACAATAAGTAGTAATTAAGAAGACTCTCAGAAAACAAAATGACTTGGTGATCAGAGCAGACAGAGCATCTACATCAATGCTAATACAGACATTGACACTAGCATGTCCATGATCCCCAACATGTGGCCATGTGTGCAGAACACGGAGGGAATGACTCACTGGGTGAGGAGGGAGGGGGGCATAAAAGTTAGCTGCATGTTTTCAGGAGCTCAGTTTGTCAGCACATCTGGGCATGGCAATATGCCTTATTGCGGAAATATTGTGCCTGTTGGACACTATGAACCAGCATTACACCCACGTACTGTTCGGCTAACAAATATCCCAGAAGAAACAGAAGGATCACAGCAGTAAAATAAGTTACATGGCTACATGGCATTTGTTATAAATGATTATTCAACCTTATAGTATTGTAGTAAATGTACTAGTCGCAGTAATTAAGTGTGTTCAGATACTATGTGAAAATTTTTTGGTATAATATAAAAAATTCTGTGAGAAAATAGTAGTGACAACAAAATATGGTTGTGGATTGTTTGATAGCTAATATTGTTAGAATGTACCAATATTACTATCGTGGGTAAATGCTGAAAAGCTACAAAAATCACCACAGTAGTGCAGCTTAGTGAAAGGTTTCCAGTCATGTGCTTTCAAACTTGAACATTCTGACAGGTAGGACACTTGCTGGATAAAAACAACTAATACTATCTAAGGCTAAAATGTTAATAGGGACCCGATGGTCATGCACTGTTCATTTTTATGTAAGACACAATATTAAACACCCATTTTACACATTAACTCATCAAAGATGCAGTTAATTTGAAACAAGGAACATGTCAGTTTAGAGAGTTTCAGTCAAATGCATCCTAGCTTCTATTCCCAGTTTTATATGGATGTGTATTTCTTTGGTGTCATCTGTATGAGAACATGAACTTGTTTCGCACCCACAGTGTCAGCTTGTAGTGCTGCTTTATAGTACAGGGCATATTTACACAATGAGAATGTGATATTTCTTATCTTTAGACAGCCACACAAAAGTGAATTTTGAAAGAGGTGTCGTAGGTAAGGGTGTGTCAAGCTTAGTAGTGCCACAACTAAGGATGAAAACACTGATGTTCTTCCTACCTGAGTAATATAAAGTAACCATTTATAATTTTACATTTCAGTGTGTTTACATTAGCTTTACTTCAACATGCTCACATAATTTTTTTTCATGTAGAATTTTCAAAATCCTGACAATACTGTACTATCTTCATCAGCTGATGCAGAGCTTCGCATTATCAGCCATCAAGATGTATTAACTGAAGGCCAATGACAATGAGAAGATATTATTTACTTTATCAAGAAACTTGTTGAACTTTATTATAATGATTGGAATGAACAACATTTAAGACAGTCTAATAACAACATGTATTTAACATAATGATAATGTTTAGTTACTATCTGGTTGGTAACACAAATAATCCACACTCACTAACACACTATGTTCTGTAATTCTTATCATGAAGAACCATCTTCAGGGATTTGGAACAAGCCAAGTAATACATTAACTGGCAGAAACAACTAGTCTGGCTGCTTTTAATTATGACTAGTGTTAATGTACTCAGATGGATACTTATGGCAATGACATTAATGTTATGTTGAGTGTGTAAAAAAATATACACACACATATGAGTACAGACAAAAGACTACTGGCCTGAACCAATAGATGTCAATATAAGAAGCATTTGCCTGCCAGGGACCGCTTGCAAGTGGCTGCAGTCAATAGAGGCACTGGACCAAGGTCGGTGACCGCCTGAGGGAACCTGAGCAGCTGAACAGAGTGCTACTCAAATGAGCTTGCCTATTGACATGTGCTATGGTACTGGTGGTGGTAGTGCAGTAATGTGCAGTTTACTACCCCTCCTTCTTTGGGAGAAGACTTTCAATGTGGGCTCTGCTGTGTGCAGACAGTTGACACACCCACATTGTCTGAAGCAGTTGTTCTGGGTGCAAAAAGTTTCCAGTCCATGTGAACTTGCAAGTAGGGATGTAAGTGGCATAAGTGCAGATGCAAGTGTCAATGGACAACTCTACTCTAGGTGCTATGAGCTGGAAAATCATAACTTTTGGAGGCAATGTTGGCAGCACCAGCAGGTGGGCAGCTGGTATTGCTGTCAGTGTAAGCAGTGAGGAAGGGCCTGCATCTGAGTAAGAGATGCCTGTAATAGTGCAAGAGGTGTTTGTGGGTGTTTTAATGAACCCTTGGCATCCCCCCTGCAAGAGAAGGCAGTGCAGAGTCATCAAGAGGCTGAGCTGCATTGTTTTGTGAGGCTGGTCCACTGACAGATCACCTGGAGACAGTGTCAGGGTGGTGGGCAGCTACAGCCCAGGCATTGTGCCACCCACAGCAAACTGCAATGATGGTGGAAGAGGCATCAACGTGATGGTCTGTAGAGAGGCATTGATGCCCACCAGAGGGTGCAGTGGATTTCAGTAGAGTGTCACAAGGTACTCACTGTTATGCACCATGAATACACAGCACCTATGCTGACTGTGGATGATGCTTGGAATCCAATGCGAGTGTTGTCCAAACCCTCGGGCCCAGACTGGAGCTGGGCACAAATGATGATGACGTTCATGGCACTGCAGTACATGTGTTAGGCAGTAGGAGGAATATCTTCCACTGCTTCTGCCCATAAAAGAGTTCATATGGGCTCTTCTACCTGATTGGAGTGCATCTCTTAGAACTGAGAAAGAACTAAGGGCCCCATCTTCCAGAAATTCCATGACATATTTGCACTCCTATGCCACAATATTTTTGCAGGTTGGTTGATTGGTTTTTGGGGGAGGGGACCAAACAGCAAGGTCATTGGTCTTATTGGATTAGGAGGGATGGGAAAGGATGTAGGCCAAGCCATTTCAAAGGAACCATCCTGGCATTTGCCTGAAGCACTTTAGGGAAATCATGGAAGACCTAAATCAGGATAATCAGACATGAATTTGAACTGTTGTCCTCCTAAATGTGAGTCCAGTGGGCAAATCACTGCGCCACCTTGCTCCACGCCCACATGATGTTCTGCCTCCCTATTGGATTGCAGATGAAAGGGAGGTGCATGATGTGGTGGATGCAGCAGCACAGTCAAAAAATCATTAAATGATTGATCTGAAAGTTGAGGACAATTTTCGAAAACCACTGTACTAGTTAGGCCTTCAGCAGCTACAATTTTTGACAGCACCTAGACATTTGCATCTGCTGTGGTAGTTGGATAATAACAAACATAGGGAAACTTGGAAAAGGCATCATCAGCCAATAACCAAAAAGTGTCTAAAAAACATCCATCAAAGTCAATACAGACTCTTTCCCAAGGTAGCATGGTCTCTAGCCAAGGGGAAAAATCAATGCATGGTGCCACTTGTTAATTTGAACACTTGTGGATGGCCATGACCAGGCACATCACCTCATGATCAACAACCCACCCAGAACACATGCTAATGTGCCAACTGTTTAGTGCAGGAGGCTTTCAAGTGATCTTGACATAGCTGGTTTAGGACCTCTCTGTGCAAGGTTGCTGGAATCACAACGTTAGGAGTATCACATTAATTCAAAAAAAGGATGACACAATCCAACAGGGAATGGCAATGACAGAAACACAGAAGTTAGGCAGTGGGTTGGATACCCAGCCTGATGAATGGTCAGGCCGGCCATGTTGGATAATGCACACCACTTATTTAAGAACTATGTCTGCAGCTACTGCAGTTGCAGTCTTGGAGCTAGTAACGGGGAAACCATCAATAGTCTGTCTTGCTTCCACACTCTGTTGAAACACAACAGTTTTTCCTGATCAAACAATAGATCCAGATGTTGAGTGTGGTTGGCACATAAGTGTCCGGCGGGGAGTGGCTGATATATGAGTATAGCTGTGCATGTTTGAAGTGAGTGTGCATGTGACTAATGAAATCTAGGGAGGGGGGAAAATCCTCAGGTGCTTGAGGCGGGATAAGTTCCCCTTGTAGGACTGGGTTCTCCCTGAAAACGAATTCACACATGGCTCCCTGTAAGTCTGGTTTAAAGGTCAAGAGGAGACCAAGAAAAACCCTTGAAAGTGCCTTGGACCAGAGGCAGTCATGGCACCTGAGGGCAGTTTTGAGGGTGCGGTGCCACTGTTCAACTAACCCGTTGCTTTGTGGGTGGTAGGCGGTTGTATGAAATTTTTTAATGCTGCAGATGTTACATAAAATGGTGAACAGGGCAAACTCAAACTGCCGACCTTGGTCGGTGGTGATGGTGGTCGGCAACCAAACCTGGCAATCCGTGAGGAGACGAAACCCTTGGCCACGGTTTCAGCAGTGATGTTGGTTAAAGGAACAGCTTCCATCCAGTGAGGCATACAGTTGATTGTGGAGAGAATATATCTGTGGCCCTCCGACGGTGGTAGTGGACCAATAAGGTCGATATGTGCATGACGAAATCTTCCTTGCAGAATGACGAACTTGCCTAGTGGAGGGGAGGTGTGGTGGCCAATTTTGTTGCATTGACAGGAGATGCAGCTGCATGCTCAGGTCTGATAGTCCGGTTTGATAATTTTCCAAATGGAATGCTCAGATATGAGCCATGTGGTGGCACAGATGCCAGGGTGAGCAAGGTTATGCAAGGCATCAAAGGCTTGCTGGTGCAATGTGGGCAGGAGCAATGGCCACAGGGTGCCAGTAGAAGAATCACACCACACCTCATCCAAAATGCTGCGGAACTTGGCTTTGGTAAACACAAGAGATGTCTGAGGATCTGCAAGGAGAGCTTGAGATTCCGCATCAAAGGCCTGGAGAGTGGCCAGGTTGGATAAGTCGATGATGCATGAGACAGTATTGACCCACAAGAAAAAAATCTGTGGGGATGTTTTCTGTGCCTTTGATGTAGCAAACATCTGTTGTGAATTGAGAGACTAAATCAAAGTGGCAGAAATGCTGAGGGTGTGTGTCCTTGGGAGGGTGGCAGAAACCGTCCGTTAGTGGTTTGTGGTCAGTAAGGATGAAGAAAGAACGGTCCCTGATGTAGGGGCAAAAGTGTTTGACAGCTTCATAGACCACCAGAAGTTCCCTAACAAAAATGGAATATTTCTTCTGAGCTGTAGACGGTTTTTTAGAGAAGAAATGAAGGGGAGAAACAATGTTGCCTTTGGGTTGCTGCAGTACTGTCCCCACCGCAATGTCGCTGGCTTTCATAGTGATGAGCAACTCAGCCGACGGCTGGAGATGGGCAAGTGTCACGGCATGAGCTAAGGAAGTAGAAATTTATTGTACCCAAGAAACATTGGAGTTTTTTTTAAGTAGCAGGAGGCGGCAGTGACATGATGGTCTGCATGCGGGATTTGGGAGGCTGTATTCTGTCTGTGGAGATGGTGTAGCCCAAAAATGTGACAGAAGGCAGGCGCAATTGGAATTGGTCCTTGTCGACTTTGATGCCATTGGAGGTCAAAGTCTGGAGGACTATGGATAAATGATTTTCGTGTTCCTCAGCCGAGTTGCTGAAAATGAGTATGTCATCCAAATATCCAAAGGAAAACTCGAACAGTCGTAAGATTGAGACAATGGAACGTTTCCATGTTTGTGCCACATTTTTCAGGCCAAATGGCATGAAGTTGTATTGGAACAAACTGAACAGCATGATAGTAGCTGTCTTTGGAATGTCTTATGGTGCTAAGGGAATCTGGTAATAAGGATGTTTGCAGTTAATAACAGTGAAGATTGTAGCAATTGATAACATATGAGTAAAATCATTTATGTTAGTTATGGGGTAATTGTCTGTGACAGTACAAGCGTTTAAACGTCTGTAGTCACCACACATTTGGAAACAACTGTCATGTTTGAGGACAAGGTGGATTGGTGAAGACCAGTTGCTGTATGACGGTTGCAGGATACCTGCCTCCAAAAGTTTGTTAACTTGCTGCCGGGCCTCACACAACTTAATAGGGTTGAGGCATCTAACCTTGTGCCTAATAGGAGGGCCAACAGTGGTAACTATCTTGTGTGTCATTCCGTTAGTGCCAGAAGAAACTGAGAACTGAACACAAGACTGAGCAATGTCCTGATGTGACGTTTTTGGATGAGTGGTGCGCAACGAGGCATAACCGTTAGCGTGAGCGGGAAAAGGCAGCAAGAAAGTCACATGCTTATATGTGAGCGTGGCATGCATTTGTTTGGAGAGTTCACCAGTGCGGAGTGGGTTGGGACAAGTAGCAACTGTCTGTTGTCAGCCTTGCCTTGGGTAACCAGAGCAGGTGAGAGAGGCCTTGGCATCGCGTGGAGAACAGGGATGGCCACGCGAGTCACCTTGCTGGCAGGCAAGAGAGGGAGAATGTTTATGAACTCACGGGGTGGCTGCCTGCATGGTGGGTGTGGTTTTGTTGTGCTCACAACTGTCATTAGAAGCACACATGGCACTGAACTTGGCAAGCACGTCAGGGTTGTGGTGTCTACTGGACATGAATCGTCACACGCAATTAATGTTTTTGGAATAGCCTGCAGAGTATCCGAGCTGGTGTCTGCTGGAGAAACACGATTAGGTGGCAGCACTGTGGACTGCAGTTTCAGCAGCGAGGTATGAGCTGCGACAAGCTCATTTAAGTGTGTGCTATTCGTTATTTCAACTCTTCGTTTTCCCATCAGAATTGTGCCACTGAGTTGTATTCTGACAGTAAGTTAGTGACGGAGGTCACAATATCACCCACAAGGGTGGAGAACTCACACACTAGCTCAAATGTTGCAAGAGAAACAGAAAGTGGAACATAACTGTGGAAGCACAGTATCTGATTGTTAATGGAATGATGTAGCAGTGAGACCTGAACCATGTTTGGTGAGAGTTTGTAACGTGACAAAATATCTATACTGATAATTGGTTCATAGATGTCAGCAATACAGAAAGTCCACAAAATACACAGAGAAAGAGATAGGTGCACTGTAACTTTGACAGAGCCGGAGGTTTGTGATTCTTGACTGCTTGACAGAGGAGAGAGTGAGTAAATACTGCCAGGCAGTGTAGACTTCACAGAGGTGGAGTGAGCTCTGCCGCTGCCCACAAACGGCCAGTAAACAGGAGCAGTTGTGCCAACCAGTGGTGAGTGGTGTTCTGGTTGGTGTTGTCGTAACAGTGCATATAGCTGGTCCACTATGCGAAGACGAGAGCCGATTGACTTGAAGAAATGCGGTAGCAGGTGAATCTGTAGGTTGGTAGGTAACTTGGTTGGCCATACCACCCACAGAGTAACATCTGGCACTGTATGTTCACTCACAAGTAATCAAAGGCGGCCCCAGATTTGTGATGGTGTTCGGTCCCCTAGGTGATCATCTTATAAGATCTTGATGATTAATTCTCGGGGTGAGCAGGTGAGTTAGTCCAATATTGTTTTCTTTGCAAACTCGTACTTTGGTGGAGGCAGAGGTGAGAGGAGCAGACCACAAATTAAGTCTGAGTGATCATGGAGGTGTGTGACAACACACAGGAACATAGAGTTGTCGTCGGACACATGATGCTCCACAAGCACAAGCCATGATGCGGGGTTGTCCTCGTATAAATGGGGCAGGTTGTAGACAGCCAGGTGGGGGGAGGGGGGGAGGGGGAACAAATGTGGCTTTGGTGTATCTTGGAAGGCCTGCTGGTCCATGGTAGGAGGGATCATACTGCAGCCCAGCACCATAGCCGTAGGTGTGTTATTGGCAAGCACGTCCAAAGCAATGGCAGGTTGCATTGTCCTTGACGTGTCATGAAAACATGACGTGGCTAGCATGGTTGGTACCATGGGAACGAGTGGTTGCACAACATGTGTGGCAGTCCTGTAAACTGGACTGGAGGTTAGAGGTACAGATTTGAAATTGTCCGCCTCGGAAATGATGAGGAAGGCTGGCGCGGCCGACACAGGTGGAACTGTGGGAGAGGCGAGCGGCTGAACGGTCGGAATTGGGCCCCCCGTGCATGTGGGGTTGGTGGGAGAGAGGTTGAAGGGGGGGGGGGGGGGGGGGAGGGAGAGGGGTTGGTACAGTGTGAGTTTTCTGTGCACATCAGGAACACACCCCTTGTGATCGGACTATAAATTACTGGTGAAACTTGTTGAAGATCGCATTGTTGCGGTAAATCGTTACTGGAAGGCAAAGCACCATAAGATGTGCTCAAGCCCACGTAGATGAAAAACTGAGCAACAGGTCTGATGGGTGAGCAAGGGGAATCTGGTGCATGAAAAGGTCCATCGTTAGTTTGTGAGTGAGGCAAAACTAGAATAGGTTTGAGAGCGGTTGATAGCTTGTGCATTTTGCACAAATGGTGGCATTGCACATGGCACAATTGTAACCGATGTTTTGGCCCATTGAGAGTCAAAGTACATTTGCGAATGTAGATGACTTTGAACATTACATGATTGATCAGTAATTACACAGTTCCGAAAATTATCCACTTCACATTTCACATGTTGACGAGCGCAGTCCGGCGACATGAAACCTGAGTCAATTGTATGAGTTAACAGTGTAGCACTCAGCCATTGTAGAACAACAAAGTTTGAGGTTAACTTCGTTGGACATAATGAATCACTGTTGATTAGTGGAGAGCTGGCCATTGGTGAAGGGTTGGAGTGGCCTGCTTGTCATAGTTGGGCCTCCAAAACTTTTAACAAAGCCTTGGGTGCGGTAGCCATGACATCGTGCTCATAACTTGTAGATTTACAACACCCAGTGCAGAAGAAACTTTGGGGTCACCAGTATGGCAGTGGGATAAGATTATCGGTGAAATGCAATAACTATACCCATTAAATTCCACATAGAGATATATTTTCTAGTTAGTTATATACGTGCATACAGCTTGAAATACATAACAGGACTAAAAACTAAGATGGAGGCTTGGCAGAGCAATAAGAGTCCAAAGATGGTGTTCATTGTGGTTGATATGAGCTATTGGCGCCACATATTTTTAACAATCACTGCTCACATTATCCATTATTAGAAGCAAAATATTTATGGACTGCAATCAGTAAGTTGCTGGTGTATACCAACTGGCCTTAACCAGGTAAACATTAATTTGTTCCTCTCACATTGCAACATAAAGTTTTACATGTCTTTTAGCTTCTGGTCTTGAAATTCATAAAATATGAAGGATAACATTGCTTTTTATTAAGTTAATTATATCACAAAGATTATTAATTGGAAAATGTTCTTAAACTTTGCATGAGTTTATTCCATAAATTCTAAAAAACCCTAGTTTCACTTCTTCTAAAAGGTATTCTGGTATCACAAAATGAGAATTGTTTTGTATTTTATGTTCAAGTATCAATTAATAACAGTCCAATCAGCACAGAGATATCTGTATGCTTACTGAGATGAAATTACATAAGTGTCAGAATATGAATCATTATAATACATTGAATTCTGAAATGACCGTATGAATGAAATGAGATTATTGCAAAATTTATATTAGCCTATAATTGTGGCAGCCTGACACCTGAAGCTAACATTTCATGTCATACTTATCTAAAAAATCATATATTGGTACGTATAAGGAAGCAGCACCACAAGATAAAATTTCAACAGAGACTTTGTTTCCACCTGGATATCACATTCCGGCTGTCACAGTGGGCCATATATGCCAATTCAAGACCAACCAGTTCACCCAGCTTCTTAAATTCTGTGGCACAACACAAGATCACAGGCTAACACCCAGCCAGTAACAGTACTGTAGAACACTGGCACCATTCTTTGAAGGCAGCCCTCATATAACATGATACAGATTGGACCATAACTCTGCAAATGGTTTTACCCAGCCTCAGCAATACCTACAAACCAGATTCAAACTCCTCAGCAGCTGAACAGGTACATGGTGAAGTGTTATGCCTACCAAGAGAGTCTGTAAATGCATATTCCCTGCAGCTGCCTGACCATGCCAATTGTGACTGTATTAAACAATTGAGAGAATACATTTCTCGCATCCATCCCCAACAAGCCTCAAGACATGGTACAGATTCCAGCTATGTACATCAGGACTAGACAAGTGCACACACATGGTGTTAAGGCTACACTATAATCACCATACATGGGCCCATACAAAGCCATACAATAGGGAGTGTGACTTCAGTGTACTTGGTAACAGCAAGCCCTCTACCACCTCTCTTGACTGCATGAAGCCTACGTACTTTTTTCAAGAACAGCTACCTACTGCTGTACTACAGTGCTAACATACTGCAGCAGAAGCACCAGCACCAGCATCAGTGCCAACAATGGTGTCTTCACCAGCCCAGCACAGAAAGACCTGCAGAATGTACAGCAGGATCAGGTCAGTAAGTTCACTTGCCAGCATGCTTCTTAGCTGATGCTCTGTTTCCCTTGAGGTGGCTAATATAGGGGGCAAATTCACCACTCTTCGGTGTAGTGCAGTGTTGTGTGGATCCCTCAGGACTTATTTGCAATTTTCTGTCAAAATGTTTTTGGACCAGCTGCCAGAGATGCTGTATCCCATAATGACATCATGCTTACTCTTAGAGTGAACCTTTTAGTTTCCTTGATAATAAATAAATATTTGTAAGAAGCTAATTCTCTTGTCATTTCTATTTAAGGATAATTCTATCATAAAGTAAGACTTCTCAAATCAGTATTCTTGATTGACAATATTTTCCTTTCTGTATGTGGGGGAATGAAGTATTAAGAACTGTTCTTGTATGAGAGTCTCATATTTCATACACCAGTTAGCTAGACTGCAACACACATGATAAGTTGGCTGGATGGCCTCTCATTCATGGCCACGCTGAAAAACAATCTGATGGGGAGTCAAACCTTATTGTATCTTATACTTTGACAGTTATTATCTCAGTAAGTATTTTAATACAAGATTACTTTCAACCTAAAAGAATAGCACATTTCATTAGTATTAGCAAAATACACTTTTTTATTATTATTCAATTCAACAAGTTAATAATTAAAGGTCAAAAATGTTTGCAAAATTTATTTTATTCATATATCAATAATGTGTTGATACTGAAAGAAATCCTATTAGATATTGGTGAAAAATCCAGCAAACAACACCCCTGTTTGATACTTTCCTGAAATAGGAAATAAACTTATAAAAAAAATGCTTAACCAGCTTTGATACCATCAGTTTTGCTTAAAAAACTTCATATTTGCTCGTTTTGTTGATTTTATTTCATTTTTTCAATGATCTTTTCAATTTAACGGTGACTGTAAAAATAGAAGTTAATATATTTAACTTTCCAACTCACATTTTTTGGAGGATTGTTTAAGTAAAATGTAACCAAGGGCCACCATTCAGCAAGAGGAATATGAGAAATATTTGAGAAACAATTTTCTAGTGGACAGCATTCTAAAACTTCACGGCATCCTATCCAAGGAAGCATGGTTCATCACAGGAGCGATTCTAGAAGTTGGTAAGGGGGGGGGGGGGGGTTAATGTGGGGGGGAGAAGGTTTGGGGGAATGGATATCGCTTAATTGGTAAAATTTAGTTTTGCTTAAAGCAGTTTTTGGTAACTGTTTTGGAGTTCAGGGTAAAAAATGTTTATTAATAAATAATAAGATGCCCATTTTAAGTTAAATGATATTTATTGGTTTAGATAGTAAGCTATTTGCTGCTCTTATTCTTTTGTTAAAATGTGTTTGAATTACATTGCAACCTATATCGCTACATAATTACAAAAAAAAGATTGAATCTGTTGGAGTAATATATTTGCTGATTTCTGAAGTCATTTTATTCAGTGTAATATGATACTCCATTGGGGGTAGGCTCTATTCCCCATAGCCCCCCCCCCCCCTTTGCCACTGCCCCTGGTTCATTACATTGCTTACAGCTCAACAAGAGGATATGGATTTGAAGTATGATCTCATCCTCATAGCACCAGTGAGGGACTGCTATGAACAAGCAAAGACCACAATTCTCAAACAATTGTTGAGATCCTGTCAAGAGGCAATTCATTACACAGTACATGTAGTGTTGCTCTGTGAGCTCATACTGATTCAACTTTGGTGAAAGATTAGAGCATTAATCAACACTTCAATCCTATCAGACAAAATGCTGTGGTCACTCTGAATAGTTAAAATACCATGAGCCCTCTAACTACAGCTCTTATCCAATGCTACTCACTCACTAGAAACCTATTTATGGCTGGTACATGATGCCTGCAAAATCGTAAGACATGATCAGCTCACCTCTGTGCAGAGTTCAACAACAACAACAACAATGGTTGGCAATCCTAGATACACTTCAACATGCAGTTTCACACAATGCCATAAGAAGTCATGGCAGCTGAGGTGCTGCCTGGTGGCAGTGGTAGCAACCCTGTTATCCCCACCACTCCTGCTCACTCAGCCTCTAGCACGGCCTCAACTGGGTCCACTGCTGCAATGACAGTTGTTTCCTCCAGTTCGCAGTTACATTGCTGGTATCCTCTTTGTTGGTATCACATAAACCTCAGTGACATGGCCCATAAGTGCTGCCTGCCTTGCTCATATGGCCCAAACTTGCACCACAGGATGAATAAGGTGCATCTGTCATAGAAATTCTACAGCCTACATTAGCACCACTCATTACGTAATAAACAACTACCACTAGGCAGATTGTGCGTTCATGACTTATCAGCAACATGCTCTTCCTGGTCAACACTGGTACAGATTCTAGTGTTATACCCCCACGATTGCATACAACACTACTTACAACTTCCACCATGATTCTGCAAGTGGCTAGCAACTCATCAGTCATGTTCTATGGTTCTACTCATCTTAAACTTAAATTTCAACAACATTTTGTTTTGATACAACATTTAACATGGTCGACAGTAATGAACCTCTGTCAAACGTAGACTTCCTGTGACACTTTGTACTCACTCCAGACCTTTGATGGCCGAACTGATACAACATTGATCTGACCAATGCATCGAGGGCTTCTTTGTCACAGTGCCTTGGCATTCCAAAGTGACGACTGTTGCCTCTCCACCACACTTAGCTTAACTCATGTGTCTCACTTCTGACCTGGTAAATTAATTGTGCTAACTGTTCAACCAGTGACATGAATCACAGCTCTACACATAGCAAATGCATCACTGCAAGCACTCATTAACAATACATCAGTGGATCTGGTATGTGCATGGACAAACATCAGTGCACCTGTAACTATCGCACATGTTGTGCTACCAAATCCCACAAATGCAGTCACAGCCATCACTGGTAAGGTTCACATCAGACTGGCATCTTGCTCACATGGTGAGCAAATTTCTTCTCCATAACAGAGAGCTTCAACGACATGTCTGCTGCCAAGCCAGACAATGTCCCCTTCACAACAGTTGACCCAATAAGCTATGCAGCTACCTCTACTACTCCTGCCAAGCCTGTACAAGCCTGTGGCACTGCACCCACTGCTAACGTGAACCATGGCCACCTCACCAAGTTACCGTGCCACATGGCAGCTGATCCAGCCTCTGCACCTGCGGCTGATGTTGACCATGCCTACACTGCACTAAACAGGGGGCAGTCTTCACAGCCTTTGTCACCTATGCTTCAGATCAGTTTTTCTTTCTTTAACAGCATATGATGTTGTCCCCCACCAAAGAGTGCCCACTGTTCATGTGACTTCAAATCCATTGAGGGCATCCATTAAGGTTATTATAAATGGTATGTGTCATAGGCTACATACCACTGAATGACATCATGTCCATGTAGAAGCATCCCCCCTGTCAGCTAAGAAACTTTGTGCTGCCAAAGAGTGCCTTCAGGAATTGTTGAGCTTAGAGATTGTACATCCTTCTGACATCAAGAAGTCATCATGTATTCATCTCATCCACAAAAAGGACTCAACTTTCAGACTCTGAAGGGAATTATCATAGACTGAATGATCATACCATTTTAGAGAATAACCCCCTACCCCACATTCAAGATTTTGCTTCGCAGTTGCATGGTGCTCAGAATTTCAGCATCATTGACTGTCATAAGGCATATCACCAGATTCCAATGTATAAAAATGACATTCCTAAAACTGCTATTATAACTGCCTTTCACTTGTTTGAATACTGCTTTATGCCTTACAGACTCAAAAATGCAGCTCAGACATGGCAACATTTTGAAGACTCTTCATTTTTCCAGTTCCCATTTTGTTACATTTATCTCAATGACATTTTAATTTTTTCTGTCTCTGCTAAAGTACTCTAGCAGCTCCTTTCTCAGGTACTCTCACATACTCTCAGATAATGGTGTACAGATAAATAATGACAAACCACAGCTGAGTCTGACAGAAATTACTTTCCTCGGCCACACTGTGAACTCTAAATGCACATGTCCCATGTCTGAATGTGGTGCTCACATTACAAGCTTACCACTGTCTGCCACTTTTCATGATCTCCGGCATTTCTTGGGAATGATCAGTTTTTTCAGGTGCCACATTCCTCATGCCACCTTGCTTCAGGCACCCATAACTGACGCCTTACAAGGTAAGCATACCTCAGGCAATCGCAAAGTCACATGGTACCAAGACATGACTTGAGTCTTTAATGACCTGAAACAGCTCTAGCTAATGCAGTCATGCTAACTGATCCCAGAACTAATGCCCCAATTTCAGTCACTACTGATGCTAGTGATACCACAATCATCACTGTGCTGCAACAACATATAGGCAAGACCTCTCAACCAGTGCACTTATCTTCCAATAAACTGTCTGCTTCTCAGCGTAAGTGCCCCACCTTTGATAGGGAACTTCTTGTTATCTATGAAGCCATACACTTTTGAGAGGATACCAAAGCATGTGACGTCGCTATTAACTCGGACCACCATCCAATCAACAATGCACTACCTAATCCTGCCAGTGATCTCTCTCCATGCCACTTTCAGGATATCAGCTTCATCAGCCAATATATGACAGACATCCATTCTATCAAAGGTGCAGATAACATTGTAGCAGACTACATATCATGCATTCATACTATTAGTAGCGTCTTTGACCTAGCAGAACTCATGCAACTACAAATTACTGATCTTGAGATGCTGTCACTAACTACAAACAATCCCATCTCCATGTGCATCTGACCATGATCTTTTCTTGGCATACAACTGATCCTTTGTGATACATTGACAAACACACTAAGGGCACTTGTACCTCTTCTCCTTCAGCATACCATCTATTCTTCACTACATGAACTAGCTCACTCGAACACCAGAGAGACAGTTCAGCTTGTCACTGAACGTTTTGCCTCGCCAAATATTAAGAAAGACTGCCATGAGTGGGCTCAGGCATGTGTGTCTTGTCAGTGTCTAAAGTTGGTTGGCATGCTCAGCCACCTCTTGGACACTTTGAAATCCTGAAGGAACATTTTAAACATGTACGTATGGACCTCATTGGCCGCCTGCCCCCCTCTAACAGCAAACGCTACATTCTGTTGGTCATTGTGGTCATTGACGGTACAACAAGGTGGGTAGAGGCAGTCCCATTGAATGATATCTTGGCAGATACTGCAGCTTAAGGATTTATTACCTGCTGGCCTTCCCATTTTAGCTGCTCTTCACCCATCAACATGGGTCAGGGCCATCAGTTCAAATCTGTGCTCTTTGACCACTTGTGCATTCTATGTGGTGCCAAGCAATTCATACGACAGCTTATCACTCACAAGTAATGAGTTAGTAGAACACTGGCAAAGAACACAGAAAGCAGCTTCAGTGTGTCACTCAGACTCTTGGTCTGACACACTTCCATGTGTTCTATTGGGCATATGCACAGCCTAGTTGCTGGAACTTTCAATGACTCTAATATTAGTGATGACAAGGTACTGCCCACTCTAATCAAACAAGTTCACTCTCACATCACACACACATACATACCATGACCCCAGGCACACACCCACCCACAAGGTTTTCAATGCAAAGACCTAGCAACCTGTGACTTTATTATGTTACAAGATGGTACAGTTCATCTGGCACTAGCTCACTGTATTCAGAGCCTCATCAGGTTCTCACTTGATCAAAAACTGCAGTATGATCATGCTAAATGGCAAACCATGAACAGTCTACCCACAATGGGTTAAACCAGTGTGTGTTCTTGGTGCCACATTTCTGACAACAAGGACTCAGAGCTCACCTCAAGTGCAGCTGGGCAACTCAATTGCCGGTGAGTGTTCAGTAGCCATGCTCACAGTTTACTCCCTCACTCTTCATCAGCGCAGTGTTAGTGATAGTGTTCCTAGCAGCAAAAGTGTTGTGTGTGATGAATCAGTTGTACCTTTCTTCTCAAAGCCAATGCTTCTGCTGCCATGGCTATTTTCATTGTCAACATCTCTGCATATACCATCAAGGATATTTCCTTGCTATATCATAAAGACTGTTTGTTATTCATGCACCACCTCCCTCCCACAGAGACTCTGATTGTAGCATAATTTTCACCTGAGCTTTCCAATTACCTACTGACTTTGCAGACAGATCTCTTTGGGCTTCCATCGGTGAGGACAGTCTTTTTATAATTCATTTCCAATGCAATCAGCCAAACCTCTCAAGCTATGCCTGTCCATTTCCTACTCTCCCGCATGGCTCGATCTCTACACCAACTGGCCTGGTTACAAGTTTATGTCATGTCTTCACTTCTGTCTACCTCAATCCACCTCCCTTTCTCTAACTGTTCCTGCTCTGTGCTCTGTAATCTGAGGAGGGGCTCTGTGGCAGATTAATGTATTGAGTAACATGAAACATTTGCACTAAGATCTTTGGCCCATAATGAGGTGTTGCACAGTCTCTTTGTTTACTGTGGAATTGTACAGCTGACTTATTTAAATGTGTCACTTATAATAAAATGCTTTAGCATTATTCATTTAAAGAGGAATTCAGGATGATATTTATCTGCAAAACTCTCCCCCACCCACAACTGTATCTACAACAATGTGCTGTTTTGTTTGCTTATCAGTTTTAACAGAAAACCTGTATATCAGGAAAAATGTATTTATGGTTTATCAGCTTATGATTAGAATAATACTATGCAATTTGAATCATCTGAAACTTTGCAATGCTACCCATTCGCAGATTAAAACTGTGCAAAATAATATCATTAAAGCTACTATCCTCACAGATCTAGTGGCTGGAGAGGTCTCTGTCATATCTCATGTATGAGTGATTCCAACAGATTTAGCCATTCAGTTTAAGCAAAACAAGATTTTGTTTGTAATAACAGTAAACAATGCTCAAATATGTTGAAACCAATTTACTATAAGAGTGTTTTAATCACAGCTAGTTGTACATGTTCTCAGTAAATCTTATGACACAGTTCCCCAAGAATGACACTAGTAACCAAAAACCAAAAAAGTGTTGTATATTCTCATGTTTTGTAGCTCTATTGTGTAAAAAAGTTTTTAAAAAGCTTATAAACAATAGAAGCCAAACCAAAAACAAAGGAGTTTTTTCAATACTTGTTCCAAATGATTTATTGTAATTTCTAGTTCCACACCTTCAAAGTGGACAAAGCCACAACAAGGAGCCAAAATTTGTGTCCTGACACAATTTTCAGGGATGCTCTACCTCAGATTAGAGCACATCTCCAATTCCCATGCACATTTAGCAATTGTGAAGCATTGCTCAGTTTTAAGTGTGTGATTTAACAACTATTAGCTAACATGATATAATGTCATATAGTGACTGTGCCAATCCAATCACACATTATGGAATAAATATGTTGTGGAGTACAGTTTAGCATCTTTTCTACAAGGTTGTGTGCAACTGATTTATCAAAAGGCAAAATCTGATGATGGTTAGCATTATTTTTTGTGGGATGATTACAATAATTGATATAGGTTTGTACAAGAGTATTTTGTGCTACCTGTATTTTGAATTTATTGAATGTTGTGTTTACACATTTGTTGAGGTGGTTAGCTTAACTTAGTATAAATAGTTTACCTCATCTCTTTAACTAAAGGCTTTAAGGCTGAGCGAGAGGTGTAAGTGGCTAATATTCCCTCTTTTTGGTGTAGTACTTGTATCTTACAGAGGTTGCTACTTTCATTGCTACTTTCTCAGTAGGCTTTCAAAAGCAAGTGCTAGGACCAATCTTAGGGCTTGTGCCCACCATGGGGTAACCCACATTCGATAATTCCACCACGCAAACACTTCCCTTGCCCATAAACTTAAACCTATTCTCACAGGATTGTCCGTATGTAGCAATACTCAAGTGAAAGATAAAGTAATCAAACATTAGTATCAGAAAAGGAACTAACATCTCTGGATTCCAGTTTGGAGATGCTGAGTCACAGACAAGCACAGTGAAAAGACTGTTACTATATAAGCTCTCAGCCATGAAGGGCTTTCTTGAAAATAAGTGACAGACACACAAACACACACACATGCAAACACAACTCACACACACACATGACTTAAGTCTCTGGCAGCTGAAGATGCACCGCAAACAACAGCAGCAGTGCAAGATGGGAGTGGCAACTGGGTGGGGGTAAGGAGCAGCCTGGGGCAGAGAGAGTGAGGGATAGCAGGATGGGGGTTGGGAACAGTGAAGTGCTGCTTTGGAGTGTGTAAGGATGAGATTGAGGGAGGGTAGAACAGCTAGGTGCAGTTGGGATGTTAGTCAGAGGGCCAGTGAGGGGGGAACGGGGAGGGGGGGGGGAAGTCTTGTGTGAAAGGAGGGAAGTAAAAATACAGGGGTGTTGGTGGAATGAGGGCTGTGTAGTGCTGGAATGGGAACAGGGAAGGGGCTACATGGGCGAAGAAAATGATTAACTAAGTTACCGCCTGCATAGTTCAGAAAAGCTGGTGTTGGTGGGGATCCATATGGCACCAGTTGTGAAACAGTCACTGAAATGAAGGATTTCATGTTGGGCAGTGTGCTCAGCAACAGGGTGGTCCTCCTGTTTCTTGGCTACAGTTTATTGGTGGCCATTCATGAGGACAGACAGTGTGTTGGTTGTCATGGCCACATACAATGCAGCACAGTGATTGCACCTTAGCTTGTAGCTGTAGCTTGTAGCTGTGAAACCAGTCATGTAATCTGCAAGCTAAGCTGCAACCACTGTGCTGCATTCCATATGGGCATGACAACCAACAAGATGTTTGTCCACATGAATGACCACCAACAAACTGTGACCAAGGAACAAGTGGACCATCCGGTTGCTGAGCACACTGCCCAACACAACATTCTTCATTTCAATAACTGCTTTGCAGCCTGTGCTATATGGATACTTCCCACCATTACCAGTTTCTCTGAACCGCACAGGTGGGAACTCTCCCTGCAATATATCCTACAATCTTGTAACCCTCCTGGCCTCAACCTATGTTAGTCATTTTTCTCACCCACGTAGCCCCTTCCCTGTTCCCATTCCAACACTACACAGCCCTCATTCCCCCAATGTACCAAGTCTGTTCACTTCCCTCCTTTTCAGCAACACCCCCCCCCCCCCCCCTCCCACCATTCTCACCAATTCCCCTGTTTAACCTCGTGACTGCTTCTAGCTGCCCTAGCCTTGCTCTAGCTCATTCTTGCACACTTCCCAACAGCACTTCACTGTCTCTGACCCCACCCTGCTATTCTTCCCCCACCCCGCCCCAGCCTCCTCGTTACCCGCACCCAGTTGCCACTCCCATCTTGCACTGGTGTTGTTGCTTGCAGTGTGGCTTCAGCTTCCAGAGGCTGCAGTCATGTGTGTGTAAGTTGTGTTTGCATGAGTATGTGTTTGTGTGTCTGTTGTCTATTTTCGACAAAGATCTTGATGGCCAAAAACTTACACTGTGACAATCTTTTTGCTGTGCCTATCTGCAATTCAGCATCTCCACTGTAAGGCGAGTAGCAACTTTCCTTTCATATTATTGTTACATTCCATCCTGGATTTTTCATTGTTGGGATCCTGCTTGGAATGAATAATCAATGCAATAATATAAATAAGGTGAAAGACATAAAAAAATCTAGTAACTGAAAGGCAAAAATGTAGTAACTGAAAGGCAAACAATTTAAACATATGTGCCACTGAATATTCATTAACTAACATTATTTATCTATTGTGACATCATCATCTATGTGGGAGAGTGTGTGATGTAACATCTCAGTCTGGCAGAGTGATGTGTATACCTACATCTAATTATCTAGTGAATATTGGTCATGATTGTTAAAGAATATGGTAATGTAGGGGTCAGAAATGGGGTGTTGTTTGCAGGTTTTTTGTCATCTATTTTGCAAGTGACAGGTATATAGGTGGGTCTGAATGCCTTCAATGTGAGAGACCAATAACAGTATTACCATGAGATGCACTACTTTGGTGAGCTTTGTGTAATCTCCATTAATCAATGCCTGGGTGACATCGTGACAGATCAGAAGACATAAAAAGAACTACCAAAAATGTCATTAGTCTGATGTCTCATATCAATCTGTACATACAAGTATTGCTCCCTGTGACTAATGGTTATAATACTGTACATGGGATACAAAATAAGGACTTATTCAAAGAAGAAGACCTTGTCATCATTTCTAGAAAATCGTGAAGTAGTTAAAATGGTTCATACTTCTGCACAAGCACAACTGCAATGGTAACAAAGTACCTTGACCAGGCACTGTACAAGAAGGAAGTTCAATTACAATTACAGCAGTTCAGAGTTTCCATTTAACAATAAATCTGAATCTAAACACACATATGGTTCAAGGGGGACTTTGCAATGGTAGTTATAGGAATTTATGAAGTTTGTAACATGCTGATTACATTAGATAAGATTAGATTAGATTAAATTAATACTAGTTCCATGGATCATGAACACGATATTTCGTAATGATGTGGAACGAGTCAAATTTTCCAATACATGACATAATTAAGTTAATTTAACAACATACTTAAGTTAATATAACAACTTTTTTATTTTTTTTGTGTTTTTTTAATATTTTTTTCATTTTATTTATTTATTTATTTATTTTTTCTTAATTTATATCTAAAAATTCCTCTATGGAGTAGAAGCAGTTGTCATTCGGAAATTCTTTTAATTTCTTCTTAAATACTTGTTGGTTATCTGCCAGACTTTTGATACTTTAGTGGCAGTATAATTCACCCCTTTCTGTGCCAAAGTTAGATTTAATCTCGAATAGTGAAGATCATCCTTTCTCCTAGTATTGTAGTTATGCACACTGCTATTACTTTTGAATTGGGCTTGGTTGTTAATAACAAATTTCATAAGAGAGTATATATACTGAGAAGCTACTGTGAATATCCCTAGATCCTTAAATAAATGTCTGCAGGATGATCTTGGGTGGACTCCAGCTATTATTCTGATTACACGCTTTTGTGCAATAAATACTTTATTCCTCAGTGATGAATTACCCCAAAATATGATACCATATGAAAGCAATGAGTGAAAATAGGCATTGTAAGCTAATTTACTAAGATGTTTGTCACCAAAATTTGCAATGACCCTTATTGCATAAGTAGCTGAACTCAAACGTTTCAGCAGATCATCAATGCGTTTCTTCCAATTTAATCTCTCATCAATGGACACACCCAAAAATTTGGAATATTCTACCTTAGCTATATGCTTCTGATCGAGGTGTATATTTATTAATGGCGTCATACCATTCACTGTACGGAACTGTATGTACTGTGTCTTATCAAAATTCAGTGAGAGTCCGTTTACAAGGAACCACTTAGTAATTTTCTGAAAGACAGAATTGACAATTTCATCAATTAATTCTTGTTTGTCAGGTGTGATTACTATACTTGTATCATCAGCAAAGAGAACTAACTTGGCCTCTTCATGAATATAGAATGGCAAGTCATTAATGTATATTAAGAACAACAGGACCCAAGACTGACCCTTGTGGAACCCCATCATTGATAGTTCCCCAGTTTGAGGAATGTGCTGATCTTTGCATATTATGAGAACTGCTTATTTCAACTTTCTGCACTCGTCCAGTTAGGTACGAATTGAACCATTTGTGCACTGTCCCACTCATGCCACAATATTTGAGCTTGTCTAGCAGAATTTCAAGATTTACACAATCAAAAGCCTTTGAGAGATCACAAAAAATCCCAATGGGTGGTGTTCGGTTATTCAGATCATTCAAAATTTGATTGGTGAAGGCATATATGGTATTTTCTGTTGAAAAACCTGGAAACCAAACTGACATTTTGTTAGTACTTCATTTTTACAGATATGTGAAGCTACTCTTGAATGCATTACTTTCTCAAAAATTTTGGATAAAGCTGTTAGAAGGGAGATTGGACAGTAATTGTTGACATCAGATCTATCCCCCTTTTTATGCAAAGGTATAACAATAGGATATTTCAGTCTAACAGGGAAAATGCCCTGTTCCAGAGAGCTATTACACAGGTGGCTGAGAATCTTACTTATCTGTTGAGAACAAGCTTTTAGTATTTTGCTGGAAATGCCATCAATTCCATGTGAGTTTTTGCTTTTAAGCAAGTTTATTATTTTCCTAATTTCAGAGGGAGAAGTGGGTGAGATTTCAATTGTATCAAATTGCATAGGTATGGCCTCCTCCATTAACAGCCTAGCATCTTCTAATGAACACCTGGATGCTACTATATCCACAACATTTAGAAATTGATTATTAAAAATATTTTCAACTTCTGACTTTTTGTTCATAAAGTTTTCATTCAATTTGATGGTAATGCTGTCTTCCTGTGCTCTTGGTTGACCTGTTTCTCTTTTAATAATATTCCAAATAATATGAGTTAATAGTGAACTAAAAAAACTACAACTTCATAGCAACATTTGATTTGTCTAGTTTACCATAATACATTAAGGCAATCTTTTCTTCATTTTAAAACAGAATCATTAAATACTTCTCTCTTTGCTGCATTTCATGTGACAGCAACATCAACATTCAACACATATATGTCAGGGACTGGCTATTTCTGGCAACTGTGGAAAAATAGCCCAAGAAGCAAATGTTGCCTGATGTTTCCTCAAGCTGAATTTATTCACTCCAGCAATTGTGAACTACTTGCCTTCTATTTCTGGAAGTAACAAAAGTGCACAAGGGCCTTATAATTAAACTAAGAAAAATTTGGCTTTGCTTCAAAAATAAAGAAACCTATCACATAATTTGACACAGTTGTGAGGAAAGTCATACGGTACAAGCACATGTAAACATTCATGTCATGTTCTGCTTTCACTTGTAACAAAACAAAATGGTATAACATTTAAAAGAAAACTACAATTCTGTATATACCAAAGAATACAATACTAGCAATCAAAGTGAGTGTGTGTGTGTGTGTGTGTGTGTGTGTGTGTGTGTGTGTGTGTGTGAGTGTGTGAGTGTGTGTGTGTCTGTGTGTGTGTGTGTGCGTGAATTCCTAAAGGACCAAACTGCTGAGGTCATCAGTAGCAAGCCAAGTTCACACAAAGTTACTTGAATGCAACAGCTTGAATTGGAACATTGTTGGGTTAATGTATTGATAAGAATAAGTCAACTTAAGATGAGTTATGATCAATTAAGATGACTTATAATTAGTTTACAAAGATAGTGTGCTAGACTAAATGTCTATAAATCAATTATTATGTGAGCAGTCAACATTGTGGCCAACAGAAACACTTTTTTTTCTTTTTTTTGGGGGGAAGATTTCAAGATGGGAAGTCAAATTAAAGAAATTATATCATTTTTACATCAGTTTTACAACAAACTTTTTGCAGTTGTTAAGTATTTTTGTGACAAAAACTGACAAGCTATGTAATGATTTAAGTAATCACAGTGGACTTAGGTGGAAGAATCAAAATGTCAAAAACAATTTGGGTGAAAAATTGGAAATTAAATGTGATCTCAGTCACAATATAGAACAAAGAAGTGATGTAAGTAATTTGTTGAGGGGTCAACTTGATATTATGAAGAATGAAGTAAAAAAATTTGAGAAATGAGATATAAGACATTAGTAATCACGTCACAGAACTAAAAAAGGAACTTATAGTGGAACCAAAGTACCAACAATTGGATGCATGGTTCAGCTTTGTTGAAAATAATAGTGTAAATGTAGAGTTAGATCAGAAACATTTAACTGAAAATATTTGTACTGTAAAAAATGAAATTTTGTAAGAGGAAACTGAAAACATAGTTTTAAATGTAGATATATTGGCAGTAGTGGATGCTTGTCAACCAAGTGTCAAGTATTCCACAAACGAAATTGTTTGTACTAATGTTGTAGCCATAATTCCTACAAATGTGAACAAAAAGAAAAGTAAAAATGGTGAAAAGAAGCTAAAATATCATAAAATGAAAATAAAAAGAAAATACTTAAACAAAAGTGAGGTAATAACAAAAATATACATAAAATCTTGTTTTGAAAGAGAATAGTGTAGTACTTGCATACTTCAATGAGACTGATTGTAAAATGAAATCTTATTTCAAATGTGTGAAATCTTAAATCAAATGTATGTTGCAGTGAAAGTGATTATTGGTTAAAGGACTGAGAAAGGTAAAAATGTCACAATGTGAATCTAAAAGTGTGATGGATTTTTGGCATGTAAAACTCAATAGTAAGTATGCATTGCACAGTGTGGAGTCAAAACATATTCCAAGCAAATTTTATATTTTTTAAATGTTTATGCATAATATCATGCAAATGGTTTCAAATAATTTTGTGTTAGTGGTAGAAGCATATGATTTCGAAAATGATGATGATTCATGTACTCCACCATAGACTTCAATGACTCCAGGAGAGTACACCACCCATTTCTATACTACGTGTCTGGTGCATGCAGAGCCCTAAGCTGAAGTGTGTCGCACATAAAAAAAATTCTATAAATCTGTCAAAGTATCTTCTACTAACATGCTGTCTCTCTTCCTTGGGTATTAGGTGTACATATAGTAAGACTTTTCAGGTATTGTTAGAAAGCAGTATTAATGAGAAGTTTATTTATTTGTCCCAAAGTCATTTATGTTTTTGATTTGAATATTGTATCCAGTTGGTTTAAACAGAGATTTTTTGTAACATAGTTACATTAAACGCGTTTTACACTACTCTGAAAATATAAATTTGCATTTATGCTTGTATACTGAAGAAATTTTCTTGCAATTTTAGCTGTTTTTGAGGGGACCTTTTCCTTTCCATTTGATGACCTTAGACATACCTCTGTGCTGTGTGGTTTTCATAGATTTTACATAAATATTTAGAACAGAATATAATAGAATAGAATAGAATATTTTTATTAGCGTTTCAGTATTTTTTCATACAACTGGCTTCGTCAAAGTTTACAGAGGTTTATAGCTACAGAAAGGGGAGAAAAGGAACTAAAGACCTTTTCTTCAGCATTATGTAAAACAATGTGTTATACAGTAATTAAATACACACATAAGAAAAGAATCACAGTAAATAACTAGCTTATATAATATCAAAACATTTTCTTCATAACTTAGGTAAAACATATATTTTGATAATTAGTTTCTAAGAATTCTTCAGTTGCATAGAATTCGTTGTTTTTTAGACAGGTTAGCTTTGTATTCTTATATTTATCTAGTGGTACTGTACAAGCTGAGCACGGTAACTTATTGAAAAATTTTATGCTTAAGTACTTATAGTTATTATGGACTACAGCAAGTCTTGTGGAAGGCAAGTCCAGCAGGTGACTGTTTCTTGTACTATGTGCATGCACATCACATCTCATGTTCAATTTTTTCAGATTTTCTCTGGCATATATTAAACAGTTATATATGTACATGCTTGGCGCTGTCATTACCCCAAGAGATTTAAAATAATTTCTGCAGGACTCTCTGGGTGTTAACCATTCCATGCACCTGATTGCTTTCTTCTGCCATCCGAAAATACATTCAGCCCCTGGGGAGTTAACCCAAAGCAATATTCGATATTGCAGTTGGGAATGAAAAAAAGCATAGTACGAGTGGAGTAGCAATTACTTGCTCACACTGTTTCTTAATTTATACAATAAGAAAAGTACTCATGCTAGTTTACTACATAGTAAATTGGTGTGTCCTTCCCATGAGAGCTTTTGGTCTATGATTAGTCCAATTAATTTCACTGTTTTGTTTTCATTTTTAGTTACTTTGAGATTAAATATTATTTCTTCTGTTTTTGTTTGATTTATGCACAGCTGGTTAGCCTGACACCAGTAATTATCATTTGCATCATTTCTCTATTTTTGTCCAGTACACTCTGTAAGTTCTCTCCTGTACTTATTAATGTCATATTGTCAGCATATAGTATGTTCTTACATGGTATGTAATTCGAGAAGTCATTAACATATACAATGAACAGAAAAGGACCAAGAACAGAGCCTTGGGGTATTCCTCTTTCTGTAGGGAGTATTTCTGACCTCTGCTTATTTGCATATACAAGTTGTAACCTATTGCTTAGATAAGAGTTGAATAGATGGAGTGTATCGTCTTCAATGCCACAGTATTTAAACTTTTTGATGAGTATGTCATGTGACACCAAGTGAAATGCTTTACTTAGGTCAATAAGTGTTCCAGACATTGATACCTTTTTTTCATACCCTTCATAAACATTGCTCACCAAAGCTTCTACTGCTTTTACAGTTGATAGGTGTGATCTGAAACCAAATTGTTGTTCATTTAAAATTCTGTTGGTTTCAAAATACCTGTATATCTGCTTATGCACACAATTTTCTACTAACCTGTATATGATTGGTGCTATTGAAATGAGTCTGTAGTTATTTGGGAGGCTTCTCTCACCTTCTTTATACACAAGCAATGTAACTGTGAGCTTAAGACAGTTGGGGAATATTCCTTCATCAAGTACTCTGTTTGATAGTGAGAGAAGTGGCATTTCAATTTCTTTTGCTATACATTTAATGATGAGATTACTAAGTCCATAATAATCTTCTGTTTTCGAATTACTTAATTTGTTTATTGACTTATGAATATCATTAAATGTGATTCGGGTCCAAGTGAACTTCTCACTTCTTGTCTGTTTTGCACAAGTGAGCAATGCTTCTGCATCAGCGGCAGAATTGATGGGTGGGGTGGTGACACTATTTACAAAATATTCATTGAGAATATTGCAGTCAATAGGGATACTCCTTTCTTTATTGGTATTATTAATTTCCCTTTTAATGACAGTCCAGGCAGATTTACATTTATTTTTAGAATTTAAAATATATTCATCATTTGCACAGCACTTAGCATTTTTTATTTCTATTCTATAAAGGCTTCTCATTTGGGGAACTTTTGTATAAAATTTGTAACTGAAAAGGCATGAAGTCAACTTTGATGCTTTACTATTCTCATTTTTCAATATCTGTAGTCAGCATTGGGGTACAGTTATTGTAATGAAAATAGTAGTAAAGATTTGATATGAGGAAAGATTACCGAGATGAAAATTTCGGCCTTTACTAAGTCTTGTTTATTATATGAAGTGCATTTAAATGTGAAAAGGCTTAAAGTGAGGAGACTGTTTGTCAAAACACATTTATAATCTTTAACGCTGTAACAGGTAAGAACTGTGTTTTATATGACCCACTTTTTTGTGAACTGGATTAATGTTTAAAATATGTTACAGACATGGTTTTATTGTTTTTAAAAGTATTAAACATGTGCTGGATGTACATGATTTAAGGCCTGATACACTATGAGCAAAACATTTTGTATTGTAGGGGTGGTAGGTTTTGTATTTATATTGAAAAATGAGAAATTGTCTATGAGTATTATGATGATATGATTTTTAAGTTTATAAGGGCTCAGGTGATGATTTTCAGGGATATTCTTCATGATTTGACAAGATATTCATGAGACATAGGTCACAGTGTAGTATTTTGGAGGTGACGAATGTGTTGAGGCTGTTTTATGTTAGGGAACTTTACTCTGTGCTATTTACTCTGTGCTGTTGTGTATGATAATTAATTGTGTCATGCGGTATATATTTGTACCTGGAAATAAGATTAAGTGTTGATCTGTGTTTATACTGAATCTTGCACAATATTAAGAAATACACTAACTACACCTGATGAGTTTATGATGGAAAATGTCTTGAGATGATGGGAGTAGTAAAACAGTTAACTGTAGAAAGTGTTAGTAGGAAAGTAATGATTTTGACTAATATTTTGTCAGATCTGAGTATTTCAAGGACCAAATCCAAACCATTTAAAGAAGAACATGTTCAAGGAGGAATTGTGAGGTTGCTCAAATTGTAATTAGTTGTTTAGCTCTGTGTACCATGGACCATTTTGCACAGTAGGTCACAATGCTGTGGAATGTGTCATCCTAAATTCACATCACAAATTAATTTGTAGATATGGTTACATTCTGAATATTTCTAAGCTATCTTCCAAAAAGAAAAATGATACACAGGTGTTGTGAGTTCGTAAGTCCTACCCACCACCTTTTACACAATGCAGTAATAGAAATTGTTCTATGAATAGAGAGATTTATCATGAAGAAACATTGTCATTTTATTTTCAGATTTTCCTTTGCTGTCTGTAAGATATTTTATATCACTGGGTAAGTGATCAAATATTTCTGTTGCAGCATTGCGGACTCTTTTTGTACTAAGGACAACCTTAATGTGGAGTAATGAATGTAATGTTTCATTCTGTCATTGTCAGTATGTACATAATTGTTCATTTTGAAGTACAGTGGATTATATATAACACATTTCATTAAGAGACAATTATATTGTGAACCAGTAGCCAGATTGCCTAACTCCTTAAACAGATGTATACAAGACTATCATAGCTGGGCACCACACATCATTCGTACAGCATGTTTTTAGCAGTGAAAACTTTCACTCTTAAAGGTGATTTAGTCAAGAATATTATTCATAGACTTTATTGAATGAAAATATGCAAAATATGCCACCTTACTGATTTACCTTTCCCCAATATTTGCCGTGATTCTAAGTGCAAATATGGCTGAATTACATTGTTTTAGGAGTTCCAAAATGTGTTTTTTCCAATATACATTTTTGTCAATATACACACCTAAGAACTTTGAAGTTTGTCCACCCTATTCGTTATTTCTTCATTTATCACTGGTGTAGTATCCCTAGATGTGTAGAACTGAATATGTTAAAAATTTTGTTTAATAGTTCATTTATTTCTGTATGTATGCTTTGACTGACTACAATACTAGTATCATCTGCAAAACGAATTAATTCTGCTTATTGTATATTAGATTTAAGATCATTTACACGTATGGGGAACAATAGCGGCCCTAAGAATGAGCCTTGGGGAACCCCATACATGATGTCTCCCCAGCCAGAATTATGTCCCTAGACTATATTTGTTAAACTACTAAATACATTCTTTTGCTTTGATGTGACATTATCCATTGGTTGGTTATATCATAAATCCCACAGAACTTTAATTTATCTAGAAAATACAGTGATTCTCATAGTAAAATGCCTTAGACAGGTCAGACAAAACACCAACTAGTGCCATTTTATTATTAAATGCTTGTAAGAACTGGTGAGTTAAAATATAAATGGCAAACTGTGCTTTGCTGAGTTACTAGTCTATCATATACCTCTTTCTCAAAAAGTTTGGAAGAAGATGTCAGCAGTGAACCAAGTTGGAACTTATTGACATCTCTCTTATCATCAGTCTTCAAAAAGAGTTCAACAATGGTATACTTCAGTCTCTGGATAAATGCTGTGAGTTTGTGATACATTACATATTTTGGATAAGACAAGGCCTATTACATGGGAACAAATCTTTCGCACTCTACTGGAAACACCATCGAAAACAGAAGGGCTTTTATTTTTGAGAGAATGTACAATTTTCTTAATTTCATAAGGAGAAGTTGATCATATGACTGAATTTTATGAGATATTTTTGAATGTACTACTGTGAGTTTTCTCTTGAACTGTTTGTCCCAGTGCTTTCCACTATATTTAAGGCGTTTTTATTAAATACATTAGCTACCTGTGACTGATCATGTACAGCCTTTCCATTCAGTTCAGTAGAGAAGGTCCCCATTCTGTGGTTGGTTGTCCTGTCTCTTGTATCACTACATTCCATATGTTGGAATTACTGATTTCTGGCATTTTGTGCAAGTTCCTTGATTTTTTGATAACATTTCTCTCTAATTTTTGTAGTCATTCTAGCTTGCAACTACTGCAGGATTCCTACTTGTTCTTGCCAAAAGATACATTTTTCTTTTCCCTTCAAAAGATACTTAAATCCCTCTACTCATCCATGGTCTTTTACATGGCTGTTTAGTGTCCTTTCTGGTTAGCTTATGCAAAATGCTACTGTCAAATATAGCTTGAATTTATCATTGAACAGATTAAATTTTATGTTAGCATTTGGTTCACTATAAATTTCATCCCAGGTCATCTCCTGCAAACTATTCTTAAAAACATTTGTCCTGAAGTCATCAATTACTCAATGGATTTCCACTGGGGCACATCCATACTACTGGACACAATGTTATTTATCCTAACTAACTGTGCTTCACGATCAGAGAGAGCATTTGTTGTCAAGAAAACTTTTTTTTTCTTACTTTGAGATTCATCAAGGGAAACATTATCAGTTAGGGTCCTTCTGTCTTTATCCACCTGTGTAGGATCCACATAAGATTCACAGATCATTTTTCGTATTAAAGGAAGACAAAAGGAATAAAAATTTCAAGTAAGAGAAAACTCAGAGTAATATATGATATGTCACAAAAGTTCTGACAAGGCTGCAATAAAAGGAGGGCTTATTTCAATAGTGGTACGAGTCCATTTTTGTTCATTCTGAGATACAGAGTCTTAAAGTTAAATGAGCGCTGAAAAATCTGCAGTTGAGATACCAGAAATATTCAAGTATATATACACTACTGGCCATTAAAATTGCTACATCACGAAGATGACATGCTACAGACATCAAATTTAACCGACAGGAAGAAGATGGTGTGATACGCAAATGATTAGCTTTTCAGAGTATTCACACAAGGTTGGCACTGGTGGTGAACCCTACAACATGCTGACATGAGCAAAGCTGCCAACCGATTTCTCATATACAAACACCAGTTGACCGGCATTGCCTGGTAAACCATTGTTGTGATGCCTCATGTAAGGAGGAAAAATGTATACCATCACGTTTCTGACTTTGATAAAGGTTGGATTGTAGCCTACTGTGGTTGCGGTTTATCATACCACAACATTGCTGATCGCGTTGGTCGAGATCCAATGACTGTTAACAGAATATGGAATCAGTGGGTTCAGGAGGGTAATACGGAATGCCCAATGGCCTCGTATCACTAGCAGTCGAGATGACAGGCATCTTATCCACATGGCTGTAATGGATCATGCAGCCACGTCTCAATCCCTGAATCAACGGATGGGGACGTTTGCAAGAGAACAACCATCTGCACGAACAGTTCGACGACGTTTGCAGCAGCATGGACTATCAGCTCGGAGACCATGGCTGCGGTTACCCTTGATGCTGCATCACAGACAGGAGCACCTGTGATGGTGTACTCAATGATGGACCTGGGTGCACGAATGGCGAAATGTCATTTTTTCAGATGAATCCAGGTTCTGTTTACAGCATCATGATGGTCGCATCCGTGTTTGGAAAAATTGCGGTGAACGCACATTCGAAGCATGTATTCATCATCACCATACTGGTGTACCACCTGGCATGATGGTATGGGGTGCCACTGGTTACACGTCTCGATCACCTCTGGTTCGCATTGACAGCACTTTGAACAGTGGACATTAAATTTCAGATGTGTTACGACCCGTGGCTCTACCCATCATTCAATCCCTGCAAAACCCTACATTTCAGTAGGATAATGCATGACCACATGATGCAGGTCCTGTGCGGGCCTTTCTGGATACAGAAAATGTTCGACTGCTGCCCTGGCCAGCACATTCTCCAGATCTCTCACCAACTGAAAACATCTGGGTGGCCGAGCAACTGGCTTGTCACAATACGCCAGTCACTACTCTTCATGAATTGTGGTATCGTGTTGAAGCTGCATGGGCAACTGTACTTGTACATGCCATCCAAGCTCTGTTTGACTCAATGTCCAGACGTATCAAGGCCACTATTACGGCCAGAGGTGGTTGTTCTGGGTACTGATTTCTCAGGATCTATGCACCCAAATTGTGTGAAAATGTAATCACATGTCAGTTCTAGTATAATACATTTGTCCAATGAATACCCATTTATCATCTGCAATTCTTCTTGGTATAGCAATTTTAATGGCCAGTAGTGTACGTGCGGTGACAACTCGTTTCCATATCAACAGCCCGAGGCATTTACTTCACCTCATCACTCACACTTAATCAGTGAGGACTGCAACCATATATCCAACATGCAGTGACAAGGTAAGTTCCTTGCCACTTTTATGATGATGTTGAGCACAGAAAATTCGTGTTCCATGAAGTATTAGCATTTTTAGTTTAACACGAGCCCACCCATGTATGTAACACACACACTTAACACTTTGGAGCCAGGTTTCAAAAGTTTTTGTGCTTTGTTTCGGAGCATCTTTCATACAGTTGCATTACATAAAGTTTCTGTAGTATCCTCTCCACACACTATATGCATAACAGAAAGAAAAATACAAATACAATTTTAAAATACACTTATCCTATTCATCTGCTGACATGCCATAATTGTCCCTTATATACATTACAGTCTGTAACATATCCTCTCCCCTTATTATACATAGTGTCATTGTTTGTCATTTTGTTTTTATTTTTGTTACGTTATTTGATTCCTATTATCTGAATACACAATTTATTCTCATTTGGTTATACATTCTGCATATAACATTCATGCAATAATTGATTCTGTTTTCATTTGTAGCAAAAATTGACATTCATTCATTTCAATTCACAATGATTTCTTGTTGGACCACATTTGTCAATTCAAAAGAATCGAAGAAGTAAACAACAGTCACTGCAATAGAAACTACGCACTGCTCAGGTAATTACGCATGGCCTCGCCTCTCTAGTGATCTCCAGGAAGGATCTATACATGGAAAGGCATTTATGTGCTCAGTTACATATTGTTAATGGACTTAACTGTGATTACAAGGACAAAATAGTTTGTTTTTTATAAACACAACTCAAATGTGATAATACCTATCTTGTCAAATACTCATTCAGTGCTTAAAAGTACAGCTCAATATTTACTTGTTACATTCATTGTATAAAGGATAATAATTTCATGTGCTGAAGTATACAGAGTTGTATCTTAAATACTATATGTTATGTATAATGAGCATAAAACATTGTTTACATAAGTATCAAACGTGCAAAAAAATTTCAATGTAATTCAGGTGTTTGACAATTTCATGGGTAGTCGACACTCACAGTAGTTAGGTTTTGACCCCTTGATAATTTGGTAGTGCTCAACCTTATTTCAGCATCAGGACATGTGACATAATGCAATTGTTTTCTTCTTCAAATACTTTCACACTATCACATCCACACATATCATAAACTTAAAACTATATTTAGTTGTGGTGTGGTGCTTTCTTGTGTTTACATAGTACCTAATATTTATGTTTCTTCACTTTAGGATGTGTTGATGCATCATTTCC
Organism: Schistocerca americana; assembly: GCF_021461395.2. NCBI lineage: Eukaryota > Metazoa > Arthropoda > Insecta > Orthoptera > Acrididae > Schistocerca > Schistocerca americana. Next base: position 671,309,692 of record NC_060122.1, read on the forward strand.
TGGAAGTAAAAACTTAATAATAACTTAAAACTTAATCTTCATGGATAAATGTATAGTGACTTGATGGCTACTAATACCCTTCTCATATATTCACCCATGTATTCATTCACTTCAGTGTGTAGTTATGCTATCACAAACTTATTTAATGTCATGCATGCATTTCTACTTACCTTATAAATCTGAAAGACAAATTGTATTAGACACATGGTGTGACCCCTTATTCAGTTTTCCACTTATACTGTACTAACTTGTTTACGTGCATCTAGACTTTTCTCATCCATCAAGTGTAACTAGTGTGTGTGTCTATATATATATATATATATATATATATATATATATATATATATATATATATATATATATATATAGATGATGAGATCCCATACTCCGACGAGTGTAGGAGATGACGCGGGAGATCCGCACCGCCTACTAGCCAAGGTCCTAGCGGAGGTGGTTTACCATTTCCTTCCTCCATCCTGACCCACAACTTCTTCACTTTCGAAGGCCAGACATACCAACAATTAAAGGGAACAGCCATGGGTACCAGGATGGTCCCCTTTTACGCCAACCTATTCATGGGTCGCTTAGAGGAAGCCTTCTGGGTTACCCAGGCCTGCCAACCCAAAGTTTGGTACAGATTTATTCATGACATCTTCATGATCTGGACTCACAGTGAAGAAGAACTCCAGAATATCCTCTCCAACCTCAACTCCTTTAGTTCCATCAGATGACATCTTCATGATCTGAATTCACAGTGAAGAAGAACTCCAGAATTTCCTCTCCAACCTCAACTCCTTTGGTTCCATCAGATTCACCTGGTCCTACTCCAAATCCCATGCCACTTTCCTTGACATTGACCTCCACCTGTCCAATGGCCAGCTTCACATGTCCGTCCACATCAAACCCACCAACAAGCGACAGTACCTCCATTATGACAGCTGCCACCAATTCCACATCAAACGGTCCCTTCCCTACAGCCTAGGTCTTCGTGGCAAATGAATCTGCTCCAGTCTGGAATCCCTGAGCCATTACACCAACAACCTGACAACAGCTTTCGCATCCCGCAACTACCCTCCTGACCTGGTACAGAAGCAAATTACCAGAGCCACTTCCTCATCTCCTCAAACCCAGAAGCTCCCACAGAAGGACCCCAAAAGTGTCCCACTTGTGACAGGACACTTTCCGGGACTGGATCAGACTCTGAATGTGGCTCTCCAGCAGGAATACGACTTCCTCAAATCCTGCCCTGAAATGAGATCCATCCTTCATGAAATCCTCCCATTCCAGCAAGAGTGTCTTTCCACCGTCCACCTAACCTTCGTAACCTCTTAGTTCACCCCTATGAAATCCCCAAACCACCTTCCCTACCCTCTGGCTCCTACCCTTGTAACCACCCCCAGTGTAAAACTGGTCCCATGCATCCTCCCACCACCACCTACTCCAGCCCTCTAACCTGGAGATTAAAGGCAGAGCCACGTGTGAAAGCACCCACGCGATTTGCCAACTGGTCTGCCTACACTGTAAAGTTTCTATGTGGGAATTACCAGCAACAAACTGTCCATTCACATGAATGGACACAGGCAGACAGTGTTTGTTGGTAATGAGGATCACCCTGTGGCTAAACATGCCTTGGTGCACGGCCAGCACATCTTGGCACAGTGTTACGCTGTCCGGGTTATCTGGATACTTCCCACTAACACCAACCTGTCAGAACTTCGGAGATGGGAACTTGCCCTTCAGTATATCCTCTCTTCTCGTTATCCACCAGGCCTGAATCTCCGCTAATTTTGATTTGCTGCCGCTCATACCTCACCTGTCTTTCAACAACATCTTTGCCTCTGTGCTTCTGCCTTGACTGACATCTCTGCCCAAACGCTTTGCCTTTACAGATGTCTGCTTGTGTCTGTGTATGTGCGGATAGATATGTGTGTGTGTGCGAGTGTATACCTGTTCTTTTTTCCCCCTAAGGTATGTCTTTCCACTCCCGGGATTGGAATGACATCTTATACTCTCCCTTAAAACCCACATCCTTTCGTCTTTCCCTCTCCTTCCCTCTTTCCTGATGAAGCAACCGTTTGTTGCGAAAGCTTGAATTTTGTGTGTATGTTTGTGTTTGTTTGTGTTTCTATCGACCTGCCAGCACTTTCGTTTGGTAAGTCGCATCATCTTTGTTTTTTTTAATATACATAATGTCCCTGTTTTCTCAATAGGCTTTACAAATGCTAGTGTGGGCTGTAGCTCATAAAATTTGTTTGTTTTTGTCTCACCAACACTCCCAGTTGTGCCTGTCTGGCATGCAAGCACTTGCAGTTTGTTGACTAGCTCGCTCCCCAGTGTCCATGAGCTGTGTTGCTCTGATTCCCCTTGCATTGTTGTTGCTTGTGATTGCATTGCATGCTACCGTGCATTTCAGAAGTTCGTTTGTTTGTTTACATCACTGCTACGTGCAAGGTGAAGCATTGTATTTAGAGTATCATAATCTCTAAACACATAAATGTAACAGTTTTCTTTGTTAAAACCAGTCATCTTATCATTTACACATTTGAAATATAAGAAAAAAATACAAACAAAAATTTTCCTTAAGAACTAACAACTTAAATTCTTGATTGTGACTTTCCAGCATCCTAAATCTAATATTATTATACATATATACAACTTATAGGGTAAACAGTCCTTCAATATAAAAACATTCTCAAGTTTTTGTGTGGGTAAAGGCCTTTTTCTTTACCCTGTTTGTAGGTACCAATCTGTATGCTCCAGAGAAAGGGGTTTTAGTAATTATGTATGGTCTGGTGTATAGTAGTTGCCACTTACATTTCAGTTCTCCAATTTTTCTGGATATGTGTTGTATTCTAAGCAACACCTGTTGTCCTATATAAAACTGTGTTGTACATTTCAGGTTTCCGTTATAAATTCCTTTGTATATTTAGCCCAGGTTTCAAGGTTGATTACTGTTTGTCTCTTTGTCCATGGTTTAGGGTATAAAATAAACGAAAGGTTTTGAGAGGATATACTTCCATTTTGTACACAAAATCCGTAATAATACCTGGTCCTTTTTCAAATATGTGTACATAAGCAAGTATCAGTTCCCTAAGTTCTGCTTGCTGCTCTTGAGACAAGCACTCCTGCTGCTGCTGACTCTGTTGTTGTATGTGTTAACAAATGTGAATATCGGATTTAACATTTGAATCTCAAAGTTGTGAGTAACTTTAGTTTTACATTTAAGCTTACTTCTCCTGATTAGGTCTCTTGTAAATAATTGGTTATTTATGGTAAAATGACATTAGCCCTTGGCTATATCAATTTGTACTTGGTATGTCCTAAATGTATCCATACTGATTAACCCTTTCAGACCCTGTGGTTACAATTGTGTACATTAATTTTCACGACATCTTAACTGCAATAGAAATATTTTTCCTCAATTGGGAGCTGATGTACACATTTGTGAATGTTCATTATTTTCACCGTGCACAAGTGCTGTCATCTGTTGTGCAGCACTATAAACATATCAACAGATTAAAGTAGCAGTGCAGAGCAGTTTGTGACCTTGAATGGTAGTCTTTGGTAAGCTATAACCCACAGTATAGTTCAGTACCAGTATTGTTGTTTTGCATGAACATTGCAGAATGTTCGGTTTATTTATTACAACAACAATATTTCAAAATCATTTGTTTTAGTCAACAAAAAGAAGTAATGTTTTTCTGTGTGCACAATTGTAGCCATGAGGTCTTATGTTTCCTTCACATGAAGTGCTTGTTGGAACAGTTTCTTTTTATCCTGATGATTGTATGAGTTTTGACTGGGATTTATTCAAAATATATGAAGTATGTTGTATTACTAGGTATTGTTATGAGTAACAGTTAGGAAAAGAGACATAGCATTGAAGCTCCAGTTGATGACAATATCGTTAGGTCTACTGTAAATTATTATTTTAGGGAAATACCACTACTATTATTATTATTTGTGAATATTTCAGTTCTGTTCATCATGTTGAAGAAGCAGTATGTCAACATTGAGCGAGATGCAAATGCCATTTTAGAGATACTGCTGAATGGAGACGTGTTAGATTTTGATTTATCATCAGATGAAGAATCGGTTCCTGATGTAGAATCCTACTGTACTTCAAGAGAGAAGGAAGTGAGAGTGGGGACTGACAAAATAAACAGGGGAGAAACCAACGATGAGTCAACTGCAAGTAATGAAAGTGGTGTGTGCAGTGACAATGACAACAACGATAGTGATATTCAAGACCGTGATCCACTTACCAACAATGAGCTCAGTGATGTAAAATACATTTTGTCAGAAAAAAGGACATCAAGTGGCGTCATCGTCGTCTCTCTATACTAAATTCATATTATGAATGGGAAAAATGTATTGAAGAGCAGGAAATACTTTCTCCTTCAACTTATTTCAGCAAGTACATTACCAATGATCTGTTCAGTAATATGGCTGATATGACAAAACTAAATGCCTTGCAGAATGGAACAATTAGCAATTTCAAACAAACTACAACAGTGGAACTCTAAATCTTGTTTGGGCTTCATATAATTATGGGAACTCTAAAATTTCCTAGAGAATGTATTGGGTCACAACATTGAAAAAGTCATTATTCTTGGACAGTATGCCCAGAAATAGATTCTTCCAACTCAGAACAAATTTACATCTTGTTAACAACATGGCTATACCAGCAGACAAAAAAGACAAGTTCTATAAAGTTCGGCCTATATATACTGCCATCTGTAACAGATGTCTGGATTTATCTGTGGAGGAGAGCTTGCTGTTGATGAGGCAATGATCCCATTCACAGGGAAGCTGTCCGTAAAACAGTATATGAAGGGAAAGCTTTCTCCGTGGGGTATCAAAATGTACATGTTATGTGGTAACAGTGCACAAGCCTATGATTTTATTCTTTATCAGGGAGCATCGACTGAATTTCAGACATCTTTGTTGAAGGAATTTGGCCGAGGTCCAACAGTAGTTTTACAATTATCTCAGAGAATAAAAAACCAAATTGGACATAAGATATATTTTGACAATTTATTTTCTTCATACAAGCTTTTCCAAGCATTGAATCAAGAAAAAATTTGTGCTGCTGGAACTGTCAGAGTTAATCATTTTGCAAATCCTCCTCTAATACCAGATAAGGAGGCAATGAAGAAGGAAAGAGGATTTTCGGAAGAAATTTGTAGTGCAGATGACATAACACTGGTAAAATGCGTTGACAACAAAACAGTTGTTTTAGGCACTAATTTTATTGGAGAAAGAGAAATTGACAAAGTTGAGCACTGGGGCAAAAATAAAAGTAAATATATTACTATCGATCAACCAGAGATTGTAAAATGCTAACCCAATGCCATGGGCGGAGTTGATCTTTTTGATCAATTAATGTCGTACTACAGATGTTTTATAAAGTCAAAGAAATGGCCACTCAGAGCTATTTTCCATGCTGTAGATGTTGCTGTGGTACAGAGTTGGCTTGAATACAGGAAAAATGCCATTGCAGTTGGTCTACCAATGAAGAAAATAATGGATCTCCTACACTTCCATATGAAGCTGGCTGATGTTCTAGTGTTAAGTGGGATGGATACCTCGAATAGAAGACGAGGCTGACCATCTGCCACACCTCCAGATACACATGTTCAAAGACAACGAGGAGAAACTAGGCTTCCTGAAGAGATTCAGAATGATGGAACACAACACTTGCCTCTTCATGAAACTGGTGCACTGCTTACTAGGTGCAAATTTCTGGGATGCAAGGGACGTTCATGAATAAAATGTGAAAAATGTAATGTACATCTTTGTTTGTCAAAGGAAAAAAACTGTTTATGTTCATTTCATGTCAGTTAGAACCACATAATGAACATAATTCCTGACTCATTTCATTTTTAATTAAGACTTTGGTGAATTTTGCATCTATTTTGTGTGTAAATGATTTCAAATTTATGTGCACTTTTTTAAATAAATTAGTTTTGTCTGCTATGATTTCAGTGTTGATTGAGACCCAGTGTACACAAATGCGTTTAAAATTTTTTTCGAAAATGGTAACATATCTTTTTATAAATGTTGCTTCTAAAATCATTAAAAAATCATCCAAGTCCATTACAGCATTTAAAAAAATTTTCCTTCCTCCAGAAAAAATTTGGGTCTGAAAGAGTTAAACAATCAACTATTAATTTTTCTACTATCAAAAAATTGTATTGTACAGGAAACTGTCAAAAGTGGATGGGAATTAATGCTTGTATTTTGACTCCTTTTGATTTCTGATCAGTGGCAGTTTGTACCTTGCAATTTTGAACTGGCAGTGTGGGTATATGCCCATGTTTCCTCAGTTCTTGAAAGAATACCTGTGACATCAAATTAGTTGTATCACCTGTGTCAAGCACAATGGATGTGTCAAGGTCAAATATTTTGGCTTTAATAGTAGCTTGTACCTTGCCCCCTGTCAAGTTTTCCTGTGTATCCTCATTACTTTGATACAGGTCATCTTTCACAACACTACCTTGATCATATCTGATTAAGCAAGTGTCAATCAAGCTCATGGCTCCACTCTCCTGCCAGATAACAGAACATGGGCCTACCATGACTGGTTCAAGTTTTCCAACATTGTGAACGCACCTGTCTCAGGGTTAGGCACAACTCTTACTATATGGACTGTTGGTGTTTTTATTTACCAATTGGTATACTGTGGCTCTTGACTGAAATTTTCCTTGCCTATGGGTGTTATTCAGCATATGTGCATTACTTTGCTGGTCAAATTCCACTGTCTTTGGAATATTTGGCTGTCTGGTATAGTTTTGTGTTTGCCAAGCAATCTGCTGATTATTACAGGTAGCTTGTGTCTGTATATATTGTACAGACCAGCCATACTCTACGTGCCCATAGTAGTTGTTTTTGTTAAACTTTTGTCCATTTGTTTTAGATCTGCCTTTGAATTTATGGCTTTTGCCATTGCCATTGTGATTACCATTACTGTTACCATAGATCTGTGTGGGGTATGATTGACATTTGTGTTGTGCTGTGAATCCATTGTCCACTTGTTGGTCTGTAAATTTCTGTGGCACTCTTTGCATATTAACAGGCTTCAGTTGTATTGGTCTCTCTTCGTATATCAAACCTATTGAGCCCAGTACAGATAGAAAGTTTTTTGGGTTGTGTTCCAGAATGGTAATGAGCTTTTCCCTAATGTGGGCAGGAAGATGGCTCTTTAAAACTTTCCGCACATCTATTTAAGATACCGGGTTCATTTGGTATCTGGTTTCATTCAAATATTTTTCAAAATTGCTCCTTAAGCTTCCACGTTAACTATTGAATTAAGTTGGGTTGAATACTTCACGTGAGAGCCTCTCTTGCATGGCATCGGACCAATATTTATCCAGAAAGGCTCTCTCAAACTGTACATAGTAGAGGCAATGTCCTGCCATATCTATAGCTCATAGCAGAATGTCACCATGTGTGTGCATCCAACAACAAATCTAATTTTCCATGCTTGGGTTCAGGTATGAGGTAAAACATTTCGATAAATCTCCATGGCACTATCTGCATATTAACGGGCTTTGGTTGTACTGGTCTCTCATTGTATATCAAATCTATTGAGCCCAGTACAGATAGAAAATGTTTGGTGTTGTGTTCCAGAATGGTAATGAGCTTTTCCCTAATTTGGTCAGGAAGATGGCTCTTTAACATTTTCAGCATGTCTATTTAAGATACTGGGTTCATTCGGTACCAGATAGGGTTGATAGAAGAGATAGAGAAGATCCAACAGAGAGCAGCGCGCATCATTACAGGATCATTTAGTGTCTTGAAAGTTTTACAGAGATGATAGATAAACTCCAGTGGAAGATTCTGCTAGAGAGATGCTCAGTAACTCGGTACGGGCTTTTATTGAAGTTTCGAGAACATACCTTCACCAAGGAGTCAAGCAGTATAATGCTCCCTCCTCAATATACCTCACAAAGAGACCATGAGGATAATTAGAGAGATTAGAAACCACACAGAGGCATACCAACAATCTTTCTTTCCACGAACAATACAAGACTGAAACAGAACGGAGAACCAATAGAGGTACTCAAGATGCCCTCCACCACACATCGTCAGGTGGTTTGTGGAGTATGGATGTAGATGCTCTGATAAAGACCACGGGGTTTGTTCTTTTCCCCTCACAATTGTGAGGCAAACACTCTGCGCTGTCAGTGACAGGTGTGTTTATGTTCTGTTGTGGTGTAGTGCATGGCAATTGTGCTTGCTCAACAGGTACAGCTGCCAGCAAGTACTGCTGCATTTGGCAACCTTCACTATTTTCCTTCAACAGTCTAGCCACATATTGTGGGTAACCAGTGAAAGTACCTGCCTTCTCCAAAAGGGTGGGTTTGTTTTCTGTTAAATGTTATTTTGGATTGTCAGTAGTCTTAGCAATACTGCCTCGTAGTCCTCCCTCTGCTTCCTTTAAACCTGATTCCTTTTTAGCTAGAAATTGACATTCTTTCTCTTCTAGAGCTTCTTCTACTGTATGTACATAAATGTTATACACTGATACTACCCTTTCAGTGAGGGGGTTCCCTTATCCAGCATCCCAGCTTCAGGTTTTTCAGTTATTTCCTCTACATCTGCACACATCTCTCTGTTTTTGGCAAATTTTGACTCTAAACCTGACTGGTCCACTCTTAGACTTAACTTTTGTACTTCTGTAGGTAAGTTTTTGCAAACATCATGCAGCTTGCTGACAGCATTTGTCACATTTTTTACCTGAATTTTGGAATATGCTTCACTAAGGTTTTGTAATTCACCTGCTAATTGTTCCTGTTTATCATCTATGGATGATACTGGTTTATTAATATATTTATATTGTGGGATATGTTGATAATTATTTCTTGTTTTAGTTGTTTACCTAGTTCTGTCAACTTCCCAGATAGTTTGTCAGATGATTCAGTGCATATAGACCTGCTCACCCCACTGAACTATTGATTAATATTATTCTCAAAATCATTAAGCGCCTGATTTTGCTGTGTAAATTGTTGTCCTATACCTTTAATTTGTTATGTTACACTTTCCTGAAATTCCTGTTGTTTTGCACACTTTTTGTCACATGAGTGGAATCAAATTGTGTGTCTTACTAATATTTACACTGCTTTTATGAACTGTGTGCTGTTCTTGGGTTTGCAATGTTGTGAGCAAGTAATCAAAGGAATTTTCTCTGTTGCTCCCTACAGTTTCATTATTTGAAAAAATTGTTGTGGCACCACAGTGTAAGATATGAAAGCTATATTTGGTGCAATATTTTGGAGTTCACAAGTTACAGCCAGCTGAGGGCTGGATTGCAGTAAGTTATGCTGACCAGCGGTTGCAATGTGGAATGGAGGCCACAGGGCTGTTAAAATGCTGAAAAGAGTAAATGCAGTAGTTCTCATGTCACAAGCAATAGCAAAAGGGACCCACTGGCACAACCAAGTTGTTATGCATACATAACTCAGAGTGGCACATTAGCGAAACAGAGGCACACAGCTAAGTGTAAATAGGTGCCATATTCTAAAGAGATTCATTCAAGTGGGGCAGCTCTCCTGGATGGTGTGGCATGTCACATTGCTGGGCTACATGCAGCAACAGATGGGACGTCCCAGTCCAATGCGGGTAATTGTTTTGACCCTCTGAGGCCGAAGCAGGGTAGACAGCCAGCCAACAGCAGGCCACTCCACGGCTCGCTACCACCAACTATGACAGCAAGGAAGGATGCTGTGGGCCAATCTGCAGCTCCCAGCGGAGCAGCGCTGAATCAACGGGGATAGTGGCCACTGAATTGGCTGCTGGCGCAGCCATCCTGACATCACTGGAGCTCAGCGGCTCGACCAAGGCCGGCACAATGCAGCATTGCATTGCACAGGCTGCTGGGGTCCTACCTCAGCATTTTGGGGCCCTATGATGCAGACCAAGGTGAATGGAGCACTGTAGTGGCAACAAATAAATCATTTGGAAAGTTCTCACCGAGTTTCAATACAGCACCTCCTGGCACCCACCCGCTACATTTGGTGTCTTCCCACTACATTTGGTCATCCTGATACATTCGGTGGCAGAAGTCTCCACAACATTTGGTGTCAGAATAGTGGACGTCATCTGTCCAGTATGGCATTCGAGCCCACTGCCTGCATTATGGTCACAAGATGTGGTGAGTGCAGACAAAACGTTGAGTTTTCTTTCTTTTTTGTTTTTTGAGTATGGCTCCTGGTAAGCTGCATTGTAGATGTTTTGCGTGTGCATAGTATATTTGTTGTCAGAATAAGTGTTAGTGTATTTGGAGCAGTAAGATTTATTATTATTTTTACTTTTTTTTTTTCGTTGCATTTGATTACTTTTGTATTGGTTTGAGTATGATGTTTTATTTATCTCCTCTTAAAACATAAGATGAGTGTAATGATACAGAGCTGTAGGAAGTCAGGTTGTTCTTGTACTTAAATGTTTTGTTTTGGGAATAACTGAGAATGAAAGCAACACAATGGCAGAGTCAAGGATGCCAGACATGTCTGAACCAGAAGCGGTATGGATTTTGATGGAAATGATAGCACAATTGACAGCAGACAATATGCAGTTGAGAAATGAATTAACATCTAGAAGTGAGTGGGAAACCACATCTGATCAGTTGTTGTTGCCTAGAATGCAGGAGATTGACCCAACAGCACCGAGTTTGATTATTCCATTTTCTGGCAAGGTATCTGAGGATGTGCGTTCATTTGTGGAGGACTTGGAGACTTCAGCGGTGATGAATGGTTGGTCTGATGAGCAGTTATTACATGTAGCCAAGATTAGATTAAGGGGTGAAGTGAAAACATATGTAAGGTGTTCTGAGGCCTAAAGGAAGGCAGGACAGTTTAAGCAGTTAAAGGAAGTGCTTTTACAAAGGTACAACAAAAAGAATAGTGCTTAGTAGAGAGGTTAAGTACAATGACAAAGAGACAGGAGGAGACAATGGAGAAATTTGTGGACAGGATAAGGGAAATTAATGAGTATAGTTACGAGTTGGGTCAGAGCGATGAAGCGAATAGTGTTTTGTTGCAGGAGGCTTAGTAAAGGGCACTTGATGTATTTTTGAGAGGGTTACCGGTGCATATGTCACAGAAAGTGCTGGAAGGGAATCCGAATGATTTGTATTCGGCCATTCAGCTGGCAATTCAATGTGAGGAAATAGATGTGGCAACAGGGGTACGTGAGAGGCAAACAGTTTTTACAGCAGGTATAAAGTGTTATAGGTGTGGTCGTGCAGGACATGTGCAGAGGCAATGTACCTAGTCACCAAGGAATTAAGGAAGGGGTGGAAATCGGTGGTGGGGAGGATGGAGAAGTGGAAATAAGAGAGGTGGACAGTTGTTAAATGGCAGAGGGTGCCCGAGACCCACCTAAGCTACAAATACATATGCAGAGGTGGAATGTTCAGTGGTTGGATCCATAGGAACTAAAAAGTTTAAGATTATATTGGACACAGGGGCACAATTGTCAGTGGCTACTACGAATATAATGCGACAGAGGAAGTTAGACCCACCACGTTATAGGTTGCATGGAGTGGGGGATAAGAAGGTCACACCTTTGGGGTTGGTAACAGTTGACTTTTGATCAGGGAAAGTCTGATTTAATGCATGCATGGAGATGGTACCATTGGTAAGCGAGGGCTATGACATGACCCAAGGAGTAGATTTCTTGCATCAATATCATGCCAAAATTGATCTTGGAAGACAAACTGTGGAACTTGGTGGAATATTATTTCCACTACGGGAAACAGTTTTCAATGCAGAGCTGTTGTGAGGGATGTTCAACATAATGAACAAAACAATTGAACCGCATACATTAGTATTAAGGCTTAATTCACATGAGTGTGTCTCTAGTGGCACCAGGAAGGTGCTTTGGATAAGTGTGGGGTCAAATCTACCTGTGATTCAGTATATGTTTTTGAACCATTGAAGGATAATGATGATTTTGGTTCATTGGGTTGTTTTGTGAAACGTAGTGTTGTACGCCTACAGGAGGGAATGACAGGCAAGTAGTTCGTGTGAATGATTTTAGCACTGTAGATGCAAATTTGAGGAAAGGAGTTTTAGTAGCAAATTTGGATGTGCCAGATGACGAAGACTGGTGTTTGAGAGGTAGGTGAAGCAACCAACCACTAACTGCTAATACTGCATTGCATGATAAAATTAAGCATTTGAAGGGAGGAGAAAGAGAGCATGTGGAAGAATTATTGTGGGAATTTAAGGATATGTTTTTTCCACAAGGGTCATTAACAGCAACTCCATTAGTTCAGTATAGGATACCAACAGGGAATGAAACACCTGTTTAGCATAAGCCATACAGATATTTGCAGCCGATTGTGGAGGATTTCATTGATCAGCAGTTTGCAGACAAGTATTTGAGGTTTATTGTATGTGCATACAATGCAAAAGTCCATACAAATACCGGTTTGTCTCCATATGATGTAGTGTACAGGCAAAAAATTCTGTCACTGTTTGATTTAGTGAAACTAAATAAAGAAAGGACTGGTGAATCTGTATGTCAATTCACGAGAACAATTTGGGATGTCTGGAAACGGGTACAAAAGGTGAATACAAAGGCTTTGGAAAGGCAGAAAGATGCAGTAAAGTGGAAAGGAAGTTTACCACAGTATAAAGTGGGGCAATGGGTATTGCTGTGCAGCCCCTAAATGTGAAAAGGGAAAACAAAGAAGTTCCTCACAAGGTATCAAGGGCCATACCAAGTTGTTGAAACCACATCTTCCATCAATGTTAAGCTTCAGCTGCCAACTAGAATGACGACAGTACACATTGGGGAGTTACAGCCATTTAAGGGTTGCCTGGATGTGATTCGAGGCACGTCACAGGAAGGAAAGAGGAAGAAAGAGAGAGTGAAGAGAGGTGCTGAGTATGGAGAAAACCAGGAAGATAGAGTACAGCATGAAGTACCGTATGCTTTGCAATCTGGAAAGTAGTAGAGTATTTGCAGCTTTCCCCCCCCCCCCCCCCCCCCCTGTCATGTCATTGGGTTGTGTAGACTAAGTAGGCATTGTATTTTCGAATATGTGTTTTTTCAAGTATTGTGAGCCTGCTAGGAGCAGCTGTCTTTCTGAAGAGGGAGGAAGGGTGATGGTGATCCCTGTCCTCAGGTCACTGAAAAGGGAAGTGTAGCATTTGATGTATGTGGAGTGTTGTTGGAGGAGAAATCAAACGCAGTTCTGGAGAAATAAATGAATCAGAGTAAATTCTGAGGAACAGCTGTAATAAATATGTGTTGAACGATGTCAAAGTCATACAATTTCCTGTTTAAATTTTTAGTTATCGACAGTGCTAGGGTCAGGAAAGTCGTGTTTATTGCACCAGTTCATATAATGTAAATTTAAGGATGAAAGTAGTGATGCAATTGGTGTAGAGTTTGAATTAAAAATAGTGAATGTTGGAGGAAAATCTGTGAAGCTACAAATATGGGACATGTGCATTGTGCAGATATTTTTAACTAGGGGGAAAGGAATAGACTGTCCTAGGGACATTATCGAGCCAAAATTGAGCTTGCAAAGGGTCAGGATATATTGGATCTTCTTCACCTACAAGAATTTGATAGTAACAGCAAGTTGTTTTGAGCAAGGAGTATTTACAGAAGCAAAATGTGTAGAGCTTGAGAGGAGCAGAATTTTAATTAATGGAACTAAGTGTAACGTAATAGGACAAACCTTCCATCTGCCAGCGTCAATTTCAGGAGACATGCAATTGAATGTTGAGCAGCCACAGCTGTACTAGCCAGAAGCCACTTTAGAGTTTTTGCCAAGGCAGAATCTGACACTGCTAAATCAAACTCTGGATCCAGGTCTCTTGAGATCCGTAAACCAGTTTGTTTTAGAGCAAGAGGGGTGGATATCAGCCGAACAGCTTGTTCAACATGTCGTGCAGTACAGGGAAAGGCAATGGCAAATATCAATCATTTTGAGCACCTCTGTGCCAAGTGCCATCACAGCCTTAACTTTGTTATGTGTTGTTTCCTTTCTGATCAGGCAGAGAGCTAGTTTCAAGAGGGAAACAAGAGTAGCCCAAGTCCCAGTGGAATGGATACCGAGGGCATGAGACGAGTAGGTAAGGGGTTGATCGAGCAGTGGTCATCCAGTAAGGAATTTTTACATTTTGTTTTGTGTCATGGTTTTAAGGGGCGCTAGACCACATTTAAGTTTTCTAATAGTAAGGCTATATGACATAGGTGCCCACCCAAACAAGTTAAGAGCTAGTTAAAGTATGACCCGAGGACTGGGTCTTTCCAAAGAGGGGAATAATTTACTGGCACCACAGTTTAAGATAGGGAAGCTAGATTTGGTGCCTTATTTTGGAGCACACAAGTTATAGCCAGGTGCACATGGATTGCAGTAAGTTATGCTGACCAGTGTTTGTGAAGTGGAATAGAGGCCACAGCTGAAAAGAGTAAATGTATCGGTTTGCATTACACAAGTTACAGGCAGAAGGGGCCCACTGGTGCAACCCAGGTGCTGTGCATATGTGAATCAGAGTAGCGTATTATCAAAACAGAGGCTCACAGCCAAGTATAAATAGGTGCCGTATTCTAACGGGATTCATTCAAGTAAGGAAGCTCTCCTGGATGGATGTGCATGTCACACTGCTGGGCTACATGCAGCAAAAGATTGGGTGTCCCAGTCCAATGTGGGTCATTGGTTCGACCATCTGAGGCTGATGTGGGGTAGCCAACCAGCCAGCGGCAGGCCATTCCATGGCTCACCACCACCAGCTATGCCAGCAAGGAAGGACGCAGTGGGCCACTCCGTTGCTCCCAGTAGAGCAGTGCTGAGTCAACAGGGATGGTGGCCACTGAAGCGGCTGCTGGCATAGCCATCCTGACATCACTGGAACTCAGCAGGCCAGCCAAGGCCAGCATGAGACAGTGTTGCATTGCACAGACCGCTGGGGTGCTTCCTCAGCATTGCGGGGCCCTGTGACACAGACAGAGGAGAATGGAGCACTGTAGTGGCAACAAATAAATCATTTGGAAAGTTCTTGCTGAGTGTTAATACGGCACCTCCTGGCACCCACCCACTACATTTTATGTCTTCCCGCTACATTTGTTCATCCTGATACATTCAATGGCTGAAGCTGCCATTACAAAATGGTTCCCGGTGAGAACTGAGAAACTGTCTCATCAAGGGTCATCAAATTGACCGTGATTAGTTATTTTACCAGTGACATCATTTATTGATAGTAGGATGCCAACCTCATTGTTTTGGCAGCCATCAGCCAGTTCAGGAGTTGGCACATTACCTTCAACTGCTGCCAAGCTCGAAATTCTAACATCTTAGCATATTGCATTTTGTAATGAATTTTTCAACAATAGCCATTTCTACTGACTGCATTGTGGTTAGTTTCTAATAAAATGTGAATAAATTTTTTTCAGAAATGAACTTTTGTCTGTATCAGTACTTTGCAATTAAAGTAGATTTAGCTACATATTCACTAATGAACCTGATTATTACCTGACACATTCTTACAGAATTTGAATGACTCATCTTGCACTTTAATGATGACTTTGTACAGATTTTCATCTTTTCTGTAGAAATGGACTTTCCCTAAAGGATATTAATTGGAAGGAAAAGAGATTATATTCTGCCAGAGAGTCAGCACCAAATGTGGCCATATTGGCAAGCAGCGTAGCAGCTTCTTGCCTTTACCACCGACATCAGCAACCCCGACTCATCTCGTTTGTAGGCAGAATTTAATTTTTATTTGCTCTCTGAATGTTTTTGTCATTCCCAACCTTGTGGACATGTAACAAATACAATGACAGTTTCATTAGTTTCCTGTAACAACCATATGAATCACTTATCTAAAAAAAAAATTTATCTCAACAATTGAAAGGTCTGTTCATTTTTCGTCTGGTGCCATCCTTTAAACAGTCGCCATTGAATAAGTATATATGTGGGGACATAGAAAGTGATTAATAATTGCCTGAATAATTGGAAAAATTGATAGGAAAGAATAGTTAAAAGAAATTTGAAGGTGATTTATGAATCCGTACACAATCCAAGGTGAACTTTAACTGATACTATTATCAACAGAACTTCAATATCAATACATTCAAGGTCAATATTCATAATTTGCATTACATACTGCTTCACATTAATTCCATTGTGTTTAGTTGTGATGGTGATAATGTCAATTCTGGATCACTCCTAATGATTTAGTGTAAATTTTTCTCGTCTGCTCCAAACCTCCTGATGCAGAATCTTGGCAGCAGGTGAAATGATGAACAGACAGGGATGGATGTCTCATATATACAAATAAATTTTGCTTTCCTAATAACTTTTTATAACACTTTTAATGCACACGGTTGAAATACACATTTTTTAACAACGCAGGTTCATAAGATTCAAGGATAAGTCCACATGCTACCACTTATAAAAACAAACAGGTGAAAATACAGTAATTAATAAACTGAAGAGCATATTTCTTATTTTGTTTCAATGCAGATGTATCAAAACATTATCTTCAGCACAAAACAACCCATTAATTTATCCTTGTCACTGTTTGTAACTCATTCAGTTTAGATACAGCTTACATATAAGAAAAGAAAAGAATGAAAAAATAATATGATTCAGCACTTTGATCTTATCAAGTAATTTGTGCCTCATGAGTTCATACTGTTCATTGATTTTGACAGTCTGTGGTATGGGGTATAAATGCATCTGTTCCCTCTCGTACTGTAAAAATGTACATATTCTCTAGGTTTTGCTTCTGGTAACTTCTTTTTTGTGTAAATTAAAACATTGAATACATATAAGTTTATTACAGTTTTGATCTTTTGTTCACAAAACAATAGTTTACAGTGTTCCTTACAAGAAAAAACAGTAATTACCCCCATTACTTTTTCCTGCACTATTAAGATGTCATGCACACAAGTAGAGTTCCCCATAAAATAATATCATATGTTAGTATGCTTTGGAAGAAAGAACAATAGAATGTTCTGGCATACTTTTTGGGTACACAGTCCATAAGTCACCTTAATAGATAAATTATTCTTGACAGCTTGCCACTAATATATTGTATATATTGTCCCCAACATAATTTATCATCTTTACCCCCAAAAAGTTAACGTAACTAGGATCCTGTGTGTACGTATGTGTGTGTTTGTGCGCAATCTATTTTTGATGAAGGTCTTACTGGCCAAAAGCTTTATTTGTGATAGTCATTTTGTTGTGCCCCTCTGCACCTCAACATCTCCACTATTATGGTGAGTGGCAACTTCCCTTTTCACAATATTGTTACATTCCATCCTGGATATTCCATTGTTTGATTAACTAACTGAGACACTGTATATGCATTCACTTGAATTTTGTGCATACCATACTTTAAAGCATAATGATGTCATAGAACTTATTCATGTTAGCCTTCTGGTTTGACAAGTAGTATTTCACCTTTGAGATGTATATATTTTCCCACCTCCACATTGCAAATGTTTTGAGTGAAATGCCCAGTCGATGCGCTGTTGTTATCATGTCAGTTCTATCAACATTAAGAGTTATTTAGTTATTGGGGTTTTATAAAATTCCTGGATTCATGTCTCGTCACTGTGCAGCCTATGAAAAGGATTGCAGAAGACTCCCAAACAAATTCCAAAGTACAGTTCAGTTTTAATACCAATATATTTCCAGGACTCTGGTGTCTGAGCCTGGTGAACTGTACCAGTTACATCACATGTACCCAAAGTTGACATCAAATGACACAGAGTTCACAACAATCAACAAACGAGTGAGCCTACAATACATTTGCTCACAACCTTAGCCAAAATACGAGTGCCCCAAGGCACCTGCATGACTTCTATTTACACTTTTGTTAACAATTACAGACAATGAAAATTACAATTTTATGTAAAATCACAATTAAAAGTTAAACCGAATATGAGATACGCATTGCTAAAAATTTACAATCAATGTGCTG
Organism: Schistocerca americana; assembly: GCF_021461395.2. Taxonomy (NCBI): domain Eukaryota; kingdom Metazoa; phylum Arthropoda; class Insecta; order Orthoptera; family Acrididae; genus Schistocerca; species Schistocerca americana. Next base: position 671,327,646 of record NC_060122.1, read on the forward strand.
AACAAGGTGAACCTATTTTCAACTTAGTTACAAGTTAATATAACATTTTCTGACTAATTATGTTACAGGTAACAATTACATTTCTAAATTTTTTTATAACAAATCAACTAGTGCCTGAATTTTAGTACTAACATGTATCAGCGATTCAATTAACATGCTTTATTTATATGTTCTATTTAATTTGCTGTAGTAATTTTATACTGATAGGTTTACTGGTACATCCCGACCATGTGCTATATTTCTTACAATAAGTATAAATAAGACTCCCTAAGGAAATAATGCCAACAATTCCAAACGTGAACTCAAATTTTCATAATTCTGTGGCGGTTTCTTCTTTGTAAAATATTTGGTGAATTTCTCAGAACTGTGAAGCTATTGAACATACTGTTTCTTTATTAATTACAGAATAATGCAACAGGTATAAGCTGCTGATCTAGAGTACCTGTTGCATAATATTTTAAAAACATGCAGGATGTGAGAGCAAAAAGCAAGATAAGATTTAAAATTAAAATTTAATGGAAGTGTTTGTGAAACTGATGGTCCCAGGCATAATGCTGTAAGTGGAGATGGAAAAGGAACTTGAGGTCAAATCATTGACTAAAAGGAGGGTTCAGTTGATATGACTCAGCTTAAGATATCAAGGAATTGTCAGATTGGTGTAAGTTACAAAAACTGTTGAGACAGACAGAGTAACGAACACAATAAACAAATTTAAATCTATGTAGGCTGCAGCACTTATTCAGAGAAGGAAAGGCTTGTACAGGGTGTGGTGAGCTGCCTTGAATCAGTCTTCATTCTGAGGACTGCCGAAACATGTGGAGATCTAATGATGGGAATGTGTTGCGGCGGTGGTGGGGGGAGGGGGGGGGGATGCAAAACTATGTTGATATCATTAGCTAATAATAGGAGAGCCAGTGTATACCTGCAGAAGCCTGCAATAGCTCATTTTATTCCTAACAAAGATAATTTCTGATATATTAATGAGATATATTGCACACATACTGGTGATGGACTTCAGTTGTGAGAAACAATGACTGGGCTACCCTGTTACTGGATTCATATTAATCCTTAGATGTAAAAGTCCAATCACTCTGTGCTGCCGCCAAACTCAAGCAAAGGGCAATTAAATAAACTGTAGCATTACCATATATATAGTATGCGTAGGTTTGGCAGTCTTTTGCTGATGTAAATGAATGTTTGCAGTGACTCAAGTGCTCTTCCTATCAAGACTTCCCCACATGGGAGATGTATCAAAATTATGAGACCTTGCATATTAGTCCTCAGCTCTTTCATATTGTAATGAGGAAGATAGACTGCATATAAAATGTTAGTTCATTCCTGTTATGTGTGCCTCAACATGATTCAGTATTTCATCTTTAAGGATTCACAATAGAAATAATATTGTTATGATTCTATGAGCATAGACTGAAAATCTTCTGACCTAACAAAGAAATGACACATTTCTTCTTCAAATTTATGTTTATTTTTCAACAATAATCCCCTTGTAGTGTATGGTACGCATAACTCTGAGATATGCTCCCATATCTTTGTTGTTCAATCTGAAGACTGATTTGATACAACTCCCCATGCTACTCTATCCTCTGCACAAGCCACTTCATCTCTGAATAACTACTGCAACATACATCCTTCTGAATCTGCTTATTGCATTCATCTCTTTGTCTCCCTCTTTGAATTTTACTTCCCACACTTCCCTCCAGCACTAAATTGGTGATCTCTGGACGTCTCAGAATGTTGTCCTATAAACGTATCCCTTCTTCTAGTCAGATTTTGCCACAAATTTCTTTTCTCTACTATTCTGTTCAGTGTCTTCCCATTCATTACATGATCTACCAATCTAATCTTCAACACACTTCTGTGGCACCACATTTCAAAATCTTCTATTCTCTCTTCTCTAAGCTATTTATCATCCATGCTTCACTTCCAATTATGGCTACAGTCCATACAAATGCTTTCAGAAAGGACTTCCTGATGCTTAAACCTATATTTGATGTTAAAGATACTTCTCTTGCCAGTGCAAAGCTACATTTTATATCTTCTCTACTTCAGCCATCATTACTTATCTGGCAACCAGAATAAAAACTCATCTACTTCTTTAAATGTCTTGTTCCCTAATCTAATTTTCTCAGCATCATCTGGTTTAGTTTGATTGCATTCTATAACTCTTGATTTGATTTTTTTGAAGTTCATCTTCATCAAGACACTGTCCATTTTTCAGAGTCCTTTCCTGCCTCTGGTAAATCATTGGCCAATTCCAAAGTATTTACCCTTTAACACATTCAAATAATAGCTAGTGTCTTTCTATGCAAAATAGCTTTTATGAAGATGACAGCCTCTTCATTTAAAGGAAATTTATGACCCATGAGTCAACTTTTAGCTTTCAAAAAAAAAAAAAAAAACTTTCAGCTAGGTCCAGTCAGTTAAGAGACTGGCCATCAGTTGAAACTCCAGTTCATGGATTTTTGCCATGGCAACCACTGAGATGTGAAACAGCACACAGTGAGCAATTGTAGCACCAACATGTGGTCATCTTTCTCCTCTCTAAATTTTCACACGATACGTGACAAACACAGTCCTTAGATAGGTTCATACCCTCTGTCCTGTCACCTTAATTCAGTGGTTCTCTAGCACTATTTGCTGAACATGAGCAATGTTATAATCAGTTGTTGCTGTTTCTGGCTGTCCCAAACATTCATTGGTACATCACAATTAAATTTAGTTGCACAAAATTTCATAGGGGTAAATGATGGTGCAGAGTACCTGTAAACAACATCCAATTTGTATTTGATTTCCACAGGTGTACTGACTTCCAAAAACCAAAATCTACTGATAGCTTGATATTAAGTTTTGTCCATTTTCCACATGGATAACTCACTAAAATGGCTGTCAAACTCAACTGCACATACAAAAAAGCTGAAATTATGGCAAGTGCCTTACTAGACATGTGCAGATAAATTCCCCAATTTTTGTTGATATATTCTACTGCTTTCATGTTGAGGTTGAAAATTTTCAGACGACCTCCATAAATATCAGTGACAGATATTAAGATCATATACATAATTTACATCTACAATCATAACATATTAAACGAAATTGAGTGACAAAAATTATAGCTCACCTTCAATGCATAGGCAAGTGAGAGAGTTGGGATGAGTGGCAAACTTTTAGGTACCATAAATATCAGTGACAGATATTAAGAGCATATACATAATTTACATCTACAATCATAACATATTAAACGAAATTGAGTGACAAAAATTATAGCTCACCTTCAATGCATAGGCAAGTGAGAGAGTTGGGATGAGTGGCAAACTTTTAGGTACCATTATAGCAAATGCCATAATAGCAGTAGCAAAGGAGTTAGTTGAATGTAAAATAACACCAAGAGTCCATTCATTGTTAAATTGGTATATGTGTATTAAAGTTTGTGCCATTGGTACTGCCAGAATAAATAAGGCCATAATGACTCCTGGAATTTGTAAAATAAAAATTAACAGGCATGTTATATGTAAAATATCTGATATAATTCTAAAATTACATCTACATCTATATCTACAACCGCACTGTACAAACTACAACAAAGTGCATGACAGAGTGTACATCCCATTGTATTAGTTATTAGGGTTTTCTCCTTCAATTCATGTATGGAGCATGGGAAGAATAATTGTTTGTCTGCCTCTGTGCATCCTCTAGTTATTCTAACTTTTTCCTCATTATCCCTATGTGAGCAGTACATAGAGGGCTGTAGTATATTCCTAGAATTTCCATTTAAAACTGGTACTTGAAAGTTTGGCATTAGACTTTCTCACTATATTCTACTCCAATCTGCCAAGTGTCTGCCAATTTCTTCAGCATCACTCCCGGGTACTGTGTGTCTGTGTTGTCCTCATCATTTCATCATCATCATCATTCATCATAGTGGCAGGATTCAACTGCAAAAAAAATTGTAGTGTGGAAAAATTGGGACTTTGTACAGGTGCTGATGACCTTGCAGTTGAGCACCCCAACAAACCAGACATCATCATCATTCAGCATCACTGTAACACTCTTCCACAGTTCAAAGAACATGTGACCATTCATGCTGCTCTCCTCTGTACACATTTGATATTCCTGTTAGTCCTATTTGGTATGGGTCCTACACACTTGAGTAATATTCTGGAATGTGTCACACTAGTGATTTGTAAGGACTCTCCTTTGTAGACTGATTACACTTGCCCAGTATTTCACCAATAAATTGAATATGTGATCATTCCATTTCATATCCCTATGACATTTTACACCAAGTTATTTATATGAGTTGTAACATTCAACTGTGACTGACTGATATTATAGCCATAGGCTATCTTTTTTTCCGTTTTGTGTTCTTTCTTAATCAAGAACAAATATCGTCTGTGAGAGGCATCATGTACCACTCACTATTTTCTTTTAATGTTGCAACATATTTGTACAAAGTCTTTAGATATTTTTAATTAAAAAAGCACAAATCATGGAATGCACATAACTGGAAAGGGTAAGAGACTTCTCAGCTATAAAACTCTGGAAATGTTGACTGCAGCTAGCAAAAGAATAAAGGATGAGTCTAAAATAGCAGAACCAACTGTAGGATATGAACCACAAACAATAGCACAGCAGCAATCACTATCTGCAACACTACTTCTGCTTCAGCAGAATCAACACCAGTGGCTGCTAAATCAGCATCAACAAAAACAAAACTGTTATCAGAAGCAGCTGCAACAACCGAAAAGCAACTTCATCATCATCACAGTCAACAGCAAAATCACAACCACCATTGACAACAGCAGCAGAGCCACAGTCACTAGTGGCAGCAGCATTGCCAGAATCATTATCATCAGAAACACAGGCAACAAGAGAAGAAACAGCACCAATAATGGGAAAAGCAAACATCAACATTTGCAGAAGTAATAGGAGCCACTTGTCCCCTTAACAAGACAAGAATTTCACCACCATGCCATCTGAAGGAGCAATGAACATTAGAACTCTCATCAAATGGTCATATACTGAGGGAGAGGAAGAAGCAGTTCCATCCCATCTCAATGATTTTTTGCTGAAGGGCTAAAGGGAAACCACTCTAAGGCAAGTACAACAGTAATGTTCTTACATAGTAATGTGCAGTCTCTTAATGACAAACTTAATAAACTTCAGTATTGGCTGGAAAACTTAAACTGCACTGTGATTTCAATAAATTAACACTGGCTTAGAACTGAGAAACTAATATTAAGTGTACCATTTGGATATGAATTGGCATCCAGCTACCGTAGAAAAAGTATTAAACATTGTGGTGTACCTGTGTACGTTAAAAATAGTGTGAACCTAATCTATGAAGTTATAGATTAAAATGATTTGTGCATAGAAGTAAAGTTTGAAGCTGCAGCCTTAATGTTGCCAAAATAGAAATTATAATAGCTTCAGTATACCGCCCCCCCCCCCCCCTTCCAAAACACAATGAAGACCTTTTTGCGGAGCTTCTGGAGAAACTGAAACTCTTGTTCCCCAATACAAAGATTACAGAATACTAATATTTGATGATATCAGTACAGACATTAGGCTTAAGAATATAAATGTTGATCACTTGCTAAATACATTAAGATCCCTTAACTTCAGTTGTGTAAATGACAAATCCACAATACAGGAAGCATATCTAGATAACATAATATGCAATTTTCATCTAAACAAAACAGAATTTCACACAATCAAGCTAGGCATTTCAGATCATGAGGGACAGTGCCTCAGAAAACTCTTAACAGTAAAGCAACTGAAACTTCTGTAGAAAACTTATATGACCAATTAACAAATCAAAGCTACACAAGTTAATAAGGAAACTGAATTTAATGAAATGGGATAAAATAATAACCGCTGCAGGTGCAAATGAATGTACCAAGAGTTTTTGGAACTGTTAACTGACAATTTTGAAGAATGTTGTAAATGCTGCAAAAAAACATATCAAAACAAAATCATTACACAAAACCAGAAAATCTGAAAAGCTGGTACTCCCCACATCTAAGTAGAGTAGGAATCATAATGCTATTCTAACATGATAGGTCTAAGCACAATAATGCTGACAAGGAAATGTATATGAAAGTGAAAAAGATTTACAGGTCTGAGATCAAGGCAGCTAAGTGAAAAGCAAATGTTACATATATACTGAACTCAGTGAATAAATGCTAAGCTGCATGGGAAATTATTAAAACAGAAATAAACTGTAGTGATAAAGTATACAAGAAATCAATTCCACCTAATATTCTAAATGCCAATTTTGACAGTCCTTAATCAGACAACTGTATAATGGAGGACACGAGAAAGGCAGAGGCTCTGCTACCAGAAATGAACAGTAAGCAGTCAGACAGGATTCCCTGGACTCATGTAACTGAGAAGATGGTCAATGAATCAATAGCTGAGCTCAGTAATTCTAGAGCAGAGGATTACTATGGTCACTCAAATTACATTATTAAATACATCAGAAATCAAATTGTAACACCACTGACTGAAATAATCAACAAAATTTTAAGTGAAGGTAATTATCCATAATGTTTAAAAATATCTGTAGTTAAACCAGTACATAAGAAAGGAGATACAGCATCTCCAGTTAACTATCAACCAATATCACTTACACCCATAATACCAAAAATAACAGAATCCTGCCTGCATAAACAGATCAGTCAATATTTTAAACATAATGATATACTTACCTCCGTATGGTATGGTTTCAATTCCAGCCTTTCTACAGTCAAAGCAGTTGAGAATATAGTAGCAAAAATATACAATTGTTCTGAAAATAAAGATATTATCTGTGCAACACTGTTGGACCTTAGGGAAGCTTTTGATATGGTCTCCCACAATATTCTCATAAAAAGCTCTAACACTATAGAGTGAGAGAGAATGCTCTGTGTCTAATGCAGTCTTTCTTGGCCATTACAAAACAGTTACTTAAGGTAAATAATCAAATTTCAGAATGTCTCCTAGTTGTAAAGTGCGTACCTCAAGGATCTGTTCTTGGACCTTTCCCTTCCATTATTTTTATAAATAATTTACCTGCAGTTGTACCAAGTGATGCAGTGCTGTATGCTGATGACACAACACTCATCATATGCAAAAGCAACCCTAAAAATGTACAAAAAGCATTACAGTGGCAATGGAGAGACTCACTACTTGCTTTGAGGCAAATGTACTGCAGAATAACGATAGTAAAACTGAAGCTACTGTATTCAAACTGAATGCTCCCAGTAATGATAACAAAACAGTAAAATCATTTGGACTTCATTTTGATCAAAAGCTCAGCTGGGATACCCACACAGGGACATTAGGTGGCAAATTTGCATGTGTCATCTATCTGCTGTACAAACTGAGGAGCAGTGTCACTAAAGAACTTCTGTTATATATATATTTTGCATTCTTCCATTCCCAGCTGACTTATGGAATACTATTATGGGGCAATTCCATATGCTCAAAATTAGTGGTTAAATGGCAAAGGAAAGCCATAAGATGCATAGCAGGACTTAGCCCATATGAACCATGTTGAGATTATTTTCAACAACTAAATATAATGACAGTGCCTGACCCGTATGTTTACAACTGCCTTGTCTTCGGTAAAGAGAATCTAAGTAAATTTGACTTAAGGAGGACAGTTTATGACCATAACATAAGAAATGTACACACAATTAATATGCCGTATTCTAGGCTTGCAAAGACACGCAATGGTTATAAATATCTTGGTCCTGTCTACTTCAACAAATTAACTGAAAATGCTTACACAGTGCCAGTAAATAAATTTAAAACTAGGCTTCCAAGCTGGATGAAAGTAAAGTAATTTACTATGCACAAGAGTTCCTTGAATATGTGACAAATGACCCACTTTCCTTATGAGAATGAACAAAACTTAACTGCAAACTAGGCATGTGCCACACTGTGCAACTATTTTATTACTGTTTCATGTACTTATTGTAAATTATCTGTTTTATTATTTGTATGTCATTCACTTAAATATTTAGCTCATTTATCTTGTAAATGATCTGTTAGGAAATTTTTTGTTGTAACTGACATTTGCATAAATATGTATTGTAAAGTAGCACACTACAACCTGAAAGTGAAGGTAAGCACCCTTAGAGACAAATGGTGGCTGACTAAAGCCAATGAAATGCAGTCATACACTGACACAAACCAAACAGGCAGATTCCTCAAGTGCCTGAAGACTATCTTTTGTCCAAAATCAAGGAAGACAGCACCTGTTTATGACAAAGATAAAACCTGTCAGGTGACGCAACAGAGTGATATCCTTGCTCGGTGGGCAGAACATTTTGATGATGTTCTTAAGCCCAACCATCAGACAACTGATATTTTATACATAAAATCATTTGAAGGCCTGATAGTTGATGAACAACTTGGTGATGCCCCTCCATTCAGTGAATTCATTTCAGCACTGGCTAAGCTGAAAAATAACAAATCAGCAGGATTAGACAACTTACCATCAGAACTTTATAAATATGGTGAACCAAACATTATGAACCCATTGTTTGTTCTAATTTAAAAGATTTAGGAGCGTGAAATAATTCCACAAGATTGGAAAGATGCCTACATTTGCAAGATCTACAAAGGCAGAGGTGACATTTCTGACTGCAGCTCTCACAGGGAAATCTCTCTTCTCTCAGCAGCAGAGAAAGTCCTGGCTCACACACTCAACAACTGGCTAATGCACCTCACAGAAAATTGTTACCAGAGACCCAGTGTGGCTTTTGCCCAGACAGAGGCACAGTGGATGCCATATATGTTATTGAACAAATGCAAGAGAAAAGCTTAGAGCAACATCAGCGTCTGTACATGTGCTTTGTAGACCTGGAAAAATGCACTTGACCAAGTCCTATGGGAAGCTCTCTGGATTACACTACAGAAAACTGGCTGCCCTGACAAAATTATTAACTTGATTGGACAGTTTCATGACAACATGATGGCAAAAATCCACCATTAAAATGAGCTTTCAGACCAGTTTCCCATGACATGTGGTGTGAAACAATGCTGTGCACTGGCTTCCACACTCTTCTCACTTTATTTCGCAGCTGTTATGAGAGATGTGACCAAAGCCTGCAGTGGTCAAGAGGGTCTTGGCTCATCTCTCACCTCAGAACAAAAAGTCATGTAAATAAAATATCTGTCTTAGAAATTCTTTACACAGATGACTTATGCATGATGGCTAATTATACTGAATCTCTCCAGACATACATGAACCTGCTAAATGAATCCTGCAGAAGATTTGGTTTAGTCATAAGCATCCCCAAGACGCAAGTCCTTCAACAACCCTTTAGGGGTTCCCAATACAGACAACTGCAGTATTAAGATGGCCAACAAACATTTGGAAAATGTGTCACACTTTAAATATCTAGGTAGCCAAATTATAAGTAACAACAGTGTGACAACAGAAACTGCAACTCATACAACCAACGCAGCCTCAGTTTTCAGCAAACTGAATCATCGAGTATGCAAACCACATGATCTTAGTCTACAAATTAAAATTGCAGTCTACAAAGCAATAATATTAACAACTTTACTCTATGCCTTGGAAACCTGGTACTGTTATAAAGCTGACATTAGGAGGCTAGACACCTTTCATCTTCAATGTCTGATATCAATTCTCCGCATGAAATGGGAAGACTGTGTTCCAAACACAGAGTTTTGTGTCGCGTGAAACTGCCTGGCATTGAAGCTCTCTTAATGTAACACCAACTGAGATGGAGTGGCCATATCATACACATGGATGACAGTAGACTTCCCAAAGTGGTGTTCTACTCAGAGCTCACATGTGGAAAGCAGCGGCAAGGTAGCCAACACCTGAGATATAAAGACACCATCATATACCACCTCACAGCTTGTGGCATTCCAAGCAAACATTGGGAGGAGCTTGCATTGCACTGATCTGAGTGGTGCTCAACTGTACACAAGAGTGTGAAACAATTCAAGCATATCTGCCTAAAGAAGCTGGATGATAAGTGAAAGCTCCGCAAATCGAAGCCCAAGCCTAATTACATCTATACATATAACTCGACTGGGCAACTGTATTGCAATTTGTGGCACTGGATTTTCAAAGCAAAGCTTGGTTTTGCAAGCCACATCTGAGCCCACCACACTACAGACTAAATGACTGATGGAGTCGCTGTCACCAGATACAGCAAGGAGGACATGATAATTGTATCCATCATGGATTATTATATTGTAGTTAATGACATTTGTCCAAGTTTATATTATTATTATTGTTGTTATCATTTTATTAACACTGACAACACCAGTTACATGTAAATATATTCAAAAGTGGAATAAAACATTTGCTTTTGTAAATTAAAAAAAGTGCATAATATTTTTGGAAAAATGATTTGAATACATTTAATTGATGATACAATGTGTCAGTGAAACAATAATTCAAGTTCAATCATTCATTCATATAGTTACATCTAATTCTATATACATACTGTGCAAGCTACCAAACAGTGCCTGGTGCAGGGTACCTTGTACCACTACTAGTCCTTCCCTTTCCTGTATTGCTCACAACTGAAGCAAGGGAAAACAACTGTTTTCACACACCCATACAGGACTGAGTATTTCTTATCTTCTCTTTATGGTCCTTATGTGAAATGTGCATTGGTTCCAGTAGAATTTTGCTGCACTCAGCTGAAAGTAGTGGTTTTCACACTTTCTTAATAGTGTTATGCAAAATAAATGTCAAATTCCGTCTGGAATTTCCCATTTGAGCTCACAAAACATCTCTGTAATACTTGCACGTTGCATGCCTCTGAACTGGTTCAATGTCTTTCTTGAATCTGGTGGGGATTCCAAATACTTGATGAGTAATCAAGAACTGGTCACACCAATTTTCCGTATGATGTCTCCTTCATAGAAAAGCTATACTTTACTCAAATTCTCCCAATAGACTGATGTCAAACATTTACCTTTCCTAATACTGACCTTATATAATTGTTCCATTTCATATTGCTTTCTGACACTACAGTTAGATATTTAATTAATGTGACTGTGTCAAAAAGCACACCGCCAATGATGTATTCAAACATTATGTGATTCTATTTCGTACTCATCTGCATCAAATTACATTTTTGTACACTTAGAACATTATGTGATTCTATTTCGTACTCATCTGCATCAAATTACATTTTTGTAAACTTAGAACTAGTTGCTCTTCATCACACAACTAGGCCATCTTGTATCCTCCTATAGTCACTCAATGTTGACACTTTCACGTACACCACAGCATCATTAACAAACAGCTGCAGACTGCTGCTCACCATGTCTGTCAGATCAATTATGTGTCCAGAGAATAACAGCTGTTCTATCACTCTTTTCTTGAGCACTGATGATACTCTTGTCTCTGTAAAACACTCACTGTCAAGAGCATGGTACTGGCTTCTACTACTTATGGAGCTTTTGAGCCACCTGCACATCTCAAAACCTATTCAATGTGCTCATTAACAATCTGCAGTGGGGCACTATGAGGAAAGCTTTCCAGAAATCTAGGCATACTGAATTTGCCTGTTTCCCTTTTTCCATGTTTCACAGGATATCACATGAGAAAATGGCAAGGTGAGTATGACATGTTGCAATGCTTTCCAAATTCCTGCAGATTTGTGGACAGAAGCTTGCTTATGTCACGGAAATTTATTATAGGTGCTTGAACTTAGAACATGCTCAAGAATTCTGCACCAAACTGATGTTAAAGATATTAGACTTTGGTTTTTTGTATCTATTCTTTTACTCTCCTTGTATATGGGAGTCACCTCTGCTTTTTCAGGTCACTAGCGACTTTTCGCTGGGTGAGAGATTCATGAAAAATACAAGCTAAGTATATGACCAATGCTGATGCATATACTCCATAAAATCAAATAGGAATTATATCCAGATGTGGCAACTAATTAGTTTTCAGCTCTTTCAGTTGCTTCTCAATGCCAGAGGTGCTTATTTCTATGTCCTCCATACATGTGTCTACACAATGGTCAAGACATGGTGTCTGTATGATCCTCCTGAAGGAATGATTTTTTTAAATGTGAAATTTAAAACTGTTAAAAAATCTTGGGATATGGAATTAGCCTACTGCTGTTCATCTAAGTTTTAATGATGTCTTATATTACCACTCCAGATTGGCCAATTAGTGACTAGATAGATGCTTTCCACCTGCATTTCAAAAATTTTGTCATTAAAACATAGTGGGTCCTTTCCATCCTTATTTTACTACTCAGCACATACTTCTCCAGATTATATTTAAAATCAGTTATTGCCACAATTCCTATACATTTATATTTAGAACCAAATACTGCCCATTCATTATATAAGTTGGGTTCTAAATATTGCTTATATGTTGTTTCCAGCATAAAAAAACTCCCAGTCCTCTTAGTAGATTTATGAATTTTAATAACTATTGTCACTATGACATCATCATCACCAATCTGTGTCTCTGTACTGACAATGACACAATATTTTTATCAACTGCAATAAACACTCCTCCTCTTATTGTGTCTGATTGCGTACACAGTATACATTCCATGTGTCTTTGTGTTCCACATGTGCATCTTGAAAAGGGTTCAGTCAAACTGTACATTAACTAGTAGAAGCAACCACAGCTGGCTTCTTCTGTAAAGTATACTATCACAATTATTATTATGGGGATTACATTGATATTGCTGTATGTATATTAGGAGAAAACCAGCTAATCTTCAAAAAGTCACTGCCCCCCCCTGCCCCTCTATCTATCTATCTATATATCTAAAAACAAAGATGATGTGACTTACCAAACAAAAGTGCTGGCAGGTCGATAGACACACAAACAAAAACAAACATACACACAAAATTCAAGCTTTCGCAACCAGTGGTTGCTTCATCAGGAAAGAGGGAAGGAGAGGGAAAGATGAAAGGATGTGGGTTTTAAGGGAGAGGGTAAGGAGTCATTCCAATCCCGGGACCGGAAAGACTTACCTTAGGGGGAAAAAAGGACAGGTATACACTCGCACACACGCACATATCCATCCGCACATACACAGACACAAGCAGACATTTTGGTGAAGGATTAGGTTGGTGAGGGCAATGGATTGTTCAGTTTGGAACTGGTATAGGGACTGATGGAAAGAAGGGTTGCAGCCAGAGATGGGAACTTTAAGTGTGAGGCCTTTGGGGGTAATGCTAAATGTCAGACAAGCCTGAGAAAATAAAATATGGGAGCATAATCTTGCTAGGGCGAAGGCATGTTTGCGGAGGGAATGTAAATAAAACTTAATGGGGTTGTTTTGGGGGTGTGTGCGAGCGTATGCCTGTCCTTTTTCCCCCTAAGGTAAGTCTTTCCACTCCCGGGATTGGAATGACTCCTTACCCTCTCCCTTAAAACCCACACCCTTTCGTCTTTCCCTCTCCTTCCCTCTTTCTAGATGAAGCAACCACTGGTTGCGAAAGCTTGAATTTTGTGTGTATGTTTGTGTTTGTTTGTGTGTCTATCGACCTGCCAGCGCTTTTGTTTCGTAAGTCACATCATCTTTGTTTTTAGATATATTTTTCCCACGTGGAATGTTTCCCTCTATTATATTCATATCTATCTATCTGTCTCGATTTCTCTCTCACTCTTACTACTCAGCTGCCATTTTAATCTAATATTTACTTAACACAGACTACTATCAGCAGTCTATGTAACAGCAAAGACAAGACAGATTTAATACAAAACTCAGTCACCCCATTGTCTCAATCCAGATACTGTGATACGTTGTAGGAGAAATGGCCAGTGAGATATTCTGTTACCAGGTTTTTGAAGACATTGTGTTTTGTATGCACAATGACAGTGATGGAAAATGTTACACCACAAACAGCTTGACCAAACACTACCAAACTTGTTCTCCGGTATTTACATGTATGTGGGATAGACATGTTGATCAAAATTGCTTCTTTATTCAGTCTTATTTTCAGTACAGAAATTAGAACAGATGTCATATTGTGAGAGTTTGTGATAGCTATTAGGTATATCTAACATTTAAGGAACTTATTAGGTGCAACTTATCACAATCTGTCTCACAACAACAATGATTAAATAATTGGCATCATACAAACTGATTGCCCAGATGGTAATGCAGTGACTGCAGAATGAGTAGTGATGAGAAAATTTACATGGAGAGTAACACAAGTTCTCCCAGAAGGACTCCACCAAGAAATGATATTATGATGATTTGACTGGTTCTGATGAACAGATGCATCATAGCAAGTGAATTCTAAGAAGAGGATACAGGCAGAGTGTGACCTTGAACCACTGGAAACAGACAGAGCAGACACAGCATTCAGTTCCAGGTAATTGGAGAAATCACAGTTTGTTACTGTCTGGACATCTCAAACCTTGCAAATATTACTTACTTGCAGCCTCTCAAAATTTCACTGTGCCCCAGGGGCCACTGAGTTTAATAATAATAATAATAATGATAATAATAACAATAAAATGTTTTAACATAGTAAGAAAACATTTGTTTACGCCAGTGTGTAGTATATTGCTATATTAAAACATCCTAGTCATTGCAATTCAGGGAAACGTAGCATCTGAAAGAAAAAAGAAGTCAACTAAAAATTTTAGAAGAACAAGCAGTAAATTTAATAACTATAACACTAACTAGCTTTCATAAATTTGAAAATTTCATAATTCACACAGTACAAAATTGATGTATGTATTATCAGAATTTTGCTTTGGAGCACAAATGTGAGCACATATTTGAAGACAATACCCTCCCTCCCCACCCCCACCCCCACCCCAGCTCTCTACTGGAGGGTCTTTTCCTTTCTGTCTTACCTTGACTTCCTGTGTATTGTCAGTTCTATATGTACATCTATATACATAGTATGAAAAGCATTGTAAAGTGCATGACACACCGTATGTAATATGGTACAGCATGTTATTCCTATTCCAACTGTTTGTGGAATGTGGGAAGAATGCATGCTGTGGTGCCGATCCATGGATCGATAGGCCAAATCATCATATGTGTATTATGTCTTCAAGTTGATCTTTGTTTTTGTATACTTCCGGGACCTCAGTTCTCGTCTAGTCTTCAACCTGTACGTTTGTCGTGTAATAAAAGTATTGATGATTAGAAGAGAGAACCATGGTCATTACCTTACCACCTCTCCTTCAATGCTATAATTAGCCTAATTACATCTTCACAGTCTTTACAGGAGCAATACTCAGGGAACTGAAGAATATCTCTAGATTTATCTGCCAACAGAAGTTACTGAAATTTTAAAGTAGGTTTTTGGAGAATGATTTGCTTCTACCTTCAAGAATCTGCCAATTTAGGTTTCATAACCTTTCCATGACTCTCTGTTATGAGTCAAACAAATCTGTGAACATTTTTCACTCTTCTTTGCATACATTTGTTGTCCCTGTGAGTCCTATTCATCATGGGTGCCTCACAGTTAAGGAATATTCTGTACAAGTTATTTATGAAAAATCTCCTTTGTAGACCAACTGCATTTTCTCAGTATCCTGCCAATTAACTGAAGTCTGCCACTTGCCTTACCTATGTCTGAGCCTGTGTGATAATTCAATTTCATCTCCTTTAATTCAGTTTCATATCCCTACAACTTTTATACTCGGTTGTTTGCATGAGTTCACTGATTTTAGTTTTACTTCATAGGATTATAGTTTTCTGTGTCTTCTGAATGGCACAGATTCACAATTCTGCACATTTTAATCAAATTGGCAGTCTTTGCACCACTTTGAAATCTTATCAGATCTAGCTGAATACTTGTGCAAAAAATGAAACGAGGGTATGGCATCATTGGCTAAGAGGCTCATCTGGTGAAGTTCAGCTGACAAGTGCATGTCTTATTTCAGTCAATGCCATATTGGGTGACTTGTACACTGGTGATGAGGATGAAATGATGATGAGGACAACACAGCACCCAGTGCACGAGTGGAGAAAATATCCAACGCGGCCAGGAATCAAACTCAGGCCCGCTGCATGGGAGGTAAGCACATTACCACCCAGTTAAGCAGGTGGACAATACTTGTAAAGTTTTTAACAGATAGAGCTTCTTTATGGAAAACTGTGTCATCTGCAAAGTGCCTGAGATCACTACCATTATTATTTCTATAAGGTTACTTATTTACAGTATGAAGAGTGTGGATCTCCACACACTTCCCTGGGACACACCTGAAGTTACTTTTACATCTGTGGATGACTCTCCATCCAGTATCCCATGCTGCATCCTCCCTGCTAGAAAAATCTTCATTCTTGTCATAAATTTTGTTTCGTACCCCATATGGTCATATATCTAAGAAGGTGTGTAAGTGTGGCAGTGAGCTGAAGTCAAGAAATACTGCACCTATCTGACTGTTCTCATCCACAACTTTCAGGATGTTTAGAAAAGAGGAAAAATTACATTTCACAGAAGTTTTTTAAGATACTTCATTACTACTAAGACAAGAATATGCTCTAGGATTCTATAACAAATGGATATCAATGATACTGCATGGAGGTTTAGCAGAACACTTCTGTTACTTTTTTGTAGATGGGTATGACCTGTGCTTTTTCCAATCACTGCTCACAGTTTTCTGTTCAAGAGATCTATAATGTATTGTGTTGAAAATAGGAATAACTCATCTCAAAAACTATGTAGAATCTGACAGTGATCTAATAGTGCCCTGGAGACTTCTTTAGCTTGAACAATTTTAGGTGTTTCACAGTGCAACTTATAGTAATATCTGTATCAGTCACCTTGAAATTGTGTGAAAACTGTGGAAACTGAACTAGGAAGTACTTCTATCTGTAAATGAACGTTTTACAGATAGAGTTCTTATTACGATTTTGCTTTTTTACACTCAATATCAATTCTTGTGTCATCCATAAGCATCTGAACACAAACGTTGGAGTCAGTACCAGCCTTTACTTAGGATGGTATTTCTTTGGGTTTTGTCAGTAATTTTCCAAAAGGATTCTGCTATGGTAGTCACTGAAAGCTTCATTCATTGCCATACTGACAGCCAGATGTGTTTTTTCTTTATCTATGGCCTATAATTTGTTTCACACCTGTTATTCAGTATTACTTTTACTCCATAAGTTTCTTTACAGTCACTGTATACCATGCACAGTCCCTCCCATCATCAACCATTAGTAGGTACATATGATTCTAGGTCAACTATTCTTAGACTTTAGTCACAGTTCCTCTACATGCTCCTGTAGCATAAAGGTAAATATTTTGGATTCCACTTCAAGATGTGACATGATGGTGTCTTCATCTGACTTAATAAAAATGTATATCTTACTTAATTTTCTGGCCATTATACTTCAGGTGCTGCCATTGCTATAACTATCTCAAGATCACATACATCATTCAGATTAGATTAGTACTTGTTCCATAGATTATGAATATGACACTTCGTAATGATGTGGAACATGTCAGGTTAATAAAAGATGTCTATACAAGATATTACGTGACAAAATATTACATGACATCTAATATTTGATTTTTCGCCTCTTTTTTTTTTTTTTTTTTTTTTTTTTTTTTTTTTTTTTTTTTTTTTTTTTTTTTTTTTGTGGGTGTGGGGGGGGGGGGGGGGGAGGAATTAGTCACTTACTATATCCAAAAATTCATCTAATGAGTAGAAGGAGTTGCCATTCAGAAATTCTTTTCATTTCCTTTTAAATGCTGTATGGCTATTAGGTAAGTGACCAAAGACTTTAGTGGCAGCATAATTTACCCCCTTCTGAGTCAAAGTTAGAATTAACCTTGAGCAGTGAAGATCATTCTTTCTCATAGTGTTGTAGCCATGTATGCTGCTATTACTTTTGAATTCATTAGGATTGTTAATAACATATTTCATAAGTGAATATATATATTGTGAGGCTACAGTGAAGATCCCTAGCTCTTTAAATAAGTGTCTGCAGGATGATCTTGGATGAGCTCCAGCAATTATTCTGATTACACGCTTTTGTGCAATGAACACTCTTTCACTCAATCATGAGTTACCCGAGAACATGATGCCATACAAAAGCAGAGAATGAAAATAGGCGTGGTAAGCTAATATACTGAGATGTATATCACCAAAATTTGCATTGTCCCTAATAGCATAAGTAGCTGAATTCAAACGTTTCAGCAGATCCTCAGTGTGTTTTTTTCCAGTTCAGCCCCTCATCAATGCATACACCTAGAAATTTCGAATATTCAAACTTAGCTACCAATTTCTGATTAAAGTCTATATTTATTAATGGTATCATTCCATTTACTGTGTGGAACTGTATGTACCATGTTTTATTGAAGTATAATGAGAGCCCATTTGCAGAGAACCACTTAATGATTTTCTGAAAAACATTGTTTACAAATTTAATCAGTTAATCTTGTCTGTTGGGTGTGATAGCTATACTTGTATCATCGGCAAAAAGTACCAGCTTTACATCTTCATGAATATAGAATGGCAAGTCATTAATATACATTAAGGGCTGCAGAGGACCCAAGACCAAACATTGCAGCACCCCATTCTTGATTGTTCTCCAGTTTGAGAAATCACCAGTTTTCTGCATATTATGTGAACTGCTTATTTCAACTTTCTGCACTCTTCCAGTTAGGTATGATTTAAACCATTTGAGCGCTGTCCCATTCACACCACAGTACTTGAGCTTATCTAGAAGCATTCCATGATTTACACTATCAAAAGCCTTTGAGAGATCACAAAAAATCCCAATAGGTGACTTCCGGTTACTCAGAGCATTTAATATTTCATTAGTGAAAGTATATGTAGCATTTTCCGTTGAAAAAGCCCTCTGGAAACCAAACTGACATTTTGTTAAAACTTTATTTTCACAAAGGTGTGAAGCTACTGTACTATACATTACTTTTTCAAGAATTTTGGATAAGGCAGTCAGAAGAGAGATTGGGCAGTAGTTGTTGACATCAGACGTATCCCCTTTTTTATGCAGTGGACGATTCAAACTATTTGAGAAAGCACAGTCATGGAACCCCTTAATCAGTTCCGTCAATAATATGCAGCAACCTTCCCAGACACTTAAAGTAATTGAAACACCTTACCCCTCAGCATTAATTTAACACACCATCCAGAAAACAATCATGTCACAACCAGTGCAGTATAACTGATAATGGTAAACTGGCAATTGTGCTACCTTACATAACTTGTTGCCAGCCGAAGTGGCCGTTCGGTTAAAGGCGCTGCAGTCTGGAACCGCAAGACCGCTACGGTCGCAGGTTCGAATCCTGCCTCGGGCATGGATGTTTGTGATGTCCTTAGGTTAGTTAGGTTTAACTAGTTCTAAGTTCTAGGGGACTAATGACCTCAGCAGTTGAGTCCTTTAGTGCTCAGAGCCATTTGAACCATTTTGAACATAACTTGTTATTTTATTTGTTAATTATTGTGCATCCATTGTATCATATACAATGATATAGGAGTTGTCATGTTACATCATATGAGTTTGTAATTATATAGTAAATGAATAACATAAGCCTACGGTGGTAAAACATATATAAATATATATCTTGTGCAGCGTATAGTAGAGAATAACAAAACAAAAAATAACTAATTATTTATAGTGCATAATATTTTCATACATCTGTTTTTCATACATTTGTTCAAATATGAATTATCATTATCATTGACCACTATGTCACTGTTCCGAAAATCCATGTACTCTGTAACACTGTAGAAACATTCTCTTAATAACATTTTTTAAGCTCATTTTTAAAAATGTAAAACTTTTCTGTAAAACTTTTCTGTCTTTTTGATGCTTAAGGGAAGAGCATTAAAAAGGATTTTGGGGTTATATATTGCACTTTTGTGATATTGGGCTGTTTTGTGTGTTTCTCTGTGGAAATCATTCCTTTGTCTTGTTGGGTAGTCATGGCACTCATTACTTAAAGAAGAAAATTGGGGATGAGATTTGAAAAAGCAGATACTTTCGTAGATATTAAAGATGGAAATGACATTATTTGAAATTCTTTGAAAATTTCCCTGCAGGGCTCTCTTGGTGCATCCTCTTTCATTATTCTTAATGCTCGTTTTTTAATAATGAATGACCGGTTTGCCAGACTTGAATTACCCCCAAATAAGACACCATACCACAATAGACTATGCATAAGGGCACAATAAGCACATATTACTGTTTTTTCACTGCAGCAGTTTTTCAGCATTCTGAGTATATAGCAGCATTTACTGAGCTTTTCATTGAGCATTTCAATATGTTTATCCCACTTTAGATGCTCGTCTAACCAGATACCTAAAAATTATGTGTTTAAAGTTTGCAAAACCTTCTGTTCACCAAGTTTCAAAACTATATTGGGATTTACTTTATTCGATATGTGGCTGAAATTCATCCATACAGTTTTTTTTTCATTTACAAATAAATAGTTATCTCTAAACCATTTTCCTGCTTCTTCTTTTGTTATTTCTACTTTGTGTTGCAAGTCAGTCTCATTTTGAGCTTTAATAAAAAGACTTGTATCGTCCGCATACAACACAGTATTAGCTAGTGTTAAACAGTTTGGTAGGTCATTTATGAAAATCAAGAACAAGAGGAGTCCAGCACAGAACCTTGTGGCACTCCATTTACTTACGTTACATGTCGCAGATTCTTTTTGCTTTTTTTCTCCATGAATCAAAGAAAACTCTTTCAGAAATAGGTATAGTTGTATCACAATCATATGTTATGGTTGTATGCAAGACAGCTGAAAAATTAAAAAGTTAAAAATTTTAGAGATTACTAGAGGGTCGGGAGAGAACTGTTTGGAACTGGCATACTTAAAATAACGTGCATAAGATCTTCTGTGGTTTTATGACCATAAAACTCTTTTCTGTTACAGTGATAGGGGTGAAAGACAATGTGAATTGTCCAGAGCTGAAGTAATTAATGTGATGCACATTTAACCACACCATAAATTTTATGCCCAGAAACCTACAGAGTTATGGATGTGCGTTGGTTAAGAAATGTTGTGGGAGTTCTGAAACATTGCTTCAAGATTAATTCCTTTGAGTTTTGGTGTATAGCTTGATATTTACCTTCACTCACCAACTATGTACAACAATGCTGGTGTGGTTGTGGTGGCTATTCCCTATTTGTGTTGACTTCTTCTCCAAAAAGGTCCAATTAAAACTGCAAGTCCTTGTCACATTGGGAGGTGGATATTAGGAAGAAGCTCAGTAAGAGAATAAAAACTTGGGACTTAGCATATTATAACTTTTAATTAACACAATACTGGGAGAGTGCAATTATGTATGTCTTTGTTGCAACAGATCAAAAGACCAACAGACAGTGAATTCATTGATGAAAAAAAAGAAAGAAACAAACAAACAAATGAGATACACAAAATAGTTGACAGTTTAGTCTTCAATTTTCTGTTAACTTATTCAGATAATTACACATCCCGATTATATCTTTGTGGCATATGGATGTCACAAATATTCATTTATATATGTAAGCCATTTAAAGAACATACAAAACTGCCCCCTCACTATATGCATGTGTGACCATATCACTAGATGTCAGTATACAGTGGTGGTGCATTACACTATTGTCTACAGGCACATTTGAATTTAGAGCCTGTAGTTTGGTTATTGAAATATAGCTTCTGTTACTGTGGCCCCTTTTCCAGTCCTTGCAACTCACATCAGATATGCTGTGTGTGCACCTGAGTTTGTTAATGCAGCAGGAGCTATCCATGGGTGTGCTACAATTTCACTTATTTATCCAAAATCAATAAAGGTGATCATCCCATTGCTACAGGGTGGTGTGCTGAGGCTTGTGCATGGTGGAACCATGCTGAGGAAGTTAATCATTTACGGCCCAGGCATTTGTTCATGTCTTAATACACATGTTCCAGAGCCTGAACCAGGCTCATGCAATCAGCATACTGAAGACACTTGAATGGGTTCCAGGTAAATCTCCAATGCCTTTATTCATTTCCATACCTATCTGTGCTTGAATGTCTTAACAATACCCAAGGCCACTGAGGGTATAAATGTTCATTACAACCCAGCACTGGCACATTTTTCATGATAATACACAGAATAATGGTTTTCAAACCTTCACAAAGTGTTCATGGCACATTAAAGTCATTAGTTCACATACAGTCCTGGAAAACTTATTCAGGATTAGACTGTATGATAGTTTTTACATTTTGTCATTGTTACAATAACCTAAGTTTTTATATTTTGAAGTATATTGATACAAGGTCTGCATATTTCTTACTCTGTATGTATACATGTTCATATGGCGTTTACATTTACGTCTATATTGCACAAAAATTTACTTAAGCACTGCACAGAAATTACGCATACAAGACAGTTAATATTAGGTACATTTCTTGTGATGTTACATCATGTAACATCTTTTCAGTTATCATTTTATCACATTTTGCTCTTGAACATTACTGCTGAGTGTGCTGTATTTACTAAGATGCTCAACCATTCAGTTGTGCATCAATTTCTCTAGCACCTTATAAAAACTAAGAGTAGGGAATAGGGTTGATAATTTGTAGCATCAGTCTTTTCTCCCTTTTTATAAATTGGTCATATAGCCTGTAAGGGAATATGCTTTCCTCCAGTGATATATTAAAATATGGCTGAGGACTGTACTTATTTCTCTACAGTAATATTTCAACAATTTGCTGGAAATGTCATCAACTCCAGCAGTGTTTCTACTTTTTAAAGACAGAATATCTTTTTCTATTTCTTTCATTGCCATTTTCCGAACACACATCTGATCTATTTTGTTAGTTAATGTATTATGCAGAAATTCTGTAGCTTTCTTTATAGAACCCTTGTGCCCCATTTCATTCATGACTGTTAAGAAATGATTGTTGAGAATATTAGCAACTATTTCAGGTTCATCCACTGTATTACACCCATTTCTCAATCTAGAAATTTCTTTGGCAGCTGAACTTTTCCCAGTCTCACTTTTCAAATATTTCCATATGGTTTTCATTTTGTTATCATATTTATCAATTTCCTCTTTTAAGTACATGCTTTTAGATTTCTGTATCGCTTTCCTTAATATCTTAGAGTACACCTAATATTTCCTCATCACTTCTGTATTGTTAGACAATATGGCTGACACATACAATTCTCTTTTTGTTTTACCAGAAAGACTTATTATTTGATTAATAAATACATTAAATTTTGGGTTAACATCTGTTGAATGATATACTTCAGACCACTCTACTAACTGTTGCTTCTGCCTATATGTCTCCACACTCTATTAACTGTTGCTTCTGCCTATATGTCTCCATTGTTTCTTTATTTATTGGTCTCTCATTTTTTCAGACAGGTTATGGTTTTACCTTAAGATCACACTGAGGGATAGTAAGAAGTATACCATCATGGTCTGACAGCCCACTTAAAACTTAAATGACTGTCAAGCTGGTGTTCCAAGACTTATCAACAAAAATATTATCAATTAGAATAGCAGAATGGTCATTTACCCTAGTGGGAAATTCTATTTGTACTCAATTGTAAGAGCACATCAATTGCTCTAATTCTATTCTATCACTACTTTCAGTCAAGAAATTTACATTATATCCACCTAGTAACATGACTAAAATCTGTTTTTTATACAATTTTGACAAAACTGCTTCACTCTTTTTGAGAAACATTCTGAGATTACCCGTAGGTGCTCTGTAAATTGACAATATCACAAATGGTCTCTTATTTGCTGTCATCTGTATACCACATACTTCAAAATGTTGTTGAGTACAAAAAAATGCTTACGTCTAGGGCTCTAAATTCTACATTGTTTCTAACATAAATCACTGTTCCACCCCTCTCCGTGACGGATCTACAATCATGGGATACTACACTGAATCTGTTGATGCACAGCATTTGAATACCACTAGTGATATGGTGTTCGGTAAAACACTGAATGTCCAATTGCTTTTCACATTCAATAACATTTACATCCATTACTAACTGGTCTATTGAATTTTTAAGTCCTCTTAGGCCTATGTGCTGGTAGAAAATTGTGAGAGATTTAGACACATTTAAGTTTGCGCCATTTTCAGAGTTAACCTTATTAGGTATCAGGGTATTTTCACTGCAGACATCAGTTGTTGGTTTGAGCTTCTGGTCTGCTACACCATTGCTGATTGCATATAATCCCTTAAATATTCAATATCAGCTACACATTTAGTACATGGCATATTTTCACTTCCAATGGCTGTATTTCCATGTGGAGGGACATTGGGCACATCAAAATCAGAAGCCACCTCTTTTGAGTTCATATACATACCAGTAGTTCACTATCTGTAAACCATCTTTCCAGACACTTGAGTGATAATATTAGGCACAGTGCATCTAAGATTGCACTAAACACGAATTTTTACGTATGTCAAACATTTTTTAAATTTGTAGAGCTAACAAACTTGCAATTTACACTGTCTGCCATAGTTGGTAGAGGAGAATTTACGATTGAGCATGAAGTTGTAGAAGCTATAAATTTCTCTGTTTAACTATAAATTGTTCCACTGACATACTGACATATGACATGTTTAGCAAACCATATTTTACAGATGCCATTATACCAGTGGACCCATGCCACCCAAAAGTGCAATTGAGGGGCCTATTTTTGGGCTATGCTAAATAGGTTAATAAAGCTGTCCTTAAATGAGAATGACTCTGAGAAAGGGTTGAATATTTTAGAACAGATAGAAATCTGAAATGGTTATAATAGTACAGAACTTAGGTCTCTTTACAGTAGGTTATAAATAACAGAAGCATTCAAGAGTAAAAAAAAAGAATGAGTATGACATATAATTAAATATTCGTTGAATGTATAGTAAACAGATTCAGGAAGCATAATATCAGTTTGTGGCTAAAATCTAACAATAAATCAGGGAACAAATTGTAACACTTCACTGAGACCAGGCGTGATAACTATGACTTTTATAGACAAAGATAAGTTTAAAAATATAAATTCTTGTCCTGTTGAGAATGGTCTTTCTGATCATGGTGCTCAGCTAGTTACATTATATGACATAGCTACATTCAGTAATTCAAAACTACCCTCCAAAGTTGTGTGTTCAATTAATGACTCAACAATTAGAAATTTCATGGAAAATCTTCACCAGTTAGACTAGGATGAGGTGTAAAAGGAACCCGATGCTAATTTAAAATATAGCTTATTTCATGATACACTTGTAAGAGAATATGAAAACTGTTTCCACAAGAAAGTAACTAAATCTAATTATAAGGAACCATGTAAAAAACCTTGGCTTACTAAAGGAATAAAAATATCTTGTAACCACAAAAGGGAACTATATCTAACAACAAGAAAGAGTAATGACCCAGAAACAGCCAAATATTATAAAAAACTACTGTGCTACATTAATAAAGGTTACTAAAAAGTCCAGAAGCGTGTGCATCATGTCTGAGATTAATAACTCTGATAACAAAATCAAAACAATTTGGAATATTATTATAAGGGAGACAGGTTAACCAAGAGTACAGGATGACGGCATTACCATCAAAGTGAATGGAAACTTGACAAACAACAAGCCAGAAGTCGAAAACATTTTGAATAATCATTTTTTAAATGTAGGGAAAATAGGAGCTAAATGTTCATTAGAAGAAGCAAGGCAGTTAATTAAAGAGGCCTTACCCACACCATTTGATACTACTGAAATTCCATCCACCTCTCCTTCTGAAATCAGGAAGATAATAAACTCTCTCAAGAATAAAATCTCACCTGGAATTGATGGCATTTCCAGCAGGATAGTAAAAGCTTGTTCCCAAGAGATAAGTGGGATTCTTAGCCAAATATGTAATAGCTCTCTGAAGCAAGGTATTTTCCCAAATAGACCAAAGTATGCCATTTTTAAACCACAGCATAAAAAAGGGGATACGTCTGATGTCAACAACTACTGCCCAGTCTCTCTTCTGACTGCCTTATCCAAAAGTCTTGAAAAAGTAATGTATAGTACAGTAGCTTCACACCTTTGTAAAAATAAAGTTTTAACAAAATGTCAGTTTGGTATCCAGGAAAGTTTTTCAACGGAAAATGCTATATATACTTTCACTAATGAAATATTAAATGCTCTGAGTAACTGGAAGTCACCTGTTGGGATTTTTTGTGATCTCTCAAAGGCTTTTGATTGTGTAAATCATGGAATACTTCTAGATAAGCTCAAGCACTGTGGTTTGAATGGGACAGTGCTCAAATGGTTTAAATCATACCTAACTGGAAGAGTGCAGAAAGCTGAAATAAGCAGTTCACATAATATGCAGAAAACTGGTGATTTCTCAAACTGGAGAACAATCAAGAATGGGGTGCTGCAATGTTTGGTCTTGGGTCCTATGCTGCCCTTAATATATATTAATGACTTGCCATTCTATATTCATGAAGATGTAAAGCTGGTACTTTTTGCCGATGATACAAGTATAGCTATCACACCCAACAGACAAGATTAACTGATTAAATTTGTAAACAATGTTTTTCAGAAAATCATTAAGTGGTTCTCTGCAAATGGGCTCTCATTATACTTCAATAAAACACGGTACATACAGTTCCACACAGTAAATGGAATGATACCATTAATAAATATAGACTTTAATCAGAAATTGGTAGCTAAGTTTGAATATTCAAAATTTCTAGGTGTATGCATTGATGAGGGGCTGAACTGGAAAAAAACACACTGAGGATCTGCTGAAACGTTTGAATTCAGCTACTTATGCTATTAGGGACAATGCAAATTTTGGTGATATACATCTCAGTATATTAGCTTACCACGCCTATTTTCATTCTCTGCTTTCGTATGGCATCATGTTCTCGGGTAACTCATGATTGAGTGAAAGAGTGTTCATTGCACAAAAGCGTGTAATCAAAATAATTGCTGGAGCTCATCCAAGATCATCCTGCAGACACTTATTTAAAGAGCTAGGGATCTTCACTGTAGCCTCACAATATATATATTCACTTATGAAATATGTTATTAACAATCCTAATGAATTCAAAAGTAATAGCAGCATACATGGCTACAACACTATGAGAAAGAATGATCTTCACTGCTCAAGGTTAATTCTAACTTTGACTCAGAAGGGGGTAAATTATGCTGCCACAACAGTCTTTGGTCACTTACCTAATAGCATCAAAAGTCTGATTCATAGCCATAGCCATACAGCATTTAAAAGGAAATGAAAAGAATTTCTGAATGGCAACTCCTTCTACTCATTAGATGAATTTTTGGATATAGTAAATAGCTAATTCCCCCTGCCCCCCCCTCCCCCCCCTTACCTCCCCCCCCCCCCCCCCCCCAAAAAAAAAAAAAAATATATATTAGGTGTCTTGTAATATTTTGTGTAGCATAATATCTTGTATAGACACCTTTTATTAACCTGACACATTCCTCATCATTACGAAGTGTTGTATTTATGATCTGTGGAAGAAGTACTAATCTAATCTAATCTAATCTGAGGACACAGGAAATTACAGTATTAAGTGTTGTGATTGCGAAAAATTCTATATAGGATGGACTTTTAGGTCCAAAAAACGTTTTAGGGAGCATATATATGACAGCAATGAAGGTGTATTAAAAGGCATCTTTTATGAAACAACCACTCATTAGGTGTAATTTAAACTAATCTTAAAATTCTGCACAACACACCAAAGGGGCTGATATTAAATACACTTGAGAAATTGGAGATTTTTCACAATAGAACAAAATTTTCATCAGAAGTAGTAAACAAATAGATTTCACCAAAAACTGGTTTTTCAATCTATTTAAGGAGCACTTATAGTTGTGCCGCAATCCTAAGGCCTTGGTAGAGTGAAACCCTGCACAGTTCACCTCTATACAGTATTGTATTTGTGATAAATGAAGTACATTCTGTATTTTATCCCCAAGACTATGCATCTTTATGTGCATTCCTCCTGTGTTTTGTTCTGTGCACTAGGTGAGTAGAAGTTTAATTATTTACTACACTCATCAGTGTACCTCAGACATGTTGGAAACTCTTGATAACAGTAGGCCTACTAATACAGCTGTCCCACAATTCTTTCACACTACTTTATTTTAAATTATCATTTTATCAACATTTGTAGTGACAGTATGACAAATAGTTTTACAGGATTTTTTTTTAATACATCAAGATTAATATTGTGTACCCCTTTACTCCCTTCTTTAACTGCATCATGGTGCTTTACAATGCTTGTTATTTACAGTCACAGTTTTACAATCACACCACCACAGAAGATCTTATGTATGTTATTCTAAGTGTGCCAACTTGAGCCAGTTCCCATCGAAACCTCTAATAGTCTCTACAATTTTAATTTTTATTAATTTTTTGGTAGCCTTACATACAATAACAGTGTCACAAAGTTACTGAAGGAACTGAAAAGGCTGATTCTTAAAGACAGATGCAAACTATTCAAAGAAAGTATATTAACAAAGATTCAAAAACTGGCTTTAAATTATTACTATAGAGATATTCTACAACCCCCATGTATTGCTCACATAGGGATTCTGAGGATTAGATTAGAATAATTACTGGATGCACAGAGGCATTCAAATGATCATTCTTCCTGTTCTCCTAATGTAAATGGAAAAAGAAGAAACCCTAATAACTGGTACATGCACCCCACAATTGTCTGCAGATTATAGATGTGAATATAGATGTAGACATAGAACAAAATACATCCATACACCACAGAAAATGAGAACAGAAGAGCTATATTACAAGTATTAAAACAACAAAGGTGTTGAAAAAAATCTGAAGATACATCATGTTTAATTTTTCTGCCAGCCTCTCAGATTACATTGATGTGCTTTAATATGAATTAATATATCTTTGGCATGTTCAATTGGCATGTGTATAAACAGATGTCATTTGTCTAAGCAAGTAAGCTTTATAGGTACCAATACATCCCCTGATTGATTTAAGTGAAAAATTTGCTATTGCTGGGATGAGGTGAATAGTGCAAAGTGGAATAATGAATAAATCGTTATTTATACAATAGTGGCTTACACAGTTACCATACCAGCTTCATAAGCTGTTATCTCTGATTATCCATAATATGACAAGTTAGTATTCTTTGTCATTAATCAGAAAATACTTTGGAACCTAAAAAATAAATGTTCTAACCTCAAAATGGTGTAAATATTCTATGATGGAAGTAGTCAGTGTTTCAGACAGTGGTACACATTAGTCAACACAATGCAAAAGTGTCATGTGTGGCTGCATGTGAAAGCTAGTCAAGCTCTTGTTACTGACTGCACATCTGTTGCGCAATATGTGAAATCCATAACTAATAAAATGTAATAAAAATTTCAGCAGATGGGCTAAGAAACCAGGCTGTCCAATTACAGCAGCATTGGAGCAGTGTAAGATAAATTTTATACACTGGCCAAGTCCACAATATCTGTACCATAGATAAATATGTTGTTGAAACAGGTTTTATCATCTGAGTAAGATGACACACACTTCCATTTACATCCTGCTACAAGTGAGAACATTGAAGAATAAAACCTTACACTTTCTTTACCAGGTGCAATGATGAAAACTTTTTACTTTCTGTTTGTACAAATTGTATAAATTGAAACAGTTGTTGAACCAGTAATACCTTATTGTTTATGAATAAACAATATATTGTAAACAATTTATTGAAAACAACAAGATTTTCACTTCCTTTCGAACAATGAGTAGCTGTTAAACTAGAATCTGAGTGATGCCATTTGCACAGACATACCAAAACAACCTAAAAAATGGGAGGAATGATACAGTTATTAGCTCAAACAATGAGGTTGCTGCACCAAGGAAGAAACTCTTGTGGAAGTCTCAAGAACTGAAAATAAATACAAGTGGACAAGTGTAAATTTCAGTAAAAAGAATTTTAAATGTCTCAATAATGAATAAAAGAGCAAAAAAAAATGGATTCCTTGTTACAGGCGATTCTCTGCTCAAAAATGTGGTAGTGCCAAATTCCACAATAGACATTCGTCCTGAAACCAAGACACAACAGTTAAAGAAACACTTTAGCAACATATGTAGCTCACAGGATGGTACAGCAGAGGCATCTCTGTTAATTCAAACTGCCAGTAACCTTTACAAAATATCTAGAATCATAGTGAATGGTATTGCTATCACAAGATTAGTCAGTCATTGATATATTGAGAGAATAAACCCCAATTTAAAAGAAAACTGTAATGATCTGCAAGCTGCGTTCAGAAATCTGAATACATTCTTAAGCAATAAATGTTTCAGTAAAGATGCATGGTGGTGCTCACCTGCTTTATTTCTTACATTTGTTGTCCTCAGTGTCAACATACTACATTGCTACACTGGCTGAAAAATGGGGTTTTTAATTTGGACACTGACTGCGGGGAATAATGTAGCCAACATGTACAACCTTTCTCTTTTATGAAAATGCAGATTATATTCATATGTGTTCATGGTAATTAGTTAAAAGTGAAAAAACGAATTTTAAGGAGGCAGATGGCAAAACATAAGGGGAAGTAAAATTATGCCAGTTTGCTTTGTCACAGATGGTCTCAATTTAAATATGTTGGATCCAAAATTTTTAGTTAAATGTTCGCTGATATATGCAAAATTCTGCAAAATGAGGGAAACTCAAAATAAATGATGTGGATGAGAAACAGTGTTTGGTAACGAAAACAGCAAGACCAAAATGGTACCCAAGAAAGAGTATGCATGAGACCATAAATAGAAAAGGGAGTTCCTACATAATGCACTTGAATATAAATGGTCTAAGTGCTGACTTTTCAAACAAAAGTAATGAAGTGGATGAATTTCAAATTATGCTATCTGAATGTAGAAATATCAATGTTATTTGACTCAATGATCATTGGCTTACATCAGACAATACTAAAATTCTTAATAAAATTGATAATTTTAAATTAGCCAAAAGCTTTTGTAGATGAAAGAAATCTTATAAAGGCTCTTGCATACTTACTCATTCAGATATAAAATACGAATTAAGAAATGATTTTAATAATTTGAATGAAGACTGTACATTTGAAAGCACCTGTATTGAGCTAAAGGGACCTAAATGTTGTAGTAGTTTCCATTTACAAAGTACCAGAGAAAGCCACAAGTGAAGCTTTTGTGGTGAAATATCATTGTCTGCTTGAGAAGCTCAGTAAAGAAAACATGAAAAAGATAGTAATAGCTTCTGACTTCAGTATTAATATGATATTTAAAAGCAATGACATGTCCAAATTTACTTACTTAAAAAAAAGCCCTTCCTCTCGAAAAAAAAAAAAAAATCATGCAACCCGACTAGAGTAAATGCACAGTCAGGTACCTGTATTGATGTTGATAATATTCTAACAAATTATGTCTTTGAAAATACTTATAAATTGTGCATAGATTTATGAATCTATGAGCGCTTTGAATTGAGAATGAAAAATTATGTAGCAAATGCCATATGAAAAGGAATTCAAAGATAAATATTCAGTTACATTTAGAAGTAAGTTAAGAGAGGTTGAGTGGCCTTACAACAGTTGTATTTCAAGTAATAGTAACTTTAACAATTTTTAAGTAACTTTCTTGAAATATTTAATGAAACTCTTCCACTTAGAACCAAATTCAACAAATAAACTTAAATGGATAACCCAGGTTATGAAAATTTCTAGCACCGGTAAGAGGGAACTTCACAATGAAATGAAATATAACAAAACAGATGTCTTACTGATTATGTCTGATGTAGCTTTATTGTAAACCCTGCTCAAATATCAGAGTGTTACAATGAATTCTTCACAATGTGGTGACAGATGTTGATGTAGCTGAGTATTAGAGCATAGTACATCCCTTTGGTATCCTGTGTGGGACAGGATACCAACTAAATTGATCAAAACAGTGAGTGGCATAATAGCACCTTCTTCAACTAAAATATTCAACCAGTCTTTTGAACAGGGATGCTTTCCCAATGTTTTGAAGTATGCCAAAGTCAGACCTCTGTTCAAGAAAGGATCAAGGGAGGACATGGGAAACTATCAGCCTATTTCTATTCTTCCAGTCCTGTCAAAAGTGTTAGATGAAGTAGCTGCAAACCAGATCAAAAGCTTTATAGTCAAAAATTATATTATTATAAGTAACCAATTTGGACTTCAAAGCAAAAAACACTCTGGGTGCAGTGAATAACTCTATTGAAAAGATAGGCAAACATGTGATAGGAGGAGTTTCAGTTATCTCCTGTGATCTCACAAGAGCATTTGACTCTGGAAACCATGACTTGCTTACCTACAAATTAGACAAATACTGGATTAAGAACAATGCCCTAAATTGGCTAACAACATACTTACACAACAGAAAACAAATAGTAATTATCACCTCAGATGCAGTGAATTATCATTCTAAATGGAGTACAGTATCACAAGGTGGGCCTCAAGGCTACATTTTGGTGCCAATCCTGTTCCTATTCTACGTAAATGACTTACCTATAAATATAAATTCCTCATCAATTCTGTTTGCAGATGATACTTCTGTTTTAATTGAAGATAATGGTGTAAAAAAAAAAAATCCAAGCTCCATTCTAAGCACACTGGCTACCTTAGAAAACTGGTTCCAGTTAAATGGATTGAAACTGGACATTGCAAAAACCGATATTAAATTTGAAAACCAAACATTCAAAATGTGTGGAACTTAAATTACTTCCTATCAAATAAACTAAGCAGTTTTGCAATTGCAATGCACGTACTAGTAAATTCCACTGACTTGATCACACAAAAAATTACATATCATCTGTCATCATCAGATATGGAATAATTTCCTGGGGAAGTTCAAGTAGTATATCTTGAATACTGGTAATGCAAAAGAAAATTGTCCAACACATATGTACTGCACAGAAAACACAGTCTTGTGTCCATTATTTCAGAAACTACAAAACCTAACTTTTCCCTCCATATACGTTTATGAAATTATAATCTTCCTACACAGCAGACAAAAATTATTTGAGGAGAATCATTTTAACCAAGAATCATTTTAACACAAGAACTAAAATAATTTTATGTTATCTACACACCAGTCGAAATTATACGCATGGACTCCACAGTACATGAGGATGACAATATATAACAAGTTAATAGCCAAAAACATACTTAATACCAATCCAGAAATTTTAAAATCAAGGCTACAGCTGATTCTGTGAGAGAAATGCCACTATTCAATAGAAGAATTCATAGAGGCTAAAATGTAATCTGAGCAAGGGTTAATTAGGTGTTATATTTCCAATCCCGGGAACAGAAAGACTTACCTTAGGGGGGAAAAGGACAGGTATACACTCGCGCACACACACACACACACACACACACACACACACACACACACACACACACACACACACACACATATCCATCCACACATATACAGACACAAGCAGACATATTTAAAGGAAAAGAGTTTGGGCAGAGATGTCAGTTGAGGCGGAAGTGCAGAGGCAAAGATGATGTTGAATGACATGTGAGGTGTGAGTGGCGGCAACTTGAAATTAGAGGAGGTTGAGGCTATATATATATATATATATATATATATATATATATATATATATATATAGGGAAACATTCCACATGGGAAAAATATATCTAAAAACAAAGATGATGTGACTTACCAAACGAAAGCGCTGGCACGTTGATAGACACACAAACAAACACAAACATACACACAAAATTCTAGCTTTCGCAACCAACGGTTGCTTCGTCACGAAAGAGGGAAAGAGAGGGAAAGACGAAAGGATTTGGGTTTCAAGGGAGTGGGTAAGGAGTCATTCCAATCCCGGGAGCGGAAAGACTTACCTTAGGGGGAAAAAAGGATGGGTATACACTTGCACACACACACATATCCATCCACACATATACAGATACAAGCAGGCATATACAGAGGCAAAGAGTTTGGGCAGAGATGTCAGTCGAGGTGGAAGTGCAGAGAAAAAGATGTTGTTGAATGACAGGTGAGGTATGAGTGGCGGCAACTTGAAATTAGCGGAGATTCAGGCCTGGTGGATAACGGGAAGAGAGGATATATTGAAGAGCAAGTTCCCATCTCCGGAGTTCGGATAGGTTGGTGTTAGTGGGAAGTATCCAGATAACCCGGACGGTGTAACACTGTGCCAAGATGTGCTGGCCATGCACCAAAGCATGTTTAGCCTCATTACCAACAAACACTGTCTGCCTGTGTCCATTCATGCGAATGGACAGTTTGTTGCTGGTCATTGACACGTAGAATGCTTCACAGTGTAGGCAGGTCAGTTGGTAAATCACGTGGGTGATTTCACACGTGGCTCTGCCTTTGATGGTGTACACCTTCTGGGTTACAGGACTGGAGTAGCTGGTGGTGGGAGGGTGCATGGGACAGGTTTTACACCAGGGGCAGTTACAAGGGTAGGAGCCAGAGGGTAGGGAAGGTGGTTTGGGGATTACATAGGGATGAACTAAGAGGTTGCGAAGGTTAGGTGGATGGCGGAAAGACACTCTTGGTGGAGAGGGGAGGATTTCATGAAGGATGGATCTCATTTCAGGGCAGGATTTGGGGAAGTCGTATCCCTGCTGGAGAGCCACATTCAGAGTCTGATCCAGTCCCGGAAAGTATCCTGTCACAAGTGGGGCACTTTTGTGTTTCTTCTGTGGGAGGTTCTGGGTTTGAGAGGATGAGGAAGTGGCTCTGGTTATTTGCTTCTGTACCAGGTCGCGAGGGTAGTTGCGGGATGTGAAAGCTGTTGTCAGGTTGTTGGTGTAATTGTTCAGGGATTCCGGACTGGAGCAGATTCATTTGCCACGAAGACCTAGGCTGTAGGGAAGGGACCGTTTGATGTGGAATGGGTGGCAGCTGTCATAATGGAGGTACTTTGCTTGTTGGTGCATTTGATGTGGACGGACATGTGAAGCTGGCCTTTGGACAGGTGGAGGTCAACATCAAGGAAAGTGGCATGGGATTTGGAGTAGGACCAGGTGAATCTGATGGAACCAAAGGAGTTGAGGTTGGAAAGGAAAATCTG
This sequence comes from Schistocerca americana, assembly GCF_021461395.2. Taxonomy (NCBI): domain Eukaryota; kingdom Metazoa; phylum Arthropoda; class Insecta; order Orthoptera; family Acrididae; genus Schistocerca; species Schistocerca americana. Next base: position 671,362,631 of record NC_060122.1, read on the forward strand.
GAGTTCTTCTTCACTGTGAGTCCAGATCATGAAGATGTCATCAATAAATCTGAACCAAACTTTGGGTTGGTAGGCCTGGGTAACCAACAAGGCTTCCTCTAAGCGACCCACGAATAGGTTGGTGTATGAGGGGGCCATCCCGGTACCCATGGCTGTTCCCTTTAATTGTTGGTATGTCTGGCCTTCAAAAGTGAAGAAGTTGTTGGTCAGGATGAAGCTGGCTAAGGCAATGAGGAAAGAGGTTTTAGGTAGGGTGGCATGTGATCGGCGTGAAAGGAAGTGTTCCATCGTCACGAGGCCCTGGACATGCGGGATATTTGTGTATAAGGAAGTGGCATCATCGTTACAAGGATGGTTTCCGGGGGTAATCGATTGGGTAAGGATTCCAGGCGTTCGAGAAAGTGGTTGGTGTCTTTGATGAAGGATGGGAGACTACATGTAATGGGTTGAAGGTGTTGATCTACGTAGGCAGAGATACGTTCTGCGGGGGCTTGTTAACGAGCTACAATGGGGCGGCCAGGATGATTGGGTTTGTGAATTTCAGGAAGAAGGTAGAAGGTAGGGGTGCGGGATGTCGGTGGGATCAGGAGGTTGATGGAGTCAGGTGAAAGGTTTCGTAGGGGGCCTAAGGTTCTGAGGATTCCTTGAAGCTCTGCCTGGACATCATGAATGGGATTACCTTGGCAAACTTTGTATGTGGTGTTGTCTGAAAGCTGACGCAGTCCCTCAGCCACATACTCCCGACGATCAAGTACCACAATCATGGAACCCTTGTCCGCCGGCAGGATGACGATGGACCGGTCAGCCTTCAGATCACTGATAGCCTGGGCTTCAACAGTGGTGATGTTGGGAGTAGGATTAAGGTTTTTTAAGAAGGATTGAGAGGCAAGGTTGGATGTCAGAAATTCCTGGAAGGTTTGGAGAGGGCGATTTTGAGGAAGAGGGGTGGGTCCCACTGTGACGGAGGACGGAACTGTTCCAGGCAGGGTTCAATTTGGATAGTGTCTTGGGGAGTTGGTTCATTATGAGTAGGATTAGGATCATTTTTCTTCATGGCAAAGTGATACTTCCAGCAGAGAGTACGAGTGTAGGACAGTAAATCTTTGACGAGGGCTGTTTGGTTGAATCTGGGAGTGGGGCTGAAGGTGAGGCCTTTGGATAGGACAGACCTTTCGGATTGTGAGAGAGTTTTGGAGGGAAGGTTAACTACTGAATTAGGGTGTTGTGGTTCCAGATTGTGTTGATTGGAATTTTGAGGTTTTGGAGGGAGTGGAGCTGGAAGTGGGAGGTTGATTAGATGGGAGAGACTGGGTTTGTGTGCAATGAGAGAAGGTTGAGGTTTGCTGGAAAGGTTGTGAAGGGTGAGTGAGTTGCCTTTCTGGAGGTGGGAAACTAGGAGATAGGATAGTTTTTTTCAGGTGAAGGGTGGCATGCTGTTCTAATTTGCGGTTGGCCTGTAGGAGGATGCTCTGAACAGCCGGTGTGGATCTGATATATATATATATATATTATATATATAGGACAAAATTGCATTATTATTATGATGCTGTTTGTTAATATCAGCTGTTCTTAGTTTATGGTAAAATTTTACCACAATTTGACATGTCCCCTGTACCTGAATCAAATGAATTAGATTACGTATGTTATGAGACAAATAAATCACAACTCACAATTCATATTTGGTGTATTAGTTTGCAGAAAAATTCTTTAAAGAAGTTGGGATAACATTTACATCATCAGAAAAGGAATGTATTAGTCACAAGGACATTTTCCTATTGAAGTGTCAACAACTTTACCTATCATCTCAAAAAAGGCTAACTATTGCTCGAAGTCTTTTAAAATAAGACCTGTACTCTGTTACATGAATGTTCTTCGTACTCATAAGTATGTCACTAGACAAGGGTTTTTAACACTCTCAAGTATATAATTTCAATCCTTCTCTATAAGCCAGATGGCTATGTTACATCTGAAACACTAAAATTTAATTATCTTATTTTATATTGGTTATGGAAAATTATTTAATGTCTTGTATATTTTCACAAATGCTGTCCTTTGCACTTTACATAAAAACAACAAGCTTCTACTAGTACTGAATATTTTCACATATGTCACAAGAATTTCACATTGATGAGCACTGCTTGCTTCATCATAACTTAGCTTTATTTTATTCATATTAAGTATGAAAATTTAAAAAATGGCGGTTTTTGGGTTTTGTTTTCATGTTATTACTCAGCTTTTGATTGTAATGTTGCTCATATTAAAGTCCATCTACTTCAAAAACAAGTAGTAGTTTTTGAGTTTTATTTTTACGTCAATACTTAACCTTCAATTCTTATTCCTTCATATTAATGTCTAATAATGGAAAATCCAGGATAGAATGTAACCATACATAATGTTGTGCCTATCTGTGACTCAGCATTTCTGCTATATGGCCAGTGGCAAATATTGTTAGATTAATGTCTACCTATTCAAAAACAGAAGTTTTTGGGTTTAATTTTCAAGATTATCTACTTCTTTAATCATTCATTCATTCAAAGATTATCTTACACTGACACAGGACTAGCTGTGATAATACCATGACAATAAACAGGTGAAAAATATAGATATACACAGCAGATATAAAAATATTACAAAAGGAAAGGACAGGTGGTCAAGTACGGTCTTTAAAAATGACCCATTCCTGCATTTACCTGAAGTGACCCAGGAAAACCACAGAAAATCTAAATTAGGATAGTCGGCTAGAGGAAATTCCATCCTCCTGCATATGAAGTCAGTGTTTTAACAACTGCACTGTGTCATTTTTTTTATACAGACATAGTATTCTTCTTCAACACTGCACACATCAAGGAATCCCGTGACGACTTCAGAATCACAAGCGTCCTGCTATACCCCTTGCATTTGAAACACTCATATGTATGATTGTTAGAATAAGCATGACATGAAGTGATGAACTAGGGTGTCAGGCTACCACATTTACAGACTTGTATAAATTTAGTAACATCCTTATTTCCTTCATCTGACCATTTTTAAGCTCAATTTATTATATTGGTGACCAAGATGGCGCCGAATGAAAAGTGTAACGACACGTCTGTCTCTACAAAAAAGGAAAAAAATCAGCGGTTCTACATGTAAGCAATACAGAAAACGTGTGATAAAAGGAATCTTATGCGTAAAGTGCAATTTTTGGCTTCATGAGAAGTGCGCAAAAGTAAACCTGAAATTCATTAGTGACGAAGTTCCGTGGACATGCACCGACTGTTTGCAGTGGGAAACATCAGAACTTGTAAGTACCATAAAGTCAAAAGAAGAAATAATTAAAGTGTTACAAAGTGATATCGGAACTCTCAAAAAAGAGATTCGGTCTCTGAAAGAAGAAAACGCAAAGCTAAAAAGTGAATCGGCAAGCTGCGTATGTGGAAACCCATTACAGAACAAAACAAACAAATGTGAGGACTCTTTTGTGCAAACTCCGTTTGCGAGCAAAAAACAAAACCTTGAAAACCTACATGTGCATATTCCCGCAAAAACAATGGCAGAAAGCGAAACGTGTGGAAATTCAATAAACTCGCGCGTGCAAACTCCGTTATTGGGAAGTAAACAAACCTGTGTAAACTCGCATATGCAAATCCCAGTGAAAACAGTGGCGGAAAACGATTCGTGCGGTAAATCTGTAAGCAAATAGAAGTGGAAAACTGTGACGTATAAGAAAAAAGATAAATGTGAAAGAAATCCAGCAAAACAGATCGACAAAAGTGATTTCTTTGTTATCGGCGATTCCATGTTAAAAAATGTAGTGGTTCCGAACTGTAAAGTCGATGTTCGCCCTGGAATCCGACCACAGTCGATTGTGAAACATTTCAACAACATTAGGAACACGGAAAAATCCAACCAAAACAACAATGATTCCAACACAAATTTTAAAGGCGTGATAATTCACGTAGGGACAAACTCTATTAGAAGCAGCAGACAAGAAGAAATCATAAATGATATTCGTAATGTAATTCGATCAGCCAAAGGTTTGTTTACAAGCTCCAGAATTGTTATCAACGGAATTCTACAAAGAAGATCGGTGAGTAACGCGTATACAAACAAAATAAACACCGGCATTAGGGAACAGTGCGACGAACTTGGTGTTGTGTTTGTTGACCCAAATAAATTTCTCGACGACAAATGTCTGGGTAGGGATGGCCTGCACCTAAACAGACTAGGTGCAATGACTTTCAGTAAAATGCTCCTGGATTTATGTAAAATTATAAAAAATAAGGGAAACTAATACGGTCTGCAGGGGGTGACTATCCAAGAATAACATATGCAAACAAAAAACGTGAGTGTAATCGTAATAAGGAAGCAGTTGAACCAAAACAGAACGACATTAAAACGAAAAAAAGTGGGAATGCAAATAGCGGTGGAAAAAATTACTTAACAGTTGTTCACCAAAATATATGTTCCCTAGCAAATAAGACCCAACAGCTAGAAGTGGAGCTGGAGTCTACAGAGTGCTCAGTTGTTTGTCTCACTGAGCATTGGTGCAATGAGGCTGAAATTAATCAGTTAGTCTTGCAGTCTTATAATTTAGCGTGTGCATACTGTAGGACTTCTATGAAGTGTGGAGGGTGTTGTATTTATGTAAAACAAAATTATCAGTATAAGACCAGAAGCGATTTATGTGTAATCAGTGAAGAGCAACATTTTGAACTGGCAGCAGTTGAAATCAGGGACCAATACAGGTGTAGGAATTTGATTATCTTATGTATATACAGATCTCCTAGTGGAGACTTCAATATTTTTTTCTCCAAACTTAATCATGTTCTTGACAAGATATCCACTCCAAAGAACCACATTCTCATATGTGGAGACCTAAATGTGGATAAACTGAATCCTGATTCTACATGGGACTCATTACAAAGCCTTGCTCAAAGTTTCAATTTAGTTCCAATGGTTAACAGTGCAACCAGAATAACAAAATACTCAAAGACAGCTGTTGATCAGGTATTAACAGATTTAGGCAAAGAAAACTGTGAGGTGGTGGTAGCAGAGCTAGGATTATCTGATCACTCAGCTCAAATCATTAATATACAAGTGGCTCCAGAAGAAACAAAGAAAATGCATATTTACAGAAGAATTTTTTCTAAAAAAAATAGACATGAGTTTGCCAAACAGATAGCAGGACAAACATGGGACTCAGTATACTCAGAGGTAGATGCAAATGAAAAATTCAAAAATTTCATGACATTGTTTAAATTAAATTTTGAAGAAACATTTCCTAAAGTATTATGTCCATTACCAACAGCAGGAAAAAGCAAGTGGGTCACAAAAGGAATCAAAAAATCATCTGAAACACTAAAGTACCTGAGCTCCATTAAACACAGCCAAACTAATCCTGCTTTCTCACTCTTTTATAAAAGATATAGGAAAACATATAGGAAAATATTGTTTGCAGCAAAGAGAGCTCATAACTCCAAAATAGGGCACTCTGCTGAAAACAAAAATAAGGCAGTATGGAAGATTGTGAAACAGGAAACTGGTACCAGGAAAATGAATCTGTCAAACTTGAAAATCAAAGAGGAAGGGACTTTAATAAAAGACCCAATATATTTGGCAAACTATATAAATGATTATTTTAGTAGCATAGGAATAAAATTACAGGAAAATTTTCTAACAGCCCCTCAGGTCAAAAAGCCAAATAATGGTGTATCACACTCAATGGTGTTATTCCCTACAACACAGGAAGAAGTCTATAAAGCAGTCAGCAAACTGAAAAACAAAAACTCAGCTGGTCTGGATGAAGTCCCCATTTTTATAATTAAGGACTGTATCAAGAGCCTACTTCCACTTTTAGTTGATATTATAAATCAATCTTTCAAGCAGGGCTACTTTCCAGACTATTTAAAATATGCGAAATTACTACCTCTCTTCAAACAAGGTGATGCAGGAATAATTGAAAATTATAGGCCAATTTCTCTACTATCATGCTTTGCAAAAATATTAGAAACTATTATGAAAGATAGGCTAATCAGTTATTTAAATAAATACAACTTACTGTCTGTTGACCAGTTTGGATTTCGATCAGGGAAAAGCACAGAATCAGCAACAGCACACCTCACAAAACACATTCTAGAAGCATTAGATAAAGGGAACTACACAACAGGTATATTTCTTGATCTAACTAAAGCGTTTGATACAGTAGACCACAACATATTGTTAAATAAGTTAGATGAACTTGGAATTAGGGGACTTGTGAAAAAGTGGTTCCAGTCATATCTAAAAAATAGAAGACAGATAACTGAAATCTCACATATTTCAAGTTGCTCAAACTATATTGTAAAGTATACTTCAGACCCAAATTATGTAAATATAGGTGTCCCACAGGGTAGTGTCCTTGGCCCAGTACTATTCCTCATTTACATAAACGACTTCCCACAGAGCATCAAGCATGGACAAACAATATTGTTTGCAGATGACTCAAATGTTCTAATCAGTGACAAATCACCAGATGCACTAAAAGAAAAAGTCGAACAAACACTAAACAGTGTACGTGAGTGGGCATCCAATAATAAACTAACACTAAATCTTAAAAAAACAAATGCTGTTAACTTCTATGTCTGCAAAAAACCACACTTTAACAACTTTAAGTTAAACAATGAAACTATAGAATGTGTAGACTACACAAAATTTCTTGGTATGCATATTGACAGTCAGTTAAAGTGGGAAGAACATATTAAAATACTTAGTAGCAGAATCGCTACAGCATGCTATGCTCTGAGAATTCTGACTGGAGTTTGTGATACTACATGTGTCAGATCTGTATATTTTTCTTATATCCACTCTGTTATTACCTATGGAATAATATTTTGGGGAGTCAACAGTAAAAATATTCAAATAGTTTTCAAATTACAAAAAAGAGCAATTCGTATAATAACCAAGAGTGGCAGTAGGGCTCACTGCCTTGAACATTTCCAAAAGCTGGAAATCCTAACTGTCCCCTGTGAATACATTTTTCAAAGTGTTATGTATGTAAAAAAAAATATTGACTGCTATATGAAAAATTCATTAGTACACACCTATGAAACTAGAAACCAATTCAATCTGCATCTAGAGAGGAAAAATAAAGTTAAAACTCAGCAGAGCTTGTTGTACAATGCTGTTAAATTATATAATAAATTACCCCAAAAAATAAGAGATATTGACACAATCGGACAGTTCAAAACAAAACTAAATTTTTTTTATTAAATAAAAGTTATTACGCAGTAACAGACTATCTGAATTAAAACATGTAGTGTAATTAAAGTAGCCTGCATTGTAATACATGAGGAAATAATTATGATATGTAATCAAAAATTGTACAGTACTATAAGAAAATTACAAATTACACAAGGATATAAAACTAATTTAAGATACCTCAAAAATGTGTGTAAATACTAATTTTATGTGTATAATTGTAGGTATATTGTATTGTATATGATTTTGCTGACGAAATCCACACAATGTAAATTGTTACATGGATTAATAAAGAAATCAATCAATCAATCAATTGTCATTCAGTTTAGTACATCTCTACTCTGGTTTAACTATTACTGATTGATACTTTAATGTAAAACATAAACAGTTCTCATTTTGTAATTCCAGAATAGTTTTCAAAAGAAGTGAAACCAGTTTTTTATAGTATTTAGGATACAGAACACATGTACAGGTTGGGAATGTTTTCCAAATAGTAATTTTCATGACATAAGTGACTTTACAAAAAGCATTTTTATTGAACATACTTTACAAATTTCAATACTAAAACCTAAGAACCATGTAAAACTTACTGTTGCAGCATGGGAAGTGTGAGTTAATATCTAACTCTGTGATATCAGTCTATAAACACCAACAAGTTTTTGACTGTAATTCTTAAATTTTCTTTTGGTAATAATGAATGATGTAAAATATAATTGTTAGAATGAGATCTGAGCTGTGGTGAATCAGTTATGGGGTGTCAGTTTTGTGACACTTTTCAGGAGTCAGTTCTGTTACAGTTTCATATCAACTATGGACAAGAAGCATGCATTTCTGAAAGTGAAATTTCATGTCAGCCTGTTTACATAAAATTTCTCATGGTATACCAAATCATTAGCTGCACTGTGAACTACTCAGGAAGATGTAGCAAATTTGGTGGAGAAGATACTCACAAATTCTTTTACAGACATTGTAGGATCAGAGATTGACAAAAAATGAAGTTGAGTATTTTCTACTAACTATTGCATCCATAAATACTTTATTATATTGCACACTAACTCCAGTCTGTTCAGAAAACTGACTTCAGTACATTTGAAAAACTGACTACAGGACCACAAACATGCCACTGTGTCTCATGTGTACATTTATGTAGTAATCTACCCATCCCTCACATCATTTATTGATTGTCACTGACTCCAGAATTAAATCTTTTAATAACCTTTGAGAGGAGTAAGATTTACAATAAACTTTTTACTTATCTTCATTTCTTATAGTTGGCTCTAGTGCTTCATGCCTAGGGGCTGATTCTTGAAGATGAAATGTTTGATATTATCGGTTCTCATGGTTCCAGTTGACATAAATAAGGTTGAAGTTGTGGGAGTGACAAGTCGATAGTCGACAAGACACTGAGAGATTCTCTTTACGAGCGGGGTTCTTTGGAGAACACGACCAGTGTTCATTTCCCGCGTTAATGTATGTATCTATTGTGTTTGTGCGGTACAATAAAGGCGGTCATTCACAGTATAAATTCCACACAAGTGTTTTCCTTTATGTAGTGAAATTACTCCTACATAAGTGGTGACCCCGTAACTAAGCAGTGTAACAGTAGGCAAGTTTCTTGAGATATTTTCCGCAACGTCTCATATCGACATGTCGTGTGCACAGAACCTCTTCCGCGACATCAACGGCGTCATCCAAAATATCAAGAAGGAGCTCGACACGATGCAGCAAAACCCTCAGTTCACAGTGCCACGGACGCCTACATCTCAAACCGACTTCGCCCACAACGTTACGTTTCCAATCGCGCCGCGTGTGCCGGCGGGTCCCGCGCCGCCGCCACAGGATATTGCCTCGCACAACCAGCGTGCAGAACATGCTGATATCAGACCAAAAGTGCTCCCGTTTTCATCACCCGCGTCGGTACCGCTCCCACGTGTTTCGCACTTTCCGTTCGCCAGTGATCGCAGCCCACCCGCGTCGCGGTTACATATTCGACCCCCACCTTTCATTCCTGAGTGTCCGGAAACTTGGTTCGCTATTAAGGAGAACATTTTCGTGCAGCAACAAATAGTCAACGATTTTGAACAGTTCACACTAGTGATATGCAACCTGGACCAACGTGCGTCGTCAGTGGTATCGGATATAATTACGCAACCCCCACCACAAAAAGCCTACGCCACTCTCAAGACGGCTTTAATTTCGCGTTGTACAAAACCTGTGGATCAGCGGATAACACAGCTCCTGTACCACGAGAAACGTGGTGACAGGTCGCCTTCAGACTTTTACTGGCATTTACGTGCTATGGTGGACCCTTCCGTGTTCTCAGACACATTACTTTTGCACATATGGCAACAACAGTTACCTCCGCAGGTGTGCTTAACCTTAATTGCTTACGAGGGCTGGCCATTAAGTGAGTTGCTGCAAGTGGCCGATAGAGCGCATTCCCTGTTCGACTCGCGCGCCACAGTGGCTGCCGTCGCAACCACCTCGGCCAACAACACCAGCTGAGCACGGCCGGAGCCGGTCAACGCAGCGCCTCCAGCTTGTGCTGCCACGACTGCACGACGAGTGCTGGACGCGACCGAAGATGTCCGATCTCTCTGCGCTGCCATCGATCAACTGACCGCCCAGCTGCAGCGGCTAGAGCAACGCGATGTTGCGGCGGCTGACACACACACGTGTCGTCACCAGCCGACGCGACCGCCGCGTCACGCAAACAACGGCACCAGTTATTGCTGGTTCCATCAGCACTTTAGCGCGCAAGCTACAAAGTGTAAGGCGCTGTGCTCGCACCCAAATGCATCCTACGGCCTGCTTTAGGTGCAGCTGACACAAGCAACTGTGCCTAAACTCACAGACGCATGGAAGGAGAACACCCCCATTTCAGCACGAGCCTACATTATGCGGATGGACTTCTCCTACAGCTGTAAGGTATGCTGCTTCACAAAGACTTTTCGTTCCAGATCACTCTACAGGATGAATGTTCTTGGTCAACACCGGCTTAGTTGTCAGCACTCTGCCTGTAAATTTCTTCCCTTCAGACAAACGCACTGAAGAGACAACTTTGAAAGCAGTCGACGATTCAGTCATCCACACATACGGACAGAAAACACTGCCAGTGGGCATTGGGCTACCAGAAAAATGCAACTGGACCTTCGTTATGGCCGATATCGACCAACCTATACTAGGTGCTGATTTCCTGGTAAAACATGCATTGTCTGTGGATTTACACAAGTCACAACTCGTCCATTCTGTCAATGGATTTGTTATTCTGGGAATACAAGGACGTCCGACTTCTCATGGATGCCAAAGGATAGATAACCTCAGTGCACCCACCTGGGAGGACACCATAGCAATGAAGGAAGCTGACCGGCGGCTCAAACGACATCAAAACAGTTGACGACACAGCAACAGGCTCCTGCTGTTTCAACCACAAAGGCGACACCCAAACCACAACGGGGAACAAGAAAGAGCAGGGCGAAGCATGAGACGGTGCACCACATCCATAAAACTCCAGGCCCACCAGTCTCCTCACGTGTTCACAGGCTTGCACATGATCGCTTGCAGGAAACCAAGGCCATTTTCAACGAGATGCTACAGGAAGGAACTATACAGCCATCCAACAGTCCGTGGTCCTCTCCTCTGCATCTCGCCCGTAAAAAGAATGGGTCATGGCACCTGTGTGGTGATTATCGAGCTTTGAACACCCGAACTGTTCCAGACATATACCCTGTGCCACATATACAGGATTTCACCCATTCACTGGCTGGGGCAACCATATTCAGTGTTTTGGATTGCTGTAAGGCTTATAATCAGATCCCAATGGCAGAGCAGGACATACCAAAGACTGCAGTGACAACCCCATTTGGGCTGTTTGAATTTTTGGTGATGCCATTTGGGCTGAAAAATGCGGCCCAGACATGGCAACGGTTCCTAGACAGCGTGCTAAGAGGACTACCATATTGTTTCGCCTATTTAGACGATATTCTGGTGTTTTCGGGGAATGTCTCTGACCATCAGAAACACGTAAGCGAGGTGCAAATCAGGCTCAGTGCTCATGGAATAACACTTAACAAGGACAAGTGCGTGTTTGGGGAACCTGTGGTAACCTTCCTGGGTTATAAAGTGTCAGCTCAGGGCATTTTCCCACTGCCAGAGAAGCTGGAATTGTTGCGTACCCTACCATGGCCTCAAACCTACCACGATCTCTGACGATTCCTAGGGATGATAAATTTCTATCGTCGCCGCCTCCCCGGAACAGCAGCAATCCAGTCGCCATTGAACAATACCTTGGCCAGACACAACAAAATTGGCAAGCGCCCACTCCCATGGACACTTGAGATGGACTCGGCTTTCAAGGCACTGTAAAACAGCCTTCACAATGCAGTGGGGCTTGCACACCCTGCACCAGGAGCTCAGCTAGCCGTAGTAGTGGATGCAAGCCAAGTCACAATCGGGGCAGCACTACAGCAGAGAGTGAAGGGTCATTGGCAGCCACTAAGTTTCTTCTCACAAAAACTACAGATGAGTCAAACTCGTTGGAGTGCATATGACAGGGAACTCCTCGCAATGTATGAAAGCATCAGGCACTTCTGTCCCTTAGTTGAGGGCAGGCAATTCACCATATACACCAACCACAAACCTCTTGTGGCTGCTTTCTACAAAGTCAGCGATTCATGTTCCCCCCGCCAGGCCTGCCATATAGAGTTTATATGCCTGTTTTCAACAGATGTGTGTCACATCCATGGTGCTGACAACATTGGGGCAGACTATTTCTCACGCATTAATGGGATAAGTCCAATGTTGGATTATTCCGAATTGGCAAGGGCTCAGGCTTCAGATACGCAGCTGCAGTCCTTGTTGGTGGACCCGTCCACTGGCCTACGTTTACAACTTGTGGACGTCCCCTGCAGCCCATGTAAGGTATGGTGCGACACCTCCACAGTTAGACCACACCCATACATCACCTCCCAGTTCCAATGAAAGGTATTCAACAGCATTCATAACCTGGCACACCCGGGAAACAATGCCTCAGCGAAATTAGTGATGGACCGTTTTGTGTGGCCTTCAATCAAGAAAGATACACGGGAGTGGGCCCGCAGGTGCTATCAGTGTCAACGTAGCAAAGTGGGACGCCATGTTCATGCTCCAGTAGGACAATTCCCAAACCCAACGGCACGTTTTGGGCATGTACACATTGACTTGGTTGGACCCCTCCCCCCTTCAGATGGTTACAGGTACTTGTTTACGGCAGTGGGTTGTTGCACGTGGTGGGCAGAGGCTACACCAATCAGAAACATTTCTGCAGAGACTACTGCATGGGCCTTCTTGGAAACTTGGATGGCTCGTTTTGGGTGCCCATTTTTCGTTACCACCGACCAAGGATGCCAGTTCGAGTCAACACTGTTCCAGCAGCTGTCTAAACTCTGTGGCTTCCAACAAAACCGTACTACTAGCTACCACCCGGCCAGCAATGGTTTGGTGGAAAGGTGGCACCGGACCTTAAAGGCTGCCCTGATGTGCCACGAGGACTCATGGACTCAAGCGTTGCCATTGGTTTTGTTGGGGTTACGGACCGCATTAAAAACAGACGTCAATTGTTCCTCGGAAGAGTTGGTGCATGGAGGACCACTCCGAGTTCCAGCAGAATGCCTTGCACCATTTCCTCTCCCAGATGACACACAACTACCCCACCTCTTGCAACAAATGAGGAAGCAGGCAGAGACGCTACGTGCAGCCCTGACGTCTCAACACGGCATGCATCCAGTGTTCATACACAAGTCCCTCGATACTTGTTCCCACATCATGCTCCGCACAGACCTGGTACGTCATTCATTACAGCCACCATACACTGGACCACACCAAGTACTAGGACGGGACACACACACAATGGATATCCTCCTCCAGGGAAAGTCGACCAAGGTTGCCATTGAGCGAGTAAAACCCGCTTGGACAATGACAGCACCGACTACAGTCTCACAGAGGACTTCAGATACAACTTGCAACGAACCCTCACCTTCCGCAGAACCAGACAGTTGTGACCCACAGGATCCCCACACCAGGGGACCTCATGCAGCAACATAATCATCAAGCAGCACCCACACCCGCACTATCCGCACTCGGGCAGGCCGAGAGGTGAAATTTAAGTACCCCACCATACCGGGTGCTCTGAACTTCAGGGGAGGAGGGGGGGCTGTGTGGGAGTGACAAGTCGATACTTGACAAGACACTGAGATATTCTCTTTACAAGCAGCATTCTTTGGAGGACACGACCAGTGTTCGTTTCCCGCGTTAACGTATGTATCTATTGTGTTTGTGCGGTACAATAAAGGTGGTCGTTCATAGTATAAATTCCACACAAGTGTTTTCCTTTATGTAGTGAAATTACTCCTACAAAGTATTGCCTGGGAAGTATTTTCCATTTCTGTAAATTTTATTCTTTCACATTTTTCTATATCACACCATATTCACAATTTCTACTTCAACAAAACTGAAAATTACGTTGTTAATGCCAAAAATAAAAACACATCTGATCACATCAGAGGCATGCCCACTACTCCTCATTCATTCTGCAGTACTAACAATATTCCAAAGAGTTTACAAATTTTCTTGACAAATAAATCTCCACCAATTTATATCATTATTTAATAAATGAATCTAGAAGTAAACATAATAAACATCATCAGATTGCACAATTAACAATAGGAATTTTAAGTGTACTAAATATTTCATAATTTCAAATATTTCTAAAAAGAAGTAATTTTAACTGTATGTACAGAGCTGGTATATATTGACTGTAGTAATGAAATTAAAGTAATTTCTTTTTTATGGATTATAGCGTGAAATATACCACACCATGTACAAAATCATATGAATCTCTTTTAGGAAAACATCTGAGGTAATATTAACCTGTTTAAAAAGTTGTAATTATTTTTGGTATCAACTACTTGTGTTGAGGAAAAGTAATGCTGGAGGAGGGTGTCACTATACAATGTCCTCCCCTCAGTTACCTGAAATACTGTCTCAGCATCCCCAAATGACAAGTCAGAAGTCAAACTCAAGAGAATGGGGAAGGCATTGCTAATGCACTATAACACTGGCACATGCTTTTCTTCCAAAAGCATTACAGTATTGTAATGTGGGAAGGTTTTTTATGATCTTCTAGAGGGTGTTTGGATTGCTTCTATGAAATCATATGAATTCTGGTGGACTTTCTGGTAAATAACTCACATATTTTCAGTCATATCACTTCACAATACAAATCAATATAGTACACATAACTTTTACCCTATCCTTGCACTTCAAACTTGTACAACTAACTGAGCAAAAACTAAAGATATAACTCTAACAACATAAAGCACAGAAATTACTATCATATATCAATCTATTTATGCAAAATCACCTTTGGAAAACAGGTTTCGTAAGTAAAATCCAAATAAATGTTTATATTTTTTGAGAAATCCATAATCATCTTGAAATTTCATTAAGTGTTTATATAAGATGACATTAAAACATTTTTGCATAGCTATGTAGTAGTGGATTTTTTTTTAATATACAATCATACATTTCATATGATCCAAGATTTATTAGTACATTTATCTCACCATAATCAGTTTTGTTACAATTATCCACCCCAAAATTTTGAAAGTATGCTATGTGAGAAAAATTTTGATACAAAATAACAAAACTAGTTATGTCAACAAGTTTTAGAGTATAACAAATCAATGTTCATCAGTTCTTCAGTATACAACATACAACATTTTGATTATCTCAGCATCAATACTTCATTAAAATGAGGTTAAGAACAAAATCTTCCTCCACAAAGTTCTTTTAACAGAAATTTTCAAAGACTGACCTTTTACCTTTTCTGTAGCCCTCAAATTATATCCAAATATCACATGACTTATAAGAGATAAGCCAAAAATGGTAGATATAACAGTGATTTTATCATTTTGGCATGAAAATTCATGAAAATGTCTGTTAGTAACCACTACACAAAAAAGTTTTCTTTATACTCCTTTATCTACCAACATTTATGAATCTGTCTTCAATTAATGATATGAATATAATACAGGGAAACATTCCATGTGGGAAAAATATATCTAAAAACAAAGATGATGTAAGTTACCAAACGAAAGCATTGGCATGTTGATAGACACGCAAACACACACACAAAATTACCAGAGCCACTTCCTCATCCCCTCAAACCCAGAACCTCCCACAGAAGAACCACAAAAGTTTCCCATTTGTGACAGGATACTTTCCGGGACTGGATCAGACTCTGAATGTGGCTCTCTAGCAGGGATACAACTTCCTCAAATCCTGCCCTGAAATGAGATCCATCCTTCATGAAATCCTCCCCACTCCACCAAGAGTGTCTTTCCACCATCCACCTAACCTTCGAAACCTCTTAGTTCATCCCTATGAAATCCCCAAACCACCTTCCCTACTCTCTGGCTCCTACCCTTGTAACCACTTGTGGTGTAAAACCTGTCCCATGCACCCTCCCACCACCACCTACTCCAGTCCTGTAACCCTGAAGGTGTACACGATCAAAGGCAGAGCCACGTGTGAAAGCACCCATGTGATTTACCAACTGACCTGCCTACACTGTGAAGCTTTCTACGTGGGATAGACCAGCAACAAACTGTCCATTTGCATGAATGGACACAGGCAGACAGTGTTTGTTGGTAATGAGGATCACCCTGTGACTAAACATGCCTTGGCGCACGGCCAGCACATCTTGGCACAGTGTTACACCATCTGGGTTATCTGTATACTTCCCACTAACACCAACCTGTCAGAACTCCAGAGATGGGAACTTGCCCTTCAGTATATCCTCTCTTCCCGTTACCCACCAGGCCTCAACTTCCACTACTTCAAGTTGCCGCCGCTCATACCTCACCTGTCATTCAACAACATATTTGCCTCTGTACTTCCGCCTCAACTGACATCTCTGCCCAAACTCTTTGCCTTTACAAATGTCTGCTTGTGTCTGTATATGTGCAGATGGATATGTGTGTGTGTGCGGAAGTGTATACCTGTCCTTTTCTCCCCCTAAGGTAAGTCTTTCCACTCCCGGGATTGGAATGACTCCTTACCCTCTCCCTTAAAACCCACACCATTTTGTCTTTCTCTCTCCTTCCCTCTTTCCTGATGAAGCAACCATTGGTTGTGAAAGCTTGAATTTTGTGTGTGTGTTTGTGTTTGTTTGTGTGTCTATCAACATGCCAACGCTTTCGTTTGGTAAGTTACATCATCTTTGTTTTTAGATATATCTGTCTTCAATTAGCAACACATCACTGATTGGTAATGCCCTATGATGAAAAGAAGACATCTTAGTAAATACAGAGTTATAGGAAGTGATTTAAAGAGAATGTAGCAAAATACTTTAGACCACAGAACAAAATTAAGGCACTTAGTTAGGAACTTACTATTTTTGCTTGTAACACCAATGAAATAATTTTGTAACATTTTACAATGTCTTAGTCCCAAATTTAACTTGCACTCAGAACACTGAATCCTGGGATATAAAAATATGCTACAACAAAAATAATTATTTCTTGCCCTGCTCTGTAAGATTTCCCTACTGCCCCCCCCCCCCCCCCCCCCCCTCGACAAGACAGCTGTTTTTAAGGGTAGAACTGTTGTATTGCCTCATCCACAGAACTTGTAGTGAAAGAAAATATGATAAATCCTGGATAGGAAAGAGTAAATAAAATAAATGAAGAGCACAGTGGGAACAGAACGTGGATAGCAAAGAGTTAGAATAGAATGCATCAGAAATTAAGAATGGGTACATCCAGCTAGGGAAGGCACCCCTCACCGTGTGGTGTGCCTACCAAAGTCAGCAGACCACCTGACTATTCCATGTACAAGATTATCAATTTTATGACTCATTTTGTCTTTTAGTCTGTGAATGTTGCAAACATTTTGTGTTTATTGGTTTTCATGTCACATAATAGGTTATACTATAACATACGAAAAACTGCCTTGCAAGTCTTTCAAATTATGTCATAACATGAGACAACTAGCTCATTCTTATACAGGGTGTCCCAGCTATCTTGTCCACCCAAAATATATCTGGAACAATAACAGCTATTGGAAAACGACTTTCACCGGTATCAATGCAGGGCTGGGGCCCATGAATGTACACATTTGGAAACATTCTAAGACGAAAGCATATGTGTTTTTTAACACAAACTTATGTTTTTTTTAAATGGACCTCTATATTTTTTCTTCAGGAATCCATAGCATGACAAAGCACATACACAATGGCTTTGATTGAATCGCAATATTCGCATTACATCCCGAGATATTGAGATGCGAAGTTGACGCTTGAAACACCCGACATGCGCTGCTAGTGCACGTCCTGAGGCTCAGGCGTGAACCCCATGTGTTAATGCAGGATGGCAGCAGACCGTATTATTCGTTTCGGACCTCTTGATAAGTATAGAAGTGTGATTACGCATGTCAATCACATCGCGATTACGGGCAGCATGGGGTTCACGCCTGAGCCTCAGGACGTGCGCTAGTAGCGCATGTCGGGTGTTTCAAGCATCAACTTCATGTCTCAATATCTCGGGTTGTAATGGGAATATTGCGATGCAAACAATGCCATTGTGTATGTGCTTTGTCATGCTATGGATTGCTGAAGAAAAAATATAGGAGGTCCATTTAAAAAAAACATAAGTTTGTGTTAAAAACACATATGCTTTCGTTTTAGAATGTTTCCAAATATGTACATTCATGGGCCCCAGCCCTACATTGATACCAGTGAAAGTCATTTTCCAATAGCTGTTATTGTTCCAGAGATATTTTGGGTGGACAAGATAGCTGGGACACCCTGTATATTTTCTTGTAAACTGAATTATTTATTACTTATGTAAAAAATATTGGCTATAAATTATACCAAGAATGTCAACAAGACTGAAATTTACTTTGATATGTTGTTCATTAACTATTTGCTTACATAATATTTAAAATTCTTCTTTCATAATTACATAAAGTACACTGGTATATACAAAATAATATTAAACATAAAAAATCTATCAAAGTAAACACAGGTAAATTATATACAGCACAAGAAATTTGCGGCTATTTTGCACAAAATGGTGTGGTGTTTTCCAACCACCATCCCAAAAGTAGTCCAAGTTTTATTGGATGAGAAATAATTTCAGAGAGCAAAAAGAAAGGTTACTTACCTTGACTCTCTGACACCTGTCACAAGCAGACAATTTTCTCCTAACTTTTTAGCAATATTATAGAAATAAATATTTATTTGTAGCTTTTGTATACTTTTTTGAATAACACAGTGTCTGTAATTCTCACATATATACTTAACCAAATTCCCAGCTTCTTTCTCCATCCAACATAACTTCCAATCATCAGAATCTACATTTGTTATGCATCATGCAGCCTATTGTGCACAGTTTGAGTCATAACACGACATCCTGTGGCTGCACGAAAAGCATTATTCAACATGGTGGCATTGCTGTCAGGGTTCCTCTGAGCCATAATCCATAGGTAGCGGTCATCCACTGCAGTAGTAGCCCTTGGGCAGCCTGAATGAGGCATATCATTGATGGTTCCTGTCTCTCTGTAGCTCCTCCATGTCTGAACAACATCACTTTGGTTCACTCTGAGATGCCTGGACACTTCCCTTGTTGAGAACCCTTCCTGGCACAAAGTAACAATGTGAATGTGATTGAACCATGGTATTGACCTTCTAGGCATGGTTGAACTACAGACAACATGAGCCATGTACGAGCCATGTACCTCCTTCCTGGTGGAATGATTGGAACTGATCAGCTATCAGACCCTCTTCATTTAATAGGTGCTGCTCATGCATGGTTGTTTACGTCTTTGGGTGGGTTTAGTGACATCTCTGAACAGTCAGAGGGACTTTGTCTGTGATACAATACCCACAGTCAATGTCTGTCTTCATGAGGTTGGGGAACAGAGGTTATTCAAAACTTTTTTTGATGTGTGTAGTATAAGTGACAATCAAGCAGCTGTAGCAAATATGATTACTAAACTTTAAAGGGCAGCTAAAGCCAGTAGGAAGTCTCTAGAATAAACAGTTTGAAATGCCAATCATGATGGAAATATATTGTATCAGTGATTAGTGGCTGTAGTAACAAAGATTATTAAAATACAAATGGCAACTAAAACAAGCAGAAAGGTATATATGTTTGGCAAACTAGATTAAACAAATTATTAGTTTCATATATCAATGATGAATTTGAAATTTCAGCACAGGGTATACAGAGGCACTATGGCTCAAATTTAAAAGAATACTTGACTATCCTCTGGAAAGATATGTTCCATCAGAACAGTTCATAATAGGAGGGACCCACCATAGTATACAGTAACTGTATAGAATCTACTAAAGAAACAGAGACTACATCATAATAGGTTTAAAACAAAGCATAGGGCTTTAGATAGAGAGATGGCTGTTGAGAGGGCAGTGCATGAATCTTCAGTGACTACCGTAGCAGAATATCATCAGATGATTTTTCACAAAATCCAAAGAAATTCTAGTTGTATATAAAGGCTATTAGTGGCACCAAAGTTAATGTCCAGTTCTTAACAAATGATACAGGAACTGAAACTGAGGACTGTAAAGCAAAGCTGAAATGGTTAACTCTATTTTCAAATGTTCTGTTACAAATGGAAATCAATTAATGTAAAACATTGTGGGGGATAAAACAAGAGATGTTGTCTTGTATTCAGATAGTAATGGAAGAGGGTTAGCAGAAAAAATAAGATATCAGAATGGACTCAGAGCTACAGGTTACATCAAACCAGGTGTCTGTATGAAGAAATTTTAAAAGACTGTAATTATTTATTTATTTATTTATTTATTTATTTAACCTGGCAAGATTAGGGCCATCAGGCCCTCTCTTACATCTAACCAGGCATTCTACTTATTTTACATTCATATGTTTTAGTAGGCATGTTAAACTACATCTAGTACAAAAAGTGAAATAAACAATTTGAAAGGTACACCTGGAAAAATACATACATATAGAGTTTATATTCTTAGGTCATAAGTACTGTTATAATTAGACATTATTGAAGAGACAGATTTTAGATAGGAGTGCCGGCAGCACGGAGTATGAGGGAGACTCATGGTGAAGGGAGGAGAAGAATAGAGACATGATGAAACATAATTAAGGAAATATAAAGGAAAAGAAGATTGCGTGGCTAATAGAGAAAGATGAAGAGGAAGGCATCTCAGGAGCAAGATAGGAGACGCTAGCTTTGCTATTTGACAGATGAGGGGATTGTCCTTGTACATTAATTTTGTGGAGAACTTTATGATGATGATAGTAGGAAATGCTTCAACTTCTTCTTAAAAGCAGCAGGAGATCGAATTTTGCGCAAGGTAAGGGGCAGTTTGTTCCATAGGCAGACAGCGGCAACTGAGAAGGAGTTTGCAAAAGTTTTTGTTTTGTGAGTGGGCACAGTTAGGATACCAAATAAGAGTGACCTCGTGTTTCGATTATGATGACATGACAGGTTTTTAATCTCTGAAGCAAGGTACTGGGGTGCTTGCGCGATGAGGAGTCGGTGGAGTAGACATAGAGTGTGGTAGTCACGCAATTTGTCCGGCCGCAGCCACCCTAGCTCGGAGTATGAAGCACTAACATGATCATATCGGCGAATGTTGCAGGTGTAACGCACACAGGCATTCGTGGTTAGCTCTAGCCGTCTTTTGTTTTCACTACTCATGCCTTGTTGAATCACATCACAATAGTGGAGGTTCGGTAGAACGAGTGCTTGCACGAGCTGGCGTTTCAAGTCCTGTGGAAATATGTTCCGAAACTTTTTGAGAGCATAGAGACAAGCAGACGTCTTTCGGCACACTGCGACTGTATTCTCCGCCCAGTTGAGATGCTCATCCAAAGTTACACCCAAGTTCTTCACTGTTTTCTGATATGGTATTGGAGTACTGTCGAGCAGAATAGGAGGTAGCCGTTCGCGGAAATCTGAACTTATTAATTTCTGATGGGCTATTAAGATTACTTGCGTCTTTTTTGCATTTAGTTTAAGCCCCAGGTTTTTCGCCCATCTCACTACTGAAGACAGATCATCATTCATCTGAGCGATTGCAGTGTTTACATCTTCAGGTCTGACGCTTAGGTAGAGCTGGAGGTCGTCGGCATAGAAATGATATTTACAGGAGGACAGAACCGACGAAATATCGTTGACATATAAAGAAAACAAAAGTGGTCCTAAGACTGATCCTTGTGGCACTCCCGAGGAAATATGTTTCCAGGAAGATTTTTCATTTACGCAGACAACACATTGCTGTCTGTCTTTTAAGTAGCTTTCAAACCATCTCATTGCACTATCAGAGAAATTAAGCTGTTGCATTTTTCTGAGCAATATGTCAAAGTTAACAGTGTCAAAAGCTTTGCTGAACTCCAGTAGCGTCAATATTGTTGCCTTTCGATTGTCGATGGCATATTTCAGGTCATCAGTTACTTTAATTAGAGCAGTGTTTGTGCTGTGATGTTTACGGAAACCGGATTGAAATTTGTCATATAGGCTGAATTCATGCAAGTGTTCAGTGATTTGGTCATGAACAATATATTCAAGTGCTTTGGAAACAGCAGGCAGTATGCTAATTGGTCGGTAATCACTAGGCAGTTGCGGGTTTTCGATCTTAGGGATGGGTCGAATTAGGCTTCTTTTCCATGCAGTAGGATATATTCCGTTCACGAGGGAAAAATTAAATATGTCAGTTAAGACAGGTACTAAGATATCGGCAACATTCTTAATCATGGTTATACCGATACTGTCGTTGCCTATTGCATCAGAAGAGATTCTCATTATTGCTTTTCTTGCCGTATTTGTTGTTACATGTTTTAGATGGAAGGTATCGTTGTTAGTTATCCTGTTTGGGGATTCTTGTGGACGGTAATTATCAGCTGTGCTGGTATTCAGAGGTGCAGAGAAGAATTCATTTAATTCGTTAGCAGACACATGAAAAGTAGTTTCCGATTTTGCCTTTCCGACCCCCAAGCTACGGAGATTCTTCCATAGAGTCGTGGGCGTCAGATCGCTGCATACAAGGGAGCGAGCGTGCCTGATTTTAGCATTGCGAATGCATTGTTTCACTCTGTTCCGTAGCTTTCTATATTCTTCGAAACGCTCGGGTTTCGGATCTGCCTTGAAACGCCTGTGGGCAGCATCCCTATTAGTCATCATTTGACGTAATTCAGCTGTCAGCCATGGAGCAGGAGATTTTCTTACACGGATTGTGCGCACAGGTGCATGTTTGTCATAGAGGGCAGTGAGTTTATCACCAAGGTCATTAATTTTGCCGTCGATTGTGGGTTTTCTGATTATTTGATGCCATAGGATTTCTGAGCAATCGGCTGTTAGAGTGTCAAGGTCAATACGTTTCATGTTCCTACAAGTTATGTAACGCGATTTGATCCTTGGGGGCTGCACAGAGTAGGCCAGGAATATTACATCATGTGCTGAGAGGCCAGGGGCCGATGTTTGACCAACATCTCTTACTTTGTCAGTCTGTTTCGTTGCGATTACGCCTATAAGAGTATGACTGTGCGCCGTATGGTGTGTAGGTTGTAATGGAAGAATGTTCATGTTATTGCAACTAAACAGTCTTCTTAGGTTTATTGCGGAGGGAGTGTCTCTTAGCAGGTCTATGTTCAAGTCACCCATTACGATGACATGTTCGTATTGACACTGAAGTGAATGTAATTCCGACTGGAAAGAACTCATTGAGCTTATTTTTGGCGGCTTGTACACGACGCCAGTCAAGAATTTCCGACTTTGTATATTTATTTCAATGAACATGAATTCAGCCTCTTTTTCATCAGCAGGATTTGACGTACATAAGACTTTCGCTTTGAGATCTGTTCGTATATACGCGCCGACCCCGCCACCTTGCTTTTTTGATCTGTCTGCCCTAAGAAATGTGTACCCTGGGAGATGAAAAGATGCAGAGGATATGTGTGGTTTCAACCACGTTTCGGATAAGAGGATTACGTGGTAGTTTAGTTGGTTGAAGAGGAGGCTAAGTTCTTCGTAATGCGCAGGTAAAGACTGGACGTTGCAGTGAGCTGCTAAAAGCTCTGACGAGTTCCGCTGAGCAGCCTGGAGTAGGGTGGCAGACTGGTTTGTCCCTTTGTTAGGCACTACCTGCCGCGAGGGGCACTGGCCGCTGCTTCCGCCAAGTGACATACCACAGGGGTGTCCGAGATTTTGCACGCCCTGTTTGTGACACCGCGAGTGCCGAAAGAAAGGTGCCTGCTAAAGATTTCCTGAGGTTGCGGGAGTATAGAAAATGGATTAGTGGTATTCTGTGCAAGGAGAATATGACCAAAATAGTGACGGCTGTGTGTCACTGTGTATCCTCTGTCGTACGAGGAGAAATGTAATTAGCGTATTTGAAACAGCTTAGGGTGGAAATAAGGGAGAAGGGAGTGATTTAAGAGGCCGATGCTGCCAGCAGAGAGAAGTAAGCTTAGTAATTAATAGATTATCATAGGAAGCTAGAATTAAATTGAAATTTACTTAAGTGATACTGGTAGTGATTATCGTAGGAAGCTACAATTAGATTGAAATTTGCTAAAGTGATACTGATAGTGATTTTTGTTATGAACAATTTAAACCGAAGAGATGGGTGATTAATGAACTAAAGGAGAGACTAATAATTGCAATAGAACTATTTCAGAATGGAAGAGAATAAACTGAGAAAATGAAAAAAGAATTAGCAGTAACTAAAATTAAGTAATGGTTAGAGCTACAGACACAAAAAAATAGTGAAAAGTTAATACAGTTACAAAAACAATTAGTTGAAGGTACAAATATGGGTATAATTAAAAAATTAATACAATTACAAGACTATATCTGAGTATTGGGGCTGTTACAATTGCAAATGGTGTTAAGTTTGCACTTTTGGCTCGAGTAGCTTCACTTAATACTATTCAGTTCTGTCATGTTTGTGACTGTCTTCTTTCCAGCTGCTGTCTTAATGATTACTCTGCCATCCTGAGTCCACACATTCTGAAGACCGAAATGGGATATGGCACTGTTTAAAATCTTTAGCCGTTCATGTGTCAGATCTTCCCTTATTGTAAGCCCTGTCCTTGCTAACTTCTTCTTCTGGGTAAAGATCTCTGCCCTTTTTCGGTACGAAACAAATTTAATTATAATTGGACGAGGTTTGGTGGCACCTGGTAATTTTCGTCCCACCCGATGGCTCCTGTCAATGTCTGCCTTGGTCACTTCAACGCCTAATTTTTCACGTGCAACTTGTATAAGCAGGTTGTCCGTGTCTTCTTCCTTATTTTCTACTACTCCAAACAGTCGTAGACTATTTCGCCTTTGGTACTGTTCTAGTTCGTCAGTTGCGGCAGATAGTTTGACTTCCAACTCTCGTGCCTTTTTCTCGTATTCAGACACAGACTTTTTTAGTGCTGTAATTTCGGCAGTATTGGCCTCAACAGTTTCACGCATTTTGGCCAATACTGCTGCCGTTACAGTATCTGATATAGTGTCTGCTATCAGATCGAGATTGTTTTTATCGCGAAGCGCAGCGTTTACCTCAGAGCGGACCAGCTCCGCTATACCGGGAGCCGCGGCCGCACCTTCCGCCAAGAGCGGGCCCGCCGCACCTGCTGCTTCCCGGCTGCTGGACGCGCTGCTGTTCACTCTTCTGTTTACCATTTTCTCGAAGATATTGGCGGAGCACAGAAAAAAAAATTGCACTACTGCACAGAACACTGTTGTTTTCATGATTTCCACTTGTACTAGACAACACCACCTGCGAGAACACCTTCGAATTCAACTAAATTTCGCGAGCCGAACTTAACACGTGTTACACTGCAGCCGCCATGACACAAATGTAATTATAGTAATCATACATGCAAAAATCAGTGCATAGTAATATTCGGTGGTGCAAATGATATCTATAAAAACAAGCTAAGAGAAGCTACTCAAACACTAAAGACAGTCCAAAACAGAATAAAAAATAAAAATGTTATTGTTATAGGGTTATCTCACAGACATGATCTACCAGAATGGTCCTGTGTAAATAAAGAGATCCAGAAAGCCCACAGGATATACCAAAAAATCTGCAGATCCATGGACAATGTTTTCTTTCTTCATAAAGCTGATTTGGAAAGAATGTGGTTCACAAAACGGAATGCACTTAAACAAGAAAGGCAAGTCCTATTTATGTGAAAAGGTTGGGGAGTTAATGAAAACTATTTCCATAAACAGTGAAATACATGACCCAATTCCACTGGAGGCAACAGTACATCCAGACAGAAGACATTCCACTCAAACATTCAAACAGAAACTGGCCATTGAAGATATTGGTGATTTAGTTGCCACAGAAGAAACAGTTGCAAATGGTTCAGCTTTGATAACATCGGCAGAAGAGGAATCAGTGTCAGCATCAACAGCTACTACAACAGCAGTAACAACAAGGAATGCAAAACCAATAGTAACAGAAGATCCAGGATGCAGTGAAGTGAACATAAGAACAACAGTGGTGATGGGAGCCATGTCATTACCACAAACAGGTCAGGAAGCAACAGCTACAGCAGCGGCAACAGTAGAATATCTATCATGTAGCAGTGTGAACAAAAGAACATCTGTGCCTCCTTCCCATCTAAAGGATTTTTTAATAGAAGGAAGGAAGAAGAAACACCCAAAATAAGTAACTATAATTATTTAACAATATTTCACCAGAATGTTCAGTCAATAAGGAACAAAGTGCAACAGTTAGAAATTGAACTAGAAGCCATAGATAGCTTGATAGTCTGCATTACTGAACACTGGTGCAAAGGATCTGAAATTGAATACATAGTTTTACCTTCTTATGAATTAGCATGTTATTATAGCAGAATATTAAATAGGGGTGGGGGCTCCTGTATTTATGTGAAAAAAGGACTACAGTTCATAGTTACAAGTGATATGATTTCTTTGTGTGAAGAAAAACATTTTGAACTTTCAGTGGTATAGTTAAAAGAACAAAAAACCCTTAAGACAATGTATATACTGTGTTTATATAGGTCTCCTAATGGTGATGTTGAAACTTTTCACTAAATTAATATGAGTGTTGGACAAAATATGTACTCCTAAAGTACATATTATTATTTGTGGAGATTTAAATATCAATATGCTGAAAATGGGTGAACTCAGCATCGGGTTCTTAAATATCTTGTACAGTTATGATATCTCACAATGGGTAACAAATGCCACAAGAGTAACCAAACACTCATCTTCAATAATTGACCATATTCTAACAGATATTAACCATTAAATGAGATAGACTTTATTCTGTCAAATATTCCGCAGATTGTAAAAGACGTATCAGTGCTAAATCAGTTCAACACTGGCAGTGATCACCATCTTGTGAGAGCAAGGGTCGAACTCAATGTAAGAAATGAAATGAAAGGAGTAAACTTATGAAAGGGAAGAGAAGGGTAATCAACCTCAAAAACCTGGAAGAACATTCCTCGAAATTCCAAGAAGTCCTCCATAGCAAGTTCCACGTAACTAAAGATTGTGATTTGGCAGAAATGATTGTTTCAAGTGCACAAGAAGTCGGTGGCCTATGCCAAAAAAATAAACAACCAAAGAAATTCAGTGCCAAAACTGAAACCCTTTTACAACAGAGGAGAGAAATGAAAATCCAAACCGATCGTGACATGGTGGCGTATTCCGAACTATGTAAGGCAGTGCGAAGAGAAATAAAAACTGACATACAGAAATTCACTGAAGACACCTTACGAGCAAGCTTGGAGAACAAGACAAGTTTAAAGTCAGCCAAACGCAAACTCACAATAGGTAAAAAGCAGATTATCGCACTCGATGGAAATGACAGTCGAATCACTGAAAAGGAGGCGGTTTTGAAGTTCATCAGAGACTTTTATAGCAATTTGTATAGCAATCCAGGGGAAAATTTGAGCGTATCTAATTTAAACGATATATCTAGTGTTCCAGATATACTCCCATCGGAAGTCAAGTGTGCTCTAGATAGCATGAAGAAGGGAACAGTGCCAGGTGATGATGAGCTCAGCATTGACATCCTCAAACTGGCAGGAGAGGTAACAATAAATCACTTGGCAAAACTATTTACTTCCTGCCTGCACTATGCTTCAATCCCACTATCGTGCAACAAGGCTAAGATTATTTTGATACACAAGAAAGGAAGTATTCACAATATTAAAAACTACCGTCCTATCAGCTTGCTCTCAATTTTGTACAAAATTTTTACAAAGATCTTGTTAAACCGAATTAGTTCCACCCTAGACTCAGCCCAACCTATAGAACAAGCCGGATTCCAAAGCAATTTTAGCACTATTGACCACATTCTGACCGTTAGTGAAGTGATAAGCAGAGCGAATGAATACCAACTGCCTCTCTGCATTGCCTTTGTTGACTTTGAAAAGGCATTTGACTCCGTTAGCCATGTAGCTGTCCTCCAAGCTTTGAGTGAGCAAGGAGTGGGAGCAGCATACATTGAAGTGCTCAGGAAAATCTACGAAAATTCTTCAGCTTATGTTAACATCGGCGAATCAACTCAAGAATTCCGCATCATGAGGGGTGTCAAGCAAGGCGATCCCATCTCCCCAAAACTGTTCTCTGCTGTATTGGAAATGGCTATGTCAAAGCTGAGCTGGGAAGGTAAGGGAATTAGAATTAATGGAAGAAGGCTTACCAACTTGAGATTTGCTGATGATATTGCCTTACTGGCCAAAGACTTCGCAGAGCTCCAAAACTTAGTTACAGATCTTGCATCGGAATGTCAGCTGGTTGGCTTGAACATGAACCTTTCCAAAACAAAAGTAATATCCAACAAATGGGTCCCAGCTGGAGATGTGAAAGTCAAGGACAGTCTACTAGAAGACGTCAGTGAATATGTCTACCTTGGCCAGATTATAAATATGAAGGGAGACATAAGACCAGAAATCTATCGATGCATCAAGCTTGGCTGGCAAGCATTTGGGAAGAATTCAAAAGTATTCAGATCAAAAATGCCAGTAAATCTGAAGAAAGCAGTATTTGATCAATGCATTCTTCCTGTGATGACGTACGGATGCGAGACATGGACACTGAACTCATTCACAAAAGGGACACTTAGGACAGCACAGAGAGCCATGGAGAGATCAATGCTGGGCTATACAAGAAAGGACAGGAAAAGGGCAGATGACATCCGGTCTGTGACGAAGGTTAATGACATCTTAGAGAGAGTAGGTTCCTTGAAATGGCAGTGGGCTGGCCACGTCGCAAGAAGAAAAGACAACAGATGGACGAAGTTAGTACTGGAGTGGAGTCCGAGAGAGCACCGGAGGCCTAGAGGAAGACCACCAGACAGATGGGACAAAGACATCAAGAAGATCGCTGGTAACACCTGGCAGAGAACTGCCCAAGACCGTCCCACTTGGAGAAGACTTCTGAAAGCCTACCTGAATCCATGACTCGAAGAGGCCACATCATCTAATGATTGAATTGGCTGATGATGATGATGATGATGATGATGATGATGATGATGATGATTAACCATAAATGCTGTGAAGTACCTGTTAAAAACCTTGGGATATCAGACCACTTTGGTCAAAAACCTTGGAATATCAGACCACTTTGGTCAAAGTGCAAAACTTAAAACATCTGCAAAGTTACAAGAAAAAGTGTTTAGCTACACAAGGGTTTTTTCTAAATCAAAAAGATATGAATTTGCAACACAGATGACTGGCCAGACATGGTCAGAAGTATATTGAGGAACACATGTAAATGAAAAATTCAACAAACTCATGAATATATTCAAGTTAAAATTAGAGGAAACATTTCCTAAAGTAGTACTTTCTGTTGGGAGATCTAGTAGGAAGACTTGGGTAATAAAAGGTATCAGAAAATCCTCTGAAACACTTAAATATCTGAGATCTATCAAAAATAAGAGTGACCCAGCCTTCTCACAGTTTTTTCTCAGGTACAAGAGGACATACAGAAAACTGTTGCAGGAAGCAAAGAGAATCCAAAATGAAAACACCATAGAGAACTCAAACAATAAATGCAAAGCCATTTGAAATATAGTAAAATAAGAAACTGGAAACTCAATCAAAGCAGATGAACATAAAAATTAGAAATAAAGGTAGTTTAATAGATAATCCTAAGGGCCTGGCAAACTTTATAAACAACTACTTTAGAAATATATCAACAAAACTGCAAGAAAAGCTTCCTAAAACACAACACACAATGGCAAAGAACTATGTATCTCACACAATGCTACTGCTACCCACCAATGGAGAGGAAATCAATAGCATTGTACATAAATTCAAGAGTAAATCATCCACAGGTTTAGATGAAGTGCCAATGTGTATATTAAAAGACTGCATTAGCAGCATCAAAGAACCCTTAGCAGACATTATAAATGAGTCATTCTCATCGGGTTGCTTCCCTAATTATCTAAAGCATGCAAAAATTCTTCCCATACACAAAAAAGTGATACAGAAAATATAGAGAATTGCAGACCAGTTTTATTGCTGTCTTTTTTTTTTTTCAAAAATAATGGAAACTACTATGAAAAACAGACTTATGAACTACTTAGATAAATACCAACTCCTATGCAGAGAACAGTTTGGTTTCAGGACTGGAAAGGGAACAGAAGCACCTATAGAAAAATTTACAAGAGTTCTAGAAGCCCTAGATAAAGGAGAACAAGTAACAGGCATTTTCCTAGAACTCAGTAAAGCATTTGATACAGTTGACCATGAAATACTACTAGGTAAACTTGAAGCACTAGGAATCAGGGGGGTTGTAAATAAATAGTTAGATCTTACCTTGCGGACACAGTGCAGAGGGTGGAGATATCTCAAATATCAAGTAGCTCAAATTATTTAGTGAAACATCTTTCAGACGAAGAATATTTGAACATTGGAGTACCTAAAGGGAGTGTGTTAGGCCCAGTACTATTTCTTATTCACATTAATGGCTTCCCACAGTGGGTAAAGCAAGGTGAAACAGTGCTATTTGCTGATGACAGCAATATAATAATTACAGACAGAACACCAGGAATGTTTAATGTAAAAGCTGAAAAGGCACTTATGGAAGTTCACAACTGGTCAAATAACAACGAAGTAACCATTAATGCGAAAAAGACTAATAACATAAACTTCTATATAAAGAAAAAACCAAATATGACAAAACTTAAAGTTCAAAATGAAACCATAGAGTGTGTAGCCAGCACAAAATTCTTGGGTATGTATGTTGATCAACAATTAAAATTGATGAACATATTAGGATGCTTGGGAAAAAATTAGCACAGCATGCTATGCCTTAAAATATTAGTCACTGTGTGCAATAGTTCATGCCAGAGAATGACATACTTTGCACACATACATTCTATAATAAGATACAGCATAACATTCTGGGGTGCAAATGCCCAAAATGTGAAAAATGTGTTCACACTGCAAAAACAAGGTTTCAGAATAATGAGCAAGAGTCACAAAAGAGCACACTGCAGTGAGCTATTTAAAAAATGGGGTATTCTGACAATCCCAAGTGAATATATGTTGCAAACTACAGTTTTTATTCATAAATATATTGACCAACATTTAGCAAACAGCTGCATCCATGATCACGAAACCAGAAACATTAATTGTTTATACCTAGACAGAATGAATAAAACTAAAACCCAAATCATTATGTTTTACCAAGGTGTCAAGATATACAATAAATTGCCAAAAGAAATCAAAAACATAAAGAAACTCTGTAAATTCAAAGCATTCCCTAAAGAATATTTATTAAAAAAAAGATTTGACTCGATTAGAGGATTCATGCAGCATAAAATTGTCATAAATAAATAATCAGGTTAATCAGTTATAAAGTGGACATTCTAGATTGTAATTTACCCATAGAAATATTAGAGGAGTCTTTTAATCTATTTCTTTTGATTGAAGCAGGTTCTTCTGTATTATGTAATTGAATGATACATTGTGTGATGTATATATATATTTTGTGTGTATGTTTGTGTTTGTTTGGGTGTCTATCGACCTGCCAGCACTTTCATTTGGTAAGTCACATCATCATATATATATATATATATATATATATATATATATATATATATATATATATATATATATATATATATATATATATATATATATATATATATATATATATATATATATATAAAAAAAACAAAGATGAGGTGACTTACCGAACGAAAGCGCTGGCAGGTCGATAGACACACAAACAAACACAAACATACACACAAAATTCAAGCTTTCACAACAAACTGTTGCCTCATCAGGAAAGAGGGAAGGAGAGGGGAAGACGAAAGGAAGTGGGTTTTAAGGGAGAGGGTAAGGAGTCATTCCAATCCCGGGAGCGGAAAGACTTACCTTAGGGGGAAAAAAGGACAGGTATACACTCGCACACACGCACATATCCATCCACACATACAGACACAAGCAGACATATTTAAATATGTCTGCTTGTGTCTGTATGTGTGGATGGATATCTGCGTGTGTGCGAGTGTATACCTGTCCTTTTTTCCCCCTAAGGTAAGTCTTTCCGCTCCCGGGATTGGAATGACTCCTTACCCTCTCCCTTAAAACCCACTTCCTTTCGTCTTCCCCTCTCCTTCCCTCTTTCCTGATGAGGCAACAGTTTGTTGCGAAAGCTTGAATTTTGTGTGTATGTTTGTGTTTGTTTGTGTGTCTATCGACCTGCCAGCGCTTTATATATATATGATGGATGTTGTCATTATACATACATATGCACATTATTTTAAGTAAAACTTGTATTTCATTATCTTATGTGACAAAACAATGTGCATATGTATGTATAATGACAACATCCATACAGAGAAATTTGTTTATGGATGAATAAATAAATAAATAATGAAAACCCAGAAGCATTGATCCAGTTTAATACTCACAACACTGATAATGTAAGTGAAATAAGTATTAGTTTCAGCAGTGTTGAGAAACAGCTGAAATCATTAAAATTAAACAAGTTACATGCCCAATTGAACCCCTAACAGATTCTATGCCCAATTTGTGGCTGAGAGTGCCTTTTCTAATGAAATGAAATGACTATTGGCATCATTGGCAATGAGGCCCCATCCAGGGAAGTTTGGCCACCAAGTGTAAGTCTTATTTCAGTTGATGCCACATTGCACACTGGTGATGAGGGTGAAATGATGATGAGGACAACGTAACACCCAGCCCCCAAGAGGAGAAAATCTCCAACATGGCTGCTAATTGGACCAAGGCTCACATGCATAGGAGGCAAGCATGTTATTACCCAGCTAAGCAGGAGGATGCCTTTTCATCTTATAATCTATCAGAGATCCCTCTAACAAAAAACTGTGGCCACTAGTTGTAAGAAGGTACATATCACACCCGTTTACAAGAAAGGTAGTAGAAGTGATCCAGGAAACTACCATCTCATAACACTGATATCAATTTGTTGTAGAACCTTAGAACATATTATGAGCTCAAACATAATGGGGTATCTCAAACTCTCCATGCCAACCTGTATGAAATCTGAAAACATCAGTCGTGTGGAAACCAGCTTGCACTTTTCTCACACAACATATTGAAAGCCTTGAATCAAGGTAATCAGGAAGATGCAGTATTTCTTGATTTCTGAAAAGCATGTGATGCAGTATCACACCTACACTTGTTGTCAAAAGTTTGGTCATATGGGGTAGTAAGTGAAATTTGTGACTCTATTAAGGACTTTTTGGTAAAGACGACACAACATGTTAACTTGGATGCAGAATCATCATCAGATGTAGAAGTAACTTAAGGTGTGCCAAAGGGAAGTCTGTTTGGACCCCTGCTGTTCGTGTTGTATATCAGTGACCTTACAGACAGTATTAATAGTAACCTCCCCTATTTGGCAGATGATGCAGTTATCTGTGATGAAGTATTGTCTGAAGGAAGCTGCATAAATATTCAGTCAGATCCTGATAAGATTTGAAAGTGGTCCAAAGATTGCCAACTTGCTTTAAATGTTCAGAAATGTAAAACTGTGGATTTCACAAAATGAAAAATGCAGTATCCAATGACTATAATATGAATGAGTCACAGTTGGAAACAGCCAATTCATATGAATATCTGTGTGTTAATACTTTGTAGGGACATAAAATGGAATCACCATATGGGCTCTGTTGTCGGTAAAGCATGTGGTAGACTTCGGTTTATTGGTAGAATACTGGGGGAAGTGCAATCAGTCTACACTAGAGATTTCTTACAAATCACTCATGTAACCAATTCGAGAATACTCCTCAAGATTCTGGGACCCATCCCAAACAGTACTAACAGAGGATATTGAATGTATACATAGAAGGGCAGCACAAATGGTCAGACATTTGTTTGAACTGTGTGAGAGTGTTACAGTGATACTGAAAAAAACTGAACTGACAGACTTTTTAAGACAGACACAAACAACCCCAAGAAAGCTGCTAACAAAGTGACCCTAGGAATATACTACAACCTGATATGTATGACCCACACAGGGATAGTGAGGACAAGAACACAATAATTACAGCACACACAGAGGCATTCAAAGAACTATTCTTCCCATGCTCCACACATGAGTGGAATGGGAAGAAACCCTAATAACTATTACCACAGGATGCCCCTTCTGTCATGCACTTTGCAGTGGTTTCCAGAGTGTGGATGTAGGTATAACTATGAACTCAAATGCTTCTTGTAATGTAACCCATTCATTCCATATTTTCAGTCTTCTTCCCACACAGTTGATAATGACACAATGCTGGCCCAAGAAGTCTCTTCCAAGCAAGGTATTGAAAAGTAAGTCTATATTTGTCCCAATTATTTGGAAGTTCTGTAGTCACATGGTTCCTTATGGTGCATAAAAAGCTAATTTTCCTTCACCCACTGTGCATAATTCTTCATTCACAAAGCTCTGAATAGTCACAGCTCTTGTTGAGATGCAATGCTTTCCTGGCTGTATTCCTACCTCTTCCATTAAGCTAATGAATGCTCTGCTATCAGTCAGTAAATTTACTTGCAAATTAAAAGATTCCTCATATCTTAACTGAATGAAATTGTTTTTCTAGTGCAGTCCACAATACAAACAATGCTGAATGCTGCATAATGTGACTATGCCACCATGCTTTGCTGTCATTTCCCAGAGTCAACCTCTTGTTTACTTTTAATCATCTGCTCTCTGTGTAGTCTCATGCATATTGCCCCATGTGGTGACATGTAAAACATGTCCTTGGTTTTGCTTCCATGCAAGGAGGAGTATGTCCCATCAGACTACAATGACTGCACTTCACCAGAGGCAAACATTGTGACCTTAACCCATTTCCTCTAAATTTGCAAACATCTGTTTCTGCAATTGGCAACTTCATGCATGCTTCACATGAGGACTTTACTTGTACCTGCTCACTGTGTCGTATGTGTTTTGAATGCAGTCCAGAGACAGGTAGTGCCTATTTTCATTGTTTTCAACAAGAAGTGTCTAGTAACCACAGTTTAGTCAGCTATTAGCAGTCTAGTTAAAAGTTGATTAACTCTCTGCAGTAAACTGATTTCTTAGGATGGATAGGATGTGGGACTGCTGTGTACGGACGCAGGAGGAGCTGGCCACTGTTTGCGAACAGCAGAACGTGTTGATGGCCACAGTCAGCCGTCTTCAGGCTGCTGCCTCAGAGCGTAGCAGCAGTGGGGAGTCTGGTACGTCACGTGGTACACCACAGGTGTTGCATGCTTCACCCACTGTCTCTGCTGTCGAGACATCTTCGTGGGTACCGCGCGCGGTTGGGCCACCCTCTCCCCAAGGGGAGTGGCGGGTTCAGCTTCGTTCGCAGCGCACCAGGTGGAGGGTCAATGTGGACACTGGCCATGTGGCATTGCCCACTCTGCCTGTGAGTAGACATGTGGCTGCTCCTTCAGCAAGGTCTGAGTAGGCACACGGGGGGAGGGGTTTATTAGTATTGGGAGCTCAAACATTAGGTGGGTGATGGAGCCCTTAGGGAAATAGCGGAAAGGTCGGGGAAGAAGGCCAGTGTTCACTCTGTCTGCTCGCCAGGGGGTCTCATCTGAGATGTGGAGGAGGCCCTGCCGGTGGCAATAGAGAGTACTGGGTGCACCCAACTGCAAATTGTTGCTCATGTCGGCACCAATGGCTCCTGCCGTCTGGGTTCAGAGGTCATCCTCAGTTCGTACAGGCAGTTGGCGGAATTGGTGAAGGCGGAAAGCCTCACTCGCGGGGTGGAATCTGAGCTAACTATTTGTAGTATCTTTCCCAGAACAGATCGCGGTCCTCTGGTTTGGAGCCGAGTAGAAGGCTTAAACCAGAGGCTCAGACGATTCTGTGGAGATCTGGGGTGCAAATTTATCGACCTCCGCTATTGGGTGGAGAAATGTAGGATCCCCCCAAACAGGTCAGGCATGCACTACACATCGGAAGTGGCTAAAAAGGTAGCGGAGTATGTGTGGAGTGCACATGTGGGTTTTTTAGGCTAGAGAATTCCCTCCCTAGGCTCGACTAGATGCCTCCTAAGACGCGACAAGGTAGGAGTGAGCAAAATGCAACAGGGAATAACAATATTAACGTGCTAATAGTAAACTGCAGGAGCGTCTATAGCAAGGTCCCAGAACTGCTCTCATTAATAAAAGGTCACAATGCCCATATAGTTCTAGGGACAGAAAGTTGGCTGAAACCAGACTTAAACAGTAATGAACTCCTAAACTCAGATTGGAATTTATATCGCAGAGACAGAGGTTGGACAGTGAATGGGGAGGAGTGTTTATAGCGATAAGAAGTGCAATAGTATCGAAGGGAACTGACGGAGATCTGAAATGTGAAATAATTTGGTTGAAGGTCACGGTTAAAGCAGGCTCAAACATGGTAATTGGATGTCTCTATAGGCCCCCCGGCTCAGCAGCTGTTGTGCCTGAGCACCTGAATGATAATTTGGAATATATTTCGAGTAGATTTCCCCCCCCCCCCCCCCCCCCCCCCCCCATGTTATAGTTCTGGGTGGAGATTTTAACTTGCTGGATACAGACTGGAAGAATCAAATGTTCATAACGGGTGGCAGGGACAAAGAATCCAGTGAAATTTTTTTTAAGTGCTTTATCTGAAAACTATCTTGAGCAGTTAAACAGAGAACTGACTCATGGCGATAACATATTAGACCGTCTGGTGACACACAGACCTGAACTATTTGAAACGGTTAACGCAGAACAGGGAATCAGCGATCATAATGCGGTTACTGCATCGATGATTTCAGACGTAAATAAAGATATTAAGAAAGGTAGGAAGATTTTGCTGTTTGGCAAAAGTGTCAAAAAGCAGATTTCAGAGTACCTGATGGCTCAACACAAAAGTTTTGTCTCAAGTACAGATAGTGTTGAGGATCAGTGGACAAAGTTCAAAACCATCGTACAATATACATTAGGTGAGTATGTGCCAAGCAAGATCGTAAGAGATGTAAAAGAGCCAGCATGGTACAACAACCAAGTTAGAAAACTGCTGCAGAAGCAAAGGGAACTTCACAGCAAACGTAAACATAGCCAAAGCCTTGCAGACAAACAAAAATTACGCAAAGCGAAATGTAGTGTGAGGAGGGCTATGCGAGAGGAATTCAATGAATTTGAAAGTAAAGTTCTATATAAGGACTTGGCAGAAAACCGTAAAAAATTTTGCTCTTATGTCAAAGCGGTAGGTGGATCAAAACAAAATGTCCAGACATTCTGTGACCAAAATGGTACTGAAACAGAGGATGACAGAATAAAGGCCGAAATACTAAATGTCTTTTTCCAAAGCTGTTTCACAGACGAAGACTGCACTGTAGTTCCTTCTCTAGATTGTCGCACAGATGACAAAATGGTAGATATCAAAATGGACGACAGAGGAATAGAGAAACAATTAAAATTGCACAAAAGAGGAAAGGCTGCTGGACCTGATGGGATACCAGTTCGATTTTACACAGAGTACGCGAAGGAACTTGCCCCCCTTCTTGCAGCGGTGTACCATAGGTCTCTAGAAGAGCGTAGCATTCCAAAGCATTGGAAAAGGGCACAGGTCATCCCCCTTTTCAAGAAGGGATGTCAAACAGATTTGCAGAACTATAGACCTATATCTCTAACATCGATCAGTTGTAGAATTTTGGAACACGTATTATGTGTGAATACAATGACTTTTCTGGAGACGAGAAATCTACTCTGTAGGAATCAGCATGGGTTTTGAAAAAGACGATTGTGTGAAACCCAGCTCGCACTATTCGTCCACGAGACTCAGAGGGCCATAGACACGGGTTCCCACGTAGATGCCGTGTTTCTTGACTTCCGCAAGGCATTCGATGCAATTCCCCACAGTTGTTTAATGAACAAAATAAGAGCATATGGACTATCAGACCAATTGTGTGATTGGATTGAAGAGTTCCTAGATAACAGAATGCAGCATGTCATTCTCAATGGAGAGAAGTCTTCCAAAGTAAGAGTGATTTCAGGTGTGCCACAGGGGAGTGTCGTAGGACTGTTGCTATTCACAATATACATAAATGACCTTGTGGATGACATCAGAACTTCACTGAGGCTTTTTGTGGACGATGCTGTGGTATATCGACAGGTTGTAACAATGGAAAATTGTACTGAAATGCAGGAGGATCTGCAGCGAATTGACGCATGGTGCAGGGAATGGCAATTGAATCTCAATGTAGACAAGTGTAATGTGCTGCAAATACATATAAAGATAAATCCCTTATCATTTAGCTACAAAATAGCAGGTCAGCAACTGGAAGCAGTTAATTCCATAAATTATTTGGGAGTATGCATTAGGAGTGATTTAAAATGGAATGATCATATAAAGTTAATCATCGGTAAAGCAGATGCTAGACTGAGATTCATTGGAAGAATCCTAAGGAAATGCAATCCGAAAACAAAGGAAGTAGTTTACAGTACACTTGTTTGCCCACTGCATGAATACTGCTCAGCAGTGTGGGATCCATACCAGATAGGGTTGATAGAAGACATAGAGAAGATCCAACGGAGAGCAGTGCACTTTGTTACAGGATCATTTAGTAATCGCAAAAGCATTACGGAGATGATAGATAAACTCCAGTGGAAGACTGCAGGAGAGACGCTAAGTAGCTCGGTACGGGCTTTTGATGAAGTTTCAAGAACATACCTTCAGCGAAGGGTCAAGCAGTATATTGCTCCCTCCTACGTATATCTCGCGAAGAGACCATGAGGATAAAATCAGAGAGATTAGAGCCCACACAGAAGCATACCAACAATCCTTCTTTCCATGAACAATATGAGACTGGAATAGAAGGGAGAACCAATAGAGGTACTCAAGGTATCCTCCGCCACACACTGTCAGGTGGCTTGAGGAGTATGGATGTAGATGTAGATGTAGATGTCCGCCCCTGGTAGCTGAGTGGTCAGCTTGACAGAATGTCATAGCTAATGGCCCGGGTTCGATTCCCGGTTGGGTTGGAGGTTTTCTCCACTCAGGGACTGGGTGTTGTGTTGTCCTTATCATCATTTAATCTCCATCGACATCCAAGTCGCTGAAGTGGAGTCAACTAGAAAGACTTGCATCAGGCGAACAGTCTACCCAACAAGAGGCCCTAGCCACATGGCGTTTCCGTTTCCACTGTGTCGTATGGGCTATTTCTTCCTATACTCATGCATCAAGTGACCTCCTCAACCTCAACTGTCACATTTTGTGCTATTTCCATCATCCTGTCTTAGGTTATAGGCCACATTCAACTTCTCTCTGTCTGAATTTATTGCATTTTCCTCAACTGATGCTAAAGCTACGACTGCCTACAAATCACCTGTGCATTCCACCTTAGAATATTTATGAAGTGTGTGGCACACATACTAAATATGATAGATAGACAGTGAATGTGCAAAAAGAAGGGCAAGTACAAATGGTCACTGTCTTATTTGACTCATTAGAGGGATTCTTGTAAACTTTGAAAAACCTGTGATTGTATGTTCTTGATGACACAAGCAAATTATCCCACAAAACTGTCTTCATAATTTCAGAGACCATTACTAAAGGAAACTAGGAATATGCTTTGGTTCCCTAGATATTGTCCTCCTACAAACCATGAAGACAAGATGGCCACGAGTGTGGAAGTCGGAAATTTTAACACGAGAAATAGTTATAGTTATGTAGTTAAAAAGAAAACCTATGAAAATTGTACAGCTGAAATTACAAACCTAAACAAACAAATTTCAAGCCGACAATTCATAGTCAATAATTTAAAAAGGGAAATAGCTGCACTGAAGAAAGAAATCGGCGAAGTACCAACAGTGGAACATTCATGTGAAGTGAAACAAGATACACATGAGAAATCATCCGAGTGG
Organism: Schistocerca americana; assembly: GCF_021461395.2. Lineage (NCBI taxonomy): Eukaryota > Metazoa > Arthropoda > Insecta > Orthoptera > Acrididae > Schistocerca > Schistocerca americana. The sequence goes on from NC_060122.1 coordinate 671,402,212, forward strand.
ATAGCAGTGTTGCAAAAATTTTGGTCTCAAATCACAAAAACTGTTAAAAGTGTTACTTTCTTAGGTAAAAACAAATATGATGTCTTGTGTCATAACAAGTGTACAACTGATTGTGATGTCATAAAAACCTGTAATTCGGACACCAACAGTAAACTTGGAAACAGTGGTAAGGGCAAACACGTATCATTAAGGAAAAAGTGCAGTATTCTCTTGCTTGCCGACAGTCACAGCAGAAATCTATCAAGCATGCTCCGAGAGAAAAATCGAGAAACGGTAGTGACTAGCATAGTGAAACCTGGAGTGGGAACACACCATCTCATAGACACTGATCTTCAGATGAACACAATACAGGATAATGACTTTATAGTATGTATAGCGGGTTCGAATGACATAGCTAAAAATGAAGCCGATGCCTGCATTAAAATGCTACAGAACTTTCTACAAGTGAATAAATCTGGGAACACAATAGTAGCCACTGTGTCTCATAGGCACGACCTAATTTACAGAGCATGTGTTAATAAAGAAATTAGGAAAACTAACATCAAAATTAAGAAATTGTGTGCAGAATACGCAAAGTGCGATGTACTGGATGTAAGTAAACTACATCGAAACCTGCATACCAAACACAGAATGCACCTTAATTACGATGGAAAAAGTGTTATGTGTCATCACATCAGTGAAATAATTAAAGAAAGACTATTATGAAATAGATCTGTCTATCAGCTTCCTGAAAGACTTACAGGCAAAAATGAGAAAAGCAAATTCAACAAGAATGAAGAAAGCAGGAAAGAAGAGACATCAGAAGACCCACAAAGGACTCTAGCAGCTACACCTGTAAGTGTTAATTTAAGATCAAGGTGGAATATACCCAAGAAGGAGGATTTTTTCTATCCCCCCCCCCCCTGAGAAAAGAAAAAACTTAGCATCACCAAACAAGATAAAGATAGCATAATCAAACAAGTTAAAGATACACCATAAAACTTGCAAAGGGCTCCATCAGCGAATTGTAGTGAATGAGGTAAAGTCTGAACCTCCTCACTAATGTATAAAAAAATTAAACAAAAAAATTCTTGATCTAAAAGTATACATCCATAATGGACAAGGGCTCAAAACCAAACTTAATGAATTAGAAATTTTGTTATCAAGTGCAAGTGAACTGTCAGATACACAGATATTATGTATTAATGAACATTTCATGAGGTCTTTTTAAATAGAAAGTGTTGTGATACCAAATTTTAAACTTGTAAGTCACTTCTCAAGAACGTCTTACAAAGGTGGAGGTATTTGCATATTTGTAAAAGACAACATTACTGCTACACCTCTTGATATTTGCAATTCGTATAGTATTGGAAAAGATATAGAACTGTCAGGTGTAGAGCTTACAGATCTAAATGTTTATATTATAGCACTTTACAGGTCACCCCCTGGTAACATAGGGACTTTCTACAAAAATCTAAGTAAAAGAAAATCATATAGTGTTCTAATAAGTGGTGACTATAATATAGATTTTCTCTCAGAAAACTCTAGCCATCTAAGCATTAAAAATTTTATGAACAGCTACAACCTAGACCTAATGGTCAACACTCCAACCAGGATAACAAATCACAGTACCACTTGTCTGGATCAAGTAGCAAGCAATATAAATTGTACTGTATCCTCTGTCAAACTAGGATTTTCAGACCACAATGCATTAATTATGCAGGTCTGGTTGCAAAATAACAGCCACGAACACAATAAGATCACTGTACAGAGGAGAAAATTCAATAAAACCCACATGCATACTTTCCACTTTGACATACAAAATTAAAACTGGCAAAATGTATATGAGGCTCAAACAGTAGACAGCAAATATGAAGCATTCTTGGATATATTCTGTTATTATTTTAATTGCCACTTTCCCTTACAAACAAAATGTGTCAACAAAGATAGAAAACTCTCCAGCTGGATCACCCCAGGAATCATTAGATCATCACAAAGAAAAAGAGAACTTTTTTACATTAGTAAATCCAAACTAGGCAGTAGTGAAGCATTTAAGTCATACTTTACTCTATATAAAAAGATATTAAGGAACGTAGTAAACACAGCCAAAAACCTACAGAATGATAACTACCTCAAACTGTCATCAAATAAGAGCAAAAGCATGTGGCAACTTATTAATATGAATACTAATAGAGGAAAACATCCACAAAGTGGTATTACCTTAAAAATAAATGGAAAATTAGTCTCCAGTGGGAAAGAAACAGCAGAGGAATTCAATAACTACTTTACAGAAACAGTAGAAAACCTGGTTAACAATCTTAAAAATAGATGTCCCTTACAACTAGAACCAAACTTATGCTCTGAGGCTCTATTTTTAAGGCCTACATCTGAAATTGAAATAGAAAAGACACTTCATAGCACAATTTTAAAAAAAATCATCTGCTGGACAAGATCAAATTCCATGCTTCCTCCATCATCGCAGTAACTTTACCAGTAAACCCCTAGCCCACATAATAAACTTCTCATTCCTGAATGGTGCATTTCCTGGTATGCTCAAAATTGCAAAAATTATACCTGTCCACAAAAAAGGAACCAAAGAGGATCCCAGTAATTATCGACCCATTGCACTGCTTTCAATCTTTAGTAAAGTATTTGAATATATAATGGCCACCAGAATCATGTCCTTTCTAGACAAAGAAAATATCCTGTCACCTGCTCAGTTCGGCTTCCAAAGTAAGAAAGCTACAACTGATGCAATACAAGAATTTCTAGATCATGCACTGGAGCTTGTGGACAAAAAATTCCCAGGCCTTCGACATGGTTAATCATAGTATACTTTTGCAAAAGATGCATTCCTATGGAATAAGAGGAAATGCCTATGACTGGTTTAAAAGCTATCTGGAAGATCGACAGCAGTATGTCGAATTAAATGAAACTAAGCTCTCAGGTACAGTTAGCACTGTACATTCCTCCATACATACCATAAAGCAAGGCATTCCCAAAGGCTCCGCCCTGGGACTCTTGCTGTTCTTACTTTACATAAATGACCTTCCTCACAGCCTACCAGACACAAAAACCATTTTGTTTGCTGATGACACCTCTGTACACATATCTGCGCCCGATCAAATTCTCCAATCTAATATAGATAGGACCACAGATCAAATAAGTTGATGGCTTCAAAGTAACAGGCTGCTTCATAATGCAAAAAAGACAATTGGAATAACCTTCCACACTGCCCAAAACAGAAATCCATTACTACCAACTATATCACTGGAAAAAAATAATGTTAAACTTGAAAATGAAATAAAATTTTGGGGGGTCACTATTACTGATATGCTCACTGGAAAAGGCACATTGACATTACCAGCACAAAACTTAGTAAAGTATGCTTCATGATTAGATCAATAAGGAATGTCACTAACACAAGTATCCTAATCACAATGTACCATGCACTCTTTCACTCTGTACTTAACTACGGAATCATCTTCTGGGGCCCAAATTCTGAATCAATTAAGATATTCAAACTGCAAAAGAAGATAGTCAGAACAATTATGTTCAAAAACAAAGAGAGAATTGTAAACCATTACTTAAGAAACTAAATATTTTGCCCCTCCCATGCCAATACATACAAGAATTATTATTCGTTACCAAAAAAAGTATCAACAAAATTAGCAAAAATATGGATTACCATGATTATGACACAAGATCAAAAACTTCTCTAATAATACTTCTTCACTCAACAAAACTGTACAGTGATGGTGTCAAGTACATGGGAATAAAATTATATAATCATCTTCCAACTTTTATACAAGAAATCCAAGAAATAAATAAATTCAAACAGACGGTGAAATCTCTTTTGATAAAATAATATATCCAGGAATATTTGGAATCAAAATTGTCTAAGTGCATGATAATGTATCAAAGCTGAATGTTATTAAGTCAATTTTGTCACAGCATGTAACAATTCTCTGTAAAGCTGTAACTTTAAGTAACATAAGTTGTAGGTAATGTAAAATAATTATTTACTGTTTTAGACTCCTGTAAACTGCATATTTGTATTCACTTACGCCGTATCAGTTGTACAAGCCATTGTACTGATTTGATCTATGGGACAAATAAATAATAAATAAATAAATAAAATTAAGACTATTTACTGCATGCACAGAGGCAGTTAAATAGTCATTCTTTCAATGTTCAGTACTTGTGTGGAACACAAAGAAACCCTAACATGATACCATGTTAAGGATACCTGATATTATCTCAAAACAAAGATGATGTGACTTACCAAACGAAAGCGCTGGCACGTCGATAAACACACAAACATACACACAAAATCCTAACTTTCGCAACAAATGGCTGCTTCATCAGGAAAGAGGGAAGGAGAGGGAAAGACAAAAGGATGTGGGTTTTAAGGGAGAGGGTAAGGAGTCATTCCAATCCCGGGAGTGGAAGGACTTACCTTAGGGGGAAAAAAGGACGGGTATACGCTCGCACACACACACATATCCATCCACACATATACAGACACAAGCAGACATATTCAAAGGCAAAGAGTTTGGGCAGAGATGTTAGTCGAGGCGGAAGTGCAGAGGCAAAGATGTTGTTGAATAACAGGTGAGGAATGAGTGGCGGCAACTTGAAATTAGCGGAGATTGAGGCCTGGTGGACAACAGGAAGAGAGGATACATTGAAGAGCAAGTCCTCATGAAGGCATGTTTGTGGAGGGAATGTAAATAAAACTTAATGGGGTCTTTGTGGCGGTGTTGTGAGGGTGACATGGTATTAGAAGGTGGAAAATGTAACATGAGGCTGAAATGAAAATGAAAATAAAAATATATGGGGAGAGATAAAGGTGAACTAGAAAGTAACTGGAGATATGTTGTGAAAAAAGGCGAAAAAGTGTTGGTTAAAGCTGGGCTATGTTGATCCTGTGATGAAATTTGGTTGGTAGACAACGATGTGCACAAAGGCTACGTGGTTGTGTTGTCGCCAAAACACGTTAAAGGATGGAGAAATTCGGGAAAATTTTGAAAAAACTGCGTGTAAATGTATTAAAAAGAGTGCTTTTGTGGTGGCAGATTATGAAAATGAAGCCAACAATTGTGTGGCGAAGAAATAATGACGTTGAAACCTGTGGGAAGAGGCTAAAAATTATCAGTGATGTGGGAAAAACGGAAATTGAAATAAAGCGAAAGTTATCAGAACTAGCTGAAATGGTTGTTTAATAGGGGAAAGGGACTGTTTGTGAACTAGAAACAGAAAGAGAAAATAAGACGACAGCAAAAATTTCGAAATGCAACAGTGACAATAACAAACGTAATTGTTGGGTTCAAATTAATGATATGAATATAATAGAGGGAAACATTCCACGTGAGAAAAATATATCTAAAAACAAAGATGATGTGACTTACCAAACAAAAGTGCTGGCACGTCAATAGACACACAAACAAACACAAACACAGACACAAAATTCTAGCTTTCGCAACAAACGGTTTCTTCATCAGGAAAGAGGGAAGGAGAGGGAAAGACGAAAGGATGTGGGTTTTAAGGGAGAGGGTAAGAAGTCATTCCAATCCTGGGAGCGGAAAGACTTACCTTAGGGGGAAGAAAGAACGGGTATACGCTCGCACACACACACATATCCATCCACACATATACAGACACAAGCAGACATATTCAAAGGCAAAGAGTTTGGGCAGAGATGTTAGTCGAGGCGGAAGTGTAGAGGCAAAGATGTTGTTGAATGACAGGTGAGGAATGAGTGGTGGCAACTTGAAATTAGCTGAGATTGAGGCCTGGTGGATAACGGGAAGAGAGGATATATTGTAGAGCAAGTTCCCATCTCCGGAGTTCGGATAGGTTGGTGTTAGTGGGAAGTATCCAGATAACCCGGACAGTGTAACACTGTGCCAAGATGTGCTGGCCGTGCATCAAGGCATATTTAGCCACAGAGTGGTCCTCATTACCAACAAACACTGTCTGCCTGTGTCCATTCATGCGAATGGACAGTTTGTTGCTGGTCATTCCCACATAGAATGCGTCCAGTGTAGGCAGGTCAGTTGGTAAATCACGTGGGTGCTTACACATGTGGCTCTGCCTTTGATTGTGTACACCTTCCGGGTTACAGGACTGGAGTAGGTGGTGGTGGGAGGGTGCATGGTTCAGGTTTTACACCAGGGGCAGTTACAAGGGTAGGAGCCAGAGGATAGGGAAGGTGGTTTGGGGATTTCATAGGGATTAACTAAGAGGTTACAAAGGTTAGGTGGACGGCGGAAAGACACTCTTGGTGGAGTGGGGTGGATTTAATGAAGGATGGATCTCATTTCAGGGCAGGATTTGAGGAAGTCGTATCCCTGCTGGAGAGCCACATTCAGAGTCTGATCCAATCCTGGAAATTATCCTGTCACAAGTGGGGCACTTTTGTGGTTCTTCTGTGGGAGGTTCTGGGTTTGACAGGATGAGGAAGTGGCTCTGGTTATTTGCTTCTGTGCCAGGCCGGGAGGGTAGTTGCAGGATGCAAAAGCTGTTGTCAGGTTGTTGGTGTAGTGGTTCAGGGATTCCGGACTGAAGCAGATCCGTTTGCCATGAAGACCTAGGCTGTAGGGAAGGGACCGTTTGATGTGGAATGTGTGGCAGCTGTCATAATGGAGGTACTGTTGCTTGTTGGTGGGTTTGATGTGGACGGACGTGCGAAGCTGGCCATTGGACAGGTGGAGATCAACATCAAGGAAAGACGAATGGGATTTGGAGTAGGACCAGGTGAATCTGATGGAACCAAAGGACTTGAGGTTGGAGAGGAAATTCTGGAGTTCTTCTTCACTGTGAGTCCAGATCATGAAGATGTCATCAATCAATCTGTACCAAACTTTGGGTTGGCAGGCCTGGGTAACCAAGAAGGCTTCCTCTAAGCAACCCATGATTAGGTTGGCGTACGAGGGAGCCATCATGGTACCCATGGCTGTTCCCTTTAATTGTTGGTATGTCTGGCCTTCAAAAGTGAAGAAGTTGTTGGTCAGGATGAAGCTGGCTAAGGTAATGAGGAAAGAGGTTTTAGGTAGTGTGGTAGGTGATCGGTGTGAAAGGAAGTGCTCCATCGCAGCAGGGCCCTGTACGTGCGAGATATTTGTGTATAAGGAAGAGGCATCAATGGTTACAAGAATGGTTTCTGTGGGTAAGAGACTGGGTAAGGATTCCAGGCGTTCGAGAAAGTGGTTGGTGTCTTTGATGAAGGATAGGACACTGCATGTAATGGGTTGAAGGTGTTGATCTACGTAGGCAGAGATACGTTCTGTGGGGGCTTGGTAACCAGCTATAATGGGGCAGCCGGGATGATTGGGTTTGTGAATTTTGGGAAGAAGGTAGAAGGTAGGGGTGCAGGGTGTCGGTGAGGTCAGGAGGTTGATGGAGTCAGGTGAAAGGTTTTTTAGGGGGCCTAAGGTTCTGAGGATTCCTTGAAGCTCCGCCTGGACATAAGGAATGGGATTACCTTGGCAAACTTTGTATGTGGTGTTGCCTGAAAGCTGACGCAGTCCCTCAGCCACATACTCCCGCCGATCAAGTACCACAGTCGTGGAACCCTTGTCCGCCGGTAGAATGACGATGGATCGGTCAGCCTTCAGATCACAGATAGCCTGGGCTTCAGCTGTGGTGATGTTGGGAGTAGGATTAAGATTTTTTAAGAAGGATTGAGAGGCAAGGCGGGAAGTCAGAAATTCCTGGAAGGTATGGAGAGGGTGAATTTGAGGAAGAGAAGGTGGGTCCCGCTGTGATGGAGGACGGAACTGTTCCAGGCAGGGTTCAATTTGGATTGTGCCTTGGGGAGTTGGTTCATTGGGAGTAGGATTGGGATCATTTTTCTTTGTGGCAAAGTGATATTTCCAGAAGAGAGTACGAGTGTAGGACAGTAAATCTTTGACGAGGGCTATTTAGTTGAATCTGGGAGTGGGGCTGAAGGTGAGGCCTTTGAATAGGACAGATTTTTTGGGTTTGGGAGAGAGGTTTGGAGGAAAGGTTAACTACTGAATTAGGGTGTTGTGGTACCAGATTGTGTTGATTGGAGTTTTGAGGTTTTGGAGGGTGTGGAGCTGGAAGTGGGAGATTGGGTAGATAGGAGAGACTGGGTTTGTGTGCAATGAGAGGAGGTTGAGGTTTGCTGGAATGGTTGTGAAGGGTGAGTGAGTTGCCTTTCTGGAGGTGGGAAACCAGGAGGTTGGATAGTTTTTTGAGGTAAAGTGTAGCATGCTGTTCTAACTTGCGGTTGGCCTGTAGGAGGATGCTCTGAACAGCCGGTGTGAATGTGGGAGAGGAAAGATTGAGGCCTTTTATTAAGGATAGGAGTTGACGGGTGTGTTCATTGGCGGAGTTGATGTGTAGGTGAAGGATTAGGTGGGTGAGGGCAATGGATTGTTCAGTTTGGAACTGGTATAGGGACTGATGGAAAGAAGGGATGCAGCCAGAGATGGGAACTTTAAGTGTGAGGCCGTTGGGGGTAATGCCAAATGTCAGACAAGCCTTAGAAAATAAAATATGTGAGCGTAATCTGGCTAGGGTGAAGGCATGTTTGTGGAGCGAATGTAAATAAAACTTAATGGGGTCGTTGTGGGGGTGTTGTGAGGGTGACATGGTATTAGAAGGTGGAAAGTGTAACATGAGGCTGAAATGAAAATGAAAATAAAAATATATGTTGAGAGATAAAGGTGAACTAGAAAGTAACTGGAGAGCTGTTGTGAAAAAAGGTGAAAACGTGTTGCTTGAAGCTGTTCTATGTTGATCCTGTGGTGAACTTGGGATGGTAGACAACGATGTGCACAAAGGTTAGGTGGTTGTGTTGCCGCCAAAACACGTTAAAGGATGGAGAAATTCGGGAAAATTTCGACAAAACTGCGTGTAAATGTATCAACAGAAGTGGTTTTGTGGTGGCAGATTATGAAAATGAGGCTAACAATTGTCTGGCGAAGAAATAATGACGTTAAAACCTGTGGGAAGCGGCTAAAAATTATCAGTGATGTGGGAAACACAGAAATTGAAATAAAGCGAAAGTTATCATAACTAGCCGAAATGGTTGTTTAATAGGTGAAAGGGACTGTTTGTGAACTAGAAACGGTGGATTTTATAGCTGCGGTAGTGTTGAAAGCGGAAAAAAATTTTTTTTGGTTATGGTTTGGAAGTGAGTGACGTATTATTGAGTATATATAGGCGGGATAAAATTGTATAGTAGATTACGGTAAAATGGAGAAGGTGAATACAAAGTGAAACTACTGGCAAAAACAGAAGGAGAAAATAAGATGACATGAAGGATTTCGAAATGCAACAGTGACAATAACAAACGTAATTGTTGGGTTCAAATTAATGATATGAATATAATAGAGGGAAACATTCCACGTGGGAAACACATATCTTAAAACAAAGATGATGTGACTTACCAAACAAAAGCGCTGGCAGGTCGATAGACACACAAACAAACACAAACATACACACAAAATTCAAGCTGTGTCTATCGACTGACATCTCTGCCCAAACTCTTTGCCTTTGAATATGTCTACTTGTGTCTGTATATGTGTGGATGGATATGTGTGTGTGTGCGAGTGTATACCCGTCCTTTTTTCCCCTCTAAGGTAAGTCTTTCCGCTCCCGGGATTGGAATGACTCCTTACCCTCTCCCTTAAAACCCACATCCTTTTGTCTTTCCCTCTCCTTCCCTCTTTCCTGATGAAGTAACCGTTTGTTGCGAAAGCTTGAATTTTGTGTGTATGTTTGTGTTTGTTTGTGTGTCTATCAACCTGCCAGCGCTTTTGTTTGGTAAGTCTCATCATCTTTGTTTTTAGATATATTTTTCCCACGTGGAATGTTTCCCTCTATTATATATTAAACAGAATAAAAACTATTAAACCTTATATTTTAATTATGAGAATATATTATCCAATTAAAAATTTTACTTTTCTGTAATGTAATCAAACCTGTAATACAATATGAGTCTACTACAGACACTATGTGATCAAAAATACCCAGTCACCCCCAAAAACGTATATTTTTCATATTAGGTGCATCGTGCTGCCACCTAATGCCAGGTACTCCATATCAGTGGTCTCAGTAGTCATTAGACATCATGAGAGAGCAGAATGGGGTGCTTCTTGGAAGTCATGGACTATGAATGTCGTCAGGTGATTGGGTCTCACTTGTGTCGTAAGTCTATAAGTGAGATTTCCACATTCCTAAAGATCCCGAGGTCCACTGTTTCTGATGTGATAACGGAGTGGAAATGTGAAGGGACATGTGCAGCATAAAAGTGTGCAGGTCCACCTTATCTGTTGACATCTATTCAGGCCGTCACACAGGAATTCCAGACTGCATCAGGATCCACTGCAAGTACTATGACAGTTAGGTGGGAGGTGAGAAAACTTGGATTTCACCGGTCAAACAGCTGCTGATAAATGATGCATCATGCCAGTAAATGCCAAACAATGCCACGCTTGGTGTAAGGAGCATAAACATTGGACAATTGAATAGCGGAAAAACATTGTGTGGAGTGCAAACCATGATACACAATGTGGCGATCTGATGGCAGCGTGTGGGTATAGCGAATGCCCAGTGAACATTATCTGCCAGTGTGTGTAGTGCCAACAGTAAAATTCAGAGGTGGTGGCGTTATGATGTGGTCATGTTTCTCATGGAGGGGGCTTGCACACCTTGTTGTTTTGCATGACACTATCACAGCACAGGCCTACATTGATGCTTTAAGCACCTTCTTGATTCCCACTGTTGAAGAGCAATTTGGGGATGGCAATTGCATCTTTCAACATTTTCAAGCACCTGTTCATAATGCATGGACTGTGGCAGAGTGGTTACAGGACAATAACATTAATGTAATGGATTGGCCTGCACCAAGTCCTGACCTGAATCCTATAGAACACCTTTGGGATGTTCTGGAATGCCGACCTTGTGCCAGGTCTCACCGACTGACATAGATACCTCTCCTTGGTGCAGCACTCCATGAAGAATGTGCAGCCATTCCCCAAGAAACCTTCCAGCACCTGATTTTTCGAAGCATTTTATTGCTGGCACTTATTGTGAAGTAATGAATGTCTAGACTCACAAAATCTGTAGCACTTGGGCAACAAACTTTCAGTAGGTCAGAAACAAAACACATCCATAAGGCAAAAATAAACAGGTGCAAACATGATTATTCACAGATGCTGGAAAGCACCAGTGTTACCAATACATACAATGTATCCCAAACAGAATCAACTAAAGCAAAAATTTTCCAGTTGGTTTAGGAGATAGTAATGGTTTAATATAATCTAAATAATGGGGCATAGAAGTATACACAGCTGTGACTCCAAAACTGGGTATATGGTAGTCATCTTTCATTGTAAACCCAATAAATTAAATATCATCGTAATCAGGGAACAGTATAGAATTTAATAAAGTAATAAAAACATACTGATTTGTCCATCATTAAAAACAACCCTGTGTCCTTAAGTACCCTTTGCCATGGACTTCACAGTGGTTTGCTGAATACTTATGTAGATAGGCTCAGCCACGGGTAAAGTATGTGGCTGACTTTGGTTTATTAGTAGAATGCTGGGGAAATGCAATCAGTCTACAAAGGACATTGCTTACAAATCACCTGTGTGACCAGTTCTAGGATATGGCTCAAGTGTGTGGGGCTCATACCAAATAGGACTAACAGGGCATACTGAACATAACCAGAGAATGGTGGCACAAATGGTCACAGATTTATATGATCCATGGGAGATTGTCACAGAGATACTGAAGGAACTGAACTGGCAGACTCTTGAAGATAGACATAACCTATCCCTAGAAATTCTATCAAAAATGTTTCAAGAACTGGCTTCAAATGTCGATTCTAGGAAAATACTACAATCCCCTATGTACTGCTCACATAGGGACTGTGAGGGTAAGATTAGAATAATTATTATACAGAGGGATCCAAACAATCATTCTTCCCATGCTCCATACATGAATGGAATGGGAAGCAACTCTAATAACTGCCATGCACCTCATGGTGGTTTATAGAGTATAAATGCTGAAGTAGTGTGGATATGAGTTCAAAACTGGTTGCTCTGCTACTAAGTTAAAAATAAATTTAAAAAAACATTATATCTTACAGTGGAATGTTCCAATCTGAAATGTCAAAACCCACCATGAAATTTTTATGCAGGAAAAATACAATGAAACAACAACAATGTTAAAATTTTGGCTGTTATGATATATTGCAAGTACTTTTTAAAAACTGGTGAAGTGTTTGATGTTACATTACATTCAATCAATCATGGCTTTCATTTATTGAAGTGAAATATTTCTTTCACATATATCATTTTATAACAATTCCTGGAGCTCAGTTCTTATGATAAATTTTGAATAACGTACACACATCAAAAAAAGGTTTGCAACACCCAGGCTCCAGGAACTCCTGAAGATAGACGTTGCCTGTGGATATTGTATCAGAGACAAAGTCCTTTTGACTGTTCAGAGATGTCACTAAACCTGCCCAAGGATGTAAACAACAATGCATGAGCAATGCCTATTAGATGGAGAGGGTCTGATAGCTGATCAGTTCCAGTCATTCCACCAGGAAGGAGTTACACAGCTTGTGTTGTCTGTAGTTCAACCATGCCTAGAAGGTCAATACCATAGTTCAATCACATTCACAATGTTACTTTGTGCCAGGAAGGGCTCTCAACAAGAGAAGTGTCCAGGCATCTCAGAGTGAACCAAAGCGATGTTGTTCGGACATGGAGGAGATACAGAGAGACAGGAACTGTCAATGACATGCCTCACTCAGGCTGCCCAAGGGCTACTACTGCAATGGATGTCTGCTGCCTATGGATTATGGCTTGGAGGAACACTGACAGCAATGCCACCATGTTGAATAATGCTTTTTGTGCAGCCATAGGGCATCGTGTTACACCTCAGACTGTGCGCAATAGGCTGCATGATGCACAACTTCACTCCCGAAGTCCATGGTGAGGTCCATCTTTGCAACCACAACAACATGTAGTGCAGTACAGATGGGCCAAGCAACATACTGAATGGACTACTCAGGACTGGCATCACATTCTCTTCATCAATGAATGTCGTGTATGTCTTCAACGAGACAATCATCGGGGATGTGTTTGGATGCAAACCTGTCAGGCTGAACACCTTAGACACACTGTCTGGTGAGTTCAGCAAGGTGGAAGTTCCCTGCTGTTTTTGGGTGGCATTATGTGGCGCCAATGTACGCCACTAGTGGTAATGGAAGGCGTCATAACAGCATTACAATACATGAATGCCATACTCTGACTGATAGTGCAATATTGGCAGCATATTGCTAACGCCTTCATCTTCATGGACAGCAATTCACACCCCCATCATGGACATCTTGTGAATGACTTCCTTCAGGATAACAAAATTGCTCAGCTAGAGTGGCCAGCATGTTCTCAGGACATGAACCCTATTGAACATGTCTGGGATAGATTGAAAAGGGTTATTTAAGCATGATGTGACCCACTAACCACTCTGAGGGATCTATGCCAAATCGCCATTGAGGAGTGGCACAGTCTGGATCATTAGTACCCTCATGAACTTTCAGTTAGTATACCACAATGAATATGGGCATGCATCAATGCTAGAGGAAGTGCTACTGGGTATTAGAAGTACCAGTGGGTACAGCAAACTGGACAACCACCTCTAAAGATCTCTCTGTATGGTGATAGAAAATACAATGTTTGGGTTTCATGAGTTATAAAAAGGGCAGAAATTATGTTTATGTTGATCTCTATTCCAATTTTCTGTACAGGTACCTGAATTATAAGAACTGAGGTGATGCACCTTTTTTTGATGCGTATGTATTTTACTAACAATGGGAAAGTTCCTTGTTTATTCCCCATAGTCATCACAGTAAATCAAAGTGTCATTTGAATGATGATTACATGAGGCACATCAGACAAGAGAAAAATAAATGCTTTCAGGCATGCCACAGTAATTACTAGTATTATGTAGAAAGAATTGTGATAGAGTGAGAAATGGTCCTGGCAACTGCTCTGCTTATTGTACTGTACACTGAGAATACTGAAAGCAACTCAACTCATAAACTGTGTTGATGAAAAATGATAATGCATAAATGACTGAAATTTAAGAATGCTGTTCTGCTGATATATCTCAACTGACACAGAGCTATCAGAAATTACATTGTCTAACAACTTCAGAAATTACGTTGTCTGACAATTCCCTTAAAAATACTTTCCACAGTTGGAAAATTTCTCTATGGATAGTCACATGTGTTAATTTGGGTGGAATCTGGATAAAAAATTTCAGGGTATGTTTTGACATGTTGGATTGGACCATTCCCTCATTCTCTCTTGTAAAAAAAAAAAAAAAAAAAAAAAAAAATCAGTTAAAACATGAATATCAATCATCTGCAGTTACTCATTCTCCTGTGAGACAGAAAGCAGTTGAGAAAAAGCATCTTTGTGAGATATGTACACTTTAAACAAATTTTTAATGAAACAGACGAACTGAAAAGTGATCTGTAGGAAATACTGAAATAATAACTTGATGAAGATATTACCAATCCAATTTGTATGAATTGTCAGTTCACCTTTTGACATCCTTGTTTGTTTGTGTTTGCATTTACATATAATCTAACTGGATACTGCAAAATGCTTGTCAGATTGTTACAGACCTATATATGTTAGTTCAGTGGAAAACCTGAACAGTTTGTTTTGCACATCTGTGTATGAGAGTAACTTCTCCTTTTTCTTGTCAATTTCAATAAGCTTCTGAAAAATGTATTTCTTGCTCCAAGGTCCTGAAAAGAAACATTTTTGTTGTCAAACAAATAAGAAACATTATTAAGAAAGTGCTTTAAGGAAATATATAAAGAAACCAATCAAATTGTCAAATTATCTTCAAATGTATTGCTTCTGATAACTTTAAGCATTCTTCTAATAGTAAAATTTGATTTCAATATGTTCAGTTACTTACGTACACAGTTGGAGGGGAAGGAGGGTGTACTTGGGGACATGCCTGTACAAGAAGCTATTTTGAAGATAAAGTCTTTCCAGAAAGGATTCAGGCCCAAAATAAAATTGATCCAGTAGGAACATTGTTTTTATTCTGTAGAGGAATTTTGAGTTACATTATATATGTGAGTGGTGGTTTTGTGTTGTGACTTATTTACAAATGTGTCAACCTAGTGTAATTACTATGTATGTAGGCCTATATGGTGTATTCCAGCTGAACCCTTTACCTGCCATGGCTGATGGCTTAATGTAAAAGCCACACAGTAAGAGTAATGAATTACTTTTGACAATGTATGTCATGTAATTTCTGAATAAACCAAAAATGTGTTTATCTTTGCAATTTTAATACAAACAGCTATTCTGTGGCTTGCCCCATATCTATACATAATAGTAAGACTTCTGGGATCAATAAAACTACAATCAAAATTGGCACCCTCTAGCATATAAGGTAAATCAGACAACACCAAGAATAACGTCAAATAAAAATGAAGTATATTCTCCATGTTACTAGCAAATAAGCAGTCTGCTCATTAATTTATACAGTCATAGTATTCTACAGGTAATATCAAGAAGGAGAACCTTCAAGGAACTGGAATTAGACAAGGTATATGATAATAAAAGAGGAGCACATGGGAACATAGTACATCTTCATTAACCATGAACTATCATTATATGCCTTAGCATTATTTTACACCACCTACTAGATAAAAAGAAAAGTTCTACTTTCAAGAATGCTGCTGGTTCCTTAGTTGTATAAAACTGCTGTTATTAGTACCTCTACATTTTCATAAATATGTAGATATTTTTGAGGAAATCGGGTACCTACACCTGTCACAATAGATGTCTATTTACAATACACTACTACATTCCATGCAGCTTTACTATTAGCATTTCAGCTTGCCATGAATCTCATAGGAATTCTGAACCTTTAAATCTAGATAATAAGGTAATTTGTAAAAGGTATGAGTAAAAAGGCACATTTTTAAATTTCTTTTCGATTGCCTGGGATTCTCAATTAGTTGTTTTATGTTATATGGGAGCTTACTGAATGTGTTTTATGCCACATTACATAACTTCACACCTCAGCCCTTGACAAGATGTCAAAGGCTGCTTGAAAATCATTTTCCTATGTTGTATCATGATTGTAAAAATCACAATTCAGCTGGAACTTACTTTTACAATCACTGACAAAATGCATTGGAATAAATGTTCTGGGAAGGGGTCATAAGAATTCCAAAATCTTTCAAGAGATTCCTGCAAGGTGTGTTATCTGCTTTACACAGTAGCCTTGCTGACCAGTTCTGTTGAATAAATACAGTTTTTTATTTATGTGCACTGTATCAAAAGATAATTCCATAGTCAAAACATATGAAATAAGCTTACACTCTAGTCTTTAGGCCAATAAAAGCAGAGATGCTTCTAAGTCCAAACATACTGAAATAAGCGCCATTACTAGTTTGTATGGGTGTTGACTCTATTTAAAATTATTGGAATCCCAGGAATTTTACAAGCAATATTTAATTGACTGTATGACAGTTAATGTCAATTCTTGTGCCACAAGTGCTTTGTTGCTGGCTTGAAACTGAATAACATGAGATTTGTAAGACTTTTGCAATTTACTGTTCACCAGTTGTGGGCCTGTTTTAGTTATTATTTTAACTGTGGCTAGTAAGGTAGACTCTTCATTAGCGTGCATCTGTCATCAGCAAATTGTAATATACCTAATATACAAAGACTTAATGAAAACTTAAATTCCCTGGCATCGTGTACTACAATACCTCACTTGAATATGATTGGTATTGTGGTGATTTGTGAAATTCATAAAAATGACACTAAATTGGAGACTAATTAGCAGACACTATTACAAAATAAAACAAACGACAATATATTTTAACAACTGTGGCATTCATTGCAGTAATGGGAAAAACTTGAATTAGTGAAAATGGTAGGAATAAAATATATGGTATTAATCGCCAACTGTAATTATTCAAATAATTGGACTTTTACAAATGTAGTTTACTCATTCAAGAAGTTATTCTGACACTTGCAAATGAAGGCACACATTGTAAAACATAAATTTATGATGAAAGCTGTAAAGAACATTCCATCTTAATGGCTTTATTAATTAAACTTGTATTGTTGTAACCAGATATATGTCTAATTATAAAATTCTAAGCATCTGTTGCAAATTCCGTCAATCAAAACTTGTTTTGTTTCGCCCTCTTAGCTTCAATTATTGTTGAGAATGTGAGTCATTGTGTAGTTAGTGTGTATTAATTAATTTTGTGAAGTTCATTATTGTACTCATACTTAGATGGGAATTTTCACATTTAAAAACATTTTTACATTACAAATTTCACGTATTATTCAATTCTGTAGTTTTAGACATATTATTCTGTGCAATCAGAACATCTTAGCTTTGGAACTTTTAATTGGAAATATGATTAAAAATATGTTGTCTTTATTAAGTAATAATGGTCCAAGTGACCATTCATTATTTAGAATATATAAATAGGGAAGCAGTGAGACTGGTGGGATGGTCAGTTTGAGGTGATATCTCGAAGTGTAACGTGTGTTAGTTACTGGAATATTATTTGACTAAGATTTAATGTTGTGAGAAAGTATGTTTCTTGATTTGCAAACCAGTCAGTTGTTTTACAAAGACATACTGTACAACTCGGCCTCTTTGCAATGTGTCATGATGGATTTGATCAGCTGTTACAAACAGAAGAATAAATGTTTGAAAACTGGAACTGACCACTTTCACTGTAAACCACACACTTCATGAAGATCCAGGCAATCTACGAATATTTCAGGTATGTGGAGATAACTTTCGTTTTAACCTTCTACTTATCATTCTAGATAACATCAGATGACATGCACTTTTGATAAGTCAGATCATCTGTCTTTGAAGTTTTGAGGATTACCTTACCGATGAGTAGATAATAATTAAGAAGAAGTTGTGGCGTAGAGCGCCATAAATATCGATATTTGTTCTGTGCATATGTGTGCTATTTTTGAGGAGAGGGCTTTGGGCAGGAAGTTGGATGCTAACGGCAGTTAGCCTCCGGACTTGTATCTGTGTAGAAGCTAAGTGTGAATAAATCTGTATCTGAGTGAATTCTAGTTGTTTACCTACAACTATTCCATATTCCCTCACTGGTGACCCCGTTTTTGTGTAATACGCGTCTGAGTTACCGCCCGAAGGTTATTTACGCGCCTACTGCGTCGGGTTTCTCCGCGATCGCGAGGGCCTTTGTTCAGCTCCAGACAATGGCCCTTCAGCATTCACCGCCACCCGGATTCCAGCAACATCTCTCCAGCACTCCTGCCGTCGTAGTGGACATGCCGCAAGAATCTTTGGAATCCTTCAGCCAGAACATGCAGTGGAATTCATCGAGTGTAGCCAGTATCTTCCAGAGTGAGAGAGAGTTACGGGTAGGGAGGGGGAGTAAGCAGTGTGGAGTATGGGAAGCGGGGGATATATCACAGTTTTGTTCTTTTGCTCGGTGGATCTGCTTGGCCGATCATTTTCTGCTCCGCATCCCCATTCTGAGCCTGTCTCGGTACACCTCAGGACCTTCATATATTTGATTACACATTCGGATGTTATAACCGGACGGTTCTTATTCAGTGCAGTTCGTGGCATCGAGTGAGGTTTTGTTACTTTGGAAAATCCAGTAGTAAATTCAAACTCGAATCAGTTCCCGCCACGTGTGTATCCTACTGCGCCGGCTAGTCAACAGGTGTTCAATGCTCGCCAAAGAGCAAATATCACACCGAGTGTGCATCCTAGTGGACATGTGTGGGATCCTTGTGTTGCTTCTAATCAAGTCAACAATTCTGTGCTGGACAGTAATTACTCCGACATCTACAACCAGCCCCACCACTCACGGTCGAGTGAATACTGTGTGCATAACGGACATTCACCGTCGTACTTAAGCACTTGTGGCTTCTCTCCGAGCTACCACGTCAACGAGAATGCACATTTTGACTACGATCCTCACACCGTTCGAGTGTCCATCGCTTCTCAGCCACCCCCCCGGCGTCAAGTGAATTTCGCGATTCCCGCATTACGGGACGCCAATAATTCGGACTCGCAATCTTCTGCATGCTCTACTTCCATCCGAAGTAATAGGCGCACATCCGCAGTGACTGCACTGCCGAATCTGCCGAAATTACCAGACTTCAAACCCACTCACCCGGAGTTCTGGTTTAACCTGGTTGAGCAAACATTCAATGTTTGTGCTTTGGACGACGATGCACGCTTCGCCTGCCTCATGAACCATCTTCACGACCGCGTCGATTTAATTTACGATCTGGTCAAAGCACACCCCCTAGCAGGGAAGTATGCTGTGGCGAAACAGACGATACTGGAGCACGTCTCTATAACCAGGAGAGAAAATGTGCGACAGCTCATCTACGAAGAGCATCTCGGTGACAGGTCTCCGTCCCAGCTGTGGCGGTGCATCCGTCTTCTCGTCAATGAGCAAGTTATGCCTGATGACACGCTCGCAGAAATCTGGACTGAAAAGTTGCCTTTGCCTGTCCAGACTGCAATCTCTGCGTATGAAGATAGGCCAGTAAATTAACGTTTACGCATCGCCGACAGAGCATACTCCACCAGGCAACGTGAGCTCCGTGCACTGCATTCTGGACGTGACCGCACTAAGACGCTTTCTGACGCCACGCCCTTGTCTGTTGCTGCTAATAACAAGTTTGTTAAACTAGCAGCCCTGCCTGCACCTTCAACTCCCCGCAACAACAGTGCATCGGCCTCTGTGGAAGACTATGGGGCACATACTCCGTCACCTAGCAACTACCCACAGGAGCACAGGCCCACCCAACCTTACTGTTTCTTCCACGCGAGATTCGGGGAGCAAGCTCGCAAATGCCAGTCACCGTGTTCTTACCCAAACTCCAACTGCAGGTAGGCTACGGTGCCACCTCCTGCAATGTAAACAACGGGCACCATCCCACGTTGCACTCCGTTTCGGACAATAACAGTAAGTGGTCAAGTCTATGTTCGCGATTTACGATCAGGTGTATGTTTTCTGGTAGACACTGGCACAGACTTCTCTTTGCTGCTGGTTCGTCTAGCAACCAATAAAGTGCAACCACACAAAACAGTACTTCGTGCAGTGAACATGTCTACCCTACAGTGTTCGGGTTCGACTTTGCGTACAGTGAAACTTTCGCCTGAGTGCAAGCTCGAGTGGACGTTTCTAGTGTCAACAATTGAAGAACCTATTCTTGGAATTGATTTTCTCAAGCACTATCAGTTGTCACTAGATTTTGTGCAAAATACTGTGTTTTACCCCCCCCCCCCCCACCTCCCCCCCCTTAACAAACATATTCCTTTTGCTTCGCCAAGTGACAGTTCTGCTAACACCAAACACGTGTGCTGTGCTAAGAAGTGTGTAAACCTATCCTTGGAGCTGCAATCTTGGACCAACAATTGGCTAGTGGAGTGTGCCAAGTCTTCAAAGTTGCGGATGGAATGTATAGAAATGCTGCGGCATCTCTGCGACATACACCATGAGTTGGCCTCCACACAACAACGCCTCACAGCACTACAAGCAGACAACTCGTCGGCTACAGACAAGGTCAGTCCATGCCAGTCTGGTGTAACCGTGCCTGCGCATGTTAACGACAATGTTGTGAACTCTGTAAACTGCGTCAGCACCCCTTTTCGTAATGATAGTGTATGCCCGAGTGCTCATGCTCCTTGCGTTCCGAATGGACAATTAACTTGCCAAGCTCGTGGCAATGAACTACGGCCATCTGCTGTTCGGCCACGCCCACTCGGGCCTACAGCGCTCGTAGCGGCACGGCCCGCTACCAAGAACCAGTGTACCAACCTCACCCATGTTAACACGCGTGCGACCTTTATGCAGCCTACGAGCAGTTGGCACACCTGTACTTCCGTGCCCTCAGCTCCACAGCTTTGCCCATCCGCCACTGCCTGCTCCGCTTCACGGACATCTGACCATCGTGCCGCGCCATGTATTGCAGTAGTCACTAATGGCACAGTTCATCGATTACGTCTAACCGATGGGCCGCCCATATCGCAACGCCCATGCCACCTCAAGCCGGAATTTATGAAAATTGCAAAAGAACAATTGGATGATCTGTTACAAAGGGGAATAATTGAACTTTCTTCCGGTTGCTGGGCTAGTCCTATCCTGTTTGACCAAAAGAAAGACGGTACTTGGCGTATGGTCGGAGACTATAGGCGTTTAAATGCCCGCACCATCATTGATAAATATCCAGTTCGACACATTGCAGACTTCAACCATGCGCTCGCAGGTGCAAAGTACTTCTCTGTTTTGGACTGTAAGCACACATTTCATCAGATTCCTGTGGCTCCGGAGGATATTGAAAAGACTGCCATAACCACTCCCTTTGGGCTGTTCCAATACAAATTTATGCCGTTTGCGTTGAAAAACGCCCCCCCAAACGTGGCAGCGTTTCATGAATCAAACTTTATCCCATCTAGACTTTTATTTCGTATACATGGACGACATATTGGTTTTTGCTTCTACTTTGGAACAGAGTGAGGAGCGTGTTCAACTCGTGACAGATATTTTAGCAGCCACTGGTATTGAACTGAACAATAAAAAGACTCAATTGCGCCAGTCATCCGTCACATTCCTAAGTTATGTTGTGTCATCGGACGGTCTGACACCACCGCAGGACAAGATCAAGCCTGTTCTCGAGATGCTACGCCCTCATACCTATAGGGAATTACGCAGGTTCATTGGAACAGTTAATTATTACTGAAAACATTTGCCAGCCGCTTCTGCAGTGCAGGCTCCTCTCACAGATGCTCTCGCTGGCCCACAAACTCCTGGCACCCGCCAGGTACCATGGACACCAGACATGGACAAGGCATTTAACGAACTCAAACAGCTGTTGGCCTCCGCTGTCACTATAGCTCACCCACATGCGGACGCCACAATGTTTATCACTACTGATGCTAGTGACAATGCTATCAGCGCAGTACTGAGTCAGATATACAACGATGTTACGACCCCCCTGCAGTTTTTCTCAAAAAAGCTAAACAACGCGCAGAAGAAATACTCAGGATTCGACAGAGAATTACTTGCAGTTTACGAGACTATAAGACACTTCAGAACTGATGTTGAGGGACGAGATTTCTATGTGCTCACTGATCACAAGCCGTTGGTTCCTGCCATAAAAAATCCTGCGGCTGATCCGCCCAAACGACACTTTTGTCACATCGATTACATCTTGCAATTTACAAATGACATTCGCCACATCCAAGGAGCGGACAATGTGGTCGCTGATTTTCTCTCGCATGTTGGTGCTGTCACAACCTTAATTGACTTAACGGACCTACCTTGGTTGCAATCGGCAGACCCCGATACCATGCAGTTAATTTCAGACCACAGCTCCTCTCTCCAACCGGTACACTCTACTTTCCCTGGCATATCTGACTTAGTGTGGTGTGATGAATCGACTGGTATGTTGCGGCCATTCATTTCTAAGCCCCTTCAACGCCAGGTCTTTGACAAACTACACACATTAGAACACCCCGGTGTCAAAGCTTCCACCCGTCTGGTAGCTGAACGGTTTGTCTGGAGATACATGCGCCGTGACTGTCAGTCTTGGGCAAGGGCATGCATGGTGTGTCAACAGAACAAAGTTTCCAGGCACACTTCTCCACCCCTTGGCTGTTTTGCCCAACCGCCAGGCCGGTTTCACCATGTTCATGTCGACCTCGTAGGCCCTTTGCCCCCCTCCGAGGGTTTCCGTTACTTGTTTACAGCTATTGACAGGATGACTCGGTGGGCTGAGGCTGTG
Organism: Schistocerca americana; assembly: GCF_021461395.2. NCBI lineage: Eukaryota > Metazoa > Arthropoda > Insecta > Orthoptera > Acrididae > Schistocerca > Schistocerca americana. The sequence goes on from NC_060122.1 coordinate 671,425,044, forward strand.
CCTATTCTGAACATTACCTCTGAGACAGTAAGTCGAGCATTCTTAGATTCGTGGATCTCTAGATTTGGCCCACCTGTTTACCTCACCACTGACCAGGGATGACAATTCGAGTCTTCAGTTTTCTCTGACTTATGTAAAATGTGTGGTATTGTCAAAATTCATACTTCTGCATACCACCCCCAGAGCAATGGGCTTGTCAAGCCATGGCATCGCACCTTAATGTCTGCCCTGCGTTGTCATGACTCACTATGGGCAGAGGCACCGCCCTTCGTTCTTCTTGGCCTTCGTGCGACTTTCAAGGAAGACCTCACTGGTTCCGTAGCCGAGTTTGTGTATGGCCAACCTCTGGTTTTGCCTGGAGAATTATTCACTCTGACCCCACTTCCACGGCCCTCTGAACTCCCTTCACTTCTCGAGTGGGTGCCCTTGCACTGCAGCAAATTTCAGCCGCCACCTCTGGCTGCTCATACACCTCCGCGCGTGTACGTACCGCGCACCCTAAACTCTTGTGAGTACGTGTTTCTCAGAGACGACTCAGTCAAAGTCCCACTTCAGTCGCCCTACACAGGTCCTTACAAGGTCATCAATCGCTCTGAGAATAACATGGATCTCCTCATAAAAGACTCTGTAATCACGGTCTCACTCAACCGAGTGAAACCAGCTTTCATTGAGCCTCAGGTGAACCTCCCTGATTCTGCCCCTATTTCTCCCTCTCCTGCTTCGAGCGGCCATCCATCTTCCCACACCATGCATTCGGGTATTGATTCTCCACAGCGTGCTTCTCTGCCAAGCACTGCTCCTTCTCCGCATTCATCTAATTCGAGTGGCCAATCTTTTCGGGGCTTCACTCCTCACAGCCCTCGCAGTCGAACTGCCAACCACTCAGATTCTACCATTGTGTTACCATCTTCGTGTGACAGCTCTTTGTCACGCCGTTCAATCCACGCTGGCTCCTCGTTGCCTTCGGTCACGCTCACTCGTATGTCAGCTGATCGCCCGAGGTCATCTCTGGCGCAGTCCAGTGCACCTGCCACCCCCCTCTTAGCAGATGCTTCCCCCTGCCGTGGCTTTCCCACACCTCCCTGCCTCCCTACCATTGCTCGTACAGGTGCCATCCAAGAATTCACAACACATGTGCACCCTGATGACATACATAAATTATCTGTTGTCGTAGATGGCAATACGGTGTGTGTGGTACTCGCGTGTGACAATGTTGAGGAAGGAAGTGCAGAATCTCGTGTGGTGCGCTGCTTTAAATTGAGCAGAAGTGCTGCGTGTGGCAATTTGCGTGCCTTTGTTAGGCTGTCTGGAAAGGTGACTCTCCGCCTGCCGGCTGACGAAGTGCTACACCTCCACTCCAGGACGGGACGTCGTCTTCAGCCGAAGGCGTCGCTTGCTGACTTCACCGTCGACGTACCGGGCTTCACCCCTACCAGTCGACTGCTTCTCCCTGACGCAGAAGAACTGTGCGTTACCTTCCTAACTTCTCACCCCCCCTATTCACAGGGACGTACTCCATACTGTGTGGAGGGGTGGGGTGGGGGGGGGGGGGCTATGTGGCGTAGAGCGCCATAAATATCGATATTTGTTCTGTGCGTAAGTGCTATCTTTGAGGAGAGGGCTTTGGGCAGGATGTTGGACGCTAACGGCAGTTAGCCTCCGGACTTGTATCTGTGTAGAAGCTAAGTGTGAATAAATCTGTATCTGAGTGAATTCTAGTTGTTTACCTACAACTATTCCATATTCCCTCAAAGTGTTAAAAAATCTAAAGCCATTTATGCAGGTTAAGAATAAAAGTGGACCCAATACTGACTCCACATGTTATGTTTCTCCATTCTGAGGTTAGTTCTATTCCTGTGACACCAGCTGATAAATGTAACTCTCTGCCTTCTTTTATGAAGGAACAACTCCAGCCAAGTAAGAGTTTTCCAAGAATAATTTTGTGGTTCTCACAGTAAAAGGTTTTGGGATTGTCACCGAATACACCTACAGCATAGTTTTTCTTTTGTATTTCTGTCAGAACTTCATTTAGTAGATATTACATGGTTTTTGCCACTGAGGATCATTTATGAAAGCAAGAGTGAGAGTCAGCTAAAAAGTTCTGCTCAGATAAATGAGTGTATGCTGCTTTCCCGAACATACTACTACAACTTATTTAACTGTGTCAGGAAATAGGTTCCAAGTTATTCACTGACTACAAAGACAGTTTAACATTAGCCCCATTAAATCAGCACAAGTATCTGCTTAAAACAACACCATAACCAGTCTAATGTCTAGTAAGAGGTACCTGATGAGTTTTCTAACTTTCTTAGGTTGTAGTTCTGGAAATAACATGTTGCTGATGCATTCAGTGTCTGCAGAAACAAATCTAATACATTTATATTTAGTTGTTTATTCAGCTATTCAACTATTGACCTGACTGCAGGCACATTGCATCCTTTCTATTTACCACTGTACTTGGAGGGTAAAGTGTGGTGGGCCTCTGCCCTTGGTTGTCTTTTGTCCATAGGAAAGATCCTCAATATTCATTTTTACAGCAGTTTGAGCATAAATGGGGTTGGAATGAGGAAAAATCCCTGTCCTTATCCAGAATGGGCATATGATAGTTTCATTTATTAAATACAAATACAATGGATCACAGCCTAAATGGACTTCTCTAGTTCTGAAGAGAACAGAGCATGACTGGTTGTGTAGTGCTCCAAATAGGAGAGCAGCAGTGTCCCTATTTTCTGCTTGAGCAACATCTGTCAAGCAATAATAGTATATGCTTTAAATATGTAAATTTACTTTTATGATTTGTGTACTGAAATGTTAGTGTTTTCTGTTTGTTTCATGTTGCATGGAGAAGATCTTAACAGATGAGCAGTGTGGGTCACTATCATGAGGGTACCAATAGTCTGTGGTGGCATAAACATCAGGGCACCATTGTCAGCATCACCCCTGCATTTTGTTAGAAATTAATGTTTGAAATGAATATATGAAAATGTATTAGTTCTAAATAAGGCTTTTACCTTGTTTGACCATTGTATTTATCAACATTTGTAAAATACACCAAATGTAAACTAAACTATGTTTACTGATCAACATAGTAAGTGTACCTTAGAAGCTCACTGAAGTTGCTTTGGTGGGATTTGTTATAATAAAATTCTAAAAGGGCTCTGGTTGATGTTTACTGGATGGATAGCTCTTCTGTTTTAGTATGATGGACACTGATGAAACCAATTATGAAGTTATAGATGGACAGTATAGTAAAGGGTGTTCCTCACTGTAAAAACTGTTTAAATTACATTTTGAAAGTGTTATATCACTGAAAAACATTAACTTTAACAGAGACAGTTTGGTTTGATTGCGTAACTTCAAATCTGATTGTGGTGGTGATTTACATAGCTGATACCGTTATGTAAAAAGTACTCTTCCATTAAAATCTGTGAGGCTTACTGATCAAGAGTTTAAAGAGATGTTTGAAAGGCAAGTGAACATAGGAACTTAGATGACTAATAATTACTACAGTTTCTTATCAGTTAGTGATCAGTATTTAAGAATAAATAATTGGAAGTGATATATTTTGATGTTAAGCAGCAGAACTGTTAGATAATATCTGTGGTCAAACAAATTTGATCAAGTTGATGTAACACTGTTTTAGCATACTGAAGGTTAGTCTTACTCCAAGAAGAAAATTTATTAAAATTCATATAGGCAGGTTAAATGAACTCAATATACATTTACTTAGCATGTGGCATATACTTATGACAAAGGAGGATGTAACATTATTTAGGAAGCCATTTTCCTTTGTGGTGTAGTTCCATTGATCAACATGGTCATTAATATTACTGAAAAGATTCTTTGTAAAATTTTATTTAAATGTTGGTACCTCTGAAGGAAGTGTAAAATGTTTACCAAATCCTGAATGTACCAGCATATCTCTGTGAATATTTAAATACAGAGAGACTTTGATTTATTAAGATTGTATTTTGGGAATGGAGTATGTAACCAGTGAAAGATAGTATCATATCTAGTAACAAGTTGGAATGTCTCAACATGGCAACAAAGTTGTGTGAAAATCACTAGAAGAGATGTGGTGTGGAAAATATTGATTGGTTGGTGATTGTGGGAAGATCAAGTTTGCCAAAAAGTTTGTGGTGAGTTAGAAGTCTCTCACTTCCACAGCATCCTTACGTTTGTCCATGTACAATATAGCTATCCATATAAGGGGTTAACAGAGCAGCATCTACAATAATGTCAGTGCAGGCAGCAGGCACCTACGAGAAGTAACCGGACACTGAGAGAAAGTAGAGACATATAACCATCTGAGAAAGTAAAGGCAATCAGTATATTCATATTTGGCAATGTTGTAATGGAAAAACACAGTCAGGTATGCAAATATCTTTTTTTTTTTTTTTTTTTTTTTTTTTTTTTTTTTTTTTTTTTTTTTTTTTTTTTTTTTTTTTTTTGTATGAAATCTGGTGCTTTTTATTTGAGCCAGATGTATTCCAGGATTTGAAATCAGTTGGTAAGGGATAATGCAAAACTTATTATCGCTTTTAAACAGGACAATATGAATTTAAAACATACATTCAAAGACAAAAAATGACACAACACAGAGGAATTACCTGAATGGGTCAGAACTGCTATATTTGATGTACTTATATAGTCAAACATATGATCACAATTTCAGAAAAAAATGGAATTTTTATTCAAAATAAAGAGCTTCACAAACTGCACAAGTCAGTTAACAAGTTGATCCACCTGTGGCCTTTTTTTAAGCAGTTTTTGACTTAGCACTTATTGACAGTGTTGTTGGATGTCCTCCTGAGGCATATTGTGCCAAATTTTGTCCAATTGTTGTGCTGCTTTGTAGGATCCTGAGTGGGTTGGAAAGCACTGCTGATAATGCTCCAAATGTCCTCAATTGGGGAGAGATTCAGCGTCCTTGCTAGCCAAGGTAGTATTTAGCAAGCATGAAGACAAACAGTAGAAACTCTTACCATGTATGGGCAAGCATAATCTTGCTGAAATGTAAGTCTAGGATGTCTTTCCATCAAGGGCAACAAATGGGGGCATAGAATATCATCAACTAACTGCTGTGATTTAAGGGTACTATGGATGACAATCAAAGGAGCCCTGCTATGAAAAGAAGTGGCACCCCAGACCATCATTCCTGGTTGTCAGGCAGTATGGTAGGTAACAGTCAAGTTGGTATCTCACCACTGTCCAGGACATCTCCAGCATGCGTTTGCTGGTCATAAGGCCTCAGTTTGAAGTGGGACTCATCACAGAAGACAATTCTACTCCACTCAATGAGATTCCAGGCCAAAGACAGGTCTGAAGGTGCCCTGGACAGTCATGGGCTACCAACCTGACAGTCACCCACCGTACGACCTAACGACCAGGAATGATCATCTGGATTTCCAGGTCTTCTTATAGCAGGGCTGCTTCAGTTGTCATCCATTGCATCTTTACAGCATAGTGATACTTAAATGACATTCTGTGTCCCATTTTGTTGTACTTTATGGCAAAACATCTTGGGCTTACATTAAAGCAAGATAATGCCTGCCTGTACACAGTGAGAATTTCTACTGTTTGTGTTTGTGCTTATCAAACACTACCTTGGCCAGTAAGGTTACCATATCTCTCCCCAGTTGAGCATATCTGGAGCATTATGAGTAGGGCCCTCCAACCATCTCGAGGTTCTGACGATCTAATGGTCCAGTTGTACAGAATTTGGCATGACATCTCTCAGCTGAACATCCAACAACTCTCCCAGTCAGTATCAAGCAGAATAAATGCTTGTACAGTGGCTAGATGTAGACCAATGCATTATTCACTTAAAGCTCTACTTCTTGAATAAGTCATCCAATTTTTCTGAAAATGTACATGGACATCGCAACTACTGATCTCCATCCCATGTGATTATTCCTTCACAAGACATTGTCGGCACACTCCCTTTCTTTTTTTTTTTTTAACACCAAACAAATGCAGGGACTAGTACAAGACTAGATTAGATTAGATTAGATTAATACTTGTTCCATAGATCATGAATAAGACACTTCGTAATGATGTGGAACGTGTCAGGTTAATAAAAGATGTCTGTACAAGATATTACATTGCACAAAATATTGCATGACACTAATGTTTAAGTAGGTTTTTTTTTTTTCCTTAATTTATATCTAAAAATTCAGCCAATGAGTAGAAGGAGTTGTCATCTAGAAATTCTTTTAATTTATTTTTAAATGTTAGTTGGCTATCTGTCAGGCTTTTGATGCTGTTTGGTAGGTGACCAAAGACTTTTGTGGCAGCATAATTTACCCCTTTCTGTGCCAAAGTAAGATTTAACCCTGCATAGTGAAGATCATACTTTCTCCTGGTGTTATAGCTATACACACTGCTATTACTTTTGAACTGGGTTGGATTATTAACAACAAATTTCATAAGTGAATATATATATACTGTGAGGTTACTGTGAGGATCCCTAGATCCTTAAATAGATTACTGCAGGATGACCGTGGGTGGGCTCCAGCAGTTATTCTGATTACAAGTTTTTGAGCAATGAATACTTTTCTACTCAATGATGAATTATCCCAGAATATGATGCCATACGAAAGCAGTGAATGAAAGTAGGCATAGTAAGCTAATTTGCTGAGATTCTTATCACCAAAATTTGCAATAACCCTAATAGCATACGTAGCTGAACTCAGACGTTTCAGCAGACCATCAATGTGTTGCTTCCGGTTTAACCTCTCATTAATGGACACACCTAAAAATTTTGAAAATTCTGTCTTAGCTACAGACTTCTGTTCAAATTCTATATGGAGCTGTATATACTGTGTTTTATCAAAATTTAAAGAGAATCCATTTGCTGAGAACCACTTAATAATTTTGTGGAAAACATCATTTACAATTACATCACTTATTTCTTGGTTTTTGGATGTTATTACTATACTTGTATCATCAGCAAAAAGAACTAACTTTGCATCTTCGTCAATGTGGAATGGTAAGTCGTTAATGTATATCAAGAACAGTAAAGGACCTAAGACTGAACCCTGTGGGACCCCATACTTGATTAGCCGCCCCCCCCCCCCCCCCCCCCTGCCAGTTTGAGGGATCAGCTGTTGTTTTAACATTACATGAACCACTTATTTCACCTTTCTGCATTCTTCCAGTTAAGTACGAATTAAACCATTTGTGCACTGCCCCACTAAAACCATAATGATTTAGCTTATCTAAAAGAATTTCAATGGATTTGTCAGCATGTGTGAGAATTTCTGAAACAACACAAACAGTATGTGTTTCTGGTTATAGATAAAACTAGGAAACTATATGATGATCAATTTAAATGAAACTTCCAAGTGTTTTTGCTTAAAAGGTAGTGTACCAGTACTCAATACTCATACTCCTGTATCAATTACCATAGGATATGAACACATTCACACATGTCATACACTCATTCTGTATGCTGACAGAAAGGCAATCACCACAAAATTAATGGAACTGGAAAGTCTTATCAATCCACCAGTTACAGAAGATGGGGTGTAGAATGATAAAATCAGACAACATGAACTATTTGCCAATGAGGATACTGAAGAAGTCAAACCAAGGCTGACAGATATGCTCAGCATTAGCCAGGCAACAGACATGGAAGGTGTATCCCAATACATTCATAGGCTCAGAGCATATGTAAGTTGTATGCTGTCTCAACACTGATGTAATGCTACTGAGGTGCAGAAGGTTATTTGCAATAAATAATGGCTATTACAATTAAGACTAATGAAGAGAGATCATTCTCTCACACAAATGCTTAAAGCAGTAACTGAAAGTCAGAAAATCTTCTTACAAACTATGGATGGAGGCAGAACAACAGAAAAAGAAGATGGATGCACAATTACCAGCTTCATTAACCGCCACAGTGATAGTGAGGTTAGACAGGACATATGCAACCAGTGTACACATTTAAAAGAGGATGCAGTACATTTTGGGAATAGTGAGTTTCAAAGAACACCTGTTTTACTGAATCTAATATTGTTAAAAATTTTGACCCCCAACCAGCACTCAATGAAAGAGGTACAAATATATGCCAAATATTACAGACGACTAACATATGTAGGTGAATCAAAACCCAAAGTAGATGAACAAAAACTCAAGAAGTAATAAACACGAGAATATTATTAGAACCACATTAGCTGCTACACACAGCACAGGTGAAGGAATGGACATTCAGCTTAAAAGACTGAATACTCTACCTCTAGGGTATAAACGCAATGATGACCTGAATGAAAGTATAGAATGGCTTTTGGCAACATTCAGTTTCGGGTATTGTAGTAATACTGCTCATGTGAATGAAATCACATCATTCATTTCAGAGCCTGGAGACAGATGTATCACTGAGAGTAATTACGGAGACAGTTGTTCATGAGTTCGACAAACCTGCTCCCGAAACATTTCCTCAAAGGAACATCATAATATGAGGTATATATGATTTATGGCAGGCTGATCTCAAAGGTATGAAACAATATTCACAATAGAATAAAGGTTTCAAATATATTTTAGTGATCATAAATACATATTCCAAATTCACCTGGGCCTACTTGTAAAAGTGAAGACAGAAAAGGAATTTGCACATGTGTTCAAACAATTGCTGCAGGTGGGAACGAATCATTGTACCAACAATCTTCTAAGCAACCAAGGAGACAAATCTCACAATAGACATTTCAAGTTGGTAATGGAATGATAGGGAATAAACCACTATTCAACATCCTCACACATGAAAGTGAGTATTGTGGAATGTTTGAACAGAATGATAAAAAAGACACATATGGAAGCAGTTTAATAATCATGGCATTTAAAAATTGAAGGCATTCTCCCACATATTATTGCGGAGTACTGATTAAAATGACACCAATTGATGTTAGTGATAATGAGCTGCTAAATACAGTATACAATTGTATTTAGATGGTGGATCCATGCAAGCAAGAATTCACTTAAGGTGATTTGACACATATTTTGAGACCCAAAACTGCATTTCAGAAGTGTTACACACTGAACTGGTTGAAAGAAATATTTACAGTTTCCAAGTGGAGAAATCATGAGAAGTTTTTACACAGAGTATATGGACAAAAGCTCTGGACTGGACATGTTTCTCACAGGACATGTCATAAGACATTGAGGGAACAAGGCTTTAGTTCAGGGGTTTGGCTTCCCATTACAGTGTGACAGCTGGGTGAACATTGATGACTTTGTATATAAACAGAACACATGACTCTCAAACCATGCAGTAGGGTTACATGAGTGCTGAGAAACACATCAGCAATGAAGGCAGTATTCTCGATAAGTTACAAGTTGCTTTTCATATCCCTGGATACCATTTCTAAGGACATGAACAAAGCTGAAAAAGCACCCCATTTTTGATGATAACTAAATTAATATACTGGACAAACCTTGCAGACAGCATGATTTAGCATAAGTTGCAAATCACAGTTTGATAGAACATTATGTTGCAGATTGAAGTTTAGCAGGTAAAGCAAAGTAAATGCATCAAAGAAATGACATAGGGTAGGTAGGGGCAAAAGTGTGTACTTAACATTTTTCTATTGTTCCCTTTTCTAGTTACCTGACATTCACAATTGTACACAATTCACCTGGGACCATACTTTCCATGACACAATAACTTCAAGGTTGCTTGTATCATGATGAAAGCTATATTTAACAAAATGTTACACATTAAGAAAATCAATCTTTGCCCCAGGCCTGAGATTCCTAACGTTATGGGACAAAATTCCACATATTGCATAAGAATAGGCACTCAGGACACAGCAACAAGTCACTGTGCACATGATGCAAATACATACACACATACATACATTAATCCTTGTTTCATAGTACATGAATACAACATTTCATAATGATGTGGAATGTGTCTCTTTAACATAAGTTTTCTTTGCTCAAAATAATTTTTTATAGTTACTACTTCATATCTAAAAATTCATTTATTCAGTAGAAGAAGTTGTCATTGAGAAATTCTTTTAATTTGCTTTTAAATCTTGGTTGGCTATATCTCAGACTTTACTACTATTTGGCAAATGACCAAAGATTTTTGTGCAGCATAATTCATTCCTTTCTGTGCCAAAGTGAGATTTAATCGAGAATAGTGAAGATCATCCCTTCTTCTAGTGTAGTAGCTATGCACTTTGCTGTTATTTTTGAATTGGGATGGATTATCAATGGCAAATTTCATAAGAGAATATATGTATTGCAAAGGTACTGTGAACATTCTGAGTTCCTTAAATAATTGTCTGTAGGGTGATCTTGGGTGGGCTCCAGCTATTATTCTGATTACACACTTTCGTGCAATGAATTACACACTTTTGTGCAATGAATACTTTCTTTCTTAATGATGAATTGCCCCAAAATACGATGCCATACGAAAACAGTGAATGAAAATAGGCATAGTAAGCGAATTTAATGATATGTTTATCACCAAAATTTTCAATAACCCTAATAGAATATGTAGCTGAACCTAATTCTATCAGAAGATCATTGATGTGTTGCTTCCAATTCAATTTCTCATCAATGCATGCACCCAAATATTTTCAGTATTCTGTCTTAGCAACAGACTTCCGTTCATAGTCTATATTTATCAATCATGTTATGCCATTTACCATACAGAATTGTGTAACCTGTGTTTTCTCAAAATTTATTGAGAGTCCATTTGCAGAGAACCACTTAATAATTATCTGAAAGACATTATTTCCAATTTCCTCGGCTGATTCTTGCTTGTTGAGTGTGATTACTGTACTTGTATTGTATTGTATTGTATTTTTATTGATCCAGGCAATCATAGTATTGTACAGCTGTACATATGATATTGGATAGGTCAAGAGAGCTATTTACAGTAATTTTTACAAATTGATGTTTACATTATTTTGTAGCAAGGAAATTATCTATCTTCAACAAAACAGTTAATACAAATCAAAGAGATGTAAGGTTTTACATACGATATTGGATAGGTCAAGGGAACATATTTGCAGGTAATATTTAATAAATTGATTTTACATTATTTTGCAATGAGGAAGTTAGCTATCATTAACAAAACAGTAAATGCAAATGTTGTGTGGTAAAATACAAACAGCCAATACAAATGTAATAGTAAAGTAGTCCAGTGTATTTCATAGACATGCACAATATATAATTTTCAGACCTAATTGAACATTTGTCATATTTTTTACATTTTTAACCCCTTTCAAAATAAATGATCAGCTGCATAAAAGCAATGGTCCAAGAGATGTTTTTTTAACTCATGTGTGAAGGCTCTTGGGTTCTTTGTTGCTTTGATTTCATTGGGTAAATTATTATACATTTTTATCCCAACATTTAAAACACATTTTTGGAAGCAGGTAGTTCTGGACTGAATCATATGTAGGTCAGATTGCTGCCTTGTTGCATAGTTATGAATATCTCCATTGAATTTTAGTGTGCAGTCATTGTTTAACAGGTATGACTTGACAAATGAGATGATATTATAAATGTAAGCAGAGGGCAGTGTCATAATGCCACTTGTTTTGAAATGTTGTCTGCATGACTCGTTATGTCTTAGATTACATATTATGCGTATTGCCATTTTTTGCATTTTGAAAATATATCTACCTCCAGGTGAGTTCCCCCAAAGTATGATTCCATACTGTAATGTAGAATGGAAGTAAGCATAATATACATGTATGAGAACAGATTTTGTGACTGATTTTTTGAGTATCCTTAAAATGTAACACACAGTTGAGAGCTTTTTTGAGATATAATTTGTGTGTGTCTCCCACTTAAGATTTTCTGCAAGCCATATGCCAAGAAACTTGACAGAGTCCACACACATAAGCTCTTGGTTATTTAGAATCACATTAGGCATTTCTTGTTTTTGGGATGAGAGTCTGAAGTTGATGTAGGTTGTTTTCTGTATGTTTATAATCAGTTTGTTCTCGTTGAACCATTTGCTGAGTGACGACATAAGTGGTTTAATTTTTTGGTTGTGGTCCTCTGTATCAGTACCCGTTATTAGAATACTTGTGTCATCGGCAAATAGTGTGGTATGTCCTGTAGCAAGCTTTGTGCTTATATCATCAATGGATAGCAGAAACAGTATGGGTCCCAGGATTGAGCCTTGTGGCACACCATATCTAATAGGCATAGTGTCAGAGGAGTCGACAGTAGATTGATGGGTGGTTGTATTCTTTTTTTCAAAATTAATTTCAACTTTTTGAAATCTGTTTGACAGGTAAGATTCTAACCATTTGTTTGCAATTCCTCTTATACCTTTATTTGCTAACTTCTTGAGGAGTATGGTATGGTCAATTACATCAAACGCTTTGGATAAATCTAAAAAGATACCAGTAGTGATTTCCTTACCATCCAGTGTTTTTAAGGTTTCGTTGAGATACTCATAAATAGCTGTGGTAGTTGTCTTTTGCTTTCTAAAACCATGCTGGTGCTTTGTCAATAAGGATAGTTTATTAGTAAAGTCTTCCAATCTGGTGTAAAATAATTTTTCAAATATTTTTGAGAATGAGCTGAGTTGTGCTATGGGCCGGCAATTGGCTACATCATTTTTAGAGCCCTTTTTGTGAAGTGGGGTAATCTTAGAAGTCTTTAGTAGGTCAGGGAAAACTCCATTTGCAAAGGATGCATTTATTATGTGGGTTAGGGGTTCTACAATGGATTCTCCACATTTCTTTGCAATTAAATTAGGAATATTGTCACTACCACTGGAGTACTTATTCTTTAGTCCTTTTATAACTGTAAGCACTTCAGGATTGGAGACTTTGTGAAGAAACATTGATGCCTGTACTGGTGCGGTTTCTATTAGTGTTTGGTGTTGAGCATTTGGTCTGTGGCAGTTGTTCTTTATCAGGTTTTCTGCTATTTTGCTAAAATAGTCATTAAAACCATTTACTATTTTTTGGGGATCTGATGTGACTTCATCGTTTAGGTTTAGTTTTAATGTTTTGTTTATAACATGCTGCTTACTGTTTGTTTCATTTTTTACAACTGTCCACAAGTCTTTCATTTTATTGTTAGATTCCTTTATAAATTTATCATTGTATAATTTTTTTGCTTGTTGGATAACTTTCCTATAGATTGCAACATAGGTCTTACAATATGACCTAAACTGATCATCGACGTCATGGTGTTTCATGTGATTTTTTAAGTCACGCTTTTTTTGGCTGGAAATCCTTATCCCTTTTGTTACCCATGAGTTTGTGTGTTTGTTTCCGATTTTCCTGGATTTCAGTGGAAATGCAGTATTGAAGTGGTGGAGAAATGTTTCATGGAAGGAATTAAATATTTAGTCTACATCATTTTCTTTATAGACCTCTGCCCAGTTTTCAGCCCTTAACAGATAGTTAAAAAGCCGTATATTATCATCATTAAATTGCCTTTGCATTTTAGTTATTGTGGGATATTGTCCTATGTAATTTAAATTCGCTGTTAGTATTTGGGCTTCATGGTCACTGTAACCTGTGCTGATGACTTTGATTGAGTGGTGCAGTTTGTCTGTGTTTATGAAAATCTGACCTAGAGCTGTTTTTGAATTTTTTGTGATCCTGGTTGGTGTGTTTACAGTTGGGGATAGGTTGAATGAATTTGTAATATTCAACAATTCGTCTTCGTTTTTTCCAGGTGTGAGGAAGTCAATATTAAAGTCTCCACTTATTAATAGATTTTTGTTCAGTGAGTGAATTTTTGTGAGTAGTGCTTCGAGGGAGTGTTTGAAGGTTTGGATGTTCCCATCAGGGGCTCTATATACATTCAGTATCAATAGGTTATAGTCTGTCAAGATAATTAAGGAAAATTCAAAGTCTGTTTGTATTTGCATATTATTGTACTTTGTGAGGCTTTTGTATCTTAAACATTTTTTGACATAGATTGCTGTACCACCTCCCTTACTTTTGTTCCGACAAGAATAACTTGTATCATCAGCAAAAAGAACTAGCTTTGCATCTTCATGAATATAGAGTGGCAAGTCATTAATGTATATTAAGAACAATAAGGGACCCAATACTGAACCCTGTGGGACACCATTCTTGATACCTCCCCAGTTAGAGGACTCTGCTGATTTTTGCAGACTATCTGTACTGTTAATTTCAACCTTTTGCAATTTTCCAGTTAAGTTTGAATTAAACTATTCGTGCACTATCCTACTCATACCACAACACTTAAGCTTATCTAGAAGAATTTCATGATTCACATGATCAAAAGCCTTTGAGGGATCACAGAATATCCCAATGGTGGTGTTCGGTTATTCAATGCATTTAATATTTGATCAGTGAAATCATATATAGCATTTTCTGTTGAAAAGCCTTTCTGAAAGTCAAATTGACATTTTTACAAATATGTGATGCTGCTCTTGAATACATTACTTTTTCAAGAATTTTGGGCAAAGCTATCAGAAATGAGATTGGGCAGTAGGTGTTAGGATCAGACCTATCCCTTTTTTATGTACTGGTTTAACAATAGCATACTTCATTCTATCTGGAAAAATGCCCTCTTTCAGTGAGCTACTACATATATGGGCGAGAATCCTACTTGTTTGTGGGGGACAAGCTTTTAGTACTCTGTTGGAAATGCCATCAATTCCATGTGAGCTTTTACTGTTGAGTGAATTTATTATTTTCCTAATTTTAGTAGGAGAGGTGGGTTGAATTTCATTTTTATAAAAATGCATAGGTACTGCCTCTTCCATATACTGCCTTGCATTATCTAATGAACAACTGGATCCTGTATTCCCTACAACACTGAAAAATGATTATTAAATTGTTTCCTACTTCTGACTTCTTGTTAACAAACTTTTCTTTGCGTCTGATAGAAATACAGTCTTCCTGTGCTCTCAGTTGCCCTGTTTCCCTGTTAACAATATTCCAAATTGTTTAAATTTTTTTATCAGATGTGCTAATCTCATACATAATGCACATACTTCCAGACTTTTTAATAACTTTTCTTAATACAGTGCAGTAGTTTTTATAATGTTTCACTGTTTCAATATCATTACTCCTCCTAGCTACAAGATGCATTTCCCTTTCCTGTTTACAAGATATTTTTATCCCTTTAGTAAGCCATGGCTTTTTACATGGTTTCTTAATATAAAATTTCACTGTTTTCTTAGGGAAACTGTTTTCAAATATATGCAAAGGGGAAAGATATTCCAAGTCTCCCTCCAGACATATCCTTCACCAAAATTCATTGTCACATGTAGGATCTTCTTCTCCAGTCTGGTGATTTTCTCTTTTGACATCCATTGTAACTCTCTAAACAGCTTAGATAGTTGCATGGTATGGCCGTAGAGGTTGTTTACATCCAAGTGAAGGATGAAACTCAAATTTTCAGATTGACTGTACTCCTCCTCACTCATTTGTGTGTTATTTGCCTTGGACTACATGTTTCCATACTTATAAAGTCCCCCATATATCCCATATTCAAAAAAATCACCATATTATCATCACTAGTAGTCAATAGTTCAATGTTGATACATGTTCTTTTTGCATTACATGAAAGCCCTGAAATGTGTCATTATACATGCCAAAAACGTTTTTGTGCTGAAGTTTGGGATGTTTATCATTGCTTAACAAAAGAAAAACAATGTTAAGTATGCCACGTCTTATTATGGATATTCTCCACCAAATAATTACGTATCTTGAATAATCTGGCAAGCTGCTTCTTTATGCTGCTGTTGGTTCATTTTGACATTACTGCATTGCCTCATGGGATTTATGCAATAGTTTCAATAAGTTTCAGTGCTTCATGTTCACAATACATTTAATTTCATTCTCTTGATAATCAGCGGCGAATGTAAAATTTACAAAGTCTGATTACATGCTGTTGACACAATATTTGGTCTAAGACTGACGTAAGACATTTGTGGTGGTGTACAAATTGCCTCTATTATATGGTTTTTAAACAATTACTGTCATTATTACATAATGAATTTTGGAATTATACGATTAAAGTTCTTGGGTACAGCTTCCCAAATTACATAGAAAATAAAAGTGAATAATTTCCTAGAAAGACAGGAAAGAATCTGTTTCTATTAAGACTATAAATTACATGTTTTATCATTGCAGCAATATATTACATTAATTTGCATACGTTATTTTATTGGCTTAAAGGAAAATCATCCTACCTATTCAGGTGAACAGAGCAATTAGTTTTACTGAATGAAACGCCTAGATTCCATTAATTAAATTTTGTACAAGTAGAGTTTTACATATAATCATAATTACATTTCTACTAACTAACACCAATTAGAACATAAGCATGCTTAATTCTGACAGAAAAACCATCATGTCATGTTTCTGTTGTGGCTACAAATAATTTCTAGTTTCAAAGCATAAAAATAGCTGTCTATCTATAACTTGGAAATTTTGGAAATTTAATCGTTAATTACTCCATAGTTACAATAGCAAAATTATTCATAGCATGTGCCTGTAGTTTGCCTTGTGTGTAAATTACGATGGTACATCAGTTTTTAATCCAATATCTTTCCTTCTTTCTATAGACTGGTGAGGCCCAATGTAAACAACGTCAAAGCAACAGTTTAAATTGGTGTAAATTACCAATATTACATATATTCCCTCTTCAGCAGAGTGGAGATGAGTTTGGAATAGGATACAGGATCCCAAAAAGGATTGTGGTATTACAAATGGTGTAAAACAATGTAGAATCCAGAGTGTACGTATTCATGCATACACTTTGAAATTTCTGAAAAATTAGTGCGAGCAGATCTACTTTAGTTTTCATGGATAATCTTGTATATTGCCTTATCAAGGATGTGGAGCTCCTGCCAAACATTCATCATAGGCCTATACTCCACAACCATTGTGGAAGTTCCTGAGAATTAACTGGAGAATGCAGTTATGTCAGGCAACATGGTTTTGCATAGTCTGTGTCTCAGATTAGATTAGATTAGATTAGATTTACTTTCATTCCTATTGATCCACAGTGAGGAGGTCCTCCAGGATGTAGAACATATCAGAAAAACAACAATACATGACAAATATTTACAACTCAAACAAATAAGCTAATGTACCATTCCACAGGTCCCAAGTGGAATGATCGTCATTTTTTAATGAACACTATATGAAAGAATCATTTTACAAATACTAATGCACTGAATTTAAAATAAAAATATTTTTTATTTATTTATAAGGTAGTAAACATGTAACACAACTACTGTAATACTTATTTGCAGTGAACACTTTACTGTGCTGAAATTGTGCAGAATCTACTGAGAAATTCATCAATGGAGTAGAAGGAGTTGGCTACCAATAAATACTTAAATCCCTTAGGCTTCTCTTAAACCGAATTTCATTGCTTGTTAAGCTTTCTATGGCTGCTGGAAACCTATTGAAAATGTGTGTTCCTGAATAATGCACACCTTTTTGTACAAGACCAAGTGACTTTAAATTCTTATGACGATTATTCTTATTTCTAGTACTGATTCCATGAATCGAGCTGTTGGTTTGAAAAAGTGATATATTTTTAATGACAAATTTCATCAAGGATTAAATATATTGGGAAGCAGTAGTTAGTATCCCTAGTTACCTAAACAGGCTTCTGCAGGGTGTTCTTGAGTTCACACCACATATAACTCTTACTGCACATTTTTGTGCCCAGAAAACTTTAGCTTGGCTTGATGAATCACCCCAAAAAATAATCCATATGACATTATGGAATGAAAGTAAGCATAATATGCCAGCTTTTTCATTTTTATATCGCCTATGTCTGACACAATTCGCATTGCAAATCGAGATTTGTTAAGATGCTTCAGCAGTTCTGTGGTGTACTTTTCCCAGTTGAATTTATTGTTCAGCTGTAATCCCAAGAATTTCACACTGTCCACTTCTTCTATCTGCTTGTCATCATACGTTAGACATATACTCATGGGACACCCCTTACAAGTTCTGAACCGCATGCAGTGCGTTTTTTCAAATTTTAGTGACAAGGAATTGGCTAGGAACCAGTGATTAATGTCCACAAATATTTTATTAGCTGATCTTTCTAAGACTACACTTGATTTGCTATTTATTGCAATGTTTTTATCATTGGCAAACAAAACGAACTTGGCATCTGGTAATGTTACTGATGAAAGGTCATTGATATACACAAGAAAAAGTAAGGGCTCTAAAATGGAACCTTGTGGGACCCCAAATGTAATTAGTTCCTAGTTAGATGATGCCTCATAGCTTGATACATGTCTCTTTCCTAATAATACCCTTTGTTTCCTGCCAGAGATATAAGATTTGAACCATTTTGCAGCATTTTCGGTTACACTATAATATTCTCATTTACTTAAGAAGATATTGTAATTTACACAGTCAAATGCCTTTGACAGATCACAAAATATACCAGTTGCCAGTAATTTTTTATCTAATGAATTAAGCACATTTTCACTGTAAGTGTAGATAGCCTTCTCAATATCAGAGCCCATTAGAAATCCGAACTGTGACTTTGACAGTATGTTATTTGAGAAAAGATGGTTATAAAGCTGATTGTACATTACTTTTTCTAAAATTTTTGAGAATGCTGGCAAAAGTGAAATTGGACAGAAATTTTATGCTATTTCTTTATCTCCCTTCTTAAACAGTGGCTTAATTTCAGCATATTTTAACCACTCAGGAAATATTCCACTGATAAACGAACTGGTTACACAGATAGCTTAATATGTTACTTAGCTCAGAACCACATTCTTTAATTAACTTAGTTGATATTTCATCGTACCCACTAGATGTTTTTGATTTTAATGATTTTATGATGGACATTATTTCTGCTGGGATACTGAGGGTCAAATTCATATTATGGAAGCTACTTGAAATGTCTGGTCCAAGGCATTCCATAGCAGCATCTACAGAACCTGACAACTCCATCTTTTCAGTAATAGTTATGAAATGTTTGTTAAAAAGTTCTGCAACACTATACACATCTGTCACCAATGTATCATTTACTCTTAATGCTGTTTGTCCCTCTTCATGTCTGGTTCTACCCGTCTCCTAATTCACTATACCCCATATTGTCTTTATTTTGTTATCTGATATGACTATCTTTTCCTTGTAATATATTTGCTTTGATGTCCATATTATAGTCTTTAATATTTTGCAGTATTTCTTGTAATGTGCTATAGCATCAACATCAGAACTGTTTCGGATTGACAGATACAGTTTTCTTGTTGTTTTACAAGATACCCCTATTCCTTGAGTAATCCGTGGCTTCTTTGTAGACTTTGCTCTAACCTTGGTAAGTTTTTGGGGCAAACAGTGTTTAAATAAGGTAAGCACTTTATTAGCAAAAGTGATATTTTTCATTCATGCCATGAGCACTGTAAACATCAGTCCAGTGAATGTCTCTGAGGAGTGTCCTAAAATAATCAATTTTTGGTTTATTGATTACCCTCTTGAGCTCGAATTTTACAGATTTTATATCTTGTTCAGTGTTAACATTTAACAGAAGGAACTGACTGTCATGATCTGAGAGGCCATTGACTATTGGTTTTGTAATATAATTTTGTTCATTGGACTTTTCTATAAAAATATTATCAATGGCTGTTTGTGAGCAATTTGCTACCCTAGTGGGGAACTTTACAGTGGGAATTAAGTTGAATGATAGTGTTACTAGCTCAAATAAGTTGTTATTGGGAGAGTCTTTAAGGAAATCTACATTGCAATCACCAGCAACCATTATTTCTTTGTTTTTGGTTGTTAAATGGGCCAATACAGCTTCAAGGTTGTTTACAAACAGATAAAAGTTACCTGCAGGTGCTCGATATACACTTAATATTATGAAGGATTTTTTGTGAAATTCTACTTGTAAGGAATTTCTAATTGTAAGGAAAGACAACCTTCATCAGTTGAAAATTTACATAATCAGTATATGCAACTCTGATGATATGCCTATCCCCCTGGTGTGTTTTCTCAGTAAGTTTCTAGTCATGAAATGTAATAGTTCCAGGAATTTGAGCATTATTCTGGCTGTTGATTTGCTTGGAATATGCAATGTAGTTTTTAACACTGTCTGTGTGTGCGTGTGTGTGTGTGTGTGTGTGTGTGTGTGTGTTCGTTGTCATCAATCACAAAATTTGCTTCAGAAACTTGAATCTGTAGGTATTAGGGGCCCGGCTTATGAATGGATAAAATCATATCTCCAAAACAGAGAGCAATTAGTTGAGCTTACTATCCAAGACGGGAACAAGATAAAGGCCTACTGCTCAGAAAACCAGAGCATCAAGTATAGTTTTAGTGTACCACAAGTCTCCATTATAGGACCAGTTCTGTTTCTACTCTTTGTAAATTACTTGGAACCAACTAGCCCATGCCATAATTACATAAAATTTGTGGATGACACAAATGTGATAATAAAAGGAAGGACCAAAGAAGAATTACTACGTGGGATTAGAAATTGTATCACCCACATTACAGACTGGTTTTCTGGAAACAACTTAGTAATAAACACAAAAAACAGTTGCAACGCATATAAACACAGTGCAAAATAAATGTCCACTAGCACCAGACATAGAGTTGTTTACTAGAACACTCGAAAATGTAAGCTCTACGAAGTTTCATGGTATATGGATCCAAGAAGATCTAAGATGGGTCTAATATACAAAATTCATTACAAATAAATTAAATACCATTTGCTATACTATTGTAAGAGCCATAGAAAATGCTGCATCAGGATGCTCATGCAAGCTCTTATTCAAGAAACTACATATTGTCCACTACCATGTCTGTATATTTCACAAGTAATCATATTTATAAGGAAAATCTTAGAAAATAGCAACAATCTTGTGTCAAACAAACAGAGTATCCACCTGTATAACACAAGGATAAAGCAGGACATACATGTTAAACATGCACACACAACACTAAAACAGAATGGACCACTGCACGCAGGAAACAGACTATACAATAAGCTACCCACAAACATTAAAATAATAAAAGACACTTCAAAATTTAAAACTGCTGTCCATAAATATTTATTGCAAAAATGTTATTATAGTATAGGTGAATATCGTAAAACATAAAATTTTTTTGACAGGGTTAAATACCGGGTGATCAAATAGTCAGTATAAATTAGAAAACTTAATAAACCACGGAATAATGTAGATAGAGAGGTAAAAATTGACACACATGCTTGGAATGCCATGGGGTTTTATTAGAACCAAAAAGAAAACAAAGTTCACAAAATGTCTGACAGAAGGCATTGGACAGCAAAACATCAGTGACTGTGCATGACAATCGTGTATAAAAGGAGCCGTAATGAGAGAGAGAATCAGATGCACCAGCAGTCGCAGCATGTTGATGTTACCTGAAAAGGCGCTTTTAGTGAAGCTTTATTATCAGAATGGGGAATGTGATAGTTCAGCGTTACGATCCTATCGCCACAGGAAGGGGATTCGAACCAGTAAAGGTCCGTTGACAAATGCAGCTGTGGCGAGAATGATTTCGAAGTTCAAAACCATGGGTTGTTTAGATGATAGACCCTGTAGTGGTTGACCGAACACAGGGCGTAATGCTCCTGAGACAGTTCAGGAAGAAATGGAAACTGTAACGGGTTCGTCTATGCACGGGGAAGTCATAGCTCGTGCAGTCGCACGTCGCACCGGCATTCCATACACTACTGTTTGGTTGGCACTTAGGCATACCCTCTGATGCTATCCGTACAAAATCCATCGGCATCATGAACTGTTACCTGGCGATTTAGTGAAGTGGAATGCATTTGCGGTGTGAGCGTTTCAAAAGATGGCGGAAGATGACGATTGGTTGAGTAACGTGTTGTGGACCGACGAAGCTCATTTCACACTTCGAGGTCTGTCAATGACCACAACTCCAGAATTTGGGCTATCGTAAATCCTAGAACTGTTGTGGAAAGTCCATTGCACGATGAAAAAGTCATGGTATGGGTTGGATTTACCACATCTACTGTTATCGGGCCTTTTTGTTCCATGCGTGATTATGGTTTTGTAACTGCTACCATGACGGGTGAGAGGTACGCTGATATGTTACAGAATCGCATCATCCCCAGCCTGGCTGATAAATACATGTTGGAACGTACAATGTTTATGCAGGATGGCGCTCCACCCCGTATTACTAGACGCATGAAGTATCTCTTGCGCCCATCGTTTTGTGATGATCGTGTGCTCAGTGACCACTTTCATCATGCTTGGCCTCCCAGGTCCCCAGACCTCAGTCTGTGTGATTATTGGCTTTGGGATTACCTGAAGTTCCAAGTGTATTGTGATCGACCGACATCTCTAGGGATGCTGAAAGACAACATCCAACGCCAATGCCTCACCATAACTCCAGACGTGCTTTACAGTGCTGTTCACAACATTATTCCTCGACTACAGCTATTGTTGAGGAATGATGTGGACATACTGAGCATTTCCTGAAAATAACATCATCTTGGCTGTGTCTTACTTTGTTATGCTAATTATTGCTATTCTGATCAGATGAAGCGCTATCTGTCGGATATTTTTTGAACTTTTGTATTTTTTTGGTTCTAATAAAACCCCATGTCATTCCAAGCATCTGTGTCAATTTGTACCTCTCTATCTACATTATTCTGTGATTTATTCAGTTTTCAAATTTATACTGACTTTTTGGTCACCCGGTATATGTGTGGAGGCTGAACCTTCAGTTGCAATAATATTAAGCCTAAATCAATGTAAATATTCTTGTATGATTTAAAAACATGTATTGTAAATCACATTGACATGTCCAATATCATATTGTATAACTTGTACAACAAATGATCAAAAGGACCAATAAAAATGTAATGTAATGTAATGTAAATGTAATGTAATGTGTGTGTGTCTTTGGAACTTACAGGCACTCAGTGGTGAGGTTATCTGCAATATTAATTCTGACCTTATCATTTTCCAAGCCAAAAGTGTTAAACAAAAAGTGAGCATTATAGCAAATCATATTATGGAATAAGATGGGTATGTGTTGTGGTAGTTGGTATTTCAAGTTGCTTGCATTGTCATCATACCGCGGAGTGAGGTGGAAGTGGAGTGGATGGACTGCTGTGGCCTCTTTGTGGGGTTGTGAATCACTGAGGGCTATGGTGAGATGAAGCCTCTCTGCTGTTTCTAGATTCCCAGTTCAATACACACACACACACACACACACACACACACACACACACAGGGTACCCTCTGCCATGCAACATATGGTGGCTTGTGGAGTATGTATGTAGATGTAAGAGTTCTTGGAAGTGGAAAGTAGTACAAAGAATATGTGTCAAAATGCCCAGAGTTCCGCCAGTACCTAAGACAGCTGTAGAATCATACTGTTATTAATTTTCTGCGCTTGAATGACTATCAGCTATGAGTTCTTTGACTGGAGGAGTGGCTGCCATAGACAGAGCAGTGAAGAATGTGCCAAACACAGAGGAGCAGCTACAGGAGACTAGAAAGCATAACAGGATGAGGGATATCAGTAAGCGACTATGTATGAATGTATGGTCTTGCAGCAATATGAATTAATGGTGCCTTCTTGGGTTTTCAGCCACTTCAGGTAGTTAAAATCCCATGAGCTTTCAACCAAGCTCTCCTAAGCCATTGTAAGGTGCATAATAGCTGCCATGTCACTATGGCCTCAGCATTACATAGCCACACTACTAACTGTGATGTCAATGATGCTCACTCCAATGCCAAAAACGGTAATGTACTCACCCAAGTCATCATGCCTACTTCAACCTCACAGTGGCCTGTTTCCAGGTTGTGTTGAGCTGCAAACTATCACCCCTACTGATGGTGTTTTCAGATATATTTAATTCAATTGCTTCTTTTAAAATACAATTCCAAAATCTTTTCATCTTTACAATGATGGATGTTTTGCTGAACACAGTCCCATGTCAATACTCCATATCATGTTTTGCCATTGCTGATTTTTCAGGCTAGCTTAGCACCTACCATGTTCCATCCAGCATTGTTCCACAGTGTGTACTGCTTGTCCAGTAGTAGTACAAGCCACATTAAGATGGTCTCTAGTACACTTCAAGTGTTATGCACCCTTTTTTAGTGACTGAGAACATGCAAAAACTAATCTTTGTGTGTAGCTTCCCTGTAGATATTGTGGCTGATGAGCCCATTGGTTTTCCAGCAAGTGAGGACATCGAGGGAGGGTAGTGTTTTTCACATTGTGCAATATCTTTTTATTTTTTCTCTCAATATCAATTTATATGAATGTTTTCTTTTTCTCATTAGTAGTAAGAAATTGGTACATCACCACAGAAGACAGTAAAGACAGGATTTTAAAATAATCTCTGTAACAAAAGAGATATGTCAGGAGAATATTCAATTTTTTTAACAACTTTTGTTTCAATCTTGCTTAAGGGTACTTATGTTTTAGATCGCATAAAAAATTGATGTGTAATTTTTGCTGCTGCATCAAATGATATGTGTGATAGTAAAAAAAAAATCATAACTGTAATTGTAAGAAGAGGCAGTAATTTCTCCCATCCAACAAAACATCTTAAAACATACACATTGAGACTTCAGTATTGGTGCAGTACATAGGTTCTTCCCTCCCCCACCCCCTCCCCCCCTGCCCCCCCTCCCCTCCCCTCCATTGTGAGGAACTGTCCATGGCACAAAATTTAGTTTCAACAAGAATTTGTGCTTTAATTCCAGTATTGCAAGTAGTAATTAGCCCTCATTATGTAGATTTCACACCACACACCAATTTGTACTCTTTGTGTTAGCTGTAGGGCTGCCTCCCACCATGGCTATTCCAAAATCGACCAACAGAACTAACACAAACTGATGAGCAATTTTACAGGAGAAAGTCGCAGCTAAGCATGAGTAGACTTTTTCTAGCAAATGTTAAATTAACATAAGAGAAAAAAATTGTCATTATTGTGTACAAGGAAAAATAATATTTGTCAGTTTTCTTATTGAATGAATACAAGTGCAACAAAAGCCATTATTATATGAAAATGAGCAGCAGAGAATTAAAAAAGGACCAATTATCCAACAATGGAAAACATTAGCGAGCTGCTTGACTATGCAGAGAAAGTAGGAAATTTGTGCAATAGCTTGTGTGATTACGCTTAGTAGTATCTCTCTTGTCATAATTAGCTTTCAGTCCTTTTTCCTCACCATTTCCCTAGTAGGAACTTTATTAATCAAAAGGACTCAGAAATAATGCCAAACTTTGACTCATCAGTATAGTGTAAATTATTATCAAAATTTCTATCATTTATACTTTTTGACAAATTGAGAGGAATTTATAGAAATGCAATTTCACAGAAAATTGCAGGTTTCGGGTGTAAGATTTACGAGCATAAAAATTTTTCTGCTGAATTTTATTAAATTTTATTTTGGTAATTGCTAGCATGACAAAAATGGTGCCCATTGTTGATCATAACATATAATGCGCAGTCACTCAAGATGGTGGTGATCTGCATGAACAGTAATATGAAAACAAGCTGCCAACCATGCAGCTAGCAGAAAGCCGACATACATCAGAAACAGGTACCACAGATGTAACAAATGACACCACAGATACACAGACAAACTGTGACAATACCATGATCACTATCTACCAGAATGTTTCACACATCTCCTGAAATGATATATTGCTGCTGAATAAAACAGAGGAATGTGAAACAGCAATGTATTTTGACAATATAGGACAGACACTGATTATCAGTAATCCAAATATTAATATGCGAAGTACAGCATATAATAATGACAATAGCACTACTAATGCACTGTTACAGCAATTTACTGACAATTGTGAACCCTAAATTTCATGATATGAACACAAATTTCAATACAGTTACACATCAACTTGAACATGAAATGTAACGATTTCACAGAAGGTTTCTCAAATTTCAAAACAGAACAAAAACAGGTGGTGGAAGATTTCCAAAACAGTGTCACACAAAAATTCAATGATCCGAGAGAAAATGTATACAGAGACATCTGAAAATTTAAGTGAAATGAGAAAAACGATTAAAACAGGAGTTTATTTCTGAGGTTAAAGAAAGTATTGACGTTTTGATGCTCGGTATGAAAAGGTAGGTTCAGTTAGTAACAATCAAGAACATGTAGAAAGTGAATTAAAGATAATCATACATATGAATAATAGTAAGAGCAGATCAAAATTAAATGTGTACTACTGTAAACAAAGTGAGCACTACAGTCAACAAGCCACACAAGGACTGTGAAGGTTTACCATTGGCAGTAGAGGTGTAAACATTAAGAGAAGAAAGCTTGGAATTAGAATCTGAATGTACCAAAAGAGAAAGAACTCAGCTAAGAGAAAATTTTGACAATATAACCAAAAGAGCAGAAGCAGGTATCTTAGATCAAAGTAGTACACTAAAGCAGAAGGTAATATTTGAATGCAAATAATATGTACACATGGTAGAGGAGGCCATGAAGAAAAGGGAAACTGAATCATCAAATTGAGTAGGTCAGATTGCTAATATTCAACTACCTATGCCCAAGGCAGATGCTTGTAATAGTTGTCCACATCTTGTCACAAGCCCAGTGGTGAGCACAAGTGAAGATTGTAAAATTCGTAATTTGTGTAGAACAGTACCTACAACACATGCAAAATTCCCACACAGTGCCCTGCACTCTTGTAACAACACACCGCTGTCAGATAATGCCACATGTTTAACATCTATCTTCACTGATGAAGGGTTGCTTGGACATAAGCAGTTTCAAATGTAGTCAACAGATGGAAAGCAGATAAACCTGGTAGTTTTTATCAATGTGATCTGCAATGTATTTCCTCGTAACTGGACAGAGGCTCAAAAGATTAGATTTGTTGTTGGTTACACACAAGGTGACGTTCTTTTATGGGTCACTGAAAAGGCATAACATTGTCACAGTTATGAGCAATTTGAACATGTTCCATAAAAACACAGGAGAACTGCCGGATATCAGTAACGTTCTGCCACGATATTTCAGCGCAGAGTCTTCTGGCCATCTTCAGGTGAATGCCACTGTAGTAGTACTGGCGAGTATGCGCTGAGCTCCGCTATTTAAAGCCTTCTGAGGTGACATTGCACATGCGCTGCTCAGCATGCACATTCATAACGGCTCCATGCATTGCGCCTCGCGCCCTCCACTGTGAAAGCCTGGCATATCGGTTTCATGGATACGCCGAACATTGTATTTCCACAGACCATTCCATGAATTACAATGACACAAAAATTTTGGCCCATACATCAAACTTTTGGAGCTCGATTATCAATGAATCTGTGGAAATAAGATTGTCTGACAACAAGACTCTCATCAATCGAGATAGCGGTTATCAGCTAAACTCTGCTTGGAATCCTGTTATAGAGAAACTTCGTAGTCGACATACTTATCTGCATAAAGATGGAAATCGACCTGATACCGATACGCCGGGCTTTCACAGTGGAGGGTACGAGGTGCAGCGCATGGAGCCGTTATGAACGCGCACGCTGAGCAGCGCATGTGCAATGTCACCTCAGAAAGCTTTAAATAGCGGAGCTCAGCGCGTACTCGCCAGTACTACTACAGTGGCATTCACCTGAAGATGGCCAGAAGACTCTGTGCTGAAATATCGTGGCAGAACATTACTGATATCCGGCAGTTCTCCCGTGTTTTTATGGAACAATCAGTATGCCGGGAAAGCTTTAAACATCACAATTTGAACATGCTTTCTTGGACAAGTACTGGTCAGAAGCTGTTCAAGGAAGATTAACATGTGACTCCTTTTAATAGCAAGCATGGAAGCTTGTGGGGTTATTTCAAAAAAGCCTTTACGTATGTCTGTTTGTGTCTGTATATGTGTGGATGGATATGTGCGAGTGTATACCTGTCCTTTTTTCCCCCTAAGGTAAGTCTTTCCGCTCCCTGGATTGGAATGACTCCTTACCCTCTCCCTTAAAACCCATATCCTTTCGTCTTTCCCTCTCCTTCCCTCTTTCCTGATGAAGCAACTGTTGGTTGTGAAAGCTTGAATTTTGTGTGTATGTTTGTGTTTGTTTGTGTATCTATCAACCTGTAAGCACTTTCGTTTGGTAAGTCACATCATCTTTGTTATGATTGCCTTCAGTGTAGATTTGTTTTTTACAAAGATATAAACACCAGTGTGACTTTTTTACAAGGCACTCTCTATTTTTTATTTGGTAATTCATTTCCTCTCATAAAGACCTATTCAAAAATGTATCACAGTGTACCATTCACTGAAACACAATGTTATTAATTACATAACACAACAATGACATTGGCACTCCCAGCACTTAGTACAGGTACTTGGGGTAATGGAACACATCCATGTGCAGACATTGACAGAGGACTAATGTAAACATAAGTAGAACGCACACCCATCATTCTGTCAATGTACACCAAAGAAGATATTGTAGAAATGCTATTTGTCTATGTGGAAAGTAAGTTAGCAGAACAGTACGGGTACATTTAGTACAGTAGTTTAGTCCTTTTAAATACTGTTGTGTAGAGTATGCATACAGTAAAGGCTGTCCTTCCTACAAACTGCATAGACATAACATTTCTTTTATTTTTGTTGTTGTTGTTGTTGTTGTTGTTGTTGTTGTTGAAGATAGGCAAAATGATACACAAGCAGTGGAACAGTTCAGAGAGCAATATCCTGACAAGAACCCACCTTCCCAACAGATGTGGAAGTTGCAACCCACAACAACACATTCGTCATAACACTCGCACAGACGAAGCTGCCAAACTTACTTTTCTTGCTTCCGTTGCTATGAAACCACAAGTGAGCACACGACAGCTTGAACATGAGAGTGGCATTCCTAAAACCAGTGCACATCATGTTCTTACACATCAGCAGTTCCATCCTTACCACGTACACCTACTTCAAGAATTGCATGGGAATCATTTCCAGGATTGTGTACAGTTCCATCAGTGGGCACAGCAGCAAACCCTTGCCAACCCGAACTTCTTCTCAAATTCTATTTACCAATGAATGTTCCTTCCCAAACAAAGGACAGTTAAATACAAGGGACATGCATTATTTGTCCAGCGACAACCCACAATACCTTAGACAAGTGGAACATCAGTGTCAATGGAGAGTTAACATCTGGTGTGGGATGATTTGTACTACAATTATTGGCCCTTATTTCATCAATGGTAGTCCAAACGGCACAGCTTATGCCAACTTCCTCAGATGAATTCTTCCTCCTCTTCTGGACGAAGTGCCACTAAGAACCAAAATGCTTAAGTGGTATCAACACGATGGATGTCCAGCACATAATGCCTCGCATGCATGTCATGTTCTGAACTGAAGGCATCCTGCCAGATGGATTGGTCGAAGAGGAACATTTACTTGGCCTGTTAGGTCTCCTGGTTTAAATCCTCTGGACTTTTCTCTTTGGGGATGCATTAAAGACACCGTCTATCATAATATTTCAACAACTCCAGAGGACATGCAGGAATATATTGTGCTTGCTTGTAATTCTCTTTAGCAGGCAACACTGGAAGCAGTAAATAATTCTTCATTCAACGAGTGCAGCAGTGTATTGGTGTCCAGGGTCACCACTTTGAGCACCTTTGAATGTTCTACTCCTGGGTAATGGTACAGCAGAGTGAAAGTCAATTTTGTGTTATGTTTTTACTTGGTTTTCATTTGTTTTCTGAGAACTCCAGCAAGTGGGCGTGTTTGGGATCCTGGGCTCAAAGTCAATGTTGTGTTATGTAATTAATAATATTGTGTTTCAGTGAATTTTTGAATAGGTCATTAGGAGAGGAAATGAATTACCAAATAAAGAATACAGGGTGCCATTTAAAAAAGTCATACCACTGTTTGTATCTTTGTAAAAAGACAAGGCAAACAAAAGGCAATCTTGCTGATTGATGTCCCCCTGATGGCTAAAGAACATTTGCTTGAAACATTTTCTAATTTGCAACTGGGCAAACATTGTTAATAGATTCTTTATTACTTTTAGGAGGTGTGTGCCTGATAGTATTAATTTTTAAAAATATTGTATGTATATCACTTTGAAATACAAAAGAAATTATTGTAAAAAAAAAAGCTCTGAAAATTATTTCCCTGTTGCATACTGTGGAGGGGTGCTAGTGCCACATCAAGCGCTTCACCAGGTAGCAGATTGGAGGTATGGTCAGCACAAGGGAAATGAAATACCTGGGGTGGACCACAACTAGTAGCATGGATGATATCTGTACACCAGATGAGCAGCCAGCCAGGGGCATCTGTACTCCATGTTAGGGGTGGTGTTGAAAATCAGATTGCCAATCCATTATGAAGGAAGCATGGTGAATATGCTTCTCACCTTTGAGTCATGATGTTTGACAGTAAGGTAAAATATTACAGAGTTCAATTACCCCCACATTCAGATCTACACGTAGGAGCTGCTTTAGTGTCACAAAATACTACGTCTACAAAACAAGAGAAGCAATGCATTCAAGTATTCACACATAGTTGTCATTCGCTAGTGGGAGACAACAGGTTGACAGAAACAGAAGAAGAATTAGAAAAAGCATGGTTGACTTAAATGAAGTACATCGCAAAGGTGAAACTACCTTCGACTGGATACAGGAAATCTCTTATACTACTGTGGCAAATCAAAGGTAAAAGTTAAATGGAGTTGGATTTTTACTAAACAAAACCATATCAGACAACATAGCAGTATTGGAAGGAACTTCAAGCATAATTACACGTTTGGTGCTCAAAATATCAGAAAGATATAAAATCCAAATTGATGAAGAATGTGCCCCTACTTACAGTCCCTCAGATGAGGAGATAGAATCCTTCTAAGAGTGCCTGAAAGAAATCTGTGAAAGAGAGAGAGATTTGTATTATAAATTTATTATTGGTGGCTTTGATGTCAAAGTAAGAATGTGCAAGGAAGATAATTCAGTTTTTGGCTACCATGGGATAAATGAAAGTAATGATATATGGGAGAGACTGGTTCAATTTGCAGAATGCATGAAAACACCTACTATGAATACATTCTTCAAGAAGAATCCTAGCCACAAACAGACTTGGAGCGGTGCCATCTTCGAAGTGAAAAATTAAACAGACTTCAGTCTTACAAACAGGCCTTAGAACGTTAGTGCTTACCAGGTTCAGTATAAACAGAGATCATTAATTAATGACAGCAAGATTTGAATGGAATACAAAAGATGGAAGACTGAAACTAATTAAAGGAAAAAGAAAAATTTTAAATTTAAAAAATCTCAGTGAACAAAAAGACGAATTTCAGGAAAGAATTAAGAAAAAATTAAAAGGATGTGATGCAGAAACAATAACAAATATACTAATCAGAACAGCTGAAGGAGTGGGTGGCATGTGTACATCTCAAAACCAACCAAAGAAGCTAACAAATTAAAAGATAAGTTCTATAGATAAGAGAAGAAAAACAAGTGGAAACAGATAAAGATGAGATAGAATATACAGAAATGTGCAAGGCTCTTAGAAAGAGCATGAGAGATGACATCAAGTAGTATGAAGAAGATACACTAAATGCCAGTCTTGAAGATAAATCTAGTTAAAGATAGCCAAGCAGAAGCTTGACTGAAAGGAATCAGCTAATAGCATTACACATAGATAAAAGCCAAATTACAGACAATGAAGAAATATTTTAATATATTGAGAATTTTAGCAGTAATCTCTACAGTAAAGTCATTGATGATATCCTAATCCTAGTCTAACTGAATATATCAGTTTCCCAAATCTGAGAAATACCCCCCTCAGAAATCAAACATGTTATAGACAAGATGAAAAAAGAAACTGCTTCAGGTAGTGATAACCTTTCAGTCGATATTTTATAGCTGATGGATACAAATCTATAAAATATTTAGCTAATATACCTAAAAAACAAAGATGATGTAACTTACCAAACGAAAGCGTTGGCATGTTGATAGACACACAAACAAACACAAACACACACACAAAATTCAAGCTTTCGCAACCAACGGTTGCTTCGTCAGGGAAGAGGGAAGGAGAGGGAAAGACGAAAGGATGTGGGTTTTAAGGGAGAGGGTAAGGAGTCATTCCAATCCCAGGAGTGGAAAGACTTACGTTAGGGGAAAAAAGGACAGGTATACACTCGCACACTCGCACATATCCATCCACACATACACAGACACAAGCAGACATTTTCGGATGGATATGTGTGTGTGTGTGTGTGCGCGAGTGTATACCTGTCCTTTTTTCACCCTAAGATAAGTCATTCCGCTCCCGGGATTGGAATGACTCCTTACCCTCTCCCTTAAAACCCACATCCTTTCATCTTTCCCTCTCCTTCCCTCTTCCCTGATGAAGCAACTGTTTGTTGCGAAAGCTTGAATTTTGTGTGTGTGATTGTGTTTGTTTGTGTGTCTATCGACCTGCCAGCACTTTTGTTTGGTAAGTCACATCATCTTTGTTTTATATATAATTTTTTTTTTTTAAACCCTCATCACCAGTTTTGATAAGGCCTCATCACTGTGGCTGTGATGGCTGTGGAGGCCAAGTTGTTACCGTTGTTGTTGTAGGCCAAGTTTGCGAGTTCATGAAACAGCTTCTGGTGCAGTACACCACTAAGACACTTTCTCCCAGCTACTGTTTCACAGCTATGACCCAGGACCAGGTAACAGGATAGGGGAATGAAGGTTCTACAACACTCCAACAAATTAGTAACAAAGTCACACAAATGAGTTAAAAAGGTTTACTTATCATTGTTACAAGTCTGCAACACTGCATGTAATATAACACAAAAAGGCCCTCAATGGCTGACTGCAAATGATCATAGGTAAACTTCACAGTACATAACAGTCTTACTTTACAACTGTCTGTTCACTTCTAAGAGTTCACTAAACAATATTTCCTGTCTAAGTAAGCTCTGGACAATGATCTATAACCAAGTGGGTGAGAGCTGCTCTTTTATCTTCTGAGTAGGTTTCTGTCCATTGTTGTCCAGTCATTGGCACATATTACTTGGCCAGAAATTGGCTGAGGCAAAATCAATATCTTCAACCTCAGCACCACCTGTGGCACTTTTGGAACTCGGGTAAGTGGCAAGTCTCTATGTCACTGGCACCAGCTCACATCTTTGCAGATATGGTGCCTTTTGCCCTGGCTGTGTCTTCTTCAGACAACACAGTGCTTTTGGAGTATATAGTGTAGCAGGAAATCAGACAGAGAATTGTATGAAGTATCTGCTGTTGCTTCTTCTCCTCCCTCACAGGGGAGTAGACAGCATCACAGCTGTGCCACTGTGGCCTCCATGCCACATAGGGCAGCATCATGTTAAGGAACAGCAGCAGCCAGTGTCACAACAATGGCTGTGTGCTCCTCTTCCATCATGCCCTTGCTTAGTTCAACGTGAGAAGGCCACATGCCCAAATCATTGGGTGATGTGTAGCCACTGAAAAAAAAACCCACACTCTTTTTGCAATGGCTGCACATCACCCAGTGCTTTGTGCATGTCGTCCTTTCATGTCTGCATCTGTGTACAACTCTCAATGAGTCTGGATAGTAATAGAGTTTCCTAAGTGATGGTAGCCCCACACACACTCTACATTGAAAACATTTGCTAGAGATTTTAAAAATTCAAGTGGACATGAGTGCAGCAGCGACTGTTAAATTCTCAAACCTTTGTGAATCTTGGATCAAAGGTATTGTCCCTCATCAATTGGTGAGTTACAACAAACAACATACACCCGTTTTGGGAGAGTTTTCTACTTCAACAGTGTACAGAGCAGTTTTTCATCCTTTAACCTTTCTAGTAGTGGATGATGCCAACACTGAAAACTTATTTGGATTAGATGCCTTCAGAATTTTTGGGTTGTCCAGTTCTGATGAAATACATCTGGTACAGCATAAAGTTCCATGCCAACAGTTGGATGCACTCTGCTAGAAATATTCCTCCCTGTTTTTATAAGATTTAGGGTGTGCTACCAGTTTCAGGGCACACACCACAATGAAATGAACAACATGTCCCAAATTTTTTCTCAACCCATCCAGTCTGAAATGTAACAGCCCATTAAAACTCACATAAAACGAACATTTTCCAGTTTAATTCAGGATTGCATGTGTAAACAAAATATGTAACTCATCTAAAAAAAATTATAACTGAGGAAATAGCTGTTCAATCTCTTTCAGTTCAAAGTGTAGAAGCTCTGTAAATGAAGGGAACAATTCCCATGCAGGGATCCTCTGGTAATTAATAAAAAATGAAAATGTATTATTGTAATTTCATATTTGAGAATTTATTCTCAAATAAAGTAACAGACATGTTCTAATATCATAGTGTACTAGCTCATCTGTAGTAAATATACAATCAGATATGCATTTTCAATTTTTTTGTATCGATTTTAATTGTTAACTAATCAAGTAATCATTTTAAACAATGCTGAGGATTGTTCAGGATTGTTAAGAAAGTATAAACAGTTACAGCCATGTTGGCAGTAGAGGTCAGTATTTTGTGTGATTTTGGACAGAAAGCATGTAGCTTGTTGAGATAATTTATTGTATGTTACAACTTATCTAAGATTTGTCAAGGTGCCTTTATTTTGAAACTGTAACAAATATCAAATGAAACTATGATACTTGATTAAATTTTATTTTTACTTTATAGTAAAAACCTACAGTTACTGTTCCAGGACTTCTGCTGCCATGGATTACCAGCTACGATGAGTAAAAATAACCCCTATGAATGCTATAATTGGTGTATGCAGCTTGATACAATGTAATTCTATAAACTAATCTTGTATTTTGTTTCAGAGTTCATCCACTTGTTGAAATAATATTCCATTTTTTGAGAACAGGACAGAGAATAAAGTGAGTAACACTACAAAGGACATAATAATCATACTTATGTGAAAATGCAACTTGGAGAACGAATTGTAAGTACAAAATTTATTTGAATTTTTATTTTTGGAAATTGTTTTTCTTCTGCATTGTGATTATGGAGGATAATAGGGAGGTTAACAACAATAGGAAAGTTGACTATAATGGGGAGGTTAATGGAAACTTGCAAAACAGTGTAGGTATTACTGATAATAATGTAGTTAATCGAGACAATGAAATCAGAGAGGATAGTGATCACAGTAGTGTATGTTCACCCTTTCGTGGATTTGAACCTAATGTATCAGCCTTGGATAGGTTAGTTCAACTTGTGGAAAAAAAAGATCAATGGAAGAACAGGAAAAGACAACTAAAAAATTGTTTGATGAACAAAAATGGTCAATTGACAAGCGGAGAATCACTCCTGATCAAAAGCTTGATACAATCGATAAAAAATTACAGAAGCATGGAACCCAGATTCGCGAGACAAAGACAGTTTAGACAGATACTGGGAAAAAGTAGACAAGAGTACCAAAAATGTGTTGACTATAGAAGGGAAATTGTTACCGTAAAACAGGAATACCAAAAATTCAAAGAGAGGCTAGGTTCCACTGAAAATTTCGAAAAAGTTGCTACAGTAGAAGTGTTACAATTGAAAAATCTCATCAAAGATTTCATAATGAAATTCACAGAAACATACCAAAATATACAAAATTTCACTAAAATTGCAAATGAGAATTTCGCAGAATTAAAAGAAGATGTAGGCACGTATTTAGGCAAAATTTCAGATCTAAATTTAAAGAAATCAAAGATTCCATTGCTGTGAAATCTTTCTTGTGTTACAGTACATTGTGGAACAACGTAAATATAAAAACATTTTCAGGGGAGGGCCATATACATCTAGTTGATTTCATGTTCCAGATTAAAGACAACGTGACTGATAAAATGAGCGATAATTTGAAAATTAAATTTTTTTAAATGTTTTTAGATGGGGAGGCTTTGTCATGGGTGAACCAAGCAATCAAACTCAAAATGATGTTTAATGAGGTATAACGAACTTTCATGAACAAATTGTGATCAGAAACTAAACAAGCTAGAATTAAGTCAGAATTTTTGAATGGGCCAAATTTCAAACTGGGTTGTGGATGCATGAAAACCTTTCATGAACAACAGTTAAGAACTTTCGTACATCTTGATAAACCACTAGATGAAATGATCCAAATAGACACTTTAAAATATAGGTTGCCACACAGGGTACAGTGGAGTCTTGTCTATGGACCTGATGATACAATTGAACAATTTCTTAGATATGTAGATAAATTGGATTTAGCATGGGAGAGAAACGACAAGTGTAATGACAGACCTGACGATAGCAGGAATAACAATAACAGAGCTTTCAGTGATCATTTTAATAGCAGATTCAGAAATTATGACAGAAGAAATGGGGAGAGGAATGGTAGGCAGAGACCTGAGAACAGTAATTTCGATCCAAGAAATAGGCAGTGGGGGCAAAGTCAAGGAAACAAAAGAAACAATTTTGAAAACAGAAGAAATGGTCCAGTAAACTAAGACCTGCCTCTTTCAGAGCCTGGCGCAATCAGGTAAATAGACAGGAGAATTACAATCAGGCACATTGTAGTAATTTCAGGAGGGAAAGGGCAGAACAAATAGAACATACAAAATTTTTGTACCCAGAATACAACCTGAAGTGAGTAGAATGAAGTTCGGTAGGGAATTTTGGGAAAATTTTTATCTGAAAACAAAGATGAACACAAAAGCAAAAAATCTGAATCTGAATTTGAATTAGAAGAAAACACTTTGACAAATTTCTTTAACAGTAGTAGCTGTTGATATTGATGAGAAACACATCTGATGAGCATGGTTTAGTGAGAATGTTGAGTGACTGTGAAATGAGTGAAAATGCTGATACTGCTGCTGTGTGCTGTATGTGTGGAAGCTGATGTTCATGTGCTAGGCATGGAAGTGAGAATGACAGAGTAATTCCAGGTGAAATTACCATAGATAATAGAATGGAAAATGAGGATGTGATAGAACAGAGTAGTCATAGTGTTGAGATTGTTGAAGAAGTGTGTGAAGAGAGAGATGAGTTTGGTGTTGAAACTAATATTAAATATGATGATAATGTTTCTGATGAGACAGTTTCAGATGATGATATGTTACTTACAGAACTAGATGGGATGGTATATACAGAAGTTAAAGTTGATGATTTGATGCCGAATGATACTGGAATTTCTGGTGTGTGTTCGAGTAATGAGCTAGAAACCAGTAGAGCAGTGCCTGATAGATTAATCTTACCAGTTGATGTTAGTGAAGTTGTGTCTGAATGTGTTTGTGAAAATGGAAAAGAAGATCTAATTAGTGATTGAGTACTAAGTGTAGTGAGTGACTATAGCAGCAAATATCAGTATGGTGATCAAAACTGTAAGGTCTTAAGTGAAATTTGTCAAAGTGTGTACTCAGATGATAAAATTTCCTTGAAAAATATGGAACAGTCTCCTGGTGGTAATACGATTAGTAAATGTGTAAAATCTGTAGTAAAAGGTAGTGATTGTGATAAAGTGGTGAAAATAGTTAGTGAGTATGGTGTCAAAAAGTTTGAAACCATAAAGGAAATTTGTCAAAATGTGCATTTAGGAAAGGAAAGTAGTTTTAGAAATTTTGAACAGGCATCTAATAGTAACTCAATCAGTGAATGTGTACAAATAGTGGAGGAAGGGAATGTGTGTGTTGAAATCAGTTGTTTCCAGACAGATTTGAGGGAGCTTTGCAAAAACAATTACCTAGTTAATGAAAGTACCACAAAACTGAATGAACAACCAGCAAATAGTAAACCTGTGTTGAAGGATGTATACTTTATGCCACACAGAAAAATCCATGTTGTACACCTTGTCATGCCATGCTATGAATACTCTGATCCAGTAATCAAGAAAATACTAACTGAAAGAAAATTACTACTCATAAAGAGCTCAATTAGTGACCACTGCTTTTTGCAAATCCAAAAACTTACAGGTGAGAAATCGGATAACTTAACCAATTGGACTATGACTGTGGCTTCCCAGGATACTGCCCACATTGAGGCTGATCCCTCACCTGTGGTAGAGTGGGAGTTCGTCTCGAGGTGTGGCAGGGGGCGAAAGACATTCCAGAGGGCTGAACAGAAGGCCTCTCCAGTTTTTCTGACGAACCGGTTTCAGGCTCTGTCTCAGGCTGATACTGATCTTCGGCCTGACATGGCTGCTTGTCCTGTTCCAGAGGTTGCCCCTCAGTCTGCAAGATATGGGCAGTCGCAGAGGGTGGGCTTACTGGTAGTTGGGAGCTCCAACGTCAGGCGCGTAATGGGGCCCCTTAGGGATATGGCAGCAAGAGAGGGGAAGAAAACCAATGTGCACTCTGTGTGCATACCGGGGGGAGTCATTCCAGATGTGGAAAGGGTCCTTCCGGATGCCATGAAGGGTACAGGGTGCACCCATCTGCAGGTGGTCGCTCATGTCGGCACCAATGATGTGTGTCGCTATGGATCGGAGGAAATCCTCTCTGGCTTCCGGCAGCTATCTGATTTGGTGAAGACTGCCAGCCTCGCTAGCGGGATCAAAGCAGAGCTCACCATCTGCAGCATCGTCGACAAGGACTGACTGCGGACCTTTGGTACAGAGCCGAGTGGAGCGTCTGAATCAGAGGCTGAGACGGTTCTGCGACCGTGTGAGCTGGAGATTCCTCGACTTGCGCCATAGGGTGGTGGGGTTTCGGGTTCCTCTGGATAGGTCAGGAGTCCATTACATGCAGCAAGTGGCTACACGGGTAGCAGGGGTTGTGTGGCGTGGTCTGGGTGGTTTTTTAGGTTAGATGGCCTCGGGCAAGTACAGAAAGGGCAACAGCCTCAAAGGGTACGGGGCAAAGTCAGGACATGCGGGGACCAAGCAGCAATCGGTATTGTAATTGTAAACTGTCGAAGCTGCATTGGTAAAGTACCAGAACTTCAAGCGCTGATAGAAAGCACCGAAGCTGAAATCGTCATATGTACAGAAAGCTGGCTGAAGCCAGAGATAAATTCTGCCAATATTTTTACAAAGGCACAGACGGTGTTTAGAAAGGATAGGTTGCATGCAACCGGTGGTGGCGTGTTTGTCGCTGTTAGTAGTAGTTTATCCTGTAGTGAAGTAGAAGTGGATGGTTCCTGTGAATTATTATGGGTGGAGGTTACACTCAACAACCGAGCTAGGTTAATAATTGGCTCCTTTTACCGGCCTCCCGACTCAGCAGCATTAGTGGCAGAACAACTGAGAGAAAATTTGGAATACATTTCACATAAATTTTCTCAGCATGTTATAGTCTTAGGTGGAGATTTCAATTTACCAGATATAGACTGGAACACTCAGATGTTTAGGATGGGTGGTAGGTACAGAACATCGAGTGACATTATACTGAGGCACTATCCGAAAGTTACCTCGAGCAATTAAACAGACAACCGACTCGTGGAGATAACATCTTGGACCTACTGATAACAAACAGACCCGAACTTTCGACTCTGTAAGTGCAGAACAAGGAATCAGTGATCATAAGGCCGTTGCAGCATCCCTGAATATGGAAGATAACAGCCATATAAAAAAAGGGAGGAAGGTTTATCTGTTTAGCAAGAGTAATAGAAGGCAGATTTCAGACTACCTAACAGATCAAAATGAAAATTCCTGTTCCGACACTGACAATGTTGAGTGTTTATAGAAAAAGTTCAAGGGAATCATAAAATGCATTTTAGACAGGTACGTGCCGAGTAAAACTGTGAGGGACGGAAAAACCCACCGTGGTTCAACAACAAAGTTAGGAAACTACTGCGAAAGCAAAGAGAGCTTCACTCCAAGTCTAAATCCATCCAAAACCTCTCAGACAAGCAGAAGCTAAAAGATGTCAAAGTTAGCATAACGAGGGCTATGCGTGAAGCGTTCAGTGAATTCGAAAGTAATATTGTATGTACCGACTTGACAGGATATCCTAGGAAGTTCTGGTCTTATGTTAAATCAGTAAGTGGCTCAAAACAGCATATCCAGACACTCCGGGATGATGATGGCATTGAAACAGAGGATGACACGCATAAAGCTGAATTACTAAACACCTTTTCCAAAGCTGTTTCACATAGGAAGACTGCACTGCAGTTCCTTCTCTAAATCCTCGCACAAACGAAAAAATGGCTGACATCAAAATAAATGTCCAAGAAATAGAAAAGCAACTGGAATCATTCAACAGAGGAAAGTCCACTGGACCTGACGGGATACCAATTCAAGTCTACACACAGTACGCGAAAGAACTTGCCCCCCTTCTAACAGCCGTGTACCGCAAGTCTCTAGAGGAACAGAAGGTTCCAAATGATTGGAAAAGAGCACAGGTAGTCCCAGTCTTCAAGAAGGGTCGTCGAGCAGATGTGCAAAACTATAGACCTATATCTCTGATGTCGATCTGTTGTAGAATTATAGAACATGTTTTTTGCTTGAGTATCATGTCGTTTTTGGAAACCCAGAATCTACTCTGTAGGAATCAACATGGATTCCAGAAACAGTGATCGTGTGAGACCCAACTCGCTTTATTTGGTCATGAGACCCAGAAAATATTAGATACAGGCTCCCAGGTAGAAGCTATTTTCCTTGACTTCCGGAAGGCATTCGATACAGTTCCGCACTGTCACCTGATAAACAAAGCAAGAGCTTATGGATTATCAGACCAGCTGTGTGGCTGGATTGAAGAGTTTTTAGCAAACAGAACACAGCATAATGAGACTTTCACTCTGCAGCGGAGTGTGCGCTGATATGAAACTTCCTGACAGATTAAAACCGTGTGCCCGACCGAGACTCAAACTCGGGACCTTTGCCTTTCGCGGGCAAGTGCTCTACCATCTGAGCTACCGAAGCACGACTCACGCACGGTACTCACAGCTTTACTTCTGCCAGAATCTTGTCTCCTACCTTCCAAACTTTACAGAAGCTCTCCTGTGAACCTTGCAGAACTAGCACTCCTGAAAGAAAGGATATTGCGGAGACATGGCTTAGCCACAGCCTGGGGGATGTTTCCAGAATGAGATTTTCACTCTGCAGCTGAGTGTGCACTGATATGAAACTTCCTGACAGATTAAAACTGTGTGCCCGACCGAGACTCGAACTCGGGACCTTTGCCTTTCGCGGGCAAGTGCTCTACCATCTGAGCTACCGAAGCACGACTCACGCCCGGTACTCACAGGCAAAGGTCCTGAGTTCGAGTCTCGGTCGGGCACACAGTTTTAATCTGTCAGGAAGTTTCATATCAGTGCACACTCCGCTGCAGAGTGAAAATCTCATTCTGGAAACATCCCCCAGGCTGTGGCTAAGCCATGTCTCTGCAGTATCCTTTCTTTCAGGAGTGCTAGTTCTGCAAGGTTCACAGGAGAGCTTCTGTAAAGTTTGGAAGGTAGGAGACGAGATACTGGCAGAAGTAAAGCTGTGAGTACTGGGCGTGAGTCGTGCTTTGGTAGCTCAGATGGTAGAGCACTTGCCCGTGGAAGGCAAAGGTCCCAAGTTCGAGTCTCGGTCGGGCACACAGTTTTAATCTGTCAGGAAGTTTCAGAACACAGCATGTTGTTATCAATGGAGAGATGTCTACAGACGTTAAGGTAACCTCTGAGGTGCCACAGGGGAGTGTTATGGGACCATTGCGTTTCGCAATATATATAAATGACCTAGTAGATAGTGTCGGAAGTTCCATGCGGCTTTTCACGGATGATGCTGTAGTATACAGAGAAGTTGCACCATTAGAAAATTGTAGTAAAATGCAGGAAGATCTGCAGCGGATAGGCAC
This sequence comes from Schistocerca americana, assembly GCF_021461395.2. Taxonomy (NCBI): domain Eukaryota; kingdom Metazoa; phylum Arthropoda; class Insecta; order Orthoptera; family Acrididae; genus Schistocerca; species Schistocerca americana. The sequence continues at coordinate 671,466,665 of NC_060122.1, forward strand.
TTGGTGCAGGGAGTGGCGACTGACCCTTAACATAGACAAATGTAATGTATTGCGAATACATAGAAACAAGGATCCTCTATTGTATGATTATATGATAGTGGAACAAACACTGGTACCAGTTACTTCTGTAAAATATCTGGGAGTATGCATGCGGAACGATTTGACGTGGAATGATCATATAAAATTAATGGTTGGTAAGGTGGGTACCAGGCTGAGATTCATTTGGAGAGTCATTAGAAAATGTAGTCCATCAACAAAGGAGGTGGCTTACAAAACACTTGTTCGACCTATACTTGAGTATTGCTCATCAGTGTGGGATCCGTACCAGATCGGGTTGACGGAGGAGATACAGAAGATCCAAAGAAGAGTGGCATGTTTAATCACAGGGTTATTTGGTAACCGTGATAGCGTTACGGAGATGTTTAGGAAACTCAAGTGGCAGACTCTGTAAGAGAGGTGCTCTGCATCACGGTGTAGCTTGCTCGCCAGGTTTCGAGAGGGTGAGTTTCTGGATGAGGTATCGAATATATTGCTTCCCCCTACTTATACCTCCTGAGGAGATCACGAATGTAAAATTAGATAGATTCGAGCACACACGGAGGCTTTCAGACAGTCGTTCTTCCCGCGAACCATATGCGACTGGAACAGGAAAGGGAGGGAGTGACAGTAGCACATAAAGTGCCCGCCACCACACACAGTTGGGTGGCTTGCAGAGTATAAATGTAGATGTAAATGTAGATGTAAATGTAGATATTTGAAGGTAATACTTAATTTTTTTAGTTTATATTCATATTTATTTTATGTGTGAATATTTGCATATTTTAGCTATATTTGCCTATTCATAGAGTGGCGGTTGAAAAGGGTATATTTCAACATTAGCGTATGCTTTTACCCGACATAGATTGCGGGTTGTTTGCTTTTTTTTTGTGTAGGACAATTTGAATTTGTTGGTATTTGTATTTGGGAATGTTACACACCTGAAATTGTGCAGACAACCTTAATCATCCGTTTAGCATCATGATATTTGTTCTTTTATGTTTGACACACCGCTGGAAATTTATTTGCTATGCATCTTACTTTACACAGTCAAGATCATACTGTATACCTTAGCAAACTCTACAGTGAGTACTTTAACCCAGTGAGAGTGAAATAACCAATAAGAGGAAATTTATTTTCATTTTTGTTATCACAGTTTTTTTTTTTTTTTTTTTTTTTACGTTAAATAGGGATTTGAGAAGTTTAAATAGTTGAGAATACATTCTGTGCACTGTATAGTGAAGGCAAAATCTGGGGGGGGGGGGGGGGGTGAACATCTTCTCAGAAACATTTTTCAGTAGATTTGTGGTGAAATTTAACAGGTAGGGGATCTGTGGTACTTTCATAGATACACAATGTGGCATATGGTGCCATGTCCCAGCCAGTGACTCCATATTTATTTTCTGGAATCATTCCCCTTTTACAATCCTATCTAGGTAGTAGGAGCAGTTAAGATCCTTCTACTATCCTAGAGTATAGAGTGTGCAATTTGTAAGACACAAGTCTATATCTTGACCAGGCACTTAGAAGGTGGAAGAACAATACAACAATTTCAAGTTTTTTTAGAAACCAGTATTTTCAAAAATTAATGATATTCATTTTTCTTATGAACATTCCTCGTGTAGTGAATTGCTACTGTGTAGCAGTAAAATATGAACACAGTAATTTAGTCTGGTGAAACATGTAGTGAAAAGTGTAGCAATTTTGTGAGAACAGTAAGAACAGATGCTATTTCAAATGATGACAACCTCAAATTATTCTAACAAAATTTGGCAATTTAGGGGTGGTGAACCGAAGGCTACAAGCTGGTGTGACTCTTTCCTTTTCAAGTCACATCCTCTCTTACTTTTCTGTACAAACTCACCCTCTTCCACTTTCCGATTCAGACAAATAGTTAGAGACTGGATGCCAAAAGGAACTGGTGCACATACACTCCTGGAAATGGAAAAAAGAACACATTGACACCGGTGTGTCAGACCCACCATACTTGCTCCCCACACTGCGAGAGGGCTGTACAAGCAATGATCACACGCACGGCACAGCGGACACACCAGGAACCGCGGTGTTGGACGTTGAATGGCGCTATCTGCGCAGCATTTGTGCACCGCCGCCGTCAGTGTCAGCCAGTTTGCCGTGGCATACGGAGCTCCATCGCAGTCTTTAACACTGGTAGCATGCCACGACAGCGTGGACGTGAACCGTGTGTGCAGTTGACGGACTTTGAGCGAGGGCGTATAGTGGGCATGCGGGAGGCCGGGTGGACGTACCGCCGAATTGCTCAATACGTGGGGCATGAGGTCTCCACAGTACATCAATGTTGTCGCCAGTGGTCGGCGGAAGGTGCACGTGCCCGTCGACCTGGGACCGGACCGCAGCGATGCACGGATGCACGCCAAGACCGTAGGATCCTACACAGTGCCGTAGGGGACCGCACAGCCACTTCCCAGCAAATTAGGGACACTGTTGCTCCTGGGGTATCGGCGAGGACCATTCGCAACCGTCTCCATGAAGCTGGGCTACGGACCCGCACACCGTTAGGCCGTCTTCCGCTCACGCCCCAACATCGTGCAGCCCGCCTCCAGTGGTGTCGCGACAGGCGTGAATGGAGGGACGAATGGAGACGTGTCGTCTTCAGCGATGAGAGTCGCTTCTGCCTTGGTGCCAATGATGGTCGTATGCGTGTTTGGCGCCGTGCAGGTGAGCGCCACAATCAGGACTGCATACGACCGAGGCACACAGGGCCAACACCCGGCATCATGGTGTGGGGAGCGATCTCCTACACTGGCCGTACACCACTGGTGATCGTCGAGGGGACACTGAATAGTGCACGGTACATCCAAACCGTCATCGAACCCATCGTTCTACCATTCCTAGACCGGCAAGGGAACTTGCTGTTCCAACAGGACAATGCACGTCCGCATGTATCCCGTGCCACCCAACGTGCTCTATAAGGTGTAAGTCAACTACCCTGGCCAGCAAGATCTCCGGATCTGTCCCCCATTGAGCATGTTTGGGACTGGATGAAGCGTCGTCTCACGCGGTCTGCACGTCCAGCACGAACGCTGGTCCAACTGAGGCGCCAGGTGGAAATGGCATGGCAAGCCGTTCCACAGGACTACATCCAGCATCTCCACGATCGTCTCCATGGGAGAATAGCAGCTTGCATTGCTGCGAAAGGTGGATATACACTGTACTAGTGCCGACATTGTGCATGCTCTGTTGCCTGTGTCTATGTGCCTGTGGTTCTGTCAGTGTGATCATGTGATGTATCTGACCCCAGGAATGTGTCAATAAAGTTTCCCCTTCCTGGGACAATGAATTCACGGTGTTCTTATTTCAATTTCCAGGAGTGTATTTTATTCTAAGCAAGCTGCCTTTTTCTGGTTATCTGGATATGAGTACAAACTTTGGGCAGGTTTAATAATGTGTGGTTTTATAATACAACCAGACTATGAATTATGAGGAGAGTTGGTGTAATATTTACTTATGATGTCTGTACAGTTATAATGAGGTTCTGTTACTTTACATTGTGGATGTGGTACCCTCACTGTGATGATAATGTTGTACTCTCACTGCGCTGATGATTTTGTGAAAAGTTGAGAAAATGTTTAGAGTTAGTGTGAAGTTTACTTAAGATATGAGTGCTGTTATAGTGACATTTTACCACTTTACATCTGGGATGTGATAACAATTATGTTAGACTGTTTGTAGCCTTATATATGTCTTCTCATTTGGATTGACCTGTTACTATACCTAATATGTGTAGTGTCACAGAATAGTAAAGAGTTGGAAACGTGGAATATTGTCAAAGTTTCGTTGCCCATGCTGAGAGCCAGAGGCAGTAGGTTAGCCAAGAGGTAAAAAGGATTGCACATATATCAGAATGTGTCATCATGCAGGGGCAATGGCCTGGTTACACACAACAGGCGAGAGAGAATTGCTTAGCATGCAGGTTTGTGTTAGACGGAGACTTTCCTAGAGTGCAAGACAGAGGTATAGCATCAGCTGTACTGCATTTCACAACTTTGCGTAAGTCTGTCGTAACAACACGTAACTCTGTCGCAAGACCACCTAAGGGGTGAGTACGACAGATGAATCAGCAAGATAATTGGAATGAATACGGTCATTACAAATGAGCATGACATCAGGACGTCACTAGTGCTTCCTTTAAATACGCCAGCTTTGATAGCAACAAGGCATTTGCACTCGCATTTAGACTTGCAGTTAGATGTGTACTGGGTCGCTGTGTAGGGCTCAGCTCAGTGATTGACACGTTAATCTTTATTAAGGAGATGTTGCAGTAAGGGCAGCCCATCAAGCAGCAGACGTGAGGGGACAGTACCAGCTCTGGTCCTCTCTGCTGTCGCTGTCAATCATCAACCCACTATTAGCAGACATTGCGGTAGACTCACTCGCTGCCAATGCTGGCCACATCAGTGAGCCGTCGTCGAGATCGTGCAGGGTCTAGGCCCTGTGCATCCGCGTCACAACCAGGTGAGCCAACGGCGCTGGGGGACTGCAGCCCATTCCACCCGACCACCACAGATGAGCCACCAGGAGCAGCAGGGAAGAAGACGGGGTGGGATGGAGTACACTCCGCACTACGAGAACGCTTCTCATGCCGACAGCGCCGGGACTCCAACACAGAGCCTGTACGTGCAACAGCTTGCTGTCCGCAGCAGAGCCGGCCGTTCAGCCGGGCGCCGCCAGCCACGCGCAGCCAAAGTAAGGGCATTCCTCCGCTACATCACAGCATGCAGAGCTGTGCTAGCAAGACTGCGCGGTCCGGATCTGGTGTTATCGCTACGAGTCAGCGAGGACTCGGGGAAGCTCGTTGATATCACCAAGCCACATTGTACTCGGCAGGAATAAAGGTGTTATGAATTAATAATGTTTCTTTGGCGTTTCTGATGCTCCTACAGCCATTTCCTAGCATCCTGACAACTGGAGAGGTCACCGCTCAGCCATCCAGTCCACCGTAGGCAACCGGGACCACCAGGGTGCCTACATTTGTGAAAGTCACTGGATAGACATTAATTCAATATCAAGTATGAAAATACTCTGTGTCATAATCTTGTCCTCAACATGTATTAGATCTACCGTGTAATTGGAAAAGGAACAATTATCAACAACAACAAAATCTGTTATGTTTAAATTACTAGAACGGCTTTGTCTGTGGAGCATAAAAAAACGGAATTATATGTTGGAGATAGTTATTGGGACAGAAGTGTTCTGATTCCCAGGATTTAAGATTCACACAGTTTCATTTTCATGTAATTTTCTACCGCTTTAATGACCAAACCATTGATAGTCTTATTTAATAATGTCTGGTATCTGTATATGTCATGCTATCTCCTTGGAATAGATACGTAGTGTTCTTTTTTCACAATGTCTACACAAATCTGAACTGTTCAATACTACTGTGTGTTACAGCAAGTCAATGCTTTTCAATATACACAAATGTTAGCTTTCACTCTGATTCTTAATGAAAACTGGTTAAAATTCTCCAATATCTTACTGAGAATACTCTGATGAGCTCTAATGATTCATACATAATGAGTAGCAAAGGAAAAACAAAAGATTGAGGATTCAAATTCATAATATAGTTATGGTTCTTGCTGACATCTACTTTCAATTGAAGACTAGTTGATTCATTAATATGTAACTGACGAGGAAATATATTATCATACCTTTAGTGTGGCTGAACTAACCATTTTCTCCTAATATTAATTCGTTCATATTTAACCACCTGTACTTCACACTGTGCCTTAACCTATGTTGGAATTTACCTTCTGAGCGCCCAATTTTATTCACAGTTTGATCTGATGTTGCTACAGCAAGTCTAATGTGGTAATGACTAACGAGAAATCTGTCAAGTAGTTGTTGAGCAGTATGTATTCTGGAAGTAACCTGCTGGTACTTAATTTACCAATGTAAAACTGATTCTACAGTGGCATGTGGCCATGGTGGCTCTCAGTCTCTACAAGAAGATGCTGAAAAATTTGGGATGATGACTTTCATACTACAAGAACAAGGTGCCTTTGACAGTTATTGTGGGAAAATCCCTTTATCCGTCCTTGTGGTTTCCTGACCTGAAATGTTCATGTCAGTTCAGTTACTCTAAAGTCTGAGTTTGACTTGTAAAGAAATGAGGACGTTTGGTCCTACAAGTGGTACAGTCATTATGTCTATGTGCATTTCAACAGTTGAAAACTGGCATAAGTTTTCCAAGAAAATAGATTTCTGAAAGGTCCAACAATTACTGTTTCTTGTAAATTGCTTGGCAACTACCTTTACATGATACGATGCATACTATAATCATCTGTTTAATCTGGTCTGTCTAGACTTAATACAATGATATACTGTTACATGCAATACATTCCTTTATAATCACCTATTGTCAATGTAATTTCAAACTTATGAGTGTTTGTTCATATGCGCTGCTACTAGTAATATTATCTGCCTATACTTAATACAGTGATATACTGTTATGTGCCACATGGTTCTCGGTAATCACTTATTATAAATGCTCTATTCCTTTCAAAAGAAATGCACTTACTATAGTTAATCTACAACTTACAGGCACAAAATTAGAACTACAGATGTATTGACATATACTATGATGTGCTGTCACATGTAACCTAATTCTCTGTAATTATTCATTTTATTTGTGGTAAACTGCTTTCTTGTGGCATACAGCCTACCCCAGCTATTATTAACAGCAATATCATAACTGTAATTGATTGCATCACCCTGCAATTGACTTTTTATTTATAAGCACTGCCACTTGAAAACCACACACACACTATACAGTTTTTGCCTTATATAAAATTTTGTAACATTATAAATACATGAAATATGTCCTTGAACTTAATGTAAGACTTATGTATGCCATGACATTTGGAAAGGGAACTTCTATATCACTTGGCTGAGATTCCAGTAACTTTAATTTTATATCTCAGACCTGCCTCTTGCTTAATTTTGAAAATGTAACAAAAATTTCTTTTGTCATTATCACACTTGACTCTGTGGTGTTTTGCTAATATATTGATGCATATGAAAGTACTTCACATGATGTCAACATTGTAACACTTGGATGATCTGCCCTTTGAGGCAGTTGACATTGTTTATTTTTTTGATATGAGAGATGCTGTAATTCAATGCATTTGGCTACCTTAAATTTTCATGTTTATGTAATACTTTATGTTTGAGCAGCAACAGATATCAGAGGAACATAGTAATTCTGTGACTTACTTTAGTAATTTTCATCTATATCTCTCAGATATGTCACAGGTTTCAATATTATATGTTTATGTAATTGATTATGTTTGATCAAACACAGATACCAGAGGGACTTCTTGTAACTCCACTGATAGGATCTAGCATTTGTTACTTGGTCAACCAATACAGCATTATACACTCCTGGAAATGGAAAAAAGAACACATTGACACCGGTGTGTCAGACCCACCATACTTGCTCCGGACACTGCGAGAGGGCTGTACAAGCAATGATCACACGCACAGCACAGCGGACACACCAGGAACCGCGGTGTTGGCCGGCGAATGGCGCTAGTTGCGCAGCATTTGTGCACCGCCGCCGTCAGTGTCAGCCAGTTTGCCGTGGCATACGGAGCTCCATCGCAGTCTTTAACACTGGTAGCATGCCGCGACAGCGTGGACGTGAACCGTATGTGCAGTTGACGGACTTTGAGTGTGGGCGTTTAGTGGGCATGCGGGAGGCCGGGTGGACGTACCGCCGAATTGCTCAACACGTGGGGCATGAGGTCTCCACAGTACATCGATGTTGTCGCCAGTGCTCGGCGGAAGGTGCACGTGCCCGTCAACCTGGGACCGGACCGCAGCGACGCACGGACGCACGCCAAGACTGTAGGATCCTACGCAGTGCCGTAGGGGACTGCACCGCCACTTCCCAGCAAATTAGGGACACTGTTGCTCCTGGGGTATCGGCGAGGACCATTCGCAACCATCTACATGAAGCTGGGCTACGGTCCCGCACACTGTTAGGCCGTCTTCCGCTCACGCCCCAACATCGTGCAGCCCGCCTCCAGTGGTGTTGCGACAGGCATGAATGGAGGGACGAATGGAGACGCGTCGTCTTCAGCGATGAGAGTCACTTCTGCCTTGGTGCCAATGATGGTCGTATGCGTGTTTGGCGCCGTGCAGGTGAGCGCCACAATCAGGACTGCATACGACCGAGGCACACAGGGCCAACACCCGGCATCATGGTGTGGGGAGCGATCTCCTACACTGGCCGTACACCACTGGTGATCGTCGAGGGGACACTGAATAGTGCACGGTACATCCAAACTGTCATCGAACCCATCGTTCTACCATTCCTAGATCGGCAAGGGAACTTGCTGTTCCAACAGGACGATGCACGTCCGCATGTATCCCTTGCCACCCAACATGCTCTATAAGGTGTAAGTCAACTACCCTGGCCAGCAAGATCTCCGGATCTGTCCCCCATTGAGCATGTTTGGGACTGGATGAAGCGTCGTCTCACGCGGTCTGCACGTCCAGCACGAACGCTGGTCCAACTGAGGTGCCAGGTGGAAATGGCATGGCAAGCCGTTCCACAGGACTACATCCAGCATCTCCACGATCGTCTCCATGGGAGAATAGCAGCCTGCATTGCTGCGAAAGGTGGATATACACTGTACTAGTGCCGACATTGTGCATGCTCTGTTGCCTGTGTCTATGTGCCTGTGGTTCTGTCAGTGTGATCATGTGATGTATCTGACCCCAGGAATGTGTCAATAAAGTTTCCCCTTCCTGGGACAATGAATTCACGGTGTTCTTATTTCAATTTCCAGGAGTGTATTTCTCATTTGCTCTGTCCAGCAGAATGCTATTTATTCACCCTTCGTTGATCAATCAATATGGAGTGTTGGGGTTAATTTTCAGGAACTGGGAAGGTGAAGCTGTGGCAAGTCCATTCTGCAGGGAATGCTGAACACTCTTCTCCCTCCAACACCACAGTGAAGTACTGGAACAGTGGGGGTCCTGGGTAGGGGGGTAGGTTGGGTTTCCTGTCTTTGGGGTCTGTCGTCTTTTCTTCTTCAAATCCAACACTCCAAACCTTCTATTTCATTTATTACTTCTCATTTGAGTACCAAGTTATCCTTGTCTCTGACCACATGCATATGTCCTTATCGCTGAGACTCATCTCATTTACCTTGTCAGCCTATTAAATGACTAAAGCCTGTTTTATAGGAGGAGCCAGGAATCAAGCTAGCATTTGTGCATTATTAGATGTAACTATTCTCAGTCATACTATATTATTTATTTATGTCTAATTTTGGTGTATGTTGTCATTGAATTGATAAACATTTTATTCATGTATTTATTTTGCTACATACCAGTACTCAAAGTTGTGAAAACTTATTAATATTTGTAATTATTGTGAGGAATGGCTCATTCATTAATATTTTTAGTTATCATGAGAAATGGCTCACTTATTAATATTTGTAATTATCATGAGGTATGGCTCACTTACACTGCTCTCTATATTTATCAATATCTAAGGTTGTATGTAATTTTTTTCTTTTGCTATGTACCAGTACTCGAAATTGTGAACACTCACTTATATGTAAGTATGCTTTGTCACTATATTTTCATTAGGAATGACTTGCTTGTACTATTCTCTGTCACATAATTAATCTGTGGGGTGTATTATCTTTTCTTTTTCAACTCCAACACTCCAAATTTTCTATTTCATTTCTTACTTCTCATCAGAGTTCAAAGCTATTCTTCCCCCTGTCCACATGCATATGTCTCTATTGCTGAGACCATTCTAATTTACCATGTCAGCTTTATTAAATGACTAAATCCTATTTTATAGGAGAATCTGGGAAACAAGCTAGCATTTCTGCACTATTGAAGATACTGAAGTAAATGCTCACACCAATTTACCAATGTATAATGTTCAACCGTATAATTGTCATGATGTACCAATTATTTATCATTCATTTATTGTGTATTCACACTTAAGTGGTGAACACTTACCCGTGTATAATACCTAACCATGTTTTTTTGTCATGATGTACCAATCATTTATGATTCATTTATTGTGTATTCTCACCCAAGTGGTGAACACATACATGTATATAAGGCCCAAAAACACAGTTGTTTGTGCTATTTCAATCACTTGTAAAACACAACTAATATGATGTATTAGTCACTTATTCAAGTTATTGTGTATTATCACTCAAAGTAATACATAACTGCACTCTTATGTCTCATTCTGTTATTGTTAGCACTTACTATAAAGGGAAAAGCAACAACTGTGTTGCACAAATATTCCTGAAAAAATACGTCAATTAATGTTTGAATGATTGTAAAGGTGGGAAAGTGAAATGTTGGAAGTGTCTGGGGCCTCTCTTTCAATGTGATCCTTCCTCCCCCTCCCCTCCACCAGTGCCCCAGGGAGTGTGTTCATGCTGATTTTGTGGTGGGTCTGTTCCTTAACTCCTTTTGGCCTGTAGTAGTGGGTGATTTCACAAAATTTCCTTATGTGGTTTTTGACTATCCACATCCATGGCAGCTACAGTCATGGCTCTTTCAAAGATTTTTGCCTTAGAAGGATTGCCATACACACTTGTGACGGAAAATGGCCCACAGTTTGCATCTCAACATTTTGAAGATTTTTGTACAAAGAGTGACATCTGGCATGTTACAGCCTCTTCCTTTCATCCCAAGTCCAATGGAGAGGCAACTGATCATTATATTCAAAACCCAGATGAAAAAATATACCTCTTAGTCTTATCCTTAGCACTCAGTAGGCTAAGTTCATACAGCTTCACTCCAGTCAGTGACCATAGCCCAGCAAAGTTACGTCATAGCTCTCAGCCCCTTACACTACTTCATCTGCTCTGGCCAAGTACCATGTCTCACAGTGATTCCACCCAGACTCCACCATGTCTGCAGGTCTGGCTGGTGCCGTAAGTCAGCATCAGTCATCATCCATTGCTGCCAAGGCTACTGCCTCTGCATCACATACAACTCCAATGGCTTGGTGTCATGACACTATGATAGGCTCCATGCATGCATGATTGACGATCACTGGAGAGCCGTCTGCCACTGTGGTTGCCTCCATCATCTGTGCTGGCCCCCGTGTCAGAGTCCACACCTCCTTCAGCTTCAGCGCCATCTTCACTCTGGGAGCCACCACAACCAGACAGAGAAGTCACCAGTGTCACCTCCTCTGCTCCCTCCATCACCAAATACCTGCCCAGATGTGGACATGTGGACATAGATACGGCACCATCACCAGTCCTCCCTTATGGCCACTCATTGGTATGTGTGTGTGTGTCTGTGCCCATGCCATTTCAGACCATATTCTACTTTCTACTGTGACAGCTAAAAAACCTGTCTAGCAATCTTCACTCACTGAAGAAGACATAGACACCTCCACACTGAAAACTTGCACCCAAGGTGGAAGGAGTGTTGTAAGCCTATAATGTGAGTGTGCATAATCAAACAATGATAAGAGAGAGGCCATCTCACAGTCTGGACAGATGACATAGCAAGCATTGCTCTGTGTGCACAACAGCCCAATATCAGCCTGGTATGCCAGGCCCTAGGCCTTGCTAATGTCAATTTGCTTATAGTATGCTCACATAAGAGACTGCATATCAATCTGTTTTACAATTATGATGCTTCGTACTGTTCTATACTTCATTCAGTGTTGCTGTGGATCTCTTCAAGTGGAAACAGAATAAAACTTGGTTGGCATTACTTCTGATATTACGTGTGAACAATGTTACAACGTAGGCCATACAAAAAGACTGAATGACTGGCGAATATTACCCTCAAAATGGGTACCATTGTTGTCAAAATTAATGTTCATCAACAAGAAGTGTGTTTTGTGGTCCCATCCATGGAAATAGCTTATTCTATTCAAGTTTGTACAATACGGGCAGTAGAAACTTCTGTAGATTATCATAATACTGATCCAAAGTTATACACAAATTTTATGAAGCACTTGACCAATATTTCATAAACAATGGATGGAATATAAGTGAGATTATCCATAAAAAACTGATTTTGTATCAGCTGTATATTTTCAGTTAAAAAAGCATTTACCTCTGTTATTTTATTTTGTTTTTGTAGTGCCACTTTTGACTGAGTAATGACTATAACTCCAAATCTAATTTTTAATGCCAATTAATTGTTTAGCAAACAAATTTTTCTCAGAAATTGTTGGATGTAGAATTTTAGCAAATGCGCTCTCATTACCAAATCAAAACACCTTTCAGTGTCTGACATACTCAGCTGTAAGTGGGATGAAAAGAGTACCGTGCAGTACCAGTACTGTGTGACAGTTAAAAAATCAGGCATAAGAAATATTTCACAAAGAATGACACTTATGATGTTGCATTGGAACATAATCAAATATGACTAGATGCATTATATCAGTTTTTAGGATGTTAGTGGGATAGCAGTTGTTCTGCTTTTACATATGTTTCAGAGTCTCTTGAATGTTAGAGAGGTTATGGCATGCCACATGCAGAATACATACAGAATATCTCCTAATAATAATAAAGGACCAGCATCTTGATTTGTTTATTTCATGTGATAGTAAAGTCATTAGAACTGTAAACTTTGTAAGATTTTAAGACAGTTTGGTGTAGTCAGTCCCTAAGTTCAAACTGGGCTGGCTCAGTTTCCAACAAATCAGTGTTGATCTATGTGGTGTATTACTTCTTATAAACCAAAAAGTTAATTTGTGTTGCTGTGGATACAATATAATGATCAAATGCAGATGATATACTATTATCAGAAGCTAAATTAAAGCTAAAGCTCATATTTATCCAGTAGGTGAGAGCTAGAGCCCTTTACAGCTGGCTCTATGACAGATTTCTCTAGTTCTCAAAGTGAAATTCTGATTTAGCTTTCCTCTTACTGGTCATTTAGTGTAATGTACTTTGTACAAGTTCTACACACTGATGTTATGTCCAGTGTTAACAATGTTTAAACAGGATTTACTTTTCAGATTCCTGTAGAGTTTTCTGCTCGACGTATATTGAGGAATCAAAACAAGTTAAGAAGAACACTGTTTGCTACTGTCACTAACCTTTAATACTTCCATATGTAGATACATGGCCATGGAGTGGAGTGCCAACTGAAGCAACAATCATGCGCCCAAATCCTTCAATCACAACTGTGCCTTGAAACAAAATTAGGCTTCTCAGTCTGACAAGTTTAAACAACTGTTTTAAGTTTCATCTATTCTGCATTAAACAAACTTTGTAAAATGATGCTTATAAAATTGTTGACTATACACAGTATTTATTATGTCTTGCTAAAATATGAAATATTATTACTTGGCAGTAAATTGAATGATTAATTAAGTGTTATCAGTCAAATACCTATCTGTACATATGGATTATCTTTGCCAGTTCTTGTTTCATTTTATTGTTGTTCACATTGTGTATTCTGGCTGTGTTAAGAAAAAGTGGTTCTAGTACATCTGAATTTAGCGCAAGTGTTGTATGTAGGCAATAGTGTCACTACCCAATTGGTGGCCCGAAAGAAGAACTAGTACTATTGTGCATGTGTTATTTCTGGCAGTTAAATTCCATCGGGGGGTCCAAATAACTTATTTTGCACCGTTGGTGATGAAATCCAGTATATCCTCCAAGAAATTGAGATTTTGGAGCTTTCCTCACTTGGGTAATGACCATGGCATGAAGTACCATGAACCAATATGACTTCAGACAATATGCTGCCATCCATGCCACATGGTCACTTGGCCATTAGAGTGCCATTTACACAAGACAATACTTTGTGCATCCTCACTATGGTGGGATACATTGCCAGTTCTAGTGCTTTTATCCATATTGCACACACATTCCAGAGCAACATACTTTGCTAGCTTTGTCAGTTCTAAAGCACCACATTTACAATTACAGGCTCCACAGCTTGTGCCCAACCAGCCAGAATTATGATTTGCAGTTATGGGAGGTATCTTTGCCTGTCAGTACATTCTTGAGGACCATGACCAATTTACAATGACTAACAGTATTATGGACCAACATCCGGCACCATTAGTGTCGGAAATTATTTTACACCCACCATAGCAACAAGCCTACCTCACTCTCAAGGTGGTTTTCATTGTTCATAGCACAAAATCATCAGACTAGAATGTTAGATAAGAGTTATACCATGAATGGTGGTGTGACAAAACTCCATCAGAGTTCTGGCAACATTTGTGTGCCTTGATCAATACTAGTGAAGTTCTTGATACATTGCTATTGCACATCTGACAACAATGAATGCTCCTTCATGTGTGGGTGGCTTTAGCTGAACACAAGGGGCAGCCATCACAGAGCCTGTTCCAGATGGCTGCCAGAGAGCACACAATGCTCAGTGCATATGCCACATTGGCTGTGTCTTCAAACATCAATTCATCTGAGGATGGCTAACTCTTTCCAAGCCTTCCCAATGGCATGATACCACAAATGCACTGGTACTATGCCCTAACAGCCAACAAACGTCTTCAGTGAATCATATATGGTTACAATGTCTGCATGCATGTCTGAAGAACATTGTATCATGAAGATTTTAATGCTGTATTGTAATAATATACAATGCATCAATGCCTTGATGAGCTAAAATGATGATATGATACTCATTGCTTTGTGTGGGACTCATGAATTGTGCAAACATAAGGTAGTGACTATGTGACATATGTAAGTTTAGACTTGGTCTCAAGGCATGAGCAGATAGCCAACCTGGCTAATGGAACCTCTCATGATAAGCAGGAAATCCAGATTTGAGTCCCAGTGCATCACAAATTTTCATGTGTTGCAAACAGCTGATGTCAATGCATTTTCACAATATGCAAACTTATTTCATAATGTTTACCATAGCTGTAATCATCAGTGACAGAGTCTGTATTGTGAAGATGCAAACACTGTACAAACACAGACATTGTAATCATTTATTGTGCATCCTTGCCTTGAAAGACTAAAATGATGATATAATATTTGTCTCCCTGCAAGGGAATCATGATTTGTGTGAGCATAAGGTTTGTGACTAAGTGATGTGTGGAAGTTTTGATCAGTCCTGAAGGCAAACTCAAACAGCCAACATGTGTTTAAGGAGACTGCTCATGATAAGTCTGTAGAACTGGTCCAGCACAAATTTTCATGTGTTGCAAACAGCTGACATCAACACATATTCACAATCCGCAAACTTGTATGGTAATCTCCAATAAACTCTGAAGTCTGCTCACTGTAATTGAGAAGATGACAAGACAGCTCAAAACATTACTGCGCTGCACTAATCTGTATGACATCACTCACTCACACTGAGAGTTGGCTCCATAATCTCAAAATTATGCACTAGCATAAGCTACCACAACAGGGATTCGTTCATTTCATGGATGCTTTGGATCTAAAGCTATGATATGCATCCAAATGCAACAGCGATCTGCAGTGAGTGCAATAGATCACAACACCTACCAACAACATCACCTACCAGAGGTTCATCAGCACACAGAAGAGCACAGGTCACAAGAAGCTGACTGAGGACACAGCAATTCAACATTGATGCTGCTGACCCAGTCACTACCACCTCCAGCATACACTAATGAGTCACAAGATTACACATCCCCAACAAAACATCAGGCTTAGTCTTTTTAATTAACATGGACTCAAGCATCAGCACCATTTCCCTCATATGCACAGGATGTGAATAGAAACAAAACGTTACTGTTAATGACTGTGAATGATCCTGATGTCCCCACACAAAACTCTGACAGTCAATATTTGTCTAGCAACTCAATTGGAGTGGGTATTTATCATCACTAACACAGCTCAACTGCACTAGTGTGGAGTGGGGTGGGCATTTATCATCACTAACATAGCTCAACTGCACATTAATGTATCTGATGATGGAAATTAGCATGCACAGATGGAAAACACCTGCCTTACTTGGATTTCTTGGCTATGCAACACATAGTGGTATTATGCCAGAGCAAAGTGAAAAACAGATCTGTTATGGGTGGAGAATGATGCTGTACATCATAAACTGCAGTCCATCGCAAATGAATTGCAAGCTGCCTAGTAACTGATGGAGAGGTTGAAGATGAATACAAAGTGGACACAGATTATAAGCTATGCTCAGGTAGTGAAGTTTCCTGGAACAAAACAGGTAGCAACTTCCAATTTGCAGCTACCTCAGTTGATGCAACAACTTAGGAAACATGCTGCCAATGCGTCACACTGCCATTCTCACATTACCTACATCCACTTCACCAATGCCCAGCTCCTGCTCATCGGGCTTACCTGCTTTGGCTACTGCAGTTACATGCCTGTCATGACCAGCTGTCTGCATGACAATCTGCAGTGTAGTCAAAAAGTTGTAAATTCCTTCATCATTGGTGTCTGCAAGGGGGATGGGACGTGGGGGAAGGGGGGGGGGGGGTGGCAGGCTGTCTGGCTGTAATATTATTGATTAATCAAGAGAGACCAGTGAAGAAACTTAATGTATGCATAGGCAATATGTCAGTAAAATTATCAATTAATCAAAGATGCTCACTGAAATACCTTTTTGTATGCACAGGCTGTGTGGCAGTAAAATGATCAAGTAACAACAGTGTGATAATTGAGAATCTTTTTGTATGTACAGATTATTTTTGCAGTTCTTATTTTGTTTTCTTGTTGTTCACATTGTATATTCTAGCTGTGATAAATAAATTGGTTCTGGTACATTTGAAATTGGTGTGCATATCATTACACAGTAATCCGTTATTAAGTTAATACATATTTATAACTTACCTGCATTTACTATAGGATCAGTAGGTCCTTTCTGCATGCATGGAACATCTCCTGATATTCGGGTATCTTCAACTTTCAGATCATAACTTTCAATAACAACTCCATCAGCTGGAATTACATCACCCACCTTCACCTAAACAGAAAAGGTTAATATTTACTATTTTTAAATTTATTATTTATTTATATTTTTAAGCACTCAGTTCCATATTCCTGGAAATTTTTCCAAGTAATCAGTGGGGTTTATGTAATATGTGCAGTAAGGAAATGTAAGTTGGTGGCAATATTCATACTAAAGTAATAGATGTAACAATGCATGTAACATGCAGTCATTGTGTGTGGAGAAGGTGGCCACACAGCAGGCCTACATGTGCTTCAGGAATATTATAGAACTTTCCAAGTAGGTGGTCTTCTAATCTAAAGAAGTATTAAAATCAGTAGATACTATCCCGCCAAGAGGATGGAGTTCTCCACCTAACTTGGTTGGAGGTTACAACTTCACCCGTGGTACTTTTCTACTCTCTCACATCATGTATCCCCTTTTTTGTAATTGACCATGACATTGTAGATTGTGTCAAAAAGTTCAGGCAATATACAGTCCCACCATTGTCAATATGTGGGTGGCTGTATTCCGTTGCTCTATAGCCCAAAAATTCTACACAATAATATTCAAACAAAATCTTGAAATAGTAATGAGTCAAATTAGTGGGATAAATATTGGTAAAGTAAGTAGTTGAACTGAGGTTGTAATTGTTGGTCAAAACCCAGGATGATAATAATACTGCCTAAACCAGACTCTTTTGTAATTTGATCTATGCATTTATTTATTTCAGAAATGCACAGTGTATGTGAATAGTGCCAAGTATAAATAAAGTCTGTGAGTAACTGGTCAGTATTTGAACAGCAAGGCAAAGTCATAATCACTTCGTGCAATGGAGCATTCACAGCTAACAGCGTGTGCTAAATAAATACACACAACAGTAAAATAAACTCACAAAAACCATAAAAACCTCTCAATATTTGTTAGCATGAACTCTTGTCTTTCAAGGTGAATCTAAATTTCATAACCATTAAAGCTAGTCCAAGCAACTTTGTCCAAGACAATAACACAATTTAAATCAGTTAAAAGTAGCAAAGATTTACAAATTCACAGCTGCAAGAATAAATGAATGAAAGAAAAGTTTCAAGCACACAGGAGCTCTTCACTCACTAAAACAACTTCAGACTGAAATCAGTGTTCTGAAATTTACAAGTTTTACCATTCAACCACAAAAACTAATGATGAATGACCAAAGACGAAAGATTCACAGCAAAAGACTGTGTGGTCCATTGTACATGGTGGTTATTTAAAAGCAGTCATGTCACCACTACTTAACTATACAAAGATACTTTAAAAATGAGAATGAATCAGAATTTATCCATTAATTTCATGTAACTACTTACAATAAAACATTAGGCACATCTTTGTTGTGAGTTTGTAACCTCTTGAACATAAATGCATATGTTAATCAAACCTGCACATTTCACAGTGGTATTTGAACCAAGATCAATACCAAGGACACCTAAACTTCTATTCATATCTACTGTGGTGTATGGATGTATTTTGTTCTATATCTACATCTACATCTATACTTTGCAAACCACTTTAAGGTGCATGCCACAGAGTACATTCCATTGTACCAGTCACTATGGTTTCTTCTCATTACATTCATGTATGGAGCACAGGAAGAATGATTGTTTGGAGGCCTCTGTACATGCAGTAATTATTCTAAACTTATCCTCACAATCCCTATGTGAGTGATACACAGAGGATTGTAGTACATTCCTAGAATCATCATTTAGAGCCAGTTCTTGAAACTTCCTTAATAGACTTTTTTGGGATATTTTACAAATATCTTTAAGATTCTTCCAGTTCAGTTCCTTCAGTACCTCTGTGACACTTTACCATGGATCAAACAAACCTGTGACTGATTGTACTGCTCTTCTCTGTATATGTTCAACATCCCTCTGCTAGTCCTATCTGATATGGGTCCCACACACTTGACCACTATTCTAGAACCAGTTGTACGAATGATTTGTAAGTGATCTCCTTTGTTGACTGATTGCAGTTCCCCAGTATTCTATCAATGAACTGATGTCTACCACCTGTTTCACCCATGACTATGTGATCATTCCACTTCATATACCGATGAAGTGTGATACCCGGACATTTGTGTGAATTGGTCGATTCCAATGTGATTGATATTATAGTCACAAGATAACATCACCTGAGATGTTTATAACATCTCTGGTGTTTGTTTTACACTTGCAGCCAGCAGCTGTGTAGCATTTTGATGTTAGTGCAGTGTGTAAGGGACATCCTTCTCTAATTACTTTTCTTCAACAGAACTAGTAAATATCTGAAATATTTTTTGAATTTTGGTTATGATGATATTATCTCAACCATTTTTCTGAAAAGTTACATATAATTTCATACTTAATTTTCTATATTTCAAGTTAAAATTTATGAAAATGAATTACTTTGTTACAATTGATATCTACAAGCTCTGAATGTATAGTTAAATTTTTTTTAGAAACATTCGAAATTACAAAAAATTTTTGCACACTTAAAATTTATATTATTACTTATACAATCTAGTATTGTTTATTATGTTTATTTCTGGATTCATTTATAAAATAATAATCTAAACTAACAGAAATTCTTTTGTCTAGAAAAATTGAAAACCCTTCGGAATATTGTAAATACTGCAGAGTAAATTAACAATAGGCATGCCTCATATGTGATATGACATGTTGTAGTTTGGATGAACAATGTAATTTCAGCTTTGTTAATGCAAAAATTCAAAAGACGGTTTGAAATAGTAAAATGTGATGCAAATGAACATTGAATAAACAAAAATCCTGCACAGACATTCTTCAATTTATTTAGATCAAATGGAGTATGAGAACCTGAAATAATAAAATTTCAGCTTCAAGAATGAAGAACTGGAGCCAACTGTGCAAGAAAAATAAGTAAAAAGTTTATTGTAAGTCTTACTCCTCTTGCATCTTCTGAAAAGACTTCACCATTGTAGACAGTAGCGACAACAAAGAAGGGATGGGTAGATTACAAGTGACTTACTTGTTAGCTTGTTCCAAAGCATGGCTGATGTGATCAGTATATAGCAAATAGAATGGCCATGGCTTCCACTTAGGTTCAATTCATATAGTTATACCTCACACACGATTCACTACTGTACATTAATATTACTGGCAGTAGTGCTTGGAGCCTGTCAACAGCATCTGGAACATATCAGGCTTCTACTGACTACAGCCATTGTCAGCTACTCCATTTTCTGTGTGCAGCACCACAGTTAACAGGACGTGTTCAGTGAACAGTTGTGGGATGGGTTGTCCATCTTTCTTGCAGTCCTCAGAGGCGTTTAATGTATTGTGACAGCAGACAGATTGTTATAAAGAGGCTTAACTTCAGCATATTTTAGCCAGTCTGGCAATGCTATGATGATAAGAGATTGATTACACAAATAACTTAAGACAGAACTAAACTCGCGTGAGCACTCTTTGATTGACTTCATATGTCATCATAACCACTAGAATACATAGATTTTAAGGATTTTATGATGGATGCTACTTTTTTGGGAGACATCAGTGTCATTTCCATTTTACTGAAGTTATTTGTAAAGACTGGTCTCAGATATTCAACTGCACTGTTTACTGAACCTGATAACCCCAAGCTGTCAGTAACAGAAAAGAGGTTTGCAACTACATGTACTTATTACCAATGTCTCATTTATTTTTAAAGCTATCTGTTTCTCTTCCTTTGTGGCCCCATCTATCTCATCTTCACTATATCCCATACAGCCTGGTGTAATTATCTTTTTCTCATAATAAAGCTGCTTAGATTATGACTTATTTGCTTCAATGTTTTGCAGTATTCTTTGTAATGAATTATAATGCCAGCATCAGAGCTGTTCCTAGACAGTAGATACAGTCACCTTTTTGTTCCAAATGATATATTTATTCCTTTTGTAGTCCATAATTTATTTTTAGACTACTGTTTGATTTACCCTCAGGGGAAAACAATTTTCAAAAGAGGAAGTAACTTTATTAATGTATGCTTTGTATTTTCCATTGAGTCAGAGGTATTGTAAACATCTACCTAGTTAATGTCTTTGAGCAATCTCTTAAAATTCTCAATTTTTGACTGATTTATTACCCCATGTACTAAGGCTCAATAGATGTTTTATCCTGACAAGTTTCAACATTTAACACAAAATGCTGCATTTCATGACTAGATAGCCCATTTACTATTGGTTTTGTGACACGAGATTTTTTTCCTAGATTTGTCTACAAAGATATTATCAGTATCAATCTCAGAGCATTTACAAACACCAATTGTGAAGTTCACAGTAGGAATTGTATTGAATGCCAGTGTTAACGATTGTGATAATTGCTCACTGACAGAGCTTTTCAATAAATCCACATTATAGTCACCAGCAACCACTAATTCCTTGTTTTTTACTTGGGATAACAGTGCTACTAGATTTTTATGAAGAGGTTAAAGTTTCCTGAAGGTACTCAGTACATACTTACTACTATGAAGGACTTATTACAAAATACTACTTCTGTTGCACATGTTTCTAAGAGCTGCACTCAGACAAATTTATTAATAACAATATTGTTGAAATCAAAACAGTTTCTGACAAATGTGGCAACTCTCCCATCTTCATATTTTCTCTACAGGTATAAGAAGCTAACTTGAAACCTGTAACATGTAACATATTTATATCAGTGGTCACATGATGTTCAGAGAGGCAGATTATATTAACTGGCTTGCCCAACTTTTAATTCTTCATCACAAATAAGCAACTCATTAAGCTTACCCCTTAGTCTTTGGATATTCTGATGCAATAAGTGTAATTGATTTTGTGCACTGGCTGAATCAATCTAATTTTACTGTCAATTTTTTAAAATCTCTGGTTTCAATCAGGGACTGTTAGCATGAACTGTGTACATTAAAATTTGCTTCCTGGCTGCCTGTTCTATCAATGTGGAAGTCATTTTCAGCCTGTGTGTGGACATCTTTTGTTTTTGCCCTCCCTCCCCTAAAAAATCTGTTGTTGTGTTACTTGCAACCACTGGTACTTTACCACTTGTAATAGTGCCCCTCCCCCTTAAGTTATTTGCTATTAGCCCAGACAGTTTACTCTTCCCTTTCCTGCTGAGGTGAAGGCTGTGCCTAGTCCCACATACTGACTGAATCAACAGGAACCACACCAATATGATACCCCATAAATGATCAAGGCAGCCGTTCCACCTCTAAATTAAGTCATCTAAAAAAAGAGTTTTTATGAGGCTGGTCATGGGGCCTCAGAACAGATCCAAGCCCAACATCAGTAAGTCTCATTGCTGGTGCCATCTTCAAATCAGCATTCATGACAAACAGTTATGAAGCAAAGAATAGTTACTGTGAAGAAATACTGAGACCAAAGAAATTAACGTAAATTTAAGGACAGCTCATTGACAAGGACCAAGGACTTGTTGTAATGCCAGTTCTCTCTTGCAAAGTTCTGAGAAACTGGTGTCTCGCAGAAGGATCCAGAAGACACGTATGGTGAAATGGGCACTGAAGTCATGACTGTCCTGTTGCAGAGCATGCTATGCAACAGGATCTTGTGTGGTGCCAGTATACACCCTCTGTCTATTTCCATTCATCCTGACTAACACCTTGGTGGTAGTCATATGAATGTAAAATGCTGAATGATGTTTACATAACAGAATGGACACTACATGTTTCTTTTCACAGGTGACTCTGCTCTTGATAGCATATGTTTTGCCCTTTACGTGGCAGGTAGTTGGTGGTAGGAGGATTCGTAGGGCAAGTCTTACAGCAGGTAGGAGCCATAGGGTGGGCAATGGGTGCTGAAGGATCATAGCATCTAACCACGAAACATTTCAGTCTCACTCCCTACAGCACTATATTTTCACCTTGCAGAAATAAGTGTAACTGTTACTTTAATAGCATGTCAAACCAAATATGTGGCAGTATATAATAAGTATTTAATCAAGATAGTACTCCTTCAGGCAGCTTTCCATTTTGTCATAAACTACTTACCAAAACTAATATGTTGCCTCACTCACCAAAATGTTGTATTACATGGAAGCCATTTGCATCTGAACACTGCACGTATCACACTACTCATTCATACCTGTGAGATCCAACATACATTTTAAGTTCCAACCTTGTCAGCTAAAGGAGAGCATTTCCAACAGAAAATTATCCTAATGCGAGGTCAGGCTCCCTAACCTTTGGTTGTCTGCCTAACACATTTCTCATTACTTTACTTCATTATTTTGTTGATGCATTATTACTACCTTATATCCTTCTTCTTTACTTGCTTCATTACTCCATTAACTAAAAAATAAACATTTACTTTGGTACTCATATACAAAAAATGAATCTAGAGGCTAACACTTCCATGTTAACAAGTCCTAGTACTACATGCAAATTTTGCTCTCATTACACAACAGACAAAACAATGATTGTTAAAAACATTACACTGCATACCATCATATTATTTTAAACTCAGGGCTGAAGGACAATACACATATGTACCTTTCTTTATTGTTTGAAGCATTATTGTAGGCAACTGCATTTAACTTATGTTTATTTCACTGTTGCCTGAAGGGCTATAGTATGCTACATTTCACCAAATGTTAATCTTTCCTAAGTAACTGCAATAAGCACTAAAACCTTTTATATGTTACAAAAAATGGTAATAAACCATACAGTCAAGAGTTCTCTCTTTCTTTACTTCTGCTGCTACATAAATTCCTGCTGTCTCCACATATGAGCTGATCATAAGTATGATTTTCTAATATTTTCATATTTCTCACATATCCTGACATACTTTATATTGTACAGTAACTTTTCACTGAAAGAAATTTATTCCTGCTGAAACCAAATCATCCTAATTATTCTCATTAGACCATTCAAAACCAAACTGTAGATATATATACTGTGCATGCTTCATAATTAAATTATTGTTATTAATTAAGAAATAATTAAAATAGTGAGTACCTTAAAGAATTCCCATGCAGCAGGATATGATGGTCTTAGTCTGGACACTCTTAAGAAATGTATACATAAAATTGCATCACCTTTATCATCAGTTATAAACTTTCATATGGAAGATGGTCTATTTCCAGAAGAGTTGAAAATTGCCCAAGTTGTGTCTATTTTTAAAAACGGAAACAGAAATCTAGTAGGAAACTTTTGACCCATATCTGTTCTACCAATAATATCCAAAATCTTTGAGAAAGTAATATACCTAAGAATCTGGAACTTCCTGGTATGCAAAAAAGTGATTTCTACGGGGCAGTATTGGTTTGTCAATGGGTCATCCACCATAACAGCAGCAGCCAACTTAATCAAAGGTGTCACTCAAGCAATAGATAATAAAGAACATATATGTGGCATCTTTCTAGACTTACAAAAAGCATTTGACTGTGTTGATACGATGATATTGCAGGACAAATTGTGGAATTATGGCATTCAAGGCACAGTCCATAATCTGATGAGGTCCTACTTGACAAATAGGAAGCAGTTTGTGTCTATTAGCACTACAGAGGGAGCATACATACAAACACCACTGACATAAATTCTTTTAGACTATTCCACAAGGGTCGATAGTAGACCACTTCTTTTTATTATTTATGTTAATGATATTCAGTCCACAACAAACCATGCAACATCTATCTTGTATGGAGATGATACCATGTTAATATGCCACAATCCAAGTTATTCACAGCTCGAAGTGGAATCCAATACTGCAGCAGGCTTATTTCTGCAGTATTTTAACGAAAAACAGAACTAAAATTAAACACAAATAAATCCGTCTGTATTGAATTTGATCTTGGGAGGCAAAAAACTTATGAAAACCAAATTTTAATGGCTGACAAATACATTAAAAAATAATACTCGACCAAATTTCTTGGCCTGACACTTGATGCAGAGTAAAATTGGTTTGATTATGTAAATTATGTTTTCAAAAAGCTATGTACTAACATATATGACACCTTTTTGTAACTTCACCACTCTGAGGCAAATATATTTTGCACTATTTGAATCCCATCTTAGCTATGGAATAGAGGTATGGGTATCCAGCAGTAAAGGTAATATGAAAAGTGTACTTATCTTACAAAAGAAGGCACTTAGATTTATGAGAAAGAAACGTGCTATGGAGTCCTGCAGAAATTTGTTTGAAGAATTTAAAATACTAGTTGTTCATAACCTGTATGTACTGAAGATAATCATTATGGCAGTAAACAGTAACGAAACACTTAATAAAGAAATACACAATCACAACACTAGAGGTAGAGAAAGACCCCATATCATCTCTCATAGAACAACACGTTATGAGAAAAGCCCTCACTATGCCAGCATACTACTGAATTGCTTCCATCCTAATATCTCCAAATTGCCCATTACAAAACTAAAAAAGAAATTAAAATTATGGCTCCTAAACAATCCTGTATATTCAATAGATGAGTTTCTAGATTTAGCACTCTTATGATCGAAGACCATCTATCTAAAAAGATATCTAATCTCAGATCATAGACTGTGTCACAAACTGTAAATATTTTTATTATTTATTTATTTTTTTTATTCATCCGTGGAACAATAAATATTGTATGGATGTCGTCAGATTACAACACATGAGCACACATTTACATTTACAATTAAACAGGTTTCTCCTATTTTGTGTAGTTTTTATAACTAGTCATACACATATTTATAATTACATAATATTTTGGTGATAATGTCATATGTTGCTAATAATCTACATCTATGTTAAATATTCTTTTACAGTATAACAACTTTTACTTACTAAAAAGGTTTTAAGCTTTTGTCTGAAAGTGAGGGGCTCATTTATTTCTTTAATTTCTTGTGGTAATTTGTTGTACAGTTTTATCCCATTGTAAAATATACTTTTTTGTGTCTTTGCCTTGTTCTTTCTATCTAGATGGAGGTGGTGACAAGCTCTTGTTTCATGGTCATGTATTAGGCTGTTTGTGTTGTACATGTTGAGATTTTTCTTAACGAACATTATGTTCTGAAAGATATACTCACAAGAAACAGTTAGAATTCCTAGCTTTCTAAATAATTCTAGACAGTGGGCCCTGTTGTTGCTATTTGTTATTATCCTTATGGCTCTTTTTTGTACTTTGAACACAGTTTGTATGTTACTGGCACTTGTTCCCCAAAACATGATCCCATAGCTGAGGACTGAGTGTAGATATCTGTAATATGTTATTTTAAGACAGGTATTATTGCATACCGGTGCAAGGATTCTAAGAGCATAGCATGCTGTGGATAATTTCTTTGCCAAAATGTTGACATGGTTTGTCCATTTCAGTTCGCTGTCTACATTCATCCCTAAGAATTTGGTACTTGTTACACATTCTAATTCATTATTATTAACTTTTATTCTAGTGGCATTGTGTTTTTTGTTCAATTGGAAGTTAATATAGTTAGTTTTCTTTACATTTAGGGTTACTTTATTTTTTAATGACCAGTTGTGGACATCATCATTGAGAGCCTCATTTGCTCTTTCTGACAGTTGTGTTGGTTTTTCACCTGTTATTACTATGTTGCTGTCATCAGCAAAAAGTATTTTTTCACCATGTCTGATACTTTGTGGGAAGTCGTTAATGTATATAAGAAACAATATTGGGCTTAATACACTTCCCTGTGGGACGCCTATATTCATATTTTCTGGGTCAGACAGGTGTTTTATAAGGGAATTGTATGAAACTTGTGATATCTCAACTCGTTGAACTCTGTTTTCCAAGTATGATTTGAACCACTTCTTTGTCACACCTCTTATTCCTATTTGCCCTAATTTATGAAGTAAGATTTTGTGGTCAACTGTATCAAAGGCCTTGGACAAGTCTAAAAAGATACCACTTACATTTTCACCTTTGTCCAGTGCTTCTAAAATTACTTTAGTGAACTGTGCTATAGCATATTGCGTGCCTTTTCCAGGCCTAAAACCAAATTGGTCATTGGAAAGAAGATTATATTTATTCAGGTAATTTAGCAGTCTCTTTTTTACTAGTACTATTATTTTAGAAATGATAGACAGTATAGAGATCGGCCTGTAGTTCTCTACATTTTCCACATCTCCGTTTTTAAGGATAGGTATAACTTTTGCTTGTTTTAGGTACTCCGGAAAGTATCCAGATTCGAGAGATTCATTAATTATGTCTGTTAATGGGCCCTTTATGGAGTCTATACAATCTTTAATTATGCAGACTGGGATTTCATCAAGTCCTACTGAAGTTTTATTTTTTAGTTGGTGTACTACTAGTGCCACTTCCCTTTCTGTAGTTGGCAAGAGCACCATTGAGTTTGTTGGCCAGTTCTGAGTAGGTAAATCATACGTATCTGGAAATTTCTGCTGTAATTTTTTTGCAATACTACTGAAATATGAGTTTACAAAATCAGCTAATTTTTTAGGGTTACCTACTGGTACATCTTTGTTTTTAATATGTGAATTGAGGTCCTTTTTAGCAGAGTTAGATGTTTCCTGTTTGACGATGTTCCAGGCTGCTTTGCTCTTGTTTTCAGCTTCAAGCAATATTTTGTTGTTTGAAAGTTTTTTTGCGGCTACCAACACCTTTCTGCAAATTTTCCTGTACTTTTTGTAGGATTGCAGAACTTCTGGGTTAGATTGATTATTTTTTATGGAGTTGAGATATCTAAGAGTTTCCGAGGATTTTTTGATACCTGTAGTCACCCACTGATTTCTCTTTGTAGTTTTAATTTGATAAAGAGTTTTGGGAAACATCTCTTCAAATCTGAGTTTAAAAATTGACATGAACTTGATAAATTTCTGATTTGCATTGGTTTCTGCATAGACTTCCCTCCAATCTTCATATTCTAGCTGGGATTTAAACTGATGCAGGGCTGATTTGGAAAACATTCTTTTGTATGTACAAAGTTTAGGAGGAGTTTCTACATGAATGTTAGTTTTTAAGATCTGGCAGAGGTGGTCTGCTAGGCCCAGCTTTTGGACAACAATATGACATTTTTTACTATCAATATCTGTAGCTACATGATCTATAGATGAGGAGGATTCTTTCGTTATTCTAGTTGGACAATTAACAAGGGAGGATATTCCATAACAGCTTAGAATATTCACATACATGTTGCTAGCCTTATCAGGCTTCATCATATTAATGTTTAAGTCACCACAGATAATTACATTTGCTTTTGGTCCAGAAACCTTGTCTAAGCTTTGATTCAGTTTTGAGAAGAATATATCAATGTCTCCACTAGGAGAGCGGTACACACAAAATACGACTAATTTTTTTGCTATGCCAGGTCCTATTATTTCAACAGCGGAAAGTTCGAAATGTTTGTCCTCACCTAGATCTAAAAGATCATATCTTACTTTAAATGACATACCTTTTTTTACATAGATACATGAACCTCCACCATTCATTGAGATTCTGCTATAGTAACATGCAAGGTCAAATGAGGCTAATGCAATGTGTTCAATTTGCTTCCCTTTGCACCAGTGTTCAGTGATACACAAAATTTGGCTATCAATTTTTTCCAATTCTACTTCTAGCTGTTGTGCTTTGTTCTTTATGGCTTGAATGTTTTGGTGAAACACTGTTAGGCATTTGTTTTCACTTATCTTGGTGGCTCCTTTCCCTTTAGACCTGATGCTAAAAAATCCTTCAGATGAGCTGGTGGCATGGTTATTCTTCTGTTGATGACAGTGGAGGTGAGTCTGTTGCCAGTTTGACTTGGAAGTTGGTGTATCTGAAGGTATCTGCCTTATGTTAGTCTTGTAACTGAGGCCGGGTACCAAAAATCCTGCAGAGTTGAAAGTTTCCTGGTTCTTGTGCTTCTTCTGTTTGCTTCTGTTACTGCTGATGATGGTGAAGCTGGTGAAAAGTCTTTCACTGTTGAAGACTGAGGAGCGGCCAATACTGATGAAAGGTCATTGGCTGTTGGCACATAAGGCGCTTTTTTTTCTTGTTAATGATGCAGTTGCGCAGTATGTAGCTGCTTCTGCTGAAGCTGCTTTGGAAACTTCTGTCCTAGTTGAATCATTTATCTCAGCTGTTTTTGACGAAAGTGGAGATTCTAGTGCTGGACCTGTTGTCAGTGATTCAGTTTCATTTTCTTGTTGGAAATTTTCAGTTGCTGTGTTTGGTGGTGGAAGTGGTATGGTCGTGCTATTCTTGTCCTTAACTGCCTTCACTGCATTAAGGATTTCTCGACTAATGAATGATTTTCCGAGTTTATTTCTGTGAAGCCCATGCCTTGTAAAATGACTTCTCTCTGCGGATGGTACGTCCACATTTGTGGCATTTGGGAGGCTTCGGCAGATTTTCTCAAATTTCCTATTAGTAACTGTGATTTCTCTGTTGACACAGGATTCTTCTATAAGATCATGTCTTTGTGGGATACTGGCAATGAAGAAGTTAACATCTGTAATTTTCTGTAATGTACTTCTTAGATCTGAATACTGTGTTTCAAGCTGTAGATTCCTTAATCTAAGTATTGCAATAACAAATTGATTTTATGCATAGTCCATATATGTAACATTGTTCTCTCAAGTAAATTGAGAAAAAATTGTGTAGATAAAACTGCCAGGTAATAGTATGTAACTCTAGTAAGTAAGGCTCTGACTTATCCAGAAGACTGGAAAAAAAGAGAGAGAAAAAATAACCTTTTTTTAATCAGTTGATGTTGTACCAAAATAAATAAATTCAATCCTCTTACAGTTCCATTACTTCTGATCATAAATCCAGTATAAACTAGTAGCACAAAAAACTTTACTCTTACACTCTCCTACACCTAAGGTGCAAAGCTGAAAGCAATTACTGGGAACTTACAAACTATTGACAGGACAGTAGATAAGATTTAGTGATTCAGGAAAGAGGAAAAATGAAATCATCCAGCTTGAAGATGCATTATAGCCACATAATGAAATCATTAAAGAACATTAATCCCTACTAAAGAATACATTTACAAGTAACCAGACTACTCCCCTTCCATCTATTTCTGCATTACTAAATGGAATTTGATATGTACTCTTCAAAACATTTACAAGATCAGTTCAAAACACAATAAAATTCATGAATATTTGAGCCCCGGCAAACACAAGTATACTCCACATCATATTTAGACTGAAATTTCTTGAAAACTGTCTACCTCACTGTAAAATGCAAAATTTACTTTTACATCAATCAAGCTGTTCATCTCATTAACTTTTAACAATGTGTACATTGCTATCCTTGGAAACTTACCAGAAGACTTCTTTTGTTTGGCAAACCTCCACTTTCTTTTCAACAGCACCACACATAATCACAGCATTACTTACACTTATCTTTATAACATAAGGGCAGATAAAAAATCTGCATAATACATGGAAGCAGGAGTAAGCACAATATAAAATTTAAGGAAATGTGCAAGCTTTAGGAGCTCCTTCTGCCAGAAAAATTAAAGAGGGATGAAGGAAAAGGACTGGCGAGGTTTAGGAAATGAGAAGTGTAATAGAAACCCAATCACCCTGGACATCCCATAATTGCTGGCTTCAAAGCATCCACAGAACATATATCTGCCTTAGTTGATTAATACCTGCAGCCTAGAGTACAAGACCTGGCTGCTATATTAAAGACACCAACCATTTCCTTGATCATCTGAAACCTGTGCCTGTTCCACACCCACAACAAATCTTGGTGGTCACCACTGATGCAGCCTCCATCTATACCAACATCCACCATGTAAATAGTCTGTCTTCCTGCTGAACATTAAGGCAACAGTGCCCACCTGATTCCAAGCCTATGATGTCCTTCCTGTTCACTTTAATCAACTTTATGCTTATGAACAATTACGTTATTTTTGATGGGCAGACATACAAACAGATCTGGGACACAGCCATGTGGACCAAAACAGCTACTTCCTAAGCCAGCCTTTTCATGGTTAACTTGGAGGGGGGCTTTCCTGAGAACCATAAGTCTTTATCCCCTGGTTTGGCATAGGTACAGTGATGACATCTTTGCCATAAGGACTCACGGTGAGGCTGACCTGTCAAAATTTTTGGAATAAATACAGTTCCTCAAATAAATTTCACATGGCCCTATTCTGAACCCCTTGCCTCTTTCTTTGATGTGGGCACTAGCCTTGCTGAAGGTCAGCTCCACATCTCTGTTCACATAAAATTCTACTAACAAACAGCAGTACTTACATTTTGATGGCTGTCATTCTTTCCATGTCAAACATTTCCTGCCATACAGACTTGGCACTTGAGGCAAAGTATTTATTCAGATGCAGACTTATTACAGCGACACCATCCTTTTCACTTCAGCATTCACTAGATATAATTACCCCACTAATATAGTTCAAAAATAGATTTGCCAGGTGATCACATCCAATCCTGTTACTACTGATTCCTCCTAAAAAAAATTAGGAGTATATCTCTTTCATCGAGTGCTATCTTGGTCTTGAATGTATTTATCAGCTACTTTGACAAGGCGACAACTTCCTAAATT
The DNA here is from genome assembly GCF_021461395.2 of Schistocerca americana. Classification (NCBI taxonomy): domain Eukaryota; kingdom Metazoa; phylum Arthropoda; class Insecta; order Orthoptera; family Acrididae; genus Schistocerca; species Schistocerca americana. The sequence continues at coordinate 671,498,080 of NC_060122.1, forward strand.
CATGATCTGAAATGAGGTCAATTCTGTCAGACATTGTACCTATCTCACCTAGAACACCTTTTCGTCTACCCCACCACCTTTCCCTCCCCCATAACTGCAATATCCCCATCAGACTCTTTTCTCCTTGTGCACCTGTTTCCCTATCCTATATCTACTGTCCTTGTGGCCACCTTCACTTTGAAACATTCCCTATGCACCCTCCTACCACCATTCATAACAAACCTGTAACTAACAAAACATTCACTATCAAGGGGAGAGCCACCTGTGAAATAACAGATGACATGTACCAGCTGTTATGTAAACAATGTTTGACCTTCTACAATGGTGTGACTACCACCATGTTATAATTCTTCAGACTTTGATATTGATCCATTGATATCTTAGGGTGTTGGATATTCTGCCAAATGTCAAAGTCATTGTAGCATGATATGTGACTCATTATCTTCAGCAGGTGATACCTGAGACTTCTCATCACCTGTCTGTGTGCTGGCATTCCATTTTCAGTCCACAGTGATTCAGATGTTCTCTCTGCAGTCTGCTCCCACTAGGAGCATTCTTAGGTATTCCCTCTACAGTCCAGTGTGCCCAGCCGAGTGCTGGTGTTTCGTTTTCAGTACCATGCAGTCATCTATAGACTAGCATTCTGCTTCCAGTCTAGTGTGATAATAGATGTTCCCTTCGCAGTTCCATCCCAGTAAAAGTACCCTGCAACATTTCGTCTTTGCTTCATTGCACCTGGTGCTCTATCTGGAGTTCGTTTCTGATATCCACAGCCTTAGTTCTCCTTTTTGTGGAGTTTTGCTGCTGCTGTTGTGTTTTCTGCAACTCTAGTGCAATATGCCAGACTCTATTGAGTTGGTGCCCATAATCATCATTCATCATGTTATTCATTACCTTTATCTGTAAAAAATCTCTTAGAACAATGTCCCAGTATCTTTGGGTACATCAGAGCCTGCATTTCTTCCTAGTTCATGGAATGATTGAGTTGCAGACTGTGCTCAGCAATGGCTGGTTTAGTTGCCTAGCTTAGTCTGGTGTGCCCCTGATGTTCCTTGCATCTGATGTCCACTGTCCTTGTTCTTTACTCACTGTACAACATGGTACATTTTCAAGGTATGTCATAAATTACTTGTTTTCATAGATCCAGGTAGCCTTTCATATTTCCCAACAACCCTCTTGTTTTAGTGGTGGACAAAACATACACTTGATGTTGTTCTTCCTGCAAATCCTGCTGATTTTGGCAGAAATAGATCCTGATTAGGGCAGCTATGCCACAGTCTTGGCCTCATCTTGCTCTTCTTCTAGATTATGTGGCAGTGCAGTTGGTTGAAGGCCTTTCCAAATCTGTTTCACCATGCATCCATAAGTACAGAACATTGATTGCAGATGTTCTGTTGCTATTGCCACACTATCTGGAACTGAAAAGGTGTGCACTCCGTGGACAATGTCTTCAGAACTCCATTCTTCTGTACTGGGTTGTGACAGTTCATAGCTTGCAGGTATAAATTGGTGCATGAAGGTTTGTGATACACACTGTGGCCACACAATCCACCTGCTCTTCTTTTGGCAAGTGCATCCAGAAATGACAACTGACCACTCCTTTCTGGTTCCATGGTGAACTTAATATTTGGGTGGCATGAACTCAGATGTTTCACAAACTCACTAAGCCTATCCCTACCACAAAATTGTAATCCAGCTACCTGAGCAAGTGTGTGTGTTTGTATCTAGTTGTCTCTAATGCCTTCCCTCAAAATCTTTTCATGAACATATTGGCATTAAGCTGAGGTCGGTATATGCCTGAACAGGTCCAGCACATCATCATCAAATTTCTCTACAATCAGTTTCAATGAGTCTTTCAGTGGCACGCTATTGAACAGGCATACCACATGTAACCTGATAATTATATCAAATTCTGTGATATATAGTTGGTTGAGATGTTGCAATGGCAATCTCTTTCCATTTTCTTGGTGAACTTAATATTTGTCCTGAGTTGTGGGTGTGGTGAATACACTTCCTCACATATGGAAGCAGCAACTTCTTTAGTATTTGGCCATTGCGTATGCTGATGTGCCAATGTTGCTGACAATGGGATGCAGTGGCATGTCCTCTTTGTGTACTTTTGGCAGCCAATATAGTCCATATGAAACTGGTGCTTCCATTTGTAGACCACTTTCCTTCAAGAGAACCCTGCTCTTTGTGACCACTTTGTCCATAGTGTCTCATTCCAAAGGTCTGTGTACACGGTCCTCCAGAAGGAAGTTAATGGATTTCTCATCATAACTGTCATGCTACATAATGACTGTAGGGTTCCCTTTGTCTGCTGGCAACACCACTTTGTTGCTTTATTACTGAAGCCTCTTGAGTGCAAGTATCACATTATTTACGATGTTTGATTTTGGAGGTTTACTCCTGGTGAATGCCCTGCAGGCCTTCTGATGAATTTCTTCAGCCATACTGGATGCAAGAGTGTTGGCTACTTGTTCCACTGCACTGATGAAACATGAAATGGGTACATTTTTAGGGGTCACTGCAAAGTTGAGACCACTGCTGAGTACCTTAAAAATGTAGTCATCAAATTGCTTGCCACTTAGGTTAATCACAGTATGAGTGTCCTCCATCTGTTGCATTTTCTTAGACATGTGTTTAAATGCTACAGAATAGTAAGCTGAGACATTCTTCTGGGTACACTCCATTAGAGGAGGCTGCCATATAAAGGTGAACATGTAAAAGCTCCCTGGTTACAACATCTAGTCTGTAGCACATATCGTAAGTCCTATCTCTCACAACTGCCATGCTTACATGACATTTTATCTTGTTTGCTGCTCTGAGAGTGATGTGATGCTTAATCCTGGTGAAAATCGGTATAGCATCTCCATCTTGACATCTCAGCCAAAAACTGAGAGAACTCAGTATCCTCCCTTTCCTCTGCAGAAGCTTGTCCAGTTTCTTCATACCCATGCAGAGTCTCTTGATGTAATTCTTCAGGCTTTCCCACCAATCTGTTAATGCCTTGAGGTGTCAGGTATTCTTCCAGATATCAGTGCCATTCTTGCGTGATAGTCTGACAATGTGACTTATCTAACTCAGATTGCTTATCAAATGGAGCAGGCCCAGCATTTATATTTATGTTCTTCCCCCTTGATTTATCGGTTCCAGGTGTTTTGTTTGTGGCCTGCTCCCTTTAGCAGTGTCCTTAGGCATTCTTTCTTTGGTCTGGAGTGCCTGTCTTTGGGCTGGCATTCCATTTCTTGTCCACAGTGGTTCCAGGTGTTCTGTGGTCACTCCCATGAGGAATGATCTTAGGTATTCCCTTTTTAGTCCAGTGTGACAGGCTCTGCACTGGTGTTACATCTTCAGTCTCATGTACTCATCTGAATACTGGCATTCTGTTTTCAGTCCAGTACAATGCCAAGGTACCCTTTGCAGTCCATTTTCACTAAAAGTGTCCTGCAATATTCCACCTTCTGTCCTGTGTGCCTAATGCTCTATAGAGGGTTCATTTCTTATGTCCATACACTCATTTCTTCTTCTTGTGGAGTTCTGCAGTTGCCTTTCCTTTTTCACTAATTCCCAAAATCTATTGAGTTGGTTCCCAGTGTCTCAATTCATTAAGTTATTAATGGTTTTTATCTCTATAAACTCTCTTCTAACATTGTCCTCATATCTGGGGATCTATGCCAGAACTCTCATTTCATCACTGTTCACGGATTGATTGAGTTCTAGACAGTGCTCAGGAATAGCTGGTTTAGTTGCCTGGCTTAGTCATGTGTGCTTCTGATGTTCTTTGCATCTGATGGCCACTGTCCAAGTTGTCTGGCCAATGTACACTGCACCACATTGGAAAGGTATATTATAATCTTCTGGTTTTCATAGTCTCACGTCATGTTTCACATTTTCGAGTAGCCCTCTTATTTTGGTGGTGGACAGATCACATGCTTCATGTTGTTCTTCATGAGAATGCTGCTGATTTTGCCAGAAATAGATCCTGCCTAGGGTAGGTATGCAATATCTTTGCCTCTCTTACTCTTCTCTATACCATGTGGCAGGGTGGCTGGTCAAAGCACCTTCTGAATTCTTTTGGCCTGTATCCATTCCTGCTGGACACTGGTCGTAGATGTTCTATTTCTACTGCCAGACAATCTGGCTCTGTCAAGGTTTGTGCCCTGTCAACCAATGTCTGCGGAACTCCATTCTTCTGTACTGGGTTGTAATAACTGCAGGCTTGTAGGTATAAGTCAGTGTGCATAGGTTTGTGACACACACTGTGGCCAAACAATCCATCTGCTCTTCTTTTGAAAAGTACAAACAGAATGGCAACTGCCTTCTTCTTCAGTACCATGATGAGCTTAATATTTGGGTGAAATGAGTCCAGATGTTCCAGATACTCACTGAGACTGTGCCTACTATGACATCTGCATTGTGATCCTATGTATAAAGTGGACAAGAAGAACAGAGCTTTCTTGAAGGAAATCATTATGCCTGACAAAGTAATTAAACAGCTATGAGTAACAGCAAAAGTTCCACCGATACTATATGGACTGCCAAAAGTACACAAAGAAGATGTGCCTCTGCACCCAACTGTCAGCAATATTGGTGCATCAACATAACCAATAGCCAAGTATGTGAAGAAACTGCTGTTCCCATATATAGGGAAGTGTATTCATCACATCTGCAACTCAGGGGACTTCTTTGAACATCTGAACAAACTACATATCATATAATTTTATATAATAGTTGACTTTGATGTGGTATCCTTGTTCATTAGGGTGCCACTGAAAGACTTGTTGGAATTAATTGCAGAGAAAGTTGATGATACTCTGCTGCATCTGTTCAGGCATATACTGACCTCTCCTGATTTTCTGTATTGTGTCAATATTACAAGCAAATAGAAGGTGTAATAAGAGACAGGCCTCTGTCTCCAGTGCTTGCAAATATGTTCATGTAGAGGTTTGAAGATGAGGCATTAGAGACAGCTAAATAAAAATCCACATGCTTCTTCAGGTATGTGGCTATACCTTTGTGATCTGGCTTCATGGTAGGGAGAATATCATTAAGTTTCTGGAACATCTGAACTCATTCCACCCAAATATTAAGTCCACCATGGAACTGGAAGAGGAAAGCCAGTTTCCATTTCAGAATATACTTGTTGGAACGAGAGCAGATGGATTGTTTGGCCACAGTGTGTACCACAAACCTATATGCACTGATTTATTTGTGCCAGAAAGCAGCTGTCTCCACCCAGAACAGAATAACAAAGTTCTTAAGACATTGTTCCACAGAGCACACACTCTGTCAGACCCATATAGTCTAGCAGTAGAAATAAAACATCTATGAATAGTGTGCTGCAAGGCTGGATACATGCCAAATAGATTCAGTATACCCTTCAATCTGCCAATCTGCCACATGATCTAGAGAAGAGCAAAATGAGGCAAAGACTGTGGTATACCTGTCCCATGTGGGATCAGTTTCTGCCAAAATCAGCAGAATTTGCAGGAAGATCAATGTCAAGTATTTGTTCAGTCCATCTACCAAATAAGAGGGCTGTTGGGCAATGTAAAAGATGGCCTTGGACTACGAAAAATTGAAAGTTGTAAGATACCTTGCTAATGTGGCATGTTGTTGAATAGGGATAAGGGAATGGAAATTGATTAATAATTGCTTGAATAATTGGAAATTGGAAAAATTAGCTGAAAGATATTTGAAGGTAATTTAAGAATCAGTACACAATTTTGGGTGAACTTTAACTAATACCAACAGCAACAGATCTTTAATATCAATGTATATTCCAGATCAATAAACATAGTTTGCATTACGAAGTGCTCCACATTAATTTCATTGTGTTTAGTCTTGATTGTGGCAATGTCAATGCAGGAATGCTCCTCCATATAATGCATAAATTCTTCTTGTCTGCACAGAATCTCTTGATGCAGGATCTTGGCAGTGAGTGAAATGATGAACAGATAGGAGTTGACCTCTTAACCATGCAGATAAATGTTGCTTTTCCAATAAATTTTTATAATGCTTTTAATGAATAGTTGAAATACACATTTTTAACAATTCTGGTGTGATGGATCCAGGCATATGTCTGTACACTACCACTTCTCAAAACAAAACTGTGAATATACATGAATTAATAAACTGAAGACCATATTTCTTACTTTGTTTCAAACAGATGTATAACGATGTATCAAAACATTATCCTTGCCACAAGACAACTTGTTAATTTACCTTTGGTAGTGTCTATAACTAATGCAGTTTACGTATGGCTCATATATAACAAAAGAATGAAAAAATAATATGATTCAATACAATTGCCCCCTACTGCACACTGGCATCATACGGGGGTGCAAAGTACCTGAGCATATTTCCCTTTTTGAGGGTTGATAATCCTGGCATAGCCTTTATTTTCGGCCATTGGCGTTATCCTGAATGGTTATCAATTTATATAGGCATGTCAGCTTCTTTTAATGCATTTATAGATAAGTTTTCTCTTCTAACAAAGTGCTTGCTGTAGCTGCATAGTGTCAGTCAGCATCTGCACAGTGTTTAGCTTGCTAAGAACGCACAAGCAGCACAACATCCATTATCAACACAGTTTGAACTCACATGTTCAGGATGAGGCCAGACTGTAGATGTGTGCATTTACAGTAGTTTTCACTGCACAAATTCGTGAAGCTTGTGTTCAGCGACGTGACCCCTTGTGAAATCTTCAATGTGGTGACAACTGGTTTCCATATCAGTAGCCTGAGGAATTTCTAAAAATGGTTCAAATGGCTCTGAGCACTATGGGACTCAACATCTTAGGTCATAAGTCCCCTAGAACTTAGAACTACTTAAACCTAACCAACCTAAGGACATCACATACACCCATGCCCAAGGCAGGATTCGAACCTGCGACCGTAGCAGTCCCGCGGTTCCGGACTGCAGCGCCAGAACCGCACGGCCACCGCGGCCGGCCCTCAGGAATTTATTTCATCTCATTGCTCTCAGTTATTCAGTGGGGAGACCAGCCATATATCTGACATTAGTCAACAAGGTAAGTTCCTTGCTGCTTTTACAATGTTGTTGAACACAGAAATTTCATGTTACATGAAGTATTGCCATTTTTAGTTTACCCGATGCACACCCACATATTGTTTTAACACATGTAAAAGTTGCTGTAGTGTCCTTTCCAAATACTGAACATATAACATAATAAAATACAAATACAATTACAAAATACACTTATCCTATTCATTTGCTGAGAAGCCATTATCGTCACTTATATACATTATAGTCTGTAACATATTCTCTCCCCTTTTTATATACATGGTCGTTAGTTGTCATTTTGTTTTAGTACATGTTGTTAGATTTCATTTTCATTACAGTATTTGGTTCCAAATATGTGAGCACACATTTTGCTCCCATTTGATTATACAATCTTCATATAACATTCATAGAACAATAGATTTTGTTTCCATTTATGGCATACATTGACACACATTTCATTTCAGCTTACAATGACTTCTTGTCAGAGCTTATTTATTAATTCAAAAGAATCAAAGAAGTAACAAATAGCCACTACAATGGCTACTACGTGCCACTCAGATAACTACACATTGCCTCGCCTCTCTAACATTCTCTAGGAAAGATCTACACACTACAATGTTGTGGAAATTCTATGGAAAACCATCTACATGCTCAAATACATCTCATTAATAGATTTAATAGTGATTCTAAGGACAAAATAGTTTGTTGTTTACAAACACAACTCAAATGTGACAATACCAAACCTATCAAATACTTATTCAGTGTTAAAAAGTGCAGTTCAATATTTACTTGTTATGTTCATTGTCTAAAGGACAACCATGTCATGTGCTGAGGTTTACAGAGTTGTATCAGTAACACAATATATGTATAATGAATGTAAAACAATGTTAACCAAATAAGCAAACGTGCATAAAAATTTCAATGTAATTCGGCTGTTTGACACTTTCATGGGTAGTCGATGATCACAGTAGTGAGATTTCAACCCCTCGATTATTAGGGAGTACTCAGCCTTAGTTCAGTATCATGATATGTGACATATTGCAACTGTTTTCTTCTTCACAAACTTTCACACTACCACAGTCATATATTTCATAAACTTACAACTATATTTACTTGTAGTGCAGTCCTTTCTTATATTTGTATGGTACCTAACACTCAACAAGCATTTAGCTTTCTTCACTTTAGGATGTGTCGATGCATCATTGCCTGAAAGAAAAAAACTTAATACTAACTTAGAACTAAATCTTCATAGATAAGTTTATAGTGGCTTGATGGCTACTAATACCTTTTTCATGTATTCAACCATGTATTCATTCACTTCAGTGTGCAGTCATGCTATCACAAAACTTATTTAATGTCATGTGTGAGTCTCTACTTGCCTTATAAATCAGAAAGATACAGTGTGTTCCAGGTGTGGTGTGACCTCTTATCGAGTTTGCCATTTATACTGTACCCACTTGCTTGCTTACAGCAAGACTTTTCTCACTCATCAAGTATAATTAATGCATCCACTTTCAATACTTAAATTTGTAAATATTGTACATATATAGATACAATGCATATATTAGTGTAGCTTAAGTAAATATCTCATAGTTTAGCAGCCCATTCCTGTGTATATAATCCCTTAGCTTATCTTAGTGTGTGTGTGTATTTTGTAGATAGTCATAGTTGTAGTATAGACTCTCTCTCAATTTTCTTTGTCCCTGTTTATTCTATTCACCCTTACAGTTGTAATAAAAGCTGGACTGGCAGACCATCATGCACAGGCTATAAGCTTTTGTAAATACACTAATCCATCCTATAGTTATATGATGAAGACTACACACATGGGAAGAACTTTCAGTAATACTGCAGTACAAACATTCCAGAATTATCTCCAACAAGAAACATGGGTGATAGTGTATAGTAAAGAAAATATTTCTGATAAGTTTCAGACATTCATGAATATTTTTAAACATTATTTTGATCTTGCTTTTCCATTGAAAGCCAAAACAATGCAAACCACTAAAAGCAACAAGTGGATTACTAGTGGTATAAGGAAATCTTGTGCTAGAAAATGGTACCTTCACAATATTGCAAGAAGCTACAACACAACTAAGGAGTTCGAGATTTACTTTAAAAAATATAAATCTATCTTAAATAAAATAATAAAGGAGGCAAAGAAATGAGACAATGACAAATACATAGATGATGCTTCAAACAGAACCAAAGCAATCTGGCAAGTTGTAAAAAAAGAAACCAAATCTTACAAAAGTAGAATTAATAATATAGTATTAAAGGCTGGCTTTGAAAACATTAATAACCCACAGGAAGTAGCTAATATGTTTAATAACTATTTTATAAATGTAACAGAGAAATTATTACAACAGACTTCTAATAGAAAACAGCATACAGAAACAGGGAAAAAAGTCTTAAGCAGAACAATGTTTCTGTACCCAACAAATGTAGAAGAAGTTCAAGTTACAATAAAAAGTCTCAAAATGAAACACTCTACAGGTTTAGATGATATACCTGATTTCATTATAAAGAAGTGTGGACACTTGATTACTGAGCCCTTCACCCACCTATGTAACCTATCTTTTGCTACAGGAACTTTTCCTTCATGTTTGAAAGTAGCAAAAGTAAAGCCATTATACCAGAAAGGAAACAAAGATGATGTTTCCAACTACAGATGCCTGGCACATCTTTCTGTTTTCTCAAAAATATTAGAAAGACTTTTCAATAAGAGGCTAACAGACTTCTTAGTGGTAAATAGCATTCTGTCAGAATCTCAACATTGATTTAGAGCAAACCGCTCAACCGAATCTGCAGTTCACTCCTTTCTATTAGAGGCACTGATAGCTTTAGACAACAAAAAACTTACCATGAGCATATTTTGAGATTTGTCAAAGGCATTTGACACTATAAATCATCACAAATTGCTACACAAGCTAGAAAATCTTGGCATTAGGGGAACAGCTAACAACTGGCTCAGCTCTTATCTTAAAAACAGGGAACAATATGTTGAAATAGGTCAAGAAAGGGACAGTGTCATTAGAAAATATAATTCCAAGCTACTGGCTGTTAAATATGGAGTGCCACAAGGATCAGTAATGGGTCCTGTTCTGTTCTTACTCTATGTAAATGACCTAAACATAAGCAATGACAGTAGTAAAATATTTCAATTTGCTGATGATACGAGTGTTCTAATTACAGGAAACTCAGAAGAAACTCTTGTAAAAAACATAAAAGAAACCACTGAGAGGCTAACATGTTATTTTGATGACAATGACATAATAATAAACACTGAAAAAACTGTAGCTATGGATATACACACAGCACAAACAAAAAATCTGATATCACCCAATCTAAAGCTATACGGACAGACAATTGCCAAAACAGCTTGTACCAAATTTCTTGTACTTCATCTACAAGACAACTTGAAATGGAAAGCACATGTTGAATAAATGAACAAAAAATTAAGTACTTCTTCAGAATGAGATTTTCACTCTGCAGCGGAGTGTGCGCTGATATGAAACTTCCTGGCAGATTAAAACTGTGTGCCCGACCGAGACTCGAACTCGGGACCTTTGCCTTTCGCGGGCAAGTGCTCTACCAACTGAGCTACCGAAGCACGACTCACGCCCGGTACTCACAGCTTTACTTCTGCCAGTACCTCGTCTCCTACCTTCCAAACTTTACAGAAGCTCTCCTGCGAACCTAGCAGAACTAGCACTCCTGAAAGAATGGATATTGCGGAGACATGGCTTAGCCACAGCCTGGGGGATGTTTCCAGAATGAGATTTTCACTCTGCAGCGGAGTGTGCGCTGATATGAAACTTCCTGGCAGATTAAAACTGTGTGCCCGACCGAGACTCGAACTCGGGACCTTTGCCTTTCGCGGGCAAGTGCTCTACCAACTGAGCTACCGAAGCACGACTCACGCCCGGTACTCACAGCTTTACTTCTGCCAGTACCTCGTCTCCTACCTTCCAAACTTTACAGAAGCTCTCCTGCGAGCCTTGCAGAACTAGCACTCCTGAAAGAATGGATATTGCGGAGACATGGCTTAGCCACAGCCTGGGGGATGTTTCCAGAATGAGATTTTCACTCTGCAGCGGAGTGTGCGCTGATATGAAACTTCCTGGCAGATTAAAACTGTGTGCCCGACCGAGACTCGAACTCGGGACCTTTGCCTTTCGCGGGCAAGTGCTCTACCAACTGAGCAGGAGAGCTTCTGTAAAGTTTGGAAGGTAGGAGACGAGGTACTGGCAGAAGTAAAGCTGTGAGTACCGGGCGTGAGTCGTGCTTCGGTAGCTCAGTTGGTAGAGCACTTGCCCGCGAAAGGCAAAGGTCCCGAGTTCGAGTCTCGGTCGGGCACACAGTTTTAATCTGCCAGGAAGTTTCATAAGTACTTCTTGTTTTGTGCTGCATACGTTAAAAAATTGTACCAGCTACAACACCCTTCGGTGTGTATATTATGCAGTTGTACACTCTGTGGTATGGGATTATGTTCTGGCAAAATTCTGGAGATGCCATCAAAACATTCAAAATTCAAAAAAAAAAAAATTTAAGAATAATGGAAAGGGTAGATAATCGCAAATCATGTAGACCATTGTTTCAAAAAAGGATGATCCTGCCACTTCCTTGCATATATATACATGAAAATATAATGTATTTAATGCAAAACTTACATACAAAACGACCACTCATCACTCAAAATCACACAATACACAGCTATGATACGAGACAAAAATTGGATGTACATGTTCAAAGCACCAACACAAAGTTATTTCAAAACAGCCTTATCTATCCTAGTATCAAACTATACAATGCCTTACCAGATACCATTAAACACATACAAAACATTGCTCACTTCAAATCTAAACTGAAGTCATAGTTGGCAGACTGCTTTTACACAGTAAATGAATACCTGCAAAACTAAATTTTTGTGTGTTTACCAAATGTAGTCTCATTCAGAAGCACATTTGTATTTTATCTCTCTGTATATAGCGTAACAACATTTATTTAAGTATTCATCATTCATTGATATATTAATGTGTGTTATTATGTACAAATTAATGATGTGAATATAAAAGAGGGAAACATTCCACGTGGGAAAAATATATCTAAAAACAAAGATAATGTGACATACCAAACAAAAGTGCTGGCATGTCGATAGGCACACAAACAAACACAAACATACACACAAAATTCAAGCTTTCGCAACCAACAGTTGCTTCGTCAGGAAAGAAGGAAGGAGAGGGAAAGACGAAAGGAGGTGGGTTTTAAGGAAGAGGGTAAGGAGTCATTCCAATCCTGGGAGCAGAAAGACTTACCTTAGGGGGAAAAAAGGACAGGTATACACTCACACACACACACACACACACACACACACACACACACACACACACACACACACACGCATATCCATCCGCACATACACAGACACAAGCAGACATTTGTAAAGGCAAAGATTTTGGGCAGAGATGCCAGTCGAGGCGGAAGTACACAGGCAAAGATGTTGTTGAATGACAGGTGAGGTATGAGTGGCATCAACTTGAAATTAGCGGAGGTTGAGGCCTGGTGGGTAACAAGAAGAGAAGATGTACTGAAGGGCAAGTTCCCATCTCCAGAGTTCTGAGAGGTTGGTGTTAGTGTGAAGTATCCAGATAACCCGGATAGTGTAACACTGTGCCAAGATGTGTTTACCAACCCAAGTTCACCACAGGATCAACATAGCTCAGCTTTAACCAACACTTTTTCGACTTTTTTCACACCAGATTTCCAGTTGCTTTCTGGTTCACCTTTATCTCTCCCCATCTATTTTTATTTTAATTTTCATTTCAGCCTCATGTTACACTTTCCACCTTCTAATACCATGTCACCCTCACAACATCCCCACAACGACCCCATTAAGTTTTATTTACATTCCCTGAGCAAACATGCCTTTGCCATAGCCAGATTGCGCTCCCATATTTTATTTACTCAGGCTTGTCTGACATTTGGTATTACCACCAAAGGCCTCACACTTAAATTTCCCATCTGTTTCCATCAGTCCCTATACCGGTTCCAAACTGAACAATCCATTGCCCTCACCCACCTAATCCTTCACCTACACATCAACTCAGCCAATGAACACACCCGTCAACTCCTATCCTTAATAAAAGTCCTCAATCTTTCCTCTCCCACATCCACACCAGCTGTTCAGAGCATCCTACTACCGGTCAACCGCAAATTAGAACAGCATGCCACTCTCCACCTCAAAAAACTATCCAATCTCCTGGTTTCCCACCTCCGGAAAGGCAACTCACTCACCCTTCACAACCTTTCCAGCAAACCTCAACCTCCTCTCATTGCACACAGACCCAGTCTCTCCCATCTACTCAATCCCCACTTCCAGCTCCATTCACCCGAAAACCTCAAAATTCTAATAAATACAATCTGGAACCACAACACCCTAATTCAGTAGTTAACCTTTCCTCCAAACCTCTCTCCCAATCCGAAATCTCTGTCCTATCCAAAGGCCTCACCTTTAGCCCTACTCCCAGATTCAACCAAACAGCCCTCGTCAAAGATTTACTGTCCTACACTCGTACACTCTGCTGGAAATATCACTTTGCCATGAAGAAAAATGATCCTAATCCTACTCCTAATTATCCAACTACCCAACACTCTATCTAAATTGAACCCTGCCTGGAAAAGTTCCGTCCTCCGTCACAGCGGGACCCACCTCCTCTTCCTCAAAATCACCCTCTCCAAACCTTCCAGGAATTTCTCACTTCCAGCCTTGCGTCTCAATCCTTCTTAAAAAACCTTAATCCTACTCCCAACATCACCACTGCTGAAGCCCAGGCTTTTCATGATCTGAAGGCTGACCGACGCATCGTCATTCTTCCGGTGGACAAGGGTTCCACAACTGTGGTGCTTGATCGTCGGGAGTATATGGCTGAGGGACTGCGTCAGCTTTCAGACAACACTACATACAAAGTTTGCCAAGGTAATCCCATTCCTGATGTCCAGGCAGAGCTTCAAGGAATCCTCAGAATCTTAGGCTCCCTACAAAACCTTTCACCTGACTCCATCAACCTCCTGACCCCACCGATACCCTGCACCCCTACCTTCTACTTTCTTCCTAAAATTCTCAAACCCAATCATTCCGGCCACCCCATTGTAGCTGGTTACCAAGCCCCCACAGAATGTATCTCTGCCTATGTAGATCAACACCTTCAACCCATTACATGCAGTCTCCCATCCTTCATTGATGACACCAACCAGTTTCTCAAATGCCTGGAATCCTTACCCAATCTGATATCCCCGGAAACCATTCTTGTAACCATTGATGCCACTTCCTTATACATAAATATTCCGCACGTCCAGGGAATCGTTGAAATGGAGTACTTCCTTTCACGCCAATCACCTGCCACCCTACCTAAAACCTCTTTCCTCATTTCCTTAGTCAGCTTCATCCTGACTCACAACTTCTTCACTTTCGGAGGCCAGACATACCAACAATTAAAGGGAACAGCCATGGGTACCATGATGGCCAACTCGTACGCCAACCTACTTATGGGTTGCTTAGAGGAAACCTTCTTGGTTACCCAGGCCTGCCAACCCAAAGTATGGTACAGATTTATTGATGACATCTTCATGATCTGGACTCACAGTGAAGAAGAACTCCAGAATTTCCTCTCCAACCTCAACTCCTTTGCTTCCATCAGATTCACCTGGTCCTACTCCAAATCCCATGCCACTTTCCTTGATGTTGACCTCCATCTGTCCAATGGCCAGCTTCACACGTCCTTCCACATCAAACCCACCAACAAGCAACAGTACCTCCATTATGACAGCTGGCACCCGTTCCACATCAAACGGTTCTTTCCCTACAGCCTAGGTCTTCATGGCAAACGAATCTGCTCCAGTCCAGAATCCCTTAACCATTACACCAACAAAATGAAAACAGCTTTTGCATCCCGCAACTACCCTCCCGACCTGGTACAGAAGCAAATTACCAGAGCCACTTCCTCGTCCCCTCAAACCCAGAACCTCCCACAGAAGAATCCAAAAAGTGCCTCACTTGTGACTGGATACTTTCCGGGACTGGATCAGACTCTGAATGTGACTCTCCAGCAGGGATACGACTTCCTCAAGTCCTGCCCTGAAATGAGATCCGTCCTTCATGAAATCCTCCCCACTCCACAAAGTGTGTCTTTCCACCGTCCACCTAACCTTTGTAACCTCTTGGTTCATCCATATGAAATCGCCAAACCACCTTCCCTACCCTCTGGCTCCTACCCTTGTAACCACCCCCGGTGTAAAACCTGTCCCATGCACCCTCCCACCACCACCTACTCCAGTCCTGTAACCCGGAAGGTGTACACGATCAAAGGCAGAGCCACTTGTGAAAGCACCCACATGATTTACCAACAGACCTGCCTACACTGTGAAGCTTTCTATGCGGGAATGACCAGCAACAAACTGTCCATTTGCATGAATGGACAAAGGTAGACTGTGTTTGTTGGTAATGAGAATCACCCTGTGGCTAAACATGCCTTGGTGCATGGCCAGCACATCTTGGCACAGTGTTACACTGTCCGGGTTATCTGGATACTTCACACTAACACCAACCTGTCAGAACTATTGAGATGGGAACTTGCCCTTCAGTATATCCTCTCTTCTCGTTACCCACCAGGCCTAAACCTCCGCTAATTTCAAGTTGCCGCCGGTCATACCTCACCTGTCATTCAACAACATCTTTGCCTCTGTACTTCTGCCTCGACTGTCATCTCTACCCTATACTCTTTTCCTTTACAAATGTCTGCTTGTGTCTGTGTATGTGCGGATGGATATGTGTGTGTGTGTGTGTGCAAGTGTATACCTGTCCTTTTTTCCCCCTAAGGTAAGTCTTTCCACTCCCAGGATTGGAATGACTCCTTACCCTCTTCCTTAAAGCCCACATCCTTTTATCTTTCCCTCTCCTTCCCTCTTTCCTGACAAAGCAACTGTTGGTTGCGAAAGCTTGAATTTTGTGTGTATGTTTGTGTTTGTTTGTGTGTCTATCGACATGCCAGCGCTTTCATTTGGTAAGTCACATCATCTTTGTTTTTAGATTTATTACGTACAAAGGTATATTATATGTAAAACTGTTAATATTAACAAAAAATCCTAATATCTCTTGCACATTGTGCAGCTGTAAATGAAAAGGATCAATAAATCAAATCAATAAATCAAATGGTAGTGCAGGCTGCAGCTCATCAGGTTTGTTTGTTCTGGGCACTCCAACACTTCCACCTATTCCTGTCTGGGATGCATGCACTTGCAGTTTGCTGACTAGCTTGCTCCCCAATGCGCTTGCACTGTTTTGCTCTGAAACCACTTGTATTTTCACGGCATGTTGTGTATTGCATTGCACACTACCGTGCATTTGACAAGTTCATTATTTGTTTACAACTAGGCTACACACAAAGTAAAGCACTGTATTTAGCATATCATCATCTCTAGAGACATAGAAGTAAATTTATTCCTTATTAAAACCACTATCATTTACAAATTTGACATATAAGAAATAACTCAACAATTTTTATTAAGAACTAACAACATAAATTCTGGAATGTGACTTCCCAGCATCCTAAATCTAATATTGTTATTAGCGTCTACTACTTAGAGGGTATACAGCCCTTCTTCAATATATACTTGTTCTCAAGTCTTAGGGTGGGTAAAGGACCTTGTCTTTACCTGTGTTTGTGTGTACCAATCTGTATGCTCCCGGGTACAGGATTTTTGTAATTATGTATCATCTGGTGTATAGTACTTGCTACTTATGGTTCAGTTCTCCAATTTTGTCAATATGGGATGTATACTAAGTAACACCTTGTGTCCTACATCGAATTGTGTTGTATGTTTCAGCTTTCTGTCATAAATTTGTTTCCTAAATTTAGTCCCGCTTCCTGTATTTTATCATCCAGTGATAATTCCTGTATCGGTACCTTGGGCAAAGGTTCCTCCCACTTATCTACTTGTATGCAACTGAATGTCAGCTCCTTTGTTGATATATGGGAAAGTTTGTTACCAACTTGGAAGAATTGACATATTCAATCCACTTGGTATGCTTACAAGGTATATAGGTCCTCACAAACCTACTGAATTCCTTAAACATCCTTTCATTGTGGCATGCTTCTAGACGAAATTTGGACACTAAAATGTCTTTGATTTCGTTGGAATCTACAAACTCTTTCCATTTACATCCAACAAAATAAGAGGCATTATCTGTTAACGTAACTTCTGGTTTTCTTACTCTTGCAAAATAATCCTCTTTGGTTTGTCTTACAATTGACTGGCTATAATGTTCTGTGCAGCATACAATTTTACATGGTTGGTGCAAAATCACACAGTTTACTCTATCGTATATCTGGGATAGGGTCCAGACACATCCAACAATACCTTTTCTAGAGGTTTTTAGCCAAAATGGGATGTAGTTCAATCTGTTTGGAGATGTTGGAATGTTTTGTTTTCTGGCAGACAATGCACTCTCTTCCCACCTGTAGTACTATTCACCTAAGGTTGGGCAAATATCAGTATTTACCTATTTTGTCAGTGCATTGAGCAGTATTATGTGTGTATAAGATAAAATCATCCACACCTTCCTCAGGCACACACATGCACCATTGTTCTTGTTTGCTATGGTTCCTATGGAAAGACCACCTTTGTGATGAGTGAGAAACATTTTTAATTTTTCATCACTGTTTCACATATGTTTCACTCTTACCTAACTCCAGCATGGGCCTTCCTGCTGTAATTTCTCAATGTGTTTACATATGTGAACATAGTATGCTTGGGGTGTTTTATCTTCCATCAACATAGATCTTATTTCACCTTCATGCTCTAAAAGATAATTAAATTCCTTTAAGCCTTGTGGTATCAAGAAAGAGCATCAGCTAATACGTTCTGGTTTCCCTTTATGCACACTGTTTCAAAATTAAATTCTTGAAGATACATACACCAACTGGCTATCCATCTGTGTAGCAATTTACAAGTTAACAAAGACAATAGGGACTGATGGTCACAGTATACTTATGTGGGTTTACCCCAAAGGAAATATTTAAACTTTTTAAAGGACCAAATTACAGCCAAACCCTCCAACTCCATTACTGAATATGAATGTTCAGTGTGGATAAGGTGTAGCTGGTGAAGCTAATTACTTTAGGGTTGAGTTTTCCTTCGTCTTCCATCATTTGAAAAAGGATTGCATCCACACCTTGAGAAGACACATTGGAGCATAAACTAAAATCCTTCTTCATGTCTGGTTGAGATAAAATATTAGCTTTTAATAAGGCTTGCTTGATGTTCTTGAAATTGGTTTGACATTGCTTGTCCCATAACCAAGGTCTGTTTTTCCAGACAAGAGTGAGCAAAGCATCACTGTTCATAAGCTGGTTAGCAATGAACTTCCTGAAAAATAAGACTAGGCCTTAGTATGTCTTCAATTGCATTTTGTTTTGAAGAAAAGGACAGTTCCTAATGGTATAAAGTTTTTAGGACCTGGCACTATGCCAGAGATTATAAGTCCTAAAAATTTTACCTTTTGTTGTCTGAAATTAGATTTGAGATTTTCTGTTACTCCATCTTCATAAAAGTGGCTCAATACTTGTTCAGTTAATCTTAAGTTTTCTACCCAAGTGGGCATGGTAACTTAAAGGTCATCCACGTATA
Source organism: Schistocerca americana (assembly GCF_021461395.2). Taxonomy (NCBI): domain Eukaryota; kingdom Metazoa; phylum Arthropoda; class Insecta; order Orthoptera; family Acrididae; genus Schistocerca; species Schistocerca americana. The sequence continues at coordinate 671,516,797 of NC_060122.1, forward strand.
CTGTTACCTTACTTAGAAGCTTGGACCCTTACACTTTCGCCAGAGCAAAGATAAATACACCTGCACTTAGGCTAATATGAGGACCAGAGATCAATTACAGTAACAAATTTAGCATTATGGAATTTCATAAGCTGTTCCTCTAAATTGTTGGATGCATTTGATCTGGTACAATAATCTTATTAATGTTACATGCATCAAGGACCAAGTGCACCTTGCCATCTGGCTTCTCACAGCCAAAATAGGCCTACAATAAGGAGAAAGTGATGGTTGTATTATGCCCCATTCAAGCATCCTGTTAATCTCTTTTCTTATTGCTTCCATCTCTGTCCATAGTATAGTACAGTTTCATGAGGATATACTCCCATTTTGTACACAAAATCCTTAATGATATCTGGTCTTTTTCCAAATATATGTATATGTATCAGTCCCCTAAGTACTGCTTGCTGTTCTTGAGATGAGCACTTTGACTCATTTACCTTTGTGTTTATTGTGTTGACATTTATCTCTTCTACTGCCAACTGTTCATGACAAACATGACTATGGGATTTACCAAGTGAGGGGTTTGGCGCAGCAGTGGTCTAACCCTCTCCAATAAGGAAAATGAGATATTGGTGCCATCTGTTGTTTAGTGAGGTGATCTACCTTTCTATCATGTGACATAGACCAATATCACCTCATACATATTTTTCAGAAGCCACTAACTTATTCCCTCAAACTAACTTCCATTTTGTTTGAGTGCAACATTGGTCCAACCTCAAACAGCCAATGAGAGGTCAGTATCTGGATCGCGTGTAATAACATCAAGTATGGCTGACATTCAGGGCGAGAGTGATGTCTCAAGCAATAGAAATAATGAAGGAACAGTGGAAAACTGTGGAAGGAAAAGGGCAAGATGCATACATTCCTGGGCAGGAATATAAAGAAGAGGAAAAGAAATGCAGGAGAAGAATATGTAGGGAGATCAGGCAAGAAAGTCTACAAATGTAAACAAGGCCCACCATGTGGTTGTCAACATAAGTGTTACGCATTTTTCAGTGAACAACAACATGAAATAGTGTTCAAAAGGTTCTGGAATAAGTGTGACTTTAGTTTACAAAATGCATATATTAGTGGGTATGTGAAAGTAAACCTAGTGAAAAAAAGATATGGTGCAAGTGCAAATGAGAGCAGGAGACAACACACCCATGAGTATTACATTTTGTTAGATGGTAGAGATAAAAGAGTTTGCAAACGGGCATTCATATCTTTGGTTGGAATCAGTAATGGTAGACTTTTGAGGGTAGTTTCACAGAAACAAACTGAGGGAACACCAAAACAAGATGGTTGTGGAAGACATGGAAATAGATCCAATAAAACTAGTGATCATCAGTCCAATTTAGTTGTACATCATATTAAAAGTTTTCCATTGTGTGAAAGTCATTATTCGAGAGCTTCTGCTCCAAGTAAAAAATTGCCTGAAGGTCTTAAAGCAGTGATGATGTATAAACTTCATGTTACTTGGATGAAACAGCAACATAATCCTGAAGATGTTGTTAGTTAGTATATTTACAGGGATATTTTAAATACAAAATTAACCTCTCTTTTCCCTCACCATCTACTGACACATGCAAGGTGTGTGCTTCATTGTGCATAAAACTTTCATATGTGGAGGAACATGTTGAAAAAGCTAACGTCCAAAAAGAGTTAGATTTGCATCAATTAAAAGTGCAACAGGCATATAATAATCTAAAGACTGATACAGCTTGTTCTAAAGTCCACAGTTCTGTGAAAGTGATAGCATTTGTTTTACAACAAGCTCTGCCTACTCCCCTTCTACATACTAGTGAAGTTTCCTATAAGAGACAGTTGTGGACTTATAACTTTTGTGTGCATGATTGTACTTCAGATGATGTGCACATGTATGTATGGCCAGAACATATTGCAGGACGGGATGCTGATGAAATTATATCATGTTTAATTAAATATACTTCCAACAATCTTCAAAACATTGATAAATTAATCATGTATTCTGATAGCTGTTTTGCTCAAAATAAGAATATATCCTTAGTATGTTTTTGGTTGTGACTTATTCACAAACAATATGTTAAGGAAATAGTTCACAAGTATCTAGTATCAGGTCATAGCTACCTACCCTGTGATAGGGACTTTGAACTCATAGAGACCTTATAAAAAATACTAGGGCAGGTAAAAGAGAATTTAATGCAACTGAAATGCAACAGGTTGATTTCGTAAGTTCAAAGACTTTAACTGATAAAATAACTAATCATAAATTTACTGAGGATAAAGAACCTGTTGCTTTCAGTTGCATTTCAATGCTGAAAGTCTCTGTTGAACAACCTTGGAAATACTGTGTCAGGTATTGTTATTCAGATGATATAGAGCAAGGTGCGTATGTGAATATAATTAAGGACAAAAGAGAAAGAATAAACACAACCTTGAACTACAACATGTTCAGCTAGTACCAAATGTTCCAACCCAAGACCAATAAACCCAAAGAAACCTAAAGATATTAATGACTTTTTGAAATATGTTCCACTCATTCACCATTCATTTTATAGTAGTATGGTATCTCAAAATAGAACTGAGGAAGATGAAAATATACAACATATTGTGGAGGATGACAGTGAAGACATTTTTGATATTCCTGATTATGTATAGTAGGCCTATTGTGTAATCTTGCAAAACACATACTGAAAAAGAAAGCTCTTTCTTGTAATGATAAGTTTATAATCCTAATATTTTACTGACAGAACCATTTTGTGTAATGTATTGTTACTTTAAATTCATATTAAAACTTGTAAAAGAACTATTAGGATGAACATATGATTAATTACATTGTATTTATTCAAATAACATTTTTTCTTCTTTCTCATGTACACAAAAATGTCAGTGCAACAGTGGTCTAACCAAGGAAATGAGTTGCAGGTGCCTCCAATATCTCTAAAACTAATCCACAAAAGACTTAATAACTTTGTGGTTAAGTTAATCAATCATAATAGAATACACCACTATCAAATAAAGTGGGATTTCCGAAGTCCGATATAAACCACAATTGTGTAACTTTGACCTTCTGTTGCTCTATTTCTCAAAAAAGTGGCTTAGACCACTGTTGTGCTGACCCCCTCAATTGAACCTCAAAGTCATCAGTAACTACAGTTTTATGTCTATCAGTACTTCCCTTGATTAGGTCTATTGCAAATAATTGGTTACTTACATTCAAATGACATTGGCCTTGCCTATATACATTTGTACTTGGTGTGTTCTAAATGTATCCATACTGATTAAACAATCATTTGTAGTTGGTGTGTTTTAAATGTATCCATACCATTTAAACAATCAACTATTAATTTCTCTATTCTCAAAAAAAAATCATCATACAAAAAACTGTCCTAATTGAATGGGAATTAAGGCTTGTATTTTGACTCCTTTCGATTTCGTCCCAGTTGCAGTCTGTACCTTACAATTTACACTGGCAAGGTGGGTATATGCCCACGTTTCCTCAATTCTTGAAAGAATCCTTGTGACATCAAATTAGTCATAGCACCTGTGTCAAGCACAATGGGTACATCAAGGTCAAATATTTTGGCTTTAATAGTAGGTTGTACTTCGCCCTCTGTCAAGTTTTCCTGTGTACCCTCATTACTCTGATACAGGCCATCTTTCACTTTACTACCTTGATCATGTCTGATAAAGCAAGTGTCAATCAAGCTCATGGCTCCATTCTCCTCCCAGGTCACAGAACAGGGGCCTTCCATGACCAGTTCATGTTTTCCTACATCATAGTGGCATCGGTCTCTGGGTTAGGCGCAACTTCTAGTATATCAACTGTTGGTGTTTGATTATGCCAATAAGTAACCTGTGAGGCTCTCAACTGAAATTCTCTTTTCCTTTGTGTGTTATTTGGCATATTTGTGTTAGTTTGCTGACTGAATTCCATTGTTTGTGGATTATTCAACTGTCTGGTATTGTTTTGTTTTTAAAAAGTGATCAGCTGATTATTGCCAGTAGCTTGTGTCTGTACATATTGTACAGGCTGGCCATACTCCACTCACCTGTTATAGTTGGTTTTGTTAAATTTTTGACCACTTCTTTATATGTACCCTTGAATTTATGGCTTTTTCACTGCCATTGTGATTACCATTACCATTACCACAGGTCTGTGTGGGGTAAGGTTGACATCCGTGTTGCACTATGAATCCATTGTTCACTTGTAGGTCTGTCAATCTCTGTGACACTATGTGCGAATTAAGAGGCTTGGGTTGTACTCACCTCTCTTCATATATCAAGTCTATTGAGTGCAGTACAGATAGAAAGTATTTGGTGTTGTGTTCCAGAATCGTAATGTGTTTTTCCCTAATGTGGGCAGGAAGGCTGCTCTTTACAATTTCCGGAACATCTACTTGGGGACACTAGGTTCATCCAATATCTGATTTTATTCAAATATTTTTCAAAATAACCCCTTTAGCTTCCATGTTTTCTATTGAATGGAATACTTCACATCTGAGCCTCTGCTGTATGACCTCAGACCAATATTTATCCAGAAAGGCTCTCTCAAACTATTCATAGTAGTGACAATGTCCTGTCACATCCATAGCCCATAGCAGAACATCACCCTGTGTGTGTATCCATCAACAAATCTAATGTTCTGGCCATCAGTCCAAGTACAAGGTAAAACATTTCGAAATGCTCTGATCAAGGCCATGGGGTTTGTTTCTTTCCCTTCAGGGGAAATACCAGAAATTGTTGATGCCTAAGTAGTCCCTCATCTGTAAGTAACGTTGACAAATATGCCGTGCTGTCAGTAATAGGCGTGTTTTCGTTGGCTTGTGCTGTAATGCATGGCACTTGCACTTGCTCAAAAGGTACAGCTGCTGGCAAGTGTTATTGCATTCTGCAACTTTTGTTATTTTCCTTTGACAGGCTAGCCACATATTATGCGTAACCAGCAAAGTATCTAACTTCTCAAAAGGCATGGGTTTATTTTCTGTCAAATGTTGTTTTGGAATGTCAGTAGTTTTAGCAATACTGCCTCATAACCTTTCCTCTGCTTCCTCTAAACCTGATCAATTTTAGTCAGAAATTGACTCTCTTTCTCTTTTAGAGCTTCTTCTACTGTATATACATAAAATTTACTCTCTGACACTACTTTTGCAGCAAGGGTGCTGCCCTTATCCAGCATCCCAGCTTCAGCCTTTTCAGTTATTTCCTTTACATCTGCATACATATCTCTGTTTTTTGGCAAATTTTGACTGAAAATTTAGCTGGTCCACTTTTAGACTTAACTTTTGTACTTTTGTAGATAGTTTTTTGCACACGTTTGTAGCTCGCTGACTGCATTTGTCACATTTTTTACCAACCCATCCACTTGGCATTGCATCTCCTGAATTTGGGAATATGCTTCACTCAGGTTTTGTAACTCACCTGTTGGTTGTTTCTGTTTATCATCTATGCATGATATTCTTCCCATTAACATTTCTATATTGTAGGATATGTCAGTAATTATTTCTTGTTTTACTTGTTTACCTAGCTCTGCCAGCTTTGCAGATAGTTTCTCAGATAATTCAGTGGATACAGTTTTGTTCACCTCACTGAACTACAATGTTATTCTTGGAATTATTAAATACTTGATTTAGCTGCATAAATTGTTGTCCTATATTTTCCTGATATTTTGTGAACTGCTGTGTCACACCCTTAAGTTGTTGTGTTACACTTTCCTGAAATTCCTGTTGTTTTATTTGTTGCATGAGTTGTATCAAATTATGTGTCTCACTAGTATTTACATTGCTTTTATGAATTGTTTCCTGTTCTTGCATTTGCGTTTTCGTAATCAGAGGTATTTTTGCGGTCGCGTCCTTCAGTTTCACTATTTGAAAAAACGTTTCCCAGTGAGACCTGAAAAATTGTCTCATTGGGTATCGTAAAAGTGGCATCTTGATTAGTTATATTACCAGTGTCATCATTTTTTGATAGTGGGATGCCAACCTTAATGTCAACCTCATTGTTTTGGTTGCTATTGGCCAATTCACGAGTTAGCATGTTACCTTCAATTGTTGCCAAGCTCCGATTTCCAACATCTTTCCATATTGCATTTTGTAATGCATTTTCAACAGTGGCCTTTTCCTTTGACTTCATTTTGAATGGTTTTTAACAAAATAAAGAATAAATTTTTTACAAAAATGAAATTTTGTCTGTATTGGTACTTTTTAATTAAAGTAGCTTTATCTGTGTATCCATTAATGAACCTGGTTATTACCTGACACAGTCTTATAGAATACAAATGACTTATCTTGCACTTTATTGATGACATTGTACAAATTTTTGTTGTTTCAGCAGAATTGCACTTTCTGTAAAGGATATTAATTGGAAGGAAAAGAGATTAATCACTGCCAAAGAGACGGTGCCAAGTGTGGCCATACAAGCATTCAGTGTAGCAGCTTCCTATCTTTACTGCTGAAATCAGCATTGCTGGGCCATCTTGTTTGTAGGCAGAATTTAATTTTAATTTGCTCTTTCAATGTATTTATCCACTCCTGTCAACATGTAATAATTACAATGAAAGTTTCATTAGTTTCTTGTAACAATAATATGAATCAGTTATCTCTAAAATTTTTATCTCAGCAATTGAAAGGTCCGTTCATATTTTGCTTGGCACTGTCCTTTAAACAGTTGCCACTGGATAAGGATGAGGGAATGGAAATAGTTTAATAATTGACTGAATAATTGGAAAAATGGTTGGAAAGAATAGTTGAAAGAAATTTGAAGCTGAAGCGGGAACGTGTTGTATCTCCGCTTACAGTCGCTCATGTGCAGTGAACCGGCTTTATCGCTGCGCCCACGCACTATGCTCAAGGGAGAGGCTTTGTGGCAATAAATGACTAGAGCAGTTTCCGGACAGGACACATTTATTTTTCCTACCGTTACAATAAACGACAAATAAAATTCTTCACTAATGTCCATCTATACAGGTGTGTGGCACTGGCGGCACAGCTCGATCACCGATCTCGGAGGGTGTACACTCCAGTGACGAGCTGTGGCGCGACCGCATGGACCAAGTGGGACAAAAGGCCGCATCACAGAATGTTCTGCTCCTGGCGCGACCGGAGGCGCCATAATGTCTGCAAAGGAGCGAAAGACACTTTAATGGTGACTGCGCTTACGACCGTGCGTACGCATTTACGGCAGAGTGACGTTGACTCGACGCACGTGGTCCGCGGCGGAAGAACTGGGAGACGTGTTTCGCGTCGCGTCGACTAGCTCGCACTGGCTGCCTGCTTTGTTCCCATGCGGTCCAGTGTGCAATGCACTGTTGCCGAAATTCTGCGTAACGGTACAGCTGCCCCTACTTGTGTCAGCAGTGCCATAGTTCAGCCCTTCATGTGTTGGACGGTGCTGCCACCACACAGATCCCCCCTTGGAGAGCGGAGCTCCGTAGCTGCGAAAACACGGCGATCGTTCAGTGGCACGCGTGTGTTTAAAGTTCGCGCGCTGCGTGATGGCAGTGTGGCAGCTTTAGTGGGGGTCGGTCGGCGTCCGAAGGGCGGCGGCCCGTGATGTCAGCCCGCCTGACCGGCGAGCATGCGGTGGGTCTGTCCTCGCGCTGGCGGCTAGTGACAGCGGCACCAGGCACTGGCTGCAACTGTCCATAGCAATGCGCGTGAAGGCGCATGTTGCAGGTCATTGGTGGTGACGTCTCGAAGGTGCTTGCACGAGTGCGTTGCCGTCGGAACTCGAACGCGGATCCGGGAGCTACTACGGACAAGCCAGGCGGTGTGGAGCACGATGTCTGGAGCTCGACCGAGAAGCGAATGCGGTAAGCTGGCGCGGATGCCGATCCGGCCTCAACGCCCGATGCGGCGGAGGCAAACGACGCGAACATGGGTCCAGGAGCTGTGACGAACGCAGGAGATGGTGTCTGGGGCTCGACTGGAGTTGCCGGCTGCAGGCGCTTGCAGCTGGTTCAAATGGTTCAAATGGCTCTGAGCACTATGGGACGCAACATCTTAGGTCATAAGTCCCCTAGAACTTAGAACTACTTAAACCTAACTAACCCAAGGACATCACACACACCCATGCCCGAGGCAGGATTCGAACCTGCGACCATTGCAGTCCCGTGGTTCCGGACTGCAGCGCCAGAACCGCTAGACCACCGCGGCCGGCGCTTGCAGCTGGAGGTTGGGTCTCTACAGCGGACGGCGGCTCGTGGGCGCCGAATTCTGATGGCGTTCGGCGGCTCGGGCACGTGATTTCCGGTTTTGGTGTCGTGGCGCACTGGCGACACAGCACGGCCGTTTGTATCGGACGCGGCAGCCGGCGCGCGTGACGTAGTCCGCTGGCAGCTGTGCTGGGGGTGACCGGTGCACCTGTGGTAGGCGCGGTCCGGGCGGCCATACCAGCCGCCTGGGCATGGTGGTGGGAGGCGCACGTGGCGGCGCGATGACAGCTGTGCAGCTGTGCGTCACCGGCGACTCCGGGTGCGGGTTCCGTATGACCGCTGGCAGAGTGAGTGTCGTCCGGGATCAGATCTTCTGCCGGGTCGAAGAAATGCGTGGCTGATGGAGCGGGCAAGACGTAGGCTTGTTTGACGTGGTTGATTGACACTGTCGATGGCTTTCCGTTGCACTCGATGACCAGCATTTTGTCTCCTTGGGCAATCACACGGTGTGGTTCACTGTAGGGCGGTTGGAGAGGTGGCCGTACTGCGTCGGTACACGACATGACGTGCGTGCAATGCTGCAGGTCGGCGAGGACGAATATCTTCCCAGTGCCGTGCCGCGTTGGTGGGTGTGCTCGGAGGCCGACCATGTGACTGTGCAGACGTTCTGCCCGAGTGGGTGCCACGGCGTCACGTGGGAGTCTTACATCTTTGACAAAATCGCCCGGGATTGTCAGAGATTGCCCGTAAACGAGGTCGGCAGGTGACGCGCCAATCTCCTCCTTCGGCGTGACTCGCAGGCCGAGCAGCACCAGAGGGAGCGCCTCTGGCCATGAGGTGTCATGGCAGGTTAGAGCGGCTTTGAGAGTCCTGTGGAACCGTTCGACCATGCCATTCGACGCCAGATGGTAGCTGGTTGTCCTGTGTAACCGGGTGCCACACAGTCTGGCGACGTGCGTGAACAACGCGCAGTCAAACTGGCGGTCGCGATCAGTTGTCACGTGACTGGGACATCCCAAGCGTGCCACCCAGGTGTCGACGAATGCGGTGGCAATGGTCTCGGCTGTGACGTCCGCGACGGGCGTTCCTTCCAGCCAGCGAGTGAAGCAGTCCGCCATAGTTAGGAGGTACCGCTTGCCTTGTTATAGAGGAAGCGGGCCGATGAGGTCCACATGAACGTGCGCAAATCGGCGTGTCATGTCCCGGAAGGTGCCCACTGGTGCGTGGGTGTGCCTCCCAACTTTGGAGCACTGACATGCGGTGCAAGTACGTGCCCATTCGCGACAGTCCTTCCGAAGCCCGGGCCAGCCGAAACGTGCAGCCACGAGCGTCGCAGTGGTGTTGGTGCCGGGGTGTGACAGTCCGTGGACATGGTCGAAGGCACTGCGCCGGAATTTCTCCAGGAGGAACGGTCAGTGCGTGCCGGTTGAGGTGTCACACCAAATCTTCCATGCGGAGCCGGGGAAAGGCACCAGCTCCAGTTGCAGGCCGCTGGAAGTGTCATGACGGAAGCGGTGCAGTTCTTCGTCACTCTCCTGTACTTGGGCCACGTCCTCAAAGTTCACAGGGGTTGAAATAACGGCACACGCTCGGGACAAACAATCGGCGACGATATTGTCTATCCCAGAAATGTGTCGAATGTCAGTCGTGAATTGCGACACGTACTCTAACTGCTGGAGTTGGCGCGGTGAACACTTAGTGTGGTTGTTCTCGAACGCGTGTGTAATGGGTTTGTGGTCGGTGAAAATGATGAATTGTCTGGCTTCTATGGACGGTCGGAAGTATTTCACTGGCGTGTACACCGCAAGCAACTCTCGGTCATAAGCGCTCCAAGCACGTTGCGAATCGGAAAGCTTTTTAGAGAAAAAACCGAGAGGCTGCCAACTCCCGCCGACGCGCTGTTGTAACGCCGCGCCGATGGCGGCCTGGCTGGCGTCCACGACTACAGCTAAGTCCGCGTCATGTACCGGGTGCGCGAGCAGTGTCGCTTCCACGAGATTCCTTTTTGAGTCCGTGAAGCTCTGCTCCATTGCGTCTGTCCAATTCACGAGGGTCTTTCCTTTTGAGGTAGGACATTGTAACGCCATAGTCAGCGGCTCTTGCATGGCTGCGGCGTTGGGCAGGTGTCGACGATAAAAGTTCAACATGCCGAGGTAACGTCGTAATTCTTTGTGCGTCTGCGGATGCGTCATGTTCAGTATTGCCTTCACTTTCTCCGGTAGCAGTGTCGATCCGGTGGGCCTAATTAAATGGCCGAGGATCTTGATTTCCGTCACACCGAAGTCGCATTTAGCGGGGTTAATAACGATGTTGGCTTCACTCAGGCGCTGAAAGACGGTCGTTAAGTGGCGGCGGTGGAGTTCGGGCGACTTGGAATACACCAGGATGTCGTCGAGGTACGAGACGCAAAATGGCAAGCCTCGCAAGACGCCGTCCAGGAACCGCTGCCAAGTCTGGGCAGCATTCCGAAGGTTCTTGGTGTATAACCTCCCGAATATCTTCCTCAGTAGCTGGAGTATGGTGAGTCCATGGACGACCTCCATCATGTGATGGTGTAAGGAGAGTGGCTGACTCCTGACGGTGCAGCTCCAGATGACGAAACACATTTTTATCTGGATGGTATCAACGAGGATATCTAGCAGAATATTCACAAGAGGCAACACCAGCCCAGTTATCAGATGGACCAAGGACCAGAAGCATATCCACATATTCATTGTTTGTGTATTCCATTCATCTGCCACACTCATTTAGAAGTTTACAATGAGAAAAGTCGATATACATTGGAGCCCGTCATGGGCACATTACTCCATTCAGAGAACTGGTTTCAGTTGTCTGAGACTGCAGATGTGTGTGCAAGTTGTGCTTGTGTGTGTGTGTGTGTGTGTGTGTGTGTGTGTGTGTGTGTGTGTGTGTGTGTGTGTGTCTCCTGCTGACAAAGGCCTTAATGGCCAAATTGTGTGAATCTTTTGCTGTGCTTATCGTGACTCAGCATAACCACTATATGGTGAGTAGCAACTTTCCTTCTCTAGAAGCATTCAGAATATGATATATGATCCGATAGTCTAAGCAATGCCTTGCCAGCAATGAACAGTGCTGCATGCATTTCCACTTTACTTGTGGATGAAGGCTTATTAAGATATAGGCAGTTTCTGGTTTTTTCTTCCAAAGGTATGCAAACTAACCCATTTGTGTCCATAAGAGCCCTCCAGAATGTTTTTCCAAGGAATTGGACCAAAGAACAAAAGATACACTTTGTGGTAGGCTAGACACAGGGTGATGTCTTGCTGTGGCCCATTGACAGGGTGGAAAAATGTCACACCTACAAATAGTTTGAAACAGCATTCTCAGAAACGTTCTGATCCATCACAGTACAAGAGAGATTAACACAGTGCCATTTCGCTATAAGCACGGAGGGCTCAAAAGATACTTCGAGAAGTATCTAAATAAAACCCACTACTAGACAAATCCAATATCACACATAGATGTCCTAAATAACTTGAAACGCTGGCTACCAGTTAACATACGTGACAAATTAATCACCACTCTTGAGCACAAAGTAGAGGCTTCCTTCTCCCCAATTCTTGATTCGATTGATCTTATTTATAAAGAAAATCCTCCACAATCACCAACTGATAGCAAACAGGTAGATCTCGCATGAACTAATGCTCAACAGAGTGGGAATTGCAAGAACAACCAACACAGTTGGCAGCTATATCCTCCTTGCAACAATACCAACATGAACCAATTTGCTAACAGAAAGGGGCAAAACTTCAAGTGAGGATATAAAAATAACCAAGGACAGAATTTCAGCCAAACAGGATTTAAATGGAGAGAGGGGTTATAGTCGGCAAGCATACAATGCGCTGCTGACCTGGGGGCAATGACCCAAACAGCCACTGGCAAGAACAGAATGCAAACAGCTGACAAAATAATCTACTGCTATGTGGCTATAATCAGTAAAATGAAAATTACATTTTGGATAATGGCCAGGAACAATGAAATTTCTAAACAAGAACCACACAAGATACTAACTGGTAAAGCCAGACACATAGTGTGCACATAGTTGAGGTTATCCCTAATGAAGAGGTCAGTACTCAGAGCAATTCAGAAAACTTGAACAGGTCTCAATACACCCCTGTTTGGTGACCAGTAATAGGGGTGGGGGTATGGGACTAGTTATAAGCTGTTTTCTTAGATACAACAACTGTGGTGATATCAAAGATGACCTGTATTAGGAGGATATGACCAACTATGCAGACAGAATGTCAAGGATAGAAAGTAGAGGTAAGTCTAAAGGCATAAAACCGCAGACAAAGATTTCTATTCAAATTCAGAGCTTCTCTTTAAGATTCATTTTTCATGTGGTTGAAAGGCTAATAATAAACTGCCTTATTGCCATGGATGCCTTTAGGAAGTACAAAGTACAAATTGACATTGGTAAGGAAAAGTGTCATTTCATTTCAACGACCAACAATGTTCAGTAGACCTGGTCAAGTCAAATGCCAGAGAAAGCAAACCAAAACACACTGCTGACATTTGAATACAATTCTTCTATCCTACCATCATGTTTGTAAATAGACAGGCAATTGAGCAACCACAGGAAGAGGGAATAGGACCTCAGATCACTTGTGCCAAGGTAAATTAATCACCATGTCTTACAGAAGAACAAAAGGAAGAACTGCAGAAACTTTTAATGAATTTTGCTCATGTTTTTGAACAATGCCCTGACATAATCAAAGGATACAAATACAAAATGGAGGGGTACCCTTACAAAACCTTCTGCTTTATGGCTTATACCATCCCAGGGGCCAAAAAGGAGGCTCTAAGGAAAGAGATCAATAGAATGCTATACTGGGAAATAACACAACCATCCTTATCTCCACACTGTAGCCCCATTTTTGCCATCAGCAAATCAGATGGTAGTGTCTGCCTTGTACTCGGCACATAAGGAATAAATAAAATTATTGTGCCTGTCAGGACACAGCCTGACAATCTGGAATAACAACTCTGAAGATTCCATAACATTAAGTACCACACAATAATAGACTGTACTGGCAAGTTGCACTACAAAAAGATAGTAGTAAGTATACTGCTTTTGTATGTGGGGGCAAAAGCTATGAGTTCTGTGTACTCCCTTGTGGTTTAAATATCAGTGCAGGTATATTTATTTCTGCTTTAGATCAAGTCTTAAGACCCGAATTGGTAAGAAGAGCCATTGTGTAAGTTGATGATTTACTGATTGCTACCCCCATGTGGTCATAACACTTCAGTCTCTTGGCTCAAGACTTGTATCAGTTCTCAGAATGCAAAGTCACAGCCAACCTAATGAAGTCACATTTCGGTAAGGAAAGGGTTAAATTTCTTGGACACATAATATCATCTCAAGGCATACTTCCAGAACCTAAGAAACTTGATGCTATCAGGCACTGTCCTATACCTCAAAATAAGAAACAGTTCTATTGAATCTTCTTCGGAAGAACCAGCCTTGATTATGGACCAAGCAATGCAAAACTGATTCTGACCACATTAAAGGATGCATACTTGCAAGGGCTGGGGGCTTGTTTATTCCAAATCACTGACACAAATGGGGAGCTTAACCCAAGCTAATTAGTTTTGCTAGTAATACCCTATCTGAAGCTGAACGATCAGATTCCGTGACTGCATTGGAAGCTCTCACAATAATGTGGGCGTTCACACGAGAATCGCTAGGTGGTGTTTGTCTTTGCTGGAATTTGAGTTTGAAATTGTGTTTATCAAAGGTAATGAAAACGTAATTGCTGATGCCTTATCAAGGCTTCCACCAAGGTCTAAACAAATTCTTGGAATTCATGGAGAACAATTCAGCAAGCAGGGTTCTGTCGATGAAAGATAAAACATAACAGCCACACTGCACTAGAAAGTGTAAAAGCATGGAGCAATTACAGCAGAAGGATCCCACATTCCACAGAACAATGATCACAGGTTGAAAAATTTTTTTTATTTTTTTTAATGACACCACCCAGAGCAGAGCTAGTTGTGTGTTTATGTTCCAGCGGATCATATTAATGACTTATATTATACATTCACAATGTTTGGTGACACTATGGTATGTCCAAATGCCTTATTAAGATAAACACTTATTGTTACTATCCAAATTTAAGAGAAAACGTTCTGCAGGTAGTATGGAAATGTGTTGTGTGTCAGGAGGCTAAGCATACAAATAAGTCAAAACTTTTTGAACTACACCCAATATTGACTAAAAGATCCTTGGAGATAGTTTCCTTGGATGTGGCTGGACCATATCTGCAAGGGAAAGGAAATGTGCAATATTTTGTTTGCTATGTGACATTTTCTCCGAGTAAGTCTAATTGTACACTGTGCAGTCAGTGACAACCAGTTCCATCATCAGATGAATTGCAATGGATTATCTACCCAGATTGGGCAAGCCAGAAATATTGTTGATGAACAATGCATCGCACTTTACAGGCAACCTTTGCAAAGAGGTCATGAACATTCACAATATTAAACATATACTTGTATCCAGGTTTCACCCAGAAGCAAGTCCCATAGAGAGGATATTTAAGGAATTTAACAGATTTATAAATGCACTATTTGGATTGAGTATGTTACTCAATTCCAGCAAGTTGTTAACAATGTTCCACTAGCTCAACCGATTTTACACCTACAGAATTACTGTTTGACAACAGACAGGTAGACAATTGGGAAAAACCTCTACCCAAGATCCCTAGGAAGCCCACATGTGCAGAAAATATGTTGGGCATTGGTCAGCACTGAAGGAAAGGCCAAGTACGGAAAACAATTGTGTGGTAGGATATTAGGATGCAATGTAGATTGTGGGTCAACTGAAGTATGGTAAGTTGAATCACAAGTGGTTACTGTCGTACACAGAGAAATTTGCTACATCAAAAATCCCTCATCCAGGAGTCTGTAAGTTAGTATAGTTAAACAGTGGTAAGGAAAAAGGGCTCTACCCACACAAAGATTTATGTGAATTTGTGCAATAAGCAGAATATGACACTGATTGGGCAGCATTTGGAGAGTTTTGTGCATAAGTGTGTATAAGAGATGATCTACAATCCACTTGAATATACTTCTTACAAGTGGCTTTTAGTATTAAGGAAAGATTTTGTTTTTTCCTATTTCATGTGTGGTGATTTATTGAGATGTAAGTTTTGCTATGTAAGGTTTTTGTTATATGTTTATGGACCAGAGTAGCTCAGTAACATTACCCTCACCAAGCATGGGATATTCTTTAATTTGACACTGTACTGTTTAAAGACACTGTAGGGATGCGACTGAGATGCAGCACATGTAAGCAGCAAAATAGGTGAGGATGGAACTGTGCACTTGCAGTGCCTAGCTTTAGGGCTGACAACCTCCATGAATGCACACAGCACAGTGTAAGCTGACAGATCACCACCAGATGGCAATAGCTCAGCAAAGAAACATCAAGCAGTCTACATTTAGAGAAACCTTATAACATGAGTTGACTAGTAAGGAAATAAAATGTCTACACTACAGAATTAAACTAACATTGGGAAATTAGGAAGAACTAAGCAAAGGAAGATGAAGTAAACACTATCTACAGAAAACTAGCTACACACTATAATGTGATGTAGAAGTTATTTATATTTATACAAGTGGCTGTTCACACACTACACAAAAGGGAACATCTACATGAGGAGTGAAGAAATAAAAATTAAGTCTTGAATATACTACAAGAGATAGGATTGTACCCCACATAAAATGACATTTGCTTTCCATGTGCAAAAATGTAAGTCAAAATGACAACCACAGTACTAACATGTTCACTGTTACTACCTATAAAAAAACTGATAAAGAATGAACTGTGTACTAATAGAAATTGAAAATGAACGTTGGAAGTGTGATGCACAAATAGCCAGTGAACAATGATGCACTTCGTTTTAAGTTAGTATTTAAGCATCCTTCAAGTGAACGATGCACTGTCATGCCCTGGGTAAGGTAGGGATGACAGTAGTTAAATGTTTGGTACAAAGCATAAGGGCCACACTGAAAATAAATAATTGTATGTTTAAAAATATGTGTGAGTGTGATTCTGTATATGCATGTATGAAAAAGCTACAGTACACCAGATGTATAAAAAGGCTGAACTTAGGTCTTGTGCTACTGAATTCAAAAGGGTCAGACCACACATCATAAGTCCATGTGACTGTGGAGAGCACCAAGTAGGAGTTATTACAATACATTTCCACATGAACACAAATTGTCTCAACATTGTTTTGCACTTATTCATTGGCAAAATTCTTGTAGAGATGTATTCGTATACAATGGAATACACAAGAGTGATATCCTCTAGTAAAATGAAGCATCAATAACCAGCACTGAAGTAAACTGTTTACAGTTGATGATGACCCTTGCATAATGCAATACTGTACTGTCAGAATGTATCAGTAGACAGCAAATACAAAGTAAGTTGATTAACACGAATAGATAGTTATGAAATGATGGACTCAATAGTTCTTTCATGATGAATGAATGATGGCAATAGTAGAGTGAAAATGTCCTGCCCATAACATTTCCTGTAGATCAGTAGACACAGTATAGTAAACTTTTAGAGACATAGCTAAGTGCAGTCATGTCGGCTTATCATGATTTCATGTTATGAAGCTTTCCTTCCTCTGCATATGTATGTGTATGAAGACAAAATTATGCACATCATGTAATAACGTTTATGCAAATATTTTGTCAATACTGGAAAATGAGATTGAAAAAAATGGACAATCTGCTTAATGTTGAAGTGAGATGAGACTAAAAATACAGATTGGTCACAAATGAACAATTAAAGGCTGAGAGTAAAATGTGATAAAAATGATAATATACAAACTGAAAGATGTTATGTGACATAAAAACACATGAGATGTATGCAATATTAAATACCTTGTATGTATAAATTCTGAGCAGTATTCATGCAAAGTTTCGTATAATATTTACGAAAAGAATTTGCAGTTCTTTTCGTATGAAAATGTATATGTACAGAGTAAAAAATATGCAAACCCAGCTTGTTAATATATTTTAAAATACAAATACTTAGGTTATCATAACAATGATGAAATGTAAAGATTCTGTAAAGCTGAATATGTTTTCCAGGACTTTATATGTAAACCAGTAACTGTAAATGTGTTACAAACATTATGTGAATGTCAAAAACCTGTCATTTGATGTGTTCCCATGGATATAGGCATTGGAGACATACCTTGAACCCATTCAAGGTCTTCGGGATGCGGAATAGCAATGAAATATGTTGATTATGACAGGAATAGATGCTTGGACAGTGCCACAATAGCAGCAGTTAAATTCTAATAATCAAACTACAGACTCTGAATTCAAATGCGCTTGCTGATGCAACCTTTAAAAATTTTTGTAATTTGTGGTAGTAACAATTTTTAAATATAAATTAAACAAAATTAAATATATGTATTATGTAATGATATGTACTGGAAGTAAATGAGGTAAACTTGGCCAAAAATAAAGGTCTCAGTACCCTGACAGGCCAAGAGTTTTTAAAGATGCAAACAGCATAATGCATCGCCACTGTGTAATGACATCCAGTGATATGGATCATGCCAGTATACAGTGGGAGGGGAGTGGGGTGCAGTTGTGTAGATTCTTTAAATGGCATACATATATCAATAAATATTCATGCCATCTCCATACAGCAAAGATATCAGAGGGATATGTGATTATATCTACGCTGACACAAAACTGATGAATAGAAATAGCAATCATTTTATGTAATTCATTTGTCTTTTTTCACTGAACTTGGTGTCTGTCAGTCTTCTGAGCTGTGTTAAGTAAAAGTTCTAATATATGAGGGTAGCAAGTTTTTCGTTTTACTACTGAGCTGCATCCTTCTTTCCTTCTCTCAATGAGATGAGGACTTACATTTTAAAATTTAGCTCTTTGGAAAGGAAGTCAACTTGAAGAAAGAACAGCAACCACAGCCATGCCAGCATTGTTGTACATAATTGATGAGAAAATATAAATACTAAGTACCAAGCCACTCACCAAAAAACTATAGGAGCTTATATTCAAGTAATGTTTCAGAATTGCCACAACATTCTCAACACACATGCATCTGTACCTGCATGTGTTTCTGGGAAGACAATCATGGTGCAGCTTCCTGATAACATGCATATATCCCTCTCCCCAACCAATATAGACCCACACCAATATATAATTTACTCCTCTCCTACCAGTGGGCAACTGGCCATAGAAGTCTGCTGCCATTAAATCACGATAGTTTATAGTGACCACGGCTATTATCCTCTTTAATGAGTTGACAGCTCATACACAATCTCAACACACTAACTACACCCTGTTCAGAAAAGCAGAACATTTTGAGCGACTAGAGATAACACCTTTTTATTCAAAGGAGATGTACATGAGTATGTTCTGCAGAAATGATTAGCATTTTAGCCATGCCAGACTGTGAGTTCGACGTCAACATCGATATCGTGGTGCAACACTACCTACCAGTAAAATGTGCCAGTGGTTCTCATTGTCACTATAAAGTAAAGGTGATGGATCACTGTCACTTGAGCAGATCTACAGGATGCCTTGCACATGTATGTACCTACTGGTACATCTTTGTTTTTAATATGTGAATTGAGGTCCTTTTTAGCAGAGTTAGATGTTTCCTGTTTGACGATGTTCCAGGCTGCTTTGCTCTTGTTTTCAGCTTCAAGCAATATTTTGTTGTTTGAAAGTTTTTTTGCGGCTAGCAACACCTTTCTGTAAATTTTCCTGTACTTTTTGTAGGATTGCAGAACTTCTGGGTTAGACTGATTATTTTTTATGGAGTTGAGATATCTAAGAGTTTCTGAGGATTTTTTGATACCTGTAGTCACCCACTGATTTCTCTTTGTAGTTTTAATTTGATAAAGAGTTTTGGGAAACATCTCTTCAAATCTGAGTTTAAAAATTGACATGAACTTGATAAATTTCTGATTTGCGTTGGTTTCTGCATAGACTTCCCTCCAATCTTCATATTCTAGCTGGGATTTAAACTGATGCAGGGCTGATTTGGAAAACATTCTTTTGTATGTACAAAGTTTAGGAGGAGTTTCTACATGAATGTTAAGTTTTTAAGATCTGGCAGAGGTGGTCTGCTAGGCCCAGGTTTTGGACAACAATATGACATTTTTTACTATCAATATCTGTAGCTACATGATCTATAGATGAGGAGGATTCTTTCGTTATTCTAGTTGGACAATTAACAAGGGAGGATATTCCATAACAGCTTAGAATATTCACATATATGTTGCTAGCCTTATCAGGCTTCATCATATTAATGTTTAAGTCACCACAGATAATTACATTTGCTTTTGGTCCAGAAACCTTGTCTAAGCTTTGATTCAGTTTTGAGAAGAATATATCAATGTCTCCACTAGGAGAGTGGTACACACAAAATATGACTAATTTTTTTGCTATGCCAGGTCCTATTATTTCAACAGCGGAAGTTCGAAATGTTTGTCCTCACCTAGATCTAAAAGATCATATCTTACTTTAAATGACATACCTTTTTTTACATAGATACATGAACCTCCACCATTCATTGAGATTCTGCTATAGTAACATGCAAGGTCAAATGAGGCTAATGCAATGTGTTCAATTTGCTTCCCTTTGCACCAGTGTTCAGTGATACACAAAATTTGGCTATCAAATTTTTCCAATTCTACTTCTAGCTGTTGTGCCCAAAATGTCATCTGCATTATAATGAGTTCTTGTAACAGTTCTTTACCTAACACTCAATTGAGTGGTCATATGAAAACCAACACCGAATTATTTAACGCAAATGGTAATACTCTAAATTAGTAAGATTTTCCATCAAATAAAAAGCAGTACATTTTTTAGTCATCATGTACCTTGACCTGCCAATAATCACTTGTGAGATTCATGGTGGTGAAATATTTGTCCTGTTCCAATTCGGTTAATAATTCCTTTATGCTAATTGGTCTGTCCCTTTCATTTTCTACATGTTTATTTAATGTACAAGTATCCAACATCAAACAGACCCCTCCTGCAGCCCTTTTCACTACAAGTAATGCTCAAACTTCATTTGATGACTTAATTATCTATCATTTTTTTGATTTCCTCTTGAACTGCTGCTCTCAAGCTTACGCATACTGGATATGGTTCGCAAAAGAAAGGATTTTGATTCTTTATCTTAAATTTACATATATAATTACCTATGATGCCTGGTTTTTTAATTATACATCACTATATTTACTCAAATTTAATGTAACTCTTGCGTTTGCTCTACAGTTAACAATGGTGAATCATAAGCTTGGTTAAATATCAGCCTTTCACTAGTTGGTACATCACTTGCCATTTGACCTTGCGAAAACAACTGAACAGTCACAATTAAACATATTTTTATGTTTTGATTTATCTCAGCATCTGACTTAAATAGTATTTCACTGCTGCTCGCATTGAAATTACAAAATAAGGTCTTGATATAAAAATTTATGCTACTCTATACTTTAACATCCAATCAGTACCAAGTAGCACATATAAATGTATATTGGACACTATTAAGACGGTTTGCCAAAATTCATGTTCTCCTATGGTGATAGGTATTCTTGTTTCATGCTTCACAGGCTTACATTTGGTTCCAGTAAAACCTATTAAATATACTCCTGTAATTGATAACATTGGAAATACAGACACATTTTTCATATTATATTCTAGTTCTTGTGACATTAGATTCTTCACTATCCATATCAATATAAATGTCTATGGGTTTTCCATAAATTGTCCTGGTTACTCTGGGTTTCAATTGAATATCCCCCTTTCCTCTTCCTTCCCCTTCTAATAACCATTCCCTTGTAGGTATCTTATGAGTAAAGTGAACTACCTTTTTTACATACATGCCTTAATGCTGTTGACTATGTCCTGGATCGTGGCCCCCGTTCCTGGACATTCTCCATTTTCCATAACTATTGTAGACTAATCTGTTGCAGTCACTAAATTCTCTGTTCCTCTATGATTTTCCCTTGTTCTGTTGTTCTCACTACTAGCTGGTACTTTAGGCACACATATTTGTGAACATACATTGCGTTTTTAACACTCTCTATTGTGTTGGGGGCAGGAAATGTTTTGCCCACTACAGTTAACAATGGTGAATCATAAGCTTGGTTAAATATCAGCCTTTCACTAGTTGGTACATCACTTGCCATTTGACCTTGCGAAAACAACTGAACAGTCACAATTAAACATACTTTTATGTTTTGATTTATCTCAGCATCTGTCTTCCTAATTTTGTTTTCTCTTTGTACTCGGCAAAGATTAGTATTTTGATCCTTAATGAACTTGTCTGGTAATTGTTTACTATCCATGCTATTACTTCACCTGTTATCATCTGACATATGTTCATCCCTTTCTTTGTTCAGTGTGTCTAATCCCTCAACAAAAGTTAATAAATCATTAACCATCATCTAGCCTCTGTACCACACTTCCTTTTGTACATATTATAGTAACTTTCATACCAATATTTTGACTAAATGGGACTCCTCTATTAGCTTATCTAAATATTTAGTTATGAGTCAGTGCCATTCTATACTCTTCTTAAAATTTCCCAAGAGTTATTATAGCATTTCAGCTCTAATAATTCTAATGTCAATTTCCCTTGTGTGCTAGTAGACCAATATTTTCTCCTATTATTTCTTCTTAAAATCCTCCGAAGATGAAAAATTCTCAGAATGAGCAGCACCCCATTCTGCTGCATCACCTATCAAATAATTCAGTGCAAAATCTATTTTTTGCATTTGTCACAGGCTTTTGGTAAGGATCTAGAAAATAAACACAAAAAACAGTGGGGTTAACTTCTCCACGACGTTTGAATTTCGGAAATTGCTCTTATAAATTCATATTACTTCCCAGTTGGAACTCCTCTAATACACGAATCAATAACCGACTGTTATTTATGCCTGTCTTCTTATGGATTTCCTGCTTAGTGCTCTCAATAGCTTCCCATAGCCTCATTAATTGTGTAATCATTCCTCCAAATTAGATAGTGTTTGAGGTGTAATAACTATTTCTCTAAATTCTTTGCATTGTTCTAAAACAGTTACATGTTCTTTCACCTCTGAGATTTGTCTTTATCCTGCCTGAATTTCCAAATGGCAAATTGATCAGCTATGTTAATTTTACCATCTAATTATTTGAATTGTTCTTTTACTTCCTTGCAAACTGAATCGCATTGGTTACTGACCTCATCCTTCAACTCCTGAGGCAACAGGGTCAAAGTATTTGCAATGTTAGTTAATTTAGCTTCTATTTTCTGTCTGACATGTTCTGTTTTCTCTAAGTTTATTTCTTCTTCTGTTGTTTCTAACTTGACCGATTGTTCACACAGTTTTGGACTCTATTTTGTCAGACAGTTTCTTAGTATTAGAATCTACTTTGTCAGATAATTCCTTCCTGGTGTGTGAGAGTTTCTCATTTGTTGGATCTACTTTGTCAGATAACTTCTTAAAATTACAATTCATCTCTTCAGACATTTACTGTAATAAACCTTTAAACCATTTTGAAGGCTCTGCAGCCATTTTTCTAGTAACAATGGGCATACAGTGCAGATATTCTCCATTATATACCCTCTATTATGCTAATAAATGCTTACTGCACAGTCTTCTTAAACATGATAACACTGAAACACTGAGTTATGTGTAGATGCAAGAAAAGTTTTCAAAGTGGATTTCCGTATTTGCTGAACACCTCACCCTTTCTGATGAACTGAACTCTCTTGTCATGTAGCCAATGCAACCAAACGTATGTGGTAATGTACCACAAATGAATTGCCAATGCCTTGAAACAGCGATTGGTGGATTGTACTGTGTCATACAGCAGCACCCCTGCAATGCTGCTCACTTGCTGCTGCATCCCCGTTGATGTTAAGATTCAAAAACTTCTTCTCTGAACCCGCTGAAAAATTCTTCTCCTCCAAACCCACCAAGCAATTTCTCTGTTGTAGTTAAAACAGTCTTTTATTCCCATGTCAGCATTGTTTACTTGATGCATAAATTTAATTGAAGTTGCTGTAATACTTGTACTACAATTGTATAAGTACGGTTTGTCTTCATATTTAATAAATTTTTCCAATGTTTCCTTTTACTTTCTCCTTAAAACATCATCACTTAGTTCATACACTATAGCTACATCCGTTCACTTATAGTTCCTCCTCTTGTTGCTCTTAGCAATGCCATCATTTGAATTCAAGATTTTGAAAATTTATAGTTCTTTATTTTCTACCTTTTCCTCCAATGCTCCATGTCCTGTACACCAGGAGAAAATGAAGTGTTTTTCTTGTTGGTTTAGGATTTTATGTAGCTGCTGGTTTGCTCCCTGCAATTGAAACTAAGACAAAACACTTCTTGCGATCTATTAGCCAATGTAATACCTGACATTTTTATCTTTTAAAAAGAAATCTGGTTGCTGTAGCTTGGTCCTGCTAGTCAGTGCCCCTGAAATCCCATGTCTAGCCAAGGAAAGGCTTTACTTCTACATGATCTGCAGCTGTTGTTGGACTAAAAAAAGATAACTTCTACTCATATCATAAAAATCACATCCACTACTGTCATTTTACAAACATATATTTCCTTGAATGGGTGTACTGGTCATTAGGGTGACTCATGAATTAGAGCAGAATGCAACTTTTCATATATATGCCTCAAAGGCTCAACATCACATTCAAGATTACAATATATTTATGTGACACAAAACTATCTTGTCTTTTGTTCTCATTCTTAGACAGTGTAGTTGTTCCTTGACTGTCAAGCCACTGCCAAGCTTTGACACCAAAATGTAAAAGGCAGGCCATTTACTTTTCATCACACCTTGCCATTTTCTCATATTCCATGGCTTCCATTTAATGTCTGTACATACAAAAACAGCCACACACAGTATATGTCCTGCAACCTACTCCCTGTTTAATATTATTCTGTCACAATCATTTTTCCTTTTGCTACACAAGGAATGTGAAATGTCATTTACCTAAACAGGATGTAAGATTTCACTTGGTTCTTGTCACCCATCTGGCCTTAGTTTATGTTAATTTCTTTGGTTTCAGTATTTCTTTGCATTTTCTATTACTTTCTTTGCTCCCTTTCATTTTTCTATTCCTTTTATTTTCTGACCTGTCTATTTTTCCCAACCAACATCTCCATCTGTCTACCAAGTATACTGCACTTACTTTTCCACTGTTATTAACTCTTGCACAATGTTTCATCAGTAAACTCTGTCTTGCATCCTGTCTTCCACCTTTATGCTCTCAGTTTTCAAACTTGATCCAATGAAGTCTCCAATGATCAGTAAGTCTCCCTTGACCAGGGGTTCTGGGCAACTTTTCCAAAACCCTCACAATTTCCTAAACCTCCCCAGACCCTTTCCTTCATCCCTCTTCCTCTCCCTTCAACCCTTGTGCTAGGAGCTGCCATTGGCTCCTAAACCCTGCATATTTCCTTTTCTGTTTGTCTTCTCCTGCCAGGTGGGTGACAAGAACCGAGTGAAATCTTAAATACTGTTTAGACAAATGATATTTCACACTCCTTGTGTAGTACAAGGAAAGATGATTGTGACAGAATAATATTAAATAGGGAATAAGTTGCAAAACATATACTGTGTGTGAGTGCCCGATTTTTATCAATCCATATATTATATTTTCAAATATAGATTATTTTCATTGATATATTACATTTACCACTTGCAGTTTACTTACCTCACTACTTATCAACAAATCTTTAGATTCTTTGCGAACATGATCATGAACTTCAACACTTTTCTTTATTACTTGTACACACTCCACTCCCACATCATCATGAACGTCAATATTTACATCAATAACATCCCCTTCCACAGTTCATTACTATCCTCTTCAGTATTTTTATCATCATCTATCTGCATTACCCCCAGACCATCAACTTGGTTAATCATTATATTACTATCATAAAAAGAACAAATTTGATCTACTTAAGTTAAATCCTCCTCATAAAAATCAACGACTTCCATCTCCTTCTTACTTTTGTTTTCAGTTACATTTTCCCTATTTTCTAAATTCTAACCGAAGCACCTAACTGATTTTCAACAAAACCTTTTACAGATTCAGTTTACTTATACAAATTATTAACATTACAGTCATATTAATCACACCAATTTCTCTCTTAGTTCCTTTCATCTCAACCTTTTCACTACCAATTTTGCTATCATTTTTGTCCATTTTTTTAAATCTAATCTACTAATATCACTTCTAGTATGCATGTTCTCATACATTTTCTTAAAAATTCTTTTCCTATTGTTTCATGAACTTAATCTATAATAAGTTCATACCCTCATTAAGTACCAACACTTCTTGTATCCTACACCCTAAAACACATTGCCTTTTACTTTCAATTTCTTTGTTTTGACACAATATCTAACAGACACTCAACAAAGTAACACTTTTACCTTGAATATTCATTAAGCCTGCTTCTGCTGTTGCATTGTCTGCTAGCTACTCCAGTTCACAATTTCCACATCGGCCTGTTTGTATTTCCACTCCAAAATTTCATGCCAGACTGGTTTCTTTATGTTCTGGTGACTCCATCCTGCAAGTTTTGCATTGGCTGTTGTCCAAACTGGTATTGATGATGAAGACAGGCAATCCTGTACTCCCACTGGCTAAAGCCCCCTCCACGTAATGGTGACTGGTTGATGTACTTATTTCAAATAATATAATTTTGCATTTTCCAAAAATTTTTTGTGATTTGTCCTATCCACAGATCAAACATAATACTAGTTTCTTCGTGCCTAGAAACATATTTACACAGTCCAACAGTCACTTCACCATTATACATCAATAGTTCACTGTCTAACGAATAATTCATTGTTAAGCTATATTTTGTCTGAACTTCATGAGTCATAATTATGCCAGGGTGGAAAAATTCTCACTAGATGGGGCATCAAATGTGATGTAACTGATCTGTTTTCCATAGCCTTGCCTCATGGGCACTTTCTCAATAACTGAATAGTTCAAAATCCAATTGTATGTTGGATGGTGTTTGCTCTCTGACATACATGATACATATCGTAGATACCACACATATTATTCATGTGAAGTTCAGTGATTAACGAAACCACAGTGACCAGTTTTTATACTATGACCAATCAGTAGCACAAATCTACACATCAGCAAGTTTGATTACTGAGAAAAGTTTTCAACTGTGGCTCCAACTAAACAGTTCACATTTGGTACATCCCTTTAGTAATTTGTTGCAGATGATTACCCTTCATTGTTTTGTTTAAGACAGTCCTTCACTTGTACCACTGAATCCAATAGTCAACAGATTTCAATGAGAATAACATATACACTCTTGACAATTACAACACAGTTTGAAAGAATCATGTTATATACTGTAGCCACTGAGCTTTAATTAATTATTAAAGTTCAAGAGTTTTATGGTTTCCAGTATATTTATTTTTGCCTGCAGAGTATACATAACATATATTTGTATCGAATAATGAGAACATATCCAGCACAGGTCTTACTCATTAGCTCTCTAACTGTGAACTAATTACTTGGGATGATGTCTAACTACTTACAGTCTGGCATAAGAACAAACTGTTATTTTAAAAAGCACATGATGCTTTGAAATATGACTAGGATGGAATTTACTATTTTAAATGAGCAACAGGAACTAATGTGATTGTATGAAATTTATTCACGATTGCAGAATCTTTCTGACATTAGCCACATTAGGTATGGTAATATTACCTACATCTACATCTACAGCTACACGATTACTCTGCAATTCATATTTAAGTGCTTGGCAGAGGGTTCACCGAACCACAATCATACTACCTCTCTACCATTCCACTCCCAAACAGCGTGCGGGAAAAATGAACACCTAAACCTTTCTGTTTGAGCTCTGATTTCTCTTATTTTATTTTGATGATCATTCCTACCTATGTAGGTTGGGCTCAACAAAATATTTTCGCATTCGGAAGAGAAAGTTGGTGACTGAAATTTCGTAAATAGATCTCGCCATGACAAAAAACATCTTTGCTTTAATGACTTCCGTCCCAACTTGTGTATCATATCTGCCACACTCTCTCCCCTATTACATGATAATACAAAACAAGCTGTGCTTTTTTGCACCCTTTCGATGTCCTCTGTCAATCCCACCTGGTAAGGATCCCACACCACGCAGCAATATTCTAACAGAGGATGAATGAGTGTAGTGTAAGCTGTCTCTTTAGTAGACTTGTTGCATCTTCTAAGTGTTCTGCCAATGAAACGCAACCTTTGGCTCACCTTCCCCACAATATTATCTATGTGGTCTTTCCAACTGAAGTTGTTCGTAATTTTAACACCTAGGTACTTAGTTGAACTGACAGCCTTGAGAATTGTACTATTTATTGAGTAATCGAATTCCAACAGATTTCTCTTGGAACTCATGTGGATCACCTCACACTTTTCATTATTTAGCGTAAACTGCCACCTGCCACACAATACAGCAATCTTTTCTAAATCGCTTTGCAACTAATACTGGTCTTCGGATGACCTTACTAGATGGTAAATTACAGCATCATCTGTGAACAACCCAAGAGAACGGCTCAGATTGTCACCCAGGTCATTTATACAGATCAGGAACAGCAGAGGTCCCAGGACACTTCCCTGGGGGAACACCTGATATCGCTTCAGTTTTACTCGATGATTTGCTGTCTATTACTACGAACTGCGACCTTCCTGACAGGAAATCACGAATCCAGCCGCACAACTGAGATGATACCCCATAGGCCCACAGCTTGATTAGAAGTCGCTTACGAGGAACAGTGTCAAAAGCTTTCCGGAAATCTAGAAGTACAGAATCAACTTGAGATCCCCTGTCGATAGCGGCCATTACTTCGTGCGAATAAAGACGTAGCTGTGTTGCACAAGAACAATGTTTTCTGAAACCATGCTGATTATGTATTAATAGATCGTTCCCTTCGAGGTGATTCATAATGTTTGAATACAGTATGTGCTCCAAAACCCTACTGCAAACCGACGTCAATGATATAGGTCTGTAGTTCGATGGATTACTCCTACTACCATTCTTAAACACTGGTGCGACCTGTGCAATTTTCCAATCTATAGGTACAGATCTATCAGTGAGCGGTGACACCCAGATATCCTGGTTGTCATGAGTAGTCTTCTTAACCACTTTGGCTATCTGAGCATGCTTCCTGGTAAAGTACAAATTTTCGTATGTCACAAATAAATAATATCTTTGCAAGTGCGAATAAATTTCATAAATTTAGTAAAGCTGCAAGATTGTTACCAAAGAATGTTTCTTCAGACATTGTTAAAAATAAGTGTTAATAGCCTCAACAGGAGAAATGATGGCAGAAATCCAATTAAAGGTGTGAGTGATGGGGTCATTGATAGCATAATATTTGGAAGTTTATGTTGGTCCGTAAGTCCTGGAAGCATGCTCAGATAGTGAAAGTGGTTAAGGTAACTACATGTGACAAGAGGGAAATATGGGCTTGAGTCACAGTCCTGCACAAATGTTCGCATGTCACCAGTATGTAATATCTTCATATCTAATGCAGCTAATGCCAGGTAGATCCCACAACTGAGAATAAATTTCATAAATTTAGTACAGCTTTATGACTGACACTAATGCTTATTTCTTCACCATTGTAAAAAATAATATAATTTTGATTTACAGAAAATGATGCTTGTCTGAAATTTAGAAAAATACATGAAACTATTATCCTTACACCAGTGTCAATCCCCTATTTATATGGATGAGCACAAATCAAAATAAATTACATTTAATTACAAATTAGTGAGTTAAATTAATGTTGTTTGTCAAACTGTGCCAAAAAATTAATATAACAAGAGTATATACTCAAAGTCTGGAATCTAACAAACAGTGGCTGTGCCATAATCTGCAATGCAAAATGGTACTGGGAGATTATTTATTATTTTTCAGTAATTTAAAATACTTTACATGAAAGTCAGAAAACTTAAATTTCAAATGGTATAGGTAATCTTTCTTAAATATAAGTATTAGCTCATAAACTGTCTGCCCTGATAGCTGAGTGGTCAGTGTGACAGACTGTCATGCCAAGGGGCCTGGGTTCGATTCCCTTTTGAGTTGGAGATTTTCTCCCCTCAGGGACTGGGTGTTGTGTTGTCCTAAGCATCATCATCTCATTCCCATTGACATGCAAGTCGCCGAAGTGGTGTCAGCTCAAAAGACCTGCATCAGGTCACCGACCAACACAATGGGAGGCCCTAGCCACATGACATTTCATTTCAGCTCATGAACTTTTTGTGTGTAGTAAACGGCAATGCTAACTTCAGTTAACTGTAACTTTTAATTAACAGTGGCCTAATGAAAATTAATTACACAAATGTAATCAGAACACTTAAAATAAGACTCTCAGTAACAAATTTGAGTGAAAGTTGTTCTCAGAAAGAACTTGAGATTTCCAAGTCAAGTAAATGTACTGAAAACAAGATGAAATTAAGTGAAAAAATTTGGTTATTTTTGTGAGTAGGAAAACATAATAGATGGAAAGAGTCCACCTGCCTTATCACCTACGCAGCTGATGTAAAAGCAACACATAAGAGATATGTAATGAGTAGTATACTGGTTGGGAAGAGAGACAATGCAAATTAAGAGGTGAAGTAATTATTGTTTAGCTACACCAGAAATTTTATGCCCAGAAACACATTAAGGTATTGATGCATGTGTGTTAAGAACATTGTGACAATTTATTCAATGTTAACTCCTTTGAGTTTTGTTGTATGGCTTAATATTTACCTTATCTCCCCAATGATGTACAACAATGTTGGCAAGGTTGCTGCAGCTGTTCTTGATTCTTATCCAAAAAGGTCGATTTAAAAATGCAAGTCCTTGATGAATCTGGTTGTGTTTTTATATATCACTGGACAGAGTCAGACTTCAAAAAAGGTTTGAATGAAGTTGTATTAACAATTTTTCATAGGCTAAAAAATACTTGCTTGGAAGGAGTGACCACTGTAAGGCATTTTGCAGATGGTTGTGGAGAAAAAAACTGGAACAGTTCAGTGATGATTATGCTTCAATACTGGTTGGTAAATGAAATGCCACCAAATATTAAAGACATTGTTTTAGTATTCCATATACCAGGTCATTTGTATATGCCTCCTGATCATGTAATTGGCAGAATTGAGAGGGAAATTCAAAATTATGATACTATTGTTAAGCCTGAGTAACACATTGAAATCTTTATGGTATGTGGAACTGTTTTCAGTATGACTGAGAGCTGTAATACTTTTGACTGGAAGAAGGTAGGTGAAAATTACCGAAAGAAGTCTGGAAATTAGCGCTTTAAATTTTCTCAAGTGCTAAAAGATTTGTTATAACACTAGGCTATGTGCCAACCTGTGAAGTACTTGTTGGAGGTGAACCTTGGTATAACACCAATCTCAGAAAGGCAAAAAAAAGTACTTAGACCTGGATTTAAAGTTCAACGCTGTAGTTTGGTACTTATTTTCTGATAGCAACTACCAAGCTGAATCCAATGATGTGCAACAGTAAGGTCTTTGAAGGTCAATGAATGTCCATTTACAGAAGATGTACAAAGTGATGACCACTGGTACCAGTGCAGTGCTACAATGTTCTTAGCAAGGATTGAGTGGTATTCCTTATCACATTGGCACTTACTGAAGCACATGCTCTGACAATTATCTCTTGCATATTTTCAGGTGTAGTTGGAACATCTTTATAAACAAGGTCTTTCACAGATCCTGGTGAATGAGCTGGCTAGGACATATCTCCTCTGCTTCCAACCAAATGATTTGGGAATTGTCTCTGCAACTCATTTCTAGCCACCAGCAAGAAATGTGCCAGACACCTATCATGTTGATACCACATTCTGTTCCTTGTTCCTAAAGGCATTTCTTCCAATAACAGACCTAATGTTTCTTGCAGGAATGTGGTGTACTTTCTACCATTAAGATTTCCGTCGATAAAATAGGGGCCTATAATTCTGTTCTCCAAAATTCCACACCATACATTCACTGACCATGGATTTTTGGTGAGCAACTTTCTGCAGCCAATATGGATTTTCAGTTGCCCAATAATGCATGTTATACTACTTAACATTTCAATGGTTCATGAATGTAGCCTCATCAGTAAATAAAATCAAATTAATAAATATGTCATCCCTATGAATCCGAGGTTGAGCCCATCAGCAGAATTCAATGTGATGCATACAATCCTTGCCAGTTAATTCTTGGTGGAGACTGATATGGTAAGGATGGTATTTATGGCAATGCAGAACATGAACAACACTACTCTGGCTCATGCCAGATTCCCTTGCAATTTGATGTGGACTAACACAAGGATCTGGAACCACAGTGGTGAGAGTACCAATTTCTGTTTCCTCGTTAGTAACTTTCCTTTGCTGTATATGTTTCTGATGCATTAAAGATCCAGTTGTACTCAATTTATCATACACATATTTAAAAGTATGTCGTATAGGGTGAGTACACTGAGGGTATCTTTCAGTGTATAAGTCTCTAGCTCTCACTGAATTTTATTGGCATTCACCATAAATGAGAAGCATATGAACTTGTTCTTTGAAGGAATACATTCAGCTGATTTGACGATACTAGTCTTACTGTTCCTATTAGCATTGTATTGCAAAACCATCAAATGGTGTTTACATGTCAATGGCACATTAGATGGATATGCCGTATCTAGCAAATATTTACTATTTGCATGATACACCAGAGAGAATTGTCAGAGCATGTACTTCAATAAGTGCTGATGTGATAAGGAATACCACTCAATTCATGATAAGAAGATTGCAGCACTACATCAATACCAATGGTCATCACTTTGAACACCTTCTGTAAATGGACGTTCGTGCTACCTTTGTGACCTTCGTTGACCTTACTGTTACACACCATTGGATTCATCTTGATAGTCACTATTGGAAAATAAGTTCCAAACTATAGCATCCCATTTAACAAAACAAAGCTGACCTTCATATCTCTGAAGCGACCCCACCTAGCAACAAAAAGCCAACATCATATTATGGCCCCCGTTGTCCCATGCAACTTTTGTGCAACAAACTTTTCAGCTTCTATCATACTTTCTGAGTTATTCTTGGTGGCAATAGTTAGTGACTCACACTGTATATATAATTTTGTTTAGTGTACACTTACAGATTATTACTACTATAATTTACAAAAATTTTTAAGGCTTGCATCAACAAGTGCATCTGAATTTGGAATCTAACCACTGCTATTGTGGCACAGTTCAGTGCACACACCTCACATGACATATGCTGCATGAACACTCAAATTTGTTAATGTTGCAGTTAAGTTGAGCTGTCCATGAGTGTACTACAGTATCACCTGTTTACTCAAAGTCAATGAAAGTATTCATTCCTATTGCTGCAACATAGTATGCTGAGGATCGTGCATACTGGAACCATCGATGCTGTGGTGAGGAGGTTCATCATTTATGGCTCAGGCATTTGTTCATGTTGTAATCCACAAGTGGCCAAACCAGGATCATGCTATCAGGATCCTGAAGACACTTGAATGGGTTCACAGTAAGTCCTCAATGCCTTTATCTGTTTCCATGCCCTCTCTGTGGTAAAATGTCTTGTTGATCCCCGAGTCCACTGAGGATAAAAGTGTTCAATACTGCATAGCACAGCACTGGCAAATTTTTTTCACTGAAAGACATGAAATTACAGGTTTCAAATCTTACAAAATGTTCCTAGCACATTTGTAGTTATCAGTTCAAATATGCAGTCCTTGGAAACCTATTCAGCTTCAGATTGTGTCATACGTTTCATCACTGTTACAATAACTTCTATTTACATTTTAAAATATACAGACATACCAGGTTGGCTTATTTCTTGCTCCATATATATGCATTCTCACATGGAATTTACATTTCTTTACATAAATATTGTACAAACACTGTACAGAAATTATATATAAAAGGCTTTTAATATTATGTACATTTCTTGTGATTTTATGTTGTGTAATATTTTTCAGTTTTTACATTAACATTTTGATTATATTTTGCTTTGCAAATTACCCTTTTGAATGTTCATTTGTGAACAACTTGTATTCATAGTTTCGTCTTACTTTAACATTGCACATCTTTCATTTTTTCAAACTCATATTCCAGTACTGACAAAATATTTGCATGCAACATTATCACATGATGTGCATGTGTTTTGTGTTCATACTTGCACCTGACATGAGTATCCATTGTTAACAAGTGCAATAAGCCTATATAACTATGTTTAGCTGTGCCTCTGACGAGTTTACTAGGATGTCTCTACTAGTCTGCCAGAAATGTTATGGACAAGAAGATGCATTCTTTCTTACTCTAGCACTGCAATCCTTTGTTCATCTGGAGTGCACAACTGAGTAAATCATTTTGTGACTATCTACGCATCTTAATTCACTTATTTCAAGTTTACTATCTACTGATATATTTTTTGAAAGTTCAATATTGTGTTATACAAGTGTCATCATTGACTGTAAACAGTGTACTTCAGTGTCAGTGACTTACACTTCCTTTTGCTACGTGATATCAGCCTTGTATATTCTGTCATGCATGAATATGTCTCTACAAGACTTTTGCCAATGAACAAGTGTAAAACATTGTTGCTTGGTGCTCTTCTCAGTCACACAGACTTATAATGCATGGGCTGACCCATTTTCATTTGGCAGCACAAGATGTAAGTTCAACCTTCTTTTGATTATGGCACACTGTAGCTTCCTCACACACACATTCAAACTATCACACACATGTGTTAATACATATAATTATTTATTTTTGATGCAGCCCTTATGTTATGGTACCAAACACCTAACTATTGTGTTCCCTACTTTACCCAGGATGTGACTCTGCATCACTCGCTTGAAGGATACTTAAATAGTAACTTGAAACTA
The DNA here is from genome assembly GCF_021461395.2 of Schistocerca americana. Classification (NCBI taxonomy): domain Eukaryota; kingdom Metazoa; phylum Arthropoda; class Insecta; order Orthoptera; family Acrididae; genus Schistocerca; species Schistocerca americana. The sequence continues at coordinate 671,550,930 of NC_060122.1, forward strand.
AGTGCATAGCTGCTTGCTGGTAGCTAATGTATCACACTTTCAATATCCATATATTCAATTTTGATCAATACACAGTTCATTCTTTAGTTTTTTATGTGTTTTAAGAATGCACATGCTCATACTGTGGTTGTCTTTTTTACTTACCTTTTCACACGTGGAAAGAAAAGTGCTGTCATAGGTGGAGCACAATCCTGTCTCTCATAGTACACTCAAGACTTATTTGCATTCCTCCATTCCTTATGTAGATATCCCCTTTCGTGTAGCATGTAAGTAGGCAATTGTACAAGTGTAAATAGCACGTGTGTAGTATTATAATGGGTCACTGGTTTTCTGTAGATAGCTTTTACTTTTTCCTCTGTATACATATATTCCTTAGCTTAGTTTCTCCTAATTTCTTAATCTTAGTCTAGTCCTGTAATGCAGATGTTTTATTTCCATCGTAGTCAATTGATAGTATAAAGCTAGCTGTCATTTTATGAAATGGTCTACACTGGTGTCACTGTTGTGTGGATTCTTTCATAAAATGATGGAATAGGACTACTTTTTACTTGTAATTAAAAATGATTTGATGTTACAAATGTGGTTGAAAATAATGCTTAGTTGAGATTAGCTAATCATATGATTAAATAAATATTACATTACAGCCTACTACAGACCATGTTTACATTTGTTAACATTAGCTACTTTGCATGCACAGCTCTGCCTCAGTCCTGTTCGCCACTTACATGCAGTGCATCAAAATTACATGCCTACTGAGTGACAGTGTCAAATTAATTAATTTCTTGCACTCTCCAACAATAATGTTTTCTGAACTTCTCTGGCTCATAAACATACAATGAAAATCTTACATAGCTAATACTTTCATCCTAATAAGGCAGCACACATGAAATAGGCAAAATGAAATTTTTTCTTCATACTAAACATTAATGATAATAAGTATATTCAAGTGGACAGTACATCATTTCCTGTGTGCACTCATATTCATTCCTCGAAGCCATGATGGTTCAGTGTCAAATTCTGTTCAGTGCACAAATTCATATAGATCTTTGTGTGGGTAAAGTCCTTTTTCCCTTACCACTGTTTAAGTATACCATCTTATAGGTTCCTGGGTGAGGAATTTTTGATATAACAAATGGCCCTGTGTACAGCAGTTGCCACCTGTGATTCAACTTACCATACTTTGTCAATTTTGGATGAGAGCTGAGGAGTACTCGTTGTCTGAAATGGTACTCTACAGTGCATCCTAATTTCTTATCATACAATTGATTTCTGTGTTCTGCCTTTTCATCAGAGCTAACCAATGCCCAACATATTCTCTCCTCATGTGATATTTCTTTCATAGGGGCCTTGGATAGCAGTTTTTCCCAACTACCTACTTAACTTTTGTTTGTCAAACAGCAACTCCATAGGTGTAAAGCTGTTGAGATATGTGGGAGATTGCTAACAACTTGTTGGAATGGGGTAATGTATTTGATCCACTTTGTGTGTTTGTGAGGGGTATAAGTCCAGATTAATCTGTTACATTCCTTGAATATCCTCTCTATGAGATTGTTTACAAGTACACATTTAATGTTGTGAGTGTTCATGAACTCTTTCCAATGGTTACCTCTAAAGTAAAACGCTTAGTCCATCATCAGTATTTACAGCTTGTCTACTCTGTGTAGATGATCCATTGTAATCTATCTGATGATGGTGCCTATAGTCACTGACTGCACAGCATACAATTTGACATACTTGGGAAAAACATCGCATAGAGCAACAAGAGAAACATTGTATAGAGCAACAACATATCTTATATCTCCTATCTGTTGTGGATATGGTCCAGTGACGTCCAAGGAAACTGTCTCCAAGGATCATTTAGCCAACATCAAGTGCAGTCCATTTACTTGTATGCTTAGCCTTATGATACACAACACTTTTCTGTATTACTAGCAGAAATTTTAATCTTAAATTTGGGTAGTAACAATTAGTGCTTATCTTACTAAGGTGTTTGGAGATGCCATAGTGCCCTCAATCATTGTGAGTGTGTAACATAAATTTGTTAACGTGATCCTCTGGTAAACAAACACATCCTGGCTCTGCTCAGGGTGGCATCAGTGAATCAGTACATCTCGATAAATCATAAATATATTTTTCAACCACTTACCATTGTTCTGCAGCAGCTGTAACCTTACCCTTCACCAGTTGGCCTTCTGCTGTAGTTGCTCCATGCTTTTACACATCCTAACATAGTTGGTTGTTGTGTTTTATCTTTCATCAACAAAACCCTGATTCCTGAACTGTTCCCCACAAATTCAAAGAATTCATCTACACCTAATGGAAGGCTCAGTAATGCACCAAAAGTTACGTTTTGATTACCTCTGATATACACAATTTCAAGATCAGTTCCTGTAAATACAAACACCACCTAGTGATTCTCCTGTGTAAAGGTTTACAAGTGACAAAGAAGGACAAAGACCAATGGTCACAATATACCTTGGTGTGTTTCTCCACAGGTAATATTCAAATTCTGTGAATGCCCATATTACTGCAATAGCTTCCAATTTGGTCACAGAATATGCTAGTTCACTGACCATAATTATCCTCCCATCCTTGTACAAAAACAAATCTCCCGTGCCTTATCTCTCCAGTCTCCTACCACCTCCCAAAGTCCCACAGTACGGCCACAGAGGAGCATTCCCCTCGTAACTCAGTACTATCCAGGAATGGAGCAACTGAATTACATTCTCTGTCAGGGTTTTGAATACCTCTTTTCGTGCCCTGAAATGAGAAATGTCCTACCCACTATCCTTCCCGCCCCTCCTACCGTGGAATTCCACCATCAACCGAACCTACACAACCCCTACTCCCAATCCTTTACCGCATGGCTCATACCCCTGTAATAGACCTAGATGCAACACTTGTCCCATACATCCTCATACCACCACTTACTCCAGTCTGGTCACTAACATCACCTATCCCATCAAAGACAGGGCTACCTGTGAAACCAGTCATGTGATTTACAAGATAAGCTGCAACCACTGTGCTGCATTCTGTATAGGCATGACAGCCAACAAGCTGCCTGAATGCATGAATGGCCACTGACAAACTGTGGCCAAAAAGCAAGTGGACCACCCTGTTGCTGAACACACTGCCAAACATGATACCCCTCATCTCAACAACTGCTTCACAGCCTGTGCCATATGGATCCTTCCCACCAACACCAGCTTTTCTGAATTGCACAGGTGGGAACTTTCCCTGCAATACATCCTACATTCCCATAATCCTCCTGGCCTCAACCTTCATTAGTCACTGTCCTCACCCATCCAGCCCCCTCCCTGTTCCCATTCCAGCACTACACAGCCATCATTTCACCCCCAGTCTTATAATTTCTTTTTATTTTTATTTCTCTCCTTTCTGCTACTTACCCCCTCCCCCTCCACACCTTCTCTCCTGCCCTCTGTCTAAACTAACACTTCACTGTCCGCCACCCCCACCATACTATCCCTCCCCTTCCCCGCCCCAGCCTCCTCCTTACCACCACCCAGTCGCCACTCCCATCATGCACTGGTGCTGCTGCTCGCAGTATAGTTTCAGCTCTCTGAGACTGCAGACATGTGTGCAAGTTGTGTTTGCGTGAGTGTGTGTGTGTGTGTGTGTGTGTGTGTGTGTGTGTGTGTGTGTGTGTGTATGTATGTGTATGTGTATGTGTGTCTACTGCTGACAAAGGCTTAATGGCTGAAAGCTATAAGTGTATGAATCTTTTTATTGTGCATATCATGACTCAGAATCTCTGTTGTATGGTAAGTAGCAACTTTCCTTCTCTGGTACTGTTACATTCCATCCTGAATTTTCCATTGTTTGATGTAAGATGTTGGCATTCAAAAGAGCTTCTTTGATGTTCTCAAAATCAGTTTGGCATTGCCTGGTCTGTAACAAGCAATGGTTCTTTCGTAGAAGAGTCAATAGAGCATCACTATTTAAAAGCTGCTGTGGTATGATCCAAAATATACCTCCAACTGTTTCTTATTTTGAGGTACAGAGCAGTGTCTGATAGCACTGAGCTTCTTAGGGTCTGGAGGTATGCTTTGAGGGGATATAATGTGTCCGAGGAATGCAACCCTTTCCTTATCAAAATCTGACTTCATTAGGTTGGCCATGACTTGGTATTCTGAAAATTTATACAAGACTTTGGCCAAGAGCCCTAACATTTCTGACCACATGGGGATAGCAATTAGTAAATCATCAACATACACAGTGATGCTCCTTAACAATACAGGTCCTAAGACTTGATCTAAAGCAGCAATAAGTATTCCTGCATTGATGTTTAAACCAAAAGGGAGAGCACAGATGTCACAGCTTCTGCCCCACAATACAAAGGCAGTGCACTTAGGGCTATCTTCATGTGGTGCTATTTGTCAGTATGGGGCTCAGAAATTTATTATGGCGAGGTACTTAACATTATGGAATTTTAGAAGTTGTTCTTCCTTGTTGTCAGGCAGCATCCTGACAGGCACAAGATGAAAAGCTGGAGAGATTGTGTGGCTGTACCTCCACTTTTTATTTGTATACTTTGATTATGTCAGGGCATCATTCAAAAACATGAGCATAACACATTAAAAACTCTTGCAGCTCTGCCTTTTGTTCTTCTGTAATACATGCTGACACACTCTCCATGGTGTGCATGATCCAGGGTCTATTTCTTCTTCCTGTGATTGCTCAATTCCCTGTCTGTTTACAAACATAATGGTAGGATAGAAGAATTGTATTCAAACATCAGCAGTGTGTATTGGTTTGTTTTCTATGGCATTTGACTTGACTCAGTCTACTGAATATTGTTGGTCATTCACAACCAAATGACACTTCCCTTACCACTCCCAATATACACTTGACACCTCCTAAAGGCATACATGGCGATAAGACAGTATACTATTAGCCTTTCAACCACATGAAATATTCATTGTAAAGGGAAGCTATTAATTTGAATAGGAATCCATGCCTGCAATTTTATGTCTTCAGCCTACAGCTGTGTGGCTTTTACAATTTAGGACTGGAATCATCGATATGTGTCCTCGTTTTTGTAATTGATAAAACAGACCCTGTGAGATTATATTCATGGTATCTCCAGTGTCCAGAACTCTGGGCACCCTTTCCAGAGCAATGGGTACCCTTAACCAAGTATTTGTGCATTGATTACAGCCTGTATTGTGTCTTCATTTTCATCTACACAGTTGGTAACATATGTTCTGATATACCTTCAGTTTCCTTGATCATGTCTACATAACCCTTGTCTTCTTGGACTACCTTCTGCACTAGGGTCTGCTTTCATCTAGCATACCATCCTCAGCTATATCCTTTATTTCTTTAACTATCCTTTCTTGCTCTTTTCTCATGAACTGAGTATTTAAACTTATGCTACCTAGTTCAGTGACAGGTCTTGCACCTGTTCAGGTAAACCTTTGTACACTGTTTGCAACTCATCAAAAGTATCTGAGAGTGTATTAATATTTTGGCTCAATTGTAACTGCTCCTGCTGCATTTTTGACTAAGCCTTATATATCTCCTTCAGCTTTTCTGTGAACTGTTCTTGTGTCTCAACTACTGATGACATATTTTGGCTTAAATTATTTATATCTCATGACAAAGCAGTGAGCAATTGTGTTTTTAGGTCTTTCCCCATACATACAACCTTATCCATACTTCATTTAAAAGATCAGCGTGCAAATCTTTTGCCAAGTTATTGAAATGTTGTGCTCTGTTCGTTTTGAAAGTCTCAAGAGTTTGCTTTTGCCGTTTCAGTAATTCCTTTTGTGTATCTGCCTGTTGTTTTGGAAAATTATTAAATTTTTCATTTTGTTGTTTTGAACAACCATTAAATTTTTCATCACTACTTTAATGAAGTGTTTTATTTGCTCATTATGATTATTAAATGTTTGTTTTTGCTCTTCCTTTATCTCATTATCGATATCATTGAAGCTTTGTTTAAATAACAGTTGTAACATTTGCACAGTGATTGGGGTTTCTGGTGTGCACAATGCACCCTGTACAATCATGTTTGTATTAGGTGTAATTGTGGCAGGCAAAGAATGGCTTAGTAAGTCCAAGCTCTCATGCATACTGAAACTTCAGAAAAAAATTATCATCTACAAGTGTACCGCACAGAAAACAGAATCTTGTCACCAATTATTTCAACAACAGCAAATCCTAACATACTCTCCACATACATTTACAAAATTATTATCTTCCTACACAGCAGGCAAAAATTATTTTAGGAAAATCATTTTAACAACACATACGACACAAGAAATAAAAATAATTTTATGCCTCCCACACACAAATTGAAATTATATGAATGAGCTCCACATTATATGGGCATGACAATACATAACAAATTAATAGGCAAAAATATATTTAATGTTAAGCCAGAGATCCTAAAAACAAGGCTGCATCAGCTTCTGAGGGAGAAATGCTATCATTTGATAGAAGAATTTTTAGAGGCTGACATGATAATTTGAGCTAGGGTAATTTAGTGTTCTAATTTCATTATTGTTATTAATATTATCTCTGCCTTTTGTGTATATAAAAAAATTATATTATTATTATAATGCTGCATGTAAACATCAGCTTTCTATGTTTACAGTACATTTTACCAGACTTTTGAAGTGCCTCCTGTACCTGAATCATATTATTTGGATTATGCATATTATGAGACTAATAAACCACAATTCATAATTCACAATTTACAATTACTTTCTCAGCAGAGGAAAAAATACTTCCTGGAGAAAACTGTGACCCAGTTACATCTATTATCATCATATCATTGTGAATGATAATGCTACTATCCTCTGTATCAATTTTAATTGAAAAACATAACTAATCATTGTAACTTCTACCAACATTTTCAGTTTTCATTTCATTTGTTGCAATGTACACAATGGCCATATCTTGTGCCTGGCTATCCAGCAATGGACTGGCAAAAATGCGCCTGTCTTGTGTACCCATTTTTGAGAATTTTACAAAATGTCAAAATAAATGAATATTTTTGAAAGTCTATTCATAATAGTGATGATACTGCTATGAAACCTATTCAGTGGTGCCATGTTAACATGTATCAAAATACACTGTCAACTTAGGTCAGTTGTATGCACACATTTTTCTCCATAAAATTACTTTTCTGTCCAAATATATTTTACAAGAATACTTCAATTTGTAAATTGTATTAGGAAAGTTTCTGTGTTCACTATTGACAGAGATACAACAACTCGCAGCCAGGAATTTCCATTGGCTTTTCACTCCTTTCAGAATTAATGCTCCAATTCATTATGTTTAATCTTTTGCACATCATGTGATTTCCATCCTCATTGTGATATAGTATCCCATTCACAAAACAGAGAAAGACAAGAATTAGTACAACAGAAAATTTACAAAACTATAAAATTATTTTAAATTATTATGCAAGCACCAACTCTCTCCCAATGGACACATACTAGAATAGGTCACCAGATGTAGTGGTTGGGCAGAGAGATAATGTGAGCTGTTGACAGCAGAAGTAATTAATATTTAGCTGTATCAGAAATTGTATGCCCAGGAGTGCATGCAGGTACGGATGTGTGTGTTAAGAATGTTGTGGCACTTCTGGAACATTTACACATTGTTAATTCCTTTGAGTTTTGGTGTTCAGTTTATATTTACCCCTTGTTGCCCCAATGATGTACAACAATGGCAGCATGGCTGTGGCAGCTATTCTCTCTTCCTATAATTTCTTCTCTGAAAAGGTCAATTTAAAAATGCAGGTCCTTGTAGGATCAGGAGGTGAAGAATAGGGTGTAGTTCACTAGGAGAATGAAAAATTGTGACTTCCACATATTAAAGCTTTTAATTAACAAAACACTGGATGAGTGCAATTACATCTGTTTTTATTGCACCAGCTCAAAAGACCAACAGACACCGAGATCAGTCAAAAAAACAAATCAGGCTCATAAAATAACCGATAGTTTAGCCTTCAATTTCCTGTTAGCTTTCGTACATAATCATACCTCTCTACAGTATATTTGCCACACAAGGATGATGTGAATACTTATTTATAGGTATAACAATATTATGAAAAGGGAAGTTGCTAATTATCATACAGTGAAGACACTGAATCACAGATAGGTATGGCAAAAAGTTTCTCACGAATAAAGCTTTCAGCCATTAAGGCCACAGTCACAAATACACAACAGACACACACGTACACGCATGCTCACACAAACACAACTCACACACATGACTGCAATCTCAGGCAACTGAGACCACAACTGAGTGTGGTTTCAGTTGCCTGAGACTGCAGTTGTGTGTGTGAATCACGTCTGTGTGAGTGTTATGTGTCTGTTGCCTATTGTTGACTATGGCCTTAATGGCCAAAAGCTTTATTAGTGACAGTCTTTTTGCTGTGCATATCTGCAACTCGGCATCTCCACTACATGGCGAGTAGCAACTTCCCTTTTCATAATATTGTTATTTATATGTGTAGGTCATTTAAAGAAACTACAAAGTAGCCAATAACTACATTGTGTACTACACTATACAAAATAACATTATGTATGATGCCTACATGTGTATGGTAATATTGCGTCAGCACAGAATACTTACACTGTTCAGACTATGCATACTAAATTTAAATATAATTATGAATGGTACTGTGGTATATTTGATTACTGTAATGGATTATTATTGTTATTATTATCATAATTGTCATTATAATTACTGTTATTGTTATTATTACTGTAGTAGTGATGTATGTATGATTATTGTTATTATTTTAGCATTTACTTCTACTTCTTTAGTACATGCACATTTACATAAAATAATTATTATGTATTGTTTTATGTATTGGATACATAGATGAAGCCAGTTGTATGGAAAACATGCTGAAAGGCAAATAGCAATTCTATTCTACCCTATGCTTTTCTTTTCTTTAATGTCTGCTTCTACATTTACACAGCCCTAACACTTTCTTTACTTTTCTTTTTTTTCACATACACCACTTTTTCTACCTAATGACATTCACCTATCTCCTTACTAGAACATTTCATTCTTTCCTGCACACTTTGGACCAGCTAACTGATTATCAGTGTTTCATTGGTTGCTGTCTTAAATTTCATAGTGCACAACTTATGCTGTTTGTTATTATTATTCAGAACTAGTACTTTTCTGAATAACATTGTTAACCGAACAATTTTGAGTGCTGTAGACATTTAAAGGCATTACTTTGATATTGCCACATTTTGCAGTGGTTTCTGATGTTGTACATGCTTTTGTTTACATCACTGGTGGCTAAACTTACACCACAAATCTGTTAGATTACAGTTTTATGGACTAATAATATTCTTGATATGGACAGAGCTGTCAAAAATATGATCTCTATGGTATATCAAGGGAAAGTAAGTAAACAAATGATTTCGTGTCACTTTTTGCAAGATTTGACACGTCCAGTAATTAGTCACCAATGTACTACAAACATTCAGATTAAAACAATGACATTTATGATGCAACCAAGTGAGAGAGTGATGCATCAGTCTCAGCTGATGTGTCAGTAGTTAAGATGGTCAATAAAAATCGTCAGACAGCTACACAAGAATAACACAATAATAACTTTGTTTACAATACGTATACTTAATTACTGACAATATTATGAAACGGAAAGTTGCTACTCACCATATAGCAGAGATGTTGTCTCAGATAACCACAACAAAAAGACTGTCACAAGAAAATCTTACACTCATGAAAATCCAGCTCACACACATGACTGCAATCTCAGGCAACTGTAGCTACACTGTGTGCTGCTGGGTAGAGTGAAGGGGAGAGGTGGAGAGAGGGTACGGTAGCTATGTGCAGTAGGGAGTTTGGATGGAGGGCAGAGAGGTCAGATGGTGGGCAGGGGAAAGGCGAGGAGGGGTGAGGGGTAGCAAAATAGGAGAGAAGTAAAAAGACTGGGTGTGATGGTGGAATGAAGGCTATGTAGTGCAGGAATGGGAACATGGAAGGGACTGGATGGGTGAGGACAATGACTAACGAAGGTTGAGGCCAGGACAGTTATGGGAATGTAGGATACATCACAGGAAAAGTTCCCACCTGCGCAATTCAGAAAAACTGGTGTTGGTGGGAAGGACCCATATGGAACACACTGTGAGGAATCATTGAAATGAAGGGTGTCATGTTTGGCAGTGTGCTCAGCAACAGGGTGGTTAACTTGTTTCTTGACCACAGTTTATCAGTAGTCATTTACATGGACAGCTTGTTAGTTGTCAAGCCCTCAAAGAATGGAGCACAATGGTTACAGCATAGCTTATAGATCACATGACTGGTTTCACAGGTAGCCCTGACTTTGATAGAACAGTTAATGTTTGTGACTGGACCAGAGTAGGTGGTGGTGGGAGCATGTATGGGACAGGTCTTGCATCTAGGTATGGACCATCAGGTAAGGGGTTTGGAGCATGTGCTGTGTAGTAATGGATGAGTATATCACGTAGGTTCAGTAGATGGTGGAATACCACTGTGGGAGGGGTGGGAAGGATAGTGGGCAGAACATTTTTTATTTCAGGGCACAATGTGAGGTAGTCAACACCCTGACAGAGAATGTAATTCAGTTGCTCCAGTCCGGGGTGGTACTGAGTTACGAGGGGAATGCTCCCCTGTGGGCAGTCAGTGGGACATTGGGAGGTGGTGGGGGACTGCAAAGATAAGTCACGGGAGATTTGTTTTTATACAAGGTTGGGAGGATAATTATGGTCTGTGAAGGCTTCAGTGAGACCTCAGTGTATTTTGAGAGGGACTACTCATCAATGTAGATGTGATAACAATGGATTGCTTGGCTGTGTGGATGGGACTTCTTGGTATGGAATGGGTGGCACCGGTCGAACTGGAGGTATTGCTGATGGTTAGGAGGTTTGATATTGACAGAGGTACTGATGTAACCATCTTTGAGGTAAAGGCCAACATCTAGGAAGGTGGCTTGTTGGGCTGAGTAGGACCAGGTGAAGCAAATGGGGGAGAAGTTGTTGAGGTTCTGGAGGAATGTCGTTAGGGTATCCTTACCCTCGATCCAGATGGCTAAGATGTCATCGATGAATCTGAACCAGGTGAGAAGTGTACAGGAAGGATTCCTCTAGGTGGTCCATGAATAGGTTGGCATAGGTTGGTGCAACACAGATGCCCATAGCCATACCTCAGGTTTCTTTGTAGGTAATGCCTTCAAAGGAGAAGTAAATGTGGGTGAGGATATAGTTGGTCATGGAGACTGGGAAGGAGGTTGTAGGTTTGGAATCCATCGGGCATTGGGAAAGGTGGTGTTCAATAGTGGTAGGGCCATGGGCATTCGGAATGTTAGTGTAATGGAAAATGGCACATAAAGGGACAAGAACTGTGGAGACTCAGTGAGAGGAAATGATTGGTATCTTTTATATAGGAGGGTAGGCTACTGTTAAAAGGCTGAAGATGTTGGTCTACGAGAGAAGAGACTCTCTCAGTGGGGGCCCAGTAACTGGCCACAATAGGGCATCCTGGGTGGTTGGGTTTATGGGCTTTAGGGAGCATGTAGAAGGTAGGAGTGTGCGGAGTGGTAGGGGTGTGCAGAGAGATGAACTCCACGGAGAGGTTCTGGGATGGGCCTAAGGATTTGAGGAGTGACTGGAGATCCTGCTGGGTTTCTGAAATGGGGTCACTATGGAACAGTTTGTTGGCAGATATATCTGACAACTGCGGAATCCTTCTGCCATTTAAACCTTGCAGTTCAAAACCACAGTGGTGAAGCCTTTGTCCACAGTAGGATTCTAAGGTTGGGATCAGTTTTTATATGGTGGACTGTGGTTCTTTCTGTGGATATAAGGTTAGTTTGCTTTTTGAGGGATTTGGAGCATGATGGCAAGGTTCTAGGTTAAGAAATTCTGGAAAGTTAACAAGGGGTGATTTGGGGGCAGTGGGGGTGGATCACGGTTGGACGGCATAGTGAACTAAGCCAGGATTCAAAATTGATCTTTGGTTGAGTCTGATTAGTAGAGTTGGTGATAGAAAAGTGTTTCCACTGTAGGGATGGGGGAAAGAGAGAAGGTCTTTATCAAGTCCTGCACGACTGAATTTGGGGTGAGGCAAAAAGTTAGGCCTTTGGAAAGGACAGATATTTGTTTGGGACTAAGGCTTCTGGAGGAAAGGTTCATGACTGTGTTTTGGGTCTGTTTAGGTTCTGTATTCTGTGTGGTGGTGGGAGGGAGTTTGGAGGGTGGGGTAAATACAGTAAGTCTGCAAAACAGGGTTAGTCAGCTATTGAGGAGATGTGGAGGAGGTTTGGAGGTTATTGTAGACATGGTGTTACTCCAAGGCAGGAGTAGAAAGTGAGCAGGATGGTGAACTTTTTGACAAGGTGTTGTGCATATTACTCTAGTTCCTGAAGGGCAAGAATTTCAATGTGTGTTATGAGTTTCAGGAATTTGAGATTGCATAGCAGGAGAACTTGCAGATGAAGAGAAGGTACTGCAAGGAGGTTTGGGCTTGGTTGATATGGTTTTGCAGACTATGTTGGTGAGGGATAAGGCATGGTGGAATCTGAACAGGTGGACGTCACCCACAATTACTTCACCTTTGAAAGCATTACTTACAAACAAATCCAAGGTATGGCCATTGGCACCTGCATGGCAACATCCTATGCCAACCTATTCCTGGGGCATCTACAGGAATCCTTCCAAAACACCCAGAATCCTAAATATCTTACCTGCTTCAGATTCACTGAAGACATCTTTGGCATCTAGATTGAGGGTAAGGACACTCTATTCACATTCCTCCAAAACCTCAACAACATCTCCCCCATTTGCTTCACCTGGTCCTACTCAGCCCAACAAGCCACCTTCCTAGATGTTGGCCTTTACCTCAAAGATGGTTACATCAGTACCTCTGTCAATATCAAACCTCCTAACCATCAGCAATACCTCCAGTTCAACCGGTGCCACCCATTCCATACCTAGAAGTCCCATCCACACAGCCTAGAAATCCATTGTTATCACATCTACATTGATGAGTAGTCCCTCTCAAAATACACTGAGGTCTCACTGAAGCCTTCACAGACCATAATTATCCTCCCAACCTAGTATAAAAACAAATCTCCCGTGACTTATCTTTGCAGTCCCCCACCACCTCCCAAAGTCCCAGCGACTGCCCACAGGGGAGCATTCCCCTCATAACTCAGTACCACCCAGGACTGGAGAAACTGAATTAAATTCTCTGCCAGGCTGTTGACTACCTCTCATTGTGCCCTGAAATAAAAAATGTTCTGCCCACTATCCTTCCCACTCCTCCCACAGTGGTATTCCACCATCTACTGAACCTACATGATATACTCATCCATTACTACACAGCACATTCTCCAAACCCCTTACCTGATGGTCCATACCCCTGTAATAGACCTAGATGCAACACCTGTCCCATACATGCTCCCACCACCACTTACTCCAGTCAAGTCACAAACATTAACTGTTCTATCAAAGTCAGGACTACCTGTGAAACTAGTCATGTGATATATAAGCTATGCTGTAACCATTGTCTGCATTCTTTGAGGGCATGACAACTAACAAGCTGTCCATGTAAATGGCCACTGACAAATTGTGGCCAAGAAACAAGTTAACCACCCTGTTGCTGAGCACACTGCCAAACATGACACCCTTCATTTCAATTATTGCCTCACAGACTGTTCCATATGGATCCTTCCCATCAACACAAGCTTTTCTGAAATGCATAGGTGAGAACTTTCCCTGCGACATATCTTGTGATCCCATAACCCTCCTGGCCTCAACCTTTGTTTGTTATTGTCCTCACCCATTAAGCTGCTTCCTTGTTCCCATTATAGCACTACACAGCCCTCATTCCACCATCACACCCAGTCTTTTTATTTCTCTTCTTTTCCACTACCCCTCCCCACCTTCCCCCTGCCCCCCATCCGACCTCCCGACTGCACATAGCTGCCATACCCTCTCTCCATCTCATCGCTGTGCACTACCCAGCAGCACTGGACTGTCTGCCACCCCTATCCCTCCTCCTCCTCACCCACCTCGTCCTTACCTCCACCCAGTCGCCACTCCCATTATGCAGTGGTACTGCAGCTCACAGTGTGGCTACAGTTGCCCAAAACTGCATTTGTGTGTGTGTGTGTGTGTGCGTGTGTGTGTGTGTGTGTGTGTGTGTGTGTGTGTGTGTGTGTGTGTGTCATATATTGTTGGTGATGGCCTTACTGTGTAAAAGATTTACTTGTGACAGTCTTTTTGTTGTGCCTATCTGTGACTCAGCATCTCCACTATATGGCGAGTAGCAACTTTCCTTTTCATAATACTGTCACATTCCATCCTGGATTTTATATTGTTTACTTTATTATTGAGATATATATGACTCTGAAGTGCAGCAGATCCTTTTGTGGTACTGAGTTATATGAAAAAGAATATTTTTTTTTTGCTAGAACAAATAGTCTTTAATGCTAATACAGTCAGATAAGTTACCAACATATATAAATGTTTAATGGCATCATGCTAAAATGATGTAATTTCTTCACTGTAGTATTCTGTATTAAGGCTGATATGAGTCTGGAGTCTACATATCCACTACCTTGGGTAAAGCTCTGACTTACAGCTGATTAAAAAGATGCAAAATATTTTAAATCACTGACATCTAATCTGCAAAGTTGTCAATACTATTCTTATGCCAAAAGTAACTGAACTTGAATGATTGAGCAGGTTCCACCAGTTAAAGTTTCCATCAATAATCCCATCTAAGAACTCAGAATTTCCTACCCCATTCTTTATTTCTTTCTCATACACTAGGATAACTGGAGGTGAGATGTTTTTGACAGTACAAAAGTAATTTAAGCCTATTTGTGTAAAACTGATTAGTAACATTCACAAAAATATTTGTTTCTATTTTCTGTGTTGATGTTTCTTTGCATGGTTTCACAACAGTGTTTTAACATTTACAAATATGTCTAGTTCTGCTGCTTTATTCAAATATAATAGCAGATTGTTAATATAAAGCAACAAAAATAATGAGACAATGATCAAACCTTGTGGGACTCCCACTGTAATTTGTTTCCAAGCATATAATATGATGTCACTCTTTGTGTTACTGGAACACCCCAGGACACCTTTCTGCATTCCGTTTCTTAAATAAGAATTAAACCGGGCATCTGCTGAACTACATATTTTGTAAAATCTTAAATTATCTAAGAGAATACTATTATCACACAGTCAAATGCCTTCAGTAATTCACAGACATTCCCAATTGGTGATACTTCCTCATTTAAAGCTTTTGCTATGCACTCAGTAAATGTATAAGTACCTCACTGAGTAGAGTTGGCCTTTTCAAATCCAAACTGTCAAGGGCTAAGTATCCCATTACTGCTCAGGTGGTGACAGCCCTGGAGTACATTACCCCCTCAAAAATTTTAGAAAACAACGTACAGAGTGACACTGAATGGTAGTTTTTTACACCTTGGATTTAATCATTAAAATACCTGCTGCAAATGGACTTTCTTATACAATGCTCCCATTCTCTTTAACAAAAATAATATCTTTTATTCATTTCATCCTCAAACATTTTGCATGCTATTGATGTTAATAGTTTGTACACATTTAATTATACATAACGGAACATATTATAATACAGAAAACCTTTAAATCATGTAGATTTGCATACAAACATACAATAGGCGCAAGTTAAAATTTTAGATTTTCCTTTGCACAATCAAAAAATTTCTCTATGGCAGAGAAAGCCTTCTTTTTAAGCCATTTTGTAGAAGGTTTTCTAAATGTTTTTGCTGAGATGGTGTATGCTTCTAGCAGCATCATACTCAAGATCTTTGCTCCAAGGTACAGTACATATAGCTACTGTGAGTATTGCTTGGTCTTGTAAAGGGTTCTTCAATCTTTTCTTTGTGACATGTATTGTTACAGTGAAATCATTGCCTTACTCTGTAGCTCTCTTGATTTTCTTTTGTGTAGACTAGGCAACAAAGTACAGTATAAATTATGATGGGACCGTCATGATACCCAGTTTCCTGAAAAATAGCCTACAAGATACATTTTTGTTTTAAAATATCTGCTAGCCTTTTTGTGCCACATAAAAACTCATTTTGTCCAGCTGAAGCTGCCCCAAAGCAGTATTCAGTAAGTTTAGTGGGTATTAAAAAACTTTAGTTTCTTTTATTAGCATTTCTGCACCACTTATATGATATTGGAATTGCGCTAATATCATATAGCATACGCCCAACACAATTCTACATGTTAATAAATAAATATAAAATAAGTGTTTTAAAATGTATTTAAAAAATTTCATTATGAACTAATGCATTGGCCTTATACATGCTCTCTGATGATGTGACATACATGCAGTACACTTTGAGAAACAAATTTATTCACATGACTTACAGTTAAAAGAGTATAGAAACCAAATATAAAATTTACGATGTGAACAGCATGATTGAATGGCAATGAAGAAAACATAAGTGCTTTTAGTCATTCAGGGATTCAAAATATACATCTATATTTTAAAAACACTTATTTAACAGGTAATTTTTTTTATTCTGACTTAAATTTTCTCTCAGCTTCAATTCCCTTGATGCAGATTGGCAGAGCACCATACTGCCTTATTTCATAATGGCTCATATATTTTTGAGTTTTTGTTTCTCTAGCTCTTTCCACATACAGAGTCTTGCTGATACACATATTGTAATTATGTAAATCTGAATTCATACCTAAACTACTCAAGTGCTTTTTTGTATACAGTACTCTTTTGAATATGTAAAAAGTTGGCACTGAAAATATAATTACATGAATAAGGGCTTAAAGTGTGTTTGTGGAGAACTGTGTGCATTAATTCTAATACCTCTTTTCTGTAATTTAAAAATGTCTGTCAATCAAGATTTTATTATACTCCAGAACACTTTTCCATAATATACAATGGAATGGAAACAAGCAGAATACACTAATCTTGCACATTCTGTGCTACAAACTCTAGAAATAGTTCTTAGTGCAAAACAAGCAAAATCGAGGTTTTTGGATATGTATATCATATGGTCTTTCCAGTTCAAGTCATGATCAAATATGTAGACTGTACTTTCTCTATTGCATGGCCACACCATAATAAATGGAGGACATCCTTCTTATTTGCATAACTGCAGTGTATGTAATTTGTTTTATTTAAATTCATTGTTGACTTATTAGCAAGAAACCACTTCCGCACACATTTCAGAACTTTTTCAGCTGAAGTAGTTCAGAATTTTCTGTCACCACTTATAAGTATGGTTGTGTAATCTGCAAATAACATAATTTTTGATGAACTTTTTGTGCTTTTAATGTCATTTATATAGATCAAGAATATGAGCCCAAGAACACTACCCTGTAGGACACATGTTTCCACTGTCTTAACATCTATTTTTTTGCACATTTTGAGACGAGATGAGTTCCACAACCTGAGTTTTATCTTGGAGACCGAATTGAAACAATTTCCTCCCAATTCCTCTTATACCTATTTCCTTCAGTTTGTCAAGGAGAACTTGGTGGTTTACTGTATCAAAGGCCTTGGAAAGATCTAGGTTGATTCCTACCACACTTCTGTTATTGTCTAAATTATGAAGTACCTCCTCCATATAGGCCTGTAGAGCTTTTTCTGTACTGTAACCTGTATGAGAGCCATGCTGGTTACTATTTAGAAGACTGAAGGTATCAAGCTTGTTTATGAGTCTGATTTACATCTGTTTCTCAAAGATTTTTAAAATAGACTGAAGGAGGGATAAAGATCTATAATTCTCTACCTTACTTGCATCTCCATTTTTTTAACTCAAGACTAACCTTAGAAATTTTCAGCCTCTGTAGGAACAAGCCTTTAATTAATAATAAATTGTTAATATGTACCAGTGGTTTCTAATTTGTGAGGCAACTTTTTTTATTAGTGACATTGACACTTCATCTATTCCTGCAGACATTTTTTGTTTCAGGCTATTAATTACTTTCAACAATTCATATTCATTTGTTGAACTTGTACTGATGACAACTTCTGGTTCTGTTATTGTCTCTTGTTCAGCAAAATTCTTTCATAGTTTCAGAGGTGCACTTAGAAAGTAGTTAATGTAACTGGACAAGGCTTCATTCTTTATTTTAATGTTATCGCTACAATTAAAAACAATGTCTAAAGCCTTACTACTTTTTCTATTTCTCATTTAACAATTTCACATGTAATTCTTGATTTATTGTCTGACTTCCTTCTTGATCTATTATTATTAAGCACTTATACTGAATTAATTACTCTTCTATACATTTTTTGTAGTTTCTTACATCTTTTTTTTTTTTTTTTTTTTAATTAGGGTCAGTACAAGTTTTCATTTCAGAGTTGAGTCTTTCCACAGTCTTGGAAGAATTTTCTGTACCTGATGTGATCCATGAATTTGTGTGTATATTCCTAAAAGAGTTGAGTCTGACTAATATTTTTGGAAAGGACATATCAAAACTTGTCATAAAAAGAGGAGAGAAAATGTTGTATGTAGCATTTGTATTTCTTTGTGACAATACTGCCCAGGATTGATTAATCAGTGTGATGTCAAACTGGCTAAGTTTTCTGGGGACAAAATTCTGTTATACATATAATGTATTGTTTTTGTATTTAGTGGAACCATGAGAACTTTAACAATGGGAGCACTGTGGTCAGATATGCCTAGGTCAACATGCATTATTTCTATATCTGAGATTTCTATATTTGAAAATATATTGTCCATGAGACTATCTGACATTTTTGTTAGCCTTGTAGGGCTATTTATATTAGAATACAAGCTGAAACTGGTAGAATATTGAGGAATTGAATTTTAATTGTACTTTCTACTGACACGTAGATATTAGTGACCCTACTTATAATTACTGATGATTTCTTATTATGTAAGGTGCTCAGCATCATACAAAAATTTCTAGGTCACCGTATGGTGATCTATGAACTGACATTATTATTGTTTTTTGTCTTTTTTTATGTTCAGTTGCATTGATGTAACCTCAAAATGTTTTTCTTAACTCATGGCTTCAGCTTCAGGCCAGGGTTTACTTTTACCCCTGGCTTCACATAAATGCACACACCTCCATTTTTGGCTTTGTTCCTAGAAAAATTTCTGATTAAGTTATATGGGGAGACACTACTGTTTTCTAATTCATAACTATTGCATAAGTGCTCTTGAATATAAATACAGTCAACACAAGCATCATTGACTTCAACATCAAGGTCTGGAACTTTATTTTTGAGGCACTGTATATCAGGGCTCCTTTTAAGCTGTTGCAACTAGGTTGAGAGGATTTCACACTTGTATTGACTGGTGTCACCAGCTTTTTTGTATTGAGGGTGGGTGCCAAAACTCCTGTAGGGACACAGGTCTCCTGCATCTTGTCTTTTTTCCTTCCGGATATGCTGCAACTTTTGAGTCCATTGACTCGGTGGCTGCTGGAACATCAGTCCATATTTTTCTCGTTAATGATGCAGTAGTGTAGTATGTAGCTGCTTCTGGTACTAGTGAATCATTTTGTCAGCTGCTTTTGTGGTGAATGAAGATTCTAGTGCTGGACCTGTTGTTAGTGATTCAGTTCCGTTTCCTTGTTCGAAATTTTCATTTGCCGTGTTTGGTGGTGGAAGTGGTATGGTCATTCCATTCTTGCCTTTAACTGCTTTAACTGCATTAAGGATTTCTTGGCTAATAAATGCTCATCCAAGATTGTTTCTGTGTAGCCCATGCCCAGTAAAATGACTTCTTTCTGCAAATGGTACTTTCACATATATGACATTGAGGAGGCTTCGAAAAAATTTTCTGAGTTTTTCTATGGGTAATTGTGTTTTCTTTGTTGACACAGGAGTTTTCTATAAGATCATGGCTTTATGGAATACTAGCAGTGAAGAAGTTAACATTTGCAATTTTCTGTAATGTGTTTCTTTGCACTCTTATGGTGACTGTACCATCACTCTTATAAAAATCATTAGTGCCTCCTATTATTACACAGTTGTGTCCAGGATGCAGAAAGTTTTTACAGTTTTTTAGAACTTCACCTCAGAGGGTGCCTGGTCTCATAGTTCACTAACCTTGAGCATAGTTTGCATGTAACACAAAATGTCAACTAAAGCCTTCCCATGATTGTCTGAAAGTATGTACAAATCTTCTTTGTTGTTCTTACTGGTAATTGTCAGATTTGTATGATGTACATGTTCCCTGCATTTTCTGTTATTACCTTACTTGTTATTACAGGACTTCATAATTAATGGATGTTCAATTGCTGCATTTGGTCAAAGTTCTTTGTTTCTTTAGTGCATAATAAGAGCTGAGCATCATACCTTCACTCTCACATGCTCTAAGTTCGCATAACAGGTATACGACCCATGATAATTTAGTGCATATAGAATCTGTGAGGATATTACAAGTAACTTCCAATCCAAGTGTACACCAAGAAGTTTAACTAACACACAGTCACTGTTGGAATTGCATAAACAAATAATTACATTTTCAGTTTTATTTTGATTTAGGTTACCTCACTGTCTTTAAACCGGCTACTAGAAAATCTTAGGCTGGCATTGTTTTGTTGTTTAGAACCTCTATATCATTTCCAGTTGCAACGAAAGTGGTATCATCAGACACAGAACATATTTACATGGCATGATACTAGCTAGGTCATTAATACAGGTTATAAACGATAAGGATCCCAGTACAAAACCTTGAGGTGCACCTTTTGAAACATCTACAAACCCAGATCACATACCATTAAAGTGTACCTTCTGCTTCCTGTTGTCCAGAAACACTTCTTTAGAGTGGATGAGGTGAAGGCACCTATTGAGGCAAGATGCCTAAAGCCATTTCCTACAGGACACCATCATGGAGGGCACTCACTAACTGTAGTGTGGTGGGAAGGCAGCTGCATATGCTGCTGTGTTTATTGTTTCTCCACTTTTAAACTGACACATACAAGTTAAGTGCTAAAGTGGACAGCTTTTTAATGGTGAACAGACATTTTCAAATGCTTACAAGCATATGAATAAAGTATGCAATATTAAACAATGGAAAATCCATGTTACATTGGTATAAGAGGCATGTTAGACATGTAGAGCATAGTGGCTGCTTTGCTGTATACATTCCCATCCACAGTTTCCATGCAGCAGACATATTGTGCTAGTCATGGAAAGTGGCATCTCATCCCAGTCTTTGGGAGAGATTTTTTTTTTTTTTTTGGGGGGGGGGGGGGTTTACAATGATGGATTTCATTCATCACTTACCATAGTCATTATTTTCATAGGAAGTTCCTTGAATGTATGTAATAACATCAAATAGGAGTCAGTGGTCTGAATAATCCCTATAAACAGAGATGGAGCATGAAAGGAGTGATGGAACAAATTGTTTTAGAGCTTCCCAAGGCTATGGAAATCCATACAGAACTCTGAAATGAGGATTGGTGAAGAATGATGAAAACAATCATGCCATGCACCCACAGAGTAAGCAATATTAGATTAATTATAATGTTTCCCTCAAGTAGGGATGAAAATGTGTATGTATAGTTTTTTCCTCCAATATTTTATTAAATTCAAAATTAACAATTCAAAGACAAAGTTGTTTGACCTTAACTCTAGTGCTTGAACTGCATATTTCCAATTTCTGCAAACATTCCTTATTGTTGAATAACTACCACATTATTACTGTTATTACTACTGTTATTGCTAGGTGGCCTTGGTGAAGAGAATGAGAAACCATTAGTCACCTACATTAAGAAGTTGCAGGTGTGTAGATTTGCACTAACTGTAGGGACTCTGTGTAGGATATTATTCCAGTTTGCAAAAAGAACTGGAATTTGTTATAGATTTTCTAAAGAAAATCAAATGGCCAGTTCTGAAATGATACTCAAATCTAGCTACAAGAAAGCCACAAGGTCTCTCTATTGACAGGACTATGGCAATAGACAGAATAGCAATTGCAGCTTATTTTTCTTCAGTGCTGGATGTATTAACAGTATTTACTGCATAAGCTTGGGCACCAGTAAAATATGAACAAAAACTCGCTTTCAGAAGAACCTTAGGTCAGACAAAGTTACAGAAGACAGAGGTTCTCCTATATTATGTCAAGTAAATTCTGGAGAAAAAGGAGAAAACATAGTAGTTACCACTTGTTGAAATGCTGAAAGCAACTTCATTCCACCAGTATGCACTTTTAAAGGTAAAAGAAAGAAGCCTGAATGGGATGATGGACTCCTGAATGGCTCAGTTGTATTTATGAATGAGAAATGAGGGTACGTCAACTCTGATATATTCGTAAGATGGATGTATCACAACTTTTGTCTCTGGAAACAACAAGGAGAAGTGATCCTGGTTCTCAACAACCATACCTCACATTCTACTGATCCTGGTAGCTTACAGTTTGTTACAGATAATGATGTGATCATGATTTGTTTATGTCCTCATTCAGTGCAGTATCTTCAGCCTCCTGAAATTTGTCTTTCACATCGCCGAAACAGGCTTTTAATAAGCAATGCACAACTGGACATTGTCTCATTCTGGACATAAAGTCTCAAGAGCAGAATTCCCACTCTTCCTCAGTGAAGCATGGAAGAAAGCTGCACATCCATCCAACCCTTGTGGCTTGTAGCCTTTCAACCCAGAAATAATTCCAGAAGAGGCATTTCAAATGTCTGACATGGTAGCTACTGCTGAGGCAGATAGGAATGATTGAGATAAGCTTAACAGCAGAGGATGTGCTCAGGCTCTTCTCCCACAGATAGTCAACAGCACACTTGAAGTAGAGATTGAGAATGATCTGATTTGAGAACATCCTCTGAAGACACAGAAAGAAAACAGCTGAATTTATCACAGAACAGGATCAAATTGAAGATGTAACAGCTAGGTCACAAAAATTAAGAAATCTACGGCAGGGCAATCTAGGATTAGTGAACCAGGCAGATCACAAAATGACAGTGATTATTGTGCTCAGTGTACCATGAACTACTGCAATAAAAATGGACCACAGCTAGCTGGGATTCAGTGTGTTACATGCAAAAAGTGGTTCATGAAACCTGCGCAGGAAAAGAAAATGTGTCCAATAGTTGTGCAAAAAACCTCTGATATAATGTGGCAGAAATCATGTTATTTACTAGTTTTCTAAATCCATTTATGTTTTATTTTGTCTTTTTGCCTTTTTAATCCATTAAATTTGCTTTGGAATTATGTATTTAGCTACACTGTATCATAAATCCATAAAACTAGCACTGGAGGCTGCTTCTGATATAACTGTTGTCTTACGCTTAGTGTGAGCTGCCTAAACTAAACTTTCATAAAAAATTCAAAATGCACATAATTATTAACTGCAGCATAATACCAAGTAACCTGTATAAAGAAAAGGTTCCTCAGTGAACATCAATTTAGTGTTGAATCTAAATTCTCAATTCTAACTAACGTTTTGTCCCTCCAAACCTTAAGCTGGGCATCTTCCCCTGATCTATTCTACATGTGAGTTCTGTATCTCGAATGCCCTAGCACCTCAATTTATCTGTTAGAATCTAATCACCCACAGAGTCAAATGTCCTGCTTAGGTCACTCAGTAGAGCATTAACACATGATTTTGCTTCAGACACACTGAGCGTTGCTGAAAAAATGTTTTCAAGAGTTTTTAGTCTAGATAAATTTTCCCTGAAACCATACTGAGTATTTGTCATTGTTGCAATGGGAGTGAAATGTGTGTAAATTTGTTGGTACAAGCAGAGTTCAATTATTTTATAAGGTATTGGTACAAGAGAAATAGGACTTGTCTCCTTTTTATGTAGAGGGATAACTACTATTATCGTTAAGAAGGCTAGGAGAGAATAACTCATACGAATCCATTTTACTAGTACATAGAGTGGTTGTAGTATAATGTCTGCCATATTTTTAACAACAAAATTTGAAAGATCATACATGTCCTGTGACTTTGAATTTCTAATGTTTGCTATAGCTACTGCAAAGTCAATGACAGCATTTTGTGCCCACATGAATGATGACATTGCAGATTTGGTGTGTGAGCTGGATAACTTTGTTTTTTCCAAATGTTTATCAATGCATGATTTACACTTGTCATATTGTTGAGTTGGGTGCCTTTCATTACCAGAATTAATATTGAAGTTTGAAGCATGATCATAGGGATAAGTCTAACATGAAGTGTTGACCTCATCTGTCAGGCTACCACATTCACAGGCCGGTATAAATTTTTTAACAGCCTTATTTCAATTATCTATACATTTAGAATTCAATTTATTATACCAATTCATATTCTGTCTTTAATTTCATTCCAACTTGAGAAAGCATACATATATCTCTGCACAGTTTCAACTGTTACTAATTGATACTTGAACATAAAATATGAAAAATTATTTTGTAATTGCAGGATAGTTTTTGTAAGGACTGAAATTAGCATTCCATTTGTATTTGTGTAATAAACTCACAGGAAGTTAGGAACATTCTCCAAATAATGATTTTCATAAAACAAGTAACTTTATAAAAAACATCATTGTTAGCTAATATATTTTATGAATTCCGATACTTAAAGTTAAAAACTATGTCAAACTTTATGCTGCAGAGTGAGACAAATGAATTAATGCATAAATGATGATGACAGTCTGTGTACACACCGTCAGGTGGCTTGCAGAGTATGGATGTAGATGTAGATAATAGTCAATAAATTTTCTGTCTCTAATAATGTATGACATAGGCAATAATTGTTAAAAATATACATTATGAGTAGCAAATAAGCCATGGGTGTGTCCGATTTCCAAGAGTTTTTGTGAGCCAGTTTTGTTACAGTAACAACTACATGAGTTTGAAAGAGGACATCACCTCACCCTGAATTTCTTGAAATTTCTCTTAGCACTACCAAAACAATAGGTACACCATCAAGAACTCAGCAAGCACATTTTGGTGGAACAGATAACACACAAATTCTTTTACAGCTATTGCTGCATCAGAGGTCACCAAGAAATGGAGATGAGTATCTGCTAATTAATTGTTATGCCCTGGTAGATTTCAGTCATGGTGGAGGATCCTGGGATTGCAGCTACACTGCTAATGACATTTTGCTAACAGAATTTTGTGTTTCAGGTTGATTTATGCAACAACGGAAGCTGATACAATGGACAATTTTTAAAAAAAGCACTCGTGTGAAGACCTGAAATGGACCATATGTGTTAATCAAAAAAATGAGATTAAAGATACAATAACTAAAAAATGGACACAAAGAAGGAAAAGATGTTGTTGGGGTGGACTTATATTGTCACAGATAATTGAGTACTTTGATTATTTTTTTTTTTCTATGTACTATAAATTCCATCTGAAGACAAGTTTTTTTGTGTGAGGACTGAGATTCTCATCCAAAGTGTTTAGATCTGTGTTTATCAATATATTGAGTAATAGTATCCAAGATAGTGCATCAGCAGAAAATCAGGAACAGGTAATAGACAAAGTTGTGAGTTTAAACAGTAACTTCATTTACCAATAGTGAAAGTGAAATTGAAGTAAACGGTGAGACAGCACAGAACCAAATTTGTGACAGTAAAGAGCAGTAAAGAGCATTAATCTGAGCAGTTGTTCAACATTCCTTGGTTTTGATGAAACTAAAGTTATAGGTAGAAACATTGGAGTTGTGGAATTATTTTCAAGGTTATTAGCTGAAACTTCTAATACTATAACTAGTACCTTAGGTGGTCAAATTTCTAAAATAAACAATACTTTGAAGAATGTCAAAACAGAGTTAGAAAATAATAATACAAGGATCACAAAAAATGAAGAGAAGATCACAAAGTTTAAAAATGGGGGTAGCAACAGGTTAGAAACAGTTTTATGCTTGAGTTGGTACTGTGCAAACCAAAGTTAGTACTCTCGAATCAGAACTCAATGAGGAAGCTGCTTGTACCAAACACAATTTAAAATTTGTTCAGAGAAACGAAATAGTTAGTTGTGATGTATTCAAAAATGAAGTAAGTAACAACAAGTGAGACTTGGAATGTGAATTCCAAAAATTATCAGACCATGTTAATAACAGAGTATTGGAGTCAGACTACAAAATCACAAATGTAGAGAAACTTGTAATTAGCAATATACACTGATCAGCCAGAACATTGTGATTACCTACCTAGAAACCAGTATGTCCACCTTTGGCTAGGATAATGGTGGTGACACATCTTGGCATGGAAGATATGAGGCCTCGGTAGGTGGCTGGAGGGAGTTGGCACCACATCTGCACACAAAAGTCAACGAATTTGTGTAAATTCCAGGGAGATGTACAATGAGCTCTGATGCCATGTTTGACCACATTCCAGATGTGTGTGATCACGGTCAGATCTGGTGAGTTGGGTGACCAGCACATTAATTTCAACTCATCACTGTGTTCCTTGAATCACTCCATCACACTCCTGGCCTTGTGACATGGAGCATTACCTTGTTGAAAAATGTTATGAAACATGAACCTCATGAAGGGGTGTAGAGCCTGCAACCAGTGTGTGGTACTGTTTGGCCATCATTGTGCCTTGCACAAGGTCCACTGGACCCATGGATGCCCATGTGAATATTTCCCATAGCATAATGGAGCTGGTGCTAGCTTGTCTCCGTCCCACAGAGCAGGTGTCAAGGAGCTACTCCCATAGAAGATCCCACTGGCATGATGAAGAAGGTATTGGAATTTATCAGACTATGTAATGCTCTGTCACTGTGCCAACATCTAGTGCCAATGGTCACATGCCTATTTAAAGTGTAGTAGCCAATGTCATTGTGTTAATATTGGCACGTACATGGGTCATCAGCTGTGGAGGCACATCGTTAGGAGTGTTCGGTGCACTGTGTGTTTAGACACACTTGTACTCTGCCCACCATTACAGCCTAATGTTAGTTCCACTAACATTCCCTTCCTGTCCTGTTTTACCAGTCTGCCCACTCTATGACATCCAACATCTGTAGTAAAGAGTGGCCACCCAACCCCTCGGTGCCTGGATATGATTTCACCTTGGTTTTGCCACGTGTTGAAGAAAATCATCACAGCACTCCTCGAACATCAGACAAGTTGTGCAGTTTTCTAAATGCTTGTGCCAAGGCTCCAGGCCATCACAATCTGCTCTTGGTCAAACTCAGATAGATCATATGCCTTACCCATTCTACAGACAGAGCAAGCTCACTAATACTACATGATGCACCATGCGTGTGTCTGACTAGCAGTCATTCCATGCCATGTGATGCTGCTATTGCCAGTGTGGGTTTGCAGTGATAGTAGGTCAGTGGTCATGATGTTCTGGCTGATCAGTGTAGATGCATGTAGTAATCAAGTGAATAACATGAACGAGAAATTTACTGAGTTGCAGGAAAATTTTATAGCTAAAAGCTTTAGCAGTAATTGTGATGGCTTGTTGGGGTAACATCGCAATTCAGCAATTTCCATATGACAGTAAAATTCACCCTGTTGGTTTTTACTCCATATTCAGGACAACTTTGTAACCAGTATGACTGATAATCTAAAAATTAAATTTGCAAAGAAGTTTTCAGGTAGGAGGTACTATCATGGGCAAACAAAAATATAAATATTAATTTGGTCTTATGTTGAATTTAAGAGGTGTTTTTAAATAAATTTTGGTTTGAAACAATGCAAGCAAGGACAAAGAGCTAATATTTTAATGTGCCAATTTATGGAGTGGGGCAGGGAAGCATGAAATTATTAGGTGACAAACAACTTAGGAGACTAATTTCCTTTAAACAAACAGTTTTGATGAAATCACTAAGATTGACACTTAGATAAGGAGACTTCCTAGTGGAGTGAATTGGGGACTTATGCTATGACTGGGTGAGTCTGTAGAGGAATTCATAAAATACATGGACAAACTTGACAAAGCCTTAGAACGAAATGGGAATCTAGACAATAACTTTAGCAGGAATAACAGATTTTTATTTATTTTATTATCCATCTTTAGGCATTAAAAATGCAATTGATGTTGTCATTTGCGTACATATACAGTTTACATAACCAACAGAAATGGTGTAATATATTGTAGATCATTATTGTCTAATATGATACAAAAATTTGTCCTTGATGCTGCACAAGATATTTGCATTATATTTACATGTATAAGTTCAATCCAAGTGAAACTATATTAGTACCGGTACTTAAGATCATCTTTAGTGCACATTATAAACTCTTCTATTGTATAAAAAGCTTTTCCTCTAAGCCACTTCTTTGTGACACTTTTAAACTCATTCAGTAACACATTATGTGCCTCTATTGGCAACATGTTAAATAGTTTTACTAGCATGTACCTGTAACTATCTTGAGTTTTCTTTAGTCTAGCAACTGGGACGTCAATTTGCTGTTTTATACATGTGTCATGGTGATGGATAGATTGTCATAGTTTGTGACTGTGTTGGTTTTCTTTTGTGTGTATCAGACAACCTAGTATAAAGAGAGCTGCAGCTGTTAGTATATTTAGATTTTTGAAATATGGTCTACAAGACTCATTATTTCTGACTCCATGGATGCATCTGACTGCCTTCTTTTGCCAAATGAAAACTTGTTTTGCTCCAGGTGAGTTCCCCACAACAAAGTGGAATATGTTAAATGGGTGTGGAAAAAGGCATAGTATGCATTGAGTAATAACTTACCACTAACACATGACCTTAGTTTACCTAACAAATATGTCACACGTGCTAACTTAGTACAAATATAATGGGTATGACTCATCCACATTAATTTTGAGTCAAGATGGATCCCAAGTAGTTTAGCTGAGACACAATCAATGTTATCACTCTTAGCACACGAGCTAAAGAGAATATTTACAGTTTTATCATAATTTATATGCAAGTCATTGAGTTGGAATCACTTGATGGCTGCTCTGAGATGAGCCTCACTTTCCTCGTTTAATTTTTCTAAATCTTTCCCTGCTGTAACAAAAATTGTATCATCTGCATAGAGTGTGGATTTACATAACATGGTGCTGGGAAGTCATTTACATATATTATAAAAAGTAAAGGTCGAAATACAGAGCCTTGTGGTACACCCTGCATGATATTCAAGACATTTGACCTCATATTGTTAAAATGCACAATTTGTTTTCTGTCGCCCAGATAGGATCTGATCAGAGATAGTTCTGAGCATCTAATACCATAGCAGTGCAGTTTTTTTAGTAGTATCCTGTGACTGACAGAGTCAAATGCCTTGCTGAGGTCCACAAGAGTGGCATTAACTGATAATCCTGATTCAGATGATGGCAATATATATGAAACAAGATCTTCAACTACTTTTGCCATTGATAGGCTGGACCTGAAGCCATACTGAGAGTCACTAAGAATATTATTCACAGACAGATGTTGACTGATTTGGAGCTGTATGCAATATACCACTACTTTTGATATGATGGGGACAAGGGAGATTGGACAGTAATTATTAGGACAAGACTTGTCACCTTTCTTGTGCAGTGGAGTAACGACTGCCATTTTTAAGGATGAAGGGAAACAGCCACTGACAAACATCCGGTTCATAAGAGAACAGAGTGGATGTGCTATTACATCTGCTATTTTTTTTTATTACAAAATTGGAGAGACCATAAATGTCTCCTGATTTTGAGTAACTTAATTTTGCTATTGCAGTTTTAATATTTGTTACTTTTACTTCTTTCCATTTAAACACAGGAACCATATCCTCAAAATTTTGTAGAAATGAATTTCTATTATTTGAGATATGGTTGTTGTCACATTTATGAATATGTTCATTTGCAACGCTGTTATTCATACTGGCAATATTAATGAAGAAGGTGTTGAAATCATCCAGTGTGATACAAGCATCACATGAATTATTTTTGTTAACATCTTTATTTCTACTCAGATGAGTCTTGATAACAGTCCAGGCTGCTTTGCATTTATTTTGGGACTTATTAATATAATCATCATTTGCCTTGCACCTGCTTAACCTAATTTCTGCCTTGTATTTGTTCCTCAAATTTATGTAGTTTGCTTTTTCGGCTTCACTATTTTTTGATTTGTCATAGGAAATCATTAACAGAGTTCTAAGCCTTTGTAGGTCAGGTGTGAAACCAGTTACGCACTGATGTGAGACCATGTTTCCTCATAGTACCCTTATTTTTTCTCATTACTTTAGGGCAATAAGTTTTAAATGTATCTGACAATGCACTAATGAATAATGTAAATGCTTTTTCAATATGATTACTTTCCATCAGAATGTAATTCCAATTTGTCATCTTTATTTGTGTTCTGTAGTTATCTATGTTCTCTTCATTCAAAAGCCCAATGTACTTAATTTTATTGGAGACAGATGCTGGCTCTTTTGTTATCAATTTTATCCAAATACCTTTATGGCCTGATAAAAAATGAGTATTGAATAGCCTTACTTCATACCGATTTGTCTCAACATTTGCGGTTACATTATCAAGGCAGGCAGACTGTCTTGTTGGGTTTTCATTAATGCAGTGCAGGTCATGTGATCTTAGCATATTCAGAAGATTAAGTTGTTTAGGTGTGTTCTGCCATATATCAATATTTATGTCACCAAAAATTAAAATCCTATATTTAGGCCACTGATCGAGGTATAGTATCAGTTTCTGTAAGGCATGTGCAAATACTTCAACATCACTATCAGGTGTGCGGTATACAGACACAATTATAAGTTTTAACATGGGCAGTAACATTGCTGCTATTTCCAGTACATTTTCAACCAAACAGATGGAATCAGAGAAATAATTGGAATAACCATGTGAGGAGAGATGAGAATAATTTAAGAAATATTGTCACTGGGGAAGAAATTGAAAAGAACAATCAATGGAGTTTCAGAGATAAAACATAGAAACAGATAGCAGGAATAGATTGTGGGAGAGACAGAATAGGGAATATCAGAAGTTGAGACCAAACAACAGAGGCAATGGTCAGGGAAACCATAGGACCTCTCAACAGGTGCATGTCAGTATGGGGTGAGAAAAAAAAAAAAACATTGGAATCAGGCAAAAAAACTATAGAAGCAAAAAATACAATATGAAGTCCTACAGGTTTGATAGTAATGGGACTTGCTGGGTTACCAGATGATGTTTTTATGGAAAAATTTGGAGAGAAATTAAAATCAATGTATATAGTAGGAGAGAGTTAGAAACTGGAGAAAGATATGAATCCAGACTGGCTGCAGAAACTTTTAATAATTTGTATAATCAAGAGAATAGTAAGAATGAGGGGAGTGAAAGTGATAATGATGATGACAACTTTGATCTTTATGTGAGAAATGATACGATGAGTAAAGAAGGTACGGCAAGTGTGAATGAATCTTTTTGTTCTTGTGTTGAAACTAGTGAGTCTGGTGATCTTGTGCTAAAAAGGGGAAACAGAGAGGGTTAATTGTAGTGCTGGCGCTGAGGAGATTAATAATGATTCTATGACTTGTGTGGCTGATAACGATTCTATGATTTGTGCAGAGATGGAGACTGATGTGTTTATGTGATTTGTAAAAGTAATACTGAGAGATATTGTGATAGTGTAGGTGATTATGTTGAGGTGGATTAATTACGATTTGAGAAGTAAAATTATTTTTAACAATGAGTTAAATGGGATTATTTATGTGGAGATTACAGGTGATATTCTAAAAGAAGATGATGATGTAATAATGGATGATGAATCAGTAGGGAGTGATGCATATAATAGGGCGGCACAAGAGATCAGATGTTGCAGGTGGATGTCAAAAAAGCAGGGAGCACTCACAGTGAAGAGGAAGAGAGGTTAGGTTGGATTGATGACAGGATTTTAAAAGTTGCTTGGGATTGTTACAGAAATAGTGATAATAATGTTAATTTTATTGAGAACATAGAGGGAATATGCCATGAATTACACCCAGTCTGGTGGTAAGAGAAAAATGAGGGTAACTTAGAGAAACCTACAATGCCTGTAGGAGTTTTGCAACCAGTTTCTGATAATGAATGTGATAATAATCAAGGTGAGTGTGACATTAGCTATTAAGAAGTAGAAAAGATTTGTTATTTGAAAAAAATAAGTTAGAGATGATGGAGAATTACAGGGGAGCCCTTACACCTGTGTTGGAAGGGAACTGTTTTGTGGACACTGGCAGTCCAATCTGTGGAATTTCTGATAAACTGAGAGATATTATTAACTACAGTAAGAATTTCATTAAATTACCTGTTGTTGGTACCATGATTAAGGGAGCTGCTAGAAAGCACAGTAAAAAAGTAAAGTTTCAAGTAAGATAGAGTTTGTACAAGTCCGTCTTGTCACACCTGAGCTTAATAAGGACTTAATTTTGGGGACCTATTGGATTGTTGCAGCAAAGGTATGTTTTAGATGAGGAACTCATTTTTACAGAACCAAAAAGTTGAATTACTGGGAAAATAAAATTGTTAATGTTAAATTGCAGTGGTGAAGCTAACCAGAAAAAAGGTAATGAGGACAGTGGTATGTCATTCATGAAGAATACAACAGTGATGAGGAACAAGATAGATATCATGAATTGGTAAATTCAAAAGTTAATGATGCTAGTAAGCCTGACCATAAACAAAAGAGGGAACTGAATGAATTTTTATTTGAATATGAA
The DNA here is from genome assembly GCF_021461395.2 of Schistocerca americana. Classification (NCBI taxonomy): domain Eukaryota; kingdom Metazoa; phylum Arthropoda; class Insecta; order Orthoptera; family Acrididae; genus Schistocerca; species Schistocerca americana. The sequence continues at coordinate 671,583,517 of NC_060122.1, forward strand.
GATGTGTTTGGTGAGAAACCTGGAAGAGTGAGGAATTATCAGCATAAATTAAAGTTGAAACCTCATGAACCATTTTTTGTAAAGCCTTACTGTATTCCAATTTCAAAAAGAGAGGCTGTTGGAGGGAACTGCAGAAAATCAAGAGCTGAAGGGGTTGTAGTGATTATGATAATCCTCTGGTTGTTGTGGAAAAAAGGAATTGGTGAGAGAGAGCTGTACTTGAAACCACAGAGTGAAACAAATACTTCCCGAGAGAAACAGAACATCCAGAGAACATATATGAGCTTCTAAATAAATCTGAAAACCTATCGAATATATAAAGTCTTGATCTTACTTCTGGTTTCAACAAATTTCTCTTGAAGCTGAACCTACGAAATACACAGCTTTTTTGTATGTTGGGGATGTTTTGAATATTTTGTAGTATCTTTTGGATAAAATGTGTCTGTGGTTGAATTCATTAGTGGTTTGGATTATGTGTTGGGGAAGGAGTAACTAAATAAACTAACTGTACATGTAGATGACACATTTGTAACTGGGAAAAGCTGGAGGGAACATTTGAACATTTTAAGATAAGTGGGGGAGAAATTAAGAAAAGGCAGAATGACTTTAAAATTAGGAAAGTGTGAATTTTCATTGACTACATTGACGTTTCTGGGACACTGCATAACAGAGGATAGAATTTCGTCTGATGAAGAGAAAATCTAGGTGATGAAAAGAAAATATTGGCCATAGCAAAATCTCCTAAACTTAGAAATAAAATAGAGTTTAAATCATTTTTGGATTAATTAATTTCTACAGAAAATATGTAAAGACAAGTCCTTAATGCTTCATGTTTGAATAATCTAATTAAGAGAAACAGTATTTGGATTTGGGATGAAAATTGTCAGCAAGCTGTTGAGGAGGTAAACAAACAAATTTGTTGGGATGAAAATTGTCAGCAAGCTGTTGAGGAGATAAACAAACAAATTTGTGTGAGTAAAGTCTTACACAGGCCTGATCTTCCTCTGCCCTTTTGTATGATGTGTGATAGCAGTGACAGTGCTATTGGGGCTCTTTTACTTCAAGAAAAATCTGTAGATGGGGAAGTGCACAGCTCAATAGCTTTTGCAAGAATAACTTCACAGAAACATGAAGAAAATTATACAGTTGTAGAAAAGGAACTATTGGTTATTCAGTGGGCATGTTTAAAATTATTAAGATCAATGCAAGCAATGAGCTACTTTGTAAACTGTACCTCAAAGGATCACACAGTGGGCACTTTTTCAGAAACAGTTTTATAAGACAAACATGCCTGCTGATGCATTGCTGTGTAGACTACCATTTGGGGATGAGAATGAGAAGAATGAAGGAAACTGTGATAAAATTTCAAAATTATGTTCATGAGAGGAATTAGAGATGAGAAGGAGATAACTAAGATTTATAAGAACATCAGGCAGAATCACAGTCATGATTCAAACTGTAAATTAGTAAAAAGCTATATTGGTATAAAGGGAAAGGAAAAAGTGGGATTGTACTTAAGGCGACTCTTTTTTGGAGAAATAGACCAGACAGTGACAAGTGGAAGTTATGTTGGCCAGAACAGTTTATTGATACAATTATTTGGTATGTACATGACAGCTGTTGTCATTGTCGAGCACTGAGATGTACACAGAAAATTCAAGAAAAAATATTTTTTTTTTTTTATAAATGATGAGTTAGAAATCATTTAGCAATTTCCTACATATATCAGAGAAAAAAAATTTGTAATGAAACATGTAGAAGCTATATGCAGAATTTTCTACCAAAAACACAATTGGAATTAGTAGGGGTGGAATTCTAGAGGCAGTTATCACAATCTAAAGTTGGTTACAACTACATTTTTGTGATGGTTGATTAATTCTCAAAATGCAACAAACTTTACCCATTAATAAAAACTACAAGAAAGAACATTATCTCTAAGATGTGTAAAAACTATTTCAGTATGTAGGGTAACTGTTTAGAACATGATAAAAATTATTGTGTATGGATAGACTCTACGAGGGATTTTGAAGATATCTTAAATAGTTTACAGCATTCCATTACTGGATTTTCTCCTCATAAAATAATGTACAGTAAAAAAAACTGACAACATTTTCCATGATTTAATAGAGTATCCTGATTATAAGAAAGGAAATAAAGGACCAAAGAACAACAGTACAATTTAAGAAAACAGAGACATGACAGAAAAGTAAAAGTTACACTAGTGGGTATTGGGGACCTGGTTCTTTTGAAGACCAATGACTAGAGCAATGATTAAAGTTACCAAAAAGTTTTTTGACATGTATATTGGGCCATATACAGTGATACCAAATCCTCATTCAAATTCTTACAGATTAATTTATCCTAAAACAAGAAAAATATTCAGCGAGGATTAAGGGACATAATGCAACTAAAAGCTTACAGACATGGAGAAAGGAAGTGAACTGTCACTTAATGTGGAGTGTAAAAGTTAGAAATCTTTTACACGCTATTTTCTGAATACATGAAGTATGATATAGGATGTTATTTTACAACAGTGTCAATATTCCCTCAAGGAAATGTGTTTTCTTTGCACATTAAATGTGTGGCAACTTCTAGGAACCCAGCCTTGTCCCACTTGCTTCTGTAATTTATCGCTCTGAATATACAGTTATTCTGTGACAATTCTTTTACTCTGATCTTCCTGCTGATGTCTGACTTGTGAATGTCAATTTTCATTTAACTAATACTGTGGAATTATGGTCATAAAAAAGGTATTTACAAAAGTTACTCGGTAACAAAAGATGAAATGTTAAATCTTACGAAGAATCTCAGTATTTATGCTGAAACTTTGTTTGCTTTCTGTATTAGTTTCATCTTATTTGTATTTTGTGAATTTTCCAAAAACACAATAATATGCTAAAAATTGTCATAGGTAATATTACATTTATAAGATACATTTTGCTTTGCATTGGAAGAGTTTTTTAAAGAAGTGCACACTAAGTAACTTATATATGAACACTGTTAAAAACTAAACTGTGCTGAGCTGTTTTGAAGTGGATCCATGACTATGCACACAGAATTTTACACTTGAAATTAGTCAGTTGTACTAGCAATCTTAAGAAAGAAACCAAACACATGAAGTACTATTGATACTGAAAGGTATATTTCTTTAGGTTATTAAAAGATAATGGAGCTATTTTATTTAAATAATTACTGCCTGAGAATTACTTTGATACAAGACACTGTATTACAATGAGAATATTGCTATGACTTTATGTTACATACTTTACATACATCCTGCGGTTCAGCTGTAATGAGTAAAAAGAAGATGGATACTGTTTTGAACTAATGCACACACACTTCACATGAAACCAATATATAGATACACATTGTCTTTGCATGCTGTTTCACATGGTTTCTGTTCTACTGGGAAAGGAAAAATGAAGTTAGTGACACACAATAAATATGATCAGTATTACTTTAGACTATTGTTCTTGCCATGAATCTGCTGAGTGAATGGTAGACTATTAAGAAGTAGTCATTGGATTTTATCGATAAAATGTCTCAAACTTATTCACATGGAATAGTTCAGCTTTGTTTATGCTGCTCACACTGCTAAAAAATGATTTTAACTTAACTGAATATATTTAGCCTATTATATTATTGCTAATATCTTACTGAAAAAACACGAATTATCTATGTCTTACGGTGCACACACACATACACACACACAAACACACACACACCCACGCACGCACACACACACACACACACACACACACACACACACACACACACACACACACACACACACACACACACCAACGAATAATATACAGAAGAGACTGACTGAGTCAACTGAATCTCAGCAGTCTGTGAAGCCATTTAGTCAATGCTCTTGTCAGATACATGCATTCTTACTTTCTTGTATTGATGATCTGTTAATTGTTCATTTATGATCAATGGTCAAGGATCGGGTTGATGGGGGAGTTTTGTTGTATCTTATAGAATTTTACTGCACTTGTAATTCACATCTTAATGTGGTAAAAGCCTATAGCATTAGTGGTACACTCGTAAACTTATACTTGAGTTCATTTGCTTGTTGACAGATGCATCTGTATATACAATTTCACTTTTATTGCATTTTGAGAGGTGTTTAATAATCTATGGGAGACTACAGAAGTGCTGAAATGCAAGTCTACTCTTGAGCCATGATGTATACATTTCCAGTATATTGTGTCAAAAATTAAATTAATAAATAAGTGTGTAAGACATAATGACTGCTATTTACTCAGTACATTTAAAGAAATATGAAAGGCAGATTACATTGGATGAGCTATGGTAAAGGACAGTTGTTTCCTTACTATTATGTAATTTTGTTGGATCAGAAAATGAGTTGGCTGACACATCTATTGTGTGACACATCTGACTGGATTAATAATTGTTAATCACACAATTTGCACACTCAACATATTGGTCTGTCATTATATGAAAATTTCATTACATATCAATATGAAGAATACTTGCTCAAAAGCATGTGCCTGTACAGCACTCCATATCTTATGTGACCATAGTTGTACAGTACTGAGAAACTGAAGGAAGGAAATCATTAACTGCAAATTTTATTACTTTATGAAAACACTTGATGTGTGATCTGAGGTTTTCCCAGCATATAGAAATATTGAAAATTTCTTGGGTATTCAGCCAGGTAGCATCGTCTAAAAGGCACCTTTTGGACGACGCTACCCGGCTGAATACCCAAGGAAATTTTCAAAAAAATACTTAATACTTTGATGTTTGTTGAGTTATGGATATTTTGCAGAGAGAACAAGCACCATTTCAAAAGAAATATACAAACATGCAAAGAAATTGTTAATAACTTATGTCAATGAAAACACACTCTGATGTTCTTGTTTCCTACACACTGTTTTTACTGTTATTTTGTCTTGGAGGTGATATTTCAGAATATACATTTTACTCATAAATGCCATCTAAGAAAGACATGCACCCTTCTGGTGGAACTGACCAAAACTTAACTTGCTAGAAAGCTACTGTTTATGGAACAATATTTGTGTAATGATAATGAAATTTGAGACTTCAGTAAAAGCACCCTATCTGGGTATTCGAGCATCAAGAATGTACAACAGTTCTCTGTTCTGTTTCTGTGCACACTATGGGTGTGTGTGTTGCAGTGGTGAATAGTGACTAAAGGTTAACTGTATATATTTGCAGAAATTACTGAATGCAGATTGAGTGCCTGGGAGCACCAGACAAATATAAAGAGACTGGAAGAAGGAGTCACCACAAATGGATTGGAATCTTCTCAAGCAGTGAGACAAGCGTATAAGAAGAATTTAATACATATTTTCTTTATAATTTTGTTTGATGGATACATTTATTTCTTTTTCAAGCTATGTGTAAATGGACAAGGTTTAAATTGGAATCTTTGAGATAAGCTTTGCTTTGGGCATGTATATACTCTTTGCCTTTACAAATGTCTGCTTGTGTCTGTGTATGTGCAGATGGATATGTGTGTGTGTGTATGTGTGTGTGTGTGTGTGTGTGTGTGCACAAGTGTATACCTGTCATATTTTCCCCCCTAAGGTAAATCTTTCCGCTCCCGGGATTGGAATGACTCCTTACCCTCTCCCTTAAAACCCACATCCTTTCGTCTTTCCCTCTCCTTCCCTCTTTCCTGATGAGGCAACAGTTTGTTGCGAAAGCTTGAATTTTGTGTGTATGTTTGTGTTTTTTTGTGTGTCTATCGCCATGCCAGCGCTTTCGTTTGGTAAGTCACATCATCTTTGTTTTTAGATATATTTTTCCCATGTGGAATGTTTCCCACTATTAATTCATATATATATAGATCAATATAATAGAGGGAAACATTCCACATGGGAAAAATTATATATAAAAACAAAGATGAGGTGACTTACCGAACGAAAGCGCTGGCAGGTCGATAGACACACAAACAAATCGACCTGCCAGCGCTTTCATTCGGTAAGTCACCTCATCTTTGTTTTTTTTATATATATATATATATATATATATATATATATATATATATATATATATATATATATATATATATATATATATATATATAGAGGGAAACACATAAAAAAATATATCTAAAAAACATATAAACATATAAAAACATATAAACATATAAAAAAATATATCTAAAAACAAAGATGATGAGACTTACCAAACAAAAGCGCTGGCAGGTCGATAGACACACAAACAAACACAAACATACACACAAAATTCAAGCTTTCGCAACAAACTGTTGCCTCATCAGGAAAGAGGGAAGGGGAGGGGAAGACGAAAGGAAGTGGGTTTTAAGGGAGAGGGTAAGGAGTCATTCCAATCCCGGGAGCGGAAAGACTTACCTTAGGGGGAAAAAAGGACAGGTATACACTCGCACACACGCACATATCCATCCACACATACAGACACAAGCAGACATATTTAAAGACCAAATATGTCTGCTTGTGTCTGTATGTGTGGATGGATATGTGCGTGTGTGCGAGTGTATACCTGTCCTTTTTTCCCCCTAAGGTAAGTCTTTCCGCTCCCGGGATTGGAATGACTCCTTACCCTCTCCCTTAAAACCCACTTCCTTTCGTCTTCCCCTCTCCTTCCCTCTTTCCTGATGAGGCAACAGTTTGTTGCGAAAGCTTGAATTTTGTGTGTATGTTTGTGTTTGTTTGTGTGTCTATCGACCTGCCAGCGCTTTCATTCGGTAAGTCACCTCATCTTTGTTTTTATATATAATTTTTCCCACGTGGAATGTTTCCTTCTATTATATATATATATATAGGGAAACATTCCATGCGGGAAAAATATATATAAAAACAAAGATGATGTGACTTACCATACGAAAGCGCTGGCAGGTTGATAGAAACACAAACAGACACATACATACACACAAAATTCAAGCTTTCGCAACAAACTGTTGCCTCATCAGGAAAGAGGGAAGGAGAGGGAAAGACGAAAGGATGTGGGTTTTAAGGGAGAGGGTAAGGAGTCATTCCAATCGTGGGAGCGGAAAGACTTACCTTGCGAAAGCTTGAATTTTGTGTGTATGTATGTGTCTGTTTGTGTTTCTATCGACCTGCCAGCACTTTCGTATGGTAAGTCACATCATCTTTGTTTTTAAATATATTTTTCCTGCGTGATATATATATATATATATATATATATATATATATATATATATATATATATATAGACACACACTCACTGTCACATTTTACATTCAGTGAAGTCAACTTCATGCTGTGCTGACTAGTAATTTTTGAGGAAATTTTATACTATGTTTCTGGCAATTGATTGAAGTTTTATTTTTGAGAGAGTATCATTCTGATTGTCATCTATGATACTTTGGAGTCAGGTGTCAGGCTGCCACATTTACAGGCTTGTAAAAATTTTGTAACAGCCCTATTTCAATTCTCTGGTAATTTAGAAGTCAATTTATTATACTGATTCACTTTCTATCATTAAGCCTTATTTGAATTCTCTGGTCATTTAGGATTAGTTTATTGTACTGATTCATATTCTATCATTAGTTTCATTCCAATTTTAGCAAGCGTGCATACATCTCTGCACTTATTTGACTGTTACTAATAAATACTTGAACATTAAACATAAATAACTCTCATTTTGTACTTGTCGGATAGTTTTTGTAAGAACTAAAATTAGTATTCCATTTGTATTTGTGCAATAAACTCACAGAAATATTAGGAACATTTTCCAGCTAATAATCTTCACAATATGTGCAAATTTGTAAAAAATATTTTTAGTGGGTATATTTTATGAATTTCCATACTTTTATTTATTTATTTATTTATTCATCCATAGACAACTTGTGTTGTATGGATGTCACCAACTGTATACATGGAATGAGTATATACATAATAGTATTTCTGGTAGTACATATTTCTATGGTGGAACTTAATCGTTTGTACACAAAGCAAATACACACCAATCTTAGTTACAAATAAATATAAATTTACAAATGTATTCTTGCATGGGTTACACAAAACAAATACACACCAATCTTAATTACAGATAAATATAAATTTACAAAGGTACTCTTACATGAATTGAGGTGAACACATGTCATTTACAGTATTCTTTGACAGTATAGTAACATTTATCTGCTAAATAACTTTTTGCAGCTTTCCTAAAGGCATGTATTCCAGTTTCAGCTTTGATCTCCTCTGGAAGTCTATTATACATTTTTATTCCATTAAATAATAAACTATTCTGGGTTTTTGTTTTGTTTTTTCGTATGAGATGCAAATGGTGGTAGGATCTAGTCCAGAGTTGGTGTATAGATCTGTTTCGTGTGTACTGGTCAATGTGTTTCTTTATATATATCACAGTCTAAAAGATGTATTCACATGGTACTGTCAAGATTCCCATGGTTTTGAATAAATCAGTACAGTGAACTCTCTCGCTGCTTTTTATTATTATTCGTACAGCCCTCTTTTGCAGCTTGAAAATTGATTGTATGTTCTGCACATTTGTACCCCAGAAGGTTATGCCATAACTAATTATTGAATGCACATATGCAAAGTATGTAGTCTTAGCACATGAACTGTTACATACTGACATAATTATCCGGAGTGCATAGCAAGCAGTAGCAATTTTCTTTTCTAGTGCTGCAATATGGTCAGTCCAGTTAAACTGTGAGTCAACATGCATTCCTAGGAATTTTGTGTTTGTGACACAATCTATAAGTTCATCTTTAACTTTTAGGCCTATGCTATTATGTTTTTTATTTATGTGGAAATTAATACTGTTTGTTTTTTTAATATTGAGGGTTAATTTATTGCTTGCTACCCACTTGCATACATGATTGAGAGTTTCTTCAGCTTTGTCTCTCAATTTGTCTGGTGACTCATTGCTGATAAGGATGCTGCTATCATCTGCAAATAGTATTGCTTCCCCGTATTTGACACTCTGGGGAAAATCATTGATATACATTAGGAAGAGTATTGGCCCTAACACACTTCCCTGAGGGACTCCTATGTTAATATGTTCTGGTTTGGAAATGTGTTTTGTCAATCTGCTGAACTTCGTTTGTGAGATCTCTACACACTGTACCCCATTTTCCAAGTACGATTGAAACCAATTATTTACTGTTCCCCTTATTCCTAGTGCCTCCATTTTGTTTGGTAGTATTTTGTGGGCTACCATGTCAAATGCTTTGCTAAGGTCAAGGAATATGCCTGTTGCATGTTCACCTTCATCAAGTGCTTCTAAGACAAAATTTTTGAAGTGAGCTACTGCTGAACCTGTGTTTCTTCCTGGCCTGAAACCAAACTGTTCTTTACATAGTAGGTTGTACTTGTTTAGGAAATCCATTAGTCTCTTTTTCATTATATTTTCTATTACCTTGGAAAAGGATGAGAGTAATGAGATGGGCCTACAGTTTTCTATATTTTCTGGATCGCCGTTCTTAAATAGAGGCAGGACTTTTGCACATTTTACGTATTCAAGGAAGCAGCCTGCAGTGAAAGATTCATTTATGATGTGTGCCAAAGGATGTTGTATGCTGTCAATGCAGTCCTTCAGTAAGCACACTGGCACTTCATCTAAACCTGCTGATGTTTTATTCTTTAGATTCTTCACAACCATCCTTACTTCTTCTGTAGAAGTCGGTAACAGTAAAATTGAGTTAGCCATATAGTTCAAATTTTGTTCAGGCTGTTTTTTGCCAAACTTTTGCTGTAGCTTGGTAGCAACACTTCTGAAGTACTCATTTACAGTATTTGCTAGTGTATTTGGGTCATGTATAATAGCACCATTATGTTTAATTTGAATGTTTACTGTTTTTAATTTATTACTGTTTGTTTCCTGTTTGGTAACAGTCCAGGCTGCTTTAATTTTATTTTCTGCCTTTTCTATAATACTGTCATTGTGGGCTTTTTTTGCATCTCGTAATAATCTTCTGTATATTCTTTTGTATGTGTAATAGTAGTTTAGGAAACCAGGATCACTATGGTAGGTTTTTAACCTGTTCAGTTGTTTGAGTGTTGCAGAGGATTTCCTTATTCCTTTGGTCACCCAGGTATTTCTTTTGCGTGAGTGTACTGCAGTTTGCACCTTTGGGAATGCTTCATCAAATCTGAGTTTAAATAGTGACATGAATTTAGAAAATTTCTTATTTACACTAGTTTCAGCATACTAAAGGCTTAAAGCCATGTAAAACTTTATGTTACAATGTGAGAGGAAAGTGTTAATATGTAACTGAATGCTGATAGCGTATGTACACTAGCAACATTTTTATTGTAATCCATAACTTTTCTGTTTCTAATAATGAATGACATAGGCAGAAACTATTACAAATACATTCAAGGAGTGGTGATTCAGACATGGGTGTGTAAGTTTTCCAACAGTTTTTAGAACCGCCTTTGTTATAGTAATAAACATGCGATTTTGAAAGAGGATATCATGTCAACTTGGATTTCTTGAAATTTCTTTTAGTGCTACCAAATCAGAACTCATCAAGCTGCACCAAATTTTGGTGGAGCAGATAACTCTCATATATTCTATTCTATTCTATTCTTTTAAACTAATGCAGAATCAGAGATTTCCAAGAAATGAAAATGAAATAGTGAACACCTTATTTTACCATTAGTAGTAGTAGTAGTAGTAGTAGTAGTAGTAATAGTAGTAGCTTTATTCATCTGTAGATCTCTTTTTATAGGGCTATAGGACATTTCAAAGTATTTAAAAGTTTATGAATATAATAGAGGGAAACATTCCACGTGGGAAAAACATATATAAAAAACAGAGATGCTGAGACTTACCAAACGAGAAAGTGCTGGTAGATAGACACAATTTAAAAAAAAAAAAAAAAAAAAAAAAAGTCATTCCAATACTGGGAATGGAAAGACTTACATTAGGGGGAAAAAGTACAGGTATACACTTGCACACACACACATATCCATCTGCACATAAACAGACACAGGCTGGTGCCCCTCCCCCCTGCCCCCACCCTTACGTTTTCTGTAAATAATCCACTAACTTGTCCTTACTCCTCCTGTACTGGTGTAGGCAATGAGATTTCCTATAGCAACTTTTTATAGCAACTATGGGAACAGCACTAATATCAAATTTTGCATCAATCTGGCGATGTCCTCCCGTGTTTCTCACTATACACTGGAGTTAGCATAGGGCTGGTCATGGAACCACAGAACATCCACAAAACCTATACTTATGTGCTCACTAGCTAATCCTAGTTTGTACTTGCCACACAAAATACTGTATTTTTCATTTTCAGCCATGCTGTTTCCATCTCCCCCAACTATCGACACCTACTTGTTTGTTCTAAGTTTTCTTTTACCTGGCTAAGACAAGCATTTGGTTTCACGAAACTTTTGACATGGTACTGTGCACCTAATTTTTCCTGTAGGAACAAAATTCTCCTTTTCCTCTTCTGTTTTGCATGCAACTTTTGTGTAAGTTTCTTAGCATTTTCCAGTGCACCCTATTTATCTCTGCATCTGCATGAGCATCTTCCTCCTCTTATTCTGGTACACATGAAATCTATCTCAATTAAATTTTTAATTTTCTGAAAAAATTTTCTCATTTGCCCTCTGCTTGCCACCTTTTCCAAGCGCCCCTTCTCTTCTTCCCACTTCAACAATCATAATTCAAATTTCATGTTTTCGATCTCTGCCTGAAAGGCATAAATCATCAGCTCCTGTTCCTCGACCTAACAGTCTTTCTGACATAACCTACAATTCCATGAAAGAGCCCCAGTGATCACTCCATACTCTTCCCTATTATAATGGTCCCACTGAAATCATAGTCTACAGTTTTGGCAAAATACTCCCCTGTTTAACTAATCTGTGGTAACGTTTTTACTCATCACACATGACTGATTGATTTTAACAGTAGATACAACAACACCAATGAAAAAGAAGTTTATGAGGGTTGTGTTCAAAAGAAAAGGCATGAAACAACACTGTAGGTATAACTGAAGTCTTTATTCAAATGTAATCAACAGAGGACTGGGCATAAATATCCCACTGTTTCATGAGCTGAAGGATTTCCTGTTCCCAGAGTTTCTGTGGTTGTAATAGGAGCTCATCCTCCACTGTGTCCTCCAGTTTGTCATCCAAGTTGAAGCTGTTCCCTTTGAGATGTTTTCAGCAGACCAAACATATGGAAGTTGCAGGGCAACATATCTGGACTGAAAAGTGAATGCTCAAGCTGCTCTCTCTTTAACTTGCCCTTCATACTTTGTATGACCTTTGACACATGTTACCGTGGAGCAGAATCATCATTCCATGAGCAGCCCAGGCCATTTGGTCTTGACAGACTTGCATAGGCTATGGAGTGTCTCACAGCACATGTCGGTTAATGGTTTTTCCTTGCTCTAGGAATTCAATGAGTACTGGACCTCAGATGTTAAAAAAAAATGGTGAGCATCACCTTGAATGCTGAGGGCACAGGTTTTTAATATTTTACAGGGAGATGACAACACTGTGTCCACATCCCTGGATGTCTCACTTTGGTATCCAAAGCTGCCTAAGCAAATTTCAACCAGATGGATTGTTATGGCATTTTGCAGCTTTTCATTTGAGCACTCTTCATAAGATAGTGTTACCATATGATACTCATATGTGAAATCAGTAATGAAATTATGACTGTTGGTGCAGCAAGGAAAATGTGTTCTTCAGTCTGCATTACCTTATTGCACACAACACTAACACTTACGTGCAGTAACACTTATATTTATAACAAGACTAAATTATTAAAAACAGCTTTTAATCACTTATTTATGTAATTATTTGCAATGGCAGAACTCCTAATGATGTCATGGGTATTGTCTTCCTTACATTTTATTATTGCAGAAGAAAGATTTTTGGATAATTATGATCTTTCCATAAGGCTCCACTGTAAACTCCTGTTTTGTGAACAAAAAGTCATGATGGTAATAAACTTGTGGACTTTTTCTAACTTCTGCAAAGAAGTTACCAAAGGAAAAGTTGAGAATGTGTACATTTTTGCTCCATACAACAAACTGAGAAAAGCAATCAACCATTCATGGGGCACAGATTACTTAATAAGCTTTCACAGACTGTACAGGATCTACCTGAACAAGCATTCAAATAACAATGCCCACCCATTCTAGGATGTAAAGTAATTTATTAATTATAACGAAATACTGTAATGTAATTTTTAAGTTATCATTGCATTGTACTATGTATCTGACACTGTCTACTGGTGTAATGGTACAATGACAATAAAATAAAAATGTGGAAGAAAATTAAAATAGTACCACACTGGCACATAAACTCCATAGAAATATATCTAATACAATGCTGATTAAATACAACAACGCATGGTACAGCCATCCTCCTTTTTGGAAAATAAGAAAATTTCTGATTGTTATTTTCCTTTCTTTTCATGTAGGTAAATATGGAAAACTAAATATTTGTGGTAGCATCTTACAATTTATGCACACAAAAGAGATGCACAAAAATGTTGGAAATGTAATCCAACCATCATCAGAAGAGAGCAAAAAAAGTGTCAAAGACTGGATAAATCAATGTTTAACTTACCAGACAGAGATCTCCAACAACCACCTCTGCAGTAGACAAGATACTTTCCTTACCACCCCGTATAACTCTGATTCTGTGAATTTTTTCTATGACATCATGGATCTGAGCTACCTGGCTATACTTGATGTAATCCATCATCGCAGAAAACAAGATAATAAGCAGAATACCAATTATTACTCCAATTTCATCAGCCCATGGGTGCGTCCATTTCTTGTCCCCCAACAAGGATCGCTCTGTTTCAGTTAGTGAAGAAATAAGCAAAACAAAATTAATTACATTGTGCAAATTAATTGCTCTATCACAAATACACATTTCTATTTCATAAACATAAATTGTGAAGTGCAGGAAAACTAATTCAGCATAAGGAAAAATGTATGGAATTCTGTAGTTTTACATAACATTTTACACAAAATATTATCGTTGAACATATTCCCCAGCTGTCTCACTAACACACACAACACAAATAAAGTCAGTAACATGTCCTTTTCTTCCAACACAGATGAAATAGGAAAACAATTTCTTAGAAAAACTTTGTATAATCAATCTGATATCTTCACTTTGCAACACATAGGAAATAGAAGAAAGATTTTTCAAAAATTTGAAACAGTGATATGCAATGAAATCACTGAATAATAGTATAATAATAGAGGAAAATACAGTTGTTTTGAAAGACTGGCACTAAAATAGAAATCAAAGTAATTACAGCACATGTGGGTAGCCACACTTGTGATGAACATCTTGAATGTCCATTCCTTTTGTGCAAACTGCACTTTGAAGCAAATGAACAACAAATCTCTGCAGCACTAGTTAGTGGGGAAGTTTAAGGAATTGATCATTGCTGTAAAGATGATGCTATGCTTAATTTCAATAAATATCAAGATAAAGAAAAGTAAATGATTTCATAAGAGTCTGACTACATATTTTAATAATGAAGGTATGAAGTTGTTTCCTGTTATAGTGGAAAAGCAACAATTTGTTTTGATTAGTCACCAAACCTGGAGACTATTCATACATTTACCCTTTGTTTATTGTGTACCCGAGTTCTTATTTAATTGGATTGATAAAATGATCTACTCACTAGGTGGTGGCAGAACACGCACATAAAAAACTGTTGTGATTGGCAAGCTTTTGGAGCCAGTGGCTCCTTCTTCAGGTAGAAGAGTTGAAGGTGAAGAAAGAATGGTGGAGGAAAAGGACTAGAGAGGTCTAGGAAAAGAGGTACATTTTGGGAAAGTCACCCACAACCACAGGTCAGGGGAGACTTACCGTATGGGATGAGAAGGAAAGACGGATTGTTGATGACTGCATTGGACAAGATTTGAAAACTTGGGAGCTTAAAGGTGGAATACAGGGTAATATGCAAGACAAGATTACTACTGAAACATTGTGCACAAGTCAATAACAGTGAGAAGCTAAGTGAATTGCACGTAACAGAGGTTGGAGGGGGCACTGAGAAATAGATGGGAAAGGCAATAAAAGATGTAGAAAACTAAAACAGAATGAAGCAAAGCTTAATTACAGTGAAGAAAAGCTGAGATGCAAGAAATTATAAATTAAGGCCAGGTGGGTAGTGAGAACCAAGGACATATTGTAATGCTAGTTCCCACCTGCGGAGTTCTGAGAAACTGGTGCCTGGGAGAAGATCTTATTATCGAATAGAACCTTCTGTGATGCTGACAAGGAAAAATATACATTAACAAGGAACAAGCTGCAGCTGGAAGACTAAATATTCCATGTACTAGCTATTACCAACAGCTATACTCACATGTCAATAGTTTTGTTATGAGGAGTGACAGTGAGTAAGCAAGCTAGTAACACCTAGGTATACAGTCCTGTAGATACTGTATGGGCATACATATAAAGGTTCACAGTGCAGTATATAGGTAAACATTGAATGTATTTCTGTTATTTTGCCGTATGTCAGATCTTAGTGACTTATCAGTTATTTGCTGCAAAATGTTAACATGGTTCTATAAACAGTGTTTATGGTACTTCCTGGCAGATTAAAACTGTGTGCCCGACCGAGACTCGAACTCGGGACCTTTGCCTTTCGCGGGCAAGTGCTCTACCAACTGAGCTACCAAAGCACGACTCACGCCCGGTACTCACAGCTTTACTTCTGCCAGTACCTCATCTCCTACCTTCCAAACTTTACAGAAGCTCTCCTGCGAACCTTGCAGAACTAGCACTCCTGAAAGAAAGGATACTGCGGAGACATGGCTTAGCCACAGCCTGGGGGATGTTTCCAGAATGAGATTTTCACTCTGCAGCGGAGTGTGCGCTGATATGAAACTTCCTGGCAGATTAAAACTGTGTGCCCGACCGAGACTCGAACTCGGGACCTTTGCCTTTCACGGGCGAGTCTCGGTCGGGCACACAGTTTTAATCTGCCAGGAAGTTTCGTATCAGCGCACACTCCGCTGCAGAGTGAAAATCTCATTCTGGAGTGTTTATGGTCTTTCTTGTTTAGGAAGGATGTAAACTTTGTGTAGCTTGGATACATGTGAGCATGCCACATAGAACCATCATTTGTGACTATAGTATCGCCCATTTCAAGCAAGCAAGTGGCACACTCAAATAAAATGTGGACTTTCTAAAACCATGAAATAGCTTTACACTGATGAAGAATGACAATAAATGAGTTGCAGTTTCGTGCAGCACAAATTTTATATTTGTACATGTAATAACTTCTTCTGCCCCCATGTATCTACTTTTTGGATAAGCATAACTTGTGATGTTCATCTGCCATCCCCCACCCCCCAACTGCCCCAACAAATGACAACATGGCAAGCACTGCCAACAATCATAGCTGATTTGTGGGAAGAGATAATTGGGTACCAGCTACTTGCCTGTCCTCTGAATTCAGGAGAATTAAGAAAGGTGAGGCCACCAGTTCAGGAAAACTAAGAGAGGCAAGGTCACCACAGATGAAAATTCTTCATGGACAACAGCTATTGAGATGACAGGAAGTCTCATCAATGCCCAACTAGTTTGAGCACTGATCAGCTCAAGGCTTCTTTTTCTGTGATGTTGAATGTTCATCATTCCCACCTAAAAAAGACTGTATTCCATGATACAAAAGGAATTGTACTGAATTTTACAAATGAAATATATGTCCAGCTGATGAAATATGAAATGGAGAAATAGCTATTAATAACAGAACACAGCCCTTCAAATTTTTCAAGATGTTACTCTCAGATGGTATTTCTTGCAGTTATCATAAGAATAGAGCTCCATATTCATGAATCTATTCCAACAACTTCACATAACAAAATTGCTCTTGGATTCATTTGCCACTCAAGACATTGTTATCCCTCTATCATCAATGATGCAAGTTCAGGTCATCATCAGTTGAGATGCTCAGTTGAACTAAGAGGCTTTTGTTGAATTTAAACAGCTACTCAGACTCACAAAGGAAAGTTCCATGCCAGCAATGAATATAAGAATTATAAATGGTCATGAAGAAGAAGTGGTTATACATGGGGGGATGGGGGGGGGGGGGGGGGGGGGGGTGCTGTTATTGAACTGCCAATAGGATCTGGCCTGAAAACAGGAACTGCCAATAGGATCTGGCCACAAAACAGGAACAGTATCTATGAGTGATAGCCGCTATGTGTCAATTCTTGGGTGCTTTCAAATCTGAAGTGGAGAAAAGACATCCCATGCTAAAACACCTTATCAACACTGGGAATCATCCACCAATCAGCCAGTGCTCTTATAGAGTTCCAATGACTGAATGATGGATAACCCAGGAGGGGGTGGAGAAATACTGCAAGATGACATCACTGAATCTTCAGAGAATCCTTGGCCCTCTCCTGTGGTGCTTGTGAAGAAAAGGGTTGGCACATGACATTTTTGCATTGACGGACAATGCAGAGTAGTATCCTGAAGAAAGACAAAGTAAATGAAATGGAGAAAGGGACTGTTGATGTGTGGACAGCCTCAGAAACAAAGAGGAAAGATAATAAAGCAGCTGTGTGTAGAGTATTATACTTGTGAGTTAATGGGGAAGTTGTGGCACCCTGAAAATATTCTAAGTTGGGAGTTGGCGTGGCCGCATGGGGGGCACTTGGCAGCCCATGGCTTGTTGGCGGCCACATGGTGCCGGACACTGGCCAGAGCAAGAGGGGTAGCCCCAGTGCATGGTCCAGGCTGACCGTGTCACTGGGAATACCATGTTGACACTGTGTCGAAGGTGCTTTGTGTCTATGAAAGAGATTTGTATGGCAGGAGTGCCAAAGATGTTGGACTTCATGAAATCATAATGGCAGACATTTCACAGTTCACATAGAAATTAATAGTAGCCATAGGAATCACGATACCTCAAAAAGAAACATGCACATTACCATTATTTGCACAACAATTCTGATGGTGTAATCAGATTTTCATTATCTTTATTACTTTAAAGTTTAGTATCTGATTGTAAATTATACAAGTAACACTCAGCAATAAATTTCCAAAATCTAAATGGTTCATCCGATTTTGACGATCAATGTGTCTTTAGAAAGCTATTAGTGTAAACCTAAATTAGTATGAATTACAGGCGTGTAACTTGAAAAGTACATGCATTATTGGAGGTCAAAGTGGCTGATTACTATTAATAGCGTCAGGCCACAAGTATTCCACAATGACACAAAAAAAAAACAGCAGCATGCTTATAAATATATTCATTCATGTATGTCTTTGTTTATATCTGATATATACTATTCATGAAGAAATTGGTCAAATATTTACTGTGGTTTAAAAAGCTCAGAGACATTAGGCTACTGGCCTACTTTTAGTTTCTATTCTTTTGATATATGTTTATTTGATTTGTTTATGTATTTTATAATGTATGTTAGAGAGTCCCCCCCATGAACCATGGACCTTGCCGTTGGTGGGGAGGCTTGTGTGCCTCAGC
This sequence comes from Schistocerca americana, assembly GCF_021461395.2. Classification (NCBI taxonomy): domain Eukaryota; kingdom Metazoa; phylum Arthropoda; class Insecta; order Orthoptera; family Acrididae; genus Schistocerca; species Schistocerca americana. The sequence goes on from NC_060122.1 coordinate 671,601,982, forward strand.
GATACAGATAGCCGTACCGTAGGTGCAACCACAACGGAGGGGTATCTGTTGAGAGGCCAGACAAACGTGTGGTTCCTGAAAAGGGGCAGCAGCCTTTTCAGTAGTTGCAAGGGCAACAGTCTGGATGATTGACTGATCTGGCCTTGTAACAATAACCAAAATGCCCTTGCTGTGCTGGTACTGCGAACGGCTGAAAGCAAGGGGAAACTACAGCCGTAATTTTTCCCGAGGGCATGCAGCTTTACTGTATGATTAAATGATGATGGCGTCCTCTTGGGTAAAATATTCCGGAGGTAAAATAGTCCCCCATTCGGATCTCCGGGCAGGGACTACTCAAGAGGATGTCATTATCAGGAAAAAGAAAACTGGCGTTCTACGGATTGGAGCGTGGAATGACAGATCCCTTAATCGGGCAGGTAGGTTAGAAAATTTAAAAAGGGAAATGGATAGGTTGAAGTTAGATATAGTGGGAATTAGTGAAGTTCGGTGGCAGGAGGAACAAGACTTCTGGTCAGGTGACTATAGGGTTATAAACACAAAATCAAATAGGGGTAATGCAGGAGTAGGTTTAATAATGAATAGGAAAATAGGAATGCGGGTAAGCTACTACAAACAGCATAGTGAACACATTATTGTGGCCAAGATAGATACGAAGCCCACACCTACTACAGTAGTACAAGTTTATATGCCAACTAGCTCTGCAGATGATGAAGAAATTGAAGAAATGTATGATGAAATAAAAGGAATTATTCAGACAGTGAAGGGAGATGAAAATTTAATAGTCATGGGTGACTGGAATTCGGTAGTAGGAAAAGGGAGAGAAGGAAACGTAGTAGGTGAATATGGATTGGGGCTAAGAAATGAAAGAGGAAGCCACCTGATAGAATTTTGCACAGAGCACAACTTAATCATAGCTAACACTTGGTTCAAGAATCATAAAAGAAGGTTGTATACATGGAAGAAGCCTGGAGATACTGACAGGTTTCAGATAGATTACATAATGGTAAGACAGAGATTTAGGAACCAGGTTTTAAATTGTAAGACATTTCCAGGGGCAGATGTGGGCTCTGACCACAATCTATTGGTTATGACCTGTAGATTAAAACTGAAGAAACTGCAAAAAGGTGGGAATTTAAGGAGATGGGACCTGGATAAACTGAAAGAACCAGAGGTTGTACAGAGTTTCAGGGAGAGCATAAGGGAACAATTGACAGGAATGGCGGAAAGAAATACAGTAGAAGAAGAATGGGCAGCTTTGAGGGATCAAGTAGGTAAAAAGACGAGGGCTAGTAGAAATCCTTGGGTAACAGCAGAAATATTGAATTTAATTGATGAAAGGAGAAAATATAAAAATGCAGTAAATGAAGCAGGCAAAAAGGAATACAAACGTCTCAAAAATGAGATCGACAGGAAGTGCAAAATGGCTAAGCAGGGATGGCTAGAGGACAAATGTAAGGATGTAGACGCCTATCTCACTAGGGGTAAGATACATACTGCCCACAGGAAAATTAAAGAGACCTTTGGAGATAAGAGAACGACTTGTATGAATATCAAGAGCTCAGATGGAAACCCAGTTCTAAGCAAAGAAGGGAAAGCAGAAAGGTGGAAGGAGTATATAGAGGGTCTATACAAGGGCGATGTACTTGAGGACAATATTATGGAAATGGAAGAGGATGTAGATGAAGATGAAATGGGAGATATGATACTGCGTGAAGAGTTTGACAGAGCACTGAAAGACCTGAGTCGAAACAAGGCCCCCGGAGTAGACAACACTCCATTGGAACTACTGACGGCCTTGGGAGAGCCAGTCCTGACAAAACTCTACCATCTGGTGAGCAAGATGTATGAAACAGGCGAAATACCCTCAGACTTCAAGAAGAATATAATAATTCCAATCCCAAAGAAAGCAGGTGTTGACAGATGTGAAAATTACCGAACTATCAGTTTAATAAGTCACAGCTGCAAAATACTAACACGAATTCATTACAGACGAATGGAAAAACTAGTAGAAGCCAACCTCGGGGAAGATCAGTTTGGCTTCCATAGAAACACTGGAACATGTGAGGCAATACTGACCTTACAACTTATCTTAGAAGAAAGATTAAGGAAAGGCAAACCTACATTTCTAGCATTTGTAGACTTAGAGAAAGCTTTTGACAATGTTGACTGGAATACTCTCTTTCAAATTCTAAAGGTGGCAGGGGTAAAATACAGGGAGTGAAAGGCTATTTACAATTTGTACAGAAACCAGGTGGCAGTTATAAGAGTCGAGGGACATGAAAGGGAAGCAGTGTTTGGGAAGGGAGTAAGACAGGGTTGTAGCCTCTCCCCGATGTTGTTCAATCTGTATATTGAGCAAGCAGTAAAGGAAACAAAAGAAAAATTTGGAGTAGGTATTAAAATTCATGGAGAAGAAATAAAAACTTTGAGGTTCGCTGATGACATTGTAATTCTGTCAGAGACAGCAAAGGACTTGGAAGAGCAGTTGAATGGAATGGACAGTGTCTTGAAAGGAGGATATAAGATGAACACCAACAAAAGCAAAACAAGGATAATGGAATGTAGTCTAATTAAGTCGGGTGATGCTAAGGGAATTAGATTAGGACACTTAAAGTAGTAAAGGAGTTTTGCTATTTGGGGAGCAAAATAACTGATGATGGTCGATGTAGAGAGGATATAAAATGTAGACTGGCAATGGCAAGGAAAGCGTTTCTGAAGAAGAGAAATTTGTTAACATCGAGTATAGATTTAAGTGTCAGGAAGTCTTTTCTGAAAGTATTTGTATGGAGTGTAGCCATGTATGGAAGGGAAACATGGACGATAAATAGTTTGGACAAGAAGAGAACAGAAGCTTTCGAAATGTGGTGCTACAGAAGAATGTTGAAGATTAGATGGGTAGATCACATAACTAATGAGGAAGTATTGAATAGGATTGGGGAGAAGATAAGTTTGTGGCACAACTTGACCAGAAGAAGGGACCCGTTGGTAGGACATGTCTGAGGCATCAAGGGATCACCAAGTTAGTATTGGAGGGCAGCGTGGAGGGTAAAAATCGTAGAGGGAGACCAAGAGATGAATACACTAAGCAGATTCAGAAGGATGTAGGTTGCAGTAGGTACTGGGAGATGAAAAAGCTTGCACAGGATAGAGTAGCATGGAGAGCTGCATCAAACCTGTCTCAGGACTGAAGACCATAACAACAACAACATGTTAGAGAGTGTTTATCGTCCAGCCATAGAAATATGTAATTTCAAGTTATTTAAATGAATATCCAGTATTTCGTATGTGTTTCAATATGTTTGTGAGTGTGCGTTGGCTTGGAGAAATGGCGGGAGCACTCTAGCCAATCACAGCATTTGTTAATGGGGAGACTGTATGGAAGTGGGGGAGGAGCAATGGGTCACACAGAACAGAGGGTGCTAGACAGGAAGCAGCAACAGACAGTCACAGGAACTACTTGGAGAGTGGAGCAGTTTGTGCAAGGTCGCGGGAGATAGAAATCTTTCGTAGCGCCGACTTGTGCTTGTGAGATTTACATGGCTTCTGCAGTGAAGATGTAGTATGTATTTAGAATTGAATATCTTGTGAGCTATGTTGTTGTTCATAGCTAATTGTGTGAACTAGGAATCTATTGGTTCCCTATTATTCAACTTATATTTTACGTAATTCCTGGACCATTGACACCAATAAGTGTTTGCAGTAATAAACTGCATTCTTAAAGGTACTTCTGCTATTGGTCTCAGCATTTAAAGTTGTTAAAAATAGTAGCTTCAGAAATTATTTAATTGCAATCTTTCATTTATAATTCTATGTTATGTTCAAAATTTTCAATTGCCGAGTGATATGAACCTTCGACCATTCGATTTATGTGTATATTCAATGAAACCAGCTGAAACTTTTAATATTTAAACTCTGAGTCTGAGGGTACATAGTTGAGGGCCACCAAACTGCATTTTTTATTTGAAAGCCCACAACTGGAGGTTTGTCGTCCTGGATTTGTGTCCTGCAAAGTGGTAATTCCTTTGCTCTTTGTTATTCAGCGTACTATGCAAAATGTAAAAACCTTTTCAAAACCAGTCTGTAGGGTGAAACTCTCCTAAAACACAGTGAGAGATCGTTCTCCCCACACACACACACACACACACACACACACACATACACACACACACACACATACACACACACAAGCAGGTTTCTGGAAATAGTGAAATTATGTAGTAATTTTCATAATTAACACATGCTATCGATAGAGGTCCTAATCTATCACGTTAAAGGCAATTTGTGTGGGGGCTCAGATTCTAAATAAGTTGAGTGCAGGGAACAGTAGCAGTTAGTGCGTTTAATGGACAGCAGTATCAGAGACAGATGGAACACGCGGTGACCGGCATCAGCTACAGTTACATCAGGTGACTTCTCCAGTAGTGGAAGCAGATCAACAGCAGTAAAACGGTAGTGTCTTCAAGTACTCCATGGCAGTCTTCAGTGTTGACTTCCACTACAACTGATGGCATCACCTTGGCAGAGGGAACCATCTCAGATCAGATAAGTGCCTGCACAAATAGTTGGATTGGATTGGGGGAAGAGACCAAACAGCGAGGTCATCAGTCTCATTGGATTAGGGAAGGACAGGGAAGGAAGTCAGCCGTGCCCTTTCAAAGGAACCATCCCAGAATTTGCCTGGAACAATTTAGGGAAATCACAGAAAACATAAATCAGGATGGCCGGACACGGGATTGAACCATCATCCTCCCGAATGCGAGTCCAGTGTGCTAACCAGCACAAATAGTGAGATAGTGTTTAACTTTGAAGTTCAAGCTCCACTTATAGATCTCAGAAAATAAAACAGTCACCTAGTATGTGTAATTCTGAAAACAGAAGTGAGCCAGTTAGTCCTAAATCAGAGCGCGAAAGTGTAACTAGTAGGAATTCAGGCAAGGGGAATGAATGTGGGGGAGATATGATGTCTCGCTTAACATAAATGAGCCAGGGATTGGGAAATAATACAATGGCAAATAATATCAGTACAATTCAATCAGTTATGGATACAATTTGGACTGATATGGGTACAATGCAAATTGAAATAGGTTCTGCTATGAAAGAAGAAGTTGAAAAAATTACGGATAACCTTGAAATAGCAATTGATGATAAATTAAAATGTGTCTGAGTGGATAAGGGGAAAATTACAGACAAAAATGTAATAGTAAAATCCAAAATCAAATCAATGGAAAAAGATGTTGGGGAAAAAATGGATAAGATATAGACGGAACTTGGGGACAAGGTAAGCAACTGCATAAAGGTGCAAGATGCTCATAAAAGTAATATAAATTTAGCAATTAGTGACATTTCCAATTGTGTAGGTGAGAGTAAGAAAGAAATGGGCAAAATTAAAGATAAAATAGAGTCCTGTATTAGTAGTGAAAATTAATTTAAAAAACAAATGCAACAGATAAAAAGTGATTTAAATTCATTAGCCTCCAAACAGGCCATGCCAGTTATAAATATCCTTTGGGCAAATACCAGATCTGTGAAATGTTACACAGATGATGGAAGATATCACCCAGTAAATTTCTTGGCTCCATGTAGGCATGCTTTTGTTCACAGCATGCTGGATGAAGCGAAAATAAAATATGTTAAAACGGCATTTGGAGGGAGACTCACAGTCTTGGGAAAACATTAAATGTAGTTCATGCGAATCATACAAAGAGCTCAGAGTGTTTTTTGAATAAATTTTGGAGCGAGGCAAGACAGACACGGATCTGAAATGAATTCTTAAATGGGACGAGTTACAGGTGCATTAATGGGGTGATGAGAGATTTTTGCAAGTGCAAACTTGGCAACCTTATGCATGTGAAACACCCATTGGGGGTTTTAACAGAAATCACCATGTTAAAAAGGCGACTACATAAAAAATTTGCAGTGGGATCTTGTCCATAGTCCATGTGATTCCATGGATGAATTTATAGAATTTGTAGGTAAATTAGAGAGGGCTTTGTAGTTCAAATCAGAGTAAACTGGATGGTAGTTATCAAAATGGGAATCCAAATAATCATCAACAAAATAATAATTGTGAGAGAAATCAAAGGAATTCTCAGGGAAACAGTAGCTGGAATTAGCAGAATGGTCGGAGAACAAACAGGTGTGATAACTTCCGTGAATGGGACCAAAGTAAAGAACGCAGATTTGAAGGGAAAATTCACGCCAAGTGCAATCACGTAACAACCAGTCAGGAAACTGATGTTTGCCATATCTCAGGTCCAGGGATGGTGATCTGAACAGGCGATGAAAAGGACTGGAGGTAATGGTAATGGTAGAAATGTTGATTGGTTTGGAAAAAGGCAACAAATATGTAATGTGGAGTATATTAAAGAGGAAGGCTATATAGATGGCTCTTTCAATAAAAGCAGGCACAAATGGCAGAAGTACAGATTTGTGAGAGATTTAAGTAATGGGAATAAATTTGCAGGGAATGATGTAAGCAATGAATGTGTAATGAATGAGTGTGTGAATGTGATGAATGGAAAGATTAAGTGGTTCAAAAAGAAATTAAAGAGGAGATGAATTTTGTAAAGAAAATTGTGTGGAGAGTTCTGAAGAGGTATTAGCAAATAGTAGCAATTGCAGTAAGGAAGGTGTTGTGGTAGCAAGTTGATGTTAGTGAATTTGGTTTAGCTTTGGTCTCACCAGCTGCAAGTGAAGTGATAGTGTTTTGGCGGAAAGCATCAGTGTTGCTAATGGAGGCTTAGCATTGGTCTCATCAGCAGTTGAAGTAAAAAATGTATCGGTGGAGGTAGATGATTTCTGTTTAAAGGAACAGAGTAATGGTAATTTATGTAATGATGTAAAAGCAATTATGTAGAAGCTACAGGTACTGACACTTTGGAGGAAGGAATTCATGTGTTTCTAGTCACAAATGATGGCAAAATGAAACTTAATGATGAATGTGTGGATCTAAAACATTTTTCAGAGTCTGAATGTGAGAATGTACATAAAGTAGGATTGGGGGTTAATCTGGATGAAAAGTGTGTAGAAATGGCAGTGTGTGCTGATTTTTTCTGATCACACTGGAATGTAGCAAGTCTGGAAGTCCCAAAATTGTAAGACAAGGTAGCAGCAATTTGTGTAATGTACGCGTGGGGGATAAAGTTGTGTACGATTAATGTTAAGTTAATTTGTCAACGGAGGGAAGTAAGGTTTCTGATGTGAATTTATATAGTGATTTAAACGGTGTATCAGCAGATACTGAGATGAATATTTATGGTGATGATGGTTTAGGCATTGATGTATTATTTCAGGAAGATAAAGTGTATAACAGTGAATTGATGTGTAATTTTGTTGAAGCTACAAGCATCAGTATTTTGGAGGGGAAAAACAGTAAAGTTGTGCATGCTGTGAGTAGTGAACTGACAAAATGTGTGGAAGAACTAACAGAAAATTTAGAGAGGGCTGAAATAAACAGTGTAGATGGGGATATTTTGTGTGATGAAGTTCATACAAATTGGTATATGGAGGAATATGATTCAAGTCAGAATGATCGGCATTGGTACAGTAGAATGTTACAGTCATTACTGCCACATATGTGGAAATGAGAAAAGTTTAAAATTGCTAGGGGTTTAGAAAAGGGAAGGAATGAATTTGGGGCGAAGGAAATATTTGATGAATTATTTTGGGAGGAACATGAGACTGAGGGCTGGATATAACAGGATGTGTATATGCTAGAATTGGAAGAGAAGGGACAAGACATAGAAAAGATTTACTAAGCGAGAAATATTTAGAATGAAAGGAAATGGTAAATGTACAGCCAATTATTGAAATTAAAGTTGGCAAAGAAATGGTAGATGCACGTCTATATTCAGGTAGTAATGTGTCAACAGTGTCAGAGAGCTTTATGAACATGATCAAAAATAGGAAACTAGTAATCTTCCCAGCCAATGGCGTTCAGATTAAAACAGCAGATCGTGGTATGAGTAAGCCAATGAAACAACAAACACTTTTAGAATTAAAATGTGTAGAAAATAAATTCAAGATAGAATGTTTTGTAGTGAATGGTCCAGTAAAGGAGGTAGTTTTAGATACTGACTTCCTGTGCAAATACAATACTTCGCTTAATTGTGTAGGGAAATGCCTAGAATTTGAATTTCATAATGAAAAAAAAGCAAGTAAAATTTAAGAATTTTGACAGGTGAAAATCAGACTGCTCATACCATAGTGATGGAGGGTTGGAGTGAGGAAGTCGATATGCATAACAGAATTAAGGAAGTGATTGATGCAGTCAAGAGTATATAGAGAAAGGGGAGAAATGAAAAGTTGTTCTAATTTGTAATTAGTGGTAGTAATTTTGGAGGCACAATTTTCTGTTTTACTTGGGGATTCATTAGTAATTTGTTAGTTTATTGTGCCACTGTATGTGTGCAAGAGGGGAAAGTTTTAGCACTGAGGGTGCATGGAGGCCAGTGACCTCATTGATTTAAGAAAAATATGTATAGATTTATGCTTTGTATAAGAGTATTGCAAAGAATTTAGTGGTCAATTTGAAGGATGTTAAAATTGTAATTGTATGTGCATGCATTTTTTGGTGTGTGGAGGTAGGAAGGAATTATTAAAGTCAGTTAAATAGAACTTGTGGGAATTCAAGCTTATTGTGATTTAGTTGTTTGCCTTGTGACTTTGTTCCTAACGTATCGTTTTCCGCTCAACAGAATCTTTACCAAGGATCCCAGTTGGGTTTGAGAAATAGTTGGTTGATGGGTTTTTACTTTTGGTTTTTGTTGTAGACAGATTTGTACAATAAATGGTGGAGCTCAGAATTCAGAGACAGATATGATTTCTGCGAGGCACTTGGTCAAAAGACTGATGTGAGTTGATCAATACTTGATGCTAAAATCTGCGTAAGCGTGTGTAGTGTGACAGAAAAAATTTGTGCAAGAAGGCACCTTAGCACTGAGTGAGCGGCACAAGAAGTGCTTACAAAATTGCCATAAGTGAAAGTGCATTTAAAAAATTTTATTTCTTGTCCAAAAAAATTTTTTATGCGTAACTGAAATGCAGGCATTTATTTAATATGCCATTTTGTTCATAATTTGTGTTGAAGTTTATTTCAAAATTCATGCCACTCCCACACCACTACAATAATTTTGTAAACACTATTGGCCTGATGTTTTAATCATTTAATTCTGTGTACTTGTATGAACTGAAGGGTGCTACTTCTGAACATTCTGGCAAGCCAGAATGTTAATAAGTGGAGGTGTGTGAGGTAACGGATGAGTTGTGGTACCCTGAAAATATTCTAAGTTTGGAGTTGGCATGGCCACATGGGGGCCTCTCAGCGGGCCACGGCCCATGGATGTCTACATGGTGCCGAACATGGGCCGGAGGAAGAGGGGTTGCCCCAGCATATGGTCCAGGCTACGGGTGGTAAAAACTTAACCACCAAGATCACAGTTCTTGAATACAGAAAGATACATACAGAGCAGACACTGGCATTGTTTTTACACACAGCCTAATTGTGTAACACCTATTCCACAGTTAAGTTGAAGAATTGTTGTTGTTCTAACCAACACAGGTTTCTCGTTTGAAACTTGGGCATGGACTGACGGTCTCATGACCAAAAATTGGGTCCTTATATATCCTCACAATAATAAGTACTGAAACTACACATTGTTATAAGTTTAATTTACAGAAATTGCAATTAAAACTTAACTCATTAAATTAATTGAATACATTGAAACATTGGTTCTTTTTAACAGTTCCTTCTACTACGAGGGTTAAGCCAAATTATTTGTTCAAATCATGAAATTAACAAATATCATTACACAAATAATACTTTTGACAAAATTTTTAGTTACTTTGGAATTAATTACTAGCTGGCTTTGCTAACATATTTTTGAATAGAGCCAAATAGATACTTTAAGAATATTGTTAGTTGTTCCTCCAAATGTTTATACTTAGTACAGAATTTATATTCGTTTTTACATCATCAACAATAGATTTTAGTTACAAAACAATTACTGATTTCACCCTATAGCAAAAAATACTAACTAGGCATAGTCAAAATAAATTAGAAAATCAATTACATACATACAACTAATCACAAAATTAAATCTGGTGTTATATTCATTAAAACTGAGGCCAACCTTTCTCTTTTACGAAAATACAGATTATACTCACATATGTTAATGGTGATTAGTTAAAAACAAAATGAATTTTCAGGATGCAGATGGCAAAACAAGAGGGGAAGTAAAATTATCCCAGATTGCTTCATCACATCATCCCCTCATTGGATTGACCAGACAGATATTGCAAACAGCTAACTGGGCAATTCAATGACCACAAGTGAGCACAGAAATTGGGTTTCAAATTCACACACAAAAAAATATTACATAATATATCAAAAACTACAGTACATATGCTTTTCAAATTCTAACTTAATATGAATTGGCCATACAAAAATACCCATACAAAATATTTACATTTACATTGTACAATGTCACAAAAGATCCACAACTTATACTTTTAACAAAATTTTGCATCTTCATCATAAGTGATGTTCTTTTCAGGTAAACATATATTATATTTAAAGATAAGTATCATTTGATACAAGTCCTGTCTTGCCTCAGATAATAAATCCTCAAAGGTTGCAAAAAGTTAAATTACACTGCACATTGCAGTTCACTTTTTTAGACAGAAAATTTCACATGCTCATTGTTTAGTATACTTTGCAAGCACTTTCACACTTTTAATGAGCTTTCACACAATTTCTAACCAAGTTGTCCATGCCTTCAACAGGTCCAAGAGGCAGTTAGCAAGGAAATGCACTGCTATCAGTTTCCTTGTAGATGGTTCTCCTCTGCCACAATGAATGAAAAAATTAAATTACCCTACTTTAGTACACTTACTTTTACTTCTAACTTAGTTTAAGAAAAATGTTTCACACTAAAAATAATATTCATTACTTTTTAGATAGATACACTACATAGTTCTCATAACATTATAATAATTAGCATTAAAATTGACCATAGTACAAAAGGTGATGATTAGAAAAAATTTTAAAATCAAGAACACTTTACACTACAAAACATTACTCTAAATCATAACTGTCTGAAACTGGTTAAACCTGAAAGATTTGGGTCTCTCTTCCATTTGCAAAATAGCAAAAAGTCAAGACGTTGATTTGGATAGAATTACGAACCATTATGCTAAGAAAAAAAGAATACAGTCACCATCACATAGCTGAATTACTACTCAAATCAAAGTTAAGGGGATGAAAGTTATATCAAATCATAGCCCCAATTCACTATTCAGCCCTGAGCACTACTCTCATTCAACCAGAAAATTAAATTCTCACACAATGCTACCAAATAGTTGACCTGTCAGCATATTCACATCAGCCTAGCACAACCATTATCAGTTAATCAGCAAAATTACTTTTCTTCATCCCAGTATTACCACTTTAAGCTCATAATTCCTCACCTGCAGTGTCATGAATTGCACAATATACTGGGTGATCAAAAAGTCAGTATAAATCTGAAAACTGAATAAATCACAGAATAATGTAGATAGAGAGGTACAAATTGACACACATGCTTGGAATGACATGGGGTTTTATTACAACCAAAAAAATTTAAAAGTTCAAAAAACGTCCAACAGATGGCGCTTCATCTGATCAGAATAGCAATAATTGGCATAACAAAGTAAGACAAAGCAAAGATGATGGTCTTTACAGAAAATGCTTCATATGTCCACCATCATTCCTCAACAATAGCTGTAGTCGAGGAATAATGTTGTGAACAGCACTGTAAAGCATGTCCGGAGTTTTGGTGAGGCATTGGCGTCGGATGTTGTCTTTCAGCATCCCTAGAGATGTTGGTCGATTACAATACACTTGCAACTTCAGGTAACCCCCAAGCCAATAATCGCACGGACTGAGGTCTGGGGACCTGGGAGACTAAGCATGACGAAAGTGGCGGCTGAGCACACGATCATCACTAAATGACGTGCGCAAGAGATCTTTCACATGTCTAGCAATATGGGGTGCAGCACCATCCTGCATAAACGTCATACGTTCCAGCAGATGTTTATCAGCCAGGCTGGGGATGATGCGATTCTGTAACATATCCGCTTACCTCTCACCCACCACGGTAGCAGTTACAAAACCAGAATCACGAATTATCTTGAAGAAAAAAGGCCCGATAACGGTAGATGTGGTAAATCCAACCCATACCGTGACTTTCTCGTCGTGCAAAGGAGTTTCCACCACAGTTCTAGGATTTTTGGTAGCCCAAATTCTGCAGTTGTGGGCGTTAACAGACCCTCAAAGCATCAAAGGAGCTTTGTTGGTCCACAACACATTACTCAACCAATCGTCATCTTCCGCCATCTTTTGAAACGCCCACACCACAAATGCCCTCTGCTTCACTAAATAGCCAGGTAACACTTCATGATGCCAATGGATTTTGTACGGATAGCATTGGAGGGTACGCCTAAGTGCCAACCAAGCAGTAGTGTATGGAATGCCGGTGCGACGTGCGACTGCATGAGCGCTGACTTCCCCATGCATAGACGAACCCACTACAGTCCCCATTTCTTCCTGAACTGTCTCAGCAGCATTACGCCTTGTGCTTGTTCAGCCACTACAGGGTCTATCGTCTAAACATCCCATGGCTTCGAACTTCGAAATCATTCTCGCCACAGCTGCATTTGTCAATGGATCTTTACCCATTCGAAGCCCCTTCCTACAGCAGTAGGATTGTAATGCTGAACTAGCACATTCCCAATTCTGATAATACAGCTTCACTAAAAGTGGCTTTTCAGGTAATGTCAACATGCTGTGACTGCTGGCGCATCTGATTCTCTCTCTCATTACAGCTCCATTTTTACACGATTGCCATGCACAGTCACTGACACGTTTTGCTGTCCAGCACCATCTGTCGGGCATTTTGTGAACTTTTTTCTTTTTTTCCTAATCAAACCCCATGTCATTCCAAGCATGTATGTCAATTTTTACCTCTCTGACTGCATTATTATGTGGTTTATTACGTTTTCAAATTTATACTGACTTTTTGATCACCCGGTATATAGTAGCCAATGTTGCCTGGTTCACAAATAGATCCTTAATACAGGTGCACCACATTTGTTTGTACACAGTTATCTTTTTCATTACTCAAGTCTGTCAGCTCCATTATTTTACTTACATTTCTTACCTTGTTAGTCAGTGGAGTGCATTCTCAAAAAATACCCCTACTGCAGAGACAGGCTCCCTTACAATTAAGACCCTAACATTATTCATTATTTTATTATTGTTGTTGTTGTTGTGGTCTTCAGTCCTGAGACTGGTTTGATGCAGCTCTCCATGCTACTCTATCCTGTGCAAGCTTCTTCAACTCCCAGTACTTACTGCAACCTACATCCTTCCGAATCTGCTTAGTGTATTCATCTCTTGGTCTCCCTCTACGACTTTTACCCTCCACGCTGCCCTCCAATACTAACTTGGTGATCCCTTGATGCCTCAGAACATGTCCTACCAACTGGTCCCTTCTTGTCAAGTTGTGCCACAAACTCCTCTTCTCCCCAATTCTATTCAATACCTCCTCATTAGTTATGTGAGCTACCCATCTAATCTTCAGCATTCTTCTGTAGCACCCCATCTCAAAAGCTTCTATTCTCTTCCTGTCCAAACTATTTATCGTGCACCTTTCCCTTCCATAGATGGCTACCCTCCATACAAATACTTTCAGAAACGACTTCCTGACACTAAAATCTATACTCGATGTTAACAATTTCCTCTTCTTCAGAAACACTTTCCTTGCCATTGCCAGTCTACATTTTATATCCTCTCTACTTCGACCATCATCAGTTATTTTGCTCCCCAAATAGCAACACTCCCTTACTACTTTAAATGTCTCATTTCCTAATCTAATTCCCTCAGAATCACCCGACTTAATTTGACTACATTCCGTTATCCTTGTTTTGCTTTTGTTGATATTCATCTTATATCCTCCTTTCAAGACCCTGTCCATTCCGTTCAACTGCTCTTCTAAGTCCTTTGCTGTCTCTGACAAAATTTCAATGTCATCGGTAAACCTTAACGTTTTTATTTCTTTTCCATGGTCTTTAATACCTACTCCGAATTTTTCTTTTGTTTCCTTTACTGCTTGCTCAATATACCGATTGAATAACATTGGGGACAGGCTACAACCCTGTCTCACTCCCTTTCCAACCGCTGCTTCCCTTTCATGTCCCTCGACTCTTATAATTGCCATTTGGTTTCTGTACAAATTGTAAATAGCCTGTATTTTACCCCTGCCACCTTTAGAATTTGAAAGAGGTTTTCCAGTCAACATTGTCAAAAGCTTTCTCTAAGTCTACAAATGGTAGAAATGTAGGTTTGCCTTTCCTTAATCTATTTTCTAAGATAAGTCGTAGGGTCAGTATTGCCTCACGTGTTCCAACATTTCTGCGGAATCCAAACTGATCTTCACCGAGGTCGGCTTCTACCAGTTTTTCCATTCGTCTGTAATCAATTTGCGTTAGTATTTTGCAGCTGTGACTTATTAAACTGATAATTCGGTAATTTTCACATCTGTCAACACCTGCTTTCTTTGGGATTGGAATTATGATATTCTTCTTGAAGTCTGAGGGTATTTCGCCTGTCTCACACATCTTGCTCACCAGATGGTAGAGTTTTGTCATGACTGGCTCTGCCAAGGCTGTCAGTAGTTCCAATGGAATGTTGTCTACTCCCGGGGCCTTGTTTCGACTTAGGTCTTTCAGTGCTCTGTCAAACTCTTCACGCAGTATCGTATCTCCCATTTCATCTTCATCTACATCCTCTTCCATTTCCATTATATTGTCCTCAAGTACATCGCCCTTGTATAGACCCTCTATATACTCCTTCCACCTTTCTGCTTTCCCTTCTTTGCTTAGAACTGGGTTTCCATCTGAGCTCTTGATATTCATACAAGTGGCTCTCTCTTCTCCAAATGTCTCTTTAATTTTCCTGTGGGCAGTATCTATCTTACCCCTAATGAGATAAGCCTCTACATCCTTACATTTGCCCTCTAGCCATCCCTGTTTAGCCATTTTGCACTTCCTGTCGATCTCATTTATGAGACGTTTGTATTCCCTTTTGCCTGCTTCACTTCCTGCGTTTTTATATTTTCTCCTTTCATCAATTAAATTCAATATTTCTTCTGTTACCCAAAAATTGCTACTAGCCCTCTTCTTTTTACCTACTTGATCCTCTGCTGCATTCGCTACTTCATCCCTCAGAGCTACCCATTCTTCTTCTACTGTATTTCTTTCCCCCATTCCTGTCAATTGTTCCCTTATGCTCTCGCTGAAACTCTGTATATCCTCTGGTTTAGTCAGGTTATCCATGCTCCATTACTAATAATTAAACACCTGCTCTGCTTATCTAATGCAAAATTTATTCTACGGGGAACCACTACACAGTAAGAGATCCTTATGCTAAGGCAAACTTAATTCTCATAACAGATCAGACAAAATTATTACTTAGAAAAACTATTATTTGCTTGACATTCTAGCTGGAAGTGCAATATGCATACAAATCTTGCTTATTCTGAAACTTCCTGGCAGATTAAATCTGTGTGCCGGACCGAGACTCGAACTCGGAACCTTTGTCTTTCACGGGCAAGCGCTCTACCGACTGAGCTACCCAAGCACGACTCACGCCCCGTCCTCACAGGTTTAATTCCGCCAGTACCTTGTCTCCTACCTTCCAAACTTCACAGAAGCCCTCCTGCGAACCTTGCAGAACTAGCACTCCTGGAAGAAGGGATATTGCAGAGACATGGCTTAGTCACAGCCTGGGGGATGTTTCTAGAATGAAATTTTCACTCTACAGCAGAGTGTGCGCTGATATGAAACTTCCTGGCAGATTAAAACTGTGTTCCGGACCGAGACTCGAACTCGGGACCTTTGCCTTTCACGGGCAAGCGCTCTACCGACTCAGCTACCCAAGCACGACTCACGCGCGTCCTCACAGCTTTAATTCCGCCAGTACCTCGTTTCCTGCATTCCAAACTTCACAGAAGCTCTCCTGCGAACCTTGCAGAACTAGCACTCCTGGAAGAAAGGTGTGAGTCGTGCTTGGGTAGCTCAGTCGGTAGAGCGCTTGCCCGCGAAAGGCAAAGGTCCCGAGTTCGAGTCACGGTCTGGCATACAGTTTTAATCTGCCAGGAAGTTTCATATCAGCGCACACTCCACTGTAGAGTGAAAATTTCATTCTAGAAACATCCCCCAGGCTGTGGCTAAGCCATGTCTCCGCAATATCCTTTCCTCCAGGAGTGCTAGTTCTGCAAGGTTCGCAGGAGAGCTTCTGTGAAGTTTGGAAGGTAGGAGATGAGGTACTGGCGGAATTAAAGCTGTGAGGACGGGGCGTGAATCATGCTTGGGTAGCTCAGTCGGTAGAGCGCTTGCCCGCGAAAGGCAAAGGTCCCGAGTTCGAGTCTCGGTCCGGCACACAGTTTTAATCTGCCAGGAAGTTTCATATCAGTGCACACTCTGCTGTAGAGTGAAAATTTCATTCTTGCTTATTGTGTCCACATACATTACTCCAGGCAACTATGACTAAAGTTGGAATTCTTAATTTTAGAAAGGCTGTACCATGACACAAATAAATAGTTATCTCACATATACTGATTGCACCATACACGAACACTTCTGCTATACCACAATTAATATCAAGATATCATATTTAAGATGGTTTTTACTACATATTGCCTCTGCTGCTGCACCAATGAGCTGATTACTTCATACATTAATTATCCTCCACATATGCTGACATCTTTCATTTTCTGTTTACCTTACCCCTTTAACGAAATTCTTTACCCATGGTATGAATTTACTTCCTTCCATCCTCTTATGATTCTACACACAAAATTCAAGCTTTCGCAACAAATGGTTGCTTCATCAGGAAAGAGGGAAGGAGAGGGAAAGACGAAAGGATGTGGGTTTTAAGGGAGAGGGTAAGGAGTCATTCCAATCCCTCTCCCTTAAAACCCACATCCTTTCGTCTTTCCCTCTCCTCCCCTCTTTCCTGATGAAGCAACCATTTGTTGTGAAAGCTTGAATTTTGTGTGTATGTTTGTGTGTCTATCAGCCTGCCAGCACTTTTGTTTGATAAGCCTCATCATCTTTGTTTTTAAATATATTTTACACACATGGAATGTTTCTCTCTCTCTCTCTCTCTCTCTCTCTCTCTCTCTCTCTCTATATATATATATATATATATATATATATATATATATATATATATATATATATATAAAAATAGAGGGAAACATTCCACGTGGGAAAAATTATATATAAAAACAAAGATGAGGTGACTTACCGAATGAAAGCGCTGGCAGGTCGACAGACACACAAACAAACACAAACATACACACAAAATTCAAGCTTTCGCAACAAACTATTGCCTCATCAGGAAAGAGGGAAGGAGAGGGGAAGACGAAAGGAAGTGGGTTTTAAGGGAGAGGGTAATGAGTCATTCCAATCCCGGGAGCGGAAAGACTTACCTTAGGGGGAAAAAAGGACAGGTATACACTCGCACACACATAGTTTGGGCAGAGATGTCAGTCGAGGCGGAAGTGTAGAGGAAAAGAAGTTGTTGAAAGACAGGTGAGGTATGAGTGGCGGCAACTTGAAATTAGCGGGAGATTGAGGCCTGGCGGATAATGAGAAGAGAGGATATACTGAAGGGCAAGTTCCCATCTCCGGAGTTCGGATAGGTTGGTGTTGGTGGGAAGTATCCAGATAACCCGGACGGTGTAACACTGTGCCAAGATGTGCTGGCTGTGCACCAAGGCATGTTTAGCCACAGGGTGATCCTCATTACCAACAAACACTGTCTGCCTGTGTCCATTCATGCGAATGGACAGTTTGTTGCTGGTCATTCCCATAGTTTGGGCAGAGATGTCAGTCGAGGCGGAAGTGTAGAGGCAAAGAAGTTGTTGAAAGACAGGTGAGGTATGAGTGGCGGCAACTTGAAATTAGCGGAGATTGAGGCCTGGCGGATAACGAGAAGAGAGGATATACTGAAGGGCAAGTTCCCATCTCCGGAGTTCGGATAGGTTGGTGTTTGTGGGAATGACCAGCAACAAACTGTCCATTCGCATGAATGGACACAGGCAGACAGTGTTTGTTGGTAATGAGGATCACCCTGTGGCTAAGCATGACTTGGTGCACAGCCAGCACATCTTGGCACAGTGTTACACCGTCCAGGTTATCTGGATACTTCCCAAAAACACCAACCTATCCGAACTCTGGAGATGGGAACTTGCCCTTCAGTATATCCTCTCTTCTCGTTATCCGCCAGGCCTCAACAGTTGCCGCCACTCATACCTCACCTGTCTTTCAACAACATCTTTGCCTCTTTACTTCCGCCTCGACTGACATCTCTGCCCAAACTTCTTTAAATATGTCTGCTTGTGTCTGTATGTGTGGATGGATATGTGTGTGTGTGCGAGTGTATACCTGTCCTTTTTTCCCCCTAAGGTAAGTCTTTCCGCTCCCGGGATTGGAATGTCTCCTTACCCTCTCCCTTAAAACCCACTTCCTTTCGTCTTCCCCTCTCCTTCCCTCTTTCCTGATGAGGCAACAGTTTGTTGCGAAAGCTTGAATTTTGTGTGTATGTTTGTGTTTGTTTGTGTGTCTATCAACCTGCCAGCACTTTCATTCGGTAAGTCACCTCATCTTTGTTTTTTATATATATATATATAAAATAATAGAGGGAAACATTCCACGTGGGAAAAATTATATATAAAAACAAAGATGAGGTGACTTACCGAACGAAAGCGCTAGCAGGTCGATAGACACACAAACAAACACAAACATACACACAAAATTCAAGCTTTCGCAACAAACTGTTGCCTCATCAGTGAAGAGGGAAGGAGAGGGGAAGACGAAAGGAAGTGGGTTTTAAGGGAGAGGGTAAGGAGTCATTCCAATCCCGGGAGCGGAAAGACTTACCTTAGGGGGAAAAAAGGACAGGTATACACTCGCACTCACGCACATATCCATCCACACATACAGACACAAGCAGACATATTTGAAAGACAAAGAGTTTGGGCAGAGATGTCATTCGAGGCAGAAGTATAGAGGCAAAGAAGTTGTTGAAAGACAGGTGAGGTATGAGTGGCGGCAACTTGAAATTAGCGGAGATTGAGGCCTGGCGGATGACGAGAAGAGAGGATATACTGAAGGGCAAGTTCCCATCTCCGGAGTTCGGATAGGTTGGTGTTGGTGGGAAGTATCCAGATAACCCGGACGGTGTAACACTGTGCCAAGATGTGCTGGCTGTGCACCAAGGCATGTTTAGCCACAGGGTGATCCTCATTACCAACAAACACTGTCTGCCTGTGTCCATTCATGCGAATGGACAGTTTGTTGCTGGTCATTCCCACATAGAATGCATCACAGTGTAGGCAGGTCAGTTGGTAAATCACGTGGGTGCTTTCACACGTGGCTCTGCCTTTGATCGTGTACACCTTCCGGGTTACAGGACTGGAGTAGGTGGTGGTGGGAGGGTGCATGGGACAGGTTTTGCATCGGGGGCGATTACAAGGATAGGAGCCAGAGGGTAGGGAAGGTGGTTTGGGGATTTCATAGGGATGAACTAACAGGTTACGAAGGTTAGGTGGGCGGCGGAAAGACACTCTTGGCGGAGTGGGGAGGATTTCATGAAGGATGGATTTCATTTCAGGGCAGGATTTGAGGAAGTCGTATCCCTGCTGGAGAGCCACATTCAGAGTCTGGTCCAGTCCGGGAAAGTATCCTGTCACAAGTGGGGCACTTTTGTGGTTCTTCTGTGGGGGATTCTGGGTTTGAGGGGATGAGGAAATGGCTCTGGTTATTTGCTTCTGTACCAGGTCGGGAGGGTAGTTGCGGGATGCGAAAGCTGTTGTCAGGTTGTTGGTGTAATGATTCAGGGATTCCGGACTGGAGCAGATTCGTTTGCCATGAAGACCTAGGCTGTAGGGAAGGGACCATTTGATGTGGAATGGGTGGCAGCTGTCATAATGGAGGTACTGTTGCTTGTTGGTGGGTTTGATGTGGACGGACGTGTGAAGTTGGCCATTGGACAGGTGGAGGTCAACGTCAAGGAAAGTGGCATGGGATTTGGAGTAGGACCAGGTGAATCTGATGGAACCAAAGGAGTTGAGGTTGGAGAGGAAATTCTGGAGTTCTTCTTCACTGTGAGTCCAGATCATGAAGATGTCATCAATAAATCTGTACCAAACTTTGGGTTGGCAGACTTGGGTAACCAAGAAGGCTTCCTCTAAGCGACCCATGAATAGGTTGGCGTACGAGGGGGCCATCCTGGTACCCATGGCTGTTCCCTTTAATTGTTGGTATGTCTGGCCCTCAAAAGTGAAGAAGTTGTGGGTCAGGATGAAGCTGGCTAAGGTAATGAGGAAAGAGGTTTTAGGTAGGGTGGCAGGTGATCGGCGTGAAAGGAAATGCTCCATCGCAGCGAGGCCCTGGACGTGCGGAATATTTGTGTATAAGGACGTGGCATCAATGGTTACAAGGATGGTTTCCGGGGGTAACAGATTGGGTAAGGATTCCAGGCGTTCAAGGGAGTGGTTGGTGTCTTTGATGAAGGATGGGAGACTGCATGTAATGGGTTGAAGGTGTTGATCTACGTAGGCAGAGATACGTTCTGTGGGGGCTTGGTAACCAGCTACAATGGAGCGGCCGGGATGATTGGGTTTGTGGATTTTAGGAAGAAGGTAGAAGGTAGGGGTGCGGGGTGTCGGTGGGGTCAGGAGGTTGATGGAGTCAGGTGAAAGGTTTTTCAGGGGGCCTAAGGTTCTGAGGATTCCTTGAAGCTCCGCCTGGACATCAGGGATGGGGCTACCTTGGCAAACTTTGTATGTGGTGTTGTCTGAAAGCTGACGCAGTCCCTCAGCCACATACTCCCGACGATCAAGTACCACGGTCGTGGAACCCTTGTCCGCCGGAAGAATGACGATGGATCGGTCAGCCTTCAGATCACGGATAGCCTGGGCTTCAGCAGTGGTGATGTTGGGTGTAGGATTAAGGTTTTTTAAGAAGGATTGAGATGCAAGGCTGGAAGTCAGAAATTCCTGGAAGGTTTGGAGAGGGTGATTTTGAGGAAGAGAAGGTGGGTCCCGCTGTGATGGAGGACGGAACTGTTCCAGGCAGGGTTCAACTTGGATGGTGTCTTGGGGTTGTCGGATAATTAGGAGTAGGATTAGGATCATTTTTCTTCGTGGCAAAGTGATACTTCCAGCAGAGAGTACGAGTGTAGGACAGTAAATCTTTGACGAGGGCTGTCTGGTTGAATCTGGGAGTGGGGCTGAAGGTGAGGCCTTTGGATAGGACAGAGGTTTCGGATTGGGAGAGAGGTTTGGAGGAAAGGTTAACTACTGAATTAGGGTGTTGTGGTTCCAGATTGTGTTGATCGGAATTTTGAGGTTTTGGAGGGAGTGGAGCTGGAAGTGGGAGATTGAGTAGATGGGAGAGACTGGGTTTGTGTGCAATGAGAGGAGGTTGAGGTTTGCTGGAAAGGTTGTGAAGGGTGAGTGAGTTGCCTTTCCGGAGGTGGGAAACCAGGAGATTGGATAGTTTTTTGAGGTGGAGGGTGGCATGCTGTTCTAATTTACGGTTGGCCTGTCGGAGGATGCTCTGAACAGCCGGTGTGGATGTGGGAGAGGAAAGATTAAGGACTTTTATTAAGGATAGGAGTTGACGGGTGTGTTCATTGGCTGAGTTGATGTGTAGGTGAAGGATTAGGTGGGTGAGGGCAATGGATTGTTCAGTTTGGAACTGGTATAGGGACTGATGGAAGGAAGGATTGCAGCCAGAGATGGGAACTTTAAGTGTGAGGCCTTTACTCCTGGTGGCCTCTCTGAATTCTAAGCAATGCTGTTTTGACTTTTGACAGCTCCAGTTACATTCAGATGTATGATGAAAAACACGCTTTGTCATCTAAAATGTAGTTATTATCTGAATGTCATTGTTGTTTTTTCACAGAGATTTGAAGAACATCTACCCACCAGAAAATCTTTATGAAGTGTGTAATGGAACTGAAATGATGGTAGGTTACTGGTAATTTGGAGCCTGCACATCAAAAAATGTGTGCTGGCGTGAGACTGCCAGGGAGCGCACCCTTATGCCATCTATTGGCGAAACCAGGAATTAGCGAACTAACACTAGTGGGAACTAGTGGTAAGGCACCACCACGCTATCTGTCACACAATGCACTAAGCTCTCAGACTCAAATGTATTCTTTTTCTTGTTAATTATAAGTTATTACTCTATAATTTAATGTTGTTAAGCGCTAGTAGTAAATCATTATGACTGGTATGAACTCCAGGGTAATAAATATAAAATTTCTTAAACACTGAATGATTTCGATAAAAATGTGGTAGGCGGAGGCTCCCACTCTTGGTGATATGAGCATCGCTTGTGGTAGCTGGAGACACAGGGACTGAACAATAGAATGGCCTGGGAAGAGTTGACGTGATCAAATGTGTGTAACTGTGCTCATACAAAAGTGATTGTGCAATCGCAAAGAGGCGAATATCGTCGCCGTTTGTGGAGTAAAACGCGATGAATGGTTATCGAAGTCGCCTCTATGCCACTGGGGCTGATTGTAAGAGTTCCTGCGCCCAGATTTTATGGCGAACTTGCAGTAGCTTATACGAGTGCTACGGCTCGTAGTTCCAGCTGCTATTAAGGGCATGAGGTGTGAAGAGTTGCGTTATCCACAGACATCTCACCACCATCACCGGCACATCTACCCAAGGCAAGACTGCTTGTAACTGTTAATTTGAACTTTATAGAAATGTAAGAGGAGAATACCAGTTGTTCTTTTTATGCAAGTACAGAGGACAGAATACAGTTAAGAGTACAATTACAATGCATGTTGTTCATTGTAAAGTGTAGTAACCTCAAACATAGTATAGTGAAATCAGACTGAGGCCACCATCACCTCTTTCATTTACAATTCATTTTGTTGTAGAATACTTTAGCGTATAAGAATGTTGAAAAGAGCAATGGTCACACCAGAATGAGTCGCCATATTATAGTTAACTTGAATTTTTCTGAGTAACTTTTTAAGTAACGTCACTTAAGTAATTCTATATCAATTGTTCAAAGATTAATATTCAAAATCATTACATAAAGTTGAAGGATAGAATTTTGTTAACCCAAGTTGCATAAATAGTCTTGGTAGTAATTATTAAGCCAACACACAGAAATTGAGAGAGTATTTGCTTTGTACAATCACCTCGAATGACCAGAAATAGTAATATTCAAAATTAAGTTTCAATTCAACTCAAGCCATTTCACTTTGAAACAAGTGAAAAATTGATTTATTCTTTTGCCCCTTCAGAGCTGGCGACCATAGTTATAAGTATTTTTCAGGAGGATTCGACAGTAAGTCTGCTGCTCTCGCCGTGCTGATAGGATTATCCACTGCTGCTAGCAGTGATGATTGGGTACATAAGCTCAGTACCAAGTTAAATGGGTCAGGTAGGTAGTGTTACTATGTGAACTGTAGGGCACTGTAGGCCGTGGATCGAACCCATTCAATCATCACAGCTCTTTGGGAGATAGTCCAGTTAGGAGTGTGCTTTAATCATTAGGTAAATACTGGTGAGTAACAGTCAAAATGTACACGCAAGTGAATTTAATAGCTTAGCAAGGTCCAAGTATCACATAGTTAATGTTGTGCAATGGCGAGGGTAGGAGCAGAGTAAAAGTGAACTGAGCGTGTGGCAGCTGTGCTGTATTCAAATATTAACAACTTGAATTCACTACTACCTCTTACCATTAGGACTGAGTTATTTACTGTTAAAATATGTAGCAGTTAAGCGCAAAGGCATGACAGCTACAAGTCCGTATTGGTGATATACATACGGAATTAGGAAGCGGGTCATTCCATCAGGGGAGGGGGTTAAAACAACCGAGTCAGTTGAGAACATACCCTATTTACTGACTGAAGGATTCGGTGGTTCAGTCACATGTGGTGACCGTGACAGGACTTACCAAGTTTGTCGAATAATGGTTGCATAAAAGTGTTTTATATAAACTTGTAGTTTCAAGAAAAATTTTAAATTTAAACTTCTGTTGTAGACAAATATACCACAATTGGTAAGTTCAAGATGACAACCTGCAAAGCAGCAAAAGAAAGTCCAATAGTAGGAGTTAAACAAGTAATACTTGATTTAATAAAAATTTGTATTACGCATTAAAAACAGCCGCATAAGATGGAGTTGAATGGTAACAAGCAAGACGAAAACATTGCAAGGTCAGACCCAGAATTAGGGACCATAGATACTGTTGCAAAGTTGTAAAATCCTATAGATGAATCTACACCCCTAAGACAGGAGGAACGGGAAGTGAAACCAAAGATAGTGAAAAGTGAACCCAATGTATCTGTGGATACAAGTCAAAAGGGAGAGGATATGGATGTAACAAGTTTGTTAAATAGGATGATGGCACAAATTCGAGAAGGGAATGCTAGTTTGAAAGCAGAAATGGCTAGTCATATATCCCAATTGGATGAAAACCTATCTGGAAAAATTAAAGCCAAATTAGATATTTTGAATACGCAAAGCCAATGTATCACGGAGGTAAACAAATCAGTAAATGGCATTAGGGCTGAAATAAGAAATGTTCAGACAAAAGTCACAGAAATAGCGAAAAGATTTGATACCAAAATTCAGAGAATAGAGAAATCAGTGGAACCTTTGGTTAGTGGAAAATTAGAACCAATAATTGAAAGTAAATTACAGGTAATAGTACCAGTTGTAAAGGCAGAGATTGTTAAAGAAACAGCAGCTGATAATGAAACACTGTGCAATACCATGTCGAGTTTTGATGCATGTGTGCAGAAGCAGGAAACTAAACTGCATAATGAGACAAAATTGTTAAGTCAGTAAGTTCAGAATCAGACGTTTCTTAACTGTAGTGGTATTCCATTGGTAATGCAAAAATCAGATATACTGATCAGGGAGGAAAAATATGATCCTCAAAAGAAACAAGGTGGATGGCATCCAATGGATTTTATAAAAAATTGCGAACGTGTCTTACCAAAAGACTTGTCAGATAAAGAAAAAATTAATTTAGTAATAGACGCTTTAGCAGGTCATGCTAAACGTTGGGGATTGAATCTGGATATGGACAATTTGAAGTTTACAGACTTCAAATAAAAGTTCCTAGAGGAATTCTGGGGCACACAACAGAGAGATAGGTTGTGGAGAGAATTTGTTGTCACCAGAATGCCAGAACATGGGCATGGGCTCATGAAAGAATACTGTGAAGGATGGTTCAAGCGTTTGGCGTATCTTAAAGATCGTAGATCAGAATCGAAGATAGTGTGGGAGTTGAGGAAAAAGCTACCTGACGATTCAAAGTGTTATGTAGGAGGTACTCATCGAACATTCAATGAATTTTTAGAAAAAATTGAGAATGAAGATAGGTGGCGTGAAACTAGAGAGTTTCGAGGTTTCAGAAATCAGAATGGAATAGTAAAAGGTGGTAGGAATGAACTGCAAATTAACATGATGAGAGGAAGAGGTCAAGGAGGTAACTCTCAGCGAGGGAGAGGAAACTATCAGGGAAACAGGGTGCAATATCAAAATCAGGAAAACTAAATGCCGCGCAGGTCAAGGGCCTAACGCACGCGGAAAGCAAGAAATGGCCCAAATATAGGGAAGATCAGAGTATTCAGTACTATAGTAGGATAGTGTGTCGTTTGCCTGAAGAGCAGTTTCATAAACGAAACTTTGCGAAGTATAATGCAGAGATACAAACAGAGGAGAGAGAGCAGGGAGGAATTATTAAGGGAAATGAAGTAGGAAAAGAATATCGGTCAGATGTGAAGGCTCATGTGAATGGAATAAGTCCACTTTGAGGTCAGAGTGACGAATTAATGAGGGAAGAGTCAGAGAATGGGTTGTTTGTCGGTAGGGATGGCAACTGTGCAGAGAGGCAAGGGCAAGGGAGGAGCGATGTTACTTATGGTAAAAGGTTTGTACAAATAGTCGACGAATCGCATCGAGAAGTAATTAAAGAGGAAAGGGTGGATAAGAAATAGGGGCATAGTGCAGAGACGCATGCCAATTCAGAAATTACCTTGTATGCAGAATATGTACATCAGTTCAAAAGCCAGCCTGCACAATTAGAAAGATCTTCCACTCAAGTGATTAATTCGGACCCGAATATGACAGTGTTTGAGAGCCATACCAATTATAATGTGTACCTGGTGACAGCAAGAGTACACAACTGTGATGAAGATTCTTTTAAAGAAATTAGCAAAAGTGTATCTAACCAAGAGAAAGAGTGTTGTGATCCCTGTAGCACTGAAGCAAATGAGTTGAGTGATACTGGAATTCCATTAGTAGGGGAAAATAATGAAAGTAAGAGTGGCGGATGTACTATCCAACAAAGGGAAAGTAGAGAAATGGATTATAATTTGTGAGAATTATTTGAATCCGAAGAAGGTCATATTTCTAAGGAGGAGGAATTATCATCAGAGTCATCAGAAAGCATCCAGGGAGAAAAAGAAGTAGAGGAAGTTTCCGATTCCGCAACTGAGACTTCAGGCATGATAGATTTGAATGAGAAAGAAACAGCATTAAGGAGCCTAGATGAAGGACTATTGGAAAAAGTGGTGAAAGAATTTAGGATGAAGAGGAGAAAGAAACCTCTGGATGGAATGGTCAGAATAAAAACCGGAAAAATAATATGGCAAGACTTGGCATTGGAAAAGGATTTATTATGGGAAGATAAAGAAAGCATGAAAGAGGACAATAGGATGCAAACAATCATACCCATTAATGTATGTGGGTATGATTTATATGTATTGTTGGATACGGGTGCTCAAATAAGTGCTATTTCGCACGCATTTTTTGAGATGATCGAAGAGCAATGAGAAGTAGTCATGATGCCAGTAACCGGTGTTAAAGTGATAGGGGTGACAGGGAAGTGTAGTAAGCCTGTTAAGCATCAAGTGATGATGGAATTTAAGATAAAAAACAAGCTATTTTCGAATGCATTTTTAGTACTTCCAGAGCTCAGTTCTGAAATCATTTTTGCCATTGACTGGTTAATAAAACAGAAAGTAATTATAGATTGTGACAAAGGGATAATAGTCTGTCAAGTTGATAGTGCAGTATTAGAAATACCATTTGAATCATCTAGAGTAATGGAAGAGAACCAGCTGAGATGGGCAGAATTTAGTGATCATGATTCGGGAATAGGTCAAAAATTCGATTGGTTTCTGGTGAAGCAGATAGTTGAAGATGGAGATAAGGAGACAATCCTTCAAAAGGTAGTGGATCTTTGGCAAATTATGAAAGAAAATCAGGAAGTATTTTCGGACAAACCGGGTCGAGTGATAAATTATGAGTACTGCATAGAGGTACAGGAACAGGAACCTTTCTTTAAACTACCATATAATGTACCCTCGTCTAAGAAAGAAGCAGTTCAAAAAGAAATAGATAAAATGGTTTCATGTGTGGTCATTGAACGGAGTTCTAGCCCATATAATAACCCACTGGTGATAGTAGGAAAGAAGGATGGAAGTGTACGAATATAGATGCTCGTACACTGAATAAAGTAGTGAAGAGGGAGTCGAATTGTCCAGAGAACATAGATAATTTATTGCAGAAGTTTAATGGTGTAAAGTACTTGACTAGTTTAGACCTAACAACAGGATACTTGCAAATCCCATTAAGTGAGGAGTCTAGGAAGTACACGGCATTTTTGTTCAATGGCAAATGCTACCATTACACAGTGGTACCATTTGGCCTAAATACTTTGGTCACAAGTGTTTAAGGCTACGTCTGAATTTGACTGTGTCATCCTGTAACATAACAAACTCGCAAGAGTCCAGCACCAAATGTAGAAAGACCCAAGGACAGGTGTGTGGTCATGTAGGGGGCATGCAGATCGTGGCTATGTGTGTCCAGACACACTGAACTAAAGCAGAGAGGTTGGATAGGTCGATGATTTGACAAACTCTGTGGGGGAACTAGGGTCTCACCATACAGGAGCTCCACAAGTGAAGCCTGGAGGTCTGTCTTGTAAGCCATGCATATTCCTAACATAATCTAGGGAAGGACGTCGGACCACTCATCCTGTGGCACATGAGGGCCACTTTCCGAGTCCTGTGCCACCACCTGACCAGTCCGTTGCTCTGTGGGTGGTAGTCATAGTGCAGAATCTATCCACCCCACAGAGCATGCAGAGTTTGTTTAACAGCAGGGATTCAAACTGCCTTCCCTGGTCAGTGGTGATGGATGTAGGGCAGCCAAATTGAGCTATCCAGGAGGATACAAATGCACATGCTATGGAATCCTGCAGGGGTATCACCTCCACCAAACATGTAACATGATTGATAACAGACAGGATATACCTGAAACCATCAGACACGAGTAATGGTCCTATGAGGTCCAGATGCATATGTTGGAAGCGGCCTTTTGGGATGTGAAATTTACCTAGACGGGGTTGTGTGTGCCTGCCGACTTTGCTGCGCTGGCACTGTAAACAAGCATGAGCCCAAGTGTGACAACCCCTCTTCACACCTGGCCACACAAATCATTCTGTAACAAGGTGCATAGTAGCTTTAGCACCAGGATGTGAAAGGTTATGTAACGTAGTGAGAACTTGGCGACGCAGTGCAGGGGAAAAAGTAGGCTGGGCAGTGCCCATGGACGTATCACACCAAAATGGCCTGACTGAGCCCAGCAGATTGCAGAAAACAATCTGGAGGGAGGTACCTGGGTCCTGTTGGAGGTTGGGCAATTTGGTATCACTGTCCAATAAGTGGGCCAATTCATCAAAATTAATGAGGGATGAAACTGCTTTGATACATGATAGGTAGTCGGCCAACACATTTTCTGAACCTTGGATGTAATAGAAGTCTACTGTGTATTGGCAAAATTAAGCCCATCTGCTAAAACCTACATGGGGGAAGGTCAACAGTGGGGCTACTGATTGCCTCCACGAGGGGGCGATGATCTGTGAAAATTGTTATGTTCCTTCCTTCAATGTCTGAGCAGAACTATGTTACGGCTTCATAAACTGCAATTCTCTGTCAAATGCAGACCATTTACATTGAGCTATAGATAGATTTTTGAAAAAAAAATGAAGTGGCTGAGTTGTGTCACCAACGTGCTATTGGAGGACTGCACTGATTGCAAAAACCACTTGCATCCGCTGTAATAAGAGATGCAGGCATCTGACAAAGGCTGATTTAAGGTCTTCAAAAGCTCTCACCATGTTGTCAGACCACTGTACCCGGTGATTACCTGAGGTTTGTTTCCCGGCCAATGTGTCAGTCAGAGGGGCACGAATTACTGCCACAATTGTCAGGTTATGATGGTAGAAACTGATAGTTCCTAAAAACCAGCATAATTCACAATATGACACTGGGAGAGGTAGATCACGAATGCAGTCAACCTGCTCCCGAGGGGGGCATACACCTCCAGAGGAGATGGTGTACCCCAGACAAGTGACAGCAGTGCATTGAAGTTGTGACTTGTTGTTATTGATCTCAACTCCATTACGCGTCTATATGTCCTGTTTTGTGGCCAGGTAGAGTTCATGTTCTCTGTCAGAGGAGGAAAAAATAAGTATGTCATTGAGGTATGTATAACAATACATGCAGTTAAACAGAAGTCAGTCTATAAAACATTTCCAAGTTTGGGTCGCGTTTTTGAGACCATAAGGCACATAGTAAAACTCATATATAGCGAAAGGTGTGATCAACACTGTCTTTGGTATGTCACTCTGTTGCATGGGTATCCATAAACATGCCTTGCAGCAATCCAAGACACTGAAGATGCGTGCTCTGCTATGTACTTGCACATAGTCTTTTACACGAAGTATCGGATAATTGTCTAATATGATTCGTACATTGATTCAGCAACAGTCGCTGCAGTGGAACACTCTGCTATCCTTTTTGGGAACTAAATGTATGGGTGAAGACCAGTTACTGTCTGACAGATGAACAATACCCGCCCACAGTAGTTTCTCCACTGCAGCCTTAGCAAGGCATAGTTTATGTGATGGCAGTCGGTGCACTTTATGACGTACTGGTGGCTCGTTTGTCATGGCAATTTTGTGTGTTGTCCCATTCATGACTGCATTCAGCTGGGCCAGTGAACTCACTTGGGGGGTATCGCTAACAGGAATTGGTAGCACACAAGAGTCACTAACCTGATGTGCTGCGGAAGCTGTCCACATCAGCGGCAACAAAGTTCCAAGAGGTGCATCTCCCATGTCAGGGGGGGGGGGGGGGGGGCAGTGTCAAAGTTCCACATGCTGCATGACCAATGTCAGTGGGTGGCGGTGTTGACAGCAGTTGTACAAGGTATCATGCCTCAGCGAGGACTTGCATAGCCACAGTGGGGTGGTGCAGTTCGGCATTGCGAGTGAGGAGATCGACTGCAGAGCACTCAGACTGAAGTTGGGCCATGGAAATCGTGAGGCTGTCCACTAGTGGAGAGCACTCGATGAAAGCTGTGTCTAAATCTTCTGGAAGCTGAGAGGGAGCCGAGGAGGCAACTGAACACACAATATGAGTAGACGAGGCATGGTGTAATAATGTGGCCAACTGGAGGTCTGGAGACATTCCATGGTGAAAAAGGAAGTCAGTGCCTAATATTGGGTCTTCTACGTCAGCCATGAATAAGGACCAAATGAACTGTTTCCCATGTATGAGTTCAAAAGGTAACTTGACAAAACCGTTGAAACAAAGTGGTGATTTATCTGCTTCTTGAAGAAATAGTTTGGCTGGTGTCATTTCCATTACAGTTAATGAGGGAAGTATGACACTTGCTCCAGTTCCTATGAGAAAATACTGGCATGAACCTAAATCCAAGGCATACAGACATCCTTGTGAAGTGGGGGATCTGACAGAATGCAACATCTGTGGGTGCCCTTCCATGTACCCATGAGCCGTGGTGCCTACTGTGGCCCATGTGCGGTGTTTGGGAATGTGCAGTGTGGGCAGCAGTTGTGAGTGGCGTCCCTGTAAGTGGAGTGGAACCATCATATGAGTGAGATGAGTTAGCTGTATTCGTCCTGCCAGCCAAAGCATCAGGCAAGGGGAAGATGGGGTGGGCAAGTGCTAGCCTGGTTGCAGTAGGGAGCAGCTGGCACCAACCCTCTGGTGATTCCCAGTCTTGGCTGCTATATGGCTGCTGTTCCATGTGCTATTCATGATACACACATGCCTGGCCTCTACCGCCCAACGGTAGAAGTATATTCACAGGATTACCAACCTCGGCAGTATTAGGCACTGTGCTGCGTGAAAGGATATGGCGGTGCCAAATAATGGTGTATGCCTGGTCTGCCAGACGTAGTTTATCCTCAAGTGATGCTGAAATATGTGGAAGCAAAAGTAATTGTAGAATTGTAGTTCTTGCGGCAGCTTCACCAACCACAGTGTCCAGAGTGATAAGTTCGGCAAGATCTTAGTACTGACCTGCGCACGCAAGCTTCACCACAGCTGTGAGGGGGGTTCTGTCACATATAGTCTCATCATAAATAATGTTATGAATAGTATCAGCTGGTGGATGAGAGAGGCATTCAATGACTAATGCATGCACAAAGGCATATTTGTTCCTCTTGGACAGTTTCAGCAACAAGTCACTGATGAGATCAGGGTGGTCATGTAGATGGTTCACTAAACATACAATATGAGTGCTGTCATCTGAATGCCTTGTGTCCAAAATGTTGTCCACCATGGTAAACCACATCACTAGGTTATCCAGTTATAATGGCAGCCACTTTTAAAAACGACCAGTGGCCACTGCTTGCAGGGGTGGAGGAAAGGCATGAATTGTAAGGGGACTCTGCACAGTGTACACTGATGCGAACTCTGCCTCAGTGACGAGTGATGTGGTGTGTTGGACATCCAGTAGCTGTACAGGTGAGATGTGATAATCAGTCCTTGTAGGCAGTAAATCTGTACGGCCACACACTGAGCATGGCATGACAGATGCGGAGGGATCAATGGGTGATGCAGCCAAAATGTCGAGCAGATGCACGAAATCGCGACTGAGAGCCGAGTGACAGTGCGGAACCATGGCAGGTGTGTTGCCTGAGGTGTGTGCTTGGTAGTAGGACAGATAGGCATATACATGGCCCGGCACAGTTGACGTGAGTGTCCCTTCAACCAGGGCAGAGAGGACACATTAAACGATGGACCGCACTCAGGAGGGGGCGGCCATGCTTGTGGGCCCCGAAACTGGACAGCCACATGGCCCATGTTGGGGTGCAGGGGTTTCCGGTATCTTGTGCTGGAGGAGCATTCTGTTAAGCATACAATGCCATAGAAGGCATTTGCACTGAAGTGTACAGTGCCCAGTATGGTGTGCTGGCAGAGGTTAGGGTCATCTAGCCAGTCGAAGCAAACACCGGAGACACGAAAATTCCCAGTGTATTAGTAGCATACAGGATAAGGCATTGCGCTTCACAGTCAAAGGACCATTCTGAGGTTGTGGCATCCTGCACTGCTGGAAACTGGAGGTTGCGACATTGTCTAGTGGCACAAAACCGGTGATGCATAGCAAGCAAATGCAACGTATTTTTGCGACTCGGGGTCACCAATGTGGATTTTCTGGCTATAGCAACTGACTACACACAGAAAACTACAAGTTATTACAATCTGGCACTTTCATTAAGGTTCGTATAATTACACAACACACAAGGAAAACAATACAGAAAATTACAACATGAACATAAGCACCCAAGGCAACAAGACCACTCCAAAGAACACGGAGTCTCAAAGACCGTTTACTCTGCACTTCACAGGTGGCAGTTACTGCCAGTCAATAGTCACCAAAGATAGAATATCTGTCCTGACCCATGGAAAATATGGGCTTGTGAGGGTTCATTTATATTTCAAGTAATCTCACTGTCATCTTCAGCTCAGAGTATTCTGCAAACCCCCAACTTGTTAAATATTCTTCTTACCTGTAGAATAACTTAACTTTTACTAAAAATGAGGATTTGGAAACTCCAATCTTTTATAGCTTCTATCATGCTCTTGAAAACAACACATATATGAAGAAAGTGTAGAATACTCTTTGCCACCTTTGACTGCTTTGCCCAACAAGACTCCAAGTACAACTTCAACTTTCATGGAACAGCACAGAGATTCGGCCAAATACCTCATACAAATAATAAAATACACAAAACAGAGCTTCTCCCCTGATAAATCTTCTTACATAATAATTAAAACTTTATATTCTGAATGATTACTCTGCATAACAAAAATGCATATAATTCCACTAATAAAGAGTGTTCATTTATATACAAAATTAGCACAAGATTTTTATTTGCACTCAAAGAAATTATTTACTTCCAAACTTTAACTACAAAACACCTGGAAAATTTTTGCTCTCACAAGCTGTCACAGATATTCCCATACCCTCACATGCTGTCACAGATATTCCAATTCCTCTGTGCATTCCTGATATGAGAAGTTATTCTGGAATGTGTTCACACTACTAGAATTCATAAAGGACTTCTGAAACATGGACTGTGCGTTGCAAGAACTACTGCACGGGGAGCTCAAATTTCCCTGGAACAATGTGCAAGAAAGATCCTTCCTTGTCCTAAAGGAGGCATTAACATCTTCTCTAGTTCTGGTATTGTATGACATGAATGCTGAGAGTGAACATCAAATTACACTAGCAATTTTGGGATAGGTTAGTTCTAGTATAAATTCAGAAAAGTGCTGGAAAGGTGATAGGCTATACTTCCAAAGTATTCTTCAAGTCAAGATGTACTACTCTACAACTGAGGTAGAGCACATACACAGCTGTTGGGCCATCAACATGTTCTGGCTTTATTTATGTAGCAAACCATTCACCACAGTGATGGATCACCATTCTCTGTGCCAAGTGATTAGTCTGAAGGATCTATCAGGTGACTACTGATGCAGGCACTGTGGCTTCACGACTATAATGTCACAATGGCATAGAAAAACAGATTCAAAGACAGCTGACAGCCTTTCAAGCCTTTGGGTAACACATCAGTGTGGATGAAATCTCACTCATCACTGCATTGAAGGTCACTGCCGCTGAATAGTGGGAAGACCCAGCATTGCTGAAAACCATACAAGCCAAGAAGCATGAGGAACCTACCAAAGGAGAATTACAGGTAGTAAATGGAACATTGTATAAGAGGTAGGGTAATTTTCCATTTTCCTAATTAATTATATTAATGTTGGTCTCACTGTTTATGAGTCATCCAACATCATTTTAGGCTGATATTTGGATGATTCTCTGCTTTTACTGGGGAGCTTGGTTTTTTACTGATTTTTTTCTATATTTTTTATTCTTTGTCCTATTAAGTAGTTGTGACTTTATTTGTTATTCTTTTTATACAAAAATATGAACACTCCACAATGTTAACCATCCATGTATTTTCACATTTAACTTAAACATAATTGGATAAAAATTATTATTAATGTTAATACAAATTATATTTTATAAAGAATGTATGAATCTCTGCTTTTGTAATGTACAAAATTAATGTCACAGTATAGTTCAATATAATATCTTTGAAAATTACCATTGGTGTATTATAGTCTTTGGTTGTAAGTTGGTGCCAAGTGAAGCAGTCTGTGTTGAGAAATGCGACAGGCATCCAGGGTCAACAGAAATGGGGACTAACAATTACCAAGCAATCCAATAGATGTTTCACTGATCACACTACCATGATCCTTTGTGGGTCCAGGGAGCCCATTTGTACTGTTTAGGTTGAGAGCATCCAATTCAAGGCAATGGTACATTAAGGATTCATGATGAATACATCATTCTTTTAACCCTCACAATACCAAGTAATTTTTAGTAACGTGTATTACCAAGGGGTGGGTACTTTGTGCCCACCATAAGAAAATTTAAAAAATAAATAAAATTCATTAATTGTTCTTGAATTACATTAATAACATACTTTTGAAAGATCATTGATGCATATTCAGGATGTAGAAGCTGAATATTTCTTTTAAAACTGTTTTCTAAAATGCATTTTATATCTTTCATTTACTTTGTCATTTAAGTTTACTAAGTCTAATTATCTTGAGAAAAATTAGTAGTAGAAGTCATTTAGTACTATTGAAATACACTTTACTATAAATAAAAAATATCACAAAAGCTTGAAGTAATATACAAATAGATACATAACACAGTTTTGTGAGAAGAATTATTCACCACTTTCTTCAGAATCTACTTCACACTTAGAACATATAACAGACTTTTCGCTGTATTTTTGGCTGACCAGTGTGGCCGTGTGGTTCTAGGTGCTTCAGTCTTGAACTGCGTGACCGCTACAGTCGCATGTTCGAATCCTGCCTCAGGGATGGATGTGTGTGATGTCCTTTGGTTCGTTAGGTTTAAGTAGTTCTAAGTTCTAGGGGACTGATGACCACAGATGTTAAGTCCCATAGTGCTCAGAGCCATTTGAACCATTTTGCTGTATTTGCCACATGTGTATCTCTTACAATTGTTGCAGATTATTGCTCTTTTGTTCACTTTGTTGTATTTCTCTGCTTTTGAATGGCTTTCACTAGCACACAAATGATATCTTCCATGAGCTTCCTTTGCACCAAAGTTTTGCTTCATTTTTCATGTGAGAATACCCTCCATACATGAAACTACAGGCTTTGGCAGTCCTCCAATATTTGTGGCCCTTTCTTCAGTGTATGGTTTTGTGAGCTATAGTCCCAGTTTCTGAAGAAAAAGTTGTCACTTATTAGGTTTCTTTTTATTCCAGTCCAAGAAGTTCAACAAAAATAGTGTATAACGATTTACTGCTGCTATGTCAACAAGAGTATAGTAAACAGATCTTGGACACCTTCTTGTAGCCCCCATAGTTGAATATTTCCTCACCATTTAATCTATCATGTCAATGCCACCTTTAATCTCATTATAATATAAATTTATAGCCGTTTTCTCCTTAGTGGCAGTACGCGAACCAATTGCAGCATCACAATGTTGAGATGATAGAAACAGCAGACTTCTCTTTGGTTTTTCATGGGGGGTATAAGAAACAATTGTGATTGAAATATTTCCAGTACTAGTATCACTGAAAGCAAATTTACTAGAATATAATTCTTGTCTTGAGATATTTTTCAGTTCTTGAGGTATATGTTTCCTATTAGCTTATAATATTCCCAAAAGAGTTAGATTGTGATTCCTCCTTAGATCTTTGGCTAAATCAGTTGAAGTGTAATATCTGTCTGTGGTGTCATTTTGCCCTGAATTATGTATAAGAACCACCAGGTGTTTGACCAAAGCTACGGCAGAATTTGACTGTTGTGTACCCTCATTTCTTTTCCCAGCATAAGGCTCCATGCTGATTACATATCCGGTTTTAGTGTCTGTGAGCATGCGTATAAGTATACCGTATTTAACAAGTTTTTCGTTCATTAAGACATTGAAGAGACACCTGCCACAGAACAATGACAACATTTCATCAGTAACAGTGTGCATCCCAACAGAATAATATTTGGGTAGTAATTCATTCATTTTATCAAAAAATTCTCATATTGCAGCGAACTTATCACATTTGCTGCAGTCGCTTCATGACTCTCTGTCATCAGATGTTAGCATTCTAGTAAGCTGCTCAAATCTGTTTCAGCTCATGGTAGCAGTATAAACATATCTTTCTGAAGTGTAGGACCATAAATCTGCAACAGATTATAACAATACAGCCTCCCCAAGGACTCATACGAAATGTCCGATACCAATTTTTTATCCACCACACTGCCCTCCCATAGTAAACTGGTGATCCCTTGATGTCTCAGAACATGTCCTACCAACCGATCCCTTCTTCTAGTCAGGTTGTGCCACAAGCTCCTCTTCTCCCCAATTCTATTCAATACCTCCTCATTAGTTATGTGATCTACCCATCTAATCTTCAGCATTCTTCTGTAGCACCACATTTCAAAAGCTTCTATTCTCTTCTTGTCTAAACTATTTATCATCCATGTTTCACTTCCATACATGGCTAAACTCCATACAAATACATTCAGAAATGACTTCCTGACATTTAAATCTGTACTCTATGTTAACAAATTTTTGTTCTTCAGAAATGCTTTCCTTGAAATTGTCAGTCTACATTTTATATCCTCTCTACTTCGACCATCGTCAGTTATTTTGCTCCCCAAATAGCAAAACTTCTTTACTACTTTAAGTATCTCATTTCCTAATCTAATTCCCTCAGCATCACCCGACGTAATTCAACTACATTCCGTTAGCCTCGTTTTGCTTTTATTGATGTTCATCTTTTACCCTCGTTTCAAGACACTGTCCATTCCGTTCAATTGCTCTTCCAACTACTTTGCTGTCTCTGACAAAATTACAATGTCATCGGCGAACCTCAAAGTTTTTATTTCTTCTCGATGGATTTTAATACCTACTCTGAACGTTTCTTTTGTTTCCTTTATTGCTTGCTCAATATACAGATTTAATAACATTGGGGAGAGGCTACAACCCTGTCTCACTCCCTTTCCAACCACTGCTTCTGTTTCATACCCCTCGCCTCTTATAAGTGCCAACTGCTTTCTGTACAAATTGTAAATAGCCTTTCGCTCCCTGTATTTTACCCCTGCCACCTTCAGAATATGAAAGAGAGTGTTCCAATCAACATTGTCAAAAGCTTTCTCTATGTCTACAAATGCTAGGAATATAGGTTTGCCTTTCCTTAATCTTTCCTCTAAGATAAGTCGTAGGGTCAGTATTGCCTCACGTATTCCAACATTTCTACAGAATCCAAACTGATCTTCCCTGAGGTCAGTTTCTAGCAGTTTTTCCATTCGTCTGTAAAGAATTTGCATTAGTATTTTGCAGCTGTGACTTATTAAACTGATAGTTTGGTAATTTTCACATCTGTCAACACCTCCTTTCTTTGGGATTGGAATAATTATATTCTTCGTGAAGTCTGAGAGAATTTCACCTGTCTCATACATCTTGCTCACCAGATGGTAGAGTTTTGTCAGGACTGGCTCTCCCAAGGCTGTCAGTAGTTCTAATGGAATGTTATCTACTCCAGGGGCCTTGTTTCGACTCAGGTCTTTCAGTGTTCTGTCAAACTCTTCACGCAGTATCATATCTCCCATTTCATCTTCATCTACATCCTCTTCCATTTCCATAATATTGTCCTTAAGTACATCGCCCTTGTATAGACCCTCTATATACTCCTTCCACCTTTCTGCTTTCCCTTCTTTGCTTAGAACTGGGTTTCCATCAAAGCTCTTGATATTCATGCAAGTGGTTCTCCTTTCTTCAAAGGTCTCTCTAATTTTCCTGTAGGCAGTATCTGTCTTACCCCTAGTGAGATAAGCCTCTACATCCTTACACTTGTCCTCTAGCCATCCCTGTTTAGCCATTCTGCACTTGCTGTCAATATCATTTTTGAGGCATTTGTATTCCTTTTTGCCTGCTTCATTTACTGCATTTTTTATATTTTCTCCTTTCATCAATTAAATTCAATGTATCTTCTCAATTACAAAATGGTAATCTAAAAATCCAGTAACAGAAGACCTCACTATCTTGAGAAACAGCTAAAAAGTTATTACTAAGCGATGTATTTTCATTTGTTATTTATTTTTATGTCTTCCTTTGTAATTAATATTCTTTGTAATTAAATTTCTAATTAACTCTCCAATTGTTTACATCTCACAGTTTTACAATTTCCAGAATTTGAGGCCTTATTTGTGCATTTTATGTATGTAATCAGATAAAGCACATGCTCTGTACTACCATTGAATATTAATAACCAAATCCAAACTGTAATTAATTACATAACTAAAATAATACAAGAGACATTATTGTAATTACATTTCAGAATGATTTTCTTATGGAAAACTAAAGATATTACTATAAAAGATTGTCATTGAATCTTGTATTTTATACCTTATTCGGCTGTTAACATCAGTTTCTTTACTTTCTGTTAATTTTAACTGTAACATCAAAATTGTACAAAATTAATAATGCTTTATTTTGGAAGCTATTATTAAAATTCTATATAAAACAATGCAGTAATACTCCAATGAGTCAGCTCTTAAGTTACTTTTGGAAGTCAAAGAGATCAGTGAAGTCTGTCCATGTTTTCTTTACATGACGAGTGTGCAGTTCGGATGTCAATTAATGTGAATAAATTTTGTGAAGCATGAAAATTTCGCATTCATTCATCAATGGACCAGGCAGAAGAAACTTAACTAACATTCAGCATGAGTCATTACCAGATGACTTACTGTCATTACCTTCCCCTTAATAAAAAGTATCCCAATACATATGACTTGAGTTCAAGTCTGTCTGCCTTGGGTATTTCCTGTCTCAATGCCTCTTCATTGGTATGCTTTATTACGATGTTGACAATTTCTGGAGATTAAAACTTTTCAAATCATTCTCTTCTTGTTCCTACTTTACCATTGTCTCTTATGCCTTCTCTTTCAGTCACTATGTTTTGTGCTACTTGTCTCCTAATGTGAGGAGGTTTGGAGCTATAAATTTTTCTAGTGCTTGTAATATACTTGTCACTAATCTTGCAAGCTGTGTCATCATCAGTTTCAGGTGTCCAGAATTCATCTTCACCGTATGTAGGTATTCTATCGGTGTTCACATCCTCGCGCACAACACATTCCTCTTCAGGTTCACTCACTACATCATCAGTTTCATCAAATTCAATTTGAGAATCTGTAGATTCTTCCAAAATCTGTGATATTTCTCTGCCAGTAAGTGACTGGCAATACCTTTTCAGTCACAGTTGTATCTAACAATGGACTAAGTTCAACTGAACAGGAAGCAATAAAGAATCAAAGGGAAATGAATCATTGTTGAGATGATTGTTGCTGTCAACAAAGAGAAATATAATGTCCATATGTTCTAAAGTCACGTAATGCTATTATTTGTGGAGTAAGACAACCATTGTGGGAAGTCGCATCTACTACCAAGGTGGGGAGACTTTATAATCACCTTGCTGAAACTTAAGTTTCACAATTAAGCTTAAACAAATAATGTAAAACAATCATAGCATCTGGAAGAAGACTTCAGGAAAGATAATAAATATTTTTTTACAAAATTTTGAAAAATAAAGTACCTGAGTAGATTTCAATATTTTCAAAAGGTGGGCAAAAAGTACCCCCCACCCCATTCCCCCACCCAATGGTATTGCGAGGGCTGAAGTATAATATCATGAAACTACGGTGTGGCCTAGTATGATGAGGAAATTAGTTAAGAAGCAAAGGCAACCAGCTTTGATTGTGACCATGCATTAAATTTTTTTTCCGCCTTTGTGTTTGTAAAAGATTCACAGATTTACACGTTAATTTAATTGTAAATGTGTTCTGCAATATCTGATGTTGTTTACGTATAAGAGCACTCTCTCTCAGGGTGACTGTTAGATTTTGTGACATCATTCTGATTAAAAAATGAAAGGTTACATTGTTTTGAGTGAGATGAGCAGCAGTGACATTTCTGTTCTATCTTGTTACAAATGGTGGCTGCTTATTTCTGAACATTTCGCAATTTCCAAGTGTGTGAATATAAAAAATGTAAATCAAAACACTTGCTTTAGACTTGTCCATTATCTTTGGATTTCACCATTATCTAACATATATGACATTTCTGTTCTATCTTGTTGCAAATATTGGCTGCTTATTTCTGAATATTTTGCGATTTCCATGTGTGTATGAGTACAAAATATAAATCAAAACACTTGCTTTAGACTTGTCAATTATCTAGCATCTATCCAGGAATTTACCTTGCAGTTTTAGTTTTTAACACTGAAAGGTTCATCAAACATGGCAAAATATGTTGACTATATTGCAAACATAAACATCATGTTATGTTACAACTCAGTCTGTTACCAGATTCTTTTTTTTTAGCATTCACATGAGGGGACTGGGATGGGAAGGAGGGTTCAAATACCATACCACATATTAGCCCCTTTTCATTCCAACACAAAGGTAACAATTTTTGTAGATTACTTAAACCATCAGCTCATGAAAAATGTGTCCTTTCTGTAGAAAATCTATGCATATTGTTCAAAAATTCACTCGGAAAGGTCACAGCCCTAAATGAATGCCATTTCTCAAAATAATGTGTTAAAATGGCATATGATGCATACACAATTGTACATCCTGATTTAGGTGAAATTGTGCTGCATGAAAAAGAGGCTAGCTTGTGGTATTTAACCACCCTCTCCCTCTCCCCACTGAAATATTGGTAGTCGTGAAAATGATCTGTAACATAGCCCAAGTTCTAAATAACACTAAAAAGAGATAGCAGGTGCAAAAAAATTGAATATTGCAGAACACAGTTTCATTAAATTCCTATGAACCTCCAAGAATCTTTCAGAAACACAAAGTTGAAAAAAAATTTTAATGCTCTTAGATGCATGACTGTATGACACATCTCCAGTCGCAAGGTATACATCATAAAGAAAATATTTACATTCAGCATGCATGTACATTACAAGTACTTATATGATTACAGACATA
Source organism: Schistocerca americana (assembly GCF_021461395.2). Lineage (NCBI taxonomy): Eukaryota > Metazoa > Arthropoda > Insecta > Orthoptera > Acrididae > Schistocerca > Schistocerca americana. The sequence goes on from NC_060122.1 coordinate 671,643,494, forward strand.
CCTTGTTACTAATTGTTACTAGCTACACAACATGGTGCCAAGAGGCACAAATTGCTTCATAAAAGAACATCTAATTGTGAGGAACAAATATGCTCATTGATATGACAGCCAATCTGTCTACTGTTTTACTTGGATGACACAATCAAAGTGATAAATGCAATATTTAATGGTCAACAGGACACTCTGGCAGGTGTCACCCTCATACATAAGGGCATGTACATATGGCTATCAACTTGCTATGGTGCAGCTGCACACACTGTCACTTATTGGTAACATTTTTATAACATAGGAAAATATCAGTATTGCATCACAAGAACTATTAATATTTTTTTAAAAAAATAACATGGTATCTAAATTAAACATACAAAGTCTATAGGCAATGACTAATGCATTCTCCCATATACAACCCTGAATGGCAACACAAAATATTATTGAACTATCTCTTGAAATAATAATACAGTACCAAAAATTGTTACATTCCAAACAGGAAGTCATTGGTAAAACACAAAATCTCCTTTTCATTGTATATTACCCTAAACTGTCCAAAGAAATAAAATGAAATCTGATGAGATAAATAAAAATTTGCCCCTCTTTTATTTATGTTATTTATTTAACCTTTGGTAACAAACCTGTCATTGTGCAAGGAATAAACAATATGCAGCACCATACTAAGCATTAGAGGTGGGCCAAACGGTTATTCTGGAGTAACCGTTATCACAGTTCCAGTTATTCTTTGATAACCGTTATCGTTAACGGTTATTAATAACTGCCAAGTTATTTTTCGTTAGCGAATACCGATAACTCCGACAGTTAAATAACGACATAGTTGGAATCCATCAGTTTAGTTATCAGTATAACTGCGAGTAGTGTGAAATAGCAGGAATGTCGTATGAATCGTGTCATAACCTCAGCTTATTAACTCCGGGTGCATTTTAGTTGATGTTAGAATGATTATTAGTGTTTCAGATTATATGTTTGTAGGTTATGGGTCGCTATTAGAAATATTATCTTCGCAGCTGCGACAGAAAGTACGCGGAACTTCGCCAAAGCACTGTTTAAGTAAAATGTTAACAACGTGTGTTTTTAAGTATGAAGTAATATGTAAACTGAGTACTGTAGGTTAAATTCGAAGCTTAATTTCTTGTGCTGCTCACATAATAGAATAAAGTGTACAGCCTTGTAATACAACAAAAAATATACGTAATGTGACAGATTCGTTTACTCCTGTGCTGTAAAAGCTAGTCCTATTGGGGAAAGTGTGAGTACGCTAATCCAAGTTTTAAGTCAGATTTGCAAACTGCTCGATTTCTCCAGCGACAGCATGTTTATAACATATGAAGACATGCAGATCGAAAAGGTTGACAGTGTTACATTTCTGGGACTACAACTCGATAATAAATTCAGTTGGGAAGGGCATACCACATTTTTTCATTCTATTATTTCATAAGGGAACATATTCTGTGGTAACTCATCAAACGTAGCAAAAGTTTTTCGCATGTAAAAGCGTGTAATAAAAATCGTTTGTGGTATCAATTCAAGAACATCATGTAGGAACCTGTTCAAGGAACTTTGTATTCTAACCACTGCTTCCTAGTATATTTATTCCTTAATGAAATTTGTTACAAGTATTTCCAACCAATAGCTTAATACATAATATCAGTACTAGAAATGGGAACAGCAATCTACATAAAGACCTAAAATTACTTACCTTGGTCCAAAAGGGGTCCAATATTCAGGAACATGCATTTTCAATAAGCTGCCAGCAAGTCAGCAACCATTAAAAACTTGGTTTCAGATAAGGCACGGTTTACAGTGTGTTTGAATGACTATTTGATACATAAGTGTCTGATTCCACCCATCACCAATATGCCGGAAATGTCTATTTTAAGTGTGTCTATGACGTCACTACATACACATGGCAACAAACACAAAGATACATATAAATAATACAATAACATTTCCCACCAAAAATACAATCAAACCAATGGGACAACTGCGGGAAGTTGGGGGTTTTAGGGTGAGGACAAGCTAGTAGAAAAAAACACATTATGATCCCAAAACACAAAATGAAGAACAAAAAGAAAAAAAATACAGCATTCTGCTACACCAACAAAAATCTGCAGGAATCGGACACTTCCCTTGAACAATATAGGTCAACTATAGGTGACCATACCAAAACACCAATACCCACAACTAAAAGTACGAAAATTGGAATCAGACATTTCCCTTGACCTACATAGGTCAACCTCAGATGACGATACTAAAACATCAACACACACAATTATGAAAATGGGAATCGGTCATTATCCGGTGACCTATATAGGTCCACCACAGCTACTGATGCCAAAAAACCAACACCTACAACTGCGAAAAATAAAACCACAATCCCAAAAGTCCACAAATCAATCATCCCTACATAAATTAAATCACATTCAATACTTCATAAATACACAAAACATCACAGCTAGAAAAAAAAAAAAAAAAAATTAATTACCACCAGCAAATTCCGGCACTGCAACCTAGATCGACAGCCCCCCCCCCCCCCCCCCCCCCCACACACACACAAAAACCAACTCATAAACACCGTGCCGTAATGACATTCACACACCACAACACCTTTATGTCGAAGCAGACGGGTGGAATCAGACGCTTCCAGTGACCCCTCCTTCTACTCTGTAGATGAGTATCGTAACAGAGACTGATAGACCAGCTTAGGTAAAAATTCTGCTATATTTCAGTTTTGACAGCACTTGGTTGCAACAGTCAAGATCGGGTATTCTATGTACGATAAATTTATTAAAAGTACGTAACTGTGTTTTATTCTGTCAGTGTACCAATTCTGTAAATATTAGCAGTTACTGTGATATATTCACGTATTTTGACAATCTCCTGACAAATGATGAGGATAATAATTATTATATTCCACTGTATTATGTTATACTTTCTGACATGTTATTTGTCATTCGTGATGGCCAGCGGCTATTTCCGTAGCAGTACGAAAATATTTGTTCGCTCCTGTTACTATCCTCTCTGGAAATATCACCTGGAACTACGACCTTTAACTGGAGTCACCGAGTCAGGAACGTCTAGACACACAGTTATTCCGTTACCAGCTTCCAGGTTATCTGTGGTGGTAGCCCGATAACTACCAGAGAACTAGAACTACGAGCCAATAACGATAACTGCCAGAGGAGAATACCGGCTCTGACAGTTATTTCCATAGTCGCTCGAATTCCTTAGTAACTTTCCTTGTACTACCCGTCCAAGCTAAATTAACACAAAAGGCGGTGGCTTAAGGGAACGACCGTACTTGTTAATGCCTGTACTGCAGCTCCTATCAGCCACGGCTCGGACATTAACTTTATTTAATTGTTTATGCTAAAAGTAACGAAGGCCCACGAAATAGTACACAGTTCTTATCAACAGATGGCGCGCAGTCTCACAGTTATTCCCATGGTCTATAGAACGCCTCCAAATGCGCAGTACGATCTTCGGTCAACAGATGGCGCAAGGCACTGTTGACACTAAACAGTTATTAAAATAACTGCCAGAATCAGAGGAACGGTTATCGCAGTAACCGTTACTTCTCAGTAACCGGTTATTTCTATCAGTTACGTTATTTTTTGCCACCTCTACTAAGCATCATCCAACACAATCATCATCCATAGTGTTAAGGCCAAATTCAAAGCCAAACCCTTATTTTTTCATTGATCTTACATGTGTAAGTATTAGATAAAATTAATATTAATACATCATTTCACAGGGATTACATTACACAAGTACCTGTTGCAAGTAACATTTCATCAAGACATGTGCAGATTAAATGATCATACACATATGAATTAATGTAGCAAGCAAGTAAGCATACATACAACATATGCCACATTAGTAATATAGTGACATTTGCCTGTCACTTTGAAAGGTAACAACCTCAACTCATTCATACATACCTCACAGTGCACTTCACTTCATAACTAGCGTACCATTTATTTGTAACAGGTTCTTTTGTAATATAAGCCCTTTGAAATGATGTATTAATATCAGTTTTATCCAATACTTTTCCTATGATTTTATGCATGTAAGGTCAATTATTTCATAAATGCAACAACTTCATTAAGCTCGAAATTTACAAACCAAGAAAAACCTGAATTTCCAAAAGGTGCTTGTAGCATGAAGATAGATCCAACAGATGAACATCAAGTGTTCAAAGTAATAAAAAGCTTGAAACCTAAAATGTCAGCAGGAGTAGATGAGGTGCCTGTTTACATCATAGCAATGACAGCTGCACAGATCTCAAGGCCCTTGACATTCATAGCCAACTTATCATTCAGTGAAGGAGTTTTCCCAGAGAGGATGAAAATGTCAAAAGTAAAGCCATTATTCAAAAATGGGGACAAGTATAAGGTAGAAAACTATAGGCCAATATCCCTCCTTCCAGCATTTTCCACAATAACAGAAACATTAATGAATCACAGAATCAACAAATATCTAAATGACCATAAGCTGCTAAGTAGAAATCAGCATGGCTTCCAGGCAGGTAAAAATACAGAAACAACACTAATGTGCCACACTGAACAAATAATCAAAAATCAAGAAAAAGACAACAGCATAGCAGGAATAAATGATCCCTCCAAAATGTTTGACACTGTCAATCATGGCATTCTTTTAGAAAAACTGGAAGCATCAGGTATTCATAAGACAGGGAAAAAATGGTTTGAATCATAACTACAAAACAGAACACAGATTGTAGGACTGATGTTAGATTAATCCAACCACAAAATAAATTTACTATCAGATGCAAAAAAAGTGGAAATAGGAGTGCCGCAAGACAATATTCTAGGTCCCTTATTGTTCCTTGCGTGCCTCAACAATACAGATAGCCGTACCGTAGGTGCAACGACAACGGAGGGGTATCTGTTGAGAGGCCAGACAAAAGTGTGGTTCCTGAAAAGGGCCAGCAGCCTTTTCAGTAGTTGCAGAGGCAACAGTCTGGATGACTGACTGACCTGGCCTTGTAACACAAACTAAAATGGCCTTGCTGTGCTGGTACTGCAAACGGCTGAAAGCAAGGGGAAACTACAGCCGTAATTTTTCCCAAGGGCATGCAGCTTTACTGTATGATTAAATGATGATGGTGTCCTCTTGGGTAAAATATTCTGGAGGTAAAATAGTCCCCCATTCAGATCTCTGGATGGGGACTACTCAACAGGACTTTGTTATCAGGAGAAAGAAAACTAGCGTTCTACGGATCGAAGCGTGGAATGTCGGATCCCTTAATCGGGCAGGTGGGTTAGAAAATTTAAAAAGAGAAATGGATAGGTTAAAGTAAGATATAGTGGAAAATAGTGAAGTTCGATGGCAGGAGGAACAAGACTTTTTGTCAGGTGAATACAGGGTTATAAATACAAAATCAAATAGGGGTACTGCAGGAGTAGGTTTAATAATGAATAAAAAATAGGTGTGTGGGTAAGCTACTACAGACAGCATAGTGAACGCATTATTGTGGCCAAGATGGACACAAAGCCCATGCCTACTACAGTAGTACAAGTTTATATGCCAACTAGCTCTGCAGATGATGAAGAAATTGATGAAATGTATGATGAGTTAAAAGAAATTATTCAGGTAGTGAAGGGAGACGAAAATTTAATAGTCATGGGTGACTGGAATTTGAGAGTAAGAAAAGGGAGAGAAGGAAACATAGTAGGTGAATATGGATTGGGGGTAAGAAATGAAAGAGAAAGCCGTCTGGTAGAATTTTGCACAGAGCATAACCTAATCATAGATAACACTTGGTTCAAGAATCAATAAAGAAGGTTGTATACATGGAAGAACCCTGGAGATACTGGAAGGTAGCAGATAGATTATATAATGGTAATACAGAGATTTAGGAACCAGGTTTTAAATTTTAATATATTTCCAGGGGCAGATGTGGACTCTGACCACAATCTATTGGTTATGAACTATAGATTAAAACTGAAGAAACTGCAAAAAGGTGGGAATTTAAGGAGATGGGACCTGGATAAACTGAAAGAACCAGAGGTTGTACAGAGTTTCAGGGAGAGCATAAGGGAACAATTGACAGAAATGGGGGAAAGATATACAGTAGAAGAAGAATGGGTAGCTCTGAGGAATGAAATAGTGAAGGCAGCAGAGGATCAAGTAGGTAAAAAGATGAGGGTTAGTAGAAATCCTTGGGTAAAAGAAGAGATACTGCATTTAATTGATGAAAGGAGAAAATACAAAAATGCAGTAAGTGTAAGCAGGCAAAAAGGAATACAAACGTCTCAAAAATGAGATCAACAGGAAGTGCAAAATGGCTAAGCAGGGATGGCTAGGGGACAAATGTAAGGATGTAGAGGCTTATCTCATTAGGGATAATATAGATACTACCTACAGGAAAATTAAAGAGACCTTTGGAGAAAAGAGAACCACTTGCATGAATATCAAGAGCTCAGATGGAAACCCAGTTCTAAGCAAAGAAGGGAAAGCAGGAAGGTGGAAGGAGTAGGGTCTACACAGGGGCAATGTTCTTGAAGACAATTTTATGGAAATGGAAGAGGAGTTAGATGAAGATGAAATTGGAGATGCGATACTGTGTGAAGAGTTTGACAGAGCACTGAAAGACCTAAGTCGAAACAAGGCACCAGGAGTAGATAACATCCCATTAGAACTACTGACAGCCTTGGGAGAGCCAGTCCTGACAAAACTCTACCATCTGGTGAGCAAGATGTATGAGACAGGCGAAATACCCTCAGACTTCAAGAAGAATATAATAATTCCAATAATAATATAATAGTCCCAAAGAAAGCAGGTGTTGACAGATGTGAAAATTACTGAACTATCAGTTTAATAAGTCACAGCTGCAAAATATTAACGTGAATTCTTTGCAAGCAAATGGAAAAACTGGTAGAAGCCGACCTTGGGGAAGATCAGTTTGGATTCCGTAGAAGTATTGGAACACGTGAGGCAATACTGACCTTACGACTTATCTTAGAAGGAAGATTAAGGAAAGGCAAACCTACATTTCTAGCATTTGTAGACTTAGAGAAAGCTTTTGACAATGTTGATTGGAATACTCTCTTTTAAATTCTGAAAGTGGCAGGGTTAAAATACAGGGAGTGAAAGGCTATTTACAACTTGTACAGAAAGCAGATGGCAGTAACAAGAGGCGAGGGGTATGAAACGGAAGCAGTGGTTGGAAAGGGAGTGAGACAGGGTTGTAACCTCTCCCCAATGTTATTAAATCTGTATATTGAGCAAGCAATAAAGGAAACAAAAGAAAAGTTCAGAGTAGGTATTAAAAATCCATCGAGAAGAAATAAAAACTTTGAGGTTCACCGATGACATTGTAATTCTGTCAGAGACAGCAAAGGACTTGGAAGAGCAGTTGAATGGAATGGACAGTGTCTTGAAAGGAGGGTATAAGATGAACATCAACAAAATCAAAACGAGGATAATGGAATGTAGTCAAGTTAACTCGGGTGATGCTGAGGGAATTAGATTAGGACATGAGACACTTAAAGTAGTAAAGGAGTTTTGATATTTGGCGAGCAAAATAACTGATAATGGTCGAAGTAGAGAGGATACAAAATTTTGACTGGAAACTGGCAAAGAAAGCGTTTCTGAAGAAGAAAAATTTGTTAGCATCGAGTATTGATTTAAGTGTCAGGAAGTCGTTTCTGAAAGTATTTGTATGAAGTGTATCCACGTATCGAAGTGAAACATGGACGATAAATAGTTTAGACAAGAAGAGAATAGAAGCTTTCAAAATGTGGTGCTACAGAAGAATGCTGAAGATTAGATGGGTAGATCACATAACTAATGAGGAGGTATTGAATAGAATTGTGGAGAAGAGGAGTTTGTGGCACAACTTGACCAGAAGAAGGGATCGGTTGGTAGGACATGTTCTGAGGTATCAAGGGATCACCAATTTAGTACTGGAGGGCAGTGTGGAGGGTAAAAATTGAAGAGGGAGACCAAGAGATGAATACAATAAGCAGATTCAGAAGGATGTAGGCTGCAGTAGGTACTGGGAGATGAAGAAGCTTGCACAGGATAGAGTAGCATGGAGAGCTGCATCAAACCAGTATCAGGACTGAAGACCTCAACAACAACATATTGATCCTTGTCTACATAAATTACTTTCACACCTCAGATGGAGCAGCAAAGGCCATACTATTTGCAGATCACACTAGTGTGATAATAGGTCCATCAAAACAAATGCTGCAAACAACAACTGATCAAGTAATAAAGAATGTCCACACTTAGTTCAATGCAAACCAGTTGACATTAAATGCAAACAAAACAAATTATATGCAGTTTGGGAAAATATGTCAAAATGTAAGCCTTGATCTGTTGTTGGGTGACAAGGCCATAGACATGTGGCATCAATAAAATTGCTGGGGATTCAGGTAGATGAAAATCTTAATTTTAATGATCATTTAATGAAACTTGTACAGAAACTTAACTCAGCTTGTTTCGCTCTTAGAATTATTGCAAATGTTTGTACTGCAGAGGGTGCCAGGATGGCATACTTTGGCTATTTTCAGTCTCTTGCAACATATGGCATAGTATTTTGGGGTTCCACCACTTGCCACCTAAAACAAATCTTTCTGTTACAGAAGAGGACTATCCGAATAATAACAAATGGTTCAAATGGCTCTGAGCACTATGGGACTTAACATCTGAGGTCATCAGTCCCCTAAAACTTAGAACTACTTAAACCTAACTAACCTAAGGACATCACACACATCCATGCCTGAGGCAGGATTCGAACTTGTGACCATAGCGGTCATGTAGTTCAAGACTGTAGTGCCTAGAACCGCTCAGCCACATCGGCCGGCAAATAATAACACATAGTCATCCACAGACACAATGCAGACCCTTATTACACAAGCTTAAAGTTCTAAAAATTACTTCCTTATAGATATACAAATGGGTTCTATATGTTAGGGCCCACCTTGCAGCTTTTCGGACAAATGCTGACTTGCATAACTACACTCATGCTCATAAATTATGGAATAATTGCACAATGTGGTGTCACACAACATGGCACTACACAAAACTGGTGCTATTAGCATAGGCACATAGAGAACACACACAACATGGATTTGTAAGTCCATGGTATTGGTGATAAGTAGAGAAAACTGTCCCGAAACACATGTGCTACAAAATGTCACTGTTTCCTGTGCATGTACCCTGACATCAATATGGGATATGACCACCATGCACACGTACACAGGCCGCACAACAGGCTGGCATACTCTGGATCAGGTGTTCAAGCAGCTGCTAGGGTATAGCCTCCCATTCTTGCACCAGTGCCTGTCAGAGCTCCTGAAGTGTTGTAAGGGTTTGAAGACGTGCAGCAATATGTTGACCAAGAGAATCCCAGACGTGCTTGATTGGGTTTATTTCTGGAGAACAGGCAGGCCACTCCATTCGCCTGATACCTTCTGTTTCAAGGTACTCCTCCACAATGGCAGCTTGGTGGGGCTTTGTGTTATCATCCATCAGGAGGAAGGTGGGATCCACTGCACCCCTGAAAAGGCAGACATACTGGTGCAAAATGACGTCCTGATATACCTGAACTGTTACAGTTCCTCTGACGAACACATGTAGGGGTGTACGTGCACCAATCATAATCCCACCTCACATCATCAAGCCATGAACTCCATACAGGTCGCTTTCAAGGACAGTAAGGGGTTGGTATCTAGTTCCTGGTTCATGCCAGATGAAAACCAGCAAGCATCACTGTTCAGACTATACCTGGACTCATCCGTGAACTTAACCTGGGATCGCTGTTCCAATGACCATGTACTGTGTTCTTGACACCAGGTTTTATGGGCTCTCCTCTGACCAGGGGTCAGTGGAATGCACCTTGCAGGTCTCTGGCCAAATAAACTATGTCTGTTCAGTCATCTGTAGACTGTGTGTCTGGGGTAAGGCCCCGAGCAAGGCTACCTGCAGTATTCCGTAGCTGTCTGAGGGCACTGATGGTGAGATATCGGTCTTCTTGTGGTGTTTTACACTGTGGATGTCCCATACTGCAGCGCCTGGACACATTTTCTGTCTGCTGGAATCGTTGCCATAATCTTGAGATCACACTTTGTGGCACACAGAGGGCCTGTGCTACGACCTGCTATGTTTGACCAGCCTCCATCGCCCTAGTATTCTACCCCTCATAATGTCATCAATATGTGCTCTTTGAGCTATTTTCAACACACAGTTACCATTAGCATGTCTGAAAACATCTGCACACTCACTCGCTGCACCGTACTCTGACATGCACCAACACACCTCTGAGTATGTGGACCTCTGCCAGCGCCACCGTGCAATGACCACAGGTCAAATGCACTGCATGGTCATACCCTAAGGTGATTTAAACTCACAAACTGCCCACCAGAGCGTTTTTTCACCCTGCATCAGCATTATCCTTAATTTAGGTGAGCATGAGTGTATAATACTCCAAATAGCCCAGCACTCCATACTCAGTGAACTAAAAGAACACATACACAAAAGCATATGAGCCATTTCGATGCATAACTCTACGACATACTGCCAGACAACATCAGAAAGTTACAAGATGAAAACAGATTTAAAGTAAAATTTAAGGAATTTCTACATGAACAATGTTTTTACTCTGTAAATGACTACTTAAGCCAATAAACAATTCTGAAAACGTTTATATTAAAGCAAAACTGAAAACACTGTCTTTCATGCCCTAAAGTTTCTGTTAATTTTTATATCTGATGGACAGGTGTTGTGTGTGGTAAAATCTTTACTGAATTATTGTAGTGAATATAAGGGCTTCCTGTTTAGGGAAGACAAAAGTAGAGCCTTAGGGCAAACAGACTATGCAGTTACAATACTGTTACTATACATGTATAAAAAGTTGTATTACTGTATATTGTATGACCAAGTATTATTCTTTGTACATTTTTTGTATAATTTTGTATGTATTATTCTTTGTACTACTTAATGTAAAATTTTGTATGTTCAATTTGCACAGATTGTTTCCCATAAATTTGCATGTACTTTTGGACAACATTCATAAATAAATAGATAAAATAAATGATTATTCTGGAAATATCTGAAGCATTAGCATGTAGCCTCAAAGTGAATAGAGACCTTAGAGATATAGTTTTGTAAATTACGTGAACTTGGTTTCCCATCTCTGTGGCATCTGATATAAATTTCCATTAGAGAAAATATTTTGATTATCATATAACAATAAATAGTAAGGTGAATATGAAGTTGGGGAAGACGGCATCCAGTGAAAGCATCCTTTGTGCTAAGTGTGAGAAAAACATTAAAAATAAGGAATTCAGTGTTTTGTGTGAACTGTGGTGTGGAAAATTGTTTCACATGGAATGTGTGGGGCTCACCAACAGCGAAGATTGCATTCTAAAGTGCTCAAAAGGTCGCTTAAAATATGTTTGTAACAACTGTGAAGTGAGGTTAGCTGATGAAATCTCAGAAGACATTAATACAGTGAAACATGAACAAATCTTGTACTCTAAGCAGCAATGCAGTGTTGATCTGGTTGCCTCAGTGAATAATCTTACACAAATTGTGAAAAAACTTACCAGTGATAGCAAATAAATAAAAGAAAAACTAGAGGCTGTGATTGCCACAAACTCTAAGTTAGAAATATGGTACCACGAAGTGAAGAAGCATCTCAGTCATCAAGAAACACAGCAAGACAGTGTGCAGAGGACATAAAAAACAACATGCCATGTATTATAGCCAGAAATAAAGAGGTAAACATTGCTAATCTGAGGCAAAGTTCAAATACTGGTCTGGAGTGTGTCAGAGAAGCAGCACCTATCACCATCACCAATCACAACAGCAGCAAAAAGCCTGCAAATTCATCACGTGGTAATTTTCCAACGAGAAATAACATTGAAGACCCAAACATTACTTCAGTGGCATCTAGTACAAATGTAAACAATGAGTGTGTCAGTGAAACTCAATCCCGCATTAAAAACAAACCAAATACAGACGTAAACAATCTGATGGATGAAAACTCTTCAGAAGGCATCAATACAGACTGGCAAGAAGTGAAAAACAAGCTAGGAGGCAGAAGAAATCCGACTGTAATGAAACAAGAAAATGAACTGGCCAAAACCACTGAAGACACAGGAAAAGAAAACAAAACATCTGACCAAAATGTAAAATATGGTGAACAGTGTTTGAGGCCACTATACAAACGTTTGTGAATGCCAGTACTAAAAACAGAAATAAAGCCATAATAGGTATTGGCAATGAAAAATGGAGACAAAAAAGCCTCCTTCCCCCTAAGCAAACTAAGAGGTGGCAGCAGAGCTGAAACTGTAACTAACTTCTTACAGAACACTTTCCCAAATCACAACAATTTTGCAGTTGAAAATCTGGAAACAAAGGGAATAAATAATTGCTTCAAAATTGGTGTTGATTTTGACCTAAAAGATAAAATAATGGACAAACAGTACATGGCTGAAGAACATTGTGATAAAACATTTTTTATTCCAGAGGATGCCCAGTGCACTAGTGCAATAAACTCCCAAGACCAAAAACATTCCAGTGAAAAAGGAAATGATATCATTGAAGAAACTGCTGTCTTAGTTATAGCGAGTGTAAGTGTGCAGTGCCACAGAACAAAACTTGATACATTATCACTGTTTGTTGACAGAGTGAGACCTGATGTATTATGTATATGTGAAACTGGCTAGCCCAACCACAAACAGAATATTGCAGAAACGAATATTTAAAAATGGTGAATGCATGGTGTAAGAAACTACTATCCATGGTGGTGTGGTTGTGTATGTAAATAGTAAACTCAGTGCCAATAAAATTGACTTAAGTAAATTTTGTGTAGCTCTAGACCTAGAATTAGCTGCTTTGGGACTCTCAGACGCCAAGTTAATTGTTGTTTCTGTCTACCATTCCCCAGATGGAAATCTTGAAAACCTCCTCAACCTGTTGGAAAGCTGTCTGTGTTACAAGTGCACTTTGGGACAAAAATTTCTTTGTGTGGAGACTTCAACATTCATATTGGAGAAGTTAATAATAAAGATAGAGCTTTTCTGAACTTAGTAAGCAGCTATGGGCTATTCGTAAGAAATTCTCTACCAACAAGAGGAGCTATTCATCTTGACACAATTGTGACAAACCTGAATAGTTGGGACTACAAAGTAAGTGTGGTGGACCCTATACTAGCAGATTGCCATGCAGTAATCATGAAGTTATGGACAAACTCAGTAAGTACACAACAAATTCCCAGCGGCATTCAAATTATGTATTCAGGAATAGAGTTATTACAAAGAAAAGCTTAGATGATCTCAAAACTACAGTGTCTTCTATAGATTGGCATCAAATAATTGATGAACTGCCACCAAATTCTGCATTCAGTCACATGTTCCAGACTTTGAAGTGAAATTTGATGAACATTTCCCATGAAAACCCAAGAGACATTCAAATGCTAAATCAAAATGTAGACAAAAAACTAACAAAGTAAAGAGGTGGTATACTCCTAGACTAGCCAAAATAAAATGTATTGTCCAAACACTAAATGACAAGGTCACAGCTGCTAAAGATATAGATATTAAGTATAGACTGCGCTCTAGTTATTTACAGACCAAAAGGATCTACAGAAAGGAAGTACAAAAAGCAAAGAAGGAAAGCAATGCCAGGTTTATTGAAGAAGCTCACACTCCTTGTAAAGCAGCATGGGACCTGGTTAATGATCACAAGAAAAAGCCCACCTCTTGCTCTAATTCTTGCAGTCCAGATGAGTTTTATGACTTTTATAAAAATAGTGGAAAACACAGTAGATGAAATTCCTGACTTTGGAATAGATCCTGCAGCTGCTTTGAAATTTGAGAATAAATGCAGCATGGTAATGTGGAAGAGAGTGTGTCCAAAAGAAATAATAAAAATTGTAAAAAGCTACAAATCTTCAGTGAGCCCTGATATTTATGGCATGTCCTGTACTATGTTACAAACTATAATCAGTGAAACTGCACAGCCATTAGCAGTAGTAATAAATAAAAGCCTCCATGCAGGGGAATTTCCAGACTTCGTGAAAGTAGCATGCACAGTGCCTGTTTACAAAAAAGGCAGTCCACATGAAGTGTCAAGCTACAGGCCCATATCTATAATGCCAGTATAGTGAAGGTGATGGAATCGATAATGAAAGGACAACTATTAAGTTACTTTGAAGGAAATAGTCTCTTTTATGACGCGCAACATGGCTTTTGGAAGGGCAGGCCAACAACAACAGCTGTTCTTGACTTAGTTACAAACATAAGTCAGGGTTTTGAAGAAAAAGAGTCCATAGCACTAGTAGGCATTTGACTGCATCCCACATAAGGCCCTGCTCAAAATGCTAAAAACATATGGTATAAGGTGATCTGTCCTGCAAACTCTTGAATCGTACCTGAGAAACGGACAATAGATTGTCTCTGTGCAAGGAGCTGATTCAGGTGAGAAGAAGCATCAGCATGGTGTGCCACAAGGATCAGTAATAGGGCCCCTGCTGTTCCTTATCTTTTTAAATAACATAGGCTCCAATGGGCACAACTTGCAGTTTGCGGATGACACAACCTTGTTCTCAAAAGGAGAGAATGTCGAACAGGCAGTCCTACAAGAAGAAGTCTTGTTCAATGAAGCTAAGGCCTGGTTTATCATGAACAAATTGAAAATTAATGAAGAAAAAACTCAACCTGGCAACAGCAACACCAAACATGTACGTTCCAAACTTTCATGGGTCCTGTACCTCTTCAGGAAACTGAAAAGTATAGTACCAGAACAGTACCTTCTAACTGTGTACTATGCAATGTTCCACAGTCAAATCAGTTATGGGCTGTTGTTGTGGGGCCATTCTGCAGGCTGCAAGAATGTGCTTTTACTGCAGAAGAAAGCAATGAGGATCGTTACTTCAAGCAAAAAAAACAGACCACTGTAAACCAATTTTCAACAGATTAGGAGTTCTGACTGTTTACGGCCAATATATATTGAACTGCCTCTTCCACATAAAGAGAAACCATGATATTTACAGAAAGAGAAATGAAGTTCACAAATACAGCACTCGCAACAAAGACAGTATCAACATGCCCAGGTGTCGATTAGCAAAGACACAAAACAGCTTCCCAATGGTGGCCCTAAAATTGTTTAATGCTCTACCTGATCACATTTAGTCTTTACCATGGGAGCAGTTTAAAACTACTATTTTGTGTAAGCTAAAAGAGCAAGCCTTCTAGAATATTGAAGAATTCTTCTCTAGTAATAGCATAGTGTTTACTTGAGCTGCAGCTCAGTTCCATGACTCCAACAGCAACCATTATATTTAATTTCATTATACACTTGTAACTATTTTATAGTTGTGATATTATTGTAATCTAATTTATAACTTAAATATGTCTTGCAGTATTAAATTACTATCATAGTAGATTTGTATTCTTGTATTTTGATAATGTTGTATCTTGACACTGTCTGTCCAGCTGTGGCTGGTGAATGACATAGAACTGGTAATAATAATTACCACTGATGCTGAGTGAGAAAAAATATACAGTTCCACTAGTTCTGTCTGTATTTGGACAGTGGTTCTCAATCGTACCATCAGAGCAGCTTAATAGTTTTGGCCTACACCATTCACAAGTATGAAGACAATTGAAAACTAGAAAATTTCAGTCACAGTTAATGAAATTTCACATAATAACTTAGCTGCTCCATATGATGAGATACTAAACTTTAATATCTCCATGGGTTGTTGATTCAGAAATCCTAGAATTCAGCATTGCTGATATAATGATTTTTAAATAAAACACAGGGTATATCACTTTTTTGTCTTATATTATGACCAATTATCATGTACATTGGTGGAACATTCACTGGCCATCTGACAGCCTCTCACACAAAGAGCTTCTGAAAGACAATAATGCAGACTGACCATTGTGGCTCATGTGCCACTTCCTTTTATATAAAACTAAACAATCGAATACAATATTAAATGTAAGATTTACAAAATAACAATTAAAAGTAATTAGATGATTTTAGTTGCTTACACATATTGCCCTACATGTCCTGATATTCAGTTTGGAAAAGTTTACATAATTTCTTATACAATTTCAGTGAACTTTTTATAGTACAACAATTTAAATTATATTTTAGTTAATTATAAACAAATCGTTTTCAAGAAAATATTGTTAATAGTATTTTGGTTTGTTCTCAAGGAGAGTTATCATTTTAAATAATCATAATAAATAAACATCATAGCTCTTCAGAAATAGCAGACAGGTAAATCTTCAATAATATATGGCGCAACATGACTACACAATTCATATTACAAAATTTTAAAGTTGGATTATTAACAAACAGCTTCCTCCCCTTAGTTGCTTGTATAAATTCTACAACATATGAATGTAAAATTTAAACTGAGATAGTAAACTGATCAGTACTATTTTTTAAGGGTAGTTTACTATTGGAAATTGGTATAAACATAACAGTACTAAGTCCAGAAAGTTAAAAAATTGAGATAAATTGACCTTTTCAGAGAATGCTGACATGAGGAAGGAATTTTAGATAAAAACGGGAAGATAGTTTCATTTCATATATTGTATTGGTTCTTACATGAAAAATTTGCAAGTAAGTTGTCATGGTAATGTTGTTTGAGTGTGAAATTTAAGAATGTGAACTGTGTGGTTATGAATGTGGTATGACAACTATAAGCAAAACACTTTTTGTAACTTAGGCATTATGCTGAAATGTACGGAGATTATGGAAGTCATATATAGATATTATATAGTTGATGATGGTATTTATAATGAGGTTCAAAGTGATAAATTGAGATTATTATTTTGATGATGGTGGTGGTGGTGGTGGTGGTGGTGGTGGTGGTTGCGGTGGAGCAATTAAATAACCCAAGGATGTTTTTCTCTTTTCCATATTGATTTTATTAATGCTGGTCTCACTGTTTATGAATCATCTGATACCACTTTTGATCAATACTTTCTTTATTCTCAGCTTTTGTTATGGTGTTTGGTTTTTTATTGAATTTATCTATAATTTCTATTTCTTTTTCCTATTGGATTGTTTGAAAATATTCGCTATGATTTTTACATAACAATGTGAATGCTCCAGAGGGCTAGTCATCAGGTTTTATATTTTAAACAAAAATGCATAAAAATAATTATTTGGGTTGACACAAGTTATATTTTCAATAATGTATGAATCCCTACTTTTCTAATGTACAAAATTCATACCACAATACAGATCAATGTAACTTCTCTGAAATGATCTTTGGTGTATTATGGTCTTTGATCTAAAGCAGCCTCTGTTGATATATTAGTTGTTGTGGCTAAGGCTCTGCTTTGTTGTGGGCCAGAGAATTACTATATGATAAAAAATGTGACATTCAATATACTTGCACTGAAGAAAAACAGTGAAATAAATCAGAAACAGCAAACAACTAATGTTTGGTCATCTATAAAGCAAAAACCCAGACCCTCCAAACTACAAAATTTTAATAAATGTATTTTAGGCCCTGGACCACTGAGGCCATCAAAAAGACAAGTAGAGACCAATATTTTATATAACTACCACTCAATGCACTATTTTCTACTGTGCAGTTTAGTGATGATTCACTAAAGTTGCAAGTTACACATTTTTCAGATCATCGTTAGGCTTATTTCCCATATACACTCCTGGAAATTGAAATAAGAACACCGTGAATTCATTGTCCCAGGAAGGGGAAACTTTATTGACACATTCCTGGGGTCAGATACATCACATGATCACACTGACAGAACCACAGGCACATAGACACAGGCAACAGAGCATGCACAATGTCGGCACTAGTACAGTGTATATCCACCTTTCGCAGCAATGCAGGCTGCTATTCTCCCATGGAGACGATCGTAGAGATGCTGGATGTAGTCCTGTGGAACGGCTTGCCATGCCATTTCCACCTGGCGCCTCAGTTGGACCAGCGTTCGTGCTGGACGTGCAGACCGCGTGAGACGACGCTTCATCCA
Organism: Schistocerca americana; assembly: GCF_021461395.2. Classification (NCBI taxonomy): domain Eukaryota; kingdom Metazoa; phylum Arthropoda; class Insecta; order Orthoptera; family Acrididae; genus Schistocerca; species Schistocerca americana. The sequence goes on from NC_060122.1 coordinate 671,661,505, forward strand.
GTCCCAAACATGCTCAATGGGGGACAGATCCGGAGATCTTGCTGGCCAGGGTAGTTGACTTACACCTTCTAGAGCACGTTGGGTGGCACGGGATACATGTGGACGTGCATTGTCCTGTTGGAACAGCAAGTTCCCTTGCCGGTCTAGGAATGGTAGAACGACGGGTTCGATGACGGTTTGGATGTACCGTGCACTATTCAGTGTCCCCTCGACGATCACCAGTGGTGTACGGCCAGTGTAGGAGATCGCTCCCCACACCATGATGCCGGGTGTTGGCCCTGTGTGCCTCGGTCGTATGCAGTCCTGATTGAGGCGCTCACCTGCACGGCGCCAAACACGCATACGACCATCATTGGTACCAAGGCAGAAGCGACTCTCATCGCTGAAGACGACACGTCTCCATTCGTCCCTCCATTCACGCCTGTCGCGACACCACTGGAGGCGGGCTGCACGATGTTGGGGCGTGAGCGGAAGACGGCCTAACGGTGTGCGGGACCGTAGCCGAGCTTCATGGAGACGGTTGCGAATGGTCCTCGCCGATACCCCAGGAGCAACAGTGTCCCTAATTTGCTGGGAAGTGGCGGTGCGGTCCCCTACGGCACTGCGTAGGATCCTACGGTCTTGGCGTGCATCCGTGCGTCGCTGTGGTCCGGTCCCAGGTCGACGGGCACGTGCACCTTCCGTCGACCACTGGCGACAACATCGATGTACTATGGAGACCTCACGCCCCACGTGTTGAGCAATTCGGCGGTACGTCCACACGGCCTCCCGCATGCCCACTATACGCCCTCGCTCAAAGTCCGTCAACTGCACGTACGGTTCACGTCCACACTGTCGCGGCATGCTACCAGTGTTAAAGACTGCGATGGAGCTCCGTATGCCACGGCAAACTGGCTGACACTGACGGCGGCGGTGCACAAATGCTGCGCAGCTAGCGCCATTCGACGGCCAACACCGCGGTTCCTGGTGTGTCCGCTGTGCCGTGCGTGTGATCATTGCTTGTACAGCCCTCTCGCAGTGTCCGGAGCAAGTATGGTGGGTCTGACACACCGGTGTCAATGTGTTCTTTTTTCCATTTCCAGGAGTGTATGTTAGACAGAATGCATGCCAGGTGATCTGTGTGGCAAAATCATCCACTTGAAGTGCCCAGGAAGTTTTTTAAACCAATCATGAACAATTGCAGGCTGGTGACATACTGGTAGCCTGTTGTCATCCACAAAACTTCCATTTCAGAACATGAAGTCAATGAATGGCTGCAAACAGTCTGCAAGTGGCTGAACATAAACAATATCAGTCAATGATCAGTTCAGTTGACCAGAGTACCTAGACCATTCCATGTAAATGCAGCCCACACCATTACGGAGCCACCATCAGCTATTTCATCCAGTGCTACTTGTCTGTTAGCACAGAGAACTCTACACAAACACCACTGCTCTCAGTCATTAAGTGAAGGCCATTGGCCACTGTGTTGCCCATGGTGAGAGGTACTGCCTGAAATTTGGTGTCCACGGCACACTCTTGACACTGTTGATCTCAGAATACTGAATTCCATAACGATTCCTTAAGTGGAATGTACCATGCTTCTAGCTCCAAATACCATCCCACATGCAAAGTCTGTTAATTCCTGTCCTTTTATACCTTGTATGATACTGCTGCCATCTGTATACGTGCATCTCAGTACCCCATAATTTCTGTCACCTCAGTGTAAGAAAGATTAGGTATACATAATAATAATACTTATAGATGAAAGAAAGCAAGGATCTGTTCAGATTGATGTGGTGGTGAATTATGTTGGGGTTATTACAGGGGTGTTATTAGCAACTCATTATGTCAGAGAAGACAGGAGCTCAGAGTCTACAGAGCAATGCAGCATGCCATGCAGCTCCATTCATGATGAGGTTCCATGATTATGGGACTTGGTAACAAGGAGATCTGCATATAACTCAGAACGAACTTTGTCTCAGATCCAAAGGAGAGACTATTAATGTTATGATCTAGTTGTATGAACTTACTGTATGCAGAAGTTAAACTGATTTGTGATTGAGATAATAAACCCTATTTGTGAACCATTTTACAGGAAAAAACTGCTGGTGTACATGTTAGACTCAATCAGAATGGGAAACTAGCAGAAAGTGGGATTTCATGTGTTGTTGGGAGGCAAGCTTCAAAAGAAAAGACTGATTCCAGTCACTAGTGGAGGTTTTATTTCTCCAAAAGCCCATAATTGAAGGATACACTAAACTCAAATTCTCTATGGCAACAAGAGGCTGCTGTAGTTAAACTGAGAGGCACTGCACCCCCAAAGCGAGGAACTATTGGACATGAGTTGGCAGGCAAGAGAACATCCAGAAAACTGATGCACTCTCACCAATCTGTTCAGAATGCTCCATGTGACCACCCCATCCTCCCAATGGTGGGCAGATGGTGCTTCTGTGGGTGTCCCTCCATCAGTGGTACTCAAACACAGCGTACCTTGTCAGTGGTACTACTGTGGGACGAAGTTCACATGGACTCAGTGTGGGTGTTATGCAAAACAAAAAGGTCACTGGTTTCGATCATCACATGATCTTGCTTAGACCTTCAACCATACTGATGTAAAATGAGTGCATGGAGCAGGAACTGCTGAATGACAATAGTCAACAGCTATGAAGTTTGCCACATGCCTGATGTAAACCCAAAAGTGAAAAAGAGGGGGGAAATGTGAGGCACTGCATGATACTGATTGCTTCAAAATCACAAGATTTGGCATTCATGTGGGGTGGGTGTAATCTGGTGCCTGAAGTTGTTTATCTTATGACAGACAGATTTGGTCAACAAATTGATCAGACATTGGAAAGTACTGATTCAGTGTGGCAAGTAACACAAAAATCAAAGCACGCTCAGCAGCAAACTTGAGTGTACAGTTATACAATAGTGTATATTTCCTAACAGTGACTATAGGCAGGGGCTGATACAGGCAGTTCAACAAAATAGATACCAGACATAGCATGGGAATGCGTAAGTGGTGATGCCCTAACTGTGAGAAAATGTAATGATTTGTGAGTGTAAAGTGTTGTGGTGTGTACAAAGTGTACTTGTTAGTGTACTAATGGACTGCACAGTAAAAAGACACAGCAAATAATTGTCAAGTATGACAGACAGCACAATTGAGATACTAGAGAAAATCCAGATGTACAAGAGCTTCAGCCTGCCAACAGCTTTGAAGAGGATCTCACATAGGTTTACTTCATTGTATGGCAGCAACATGCCTTTTTAAATTCACATTATCAAAATTAGCCAAGGAGGAAAATATGTCACATCACATTAGTGTATAAATGTCAGAACATAGAAAACACATAAAAACTGAAATGTGTATAGCAGTGAAACAATAGATAATATAGTGCTGTAGGACTTCAAGCTTGTGTGAATAAGTTGCATGAGTATAAGGTGCTGGTATGTGACTGAAGACCGCCTAGCACATTCCATGCATAGATAAGAGTGCAGCATGTGGTGACTTGGTAGCTGGTAGCCCATGTTTTGCTCTGGCTTTTATGTCCCAGAAAGTAATGCATTTTCAAAGCGATCATTGCCCTTGAGCAAAAGAGAATGCTACCCTATTGGTCGGTTAGTTCCATGGAGACAGGAACTCCATCCTATTTCTGCCTGTTAAGTGAGAAACTGAGATCAGAAATAAGGTTCCATGCCTCAGAAGTGTGGTTTCAATATGGAAGGGTTAACAAAACCCACAGTTTAAAAGGGAAATAATTGGCAGCATACCAAGCATAGTTTTGGGAGGCAATTAGAGAATAGCAACAGGGATTGCAGCAGTAAACCCTCCAGGGCATGTTGTGTTTCATTACATCAAATTACCATGTATGAAATGCTTATTACTAGCACCAAGGTACTTCATTATGTTAGTTTAATGCATGTAGAAGTAACAGGACACCAAAGCAATGTCTGTCCTTAAAGTTGTTTTGTTGTTGTGAATGCACATGCTTCAATTGATTTCTCAACAGATAAATTAAACTATCGACAGTAGAAATAGAGGTCCTTCTCAGATATAGAGGCAGCTGAAAGTCTCAGGGGAACTGAGAACATTGTTATTCATATGCACAGCCACCACCTAGTGAAAGTGGGGGATATAATGAGAGGTTTCCAGGGTGGCAAAGCAAAAAAAAATTATATGGGTTTCTTCATCAAACTTAAATCAACTGGTAATCTTTTTATATTAATATTTTCTTCACTATAACTTTTGACAAATACAGATGATGATTAACTTTTATTATAGATAAATTACAGAGATCTGGTGCAATGTATGTTCTTTAGTTGACAAACTGCCACATGCTGCTCATGGGATACTACAAACAAATAATAAAATGCTGAACAAATACTTAAACTAAAATGAAATATTCTATACATATAGAAAAGATGCACTTGCATAGTATTTACACAGAGGAAACTTTAAACTAAAATTAATTACCAATACGCTTGCTCATTTATAGATAACAAGGGCACTGAAAAACTTCACACCTCTAATGCTTATGGCCACAAATCTCAAATTTAATTCAGAAAAATTCTGTATCCTCACATACACTGCCCCTTATAAATGAGTAAGCATTTTGATATTTTCTAGTTTCTCTAATTCAGGTGAGTTCCAGCCCATCCTTTCCCTTTCTTTCACCATCCTCTATTTCATTTAACACTCATCAAAACCTAAACCAAAGTCTGTTCTCTGCTTTACCCATGACTGAGCCTATGTGATTGTTCCATTTCATGTCCCTACAAAGAGTTACACCCAGATATTTGTATGAGGCCTGTTTTTAAAAATTTTGGATCTTTGTCCTTTTACTTATTCTACATCATCTCCTTCAAAATATTCTCCTCCACAATTTATACACCACTTCCAATACTGTTTTCATTTCCAAAAGCAGTCTTGAAATTCCTCTTGCTGGATCTTGTGAAGTGCAGTCTGCGAATTTTTTTTGTCTTGTCCATCATTGCAAATCTTCATCCTTTCAATTGGGTCTTCAGCTTTGGAAATAAAAAAAAGTCCACAGGGGCCAAGTCTAAAGAATATGGAGGATGAGGCAGCACAGTGAATTCATTTTTTGTGCAACAGTCGTGAACCAACAGGAACAATGTGTGCATGCATTGTCATGATGCAAGAGTCGTGAATTGTTCTGCCACATTTCAGGCTGTTTCCTTCTCATGTTTTCTCACAGGCATCACATGTCCCAATAGTACCATCAATTTACAGTTTGTCCCTATGGCATGAATTCATGCAAATCCTTTTAAGACAAAAAAAAAACTATCAGCATGGCTTTGACATTTGACCTGACCTGACAAGCTGCTTTGGTCCTAGAGAACCTTCCCCAACCTGTTGTGAAGATTAAACCTAGGTCTCAACATCATAAACATTGACCCATGTCCCATCATCAGTTATGATACTCTTAAGGAACATCTCATTCTCACTTGTGTGATCCAAAGGCTCCTCACAGATTGCAAGGTGAAGGTATTTCTGGTCTTGACTCATGAGCCATTGGATGAACTTAACAGCAACGCTCATTTCAAGATGCTGTGTCAGGATTTCATGACATCATCCAATGGGATCTTACATACTTCTGCAATCTCTCAGATAGTCAGTCTTTGATTGCCATTCACAATTTCATTGACATTCCTGACATGAGCATCATTGGCAGATGTCAGGGAGAGTCCTGAGCAAGGGTCATTTTTAACTTCTGTCTGGCCACTTTTAAACCAACTGAACCATTCATAACACCAAGCACAGCTTAAACACTCATCTCCTAAACAATTGGTCTGACTGCAAAATGTTTTCTTGAGTTTCATTCAAAATTTAATGCAGACACATTACTCCTCTAACTCTGACATCTCGAAATTCATGGACTGTGAGACACAGTATTCTACTCAATACAACACTAATAATAACTAACAGATGTACAACAATGAAACTTCTGTCAGTTACACATTAAACACAGGTACGTTAAGGAATACCAACTGAATTTCACTCCAACACACCTTTGGCACAAAATCACAAATGTTCCATAATTTTTTGAACAGGAGAAAGAATCCCTACAGTTTGACCACAGCCTCTTAGCCCAGAAGTTTTAATTAATGAAGACCTCATATGAGTTTACCAATCCCAGCTGTGACTCACTGATATTTTGGTGATGGGATACTAGGTTTTTTTTTTCATTTTGTGAAGAGCACAATTTTATATTTCTGAACAGTTAAAGCAAGTTCCCATCTCTGCACCACTTTGAAAAATTATCAAGATCTGACTGCATATTTGTGCAGCTTCCTTCAGACTGTACTTCACTGTAGATAACTGCATCATTTGTAAAAAGTCTGAGGTTGCTATTAATATTGTCTGCAAGTTCATTAATATACAACACAAACAGCAAGAGACCCAATACACTCCCCCAGGGTACACCTGAAGTTATCTCTACATCTGTCAGTGACTTTCCATCCAAGATAACTTCCTGCCTCCTCCCTACCATGATATCTTCAATCCAGCCACAAATTTCATTTGTTACTCACTATGACCATACGTTTGATAATAAGCTTAGATGTGGTACTGAGTCAAATACTTTTCAGAAATCAAGAAATATTGCAGCTACCTCACTGCATTGACCCAAAGCTTTCAGAATGTCATGCGAGACAAGTATGAGCTGGGTTCCGCTTGACAGATATTTTTGAAATCCATGCTGACTGGCACAAAGGAAGTCATTTTGCTCAAGATATCTCATTATGTTTGAGCTCAGAATATGTTCCATGATACTACAACAAACTGATGTCAAGGACATTTAATGGTAGTTTTGTGGATCCATTCTATTACCTTGTGAATGGGTGTGACCTGTGCTTTCATCCAACTACTGGGTATTGATTTTGTTCAAGGCATCTGTGATAGATCATAGTTCAAAGGGGGGGCTAATTCAGCCACAAATTCAGTATAGAATCTGACAGGGATTCTATTGAGCCGTTGAGCTTTGTTCTGTTTTAACAATTTCAACCCCACTGATACTAATATCTATTTCACTCTTCTTTTCAGTGGTATGAGAACTAAGTTAGGGGAATTCTCCTGGATTTTCCTTCATAAAAGGGCTTTTGAAAATAGAGTTAAACTTTTCAGCTTTGGCTTTGCTACTCTCAAATTCAATCTCTGTCTCATCTGTCAGTGACTGGACACTAACTTTAGTGCCACTAATAGCCTTTACATGCAACCAGAATTTCTTTGGATTCTGTGGAAGATTGATAAACTTCTGCTACAGTAGTCATGATGGTATCACACACTGCTCTTTTGACAGCCAGGCACATTTCATTCAGTATTTCTCTATGGCCATATGCTTGATTTTATATGTATTATGCAGTAGTCTCTGTTTCTTTAGAAGTTTCTTTACTGTCTCTGTATTCCACGATGGGTCTGTCCCATCATGAATTGTTCTACTGGGTGCATATCTGCCTGGGACACGGTAAACTATTGTTTTTAAACTTGGCCAAAGTTCCTTTACATCCACTTGTCTTCAGATATGACAATACTTCTTCTTTTTCTAGTTTGCTGAACATATAAAGCTTTCTACTTGTTTTAGTTACCATTTGCACCTGGTACTCATTGTTGCTATAACTGCCTCATGGTCACTGACACCAGTTTTGATGCATACATCCTCAAAACTGTCAGTTCTATTTGTTTCCACTATATCTAATACATTTTCTTCATGAGTGGCATTCTGAACATTCTTGTCTAGGAAGTTTTCAAAAAAGGCAGTGCTAGGATATTTTGTTACACACACACCATTAACCAGCTGCTTGTTTGATGGTTAAAGTCTCCTGAGAATATTACAGTATGACTAATGTTTTTACATACAAACAAAATTAAATTTCCTCAAAAGTTTTTGGTTACATCAGGATGAGAGTCAGGCGGCCAGTAGATAGACCAATTAAGTATAATTTTATGTCCATTCTTGATAATGAATATCTGCAGACTCATATGCATCTTCAATTTCTATCTCAGTGGATATGAGTTTCTTGTTTACTATGACAAATACACTGCCTATATTTCCCATTAGCCTATTCATTCAGTATAAACCTAAATTTTCCATAACGTGCTTCAAACTCATAAACTTTGTTGTGAATGCTTCAGCAGTAAAACGTTAGGACTTTAATACTCTCACCTGTGAGGATCATTTCTTTGTATCTTATGCCAATACTTTTGGATTTTTTATAGCTGTCATTATCTCAAATGGATGGACAGTCCCCTAATCTAAAAACTCCTGTGTGCATGTAACACACATTCAGCTACCTTAGTAGCTGCCTCTGAGGTGCAGTGCACACCTTACAAATGTAGGGGGACCTTGCATTTGTCAAATGTAGGGGGCAGATCCAAGAAGTCACAGCCTAGGTTGTCACAGAACCTGAATGGTCTCTGTTTCAAGCCTGCCACTCACAGCAGAACCTGGGTCCATGATCTGGTCTGGGGTTCAATGCTGCAGATCATGAGCTTTGTTGAAACTCCATGAGTAAGGTTGGTGATCTCACCCTTCTTTGCTAGTCTGGAATGATCCAAGTATGACTTCAAACCACAGTTGAAAGCTGGTTACACACTGTTTTCTCAGTGGCTCATGTAACAGCACCTTCAACATGCTGAATGAGACCATCATGCATATACAGTAACTGCACCTGGTGTTCTTTCCCATCCCTTTCTGACATTTTCCTGAGGGGGTAATGGAACTGTTCAACACACATCTTTTCTCTTCCCCCCCCCCCCCCTCCCCGCCCCCCCCTCCACCCACCAATGAGAATCAGTGAACCCAATATATTATAATTTAAAATACGATCAAAAAGAGATTGAAATTACAGCTTGTATACTTTTTTGGAATTTTGAGTAAATGCACATTGATGAAGCTTAATACTGACATAAAGTTACTTATTTTATGAGAAACATAATTATGTAATACAATTTTACTTCATAGTTATGCTCATTGGTGAAGTTAAAAACATTTACATTCAGTATTGTAAATGTTCAAAAAGATAAAATCAATAGAAGGCTTTCTTAGTAATCACTTTTATGAAATATTAATCAACTGCAATTTCTTTGTCAAAGATGACAATTATGTTGATTATACTGATCATATAAACATATCTTTGAACTGAAATGGATACATCTCTATCCTTGTTCACTTGGGGGGGGGGGGGGGGGCGGTTGTTACTTTTGTTGTCATGAATTGCGTTAATTTGTGAAAGCTGCAAAATATATAATAAAATAATTTTGAAGAGACGGTACATTCCTGTTACAAGATATCATTTATTTGATTTATGGATAAACAGAATCTGGACTTCTCCCCACAGCTTTAGCTTGAAGAGATCATTAACCCATGATTACCAAGCCTACACAAAGGAGAACCTACAGCAAAGAATGAGAAATAAGTTATGTGTAAAGTACTTTTTACTGACTATTTCTCTCTCTCTTTCTGCATTTCAAGAATTAAATAACTGAAGATTCTTACCATCCAAAACACAAATAGGAAAAGGCAGATTGCAACTTACTGTAAAGAAGACATGTCAGGTTCTAGATAGGCACAATTGAAAAGACACTACCTGGAGTTTCCATTGTTTGATTTTTTGCAAAACACAAATAGTAATAGTGCAAAATTTGTGGTAATTGACAAAATTTTCATTAAATTTAGGTACTTTATATGGGTAAAAAGAGAGAAAAGGTGTCGGAAATGGTACCATTATTTGCCACACATTTTAGGTTGCAACTATTAACAGACCCCTACCTGCGTATGTTGCCTCTACTGGATACAATACACAAGTCACAGTGGGTTTCCTAAGAGGTCACCTAAGAGACGAAGTAAGTCTCACTGTCTCCGTTTTGGTTTCAATGAAAGACAGCACCTTATTCTGTTTGTTAGATGGATGGTGTAACATCCTGAGTTCTCTCTGATCCATATTTCCCCTGTACAAGATGCCTAGGCCTATCATTGACACATCATACACAGTCAAGTGAATGAGCAATGATGGGTCCTGTATTTTTTGCAGAAGTGACAGTATCCACACAAGAGGATAGTACTCGAGCTACCTCTGGTAATAGACACTTTATAGCATTCCCAACATACTCATTTGCAGCAGCTTCCAATTTCTTGACAGTGAAGTGTGAATGTGTACATTTTACTGCTTAAAAGTCAGTTGTGCAGTTAGCCAACTTTACTGCCGCACCAACGCACCATGTTCGGGAAAGAGACTATTGTGACAGTGTGAGAATGTGTTTGCCATAAACACATTCATTCAACATGGATCAGTAAATGGACAACTGATAAATGAGATTTTTCTTGTAATATCTATGCACTGCCAATCATGCGAAATGGCTATTGCGCAAATAGTTTGGCTCAGACTTCGATCCTAGAGGAAGAACACCTCCAGTCATATGAGTACATCACCAGATCGTGTGATGGTGAGAAAACTGTGGACATATATCTGAAACAAAAAGAACTTTCCTCTTGACTCACGGGGCCCCACATACTTCACAGATGTGGGGAAATGAAAATGAAACAATGGGACAGTGCTGAATTGACTTCTGTATGTGTCAGTGGGGAACTTGTGTTATGCTTCACCCATGTGGTCCACAGCTAACAGAAACAGGCTCTCGAACATGCATCTGTACAGTACCATCACTCAGCTCACACTGCTTTGTTTGCCTCAGTCCCCTGTGTGCCACGCTGTTTCCACAATTTAGTCTAATGGTAAATCTGTGTGTGGACAGATGCCGTATGTGGCTGGCTTACAGGTTGCCAGTGACTGGGTGATGGCGTGGTGATGTCAGTGGATGGGACTGGTAAGGGGCATGGTGAGTGTGTCCTTTGCAGCAGACTAGTGATAGCAGTGGCAAACAGCACTGGCTGCAAACTGTTTGTAGTAATATTTCATACAGGCCTCATGACTGTGATTAACATGAAACGATGTCACCTTCAGAAATATTGGTGTACAGACAATTAATACAAAATAACGAAACAAGTATTTGCCAATCATACAATTAATACAAGATAATGAAATAAATTGCCCATATATCACATTGTTCAGAACAGCACAAAATAACATGTGATGTAGTCTGCCACTGGCTGTGGTGCATGTGACCCTGGCACTTTTGGTAAGTGTGAACCAGGTAGCTGTGCTGGATGGCTGGGTGAATGGGGGTGAGGCCAAGTTGCACACACCAGCATGATGCCAGCCAAAGTGGCCGTGCGGTTAAAGGCGCTGCAGTCTGGAACCGCAAGACCGCTACGGTCGCAGGTTCAAATCCTGCCTCGGGCATGGATGTTTGTGATGTCCTTAGGTTAGTTAGGTTTAACTAGTTCTAAGTTCTAGGGGACTAATGACCTCAGCAGTTGAGTCCCATAGTGCTCAGAGCCATTTGAACCATTTTTTGAACCAGCATGATGAGAACTGGCAGTATCTTGTTTCATCAGCAGCCGTGGGTGTGGACTCTGCCTGACTGGAGGTGGAGGAAGCATCATCCATTGGAAAGTCTTCCTCTGGGTTAAATAAACAAATGGTGACTGGAGCACTCATGATGAATGGTGACCTGATTCAGCTGACTGAGACTTTGGTATGGTTGCCATTGAACTCAATGCTGAGTGTTCTCTAATTGTGGGTGATCACACAATGTGATCCTGACCAGGGAGTTGAAGTTATGTCTGTACCATGTCAGTACACAACATGATGTGTGTACACTACTGTAGATCAGGTGTATGAACACTTTTCTGGCACCATGCCATGTCTGGGCATGTGGTCAGAGGCTCACCATATGGGTCCTGAGACATTTGGTTGCAGGTGGGTGTATGGTTTGGTATGGCTATGGTATTTCCTCCACGAAATTGCCAGAGGTGGTGAGAGGTTGTCAGATCAGCTTAGAAAGGTTGCTGACAGTTGTAGAGGGCTGGGCATGGCAGCTTTGCACACCTCTGTCAACCAATCATGTAATGTAAGTTTGTAAACACCTCTATGAAAAAGCCTCAGCAGTGTCATAGCTATATAGATAACTGTTGGTTTTACTTGGAGCTGTTAGCACTAGGCATTCAAAAGCTGGCAATAGTTCTGCAAACTGTCATGGATCTTCTTATGCCTACTCAACTATAGCTCATGTTAGACCACTACAGGTGCTGTGAGGGAGGCAGTCCAGTTGTTCATCACTCTCCTGTCCTTGGGTGATGGCCTCAAAGTTCACAGGAGGAGAGCTAAGTGAATAAACACAGGACAAGCAGTCAATGATGATACTGTCTAGTCCAGAAATATGGCAGATGCCCATGAAGAACTGGGGCAGGTATTCCACATGCTAGAACTGACAAAGTGAACACTTGATGTGGTTGTTCTGAAACACCCTAGTGACAAGTTGGCCTTTTCTCAGCCCATCAGTAGCATGTCAACATTAATGACACAAGATGGGTGGAATAATACTTAACGTCCTTCAGTGCGCCAGGTAGGCAAGTGAGCTCCATAAATTTGTCCACAATTTTTGTGTATGGTCCAGGGCACTTCACATGTTTTACACTGAAGAAAGCAACCTGCTACCACTGCCCCACTATCTTCAAACTTTGCCTAGATTTAATCAGCTGGGAATTAGCATCATCAAATAGCAGCTTGTACGGTCAGAGGAAATTAGCACCCAGTATTGGCTCATTGATGTCAGCCACAGGGAATGTCCAAGCACTGGTGTGCAAGGTGATATGTGTCATACATTTTTATGGTGTAATTGTTCACAGCCATATGAGACAGTGCCTTGGCAGTCATCCTGTCTCTCAGCAAAGTGTATGGGAATATAGAGATGATAGAACCTGTATCAACTATGTATTTTATACTGCCATCTCATTCCGCTAAGAAGAAACACTTTGATATAGCTTTGAAGCTGACTGTTTCTAGGCCCATTCACAGCTGCCTTTTGGGTTTGAACAGGATGGCTGGCAATTGGCTGCATCACTTTCAGAGTGGGCATGACACCTACAAAATCCATTAATAAAGAAGTTCTCGTGCCAGTGGGGACATACACACCAAAAATAATACAACACATGAAAGAAAACACTAGAATCTTCACAAGTAAAGCACCCATAGAAAACAAAACAAAACTTCAAACAAAACTCTCATTGCTTTGTCCATTCAGTGGGCACTGTTTGTGCACAATGACGTAGAAAAATGAAACAATTCCTCATACACCACACTGTATATAATTTAAATGAATTTCTAGAGCTATAAGATTTCTGTAAGATGTATTATATTATAAATGATGTACTTTGTATGTGAAAGTATTTAATACCATCTATCTTGTAAGTATATTGTCTGCAGTGCCGATTTTTTTTTTTTTTTAATGTTGAGTGTAATATTGTATATCTTATATTTATATTGTTTACATTATTGTTTGTTTTTCTTCTCCTTTTGCCCATATGATATTCCATCCATTGATTTGTCCTGCATTACAATACAATCTTTGTACAAAATGTACAAGGTGTACAACTTTGCTTCCACCATTTTTTCACCAACATTTGAGGCTTTGATGAAACAAACTGGTTACACACATATCATTCAAAGTATTTTCCATTGCTGGCTACTACTTTTGAACATCTTTCGGGCAGCGTATGAACCCCTCATTGAAAAAATTGTTCATCTTTTGAAGTGATACACGAATCGATCCAGTTTTTGACTTCTTCGTGAGATCAGAAGTGTTGGTCAGCCAGGCCATGTACCATTGATCTAAACACATGGTAGTCAAAGGGAGCAATGTCTGGAGAATATGGCAGGTGGGGTAGGACTTCCCATTTTAATGTTTCCAAGTACGTTTTGACCTCTTTTACAACATGGGGTCGAGTGTTATCGTGCTGCAAAATTACTTTATCATACCTATCACTGTATTGCAGCCATTTGTCTTTTAATGCTCTGCTCAAAGACATTAATTGTGTTCGATTATGAGCACCTGTGATTGTTTCACTTGGTTTTAACACCTCGTAGTAGACGTCACCAAGCTGGTCCTACCAAATTCAGAGCATGATCTTGGAGCTGTGAATATTTGGTTTGGCCATCAATGTGGAACCATGGCTGGGATATCCCCATGATTTTTTTGCATTTGGGGTTATCATAATGAACCCATTTTTCATCCCCAGTCACGATGCAATGCAGAAATCCCTTCTGTTTTTGCCTCTGAAGCAACTATTTACAAACACACAAGCCCCGTTCAACGTCTCTTGGTTTCAGGTCACTCGGGACCCAATTTCCTTCTTTCTGAATCATACCCATAGCCTTGAGATATTTTGAAATTGCTTGCTGTGTCACTCCCACTAATTATGCCAATTCTTCTTGAGTTCAACATGAGTCTTCACTCAGCAATGTCTCCAATTCTGCATCTTCGAAAACATTCTCTCTTCCACCACTATGCCTGTCTATGACATTAAAATTGCCATTCTTGAAGTGTTGAAACCACTCATGATATGCTCTTTCACGAGTAGCATCCTTACCGTACATACTTGAGAGCATTCAATGAGACTCAGGTGCTGTTTTCTTCATATTGAAACGAAACAGTAACACCTCCCACAAATGACAAGAATTAGGCTCATAAACTGACATTTTCAATCAATAACAACTTTATGGTGTGGACACAAACGGACTAATGTTTGAATGAGGTATGTTGACGAGGTCCAAACTAACTACCTAATGTCTGCCATCTGTTTCTTTCGACTGCTACTTACCATTGTCACCACCTATCAGCAAATGGCGGAAGTAAAGTTGTACACCTTTTAGTTTTACAGGACCAAATAAAAATTGATTCAAATTTTTGTAAGTTAAATGTGTTTTGCTTATGGTAATATATTTCACAATGATCATTATTTGTGGTTTATCATTTAGTGTAAAAAAGTAACATGCCTTGTCACATTAGTTTCCTCTTCCAACAAGAGTGCGTACTGTTAGCATTTATTGTAAATTATTGCTACTTGTGAATGTATTAGTGACTATAACCTGAAAAACATTTCAGAGCAAGATAGAACCTGTACCAGATTTTCTGTTTTCGTAACACATATCTCGTTTTTGGTGTAAATTTCTTTAGTTCTAAAAGACTCTTGGTTATACCTGTAGCACTTCAGACTTATAAATTAAAAGAGAGTTATCAAGTTGAGTTTAAAGTTATCAGTACTGGCACTTGTAGCTTGTTCTGTAAAATATTGCACGAGGCATAAGTCATTTGTTTACTGCTCTGTAAAATATTGCACTGGACATAATGCAGCCAAACTGTGTTTGCTGTTCTGGGGCAGGGGATGAGTTGCTTTCTATTCATAAACAGCTGGAAATCATTCTGACTGCTGTTGTGGCAGCCATACCACAGAAATGCATGAACAGCAGAACTACAGTTGTGAAGATATTGCTCCTGCCTTGTGTTATGACTATGAATAATGAAGATAGCCTGGAAAAGGTTTTTATTGTTGATTACAAATATCATCAATGAGTAGATGTACTGAATTGTGAGTGTCAATACACCAAGTGTCTAGAAAAGGAGCCAACAAGATGTCCAGTTTGAAACATCACAGATCAACCTCACAGCTCATTTTTGTATTTTGAAATATTTTTCCACTTCTGAAGTATTTCCCCACAGTATTACATCATACAAGGTCAGAGGATAAAATATACGAAATATCACAAAATGATTGTTTCCCTGCCAAACATGAAGCAAAATAGCTCTTAGTGCAAAACATTGCAAAACAGTGCCTAGGTTCTTATTTCATCTCAATTTATTATCCATTTACAGACCTAGAAATCTCTTATATGTGAAGTTTTCATTTACTTTCTGGTCATTGATTTTTATTTCAAGGTCTCGAAGCTTGTTATTTGCTGTCTGAAACTGATTACATTTGATTTTGAGAGTTTTAATGGTAGACTACTTGCTGTAAACTACTTGTATACTTACTGTGTTACTGTTTCAGTTGTAGTCAGTATTGTGGATTTCATGTCCTTGATCAAGATACTAGTATCATTGGAAAACATTCCCATATTTTTGCATTGTTATTTATTGATGCTGGCAAGTCAGTGTACAAGAAGAAGATCAGTGGTCCAAGGATTGAGTTTTGGGGAACACTGTACTTCACAGTTCACCACTCTGATATTACTGTTTTACTTGCGCCTGTTAGGGCAACTCTTTGTTTCCTGTTATGTAAATAGGATTCTAGCCAAGCTAATGGTTGTTGTTTGATGTCATAGTGTGGGAGTTTTGTAGTAGTATGTTGTGTTGTACACAGTCAAAAGCTTTAGCGAGATCACAGAAAATCCCTACAGCATACCTTCCATAGTTCAGTTGATGCAAAAATTCTTTTGTAAGACTGAATATAGCCCCCTGTTTGGAGAGCCCTTTGTGAAAGCCAAACTGGGAGGGGTCAGTGAGTTATTTTGTGATAGGTGTTGATACAGCCTGTTGTACACTACTCTCTCAAACATTTTTGAAAGAATTGGCAGTAAAGAGATAGCCCAATAGTTAGATATTACATGACTGTCACCACCTTTGTGTACTGTCATCACTGTAGCATGTTTTAATCTATTAGGAAATATATCAGTTTTTCATAAATAGCACAATACATTGCCAATTAGTCACCAAACAATTTTAATGCCCTGGTTAACATTTCATCATGATAAGAAGAGCTGGTACTTTCTGGGAATTGACTGTTTTTATAATTTCATTGGGTGTTCTTGAGGTTTAAAGTGTTGTTTAATTGTTGGTGTATTTTGGGTAAGATTAAGTGGTTTTATGGTGTCTGAAGGAGGCTGAGTGTTTTGTGTTCATATGTTTTTGTCTATACAGGAAAAATTTATTGAATTCTGAGGCTGCCCTTTTCAGATTACTGTAATCTATCCCATCTTCTATGCACTGTGCTACCCCTGATTCTTCTCAGATTTTGTCCCTGTTTGTTTCTGTTTTATGATTTGCCATAAGGTGTTTGTTTTATTTCTGACCAGTTATTTTTTCGTGCATAATGCATGTTTCTGGCCTTTCTGATCACACAATTTAAAATTTTACAGTACCTCTTATAGTTTATTTTCACTGCTCTGTTTGTACTGTTCTTCTGTTCCAGAAAAAGTTCCCTTTTTCTGACACTTTATTCGAATCCCAGATGTTATCCATTCTTTCTGCCTACTTATATCTGTTTTAGTTTTGATTTGTCTTCAGGTGAAGCTGCCTTCAAAGTGTTTGAGAACAACATTTAAAAATGAGTTAAATTTCCTATCCATAGTGTCTTCAAGGTAGACTCTGGAACATAACAGTCCATTGAAACCCATTTAAAACACGTATTTTTCAATTCAAATTGAAATAAACAGGAACCATGTAAACAAAAGGTGGCTCTGTGCTTCTAGAATTGTTGCAGTAAAACTGGTTACTAAATTACAATTGTATTGAAATGTATAGGTCCTGTAATGGTAGGAACATTTTCCAAGCCATGTATCTTCTGCATTTTTTAAAAAAAGTAAAAGTATTGTAAATATTTCATATTTTGAGTATTTGCACACTCCTAAAATGTTAAATGCTTGAAAATCCATATATGTATTTGCTCTATAAGAGCCAGTGTAACTGCTGAAATATGTCTTAATTTTGAGGCAGCAGTTTTAATTGTAATTTTATTAAAAAACCCTTTATAATAATACCACGTATTGTTCAGAACTATATATAAAGGGGCAGCCATGTTGGCATTTTACGTCAGTGTCTTATGAGATTTTGTGCAAGAAGCATGTAATTGCTTAAGTAAGATGTACATCAGTGTTGTAAGCATGTCAGCATTTTTGAGTTTTGCCAATGTAACATAATAATTATGACATGACATAGAATAAAGGTTCTGAAACATAATGTTACTGGTCATTCTTGGTGTAAAAACCAAGTTACAGTGGACATGAAGGAACACCGTGCCTGTGGCAGCAGCAGATAAAAAGCAGTTGGATGAGTACACCCTACAAAATTATAAGAATTTTAATAATAATTTCACATGTGGTGAATGGAGCTGGGATATGTCAAGCTTCTGTAAATTAATCTTATATTTTCTTTCAGAAAAAGTTTGTAATTCTATATTGTATTTGAAATATTTATGCAAAGAAAACAACGAGATCATAATCAGCAGCACTACAATACAAAGAAAGTAATGATAAATGCCAAAAACAAGGCAAACTGAAATAATCAAAAAGCATAGCAGAAGAAAAGTATTGTAAGTACTTTTTTTGTTTTTCACTAGCTTTGTTTATAGGGAAGACAACAGGGAGGTTGACATAAATAATCAGAAAGGTGAAAATGTTAGTGGGGAGGAAATAAATGATAATGACACAACTATTTGTCCATCAATCCATGATGAAGATAATGTAGTTAATTGAAACAACGGAATTGGGGAGACCAGTGACCACAATAATTTGAGTGTATGTTCACCTTTTCATGAGTTCGAGTCAAGTGCATCTGTTTTGGATAGATTAGTTCAACTGATGGAGGAACAGAAAAAGTCGATTGATGAACATAAAATTTCTCTCGATCAAAAACTTCACTCTACTGAAAAGAAATTAAATGGACATGGGAACCCAATACGTGAAACAAAAGATAGCTTAGAAAAATGTTGGGTTCAAGTAGACAAAAATACCAAAAATGTGTCAGTTATGGAGAGGGAAATTTCTACTTTACAACAACAACAGCAGAATTTTGAAGGAAGGTTAGATTCTGCAGAAAGAAAAGATGATAGTTTCAAAAAATTTGCAACCTCAGAATTTCAGTATTTAAAAAAGTTTAACAAAGATGTAGTGAAAAAATTTACTGATGCAGATTAAAGTATACAAAACTTTACCAAAATTGTGAATGATAATTTTACAGAAATAAAAGGAGATGTAGGTATATGTTTAGGGTGAACCTCAAATTTCAAATCAGAAATTCAGGAAATTGACGACACTGTTACTATAAAATCTTTGAGCAACTACAACCAATTTTGGAATAATATCAATATCAAAACCTATTCAGGGGAAGGGAATATACATCCTGTCAACTTTATGTTGCAAATTAAAGACAATTTTGAAAGTAGCATGAGTGGCAATTGAAAAATTAAATTCGTTAAAAAATTCTTAGACGGTGAGGCTCTCTCGAGGGCTAACCAGACAATCAAACCTGACATGACTTTTTGTGAAGTTGAACGTGCTTTTATGAATAAATTTTGGTTGGAAACTATACAAGCCAGAATCAAGTCCAATTTCTTAAATGGTCCAAATTTCAAGCAAGGTAGTAGTCGAATGAAAACATTTTGTGAACAGCAGTTAAAAACATTAGTGCATTTAGATAAGCCACTAGATGAGATAACTCAAATTGGTGCTTTCAAAAGACATTTACCACAAAGAGTACAGTGGAGTCTGGTCTATGCACCTGACAACACTAGTGAGGAATTTTT
Organism: Schistocerca americana; assembly: GCF_021461395.2. Taxonomy (NCBI): domain Eukaryota; kingdom Metazoa; phylum Arthropoda; class Insecta; order Orthoptera; family Acrididae; genus Schistocerca; species Schistocerca americana. The sequence goes on from NC_060122.1 coordinate 671,680,926, forward strand.
GAGATATGTTGACAAATTAGACTTAGCCTGGGAAAGAAATGAAAGGTATAATGACAGGCAAGATGACAGTAGAAATAGAAACAACAGAGCTTTCAAAGATCATTTTGAACATAGGGATAGAAGAGGAGGTTTTAGAAATGAAAATTATAGGGGAGAGTACCAAGGAAACAGTAAATTCAGAAATGATGGCAGAAGAAATGTGGAAAGAAATGATAGGCAGAGATCAGAGAACAGAAATTTTGAACCAAGAAACAGGCAGTGGGGACAACGTCAAGGAAATAATGGTAACAATTTTGATAACAGAAGGAATGGTCTGGCAAACTAAGGCCTGCTTCTTTTGGAGCCTGGTGGAGTGACACAAATAGAAATGGTGTTTATAATCAGACACAATGTGCTGATTTCAGAAAGGGAAGGGGTAGAGCAAATAGGATATACCAAAACTACACTCCTGGAAATTGAAATAAGAACACCGTGAATTCATTGTCCCAGGAAGGAGAAACTTTATTGACACATTCCTGGGGTCAGATACATCACATGATCACACTGACAGAACCACAGGCACATAGACACAGGCAACAGAGCATGCACAATGTCGGCACTAGTACAGTGTATATCCACCTTTCGCAGCAATGCAGGCTGCTATTCTCCCATGGAGACGATCGTGGAGATGCTGGATGTAGTCCTGTGGAACGGCTTGCCATGCCATTTCCACCTGGCGCCTCAGTTGGACCAGCGTTCGTGCTGGACGTGCAGACCGCGTGAGACGACGCTTCATCCAGTCCCAAACATGCTCAATGGGGGACAGATCCGGAGATCTTGCTGGCCAGGGTAGTTGACTTACACCTTCTAGAGCACGTTGGGTGGCACGGGATATGTGCGGACGTGCATTGTCCTGTTGGAACAGCAAGTTCCCTTGCCGGTCTAGGAATGGTAGAACGATGGGTTCGATGACGGTTTGGATGTACCGTGCACTATTCAGTGTCCCCTCGACGATCACCAGTGGTGTACGGCCAGTGTAGGAGATCGCTCCCCACACCATGATGCCGGGTGTTGGCCCTGTGTGCCTCGGTCGTATGCAGTCCTGATTGTGGCGCTCACCTGCACGGCGCCAAACACGCATACGACCATCATTGGCACCAAGGCAGAAGCGACTCTCATCGCTGAAGACGACACGTCTCCATTCGTCCCTCCATTCACGCCTGTCGAGACACCACTGGAGGCGGGCTGCACGATGTTGGGGCGTGAGCGGAAGACGGCCTAACGGTGTGCGGGACCGTAGCCCAGCTTCATGGAGATGGTTGCGAATGGTCCTCGCCGATACCCCAGGAGCAACAGTGTCCCTAATTTGCTGGGAAGTGGCGGTGCGGTCCCCTACGGCACTGCGTAGGATCCTACGGTCTTGGCGTGCATCCGTGCGTCGCTGCGGTCCGGTCCCGGGTTGACGGGCACGTGCACCTTCCGCCGACCACTGGCGACAACATCGATGTATTGTGGAGACCTCACGCCCCACGTGTTGAGCGATTCGGCGGTACGTCCACCCGGCCTCCCGCATGCCCACTATACGCCCTCGCTCAAAGTCCGTCAACTGCACATACGGTTCACGTCCACGCTGTCGCGGCATGCTACCAGTGTTAAAGACTGCGATGGAGCTCCGTATGCCACGGCAAACTGGCTGACACTGACGGCGGCGGTGCACAAATGCTGCGCAGCTAGCGCCATTCGACGGCCAACACCGCGGTTCCTGGTGTGTCCGCTGTGCCGTGCGTGTGATCATTGCTTGTACAGCCCTCTCGCAGTGTCCGGAGCAAGTATGGTGGGTCTGACACACCGGTGTCAATGTGTTCTTTTTTCCATTTCCAGGAGTGTATGTATCCAGAAGACAACCTGGAGTGAACAAAACGAATTTTGATAGGGAATTTTGGGAGAATTTTTTATCTGAAAACAAAGATGAACAAAAAAGGAAAAGACAATCTCAATTTAAAATGAAGGAAAACATTTTGACAAATTTCTTTGATAGTAGATGTAATAGCAGTTACTGAAAGTGCTGAGAACACATCTGATGAGTATGGTTTAGTGAAAATGTTGAATGATTGGGAAATGAGTGAAAGAACTGATACTGGTGTTTTATGTATGGAAGCTGATGATCATGTACTTAAAAATGAAATTGAAGATGACAGTGTTATTCCAGATAAAATGTCAGTAAGCAATAAAAAGGAAAAGGATGTGATGTGGTAGAACAGAAGGATCATAGTGTCGAAGTTGTTGGTGTAATTGAAGAGGTGTGTGAAGATGGAAATGAATTTAGTGTTGAGAGTAATATTAAGTTTCTGATGATGATGATGATGAGGTTGGTGATATCGTCTTCCTCACAGAATTGGATGGAATGGTATATGCAGAAGTTATGGGTGATGATTGTATGCTGAATGATTCTGGAAACACTGATGTAAGCTTGAGTGATGATTCTGAAACAAGTAGAAAAGTACATGATGGTATAATTTTGCCAGTAGATGTTAGTGATATTGTGTCTGAATGTATTAATGAAAATGAGAGAGAAAATTTGATCAGTGATAAAACAGTGAAAGTAGTTAGTGACTACGATAACAAATGTAACCATAATGACTAAAGGTTTAAAATCATAAATGAAATTTGTCAAAATGTGTATTTAGGGAAGGAAAGTTGTTTTTAAAATCTAAAACAGACACCTAATAGAAAAATAATCAGTAGATGTGTAGAAACAGTAGAAGAAAGACATGATTGTGACAAAGGGGTGAATTTCCAGGATATAGAGGAGGATCTGTTATTTAAAAATGAAGTCAATGAAATTGGTAAAGAACTTGGAAGTCCATATATTGTAGTACAGATTTCTGATTGGATAGGAAACTGTCTTCTAGACACAGGTAGCCCAATTACAGGATTATCAAAGAAGCTAAGAGACAGGATTACAAATAATGAAAATTTCACAGAATTTCCAGTAACAGGGGTAAGGGTAAAAGGTGCAACAGGAAAAAGTAGTAAATTGAGTACCAGACAAGTTTTACTAGAATTTAAAATTAATGATGTGAAATTTGTACAAGGATGTGAGACCTTAACTTTTCCTGGCAATTCGAATGTTCAAATAGCTTACGGATTTGCTGCCGGGTGACGTCGTCAACCACCACCGATATTTCGACAGGAGCACACCCTGCCTTTCTCAAGGCACAACTGCAAGGAGGAAGCAATGTGCAAGGGAATTTAATACCTTGGTTCACAGAGGAGAAACAAGGAAGATACCACACACAGAACAAGTCACTGCAGAGTCAACACACAACCAAAGATAACCAACATCAGAAATATCGATAGTGACTATTAATCAACAGGTGAGGTAGCACTAATTCTGTCCCTCTGTTTTTTGATGAGAGACAGAGCCGGATTCCAAGCAGCATTTAAACAAAATCCACCATCTCTGTTTATAAGGTTGCTTGTTAGTTTGATTTCAACAGCTTCCTTAATAACACTATCCCAATAGCTGGATGTGCAAGCCGGAATTTCCATGTTGTTGTATTCCATAGGATGACCGGTGTCAACGCAATGTTCTGTAATAGCGGATTTGCTCGGATGTTGTAAGTATGTGTGATGCTTATGTTCAATACACCTGTCTTCCACAGTCTTGATTGTCAGAAATTTATTTGAAATGCATCTTACATTACACAGTCAACATTATACTGTATACTTTAGCAAACTCTACAGCGAGTACCCAGTGAAAGTGACATAACTAATACAAGGAAATTTATTATCATCTCAGTTATCATTGAACATTTGAACTTTCTTTTAAATTCTTATTTCCATCATGAATTATGAATTAAAAAGTGATTTGAGGACTTGAAATAGTTGAGACTACATTCTGTGCACTGTATAGTCAAGACAAAATCTGGGGGTGAAAATCCTCTCAGAATCACTTTTTCAGTAAATTTGTGGTGCAATTTAACAGATAGGGGATTTGTGGTACTTTCATAGATACACCATGTGGCATATGTTGCCTTGCCCCAGCCAGTGACTTAATATTTATTTTCTGGAATCACTCCTCTTCTACTATCCTATCTAGATAGTAAGAGCACAGTTAGGTTTCTTCTACTATCCTAGGGTATACAGTGTGCAACATGTAAGACACAAGACTATAACTTGACCAGTTACTTAAATAACAGTGTGGTAAAAGAAAACAACACCAATTTCATTTATTAGTAATCAGTATTTTCAAAAATTATATCCATTTTTCTTATTAAGATTCAACATGTAGTAGTTTGCCACTGTGTACCAGTAAGATATAACAGAGTAAGAAAGATTTTTGTGGTAAAGGTTTTAACACTTCCACTTCATTATTATCTACTCATCGGTAAGGTAATCCTCAAAACTTCGATGGCAGATGAACTGACTTATCAAAAGTGTATGTCATCTGATGTTATCTAGAATCATAAGTAGAAGGTTAAAATGAAAGTTTTCTCCACATAACTGAAATATTTGTAGATTGCCTGGATCTTCATGAAGCGTGTGGTTTACAGTGAAAGTGATCAGTTCCAGTTTTTAAACATTTATTCTTCCGTTCGTAACAGCTGATCAAATCCATAATGACACATTGCAACGAGGACGAGTTGAACAATATGTCTTCATAAAACAACTGACTGGTTCACAAATCAAGAAACATACTTTTTCACAACTTTAAACCTTAGTGAAATAATATTCAAGTAAGTAACACAGGTTACACTTCGAGATATCAGCTCAAACTGCCCGACCCAGCAGCTTCGTTGCTTCCCTATTTATATATTCTAAATAATGGATGGTCACTTTGACCATTATTACTTAATAATGACAATATATTTTTAATTGTATTTCCAATTAAAAGTTCCAAAGCTAAGATGTTCTGATTACACAGGATAATTTGTCTAAAATCACAGAATTGAATAATATGTGAAATTTATAATGTAAAAATGTTTTTAAATGTGAAAATTCCATAATGAACTTCACAAGATTAATTAATACACGCTAGTTACATAATGACTCACATTCCTAACAATAATTGAAAGTAAGAGGGTAAAACGAAACAGGTTTTGATTGACAGAATTTGTAACAGATGCCTGTAATTTTATAATTAGGCGAATATCTGGTTACAACAATATGAGTTTAATTAATAAAGTCATTAAGACGGAATGTTCTTTACGGTTTTCATCTTAAATTTACGTTTTACAATATGTGCCTTCATTTGCAAGCGACAGAATAACTTCTTGAATGAGTGAACTACATTTCTAAAGGCCAATTATTTGAATAATTACAGCTGGTGATTAATACTGTATATTTTATTCCTACCATTTTCACAAATTCAAGTCTTTCCCATTACTACAATGAATGCCACAGTTTGTTAAAATACATTGTCATTTTTTTATTTTGTAATAGTGTCTGCTAATTAGTCTCCAATTTAGTGTCATTTTTATGAAATTCATGAATCACCACAATACCAATCATTTTAAAGTGAGGTATTGTGCTACACGATGTCAGGGAATCGAAGTTTTCATTAAGTCTTTGTATATTAGGTATATTACAAGGTGATAAGATTTTATGCTGATTTTGTAAGCCATGCTTATGAAATGTAAGACAGGAGAACTTAGTTTTGAAATGAACTGATGTTTTATTATCACTACAGATGTTTTTCTTATGGAGATAAGTGCATGATAACTATGTATGTTACTGTTGAAATTATTGAAATTCCGTAAGTCTTTATAACATTACCTTGGATTGTTTGGAATTATATATAAAGGGGCAGCCATGTTGCCATTTTACATCTGTGTCTTATGAGATTTTGTGCAAGAAGCATGTAATTGCTTAAGTAAGATGTAAGTCAGTTTTTTAAGCATGTCAGTATTTTTGAGTTTTGTCAATGTAACATAATAATTGTGATATGATATAGAATAAAGGTTCTGAAACATAATGTTAGTATTGGTCATCCTTGGTGTAATAGCCAAGTTACAGTGGACATGAAGGAACACTGTGCTTGTGGCAGCAGCCGATAAAAAGCAGTTGGATGAGTACACCCTACAAAATTATAGGAATATTAATAATAATTTCACAACTTCTTCCCACAGTTCCTGTTGCAGACTATTTCTAAAACTATTGGTGGATTCATTGTTTATTATTCTGACATGCCTTACGTGGGTGCGTATGTTAACCATTTTTCTGTTGATGAGTTTTGGGAATGTTATTTGGCCATCATTATCAGATAGGCCATTTACTATTGCTGGTGTTTTTATATCACAATACTGCATGGGATCCAGGAAAAAAACTATCAATCACTGTTTTGCTGCAGTCATCTACCCTTGTTGGGAATGAAATCACTGGGTGTAAGGTAAAGCGAGACACCAATCTTTCTAATTGTCTGTGGTTATTGCTGGTTGATTGAAAGTCTATGTTAAAATCCCCACACAAAATAATTTTACTGTTGCTCTTGTAAAGTTTTATAAGGGCAGTTTCTAACTGAGTAAGAAACTTTGGCATATTTGCTATTGGTACCCTGCACATGGCTATAATCACGATGGACTGTGTTTCTAGTTATAACTTGACTGCACAGCATTCAAAATCTTCTTCAACACAGTGTTGACCTCCATCTGCAGCCTGAGACTTAAGAGTGTTGTGAATAAAATTTGCAATACCTCTTTTTCTTAAGTTGGTCCTACAATATTTAGAACTTATTTTGTAATTTTCTAAGTGTATCTGCTGAATTTTTGCAGATCCTAAATGCTGCTCTGTTAAGAAAAGTACATAACAGCTGTTTCATCTAAATCTGTTTTATCTTGAATTGAAAGCAGCAGCTCTTCCCTTTTACCACACTTCTTACATTCTGATGGAATATTTAAAGCAACATTATCAGAGTCCTTACTTCTGTTTCTCTGCAAGAGTCTGACAATTCACAAAAATATATCTTTCTTCTGCAAATATATAACAAAATTAGGGAAATGTTGATTTTGAATGACAGTACTGTGGTCAAAAGTTTCTGAAAACACAAGTTAAGTTTACAACTGACAATATAAAACTTACAATTAACAATACAGTACCATTCATTATATCATGATGCTTGAACAAGGTTTTGTAAAATCGTCTAAATTTTACATCATGTTTGGTCCTAAATTTTTGAAACTATTTTATCTCACTCATTTGATTTTATTTGAAGATAAAAGCAGTACCCTAAGTCACCATAAATATGTAAATATAATTAAATAAACATATTAACTGCACTGATTTTGCAACTTATCTGATTTGGTGTGCCTTGTGACACTAGTGCACAAAGATGAATACTGAAGCATCAATATATCTCTTGAAGACAATATGAATTGTGAAATATAACAAATGCACATCCGCTTGGGGTGGCTAACATGAGTGGCTCATTAGTAACAACAGGTAGTAACTTATCATCTGTCAAATTTCTAATAGAGTATTTACTTCTTTAACAGAGGATCTTCTGGAACCCAAATTCTATTCCAATTTCTTCAACTGTGGCTTCATTTCATTTGTAAATATTGTAAGGATTTCTGCATTCTTAATTGTAGCTTGTGCTGAATTAACTATTGTCTCTAATAATGCTTCTTTTATTATTTGCTCATTATTTGCTTGAATGTTGTCTACTGAACTAACTGTATACAAATGTTCAATATTTCTATTTAATATTTATTCTTCCTAGAAACTTATTCATACTTCCATTTAACTGCAAACCAACATAAAGCAGTTTATCATTCAAGCTAGAAAATTTGTTATTTGATCAAATCTTTCATTGAGTTGTGTTCTCAGCCCTGAAATTGCCTGTTTCGGTTGTTTTAAAATCACCTGCATGATTGTTTCTGAAGTCACTTTTTCCTTCCTTGAGAGCTATGGTTGTCAATCTACTCACAAACATTCAGGTAAACAGCCACAGAATTGGTACTGAAATTAATCAAGAAAGTATTAACAGTAAATGACATTTTTCCACCTGTAACATTCAGAAATCAATGAAATTCCCTGAACAAGTTCTCTGCTAAAATTGATGATTGGCTAACAATTTAACTATATAATTGGGATTCACTTAACTGGTTCACTCTATCAACTGACAAGGTCAATGTATTAACTGAAATTAAGAATTCACTGCACAGTAACTTACATCTTAAAAAACAGAACGCACCAGGATTTGATAAAGTGAATGCCACCTAGAGTATAAATGCTACACCCATTCATTGTCTTAGTTGCTGCATGCTGGTTGCTGACTGCACTGCCTGCTCACATTGTGTAGAAATGCTAACAGTGAACTTGAGCTGCAAGCTGCCAATCATCCCAAAAATGGATAAGCACACCCAATGGACTCTCTGTCATCACCACCTTGCACTATTCTTCTCATGAAGCAACCTCCCACCCAACAGATATGTAATTATTGTTGAGAAAACATGTAATTATTGTTAATATGTAATTTTTGATTATCTGTTTCTGAAGAGCCGGTTCAGCTGAGTGGTTCTAGGCACTTCAGTCAGGAACCGCACTGCTGCTATGGTCGCAGGTTCGGATCCTGCCTCGGACATGGATGTGTGTGATGTCCTTAGGTTATCTAGGTTTAAGTAGGTCTAAGTCTAGGGGACTGATGACCTCAGATGTTAGGTCCCATAGTGCTTAGAGCCATTTGAACCATTCTGTTTCTGAAGACCATTTAAAATTAAATTCAATTTATGGAAAATCTTATTTGTAATCAAATTTTGACTGCAAAATGTCATAGAATATTTTTTACTATAGTCCAATTAAAATTACTTGATGGCATCTGCCACACGGTGCTACAGTATTACCACATTCACTGCTGCCAACTGCTTGGTTTTATGCAACACACAGACACAGCAGGTCACTCCACAAATGCTGTTAATGTGTAATACGGAGTAAGACTGGAATCGGCCACTGCAAGGTATGTTGGAAATGCTCTGTTGACAGCTGATTTTAAGTGACCAATGACTGAACTGTGTCAGATGATGGTCTCGTAGCCTTGAATTTAAACTCGTGTCCTAACCTAATCACAGCCCCATGGTGTGCAATGTCTCTGAGAAAACAGTGATCTATAATCTATGACAAAACTAAAATCACAATCGCTCTGTTCACAGTGTTTGAGGCAAGTATCTACTAGCAAACTCAAGACAGAAAAATTTCATACTATATTTGTTTGCATAGCCATCTTCCACAGAAAAGCTTATGTTTCAGTGGTAAAACCAAACTGTAATTTCTCGCTGTCATTTGTTAACCTTAAACTACCCTCACACTGGCTACAAGGGATATCATGTTACCAATGAATGAGCAGTCCTTGTTGGCACTTGGATGCAAATTATAGGTGACACAAGCACATTCCAAATGAAAAAAGAATAATAGCAAGAAAAAGAAGAGCAAATATGATGATGAAAGTGATGTCATATGAAGTTTACTTAAAGATGTGATTATAATACCCGTATAAATGATGCTGGATCACGTATTATGTGGAAGGTTCCAATAATGCTTTTTGGTTAGTGCTGTGTATGAAATGTGTGTGTTTCATTACCGAATTGGAAGTGAACAAACTGTTGTTGCAGTTTGGCAATGGTGAATGGTTTTGGCATGATGCTGAGCACTCTGATTGGAGGAAACCTGCTACAATGCATGAGGTGTCTAATAACAATTAATTTTAATCGCACTATACTGTCTGATCTCACTCATAAATTTCTTGGCAGCAGCTTAATTATTAATGTTGCTAAGAAAAATAGACTTCTGTTTCTTCTCCAAAGACAGTAATCCAATATTTTAAACTTGTTTCCTGATAGGGGTTTCTTCATATAATTTTACTTAATTACTATGTTATTATGTGAGTCATTATTTTCTTTGAATTAATTTTTGACACATAGTTGGTGATCAGTCATATTACAGATTCAATACAGAAATTTGTCATGAGTGCAAACTAATTACACACTAATTCAGAATCAAAAGATTTTCTATATTTCTTGAATGTCTGTTCACTGGTGACTTGTGTTGTTTGCTGTACTGAGGCCTCCCTAGGCACACTGTTGGTAGCTCCATAAAGCACCTGCTATGACAAAAGGGCTTCCACTGATGAACTCTTTAACAGACACATGTAGCCCTAGGGGTACCTCAAACAAATACTAACAACAAAACAACTATTTGAACTAATACAGTATAGCTAATATCTAGAACTCTCACACTTGTGTAACATTTATGCAGAGTAATCTTTAAAATACGATTGATCATCAATGCAACTGCTCATTTATAGATTATTAGGAAACAGAAAACTTAACAAAGCTAACAGTTATGGGAAAAATGATAAATTTAATTCAGAAAAATTCTGTGTTCTCACAGTAAGAAGTTGCAGTTTGTTAGGCATGAATAAATGAAAAAAAAATAACTTTATATGTGTGTTGGCCTTTTTATTTTAAAGTGTAAAACACAAAATTTGCAACTAAATCCAGCAAAAACCAATAGATGTAATTCTTTGGTTTCTGCAGTGAATGAGAATGATTTAATAGTTTAATCAACAATATAGGGAAAATATAGACTGTTATTTACTGTAAAGATGAGACGTTTAATATCAGACAGGCACAGTTACGACATTTACATGTAAGTTTTTGGCCACAGCCTTAGCCAGAAAACCAAAGAGAAACACACACCATTCATTAACACAAACAAGCACACCTCACATACATATGACCACCAACCCCGGCAATTCAGACAAAAATGCCAGAGATGGCAATCAAGCATGGGCAAGATGTGTTTGCTTGTGTGAATCAATGGTACATATTCCACTTTCTTTTTCTGACAAATGCTGTCGCCAAAACTTATGTGTAAATGTCTTTTAATTGTGCCTGTCTGCAATTTAATGCTTCATCTTTACACTAAGTAACAATCTATATTTTACTAGATTGTTCACATGTTCATATTCCAACCTGGAGTTTCCTTTGTTTACTACTTTGATCCACAATTGTGGACAAACTCAATACATCAGTGTAAATATCAGTACAACAGTGTATCATCTCATGCTCAAAAAGCTATATTTCTTTCATCTGAATGACAAATTTACGTCTAATATGTGAGCAGGAATGTTACAATATGCAGTCACTACCATCATTACCTAAGCTGCTAAACAATATGAATGACATTTGTGGTGCTGGTGGAAGGAGTGGTGAGAGATCTTTAGTAAGCAAATGGATAAAAGGGTTTACTTTATGCATAATTAAATATCATAATATGTAGTCAAAATAAGGTTCACCAATTTTAATGAATCAACAATTAATAGTAACTTAAGTTAATGACCAACCTAGGTAGATGGAGTAAGAAAATTATCATTTTAAACAACTTTATACTTAGTACTATGAGTCTAGCTGGTACCATGTAGAGGCACAGCCGTGTGTGTGTGTGTGTGTGTGTGTGTGTGTGTGTGTGTGTGTGTGTGTGTATATATATACTGCTCATCAAAGGATAATAGCAAGTTTTCTCTTTTTTGTGTGCGCCTATTGACAACTCAATGCTTCTACTCTTCCGTGAATGGTCTCCTTTAATTTTAAAATATTTACATTCAACAAAACCATTTGTACTTAGAAAAGTAGTCTATCTGTCCATGGATCTTTTAACAATAAAACAATATTTATTGACTAAAAAGAAAAACACATGTCATGCATACACATATATAAACAAGTGTGCTTACAGTGACAGAACACAAGGTAACCTAAGTACTGTGATAATCTATGCAAATTCATAGTCACTAGATTATAAGTTTGATATACACTCACTTTCCTTGTAAAAGGTTGACCAAAGATGTGAGTTTCTCTTCTAGCATTACAAGATGTTCAAGGACATTACTGAAACCAGAAATCCTTCCATTTCAGCACTTAGGATCCCTTCTGATCCAGTGTTTAAAGTAACTTTTCTTCCTCCACAGTACATCTGCAACCTTTTTTATGATACTTACAACTCAATAGGAGTGATGCATAACCCTATGTATTCTTACTAAAAGTTATTTGATGGCAAATGTAAAGGTGCAAATACGGTGTAAGGTTGCAATTTTTATGTGCATGTGGTGAGTTATAGTGAGGATGACACATGTCTTCAACATGGGACAGTGATCTCTGCAACTTCGGAAGAGGAAATACCTGCATGTGCACAGGAATAAAAGTTCGATGGATTGCCAACCTGCCTTGGAGAATAGATATATATGGACAAAGGACTTTGCTGTATGATGTTTGAGATGCTCTTTGTCATTCATTCTAATTCAGTGTACTGAAAAAAGATAGTTGATGTGGTTGGCTTAATGTGAAGCTAATGCACAAGTTGTTAATTTATGTCAGAAGTTACTTGATATCAACGTACAAATGTGGTATAACTATTTTTAATTTAAATAAATTACACATGGAGCAGATGACTGACAAACAGATAAAGGTTAAATGGTCAAGAATGACTAAATTACATTGAAAGCTGACACACATACCTCACTGAAGGACACAGATGAGTGATAGCCATTTATACCTGGAAATGAAACGTAAACTTCACAAGAGGCAAACATATTGCCAGAAATATGAAGAACATTAAATAAAATTAATAAGGGAGAGAACTGTTTATCTGTGAAGAATTATCATAAATATGTTTCACTGGCCCTAGCAACTGAATAGATAACAAACTGAAGTAAGAAGTTATGCAGTTTAAACTAACTGTTAGAGATGATTGTCATAAAGATATTTGGTACTAATGACTGGCAGTGAAAGGTCACACCATTTTATCCAACAAAGAAGATCTGTATAAAGTATCAGAATGGAAGAAAACTGACTGCTTTGGCAGATGGTGACTGGTTGTAGTGATTGGCACATACACGGCAAAATCTGGCTCATGAGATAGTTGTGTAACCACTTCACATCTCCTCCAAGAGTTACAGTGACACAGTAGAGTCCAAATCTCAAAGTGGCATGTTGCACAGCAAAACTGAGTGAGCTCTATAAATATCAGAACATTTTTTATTATTATTTTTCTGCCCTTTGTCACATTTTGTGTTGAAAGGTTCTGGATTTTGTCTTAAATAGTGATTTCCTAAGCAAGAATTGGAAACTGTCACGAATCAGGAAAGTATCATTAGGGAAAGGTGGGGTGGCTTTTCTAAGTGAAATTGACTTTTCATGAAACCTTGGCTATTAACAGAAGTTTGTGGCATATACATCTTGAATCTACATACTGTATGTTATCACACTATACATTTATAGCTGAGGTAAAAGTATATTTTATAGACTACATAAAAGTTTTTTGAATGTTTACATAGTGACCACTTTTCCCTAGGTAATGAGGTAACATGGCCTGCCATTTGCACCATTTCCAAACAGACTGCTTAGTTTGAAAAAATGGGCAGGTTTATAGTTTTTACTTCACCATTGATTATTATTAAGAGAACAATATTATAAATCAGAAAGAAATGGGTGACAATACATTGCTGGCACTAGAAGGTCAACAAATGAGAAGTATTAATTTTTCCTGATGATGTAAATAGAGAAGCCAACAACTAACTACAGGTTACTGCTTCAATCTAAGTCATTCACAATTAATCCACTTAGAAACAATATTAAGTCATGTATCAAATTTGCATGTGAAGCTGTCATCGTCCTCATCACATCCAGCACACAGCTCATGAGCATCCATCCTTGATTTTCTTCAGATCTAGAAAATGCTTTCTTGCAATAAAAGAAGTCTGTTTCACCATCCTCATCAATGGAATTTTCTTGTTTCATGACTTCTTGAACAAGTTTCTTTTTAGCAGAAACTCTCTTAACATTCGGCTCCACCAGTCTCAGGACTGAAGACCACAACAACAACAACAACAACAACCACCATACATTGTACAACATTGGCCTTATCTGATTGTTTCTCTTTGAACTTCATTTTCTTTCATTAAAAGCTCTTTGTCTTTCTTTTTTTTACCTTCAGCCAACACATTTTTGTAAGGACTTGAAGCAATTATGGCAATCTTTCCTTTTTTAACTCCTAATTTGTCTTTGATTCACATTTTGTTCCTTCAATTGGATACTCAGAGGGATGTTCTTCAGTGGAAGGATTCTGAGGGGAACCTTCTCTCGGAGAAGGCTTAATACCTATAATCTGGCGGCAGCCTGCAATTGAAGACATCTCATAAGTTGGTTCCATAAATGAACCTGGAGGCACATATGAATGAGACACAGAAGTCTGGCATCCAGAGAGACCAGCTCTTGTAGAAGACTCAGCAGTTTCACAATGAAAAGAACCAGAATTTGAATGAGACACAATATTATTGACCCTATCCAAAGGAATATCAGCAACCTTAGCTGCAGTACAGTCTTCATTAATAAACACTTTAAGACCTTGAGGAAAAATTCCACTCTTTCTAAAGCAATTGATAGCTGTCTCTGGAATGGCTGTATGAAAAAATGCTTCACTGAAGAGTGCGCTTATTTGAAATTGTGTAATAGTTTGTCCTGGATTATACTGCAAAGAAATTTTTCACAAGCCTGTGTGTAGAAGGTTTTAAAAGGAGATATCCAAAGGTTGGAGCTTGTGGCTACAGTGTGAGAGCAAACACACAACTGCTGCATAATTCTCTCTCACCTTATCAACAAAACCTATGTTCTCTCAATAGGGGTAGAGTGACTATCTAGAACTGATCATTTTGGTTTGTTTATTGTAAAAAAATGTGCAGATCAAATCAAAAAACTCTCACTCTGCATTCACCCACTAGGGTAGCATGCAAATTTGGTTCCTGGCAGAGCCCAATTTTTAAGTTCAGTCTTCGTTCTTTGCCTAGGGAAGGTTACAAAAGGATGAATGAAATTTCCTTCTGCAGATATGCACACCACATAAGTTGACAGCAAACCTCTATCAGCTTAAGTAGTGGCTCCATATTGTCATCTTCCTTTGAGTGCAAGCATTTTGCTGTTCTGGGACTAAACTGCCAGAAGACCAGTTTCATCTACATTACAAATATGACGAGCATGATGAAATCATTTATCTTGCAATGCTTTAAGGATATAAAAAAAACTTGTTTGTGTTCACCTTGTTAAATGCTTGTGCTCTACCACAGAGGTATATTCTGGCTTGCTAAGACTAATAGTAGGAAGCTGTTCTCTAAAGCATGCCACCCAGTCTTTGACTTCCATTTCAGACTCTTTGTTGAAACAATGTGCCATTTTGTTATGCTCTGCCAACTGGAATGCTAATCACTGTAATTCCATAAAATCACTTTTCCATTTCAGAAATATAATTAGGATTTTTTGCTCTTGTTCTTCATTGAACACTCCCCTTAAGCTGCTCATAACCCTTTTACTGTCAACTGCATCTCTATTTTTCTCTAGAACTCTTTTTTTAGCATATTAAATGGAATATCGAATTGTGTTGCTGCCTCTGTAAATGTTATGTTGTCATTCTTTACTGCTTCAATTGCCTTTTGCACCGAAATAGGGTACCATGCTTGATGCTCTGTTTTCTGGATGTATTTTCTTGGCACCTTCAATTTCTTGCAAACCATTGCAGAAGAGCTGACTAGCAGGTATTAGTTTTGTGTATAAAACAATTTTTAATGTTTTAATTTCAGTTGTTATACTATGCATAAAGTATGGAATTTGAAACAGACTGATAATGAACTGTTGGGAATAGTGGCCATCTTTCGGGAAAAGATACCATCTTGGCTACTTTTCCCAACATGTAGCATGGCCAGTTTCCTAATTGGACACCATGTCTGTATCAGTGGTTCACAAGTGAAACATTACAACCAAAGGAAATGACCATGACTTACATTTGTCAGCCAAAATGCACTGAGTGAACTGTGATATTCCAAAAATGTATTGCTCTAGATAAAAGTGAAGCAACTAAAGTAATACAAGTGACTTACTTTACATCAAATGATCAAAAAACTTAAAACGATTTCACAGAAAGATGATGGAGCAAGCTTCCACTGTCAACAACACTGACAACACTAATGGTCTCCATTACACCTGGTCTGGCCACTTCTTGGTAGGAATCAGCATTGCTGAAGATATCAGATATGCAGTAGACACTTTTCCCAACATGGTCACTTTCCCCTTCTTTCTCCTGCTTAAACTGTATCCCAGAACTGAAACTAATAGTCCAAGAAGTAGATATGTACTTGTGGTGCAGAAATCTGACAAACAGGTACTGGCATGACCATCAAGAATAAATGTAAAGAAGATCTAATTTATGGTATACTTGATGTTACAACTCACCTTCCTTTATTTCTCCCATTGTCCACTTGTCTCTTGCTTCTAATGATGAAATTACTTAAAAGATCTTTAAGATAAAGAGATAAATAGCAAATACAGCAGTTTTTGTTTTTGTGTCTACCAAACATGCAACAGTTGTTAATGTTTCAAAAAGTGATAGCTAGAACCTCCTCTTTTATTTCAGACAGTGCAATGTTCACATAAGAAAAGAGGTTCCATTGGAAATGAGAATCTTAGTACCTACCATTTAATGATGAATTGATAAGCTCTATAAGAGAAATCACAATCTCAATCAGAGCAACCAGTAGTTGTGCAAAAAGTATGATATCTTTAGCACATTTTATCAAAAGCTTTAGGAAGGATGGAGTTTCTGGTAGAGTCATTTTGTTTGTTCCAAATATTTTTCTTCTGTTTTGTATATCTTCATTTGACCCTTGAATGCCTACAAAGCCACAGAAAGGAAGTATTTTAGAATAATTTAAACAAACACAATGGATGTCTACAATGACAGCCTGTCTACTGTACATATATATATATAATTATTCATTAATAAATTGGGGAAGAATAGTGGTGTCATGGAAAAATTAATACACTTTAATTTTCTTTCCAATTTCAGTTATATGAAAATCACATGTAGTGATTAACTGACAACAAAAGCTCAAAATTTCTCATTTGCAGAAAGTCCCTTCTCTCAGTAAAGCCGAGGATGGCAGCACCAGTGCCCATCGGTAGCTGTGTCTGTGTTACTTGTGGAAAATGCAATTTTTGGGAAAAGTGATTATTGTAAACATATTTTATAATTGAGTTTGTTCCTGTATTATCTCCTTAATCTGGATAATTGAAGATTTCATCACCTGAGTTTTTATATTTATGTTTTGTTCCTGTGTTATCTCCTTAATCTGCAACTACTGAAGATATCATCATCTGAGTTTCTGTGTTTATGTTATCACAGAAAACCACATCATATGTAGAACATTTTTGCCAATTTTAAACAATGCCTAAATTGAGTATTACTCATCATAAGTGATAATTAGAAATTATCGTTTTTTTAATAAGTTGATCAACACATTATGCAGTTAAGTGAGCCCTGAAATAATAAAAATTTGTGTAGTGTAAAGTGTATTAAGAGATATATATCTATTCTTAAGTGTTTGATCTGTGTTGCAATGCACAATAAGTGTGGGTGTTGCTATATAGTAGTCAGAGTGTATGTAGATAGTGGACTGGAATTCCATTGTAGTGGGGAACTCAAGGTTCTCCCACAGAACTAGACAAGAGAATTACTGAAAAGGAAGCAATGACTTGTGACCTTCAAACTGAATTTGATTACGTGAAATTTTAACTAGATACATTGGAGGGGAAGGAAGGTTTTGGGAACTAAGTAAAGGTAACAAGTAATCGGCAAATGGGGAACAGCTCATCAACTACATTTGACCTCACAGAATCTAGTAAGTTTGACTTGCTATCTGAAATTGGAGGGGAAGAGCCTCATCCAGCTGTAGGTCACAGTAGAGTGCAGCAAACTTTTACCAAAGAAACTAAGCATTGAGAGTAAGAACAAAAGGTGTTGAGAGTGAGAACAAACGGTCTTGGTGCTAGGTAGTAGGCATGGAAGGGGGCTACATCACATGGTACAGGACAAATTAGGAATGGGATACAAGGTCACAAGTACTGTAAAGAGAAGCACTAGCCTTAGTTTAGTGACAGAGGACATAGGGAATTTGTGTAAGGATTTTGATAAACAGGACAGGTGATCACAGTAGGTGGGGCAGGAATCAGCCTGGCTAAAGACAGGAATTACTGAATTTGGGGTGACCTGGATGGAAAAGGACTAACAACTTCTCATATAAGTAGGAGTTTTGTTGATTTCCAATACTCCCATGACCAGCCCTGGGATAACACTGCTGTGAGTCACGAGAACACAAAGTTGAGCAGACTGCCACTGAATGAAATGAAATCACAGGGTTAGAGAAACTAAATATAAAAACTCACACTCTAGCATCTCACTTATCTGAAATTAATTTGGGAAAAGGAGGAGGTGTTACATATTTTAAGTTAAAACAAAATTTCAAAAAAATTGAAAGAAGTAGATTTTATTGTGATCAGCATATAGAAGTTTGTGTTTGTGAATCAATACTGAAAAATAGTTCATTTTTAATTGTAAATGTATATTATCCTGACTGGGGAATTTTGAGCTGTTTATGAGGCATATGCAGACAGCAGCAAGCAGTAAATAATCTGTGGTGATCTTAGTGTAGATTTTCTAAATGTATGTGATAAGAAAAATGATCTGGAAAACTTATTTGGATAATACAATTTGATCTCAGTAATTAGCTGTCCAATATGGGTGGATAAAGACAGTAGGACTCTGACCGATAAAGTTTCCTTCAATGAAGTTCAAAGCAAGAAAATAACTGTATACCCAGTAACAAACACAATCTCTGATGATGATGATGATGCACAGTTACTTTCAGTAAACAAGAAAGTGCCTTACAGTACTGATACTCTACAGGAAAACATTTCAGAATAATTACTGATTCCAGGACAAACATTTTATGGATAGTTTATAAGAGATGACCTGGGACAAAATTTATGATGAACCAAATGCTGTCATAAATTTAATCTATTACAAGATAAATCCATATCACTACTTAAGACTAATTTTTCACATAAGCTAATCAAAAAAGCCATTAAACAGGCCCATAAAAAACAAGGATTACTAGAGACAGTTAAGTGTTTTGTGAAAGCAAAAGATAAATGTATCTTGATATGAACAAGCAAAGATCTGTCAGTAGTTGTAAACTACAAAACTACTGAAAATTACTGTTAAAGTTATTAAAATATCAAAGAACATGCATGTAACAAAAAAAATCAGTAATTCTGACAGTATACCTAGGACCTGAGGTAAATCCATGGCAGGCTACAGGCTGTGGTGTTTCTTCTGAATATAATGATGTAGATTGCCAGCCCTGGTACCTTTATACAGACCCATAATTTCATTGATTGAATATTCATTTTCTGCATGAAGGTTTTGACACTTGCTTACTACTGCATCCAGAACAGGTCTAATCTTTACCAACCTATCACTTGAACTGGCAGAATTTTCCTTATTCAAGAAGTGAAGGTATCTGCAGTGTTTCTGAAATCTTTTCAAACTCTTAGCATGGAGATTTTTTTCTATATTACTACAATGAGCCCAGTAATCTGTGAAGGCAAACTTATTATATCCATGTAAATTAATATGCCAATGAATGGCTCCATTTCATTTACATTTGTATTGAGTGATGACAATGTCTGCAGCACAGAATATAGCTTTGTCTGATCAACCAGCAGTTTCACTATCTGTAAATAGTTTTCTGAAATTCTGTAAAGGAGTTTCAATACATGATTCACATAATTCATGAGACCAATCTGAATACACACACATTAGGCCTTGCTTCACCCATTTGAACTGACTTGCTAGCAGAGCTCTATCCTTGGGAGAGGTGGAGCATCCTAGTGTTCCACGTATGTCACAATGGTGATCTGGTTCTATTTCGTCTGTTGATACTTCATCATCTTCTGAATCAGTTTTGGCTACAAAACTGATTATTTTTGTGAAATTTGAGGCTGGTAATCCAGGTTTTCATCAGAATTGTCCTCTAGAATATCTAGTTCCAAACTTGAAGTGTCAGTCACATAGCAAAGGATCCACAGGAGGAAATATAGTGGCTTTACGCTACCTTTTTCCATAAAAACTCACTGGATTCATCTTCATTTTAGCTGCAAACAAATGTACCTATTAGCCGTAATGTTATTTTTCAATTACTTTTACTGTCAATGTTGCTCTACAGCAGCGTGTATATTTTGTCTTTTCTCTGTCCTTCAGATTTGTTTATGAACCACAAATAATGCCTCATATTACAATGGCAGACATTTTTCTACAAATAAATTGCAGATACATTTACCTTTTCAGAGCTCTACCATGTAAATCATATAAGAACTTAGAACACTAAACATCTTACTCACAGCTAATCATTACATGCACTGAAACAAACAATTTCTGCACACCTCTATGCCAACAATTAGAACAACAATGTGCTGAATCATGTTCAGGGATTGTTAGCAGACTGCAAAACTGACAATAAGCGTCCATATTCATGAAGGCCATCCACAAGATAATAGGAAATAACATTTTGCTTGAGAGCAACATTACCAAATAAAGGATTAAAAAGTATTATTGAGTGCTTTTCTGTGAATGGTCACACTCTCAATCTCAGCATGACACAACATAATCAGTTCTACACATTTAGAGATGCTACAGCAATGATACGTGTAACACATTGTAAGCACATAATAACTAGGATGGAAAGTTCAGAAATTTTAGGTATCTGTTTTTATGAGAATTTAAACTGAAAAAAAAAATACATTTTGGAACTTCTAAAACAACTTAGTTCATCTACATTTGCATTTTGCATCATTCTGAGTCTTGGTGAGACACAAATCAGTTGACACATATTAAGTGTTTTCATTCAGTAATGTTCTGGAGTACCTCATCTTTAGGAAAGCAGTGTTCATTGTTCAAAAACGTGCTGTAAAAATAATAGATGGTGCTTACCCACAATCATCTTGAAGACACCTGTTTAAGGAGTTTGGCATTTTGACTACTGATATACAGTATGGTATATTTATTCCCTCAGGAAGTTTCTCATAAATAATCCACTGCAGTTCAAAAGGAACAATGATTACATACTTACAACACCAGAAGAAGAAATGACATACGTTACTCCACATTAATATTAACATTAACACAAAAAGGTGTGACAATGCTGCCACCAAAATTTTTGATCACTTACTCAATGATATAAATGTCTGACAGACAGCCAAGTAAAATTTTAAAATAGACTGAGAAATTTCACCTTGACAACTGCTTCTACTCCACAGAAGAATTTCTATTTTTGTAATCTGTAAAAAGTGGTTGGTTCAAACAGGAATAGCAAGTGGATATAATACCTGTTCAATCAAGGAACAGGAAAGCGGTTAATAAGCCAAAAATTTTATATTTGACAAGGCTGCAGATAGACATGAATCTGAAAGATGTGGATTGTTCAAAACATGTATTAATAAAGTTATTATGTCCCTAAGTATGTTGGTCCCATAAAGTAATCCAGATTTTTATTTATGGATTTACATTTCTGGGGCAACGGCCTTGCCGCAGTGGATACACCGGTTCCCGTGAGATCACCGAATTTAAGCGCTGTCGGGTGTGGCCGGCACTTGGATGGGTGACCATCCTGCCGCCATGCGCTGTTGCCATTTTTCGGGGTGCACTCAGCCTCGTGATGCCAATTGAGGAGCTACTCGACTGAATAGTAGCAGCTCCAGTTACAGAAAACCATCATGAAGACCGGGAGAGCGGTGTGCTGACCACACGCCCCTCCTATCCGCATCCTCAACTGAGGGTGACACGGCAGTCGGATGGTCCCGGTGGGCCACTCGTGGCCTGAAGACAGAGTGCTTTTTTTATTTACATTTCTACAGCCTTCATCTTCAGTTTACTCTTGGCACAGTACTTCACTATCCTCTCAGCTCTAAGAATTGTTTTCTGAAATCATCCTTTTCATTATCTGTTTGATGATCTTCATTTGTAGCTTGCTTTTTTTATCTTTGAGTTTCTATATTTTATGAGAGCAACGTTAACCATAGCGTTCGAAGTATTCATAGTATTGTATACGTGTGTGTAAACGCCTTCCAATGACCACTCAAGAAAGACAAGGATACACAGTCTAGCTCCAATATTATAAATATGCCTCAGTTTGTGGATGAACTCAGACTTAGGTTGATAATAATTGTGAAAATTTAGCAGCACTGTACCCATTGGTGTTAAACTCGTTTTCAACCAATGATTCCCACAGCTACAAGGATACTACTTGTGATACCTCTTAGACAAAATACTTAAGCAGTGTTATCAGACGAAAAGATCAACCTGACACAAACTGTGGGAAGTTTGTTTTACAACCTTCGTACCTGGATATTCAGCTTTTTCCTATTTGAGATATCTGTGATTGTTGCTGCTTAAGACGATTTAAGCAGAAACTAAATTCCCTCAGCTTCGACAATGTTTAAAGAAATCGTCTTATTGGCACTAAATCGTGGTTTGTGAATTGTTTACCGGCCGTACTCTGCCGTATTTTGCCGGTTGGAAGGCAAAAGCTTACTGACAAATTTCACACAGAAATTACTGTTACAGTGTACTTATGGAGCCAAATGAGTGAATTGCGTATTTTCCGGTGAGAAAGAGCACTGGCAAACAGTCTTCACTACATTAGGTTATTTAAACTGGTGGCACTCTGAGCTAGAATTTATGGTCAGCGACTAAGTGTAAGGTCAACGTTTCGGATGCGAGTTTTGCGACTGTGAAATACTTTCCTACATTATAGAAGCGAATATTAAATTTGAACTAATATTGCGAAAATTTTGTACTTGGGCAGCTTAGAATGAAAATACTTCTGCTTATTTCAAAGGGAAACAATAGATTTTCTAAAGCACTGTCTGTCATACACAACTTGAAACAGGTCATGTCGACCAAATCATGTGGAAGAACTAATAGCAACGTATATCGGAAGGCAGTAAGATCTCTTGCCTTTTGGTTTGTCAGTACTCGATAGCCATTTCTAGGCGAAAGTAAGTGAAGAAAGGCAGTGCGTTTTTGTTACCAAGCAACGTCTTCGTCAATTACTTTAGTTTTAAAGTAATCTACGAGTAATTGCTGGTGTTTGATATTAACATGAAAAGGATTCCGTAGACAGGAAAAGAACCTGTTCATGAGAAACTACATCTATAGTGACCAAAAGGCATTAAATGATGTTCAAGCACTTGTGTTACAGCAGCGGTATGAATAAAATGATAGTAATAATAACAGTAATAATCGAATTATCCGGCAACTTCACACTTCACAGTGGATTTTCTCGAACTAAGAAATTTGCTGAATTTGTGAAAAATCAAAATGGCTTCACATCCAGCCTATGATGCCTAGAAGAGTCTTTACATCCTGATGACATGAGAATAACATAATCTCTGCGTCAGAAGCTTGCTTCTACTCGACCATTTAATAGACTCGCATTTTTTCCACCGTGACTAGTTTTGTAAGCTAAGCACATCATCCGTTACAGCACACTCTTGGGGCTGGGTAATGTGGCCACAATGGTATGGTGGAACGAGCTCTCACAGGTGCAATGCGTGGGTTCAGGCATTTACTTTTAAGAGGCACAAACAGATTTATTTTACCTCTGGTAACCACAAGAGAAAGACGTTATAATCCAGAATCCGCATTAAACATCACGTTCCTTCATTACCAACTGGGCAGAGCCGGTTTACGTTGGGAAATGACACAGCGGAAGTCATGGTAAACAGAAATACAGTCGCCAGTAAGCTTACTTACATTAGAAAATTTTATTTTATTTGATGAACCGATAGCCATTTAAAGGGACAGGGCTCTTATTTTACTTGTACTTGATTGAACTAGAGACGTTAAAAAATTTGGTACTGGACTGCGATTCGAATTCGTATCTCCTCTTTCGAGGATCTGAATCTCTCGGAACAGTATAGTTCAGTCATTTCGTTCCTTTTCCCAAGACTGCAATCTTCTCTAGGTCTCCTCCAAAGGTAAGTATGTGGGTCTGAAACCTGATCCAGTACAAAAATATTCATAATTTCATTTCTAGCTTTATCAAGTGCACAACCACCTGCTAGTGAAAATTAACGCGCAATTTCAATGTCTGTTCATGTGTTTCCAACAATGGCAACAGGTGTCGTTATTTCTGGTCAAACACGCACACATCTTACTGTTCATGAGTAAGCAACTGAAACTTAAGCTATATTCGTGGATGCACGGTAGGTGTGCAGTTCGATTGTCGCTTAGGCACAAAAGTTTGTATCCTTATTTTAGATTCAGACACCTAGCGGCTCGTAAGAAAAACCGATAAGTAACATTTGATTTTTCTTAGTTAACAATCGGATTACGTGTTGGGTTCGTATCTCCGTCACTGAACTTCACATCATGCACTTCATCTTTAAATGCATGCACACTTTGTTACTTCAGAATGGAGGTATATCAGACATCTTTCGTGGTTCGATAACAGGGACGAAAGGGTCTTGATAGGAGTCACGGTTTATTACAAAAACTGTCGTCTTTTATTTTCAAGTTTAGATTTGGTTACTGGTATTGGCCAAAATTTCGGTAATTCATGACTCTTCATGGCTAATCATCAATATGATGTGATTAGATTAGATTAGATTAGATTACATTAGATTAACTCTTGTTCCATAGATCATGAATACGACATTTCGTAATGATATGGAACGCCCGCATCTCGTGGTCGTGCGGTAGCGTTCTCGCTTCCCACGCCCGGGTTCCCGGGTTCGATTCCCGGCGGGGTCAGGGATTTTCTCTGCCTCGTGATGGCTGGGTGTTGTGTGCTGTCCTTAGGTTAGTTAGGTTTAAGTAGTTCTAAGTTCTAGGGGACTGATGACCATAGATGTTAAGTCCCATAGTGCTCAGAGCCATTTGAACCATTTTTTTGATATGGAACGTGTCATTTTAATGAAAGATTTCTTTAAATACCTTGATTCAATTTCTTTACAACAATTTTTTACACTCTCTCTCATTGCTTTTTATTTCTCTCTCTCTCTCTCTCTCTCTCACACACACACAAACACACACACACACACAAACACACACACACACACACACATTCTTTTTTATTTTTATTTGTATGTTGTGCTCGACTATCGGCGAGGCACGAAAACGCCTGTGAATGACTTTCTTAGTTTTGAGTACACTTACGAAAGAAATATAAAAACAACAATGAGAGTTACTGATTTATGATGCTCAGTTTGCAGTCAGTTCTGAGTATTATTAGTAACTACGCTCCAGTCCCTAAACCTAGTTACAGAAAGCGAATCAGACGCATTACGTATTCCAGGCCGTAGCAGCCGTGACTTGGAGACACCAGCTATGGTCACTTCCCAGACCGCTGTAGGATCACATCGGTTCGTCTTCTTCCTGCTGGTACTGTAACTGAGATTTGGCAACAAGGCAACGTATGTTTGGCAACTCTGTGATCGACGAGTTACTTCCTGGTGTGCACGGGATTAAGCCTCAAAGTTCACTTGATTTTACCTGTCATTTCCATTGAATAATCCGAGTTATTATCGCTTGCAGGGTAACAAAAGATTGAAAATTTACGGTTTCCAGCCCAGGAAAGTCGTTGCAGGTGGAAACCGCAACTAATCTCGACATTCAAATAGCGGTTTACGAGTTCTAGTTACTATTGCCGTCGTAATAGGAAGCTAAGACCCATACCTCCTCGCCAGCTCTGTGGTAACGTACTGAGCTGTGAAAAAGCGTCTGTTACGGTTCGCAGTTCCAGTCTCACTGACTGTAACGTTTTTATCCCTTCTGTGAAAGAGCTACAAGCAGTCAGATCAAACATCAATAAGGAAATCGCAAGAAAACGCTTTCAGCTCATAGTGCAATGTTGAAAAACTTACAATGCTGCACAACAGGTAAGGCCTCTTTCCGCTGCTGACAAGCGAATTTTGGGTTTCTAGGAATACGTAACTATATTTATGAAATGCCACATTTGCATACCTCTTGAGTATGACACAGCATACCAATTAAACACAGACCCAATCAAAATCTAAGTGAGTAGTATTTTACTAATTCGTGTCGATAGAGGCATGCTTGTTTACAGATACTTTCGTCGTAAGGTTACCATGGTTAGTTTTATTTCATTTCTTATAATACAGTGCACAATTTTCGTAAGGTTTCCTTTAGTGTTGTTAAAACAATAGTAAACATGAGAGAGAAATTAATCATCAACGATATATGCGAATTCTCAGATGTTACCTATGACAGTCTGACAATGCACATGCAGTTTATTGATTACATGCATGTAGAAAACTTGTTCTGAGTTAAAGCTGTCAAACAAAGTTTGAAGAAGAATAAAATATCACTACCACACGACGGCTAATATAGAAAATACTTTTCTGACATATTATGGCACGATGCGCTCTCCCTGCACATCTTCGAGATGCATCTGCTGCCTGCTGTCTATTAAACCTGAATAGAACAAAATGTCACAGTAGTTAGCCCTTTTTCCACATGCGACTACTTTGGGTTGAGAAGTGGAGGGAATTATGTTCAAAGTTCCATTAGATTGATACCTTCAGCAGAGAGCAGAATTGCGTTTTAAAAAATGTAGCACTGAATGTATTCGAACTCGCGACATCTTATCTATGCTACAAGCTGACACGTAGCTACAGCAGCTCCAGAGCTCGGTAACTATTCCTCCAGAACTTTTGGATTCCACAGCACTGTGAGATTATGCATATGGCCAGGTCTTGACTTCTGAGAGACAAACAGTTACAGCTTTTCTTTTGGACTGAACGACGTTTTCTAGTAACAGATAGCGCAATAGAATAGCTCAAGTGGACAGGAACACTTCCTATTTAAACTTCTGCATCCTACACTGTTGGCAGTTGTGTGTAGGTGGCAGTTAGGTGATTTTATTTCTGTGATTACAAAATAGTCGAATGTATGCACTGGGTAGCCGAGGCAGCTAGTTCATGGTGATTCGGTCAACCAAGTAAATGAATTTACTGAACATGCTGCAAATTACTACAGGGAGCCTGTGTGTCAGAATTCTCATCCAGTGTGGCGCAACTGCGTTACGATAGAAAAATGACTCGCAGAGAAGAGGATTTCGTGGTCTGTTGGACGGATGGTAGGTTGTTATACCTATGGTCTGGGTTCGATTCCCACTTCCGTCAATGATTTTAGATAGGGAGAGACAGATTCCA
The DNA here is from genome assembly GCF_021461395.2 of Schistocerca americana. Classification (NCBI taxonomy): domain Eukaryota; kingdom Metazoa; phylum Arthropoda; class Insecta; order Orthoptera; family Acrididae; genus Schistocerca; species Schistocerca americana. The sequence goes on from NC_060122.1 coordinate 671,708,015, forward strand.
TTCTCTCCTGGCTACACCAAGTGAGGAGATATAATGGCTGCGTGGTCTGAAAATTCACATTAAAGATGATATTCCTTCTTTACCAAGTAGGCGGTAGGTTGAACCACAATAAAGTCTGGAGTGGCGACATGTAGAAACTCTATCACCAGTAACCTTTCTTATACTAGTTATTTATTTCAAGTGACGACACAAACGCTATGTATGGTCACAGGACACTTATTCCGTCTTTTATTTGAGCTTCTGTATGTCGATAAAATTGGTTCTAAACTGAGAATGCAACTCAGACCGCCCTTAACGCGGAATTTGATCCCTTCGTGGCAATACAGCTCGGCTACAATTTGTTGTTTGTTCAAAACTGCAGATTCCTCAACACCTTCACATATTACGCGTGAATGGGATCGAATCCTGGTCCGGCACTAAAGATTTAATTATGTATTATCAAGCTCTATCATGAGAACACCTATCTGCTGGTGGATAATAATTTTGATTTTTAATGTATTTTCATTCGTTGTCAACACTAACGATATCTGACGTTTTTAACTCCCAGTGAGACACAGAACTATTTGCGAGATGACTGTAAGTTCAAGATGCTATTCTGAGCAGCTGGTGGAGAAAAATTCGGTAGCTGACGTCTCTTTGTGTGTAGTCAACAACGATATGTGTGGGGCTCTATTCCCAGTGAGCGCTGAACTCTTCGTCATATTATTTCAGTTCGTCGTGTCATTTAATGTTCATACATATTCTCAACTAGCTGCTCGTGAATAACTTTAATTTTTAATGTCATTTTGTGTTAAATAGTTCAAATGGTTCAAATGGCTCTGAGCACTATGGGACTTAACTTCCAAGGTCATCAGTCCCCTAGAACTTAGAACTACTTAAACCAAACTAACCTAAGGACATCACTCACATCCATGCCCGAGGCAGGATTCGAACCTGCGACCGTAGCGGTCACGCGGTTCCAGACTGAAGCGCCTAGAACCGCACGGCCACACCGGCCGGCCCCCACCATCTGGTATCAATGCATTACCCTATCATCCATTATATATAATCATTTTCATAGTACACTTGATATTATAGATGAGTAGGACACAAGACAGGACATAGATAATGTCCGTTTGACGTCAACAGTGTGTAACATTTTACTTTTTTTGAATAGGACAATGTTCCTCTCCAATAATTTTTAGATTAGTTACAATAAGCTTACGCTGCAAGAGAATTCGCTTGTATTTTTCAATATGTGGTCTGTTGTCGGTTTGAAGGCCTTCCATAACATCGGCAACGTAGTGCAACTCCACCGAGGGCTGTCTGGAGTAGGGTGGAGATAGCAATGTGAAAGTTGAGAGCTGTCGAAGACGATCTTCATATTCCTAATGCGATTAGGACATCGTATACTCTTGACGACGTTTAGCACCTGTGCAGTCAGGCACCCAATTTCAGAATTCATTTTGAGTAATCCTGCTAAATTCCCTAAATATTGTCTTTTTATATTGATGAGTAATATGGATAGTCGTCACGTTCATGTGCCGTCTACAACGCAAATTTAATGTTACTATCCTAGGAACTAACCTGCAATACGTTTTGTATTTCATAATCGGAACTATCTGCATTAACCGTCATCAGAGCAATGTCAGGGAACAGAATGCAGCAGTGCCTTGCTACCTACTTGAGGACCTGCTTGAGTCGTGTTCTAAGGAAAGGGTAGTTGCTGGTTCACATTATATTACACTAGCGAGAAGTACCGACTTTTCCTTTTCTCTGCAAACATCCAGAACTAAATTCAGTAACTAAATGCTAAGAATATATCTGCATTGTGCCAACTCAAAGATCAATAGATATGGATATAGATATAGATACAGATTTTTATATTTAAAGCCATTCTCGTTCTGCGTTGGAATAAACATCATTCATTATTTGCTTGTTCTTGTTACGATTGTTATTGTCATTCTCTCACTCGCAAGAGTTTTCGCATTCCTATTTGGTATCGATGCACATGAAGAGTGGCTATGAAAGAAGGGAATACTGAATGTTACGTCATGCAGAATACACTCATTTACTTCGGCTCCTCGTGATCTACGCTACAGGAGAAGTGAGATACATAAAGTTGACAGTGTGAGGACAGACCTGGTAGCACAACTGTGCAACTACGCAGTGTTACCAGATAAAATGGTGCTGCGGAATCGACAGTGTAGTACGGACTTTGCCACAGTAGCAGACAGCTGGTAATTTAGGACCATGACCGTGGATTACACTTTGGTCAGTGCTGGTTAGAGTGCTGCAACTGTAAATGGAAGGCTTTGTTTGATAGTCTTATGCTGATGCTGTCTGAATAAATTATGCCATTGGATACAAAGCGGTTTAGTTTTGAGACCTAACCCACGAGGGGGGAAGGCACAGTGGTCTGCTTCAGGAATTCCAAGCAATAAAACACAAAAAACAACCCAGGAAGGGAGACATGCATTTGGAATCTGTTCATCGTTACGGGGTCAAACAAGAGGGTAACATTACTGAAACAATGATCGGGCTACTTAGTATATAATAGAGCATACAGATTTCAAGGAGGAAACGTATGAAGACGCAGACTTTCTCGTTATCAATATGTGCGGCATATCTTTCGTGTTAACGAAAGTAAATTCCCGCTTTACCTCTTCTTACGTGTCAAATGAAATGAATGCCATGAGGAATAGAATATTTGTTGACTGTGTCTCTTCTTGCTTCCATCCTTACCAACATATTTCTTCATTCTCGTGGTAATCATGACATTCTATGTGTATGCTGCAAAAGATTGCAAGTGGACAAATTCGACATCGAGGTGCAAAGCGTTATATTCAATTCGAATAAGCTTCCGGTGTATTTTTACTTCGTTTGTATTTTTAGATGATTATGAACGTTACGGAAAATTATCTCACATGCTTTATGTTGAATGAGAAACATTGAATGATCCGTTTTGCTTTCCCTACGTTGAAATGATATAATGTCGGCGTCAACAGCCTTCTTCCACGCCGGAAGCTGAAACTTGTATCATTCTGGATTAATGATAATTGAATGTCTCATATGTATACATAGCCCAGAAGGCGACGTCAGAAACCATCAGGGGAGAACGCCGCATAAAAACCAAACGTGCGCGCGCGTCTCCACTCTGAAGAACCGTATCGGAGAATCACGGCAAGCATTTCGCTGAAGAGCTGCCTCGTCAGAGAGCCTAGAAATGGCAGCGTCGTAGCAAGTATTTGTCAACACTCTGATGGTGCATTTACTCCCGGGTGTAGGTCGGCGTTACCTCGCTAAATTCACTTGACATTCGTTTTCCACATCGAAGACTCGTACGATATAATCCACTGCAAGATGACACAATTAGAAAGTATATTTAATTTCTGGACTCCAAGAATGGCGTTCTTCACATAAGTAACACCTGTTTGTGTGTGCATTCGGGAGGACGACGGTGCAATCCCGCGCCCGGCCATCCTGATTTAGGTTTTCAATGATTTCCCTAAATCGCTTCAGGCAAATGCCGGGATGGTTCCTTAGGAAGGGCACGGCCGATTTCCTTCCCCATCCTTCCCTAATCCGAGCTTGTGCTCCGTCTCTAATGACATCGTTGTCGACGGGACGTTAAAACAGTAATCTCTACCTCCTCTGTTCGTGTGTTTAAGGTTGCGTTTTGAGGCTCAGGCAACATCGCAGTGACTATATTCCGCCTCTGGCAGCCAGTGTGTCGTTAGCTCAGAGGTTCCCTTGTGCGTTGCAGTGCTTGTACTATAAGACATAGCAGTTCGAATCACGGTAGAAGCCGCTGAGTACAACCTTTTATTTTCCATTTTAATTAATGGAGTTGCAAACTGCTAGTAAAAATTTCTTATGCGAAATCTGAAGAATGCCTTTAAACATCAATCTTCGTCCGATTTCGACTTAGTGAATTAAGTTAATATCATGGATTTCTGCTTTGCGAATTCCAAGGTGATTCACTGTAAAATAGACCCTGAAAAGATTCAAACCGACTGTCAACGATATAAATTTGAGCTTTGTTCGTCATATAGGTCTAACATGTCAGAAGGTTGTTTATAAAGTGCACATGTTCATTAATGTAGTTCCCTTCTTCTAAATTTTTGCAATAGCATTTAACTGTAGACGTTTTCTAACACCGGCGTTAGCAATTCCTTTCCGTTCTCTGAAACCTTCAAAACGACAAATTTTTCTGGTTTAAATCTGATGACCTTAACTATCACTTCCGATCAACAATAAATACTTCATGAACCCATACATGGAACTCCAAATGTGCAGTGTTCCTGCACTGCTACAGAGCATGCATTGCAAGGTATTCACACAGTTTATCGCATAGACTTACCATAAGGAATGAAACAAGAACTGTAATACGCTTTACACCACAGATGCTCACTCTGGCTTGACGAAAATATCCAAACATTGACCAAAAGTTGCACAAATAATTGAGTTTGAAAGGAAAAGAAACGATGTATGAAGCATTTATAAATTCATCGAATGTAGTGAGGTGGTTTAATTTCGTCCCAGTCTATAAAATTAATTTCGGGCCATACTCAGCTCTTGCCGATTAATGTAATATAATACCCGCCTACTAATCAGGGCGCCTGTCTCCGTTGCTTTTGAGCGTGAATGGAAATTGTAGAAATTTTCTGTGGAGCAACATTTAATAATAAAGCGTTTTAAATCATCAAAAGCGATGAGCGGTAGCAGGCGCTTTCGATTAAGAACGGGGGAGTCCAGCGCCGCTGCTGTCGCCACGGCCGCTGCCAGCAGCCAGCAAATGGATCCCGGAGCTTTGCCGCATACGGCGTCCAGAGGAGGACAGTCTGCAGGAAATCTGCCGCAAAATCGTTACTGGATAAAATTTTGATATCGGTGTGTCACAAAGCGAAATAGATTGGATCTGCGCTACCATTACATTCACGTCTTCAGCATTCAGATAGAAGAGGCTATAAAAATATTTTATACCACCTGCTCTCGATCCACTGACAATATGAACAGAAACAACGCACGCTACCGCTAGACCACAGGCGTAATCAGCCTAGAGTTTCTCTATTATGGGACAAGTTTTCCTCCAGGAAGTGCCGCAGTCTACAGTGTTGCCAGATTGTGCAGATAACCGGACTTAGAGAATTAGCGAGTTGGCCAGTTTTTTTGTCCCATGTCGCGATCGGCGCGGACTTAGCCTCTGAAGCGGCCGGCCGCCGGTCAAGTCTTATGTCAAAGAGTGTACATATTTATATACCACATGGCACTCCAGTAGGTATGTAAAAGACGTAGGTATTTAAATGCAACATTGTGTCAAAATTTCAACATAATTGGTGAAAAACGTTTGGAGATTTATAATTTTGAACAAACAACCAGTTACTCCTGTATTAATAAAAATGTAAATTCAAATACGCACGTGATTTTATACAGCTATTTTTGTGTGTAAAATATAAAGTGACAATGCTGTTACCAGAAATCTCAAAAAGTATTTGACCAATTTACTTCAAATTTTTACACCTTATTGTAATTAACATTTGCACACATTTCTAAGACAAAAAAAAAAAAGGCACCATGAACGAATTATCAAAATGGGATGGAAATCAGTATATGTGATGTACATATACTAACTAATGGGGCTCAGTTTGAAGCAGGACTCTTCACTGAAGACAGTTATGTTCCAGATTCCAGGCTTAAGACATGTCTGGAGATGCACCAGGCAGTGGTGGGATGCCAACCTGTCACTTGTCATATGGACTTGACAACCAGGAATGATTGTCTGGGAAATAAATGAGGAAATGTCCCTCATGTTAGAAACCACGTGTCTCAGAATTTCGACTTGTTTATCGTTGATGTTTTTGTATCTATTAATGATGATGCAGCTAGTGCAAGCATTTATAAAAACAGATAACAAGGAAATAAAGGGAAGGGATGAGTGGGAATTCTTGACTTCCAGCCATACAGGGCATTGTGGTAGTGTGATTGTAAAAGTTGAAAATTTGTACTGGACCAGGACTTGAACCCAGATTTACCACTACTCATGAGTGGTTGCCTTAACCACTTTGGGCATCCACACATTAACCATGATCAACTCAAATTTCCCAACTCACTGCATGCTACAATGTAGTGTCCCTCATCCATAACCCTTAACTCACAGATTACTGCCCGTAGGGATTCAGATAACGTTAGTGCATCTACACTGAAATGAACATTGAGGAACCACTGTGCTCTTACAGTGATGTAATATTTGGGTGGTTTCAGTTCTGTCAGGCATGTCCAACAGAATGGAGACCACTTGTGATGATGCAGCTGGTGCATACATTTATGTGAAATAGACAATGGGGAAAGAATGCAAAGAGACAAGTGAGAATTCATTACTTCCAGCCCCATAGGGCATTGTGGAAACACAGTGGCAAAGTTGAAAATTTGTGCTGTCTGGCGCAACTTTTCCACTGCATTTCTGTAAGAGCACAACAGGTTCTTGATGTTTATTTCAGTGTGGATGCACTAATATTGTCCAAACTCCTACGAGAACCAATAATTTGTAAATAGGAGATTAATGGACAAGGGACACTGCATTGCAGTGTGCAATATGTTGGAAATTTGAATCATTCAAGGACTGTGTCCAAATGACTGAAGCTGTTACAGCATCTGCTCAAGGGAAGCAATAAATCAAGGTTTCTAGTCCCAGTCCAGCACTAATTTTTGACTTTTGCCATTGAATTACCACTGCTTGGAAGCCATAGATTCCCATACACACCTTCTGTTTCTTTCCACATTTCCTGCTTCAAGTAAAAGTCTGATGTTGTAATAAGTTCCTCACTGAAATGTGAATCACACACAAAACAAATGTGAACCAGATCTTTGTCTTTCCAAGGTACTGCTCTCACCCATTTTTGAGCTCTAAAGAAAATGTTTACCTTTACTTTCTCTGTAGACAGATCTACATATTGGAATGAGACAAGTGGGCATTTTTTATTATTCTTATTTAAATAAAAGACGCTATAGCTCTTAACACCACTTTATCACCGAATCCTGCAACTCTGCAGCGCTCACTCGCAACACCATTGGCAAACTCACAAATAAGTACAGACACTAGCTATGCACACCTTCCAATACAGCATACTCATGTCATCTTGAATCTCAAGTGACAGTATTGTCCTATGCCACCTGTTTAATGTATGCAAAGTCAACACACTTTCTCTTCTGCTCAATGTGCTTAATTGCTTGTTGCCCACTTATATACACTTCTAAGTGTCCAGCTTTCTGTCATAGGGCTTCTGGTGGCTTGTCAGTAATCATTACTTCAGAGTCATCCGCAAATAATGTTGTTTACCCATACTTGATACTTTGGGGGAAACCATTAAAGTAAATTAAGAACACTACTGGACAAAGCACACATCCCCACAGTATGCCTATATTTATGTCTTTAGGGTCAGAAATACATTTTTTTAATAAAGTTAGAGCTCATTGACATACATATAATTTCAGTCAGCTATACTATTTTCTAGGTATGACTGGAACCACTTGTTAACCACCCCATTATGCACACATCATTTAGCTTATTTAATAGAATTTTATGATCCACTACGTCAAATGCATTAGCTAAACAGAAGAATATACCTTTTGCATAATTCTCTTTATACAGTGCTTCTAGGACGTATTTTGTAAGATATGCTGTTCTTTAGAAAGTTGGCTATATTTATTTAAATAATTTATAAGTCTGTCTTTCATAATAGTTTCCATTATTACTGTCGAGTATGACAGTATCTAATGGTTCAAATCTTATATCTCTGGCAGGAAACAAAGGGTGTTATTAGGAAAGAGACATGTATCGAGCTATCAGGCATCATCTAACTGGGAACTAATTACATGTGGGGTCCCACAAGGTTCCATTTTGGGGCCCTTACATTTTCTTGAGTATATCAATGACCTTTCATCAGTAACATTACCAGATGCCAAGTTCATTTTGTTTGCTGATGATACAAACATTGCAATAAATAGCAAATCAAGTGTAGTCTTAGAAAGATCAGCTAATAAAATATTTTTGGACATTAATCACTGGTTCCTAGCCAATTCCTTTTCACTAAAATTTGAAAAAACACATTACACACAGTTCAGAACTTGTAAGGGGTGTCCCACGAGTATACGTCTAACATACAATGACAAGAAGACAGAAGAAGTGGACAGTGTTAAATTCTTGGGATTACAGCTTGATAATAAATTCAACTGGGAGGAGCACACCACAGACCTGCTGAAGCGTCTTAACAAATCTCTATTTGCAATACGAATTGTGTCAGACATAGGGGATATAAAAATGAAAAAACTGACATACTATGCTTACTTTCATTCCATAATGTCATATGGGATTATTTTTTGGGGTAATTCATCACGCCAAGCTGAAGTTTTCTGGGCACAAAAATGTGCAGTAAGAGTTATATGTGGTGTGAACTCAAGAACATCCTGCAGAAGCCTGTTTAGGGAACTAGGAATACTAACTACTGCTCCACAATATATTTATTCCTTAATGAAATTTTTCATTAAAAATATATAACTGTTTGAAGCCGACAGCTCAATTCATGGAATCAATACTAGAAATAAGAATAATCTTCACAAGGATTTAAAGTCACTTAGTCTTGTACAAAAAGATGTGCATTATTCAGCAACACACATTTTCAATAACTTGCTAGCAGCCATAAAAAGCTAAACAACCAATGAAATTCAGTTTAAGAGAAGCCTAAAGGATTTATTGGTGGCCAACTCCTTCTACTCCATTGATGAATTTCTCAGTAAAACCAAGTGATTTAACTGATTTGTGTCTGTGTGTATATAAAGTACAATATAACTTCTGCACAATTTCAGTGCAGTAATGCGTTCACTGTAAATGTGTGTGTGTGTGTGTGTGTTTGTGTGTGTGTGTGTGTGTGTGAGTGTGTAAGTAAAATCTAACTTCTGCATCATTTTAGTGCAGTAATGTGTTAATTGTAAATAAGTATTATAGTAGTTGTATTACATGTTTATTACCTTATAAATAAATAAATAAACTTTTTTAAAATTCAGTGCATTAGTATTTGTAAAATGACTCTTTCATATAGTGTTCATTAAAAAATGACGATCATTCCACTTGGGACCTGTGGAATGGTACATTAGCTTATTTGTTTTAGTTGTAAATATTTGTGATATATTGTTGTATTTCTGACATGTTCTACATCCTGGTGGACCTCCTCACTACGGATCAATTGGAATGAAAGTAAATCTAATCTAATCCTATCTAAAGAGCAGTGAGGGTGAACTATGATTTCCTATATTATCAGAATTAGAAGAGTGGTAGTACTTAAGCATATTTCAATAAGTCAAGAAAGCAGCCCTGTTTGAATGACTGGTTTATCATGGCAACTAATGGCAATATTAGGTTCTCTAAACAGTTCTTAATCAGACAAATTGTTACTTATCAAAACTTACTGAAATTTTATTTCTCAGTTTGTAAACTGCTTGTTCGTATAAGCAACTTCTTGAAATTTTACCATTATCTCTGTTCCTATACTGTCAGATTAGATGTTTGTGTAGTCTGTCAGATACTGTGGATTTTTTTATTAGCATCCCTTTGTCTTTGACTTTTATGTTTGATTCATTGATCTTTCTGTTGCCTGCTTCCTGTTTTACAGTTTTCCATACTGCTTTCTTTTTGCTTTCAGCAGTGAGTATCATTTTGGAATTATGAGCCCTCCCCACTACAAGCAACACTTTCCCATATTTTTTCCTATGTCATTTATAAAAACCTGAGAAAGTTGAATTACTTTGCCTGTTTTTAATGGAGATGAGGTATTTGAGATGATTTTTGTGATGCTTTCTGTTGCCTGTTTGTTTTGTGTAACTGTTGTTAATGGACATAATACTTTATGAGAAGTTTTTCTTCAAATTTTGGTTTCAATAGCACCATGAAATTTTTTAATTTATTATTTTCATCTACCTCCCTGTATACTACATTACATGTTTGATGTCATATTTGTTTGATGAACTTGTGCCATTTGGCATAGAAAATATACTGTTGGTAGATAGGCTTTCTTGTGGCCACTTACATAATCATAATTTCATAATTTCACTTATGTAATCAGATAATCCTAGATCTATTACACCTGTCCTACAGTTTACTTCGTCTAAATCTGAAAACACAGGGCCAGTACCTGTCATTAATTGGATAGTTATTCTTGTTGTATTCTTAACTGACTACACTAAATTAAAACTTTATGTGATGCTAAGGAATAATTCAGGTAGTATTTGGATTCAGTGCATTTATATGTATATCTCCACATATGAGGATGTTGCCATTAGTAGTGGATATCATATCAAGAACTTCACTGTTTGTAAATCTGCAGGGTGTAGGAGATGATTATGGTGAACAACAACACAATTGTAATGCACTGTAGAACAATATTTATTACCAATGAGAGCACACACCCACAAGCATGTGAATATAATCAAGTCACCACATTGACTGCTGGTCAAAGAGTTGTTTGCATCAGAGCTGAGTTAACCAAAGCAATGATACCTCACAGAACAGTGAGCCCCCTGTCCCCTGTATCAGTCTGTGTCAAAGTGCAAGAGTGCAGTATGATGTGTGACTGGTATAAAGTGGAAGTAGTGTAAAAGGTCCATTCCTAGGTCTGGTTTTATGGTGTCCTTCATCAAAAATGTCCATGTGATGTGACAAGATAGTGACAGTTCCAGGGACTGGGTCATGAATCCATGCACATCAATTGATGAGCTGGTAGCCTCGTGCAGTTGCAGTGCAGTAGGTTTGTTCCTTGCAATGAGTCATCAAGTGGTAGAGGGTTGAAGTCAGAACTTAGGTCTCCTGAAAGGTGTTACATCAGAAGGTAAGAGACAGGTGGTGCAGTTGAAAATGCAGTTCCCAGAAATGCAAATGGTGTGACCCCATGTGAAAACATGTTCAAAGTGTGCATAAATTCTACCACAACATGCAATGTGGAGTACACAGTTGTTGCATGCAATACCCTGAAGTGTGGGATAAGTTAAATTTGATGGTTTGCAGGCATTGTTGTGAAGTTGTAGTTTGGAAGCCCAGTACTAATACTTACTGAATTGGGGAGCCAGTTGCAGGCACTGCCATGTGGCCACAAGACAGGCAACAGTTGAGCACAGTGTCCTGTGTGCATAGTGTCCCATGTGGTCATAGTGGCATGTGGGGCTAGTTTCTCAGAATGTCATCATTTGTCATATGGTACCAGCAGAAGTGGTTCTGCTCATGTCCAATGTGGTCAGTCATGCATTGCAGCTGCATGGGCAGATGTGGTTAGAAGTGTTCCATGCAGGCATGAGCCCAGCTTACTTAGTGGTATTCTGTGCAGGTCTGGGCACAATGTAGTTGGTGGTGTTCTGCACAGGTACAGACACAGGGTGGTTAGCAGTATTCTGTGTCAGCATGAGAGCAACACGGATGGCAGGGAAGTGGGGGATTGTTGGTGTCATGCAGCAAATGACATCAGTATGGCTGGGCAGAGAGATGACAGAGAGGGAAACAGTCAGGCAAAGTCAATCAGCCCTGTCCACTGCTTGGAAGTAAACATGCCGAGGTTGACATTGTAGCACATGGCTGCCAGTATTTTTGCGAATGATATGAGTGCTTGTTGGTGTTCTTTGAAATGTTCTTGATGTAACTGATCATCTTTTGTCCATGAAGGACGTTGAATTGTGTTAAACAAGCATGAATCCAATTAGATGGAATATCGCAGTTCATCAGTTGCATGCTATTTTTGCAAGATGGGAACAGTGGTGAAGTCCCACAGTAAATTGTTTTTTACTCCCCCTTGTTCAGGACCACAGTCATTAGCTGAACCACAGTACTGAAGCACAACACTTGCACAACTTACGTCTATAGACAGTCAAAGAGTCTATTGAGAAGCCTTGTGCTGTCCAGAAAACATATGTGCGGCATGCAAATGACGGTTATGCCAGGGTCACACTGATCTTGTGTAGTAACCGTATTGGCAGGATAATTACCTCACATGTGGTTTCACGAATGTTGATCCATGGTGGCAGATATTTTGGATGAAGATACATTGTCTGTCAGTGAAAACTGTGCAGCACAATGGGAGGACATCAGTAGCATTGTCAATGTGTAATTGTTGGAATGATGAATTTCTGTGTGATCATGATTGTTGAGAGTCATCAGCATAGATCTAGAGCATAAATGAGATTCTTACAGCAAATAAGCACACAGTCCTAATTCAATGTAGAAACATATTTATTATTGACAAGAGCATATATACATAAGTGTGCTAACACAATCAAGTCATAATAATAATAATTATTATTATTATTTTATTGTCGTTCAGCTGATTACAGCAACAGGCAAAGTCAAGAGCATATATGTCTACATAAACCACTATATCGATGTAAATTGGTTTACATAAAATAGGTACACGTTAGAATACAGTATTTTCATCTTCAAAGAATTCAACAATGGTGTAAAACAGATTGTTCGCTAGTAGCTTGTATAATTTAGCTTTAAAGATATTTACAGGCAGTTCTTTAAAATCAGCACTTAGTCTATTAAACATCCTTAGTCCAAGAACTAGGTAAGAGTTGTGCGATTTTGATAATCTATGAGATGGTATGCCTACAGATGTTCTGTTTCTAGAATTATGGCTATGAATATAACTTCTCAACACAAAATTTGACACATTGTTTCTAATGTACATTAAAACACTGTAGATGAATAAGTTTACTACTGTAAGACACTACAATTTAATAAACAGAGGTTTACAATGTTCTGTTTTATCAGAATCCGATATTATTCTTATTACTTTCTTCCGTAAAAGTGAAATGTCATTTACACGACAGCTACTACCCCACAGTAAAATTCCATAAGAGATGATGCTTTGGAAGAAGGCAAAATATGCTGATCTCACATAGTCATTGTGAACATGTCTTTTTAAATTTCTAATTAGATAAATAACTCTTGAAAGCCTAGCCAATACATTTTTAATGTGTGGTTCCCACGTCAATTTATTGTCAATAGTAACACCTAAAAATTTAACAGTTTCTAATTCCTGGTAGTTAGGAATCTCTTTGAGGCTAAAGTAAAGTGTCTGGGTTTTGTTTTAATTTAGCAAGAAGCCATTAGCATTGAACCATAATGAGGACTGAGCAAGGGTATTTTCGGTCAGTGTTTTCAGTGTACCTAGATCAGAGCTTTTATGCAGAAAAGTTGTGTCATCAGCATACAATATTGTATGACAATTTATGAATAAGGACAGGTCATTAATCATTAGTATAAACAGTAAAGGTCCAAGCACCGACCCTTGAGGCACTCCGTACCTAACATTAACCAAATTTGGTTTCTCCCTACCAATGCACACAACTTGTTGACGGTTCTCTAGAAAAGAGCTGAACATATTTATACTGTTGTCATCAAAACCATAGTAAACTAGCTTATTCAGCACAGTGTCATGCTCTACACAGTCAAAGGCTCTGCTCAGGTCACAAAATGTAGCCTGGGCATAGACCAACTGCCGGTCAAAGATACTGTTGCATCAGAGATGAGTCAACTGCCAGTGATAGTACCTTGGAGGCCAATGTTCTCACGAAGTTAGACAAAAAGATATTCATATCTCCACCAGGAGATCCATATAAACATAAAATAATCAGTTTTCTACACTTATTTTGGGCTCTTAATTCTACTGCTGTGAACTTAAAATGTTTCTCTTCACTGATTGCACACAGCTCACTTCTGAAATTCAATGGCTACTTTCACAGAAATACAACAACCTCCACAGTTCGTAGATTTTCTACTGTATGCACAAGCTATACTTTAAGACTTTGATACTACATGATTAATTTAAGATTATTTGCACTGGCGTTCTGTGATACAAAAAACTGAGCAATCTACACACTCCACCTCAATCTCGAGCTTTTGTACCTCATTTGCTAGACACTGAATATTTTGGTGAACAGTTGTTAATTTATTATTACTACTTTAGCATTTTCCTTCTCTATATTTTATTGTTATTGTGAATAATTTTAAGTGCATCAAGAATTCAATTACATTTACTTTTCTTAAATACATTTGTGAATTACCACCTTCTTCAGATGTTATTTTTAATTATTTCATGCTAAGGGTCATTGTGCCAAGTCCAAATAAGTGCACGCCATCCATTTCCAAACATTTTTCAGTTGGAAATTTGTTTGGGCCAATGAATATTGATGAATATTTATCAAATTTGTCACATTGTTCCCTAATGTCAATGTTTATATTGTTCGGGTAAGTATTAAAGTTCCACTGATTATCATTCTAGAGCTTTTATATACTTTTAGCTGAGCAAATTTTGCTTTGTGGTTCATTTATGATGATGATAAACATTGTTGTAATATGTATTCCTGGTTCCCATTTGCAACTTTCAGCACAACTGCTTTTGTAAGATCTACTTAAATCATTAGATAACAAATCAGAGGGTAGTGGCGTTTTCTGTGACCCATCAAAAGCCTTTGACTGTGTGAATCACAGCACTCTCTTGAGTAAATTAGAATATTATGGTGCCACTGGCAGTGCTGCGAAATGGTTTGAGTCTTATCTAACCAATAGGAAATAAAGGGTGTCATTGCAAAATACCTGTACGATAAGCAGTCAGTCTTCATCTGATTGGGAATTAATTACATGTTATATTCCTCAAGGTTCCATTTTGGGCCTGTTGCTTTTTCTTGTGTGTATTAATGATCTCTTGTGTGTTACACTGCCAGATGCTACATTTGTTTTGTTTGCAGATGATACAAACATTGCAATAAATGGCAAGTCAAGTACAGATTCAGAAATGACTGCTAATCAGATTTTCATTGATGTCAATAAATTGTATGAAGTTAAATTCACTGTCATTAAACTTTGAAAAGACCCACTATACGCAGTTCATAACCTGTATGAGATTTCCTTCCAGCATATGTATTACATATGAGGACATGCAGATCGAAGAGGTTGACAGGGTTAAATTTCTGAGATTACAACTCAATAATAAATTCAGTTGTGAAATGCATTGCTGAAGCACCTAACCATGTCTGTATTTGGCGTGAGAGTTATGTCACATGTAGGAGATATAAATATAACTTGCATACTTTGCTTGCATTCGTTCTATCATCTTGTGGAGATCAAGATGTTACATATGGTAATATTGAACCCAACATTAAGTATTCACTCGTTTATAATAAATTAACTTTATTTTGATCATGTTGGTACAAACACATCCACTCAGATACAGAGTTCAGAACACACTGAGATCAACAGTTTTCAAAGAAGTTAATTCTCAAAGATGAGGCGGTCGACTCTTACAGTCGATAATCGCCACAGAGCCCCTGCCGGTAGTGCTGAGCACGGTAAGGATGATGAGAGGCGTGTGCCCACCCGGCCGGCTCATGGCACAGGTGCGCGTGAACGATCGTGTCGTGGCAGGTGCTAGTGCGAGGCGCGATCAGACCGATTCTTGATGTCTTGCAAGGCACGACCAGCGGAGGGAAGGAGGCTCGGAAGGCATCCACAGGTTGACCGCGCCATGCTGCTGATGGCATGGTGGAAGCAGAAGGTGGCAGCGTGTCGGTGGGGAGAACACCGTCATGCCAAGGCCGTGCAGCGCAGTGGGGTTTTGATCTGATCAAAGGCACGGAGTGCGTCGAAGATGCAATGCGATGTATTGCTAAAGTATTTGCCAGCATCCGGATGAGCAACACTCATGGTAATGACAGAGTTATAGAGGCGCTTGATGTGGCAGCAGGGAAGAAAACAGCATGCTGCACATGACTGACCTTGGCAGCAGTGTGTGTGTCACAGCGGTAGATGGCAGGATGTTCCAAGTGGAGTTGATAGTATCGGTGTTTTGATGTGCAAAACAGCAATGATCGAAGGTTGGGGGGCGTGGCCATGAGGCATGGCAACGGCGAGAGGTGGTGGAAGGGGGACGTGATTGGCGAAACCATGGTCGGAGCAGGAAGGCAATGAGACGTAGTGTGAACGTGAAGAAGTCAAATCGGCGGATGAACTACTGGTCCATGGCGGAGAGGTGACACAGTTCAATGGAACTCGAGCTACGTGTGTGCTGTCACTGTCGACGCTGCTGTTGAGTCGTAAGGCTGCAAGCTGCTAGTGCAAAACTGCTGCACAGTCGTGTGTCGGAGCGGAAAGATGCTCACTCGTCAAAGCAGAAACGGAAGATGTGTTGGTCGTACATTGCAGAGATAGTGAAGAGGGTGGCAAAGCAAGCGGCACTGGAATGCGGCTGGTTATGCCATGGTACAGAAACGAAGTGTCTGGGACTACCAAGGGAAGGTGGCAGCAGCGTAAATAAGTTGCTTGTATCACATCAGTAACATAGGATTTCCACTTGAAGTGGGATGATGATAACAGTTGTGACATCTGGGACATAGATCCATGTAGCGTGATCGTCAGGGTATTAGTTGTAGCTGGTAGTAATGGCGAAGGATCGTCAGCAGTCGGAGGCGGAACAATGACAGGAGCATCTCGTTGCATGTTGTGCTCGGTCGGTGTCAGCTGCAGCATGTGTAACTGATCTTGTACCAACAAGTTGTATGTCACAATTTGCTCACGTAGCTGTCGCAGTTGTTCAGGTGAAAATGCATCTCACATGTCATGCTCGGCCAGTGGCGGCTGCAGCATGTGTAACTGATCTTGTACCAACAAGTTATATGTCGCAATTTGCTCATGTAGCTGTCGCAGTTGTTCAGGCAAAAATGTATGTCGTGAAGCAGTGTGCTCTGTATCACTGAGTAAGATGGGATCGAAATCAGAATCTGTCTCTATCAAAGGGTAACCTGGCGTACAAGACAATGTCAGCAACACAGTATTGACGTAACAGCTTGAGTAGACGAGATCGTGTTTTTTTTTTTTTTTTTCCTTTATTGTAATTTTCAGCACCTCATACAAGGCGGGCCGGCAGCAGCTTAATACGCCGCTCTTCAGCCGTATGGGGTACAATAATATGAGATAGGTGACACAGAAAATACAAAAAATGGCGGGCAAAGAAAGTAGTTACAAAAAAACAAAAAAACAAGAAGCCGTTCACGTTGGACGAAAAAACACTAACACTTGTTGACACGGTGCACAAAACACGGAGAGCTGCGACGGCACATGTGAACAGTGGAGTTGTAACTGCACGAAACACAAAACGAAGCACACACACTAGACACTGACGGCGATGATCTCCGGCGCGCGAATGTTCACCATGCGTGTGCGAGTCCGGGGACCTGCCAAGAGAGGAGGAGGAGGAAGGGGAGTGGGAGAGGGAGAGGAGAGAGCGGAGATGCCACGGGCAGGGGAGAAAGGGGGGAGGGAGGAAGGGGGAGGGGAAGCCCGGGGGGGAAGAGTGGTGGAGGGAGGGGACGGGGGAAAAGGAAAGAGAAGGGGAGGGAAGGGAAGAGAAGGGAGGGAGGGAGGGTGCCTAAAGGAAAGGACACCGGAAGTGGGTGGTGGGGCAGGGTCAAAGTTGATAGGAGGGGTAGATGGAGGGGAGGAGGACATCATCAGGGAGGGGGAGCTGGCGGAAGCCACCTTGGGAGAGAGTAAGGAGGGTGGAGAGATGGAGACCGGGCGGGACGTGGGAATACAGGCGCGGCAGCGGGCGGGGATGGGAGAGGATTGGGGAGACGAGCGGGTGAGGAGGATCGAGTTTACGGGAGGTGTACAGGATCCGTATCCTTTCAAGGAAAAGGAGGAGGTCGAGATCGTGTGTGCGATCGCAAATGTAAAACTCAGCACTTGGCAGCGGCGGAGTGAGAACACGTTCACTGCTGTATGAAGCATTGATACGGCTGAAATCGTATTCTGGGGTGGGTGAACAAGTTGCGAGCGAAATCGAGTAGTGAACGGCCAGGAGGTAAGCGTGCATAGTGTCGGCGAGTTGTTGACAAGATGCGGGTGCAGTAGAGGTGGCAGAATCATACGTCACGCAGCTACTTGTTTTGACTGGGCCGAGGTCAGTGAGCCAGCAGGCGGCGGCCGTGACATCACTGTCTGTAGCAGTCAAGCAGAATCGGTGTGGCTCAGGTGCTGCATAGAGGGAGGCGTGGCACATCCAGTGTTGCACTGAGAAATAGCCGGCATTGTCGTTGGTGTAATTGGTGCATTGTTGTTGACCGATAGGATGCCCTTTGTGAAACTGCTCCTGTGATGTTTGGTGACAGGCGCTGAATTAAAAGGGCTTTCGCTCAGGTGTACTTGTCACTCAAATTGTCACAGATAATGTCCGTAATTATATAATGGTAGTCCTTTAGGTGCCTAAAGAGTACAAGGTATTTTTCACTTTCGTTGGTGATGCCATAAGAGGAGAATATATACTCCACGGCCATGAACGACATTCGAAGTTGGCCCGAGAGAAATGTTGGTAGTTGAATGCTGCAAATGAGGGACAAGCGCGGAGAAGCGCTGGAAAAGTTGGCGCGAACATTCTGACTCTGGAAGACGGGCTGTGTGGAAACCAGGTCAAACGAATTTGCATTCGGCGTGGAAGACGCGGTAGCCATGAGCGGCGTTTGTGAATTTGACCAGGCATGCGATTTAGCCGTAGTTCGGAGTTCGTGTGAACCAGGATTTGCAACATAGTCCTCGTTTGTTGCAGTTCTTGTTTGGCATGATTGTCTGATGTCGAAGCACTGCACAAAGTTAATTCATTACAGAAAAGCAAGTCAAAATTGTCCAAATTAATCAGCGAAGGAGCACTGCACTGTCTGGAAGTGAAATTACCAAGGCGTTGAGCGGGTTTTGAAGGACAACATGTGCACCTCAGTCACATTTTCGATGTGTGAGAAGGTGACAAAAGTTACCAAAAAGCACAATTCACACAAGAGTCGGGAATTAACACACACTAATTACACTTTCTGTACACTGCATCCAGATGCGGCACGATGCAAAGTCGATGGACGTAGAAATCCGACAAAAGGTTGCTGCATTGTTTGTCCATGGCAATGTTCCAGTACACATTTCTGGCATCGTAAGTGGTGTTCATGAGCATTGGGGTCACCAGTATGGGGATCGAGATGTTACATACGGTAATATCGAACCCAACATTAAGTATTTGCTTGTTTATAATGAATTAACTTTATTTTGATCATGTTGGTACAAACACATCCGCTCAAATACAGAGTTCAGAACACACTGAGATCAACAGTTTTCAAAGAAGTTCGTTTTCAAACATGAGGTGGTAGGCTCTTGCAGTCGATAACCACCACAATCTCATATGGGATCATATTCTGGGATAACTCATCAAACCGAGCAAAAGTTTTTAACATGCAAAAGCATGTAACAAGAATGATTTGTTGGGTAAATTCAAGAACATCATGTAGAAATCTGTTCAAGTAACTTTGTATTCTAACCACCGCTTCTCAGTATATTTATTCCTTAGTGAAATCTGTTGCAAGTAATATTTCTCTGTTTCCAACCAATAACTCAATACGTAGTGTCAATACTAGGAGTAAGAACAAACTACATAAAACCCTAAAATCACTTACCTTTGTCCAAAAACATGTCCAATATGCAGGAACACACGTTTTCAACAAATTGCCAGCAACCATTAAAAACTTGATTTCAGATAAAGCACCATTTAAACAGAGTCTGAAAGACTTCTTGATACACAAATGATTCTACTCCATAGATGAATATCTTAACAGGGAGTGTTAGGTCAGCTTAAGTAAAATTGCCTGCTAGATTTCAGTTTTGAGAGCACTTGATCACAAGGGATAATTAGGTATTTTTTGTGTGATAAATTTATTAAAGATGTATATGTAAGTTTCATTCTGACAGTGTATTAATTCTGTAAATATTAGCCATTCCAGTTAACTGTAACGTATTCACCTATTTTGATAGTCTCCTGACAAACAAACAGGGCAGTGAGTGTTATATTCAAATGTTTTACATTTTTTATGTTATACTTTCTTAGATGTTCCACATCACAAGAATCATCTATGAAACAAAAACTGAATCGAATCCAATCTCTAATCTTTCACCTCCAGGAACCAAGTGAAATCCACAATTCCATGGTTTCTGGATTACAAGTGAAAAAACAAGGTTCATCACATGTTACCATTCTTTCCAAGAAATTAGGACCATTTTCAATGGTATTCAAAGTGTCAGTAGAAACATTTTCATGAACTTCTTTCTGTTCAATTGTGAGTATTTTTGCCACTAGTTCTGCACACATTTTTCTCATGTTACATTTGTTACATAAAATTTGCCTAACACATACTTTGTAAATTCCTACAGTTTCAACAACTAATCAAATATTCAACTGATGGTCAGGCCAAATCAGAATACCTAAATCTTTGATTTTTTCATCCAACTTTGATGTTGAAGAGCATCCCAGGCATGAGTCATCTTAAACTTCTTCATGGCCATCTTGGAAATGCTTGAACCACACAAAAATTCACATATGTGATAAACACTCTTTATCACATACTTCTTTTAGTAAAAGATAGGTTTCAGTAGCAGTTTTCGTTTTTCTTTTTTTTTCCATGTGAAATCATGACAGTTGTGGGCTGTATTATCAAACTTATCTTTTTCCGGCAAAACAAAATAACAGCTCTTACACACACAAAAGCCACAGCCACACCAATTTGTCTACAGACACCAGAGATGTTGCATTTGACTGAGAAGGCTCCACACTTCATAGTTATTGGTTGTTTATCTTTGGCACATGCATATTTACTCTGGGACAGCATCAGTCCCATTATTTCATAGCCACATCTCATAAATCAGAAATACAACAGCCCTTTGTAGGTTATTGACCTGTTACATGTGCCTCAGGCTCATTGAATTTCTTCTATTATCTTCCTTCTGCGACTATTAAATGTGGTGAACCTCAGTCTAGACTTTGCTTTTCATTTCTCTCCACATGTATAATAATACTAAGTTCAGCTCAATAGCCAGCTTTTTAAATATTTGTATCAATATCATAAAACAAGTGAGAATTCCAACTGGGAATACTCATAGGAAGAAGCAAAAGGTCAATAAATACAAGTAACACACATTTAGTGCCAAACAAGGACATACAAAGAACCATGTGTGCACGATGCAACAAATTGTTTGAGCCAAAGATACTCTCCCTGTAGGAGGCTAAACTCATTCCTGAAGAGTTTTGTTTCTAATATTTGATGTCATCGATGGTGAGGTCACAACAGAGGCTCAGTCCCCCTTGCTTGCCCCCCCCCCCCCCTCACTCCCCCCTGCCGCCGTCCATTCCCTGGCAGAAGGATGTCGCTGAAGCTCGTAGCTGCTGAGGCCAGCTACACATGACCAGCTGTGCCATGATTGGTTCCATTGCAGGGCACAGCTACACCATTTCACAGTAAGAAGAGACAATGTAATGCTGCTGTTATTGTATCACCCCATAACATGATGTAGTCATAGTCTGCTTCATGAGCGCAAGTATTCTCGGTGAGCCCTGAGGCTGGGGTGGCAGTATTCTTAGTCACACAATGTGTTGTTTCACTCTCCAGACTAGAGCTGATAGGCATGCATCATCTGTGGTTGTACAAGGGAGACAAAATCTGCTGATAAATTGAGTAGCCCATTACGTAAAAGTTCTGCCGAAGAGGCATCGAGGTCTTCTTTGAACTTGGAACAGATGCCTAAAAGAAGCCAGGGAAGGACTCTGTCCACTAACTCCTCATGGCACAAAAGGGCTTATTTGAGTGTTCAATGCCAGAATTCATCAAAACCATTGCTGTGTGGGTAGTAGGCTGTGGTATGATAGCACTGGTCGTTGCAAAGGTTACATAGTTTGTAGAATAGTGCAGACTCAAGCTGGTGGCCTTGATCAGTAGTGATGGAAGTTTGACAACCAAAATGCAGTATCCACAATTGTTCATCATCACTTCAGCCATTATGTCGGGCAAGCATATTGCCTCAACGCAGCATGTGACCCGATCTATCATGGAAAGAATATACCGGAAACCATCCAACTACAGTAATGAGCCAACCAGGTCAATGTGGACATGTTGTAACTGGCCTTTGAGTATTTCATATTGCCCATTTTTTTTAGACATGCATGTCCACAAGTTCTGCAACACTGGCAAGCTGTTCACGTTTGGGTTCACAGTTTGCTGTCTCACTTCACATCCCCACTGGACAAATTATTCTGTAACAAGTTTAGTAGTCAGGTATACTGCCAGGTGTGACAGTCCATGCAAGCTATCAAGAATAGGCTTCCTGATAGTGAAAGGGACTAGTGGCAAGAGGCAGTTATGTGACACATCACACGACAAGAACCAAGGATAGTACATTGCTCAAGCTTCTAACTAGTTGTGCTATCATATAGGAGAGTACAGGTTTGAGTATCCTGTTGTTGGGCCTTGGCAAGTTCATCGTAATTGATGTCAATGGGTAGTGCACTTACTTGAGGTAGGTAATAAGCCATGATATTGTCTGTGTCCTTGAGATGTTGTTGTCTTCAGTCCTCAGACTGGTTTTATGCTGGATGTCTGTAGTAAATTGTGCAACATAAACAGAATGGTGGAAAAGGGTGTGGAGAACAGTCTTTTGCTGGATTATGTGTGGAATCTGCCACTGGTTGGTGGTCCATGTAAATAGTGAGTGGTCTACCTTTCATGTCATCCTTGAAATGATGCTATGCCCCATAGCCAGCGTGCAATTCTCTGTCATAAGCTGACCACTTACACTGAGACTTTCGTTAGAAGAAGTGTAATGGTAGTTGCATATCTGAAACTCTCTGTTGAAATGCAGCTCTGATTGCAGTGTTACCAGCATCAGAGTAATTGACAAGGGAGTTGTCATGATCAGATGGGATAACACTGTAGCACATAATGAGCTGTGCTTACATCAGTTGAATGCATTTGAGTGATGCATGCTACCGCATGTGTTTTGTCAACCAAATCATCTGTCAACAGCACATGTATGGCTGCCACTTGTGGGAAATGATGCTTGTAGAAATTAATCATGTTGCAAAATTACCATAACTTAACCCTAGGATGCCCAAGCCTTTTTTTCTAACTTGGATGCCTAAGGTGGGGGGGGGGGGGGGGGGGGGGTCCGCGAGCCCACATGTATTAAATAAGTTTACTGACGAAAAATTACAACTTTCAAAATGGTTTATGTATTTTAACTAAGGCATCGGTTTATAAATGTTGTTAATTGTTATAAATATTGGACTGAGTGAATAAAAATTTGACATATTACAATACAAAATACAGATGTGTTCATATACAATAGACTACTCTGAGTCCTCAACTTCAAGGCAAGACACACACTACACAATTTTTTTCTGAATGTGTGTTACACAATGTTTATGACACTGTCCACAATACTGTTTTGGTTTACTTAGATTGTTGTACTTCCGCTTCTTTGTTTTAGCTTCTCTTACACAAATATGGCATCGACCTTTCCCTGCAGGAGGCTTACATGCTTCTGTTGGCACTTCTTTGATTTTCTTTTGTAGAATAGTCTCCACTGATTGAACAATTTGGTTAGCTAACCCTCTTGCACTGGCACTTCTTTCTTCTACCTACAATTTCACTAGTTCCGTCCCAGTTTGCAGGAGATAAAGTTTCCTTTTGTTGTGTTTCTTTTCATTCCATCTTGGATGTTGCTGGATGAATTTGGTGGTTGCATTGATAGCACAAATGTTGATGAGAGAGTAAAATACATTTTTACTGTGTACGACACCAAAGGTACTGGAGGTCTATGTGTTGATGGGTCTGTGAACAAGAACATTGATGAATATAGCTCTTGATTTGACATGTTCTTCATTATGTCTGGAATATGCTTCCTGTTTGACTGGAGAATTCCTACTGTAGTAACTTTGTAGTCTTGGTATAACTCTTCCACCAAATCCACCGATGTGTAGTATCGGTCTGTGGTAATATTTCAACCAGTATCTTTCACAGGTGCTACCAGACATTTGACGACAGCTGCTGAACCCCATTCTTCTTTCGACAAATTCTGAACATTACCTGCATAGGGTTCCATATTCAAGATGTATCTGTCAACTGCATCAGACATCATGCATAAAAGGATGCCATATTTGCCCAGTTTATCCTTCATAAATACTTTGAAGGAGCAGCACCCTCTAAACAAGCTGAGCATCTCATCAATGGTCAGGTGGACCCCTAGTTTATACAGTAGTGGAAATCTATCATTCACTTTGTTGAAAACATCACAGATTGCTGTGAACTTGTCTGCTTCCCTTCTTAGCTGGCAGGTACTTTGTCATCAAACCTTATGATTGCAATAAGTTCCTTGAAACATTCTCTTGCTATAACACCCTTGTAAACTGGCCGACCCATTAGGTCTGACCAAAGATCATGTACACTGACAGAATTGTCCTTCTTTGCCTCCATAAGTATCAGGATTCCTATAAAAGCGTACAATTCTTTCTCATTAGTCAAAGTAACATTTCGCTTAACTGCCTCTTCATTTGAATGTTTTACTATAATATCCATGATGTCAAGTGTAAGAAGTAACTTCAAGGCTTCTCCAGGTGAATGGTAAACACCAGCTGGAGTTACTCCTGCCTGTTTTCTTACTATATTAGCAACAGACCTCCAAGGAATTCTAGGCTGTGTGTCTACGTAACTTCTTCCAGACTTGGCCACAATAACATCCAGATGGTCACTGTCTGAAGCTGCGCTATCTCCATCTTCTCTAACATCCACATCACTTTCCCGATCTGAATCATACTCCATAACACCATCCTCATATTCACTTTCACTCCCCAAGTCAGAATCTTTGTCTAAAATTTCATTCAGAACTCTTTCTAAAGGTGAGTCACATATTCTTTTAGTCATTTCTAAGTCTGGGTGTGAACAGTAGGAAACTGCACTAACTCACCGCAAGTTTACAAGATAAATAACAGCTGACTGACATCAACAATCACTTCCTCTGAAAGTAAACTGATTGTTGTGAATATCAAGAATACCAACCAACAAGAAACTAACATGCATTGTTGTAGAGATGAGAAGGGAAATTTTCTATAGCATGGAAGCCTAAGGGGGGGGGGGGGGGGGCGGGGGTTGCTGGACCCATAATAAGTATATTTATTTATTTATTTTATTTTTTTTTTCAAAGCAGGAATTTTCTATAAAATATATTGACACTAACGTTTCATAAAATAGCCAACAAACAATAACTCAAATGGAATATGTAGTATGAAAGTTACTTGGGCAAAAGCAGGGGACATGAAAAAATTGTTTGACTAACACACTGTCCTGTAAATGTTAATTTTGGTCATCAAAGTTGGCACTTGTCTTCTATCACTAGACCAAAATGTTCACGAGTCTCAAAAAATGAGTAAGACGTTCATCATGTTCTTGTGGAGGTGCCAAAAAAGCTAAAACACTATCCAGTTACATGTAACAAAATGGGAAATTGAAGAGACTGTAATCAATGAACCATTGGCTTGTATGGGCCACATTTTTCGAACTCTAAGGAATAAACAAAAATTCATACATCCTGTACAGTGTTATTATCACTTTGAATATGTCATGAGTAGTCATGGTAATCTACAGGTAAGTTTTTTTATAATGTAGAGTGCTAAACATGGAATCACCTGCTAAGGTGTAAGTAAAGTCTTGGATGTCTGGTTTCAGGTAACTATCAGGTATTGTGTGTGTGTCAAGGAACTTATAATCACCACATAATATGTACATCTGTCTTTCCTGGGAACTAGGTGTATGGCCTAAGCCCATGAATTATCTGACTGCCTGACTAGGCAATCTTGCAGTAAGTCATCTACATCAGTTTTAGCTGCTCAGAATCTGTCTGGTGCCACTCTCTACAGATTGTGGCAGACCTGGTGTGTTATTAATTTTGTGGACAGTGTCATGTCTAATGCCTCTCAGTTTAAATGCCACACATGTTGTCAGGAGAACACAGGGAGCACATGTGGGAGATTAAATGCATACTTTTAGAAAAGTTCACTGTACTGAGTGTGATGCGGTATGTCCCAACTGTGCACTTGTACCATATGCCAGCATAATGCCAGATGCTGCCTCTTTCAAGCTGAGTATTTGGAGATGGTGATATCATTCCCACTTTACATGCCACACGTAAGACTTCATAGCATACAGTTCACTTCCAATAACAGTTTTCTGGTGTGCAGTTCCAGATTCTCCTTTCACATTTCTTCATTAGCCACCATCACCTTCTGTATTTCCAAATCTAAAGCATGATGGTCATTAAGGAGATAAGAAGGATATCATGTGTAGAGACTGAGGGAGCTGTTCTCAGACCAGTCTCCTCCAGACCTGCCTGTGGATGTGGTGGCAGACTATCAGTGATACCGAACATCAACCCTCCACTGCTGATTTGCCTGAGGATAGATAATGTTAAATTTGGTGGAGATGAAATCAACACAGAAAATCTGCAGCTGAGATCAATTCTCCAACATCTGCAACCAGAAACTACCATGGAAATTTCTCATGCAGATTGAGGTCCACCAAATACATAAGTGTTCTGAAAGTTTTAATATATGATCTGCAGGATGTAGTTAAACAGCAGGCATTGTAAGCTCTGTTGGTGGTTTCTGTCTGGGAATTCTGCTTGATTCTGAGCCAGTACTGATCAGGAAGTATTGATTTGTTTATTTTCTAAGACATACAGTCTACTACTGTCATTCTGAAATGGGGCAAAACTAGTTTGACCCATGTGTTTTAGCTGTGAGTGACTTGAGAGTACATAATGTCTTGTGTTACACTGGCTTCTCATAGATGTGGGCAATGTGATGCACCAAGAATGCACTGGCAGCAGTCATTGTTGCCTGTCATATCTATGAATTGTCATTGCTGTAGAACAGCAAAACATCTGTCGGCCACGAGTAATTTGCATTCCATTGTTTTGCTTTCATGCTAGATCATTTCCAGCTGTAACTGAGGAAGTGATTTGATGAGCTATACATCTACACTGAAAATTAGATGATGCCATAATAACTGTACCAACAGAAAGCTAGCTTGCAATGGACTATGTCTTTGTGGAAATGACTACCGTATTTATAGACATGGTGATCAACAGATTACTATTAGACACACATGAGAGGCTGATCAAAACAATCATCAATACAGCTGATCAAGCAAGGAAGGTACTCAAGCAACCAGAAGAATGTGGTATAGGAATCTGTAGTAATTCTTTCCACACTCAAAGAATAGAGCAAACGAATAAAGACAGAGCATACACAATAACGTGTTATGGACATAACAGTAACAGGAATGCACCTTCAAAATATTGGCATGACATGCCTAGGAGAAGCTGCAGATACACACTACACAGATCCAGATACAAAACAGATGGTTACTGCCAGAAAAATTATAGGGATTCTGACAAGAGAAACCTAGATGAGCAAACTTATATAGATCAGATGGTGTGTACTGTCAAATATCGTTGTTGAGAACACCAACACCATAGCAGGTTTCAGCAACCTAACTGGTCAGCAGTCACAGAACATTGCCTAATGGAATTTCATGGAATGGACTGTAACCACACCAAGGTTCTGACACAGACATCCAAATTCT
Organism: Schistocerca americana; assembly: GCF_021461395.2. Classification (NCBI taxonomy): domain Eukaryota; kingdom Metazoa; phylum Arthropoda; class Insecta; order Orthoptera; family Acrididae; genus Schistocerca; species Schistocerca americana. The sequence goes on from NC_060122.1 coordinate 671,735,528, forward strand.
GGGACTGTGTCATTAAGGAATCTATTGAGATTTGAGTAAGGGAACTTGCTAATAAATCATGATAGCGGGTACACACTTAGCAAGGCATGGGACACCATTATAAGAATGGTCAAGGAGAGGGATGAAATACTAGACAATGAACTGGCTTCGGGGGCAGGCAGAGGAACAGCGGAGGTGCCTCCAGCACGTGCATCGGGGCGCAAACCTAGGACGGAATACTGAGTCAGAGGTAGAAGTGGTGGCACAGACAGCCAATGGAGTGGTCAATCAGAAAGAGAGGGGGAGGAGATAGAAGCAAGGGACCAGTGTCCCATCAGTCAGTTCATCAGCAAACCTGGTGATGGCAACACGGTTGTTTGCCAAAATATTGTGCCCACTGGACAGCAACATCTGGCAGTTCACCCATGAACTATTTCCCTGAATGGTGTATGCCAATAACTTGATACAGACTTTTGCACCAGAATATAAATCACCCTCCTGAATCCTATGTAGCACTGTACAGTCTGTACGGAAATTATTTGTACTTGTGGTGTTGCGGTTTTAAACTTCACATTTATTATTAACCACAGAAATCATAGAGTACATGTAAGGGCACAAAAGAATACTAATATCAGAGTCCCTGAAAATACTTTTGCAAGATGTCAGATAATCAAATTTAGATAATATTCTTCCTCCACTCTTTTGAAGAATAAATTTAAGATTGTAGCAATGTCCTAGAAGATAATGGTGTAAGACAGTACTGAGTGACAGTATGAAAAACATGCAAGCAGAACTAAGATTTGTGGTTAACTTAGCCATGTGATGGTACAGCTTCAGGTGGTTAGAAATCTCTTCATGGGATTGAGGTTATGTACAAGTGAGACTTTTTTGAAAATAGAAATGACACAAAACTAGCAATTTAAATGGAAAATTCAATCAAAAAACTAATAAATCATGAGACAGAATTTACGAGCAGTACTTCCATGAAGATAAACATTTAGTACTGCCGATAGATAGATACAAAACTATACAACACTACATATTGTAGTTTTTAGAACTATAGGCTCCTTCCTCTGAGGAGAGGGGAGGGGATATGTTGAAGAAGGTTAAAGAGGAAGAGCAGGTCACTCACTCAGACCCCATGATGGAAGGGACCTACCTTTTGTGAAGATGAGGGGATACAAAAATTGTTCTGTCTGTTGGCAGTACTAAATATATTGTCCCCTGGAGGTGAACTCTGGAAAGCTATCCTACCCATAATTTTAAATTGTGTATGTTATCAGCAAAAAGATGAATGTGCACAGAAGTCATCCAAACATTGTACCTCATAATTGTACATCCTGTACTGCTTTTATCACAGCAAAAATCATTATACTGGTTCAGGAACATAATGTAATTTGTTTCTACACTCAAGAACTACAAATCAAATTGTTTGTTGGTATTTTGGTCGTTTCTAACAAATGGTGACAAGATAAATGTATGTATATTTACAATAAGCTTTAGCTTCACTGTATAAGGAATTTTGAAGCAGTGTCACAGGTCTACGCAGTGTCACTGTAGTTTTTTTTGTTTTTTAAGTACTGTTTTATTTAAAGTGTAGCTGTCAGTCCATCAATTACACAGAAAATCATTTAAACTGAAGATACTGGAGGGGTAAAACTTACTTCAAAGCTTCAAAAATCACATCAAGTTTCAAGTTAACACATGCTTCATTTCCTTGCTATTTTGAAGTGAGCAGATGTACACAGGCATCTTTTTAGGTGTAAAAATATATTATTTGCTGAAAGTATACTTTTTCTTACCTGCTGCCCACAAATTTTGCCATGAAATCGTTGTTTTATGCTTTGTCAAATAAGTGAGACTTTAATCAATAACTATCAGCATCAAATTCTGATTTCATGTGGTAGTCATATGAACACACTTCAATTTTTCACAGTACATTAATTCAGTATGAGAAGAAATTAATTAACATTATTTCAATTGTGTGAATTATTTGCTATACCTTCCTTTTCATGTGTATCAAGTCCTTTAGCAAATTCAGAGTAGCCTCCCAACTGTGACAGCCAAGCAGAAGCTACATCTCCTCTCAATCCTACAAGCTGATGCAGTTGTAGGGGTGTCAAAGTTATCATGATTGCTGCAACAAAGGATTATGCATTGTACTGTAGACATTCATTTTTATAGGGCTATCATGTCATATAGGGCATAAATAACAACATCAGAGAAATGCATCCTTTTTTTGATTTAGATAGCTTGGACTTACAAAGTTTCTTCTTTGAGGATTAAATGTTGCAGGATGCTTAGCCTTTAAGTTGAATACACAGAAAAAAAATGCCACAAATCATAAGAACAGGGAACTGTAGGCCAAGTGTGATCACAACAACAGAATGTTGCATTAGTTAGCAGTAGTTGTTGTAAACAGTTTTATTCATCCACATGTCCCATTTACAAGAATATTGGACATACCTTGCTATCAAAATTTAAGAAAAACAAAAATATAGTAATTCACATAAACATACATTTACAAACTAACAGGTCTGGTGTGACGAGAATGGGACATGTCATGACCTTATAGCACGAACCGTCCTGTCTTTTTCTTGAAATGATTTAGGGAAACCACAGAAAAGCAAAATCAGGATGAGTGGATAAAGATTGGACCCTCCACCATCCCAGATACAAGACAAATCTATTGGAAAAATTGCTGCCTCATCTGGTTTACCCCTAGTACACAATACAGTTTTACAAGTAAGTTAGTTAATAATGAAAAAAGCTAATCTACATCTACATCTATTCTCTGCAAACCATCATGAGGTGCATGGCAGAGAGTACTTCCCACTGTACCAGTTATTAAGGTTTCTTCCTGTTCCATTCACTCCCAATTACTGCACATACTGCACACACTATACTCACATTGGTCCATAACACTGTACACACCATCGTGTGATGCCAGGAACATTTTGTGCCATGCAAGTTTCCTTTTGCTAGCCTCAAAAACTGAGTCAGACAGCATTCCTCTACAATGAGTGAGATTTGAGTTCAAAAGGACAATATGGTGTTAGTACTACACACCGCATAGTTTTGGGAGCAAGTTTTTCCTGAAGAGGAAAAAAAAAGAAAAAAAAGGAAAGATATAGTGTCAAAGTGTTGTGTGGAATTTCAAAAGTTTTATTATTGTTATTATTATTTGTGCTACACTTTTTACTAAAACCCCTCTCTGTGTAATCTAAATAAACCTTCATTGCATAGAATGTTTTGGTTAAAAGCTACTCTTTAACTGCACTTTTAAACAAGTTTGTTTCAGTAGTGTTTTGGTCGCATTTGATTGCACAGTTGGACCATAATGACCCAAGTGGAATTCTCGACATTTTGAGAAAACTAGAGAAACATGTTTGTGTTTGTTTGAGGGAAATGAGTCACTTTTTACAGTTTAATCTTTAATGAAATGTTGACTAATATGTTAAAATAAATAATTAAGTGATAATTAATTGAAACCCTCAGCTGCCGACAGGTTTTGTTGATATACCTCGACGGGGACAGATGAAAATGTGTGCCCCATCCGGGACTTGAACCCGGGATCTCCTGCTTACATGGCAGACTCTCTATCCATCTGAGCCAACGAGGACACAGATGAGTAGCGTGACTGCAGGGACTTCTCCCTTGCATGCTTTCCATGAGACTCACATTCCCAACTGTCCACAATCTAAATACGCAATGTACCTAATAGATATTTGCCCATCCACTCATTACTCGTGCACACTAAGGTGACGATTACCATAAGAGTTTGGGCAACCTGTGCACATTCGCACAGAGGTATATCAACAACACCTGCATTCGCAAGAGGTATATCAACAACAACTGTCGGCAGCTGAGGGTTTCAATTAATTATCATTTATTCTAGAGAAGCTGCATGGTCATCAATGGTATTCTGTTCTATCAGCAACAGTTACTATCTTCATATATATAGTTAAAGGCTATCCAGCCGTTGACCTTCCTCTGTGCGAATGCACACAGGTTGCCCGAACTCATACAGGAATCGTCACCTTAGTGTGCACGAGTAATGAGTGGATGGGCAAATATCTATTAGGTACATTATGTATGTAGATTGTGGACAGCTGGGAATGTGAGTCTCACGGGAAGCGTGCAAGGGATAAGTCCCTCCAGTCACGCTATTCGTCTGTGTTCTTGGTGGCTCAGATGGATAGAGCGTCTGCCATGTAAGCAGGAGATTCCGGTTGTGGCACACATTTTCAGCTGTCCCCATCGAGATATATCAACAACACCTGTCAGCAGCTGAGGGTTTCATTTAATTATCATTTATTCTAGAGAAGCTGCACGATCATCAATGGTATTCTGTTCTTTCAAGAACAGTTACTATCTTCATATAAATAATTAAGTGTTTTATTGAGATCTTTTTATTGGAAGATACAAAAAGTTTGGTTTCTGCATCAAACAAATCACTTTTGTACAAACAATTAATGAAATTACAGTTGCATTACATAGAAACATTGAAGAGCTGAGGAGGTAATCAAACTTATTCAGCACCAAATCCAGACGGTAGCATGATTTCATCGTCCTGAGTCTGTGGTGTTTCAAGAATTTTCACGAATTTAGTGGCACACAGCATTGTAATTAATAATGATAAACTCCAACTATGGCAATCATGTCACCTTCATTGAACATTTGGTTGACAATTCGGAGATACAGCACATGCTGGAGAAAAGGGAACAAATCTGCCTCCTCTCTCGGACTATCCTTGGAGTCATAAATTTTTACAGCGTATTCTGCCACATGGTGGTGAAACACTCTTGCCTCTGAGTCGGCCACAGTGCTTCAAGAACACCACTGGTAAATGACGACTGAGGTGGATGCCTGAAATGCAAATGGCCTCCATTACATTCCCGCCGCAATTATTTTTGATTCCATTGGGAAATCGGCACAGTTTCTCTTGATAGCGAGTGTAATGTCTGCTGCTTCTCACGTTTCTTCTGCGGATTGCCTGACGTGGAAAACTCTAATTCCATGCAAATCCAGCATAGACAAATGTATGACTTTTTCCCGGAAATATGGACTTCTGCCGAACAAGGAAAGAAGGGACTGTGTTGACTGTGGTGTTGTGAAGTCTGTAAAACTTCGTAAGAGGAGTGTGGACACCGAGATTCTGTTGCAATTTCATTGCGTACTTTGCAGAAAGCGAACCAGCATCAGGAAAAATACATGGTTCAAGTTCTCCAAATTATTGGTTCAGACAAGTGTAGTTCTTGTGTCGTGCTGGATTCGAGATTACACATTGCAAGCCACAGCATCAGAAACTGAGTTATCAGCAAATACCATGTGTAACTACTTGGGTTTTGCCGAGAAGTGTGCTATGTGATAGTGACAAATGACAGTGTGCCAATTGGTGGATCGAATAAAACAGTAGAAGTAGACGAATCTCATATTTCCAGACGAAAGAATCAGAGAGGATGACCTTCTAAAAGTGAAGTAGATAATATTTAGGTTTTCTGTGGGATAGAAAGAGAGTCCCAGAAGTGTTTCGTTGTGAGGGTATTGTCCTGAGACAAGGTGACTTTAGTGGGTCTCATTAAACATTTCATACTGCCTGGAACAAAAGTCATCACAGACGGGTTTCATTCGTACCAGACTCTGAAAACTGATGGGTTCGACCATGATTTTGTGAACCACTCTGTGGAGTTTGTCTTTTCAGATGACGCCAGTGTCCATACCCGGAATACAGAAAAGCTGTGGAAGTCTGTGAAGTCTATCATAAAAAGAGAAGGCCGTCCAAGACAGAGGGATGAACTGTACTTGTTCCAGTACCTATACTTCCACAACTTGCGTTTGCACGCGACACTCTGCCGATATTCCTGCGCGATATTGGCTGTGTTTACCCTGGGTATGGGAAAAAAAGGAATTGCCCTTGTAGCTTGTACATCACGCGGATTGTCACAAGACGATAACACCGACGACAAGTAAGGTAAGTCGTCTCCTTTGAAGTTACAAGTGCTTCTCTAATGCTTTTCTTTTGTCGTTGCTGTAGTGACAACTTGAAACATACTCGTAACGCGCTCCACGAGACTTCTGTAATCGATTACTATCGCACGTTCGATATGTATCGTTTGGGGCCCTCCAACTTCGATAGGCAATCATTCTTGGAAATTACCGACTTCTGATAGGGAGCTCTTGGACATCTGTGAGGTGGTCCACCATTTTTTAGATGACACTGACGGATCCTCTTTAACCATTTGCATCAACCACAAGCCTTTTGCAGATGCAATCAACACCACACCAAAGAAATTTTGGCACATCGACCTCATCTCGCAATTTACCTTTGCTGCCATTTCCCTAAGGAGTACCATCATTAGCCAAACGTTTTAACTGCTAACGATTAGGATAGTACTTGAGGAACCTCTGGTACCAGCATCAAAGGTACACAACTCTCGAGAGCTCTTCACAGCAGCTACCAATCGTTTGACAGTCAGGATGATTTCCAGCTGCTTATGAACACCGACCAACTCACCTTGTGTTCGACAACAGTATACACAGTGAAGCTGCATTTTGCCTGGTGCAACGTATTACAGGGCAGTGAACAAATAACTTTAAATAAAGCCAGCTGATTATCTTTTAATCTGTTGAGACAAAAAGTTGTTAATTCCCTATAAGAATTGAAGCAAATACACTGATCAAGATTTCTATTGAGGCAACCCAAAGACCTATGGTAAAAATTACTAGTTTTCTAAAACGGTTTGAGGTTAATTGTAGTTGTTAGCAAATTCGGAAACAGAATTCATTTGCGATAGTTGTAGATAATATCTAGAGCTATCCTCTTTAAGGGAAAGCTAGATGTAATGCAACATGTTTGTTAGAATATCTGCTACAGTACAAAATCACAAATGCCGATTTAGCACAAATTACTCATAAATTACACATAGGACAATACTAGCTTCCAAAAATTCTCAAAACTGCACGTTTATTTGTGTTGATACACAATGAAATTCCGGGGTGATGTATTCCTTGGCAGTAACTGTGAACCACAAACGCTGATTTCTTACGAAGTAAGCTATGTATCCAAAACACTCGTATCAGTAACATACGAAAATGGTTTTTTAAGCCTCCAAAAATTCTCAAAAATAACCAATTCTATAATTATGCCACGAAAGCAGAGAACAGTTATTTTGAGAGAATAGGCTTACTGTCCTCAAAAATTAAAAAAAGACAATTAAATTTAATTCTTCAATTGACAATAACAGTACCAGTTTATCGCGGTTCTCGCGAATGTTCGAAATTCCACAATATATCACAATATACGATCGGATACTGGTACAATCAATGAAAGACCATCCAGAAGCGACGTGAACAGTAAAATAAACGAATCTAGAACCTCCAATCCTCACACAAATCTTGTACGTGCAATCTCACAGAAAGGAAAATTCCGCAGTCGGCTTTTACATATAAATAAACATGCGTATTGCATGGATTTTTCACGTAGCTGTTTCTGTGTACACTTCTGCACTGGCGTGCAGAGGACGAATACTGCAGCGTGAGTTTGTCTAGGTTAAAATCGATAAAATGCGAAGCACTGAGAAAATGCATCTTCTGCCTGCTACCGCTAACACCGCAGTTGCTTCTCCTCAAAGTACGCCACTAGTTTGAACTACAAAGTAAGTAACGCTGGCGACCTTGTGCTTGCAGATTACAGAGTAGTAATGATGAAGCCATGGAAAAACCCAGTGAGTATACAACAAATTCCCAGTTGGCAATCAAATTGTGTGTTCATGAAATGTTTTATTACAAAGAAAAATTTAGCTGCTTTGAAAACTGTTCTGTAATTACTTACATATCAAAATGATCTATAGAAATGAAACAGAAAAAGCAAAAACGGAAAGCAGTGATAGGGTTACTGAGGAAGCTCACAGTTATTGCAAGGCAGCGTGGAATCTGTTTAGGCCTAATGAACACAAGAAAAAGCCTACCTCTTGCTCTAATTCTTGGAGTCGAGATAAATGTCACAAATAATTTTTAAAGATATTGAAAAGAAGGAGCAGATCCAGCATTTGCTGTGAAATTCGGAAATAAATGGAGCATAGTAAGGTGGAAGAAAGTGTCCAAAAGAAGCAATAGAAACTGTAAAAAACTACAAATCACCTGGGGGTCCTGATATGTAAAGATTGTCCTACACTATATGGAACACTCTATTCTGTGAAATATCCAACTGCTTTCGATGTACCCACCGACTGTTGGTTAATTATTCATTGCTAATCGGACTTTATCCAACACCCATCAAGATCAAACAAGAGACTGACGTTCTATCCACGTAATTTGCAGTCGATTGTACTGCTAACTGACTGGCAAATGCTATGAACTGAACCCATCAAGTTATAGATTTATGTTCAGCTTGACTTGTTTCTATTTCAGACTGCGCATACGTCAACACCGCGTCTGCAACCTGGCCGGCGCCAGTGGGCGGTTCCAAAAAAATAGTTCAAATGGCTCTGAGCACTATGGGACTTAACTTCTGAGGTCATCAGTCCCCTAGAACTTAGAACTACTTAAACCTAACTAACCTAAGGACATCACACACATTCAAGCCCGAGGCAGGATTCGAACCTGCGACCGTAGTGGTCGCGCGGTTCCAGACTGCAGCGCCTAGAACCGCTCGGCCACTCGGGCCGGCTGGGCGGGTCCCACCACCTGTTTAATGGCTCCACGCACCTTTGCTGACTGGGCCACCGCCTCCCTTTCCCGCGCCCAACCCCGCACTATCAGCGTTGTCTTTCTTCGTCCACTCACAAGCTGCGGGTATGGCAAATTCTCTAGGATTTTTTTGTGCTTCGAAAAGTTAATAGTATTTTGTAACTGAGCGGTTCTGTCATCACCCTCTCCTGCCTTCTTGCACTCACCTCAAAAGCCACGGTGCCAGAAACTCGATTCGCGGGCTCACCAGCGTTTTTGACCCACAGATGTGCATCTATATTACAGTACTTTTGCTAAAACTAACTACGAAGCGCCTCAGTGGTCAAACGCTTTCAAAAGCGGCAGTATCAGTAGAGGATGGATTTTATATTAGAAACTGACCGAATTACTTGTCTGTTACAGTAACTGCAGTTGCAAGTGTTAAATCAGTTAACGTTTATTATTTCTCGTCGCAAAGCTGTTGTATTTGGTACAATCTTCTGGGCACTGGAAGTTATTTGGAGGGTACCCAGAGCTCGAAGACCTCGTAGTCGCTGCCTTCTCACTAGCAGATCACACCAAGTGCCATAACCTGATTTGTCAGACACTTCGCTCAGTGGAAGAGGCTTGAAAACGAGTGAACACGTGTCTCGGCTTATTTGTAGATATTCAGCTGCTTCTGAGAAAACGACCATCAAAGTTTTCGTCATAATTTAGATGCTGTTTAGCGGATGGTAAGTTCAGTCTAACTGTTGGCAGAAACCCGAATATTATTTTTTTTCACTCATCTACCCGTATCCGCAGAGCGTTACTACACGAATGTTTCTCATCCACTTAGGTGTACAAGGGCGTTATGTTAATTGTAAAATTACATCTGGGTTTCAAAATAAGTTCGTATATTTATTACACTGAAGAGCCAAAGAGACTTGTACATCTGCCTAATATCACATATGGCACCCATGAGCATGCAGAAGTGCCGCAACACGACATGGCAAGTAGTGGCACTAGGTCAGCGTCACCCCAGTTTCCATTGTTCCCAGATGTATCCAACATGGCGGCGATGACGTCATCAAAGATGGCGGCCTGTAGACTTGGCAATCTGAGCCTGACATCATCCAAAATGGCGGCCGTGACGTCAGTCAAGATGGCGGATTTTGGCGGGAAGATAGGTCACTTGGGCTACCTCCACTAACCTAACCCCCTCCCAATCCCCTTCCCCTCTCCCCCCAGAAAATGGCGGGACATTCAAATTCCATCATTACAATGCAACACACCTCTACTAACCAAAGAAAATGAAGGAAAAATATGTCACTTGGGCACCCTCCAACAATCTAAGTCATCCGACCGCCACCTTTCCCTAGTAACTGGCGGTAAGTTTGAATTTTGGATAGAAGATTGTTCAGTTGGGCTATCTCTACTAACCTAAGAAAATAGCAGGAAGGAAAGGGCAGTAGGACTACCTCCACTAACCTCAGTCATCCGACTGCCACCTCGTCCTAGGAAATGGTGGCAAGAGAACTCGACCTGTGTTGGACATAAGTCTTTATCTTGCATGCACTATTTATTTAAACAATTAGAGGCAGTACCAACGTCAAGTTTAGTCGCCATGGGGTCCAGAGTCCAACTGACCTAGTACACAGTACTGCCACCAGAAGTCACTGTCGTCTGATCCATAACGTAATCCAAGATGGCGATCTGCATTGAGATGGGGGGGGTGGGGGTGGGGGGAATGGCAGGAAACAGTGTGGTCGACATGGGGTCCAGAGTCAAACTCACCTAGTACACAGTACTGCCACCAGAGGCCGCTGTCATCCATTCTGTTCAAATTGTTCAAATGGCTCTGAGCACTATGGGACATAATATCTGACGTCATCAGTCCCCTAGAACTTAGAACTACTTAAACCTAACTAACCTAAGGACATTACACACATCCATGCCCGAGGCAGGATTCGAACCTGTGACCGTAGCAGTCGTGCGGTTCCAGACTGAAGTGCCTAGAACAGCTGGTTTACTCCGGCCGGCCTTCCATTCTGTGACGAAATCCAAGATGGCGGGGGAAAATGGCGGGAAACAGTGTGTTCACCAGAGGGTCCGGGTCTAGTACACAGTACCCCCACCAGAGGATGCAGTCGTCCATTCTGTGTCGTAGAGGGAGGGGAAAGTGACTCAACCCGCGCTGGGCTGCTGGAGAGAGGAAGGAGTGTACTTCATTTATTTAAGGAACAATTTATTAAGGGTTGGATTTGATATAGTATATTTATCACACTAATACAAAATACATGCCCTGTCATGCTTGAGGTCACACCACACAGCCTAGAGACCTGTAAACTACTGGTAAATTATCGAAATAACACTCTGCAGACACGTAAACAACTCCTAAATTACCAAAATAATTTCAGTACACAGCACAGCGACGTGCAAATTCCTCCTAAATAATGCAGTACACTGATGTGCAAACATGAAATCAGCTCATAATCTGTCCAAATAACGCATAGCACAGCCTACAGACCTGCTCGCAAAGTAATACAACAGGCACACAAACAACCGTCAGCCCCCACAAAGTGACACAGCTGTCAGCTGCCAAGCCATGCACAGGTACCCATTTGGGTCCCTCAAGCATGAGGCAGCGGCAACACTAACATGTTTGCTAATCGTCAACTGTCGAAATCATGCACTGCACACCTGTTCACAAAATAATGCAACAAGCACCATAACAACTCCTAAATCGCCAAAAGGTAATGCATGTGTAATGCTCACAACATCAAGCATGAGGCAGTGGCATGCCTAACACATCTGCTAATCGTCAACTGTTGAAATCATGCACTGCACACCTGTTCACAAAATAATGCAACAAGCACCATAACAACTCCTAAATCGTCAAAAGATAATCTATGTGTAATGCTCACAACGGTTAAACAGCCGAAAATAATCCAAAGCACAAACACTCAGTGCACGTAAAAAGCGCTTCCGATTTATCATCAACCGCAACTATCAGAGGCACCAACATGCTCTGCAGGGGCAGCCGGATGCAAGCCAGTGCAGGAGCGCTGCCAACGGCATGTCAAAGTCACCTCTACAGTTAAAGTTCTTTGAGTGTTATACTGACATCAAATGTCTATCTAAATAAGTCCAAGTCATCCTCTGGGTCAAGTGTGTGTTCACTGCTGCTGGTGTGGTCCCTTTCTGTACCTGCAGTCTAGCAAAGACCTATTTGCAGAGTGACTCACCCTCACAGATGCTGTAGAAATCGAGTTCCCAAAATAACACAGGCTGCTTTGTATCCTTGCCATCCTAACGGGACATTCGGGCTGCATCTAGGCCGTGCACATGTACTGATGTCATGGGTCTAACATCGACTACTTTCCCCTAAGCAATCCTAATGGGACTTCAAGTGTTCCCTTCCTGGAAATCGTGCTGTCAGCATTCATCTCAGAAACGTTAAACATTCTCACCGCTAAAAGTCTTCATCATCTCCATGCATGCTCTCGAAAATACCGTTAATCATAAAAGTATTCTTGTTGTTTGGACAGAGAGCACTGTCTAGGCAGAGAGAGGAGGAAATCAGAACAATTACATAAACAGAATTCGAACCACTGTCCTAAAGAAGAGAATAATGGTAGGAATTTTCGCTATCCTACAGTTACTGGTCTGGAGATGTCCTAATGCCACAGTCACGGATTAGTGATGGTATCCCTGGCCTGACATTGATGGTCTGCTCCAACTTGTCTTTGAACACTTGCTTTCTCAGAACTTTCTGTAGATACCTAGCCTCCATCGTGTTCGAATCAGTTGGTAGACGCACCAATATCCCAGCACAAAGGATGTCTTGTGACATGAATGGGACATTATTATGAGGTCTTATCGAATTTCCCCTCCAAATTACTGATGCTGCCGCTGTGGAAGCGCCATCCGCATTTTCTTTTTCTTGCTGCAGACGAGACTTTCAGTGGCAAAAAAACTATTTTACACAGATCGTCATATTGAACTGACAATTAAATCTAGCAAAGTGGCCTACAGATGGTCAAATATGGAAAGACTCTTACTCAATTAGACTGCTCTCCCACTTAGGACAGGAGCTTGAATATTAGAGTAAAACCAATCTCCAGCCCATCAATATATGACCGTGTACCGTGTCGATGTAGGAAACATACAATTCACATTCTGCGTCATACAAAATCACCCATTTTACATCCTTCATACATACACCGCGAAGACAGACAGCACTGTATAGACTCCTCACAACACTAGATATGTTACGACAGCCGTCGGTCACAAGTCATCCACTCCCAACGCGCGACCAGAGCACCCTCATGGGACTAAAGTCGCTCTCAGAGCTGTTGTATAAATTCGGTCTCGTTTCCCCTGGGCACAAACTGTTACTGTTTCTGGTCTGGACCTGCTTGCTTGCTTGCTTGCTCGCTTTTCTACACCCATCTCCAGACTCAGGGATTACGAGAACATATCCGATTTCACATTGTTTGCTAGAATATCACACAATTTTCGCAGTACTTCTCGATATCAAGCACATATCAGTATCGCCCGCGCAACATAATTCCAAAGACATAGACTGGAAATTATTTCTCTAGCAACCCGGAAGTTTAGCTAGGTCAAGTGTGCTGTAGACCACTGAGTAACTAGAAACTTATCCCGTCTGCGAAGACCTTTACGTGAGAACTCGAAACAAATACACGAAATTGATATTTCCACTCGCTAATACCGATGTCTGTGATGTAACAGATTACAAATCATTCGTATAATTTACAAAGTCAACTGAGGTGTTTCTCACGTCTTGGCGAACCAGCAAACGTGTCTTCCACCTGCTAGAAACACACACCACAATCGATGTTCTCTCAACTAAATAAAGACATGAAATGTGAACAAGCAGTCAACTGAACAATATACATAGGAGGGAATAACGGCCCAGCACAAACACACGTCCACATTGAATCTTCTCAAATTTCCATGCGATCACAAAGCTATCCAACACATGCTAATTATTTGTTCGCTTTTCGGCTGTCTCCGTTCGGACGGCCTCTATCTTTAGCTGGAAACGTGAATCATTCCCACCACAGGCCACGCATAGACGGAATCATCCAACGAAATTCAATCACATGTATATTTGATCGTTATACTTACACTTAAATGTTACGATTGCGGTTTCAGTTGAATGACATTCGACAATGAGCAAAATATCGGAGAAACAACCTGCTGACGGCTCTGGAAATAGAAATATCTGTACCATTCTTATGACCTGACATACTCTTCCCTTTGCCATCACAGTATTCCACATCAAATCCATACCTTCCTTTGCTCATGTCTGACGCCCAACAAATACTTTATAAGCCTGATGCTTAACGCGAATCTATCACACATCCCCTTCAACTACTAAGTATAACATTTCATCAGTAACTGATTGCTGGCGATACAAAATAACACTGACCGAAAATCAAAGATGGGTCGACATGTCTTGTAAGCTTTTCTTGGGAGTGCTACCACCGTGTCTTAGAAAGAGAGGTGTAATCGTCTTACAAACAACGAGATGTTAAAAAAAAACACAACCATATCACCATCACAAGCGGTCTTGGTTCTACAGGTGCATACAAGTATGGATGTTAAAAGCTATACTTCCTTCATAAACCGAGGAATGAAATTACCTCTGAATGAGGTGGTTTCTTTTCCACACAGATACTGTGACGGTGATCACAGGAGTGTATATCATCAGACTAACAGTCTGGTTAGACGTAGCCCATAATGCAAACTCGTGATAAAATCGTTGAATTTTGAAAGTGATTTGGCTAGGGAAAGTGGTATGAAACTGGTATTTGCGACTCCCTCACACCACTCCAGCTAGATCTTTCTACAGTATTTGTAACCTATTATATCTCGATGCCATGCCAGAGGTACTGTGATATATCTACTGAGTTATACGCGATAACTGATTGAGAAGGATCACAAACAGTAATAGATGGTGTGCTGATTGAAGTCGTACGACATCCAGTCTAACTTTTTAGATCTCTAATGTTGCGCTAGAAATGCTATCAGGGATTTGGAATCAAGTCCCTCAATTCAAGCATATCCTGCGTTGGAACTTTTAATGATTACAGCCACAAGTGAATCATATTTCTGGCACTGTCATATCTCGAAATGCACCTTTCTCGAACCTATCTGCTACAGCAAAAACACAACGTAGTTTTAGTCAGCCCCTATGCATCTTGCAACTGTTGCCATTTCTGCAGCTTTGCCCATGTGATCGTCCCAATTTAAGTTGGAACTGAGCAGAAGTCGGAAAAAGTCATATCCACCACTTTCTGCAACCCATGTAGAAATAGTGTGACCTGAATTGGTGCAACAGAACCGTGTTTTGACCATTCGGTGGAAATGGGTGCATTATGGTGCGTCGCCAAACTAAATACAGATACTACAGCCCGAAGCAGATCCGTGTCCATTGACATCTATCAGCCCAGAACGCTATCATCGTTATTCTGTACCATCAAACAGAGAAAAATTACGAACTATAAAAGCCCCACTAACATCACCCGATGTAGAACTCACCTAGGCACCATTACCAGCGCGATGACGCATAGCTCGGGACACCCCGTCCGTCACTGAATTTATCCGTCAAACTGCTGCTGCTGCTGGTGGTGGTGTGGAACGATCCTATTAAATATACCCACTGCAGAGGCCAGTTTAAAGTTTCATCACCTGTACTGTAGGAGGATGATCGTATCCCACGGACTATACTGTAAATCGCAAGAGACGCTCCCTGTGGCCCTGTCTAGTTGTTTGAAACAGTTTTCTCTGCTGTAACACCCTTTGTACACTGCCAAACATTTTGTTTTTCTGCCACGACTTCGAGGTCTGTGTTAGGTTCTAAACTGACATTAAGATGTTTTGATCCATGGCCTGTTGCAGGAAACTAAACAATCCACGGTGTAAATCATGTTGTTGCAGCTGTTACCATAACACACCACACACACTGGATCATTTTAAATAAAAGACAGTTACAACATAAGGAAATTGGACAAGTTTTATGGCGTTCTGGGAGGCTTTCCAAACTCGAAGGTGATTCACGAGCTCTATATTTAAAGTCATCAGCCGATTACTCTGCATTCCATTGCGTTTCGACTGATTCCTCGTATTGCACTCATGTACACGATCACTGTTTCGGTGCTGTCCACCCCAGAAGCTGTTGTCCCTCCACAAAACTCTTTCTCCAACTCAAACAAGCATTGTCAGTCAATCTTTATGTCGTAACCAACCACCGATGTACTGAAATAATAAGTATCACAGTATCAACTGTGAACAGTTTTAGCAATTTTGCACAAATGTTAACACTAACCAGTGATGTGAGAGTATTTTTTCCACTTTCATTATCATAGCTAATCCACCCCTTCTCCATTTTGAGAGTATCATTGTGAATGTGGATAGATGACTATGCAGTACATCCATTCAGCGTTCATTCTCGAACACATACATCATCAAAGTATATCCGACAATTTGCTCTACATATTTCTGACACCTCGAGCATAGTGCTTAATTTACAGTCTATCTCTATGCTGATAGGAGTCACAGAGCATTCTCGCAGTCTTAGGATAAAATCACAGACTGAAAGACCCCCCCTCACACTGTCATTGACCAACTTGCCCTGTAGCACCGTTACCGATGTAATCTGCAACCGACTAGAAGTAGATCACTACATTCCATGTCACGTGAATGAATGGAGTTTGCCGAGTCCTCACCCATCCAAGTGCATAAGATTTCTCGAGATGCGCCCATGTCAAGAACGTTAGCACTCCTTATCGATGTATAGTAACAGATTTGAAAGTGTCGTGATGTAATAGCAGACAGTTCAGAAGAACAAGAAATGGATGATTTTTATTCGTGATGGAGCTCCAGACAGATGGAGTTCGACGCATTTATATGTAAATCAAACAAGCTATCAATTTTAAAGTATTATTGCAGAGTCTAGGAACATTACCTGGAAGGTACTGGTAAGAGAGAACATAAACACACACACACTCCTAAGGCTGCAACGTTGTGCACTTCAAATGGGCTATAATGGTAGATCGCTTGCATTTCCGACCTATCACCCATATGGAATGTAGCGCTGTTAATATTCCAATGTAAGAAATATATTTCAAGCGCTTGACATACATCCTTCTTCCCAGTTTCTCTACGATAAACTATGTTATCGTACAGTAAAACGAAGAAACTACTTTCTTGAAAAACAATGGCTCTGTGTGACACGAGTACAATATAGCTTTCCAGAGATGTATAGCCTCCAATGTTCACATCCGATCACAGTTCAGAAATTGTACTATGCATGCCTCAGCCCTATATCAAATGATCATCAGTAACGGGTAATACCTCTTACAAGGAAACAGATAAACACGTAGCAGCAGCGCCCGACATTTGAAAATTACAAGTAATTCCGCCACTAACTCAGTAAACAGCACATATGACAGGTAAATGTATACACAGGGATTCCAGTGTCTCACAAGCACCTATCGCTAACTTAGTTATGATGCTGAAGTCTCGATTTTACACCCAAGATGCGACAGGGGATGGGGTACATTGCATAAATCAAACGCCGTTTAGAGGAATGTGTCACGTTTCATCACACATGAGATGGAAATCCTCTGATGACTGACAGGTTTAACGTTAATGATCACAGGTAGACAGTGCTTGAAATCAGATATGGAACACGTGGCTGTATACAAGTCGAACGCAGGCTATGTCAAGCAACTGATGCATCCTGAAAGAACAGTGGAAAAATCGACCCGCAGAAACTTCTCCCCCTCTACAATGCATCATCAGTCTACCATTAAATCGTACCTCGTTACAGCTCCTTCTCAATCGATCACCTGCCGGGAGCGGTGGTCTAGCGGTTCTACGCGCGCAGTCCGGAACCGCACGACTGCTACGGTCGCAGGTTCGAATCCTGCCTCGGGCATGGATGTGTGTGATGTCCTTAGGTTAGTTAGGTTTAAGTAGTTCTAAGTTCTAGGGGACTGATGACCACAGTAGTTAAGTCCCATAGTGCTCAGAGCCATTTGAACCATTTCAATCGATCACCTGTCGTCTCTTTCTCATCTTCTAACACAGATGCATGTAAGCTTAGAGGAGGATGGTTCTCTGTCTTCCTGAAAAGCGTCAAATACAATAGTCAACTTGTGTGTATCACTGGTACCTCAATAGACATACAGTATAATGCTACCACAATGGAGAAAAATTGACTGCTTCCCTGATTCCCTTTGCTTCCATGTCGACATTTTCTCGCATTCTTCTCGCTGGTGCATCCTTGTTCCCATGTACAAACTGTTTTGCACAAACCAGTAGTTTCGCAAGTACTTCCTAAATTTACTCGCGTTTTTGTGTATATTCGGTCAATTTATACATATCACCCCGTCTTCAGCTTCAGCTTGGGAGTGGATGACTTGTGACCGACGGCTGTGGGAACATATCTAGTGCTGTGAGGAGTATATATGGTGCTGTATGTCTTCGCGGAATATGTATGAATGATGTGAAATGGGTGATTTTGTATGGCGCAGGATATGAATTGTATGTTTACTAGATCGACACGGTACACAGTGATATATTGATAGGTTGGAGATTGGTTTTACACTCTAATATTCAAGATCTGGTCCTCAGTGGGAGAGCAATAGAACTGAGTAAGGGTCTTTCCGTATTTGACCATCTGTAGGGCACTTTGCAAGGTTTAATTGTTGGTGTACTATGATGATCTGTGTAAAATAGCTTTTTGCTGCTGAAAGTCTCGTCTGCAGCAAGAAAAAGAAAATGCAGTTGGTGCTTCCACAGGGGAGGCATCAAAAATTTGGAGGGGAAATTCGATAAGAGCTAATAATAATTCATTTCACAAGACATCCTTTGTACTGGGATATTGGTGCGTGTACCAACTGATTCGAACAAGATGGGGGCTAGGTATCTATGGAAAGTTCTGAGAAAGCTAGTGTTCTAAGACAAGTTGAAGCAGACCATCGATCTCTGGCCGACAATGCAGTCACTAATCTGCGAATGTGGCGTTAGGACATCTCCAGATCAGTAGCTGTAGGATAGCGAAAATTCCTACCATTATTCTCTTCTTTAGGACAGTGCTTCGAATTCTGTTTGCGTAATTGTTCTGATTTCCTCCTGTCGGTTCTTAGACGGTGCTCTCTTTCCAAACAGCAAGAACACTTTTATGATTAACAGTATTTTCGAGAGTATGCATGGAGATGATGAAGGCTTTTAGCAGTCAGAATGTTTAATGTTGCTGAAATGAATGTTGACAGCACGATTTCCAGGAAGGGAACAAGTGAAGTCCCATTAGGTTTGTTTGGGGGAAAGCAGTCAATGTTAGCACTCCGTCTTCAGGCCACAAGAGGCCCATCGGGACCATTTGACCGCCGTGTCATTCTCAGTTGAGGATGCGGGTAGGAGGGGCACGTGCTCAGCACACCGCTCTCCCGGTCGTTATGATGGCTTTCTTTGACTGGAGCCACTACTATTCGGTCGAGTAGCTCCTCATTTGGCGTCACGAGGCTGAGTGCACCCCGAAAAATGGCAACAGCGCATGGCGGCTGGATGGTCACCCATCCAAGTGCCGGCCACGCCTGACAGCGCTTAAATTCGGTGATCTCACGGGAACCAGTGTATCCACCATGGCAAGGCCATTGCCAGTCAATGTTAGACCTATGCTATTTTGGGAACTGATTTCTACAGCATCTGTGAGGGTGAGTCGCTCTGCAAATAGGTCTTCACTGGACTGCAGGTAGAGAAAGAGATCACACCAGCAGCAGTGAACACACACTTGGGCCAGAGGATGACTTGGCGCTTATTTAGATAGACATGTGATGTCAGTATAACACTTGAAGAACTTTAACTGTAAAGGGGACTTTGACAGGCTGTCGGCAGCACTCCTGCACTGGCTTGCATCCGGCTGCCCCTGCAGAGCATGTTGGAGCCTCTGACAGTTGCGGTTGATGATAATTCGGAAGCGCTTTTTACGTGCACTGAGTGTTTGTGCACTGGATTATTTTCGGCTGTTTAAGCGTTGTGAGCATTACACATGCATTATCTTTTGACGATTTAGGAGTTATTATGGTGCTTGTTGCATTATTTTGTGAACAGGTGTGCAGTGCACGATTTCGACAGTTGACGATTAGCAAACGTGTTAGGGATGCCGCCACTTCATGCTTGAGGGACCTAAACGGGCACCTGTGCATGGCTTGGCAGATGACGGCTGCGTCACTTCGTGGGGGCTGACGGTTGTTTGCGTGTCTGTTGCATTCCTTTGCAAGCTGGTCTGTAAGCTGTGTTATGTATTATATGGACAGATTATAAGTTGATTTCGTGTCTGCACGTCAGTGTACTGGATTACTTAGGAGGAATTTGCATGTCGCTGGGCTGTGTACTGAAATTATTTCGGTAATTTAGGAGTTCTGAATGGTGGGCTCCATGCGATTCCCAAGTTGTGCAGTGACCATAAACCATAAAATTACCAAATAAGCAGCAACCAGTCGCAAAACTATGTTTTCTTTATTTACTTTTGCAAATCGATTTCAGCTGATTGACAGCCATCATTGGTGGTACAAATACAAGAATAAAAGTAATTAATAACAGTGACCAAATGAATAAATGTACGTAAAGCAATGTAAAACCAATTAAATGTATATAGACGCATTAAACCATTTAAAATGCATATACAAAATTACCTTTCAACAAATATGTGCCCTGAGTAGTAACACTGTCTTAAGCAGGGGTCAAACATAAAGTGATACATCGAGAATTGATTATGACAACTTTATGTTTGACCTCTGCTTAAGACAGTGTTATACTCAGGGCACATATTCGTTGAAAGGTGAATTTGCATGTGCATCTATATACATTTAATTGGTTTTAAGTTGCTTTATGTACATTTATTCATTTGGTCACTGTTATTAACTATTTTTACTTTTATTCTTGTATTTGTAGCACCGATGATGGCTATTAAACAGTTGAAATCTATTTGCAAAAGTAAATAAAGAACACACGATTTTGCGACTGGTTGCTGCTTATTTGGTAATTTAGGAGTTGTTTACGCGTCTGCAGAACGTTATTTCGGTAATTTACCAGTAGTTCACAGGACTGTAGGCTGTGTGGTGTGACCCCAAGCATGTCAGGGAGTGTGTTTTGTATCAGTGTGATAAATATACTATCTCAAATCCATCCCTAAATAAATTGTTCCAAAATACATAAGGTACACTCCTTCCTCTCTCCAGCAGCCCAGTGCAAGCTGTCATTTTCCCCTCCAGACAGGCATCTTGAGTTACGTCATGGAATTGATGACAGCACACTCTGGTGGCGATACTGTATACTGGACCCAGACCTACTGGAGAACACACTGTTTCCCACCATTTCCCCCCGCCATCTGGCATTATGTCACAGAATGGATGACAGTGCTCTCTAGTGGCAGTACTATGTACTAGGTCAGTTGGACTCTGGACCCCATGGCGACCACACTGTTTCCTGCCATTCACCCACCCTCCACCCCAGATAGCAATCTTGGATTATGTCACAGAATGGATGACAATGCCCTCTGGTGGTAGTACTGTGTACTAGGTCAGTTGGATTCTGGACCTCATGGAAACTACTTTTGAAGCTGGTACTGCCTCTAACTGTTTAAATAAATAGTGCATGCGAAATAAAGACATATGTCCAGCACAGGTTGAGTCCTCTTCTCGCCATTTCCTAGGATGAGGTGGCGGTCGGAGGACTGAGGTTAGTGGAAGTAGCCCAACTGCCCTTTCCTCCCTGCCATTTTCTTAAGTTAGTAGATACAGCCCAATTGACCTAGCTTCCCCCCAGAATTCAAACTTCCCACCAGTTCCTAGGAAGAGGTGGCAGTCAGATGACTGAGGTTAGTGGAGGTAGCCCAAGTGACCTACTTTTCCCGCTATTTACTTAGGTTAGTTGCGGTGTGTTGCAGGGCTGAACTTACTGCCATTTTCTGGTGGAGGGGGGAGGGGATGGGGAGGGGGTTAGGTTAGTGGAGGGAGCCCAAGTGACCTATCTTCCTGCCAAAACCCACCATCTCGAAAGACGTCACGGCAGCCATCTCGGATGACGTCAGGCACTGTTGCCAAGTCTACAGGCCGCCATCTTGGATGACCTCATCTCCGCCATCTTGAATACATCTGGCAACAATGGAAAGTGGGGTAATGCCTGCCTTATCCCACTTTTGTGGTATGGACTCGACTAATGTCTGATGTAGTGTAGGAAGGGACTGTCACCATAAATCCTGCAGGGCTGCCTATAAATCCGTAAGACTATGAGGGTTTGGAGGTCTCTTCTGAACAGCACGTTGCAAGACATCCCAGATATTCTCAACTACGTTCATGTCTTGGGAGTTTGGTGGCCAGCGGAAGTGTTTAAGCTCAGAAGAGTGTTCCTTGAGCCACTCTGTAGCAGTTCTGGACATGTGGGGTGTCACATTGTCCTGCCCAAATCTGTCAGAAAGCACAACGGACATGAATGGATGCAGTTGATCAGACAGGATGCTTACGTATGTGTCATGTGTCAGAGTCTTATCTACATACATCAGGGGTCCCAATCACTCCAATTGCCCTCGCTCCACACCATTACAGAGACTCCACCAGCTTGAACAGTTCCCTGCTGATATGCAGGGTCCATGGATTCATGAGGTTGCCTCCATACTCGTACACGTCCATCTGCTCAATACAATTTGAAGTGAGACTCATCCGACCAGGCAATATGTTTCCAGTCGTCAACAGTCCACGGTGTTGACGGGCCCAGGTAAGGCGTAAAGCTTTGTGTCGCGCAGTCATCAAGGGAGCATGAGCGGGCCTTTGGCTCCGAAAGCCCAAAGCGATGATGTTTTGTTGATTGGTCTGCACGATGACATTTGTTGATGGCCCAGCATTGAAATCTGCAGCAATTTGCGGAAGGGTTGCACTTATTTCATGTTGAACGGTTCTCTTCAGTCATCGTTGGTCCCGTTGTTGCAGGATCTTTTTCCGACCGCAGCGACGTCGGAGATGTGATGTTTTAACGGATTCCTGATATTCACCGTACACTCGTGAAATGGTTGTACGGGAAAATCCCCACTTCATCGATATCTTGGAGGTGTCTGCCATCGCTCGTGCTCCGACTATAACACCTCATTTAAACTAACTTAAATCTTGATAACCTGCCATTGTAGCAGCAGTAACCGATCTAACAGCTGCACCGGACACTTTTCTTATATAGACGTTGCGACCGCAGTGCCGTATTCTGCCTGTTTACTTATCTCTATTTGAATACGCATCCTATACCAGTTTCTTTGGCACTTCAGAATATGTAATACATGGGTGCAAGGTATTTTCAAGGGTTGCAATCTATTTAAAATCTTATATTTCTTTCTTATATCAAGTCCTGATTCTTATATTTTATTTTTATGTTTATTCTTAAGGAAGATTAGGGCTATTCGCGTGGGTGATATTGATCGTAAAACAAACTCGAAACATAGAAATTCCGAACACCACGAGCATCGGCCGAAGGCAGGTTTGACACAGCAACGTTTCTTCGTATGAATCTCACTCGGGAAGGAAATGTCGTTAAACATTGCTGAAGATTTTAAGTCTTGGCAATAATTAGCGGCAAACAACGCGTAACGGATTATTTTCCCGAAGACTAGCGCTTGCAATTGATAATAAATCAAAATACACTACAGCAATACACTGGAAGCAATTTCAAATAGCGTTCCCATTCATTTATTGCTTTTTTAAATTCATTCGCCAGGCATGTAATTAGCAGACAAATAAAATAACCTTTTTTTATATTTTGGGAAACATCCGTGTAGTAATCTTCTACTGACATCGCTACATAAATGGAAAACAAAAATAAAAATAAAAACTGGGTTTCGAATATGGGGCGCAAAAGTGTGAAACCGCAATATAAGCCGCTGTGCCACAGCTTCACTTAAACCACATATTCGCTAAAAGGCACATAAGGTACCTCGAAATCTTTGTCTGTTGGTTTCTCAGAAACTGTCGAGTATTACGAGTAAGCAGAGACATGTGTTTGCTTATTTTGACCGCTCTTCCACTGGGCGTAGTTTCTGGGAAATCTCGTTATGGCATTTGACTTTTACTCCTCATCAGTGTCGGTAGAGACAGTAGGCGACATCGACGTCCACAAGGGGGTGGGGGGCAAGAGAGGACACTTGGCTCCTCCTAGGATCAGGACCGTAGACTCCCTAAATGAGTGAAATGCTACTGAGACCCGATTTAGTAATGTCAAATGAAAAAGGGAATGCTATGGTATTAGCAAGTACTGTATTACATAACTTGGATTCGTTTTGTTGTCAGAACGTTCACAGGGTACTATACTATTTCCTTGGCGCAGAGACGGTTTCGGCGCTGTTTTACAGTAATGGCGGATGGGGACCCTTGGATGACATTGCCGAAACATAATCCATAATCTTGTCAATACAGTGCAACATACAGGTATCGTTACACCATTAGCGTAGCCCATTTAACATGACTGCACAAAAAGATAAGAAACTGATGAGACGAGCAGAGCGGACGCAGAAAGTTTTACGGGGGGAGGGGGGGGGGGGGGGGGGGAGGACTGATTTCAGGAATTGGTAAAACGTAATAATCAGAACATAATATAGTCACAAACATTATAATGACTTTAATATACAAGTAACGACAAAATGGAACTCACAAAAGAGGGTGGCGATGTTTCTTAGACGTTTTACCCAGTACTTCACTCGTTTTTCTCTCTTTTTTGTGAATATACATCAAGGCTGGGCCATTTAATCTGTCTACTGGTATTTTCCTCTTTAAATAAGTCTTCAAACGCTACAATGTTGAGAACGAACTTTCTGCAGTAGCTGCCGTTACCAGCTATGTTCAGATAAGTTTCAGTGCCTTATGAGTGCAGGGAAAAATAATTTCATTTCATATATTTGAAGATATACTGGTAATAAAATCTGTGGTTAGTAAGAGGTGACCTTTCTGGTTAAGGAGATTTCTTTTCCACATCTTCAGTTCATTAAAGAAAGTCTCTAGTGATGCATCAGCAACATTAGGCCACTGTTTTACTATAGCGTCAATTTACAATTTACAATTTTTCATTATATGCTCGCACTATTTTTTCTCTGCGTTAAGAACCTGTCCTTGAGCTCCCTGATGAAACATTCTGCAAAAGGAAGGAAAATTTAAAGCCTGAAGTACTCTTCAAGACTCTTTGTCTTGAAGTTCGGATGCCGTGTCTGCCTCCTAGTGGTTCTTGGCAACGGTGGACAAAGCCCGTCGGAGGTCCGGGACGGCATAACTATAATGAGGTCCCTGGTCTGCTTATAAATTGATGTACTTGTAGTGTATATTTTGTAGAAAATGAATATAATAGATGTAATGGCCAACAAAAAAACCAACTCTTGTAACGTGTGTTCTCTAGCGTCCAATAATTGTAATATACATACTTAAAGATATAGGTGAGAAACGTAGAATTTGAATCATCATTTAGCACAGCAACCATCAGGTAGAGTGCAAAGAAATAATGTAGAATAGAATCAGAAAATTACCTTTTATTTTAAATGTCTGGAAATAAAGCTTCTACAATTATAATATTAGCCAGTCTCGTAACTTAAGTACGAGATAGTAGTTATTATTGATATTATTACAGTACATTTTTTCGTGCCTTTATTTTCCTTTAATTCTTAATAACGTCTCTGAAATCTGTTTCATGTGAAACTTTTCTTTCAGTTGATAAAATGGACAGATTGGCTAGTCGTTGTTGTTCATACGCCTCAAAAAAATGGCTCAAATGGCTCTGAGCACTATGGGACTTAACTGCTGTGGTCATCAGTCCCCTGGAACATAGAACTACTTAAACCTAACTAACCTAAGGACATCACACACATCCATGCCCGAGGCAAGATTTGAACCTGCGACCGTAGCGGTCACGCGGTTCCAGACTGTAGCGCCTAGAACCGCACGGCCACTCCGGCCGGCCCATATGCCTCAAACAAGCGTGTTTCGAGCAAGGTCTTAAGGGATGGGAAAGACCCACAATCGTTTAATAGCCGTGTTAGAAAACTGTCACGTAAATAAAGAGAGCTTCACCACAGATTCAAGAGGAGTCAGATCCTCCCCGACAAACGAACGCTGAACGGAGCGAATATGAGCGTCAGGAGAGTAATGAGACAAGTATTCAGTGACTTTGAAAATAAAATTTTGTCAGTCGATCTGACCATAAACCCTAAGAGGCTTTGTTATTACGCAAAATCTTCTATCATTCGGTGACCGTACTCGTATCCAAACGGAAGGTAACAAAGAGAATACCGAAATACTGAATTCGGTCTTGCCAAATCGTTTTACCGCGGAAGATCGTAATACGGTCCCTCCTTTAAAGAAACATACGAACGTCGAAATGGCAGATATTGTGATAAACGATCGCAGAACAGAAAAGCAAATACAATCGCTTTGTAGTGGTAAGGCATCAAGATCACATGTGATACCTGTTATATTCCATATGGATTTTGAGATAGAACTTGCTCCCCTTCTAGCAACAGTTTATCGTAGATCGCTGGAACAACGATGGGTACCTAGAGACAGAGAAAAAGCGCAGGTCGTTTACATTTTCAAGAAGGGTCGCAGGACATTGCACGTACTTATAGACCTACACAGTTGACACCAATCTGTTGTAAAATCATGGAACATGTTTTATGCTCGAGACTTATGACGTTATTTGAAAACCAAAATCACCTTTATAAAAATCAACATGGATTTTGCAAACAGAGATCCTGCGAAGCTCAGCTCGCTCTGTATCTCCATGAGATCCAATAGCTCTGTAGACAACGGCGGTCAGGTTTGTGCCGCGTCCCTTGACTTTAGGAAAGTATCTGACAACGTTCCGCACTGCCGTTTAGTGAAAAAAAAATACGAGCCTACCGAGCATTGCACCAGATTTGCGACTGCATTCAAGACTTCCTTGCAGAAACAGCTCAACATGTCGTTCTTAAAGGAACAAAATCGACAGACTTGAAGGTAACTTCCGGAGTACCCCAAGAAAGCGTGATTGGACCGTTCCTGTTTATAATGTATATAAATTATCTAGCAGAAAGCATCGGAAGCTCTTAAACTGTTGAGCTGATGCGGTTGTCTGAAAGAAAGTAGCAACGTCACAACACAGTATCGATTTGCAGAATGACCTACAGACGACTGATGAAAGGTGCAGGATCTGGAGCCGGCCGCGGTGGTCTAGCGGTTCTAGGCGCTCAGTCCGGAACCGCGCGGCTGCTACGGTCGCAGGTTCGAATCCTGCCTCGGGCATGGATGTGTGTGATGTCCTTAGGTTAGTTAGGTTTAAGTAGTTCTAAGTTCTAGGGGACTGATGACCACAGAAGTTAAGTCCCATAGTGCTCAGAGCCATTTGAACCATTTTTGCAGGATCTGGCAGTTGACCCTGAACGTCAATAAAAGTCAAATGCTGCGCATACATAGAAAAAGAAATCAATTAGTGTAGAACTACGCTACCAATGAGAAATGGCTGGAAACAATATCCACCATAAAATATCTAGGAGTAACTGTACAAAGCAATATTAAATGGAATGACCACATACGATAAATAGTAGGAAAAGCAGATGTCAGACTGAGATTCATAGAAAGAATCTTATGGAAAGAATTACAAAGCGCTTTTTCGACCGATTCACGAGTACAGTTCATCAGTCTGAGGCCCTTACCGAGCAGGACTGATAGAAAAGAGAAGGTCCAGCCAAGAGCGGCGCCTTTCGTCATGGGGTCATTGGGTCGTTGGGTCGGCGCGAGAAACTTACAGAGATGCTCATCGAACTCCAGTGGCAGACCCTACAAGAGAGGCATTGTGCATAACAATGACGTTTACTAATGAAATTTAGAGAGAGTACTTTCCGGGAAGAGTTGGAGAACGTATTACTTCCTCCCACACACGTCTCGCGACATGACCACGACGAGAAAATTCGAGAACTTTGAGCTAATGCAGAGACTTACCGGCAAACAATCTTCCCTCAAGCCATAGAAGAACGATGTTCGCCTCGTTCTTCTATGTTAAGTTGTCTATTTTACTTGAAGCATTGTGAGATATGTTCGTTAGTATTTCAAGGACGGGCTATGATAGTTGTTTGGATAGTTTCACTGTAACAGCCTTGGCGTTGTATCGACTTAAAAGGAAGTGGGATGTGTTTTTAAGTGATCTGTTTTACCTTATATCCAGTCATGATGATCTATGACCGAAACTGATATACAGATTAAATAAAACAGCTGCTGGTTAAAATGCATTTTCCAAAATCTGTTATTAGTTTCAGTTTAGAAAGACCTCTCCACGGCAATAATTCACTGGTGCCTCACTTACTTGTAAGTTGAAGGATTTCTTGGGCTGTCCATCTAGCAGTAACGTCCCACTCGTATCGGATTCATGTAAATGCCTATATGGTACCTTTTTGTTTCTTGCTGCACTCGCTCCTTATCAAACTTATCGTAAATTTCTACAAGATTCTCAAATGGTACAGCCAGAGCGTCAGTGAAAGCTTCAAGCATAAATTTTATTTCAACAGTTTGGAAAGTGGTCTTGTAGCATTGCGACAGTTCTTGTACACTGACGGGAAAAAATCGCAACATCAAAAAATTATGTAGAGTAATGAAATTTTGGAAATACCCCCACCTACTAACAGGATCAACTGGAACAACACTTGTGTGAGATTTTGCCGGTGTCTGGAGCATCCTTCAGCACAGTGTTAACATTCCTTGCAGCAGGGTTTACCCAGGGCCGATCGTGCCGCCGAAAGACCTCCACAAACCCCACATTTGTGTGCCCAGTTTCTGCTCCAATTATATCTAGGTTACCAGGCTGTTTTCTGCTCTCCCAACTATAATTACCTGATCTTCCCTCTCAAAGTCCCTGCACAGCTGACCTAAGTCTTCTGTCACCTAGCTAAAGCTAACACTTGGTTTCACAAAACTTGTGACCTTGTACCCTTCATCTAATTTCTTCTGAAGCTGCTGGACTACACCCCTCCCATGACTGCTACCTAGAAGCAGAATTCTTCTTTTCCTATTCTGATTTGACCCCAACCTATCTTTTTTCTTTAAACTAATATTCTGCTTCAAACTACTTTCAACTATATCTGGATGAGGCTCTTCCTCCACTACTTCAGAAAGCATCTGTTTCGATTGCAGTAAAATGGTCAAACCCTGTGACAGGTTTAAAACTTGACACAATCACTGAGAACATCGGTTTGCTTCCAAGATGAAAATGCTTGACTTGAAGTTTTTGCGTCTGTGAATTTTTATGTTTCAGACAAAGATACAATGACAAGAGAAAATAGTTCAACAAATAAGGAAATTGCATCCAGTCTTACAAACCCAAAGGGACTCACAGAATTTCATAAGTCTTGAACCTCTCGCTTTGACGTTAACCTGTAATACTTTATCCTTCAGCATTTTTTCAGTCCTAGGAGAAGTACTGAATAATGTGATGATTTTGCTTATGCTGCCTAAACGGTTCTTGAATGCAGAAACAGTTCATGAATAGGCGCAATGAACGTAAATTGCCTGCAGATAGGATTTTGCAGAATCTCAAATCATGGCAGTATCGCCAGCCTCCGGGTGATGTGAGTAAGAGGAAGTAATAGATTTAGACGTAGAGCACAGGAGAAAAACAAGGTGTTAAATGCCAATGGGAACCCCAAGTCCACCTATAGTCATTCCCAGTAAGATTGGATACTACGAAATCATTTGCAGAGGTGGAATGTGCGATAAGAGGGATAGTAGGAGGAAAGGGTTGCAGGTGATTATTGAACAAACGGGCGCATGTGTCGGTCGTCAGTAATGACAGGGTGAAACGTAAGCAATGAAGTCCATCACGGTACAGATTGCGTGGAGCGGGGCACAAAGATGTCACACTATTCAGATCGGTGGTCATAGACTTTTGCCTGGATACAGTTCAATTTAAACAATGTGTAGAGATTGTGACAAATGTGAGTGAGGGCTACAAAATGATTCTAGGATTAGATTTCTTATACCAGCATTGTGCCATAATCAATCTTCAGCAACGTAGGGTGAAACTTGATGGGGAAATGTTTCAGTTAGATGAAGTCGTTGCCAGTGTAGTGATGTTGCGAAAGACGAACGGACTGAACCACGACC
This sequence comes from Schistocerca americana, assembly GCF_021461395.2. NCBI lineage: Eukaryota > Metazoa > Arthropoda > Insecta > Orthoptera > Acrididae > Schistocerca > Schistocerca americana. The sequence continues at coordinate 671,765,347 of NC_060122.1, forward strand.
GATCATGGAACATATTTTGTGTTCAGACATAATGACCTATCTAGACTCTGAGAAGCTCATCTGCAGAAATCAGCAAGGTTTTAGGGAACAGCGGTCATGCGAGACACAGCTGGCCCTCTGTGTGCATGATATACACCAGGCTCTAGATACCGGCTCCCAGGTTTATGCCATATTCCTCGACTTTCGAAAGGCGTTCGACTCAGTTCCGCACTGTCGCTTGCTCCAAAAAGGGCGCGCTTGCGGTCTATCCAAAAACATATGCGGTTGGATAGAAAGTTTTCTAACAGACAGAGAGCAGCATGTTGTCCTGAACAGGGAGACTTCAACAGAAACAAGCGTAACATCAGGTGTGCCCCAGGGCAGTGTGATGGGTCCGCTGCTTTTTACGATTTACATAAACGATCTGGTTGATGGTATTGACAGGGGCATTAGACTGTTTGCCGATGATTCTGTAGTCTACAGAAAAGCAGTACCACGCGGAAGTTGTGAACAAATCAATGAAGATTTGTAGAAAATAAATGCGTGGTGTAATGACTGGCAGTTATCTCTCAATATTAGTAAGTGCAACCTACTGCGTATAACAAAGCGAAAATCCCCATTAATGTAAGAGTACAAAATAAATGCCCAGTCTTTGGAAGCGGGAACATCCGTCAAGCATCTAGGTGTGACTATTCGAAATGATCTCAAATCGACTGATCAGATTACACAAGTAATGGGCAAGGCGAACTCTAGATTGCGGTTTATTGGTAGAATCCTGAAGCGATGCAGTCCTTCAACAAAGAAAATTGCTTACAATGCGTTAGTTTGTCCAGTCTTATAGTACTGTTCGTTTGTATGGGACCCTTACCAGTTGGTTCTGATTCAAGACATTGAGAAGATCCAAAGAAGAGCGGCAAGATTCGTGACTGGTACATTTAGCCATCCCGAGAGCGTTACAAATCTCATAGAAAGTTTGAAGTGGGACACACTTTTAGATAGACGACGCGCTAAACGGAAGGGGCTTCTCACTAAATTCCAAAATCCGATCTTCGCCGAGGATGTGGGGCATATATTATTACCACCAACTTTCAAATCGCGCAATGATCACCATTCAAAGATAAAGGAAATTAGAGCTCGTACTGAGGCGTTCACACAGTCGTTCTTCCCTCGCGCGATCCGCGAGTGGAACAGAGGAGGGCGCGCCGGCCGCGGTGGTCTAGCGGTTCTAGGCGCGCAATCCGGACCCGCGCGACTGCTACGGGGGGGCAATGCTGTTCTCCAAGTAGGAAGACGTAGTTATCACTAGTCATTGTTGGATGATACAGGTCGTATTCAACGCATGGGAGATGCGCAACGAAGTGAGAAGACTGGAAGAAGCATTCGACAAGTTCCGTCAGGGAATGGAAAGGCAGTGGATACTCAAAGGAAGTGCTGGGATATATGAGAGAGTACATGGAGCATACGAGAAATTAAGGAGTGGGATGACCCAGGTACAGGGAGCTCTTCCACATACACAAAGGAAGAGGGATGAGGAAGACATTTAAAGGGTGAACAAAACTGTAGAAGAGGTTAAGCAGTGGGAAAAAGGGAACAAAACAGAGTGATTGGCACAATACATAGATTGCAAATTTAGAAAAGGACGTATTGAATAACACACGACTACTACAACTAACTGCAGAAGTAATGCAGTATGCGAGAGCTGCAGAAGAGGCAGTTGATCAGAATATAAGGGAACACATACCAAATAAGTCTTAGGTAGAGAAGTAGTAATGAGAAAATGGTCACAGTCCATAGAAGATAGTGTTTGGGAAGCATGAGGGAAAGTAACAGAACTACACGAGGTATGCAGCACGCTGTAAGAGGTCAGCATGGGTGTAACTTGCTGTCGCCAGAGCAGTTTAAATGGTCTAAGGAAACTGCAGAAGGAACTACAGCCCGACTTGGGGTTGGTTTTAGAACCTGAGCACAAAAACTTACCTTTTTGTTTCAAGGTAGCCACAGTATCGATGAGAACTGATGTAGCGAAAGTTAATGTTTCTGTTTCTATTCCGGTAGCAGGGAAACGGTCACGTTACGAATGCTACACAGTTCATGCGTATTCTATCAAGTGGGGGTATTTAAGAAATTTGTAAGTGTAAAAACGCACCAATTATTATTGGCTATTGTCGTACCAACCACAGCAGCGACACTTGTTCTGCTGAGCGTAGTCCTTGTTCTGTTATGTAGAAGACAAAGGACAAGACTGAGTTCAGACCCAGCTGTCATTCAGATTCCACTGGATTGGGTACCCTGAGCATAAAAGCAACAGAAGGAAGATGAACGCCCAAGGGGTTGCATTATGGATAACAGATTCATTTTAGCTTTTTAAGTTTGGAATAGAGAGTTAGAAGTTATTGTGCAAAAAGCCTATTTGTAAGTTTCATGATGTCTGAATTAAGGAACACAGCAACGGGCCCTGCAGAAATGTGCCAGATTAAGTGATAGAGTTAAGGAAATCAACTGTAATAATAATTCTTAAGAGGTGAAACGGGGCTAGAAGGGCTGGTCGCCAGGAACTCTAGTGTAAAGGATAATCTAGTTTGGTCAACCCAAGAGACCGGGTCTTGATTAAAAAGACAGCAATGTAGTGTATGGACCATATTCAGTCAAAAATTTTGTCAGAGTGGAAATGAATTGCAACAGACACAACCGTAGGCGACAGGAGTACGTACTGCGAAGGAAAACACAGCCAACGGGGCGCAGCATAGCAACAGCCGACGTTGCAGTATGCTAGCGGAACGATGGAAGCCTTTTCTCGCTTGCCACCATGGAAGTGTATGTGCCTTAAGCCCTAAACGAACATAGTCTGGAAAGTTTAAATACTCAGACATCCTTGAACTAAAATATTCTTGTCTCAGTTTCACAGCCTACAGAACGAGCCTGTGACATAGGGGGAGACATCCCAGAATGCGCAGGATGGGGCAGCCTGTACTGAGTCACGAGAGCAGAGAGCCGCCCATTCGCTGGAGGAAGGTCACAGTTGCATTCGTGGTATCATCAGCTGCACTGCTGTGCTGTCATCACAGTCACAGCTAGAGATGTCGCTGACAGCGGCATTCGAGTGACGTCACGCTCGGCCTCGCTCTTTCAGCTGTCTACAATGCCAGACGTCTACTGTTTGATATGAGAGGCAGTTGGACGTCTCCACCCAGCTGTTCCTAATGCACTACAGAGCCGAGGGCTGGAATCATGTTAATCAAACAAATCTACTGTAGTCATGACGTCTCATTTCACGCTCCATGGGTCATCTAATACTGATGTTAAATCACTGATGTCGCCTTCTTAGATTAACGTTTGAACCTACAACCTACAGCATGGTGAATCCGAAAAATTTTGATTATATGTTGGTCATGGAGAAAAGGTCTGACGGTCGTGCGTTTTGTAAAGAGTATTTTATTGCTATTAAAGAAACAGTGGATTTGTCTAGGTTTAGAGGTAATGGAAGTTCAAGATTGGTTAGTGCCTGTTAGCCGTGCACAATATAACCTTGCGGTCCCCTCAGCACCATGTACGGAATCATTTCCAGTAAAATGTTATATATGTAACTGCTAGGGGCACATGGGTAAGCAATGACAGGAGTCGAGATGACCCATGGTTATATGTGAGGATTAAGTGAATGTATTTTGTTTTCTTGTCTTGTGACTGTTGGTTCTCAAACTGAGTGTTGTCAAGGACAAAGTTTCGACAGAACCTAAGATGCGAGGTCTGTCAGAGCCGGAGACAGTATGCATATTGTTGGAAAAGGTAGCACAATTAAAAGCAGATGATACAGAACTGCGTGAGTTGGTATAATCGCAATCGTTACAACGGGGTGTAGATTTGTCAGTGGCAAACTTAGATTAGATTAGTACTTGTTCCATAGACCATGAATACGACACTTCGTAATGATGTAGAACGTGTCACGTTAATAAAAGGTGTCTATACAAGATGTTACATCACACAAATATTACATGACACTTAATATTTTTTTTTGTGTGGGGTGTGGGGAAATTACCCACTTACTATATCCAAAAATTCATCTAATGAGTAGGAGTTGCCATTCAGAAATTCTTTTAATTTCCTTTTAAATGCTGCATGGCTACCTGTCAGACTTTTGATGCCATTAGGAAAGTGGCCAAAGACTTTTGTGGCAGCATAATTTAATCCCTTCTGAGCCAAAATAAGATTTAATCTTGAGTAGTGAAGATCATCCTTTCTCCTAGTGTTGTAGCCATGTACACTGCTATTACTTTTGAATTCATTTGGATTGTTAATAAAAAATTTCATAAGTGAATATATATATATATATATATATATATATATATATATATATATATATATATATATATATATATATATTGTGATGCCACAGTGAAGATCCCTAGCTCTTTAAATAAGTGTCTGCAGGATGATCTTGGATGAGCTCCAGCAATTATTCTGATTACACGCTTTTGTGCAATGAACACTCTTTTACTCTATGATGAGTTACCCTAGAATATGATGCCATACGAAAGCAGAGAATGAAAATAGGCGTGGTAAGCTAATTTACTGAGATGTATATCGCCAAAATTTGCAATGACCCTAATAGCATAAGTAGCTGAACTCAAACGTTTCAGCAGATCTTCAGAGTGTTTTTTTCCAGTTCAACCCCTCATCAATGCATACACCTAGAAATTTTGAATATTCTACCTTAGCTAGCGATTTCTGATCGAAGTCTACATTTATTAATGGTGTCATTTCATTTACTGTGTGGAACTGTATATACTGTGTTTTGTCAAAGTTTAATGAGAGCCCATTTGCAGAGAACCATTTAATGATTTTCTGAAAAACATCGTTTACAATTTCACCAGTTAATTCTTGTCTGTTGGGTGTGTTACCTATACTTGTATCATCGGCTCCTTTTTCTGGTAAGGCAGCCGAGGATGTGCAGGCCTTTGTGGGAGCCTGGCTGAGATGGAAGCTTGCTCCGACAAGGAATTATTGAGTGTTGAGACTAACAAGAGAAGCTAGAACTTATATAGGATATACAGAAGCTCTTAAGGGAGTCACAACATCCGAAGAATTTAAAGAATGGTTAATTCAGAGATGCTTGAAACGAAGTAGTGCCAGGCACTACAGGAAACAATTTACGGTAATAACTAAGAGAAATACGGAACCTGTGGAACAGTTCCGGGAGAGGATAAGGAAAAAAAAAAAAAAAAAAAAGGTTGCATGCGGTAGTATTATCGAAGTGTGAATAAAAATATGGTTGCATATGTTTTCGAGCTTCATTTCGTAACATGTTGAATTTAACACAAGGTGTACAACTTTGCATCCGCCGTTTGCCGATAGGTGGCGACAATGGTAAGTGGCGGTCGAAAGAAACAGATCGCAGATGTCAGGCAGTTAGCTTAGACCCCGTTCAACATAACCTCATTCAAACATTAGTCGATTTGTGTCTGCATCATAAAGTTGATTGAAAATGTCAGTTTACGAGCCTAATTTTCATTTGCGGGAGGTGTTGCTGTTTTGTTTCAATATGAAGAAAACAGCGGCTGAGTCTCATTGAATCCTCTCATGTACATATGGTGAAAACGCTATTAGTGAAAGAACGTGCCGTCTACTGTCAAGTACGATAGTAAGGGTACATTTTGTGCTGTGCGTTACGCGCGCATCGACTTAGCGATAGCCGGCCGTGGTGGGCGAGCGATTCTAGGCGCTACAGTCTGGAACCGCGCGACCGCTTCGATCGCAGGTTCGAATCCTGCTTCGGGCATGGGTGTGTGTGATGTCCTTAGGTTAGTTAGGTCTAAGTAGTTCTATGTTCTAGGGAACTGATGACCTCAGAAGTTAAGTCCCATAGTTCTCAGAGCCATTTGAACCATTTTTGAACTCAATGGTGTGAAAATGATTGTTTTTCATGTTTCTACAATACTTCTCTACCTCGGTGGTATAAAACTATGGACATAGTCCAAATAAAGAGGATTTGGTTTTTCATTTTTGCATTAAAAATTAAATTATGTTTTCTTAATTTAAACAACTTTTATGAACAGTCTTTCATAAAAAATAGATAAATAAGAATTTGTATTTGAACTGGAAACAGGAATTTCGCGTCCAATATGTAACTACAAATTAGAAGACGTGCGTTATTCATAAAAAATGTTGGTGCGTTTTATAATTACGAGATGCAGGTATTTCAAATTGAACGAGAAAAAAAAATGATACTGGGGAGATTTGATCCAACGCACGAATAACCGCATTTGGTTCATGTCCCATTACGATACCGACGGCGCTATGTCTGTTTGTTATCAACTACATTATACACAACGCTGCGAAAATTTCTAAGCCGGTTATCTCCGTAAAGTTATGACAAACAGTAAGGGCAGCCTACTTCTTGGCACTTATTAACGATGTTCCACGCGCGTGTTTCACTACGGAACAGAAAGCAGCCTCAGCCATTTTCATACTGCGCATTAACAGTGCGACAATCAGAGCACAACACTGCAGAAGCTGTGACTGTACACGATTTTTGAAATAAAAACTACATAGATAAAGTGTGATTAAGAAAAACGTTTATGGCTGTTAAAACATTTGAATATCTTAACGTTTCGTTTAACGTAACTTAGTAATAAGATATCTAATACATAAGTAGGACCTTCTTCCAAGAGCGTAACAACACCAGTGTATGTGTGCTACAGCTTCTGACCAATCATCGAGTTTGTGTTTGTTTGGTTCAAATAGCTCTGAGCACTATGAGACTTAACTTCTGAGGTCATCAGTCCCCTAGAACTTAGAACTACTTAAAACTAACTAACCTAAGGACATCACAAACATCCATGCCCGAGGCAGGATTCGAACCTGCCACCGTAGCGGTCGCGCGGTTCCAGACTGTAGCGTCTGGAACCGCTTGGCCACCCCGGCCGGCTGTGTTTGTTTACATCAGGTTTATTCTTATAATGAATGGATTATAGAGAAGGTGATGCGAATCCATAACAAAAGAACTCTTATGATACTTTGGAAGAAATAACCACTTTTATGATGCACAGCACAACGCTTTCAGAATGGCAGTTTAATGACAACAGCATTATTTGATTTAGTGAAAAGTGTACCTCAGGGTCTTGAGGACTAAGAGTCTATAGCACTGGTATTTTGTGAACTTTGTAAGGTATTCGATTATATCAAACATTAGGCCCTGTTCATGAAACTGAAAAGGCATGGTAGTGTGGAAGCTGCTCTGCAAACTCTCAAATCCTGCACGAATAAAAGCTGGCACATTGTATCAGTACAAGGAGCAGACCCAGGTGAAAAGAAGTTACAACACGGTGTGCCATAGTAATCCATAAAAGGGATTCTGTCGTTCCTGAATTTCGTTAATGATACAGGATCCAATGGACACATCTTGCAGGTCGCAGATGATGCAACTTTGTTCTCACCCATGAGCTGCTGTTGTGTGGCCACTCTTCAGACTGATGGAATGTGCTTTTACTGCAAAATGAGGGTCATACCTCAAGCAAAAAAAGAAATGTAAACCAATTTTTCTAGATTAGTTCTGTTTTCTGCCAATGTTTCTTCAACTACTCCATTCAAACACAGACAAATCATGAGACCTACAGAAAGATAAATGAAGTTTCGTCAATACAGTACTCAAGATAAAGACAGTACAGACAGCCAAGATGTTGATTAACAAAGATTAATGTTGATTAACAAAAATGGCTTCCCAATTGTAGCTCTAACATTATAATGCCTGGCAAAGAAAGTGAAGCGCCCAAAAGAGGAGCAGGAAACGAAATGAAACTTCACAGGTTGACAGGGTATCTGATGTTATTTCCATGAATACAAAATCTAGTCAGATTTACAAAGAACTTCGCGATGTTGTACGCCATTTTATCTAAGTATGACGTTGTTGCCCTCTGGCCCGGATGTATGCACTGATTTGATAGGCAAGGGTGCTATAAAACCATTGTATCCTCTCCAGGCACAAAGAAGTCCACAAGTGTTCTAATTGGTCCTTGACATCCCGGACACTTGCACTGCGGCGGAGTTGACATTCGAGTTGGTCCAACAGACGTTCTGGGGATATTGCTGGCCATGGGAGTATCTCATTATCATAAGACAATTCATAGAGACACGAACTATCTTTGGATGAGCAATGCTCTGTTGAAAAACAGCACCATGATACCTATGCATGTGAGGTAACTCATGATGATGCAGGAAGTCCATGTTGTAATGTTGTGCCAACAGCATTCTCTCAGTACCACCAGTCATTACCTGAAGTCGTACCCAATGGATCCCGGTCCCCACACAGTGATTCCAGGAGTAACACCGCAGTGCCTTCCCAGGTCGCCACCCTACTTGCCACCAATGGTCATCCAGGGTAGTACAAAACTATGGATCATCACTGAACACAATGCAACGTAATAGGCTGGCACTCCATGCTTCCCAGTCATGTCACTACTACACATGCAACAGTTTGTGTTGTGGTGCAAACACATTCCCTAGTCCGGCTGCTGCTAGTCTCCAACCAACGGTGCAGGATGACACAGATTGTTGTAGGGAGTCCATTATTTGTTGTCAGGCAGCAGGCGCAGATGTTAAGGGGTTACGTGTGCTTGGTGCACAATAGGGAGATCTTTCCATGTGCTTGTCAGATATGATTGATCAGAATCCGAGTAATAAGTATGCCTGCCTTCATGTAGTCATGTAGTCCAGAATCAGGTCACTGTCACTTCCAAATGTCCCACAAATCAACATATTGCACGATCTGGCCATCAGACTTCACAAATGCTGTTAATGTGTAATGTGGAGCAATGTTGGAAGTAGCCACCGCGAGCTTATGTCGAAAATGTGAGACTCGCTCTGTCGACTGCTGATTTAAAGTGAACAATGAATGAACTGTGGCAGACGGAGCGTTTTGTAGCTCTGAATTTCAGCTCGCGTCCTAAGCTAACCACAACCTCGTGATATGCAAATATCTGAGAAAACGGCGGTCAACTTCAGCGCAAAAACAAACTATAATTTCTCGCTACCACTGGTTACCTGAATCTATCGCCACACTGGTTACACGAGCTGCCACGTTACCAACCGCTGGCCAGTCCACGTTGGCAATTCGTTGCAGATTATACGCAACACAGGCCGATTCCAAATAAAAAAGGAATGAAAGGAAGAAAAATAAAAGCAAACAAAAAAGTCAATACGATGATGAAAAATTACGTGACAAAGAATTATAAATAAAAAATGCATTTAAATCAATTAAGTGAACGAGAATAATAAACTCTTTCGGCTGGATTTAGAAGTAAAAAAAAAAAATCCGCTGTCATTGATGAGATTCAAACCTACGATCTTTATCACATATGGCGAATACGCTAACCATTGTGCCACACCACATCCCTGTATGCAGTGGTTGCTTTTATGAATTTGATGGTCCAGTCGAAATGATAAATCTCAGCCTTAATAAATTCGGCTTCACGTAATGCCGTACACAGCTTATCTAACGTTAGGGTGATCTATGTGTTTGTGACAACTGTATATGTGACGCTTGTGCGAAAATATCCAGCAGTGTTTGATTAGCGCTATGTATAAAATGTTAAATATTTCAGTAGCGTCGTTGTGTGTGTGTGTGTGTGTGTGTATGTGTGTGGTTATGATGTGTGATGCAATACGAAATAAAAGTGTCAGACCTATGATTCTGGATCCAAACACATTAAGAAAGAATGCCGGACACGGAACTGGAAGTGAACTGACCAAATGTTGTGGCAGTTTGGCAACGGCAAACGGTTCTGGCATAGCGTTGAGCGCTCTGATTCGAGGAAAGCAGCTCCAGCGAGGGAAGTGTCAACTGTCAGGTAATGTTATTAGGACTACAGTTGCCGTTCTAGCTTTCACAGAGAATTGCAGCTGTCCTCGTTCCATACCTCTCGGTGGTTTGTATGCGTACGAACTTACATTGACATCAGATCATGTCTTCTGGGTGCTTCACTTTGTTGGTCGGGCAGTGTATTTAATGCATTATCTAAGGTCATTCAGTCATTATCAACGAAAACAATATAGAATTACAATTTCGTGTAAATTATAAGAGCAGCCGTTGTGCACTATTGAAGCATTCTTCTCAGAAATAGAACTGTGTCTACCTGAGCTACGACTCTGTGCTTGACAACAGCAGCAACTGCAGTATGTTCTAACATTGATTTTATAGTTGTGTTATTATTATAAAGAATATTGTAATACAGCTCTTAACTTCAATATGTTTCATAACATCCATTTTAGTATCATAGTCTACTGTAATACGGTATTCGTTTGATTGTGGTTATTGTACTCTTGCCACAGTCCGTCAGCCATAGCTGGTGAACGACGTAAAATTAATTATTATTAAATTTTGACAAGAGTTAGTACATTTTTTGCACTTCTCATAGAAGAACACAAGCTATGAAAATAATCTGCTGTAATGCTGAAATACAAGATGTAGAAAATCTAAATTTCTGGAACTAGTGTTAGGTCAAAATCTTAAATGGAAACCACAAGCCACGGTATTAATGAAGCACCTTACTTCGGTTACATTTATAGTGTGCGTAATTAACACTGCAAGTGATTCCAAAAATGAATGAAACTAGTTCTTTATGTATACTTCATTTCACAACGAGTTAAGGGATCATTTTTTGCGAAAACTTAAGTTACTGGGATAGTATTTTCGGAATTCAAACGCGCGTTGTAATGAATTAGATCTGTTGTTAAAAGAGCTGAATATAGTACTGAGACCTCTACAAAAAACGCTTTTTTGCAAATTAATCATATTTCTCTTTTCTCAAGAAAATAGTGCAAAGCTTTAATACATGTTTTGAGTATGCGCAAGTGATCTGGCAGACATGGTAAACAGCAGTCTGCGTCTGTTAGCTGATGATGATGTGGTGTATGGGAAGATGGCGTCGTTGAGTGACTTTAGGAGGATACAAGACGACTTAAACAAAATTTCTAGTTGGTGTGATGAGTGGCAGCTAGCTCTAAATGTAGAAAAATGTAAGTTAATGCAGATGGGTAGGAAAAGCGAACCCTGTTCAAGTATAGCATTAGTCGTGTGCTGCCTGACACAGTCACAACGATTAAATATCAAGGCGTAACGCCGCAAAGCAATGCGAAATGGAATGAACATGTAGGGATTGTAGTAGGGAAGGCGAATGAATGGCAGCTTCGGTTTATTGGATCATCTATAATGGAGAATGCATATAGGACACTAGTGCGACCCACTGTTGAGTGCTGTTCGAGTGTTTGGGATCCTCACCAGGTTGGATTAAAGGAAGACGTTGAAGCAATTCAGAGACGGGATGCTAGATTTATTACCTGTAGATTCATACAACGCGTGTTAGAGAGATGCTTCGATAGCTTAAATGGGACGTACTGGAGGAAAGGCGACGATCTTTCCAAGGAGCACTATTGAGAAAATTTAGAGAACCGGCATTTGAGGCTGACTGCAGAACGATTCTACTGCCGCCAACGTACATTTCGCGTACGGGCCGTGAAGATAAGAGAGGTTAGAGCTCGTACAGAGGCAGTCGTTTTCCCCTCGCTCTGTTTGCGAGTTGAACAGGGAAGCAAATGACTAGTAGTGGTAAAGGATACTCTCCGCCACGCACCATACGTTAGCTTGAGGAGTATGCATGTACATTTAACAGTATGACCAAAAACAACCTCTGTACCTAGGGACTTTTTTGTTACGCAGCTTCTGGACCAATGACAATACCTTCACGGCAGCTTTCGAATTTTATAATTAACTTTGGCAGTGTAACAGAGTATAACGCATGACACTTAAATAAAAGGCAAATTTCTTAACTCCTTTTCACAACCTAGAGATCACTATCCGCAGAATCGAGGGAATGAGACTAATCTAATGGAAAACCTGTTTCATTCTTTTTTGTGTACGCGTTTCCGCCAATGATCACAACACTGGAAGAGAGAACCAATTAACATCGGATCGAGATAAATATCCGATGCTAGACGCCGTCTTTTTCACAAGACGTTTGAGGAAACTAGTCCCTTTATTAACAGCCCACGATTCAGTAACCAAGGCTGTAGAAAAAATAGTAAAACAGTGTTAACGGAGCAACGTCATAGAACAATCTAATAATGAGCAACGTTTCTGCTCCGTCTATTCCACGATTACTCATTACATGAGCCCATCAGATCTGACACCAGTTTGTGCTGTGAACTTAACATTTGTGCTACTGGGCAGCTTCGATGGTACGCACCAATTCATTTCAAGAAAGAATAAGCATCGTGGATATAACTATTTAAAAAAATAAATATCGTAAACTGTTAAAAATCAGAATTGAAATTTACCCCGTACTCTCTTTCCTAAGAGGAAAACAAATTAAATATTCTCTGGGTGTTAATGTTATAGAGCAAAATTTTATGAAACAAGAGTACCGTTACCTTAATATCTCGTCTTCCATTAATTTATGGCTATAGTCTTGTGACTTACCTTTTTTAATAGCTATTCGATGGCTGTTAATTTCAGAATATGCTAGTTAAACCCCGTTGATGCTAATGCGTCATAATGTATCATACAAACCACTTCAACTGTTTTTTGCGTTTAATTACTTTGTTGTCACTGCCCAAAGATATAACATTATAGTACTGTACCAATATTACATTCACTGCCAGGTCTCTACGAATTTTTAAAATTTGCGTAACTGAGACAATATACACTTAAGTTTACTGAACTTAACTGATAAGAAAATAAATCAGACGAATCGATTAAATTGCCAGCCGGTGTGGCCGTTTGGTTCTAGGCGCTACAGTCTGGAACCGCATGACCGCTTGGGTCGCAGGTTCGAATCCTGCCTCGGGCATGGATGTGTGTGATGTCCTTAGGTTAGTTAGGTTTAAGTAGTTCTAAGTTCTTGGGGACTGATGACCACAGATGTTAAGTCCCATAGCGCTCAGAGCCATTTTTTTCGATTAAATTACCACTCCGTAATTTTTTCCTAAACTCTTTACACTTGCCTCCTTACAATGGTTTAAGCTCTGTAAGTCACAGTCTTCTTTCGAAAGGCTTTAACATAGAGACACTGAAGAAATGTTGCCGCTAGGATTTTAACAAAATATGATCATTCTGAGAGCGCAACGTCGTAAAGAATATGATTTGTATACACCATATGAAAGACTGTTTAAATTTAACACTCACAGGCCTGCGTGGTTATATACATGTGACGGCACGAACTTAAACAATGACAACTATTTACTTACAATGTATACAATGTAGATACAAATTTCAGAGCTTTACTGTCTTTCAGAGTAGTCGCCAGCATTATACGCAACACGTTGCCAGCGATGTGGAAGTCATAGGATAGCCCTAACAGCACCAGTTATCTGGATATTTCGAGTGGAGCGGTCTATTCCCGACAACTGTCTGTAACAGTTCTGAAGCGAATGTCATGAACTGCTTACTTCAATTTCGGAATCAAGTTGAAGTCCAAAGGGCTTAAGTCTTTGAAGTGGGGTGGGTGGTACAGTACTTCCACGCTCCATCGATCGAACAGATCAGCCACAACTTGGGCCATAAGCGACCGGGCACAGTCCCAGAAATTGGTGAGTGGGTCCTGCAGAAAATGCTACTGCTTCTTTTTCTAAGCTGGTCGCTGGCTATGTTCCAAAAATGGCAACTTAGAGAAAGAAGCGGTGTTATTTCTGCGGACTTCTGAAGAAAGCACTTCATGGGATTGGCTTCAGAACCGTTACAGAGATTCGTCGGACAATAAGACTGTTCCACTCGAACTATCAACACAGCTAGCGCTGCTAAGTGTGTCATAAGACTTCCACATTGCTAGAAACTGTTTATGCACATTGCTGGTGATTACTATGAACGATAATAAAACTTTGAAACATATATCTATTTTGTATAAGTTTTAAATAAATAACTGCCACTATTAAAGTTCCAACCCTCGTACGTACAGCGATTCGGTTGCTTTTAATTGTCGGCTACCTGTCACAAATGTATGAGTCGGTACTTTGTTCACAAGAAAACGAAAATATCAGTTTACTTGAAAGGGAGGACACTTCTGAGATACGACCGCTGTTGACCCTACAAAATAGGCGATTCAATATATCTGCCATGTATAGAGTGGGTAACCGGTCTTGTAGGGTGTGCTATATGTGTGTATGTTTCCACGATTTCATTGCGTAAAACACCGCTATTGGTCACACAAAATCAGATTAGGTTTTTTGCAGTTTGTGGTTATTGAAACACGTGCGTTTTCTGTAATGTACTATGAATTTTGTGAGACAACCATGCCTTTAGGTCTACTTTTAATTACTGTGTCGGTCCAGAACGTCGACCCTCTAACTTGGTACTCAGTAAATAAGGAATACAGAGAAAATATAACACCTAGGGGGCATTTCTACTCCAAAACGGTTTAAAAAAAGTCGGGTGTCTGTTACTCTTTCATTACTTATTAGAGAAAATTTTAGTTTTTTTCTCATTTACCAAGGAAAAGCACTAACAAAGTAATCTGCGAATTAACTTCGTACTCTCGTGCCAACACACATGTCAGTAATGGGAGATGGCGGCATCGGTGCAATTTTGATATCAAATTGATATGCAAATTAAATAAATTGATCAATTAGTCATCCCCACCCCCGACCATCCCCGCCCCCCGACCAAGCACACTCCCGCCCCTGACCACGCCCACCCCCAACCGCAGTGATATCAAGTGGTTTTCTCACCCTGCACGTTTGCCCAGCCCCCTCCCGATCCTCCCCCTCCCCTAACCTACCCTATTTGTGGGAATTTCGAATTTTAGCGGGAATTTCTTTGTCCCTAGTCTGTGCTGACGTCCCACTCCATACCCCATCCAAGAATTGGGGGCAAATTAAAACTGGCAGTACACTTTCCAGGACTCGAACGCTGGTCCTCCTGAAGGGAAAGCCCAAGTTCACCCACAAACACAATTACACCACCAGAGGCGTTTGGAATTGACAGGAAATTCAAAATGACAGTACCCTTTCGGAGACTCGAACCCTGGTCATCCTGTACGAAAAGCCCAAGTGCACCCCCCTAACACAATATACCACAAGAGGCGCTTGGAATTGATGGGAAATTAAAAATGGTGGTGTCCTTTTTGGGACTCGAACCCTCATTCTACTGCAAGGAAAGCACAAGTGCACCCTACAACACATGGAAACTGTCCAAATGCAAGAGAGGAATGGTTATGCTGCTGGGAAAAAATTTCGCAATACCACTCGAAACTAGCGACAGACACACTCAATATTTACCCTTTGTAAGGTAGCAGTATTTGGCACCTTACTGTAATATAATAATTGTTGCAAAGACGAGTTAGATATCGGTTATTATGTTATTTATCAGGCAATCAAACCTATTGAAATTAATATAGGGAGTACCAGACGGCATAAGACGCGTATTAACTTTAAGAAATTCGCATGTTGCATGAAGTCGGGGTTCAAGTGATATTTTGACGGAGTTTGGCTGGAACGGACGAGCGGCACTGTTCAAAGGCAGGGCAGAGGGGTGCGGAAGTTTACAACCGACCATTACGAGTCGGCAAGAGAAAGCATCCCACTGGGGGAGACGCGCCGCCGGCCGCGGTGGTCGTGCGGTTCTAGGCGCTCCAGTCCGGAGCCGCGCTGCTGCTACAGTCGCAGGTTCGAATCCTGCCTCGGGCATGGATGTGTGTGATGTCCTTAGGTTAGTTAGGTTTAATTAGTTCTAAGTTCTAGGAGACTGATGACCACAGCAGTTGAGTCCCATAGCGCTCAGAGCCATTTGAACCATTTTGAGACGCGCCGCCGAAGCAGGTAGGCACCCATTGCGCACAACAGAGGCAGGCCTTCGAGGGACGGCGCCACGTTGGCGCTGGACGTTACGTTGACGCCACTATGTCGAGATGAGCTGGCGCCTAAGGGAGCCTTCCCACTTTTCTGGGGCTTTCTAAGAAACGCGGTTAAGTTAGTGCTATGACCTTTTCCCGCGCGAGGGCGAACAGAGAGACACGATTGTTGGGTTCAATTTTGAATGGAGTTTCAGTTTGTTCCAGATCATTCTAGACGCAGTAAGGCGCAGAATGTTTTAATTTGTTGGAAGAAGCCAGAAAATAGTAGTGGGAGCGAACTGTGCTGGTATAGAGCCATGGGATTGGCCAGCTCGAAAAATAGCGTGGGGGTGCTGATTTTTGCAGAGGGAAGCTTCTGGAGCTGTTATCGTGGAGAAGCGTCTAGAGGTGGGCCAAACGGTTATTCTGGAGTAACCGTTATCACAGTTCCAGTTATTCTTTGATAACCGTTACTTTTAACGGTTATTAATAACTGTCAAGTTATTTTTCGCTAGCGAATACCGGATACTCCGACAGTTAAATAACGACATAGTTGGAATTCATCAGTTTAGTTATCAGTATAACTGCGAGTAGTGTGAAATAGCAGGAATGTTGTATGAATCGTGTCATAACCTTAGCTTATTAACTCCGGGTACATTTTAGTTGATGTTGGAACGATTATTAGTGTTTCATATTATATGTTTGTAGGTTATCGGTCGCTATTAGAAATATTATCTTCGCAGCTGCCACAGAAAGTACGCGGAACTTCGCCAAAGCACTGTTTAAGTAAAATGTTAACAACGTGCGTTTTTAAGTATGAAGTAATATGTAAACTGAGTACTGTAGATTAAATTCGAAGCTTAATTTCTTGTGCTGCTCACATAATAGAATAAAGTGTACAGCCTTGTAATACAACAAAAAATATACGTAATGTGACAGATTCGTTTACTCCTGTGCTGTAAAAGCTAGTCCTATTGGGGAAAGTGTGAGTACGCTAATCCAAGTTTTATGTCAGATTTGGAAAATGCTCTATTTCTCGAGGTACAGCATGTTTTTAACATATGAAGACATGCAGATCGAGAAAGTTGACAGTGTTACATTTCTGGGACTACAACTCGATAATAAATTCAGTTGGGAAGAGCATACCACACTTTTTCATTCTATTATTTCATAAGGGAGCATATTCTGTGGTAACTAATCAAACGTAGCAAAAGTTATTCGCATGTAAAAGTGTGTAATAAAAATCGTTTGTGGTATTAATTCAAGAACATCATGTAGGAACCTGTTCAAGGAACTTTGTATTCTAACCACTGCTTCCTAGTATATTTATTCCTTAATGAAATTTGTTGCAAGTATTTCCAACCAATAGCTTAATACATAATATCAGTACTAGAAATGGGAACAGCAATCTACATAAAGACCTAAAATCACTTACCTTGGTCCAAAAGGGGTCCAATATTCAGGAATATGCATTTTCAATAAACTGCCAGCAAGTCAGCAACCATTAAAAACTTTGTTTCAGTTATTCCCATGGCCTATAGAACGCCTTCCAAATGGTCTACCCTCTCCTTAGTTCCTAGTAGAGATGGGCAAACTGAAACACGTAAATGTTTCGAAACAAATGAAACAGTACAATGTAACGTTTCGATACGGTGTTTCGAAACAGTGAAACAGTTTGTGATTTGTAATCTAATAAACCTACACATTTTATCATCTTTTTTTTTTCTTTATTGTATTTCAATTCCCCAACAGGGCGGGCTGGCAGCAGCATATGCGCTGCTCTTCAGCCGAAAGACATAGAACAAAACAATAGAAGACATTTAAAAACAGCAAAGGAGAGAAGAAGGCGAACATAGATATAAAAAGGGAGAACATCATGGAAGGCAATAGACAAAGAAAAAAAACGGGGTGACTGTAAAATGGAGATAAAAAACTGTTTAAAAGTAGCACACACAAAAAGCCACACACTGCGACGAATAAAAGAACACAAGGCACAGTATGACTGGAGCATAAAGGTGTTGACGGATGGCATAGCACACAACGTAACACTGACGGCGAACCTCAAGGCAGTACACAATTAAAATCACACCTCTTGACGCACACGAGAAACAGCACTAAACACAACACTGATGTGGCACACTGATGAGGATCAATACAGAGGATCTGCCAGGTTCAAGGAGATGAGGGAGACCTGAAGAAGGGAGGGAGGGGAAGAGATGGGGGAGGGGAATGGGGGGCACGCGGAAGAGGGCCAGGTAGGGAGGGATGTGGGAAGGAGAGAGGCAAGTATGGGGTGCAGGGTCTCAGGGGAGGGGGGGATGGAGGAAAATCCGCTATGGGAGAAGGAGGAAAGAGGAGAAGGGGGCCCTGGGGAGGGGGGGGGGGGGGGGGGGAACAATGCCGGGTTATAGTTGGAAGGAAGGGTATATGTCACGGCGAAGTTCGTCATCCGGGAGGGGGAGGCGTTGGAAATTGCCCTGATGAAGGAGATGGAGAGTGTGGAGGTGGAGAGAGGGAGGGATACAGCGATAGAGGCGCGGCAACGGGCGGGGGGTGGAGAGGAAGGAGGAAACCAGAGGGTGGGGGGGATCAACCCTGCGAACAATGTAAAGGATGCGGAGATGTTGGAGGAACAAGAGGAGGTGGGGGAAGGGGATCAGTTCATACAGGAGCCGTGTGGGGAAAGGAAGGCGGATACGGAAGGCAAGGCGGAGTGCATGGCGTTCAAGGATTTGGAGGGCCTTGTAAAAGCGGGTGGGGGCGGAGATCCAGGCGACGCTGGCATAACAGAGGATAGGACGGATGAGGGATTTGTAGGTGTGGAGGATGGTAGAAGGATGCAATCCCCATGTCCGGCCGGACAGGAGTTTCAGCAGGCGGAGGTGGGAATGGGCTTTCTGCTGGATGGTCAGGAGATGAGGGGTCCAGGTGAGGTGTCGGTCAAGGGTGAGGCCAAGGTATTTCAGGGTGGGGGTTATCATCTTGAATGTCTACTGTATAAGTATGTCCATAAAACACAAATGAGGTGCGAGAGCGCTAATCATAACGTAGAAAGTATGAAACTATCACTTAGGCGTCTTGGCAGTTTCGTATTTCCTGCAGCAAATGCGCTGCTTTTGTGTCATGTGACTTTCATACTTTTTAATTGGCTGAGGAAAGCCTTAGCTGAAGACAGAAGAACCACCACGAACGGAACTGGAGGTGGGAGCAAACTGCTGAAACAACAGATATGCTACTGGGATTCCCACATTCCATTAGTATGGCTAATACACCCATCCTGCTAATCCATGCACACAAAGGGAATCATTGTGGATAATAGACACAGTGACTATAGACTCACAAATAACGCCAAATAATTCGAATAAATAACAAAATACAACAGAAAAAAATTTTGTGTTTCAAGGTGTTTCGAACCGTTACTATAAATTTACGATGCTTCCCGTTCACCATTACACTATCAGTGATATGTCAAACAGATTGCTTGCAATTATACCTACATCAAATTTATGTACATGTCTAATAACTGTCACTCTACGCCTTTTTTTATTTAAAATGTTGTAGTCTTACTTGCGTTTCTTAATATGATTACTGTACATGAACAGAGAAGCGTATGTTATAAAAAAAGTGTAATTTAACTGAATGATTTTCACATATTTAATATTTTGAATGCGAGTAGTATGCGTTGTTTTATTGTTTGGTTAGTGTTTATAAAGCAGATGCTACGCCATTTCGGAATAGGACATTCAGCTAGAAACGAAGCTTTATTTTCGGATATCTTAAGCTTCATGCTACTGCTTATCAAAAGATTTCGACACTCTTGAAAGTGTTTCATGAAGTGGTACGTTGTGTTTCAGTACCTGTGCCGAGCCCGAATCTCGTCCGACACAGAGCGGAATGAAACATCACTGTTTCGATACAATTAGTCCGTTCCAGGCGCAGGTGGACTGAAACAGTCTTATTTTGAAACAACGATACAGTTTCTGTGTCTGGCTCGAGATCCGAGACAGGGGCGGAATGAAACACCACTGTTTCGAAACAGTGAACCATAGCCGTTCCGAAACACTGAAACAGTTCCAGGTATCGATACACTGTATCGAAACATAGAAACAGTGGCCAAGTCTAGTTCCTAGCCAGATCTCCGATGAGTTGACGGGAAAGCGTAGTACGATCTTCGGTCAACAGATGGCGCGAGGCACTGTTGACATTAGACAGTTATTGAAATAACTGCATGTATCAGAGGAACGGTTATCGCAGTAACCGTTACTTTTCAGTAACCGGTTATTTCTATCAGTTACGTTATTTTTTGCCACCTCTAGAAGTGTGTTAACTCCTGTAGCGAGCGGACGCCGTGCTTTCGGCTCTGCTGTAGGAAAGTGAATTCTTTTCAGTGTGATGTGCAGAACTTTGAATAAGTCTGCCAGCTGCAGCTGAAACTAGTATTCAGTTAGGGGTACTGTCATGTTTTACTGTTAGAGACAGGCTGATTCCGCTAATTACGGTTGAGAATACTGTCTCACAGGAAGCATACAGGAGCAGAGCAATTTCCTTGAGCCACACTTTATTAAAGACGTTACTGGATTCCGCCTTTGGGTTGGTGAGTCCCGTCTTAACGAGTGCGAGACGATTGGAAATAAAGCAGAATTAGCTTTTGAATAGGAGTTACGAACAGGAAGCCTGTTCGCGAAAATAAATTCATTTTGTTGCAATTGATGCTCCTCGACGACGCAGACGCCATCGGCAGCTTGCTGACCTGTCCACGACGCTGCATTTGGTAATGTGATGCCCAGCTTCGGCATTTAAGCCGGTATTACGCACGCCTGTGATTATCAGAGCTCAGTTTTCCAGCCACGCTCTTATTGAAAATTTGGTAATTGAAGTAGGTTTGTCTGACGTATTTTATGCCGTCTGACAAGGTGAGAGTGTAGAAAATAACAAGTACAAATGCGTTATCCGACCTTAAGAGTTAGTTTTGGAATTTAAGGGCCATTGCCATTACTAGCTTAAATTTATCACTTATAAATGTACGTCACTGTTCAGTTCGATGTTAGGGAGATTGTTGTTCAATAAATGTGTTCAATGCTATCCTTGTTTGTTTAGTAGTGATCAGTTCCCTGAACACTATTTAGTTATTAAATTTTAATCAAAATTAGTGAAGGGGCAGTTTTAATTAACAGGTTGGGTCTCATAACAGACCTTCAGCCAGAGCCAACGACCTGATCCAGTAGGCAAAGTGAACAAGTAAAAGCATTTTTGTTAAAACCCCTCGACATTTGGCTGACCAGCCTAGGGTCTCTAATCTTCATTTTGTTGAAAAAAAAAACCTTCCACCTTCACCTACAAGCTGGTGGGAGAAAAGACTAGGATTTAAGGTACTATCTTTTTTTTTTTTTTGGTGGGAAATATGTTCAGCTGACGAGATGCTGGTGTTGGACAGAGAGGAGTTTAAAAAGTGTATTACCTGTAAGCATACAGAACCTATCATTGTTTGACCTCAGAGTTCTCTACAGACACCTACTCAAAAACAGCCCTGCAGCCCAGATACCCAATGCTGATACACGATACCACAACTGAAGGAAAAAAATGCGTCATAGTTCTAATTACACTTCGAAATTGCCTTGAAAAAACTAGCACTCATAATAAATGGGTCATAATGCAGCACATGTACTGGGGAAAATCATCGTCCTGAAAGACTGCAAAGGGGATGGTAGTCAAACGTGCGTTCTCCTCGATGTACAATCAAAAACCGCAGAAAATCGAGGCCTTCTTACCCCATCCCTCATGGCTCCCCTACTTCCCCCCCCCCCCTCCCTCCATCCATCCATCCACCCATGGGGAGCACACAGGCTTTGTCAAACGGCCAGTTGCTCTGACAAATGCCTCGTGGTACATGCTGGCCGCTGGCCACACAAGGCTTTCCACACTCTGCTGTTTTTCTGCCACCCCTCTGCAGCCACTGGCCTTCTAGCATCTGGCCGCCTTAAGGCGATGCTCCTACATCAACACAATAGCGTGTATAGTCAACTAGACAATAAGAGATAAAAGGACGGCTGCCTCAAGTGCAACTAGTTCGCCTAAAATATAGCAACAGAGCCCCCACACTTCACCCCACAGTCAGAGTAGATATGCCCCCCCCCCCCCCTCATCTTCATCAGCGTGCCATTCTGTGATGGGAGAGAACAATTGTATTTAACATCAATGCGACTCTTCCTCACAATCTGTTAAGCGTATTTCTTAGAAAGACTGGACCCCTCTGGAACAACAATGAAATTCCAGAGAACGCCCCAGATGGATATGTCAGAAGTCGGCTGCTTCCAAAACAGGAAGCCTTCTGCCTAAAGCGACCGCAGCCTCACACCGCAGTATCTTCAGTATAATGCGGGGTGCTGCTGGGTGGGCAGCTACACATACAAAAGAGAGCAACGCCGGCATCCCTCAGAACAAAACCGCGATAAATGATGTCTATTCCGACTGCAGCTTTTTTGTCTAAAGGGACAGCCGTGACCTCTTAGGGAAGATGGCCAATGGTTCAAATGGCTCTAAGCACTATGGGACTTAACATCTCAGATCATCAGTCCCCTAGAACTTAGAACTACTTAAACCTCACTAACCTAAGGACATGACACACATCCATGCCCGAGGCAGGATTCGAACCTGCGACCGTAGCGGTCGCGCTGTTCCAGATTGAAGCGCTTAGAACCGCTCTGCCATCAGCGGCCGGCGAAGATGTTCTGTTCCGATCACTGAGCATTTGTATTTAACATCAATGTGACTCCTATGATTAAGCAACTATTTAAAAAGGAAAACACAATCACGACGATAATAAATGTCATCTTTCCACAAAAGTAGGCACAGTCCATTTTCTTTTACTTTTATGACCAAAATCGGTATAATTTTTACGTTCAAGTGCAGGATACAATATGTGACGTCCAGCGAAATGCACCGCCGCCGATCACAGATGATCACGTGTGTATTACAAACATTTCAGATAGGTGAAATAACATTAGAGAATACAATATTTCACCCCATTAACTCATGTCGAGAAAAAAACACAATCATTTTACATTCGACAACAACAAGCTATACAATTCAATAGGACGTAGCTGTTTTGTACACTATGGCAGGTGTTGCTTTATCATTGCGATGCTATATCATACAGGTGTTTGCAAAACAAGTCCTGGGAGCATGTCTTGTAATAAAACCTCCTAAAAGTCTCTTTCACTACATCGAAACCAATTACCATCTGCATGCTTACATTTGACATTTTTCATGCGCAACTCACCTCTTCCGACACGTCAGTAAAGTTTCTGTCATACAGCAGCAGATTGTTGCGTTCTAGTTTTGTAAGCAATTTGATCATCATAACCTGTTTCACCAAATCTACTCATACGTCGGAAAAAAGACCACTATCATTTCTATATTCCACATGAAACTATAATTCAAGTGGCGTCTACTTTATAATTAGGGGTTATGAAGCATGAAATCACACCTATTTTTTTAAACACGCAATTGTGACGATAAAAAAGAACACTCATGAGTCCAGGAGACGAGAGACAGATTTATGAGCAAAATCGGTGTAGTTTTGAGAGAACTACCTGCTTCAAAACTTTAACCAGTCATAGCACTCCTTGTAATAGTACCTCCTGCAAGACTTTACCGCATCTCTCTCTCTCTCCTGGTATGTCAAAAAACAATTACCGACTGTGTGTTGTAAATGAGTATACTACATTCTGCTCCATAGGAGCTGGAGGCCGGTGCTCAGAGTCCTTTGCACAGATCTGCACAAAATTTTGTCGTCTGTACTAGAGGAAGACTATATCCAGTAAACTATTAATCATACAAGGGGGCACCTGTATTGTTCCCCCATAAGCAGTGTAAAAATCTTTCCTTCCTCTTACGGCTATCGCTGTTTTCCACGTCAAATCTATACCTTCCCTTATGACGGGGTATAGTCATTTGCCTTGCACATGTCGGAACACCCACATACTTTATAAGCCTGCTGCTCAGGGCGAATCTGTCAGACCCCCTACTACTACTAACTATAATACTTCACCAATAACTGAATGCTGGCAATACGAAACAATACTGAGCGAAAAATCAGCGATGGGTGGACATGTCTCGTAAGTTTTTTCCTTGCACGTGGTACCACTGTGTCTTAGAAAGAAGGGCATAATCGTCTTACAAACTGCCAGATGTTAAAAACACGATCGCAACGGCCATGTTACTGTCACATGCGGTCTTGGTTCTACATGTGCTTACACGTATCGCTAACAATATCCACGCTAAAAACTATACAAGCCATATAAATGAAGGTACGGCATTACCTTCGAATGAAGCGGTTTTTCCACACAAATACCTCAACATTTAATACAGATGGTCATCGTCGGAGTGTGTATTAACAGAAAGACAGTGCTGTTACACGTCGCCGATGGTTTAAGCTCACAATAAAATCACCGAATTTAGAAATAGATTCGGCTAAGGAACGCAGTATGAAGCCAGTATTTGCGAGCCCCTCATGCCACCGCTAGGTATTTCTCCAGGATTTGTAAGCATTCTGTCTTGATGTCACGTCCGAGGTTCTGCAAAATATCCACTGGGTTATAGGCGATGGTTGATTGAGAATGATCACATACAGTAGATGGTGTGTTGATTGAGCTCATAAGAAATGTACACTCACTTTTCAGATCTCTAGTGTTACATTTTCCGGTAGAATACATACAATTTGGAACCAAATCTTTCCATTCATCCATATACATACGTTGGATCCTATGGAGAAGTCTTTTAATCATTACAGCCACTAGTGCATCATATTCGTGACACTCTCATACCTCGAAACAAGTCACCTTTTTCGAACCTATATGTTACAGTAAAATTCCAACATGGTTTCAGACAGTCCCTATGCATCTTGTAACTGCTCCCCAGATTCTGCCCCGCCATCCATGCAGCTTTGCACCTATGATCGTCCCAATTTAAGTCAAAACTTAGCAGAAATAATAATTAATTGATCAATTTAATTAATTTGCATATGAATTTGAGATCACAATTGCATCGATGGCGCCAATCCGTACTACTCACATCTGCCCATATTTTTTCAAAAAACTACTTAACCTAAATTATTCTAAGGACAAACACACACATCCATGCCCGAGGGAGGACTCGCATATTTTATCATTGTTAACTCTGGAAGAACTTGTGGGAGTAGTGCTGCTGCAATACGTGAATGGATCAGAGCTGCTCACAGCTGGCATGAGCTAGCTGCGGCAGATATTCACTGCCGCACACACTTAACCACCAGGCAAAATTCTGACAACTGTGTGGCGTGCACAGGCGCGGGACAGCTAAAAGGCAATGGCCAGTGTGGGATGGGCTATGGTACCATGAAGACACTTATTCCAGAGTCCGGCACTGCAAGTCGTGGACCATGTGGGTCGAGCACCATCTAAGCTCCTATCTGACATGTATGGAAGAAAGTTTGGCACTCCCTGTTCATTTTTGCTACTGCTCTGTCGCATACGCAAATGGTGCCCCGCTGTCATGAAGAAAGTTCTCTTCATTCTGGCCTCATGTCCATTGTTCTTCTGCGGTCATGTGATTGGTCGAAGCACTCATCACTGAGGAGTATATACACTCCGGAACAGTGTTCGAGTGGAACCACTCTGCAACACCACTACCACGATAGCCAGTTAATAGATACTAGGGGGGGGGGGGCTATACCCTCCAGGACAGAGTTCCAGTGGAACTACTGTGCAGTGCAAGTATCGCGATCGCCAGTTAATAGACACTGAGGGATATATACCCTCCAGGACAGTGTCTGAGTGGAACTACTGTGCAACACCATTACCACAATCGCCAGTTAATAGACATTGCTTACTGAATTTGTTTTGTCAGATGTTCATTTAATTATTTGTGTCGAATAAATACAGTTTTGGCAAGCATGTACTTTACCAAGTTCCATCACCATAGCATCCTCCCTGAACATAGTGCATGGATCTGGCAGTAAACCTGGCTAAGTGCATGACTGGCATATAAGTCGTGATATCAAAATGTTCCCACTTACTGATGACCCCAATGTGATAAGTAGACTAAACATGTGGTGATGAACTTTCATTGGTGAGCAGTGTAAAACTTATTTCGTCATATATGAACTGTGATTTGTTTGTGGACAAACCATCGAGAACTAGGCGTTAAATAAAGATGGGACTGTTGGAGCCAGCTCAGGAAAACTACCTTGACAAAGCACGGTGGCACTGATGCCTCCCACTGTTACGGTAGTGGTGGTAAGCACAGGAGAGCTGTTGGTTAGGCTGCTGCTCTTTTGGTCCGATAGCCCAATCATGTGGTTCAGCCAAATGGAGGCAGTTTTCCTGGGCAATAAAATCACCTGTGACCTCACCAAATTTGGACACATTGTGAGCCAGCTAGCACAAGACTTCACGATCAATGTGCTGGGCGTAATCACCGCCTGCTGGTGCAGTCTTCATATAAGCAACTAAAGGTGGGGTAAATCTGGTGAATTTCATTATGGCAGGAACAATGGGTGCAATACTTTCTGCACCAAGAGGAATACAGTGACAGGAGGCCATCTCAGTTCCTGCACAATCTGTGTAGACTCACACAGTCTGACATGGTTTTGGACAGATTGGTGTGTGCTGTTTGGGTGTACAGCCTCCCAGCACTAGTGCAAGCATTAATCACCACACAGACAGAAATACAGCCAGATGCCGTTGCAAACGTGACTGATTGGCTGCAGGACATGTTAGCAGTGGTTCTCAATTTCACTGCTGCAACAATGTACAATGCCATAGCCCACCAGGAACTTTCACTACACTGTGACACACACCTCCTGCACAGAGCTGATTTATGGAATTCTGAGGGCCCCTGCGAAGTCTCATCAGTTTGGGGCCCCACTCTTTTTCTGGAATATAATTTTGTTCAAACTTTGTATGACATTTGTGGCTATGTATAATAGTTATGAATGTGTGTGTGAGTGTGTGTGTGTGTGTGTGTGTGTGTGTGTGTGTGTGTGTGTGTTCGCAGTTCAAGCAGTTTTGATGGAATTCATGTATTGAGGATTCTTTGAATCTATGTAAAAATGGACCAGGAATTTATTAAGTACTAGCTTACTCGCAGTTTTGCATGGTAAGCCCATGCAAATTCATGGGTAAGCTAGTACTTGTTGGTAAACCTCAATCATCTAGTGTGTTAATCTCGAGTTGTAAGAATACTGGTTGTGTAGATTTCACAATATCTCAATTCATCTCTTTTTCATGTAAAAAGATGGTGCTATTGTTCTGGCCAGGTCGCCAGTTGGCTTTGTTATGTTAAATGTAAGCACTTAGGTATTAAACTATGCACATAAATACCCAAAACATACACTAAAACAAGGAAAAGATGCACCAAAAATATACTAATATGCATTAAAAATGAACGAACCTACACCTAACACAAGCACCAAATATAAACAGACACCTAAAAATTTATTAGGCTTTTTGACACCACAACAGTACTGAACTAACTCTAAACTGGTTTTAGTTGTATCTGTTACAGTAGATTACTTACTGTTTTTCCAAATCTTTCAGAAAGGCCATCCTTAAATCTATCAAAATAGTTTTCACATTTGGAAAAAATCCCTTTGTGTCACATTATGGTATGAAGTAGAACTTAATTGTTGCAACGTCACGTGCAAAATAATCCTCAAATACGTCTGGAATCGTAATGCATGATATAATGTTTTTCTTTAACTCACAAATTTAACAGTAAGCAAGTATATGGCGATTCTGAAATGTACTAAACATCTTACTTACAGTATTTCATATACATTGAGGGAATCACAGTTTACTACAGATATTGCAGCAGCTGTGACGACTGAGTGTTTTACAATAATTTTTACTTTCTAAGAAGCAGTAACGGCGGGTTCAGTGCTGAGTTTTCAAAATGCTTGAAACTTTGGTCGGTTTTTACGTTCACGACAAGCAGACAGTGGGAGCGGTTGCAGAAATCGTATTTATACGCATTTTTAAAATTTTATTTCCGTGATTCTTTATCACGGATGACCACGCCTTAGTAATACAGTAGTTCATAATAGTTGCGAGCGAAGCCCAGCTGACTTGATAGTAATAATTTTAACGTACACTGCTATAACCATGCAAAATCGGGCATATAATGTAATAGATTCTGCCTAGCGATAAATAAAACTGGAAAAAGCCTACTAAATTTAAATTAAAAAAGTTTTTAATTATCTTTAACTTGGAAAACCTAATTCCTGTAGAAGCTACAGACACTGGTATGCAAAAATTATTTTTAACGCAATTATTACTTTGAGAAAAGTCTTGGAAGATCTTTTCGAAATGTACTGAAGTACTTCCAAACATGTTTTCGCTATTTACGGAAGCATGATGGACAACAGTTACAATTCATTTGCAACATCTTGCAAATCTTGTCTCTTCAGTGCATTTTAGAGTGCCCCAAAGCTTCTGCATACTGTGTTGGGATCAGATTTCTTTATTGTGAAGTTCTTAGTGTCAAAAATAACACAGAACACTTCACAGCAGTTACTGAGCTGCTGAAACCTTTCCCTCAAAGACATAATAATGGTGTCTACCACATTTTATAAGAAGTTTACTCCTAAGCAGTTCTCTTCCCCAGGAGTGGGTTCATCTTTATTTTCTTAATAAATCAGGCTTCTGATAATAGCTGATCTGGAATTCTATTAACTCAGCAGCACTTTCTAATGATGCAACCAATTCCTCTGCTTCTCTCTCAGCCTTTTCAAAACCGCTGGCTCCAAATTCAGTAACACTAAGTGCTGATTTTATTAATTTTACTATATTGTTTAACTGCATACCTTCTTCCTGGACTGATTTATGGACTCTGTTGAAATGGCAAAGGAGATTATGCCATATCACACCATACAAGGAAATGAGATTTCTTTCAAGAGGATAGACACTTCACTGAAACACAGTGGATCACTTTTGCATGTGATCTTTAATTCTGTTAATCTTACAGCCTGAACACTTTCAGTCCTAGTCACCTATCTTGTATCACACCACGGCTTCAGAGTCAGTTTTGTATGATTCTTGAGTGCTTCCCAGCACGTTACAGAAGCAGAAAATAATGTGAATAATCTTTGAACTACACCAGAAAAATGTAGCGAAATTATTGATGATTCAGCTGCATCACTAACAACCACGCTCAAGCTATCAGCACAGCAAGGAATATAACTATCTCTTGGTTTTTCTTCAATGATACGATCATGAGTACCACTCTTCTTGCCCTTCATGTTGCTCCTGTTGTCGTAAGATTGTCCCCTGCAAGCGGTATACCATGGTTATGTAGAGTCTGAAGTAACAATTCTGTAAGACCTTTTCCAGTAGTCCCACTCGCTACAAAATATATATATTCTTCAAGTGCAACTAATTTGGAAAACACATGTCGCTCTTAAAACCATGCTTAATTGTTGCTTGTGACTTAAATTTTGTGTGCAGCCAAGTATTATTGAATAGCATTTATTTTTGAGTATGATATCCTTCATGACAAACCCAGTATTATCAGACATTATGGTAACGATTTCATTTTATATGCCGTTACGTAAGTACATACGTAACTAAACTTCTAGGTTTATACAAGATTAATATGATCATTTAATACAGAGTCGAACTTGACCATTAATGATATTTGCCCTAAAAAGTTTCCATTTCCCTGGATTTTCCAACATTTCATGCTCTTCTCTTAATGGAAGATTTCTTCCGGCAAGGAAACATACTATGGAAAATAACGTTGACAAAACCGATCTCCACCTCTTTTCTTCCTGATCACTTTGATCTTTAGTTCAATTAATTTTGAGTTTTTAATTCTCTGTGAAAGCTCTTTCCACTCGCTCAATTCAGAAATATGATTGTGGAACAGTTTAGAACTTTTGACAAGCTTTGCTAGTCTCTTAAACCATTTCTTGTGATAGCAACAGCACTCGAATTGAACAGTTCGCAATAAAAGTAATACACAGCATCTTTTGTTCGAGAATATAAAAGCCACGTTCGCTTAACTTTTCATCATTTGAAAGATGACGGAAAGAATCAGACATTGAAACACCACCTTCTCTCACTTTCCATAGGAAATGTGACATTTTTTCACTAACGTCTTGCTGATATTCCTTGATTTCTCTCATCCTAAAATCATCACTTATAATATCCGACCAGGTCCCCGGATCGCTAAGATATCGACAACTTGAAAGCCATTACCCTCCAGATGATTTTCTTTCGTCTTGGAAATTCTGGCGTGCTCCAGTTTCTTCCCAGTAACACTATTATTAGCTATTTCTTCTAGTGGAACGGTTTCATCAGCTTGCATGGTTCTTGCTTGCACGAAACATACTATTCTTTGGCATTATCAATTGATGAAGTTTAGTAACACTACATTCTTTCACATCACCCTGTGCGTTCACCGAAGCACTGTCAATTGGGTTTAAAAAAATTATTTAATGTATCCTTTTGTCGCAACTGCTCTTTTATGATGTGACACTGGCGTTTTCTCTCTTTTTTTTCTTTTTGGAACGCAACTAATTTACAGGGCTCGCTGTCTACTCATATCCAACAGGCGTTCTGCAGCAAAGACTGAGTTCTAGGCCATGTTGCAACAAGGCATCGTTCAATTATCAAGTAGCCCATGGTCTTCTCCCATGCACTTAGTCCCCA
Organism: Schistocerca americana; assembly: GCF_021461395.2. Taxonomy (NCBI): domain Eukaryota; kingdom Metazoa; phylum Arthropoda; class Insecta; order Orthoptera; family Acrididae; genus Schistocerca; species Schistocerca americana. The sequence continues at coordinate 671,795,825 of NC_060122.1, forward strand.
AGAAATAGTCGCAATCGTGCGACAAATCGTGTTAGTACTCGTACCCCATAAACAGTGCATGTAGAATCTAAAATTACATGTAATCGCTTTGGCAGAAAAAGAAAAAAAGACAATATGTTGACAGTATACGCTTCAGTCTGACTGAAAAACAGAAAGTTGGCTCACAACTCTGATATCGCATACACTGTGGAAAACAAATCGCAACACCAAGAAAGAGTTGCGCAACAGAAACGAGTTGGTAGGCGTGTTTCTACATCTGAAAGATGATGTCAGTTCCAGTTTCGCACCAGTCGCGTAAGAGTCGTGCTAGTAGCGCCACTATGAGGATGCAAATCAGGTTTGCTTTAAATACATGTTGTACCAGTCTTCAGCGGTAGTGACAATTGAGAGTGGACATGGTGAGTTGATATTAGTCAAGAATGCTATTAAGCTGATAAAGACGCCATTATCAATACCTCACTGAATTTGAACGACGTCATGTAATAGGGCTATGAACAGCTGGATGTTCCTTCTAAGATATCACAGAAAGACTTGACAAGAATGTAGCCATTGTACACGATTGCTGGCAGTGGTGGTCACAAGGATGTACAGTCGCAAGAAGATTGGGCTCCAGATGGCCACACGCCGCTATCGAGAGGGAAGACCACCATGTTCGGTGTATGCCTCTCGCGCATTGTGCTGCATGTGCAGCACCAATTTGAGCAGCAGTTCACACCAAAAACTGTTAGAAATCAGTTACTTCTAGCACAACTCCAAGCCAGACGGCACCTAGTTGCACTCCGCTGACTCCAAACTGCTGCCATTTGTGACTTCAGTGGTGTCAAACGAGAGCTCATTGGAGACCATTGTATTTTCTGATGAAAGCTGGTTCTTCCTCGAGGCCAGTGATGGCTGTGTGTTGCTTCGAAGGAGGCCAGTTGAGAGCCTGCAATCAATCTGTCTGCATGCTAGACACCCTTGACCTACACCTGGAGTGCGATTTCATGACAGCAGGTGCAGTCTTCCGGTTATCCCACACACTGTTTCCAACGAGATAACGCTCGCCCACATACTGCTGTTGTAACCCAACGCACACTACAGCGAGTTAAAATGTTGCCTTGGCCACCTCGATCACCAGACATGTCTCCAATCGAGCACATATAGGATATCATTGGAAGACAAATCCAGCATCATCTGCAAACAGTATTAGTCATCCCTGTGTTGACTGACCCGGTGTAACCAAGCATGAAACTCCATCCCACAAGTGATGTCCGGCACCTGCACAACACAATGCATGCGCTTTGTATGCTTTCTTTCGACATTCTTGCGATTACACTGATTATTAATGTACCAGTATTTCACATTTTCAATAACTATCTCAATCTTATATTAACTTTTGATCTTGCAGCGTTATCACTTACAACTGTTGCCTAGACAAAAGTATTCCCGAAATTTCATTACTCTACATTAATTATTTTTTGGTGTTGCGATTATTTTTCCCATCAGTGTATATCAGCTACTGAATTACGAAACTACTTTTATCAGCACATAATTTGCAGCATTCATTATCACGTTATTTCTGCATTTTTGTAGTTCTTATGGATATCGTTTAGATGACCATTCTTATAATCTTTTCGTCAGACATTCACAAAATCGAACGTACTCATTCCTGAGCGAACGAGCTCTTATATGTATATAACATCGAATATATTTATTAAAATAAATAGAAAGTCCTAGTATTTTTACAAATGCAAAGGTATGTAAAAAAATGTTTGAATATAACAGGAGGCGGACCTACTTCTTTCAACTTCGTAACAGCACACGCCTAATCACTGCACTACAGTGAACCTATGCAACTTCTGACTTTCATCTTCAGTCGCATCCGCACTGGACGCCCAACACGCCACAGCGCTGCACAGAAATGCATGGCGCAGAGCAGTGCAGAACAGCATGGCAGTCAGAACTGTGCAGAAGGAACAATGGGTTTGCAGGTGTGCAGCAATGTTCAACAAAAATGGAGAAAGAAAAACGTTGCCAAAGCAGAGCTGTACACACACTAACCATTTCCTTTGACATACTGACGCTGCAATGCACTTGTTCACTGTTACACAAAGCAGCACGATTTGACATCCACAGCAGATATGCCAGGCTGGGTCAGCCATCTTTTCTTGGCTTTGCGCATCGCGGCTGGTATAGATGCGGCTATAAGACCTCCAGAAATAGTTTATAATCGGTATGTCATTAACTGACAATTATAACAAATTGTACCAAGAGACACCTTTTTTTGTGACAGCTCATATTCTTAGTGTAAGCAAAAAGACAGAGTATACATACAGAGGCAATAGCAGTTATTTAGTGCACCTTGCAGTGTCACCATGTACCACTATGCGCCATCTTTCCAGAAGTAATTCCGTAGTTGTTTTGAAAGCGAGATAGTATGTGTTCAAACTTGTAAGATAAGCTATTGCGTAACTTTACGACGGTGTGGCACTACATGCACAAAATCAATAAAACTATGGATATACTTCATTTCAAGAGACTACTGTTTAAAAATATTACCTGTTAGTGGTTTTGTACATGTGTTATACAGGAAGAAGTTTCTCTTCTTTAACATTACGTTAATATGTGAATTTATTATTTCATCAAAGGAGCAAAAGTGACACTGAAGCGGGGACATATGGTATCACCACTTACAGTCATGACGTGCAGTGAACCAGCTTTATTGCTGTGCCCTTGCACTGTGTTCAAGGGAGAGGCTTGGTGCCGGAAACGACTAGGGCAGTTATTGGTCGTGACATTTATTCTTCACTAGTTTTACAATAAGTAACAAATACCATTCACCATTAATGTCCGTCCATACAGGTGCGTTGCGCTAGCGGTACGGCTCGATCACAGATCCAGGAGGGTGTACACTCTTGTGATGAGCCGTGGTGCGACCGCATGGACTCACCGAGACAAAAGCCGCGTCACCGAATGTTCAGCTCCTGGCGCGACCGGAGGCACCATGCTGTCCACGAGGGAGCAAAGGGCACTGCCAACAGAAGGGTGCACACCATGAAACAGACGGCTGCATTTAGGACCGCACGTACGCATTTGCGGTGGAGCCGCGTTCAATCGACGCACGCGGTCCACGGCAGGAGAAGTCGGAGACGTGTGTCATATCGCGTTGTCAAGTCGGAGACGTGTGTCATATCGCGTTGTCCAGCTTGCACTGTCTGTCTACTTTGTACCATGCGTCACTTACTTTTGTCGGCTGTGCCGTAGTTCAGCCCTTCGTGCGTTTGAACAGTGTGGCCACCACAGCATCACTTGACCGCTACTCGAGTGGCGTTACAGAAGTTGCAATGTGGAAACACCCAAATTCCTGTGGCGTCACTCAAGTAACGCCACTTGTAGTCGTAGCACAAAAGTGAAAAGTCACTTTGACTTTACGACACCACTTTCCTTCCTCTACTACCGATTAAAGCCTTTCAACTGCCGTGTGTGTGTGTGTGTGTGTGTGTGTGTGTGTGTGTGTGTGTGTGTTTGTGTTTGTTTTTTGGAGTACCCAAAAATGCCTAAAAGTGGTTATTAGCAACGACAATTGTACAGTTTCCTGAACCGTACGACAAGCAACCTTGTTTATGACACAGAAACGAGTTCTACAAATACAGTTTCAGACTAGATTCAGACTAGACCCGAGATCTTCTGCAAGTATATTCCATCCTGGGAGTCCAATTCTACAAGTTCTGCAAAAATCCATCTACAACTGGACTCAAAATACACTGAAGAGTCAAAGAAACTCGCACACCTGCCTAATATCATGTAGGGCCGCAGAAGTGCCGCAATATGAAGTGGCGTGGACTCAACTAATGTCTGAAGTAGTGCTGGGGAGAACTGGCACTATGAATGCTGCAGCGCTGTCCATAAATCCGTAAGAGTACAAGGGGGTGGAGATGTCTTCTGAACAGCGTGTTACAAGTCATCCCAGATATGCTCAATAATGTTCATGTCCGGGGAGTTTGGTGGCCAGGGAAGTGTTTAAACTCAGATGAATGTTCCTGGAGCCACTCTGTAGCAATTCTGGACATGTGGGGTGTTGCATTATCCTGCTGAAATTGCCCAAGTCTGTCGGAGTACACAATGGATATGAATGGATGCATGTGATCATACAGGATGCTTACGTATGTGTCACCCATCAAAGTTTTATCTACAAATATCAGGAAACCCGTATCACTCCAACTGCACACTCCCCACACCATTACAGAGCCTCCACCAGCTTGAACAGTCCCCTGCTGACATGCAGTGTCCACAGATTCCTGAGGTTGTCTCCATACCTGTACACACCCACTTGCTCGATACAACTTGAAACAAGACTTGTCCGACCAGGCAACATGTTTCCAGTCATCATCCAGTGGCGACGGGACCAGGTGAGGCGTAAAGCTTTGTGATGCAGTTATCAAGGGTACATGAGTAGGCCTTCAGGTCCAAAAGCCCATATTGATTATATTTCATTGAATGGTTCACACACTGACACTTGTTAATGGTCCAGCAATGAAATCTGCAGCAATATGCAGAAGGGTTGCATTACTGTCACGTTGAACAATTCTCTTCCATCGTCGTTAGTCTTGTTCTTGCAGTATCTTTTTCCGGCCACAGGAATGTCGGAGATTTGATGTTTTACCAATTCCAGATATTCTTGGTACACTCATGAAATGGTCATACGGGAAAATCCCCACTTCATCGTTACCTCGGAGATGCTGTGTCCCATCGCTCGTGCACTTACTATAACACCATGCTCAAACTTACTTAAATCTTGATAATTAGCCATTGTAGCAGCAGTAACCGATCTAACAACTGCACCAAACACATGCTGTCTCTTACATAGGCATTGCCGACCACAGTGCCATATTCTGTTTTTCTACATATCTCTGTATTTGAATGTGCACGTGTGTACCAATTTCTTTGGTGCTTCAGTGTATATTCCAGTCAGAAATTTTTATGGCATTCTATCCCCTTCGAAAACACACAATTTGAGCACTCAAAAATGTGTGGTGAACAAAAATTAATCATGCAAAAATACAATGCAGATCAATGAAATGTTTTGTGGTATGTTAGTCCAAGTAGCATAATAATTTACATCAGGTGTCAACTGTAATTCGTTGGCATCTCTCTGTCATAAATAGAAATGTTGATAATCTTGAGTTATAAAGGAAAAACATTTAGAGTCCTATATAATGTTACCATTACTATTCGCTTAATGTGAATTTCTCCTACTATACACAACCTAAAGAATGGCTCATCACAACAAAATCTAAGTTTATCTTTGTTTTGTATTGTATTGTATTTTTATTGATTCAGGCAATTATAGTATTGTACAGCTGTACATATGATATTGGATAGGTCAAGAGAGCTATTTACAAGTAATTTTTACAAATTGATTTTTACATTATTTTGTAGCAAGGAAATTACCTATCTTAAACAAAACTGTTAATATAAATCATAGAATTGTAAGGTTGTACATATTATATTGGACAGGTCAAGGGAACGTATTTACAAGTAATATTTAATAAATTGATTTTACATTATTTTGCAATGAGGAAGTTAGCTATCTTTAACAAAACAGTAAATACAAATGTTGTACGGTAAAATACAAACAGCCAATACAAATGTAATAGTAAAGTAGTCCAGTGTATTTCATAGACATGCACAGTATATAATAATCCAGTATATTTCATAGACATGCACAGTATATAATTTTCAGACCTAATTGAACATTTATCGTATTGTTTACATTTTTAACCCCTTTCAAAAAAATGATCAACAGCATAAAAACAATGGTCCAAGAGATATTTTTTTTAACTTATGTGAGAAGGCTCTTGGGTTCTTTGTTGCTTTCATTTGGTAACTTATTATACATTTGTACCCCAACATTTAAAACACTTTTTTGGTAGCAGGTAGTTCTGGACTGAATCATATGTAGGTCAGATTGCTACCTTGTTGCATAGTTATGAATATCTCCATTGAATTTTACTGTGCAGTCATTGTTTAACAGGTATGACTTGACAAATGAGACGATATTATAAATGTAAGCAGAGGGCAGTGTCATAATGCCATTTGTTTTGAAATGTTGTCTGCATGATTCGTTATGTCTTAGATTACATATTATGCGCATTGCCTGTTTTTGCATTTTGAAAATATATCTACCTCCAGGTGAGTTCCCCCAAAATATGATTCCATACTGTAATGTAGAATGGAAGTAAGCATAATATAAATGTATGAGAACAGATTTTGTGACTGATTTTTTGAGTATCCTTAAAATGTACCACACAGTTGAGAGCTTTTTTGAGATATAATTTGTGTGAGTCTCCCACTTAAGATTTCCTTCAAGCCATATGCCAAGAAACTTGACAGAGTCCACACACATAAGCTCTTGGTTATTTAGAATCACACCAGGCATTTCTTGTTTTTGGGATGAGAGTCTGAAGTTGATGTACGTTGTTTTCTGTATGTTTATAATCAGTTTGTTCTCGCTGAACCATTTGCTGAGTGACGACATAAGCGGTTTAATTTTTTGGTTGTGGTCCTCTGTATCAGTACCCGTTGTTAGTATACTTGTGTCATCGGCAAATAGTGTGGTATGTCCTGTAGCAAGCTTCGTGCTTATATCATCAATGTATAGCAGAAACAGTATGGGTCCCAGGATTGAGCCTTGTGGCACACCATATCTAATGGGCATTGTGTCAGAGGAGTGGACAGTAGATCGATGGATGGTTGTATTCTTTTTTTCAAAATTAATTTCAACTTTTTGAAATCTGTTTGACAGGTAAGATTCTAACCATTTGTTTGCAATTCCTCTTATACCTTTATTTGCTAACTTCTTAAGGAGTATGGTATGGTCAATTACATCAAAGGCTTTGGATAAATCTAAAAAGATACCAGTAGTGATTTCCTTACTATCCAGTGCTTTTAAGGTTTTGTTGAGATACTCATAAATAGCTGTGGTAGTTGTCTTTTGCTTTCTAAAACCATGCTGGTGTTTTGTCAGTAAGGATAGTTTATTAGTAAAGTCTTCCAATCTGGTGTAAAATAATTTTTCAAATATTTTTGAGAATGAGCTGAGTTGTGCTATGGGCCTGTAATTGGCTACATCATTTTTAGAGCCCTTTTTGTGAAGTGGGGTAATTTTAGAAGTCTTTAGTAGGTCAGGGAAAACTCCATTTGTAAAAGATGCATTTATTATGTGGGTTAGGGGTTCTACGATGGATTCTCCACATTTCTTTACAATTAAATTAGGAATGTTGTCACTACCACTGGAGTACTTATTCTTTAGTCCTTTTATAGCTGTAAGTACTTCAGCATTGGAGACTTTGTGAAGAAACATTGATGCCTGTTGTAATGTAATTAACTGTCAGAGATAAAGTTTATCTCCTGCGAAAAGTACGATGCCCACAGTAGAGAGTTAAGGTAACTTCATTATGTTGCCATACAATGTGTTTAATTTATTTATAAATATTTTCTTTTATGATAAATAATGGATTTGTTTGAGATGTTAAATGTTGTATATTTATATGTATTTATTTATATGTGTCTTTGGAGTGTATTAAGGTCAGAAGACCAAAGAATCTGGAATGCAGGAATGTCTGCAACTTCCGGGCACATGTTGGCTTGCCCGCCACTTCTTTGTCGGTATTGGAGGGAGATGGACGTGTTTAAGTGACCAGTACAGTATATGCATTTTTAGGGTATCAATGTTCGAAGTGAAAATATTATAGTTACTAAACAAAGAGTATGAATAAATATTATTTTAGCCGAAAGTAATTCGAATCCGGTAGTGTTTATTTCAAACAAGAAGAAAACCCAGGCCATGCTTGTTAGAGTAATGTTTTGCAGACAAAACCCCTAGACAAACGAGATCTGCAGTGTGTAATCTTTCAGCAGCTACTAATAAATAAGCCTTGCTGAAATTGTGCTGGAACTACTCGTATTATTATCAATTACAAACACGTGGTGTGAATGTGGTCCTACCACAATATACCGCGTAAGATTCCGCATCATTCAGTTATCAAGAAACGAGATAGGTAAAAACCAGTACACTGTACTGGTATGGTTTCTATTAGTGTTTGGTGTGGAGTATTTGGTCTGTGCAGTTGTTCTTTATCAGGTTTTCTGCTATTTTGCTAAAATAGTCATTAAAACCATTTACTATTTTTTGGGGATCTGATGTGACTTCATCATTTAGGTTTAGTTTTAATGTTTTCTTTATAACTTGCTGCTTACTGTTTGTTTCATTTTTTACAACTGTCCACAAGCCTTTCATTTTATTGTTAGATTCCTTTATAAATTTATCATTGTATAATTTTTTTGCTTGTTGGATAACTTTTCTGTAGATTGCAAAATAGGTCTTACAATATGACCTAAACTGTTTTATGTGATTTTTTAAGTCACGCTTTTTTTGGCTGGAAATCCTTATCCCTTTTGTTACCCATGAGTCTGTGTGTTTGCTTGCAATTTTCCTGGATTTCAGTGGAAATGCAGTATTGAAGTGGTGGAGAAATGTTTCATGGAAGGAATTAAATATGTAGTTTACATCATTTTCTTTATAGACCTCTGCCCAGCTTTCAGCCGTTAACAGATAGTTAAAAAGCCTTATATTATCATCATCAAATTGCCTTTGCATTTTGGTTATTGTGGGATATTGTCCTATGTAATTTAAATTCGCTGTTAGTACGAGGGCAGTTCAATAAGTAATGGAACACTTTTTTTTTCTGAAACAGGGGTTGTTTTATTCAGCATTGAAATACACCAGGTTATTCCCCAATCTTTTAGCTACACATCACTATTTTTCAACGTAATCTCCATTCAATGCTACGGCCTTCACCACCTTGAAATGAGGGCCTGTATGCCTGCACGGTACCATTCCACTGGTCGATGTCAGAGCCAACGTCGTACTGCATCAATAACGTCTTCATCATCCGCGTAGTGCCTCCCACGGATTGCGTCCATCATTGGGCCAAACATATGGAAATCCAACGGTGCGAGATCGGGGCTGTAGGGTGCATGAGGAAGAACAGTCCACTGAAGTTTTGTGAGCTCCTCTCGGGTGCGAAGACTTGTGTGAGGTCTTGCGTTGTCATGAAGAAGGAGAAGTTCGTTCAGATTTTTGTGCCTACGAACACGCTGAAGTCGTTTCTTCAATTTCTGAAGAGTAGCACAATACACTTCAGAGTTGATCGTTTGACTATGGGGAAGGACATCGAACAGAATAACCCCTTCAGCGTCCCGGAAGACTGTAACCATGACTTTACCGGCTGAGGGTATGGCTTTAAACTTTTTCTTGGTAGGGGAGTGGGTGTGGCGCCACTCCATTGATTGCCATTTTGTTTCAGGTTCGAAGTGATGAACCCATGTTTCATCGCCTGTAACAATCTTTGACAAGAAATTGTCACCCTCAGCCACATGACGAGCAAGCAATTCCGCACAGATGGTTCTCCTTTGCTCTTTATGGTGTTCAGTTAGACAACGAGGGACCCAGCGGGAACAAACCTTTGAATATCCCAACTGGTGAACAATTGTGACAGCACTACCAACAGAGATGTCAAGTTGAGCACTGAGTTGTTTGATGGTGATTCGTCGATCATCTCGAACGAGTGTGTTCGCACGCTCCGCCATTGTAGGAGTCACAGCTGTGCACGGCCGGCCCGCACGCGGGAGATCAGACAGTCTTGCTTGACCTTGCGGCGATGATGACACACGCTTTGCCCAACGACTCACCATGCTTTTGTCCACTGCCAGATCACCGTAGACATTCTGCAAGCACCTATGAATATGTGAGATGCCCTGGTTTTCCGCCAAAAGAAACTCGATCACTGCCCGTTGTTTGCAACGCACATCCGTTACAGATGCCATTTTAACAGCTCCATACAGCGCTGCCACCTGTCGGAAGTCAATGAAACTATACGAGACGAAGCGGGAATGTTTGAAAATATTCCACAAGAAAATTCCGGTTTTTTCAACCAAAATTGGCTGAGAAAAAAAATGTGTTGCATTACTTATTGAACTGCCCTCGTATTTGGGATTCATGGTCACTGTAACCTGTGCTGATGACTTCGATTGAGTGGTGTAGTTTGTCTGCGTTTATTAAAATCTGATCTAGAGCTGTTTTTGCATTTTCTGTGATCCTGGTTGGTGTGTTTACAGTTGGGGATAGGTTGAATGAATTTGTAATGTTCAACAATTCATCTTTGTTTTTTCCAAGTGTGAGGAAGTCAATATTAAAGTCTCCACTTATTAATAGATTTTTGTTTAGTGAGTGAATTTTTGTGAGTAGTGCTTCGAGGAAGTGTTTGAAGGTTTGGATGTTCCCATCAGGGGCTCTATATACATTCAGTATCAATAGGTTATAGTCTGTTAAGATAATTAAGGAGAATTCAAAGTCTGTTTCTATTTGCATATTATTGTACTTTGTGAGGCTTTTGTATCTTAAATATTTTTTGACATAGATTGCTGTACCACCTCCCTTACTTTTGTTCCGACAAGAATAACCAGCTAGAGTAAACTCGCCAAGTGGCGTTTTTTTAATTTTGTCTTCTGTTAACCGGTGTTCAGTAATAGAGAGAGCATCTAAGTGTGGCTTTGTTTTTAGGAAGAGATCTATTTCTAGTAACTTATTAAACATTGACTGCACATCATGGTGTAATATTTTAAAGGATAATAGTGACTGTTTCGCAATGGAATGATTTTTGGCACCACTCACCGGGTTTTCTTGTAGTTTTGGTTCATGATGATTTTCCTCTGCACCTGTTTTCCTTTGGTTTGCTGCTAGCAGGGAGCTACTGATGTTCTTGCCCATAAAAAATCCTGGCTGTAGGCTGGAGGTCTGCGTTTTCTTGTTGAAGATCTTGTCACAGTATCCAGTGGTACTGATTTGGAATGTAGCTGCACATTTTTTGCTGTTTCCACTTGGATGTCGTGGGCTGACTGATTTGTGGCACTTGACGAGATATTTGCATAGGATGTTGGTGGTGACTTAGTGCTGACTGTGGATACCTTCTTCTTTTCTAAAACTGTTTCTGGTGTTTTCCTTGATGACCCTGACTGCATATTCACTTTTGTTGTTGTTACTGATGGCTCTTCAGCTCCTGGTGTTGCTGTTGGTTCAGCTGCAGTATTGCTCATTATTCTGAGATTGTCCACCAAATTAGCTTCATTTGACCACACATATGTTTGATGTCCTGGTGTAACACGTTTTATGGCACTTCTTGTTACCAGTGGGCTTTTGATGGCATTCAGCAGATTAACACACAGTTTCTTTTTCCCATTTTTATGTAAGTGAAACCCATGCCTGGTGAAGTCTTTCCGTTGGAGGAAGCTATTTACATCTAAAACTCTGATGTGTTCACTGTAAGATGCCTTCTGCATCAAGTAACTGTTAATTTGGTAGATTTTGCAGTTTTCATTTGGCATGTCATATCTAGTTTTCATATATGTTCCCCTTCTTGATCCATGTGAAACCACCTCCTTTCATATCAGATAAACAACAACTGAAAGTTAAGCTATATTCACTCATATTACACATTCTTCTTGCAGTGTTTAAATGCCCTTCAGAAAGACATAATGTCTGCATCATTTCAACTCATAATTTTAGTGGCAAAACATTAGTAAAATGTTTTCTTTCTGATATTAAACTAAAATTTCGTTAATTTTATTTCAGTAATCTGGTATTAAGCTGTTTATTACTTTTGTCTCTCTGAATCTTTAGAAGTTTCAAGCTTCCAATAATGATGGTAGGACTTATGAATTTACACTAACAACGATCTGGTCCTGTGTACAGGGATAGTCACAAAATTGTTTCTTTGCAGGTAGCAATGATCCCATCATGTATTACTCTGTGTAAATAAGTCTCCATTATTTCATAGGTAAAACAGCTAATAGTATCAACTGTTAAGATAATTTGATCCCAAGTTTTGTAGCTCTTGATACATTCTTGTTTCTGACACGGAGTATTAAGCATACTGATGGTATACCATACTTTCATCCAGTAATAATGTCATTCTTAGTGTTAGTTTGATGCTGGTGAAGACATTCTCCCATAATACATGTTTGAGAACCCCTTGGTTGTAGCTGTCTAGTTCTGGTAAATTATGTGGTATTACCTACCTTCATTGCATCAAAGAATGATGTTCTTTGTTTCAACTGAGTAAAGTTAATTCATACTTCATTCTTATGAGACTAACTCACTCATAATTCCCCCTTTTTTTACCTGCATTGTTCTTGGCCTACTGTGTAAGTGCCTCAAAATTAACTTGCTATGTAGGTAACACAAATCTAAAATATCTCAAAGCAAATTTTTAGAATCTCTCCAATTTTAAGATATTCTTTTATTTACAAAACTCAAGTTTACATGTCTTAGGCTTTTGAAATACATCTCAAATGTGCTGATCTGTTGCTTTTCTTCTTCTGTCCCATTTCATCAACTCCAGAGACACTTGACAACCACAATAGCAAAACAGCAACAATGTTACGTTGGCTAGACCCCATCCTAAAACAAAAACGTATCTTCAGTTGAGAATATTTGCAAGACTAACACAATACAACAAGCATTTGACAGGTGCATGTAATCAACATTTTATGTTACATTTTGTTGGCAGTCAAGTTTCTGGTAGAATAATGTTGTTCATGACATCCACTTTTCAAATGGTTCGTTCTGTCTGGGTGCAGAAGTGGAAGCGATTGCAACCAAGTGTTCCACACAATTTCTGGTGGAACACAACTATATGCTGCAAATATGACGGACTGCAGAAACATGCCACTCCTCAGAACATGAAGAATGTGGATAAAACACACTAAAGGAAACACGTTTGACCACTGAGAGGATGTCAGTTTGGGCACACATCAAAATATGTGAACTGGTCATAGCAAAATAGCCTCCAAAACAAGCGAGTTGAATAAGACTGTATGTAAGTATTGTAACACTACTATTTGTATGAGACCAAGTTATACTGCATGCCTCCTAAATAATATTTTATCTCTGAAGTTGGACATGTAGACTAAAAATTTGTTTGCGACTGTTTTACAGATCTGTACTGACACAAAATTAATGACGTGGATATTTTATTGTTGAAAACAACACACACACACACACACACACACACACACACACACACACACACACAGTGGGAATACGAAAAGTAACTAAACAATGACTTCATTTGAAAAGTATGTGAATGGAGGACACGTCCTCCATTCCCGTAGCCCCCCCCCCTCCCCCTCCCCCACCTTAATCTTTGCTAGCCCCTGCCTTCCACCTGCCTACCCCTATACCTGCTCTCACTCCAGTACTAGACATCATCTATCCTGTCAAACCACTTACACAGACCCCTCTTCTTAACTTCCCTCCTCTCACTTTCCCCTTGCCATCCCCTGCCCCCCTCTCAGTACAGCCTCACGATGCTGCAGCCAGTGGTCCTATCCCGAGTCCACCATGTCCCTGCACGCTCCCAAGCATACTCCCTCACCCAGTTGTCTGTCTCCATCTCGCTTAGATCTGCCCCCCATGTACCCACCTCAGTTATTGTTGTTGTTGTTGTTGTTGTTGTTGTTTCGGTGTGTGTGTGTGTGTGTTTTCTAATTCTGAAAGACTTAGTCCAAAAGCTGATATATGAGGGTAAGTCAATTATTATCTGCAATTTAGTTATATTTTTGTTTATTTTGGTAGTACTGTCGTTTTATGTTGATGATGCATGCTTTATTTATTTGGTTGTTGTGTCTTTGCAATTTTCAAGCTGCTAGGTTAGTTCGTTATCGCTGTCATGCTGTTAATCATGGCTGCTCTGCTAGCTATTTGCATCAAAGCAGAGCAGTGTTCCGTGATCTATTTTTTGTGGTTGGAAGGCGTATCAGGGGCCGAAATTCATCAAAAGACTTTCGGTACAGTATGGGAACAGTGTTTTGCCACAACATTGTGTCTATGAATGAATTGAAAAATTCCAAAATGGTCGCACAAGTGTTATGCACAATGGAGGAGCCGGACAACCATTTACCGCCACAAATGAAGAAACCATTGAGCGTTCATGTGAAATAATTCTCTTAAGACAGACGTATTAACTATTGACAAAGTGGCACATCATCTGCAGATTAGTCACGGTTCTGCCTACAAAATCATCCACAACAGACTTGGGTTTCATGAAGTTTGTGCAAGAGGGGCCCCAAAACAATTCACACAATTACATAAACAAACGCACTTGGACATCTGCAAAAGCAATTGGTTCACTATGTTAACAAAGGAGATAACTTCTTAGACAGGATCATTACTGATGACGAAACATGGATCCATAATTATGAGCCGGAGAGTAAACGCAGAGATGGAATGCAAACATCCAAATCTCCCATGCAAGAAAAAGTTGAAGACCCAACTGTCCGCAGAAAAACTGATGCTTGCCGTTTTTTGGGATGCACAAGGTCCAGTACTGGAACATTACAGTCAGATGCTCACTGCCAGGATAAAGCCTGCAATTTGAGGCAAACGCCGAGGATTGCTGTCGAAAGATGTTGTGTTGTTGCACGACAATGCCCATCTGCATACTGCTGCCCACACTGCTGAAATGCTCCATAAACTCAAATTTGAAGTACTGGATCATCCTCCATATAATCCCGATCTTGCACCTTTAGGTGAGGAGTGGGAACTAGAGATGCCATTGGGCTACTGAGAGTGAAAGGGGAGAGGTACATGGAGAAGTAAAGGAAGGTGTATGTTGTGTTCATTGATCTTGAAAAGGCTTTTGACTGTGTCAAATAGCACAAACTGATGGAAATCCTAAGGAAACATGGAGCTGACTTTAGGGATAGACGGCTAATTAGAAATTTATATTTGATCCAGAGAGCAAGAGTAAGAATAGGAGGTGTGATTAGTGAAGAAATAGAAGTGGGAAGATGTGTAAGACAAGGCTGTTGTTTATCACCAACACTGTTAAATATATATCTGGAGGAAATTATTAGTGAAAGTTTTGATGGAAGGAGAGGAGCTTGTATAGGGGGTCGGAGAGTGGAGTGTATAAGATTTGCAGATGACATGGTTGTGATGACGGAGTGTGCAAGAGAGATGGAACAAATGCTAGATGACCTAAACACAAAATTAGAAGAATATGGAATGAAGATTAACAAGGAGAAAATTAAATGCATGGTAATTGGAGGAAAGGGGAGAAAATGCTGTATGAAAATAGGGGGAGAGGAAATAGAGCAAGTGAATAACTTCAATTACTTGGGAAGTGTAATAATGGATATGTATTGCTCAACAGAAATTAGGAAAAGAATTACAATGGCAAAAGAAGGATTCAAGAGGAAACGGAAATTACTTTGTGGACCACTAAAGAAATATCTGAAGAAAAGACTTGCCAAATGTTACATCTGGAGTGTTGTACTGTATGGTGAGGAGACCTGGACACTGAGGAAGGAAGATGAAAGAAGATTGGAGGCACTAGAGATGTGGATATGAAGAGGAATGGAAAAAGTGAAATGGGAAGACCGAGTAAGGAATTAAGAAGTATTAAGAAGAGTTGGAGAAGAAAGAAACATGCTGAAAGTTATCAGGTAGAGAAAACAGAACTGGATTGGACATTGTTTGAGGAAGGACTGTTTATTGAAGGAAGGAATAGAAGGAATGGTGGAGGGAAAAGGGGGAAGAGGGAAAAGAAGATATCAAATGCTGGACAATATAAAAGGAGACAAATATTCAGAAATGAAAAGACTAGCTATGGACAGTCAAAAATGGAAGAGGCTTAACCCATGACAAGACCTACCATAAGGCAGAATACCACACTACTACTACTACTACTACTACTACTACTACTACTACTTGCCCCTTCCGATTATCACTTGTTTGGTCCACTTAAACGGGCCTCGGACAAAGCGGCGAAAGAAGCGGTGCATTCCTGGCTCGCAGCTCAACTGAGAACCTTCTTTTATGAGGGCATCAGGAAGCTTGTGCAACGATGGACCAACTGCGTTGAAATGCAAGGAGACTATGTCGAAAAATGATGTTATTGTAAGTTTCCTATTTGATTACAATAAAATTTTATAGCTACTTTGCAGATAATAATTGACTTACCCTCGTATGTCTAGCATTCTTTTTCATTTTGTCTTTCTGTGACTTAGTGCTTCCTCTACATGGTCATGAGCAATCTGTGCTTTCCATATTGTTGTTAAATCATTTTAACATAAATTGTATTACTACCAAGTCTTCTCACCAGTAATCTACTGGGGGAAGTACAGCAGTCTGAAAGCTGCAACGTCATCTAACACTACCTCTAGTGTAGTGTCTGCATTTGTTGCTGCATAGCAAAAGTGTCAATTTAAGACATTTCCATATTTTCTTCAAATGATCTGAAACTTTCTTCTCTGAGAGGTTGCATTAGCTGTACCTCTCTCACACCTGGATGGCCAGTTTATTTCCATGCATCTGACATTCATGTTTGTCTGTGTGATTTGAGTACCTGATTTAAAAGTTCATGATGTGACAATTCAGGCACAAAACCTCTGCTTTATGGTGCAGGAAGTGTGAAAGAGTTTAAAGAAAAATTAGGTATTCTGAAAGAGCTTTGAAGTCATTGCTGAAAAGAAATAACTAAAGTTACAGTAATGAAACCTTTCCCAACTCCAGTAAGAAAGAGCTAAAGACTAAAGTAAAAGAAATGCTAGAAGCACACCTTGGAATCAAACCAAAAGTGTTTCAATCGTGGTGCCTGTGGCTACAGGTCAAGAGACTACAATAACAAAAGCAAGAGAAAGAGATGCTTCAACTGCAACAAGTTTGACCTTATCTCACCTGAATGCACAAAGGAGAATAGTCAAAAGATAACAATAAATAAAAAAAAACTATGAAGAAGAATAAAAACAGTTGTTAATTTAAAAATGCATGAATAAATAACCATGAGGTGAAGGCATTTACTAACTCTGGCATTTAATTTTAATGTGTTACGAGAAGATGTTTATGAGATTATGAATGCTCCAGGTTTGCGAGATACAGATTTTGTCTTGACAGGATTTGGGAAAAAATTTACTCTCTTCACAGGGGTATTTTGCAGGCATTTTAGAGATTGATGAAGTGAACATTTAAGCAATTTTTTTTTATGTTGTCTTTAGAGACATTATGAATTTAGAAACGGTAGTTGGGAATAATCTTCTAGACCAAACTGAACTTTTAATAAACAAGGACAGAGTTACTATTAGAAAGCCTGAAGGGGAAGCTCATCTTATGTACATCCATACAGCAGGCAAACCAGACTTAGATATTGAAAGCCCTGTTAGTGATGAAACAAAGAAATATATCTAAGATTTAGTGACTAATTAGAACCTGACAAAGAATGCATTGATGCATGAATGAAGGTTACTGCGAACGAGGAACCACAGTATAGTAGACCCAGAAGATTATCGCAAGGAGAAAAAGAAATTACTGACAACCAAGTCTAGACGTGACTTGATCAAGGAACAATAGAACTAAGTTGATCTGAATATAGTAGCCAGATTTAGTTGGAAAAAGAAAAATGTTGGGTACACATCTGTAAAGATTACAAAAAATTAAACAAAATCACATTGCCCCTCACAGAACATCTTTTAGATGAACTACAGGACACCTGTGTGTTTTGCACATTAGACCTCAATCGTTATTTTCCCCGTTGATGTTTACAAGGAAAGCTGACAATATACGTCATTTATGACACAATCAGGACAGTTCCGGATGAGGGAAGTTCTATTTGGGTCATCAAATTCACCTACAGAGTTCTAATGTTTTATAAACACTGTATTTTTGGCATTTTGGAATTTTAAATTTATTAACATGGACTGTATTAAAACCCCAGCAAAGAGTAATGATGGGGCACTTCAAGATCTTTGTTTAGTGTAAAAACTGCAGCAGAAAACAGCTTTGAAAATAATTTAGCAAAATGCAGTTCTTGAAGAGAACTGTTGAGTTTCTTGGGTGTGATATGGAGAGAAGACAAATCCGGCCTCCTCCTGAGAAAACAATAGCTGTTCAAAGCTTTCCAGAGCTGAAATCTATTGCAACAATACAAAGTTTCCTAAGACTAACATGATACATCACGAAGTATAGCTAAATTTATTTTGCAGCTGTCAAACCTGCAGGTGATTTGCTGAGAATACATGTTTAAAGAAAAGCAGAGATAAGCACTCATGGGGCTCAAATATATCCTTTCATCAGATCCAATTTTAAAAATCTACAACCCTAAACACGAATCAAGTACACACAGACACAAGCAAAGAAGGTTTTGGAGCGTGTTCCTACAAAAATCTTCAGATGATGAGAAGTTCCATCCAGTCACACAGGAGTAAAGTAACACCATCTCAAAAGGAAAAATATGGAAGTTATGAGCTAAAAGTTTTAGCTTTTGTTAATGCCTCAGAGATGAAGAAGCTTGCACAGGATAGAGTAGCATGGAGAGTTGCATCAAACCAGTCTCTGGACTGATGACCAAAACAACAAAATAGTGCCATCATCCGAGTGTATTTACTAGAAATACTTTTGCAATAGACTACACTGCAATCAAAAAGACTAAGCATAAGAAAGACTTGTTACCAAGAATAGCAAGATGGGCTTGAGACACGGAAGACTACTTGTACACCATGGAACACCAATCCAATTATAGGATGAAACACAGAGATTCCTTAACTTGTGGTGCAAATATATTGTTTGGTTTCATAGATGGTTTAATAGCTAGAATCAGGAAAGCTCAAGATGAGGATAATGGTTTGGCTGCAGTCAAGAGCATTTTCAAAGAGCGGTCTCATCAAAAAATTTTAAGGATGGATGAATTCTTTCCAAGTTCTATATGGAAGAGAAATTTCCAAATTGAAGAGGAAGTAAAACAAGATAATTGTATACCAGATTTGACTGACAAGGTGAAAAGAGTGATCTGCAATTGTGTAAAATGTTTAACTGTGAACTGACATCAGGTGGTACCATCAGTTCAGTGTGCCATGAATTCAACAAACCACAGAAGTATTCAGAGAACATCATTTGAACTGTGGATAAGAGTTAAAATGCACAAGTAGACTGATCTTCACATCACAAACTTGTTAGAAGAAGACATTATTATTTCAATTGAAGAAAAACGCAATAAACAGAAGGAAGATGATAAACTACAAACCAGCAAGGTGCAAGAAGAAAACCATGCTATCTTCAATGAACATCGGAAGAAAGGCTTGAAGTAAAAACTTGGTAACCTGGTGGTTATAAAAGAAACTGGACAAAAATTAAAGCTTAAGGCCAAGAATTTTGGCCCCTATAGACTTACAAAAATTAAAATAAATGATACCTATGATGTGTGCTGAGAAGGTGATAACAATGAGAAAGTCCTAGGACAACATCATGTGCCGAATTTCTGTTAGCCTGGCCAAGTGACTATGTGGGGCTTGGGTGGGGGATTTAAGGGTTGTCCTGCTGGCGAGACTGGTGACATGCCAGAGAAGCTGAATAATGGAGAAAATTGTGTGTGTACGCAGAGAAACTATTATCAAGGAAGATTTTGTCTTTTTTCATTCAGTACTAGAGTTTGTACCTCTGGTAAGAATAAATAGTTCTAAATGAAAGTCTGGACAGTTTTTCCTGCACACATCTATAAAATACAGAATCAGGAAGTGGTACAGTTCAGAAAAGTCACCCAGAACCCCAGGTCAGGGGAGACTTACCCGATGGGATGAGAGGGAAAGACTGATCGTTGGGGGCTGCACCAGAGGAGATTTGAAAACCTGAGAGCTTACAGGGGAAGATAATGTAATATGCAAGACAGAGATTACTACTAAAACACTGTGCATGATTTAGTAAGAGTGAAAAGCTAAGTGCATTGCATGTAACAGAGGTGGGAGGGGAGGCAGTGAAAAATACACTAGTCAGAAAATGGAAGATGTACGAAAATATAATGGAGCGAAGAAAGGAGTAGTTACTGTGAATAAATGCTGGGACAGGAGGAGTTAATGTAAAGCCTGGTGGGTGGCAAAAACCAAAGACATGTTGTAGTGCTGTGTCCATCTAGTTCAAATATTGTCTGGTACAGTCCCCAACATATGTGTGTGTGTGTGTGTGTGTGTGTGTGTGTGTGTGTGTGTGTTTTCCCTTGCCACCGCTTGGAGAGTAGAATTTTATCTATCCGTTTATATTATATTGTCAATAATTGATTATTTTAGTTCTCAATTTACGTTATTTTTCAATTTTCTTTCATTCTGAATATCCTCTATATGGCATGAATGTGGATTTTAATGAAAACAATTTCTCTATTGTACTTCCTGAATTATTTATTTCCACAATATACAGAATCAACTTGAATTCCCTTGATAGCCATCTACAAGCATACAAAGTACTGGAGGTACGAAAATTAATAATTTTGGTGTAGTCTCATCTTTGTCTTTACACCACTTCAGCAGATCTGACATCAATTTTCTCAAACCACTTCTCATTCTGTATAGCAGGCTAGGAGATCACAGTCCTAAAGTTCCAGACATAAAAATCTATGGTGTTCATTGGGAATTGAACCTTAGGTACTGTAGCGGGACTTTGAAATTCGCCGTGCTACACTCGTACCCTCAGATATAAATTATACCGTCGCAGCGGTATGAGCGCTCGATAGCAGAGAAAATACATAAGAAAATGAAGGTACTAAAATTGTAACTCTATCTGTTTCCTATCCGTCTTTTGTCTCTCGAGAGTGAAAGCTTAATGCAGACGTAAAAACTTATTAGCTAGTCTTGGTCTGATTAAGATGAAAAACAACTTATTGATGTGCAGACGTATTGTGAAAATTTGTATGAAATTTAGAGGATGGAAGCAGCAACATAAAATACAGTGCATTTAATCTCAAGACGATTTTGATTTGTATAAATTAGTGATTCCTGGACGATTACAAGATTTCGGAGCTGCTATGACTTTTCACACAGAAATGAAGCAGGAGATTTTTGGAGAACAAGACCTGGACACCGCACAAGAGAAGACATGTTAATATGGTAAAAAATGGACTCTTATCTACGCCATTTCCCCCTGTTAATCACATTTGTTATTCTCTGTTCTCTGTCAAATAATTATTGTAGTGGAAATTGGTTTGACTTTTGCTCAGAAACGCCACAAGGACCACCCCAACAATAGCTTTTCCAAATCACGAAGCCGATAGCTTTTCTGTAATACGAAGTCCGATTTGCATTTCATTCTTTCCCTTTTTCACGGTCATTAATGATTTCAAAACCCCCTTTTTATTCACCATTTCTTCCCACATTTTCAACCTTTTCTTTTCTTCTCTTTTTCTTTTTTATTAAACACTACAGTAGTTGTAATCAAAAACCCATGATAATGATTTCTATCCTAGAAATCCACCAACTGCAACCTAGTCACATATTTCTGATTCATGTAAGTGTAATATTCAAAATTACATGTTTTCTTCCTCATGGAATGCATTGAGTTCCAGACCTACCAGCTTGCACAAGCATACTATTCACTGTGAAGAAAAGCACATATGCCTGTTTGTGACATTGCTTATCACCCCAATGAGTAAGAAGTCAAAGCCTCGTGTAGCTACATAGTGACTTACGAAGTGTGCAAATTTTCTCTAGAGTCTTGTGAACCACACCTTCTGTTAAAAGCACTGTCAAAAGTTCATAATCTTCTTCAAACATCCACTTTCAGTTCCCATACCTATAAGCTGCAAATTCAATGCTTGGAAAACATAAACTGCTATTCGATTAATTTGAAATTGGCACAGTAACAGGATTGCTTAGCACAACTGCAATCAGTACTTTTACCCGTCAAATACAGATAATATAACTGAAAAAGGCTTCTTGTGTGGTCTAGTGATTGGCATAATAGGTTAATGATGCACAATCCTTGCTTTTGATCCTACTGACCATCTCAGGTTTTTATGTGATGGAAATGTCAGAAATAGAGTCCACTGAACCTAACAAGATTAAATGAGAAGTTGTTTCATAAATATACATAGCAAACTTGACATGCAAACTGATGAAAGGGGAGCCAAACTGAAATGCTTACACAAGGCTTCAAGCCTCATGACATTTATTTATTTCATTTATGATATCTAAACCACATACACAGCACAGCACAGCACATGCCACTTGTCTCTGAATGTATCTGATGATTACACATTTTACTTTCAAACATACCATTTCTGCACTAGCAGAACCAAGTGCTCAAAGAAACAATTATGCAGTTTTGATTTTAAGTATGGTTGGAGATTTTACAATCATTCAAGTCTGACTCTTTAGTATACTGCATTTGCAGACACTGTCACAACTGTTAGTGAAATCTGGCAGATTTTCCGCATGCCCTGTGACCTACGTGTCCTCACTTTGAAGAAGAGAGTGGATGGATTGGTTTTCCTGAACCCATGTGAAGTGAGCTTTAGTAGAAATTCACAATGCTTGCCACATATTTGATTTGAGTGTGCTAGATTGGCTTAATGGTTATTAACAATTCAATGTGGTAAGGTATTATCACAGTATCATTAGATTTCAGGTCTAAAAGACCTTAATGTGTAAAAAATTTCAGGTTTTGGTTGGAGCTCGAAGACGTGGAATGTAGTTGGCAGTTCCCCTGGGCATGAAAAGTGGCGGCAAGAGTTTCATATTTCTGAAGCTGGGAGTCAGCACTTTTTAGTGCAGTTGGATTACTACCCGGAATTTATGACTAGTTTTGGAGTAGTGATTACTTTAAGCTTTCTTCACAGGTCAAAATGAGGCTTAAAATTTACCTGGATTCACTCTAAAATTTCCCTGGTTAATCAGCAGTGTGCAAGATCAATTATACAATGCAACACGTCTCGTCACAACGTTACAAAGGATGAAGTAAAGGATCATTTCAGCTTCCTGAAGTGATACAAGATAAACTATTTAGAAACAGCCTCATCATTATTCTTCAATAATCAGTATCAGCAAAGGGATTATTATTTCTTTCCTTTCTCAGACATTATGTCTGGTTATAAATGGAAAGTGACACGGACCTTGATCAAGCGTGACTTCCTTTAAACTGTACAGTATATGTTACATTGCATTTAGGAACTTTAAGGTAATTGAACACGTATCAATAATTACAGATTTCTATAGTTCTATATATACGTTTGGATGTAGCTGTATTGCGTTGATGTATTGGGGGATATTGTGTGGTATGACTCCTGTAATTGATAGTATAATTGGTATAATGTCAACTTTATCCTGATGCCACATGTCCTTGACTTCCTCAGCCAGTTGGATGTATTTTTCAATTTTTTCTCCTGTTTTCTTCTGTATATTTGTTGTATTGGGTATGGATATTTCGATTAGTTGTGTTAATTTCTTCTTTTTATTGGTGAGTATGATGTCAGGTTTGTTATGTGGTGGTGTTTTATCTGTTATAATGGTTCTGTTCCAGCATAATTTGTATTCTTCATTCTCCAGTACATTTTGTGGTGCATACTTGGATGTGGGAACGTGTTGCTTTATTATTTTATGTTGTATGACAAGTTGTTGATGTATTATTTTTCTACATTGTCATGTCTTCTGGTGTATTCTGTATCTGCTAGTATTGTACATCCACTTGTGATGTGATCTACTGTTTCTATTTGTTGTTTGCAAAGCCTGCATTTATCTGTTGTGGTATTGGGATCTTTAATAATATGCTTGCTGTAATATCTGGTGTTTATTGTTTGATCCTGTATTGCAATCATGAATCCTTCCATCTCACTGTTTATATTGCCTTTTCTTAGCCATGTGTTGGATGCGTCTTGATCGATGTGTGGCTGTGTTAGATGATACGGGTGCTTGCCATGTAGTGTTTTCTTGTTCCAATTTACTTTCTTTGTATCTGTTGATGTTATGTGATCTAAAGGGTTGTAGAAGTGGTTATGAAATTGCAGTGGTGTAGCTGATGTATTTATATGAGTGATTGCTTTGTGTATTTTGCTAGTTTCTGCTCGTTCTAGAAAGAATTTTCTTAAATTGTCTACCTGTCCATAATGTAGGTTTTTTATGTCGATAAATCCCCTTCCTCCTTCCTTTCTGCTTTATGTGAATCTTTCTGTTGCTGAATGTATGTGATGTATTCTATATTTGTGACATTGTGATCGTGTAAGTGTATTGAGTGCTTCTAGGTCTGTGTTACTCCATTTCACTACTCCAAATGAGTAGCTCAATGTTGGTATAGCATAAGTGTTTATAGCTTTTGTCTTGTTTCTTGCTGTCAATTCTGTTTTCAGTATTTTTGCTAGTCTTTGTCTATATTTTTCTCTTAGTTCTTCTTTAATACTTGTATTGTCTATTCCTATTTTTTGTCTGTATCCTAGATATTTAAAGGCATCTGTTTTTTCCATCACTTCTATACAGTCGCTGTGGTTATCCACTATGTAATCTTCTTGTTTAGTGTGTTTTCCCTTGACTATGCTACTTTTCTTACATTTGTCTGTTCCAAAAGCCATATTTATATCATTGCTGAATACTTCTGTTATCTTTAGTAATTGGTTGAGTTGTTGATTTGTTGCTGCCAGTAGTTTTAGATCATCCATGAATAGCAAATGTATGATTTTGTGTTGGTATGTTCCAGTAATATTGTATCCATAATTTGTATTATTTAGGATGTTGGATGGTGGGTTCAGAGCAAGGGAGAACCAGATAGGACTTAATGAGCCTCCTTGGTATATTCTATGCTTAATCTGTATTGGCTGTGATGTGATATTATTTGAATTTGTTTGGATATTAAATGTGGTTTTCCAATTTTTCATTACTATGTTTAGGAACTGTATCAATTTAGGATCTACTTTGTATATTTCCAATATTTGTAGTAACCATGAGTGGGGTACACTATCTGAGACATCAAGGGATCACCAATTTAGTATTGGAGGGCAGAGTGGAGGGTAAAAATTGTACAGGGAGACCAAGAGATGAACACACTAAGCAGATTCAGAAGGATGTAGGCTGCAGTAGGTACTGGGAGATGAAGAAGCTTGCACAGGATAGAGTAGCATGGAGAGCTGCATCAAACCAGTCTCAGGACTGAAGACCACAACAACAACAACAACAGCATGTCACCTCCGCATCTATTATCAGTTGCTTTTTACATCCTCGTGCTCCTTTGCAGCAGCCTTTTTCTTCTTCATTTATAATTTTGTTCTGTGTTGTATCTGTCATTAATTTCTGTGTAATGACTGAAGTTAATATTTTGTGTATTGTTGGTAGGCATGTTATGGGGCGATATTTAGCTGGGTTTGCTGTGTCTGCTTGAAATTTAGGTTTCAGATAAGTTATTCCATGTGTAAGTGTATCAGGGAATGTGTATGGGTCTGCAATGTAACTGTTAAATAATTTTGTTAGATGTGAATGTGTTGAGGTGAACTTCTTTAGCCAGAAATTTGCTATTTTATCTTTTCCAGGGGCTTTCCAATTGTGCGTAGAATTAATTGCTCGGGTGACTTCATGTTGCAAAATGATCTCTTCAGGCATTTGTAGTATCATCTTGTATGTGTCTGTTTATGCTTGTATCCACCGTGCATGTCTGTTATGTTGTACCGGGTTTGACCATATGTTGCTCCAGAAGTGTTCCACATCTGTTATGTTTGGTGGATTGTCTATTTTAATGTGTGTGTTATCTATTGTCCGGTAAAATTTCTTTTGGTTTGTGTTGAATGTTTGGTTTTGTTTCCTTCTATTTCCACTTTTTTTGTGTCTTCTAAGTCGTTTGGCCAATGCTTGTAATTTCTGCTTCTTTTCATCTAATTGCTCTATCGCTTCTTGTTGTGAGATTTTACCTAACCTTTTCCGTTTTTTGTCTGATATTTCATTTCTTATAAATTGTGTTAGCTGTCCGATGTCTGTTCTCAGTTTTTCTATTCTGATTTGTGGCCTGTGTTGCCGTGCTGGTTTTGTGGGTTTCTTCTGTGTGTTGGTTGGTTCTGATCTCTGCCTAGTGTGTATATTTAGTGTAGTGAGTACTCCTACATAAACCAGTAGTTTTAACTCTTCCATAGTTGTATTTTCATTTATTTTGTTGTGTATGATTGTGTTGATAGTTGTTATTGTTGTTTCGACTTGTGGGTTATTTGGTGGTCTATGCAAGAATGGTCTAATGTCTGTGTTTGTGTCTTCGTATTCTATTTGTGCTTGTTCTGGTGGCTGTCTTAAGATTTCGTTTTCCTCTGATTGTTTAATTGATGCATGTTGTTCTTTGTTTGT
Source organism: Schistocerca americana (assembly GCF_021461395.2). Classification (NCBI taxonomy): domain Eukaryota; kingdom Metazoa; phylum Arthropoda; class Insecta; order Orthoptera; family Acrididae; genus Schistocerca; species Schistocerca americana. The sequence goes on from NC_060122.1 coordinate 671,821,991, forward strand.
TTGCTCTGGGATGTTTGAGTCCATTACTGTATTTTCTTCTTCTTCTGATTGCACATTATTTTGTTCCAGTATTTGTTGTACTTGTTGTTTGATGTTTTCTAATTCTGACTGGGGTATCCTGTTATTTTTTATTATTACACGGATCTGATCAGCTAGTCGTTGTTCTGTTAAAAATTTTAATTCTGGGTATCTGGTAATAAATGTTGTGTATACTTGTGATCTGTATCCAGTTGTGTTGGTTCCTAAGTTTGTTGCTAGGTAATAACAGAACATGAGGTGTCGGTTAACTTCATCTGACCATCTCATCCTCTATCTTTGTTTTCCTTCTAGAGTGGTTGCAGGAAGCATATCGAGCAAAACACATCTATTTCGATTTAAATCATTTTCCGTGTGGCTAGCAGTGTCGTTACCATTGTGGACGGGTCTAGGGTTCAAGTGTCGTCCCCGACCATGACAGCGCTTGTCCAAGGCTTCATTAGTTCTGTCCTGAACCAACTAATCACACTAAAAGGGAAGTTAGCCCTATTAGTGGTTTGTTCTTTTCGTCGCCTTTTACGACTGGCAGAACATACCACAGGCCTATTCTTTTCCCGGGCCTCCACGGGGTGGATTATTATTATTATTATCTTCACTTTCTCAGACATTAAGTCCGGTTAAAAATGGAGCGACGCGGACCTTGATCAAGCATCACTTACTTTTAACTGTACGGTATGTGTTATATTGCATTTAGGAACTTTCGGGTAATTGAACATGTATCAATAATTACGGATTTCTGTAGCTGTATATATATGTTTGGATGTAGCTGTATTGCATTGATGTACTGGTGGATATTGTGTGGTATGACTCCTGTAGTTGATAGTATAATTGGTATGATGTGAACTTTATCCTGATGCCACATGTCTCTGACTTCCTCAGCCAGTTGGATGTATTTTTCAATTTTTTCTCCTGTTTTCTTTTGTATATTTGTTGTATTGGGTATGGATATTTCAATTAGTTGTGTTAATTTCTTCTTTTTATTGGTGAGTATGATGTCAGGTTTGTTATGTGGCGTTGTTTTATCTGTTATAATGGTTCTGTTCCAGTATAATTTGTATTCATCATTCTCCAGTACATTTTGTGGTGTATACTTGTATGTAGGAATGTGTTGTTTTAAAAGTTTATGTTGTAAGGCAAGCTGTTGATGTATTATTTTTGCAACATTGTCATGTCTTCTGGGGTATTCTGTATTTGCTAGTATTGTACATCCGCTTGTGATGTGATCTACTGTTTCTATTTGTTGTTTACAAAGTCTGCATTTATCCGTTGTGGTATTGGGATCTTTAATAATATGCTTGCTGTAATACCTGGTGTTTATTGTTTGATCCTGTATTGCAATCATGAATCCTTCTGTCTCACTGTATATATTGCCTTTTCTTAGCCATGTGTTGGATGCGTCTTGATCGATGTGTGGCTATGTTAGATGATACGGGTGCTTGCCATGTAGTGTTTTCATTTTCCAATTTACTTTCTTCATGTCTGTTGATGTTATGTGATCTAAAGGGTTGTAGAAGTGGTTATGAAATTGCAGTGGTGTAGCCGATGTATTTATATGAGTGATTGCCTTATGTATTTTGCTAGTTTCTGCTCGTTCTAGAAAGAATTTTCTTACATTGTCTACCTGTCCATAATGTAGGTTTTTTATGTCAATAAATCCCCTTCCTCCTTCCTTTCTGCTTAATGTGAATCTTCTGTTGCTGAATGTATGTGATGTATTCTATATTTGTGGCATTGTGATCGTGTTAGTGTATTGAGTGCTTCTAGGTCTGTGTTACTCCATTTCACTACTCCAAATGAGTAGGTCAATATTGGTATGGCATAGGTATTTATAGCTTTTGTCTTGTTTCTTGCTGTCAATTCTGTTTTCAGTATTTTTGTTAGTCTTTGTCTATATTTTTCTTTTAGTTTTATTATTATTATTATTATTATTATTATTTACTCAGTTGTAATACATATTCCTGCAGAAGATACTGCAAGTCTAGGTAAGGCCAGTAGCATACTTACGTGTTTTGTGCAACAATTTTGTCAGTGCTCACTGTGAGGTACGATGGGAATGGAAGGGGGAGTGTCAATCAACTAGTGGCTCTCCATAGCCAATGAGTGAACAGTGGGCAAGTGACGCATTTGGAAGCAACAGAATATTGTCAAGGCCCCCTTTTTTTTTTACCGAAGTGAACACAAGCAAATTCACATACACAAACAATGCACAGGGAATTTGCTACTGAGCACCATCCCTGACTTGTACCTGCAAATCAGCATTTACACTGAAGCGAATGGAAGAAAACGTATGGGAGTGAACATCAAAGCACTGCTTTGTACTGTTTCTAATGTTGTTGTGGTACAGTTGCTGAACTCTTATTCTGTACAGCACATTATAGTAACCTTCACATTGGTGATTGTGTCACATTTCAATGGTTGCTTTATATCTGATAGTGTGTGTAGGGTGCAGATTCCTCGAGTTGCGCGAACATGTGGTTGGGTTTCGGTCTCGTTGAATAGGTCAGTTGTCCACTACACGCAGGAGGCAGCTACACAGGTAGCAGGAGCTGTGTAGCATGGACTGGGCGGATTTTTAGGTTAGAGGGTCTCGGGAAAACACAAGAAGGGCTTTAGTCACAAAGGGTGCAGGTTGAACACAGGAAGAATGTACATAGAGGAACCATTGGTATAACAGTTGCTAATTGTCGTAGCTGTGTTGGGAAAGTACCAGAGTTCCAACCGCTAATAGAAAGCACTGGTGCTCAAATCATTATATGCACTGGAAGCTGGCTAAAGCTAGATATAAGCTCAGCCAAAATTTTTGCGAAGAACCTAACGGTGTTCCGAAAGGATAGGCTAAACGCGGTTGGCGGAGGCGTGTTTGTTGCTGTTAGAAGTAGTTTAACTTGTCGCAAAATTGAAGTAGATACTTCCCTGTGAGTTAGTATGGGCAGAGGTCATGGTTGGCAACCGGAATAAAATTATAATTGGATCCTTTTACCGACCTCCCAATTCAGATGATACATTTGCTGACAGGTTCAAAGAAAACTTGAGTTTGATTTCAAACAAGTACATGACTCGTACGATTATAGTTGGTAGTGACTTTAATTTACCCTCGATATGTTGGCGAAAATACATGTTTAATTCCGGAGGTACGCATAAAATATCATCAAAAATTGTGCTAAATGCATTCTCTGAAAATTATTTCGAGCAGTTAGTTCATGAGCCCACGCGAGTAACACACGGTTGTGAAAACACACTTGACCTCTTATGTGGCTTGAATTCAAAGAAATAGTATCGGCAGCAATAGAGAGATTTATAGCAAATAAATTAACAAACGCCGGAGCTGATCGTGCTTGGTACACAAAACAGGTTAGAATACTGTTTCAGAACAATGAAACAAACATGCCAAATTTAAACAGACACAAAACCCAAAAGATTTGCGTCTTTTGCAGAAGCTCAAAATTTAGCGTGGACTTCAGTGCGAGATGCTTATAACAGTTTTCACAACGAAACTTTGTCTCGAAACCTGGCAGAAAATCCAAAGAGATTCTGGTCATATGTGAAGTATGTTAGAGGCAAGAAACAATCAATGCCTTTTCTGTGTGATAGCAAGGGAGATACTATCGAAGACAGTGCTGCCAAAGCAGAGTTACTAAACACAGCCTTCTGAAATGCCTTCACAAAAGATGACGAAGTAAGTATTCCAGAATTCGAATTGAGAACAGCTGCCAACATGAGTAACATAGAAGTAAATATCCTCTGAGTAGTGAAACAACTTAAATCACTTAATAAAAGCAAGTCTTCTGGTCCAGACTGTATACCAATTAGGTTCCTTTCAGAGTATACTGATACATTAGCTACATACTTAACAATCACATACAACCGTTAGCTCAACGAAAGATCCGACCCAAAGAAGGGAAAGTTGCACAGGTCACACCAATATTCAAGAAAGGTAGTAGGAGTAATCCACTAAATTACAGGCCCATATCGTTAACATCGATATGCAGCAGGATTTTGGAACATATATTGTGTTCGAACATTACGAATTACCTCGAAGAAAACGGTCTATTGACACACAGTCCGCATAGGTTTAGAAAACATCGTTCCAGTGAAACACAACTATCTCTTTATTCACATGAAGTGTTGAGTGCTACTGACAAGGGATTTCACATCGATTCCATATTTCTGGATTTCCGGAAGGCTTTTGACACTGTACCACATAAGCGGCTCATAGTGAAATTGCTTGCTTATGGAATATCGTCTCAGTTATGTGATTGGATTTGTGATTTCCTGTCAGAGAGATCTCAGTTCATAGTAACTGACAAAGTCATTGAGTAAAACAGAAGTGATTTTTGGCACTCCCAAAGGTAGTGTATAGGCCTTTTGCTGTTCCTTATCTATATGAACTATTTGGGGGACAATCTGAGCAGCCATCTTCAGTTGTTTGCAGATGATGCTGTCGTTTATCAACTAATGAAGTCATCAGAAGATCAAAACAAACTGCAAAATGATTTAGAAAAGATATCTGAATGGTGCAAAAAGTGGCAGTTGACCCTAAATAATGGAAAGTGTGAGGTCATCTACATGAGTGCTAAAAGTAACTCGTTAAACTTAAGTTACACGATCAATCAGTCTAATCTGAAAGCCATAAATTCAACTAAATACCTAGGTATTGCAATTACGAACAACTTAAATTGGAAGGAACACATAGAAAATGTTGGAAGGCTAACCAAAGACTGCATTTTATTGGCAGGATACTTTGAAAATGTAACAGATCTACTAAGGGGACTGCCTACACTTTGCTTGTCCGTCCTCTTTTAGAATACTGCTGCGCAGTGTGGGATCCTTACCAGATAGGACTGACGGAGTACATCGAAAAAGTTCAAAGAAAGGCAGCATGTTTTGTATTATCGTGAAATATGGGAGAGAGCATCACAGGAATGATACATCATTAAAAGAAAGGCGTTTTTCGTTGCGACTGAATCTTCTCAAGAAATTCCCATCACCAACTTTCTCCTCAGGATGTCAAAATATTTTGTTGACGCCGACCTACATAGGAAGGAATGATCACCACGATAAAATAACGGAAATCAGAGCTCGTACGGAAAGATATAGGTGTTCATTCTTTCCGTATACTATACAGGATTGGAATAATAGGGAATTGTGAAGGCGGTTCGATGAACCCTCTGCCAGGCACTTAAATGTGATTTGCATAGTATCCATGTAGATGTAGATGTAAATGTAGATGATAGTTTCTGATGTCTGCAGTGCCATATACAAAGCACAGTCATGGATTGTACTACAGTAAGCATAAAGAAGATATTGCAAATCAAATACAATTAATGAAATGTGAAATATATATCCACCTTGTCCTGTAGACTAATTGATAAAACTTGATTCATAAAATTTCTTTCCGTATACTATACAAGATTGGAATAATAGGGAATTGTGAAGGCGGTTCGATGAACCCTCTGCCAGGCACTTAAATGTGATTTGCATAGTATCCATGTAGATGTAGATGTAAATGTAGATGATAGTTTCTGATGTCTGCAGTGCCATATACAAAGCACAGTCATGGATTGTACAACAGTAAGCATAAAGAAGATATTGCAAATCAAATACAATTAATGAAATGTGAAATATATATCCACCTTGTCCTGTAGACTAATTGATAAAACTTGATTCATAAAATTTCTTTCCGTATACTATACAAGATTGGAATAATAGGGAATTGTGAAGGCGGTTCGATGAACCCTCTGCCAGGCACTTAAATGTGATTTGCATAGTATCCATGTAGATGTAGATGTAAATGTAAATGTAGATGATAGTTTCTGATGTCTGCAGTGCCATATACAAAGCACAGTCATGGATTGTACTACAGTAAGCATAAAGAAGATATTGCAAATCAAATACAATTAATGAAATGTGAAATATATATCCACCTTGTCATGTAGACTAATTGATAAAACTTGATTCATACAATTTAAGGAAAAGGTTATATTGCTACTCATCGTAAAGATAACACTGAGTTGCCAATAGGCACATCAAAGAAACTGTTACACATTTAGCTTTCGGCCAAAGCCTTCTTCAGAAAAGAAAAGAAAAGAAAAGAAAAGAAAAGCACACACACACACACACACACACACACACACACACACACACGGTGCAAGCTGCCAGAGACGGTGGTCATGTGTGCGTGAGGTGCACTTGTTTGTGTGAATGTGTGTGTGTGTGTGTGTGTGTGTGTGTGTGTGTGTTTCTTTTCTGACGAAGGCTTTGGCCGAAAGCTGAACATGGAACACACTTTTCATTGTGCCTGACTGCAAATCAATATCTCATCTTTCCCATGAGTAGCAATCCAACCTTTTCTTTATATTGTTCATATTCCAACCTGAAGTTTCTATTCTTTAAATCTGATATATAGTTTGTTACAGGGCAGATAGTGTGTTCCTGAGTAAACAATAATTATTATCATCATCATCATGATCATCATCATCAAAACTCTCTGACGTAACAATGGAACATCACCCATGTAATTACCGATACTACGAACATAAGCAATGAGAATTTTGAAGGAAAGTTATTGGGCTTTTCCTTTTTAAAAGTAAAAATTATGAAGTCTGTGCTTATTCACTTGATTCCCACCTCATGCAAGCATTTAATGAAGTTATCTTTCAAGTCTCAAGAAGGACACAGTGCTTCAAAACTTTTCTACAATCACGTATCTTTTCCTTCAGCATTTGTGCTGTAGATCTGTCAGATCTCAGAAGTGAATATGATATCTATCTTCATCTATCAGCAACAATAAATTCTCACTGGAGCACTCCACTGCTAACACAACTATGTCAAAACAACAAAAGTAGACAAGATAGCTACGAAAGCTTTCCGTGCTGTTAACTCTCGAGCAGAGAGGACACGAATATGAATCATGCATGAATTAATGCCTTTTGCAAAAGCGCATCCAGCATTTACGCCAGAAAATTCTCATTCCCTGTCGTGAATTTGCTTTTGCTTGCTACAGTATAAAGAGGGCTTCACATTCTGGCATCAATATAAATGATAAACGTGTTTCATACTCGGCCACCTACACATCCACATAACCACAACCTCAGAAATTTTTAACATATTCAGAAAAAACAGCCTAACATTTAATCTTACATTCAGTAATCTAATACTCAGGTAAATACTGTAGTTTCAGAAATAATTACATCTTCTTTGCTTATGGTTAATCGTCTGTGAACTCAGTAACCTGCTTTAATAGATTTCCAACTGATAGTAATATCAGTGTCTCAACTGGACACAGACTGCTGGTGGGGGGTGAGAGGGGGGGGGGGGGAGGGGGAAGAAGAAGAAGAGGAGAAGGAGGAGGAGGAGGAGGAGGAGGAGGAAGAAGAAGAAGAAGAAATTTCTATTACTTAGAAAATCATGTAAGTTAGATGTTTCTGTGACAGCACCATTAGTGTAGCATTCCAGTACTATGTTGACTGACTGATCTTATGAGGTGTGTATTAGTTGTCCCTCTTTGTGATTTACCCTGCCACAAAGTAACTACGCAGATATGTCTACAGTTGTATGTCCTATTATCCTGGGCATTTCTGAAGCAATGTAAAGGCTACATCACAATAGCTGAAACATGATCTGACACCACCTACCATAAAACATAAATTGTATAATGTGTCACAGCTAAATTCTGTGGAACTGATAACATGAGCCAAGGAGAATTATATAAAATATTTCCGAGTTTTCATGACATACCAAATGAAACCTTGGTCAATTACATATGTTTGGAACTGCATAAAACTAATACTTACCTGTAAAGATTCGACTGACAAATATGTTTCCAATTTCCATTCTACCAAGAAAATAAAAGCTGGACAAAGCTGACATAATGAAGAGAGGACTTCCAAGGGCAGCTTTGAAACGTCTAGAATTCCTTGGAGACAGCAACATTTCCTAGCAAGTAACAGAAAAAAGTTACAATGCAGTTCATTCTGCTATAGCAAATAATCCTTAAGACTTTCTATATTCAAAAGCTGACAACAGTCAAGTAAGAACACTGTACAGGTTGTAGGCTATTTACAAAACATAAACAAGAAGGTCAACTAAAAAACACTATGAAAACATCTTAGACTGATTGTAAAAGTTAATACTGCCATACAGAAGAAAACAAAGAAATAAAATAACAGGAAATTATATGGGGAAGTTGCATTTTGGAGTGAAAAGAGTCACATAGTACTCTGCTTGTCTTCCCTTGTCCCTTGAAAGATTCCTTCTTAAGCCACAAGTGAATCTTGAAAATAATGTTTTGTATGAAGCAGAGAAAGAGAATACTGTGTTTAAATTTTCAGCAAATAATCAGAGTCTGCAGCAAGCTTATAAAACAAACCACAAAGATAACATTTCCTCATGGCAATATCATTCACAATTACGTACTGGACTTCAAACACAAAGAAATTACTATCACTTTAAAGAATCCATACATCAATAATAAATTCTGAACCTTTTTAGTATACAACAGTGATTTGGATCCCCCCACCAGGCTGAACAGCAATTTGAAGGACAAGTCAGAGGTATTTAGGCTACATACTCTGGCCGCAGCTCGCTCCTACCTGATGCACAGCCGCAACCGCAACTGTGTAACATGGGGGCATCCACTGATGCCAGAGTGCCTGTAAGTACCATGTTCACACACCCGCCAGTTCACTGAATCCTGAGATACACGCCATTGATTGGTAGTGTGTTGACCTTATCTGTATTACATTTTTGATTCAGACTGCTCCCAGAACAGTTTGTGTACACTTAAGATGACTTCTGCTATGCTCTCAACTTAGTTTGGCTAGCATTTCGCTTTGTTAACTCCACTGCCATCGACCCCAGGAAACATGTCTTTGTTCAAACTGTCTCTTGCACTATCACCAATGCAAGTGGTCATAAACTATGTTCTACCTACGCAGAGTAGGACAGAACGGTTCATTTTTCCGAATGAATAGCAAGTGTGCATGTGTGTACATGAACATGGACCCCCCCCCCCCCCCCAAAATCTCTCTCTCTCTCTCTCTCTCTCTCTCTCTCTCTCTCTCTCTCTCTCTCTCTCTCTCTCTCTCCCCCTCCCTCCCCCCCCCCTCCCCACCCCCCCCCCACCCCCCCGAACCTCCTCCGAGATGTGACCTACAAGGAGAAGGACTAATAATTGTGCCTAGTTTCACAACTCTTAGACCACAAGAAGTGGTTCACAATAAGTCAAATGGGTGTCCGTTGTATAAGCAATACTTTATCAGAAACTTACAATCTGTAGCCTTGAACTATCTCAACATTAGAAAATAGTAAAATATATAATTGCACCACACAGTTCTCACGAAACACTACAGGTTTCCATTTTTAAGCCAATCCTAAAAACACCAACAGGTGTTGTAAATTAAAGGAAACATCTAGGAAAAGCACAGTTTGCACTTTTCAAACAATATTTTATTTAGCCAATTTTATAAGATTGTCAGAATTACAAGTAAATTAAAGGAATAATGCCGAAATACTGCCCTTTACTCTTTGAAAAAATTTAGAGAAGTAAGTTCCTTATTTCTGCCAGCATAACATGCAACTGGGAGTTGCTCACACTAGATGTTGTTGGCAAACATATTTACAGTGGGGGAAAAGGAACAGTTATTTTCAGTGCAAGGGAAAAGAGCTTGCAATGACACGAAACTGTTTCACAGCTGAGCAGCAAAACTTTGTGAATGGTGAATTATCTTCCTTCACCAGACATGTAGAAATGCCATATTTACACATCATCTCACACCAACTGGCTAAGCTATTTAAAAACACAGTCATCAGAAACACTTTTGTCATCGCCAAAAAACTTAAGGATGAAAGTAGTGCATGCCACCACAAAACTAGCTGACGATTCAAGTGAACAAGTAATTTACAAAGTGACGTGCAGTCACTGCAACAAGTATTAATACCCCAAATGGATAGGAATGTTAAAACCTTCTTGCAAAAGCATGTCGACTTAACAAATGGAACAAATCATTCATAGCTAAACACATCAGCTAAATAGGACACATTGTTGCAACATAGAATTATCTTCAAATACAGCAAACTTTACATAAGAACTGGAAAATGGACATCTTGGAAGAGAGTGAAATATTCATCCAGAGTCAAAATGAAATTGCAAATGCAACAACAGATTTCAAGAATTCAGAAGTCTTCACCATATTTAACTAAGTACTGTAAAATTAGAAAATCTGCAATGGGCAATAGTATCAATGCATTTATGTGTCCAGTAGATGTAGCTCTGTAATGTTTTTGAATGTTAATTACATGTTAGCATTAGCAATACCAAATAGTTTATAGTCTCTCTTACTGTGGCACATTTCATCAACAAATATCAAAGACTCTTTGCCGAGAAGTGCAGAAGAAAATTACAAAATTATTTAATGCCAGGAGTGGTACACAAATAGTGATGTAAAATCAAGACTAGTTTTGACCACTATCTTATTTCTGCTGCACAGTGATTTTGATTATTATTAGGGATCCAAAAATTGAGCATCCATTTTTGACATATTTTGAATCATTTGTCAAATTTCGCATCGTATTTGTCAAATTTTGCATCATTTTTGGCAAAATTCGCATCTCACTTTATTTTTGTTTTTAAAGGATTAAACATACAAATTTAAACTGCTGTCCGCTTCCCATCTGCTGTGCAGCGAACTACGTTAAATTAAGTATAAACCGTATTTTTCTTACTTGTTGCTTCTTCTTCCGCGTGTTTTTGCTTTTAGGAAGCTTTAATTTTCGAGTACTAGTAATAGTGTTCCATAGATTTTGTGTTTGTTTTGAATACAGTCAGAGTCCCTTTAGTCAGCTGTAGTGCCAGTAGTGCTAGTGTTTGTTTTGAACACAGTCCAGAGACAAGGTAGTGCTTATTTTCATTCTTTTCAACAAGAAGTGTCTAGTAACCACAGTTTAGTCAGCTATCAGCCGCCTTTAGTGAATTAGCAGTCTAGTTAAAAGTTGATTAACTGTCTACAGTAAACTGATTTCTTAGGATGGATAGGATGTGTGACTGTTGGGTACGGATGCAGGAGGAGCTGGCCACTGTTCGCAAGCAGCTGAACATGTTGATGGCCACGGTCAGCCATCTTCAGGCTTCTGCCTCAGAGTGTAGTGGCAGTGGGGAGTCTGGTGCATTGCATGGTATACCCCAGGTGTTACATGCTTCACCCACGGTCCCTACTGTCGAGACATCTTCGTGGGTACCGGGCGCCGTTGGGCCACAATCTCCCCAAGGGGAGTGGTGTGTTCAGCGGCGTTTGCGGCGCACGAGGCGGAGGGTCAATGTGGAGTCTGGCCGTGTGGCACCGCCCCCTCTGCCTGTGAGTGGACATGTGGCTGCACCTTCAGCAAGGTCCGAGCAGGCACACAGGGGGAGGGGTTTATTAGTTATTGGGAGCTTCAACATTAGGCTGGTGATGGAGCCCCTTAGGGAAATAGCGGAAAGGTCGGGGAAGAAGGCCAGTGTTCACTCTGTCTGCTTGCCGGGGGGTCTCATCCGAGATGTGGAGGAGACCCTGCCGGCGGCGACAGAGAGCACTGGGTGCACCCAACTGCAAGTTGTTGCTCATGTCGGCACCAATGCCTCCTGCCATCTGGGTTCAGAGGTCATCCTCAGTTCATACAGGTGGTTAGCGGAGTTGGTGAAGGCGGAAAGCCTCGCTAGGGGGATTAAATCTGAGGTAACTACTTGTAGTATCGTTGCCAGAACCGATCGCGGTCCTCTGGTTTGGAGCCAAGTGGAAGGCTTAAACCAGAGGCTCAAGACGATCCTGCGGAGATCTGGGTTGCAAATTTCTTGACCTCCGCTATGAGGTGGAGAAATGTAGGGTCCCCCTGAATAGGTCACGCATGCAGTACACGCTTGAAGCGGCTACAAGGGTAGTGCAGTACGTGTGGAGTGGACGTGTGGGTTTTTTAGGTTAGAGAATTTCCTCCTAGGCACGACAAGAAGCCTCGTGAGACGCGACAACGTGGTAGTAGTAGGCAAAACGCAACAGGGAATAACAATATTAATGTGGTAATAGTATTTTCGCATTGTGAAGGGGCAGATCAAGATAAGATGGATAGTTTTTATGAGGCCCTCAGTGATGTAGTTGTTAGAGTAAAGGACAAGGACAGTGTTCTGCTCTTGGGTGATTTTAATGCCAGGATTGGAAATCAAACAGAAGGGTATGAAAAGGTTATGGGTAAATTTGGAGAGGATATGGAGGCCAACAGGAATGGGAAACAACTCTTGGATTTCTGTGCCAGTATGGGCTTAGTAATCACAAACTCCTTTTTTAAACATAAGAACATTCACCGGTATACTTGGGAAGGCATGGGAACCAGATCTGTCATTGACTATATAATAACAGAATGAGATTTTCACTCTGCAGCGGAGTGTGCACTGATATGAAACTTCCTGGCAGATTAAAACTGTGTGCCCGACCGAGACTCGAACTCCGGACCTTTGCCTTTCGCGGGCAAGTGCTCTACCAACTGAGCTACCGAAGCACGACTCACGCCCGGTACTCACAGCTTTACTTCTGCCAGTACCTCGTCTCCTACCTTCCAAACTTTACAGAAGCTCTCCTGCGAACTTGCAGAACTAGCACTCCTGAAAGAAAGGATATTGCGGAGACATGGCTTAGCCACAGCCTGGGGGATGTTTCCAGAATGAGATTTTCACTCTGCAGCGGAGTGTGCGCTGATATGAAACTTCCTGGCAGATTAAAACTGTGTGCCCGACCGAGACTCGAACTCCGGACCTTTGCCTTTCGCGGGCAAGTGCTCTACCAACTGAGCTACCGAAGCACGACTCACGCCCGGTACTCACAGCTTTACTTCTGCCAGTACCTCGTCTCCTACCTTCCAAACTTTACAGAAGCTCTCCTGTTATATAATAACAGATCAGGAATTCAGGAAAGCTGTGAGGTACACACGAGTATTCAGGGGATTCTTTGATGAAGCTGATCATTATTTAATCTGCAGTGAAATTGGGATTGTGAGGCCGAAAGTGCAGGAGGTCAGGTCCATATGTAGAAGGATAAGAGTGGAGAAACTTCAGGATAAGGAAATCAGGCAGAAGTACATAACAGCGATCTCAGAAAGGTGCCAGTTAGTTGAATGTAGTCAATTACAATCATTGGAAAAGGAATGGACAAGGTACAGGGACACAGTACTAGAAGTGGCTAAAGAACGTCTTGGAACATTAGTGTGTAAAGGTAGGATGAAGCAAACAGCTTGGTGGAATGACACAGTCAAGGCAGCCTGTAAAAGGAAAAAGAAGGCATATAAAAAATGGCTACATACTAGAACTCAGGTAGACAGAGAAAGTTATGTTGAAGAAAGAAACAAAGCCAAACAGATAATTGCAGCATCCAAGAAGAAATCTTGGGAAGACTTTGGAAACAGGTTGGAGACTTTGGGTCAAGCTGCTGGAAAACCATTCTGGAGTGTAATTAGCAGTCTTCGAAAGGGAGGTAAGAAGGAAATGACAAGTATTTTGGACAGGTCAGAAAAACTGCTGGTGAATCATGTTGATGCCCTAGGCAGATGGGGGGAATATTTTGAAGAGTTGCTCAGTGTAGGTGAAAATACGATCAGTAATGTTTCAGATTTCGAGGTAGAATGGGATAGGAATGATGATGGAAATAGGATCACATTTGAGGAAGTGGAGAAAATGGTCAATAGATTGCAGTGCAATAAAGCAGCTGGGGTGGATGAAATTAAGTCGGAACTCATCAAATACAGTGGAATGTCAAGTCTTAAATGGCTACACAGGATAATTGAAATGGCCTGGGAGTCGGGACAGGTTCCATCAGACTGGACAAAAGCAGTAATCACACCAATCTTTAAACATGGAAACAGAAAAGATTGTAACAACTACTAAGGTATCTCTTGAATTAGCGTTGTGGGTAAAAATCTTCTCAGGTATTGTTGAAAGGAAAGTGCGAGTATTAGTTGAGGACCAATTGGATGAAAATCAGTGTGGGTTTAGGCCTCTTAGAGGTTGTCACGACCAGATCTTTAGCTTGCGGCAAACAATGGAGAAGTGTTATGAGTGGAACAGGGAATTGTACCTATGCTTTATAGATCTAGAAAAAGCATATGACCGGGTTCCTAGGAGGAAGTTATTGTCTGTTCTACGAGATTATGGAATAGGAGGCAAACTTTTGCAAGCAATTAAAGGTCTTTACATGGATAGTCAGGCAGCAGTTAGAGTTGACGGTAAATTGAGTTCATGGTTCAGAGTAGTTTCAGGGGTAAGACAAGGCTGCAACCTGTCTCCACTGTTGTTCATATTATTTATGGATCATATGTTGAAAACAGTAGACTGGCTGGGTGAGATTAAGACATGTGAACACAAAATAAGCAGTCTTGCATATGCGGATGACTTAGTTGTGATGGCAGTTTCGATTGAAAGTTCGCAAAGTAATATTTCAGAGCTAGATCAGAAACATAAGGACTATGGTATGAAGATTAGCATCTCCAAAACGAAAGTAATGTCAGTGGGAAAGAGATATAAACGGATTGAGTGCCAAATAGGAGAAACAAAGTTAGAACAGGTGGACGGTTTCAAGTACTTAGGATGCATATTCTCACAGGTTGGCAACATAGTGAAAGAACTGGAAGCGAGGTGTAGCAAAGCTAATGCAGTGAGCGCTCAGCTACGATCTACTCTCTTCTGCAAGAAGGAGGTCAGTACCAAGACTAAGGTATCTGTGCACCGTTCAATCTTTCGACCAACTTTGTTGAATGGGAGCGAAAGCTGGGTGGATTCAGGTTACCTTATCAACAAGATTGACGTTACGGATATGAAAGTAGGTAGGATGATTGCAGGTACTAGTAGATGGGAACAATGGCAGGAGGGTGTCCACAATGAGGAAATCAAAGAAAAACTGGGAATGAACTCTATAGGTGTAGCAGTCAGGGTGAACAGGCTTAGATGGTGGGGTGATGTTACACGCATGGGAGAAGCAAGGTTACCCAAGAGACTCATGGGTTCAGCAGTAGAGGGTAGGAGGAGTCGGGGCAGACCAAGGAGAAGGTACCTGGATTCGGTTAAGAATGATTTTGAAGTAATAGGTTTAACATCAGAAGAGGCACCAATGTTAGCACTGAATAGAGGATCATGGAGGAATTTTATACGGGGGCTATGCTCCAGACTGAACGCTGAAAGGCATAATCAGTCTTAAATGATGATGATGATGATGATGATGATGATAGTAAACTGCAGGAGTGTCTATACAAAGGTCCCAGAACTGCTCTCATTAATAAACAGTCACAATGACCACATACTACTAGGAACAGAAAGTTGGCTGAAACCAGATGTAAACAGTAACAAAATTCTAAACTCAGATTGGAATGTATACCACAGAGAGAGGCTGGACAGTGAAGGGGGACGCGTGTTTATAGCAATAAAAAGTGCAATAGTATTGAAGGAAATTGATGGAGGTCCGAAATGTGAAATAATTTGGGTGAAAGTCACAGTTAAAGCAGGCTCAAACATGGTAACTGGATGTCTTTATAGGGACCCTTGCTCAGCAGCTGTTGTGGCAAAGCACCTGAAGGAAAATTTGGAAAATATTTCGGGTAGATTTCCTGACCGTGTTATAGTTCTGGGTGGAGATTTTAATTTTCCAGATATAGACTGGGAGACTCAAACGTTCATAACAAGTGGCCGGGACAAAGACTCCAGTGAAATTTTTGTTAGTGCTTTATCTGAAAACTACCTTGAGCAGTTAAACAGAGAACCGACTCGTGGCGATAACATATTAGACCTTCTGGTGACAAACAGACCCAAACTATTTGAAACAGTTAACACAGAACAGGGAATCAGCGATCATAAAGCGGTTACTGCAACGATGATTTCAGTCGCATATAGAAATATCAAAAAAGGTAGGAAGATTTTTCTGTTTAGCAAAAGTGACAAAAAGCAGATTTCAGAGTACCTGACGGCTCAGCACAAAAGTTCTGTCTCAAGTACAGACAGTGTTGAGGATCAGTGGACAAAGTTCAAAACCATCGCACAATTTGCATTAGATGAGTATGTGCCAAGCAAGATCGTAACAGATGGAAAAGATCCACCGTGGTACAACAACCGAGTTAGAAAACTTCTGCAGAAGCGAAGGGATCTTCACAGCAAACATAAACATAGCCAAAGCCTTGCAGACAAACAAAAATTACACAAAGTGAAATGTAGTGTGAGGAGGGCTATGCGAGAGGCATTCAATGAATTCTAAAGTAAAGTTCAATGTACTGACTTGGCAGAAAATCCTAAGAAATTTTGGTCTTATGTCAAAGCGGTGGGTGGATCAAAACAAAATGTCCAGACACACTGTGAGCAAAATGGTACTGAAACAAAGGATGACAGACTAAAGGCCAAAATACTAAATGTCTTTTT
This sequence comes from Schistocerca americana, assembly GCF_021461395.2. NCBI lineage: Eukaryota > Metazoa > Arthropoda > Insecta > Orthoptera > Acrididae > Schistocerca > Schistocerca americana. Next base: position 671,838,444 of record NC_060122.1, read on the forward strand.
CCAAAGCTGTTCCACAGAGGAAGACTGCACTGTAGTTCCTTCTCTAGATTGTCGTACAGATGACAAAATGGTAGATATCGAAATAGACGACGGAGGGATAGAGAAACAATTAAAATCACTCAAAAGAGGAAAGGCCGCTGGATCTGATGGGATACCAGACCGATTTTACACAGAGTACGCGAAGGAACTTGCCCCCCTTCTTGCAGCGGAGTACCGTAGGTCTCTAGAAGAGCGTAGCATTCCAAAGGATTGGAAAAGGGCACAGGTCATCCCAGTTTTCAAGAAGGGACGTGGAACAGATGTGCGGAACTATAGGCCTATATCTCTAACGTCGATCACTTGTATGATTTTGGAACACGTATTATGTTCGAGTGTAATGACTTTTCTGGAGACTAGAAATCTACTCTGTAGGAATCAACATACGTTTCAAAAAAGACAATAGTGTGAAACCCAGCTCGCGCTATTCGTCCATGAGACTCAGAGGGCCATAGACATGGGATCCCAGTTAGACGCTGTGTTTCTTAACTTCCGCAAGACGTTTGATACAGTTCCCCACAGTCATTTAATGAACAAAGTAAAAGCATATGGACTATCAGACCAACTGTGTGATTGGATTGAGGAGTTCCTAGATAACAGAACGCAGCATGTCATTCTCAATGGAGAGAAGTCTTCCGAAGTAAGAGTGATATCAGGTGTGCCGCAGGGGAGTGTCATAGGACTGTTGCTATTCACAATATACATAAATGACCTTGTGGATAACATCGGAAGTTCACTGAAGCTTTTTGCGGATGATGCTGTCGTATATCGAGAGTTTGTAACAATGGAAAATTGTACTGAAATGGAGGAGGATCTGCAACGAATTGATGCATGGTGCAGGGAATTGTATATTAATGTAGAAAAGTGTAATGTGCTGCGAATACATGGAAAGAAAGATCCTTTATCATTTAGCTACAATATAGCAGGTCAGTAACTGGAAGCAGTTAATTCCATAAATTATCTGGGAGTACGCATTAGGAGTGATTTAAAATGGAATGATCATATAAAGTTGATCGTCGGTAAATCAGATGCCAAACTGAGATTCATTGGAAGAATCCTAAGGAAATGCAATCCGAAAACAAAGGAATAGGTTACAGTACACTTGTTTGCCCACTGCTTGAATAGCAGAGAGGGTAACAGATAGGGTTGATAGAAGAGAGAGAGAAGATCCAACAGAGAGCAGCGCGCTTCGTTACAGGATCATTTAGTAATTGCGAAAGCGTTACGGAGATGACAGATAAACTACAGTGAGAGACGCTCAGTAGCTCGGTATGGGCTTTTGTTGAAGTTTCGAGAACATACCTTCACCGAGGAGTTAAGCAGTATATTGCTCCCTCCTACGTATATCTCGCGAAGAGACCATGAGGATACAATTAGAGAGATTAGAGCCCACAGAGAGGCATACCGACAATCTTTCTTTCCACGAACAATACGAGACTGGAATAGAAGGGAGAACCGATAGAGGTACTCAACGTACCCTCCGCCACACACCATCAGGTGGCTTGCGGAGTGTGGATGTAGATAGAGTCAACAAAGTTTTTAGTGTAGAACCAAAAGTAGCTCTATTCACATTTTATGGGAATATTTCGAACATGGTCAAAACACATTGACATGTTTTGTTTTTCAGTTGCTGTAGTGCGAAGTGTGGACACTATAAACTGGCAGTTGGCAGTGAGCGTTAACAAATTACTGTAAGAACATCAGAGCGGAGAGGAATGGGGCAGGGAAACAAGCCCCACATCCCTTTTGCAAGGAAGCTAGCCTAAACCCTTTTTCCCTGTTGCTGCAAAAGCAGAGAACTGACATGGTCATAGAGTTAATTGTTCCCTTCTCTTGTTGTGAGGGGCAAATGAAACTCTGGTCTCTTCACTCATTTCATATTTTTTTTTTTTTTTTTTTTTTTTTTTTATCTATTTGGTCTTCACCGGTTAACAGCCACTTACCAAGGGTAGTGCTTGCTGAAACTGACAGTGTCTTAAATGAGTGTGTTCAGGCCTGATCTCTGCTGGGATCTGATACAACCACTGTGCAAAACACCCGCCCCCTAAAACTGACACATGGAAATGTGTGCATTACATGAAATTATAATCTTCAGCTATCAAACAAGTGTATACATTTAATTGTTCCAACATGCTAGTTGCCACAGCTAAGTCCTATGGTACATTACTCTGCATGTATGTTGCACAGAATATTCAACTGCTCGCAACTGGTATGGGACCGGAGCATCAAGTGCACTGATACTTCACTGCTTTCATGAACTTTTTATTTTGCAAACACGTTCTTACACACATTACCTTTCTAAACTGTGCTTGACCAGATGACATGCCACACTAGTAATCAAAAATTGGCTTTATATGCAGAAAATAATGCTATTTCGAACTATCTCTGGAAAAAACTGGATACAATTCACAATGAAATAGAATTTATTAGGTAATTTTGCGTTTTCAAATTCTGAGGCACACGTCATCTCAAATGCCAATTTTTTAAATCCTTAATAACAATAAAAAAGTATCTTACATGTTGCAGGGATTTCTGGTAGAATGCAAATATATTTGTATTAAAGGACACTACTCACCCCCCCCCCCCCCCCCGCTCGCCCCCCCCCCCCCCCCTCTCTCTCTCTCTCTCTCTCTCTCTCTCTCTCTGTGTGTGTGTGTGTGTGTGTGTGTGTGTGTGTGTGTGTGTGCGCGCGCACCTACATGGCGCTGGCTGAATGAATAGTACCAGTACATGTTTTCAGCATGTAGAGTGGGTTGAAGTATGGGTTGTGTTGGATGGGGTGGTTACAAGGAGTGAGAGGCAGAAGGCAGGGAGGGGGATTGGGGGTGGGTAGCTAGCGGCTCAGAGGGAGGCAGCTGTTTTGTCAGCTAAGAATGCAGGAGGGAGAGGTGGCAGTTACACAGGCTAGGAAAGTGGCACAAGTTTGTTTGGAGACTGTGGAGAGCAGCACACACTGAAGGTGACATGAGGACATGAATTTAGAGGTGTTGACTGGGCAGAGGACGGGGAAACTGTTACGCGGAAGGTGCAGTGACAGTGGGGGCTAGAGACTGAGGCCAGGATGATTACTGGAGTGAAGGATGTGTTACAAAGATAACACCCACCTGCGTAGTTCAGAGAAGCTGGTCATGGGAAATAGGATCCAGATGGTCCAGGTTGTGAAGCAGGCATTACAACTGAGGATGTTGTGTTTACCTACATGTAGTACCACCGCATTGTCAATTTTGTACTTGCTAACAGTTTTGTAGTGGCCATTCATTCTGGTGGACAACTGGTTGGTAGACATACTGATGTGCAGTGCTTGCAGCAGAGTGGTATATAACATTTCTGCTTTTGAGAGGTGGCCAAGCCTCTGATGGGACTGGGTAAGCCTGTGACAGGGTGGATGGGCAGATTAGGCATGCCTTGCACCTTAGTCTCATCATCATCATCATCATCATCATCATCATCATCATCATCATCAACATAATCTTCTTTGTTTGCCTTTATCCGGCATCAGGCTGGGTTGTGACATTTATGGTACTTCTCCACTTTCCTCTCATCTTTCCACCATTATTCTCCTATAATGGTTTTGTTGTTCTTTTTAAACTGGTCTTCATCGAATAGATCCGTCTTGCTCTAGATGCCCTCTTGCCCTAAAACTTGGCCTCCACCTTTTCTTTTTTTATTTAATTCTTTCATTTTCCATTCTCTTGTGTCCAAACCATTTTAACCTGTTCTTCTCAACTGTCTCATTCAGCTTTTCTACTCCTATTTCATTCCTATCTTCTCGGTCTCTCCCCAGTTTCCCTAACATATTCTTAGTTCTTAGGAATCTCATCTCACTGGTTTGAAGCCTACACTCTCCTCTATTCTTGTCATTGTCCAGGTCTCTGATGCATGTCAGCGTAGGTATAAAGAACATCATCTACAGCACTTCCTTTCACTTCCTTGGCACTTCCCCTTCTCAGACTAAATCCTCACACATTGGTAGAGTGCATTGCTTGTTGTAGCCTTTTGCTAACTTTGCATTCTCCAGCATCACACTTCCTAGGTATTTATAGTTAACTTTAAATATCATGTAATGTAACATTAGTTTGTTCCTTGCTTTTCTGTCTCCTCTGGTTACCACCATAGTATTGCTTTTCTCCGTACTGCATTTCATTCCTTATTTCCTGATTTTTTAATTTAAGATGACTATTTGTTCTTGTACATCCTTACAGTTGATTCTCCACACCAAAATACCATTAGCAAATAGAAATAACTTCATCTTCCTTCCTCTATGAGCTTCTTTAGTCACTTTCCCTATTTTATCCATCACCATTATAAATAATAATAGTGGCATCACACTTGCTTCTCTCAATCCCAGAACATTCCCGTATCTATCGGTTCTTCCAACTTGGGGCTGGTACAGATGAAGCTTTTGTCATACACTACTTGAAGAATTTCAGCTGTTTGTTTTCCATCTCCCCTTCTCGCTGAAGTTTCCCATACCTCTACTCAGAGGACACTATCATAAGCCTTTGTTATGTCAAGCAATGTCATCACCACATCCTTCCCATACTTTCAATGCCTTTCCACCAAAAGTCATACCAAACATAGGGTCCACTAGTGATGGGCTAAACTGCGATTTTCCGATATCAGTGATTTCTGTGAATGCTACTTTTCAGTATCTGTTATTCTTAACTGTGATTTGTCGCAGTTAAGAGTCGCAGTTAAGGAACCTAAGTCGCGTATCCCTCCGCCACTGCTACTTCTGCTACTTCCGCGATTTCTGCGACTTCTGCTACTTCTGCGATTTCTGCGATTTCTGTGACTTCTGCTACTTCTGCGATTTCTGTGACTTCTGCTACTTCTGCGATTTCTGTGACTTCTGCTACTTCTGCGATTTCTGTGACTCCTGCGATTGCTGCGACGTACCACCGTATGAAAAAGTTACATCTGTCCACACAGAAAATTGCATCTCAACAAACCTGTCATTGGTAAGTATGTTTTACGTTTATTCTTCCGTTGGCTTTAATTTTGTATTAAAGAAACAACTGTGAAAATATTAATAGTGTAATTAATATGTAAGTAGCCGCACAGTACCGTAATAGTTCGTGTTTAGAAAATGAATTCTAACATATTGTTATGTTCATAGGTACCTGAACTACATTTCAGTCACTCAGTAAAGTGATAAATCAAAATATCATTGTCAACAGATCTGAAGAAATTGCCAGTCTTTAGACCGTTTTCGTCAGACGACAGGTTAGTTTCTAAGCGTTTTGATGGACTTAATTACTTCAGTGAGATCGTTCTTGCGAATGTGATTTAGCAAATGTGATATAGCAAATATTAGCAATCTACTCTGTCAATTATATTGCTAGTAATTAGTGACAGCAAAAATTGTTTAATAATCCTTGTGTTTTTGCAGACGCAGTTCTGACTGATTACTGGTTGCTGTACATATCTATCCACATCAAGGCTGTTGAGAGAGACTCGTGAAGATTCAAGACAGCTCTTAGAGGATTTGCAGTTTAAAAGTGAAATAATTATGAAATAAGTGTATGACTGATTAAAGTGTTTTATTGAAGTTGTTGTGCGATTTTAAAGGAATAATAAATGTTAAATACATTGAGTGAATAATAAAAATCTCATTTTCCACATGTTAAGCCGTCCTATACCCGTAATTTTCCGCCACTTATTTATTGGTAAACACTTGTTGGAGAGTGACATGCCGCCCCCCCCCCCCTTTCTCCTCAATCTTGGTGTGACACTGACCTGTAACATATCCCGAAGTCTACAATATGCATTTTGAGGCTGTTGATATGAAAGTGGGAAGTACAGATCTTCCAGTTAAATCAGGAATAGCTTAAGTGCATTACTTGAAAGTGACACAGGAAAAGCTTACTTATGTAGGTGGTAGTAGTGTCGGCAAAAAGTTCTTGTGTGTAAAGTTGCCATGTAGAACACCAGGTGTAAAACTTTTCTCCCGAGTCTTGAACTGTGAGGCATTCATATGACTGTTTTCATTTCTCTACACTTATACAGATGTCTGAGTTCTGCTGTGTTAACATTGCAAAGTCCTGTAGGCATGTGGAGTATTAACCAAAACTGTCATATTGGAAGCAGAATCAAACACATTTGTTACGTTACTCGATATTTTCAGGAGAAAAAGGCAATGTCGCTTCTTATTAATGTAATACATTCAGAGTCACAGCAGTATTTGACCAACCATAACTGATGCTGAATGTGCATGTCGTCATATAATATGAAGGGCTTATTTCAGTAGTGGTACAAGTCCATTACCTACACTTTTCTGTCTATAATGCTTCTGAAATTAGTGATCCAAACAAACATAAATAAAGGCTCATCTCTAGCAAGAAGCCATATGGTGAATATTTCTGGTATCTCAACTGCAGATTTTTCAGCACTCATTAAAATTAACAAAAATGGACTTGTACCACTATTGAAATAAGCCCTTCACATGCACACACAGCACATCGATCTCTTGAGGCACAAGGCTCTCATAACGTACATACGTCGGTCAACAGATGACACTAGGAGAAGTATGTTAACTGCGCTTTTTAGTTGCTACTTGCGACTCTTAGTTGCGATTTGTCACGGAAATCGCAGTTAGACTCCATAGCGTACCGCAGAGATGGACGTAGTACAAACTTCGGCCAACAGATGCCACTGTTAACCGCGCTTTTTAGTTGCTACTTGCGACTCTTAGTTGCGACTTGTCACTGAAATCGCAGAAAGCAGTGCTAAATTCGACCAATAGATGGCTCACGTCTTTCAATGTGAAATACTACTTGCGACTGCTAACTGTGACTGAAATCGCAGTTAGATTCTGTAAAGTTGCTACTGTGATATCTGTGACTTCTCAGTCACTGTGATTTCTAACAGATACGCGATTTCCTGCCCACCACTAGGGTCCACTATTGATCCACCACATCAAAAACTATAGTTCTCCTCTTTTAAATGATCTTCCAATCCTCTCCCCTCTCTCCTCAACCTTCTTTCAAGTATACTGTGTACCATTTTTAGCACTTGTGATATGACTGTAATCCCTCAATAGTTATCTCATACTTTTCCATCTCCCTTCTTGAACAATGGAATTATTATTCCCTTTACCCACTCTTCATGCACACATTTCTGCGTCCAAATGCATCTTAACATCTAAATCCTTCATCTGGTTCAGATTCATTGATGACATCTTTGCTATCTGGAGCAAAGGTGAGGGCACCCTATCCACATTCCTCCAGCACCTGAACAACTTCTCCCCATCTGCTTCACCTGGTCCTACTCAAACCAACAAGCCACCTTCCTAGATGTTGACCTCCATCTCAAAGCCAGCTGCATCAGTACCTCTGTCCATATCAAACCCACTAACCATCAGCAATACCTCCACTTTGACAGCTGCCACCCATCCCATACCAAGAAGTCCCTTCCATACAGCCTTGCCACTTGTGGTCATCACATCTACAGTGACAAGCAGTCCCTCTTGAAATATACCGAGGGTCTCACTGAAGCCTTCACTGACCATAATTATCCTCCCAATCTTGTACAAAGACAAATCTTCAGTGCCTTATCTTTCTAGTCTCACACCACCTCTCAAAGTCCCACCGCCCTGCCACAGAGGAGCATTCGCCTCATAACTCAGTACCCACCACCCAGGACTGGAGAAACTGAATTACATTCTCTGCCAGGGTTTTGATTACCTCTCGTTGTGTCCTGAAACGAGAAATGTCCTGCCCACTATCCTTCCCACCCTTCTCACAGTGGTATTCCACCGTCCACTGAACCTACACAATATACTCATCCATCCTTTCGTCCACTGAACCTACACAATATACTCATCCATCCTTCCACAACCCCTGCCCCCAATCCCTGGCTCATACCCCTGTAATAGACCTACATGCAAGACCTGGCTCATACATCCTCCCACCACCATCTACTCCAGTCTGGTTACTAACATCACCCATCCCCATCAAAGGCAGGGCTACTAGTGGAACCAGTCATGTGGTCTACAAACTAAGCTGCAACCGATGTGCCGCATTCTATACAGGCATGACAACCAACAAGCTGTCTGTCCACATAAATGACCACCGACAAACTGTGGCCATCAACATGCTGCCAAACATGATATCCTACATTTCGATGACTACTTCACAGCCTATGCCATTTGGATCCTTCCCACCAACACCAGCTTTTCTGAATTGTGCAATACGTCCTACATTCCCATAACCCCCCTGGCCTCAACCTTCGTTAGTCACTGTCCTCAACCATCCAGCCCCTTTCCTGTTCCCATTCTAGCACTACAAGACCACTTCCACTACTACACTGTCTTTTAATCTCTCTCCTTTTCCACTAATCCCCCCCCCCCCCCCCGCTCCTGACCACTCCCCTGCCCTCAGTCTAACCTGCAGCACTTTCCTGTCCACCTCCCCCACCATACTATCCCTCTCCCTCCCAGCTCCAGCCTCCTCCTTACCCACACCTAGACACCACTCTCGTATCTCAGTCTATTGTTCACAGATCCGTAACGGCTGAAAGCTACAATTGTGGGAGTCTCTTTGTTGAGCCTAACTGCGACTCTTGCATCTCTACTATATAGTGAGTAGCAACTTTCCTGCTCATAATGTTGTTACATTCCATCCTGGATTTTCCATTGTTTGATTTTTGTTTTTCACATTTAGTAGTTTGTTAATGTACTCTTCCCATCTTTTTCTTATCTCCTTAGATTGCATTTTTAGAATGAGGCTGGAGTTTGAAGGATGCTGGAAAAGAAGTTTTGACAGCAAAAAGGCCATGGGCATAAGAGATGTTGGTGTACTGGGAGATGTCATCAACTGTGATGAGACGGATCCAGAAGGTAAAGGGGTAGGGACAGCAGAGAGTCGGTGAAGGATATGGTTGGTGTCTTCAATGTGGGAGCCTGGATTACGGGCAGTTGGTGGGAGGTGTTGCTCAATGAGGGCTGAAATCCATTCAGTGGTCGGCACAATAACCAGCTACAATGGGGCATCCAGGCTTGTTGGGTTTGTGAATTTTGGGGAGCATCTAGAAGGTGGGCGTGCTGGGTACCACAGGGATGAGGAGGAAAATGGATTCAGAGCAGAGTTTCTAGGAAGGGCCTAAACCTTTAAGCAGGGACTACACGCTATGTTGGTCTTCCGGGATGGGGTCACTTTGGTAGATTTTGTAGGTGGGTAAGTCAGACAACTGGCAGAGGCCTCCTGCAAGGTAGTCAATGCAACTCGTCACGCCCGTCATGAAGTGTTTGTCTATAGTGAGGATGATTAGGTTAGGATCTGTTTTGAGACTGTGTATAGCTGTCCTTTCCTCTGCTGAATGGTGGGTGTTAGGAAGTTCCCTGGGGAAGGATGGTGAGCCCAAGTTGCAGGTAAGGAATTTCTGGAAGAAGACCAGGGGGCAGTTAGGTGGGAGGAGTCTCTGACAAATCCAACATGGTTACATTTGGGTGTGGGGCTGAAGGTAAGGCCTTTGGATAGGACTCGAACTTCTGTGAGAATGAGGTCCTTGGTGGAATGGTTAACAACAATGTTTTGAGTTTACTTGGGTTCTGGATTTTGTTGACTGATTTTTGGGACTGTTTAGTCAGCCAGTGCTAAGTGGGGGCACAGACTTGAATATGTGTGCACATTTTCTGTGTGTCCTTGTGTACTTTACTCTAGTTAAAAAAAGAATTACGCAAAGTTAGGACGCTTTTCTTTTTTATATGCCTATCGATGAGTCAATTCTTCCACTTTTCGGTGAGTTGTCTCCTTTTATCCTAAAGTATTTACGTTTTACCATATCTTTCCTATTACATTTATACTGCCTAGTAGCTCTCTTCCTTCCTAAACCTCCTTTCTTGCTTTCTTGTAATGTACACCTACTCCGTCACTCCCGTATTCTCCATCTGTGTCTTTTCCTTAGTTTTCCTCTCACCTATGTTATGCAAACACTTGGCAGTTCTGACCAACATCATCGCGTGTGACTTTTGTGACACCTTGTAGCACTGGAAGCAGCCAGGTCATATTTATTAAAATTTCCAGCAACTAACCATTACATTTCACCTGCGAATCCAACCACCCTTCCTCAAACTTTGCTCCAAGCAATATTTTATTCTTTCTTTCTTTCTTCTTTCCCGTGTGTGACAATAACTTAGGTGCAATCAAACATTCTGATGTCAGAAAACCACTATCCTATTGCTTCCTGCACAATTTATTCCACCCTTTACACTCTCCAAACTCACACTTAGTTATCCAATTCCCATTACAGCCACCGAACGCTTTCACTCGTCCATTTCTCATGTCATTTCCCCTAACACCATCCCTACCCCAACGGACCCCTAATCCATTAATCTTTACCAGCTCATAAAAATTTCCGTGTTCCTCACTAAAACCCAGTCCCACATCCTGTTCCTTAAATTCTGTCTAAGCAATGGAATCCCTCCTTCCATTGCCTAATCATAAATATCCCTATCTCTGGCTCCCACCCCTCCTTTCACAACTACCCTCATCAGTCCCTATGCATCGTGAACCTGATACTGCAGAAGCACCTCTCCATGACACAGACATCACAAATCACCTCTATTCCATTCTCAACATGCTGTTACGGTGCGATGCTTGCAACATACACCACACCTCTGAAATTGAAACCGTCTCACTCCATCACCTGAAGGAGCATTCCAGACACCACCTCTATAATTTATCCAACCTACTCCTGCCTTGGGGCACCACTATCCATAAACACTCACCCTACTCACAGTGAACCCATTCGGCAAACCTCATTGCACCTAGACCTGTAGTTGACCTTTTCAATTTATCACATCCTCCAAAACTCCCTCCATAAAACCAAGAACTCTACCAAACCCAAAATCAGTCCTGTCCAAAGAACTTGCCTTCAGCCCCGTACCACAGTTTAACCACGTTGGAACTGTCAAAGACCTACTCTCCTCCTTCAAATCCCTACAGTGGAAACACTTCCTTGCCACCAATCCCTCCAATCAAAGCCAACCTTATCCGAACACCGAAGCTTCTCTCTCACTGTTCGTACCACCATCCAATCGCGACCCTCCCCTCTCCCATGTTAGCACTTGCATCACCTTCCAAGAATTCCTTATCTTCAATCTGGCCTCCCCGTCCACCACCTGGTCCCTGCCTAAGAATGCTAGTCTTTTAGCACAACAAAGGACGGCCATACAACCTGAAAACAGATCCTGATCTAATCATCCATCCTACAAACCACTACCACTGCCATGATGAGTCACATTGAATACCTGACAGAAGACCTCTGCCAACTGTCTGACTCCTCCACCATCAAGCTCTCTCATAGTGATCCCATCCCAGAAGTCAAGTGTAACCTCCTTACCTCTGTAGCTAGCTACTGTGCTCCCAATGAAAGAATTTCTGCTCTTGTTGTCCAACACTTCCAACCAATTATGTAAAAACTAGCCTCCTATATCATACTAATCACTACCTTCCCCCAACTCCTCGCCATCCCCACCCCTTTACTTCTAGGATCCCTACTCTTCACTGTTGATGCCCACTCTCAACACATCAGTAGCACTCATGTCCATGGACTTGCTGCTGTCAAAAGCTACCTCCCCCAATGTCCTTCAGACTTCAAACATACCACCTCAGTTCTCGTACACTTTACCAACCTTTTCCTGACACACAACTACTGCTCCTTTGAGTGAAAGGTATATGAACAAATCTGTGTCATAGCTTTGGGCACTGGAATGGTATCCTCCTATGCCAATCTGTTTATGAGTCATCTAGAAGAATCCTTCTTAGCCTCTCAAAACTCTGATCCCTAATCTGCTTCAGGTTCATTGATGATATCTTCATGGTCTGGACTCAGGGTCAACACATCCTATCCTCATTCATTCACCAACTTAACATCATCATCTACCATTCACTTTACCTGGTCCTTCACAACATAACGTGCCACCTTCCTAGACGTTGATCACCACCTCTCTGATGGCCCCATCAACATCTCTGTTCACATTAAACCCACCAACAGCATTTTGACAGCTGCCATCCCTTTCACATCAAAATATCCCCCTAAAACAGCCCAGCCACCCTTCAACAACGTATCTGCAGTGACAAAAACTCCTGTGCTCGGCGTGCTGAAGGTCTCATGAAGCCCTTCACAGACAGGCACTATCCCCCAAACCAAGACCACAAATATAAACTGTGTTCAAAAAGAAACGAGCCAGAGGCATAATTACAGAAACCAGTACCTGTATGTTAGACATACTGACTCCGGCTGTTGAGAAACTAGTCCAACAGTGACCAGGTGGTGAATGGCAGTCTCATAAAATTCCCAGGGCTGCTGTGTTAACCAATTCTGCATGTGCAGCTAGACATCGTCATCTGAGGTGAATCATTTGCCCCTCAGAGCCTTTTTAAGGGGACCAGAAATAGTGTAATCACAGGGAGAGAGGTCCAGACTGTACGGATGGTGGCCAAGAACCTCCCATTTGAATTTCTGCAGGAGTTCTGCAACTCTGTTGGCCGTGTGAGGCTTTGCATTCGCATGTAGCAGAATGACACCACGGGCGAGACTGCCTGGTCGTTTTGGTTTGATTGCTTGGCGAAGGGTGGTCAAGATTTGCGAGTAACACTGGCCATTCACTGTCGTCCCGTGCTGCAGAAGCGGGCCACCTTGGTCAAAGAAGAATGTCAGCTCCAGACTGTGCATCATCGGCTAATGACACCCGTCCTTCCCTGAAGCGCTTGTACCACGCCTTGACCCTGCAAGGGACATGTAGTGTTCATCGTACACTTGTGACATTCGTCGATGAATGTCTATTCCTCCTATTCCTTCTGCTGTCAGAAAATGAACAACACCTCTTTGCTCTTCTTTTTACACCTCTTTTTGTCGCTGTTTGTGATGCGACTGGTAGTGTTGGATGATTGAAGCCTGGTGCTGCTAGCTCTGTACAGTCACATGACGTGCACGCATACCCTGAAGTGACGGGCAGTGAGTTTCCATGCTCTGCCCGGAACCACACCTCGTTACATAGCCATGATATTACCCTCCCGTGATCATTTTGTGCATTCCAGACTACACCTTATTTCTTTTTGAACGCTCCTTATAGATTACCCGTGCTATATCCTCACACATCCCAAATCCCCCCACCACCCCAATAATCAGCCAGTATTATTCTAGACTGCAACAACTGAACCTTATCCTTTGTCAGAGCTCTGGTTATCACTCGTGCTTCTGAAGTGAGGGATGAACTACCCAAGATCATTATCCCTCCCACCCCCTCCCCCCAAAATGGTGTGCCATCACCCACCCAACCCACCAACATCCTAGTCCATTCTTATACCACACCCACACACCCACTCCCAACCTCTTGCCCTATAGATCATATCCCTGTGGCAGACTAAACTGAAATACCCACACAATCCACCCACTGTTCATCCAGGTCGCATCATTTAGGGGCCTGCGCATATGTATGAATAAACATGAGCGAGCGTACATGCGTGCTTGTGTGTGTACGCGTGTTCTCAAGCTACTCTAGGTCCAGAAATGATTACTCTGGAAGCTAGCAATTTTATTTATTTATTTACTGATTTATTTATTTACTGATTTATTTTTATGTGCCTATCAGCACCTCAACGCTTCTGCTGTTCGGTGAGTGGTCTCCTTTAATCTGAAAGTACTTCCAGTGTGTCACATAATTGTTCTTTAAATGTTTATAAACATAGAACAACAAAAATCCAGTTAGGCACAGCAGTGGATGGCAGTGAATATGCTTCTTCCATGTTAACAGCAGACCAAACAATTGAAGTAATCACTCCCTCATCTGGGTTTCACTTCTCTGAAGGAAGTCAAGCATATAAAAATAGAGAACAGCTTTAAGTTCCTTGTATATTCATGTTAAATTTTTGGTATTGCCATACTTTTTCTGAAGATGAAGTCATAGCTTGCAATTTGTTGCAATATTAACCAACTGTTAACCAAATAACTTTGACTGGTAGTGGTCTCTGAAAAATCTGTTTTGTAACTTTGCTATCCCTTATTACATGTGTGCCTCAATACTCCCTACCTTGTCTGAAAGGTGGAAACGGAAAAAGGATGGAAAACATGAAAGAGAGCCTTAAGCTACAAAATATGCCACACTTCTCATCCAAATTTTGTATTCCAATTGTTTCTGTTTCATAGTCATTCTGTAGACACAATTTTGTCATTATAACTACTAATTCAGTATAATTACAACTGTGTGACTAACTGGGTAAGTGCTACTAGGTTATAAATCCCCAAGTTAAGTGTTCAAATCTCAGGCAGGCTTGAAGGACCCTTAGCTGAGTCACACAGCGGAAGATGGTAATTGGTATGGGTGCATTTCAGTAATAACTCTTTTTATTAACCTTTAATGAAATTCACAATCACTACAGGTTTAGAGGACAAAGGCTCACACCTGAATACAACTTAGATGTCCTGGAATGATGATTGGTGGTTGCCACTAAGCTGAGGAAGTGGGCGCTCCCAGAGTGGCTGAGATACTGATAACAGCTTTGATCTTGGGGAGGGCACGAGACAGAACTGTCGGAGGGATAACAGCATTGTGGTCCACAGCATAGACTCAAAGGAGTGTAACTGTTGGTCCAGAGCCCAGGGTGGAACTGGCAGTCTAGGAGCTGAGCAGTAACTTAAGTACATGTCCACAGTGGAATACAGGTACTGTGCGATGTGGTCACATGAGCGTGCACATGTGGACAGATGGCCGAGACTACAGCGCTGTTTACCATGACCTGCACACAACGCGTGTGCCCCCAGATGCTGTGGCATCAGCAGAGAGCTTTGTGGTAAAAAGCTCCGTGTCTCTTCTGTTGACAATCTTCCAAGGTACAGTAGGGGCTGTATCTAGCCAATGAAGGGTATCCACAAATGTGGTGGCCAAATATACAAGGTCCCAGCCCTGCATATACTACAGTCCTAGAATTTTCTCTCTCTGGCAATGTGAAGAGCGTCAAGCTGCATCATTGTTTGGGGTCTGTAGGTCTCCTTCTAACTGGATAGGTAAATCAGTGTGAAGGTTGGGTCATGCCTAGTAAAGAACTGTGGTCTTTAAACAATTCTAACTTTTGTGCAATGCACAGTTTCAAGTGTGTAATCATCCTGTTTTTGTTAATATAACCCTTAGCCTACACAACCAGAATGGCTCAGCATACTGTTGCTGTCACTAACAGATTCAATAAGGGACAAGAATCAGTGTAGTTTTCCACATATGCAAAGCCTTGGAAAGGGTGGAATGTTGCGGAAGAAAATTCTTGAATACAAAATAAAACTTTCTACAGAAAGTCAGTGAATAATTTATCAGATTGCACAGGTTTCGTAATACGTTAATAGGTTCTGTGCACAATAGCACATACTGTGCGATAACATGTGTAGTACATGCTTGTGTTTGATACTATACAGTTACACAGACCAATGAAAGTGCTTACCTCAAGCTTTTGATATGTTGGTGAGCGAGCAACACTTCTGCATATTCCTTCCACTGTTAGTCCAATGAAATTGAGAACAGACCAAATCAGAACATAGTCATATGTGTTGTGCCACAAATATATGAAAATAAAGCATACAAATGATGCACCCAATTTCTTAATCAAGCTCGAATCGTTTCCACGGCAAGGAATGTATATGTACCTGCAGCAAAATAGAAGAAAACATGTTACATGTTTTTGCAATAACACTAACAAAAAAGTTTTGTCTTTATTTTCTCTCTTCTTCCATACAATTCATGACTGATACACGACACTACCACTGCTGTTTCTTTACTTTGTAGCCAATATAAAAGATGAAAATATTGCCTTTTCATTTTTATATCTCTTTTCTGCAGTCAAACTTATATAAGCAACACAAGATTATCTATTGTCTTTTATGATAATCCAGGAAGATGGCAGATAACCTATATTACTCGTAGAGAAGCATATATTTCTACCTGTTCAGAAATGCTTCTTATTTGAAACAACATAACTGTGCATCACTGGGAGTACAATGACATTACAATAATTAGTTACATGTAGCACATTGTCTCACAACTATATTTCTAAGTAGCATTTATAACGCTTTTTACTTTAAACCATATCCAGCTCTTTCATTTGACTGAAGTTTTATAAATATTAAGTATATTTGCGTTTATTAGAATGTAATCTACAGGTGCCACACTTTCAAAATATTTCCTTAATACCATTTAACTTTTATCTCATCTTTAATTTGGTATTACTGACTACATTATTCTCTTTAAAACAATAAATTTTGCAGCATACAAATGAATTGATTTAAAATTATGGAAGAAAGTTCTAAATGACAATTAGCCATACTGACTGAGATTACCATCCCTTTTTTTTCCAGTTCAGTTGCAACAGTCCGACGGAGCTATTGACAATTTTAAGTTATACAATTCCAAAAACTTGTCAAACTCTTAGCAGAACAGTTAACGTATGTTGTAGTGGGAAATGGAGACAGTGAATGGTTTCAGATGAGCAATTTGTAATCCCTGTACATAGAAGAGCATGTCCTGACTGACTGACTGACTGACTCTTCATCAACCAGCCCAAATTGCTAAGGGCAAAAACTTGAAATTTGGAGGTGTGGATCTTGTACTATTGTATTAAGAATTTCAAACCCTAGAAGAGTTAAAAATGGGGATGAAATGCCTTTTAAAAAATCTAACCCTATGGAGGGTTAGGTTAACCTCCCATGAACCATGGACCTTGCCGTTGGTGGGGAGGCTTGCGTGCCTCAGCGATACAGATAGCCGTACTGTAGGGGCAACCATAACGGAGGGGTATCTGTTGAGACGCCAGACAAACGTGTGGTTCCTGAAGAGGGGCAGCAGCCTTTTCAGTAGTTGCAAGGGCAACAGTCTGGTTGATTGACTGATCTGGCCTTATAACAATAACCAAAACGGCCTTGCTGTGCTGGTATTGCGAACGGCTGAAAGCAAGGGGAAACTACAGCCGTAATTTTTCCCGAGGGCATGCAGCTTTACTGTATGATTAAATGATGATGGCGTCCTCTTGGGTAAAATATTCCGGAGGTAAAATATTCCCCCACTTGGATCTCCGGGCGGGGACTGCTCAAGAGGACGTCGTTATCAGGAGAAAGAAAACTGGCATTCTACAGATCGGAGCGTGGAATGTCAGATCCCTTAACCGGGCAAGTAGGTTAGAAAATTTAAAAAGGGAAATGGATAGGTTGAAGTTAGATATAGTGGGAATTAGTGAAGTTCGGTGGCAGGAGGAACAAGACTTCTGGTCAGGTGACTACAGGGTTATAAACACAAAATCAAATAGGGGTAATGCAGGAGTAGGTTTAATAATGAATAGGAAAATAGGAATGCGGGTAAGCTACTACAAACAGCATAGTGAACGCATTATTGTGGCCAAGATAGATACGAAGCCCACACCTACTACAGTAGTACAAGTTTATATGCCAACTAGCTCTGCAGATGACGAAGAAATTGAAGAAATGTATGATGAAATAAAAGAAATTATTCAGATTGTGAAGGGAGATGAAAATTTAATAGTCATGGGTGACTGGAATTCGAGTGTAGGAAAAGGGAGAGAAGGAAACATAGTAGGTGAATATGGATTGGGGCTAAGAAATGAAAGAGGAAGCCGCCTGGTAGAATTTTGCACAGAGCACAACATAATCATACCTAACACTTGGTTTAAGAATCATGAAAGAAGGTTGTATACATGGAAGAACCCTGGAGATACTAAAAGGTATCAGATAGATTATATAATGGTAAGACAGAGATTCAGGAACCAGGTTTTAAATTGTAAGACATTTCCAGGGGCAGATGTGGACTCTGGCCACAATCTATTGGTTATGACCTGTAGATTAAAACTGAAGAAACTGCAAAAAGGTGGGAATTTAAGGAGATGGGACCTGGATAAACTGAAAGAACCAGAGGTTGTAGAGAGTTTCAGGGAGAGCATAAGGGAACAATTGACAGGAATGGGGGAAAGAAATACAGTAGAAGAAGAATGGGTAGCTCTGAGAGATGAAGTAGTGAAGGCAGCAGAGGATAAAGTAGGTAAAAAGACGAGGGCTAGTAGAAATCCTTGGGTAACAGAAGAAATATTGAATTTAATTGATGAAAGGAGACAATACAAAAATGCAGTAAATGAAGCAGGCAAAAAGGAACACAAACGTCTCAAAAAAGAGATTGACAGGAAGTGCAAAATGGCTAAGCAGGGATGGCTAGAGGACAAATGTAAGGCTGTTGAGGCTTATCTCACTAGGGGTAAGGTAGATACTGCCTACAGAAAAATTAAAGAGACCTTTGGAGAAAAGAGAACCACTTGCATGAATATCAAGAGCTCAGATGGAAACCCAGTTCTAAGCAAAGAAGGGGAATCAGAAAGGTGGAAGGAGTATATGGAGGGTCTGTACAAGGGCAATTCACTTCAGGACAATATTATGGAAATGGAAGAGGATGTAGGTGAAGATGAAATGGGAGATACGATACTGCGTGAAGAGTTTGACAGAGCACCGAAAGACCTGAGTCGAAACAAGGCCCCTGGAGTAGACAACATTCCATTGGAATTACTGACGGCCTTTGGAGAGCCAGTCCTGACAAAACTCTACCATCTGGTGAGCAAGATGTATGAAACAGGCGAAATATCCTCAGACTTCAAGAAGAATATAATAATTCCAATCCCAAAGAAAGCAGGTGTTGACAGATGTGAAAATTACCGAACTATCAGTTTAATAAGTCACAGCTGCAAAATACTAACACGAATTCTTTACAGACAAATGGAAAAACTAGTAGAAGCCAACCTCGGGGAAGATCAGTTTGGATTCCGTAGAAACACTGGAACACATGAGGCAATACTGACCTTACAACTTATCTTAGAAGAAAGATTAAGGAAAGGCAAACCCACGTTTCTAGCATTTGTAGACTTAGAGAAAGCTTTTGACAATGTTGACTGGAATACTCTCTTTCAAATTCTAAAGGTGGCAGGGGTAAAATACAGGGAGCGAAAGGCTATTTGCAATTTATACAGAAACCAGATGGCAGTTATAAGAGTCGAGGGACATGAAAGGGAAGCAGTGGTTGGGAAGGGAGTAAGACAGGGTTGTTGCCTCTCCCCGATGTTGTTCAATCTGTATATTGAGCAAGCAGTAAAGGAAACAAAAGAAAAATTCAGCGTAGGTATCAAAACCCATGGAGAAGAAATAAAAACTTTGAGGTTCACCGATGACATTGTAATTCTATCAGAGACAGCAAAGGACTTGGAAGAGCAGTTGAATGGAATGGACAGTGTCTTGAAAGGAGGATATAAGATGAACATCAACAAAAGCAAAACAAGGATAATGGAATGTAGTCCAATTAAGTCGGGTGATGCTGAGGGAATTAGATTAGGAAATGAGACACTTAAAGTAGTAAAGGAGTTTTGCTATTTGGGGAGCAAAATAACTGATGATGGTCGAAGTAGAGAGGATATAAAATGTAGACTGGCAATGGCAAGGAAAGCGTTTCTGAAGAAGAGAAATTTGTTAACATTGAGTATAGATTTAAGTGTCAGGAAGTCCTTTCAGAAAGTATTTGTATGGAGTGTAGCCATGTATGGAAGTGAAACACAGACGATAAATAGTTTGGACAAGAAGAAACTAGAAGCTTTCGAAATGTGGTGCTACAGAAGAATGCTGAAGATTAGATGGGTAGACCACATAACTAATGAGGAAGTATTGAATAGGATTGGGGAGAAGAGACGTTTGTGGTACAACTTGACCAGAAGAAGGGATCGGTTGGTAGGACATGTTCTGAGGCATCAAGGGATCACCAATTTAGTATTGGAGGTCAGCGTGGAGGGTAAAAATCGTAGAGGGAGACCAAGAGATGAATACACTAAGCAGATTCAGAAGGATGTAGGTTGTAGTAGGTACTGGGAGATGAAAAAGCTTGCACAGGATAGAGTAGCATGGAGAGCTGCATCAAGCCAGTCTCAGGACTGAAGACAACAACAACAACAACAACAAATGAAGTGAGAGGGGGGGGGGGGGATGCAACAGTGGATGAAAGCTTTTCTTGAAAATATATCCTTATTAAAGAACTACTAAAGTATTTTTCAAGCTACACCTATGAATTTTCATATTTGACTTCTCAGTAACAAATAAAAAAGTATGCCTTTCAGTGTTTTTGAAAACTGAACCCTTAAGGGGGTGAAACAGGGGATGAGATTTTTTACGAAAATATTCTATTATGAAAGCATTTTTAAAGCTAAGTCCATGAAAATTTAAATTTGGATTCTCAGTTAGAAATAAAAAAGTACGTGATTCACTGTTTTTGGAAATCAAACCCCTATGGGGGTGAAATGAGGGATGAAAGTTTTTATGAAAATATTTCATTATAAAAGCATTTTTAAAGCCAAATCTTTGAAAATTGGAGTTTGCCTTTTTGGTCAGAGATGAAAAAATATGTTTCACTGTTCTTGGAAAAGTAACCCCGAGTGGGGTTATACTGATTCACTGACTCATCATCACACAACACAAACCACTAGGAATAGAAACTTGAAGTTTGGAGAGTGAATGGATCTTATACTGTAGCCATTATTTACAAAAGGATTATCCGAATTTCACTCCTAAGGGAATGAAATAAAGGATGAAATGCTTTTTGAAAGTATATTGCTATTAAGGGAATTTTGAAGTTAGAACAACGAAAACTGGTATTTGGTTTCTCAGTCAGAAAAAAATGTGTGTTTCAGCATTTTTGGAATTTCAAACACTAAGGGGTAAAATATTGGGTGAAAGTTTTTTTGAAAATAAATTATTACTGTACAGCTACTAAATCAATTTAAGGAGACATCTATGACAACTGATATTTGAATTCTCAGTTACAAATAAAAAAAATTTGATGTTTCAGTGCTCCTGGGAATTCAACCCCTAAGGGAGCGCAATAGGAAATTAAAATTTTTAAGAAAATCTTTTGTTACACTAAAAAGATTAAAGCTAAATTTATGAAAATTAGTACTTCACATCTCAGTTAGATATAAGGGAATATTCGTTAAATGATGAAAGTTGCTATGGAAACATTTCCACAAGAATGCGAAAGGCATGATTAAAAAGAACTTTAGACTCCAGCTTGCTCTTTAGTCAAAAGTACATGCAAAAAAAACCATGGTTATATGGCTTTAATCAGCATGAAAAGGTTGGAAGGTGTTGCAATTAGTGAACAACATAAAACTTCAATTAAATAAAAAGAAATTCTCTGCAGGCCATACAGAACACGCGAGCAAAGCACAACTAGTGCTAAGTTGCATATAAATAAAAGAAGCCCCAGTAAAATTATAGAAGTCACACGTGTAACTTATTCATACAAATAAATGTAAATAATTTATAGGAATTTAATTTCAGTTTCAAATGTACCCTCTCTGATTTCAACACTGAAGTTGTTCTCACAACATTACGTGTTCTCACAACATTTAAAAAAAATGTAAGAACATTTTTGAGAATTTCATGACACAACTAATTCATTTCTTGTATTTAGTCTACCTTTGTAGATTTCACATTTCATATATCCACACAAAAGCAATGACTTAGAATGTGAAGGTGCTCCATGGAAGAAGTGTCAGCTATGTTTTAGTAGGAAAAGGGACAGTAAATGGTCTGAGACCAAATATGGAGTCCAGCAGAGGAGTGACTTGCTTCCACCAAGAGACACTAAAGTAATCTGCTTCATGCATCTACAGGGCTATAGCCGGCATAGAGACACAGACACCACGAACAACTTCCTCCTTTCAGTGAGACTGCTGATGCACGACTATTCTGACCCATGTGTACCAGGGCTGACATGAAGCCACACTCCTACACTTCACCAGCGACAGTTGCAATTCATGACATGCTTACGGTTCACACAGTTGCGGCAACAGTTCCAGTATATCACACACCAACACAAGTCATCAATCACCACAAATACAGTTATATGCTATAACCGAGTAATCATTAGCTACGGAAAGTGGGTAAGGGGGGGGGGGGGGCGGTGAGGAGAGATGACGGTGATGAGGGAGGTAGGATAGGTGGTTGGCAAAGGGGTGGGAGGGGGCGACGGAGGATGAGGGGGGGGGGGGGGGGCCGGAGGGGCGGGAGGGCAGGGGGCCTGAGAGGGGAGGGACCGGAGGGGGAGGAGGCCGGACGGGGGAGGAGGCCGGACGGGGAGGAGGCCGGACGGGGACGGAGGCCGGACGGGGAGGAGCCGACGGGAGCCGACGGGGGAGGCCGGACGGGGGGAGGAGGCCGGAGGGGGAGGAGGCCGGAGGGGGGAGGGAGCCGCGAGGGGGGAGGAGGCCGGAGGGGGGGAGGGAGGCGAGGGGGGAGGAGGCCGGAGGGGGGAGGAGGCCGGAGGGGGGAGGAGGCCGGAGGGGGAGGAGGCCGGAGGGCGGAGGAGGCCGAGGGGGGAGGAGGCCGGAGGGGGGGAGGAGGCCGGAGGGGGGGAGGAGGGCGAGGGGGGAGGAGGCCGGAGGGGGAGGAAGGAGGGGGAGGAGGGGGGCAGAGAGAGGAGAGAGAGAGAGAGAGAGAGAGAGAGGAGGGAGGGGGGCAGAGAGAGAGAGGAGGGGGCAGAGAGAGAGAGGAGGGGGCAGAGAGAGAGAGGAGGGGGCAGAGAGAGAGAGGAGGGGGCAGAGAGAGAGAGGAGGGGAGGGCGAGAGAGAGAGAGGAGGGGGGGAGAGAGAGAGGAGGGGGGCAGAGAGAGAGAGGAGGGGGCAGAGAGGAGAGAGGAGGGGGCAGAGAGAGAGAGGAGGGGGCAGAGAGAGAGAGGAGGGGGCAGAGAGAGAGAGAGCAGAGAGAGAGAGGAGGGCAAGAAGAGAGAGAGGAGGGGCAAAGAGAGAGAGGAGAGAGAGAGGGTGGCAAGAGAGAGAGAGGGGGGCAAAAAGAGAGGGGGGGCAAAGAGAGAGAGAGAGGGGGCAAAGAGAGAGAGGGGGCAAAGAGAGAGAGGGGGGGGCAAAGAGAGAGAGGGGGGGGGCAAGAGAGAGGAGAGAAGGGGGCAGAGAGGGAGAGATGAGAGCGGGCAGAGAGAGAGAGAGAGAAAGAGAGAAAGAGAAGAGAAGAGAGGAGAGAGAGGAGGAGAGAGAGAGAGAGAGAGAGAGCTGGTGGGGGGGGGAGAGAGAGAGAGAGAGAGAGAGAGAGAGAGAGGCGGTGGGGGGGGGAGAGAGAGAGGAGAGAGAGAGGGGAGAGAGAGAGAGAGGAGAGAGAGAGAGAGGTGGGGCAGAGAGGTGGTTTTAGGGTACACAACTACAATGGTCATTAGCGCCCAGACTACGTTAGGAATGCACCGCGAGGGCTAGTTTAAAACAGCAACTAAAAGGGAAAATACGATAAATAACAGATTGACAGGCTTAGGATTAAAAAAACAGCATAATCAAATATCTTTAGACAGGTTTGTCAAGTTGATGAAACGAAAAACGCAAGCAGCTGCTCCTGGGTCATCCGCTGAAATGGCATCTAGAGTACTTGGCAGGCCAAGATCAAGACGCAGTGTATTAAAATCCGGACTGGACGTTAAAATGTGGCGGACCGTCAGCAATTGCCCATAGGAACAGAACGGCGCCGGCGCAGCCACAGCAGATGGCGATGGCTGAACCGGCAGTGTCCAATTCATAACCGGGCCAAAACGACTTCCTCCTACCGAGGAGGGCGTGAGGAGGACGTCCAAGCCGCGGGAAGAGGTTTCAAGGCCCGAACCTTGTTGTCCATAAGTGCAGCCCAATCGGCACGCCACAGCGATAAAATGCGCCGACAAATGACCCTGCTACAATCTGATGAAGGGACACAACAAGAAGCTGTCCGAGGCTGGAGGACCACAGCCTTGGCCGCAGCATCTGCAGCTTCGTTCCCAGGGATACCGACATGGCCAGGAACTCACATAAAGCTAACCGGAGACTCGTCGTCCACCAGCTGCTGAAGAGAGCGACGTGGAGAAGAAGTAGTGTGAGGGGATGGAATATTCAGCAGCAGTGAGAATGACGTCCGTGAGGTGTGTGACCTGACTATCACAGCTTGTGAAGGTTTGATCCTGAAAGGTCGCCCTGGAAGAGAAGAGCCCCCAGTCTGCTTTGGAGATGTTCCAACTAGATGAGCACGGAGAGGGGGTATGATGCAGGAGATGGATAACACACGGGAAGTGGTCGCTCGAATATGTATCAGAAAGTGCATACCACTCAAACCGGCATGCAAGTTGGGTAGTACATATAGAGAGGTCTAAATGGGAATAGGTGTGAGATGTGTCCGAAAGAAAAGTAGGGGCGCCAGTGTTGAGGCAGACAAGATTGAGCTGGTTGAAAAGGTCTGCTAACAGGGAGCCCCTCAGGCAGGATGCTGGAGACCCCCAAAGGGGATGGTGGGCATTGAAGTCTCCAGTTAACAAAAATGGTGCAGGGGGCTGAGCAACAATTTGCATCATGTCTGCCCTGGTAACGACGATGGAGTGTAAACGGTACAAATGGAAAATGTAAAAGTGGGGAGAGTAATTCGGATGGCAACTGCCTGCAGGCCAGTGTGCAATGTGATGGGATCGTAGTAAATATCATCCCGGACCAGCAACATAACCCCTCCATGAGCCGGAATACCTGCCACAGGGGGTAGGTCAAAATGCACAGAGGTGTAGTGTGCCAATGCAATTTGATCGCATGGGCGTAGCTTCATTTCCTGGAGGACTACGACGAGCAGACGGTGCAAGCGGAGCAGCAACGTTAAGTCCTCTCGGTTGGAGCGAATGCTGCGAATATTCCAGTGAATAAGTGCCATCGTGAGAAGAAAAAGAAAAAGAAGATGCAAGAAGGGGTCACCTCGAAGGCCGCTGAGGGCCTGGCTTCGAGGGAGCACTGCCGCCACTATCAGTAGGCGGACAGTCATCGTCCATTGGTTCTATAGGTTCATCGGCCATCTTGTTAAGATGGCTGGGAGGGGGAGCTTCCTCTGCTGGTGAAAGGCCAGATGTTCGGCTACCAGCGGTGCGGCAAGGCGAAACGGATGACGGCCTGGGGCGGCAACTGCTGGGTGGCGCAGGAGAAGAAAGGCGCCGTGGCGGAGAAGGAGAACTGTGCTTCCTATGAGCCTTCTTGGAAGGTCGTTTAGTGGAAGTATTGGTCGATGGCTGGGAGTTCGAGGTACGTAGGAAGTCTGCACGGGACGGTTCCTTCTTGAAAGCCGTGCATCTGACTTCTGGGTCTTCGTCTTGGCAGAAGCTGATTAAAGTGCTTGTGTCTGAGGGGTGACAGGAGGAAGAGGAGACGCTGACCAGGCGATCTTAGCACTGGCCGAATGGACGACCGTAGTGCTGAAGGTCAGATCGCATGTCTGCGTCGCCACCTCCCTGGTAGTCCAAGGAGAGGCGAGGACAGAACTGTATTTCCCCGCTGGGAGCAGCGTGGGCTTCCTACTAGCAAATAGCTTGCGAGCAGCCGAGGTGGACACTTTCTCTTTGACCCGAATTTCCTGTGTACAGCGTTCTTCGTTGTAGATGGGACAGTCGCGGGAGGACGCTGCATGGTCACCCTGACAGTTCACACAACGAGGAGACGGAGGTGGACAGTCACCCTCATGGGCATCCCTGCCACAAGTGACACATTTAGTCGCATTGGAACAAGACTGGCGAGTGTGATTAAAATGCTGACACTGGTAGCAGCGCGTAGGTGTCGGGACATAGGGGCGAACGGAAATAACCTCGTAGCCCGCTTTGATGCGCGACGGCAGCTGAACACTATCAAAGGTCAAGAAAAGTGTCTGGGTCGGTACGAGGTCATTGTTGACCTTTTTCATGACCCTATGGACAGCAGTCACGCCCTGCTCAGCGAGGAAAGATTGAATCTCCTCGTCAGTCAATCCGTCGAGGGAGCTAGTATAGACTACCCCACGAGACGAATTCAAAGTTCGGTGAGCCTCCACCCGGACAGGGAACGTGTACAGGAGTGTGGCCCGAAGCAGTTTCTGTGCCTGAAAGGCGCTCTCAGTTTCTAGTAATAAGGTACCGTTACGCAACCTGGTACAAGACTTGACAGATCCGGCTATGGCATCTACGCCCTTCTGGATAACAAAAGGGTTGAAGAGGAAAAATCCTTTCCGTCCTCAGATCGAGAAACTACGAGGAACTGTGAGGCAGGTGGTAGTACTTTTGTCACTGGTGGCTGGTCAAGTTTCCGTTTGTGGGCAGAAGCCGAGAGAGAAGAAGAAGAGAAATCCATTGCGGAGGAATCCCCCATGATTGCCAGCGTCTCCGATGGCGCATTCCTTCCTTGTGGGGACCCTCTCAGAGGGCAGTCCCGCCTTAGGTGAATGTTTACACTTCAGGTCACACCTCCCGAAAAACAGACGGAGGGACCAATCGGCATGGTCAGAAGGTATCAGCTCAGGCAATCACCCCTCCCTGGGCCTGGCCTATACCAGGGGGTACGTGCGTGCCTTACTTGTCTACCCAGGGCGGGGAATTATGCGTTACCCCGTCACCGGCTACGCGTGCGAATGCGTGGGTCGGCCGTCAGGCGCACACAGGGAGGAAGGAAGAAAAGGAAAAAGAAGAGAGAGAGGGAGAGGGAGGACAGACTGTCTCAAACACCGAGGCGGAGACCAGAGAAGGCAAGGAGAAGAAGGCAAGGAGAAGAAGGCAAGGAGAAGAAGGCAAGGAGAAGAAGGCAAGGAGAAGAAGGCAAGGAGAAGGAAAGGGAGAGAGTAAGTAAGACAGTGAGATGGAGAAGAACAAAGAAAGGAACCAACCAAAAGAAGGAAGAAACGAGAAGAAGTGAAAAAAAAAAATGACCGCAAATATAGGCCGTGGAACCGTCCGTCTCCGGCCGCAGGCACAAACTACCCCCTTGAGGGGGAGAGACTCCTTTTAGTCGCCTCTTACGACAGGCAGGAATACCTCGGGCCGATTCTAACCCCCGGACCCGCAGGGGGGGGGCGGGGCGGGGCGGGGCAGAGAGAGAGAGAGAGAGAGAGAGAGAGAGAGAGAGAGAGAGAGAGAGAGAGAGAGAGAGAGAGGAGGGGGGACACAGAGAGAGAGAGAGGAGGGGGGACACAGAGAGAGAGAGAGGAGGGGAGAGACAGAGAGAGAGAGAGAGGAGGGGAGAGACAGAGAGAGAGAGAGAGGAGGGGAGAGAGAGAGAGAGAGGAGGGGAGAGACAGAGAGAGAGGAGGGGGGGGAACAGAGAGCGAGGAGGGGGGTACACAGAGAGTGAGGAGGGGGGGAACAGAGAGCGAGGAGGGGGGTACACAGAGAGTGAGGAGGGGGGGGACGCAGAGAGTGAGGAGGGGTGGACACAGAGAGAGGAGGGGGGGACAGAGAGAGAGGAGGGGGGGACAGAGAGAGAGGAGGGGGGGACAGAGAGAGAGGAGGGGGGACAGAGAGAGAGGAGGGGGACAGAGAGAGAGAGAGAGAGAGAGAGAGAGAGAGAGAGAGGGGGGGGGGGGGGACAACGCTGCCCCGGAAGGCATACATAAATAAATTCCTTCAAAGATGTATTACAAACAGGTAGTAACTAGTCTTATGGCCGTGCCATGAAATGTCACTTAGCCTTATGTTGAAGAGGGGTGGGGAGCAGACTTCCTCAAGAGTACAGCTCTTGTATCAAAGTCTCTGGTGTTTCAGCCTAATGGTTTCTTAGCAATGTGTACACCATTTTATCGAATATCTTTTTCTACATATCTTTACTATACATCGGTGCATCAGGAATCAAGGTTTAGTATTATGGTTTTGATAGTGTTTTAGACAGTTTTTTTTTTCTGCCATTGGCTATTCTATCCACTGCAGGAATACGCTTGCAAATGTCTCGCCAGAATGCATAAGAGTACGGTAACAAAAGTATCACCATCTAGCACAAGTTTCACAGCTCATTAGAGGAAAAAGAGTGCGAATTATACCCTGTGTGCAAAATATGTCCCGTTACTTTGGTTTCTTTGCCTGCTGACTGGGGTTGGTTGATTGGTTTAAAAGAGGGGGGGGCGGGGGAAGGGACTAAACTACAAGGTCATCGGTCCCTTGTTCTGAAGGAAACAATGCCACAAGGGTGAGAGTAAGACAATGAGACTTACAACACAAAACAGAATGAAAGGAAAAACCACAACCAAGACTGAAGGGCAACAAACACTTAAATGGACAAAAGGGGATTAAAAAAATGCATGAAGACACAAGAAACAGGTAGAAGAGGTTAAAAAAAGAAATCAGGTTACCATGGCTGGCTGACCATGAGGAGAAGCCAGCTACTTTGCAACATATTAAAACCTTCACCCTGAAAGCACTAGGGTGGAGGACACACAGGGACAAAGGACATGTGCTAAAATGTAGAGCAACAGATAAAACTCACCCTCATGAATAAAACATAAAACTAAAGCTGCTGTTGAGGCATTGTCGCACAACACCCAAGGTAGGTGTCCTGATAAAGTTAAAAGTCTGTCGCAGAGCGGCTAAAAGTGGGCAGTCCAAGAAGAGATGAACGACCATCATTTGTGAGCCACAGCGACACCGAAGTGGGTCCTTGTGACGGAGGAGGTAATCGTGCGTGAGCCACGTATGGCCAATGAAGAGCCGACAGAGAACCATAGAGTCCCCAAGAGAGGCACGCATGGAGGTCTTCCTCCACACATTCGTAGTTTCCTTAATGGCACGCAGTTTGTAGTGCATACTGAAGTTATGCCATTCCTTCTCCCGAAGCCCCAAAACCTTGCGGCACAATACTGAACGCAGGTCAGTTTCAGAGAAGCCGATCTCCATAAGTGGTTTCCGCATAGCCTGTTTGGCCAGCCTGTCAGCAAGTAAGTTGCCTGGTATTCTGACATGACCTGGGTTCCAGACAAACGCCTCTGAATGACTGGACCATTTCAGGGCATAGAATGACTCCTGGATGGTCGCTACCAAAGGATGACGAGGGTAGCCCTTGTCGATAGCTTGAAGACTGCTCAAGTTGAGAATCGAGAGCAAGTGAGAGCGGAGAGCCCAGGGTTAATTGAGTCATTAGGGCCATGTGAAAGGTCCAGGCAAAGCCGCGGGCTAGGTGTACACCATAGAGGTGTTCGTGACTGAACCTCAAGTATACGTGGTAAAGGTGAGGACTCCAGTTCAGAGAAAAGGGATCGCACACGAACTACAATTGTATGCCCTGACCTGGGCCGCCGATGAGGGAGATGAACTGTTGTGGGTGGGAAAAGGAGTTGGTAATTCGGATGTGCAGGAGAACTACAAACATGTGCAATGTAACGGGAGAGCAGTTGTGCACACCGAATCTGCAACGGAGGGACTCTGGCCTCCACCAGGATGCTGGTCACCAGACTCTTCCTAAACTCTCCTGTAGCTAGGCGAACACCACAAGTGTACTGGGTCGAGTAAATACAATGCTGAGGGTGCTGCCGAACCATAAACCACACTCACAGTCAAGGCGGGATTGAACAAGGGCTCTGTAGAGCTGCAGCAGTGTAGAGAGATCTGCACCCCAGTTGGTGTTGCTCAGGCAACAGAGGGTATTGAGGTGCTGCAAGCACTTCTGCTTAAGCTAACAGAGGTGATGAGGCCAAGTCAATCGGGTGTCAAAAACCAGTGCTAAGAATCAATATATCTTCACTACAGTGAGTGGATCGTCATTAAGGTAAAGTTCTGGTTCCGGATGAACAGTAAGATGCCGACGGAAGTGCATAACACATGACTGAGGTCAAAAAGTGGAAACCGTGGGCTAGAGCCCATGACCGCCTGCAGATGGCTGCCTGTAGGCGCCGCTCAGCAACACCACGGAAAGTTCAAAGTGACACGAAATTGTGGATAAAAATCGGGTTTGGGCCTTGGAGACCCCACTCGTATAATGTGGCAAGGATATGATGTCACCAGGTCATGTCATACGCTTTTCGTAAATCAAAAAAGACGGCAACCAGGTGTTGGCATCTGGAAAAGGCTGTTCGGATGGCAGACTCGAGGGACACAAGATTGTCAGTGGTAGAGCGACCCTGGTGGAAGTCACCCTGACATGGAGACAGTAGGCCACGTGAATCCAGGACCCTACCTAACCGTCGACACACCATACATTCCAGAAGCTTACAAAGAACGCTGATAAGGCTGATGGGCCAATAGCTATCCACATCAAGCAGATTTTTACCGGGTTTAAGCACTGGAATGATGGTGCTCTCCTGCCATTGCAATGGAAAGATGCCATCGCACCAGAACCGGTTGAATATGATGAGGAGTTTTCGCTTGTAGTCCGATGAGAGATGTCTAATCATCCGACCATGGATCCAATCTGGCCCAGGAGCTGTGTCGGGGCAATGTGGAAGGGCACTGAGGAGCTCTCACTCTGTAAATGGGGTGCTATAGGGTTCACTGTGGCATGCTGAAAACTTCCCTTTCCATCCACCATTTGAGGGTGCGAAAGGCTGGAGAGTAGTTCTCTGATGCAGAGGCTCGAGCATAGTGTTCAGCAAAGTGCTCGGCAATCACTTTTGTGTCAGTAGGTAACACACCATTGATGTTAATTCCAGGAACACCTGTTGGGGTCTGGTACCCAAAAAGACATCTGATCTTCGTCCAGACTTGGGAAAGTGATGTATGGCACCCAATGGTCGAGACATACCTCTCAACACACTCCTGCTTCTGTCTTTTGATAAGCTGGCGAACACGGGCACGGAGATACTTAAAG
The DNA here is from genome assembly GCF_021461395.2 of Schistocerca americana. Classification (NCBI taxonomy): domain Eukaryota; kingdom Metazoa; phylum Arthropoda; class Insecta; order Orthoptera; family Acrididae; genus Schistocerca; species Schistocerca americana. The sequence goes on from NC_060122.1 coordinate 671,869,088, forward strand.
GCTATGAGGTGCTCCAGGGAAGGGTGCCACTTATACCGCTGTAGAGCTCGCTGACACTTCTTAATTGCCTCAGCGACTTACGGCGACCATCAAGGGACCGCCTTTTGCAGTGGGCACCCTACAGAGTGAGGGATCGCATTTTCCGCCGTAGTAACGATTGTTGTAGTCAGTTGCTCAACCATCACACCATTGTTACCATGTGGGGGAGAGCCAATGATGACGGCAGAGGTACAAGTTTCCCAGTCTGCCTTGTTTAAAGAGCATCTGGACAAGTGTCCAAGGGCCCGATACCAGGGCAGTGAAAGGATGATGGGGAAGTGGTCACTACCACACAGGTTGTCATGTAGCTGGGAGAAGTCCTGGGCTGCAAATAGATAAACCAATGGCCAAGTAACTACCTCAATCCACACCGAAATGTGTGGCAGCCCCAGTATTCAAGAGGCAGAGGTCGACCTGAGACAGGAAAGTTTAGACATTTCTGTCTCGGCCAGTAAGCATGGTGCCACCCCACAAGGGGTTATGGGCGTTAAAATCTCACAAAAGTAGGAAAGTTTTAGGGAGTTGATCAATCAGTGAAGCTAATACATTCAGGGGTACTGCACCATCTGGAGGAAGATATACATTGCAGACAGTTACTTCCTGTGTCGCTCTTATTCTGACAGCCACAGCTTCAAGAGGGTTTGAAGGGGCACAGTTTCACTATGGACTGAGTTTAGGACATAAACGCAAACTCCACCTGACACACTATTCTAGTTGCTACCATTCCTGTAATATCCCTTATAGCAAGGTTCTGCATGTCCGGGAACCAGGTTTCCTGGAGGGCAATGCAGAAAGCAGGTTTAAAGCTTAACAATTGTCATAGCTCAGCCAGGCGGTGGAAAAAACTGCTGCAATTCCACTGGAGGATGACATAATCATGAGACTGGAAAGACATGGAACATTCAATGAGGCAGTTTATGCCTCGAGGTCACTTGCTGCCACAGACTTACTGCCCGAGTCATCTATATCCATTGTGTCTGAGGGGCCGGCGAGATCTAGGTCCTCCGCGGATGCCAGAAGCTTCACCTTATCCCCAGATGCAGAGCTTGTAGGTAGCGGTGATGTGGGTGCCAACGCAATTTCCTTGGTCTTAGGGGACTACTTCTTGGACTTTTCTCGCTGCTCCTTGGGTTTCCCTGGCTGGGAGGGCTTCACTGATTCAATCGCCAGGACTGAGGATGATCGTGAAGCCCTAACCCCAGCTGCTTTTTGGCACTTCAGCCACTGGCAGGCATCATCTTTCCCATCAGCAGAAATCTGGGAAGGGAGTAACCCAAGGGACCCCCTTCCTGGCGAGAGGAGCTGAAGAAGACTTACGCTTCTCCAGCTGTGCTCCCAAAGTAGGTGGTGCAGGAGCAACAGGGGAGAAGTGCCCCCACCAACAAGGGGGCAGGTGTAGCCTTCTGGCTCTAAGAGCTGACTGGAATTTGCATAACTGATGAGGCTACAACCGTTCCCGTAGCAGCGGTGTATGAAGAGGTCATAGCCACAGGATGTAGGCGCTCATATTTCCTCTTAGCCTCAGTGTAGGTCAGTTGGTCCAGGTTCTTGTATTTCACTAATTTCCTCCCTCTCTGTAAAATCCTGCAGTCTGGTGAGCAAGGTGAATGATGCTCACCGCAGCTAACTCGGATAGGAGGTGGGGCACATGGATTATTGGGATGTGATGGATGTCCACAATCATGACATGTGATGCTGGAACTACAGTGGGAAGACATGGTTGAACTTCCAGCACTCAAAGCACTGCATCAGGGAAGGGATATATGACTTGACATCACAGCAATAGACCATCACCTTGACCTTCTCAGGTAAGGTGTCACCCTCGAAGGCCAAGATGAAGGCACCAGTGGCAACCTGATTATCCCTCGGACCTCGATGGACGTGCCACTCTAAGTTGGCACGCAACTCGTCATCAGACTGCAAAAGAAGGTCCCTAAAGAAGACACTACTCTGGACCATATTTAAGCTATTATGTGGTGTGATGGTAACAGAAACATCACCTAACTTATTACAAGCAAGTAAAATCCATGACTGGGCAGAGGTTGCTGTTTTTATCAACACTGACCCAGATCACATTTTGGACAAACCCTCCACCTCCCCAAACATGTGATCTAAATGCTCTACAAAAAACTGTGGCTTCATTGAAACAAAGTAGTCACTGTCAGTTCTTGTACATATGTGGTACAGGGGTGAATGAGGTTCACTGCCATCCTTAGCCTGGCGTTCCTCCCATGGTGTGGCCAGGGCGGGGAAGATTTAGGGTTTTGATTTCTTGCATTGTATTGCGACTTGGAACGCTTAGAGACTGCTGGTGTTTGATCACCAGCAAGTGATGATGTGGTACGCTTCATCATGCGTCACCCGCCCTGATGCCACCCACTCTGACCAGGGGCTCTCCCCATGGGTGCCACCTAGCTGCAGCAAAGACCACCTGGCAGGATGGCCATTGCTGGGAGTCTCAATGCCCCAGGATGACGGATATCTACTCCTTGACATACGTGGGGTGTTAATGGCGCAGGCATCAGCAGAGCGAACCCTGTGTTGTCAGGGGGCTACAACCAACAGGGTACATGGTGGCCCCACCACAATGGACTGGCTACAGTGCTGGATATGAGGTGCAAAGAAGTCCATGGTCATCATCGGCACAAAAAGCGACACTGCATAGTGGAAAACGCACCCAGGTAGGCGTCCTCACCCAAGAGATGGAGAATGAGCTGGACTACAGTGCGATGACAAGAAAGTGGGCTAAAGATCTCAAGGCACAATGGACACGATACACCATGTAAGGCGCCCTTTCTCAATTGGCTCGCTCTTCGGGAAAATTTTGAAAAATGGAGGTCAAACCCTACAGGGGACCATCACATAAAGGCCAAAACGTGTGAGACTCCTTTTAGTCGCCTCTTACGACAGGCAGGAATACCTCAGGCGTATTTTAATCCCTGGTCCCGCATGGGGGACTGACTGGGGGTAACGTGTTATTAGCAAGGTTTTTTTTTTGTGAGTGTACTGTGCATGAGTTTAATGAGTTTTACTTTCTTGTGAATAACAGCAGCAAATGAGTTTGAAAGCTACACAATATATATTCAGTATGCAATGTATCAGGTAAAATTACAGAACACTCGGTTAGGATGAAAGTGAAGAAACGTTGTGCACCAAGACACAATGTAAACATGAATCAAGAACAAAAACATCATAAATCCAGGCAAGGGTATTTACAAAATTTTAACAGAGCAATGTACAATAGGGCTGAGTGCTTATGTGTGCTACATCAGTTATAATGCATATTTTTGTAATACACAAATTTAAATATGACATATGCAGTGTGTAAATTACCATGGCGGTTGCTCGTGTCAACCTATCACAGTGCAAGATCCTAGGCATCTTGGAAACATCACTGGTTCGTCACACGATCTCAAACACTGTTGTTTGACCACAAAATATTACAAGTGTGAAGTTTAGAAATCAAAATACCAAAGAAAAGCTAATGAACACCACTTTAAGGGGCTCTCCAAAATGCATCTTTCAGTATGATTTGTGGTGGTAACCTGTTGGAAAACGTGATGTTGGGGGATAAAAAAGCTACGTGTGTATTATATCTTGGAGTTAGCTTTTGACGTTATTTCGTAGTTGATTATGAAACAGAAAGGAGGTGCAGTGTGTAAATGTTTGGCTAGAGAGTAATTATGTGTCTTCACCCCCCCCCCCCCCCCCCTCCTGAAATCTTGGCTGTGGTGACAGACTGATCTGTAGCGTAGCCCAAGTCTAGGTTAGTTCCTATCGATAAATGTCATAGCCTTCCCTAGTAGGAAAACCACAGGCCATGCCTGAGAAAGGGCAAAGCAAGCAAGCTGAAGCAGTGGTCAATAGTTTGTGAAGATGTCGGTCAGGATGACTGCGTGAATACACAATATTTTGGTGAGACAACTGCAACTTGCATCATTCAGAGAAACTAGAAGTGGTAGAGATGATTCAAATGGCCCACATGGTGAAGCAGCTGTTGAAGTCCTTTGTGTTATGGTGAGCAGCAGCATATTCAGCAAATGAATGGTCGAGTTTGTTATTTGCCACAATTTGGCTGTAGCCATTCACATGAGTTGACAGTTGGTTACCTGATATGCCCTCATAGAATGCTGTACAATAATGTAAGCGTAGCTGGCACTGCTTTCATGTGTGGCTCTGGTTTTTGCAGGACAGAAAATGCCTGCAACTGGACCACAGTAAGAGGTGGCTAGTGGGTGTATGGGACGGGTCTTGCATCTGGGTCATCCATAAGGGAGTGACCCATAGTGTGCAAGAATGGAACAGGGATGAAAAGGGTATTCCATAGGTTGGCTGGGTGGCATAACACTTCTTTGCACAATGTGGGTAGCGTTTTGGTTAGGATGTATCTTATCCCGGGATATGACGTTGGATAGTCAAAGCCCTTGTGAAGGAAGTTATACTCGGTGATGGGAGTGCTGGTGGATGAACCGCACAATATTGCATGACAATAATACCTCTGTTAAGGGTGTCAGTATATTTTAACAATTTTTGGTACCCACTGGAGGTGTGATGTTCATGGGTAGTGATGCTGTAAAATGGAGACTTTTTGACATGGAACAGTTAACAACTATCAAAGTGGACATGCTGTTTTCAATTGGTGTGCTTGATGCAGGCAGACTTGTTTGTGACGCTCTCTGAGGGGTGGAGATTTACGTCTAGGAAGCTGGATCGTCAAGCTGAAAAGGACCGTGACAGCTGTGAACCTGTTAACAAGCCACTGACCAGCACTCTGATAAAACACTGTCACCCTGCCTTGGAAAAGCTCAACCATAACATTCACCAGGGCTTCGATAACTTTCAGTTGTGCCCCGAGATGAGAAATATATTACTCATATTACTCAAATTACTACACATAACATCCAAAGTAGTATTCCATAGCCCAACCAACCCACTGAACATCCTTGTTCACCCCCACTCCAATCCTGCTCCCATGGGTCGTTTCCTCGCGGGTGACCCACGTGCCAGAACTGTCCCACACCCCAACCACCATCTCCCACTGCAGTCTAGTCACAAGGCATTTCCTACCCTATAAAAGGCATGCCTACGTGTTTAAGCAGCCATGTTATGTATTACTGTGCAGAATTCTATGTGGACATGACAAGTAACCACCTGTCTATTTGCATGAATGGCCACCACCAAACTGTGGCAAACTGCGAACTCTGCCACTCAGCTGCCAAATATACTGCTCCCCGCACTACAAATGACTTTGAAATAGCTGCCTGACTATGCATGCTATGTGGAGAATCCCTTCCAGTACAAGTTTCTCTGAACTATGCAGGTGGCAATCATCTTTCTAGCATATCCTGCATTCTCACTATCCCCCTAGCCTCATTTTCCACTAACCTGTTTCCCACAGTCTCACCTTCCCTTTTCTCTTCTCTCGTTGACCACACCAGTCATTCCCCACCCAGAATGTGTACTGTCTTCTCCCATCACTCTTTCTTCCCCCCCCCTCTACCATGTGAATACCCCTCCTCCAACTCTATACCCCTCCCTGCCTCCCTCTCTGTCTCTATCTTTCTGTCTTTAATTCCGTCCCCATCTCTACAGCTCTTGTATGCTCTACTCCCTAAGAAGCACTTCATCTTGTATAAATTCTGAGTTGCCTGTCTTTCCCATTCCTGGCAAGCATTACCCTCTTCTTAACTCGTCTATCCTTCCCTAACCTCCTCCCCTCTTCCATCAGTAAAGCACTCGCTCTCAATAATAGATAAGCAATGATCAGTGTCGCCATGGCCGAAGTAGTGTGCATTTGTGTGTGTATGTGGGTTCATTCCGCTAGAAGAAAATCCAGGGAGCTTGAAAGCTAGTGAACACTCTTCTGTTATGTTTGCCTATGCACCGATGATCTGACTGTTATAGACGAGTGGTTGCCTTTCTCTTATTTTAAGTATTTGTTCTATGCATGAATTTCCATTTTTGCTATCTATGAGGAAAAGCTGTACTTGGATTGAAAAAGTTGGGAGAAGCTTATCACTATCACTCCTGAAACTGGAGCAGCAACCTGATAATGAGGAATCTTGTTAGCTAACAAACAGGTGTCAAGTGCCTCATCCATGAACGAAGATTGTTGGATTCAGATGATGTGCTACCTGACAGGGAGGATGGCCATGGGCTAAATCATTCTGGAAGAATATGCCACTGTTTCACAAGAGGAACCCAACTCAGCTTGCAGTGAATCTATGGGAGCTTTCTACGGTGATGCAGGAAGTCAACAAGTTTGATTAACTTGTTATCAATCACTCTGCACAACATACATGGAAGGAAATGATTTAACAAAATATCTCCCTACAAGGTATGGGGATTTCTGACACACCACCGATGAATTATGGCTACTGTTGTGAGATGGTAATTTCATCAGTGAACAATACGAATGGAATCAGTTAGCGTTTAGCAATTACCCATTGACAACAATCGGTTGTAGGAAGATAATGCATGCAGATGAACAACAGCTGATGATGAAAAGCTGCATTCTTTCGTTTGCTGTGCTGCACCACTCACATGTATTGGAGTTACAAGTCATTATAAAATAACTTATGATGGGATTTCCACAGTTGCACTGTACTGAAATATAATTTGATATTCTTTTAAAAAAATTACACTAACATCAAAGACTAACTCCCTCATAAATACAAATGAGAGCCTATAGTAGTTTAGACGGCTGATTAAATATCTGAATCAGTTAATAGGTTAAAATATGCATTCTATACCAACTCTTAACTGAGAAGATTACGAAGTAGTTGGGCAGTGAGTAAACAACTAGAGTGCTCTCACTTCTACAGCGGAGCGAAGAACTAAGTAAATGTGCACTTACTGAAGACTAACATGAAAACATTTAAAACTTGTCAATCAAAATAAAGTAAATTTCATAACATAATGGTCACTAGTTGAAAATCTTATCATCTATAACGTTTGTGATAATTACACAGCCTGCACCCACAGTGAAACTTATTTGCTTGGCTTCTTAGAAAATACAAATAGTTTCATGGGTACGATCCACCCAACCCTTTCCTCAGTCACGGAAGCATGCCAAATGTAATGAACAATGTAAACATTCCAATATAAACAGTACTTCCTATTTTTCATTTCTCCCAATGCCATACTATATTTGCGGGCAGGTGTACTGTTCTTATGAAAAATGATTTTGTCTCTTGTAATCCAGTCCTCTTTTCCTATGTTTCGTTGTGCTGGTCCAGTGTACCTGTGTGGTATTAACAGTAATCTTTTTACACTTTGCTATATAATCAATAAGAAGAATTATTCTGCATCCTGGAAAACACTGGCCACAAGCGTACAACCATTCTGGCAGATGAAATCAATTTTCTCTCTCTTGGTGCAACGTCACTGACTTATACCCACTGTGAAGCGACAACATTTTTATTGCTCCTTACAAATGGTGTCCATCCTCATCACGAAGGCCTATAAATTACTAAGATGAGCAACCTGAAAATATCCTTAATGGAGTTACAACTTGCAGTCCTATTGTTCACATTTCAGCTCGCTGTAGCTGAAAAATAAACTCTTGCTCACTACTTTAAGGGATTGAGTAACTACGAAACTTAAGAAGTTCACTGTTTAAAATGACAACATATTAAAAAAATCTATGGATTCACATGCACAGCTTGTTCATAGATCACATAAATTTTAACATTCTCCTTATCATTCAACACAGTTCAGTACCTAAATCTCTTTATAGCGCCATTATTTATACACTCCTTTTTCGTGACACACTGTTCAAATAATTCAAAACATAGTTCATCTTCAACTTGCCACAACAATTTGGAATATGATTGGCACACAGAACATGCAAGACTGAAATATGTTGTTGTTGTTGTTGTTGTTGTTGTGGTCTTCAGTCCTGAAACTGGTTTGATGCAGCTCTCCATGCTACTCTATCCTGTGCAAACTTCTTCATCTCCCAGTACCTACTGCAACCTACATCCTTCTGAATCTGCTTAGTGTATTCATCTCTTGGTCTCCCTCTATGATTTTTACCCTCCACACTGCCCTCCAATGCTAAATTTATGATCCCTTGATGCCTCAGAACATGTCCTACGTAACGGTCCCTTCTTCTGGTCAAGTTGTGCCACAAACTCATCTTCTCCCCAGTTCTATTCAATACCTCCTCATTAGTTATGTGGTCTACCCATCTAATCTTCAGCATTCTTCTGTAGCACCAAATTTCGAAAGCCTCTATTTTCTTCTTGTCCAAACTATTTATCGTCCATGTTTCACTTCCATACATGGCTACACTCCAAACAAATACTTTCAGAAACGACTTCCTCACAGTTAAATCTATACTTGATGCTAACAAATTTCTCTTCTTCAGAAACGCTTTCTTTGGCATTGCCAGTCTACATTTTATATCCTCTCTACTTCAACCACCATCAGTTATTTTGCTCCCACAATAGCAAAACTCATCTACTACTTTAACTGTCTCATTTTCTAATCTTAATTCCCTCACCAGCACATGACATAATTCGACTACATTCCATTATCCTCGTTTTGCTTTTGTTGATGTTCATCTTATATCCTCCTTTCAAGATACTGTCCATTCCGTTCAATTGCTCTTCCAAGTCCTGTGCTGTCTCTGAAAGAATTACAATGTCATTGGCGAACCTCAAAGTTATTATTTCTTCTCCGTGGATTTTAATACCTACTCTGAATTTTTCTTTTGTTTCCTTTACTGATTGCTCTGTATACAGATTGAATAACATTGGGGAGAGGCTACAACCCTGTCTCACTCCCTTCCGAACCACTGCTTCCCTTTCATGTCCCTCGACTCTTATAACTGCCATCTGGTTTCTGTACAAACTGTAAATAGCCTTTCGCTCCCTGTATTTTACCCCTGCTACCTTCAGAATTTGAAAGAGGTTTTCCAGTCAACACTGTCAAAAGCTTTCTCTAAGTCTACAAATGCTAGAAATGTAGGTTTGCCTTTCTTTAATCTTTCTTCTAAGATAAGTCATAGAGTCAGTATTGCCTCACATGTTCCAATATTTCTACGCAATCCAAACTGATCTTCCCTGAGGTCAGTTTCTACCAGTTTTTCCATTCGTCTGTAAAGAATTCGAGTTAGTATTTTGCAGCCGTGACTTATTAAACTGATAGTTCGGTAATTTTCACATCTGTCAACACCTGCTTTCTTGGGGATTGGAATTATTATATTCTTCTTGAAGTCTGAGGGTATTTCACCTGTCTCATACATCTTGCTCACCAGATGGTAGAGTTTTGTCAGGCTGGCTCTCCCAAGGCTGTCAGTAGTTCTAATGGAATGTTGTCTACTCCAGGGGCCTTGTTTCGACTCAGGTCTTTCGGTGCTCTGTCAAACTCTTCACGCAGTATCGTATCTCCAATTTCATCTTCACCTACATCCTCTTCCATTTCCATAATATTGTCCTGAAGTGAATTGCCCTTGTACAGACCCTCCATATACTCCTTCCACCTTTCTGATTCCCCTTCTTTGCTTAGAACTGGGTTTCCATCTGAGCTCTTGATATTCATGCAAGTGGTTCTCTTTTCTCCAAAGGTCTCTTTAATTTTTCTGTAGGCAGTATCTACCTTACCCCTAGTGAGATAAGCCTCAACAGCCTTACATTTGTCCTCTAGCCATCCCTGCTTAGCCATTTTGCACTTCCTGTCAATCTCTTTTTTGAGACGTTTGTGTTCCTTTTTGCCTGCTTCATTTACTGCATTTTTGTATTGTCTCCTTTCATCAATTAAATTCAATATTTCTTCTGTTACCCAAGGATTTCTACTAGCCCTCGTCTTTTTACCTACTTTATCCTCTGCTGCCTTCACTACTTCATCTCTCAGAGCTACCCATTCTTCTTCTACTGTATTTCTTTCCCCCATTCCTGTCAATTGTTCCCTTATGCTCTCCCTGAAACTCTCTACAACCTCTGGTTCTTTCAGTTTATCCAGGTCCCATCTCCTTAAATTCCCACCTTTTTGCAGTTTCTTCAGTTTAATCTACAGGTCATAACCAATAGATTGTGGTCAGAGTCCACATCTGCCCCTGGAAATGTCTTACAGTTTAAAACCTGGTTCCTAAATCTCTGTCTTACCATTATATAATCGATCTTATACCTTCTAGTATCTCCGGGATTCTTCCATGTATACAACCTTCTTTTATGATTCTTGAACCAAGTGTTAGCTATGATTAAGTTATGCTGTGTGCAAAATTCTACCAGGCGGCTTCCTCTTTTATTTCTTAGCTCCAATCCATATTCACCTACTACGTTTCCTTCTCTCCCTTTTCATACTCTCGAATTCCAGTCACCCATGACTATTAAGTTTTCGTCACCCTTCACTATCTGAATAATTTCTTTTATCTCAGCATACATTTCATCAATTTCTTCATCATCTGCAGAGCTAGTTGGCATATAAACTTGTACTACTGTAGTAGGCGTGGGCTTCGTGTCTATCTTGGCCACAATAATGCGTTCACTATGCTGATTGTAGTAGCTTACCCGCACTCCTATTTTTTTTATTCATTATTAAACCTACTCCTACACTACCCCTATTTGATTTTGTATTTATAACCCTGTATTCACCTGACCAAAAGTCTTGTTTCTCCTGCCACCAAACTTCACTAATTCCATCTATATCTAACTTTAACCTATCCATTTCCCTTTTTAAATTTTCTAACCTACCTGCCTGATTAAGGGATCTGACATTTCACACTACAATCCGTAGAACGCCAGTTTTCTTTCTCTTGATAATGACGTCCTCATGATTATTCCACACCCGGAGATTCGAATGGGGGACTATTTTACCTCCGGAATATTTTACCCAAGAGGACGCCATCATCATTTACCCACACAGTAAAGCTGCGTACCCTCAGGAAAAATTACGGCTGTAGTTTCCCCTTGCTTTCAACCGTTCGCAGTACCAGCACAGCAAGGCTGTTGTGGTTAGTGTTAGATCAGTCAGTCATCCAGACTGCTGCCCCTGCAACTACCGAAAAGGCTGCTGCCCCTCTTCAGGAACCTCACGTTTGTCTGGCCTCTAAACAGATACTCATCCATTGTGGTTGCACCTACAGTACGGCTATCTGTATCACTGAGGCACACAAGCCTCCCAACCAAAGGCAAGGTCCATGGTTCATGGAGGAAGAATAGACTGTCTTTATGTTACCTAGGTAAACATATATGAGAAAAATCACAATTTAACGTTAATTAAGTAAACAACAACTAAATAAACTTCCATTGTATCACTATGTTGCAGAGTAGACGTGTTATCCCTCAGTAATGACACACACTAAGCATTAAATAGTGTAGTGCATCAAATGCCAGCCAATCGCTTATTCGATTACTAATTATCTCATAGAAAACTGCCTCATTGTGGGATTGTACCACTTACTCTGAATCTAGGCAATTTTCTTGCACAGATTTTACATTTTTTCCTCACCTAGCTCACTGTTTGTTGTATGTTACTGTTGCTCACTTGGACATATAACAGCACAACTTAGCATTGTGTTGGCTGAAGTAATAATGAAGTATGGAACAGCACAAGACAATGTTATTTGCAGATGGGACACTTTATACACAGATGCGCCCACTCAAGGGCTGAAGTTCCTCGCAATCTCTCGAAGTCTGTCCACACGTTCACAGTGCGCTGCACAACATAATCCATCACAAATCTATGGCACTGAGTTGCTGAACAACTGCAACATGCACAACTGACAAAACAATAATGAGCCACAAGCCTGTCCCAGTCTTGATATATAGCTTCAGTATGTATCACGATATCGAGTGACAATTTCTAAATTGTCAGTGCATCTGCCCCTCTAGTCTAAACACACCTTCTTGTCACACTAAGTTTCTAGTAATTTTCCCACCTGGGACTGGACTGACAGTAGTCTTTCCTATTGTAGATCCGTGTTTAAGGAACATTTCCTTAATTTGTGTTTCTATGATATCCACTTGTTCAAACAGCGTTATCATCAATCACTGAAAACCACATGGTGGGTTTCTTTTGATTTGGAGTTACAGGTTTAGTACTCTCTTCACATGAATCATATTGAAGACCAGTGCACACAAATTTTAATTTAGTTAACTGCCCATTTATTAAACATTCGAAATGAAGGAGCACATTCTTGACAACCTCCACTACGTATGGGTGAGTTTCTGTTGTCAATAAACTACCCAAAAGAAAGTCAGCAGGGCTATCTGAGGAAGGTATACAGGGTGGTCCATTGATCATGACTGGGCCATGTATCTCACGAAATAAGCGTCAAATGAAAAAACTAGAAAGAACAAAACTTGTCTAGCTTGAAGGAGGAATCCAGATGGTGCTATGGTTGGCCCACTAGATGGCGCTGCCATAGGTCAACGGCATGGTGATATCTTTGAACGTTGTGTATAGTTCTGCCACTGGGCACAAGAAAAATTACGGGACGATGACAGATTTTTTGATTGCGTTCTATTTGGCAACGAAGCGTCATTCACCAACAATGGTCACATAAACCAGCATAATATGCACTATTGAGCAACGGAAAATCCACGATGGCTGCAACAAGTGGAAAATGAGCGATCTTGGTGGGTTAATGCATGGTGCGGCATTAGGGGAGGAAGGATAATTGGCCCCCATTTTATCAATGGCAATCTAAATGGTACGATATATGAAGATTTCCTACGTAATGTTCTATCAATGTTACTACAAGATGTTTCACTGCATGACAGAATGGCGATGTACTTCCAACATGATGGATGACTGGCACATAGCTCACGTGCAGTTGAAGTGGTATTGAATAGCATATTTCATGACAGGTGGATTGGTTGTCTAAGCACCATACAATGGCCTGTACATTCACCGGATCTGACGTCCCCAGATTTCTTTCTATGGGGAAATTTGAAGGATATTTGCTATCGTGATCCACCGACAACACCTGACAATGTGTCAGCGCATTGTCAAGGCATCTGCGAACATTACAGAAGGCAAACTACTTGCTGTTGAGAGGAATGTCGTTACACATATTGCCCAATGCATTGAGGTTGACGGACATCATTTTGAGCATTTATTGCATTAATTGCAATTAGGTAATCACGCTGTAACAGCATACGTTCTCAGAAATGATAAGATCACAAAGGTACATGTATCACATTGGAACAACCAAAATAAAATGTTTAAATGTACCTACGTTGTATTTTAATTTAAAAACCTACCTGTTACCAACTGTTAGTCACAAACATATGGCTCACAACGTTAGACGATTACAGCGCCATCTATCACAAAGCGAAAAAAGTGGTCCAACTAATACATTCATATTTCTTTATGTACTACAAGAATATGTAATGAAAATGGGGGTTCCTATTTAAAAAAACGCAGTTGATATCAGTTTGACCTATGACAGCGCCATCTAGCAGCGGGCCAACCACAGCGCCATCTGGTTTCTCTCTTCAAGCTAGATGTGTTTTGTTCTTTGTAGTTCTTTCGTTTGATGCTTATTTCATGAGATATTTGGTCCGGTCACTATCAATGGACCACCCTGTATAAACAAAACTGTTTGGAAGACAAAGTTGATGTTCATCTTACATTTAACACAACATGTCCCAACATCAAGAAATCATGATACCTATGCTGACTCGATATGATGGACTGGATTTAGCTGGACTGAAGGGGTTACAGGAACCTAACCATGATGTTATCAGCCCCTCCATACTATTTGCATTATGCCAGGAAGAGTACTCAGAGAGGAATGACACACAAAACAAATCCTGAGGAATGAGATTGTAACAGAGAACTAATCAAATCAAGAGAGAGCAGAAATAAATGAGTGAGAGAGGGGCAAGAAGGTGAAGGTAGGTGCATTATTCCACCCCCAATACAGTACAATGTGATGGGAGACGCACTCTCTACATTCAACCAACTTCTCCTCACCCTGCATTACAATCAGAAAAACGAACAACATAGAGAAGTTTATAAAATCATATGAAAGAGACCAACAATGGTGAGATAGTAAATAAACATCTGATGTAAGAAACAAGAAGAGTTACAAAGGTGGGTAGAACAGGAGCCAGGTTGGATGACAGCCACAGCAGCCATAGGCCACCTGGCCTGGAGCAGGTGACAGGGCACTCCGCCAGTCAGTCAAGCAGCCGACTAGGCCAATTTGCTCTAATTCACAAGAAGCAGTAGAAACCACTTTGGGTAAAGTGTAAAACCTTATCAGCCATTTTGGTGTCGACTGCCAGCACAAGAGGCAGCAGGTCAGCAAGTTTAAGGTTTTGCTGTAAAGTGGCAAAATTAGGGCAATCCAGGAGGAGTTACCCACCATCAGACAGGCACCACACCAACAATGGGGTGGATCCTCATGCCACAGGATGTAGCACTTGGTCAGCCAAGTACAGTCAATGCAAAGTCATCAAAGAATGGCAGATTCCCTACAAGACGCACTAGAGAACACTGCCGCATGGTCATGATCCATTTATTGTTTGCAGTTTGCTCGGAGAAACCAGGAAATACCAACCCATGTTCCAAGCCTCCAACAACTGATGGCATGGGGTTGACCGAAGGTCCGGTTCTGATACCCACATCTCCAATGTAAGCATGCTGGTAGCCAACATGGCCAATCAGTCAGCATATTCACTCCCTGGGATCGCAAAGTGACCTGAGGTCCAGACGAAGATAACCAACTGTCCTGCTTGATAAAGATCAAAAGGGGGATCTGTCACAGCCAATGGGTATTGAGGATACCACATCGCCTGAAGACAAACTCATACACTCCCTGCCTATTAAGAATGTTTCATGGTGCAATAATGAAGGTGACTGAGGGCTTGAGGAATGGCCACTGATTTGGCAATGGATAAATTGCATCCATTCGGAAGTGAAAACATTGCATCCATTCCGCAGTGAACATAGTTCACTGCACCTTGCATGGGCACATGCAAAACCAGTTCCCCCACTATCTGTAGAGCCTTCAGTGTACACCATTTCCAAACCTGGAATTCAACAAGGACATCTTGACAATGAACAACCATGGAGTCAACAGTGTCTTTCGGTCCAAAGGATAGGTCGAGACAGATCAAAGGACAGTATAAATTCCATACACAATTGCTCCCCAACAAGATGTGTCCATGTGGAAAGATGGAGTTCAGAGTAGAGACACTGTATGCGAAGTGCAGTTGTGACTCCAGTCCTGAGCCTTTGTTGTAGGATGCGGATCTCCCTCCAGGAAAAAGGACACAGTAGTTTGGATGCTCTGGGGAACAGCAAGCGTTTACTGCATAGTTGGACAGCAGCTGGTGGTGTCAGACATGCAATGGAGGGGCCCCAGCCTCCACGAGTAGACTGTTCACAGAGCTGGCCCAGAAGATGCCTGTTGTTCACAGAGCTGGCGCAGAAGATGCCTGTCGCAAGTCACACCCTATAATGATGTATCAGGTCCAGCATCTACAATGCTGAAGGCAATGGTTTGCCATACATGAGACCTCCGTAATCCAGGTGGGAAAGGGCCAGAGCTTTTTAACGTTGCAGATGTGTAAAAGTGTAGAGTGGTCTGCACCCCAGCTGGTGTTACTGAGGCAGCGGAGAGTAATTACGATGTAACCAGTAAGTCTACTTAACATGGCAAAAATGGGGAAGCCATGTGAACCAAGTTCTGGTTGTGGATAGACAGTATTATGGTGACAAGTGTGTGACTCTGGTCTTGGCAGCTAAAAACCAGACGCCAAGTATCAGTGCCCAGAACTGCACCTTTCGTAACGCATCCTGTAGTCAGCATTCTGCAACACCCACAGTGGAGGAGCAACAGTAAAAGCAAAAATCAATCATCACCATACAGAAAGGATGACACTGTAGACTCCACAACTGCAGCTAGACTATTGATAGCTGCTAGAAAAAAGTGCACTCAAGACAGAGCCCATTCTCTTGTATTAGGGGGTATGGGAAGCACCAATTTGAACCCAGAAAATACAGTGTGACAAGAAGCTCTGCACAAGAACAGATACCGGGACCCAGAGACCACACTTTCTGAGGGTAATGAGGATGTTGCCTTGTGGGTCATAAGCCTTTTGGAAGTCAAAACAAAGATAAGGAGCTGATGCCAGATGAAAGCTGACCACATGGCAGACTCCAGGCAAACCAGACTATCAGTGGTAAAACAGCCTTGGTGAAAACCCTCTTGGTAAGGAGCCTAATGACTCCAAGACTCAAGGTACCAACACAGCTGTTGGCTTACTTTATGTTTGAGCAACTTTCAGAGAACATTAGTAAGACTAATTGGGCAATAGCTGTCCACAGCATGGGGCTGTTTACGTGCTTTCTGTACCAGGATGATCATATTTTCTCGCCACTGAGATGGGTACTTACCCTTGCTCCAGATATGGTTGAAAACAGCATGGATGTGATGTCTGCAATCCGCCAATAGGTGTTTGAGCATTTGGCTGTGAACAAAGTCTGGCCCTGGAGCTGTGTCATGGCAAAGGTCTAGAGTATAGAGGAATTCCCACTAACTGAACGAAGCATTATACGACTCTGGGTGATGTATCGGAAAGCTTTGTGAATTCACTCCTCTCGCTGTTTGAGGACATGAAATACTGGCTGAGGATTCTCCAATGCAAAATCATACTGAATTGTAATCTGGGGGATGGGGGGTGCAGAGGGAGGGGTGATAGTTATAGGAACATTATCCAGGTTGTCATAGGCAAGCAGGATCTGCAGCTTACCGGGGCATGCCATTTTAATCCAAGATTATTCACTTTTTATTTTCGGAAACATTACTATTTCCCCAAACCTGTCATCAAGATGTTTCAACAAAGAACAATAGCTTTGTGGTCATTATGGGCTCTTCATCAGTCCTAGAGCACACAAAGTAATTTGGGGAGTATTTCTCTCCTTGTCTCTTGGTCCCATATTCCTCCCATAGGGTAGACAGGGAATGAAATGTTCTGGGGGCCATGTCTATTCACAATGTAATAGTCTTTCCCTTCAAAAGAGATTGCTGGGGCCATGCAGCAACCAACAGAAGAAAGTTTGATCTGCTTCATTTGCACAGGGATCCCACAAGCTGCTAGGGAAATAGATGTCAACCCAGACAGAGTCCCGCATGCTTCAGCAAGCCTTTACAACTGGGGCGACAGGGGCAAGTGCCCCAGAGGTTGCCCTATAAAGACAGTTTTACCTCAGCAGCCATTCACTTCATTAGCGAGTTGCACACCTCGAGTTTGAGGATTTTTTTACGAATGTATGTGCCTTTGTTGTGGTCCTGGCGGTGAAGCCGAGGCCCACATTCCCAGGAATGCACATTTCACCATCATACCTACCAATGGTCCCTGAAACATGCACATATTTTATGGTAGAAAAGGTCCAGAGGTGCTGGGCAGTTGCCACCTCAGGAAACACAGGTGCACTGTACCTGCAGTCAATCATTACAGGTGGAGCTTCTTACAAAGGATGTTGCCGCCCCTCTCCCCCAAGAAAAATCACGAGCATGCAGAATTAAATCACATCCAAGTACGGCAGGCAACAAGAAGAAAATGCAGTGGAAAGGCAGAGGGGTAAGAAATAATAGTAGAAAGATGGACTTGCAGCATGGAAAGAGAAGCAACGCTGCAAGAGGCGGAGCTCTGTGTTGGCCATGCACTTGATAAAAGATGTGAACCCCTTGAGGGGGTGCGGGTGGAGGTGTCAGTACAATGCTGTGTGCCCTTTTACAGCTATTACTGCTGGCGTATGGCTCCTTCTCCACTTCCACCCTTGACTGTACTGAATCAAAATATAAGTTTTGCTCAATGTTGAGTCCACCAAGCATGAAAGAAATCTGATTATCTGACAGGAAGAACAGTCTATTTTCATTTATGAAGTTCATCACAAAGATACTCCTTCAAATACCTTAATGACAAAATAAAAGGACATCAGACAATCCCATGAACATATCTTGATGTGCTTTCCTTTTGCAATAGTGTACTGGCAATTATAAATTTTAAAGAATTGAAGGGACCAGCATAAGAAAGCACTAACCCTCAATTTAGTAAGAATTAGTCAGCTCGTTTTACCTATTGTCTATTAGAATGCACCACAAGCTAGTAACTAGTAATTCCACATGTACACCAGAAAGATCTATCTATCAAATACACTGTTTTGCCTTATTGTATTTATGCTCTTGCTTTTTAATTTAAGCAAGCATACAAGATGCAATAATTCAAGATACGCCCTTGTCAGTTAGCACTTTCCTCCACCAAACCCTTCAGTTATAAGATTTCAGTATTACATCCTGCACATACATTATGGCAACCAGCTGCTGTCAAAGAGAGATCACAAAGATAATGATGGCTGTTACATCCTAGTAAAACAACATATTGAGGAAATACATCAGTAACCTGCAGCTCGTATAAAAATCTGTCTATATTATTTAGTAAACCAAATTGAAGCAGTGATTCCATTTGTTTAAATAATTTTCTGGCATTTCCTTCCTACTACACTCTTCTGATGAAGACTGTAACCGAAAAACAATACCACTGTGTGTTTCAAAAACATTATATCAATGTGAATATGTTACAGTGCTAAGGAAACGTTGTGTAAATTGCTTATTTGTTTCCTTTATAACTAATGTTAAACCAAACAAATAACTTCTACAGGTCTACATTCTTCAGATAAATAATACACTCCTGATAATTAACTAAAGGCAACTGAAGTTACCTGAAGATATTGTGTAAGCTTCAAAATATGTTGCAAGAAATCTCTTCATCCTGTATACAGCCACAGCTCCTATCCCTGTCTTACTGAGTAATCATTCCAGTTTCAAGAAGGGATTAGTACTTCATATTTGAGATGTTTCTTACTTGACCAGGAAAAGGTAGAGTCCATGATCAAAATATCGCCACATTTCAGAGTAAAGATGTACTCTAGCAATACATTTTGGAGGTCTTGGTGCCAAAATGTGCTCTGCTTCTGCTATGCTGCCGGCCAAACCATAAACAACCACATATTTGTTCATGAAGAACTGTCCCATGCAGTAACCCAGGCCACAAAGAGACCACCAGTCGATATTTCTGACAATCTGCAATCAGTCAATCGAAACCACTGTGCACATCAAAAAATCTCAATTAACACAATGCAATAGGTATAAATTGCTTACTCAAAAAATTAATTTCCATAAGAAAATCATGAATCTAATTGCACATTCCTAGTCAGGTTACACAGTTGCCACACGGCAATGGCATTACTGGTATATTTATGAGTAAGTTCTTTGACAAAAAAGTTACCATTTACATTATTTACTGTCTAATCCATACATATTTCCATAAGCATAATATGAATTATTCAAAGTCACTGGTAACTCACCTGTGGTTGTTGCTGCAGAGCATTAAAATATAGGAAATGCAAAGAAAAATCCGTAACTAACAGCCAGAAAATAAAGCGCAAGATTTTTAAAGACAGCTTCATAACGTGTGTTCCTGTCAGTGTTACTGTACTCATCACCTGTGGAAAGAACAAGATTAAATGAAATTAACTTTTTCTCAATAATTCTAAAGAAGAGATGACTCACAATTACTCACCCCTTCATGGAACACTTCATACAAAATAAGTGGTCCCATAAACAGGGTAGGTAAGTAGAAGCAATAGCCTAAGAGATTAATACAGTTTCTCAGATCAGCTGTGTAGTTTACTTCATTCACTTTGTCAAGTGTAAAACTGAGGCAACGCATGTGTGTCCAACCTAATGCAGCATGAAGCAGGTATTCAGCACTGAACGAAAGTTGTAACCATGCCTGAAAAAGTCAATACAAAGCTACAGAAATTATTTTAACATGTTACTTTAATACAATAATTTTTATAATCAAGCTTATACCTGAATTCTACCTTAAAAAACTACTTATAATCTAAATGCAGCAATAAATGAGATTCCCATTTAGTTACAGGTAGTTGTCAAAAATAAGTACACAGAAGTACACTGTCTGACCAAAAAGTTTCGAGACTGATTATATTCCTGGTGTACAAGCAATGTCAGCGCAGTGACTACGGTGGCAGCTTCAGCTAACAACTGTACACAACAGATGTGCATTCAACCAGTCAACTGGGAGAAGGCAGTGTTAAGTAGTGGATGTGCAGTCACAGTGTATAAATTTGTGGTGTCACAAAAGGCAGTGGAGTGACTTCTTTAAGCCAAGAGCTCACATCATACTCTGAGATAATTTGGATGAGGAAAAAGTATGTAAAGTCTGTACCGCACACCTTAACTACTGAACACAAACAGAAAGATGTGGACACCTGCTGGAACTTGATAGAAATCCAACGTACAGGCAATTTTTTGGAAAAAAAAAAATCATGGGTGACAAGACACTGTAATCAATACACACCTAACACAAATTGACAAAGTAAAAAAATTCATATAAAGCATCAACACTTTGGTTTGAATATCAGTAATATAATTAATGTTCTCTTCTCTATTTTTTATTAATCCAGTCTCTAAACTTTTTGGATTGACAAGGTAACCTCACTCTGTAATGATAGAACTCAATACCAAACTAGATATGTTGAATACATGGCACATCATAGAAATGGGTCTTTCAGAAATGTATAATCTCAGAAACCCACACTTGTCTAGTCCATGGACTACCATGTCAATAGATGTGTGTACTGTGGGAATACAATACCTTCTAGCATCCTATTATTTGGTTTTGTTAATACAGCTTCTTACTTTTTTGTTCTTATCTGTTCTTATTTTTAAGTTGTGCACTTGTGAACCAGTAGGAATTTTTGTCCACATGATGAAAATGCAGCTACTTGCATTGTGTTTTTGGATGTTCAAGGACATCTGTCACTGGACTTACTAATTATTAAGAAGTTGATTTTGTACTTTACAAACTGGTTGAGGCAAATACTGGGATTAGGTCATTAATTACAAAAGAAATGAATGAATAAGAAATATGTGCTAAGTAGGTAATTGCTAACGTGATGATGTGCCTAAGAAACAGTATTGGAGAAGTAGAACAAGATAACAGGAGATTATTTTCAGTACTGTAGTTACAATGGACAATTTCAGTGCTTAAGCAAATAAAGCACTTAAGACATTAAATATATTGTTGTGACTCGCCGATCTTTCAAAGTGCCGCCGCGCAGTTACGTGCGTCCTCTATATGCAGCGCTGTCTGCCAGCCATGCAGCAGCAGCGCCACCTAAGCGGCCAGCCAGCCAGCGGCTGCTAGACTTTGACTCGGTTATGATTTGACTGTTAAAGTGTACAGACGTCTTACTCAGTTTACTTGATCTGTGACTTTCATGTATTGCGTCTTCCTTAAAATATATTTGTTTAACTTGAAGTTATTACAATTGGCGACAAGGTAGTGATTTTTCTTTTCCATCATTGACTCACATGTTTCCATGGCTACTTTAGAGCAACTATTGCAAGGTTTCATAGAACAGCAAACGCTTTTCACAAATGCGATTCGTGATTTCATCGCGGCATCAAATGCGGGGCATCTCTCGTCGTTGTCTCTACATAGTTTTCCTCCTTACGACAACACGGCGGAAGACTGGTCTGATTACGAAAAAGTCTTCGACAGCACTTCTTGGCATTTATGTCTCATGTCGTGGACGAACAAACATGTAAGTCTCTGTTCCTTTCATGGATTTCACCTCAAACGTATCGGTTGTTGTCGCAATTGGCTCCTTTGAAAGATCCTGCGTCTTTGTCCTTTGCTGAAATGTGCTCACTTCTGTCCGTCTATTTTCAAAAGCAAACACCTCTCGTGTTGCCTTTTATTGTTGTCAAAAACAACCGAATCAATCCTATCGCGCTTGGGCTGCTGAACTTCATGGCCTCAGTAGAAAGTGTCAATTTGTTACTGAAGTTCACAAATAATCGTACGCCAATTCCATGGTACGGGATGCTATTATCTGATTGGCACCCGACAAAGAAGTTAGGCAACATGCCCTTCAGTTGGCAAATCTGACTCTAGATGAAGTCCTATCCATCGCTCAGTCTCTTCAAATTTCTCGCGACGCTGGAGTGCAAATAGAGGCATGGGGCGATGTCAGGGAAATACAACCTCTGTGCGATGTTGACGAAGCGTGTGGTGTCCCTCCGCCGGCCGATGTGGCCACAGTACGCTCCGTAGCACAGCCTCGGCCTAACCATAAACAAACCACTAAGAAACTGCAGCAAAACCCACGGCAACTTCCTCCATGTCCGCGGTGTTTTACGAAACATTCATGAGAAGATTGCCCACAACGTGTGTCAAAAATAAAAAAAAGGGGTCATGTGTCATCCGTTTGCAAATTCGACAGCATACATGATGTTCATGAACATGACGCTGATTCTGTGTTGTCTGTCAATTGTACTTCTTCCCTTTCAGGGAAGTTACTCCTCACTGTCCAAATACTTGGTCGAGATGTTCGCATGCAGGTGGATACTGGTTCTGCTGCCACTATCATCAATTCTCAGATGTATCTTCAGTTGGGTTCTCCAATCCTGTCACCTGTCACTAGGCAATTACGGACTTACAATAAACAGAAGATTTCTCACTTGGCACAATTTGATGCTGAGGTATCTTACAAATCTGTCATTCGCACTGTTCCCATAGTTGTGGTTGACCAGAGCAACGCGGAGAATCTTTTTGGTATCGAAGCCTTTCGCGTTTTTGGGTTCTCCATAGATGACTCTGTCAATATCGTCTCTAATGCTATTCCTTATGCTCAATTGGATTCCTTGTAGACGACATTTTCGTCCCTTTTTTTTCATGGGTTAGGCTGTGCAAACGACTTTGAAGCTCATATCACGCTCAAACCCACTGCTCACCCTAAGTTTTTTCGGGCTCGGCCCATTCCTGCGGCCCTTCGTGATCAGGTCAAACGGGAGCTGGATCATCTCACTGCTTCAGGGGTCTTGCTTCCTGTCACTTCCTGAGTGGTCCTCTCCTATCGTTGTTGTTGCCAAGCCAAATGGTGATATTCGTCTCTGTGGTGATTTCAAAGCCACTGTTAATGCTCAATGCCTTATCGACACTTACCCTATGCCTCGTCCTGAAGAATTGTTCACTAAACTTGCTGGAGGCCAGTATTTTTCTAAACTTGACCTATCAGAAGCTTATCATCAACTTCCTCTCGATGCTGCTTCCCGGAATTTTCTGGTCCTTAACACGCCTTTCGGCCTCTATCAATACCAACGATTGCCATTCGGGGTTGCCAGTGCCCCTGCTCTCTTTCAGCGATTCTTGAAACAATTATTGCTCACTGTCCCTGGGTGTATAAATTACCAGGACGACATTGTTGTCACTGGCTCCACCACTGACGAACATCTTCAAAATCTCCGCACACTTTTTCATGTCTTACAGACTGCTGGTCTTAAGTGTAATCTTCAGAAATCAAAAATTTTTCAGGCATCTGTCACGTACTTGGGGTTTCAACTCTCTTGGGATGGTATTCGTCCGCTTCAGCAAACTTTCGCTGCGATCGATGCCCTTCCTCGCCCTACTTCTGTTAAGGAACTGCAGGTCTTCTTGGGGAAAATAACGTACTATCACAGTTTTTACCATCTGCTGCTTCAGCGGCTCAGCCATTGCATCGCCTGTTGCATAAAAACATGCCTTTTCACTGATCCGCGACACACGATGCGGCTTTCCAGAAATTGAAGACTATGCTGAAACAGGCCCCATGCCTGGCTACTTATCGACCTGGCCAACATCTTGTTCTTGCCACAGACGCCTCTCAATATGGGGTCGGTGTAGTCCTTGTGCATCGTTTTTCTGACGGTTCTGAACAACCCATTGCTTATGCCTCCAAAACACTCACGGATGCCCAATAAAAGTATTCTCAAATTGAAAAAGACGCTTTGACCGTTATTTATGCTCTTCATAAGTTTGGTGTTTTTCTCTATGGATTCAAATTAAATCTTGTTACGGATCACAAACCACTTGTTTCCTTGTTTCATCCATCAACGTCACTTCCCGACAAGACTGCACACCGCCTCCAGCGTTGGGCTCTTTACTCGTCTCGTTTCAATTATGAGATTCATTTCCAGCCGACGGCTCAACATACGAATGCTGATGCACTGTCTCGTTTTCCCATGGGTCCTGATCTGACATCCAATAGGGACAAACTTTTGTGTTTCCACCTGGATGTTGCCGAGTAGCGGGTTGTGGGCGGGTTCATCATCACCAGGTACCGGCTGGCGGCTGCTACGGGTTCTGACCCTACCCTCTCCCGGGTTTTACACTGTATTCAGAAGGGTTGGCCAGATCGTCCGTCCGCTAAGACTTCTGATCCATTGCGGAACTACTATGCTTTGCATTACCGCCTCACTGCTAGGGACGGTGTTATCCTCCTTTCCACTGAAAATGCTTCGCCACGTGTTGTGATACCTGCGTCTTTGCGTGCTTCGGTCTTGTGCCTCCTTCACCAAGGGCACTGGGGTGTCTCTCGCACAAAATCTCTGGTGCGCTCTCATGTGTACTGGTCCAGTATCAACACTGAAATCGCACACATGGTCGCTCCTGCGGCCCTTGTGCGTCACAGGCCGCCGTCCTGAAGTTATCTCTGTTACCGTGGCCTTCGCCTGAGAAGCCCCGGGAGCGTATTCATGCTGACTCCGCGGGACCTTTTTAGGTACTTATTGACAGCCTGGCTGATCTCTTACATGGCCGACAGCCCTGCACGCTACTTCATCTTCTGCTGCCTTCCACCCCACGGCCACAGGCGCCTTCGCTTGCCCAGTTCACTGCCGAAGACCTTGTATGGGTACGGGGATATGGCAGGCCGCCAAAATGGAGTCCTGGCTGCATCTTACGACACCATGGCCGATGCCTGTATGAAATCCAGACAGACACGGGTATTGCAGTGCGTCATTCGGACCAGCTTCGGCCTCGTGTGCCGGCAACGCCTGTTCCAGATGCCGCTACACCACCTTCGGCTCTACCTGATGCTCAGGATACTGGAATCTCTCATTACTCACAACGCTGTCCTCTCACCATAATATCGGCGCCAGCACAAGAACAGATGCCACCAGGAGACGTGCCCATGCAGGAACCAGATGACCATCATCTGTTGGAGCAACTCTACTCGCCTCCTTCTCCTACGGATGCAGACACATCGCCCATGTCTCCTGTTGTAACAACCGGACTTGCCGCAACAGGCAGATTGGTGCACGGAGCCCCAGCAGATTCGACCTCCACATCTCTTGTCATCTCGACCCGTTATCATCGGGGACACTTCCATCCATACGGGAAGCCTCCTCCTCGAGACTTTACGGCCAGTCAAACAACACCTATGGATGTTAGCAATCTACAGGCCACCTCCATCAAGACCTGTGCAAAAAATTCAAAGGGGGGAAAAGTGTTGTGGCTCGCCGATCTTTCAAAGTGCCGCCGCGCAGTTATGCGCGTCCTCTACATGTGGCGCTGTCTGCCAGCCATGCAGCAGCAGCACCACCTAAGTGGCCAGCCAGCCAGCGGTCGCTAGACTTGGACTCAGTTATGATTTGACTGTTAAAGTGTACACACGTCTTACTCTGTTTACTTGATCTGTGACTTTCACGTATTGCGTCTTCCTTGAAATATATTTGTTCAACTTGAAGTTATTACATATATTAATCTGTTGAGTATTATTACTACAATGTCGGAGTATGTGATCTTACAGTAAAAGTATCTTGGCCAAATTGTGAACTAATTTGTTTCTGAGATTTAGTCTCATATGAGATTACCAAATGTTGATCATATTATCGGACTGCATGCACAAGACAAATGTTTAACACAGGCCAGACAGATCAGTGACACATTTTCAATTGACATAACTCTGTGCATTGATTACATAACAGCAATGACTAATCTGCATAAAAAAGGTGATACTGTGATTTGCAAGTGTTTTAACAGTAACTGTTAGCTCCTGTTCTGCTCAGGGTGCAATTGATAAACTGAAGTTAGGAGTCCTGAAAATGAAATTTTGTTATGTCATCTTCTAAATGATTAATAACAAACTATACAAGAGTGAAAGAAATAGCTGAAATGGCACATATTCTTTCGCAGTAGGTGTCTTAAAAATTAATTTACAATCACCTTCTACTGATTACAGGTCAGAAATAAGGTCTATTTCATTCATCCCTGCCTTCAAATGAAGAACCTATTAATTGCCAGTGGTATTTTGTTCATTAAACTACTGTAAACAATTTGTGGTAACTTAAATTTAATGCAGTTAAGCTGTTGCTTTGTCAGTTCTACTAAACAGGTGCTGTTTCTTTGAAGTTACTGGTTGAACAGCTACACAACCACACGGGCACTGATCTTAGAACAGCAATCATCTGTGTATCTTAAAAATAAATAACTGTTTACTATCAAGCTGAATCTTTAGTTACTGAGTATGTACACCAATGATTTGGAATACACACTGCTAAAATGGATGTCTTCAATTTGCTTTTGAATTTATATGACTTGTCAACTTCTTGTGTTATGTTAGTTGTAAACTTTCTGAAGACTATTGCATCAGAATACAGAATCCCACTATGACTCATATGGAACATATTATTAGCAACAAATGTTTTTCTTTAAACTGGACAGTGAGTGTATAAACTCCAGGATCTTTCAAAAAGTCTTTGTAATATGCCTCGCACATTAGACCCTATTCTTATCCCAATGTGTGTGTTTTTCAGAGCAATCAACAGCAAGATTATCAGTGTTCATGTTAAGATAGTCTAAGTTGAATGTGATTAAAAGCAGAGGAAATGTTAAGTGCATCATAAAATACAAACTGGCTTATAATACCTGAACCCTTACAGTTTACGGAGAAAGTCACGCATTTCACAAATTCCTCAAGTCTTACCGCATTGATCTCCTGGTCTGGAAAAATTGAGGCAAAATCATCTGGAGTAGGATGCAACGCATCACTGCATTGTGCCCTATCTGTAATTGATTGGAGCATTTCATCTTGCCTTGGTGACTGGAAGGCGGTACACCATGGACAAGTAGTTTATCTAATTAGTCACAATTTACTGTCCCACACTTCTGGCCATTCTTATTTCTACAAATGTGTGATACCGCATCTCAACCGTGAGAAAATATCATGTAGGAGGACTGTACATTGAGCCACAGAATTTTGAATATATGCTACCTTGGCTGCCACACTTGCTAATTACTTTCCCCAAATTCCCAGCTGCCCCGGTGCCTAGCTCAATGACACATTTTCCAGCAACCTTTGCAAGTGGAGAAGGGAGTCCTGGATGTTCTGAACATGTGTGTGTGCTGGATACTTGCTCACTTTTGCAGAATAAAAACTTTGTTTATTTTACCTGCATTTGCCTCTGAAGATAATCCCCAAGACAAAAGCATGGGAAAGTACGCAAAATATCCTTGCATCCCACTTTTCAAGTAAACACAATGGAAAATACTTCTGAAAGCAAATCACGTTGCACTTTTTATTTACTTATTGACTACCTTGATTAGCTTTATATGTGCTGAATCCATTTTAACGTTTAAAGCAACTGAACCCTTAAAGAATGTCTACTTTTGGTACCAGCATATCATGTTTTATTAATTTGATGCTACATTACATCAGTCTTATTAAGATTACAACTTGACCTGTTAGTTGTGAATTAACTGTAGGCCTGTTTCGCTATTGTCTACGCTGTGTCTGGTAAGTTTAGGTTTAGTTACTTTATTAACATGCATGTATTGTCAACATAACAGTTTTTAGAAAGAAATATTCACATGACAAAACTACAAGGTTATAGAGAGAGAGAGAGGGGGATAATGTGTGACCAACAGTCATGTTACAGTACTGCCAATAGACACATTTGAAAATGAAAATACTAATCCTAACTCTTGAAACTATTAATTCTTTGCCAGGGAGGAAGGGGGATATGATGAAGAAGGTTAGAAATGAGTAGCAGGTCACTGAGACCCTAGGATGAGATAAAGTCAAGAGCCAATCAACAACTAGGTCATTAGACATGCAGCAAAAGTTTGGGTTTGGACAAGTACAAGGATAGAAATTAGTCATGCACTTTGGCTGAGAATATGAATACCTAACCTTCTGAACAAGTTCAGACTGACCATGGAGGCAACCTTGCTTGTTACTTAAACCTTAGAATATTTAACTAGCTTTAGTACTTTCACACTTTTAATTGTTTTGAGGGGTGGGGGAAGAGAGGGATGGACGGGAGAGAAAATGAATAATATTCCGAGTGGCATTTTTTCACAAAAGGCATTTTCAGTACTCTGTATCACGTCCCTGTCCCTACACTTGATCCAAGTGCCTTTGAGCCAAGCAGTGCTTCCCTCTGGAGTTCCATACTTTAAATTCACAATTCCACTAGTTAAAATCACTGTTAAAGTTATGCAGTTTTATTATAACACACTAACTGTGTGTATTACTGCGATTAATGGCACTTTGAAAGAAAGTTTTCTTACTGGCACTTAGAACATTCTTAATGAAGTATGTATTTTCTACAGTCTCTTTACTGCTTGCAGTCAGGTGGTGGGCTGCATAGTTCTGTGGTGTAACAATAAGTTAATTTTTTGAATCCAAATCAATTAGTACAAACCAAGACATACTGGTTGTTTTTTTTCTGATGAATGTGAGACCTAGCATTTCGAATATTTTCCATTTCCACTCTTTAGGTTTAAATCACTGTTAGACCATTATCAGTTTCATCCCACTCTCACATATGAATACAACAAAATATGTTATCGAGGGGAACCATATAATTTTAAGAATGACAACACAGGAAACTGTTTTTGTAAAGGAACAACTAGGCTTCATATTGTGAATTTCAACCAGTATTTCAAGATCAGATCATCTGTTGCAAGTGAAATTAGAAATTAAAGAAAAACACGCATGCAAAATATCGATGGAAAAATTAACTTCAAATGCTGTCTGCAACTAGTGGGTATTAGGCTCTAATGATTTCAAATTACATTAATCTAACTTAAATATACAAGGAAAGATAAGTTGTAGAGTAATAATTAAATTATAGAATATTTCGAAAGCCAAGCAGTTGCGACACTAACCAGTGCATCCTCTCTGTGAATCCAAGCTAACATACCAATGCTGAAAGCCCACAGAACAGACTTGCTTCTCATTGTTGACAGTAAGTAAAACACACAAGGCTGCAGGAGAAGGAACACTGTTGCTGTTGAACCAAGGTACCACAATAAAAAGGCAATGGCTACTGTCAGGTGCCACAGTGGGATGAGCTGCAAATAAAAACAATATATGAAAAAGGAATGTTATGCGTATGTGCTGCTTATAAACTAAAATTTTAAGGGAAATTACTATATGTAGTACCAAATACTTTTATATTTTATTACTTTCACTTTGGGGTGGTACTGTAGCGTACCTCCCAAAAGTCCTCCAGTTTTCAGTCTGACAGGACTGCTACACCCAAATTCCTTAACTATCGGATCACTGCCATTCCATCTTTAATATATTAGTTTTTCTTTCCCATCTTATCACTTAACCAGAGTGATTAAAAATGCAACTGCACATACAGTGAGAAAAGAGAGAAGACACTGCTCTCATTACTACGAAATCATTTTCTGTGCTGTAGTAGTTTATATTTTTCAGCTTTCAGCCTTCAACTGTGTTTTTATGCTGCACCTATTTTCTTCAAAATCAAGTCAGTGGTAGTGGATGATCAGTGTACTACAAACATGTTCTTGCAATCTAAAAGTAGTTAAAGACAATACAGCCCATGCACAGCCTAGCACAAAACAATTGTACAAATGATATAGACTCAGAATGGAATGAATGCATACATATGGACTCTGACTGGTCCTACTCTGGTGACCCCAAACAATAAATAGAAACGTGTCTCCAAAACCACAAATTAGTTTGTGAGCCCAGGATCATCAGGTAACTTATTTTTGTTGGATTGTTGTTGGCAGACGTAGTCCAATATGAGGGAGCTACACTATGTGGACAAAGTATCCGGACACATAGCTGAAAATGACTTACAAGTTCGTGGTGCCCTCCATCAGTAAACCTGGAATAGTGTTGGCCCACCCTTACCCTTGATGACAGCTTCCACTCTCGCAGGCATACGTTCAATCAGATGCTGGAAGGTTTCTTGGGGAAAGGCAGCCCATTCTTCACGGAGTGCTGCACTGAGGAGAGGTATCAATGTCGGTCGGTGAGGCCTGGCATGAAGTCGGTGTTCCAAGACATGCCAAAGGTGTTCTATAGGATTCAGGTCAGGACTCTGCGCAGGCCTGTCCATTACATGGATGTTATTGATGTGTAACTACTCCACCACAGGTCGTGCATTATGAACAAGTGCTGGACCATGTTGAAAGATGCGCTCACCATCGCCGAACTGCTCTTCAACAGTGTGTAGCAAGAAGGTGCTTACGACATCAATGTAGGCCTGTGCTGCAATAGTGCCACACAAAACAACATGGGGTGCAAGCCCCTTCCATGAAGAACATGACCACACCGTAACACCACCACCTCCGAATTTTACTGTTGGCACTACAAACGCTGGCAGATGATGTTCACCAGGCATTCGCCATACCTACACCCTGTCATCGGATCACCACATTGTGTACCGTAATTCAGCACTCCACACAACGTTTTTCCATTGTTCAATTGTTCAATGTTGACGCTCCTTACACCAAGTAGGCATCGTTCGGCATTTACCGGCGTGATGTGTGGCTTATGAGCAGCAGCTCGACATTGAAATTCAAGTTTTCTCACCTCCCGCCTAACTGTCATAGTACTTGCAGTGATTCCTGTGTGATGGTCTGGATAGATGTCTGCCTATTACATATTACAACCCTCTTCAACTGTCAGCAGTCTCTGTCAGTCAACAGAGTAGGTCGGCCTGCATGCTTTTGAGCTGTACGTGTCCCTTCACATTTCCACTTCACCATCACATCAAAAACAGTGGACCTAGGGATGTTTAGGAGTGTGGAAATCTCACATACAGACGTATGAACAGTGACACCCCATTACCTGAACACGTTCGAAGTCCATGAGTTCCACGGAGCGCCCAATTCTGCTCTTTCATGATGTCTAATGACTACTGCTGTCACTTATATTACCTGCCAGTAGGTGACAGTACAATGCACCTAATATGACAAACATATGTTTTTGGGGGTGTCCAGATACTTTTGATCACATAGTGTACCACAATGACACAGTGCTGCACCCACAATGTCTGGTAACAGTTAAGATGGATCAGTGCATTGTGTGCCAATGGCAGCTGTGACTATTGTTGCATTTGATTGGGCATCCTTAATAGCACTATATTCAAATAAGCAAATATCACAGCTGATGGTAGCCAAGTTAATGGAAAAAAGCTATGATGTATCTAGATATGTTGTGATTGATGTCACAGTAAACTGCAGACATCGCCCTCACTTACATTCATATCAACTGCACTGTAATCATTAAATAAGCAGTTGTTGTTATGTACTGTTATTTTCTGTGTACTACTGTTTGAAAATGTTGTAGAGGGGAGGCAACAGAGACAAGCTGCAGAATGTTGTCCATCGTGTGTCTGCAACCAAGCAGCCCCCTGAGCAGCAAGATACTATAATAGATTAAAAAAACATACTAATTGTTAAAAGTGGTGAAAGTGCTGTTTGTTTATTCATTTCAATAGTTCCAAAACATTTAACATGGTTCCAATACACAGGACAGTTTTGGTCAGAGTAAACAGAAATTGTGTGAACTTGGGTGTCTGTTAACCCAGGCACAGTCGGGCTTGACTATGTTTCATTGGCTAAGTCAACACGACAGATTGACTACTTGTGAGTTTTGTGGTTCAGCAATTTAATTTTACCGACTGCATATAGTATTAGTAATACTGTGTGCAGTATTAGTAATACTGTGTACAATCAGCAAAATTAAGAGTGAGTTGGTTCAAAGGGTGGTTAGAGTTTAACAGAGTTTGAGATCTTTATAAGTACTAGAGTATTTAACATGTTTAAATGAGTTGTTGAATCCAGAAGGGATTATATAATCATCTGCGATCCGTGTATATTTGGTTTGATGGTTACTTGGAATTGATATTGGTTCCAATTTTGTTCCAGTTTATTGCACTAGTGGGACTCTGCAGAACCCTTTACTGAGGAAGAGTGATTTCTGGTTGTGTATACGAACTGGATGTTGAACTGCACTGAGTTCATGAAGTAGAAAAGTGCAGTGTATGGCGATAGCAAGCATTAGTTGATGAAAATTACAGAACATGAAATTTGTTATACAATATAACCTGCCCGAGTGTTTATAAGATTCTCAACCAATAACGACACAGTTTGCCTTGCCTGGTGGAACCATTCATTTGGGCTATATTTAGTGTTATCTAAAGAAAAACTCTGATGATTAACCACTATATACTGTAACATATGGTGGGGAAGAGTGACAGTTAGCCTCCAATGCCTGAAGAGAAGATCATAAATGGATAAAAGGGAAGGAAATATACAAAAAAAAAAAGATTAAGATAAAATTTATCAATTCAGTTATTACACAAAGCACTTGAAATGAAAATATATTAGTGATCTGTACAGAGTTGCTGTAGCACAGAATATTTCAGCTTGAATTTGACTTTATTGTCAAGATAGCATATTCAGACATCATGCTCCAATATAACCCTAAAAGCAAGGAAAATGCTAACAGTCCGAGACATTTTCCACAAAAGAAATAATTATAAAATGTAAGTAAATAAAAGAAAAAAAACAAGAAAGCAATGTAAAAAGTCAATTACTATATCAGACGTGTATCTAGCAAAATCATCTCATTTTTTAAGAAAGTTATAAAGTGCTTATTGGGGAAAAATTGAGAGAAAAGTAAATACAAGTCACAGATATAATTACTGTTTCTGTTACATTTAAACACCGTAATTTGCCAGCTTTATACACTATAAATGGTATATAGATTTGTTTATTTGTCCATTACATTGCACGGTTGTAATTCTACGGTCACAGTGGAGTAAATGTATTAGTTAATTTAATTAACTATTGGTTATAAAGAGTATAGTAATCAAGTAATAGTTGCAATCTCTTCAGTAACTTAGATGCTCATACAGTATGCATCAGAGTTTCAGTAACCTACTGATTCATCAGAGTGAACAGTGAATACAGCTAAGGACACAGTATTAAAATATAAATACAGTGAATTTTATTATACACGTTGTGTGCTTATACAGTTCACCATTTTTATGTAAACTGTGTCAGCCTATGTTCCATACATGTGCACAATAGACCGAGTATCTACATGCTAAAGTTACTTTGTATTTAGTACAATTAGATAAAATAATAAACCTAAAAGTAGTCTCTTAAAAGCAATCAAAATGTCTTCAACACACATTTATATGTCACGTATTTTAAATTTGTGTTGGGAAGACAGGTAGTAGTTTTCAATAGAAACACATCACACCCTTCAAGTCAGTACATTAAGTGGTGATCCTGGGTTTCCAGAATGTATTTAAAAGCAAATATGTTCTGAGATTCTGATTTGAATCTTGAGTAAATAAAACAAAAGTTGACTTTGTTGTGCTACATATTTCAGTCAATGTAACTATGACATTTGTTTGTGTGTCTATCGACGTGCCAGCGCTTTCGTTTGGTAAGTCACATCATCTTTGTTTTTAGTTATATTTTTCCCACGTGGAGTATTTCCCTCTATTAATTCATAACTATGACATTATATAGAATTGTTGGACTTAGTCCCAAGACAACTACAGTTAATACAATTTAATATTTGGTTTACTTGCAGAGTAACGACCCAGCTTATTCCACGTTGCTACATGTCAGGATGGATCAGAGAAATAGTGAGGGAGCGGACAGATTCACACCTATACGCGCAGTGAAACAGTGGTAGCACTGAGAGATGTTTATTCGAGCAGTCTTGTACAGCACTCCAATCCACATCAGATCCCCACTGTGTGCAAGCAAATGCAGCTGACTGCTGAATGTGTTGATGCCCCAATCAAGCCCCATGGCTCTTATTGTCCTGGGTCACTGTGCCTGCTACCACAGTGTCTGTGCACCATCAGCCATAAGCATGAGCACAGGCTGCCCAGGCCCTCCGGAGTTGTGTCAGGTAAGTACACCTGCACATACTCATTGTCCCCATGTCATGTGCTTGGGTATGTTGGCTGATGCTAGATGTCAAAGCAGCAATGCTCCATTCACCCTCAGGGGTAGACCAGGATGGTGGCTGAAGACATCCAACTGGCTAGGCAGCCACGAGAGCACCTCAGCCAGATTGTACAGAGCTTGCAATCTGTAGGCTGTAATCACTCTGAGGACAGATACTGGCTGGACCCCAGCTCCTCACATCTACCCCGAAACTACCCCGAAGTCCTAGAGCTACCATACCACTGGTATGGCGCACTTCATGACAGAAATCCACGATTTATGTTGCCAACCGACTTCCACAATCAAGGGTGGGTTGTAGTTACTCTGATACTCTAAAGCCCACCATTCTCTCTGATTCAAGATTTAGACAGAGTAGCAGAATGCTTTGAGCCCCTAAGATCAATTATTTATACCCTTACAGGTACACCTCTGACATAGTCTTACTGGAGGGGACAAGTAACTTTGATTCACTGTACTTGTCTTGCCAGTTTTTCATATCTCACTCTACCATGACCATGGGTTGCGAAAGTTGCAACATGTGAGTTTCTCAGTCCAGAGGCTTACTCTGTTAGCACACTGAAATAAAACTTCAAAACTTCCACAACAAAGCAAAAGGAAATTACAAAGCACAAATTCTCTTTCACCTACCTCCTCACTGTCAAAGTGGGAAGGAGTTACTCTCATAGAAATAAGAAAGTTTCTGGCAATTTTAATCCATATATTTGCAAGTGTGAGCCCCCATATACAAGAGCACTGGGCCAAGAGTCCTGTTGTGTCACGTAGTTTCTGTCTAAACATCTTCAGGCCTGACTGGTTTCTTTCTACTTTCAGAATCTTTCACATCAATGAGAATTCAGCAACTAAGGGGGGGGGGGGGGGGGGGGGGAAGAAAAAAAATAGAGAGAGAGAGAGAGAGAGAGAGAGAGAGAGAGAGAGAGAGAGAGAGAGAGACCCACTACACAAGGTCAGACCCTTCCTGGATACAGCATCTGCTAATTTTCTGCATACATATACAACATCTCAAAATATTACAATAGGTGAAGCCTGTGCATATTTCATGGCTATGTATATTTCAAGCAGTACATGCCACAGAAGCCAAATAAATATGAGATAAAAGTGTATAAGTTATCATGCCAGACACAGGTTATGTCCGGAATTTTTCTGTTTACGCGGTGGGGCATTACTTGGGTATGTGTCAGGAAAAGGTTACGCTTCGCTTACAGACAGATTATACACTAGTATACCCCTTGCTTCGGAAATGGAAGCTGCATAAACTGTTCTTGCGAGAACTACAAGACAGTCTAGACAGGGGTTACCTGGTGCTATAAAAGGTCCAGCGATGTGAACTAATTATCAGGCTTAAAGGAAATATCTTAGCATTCTGTTGCAAGGAAATAAGAAATGAGCACATGATAAGTGCAAGGCACATGATAAGTACAAGGCACCTGCTGAAATGGCGACCTTCACTGAGAAGTCAAAGCGAGCCTGTGTACTGGACTATAATAACAAGTTGGGTGCTGACTTATCACACCAGCGACTGTCATGTGCGGCATTTGAGCATTGAACTGTGAAGTGGTGGAGAAAGCTGGCAATCCACATAATACTAATGGTGATGGTAAATCCCTATTTATTGTACAACAATGTAACTGGAAAATGCCTCAACAACATCACAATTTATGACAAATATCTGTGCGGATCTTGCAGAAAGCAGAGACCTCTAACCATGACCTGGTACATCAGGACTCTCCAGACTATTAACTGGAAGCAATGTCATGGAGAAGATTGAGACCCAAATAGGGAAGAAACAGAAACAAAAACACTGTGTAGTCTGTTCTCTGGGAGGCAAAACACTCACTGGAAAAGTATGGCAAAGAGACACAAGTTACCAATGTAGTGAATGCAAAGTGGCATTGTGCAAATTAAAGTGGCATGTTTTAAAATTCATCATACAGAGATCAAAACTGCATCCTAAAATAAAGCCAAAGGAGGTTACTGTACATCAAACAAGCAGTATACATCATTGTTAAAATTTCTGGGTAAAAAAAAATGTAGTTTTCTTCTGAAAAATTAAGTGCCTCGACCAATTTTTCCTCTTTCCAAAAACAATGGTATAATTGTAACTTTTTTGGAAACATATATTAGTTAAAACACTAAAGTTTTGTACATAGTTTCAAACTAGCAAGTCCAGGCTTTTCAGTAAAGGTAATGCCTCTGCTATAACACCAAAACCATTTACGAGTTGCAGTAGTTTAAAATACATTAAAATTAGCAAGGTTTTGTTCACAACCCAAAGTGTTGCCAAACCTCAGGAAGTGTCTATCAGTCTTTCATTGAAAGATATAAATGATCAAATAGGACAAAATAAGACAAATTATAACCCAGATTAAGGATATAAGTATCAAATAGATAAAACCCCAAAGATGGGTCGATGTGATAATGAAGTTAAAATGTTTGTTTCGTAGAAGTGAGTTTTCAGGAAGAAAAAGTAATTTGAAATGTGAGCAGAGTTTGAGTGTTGAAGTTATGTAACTTACAACTCCATGTAGTGGAGTATAAAGCTATTCTCATAACAATGGTGGATATAATTCGTCAAAGGTCCACACGTCACTGAACACTAATATTATTTGTGATCACGTGAATTGGTCTGAGAATAGTAGATGGGATTTAATACAAGAGTTAAAGTTAGGAATATAAACCAGTGAGAATCACTTGTCATCTCTCAAATTAAAGAGATCCTGTTCATCCAGTTATTTTCTTGAAGTCTACATCTATATCTACAGAGATACTCCGTAAGCCACCATACGGTGTTTGGCAGTACCCTTTACCTATTCAAGTGGCACTGCCTTCGTCACAAGGTAGTAACAGAAGTGTTAGATTTATTTTCAATCACTTAGAAGATCCTTTGCAGTGGGATACATCAAATTTAATTCGCTTTACCACTGTTTAAGATTTCACTTTAGCATTGAAGGCCAAGGGAAACACTCAAAGAAGATTGGAGCTCGCATTATTTGGCCCACAAAGGTATAACAACAATTGGTGTGGCTATAGAAATTTTATGAACCACTGCCTTAATCAAGCTTTGTATTTGTATGAATCTGGGAATCAACTACACCTTATCAAAGTATTAATAACCCTACTTACCAAACAGAGTTACAGAATGCTTAGTGGCTGTGAGGTGGACACAAGCTAAACCTCCGTTAGAGATTATTTGAACAAGGCTAATGATAAAACTGAAACAAGATTGCGTAATGTGGCTGAAGTTAGTGGAAATGGGAATAAACTGAGTAATGGAAAAAGTACTTCGAAGGAAAGATACAGATTAAACAAAAAGGGTATCAGAAATTTCAACTATTGGAAACATAGAAATAAAGGAAGAATGAATTGATGTGAATGACACAAGCACCATAATAATAATAATAAAAAGGCGATGAAAAGAACAAACCACTAATAGGGCTAACCCCCCTTTTAGTGTGATTAGTTGGTTCAGGACAGAACTAAAGAAGCCTCGGACAAGCGCCGTCATGGTCGGGGACGACGCTTGAACCCTATGCCCGCCCACAATGGTAATGACACTGCTAGCCAACTGGAAAATGATTTAAATCCAAATAGAGGTGTTTTGCAGGATATGCTTCCTGCAACCACCCTAGAAGGAAAACAAAGACAGAGGATGAGATGGTCAGATGAAGTTAATCGACACCTCATGTTCTGTTATTACCAAGCAACAAACCTAGGAACCAACACAACTGGATACAGATCACAAGTATACACAACATTTATTACCAGACACCCAGAATTAAAATTTTTAACAGAACAACGACTAGCTGATCAGATCCGTGTAATAATAAAAAATAACAGGATACCCCAGTCAGAATTAGAAAACATCAAACAACAAGTACTGGAACAAAATAATGTGCAATCAGAAGAAGAAGAAAATACAGTAATGGACTCAAACATCCCAGAGCAAAGAAACAAAGAACAACATGCATCAATTAAACAATCAGAGGAAAACAAAATCTTAAGACAGCCACCAGAACAAGCACTAATAGAACACGAAGTGACACATATATTAGATATAGAAGAAAAATTTCAGCTGACATATATAGAATACAAAGACACAAATACAGACATTAGACCATTCTTGCAAAGACCGCCAAATAACCCACAAGTCGAAACAACAATAAAAATTATCAACACAATCATACACAACAAAATAAATGAAAACACAACTATGGAAGAGTTACAACTACTGGTTTATATAGGAGCACTCACTACACTAAATATACACACTAGGCAGAGATCAGAACCAACCAACACACAGAAGAAACCCACAAAACCAGCATGGCAACACAGGCTACAGATCAGAATAGAAAAACTGAGAAAGGACATCGGACAGCTAACACAATTTATAAGAAATGAAATGTCAGAAAAAAATGAAAAAGGTTAGGTAAAATCTCACAACAAGAAGCGACAGAGCAATTAGATGAAAAGAAACAGAAATTACAAGCATTGGCCAAACGACTTAGAAGATACAAAAAAAGTGAAAATAGAAGGAAACAAAACCAAACACTCAACACAAACCAAAAGAAATTTTACCAGACAATAGATAATACACACATTAAAATAGACAATCCACCAAACATAACAGTCATGGAACACTTCTGGAGCAACATATGGTCAAACCCGGTACAACATAACAGACATGCATGGTGGATACAAGCAGAAACAGACACATACAAGATGATACCACAAATGCCTGAAGTGATAATTTTGCAACATGAAGTCACCCAAGCAATTAATTCTACTCACAATTGGAAAGCCCCTGGAAAAGATAAAATAGCAAATTTCTGGCTAAAGAAGTTCACCTCAACACATTCACATCTAACTAAATTATTTAACAGTTACATTGCAGACCCATACACATTCCCTGATACACTTACACATGGAATAACCTATCTGAAACCTAAAGATCAACCAGACACAGCAAACCCAGCTAAATATCGCCCCATAACATTCCTACCAACAATCTACAAAATATTAACTTCAGTCATTACACAGAAATTAATGACACATACAACACAGAACAAAATTATAAATGAAGAACAAAAAGGCTGCTGCAAAGGAGCACGAGGATGTAAAGAGCAACTGATAATAGATACAGAGGTGACATATCAAGCTAAAACTAAACAAAGGTCGCTACACTACGCATACATTGATTACCAAAAAGCCTTTGATAGTGTACCCCACTCATGGTTACTACAGATATTGGAAATATGCAAAGTAAATCCTAAATTGATACAGTTTCTAAACATAGTAATGAAAAACTGGAAAACCACACTTAATATTCAAACAAATTCAGATAACATCACATCACAGCCAATACAGATTAAGCGTGGAATATACCAAGGAGACTCATTAAGTCCTATCTGGTTCTGTCTTGCTCTGAACCCACTATCCAACATGCTAAATAATACAAATTATGGATATAATATTACTGGAACATACCCACACAAAATCACATATTTGCTATACATGGATGATCTAAAACTACTGGCAGCAACAAATCAACAACTCAACCAATTACTAAAGATAACAGAAGTATTCAGCAATGATATAAATATGGCTTTTGGAACAGACAAATGTAAGAAAAATAGCATAGTCAAGGGAAAACACACTAAACAAGAAGATTACATATTGAATAACCACAGTGACTCCATAGAAGCGATGGAAAAAACAGATGCCTATAAATATCTAGGATACAGACAAAAAATAGGAATAGATAATACAAATATTAAAGAAGAACTAAAAGAAAAATATAGACAAAGGCTAACAAAAATATTGAAAACAGAATTGACAGCAAGAAACAAGACAAAAGCTATAAATACTTATGCCATACCAATATTGACCTACTCATTTGGAGTAGTGAAATGGAGTAACACAGACCTAGAAGCACTCAATACACTTACACGTTCACAATGCCACAAATATAGAATACATCACATACATTCAGCAACAGAAAGATTCACATTAAGCAGAAAGGAAGGAGGAAGGGGATTCATCGACATAAAAAACCTACATTATGGACAGGTAGACAATTTAAGAAAATTCTTTTTAGAACGAGCAGAAACTAGCAAAATACACAAAGCAATCACTCATATAAATACATCGGCTACACCACTGCAATTTCATAACCACCTTTACAACCCTTTAGATCATGTAACATCAGCAGATACGAAGAAAGTAAATTGGAAAAAGAAAACACTACATGGCAAGCACCCGTATCATCTAACACAGCCCCACATCGATCAAGACGCATCCAACACATGGCTAAGAAAAGGCAATATATACAGTGAGACGGAAGGATTCATGATTGCAATACAGGATCAAACAATAAACACCAGATATTACAGCAAGCATATTATTAAAGATCCCAATACCACAACAGATAAATGCAGACTTTGCAAACAACAAATAGAAACAGTAGATCACATCACAAGTGGATGTACAATACTAGCAAATACAGAATACCCCAGAAGACATGACAATGTAGCAAAAATAATACATCAACAGCTTGCCTTACAACATAAACTTATAAAACAACACGTTCCCACATACAAGTATGCACCACAAAATGTACTGGAGAATGATGAATACAAATTATACTGGAACAGAACCATTACAACAGATAAAACAACACCACATAACAAACCTGAC
Source organism: Schistocerca americana (assembly GCF_021461395.2). NCBI lineage: Eukaryota > Metazoa > Arthropoda > Insecta > Orthoptera > Acrididae > Schistocerca > Schistocerca americana. Next base: position 671,909,890 of record NC_060122.1, read on the forward strand.
ATCATACTCACCAATAAAAAGAAGAAATTAACACAACTAATCGAAATATCCATACCCAATACAACAAATATACAAAAGAAAACAGGAGAAAAAATTGAAAAATTCATCCAACTGGCTGAGGAAGTCAAAGACATGTGGCATCAGAACAAAGTTGACATCATACCAATCATACTCTCAACTACAGGAGTCATACCACACAATATCCACCATTACATCAATACAATACAGCTACATCCAAACTTATATATACAATTACAGAAATCTGTAATTATTGATACATGTTCAATTACCCGAAAGTTCCTAAATGCAATATAATTATATATAAAAACAAAGATGAGGTGACTTACCGAACAAAAGCGCTGGCAGGTCGATAGACACACAAACAAACACAAACATACACACAAAATTCAAGCTTTCGCAACAAACTGTTGCCTCATCAGGAAAGAGGGAAGGAGAGGGGAAGACGAAAGGAAGTGGGTTTTAAAGGAGAGGGTAAGGAGTCATTCCAATCCCGGGAGCGGAAAGACTTACCTTAGGGGGAAAAAAGGACAGGTATACACTCGCACACACGCACATATCCATCCACACATACAGACACAAGCAGACAACAGTTTGTTGCGAAAGCTTGAATTTTGTGTGTATGTTTGTGTTTGTTTGTGTGTCTATCGACCTGCCAGCGCTTTTGTTCGGTAAGTCACCTCATCTTTGTTTTTATATATAATTTTTCCCACGTGGAATGTTTCCTTCCATTATATTAAATGCAATATAACATATACCGTACAGTTAAAAGGAAGTGACGCTTGATCAAGGTCCGCGTCACGTCCCATTTTCAACCAGACTTAACGTCTGAGAAAGTAAAGAAGTAATAATCATAATAATAATTGTAATCACAAAGACTATCACACCAGTAGCAGAGGTGACAGGGACCAGGCACATTTTAGCAAGGGTGAATTCAAGCGAGGTTAATGATTCAAGATGTTACTTATAATAACCAAGCTATTCTGTTCATCACAAAATTATAACGGATATTTTTGAGGTACCTAGATCAGTAGCATTTGAATGAGAAATTATATGTGGAAAAGGAGGAACCAGATAGCAAAAATATCAACATTTATCGTTCAAGGATACATAGCGTTTTTCAAAATGATGCACACACATTCAAGTGACTACAAATGTTTGTATTGAGGCAAGTTACTTTATGGTTATGTGTATGAAAACAGCAACTAAGGTTGGTTTTTTTTCTGCAATGGCTTACATAAACATGGCTGCTAGAACAATGGTGAAAGCAGTTTGCTTGATGGAGTTCTGTAAGACAAGTCCACCACTGCAGCGTGTCTGAAATTCTGGACCTCATTTACGAGAAGGAATAAAATTGAAGAAAACAGGAAGTATCTGTCATGACAAAGGCAGAAGGTAACAGTCAATATCTAAATAACTGAACAGATAAGGGAAACGTTCCACACAAGTCCACAAAAGTTGATGTCTCGTGCCAACTGCTAGCTAGGAATTTGAAAGCCAATTATTTGAAGAGTGCTCAGAAAATGCCTTCAAATGAAATCATATTGGATTTTATTGCTCCAAGTCATTAAACATGGCGAGAAACGTTTGAGGAAATAGTTTTTCATTGATGTGTGGTTGCAAACTTTCTATCCCACAATTTAATCTGACAAAATGCCTTCTCCACTGGTCTAGCAGGCCTGTTGCTGCAGACCACTGTAAGAAAAAAGCTTGAAGTTTCTGTTGGCATACATATGATCATATAATACATTATCTCAATGGAAACATTTTTTTACCATTACTTGAAAGTGTCTGATCATTGTATTAGACACAGGTAGTCAGGGGTTGGCAGAAAGTTAAAAGAGGAAGTTTTTATTGATGTTCACAATTTCAGATGTCACACTACTACAGCCCATGTTGATTGTAGCTGATATTAGTTTGCCTGTGTGTTAGCAATGGAATGAATGGTTACTCACAGTGCGTTGTTAGATTCGCCTGAAGGACAGATGCTTATAAATATTCAAAATGGACAATTATTGGTTAAGTCGAATAAATAGCCTAACCAAAAGCGTATATAAGTAGCTGGAAGATAAACGTAGAAGAGGTAGCAGAATGAAGAGCTGACAATTAAACAAGAGAGAGACATAAAGGTAAACAGAGAAAGAAATGGGACTATCAAGTTAATGATAAGTGTAACAAATCATCTAGTTAAACTAAAGAAGACACAGATCAGCTAGCAATTGTTCTAAAGACGAATGAACGAGCTTTTGATGAGACCAGGAGCACCTGAGGGATGTGTATGTAAACTAAAGATAAAACCTCACGTACTGTTTTCAATCTGTCTTATACCATTGCTTGAAGTATTCGTGAGGCAATTAGGAGTGAAACAAAATTAACTGTTATTTGGGGAATTATTGAGAGGTCTCACAGCTCTTATAATAATCCCATAGTAGCTGTAGAGAAACTGAATGATGACATGAGATTATGCTGCACAATAAAACCTTAAATAGGATAACCAAGAGTGAGCAAGATCCGCTGCTTCCTATGGAAGAAATGTTTACTAAATTTCATTGTGTACAATATTTAAGTACTATTGATCGAACTATTAGCAAGTTCCTCAAGCAACAGAATCAAGAAAGTATACAGATTTCCCTTTTGGTGACAGATGCTATGGATTTAAGTTTTTTGTTGCTGAATTCATACGAGCCCTTCATCTGGCATTGGGAGAGAAGTTGATGTTTGTGGATACTGTACTAGTGGCAGAACACACAGTACTTTTAGCAGAATTGTTGCAGAGATTAACAGCAAATGAAGTGACTAAAGTTTTCTGAAGTACATATTGGGTCTAGTGAGATAAAATCCTTAGGGCATTTAGTAAGCCAACAAGGTAACAGGCCAGATCTGAAAAAGATCAAGGCTACAAAAAATTGACTTCCACCTAAGAATAAGAAAACTGAAATTTTCTCAGATTGATCGTGTGTGATATGAGAAAGATTCCAAGTAAAGTAATGAACTGTGTTAATCTAAATTCATTGTTAAAATTAAAATCACATTGTTCATGGACTAACAGGAAGGATGAGAACCAACCAAATGAAAGTTAGTTAGATGACATGTTTTAGGACACCCTGATCTAAACAGAGTTTTGTGTTGCTTTAGGTGCTTCAGGATATGGATCTTGATTTCCAAGTGTTCCAAGACTACTTTGAACATGGTTAGAAACACCATACAACCCTTGTATTTGCTAGTCTTCAGGTTACTGCAGGTGAATGAAATTATTTTGCAACAGAAAAGGAAAACTTAACTGTAGTATCAGCTGTTTAGAAGTTTAAATGCTTAAGTAGTTGTTTACTGACATCACTGTGAATTGAAGCTCCGGATGGCTAGTAAATAGCTATGTAACAGATTGGTTTGATGGGCCTTATTCTTACAGGAATATATCAAGAAATTAGATAGGGCAAGAGAATAACTTACCCAATGCTCTGTCATGTTTACGATGAAGTATGGAAAATGCACTAATTTTATACAAATGAAAAGAGTGTTTTCAGTGTACTCAGTAAATAACTCAGAGTATAGAAAGGAACTGAAATTGTTAATGAAATGGACAGGAGCACATTAAAAATATACCTGTCACAAACTCCGATGCCGAGTGAGCATTGCCGCTGCTCTAGCACCTGAAGGCACGCAAACCCCAACTAAGGGATGTTGAGGATTTGCCTAGTCGTAAGGTGCTAGAGCAGCTTGGGACTTAATTTATGTCAAAGTTTCTGACCGGCACATTTTTAAAATGGACAACAAATGTGTGTGGGTGACACTGAGAGTGTTGCTGAACTTGGGTATCTTAGAGGTACCCCTCGTCATTTTATTCACGCACATATCAATACTGCATTCCCTGTTATCACGACATAGAAGGGCTCAAAACAGGAGAGTTGAAAAAGCATAAACACCTTTTGAGGCTTTGGTCCACATTTAAATTTCATTGCATGGTTCTGAACAGTCCCTAGTGATTGCACCCTGTATAGCAGAGTAGAAATTGTACTGCACTACACTCCAAAGGGGTGTGATCATGTTCAATGGGGTTACAGCCTCACAATGTCCTTAGAGTAGCTTTGAAACACCCTGGGCATGGCAGCAGTGTCGAATGTTGCCGTCATCCCGTTGCTCCTCACACTGTGAACTGTTATTTTTGACCACGAAATATGTGGGAATCTGTACCCCAAGGAGAGGGGTAGTTTCATTAGCACCCTTTTCGCTATCCATGAGGCCCTTTTGTGTCGATTCCGAGCAGCGTTGTTTCGGTAATGGTTTCCTCAGCCACCAATAAGAAAACCAAGTGATTCCAGTTCTGGGTGCCACATTTGCAACCTCTAAAGCAGAGGTGCCAAAGATGTGGGTGCAATGTGGGGTGTAGCAATCTTCCCATCATGTGACGTGTCCATGGTGGAGTTGGGCAGAATTATGGTAAAATTTTGTGGCAATGTGATGTCCTTAACCCACCTCACAGCTCACATGAACATCCTAGTTGTGGGGCCTTTTTTTCGCATGTGCCGACACCTTGCTGTCGGAAGTGTTCCCACACCTGAAGATTGCTGTCAGAAGTGTTCCCACACCTGAAGATTGCTGTCAGAAGTGTTCCCACACCTGAAGATTACGTCACAGGATGACACATTACTTAAGTTTGTGGGCAGTTTTGAGCATAATTTCAAACTTCTACATCACTATGGAGGACAGCACCTTGACAAAGCACTGTCTATGCGGGTGGAGAGACTTGCGTATCAGTGTGAAGCTGAGGGCTATGCCGAAGATAGAGGACCTATGGCCGGAAAGGTCTCTGCTGATGGATCAGACTAAGAGTGTCCCACACCGTTCCATCTTCCCTATCCACTCCCAGTCCTTACCCAATTCCCTCTATGATACCTCTACGATAGTGACCTCATATCAGGACAACTACACAATCACCAAGAAGTGCCAAAATAGGAGTGTGCTTTGGTGGATTAACAACTTGGAAATGCAAAGAAAACGGGTACAAGGACTGTTTAACCTTGAGAGACATAAAGGACAATGGGCAAAATATCATCAGGCCTTCGTCATCTACAACCTTGCAATCAGACAAGCAAAGAAGGCATCCTGGAAGGTATTCTGTGTGGAAGTGGAGAGCACGGCTGCTCAAGCCAGGCTTCACAGAATCCTCACTACAGTACCAACCAATCCAGGAGGTACGTTGAGGAAGGAGGATGGGGAATACACAAAGGCAGCACATGAGACGCTGGAACTGCTACTCAAAACTCACTTTCCTCAATATGATCTGCCGGACAGCTCAGACCAGAACGTGATCCCGGAGAGACAATGGTTCTTAGGCTCTCAAAGAGAGGACTGGGAATTGGCCAAGAAATGTGTGGACTTCAATAAAATCCAATGGGCAGTGGGAACATTCCAACCATTCAAGTCACCTGGCCCAGATGGAATCTTTCCAGCTCTCCTGCAACAGGCAGGAGAGAATCTGGTAAGAGTCCCATGCAGGCTATTCAGGGTTAGCCTAGCAGTAGGATTCATTACTAATGCTTGGAGGGCAGTGAAGGTTGTCTTCATTCCAAAGCCAGGGCAAATTCGTTGTACCAAGACCAAGGATTTGAGACCAATCAGTCTGTCCTCCTCCTCTCTCAAAACACTGGAAAACCTGGTTAATGTATACATTGGGGAGAGGAGGCTTATTAAGGCCCCTCTACATTCAAACCAACATGCATATCAACCAGGTAAATCATGTGAGACGGCTCTCCATCAACTCGTTGGGGGGTGGAGAAAGCACTTCACTTCGAAGAAATAGTCCTCTGAATCTTGCTGGATATCGAGGGGGCCTTCAGTAACACAATCTCTGATTCCATCGTAAGGGCAGCAGATGTTCACGACCTAGGGACCACTATATGTAGCTGTATCAGGGCCATGCTTAATGGAAGGAAAATAGAGGCTACCATGATGAATGAAAAGAAGGTAATTAAGACCACAAGAGGTTGCCCACAAGGAGGAGCTCTACCCCTTTATTGTGAAATCTAGTGGTGAATGAACTCACTGAGAAACTTAATTCCAGACAATGCTTCTGCCAAGGATACGCAGATGACCTTCTCATAGTAATACCTGGCAAATTTACTGACACAGTTCGAAATATGTCACAAGGGGGATTGGACATTGTGCAAGATTGGTGCATTAAACAGCATCTGAGGGTTAATTCCAAGAAGACTGTTGTGGTGCCATTTACGAAGAGGCATATCCATCACTCAAGTTGGAATCTAAAGCTCTTTGATGAAACTCTACCTGTGAAGGTGATAGTGAAATATCTAGGGGTAACTTTAGATGAGAAACTAACATGGACCCCTCACATTAAGAGCGTCTGCTCCAAGGCAAAAAGTACTCTAGTGAGTACCAGAAGGGCTTGTGGTAAAAACTAGGGCCTAAGCCCCAGAGGTATGCACTGGATATACACCACTGTGGTTAGACCTAGGATTTCCTACAGGTTGGTTTGTTGGTATTGGGGTCTGATGGGGGCTAAACATCGAGGTCATCAGTCTCCAGTTCCAAACAGACATACTTGTAAAAGACCTATACAGTAAAAGCGTAACCTCTGCACCCAGAGGGAGGGTACGCCAAGGGGTACAGAGCTAAAACGAACACTGCAGTAACACAAAATAGAGGACACTTAAAAGGAGCAGAGCAAATATTTGACTAGAGTAAAACAGACTACAGTGGTTGATGGATCAGGTAAAAGGTCAACCTCTCAACTACAAATGAAGAACCTCCAGCTGGAAATCCACATCACCATTAAAAGTCGCTGGAGTGGGTGTAGCTGGAGAAATCACGTGAGAGCACCCACACTAGAGCGAGTGATAAAACCCAGCTGCACAGATAAAATGTAAAATTGAGTCAGCTATAGAGGCATCATCACCTAGAATTAAAGGAAGTGTAGCTGGTAAATTAAAGGACTGCCGCAAGGGGGCTAAAAGGGGGCAGTCTATCAGAATATGGACCACTGTCAGCTCTGCATCACAGTGACACTTGGGCGGATTCTCACAGCGAAGGAGATAGCTGTGGGCCAACCGCGTATGTCCAATTCGGAGACGGCAGAGAACAACTGAGTCCCGATGCGTGCTGCTCAAGGATGAGTTCCATACGGCCATGGACGACTTTACCATGCAGAGCTTATTTGGCATGTTCAAGACAGACCATTCCGATGTAGGGCTGACCGGAGGTCTCTTTCCACAAGACCAAGCTTCAGGGGTGGCGAAGTGGTGGCCTGCTTGGCCAACCAATCGACACGTTCGTTTCCTGGAATGCCGATGTGGCCCGGGATCCACACAAACCTCGCTGAACGACCACACTTGGCGAGAGCAAAAACAGCAACTTGAATACTGCGCGCCAAAGGGTCCCGAGAAAAACTCTGGTCGAGTGCTTGCAATCCACTCGGGGAGTCACTGCATATGACAAATGACTCCCCAGGGCAGAAGGAAAGGTGAGCGAGTGCACGATAAAGAGCAACCAGCTCCGCAGTGAAAACACTGTTCCCACAAGGCAGGGAATGCTGCTCAATGTATTCACCATGGATGAAAGCAAACCCAGTGTGTCCATCGACCACAGAACCATTGGTGTAGACTACATCCGGATTGCGAAACGAGGCAAGAAGAGCCATGAATTGTTGACGAAGACTGGCAGGTGGAACTGAGGACTTGGAGTTACAGGACAAATCCCAGCAAAGCCCCAAGCGAGGGAGGGGCCAAGGAGAGGTAGAAGAAGAGGGCTGGCAGGATGAAGGAAGGGGAAAGGACTCTAGTGACGAGAGAAGGGAATGAACGTGGACCGCGATCGGGAGACCCGACCTAGGCCGCCGTCGTGGGGAGGGGAGTGCAGAAGATGCAAAAAGGAGCCTGCAGTTTGGGTGGTTGGGCAAGGCATGGACGCGGGCAATGTATGATGCAAGCAACTGTTGTCGGCGGAATCGTAGGGGAGGGATTCCAGCTTCTACAAGAAGGCTTGTCACCAGACTAGTGCAGAAGGCACCTGTCGCTAGTCTGACGCCACAGTGGAGAATCGGGTCGAGGATCTGCGACGTTGAAGGTGCTACCGAGTCGTACACCACGCTCCCGTAGTTGAGACGGGACTGGACTAAGGCCTTATAGAGCTGTAGTAGAGATGTTCATGCAGCCGCCCAAACGGTGTGGCTGAGGCAGCGAAGGACGTTGAGGTGCCGCCAGCACCGTTGTTTTAGCTCGCGAAGATGAGGTGTCCAAGTGAGCTGAGGATCAAACAGCAAGCCAAGGAAGCGATGCGTCTCCTCAATACAAAGGAGTTCATTGGCAAGGTAGAGCTCTGGATGGAGGTGGACCACGCGACGATGACAGAAATGCATCACTCGGGTCTTGGAGGCTGAGAACTGAAAACCATGGTTGGATGCCCAGAAATGTGCCTTACGGATAGCTCCCTGCAGCCACCGTTCAGCGACACTGATGCTTGGGGAACTGTAACGAAGACAAAAGTCATCAGCATATAGAGAGGAACAGACCAATGAGCCCACCACAGCCGCAAGACCATTAATCGCCACCAAAAATAGGGGAACACTGAGAACCGAGCCCTGCGGGACACCATTCTCCTGAATATGAGCAGAGCTAAAATATGTGCCAACTCGAACCTAAAAGGAGCGATGGGAGAGGAAATTCCGTAGAAAAATTGGAAGTGGACCCCGTAAGCCCCACTCGTTCAGCGTAGCAAGGATATGATGGTGCCAGGTGGTATCGTACGCCTTGCAAAGATCAAAGAAAACAGCAACTAGATGTTCTCGCCAAGTAAAAGCTGTACGAATAGCCAGCTCTAGTGAGACTAAATTGTCAATCGCTGAGTGGCCCTGACGGAAGCCCCCCCTGTTGCTGGGCTAGGGGGCCCCGAGCTTCGAGGATCCACATGAGCCGCCGACTCACTATCTGTTCCAGGAGTTTGCACATAACATTGGTAAGGCTGATAGGGTGATAGCTATCAACCACCAGCGGATCTGCACAAGGTTTCAGCACCAGGATGGTAACGCTATCCTGCCAACAAGTTGGGAAAACACCCTCTATCCAGATGCGGTTAAACAGGGTGAATAATTCACCCTGACAGTGTGCCGAGAGATGGCAAAGAAACTGGTTGTGAATTCGGTCTCGACCTGGAGAGGTATCAGGGCATTGTATCGTTCTCAACAGTGCGTGCGAAACGACAACTGCGTATGCTCAGCCTGCTCTTAAATGGCGCGGAATTCTGCGCTGTAGCCTGCTGTCATGGAAATACGAGCGAAGTACTCTGCCAGATGTTCGGCGATGGCAATTGGGTCAGTACAAAGTGTACCCCAAAGAGAAAGGCAAGGGACAGCTGCATGAGGGCGAAAGCCAAAAATGTGCAGAACCCGCGACCACACCTGAGATGGGGAGGTGCGAGAACCTGTGTGGGCAACATATAGTGACCAGCAGTCCTGTTTGCCCGCCGGATTACCGCCGAGCCCGGGCCCGCAGCCGTTTAAAGGCAACCAGATTCTCCAGGGAAGGATGACGCCGGTGTCATTGCAGGGCTCACTGGCGGTCCCGGATAGCTTCTGCAATCTCTGATGTCCACCAAGGGACTGACTTACTCCTTAGGGTACTTGAAGAGCAGGGGACAGTTGCCTCGGCAGTTGAAACAATGGCCATAGTGACCTCATCCACTGCCAAATCAATATCACCAGGAAGTGGAGCAATGGCCATAGTAGCTGAGGTGTAGGCTGCCCAATCAGCTCCACGAAGAGACCATCGTGGCAGCTGGTCAGCAGGTTGGGATTGAAGAAGAGAAACCAGAATAGGAAAGTGGTCGCTACCACAAAGGTCGTTGTGGACCATCCAACTGAGGTATGGAAGAAGACCTGGGCTACTAAGAGAGAGGTCGATGGCTGAGTGTGTGCCATGAGTCAAGCTAAAATATGTGGGAGCACCAGTGTTAAGGAGGCAAACGTCCTGCTGTGCCAAGAGAGCCTCAACGTTCCTACCGTGGCCCGAGATCTGGGCCCCACCCCATAAAGGGTGGTAGGCATTAAAGTCCCCCAAAAAGAGGAATGGCGGGGGGAGCTGGGGGAACAAGGCAGCTAGGTCGGCAAGAGGGACAACCTCATCCTGCCCGGATTCTAACAGCCACAGCCTCGAGAGCCGTGTGAAGTGGCACTGGGGCACTAGGAACAGTGGCAAGAACATAAACACAGACACTGACAGACACCCTGTCGTGTTCTATGCAGTTCTTATAGTAGCCCCGGTAGCCCCAGAGGGAGGGGGTCCGCCGAACAGGAAACCAAGTTGTTTCCTGTAGGGCCAGACAAGTGGCAGCAAAGTGGCACAAAAGCTGTTTCAACTCAGCAAGGTGGTGGAAAAAACCACGGCAATTCCATTGAAGGATAATGGTATCCAACTGTGAAAACATGAAAGAACCTTGGGGGGAGGGGGGGGGGGGGGGGGGGGGGAATAGGTTACGCCTTAGAAGCACTCGCCGCCACCGATTGTGAAGTAGCTTGATCAACCTCCATAGGAGCTGTGGGTCGAGCGACATCTAGCTCCTGAGTGGACGCTAGATGCTCCACATCATCTTCAGGTGCTGTGGTGAACTCCTTTTCTGTCTCTGTGTCCTTCTCCTTTCGCTTTTTCTTCTTTTTGGTAGGGTCCCGTTTGTCCTTCAGTTTATCAGGCTGGATGGGCTTTTCCGACACAGTCTCATGGACTGAGGAAGACCTGGAAGCTCTACGGCCCTCAGGTGGTGGCTTTTTCCACCACTGGCTGACATCTGGAGGGGCAGTAACCGTCAAAGGGAGGGCACCAAGCGATCCCTTCCGTGCGAGGGGAGCTGGAGGAGGCAGGCACTTCTCCGGTGCAGAGGTGGGGACTGAAGTCCCCAAAGGAGGAGGGGTTGTTACTCCCAATGTTGATAACAGGGAGCAACAGAAGAGGGTATTCCCCCAACTACCTGGGGGACAGGAATAGACGGCCGGGCTGGAGGGCCCACAAAAAGTGGCTGAGCCTGGGGGCTCGTCGCCAGGGACGGCGACATCAAAGCTGCTGCAGCAAACGTCGATGAAATCCGCACAGGGTGAAGCCTCTGTGTAAGTGAGCCTGTCCAAGGTCTTAACTCCATAATCTTCCGTTCTTTTTGATAAACCGCGCAGTCTGACGAGCACGGTGAATGTTTCTGTCTGCAGTTGACACAAACAGGGGGTAGCGAACATGGGACGTTGGGGTGGGAGGCACGTCCACAATCCCGACAGGTTGGGTTGGCGTCACATCTCGATGACATATGCCCAAATCTCCAGCACTTAAAGCAGTGCATGGGAGGAGGGGTGTAAGGCTTAACATCACATCAATATATCATCACCTTTACCTTCCCGGGCAGGGTGTCTCCCTCGAAAGCCCAGATGAAGGCGCCGGTGGTAACACTACTATCTTTAGGGCTCCTGAAGACACGTCGTACAAAGTAGACACCGCGCCATTCCAGATTTGCACGAAGCTCATCAGACTGCAACAACAGGTCATGATGAAAAATAAGTCCCTGAACCATATTGAGGTTCTTATTAGGCATAATGGAGACTGCAACATCACCAAGCTTGTCACAAGCAAGCAATGCCCGTTACTGTGCTGGGGATGTTGTCTGTATGAGGACTGCTCCAGACCTCATTTTAGACAGGCCCTCAACTTCTCCCAACTCGTTCTCCAAATTTTCCACAAAAAACTGAGGCTTTGTGGTCAGAAATGAGTCACCATCTGTTCGGCTGCAAAGCAGAAATCGAGGAGAATACGTCTCACCGCGTAATTTAGACCGCCGTTCCTCCCCTGGTGTGGACAGGGAAGGGAACGGGTGGGGGTCATACTGTAAAGCATGGAACTTTCCTTTCCTAAAGACTTGTGCTTGCGCACTATTCGTATTTCTTTTCATGGTGGTCCCACGAGTAGCTAGGGGAAGCAATGTCCACCTAGACAGAGCCCCGCTTGCCTGGGTAAGCCTAATGGTTTCCTAAAGGGCTGTAGTGTGGTGGAAGGAGGTAGAACAGTGGGTTTCAGCTAAGGAGCTTGCTAAGGTGCAGAGACTGGCCTGCTTAGCCATAACAGGTGGAATTAGCAGCACACCGACCGCTGGGATGGAAGCGGTGCTGGACATGCCTCCACTACACCTTTGGGTCAAAATGAAGGCACCAGGTGAGGCACACAGGCTTAAAACTGGTAAAAACTGGATCTCATCATGATATTCACAATCACACACTAACAGAGTGAGGGATGTATATTTAGCAATGGCTGGTGAAATGCCTGCTGCAATAGGGTAAACCTAGTGTGGGTCCCTGGCCTCTCAGGGATCTGTGGCAATGAACAAGCCAACAGATTGGCCAGGATGGGGGCAATGACTCCATTTATTGGACCAGAACCTGTTCTGACAATCACCAAGGCTATGAACAAACTATAACTACGGAACTGGCTTAAGAAACAGCATGCAGAATATTGGACCAAGGTCCATAAACAAAAATATGGTAAGGTAATGGTGCCCAACCCATGTTTTAAAAGAAGCTCTGTAATCCTGGGATTGAACAGGAAAGAGATCAAACTCATGACTGGACTGATGACAGGCCATGTGAATTTCAGAAAACACCTACACACAGTGGGTATGACAGAAGAAGACCCTAAAAGTAGGATTGTTGATGAGGGTGAAGAAACTGCATCACACCTAATCTTCGAATGCATGGCATTGGAGAGCAACAGATACAGAATCTTCGGGATAACTAGACCTGAAGAAATTGTGTCTAACAAAAATCTGGTAGAGGGATTCCTTGCACTTTTTAAGGGCATTGGTTGGCTTTACTAGATATATACAGGGAGTGACACCACACAATAAACTCTGTTTCGGTGTGGGCAGTGGAGGGTTAGAACTAAGCTGTTTAAGCTTCCCTGTCACAATCAAATCAAATCAAAGGGAGACAATTATGGAGTTTCGAAAAAGTGCTCCATTAATTTTGTTGTGTAACGTAAGTATTCTGTGTCTTTGCAGTAACCAGGAAGGCAATCAGTTTCAACAGTGGATTTGGGGTGTGGCAGTTCCTCCTGCTTTCAATTTTCTTTGTTTGTTGATTATCCTTGGTGTCCAAGTACTGTGTTGCTACTTGGTGTCCATGTACTGTGTTGCTACACTGGCCGAAAAAAAATGGGTTGTGGATTCCGACACCGACTAATGCAGATTATGTAGCAGACAGGTGCACAGTTGTGTTTCATAGTACTTTAATTTCACTGTTCACAACCCCCCCTCCCCGCCAATAATACACAGTTATATGGCCAGTGCACTATTGTTTAACTTGTGATAAGCCTCATTAATAGTTTGCAGGTGAAACTCCACATACTGCTACAAGCAGTAAAATCTAACCACGAAGTTCACAGTTCTTGAAGAATAACCAGGTATGTATTTTAGCAGTCACTGTCATTGGTTTTCACTCGGGCTAATTGTTTAACACTTATTCCACAATTAATCTGAAGCATTGTTGTTATTCTAACCAGCACAGGTTACTCGTCTGAAACTCGGCTGTGGACTGACTGTCTCATAACCATAAATCAGGGCCCTTATATATCATCACAATAATAGTTACTGAAACTACAGATTGTTTAAAGTTAAATTTACACAAATTACAATTAAAACTTAACTCATTAAATTAACTGAATACATCAAAAAACTTCGTCTTTTTAGCAGTCTCTTCTACTACAAGAGTTAGGCCGAATTGTTTGTTTAAATCATGAAATTAACATACATATTTACCCAAACAATACTTTTGACAAAACAGTTAATTTTTGGAATTAATGAGGGGCAGGTTTTGCTAACATGTTTTTGAATTGAGCTAAATAGATACTTAAAGATCACTAGCATTTCGTCTTCCAAATGTTTACAGTTATTATTGAATTTCTATTTGTTTATATGCCAACACCAGAATTGAAGTTACAAAACAATCACTGATTTTGTCCTATAACAAAAGATACTAACTAAGAATGGTCAAAATAAAATATAAAATCAATTACATACACAAAGCTAAGCACAAAATTAGATCTGTTGTTACGATCTTTAAAACTGAAGGCCAACCTTTCTCTATTATGAAAATGCAGATTATATTCGTGTATGTTAACGGTACTTAGTAAAAATTGAAAAAAAAAAAAAAAAAACAAATTTAAAGAGGCAGATGGCAAAACAAGAGGGAAATTAAAATTATCCCAGCTTGCTTCATCACAGGGTGTGCACTTGCCTCACACTACGCAGCTCCAGAACATGTTTCATGTGGATTCCTGAAGCCCCTGTCACTCATGAACAACTGGGCAAAAGACATTCCATAGCCAGATGAGCAACAGTATGGTATGCTGGTGAAATGGGGGGCCGAGGATCTTGTATGCTTGGTGCAGCACAACTAGTGCTACAGGTAACTGACAGCATTTACAATAAATCCTCCTGATGGCTTCCTATACTTTCACAGGGCAAGTGGAGTGGTTGATGGAGCCCAGAAATGTTAGCCATCAAGTTTTCTTCTTCTCCGTGATTATTCATCAAGTTTTGCCTCTCTCAATTCAAAAGGCGTGACATTTCCAGCTGCTGTGGTACCTGAACTGTCACAGAACTGCACACCTAATCCAGAGTGCAGAGCAACATTCATCAATCTACCAAGGAACAGCCTACCTTTTAAGATGACATGAGGTCTGTTGGAGGCATGGTGGATCACAAGTGTGATATGATCCACCCCTTCCTTGATGTTGCCAGAGCATTTAAACATAGCCAGCTGACTGCAAGTGTCCAGGTAGCTCTTACTGATCAGACAACTTGGCAGCTCTTTTCAAGGATTGCTCCACCTAGTAGGTAAATCCACAGCGGGAAGCAGTCGCTGGAACAAAGGTCAATAGCAACTTCCCACAGAGCAGGAAGTGTGAGGCCTGCAGAGCAGAAAGAAAGGACTGCAACTGCAGATGGTCAAGCAGCAGATTGAAATAAAAGATTGGCTGTGCTAAGGCGTAAAGCCCATGAGACATCAAGAAGGTCTCCAAAACTCTGGCTGTGGGGAACGTAGAGTTTGAGCCCTGTAATATGTTATGGACAGAAAAAATGTCAATAGAGTTGGTCTATATGATCTGTGAAAACCTCAGAATCTGTCACTTGTGCTGGTAAATACAGAGAGCATATAGTGATCCTCTGACCCACAGGAAAGTCAACTGCAGCTGTTTGTATTGCAGGAGCCAGGGATATGGGACAGGAGTGATGTGTTATTGATGAACTGAAACACCTGCCCCCTCTTTTAACTAATTCCCCAGTCAGGTCATCCTTGTGGCAGAGAATATAGCCCGAAAGCACACGCGAGTCAGGAAGTTTAAAACATGTTTTTTGTAAACATGAGCAATGGAGACATTCCTGCACAATGGTTTTCAGTTCCTTCACATGTGTCGTGAACCCATTAATGTTCCATTATAGTACAGAAGCCAGGTATTAGTGAGGAATTTCTTTCACCCTTTATCTCCATCAGGATGGGGATCCTGCAATGGTTGGAGGCTTACTCCAGAGGCCAGATTGTTGCCTCAGGCAGACTTCGAATTCAATTCTCTCCAAAGGCGAATCATTAAAAAAGGATGGAAGAGTGGGATTAATGTCCCGTCAACATAAAGGCCATTAGGGACAGAGTACAGCTCAGACTGTGTAAAAGATGGACAAGGAAACCAGCCATGTCCTTTGAAAGGAACCATCCTGGCATTTCCTGGAGTGATTCAGGAAAATCACAGAAACCCTAAATCTGGATGGGTTGGCATGGGTTTTTGCCCTCGTCCTGCCAAATGCAAGTCCAGTGTCCTAACCACTGCACCACTTCACTTGGTGCGAATTGTTAAAACTGTTACATGTAACAACTACATGATCTGATAGTTTACAACTCATTTTCTTCTGTGGCTGTCACATCCCAATTGAATCAGTTGCCAGTGGAGACTTCATTGGGACAATGTTAGTTGCAGTGGTAGTGGCAGTTCTGGCCTGGCTACTGTTGTCTGCTTGCAGAGGTGTCAGAAGCTATACAACATCTGTAAATCTGGCCTTTTCTTATGTTCTGGGAGGAGCTCTAGGCTTTATTGCAACACCATCTTTACAACTGCAACGAAGGCAGTTAGTATTGTTGACACCAACAACCTCCATTTGCTTCCAGAATAAGCTTTATAAGAGCTAAAGCAAAGTAAGTAATTAAAGTGGGAGGCTACATAGCCTTTCAGCTATTTTTGGCATCACCATATGAGGTATGCTTTGTCGTTTTTAGCTTCTGTACCTTCCTTTGTTCAAGGCAGACACATTAGTCTATTCCAGACAGTGTGATCCCATAGCAATTAACACACTTCTAAGGAAATTAACAAACAATTCCATCACAGGCAGCATTACCACCTTTGCCACAAGTGGCTTCTCCTGTTATATGCTAGACTGGTGCAGCCAAAGTGATGACCTTCAAAACAGCACACTGGGTTGGGGATGTAAGGCCTCATGTTTCAGCAAATAGAACCTAATTTTACATGCTATGAAAATGTTATGCTACTGAATTTCAAAATAACAGAAACCGATTTAACCAGTTTACCATCTGTTTCATTATATTTTGCATGTCAGTGACACCTTGTTGGGACTACTCACCTTTCAGTTCCTCAGTGAGGAAATCTATAACATCCCTGCATGACCGAACAGCTCTGGTGGAGTCCAAGGTGCTGTGGAGCTCTGTTTCAGAGGCATATTCCCCCCAAGGTATTCAGCTGCTTGGAGGTGCATCAGTTGTCTATACGTTTCAACCAATAGTACTCCATTTCCAATCACTTTATAGATTTTAAAGTGCCACTAAATGCCTGTAAAACCCCTTTAAATGCAGAAATGTTAAACTTTCCCAAGGCAGCCACCTTTCTTTTTAACTACTAAAAACACATTCTGTCAAGTAGCAAGTGTTCTGTTATTATAAATGGAGTTACTCTGAATAATCCCTTTGTCAAGATGGCTGGCTACACAAGCCATCTTTTAAGGATGGGCATTGATAGGCATCAGTGGCATACCCGTTCTGCTGGGAGTTGATAGGGATAATTTCAATGGTTCCATCAGCACAAGCAGAGCCCCACTTATCTGATCAAGACTTATTCAACTGACATGCGGCATGTTCCCCAAAAGTTGCTTGCTAGAAACTGTTTCATCCTGTTGCTGTTTCTTTCGCCCCTTTCCTTTTTGAGAGTTATACCATCCTCGCACTCTGACTGGTTTAGCAAAGACAGCCATTTCCTCCGACACACATAGGTGTTCAGTGAAGCATGCACAGAACTTAACGGTTACAGAGGACTAGTGGAGACTACCAGCCTCAACCCACGACAACCAGGTTCATGCAGCCCAGACCCAGCAAACAAAGGTTGGGGTCCCTGAGGTACTTGCCATTTAGAATGATCTGTGGCATATGTAACTTTAATTAAAATACCACAGAAGGGCAATCATTACTCCACTTCCCTCCATTACCGAACTGGCAATTCCTTGATGCTCCAAGATGAGTCCTTTTAGTCAAGTTTTGCTCTTTTCCATTGTTCAGCATTCTTCTATAGCACCACACTTTAAAATATTCCATTCTCTTGCTGCGTGTTCTGTTTACTGTCCATGTTCAACTTTGATACAAGGCCACATGCCACATGAATATTTTCAAAATACCTCCTCACACTTACATTTCCATTAAATGTAAGAACTACACAGAAAACTTTGCCACAGATACAAATGACAGAAACATTAATTTTTTAATCTTCTCCAAACATGTATGGAAATTGTAGTCCATGATTTATCTTCAAGCGTATGAATCATCTTACGGTATCAGTGGCTATTTCATTTATACTTTTGAATGGGACTGCAAAACAAAGAAATTTGTCTGTCTCATATTGCTTCTACATTCTGTATGAAAAACTTTTTTTAGCATGTAGGCACATAATGCAGAACAATCACATTAAGTATTATTTAAAAAAATAAAAAACAAGCTTGTAGCAAATAAATAGATCAGATAAAAGCCAGTTAACAATCTACGAAACTAGAGACTGTGTGTAATTTGAGCTTTAAAATTTTAAAAGCTGAGTTCAAATTTCTTGGAAAATGTTTATTTCATAATTTTAAATCTGAAATGGTCCCTTTAAACAATCTGAGGAACATTAAAAAACATAAATCACCAAAATTAAGGTAAATCTCAAAATTCAATTCTATTACAAACCATCAACATGAATCTACAATACATGTAAAACTCATTTGAAACGTCACAAAGCAGTATGACGTCACACACTGGTCACCAAAAAACAGTGAGAGTGTCCCCAAGTGATCTTGCCATATATTAGTAGTACTTTAGGACTACCAACAAAAATGTAGAAATACAGGGTGTTTCAAAAAGAATAACCTGATTTCAAAACGCCAATTTCTTGATAAAAACAAATCATAAACATGGGATAAATTGCAAAATATTCGCAAAATCTTAGTTTTAGCTATGCTATTGCAAATGCTCTGTGTGTCCACCAGCAGCAGCATTAACAACATCTAGACAATAGCTAAACTCATCACAAACTTTACACAATTATGTGATTTTACAGAAGTTATGGCGGTTGTTATTTTGTTCTCCACTTCCTCTACATCACGAGATAAAGAGGAAGAATACACTCTCCTTCAAATATCCCCACAACAACAAAAATCACACGGGGTCATGTGGGGCAATCTTGGAGGCCAAGAATGCAGGGCAATGTTTCTGGGTACCGTGCACCCAATCCAGCATTGAGGCAGTGTCATTGAGAAACTGATGTACATTGTTGTGCCAGGGTGGTGGAGCTCCACCTTATTGGAAAATGTGGACAATGCAGTCCTCCTGAAATGGAAGGATTTGAAGATAGCTCATTCCAGCCATTGTGTTTTTCTCTAAAAAGAAGGGACGTACACTTTTTCACAAGAAATGGCACCAAAATAATTCAGTTTAGGTGAGTCTCTTCTCTGCTCAATAACGTCATGAGAGTTCTGGAGTCCCCCCATATGCGCATGTTGTGTCAGTTTACTTTACCATCAACATGAAATTTGCTTATCACTGAAAATTAACCACAGTAAAATTTAACTTCTTCCGAGTCCTCTTAACAGAGCATTGTTGAAGTCAAGCCATTTCCTTTTATCACAAGCTCGATGAACTTGCACTAACTGTACCCGTATCATTTACAGACCAAATGATGCCTTAACACTAGCCAGACAGCTGTATGAGGCACTGCCAGTTCTCTGCTTGCACAGCAAATAGACTTTCATGGACTCTGCTCAAATGTTTGCCAAATTCTTTCCACAATATCATCAGAAGGGCAAAGGCAATCTAGACTCTTAACTTTGCACAACTTTCACATCTCTTCAACTTGGCAATACCAATGACAAATTTTTTTGGGTGCAGGTGGATCAACGCTAAAACACTGACAAAAGTCGCTTGTCTGAAATCACTGATTCATTCTTTGCAAACTGCAGCAAACAAGAGGCCTTGTGTTGATAGGATACCATCTTACTTCTGACTGACTGCAAATTGAGAAGATGCACTAACTGACGTCTAACAGTTATTTTCTGGAACTCTAGGCCATGCCTATCTAAACGACACACATTTCCTTGGGAGCACGTTCGACACTTCGTAATTATTGTGGTCAGAATCATGTCATTCTTTGTGAAACACACTGCACATATATGGGAGTAGACACAGAAAGAAACCGAGGCACCAAATTCTCCACTGTTGTGCACTAATATATTAAATTGCATACTGAGATGTAACAGCTAGGACCTTACCACTTCTTTAAAGTTTGTTACCAGCAGTTTCTCAATCACATTAATTAACAAAAACTAATAGCATTCAACAACAATCCTAAGTGAAGCCAAATATGGGCAGTATCAGTAACACTAAACTTTGGGAACTCTAATGATGATATAAACCTACACACTGTATTCCTAATACCCTTCAAGCAATCACCATCATCGTTGGCAACACGTTCAAATCAGACGTGATTTGAGAATTATTAAAATCAGTAAAATTCAATTACAATCATTACTGAAAATAAATTGATAATACTTAGTTTAAAATTAATGTAATTTAAAATAAGCTAGGAACAGAATGCAATTAAAAGATGAGTAACTGTGTAATTACAAGCATTATCCTGTCTGTCAGATTCAGTTATAAGAAGATAACTTTACTGTAACGAAGAGCATTTGAATTGAAGCTAATAAATATGCTAGGAAGAATTTATATCCTATACTTGATGAATAATCCTCTAAAATATAACATGTATTGTTATATTTAGGTATCTGATTACACTGGTGTACAAAATTAAAGGAAAAGAGGAAATTTTGCAAAGCTATGTTTATTTTGTCACAAAAAAGCATAAACAGGTGATAGAAAAGTAGAAACAATGTAAAGAATACAGAATGTACACAACCGCAATACGCGTAATGGCAGACAAAAATGTTCTTCATTTTTTTCCATCTTAAAGGATTTGCACATTCATTCTAACAACTAGTTAATGTGCTCAGTATGGGGTAAGACCACCTCTGGCAGCAATACAGCCCTGATAACGACAAAGCATGCTGTGGATGATGTCATCGCACGTTGAGGCACTAACGCTCATTCTCCCTGCAGAGCTGCTAACAAGACTCAGAGTAGTTAGTAGATGCTGCTTGTCTCCCTGCCACATCTCAGACATGCTCTATGGGATTCAAATCAGAAGAATGAGTAGGCCATGCCCTGCATGCAATGTCTTCTGTTTCAGAGAAAACATCAACCACCTGTGCCCTAGGATGAAAGGCATTATCATCCATCAATACGAAGTCTGGGTCCACGGCAACAATAGCAAATGAGGCTCCAAGATCTCGTCATGATACCTGGCAGCAGTTAAACCTCATCAATTCACCCATAAAATTTCATGACTACGTGTTCCAGTGGTCAAAATAATCCCTGCCCATACCATTACGGATCCTGCTTGATATCTGTCTTATCACATTATTTGGCTCCTGAAATCATGTTCCACTTTCCCTCCAGATGTGAACCTGTCGAGAATCAGTCTCCCAGACCAATTGGACTCATCTGTGAAAAAAATATTGGCCCACTCTTCAACCGTCAAGGTGGCATTTACCTGAAAGTGTGCTAATTACAAAATACCAATAATAGAACACTTCATTATATTTGTTCATATGTAAACATACATTCAGTAATTAACATAATGACAAAGTAAATCGAAAATATATTTATTTAAGTGATACAATTATACAGCTTATGTTAAAAATATAGTAGTAGCTTCTGCGCTCATTTAGTTTCAGAGTACAGTAATTAACATCCACAGTCAAAACGTTGTTACTGAAACAGTCACATATTTTGGTAAACTAGCCACTGTTATTTAATAGAAATTATTGTTCTATCTGAAGCCAGGTTGTGTGTGTGTGTGGGGGGGGGGGGGGGGGTGTCAATTTTCCAACAAGGGCACTGTTGGCCAAAAGCTCATTTTGTGACAGTGTTTTTGTTATGCCTATCTGTGTCTCAGTATCTCCGCTATTTAGAGAGCAGCAACTACCCTTTTCTTTTCATAATATTGTTTCAGTGGAATGAATCGTATTCCACTATTCAGTTACTGAGAAATAGAAAACTTTAATTTTAACTAATGAAAGTACAGCAAGTAATGATAACTGAATGTAGTTTTAACTAATGTAAACTATAAGGGAACATTCTGAAAGCCATTTTAGTCAGTCTGTGAAATGTTATGAAACATGTAAAATGTTTGTCCAAACATGTGTCGCAAACAAATTACCACAAATCATAATGCATACAATGTGCGGAGTTTTACCTAAATTTTGCATCCACGGCATCATTCTGCAGTTCAGTGATCGTTTTTAACAACTGACCGTAAACTTGCATTTGATTTCTTGAACTGTATTAACATTGGACAGTGAAACTTCCTGGCAGATTAAAACTGTGTGCCCGACCGAGACTCGAACTAGGAACCTTTTGCCTTTCGCGGGCAAGTGCTCTACCATCTGAGCTACCGAAGCACGACTCACGCCCGGTACTCACAGCTTTACTTCTGCCAGTATCTCGTCTTCTACCTTCCAAACTTTACAGAAGCTCTCCTGCGAAGAGCTTCTGTAAAGTTTGGAAGGTAGGAGACGAGATACTGGCAGAAGTAAAGCTGTGAGTACCGGGCGTGAGTCGTGCTTCGGTAGCTCAGATGGTAGAGCACTTGCCCGCGAAAGGCAAAAGGTCCCGAGTTCGAGTCTCGGTCGGGCACACAGTTTTAATCTGCCAGGAAGTTTCATATCAGCGCACACTCCACAGCAGAGTGAAAATCTCATTCTGGATTGGACAGTGAACTGTGTTGCCATCAACTTATATTTACTGGGCTCATCACTTTCATTTTGATGTGACTATATATTTGGAAGCACAGTGTAACTGGTGAACATACTGATGATTTACTTGCCCCATGTTAATTATTGTGAATCAACATGGTTATGTTAGGTCACTGCATTTTAACAATAATCATCATCATCATCATCATCATCATCATCATCATCTAATCACAGAACATCAACTGTGGCTAACCATTTAGCTGTGCATAAATTATGTTAGATGAGACACGACTTGGCCATAAACTGTAGGTTTTCAACAAGTGAAACTAAAGTGCTGGGACTGCAAAACTGGTGTGGACACTTATTTAAAATGGTCACTTTCAGACTACGACTTTTGAGCCAGATTCAATGATGGCACAGCTACCGAAGGAGCATTTGCACAGGTAAATAATGGTGAAGGGTTCACACCCACCGGGAAAGTTGCACGTAGTGTGAAGTTAAGCTGCTGGAGCAAAAGCCGAAAGCTAACTCCAAAAGGTAACAGAGAAGAGGTTCGTGCCCCATACTGGTGATAAAAGGAGTCATCGGAGAAGGCGGCACAGGATGAGTGGCCATGCATGGCAGACAAACGACATGCATATCTGCTGAACAGAAAGTCACAGTAGTAGGACAGCGGTAGTTTGGCAGCTTCTGCAGACATACTCTCAACTGGGCTACCATAAAAGGCTCCAGTGGCCCAACGGATGCAATGATAGTGCACAGTATTGAGATGGCGTAAGAGAGACGGACATGCAGATGCATAAACGAAACACCCATAATCTGGTTTTGAACGGACACGGGACTGGTACAAACAGAGGAAGGTGGTTTGATCTACTCCCCAGGATGTACCACTGAGGAATGTAAGAGATTGAGGGATCGCGTACACGGGCTGCCAGGTAAGACACAAGGGAGGACCAAGAAAGTTTCCTGTCAACCAGGAGCCCAAGGAATTTCATGGTTTCAACAAAAGGAAGAGCAACAGGTCCGAAATGTAAAGACAGTGGAAGAAACCAATTGCACTGCCAAAAATTCATACAAACAGTTTTCTTATTGGAAAAATGAAAGCCATTCTCGATGCTCCACGAGTGAAGACAACTGAGACATTGCTGAAGATGCAACACAATAAGACAAATCCATGGAGAACTGCAATAGATGGCAAAATTATCAACAAAAAAAGAGCCAGAAATGCCTGGTGGGAGACAGGCTAATGGTGACAGCAAAGAGCATGACGCTCAGGATGGAACCCTGAGGCACACCATTTTCCTGAATAAAGGTGTCCAACAAGGCAGAACCCATACGTACCTTGAAAACGCAGTCTTTTAAAAATTCCTGAAGAAAACAGGGTATATGGCATAGGAAGCCCCACATGTAGGGAGTATGGAGGATAACTGTCCTCCAGCTACTGTCGTAGGATTTATCCAAATCGAAAAACATGGCCACAGCCTTTGATTTCCACACAAATCCATTCATGCCATGGGTGGACAAAGGGACAAGATGGTCAACTGCAGAACAGCATGCTCGAAGTCCGCACTGTGTAGCAGTTAGAAAATCGCGAAACTCGAGTCACCATATCAGCTGGGTATGAATCATACATTCCATCACCTTGCAAACACAGTTGGTGAGAGAAATTGGGTGGTAGCTAGAAGCAAAGTGTTTGCCCTTGTCGGGCTTAGGGTATGGGTATGACAGTGACTTCACACCAGCGTCTGGGTAACTCTGCCCTCTGCCCAAATGCAGTTGTACATATGAAGCAGAAAGTGCTTGCTTGCAAGAGAAAGGTGCTGCAACATCTGAACTGAACATCATCTGGCCCTGGGGTGGATGATCAGGATGAAGTGAGAGCATAATCTAGCTCCCTCATAGTAAAGGTGGCAATGTAGCACTCACGATTCTGAGAAGTGAAGGTTATTGCCTGAGCCTTCTTCACTCGTTTCCGATGGAGGAAGGCAGGGTGATAGTGGGAGGAGCTCGAGATCTCCACAATATGGTGGCCCAAGGCGTTGGAGATAGCAATAAGATCCACTATGACTCTGCATGCTACTGTCAGGCCATAAATTGTGGAATGTATCTTGGTCCCAGAGAGCCGTCAAAGGTTGGCCCACATGACGAAAGAGAGAATGGAACCGTTAAAAGAACTAGTAAATGAAATCCAGATAGCTTTTTTGCTATTCCGAAGAATGCGACGACACTGTGCACACAGCTGTTTATAATGAATTCAGTTTGCCCTCGTAGGATGACTGTTAAAATTGCAGAGAGCGCGTCTCCATGCGCGAATCGCGTTGCAGCATGCCATAGTCCATCAAGGCAACGGACATGGTATTATGAATAGGAAGTGCAAGGGATTGAACATTCTGTGGCAGTAAGGATAACGTTTGTAAGACAGTCTACCTGGTCATCACAACTGGGGAAATGTTGTTCATAAGTCACCAAGGAGGATTAATAAGCTGCCATTTGTGTGTGCACGTAGGTGGGGTAGGGGTCAGCAAACAGACAGCACACAGGAAATTGTTGCTCGAGTATATGTCAGACAGAACGGACCACACATCAACGATAGGCAAGCTGGGCAGTGGAGAAGGATAGGTCCAAATGGGAATAAGTGTGCGTGGAGTCTGAAAGCAACACTGTTGCTCCTGTGCTGGGACAAAGGAAGTTACGCTGATTGAGAAGGTCAGCTAAAAGAGCACCTCTCAGATAGGTTCTGGGGGAAACCCCAAAGTGGATGATGCTCATTAAGGTCACCAAGCAGCAGAAAGGGGTGAGGTAGCTGACCAATACGCTGGAGGAAGTCTGCCCTGGTGACACTGAATGACAGAGGGATGTAAACGGTACAAAAGGAAGAGGTCAAGTGAGGAAGGAAAAGGTGAAATGCAACTGTTTGAAGGCAGGTAGTTAGGGAGGTGGGTTGGCTATGAATGTCATCCCATATGAGCAGCATGGAATGCTGTCCTCTGAGAGGAAGGGGGTGCGGGGTCAGGATGCTGCCAAGAAATGTTTGAGCTCAAGGCGGTTGTGAGGAGGCAATGTTTCCTGGAGGCAGAGAACAAACGGATGCTGCAATTCTAAGAGTAACCGTAAATCCTCTGTTTGATCAAAGGCCATGAATGTTTCAGTGAAGGAAAGTCATAAAGAGGAAAGGGGAGGAGGGAAAAAATGAAAACATGTCACCGAGGCAGCTGTCAAGTGCCAGCCTTCAAAGACTCACTACTACAGGGTGCACAGCCTGGAGGATACTTCTCCATGAGATCTACAGAGGCATTGGCATTCTCCCTCTATCGATTTGCAGAGTACAGGACAAAAAAACATCTGGCAGTGCACACTGACGACATGGAGGTTGGCTGCGCAAGGGTATCATGTGGCGACACCATAGAAGAGGATATCTAAGTCGGCAAAAGAGAAGGCCATTTGCCTTTGTTTGTCTTCTTTGAGCATTTCCAGTTGGCAAAGGAAGACTCAGATGTTTGTTGACTGGAGGGGCTTAGGGAGTCTTCATGGGAGTATTCCTTCTGTCCTTTCCAGTCTACTGGTTGTGTAGCAGGTGACTTTGCCCTGAGAGGCCAATGTTTTGTAGCTTGTTGCACCGCTGGATGAGGAGATGGCGATGCTATCGTGACAGTGAGCAATTTCAGAACCCCAGTACTGAATCTGTGGTTGCCTGTCTGGATGGCTATGTCCTCCATGGAGTGAGATGTAGCAAGAGTAGTACTGTAAGTGCCAGATGATAGAACACAGGGTTTGCGACTAGCCAGTAACTTGCGAGTGACCGGGTAAGGTACTTTTTCCTTTACCGTGATCTCCTGGACAGACCCCTCATCAAGACACATGGGACAATCTCGAGAGGAAGTGGAATGGTTGCCACTGCAGTTGATACAGCAGTGACAAGGAGGTGGACAATCACCCCCGTGTGCATCCCTACCACAGGTTACATATTTGATCGGGTGTCAACAAGACATTCGATTGTGGTTGAAACCATGATACTGGTAGCAGCGCATCAGGTTCAGAATGTATGGTCAGACTGTGATAACTTCATAGCCTGCTGCGATCTTGGATGGAAGCACCACTCTATCAGAGATGAGAAAAAAAGAGTGTGTGGACACTAAGGATGCATCTACCTTTTTCCATCACCCGATGAACAGCAATGACACCCTGATCTGAGAGGTAGTTTTGGGTTTGTGACTCAGTCAGATTATCGAGCAGCCTAGTGTAAATAACACCATGGGAAGAATTCAGATTTCTATGGGCCTCGACACGAACAGAATAGCCGTGGAGAAGCAAAGCGGCAAGCAGCTGCTGTTCTTGAGAATCAGAAGTACTCTCCAAAAGCAAAGTGTCATTGCACAAACAAGGGCAGAATTTCATAGGGCCAGCAATTGCAGCAATACCTCTCTGAATAAAAAATGGATTTACCATTGCAAATGACTGACTACCTTCAGTACGTGAAACCACGAGGAACTGTAGTGCAGTTGGGAGGGTCTATGAATGGGGAACTTCATTCCATTTACATTTGGTAGACGTGGACTGTGAAGATCATGACTGGCTCCTTGTGAGAAAATCCCCAATGACTGCCAGCGTCTCTGATGGCACACTGAACCCCCCCCCCCCCCCTCAGAGAGAGACTCATCCATCTTAAGTGACTGTTCACACCTCAAGTCATACTTCCTGAACACCTGACAGAGGGTCCAATCGGCAGTTTGGGAAAGTAGCAGCTCCCTCCCTGGGCCTGACCTGTACCAGGGGGTACATGTGAGCCCTGTCTGTTGACCCAGAGTTGGGAATTAGACATTACCCAGTTAACTTTTAAGGGTAAGACGTATGGGCCGGATTTCAGGAGCTCAAAGGGAGGAAGAAGAAAAAGAGAAGCCTCAAACGCTGAAGCGGCGGAAGAAGAGAAGAAGGTGAACGAAGAAAGGTAAAAAGGAACAAGAAACAGTGGTGAGATTGTTCTTATTTCAGCTACTGGAAATATGGAACACATTCCCTAAAACACCCCAGACATGTTCCCCAAGGCAGGGAAAAAGGAATAGCAAGACGACAGACATGCAGCACAGAAGGGAAAAGATGTTGCAAAGGCGGGGTGCCATGGTAGCCAAACACGAACCTGCCAAAGAGCGGCAAGCCCCCCGGGGGGGTGGTTTGGTTCCTAATGGTTCTCAGCTCCTCACTTCAATGTCCCATCTTATGATTCAAATTCTTGTCTAAAAACATTATGAATAATTTGTAATGCACACTCAACTATTTTTAGCTTATTTAGATAATCATTTATAATCATTAAATGATATGTTCTATCAGTTTATGGAATTTTAATTTGACATCTGGGCTGTCCATAAACAATTTTAACACATTTTTAAATAGTAAGTGCAAAACAGGATTTAGCAGATTTTGAATCATGCCACTTGTAATAGCATGGCCAAGGAATACTGATGTTATGGAGCATGTTTTGATATGGTCCTTTAACCAGAAGCTAATGAGAGTGTCCATATGCCTCAATTTTTTAAATTCAATGTTTTGTAAAAGAGAAGGGCAATATTCTTTCCTCCTAAATGTTTTAGTAGAATATTTTTGAAGTGTGACCCAAGTCCAAACACTGATATGCAAATGGTTTTCTTTTCACCACATGACAATTTATCAGCAAAAGCACTGTCAGGAAATATAATTCTCAAGACTTTATGAGCATTATTATTGATCTGTATGAATGATGCTGCTTGACAGTTCTCAAAACCCAGTGTATTTCTGCATCCAATGTCAGAGGTATCCAGATAATTCAGTATTTCTTTTCCACTTCTTCTCCAGATAGAAGATCATTCTGTTGCATCCAATGGTTCGTTGGTTGATTTGGGGGAGAGGACCAAACAGTGAGGTTATTGGTCCCATCGGATTGGGGAATCAAGTTGACCATGCCCTTTCAAAGTGACCATCCCAGCTTTTGCGTGAAGCAATTTAGGGAAATCATGAAAACCTAAATCAGGATGGCCGGACGCAGGTTTGAACCATCGCCCTCCCTCATGCGAGTCCAGTGTACTAACCACTGTGCCATTTCGCTTGGTCTCTGATGCATCTGACTGCTGGGAAGAAGTTGCTGGCTCTGAAAAGAGTTTTAAATGCATTTTTTCTCACTGATAACACTGCTTTTAGTGTCTTTTTTTTATGCTTTCAATAACCTGTTTGTGATTTCAGACCAGATTCTCCCACACTGGCAACTGAGAAGTCTTTGTTGCATGGATTGCATTTTGCTCTATGTTTATCTTTTCCATTTGCTAAAAGGAATATCCTTATACAGTTCATTTTCTATCCAGTTTAAACTGATGACACATTTTCCACCTGGTGACATATTTCAATTGACACAATATTCCTGGAAAAAAATCTATCCAAAAATATTATACAATTGAATAAATAAATAATCTACTTACCAAGTGGTGCCAGGAGCAAACATGTACAAAAGTTAGGGATATGTGCAAGCTTTCAGAGGTGGCTCCATCTTCCGGCATAAGGGTTGAAAGGGAAGGGAGAGGGATGAATGAAAAGGACTGGTGATGTTTACGAAATGGAGGGAGAATCCTCTCCATGAGTAAACCTCACTGCCATATGACATGTGAGCCATCTTCCACACATTTGTCTTCTCAAATGACCTCACAATGCATGTCACATATGCTGTCTGTCTGACCATCTATGGTTGCAAGTACTTGCAGAGAGTGGTAGTGTTCCCTGTCTTGTACTCGCCTTTCCGGGTGGGATACACGTGTTTCAGCACGCATGGTTAACTGTAGCCTCTGTCCTTCGAAGCTCTGTCTCTCATTTACGACTTCCATACCAGATTTATTGAAAACTATCTTTGCATGTATTCTAGGTGGGCACCTCCTTTGCATATTTTCGTTTGGGGGTTGTGAGCAATTGCATCCTACGACCCATAGCGCATGTTGTTAATGGTAATGGGCAGGTAAAAAGTAAGTGCATACTCTTATTATTCATGAAAGTCTAGTCCAAAATCATGTGCTACAAGACACCCACCCTATTTCAACTTTGAGAGCTGAATCCAAGATGGCGTATTTAAGAATGGCTGCCATGAAGAACAGGCACACACAAGGTGTGGCCCCATCTCTATTACCATTATCATACTTCTCATCTTCCATAGACAAGCCATTTTCAAAATACAAGGTTAGATATGGACTTTGCCTACTGCTGTATTGCGAGCAGACCCCCCACACTAAATGTCGCCATCTTAGGATTGTGTAATGCCATATTTTGCACATACTGTTTCCTTTGCACGCCATTCACCTCTCAATGTCTTGTGCAAATTCTCATCAGCAGACCCTATATCTTCCCTTTCAAGATGAAGAGGCCTGCACCAGATGAACTGGAGTGGATAATGCATCAAAGTAGTCTTCAGATTGAAGAAAACAATAACAGTTTTACATTATGGGTCCACAACAAACTTTAAATCATGAAGGCAACTGAGAGACAAGCACAATTTTAGTTCTTGTCAAAAGTTCTGATAACAATTTCTGATTATATTTCTGTTCGTTTTTGTCTATTTTGCATTCTGAACAACTTTTGCTGTGTATTTAGTGGTTACCTATACACTAAATTTCCAATTGTTATTATCTACATTTGACTTTTGTTAACATGTTGAGCTCAACATTTGTAACTGTGTGCATCATCGTGTATTTTTACACCTACCTTTTGCTGTGAATGGTTGCATTACTGTCTTTATTCATCAAGTGAAGCTTTGGCATCTCTGCATTAAATTTAGGAAATATCTTGTGTTGTTTTAAATTTCTGGCAGGTGAGACTTCCGTCTAACACTGTGTTTATGTGAGCATGTCTGATACTACTGAAGACGTGCTCTTAGTGTAGTCAGCAAATTTTGGGAGATCACATACTTTTATAGTGAAATAAACATAATACATCTCAGAATATTCTTTTAAGTTTTGCACATTTCATGCTTTTTTTTTTTTTTTAGTTTGCTATAGACATTTTATTTGGCCGCGAGTGGAAACTGTAGGAGTTTTCATACAAAAGTAAGTAATAGGATAAACTGGGCAGTGTAGGAGCTGCAACAAATGATTTCACAGTGAGGAATATAGAGGGAAGAGCTCTGGGGAAAGTCACCAAGGCCCTCTCCTGGAAACACCATAGTAAGGTAATATAGTAGCAGGAAAAGAGAATTTGTACCCTCCCCTCAAGGCATATCTAGAGCCAGCTAGCAGACAGCTATTGAGGATAAAGAAAGGCAGTGGTTAGGAGACAATGGGGGGGGGGGGGGGGGGTTGGCTGGTTCACAGGAGGGGACCAAACAGGAAGGTCATCAGTCCAAACGGATTAGGGAATGACACGAAGGAAGTCAGCTGTGCCCTTTCAAAGGAACCATCCCACCATTTGCCTGAAGCGATTGAGGGAAATCACAGAAAACCTAAATCAGGATGGCTGGACAAGGGTTTGAACCGTCCTCCCGAATGTGAGTCCAGTGTGCTAACCACCACGCCACCTCGCTCAATGGAGAGGGGGCAGGAGTGGGGGACCGGCAATTGGTAGAAAGGCTAGCAGAAGAGGGTGCAATCTGACAGTTTTGTTTTGTCTGGCAGCAACACATACCAGCTGCCGGAGTTAAGGAGATGGTGTAAGAGTAGAAAATATGCAGTAGACTGCCCATGACCAGAAAGGCTAGGAAAAGTGTAAATGCTAGTAAGAAGAGAGTACTGATCTAGGTAGCCGTTATGGCAGATGTGTAGGCCCTCATTACAGAAGACGTTAGGGGCGAAGTATCAGGTCACCAGCAATTTCAAGCAGAATGCTGGGCTGAATCAGATGCAGAGAAGAACTTGGACAGAGGCAGTGCGTACAGTATAGGTGGCAATGTGAGCATGAGCTCTTCCTTAACTGGTAACACCCATTTGAGCATGGCTGATCTGTTCCAGCAACACGATTGGCTCAGTATTGGCAGTGTTGTATGTTGAGTCACTGTGGAATTGGAGATGGTGCTGATGACTATTGACAGGATGTAATTGTATTGGTGCCACTGGGGATTATTGGTAAATGGGGTTACACAAACTGTTGACTGCTCCTCAACAGGACCAGTAAATGGAAGTTTGCAGAGTTAATTAGTGGGAGTATAGCAGGCGGATGAAGGGCCACACTAATGGTCAAATAGCAGTTGTCACGCGTAAGAGGACATGGCCATTTTATGACAAATCGTGACAACAGGCTCCCCTCCCCTCAAAAGATCCAAACACGCTTAGAAATTTCTTGAATGTGCACACTGTCCGCCCCCGGTAGCTGAGTGGTCAGCGCGACAGAATGAACCCTAAGGGCCCACGTTCGATTCCCGGCTGGGTCGGATATTTTCTCCGCTCAGGGACTGGATGTTGTGTTGTCCTAATCATCATCATTTCATCCCCATCGAGACGCAAGTCGCCGACGTGGTGTCAAATCAAAAGACTTGCACCAGGCGAACGATCTCCCGACGGGAGGCCCTAGTCACACGACAATATTATTATTATTATTATTATTATGTGCACACTGAAGATAGAATGTAACACACCACACAAACACCACAGAAGTTTTCTCAGTGCTATCTACTCTTTTTCAAAACATGCAGCCTATTAAGAATAAAGTACACCAGCTTGAAGCTGTATTAGTCTTTGCACAGCAGAGCGGTGTGCATTACATAGCACTGTTGTACGGATACATAAATACAGCACATAGTGCTATCATGGATAAAACATGCAAATTACTACTGTAGAACTACCTTTCAGGACAATGGATCATATATTTGTATCTGACGTTACTCACACTTCACAGCTTTTGTCAATCTGATCATGATTAATGTAGACAAAGATTTTGAAGTGGGTCGTAATTATTAACATAGATGTTAGGGTGACATTAGTAAAATTCCTAAACATTCTGACAAGTTTTGGCACAGTAGTAATGGTAAACACTGCTACAAGGGTATCAGGTGGTTCAGCACAAGTCTTGGGCCACATATTTAAATATATCAGTAGGGAAAATTGTGAAGTATTTATAACAGATACTGGCCTTTCTTATGATTCCTGTCGGGCAGTAAGACTAATGACAGGCTTGGTAAGATCAACAAAACTGCAGGACTACAAAAAGATCATCAAGAAACATAAAATAATACTTTTTCTAGGGCACTGGCAAAATCAAACTTGGAATGAAATGTGTATGGAAAACACATAGACGTGAAGTTTTTTGAATTCTGCAGGTTGTCTAATTTATGAGGAGGCATTTCCAAAAGTGGCCACTTTAATAGTAGCAGCTAAGGAAAACAGATGTATAACTGCTGGTACCAGAAAGCCCTCCAGCATACTTAAATTTCTCAATTCTTTACAAAACCACTACACTAATCCACAGTCTTAGATTACTGTTACTGGTAGAAAAAAGATACAAGAGGGTGCTGCTTGTTGTAAAGTCTTTCAATGACAAAACAATATATAATGCAGAAAATAAAAGCAAAATAGTGTGGGATGACATGAGACAAGAAACTCGAGAAGCCAGACAAGTATATTAGGAACTGACAAATGTTTTAAGTGATTATTTCTTTGGTATTGTGGAGAGGTTGCAACAAAATACACAAAGCAGCCATACAGGCGTTTACATCTTTCCAATGCACCTTAACTGATAAAATACACTAGTTACAATTGCTAAGATAGTACAGTAATATATACTGAAAATGGTTCTAGTACATTAACACATACCAAAGATGAAACTTTTTCCATTCAGATTCATTTATATCAAGGTACCTATTAGATAATTTGGTTAACTGGTGAAGACAATTTTTTATTGTTGAAGACAAAGTTTTCAAGAAAGTAAACATCCAACATTGACATTTTACAAGAAATTAATACTGTTACTTTCTAGCTTATCATTTAGTAGCATCTTACCATGTTCTGTGCCATGAATGGCAATTTCTAATTTTTCATGTAATTCCATTTTGTATCCCTTGTCCATTTTATATGATACATGAAGATTATTCACAATTATCATGGAATGGTGGCCACTGTCCTTTACATAGGTGGCTACAGCTGATTTAGTGATTTATGATAACTGTTTGTGTGGTAGGTATTTATATGTTCATCATATCTTTTCTGGTAGTCTCTCCCACTTTGGCCTACATAAAGGACTCTGCATATACTAAATACTATTTTATAAATGCCTGGATGTGTTTATCTGTCAGTGTGTATGTTGTGTCTCAATGTGTGTTGCAGTTTTTGATGTGTTGTAAAGGTAATGTTGTGCAGTCTGAAAATGTTTGCTATTATGTAGGAAAGTTTGCCTGTTAATGATATGTAAGCAGTGGGGTTATTTTTCCAATTCCTTTTTGTCAATTGGATTTTTTTTCTCCTTCTGTGTGAGGTTGTCAATAAGTGTGTGATCACATCCATTTCCTGCAGCTATTTGCTTTAACGTGTCGAGTTCATCAATCTTTGCATATTTATCCATTGGCATACTGCTGACTCTGTTAAGCAGTGCTCTGTACGCAGCTTGTTCGTGTGTCATGGGATGGTGAGATGAGCTACGTATGGTAGTGTCTTGCTTTTCTGTGGACTTTGAAGGTGTGCAAACTGTTTTCTTTACTGGCATTTAGTTCTAAGAAATTGAATGTTTACATATTCAACAGTGAATTTTATATATCAGTACTGTTTACTGAGTATCAAGTATATTGTTAACATCTTTTGTGTCACTATCTACCAGCAGTGATCTACCAACAACACAATTTTTATAGTAAATAATTTTACCATAGAGCGTGATTTTATTGCAAGAGATTTTTGCTCAACATGATTAATACATATACATTGCCAACTGTACCTGCTATACGTGAACCCACTAAAAGACGTTTATGTTGCATTCAACACTTATTGAAAACCTTCACATAGAAAGAAAAAACAATAATAATCAAATTGCTGTGTGCAAAACTAAAAAGAAATCCACTGCCTACATACCATTCAAAGGCAAACTCTCCTACAAAACAGCAAACATTTTCAGACAGCATAATATAAACATTGCCCTCACAAAACAAATTGTCAAACACACTACAGCACAACACAAACCCACGGACACAAGCAGGCAATCATAAAATAGTAAGTTGTGCATGCAAGCCCTCTATGTAAGCCAAACAAAGAGAGAATTCCAGAATAGATACGATGAACATATAAACACCTGCCACACAAACAATTATAATAAGCCACTGAATCAGCAATAGCCACCTGCACAAACAACACTAGCCACCCACAACATGCTATTGTGCATGATCTTTATGTTTTACATAAAATGGACAAGGGACACCAAATCGACTTAATTAGTAGAAGCAGTGACTGAGGCACTAAAAATTATGCCATAAATGGGTCATTCCATGCCAAGTGCTATGATTTTGGGAAAAGTTCTCACACTACCATCACATATTTTAATGGAATTTTGTGTAAACATTTGTACATGTTCCCAATGAACACTGGTAAAGTTTTACTTTTAGAGATATAGCCATCTGTTTGACCTCACAGTGCAATTAATAACAGTGTACCCGTGAGTTTTTGGCAACTTTTAGATGCAATACCTCTGGCAATCTATTTTTGAAAAATGTACTATGTTTTGACTCTCTTAAGCCAAATAATAAAACAAGATTTCCTGAGCAATTTTCATATGGATTATTTGAAGCAAAGTCAGCCAGAAAAATATTTGTTCAAGAAAAATATTAAGTTTAGCTTTTTTTATCTTTGAAAGAAACTGAGGAGTGAATCTGAAACTTTGCACATAATAAATTGTCAATACTAGGGTGAGTCTGTTTGCTCACTGGTTACGTTAAGCATGATATTATGAAGCATACACACTGTATCAAATATGACAGAGGCACTGTATTGACTTTTGTGAATGTTCACGACACTAAACTGCAGCAGCCATTCCTGCAGACCAATTAAAGGAGCTGTTCATTATATCTTCAAATGTGATATATACTGTAATTTTGGAAGATTTTTGTGAATTTATTTTCTTTGGAAGTATGAACCCAGCAAAATTTGAAAAATTTGTAAACAGTAAAATTGGATGTTTTGAAAGTAATATCACTGTGGCTCAGTGAGTTAAATGCAGTTATACAGTATTAGAGATCCCACAGTCAAAACTACACAGAGTCTGGTTGGTGTTTTTTTCCCCTTTTTTTATGAACTTTGCCACCAAGTAGCAGCATGGTACAAAGTCTATGTTAAACTCAACCTAAGTGGGAAATTACCTTCAGAAATGATTCTGTTGTTAAAATTAAAGACTAAAACATCTAATGCCACACCATAATTTGACAGATATTCTCCATACTGTCAACCAATTACACACATCATTGATGAACTGCATCAGTGTGTTTGAAGTTGTTCTAGTAGTTTATTATTAATGATTACTGAACCTGACCTTCAAACACACTTCTCAGATTCTCATTCTCACCAGGGAGAAAGAAAGTTGCAGTCTGGCTTATTTGCATTGAGACATAGGGGAAGTCATAAGTCACATTTAATACTAAATTTAAATTCTCATTTTGTTTCTGTGTACATGATGGGTACACCATTTTTGCTAAAAAGTAGGTGACCAAGAAACTTTTCTCTCAAATACCAGTTTCAAGTGACTGTATTAGCAAATGGTTCTTTATGTCAGTAAAATGCAATGTTTTGTTAACATTACTAATCACAGTCCTAATGATAATGTATGCAAGCAAAGTAGTCTGTCCTGATACATGAAATATAACATGCTGCTCTTAGACATAGAAGTGGATAGCATGCCATAGATTATTTTTCCACGTTGGTGGATAGCATGCCATAGATTATTTTTCCAGGTTGTTTAATATCTTCATCTCACTTTATTTGAAAACGACCTTCTTCAAGCCAGTATTCTTCATTTTTGTTGTTGTTGTTGTTGTTGTTGTTGTGGTGGTCTTCAGTCCTGAGACTGGTTTGATGCAGCTCTCCATGCTACTCTATCCTGTACAAGCCTCTTCATCTCCCAGTACCTACCGCAACCTACATCCTTCTGAATCTGCTTAGTGTATTCATCTCTTGGTCTCCCTCTACGATTTTTACCCTCCACCCTGCCCTCCAATACTAAATTGGTGATCCCTTGATGCCTCAGAACATGTCCTACCAACTAGTCCCTTCTTCTAGTCAAGTCTTGCCACAAACTCCTCTTCTCCCCAATTCTATTCAATACCCCCTCATTAGTTATGTGATCTACCCACCTAATCTTCAGCATTCTTCTTTGCAAACTCCAAATAAAGTACTATCGCAAATTTTAAATTTTTTTAAACGAAGTATCAGATGAGTAATGTTAACAAAACTTTTCATTCTACTGATACAAAGATCCACTTGCAATTATTACCAATTCAGTCTCCACCCCCCCCCCCCCCCCCCCCCCCCGCACCCCATCCCACTCCCCACCCAATGAATCACGGAATGGATCTTGACGTTGGTGGGGAGGCTTGCATGCCTTAGTAATACAGACAGACGTACTGTAGGTGCAACCACAATAGAAGATTATCTGTTGACAGGCCAGACAAACGTCTGGTTTCTGGAGACGGGCAGCAGCCTTTTCAGTAATTGCAGTGGCAACAGTCCGTATGATTGACTGACCTGACCTTGCAAAATTAACCAACACGGCGAGTGGCTGAAAGCAAGGGGAAACTACAGCCGTAATTTTTCCCAAGGGCATGGAGCTTTACTCTGTGGTTAAATGATGATGGCATCCTTTTGAGTAAAATATTACGCAGGTAAAGTAGTCCCCCCATTCAGATCTCCGGATGGGGACTACTCAGGAGGACGTCATTACCAGGAGAAAAAAAACTGGCATTCTACAGATCAGAGCGTGGAATGTCAGATCCCTTAATCGGGCAGGTAGATACAAAATTGAACAGGGGTAATCCAGGAGTAGATTTAATAATGAATAAAAAATAGGAGCGCAGGTAAGCTACTATGAACAGCATACCGAATGCATTATTGACTACGAAGCCCACGCCTACCACAGTGGTAAAGTGTACATGTTAACCAGCTCCGTAGATGAAGAGATTGAAGAAATGTATGATGTGATAAAAGAAATTATTTGGGTAGTGAAGGGAGACCAAAATTTAATAGTCATGGGGGACTGGAATTCGATAGTGGGAAAAGGAAGAGAAGGAAAAGTAACAGGTGAATATGGAATGGAAATAAGGAATGAAAGAGGAAGCCATCTGGTATAATTATGCACAAACCATAACTTAATCATACCTAACACTTGCTTTAAGAATCATAAAAGGAGGTTGTTTAAGTGGAAGAGGCCTGGAGACACTGGAAGGAGTCATATAGATTATATAATGATGAGACAGATTTATGAACCAGGTTTTAAATTTCAAGACATATCCAGGGGCAGATGCAGACTCTGACCACAATCTATTGGTTATGAAATGTAGATTAAAACTGAAGAAATTGCAAACAGGTGGGAAGTTAAGGGATCTGGATGAACTGAAAGAACAAGAGGATGTAGATAGTTCCAGAGAGGGCATTAGGGAACTACTGACAGGAGCAGATGAAAGAAATAAAGAAGAAGAATGGGTAGCTTTGAGATACAAAATAGTGAAGGCAGCAGAGGATCAAGTAGGTAAAAAGTCGAGGGCTAGTAGAAATCCCTGGGTAACAGAAGAGATACAGAACTTAATTGATAAAAGGAGAAAATATAAAAATGCAGTAAATGAAGCAGGCAAAAACGAATACAAATGTCTCAAAAATGAGATCGACAGGAAGTGCAAAATGGCTAAGCAGGGAAGGCTCGAGAGGAAATGTAAGAATGTAGAGGCATATATCACTAGTGGTAAGATAGATATTGCCTACAGGAAAATTAAAGAGACCTTTGGAGAAAAGAGAACCACTTGCATGAGAGCCCAGATGGAAAGTCAGTTCTAAGCAAAGAAGGGTAAGCAGAAAGATGGAAGGCGTATATAGAGGGTCTATACCAGGGCGATGTACTTGAAGGCAATATTAAGGAAACTGGAGAGGACTAGATGACGAAGAAATGGGAAATATGACACTGCATGAAGAATCTGACAGAGCACTGAAAGACCTAATACTAAAACAAGACCCCAAGAGTAGACAACATTCCATTAGAACTATTGATAGCCTTGGGAGATCCAGCCTTGACAAAACTCTTCCATCTGGTAAGATGTAAGGGAAAGGTGAAATACCCTCAGTCTTCAAGAAAAAAGAAACTAATAATTCCAGTTCCACAGAAAGC
Organism: Schistocerca americana; assembly: GCF_021461395.2. Lineage (NCBI taxonomy): Eukaryota > Metazoa > Arthropoda > Insecta > Orthoptera > Acrididae > Schistocerca > Schistocerca americana. The sequence goes on from NC_060122.1 coordinate 671,948,551, forward strand.
AGGTGTTGACAGGTGTGAAAATTACCGAACCATTAGCCTAGTAAGTCACGGCTGCAAAATACTGACACGAATTCTATACAGACGAGTGGAAGAACTGGTGGAAGCTGACCTCGGGGAAGATCAGTTTGGATTCTGTCGAAATGTTGGAACATGCGAGGCAATACTGACGCCACAACTTATCTTCTAAGATAGGTTAAGGAAAGACAAACCTACTATTGTAGCATTTATAGTCTTGGAGAAAGCTTTTGACAAATTTGACTACAATACTCTCTTTTAAATTCTGAAGGTAGCAAGTGTAAAATACTGGGAGCGAAAGGCTATTTACAATTTGTACAGAAACCAGATGGCAGTTATAAGAGTTGAGGGACATGAAAGGGAAGCTGTGGTTGGGAAGGGAGTAAGACAGGGTTGTAGCCTCTCCCTGATGTTATTAAATCTGTATATTGAGCAAGCAGTAAAGGAAACAAAAGAAAAATTCGGAGTAGGTATTAAAATTCATGGAGAAGTAGTAAAAACTTTGAGGTTCGCCGATGACATTGTAATTCTGTCAGAGACAGCAAAGGACTTGGAAGAGCAGTTGAACGGAATGGACAGTGTCTTGAAAGGAGGATATAAGATGAACATCAACAAAAGCAAAACGAGGATAATGGAATGTAGTCAAATTAAGTCGGGTGATGCTGAGGGAATTAGATTAGGAAATGAGACACTTACAGTATTAAAGGAGTTCTGCTATTTGGGGAGCAAAATAACTGATGATGGCCGAAGTAGGGAGGATATAAAATGTAGACTGGCAATGGCAAGGAAAGCGTTTCTGAAGACGAGAAATTTTTTAACATCGAGTATAGATTTAAGTGTCAGGAAGTCCTTTCTGAAACTATTTGTATGGAGTGTAGCCATGAATGGAAGTGAAAGATGGACAATAAATAGTTTAGACAAGAGGAGAATAGAAGGTTTGAAATATAGTGCCACAGAACAATGCTGAAGATTAGATGTGTAGATCACGTAACTAATGAGATGGTAGTGAACAGAATTGGGGAGAAGAGGAATTTGTGGCACAACTTGACTAGAAGAAGGGATTGGTTTGTTGAGCATATTCTGAGGCATCAAGGGATCACCAATTTAGTATTGGAGGGTAGTGTGGAGTGTAAAAATTGTAGAGGGAAACCGAGAGATGAATGCACTAAGCAGATTCAGAAGGATGTAGGTTGCAGTAGTTACTGGGATATGAAGACGCTTGCACAAGATGGAGCTGCATCGAGAGCTGCATCAAACCAATCTCTGTACTGAAGACCACAACAACAGCAATATCGGCTCAGTACAGTCACTTGAAACCACTATTTGAGAAAAAAGTGGTTTGGTCACCCATTTTCAGCAAAAATGCTGTACCCATCATTTACAAAGAAACGAAGTGAGAAGCTAACTTTAGCATTAGATGTGACAATTGTCTTCCCTGATGTCTCAATTCAAGTAAGTCAGATTGGCATCTGCCTTTCTTCCTGGTGAGAGTGAAAATCTCAGAAATGCGTTTGAAGGTCAGGTTCAATAATCCTTACTAATAACCTACTACAACAACTTCAGACACACTTAAGAAGTTCGTCAGTGGTATGTGTAATTGGTTGACGATATGGAGAATATATGTCAAATTATGCTTTAGCATTAGATATTTCAGTCTTTAATTTTAACAACTGAATTATTTCTTACCTGTGTCTAGTTTACATCAGACTCTGTACCACACTGCTACTTGGCATCAATTATCACATAAAAAAAGGCCAATCGCACTCTCGGTAGTTTTGAACATGTGGTTGGTTGTTGGGTTGTTTTGGGGAAGGAGACCAGGCAGCGAGGTCATCGGTCTCATCGGATTAGGGAAGGACGGGGAAGGAAGTCGGCCGTGCCCTTTGAAAGGAACCATCCCGGCATTTGCCTGTTGCGATTTAGGGAAATCACAGAAAACCAAAATCAGGATGGCCAGACGCAGGATTGAACCGTCGTGCTCCCGAATGCGAGTCCAGTGTTTAACCACTGCGCCACCTCGCTCGGTTTGAACATGTGATCTCTCTCACCGTATAACAGCGTTTAACTTAATGAGCCATAGTGACATTGCTTCCAAAACAGGCAATTTTACAAATTTTGTTGTGAGTCCCCACCCCCCTCCTCAAAAGATCGCAGTTCACATTCCCACAGAAAATAAAGATCTCAAAAGCTTCCTAAATTGCCGTTCATGTACCAACTGAAGATACAATGAAATGTTCATTTAATTGATTGGCAAGAACAGCTATGCCAGTTTTGCAACTCAAATGGTCAGAAAAGCCTATACATGGGCTCTGTTATCTTCAATATAGCGTGTACATGTCACAATGACGTCAGATCTGACTTTACCAGTGTGCAACCAGAATCACCCCCAGGTCTTAGAAGCAAAAATATCGAAGACTACGCAAGTTTTGGCTACACTAACTGTATGTACCACATATGTGAAAATGAATGTTACCTGATTTTAACGGTTTTTCAATACATCTCAAACTTAAGAAAGCAACTGCAACACCTTCCTAATTGCTACAATTTTCTCATTTAACACTTTTCAGTCACAGCTACAGCGTCTTACTTATTTAAGAAAAACCATTTTTGCAACTTAGCTTATTTTTTTGCATGTTCACTGTCTTGGATCGAGTTGCATGAAGAAGGAACTATTTACAACTAAATTTCCTATATTTCCTTTTTTTCACAACTTTTGCAATCATTTGTCAATAATAATAATGAATTAAGTATGGGTCCATCTTTTTGCAATATACAAATTATTGTTTTGTTTTAACACCCAAACACGTTTCACCAAAGTCGTGGCATCTTCAGTGTCCTTTTTTTTATTATTATTATTTTCCTGTAAACATAAATACAGATTATTTTTAGGTTAAGGTATATGATACATCAGACTTTGTTGTCATTCAAATTTGATGTGCACTTCACCTTTTGTTTTACATTGTGTGTGTCCTATGGCTGACAACCAAAACCATTCACAGGTCTAAATTAGTACACCATCTCATCTGAAAACTTGAGTGATGTTAGAAAACAGTCTGCATTAAATTTTTTCATTTATTATCCCGTCTTCAATGTGTATGTTCTGATCAAATTAGTGGCACAGGCCTTTTTTTAACTCACCATTGTAGCGGTTTGTTAGTCTTAGCTGTGACAAGTTTGTTTTTATGTACGAAATGTGTATGTGTGTATGTGTGTGTGTGTGTGTGTGTGTGTGTGTGTCACTTTGTATTATCCAATAATTCATCTAGTGTGTTGAATAGTGTCTTGTTACATAGTACTGTTTGGTCATTTATAGCTTTTTGGGTTGGAAATTTTCTTCTATTGCTAAAAATTGGTACAGATGGTTACTGTGTTTTATTATTTGGAGGTCTGTTTCTATACCACTGGTATAGTGGTGGTTTTGGATCGGCTTGTCTGCAAATGTGAAATGTATGCTGTCACTTTTCAGGGGTGTTAAATGTTCCAAGTATCCTGTGCTGGAATTTCTACATATTGTTGGATGTATACTGAATTACAGTCTTTGCAGGTAAGCTGGTATATACCTGCTTTGTTGAATTTATATATGATGGAGTAAGGTATTTTTTGTCTTTTCTGCAGGATGTTGTTTGTTTTATATGCCACATTCATACCTTGTTTCCTCATGATGTTTCCTGTACTATGTGTTATCTTGTTGTCAAATGTTAGGGTGTGCCATGGTTTCTTACTGTTCACGGTTTCTCCTTCTCCTGTGCCTTGTGCATTCCCTGTTGGGCGGTTGTTGCTGGTGTGTTGTGATGTGATACTGTCGTGTGTGTTCTGTGCAGTTTATTTTTTATTTTATGGTTTAGTTTGTCAACAACATTTATTTTGTAACCATTTTCAGTGGCAATTTGTCCGATTATATTGAGTTCTTGTGTGTACTGTCTTCTTCCATTGGAACTCTGTTCAGTCTGTGTAGGAGGTATCTGAGGCTGGCCTACTTGTGAGACGTTGGGTGGTTTGCCCATTACAAAAAACTGAACTGGTTGATATAGGTTTTCTTGATATCGAGAAGCAGTGTTTGTAATTTTTCTTTTACTGTGATGTCTAGCATTTTTTCCTTCTCTCTTTCAGTTTAAAGGCTTGAGTGTATTTCTGCATGAGCACTAAAACAACCCATGCATGACTAATGCCCCATCTTCACAGCTTTACTTCTACCAGTACCTCATCTCCTACCTTTACCTTTTCTATTTTGGTTTCATTATTTCTTCACAGATTTTGATTTTGAAGTGGTTAAGGAAGATGTTGGTCAGCAGGCAACTTATGGGCGTCCCCGTGAGCAGTCCTTCCTGTTAGATGTAGAATTAATCTTTAAACCTGAAGTAATTTTATTCTGTGATTACCTTACAAATAGTCGTGACTTCTTGTGTGTGTGTGTGTGTGTGTGTGTGTGTGTGTGTGTGTGTGTGTGTGTGTGTGTTCAGAAGATAAAGTTATAACATTATAACGTTTTTGACGGCAATTTAAATTGTGAAGTAGGCGGTCAAACTTCCCACTTCTTTTATACAAGGTGACTTACTTGAGATTTGCAGCCAATCTTCTTTGCTGGCTAGCTGGAAAACTCTGTTGACTGTCTCCATAGAATGATGCTAGGTACAGGAATATTTAAGCTGCTCTCTCTCTACTTGTAAAATAAGTAGATACGTGAACTTTACTTTTCATCAAGCAATGGTATATTTGTACTCCATACAGAATAAAGTTCTCACTTTCCACATATATATATGACTTCCAGTAAGTCACTCGCTCCGTCCAACATCAGAAACAAATTTAATTACATTTATAAAAGAGTTGGTTTAATAACCATGATTCTACTTCACATGAATCATAAAATAGGTCTTGCCTCTAACAAGGCTAGATTAAGAGTCCACAAGATTACTTTCTCAACTGTTCTCCTTTCACATAACAATAGTCAATGACACAATAGGCACAGAGCTGCATATAGATTCCATAGTTCTTCCATACACACTCACTAACACATCTCGCGAATTACTTTAAACCTGCACACACAAACATGTGATGTATAGTGGGTAGGATTCTACCATCCCACACTCATATCTAGAATATCGTGTGTTCGAGATGGTAGAAGGCTGAGTGGTTCTAGAATTCTCGAATCACTGCATATCCCCCGCCCTTCAGATCGAACATGCGATATTTTATACATCATCATTATGCAACTAATATCACACATAATAACATTTTATATTTCAACAGTATACATTTCCTTTCTTTCAATAACCATTAACAGTCTTTAGCTTACTGTTTCGCTATTCATTCTTATTTTACTTTGACATTAACATATGAGCATTTACTCGTGGTTTTAGCCAGCTTTTCTAATCTTTAGGAACTGTGAGGACTACTTCTCTTCTCCTTATTTTCTTTTTCAAGCAAAAACTTCTGGTGTTTACTCATGTGTCATAATCTATTTTCCATTCTTATCTTTTTGTACTACCTTTTCCTAGTATGTACTATTTTCATTAGTTGTAGCTTGGAGGAACTCTGGGTGAAATAAAAGTGTTCTTTTGACACTCATTTACTTCCACGACACATAATAATGCTAGACATTCATAAAATTTATACTTTCCACAATAATTCCTATAAAATTGTGACTTTTGTCACGGTACTGTCCCCTTCTCCTAGGATCAGTGCCTATACCTTGCTTGTGGGTTGACCTTATGAGAGCACTTCCTCTTTCCATTCTGGTAGGTACACCTGCCCTTTATACTTAGTGAATGCTTGGTAGGCCCCCCTTGTCTTTTCTGAGAAGGCCTCACAGTTCATTATCCTAGTATACATTTCTATGTATAACATAGTTAAGTATTTTCTGGTAAAGATATAAATCAAACTTAAGCTTCACATTTATTCTTTAGTATATAATTTACTCCCTAGAGTCTTCCTCTACTTATTAACTTCTATACTTTCAATACACACCATGTCAATGTATACTATTCATGTCCCACTATCCTTCAATCCATTAGAGTATTTTTATACTGACATTTCTTATTGATAATCATGATTAACGTTCTCTCATACTTTTGTTTTCTCTCTTTGCTCATGTCTCTTAGTTTATATACACTTTTTCTTATGTATATTTGATGTAGAACCGTCATAGCTTCCTATATATGTGTGCATATTTCTAGACGTACCCACATTTTCCCAACAACACTTGGCGGTTCTTACATTGTGACAGGCTTTCTAGTCTGTAATTGTATGTTTGTGTCTAAGTGTACACTTGTGTATATGAGGATGTGCGTTCGGATGTAGTCTGATTCTTTGGCCTTCTTATCTAAAGATAAGATATAGGTTATCAGAAACCACAGATGTAAGGAAGGACTTAGCGATAGAAATTTATGAATATAGAAAGAGGACAAAAATAGACAGGTCCTCAAAAGAGAAGTAAGAAAGGAAAAAAATAGATGTGGATGCTAGGATTGAATAACAGAAAGAAGATAGCCCAAAAGATAGGAAACCCTTCCCACCCAGATTACCCAGGATCCCTACCTCTCAGGTACTTGAGTGAGATGCCGGAGGTGGTTTGGTGTTAAATTGTCTCCTACAGAACGGACTTGTCCCACCTTCACGGTCAAGGTCCCCGAAGGAAATCCTAGCAACCCTATGGAAATGGCAAATGATGAAGAATCAGGCGCACTTTTTTGTGAGGGTTGTTTGAAAGGTGTGCAGTGTGTTTTGTGTTAGTCATGATTTATCATTTCATGTAAATCATGCTCTTATCTACAACACCCACCCCTTTCAAAATTTAGACAAACCCTCCCATCTATATCACATCCCATAAAAGGTATAAAATACTCTATACAAACTAGAAAAGCTATACACTTCGGTATAACAATTGTTCAATTAGTCACATCATATTACAATTAATTTCGTCTAGCTATCACTTTATTTCTGTGATACTCTAGTTATTCTCTATTTTATAGTCATACTCAGTTTTGTAAGCAATAGGATTATAGGATAGTTTTAGATTTTAAAGGAATTCAGTGTAAGAAAACTATTTTGGAAGAAACACCGAAAACAACTCGGGATCCAACGGTTGTCACTCTGCCAGTGCACTGAGAATGTTAACGTCCTTAGGAGGATAGATGACTCTGCCCGGGTCCCATGGATCTGATGTTAATTTTTCTTGTGCACTGGCAGACCAGTAATTTTCTTTAAATTTCTTTTTAAAGTCTTCACATGAGGAAAAATTCTCAATATTTACTGTACACCATTCTGAGGCTTTACCTAAATGGTACCCCACAGCAAATTCAATTTTCTTAGAATCTTCCCAATTTTTTGGTAATGCTTGGTTAAACCTTTTTAAGAAATGGGTCAGATGTACATCTCCATCCAGCTTAAATTTAGGGAATTGTCTAGATAACCCTGAATTAGCTCCCCATCGTAAATCAGTCACAGCTTTACTAGTTAATATCACATTATGTGAAGTTACCCTTCCTTCTATTTTGTCTTGAATAAGCTTAAATTCTCTCCACAGGTCTTCTATACCCTTCCTGGTATCACTAAGTTCCGAAGACAGAATAGGTGATATGTTTCTGGAGGTTTTTCTCTCGGTAACTTTTCGACCTATAATTTCTTCAAATTGTTCCTCCAAACATTTATGATGAGTTCGTTATTTTCTCATTGAAATTTCTTTCTACATTATTTACTCATGTACTGACACCTGTAATTTGCGACTGAATAATTGGTATTAATTCATTATTCTTATCTACACTCTCCTTCAAAGTATTCAATCCCTGATTTACAGCATTAAACTTAACATTGCACACATTTTCAAAAGATCCCAACTTTTCATTAATTTCGGATTCTACAGTATTACATCTGTCCTAAATGTTAAATTCTAACCTTCTTGATAAATCTTGGAAATTGTCACTCTGTTTCTGACTAAGGTCAATAAACATCTGATTTACATAAATGTTCAAGGAATTAGTCAATTCATTCTTTAAACCTATTTTTAAATTCTCTACTCTACTATTTAAGGCATAAAACTCAGCCTTAAGAGCACCCATGCCTTCGCACAGATTACTAAATTCTTTGCTTTGCGAGTCTACTTTGGCATTTAGCAAACCTAGATTTGTCACTTAACTATTTAGAGTTTCACTCTGGGCATTAGGAGTTTCCCTCTGAGCATTCAGAACACTCTGGGTACTTAACTGTGAATCTGATGAGTTTAACTTAAGACCCTGAGCATTTAATTGAGAATTTACCAAACTTAAGAGTTACATTTTGAGCTTGGATTAAATTTACCAACTCAGCCCACTCAGGTGTTGCTTTGCTAACTCTCATAGCCATAGCGGGGTCTTGAATCTCTCCAACTTCTTGTAAATTTTCCCTACTTTTAAATGCTTTAGCTCTCGTAATCATTTAAAACTAACTTTAAATACTACGATTACACAATAAAAGTTCACTCAACAGTATGTACCACTCCGTGCTAAAGTAATGAAGTTTTGTCTCACGCTCAGCCAGCGTAGAAGTCTCGTTGCGTAGGTGAGCGGATGTGGAGGCAGGTCAGCACCGGTGAACAGTAGCTGGTGCTGGCAGTATCAGATGTACGTTGGTTTCCGCATCTGCATCCCCGCGAAGTGTGTGAGAGCTGTATACTCCCCGCACTGGATCTTCTCAGTTGAAGCATTCTATGGGTATTTCTTCTTAGACAAATACGTCTAAATCTTCTTTGCTGTTTTATAGTTGTGAAGTTTCCATGTCTTTCACCATTTTTCATTCAAATTTTGCTTCATTGGATACTTGAACATATTCGAATGCCTCAGAGTAAATCCCTTGTGTTACGTTTTGTTGCTAGGGTAACACATAACAACTTCTTCTCTAGTTTTTGACTTAAAATACACATTTTCTCAGGTCCTTTCACACAGTTCACCACATTCTAACATTTTGTGACGACTTTCTTAATACGCCTTCTCTTCTAAAACTTTGCTCTTTCAGCAACATCGTCTGTGTATTTGACTTTCATGCAGAATAAAATTCTCAATTTCCACATACACGTATGACTTCCAGTAAGTCACTTGCTCCATCCAATGTCAGAAACAAATTTAATTACATTTACAAAATAGTTGGCTTCATAACTGTGACTACTTCACATGGATCATAAAATAGGTCTTGCCTCTAACAAGGCTGGATTAAGAGTCCACAAGATTACTTTCTCAACTGTTTTTCTTTCACATAACAATAGTCAATGACAATAGACACAGAGCTGCATAAAAACTCCACGGTTCCTCCTCTGAAACACCTACGGATTGCCTGACAAGTACTTGTCGGAGCCGTTCAACCGCCCCGTCTACTTTCTTCTCGTGACTGACTTTAAATCTGCACATACAAACATGTGATGCGCAGTGGGTATGATTCTACCATTCCACACTCATATCTAGAATATTGTGTGCTCGAGACGGTAGAAGGCTGATTGGGTCTAGAACTTACACAGAAATTCTCGAATCACTACAAAGTTTGTCTGTCTTAGTTGTCTTTCAATTATATCAATTTTTCTTCAGTTGGTACGTGGATGTACAATGAAGTGATATCGAATGAGAGTAGTATAGCTGTGTCGGGTACCTTAATAGCTTTCATTTTGCTGACTAGGTCATTAGTTTTTTGTAAGCTTCTATTGTTTATGTAAGTGTAGTGTTTTTGTAGAAACATATGCCTGTTCTTGGCTAAATGATACACTGGTGCAGTTGGGGAAATCAATAAGAAGCCTGATCAGAGTGCAGGGCTTGTGAACCTTTGGTAAACTTCTGATTTGGGTGCCCTCACATTCTTTTGTATTTTCCTTTTTATCTGACTTTGTGAGTGTAGATTTGATGTTTTTTAGCAGTTTTTGTATGTCTCTTTGGAAGCTTGGGGTGGGGTCACTTTTTAGTTTTGTTATTAAGGTTTCTGTTATGGAATTTGATATTTTCATGGTATAGTCTTTTTTCAAACACGACAACCAAAGTTCTTCCCTTGTAACCACTGCATTGTGTGACTTCACTTTTTTGTGTATGTCTCTGACTGTTTTCTCATCTGTTGTGGTCACTATCATTTATTATTTATTGTATTTTTTTCTTTCTGATAATTTATCTGATTTCTTCAGCCATCACTTCTCTGGTTAGCCCTGCATTAAAATTTCCTTTCTCTTTCTTTTCTTCCTGTTTTATTATATATTTACTTTCTGTAGTTATGTTTTCCATTGATCTTTGAGCAGCATGCGTGTTTCAATTGTGTTTGGGTCGCTTTTGAAGTAGCTCTTCTTCATGTGTTGAGAATTTTATTTCAGTTAAATTGGCAGTTCTAGTGTGTGTTGGTGTTGGTTGTTCCTGTTTGTGTCGGTTTGTGTTCAACAGCTTGTTTAGTTTCTTGTATTGTTATTCAAGCTTCTTTCAAATCTCTGTTTCTGTGAGATATTTCACCTGCTCAGTAGAGTATTGGAGATTGTTTGATTTGGATGCCTAGTTGTGTGTTCTGCATAGTGTGGAAACGAACAGGACAGATTCAAAGTTCGTGGACATCAAACCAAAACAAAACAGTGAACAAACAATAGTCAGAAGCACATCCATGATGCAAATTTGTGCGTGAAACATGCGTCCATGCCGCAACGACATAACATGATGCAGTGTTTACAAACAAGCAGGAGAAACCCTGTCAAAATACGAAACATCATCTATGAAGAGCAACTTACATGCATTAGTTTGCCATACCTAACCTTCACAAAACTTTTACCCGTGTCCACAGGGTCAGTTCAACTACACAAAAACACATTTGGTACATAAAAACATATTTGTCACAGCTGACTAGCAACACACTACATTGGCAAGTCTGAAAATGGGCAAATGTCACAAATTTTTCAAACATCCCTCATGTCTGCAGATGACATGATGTACTTATTTACACATGTGAATGATTTTGATGGCATCCACAGAACACACAAACGTAAAATAAAAATTGAAGTGCACGTAAAATTTGAATGACACCAAAATCATATTCACTAAGCTAAAAACAATTGTATATATTTCAGGAAAAAGAAAAAACGAAAGAAGACACTAAGAATGCCGTAACTGTAGTGAAACTTGTTTGAGTGATAAAACAAAACAATAATTTGTATACTTGCAAAAAAGGTGGACCATCCTCAATTCATTATTATTTTCCTGCAAGCATGGGAACTGAGCTCAAAACTCCAATATGATGCATCTCAATAATGTTTGAATTAATGAGATTCTTTTCTGGGGACCGAAGCACAAAACACGCATACCATTCTTTAACTACAGAACAGGTCCATAAGAAAAATAATAACTGATTAGTAATCAGGTTCATTGTAAAGAACTGTGTAAAGAACTGTTTAAAGAACTGGGTTTCCTCACTGCACCAATTGAGTAAATCTACCAATCTTTTGTGAATATCAAGGAGAACATCACTAAACATTTCACTAATAGAACTCAGTACAGTTATGGAACATGGGCCAGTTTTGAGCTTCATTTACCAAGGAAAAACCAACCAAAAATCTCAAAACAGCATTTTCTATCGGGTAATAAAATTGTATACTAAACTGCAGAGGGAGATGAAAGTGGTTTCTAAACTGCATCTATTTAACAGGCAGCTACAACATTCATTAAAAGTAATCAATACTAAATAATTTGCTTATGGATTCAGTGGTTATTAATGAGACTGGGTACTTACTACTCCACATCACATCAGTTTTCCGAATGAAATGGAGTTACCGTGAGGGGGCATAGTAGCAATTTCATGATTCCAGAGCCACCTGTATGTGCTCTTGATGTGTGCAGTGTTGAACAGCAACACTTTCTTTATATCAAAGTACACTGAACAACAGGGGCCAATAGGGGCCAACCTAATGAGGCAATGCAGTTTTTAACAACATACTTCATATTTTTTTGCTTTGTCTGGCCTACCGGATTTAGATTTTCCTAGTTCATTTCAGGTAAATGCCAGGCTGGTTTTTACATCAAGCCAACACCCAACCATCTGGCCCGTTCTCATAAATTTACTGGTAGGTGTCCACCTCCGTAGCGTAGCGGTAGCGTAGCGGTAGCGTTTCCGACTATCACGCAGGAGGCCCGGGTTCAATTCCCAGCACGAGACTGGGTGTTGTGTGTCCTTCATCACCATTGACTCACAAGTCACCGAAATGGCGTTAACTAAAAAGGACTTTCAATACAGCAACTAACTCCCCCCGCATGGGGCCTCCCGGCCAACAATGCCATAACCTCATTTCATTGTTACTGGTGGGTACCAATATCGATCGAGACTCTCTCTGTGCCAGTAGAGTGCCGGGTCCACCAAGACCACAAAGTGAATTTCACATTTTCAAAACATGACTGACCAACACCTATTCAGCATATTAAATCACAAGGTAATCAGTTAAATGTCGTCAGCCTCATCTTTTAGTCTATGTGGAAGCTTTCTTATGAAAACTTTAGTATGACATAGCAGAATGGAATGTAACCTATGGTTTTTCCTTCTTTTTGCTTCTTTGTGTAGTATACAGGGCAGGCCATTGATCGTGACCAGGCCAAATCTCTCACAAAATAAGCGTTAAACAAAAAAACTACAAAGAACGAAACTTGTCTAGCTTGAAGGGGATTGGGGTTGGCCCGCTAGATGGCGCTGCCATAGGTCAAACGGATATCAACTGCGTTTTTTTAAAATAGGAATCCCCATTTTTTATTACATATTCCTGTAGTACATAAAGAAATACAAATAATTTAGTTGGACCACTTTTTTCGCTTTGTGATAGATGGCGCTGTAATAGTCACAATCATATGGCTCTCAATTTTAGACCAACAGTTGGTAACAGGTAGGTTTTTAAATTAAAATACTTAACGTAGGTACGTTTGAACATTTTATTTGGGTTGTTCCAATGTGATACACGTACCTTTGTCAAGTTATCATTTCTGAGAATGCATGCTGTTACAGCGTGACTACCTGTAAATACCACATTAATGCAATAAATGCTCAAAATGATGTCCGTCAAGCTCAGTGCATTTGGCAATACTTGTAACGACATTCCTCTCAACAACGAGTAGTTCGCCTTCCGTAATGTTCGCACATGCATTGACAATGTGCTGACGCATGCTGTCAGGTGTTGTCGGTGGATCACGATAGCAAATATCCTTCAACTTTCCCCACAGAAAGAAATCCGGGGATGTCAGATCCGGTGAACGTGCGGGCCATGGTATGGTGCTTTGACGACCAATCCACCTGTCATGAAATATGCTATTCAATACCGCTCCAACCACACGTGAGCTACGTGCCGGACATCCATCATGTTGGAAGTACATCACCATTCTGTCATGCAGTGAAACATCTTGTAGTAACATCAGTAGAACATTACGTAGGAAATCTTCATACATCGTACCATTTAGATTGCCATCGATAAAATGGGGGCCAATTATCCTTCCTCCCATAATGCCGCACCGTGCATTAACCCACCAAGGTCGCTGATGTTCCACTTGTCGCAGCCATCGTGGATTTTCCGTTGCCCAATAGTGCATATTATGCCAGTTTCCGTTACCGCTGTTTGTGAATGGTGCTTCACTGCTAAATAGAACGCATGCAAGAAATCTGTCATTGTCCCGTAATTTCTCTTGTGCCCAGTGGCAGAACTGTACAAGACGTTCAAAGTCATCACCATGCAATTCCTGGTGCATAGAAATATGTTGATGTAGTATTCTCAACACCGAAGTTTTTGAGAATCCCGATTCTTGCGCAATTTTTCTGCTACTGATGTGCGGATTAGCCGCGACAGCAGCTAAAACACCTACTTGGGCATCACCATTTGTTGCAGGTCGTGGTTGACATTTCACATGTGGCTGAACACTTCCTGTTTCCTTAAATAACTTAATTATCCGGCGAATTGTTGGACACTTTTCAAGTGTGTGTTACTATTCAAGTGTGGCAGTGCTGCAGCGGCGATGTTCTGCTAGGTGGTCTGCTTGCCAGGCAGTGCCGCCAATGAAATGCATGGCATCTTATGGCCAGTCTGGCACTAGCTAGAGAACAGAGTTGTCAAGCACTACCTGCTGCTCATCCATGCAAAATTTTATTCGAATTCACATGTCCGCTATGCATAGCTTGATACCAAATCTTACGTATGACATTCAGCCAAGTCTGACAATTTGAAACACTTCATCTCTAGATTATTAAAACTACGAACTGGGGGAGAAAAATTATATGTGCTGGGAATCACGATTGTCATAAATGGAGCTCATTTCAAAGGATATGTCCCTTCACCTTACAATCATATTCAAACTGCTTACAGCAATGATCTTTCAGAACACTTGCCAGTTGGAGAATATGGAAATTAGTGATCCTCAATTTCCCTAGGGCCTCTTCCTGATGATCCACTTTAATCAGAAGAACTTCAAAACAAAGACAAAGCACATTACATCTAAGATATGGAAGCTTTCCCCCATAACTAACTTCCACACAGACGGAGCACAGTTTCATCTACTGCAGAATCAAGTGATGCTAATGGGTCAATACATAAGATACAGTAGAATTATCTTAAGAAATAAGATATACAAACAAATGAGGCACATTTCCTAATTCATGTCTGAAATATGTGTAAACTGAAGTCGAGCTTGCAATAAATTACTTTTCAAATAAAAATTGAAAAATCATTTCTATGTACATCTTACAGCTACAACTTATTTATTTACTTATTTTACATGTCCAGGAATTAGATGTATATGTCGTGTGACTAGGGCCTCCTGTCGGGTAGACTGTTTGTCTGGTGCAAGTCTTTCGATTTAATGCCTCTTCGGCGACCTGCACATCAATGGGGATGAAATGATGATGATTAGGACAACAGAACACCCAGTCCCGGAGCAGAGATAATCTCCGACCCAGCTGGGAATTGAACCCGGGCCCTTAGGACCGACATTCTGTCACGCTGACCACTAAGCTACCAGAGGCGGACAGGACTTGGATATACAACATACTTAAAATGCAGCCTAATAAATGAAAGTACAGTACAGTAACACAAGATCCTGAAAGTAGTAACATAATACAGCAAGATATAAATAGTTTTCTATTAATGGACTGCAAGCTCCAGAATTCGGCATTTTGTATGGCCTTATCACTTGCTGCATAAAGATCTTCTGTGGTGCAAGGATTGGGCAGGTTTCTGCAGACCAGAATACGTTGTGTGTCCTGTACGTCGCCACACTCACATAATTCCTCATCAGTGGCATGGCCTCATTTCCTGAAGCTCGCCTTGCATCGGGGCACGCCTGTCTTCAGTTGGTTTTGGGCCTTTCGTGTCGCATGTGGCAGATGAAAGCCCACAGCAGTTTCCTCTTTGATGTTCTTCCAATCCCTTTCAGTTAATGAATCTTGCTACAGCTCCGTTCAAAGAATTATAGATGCTGACGGAACTGCTGATGTGTGCATGAAGTTCCTTCCTGATCTCAGCCTAGGTCTTTGTGCTTCATGTCCAAACAGGGGATGGCTGGGGTCAGTTTCCTGCTTCATTTTCTGAATTTCTGCAGCTGTTGTTCTGCAGATCACAAGTGGTGCTGTACCCATAATTTGCTTGATTTTGGTGACAGGAGATGGTCATGAGCAGCCAGGTCGGTGCTACATATTGTGCTGCAGAGAAGCATAGTGCCAGTGCAGATGTGCGGAGCAGATTCGGCTGCGATCCCCAGGTGGTGCCAATAAGTTTACGTATGATGATGTTCCAAGCAGATACTTTCAGCCTTGTTTCTTGGCAATGATCTTTGAATGTGATACTATGATCTGACCCAGGTATTTTGGAGTACCATGGTGGCATAGTTGTTGTCCTCTTCTGATAATACTCACCTTCCTCATGCCTTCTAAGTTTCTATGATAAAAGGCAAGGGTATGACTTCAGAAGGTTATCATCATAATACTTGCAGAGATCCTCGAAGGCTGCTGTCAGCTTTGTCTTCAGTTTCTCAAAGGTTTTCCTTGAGTTGCAGTTGCTGTGTCATCTGCATAAATAAATGTTCTTGTTCAGAGATAGATTGGTTGGTCATCAGTGTACATATATAGGAGGGATGGCAGTATGCTACCTTGAGAGAGGCCATTCTGCAAGGTCCAATAGCAATAAAGTCCTGTTCTGTATAAGATTTTTCATCAACATGTTATGTGATGCGATTGGGGATTAGCCTTTCCAGGACTTTGCACAGTTGGCAAAGAAGACAAACTGGTCAGAAGTTTTTAGATCAGTTGGTTCCTTTCCAGGCTTCAGAAGTGCTACAACTTTGGCTTTGCACCAGATCTTAAGGATCTGTAATTTTGAAATGATGGTCTTCATTAAACTTAAAGATCCATTGTTTTGTTATTGGCTCAAACATTGTAATTTGCTATGGTCTTAGGCCATCTAGGCCAACAGTTTTATTGTTCTTCATAGAGTGAAAAGTTCCATCTAGTTTCTCCATGGGGGAGGGTATACCAATGTAGCCCTTACCAGTATTTCTTTTAAGCCTCCTGTCCACAGTTGTTTTAGTTTTTCCATTCAACAATAGTTGATGTGCCAATTTGATCAGGTATTACATTAAATAGGCTTGGAGGGGAAAGTTGTGCGGCCACTGCTAAGCTACAACTAAAAGGTAAATATCACTTCAAACAACAAATAATTAATTACTGCTTAGACAGATTGTTACATTAACACCATGAAAATCTTTTCTTACATTGAGGTTACTTTCGTTAAAATAGTGTTTCTTTCTTTAGTTCATATCTGGAGATTTTCATTAGCTCATCAAATACACATATCGGCATCCTCATGAAACAGAGATATTTAACACCGTTGTTTCTTAAGCCATTACAATGTCTTTGAAATATTATCCTGTTAATGTCATGATCAGCCATGAAGGGATGCACCTAGAACTATTACTTTTTCTGCTTTCTAAAAGAAGCTGGCAGTTGTGAGTGCAGTTGTGCAACGAAGAAGTTAGAAGTGAAGAAATTATAAGTAAATTAAAACTATCAAACCTTTGGTTATGAGAAAATTATTTTTAATGACATGCAACATATAACAACAGTCACCCCAATACTACCTACAGCAAAAAATGATGTACAATCAATATCAACAGTCATTATGTCCTTCGAATTCTTAAAAGTAAGTATAAAATATGGAAATTGTTTCATGCTTTAAGAGTTCTACAACTTACAAAATACATCATTCAGTTATGTTCATCTTGTATCTAAAACTTAAGGTACGAATGTGACAAGGCTAAATGGGAAGTTGTGTCAATGGATTCACATAAAATATGAGTGATATACTTCATAGCTTTTGAAAAGTATACTTTCTTTCATAGGGAAGCAGAGGGATAGGCTGGAGAAAATTACAAAGGAAAGGCAGGTCACTCGAACCCCAGATCAGAGGTACCTCCCAGTAATAATGTTTTATGCTGAGACCCACCAGAAGCCACACCACAAACAGGAAATTCCATAGTGGAATATCGTGCTGTGTGTCTTTATGTTCAATAATTAAGAACGAATGAGAGAAATCAAACAAAAAACACAGGAGAAGTTGGTGCTATTTAATTGTCTTTGTTCTTAATGTTTTTAAAGAAGATACATAAAACGGAGGTCTGAACAATTCATAGACACAGAACATGAGACGGGCAATATTGCTCAACTGTACACTCAAGACTGTGCATAAAGCTACTTGAAGATATTACAGAAGAAGTCTGTAAATGGCAAACAGTAACATGACCACTCTTGTTCAAAAACACACACACACACACACACACACACACACACACACCTGAAAGAAGTATGCATTTAATGAAGAACACTGAGTAATGGGTGACACAAAGCACTTAATTTAATGGTTTCTGTCAAGTGAATCAGTTATGCTACATTTGGAAACAATACCAGCAGTAAATCAAAGCATGTAATAATCACAAAATATTGATTATAAATATGTATGATACCAACCCACCAAATATTATAATGTGAAAGGTGAATACCAGAAGAAGTGCAAGCTTCCTAAGACATAACAAATAGCTGTACAGACATCGGCAATCCTTGTTGTTGTGGTCTTCAGCCGAGAGACTGGTTTGATGCAGCTCTCCGTGCTACTCTATCCTGTACAAGCTTCTTCATCTCCCAGTACCTACTGCAACTTCTGAATCTACTTACTGTATTCATCTTTTGGTCGCTCTCTGTGATTTTTACCCTCCATGCTGCCCTCCAATACTAAATGGTGATCCCATGATGCCTCAGAACATGTCCTACCAACCAATCCCTTCTTCTAGTCAAGTTGTGCCACAAATTCCTCTTCTCCCCAATTCTACTCAATACCTCCTCATTAGTTATGTTATCTACCCATCCAATCATTGGCATTCTTCTGAAGCACCACATTTCGGAAGCTTCTGTTCTCTTCTTGTAAACTATTTATTGTCCCTCTTTCACTTCCATACATGGCTACACTCCATACAAATACTTTCTGAAAGGACTTCCTGACACTTAAATCAATACTTGATGTTAACAAATTTCTCTTCTTCAGAAACACTTTCCTTGCCATTGCCAGTCTACATTTTACATCCTCTCTACTTTGACCATCATCAGTTGTTTAGCTCCCCAAATAGCAAAACTCCTTTACTACTTTAAGTGCCTCATTTTCTGATATAATTCCCTCAGCATCACCCAATTTAATTCGACTACATTCCATTATCCTCGTTTTGCTTTTGTTAACTTTCATCTTATATCCTCCTTTCAAGACACTGCTCATTCCGTTCAACTGCTCTTCCAATTCCTTTGCTGTCTCTGACAGAATTACTGTGTCATTGGCGAACCTCAAAGTTTTTATTTCTTCTCCATGGATTTTAATACCTACTCCGAATTTTTCT
The DNA here is from genome assembly GCF_021461395.2 of Schistocerca americana. Classification (NCBI taxonomy): domain Eukaryota; kingdom Metazoa; phylum Arthropoda; class Insecta; order Orthoptera; family Acrididae; genus Schistocerca; species Schistocerca americana. The sequence goes on from NC_060122.1 coordinate 671,967,441, forward strand.
GTTGTTTACTTTACTGCTTGCTCAATATACAGGTTGAATAAAATCGGGGAGAGGCTACAACCCTGTCTCACTCCCTTCCCAACCACTGCTTCCCTTTCATGCCCCTCGACTCTTGTAACTGCCATCTGCTTTCCGTACAAATTGTAAATAGCCTTTCGCTCCCAGTATTTCATACTTGCCACCTTCAGAACTTGAAAGAGAGTATTCCAATCAACATTGTCAAAAGCTTTCTCTAAGTCTACAAATGCTAGAAATGTAGGTTTGCCTTTCCTTAATCTTTCTTCTAAGATAAGTCGTAGGGTCAGTATTGCCTCACGTGTTCCAACATTTCTATGGAATCCAAACTGATCTTCCCCGAGGTCGGCTTCTACCAGTTTTTCCATTCTTCTGAAAAGAATTCGCATTAGTATTTTACAGCGGTGACTTATTAAATTGATAGTTCAATAATTTTCACACCTGTCAACACCTTCTTTCTTTGGGATTGGAATTATTATATTCTTCTTGAAGTCTGAGGGTATTTCGCCTGTCTCATACATCATGCTCACCAGATGGAAGAGTTTAGTCAGGTCCGGCTCTCTCATCGGTAGTTCTAAAGGAATTTTGTCTACTCCCAGGGCCTTGTTTCGACTTGGATCTTTCAGTGATCTATCAAACTCTTCACGTAGTATCATATCTCCCATTTCATCTTCATCTACATCCTCTACCATTTCCATAATATTGTCCTGAAGTGCATTGCCCTTGTACAGACCGTCCATTTACTCCTTCCACCTTTCTGCTTCCCCTTCTTTGCTTAGAACTGGGTTTCCATCTGAGCTATTTATATTCATAAAAATGGTTCTCTTCTCTCCAAAGGTCTCTTTAATTTTCCTGTAGGCAGTATCTATCTTACCCCTAGTGAGATATGCCTCTACATCCTTACATTTGACCTCTAGCCATCCCTGCTTAGCCATTATGCACTTCCTGTCGATCTCTTTTTTGAGACGCTTGTATTTCTTTTTGCCTGTTTCATTTGCTGCATTTTTATATTTTCTCCTTTCATCAATTAAATTCAATATAGCTTCTGTTACCCAAGGGTTTCTACTAGCCCTTGTCTTTTTACCTACTTTATCCTCTGATGCCTTCACTAGTTCATCCCTCAAAGCTACCCATTCTTCTTCTACTGTATCTCTTTCCCCCATTCCTGTCAATTGTTCCCTAATCCTCTCCCTGAAAATCTGTACAACCTCTGGTTTAGTCAGTTTATCCAGGTCCCATCTCCTTACATTCCCAGCATTTTGAAGTTTCTTCAGTTTTAATCTACAGTTCATAACCAATAGATTGTGGTCAGAGTCCACATGTGCCCCTGGAAATGTCTTACAATTTAAAACCTGGTTCCTAGATCTCTGTCTCACCACTGTATAATCTGTATGAAACCTTCCAGTATCTCCAGGCCTCTTGCATGTATACAACCTTCTTTCATGATTCTTAAAGCAAGTGTTAGATATGATTAAGTTATAGTCTGTGCAAAATTCTACCAGGTGGCTTCCTCTTTCATTCCTTACCCCCATTCCATATTCACCTACTACGTTTCCTTCTCTCCCTTTTCATAATCTCAAATTCCAGTCACCCATGACTATTAAATTTTCGTCTCCCTTCACTATCTGAATAATTTCTTTTATCTCATCATATATTTCATCAATCTCTTCACCATTTGCAGAGCTAGTTGACGTATAAAATTGTACTACTGTGGTAGGTGTGGGCTTCATGTCTATCCTGGCCAAAATAATGGGTTCACTATGCTGTGTGTAGTAGCTTACCCGCATTCCTATTTTTTATTCATCATTAAACCTACTTCTGCATTACCCCTATTTGATTTTGTATTTATAGCCCTGTATTCACCTGACCAAAAGTCTTGTTCCTCCTGCCACCAAACTTCACTAATTCCCAATATATCTAACTTTAGCCTATCCATTTCCCTGTTTAAATTTTCTAACCTACCTGCCCAATTAAGCGATCTGACATTCCACACACTGATCCGTAGAACGCCAGTTTTCTTTTTCCTGATAACGACATCCTCTCGAGTAGTCCCCGCCCAGAGATCAGAATGGGGGACTATTTTACCTCCGGAATATTTTACCCTACAGGACGCCATCATCATTTAACTATACAGTAAAGCCGCATGCCTTCAGGAAAAATTACAGTTGTGGTTTCCCTAGATTTCAGCTGTTCGCAGTACCAGCACAGCAAGGCAGTTTCGGTTACTGTTACAAGGCGAGATCAGTCAATCATCCAGACTGTTGCCCCTGCAACTACTGAAAAGGCTGCTGCCCCTCTTTAGGAACCACAAGTTTGTCTGGCCTCTCAACAGATACCCCTCAGTTGTGGTTGCACCTACGGTATGACTATCTACATCACTGAGGCACAGAAGCCTCCCCACCAACAGCAAGGTCCATGGTTCATGAAGGGGGGTAATCCTTATCAATTTTAAAAAGGCTACTGAAAACTTTGCTTAACAGCAAAATAATAAATAATTAACATAAAGTTTTATCTGTGATACATAGGAGTAATTTTCAGTTTCTGAAAATTAGGATTCACAGAAGATTCGAAGACCATTACCCTAACTTACATATCACATATCATGATAAGGATAATATTACAGATTAGGGCACACAACTAATGAAATATTGTGGATCAAAGTGAAGAGCGAGCAGTTGCAATCGTAAATCACAAGTGAGTGTTCAGTTTGCTGAGAGAAGTTAGAGATAATAGAGATTAAACAAAAAATGCTGGTTTCACATATTCATCCATACACTACAGTAGTTAGTAGCCCATAATATAAAAGTAAACAGTGTGTGTGTGTGTGTGTGTGTGTGTGTGTTGATACATTGTGGACACAGGTCAGTGGCTGGTAAATCATTTAACAAAGAAAATCACCGAAAAAGTTGTTGTCAAGTCTTCAAAGGAAGACTTTAAATATGAATTCACAACATCCAGATATTGTTGGCTCCAGTATGTCAAAATCAACATGTTAGAATTTCCATACATGAGGTGCACATGGGGCCTGAAGATGGCATGCTGGATTGCCGGAACAGTTTTGAAAATAAAATCAAATAAATTCTAAAAATCAGACAGCTGTTGGGGCATTTTCCTTGTTAAACAAATGAAGTGTGTCTATCATGAATAAAACTGTGGCATCACCACATCCCACCCAACTTTTTCAACAGAACTTTGTATAAAAAAGTATTAAATATTGCTCTGATTTCCTTGCATTTATGATGAAATGAATTATCAGATACCTAAAACAACATTACAAATGAATTTGATTCAATACTGTCCTAGTATCATATTTGTGAACAACTGAATTATATGCTGCTTTGTGTACCACAGAGAAAAAAAAAAATTCAGACTTCAGTGTCAAAAAAGTTTAAAACCTAAAATTTATAATCAACTAAATGAGAATATAGCCACATCAAATTTTTGCCTGATCTCCAAAATTATGTTTATAGATACATACTACCTTCATGTGGGGGGAATTTCTTTTTTACCTGGTTTTGAGCTAATCTTATAAGCCATGAGCCAATGAGATGTGCAACAATCCACGGAGAAACAAGTGCCATGAATGACAACCAGATTTCCCACTCAAAATCTGTTACATCCTTCTCGGTACTGACAATACTCCACCCTGGCTCAAAGTATATGTCTGCTGACTTCTTCCTGATGACTGTAAAAGTTTAACATTAGCTGCAACACAAAATGCAATTTACAACAAAAATAATAAAATTTTTCATCTTACAGTCAGACGTTGGCGTGCGATAGTCAAATTGAATACTTGTAGATATTGGTTTAAATGAAGAATTTGTTGTTTTTCTGTAATTGTTTTTCCACTGTTTCTGGCTCATTGTAAATAAAATATACAATCCTACTCCATACTTAATTTCCTTCTATTTTCAAGTTAGTAAACATGTTGAGCCACATTCAATAAACGGCTGTATATGTGACAGTCAGTCTCTCTCTCTCTCTCTCTCTCTCTCTCTCTCTCTCACACACACACACATAGGACACACATCATAGCCGTTCAAAATTTGAAAACATGATTTTGGATTGAATTGCAATAACAGACCATCACAAAATGTAGGGTTGCTGACAGACTGATCTGTAGCATAGGCCAAAAATTGAATTCGCTTCATACTTCATCCTTTTCTGAACAGAGTGAATACACATCCCACCTACAGACTAATTTAACTGAGCCCACAGGGACAGCAATGTCCAAATTCAGTATGTTTTTGCCCTCTGTTAGCTTTACTAGGTACTTGAAGCTCTCCGGATCATTGTATGACACCTCAACACATGCATATTCACAGTATTTTTATGGTGATACCACAGACATTTTGTATAATGGCATTTTCATGTTTTCTGGCATTCTGCTCTGGTTTCCACAAAAAATATAGTGAGTGAAGACATTCCTTGCCTTGTCACATTATTTGGTAGATACATACATTGTTTGGTACACACACTCGGTGATAAATTACTCTAATAACAGTCTGCATTATACAACCAGTGAGTTTAAAGAAACTCACTTTTGGGTTATAGTCTGTTTTTTGGAACATTTCTGTGTTGTATGTGTTTTTGTGATTATTTCCTTTCTTCTGGTGAGAACATGTTCTGAAACAACCAAGTTCTATAGGTGTGCTGCAGCATCGCATTTGAAGACAAGAACTTAAATTACACTGGTTGGAAATTTATAATTTATTTTTTTTACATCAAACAACCAGCAAACAAGCCTAGCTTTCCTGAATTTCTTCTGCCTGTTTTGTTTTAGAAATGATGGGAATGACAAGAAGAAGAGATGCTGAGGTATCTGCTTTCACTTCCCAATAATGAGGATGGGTCCACTGACGAATGTGATGAAGTGGAACAAAAAAAAAAAACTTTGTAGACTTGCTGACTCAAGAGGCAGGAAAAGCAACAGCAATACATTATTCATGAACATTTTACCAGAATTACACACTTGGAGGAAGCAATGCCTCCAGGAATTCAGGAGGATGAAGATGATGCAACTGAGTAATCAAAGAGGAAAACCACAGTATAAGTACAAGTGTAATGATCTTATACAGGTATATTAATGTGCAGTCTCTTAAGAACAAACTTAATGAACTTCAGTCTTGCCTGGAAAACTTAAACTGCACTACGATTTCAATAAATGAACGCTGGCTTAACAATGAGGAACTAAAATTAAGTGTACCATTTGGATATGAATTGGCAACCAGCTACAGTACAAGTATTAAACATTGTGGTGTATCTGTATATGTTAAAAATAGTGTGAACGTAATTTATGAAATTATATATGTAAGTAGACTGTGCATAAAACCAACATTTGAAGCTGCAGCCATAATATTGCCAAAAAAAATCACCCACACAATGGAGATCTGTCTGTGGAGCTTCTGGAGAAACTGATACTCTTGTTAATGAAACACAAAGATTACAGAATACAAATATTTGGTGATATCAATACAGACATTAGTCTTAAGAACAGAAATTTGATCAGTTTCTAAACACATTAAGATCCCTTAACTTGCATAAATGACAAATCCACAAAACAGGGAGCATGTCTTGATAGCATATGTAATTTTCATCTAACCAAAACACAATTAAGCTAGGCATTCCATATCATGAGACACACACTAGCTCAGAGAAACTCTGGACAGTAAAACAACTAAAACTTCCACAGACTGTACAAAAATTATAGGACCAATTAAAGAATCAAAGCTGAACAAGTTGGTAAGTAAATTGAATTTAATAAAATGGGATAAAATAACCACCACAGGCGCAAATGAATCTACCAACAAATTTCTAGAAATGTTAACAAAATTTTGAAAGCATGTTGTCCTAAAAGCTGCAAGAAAATATCAAAGCAAAACTGTTACACCAAACCACAAAATCTAAGTAGAATGAGGATCATAATACTACTCTATCATGATAGGTCCAAGCACAATAATGCTGACAAGGAAATGTACACGAAAGTGAGAAAGTTGCACAGGCCTGAAATCAAGGCAGGTAAGTGCAAAGCAAATAATACATATATACTGAACTCAGTGAATAAATGCAAAACTGCATGGGGAATTATTACAAAAGAAATAAACTGCGATGATAAAGTATACCAGACACCAAATCTACCTGATATTTTAAATGCACATTTCGTCAGTCATCTGTCAGACAACAGCAGCATAATGGAGGATGTGAGTAAGGCAGAGGCACTGCTGTCAGAAATGAACAGTAAGCAGACAGACAGCTTTCACTGGACTCATTTAACAGAGAAGATGGTCAATGAATTAATAACTAAGCTCAGTAATTCTACAGCACAGGATTACTATGGTCTCTCAAAATATGTTGTTCAATATACTAGAAATCAAATTGTAAAGCCACTGACTAAAATAATCAACAAAATTTTAAATCAAAGTAATTATCCAGAATGTTAAAAAAAATCTGTAGTTAAACCAGTACATAATAAAGGAGATACAGCATCTCCGGTTAACTATCAACCAATATCACTTATACCCATAATATCAAACATAATAGAATACAGCAGGCATAAACAGATGAGTCAATATTTTGAACATAATGATATACTTACCTCCTCACGGTATGGTTTCAGATCCAGTCTTTCCACAGTCAAAACACTTCAGAATGTGGTAGCAAAAATATACAATTCTTTTGAAAATAAAAATATTATCTGTGCAACACTGTTGGACCTCAGGAAAGCTTTTGATATGGTCTCCCACAATATTCTCATAAAAATGCTCTACCACTATGGAGTGAGACAGAATGCTCTATGCCTAATGCAGCCTTACTTGGGCAATAGAAAACAGCTAGTTAAGGTGTCTCCCAGTTGTAAATGATCTGGTCTTGGGCCTTTCCTTTTAATTACTTATATAAATGAATTACCTGCAGTTGTATCATGTGATGCAGTGCTATATGTTGACGACAACACTCATCACGTGATACCAACCTTGAAACTGAGCAACATAGCATGGTAGTGGCAATTGAGAGGTGCACTACTTGTTTTGAGGCAAATTTACTGCAGAAGAATGATAGTAAAACTGAAGCTATTGTATTCAATCTGAATGCTCCCAGTCATGACAACCAAACAGTAAAATTATTAGGATTGCATATCGATCAAAAGCTCGGCTGGCGTACCCACACATGGAAGTTATGTGGTAATTTTAACATGTCATATCTGCTATACAAGTTGAGGAGCAATGTCAGTAAAATACTTCTGTTATATGCGTATTTTGCATTCTTACATTCGCAACTGAATTGTGGAATACTATTATGGGGCAATTCCGTAGGCTCAAAATTAGTGTTTAAATGGCAAAAGAAAGTTATAAGGTACATAGCAGGACTTAGCCCATATGAAACATGTTGAGATTATTTTAAGAAACTAAATATAATGACAGTGCCTGGCCTATATATTTACAACTGCCTTGTCTGCATTATAGAGAATCTAAGCAAATTTGACTTAACGGGAACAGTTCATGACCATAACATAAGAAATGGACATACAATTAATATGCCATATGCTAGGCTTGCAAAGACACTTAACAATTACATGTATCCTGGTCCTCTCAACTTCAACAAATTACCTGAAAATGCCTACACAGTGCCAGAAAATAAATTTAAAACTAGTCTTTTTTATTACTGTTTCATGTACTTATTGTTAATTATGCATTCGATTATTTATTTGTCATTCACTGAACTACACAGTTCATTTATCTTTTAATTTATGTGTTAGGAAACTTCTTGTTTTATTGACATTTGTACTAACATGTATTGCATCCATCTTGGATTATAACATTGTAGTTAATAAAATTTGTCATGTCGAAGTTTATATTATTATTAATGTATTAATACTAACTACACCAACTGCATGTAAATATGCTCAAAGGTGGAATAAAACATTTGTATTTGTAAATAACACAATATACTTTGCTATGCTTTTGACCAAAAGGCTAATGAATTTCCTCTGATCCACGAAGAAAAATAAATTATTTCCTTTGTGTTTTAATGATTCTATTACCAAAATTGTGAGTGGTCAAATAATCTCTGTGCACACCAGAAAAAGAAAGATGCAATCAAGATCAGATTTTCAAAACTGATCATAATTGGGCACAGACTACTTTACATGAATGAAAGAATATCTATGGCTGTCCTAATCTAGATGGGAGTAAATATACTTTAGCTGACACACAATTGGTCCGGCCATGCCCTTCCAGGTGTTAATGCTTTATCGTGACTAACCATATTCAGGAAACTTACTGGGAATTTGAATTGTAGCGATAAAACAAAGGTTCCACTTTGACAGTTTCCACAAGCGTAGAGCCATAATTAATTAGCTCAATGCTCGTCTGAAGCAAGAACACAGCTTTTCGAGTGTTACAGCTGCTGACAAGAACATGGTAAGCCACAATGGCCATTCATCTGCCGAGCAGCATATAATTTGAAGGTGGTAACAACTAGCAATAAGTAAAATTCACCCCAAGACATGTGGTGTTTCACATTTGGAATGTTAAACAGGAAAAATTACAAACAGAACTATTCCAATTAAACATATCTATAACAAGTGTTTTGGTGGGCAAACTAGTTACATGTAATTTATAAAATGTTAAAAGAATTGGTTGTCAGTAAATTAGTAGACTGCATTTTTTTCAGTGAACTACTGTACCAGTATTACATTATTTTTATTCAGATATCCTCAATGAACACAGTTCATGCAGTCACTCCACAAATGTACCAAATTTAGCAGAAAACATTAAAAACTTACTAACATAAAACAGTGTAAAACATAAAGATGCTATACTCTACATGAAATACCTAATGGTAAAATACAGTTTGCTTCCACAAAAATAAGCGATCAAAGACTCAACAACTTACCAAGAAAGAAGACACTCCCACACTCTGGTTTTTATGGCAGATTTAATAGTAACAGATTATCGAGTTAGAGGCCATGGAAATTGGCATGCAAATAGTCTTACGACAGGCTAATAATCTGAAGTTATTATAATATTATTGGCCAGTTCAATACAACACAACATTAGCACAACAAACATCCACAAACGAACGGTATCTGCACAGGGAATGATGTTTTACGGTGACTGAGGTTCTTGTTATTAAAAGCTTGGAGCAGATTAAAAACTTGAAAAGATAAAACTAAAACGTAAAGCTTCCATAAGCAACGTAAATTTATTTGAGAGAGAGAGAGAGAGAGAGAGAGAGAGTCATAAAAACATCCAAAAAAATGTTTAAATGTGTGTGAAATCTTATGGAACTCAACTGCTAAGGTCATCGGTCACTACAAAAATACATCGCAGACGGCAAAAAACGGACTACTCGGAAGAATGCACCGATGGCTCGCTGTGGTATTCACTGGTTCCCTTTTAGTTTCTACACATACTGGATAAAATATTTCAGTCGACCCGGTTACTCAGCAAATTCCAATACTAAGTACAAATGTGCATTGTATTTATATATTATTTACTGCATTAACTTAAAAATGTAAACATCACTTCACACATATGAGACCATAACAAGTGCCGGGGACTACAAATGATTATTACTCACATTCTCTTTTTAGTAACACACTATAAACCGCCGTCAAAATACCTGACAGCCACACCACCGCATAGGTCAATATTTCTACTTTGTTTAGGTCTGCACACATTGCAGCATATAGTTGTTACTTCACGTCGCACGCTAACTCGAAACTCGTCAACAAACATTTGAAACGACACACTCTGTAGCACTCCACCCACCACTCATGTCACCATTTTTGCCAACTTACTGACACATAACATTACAGATATTCAACAGCATTTCTGCCAACTTGTTAACATGAACGGCAATACAAAAACGTAAATCGTCCAGTCATCTTGCTGGAGTTGGAAGCTTTCGTTGAAGTTTTCTCCGTGTTTGCGAATTAAATTTGGGCTTTGTAATGTACCAGCAGTGTTACTGCATTTCCAAAAGAAAACATCAGCTTTGAGCCGCACTTTAGTATGAAGTACTATAACGGTCTAACATAACAGTCGTGACACTTCGCCTCAATTTCGTTGCCTACCGCGCCAGCAGCGCCCCGTATCGTCGGAATTCACTTGCAAACTGCATGTATATTAATGATTAATGTTTCGTTTTAGGAGCAGAAAATGGCTAGTTAATAGCAGACGAGAAGACCTTATGAAAAAAGACCCAGTTTACCTGTATAATAATATTAAGTTTTGTTCGCTACATTTCGAACAAAACCAGTTCATGAGCGCAGACAATAATAAACTCGTGTGGAATGTAGTACCCACACTGTTTGACATCCCAAATAAACCACCTCAACTGACGATGAACAGGAAACAGCCACAAAGATTCGATGTTCCATCTAACGCTGTAAAACAGTCCTATGACACAGAAGCAGCCAGTTCAACTCTCCATGTATCAGTGCCAGATTCGTGTGAATCGTCAACACAGATCTGCTATGACGATGAAGTGGTTAGATTAAGTGCAGTTATTCGTGTCTTACAAAATCGTAATGTTTGTTATGTATTTCATTCACTTCTGTTGTTAGTCACATAATTTTCCTGGCTTCCTTCTTGTGATGACATAATTTTGTTAGCACCATGTTCACTGACAGATTGTTTGAAAATTATTCAAATATTTGGTTTTGCCTGAAATGTAATGTAATCAAATCATTATAATGTTTTTAACGTATTTCACCCACTATTTGCCAGTTGCTTGTCCCACTTAGAATAATATAAAGATGAAGGTCGTACTTGTGGCAACAGGCGACAATGACAAACACAGTAGGCCTACAGAACGATAAATGAGCTGTCGATTGCTTTTGCATATATAGGTACATGTCTGTGCTTCTTATGTGTGAATCTGTGTGTATATATTCTTTTGATATCAACGAGATAAGCTGCCAATTCTATCCAACGTCACAAGTGTTTCTTCACGAACGTGTTGCAGCTTGCCATTGGATTCATGGTTTTTGTCCATACTTGCGCTTATCTTAGAATCATTTTTAGAAACATATACGCCTTCTGATACTACACAAACCCTTGGAGGCAAGAAAATAACTCAAATATTTCGTAAATTACGTAAGAAATGGATGCAAAACAAACATTATCCTCACGACACGTCTGATGTTCACCTTACTCGCCACTTGGAGTGCTAGTGTCGCTCCATCTGTCAAACGGTAACAACTTTTGTAGCAGTGAGTGTCGCGACTGTTATGTTACACTGTGGTTCTAGCTATGCAACAAGGTTGTGGCTGTATATAACGTGCACAACAAACAACAGCTAATAACTTATAAGAAATTGGTGTGAAGACTGGGAAATTACGCTAAAACACAGAAAACACTAAGCTGGATTGATTAACCATCGAACTTTATAACTAATTAGTATTACAAATATGTTTCATAATTAAACTTTGAATTTCACATATCATCAAAAGTTCAGTTGTCTGCCTAAAATGAGAACACTTACAGCACCTCTCACTCCTACAAGCTCCCCTAACTGCAACTCGCTCACACTCACTAGTCCATCGCTGTTAGTCGCTTGTACACATCCACTCCCACTTGCCCACTCTCACTCACTTATTCACCACAACTCATTGTCATTACCTCTTTGTGTCTAACTGTCACTGTCTCCTGTCCCTCAGCCACTGCGTCATTCGTTCTTTCCTACTACTACTGCCTCCTCTCACACTCACTGTCTCCTCTTGCTCTCTATTACTGCTACTATCATTCATTCATTCCCACTGCTGCTGTCTCTTCTCACTGTCACGATCTCTCTCTTCCTCCCTGTCATTGTAACAGACTCTGTCTCGCATTATCACTGGCTCTCACCCACTTCTACTTTCTTCTTCTCTTCATTTCTCTGCCACTGGCACAGCATCCTACACTCTTTTCCTAGCACTGTTCTGTGACTTGTCAACTACGTTCTGCTGCCACTGTGCTCCTCTCTTTCTCTCATACTGCTGTTGCCTCCATCACTCTTCCTATATCACAACCACTGTTTCCTAATGTCCAGAATATGCTACTTTTCCGTCTCTTTCCTACAGCCACTGTCTCCTTCTCTCCCAGCTCAAAAAAGTTCGAATATATTTGCATGTTAAACTTCTCGGGAAATTTTTTAAAAGTTCTGAATATGGTGGAATGAGGCAGCTGATGTCCCAATTTTCTATCAGAGTCCTTTAAACAGGAGCATATTCGCCTTTTTTGTGCTCCAATAGGAGCATCTTTCCACTTGTTCCCTTCTTTTCCCTGACATACTAGGATATGTTACTCATGTGAAAAGAACTGTATGGCTCAGTAAAATGTTGATAGTTTACTCATGCAAAACTGAAGTAACACAATACTGCCCGCCCTGTTTGCCAAGCGGTCTAACGCACGGCTTTCCGGACTGGGAAGGAGTGCCTGGTCCCTGGCACGAATCTGCCCGGCAGACTTGTGTTGAGGTCCGGTGAGCCAGCCAGCCTGTGATGGTTTTTAGGTGGTTTTCCATCTGCCTTGGCGAATGCAGGCTGGTTCCCCTCATTCTGTCTAAGCTACACTATGTCGACTATTGCTGCGCAAACAAGTTCTCCACAGACGCGTACACCACCATTTCTCTATCATGCAAACATAGGGGTTACACTTGTCTGGTGTGAGATGTTCCCTGGGGGGTCCACCAGGGGCCGAACCACACAATAACCCTGGGTTTGGTGTGGGGCGGCGGAGGGGTGAAGTGGACTGTGGTAGTCATCATGGGGTTGTGGACCACTGCAGCTGCAACGAGGATGGAGCCTCTCCGTCGTTTCTAGGTCCTCGGTTAACATACTATACAATACAACACAGTACTGATTTTACACCTCAGACCAGATTTTACGTGCACAAAAATTTTGCTTGTGCTTCAATAATACAACATAGGGTTCCCAGAACCCTTCTGATGATAACGGAGACATTTTATGGCATATTTCTCCATGTCACTTCACTTTATAAAACTACATTTCCGCCTCACACTGGGTTTTACGTGTATAGGAAGGGTGACTTTGAACCTCTGTATCTCCAAAACGGGTAAAGATATCAAAAAATTCCAAGGTTGTTCGAGATTGGGATCCTACATGTTATGGCGTAGAGTCAAGTGCCAGCATGTCAGTCGGGAACGGTAGAGCAGGAAGGGCTGTGAGAAGACATCAGCCTACTGTACGCTGACCAACCCCTCTCCAGGACGACAATGCGACAGCAGTGGCCCCTATGCGAAGAGGACATAAGCGCCGCGCCCGACTGGTCACGGCCAGTTCTACAGCAGCTTCAAGACTAGCAGCAACTTGGATGGAAGTGTCAACTCTAATCACTTTGAAAGGTGGCTACACTGAGCCACAGCGCCAGAGATTGCGCCAAAGAGTATTATTCAGCCGCCTCCACTGGCAGTGCCTGTCGAGAACTCGTAGTAGTCAGTGCGTGGCCAGAACTCGTAGTAGTCAGTGCTTGTTGAGATGTGCTAGTGAAGAGTGCTTGGGGAGAACTCGTGGGAGTCAGTGCTTGCTGAGATGTGATACTGAAAAGTTCTTGTTGAGATGTGATAGTAGCGAGTCGGTGTGGAGAGATTGTAATGTCTAGAGTGCTTTTCATCAATATAAACGAAGGTAAAAAAAAAAAAAAATTTTTTCTTTTCTCTCTCATTATTTCAGTGTCCTGAATAATGCGTCATTACAGGTTCAGTCAACAAAGCATCTGGCGTGTGTTCTTGTATTAGAGTATAATTCTGGGTTTCTTGCGCAATTATAGTATTTCTATTTTTTTTAATTACTTCAGTATAAATGATATTTAAAATTTCTTGTCTTGTTGAAGAAGAACCGTGCCAGATGTGTACGTTGAGTCACACTCCCACACACAGAACAATTACACTTGTGCTTTGGTTTCATAGGTTTTATAGTTGCTGGGGACTTAATTAATTAATTGTGTTAACAGAAAATTTTCATTTCATTCTTTGTTGTTGTTCTATGCAGTCAGATAGCGTAATAATACTAGTCAGGGCCAACCGTTTACGAAACAGCGTAATCGGACATACAGCTAAACTAAAAACTTAAAAATTATTTTCATTTTATTTTAATTAAGCCCCTATGCACGTGGCGACCGCTGCTTCGGATCGTCCCTTGGAATTCTTCTGATTGTAAAAATAGTAGACAGTAGTATTGTTATAGTAATTTGTAGTTTAGTAATTGTAGTCTATATTGCATGTGTAGATTTGGTAATTGTCATTCTTATAATGGTATTTTTCAAAATTTAATTTTTATTGCCTTGTATATACGTTTGACAATTAAGTGCAATTATTTCAATTGTTCGTTAATCGTGTTTGAAGGAAACATTTCGTGTGAATGGTATTGTTGGAGATAAAGTGTCATTGTGTGCAATTTTCATATAGTGACGAGTTTTGTATATTTTGTAAATGATTACGCGATCAATGAAAAAGGCAAAAATGATGAATAGTGAGAATAACGAAATTGTTAACACGGCGAACTCGCCAACACAGGAGAACAGTGTGATGAATAACGAAGTGGAAAACAATGTAATAAGTCGGGAAAATAGTCCGGAATCATTTCAAAATTTTTCTCAATCAGAAAATTCACAGAATACGAGATTAACGATAGAAGATTCTGAAATAGTATCGAACACAGATAGCTTTATGGCTATGCAGAAGGATGTTAGTTTTGCGGGAAATGTTAGAGGCGAAAAGAATTTCGAACCGGCTAATATGGAGCAGTTGATGGGTGTAATATTAAATTTGGGATCTGAATTAAAAACAGTGGCAACACGGTTAGACTTACAAATGGGAACAATGGAGCAGTTTCGATCTGAATTTAAAACAGAGATAGGAACAATTAAAACAGAGATGGGAACTTTGGGATCTGAAATTAAAACAGATATGGGAACAATGGAAACACGGTTAGACTCACTGGGATCACAAATAGGAACAATTAAAACAGAGATAGGAACAATTAAAACCGAGATGGGAACTTTGGGATCTGAATTAAAAATGGATATGGGAACTCTGGAAACACGGTTAGACTCACGAATAGGGACATGTTTCAAAAATATGAAAGATGAGTTAAAGAAAGAAATCAGAGAAGAAGTACAACCGATTTTGAATTCTCATAATAATAGATTAGATGCAGTAGAGATTAGACAAAGGGAACAGGATAGAGAACAGGAGGAAAGAGATCGCGTGATAGTACAGAAATTTTCAGAGTTAAATTTACAACGTGCACACGATAAGGAGGAAATATTTGAGAGAATCGGGGAATCCGTGCCAAATGACAGATTAAATAACCTAACACAACAATATGAACAGTTAACTACCAAATGTGTCAGTACTGAAACCCGAGTCGCGACACTTACGGAAGACGTAAATAAACAGAAAGAAAAAATAGGTGACTTATGGGGAAAAGTTGAGGAGATTTCAGACAAATTGACAAGTCTTAGTTTAAATGGGGACAAAGATTCAGATGATACAGCACCATTGCCATTTGCAGAAACCGAAGAGTATCAGAACATAAATAAACATGTTGAAAATCAGGGAAAATTTAATGAACGCGTTAAAAGGGAAGTTCAGGCATTACGAAAGCAAGTCAAACAGATCGAAGGCGAAATTGTAGGAAAAGACAGCAAAAGAAATTTGGAATCACAGATAGCAGAGGGGTTTGAAGAAAATAATTTGTTTCATTTACGGGATGCAACAAGAGAGCGCCAGGCGCGCGAACTTGACAATAATCGACTTTGGGACTGGGACAGACGCGGTAGGTCTTTGTCGCCACGAGGAGAAAACTTTGACTATAAACACTTTTTGACTGTTCGGAAATTTAAGATCTTCAGCAATTCTAAGAATGACATACATCCATGTTCATGGTTAGATCAATTTATGTACACACTCCCACCAAATTGGCCACTAAGTCACAAACTGGAATTTATGTGTGGATATCTAGAAAACGAACCGGCGACGCGGATGCGCGCACTCATTAGAGATTGTAATAATCTGAATGATTTTTATCATGCATTTCTATCGGCATATTGGTCCGAAAACACGCAAGACAGAGTCAAGCATAGTCTGATTATGCAGCGAAATTTTAAACAGTCTGAGTTCCGCACGCCGGCAGAATACTTTGAAGACATGATTCGAAAGAATCCGTTCCTGTCCAACCCTTATAGCCCGACTGAATTAATTCGCATTTGTTTAACTAAGCTGCCACAATCCATAAGACAAATTGCTTTAGCCGGAAGATGTAAAGACGACATTGAGACTTTTAAGACTTTGTTGCAAGAACTCGAGTATGACAACGACGATGGGACTTCCTGTAATTTTTTCAGTAACAGTAATTACAATAGATTTTCAGAGAAAAGGGATAGTGATCGGAACGGGCGTTATATGGGTAATTTTGAGAATGACAGACGTAACAGACAGGACAATAGATACCAACCTTATGACAATAACAGACGTTCTAACAGAAATTACACAGACAATTATAATAACGGTAATTCGTACCGGAATGATCATTCATACGGAAACAGTAATCGGTATCATCAAGACAGAAATTATTCATCCAGTAATAGAAATTCTTACTACAGAAATAACCAGGGTAGTAGATACAACAATAATTTCAGAAGTGACAGTCGAAATCATACAAGAAGTAGTTATGCAGACAGACAGGAAAACAGAAATTTTAATAACAGACACAACCAAGAATTTGCATCTAACAGACAGGAGGGACCTAATTGGCATCCTCCACGTGACAGAACTTCAGAGAGACAAGTGCAAATAGTAGAAATTGATCCGCGAAATGACGGGAATAATCAAAGACGTGACGCAAACAATCGACAATGACTTGCAGCTTCGGCTTCTGGCAGCAATATAGACGGTTCAGAAAGTAATGACACTACGACTTTACACTACGTACGCCTGGAAGACATGAGAGACATTTTGTTAGAAGAAAAGGAAAATAATGTAGACGCATTTTTACATCCTGTTATTGAAGTATGTGTGGGTAAGAATAAGTTCACTGCAGTTTTAGATTCTGGGAGCCCATTGAATGTCATTAGTGAATCAGTTTTTCGCATATGTGTAAGAACTATTGCTTGCCCCGTGTTACCTATTTCTAAAACTACAATTCGAGGAGCGATTTCTGGAAAAAGTGTGGAAGTCAAACAACAGACCAACTTAAATTTCATTTGTCAAGGATACGAATTTTCTGCTAATTTTATTATTGTTCCACTACTCAGTACACAAATCATATTAGGTATGGAATTTCTTAACACACATAAGGCAATTTTGAACTTTAAAGAAGGAAGTGTGAATTTGACTGTTGCCGGAATGCCGATATGTTTGAAATTTTTCGAGTGTTTAGCAAGATCTGAATCAGATACAAAATGTTTAAGGTTTCTTACTTCTGATGTTTTCGTTGAGCATTATGACGACAGTGTGTTTATTCATGACTATGACAATAGATACAGGGACGCCATGGATGATATAATTAATAGCGAAGAATTACTTAATGAAAAGGTTTAGAAAGCTGAAGTGCCAGATGACGTTGCAAGAGATGAGCTGCACCACATTTTGACTTCACATGCTACAGTATTTAGTCATCACACAGGAACTATACAAGGCTTACAATATTTATTTAAAGTAAAAGAACACACACCATTTCGCGGGAAAACGTACGCTATTCCTTTGGCTTACAGAGACAAGGTTAAGAATGAACGTCAGTACATGTTAGATCAGGGCATTATTGAGCCTGCAGTCAGTCCTTATACTAGCCCATTACACGTTGTTCTTAAAAAGGATGGGTCAATTCGTTTGGTTCTGGATTACAGACAGATAAATAATATCATCATTCCTGAAACTGACCGCCCACAAAATTTAGATGAACTTCTTCAACATTTCCATGGAATTAAAGTTTTATCCACGATTGATATGCGCGCAAGTTTTTGGCAAATAGAACTCCACCCTGATTGTAGAAAATACACTGCCTTTTTAGCCTTTGGTAACTGTTACCAGTTTTGGAAATTACCGTTTGGACTTACTGTATCTTCTGCAGCATTCATTCGTAGCTTAAATGAAATTTTACCTGTTTATCTTCGTGACAATATTACTTCATATGTTGACGACATTCTTATTGCTAAACATTCTTGGAGTGAACACAACAAAATTTTGGATTCATTATTACGTATTTTTGCAAGAGTTGGCATTACAGTGAACTTGGAAAAATCTGAATTTGGTCGTTCACAGGTGAAATTTCTCGGTCACATTATTTCTACAGAAGGTATTCTTCCTGATCCAGAAAAATTAGACGCTATTCGTAACTATGCTGTTCCTACCACAAAACGTGATGTTCGTAGTTTCCTTGGTGTCTGTAATTTTCTTAGACGCTTTGTTAGATTGGACAATTTGGCCACACCTCGTTTATGTGAACTATCTGGAAAGAAATCTAATTGGTGCTGGGATGAGGAAGCTCAGTCAGAATTTGAACAACTTCGTGATGCTTTAGTTGCTGCTCCACTTCTTTCACATCCGGATTTATCTAAAGATTTTTGTTTGGCGACGGACTCATCATACAAAGGCCTAGGTGCACACTTATTTCAAGAGATAGAAGAAGACGGCGTTGTAGTACAGAAAACTATTGCATTTGGAAGTCGTGTTCTCTCTAAATCAGAAAAGAATTATTCGATAACGGAACTTGAAGCTTTGGCTGTTGTTTGGGCTTTCACAAAATTTCGCACATTTTTGTTTGGTAGACATACTAAGGTTTACACCGATCATCGAGCTCTGGAATTTCTTATGCCAACAAAATTAACTCATGGCAGATTGTCACGATGGGCGTTGTATCTACAGGAATTTGACTTTAGTATTGTTTTCATACAGGGTTCTTCAAATATTGTTGCCGATGCTTTATCACGTGCACCTATGGGTTTGAAACAAAGTGCTGAAGAGGACTGCAAGGAAAACAATTATTGTTTGATGTATATTCAAGGTGTTGCGTTTGAGAACTTTATTTCGTCTTCGCTCCAGGACATCGCTAAGGAGCAAAATAAGGACCCAATCTGGAAGGACATTAAGGAGAAGTGGAGGAGAAAGGAAAGCGTAGCGATTAGACAGCATTATTTAGTTCGCAATGACATTCTGTTTAAACGAAAATCGGTCGACAACTCTGTTTGGCTAGTTTGTATTCCTGATGAGTGGGTTAATAAGCTGATCTGGTATACGCATTTCAGTTATGCACACTTTGACCCAGAAAATGCTTTCACAAATTACGAGAAAATTGCTACTTCAGTAATATGGAAAAACGTATTCGATCTGTTCTTGCCAAATGCAAATTATGTCAAAAGGCTAAGCCGCCAACAATTTCTCACAGAGCACCGTTGTTTCCTATCATTCCAGCGAAATTAAAGGAGATGGCTGCAGTCGATTTGTTCGGTCCAGTGGTTCGTTCTACTAATGGTTTTGCGTACATTTTCGTAGCAGTGGAACTGACGTCAAAATATGTGTGTCTTACACCTTTACGCAAAGCAACAGCTCGTTCAGTATCTAACACTTTCATTAACCATTTTCTTAAAGAAGTTGGTCATGTTGATAAGGTTATATCAGATAATAGATCACAGTTTCGTTCAAAAATTTGGCTTCGTACTCTACAGCGTCGTAAAATTAAACCAATTTTCATTTCACTTTTTCACCCTCAATCTAACGCTTCAGAGAGATGGATGAAGGAAATCAATAAATTGTGTCGTCTTTATTGTCATCAGAATCACAGAACGTGGGATCAGTATCTTCATATTTTTCAAAACATTCTGAATGAACTTCCTAATGACTCAACTTCTTTACCGCCAATACTGATATTAAAAAACAAAGCACCGACAAATCGCATATCTGAAATCGTTCCTTTTCCGCCTACACGGAAACTGCGACATTCTGAAGTTGTGAACATGGCTCTCCAAAATATTGCATCTGCGGCTGCTAGAAGAGAGAAATCAGCTAAACATCCTGATCGTTTAAAAATCTTGTCAGTTGGTCAAAATGTATTAATTAAGTCCCATCGTTTGTCTCACAAAGGAAAAGGCTTGTGTCGCAAATTTTTTCTGCTTTATAACGGTCCATATAGAATTCGCAAAATTATACATGATAACACTGTTGAAGTAGAAACTCTTAAATCACGACGCTCTAAAGGAATACATCATATATCTAACGTAAAAATTTTTGTGGAATGACATACTTTTGAGAAACTAACAGCTAGATGTAAACATGCGGAGAGTACAAGGATACCGCGCTGTGTTTTGGCGGCGGCATATACTCAAAGCAACAGTCAAGTCTGCGCGCCTCACAAGGCAGTCGTTGACCGCAAACAATTGCTTTCTACGTCACGCGCCTACAGCTGATCGACCGCTCAGTGCGAATGCACTGACAGCCGTAAACAAATACACAGTCTAATTTCTCCGATTAAATTCAGTATAAAGCTATAGTGACTTGATGAATTATGTTATTAACGTTCAGTATTTTTCAGGATACGGTTGTATAAAATATTTAAGAACTTCAGGTAAATTCTGTGTGTCTCCGACGTTAAGAGGACTTGCTATAGAGAAAATTTCAGAAAGAATGTAATTTCCAAGAAGAAACTAATAAACTAAAAAGGTAACTATTAATTGAGTTTATTTTTCAGGTAACATATTTCCACTTAGGTACGTACTTTAGACGTAATTTGCTGCTCGCGATTACGTGATTCATACTTTGTGCTAAATTTTATGTTCTATGAAATTACTTGTGAAGCGACGTGCTTGCGTACGTTAACTGATTTTGACAATGATTATTAATGAACAGGGTTGTTATTTGTATATATTATGCATCGCTTGGCAGCACTGCTCTTTCGCTGATGTTATATTTTTTTATTATTTGCCTGCTGTGCTTATTTATTTAAATTATAATTGTCACCTGATTAATTGTGCTGACTGTGGTTATGTATGTAGGTTACACTTTGTCATTTATCTGCTTGCGCCTTCGTGTTTACTTATTAAGATTACATATGAACATTTATTTGCTTATGCTGATATGATGCTAATGACCTGTTTATTACGTAAGATATATGTTTACTGCTATGCGTATGGATTGCATATTTACACATTTCTGTTTTGTTGTCATAACTACTCTTTAATTTGGTATATAGAAATGCTGATATACTGTGTATGAACATAGAGTTTAGGTCACACTATTGTATTAATTATAGATTGTTCGCTTGGCAGAGCCTCGTTGTAAGATTTGTGCTGCATCCACTTGTTGACATTCTGTTCTCTACTGGTATATTTACTCGCTATTGCATGTTTTGCTTACGCTCAGTGCCTTATATTTTTAAGATAGGAAAATGAACTGCTATAATTCGACATAAACGACATTAGTACAAGAAACTTCGTAGTAGTCACATGAGCTGAGGTTTTATGGAATCTGTATAAATTTGTGCTAATAGGAAGGAAGCTAACGAAGTGACATACCAACACTAGGTTTAGACCATTGACAGTTATTACACTGCATTTTTCGTGAGCAATTGAAATAGGAAGTGACACTTAACACAAGAAATACTCCACATGTTTGCTTCTGTTTGCCATAATTCTTGAAGTGGTGTACACACTGTGAAATATTATGATCATTCACACTCCGTAATTGTACTTAATTACTGAGAGTTGTTCGAACTAAGTCTGTTAGAGGTCATGTATGCATTTCTTTCGTTAATAATTCACAA
The DNA here is from genome assembly GCF_021461395.2 of Schistocerca americana. Classification (NCBI taxonomy): domain Eukaryota; kingdom Metazoa; phylum Arthropoda; class Insecta; order Orthoptera; family Acrididae; genus Schistocerca; species Schistocerca americana. The sequence goes on from NC_060122.1 coordinate 671,989,213, forward strand.
TGAGTAGAAGATTTGAGTCAGATGGATTACACAGTGGTTGTGTGTTGACAGTGTGTCTTCGGATTGTATGGGATGATGAGGTTTGCATTAGGATTTTATCTGTACTTGTTCGAGGAGACTGATTAGAGGAAAGAGTTGTTATGGAAGTGAAATGATATTGGCGATAAGGTTTATATGTGTCGACGTATTGAAGAGGTATTATTGAGGTGTTGAGATTATATGAAGTTGATGATTATTGGAGTTTTTGTGGACAAGAGGTAAGGTAAATGATAAGATTTATATGTATCGACATAAGAGGTATTATTGAAGTATTGAGATTATGTGATGCTGATGATTATTGGAGTTTTGGTGGATAAGAGGTAAAGTAAGTGAGGTGCATATTTTTTCTGTTGGTCTATATGGAACAAGGAGGATGAAGATAGCAGACTAGAACACTAAAGTGGAAGGAAGATTGTCTACACACACTTTGTTAAATCACTAAGCAGTATATACTTTTTTTGAAGAGAGGAAGTATTTGCATATCTTGGCTCACTGACAGTTGTTCAGCAACCGTACATTTTGAACTGGCTTGCAAACATTGGTCTTGACATGATGACTATGACTTTGACTAACTATTATTGCCTGTTATACATTGCTGCCACTACTACTTGATACACATGATGAACATCAAATTTTGACAGAATTGCATTTACACAGTTAACACTATTCAATTACACAGTAGTACTTAATGTGGATGAAAGATGAGTGAGTGTGTTTTGCGTGTTTTCCTTTCCTAATCCTACCCACCTATCTCCTAAATATTATTTTATTTGTTTGTAGTGGCTTGCACTGACACCCATAAATATTATAGGTTTACTGATATTTGTGTATTTGTAATAGTTAATGTGACAATTATCTGACATCATTTGTGTGTTTGTTATGATTTGTATGTTTAGTGTAAAAGCATTTGTATGTGGATTCAAACTATTGTTCATGCCTGAACTGTCTGATTAGTGATGGTGAATATTATGAACTGTTACCCGCACTTTTTCAACATAATGGGTGCCACTTAGAAATGATTAATTTCTGCTGATGAGCTGTGTGATTAGGATAGTGAATATTATGGACTGTTACTTGCACTTTTTCTACATGATTGGTGCCACTAGGACATGTTTAATTTCTGCTTATAAACTCTGATGAACAGTGTGATCAGTGATAGTGAATATCATGGACTGCTCTCTGGACCTGCTCATCATTGCTAGGTGCACCTGATGGACTGCTTCTACTGAAATGAAGTCACTTGTTGGTGTCTGCACCTGCTCCACATTGCTGGGTGCCACTAATGGACTGATTCTACTGGAATAACGTCACTTGTTGGTGTCTGCACTTGTTCAACACTACTGGGTGCCACTGTTAGAACTGTTTCTACTGAAATGATGTTACTTCTTGCTGTCTGCACCTACTCAATAATGCTGGGTGCCACTGATGAACTGCTTCTACTGAGATAATGTCACTTGTTGGTGTCTGCACCTGCTCAACATTGCTGGGTGCCACAGATGGAACTGCTTCTACTGAAATAATGTCACTTGTTGGTGTCTGCACCTGTTCAACATTGCTGGGTGCAACTGATGGAACTGCTTCCACTGAAATGAAGTCACTTGTTGGTGTCTGCACCTGTCAACATTGCTGGGTGCCAAAGATGGAACTGCTTCTACTGAAATAATGTCACTTGTTGGTGTCTGCACCTGTTCAACATTACTGGGTGCCACTGATGACTGCTTCTACTGAAATAATGTCACTTGTTGGTGTCTGCACCTGTTCAACAATGCTGGGTGCCACTAATGGAACTGTTTCTACTGAAATAATGTCACTTGTTGCTGTCTGCACCTGTTCAACATTGCTGGGTGCCACTAATGGAACTGCTTCTGCTGAGAAATGTGACTTGTTGCTGTGTGCACCTGTTCAACATTGCTGGGTGCCACTGATGGACTGCTTCTACTGAAATAATGTCACTTGTTGGCGTCTGCACCTGTCAACATTACTGGGTGCCACTGATGAACTGCTTCTACTGAAATGATGTCACTTGTTGAGGTCTGCACCTGTTCAACATTGTTGGGTGCCACTAATGGAACTGCTTCTGCTGAGAAATGTGACTTGTTGCTGTGTGTGCCTGTTCAACATTGCTGGGTGCCACTAATGGAACTGCTTCTACTGAGAAATGTGACTTGTTGCTGTGTGTGCCTGCTCAACATTACTGGGTGCCACTGGTGAACTGCTTCTACTGAAATAATGTGACTTGTTGCTGTGTGTACCTGCTCAACTTTACTGGGTGCCACTGATGAACTGCTTCTACTGAAATGATGTCACTTGTTGGGGTCTGCACCTGTTCAACATTGTTGGGTGCCACTAATGGAACTGCTTCTGCTGAGAAATGTGACTTGTTGCTGTGTGTGCCTGTTCAACATTACTGGGTGCCACTGATGAACTGCTTCTACTGAAATAATGTCACTTGTTGCTGTGTGTGCCTGCTCAACATTACTAGGTGCCACTGGTGAACTGCTTCTACTGAAATAATGTGACTTGTTGCTGTGTGTACCTGTTCAACATTACTGGGTGCCACTGATGAACTGCTTCTACTGAAATGATGTCACTTGTTGGTGTTTGCATCTGTTCAACATTGCTGGGTGCCACAGATGGAACTGCTTCTACTGAAATGAAGTCACTTGTTGGTGTCTGCACCTGTTCAACATTGCTGGGTGCCACTGATGAAACTGCTTTTACTAAAATAATGTCACTTGTTGGTGTTTGCACCTGTTGACCATCGCTGGGTGCTACTACTGGAACTGTCAACTACTTGTTTCTTGAACTATGGAAAGCATGTTATGTGAACATTTGTATAAACTGATTTTTTGTGTATTGTGTAAACTATTATGTAAAGCCACATGTCTGAAAGAATTTGTATTGCTTACTGTATTTTATATATTAGGTTATTGAAAGGTCAGTGCAAAGCCAAAAATTTAACTAATTATGTGATATTTACGTATTAATATTGTCTTTTATTTTTGTCTGTATTTTGTGGACGAATTTGGTGGTATTTTCACCACCAAAGCTGGCAAAAATACCATCAAATTCTGACCCGTGGAGGAGGGGCATATGAAAGGTGGCTACACTGAGCCACAGCGCCAGAGATTGCGCCAAAGAGTATTATTCAGCCGCCTCCACTGGCAGTGCCTGTCGAGAACTCGTAGTAGTCAGTGCGTGGGCAGAACTCGTAGTAGTCAGTGCTTGTTGAGATGTGCTAGTGAAGAGTACTTGGGGAGAACTCGTGGGAGTCAGTGCTTGCTGAGATGTGATACTGAAAAGTTCTAGTTGAGATGTGATAGTAGCGAGTCGGTGTGGAGAGATTGTAATGTCTAGAGTGCTTTTCATCAATATAAACGACGGTTAAAAAAAAAAAATTTTTTTCTTTTCTCTCTCATTATTTCAGTGTCCTGAATAATGCGTCATTACAGGTTCAGTCAACAAAGCATCTGGCGTGTGTTCTTGTATTAGAGTATAATTCTGGGTTTCTTGCGCAATTATAGTATTTCTATTTTTTTTAATTACTTCAGTATAAATGATATTTAAAATTTCTTGTCTTGTTGAAGAAGAGCCGTGCCAGATGTGTACGTTGAGTCACACTCCCACGCACAGAACAATTACACTTGTGCTTTGGTTTCGTAGGTTTTATAGTTGCTGGGGACTTAATTAATTAATTGTGTTAACAGAAAATTTTCATTTCATTCTTTGTTGTTGTTCTATGCAGTCAGATAGCGTAATAATACTAGTCAGGGCCAACCGTTTACGAAACAGCGTAATCGGACATACAGCTAAACTAAAAACTTAAAAATTATTTTCATTTTATTTTAATTAAGCCCCCATGCAACTTGCTTGTACTTTTTATGCAACACGGACTTGGGAACTGTTGTACTGAAGAGATTTCTTATTTTGTCTGTCGCCCTTTGCTTGCAACACATCTGTATAACACGAAGTGAAGTACTGTATTTTTTCATTTTGTTCTGGTTCTTTTTGCATTTGAAGTAGTCTGTGGTGGCCCTCAAGGGTTTCTGAAGGCACCAATAGTTCAAGGGGGCTCTTTATAAAACCACCAAAAAATTTTTGCAATTTGTTCGCATCAAAACCGAGCCGCAGATTCCAAGATGGTTATGTACAGCCAACGGATGTGATTTTTATGGTATATTTGCAGTGTTAAATCCAGCCTAGTCGTCAATTACGGGATGTCTAGGAAACCTGCTTCCTCAGATCTATAGACAAACAATTCAAACAAATCGTGTTATGAGGACTTTTAATTGTAATTACACCCTTTATTCCTCGACAAATATGTCGAGGAATGACGATGTGGCTGGACGGTTTTGCTACTGAGAAGCTACGGTAGGCCATGTTAAACGACACCCAGCTGGTGTGTGTGTGTGGACGTACCGTAGTTTTCCATACGCTATACGCCTATTAATGGTAATCACGCTATTTGTCGGGAGTAGTACGCTGTTGGAACGTAATGTTACTGTGGATACTGTTCTGACAAATCAGCAAACGTATGTGGGAAGTAATCAGGCTACTGTTCCTGTAATAAATTATGTATATAAAGCCATAAGGGGAGGATTGATTTGACATGGGAAATTGTGATTTTCACGCCTTGATGAATATAATCTGACAGTAAGTGCTGATAGATTCATGTCTTAGTCACCAATGCAAGGGTTCACATGGATTTGCTACACTCTACAAAAAGGGCAGGAAATATGGTTGTAACATCACGGATACACAGAACGTCCTCTCATCAGCTCTCCTAAGCAGGTCCTCAAACAGTCTTTGTTGAGCTATCGACTGCGAGTTTTGACGGCCGAAGTTGCCGTGCGGTTCTAGGCGCTACAGTCTGGAGCCGAGCGCCCGCTACGGTCGCTGGTTCGAATCCTGCCCCAGGCATGGATGTGTGTGATGTCCTTAGGTTAGTTAGGTTTAATTAGTTCTAAGTTCTAGGCGACTGATGACCTCAGAAGTTAAGTCGCATAGTGCTCAGAGCCATTTGAACCATTTTGACTGCGAGTTTATTAGGATACATCAATCCATATGAGTGCTGTCTTTCCAATCGTTTCATCCACGTGAGCGCTGTTGATTATCGCGTAGTGCTGGACGCCTGTGCTTTACAACACTTATTTCAAAGAGTCTTGATGGGATGCAGTACTTTCCAGAAGCGATGACTGAAAATACTTGTTATCTGTTCTCGAATCTGATTGGCTGGGAGACCTAAATGTTAAGTAATTTCTTAGAACTGAGGAGAATCGAGAGACCCAGCCGGTGTGTGCAAGCGTGGACATACTATAATTTTGCTGACGTTTTACACCTTTCAATGATAATCAATAAGTGTTATACTGTGGGGAGTGTTGTTGTGGTCAGTGTTCCGAAAGAAAAATGACGTGGGTCGGGCTATGTCCGCCGTAAGGGAGGTATGGATTTGACGTGAAAAATCGCAATTTCGACACTTCAATAGCCGTAAGGAGTATGAGAGATTTTACGTGGAAAATAATGTGCAGTCTTAAGGAAGTTATAAATTTACATAGGAAACTGATTTTTCCAGAGCCACAGTTGTCACAAGGAACCATTTCTGGCACTTTGTCGTTGTCAGACTGCGGCAATTATAATATTTTGTTGTCATTGCACTGATAAATATGTTACTGGTTTTCTAGGCCGACTACTGTTGGTGTCTGGGTGCGTGGCAGAATTAGCCAGTGCTGATGCTTTGTCGGAGATTAGTGTTTGCTGCCCTGCAGCTGTAGGGTGACTAGGCGGGTGTGTGGCCACAAAACATGTAGCTTGCATCCGCGCTCGTGGAGGTCTCTGGAAGGGGGAATAACAAATTAGTACTCAGTATGCGATGGGCTGCCTTCGTGATCGCATGTGCTACCAGTATTCTCCGATTTTTGCATGGAGATTTGAGAAAATTCAATATGGCGAGTGTTTGCGCTGGACGATTATCTCCCATAATTAAATTGATCGACTGATGGCTAGGCAGTCACGGTGGCACCTCCCTCATCTCCAAGAGTCCAGAACAGCTGTGTGTGGATGCCAGGAGACGAGCGTGCAGCTACCAGAACGGTCGACGCCGCGGCAATGGTCTGTGGAAGTTTCCGCGACCTCCGACATCTAACTGCGAGGCTACTATGAAACGGATCATGGTTTAAGTGTATGCATTTAGTGCTTCTCAAAACAGCTGGTGGACTCTGTCTTGCAGTGGTATATGATGTTGTTACTACCCTGACAGACAGTAGACTCCTCCTTCTTCTGCTTCTCCAGAGACAACCAACTTAGGAAATCTATAGTGCTTGAAAAAACAAGTAAAAAGAAAAAAAACTTTACAGACGTAATGGTCAGGAATTCCACAACCATGATGGTATAAATTCCAGCCGAAATTTGAAATTCCAACTATCATTTTATACAGCACCACATCCAATCGAGATTTCAAATTCCCGATGATCAACTCATTGTTCCCACTAGTGGTATTGTGAGTACGCATCTGTCCAGCCCCTCCCACATATTGTTTAAGGACTTAGCGCAGTTGAGCTGAAATTTCAAAATCCTCAAATACCTCCAAAGTAATGGACTTCCTGCCAAATAACCTAACAGTGTCAGTATCCACCAACTGGAGAGAGGGAAAAAATCTGGAATGGGGAAGAGTAGGGTTTGGAAACAGTAGCAGTTGCAGGATCGAATCCAAAAATTTCCCACCACATATAACAGTCCTAGTATTGTCCAATAGGATGCAAGGAAAAACTGTCCCACTCAAAGGGTATCAACCGAATTCATTAGTCAATCAGTTTGATAGAGTGGAGGTAGCACAAATGTGCATCCACAGCCCAGGATTTTGGGGAGGGTTGGGAATTTACCAGGTATCCACTACTTTGTTCAGAAAAAAAGAGGGTTTGATGTGGTTTCCAGTGGCATGCAACTGATTCCTGCTGGGTAGGAGGCAGCTACTTGAGAGAAAGAGAGAGGGGGGTGGGGACGATGGAGGTAGAGGGAGGGGTTGATTCGAAGAAGGAGGTTGTCTCCCCCATCTCCTCTGCTGGTGGGATTGTGAATTAACTCAGTCAGTACGTGCACAGCAGTACGAACACATAGAGCAGCCGCTGGTGCGGAATGTGTGTGTTTGGGAGCAAAAGAGGAAGTGAGCCTGGTATCAGATTACAAAGGAAGCTGACATCCAGAATCACACATTGCTTCGCAGGCGACCAGTGCTTCACAGTTCAGTGCTCTGGACTCAAAGGGTTGCTGGTGGTCCGGCGCGTGTGGTGCGGCGCGACTCGCACAAAGATCTGTTGAGCAGGATCTGTAACAGTGTAATTACGTGGGGTGAGTGTTTTACGTTGAAGTCGATTTCGAGACGATATTTCTTGTGTGATCGGAAAAAACTAAATATTTACGTATTTCATTACTTGCATCTTTCAAAATTAAATAAACTGCAGAGAATGGTGAACTTTTCCCACCAAATAAAGATATCCAACCCATATGAATTGGTATAGAAGCTGAACTTTATAAATAATTAATATAGTATTATGACCACTGCAATGTAGCTGAATTTCCTGTTGTGGGAGCCTTCCACACCACCACCTCAACACAGACTGAGCGATTTTTCACGCCATTGTTTTCTGGGAGGTGCGGGGAGGGGGGAGAGGAGTGAGGGGGGAGGCAGACCTCCTCTAGTGGTGACAATGTGAACTGGCTCAGTTGATCGCTGAATGTGAAGATGAGCACACGTGAAAATTTTCTAAGAAGAAAACACCTCCCATCTGGAGCAGTGTAATTAGGGTAATTAGAACTTGTAGTTGCTGGGCAAGGCAATACTTGCACCTTCCAGTTCCAAAGCTCAGCACAGGTTGAGCACTTCCAACCATTTCTCCAGGTGGGGGACGGTAAGGGGAAGGGAGGGACTGAGTTTTTCCCGCCAATTTCCAACAGGATAGCACCCAAAATAAAGAAAAGAAACTATCCTATGTCCTTCCTCTGAAGCAGCACAGCACAGACTGAATCTTTTTCCCACCAAATTGCAAATGGTTGGGAGGGTTGGGGGAGGTGATGGCTGGGAGATTTACCAGAGGTAGATAGGGTAATTAATTGATTAATTAAATTAATTAATCAATTAATTTGTTATCAAAAGTGTACTTGTATTGGCAGGTGAACAGGGGAGGGTTGTAGATTTCCTAGAGGGAGGGGGAACAAGGGGAAGGTGGCGTTTCTCAGGAGGACAGATTTTTCCTAGGAGGTCATAAATCAACATCCAAAGAGTCATAAATCAGTTAACATACCAACAGGTTTGTCTCTGAATATATGCTTGCCTCTGAATGTATGCAACCCACATAAACAAAATGGCTCTAAACTGGCTTTGCCCTACTACTCCAGGCACGAAGGGAACATGTATGAACCGATCAGATTATCACCTACCAAACTCACCCATATGTTGACAGCAAAGCGATCTTGCAGACCACAAAGAAATGCAGATTTTCCATGCTACTTGTGTTGATTGTGGCTGTTGAACATACCCTCTCATGTAAAGGATGCCTCATCCATTAAAAGTACGTGGTTTGGAAAGTCCAGTTGAATTACACACCTTTGCAAAAACCACTTGCAGAATTTAGTTCAATGAGTAAAATCGTCTGGGTTAGGATCATGAACCTCCTGAAGGCGATAGGGGTGCAAATCATCTTCATATCACACACGCCAAATTGTGGAGAGACTTACACCCATTTCCCATGCAACATGCCACAAGCGTGTTGGAGGTTTGTTTTTCAGCAGTGCTAACACTTCCTCTCCAAGCCCTGATGTAAGCACTACGTGTTGACGACCACGTCCTTCAGGCCTTCGCACCTGTAACACAAAATAAATACACCAGGCTTTGAAGTAGGCGTTAAATGCACATGTGCTGTAGTGGGAATCTGCCAGTGTAAAACGTACCTCTAGTGAGCCTATCTTTCGTAGGCCCCTGTGGATGGCAGTGAATGTGCGTGGATCTGGCGCTCAACGATTCAGAAGCCGCCAAACGTACAAACATCGGGCAACGTGAGCATTGCCGTCCACTGCCCCATAAGCACTGTGCTTGTTTGCCCTTTCCTCCCAAGCATATCGCTCCATTCGCTGTCTGCTCCACACAGTAACAGACGCAAGAGTGTCCCCATTTGTTGCCAGACTGACGCAGGGAGAACCAAACTCTGCAGTATGCCTGGGTGCTGCTCTCTAGCAACACCTATCAGGCATTTGCACTACCAAAGGCAACACATTCACGTCCCAGTAAGAGGCAGAAAACAAGTAGTGTTTCCCTGTCTTGAATATCTGCAACTACGTCGACTACAGCGTTTGTAAATAAAGTTTAAAAAACTTAAACCCGGAATCTCTTTTACCTTGCTGTCACAAACCCATTAAAATAGTTGCCCTGCAGACCCGCTACCATGACGGCTCGCATTGCCTGTTGTGTGCCGTGTGTCCCTCTTGGCTGCTAGGCTGCGCGAGATGCTGTTCAGCGATGCCTGGCACTGTACATTAAGGGATGAGGACATGGGCTGCTACGTGAATTACGCTTTTTATGTTCTGTTTTGAGTATTTTGACCCTGAAGCCACAAAGCTGCAAACCTTTCAAGTTAGCGCAAGTTACCAACAATAAGTAAATTTGTTGCTATTTCACAACAGTAATCCATAACATTGACAAAATCAGAATCTGTCTTACAGGTAGCACGGAGAGATATTCTTGAACATCCCTCAACTACCACATGCAAAGTTCACAGTAAATGGCAAGATCAAGAGACAATTTAGTAGTAAATCATACTTCGAATTTTGGGGAGCGTAGATTGAATTTTCTGTGAAGTTAGCGAGAGCCTTTTGTATACTATTACCATTTTCAACATTCTACCTTTGGCTAACCAGATTTTCTGCATTGGGTACTTTGAGGAAAAGACATAAATCTCAGCTAAACATAGAAAAATAATGCAGAGTGCCTATTTCTAAAACTGAATCCTCCTTTGAAGAATTTTGTTTCGGAAGCCGGGCCCAAGGGAGTCACTAATAATTACAGAACTTGTTTTGAATTTAGTATTGAAACGTTAATTATTAAGTTCATTTTGCAGTACTGATACAGTCCTATTTACACTGAAGAGCCAAAGAAACTGGTACACCTGCCTAATATCGTGTAGGGTCCCGCGAGCACACAGAAGTGCCGCAACACGACGTGGCATGGACTCGACTAATGTCTGAGGTAGTGCTGGAGGGAACTGACACTATGAATCCTGCAGGGCAGTCCATAAATGTGTAAGAGTACGAGGGCGTGGAGATCTCTTCTGAACAGCACATTGCAAGGTATCCCCAATATGCTCAATAATGTTCATGTTTGAGGAGTTTGGTGGCCAGTGGAATGTTTAAACTCAGAAGATTGTTTCTGGAGCCACTCTGTAGCAATTTTGGACGTGTTGGGTTTCGTATTCTCCTGCTGCAGTTGCTCAAGTCCGCCAGAATGCACAATGGACATGAATGGATGCAGATGATCAGACAGGCTGCTTATGTACATGTCACCTCTCAGAGACATATCTAGACATTTCAGGGGTCCCATGTCACTCCATCTGAGTATGCCCCACTCCATTACAGAGCCTCCACCAGCCTGAACAGTTCCCTGCGGACATGCAGGGTCCATGGATTCATGAGGTTGACTCCAATCCGTAAACGTCCATCCGCTCGCTACAATTTGAAACGAGAGTCGTCGAATCAGGCAACATGTTTCCAGTCATCAACAGTCCAATGTCGATGTCGATGGGCCCAGGCGAGGCGTAAAACTCTGTGTCGTGCAGTCATCAAGGGTACAAGAGTGAGCCTTCGGCTCCGAAAGTCCATATCGATGATGTTTCGTTGAATCGTTCGCACACTGACACTTGTTGATGGCCCAGCAATGAAATCTGCAGCAATTTGCGGAGGAGCTGTACTTCTTTCATGTACGGGAAAATCCCCATTTCATCGCTACCTCGGAGGTGCTGTTCGTGCGCCGACTATAACACCAGGTTCAAACTCACTTAAATCTTGATAACCTGCCATTGTAGCATTTATGACCGATCTAATAACTGCGCCAGACACTTGCTGTCTTCTATAGGCGTTGCTGACCACAGCGCCATATTCTGCCTGTTTAGATATCGCTGTATTTGAATACACAAGCCTATATCAGTTTCTTTGAGGATTGATTGTATAAGAGCATTATGTTAGTGTAAATGTGATTTTTAATTTTTTTTATTATTTCAGAATGCATTTTGCTTTTTCTTTCTTTCAGTGAGTTGATAACTTTTTCAATTCATAATTTTTTTCTTTATGGTAATCTTGGGCACCCCTTTTAGTGTTATCACATCCCCCTAGAGAGGTGCGCACAAAAGATTGGATTACAGTCCAGGACGAAGTGTAGATGACCTCCAAGATGGTGTACCCCGGGCAACAGTCCGTGACGACGGAACGGCAAACAGTCTTCACACTAGGCGACCGAACTAGAATGAATTTCTCTCACGGTCAAGAAAATCTACAGAGGAAAATGAAAAAGCAAAAAGTTAATGGTTCTTATCAGAACCACCTGACAAGAGATATCGGAACTTGTGTCCATATCTTACAACTAAATGTTGAAGGCTTAAGCCGAGACAAATGCGAACAATTGAGTAGGACAGCTAATGTTAATCACATAGACATTATAGCACTGCAAGAGACACATACCGCAGATGAACCTCAACTCACAACTAGAGCGAGAATATATGGCTACAAAATTGTAGGAAATCTTCCATCTGACGTTTACAGATCTATGGTATATGTACGGAATGATATCCAAAACTACAAAGTGCTCGACTGCGTGGTGTGGGAAGGTGTGGAATCCATGGTAATCGAAGTCTCTGGAATAAAAATAATCACAGTCTACAAACCTCCTAATGATACATGGCCCAACCCTCCCCTACCAGCTACTGAGCATCCTGGAGTCTATGTCGGCGATTTTAATTCCCACCATATGAACCGGCGGCACTCAATAAACAACGAAAATGGAGAGATCTTACCCGAGTGGATTGAATACCTAGGGCTCCACCTGGCTTATGATGCTAAAGACCTGAAAACATTCCGATCTGCTCGTTGGCAAAGTGAAACTAACCTAGATCTATGCCTCATAACAACTGATCAAATGATAAATCCACTACTACAAACTAAAACGTTATTACTTGGTTTCCCCACACACAACACCGCCCAGTGTTACTGAGCCTTGGAGCGCAACTCCCCCTAATTAGATCCACACAGAAACCAAGATGGAATTTCAGAAAAGCAGACTGGGCAACTTATGCCAAGGAAGTGGACTCACACCTGCGATGGGTCCCACCCTCTGCAGAGAACTATACACGGTTTGTGGATGTCCTTACTGCAGCAGCAAAAGGTAACATCCCTCGTGGCTATAGGAAAGAATATATCCCTTGTTGGAATCGAGAAGCTGAAATGAATTCCAAAGGACTGGAGATCCTGACATAGGAAACCAAATACTAAACGCCATAAATAATGGCAGAAGGGAAAGATGGGAACATACAACAAAAAACCTGGACTTCACCCGATCTAGCAGGAAGGCATGGTCTCTCTTACGCCAGTTGGGAACAGCAACCCTAAAATGTCTCCTTCACAAGTAGCACTAGAGATAAAACGATGGGCGGAAAATGTCCTAGTAGATGATATCTTCGAGAAAGAGATTAAAGCAGTGATTAAAACTATCGACAGCCAACTCGAAGAACATACGGATTTATCTATTCCGTTCACAGATTTGGAAATGAATAACGCGATAAAATCTCTTAAACTGAGGAAAGCCGCCGGTCTAGACGGAATATTCCCTGAATTCGTCAGACACCTGGGCCCCTCCGCCCGTGCATGGCTTAGACAATTCTACTGTGACATCATGAACACCAGTGGGGTTCCCTATCAGTTCAAGACAGCCAAACTCCTCGCAATCTTAAAACCAGGAAAGCCACAGGATGACCCAGCTAGCTATCGGACAATAGCCCTATTGAGCATTTGCTACAAGCTATTAGAAAGACTACTGTACAACAGAATATATGACTCCATAGATAGACTAATTCCTGTAGACCAGGCAGGATTTAGGAACAAACAGAGCTGCTGTGAACAAGTCCTTGCCTTAACCTCATACATTGAGTCAGGCTTTCAAAGGGCCCAAAAACCTTGTGTGGCTTTTGTGGACCTCACGACCATTTATGATACCATCTGGCTCGACAGACTCATACTCAAGCTGAAAAAAGCAATCCCTTGCCGCAAGACAACTAAGCTTCTGGGAAACATATTGAAAAATCGCTACTTCATAGTGAACGTAGGTCAATCTATGAGTAAATCCTACTCAATAAATCAATGGGCTCCCACAGGGTTCAGTGTTGGCTCCCCTTCTCTTTAACCTATACACGAGTGACATGCAACCAAATCGCAAAAATTCTGCTATGCAGACGACATTGCAATAGCCACTCAGAGCAAGACATTCAAAGAGGGGGAAGCTACTCTGTCAACGGACTTTCAACTTATTAACCAGTATTATGCGAGATGGAGGCTCTGCCCAAATCCAAATAAGACTGAGGTAAGCGTATTCCACTTGAACAATCATAAGGCAAGACGAGAGCTACAAGTAACATTCTGCAATGAGCGACTGACGCACAACAGCCATCCAAAATATCAAGGAATCACTCTTGATTGGTCACTAGCCTATAAAAAAACCTAGAAATAACCAGTCAAAAGATAAAAAAAATCGATATAACATATTAAGAAAGCTGACTGGAACCTCCTGTGGAGCTCAAGCTAACACCCTACGCACCGCAGCACAATCTCTTGTTTACTTGGTGGCAGAATACTGCGCCCCAGTCTGGTGCTAGAGCACACACACGAAGAAAATATATGTCCAGCTTAATACCACCATGAGGATTGTCTCAGGAACTCTGCAATCAACTCCACTTCCCTGGCTTCATGCCCTTTGCAATATAGCTCCTCCCTCCCTCAGAAGGCAACAAGCAGCTATCCGAGAATGGAAGAAAGTTAATGACCCCTCTGTCTCTGAAGATATACCTATCCGAAAAATATTGGACCATCTACCAACTACCCACCTAAAATCCAGGAAACCTATATGGGAAGATGAAGTCCTCAAATTCCCAGAAAGGTACGACATAGCAAGGGCATGGAGGCAATACTGGTCGCTGAATAATCACCATCCTCTCATCACTGATTTTGATCCTTTGATACCGCTGGAAGGAATGCAAATACCCAGAAGAACTTGGTGCAGACTTAATCGTGTGAGGACTAACCATGGCAGGTGTAAGCCCAGTCTCCACACATGGAAACTCATTGATGACCCACAATGCGACTGGGTCATCAGTGAGTTTCCATTGGTGGAGAATGGTTCTTACACCTGCCGTGGTCCATTACCTGATCTTCGAATGCCCTACGAGGAGGTCTGGAGGAGAATGGAGGGATATCATGAATGCTACTCCATGTGCTGTTCAGTGGGTGACCTGCTTAGATGTGGACTTGTAATAGCTGCAGTGGCTGTCTCCCTAATCTTTCGCATATTGTTGCTTACAATCAATCATTTAATAATATATTTGTAATTCGTTTATTACATTAATTAATAATATGTGTGCAATTTTACTCTATAGATGCCACACGCTAAATAAATAAATAAATAACAAATTGGTTCAAATGGCTCTGAGCACTATGGGGCTTAACGTCTGAGGTCATCAATCCCCTAGAACTTAGAACTACTTAAACCTAACTAACCTAAGGACATCACACACATCCATGCTCGAGGTAGGATTCGAACCTTTGACCGTAGCGGTCGCGCGGTTCCAGACGGCAGCGCCTAGAACTGCGTGGCCACACCGGCCGGCTAATAAATAACAGTCCAGGGCAATAATAAGATCTTTGTTCTTTGTTGAAGTGTACTCTCTTTGTATCTGTTAGTCTCTGCAACAAATTACGTGTTGTATGGATGCAAATCAAGTGTACTCATGATTCTGAAAAGTATGTATAACAGCAACCGCTGCCCTCCCTCTATGGCAAGCTTGTCCACTGGTCCTCGACTCTGAAGTAAGCCGGTTCGAATCACGATGGTGTAAAAATTTTCCACTGTCTGTATCTGATCAGAAAGTGGAAGAGATGTGGTGCACGAAGTTCCTGATCACCAGACATCGCACCAATGCCCTGGTTGAAATACAAAATCTCAGAGCAGTAAGTATCTCGTTAATTGAGGGCATGTGACATTGTTGATGGTGATCCGTCCATTGGATGGGACGGTACGCTTGGTGGCTCCATTGGTGCTATTTGCTACGTGCTGGCACCGCTTTTCACCCTCTCCTTTCTAAAATCGTCATCATCATCCAAGACAAACATCACACCACACACACAACACAGGCATGTAGTATTACAAATATCGTAATGGAGCATACTGTAACTAACAAAAAAAGAATAATGTTACTGGTGTGTTACAGCTTCATCCAGCATGCTTCCCACACGGAGACCTACAGTGGTGAACTCAGAAAGTGCACCATTTTTTTCTTCACCTTCGAAGTGTGCCCCACTATACTGGACCAATACCAACAATGGAGCTCCCACAGTGTCTTCTGATCAACACATACTGGAAGAGAAATAAGAAAGTGTCATTCTGATGAACCATGTGTTCAGCACCGCTAATGGTGGATGTGGACATGGACGATATTCGCACCAACTGGACCTGCTTGGCGACTTCACATTCGAAAGACACAGTGCTACGTATCATCAAGATTCCGCTCAAAAAACAAATCCATGACTGTATAACGCCGTTGGTATGTGTTTCCCAGTTCTCCCGCACCTGTTACTTGCCAGTGGAATCAGTTCACTGCACAATACACAGCCCAGCTGGATGGACCTCACGACACGAGTTTCATTTTTCCACTGCACTTAGAACTTTGAAAAAATGGCTCTAAGGATAATGGGACTTAACATCGTAGGTCATCAGTCCCCTAGACTTAGAATTACTTAAACCTAACTAACCTAAGGACATCACACACATCCATGCTCGAGGCAGGATTTTTTTTTTTTTCACATTGTTCGGTATTGTTCGTTGTGATTGGTCTGTGGGGACGTCACAAGACGTCCGTTCAAGTTGATCGCTGACTCCTTTACTCAGTTTTTTTTTATTACAGAGGGCGAGCAGCCCTCTGAACGAACACGGGATACGAAACTGCGACCGTAGCAGCAATGCGGTTCCGGACTGAAGCGCCTACAACCGCTCGGTCACAGAGACCGGCGCTTAGAACGTATCACGAGTTCGTATTGAATATGCCATCGCAGCACAAACAAGACTCCGTGGAATTCCATTACTACCTGGCTTCATAACTAAATTACCGGAACACCCGGCTACAAGGTTTCAAATTGCTGAGCAAATTTTACAAAGTCATAGTCTCGTGGCATAGTGGATGATACACCTAAATCTGCGACTTTACTGAGTGACGTTGAAAACTATGCTCATGTAACTGATGACATTATCCACGCACTGCCGACCACAGGAAAATTTGATACCGAAAAGATAGCACTACCTTGGCAAGACACCTGAACGACAACTGTGTCAGGTCATTTACAAAGAACGGATTGGCAGCAGAATACCTTCACAACTATAGCAGCATCTTATGAACCAATTTACCAATGAATAAAGCATAACCATATAACTGTCATGATGTATCTGTCATTTATGTAGCAATTTACGAATGTATATTAACTGTCATGATGTATCTGTCACTTATGAACCAATTTACCAATGTGTAATGCCCAACCATAAGTGTCGTGATGTATCTGTCACTTATGAACCAAGTCATAAGCGAGTGACTGCGTGTGAGATCGCTCTCTAAGTTTTTATATACAGATACATATTTTAACGTTTTTGTGATAATATTTACTATATAAGTGACTTATTAGTGGATTCTTCATTCACCTCTGCCTTTCTTGTGTTGTGACCTGATATTTGTGTTTCATATCGAGCAACTTAACCTCTTACCTGTGTTTACATTCCGCGCTGACCAGTTGCAGCTGTAGCAGCGCATCGAAAGCTAAGTACTAATTAATTGTTTGTGTATAGTGGTTTATTTAGGAACTTTAGTAGTCTTCAACCGGCGTTCTTGGTGTTTTCTGGTGAAATAATTTCAGAAGAACCTTTTGGGACCTGTTTTCAGTTTTGTTACTGTTTCGTTAGACGTTTGGTTCTCTTTCTGTATTAGTCTTTCGTTATATTCTCATTTGTTGTTGATTAATACTGTTAATAATAGTAGTTACTTCCCTTGTAGAGTTAGTTTGTGATTGTTGTAGTCAGGTTTTAACATCTTCTTATTGTAGTAGCGGAACTTAGATAAAGTAGTTTTCTTGTTTCAATAAGTGTAAAATTGTAACATGAGTGAAAAGTGTGGGCTTTGTCGTAGGTTCGTGAGTAGTGGATTGCGGTGTGAGACTTGTTCGAAGTATTTTCATTGGGGCATTCTGGTGAGATCCTCTCCTGGAACTGCAGTTTATGTAGCGAGAGTAAGCTGATAGAGGAGCAGGAGCGTAAGATCTGTGCCCTTCAGGTGCAGTTGAAAAACGCACAGGAGGAGATAGATAGGATGAGAAGGGAGAAGGGGTTTGGGGAATGGGAGCTGGCTGTTGGCAAGAGATCTGCTAAAAGAAGAAGATTTTCAGATAGTTTTACTATTGGTGTTTGCAATAGATATGACCAACTGTCAGATTGTAGTGGAGAGGAATCTCTAGTAGCTGTAGATGTAGGAAGTATGCAGCAGACCTCAGCAGTTACGGCGGCTAGGACAGTTGAAAAGTCGAAGAAGAAGAAGAAGGTTCTGCTGTTAGGTAGTTCTCATGGCAGAAGTGCAGGCCAGCAGTTGCAGGAAGTGTTGGGGAGTGAGTACCAGGTTACCAGCATTGTGAAGCCTAATGCAAGATTGGCTCAGGTGACTGTTAACATAGGGGGGATATGTAGGGATTTTACTAAAGAGGATCAGGTAGTGATTGTGGGTGGGGCTGGTAATAGTATTGATAGGGATGGGGAGTATGACATAGATGGTGACCTGGAAAAGATAGCCACTCAGACTGGCAACACGAATGCGCATTTCTTGGAACTGTTTCAGCGTCACGATCGGCCCCATCTTAATACAGCCGTCAGGCGTAATAACATGAGACTTTTGGGGGGTGCGCTGATGACAGAAAGCATGGGTCACATTTCAGTGGTGCCGGTGGAGTCTATCAGCAGGACGGGTTTCACTAGACACGGCCTGCACCTCAACAGGTTTGGGAAGGGGAGGTTGGCAAAGCTTATAGATGACAGCATAGGTGGGGGTGGTGGGATCACTCATGGGAAAATTCCTGCAGTAGTGGGTGTTAGAGCTGCACCTTTTTTAGATTGAAGTCAGCTGATAGGTATTCCTGCTTAAGGGAAGTCTCTCTAACAAAGGAACCACTTTTGACAAAGCTTAGGTATCCGAGTAATGAGGGAATTAGTATATTTCATCAAAATATACAAGGTATTAGAGATAAAGTTAGTGAACTGCTTATCGATGTTGACTCTGAAATTATTGGTATATCTGAACACTTCTTAAATAAGAAGACAATTCAGAGGCTTCCCTTACCAGGATACAGGTTGGCTGGCAGCTATTCTAGGAGCTCTTTGCGGTGTGTGAGAGTAGCCATGTATGTGAAAAACGGCATCCCATTTGAGTCAATTGATGTTTCAAAGTACTGCACCGAAAACGTGATTGAATGTTGTGCAGGTGTGGTTAAATTTAATGGAGCTAAACTTCTATCTGTTGTTATTTATAGATCCCCAGACGTCGATTTCACAACATTTTTCCTAAAGCTAGAGGAGGTTCTTGGTTCACTTTATAGGAAATACAAAAAGTTAGTTATATGTGGTGACTTCAATATTAATTGTATAAGTGATTGTGCAAGGAAAAGGATGCTGGTAGACCTCCTTAATTCATATAATCTTATGCAAACCGTATTCTTTCCAACGAGAGTGCAAGGGAACAGTAGAACAACCATAGACAACAGTTTTGTACATTCCTCATTACTAGAAGAGCATTCTGTTAGCAAAAAGGTGAATGGCCTTTCAGATCATAATGCACAAATTTTAACTCTAAAAGATTTTTGTGCTGCAACACATGTTAAATGTAGTTATCAACTGTGTAGGAAAGCTGATCCAGTTGCTGTAGAGAACTTTTGTAAACCTTATCAAGGAACAAGAGTGGCAAGATGTCTATAGCGCTGATACAGTAGACGATAAATATAACGCTTTTCTCAAGACTTTTCTCGTGCTCTTTGAAAGTTGCTTTCCTTCACAACGTTCAAAACAGGGTACTAGCACAAACAGGCAGCCTGGGTGGCTGACTAGAGCGATAACAATATCTTGTAGAACAAAGTGGCAATTATATCAAAACGTTAGAAACAGTCAAAATCTAAATGTAGCAGCCCATTACAAACAGTATTGTAAGGTGCTTAAAAATGTTATTTGGAAGCCAAAAAGTAAGAGGTATGCAGATAGAATAGCTAAGTCTCAGGATAAAATTAAAACCATATGGTCAGTCGTAAATGAAGTGGCTGGTCTGCAGAGACAGGTCGAGGATATAGAATCAGTGCGTAGTTGGAATGTTCGTGTTACGGATAAGTTGCATATATGTACAGTATTTAATAATCACTTTCTGAATATAGCAGGTGAACTAAATAGAAAATTAGTCCCAACAGGCAATCAGGGAATCATATAGTGCTCTTAGAAAAAAGTGTTCCGAGACTGTTACCTGAAATGCTCCTCCATGATACTCACAAGAGGGAGATTGACTTAATAATTAAATCACTAAAGACCAAGAACTCTCATAGACATGATGGGGTATCTAGCAGAATACTGAAGTATTGTTCTGTGTATGTTAGCCCAGTACTTAGCCATATCTGTAACTTTTCCTTTAGGAATGGTCAGTTTCCTGACCGATTAAAGTATTCTGTAGTGAAGCCACTTTATAAAAAGGGAGACAGGGATAATGTTGACAACTTTAGACCTATTTCCATGCCATCGGTGTTTGCTAAAGTTATCGAGAAGGTTGTATATACAAGGTTACTGGAGCATTTAAATTCACATAATTTGCTGTTAAATGTACAGTTTGGTTTTAGAAATGGTTTAACAACTGAAAATGCTATATTCTCTTTTCTCTGTGAGGTTTTGGACGTATTAAATAGAAGGCTGAGAACGCTAGGTGTTTTCTTTGATTTAACGAAGGCTTTTGACTGTGTTGACCACAAAATATTACTGCAGAAGTTGGACCATTATGGAGTAAGGGGAGTAGCTTACAATTGCTTCACGTCTTACTTTATGAACAGAAAGCAGAAGGTAATTCTCCGCAATATTGAGAGTGGTAGCGATGTTCAGTCGCAATGGAGCACTGTTAAGTGGGGCACTCCCCAAGGGTCGGTGCTGGGGCCACTGCTGTTTCTTATTTATATAAATGATATGCCTTCTAGTATTACAGGTGATTCAAAAATATTTCTGTTTGCTGATGACACCAGCTTGGTAGTGAAGGATCTTGTGTGTAATACTGTAACAGTATCAATTACGTAGTTCATGAAATAAGTTCGTGGCTTGTGGAAAATAATTTGATGCTAAATCACAGTAAGACTCAGTTTTTACAGTTTCTAACTCACAATTCAACAAGAACCGATATTTTGATCAGACAGACTGGGCATATTATAAGCGAGACAGAACAGTTCAAGTTCCTAGGCGTTTGGATAGATAGTAAGCTGTTGTGGAAAGCCCATGTCCAGGATCAGAAACTAAATGCTGCTTTATTTACCATTAGAACAGTATCTGAAATAAGTGACAGTTCAACACAAAAAGTAGTCTACTTCGCATATTTTCATACGCTTATGTCGTATGGTATTATTTTTTGGGGTAATTCTTCTGATTCAAAAAGGGTATTTTTGGCTCAAAAACGGGCTGTTCGAGCTAAATGTCGTGTAAGTTCGAGAACCTCTTGTCGACCCCTATTCAATAATCTGGGAATTCTGACATTGCCCTCACAGCATATATTTTCTTTAATGTCGTTTGTTGTTACCAATATTAGCCTATTCCCAAGAGTTAGAAGCTTTCACTCAGTTAATACCAGGCAGAAATCAAATCCGTATGTGGAATGCACTTCCTTGACTCTTGTGCAGAAAGGACTGCAGTATTCTGCTGCATCCATTTTCAGTAAGCTACCACAAGAACTCAAAAATCTTAGCAGTAGTCCAAAGTCCTTTAAGTCTAAACTGAAGAGTTTCCTCATGGTTCACTCCTTCTATTCTGTCGAGGAGCTCCTGGAAGAGCTAAAAAATTAAGCAAATTCCAGTGTTACATTGTTGAGTTTCTTTATTTAAACTTACGACTTGTCTCCTGAATATGTTTTTTATATTTCATTTTATCTGTTTCTACTATCGTGTTATAATTTCATGTATTGATTCGTTCCATGACCATGGAGATTTCTCCTTAATTTGGTCCCATGGAACAATAAATAAATAAATAATAAATAAATACCAATGTAAAATGCCCAACCATGCAATTTTCTTGATGTATCTGTCTCTTATGAACCAATTTACCAATGTATAATGACCTACCATATAATTGTCATGATGTACCTGTCACTTATGAAGCAATTTACCAATTTATAATGCTCAACCATAATTCTCATGATGTACCTGTCACTTAAGAACCAATTTACCAATGTGTAATGACCAACCATATTTGTTATGATGTATCTGTCACTTATGAACCAATTTACCAATGTATAATGCCCAAACATAATTGCTGCAATGTTTCAATCACTTATAAAACACAACCAATATGATGTATTAGTCACTTATTTAGGTAATTGTATATTGTCACTCAAAGTAATATGTAACTGCACTCTTATGTCTCATTCCATTATATGTTAGCACTTACTGCAAAGGGAAAAGCAACAACTGTGTTGCGCAAATATTCCTGAAAAAATACATTAATTAATATTTGAATGATTGTAAAGGTGGGAAGGAGGCATTGGAAGTGTCTTGAAATATGAAAAATGGGAAGATTGTACATTGGTCAGACATTTCATTCTATGCATGTAGGGTGAATTATGTTACCTGCTGAGGAACTATACTCCAAGAATTTACTTTTACTATGTTATAATGATATATTTGTTATTCAATATTACATGTAAATGTAAATGTAAATTGCAGAGAATAGTGCCATAGCACTTTAAAAGTTTGTACTAGCATAATTTTTGTGATATGTAATCAAAGAACAAGTTAAAATTGCAAAATGAGATTTAAGACAGGAAATGTTTAAATATGAACATTTGTAATTTTGGTGAATTGCACTATTCTGTTTAAAGCAATCAATTACACAATATATGATGGTCATAAGGAGTGGAGTATGAGCCACATCCCAGGTTTTGCACCGAAGAACTTCCGACGAGCAGAGACCTACAGTGAGCTCCAGTTCAGTGCTCTTCATTGCACTTAAATGAGACTGAACACTTCGTTATAATATGGTCCAATACTAGATGTACTTGCCTACAATACGAGGTTGCTAAATACAATTTAATTTGGATTTTGAGTATTGTAGTATCCGATACTGCCACTTGTTCCACAACACATCTGCAATATTGAGAAAGAGCTATACACACCAGGGTCTCCATTGCACTCAGGAGAACCTGGAGGCTCTAATAACAGACGTAATTATTCAGAAACAAGGCCAATTCAGCTAACTTCCATTAGATAATTTTTCTGACTGAAATAGATTTACCTCATATTCATGCTGAAATACAAGCTATAGACAAATCCTGCGAATTAACTTGTTATTTCTTTCTGCTATTAATTAATATTTTGTTTAATCTAGTTGAATCTGATTCAAGATAATTTATGATAATTTTAAATATTTTGTAGAAAACATAGTTCAAATTTCATTATGATGTATGTGTACACTTCATTTTGGAGAATAAGCAGAAATCTGATCTCATATCTTAGGTAAATTGTTTGTTCATCCAATTGATTGAAAGTGAGTACTGTTACATAAACCTGCCAGAAAAGGTTTTGTTCAACTTTTAGTTGCATAAATACTTTTGGGGGTTGTTGAGATGTAACTGTCCATTGAAACCGATTTAAAAAACATTTTTCGACCATAAACGGAAATTTCCGACGTTAATACTATAGGGGTGTAGGTAAACATGTACTTCCACATGGATACAAAGAAGCCAGTTACTACGATATAGCTATATTGAATGGTGTGAGTCCTGTAATTGGTAGGAATATTCCCCAAAGCATGAATCGTCTGTAATCAATAAAAATAATAAAAGTATTGTTAACCCTCGATACCTAAGCGTTTGTACACGCTAAAGTTATTACACACACTATAATTCACTCATATGTTTAATATATAAGAGTCAATATAATTAATGAAATGTTGTATTAACTCTGAGAGATGTGTTTTCTTTGTTATTTCATTGAAAAACCATTTATAACAATACGGTGGATTGTTAAAGAACATATATATAGTGGCAGCCCTGTTGGTATAGTAGCGAATTATTCTGTGTGATTTTGGATGGAAAGCAAGTAGCTTGTTAAGTAAGATTCATTTCAGTATTGTAAGTATGTTAAAAATTATTTAAGTTTTTGTAAAGAAGGGTGAATTTATCAGAATTACAATAAACAATATTTTTAAACTTAATGCTTGATTAAATGTTTATTGGACTTAACATCTATTTACAGTTCTTGTCTGCGAATCCAGGACCATGGCTGCGACAGATAACATGAGTACAAACCCCAATATTAATTCTAACGAGAAACAATAAACGTTTCAAGTCAGTCTACCGAAGTGCAAGAGGCAAGACTTTGATCCACTCTTCCGCGCCCGTTTCCAATGTGCGCGGAAATTTGGCAAGAGAGCACGCTGGACTCATGGACGGCACACCAAGCAACAACTGCAGGTCCATGTGCTAAGCACTCCCTGCTGTGTTTGACATACCTGCGGCCTTCCTCCTTCCCATCGCCGGTGCATGGATACCCTTTATCGCTGAACACGAACTGCTTCAAGAGTTATTACATCTGGTGTCGTGGAACATTGTCATATACATAACTTGAAGATGTCACAGGAACAAAATGTACCATCACACAAAGAGACAGAGAGAGAGACTTTGCTGATGACATGAGAATATTTAGACAATTACACTTTTATTCTGAGGAATTCCACCACCTCCACACTTTAACACAGACTATAAATAAAGATCATGACACACCGACACTCTCAACGTAACTTTACTGCATTTTATAAGAGTATTTTCTATCTGTTATTTTAACTGAATGTCTTAGGACCACTTCCCGTTTATTTGAGATGTCCTTTCTTGACTAAACATTTTTCAACATAATTTTCTGTCATCTACATCAATTACAGACGATAGAATAGAACCCTTTTTGTTAAATTATTTCGTTAATTTTTATTTTGTATTTCTATGTATGTTAATAACTCGCAATTCTAGCCAATGGCACAGACTATATGACTGCAGGATCACAACTACAGTTCATTATTTTCACCGTAGTAACTGTGGTGGATGAAAGCAGAAGTGCACGAATTGACGCTGCAACTACACTGAGCTATTCTTTTTAAACAGAGCCATGCATAGCCCAAGAACTTA
Organism: Schistocerca americana; assembly: GCF_021461395.2. Classification (NCBI taxonomy): domain Eukaryota; kingdom Metazoa; phylum Arthropoda; class Insecta; order Orthoptera; family Acrididae; genus Schistocerca; species Schistocerca americana. The sequence goes on from NC_060122.1 coordinate 672,013,977, forward strand.
AAGAACGAATAACCACAGGTAAAGAAGTAACTGGTTTGCTCATATGGGATGTTGTTTAGAAGAGCAACTACACTAGCAGTAACTGCTAGGTATCTTCACATTGTCATCCTAAGGCGACACTGAGTTCGCATTACTTTGCACAGCATTGGATGAAGATCTCTCTCTATTATTAGCCAGGTCTTAAACACTTCATTTTCTGTGGATAGAACTTGGTATGGCATTGCACCTTGGATTGATGAACAATTTAAAATTATAACAAAAAGGTTGGGATGTCTGATGAGGAAAGACACTGGTATACTCAAATAGACCAGGAAATATCATTTATCAATTCTTCTCAAATTTTGCCAGTGATAACGCCCTGACGTTAACGACGATTTGTACTACAGTTAATCGTAAAAAAAACAACAAATACCTTTCAGATTGTAGACAGTTGTTTTTCTAGTGAGCCAGTTCATTGGATCATCAGTTGCATAGGAGTGGCACCCTGGTGTGGGTAAATGCAATGAGATGCTAGATGCCGATTTGGCACAAGGCTTGCTAAGATCATTATATTATCCATGATGAATAAATGTGCAGACTTGAGAAAGAGATGCAGAGTTGTACATTACAGGAAAATTGGAGTGACGCAGCTGAGGATAAGTTTTATGTATCAGTCTCTGTCCCTCTCAATGTGCATGTGCGTGAAACAAAATTTCACATGATACTCATAGGCGGTTGTGCTGTTTTTCTTTTCAGAAACGCTGCATGATTTTGACCTCCACCACCACCAAAGGCATCATCTGCACCAATACCTGAGCCTTCGTTAGAGGTAGCATTGTCAAGGTCACCATCACTTAACACTCACGCCTGTCCTTCTCAACTGGCAGTCCCATTGACAGCATCACCACCACTCAGAACCTCGTGAGCGCCAGTACCATGAACTGCATCATCAATGTCTGTTCACCATCACTCACAGCTGGACCATCGCAATCCACAACATCTGGAGTGTCGATATCTGGACGGGGTAACCGTAGTTTTAGAGATGGTTATCTGTTAGCTAGCAGCAGCCTCCCTGCCAAATCTTTTAATCATAAGGAGACTGAAGCACTATCGTACTTGTTGTTTTGAGGTGCTTATGGGGGGGTAGGACACATACAAACACACACACACACACACACACACACACACACACACACACACACAAACATACACACAAGACCTCCACCCTCCCTTTCATATTTATCACAAATAATGAGTTATGTTACCATGAAATTGCCCAAATTGACAATTAAATGACTAAATTTACAAATATACCAACACATCAGCAGCTTGTACCCACTGTCAGCTTGAGGCTATATGTATATCAATCAACAGTACAAATAGTGTATCTATTTGCATATTTTAAAGCATAATCAATGTATTACTCCAACCTTAGCTTAGTTACAACATGTAACAGATGTAATCTTAATAACCCCATGCATTGGAAAACTTTCCTCTCCTTTAGCAAGACCTTTCACTCTCTGTATCTGAATCTCTCTCTTTCTCTGCATCCATTCTCCCCTTCATAATTTGCATGAATTACCTCAGTTATTTGCACATTTCCTTTGAAATTTTCCAAATGAACAATAATCTGCCCATCTCACAAAACTTAAAAGGTCCACCCAAACAAAACCAAAAGTTTGTTCCCCAAGTCAGCCAGATATTACATATATTTGTTTGCATTATTAACACTATATATTTCTGCATATCTTTAACTCAGCATCAACATATTGCTTCAACATTTACGTAGTTATAACATGTAACAGTAACAAACCCACAGGTCTAGCATATCCAAAACATTGCTCTCTTTCTTACAATCCTTTCGCCCACTAACTGTGAACCTCAGCCAGAATTGTTGTTTATGTATAATTTTATCACTGGACCAGTTAAGATTTGAAACATTTCTCCTGATTACATAAAAGAGTACAAAACTTAAGTTACATAGACTTGACAGAAGAGGACTTGTATACCACTTGAAATATTTCACCTGTCATATGTTTTCATCAACTCAACTAGAGGTCTCCACATTGCTTTAAAACTTACTCGGAAATAATAGAGTTGTTTTGCTATATGTTATTTGCACTTCGAAATAATTTTTCTGTTTTGCTGTATGTTCTTTGCAGCTAGTAGTTTCCAGACATCATCTGCGTTTACAAAATGTAACAGTTTATTTTTCGTGTATTACAGCAGAGAATGGAGCCTTGGCTACTGGAGGTATTCTATTTTAGTTGTTTTATTTTTACATTTATATTTACGTTTAGTTTTTAGTCAAAAACCTCCACCAAAACCATGTTCTGAAATAGTATTTTTTTTCTCCAGTAGAGACAGCCATATTTTACCAACAGTCGTAACACAACATATACATGTCGTATTAACACATATAAATCCACATGATGATGAAGGTCCAAACCCTTGAAACACGTTGTGGATATAAATAAAAGCGACCGGTAACAGTAAACTTGTTGTTTCATTCGATGATTTTGTTTACTGAATGAGAGTCACATTGTATGGTGGCTATAATTTCGCACCTTACAAGAACTCGTCCTCATACTTTGCTGTGATCTACAAACACAATTAGTTATCATGTGATAGGTTGAACATCGTACATACGACTATATAAAGGAGACGGACATTGTCACGTACGTCTTGTAAATAATTGTTAACGCTTATTGCATGAAATATGACGGAGTGTCTTTATCATAAAAACGGCGTAATGAATGATTGCTTATACTAGTACAGGTTGGAACACCAGTGGAGATGAAAAGGTAGTCAGAACTCAAGATCTGGGTGGAAGGCCGACACAGGTGTTTGTCCTGCTTAAACACAGGAAGTAGCTAGAAGGACGTCGTGGCACCTGAGCTCTGGAGCACAATAGGGTAACGGTCGGCCGCTATTGTGGTAGGGGCCGGAAGGATAACCGTATAACACTTCTGAACGCTGAAAATCTTGGACGCAGGTGAGAGGAACGAAGAAGCGGCACCTCGGAAACCACGCAGGCTGGGTTATTTCCAAGGATTTTTACGCAGAAGTGTACCATTGTACGAGCATAGGCGTTTCCTCGCAAACTTTCCGCGCTGGACGACAAAAGACAAAATATGGTTGGTCGGCGTTCGGAAGAATCTGTAGAGAGGGAGAATATTCCGTGGTTTCGGGAATATGATTCGTTTTCGGAATTACGAGGGTGGGGAACCAAGCCTTGCTGGGAAGCCAGTGCTGGAGAGATGAGGTCTTCCGTTGTAAGCGCCCGTGTGTGACGGTCGCTTGGTATCAGCTTTGTTGGCACAGACGGACTTGCTGTCTTTGCTCTCAGCAGAGTTTATAGTTAGAACAGTTAGGCACTGTACTGTTGCGAACCTATACGATTCTGGACTTCACCTCTAGGTCGGAAGTCGTCGTCGAGTACGCAGAGTTCAGTAATTGAGAGCACTTCCCCTGCCTATACTTACGTTGAGACGTTATCTGAACTCCGTCCTTGTGGCTGAGAGTTCGCGTTTCTCGCCTGTAGGACACAGAGACGAGAAGACAGTATTAGAGTATATTAGAAGTCCTCATTCTGCCTTCCTAGTATTTGAAAGAGTTTATTTGTGGCTGGAGTTCTTTCATCGTAGCAGACGAGTAGGAGAACAATCACTTCGACGCACTGGACGCAGTAAATACGGTGATATCGCAAATTGCTTCAGCTTAATAGGGCTATAAAAGCTAAACAGCTGTGATCACGTTAGTTTATTTCCACTGAGGTTCCACATCACCATAGATCATCTTTGAAAGTAGTGTCTTCTAGTGTTTGGTACGTAGATGATGTCAGTCATTTCGTGTTATTGATATTAGACCGCGCAGTCATAAAAATGGGTAGAGTTGGGCAATTGATAAGTAATTTTATTTAGGAAATGTAAACTTTGTAATACAAAGATTTTTTCTAATATACAATAAATTCAATACCGAATCAGACCGATTCAGACACTCACCGGATTTGACATTAGATTAAATATTAGGTTACATGTAGGATAAGCTAGGATAACAACACTAGTATAGCACTGCAGCGATCAACCACTCCGGGCCAGCCCGGTGCCAGGGGCATGTTCACTGGGATTAGCTTGGTGAACACAGCCAACGACGTAGGTTTATACAATGCTGGCACACCTGTAACGCTGCAGGTAAAGCAGATAAGTAGTAATAGGCTAACATAGAACCTAAGACATAGCAGTAGTGCCCATAGTATGAGTAAAAGAACTAACCTTTGTAGAATAAGCTGCACTAACAACACTTGCATTGTATCAATTAGAACCCACTAATTGTTTAAGGTGGTCGGTTGTTCAGGTATCATATATTTAAGAATAAAGAATTTTAAAAAAATACAATAAATGTATAAGCAGGAACAACGTTTATCAGTTAGTAGGATTAGCTGCCTTCAGTCATTCATTTATGTTTAGATTGTAATTTATAGAATTAAGAGATCCTAAGATCTGCTTCAGGGGGTAGTCAGATAGGGCCAAATCTTCATTTTAGCGTTTATTGTTTTCCGTTGCGCACATTCATTTTACACCCGCCTGGAGTAGCACCTTGGAACATAAGCAGGATAATGATGATGTATAGAATACACTGGAACCTCGCTTAGCGAACACCTCACATAACGCGCAAATCGCATAACGAGCAAGAGAAACTGTAAAAAATGACTCTACTAGCGATGTTTCGCATAACAGGTGACAAAGATTTAGTGTGACATCACCAGCCTTTCGCGCGCGACGGAGGAAACGTTCAACGATATGAACATCTTTCATTGTCGGCAGCGGCGTATGAACTACGTCTTCAGTACGAACTGCAGCCTGGGTTTAGCCCTCTTTCTGCTACCATCTTAGTGCAGCTTGTGATAACACATTTCTCTAAACTTGTGTTCATGGAGTGATTTTTTTGTTTTCAGATTTTAATAACCTTCTAACCTTCGTAGAAATGTTCCCGAGATAAAGCCGCAAGAAGACGATCATAAGAGAAAAAAAATGATCTTCGAAATGAAACGTCAAATCACTGAAAAAAGCAAATGTGGTGTGAGCGTTGCTGATTAAGCGCGCACGTACAGTCGGTCTACACCATTTATTTGCACTGTCCTCAAGATCAAGATTAAGGAGACAGATTCTTCAAAGTGAGAGAGAAGCTTATGTAAACAAAGGTTTTGCATTCTGGACGATGTCGAGTGGTTGCTCCTTATCTGTATAAATGAAAAGCAATTGCAAGACGACACTATTAATTGGAGCAGCATTTGTGAGAACGCGAGAATGATTTTCACCGACTCTGGCTTTTTCTATAAGAAAACGTCAGGGTCATCAGCAGCCGAAGAAATGTTTAAGGGAAGTGGGTGGTTCGAGATGTTTAAGGGAAGAACCGGCGTCCACAGCGTTGTGAGGCACGGCGAAGCAGCCAGCTCCGACACAAAGACAGCAGAGAACTTCATCAGCAACTTTAAGATGCTCGTAGATTCTGAGGTTTATCTGTCGCAACAGGTTTTTAATTGTGACAAGATGTGTCTACTCTAGAAAAAGCATACCTTTATAGCAGCAGAGGAGAATAAATTGCCTGGTCACAAGCCAACGAAAGACCGTCTCACACCGCTGTTCTATGACAATGCAAGCGGCGATTTGAAAATTAAACCGCTGCTAGTTTACCATTCAGAAACTCCACAAGCCTTCAAGAAACGTAAAGTCCAGAAGAGTAGGTTAAATGTGATATGGATGTCCAACAACAAGGCTTTGCTGGCATCTGTTCTTTTTTGTGATTTGATGAATGTAGTATTTGGTCCTTCGGTGAAAAAATAGTTGCTTGAGATGAATATGCCACTCCATGTCTTACTTGTTATGGACAACTCTCCTGCCCATTCTCCAGGCCTTTAAGACCACCTCCTTGAAAAAATTCAATTCATCAAGATCCAATTTCTGCCTCCCAACACCGCTCCGTTACTACAGCCTATGGACCAGCAGATTATTTCCAAGTTCAGTAAGCACAACCCAACAGCACTTTTCGAGCATTCCTTTGAGCTGACTGAAGCTACCAATCTCATTCTCAGAGAGATTTGGAAATATCACTTCAGTATAGTTACCTGCGTCAACATAATCGAAAAGGCATGGAAAAGGGTTACAAGAGAACTCTTTTCTGCTTGGAAGACGCTTTGACCAGAGTGCGTTGTCGAATGTGAGTCTGTGGGACCAGTAGTCAACGAGATTACGTCTTTGACCAAGAGCATGGGATTAGAATAGGATAACAATGATATCAATGAGCTTGTGGAAGATCACAGCCTAGAAATCACCATCGAAGAGCTTGTGGAGTTGCAGTGTGTTTCACAGCAGGAAGTTGTGGAGACTAGTTCTTCAGAGGTGGATGAGGTGTTAGCAGCAAAGCAGCAGTCTTCTGGCGCAATAAGAGAAATACTGAAAAAATGGCTCTGAGCACTATGGGACTCAACTGCTGAGGTCATTAGTCCCCTAGAACTTAGAACTAGTTAAACCTAACTAACCTAAGGACATCACAAACATCCATGCCCGAGGCAGGACTCGAACCTGCGACCGTAGCGGAGAAATACTGAAAGCATGAGAATCAGTTGCATCATACAAACTTTGACGATAATGCTGTGGCGCATTTTCGTCAAGTGTTGAAGCATCGGCAGAAACGAATGACTATAGATAGTTTCTCAGTAAAAAAGAATTAGTCATGTATTGTGAGTAATAAAGTACATAATAATACTTTGTGCATAATAATTGAATAAATGGCACGAATAAGATAAAACTTTTAGTACTTTCCCGCATGGAATGGATTATCGTATTTTACACTAATTTATATGGGATAAACTGTTTCACTTATCGCACAACGAGTAAGATACGAGAACGAATTATGTTTGTTATGCGACGTTCCACTGTATTAAGCATAAAGACACTTTTTCTCATACGCTGCGCAGTGGGAAACAGCACTACTACTAGGCAAAAAAACAGAGACGCCCACTGAGGCGAGTAAGTTTTTGGAGTTTAAGGAATTTCTCCGCAAGGAGTGTGTATCCTTTGCTGAGTATGTTGTCTTTGAGTGCATTTTCGCTCATGTGGGTCATTGTGAGGACGATGCCACTACCTCACATACTACCCACACAGAACGACGCGTACCATTTGTGGCAGTGTACAGCTTTTGGATCATGCGTCAGAAGCTACTCTCTGAGCTTGAAAAACTCGAGAAGAAAGTTAATGTGACTTATCATACCAATTTTCCTATTACTGATACACAGGAAGACAATAGCTAATAAAGCTAATAAAGCTGTGTAGGGATCAATGCCATCTAACTGCCAATTCTGTTTTTCTGCACACAATTTATGCAATTATTAACTTCCAGTATACATACCCATTCACCTCCATAATTTTAGTGTGTATGATGTTCACTTTCTCTTTGAGCACTTCACTGATTTCTGTCTGTGCATTGATACAACAGTATCCTAGCTGAGAGTGCAGAGAAATATAATTTATTTTCAAACAGAATCACAAAAATATCACGCTGCACTTCCTGGACTCGCTAAGATCCATGCAGATACCACTTTAAAAACTTGTTGAAACCCTATGACAGGAGGATGTGCACCTCAGTTGAGCCGCACGGTCTCTAGGTGCTAATTTTCAGTCTTAACGAAGAAAGGAATCTTCCCATACTAATATCTCTATTCAGTGGAATAACTCAACAAAACCACGTTGCCCACATTCTCCACTTAACATACAGGCGAGGCTGTAACAAATGCAGAATATGGGAGTGTGGTGAACTCTAATTTAGGGAAGTCTGTGAGTCGTTATAAGGATACAGAGATGTACTTATTTGGAGACATTTCCGAGAGATTCCAGAGTGTATGCATGGGAACATACTCACAGGAACCTGCAGACTGCTACACGATGCAAAAGCATTCGTAGAACATCAGGATCAAAATCACACATTCAATATCGAACTCTTAACCGAAGTCGACATTCTGTATTATTATTATTATTGTTACTATTATTTTTTGAGGATGGGATTCGTGGGGGACTTTGCCATTGTGTCCATAGTCCTGCCAAGACAAACAATCCACAAATGAGCGAAAAGTTCAATAAAACATGCAGCATTCAAGTTACATCCTGTACATGGATGTTAACAACTTGTACAGGTTTGCAATGCAACAATCTCGACCTGTTGGAGGGTTACGGTGATTATCTAGTGAAAAAATCGCCGGATTGGGTGATTTATCACCTGTGGCGGCAGATTCTGAAACAGGATATGTTTGGGCAGCAGGGAATCGTTTGCTTGACACACAAAGCAATTTGCCAGAATATCCAGAGCACCGAGTCCCAAGTTAGCGATTCCCTCCACAAGCTATTAATGCCACAGGAGACAAAAAAGAGGTACTTAACAGATTATCGAAACGTCCAACAATACCTCAAGTTAGGTTTGAAATGGATAGACACAAACGCACTATTTACTTCAAGCATCTCCCCTGATGGAAGGAATAAAGTGATGTAAATACCGAAAAGAGGGGTTCCGTGAGGTGCTAATTTGAAAAAGATTTTTATAAATTAGCGAATAATGCAATTTTCGGCAAAAATTCCGGGAAATGTTAGAAACCACTATGATATTCATTTGCGTGCTCGCTGGGATGAGCATTATAGTGAAAGAGAATATATCTACATGTCATATTTTAAACAGGCCACAATCTTCAACAATGAGCTCAAGGCTCTGGAGAGGGCGAATATTTTAGTAGAGTTCACAAAACCTGTTTACGTAAATATGTTTATATAGGTCCTACTCAACATGTATCAGTTTCATAATGAATTTGCAGAAACTCATTTTTCTGACCCATGCTTACTTCATATGGACACGGGCAGCTTCATCTGGTGGGTGAAGGATTATGATTGGTATGAAATAGTAAAGTGGTACCCCGATGCATTCAGCACGTTTGGTTATGCAGCTGATAAGTCTTATGGTATACAGCTGGCTAACGATTAGGTTATTGTCTTGACGGAAGATACGCCAAGTGGGTCACAGATTGCGGAGTTTACAGATCTCTGCTTGAAAATGTATGCATACCGTACAGAGACAGGTGCCACCCAGAGATGGGATGACGGTGTGTGGCGTGCTGCCTCAATAGCTCTCGCAGTTGACAATTACGTGAAGTGCCTTCGTGGAGGCGTTGGTAGTGCTCCTCCTCCCTCACTGCATATGGTGCGCCAAATCACTATTCAACTGCGAAGACATGAAGTACATACTGTATTGTTTTGTAAAATTGAGCTGTCATGTAATGACAGTAAGAGTGTCATTTGTGAGGATGGGAACGGAACCCTACTGTACTCACACTATTCACTTGAGTAGTATTGGGTGCATGTGTTACATATACAGCAATAATGTGTGTGTGTGTGTGTGTGTGTGTGTGTGTGTGTGTGTGTGTGTAAGAGAGTGCATATTGTTTATATGTGTGCAGACTATGTGTGTGCAACTTAGATTGTTTATGTATTATGTTTGTGTGTTAGAGTAGTTTCTTTCCTGCAGCTAGCCGTGGAAAGCAGGATTGATTTATTTATTTTTCATGTTATGTCTCATAGGCAAACTGTAAAGTGTACAAAATTCCATAGCACATGTTACAACATTAACTATTTGACACTAAAATCGTGCCATAACATCATTGTAAAGTGTACTAGGACTATTCCAAGCTGTACCTTAGTCTTTCGTTTTTCTTCGCATCAACCCTGGCAAGTAATCGTTTACATTAGACTGCTACACCATACAATGGACAGGCACATCTGCATTGCATATGTCTTTTTCATAGGAAGGGACGTTTTAAAAGTGTTTTTGGGATCAGTTTTACCACATACAATGGCAGTCACACCTGTATTGCAGGAGTGTTTCGCAATTCATGTTACACACTTCTAGAGGTTGTAGAGGGGACTTATAGGTCAAGTTTTATACAGGAACCCGTGTCTGGAAACGTCATCCAACGACGCTACAGAGAGTCAAAGTTATGGGCGCCACCACCGGTAAATGTATGTATGTACAGGGTGTTTCCGTTATGATGTCACAGACTTTCTAGGATGATGGAGAAGGATGAATCTATTAATTTGAGGTAAGGGTTCCTGTAGCGGAAACGATCAAGTCGAAGGTTATAAGCGAGAACTGTTCTGACACCTCTGACAGTGGAATACATGTACTGGTTCTGTTGTTGCTAAGACTGTAGAGTATGTAACCTTCAGAGGTGGTAGTGTGAACCAAAACAAGGAAAAAATGTCCAGTAAACTTCAGTGTCTAAAATGCGTATCTGAGGAGTATGAGCTGGCCGTTGTGGCCGAGCGGTTCTAGGCGCTTCAGTCTGGAACCGCTCGATCGCTACGCTCTCAGCTTCGAATCCTGCCTCGGGCATGGATGTGTGTGATGTCCTTAGGTTAGTTAGGTTTAAGTAGTTCTAAGTTCTAGGGGACTGATGACCTCATATGTTGAGTCCCATAGTGCTCAGAGCCATTTGAACCATTTTTGAGGAGTATGAGCATTTGATCATCTTCACTACTGTGGAACACATATCCTGTGTTGTACACGTGCTCCTAGCTCTTCAGGTATGCATTAAAGAGCCCATTTTTACAAGAAGTTTTTTATTCTTTTGATCCATACTACTGCCTCTGAAAATTGCCTACCCTACATTCTTAGCAACAACAGTACCAGTATATGTATTCCACCGTCAGAGATATTAGAATGGTTCTTGCCTATAACTTTCGACTCCTTCATTTCCGGTTCAGGGACCCTTATATCAAATGTCAGCCTAAAAAGTCTGTAACATCATTACAGAGTTACTCTCTGTATACGTACATTTACAGGCGCCAACGTCTGTAACTTAAATGCTCTGCAGCATAGTTGGATGACGTTTCTAGACACGGGTTCATACGTAAAACTTAATCTACTGAGTCCCCTCTGTATCATCCAGAAGTGTGTAGCATGAATTGTGAAACACCCTGTAAAGAAGGGACGCATTAAAATTGTTGTTGGGTTAAATTTTACCACATACAATTGGCAGGCACATCTGCATTGCACGTGTCTTTTTTATAAGAAGCGATGCATTCATTAAAAGTTTTGTTGGAGTGAAATATGAATGCCAAACACTACCAAAACTTTTCAGCAGACAGTCGAGTGTGGTGAGGCAGTAGCAACTGAGCAGCCCGACTTAGCATGAACGGTAACACGCATGTAGCGCCAGTTCAGTCAGCAGTGACCAGCTGGGCAGAATCCCAAATCAAGGAAATAATGTGCAGTAAACACTGGCTGCAAAATGCATATCTGAGGAGCTATGAGCACTTGTTCATCTTCGTTACTGTGAAACACAGCTCCTCTATTGAATACTCAGCGGCACACAGGTGAGGTGTCCATAGATCCTAGCGAGTGATTTCCCAACATTTGTTATATAAGTACATAAATATTCTTATCCTTAGCGTGACAATTATTTAAGCAGCATAAGTGGGCTGGCATCTGGGCTGGGTGGGGGAGGGGCTGTTTGGATGTCATTTTAAACTTAGGATAACTGGGCTACCACGATTTTAAACTTAGAGCAACTGGACTCTTAACACAAATGAACTGGCAACCATTCAGGCTGTCCTTGTATGTCCAAGTCCGTCATCTGACGTCACAGAAGCTGAATTACGGTCTGTCACCTTGGATTACATACTTAAATCAATCTGCTAGGGAACCATACAGGATGTTAGCATATGGCCAGATTCTCCACCTTGGATTCTATACTTAGAGGAAATGACTTGGCAAACGTGCTGACTGTTGTCACATGCCCGGGTCTGCGATACAGGACTATGATGTCATAAAGAAATCCCTTATATGTTCAGGTCTGACCTCATAGAGACTGTCCATGTATAGCCAGGTCTGCCATCTTTCATCGCCATCTTTTATTCTGATATCATAGAGGCTATCCTCAGCTCCATCAGTTTGTATTTTACACTTAGCACCATTGGGCTGTTTTGAGGTCCGCCATCTTGCATTGCTATCTTTTATCCTGATGTCCCCAGATCCACAAGTTTGGATTTTACACATGGCATAATCCGGCTATTTTCTATTTTCCAACTTTTTTTTAATTTCCTGCCATTTTAAACTTATGGCATCTGGTCTATAACATCAGAGGGATTGGCAGGAGGGAGGAGTGAGAGAGAAATCTGGGAATATTGCACGGTGACTAATCGGAAATCTGGCAACAACGGAGGTCACCATCGTATCCACTTGGTCCCCTTACTCACATAAGTTTCTTTTGAACACATAGAGAGGGGAAGGAATAAAGAATAGTGGGAATCATGAACGGGTTGATAAGAAAAGGATACAGATTTGACAGGTGACTCGTAAAAGGTGCATTATGTTTTCCCTAGAGCACTAAAATTATACCAATAACAGCTAGAAAAGCATAATTTTTTCAGTTGTGATGAGAAATTTAACATCCTTATATCTGAAACTTCCTGGGAGATAAATTGTGTGGACCAGAAATGAAGTTTCAATTTCGCCCATACCTCTTTCTTTACCTTTCCAAAACTTCACAGAAATTTTACTGCATATCTTGCTGGTCTGTCGCCCCTTGAGGAAAGACATGACATAGAAATGGTTTAGCCAGAGCCTAGGGCTTGTGTCCAGAAGGATTCTTCACTTTCCAGGGAAACAACTCCTAGGCTGATGCGAAATCATTTCTTCACGATGCTCGAATTCCTGGGGTGCCATTCCGGCAAAGTATGCAGCACGTTGTGAAGTTTGAAAAGCAGGAGTGAAGTATCGCCGGAATTGGAGCTGTGAGGGCATGGACAGCTCAGGTATTACGGGCACTGTCCGCGAAAGTCAAGATTCGAAATACGATTGCGCCCGAGCACGCAATTTTAATCTACCAGTAAGTTTCGAAACAACGCACTCTCCACTTCAGAGTGAAAGATTCTTTCGCGATCCTTACACCTGATGTAAGACATACATAGAGCACGAAGACAACAGAGCCATGACTCAAACATTTAATTGCAGCTAAGATGTTTGGTGGGGGTTTGATAATCGTCAAAAGGTGAATGAGTTCAGTCAATTTTTGTTCCACGATCATTAGAGTTTTTTTTCAGTAGGAATTCATTCTAAAAGACAGAGAATACAGACAAATATCACCATACGTAACCGTCGACGGCAATTAACGGTACGAAGTACCGCAAAATAAGTAAATGTCATCATAGAAATTCAAGCCGAGCACTTGCTCTCGCTTGTGCTTTGTTCACCAGCTATTGCATACATGTGTTGTCAGCTTTGTTCAGTAGCAAGCCCTAGTTGACAAACGCGTAGTGGGCTCATCCACCCAACAGAGGAATTAGGCCTCTCTGGCGAGCCGGAAGTAAATGCTCTGGTTGCCACCGATGAAAGTGCATCGAAACATCAGTCCCTGTTTATATTTTAATTTAGCACAGATCATGTAACCCGCTTGGGTGATCTAATAATTGCGCACGGCTAAGCCTTTTCGTGTTACTAACTGAAAATGCGTACTTTACGGTTCGTGTAAACAAAATTAGTTATGTTTTAAAATGTGTCTAAGATTTCGGTTGGTACCAATGTAAACATTTCAATATGGTCGCTGTCGAGTTGCTACGTGGGTAGCCATAAGTACGTTAATAATCACTGTTCTGAAATGTTTATAAAAATGCCAATGCAGCGCCAGAAGATATGAATTACAGACGAGATGGCAAACAGTGTATTTGAAGCGTCTACGAGAAGCTCGTAATACAACTGCTCTGCAGTTTTCATGGAAGCACACTGGTAAGACAACTTCCACGTTAAAACGAAATATATAGCACTCACATTATGAAACTGTTATCGTTACGAAAATCATATAATATCTGCCAAGGCTGTCGTATTGTTGACGTCATTTGCGTTGAAGGAAGCCTGAGATTTCCTTACACTCTACAACGCAAAAGATTGACATAAGTACAATTCTGTATTCAGATTTATAGAGATTTGCATTTTTCTGAGTAAAATTCTTTTGCCCTTTCCATTGTGTATATAATAGAAAGTATAAGAGGTTCAAGACGTACAAGTCACGTTTTAAGCAAATCGTTGTACGTAAAGAGCGAGTACTTTTCTGTCTGCTTGATTTATAGAAGCTGTTAACATTTAAATAGAAAGTAGTGTACTGAAACGTGCAGTTTGCATCTCGTGGTCGTGCGGTAGCGTTCTCGCTTCCCACGCCCGGGTTCCCGGGTTCGATTCCCGGCGGGGTCAGGGATTTTCTCTGCCTCGTGATGGCTGGGTGTTGTGTGATGTCCTTAGGTTAGTTAGGTTTAAGTAGTTCTAAGTTCTAGGGGACTGATGACCATAGATGTTAAGTCCCATAGTGCTCAGAGCCATTTGAACCAAACGTGCAGTTTATGTGTTACACGAACTAATGTATTCCACTCTTCAGCGTTTTTGTGTGGAAAACTATATTAGTTTGCAGAGATTTTGTAATTATTAGATTTGTAACGAAAGTTTTCGCGTGTTACATTTTAATATAGTTATACAGTGTGTGGTGGCCCTTCCACGGTTGGTGGCCTATATTCTGCTTCTTTACTATAATAGCAGTTGACGTTGGGTGTTGTTACCACATTGGTAGTGAGATACAAATTTAAGTTACCAGTGACGGAAAATCACTATGGGTCTCTCAATCAGCAACCACAGGATCGAAGATCACTTTGTCTTATTTGACCGCCCTATAGCTTGAAAATGATATAAAGAATTCAATATGTAGGAAAAAGCATTTCGAGAATTTGTAGAAAGCTTACCCATATAGACGGTACTTGTAATTTGTTGTATTCAATAGTAAATAGTGAAACTAGATTTTTTTTCCGTCTCGCCAGGCCCTATGAAAGGAAGTGTCGTGTGGTGGAATCATGTTACGTCAGAAACACGGGCGTTAAATTCATATGTTCTATACCAACGCTTCTGGCTCCGCGCAGTTTCCTGCTGTCTGTACTTAACAATATACTTGGCAACTTTTACACAACGTTTCACTGGAAAAATTAATAAGAGTTATGCAAGTTTTCACATACCATTGAAAAGTACAGCGTTCAGCTGAAAGAAATAGGAGCATACGTTGTTACGTTAATATTCTGCAACATAAAAACATTGCTACTGTTAATCATACTGAATATTATTCTAACCGTACGTATTAAGACTCCTCGAACCTATTTCGAACCGAAATATGAGGCATGTCCGCGTTACGTGACTCGCAGCAAACAGTAAATTACAGAATATTTAACTGTGCACAACACATCACAAAAACTTTGCTTTTTTGTGTTGTTCAAAAGCAGAAGGTGTGCCATGTCGTTAAGCATGGTACGGGAATCAGTATTAGTTTTACTGTAGTTTTACAAACACAATCACAAACAGAACCAATATTGCACAAATTTATTCGAACACCTTTCTTTTTACTTGTGGTCCAAAAGTTCACTATTGAGGAAGCATTTGTTTCATCTTAATTACTTCTCTGAGATGACTTGCAATGCTCTCCACCACTTCCGGCAGTACTCGGGAAATATTTTCTGCCATTCATCTTGCAGTCCTTTTTTTCAGCTGTTCTCTAGATGGGATTGGTGTTTACCTTATTTCTCCATCAAGTTTGTCCCAAAGATAATCACATTCATATCTGGTGATTGAGGGGCGGATAAAGCACCTTTCGACAGCTAAACCATAACCACATTCTCACATTTCAGGCCTTATGTTTCGGTTCGTTATCTTGATAAAACTTGAAATGTTCCCCAATCCCCATGTTTTCAGCGCTGATTTGTAAATTGTCTTTCAATATTCTGAGGTAATGAAATTGGTCCATTTTTCCCTCAGTAAAAACCAATTTACCAACTCACCGACATGCACCCTCGCACTAATGCATTATTACGCGTACACCGCCACCCTTCACAGTTCCTTTGAGATTTATCTCTTGAAGCTCAGTGTCAGGTTGCCGCTAAACCGTTATCCCCCATCAGATTGAAATAAGTTAAATTTACTCTCGTCAGCAAGTGTAACGTCATTCCACCACATATTGTCGTCTCCAACAGACTCTTTGACAAACAGCATTCTCTTTCTTTGATTTATTTTACTTATGAAGGGTTTCCGTCTTTCAAAACGGCCGTGAAAAGTCGCCTCTTCTAAGCATCCTCCGTATTGTTTCGGGATACACTTCCTTTCCGATGCCTTTGATAGTTTCAGTAATGAGTTTTGGAGCACTTGTCTTGGAGTCCTTTTCCGTTTTTCTGATGATAGCACACTTGTCACACAGAAAACGTTCTTGGACGTCCTATACGCGGTAATTGTCAACCCTACCGTCCTCCAGGAACCTTCGGATTACAACGTAAACTAGACCTTTCTTAGTTTATAACATTTTAGCAATTTTACGACAACTTTTGCTCTTAGCACGCTGAAATACTGCAAGCTGCCGCTTCCTCTGTGGCCCACCGTTCCTGCAGCTTTACACAGCACACTACCTCGCTGAATGCTTACGTTCACACTGCACGTGGTTCCTCTACACGCCTCTGCAGGACAAGTGTGAACAGTGTGTGTCGGAATAACTGTGTTGACGCATGTTAACGGCATTCTGAGATTCCAGGGTCACGCAGAGCAGAGAGTTTGTAACTGCTGGCTACCGCCCCCCTCCACCCCCTCCACCCCTCTCAAGCCATAACACTGTGACATCGGTCGAAAACTCCACACGCTGCCAACAGCAGTTAGAGGGCGTTACGCCAAACAAATATTTTTGAAGCATAGGAGCGTTTGCAAAGTTAGGTGAAAGATGTTTCTCTAAAGGTCGAAGTAAAACTTATAATCGCTTTATAAACTACTGAACTGTTGTTCAGAGCAACATTTTACAGTGTTATTGTTGAAGATAAGTACTGTAATCATTCCTTTGTGATAGTAGGTGTTATTTGGTTAGAAATATGGTGCTGACTTACACGTAAGACATCACATTCTTATAGAAAGGTCGTGGCTCTTTCTCTTTCGTTTTCATGCGTAGTGTTTTCCATTTGGATCACAATGTAGTGTTTTGTCGATTACGTTTTCGCTGCATGCACTGCACGGCGGTCAAAGCGCCGTATGTATCTCGAACCACTCGTTACTGAGGCTGCCAGCTTTGAGCCAGCTGACAGTTACGTCAAATGCGCCGTATTTGTGGAGACGAGATGCAGCAGGGTGGGTAGAGTGCATACCAAAGGAATGGTGTGGCACACAGAACACCAATATACTAGAAGTGCAAAGACCACGTTATTGCCGGCCGAATTGGCCGCGCGGTTCTGGCGCTGCAGTCTGGAACCGCGAGACCGCTACGGTCGCAGGTTCGAATCCTGCCTCGGGCATGGATGTGTGTGATGTCCTTAGTTTAGTTAGGTTTAACTAGTTCGAAGTGCTAGGGGACTAATGACCTCAGCAGTTGAGTCCCATAGTGCTCAGAGCCATTTGAACCATTTTGAACCACGTTATTATACGGAAACACAGAACGACACCAGCGCTACTTGTGGCCTGGCTGTGAACTTCAATACGAAAAAATACGGCGCGAAAATCTCTTATGTTTATTTCTAAATACGCGAATTAGATGACAATATTTTTCATTTAATCTTTGAATGTGGGCCGCATAGTGCAGTAATAAAGGTTTTTGAGATCTTGCAAAGTAATATATAAAACAAATCTCAATCAAAAACAAACATTAACTACTCATAGCTGCAGTTTACATTGTGAAAATTTTCGTAAATTACGACGCCACCTTTTGACTGTGAAACTTTTTTGTAAAACTCAATATTGCGATTTTGGCCGTGTTGCCATTATCATGTGGAAATAAATGAGCTTTAGCACATGTCAGACTAAAAAATCATCTGACATTGCATGCATATATAAATGATTTTTAGGTTTCCACATATCCTAAAGCACATTATGTCCACTCGCATGATCGAAAGTGGAATAGTAGGTTACACAAATAAATAACTACACAGCTAAAGGATAACCAAGAGGTCATTTAAAAAAAAAAAAAAAAAAATCTGTGCTGCAAACCAAGGATGTACTGTAAAGTCTACAAAATCCGATTTATTATTTTTTCTGTTGATTGTTATTTATGGATATTCAGTCATCTGAAACTGAACTTCTGCACAGTTCAAATAACTTTTGAAACACACAAAATACTACTTTACATCAACTGAAAAACAAATTGGGAGCAGAGCAGGTAGACACTCCATGAATGTAGCCAAAATGTTTTTGCCAATGAGACATACAAAGAAAATGAACTGCAACACGTAACATTTTTTTTCCCCAACTTGGCAGTTATTTTGGCAACACCCATCATGTTTAAATAATGAAAGAAGACACTGGTACAACATTTACTTTTAACATTTTTATTTATTTACTTCCTCTTTGAAAACTTTGTTTGGTACACTACTGAAAATTAACACAAATTCCCCTTGACAGCACTTTATTCATTATACTTTTAGAGTCCCATCATCACATCTAGAGAATGTTAAGTTATGTTCCTGCTGAATTACCAGAGTTTGTCATAACAAATCAAAGGCATGATTTTGGTACAAGGACATGTAATTCTCCGCTTTTAACACAACATTTGTATATGTATAGGGGGCTTACTCTCATTGTACACATAATAAACACTGAAATACAAAGTCTTTTAACATGATTTGAACTTCTTTTTAAGTTGTTGCATACACAATTTCCTCTTGTTTGTAAATTTCGTTTATTTCACATACTTGTATATTATAAATGGAATACTTGTCTTCAGAAGTCTCTCTTCAGTGTCATGTTTATTACAAATTGTTGTATGAGACAGAACAAATGTTTTTTTTTAAATTATCATGTAGTCTTGTTGTGTGACCATGACTAGTTAGATACTCATACAGCTGATCATGGAGTGCCCTTAGGAAAATCATGACTCTTTCACTTGCATATTTCAAATGAGAATGTTCCTCACTATTCCCTTTAAATGAGGTAAACAAATGATTTTCAGTCACGACAGAGGAGTAGAGACTGGTATTACATGTTTCACAATCATCTGTTACATCTATGGCTTTTAGCACATAGCCTGCTACATAGGCTAAGGCTTGTTGATGTTCTACAGACTCGATGATACCATCTGAGTAAGAATAAATTTGCTCAGGGGTATCAGTATCATTCATCTCACATTCACTTAAATGTTCACTCCTACCACTAGCTGCCAAAAAGTGACAAAAACTGCTCAAGGGAGTGTAATCATCATTTTCACAGCTACTTACACTCATGGCTTTGAAAGGCAAAGTCATATGATTGACAACACAAGTCTTCAGAGCTTGTACAAACTGAAAACAAGTTGTGTTTGTATTAGCAATACTATGTTGTCTTATACAAAAAAGAAATTTTCTAAAGCATCTTGACTGAACACCTTTAAATTTAAGTACTTAAAGCCAACCACTTTCAAGGTCTTCCACAAGAAAATGATAGACTGTAATGTAATATGCCAACCTTTTATGAAGCTTAACATATTAGTCTTGTTTCTTCCCATTTTTAAATCTATTATTTGCCAGCTGCCTATTTCCCTCAATATGCTATACCACATTTCTAAATGTGGCGAATTTTCTGATAAAGTGCACCTAAATTGTTTTCCATCCCTGGGATATTGCTCATTACTGTTGAGTGAATCAAAGTGATTATCTACCTTTTCCACAAACTCAGCTGTGTGTATAGCTTCGGATGGTAATGTGTGAGTAGAAACATATGTTTCAATTGCAGCTGCAACAGTATGGCTCATTTGTGCAGCAGCAACTTTTACCTTCATTTTGACATGGGAATCAGAAAAGTTAAAGTGTTGTGCTTTTAATTTGGGTAGAGTTTTGAACTATTTTTTTATCCAAAAAGAACACTGTACTGATGTACTCAAACTTTGCTGCTTTGTGAGGTTCAAATTGAATTTTATTGTCTATCAAAGCATTTCTAGTGTTTTTGAGCAGATGTGGTACATCATAAATGGTAACAGTTGGTTGATTATTGACGACAAAATGAAATATACTGGGCTTCAACAAATTTGCTTCACACAGTTGTTTAAGGGCCTTTGGTCCGTTGCATTCTGGTCACATACAGTACAAACCACTTTGAACCCAATATTCTGTAGTTCACTTATGATGTGAACAATGAGTGATTTCAAATGGGTGTAGTGGAAAGTGGTTGCGGTAACATAATATGCTAGAACTTGTTTCCAAGTTCCGTGAATGCGTTTCAGCATAAAAACCAATGCTTGACTAGCAGCTACAGGTGAACGTCCTAAATGACCCAAGTCCTGATACCCATAGATTAGCTGTTTGTGTGCATCATAGTACATACCATCATCCAGAGACATTTCATCACAAAGTAGAGCACAATACTTGTCATTTTCATGCATATTACTTACTTCCCTTGCTAAAAAGTATAATAAAGCTGGATTAAGTCCTGTATCAAATGGTATGTGGGAAAGCACTCCCTTGAGGAGCCTGACAGATGGAAGGGAGAAGTATGTGGCCAAATATCTGTACAACCAGGGACTACGGTTATAAATAGATAAAGCAAATGCCTTGTCTTGTATAGACCACCGTGCTGCTGTGGACTGCTAATTGGCATTTCTTAACTGACTATTAATAAAGTTTTACTCACATCATTCAACTCTTCTTCAATTAACTGAAATTTCCGGTCATCATACAACTCTTTTAGAATTTTCAGTATATTCCTCTCATTCTGTAGCTGTTTTTTCAATTTACACACTCTGGAAACTGTAATTCTATGCAGTTTATACATTTTGTGTTTTCTTGGAGTTAAATCACATTTAGAAACGCCAGATCCCATTACACCTTGACTACTTTCAACATCATAAACTGGTGAGGATAAAAGGCTGTACTCACCATCATCTGTGCTCTGTAAAGGGGGACTGCTCTGTTGAGTTACTGTAGATTTTGCATTGTGACCTGTCTCGTGCACACTTATATATGCACCCAATGTGGTGAAACCACCACCACCACCAGTGTAACACAGATGGGTGGGGGGAGGGTGGTACAACACCAATTCCATGTGCTTTGGAATAACACCAGGGTTTAGCCTGTGTCTAGTAAAGTTCACAAAAGCTGCTTCATAAAAATGATCCTCACACACATAATAATAACTACAGTTGACACCTTCATTTATATTACAGATCAATTTCCACTTCTTTAAAGTCTCACTTTTTGATGCAGCTGGAAATTTATAGAAATGTTTATTCTTGTGTTTGGAATTTGTTTTTACATAATAACTACTCCTGCATCCGGGAAACTTGCACGAGTATTTCAATCTCAAACTGGATTCTTCTCTTCCTGTATGATCCATCCTCATGTGTCTGAAATATTATTCAAACCAAAAATTAGGAACGAGAAAAAAGATCAGGTACGGTTTACATTGATTAATGTTAAAGAAAACTCAATGTGAAATTAATTTCACTATCAAAAATCGTATTAGCTTAACCCTAAATGCAGCTATCCTGTACTGAAGTATTGATAACTGTTATCATGGCTTGTAATCTGATGTGGTATTGCTACAAAATAGTGAAAAAACGAAACAAATTCTCTTTTCTACTACGGATATGCACACCACTCTTTTTATAACTGCGTGAGCGTAGTTGCACTATATTCAACACTACTTCGTTAAACAGTGCTATCAGGCAGTAGAAACACTGTTTATTGTACCATTTCAGTATATTTCAGCATCTAGATACCATGATAGATACCAAATTCAACTGTACATTATCAGTAACAGTTATAGCTGTAAATCTGTATTACATTGTGTTGAGCACTAAAGTGCGAGAAGATTTCTACTGTATTGGATATTGCCACAATAATACGTGTAAATGTCCAACTGCTTGAAGGACCTGCTTTGTGTGACTTCCAAACAAATGTCTTATTATGTGAGAACACAACCTTTGTTGATACAACAGCAACAAACACTTTTTACCTGGATAGAGTGTTATGCATTGTACAGAATATTTACTGTCGAAAACGGGAAATAGAACACACTCGAGGCATTACGAATCAGTTGTAACACGTCCCATATTTGGTATGTAGTAAACGGCACAATAAATGGTACCTATTCTGTCACTAAGAGTACTTCGTGGCAAAAAGGAAGATGAATCAAAGCCATAATTATATTCGATTACAGGATTCGGAAAGTTGAATACCAACTAAGTCAAAAGCTGCTAGCATGGGATTCTCCATGAAATACAAGGAAATATGAACAGAAATAAGAAATATACTTAACATTTAAGTAAACTGAGCAACGGAAATTGTATTTCTTTGCAGGAACAAATATACAAGAGTCCACAGAACGTAATGTGATGATACAACCTCGTGTTCTATATGAAACAAAAGTAAAAAAGTAAATACTGAATCATCACACCATCAAATATTACGAATGCACCCAAAAATTAAGCAGAACAATAGCAACATACTTACACCGCAATTTAAACGAAAAATCACGATCACATTGCTACGATACCAAAACATTTATGGAAGACTAAGTCATCCAATAGGAACACGATACTGTAGATTGCTAAACTTGCAGCGCTCCAAGTGGCCTGGGACCAAACCAACGTCGTGTTACCGGAAATCCCTATATGGCTACCGCAGCCACTTGCCGCCGGCAGCAGCTTTAACGAAGAAGTAGTTACAAATAAAAATGAACATTTGCGACCACGCAGGCGGTGACTTAGGAAACGAAGTACAAGGTTGCAAAACAAACACTGTCATCGATATGCATCTGTTTGAAACACTGTTTAACATGATGGTGTACAGAAAAAAAACAAGGAATAAAAGAATTGACTCATCGCTCCGATTTGCAAGAGCTAGAAGAGCCATAGCCTTTTTTTCCTTTTTTTTGTCTAGTCTTATTATTTAACGTATAGAC
Organism: Schistocerca americana; assembly: GCF_021461395.2. Classification (NCBI taxonomy): domain Eukaryota; kingdom Metazoa; phylum Arthropoda; class Insecta; order Orthoptera; family Acrididae; genus Schistocerca; species Schistocerca americana. The sequence goes on from NC_060122.1 coordinate 672,036,915, forward strand.
GATGAGACCACGTTTACTTCCAAATATAGCGAGCTTTTCATCTATGCCATTATTACTTTGTAGGTTAATTTTGCATCTCGAAGAAGAGCAGAAGGACGAAAGTTGCCCTAAAATTGTGTATGCATAACTATTTTGAAAAACGAGATAAAAGAATTGGCATTTCGCTTACATTCAGAAGTGATTTTTTGTTTTAATTTTGCTCCTGTGATCGGGTGTTCAAGGATGTCAGTATCAAGCGTAAGAGACGTATTATGATCATGGCATTAGCACAAAAAGTCGCACGTTACGTGTAATAAAATCACTGATGCGTTGAAATCTCTTAAAACACATAACAGGAACAAATGCGATACAAAATTTCCATGTTTCTGTGTTCCTGAGTGAGCTTGCGTCTGTGATTACTCAACAAGTTTTTATACACAGACTATGAATCTTAGATACCAGCAGGATCACACAACAGTTCCGCTCGAGCTTCTTTATTTCAGTACATTTTCGTAGTATATTCAAATCCGTCAAAATGGCCTGGTAGCCCTTTTTTCTCAGAACAGTCCTCTTCCAGTTTAGTTGACCTGAAAAACTGTTCAAGTATGAAAATATTATGCTCGCCTTACAGTAACTGTGTACTTAATGTTTTAATTAATAAGTCATTTTAAACTCCTTTTAACAGCTGGAAAGCCCTTTGGCAAAGTATTGGAATTACATACATTCTGAAACTTACTTCTAAACAAACAGTGGATTTCGTGTTGATGTTGAGAAGTGATAAGGAAGGATGGGAATCCAGCAATCAGTCGCAGTCCCACTGTTTTTTTTTTTTTTTATATTATTCTTGCACATCCAGATTTCAGTTATAAATAGCCATCTTCAGTGCATCTGAGTGCGTTATAATCCAACAAACTTCCAGCAGTACATGTCACCAAACGACTTTATTGGTATACAGGCAGGAGTTTCCTCCTGACTGCTGTATTCCTATCCTTCCTTACAGTAATATACAGTCGGTGTGCATAACGGTCCCGGATAGAATTAAATTTGGTAAATATCTTCTTTATGGCCATTGCCTCACGAATAAATTGTTGTCTCACTATACTTTTGCCAGGTTGTACTTCATTACACTTTACGTCTTTTCGGCGTTTGTGATACTTCTAAATACGACTTTGTGGTTTCCATCAGTCACCACAAGGCCTACCTTTTACATCGCATCTCTCGCTAATGATACCACCGCCGCTGAACTCTTCAGTAACGCTTCACACGCTTCTGGAGCTGACTTGGAATTTCGGCATCTCGAATGACGACAACAAAGAAAAGTGATACAAGTACAAGATCACCACAGATCGCTATGGTCTGTGACATTCCATCAGCACAATTTCGGTTGCTGTCAAGGGCAGGGTTGCCATACGCCCCGATTAGTCAGGAATGTCCAGATTTTTTACTTCTTATCCCAGTGTCTCAAAAAGGCTAGAACTGGACTATAAATTGACCGATTCCCAAGTAAAAGAGTCGAAGATTTATATTCTACTGGTTCACTACATTAATACATTATTATTTATTAATATATATGGTGTAAGCAACTGCTTACTCTCATACTATTTCTGTTTTTTTTATTGCAATTGGCAACGCTGTGTAGCAACCATTATTCACTTATTCGTACTGTTGAGCAACTTAAATTCCATAAATTCTTTTACCGTTGCAGTGCTTGCGCGTTATAATAGTATGTGAGTTCTCATTGTTTTGTAATGCCAAAAGCGAAACGTAGATATTCCGTAAACTTTGTTCTTGTTATTTTTTTCAATTGAGCATGCTGGGCAGCGTTACCAACCTTACACCGTTACTACTTTGCATAATTAAATCAAAATTATCATGCATTTCGTTCACGGATCGTACAACTCTGCAATATGGAATTCATGTTTGTGTGTCTGTGCCGGGGTTTTGTTGCGGGTGGCCTATCTAAAGGCTCCCAGGGGCAACAAAAAGTTCATTTTCAATATTTCGCTTAATTATTGATCGAATTTAAAAATTTAACTTGCTGTCGCAATCTCCCAGTTAAGAATACGTTAAGTTTAACACAATGAGCATTACAATTAGAAATTAAGTATTTGTCTTGAAGCTTATGACGCTCAAATGTTCCAACTTTGTTCATCCATTACACGAAAATGATAACACTTAGCGACTTACAACAGTCTTCACATGTAACTTCAAACCTTTACAAAACTTTTACTCGCTGACAGCCCCACAAAATAATGGGAGAAAAAAAGTTTGTCATTTCGCTGTTAATGTGGTCAAACCTCAGTATCTGTCATGACCTCTTAATTTTTTATTACCCGTTCAGTTTACAATTGCCGTTGTAGGTATGGGGAGCAGGCGTGGTAATTACGACGATAAAAAATCACTCGCACTACCGTCACTTACTATGAATACTGTTTTTCTCGCAGCGTATACACAATGCGTGTAGCACAGAGCGTGTGCTACAGGGAACTGATCTGGCAGGGATGCAGTTGTTGCTGCGGTATGGCAGCGATGTTAGTTGGGGGGGGGGGGGGTGTAAAGCCAGTGGTTCTACGTCCCCCCGCACAAGTGTGGAGCACAGTGTATGGTGTACGTCGTCCTGCTGGTGATGGCGAGGGCTGACATATGGTAGTCCGCCAGGTGCCTGGGCGGCAGTAAATTGCGGCCGGGCCGTGACGTCAGCGGCAGTGCCGATGGGGCGGTGGCGGTGTTGGTTGAGGTGTTGGCTGGTGGTGCGTCACCCAGTGTTGGTGAGGCTTTGTCTGCCGCTGGTGGTGTCCGGGGTGTCAGTCGTCATTATGAACTGCTCTGCGCCGACACGAGCAGGTAGCCATCCGCGAAAGACAGGATTTCAGACCTGCTGTGTCGATCGTAGGTGGAAGGGGCGTGGAGTGCTCCAAGGACTTCGAGACTGTGCTGTAGCCAGACTGTCTTTTGTCGAATTTGCCCGTAACCACTAGTAGGGAGTCCTGCAGTGTTACAGAAATGTGTTCTGGGAGGTAGTCTCGCAGGTCTAGACAGACTGTAAATTGGCTTGATGGGCCTGGAGCTGGAGCCGGTGGAGGGTAAATACTGGATGTGTCCGCTAACGTCCACGCCAGTTTTAGGCCAGTCAGTGACACTGTTGGTGCTTTTACAGCTTGCTAGACATCAAAAGTGTTCAGCCCTAGTTTCAACACCTTGTAAGGGCCACTGTATGCAGGGTGGAGGGCAGGTTCGACGGCGGCAGCCCTGAGCATGATGTGTGTACACGATTGGAGGTCCTTATGCACAAAGAGGGTCTGTTTGGTGTGGTGGGATAGTGGTGGGATGTGGATGTAGCGGATGTGGTCCTTGACACGTTTCACTTAGTCTGGCAAGTTGACATCCATGGGGTCGGTGATTTGTGATACAAACTATGAAGGGAGGGTGATCGGTTCCCTGTAGAGCACCTCTGCCAGTGAGGTATATAGATCTTCCTCTCGTATGCCCAGCAGCATCTAGGGCAGGACCTCTGTCCACTCCTGGTCGTGGCATATGAGCACTGTCTTGAGGTCACAGTGCCACCATTCCACAATTCCGTTGGACTGAGGATGGTAGGCAGTCTTGTGGAACCGGTGGCATCCACAGAGACGGCAGAGCTCGGAGAACAGGGGCAACTCGAACTGCCAGCCGTGGTCAGTTGTCAGAGACTCTTGGCAGCCAAATCATGCAATCCATAGTGTGATGAAATCTCGGGCAATGGTGTTGGCTGAGATATCAGTCAGAGGTGTGGCCTACACCCATCGAGTTGTCCTCTCTATGGCTGACGAGATGTACTTGTATCTATTTGAATCTGGGAGTGACCCCACCAGGTCCATGTGGATATGTTGAAAATGGCCCTCTGGGATGGTTCTCGAAGAGCGGTTGGGCGTGATGTCCCGTATTGGCCTGTTGGCATTGGATGCAGACTCTCGTCCATACAGTGCAGTCCCGTTTAATGTTAGTCCAAATGAAATGTTCAGTTATGAATTTCAGTGTCAGGCATACTTCAGGGCGAGACAAATTGTGGAGGAGGTCGAAAACTGTTGTTTAATGTTAGTCCAAACGAAATTTTCAGTTATGAGTTTCAGTGTTGAGCATACTCCGGGGTGAGACAAGTTGTGGAGGAGGTCGAAAACTGTTTTCCTGAAGTTCTGTGGGACAGCTAATTGTTGCCTACCATAGGATCGCACCAAACTGGTGTCGTTGTGCCTGCGATGGTGCACTGTTTGAGCTGGACACCCATCGTGTGTCGAGATAGTAGGTTTTGAAGGTAGGTGTCAGTTGCTTGTGCCTCCACTAGTTAGTCGAAGTCAAGGTGTGCCAATGTGGTGGCTAGTCGTGAGAGGTAGTCAGCCACCGTGATTTCTGCTCCCCACACAAAGCGTTCGTCCATAGTATATTGTGAAATCGAGTCCAGGTAGTGGAGTGTCGAGGGGAGGTATTGGCTGGCGGGTTTTTTAATGGCGTCAGCCAGAGGTCGGTGGTCTGTGTAGATAGTAAGCAGCCGGCCCTCAATTTCATCACAGAAGTACTGAACTGCCTCGTATATCGCCAAAAGCTCACAGTCGAAGATTGACCACATTTTCTGGGAGTCGGTATGTTTCCGTGAGGAAAACCATAGGGGTTGGATTGCACCAGGGACTTCCTGCTGTAGCACCGCTCCAATCGCCCGATCACTGGCGTCAACCATTATATCCATATGGCTGGCCGGTGATGGAAGTGCTAGGGAGGTGGTCTGAGCAAGCTCGGTTTTAATGTCCTCGAAAGCTGTTTGCATATCAGGAGTCCAAGTGAGCTTACATTTGCCTGATGTATTCTTGCCATGGAGTGACTCTGTGAGTGGCAGAAGTGTTTCTGCGGCATGGGAGAGATGTTGTTGACACAAATTAATTACTCCTAGGAAACGGCACAACTCTTGATAGTCCGTTGGGGGTGGGAGGATACGGATTTGGTCTATCTTTTCCGAGGTGGGGCGGAAGCCAACCGAAATGTCGACGAAGTGGCCTACAAATGAAACACATTTTTGCCAGAGTTGGCATTTGTCCTCGTGGATCACAACACCATGCTCTGCTAGTTTGTCGAATACTACTTGGAGGTTTTTCTCATGATCTTGAGCTGTTTGTGAGAAGATAATTACATCGTCCAAGTAACAAAAGCAAAAGGGCATGGAAAAAACAAGCCGTCAATGAACCGTTGCCAAATCTAGGCTGTGTTCTAGAGTCTGAAGGGCATAAAGAGGAATTCAGGTTGACAAAACGGTGTAATTATTGCTGGTTTTGGGATCTCCTCCGTGGCCATTGGGATCTGCAAATAATTTCTTTTGCAGTCGATCAAACTTAAGATGGTTGTACCAGCCAGTTCGTGGGGGAAGTCCTGAACATTGGACACGAGGTAACTATCAATGCTAGTGTGCACATTTAAGTGTCTATAGTCCCCGCATAGGTGCCATATTTTATCTTTTTTCATTCTCATAACAGTCAGTGAGGCCCTCGCTTTATCTGATGTCCTGATGGTGCCCTCGCGTAACAGTTCCTCGATCGCGGTCTTGTCTGCCTTTAGTTTGTGAGAGGTGAGGTGGTGGGGCCAGCATCGAACCGATGGACTGGGGGTAGTATTAATGCTGTGTACAGTACCGTAATGTACAATGTTAATCTTTTTACATGGTTGATGCAGAGTAGCACGTGAGGCATACAGTCTGCTCGCAGAGGCGGTATCACTATTTACACACACTCGCGAGAGCAAATCACTTCTTTCGTGTGGCCCGCTTACGGGAGCGTCATCACCAGAAGTAAAAGGCACTGGACTAACTTGTGATTCTGAAGGCCTGGCTGCATCTCGGGCGGGCAGCTCTCGTTGCTGCTGATGTGACGATAGCTGTTGCTGTGTGATGCGGTAGTGGTTGTCGTAGCCAAAGAGCCCAGCACGCCATTAGAATGTAGAAGCAGGATATGATGAGTGTTGTCATGTCTCGTAGCGAGAAGACTTGAAGGAGGGGAGCGCCTGATGCGCCTTTGTCAGGCCTCTGTACTAGTGTAGGTAGCTGCAAGGTGGACGACAGCGGCGCGCATCGGCACCAAAGCGTGCCTGGAACCAGCAGGAGCAGTGCGGCTGAGTAGGTGCAGCGGCCTGGCCAGGTGACTTGTGACGGTTAGGCGTGGTTCCACGGCTGGGCTTGAATGCGGTAGGTGATTGTTAACATTCCGCTACAAACGCAGCACCTGGGTTCGTCGTGGTACTTGATTGTTGGTGCCTCGCAGTGGAGTCTTGCGAGGCTGCTGCGGATGCGGTGTGGAACGGCTCTGCTGAGGTCAGAGCAGCTCGGCAACTGTCGGTTAGCTGTCGGTTAGCTGTGCAGGGAGCGCTGCGCGTTGGTCTCCGTCAGCGCGGCTGTTGTGCAAGCTGGCTGTAGATGCAGTCAGTGTTGACCGCTGTGCCAGTGCCAATGCGAGTGTTTATGAAGGCATGATGTTGCGCGAGGGCAAGCATCCAGTCGGCAAGGCATAACCGGGTTTCTAGCAATTTGTTCTCGTACATTAGCATGACTGTCTGTACTTTTTTAGGCAGCTGGAGAAGCCATAGTGACCAGAGGGCACGATGTGGTAAGAGGTTTGTGTCGATTCGGAGGCGTAACCTGCACCAGCCAGCGACTTCTCAGCGTTGGCTAGGTGGAGTTGTTGTTCAGGTGACAGTGACAGGCAGTGTAGCACGAGCATCTTTGCTGTCTTGGCCGACTGCATCATGCGCTTGCAGAATGCGAACCACGCTCGTACCACCGCGAAACGTGAGTCAGGTATAGCTGCCCATGCAGCTTCAACACGATACCACAATTAGTGAGTCAGGTATAGCTGCCCATGCAGCTTCAACACGATACCACAATTCATCAAGAGTGGTGACTGGGTTATTGTGACGAGCCAGTTGCTCGGCCAACATTGACCAGACGTTTTCAATTGGTGAGAGATCTGGAGAATGTTCTGGCCAGGGCAGCAGTCGAACATTTTCTGTATCCAGAAAGGCCCCTACAGGACCTGTAACATGCGGTCGTGCATTATGCTGCTGAAATATAGGGTTTCGCAGGGATCGAATGAAGGGTAGAGCCATGGGTCGTAACACATCTGAAATGTACCGTCCACTGTTCAAAGTGCCGTCAATGCGAACAAGAGGTGACCGAGACGAGTAACCAATGGCACCCCATACCGTTACGCCGGGTGATACGCCAGTATGGCGATGACGAATACACGCTTCCAATGTGCGTTCACCGCGATGTCGCCAAACAAGGATGCGACCATCATGATGCTGTAAACAGAACCTGTTGTCTTGTGACAGCCAGAGCGAGAGCACCAGCAGCAGCGAGTACTGTTTGTATAAAGCGTTTATTTTGCATTTTGTTTACGACCTTCCACTAAGGAAGGGATTCTATTTGTGTTTATCTGCTCTGCATAGTAACTAACAGTTCTTGATAAAACTTTACGTAGTTTTCGTGTTAGATTTCTTAGTGTTTTCTTGATCGTTTAGAACAGAAAGCGCCCTAAAACCGTCTTTTGTTTGTTTCGCGGCCGTTAGCCACTAGTCACTTGAATCAGCAGTTGTCTTGTGACAGCCAGAGCGAGAGCACCAGCAGCAGCGAGTACTGTTTGTATAAAGCGTTTTTGTACTTATTTGCTGCGCTTAGCTTTAAAATAGTTTTTCTGGGAAAACCTAGCGTAGTTTTCGCGTCTCGTATTTCAGTGAGTGTTTCTTGATTATCAGAGTAGCTCATCAGAAGATTATCTTGGGAATTTGTCACCGTATAGAGTAGGGTAAACGTAGTCATGTGTAGGGACTGTGGTTGTTGTGAGCGGACGCAAGGAGAATTGGCCACTCTTCGGGGGCAGGTGGAGGCTTTGTCTGTTAGGCTCATCGAGCTCGAGGCGCAGGCGTCGGCTCGTAGTGGCGTTGGGGCAACTGTGGTGAGACCTATGCCTACTTCGGTGGCCTTGGAATCACATGGAACCCCTGATGTCGCTGCGTCTTCCGGCAGTGAGCATCTTACCGGTCAGCCATCACTCCAGGGTGAATGGCGGACAGTGGTGGGCTCGCGCGTGCCTGGCCGAAAGGCGAAGGTGGGATCTGGCCGCGTGGCAGCTGCCTTACCCCTTTCCAACAGGTACGGGGTGCTTCCAACTGGTGATGACATCGTTTCCGAGCCACCACAGGATGCCTCGCCTGTTGGGCCAGTGGCCGATTCTCCGGCAAGGTCCCGACAGTCACAGAGGGCGGGCCTATTAGTTATAGGGAGCTCCAACGTTAGGCGGGTTATGGAGCCCCTCAGGAAAATAGCGGGTAGGTCGGGGAAGAATGCCAGTGTGCACTCGGTGTGCTTGCCGGGGGGTCTCGTCCGTAATGTGGAGGAGGCCCTTCCGGCAGCTATTGAACGCACTGGGTGTGACCGGCTGCAGATAGTAGCACATGTCGGAACGAATGACGCCTGCCGCTTGGGTTCTGAGGCCATCCTTGGTTCCTTCCGGCGGCTGGCTGATTTGGTGAAGACAACCAGCATCGCACGCGGAGTGCAAGCTGAGCTTAATATCTGCAGCATAGTGCCCAGAGTCGATCGCGGTCCTCTGGTTTGGAGCCGTGTGGAGGGTCTAAACCAGAGGCTCAGACGACTCTGCGACTATAATGGTTGCAAATTCATCGACCTCCGTTATTGGGTGGAGAACTGTAGGGCCCCCCTAGACAGGTCAGGCGTGCACTACACACCGGAAGCAGCTACTAGGGTAGCAGAGTAGCAGAGTACGTGTGGCGTGCACACGGGGTTTTTTTAGGTTAGAGGGACCCCCCCCTTGGGCGAAACGATAAAATACCTGACGGCTTACCAGAGAGGACATTATCATCGTTGATAAAGAACGTCCGTCCTCAGAGACCAAAAACAGGAAAAGTTAACGTAATATTGGTAAACTGCAGGAGTATCCAGGGCAAGGTTCCTGAATTAGTATCTCTTATTGAAGGAAATAGTGCGCATATAGTATTAGGAACGGAAAGTTGGTTAAAACCGGAAGTGAACAGTAACGAAATCCTAGACACAGAATGGAATATATACCGCAAGGATAGGATAAACGCCAATGGTGGAGGAGTATTTATAGCAGTAAAGAATTCAATAATATCCAGTGAAGTTATTAGCGAATGCGAATGTGAAATAATCTGGGTTAAGTTAAGTAGCAAAGGTGGGTCAGATATGATAGTCGGATGCTTCTATAGACCACCTGCATCAGCAACCGTAGTAGTTGAGCGCCTCAGAGAGAACCTGCAGAACGTCGTGAAGAAGTTTCGTGATCATACTATTGTAATAGGGGGAGACTTCAATCTACCAGGTATAGAATGGGATAGTCACACAATCAGAACTGGAGCCAGGGACAGAGACTCTTGTGACATTATCCTGACTGCCTTGTCCGAGAATTACTTCGAGCAGATAGTTAGAGAACCAACTCGTGAAGCTAACGTTTTAGACCTCATAGCAACAAATAGACCGGAACTTTTCGACTCCGTGAATGTAGAAGAGGGTATCAGTGATCATAAGTCAGTGGTTGCATCAATGACTACAAGTGTAATAAGAAATGCCAAGAAAGGAAGGAAAATATATTTGCTTAACAAGAGTGATAGGGCACAAATCGCAGAATATCTGAGTGACCACCATCAAACGTTCATTTCTGAGGAAGAGGATGTGGAACAAAAATGGAAAAAAATTCAGAAACATCGTCCAGTACGCCTTAGATAAGTTCGTACCGACTAAGGTCCAAAGCGAGGGGAAAGATCCACCGTGGTATAACAATCATGTACGAAAGGTACTACGGAAACAAAGAAAGCTTCATCATAGGTTTAAGAGTAGTCGAATCATAGCTGATAAGGAAAAGCTGAACGAAGCGAAAAAGAGCGTAAAGAGAGCAATGAGAGAAGCATTCAACGAATTCGAACATAAAACATTGGCAAACAATCTAAACAAGAACCCTAAAAAGTTTTGGTCATATGTAAAATCGGTAAGCGGATCTAAATCCCCTATTCAGTCACTCGTTGACCACGATGGCACCGAAACAGAGGACGACCGAAGAAAGGCAGAAATACTGAATTCAGTGTTCCGAAACTGTTTCACTGCGGAAAATCGTAACACGGTCCCTGACTTCAGCCGTCGCACGGACGCCAAAATGGAAAATATTGAAATAAACGATATCGGAATTGAAAAACAACTGCTATCACTTAGTAGCGGAAAAGCATCCGGACCAGACGAGATACCCTTAAGATTCTACAGTGATTATGCTAAAGAACTTGCCCCCTTTCTATCAGCAATTTATCGTAGATCGCTGGAAGAACGTAAAGTACCTAGCGACTGGAAGAAAGCGCAGGTCGTTCCCATTTTCAAGAAGGGTCATAAATCAGATGCGAATAATTATAGGCCTATTTCGCTTACGTCAATCTGTTGTAGAATAATGGAACATGTTTTGTGTTCTCGTATTATGACGTTCTTAGATAATACAAATCTCCTTCATCATAACCAACATGGATTCCGCAAACAGAGATCATGTGAAACTCAGCTCGCCCTATTTGCCCAAGAAATTCACAGTGCCGTAGACACTGGCGAGCAGATTGATGCCGTATTCCTGGACTTCAGGAAGGCATTTGATACGGTTCCGCACTTAAGTTTAGTGAAAAAAAATACGAGCTTACGGAATATCGGACCAGGTTTGTGATTGGATTCAGGATTTCCTAGAAGAAAGAACACAACATGTCATTCTTAACGGTTCAAAATCTGCAGATGTAGAGGTAATTTCGGGAGTACCGCAGGGAAGCGTGATAGGACCTTTATTGTTTACAATATACATAAATGACTTAGTTGACAACATCGGTAGCTCCGTGAGGCTATTTGCAGATGACACGGTTGTCTACAAGAAAGTAGCAACATCAGAAGACTCGTACGTACTCCAGGAGGACCTGCAGAGGATTAATGCATGGTGCGACAGCTGGCAGCTTTCCCTAAACGTAGATAAATGTAATATAATGCGCATACATAGGGGCAGAAATCCATTCCAGTACGATTATGCCATAGGTGGTAAATCATTGGAAGCGGTAACGACCGTAAAATACTTAGGAGTTACTATCCGGAGCGATCTGAAGTGGAATGATCACATAAAACAAATAGTGGGAAAAGCAGGCGCCAGGTTGAGATTCATAGGAAGAATTCTAAGAAAATGTGACTCATCGACGAAAGAAGTAGCTTACAAAACGCTTGTTCGTCCGATTCTTGAGTATTGCTCATCAGTATGGGACCCTTACCAGGTTGGATTAATAGAAGAGATAGACATGATCCAGCGAAAAGCAGCGCGATTCGTCATGGGGACATTTAGTCAGCGCGAGAGCGTTACGGAGATGCTGAACAAGCTCCAGTGGCGGACACTTCAAGAAAGGCGTTACGCAATACGGAGAGGTTTATTATCGAAATTACGAGAGAGCACATTCCGGGAAGAGATGGGCAACATATTACTACCGCCCACATATATCTCGCGTAATGATCACAACGAAAAGATCCGAGAAATTAGAGCAAATACGGAGACTTACAAGCAGTCGTTCTTCCCACGCACAATTCGTGAATGGAACAGGGAAGGGGGGATCAGATAGTGGTACAATAAGTACCCTCCGCCACACACCGTAAGGTGGCTCGCGTAGTATAGATGTAGATGTAGATGTAGATGTATTCATCCGAAAAAATGACGTTTTGCCATTCGTGCGCCCAGGTTCGTCGTTGAGTACACCATCGCAGGTGCTCCTGTCTGTGATGCAGCGTCAAGGGTAACCGCAGCCATGGTCTCCGAGCTGATAGTGCATGCTGCTGCAAACGCCGTGGAACTGTTCATGCAGATGGTTTTTGTCTTGCAAACGCCCCCCATCTGTTGACTCAGGGATCGAGACATGGCTGCACGATCCGTTACAGCCATGCGGATAAGATGCCTGTAATCTCGACTATTAGTGATACGAGGTCGTTGGGATCCAGCACGGCGTTCCGTATTACCCTCCTGAACCCACCGATTCCATATTCTGCTGTCATTCGATCTCGACCAACACGAGTAGCAATGTTGCGATACGATAAAACGCAATCGTGATAGGCTACAATCCGACCTCCTTACACGAGGCATCACAACAACGTTTCACCAGGCAACGCAGGTCAACTGCTGTTAGTGTACGAGAAATCGGTTGGAAACTTTCCTCATGTCAGCACCTTGTAGGTGTCGCCACCGGCGCCAACCTTGTGTGAAAGCTCTGAAAAGCTGATCATTTGCTTATCACAACATCTTCTTCCTGTTGGTCCTGTAGCACGTCATCTTCGTGGTGTAGCAATTTTAATGGCCAGTAGTGTATGATGAGGGTATTAGAAAATCGGAACAACATTATGAGAGGAGTCTTACGTTGAAACGGCTGCTACTTGGAATAGTAGCTGGAACGTGTAGCTAATTGTTGCAGATAAAACATTTACTTAGAGAGAGAGAGAGATAGTCTCGCTTGCAAAGCTGTTTTTATTACGAGCAACACGTTTCACCTGGTCAAGGCTTCCTCAGATTTTAAAAGACTATCAAAGCATTACATATCACCAACTAGCAGGGCGATGAGTCAGAACGATGGTAACAAACCGTCTCAAGAAAGAGCGGTTGAATAAAATGCATGTAAAATAGAGCGGCAAGGTGAGGCGCAGCGTAGAGCCACACATACATAGAATGACCTGGGTAATAGGTGATCGTTCAGTCACATGTAACATTAATTGTGAAACACCCTGTACGTACGCATGTACACACATGATTCATTCATTTTATAGCAAGGGAAACTACAGCTGTAATTTTTCCCGAGGGCATGCAGCTTTACTGTATGGTTAAATGATGATGGCGTCCTCTTGAGTAAAATATTCCGGAGGTAAAATAGTCCCCCATTCGGATCTCCGGGCGGGGACTACTCAAGAGGATGACGTTATCATGAGAAAGAGGACTTGGAAGAACAGTTGAGTGGAATCGACAGTGTCTTGAAAGGAGGATATAAGATGAACATCAACAAAAGCAAAACGAGGATAATGGAATGTAGTCGAATTAAGTCGTGTGATGCTGAGGGAATTAGATTAGGAAATGAGACACTTAAAGTAGTAAAGGAGTTTTGCTATTTGGGGAGCAAAATAACTGATGATGGTCGAAGTAGAGAGGATATAAAATGTAGACTGGCAATGGCAAGGAAAGCGTTTCTGAAGAAGAGAAATTTGTTAACATCGAGTATAGATTTAAGTGTCAGGAAGTCGTTTCTGAAAGAATTTGTATGGAGTGTAGCCATGTATGGAAGTGAAATATGGACGATAAATAGTTTGGACAGGAAGAGAATAGAAGCTTTCGAAATGTGGTGCTACAGAAGAATGTTGAAGCTTAGATGGGTAGATCACATAACTTCCTGGCAGATGGGTATGGGCTTGCAGTGGCTTGTTGCTGTGCTTACTTTATTGAATAGAATTGGGGAGAAGAGGAGTTTGTGGCACAACTTGACAAGAAGAAGGGACCGGTTGGTAGGACATGTTCTGAGGCATCAAGGGATCACAAATTTAGCATTGGAGGGCAGCGTGGAGGGTAAAAATCGTAGAGGGAGTCCAAGAGATGAATACACTAAACAGATTCAGAAGGATGTAGGTTGCAGTAAGTACTGGGAGATGAAGAAGCTTGCACAGGATAGAGTAGCATGGAGAGCTGCATCAAACCAGTCTCAGGACTGAAGACCACAACAACAACAACAACTTGTATGAATTTTGTACGGGGGAGGGGGGGGGGTCGATGCTAGTGCACGTTCACTTCCTGGCAGATGGGTATGGGCTTGCAGTGGCTTGTTGCTGTGCTTACTTTATTGCAAGAATTCACTTGTATATTTTTATTATTTATAAAGTGTAAATTCGAATAATTTTAACTGTATTCCTCCAAATATAGTTAAATATTTGTGCTGACCATCTCGACGCTGATGCGCTAGTTAATTGTAATCCAATAATAAGTTCTCAAGTAAATGACATGCTTGATTCCCATCAGCCAAAATAGTGATGCAGTCTAAATGAAACTGACAAAATGCAGCAGGCGCCTGTAAATATGACAATTTCTGTCTTGCAGAGTGTGTGTGTGTGTGTGTGTGTGTGTGTGTGTGTACGTACGTGCGTGCGTGTGTGTGTGTGTGTGTGTGTGTGTGTGTGTGACCCGGCGATTACATCACTGCTGGTAAAGGTGTAACGTTAGGTAACAATGGCTGGCTTCACTATAAAATTAATGTTGTGCCAGACATGTTTCGCCTTTATTTTTAAGGGAAGCTAATGGCATTTTATTTTGCTTCTTCTTCATATTCCTGTTTTTCCTCCGCCTTTACGAAATATTTCTTGTTCACTCTGCAATATTATAAGCAGTGACAACGTAACATTAGTCTATTTTCACATGCAGTAGAGAGTCTTACTCTTGTTTTACTTCGTGATGTAAATGTCAGCTGTACATCCGGGTATCGTTACCATATCGTGTGCCACTCTCTTGTGTGTTCCACAGATCGTGTAGTCTATATCTTCCTATAATCTGGAATGTGTGAATTTGTTCACAAAAATAACACCTTTATGCAATGTGACAGTCTCCTGTTTGTAAATGCAATACTCGTCTCAGCTTCGCACGGCACGTCTCTCCGAGACAAACGCTTACAAACAGGTGATAAAATGAATGCTATGCACGTTGTTATGTAGAAGATAACAGCCTTGTGACGGAATTTACAAGTCAGACTCATCGTTTCGACTGACAGGTTGGTAGACGTATAGAAAATCAAGAAACCTAAAGGCAATGAAATTATTACTCAAATCCTCAGTTTTATTGCTTGTGAGAAATACGGTAACTGGATTAATGCAGTGCGATCGAAAATTCGCTTTGATCAAAATAAATATGTCTAACTACGAGATACATTGCATTCATTCAGTCAGCCACCGCAAGATAGAAGCATTGACCACAGGTATTACTGACAGCAAACGTGACATCGTAATGATGAGTACAGGCCACAGTAAGTCCGTTGTATTGCGCAGTTCATTGGTTGGTGAACATGTCGTTTTCTCAAGCCCTACGAGTTATCATTGTTGAACGATATTTTGCCAATCTTTCATATGCTCGTGTTGTAGGCGCATTTGGTGGGGCATAGCCAGATTCTGCATCGCAGAAAAATTCAACAATAACGAGACCCGCCCGTTTCTGGGAATGCGGCTCAGTTGCAGACAAGACGAGTACCGAGAGACCAGCCACTTTGATGGGCTCGGTAATGGCTGAGGTGAGGGATATGGTGCTGCTTTCGCCTACAAAATTTTCAATGTACTGGCTGTCCAGTCTCAGATTTCGGTTCTCAGAAAGAGATGCAGAAGTTAAAATTTCATGCGTATTGTGTAGAAATTGAAGATACCAGATAAACGAAAGCGTTTCGTGTGCCAAGCGTGGCTTCGGTCATTCATAGACAGACATGTGTGGAATTTGCAGAGTAGACCATGTTTTCGTCACTGGTGAGGCGTGGTTTCTCCTTAAGCCGATATTGGACGACACATGCTCGAGTCAGGTGTAGACGCTTCGTCACCTAGCGGCAGAACGTGTGAAGCTGCGTTTTCAAGAGACGGTTGACCATCCGGAGAGAGTTTTCCGTGGATCCGCGCAAGCGCAGGTGTATGCGCGCATGCGCAGAACACTACATTTCGAGCGTGTTTTCTGCGTATTATTGTTTTCACTTGTGGTCAGCAGATGAGAAATACGTTAGCTTTCGAAGGTCTCTTTGGCTGTCGCCCAGAGATCCACATTTTTCAATGAGCAAGTTCTAAAAAAAAATTAGTATTGCCGTTAAGAAAAGCTGTATATCAAATAATAGCTTCTTAATGTAGAAATGGAACGAAACAAAGAAAGTATAAATGCGCTTATTGACGCTTACAGCAAGGAAAGGCCTGTATATAATCCTCTAGATACGCAGTACCATCATAAGATACTTCTACAGAAGTTTAATTGTGAGTTCATACGTTTTACGTTAACGTGCACATAATTGTAGTTTTATGTGTATGTATAGCGTTAATAGGTGCAAATACCGAACCTGTTTGATTTGATTACATCTTTTGTATTATTTCAGCCTGCTGGGAATGGTAGTTTTGAGACAACAGCTACACAGTGTTGAGAAAATAGCCAGAAGAGTCAGAGCAATTGTGCCGGCCGCGACCAGTGAGGACTGTCAAAGGCGTTTTGCATCTTTGCGGTCTTTATTGTGCCCATAGACCATAACTACGGTCGGTGATTGTACCGAGCTGAAAGGGAGAGAGAGAGAGAGAGAGAGAGAGAGAGAGAGAGAGAGAGAGAGGCACAGGCAATAATAAAAGTGCGTAAACCGAATGTGTGGTAGTTTCGTCATTATTGTGTAATCTGCGCGAATCCCGTCATGTAAATTGACAGCAGCTTGTGAGAACAAGACACATCCATTCTGAAGTTCCTAAACTTCTGTGGATCTTTGGGACTCAACTCTTTCATTAACAGAGGTATATGCCCCTTCTTTCATCCCTTCTTCCCAGCCAGGGTCGAACCTTTCCAACTGCTGTGGCATTACGTCGTCATTCTGCCCTTCTAACGACAACGGCAGGTATTTTCGCGCCAAGTTCTGCATAGATAATTGCGTCTTCCATGTCCAAAATGCTAAGAAAAGTAAACTGAATCATTCGCATGACATAAAGCAAGCACTTTATAGTCCATAACTCTGTGTAATCATAACGTAATTTTATTCTAGCTGCACAAAATGACAATAATAGCTTAATAAATACGAACGTAGATCTGTCAGAAGTTTCAGTATGAGTAAATAGCAGTTTTACAAAAATGTCAACTTTTACACTCAGCGGTGAAAACAAGCCTGCGGTTCCGTACATGTACCTTGGGATGTTGGTGCAGATTTACTTGTTAGGTCTATTGTGTAATAGTTCTGACGAAAAAGATGGCAGTTCCAAGATTTGGACGCTTGGGACGCTGGTGCAGACTTGTTGAATACGCAAGTAGCCAAATCACAAGAAATTGATTAGCAGAAAACCCACATGTGTTGCATAAAACCCGCACTTTGAGTATCATCTACCGTGTGGTGTCGACGAATGTTTGGCCCTATTTTCTTTGAAACTATAGTGGACAGTGTTGTCTACAAAGGCATCATTACACAGTTTCTTCCGCACCTTGATATAGATCAACGTCATTTCAAGTTGCAGGAGGTCGGTGCCACGTGTCATACATGTAATGAAACAATTCATTTCTTAAACGAAATTTTTGGTGATCATATCACTTGTAGAGGATTGTGGGCCTTACATTCTCTATGTTTAACGTCTCGAGGCTTCTTCCTCAGCGGACACACAGACGTGCTAATACATCGTAAAAAGGAATGAAACTGTTTCCAAACGCAGAAGGAACCAATTTCACAGCTGTTGCTAAATCTGAGCCACAAACGGCAAGGATCTTCGACGCATTCGCTTTTGAAGCATAAGTAATTACATTTAAAAATATTCTTCTATAAGAAATTAGAGTGAAGTGTAAGCCTTGTCGAATCATCAGATTCCATAAAACTTTCTAAATGTTAGGGAAAGTGTGTATGATAATAACAACAGACAACAACAGAAATATAGAGTGCGTTCCATAAGTAATGCGACCAATTTTTTTCTGACGCAACGGTACACCACAGCGTGTTGTAACCGGCTGGGCTAAGAGGAGGGGGGTGTTAGCTTCAAAAAGCTCTTTGTCTCATTCGGCTGCGAGCTGCCGGAGAGTCAGGACATAGGTTTCCGTCAACCCCGTTTTGAGTTAATGTAACACGGCACAATGGATGATTCTGTAGAGCAACGGTACGCTATCAAATTTTGCCTTGCCGCGCGGGATTAGCCGAGCGGTCTGAGGCGCTACAGTCATGGACTGTGCAGCTGGTCCCGGCGGAGATTCGAGTCCTCCCTCGGGCATGGGTGTGTGTGTTTGTCCTTAGGATAATTTAGGTTTAGTAGTGTGTACGCTTAGGGACTGATGACCTTAGCAGTTAAGTCCCATAAGATTTCACACACATTTGAGCATTTTTGAAATTTTGCGTTAAACTTGGGAAGTCCGCCACCGAAGCGTTCCATTACTTCAGCATGCCTCTGGGAATGATTGCTTGTCCAAATCACAGGTTTTCCGGTGGCACAAGTCGTTCATGGAGGGCCGAGAGGAGATCACCGACGAACTTCGCAGTGGACAGCCATCAACCGCACGAGTCGACGAAAATGTGACGCATGTGCGCGATTGTTTGAACTCTGACAGACGGCTGAGCCTTCAATTGATAGCATAAACCGTAAACATGTCAAAAACAACCGTTTTCCGCATTGTGACCGAAGATTTGAACATGAGAAAGGTGTGTGCCATACTCGTCCCAAAGTGTTGACCTACGGACACAAGCACATGTGAGTGCTTCGGTGCCGAGAAATGTTGGAAATGTGTGAAAATGATCCTCATTTTTTAAACTTAGTTATCACTGGTGATGGGTCGTGGATGTTTGAGTATGACCCTGAGATAAAAAGGCAGAGTTCAGAGTGGCACACCCCGTCGTCGCCCCATCCCAAGAACACATACATGAGCAAGTCCAGGATCCAAACCATGCTCATTGTCTTCTGTGACATCAGTGGCATTGTCCACCACGAATTTGTGGCTATCGGAACCACAGTGAACTCAGCTTTCTACTTGGAAGTGCTCAAAAGACTGAAAAGGAGGGTCTCGCGGTGCCGAAGCGACATCAAGGACACATGGAAAGTTCACCACGGCAACGCGCCGAGTCACAGCGCCTTCATTGTCAACGACTTCCTGGCCAGGACCAAGACCCCATTGGTTCCCCAGCCTCCCTACAGTCCTGACCTGGCTCCCACTGAGTTTTTTTGTTTTTTTTTTTTTGTTTCCTCGGTTAAAAGGAGTCATGAAAGGAAAACATTGGGACACGATTGAAAGCATCCAGGCGCATGTTACATCAGCTCTAAAGAACATTCCGGAAAAGGCATTCCAGGATGCCTTTCAGGCATGGAACAACCGCCTCCAGAAGTGTATCTACGCAAGAGGGTGCTATTTTGAAAAATTTTGATTATTTGTACGAATATATTCAATAAATGATTTTTCATGAAATTGGTCGCATTACTTATGGAACGCACCTTGTGTACTTCGCACGCATTAAACTCAGCGGCTGCAAATATACACATATTCGAAGGTATTTCTTCATGAGTAAGTTATGTTGCAGAATCAGTGTGATTCAGCTGTTTTTACATGTATTTCACGATAATTCATATCTATTAGTAATTTACTATTCCTATTTTAGCATATTTTATAAAAACTGCGTTTGAGTTTATGGAATAAAATGAATACTGCAATACATACAAACGCCCCTGTAGATGTGCGCAACTTTTCGATCGCCCTGTGTGTAGTGCTACGTAAAACGGAGAATGAAGAACTGAACTCGAAATACGAATAACACAGTCCAGTGAAAGGTTCTGCTATAACAAGGACATATTATGGGGCTATTATTTTCGTGCCTGTATCTGTAATTTTAAAATTAGATTGATGGGCACTGCAGATTGGGCATAGGCTAACTTACCAGTCGCGACACTCCGTCTCGTTTGTGTTACCCTCTGCGATAGCAGCGCCCCAAGTGATCATGAGGATCACTTCCGTCAAGTGAGTATCAGTGTCGCCAATTTAGCGACTTTGTCGCTAGAAATGGCGACTTTTGCCTTCGTCTTATCGACCAAAAAAAAAGAAAAAAATATTTTTAGCGACAAAAATTATTTAGCGACATATCTGGCGACTTTTGGAGTACTGACGACTTTTGAAGTACGAATCAAAACTATTTTGGGCCAGTATTTTCATTAACAAAACTAAGATTTTAACTGTAGAATGGGTACTACACCTACTTTGTTCTAGATTTATTGAGTTAAATTAAGTTCTTAGCAGATCGTGTAGCATTGTTCAGCATTTAGTAAACCTGAATGTGGGAATTGCCTACAGAGTAAGAAAGTCTTGACTATAGAACAATTCATTATTCATTACCCACTACCCTGTTATCGTCAATAGCGTATCGATCTATAATTCTTCAGCTTTTGAACTCCCTTTATTTTTCGAATTGACAAAAAACATACGTAATATAAAGTATAATAAAATACATTTCTGTCCAGCAACCTCTAATTTTTCGAAATATTAACTCGCTGTCAAATTATTACCACATGCACAGTGGTAACGCAAGAACAATTCGGTGGGGGTATCTCAGACATTATTACGTTTTAAAAAATGAACAATAGGACTGATATCGAGTGAGTAGATTGTTTCATGACCTCTAGTTCGCCTGAATTTTAATGTATTTTCAGTGATAGTAAAGTGGTGAAACTTATGTTGTGGTGGCTTACATAATGGATTTACCGCAGAAGAAGAAGCAGTGCGCTCAAAAATATGGGGTTCGTGGGAAGGAGAACCTGAATTCAATGGGTGGCTGAAACCAGTCGTTGGAGACTTATCCAAGGCAAGATATCAAGTATGTGCAACAGAGTTGTATGCTAAATTGTGTGATATTAGAAAGCATTCGAAAACTATTAAGCATAAACAAAAAATTGATTTAAAAAAAACACAAACCACCTTACCTGTGAAAATTGTTACGAAAACTACAGTTAGAATAGCAAGCAGAGCAGATAGCGCCCTTTCTTTATTTATTGCTGAACATTGTTCTATTTTAGCTGTAGATCATTTAGGAATACTGTGCAAGAAGGTGTTTTCCGGTGATGATGGCGCTAAAAACATGCAGTTACATCGTAAAAAGTGCACTAACATTATAACTGAAGTTTTGGCTCCATATTTTACACAATCATTGGTTGAAGATATAGGTAACCAAAAATATAGTGTACTAATAGATGAATCCACAGATGTATCAATATCTAAAATGCTAGGTATCGTTATACGGTACTATAGTGCAAACAACCAAACCATTAGATCAGCATTTCTCAAACTCGCTGTAGTAGAAACTGCAGCTGCAAGAAATCTGGCTGCTGTTCTTGTGAATTCTTTGAAAGATCTCAAACTTCCAATCGCTAATATGGTAGGAATTGGCACAGATAATGCTTCTGCAATGGCTGGAATAAACAATGGGGTTTTCGAACGACTCAAGAGAGAATATGGTTTGAAGCATTTGGTATTGATCCGTTTTATTTGTCACTCTCTTCAGCTTGCAGTTTCGCACGCCTCAGTGAATACCATACCGAGAAACATAGAGTTTCTTGTACGGGAAACCTACAATTGGTTCTCCATTTCACCTAATAGACAAGAGGAATATAAAAAGGTTTATGAGACAATAAATTGTGGAAAACAGACACTAAAAATTTCGGAGGTCTGTGTAACACGTTGGCTTTCAATTGAACCAGCAATACGAAGAATTCTGGAGCAGTGGGAATAACTAAAGCAACATTTTTCACTTGCCACGGTTCAAGGCAATTGTTACACTGCCGATCTTTTGTACAAGATGTATTGTGACGACTCAAATCATCTTTACATGTTTTACCTTAAACGTGCTTTAAAAGACGTACAAATATCAATTGAAGCTTTTGAAGGAGAAGACAATGACCCCACTAAATTACTAGATACACTTGTATTTCTCATGCAGTCACTCGGACAAAACATAGTTTTTCCAACTGTTGATTTGTTGACAACACCAGTTCCAAGTGAATGTATGTACGCAAATCCGAACCTTGGCTTTATCTTTGAACAGAAATTGTCTGAGTCAAGTTTGTCTGAAGAAAATAAAGTTTATTTGAAGAAGAGATGCATTCAGTTTAGTCTGAAACTCATAAAAGAAATTCAACAAAGACTGCCAAGTAACGTTACGATCCTGAAAAAAATGGCAATGCTGAATGTTGAAGAAACACTAAAAGTGAATAAAGATAATGCTGTAGCGGATGTAGCCAAAGAATTGGGTTTTAGTGGCGATTTCATAGACGGTATGCTGCAAGAATGGCATAATATCAACTTCATTAAGCGGAATAACACTACTAACACTGTTCGATTTTGGCGTGAGGTTTTGCAGTATAAAAATGCCGCAGGGGAGAATCCTTTTTCTTGTATTTCACAGCTAGCAATGACTGTTCTATGCCTACCGCATTCAAATGCAGAAGTGGAAAGAATATTCAGTTCTATGAACATTATAAAAACTAAACAACGAAACAGATTATCATTAAAGACAATTAATGCTTTGATCACATTGAGAGCCCAGCTGAAGAAACAAAATAAAGATTGTGCATCTTTTGACATACCGTCAGACGTATTGGAGCTTATTGGAACGAATAAAAGTTACTCTTTTGCGACAAAACCAGTCGAACTGCAACATCATCTTTTGAGCGTTGTTCAACCCTCTACATCAACAACAGGTCTGTCAGAGCATGAAACAGAAGAGTTATTCGATCTTCTGAGTGACGATGATGAATAGCTCACATACCGGTATGTATATATTTTGTAACCTAATTTGAGTTCTTGCTTTCTTTTGTTACAAATATAGTTGTATATTTCTAGTATATTTGACTTCTGTGATTGAAACAACAATTTATGTGTTGCATCAATTATGATAACATGTTTAATTAAACGTTAGCGTATTTTATATGTATGTTGTTGCAAGCGATGCGTCATTTGATTAAGATAATATAGCAATTACGTATAACACAATTTTTATTAATATTTTATTCCCCCCCTCCCCCACTGGCTAATTGCACCATTCACAGCACGAAATTTTCAGTACACCCCTAGTAAAATCAGTTTTAGCGACTTTCTAACGACTTTTGATATTGAATCTAGCGACTTGGGTTTTTTACAGTTGGCAACACTGGTGAGTACAAAACTTGGTGAGTGCGAATACTAATGTGGACCTGTAACGTAGTTTTTTCAATAGGTAGTGTATGTAGTGCCCTAAAACTCGACGGTAACTATAAAATGATGCCACATTTGTCGTTCTTTAATTTCTTAAGGATCCTGGGAGGTACGAACCAGTGCAGTACGGGCCAGTTTATTTACGATTATCTTGTAACGTACAGATATTTAGTGAATAATGTTTTTCCTAATAACAAACAAAAAAAAACTAGTAAACAGCAGAAGACTTAACCGAATGTGGAACGCAGAAAACGTTTATGGAGTGTTATAATTACATCACTTAACGTTCAAAATAAGCAACCACAACTCCAGCTTAAGGGAAAAGCACACAGACGTGATAATAAATCGTCAAGTAGTGGAACACTTTCCCAACAAATTCCACAATTGTTGCTAAACCTGAGCCACAAACGGCAAAAATCTCCAACGCATTCGCTTCTGAAGCAGAAGTAACTACATTTACAAAATATTCGTGTATTAGAAAGTCGAGTGAAGCGTAAGATTTGGCAAATCATTAGAATCCCCAAAACTTCTTTAAGTGTTAGGGAAGGTGCCTATGAAAGGTGCCTATGATAATAACAACGGACAACAGAAATACATATTTTCGAAGGTATTTCATCATGAATAAGTGGTAGCGTATGCCACTGAATCAGTGTGATTCGGCCGTTTTTTACATTATTTCACGATAATTCATGTCTCTTGGTCGTTTGCTAACGCATGGAACGCTAAAACATAACTATTTTATTAATTAAGTAGAAAATGATTAAAAGCAAACATTGTCCTTACAACACACGTGACTGCTTTCTCAAGGCTTGGAGCGCTAGAGCTGCCAAACCCTAACAACTTTCCTACCAGAATGTATCATGATATATGTATTATACTGTGGTGTGTGTGTGTGTGTGTGTGTGTGTGTGTGTGTGCGTTTTTCATGGAACACACAACTTCAGGTATTTGGTTAGGGAATAGAAGTCGTGTGTCACGACCCTTTTAGAGGAGTTTGAGGTACTCAGCGGCGCGGGTCTACTGCATCGCGCAGTTGCCGCCAGATGGCAGCAGGAGCTGAGTGGAGCACGACTCCACTCGCATTCCGGCACTGCTGCTCAAGCTGTGCCGATCGGGTACTGCCTGTAGTCTAACCGTTGTTCGTGACCGCCGATAGGGGCGATAGCGCCACCGCGATTGTATCGAAACAGACACATCACGTCCGTTCATAGTGTTGACAGCAGTCGTGTGTGTGTTGGGGATACGCTTCCCGAAGTCGTCGCTCAGGTGAGTTACGAGCACTGAACGCCAACGTGCGTTTGTTTACGTCGTTGACGTTTCGCACGTGGTTGGACCGCTCAGGGTCGCGTGGCGGTCCGAGATCGATACCCGGCCGCTGCTGTATTCTCCTCCCGCTGCTGCATTAATTACGAAGCTCCTCTGCCGGCATCTCGGGGTGTCCTCAAGTGGAACACGAGTGCAGAGAGTGCCAGCGCGGTGCTCCCGTGTCGTTGCTGGCAGCAGCTGACGTCGCCAGCTCCTGCCGGCCAAAGCTTACGCTGGCGGGAGGGTGGCCGCGCAGCGTGCCGTCTGCACTGCAGTCGTGTTGCACTTCAGCGGCGACCCACTTCTTTGTCTGCTTTCATCACGCCTCGTCAGCCACATGCTGCGCGGTTTCCTGAAGTTCAGAACAGTACTTCTGGTTATGAATCACGGGGCAGCGAATAGGAAGGCATTCAATAAAGCCTAAATATTGAACAGCTATATTCATGTTATCGCAGTATTGTACAGTTAAGGCTTTGCTCGACAGAAAGTTTCACGTGTCCACCTTATGTGTATAAATATATCATAGAGGCACTGTTAAGTGGTTTATCTTTTCCATGCTGCTGTGTCGTTAGACATTTGATTGCTGACGTCTGTACTCCGTAATTAGGTGATAACAGCCCCATTTCCTTCACCACAAAACATGTTATTGCGAGCGCACGGCTGGCATCCGGTTTTGACAGCTAGTGTATGTGACAAACTGCAGCAAAAAGTAAATGGTTAAAATTTAGGATTCGATTGACCTACCAAACGGACTTGGGCCTGAATTGTATTGTGAAAGTATGAGACAAAGATCATAAGTGGGTTTATTACATCTTTTACGTTAGTCCTAGCTAAGACAGAGTACGAAAGGGAAGAGCCCTCTATTTTAATTGACAATCAGGTCAATGTGTACATCTTTTAAGATTTTGTGAATTATCCGACTTGCTCCGTAAAATTTTAGGGCGACGTTTTTGTGTTATCAGGGTGGCTGACTCATCTACATTTTTGGTAACTGAACAACCAGTCACACTTTCTTGTGATCTCATTTTAGTTTTTTTGTTATCTTATTGTTTTACGTAATTTTTAGAATATCTAAACAATTTTCACGCACTTAAAATTATGTGAGCTAGAGCGATTGTGCAGTTGACACTGGGTGAGAGTGAGTGCGATTTTATCTCAAGACTGCTTTTTATCTCTGTCTTCACAATTTCTCCTTTCTAACCACATTCGGTTCTACTGATTTTGTACGTGCACTGATAACCTCGTAACTGTAATACGAGAGCGTTAAAAACGATTTTTGTGGTAGTACTGCTGTGATGTACTGAGTACGTCGCCTGCACCGCTGATTTATGTGCGGCTTGTCACGAGTCAGCAATTGTGCTACAGTGCTGTTATTTTAATGTAATCTTAACGTAGATTTTACGAAATGCCGTAGGCTCTTTAAAGCTGGGTTATTCGTCACTCAAATCTCAACGCATTCAGCAAGTATGTAAATTACGTAGTGGCGCGTTCATTGCGAAACGAAAAAAGTATGCTTCATTACTAACGATGCTTTCAATGTCAAGGAAGGTTAGTTTAGCTATATGGCCTCACAAACAAGCATATCATGTGATTCTGTATTAAAAGCACTTGCAGGGCGGAAATCAAGATTTACAACGCTTTTATGCGTGTGTTGTGCCAGCGCTTACTCTTCATTGCCGCAGTTTGGCTCACGATACTTGGCGACCTGTGGAAGTAACTTTGTTAATGGCCTACAGAAGATGAAAAAGGTGGTCACCCATTGGTACAGGTGGGTATTCAACCAGAATGGACGACAAGTGCATTTAAGGCGGTTTCTTTGGGCATTTCTGCTTCGCACGTACGGTGATGTAGACGGTGTTGGTAATACCTTTCCATTAAGATTCTTCCATTGGAAACTGTTTGATGTGACAAAAGGGAACTGACATTTATTGCACTGGGTTAATATGGCGTATTGATTACCGCGTAGGTTCAAATATGCCACGAAAAATGGCTGCATTTCTTCGTTGCTTGAAATTTAAAAATTCTCCTTGCGTGGTCGAAGTAAAATTGCGCCAGACAACGCAATTCTTGTCCATCGCGAGGAGGTTTTCTTAGCTCTGCAGGCGGGTGGTTGTCTATTTAGCCTCGATATGCGGTTTATTTGGGGAATTTAAAGGCATCCACAAGAATTCCTCATGTTTCTCAGACAACTGCAGCAACAGTCTGGCTGTCACGCGGGAAAAGGCCTGTCCTTTAATTTATTGAAGTAGGACAGTCTCAGTACCAGAGTCATTATTATTGATAGGAAATGACGCGTTTCGCCCCCTTTCAGCATCATCGGATTGGCGAAAAATTAATGTGGAAAAATGCCAATTATGGACATTAATGGACGAATGTTGGTATTCCACATTAAATTTTTACGCCCCAAAAGGGCGAAATGCGTCATTTCCTGTAAATGAAAGATTTTGTAACCGATATTGCCCCTTTCAAGAAATTCATGACTGGTTGCTGTACCAGGCGTCCAGTATGAAATGGAACCAATTTACCTGTTCTTTAAGTTGGTGACTAAAATGATTTAAGAAAAAAAAGTACGTTATTGCTATTAAGCGCAGTAGGGAATTAACGTTAATTTTGTCATGATAGTATACTAAGACTGTCGACTAATTATGGCATTAAACACTACCGTTCCCGTTGTCATAATCCAACCAATATTTGTCGCATTAATTTTTTGACCTATCGTGAATAGTGTTGTATTGTAAAGTTTTTTGGGGTACATGGCCCATTTTTCCACAGTGGAATAAATTTCTTTAGATACAGACTTAAAATCTGCAACGCTCCGCTCCATTGTGAGAACGCCAACTGGCCCCACACCTACTCATCCTGCAACTCGGATGACGTACGCGGTTCAGCTTCAGACGCCTCATTCTCGACGACGAACCAGCTAAGAGCAGTTACGTGTGTGCGTGTGTCCGTTCAGTGCAACTGAGCTAGGGGGTCACAGTGATTAGGATACTGAATTCGTGTTCGAGAAGCACAGTCTTTTCCGATGCTGCTAGATGAGATCTTAAATGGTTTCCGTGAAGCAGAGAGATGACCGAATAATTCTTAAAAATTGTAACAGTCCTTTCGCTTCCCCATCCATGTCAATCGAGCTAGTGGCCCGTTTCTAATGAACTCAATGCTGCTGAAACGTTCAACTTTGATTTTACGTTTTGTCTTGCACGTACCCTACTTTAGACTCAACCTTCGGCATATGCGTAAAATACACATCTCAACAACAGCTTGGAATATTGTAGAGGCTGCTACAGTGACTTCTTATAGTACACTCGTTGACGTTTGTACAATGGCCCAAAAAAAATAATTATAATTCCTACTGAAAACAACGATTCTGGTTAACTACAAAAAATCATTACAAAACAAAGCAGGCGCTCCCCTAAGTGACGTCTTGAAAACAGAAACAGTGAAAATCTTTATCTGCTAATGATGATCATTAATCTGTACTAGTGAATATGTCCTTCGCACACAGAGATGAGTGCTTCCACTGTGTATGGCATACTCTGGATGAGACCATCAAATTTATCCTGTAATATGGGGTTCCACTCCTTTGTAGCAGCTTCAGTGAGGTGCTGAAGATTGTCAGGGGGCATTCAGTTGATGTCGGATCATTGAACGTACTGAGACACTACTAGAGTTCGGTGCGATCTTGCATTGTCATCAACGAGGATGACGTTGTCACCCCTTTCACTCTGTAGGGCCTTACAACCGTTTTTAGGACCTCTTAGAAGTGTCGGGGACCAGTAAAATTGATGTAGATGGTAATTACAGGGGTCCGCCGTCCTATCATTATTACCGCGCAGGACGTCACACTTTAACCTGCAAACGTATGGACTTCCTGAACGTATCGGCATTCCTGGTGTCATCTAGCGCTTCCCCGTAGCACGGCTAGTGTCCGGTCGCAAACCAAACCTGGTCTCTTCAGCAAACATGACATTACTCCATTCTGTAATGGTCCAGTGTTGATGTGCAATACTCCAGATCCTTCGATTGCGTCGGTTCCGTTGATTCAGTGCAAAACTTCTCGTTGGTCTTTGGAATGAAGTCCATCATGATGCCATCTCCTACGCACTGTCCGTTCTGAGATAAGAATCCCTGTTGCCCAGGAGAAGCCATTTCCAATACTTCCGGGAGTTGA
The DNA here is from genome assembly GCF_021461395.2 of Schistocerca americana. Classification (NCBI taxonomy): domain Eukaryota; kingdom Metazoa; phylum Arthropoda; class Insecta; order Orthoptera; family Acrididae; genus Schistocerca; species Schistocerca americana. The sequence continues at coordinate 672,065,346 of NC_060122.1, forward strand.
GTTGGACTCCTGCGAGCCGACAGTTACAGGAAGCGAGCCTACGTTGGTTTTGTCATACGAGGACGAACACGACCACTGCGAGGTCTGTCGTCCACATTTCTCTGTACTTGCTCCACACGTCAGACTCATTACTTTGTGTGACATGTAACCGATCGGCAACATCTTGCTCTGTATGACCTGCTGAAAATAAAGCCACTACCCTGACTGTCAAAGTGTTCTGTGCCTCTACGTGGCATGTTGCTGTAGTGCTGAAAACAAACTGAATGAAGCTGTTGCTCGCGGTGTGCAACTGCGACAGCGATATGTTTACGTGCCTGGGAAAGGCAACAAAGCATGTCAGCAGTAAACACCGTCCTTTATATAGGCTGTAAATGGGTAACGCATGAAGCGCCTAGGTCAGTGAGACCTGTAGTATCATAGACCACACTTTATGATAGTATTCCAAACTTTTTTGAGTAGTGTACATTAATTTTCCATGGTACTCTTTCTCGAAGTGGCTTTCTCCATTATCTACACACATCGCCAGCTGACAATTTTTTACAGTGCATGACACAGGGCATTTATCCTAAAAGCAGGCATTAAACTCAATAAGAATAAAGTAATTTTCTCAGATCTGCCAATCCTTCAACTTGCTCTCTTGCCTGCATGGCGCTCCGCGACTTCCTCGACCCCATTTTCGAAGTTTCTATACGAGGTGCATTCAAGTTCTAAGGCCTCCGATTTTTTTTCTCCGGACTGGAAAGAGATAGAAACATGCGCATTGTTTTAAAATGAGGCCGCGTTCATTGTCAATACGTCCCAGAGATGGCAGCACCGTACGGCAGATGGAATTTTACCGCCAGCGGCGAGAATGAGAACTGCTTTAAATACTTAAAATGGCGACGTTTTCCTTACTTGAACAGTGTGCAATCATTCGTTTTCTGAATTTGCGTGGTGTGAAACCAATTGAAATTCGACAGTTGAAGGAGACATGTGGTGATGGAGTTACGGATGAGTCGAAAGTGCGTTCGTGGGTGCGACAGTTTAATGAAGGCAGAACGTCGTGTGACAACAAACCAAAGCAACCTCAGGCTCGCACAAGCCGGTCTGACGACATAATCGAGAAAGTGGAGAGAATTGTTTTGGGGATCGCCGAATGACTGTTGAACAGATCGCCTCCAGAGTTGGCATTTCTGTGGGTTCTGTGCACACAATCCTGCATGACGACCTGAAAATTCGAAAAGTGTCATCCAGGTGGGTGCCACGAATGCTGACGGATGACCACATGGCTGCCCGTGTGACATGTTGCCAAGCAATGTTGACGCGCAACGACAGCATGAATGGGACTTTCTTTTCGTCGGTTGTGACAATGGATGAGACGTGGATGCCATTTTTCAATCCAGAAACAAAGCGCCAGTCAGCTCAATGGAAGCACACAGATTCACCGCCACCAACAAAATTGCGGGTAACCGCCAGTGCTGAAAAAATGGTGTCCATGTTCTGGGACAGCGAGGGCGTAATCCTTACCCATTGCGTTCCAAAGGGCACTACGGTAACAGGTGCATCCTACGAAAATGTTTTGAAGAACAAATTCCTTCCTGCACTGCAACAAAAACGTCCGGGAAGGGCTGCGCGTGTGCTGTTTCACCAAGACAACGCACCCGCACATCGAGCTAACGTTACGCAACAGTTTCTTCGTGATAACAACTTTGAAGTGATTCCTCATGCTCCCTACTCACCTGACCTGGCTCCTAGTGACTTTTGGCTTTTTCCAACAATGAAAGACACTTTGCGTGGCCGCACAGTTACCAGCCGTGCTGCTATTGCCTCAGAAATTTTCCAGTGGTCAAAACAGACTCCTAAAGAAGCCTTCGCCGCTGCCATGGAATCATGGCGTCAGCGTTGTGAAAAATGTGTACGTCTGCAGGGCGAGTAACACCAGTTTCGTCGATTTCGGGTGAGTAGTTAATTAGAAAAAAAATCGGAGGCCTTAGAACTTGAATGCACCTCGTATGTGACAGAGGAAGGAAACGCTTTTCTGAACTGTATCGTGAGACACTATTGCACTTTGATGCTCCCCAAACATCAGATAATTAACGGTAATCAGTTAAACATCACTATCTCCACCCCCCCCCCCCCCCCGCACCCCCCACCCAAGGAATGAAATTCGTAACTTCCAAATCATACTGAATAATCGTGATAATCTTCTTTACAAAAGGAGAAGTACCACTCTTGTGCCTCGTCAACACATTGTCAGGTTCGCTGTAAACTATTGGATATTTCGAAAACTTTCTCTAGACTATTTGAAAAAACGGCGATGCATGTTAATGAGGAGAAAATTTTTACTGCACCACGACGCCCGTCCGCCCGCTGTGCGTACTACACAGAAAACTGTGTCGTCACGAAGTTTAGGTCGGCGTGTACACCGTACAAGAGCGAAGGGGGCGGAGGAGGAGGGGGTCGTGGTAGTCAGGATTAACCATCTGTAGACGATAACGTTATAAGAGACTGAGCACAAGTTAGGATTGGGAAGCATGTCGAAGGAAATTGACAACGTCCCGTTCAAAAGAAATACGTCGGCGCTTGTCAGTGATTCTGAGGAACCGCGGAAACCCGAAATGTTGGTGTCTGGCCGGGGGTTTAAGCCTACTAGCTCGAAACGATGCAAGTCCCATAATCACAGCGCCAGCTCGCCTGGTCCTACATTCCATATCTTGAGACAAGCGACTTGGAAGTTTTTAGAAAATCACAGGAATATTTCCGTGGAAGAACTTTTTGTAGGGAATTATGATGTCCATAAGGCGGTGGTAAGGGCACAGAGAGCAAATGAAATGGAATTGGAAATAAGGAATTAGCAGTTCGCAAAAAGTTTTTACAGTTTATTTTTTATTTCGTCACATCTGTGAAGCAGGACTTTATACATTGAAGAGTCAAAGAAACTGGTACATCTGCCTAATACCGTGTAGGGTCCCCGCGAGCACGCAAAAGTGCCGCAACACGACGTCACGTGGACTCTACTAATGTCTGAAGTAGTGCTTGAGGGAAGTGACACCATGAATCCAGCAGGGCTGTCCACAAACTTCTTCATACAATTCGTAAGATTGAAAGTCACAGTTTTCACCCACTCGAAGGACTGTGTAATTCTTGGTAACTTTTTAATATATGATCCTTCGGTATAGTTTTTGACTAGTTTATATCATAAGAAAAGCAAATTTTTCAAAATGTTGGTTTAAAATATAAATCATGAATCCATATCGCTCAAAATGGAAAAAAAAGATGTTTCGAATAGTGTTTTGTGGGACTGTATAGGTCCATAACTGCTTTCATAAGCGAATATCCTTTTCCTTTTGGCTACCCTTTTAGTTTTAAAATATTTTGGCTTACATAAATTTCTTTTCTCAATAACTTGAACGCCAGACAATCATTGCTTGAACACACTTTGTCGATCTTCTTTGACCCACTCACAAAATGTTGGCAGATGTTCAAGAGCAATACTCAAACGGGCTTGTAAAATTTGCCATAATTCGATTATAACATTAACACACAGTAATACATCATACCATAAATGCAATGATAAGATAAATTCCGAGCTGAGCATTTCGCACAAAACCGAATCACACTCACTGACTATCTGATTCTGCCGTGTCATTTTTTAAGCTTTCAGTGCATTCATAGTCATCAAATGCCTCGATTCTGCTTTCCCACCTTGTGACTGATAGATTTTCACAGTAAGCTTTGGTTTGCCTAAAATTAATTTCCAGCGTTTGGTGTATGTTGAAGGCAGCAAATAAAATGTCTGAATAAAACCTGACAATGTTTATGCTGCCGCTGAAGAATTAGCTGAGTCTATCAACAGCAGGTTCCAGCTGGGTGCAAAAACTATCATGGGATTTATATTTAACATTCGAGTTTAAACTCTGCTACTTGTACACGCAATATTTTTTCAGTTGTATTCTTCGCCACGACAGTTTTGAATGTCTAATGAATCTTTCCTAGCTTCTCCAGTATTGCGTTATTAACATATCTGTCAGTCGTCCCAGCGACGGCTAGAAATCTGTTAAAGACATATTCCACTGCGCCATTTGATGCACACTGTAGAGCCAAAGAAACTGGTACACCTGCCTAATATCGTGTAGGGCCCCCGCGAGCTCGCAGAAGTGCCGCAACACGACGTGGCATGGACTCTACTAATGTCTGAAGTAGTGCTGGAGAGAGCTGGCACCATGAATCCTGCAGGGCTGTCCACTAATCCGTAGGAGTGCGATTGCGGGAGGATTGCACTTTTGTCACGTTGAGCGATTCTCTGCAATCGTCGTTGGCCCCATTCTTGCTGGATCTTTTTCCGGCCACAGCGATGTCGGAGATTTGATGTTTTACCTGATTCCTGATATTCAAAGTCACTCGTGAAATGGTCGTACGGGAAAATCTCCACTTCATCGCTACTTACGAAATGCTGCGTCTCATCTCTCGTGTGCCGACTATAACACCACGATCAAACTGACTTTAGTCTTGACAACCTGCCATTGTCGCAGCAGTAACAGATCTCACAACTGCGCCAGGCACTTACATAGGCGATGCCGCAGCGCCCTATTCTTCATGTTCACGTATCACTGTATTTTAATACGTGTGCCTATACCATTTTCTTTGGCACTTCAGTGTATGATATTCCTAACGATCTTATTAGCTTATCACAACAGTTACATGATTTTACGATACTTCTCTAAATCTTATGTACGTGTTGTTCAGCAAGAAAATAACAGAAAATAAGGATACGTGAAAAAAAACGTAGCATTAGAAAGAAAACATAAATCGTCACCCCTTTAATGTCCGAACACCTTGGTACGAAAACTACAATGCCAGCCTGTACCACTAAATACGTGTCTTAATATCTTACGTAGTGACATCCTGTTACTTGCTTTAAAAATTGATCTACGTTTCTCTGGATTCATGGTTAGTTCGGCTTTGAAACTGAGTAATTCTCTCTTTCTCGCAACGAAATTCGACTTTTCTACGTACCTCTTTGCAACCTTTACCATAAAGCAATTCAGCATCTTCGCAGGCGCGCTTTGTGTCTGATTTCATTCGAGCCGTTAACATTGTAGAATTCGAACGTCAGCCTACTACCAGTTTCGTCGATTTTGTGTGCACATTCTCTCAAAATAATCATAACTGTCTGTAATAAAAACACCTTCATTAACCATAAATTGGTCCTCTCATATCAAAGATAACATAACATCACCATCAGCTACTTCTTGTAGTTGAGATGCACCATTTTGTGGGACTGTGTCTGATTCCCAGCTGATGTAGCTTCCCCACCTTCATCGACTTAAGCAAAAGTGCTGGCGACACCTCAATACACTTTACTGCCTCACTAACACTAGCTGGGGTGCAGATCATTCTACCCTTTTACGGCTCTACCGTGTCCTGATTCTGTCCAGTCTTGATTATGGAAGTCTTGCATATGGTTCGACATCACCCTCAGTATTGCAGATACTGGACCCTATTCATCATTGTTGGGGGCCAACTTGAGACAGGAACTTTCCGAAGTAGTCATGTGAACATAACCTGTTAGGCGCCAACGACAGCGCTGAATACGCTATATGCTTCCCTGAACATCCCAACTACTACGTCCCTTTCCCTGGAAGTGAGCTCCACCTCGCAGAACTGTGTTTCCAGTTTCTGTATTCTTCCAATATCTCTGTTCAGAACAGCAGCTTTCTTCACTGTGGTCTCTCGTGAGGGAGACATCGCATCTACCCCCATGGCTTGTGCCCCAACCTCAGGTTTGTCTGAAGATCTCCTTTGGTCCAAATGATTCTGTTATCCTCGCGATTTTTCGCCTCCTTTTCTTTGCTGTCCTTGAGATGTATCCAAGTTCAGAACTGGTATTCACCGATGGCTCAACAGTGGACAGATGAACAGATTTTGCGTATACACATGCACAGTGCAGTGAACTCCCCTCTCTGTCGAACGGCTGCAGTATCCTCATTGCTGAATTCATGGCCAGTAAACTAGCACTTAACCATATTCGTTCTTGCATTGTCAAGAGTATCCTAATCTGTAGTGTCTCCCTTAGCAGCGTTCAGGCGATAGACCACTGCTAATCTCATCACCCACTAGTTTCGGACAACTAGTCATGTTGGGCTTTCGGGAAATGAACGAGCTGACCGGTTGACCAAATTGGCCACCAGGGTGCTGATTCTGGAAATGGGGGTCCAAGAATCGGACTCTCGATCTGCCGTCGATTGCTGGAGGTCTGAAACTCAGATTGGTCTGCCCTAAACTCTCCAAACAAACTGAGGACAATTAAGGAGACCACGATCACATAGCAGTCTTCTCTGCATGCATCTCACAGGGAATCTACCATCCTCTGTGGACTCCACATTGCCCACACTTGGCTGACCCATGGCCACATTCTCCGATGTGAGCATCCCCCTTACTGCCGATGCGGAGCCCGCCTGCAATGGCCCATTTACTCACAGACTGCCTTAATTTGGCTGCTTCGAGACTGCATCTTAATCTTCCTGACCAGCTCCCTCTTGTGCTAGCAGACAATGCCAAAGCGGCTGATGTGGTGTTACGTGTTGCCAGCGAATGTGGTTTCTTTGTATCCCTGCAAGTTAAGGCTTTCTGGTCTCATTGACCATCTACGCGGTTAGTAGGGCACCCGTCTCCTGCTCGCCCTTGCAAGCTAGGGCTTTCTGGTCTCATTGACCATCTACGCGGTTACCCGTCTCCTGCTCGCCCCCCCCCCCCCCCTGCAAACAAAAAATAAACTACCTAAGTCTCTTTTTTAGAAGTCATAATGGAAACGTAGATTACTTCTCGTATATACGTCACCAGCTAATGAGTTGTATCGAGTAACAGTCACTGGCAGTAATTCACTCGCAAAGCATGGTTTGGCTCTTTTGTTTTTATAATTCTTATAGGTCTTGCCGTTTTTTCTTCGTAGATTTTCTTCCTCTAGTGAAACTGTATATGATGTTTTTTGGAACAGAGTAAGTTAACAGGAATTAATAAATGTCGCTTTCCTTCGGTCGTTTATATAGCTGCTCCCAGAAGTGCGATGCGGGGGCACTATTAACGGCGCTGCAACTGAGGTTCAAAAATAGTTCAGATGGCTCTGAGCACTATGGGGCTTAATTTCTGAGGTCATCAGCCCTCTAGGACTTAGAACTACTTAAACCTAACTAACCCAAGGACATCACACACATCCATGCCCGAGGCAGGATTCGAACCTGCGACCGTAGCGGTCGCGCGGTTCCAGACTGTAGCGCCTAGAACCGTTGGGCCACTCCGGCCGGCTGCAACTGAGGTTCCATACTACTGTTAAAGTGTCTTCAGCAGTCGTACAGATGAAAATACAGGGAAATGAAAACACTGTGGTTTAATAATATCACAGCTCGAAGTAAGACCGAGAGGATAAGCATTCGTGCAGGTGGAATTGTCGAGCAAGAAAACGCAAACACAAATATTTAGCAACGGATTCTTTTCTTTATTTATGAATACGAAAGTATACTAGCTGAGAGAAGTTTGTTTCGGTGCGGTCTTTAATGTGTGTCCGCAATTGCTAATGTCAGCTCAACTCTCTCCATTACACTGCTGGAACAACGCTCTGCGGATTAACTGCGTTGTTGACGAAGAGCCTGGCTCTGCGCTGTATTATAGGGCGCCGCACAACTGCGGAACTAACAGGTCTCTGTCTTACCAGTAAATATGTCAGAGTTCACATACAGAATGTCTGCTATCACTTGCCGATTGAAACGTGAGATCAGACTGAAACCACGGTAACAATGTAACAGGACAGAACTGCAGGTGAGACATGATCGCCACTTCCGTAACACTCTTGAAGATGTTCGTGCCTTCCTGGTGGTCCAGCTAGCAATTACTCTATCCGTGTTTGCAAATCTGTTGTTTTGCAATTAAACGCTGTAAGCATCATTAGTCATTTATTATATACAAAGAGGTGGGCGTCCCTGAATAGCCAAACCGCGGTTGATCGCTATGATGGGATGCTGTTTGTTTTAAAATATTAAAAAAAGTTCCTATCGATAAAGCGAGTAACGTGCTGGAGGAGGAATGGGAGTTGAAGCATGAAATCCTTGGGTCACTGTAAAAGTATGAGCCTTCTTGAGTAGCCCATCGTTACATTTGCTTCTCATGAGACTGACATCGAGCATAGGTGAGGTCTCAGCTCCGAATCGCTAATGATGTTGGTGCTTTCGTGAAAGGCTTATAAATAGTTCTGTTACTACCAAAGTGCAAGCCCTTCCTGAGATTTAAAAATTCTGAGAGTAGCGTACACTCTCATTTACACCTAGCAAGGGTTCAGCGTTAGGGAGCTGTTTTAACGTCCACTTCTGAAGAGAGTAAGGTATTCATTCTGTTTGGTAATAATTATTGTTCATTTCCTTACACCTTTGATTACTTTTGTCTCCTAAACTGCTTCTCGATATACTTACTGATATCTCGATCTATGATGGCGATACGTTATGACTAATGCACTGAAACCGATGAAAGATGGTTCCTCTTGTACCATGAGGGCTATTACTCATACCAGAGGAAATGCAAGAATGTGTGTGCTCTCTGCCGTGCAGGAGGTACAAGATGACATGCCTTCAGTTATCAGGGAACTTATCAATCCTTGAAAATTAGACAATTTGATCAGCGGAATACCGTTGTGACTAAATACTCTTAATAGATTTTAGTCTTACGTAAAATCAGTAAGCCGTTCGAAAACATCTATTCACTCACTCAGTAACCATAATGGCACCGAAACGGAAAATGACAAAGAAGGCCGAAATACTGAATTCACTCATCCGAAACTGTTTCACCGCAGAAGATCGTAACGCCGTCCCTCACTTCAAACGTCGTACAAACTCCGAAATGGCAGCTATTGAGGTAACTGATCACCGAATAGAAAAAAAAATTCAATTGCCTTGCAGTGGAAAGGCATCAGGACCAGACGACATACCTGTAAGATTCTACAAAGATTATGCGAAAGAACATGCTCCCTCTCTAGCAGCAGTTCATCGTAGATCGCTGAAGTAACGAAGGGTACCTGGCGACTAATAGACGCAGGTCATGCCCCTTTTTCAAGGAGGGTCGTAGGACAGACGCACGTAATTATAGGCTTATGTCTTAGACGTCAGTCTGTTGAAGAATTATGGATCATGTTCTGTGCTCATGTATTACTAGGTTTTTGGGGAGCAAAATTCTCCTCTATGAAAATCAACATGGATTTCGCAGACAGAGAAGTTGCAAATCTCAGCCCGCTCTGTTCCTCCATGAGATCCGCAGCACTGTTGACATTGGCGCTCAGATTGATATCGTGTTCCTTGACTTCGGGAAGGCATTTGAACTGCTCCGCATCGGACCGTATCTGCGATTGGATTCAAGGCTTCGTTGCAGACAGAATTCAACACGTCGCTCTTAACGTAACAAAGTCGACAGATGTAAAGTTAATTTCCGAGGTATCACAAGGAAGCAGCGTTACTGTTTACGAATTGTATAAATGATATAGTTGAAGGCGTCTGAAGCTCTTTAAATGCTGTTCGCAGACGATGGTGGTTGCTGTAGGAAGGTAACAATGCCAGAAGACAATGACGCTCTGCAGAAGGACCTACGGAGGAGTGATGAATGATGCTGGGATAAAATAAATATAACGTATTGCACATATATAAGAATAGACAACCACTATTGTACAACTACACTGTTGATGATAATTTGCTGGAAACAGTAACCTCCGTAAAATATCTAGGAGTATATATCTGGAGCGATCTCAAGTGAAATGACCACATAGAAGGAATAGTAGGAAAAACACATGAGAGACTAAGATTCATGGGAAGAATGTTACGGAATTGTAATTCATCCGCTAGAGAAGTGACTTACAAGGAGGTCGTTCGAAAGATTCTTGAGTATTGTTCATCAAACTGGAACCTGTACAAAGTACGACTAACAGAAGAAATAGAGAAGAGCGGCGCGTTTTGTCACAGGATCATTTAGTCGAAGCGAGAGCGTCACAGAGATGATCAACAAACTTCTGTGGCAGACGCTACAAGAGATGAGTTGTGCATGACGAAGAGGCTTACTGTTGAAATTTCGAGAGTGGACTTTCTGGGAACAGTCGGACAACGTATTACTTCCATCCACATAAGTCTCGCGAAAAGATCACAACGAGAAAATTCGATAAATTAAGAGCTAATACAGAGGCTTACCGACAATTATTCTTATCTATGTGTCATTTGCGAGCGGAACAGGGATGAGGGAATCAGTTAGTAGTCCCAGAAGTAACATCACCCACACACCATCAGGTGACTTAGGGAGTACTGAAGTAGACTTTCGTATGCCATGTTCGACCCAGAGCACCGTTTACTGTCAGCAGTGTTAAAGAAAAAAAAATCACGTGTAAACGACCGATCTAGTGGCTGAAAGAGGCAAACAGGTGGTTATAGAACGAGATTGGGAAAGTGAGGAAGATACTGGTAGACTAACGCGTCGAGTAGATGGCGAGGCGTGTTCATATGTTGCAGATGTTATAGCGGTGACTTCAAAAGGCGAAGGACTGGGTTCGAGCCCAACTCTGGCACACTCTTTCAACCACGTAGGATAATTCACCATCTCAAGTTCTACCTTAGAGCTACCACTCGGCTGTTTCAAACTTATTTCCACTGACTCCAGTAGGAAACAAAAAGAATCCTAGGCCCGTCCACGAATTTGATACTGCTCGACGACATCACCTCTACCCTAGAAGGCAACCGATTGCGATTCTTGTGCCATCCCTATTTGAAAGCATCATTTTTCAATCGGATGTGTTCATTGTGACCGACGGATATGATCTCAAACGACAAAGAGAACAATATGGCTCATACTGTAGACGTCATATTGTCTCCTTTTTTCTCACAATATTACTGGCTCGAAAAAGCCATTTTTGTAAGTGATAAGACAACCACATTTCAGATTTGTTTCACGACTTTCAGTTTAGGACGTTTTTTACATTATTGAACCTGTTTCAGAAATTGTAAGCGATATCCACATGTGTGTACAACAGCGTAATCTGTCATGACGTCCCCCTGTGGACCTGGGGGTTAGAATAGGCCCGAGGTATTCCTGCAAGTCGTAAGAGGCGACTAAAAGGAGTCTCTCACTTTCTGGCCCTATGAGTTCAGGTCCCATTCTATGGTTTGACATGCCACTTTCAAAATTCTACGGAAGTGCAGGCCATATGGGGAAGGACACCCTACGTGGTGCACAAGTTATCCACAGTGCCCTTAGATTTGCTCTCTTGACTCTCTTGTCATGGCTTTGCATCTCCACCTGTAATTCAACTATTTGGGCGAGGACACTTTCCGGGGTATGTCATCTTCTGTTGTCTCGTGTCCTCTTTCACCCCCATGACAATATTGGATTTCTCTGCGCCCAGTATCCAGCACGGTAGCCAGTCCGTTGTGGTGATGCCGTCATGTACCCATTTGGTGGTAGCCCTCTGACAACACAGGGATTGCACTGCTGATGCCTAAGCTGTAAACCCTCGTATGACAAGGAGTAGATGCCTGTCTTCCTGGGGCATCAGGAATCCATCATGCCAGTTGACCTTTGCTGTGGCTGGTGGCGCCTGTGGGGAGAGCCCCTGATCATAGTGGACGGCATGAGGACGGATGACCTGCAATGAAGCGGACTAAGTCATCTCGTGCTGGTGACCGTACAGCACCATCAGTCTCTAAGAAGGGCAAGATCGAATACAATGCCGACATGTATGATCCCTAAATCGTTTCCCTCCCGCGCTACACCATGGGAGGAATGTAGGGCAATAGAACGGAGAGAGCTATATTCGCCTCGGGTTTTAGTCTGTAGCAGAGCTGATGGGGGCTCGTTTCTACCTACGAAGCCTCAATTTTTCGTTGAACACCTTGAGGATGGGTTTGGAGATTTGACAGCGCTGTCTAAGATGCGAAACGGCTTAGTCTTGATTCAGACAGCATCCCCAGCCCAATCCCAAGCGTTTCTCGCCTGTGACAAGCTGGGTGATATTCCTGTTTCCGTCACTCCCCATAAAGGCCTCAACATGGTCCAGGGGATCATTATCCATCGCGATCTCCTCTTGCAGTCTGACGACGAGCTCCGCGCCAATTTAGAACGAAGATGTGTTCATTTCGTCTGGCGCATTTGCAGGGGACCTAAAGACAACAGAGTTGCTACCGGTGCCGTCATCTTGGCCTTTAAGGGTGATTGATTGCCTGAAAAGGTCAAGGTGATGGTTTACCACTGTGATGGTAAACCATATGTCCCTCCTCCTATGTGGTGCTAAAGTGCTGGAAGCCCCCCTGTGGGTCCGGGGATTAGAATAAGCCCAAAGTATTCCTGCCTGTTGTAAGAGGCGACTAAAAGGAGTCTCACACGTTCTGGCCTTTATGTGATGGTCCCCTGTAGGGTTTTACCTCTGTTTTTCAAAATTCTCCCAAAGAGCGAGCCAGTTGGGGAAGGGCGCATTACATGGTGCATCATATCCATTGTGCATTGAGATCTTTAGCCCACTATCTCGTCGTCGCACTGCAGTACAGCTCGTTCTCCATCTCTTGGGCGAGGATGCCTTCCTGGGTGCGTTTTCTACCATGCAGTATGCAGTGTCGCTTTTTTCGCCGATGACGTCCGTGGATGTCTTTGCACCTCATATGCAGCACGGTAGCCCGTCTGTTGTGGTGGGTCTGCCATATACGCTGTTGGTTGTAGCGCCCTGACTACACAGGGATCACTCTGCTGATGCCTGCGCCATTAAATCTCAACGTATGCCAAGGAGTAGATGCCAGTCATCCTGGGGCATTAGGACTCCCAGCAATGGCCGTCCTGCCAGGTGGCCTTTGCTGGGGTTGGGTGGCACCTGTGGGGAGGGCTCCTGGTCGGAGTGGGTGGCATAAGTGTGCATGACACGCAATGTAGCGTACCATGTTATCACTTGCTGGTGATCAAACACAAGCAGTCTCTAAGCATTCGAAGTCTCAATAAAATGTAAGAAAGCACAACCCTAAATCATTCCCCTCACTGGCCACACCATGGGAGGAACGCAGGCTAAGGTTGGCATCGGATCTTATTCACCCTGGTACCTTGTTCGTTCGAGAGCTGATGGGGAATCTTTCATGATGATGAAGCCTCAGTTTTTTGTTGAGCATTTAGAGGACAAGTTTAGGGAGGTGGAGGGACTGTCCAAAATGAGATCTGGGTCAGTCTTGATCAGAACAGCATCCTCTGCCCAGTCACGGGCGTTACTCATTTGTGACAAGCTGAGGGATGTTTCTATAACCATCACACCTCACAAGAGTTCAAATATGATCCAGGGTATCATATTTCGCAGAGACCTTCTTTTGCAGTCTGACGATGAGCTGTGAGCCAATTTAGAGCGGTGAGGTGTACATTTCGTCTGGCTTGTCCACCAGGGTCCAGGGGATAATCAGGTTGCCACTGGTGCCTTCATCTTGGCCGTCGAGGGTGATACATTGCCCGAGAAGGTCAAGGTCTCCCCCGATGCAGTGCTTTAAGTGCTGGAAGTTCGGCCATATGTCTTCCCGCTGCACTTCCAGCGTCACATATCGAGATTGCGGATGTCTGTCACATCCCAATACTCCATGTGCCCCACCTCCCATACGTGTCAACTGCAGAAAGCACCATTTGCCTTGTTCGCCAGACAGCATGATTCTCCAGAAAGAAAGGAAAATCATGGAGTACAAGACCCTGGACCGACTGACCTATTCTAAGGCCAAGAGAAAATTTGAACACCTGCATCCTATACATATGACATCGTCTTACGCCGCCACTGCAACAGTTCTGGCACCGTCAGCTCCGCCAACCCAGTCACCTCTCACAGCCAGAAGACTACACCTGCCCCCTTGATGGTGGGGGGCATTTCCCACCCTGTTGCTCCCGCACCACCTACTTCGGGAGCAACCCCCCCCCCCCCCCCACCATCGGGAACGTACATCCCCACTTCTAAGCTGGAGAAGCATAAGCCTTCTTCGGCTTTTCTCGCTAGAAAGGGGTCCCTAGGGTCACTCCCTTCCAGGTTTCTGCTAGTGGGAGAGAAGACACCCATCAGTGGCTGAAGAACAACAAAGCAGCTGGCCTTAGGGCTTCACGCTCATCCTCAGTCCTCCCAGTCAGGGAAACCCAAGGAGCAGCGCGAGAAATCGAAAAAGAAGGCCCATAAGAACAATGAAATTGCGGTGCCACCCACGCCATCACTACCTACCAGCTCTGCGTCTGGGGTAAGGTGGAGATTCTGGCGTGGGCTGAGGACCTGGATCTCGCCAGACCCTCAGAGAGAATGGATATAGACTGCTCAGGCAATAAGTCGGTGGCAGCAGGTGACCCTGAGGTGTAAACTGCCTCATTGAATGTTCCATGCCTTCCCAATCTCACGATGTCATCCTCCAGTGGAATTGCGGCGGTTTTTTCCACCGCCTGGCTGAGCTATGGCAATTGTTCAGCTTTACACCTGCTTTCTGCATTGCCCTTCAAGAAACATGGTTCCCGGCAATGCGGACCCTTGCTCTCTGCGGCTAATAAGGGGTAGTACAGGACTATAATCGGGTGTCACGTGGAGTTCGCGTTTATGTCCTAAACTCGGTCTGTAGTGATAATGTGCCCCCTTCAAGCCCCTCTTGAAGCTGAGGCTGTCAGAATAAGGACGACACAGGAAATAAATGTCTGCAATATATATCTTCCTCCAGGTGGTGCAGTACCCCTGAATGTATTAGCTGCACTGATTGATCAACTCCCTAAACCTTTCCTACTTTTGGGAGATTTTAACGCCCATAACTCCTTACGGGGTGGCACCGACTTCACTGGCTGAGGCAGAGATGTCGAAACTTTGCCGTCGCAATTCGACCTCTGCCTCTTCAATACTCAGGTCACCACACATTTCAGTGTGGCTCATGGTAGTTACTCGGACATTGATTTATCAATTTGCAGCCCAGGACTTCTCCCATCTATCCACTGGAGAGCACATGGCGACCTATGTGGTAGTAACCACTTCCCCATCTTCGTTTCACTGCCCCGTTGTCAGGCCCATGGACGCCCGTCCGGATGGGCTTTAAACAAGGCAGACAGGGAAACTTGTACCTCTACAGTCACCGTTGACTCTCCCCCACACGGTAACAATGATGTGATGGTTGAGCAGGTGACTACAACAAACGTTACTGCGGCAGAAAATGCGATCCCTCGCTCTTTAGGGTGCCCCTGGCGAAAGGCGGTCCCTTGGTGGTCGCCGGAAGTCGCTGAGGCAATTAAGAAGCGTCGGCGAGCTGTACAGCGGCATAAGCGGGACCCTTCCCTGGAGCACATCACAGCCTTTAAGTGGCACCGTGCCCATGTTCGCCAGCTTATCAAAAGGTGGAACCAGGAGTGCTGGGAGAGATATATCTCGACCATTGGGTGCCATACGTCACCTTCGCAAGTCTGGACAAAGATCATACGTCTTTTTAGGTACCAGACCCCAGCAGGTGTCCCTGGCATTAACATCAATGGCGTGTTATCTACCAACGCAAAAGTGATTGCCAAGCACTTTGCTCGAGCCTCTGGATCGGAGAACTACTCCCCAGCCTTTCACACCTTCAAACAGGGGATGGAACGGAGAGTCCTCTTGTTCGTTACACTCCACAGTGAACCCTATAGTATCCCATTTGCAGAGTGAGAGCTCCTCAGTGCCCTTCCACATTGCCCTGAAACAGATCCTGAGCCAGTTCGGATCCATGGTCAGATGATTAGACATCTCTCATCTCTCACTACAAGCGACATCTCCTCATCATCTTCGACCGGATCTGGTGCGATGGTGTCTTTCCATCGCAATGGTGGGAGAGCACCATCATTTCAGTGCTCAAAACCGGTAAAAACCCGCTTGATGCGGATAGCTATCGGCCCATCAGCCTCACCAACGTTCTTTGTAAGTTGCTGGAACGTATGGTGTCTCTTGGGTTGGGTCCTGGAGTCACGTGGCCTACTGGCTCCATGCAAGGGCGGTTTCTGCCTGGGCCTCTCTACCACTGATAATC
Organism: Schistocerca americana; assembly: GCF_021461395.2. Lineage (NCBI taxonomy): Eukaryota > Metazoa > Arthropoda > Insecta > Orthoptera > Acrididae > Schistocerca > Schistocerca americana. Next base: position 672,081,365 of record NC_060122.1, read on the forward strand.
TTGCGTCCCTCGAGTCTGCCATCCAAACAGCCGTTTCCAGATGCCAACACCTTGTTCCCGTCTTTTTTGACACCACCTGGCGACATCATATCCTTGCCACGTTATACGATTGGGGTCTCTGAGGCCTGCTTTAGATTTTTATCTAAAATTTCCTGTCGCTTCGTACTATCCGTATCGAAGTTGGTGCCTCCCATAGTTCCCCCCATATCCAGGAGAATGGGGACCCGCAGGGTTCTGTATTGTGTGTATCTCTATTTTTAGTGGCCATTAACGGTCTAGCAGCAGCTGTAGGGCCGTCCGTCTCACCCTCTCTGTATGCAGACGACTTCTGCATTTCGTACTGCTCCACCAGTACTGGTGTTGCTGAGCGACGCCTACAGGGAGCCATCCACTATGTGCAGTCATGGGCTCTAGACCACGGCTTCCAGTTGTCGGCCGTTATGCTCTTCTGTTGGCGTCGTATTGCTCATCCGGAACCAGGACTTTACCTTACTGACAATCTCCTCACTGTAGTGGAGACACATCGATTTTTAGGACTGGTTTTCGATGCCTGATTGACTTGGCTTTTTCACGTTCGTCAGCTTAAGTGGAAGTGCTGGCAGCACATCAATTCCCTTCGCTGCCTGAGCAACACCAACTGGGGTGCAGATCGCTCTACGCTGCTGCAGCTCTACAGAGCCCTTGTTCAATCCCACCTTGACAATGAGAGTCTGGTTTATGGTTCGGCGGCGCCCTCAGCGTTGCGTTTACTCGACGCAGTGCACCACTGTGGCGTTCGGAGCTTTTAGGACGAATCCGGTGGCCAGCGTCTTGGCGGAGGCCGGAGTCCCTCCATTGCAGATCAGGCGGTGCACAACTGCTCGCCAGTTACATTGCACGCGTTTGTAGTTCTCCTGCGCATCCGAATTACTGTCTCCTTTTCCCACCCATGGCGGTTCATCTCCCGTATTGGCGGCCCAGGTCAGGGATTACAATTGTAGTTTGTGTCTGATCCCTTCTGTCTGAACTGGAGTCCTTCCCTTGACCTCCTATACTCGAGGTCCATTTGCATACACCTCCTTGGTGTACACCTAGGCCGTGGCTTCGCCTGGACCTTTCACATGGCCCAAAGGACTTTGTTCACCCCGCGGCTCTCTGCTGTCACTTCCTCTCGATGCTTGACATGTACCGAGGACATGAAGTGGTTTATACTGATGGCTCGATGGCTGATGGTCACATCGGCTTCGCTTATGTCCATGGAGGACATATTGGACAGCATTCCTTGCCCGATGGCTGCAGTGTTTTCACTGCAGTGTTGGTGGCTACATCTCGTGCTTTGAGCACATCCGTTAATGCTCTGGGGACTCGTTTCTTCTGTGTACTGACTGCTTGAGCAGCCTACAAGCTATCGACCAGTGCTACCCTCGTCATCCTTTGGTAGCGACCATACAGGAGTCCATCCATGCCCTGGAACGGTTCGGTCGTTCAGTGGTGTTTGTGTGCATCCCAGGACTTGTCGGAATCCCAGGCAACGAACACACTGACAGGCTGGCCAAACAGGCTACACGGCAACCGCCTGTGGAGATCGGCATTCCAATAACTGATCTGGGTTCGTTTTTACGCCGCCAGGTTTTTGGGCTTTGGGAGACGGAATGGCATAGTATCAGTACACGCAACAAACTGCGTGCAATTAATGAGACCACGAACGTGTGACAGGCCTCCATGCGGACCTCTCGCAGGGGCTCTGTGGTTATCTGCCGGCACCGCACTGACCACGATTGGGCGACCCACGGCTACCTCCTGCGCCATGAAGATCCGTCGATACGGCGCCCGGTTGACAGTGGCCCTTATTCTGGTGCAATGTCCCACTTTGAATGCCCTGCGACGAAATCTTCTGTTACCGGACTCGTTGTCGCTAATTTTACCTGACAACACCTTTTCGGCTGATTTAGTTTTACGTTTTATTCGTGAGGGTGGGTTTTATCATTTGATCTAAGTTTTAGCCCATGTCCTTTGTCCCTCTGTCTACTGTTTTTAGGGTGGAAGTTTTAATGTGTTGCATAGTGGCTAGCTTCTTCTTTTTATTCTCATGGTCAGCCAGCCATGGTAATCTGTTTTGTCGTTTTAATCTCTTCTACCTTTTTCTTGCGTGTCTGTGGTTTTCTTCTCTCCTTTCGTCCATTTAAGTGTTTATTGTCCTTCCGTCGTTCTTGTGGTTTTTCCTTTCTCTCCGTTTTGTGCTGTCAGTCTCTCTTGTTTTATTCTGACCTCTGTGGCATTGTTTTATTCGGAACAAGGGACCGATGACTTATCAGTTTGGTCCCTTCGCCCCCTCTTTTAAGCAAACAAGCCAACCTATTTAATGGCGTGGGCAGGTATTTTGTTGACCACACGAACGCCTTTTAGTGAAATTGTACTGGTGAATAGGCAAGGTGTAACTGCTGTCAGGTGTCGTGTCTGGATCTTGGTACCTGATGTATGGTTGTTGCGAGGTGCTGTGGGCCCAGACTTCGTATTGATGGACGATAATGCTCGACCTTATACAGCAAGGGTGGTTGATGTTTTCTTGGTAACTGAAGATGCTGCACGCATGACGTGGCCGCCTCGCTCTCTCGTTTTGAACCCGATACATATGTCTGGGATGCACTAGGAGGACGGGATGCATCATGCCAGCGTCTACCACCCACTCCCCAAGACTTGCGAGTAGCTCTGCAGGAAGAATGGGAATTATTGCCTACTGAACACATTAACCAGTTGTGCAAATCTGTTAAGTTGGAAAAAACTAACAACATTTTTGTCTACCGTTAGGCATGTTACAGTTGTTTACGTTCTGTGTTATTTACATTGTTTCTACTTTAGTGTCACCTGCTTATGCTGTTATGTGGCAAAATAAACGCAACCTTGCCAAATTTCGGTTTGTTGCTTTCATTTTGGACACCAGTGTGTATGGCACCACATCATTCACTGCACCCATTTGGGTAAACCGTAAATGTACAGTTCAGGGTGAATAAACGTAGTTATCTCATATATTTTTGTGTAGAGTGGCTTGAAACAACTCGAAAGAAAGAGTAACAAGTATTTTTTGTGAAAATATTTCAAATACTGGTCTCATCTGTTCTTGTTTTAATTTTCATGAATTTATCAGAAAATTCCCTCTCATTTTTTCCACAAATAGGAGCATATTATTACAGAATTTGTCTCAAGGGAAAAGAGTAATAAATACGTGGAAAATGATAGAAATGATCATTGTATGTGAAACTCGCATATAAGCACATGCTCTGTTTCAATGATTCCCGTGATAAACTCCTGTAAATACTTTTTATCATTATGAAAATGGTTTTATTTCCGATGACTGAGCTGTTGTGTACCGCGTACAGTAATATCAGTGTTTAATTGCCAATAGTGAGAACTAGTAGTGTGCCGCATTTCGCGAGATGCACAGGGTGAACCAAAGTTCAGGCATTCCGATGGCACAGCGCTTTTCCAGTACAAAAGGTCTATAACAAAATTTCATCCTTTGCATGTTTTCGTAGAAAAATGAACGTCAAAGAAAGTCAGTCTGGCAACACTGTGGTCGCATTTACAAGTTTTTTCTTCCAATACTGTTTGCTGCACTGCCCAGATAGTGCACTGGGCAGGTTCGCTTTAGAATACTCGAGATCAGGAGTTAGGTACCGGATCTAGGCGAACATATTTTTACTTTATGGTTTTGATCCGCCCAATAGTGCGCTAGGACAGTGTCGAATTTACGACAAATATTTTCTTCCAATACTGTTTGCTGCACTGGCCAGATAGTGCACTAGGTAGGTTTGCTTTAGAATACTCGAGATCAGGAGTTAGGTACCGGATCTAGGCGAACATATTTTTACTTTATGGTTTTGATCCGCCCAATAGTGCGCTAGGACAGTGTCGAATTTACGACAAATATTTTCTTCCAATACTGTTTGCTGCACTGGCCAGATAGTGCACTAAGTAGGTTTGCTTTAGAATACTCGAGATCAGGAGTTAGGTACCGGATCTAGGCGAACATATTTTTACTTTATGGTTTTGATCCGCCCAATAGTGCGCTAGGACAGTGTCGAATTTACGACAAATATTTTCTTCCAATACTGTTTGCTGCACTGCCCAGATAGTGCACTAGGTAGAGTTTTGCATTAGAATACTCGAGATCGGGAGTTCGATACTGGATCTAGGCGAACATATTTTTACTTTACAGTTTTGATCCGCCCAATAGTGCGCTAGGACAGTGGTGATCAACTTCGTCCATATTGCGTAGAATTTTGATAATGCTTTTAACTTGCTGTAATTCTGCTTTGTTGTAATTCTGCTTTATAAATTTTATGCAGTAACGCTACTTCCCTACTTTATTAATCACAATTTCTGTGGAACCGGTGGGAAGTTAGGAAATTTTACTACTAACAGATACCCAAAAGCGGGCGGTAGGTTAAAAGAAAAAAAGTTGAGTACGCCTATTGTAGCATATATTGATTCTTAAACGATACGTACTCCACAACTAAAGTTTTGTTACCGCCGTATGTGAGTCATCACTCAGATGTGTCATAATATTCATGAAGAGTAATAATCAGTTAAAAATAAATTATCTGTTATAGGACAGAAATAACTACAAAACCTATCAGTTTGGAGATGTAAACAAAACTAGCGTACTAAATTCAATAAGAGTGGCTATTGTAATATTCTAAATGGTAGGTCGTGCGGAAAAGTAATGTCTCTTAATTTTTATTCCGTTCTCAATATCGGTTGAGGTACTACAAGTCATTCGTATTACTCGATCAATTTTGCCGCTTCGCAGGACGCAAGTTGCAACCCTCTGGAGCTGGATGGCTCAGGGTTGTAGCGTGTAACATGGCGGTGTGTTAACGTAACTACGCCGGTGCGTGAGAAACAGTGTGCTGTAATCGAGTGGAATAAGAAAACCATTTTGCTCTCATCTGTGTGTTAGTATTAAATAACTGATGTGTTTTGTGTAGGACCTGGTGTAGTTTCTGTGTGTCGTTCAAGAAGCCAGATACTGTTATCAAGCCGTCTAATGTTGGAAAGTAAAAAAACTTACACCTAGATGCGAAGACAGGCTCTTGAGCACGAACTTGCTAATTCAAAATTCTAATCATTGCACCAATTGGGCAGCACTGCTAACATTACTGAATGAAGATACTTGTCGTGTATGTGATCACCGTGTTGCCAAATTGCCTTCCTTTGAAGTCCATTTTCTACTGAAAATCTGCACGGGGCGAAGTATTTTTAATGTTAAAGATGTCGCGATATGTTGTCTTGATGGGCGAATTTTGTTTGAGACTATATATTTTATAACGAATTAGCGTAATTTAATGTTACAATTTTTAGTTGGTGACTCTTCTTAACGAAGGTCACAAAAGATACTGAAATTAGCCGCCGTTGACGTCGACGATAGAGTTACCAGACACGCGTAGCAGCTCTGCCGGAGGGCAGCAGTAGCGTTTCCAGTGTTCTGTCGTAGCTCTTCCAATGTGTGGGAATTATTTGAATGCACCTGACACTGTGCTCTCCTCATCGAAAAACTTCTTGCACTGGTGACAGGGTTGTCAAGGCGGTGTATGCAGTTTCTCTGTCTTGTATAAAATCCCCGTACAGTCGTTAACCTTCCGTGAGCCCATCCACATACGGACAAAACAGGTTTTGGTTATACCGGTTAGCAATAATAGTTCGGTGAAATAATCATGTTACGATGCGGACATCAGACACTGCGCTTGAAACTCGAATCTTGAAATTATGCAACAGCTCTCCCAATAACTACGGAGATCTTCTGGTGCGTAATGGCACTTGTTCTGTGAGTCCACACACCCTGACAGGCTGAATCATGGCGTATCTAAAGAAATGAAAAACTGAGCGTTCAGGAGTCCTGATTCCACTTCACTTAGAAACCACCGGCAGAACTCAAAAGTGAAAATTTGCCTGGACGCTTTAAAATCTGCGCAACAGTAAGAATACAGACGCAGGTCCTTTTTGAAAGTGTGTCGACACTTACTCCCACTAGCAGTACACACGTATGCGACTCTCATTCACTCAAACTTAATTACACAGCAGAGTGCTCAGCACAGAGCACACGGAAGACAGCAGTCTGTTGATGCATCAGATTCACGGTTGCCAGCATTTTCTGCGATAGGCAGTTATGTTCAACAACAAGGGTAATTTTCGCATCAGTCATGAAAATGTTCCAAGCTACTTTTATTTTGTTCATCCTTTTACTGGTTTTTAATCACTTAAAGAAGAAAACGATCTATGCCACTGAGCTTGGAATAGGCTCATACTGAACCGTAAGATGAGATTAAAGTACTTACCTCAGAATGCTTATATATACTGAATTAAGATAGTTTCAATAGTTAAATTTGTATGGCCGTCAGTTTAAAAGAGGGAGATTAACCCGAGAAAAGTGTGGGTCCTTAGGGAAAGTGTGCGAGCTTCTTTCTAGTAGTGTGCCTAACGCTATGAGTTGAGTTAGTGTGCAAAGCAGTTCTTCGGTTTGGGACGCTCGCTTTCAATAATGCACATGTTGGTCGGTTACAAGAATGTGGGGCAGACTTCTGCATGTGATTGTGGCTTGAAAGTACTGTTCGTAAGTGGGACATAGTTTCGGTTTTTGTGATCCAGAGGTAAAGTACGTGTAGTGAACCCGAAAAGAGATCACGTATCGAATCCCAGTCGGACCACGGATTTTTTCAGTCTGCCTTCAAGCTCTCAGTGATCTGAAGATTCGCCATAAACGACTTGGGGTTCGGATTCCATGTTAAACTGTAGATACTGTAGATACTCTTTCACCGGCTGGATAACTGAGTTGCATTAGGAACACCCATATCGCGTTTCTAAGTGGTGTCCAGTCGATAGACTAGCATAAGGTCCATCACTGACTGAAAATGCGATGACTACTCAAGTGAAAAAAATTTAACGACTTGTGGGTTCGAACCAAGAGACTTCAAAGTCTGCCTTAATTATATTAATTATTGGGCTTATGTTAGAGATCGGAATTTTCTAATTTGTATTGGCCTATTCCAAATTCTGTCTAACAAAAGTTACTCCATTCTGTTGACATACGCTGTGCAGCAGCTTTATCAAGTTTCATCTTTATCTGTGGAACAGTTTTGTTGGAACACTCTTTTTGCAGAAGTCGTTTTGATTGGGTTTCGTTAAAATGGATGGCCGTCATAAAATACCGGTAGTTCATTTTCAGTTAATCATCACCAATGAAAATGAATAGAAACGTGAAAATTTACGAAGATTGCGACTCTTCGAATTTAGCAATTGAGAAATCGACGACTGATTCCTAACGTAGGACATCTTCGCTTGAAGATGTCCCAAAACAGCAGGAACAGACAGAAGTATCACAAAACTGCGCAATAAAGTTAGTGTTAGACGACTGAAGGTCCATGAAATAGCTGACGCCACTAGAATATCAGAAGAGAGACGTACATTTCATATGAACTTTGAGAAATATTTGTGCAATATGGACGTCGTATTTGTTGAAATATGACCAAAAACAAATGCGAACAGATATTTCTCAGCAACGTTTGGACGATTTTAAGACGAGTCCTGTTATTTTTGGGCACCGATGTGTCGCTTTAGAAGGGAAATGGATTCGTCAATTCGGGCCAGAAATCAAACAGCAATAAATGCAGTGCGTAGGACTAGGAACCGTTGTGCAATTACGTTTTTGCTTCAAGTTGCTCCCGATTTTTGAGGTGGACATGAAAGATAAAAACATTATGCTTGCTCGAACAGTCTGCGGGTGTACAGCCAGTCGATAGTGTCCAACCGGCCCAATATTTCGGCGATCAGACATGTCGCCATCGTCAGGTGCACTGACGAACCGAGCTCCTGAGGGCGGGCGGCCGTCTTAAATCCCCTCCCCTCGCGAGGCTTTCACTCTGCTGTCCGCGCCCGCGCGCCAGTAGTCGGTGAGACGCTGGCGTCGGCGACTGTGGTGTCGCCCGTGTAATTGCCTCGTCCGCCCTAGTCGCCCGTTCGTTTCCTTTGCTGACTGTCTTTTTAATTAGACTCAATGCAGGTTCCCATGCCCTGCTGACGCTGTAGCGCAACCTCGGTAGATGAGTCCGTCCTGGTGCGAATTTCGATAGCCTCTCTAACGACACTGTCACAGTATTTATATGTCTGTGCCAAGACCCTGATATGTTGGTACTCCATTTCGTGATTTTCGGACAAACAGTGCTCTGCGACCGCCGACTTGTTGGGGTACTCAAGTCGAGTGTGCCTCTGATGTTCTCGGCAACGATCTTCGATGGTGCGCACTGTCTGTCCAATATGAGTCTTCCCACATTGACACGGAATCCAGTATATAGCGGCCTTCCGCACACCGAGATCGTCTTTGACACTTCCCAGTAATGCTCGCGTTTTATTTGGTGGGCAAAAGACAGTTCCTACACGGTGTTTCCTCAATATTCGTCCTATTCTCCCCGATAGTGCGCCAGTATACGGTATATAGGCAGTGGCTCTCTCTTTCTCCATGACTGCTTTCGTCTCCACACGATGTACTGTAGAGGTGGGGTGGAGAGCGCGTCTGATCTGCTATGCTGAGTACCCGTCTTTCCGGAATACAGTTTTGAGGTGTTCCAGCTCTTGGGGCATACTCTCTGCGTCAGAGATGGTGCGCGCCCTGTGCACCAGTGTTTTTAGCACCCGATTCCTCTGCGCAGGGTGGTGGCAGCTATCCGCTTGCAAATACAGGTCAGTGTACGTTTTCTTCCTGTATACACTGTGGTCCATGGTGGCATCCGCTCTTCTTCTGACCCTGACATCCAGGAATGGTAATGTTCCTTCTGCTTCGGTCTCCATAGTGAATTTGATGTTCGGATGTATGGAGTTCAGGTGTGTAAGGAAGTCGAGGAGCTTGTCCCTTCCATGGGGCCGGATCACGAACGTGTCATCCACATAACGTAGAAAACAAGTAGGTTTCCATTTAGATGACGCCAAATCTTCCTCCTCGAAGTACTCCATATAGAAATTCGCGACCACAGGCGAGAATGGGCTCCCCATTGGGACTCCTTCTGTTTATTCATAGTATTCTCCATTAAAGAGAAAATACGTGGAGGTCAGAACGTGCTTGAAAAGGTCGGTCGACTTCTCGTGAAATTTCTGTGCAATAAGCTCAACTGACTTTCGAAGAGGCACCCTGGTGAATAATGAAACAACGTCAAAACTCACCAGGATATCTGAATCTTTCAGCTTGAAGTTGTCAAGACGTTTTACAAAGTCCACAGAATTATGAAAATGATGAGGGCATTTACCCACATAAGGGCTTAGTAATTCTGCTTGGTATTTGGCCAGCATATATGTAGGTGCCTTAATGTTGCTGACAATTGGGCGTAACGGCACTCCTTCTTTGTAGACTTTAGGGAGTCCATAAAGTCTTGGCGGTATAGGTCCTTGAGATGTCAGTTTCTTGGCGACACCCCCTGCTAAATCTGCGTCCTTGAGAAGAGCTCTAGTCTTGTTCTCCACCTTCTTTGTGAGGTCAGCACTGATCTTCCTGTAAGATTCGTCATTTAGTAGGCTCTACATCTTCTCAATGTAGTCCTTATGGGAAAGAGCAACCGTAGTATTGCCTTTGTCAGCCGGTAAGACAACAATCTCACTGCTCTGTCTCAGGTCTCTAATGGCTGTCCTCTCCCTGCTGGTAATATTCGACTTGATAGGTTTAGTTCTCGTCAGAGCATAGCAGTTTCCCCGGCGTACTTCTTCAGCTGTTTCAGGTGGTAGTCGGGCAGCAACCTGTTCAACTGCACTAACAATGTCCGCTACCGGCGTGAACCTGGGTGTGGGAGCAGAAGAGTCCCTTCTCCAGGACGAAGGCAATTACACCGACCCCACCACAGACGCCGACGCCAGTGTCTCACTGACCGCTGAAGCGCGAGCGCAGACCGCGGAGAGAACGCCTCGCGAGGGGAGGGGATTTAAGACGGCCGCCCGCCCTCAGGAGCTCAGTTCGTCAGCACACCTGACGATGGCATGTCTTATCGCCGAAATATTTGACACTGTGGACCGGCAGTACACCCGTGGACTGTTCGAGCAAGAAATACGCACGGAGAATCTGAAGAATCACATTATGCTTGCTGTTATCCTTCAATGTCAATTCTTGGAGTATCAATGTAACTTTTTTGTAATCAAATACAACTTATCGGCAACACGGAAATCAGGATCGATACCACGAAAGACTTCCCAATTTGTCAGTACATACTACGAAAAAGTGGAAAACAGTTCAACCTTTCAAGATCGAATGAGGTTTGGTGTTTTTATTCAGGACATTCAAAACCCTGTTTTTGTAAAAATATCGATGCACGGAAATTAAGATGGCTGATCAGTAACTTCAATTTATACATTTTTTGTTAGAGTTTGCTGAAAGACTAGGTTGTAGGTCTTTCACTGTCTTGGAGTTGTCTGTGGTTACGACGCTGACGTTGTCCGAAAATAGCGTACAGAATGAATGACTGCCATTATTTGCTTGGTTGACTATCGTTAATTTATGTTAACTCAAGTCACAAAAAAACATAACAATCTGTTGTAAACATTGAGATCTATTTTCAACAGCGAAGCACGTGGCGGATGTAGGCACTTCTCGTAACTGATAAATTCTCTTCTTTCTCATATTTTCTCTTTGCTCCCAATCTCTTGAAATGCAGTTTTCGGCAAATGCGGCTGAGATAAGATTTTCATGACTTAACAGCCCCTTATCAGCGCGGCAGCTTTCAGCAAATACAACTCTGTGATTATTCGAGTAGTCGTTCGAGTGTTAACGTAATCAAGAAATTTTATAACTGCTTTTTGCTATCAGTTAATCGCTTCTAAACGATTGCATAATCATTGACTTATTTGTTTTGAAATGAGCTCTCGAGAAGTTTAATTATGTGCTGTCGGCATATCTCGAAAGTACAGTACACTTATCTTTATCACAGTGGCAGATGTATACCATAACCGCACAGTTTCCTCATTACACATAGAGCACGAAATTTATTTTTTAATTATTCTTACCGAAATCATTAAATTACCACCTTTCGTTGAAATCATCTGCCGTCTTCGTGAAGTCTTCTTTCTCTTTATCCTTTTTGATGAATAAGATCTTGTGTAAAATAATTTTGTCTAAATACAATGCATGCAAGTTTAAAAAATATTAGATAGTTCTAGATAATATTGTGAACTGGATGAGAGAATGAAACGCACTGTTTACGGTCACAAAAGGCGGGCTCACTGTTTTCCTTCATTGTGAAAAAACTGTTACGTAGACGTAATAACAGTGTACCAGGTTTAAATTGAGAGATGTGATAGACCAGCTGTTCGTATGGACGTCGACTTGGCGGAAGGTGTCAAGTTTCAGACGCCTTCTGAATATAGGGTATCTTCATATTATAACATGAATTGGTCGGCCTATCTACACCCGTTATCTTTTTTCGAAGGTGTTCCAAACTTAGATTATATGTTTACATTCATAACTGTACTCGCTACTGCATTATATGTTTGCTACAGGTGGACCCAGTGTCACATTCAACAGGAGACAAATTATTTTCCTAAATTTTGTTTGTCTTCGAGTGTCTAGATTTGGTCATACTTATTCTTCCTTCAGGGTTCCAAAAATATGAAAAACACATGGGGAGAGATCGGGATTGTATAGAGCAGTGGCTCTCAGACTAGCGTTAGAGATTTATAGGAGGGGCGTAGAGTGTTCAGAAGAAAGCAGAAACATGCGGTCAGCCAAGACAAAATTTTTATGTTCGTATTACAGTTAGCGAGTGCAGAGTTAGTAGCATCAGCTTTGCTTCGCATTTCACCAAGTTGTGTCCGACGCTACACATTCTACTCTTTGCGCTCTGCATTTTGGAATAATTACGCCAGTCGTGTTCTGTGGAAGTGAATAGTATTTTTATTGGTTTTTTATGTAAACTGAAAATGTGTGCTGAAAGAAGACTGTGTAATGAATAATATATTAAGTATGGTTTAATGTTTACTGAAAAACACGATGTCAAACTGTCACAGTGGATTGTCACAATGTGCTCAATAACGACTCATTACGGCCTGTGCTTCTGGAACGTCACGTAACAACTCATACGCCGTTGAAAAATGAAATTCTTTAAATATATAAAATTCTACTGTGATCTTTCAGCATGAAAATGAGGAAGTTACTGAAGAATCATCTTACGAAATTACACTTTTAATATTAATCGCAACAACAAAAAACCTCATACTACTGGTGAGACGTTAATCAAACCTCTTAAGGCAACCACATTTTTTTTATGAGAAGATAGTCTGTGAAAAATGGACAAGTACCAGTTCCAAACATCAGTGTGCAATGTAGGATTCAAGAAATGACCCTGAATGTGAAAGAAGAGCTAGTTAACAGATGGAAAATGCCTCTGGTTTTTGCTTTGCTGTATTGCTTTTCTACTGATATAACTTAAGTGTCACATAATAGTATACTGCCGATTTGTGGGCGAGAAGAAAATATTAAATAATGTTAGAATGGTAGTTTTCTAAGAACTGCAAACAACACGAAAATGTTCTGATCTATTTTCTGCCGTTAAATGAATTTATGGTTGAAAAAGATTGCCGGCCGGTGTGGCCTAGCGGTTCTAGGCGCTTCAGTCTGGAACCGCGCGACCATTGCGGTTGCAGGTTCGAATCCTGCCTCGGGCATGGATGTGCGTGATGTCCTTAGGTTAGTTAGGTTTAAGTAGTTCTAAGTTCTAGGGGACTGATGACGTCAGATGTTAAGTCCCATTGTGCTCAGAGCCATTTGAACCATTTGAAAAAGATTGGTTTTATCACTGAGTTACGGGAATGTGTACTGATGAAGCAACAACCTTTTATATTCACGTTCTGGCTTCTTAATTATTGCCAAAGGAAAAAAATCCTAGTCTTAATACAGAGTGACATACGGGAGACGGACGGTTTTGAACTGCGTAGTACTGAGGGTGCGGTGGTGGGAGGTGGTCGTGGTGGGATTAGTTCCACACAAGACGCCATTTCATTTACTCAGTCACTATGGAGCAGTGGGATTTGCAACGTCGAGTGTTTGTCTATGACAGTTTCGTGAAAAGTGGTGAGTCCATTATTGCTACGCAGCGTTTGTTTCGTGCGCGGTTTAATGTCGGTCGACATGGAGCTGTTCCGAGCCGCAACACAATCCTCAGATGGGTGGAAAACTTCATATCAACCGGAAACATACTGCATAAGAAGCATCCTGGTTCGAGACGCAGAGTAACGACACCAGAAGATGTTGAAAGGGTAAGGCAAGCGGCAGTCAAAAGCCCAGGACAGTCAGCTAGACGTTATGCTAGTGAGTTTCGAATCAGTCTTGAATCGGTTAGGCGAATTTTACATAAAGAATTAAAATTCCATCCCTACAAAATGCTCGTTGTCCAACTTAAGGAAACTGATTTTGCTGTACGAGAAGACTTCGCTTACAGAATGCAAGTGATTTTGGGATCGAATGAAAATGAAATTTTATTGAAAAGCGATGAAGCTCATTTTCATTTAAACGGGACCGTGAATAAGCAAAACCTACGTTACTGGGCTCCAGAGCATCCACACCTTATCCACTGGCGTCCTCTAAACTCAGAAAAAGGAAGTCTGGTCTGCTCTTGCCTCCGTTGGCATTATTGGACCTTATTTGTTTGAAGAGAACGGAGCTACAGTTACTGTTAATTCGGTTCGTTACATTCGTATGCGTGAAACATTCTTGAAACCAGAACTAAGAAGACGACGAATCCCTTTAAAACACATTTGGTTCCAGCAGGATGGGGCAACATTGCACACCGCAAACACTTCAATGACAGTACTTAGACGCATATTTCCGGGCCAGATTATCTCACGTTTTGGCAATGTTCCTTGGCCTCCCAGGTCTCCCAACTTGTCAGTATGTGACTCTTTTCTGTGGGAGTACCTTAAGAACTGTGTCTATAACCACAAACCCCGAAATTTGGACAAGTTGAAGGATGCAATCATTCAAGAAATTGCTGCCATCTGTGGAGAGATTTTAGTCCGCGTGATGGAGGATTTTGAGAAGAGACTTGAGTCCTGCATTCGAAATAATGGATATCACCGTCACGACATTATTTTTCACAAATAACTTTAACTAAAATGGCAAATAATGAGCTTTGATTTTGTGTAAATAAACATGCATTAATTTTAAAGTTGGCTGAGTATTATTTCATTTAAAACCGTCCATCTCCCGTGTGTCACCCTGTAGCTCTCACTGTATGATCCACAAGCAAGCCCTAGTTCCTAAAACTTTGGAGGAAGTGGATATCAGTGTAGTTCATAAAATTAAGTCAAGTGCCATGAACACCCTTTTATTCCGAGTGCTGTGTAATGGTTCATTGCTGACCACCAATCTTCAATTTTCTATACAGAATTCCCGTGGCTTTCGAAGGGCAGTGGACTTCTTTGAAATTCTGAACAACCTGAATATGAAACAAGGTCGAAAAACCACATTTATGGACGCTAATGGTACCATATGGGCCTTCTTTGAAAAAAAAAGACAACAACAAAAGTGTTTCCTGGATGCCCCAATTACGAACTTTTTGTCATTCCCTCGATTCACTGAACGTCTAGAAAAGACAACAGGGCGCTGTCAAGGACTAGAGAGCTACAAGAAGAGTTCGAAGTTTGTTCTTCTCATTTGTCTTCAGAAGACTGGCAGTGCAAATTAGCAGGATCACCCTTTGCAAGTTACGTGCATGTATTTACCGATGAAATACAGGAAGATGCAGTTGAATTGAAATGTGACTGGAATACTATAGAACGGTTTCATCAAATAGGGCTGAAAGAAGTTTGGGCCTGTTTCCTTCCTATTTATCCAGCAGTGAAAAACGAAGTCGTCAGTCTTCGTGTAGTTCTTACCTAGAACCTATGAGAGACCGGATTCTCGACATTAGCTATAATGAAAATAAAACACTGCAGTCGCCTGAGCGAGGAGAGTTACATTAGGTGTTCTTTAACTAGTTTGAAACGATCTAATGGATGATCTGAAGTTTTCTTGTGCCTCTTCACAAAAACCATTTGAATGTGAAGAGTGTGGTCAAATGAAAACAATATCATTAGGTGTTTATGTAAGACATAAAGGCATTCCTGTTTCGCCTACATATATACTATACATAAACACTATAGTTTTGTATTACTCTTTATTTTCTTATTAAAGTGTGAATTGCAGATTGTCAAATATAGTTTCTCAAATGAAACAAAAAAAGGTAATAAAATCAGTAAACGTAGGGGACATGAGATTCTGAGGCTCCAAAGTGGAGCACCAGGTTCAAATGGATAGGAACCACTGGTATAGAGGACGTGTAACGTATACCCAACGAAACTTCTGCAGCGTAGTCTAAACATTGGAAACATGGGGGGGTGGGGGGTGGGCCCAGACGCAGAGGTTTCGCTGGGAACCCTTACACATCCTCCACACATCCCGATCTCTCCCCATTTGATTCCTCTATTTTTGGAGCCTTGAAGAAAGAAATATGTGGCTGTCGATTTGCTTCACACCTTTGTATAATCATTGTTTCCTCGGCAACAACAATAATTTTTCCGTGAAGACATTGACCCGCCTTGTACACCGACAAAAAATAATCGCAACAGCAGAAAATAATTAACGTAATGAAATTTCGGGAATACATTTGGCTAGGATTAGCATTGCAAGCTCACGGGTTCATGTAAGCGCGAGGTAAAAGAGTGTAAATGTGAAATGTTGGCACTTTAATAACCGATGTAACCGCCAGAATATTGAATGCAAGCATGCAGACGCGCCGGATTTCGGTTTGCAGGATGGGATTCCATCCCTGTCGCCCTTGGATGATTAGTGGCGGTTGTGGATGACGCGAGAGATGTCGTCCGACGATGTTCCATTTGTGCTCGACTGGAGACAGATCTGGTGATCGAGCAAGTCAAGGCAGTATGTCGACAGGCCGTTGAGCATATTGGGCTACAACAGCAGCATGCGGGCGAGCGTTATCCTGTTGGAAAACACCCTTTGGAATGCTATTCATGAATGGCAGCGCAGAAGATCGAATCATTAGATTGTCGTAAAAATGTGCGGTCAGTGTGCGTGCGAGAATTCTCCTGCTATCATATGCAAGTCGCACTCTAGACGATAAGTCCAGGTGTAGGTCCAGTTTATCTAGCACGCAGGCAGGTTTGTTGCATGACCTGAGCTGGCCTCCTAACCAGTGCACGGCCACCACGGGCACCGAAGTAGAATCGGCTTTCAATAGAAACCACAACAGACCTCTACCCTGTCCTGCCGTGGGCACTCACTTGACACCATGGATGTCGCAGGTGGCGGAGGTTTGGGGTCAGTGGAGCTGTACTTGTAGTAACAGATTTGTAACAGTTCGTTGTGTCGCTGTGGTGCCAAATCCTGCTCAAATTGCTGCTGCAGATGCAGTAAGGTGCGCCAGAGCCACACTCCGAACACGATGGTCTTCCCTCTCGGTAGTGCCACGTGGTTGTCCGGAGCCCGGTCTTCTTCCGACCGCACATTCTCGTGACCACCACTGCTAGCAGACATGTACAGAGGCTACATCCCTGTCACGTCTTTCTGCAATATCACAGAAGCCTCTCGTAGTCGTGTTACACCATCTCGTTTAAATTCAGTGAGGTGCTGATAATGGCGTCTTTGTGGCCTTAAAGGCATTCTTGACCAAAATCAACTCGGCACGTCCAATTTCAAAGGTAACTAACGTTTTACGATCGTTATAACGTGCATTTGAAGCAAACCTAATTTGGATCCTCGTAGTGGCGGTAATAGCGCCACTCTTATGCGCCTGGCGCGAAATTTGTATAGACATCGTCTTTCAGATGTAGAAACACGCCTACCAACTTTGCTGATGTCGTACAGCTCCTTCTTGGTGTTGCGGTTTTCATTTTGTCAGTGTATAAACATTTACCGCAATTACATTTGAAATAATAGTTTACATACTTCTTTCCGTGTGTCAGTTTCATTTGACTGCCTCTGATATTTCGTAAGACGGTAATGCTGATCATATAAGTTAGCAATAATAGTTTTTTTTTTTTTTCGAGTACTAGAGTTAAACATGACACACAGTTTGGGAGTTCCAGCTTGCGACACCAATGTACGGATATCTTCCTCACGTGGTCATTCCACGACAAACACACTCAGTAATATGCGTCTACGACAGTAAAAATGATACATATATATCGCAGATTCGTAAATATCTCTTGAAAATTTCTTGTGTATGGTAGATAGTTTCCGCAATAGACCAGGAATTGCTTCATTATTCTTTTCGCAACAGTAAACGAACTAATTGACTGCACATCACTATGTAGTGACTACAACACTGCTGTTGTACCTACACTTTCTTGTTATTATTATTATTATTATTATTATTATTTAGTGACAGTAGTCAGACACACAACATTGGCACCATGAAGTCTTCGGTTTCTGCCAGTTCAGAAGTGGGAGTTCAGCAGTCGAGTGATTAACAAAATGCGTAAGTACAGTGAGCACATTTTAATTTTGTTTTAAATTGTGGCAAAGGGTGAGGATGAAGCAAATGTGTCGCTAGAGAGAGTGGTGGTGCAGATGAAGCATGTTTCGTAACAAGTGTATACCCTTAATGTGATAGCGGTCTTCTCTGAGAAATTGTTTTAGGAAATACTTGCAATGCCATGAGAATTGTTTCATCATTCTATAAAAAAAGGTTGTTTCAAATAAACCGAACCAAGTGTATGTCTGACCCATAAGTTCACGGTTTAACAAAACACCTATAAAAACTATCATTAATCTTGTATCATTTTAAAGATAAAAGAGGTCAAAGAAAAGTCTCTCTTCATTGTGAAGTATAGTTGGCTGCTATTGTTCATTGTTGTGGTGGTGGTGGTGGTGGTGGTGGTGGTGGTGGTGGGGGGGGGGGGGGGGAGCAGGGGATACTATCTGATTCCTGATTGTACTCAGGGATAATAGTCTCAGAAGGTTGGAAACCACAGCTTTGGACCAATAATGACACAGTAAAATGGCAGGAAACTCCTTCCCCTCCCCTCTTTTAGTATTGCAGTTCTGTGAGCCACATCATTCTTGATCTGTTCACCATTGTAAATGGATCAGGTTTGTTTGGGATCTTGTTGTTGTTTTTTTGTAAATAATAACAGGTATATAGCAAATAATGTTTGATTTATTAAAACTAATTTTTTCTAAGTTTTTTCTATATAGTTTTGTTTCTCAATGTATGGTTTATTAACAATATTTTTCGAACATTTTTACAGTAAATTTTTTAGTTCCACCTTTACCAAAAATATTTTTCGAATTTTGTTTAAAATACACTACTTTCGTATTTTAATAGAAATCTTATATACATAAGTAGATTTTTTACTTTCGTATTTTAATAGATAACTTACATACATAAATAGATTTTTTAACTACGTTCAGGTTGTAATATCAATATTGTGAAAAGGATAGTAGCAATCTAATCTACTCACAGTAAAGATTACACATTGAGTCGCAGACGGGCACATGGACCATTAGGCAAAAGCCTTTTTCAGAAAGGAAAAGAAACAACGTTCACAGAAGCAAGCTCACCTCGTGCGCTCAAGAGTGCTGTCTCCGACCTCTCGGCCGATACAGTTTGTACCACGTGGTCGCGCAATCTAATGATTATCTGGTTCACTATATTCCGAAGTTAGGACGGAGCATTGCTAACACCATCGAGCTGACTCTCCATTTAGTCACAGACAATGAGGCTGTATGAAGCACACACTTTTCTCACCTTTGGAGGGGCACTTGTAGCCATACGATATGTGTACCTTCTCTTTTTTAGCCCTACAGACTTCACAGTGTGCAAGGCACGAACCTCGTCTTTCATTGGGCCAATAACATTGTTTTGAGGTGTAATGCAATCAGTGTTATTGGCCTCCTATACAAACAAGTCGAAAGTGTAGGGTGGCACCTTATTACTTCATATGAATTGCACCCTGTCACCAGTAGATAAAACTGCCTCTATCCATATCAATTCAACTTTGGATCAGAAAAACGAGGATTTGCAAACTTGTGAGAAAATTGGTTAGTATGGAGTTGGAAAAGGTCCAGTATACATATGCCTACACAGCCTTTGTGAACTCTACCGAAACCTTCATTTTATGTATTGGCCCACTTAAAATTTGGCCTGGCATCTGTGTGCCGTAACGTCCCTCCCAGCAGTAAACCAAGTGAATTTGAAGGTGGTTCCTTAAATTTTCTATGGTTTTGCCCAATACTGAAGTGATCATTAATTTCCAAACTCCTTTTCAAAATCACATTTCGCTAGAGCCCTTTTTTCGTTGTTCACATCTATATACTCCTTCAACCAGCATGAGTGGTTGAAAGAGATGGTGCGGGTGACTAATAAGTTCAATCGCCAGACTGAGGCACTGCTGGGCGTACAGGAATTGTGCGTGCTTTTTAGAGAGGAGTGAGATCCATTTTGGTGCGAAACGCTTTGCCTAGGGATTCTGAGTAAATCTCTTCGTTTGGAGACCTTACGAGAGGCATTCGATCCTTAGAGGTTGAGAAGAACACTTCGATCCCAAATGGAGAGAGGGGATGTTGCATAGTCAGCAATTAGTATGTTGAAGATAGGGCAACAGATCACGGCACTCGCAGCTTCCTATTCTACAGTAAGCGTAAGATAGTAAAAAACTGCTATTTTGGTGAAGCGGGATATGAGACTTACCGATCGTTTGTAGGTGCGTTGCTAGGGTCCAATGGAGTCCGCGAATATTATACTTCTCTTGAGTAGCTGGGGGCTCACTCATCACTTGGCCAGTTATGTAGTAGTTCTCCGTTCTTCTGGTCACAATTAGGCAAATACTGTGTTTCTACTGCGAATTTGCTATCCATAACAGATTTTTAAGGTGCAAGTCTTTGCCATTCACGTAACCCATCCGCTCATGCCAGGTTATTTAAGCGTTAGATTAAAACTATTTCATTTCAGTAATTGTCAGTTTTCTTGTTCTCTGTATTTTTCGATCTCGAACATATCCTGTGATTAATTCTTGATTATGTATTTGTTAGCAGAGAACTTTATAATAAATTGGTTTTAATGTGGACAGTTGTTTCACGTTTCCTAGGGCCATCCTTTTCCTATCATTAATCTGTTGTACTGCAGTTTTATTAAAGCATATGAGCCCATGGCGAAAGATTTGACTATAGGCCAATCTAGCTGATGCAGAGTATTCTGAAAGTCAAAAGCTCGGTCGATGCCTTCCTTAGAATTGGCGACGCTTGCAGAGGATTTAGACCACGTTGGACATTATTATCCGTTGATGGAACTCACATTATAAAAGTAAGATTCCTGTACAGTTGTTCAAACCAATTTTGGGCATGCTGCTGCTGTTCGTTTAATTCATCCCACGAAAATTCCACAGGGCACCTGACAGTCCGCTGTTAATCTTCTAGGTGGAATATCAGTTTTTCCTGAACACTGTCTTCATGTTGGTGAGCTCTTGAGGCAAAGTATCTAGATATGACAGTGCGAGCTCTGTATACGAATGTTTTAGCAGACTCATAGTTTGCGACAGTGAAAAGAACTTGAGACTTGAAAATACAAATGAGTACGACTGGAAGTGCGATAAACTCAATGCTCCAGACAACCATCATTCTTTCGTCTAACCAGGACAGCCCAAACAAAAAAAGGCAGACAGCGACCTTGTTCTATTTCCACAGTGAACCGAATGTTATGGAGTTAACGTGGTGAAGACACTCCATTAGTTTACCTTTTCCATATGCCACCCTATGAATGTTTTAGAATTAAATGACGACCGGCTGCAAGCCCGAAATTTGTTTGAGCATTTTAAAATTCACGTCAGACTGCCTTTACGTGGAGAGGATGGCCTCACATGTTCGAAGTTTCGACAAGCTACGTGGTACGAGAACGAAGCATTTTAGTTATTCAACCAGTTTACTGAGATGTCGGGACCATTGTGTAACACAAAAAAATCTGCCAGAGTGACGCATTTTATTGATACTATCGCTGCACGGAAGATTACTGAGAAGGGTAGTCATGCTATTGTCAAAGAGAGGATCTGCTGTACAACGAAGGCTGGATGCTATTTGAACTGTACCAGTTACATTTAAAGGTTGCAACACATCTTTCTCCTGTGTGATGGGATTAGGTTGATGAAGCTAGATTGGGTCCATGAGCATGAAAATTTTCAGCATATTTCAAAATCTGATATCTGTTGCCACAGCGATCGTCGCCCCAGCAGGTAACTGCAGGACGTTTCGTTGTCAATTTCACGGAGAAAATTTGGATGATGCGACGCCGTCTGTATGAAGCAAGGCGTCTTCAACAAGGCACTATCAATTAAAACCAAGAGTAGGAAGTGGATTAGGAGAACACGCCGGTAAGATCTTCAGCTTTTCTTCCTTTTGTGGGTAACAAGAATCTGTAAATTTCAATCGAAAGTAATTTTCCGTCCACCATATAAGTATGCACATCTTTTGGTATCAGTGAAGGACGACTAGTTAGTGCGGACTGCCGGAATTTACATTGTAGTATGGCTTAAATACGACAGACGACGTTGCCCTGAACATAAGCGTTGCACTCGCCCTTTTGCATCCAAGCAAGTCCGCCATTGCCGTTCATTGTATTTCCACTGGACATTCAATGGAGTGTGAGAGAACTATGATTCTGAATACAGCAACATCTTTTTGGGATTCCATTACTAAAAAATCCTAATGAATATGTCTGGCAGAAAAGCTGATGCACCATGATAGCCACTATTAGTTGGACTGTGCATGGAGCCTCTTCCCCAATATTTATTCTAAGGGAACACGACAGTGCGCGCCAACGGCCGCGGCGAGTGGTAAAGCAGAGGAAAGCTGAGTGTCGCTATTCCAGCAGCGGGGGCACTGCCGCCGGTAGGTGTGGTCCGTCCGTGAACTTGATTTTGGCGCGTGCGCGAAATACTCGCAGTGCGCTATATATTGCGGAAAGGAGCAAGTCTCTTTTACTTTTCGGTGGCTCACCTGATGATGACTAGAGGTGCTCAGTCGAAATGTCGTGCAATGAATTAAACGACGACCGGTTGCAACCGAGCGGAGTATCCCGCGTCCAGCCATCCTGACTTAGGTTTTCCGTGGTTTCCCTAAATCCCTAAAGGCAAATGCCGGGATGGTTCATTTGAAAGGGCACGGCCGCTTTCCTTCTCCATCCTTCGCTAATCCGAGCTTACGCTCCGTCTTTAATGACCTCGTTGTTGACCTGACTCTAAACACTGAGTTGCTCCTCCTCCTACGGCTTGATGCAAGCACGAAATTTGTTGGAACAGTCAATTCACCGAGAAAACTTTAAAATTCACTTCTTTACAGTTTAATGTCCGAAATTTTTCAGAACTGATTGAGCGTTTAGCATTACTAATCGCGATTCGTTTGAAGGAAATTTTAATGAGTTTATCATTACAACTTTGGTAAACAGGAGAAATATGGATGAGGTTAAGTTGCTTGCACATGTAATTAATCGATTTATTTCTCTTACAGCATTCTTCTGGTTCTATTGTGTTGGTTCTGGGGTTGTCAATCTTGATGTAATGATCTGAAATTATCAACGTTTCTCAGTTTTGAAGGGGTAGTTGTTTCAGTGGTTCATTGAGGTTATTGAAGTGATATCATGTACGCGGTAATGGAATTGGTGACATCTCTTTAGTTCTGGATTTTTGCTTTACAAGTGTCAGGTGTGTTTTGAGGCTATAATTATAAACCTTACTAGGGCAATATGGAGAGCCACCAGCAAGTTTATCAGCAGGCCAGTATCAGTGTGTTGCAGGAAGTAGGTTAGTTCGGCCGATGCAGATGATTCTGACAACCATAGGGGTATGTCAAAAGCTCAGTTGATGCCTTGCAGTGGCGCGTATGTTCTCAGAAAGGCGGTAAGTGGATATGACATTTTCTCGGATCGCTACTATAAAACTACCGTATTGTAATTACACCTTTAAAGTTAGAATTAACTTAGAGTGGGCAAGCAATTAATCTCTTATTCCAGATTTTCGAACACTGACTCAGTTGCACTTTCAGATTTTTTCGTATGCGCAATATAGTTTTTCTCAGAATAATCGGCGTTTCTATGTCGTGAATAGTGCTCGTTTAAAGTAACGCGTAGCGCACGAGCATACACGACTCACAGACAGTTGGGGCATACGAGTTCCCTCTCTTTAAGTTACCTTGACGACTGTAGCGTCAGAAAGAACGTTCGTTACATAGTCAAATAATGAAATAAAATTTGCTAAATCCTGAAAAAAGCGGAAGCTATGCTAGACGGGATAAACGCTAAGAGAAAGGAGCTAATATTACGAATGGTGTTCATCTCATATGGAAAAATTGTAAACATAAAAATGTCTAAAGTTAAAGTCTTATGGGTTGTTAGGTCGCGTCGTATTTCCTTGTAAAATAATCGACGTTTCGACCCCTCTGCTGAGATCTTCGTCAGGATGTTACGGTGTCCACTGTTGCTAGAACACTGCGAGAGACTAGTGTCGCGTTCTCTTATAAAGGGGAGTTTTCCCGCGTTTGTGCTGGAGAAGTGGGAGTATCGGTTAAAATTCTCGGGGCTACCATTGGCGGGCCATCGTCATAGGCTAATATTCCCGCGATGATGTGGAAGAAGGGGCGTTATTGGCTGAACTCTTGTGGATACTCCCACTTCTCCAGGACAAACGCGGGAAAACTCCTCTCTATAAGAGAACGCGACACTGGTCTCTGACAGTGTTCTAGCAATAGTGGACACCGTAATATCCTGAAGAAGATCACAGTAGAGGGGTCGAAACGTAGATTATTTTAGAAGGAAATATGATGCGGCCTGACAACCCGAAGATGGTAACTTTAGTGACAACTGCCACGAAAGGCTGCAGACTTAGATAAAAAATGTCCGTAGTTTTAGTTCTTTTGAGTTAATGTTTGTATCACTTGTTAGGACATGTTACACTAAACCTGATTTTGCGATGTGTTACTCTGTAACGTTGACCTACTTTTAGCTTAGAAGTTCTGAATTTCACTAGCGTTTGGGCGAAAGTTTGAAATAGGGAGACAAACAACAGGCTTCGCTGCATGACGTGTAGCAAATGAGTATCACAGCCAGCACTGATAAGTCTTCGAATAGCTTTTGAAACAAAACTATTCCGCAGATGAAGCTGATATTTAAGTTATTGTGCAGTATGTGTCAAAAGAACAAATAGGAAATACGTTAATAAGATGTAAACACCACATCTGTATTAGGTACAGAACTGTCTCCTTGCCCTAATAAGTATGTAAACTTTCTTTACGTGTGTGCTTGATGGCGAGTTTGCACATGCCTTCAAAAAGAACTGCTAGATGGTACGGTGTAACGTTCGTTTGGTTTTGTGCCATGTGAAGAGGCCATAATTGTTGATACCGGGGTGGGGCAAGGACGAAGGTAATGGCCACGCTGACTTTCACTCGGGTGGAAATCCGTCGCCTGAAGGCACAGGTATTTCTACGACGGTGACTGGTTTCGGCGGCGCCGTGCGAGCTAGTTCGGCGTTCGTCGCAGCTGGCTGGCAGTGTGGCCGGGGAGCGCAGCGCAGGCCGCTGACGTCAGCCGTCGCGTGCAGCTCCACGCAGCACAGTAGAGCGGTGCACCGGCTCGTGACCAACCGGCCACGGTCCGTTACGCGCGCCGGTTCGCTACACAGCCGCGCTTCGCCGCTGCGAACGGAGCCCGGGACAGCCTGCACCGACATGTGTTGTAAGTCCAGGCCTCGTGAAATCCACCAGTACGCGTTCCATTGATGCGTTTTACGCTTACAACTAAGCATTTTTCAGTCTCGAAAAGGCTGTACCTTCATCGGCGGGAATTGTGAAGCAGTGAGAGTATCGTCCCTTTTCTTCATCACTTCAAGCAAAGGCGCGACGCGGCGACCATTCACTTCTGAGAGTAATGGCCGCTTGCCCGCTCCCACAACATTCTGTTAACGTTACACAGTAAAGGGGAGGGGGGGGGGGGGTCGCAGTGTAGCGCTTTCGTTTAGGCCGATGGACGACAAACAGTGCTTCGAGAGCCACATGCGCTTCTTGGCCCCGTCAGTGTGGATCCTAAGCAAGGTCACCCGTGCTGCCGCGCAGGTACAGCGCGACTGAAACTTCGTGGCCCATGCACAGAAGTTGGTTTGCGGCTGAGCGAATCTAATTTGAAGAAGTGGCGTTAGACGGGGGTGAGACTCTTAATTCTCTCACGATACTCGGACTACATAAACTCACTTTCAACCGCACCGATTTTTCTGCATTTGATAACGCAATCGAAAGTGTGGGCTAGCTAATGCTTTGAAGTCTGGCGCGTGAGATAATTTTTGACTTCCTGATGTTCGTGCAAAATGGAGCAGTGGAAGGAATATCTCTTCCATCGAAGACTAGAACTGTTTCTCGTGAACTGTAGAAAAAAGCGTGGGATCGAGCAAAAAAAGGTGATGAAAAAATTAATATTTGCTGTTCTTTCCTTATCGCATCTACATATTCATGCGAACAGCCATTTTCGATCGGGAACTTTTTCTGGAGTAAACTGAGAAGTTATCGACGATAACCCGCAGTCGTATCTAAAATTAAAAAAACAGTTAGCGAACTTGACTTATCCAAACGTTCCAAGGAGATGACATTGTTCACACTAGTGCCTGTCCGTCACTTTCATAATCTAATCTTACGGATGGCTTAAAATTGAGTCTTATCACTAAATAATATCGTTATTAAGTATGCTGTCAGTTTTTATTCAATGTACCTATAGTTTGTCTTACAACTTGAGTCAAGTTTTGTAAGTTAAAGATATTGTGCCGAGTATTTAGAAAGATATTTTGAGATGGTTTGGAACTATAGGAGGATTTAACGAAGGGAGATACACAGAACAAGTATTGAAGACGAGTGTGGTTGGGAGAGTTAGAAGGGATCGACATCAGTGACCGTAGCTCAACCAGATAGGTTGGTTTTGCAAAACACAGCTTAGCACTGCCCTAAGTAAGTTACTGACAATGTACTTACTTAAAGTTTAAAAAATGTCTCTCAGAATAAATGCCAGTCGTTGTACTGTTGATATTTGGCTTTGTTGACCCGTGAGTTCGCCGACCACTGGTTTGGGCCACTGTTACCAAACTTTTTCGGGTGCCCGACGATATTACATAGCATCTCTTCCATTTTCAGTTTAATTCACATACAGTGTGACAAACCCTTTGACAGAATACACATTTTCTTAGCAATATAACAATCCCGAACAATGAAAATATCATTTGTACTATTTCCGTGTTCAGCAAACGTAGATGTTACCAGTCAGAATGGACCCAGTGTTGGCGGCGGTGAAAACTGCTTGTTCACACTTTTACACACCTCTTGTTGCGGTATTGTGAATTAAGAAAAAGACGTAGTGTTCATTGTCTCAGTGCTTAACTGCTAATGTACTCGATGATGCCTATCTTGCAGCGCCAATCATTAAATTTTGTGTGATTGTTTATGTCTGTGGTGATGAAACGATTTTGTATTCTCAAGTAAAGTTGTTTCGACGTCTACTCAGAATAACTGCAGTGTACAATTTGTAGCGTTTCCCCTCCTATCAAATAAACAAACGAGAAGAAATATTCCCGCCGTGATGCATTACTACATCGGACACACTAACCACGTAAGTTCACGAAGCGTTACTTACGGAGGGCTACGTTGAATCAACCGCGAAGATACGTTCAAGCAAATTTCAACAGATATCATCCCTAGTTTGTCAAGAGGTTTGCTTATCTCGTCTCTTCTAAAGCTGTCTCGACGTCCCAGTTGAATTTCTTCTCCTTACGCCGCAGTTGTTACATGCGATCTAGACAACGAATTTTTGAGTGGGTTTCGGAAGTACTACTAAGATGCTACAGTGAAGTCTCAATACGTGGAAGGCTACCTCATTTATTAATTCAGACCAAAATAAAGAAAATGTATTTTCATAGTCAGCCCTATCTGAGACCAATCTGAAGTCATTAATGACGTAATGATCACAGAGTCTAATTATTACCCTTCGAGTACTGTAACATTCACAATTGCACTCTTTAGATTAAAACAGCCTTATTCTTAAGTGAAACGTAGCCACTCGTGATCTACACTTGTTCACATTCTGGATGGCAGTATTGGATACAAACGTTTCGGATTTTTTTCTTTGCGAAACAACTATTCGCTGTGCTCACATGTTGCCTGTATCGATGTTAGTCTTAAGGGCCCCACACACGAGCGATGTACCGAAGCGCTCCCTCGTATGGGGATGTGACCTTTCCGTAGATGGTACGTGGGGGCATATCGCAGAGACTGATCGCTGATCGCGTGGAAGTCCCAGTCAGTCTGATGAGCCGCATGCGATATGTGGTAATATGGCTGCCTGGCTGCGTCTAATTTGTGTAGTTCTGTTTCGTTTCGCCTTACCAACGTTGAACTCATTCACGTTGAATAAAAACTTTACCCAAAACTTCACCCACATTGAGTAAAACCTTTACATTATTATTTATAAATATTCAGCCACCACGAACCACTCTGAGAAATCGAGTTGTGGCCGGAGTTGCCATTTGGTGTACAACTTTGCTTCCGTCGTTTTTTCCCCCATCATTTGAGGCTGTAATGAAACAAATTGGTTACACATGTATCATTCAAAGTATTTTCCATCGCTGGTCACTACTTTCTCCCATCTTTCGGGCAGTGTACGAATACCACGTCGAAAAAATTGTTCATCTTTTGAAGCGATCCACGAATTGATCCAATTTGTGACTTTTTCATGAGATCGGAAGTGTTGGCCAGCCAGGCCATATGCCATTGATCTAAACATGTGATAATCAAAGGGAGCAATGTCTGGAGAATATGGCGGGTGTGGTAGGACGTCCCATTATAATGTTTCCAAGTACTTTTTGACCTCTTTTGCAACTTGGGGTCGAGCGTTGTCGTGCTGCAAAATCCATTTATCGTGCCTCTCGCTGTATTGCGGCCGTTTGTCTTTTAATGCTGTGCTCAGACGCATTAATTGCGTTCGATAACGAGCACCTGTGATTGTTTCACTTGGTTTTAACACCTCATAGTACACGACGCCGAGCTGGTCCCAACAAATGCAGAGCATGATCTTGGAGCCATGAATATTCGGTTTGGCCGTTGACGTGGAAGCATGGCCGGGGTCTCCCCATGATATTTTGCATTTAGTGTTATCGTAATGAACCCATTTTTCGTCCCTGTCACAATGCGATGCAGAAATCCATTCCGTTTTTGCCTCTGAAGCAACTGTTCACATACACACAAACGCCATTCAACGTCTCTTGGTTTCAGCTCACACGGGACTCACGTTCCTTCTTTCTGAATCCTGCCCGTAGCCTTGAGACGTTTTGAAATGGCGTGCTGTGTCACTCCCACTTACCGTGCCAATTCTTCTTGAGTTCGACACGAGTCTTCACTCAGCAATGTCTCCAATTCTGCATCTTCGAAAATATTCTCTCCTCCACCACTATGCCAGTCTACGACGTTAAAATAACCGTTCTTGAAGCGTTGAAACCACTCACGACACGTTCTTTCACTAATAGTGTCCTTACCATACGTACTTGAGAGCATTAGATGAGCCTCAGCCGGTGTTTTCTTCATATTGAAACAAAACAGTAACACCTCCCGCAAATGACGAGAATTAGGCTCGTAAACTGACATTTCAAATGAAGAACAACTTTATGATGCAGGCACAAATCGACTAATGTTTCAATGAGGTTATGTTGACCGAGGTCCAAGCTAACTGCCTGACGTCTGCGATCTGTTTCTTTCGACCACTACTTACTGATGTCGCCACCTATCGGCAAACGGCGGAAGCAAAGTTGTACACCTTGTGTTTTGCAGTGATTAGCGCTTTCAAGCTCGTGCTGTAGAAATAGAATGATGCGAAGTGCATAGTAATAGTCGCGATACACTGTGCTGCATATGAGGTTTTTGGGCTATTTACGAAACATTACACTCATTATTAAAGTTTTAACTTATGAACGGAATGACGTACCGCAGTATTAAGTGGACATTGTAACTGAAATGTTCTAGGCAAATCTGTTATTCCTATAATTAAGTCCCTTGTTATCTGAAATAATCTTATCCCCCCCCCCCCCATACAATTTATAACGAGAGCTACAGTGATCAGCACTGCTGTAGCTGACAGCGTTT
The DNA here is from genome assembly GCF_021461395.2 of Schistocerca americana. NCBI lineage: Eukaryota > Metazoa > Arthropoda > Insecta > Orthoptera > Acrididae > Schistocerca > Schistocerca americana. Next base: position 672,110,520 of record NC_060122.1, read on the forward strand.
ATATAGACAAATCTAGAGTGCAAAAAAAAATTGTGTAAATACATGAACTTACAATAAAAGACTAATAAACGAAAAAGGAATTGCATTATCACACTGGAAACATGTACACAACACACTTGGCGTCGGTGAAAAATGTAATACATTTTGTAAAGCAACCTACAGTTTCCAAGGAAAGCGTTTCAGAGCAAGTTTAATAAATTACAATGCTCGTTTTCTTTTAAATTTTACTTTTTGCACATGTTCTTGGGGATACGGAAATCAGTTGCAACTGCTGCTATGTATAGCAGTTCACTTTGCATACCAGGACTTCTCGACACAGTGGCGTCCGTAGTACTGGTTTGCTTAGCAAATCGCTCGTGCGTGACGGATTCCATAGCTGGTTCAGAATAGCAAAGTGATTGGTAGGTAGACAGGGCTGCTACCAAAGCAAAAACCAATCAGAGAATGGCTTGGTCACGCCTTCTACGGTGTTCACCATTCTCGTTTCGCACTGCTACGTCAAGTGGGAATCGCCACGGCTAGACGACGCTTGCGGCCGATAACGTAATAGTTGATTTGCTTTCGTTGTTCTCTGTACTGCGAATTTGTTTTTAAGCAGTGGAACACTCCACACTAGTTGCGAAAGAGCGCAAAAAGGAATAAATACTATTATCGCCATGCTACGCAAACCCAATACCGAGGTTAACGGGCAACCATTTTGTGTGCACAAACGAAACTGAACGGGGAACATTGCACTATCACGCTCCAGTTGCAACCTTACACACTACTGTCGCTTACTCCCAGTGCGACCATCGTATAGCGACGTCGGGTACAACGACCTATGTGCAGACACACAACCATTTAATGCATTTAGTGACGCGACTTTTGGTTAGGGGCTGGTTGTCCGCCGTTGTGTAGTGCCCTGTAGAAATTGAAATTCAATAATAGTAATCCAACCTATTGAGCAGTCAGTGAACAAGTGACAGTACAAATATGAACATCAAATAAGAAATTGGGAATAGCCCATGTGGAGAATGATGTATTCTGACACTTGTTCTGACTCCAGTGTTATTACATTCAACAAAACGTTTCGTCAATTGAACATCGTACAGAAACTAATATTCAATAATCAACATGAATTTTATCATAGCAGTGCGATTAGTCTATCCTTCACAGGTAATGTTTTACTGCGACAGTGGCATGATCCAGTACTTTAAATTCGCTGATGACTGTTAATTCCCCACTTTTGTCTGGTTCACACATTCTATTGAGTTACAGGTCCCCATATAAAGAGCAATACAGTTCTTCAAGCTAACTCTTAACGAAAAACACGCGTGTCCTCAATTTGGAGACTTTCTTCACGGAAAATGAGTAAGTTCAGACTGCCTACTATGTTATTGCAAGCACACCAGCGGCCCTTTGTCGCTCAGTTCTTATCCTAACCACGGATATCGACAAAAGACCTCTTGCCGTGCTCAGCTTTCTTCCTTCTCAACTTTCATTTGAAATTATTTACAGTTTTTAACTAATTGAAATTAAACAAATAAGATGTAATTTTATATTACATCTGCGTTTCAATATTATACAGACTAGTTTTCTAAATACCTGATATTGTCTTTTACATAATTCGTAGTCGGAACTGCAGAAACCTAGTCCTGTTCACGACTTATTCCTACGTGCCCTGCATTACTTCTTTAATTAAATATTACACTGCAGTACTGGAATTTCTTACTAATGCATAAATACACGACAGTAATATAAACTATTTATGCAGAGGCTAATTTGTTGTGTAATTGTGGCCGACTTTCTGTTCTGGCACACAACCATTTTATTGCGATGTTTTTGTTGTGTGTCAGAGAATATTTCTTATCCCGTAGTGATAAGTGTATTGGGATTGTAAATCTGTTGCGACTTTCTGTGTTTCTTTTTGTGAATGAATGTATAATTTAGTGTTAGATACACTCTAGATCCGGCCATGTGATCGTGCAGCCTCCTATCGCAACGGCCATGCGGTGTATTTAACGACGCGGGATTTCCTAGAAGCGGCTGCACAGCCGTCTGTGGCTCGGCTATCCCAACCTTCCTTTCGAAATAATTCTCACTCACTCCAAACGGCCACCTCGTTCGTCAGGTATATGTTGGTCAACAGAGCCTTCTCTCTCCCTTATCAATTTCACATGGAAGACCTATGGCTTGTAACTTTGTCAATCACTTTCTTATTTTGGTAGAGGTAAAGTGAGCCACCGAATGCAGCGATAAGGCAGGCGTCGGATCCCTACGATCCGGCACTGGTGTGTGGAGTCCTTTAGACTCAATTTTGGCCACCCTATTTCCCACCTGCCGGCTCTGGACGCTTTCATGATTGGTCACGTAAGTCCACTTAGAAGTAAATTAATTTTAAAACTGCATTTTACATGTCATTTCTGAATAACTGAAATGTTAGTTACATAGCTGTCAGTGTGTATAAAGTCTTCAACATTGCCAGCATAGTTTCTTAATCATTAAGCATTATTTTCAGTACTTAAAATTATTCGTCTTGGCGCCAAATCTGACAAGGGATTCCCTGCTATCTGTTGACGCCCCAGGACAACACGACATACTCTCATAACTTTGCCACATTGCCTGTCGGTATGGCATGACAGTATGTCATTTGCGGAGTAACCTCTCTTTCCTGCCGAGTGGCGTTACTACAGCGGCGTAAGCAGTTATATACGATACAATAAAACATGGCCCTCAATGTGCCTTATACGCCAGATATTGCAAGGGTTTATCCGGGATTCCATTGCATTAATGGTAATACCATTCATTGTAATTTCAATATATAATCATTTCACATACCTCTCTGCCTGGGGTAAAGGTCTTTACCACACGCTCCATTCGCAAGAAATTTTCATTCTGTTTGTACGTTGTCCAATGAGATTTTTGACTGTTTGTGTTTAAGTTTCTCTCGCGAATACGCCAATTTTAGGATCCTTTTTGCTACTTACTCTTTTATGGCCTCATACGCTCTCGACTTCTCCTGTTAGTTCGATCCAGTATAAACACAGACCACACAAAAGTTGTTATAATATTCTTCAAATGTGTGTTTCATAAGCATCCTCTCCCCGTTCTCTGTTTTTCATCCCACCACTCAAACAAACGCAGCAGTGTACATTAGCTATAAAGGAGCATGCGTAACCTACTTGCTTCAGAACCCCATGATGGTTACTCTAATGTGCATGTCATGACTACGCGCATGATTTTTAGATGTTGCGTCTTAAAATTTTTTGTGTTATGTGAATGGTTGTAAATGACTAATCGTGCAGAGAAAATGTGAAATAAACACAACTGTAATGTTACACATTTCTCAGTCTCACCTCCTTTGCAGGATGTTTATTTTCGTGTGCATTTTTAACTTTTTCACGACAGATTTTGTTCACCATATTTTTAAGAGCCATTGCTGAATGGCTTTTGGGCAGAAAGAGGTGGTTATCGTAGACGTGCATTCCAAAGTTTGGCCAGAATTTCGTTTTTGAAAAACACTAAGACGTCTCACTGGAGCTCATGTGGCTTTTATTCTGAAGTGTTATTCCGAAAATTCTCCGTATGCAATAAGAAATAAATACAGGTTGATCCAAATGTAAATGTACACACTTCATGGGTGCAATGTATGGATCAAAATAAGAGTAAATTGTTCGGTAAAGTTTTATCTAAAACTACTTTGTTTGCAGGCTATGATGCGTAATGCCATTTGTGGTAGGCATTACATCATTGGCCAGTACAGGCTTTGGCGTGACGTGTTCACCTTTATATCGACTGATGTTGCTTTGTCGATGGTGCCCCTTGCACATTTCACCCGGAGGCAAGAGTGTGTCTGAGCGCTGCTTATCCCGGTAAGTGGACAGGCAGCGCAGGACCAGCTGCTTGGCCCGCCAGATCTTCGTCTGTCAACCCCTGGACTTCTGTCTTTGGGGTCGTCTCAAGGAACTCGTGTACGTTGTTGCAATTGAGAACAAAGCACAACTACAGGAGCGAACTGAAAATGGTTGTGTAGCTGTACAAAATGAGATCAACGGTGCCTGTTGCATTTGGAGAGTTGTAATAAATCGAACACGTCACTGTCTTCGCCCACATGGGCATCATTTTGAACATGTCCTGGGCCAAAAGTACAAAACGTAGCTGAGTTGAATTTTAGATCCCTTCGTGTCGATGCTTTCTGAGAAGAATTAATTTTGTGTTGTTCGTGTTATCCCTACTCTACTGCTTAACTCAGAAATATAGCAATTTCAGACAAAACTTTATTTAACGTTTTATTCTTATTTTGATACATACATTACACCTTCGAAGTGTGTACAGTTACATTTGAATCACGCCGTATTATTAGTCCACGCTAATGAGCTGTAAATACCAACAATAATCTATTGGCAGACTTAATGCTTCGCTTACACTTATTATGGTAGAATGTTGTAAACCACCCACTTTTCCCCTTAGTTTCTTTCCAGTTGAGTATATCTTTTGCGTATATCCGGAAAGTCAGGGAAAGTATGGTGTAGGCATTTCGAATAACTTCTTGTGTCGTTTTGGCACGACGGCAATTTGATGTAGATGGTTGTGTGAGAATGAAATACTGCTATGGTATGAACATACAGAGAAGACTGAAAATTTGAAATTACGGCTTTTATGTATATAAAAATACACACAAGTAATCTTTCCTCAGTTCAGGTGCTCTTTGCTAGCATTTATTAATTGCTTCTATCGGTTTCGTTGCCCTCATTGCCACTAATTTGCCATAGGCATCTGTAAACGGCTTCGTCACGATGCTTTAATTGATAATTACCATTAGTACAGGGTGCTAAGATGTTCCACAAATTTTCAGCTTAACGTAAATCGGGAGAACTGAAAGTCTTCCGCTGGTTTAGTGTTGTGTATGAAGCACACTACAGAATTTGTGGCAGTATTCGTATTGTCACTGCCCTTCAGAAAGACAAAATTGTTTTCAACTACACCTGTTATCAGCAAGTCACAACAAGGTGTGTGACTTACCTTTCTTCGTGGGCAACTATTTGAAAATAAAAAATGTTTTCAGCATTGTGAATGTTTGCTTTCAGTACATCAGTACGTCGTGCTGCTTGTTGAAAATGCACGTCTCCGTTACTTGCCAAACTTGCTTAGCACCCCCAAACAAGCACGCGCTCACCTCCGTAATATATGGTTAGAATTATTGTACATATTTTACTGGCAGCTCTGGATGCGTTTGGGATAATGTTATAAATAAAGGGGAAATCGGGGTACTAAATAATATCGACGACAAAGAAAAATCGCATTCATTAGAGTTGAATAATCTATCGTATATTATTTCTTACTGGTTACTGAACAAAAACCCTTCTGTTTGATCTTGGTGGTTTTCTTTCGACTTAGCATTTCTGATTTTGAATACAATATTTACAGTACTGACAAATCGTAGAATAATTCAGTGGAATATCTTATGAAGACCAGATGAGTCAGAAAGTCAAGAAAAAGCGCTATTATTGTTTGAAGTGTTATTACATCAGTATATTAGAACATAAAATACTTTTTACTTCGTAAATTAAACGTCTTGGGTCCACTGATTGTGGAAATAGCTTTATTGGCATCCGGAGTGTTCCCAGAAAGAAGTAATTTTCCAAAATTCTGTCAAACGTCACTCTATAAGGAGAAAGAAACAGGTAATGAAACTTCCTGGCAGATTAAAACTGTGTGCCCGAGCGAGACTCGAACTCGGGACCTTTGGCTTTCGCGGGCAAAGTGCTCTACCATCTGAGCTACCGAAGCACGACTCACGCCCGGTACTCACAGCTTTACTTCTGCCAGTATCTCGTCTCCTACCTTCCAAACCTTGCAGAAGCTCTCCTGCCGTGAGTCGTGCTTCGGTAGCTCAGTTGGTAGAGCACTTGCCCGCGATAGGCAAAGGTCCCGAGTTCGAGTCTCGCTCGGGCACACAGTTTTAATCTGCCAGGAAGTTTCATATCAGCGCACACTCCGCTGAAGAAACAGGTAATTCAAACGAAACAGACGCAGTCATTCCATAATAATCACGACTAAACGAATTTCTGGTTGTGATAATACAGCGGTACCACTCACGCCATGTAAATGTAGGATGGGTGACTGAAGGACTTCACAACACCAGGACGGAAGAACTTGATCAGGCTTCACAAATCTTTGTATTTTAGCCTGGAAGTTGGAAGGAGATTATGGCATAAAGAACGGAATTCTTAGAGTTAGAGTACAGCAAACAGGAGACAACGGCAAAGCCATTTTGCACTAGACAGAGTGAAGTACCCACATATGGCCTCTTTCTCATTATCGCCTGTAAATTCATCAAAATGCTGGAGAAAAGTGGAGTGGCGTAAACTGGAGCTATTTCAGCTTAAAATTTCATTTTCCTAAAGTCTTTAAAATATCAGGAATAATTAATTAAATTTTGTTACATCAGATACGTTTTTTCGAAAACTATAGACTATTCCTAAACAAATAATCCTTACAAATTACTTATTTTTCTCGTATTAACTTATTTTAAGATCAATTTACTGTGCGGGTCATGTTAGACATACAGATGGGTTACTTGATCCTAATCCTTTTTCCTAGTGATTTACTGAAAAGTAATAAGTTTTGAAACAAGTAGGACTAAAATTTCTTATTACAGATGCGTCTATATGCTAAAATGTTATAAAAACAAGGATATTTTCCTTAAAAAGATTTTTGAACAACATAAAAACCAACAAGAAAGAAAACATGCATATGTCCTGGAAATGGTTCAGAGAACATATTGAGAAATAATCTTAATTTGTGTTTTTAAGTGAAATTTAGTGTACTGCACCTCACAAATATTTACCGGAACACTGACAAAATTTGCATGCACTCGTGCACTTAATTGTAGTGTCCCAAGCAGACTGAAATACGCGTCTCATGTTTCGTTGGCTTGATTTTCGCAACAATGCCGTTCCACTTCTAGAATAGGATATTCCGTATGTAGGCCATTTCCAGGCTCTGTTGCTGGGCTCCATACGTTCGACTATAGCTCTATCATCTTCGATCTGGAGAACACCTGGTAAATATTATCTTCCAAAATTACACAAATAAAGTGTCCTACAGTCAGGCTTGCTTTGTCCAAATGGTTCTTTTCTTAATTTAGGTGGCCGTTTTGATAAATCTGGAAAGGTCTCTTTCTATATGCTTGTATGGATATGGTGTCTGTTTATTTGACTTAAAAGCTATTGCATTTTTCTCACATTTATCTAGTTTAGCTGTGTCACATGCAAATTTTGAACAGGCTATGAGATTTTTGACTCTGCGACTAATGAGGTTTGTTGTAAGATTAAGTTTCAGATCCTTATTTAATAGAGAGTTAACTGTCACTGAACTAGTTGTCAGTGGTGTTAAGTACCCTGTCAAAGAATTTGTGTTGGCCTGCTTGTTTATTTTTATCCTAGTCAGAATTATTAATAGATTTTAAAGCTTCTAATTTCTTCTCCTGTGTACATGAGATTGTTATCCTTTATTTACTTTCTCGTCCATGTGCTGGATGACGTGGGAGAACAACAGGCGAAAGCTGTTACCTATCCGCACATGCAAGTTGTGCATGAGATTGTGTAGGTTTTCTTTTTTCTTTTATTGCATTTTTATCTCAGTTTCTTGACAAATAGTTTCACATTTTTGTTTCGCCAACGTGGCAGTTTCAGTCTTGCAGTTTGACTTCCACATATTTCGGAACTACATTTAGAGAGACACATTTCTTGTTGAATTTGATGTTAAGAGACGTTTTCATTAGGTTAATTCTGTGTTTCTTGAAAGCATGTATATTTCTCATTACCTGGCGAGGTAAACTTAATGCAATTTTGCCATATGCAGATATGGTTGGAGATGGTGGCTGTTACAGAAATAAATTGTTGATGGTGTACAGCAACCAGCCGCAGTTGTTTTCAAGTTACTTTATTCGAAGGGTACCGTTACCGGTTTATAATTTTTTTACAATTCGTCATCATATGGTTTTTTCCTGCTTTCATAAATACATATTACACATTGGCTTCCTGTTAGTTGCCCTAGGATGAGCAATAATTTACAAACTACAAACGTGTAACCAAAATGGGTGAGCTACATGTTTTTACTGTAATGCAACTTAGTAAGATGCCCATCTGGGGCATTTGTACTAACAGTTTTCTGACAATGAAGTACATTCTAAAGGATAGTTTGTATTTTCACAATCAAAAACGTTGCACTACATCGCAAACCACTTCTTATTTCGTTCGGGCATAAAACGAATTTCACTTGTACTCATGTACTTTGCAACCTGTGTATTTGTTTTCGTATGCTAAATCAAAACATGTGGTGAACAGTGGAAATTCGTTTTGTGGTGGTTTGCAATGCGGTGCAACGTTTTTGACTGTGGAAATACAAACATACTTGACAATGTACTTCATTGCCAGAAAACTGCTAATACAAATGCGCCAAATGGACATTTACGTAAGTTGCATTACAACAAAAAATTATAGCGCTATGATTTCGGTTACACGTTTGTAATTTGTAAATTATTGTTTACCTTAGGACAGCGAACAGGAAACCAATGTGTAATATACATTGCCGGCCGGAGTTGCCGAGCGGTTCTAGGCGCTTCATTCTGGAACCGGGCGACTGCTACGGTCGCAGATTCGAATCCTGCCTCGGGCAAGGACGTGTGTGATGTTCTTAGGTTAGTTAGGTTTAAGTCGTTATAGGTTCTAGGGGACCGATGACCTCAGAAGTTAAGTCCCATAGTGCTCAGAGCCATTTTTTGTAATATGTATTGATGAAGGCATGAAACAATCGTCTGATGATGAATTGTAAAAAATTCGAAACTGGTAAGTAACCGTACCTTTTGAATAAAGTAACCTGAAACCAACTGTTGCTGGTTGCTATACACCATCAACAATTTATAAAATGAACTTCGTTTTCTTCACAAAGTTTGATGTCATTGTGACTTTAAAATGAGATTTCAGATTATCTCCTAGCGGAACATTCTTACCATCATATTTTTCTTATGAAAGGCAGCAGGTGACATGTAAGCCATTCCTCAAAAAGAGAAAAATCCATCCACCCATGTTTTCTACGACTGTATCGTGTTTCCAGCTGGCTATTTGCCGTCCATGTATTCCAGAGGTGTTCAGCCTTTCAATAATACATGCAGGGAGTACCGTTCCAGCAGCATTTCCACAAAAAATGAAACCTACGCTGGATGTTGGAAAATTTATGACTCCTTCCGGACATTTAGAATCTCTCCTGCATATGGTCTTCGTCTTTCCAGGAACATCATTCATATTTGTTTCACCATAGTTAAAGACGTTTTGTGCGGGAATGTATTTAACCACATGCTTAAGGGTTTCGATAAAACCAACTATGACTTTTTCATCTATCATGCTCTTTTTATATTTCTTGCAAATCTAGTCGACAATTGCGTATGTCTTTCAGAAAATTGTTCACTCAATCTCTTCCCGGAACATTGTTCTTGAAACACATCACAAGATTAAACTCTAGCTCACTACATGAAAACCCCAAATCACATGTTTTATCAAGATAACTTACAAAGGCATTTTCTGTCCCTGTTGTAAACACTTTTCGGTGTCCTGGACTCGTCACGTATTCGTTCGTAAGCTTTCTTTTCATTGTAGCTCTGCTAATCTAGAAATGAATCTCAACTTGTCGTTGGGTCATTTGCTTACTCCTTGCAGCATCCAGACACATTCGCAATTTTTCGTCCAAGTAGTTAGCGTATTTCCTACTGCCAGGATGTCTCTGGTAATTGGTAGACATCATCTTCTGATCTGTGAAAAACATACACGTACAGTAGGTCCACTCTTATACATTTAGTATACTACAAAACCTTTTAATGAACTATATTTAACAAACGGCAATAGAGCTTAGGAAAGAAATGTTTTTCGCTTCCTACTTGATCCCATAATTGCATACTGTTTGAAAGATAGAAACATGGTTCAGGGTTACTCGAGTCGATATTACACGAGAAAAATATTGGGCTCAAGTTACTCACTTGTATATGTCATGTTCACAAGTCTTCATGCTAATCTTTTAATATCATTTATGTTACAAAATACATTGAACTAATAGGGTATAAAATTGCGGGAGGTATGATATTTGAAAAATAAATCGCTTACCACGGCTCTGTGCCCTTTGAAGTTGCGTGTACAATCGGAAGTTTACAGAGTAAACAATACAATAAATTTTCAGTTCGACAATTAAACGAGAATAGCGCCTTTGGTGGCTGGTATATAAACTGTAAAATATTTTCTAGCTGCAGGCAATACTGCCACCTATCGGAAAATAATAGCCCCTGAAAAACAGATCAAACCTTTTTACCGTTTTGGGCTTAAATTATCACTCAAGGCTCAAGTAGCCCTAGTTTACGGTAAAAGCTTCATTACACATCCAAGTATGTTTATTGTAAATGCTAAGGTCAGCTTTTGTAACCTATATGCACTGATATAATTTTTGTCCTGCGGATACATCATATTGCACACTGGGCATTTTGCATCTTCACGGTCGTCACTTCCGTCACTAACATCTACGTCGTCTTAATATAAATGGAAATTATCTTCAGCATCAGAATCTTCAGAGAATTCGGAGGAAGAAACTTTCCTTTTCCCTCTCCGGTTTTCACAAACTATCTCATTTTTTGCAGCTGACTCTCCTTGTCTTACTTCTTCTGATGCGACTCCACAATATCAACTTTGTGACGTGAGGTGAGCCTGTGGTAAGGGTAGCTGAACGTCGTCAGGCGGAAGTTCTAGGTTCGATAGTACACACAGATCGAATTTCCTGAGGTTGGTTGGTTGGTTGGTTTGGGGAAGGAGACCAGACAGCGTGGTCATCGGTCTCATCGGATTAGGGAAGGAAGTCGGCCGTGCCCTTTCAGAGGAACCATCCCGGCATTTGCCTGGAGTGATTTAGGGAAATCACGGAAAACCTAAATCAGGATGGCCGGACGCGGGATTGAACCGTCGTCCTTCCGAATGCGAGTCCAGTGTGTAACCACTGCGCCACCTCGCTCGGTGAATTTCCTGAGGCGATATGCTTTAAGTGTGAACCGCAGGAGCAGGTTCTAGTTGCATAAAATGTGAATCGAAGATATTTTCATCCAAAGGGAAAATTCCTGTGGATCTAAACCTATTAATAGCTGTTGACGTATTTCAATCTGTTGTGTAAGTATGAACCATCAGAGCACCAGTTTGATAGTAACAACCATATTTTTGTGCGCATCCAACCGTCTTCCATTTTTTTGGGAATAGTATGATTTTTGGAGCAACATAAAAGAAACGTCCTATAGTTTCATTATGTCAGTGCAGCGAGGAAGCATGCAAACTATGGAAACACCACTATTTCGGCCAAGGTGAATAACGTCGATGTTGCAAGTGTGTGTGTGTGTGTGTGTGTGTGTGTGTGTGTGTGTGTGTGTCCACCTAAAATCAGGAGCTCTGGATCTTTGTTGGATAGTTTGACAATGTTGATGAAGTGCTGGAATCATTTCGTGAACAAGTCCAGCTGTATCCACTCAGAAGGATGAGCTGCTGCGATTTTCGTTGGAGGACTAAAGTCGAATAATTCAGCCTTGAGGTTCTAGTGTCGATAAATCATCATGGATGGTATCAGCTGTCCGGATGCGGACATGCACGTTGCAAGAGTCACAAGAGTCACATTCAGCAGAAGACGGTCGGTAAACTTCACGTTTGCCTTTAACAGCAACTGTTTTTCTGGGTTTATGCTGAACCATCGTCAAGCCTGTTTCATCAACGTTAATGATTTTCGTAGGTTTGTGTTATTTTTTCACCACTTTCGCTTTTAGAATAGCAGAAAAATTGTTCATTTTCCCTAGTGAGAAATCCTGGATTCTAGCTTTAGAGAGCAACTGCAGTGTACTGAAGGATATATCAGGGTGACGTCTCATGAAGTGTTGCAGCCATTTCTTACCTACGAGTCCTTGTTGAGGATTAAAATGATGATCAATATTATTTCTAATGGCTAGCTGTAAAGCCATACGTTGTGCGTCATCGACATCTAAATCGTAACAATTGTTCTCCAATGCTTTACAGTTTTCGACGAGCTGTCTCTCTAACTTCGGAGGTACAATAGTTTTACGACCTACCGCAACATTCAGAACATCTGCAGATTTAGCGTTTTGCGGCTTCAGAGTCTTCAAATACGTCCTCAGTGTTGTTCTCGGTATCCCAATTTCACGTACCGCTTGTTCAACAGACATACGTTCCTCTTGGACAGCTTGAATCGCACTGATCATTGCATTTTTGTCTCTGTTTCGTCTTTTGTCATCTGAGAATAGGAACAGCAACTACATAAAGCTAATTGTCCAAATATGGATCCAGGGCCATAATTAGAACTGGCAAGGGGGCCGTATTAGGAAAACCGCGTGCACTGCAAATGGCACGTGTTTCCCAAAAATACATTTGATGTAAATATATTCAACAAATTCAAGATAGGCCGGCCCGAGTGGCCGAGCGGTTCTAGGCGCTACAGTCTGGAGCCGCGCGACCGCTACGGTCGCAGGTTCGAATCCTGCCTCGGGCATGGATGTGTGTGATGTCCTTAGGTTAGTTAGGTTTAATTAGTTCTAAGTTTTAGGGGACTGATGACCTCAGAAGTTAAGTCCCATAGTGCTCAGAGCCATTTTTGAAATTCAAGATAAAGCATAGAATGAGGCCATTCTGTTATAAAAAAAACTGGTTTTCTAATAGTTGCGTCTCCGGCCACCCTGATTTAGGTTTTCCGTGATTTCCCTAAATCGTTTCAGGTAAATGCCGGGATGGTTCCTTTGAAAGGGCACGGCCGATTTCCTTCCCAATCCTTCCCTAACCCGAGCTTGTGCTCCGTCTCTAATGACCTCGTTGTCGACGGGACGTTAAACACTAACCACCACCACCACCTAATAATTGCATTTCGCCGTCGAACACCTTCTGTAACTCCAAAAACTCACCTTTCCTGAAGAAAGGAAACACAAGATTCAGGATTGTCAGAGACAAAGCTCCTTTCACGCACTCGACATGAATCACTAACGGCCTTTGAAGGAGTTCATGCGAACACCGCGTGAGTGCACCCCTTCCAGGAGAGTTTCAATAGGGTTTGGGTAAGGGTCCATTTTATGTATATTAAGTTAAACATATTATAAGCGGATATGGGCAGTTCAAACAGCCCATCAATTAGTTGCCATTGCAATTGCCATGGTGTCCTTATGATTCCATTTTGCATTCTTCCTATGAGTCATCTGATATTTCAACGTGCGGCAGTGGCTGGATTCAGATGATAACACGTTAAAAGGCCGAGTTTTGAAAGGGGTTCTGCGACGTACTTTGAGTCAGTGTTTTCCATTTCTTAATTAACATTAACCATAGTCAAAAGAGGTGGCTTGTATCTGGATGCTTCTATCACTTCCTTGAAATCTTCGGGTGTTTCCTTGGCCACATGCGGGTAATGTAATTTTGATCTTCTTCAGGCCACTAATTTGATTGGGAGTTACATAATTAATGAAGGGAAAACGATGATACTCTTATTTTGACCACCAGCAGAATCACATAATATACAGGACGTCCCAGGACTAATGGTCAACATTCAGGAATATGACAGAAACTGTCATTCGAACCAAAAAAGTACAGTAAACTTGAGCTGTAAAGTGCATACTTTAAGAGCTATGAAAACTCTTTCATCTTCCCTACTGTAAAAAACATCTTTTCTACTGAGCAAGTGCTCGTAGCTGTTAAGATATGCATTTTAGAGCCCATATTTATCAGACGTTTTCGCTTCGAATGATCGATCATGTTATATTCCTGAATATCGACCACTCCTCCTGGGACACTCTGTATAGAGTTCTTCATTGTCGTCACTCAAGGCATTTATGACGAAGTTAAAAAGGAATTACGTCACTTCATTTGCAGCCATTTTCGCAATGCAGTGACCATAAACATAAAAAAGAAAAAGATTTGTCTGTTGTAGGAGCATGTATACTGAACGAATACATCGAAAGTTACCGTTTACAGTAAGTGTCATTGGGTGCTATATTCGGCAAGGATGCACTTTTTGCAGCGTCTGTGCAGGTATCCACCGTCTTTTTGTTTTTCCTTGCCTCCAATTTACTGGGTGTGGGGAAGAGGAATTGCATAAGAGTTATTTGCTCTGCTTTCTCGTGCCCGGAGGTCTGGATGAGTCACCACCGACTTGGTTGCTTCTTTCCCCTGAATAATGGACTTACCAGGTTGTTTCCTGTTAGAACAAAACATTGACTGCTAATATCTCCGGAGTCGCTAGGCTTTTTTCAGATTTAGCCTCTCAAGAGATGGGTATGATCAGTCTGAATCGAGCTGTAGCTAGAACTCAGTTTAGAAAAAAAGTGACTTAACTATTCTTTTATGCCCCTTCCCCCTCCTGGCCCTTCATACACAACTTAATTGTCGACAGGGTACGTAGGGGGAAATGATCATCGTAACAAAATAAAGAGGAATCAGCGCCAGTACGAAAAGATTTAAGTGTGCAGTTTTCCCACGCGCTGTTGGGGAGAGTAACTGTAGAGAAATAGTGGGGAGGTGGTTTGAAAAACGCTCTGTCAGGCATGTAAATGTGACTTGCGTACTAGTGATGTACATGCGGGTGAATATTCAGTGGCAAACAATAATATGCGTTTTTCGAAATAGCATCTATACTATGCTTAGTCATTTCATTTCTTCCCGTAAATAAACTGTTAATTCCGTAATTGCTTAGCACAGAAGTTCCGGCAGATCAACCAAAAATGCGGCCGTTAAGGCTGCGTGTTCATACGCGCAACTGCCGCGAGTAACTGTTCGTTTTCCGTGCATAACAACCGAGTCTGAGACTGTGACAGCTTCGGCTAGTGAAATTCCGAATAGTTTAGTTAGCAAACTGTCTTGACTGCCACATCAGCAGAGCACAGGCTGATAGGCTTTTAGCGCATATAAATACTAACCGTGCCCGAGTATGCCGTGATATACCTCGTTTTATGTGACCTTGTGCTTGCCTACTTCGAATCTCATATCTCTTGTAGTTACATTTAGTTGTGTAAGGGTATACACGTATAATCTCTGTCTGCAGGTTCTCACCGGGAATATTTACGAGAGCTGGAACTTAAATAGTGACAACTATTTATTCACAGCCGATACAAAAGAGTTAAATGATTGCACCTGTTACTGTCCTTCAGAGGAGTCACCAGCGTTGTGTAGAACCCGTTACCAGCGATGTGGAAGGCGTAGTATACCGTTAGCAGATCCTGTTCTGTTGATGGTGCGAATGGAGCGGTCTGAAGTTATGATGATTCTCGTGTACGACTGTGATGGTGTTACCGTAACGCATTAGTTTCTCCACGGCAGACCGTCAATGCACAGTATTACTGTTCGTATTTGGAGCATCACCTGCGACCAGCTTTGCGAAAGAAGTGGCGACACTTTCTTAGCAACCCACCCATTATTCTGCACGACAATGCGCGGGGTCATACAGCGCAAGCTGTGACTGCTTTGTTCGGTCGATGGGACTGGGAAGTACTGTACCATCCACCATACTCCCGGACTTAAGTCCTTGTGACTTTGATTTGATTTCGAAGATGAAGGAACCACTTCGTGGCACTCGCTTCAGAACTGTTCGAGATTCGACAGGCAGTAGACCGCTCCATTCGTATCATCAACAGAACAGGCTCTGCTAACGGTATCCTACGCCTTCCACATCGCTGGCAACGGGTTCTACACAACGCTGGTGACTACTTAAGGACAGCCGGCCAGAGTGGCCGTGCGGTTCTAGGCGCTACAGTCTGGAACCGCGAGACTGCTACGGTCGCAGGTTCGAATCCTGCCTCGGGCATGGATGTGTGTGATGTCCTTAGGTTAGTTAGGTTTAGGTAGTTCTAAGTTTAAGGGAACTGATGACCTCAGAAGTTAAGTCCCATAGTGCTCAGAGCCATTTGAACCATTTTTGAACTACTTAAGGACAGTAACAGGTGCAAACATGTAACTCCTTCGTATCGGTTGTGAATAAATAGTTGCCACTATTAAAGTTCCAACACTCGTATTATTAGGATTCGGATAGTTCTGCAGTTTCTACAGCGACGTACGACGTCATCGGAGTGGTAGTTTACTTCGGTGCTACAGCGTCAAGGAGCGAAGTGCTTTGTGCTCAACTTCCGGAATGTTATTCCACTTCAAAGAAGTTCTATTACATAGATAGTGTGTGGTGTATGTTAATATGATAGTATATTGTTCACACGTCGCAACTTCTTCACTTTTCACAAATGAAACATCAAATTTCGTATTTTGCGGTATTAAAATCACAAATACGAAACGTGTAGTAATCTACACTAAATCAAATGAGAAACAACCTTTCAAGGCACTATATAACATGAGGACAGAACATACGCAAAATTTAAATTCATACATATTTTTAATTCAATTTTTTTACAAATACACTGACAGTGGTCACAGTGTATGGGAAGGAAACGGCGGTATCTTCTCGCAGTCGCTGGCCATTTGGCTGACGCAGCGATGATTTGACTCCCAACGTATTATTCGCGGCCGTGTTGTCCGATCCTCGCTCACTTAACATGAAACATAAGAAATCAACGTTTTGTACTTACACTATGTGATCAGAAAGTATCTAGACACCTGGCTGAAAGTGACTTACAAGCTCGTGGCGCCCTCCATCGGTAATGATGGAATTCAATATGGTGTTGGCTCACCCTTAGTCTTGATGAGAGCTTCCACTCTCGCAGACATACGTTCAATTGCGTGCTGAAGGTTTCTTGGGAAATGACAGGGAGTGCTGCACTGAGGAGAGAGATCGATGGCGGTCGGTGAGGCCTGACACGAGGTCGGCGTTCCAAAACATACCAAAGGTCCTCTATGGGATTCAGGTCAGCACTCTGCGCAGGCCAGTCCATTACAGCGATGTTATTGTCGTGTAACCACTCCGCCACAGGCCGTGCATTATGAACAGGTGCTCGATCGTGTTGAAAGATGCAATCGCCATCCCCGAATTCATTTTCAACAGTGGGAAACAAGAAGGTGCTTAAAACATCAATGTAAGCCTATGCTGTGATAGTGTCACGCAAAACAACAAAGGGTGCAAGCCCCCTCCATGAAAAACACCACCACACCATAACACCACCGCCTCCGAATTTTACAGTTGGCACTACACACGCTGGCAGATGACGTTCATAGGGCATTCGCCATACCCACACCCTGCCATCGGACCGCCACATTCGTCACCCCACACAACGTTTTTCCACTGTTCAGTCGTCCAATGTTTACGCTCCTTACACCAAGCGAGGCGTCGTTCGGCATTTACCGGCGTGATGTGTGGCTTATGAGCAGCCGCTCGACCATGAAATCAAAGTTTTGTCACCTCCTGCCTAACTGTCATAGTACTTGCAGTGGATCCTGATGCAGTTTGGAATTCCTGTGTGATGGTCTGGACGGATGTCTGCCTATTACACATTACGACCAACTTCAACTGTCGGCGGTCTCTCTCAGTCAACAGACTAGGTCGGCCTGTCCGCTTTTGTGCTTTACGTGTCCCTTCACTTTTCCACTTCACTATCACACCGGAAACTGTGTACCCAGGGATATTTAGGAGTGTGGAAACCTCGCGTACAGACTTATGACACAAGTGACACCCAATCACCTGTTCACGTTCGTAGTCCGTGAGTTCCGCTGAGTGCCCCATTCTGCTCTCTCACGATGTCTGATGACTACTGAGATCGCTGATATGGAGTACTTGGCAGTAGGTGGCAGCACAATGCACCTAATATGAAAAACTTATGTTTTTGGGGGTGTCCGGTTACTTTTGATTATACAGTGTATATCACAAATCATAATGGGTATAAACTCTTCGGTCACATTTTAAAAGAAATATTTACGTTAAGCCTCCGATGCAGCAAAGAGAGCTGTTTAATCGAAATGTGGTCAACACTACAAGTTGTGTTCGCTTACATTTGGTACAGTAGGGCAGGCATTTATGGGACGTCTTGACGGCGGGAGAGTGATTCGCGGTACTGTTATCGTGTTACTGCTTTATCAAGTTCCACACATGTTATGACACTGATGTCATCGAAGGCTCAGTCCAGTGCCATAGAAAAAGAATATAACTGCATTAAAGAACCGAAGTCAGTGTCGTAATTCGGCCGCTATTAAGAAAAAAAAGTACTTATATCGCAAAATTCGCTACACCGGAAACAGTACCATGAGAAACAATTGCGTCCCAAACACGCAATAGGTAAGCCTTGAACGAAGATAGGCGTGACTGACTAGCGCAGCTGGCGAGGGTTCCTGAGAGGGCGATCCAGCACTTACAAACTGTGCGCTGGACCATTCCTAGAAGTTTGTCGTCCAACACGGCACCTGATGGCTGTCACTGGATCAATATCCAATCCGCATAAAGTCACGACAGGTTCACCTCCGTAGGTCCGATTTAACAGCCGAAAGCACCTTTCGACTTTAAAGTAATACGCAGATTTGTTCAAAACATTATTATTGGAGTAAGATAAGCAGGTGATTTTCTATCTTTCGTAAGGTTATTATTTTCCCAGTACTTCATTTTCTGCCCTCTTTCTTTCTTCAGTCCACCTTGGTCGGTATGGTTTTGGTTGGGGCTCTGGAGTAAACTTCCACTTGTCAATTTTGCTTCTGAATGCATCTCTGTCTGATGTGTTTGTTATGGCGATTTTTGCTGTTGTAGTATCTTAACTTCAGTTACGCAGGGAATTGATGCTTTGTCATGTCACATAGTCAAATACACGTTTAACTAGTCTGTTTTCAGGCAATCTGTCTAGGTGTCCATACAGCTTCGTTTCTTTCTGATGTCAGTTTCGATGTTTGATACTATTTCTGTTTTTTGTTTTGGTATGGTTTTAGGGCGCAAAACTGCTACGGTCATTAGCGCCCGACTTTTTCTGTTGTCTCGATACTTTGCAGTCTGTATACATCTTCTGTGTATCGTGGTCCCAGAATTTTTCTAATAATCTTTCTCTCTACTTCCTTTATTTCTTGTAAATCTAGTTTTCGAATCAGTGAGAGAGTTTCACATGCATATGCAACTGTCAGTTTGATTACTGTGTTGTAATGACCGATTTTATGTGCCTTTTAACAGGCTTTTTGTTACACAAATTTTGAACAAGTCCGGACGCTTTCTTGATTTTCTGCAGTCTGTTTTTTTGTGCTATACTTTCTAGTCCTGTTGGTTCAATAATTTCACCGAGATGCTTAAAGTGTTTGACTCAGAAGATTTAACCATAATTTAAGTTTCGGAATATCTAACGTGAAGAGATTTGCATTCCAACCTTCTCAGCACATTCTTTGAGGGTCTCCATTTGTTTTAGTGCTGTTTCTTCCCTGTCGGTCAGACTCGTTAAGTCGTCTGCAAACGCTAAATAAGGAACGTTCAGTTGTCCTTTACCTCTTCCTAATTCGATTGACTTTCGGGAGTTTTGTTTTCGTAGTTTCATTTCCCATTATTTCATTACTTTGTCTAAAACTGTTGAATAGTAGTGACGAGATCACATCTCCTTGTCTTACTCCTGTTTTGGATAAGAATGGTTCCGAAATTTCTTCTGTAAATTTGATTTTTGGTTTCGTTTCTGTCAGTGTTTGTTCAGTAAGTTTTCGGCTTTTGGTGCCTGGTCCGCGTTCTTCTAGAATATTGCATAGAGATTGTCTGTCTATAGAATCGTATGCTTTTATAAAATAGACGATTGTGCAGACTATTTGTTTCTTTCTGATTGCTTTAATTTTTAAAATAGTTTTAAGTTTGAAGATCTATTCTGGGCACGATTTATTAGGTCGAAAGCCTGCTTTAAAATCTGAAAGTGTATGTTCTAGTTGTTCTTGCGCCGTCTTTAGTAGACACACGGATAAAATTTTGCAAGTGACCGGCAAAAGAGAAATGCATCTGAAGTTATTTACATCTGATCTCTCCCCCTTTTTGTACACTGGGTGAATTAGTTCACATTTTTAATCCTCTCGAATATTTTCTGTCCGCCAAATTTCTTGGATGTTTTGAATGATCTCTCTTAAGGAATTTTGACCAAGGTTCTTCAGTAACTCAGCTACAGTTCCATCTTCTCCCCACGGCTTATTATTATTATTGTTATTTCTTTCTTGTCTCAGACGTTATGTCTGGTTAAAAATGGACGGTGACGCGGACCTTGATCAAACGTGACTTCCTTTTAACTGTACGGTATATATTACATTGCATTTAGGAACTTTCGGGTAATTGAACAAGTGTCAATAATTACAGATTTCTGTAGTTGTATATATAAGTTTGGATGTAGCTGTAATGCATTGATGTACTGGTGGATATTGTGTGGTATGACTCCTGTAGTTGATAGTATAATTGGTTTGATGTCAACTTTATCCTGATGCCACATGTCCTTGACTTCCTCAGCCAGTTGGATGTATTTTTCAATTTTTTCTCCTGTTTTCTTTTGTATATTTGTTGTATTGGGTATGGATATTTCGATTAGTTGTGTTAATTTCTTCTTTTTATTGGTGAGTATGATGTCAGGTTTGTTATGTGATGGTGTTTTATCTGTTACAATGTTTCTGTTCCAGTATAATTTGTATTCATCATTCTCCAGTACATTTTGTGGTGTATACTTGTATGTGGGAACATGTTGTTTTATAAGTTTATGTTGTAAGGCAAGCTGTTGATGTATTATTTTTGCTACATTGTCATGTCTTCTGGGGTATTCTGTATTCGCTAGTATTGTGCATCCGCCAGTGATGTGATCTACTGTTTCTATGTGTTGTTTGCAAAATCTGCATTTATGTGTTGTGGTATTGGGATCTTTAATAATATGCTTGCTGTAATATCTGGTGTTTATTGTTTGATTCTGTATTGCAATCATGAATCGTTCCGTCTCACTGTATATATTGCCTTTTATTAGCCTTGTGTTGGATGCGTCTTGATCGATGTGTGGCTGTGTTAGATGATACGGGTGCTTGCCATGTAGTGTTTTCTTTCTCCAATTTACTTTGTTCGTATCTGTTGATGTTATGTGATCTAAAGGGTTGTAGAAGTGGTTATGAAATTGCAGTGGTGTAGCCGATGTATTTATATGAGTAATTGCTTTGTGTATTTTGCTAGTTTCTGCTCGTTCTATAAAGAATTTTCTTAAATTGTCTACCTGGCCATAATGTAGGTTTTTTATGTCGATAAATCCCCTTCCTCCTTCCTTTCTGCTTAATGTGAATCTTTCAGTTGCTGAATGTATGTGATGTATTCTATATTTGTGACATTGTGATCGTGTAAGTGTATTGAGTGCTTCTAGGTCTGTGTTACTCCATTTCACTACTCCAAATGAGTAGGTCAATATTGGTATAGCATAAGTATTTATAGCTTTTGTCTTGTTTCTTGCTGTCAATTCTTTTTTCAGTATTTTTGTTAGTCTTTGTCTATATTTTTCTTTTAGTTCTTCTTTAATATTTGTATTATTTATTCCTATTTTTTGTCTGTATCCTAGATATTTATAGGCATCTGTTTTTTCCATCGCTTCTATGCAGTCGCTGTGGTTATCCAATATGTAATCGTCTTGTTTAATGTGTTTTCCCTTGACTATGCTATTTTTCTTACATTTGTCTGTTCCAAAAGCCATATTTATATCATTGCTGAATACTTCTGTTATCTTTAGTAATTGGTTGAGTTGTTGATTTTTTGCTGCCAGTAGTTTTAGATCATCCATGTATAGCAGATGTGTGATTTTGTGTGGGTATGTTCCAGTAATATTGTATCCATAATTCGTATTATTTAGCATGTTAGATAGTGGATTCAGAGCAAGGCAGAACCAGAAAGGACTTAATGAGTCTCCTTGGTATATTCCACACTTGATCTGTATTGACTGTGATGTGATGTTATTTGAATTTGTTTGGATATTAAATGTGGTTTTCCAATTTTTCATTACTATGTTTAGGAACTGTATCAATTTAGGATCTACTTTGTATATTTCCAATATTTGTAGTAACCATGAGTGGGGTACACTATCAAAAGCTTTTTGGTAATCAATGTATGCATAGTGTAGCGACCTTTGTTTAGTTTTAGCGTGATATGTCACCTCTGCATCTATTATCAGTTGCTCTTTACATCCTCGTGCTCTTTTGCAACAGACTTTTTGTTCTTCATTTATAAATTTGTTCTGTGTTGTATGTGTCATTAATTTCTGTGTAATGACTGAAGTTAATATTTTGTATATTGTTGGTAGGCAGGTTATGGGGCGAAATTTTGCTGGGTTTGCTGTGTCTGCTTGATCTTTAGGTTTCAGATAAGTTATTCCATGTGTAAGTGTATCAGGGAATGTGTATGGGCCTGCAATGTAACTGTTAAATAATGTAGTTAGATGTGAATGTGTTGAGGTGAACTTCTTTAGCCAGAAATTTGCTATTTTATCTTTTCCAGGGGCTTTCCAATTGTGCGTAGAGTTAATTGCTTGGGTGACTTCATGTTGCAAAATTATCACTTCAGGCATTTATGGTATCATCTTGTATGTGTGTGTTTCTGCTTGTATCCACCGTGCATGCCTGTTATGTTGTACCGGGTTTGACCATATGTTGCTCCAGAAGTGTTCTATGTCTGTTATGTTTGGTGGATTGTCTATTTTAATGTGTGTATTATCTATTGTCTGGTAAAACTTCTTTTGGTTTGTGTTGAATGTTTGGTTTTGTTTTCTTCTATTTTCACCTTTTTTTGTATCTTCTAAGTCGTTTGGCCAATGCTTGTAATTTCTGCTACTTTTCATCTAATTGTACTATTATTATTATTATTATTATTATTATTATTATTATTATTATTATTACATGCCGAGGAAACCTTAGAAAGCACACATTATCCGCTTTCGACAAAATACGCACGTCTCTCTGAGTCCCTAACGAATTTCTTGATCAACTGCTGCTCAGGCCTAGCTCATAAGGTCCAGATGCAGTAAATATTTCTGAACTCTGCCGTTCCGTAGTGTTGACCAAAGCATGGTATTGGGACGTGCCGTAAAGTTTCGTGGCTCCACTAAATCGCCCAGTGCGACTTTGGCTGCATCTTTTTGGAAGATTCCCTATTTTATTCTCCATCGCTGATTAATTGGAGCTTATGCTCTGTCGCTATGACCCCGGCGTCCAGCAGTAATTAAAGCCTATTTTTACTTCGTTCTTCCAGTATACCACAAGTTTTATCATAACACCATGTGAAACGATAGCCAAAAGTTGTGAAATTAGAGGGCCTGGCTTGCCGCCTGGGACCACCGGTTATCCCAGCCAATATCATAAGCAGCAGTAATCAGCTCGTATAAGCGCCCACTCAAGCACACTAGACGAGCCAGGGAGCGTTTCACTGCTGAACTGCGTCACAAGTCCCAGAGTGTCCCGTACCACTTTCAGCATATCAGCGAACTCTTAGTTAAATTTAATTTCAGTTTATGCAACTATTTCTAATAAATGCTCGAAATGAAAACTACAGATAATACAGAATCGGTTAATCAAGAATCGTTGAGCACTTAAAATATACAGTCGTCGCTAGTGATAAACGCCTATCCAAGTTAAGTAACACATTATTCATAATACTTAGGCGCTGATAAGTAATTTTCTGTTTCCTAGTGGTTCATGTGGCTTTTAGATAGTCCAGGCTCTTCGGCTGTTATTTTGGAGGCCACTCTTCTCACTTTCCGTTAAATCTCTCTTCCATCCTCCACTCGCTTTCTTTCCAGATCATACTCCCTTCTCGTTCTTCCTTTCTCTTTAAATTGAGTTCACGGAATCGATGAGATCAGGGCAGGTGGAGGACAGGCACTACGCCCTCAGCGTTAGATACGAGGCACCGGTTATCGCATCACATGTGTCGTGTCCGATAAGCGGACAGGAAGAACAGGACGGTGGCCGAGATCACACGCGGCAGGGTCTCGTGAACCACCCACTGCCTTCTAGCAGCTGACACGAAATGCTTTGCGAATAGTCTATTGTTGTCACTTGTTATCTGTTTGCTTCTACGAGACATCAAATGATTGAAGAGATGATAAAGTGGCGGTCAGAGACACGATAGTATACTGGTGTGCGAAACTTGAGGATGAAAGTAGCTTAAGCATTGTCACTGCCAGGTAATATAGCTCGATGAGACGAGCAGAAATGACACTTCTATTCAAAGACGATAATTACACGGAAGTCAACGCAATTTATGATGATGGTCCCCTGGACATTACAAAACGCGACAGCAGGCGGAACGAGATTCTTTATACGGTGTGTGCTCATCACGGATGGCAGTGCATGCTCTACAACGTGCTCCCATGCTGGCCACAGTGATAGGGTGCTTCATTCCTCCAGCAGTGCGGGCGACAGCTGCTGGATGTGCTGCATTGCGACTTCCAAAAGCATCCCACAAATTCTCGATGTGATTTACTTTGGGGGTTGGGGGGGGGGGGGGGGGGGGGGGGGGAGGGCAGCGTTGCTGATTTGCCGAATATCCTATCGTTCCAAGAACTACTCCACGTACGCTGTTCGGGGCAGTCACGCCTTGTCATCCATGAAAAGACGCACATGGAGGAGTAGTACAGTGTCACAGTAAAGTTGACCGGTGAGTGTACCGTGTTCAAAGATTTGGAGGTCAGCATTCCAATGCAACATTATGCCTTCCCACTTCGACCACCAAAACGATCATGTTCCTGGGTGCATAACGATTTACCATCGCATATGACGGTACATCCAGCATCGTCTGACAAGATCGTTTCGGTGGTCCAGGTGTTAACAGTGTGGGAAGCCATAGTGATGCGTAGGCGTACTGATCTCCAGATCTTTGAATACAGTACACTCGCTAGTCAATGTTATTGTGATACTTCGCTACTTCCCCATGCGCCTCTTTTCAGCGGTGCATTCGTCTTGACATCATATTTTATGGATAACAACCCAAGAGCGAAGGTGGAGGAGCTCTTGGAACATCGAGGGTATTCGGTGAATGGACTGCCTGCCCGTTTTCTCGACTTACATCCCATCGAGCAAGTGTGGGATGCGTTGGGGAGTCGTCCTGTAGCAAGTCCATTAGCACCAATGAGCATCCATTAGTTGTCTACCGCGCCGGTAGAGGAATGGAATGCCGTACCACAAGAACTCTGCACCAACCTTATGGCCAGCATGGCAGCACGTTGCAGAGCATGCATTACCTTTCGAGGTGATGACACAACCTGTTAAGAACCATGTTCCGCCTTTTGTAATATGAAGGGAACCATCATAGTCGCGGTGAGTTCAGGGTAATCATTGTCTTCGAATTAAAGTGTCAATTAATTTCTTCTCACTGCGTATTTCTTTCACTTACTGTCCGTACTATACTTCCGCAGTTCTTTCTATGTATGGTGCAAGTTTCATCAAACTATGTTATTTGGCAATGAATCATCATGCGAAACTTACTTTTATCCGTAAGTTCTGCCCACCACTGTGCTTCCTGTATGGCACAGTATAATAAATGCTCATATTGTGTTGCCACGTAAAAACAACCACACTGGACACTACCTCTGGCGGATCTGCACGCCGTGGCCACTTCTACCAGAAAAGTATTCGCACACAATAGGAGGTAATGCGAAAAACATTCCAAATAACTCGCAAACAGCAATTCAGTTACATGTGCGAAACTCCTACATTACTCTCGGTTGTGTACTGCTTAGTTAAACCTAGGCACGGGTTTTTATTCAGTTACCATTGTTTTATTTAATTACATGTTTGAGGAGCAACGCAAACGGCATTTTACGTGTCTTCACGCGATCCTATTGCTTACATGAAACAAACACAGATACTTGAGGTAGGAATAATACACAAAAGCGAACAAATTACTTTACAAAACAAATACTTTCAAAAAATACACACTACAGCTGTCAAAAGAGAGACATTTCTTAGCCGACATTATATCAGAATTTAACAACTTTTTTGTGTGCGCTGTAGAGTCCACTAAGTGTAGTTCGGGAGGTGATCTGTGATTGGTTCTTCTTCGCACTTCCAAGAGCTGACGAACATGGAAAGCCATATTTCTTTATTTCCCAGCTCGAGGTCAAAGATTGCTTAGGTAGTTCTGTGTGATCCGTGACTTGAATCACCGGGATGATGATCGGCTAAGAGAGCCTCCATGTAAACTTAGAAAAAAATTTGCGTGGACAGGCCTATACCTAGCAATATCCATGTGCACTTATACGCATTTAATATTTCTGACTAATCTCCTGATACAAGTAGAGATGGGCAGTGCGATTAGTCTCTTATATTTGTTTAAAATAAAAGGATAACATGTGTCGTGTTAATTCAAGGTGCTAACTTCTTTCATCTCATAGTACAACGTTTCAATATGCTGAAATGTGCGGACCTAGCAGGCATATAAATTAGTACTGTTGTGGTGCATGTTGGCTTTGTGCGGTGGTTACATTAATCATAGTATGAAGGCTTTCACGACCGGATGAAATGTCTTCTGGTAAACCTTGCGGGATGTAAGGTCGTGGTCCATGAAACTCTTCAGCTCCTAACGTTTCGTCCAGTGCTTCGCTGGACATCATCAGAGGGGTGTTTCTCCTCCGGTGAGTCTTGCCGACTGACGGGTCGGACGTCTGAGAGCGGATTATGTATCGTAGAAAGTGGGCGTGACCAGAGTTACACGTGATATGCAGAGATAACCTTTGTCAGAGATAAAACTTAACTATCGATCGTAACCTTGTCACGGATAAAACTGTCTAGCAATTCTGTAGTGCTACTGTCCAAATATCACTAAGTTTCATGGTCTCTTCTTTCCGATTAAAATTATCCCTATGTTTATATATTTCAATTGCTTCTCTACAAAGCCGTGGGTAATAGTTCGTCGTCGCAGATAAAATTTTTGTTTCGGAAAACTTCACTTGATGATTTCCTGGCTGAAAAGCGTGTTCTGCTACAGCCGATTTATCTGTTTTTCCTAATCGGCAAAGACTTCTGTGTTCTTTTAACCGTGTATTTACGCTTCTTTTTGTTGTTCCAACATAAACTTTACCACATGTACACGGAATTTTATATACGCCACTGGCTGATAGAGGAGCGCGTTTATCTTTTACAGACCGAAGAACATGACAAATTTTCTTCGTCGGTCTAAAAACAGGTCTAATATCATGTTTACTTAAAATCTTTCCAATCTGATCCGTTACTTTCTTTATAAAAGGGAGAGAGAGACTGTATTCTTCCATCGTTTTTCGGACTTGTCCTTAAGCTTTTTGTTGTTTGGGTGCAGAATTCTGCTTACTTCTTTCTTTGAGTAGCCATTTTTCTCAAAAGCGTGCTTCAGATGTTTTAATTCGTCGTCTAGATACTCCGGCGTGCAAATCCGTCTGGCTCTGTCAACGAGACTTGTAATCACACCTCTTTTTTGTTTTGGATGGTGGTTAGAGTTTTTATGTAAGTATCTGTCTGTGTGCGTTATTTTTCTAAAAATCTGTTGTTTCAAGCTTCCATCCGTCTGCCTCATAACTAAAACATCCAAAAACGGTATTTTGTTATCATTTTCTCTCTCCATGGTAAACTGGATTCTTGGATTTATATTATTAAGGTAATCAAAAAATTCGCCTAAGGCTTCTCTACCATGTGGCCAGACCACAAATGTATCGTCTACATACCGATACCAGCGAGATGGTTTCTTATCTGCTTTTTCCAAGGCTGACTGTTCGAATTTCTCCATGTAGAAATTAGCTACTGCAGGACCCAATGGGTTACCCATTGCTACGCCATTAAGTTGTTCGTAAAACTCATTATTCCACTGGAAATGACTGGAAGTAAGACAGTGTCTGAAAAGAGCAGTCAGATCTTCTGGAAAAATATCCGTTATAAAATCCATAACTTCATTAACTGGAATCATAGTAAATAAAGATACTAAATCGAAACTTACTAAAATATCTTCAGGAGTCAGAATTAAACCTTCAATTTTCTCTATAAAATGACGTGAGTCCTTTATATATGAATCCGTTTTTCCTAAATATGGTTGTAAGCGAGTTGTTAGATATTTTGCTATTTCGTACGTAGGAGAATTGATAGCACTAACAATCGGTCTCAGAGGAAGGTCCTTCTTATGTACCTTGGGTAGGCCATAGAGTCTAGGACACATAGCTTCAGTCTTCAATAAAGCTCTTTTTTCTTCTTTTTGAATAGAAGTGGCCGATTTTATCAAATTATTTGTTTTCCGTAGTACGCTGGCTGTAGGATCTTTCTTAAGTTTTTTGTATTGCCAGCGTACTACGGAAAACAAATAATTTGATAAAATCGGCCACTTCTATTCAAAAAGAAGAAAAAAGAGCTTTATTGAAGACTGAAGCTATGTGTCCTAGACTCTATGGCCTACCCAAGGTACATAAGAAGGACCTTCCTCTGAGACCGATTGTTAGTGCTATCAATTCTCCTACGTACGAAATAGCAAAATATCTAACAACTCGCTTACAACCATATTTAGGAAAAACGGATTCATATATAAAGGACTCACGTCATTTTATAGAGAAAATTGAAGGTTTAATTCTGACTCCTGAAGATATTTTAGTAAGTTTCGATGTAGTATCTTTATTTACTATGATTCCAGTTAATGAAGTTATGGATTTTATAACGGATATTTTTCCAGAAGATCTGACTGCTCTTTTCAGACACTGTCTTACTTCCAGTCATTTCCAGTGGAATAATGAGTTTTACGAACAACTTAATGGCGTAGCAATGGGTAACCCATTGGGTCCTGCAGTAGCTAATTTCTACATGGAGAAATTCGAACAGTCAGCCTTGGAAAAAGCAGATAAGAAACCATCTCGCTGGTATCGGTATGTAGACGATACATTTGTGGTCTGGCCACATGGTAGAGAAGCCTTAGGCGAATTTTTTGATTACCTTAATAATATAAATCCAAGAATCCAGTTTACCATGGAGAGAGAAAATGATAACAAAATACCGTTTTTGGATGTTTTAGTTATGAGGCAGACGGATGGAAGCTTGAAACAACAGATTTTTAGAAAAATAACGCACACAGACAGATACTTACATAAAAACTCTAACCACCATCCAAAACAAAAAAGAGGTGTGATTACAAGTCTCGTTGACAGAGCCAGACGGATTTGCACGCCGGAGTATCTAGACGACGAATTAAAACATCTGAAGCACGCTTTTGAGAAAAATGGCTACTCAAAGAAAGAAGTAAGCAGAATTCTGCACCCAAACAACAAAAAGCTTAAGGACAAGTCCGAAAAACGATGGAAGAATACAGTCTCTCTCCCTTTTATAAAGAAAGTAACGGATCAGATTGGAAAGATTTTAAGTAAACATGATATTAGACCTGTTTTTAGACCGACGAAGAAAATTTGTCATGTTCTTCGGTCTGTAAAAGATAAACGCGCTCCTCTATCAGCCAGTGGCGTATATAAAATTCCGCGTACATGTGGTAAAGTTTATGTTGGAACAACAAAAAGAAGCGTAAATACACGGTTAAAAGAACACAGAAGTCTTTGCCGATTAGGAAAAACAGATAAATCGGCTGTAGCAGAACACGCTTTTCAGCCAGGAAATCATCAAGTGAAGTTTTCCGAAACAAAAATTTTATCTGCGACGACGAACTATTACCCACGGCTTTGTAGAGAAGCAATTGAAATATATAAACATAGGGATAATTTTAATCGGAAAGAAGAGACCATGAAACTTAGTGATATTTGGACAGTAGCACTACAGAATTGCTAGACAGTTTTATCCGTGACAAGGTTACGATCGATAGTTAAGTTTTATCTCTGACAAAGGTTATCTCTGCATATCACGTGTAACTCTGGTCACGCCCACTTTCTACGATACATAAGCCGCTCTCAGACGTCCGACCCGTCAGTCGGCAAGACTCACCGGAGGAGAAACACCCCTCTGAAGATGTCCAGCGAAGCACTGGACGAAACGTTAGGAGCTGAAGAGTTTCATGGACCACGACCTTACATCCCGCAAGGTTTACCAGGTTACATTAATGTTCACATTCTCGAAATTTTCTGCTATGATTATAATTTTGGATAAGCTTCAAGAGGACGGTCATGTTTGAATTTCGACGTCCTTTTGTTAGCAATTGAAAATGAATGAGCGGACTTCTTACAAATTGTCACTGACTTTCGTTTTGAGAAGCACTGAAAAACAAATAATTTCCTAAGTACACATTACTCCATTGTATCCACTTGAATGAACGTGTACACTGCGAGTAAAAATTCATGTAAATCAGCTGTACCTTAGATCAAAGTGACGTTTGATTTGCATTGTTGCGTAACATCCACCAATGTAGTTCGAAACAAACATTATCTCCTTTTTATGCAGTCGTAAGGTAATTAGTCGTCATTATAAACGTCTCACTGAATTCTGACGGCACAAATTTTCGTTTGGCGCTAATACATGTTGAGTGATTGCTGATAGGTTTTTTGATGGAAATGACATCGTGACACTCAACTGTCGCTTAAGGTCGAACGGTATATGTTGGACGAGGTTCAGGTCAGAGAGTTTAGATCAGTGTAACAAAATCATACGTTCTTCGGGCTGTGATAAAATGGTCCTTGCTCTGTACACAAGGGATAAGATCACGGATAAAGAAAGTATCCAATCACAAAATGATTCCACAGTGTGGTACGATTAGTGTCACCGAAAATTTTTCATTAACACCTTTACTGAATATGCAATCGGCCAAAAACCAATAATGCGAATCCAAAACCAAGGAAGCTGCACAGAACGTTCCTGTCACCTACATATCCATCCAAATTGATTGTGGCCAAAGTACAACCCGGTAAATATGGCTTGCCAGGCATGCGCCAGGTTCACACAAGCCCAATTGTGTGCAAAGCCCATTCATGTGCTCATCATTCACGTGAACTTCGATTGTCGACACACCAATGACGGCCGTATCTGTGGTACGTCAAGTGACGTTACATTCCAAATAGCAATAACACTTGCTGTTTTTGCTGTAATAATAATAATAATAATAATAATAATAATAATAATAATAATACTAAAACCCGTGGAGGCCTTTGGCCGTGCGCCGAAGTGGCCGTGCGGTTAAAGGCGCTGCAGTCTGGAACCGCAAGACCGCTACGGTCGCAGGTTCGAATCCTGCCTCGGGCATGGATGTTTGTGATGTCCTTAGGTTAGTTAGGTTTAACTAGTTCTAAGTTCTAGGGGACTAATGACCTCAGCAGTTGAGTCCCATAGTGCTCAGAGCCATTTGAGCCATTTGGCCGTGCGGTTCTAAGCGCTTCAATTTGGAACCGCGTGACCGCTACGGTCGCAGGGTCGAATCCTGCCTCGGGCATGGATGTGTGTGATGTCCTTAGGTTAGTTAGGTTTAAGTAGTTCTAAGTTCTAGGGGACTGATGACCACAGCACTTGAGTCCCATAGTGCTCAGAGCCGTGGAGGCCCGGGAAAAGAATAGGCCTCCGGAATGTTCTGCCAGTCGTAAAAGGCGACGAAAAGAACAAACCACTAATAGGGCTAACCCCCCTTTTAGTGTGATTAGTTGGTTCAGGACAGAACTAATGAAGCCTCGGACAAGCGCTGTCATGTTCGGGGACGACGCTTGAACCCTATGCCCGTCCACAATGGTAATGACACTGCTAGCCACACGGAAAATGATTTAAATCCAAATAGAGGTGTTTTGCAGGATATGCTTCCTGCGACTGCTCTAGAAGGAAAACAAAGACAGAGGATGAGATGGTCAGATGAAGTTAACAGACACCTCATGTTCTGTTATTACCAAGCAACAAACCTAGAAACCAACACAACTGGATACAGATCACACGTATACACAACATTTATTACCGGATATCCAGAATTAAACGACTAGCTGATCAGATCCGTGTAATAATCAAAAATAACAGAATACCCCAGTCAGAATTAAAAAACATCAAACAACAAGTACAACAAATATTGGAATAATGTGCAATTAGATGAAGAAGGAAATACAGTAATGGACTCAAAACATCCCAGAGCGAACAAACAAAGAACAGCACGCATCAGTTAAACAATCAGAGGAAAACGAAATCTTAAGACAGCCACCAGAACAAGCACAAATAGAACACCAAGTGACACACATGTTAGATATAGAAGAAAAATTTCAGCTGGCATATATAGAATACGAAGACACAAACACAGACATTAGACCATTCTTGCATAGACCACCAAATAACCCACAAGTCGAAACAAGAATAACAACTATCAACACAATCACACACAACAAAATAAATGAAAATACAACTATGGAAGAGTTACAACTACTGGTTTATATAGGAGAACTCACTACACTAAATAGGCAGAGATCAGAACCAACCAACACACAGAAGAAACCCACAAAACCAGCATGGCAACACAGGCTACAGATCAGAATAGAAAACTGAGAAAAGATATCGGACAGCTAACACAATTTATAATAAATGAAATATCAGACAAAAATCGAAAAAGGTTAGGTAAAATCTCACAACAAAAAGCGATAGAGCAATTAGATCAAAAGAAGCAGAAATTACAAGCATTGGCCAAACGACTTAAAAGATACAAAAAAAGTGAAAATAGAAGGAAACAAAACCAAACATTCAACAAAAACCAAAAGAAATTTTACCAGACAATAGATAACACACACATTAAAATAGATAACACACACATTAAAATAGATACCACACACATTAAAATAGACAATCCACCAAACATAACAGACATGGAACACTTCTGGAGCAACACGTCGTCAAACTCGATACAACATAAGACATGCACGGTGGATACAAGCAGAAACAGTCACATACAAGATACCACCACAAATGCCTGAAGTGATAATTTTGCAACATGAAGTCACCCGAGCAATTAATTCTACGCACAATTGGAAAGCCCCTGGAAAAGATAAAATAGTAAATTTCTGGATGAAGTTCACCTCAACACATTCACATGTAACTAAATTATTTAAGTTACATTGCAGACCCATACACAGTCTCTGATACACTTACACATGGAATAACTTATCTGAAACCTAAAGATCAAGCAGACACAGCAAACCCAGCTAAATATCGCCCCATAACATGCCTACCAACAATATACAAAATATTAACTTCAGTCATTACACAGAAATTAATGACACATACAACACAGAACAAAATTATAAATGAAGAACAGGAAGTCTGTTGCAAAGGAGCACGAGGATGTAAAGAGCAACTGATAATAGATGCAGAGGCGACATATCAAGCTAAAACTAAACAAAGGTCGCTACACTATGCATACATTGATTACCAAAAGCTTTTGACAGTGTACCCCACTCATGGTTACTACAAATATTGGAAATATACAAAGTAGATCCTAAATTGATACAGTTCCTAAACATAGTAATGAAAAATTGGAAAACCACACTTAATATCCAAACAAATTCAAAAAATATCACATCACAGCCAATACATGTACCAAGGAGACTCATTGAGTCCTATTTGGTTCTCCCTTGCTCTGAACCCACTATCCAACATGCTAAATAATACAAATGATGGATATAATAGATTACATATTGTATAACCACAGCGACTGCATAGAAGCGATGGAAGTACAGATGCCTATAAATACACTCCTGGAAATGGAAAAAAGAACACATTGACACCGGTGTGTCAGACCCACCATACTTGCTCCGGACACTGCGAGAGGGCTGTACAAGCAATGATCACACGCACGGCACAGCGGACACACCAGGAACTGCGGTGTTGGCCGTCGAATGGCGCTAGCTGCGCGGCATTTGTGCACCGCCGCCGTCAGTGTCAGCCAGTTTGCCGTGGCATACAGAGCTCCATCGCAGTCTTTAACACTGGTAGCATGCCGCGACAGCGTGAACGTGAACCGTATGTGCAGTTGACGGACTTTGAGCGAGGGAGTATAGTGGGCATGCGGGAGGCCGGGTGGACGTACCGCCGAATTGCTCAACACGTGGGGCGTGAGGTCTCCACAGTACATCGATGTTGTCGCTAGTGGTCAGCGGAAGGTGCATGTGCCCGTCGACCTGGGACCGGACCGCAGCGACGCACGGATGCACGCCAAGACCGTAGATTCCTACGCAGTGCCGTAGGGGACCGCACCGCCACTTCCCAGCAAATTAGGGACACTGTTGCTCCTGGGGTATCGGCGAGGACCATTCGCAACCGTCTCCATGAAGCTGGGCTACGGTCCCGCACACCGTCAGGCCGTCTTCCGCTCACGCCCCAACATCGTGCAGCCCGCCTCCAGTGGTGTCGCGACAGGCGTGAATGGAGAGACGAATGGAGACGTGTCGTCTTCAGCGATGAGAGTCGCTTCTGCCTTGGTGCCAATGATGGTCGTATGCGTGTTTGGCGCCGTGCAGGTGAGCGCCACAATCAGGACTGCATACGACCGAGGCACACAGGGCCAACACCCGGCATCATGGTGTGGGGAGCGATCTCCTACACTGGCCGTACACCACTGGTGATCGTCGAGGGGACACTGAATAGTGCACGGTACATCCAAACCGTCATCGAACCCATCATTCTACCATTCCTAGACCGGCAAGGGAACTTGCTGTTCCAACAGGACAATGCACGTCCGCATGTATCCCGTGCCACCCAACATGCTCTAGAAGGTGTAAGTCAACTACCCGGGCCAGCAAGATCTCCGGATCTGTCCCCCATTGAGCATGTTTGGGACTGGATGAAGCGTCGTCTCACGCGGTCTGCACGTCCAGCACGAACGCTGGTCCAACTGAGGCGCCAGGTGGAAATGGCATGGCAAGCCGTTCCACAGGACTACATCCAGCATCTCTACGATCGTCTCCATGGGAGAATAGCAGCCTGCATTGCTGCGAAAGGTGGATATACACTGTACTAGTGCCGACATTGAGCATGCTCTGTTGCCTGTGTCTATGTGCCTGTGGTTCTGTCAGTGTGATCATGTGATGTATCTGACCCCAGGAATGTGTCAATAAAGTTTCCCCTTCCTGGGACAATGAATTCACGGTGTTCTTATTTCAATTTCCAGGAGTGTATCTTGGATACAGACAAAAAATAGGAATAGATAATACAAATATTAAAGAAGAACTAAGAGAAAAATATAGACAAAGACTAACAAAAATACTGAAAACAGTATTGACAACAAGAAACAAGACAAAAGCTATAAACACTTATGCTATACCAACATTGACCTATTCATTTGGAGTTGTGAAATGGAGTAACACAGACCTAGAAGCACTCAATACACTTACACGATCACAATGTCACAAATATAGAATACATCACATACGTTCAGCAACTGAAAGATTCACATTAAGCAGAAAGGAAGGAGGAAGGGGATTTATCGACATAAAAAACCTACATTATGGACAGGTAGACAATTTAAGAAAATTCTTTATAGAACGAGCAGAAACTAGCAAAATACACAAAGCAATCACCCATATAAATACATCGGCTACACCATTGCAATTTCATAACCACTTCTAGAACCCTTTAGATCACATAACATCAACAGATACGAAGAAAGTAAATTGGATAAAGAAAACACTACTGGTCACCTGACGAAGACCAGTTTTTGTAACAAGTGCGCCTTGTGCTCCCTTGCAAATCCGTAGTTTTTCTTACACACTACTCGGCTATATCACTGCGAACTTACTAGAAATCCGTTCGTATTTTTTTTTCTTTATTGAGCTGTAGACGCTCTTCCATGTACGTAATTACATTCAATACCCGCTACTTGGGCGACGATTATCCTTTACTGTGTTTCACTGGAGACATGATTTGTGTCTCCCTGTCCGACAAGAATGTTGAACTTCGTGGCTAGACATCTGTTTCAATATCACTTTCCCATTTTAAGCATGTGTCATCGTCGTCGTCATCGTCGTCGTCATTGTCATTTTACTTCTCATGTCCACAGTCGAGCGTATACGACACCACACATTCCACTGACACATCTTGCAGAAACGTAGTATTTCATCTGCCACTTCTTTCTCAGTCTGCGAAATTCCTTGGGTTCCTTTCTGACGAAATGTCAATTTCGGCACTCTTGCTGTGCAATCTTTGCTTTGTTTAACGTTGCCATAGCTCTTTCAACACCATTGGCACTGTTGCGAATTACTCGTCGACTAAGAAGCCCAACTGTGCTGTGTAGCCTCTTGGATGCCTCAAGTCCCGCCCCTTGTTGCCATAGCAACCAATATTGTGACTGACTGCATGGTAGACAATATGAGGTCATCAAGTGCCTAAAGCTCATTGGCCTTATGCGACCTCGCACTCAATGGGTTGCCTGTGGGTATTTTGCTAATAATGAAGTCGAGTTCTGTTTGCCGAAAACTAAGTTAGATCGTTAAAAACTCTTCATAGTACTTCTTCTAAATAACATGTTTACGCACATACTCATTGGAACGTTTAATATGGATACCTGGCTTATTCCTCCCTGGGACTAGTAACCAAATGCCTCTCCCCTTAACATTTCGTCCATCCATCCGTTATTTGCACAATTTAAACATTTTGCTAGCACGTTCCGTCGCCATGTCCGTCGACACCGCTGCTGCTTTCTCCTTCTCTTTAATAATAGGTCTTGGCTCCCGTCCGCCAAGACATCTTCCGCGAACGCTTTCCTTGCTTGAACTAAGAGGTTAACAGCGCATGCTTCCTGGAGCTGGCACGTGTGTGTGAGCAAGTCTGCCGCAGCTGCTTTCCTTTGTTCGTGAAGTCCAGAGCTTCTCGAGCCGCGCGGTGCAACACCAACGCACCTCCGGCCTAGATGCCGCTGGCTGCTGTTCATCATTCCCCAGTGTCCCATCGACGCCCTTCGCTTGCTGCCCACGCTTTCATTTCCTGAGGGCCTCCACGTCTACAGAAATCCCTATTGCACCGTGATATTCTAATTTACTTAAAAGAATGTTGTGGTTAACGCAGTCAGATGCCTTTGACAGATCAGTTACCACTGAATGAATTCTTCATGAGGTTCTTGGCGCGTCATACTCGTCAGTCTCTAGTTTTCGACGAGTTATTCCGTCGTCATCGTCAGGAGATAAGATTTCAGTAGGCCGTTAGGTAACTAAGGTGGCCGAATTACGTCACGGAGACGTCACAGAGTCATGGAACTTCGATATGGTACTAGAGATAACACGGATGTCTAAACTTCGATATGGTACTAGAGATAACACGGATGTCTACGACCGAAGAACATGTTTTCTGCCACAGACATCAAGATAATCTCTGGCAGTATAGGGAAGTGACTCCGTAGAGTCTCCATGACGTGGTTCGGCCGCTGTAACTACCTATCGGCCTACTGAAATCTAATCTCTTGGCAGTGACGGAGGTAGGAAGTCGTCAAAAGATCGAGACAGACAAGTCGGTCGCTGCAAGAAGCCCGTGAAGCGTTTATTCACGAATGTCGCTGCAAGAAACTACATTAGCATAAGCGTCGCCCTTCTCAAACATAAGATACGGTCGTAGTGTATCTTAACGCTTACGAGTAATTCAAAAATAAACTCAATTAGGCTTTATTTGTTTTATTGTCTTTTATCATGAAAGTGTTTAAGAGATGGATATGTATACAAAACCTGGCCATGAAATTTTGAAGTTCGTGTAAATACCTTCCCACAGGTTCGAGAGACTCACATTTATTTTATATCGAGCATTGAACGAGGTACTGATCCGCTTAGATATGAATTCTTGGCGTTACGGTAAAGAACTGATCGCAAAATGTACAGCATAAAAGACGAAGATAAAGCTTTTATACGGGATGAATCACCTAAAGCGTGCACCGCAGATATTGCCGAAATGGTAAGTGCTATTGATGTACGGTTTTCACACAATGCATTGGTAGTCGGGGGCTCGTATGTTTGCAGATCAACAGATTGTAATAATATCTGGAAAGTGTATTTTTGTGCAAACATACATTTTTTGAGTGGAACAATGGCTATTGGCGCTAACAGACAAAAAGAAGGGTAAGTTAGAGTGTCAGTGATGTTTCTTGAATTCTAGTGCGAGTCGTTTACGAGTTATTGTATTTTGAAAAATTCCCACACCGACACTTCTACAATACCTGTGACAGCACACACTAAACAACAACAGAGGATACATTAGTCATGTGGATTCTTGCCAGTAACGGTACAAGTGACCATCACAGTTTGTGATCAAAATGACCACCGGCATCAGCAATACACGCTTCCAGTTCGGTATGTAACGACTGGTGCACACGTGTTAGCATTTCAGCGAAGATGTCCGAGCAGTTTGGAATAATACGTTGCTGCAGATAATCGGGTGTAGTTGGTATGTCCTTGTAGACAGCGTCTTTCAGCTTTCCCCACAGACAGAAGGCTACAGGCGTCAAATCTGGGGAACGGGCCGGCAGAGGTACACATTCTTTGTGTCCTGTCCCAACTATTTGGAAACAGTACGTGAAGACAGCCATCATGTTGGTACCACAGGTTCCTCCTAGCCTTCACAGGAATGTCTTCTAACATCTGTTAGGAGGCTACAATTCTTGCGTGCCTTCAGTGTTCCATCTATGAAAAACAGGCCTATAAACTGATTCTTCACTATTCCACACCACACGTTTGCATGTCATGGACGTTGAAGTCTCACCTGACGAAGACAACGGTGATTGTCAACAGACCAGTAGTGCCGGCAGTGTAGTTCGGAGGAGGTGGTGTTACGATGTGTGAGTGGTTTCTTCGTTACAGTGTGCTTCCCATATTGCATTTAACAAAACGTTATACGCAGAATAGTATGAACAGATCTTACAGCATTGTGTATTGCGTGTACCAGAGGAATAGTTCAGAGACGATGATTGTATTAGCATGACAATGCACCCTGTCAAAAAGCATCTGTAAGGGAGTGGTTTGTGGAAAATAACATTCCTGAAATGGGCACGCCTGCCCAAAATCCCGATCTGAATGCAGTGGAACATCTTTGGGATGAGTTAAAACGTCGATTTCACTCTTACCCCAACGTCGAACGTCACTATCTTCTCTGGTTTCGCTCGTGAGAAGAATGGGCTTCCATACCTCCACAGACTTTCACACACAGCGTTGACAGTGTCAAGTCGTCGTCAAGGGGAAGAGTGGGCAATCCAACATCAGTGTTCACTATTGATTTCAAACGGATACTTTGTGAGTAGCCCGATTGTATCTGTCTGTGTGTTGGCAGCGCTATAGACTGCATTAACCCTTTGCCTTACGATTTAAGTTCCGTTAGCGTGAGCCGTTAGTGGTTGCAAGGTATGGATGCGCCTTACAATTCCCGGCGCTTACACACGCTAAGGCTGCGGTGCACTACGCCTGGTGGCGTCCGAAGTCGTGCAGACGCCTTCGGGATTTGTAAGTAAGTGTGTGAGATACCAGTAACGTGACATTTCGACAGGTATCACAAATAATGACGATTAGTTGCCCATTGGAAACGAAACATTCATTGTCTCAAACGCAACGATATATTCACAAACGTTTTATTCTCTTTATAAGCAAACATACATTGATGAAATACATCTGAATAATAATATTCACAACAATGCAATGATCTAAGAGTGTATAATATTTTGTTCAAAACATTCAGGGACCTGTTACGTTAGTACGTTGGCAAACATATTTTCAAACGCAACGTCGTCACAATGATAAGTACACGAATTTAATAGTCTGCGATTGTATGATGTCGTTCAAAACAATCTGGCGCATGTAATGCAACCCTGCACTTTTTGCATTCCCACGTTGTTTCGCTGCGTCGTTTATGCTTTCTGCACACTACACAAGCTCTCACATGATTTACTTTTGGTGGTGTTGGATCAGTGTGTTTGGGAAAATGTGCCCAATGTTGCGCGTGCAGTTTTTGTGGTATATCGCCGGATGCTAATCGTCCCTTCCGGTTATATTCCGGTAAAGGTATAGTTTTCAACAATGATTCTACAATGTGAATCCTATATTCTGCGTAGCTCTGTCGTTTGCCGCAATGTATTTTGTAATACAAAATGTACATGTTAAACAAAGCAACATCAAGTAGGTAAAAGAATATCTTGCGTTATCCTTTCATACATTTTCTCATCACAGGGAAGCATGCGAGCATCTGATCTTGGCGATCAATTCCAATCATGCCTCTATTGTATTCGACGATGCATTTCGGTTTCCACTACGCATTGCGGAGAGGTGTGTCTGTGGCAATTATTTCTGCTGTTGAATGTTTTGTGGAAAGCATGTATCTTTCCATTTTAGTGCCAATATTCCATTACAACTCCTCACCGTATATTCTCCCTTCTTTAATTTTGTCTTCAGGAAGTCTGTGGGCATATTTTTTCTGTTTGAGAGCACTGTTCCAATCACATAAGTTTTATTGGTGAGGAGAATTTTGGAAAGTTTCGGTGAAGAAAACCAGTTACCTAATACAGAGTATGCCCTTTTTGTAATACCGACTGTGATAGTTCTAGAACTACACTTTCAGAGGCACTGCCACTAGCATCACGTTTGTCACTACCCGTGTGTATCTTAAAATCATAGCAGTATCCTGAACTTGACTCACAAAATTTATAAATTTTAATACCAAACCTCGCTTTTTATGATGGGTTAAATTGTTTGTAGGATAAGCGCCCCTTAAATTTCATTAACGATTCATCAATTGCATTGTGTACACTTCCTTAAATTTTTGATTGAACATCTCTATGACTGGCCTTAGTTTGTACAGCTTATCCGTGTTGTTGGCTAAACTGTTATTCGCTAGATGCAGAAATCTACTTATGTGCAGAAATCTCCTAAATGGCATCGTCTTCTTAAATATTGGCGTTTCTACAACGGCCCTCGTAGACCAATACATCTGAATCGACGGTTTCCTTACTTCAGCCATGATTATACACTCCTGGAAATTGAAATAAGAACACCGTGAATTCATTGTCCCAGGAAGGGGAAACTTCATTGACACATTCCTGGGGTCAGATAAATCACATGATCACACTGACAGAACCACAGGCACATAGACACAGGCAACAGAGCATGCACAATGTCGGCACTAGTACAGTGTATATCCACCTTTCGCAGCAATGCAGGCTGCTATTCTCCCATGGAGACGATCGTAGAGATGCTGGATGTAGTCCTGTGGAACGGCTTGCCATGCCATTTCCATCTGGCGCCTCAGTTGCACCAGCGTTCGTGCTGGACGTGCAGACCGCGTGAGACGACGCTTCATCCAGTCCCAAACATGCTCAATGGGGGACAGATCCGGAGATCTTGCTGGCCAGGGTAGTTGACTTACACCTTCTAGAGCACGTTGGGTGGCACGGGATACATGCGGACGTGCATTGTCCTGTTGGAACAGCAAGTTCCCTTGCCGGTCTAGGAATGGTAGAACGATGGGTTCGATGACGGTTTGGATGTACCGTGCACTATTCAATGTCCCCTCGACGATCACCAGTGGTGTACGGCCAGTGTAGGAGATCGCTCCCCACACCATGATGCCGGGTGTTGGCCCTGTGTGCCTCGGTCGTATGCAGTCCTGATTGTGGCGCTCACCTGCACGGCGCCAAACACGCATACGACCATCATTGGCACCAAGGCAGAAGCGACTCTCATCGCTGAAGACGACACGTCTCCATTCGTCCCTCCATTCACGCCTGTCGCGACACCACTGGAGGCGGGCTGCACGATGTTGGGGCGTGAGCGGAAGACGGCCTAACGGTGTGCGGGACCGTAGCCCAGCTTCATGGAGACGGTTGCGAATGGTCCTCGCCGATACCCCAGGAGCAACAGTGTCCCTAATTTGCTGGGAAGTGGCGGTGCGGTCCCCTACGGCACTGCGTAGGATCCTACGGTCTTGGCGTGCTTCCGTGCGTCGCTGCGGTCCGGTCCCAGGTCGACGGGCACGTGCACTTTCCGCCGACCACTGGCGACAACATCGATGTACTGTGGAGACCTCACGCCCCACGTGTTGAGCAATTCGGCGGTACGTCCACCCGGCCTCCCGCATGCCCACTATACGCCCTCGCTCAAAGTCCGTCAACTGCACATACGGTTTACGTCCACGCTGTCGCGGCATGCTACCAGTGTTAAAGACTGCGATGGAGCTCCGTATGCCACGGCAAACTGGCTGACACTGACGGCGGCGGTGCACAAATGCTGCGCAGCTAGCGCCATTCGACGGCCAACACCGCGGTTCCCGATGTGTCCACTGTGCCGTGCGTGTGATCATTGCTTGTACAGCCCTCTCGCAGTGTCCGGAGCAAGTATGGTGGGTCTGACACACCGGTGTCAATGTGTTCTTTTTTCCATTTCCAGGAGTGTACATAGCGCAATGTATATTTTTATTTCATTACAGCCTATAGGAGACCACTTTGGTCTGCTTTTCGTCTCTTCTGTTCATTGTTGACTACGTCTTGTGCATATCTATTCGTCTCAGTTACGATGTTTTACCAAAATGTACTATTAAATATTACACAGAAAACGTCTAATACTCTTACGCTTCTACTCACGTGCAGGAGAATGGGGTCCCACAGGGCTCTGTGTTGAGTGTATCACTATGTTTAGTGGTCATTAACGGTCTAGCAGCAGCTGTAGGGGCGTCCATCTCACCCTGTCTGTATGCAGACTGACTTCTGCATTTCGTACTGCTCCACCAGTACTGGTGTTGCCGAGTGGCGCCTACAGGGAGCCAGCCACAAGGCGCAGTCATGGGCTCTCGCCCACGGTTTCCAGTTTTTGGCCACAAAGTCGTGTGTCGTTCACTTCTGTCGGCATCGTGCCGTTCATCCGGATCCAGAACTTTACCTTCATGACGTTCCACTCACTGTTGTGGAGACATATCGATTCTTAGGACTCGTTTTCGACGCTAGATTGACTTGGCTTTTTCACCTTCGTCAGCTTAACCGGAAGTGCTGGCAGCACCTCAATGCTCTCCGCTGTCTGAGCAACGCCAACTGGTGTGAAAATCGCTCTACTTTGCTGCAGCTCTACAAAGCCCGTGTTCAATCCCGCCTTGACTATGGGAGTCTCGTTTATGGTTCGGCGGCGCCCTCAGCGTCGCATGTACTCGACCCAGTGTAACACTGTGGCATTCGCCTAGCGGCGGGAGCTTTTATATCGAGTCGGGTGACCAGTGTCCTGGTGGAGGCCGACGTCCCGCACACATTCGTAGTTCTCCTGAGCACCCGAATTACGGAATCCTTTTTCCACCCACGGCAGTTCATCTCCCGCATTGGCGGCTCAGGTCAGGGCTAACAATTACGGTTCACGTGCGATCCCTTCTATCTGAACTGGAGTCCTTCCCTTTACCACCACCTATCCAGGTCCGTCCGCATATACGTCCATGGTGTACACCTAGGCAGCAGATTCGTCTGGACTCAGTTACTCCTGCCGCTCTCAGCTGTCCTCGATACTTGACATGTAGCGAAGCTATGAAATGGTTTACACCGACGGCTCGATGGGTGATTGTCACGTCGGCTTCGCGTATGTCCATGGGGATGTACTGAACAACATTCCTTCCCCGATGGCTGCAGTGATTTCACTGCATAGCTGGTGGCTATATTTTGTGCTC
Organism: Schistocerca americana; assembly: GCF_021461395.2. Taxonomy (NCBI): domain Eukaryota; kingdom Metazoa; phylum Arthropoda; class Insecta; order Orthoptera; family Acrididae; genus Schistocerca; species Schistocerca americana. Next base: position 672,154,001 of record NC_060122.1, read on the forward strand.
TTGAGCATATCCGTTCATGCCCTGGGGACTCGTTTCTTCTGTGCACTGACTCCTTGAGCAGCCTACAAGCTATCGACCAGTCCTACCCTCGTCATCCTTTGGTAGCGACCATCCAGGAGTAACGGTTCGGTCGTTGAGTGGTGTTTGTGTGGACCCCAGGACACGACGGGATCCCAGGCAGCGAAATTGTCGACAGGCTGACCAAATAGGCTGCGCAAAAACCGCTCTTGGAGGTGGACATCTCTCAACCTGACCTGCAGTCTGACTTACACCGTAGGGTTTTTCGGATTTGAGAGACGGAATGGCATAACAGTATGCAAAACAAACTGCGTGTCATTAAGGAGACTACGAATGTGTAGAAGTCTTCCACGCGGGCCCCTCACAGGGAATCAGTTGTCCTCTACCGACTCCGCATTGGCCATGCTTGGGCGACCCACGGTTACCTCCTGCACCGTTAAGACCTGCCTGAGTGTCGGTGCGGCGCTCGGTTGACAGTGGCCCATATTCTGGTGCACTGTCCCACTTTGACTGCCCAGCGACGAAATCTTCTGTTACCGGACTCTTTGCCACTAATTTTATCTGACAAAGCCTCATCGGCTGATTTAGCTGTGCGTTTTTTTTCGTGAGGGTGGGTTTTACCATTTGATCTAAGTTTTAGCACATGTTCTTTGTCCCTCTGGGTCCTTCTGCTTTTAGGGTGGAGGGTTTAATGTGATGCAGAGTGGCTGTCTTCTTCTTTTTATTCTCATGGTCAGCCAGCCATGGTAAACTGCTTTGTTGTTTTAATATCTTCATCCCGTTTCTTGCGTTTCTGAGGTTTTCTTGTCCCCTTTCGTCCATTTACATGGATGTTGCCCTTCATTGTTCTTGCGACTTTTCCTTTCATTCCGTTTTGAATTGTCAGTCTGGTTTGTTTTATTCTCACACTTGCGGCATTGTTTTATTCGGAAAAAGGGACCGACGACCTTGTAGTTTGGTCCCCTTCCCCCTCTTTTAAACCAATCAACCAACCAACCATGATCCTTAAATTTGATTGCTCCTAGCAGCAAAGCCATGGTTTCATAAGTTTCTTTCATGACTAATGCGTAAGCCAAAGGTACCAATGGAAATGCATTGGCATTATGCAGTAGTACTGCTGTCAAGCTGGTTTTACTGAAGTCAATAAATAGTCGCCGCTCCTGTGAATTATGTTGTACACTTATCTGCATCATCAGGCCATTGACGTTTCTACATACAAGCATTGAATTCTGCATATCGAAATACTGAGCGAAGGAAGCACCTCTTGATCTGAAAATGGAAATTTTTGTCCTTGGAGCTAGAAGGTTCGGTTGTTGCGGTCTCGACCCCAAGAGTTCAGCTTGCTGTTTTGAAAGTTGTAGATCGCGTACCAATTCGTTCAATTCCTTTTGATTAAAGAGCTGAGGCGAAGTGTCACGATGTTGAGGGCAGTACTCTTCTATACGTTCAGTACTTTCTGATTCTCTTGACTTGGTGTCTGGTTACATGGCTTTCAAGTTACAGACAGGAACAGCCAACCCCTCATCATGGGGCACAGGCAGATGCACTGAAGATACATCTGGATACTTTATTTTATGTCTAGTTTTGCTTGAATGTCCCGAAATATTTACGAGAGAGAAGTAACAGTATGAATAATGGTCATTAGGCTTACACCACATCATCGGAACAGCGAGTGGCATGGCTCGGCGTTTTTCTTTCAACCACTCGGTTAAGGTTGTAGTACAGGTTATGCAAGCAATATGTGGTGCAAAAGTTTTATCTTAATCACCAACAGGACAATCGAATACAATTTATATGCCTTCTTAACCAAATCAATGATGTTTTTTTTTTTTTTTTTTTTTTTTTGGGCTTTTGGAGTGAATTTCCCACATACGCAATAAAAGTTGTCTGAGTAGTTTAGACAGTAACGAGATTTACTAGTTGCCATTTCTCTTGGTGTAAGTTTTAAACAGAAAAAGTTTGCACCATCTTTCACAGGAAAAATACACTGAGGATCTCTTTCACACCACTGGATTGTCACACCAACCATTTAATGAAGATTTGTAGATCTTCTAGCTTTCCTCTGCAAATCGAAAACAAACATCAAAACACAAAACAGCAAAAAGTGAAATACTGAATACGAAAAATAAAAAAAACTTTAAAAACTCAAAAATGGTACGTGCTAGAACATTTTGAAAGGTGTATTCAGATTCTACATACCAAAATACATACTAGTTGGCAACTGAGTAAGGTCAACTTTCACTTCCCTCCCACCCAGGAAACCACCATCCAGCCCATGCACCTGAGGCAAGCAGGCGAGGCCATCCCCCTCTACCCCTGGGGAATCGTCACTCTGATCACACAAACTCCTTCTTCACCACTTCTCCATGTAAAAATTGACGAAAATACCATGAAATATGTAAAATGGCGAGAACGTAGTAAAAGTATGGAAATTGACTGAGAATACATAAAATTAGAGACAAATACCATGGAAAGACTATTTCGGATAATCAATAAAATTGTGTGTTCAGGAGGAGGAGGAGGAGGAGGAGGAGGCGGCGGCGAGTAGACTGATGCCGCGTATACACACCTTAATAGTGGAGAGAGGAGGCAATCTATAGACGTAACGCCCAGGCGAAACGGCAATATTTCCCCCACATGAGCAGTACAGCCAAACATCGGACCATGACTTCTGTGTGCAAGAGGAAGGTTACCAGATGAGGTGGTAGGCTGCAGTAAGATTGTTACATCTCCTCGGGCTACTGATTGTAGTGTTTATTTCCTCCTAAGAGACCACTGTATCTTTCTATGCATTTTCGGTTGTTTACGATAATTTTATAGGGCTGTTGTGAACATACTATGATTTCCGAACCATAATCGAATACGAACTTTGTAAACAACCGGCGTCATACAGCTCTGGAACCCTATGTATTGTTTGTGTTACAAAAAATCGATGTTTTCTTTAGTATGCTAAGGTAGTGGTTTATCCCTTTACAGTTTGTCAGCATAGTTTATCGTAGAGAAACATGCGTGTTGAATGCATATTATGCACTGGGAATATATTTCTTACATTGACAGCATTGCATTTCACATGACTAATAGGTCGGAAGCCACACTGCTGTAGTGTTATAGCATATCTTAAGTGCAGAATCCTGTAGCCTTAAGAATGCATGTGTTTATGTCCCTAGATCATTTCTCTGTTACCAGTACCTTCTTGGTACTGACCTCGGAAACTAGAACAATACATCTGAATTGATAGCGAAGCTGATGGACGTAAAATGCTCAACGGATGTCCATCTGGAGCTTCATCATGCATAAACCACACATTTCTTCATAATTACCTGTTATATCACCATAACACTCTCATGTCTACTATACAACGACAAGGGGTGCTAACCACCTCGACATGTGTGCATTCGGAGAGATCTTGTGCACTTGGATGGGTGCTGTGAGAAAGATTGGTACGGAACAGTGTTCACTGAACAGCAGTTACTGACTCAGCTCCCTCTGTTCTTTCACGAGATGTGGAATGTCGCAGTCTACTTCTGGCCAGCTGCAAAGTAAAGTGGTGACAGTGTTGCAAGGAGCATTGGACGAAGACAGTGCAAGGAGATCTTTCAATCTCTAACTGTATCGTAAGAATGCAAGAATGCTCTGTGACTCCCATTCGCTTAGGGTTAGATGGTTAATCTTAATAGTAAATTACGCCCTATGATTGAAGTGCTAGAAATATGTAGGTCACTGTATGGTATACTTTGGTGTATATGTTTGAGAACTAACAATGAATGGACGTACTGCACAGTCATCTATCTACATTATCAATGGTACTTCCAAAGTAATGGAGGGGCAGTTTAGCAGTGATAAAGAAATTGCGGAGTATGCTGCCATGTCACTGGTTGGCATTGAAATTATGGGAAAAAACTAGTAAAATTGCTGAAATTGATCACAGTATCAGTTGTGATGCTTATTATAGTATATCGACGACGTCTTTTCCATCCCATCTGTCCACTGGTATGCTGTTGATTACCACATAATGATTGTTCGACATCACTTGTTTGAGATGGAGAAAGGGTCTTGATGGAGGGGCAACACCTTCGGGGGATGGCCAGCAGTGAAATAGTGATGACAAACATTACCGCAATTTGAGGAATCAGTCGAAACGGAACACTGAGCCATCTGTTAACCCATCACTGTGAAAGATGAGTTTAAATGTAGAGGTCATTAGTCTTCTTTGGACAGCTGTTTGGAAACGCTCCGCAATGCTGGAAAACTCTTCCAATTTCCTTATGTTGTGACTGTCTTTTATTTGTCATCCAGTGTGTGTGTTATGGGAGCAGCAGCAACGTGATTTACACTGTGCGATGTCTAGTTTTCTGTGAGAGAGAATGAATTGAAACGTGTTAATGTCAGCTTACAGCCTGACACAGACCTTGAAGTCGTGGTGGAAAAAACAAAATGTATGTCAGTGTACAAAGCTGTAGTCATAAACTGCTTGGACGTGTTACAGCAGAAAAAATAATGTATCAAACAACAACACAGGAACCCCCTCTTGTGACTGATATTCTGTGAGGTATGGCCCTCCTACAGTACAGATGATGAAACTTCGCACTGATCTGTGGTATATGTAACAGGATCACCATATGCGGTGAAATGTCAGCACATAGACGGTATTTGTTTTCGCTATATGTATCGGGAGAGAGAGATGAGGTAAATTCTTATCGAGTTCTCTATCGGATGATATCAGTGAAGCTTTTATAGTTTATTTTTTCTCTGTTGAATGGTACAAAATAATGATGGAATGTTTGGCTGACAGACGTGAATGTACCCTGAGGGACGCAGATCTCCTTCGGACTGCAGAACCGGTATGTAGTCTTGAAACGTGCCGCAATACAGTAGCAAAATCTTCATCCTCCTTCCAGTTCCCATAACTGCTTGTACTATCTTTTTCTAGTACTAAATCATGTTGCGGGAGAAAGCTTCGTTTGGTGCTAGCTTTACACGCTGTATCCCCATTTCCAACGAGTGGTTTAAAAAGAAGATCCTGTTGCATTAACTCAGCTCACCCTGTTTCTCTGCATGTTGCAAAAGGTGGTAAATGTAGTGTTCTCTGACGTCTGCTCAGTTCTGAATTAAATTGGGACGATCACATGGACAAAGCTGTGCCCGCATCTCGTGGTCGTGCGGTAGAGTTCTCGCTTCCCACGCCCGGGTTCCCGGGTTCGATTCCCGGCGGGGTCAGGGATTTTCTCTGCCTCGTGATGACTGGGTGTTGTGTGATGTCCTTAGGTTAGTTAGGTTTAAGTAGTTCTAAGTTCTAGGGGACTGATGACCATAGATGTTAAGTCACATAGTGTTCAGAGCCATTTTTTTGACAAAGCTGCAGGGAGGGCAGGGCAGAGACTGAGGAGCAGCTAGAAGATGCAGAGGGACTGTCTAAACCCACGTTGGAGTTTTACTGCAGCAGATAGGTTAAAAAAAAGTGACTCTTGTTGGGTTGTGAGAGTGGCACGAATATAATTCACCAGTGGCTGTAATCATTAAAAGATGTCTCCATAGGATCCAAAGCAAGTAAGTGGTTGAATGGAGAGACTTGATTCCAAATCGCAGGCGGCATTTCTACCAGAAATTGTAACACTATCAGCAGCTCTTGTGTGTGCCTGTAGAACCAAGACCGCTTTGGTACATAGTCATTGTGATCGTTTTCTGATAGTGCGGTCCTTACGCAAAATATGTGGCCCTCGGTAGTGTTCCTCTGTGGTCAGCTTCAGATGTAGGTTCTAAGTAGTGTTCCTCGAAAAGATCGTCTTCCCTCCAGGGCTTCCCATTTCAGCTTTCTGGTGAGTGTAATACGGCTATTGAAAAAGAAAAATTACTCACCATGTGAAGTCTCTCTCATGATCAGTTTAATTAACTAGGATATCAATTTGATATCAGTGGTATGCTACGAGGTGGGTGGAGGCGATGGCTATGGCACCACGGATATCATTCTTGGCCTTTTTTTCAGTATCTTTTAACGATATTTGAATCTCTCATCCATGCAGGGAGACATGACCATCGTAATGAAATCAGATGTATTACCAAACTTATGAAGTAATACGTACCTTACATTTACTTCTTCTCTATCCTGTTATCTTAAGAGAGAGTCAGAGAGTGAGGTGGTGTCCTGTAACAGTGGTAGCTCTTAGCACTCCATCCTGAACCAGAAATGAGTTTAATATTCTAGTCCTATGATGGATGACGTGACAGATAAGAAAAGATATTTTCCTACCAGATGAAAGAATACTTATAGGGAATATAGCCTATCCCACAGTCCTGTACAAGATTTTCACAACGTGTAACGATACTTTAGTAACATGAAAATGCGTGTATTGTCCGATTCTTCTCTCTTCAAAAATAACTCGATAAACGGCAGGAATATAAATTTCGCCTGAGAAATTCAAGGCGTGTTGTCAACTAAATCGCTGTCTTGGATCGGGTAGAGTCGAGTTTTTAAAATGGTGGGTCTATGTCAGGGTGGAATTGTTTAGAACTACTGTATACGTCCAGGTTGCAGCTGCTTGTTTTGCAGTGCGCCGCAGCTGTGTGCAAGGAGTTGGCAACTGGAAGTAACAGATTAAGTCAGCATCTGACATGTAGGAGGGTTGCCCAGAAAGTAATGCACCGCATTTTTTTTTTTCCTCAGCGAAAAACAATGCTAAGAGTGCGAAACGTTACATGGGTATTGTTTGAAGTGTCCACAGTGAGCGCGCCAAGTTTCCGTCACTTCTGACAGATAGCATAGCTGTGGGAAAGTTTCAAAATGGCGTCTGTAGGTGATGTATGTTAGGGTCGTCATTGAATTTCTCACTGCAGAGAAAGAAACTGGGGGAATATTCACAAACACTTGTGCAAAGTCTGTCGAGCATCTACTGTCGACTGAAGCACAGGTAGTTGCTGGGCATGGAGGATAAGGTGTCAGAAGGCGGTTTGGCAGAGCTCCACGATTTGCAGAAGTCTGGAAGACCATCCACGACTGTCACACCTGATATGCTGCAGCGAGCTTATGTTATTATTCGCTAGGGCAGATGCCATTTGTGGAAGACTTCCGAGGATGATGAGCAGGTGATTCACACAGGACAAGGATTAGTACTGACAAGGCATACACACCCTTTTTTCGCCCTGGAGGAAGGCCGTAGAACAGGATGGAGATTATGTGGAAAAATAGGGTGTGTAGATAAATCACCGTTCTTTCATGTGTTTAATTCTCATTATGCTCAATAAAGAATTGTTGAAGAAAAAATATGTGGTATTACTTTCTGGGCAGCCCTGGTTCAAAGAATGCGCCCACCTGTCTGAGCATGTCTGTGGCAGCGAGGGCTGGCAAAGCGACCAGTGTGCTGTGTGAGCATGATGGAAGCGAACGTGTGTGTGTTGCATGAAAGAAGATTCAAAATGATGGACGTTTGCACTGGACGTATTGATAACACCTGAATTCCTACCACTCCAATCATCCCCGAATACCCTCCATGGCCATGGGTGCTGCACTCTGTCATACATGCCCGTCTACGACTGTGGCTGCGGCGGTAATTTTCACCGACCTCTTTACGTCAATGCTGGCAGTGTATGAGTGGATGGGCGCACTGCGTGTGGACTCCGGTACGAGAGTGTGTGGGATGTGCGAGTGTCTTCAGCTGTCTCCAACATTAAGCCATTACATTTACTGCTACGGACTGGATTGTCGTTTAAATGTGTAGTGTTTAGTGCTTCTCAATACGTTACTGTGGACTACGTCTTGCAATGATATTTTCTGTTGTTTCTGTCCAGTCATGCAGCAGAACCTTCGTCCCTTCTTCCAAATGTAGTAGAGGGAACCATTTTAGGAATTATATAGTAATTTTAAAAACCCTGTTGCGACGTCCTGATTTATCAGTTGATTGTTTCCGATAGTTGTATTGCGTGCGTGCGTGCGTGCGTGCGTGCGTGCATGCGTGCATGCATTTAGTATGGGTGGACATGGCCTGCACAGGTGTTGGGTCTCTCTCCCGTCTGGTTCAGACGGGGGCTATCCTGTAGACAGCGAATGGTACGTGCCTCATCATTGGTAGTTTGTGAGATCGATAGGATTTTTTTTCACTAGTGGAACATTGTAGTGGAGGGGAGGGTGTCTGTGCTCTCAAATGTTGGTGCATACAAGACCTTGGATATATTAAGCGCTACAATGTATTTGTGATGGAAATTTCATTCCTTGATTTGCATAATATTTGTGTGTGTGATACTCAGATGTTGAAAATATGTTTTATTGCAAAAAAGGTAAGGTGTGGGGTGAGTGCTTCAAGCGATCTATTTGACTCTTGTAAATTGTTAAACAGTTAAATTGATAGGGTAGTGCAAATGGCTTATTTCACTCTATTTTTGAGACGAAATTGCATCAGTTCTCCCTTTGCCTCCAGCATTAGCCAATAGGAACACTGTATTCTGGGTAGGGATGAAAACCTCCATCTGCATGTTTAGAGACGTTGGTTCACACAGACAAACAGGGAGTCGCCTCTTGTGAAAGGCAGACACAGGATGCGAGTCTGGAATTTCCTAATCAACAGAATGCCGCCACTTGATGCTTTGTTTGGGGTCCGCGAGATTAAGGGAGGCCGATATGCGGGTTTTGTTTGGTAGTGTTTAGCAATGTGATCTGTAATTGGGACCTGGAGTAGTTTTGACCTTCGTAGCGGTGCCCTGGCCATACACAAACGCACGGGAGACCCCAAATGGCAGCTTCTATACCACACCTCATTCCAATAATGATCTGTAGATCACTTTTGTAGGGTTTAACTGTCAGTGCAATATGGCTGACGTAGGTTTCTCGTTCTTTACAAAATTGTTTGTTACTGAATTCTGGTAATTCGCTTATCAGCAGATAGTGATGGTAGGTTTCTAAATATGTCATCAACTTTAGGATATGTAATTGTTCTGATTTTCCCATCTGTGCTTAGACATCAGTTGGCTTCGAACAGTGAACAAAATAAATAATAAAAGCCTCAACATCCCTGGTTCCAACAGCTAATATAAACTAAGCCTACTCAGTGTTTCCATATGCGATCAGAATAAAAAAAGCGCTGCAATTTTTTTAAATATTCCGTGCTATAATAGATTTCCTAACATTCTTTCAAGAAACTATTTCTGTACACCATCTTGTATTTTGCAAATTGTTTAAATAAACCGTATTCCAAACAGTGCAGTCAATTTCTCGACAAATTCTTCAACTAAATAAATATATTCCAAACACTATCTTCTATCGCGTAAGTTGTTTACATAGTATTCCACACATCGTCTAAACTGTTCAAACAATATTTCATGCACTGCAATCGATTTCCTGACAAATTCTTTAACTAAGTAAACTATAGTCCGTACACCACCTTGTATTCCATAAATTGTTCATTTAAACAATATTTCACACATTGTCTAAATTGCTTAAACAATATTCCATACACTGCAGTCGATTTCCCGCCAAATGGCTAATCAACTGAGTCTCTTACTCACCAACTTCGTGGTGGATGAGGGGAGGAGGAGGGATGGGAGTTTTCCAGATTGGGAGTTTCCCAGATTGGGAGGACTTAATTAATTGATCGATTTAATTAATTAGTCGTATTAAAATGAAAAGTGGGTTAGTATCGGTGAGGGGAGATCCCCGAGGGTTTGGGGGGGGGGGGGGGCTGGAGGATGGGGAGAGGCAACAATAGGTTAAGGACCTGTCAATCAAAAGAGAACAACAGGTTTGTCCATGAATGTATACTTGCCCTGATGTAGGCAACCCACAACGTTTGTTGAAATGTACTTTGTTCCACTACCCATTGGTATGCTGAAAGTGTAATTACCGTACATGTGGATTACAGTGTTGCAGATTGCCAGTCTTTGACATCCATTTACTGCTGGAAATATGCGCAGGACGAAATTTTGTGACACACATCTTTGTATCGTTAGCATGTGAGGAATCACGTTGCAAAGTCAGAGTGCGCGAAATTTTCTTCACGCTGTATATGTTCAGACATACACACACCATTACATATATTATGTATCAAATACAGTTTCTGTAATAAGGCTTACAGATTCAGAATCAGAAGTACAGTACAAGTTATCAACGAACATTAAACGGTAAAAAATGTTGAATGGTGCAGAAGGTATTTATCTATATTTTCGGTGTTACAAACTGGTGACCAAGATGTAAGAGACAGTCAAAGTAGCCTCAGACTTCAGGAAGAATAAAATAATTCTAATCTCAAAGAAAGAATTTGCTGACAGGTGTGAAAATCCTGGTACTATCAGTCTAATAATTCATGTGGTTAAAATACGAACACGAATTCTGTTAGAAGCCGACCTCAGGGAAGATCAGTTTGGATTCAGGAGGAACGTAAGAACGCGCGAGACAATACTGACGCAACGATTTCTCTTAGAAGGTAAGTTGGGGAAAGGCAAACTTACGTTTATAGCATTTGTAGAGTGAGAGAAAGCTTTTGACACTGTTGTCATATTCCCACAAGGTTTGTGTGCACTAGGAAGCCGTAATGTTACCAATTCACTTAATAGCTAAACAAAAGATTGATTTTCCTGGTGGCCTGGCTCAAGTAAAATCTTAGTGGCATACCTTTTGCCATAAGGTTGTAATTCCCACGCTAGAATAACGGCGGATGGAGGATTACTTCTCATAAGTGGGTAACATTATTAATAAAGGATATTGTGAGAGACATGGAACTCTATTTACTGAAATTAGTAACTGCCACGGACAAGTCAGAACGTGAATAAGGTTTTTATTTCATGCGGTACGATTAACCGCAGAACATGAAGTATTGGGTTGGTGCGTAAGTTCGTAGCGTTTCTCCGTAAGTTTAATAAACGCAACAGATACACATAACAGAACTTTAGTCGTCAATAATATATCTTCTTCACTATCTAAAACAGTGTACCAACGCTGGGGTAACTGTAAAGCCCGCCATAGTAGATACCACCTGGCTTTGAGGAGACAACTAATTCAACAGTGTTCGGAGCGCATTTTTACCCGGAGAGGAAGTTCCTTGAAGGTTGTTGGATAGAGTGTGTAAAAGGTGAAAATCTGAGGATGTAAGATCAGGTGAATAAGGTGGGCGTGGAATGACTTACCAATCCACCCCCTGTATAGTGTTTTTTGTCAGACTAGCGGAATGCAGGCGGGCATTATTGTGGTGTTGCATCAGTTCACGCGTTCTTCCTGGTTGTTGTTCATGGACTGCGTCCAGAAGACGTCCCAGTTGTTGTTCATGGACTGCGTCCAGAAGACGTCCCAGTTGTTGAGAATAAATGTCGGCAGTTACAGTTACACCTTGGGGAAGCAATTCGTGGTACATCACTCCGTCGGTGTTCCACCAGATGGATATCATCATTTGTGGATGCACGCAGGTCTTTGTACGGAGAGTTACTGCCTTGTTTGAGCTCAGCCGTTGCTTTCTTTTCCTTGCGTTAGCATAAAGACACCATTTCTCGTTACCAGTAACGATACAGGGTAGAAATTGTTGGTGTTGTTCGCGAGACAATTGATGACGAGCTAGCAGAGATGAACGTATGGCCAACCGCTGAGATTCATCATTTTGGCTTGGAGTATGCGGTAACCATACACCGAGTTTTTGAATCATCCCCATTACGTACAGATGTCGCACGATGGTGGAATGATCGTAGTTAATCACATTTGTCAGTTATCGAGTACACTGACATAAATCATTGTGGATTAATGCGTTCAAGCGATCTTCATCAAACCCCAAAGGCCTTTCAGACACAAAGAGTCACTAATGTCATAAAGACCGTCCTTAAAATGTTCTTCCATTGGTCGGTTCAGTGGCATTTTACCCACTTACGGAGCAAATCTTTCCGGGTGCCTCTGCTGCTGTCACCCCTCTATTGAACTCAAACAGAAGAATATTTCGGAAATTTTCCGATTTCTCCACTTGGCACTCCATTTTCTAGCGTACCCATCTCCATGCACTATCGCCAAATGAAAAAATGACGATATGTAAACGAAAATACAACAGTGAACTACAGGTGAATAACAAAAATCTATAAATAAAACCATGGCAACCGGAATACCAACACGCGAAAATAAAAACGCTACGAACTTAGGCACCAACCTAATACTAGTATAGGCGCTGCAGAGCCTACTCGTCCTGTCTGGTGCCTGCGAGCAGGACCAGCACCCCCTGTAAAAGCAACTTAAAAATAAACTACAATGAAATGGGTCCATTCATTTGGGAGTTTTGATGCCTCAGATAGTGAAAGTTATTACATCCACTTTTTACGTCGGGGCTAAAAGGTATGCAGAAATAAGTTACAGACAAAGGAACTAGGTCATTTAAGAAAGGAAATCTTGTATTTCATGACAGAGGTATGTCAGATTTCTTTACGAATTTTCCTTGCGCGGTTCCCTTAAGTCTATTGCTGTCGCCTAACGGACTGCGAGCACCGGCACCGGATTACGTGCGTGACGTCACTGAACGGGCGCGCAGGCTTTCCTCTATAGGGGGTGCTGGCAGGACGCCTGCGTCGGGACGGAAACCCTCGGCCCGACTGGATGCAGCAGGCCCCTTGACGGACGGCTGCGGCGTCTTGGCGGCGTATTGACGGCCACCGGACACTTTGAGGGCGCCCACGGCCACAACATTGATTCTGAATGGACAGCACTGCGCGGCGGGGCGGGCAGCCGCGTCGATACCACGGCAAGGCCGCACACAGCGGCGCCGTGGCTTCGCGAGGGAGACAGGATAGCGGCCCACCGGCAACCTGCTCACTTGAGACGGTCCACCTGGCGAGGCGTGCTGCGAGCTCCATGGCAAACGACTCAAATACCGCCCGCCGCCCAACTCGTATGATGGCGTGTATTGTCGGCCGCTGTGTGGACGAGCGGTTCTAGGCCCTTCAGTCCGGAACCGCGCTGCTGCTACGGTCGCAGGTTCGAATCCTGCCTCGGGCATGGATGTATGTGATGTCCTTAGGTTAGTTAGGTTTAAGTAGTTCTAAGTCTAGGGGACTGATGACCTCAGATGTTAAGTCCCATAGTGCTTAGAGCCATTTGATCTATAGCGTGTATTCGGCGTCCAGAGCAGCATTACAGTGCTGCCTTCAAATTGTTGAGGCCTTTAGTCTCAAGACTAGTTTCATTCATGAAATGTATTCGCAGTTACGAATGTGGACAATCATCAGCTGTATAATGGAATGACAATGAGATTTTGTGCCGGACCGGGTCTCTAACCCGGATTTCCCGCTTATCCGAGTCCTGGTCCGGCACCCATTTTCACTGTCGTCATTCCGTTATACAGATGATGGTTGTACATATTAGCAACTACGAATACATTTCATGTGTTTCATAACGGCTGTAATCGCCGCAGTGTCTTTCGAACATGCATGCATTGCGAACATGCAGGGACATTGCTTCGTACTTTTGAATAACACCGGCACTGCTATATCTTACGATTTCATTCTCTGTCCACATTGATCTATCGTGTGCAATACTCCTTATTTCTGATAAATATAGCAACTTGTATCCCGTTAAACTTGCTTTTTGTAGTCAACCTATGCTCTGCAATTTTTGCCCCTCCACCCGTCCCCCAACCGTACATACTTCTCACCATAACCAAATTGACAATTTGTTGATGCATTTTGGTTACTGCAGTTTACAGGCTTCTTCAGTGTTCCAAAGGAAATTTCATAGAAACAAGGGTGACTGCGGTAACAAATCGAATAAATGATAATCAAATTATTACTCTGTAACGAGCCGCCGGATATCGTGTGTACCTTACACAAAACTACTCAGAAGGTATACCGGAACAGCCGCCGAAAGTTTGTTGATGGAATTCTGGTTGATCCTGTATAGCTCTCCATTACTAGTCCGATCACCGACCTAGTCTTCTGCATTATCTGTAGCACCTTACATTTAAAACTTTTAGTCTTCTCTTGTCTGAAGTATTTCACTTTCGCACAAGGTTGCAGATCCCTTCAGAAAAGGCTTTTTAACAATTACATTTAACAGATTTCTGTTGTCCAGCCATGCTGTTGCCACACTGCATTTTAGCATTTTATACTCTCTCTGCTTCGGCCTTCATTAATTTTGTTGCTCATACAGCAGAGCTCGCATACTACTTTTAGTGTTCCCATTACCTAATTGTAAAATGTAATTTTCACGGCCGGAAATGTAACAATTAATAAATTGTTTCGTGCTAGTATGCTGAGGTCGAATGGATTTCATAGTTAAACCAAACATTTCGTCCCCATCTACGGACAATCGTAGTTTCTGGCTCGCTGCTGACTGCAGCAAAATTCCATTTATGCGTTCTCCCGCGCAGTCAAGGCCCACGAGGAAGACAGACCGTGGCGCGTACGGCACAGCACGTGATGCTGCAGGTCTTCTGAGTGCCAGCAGCCGTCTCCGGCGGGTATCGAGTAACTATTTCAGATAAGTTTAATTATTCTTGAAAGTTTAATTATTCTGGAAACATCTCCCATGCTGTGGCAAAGCCATATCTCCCGCAATATCCTTTCTTCTAGCATTACTAGTTCTGCAAGATTCGCAGAAGAGCTTCCGTGAAGTTTGGAAGGTAGGAGACGAGGTACTGGCGGAATTAAAGCTGTGAGGGCGGATCGTGAGTCATGCTTGGGTCGCTCAGATGGTAGAGCACTTGCCCGCGAAAGGCAAAGGTCCCGAGTTTGAGTCTCGGTCCGGCACACAGTTTTAATCTGCCAGGAAGTTTTAATTATTTTTACCTGCGCGCTTAAATATATGCAAGTCCTCGACAGCACACGACGAAATTTAGACTTTAAAAGGGTAACTTTTCAGTTAAATATTGATTATACACAGAGCCGAAAGTTCCCAAAGTGTGGCAGACAAGTCTCCTAGTGTGAGGTCACAAGTTCGTTTCAGGGCCCGTATAATTCGTTGGCGCCGCGGCGCAATGGCGTGACGTCACGTTGTGAATACCCGAGCGCTGTTGGTCGTTGTCGATTGCCGTCGTCCGCTCCGCTGTGACCCCACGGTGAGAGACCGGTACACATCGCGTTCAGTTGCACGTCGTCCAGCTTCTGACTGAAATTCCTGGGGTGTCTTCCAATCTCTGTGGCCTCTCTGTATAGCCTTTCATACTGTGCGCTTGTGGATACCAGTACTTAAATCCTATGAATTTGAACGTAGTTTTCTCATTGTTGCAAAGCATTTTCGGCAGCAGCTGATCTGCCAGTTTCTCACCATCTAGAATTGCCTTTGTGCCTTGTAGTCGTTTTTTGACCGTTCTTATTTTAGTACCCATGTACACCTCCCCACAACTAAACGGAATCCTATAAATTGCTGCTTTTTCTAGCGGTTTGCTAACTTCCTTGGCAAATTTTAGGTGATCCGGTATCTTCAGGTGGGTTTGTAGGTTACCGTGATGATCTGCCTTTCGTTTTTTTTTTTCCTCTCCCCCCCCCCCCCCCCCTCCCCTCCCCGCCCCGAAGATTATTGCTATGTGGTCAGTAATGCCGCTAATGAAAGGTAGGAAAACGTTGGGTTTTATTAACTGCGTAGTTCCTCAATGTTTCTCCCGCAGCATTACCTACTTTAATTCGACTGCTTTGCATTACTCCCATTGATCTCAGTTTAATAACCCTTTTTGAAGAAACTGTTCATTCCGCTCACGTGCTTTTCACAGTCTTCCGCCGTTGCAGACAGCACTGCAATGTCTTCGGCAAACCTGCAGGCTGTTGTTTCGTCCCCTTGAACTTTAATTCTCTTTCCAAATTCGTTTTTGGGTTGCTTTATTGTTTCCTCAGTATGCAAATTGAATAACGTCGGCGATAGTCCACGACTTTGTCTCGCGCCTTTCTCAGCCTCAGCTTCTCTTCCATGTCCTTCGACGCTTACAACTGCAGTCTGGTTTCTGTGGCAGTCGTAGGTAGCCTATCGCTCCTTGTATTTTATGCCTACTACAGTCAGAATTTCAATGACTTCTGCACTACCCTGGATGACGATCATGGTCGAGTGTGTGGCGACCTGGGGAGAGGTCCCAACCTTCCATTGTTTAGTAGAGACAAGACGTTGTTACCCCTAGCATCATGGTGCGGGGAACTGTGGAGAATAACTAAAGGTCACGACTGATAGTGATCGACAGATCTCTGATGGCACGTCACAAACTGTCTGCGTGACGTTGAGGTACTTCTGCGACGTAGAAAGCTCCATGTCAGTCCCTGATTGAAAATGTGTGGGGTCAGCTCGGACAACTCCGTCCCAGTCCATATGAGACCAGTTCAAACAGTAGGGAACAGCTTGCCTCAAAAAAGTAGAAAACGGCTGTAGGACACCTTTCCCGCCCGAATCAGTGCCTCTAGACCAGGGGTGTGGAATGTCTTACTGATAAGTGGGACGATATTGCTAAGTTCTTTGTAAATGTGACTCGATTTTGCAAACACTGATATGACGTAACATACACTCTCAGCCCATGAAGTTCCATTTCGTTTCCGTCTCATACAGATATGTACTCTGTTTCTGTGAAGGTTAAGCGTTATTCAGCCTGATAGAGACATGCCTCCAATTGAAATGACAGTTATTGAAATATGGCTAATCCTACATAAAAACAAAGAGCATGAAATTAAGCTCTTACATGAATTATCACTCTTGTGTTTACAAACGTATTTGCATGTATTTTCTTATTGTTAACAGATGTGCGTGATACCATATTTCTTAATTTTTAGCGTCGTATATAAACTGTCTCATCAAAAGGACCCCGGCACTTACTAGTGAACATTAATTTGGGGGCTCCGCAGCTCGTGGTGTAGTGGCTAGCGTTGCTGCCTCTGGATCATGGGGTCCCGCGTTCGATTCCCGGCCGGGTTGGGGATTTTCTCTGCCCGGGGACTGGGTGTCTGTGTTGTTCTCACCATTTCGTCATCGTCATTCGTGACAGTTGCTAGACTGGACTACGTAACAAACTGGCCTAAGTAAAAATTGGGACTTTGCACGGGCGCTGATGACCGCACAATTGAGCGCCCCACAAGCCCAGCAACATTAATTTGGGGTGTGTCCACCTTCGCATTTGTGACAGATCGGCTACGTGGGGTTTCCTACAGGAGTGCAGCATGTAGCGAAGCTGTCCCGAGCAACCGGTTCCCTAACGAGTTGTTTGCGAACTGAGCCTCCCCCACTGCTTGTCTACCCCAGTT
Organism: Schistocerca americana; assembly: GCF_021461395.2. Lineage (NCBI taxonomy): Eukaryota > Metazoa > Arthropoda > Insecta > Orthoptera > Acrididae > Schistocerca > Schistocerca americana. Next base: position 672,171,176 of record NC_060122.1, read on the forward strand.
GCTCACCCTCAGTGCAGGTGTTGTCACCGTTTCTCAGACAGTGTCGTCGTCGATAGCTTTCGTCTAGTGCGTGTTCCCCCTCGACTTATGTTCTGTGCAGTGTACACGATGGAAGTGATAACAACAGAAGGCCGTGTTTTATCAAGGATGGTCATCGCTACCGTATTTATAGGAAAAATTAAGAATATACGAACTGACTGTGCGTCAATTATGAACGGAGTAGGTGCAAAGGCCGTTTAAAAATTTCAAATGGTGAAATAGTTGCTGCCTCTGGATCATGGGGTCCCGCGTTCGATTCCCGGCCGGGTGGAGATAAAGAAAAGACTACATAATTGCAGAAAGAGTTCGTGAAGAAAAGACAGTGCCTGTAGCCCAAATATTTATGCAGAAATTTCAACATTTGAAAGATAAAGGATTAGAATTCGTGGCATATATTCCAAATTATGACAGCTCCAAGACTGAGTTGTATAAGGCGAGAAGAGGAGCTATTGGGACAACACAGAACCCTGGCTCTAGTTCGGAAATTCATCTTAGCGAAGACCTTTTGAAATTAACGGAAGGTAATAATTTTTTGAAGATTGATGATGGCTCTGTTCCAGGCAAGAGACTTCTAGTATTTGCCTGTGAAGAAGCAGAGAAAATCCTTTGTGACAATGGAACTGTGCTTATGGATGGGACATTTGACAGCTGTTCGAAACAGTTCAAACAATTGTACACAATCCATGTCGACATCGGAAGTACAGAAGAGGCAACTAAGATATTTCCTGTTTTATTTGCTTTGCTGCCAGATAAAAGTCAAAATTCATATGAAAGACTTTTTTCTGGATTGAAATCTAAGATGCCTGAGTGGTCACGAAAAACTGTAGCGCTAGATTTTGAAATGGCTGCAATTAAAGCAATGAATTCAGTGTTCCCTGAAACACAACTTTCCGGTTGTAATTTTCACTTTAACCAGTGTCTGTGGAAGAACATGCAGGAACTGGGATTAACGGAAGACTACAGGAATAGGGAGGAAGTCCGATTGTTTTGTCGCATGTGTGCTGCAGTGACACATCTTCGACTTAACACTGTCGATGAAGTACACATCCAAATGTGTACTTTCTGATTCAAAAGCTGAAGGAGGAGGGAGTGAATGCTATTCTTGAAATTAAAGAAGATTCCATTGGTCTACCTCTTCAAAAAAGAAAGAAAAGGCACATAGATCTTGACAACAGATTAAAAGACATTATGAAAACATATGAAGACTTTGGAATTTTAAAAAGGTGTTTAAAATCTCTAGCCTTTTTACAAAAAGTTGAATAAGAAATTACGATTGATAAAAAAAGGTTATCAATTTGCTACTGTTATGTTGAACAACGACAGAAACAACAAAAAATGATCAACAAAAACAAAACAAAAATAAAATGAATAAATTAAAAAAAAATTTAAATGTGCCTATGTACTACGTGCATAGCCAGTCCTAAGCGTGGATAAAATCTGAAGGGATGTTCTTGTTTTCATATCAGTAGGAAAGTTCACGGTTACGATATTTATTTGTAGTCGGAAAGACGAGCTTCACCACGGAGGGGGTCTAGAGATGCGAAAAGTTGGATGATAAAAAATTTACCGTGATGTTCTGTGAGAGAAATTCTGGCATTTGCTGTGGGCCTTAAAAATATTGTTGTTTCAAAACGGTATGTGTAAATACAGCACACATTTTACCAGCATCAATAATTTCGCAAAGTTAACTTGCCGATTCTGGAGTTTCGTCATATATGTCATACGAAACTAATTATTTGGTTTTGGCGGATCTCATTCACAAAAGTACGCTTTTAACGGTATTTCTAAAGTTCTAATACAAAATCTGCTATTTAATGAATTTTTAACTCAACAAACTGAAATTTTACTTGGTAAATTTCATACATAACATGGTCACTCATCGTGTGAAGTTTCCAGAATTTTTGGTGAGGAAGGCGGAATGAGGACTCAGACAGCTGGTTGCCCACTTTTCTGTCTGAGTCTTTTAAACACGACTATATTTGCCTTTACTGTCCTGCAACAGGAGCATTTTTCAGCTGATTATTATGTAATTCATTTTATAAACATGAAATTCCAACTAGATAAACTTCGGTGGAGTCATCTATATTAAGCAACTAATTTTATCATCTGTAGACATCAAGAACAACACTCTAGTTATAGAGAGTTTATAAATACCGCATCTAACCATAGAAAAATATTCTGTAATTTCTTCCAGATGAACACGCCCATTGTCGCGTAAATCTTTATCTAATTACTAACAGTAAACCCGGTGGCCGGCCGGTGTGGCCGAGGGTTTTAGGCGCTTCAGTCTGGAATCGCGCGACCGATACGGTCGCAGGTTCGAATCCTGCCTCGGACATGGATGTGTGAGATGCCCTTAGGTTAGTTAGGTTTAATTAGTTCTAAGTTCTAGGGGATTTATGACCTCAGATGTTAAGTCCCATAGTGCTCAGAGCCATTAGTAAACCAGGCGTTGCCTGGATATTTATTCATCCCAGTTTTATGTCAGTTCATCCCCTCTTCCCTCATCTCTCTTGTCCATTTAATTCAATATCGTCTCTCTATCCACCTCCTCCTTCTGCCCATACGTCTCTCTTTCCATCTCCTCCATCTACCCCCCTCTCTCACAACACTTACTCCTCCTCTCTTTCTCCATCCATCTTCCCATCTCTGTCCACCTCCCCTCCGCTTTTTCTAGTAGTACATCAAATTCACAATAACACCCCTACTTTAGGTATTTATTACAGTGTTTCATTAGTCATTCACCACCTTCCCCCTTTCTCTGTTTACCTGCTGCTCCCTCTCTTTTTTAATCTGCTTCACTCACTTCTCTGGATGCACCTCCTCCCCCCTTCCCGCCCCCATCACGTTTTGCTCTCTCCGTATATCTCCTCCTCCTCCTCCTCCTCCTCCTCCTCCTCCTCCTCCGTCATGCCATCTCCTCTATCCACGTCTATGAAAAAATACATATATCTGCCAACTTTCATGCTGATTGACGAAACGATGTTGAATTTATTTAAAGGTAGGCCAACTCTCCGCCATCCAGCATACGTTGCCTTGTATAAATGCCTTCACCACGAAAACATATATACATAAGACAACTGTCCGCAGATCGCTCGTGGTCGTGCGGTAGCGTTCTCGCTTCCCACGCCCGGGTTCCCGGGTTCGATTCCCGGCGGGGTCAGGGATTTTCTCTGCCTCGTGATGACTGAGTGTTGTGTGATGTCCTTAGGTTAGTTAGGTTTAAGTAGTTCTACGTTCTAGGGGACTCATGACCATAGATGTTAAGTCCCATAGTGCTCAGAGCCATTTGAGCCATTTTGACATTAATGGCAAAAACATAGGACCGTATTGTTCAGTGCAGCTGCCGAGGGCTGCTTAATAGGGCAAAATGAAACTAACGGATGCCCTGCAAGCTTTAATTACAATACGTTTTCGGAAAGTTATTTCCAGAGTTTCCGTGAACGCTGTAAGTACTATCCTTGGAAATTATTTGCAAACTCAAATTTTATTTTGCCTTTCTTTTACACGGCTTTTACGAAGGGTTTAATAAATACATTCTATTGAGCGTTATTTCGGTTTATTTGCAGCGTAAGTAACGTAAAACTTCAAAATAAAAAATTAAAAACGTTTCGTCACAGGGACACGGCCCGCACGGCCCTTGCATCAACGTTCTGTACTCTTTCCACTGCACCAACAGCTGCTGGTAAATACGCTAACATAAATGGCTTATGTCTCGACTTAACCGGGCCAAAAATGCCTTTTTTTCTCTCGCTAAACGCTTGGCCACCTGAAGCTCCCACTTCTATCCGGTTACCCATGTTTGTGGTCACATAGGCGGAAAGAAATAATTTCAGGATTAGTCCATGAGATAAGGATTCATTCACCGACAGCTCCCACATGTTTGTGCACTGCTCTAGCGTAGGACTACATATTTGTGTACGGCGTTTTTAGTGAGAATATTTTACATCACGGCTGGAAGCAACAACCAGTTTCGCATTCGGGAGGACGACGCTTCAATCCCGCGTCCGGCCATCCTGATTTAGGTTTTCCGTGATTTACCTAAGTCGCTCCAGGCAAATGCCGGGATTGTTCCTTTGAAAGGGCACGGCCGATTTCCATCCCCGTCCTTCCCTAATCGAATGAGACCGATGACCTCGCTGTCTGGTCTGCTTCCCCAAAACAATCCAATCCAACAACCAGTTTACGTTGCCATCTGCCAAAGTTGATTATCAGATGGTGACGCTTACGCGGTGGTTGTGTAGGATTCTGCGTAGCATAATGCCTCATAACTGGGATATATATCATCTATGTGTTGTATCCTGATACTATTACCTTTAGTTCCCGTTATAGTTCCGTTTCTGTATTTACGTTAGATATTTTGAAACACAGTCTAAATTTTCATTCTACGAATCAGTATGTTTGCATTGAGTTGAGTGTATTTGGTTTTTTGGTGGGTGCCTTGATGCTAAATCACAATCATCAATTTACTGAAAAAGCTTTTTGTTCCAATACTCTTGTTGTGAAAAGGAGGGATGATAGGAATAAGAGTTGGAATAAAAAGTAAAAAAAAAAAAAAATCCTTAGACTGCGGTACTGCATTGCGGCTACAAAGATTAGGTAAGATGCCAACCACTGACCTTTTCCTGCGCTACAGAGCAATTAGAGAGCCGCTTTCGAGGTGATAATGTAACGATCGAAGTAAATGTGAAAGTCTGGAGAGGGCAGTTATATATATCACACCGTCGTAAATCAAATGCATAGAAGTTTTTCATTGCTGTTGACACCGATAATAATTTACGGAGGGAATCTGCTGTTGGTCCAGAAACGTAGTTAGTTGATGCTTAAAAGTTTCGGATTCAGCTTTTAACTCCCTCGGTACCGTTAAAGGAGACACATGGAAGGTTTGTCACCTTCAGAAAGACACAAACATTGTTAATTTTCAGACCATTCAGTCATTCTGTAGTGTAGACACTAGGACAATTATACAGAAGATCTATGTTTCAAATATGTTCTGCAGTTTCTCACCCAGTGCTGTAGGATGAAGCGTCTATGTAGTTTCGTCCATTGTCTTGCGTCCGTATCGGACGTGGACTACTGTGACACGACAAATTTTATATACGGCAGTTTATATACCGTACCTTAAATGGAAAACATGGTATATGTGACTCCATTCGCCCTTTAAGAACTACGATAACCGGAGGATGTCTATTGACGTAGTATAACGTTCCACGCTGTCGTTCTGACATTAGTATGAACCTAAAAAAAATTCAGCGAATGGATGCGCACGTGTGACGACGAAATTCACGGCTTAGGGGAAAGTAATCCAAATTCATTCCTGTGAGCAAAACAATCGGGGGTAGTTTGGAACCAGACGAGTGGTGATAGTTGTCTGGGATTGTTAGAAACTGTAAATTCTCTGTAAGTTTCCATACGTGCATAAATAGACATAGAAGCCGGGGTAGAATGATTTAAGATAGAAATTTTGTTTGTGCTTTAGTAAATGTTGTTGTTTATTGTTTAATGGAAAACGTGATTTTCTGTGTTAATAAAAATGACATTTTTATAATTCTGATGCGAATGATGTTGAAACCAGTGGTGGCATAAATAGCGCAGAGAATTCAAATCTGTGATTACTTCCAATCTATGATTCATTATGAATCTGTAAGCGTACAGTCAGTGCTTGAACGTTAACAAAAGTAAAAACTAGAGAAGAATTAGCCTCTAAATAGATAATACCTGGTAACAGATAGGATCAACATATTGACACAACTCAAAAACTTAGAATTTGGCAAAAAGCTAAACATTTGCTTGAAACAATACATATTAACACATGCAAAGCTAGAGTCGTATTTCCTAAAAGAAAGGAGTAGCTGTGTTGTACGTTCTTCCATCATTCGTTATCAAATTGCAAATGTGAAGTTTCAGTGAAGCGTTCAAAACACAGCGGAACTGTATGTGCACTTAATAAGGGAGCAACATGGTGACATGATGCTGTTTTTGTGTACCTGCCCTGCAGCAGTCCAGTAGCAAAAGACACTATGTGGCTTATTAAATTATCCAAAACGGTGTTTCACCCGCCTGGGGGCGCACGGTTCTTTTGTTAGTTTGTGTGGGGCGCCTCCGGGGCCCCGAGGTATTGTAGCCCATTCTTGCTACCCAGGCTGCATTTCCTTTCCCTTACCCATCACTCCCCACCCTCGCTCCTTCCCTGCTATTCCCTCCTCCCACTCTCTCGGTATTCTTACTTATGTTGACCTGGTTATCCACCTGGTGTCCTGTATTCCTTGTGGTTTTATTTCCCTTGCCTTTCCTCTTTCATCCTTTGTTGGTGTTTTTGGTCCCCCTTTGGGGTTTGACCTCCACTTCAAAATTTTCTATCTTCAGTGTGAGCCATTTGGGGAAGAATTCCCTCCCTAGCGTCAACTCCTTTCCCCGCCATCCTTTCCCCGCCATCCTTTCCCCGCCATCCTTTCCCCGCCATCCTTTCCCCGCCATCCTTTCCCCGCCATCCTTTCCCCGCCATCCTTTCCCCGCCATCCTTTCCCCGCCATCCTTTCCCCGCCATCCTTTCCCCGCCATCCTTTCCCCGCCATCCTTTCCCCGCCATCCTTTCCCCGCCATCCTTTCCCCGCCATCCTTTCCCCGCCATCCTTTCCCCGCCATCCTTTCCCCGCCATCCTTTCCCCGCCATCCTTTCCCCGCCATCCTTTCCCCGCCATCCTTTCCCCGCCATCCTTTCCCCGCCATCCTTTCCCCGCCATCCTTTCCCCGCCATCCTTTCCCCGCCATCCTTTCCCCGCCATCCTTTCCCCACCATCCTTTACCCCCTCTATCCTGCTAGGTCACCAGCAAGTGTACTCAGTGCATGTGGTGAGACTGTTATGTGCATATATGGCTGATCACCCTGACAACTCGGGGATCACACTTCAGATACCTGAGCTGTTGCCTCACCATGTATGCCCAGGAGTGGTGGCTCGTCATTCTGGAGCATTGGAACTCCCAGTAACGGCCGCCATGCCAGATGGCCCTTGTTGTGGTGGGTGGCGCCCATGGGGAGAGCCCCTGATCGGTGTGGGTGGTATTAGGGTGGATGTTTTGCACACGAACAATATCAAGCTCCAAAAATCTGTCCACTGTCCTATGGCCATCTCTTCTAGTGGTAACAGATCATTGAATGATATTTCTTATGACCCTGCAGCCCTCCTTTCCCTGGCCAGGCTCCTCGGCTGGGAGTGAAACATTTCCCCACTACCTGATCTGTACTAGAACTGATGGGGACAAATTCACCGCTGAAAAGCCGCTATTTTTTATGGAAAATATTGAAGAAAAGTTGGGCGAAGTGGAGTTTCTCACTAAGGTGTGATTGGGTTCTCTGAGCATCAAAACTACTTCTGCCGGCCAGTCTGCAGCTCTCTATGCTTGTAACCGTCTTGGCGACGTCGTGGTGTCTATTAAACCCCAATTATCTCTGAATATAGTCCAGGGAGTGATTTTGCATCAGGACCTATTTCTTGAAACTGATGAACTTCAGGCTGATTCGGAACAATGGGGCATTCATTTTGTTTGCTGTGTGTGGAAAGGTTGTAAGGAGCACAGATACTGGCCTTTATTGTGGCGTTTGAGAGAGATACCCTCCTAGAGAACGTGAAGGTTGTGTGTTATCAGTGTGATATGAAGCTGTACACCCTGCCACCCATGCTTTTGGCACTTGCATTTCGGGCATGTGTGTTCCCGATGGATGGCGGACGCTCTATGTGGTGACTGTGGACACCCACTCTATTAGGGATGCCCCTGTGTTCTGCCACCTGTATGTGTAAATTGTCACAACTGTAGATCTCCACGCTCGCCAGATTGCCCAGTTTACAAGAAAGAAAAGGGGATACAAGAGTATGAGTCTCTGGATCGACTATCTTACTCGGAGGCTCATCCTCTCCTCTCCTCTTCCGTCCCCCATGTGGTTCCTATGCCCTCCCCTCCATTTCCTCATCTCCTTCCCTAGCCGGCCGCGGTGGTCTAGCGGTTCTAGGCGCTCAGTCCGGAACCACGCGACTGCTACGGTCGCAGGTTCGAATCCTGCCTCGGGCATGGATGTGTGTGATGTCCTTAGGTTAGTTAAGTTTAAGTAGTTCTAAGTTCTAGGGGACTGATGACCACAGATGTTAAGTCCCATAGTGCTCAGAGCCATTTGAACCATTCTCCTTCCCTGGGTGAAGAAGTGGCCCCCCCTTCAGCACCCACTGGTGACACCACCACTCGACCACGGGACACACAGCCTGTTTGTCCCAAAGTCTCCCGCTCTCGTTGGGTTCTGGATATTGCAGAAGCCTCATCTCCCTCTGCGACCTGTCCTCCTCAACCTGTGAGAGAGGAGGAGGAGGAGGAGGAGGAGGAGGAGGAGGAGGAGGAGGAGGAGGAGGAGGAGGAGGAGAAGAAGAAGAAGAAGAAGAAGGAACATAATTCCCAGGACAAGGCTCCTCCCCTCCCAGTGCCCCTGAAGGTGCCATCTTCCCCCTGACAACCAGAGTCTGACATTTATGGATGACACACCGTTTGTCATTGGAGCCAGATGGTGACACAGCGGCACGATTGGCTCCAGCCTGTTCACCTCACATTTGGATACCCACTCCATAATCATTCAGTGGCATTGTAATGATTACTGTCTTCAGAGTTGTAATGCCTTATTGCTTTTTATTTGGCAGCTTGTGTTGTTCTTCAAGAATTTCATTTCAGTGATGCTCACTCACCACCCTTCGCATGTTATGTGCCGTCTGTCAGAACCAAGATGGCCATTTGGCGTCTGTACATTGGTCTGTATGGATATTATTAGTATGTGGATCCCACTTGGGCTCTGGTACAGTTTATCTCTATCTCCCTCCTGACAGGTCACCTACATCTGCTGCTCTAACTGCCCTCCTTTGGCAACTTCCCCTACCTTCCTCCTCCTTGGGGATTGTAATGCCCTTCACCCTTTGTGGGGCAGTGCTACTTCGTCTAGTTGGGGCTCCTCATTGACCAATTTCTTGGAGACCACAAACTGTGGCTTATTAATGTTGGTTGCCCTACTCATGTTAGTTCTGTGTATGGCACTTTCTCTGCCATTGATATTTTGCTGTCGTCCCCTCCTCTTCTTCCTCCCTTCAATGGTCATACTGATGATAGCTGTGATAGTGACCCCTTCCTACTGATTCTCTCGTTCCCTTTCTGCCTCCTGACGACCAGGTTTCCCTGCTGGGCTTTCCATCATGCAGATTGGCCTCTACATACCTCCCAGGTCGTGTTTCCACATTCCTTGTGAGGTTGTATTGATGAAGTCCTCCATGATGTGTCTAATAGTATAATTCACGTTGCCAGCATTGCTATCCCTCACTTGATGGGCTCCATTCACCTTCAGCCAGTTCTGTGGGGGAACACACTCATTGCCACATCTATCTGTGATCGTCGTCATGCATCGCAACATCTTAAGCAGCACTCATACTCTGTTGGTCTTACTACTTTTGAACATCTTCTCGCCAGGGTGTGTTACTAAATCAGAGCAAACGGATTTGTCAGGAATGCTTTGTTTCCTCTCTAGGTTCTTCTGTCCCTTTTTCATGGGTTTGGGCTATGCTCCACACTTCTGCGGTTCCTTCTGTACAGATCCATCCTTTCTTGTGGAACACCTCGTGAACCCTTTTGCGATGGCTTCTGTGTCAGCCTCGTATCCAGGGCAGCCTTTCTCCTATGGAAACAACCGACTGAAACTTCCCATGTATGTTTTACCCCATGTCAGGCAGAATCCTGCAATGAACCTTCTACTGATTGCAGCTTCCTCTGACCCTCTCTTCTTCCCATGATTCAGATCCTGGCTCTGATTCCATCCATAACCAACTGCTTCAACACAACAGTCCTCCACAATGGCAGTATCTATTCCAGGTGTTTAACTATATTTGGATCGAAGGCATTTTCCTCTCTCAGTGTAGAGACAGTATTGTGGTTCCTGTCCTTAAGCCTGGTAAGGATCCATTGTCGTTTGATAGCAGTCCATCAGAAAGACAACTAGAATGGATGGTGGCTCGTAGGCCCAGTTGGGTCCTTGAATCTCAGGACATTTCAACTCTTCACCAGTGTAGCTTTCAGGAGCGATGGATGGTCTCTACTTTGATTGGAAACCACAGTTCGGCAGGCGTTTTCTTGGCACCAACATCGTTTGGCAGCTTTCCTCGATCTTTGTAAGCCCTACAATACAACTTGGGGCCATCAGATCCTCCTTATGCTCCATGAATGGGGTCTTCAGGGCCCCTTCCCGATTTTTATTGGCTAGTTCCTGTCTCACTTGTCATTCAGAGTCTGGGTAGACACTGTTCTTAGGTCTCCACGGACCCAGGAAATGGCGTTCCACAGGGATCTCGATTAAGTGTCCTTTTTCTAATCGCTGTTTATGGACTTGGCTCGTCTTCTGGACTGTTGGTCACCCCTGCTCTGTATGTGGATGAATACTGTGTTTGGGCTAGCTCCCACTTGGTGGCCTTTCTGGAACGACAGCTCCAGAGTGCAATCTGGCATGCTTACACGTGGACACTCTCCACAGTTTTCAGTTCTCTCCCCTTAAGTGGTGAATTTCTGTCGTTGTACTGTGGTCCATTCTGATCCAGAGCTGTACTTCGATGCCCAACACCGGACCTGCGGTCGCCCAGTTAAGTTTCTTGGGTCTTCTTTTTGACAATAAGCTTACATGGTTGCTTCTTGTCTATATCATCTGAATGTTGGTTGTTTCCATAAACTCACTATTCTTAGCTTCCTTGCCCACACTTCTTGGGGCGTGTATTGTTAGAAACTTCTTGGTCTTCACTGGACATTAATTCTGCCCCATCTGGACCATGATTGTAAAGTTTGTGGATCAGCTGCTCCTTCCACGCTGCTCCTCTTGGATTCAGTTCACCTTTTTGTTATCTATTTAGCCACTGGTGCCTTTCACACTGGTCCTGTCTATAATCTTCTGAGATCCATCCCCTTTTGATTAGGCGTTCCCAGCTCCTGGTTTTCTAAGCCATCACTATCCACTCTTCCCCTGCTCACCCTCCCTAATCTATTCTTTTTACAGCTTCAGGCCATTGCCCACCTGCTGCCAGCCCTTTGGTGGGTTTGCTGGTATGGCTCCACCTCGCTTCTGTGTGCTGTGACTTTCATCTCCCTCCTTGTTCTCTTTCCCACATTTTTTCCCAGCCACCCGCCCTGCATTGGTTAGTTCAACGGCCAGGGACTCCGATGGATCTCATCCAGGTACTAAAAGCCTCAATCGCTCCAGAGGTGTTCTGTTGATTGTTATGAGCGCTCTTAAGGGAGTTTCAGGATGCTATTGTTTTTTTACAATGATGGCTCTAAATTTGCTGATCATGTGGTATAAGCCTCGGTGTCTGCTGTTGGCATGGAACACCATATCTTGCCTGTCACATGTGGGGTGTTCATTGTGGAATTTATGGTCACCTGTTGGGCCCCCGTTTTACTAAACAGTCTTCCCTCACCCGAGTTTTGTTATGCATGGAGCCAATGAGTGTTCCTCATATCGCTCAGAGTTTTTCACACCACCCTTTGGTCTGTGCCATCTGTGACCTTCTCACTAATCTTGGTGATGATGCTTGTTTGGTTGATTTCCTTTGGGTTGTTGGTCATGTAGGTATCCCAGGTAATGAAGTCGCTGATCATCTGGCTGGGGAGGTGACTGCCTATCCCCCATTCTCCATGACCTATCCAAAGGCGGATTTGAAACTTTACATCAAATCCATTTTTGCTCAATCGTGGGCTGGCTCTTGGGAGGCTACCTGCTCTATACAACACGCTTCTCATCATCCAGGAGACTTCCATCATGTGGCGTTCGTCCCTTTGCCTCTCCTGGCGGGAATCTACCATCCTCTGCCGTCTTTGCATTGGCCATACTAGGTTGACACATGGTTGTTTACTCCGAAATGAACCACACCTCCTTTGAAGATACGTGGTTCCGCTCGCAGTGATCCATATTTTTGCTGGACTGCCCCTGCCATTTGGCCCTTGGAGCTCAATATGCCTTCCCACCTTCCGTGTCTGGGGTGTCAGCGGACAACCCTCGAATATCCTCGGTTTTCATCGCGAAAGTGATTTGTACTCTCAGATGTAAGTCCTTGAATTTTCCTCTGGCATTTGGGTCCCTCAGTTAGCGTAGGCATTGGTTGTGGAGGCCTTGACCTTGCCTTCATACTGGCAAGGTTCTCCCCGCCTTCTCCCAACATTTTGTCTAATCTGTTGTGCTGTTTTGTTTCGTCTTTTCTTGAGCCTTCTTCCCCTAGTGTCGTCCCCATTGTTTGGTGATAATGGTATGGTGTGGGTGTCGGGACAGGACGGGTCGGTGGCGGAGCTGGCCCTCACTGCGCATAGCGTTTCTGGGGCATCCCTGCCCTCCCCTTTTCCATCCACCTCCCTCCTTTTCTTTCCTCTTCCTGCTGTCCTAGCGTCCCTTTTCTCTGTTTGTTTGCACATTGTCCCTTACCGTTGACTGGGCTGTGCTGTTTGTTTTGTTCTTCCGTTGATTCCTGCCAGGCTTGATCGTGAGGCCTATGACCTCACTGTTTGGTACCCCCTGCAAATAAGTCAACCAACCAACGACGTTTGGCGTAGGCTTAGTACTGTCTAAAAATGGGCATTCAGATTCTTTCACTCCTTCATAACAGTACTTTTTAATGTAATTTCCTTGTTGGGTAAACATCCAAATATGGATTGTACAAAACCACAGAGTTTTATGTAGGAATGACTGATGGATGCTGAAATACATCTAAGCGTTTTAAAATAATTTCTACTGTGGCTTAGCAGTTCAAGATGGTATTACCTTGTAAGAACTAGAGAGATACTGTAGTGGAACTCCTAGTTGTACATCTTGTAACTGTATTTATTTAATGGATGTTTTCGACAGCTTCCAGTGAATTGACTATCGCCACTCTTTGTCACTGTCTCATGGAGCTTGCAGCAGTAAACGCCAATAAGTTATGATTCCTCAAAAAACAAGACTTTTTTACAGTTCTGTTTGTGCATAAAAGGTAGATTCGCATAAGAGCGGTCATTTTGAGCTTTTGCTCCTGCTTCTGAAGCTCTCCTGGAAACGGATTGTGAACCGACATTGGCGAAGACAGACATACTTCTGCATGTATGATGCTGTTGTTTCAGTTCTAACTTCCTTTTGAAGCGAGTAGCTAATTTTTAGTCACTTTCGTTCGAGCCCGAGGACTATTGTGAAATAGGCCACATTGTGTTTTCATCCGTAATACCTGTGGATACGCTTCCTTCGATGAGGAGTATCCCTGTGATGTGCTAAGATAAGACTGGTTATCGGTATTACTCTCAGTAATTATGGCCAACCACTCATACTTGTGCACTTGCAGGGAAGCAGCCTACTCACGCCTTATAAAATTCACCTAAGTCTTTCCATTGTGTGCCAGCCAGTCCGCTGTAACTAGCTGTGACGTCATAAATGTTGCGCAATACTTTAAAAATCAAGTAAATAACCTGAAACGTTTCTAGCATGTCAGGAGTAATACTAAATCAATATGTGTTGAATATCAGTGCAATAACTTTAACCATTTTCGAAATTTGGACGTTTTTCTGTAAAAATCATCATTATTATTATTATTATTATTAAGCATTACAATCCATGAAGGCTTTTTGCTGCAGAATGGACAATGTTGAACCACTTTGCTCTGTCTTTACAAGTAATTTGCCACTGTCTGTCATGTCCTAGTTTTCTGAGATCGTCTTGAATATTGTCCAAGTATCTCATGCGTGGGCGTCCAAGAGGTCGTCTTCCGGTGGGAATCTCTTCAGTCACTTTCTTGATGGTCCTGTTTGGTGGTGCTCTGATGACATGCCCTATCCATTTCAGTCTTTTGGCTTTAATTTTGGCCACTATATCGGAGTCTTTATATAATTTGTAAATTTCATTGTTATTTAGCAATCTCCATTCATCACTGATCCTATCTCTTATGGGTCCAAATATTTTTCTCAAAATTTTTCGTTCAAATACTCTTAATCTGTTTTCCTCTTTTTTTGTGAGAGTCCAGGTTTCAGATCCATAGGTGAGTACTGGTATAATCAATGATTTGTATACTTGTAGTTTGGTGTTCCTAGAAATTAACTTGCTTTTGAAAACTGTCAAGAGACTATAGTAGCATTTGTTAGCCTTCTGAATTCGTGATTCTATTTCAATTTTTATGGAGTTGTCAGAGGTTACTATTGTACCAAGGTAATTAAATTCATTTGTCTTTGTGAAAGCTGTGTTATTAATTTGCAGTACATTATTATTTGATGGATAGCGGGATAAGATAAAGTACATTGTTTTGTCTGTATTCAGCTGGAGGCCTGTGCCATTTGTGGCTTTAATTAATTGTGCAGTAAGAAGCTTCAAATCATTCTCACTGTCAGATAATAATGCAATGTCATCAGCGTATGCTACAATGTTAATTTTGCTTTCCAGTTGTGCTCCAATTTGTAGTAGCTTTACTTTTTGGATTATTCTATTGATTACTATGTTAAAAAGAACTGGTGAGAGTGAATCCCCTTGTTTGACTCCAGTTTTAACCTCAAAGTCTTCAGAAAGTTTGCTAGCTACTTTTATTTTGTATTTTGAGTTTAAAGTGCAAGATTTTATTAAATTTATCAATTTGTTAGGGATGCCAATCTGCCTCATGCACTTCCATAAATATTCCCTGTTGATACTGTCAAAAGCTTTTTTAAAATCAATGAAAAGCATATGTACATTTTGATTGAATTCATATTTCTTTTCACCCAACATCCTTAGGACATATATATTGTCAATAGTCGATCTGTTAGGTCTAAATCCACATTGGGCATCATCTAGGGAGTCTTCAACGTAAGGGCTTATCCTTGCTAACAGTATATTTGTCAGAATTTTATATGTTGTGTTTAGTAACGCAATTCCTCTGTAGTTTGAACAATTTGTTGCGTCCCCCTTCTTGTATATAGGGCACACAACTACTTCTTTCCAATCATGTGGGACCTGTTCCTGCTTCCAGATGTTGGTGATGATTTTGTGTAAGCAGTTTACAAAAGGAAATTTACTGAGCTTCCATATATCTGTGTCTATACCATCACTTCCAGGAGCTTTATGTCTCTTCAGCTTCTTGATGCTTTCTTTAATTTCTGCTAAGCTGGGCTCTTCGTCCGATGGGTCAGCAGTAAGATATTCATTGTCATCTTCCTGAGAGACGCTTATAGTTGGAGCATTTAGTAACTCATTAAAATATTCCTTCCATCTGTTAGCAATGTCACTTCTTTCTGTTAGCAAGGAGCCATCTGGGTCTGTTATGAACTGTCCATAATTTTTTATATTCCCACTTTTAAACATATTTATGCTCTTGAAAAATCCTCTGGAGTCTGTGGTACGGTCATTCTCAGCTCTTTTTAATTTGTAATTCATAAAATCCCTTTTCTTTTTCCTAATGAGTTTCCTGGCAAGTTTCTGTTTCTCTTCAAAAATAAGTTTGTTTTGTGTTATTGGTTTTTGTAGGAATTTTTCCCTTGCTAATTTTCTATCTTCGATAGCGTTCGAGCACTCGGCATCAAACCAGGGGTTCTTAGTTGTAGTAAAATGTCCCAAAACTGAGGTAGTTGCTCGTGTGATACTTTCTTTCAGAGCGTTCCAGGCTTGATTAGTATCATCATTGTTAATTTTACTTTCCACTTCAGGTTTGTGTGTTTCTAATTCTCTAATGTACTGGTTGAGAATGTTTGGGTTTTTCAGTTTCATTGTATTAAACCTAGGAACACCATTTAATTTAGACCATTTATGTCTTGAGAGTGAGATCTTGAACTTGGCTTTTACAAGAAAGTGATCCGAATCACAGTCTGCTCCCCTTTGACTTCTGATATCATGTATGCATTTATGATGTTGTTTTTCGATTAATACATGATCAATTTGATTTTTTGTGATGCCATCTCTTGAAGCCCATGTTTGTTTATGTATATCTTTATGTGCAAAATATGTACTTTTGATCAACATGTTTTTGGAAGTGGCAAAGCTAATAAGTTTTGTTTGTAAAAATCATTGGCGCAACAGAAAAGGGCTAGAAACTTAAAAATTTATATTTAGATTCCTTTTGCATAACAATTTAGTAGAAACAGTATTCTGGATCTCACAAATTAAAAGTTTAGCTGAAATTCATGATTTTCTGGTTTTTATCTTAAAAATTAAGGAAGCAAGATAGATTAAGTAGGCGAATAAATAAAGCTAGCTAATTTAAGTAGAATGGAGATCCGCTGTAACCATAAAGATGTGAGAAGTTTCATTTGAATAACTATAAATCTATAGCGATAGCATATCTCCAAAGGGCAAGTTCAGAGCTCGTCTACTGCGTGCAGTGTAATTAAATTAATTCTCTCGCCCAAAATATTTTACTTAGCCACGGCAGACTTTTATTATGATTACTTACTGTGTGTTGAATGCACATTTAAATTGAGAGCTTCATCGGCCATCAGCAAAGGAAGCGATAATTTATTCAATAACTTAATGTGGTGCATTACTAACCCAGCGGCTAGTCGGGAGAGCCGATTTGATCAGGCGTTCCCTTAGCCGTCCGCACCGCGGCTTTATATATAAGAACGCTGCGCGAGAAAAAAGGCCCCAGTTCTCTCCAGACGCTGAATAGCACACCATCTGTGTCTGGAGTCGCGTCGCGTCGGTATCATTGCTATAAACAGCCTCGGATGCCGTCTTAAGTTACTCGAAATATGCGTAACCATGAAATCGTTTTCGAGTGAAGTGTTAATTCTGGGATGACTTTAATGATCTATCTTCAGTTTGCGTATGTCGTATTTTCACGTGCCGTCGCGTGACAAACATTCTACCATTATTTAGCGTGGCGTTTGATGAACATTATCATCAAATTATGGCGAGCATTCACTTAAACATTTAATTTGGACAGTTATAGTTGCATCAGCACATTAGACTCTGAACTGCTCTGTTAGTTGGATTGTGTGGTTTCTTTTTTTTTTTTTTTTTTTTTTATCTGTGACTTTCAGAATATAGCGAACGTTTTTTCACTATCATTTTTGATTATGAATCCCAGACAATCTCCTAATTCCTCAGAGCTATAAGCTGTAGCTATAAGTGTATTTCTCAGATGAATTGGGCACTAGGAATTCTAATTACAGGCTTCACGTTTTGCTAATCACTTTCTGGTTGCCAAATTGTAGTTAGAGCGCCAGTGTTGAGAACGGCAAAAGACAGCATAATTAATAGGAACATTTATATAACAATTAATTCCACCCGCCGCCCCACATATGGTTAAACGGCAGGGAAATACATTCTTTACTACATTACAATTCTACATTTATATAATAAACAGCATAAATCCACCAGCCGCCCCACACACTGAATCACTTCACCTTCTCCGAAAATAACACATACACCGTCCTATGCCGTCGTACTGATCTCGTGCATAAAGGGTCAACACTAAGGCGGAAATCTGAAAGTAACACAGTAGCCACGTCTCCGTGGCTGGTGCCTTTGTAGGTCACGATGGCGTGTAGATTACTCCGCAGCACAGACAGTCCGTATTCTGCCTGCAATGCGGGGCTGGAGTGAGCCCTTATGTCCGCGGCGGTGCTCTGAGCAGAATGACGTCACGGCCGCGGCACAGATCAAAGCCGTGTAGAAGGCCTGCGGCATCGCTCTCCCCGGCGCGTCGGCCGTCACTGGTGCAGATATCTGCAACATCAGAACGTCTGGGTTCCTTCTAAGAACAAGGGGCAGTTACCTGCCAGGTACAGCTTACACTATGACTAGGCGATGGCGGTAACGTACTCAGGTAGCCAGACCAACAACGCCAACTTATTTGTACCCAATATACGAGCAGCAATGGAAACCTTATTTTATAAATCAGACGAGACTGAAGTCTTTCCAGTTGACAATTTAAGTTTTGTAGTAGTTGTTGTTTTATAAACTTCTATTAACAGCGCAACTGCTTCTAACATCATCAATACTGAGGCAGACCTGTTTGGTTTTTGAATAGTTTAACATTTTATTACATTTATCGTTTCTCTCATTGTAAGAGACACTCCAGAAATGCTTTAATTTTCAATTCTGTTTAATTGTGTAATTTTACCTTCAAAATATTTAGGTCTTCATTGGCACATTAACTTTGTTTCGATCGAAACCGTCTTTTTAGAGAGCTAGTTTCACCTCAGTTACGATTAGATTTAAATTACCATAGTTTCACAAATTGTCGTCGAAAGCAATTTTTCATATACCTCATCACACGTGTTAGTTCGTTTATTTTACTATCTTTGCGTGCTCAGGTGTTTCTGCGTGTGACTGTCAACCCCTTTGGCTGCCTCTACCACTTCATAGATAAAATTAAAAGTTTAAGGAAATAATGGCTGAAGATACACGCTTTCTTCAATATAATGTTAACCATCATCGGTATCGTTAGCAACCATGATGTGGTTAGTCAGCCGGCAAAATGAATCCAGCAGCAGCTCTTCAAGGTGCGCTAGATATGCTGGTTTTTGTCCAATTTAAGTTGAGCGCTGTAGCACGGAAACGTTTGATACCATATACTGGTTTCGTAACTATTCAGGATCCATTTGCTGCGTGGCTTAGTGCAATTTTATTTGAACCATTTTTCTTGATCCTTAACGTAGCTAGCTCATGCTCTGGATGTTTGGGAACCAGAAATTCCCAGTGTCTTCACATTACTTTTTTTAAACAGCCTTTACCAACACCTTGGTTAAATGCCAGCCTACAGTGATGGGTCTGAGTACACGACTAGATCGTCTTCAATGATTTGTCCAGATGTCCTTTGTTGCTACGGGATTCGTATCGGAATGCGTGATATAAATACTTCGTACGTGTAATAAATTTGTAAAATGAAACTCGATAAACAGTAAAACCGAATGTACTGGCGCCATGTGTGTGTGATGCCTTTCACATGTGTCGAATGTTCCATTTATTTCTAATTCCGTAGTCACACTGGTAGGAAAGAAGAAGTTGCGAGACGAAGGAACATCTGGGCTCTTACTTGCCCCATATTGTCTTCAACGAAATAAATATCCAACTTTTGAAAATGAACATAAAAACAAAACGGTCATGACCAGTAAATTAAATTTCATATCATAAAGAGTGACTAGTTGCTGTAAATCCTTCATAGGTTACAAGAGTTCATGCGTCCTTCATTCAAACAGTTAATTTCTCCTGATAGTGGGGAAAAAGTCAGCTTGTCAGTCAGTTTCGTCTATATGTTCTACGAAGCGGTTATTCAAACACTGTTTGGAACAAGTTCTAGGAGTTCAATATGAGATCTCATTCTAAACATTAAATTTCTGTAAATGAAAAGTATAATTTGATAGTGAAATTTAGAAACGTTAGTAAGTCAGGGGAAATGAGCTATCCGGAATTAAAATGGGTCCTGTTCTTCTCGATATTCACAACGAAATACTGGTTTATTCCTTTTAAGTCTGGCTTTCAAAGAGAACTTCTTACCAATGGTTTATTACTGAACGTTGTTTCTTTATGTGCATAGTTTCCTTGTCGATTGGCGTATACGCAAAATGACGATGAGATACACGTCAGACTATTTTTATTTATTTTTTTTTTTTTTTATTTTTTTTTTTTTTTTTTTTGTGCCATGCACTGAAGCACAAATTTGCAATATTCTACTTTGTAAAGTCGACACGGCCTAAATTGCAATAGCACATTGAATTAATAATGTTAAAGTGAAAAGTTACAAAGATACCCTTTAAAAAAGAACTCCACAAAATTACGACAGCTAGCCAGTTGCTATCTTCATGAAAGTGGACGTCGTCTTGTATTTTTATTCTCTGTAATAATGGCGTTAATCCTTCAGTTTGTCATTTTCTTTTCGCTGTTGTTCGTTCAGTTCTTCATGACAAATATTTTTACGTTCGAAACAGAAAAGTATAGCATTCATGTACACGCCATCAAACCACTAATTGCGTTACCTCCACAGTAAAATAAGTATTTCGCTGCGAATGTGCTTTGTAATCCAAAAGTACGTACACTGCCCATTGTCATATGCGACTGACTTAAGATTTTGTTCATCCTCGTAAAAACCTATTTATTGCGTATTCAGCTCACAATTGAACACAAAAGGCGAATATACCTAGAGAAGAGGGAGACGTATGCGCTGTGCAGCTCCATAAACAGCCAGTTACTCCAAGCTGTTGTCAGTATTCATCAACGGAAGACTTTCGTGGAGATAACATCTTGGACCTACTGATAACAAACAGACCCGAACTTTTCGACTCTGTAAGTGCAGAACAGGGAATCAGTGATCATAAGGCCGTTGCAGCATCCCTGAATATGGAAGTTAATAGAAATATAAAAAAAGGGGAGAAGGTTTATCTGTTTAGCAAGAGTAATAGAAGGCAGATTTCAGACTACCTAACAGAGGAAAACGAAAATTTCTGTTCAGACACTGACAATGTTGAGTGTTCATGGAAAAAGTTCAAGGCAATCGTAAAATGCGTTTCAGACAGGTACGTGCCGAGTAAAACTGTGAGGGACGGGAAAAACCCACCGTGGTTCAACAACAAAGTTAGGAAACTACTGCGAAAGCAAAGAGGGCTTCACTGCAAGTTTAAACGCAGCCAAAATCTCTCAGACAAACAGAAGCTAAACGATGTCAAAGTTAGCGTAAGGAGAGCTATGCGTGGAGCGTTCAGTGAATTCGAAAGTAAAATTCTATGTACCGATTTGACAGAAAATCCTACGAAGTTCTGGTCTTACGTTAAATCAGTAAGTGGCTCGAAACAGCATATCCAGACACTCGGGGATGATGATGGCATTGAAACAGAGGATGACACGCGTAAAGCGGAAATACTAAACACCTTTTTCCAAAGCTGTTTCACAGAGGAAGACCGCACTACAGTTCCTTCTCTAAATCCTCGCAGAAACGAAAAAAATGGCTGACATCGAAGTAAGTGTCCAAGGAATAGAAAAGCAACTGGAATCACTCAACAGAGGAAAGTCCTCTGGACCTGACGGGATACCAATTAGATTCTACACAGAGTACGCGAAAGAACTTGCCCCCCTTCTAACAGCCGTGTACCGCAAGTCTCTAGAGGAACAGAAGGTTCCAAATGATTGTAAAAGAGCACAGGTAGTCCCAGTCTCAAGAAGGGTCGTCGAGCAGATGCGCAAAACTATAGACCTATATCTCTGACGTCGATCTATTGTAGAATTTTAGAACATGTTTTTTGCTCGCGTATCATGTCATTTTTGGAAACCCAGAATCTACTCTGTAGGAATCAACATGGATTCCGGAAACAGCGATCGTGTGAGACCCAACTCGCTTTATTTGTTCATGAGACCCAGATAATATTAGATACAGGCTCCCAGGTAGATGCTGTTTTCCTTGACTTCCGGAAGGCGTTCGATACAGTTCCGCACTGTCGCCTGATAAACAAAGTAAGAGCCTACGGAATATCAGACCAGCTGTGTGGCTGGATTGAAGAGTTTTTAGCAAACAGAACACAGCATGTTGTTATCAATGGAGAGACGTCTACAGACGTTAAAGTAACCTCTGGCGTGCCACAGGGGAGTGTTATGGGACCATTGCTTTTCACAATATATATAAATGACCTAGTAGATAGTGTCGGAAGTTCCATGCGGCTTTTCGCGGATGATGCTGTAGTATACAGAGAAGTTGCAGCATTAGAGAATTGTAGCGAAATGAAGATCTGCAGCGGATAGGCACTTGGAGCAGGGAGTGGCAACTGACCCTTAACATAGACAAATGTAATGTATTGCGAATACATAGAAAGAAGGATCCTTTATTGTATGATTATATGATAGCGGAACAAACACTGGTAGCAGTTACTTCTGTAAAATATCTGGGAGTATGCGTGCGGAACGATTTGAAGTGGAATGATCACATAAAATTAATTGTTGGTAAGGCGGGTACCAGGTTGAGTGTCATTGAGAGAGTCCTCAGAAAATGTGGTCCTTCAACAAAGGAGGTGGCTTACAAAACACTCGTTCGACCTATACTTGAGTATTGCTCATCAGTGTGGGATCCGTACCAGATCGGGTTGACGGAGGAGATTATGGTTCAAATGGCTCTGAGCACTACGGGACTTAACAGCTGTGGTCATCAGTCCTCTAGAACTTAGAACTACTTAAACCTAACTAACCTAAGGACATCACACACATCCATGCCCGAGGCAGGATTCGAACCTGCGACCGTAGCAGTCGCGCGGTTCCGGACTGCGCGCCTAGAACCGCGAGACCACCGCGGCCGGCACGGAGGAGATAGAGAAGATCCAAAGAAGAGCGGCGCGTTTCGTCACAGGGTTATTTGGTAACCGTGATAGCGTTACGGAGATGTTTAGCAAACTCAAGTGCCTGACTCTGCAAGAGAGGCGCTCTGCATCGCGGTGTAGCTTGCTCGCCAGGTTTCGAGAGGGTGCGTTGCTGGATGAGGTATCGAATATGTTGCTTCCCCCTACTTATACCTCCCAAGGAGATCACGAATGTAAAATTAGAGAGATTCGAGCGCGCACGGAGGCTTTCAGACAGACGTTCTTCCCGCGAACCATACGCGACTGGAACAGAAAAGGGAGGTAATGACAGTGGCACGTAAAGTGCCCTCCGCCACACACCGTTGGGTGGCTTGTGGAGTATAAATGTAGATGTAGACCTGTACTATCGTAGGTTCATCGCCAGACACCAGAGCTCTAGGCCGAAGTTCGAAGTATGTTCTTCGACTGGGAGACTAAAAAAGGCCACCTGTTGTCCGCCGAGCTTATGGTGAATTTAACCAACTCATACGGTTTCTCGTGTTCACAGTGTCTTCCATGTACAAGGACTCCGATGAACAATTTTCGTCTGGTATCACTGCTACATATAGTAGAGTTCAGCGGCGGTTACAATCCGAGGTCCTGCCGTTCGTGTAATGTTCGCCAATTTCACGTTAACTCAGTCATGAACCCAGATGAGAAATTTTTGACCCATCGCTTGTATTACTTCATTTTTCGTCGTAGATAGCAGCTGCGGCTGCTGCTGCAATATACTATTTAAATTAATCGTAACAGAAACATAGGGAGAAATTATTCTACCTTTATGTTTGACAACATCTTAATTTCTGGTCATAAAATTAACTATGTCAGTTCTCCCGCCAATCAACTATGAATGAGCACAGTGTTCTAGAGTAGCTATCATGCATCAGCGGAGAACTCTACTTCTTGCATGACGCTATTGATAAATTTGTTGTTCATTTGTGGAGTTGCTTTTCCTGCGTGGGTAGATTGATAAATTTGGGCATCGATTTTGTCCTTGAAAGTAGGCACAAGCATAACCCGTTGCCAGCGATGTGAATGTCGTAGGACACTCGTGACAGCTCCTGTTGCGCTGATAGTTCAAGTGAAGCTGTCTATTGTCCGACGAACCTCTGTAACAGTACTGAAGCGATTGCTATAATGTGCTTCCTTCATCTTAGGCATTAGGTCAAAGTTACAAGGGCTTAAGTCTGGGAGAGTGGTGAGTGGTACAAGACTTCCTATTCTCATCTGTCGAACCAGTTAATCACAGCTTGTTCCATATGCGCCCGAGCGTTTTCCTCTAAAATGGTGGGCAGGTGATGTAGGCAACGCCGCCGCCTCTTTCTCTAAACTGTTCTTTGTTGAGACACAGCCTGCGAACAGCTTAGAGAAAGTAGCGGTAACACTTCCTGTAGGATCCGTCCAGGAATTTGCAGAACAAAACTCGGGCGCATACAGCGCAAGTTGCGACAGATGTGTTCGATCGATGGGGCTTGGAGGTGCTGTACCACCCACCACAATCCCCGGACATAAGTCTTACGATCTAAAATCAGTTCCTAAACTGGAGCAATTACTTCGTGAGATTCACTTCAGAATTGTTAGAGAGATGCGTCGGGCAATAGACTGTGCTACCCGAACTATCAACACGACTGACGCTCCCGATGGTATCCTACGTCTTTCACATGCTTGTCAATGTGTTGTACACAATGCTGGTGACTGCTCTGAAGTACAGCAAAATACCTAAACAAGTATCTATGTTGTAGGAGTTCTAAATAAACACACTAGCACCGTCCGAACAGACATTGAAGGCCCTACAGTTGCCACTAATGATGTTGCAATACCCGTACTTGTAAAAATAAAACTAATTAGGTAACGTAAGTGCCTAAAATTCACAGTTTGTTTCGAGAAGATGTGAAATAGGGGACCATAGGAAAGAGTCTAGATTTATAGAATGAAACACAGATGCTTTCCAGGGAAAAATACCTGAAAAAGACATTGAGCTTTTCGCTCCTGAGCAGCCATCGCCCGATCTACTACTATTCCCCACCCAAGGACGAGCGCCCAGAAAGACTTTGAGCCTCTCGCTTTCAAACGGCTTGATCCTACATCTACTTCCGTTGTCAATTGACCATGGTTTCGATTGCGCTAGGGGAATCCTCAGAATAAAAAGTGGAATACCTGTACTCCGACCAGTGGTCACAGTATACGAGTACAGGGCCAGCCACCCTCCTGACCGAGGTTTACACGCAGCAAAACGTGGATTATGGCCCATGACAGGCTAAAACAAGAATCATGTCCCGTCTGGGATTTACATGTTTAATTCTCAATCGCTTTCTGACTTTTAGGAAGAACGCTTATACCCTAGGCCTCTTTTAGGAGGTATCTCACTCTCTTTCGCCATAAATTCACTCTCCAGATTTTCAGCTCTCTCGAGGTCTATATTTCCTTCCCTAAGAGGTCACTCACTGTGTCTAGTGTGTCCGTTTTCAGCCAGAATACAGTTGGGCGATACTTAGTAGTGATGTTTGTGAGATCATTTCATGAATAAAGAGTGCTCCACATCTATTACACTGAATTGTAGATCGGGAGCTTCGGTAGATTTTAGAGTTTCCGCCTTCGTAGCTACTTCGTGTCTACTTCAATTTTATTCAAACAGATGAACTCTGGTGAAATGACACGGCTTATCTACAATGCCTGTGGTCTTCTGATACACGCTAAGTATTCGGATTAATGTTTGTGCTGTTGAAGGTATGTGTGAGATAGCTCTTGTAGCTTCACATGGATCCCACGAGATTTTCTGCTGGGACCGACCTCGCCACGGAAGATAGGTTGAAGAAGTCTATCGTGTCTCATGCGCTGGACGTGGTCAGTGAAGCTGAACACGCGATTCATGAGGGTGCTACCCATTCATACGCAGACCTACCATTTGATTTTATTAACTAGCGGAAACTGCTTCTGGTGAAACGCTCACGGTTGTTGTCACTGCAGTAATAGTGTGTCAAGGTTTCTCACCCATTTGGCAGTAATGAGACAACTGCCAGATACACCGTTAGTTAGTTTCAGCCGCCGCATGTCATGTCTCAGAAGCTAAGGGGCTCGTCCTACAGATAAAGGACAGTCCTGGCCGATTGAGCACGTGTGGATCAGTTACTGTAAAATGGGAAAGGCCGAACGGCGAAGCAGTCAGTCTGCTTCAGCTTCGATTGGCTGCATCATCGGATGACTCTGCGCTATACGTAATGTCTGCAAAGAAGTAACTGAAGAGTTAGCGTCAATCCACTGAAGATTTGTAGTGTGATATGCCGTGCCTCACGCTGCATGGACAACGACGAATGGCTTAGAAATGTCACTGTATGCCCACCGTTATCCATGTCAATAAAGTCAAACCATTGATATTTTCTTCTTTTCTTTTCTTTCTGTATTTATGCTTGGCCAAATACATGTTTTAAAATTTTCTTTTCGTAATCTATTGAGCATAGCGCATTTACTTTCTCAAGGAAGATGTTTGCTTTCATACCTGAATAATACACTGAAGCGACAAAGAAACTGGTACAGGCATGCGTATTCAGATACAGAGAAGGGCAAACAGGCAGAATACGGCGCTGCTGTCGGCAACGCCTATATAAGACAAAAAGTGTCGGGCGTAGTTGTTTGATCGGTTCTGCTGCTACAATGGCAGGTTATCAAGATTCAAGTGAGTTTGAAAGTGATGTTACAGTCGGCGCACAGGCGATGAGACGCAGCATCTCCCAGGTAGCGATGAAGTGGGGATTTTCCCGTACGGTCATTTCGCGAGTGTGCCGTGAATGTCAGGAATCCGGCAAAACATCAAATCTCCGATATCACAGCGGCCGGACAAAGATCCTGCAAGAACGGGAGCAACGACGATTGAAGAGAATCGTTCAACGTGACAGAAGTTCAACCCTTCCGCAAATTGCTGCGGATTTCAGTGTTGGCGCATCAAAAAGTGTCATCTTACGAACCATTCAACGAGGTATCATCGATACCGACTTTCGAAGCCGAAAGCCCATTCGTGTACCCTTGATGACTGCACGACACAAGGCTTTACGCCTCGCCTGGGCCCGTCAACATCGACATTGGACTGTTGATGACTGGAAACATCTTACCTGGACGGACGAGTCTCGTTTCAAATTGTATCGAGCGGGTGGACGTGTACGGGTGCGGAGACAACCTCATGAATCCATGGACCTTGATGGAACTGGTGGAGGAGGCTCTGTAATGGTGTGGGGCGTGTGCAGTTGGAGTGATGCGGGCCACCTGATACGTCTAGATATGACTCTGACAGGTGACAAGTACGCAGGCATCTTGTATAATGACCTTCATCCATTATGTCCGTTGTGCATTCCGACGGACTTGGGCAATTCCAGCAGGACAATGCGACACCCCACACGTCCAGAATTGCTACAGAGTGGCTCGAGGAACATTCTTCTGAGTTTAAATACTTCCGCTGGCACCAAACTCCCCAGACATGAACATTACTGAGCATATCTGGGAAGCCTTGCAACGTGCTGTTCGAGAGAGATTTCCAATCCCTCGTACTCTACGTATTTATGGACAGCCGTGCTGGATTCATGGTGTCAGTTCTCTTCAGCACTACTTCTGACATTAGAGTCCATACCACGTCGTGTTGCGGCACTTCTGCGTGCTCTCGGGGGGCCCTACACGATGTCAGGGCAGGTGTACCACTTTCTTTGGCTCTTCAGGGAAGTTGTTTAGGGATGTGATGATGTCCTCATTCGGCAAAAGTGTCTTCAGCCCTATTCATTAGATCAGTAAACAAAAAGGTCATAGGGCGAAACTTTGTTCCCAAAGTTTGTCTCTAGGGTGCGATGGTGGATCTGCAGTTCCATAATTACCAAAGAGGATCTTCGGATTAGGTCTGAATATTTTGAAACACAAAAATGAAATGACTTTGCAAGACTATTTCTGGTCTGGAGTCAGGATTTCCACGTAAAGAATGGTTCTTGATTCTATGCCTTGCTCATATGAAATTGTTATCACTTTAAACACCTAACGAACAGTATTGCAGTGGATGTGCCTTAAGCTAGCGTGAATTTTATCGTCAATTTCTTCAGTAATAACTGCAACTGTTTGTCCAGGAAGATGCTGTATCTACAACTGTCGTAGCAGTACTCTTAAGTTTGTTTCTTCAGGAATAAATAATATTCATCGTGGTGCTTGTTTTTGTCCGTTTATATGAAATATATGACGTGGATATCATAGGAAAACTGCTAACAAACGCACTCGTGTTCACTTTATAGGAATTTTGATAAGAACTACGCTAAACTGCAGTTGTGTTACTTAACATCGTTTCTCAGTATTCGGTAGAAATTTACTACACTTACGTGCCCTTACTATGACATGGTACGATTTTGTCACTTCTCAAGTAAACCTATATTTCGTACGACATTTGATACTACCTTAGGCAGGTGTTTTCCAGCTTTCGAGTATTGTTGGTATTCAATTTCTTTGTAGAACTGTTCTACGTAAATGAGCGATGTGGTTATCTCGAAACTTGTGAAACGTTACTTGTTAGAATTCTGATATCAGTACTGTGGTCATGTTGCGTCTGACTTGAAAAGTTACGTACTTCTTTCATACGAAGAAATTTATATCTTACATACGGCACTGACAATAATAAAACGTTATTACGTGTACTCTGAGGAATATTGCTACTACCTGAGCGGTGTCTGCTCAGTAGCAGTTTCTTTCATACTTAAACACAACAGACTCCTTTGTTGGAGATACTGTTAGTCGTTGGTGTGTGACCTCAGGCATTCGCCTTGAAGCTGACTGCCCAGTAACGTAAGACGCTTACCACAAACCACAACACGGGAACAACAGGAGACGTTTGCATTATATCGGTGTCCGATAACTTTACTCCATAGAAAATCGGTTAACTTGTTCTTAAATAGGACTACCTTCATTGAAACATCGATAATAAACCCCTAACACAAATCAGGCGAAAATAAATAAAGCACGCGTGACAAACAAAGCACGCATGTAACAAGAGCTACAACTTTATTTGTTAACTTCTATTAGTCAACATTATTAACGCGAAGATAAGAGTATAAAACGCATCGAGTAGTAGCAAATAATACGCTGTTATCTGTTACATTCCGTGGATAGTCTCGGACTGAAATGATCGCAATACATTTTCTTCTGCGCACATGTCTTCGGAAAACTGCTAGCATATCAATATATCCGCAAAAAAAGCTTTGTGTCGGAAACATTCTACAATACATATGTATAAACAGAATGCCTCACTTCGCCATAGTTCTGGTAGCATGAAATGTCAAGAGTAAATCTAGTATTTACATCCATACTCTTCATCTAATTTTGAAATGCGGATACACTGCATTTTACTTTCGACTGGAACTGATTTCACTGTTCGACTCGATACAAGCTTAGTACGGTAGAATCGCATTTATTTCGAAATTATTAAAGCGCATTATTAGTAATCTGTTTCGCAAACGAATATTGGTTTTACACAACCTAGCAATGATACTGTTCACGGTGACAATTTTGATATCAACACGCACGGTTTCCCCCAAAATATGTAAGTAAGTATCTGCAAGCTTAATTTACTTAATACCCTATTAAGTTTGCAACTGTACGTTGCTGTGCATTAAGAACCAATTACCATTTCATTCAGCGGATTGAAATATTATCTACGCCCACCATGTGGGTGGTTTTTTTAGTACGGTTTCGCTCCTGATTCTGAAACAGACCTGACGGTCGCTTTGCACCGTGTGAATTACATCTTCATAAGTAACTATGGAACATGTGAGATTATGCGTCTGTTCGCAACCCGCTGCTTAATCACAAATAGTCAACACTCTTCCCAAAATTACCCGTTGATCACTGCTCTCTAAAATGGCATGGTGTCAACTTTCTGTCGAGTCATACTGTACTTAGCCACAAATCTAGATAGGAAAATGTATGTATTTAAGAAGGTCTTATACACCGAGAATATTTTCTCTCTGCATGTCAACGCGTAAGACACTGTAATTATCGTCTATTCGGTCACATCAATTACACGTTGTAAATATTAGATATAAAACGGATGAGTTCAATTTTTGTGTTATGAATGTTGTCGATATCATTACTTACTGAGAAAACCGAGCAGCATGCTGCCTAAAACAGTCCCTAAGAATATAATACAGTATTTCCATAGATAACTCCCGATGCGATATTTATGGACTGCAGTATCCACGATTGTTCTCAAGTGAAATACGATAAATGATAATTAACAGGGCGCCTAGTTTTTGTACCTGCTGCATGGAACCTGGCTGGCAAAACAGCAGACGTCGGAGAGCTTGCTAATTAGCAGCAAGTGGAACTGCCTGTTTATTCTATGCTTATTGGTGATTTTATTCGAATCACCAGTCAACGGTTTGATTTCAGTCGTAAATCTTCGTCTTAATCTCAGTGCTTGTATGCATTATGTTATGTTTAACGTCTAGTAAGTTTGCGTTATAGTGAGCAACATCGCAGAATTCTAAGTTATTTTATTAGGCGACACTTCCGCGTACTTTCAGAATGGCTCGGCAGAGATTGTGACATCTGTGGAAAAATTGCAGCGCTGAAAACGACCAAGTGACGGAAATGGACTTCTAAACGCGGGCTCCTCATGTGACAATACGCGAATGAACCGAACAACAAAACCGTACACAGTATCAAACCTTCAGAATATTTTATAGTCGGTGACGTAACTGGGGTGGGACAACCGGGACATACCGCGCGAGATAGCGCTGGACACTTGACTCGCATTCGGGAGAACGACAGTTCAAACCCGCGTCCAGCCGTCCAGATTTAGGAATTCCGTGAGTTCCCTATAAATCTCTCTAGGCAAATGCCGGGATGGTTCCTTTGAAAGGGGACGGCCTATTTTCTTCCACATCCTTAAAACAATCCGAGCTGCAACTCCGTCTGTACTGATTTCGATGCCGACGGTACGTTAAATCCTAATATTCCTTCCTTTTTTAACTAGGAATTGCACCGGGGCCCTCGAGAAAGGAGAGTCCCTTGCGCTTAAAAAAACTGAATAAAAAACAAGGCAAAATTAAAGTGGAAACAATAGTGAATCAGTCAAGCGAAGTCTTTCCTTATATTAAAATAATCAACGTTGGTTACGGGTATCAT
The DNA here is from genome assembly GCF_021461395.2 of Schistocerca americana. Classification (NCBI taxonomy): domain Eukaryota; kingdom Metazoa; phylum Arthropoda; class Insecta; order Orthoptera; family Acrididae; genus Schistocerca; species Schistocerca americana. Next base: position 672,201,659 of record NC_060122.1, read on the forward strand.
TCTGACGTAAAGATATTAGTATCGTACAGTCGACTTCAGCTATCAACAGATGCTTTGTTCAGTTCGTACATGTACTCGTAATCGAAGGCAGATATAACATAAGAGTGTTGAAATCACGGAAACGTTGTATGTTATTGAATTTTAAATGGTTTAAATTTATTGACACGTGCTCGTTGCACTCGATATTCAAAGCTAAGATTCGTAGCCACTAGAAACGAGTGAACATATGTCTGAAGTCATACACAATATTTCGACTTCTAACGAAACAGCTAGCTACTCCCGCAGCCATATATCCGAGAACTTCCTTAAAGCGAACGATTAATACTTGTTTTGTTAGATCAGGCGGTATACAATGGCGTAAGAAGTCGGGTACACATGATACTGCTACAAATTGCTTATCACCAAAAGGAATCAAACCATTAAAAAATGACGACTGTTGTGTCGGGCTTATTGCGCACAGTATAATCTGACCGCCATCGTTGGTGGCGAGAAGAATCAACATATTAGGAGGTCGAAATCAAACACCTCTATCGATTCACTTCGAGGGAGACAATCCAAGAAAATTTGGACGAACTGTACTGTCACTAACGATGTGAACTCCAGTGGCACAAAGACGAAAGCAGACCCTCACCTTTTTTAATTACACATTAAAGACACAAGTTTTAAATTTCACTTCATGATTTAAAGGCAAATTAGTTTTCTGACTAAAACTCAGATTAGTTTGTAAAAATTTACAGTGATTATAGATGATTTTTCAAAGTGTGTTATTTCTTACCATAAATTATGTGCATAGCAAATGTTTGTTTCTAGACATCATGATGATTTACTCGACTTGTCAAACAATGTCAGTACGAGGGAATACAGAGATCATGTGGCACGGAAACGTCGTAGCAAGATGTGTAATTTGTAGATTGGCGATTTCCCTGTAATTATAAAAATTTTATGCTTCTCCAACTCATCAGACAAACATTGATAAATACTCTGGATGACATGTTTGCAAAATTATATTACCCTGAATATAGCTGCAGTGTCCAGCATCATTAAAAATATATGCATACAAGAATTTGCCATGCATTCGCGAAAGATGCAGTCGGTTTGATGCCACGGACTAAGGGAACTCGTATGTTAAGTGATGGCTTACCGTCTGACTGCTTCCGTTACTCCATGTTCTTACTGAGTTTTACGGTATGTTAAGATTTTGCTGACTGGGGACAAACGCATTCATGTTCCTCGTCAGTCGCTTCACTTCAAACTGATGCTAAGCAACGACGTGGGCTATTACAGAGACCCGTGTTGTTGAGAACTGCATCACGTCCCGATATGTTGTTTACTCTCAGTGGATACTCGGAAAATGACTGCACAAGTAAGGAAACTATCTAGTGATAACAGTAGGTGCGTAACTCTGCAGGAACGATCGAGGAAATTTCCCCGACTAATTAAAAAATGGGAAAAACGAGGAAAAATTAAAATTGGAAGGAAAAGTGGAAAATCTTGTAAAATCGATTAAGATAATTTTTTTGCAGTGTGAAAATAATGAAAGATTATTTTGGAAAGCATTGTGACGTAAAGATATGCGAAAAATTTACCTTACGGAGCATCAGTCATTAGTGGCAATACAATGCTGTACAAAAACGTATCTAGTCAAAATTTCAAAATTTGTCGCTAAAGGCACTGTAGACGCTAAGAGTAAGAAAAAGCCTTTTATTTCGAAACAGTTACGGACATCTACAATGTTTTTGGCCACAGTATGCTACGATGGTAGGCTTTAAAAACTTGTTCAACTACTTCCACGATAACGCCAAAAACACGAAATCCAAAATGTTTTGAGCTGCAAGACGAGAAGCCATCTCTAAACAAACATGACGGTTTGACAAATATAATTCGTAAGAGTAAGAAATTTCAGAAACGAAATATAGGAATAAGTGTTTAAAAGCTAATTTTATTCTTTACAGATTCGGTATAAACAACTAGAAAGAATTAATAAAGCACTTAAGGATTTGCAGTGAAAGTATAGACGTTGCAGCTGCTTGCGTTTTTGGTGACGGTTCTATCAGAAACAAAGATAGAAGATTAGGATTTATGTCGCATCGAGACTAGAGCATCAGAGCCGGAACGCAAACTTTGGTAAGGAAAGAATGGTTAAGGAATCGTCCGTACCCTTTTAAAAAGAACTACCTCAAGCGATTTGGGTTGGCAATACGGAAAACCTCTATGTTGATAGACGGGCGGGGATTTGAAACGGCGTCCTCCCGTATGTAAGCCCAGTACCTTTCCACTGCGGCAGATCCCCCGGTTGCAGGCAGATACAGCAACCATCAAATGATCATGTGACAAATTACTTGAAAAAACTACATGTGTAAAAAAATCAGCTATTGAGTACAAATTGCCAAACAAGTGAATTAAAGCAGTAGAGAAGCCCTTCGACGAATCCTGACAAAGACCGTACGTGTGCGTAATGTAACACTTTCTTATACAATAACTGACAACATTTATTCGCACCTAAATATGTTTTTAAGGTATGAAGAATGTTCCACATTATTCGTAGTATTGTAATCTACCTCTGCAAGTCACTTAATTGTAAATAATTTTGTTGAAAATGCAGCTAGCAGAGAGACGCAGAAGCTTTAACTCTTCCCACTCTCCAGCTTCGAATGAAAAAGGAATAGGCTTTAATGTGTGTTCTGTAAAAAGTATCCGTAGACATTTAGTGTGTAGTGATTCACAGACTACAGATGAAGATGTAGATGTGTAAGTTACGTGTAAAACGAAAGAGCAGGAAATATTAATTTTTAAGGTAATGCACCATTTTGCGCGCACAAGAACGAGGAAAAACTCATTTAAGTAAGACAAGAATTTATGTCAATAAGCAAGTAAATTTAATTAGTAGTTAACATTTTTTACAGGGATATTCAAACTTACGTTCTGCTTCGAAATTATCTGTTCATTTTTCATCCGTCTTGCAGTGGCGTTCAGTCTTAGATATTATACCACTTTTTTGACGTTATTCAGGTTCTTAATTAATAATTTTCTAAATCTGAATTTAAGAAGATGCACAGTATTTTTATGTGCAGTGACGCAGGGACAGGGACGAATAGTTAGCTGTTTCACGGGTGGATACAGCGGGGAAAAATTGTTAAGATTATATTTCGCTTCATCAAAGTATTTAAAATAAAGTGGATATTTTAAATTCCAATTTTAACTCCAGTAACAGGAGTTCGGTTGCAGTAACAATGTAATGTAGTGTGTGTCCGCGCATGCGGACTCCACCTACTTCCTTTCTTGTGCTGCAGTCACCCATCTCTGACCATACATATTTCCGTTAGTCTCTAATTCACGATGGCACTCTTTGATGTTGGCCCGGCTATGTCCCTAGGTTCTCCGTTGTTTCATTTACATCTTTATTCATTTATTTTACATCAAAATTTTATTGTGAAGTAATTATTGGTCTCCTTTTGGGTTTGACATACACTTTTCCAAGTTCTTTCCTGGAGTGTGAACCGATTGAGGACGTCGTAAATAGCGCCAACTGCCTACAGCGTAAAAGATCGTCTGCACACAATAACTATGTAGACTTAACTATACACTTAAAAGGCAGTGTGGTGATCAGCCCAGTGCGTTGGTGTCGTTATCTACCATTAAAAATGCTGGGTCACTCTTCTGATACCTGATATGCTAGCCCCACATGCAAGCCAAGGAATAGAAGATGCCCGTCATCTTGGAGCACCTGTGCGCTGGCGACTGAGGAGCACGCGTGGGTAGAGCCCTTGATCGTAAGAGGTGACATCGGGGCGGAAGTTTTACACATGAGGCGGTCTCAACATGCAGGCGTGAAATTTCCATACACACTATTACTGTCCAACTTCTTTCCGTCTCTGGTTGCGTCATGGGATGGGGAGAAAGCCAGAAGACTGGAGACGAATAAATTTATTGAATACGTGACCTGTTTAGAACGGATGGAGATACTTTTATAGCGTCGAATCTATTATTTTTTGTGGAACAGATAGAAGATAAATTTGTAGTAGATGTACACTCCTGGAAATTGAAATAAGAACACCGTGAATTCATTGTCCCAGGAAGGGGAAACTTTATTGACACATTCCTGGGGTCAGATACATCACATGATCACACTGACAGAACCACAGGCACATAGACACAGGCAACAGAGCATGCACAATGTCGGCACTAGTACAGTGTATATCCACCTTTCGCAGCAATGCAGGCTGCTATTCTCCCATGGAGACGATCGTAGAGATGCTGGATGTAGTCCTGTGGAACGGCTTGCCATGCCATTTCCACCTGGCGCCTCAGTTGGACCAGCGTTCGTGCTGGACGTGCAGACTGCGTGAGACGACGCTTCATCCAGTCCCAAACATGCTCAATGGGGGACAGATCCGGAGATCTTGCTGGCCAGGGTAGTTGACTTACACCTTCTAGAGCACGTTGGGTGGCACGGGATACATGCGGACGTGCATTGTCCTGTTGGAACAGCAAGTTCCCTTGCCGGTCTAGGAATGGTAGAACGATGGGTTCGATGACGGTTTGGATGTACCGTGCACTATTCAGTGTCCCCTCGACGATCACCAGTGGTGTACGGCCAGTGTAGGAGATCGCTCCCCACACCATGATGCCGGGTGTTGGCCCTGTGTGCCTCGGTCGTATGCAGTCCTGATTGTGGCGCTCACCTGCACGGCGCCAAACACGCATACGACCATCATTGGCACCAAGGCAGAAGCGACTCTCATCGCTGAAGACGACACGTCTCCATTCGTCCCTCCATTCACGCCTGTCGCGACACCACTGGAGGCGGGCTGCACGATGTTGGGGCGTGAGCGGAAGACGGCCTAACGGTGTGCGGGACCGTAGCCCAGCTTCATGGAGACGGTTGCGAATGGTCCTCGCCGATACCCCAGGAGCAACAGTGTCCCTAATTTGCTGGGAAGTGGCGGTGCGGTCCCCTACGGCACTGCGTAGGATCCTACGGTCTTGGCGTGCATCCGTGCGTCGCTGCGGTCCGGTCCCAGGTCGACGGGCACGTGCACCTTCCGCCGACCACTGGCGACAAAATCGATGTACTGTGGAGACCTCACGCCCCACGTGTTGAGCAATTCGGCGGTACGTCCACCCGGCCTCCCGCATGCCCACTATACGCCCTCGCTCAAAGTCCGTCAACTGCACATACGGTTCACGTCCACGCTGTCGCGGCATGCTACCAGTGTTAAAGACTGCGATGGAGCTCCGTATGCCACGGCAAACTGGCTGACACTGACGGCGGCGGTGCACAAATGCTGCGCAGCTAGCGCCATTCGACGGCCAACACCGCGGTTCCTGGTGTGTCCGCTGTGCCGTGCGTGTGATCATTGCTTGTACAGCCCTCTCGCAGTGTCCGGAGCAAGTATGGTGGGTCTGACACACCGGTGTCAATGTGTTCTTTTTTCCATTTCCAGGAGTGTATTAGAAATAATGCAACTCTTATTGTGCACAATCACTAGCACGCCAGACATACGAAAGATAGGCTGACATGCCAGTGACTACTTCTCCAGATAAAACTTTGAGTTGAGATCTTACACTCAATGCGGACAAAGAGCTCTACGTGCTAATCTGGCAAGGCGAGGTGTACACGTTGTCGGAGGGGCACAGGACGTCCAGAAGATGACCGAATGAATATAGGCGCTTCTATCTTAGTTATTGAAGGAAATGTCCTCCCAGGAAATGTTAGAGTTATGGCGCGTAGGTGTGACGTTAAATCTACTTCCCACCACCTGCGCGATGTTTTCGATGGTTACTTTTTGACACATCATCCCGCTGTACGGCAGACGCTAAAAAACTGGGGAAGATCACTTCACGATTGTCGTTCTTGCGAGCAGCGGTCATCGTGTGTAAATTGTACGGAACGTCATCCCCCATGTTCGCTGATTTGCCCAGTATTCAAAAAACAAAGGGAAATACAAAAATATAAAATGATGGACCCACCTATCATATACTGAGACAAGGAAAAACTACGAACTCAGCATCCAGTCGACGTGATGACAAATTACGCATAAGTAACAGCTTTTACCCTATCTGTTCAACATTATCAAAACCAAGTCTGCTACCTGCTGTAAACCAAGAACATGCATCCAAAACGAAAAACAATGTGCAAGAGAGATCTCTGCCCCTCTTGACATCGGATCCTACAGAACCAGCAGGTACCTCCCAGAGCAGACACTTCGTACCCCTCCGACAGCACAAGAGAGGAAGATCCACTCCAAAGACTCTTGCTCCCAAAATGTAACTGATGTACAATCGAATAGCAATCACAGGTTAAAAATGAGAAAAAAATGCCAGATCGTCTTGTTATCCGGTCATGTAACCTGAAAAATTACACGAAGGAAAACAGTAAAATGAGAAGAAGAAGGAAAAGGACAAGACAATAACATAGCAAAGAATTAATTCGTTGATTCTGTAGGAACCGAAATTCTCCTTGAAACAGAAGAATCTAAGAGTATGGACACGACCACCACAGAGGATGCATTGGAAAATGTGCAGGTTAACGTGTACCACTTCCATTTTCGCTGATCACATCGACACTTAGTTAATGATTTTTTACAGTGGAATTGCAATGGCTACTATCGCTACCGAAAATAAATTCGACAGTAATCACAACCTGCCTCGCAATACGCGTTACAACGTATATGGTGATAATCGAATAAACCCAGAAAGAGCATCTGGAAGTGTTTGCGCACCAATCAAATCAAACACCTTCAATGACGAAATACCCGTAAACACTGGACATAAGCAATGTCGAATAGAGCACAACGACGACGACGTGTAATATCTACATTTCTGTTTACCGAGAGACCACCTAGAAAGCGATGGAAGACCTAATTAAACTTTCAGTAGAGTGACTGTATGTGGGGTTGTGCATTTATTTGTGAACAGTTGATGCATGTATGTGCGAGTCCGTGTGGAATAGTTTGATGAGCGGTCGTGTGTGTGTGTGTGTGTGTGTGTGTGTGTGTGTGTGTGTGTGTGTGTGTGTGTGCGTGCATGCGTGCGTGCGTGCGTGTTTTCATCTGCTGCTGCCAGTCTGCTTTTCCCATGTATGTATTGTAAACAGAAAAGGAGTCATCGATTAAATATTCAGTATGTGAATCGAAGGAACTGATTATTATTGCAAATAGTGGCTGACATCATTAGTTACAGAGAAAAATGTACAAGCAAATTACAAAAATAATTTATTTTAAAATAACCGTGTAAATAAACAAGAAAATATTATTTTAATAAAATGTACAAAAAATAACAAAAAAGAAAATTGTTAATAAACCACAACTTAATTTTTTATTTAGTGTTATTAATTAGAAGGCATTTCACAACAGGGTACAACCGACTAGGCTCATGCAATAATTGAGAGAGAGAGAGAGAGAGAGAGAGAGGAGTTATTGTTAATTATTGTTCCTAACTTTGCTATTGTGTGTAACAAGCGTGAAACACTTTGACTAGCATGTGGGCGGTTCCTGTTGGCGACCTTCATCAGTGCTCTGTGGTTCCCCAGAGGGAGGGCAGGGGGTGGGGGTGACTTTGCTGCTGCGAAGTTTGCAGACCGACTACCTAGGCCTTTTAGCTGTGCTGTCCCTTCAGATGATCTCTGTGTTGCCGCACGGTGAGAACATTGCGTCCCTCTGGCATGAACACTGGTATTCTCTATATGGGAACAAACTCCGGGAAATTATACACCCCCTCCCCCCCCCCCTAACGGCTTGGGGGATACTTACAGCTCAGCTGCGTATTGGGCACTGTCGTTTCAGTCGCCGTCATTTGTTAAGCGAAGACCCTACAACACTCTGTGCCTACTGCAACCAACCATTGACAGTGCGCCATTCTCTGAGCCACTGCCAACATTATAACCATTTACGTCTTAATGTGTTTGCTGTCTGAATTATCAGATGTTTTAGCAGAGCTGTAGATCGCGTTTTACTTTTAATTGGTTGTCATAATATGGCGAAAAGGAAATGCAATTTCCAACCGTTTCAACTTCCTCCTAAAGGGGAAGTGATAGTTATTAGCTATTCCTCCTTTTCAGTCGATTATGTGGAATATTATCGACTTCAACTTTATTCGGTAATTGACTGTTTTAAGTTATGACACGAACGCGTATGACAGCTGTTTTGCACTCTAAAGCAAGAACAAAAAACAAAGGAGGACACTCTGAATAAAGATGCCCAAGTGTGAACCTGGCACCGGATAAGATCGTTATCTGCAACCACATATGCTGTGCTATCCTACTGCCATTGACATACATTTTGCCCTGAACGTTGAAATCTGATTTCGAATATGGAAAATCCTCAACGAAATTACAACTTAGCTGTGCCAATTCTGCGTATCTGCAATTCATTAGAATTGTTCAAACAACACAGGAATGGTGCTCCCAAAAAGGCAACGGTCATTTCTTATTGAAACAAAACATCACTTTCGAGTGGACAATAGTAGTAGTAGTAACGTCTTTGTACATTATATACATACGTATGATTGAGTTAGATTGGAAATAGAGTTGTAGAAATTGTCAGCATGCTCACAAAGAACGACAGAGCAGCCTGTTTCTTTTCGTTTGTTGAGTGTCACGGACCTTGCCGTTGGTGGGGAGGCTTGCGTGCCTCAGCGATACAAATGGCCGTACCGTAGGTCCAACCACAACGGAGGAGTATCTGTTGAGAGGCCAGACAAACGTGTGGTTCCTGAAGAAGGGCAGCAGCCTTTTCAGTAGTTGCAGGGCCAACAGTCTGGATGATTGACTGATCTGGCCTTATAACACTAACCAAAACGGCCTTGCTGTGCTGGTACTGCGAACGGCTGAAAGCAAGGGGAAACTACAACCGTAATTTTTCCCAAGGGCATGCAGCTTTACTGTATGGTTAAATGATGATGGCGTCCTCTTGGGTAAAACATTCCGGAGGTAAAATAGTCCCCCATTCCGATCTCCGGGCGGGGACTACTCGAGAGGGCACTGCTATCAGGAGAAAGAAAACTGGCATTCTACGGATCGGAGCGTGGAATGTCAGATCCCTGAATCGAGCAGGTAGGTTAGAAAATTTAAAAGGGAAATGGGTAGGTTAAAGTTGGATATAGTGGGAATTAGTGAAGTTCGGTGGCAGGAGGAACAAGACTTCTGGTCAGGTGACTACAGGGTTATAAACACAAAATCAAATAGAGGTAATGCAGGAGTAGGTTCAATAATGAATAAAAAATAGGCGTGCGGGTAAGCTACTACAAACAGCATAGTGAACGCATTATTGTGGCCAAGATAGATACGAAGCCCACACCTACCACAGTATTACAAGTTTATATGCCAACTAGCTCTGCAGATGACGAAGAAATTGAAGAAATGTATGATGAAATAAAAGAAATTATTCAGATTGTGAAGGGAGACGAAAATTTAATAGTCATGGGTGACTGGAATTCGAGTGTAGGAAAAGGGAGAGAAGGAAACGTAGTAGGTGAATATGGATTGGGGCTAAGAAATGAAAGAGGAAGCCGCCTGGTAAAATTTTGCACAGAGCACAACATAATCATAGCTAACACTTGGTTTAAGAACCATGAAAGAAGGTTGTATACATGGAAGAACCCTGGAGATACTAAAAGGTATAAGATAGATTATATAATGGTAAGACAGAGATTTAGGAACCAGGTTTTAAATTGTAAGACATTTCCAGGGGCAGATGTGGACTCTGACCACAATCTATTGGTTATGACCTGTAGATTAAAACTGAAGAAACTGCAAAAAGGTGGGAATTTAAGGAGATGGGACCTGGATAAACTGAAAGAACCAGAGGTTGTACGGAGTTTCAGGGAGAGCATAAGGGAACAATTGACAGGAATGGGGGAAAGAAATACAGTAGAAGAAGAATGGGTAGCTTTGAGGGATGAAGTAGTGAAGGCAGCAGAGGATCAAGTAGGTAAAAAGACGAGGACTAGTAGAAATCCTTGGGTAACAGAAGAAATATTGAATTTAATAGATGAAAGGAGAAAATATAAAAATGCAGTAAATGAAGCAGGCAAAAAGGAATACAAACGTCTCAAAAATGAGATCGACAGGAAGTGCAAAATGGCTAAGCAGGGATGGCTAGAGGACAAATGTAAGGATGTAGAGGCTTATCTCACTAGGGGTAAGATAGATACTGCCTACAGGAAAATTAGAGAGACCTTTGGAGATAAGAGAACGACTTGTATGAATATCAAGAGCTCAGATGGAAACCCAGTTCTAAGCAAAGAAGGGAAAGCAGAAAGGTGGAAGGAGTATATAGAGGGACTATACAAGGGCGATGTACTTGAGGACAATATTATGGAAATGAAAGAGGATGCAGATGAAGATGAAATAGGAGATACGATACTGCGTGAAGAGTTTGACAGAGCTCTGAAAGACATGAGTCGAAACAAGGCCCCGGGAGTAGACAACATTCCATTGGAACTACTGACGGCCTTGGGAGAGCCAGTCCTGACAACACTCTACCATCTGGTGAGCAAGATGTATGAAACAGGCGAAATACCCTCAGACTTCAAGAAGAATATAATAATTCAAATCCCAAAGAAAGCAGGTGTTGACAGATGTGAAAATTACCGAACAGTCAGTTTAATAAACCACAGCTGCAAAATACTAACACGAATTCTTTACAGTCGAATGGAAAAACTAGTAGAAGCCGACCTCGGGGAAGATTAGTTTGGATTCCGTAGAAACACTGGAACACGTGAGGCAATACTGACCTTACGACTTATCTTAGAAGAAAGATTAAGGAATAGCAAACCTACGTTTTTAGCATTTGTAGGCTTAGAGAAAGCTTTTGACAATGCTGACTGAAATACTCTCTTTCAAACTGTAAAGGTGGCAGGGGTAAAATACAGGGAGCGGCAGGCTATTTACAATTTGTACAGAAACCAGATGGCAGTTATAAGAGTTGAGGGACATGAAAGGGAAGCAGTGGTTGGGAAGGGAGTGAGACAGGGTTGTAGTCTCTCCCCGATGTTGTTCAATCTGTATATTGAGCAAGCAGTAATGGAAACAAAAGGAAAATTGGGAGTAGGTACTGAAATCCATGGAGAAGAAATAAAAACTTTGAGGTTCACCGATGACATTGTAATTCTGTCAGAGACAATGGCTCTGAGCACTATGGGACTTAACATCTATGGTCATCAGTCCCCTTGTCAGAGACAGCAAAGGACTTCGAAGAGCAGTTGAACGGAAAGGACACTGTCTTGAAAGGAGGGTATAAGATGAACATCAACAAAAGCAAAACGACGATAATGGAATGTAGTCATATGAAGTCAGGTGATGCTGAGGGAATTAGATTAGGAACTGAGACACTTAAAGTAGTAAAGGAGTTTTGCTATTTGGGGAGCAAAATAACTGATTATGGTCGAAGTAGAGAGGATATAAAATGTAGACTGACAATGGCAAGGAAAGCGTTTCTGAAGAACAGAAATTTGTTAACATCGAGTATAGATTTAAGTGTCAGGAAGTCGTTTCTGAAAGAATTTGTATGGAGTGTAGCCATGTATGGAAGTGACATATGGACGATAAATAGTTTGGACAGGAAGAGAATAGAAGCTTTCGAAATGTGGTGCTACAGACGAATGTTGAAGCTTAGATGGGTAGATCACATAACTAATGAGGAGGTATTGAATAGAATTGGGGAGAAGAGGAGTTTGTGGCACAACTTGACAAGAAGGGACCGATTAGTAGGACATGTTCTGATGCATCAAGGGATCACAAATTTAGCATTGGAGGGCAGCGTGGAGGGTAAAAATCGTAGAAGGAGATGAAGAGATGAATACACTAAGCAGATTCAGAAGGATGTAGGTTGCAGTAGGTACTGGGAGATGAAGAAGCTTGCACAGGATAGAGTAGCATGGAGAGCTGCATCAAACCAGTCTCAGGACTGAAGACAACAACAATATCTCAATGTTCGACTGGATATTCGCGTATGAGGTACCGCCACGTATCATACATTTTATACTTGCAGTAACGCTCACGTGACAGGCAAGGTGTCCACGACAGCAAACTACAAACGTCACACTGCTACATGAATTTGAAATACGCCGTAACATGTAGCATGGTTTCTGCATTATGCGCTCCTGATGGTTCACGTGTTGTTCCCTGCCATCAACGTCATTTAAAATGTCTTCTGTTTTAACGTTAAACTTGCTTTATCAGATCGTCATGAATATTGTGGAAATCCTCTGCGCATGGCAGATAACTCCTTTGGCCACGTTAAAACGTGTATCTAATTCCGAACTTTTTTCTGAAGACTACTAACCCCATTTTGTGTACGCATGGGAGTTACAGGTTTTCTGTATAAGTTCCTTTTAAACTGAATTGATTTAATCAGAATCTGAAACAAGAATTTGCACATAAAATCACTATTTTTTCAGCAATAGTAGGTGCCGATTGCAGTTTGAAGACATTAAGGAAATACTGTTATCGGCAAAATGTTATTTAAATTTCACATATTCCACATGCGTTCTGTTTGTATTACATATTCCTTACCCCTAAATCTCTCCTGTAATCAAGTTTTACTTCGTAGATTCAGCGGAAGACTGTCTTACTTAGTTCGACTCCAGATACACTACGTGATCAAAAGTATCCGGACATCCCCAAAAACATATGTTTTTTATATTAGGTGCATTGTGCTACCACCTATTGCCAGGTACTCCAATCAGCGACCTCAGGTGTCATTAGTCATCGTGAGAGAGCACTCACGGGCTTCGAACGTGGTCAGGTGATCGGGTGTCACTTGTCATACGTCTGTGCGCGAGATTTCCACACTCCTAAACTTCCCTAGGTCCACTGTTTCCGATGTGATAGTGAAGTGCAAACGTGAAGGGACACGTACAGCACAAAAGCGTACAGGCTGACCTCGTCTGTTGACTGACAGAGACCGCCGATAGTTGAAGATGGTCGTAATGTGAATAGACGGACACCTATCCAGCCCATCACACAGGAATTCCAAATTGCATCAGGATCCACTGCAAGTACTATGACAGTTAGGCGGGATGTGAGAAAACTTGGAATTCATGGTCGAGCGGCTGCTCATAAGCCACACATCACGCCGGTAAATGCCAAACGACGCCTCGCTTGGTGTAAGGAGCGTAAACATTGGACGATTGAACAGTGGAAATCGTTGTGTGAAGTGACGAATCACGGTACACAATGTGGCTGTCCGATGGAAGGGTGTGGGTATGGTGAATGCCCGGTGACCGACATCAGTCATCGTGTGTAGTGTCAACTGTAAAATTCGGAGGCGGTGGTATTATGGTACGTTCGTGTTTTTCATGGAGGGGGCTTGCACCCCTTGTTGTTCTGCGTGGCACTATCACATCACAGGCGTACACTAAATTTTTAAACACCTTCTTGCTCCCCACTGTCGAAGAGCAATTCGGGGATGGCGATTGCGTCTTTCAACACGATCGAGCACTTGTTCATAATGCACAGTGGGTTGCGGAGTGGTTACACGACAATAACATCCCTGTAATGAACTAGCCTGCTCAGAGTCCTGAGCTGAATCCTATAGAACAGCTTTGGGATGCTTTGGAACGCCGACCGACATCGATGCCTCTCCTCAGTGCAGCACTCCTTGAAGAATGGGCTGCCATTCCCCAAGAAACCTTCCAGCACCTGATTGAACATAAGACTGCGAGAGTGGAAGCTGTCATCAAGGCCAGGGGTAGGCAAACACCATATTGAATTCCAGCATTACCGATGGAGGGCTCTACGAGCTTGTAAGTCATTTTCAGTCAGGTGTCTGGATACTTTTGATCACATAGTGTACGTCGACACCATTTCGTTCATGTTGCGTAAAATCGTAAGGGAGCAGTAAATGACCCTTGAGCCCAAAGACGTGTACATTCTTTGAGAAAATGTTTCTGTTCAGCTCCGTTTGAGGTTTGTGACGAGTTTCAGCTGCCCCGGATCAGGACTCGGAATTGTTCACGCGCCTTGCGCGGTGTATCTGGAGAGGGAAAGGGGGCAAGGTGAAGTTCAAGGAGGTACACGAAGCATTCTAATGAATACGCCAGCCAAACGCAAAAGTTTTCCGATTTAGAAAACATGCTCGTAATAGCACGCGAATAGCTGTTTCTGTCATCTTTGACCAACGAATGATCAAAACGAGAGTCGAATAGATGCAACAGTTGATGTTTCACTCTTGTTCGGTGATTCACTCTCTCTCTCTCTCAGAGAGAGAGAGAGAGAGAGAGAGAGAGAGAGAGAGAGAGAGAGAGAGTGAATGAATTTGCTTGTCCGTAAATAATTATTATAAATTTGATTTGGAAACGTTGGAGGATGTTCATTACGATTCGAATCTGTCATGCTGAAGGATTCGCATAGCTCATTGCCTCCTGAACAGCCCCCCGCATCCATGCGCCCCTCCCGTCCTACATGCGTGTCACACCACCCACGCTCACCCTGTGTTGGTATCTTGCAATAAGCAAATCGTTGTAAGGTCAGACTATGCGAAGAATCGCAGCACCAGTCGAGCAGGTGATTTTGTGTGTGTGGCGGCTTTGGGGAAGAACGAAACGATAAAGAAATCAGATGGTGGCAACCCGCAAAGACCACAGTGTCGTTATCAGACGAGAAGTGTAAGGGGAAAAAGAACCAGAGATATAGGGGGTGCAAGTGGCCGCACAGGCCAGTCCATCTTTAAAAAATCTCAAATTTAGCTGGCGTTTCACCACGTCATTTCCGTAATAATTAGGATCTGTGTTACGGCAGGTAACATACTCCTTCTCTCACTCTTCTCTTGGAAGCATTTTGACTGAAGTCAGTGGCTCGCTTTTTCAGAAATTAAATCTCAAACTGCAATAATTCTAAAGTGTGTGGAATCTGTTACAGTTGGTTTTTTCATCGAATTGCGGAATGTATCTACAGAAGTTTCCGATGCCGTTGTGAACTACATTTGCTCTGGTAGAGAAAAGCATTAATGGAATTATCCTGTAATTAGTAATCGCATGGCGTGGTCGAATAATCGGTGCTGGTAATTCGTTTATGGACAAATGATGTGGGACGTGGGGTCGCTCAGCTGCGAGAAGTCAGTTGAGGAGGTGCTTGGACAAAATGATAGGCTATTTTCCGATATTACAAATATGGTTCGCATTGTTGTCATTCGGATTGATTATAACATTCAGATAGCATTTGCGGTCAATTTTCTCGCAAAATACGTGTTATTTTTATGTAATTAAAGCGTAAAAATAATTTAATATCATGATCTGGTCACGTTACCGAAAACGCTCTGTTACTGGCTGATGCTCTGGTGACGTCACAGACGAGTAGTAAGGTGAAGCTACCAAATTTACGAGGTTCTTCCGCACTGTTCTATAAACAGGTTAGCTATTTAATGATTGCGAAGGTTGACGGGTTTTTGTCCCCTCCTCCCCCACCCCGTTTAGAGTGGCGATATGTGCAACGACGGACATTCTTTTCCCTGCTCCCTGCAACATAAACAAACTCGTTCAAAACTGAAGAATTGTAGAAATTTCGCAAAAGGGTCCTTATACGATGGTTGGAACTTTAATAGTGGCAGCTATTTATTTACAGCTCATACAAAATAGATGCGGGTTTCAAAGTTTTACTGACCTTCAAAGTAGTCACCAGCCTTGTGTATAACCCGTTTACAGCGATGTGGAAGTCTTAGGATACTCTTAGCAGTGACAATTGTGCTGACAGTTCCAGCGGCGCGGTCTATTGCCCGACGAATTTGTAGCAGTTCCGAAGTTAATGTCGTGAAGTGTTTCCTTCAGTTTAGAAATCGAGTTGAAATTACGTGGGCTAAGTCAGGGGAGTGCAGTAGGTGGTATAGCACTTAGCAGCCCCATCAGTCAGACGAATCAGTAACAGCTTGCACTGTACGTGCTTGAGCATTGTCCTGAAAAATGGTCAGGTCCTGCCCATTCACTTACGTAATAAAATGAAACACCTTCAGCCCTCGTTTTGAGATTATTTTATTATATTGCAACCAGTTGCGGTGACTCAGCACACCATCTTCAGGCCTTAACTGATACTGACGGGATGCACTCCAATCATATAGATGTTGCCATCAGTGACCACATCTGTGTACTGCCTTCCGTACATCTACATCTACATTGATACTCCGCAAGCCACCCAACGGTGTGTGGCGGAGGGCACTTTACGTGCCACTGTCATTACCTCCCTTTCCTGTTCCAGTCGCGTATGGTTCGCGGGAAGAACGACTGTCTGAAAGCCTCCGTGCGCGCTCTAATCTCTCTACTTTTACATTCGTGATCGTAGAATGATGTAAAAGCGATGTTGCGTCTTCGTGATCGTGATCGTAGAATGATGTAAAAGCGATGTTGCGTCTTCAACTGTAGTTGGTAGTTGATCTCTACAGACAAATCGCTTTTACAGAAATCTGCGGAAGCCAGTTCATAGGTGTGGCCACTGATGGGATCGTGTATGCTATGGGAGTGCACACCTTCAGCGTCAGTTCAGGCCTGGAGATGGTGTAGCTAATCGCCGAAACTGGTTGCAATCGTAACATCAAAACCACGGCTGCTAAGGTTTTATTTTAATACGTATTATACAATCAATCTCAAACCTTTCACTATCCCCGGGTCTCTTCAAAATCCACAATCTTCTTTCATGATTCATAAACCATGTGTCAGTGATGATTAAATTATACTCTGTGCAAAAGTCTACCAGACAGCGTACTCCCAGTATTTTCCTCCTATGTAAGTTCTTCTACTGTGTTTGTTTCTCTGCCTTCTTCTGTTTCCAAATTACGGTCACCCTCTATAATTAATATTTTATATCCATGAAGTATTTGAATTATTTCTTTTATTTCATCATACTTTCTTTCTATCTTTTCATCTGCAGAGTTAATTGGCATACAAACCTGTACTTCAGTGTTGTGTGTTGGCTTCATGTCTATCTTAGCTATGAGAAGTCGTTCGCTAAGTTGTCCATTGGAGTGTAGCCCATTCCTACTTTACTAATCATTATTAGGTCTACTTCTTTCTTACCACAAATCGATTTGGTGGTGATAACCCAGTACTGACCTTGTCAGAAGTCCTCTTCAACGTGCCGTCACACTTAGCCATTTCCCACTACATCTGTTGCTACGAGTGCGTTTACTTTCTTAAATTGTTTAACCTCCCTACCCGATCAAGAAATCTAGCATTCCACCTTCCGTCTTGTAGAATGCGCCTTGTTTAATCGTGATGACGAAATCCTCCTGAGTAATCCACGTTCGCTGATTTGAAAGGGGGGGGGGGGCTAATTTACCTCCGGAGTATTTTATTCACAAGGGAAACTCCCCATCACAGCCCCCTCAGATTTAGCGGTAAAATGACCCAGTGGATAGCCCGAGCCGCGCGGTTTTAGCCGAGCGGTCTGAGGCACTGCAGTCACGGATTGTGCGGCTGGTCCCGGCGGAGGTTCGAGTCCTCCCTCGGGCATGGGTGTGTGTGTTTGTCCTAAGGATAATTTAGGTTAAGTAGTGTGTAAGCTTAGGGACTGATGATCTTAGCAGTTAAGACCCATAAGATTTCACACACATTTGAACATTTTTTGATAGCCCGAGGAAAACTGAACGCAGGTCAAACATGAAAAGAGGAAGAAGGTGTACTGAACTTCGAGAAAGAACCAAATAGAATCACCGAACGGTCCAAGTTCAAGATAAACAACATTGAGCTAATTGCAAGAAACACGGCGTCGTGGCTGTGTGTCTCGGTATTAGAGTTCAAAGTGGGAGATCCTTGTTCAAACCTCCCTCGTGCCCGTAATTTTTTTTCCAGATGATCATGCTCTTTCCTTCTGGTCATTGACTTGTTTCTTGTCCTTCTATAGTATTGGCAATTGTCATACTATACAGAAGTTACAGAATGAGAGTCGTGTAATAAGAATATTTTACTGTCGCAAGTAAATCTGATGGACAGTGAGTGCAGGCGAGATGCCGCATAGACACCTCACACAAATGAAAACATAAGCTGGTGTTACCTATGTAACAGCAAAGGAATTATAGAGTCAAAACTTACAAAACGGAACCCAAGAGCCATAACAAGTGGTACTTCGGTAGAACAAATAGGAGGTACGTACTACGTTTGGAGATCGCTTCCTTACACCTCGCTGTTGCAAACGAACGTTACACCACGGCACAGACAACAATTCGAATAGAGCGAACAGACACGTTCATAATTTTGTGGAATATGCGTGTGGGACGAGGGAGATATGAAGACGGAAGCCCCCCTTCGCAGTCCAGCACGAACCCCGAACCTTAGCTATTCAGTTTCGCTCGATGTTGCACATCTTGAGTTTGGACCATTAACAGTTTCGATTATGTTCCTCTTTTTAACACTTCAGTACACGCCTTCCTGTTTTGAAGATTGACCTTTGGTTCAGTTTTTGAATGGCTATATACTAAATTTCAAGGGAGTACGATGGGGAGTTTCCCTTATCAGGAGGATGTCTTCGTCATTAAGAGATACGGGAGTGCTGTGTGCCCTTCGGAAAAAAATCACGGATGTGGTTTCCCTTTGCTTTCAGCCGTTCCCAGTACCATTACGTCAAAGGCCTAAGGCCTGTTAAGTAACGTAACAAGGCAAGATCAGTGAACGGCCCGGACTGTAGCCATCCCCCCCCCCCCCCCCCCTCACCTCTTTAGGGACCGCGAGTAAGACTGCTTCTCCGCAGATGCCCCTCCGTTGTGGCTGCACCTGCTGTACAACTTCATGTATCGTAACACAGTGGCGGTATGTTAATTACAGGGTTCATCTATTTCAAGTTTATGACCGCTGTATCCTCATAGCTAAAATTGTTATTGTTAATATTTTCTTATCAAATCGAGTATAAAAGTGTTGGAAAGTAGTGGCAAGAAGAGAAGGGAGGGGGAAAAAGGAAAGAAATCAACAATATCCACTTAAATCGTATGCAAGGAATACATAATCATACAACTTAATTTATGTCGTACGTTACTACTATAGTCGCATGTTAGCTTCGATAAACAGGAATGGTAACAGCGTCCTTTGCGGTAGAAATGTAATCCTCTGTCTCGGTTATCTTTCTCTTTAAAATTCAGAAATATACGTAAAAACATAATAAATTACACAGTATGCGCATTACATATGCAAAGAACTTCGTTCAACTCACATTGTTAAGAAATGAGATACAGGAAATAATCGGCATGAGCACATTAAAATCATCAGGACCACCTCACTGTCATAGATTATTTCTAGTGGTGTTAATACATAACCATCTTTGTGCTTAGATTAATGAAATTAACGTGTTTGAACTTGAGTGTTTATACATCAAAATTGTACCTGTTTCTGTGAAAATTATGCCAACTTAGAATTCCTCGAACCACAAATACTCATTACTGTTCATAGTCTACGATAATTAGCTTCTAATAATGTAAATACGTATTGCACAAGACAACCCCAGCAGAAATGAAACGCCGGCCGGAGTGGCCGAGCGGCTAAAGGCGCTACAGTCTGGAACCGCACGACCGCTACGGTCGCAGGTTCGAATCCTGCCTCTGGCATGGATGTGTGTGATGTCCTTAGGTTAGTTAGGTTTAAGTAGTTCTAAGTTCTAGGGGACTTACGACCACAGCAGTTGAGTCCCATAGTGCTCAGAGCCATTTGAACCAGAAATGAAACGTTTTTGTTCTTGCAAATCCAGGAATATTCTTCTACCCATGGCACATGTAGTTCCATAACAAATGAAGCGAAAACAAAAATAATTTCTTGTATTTAATTTGTCACTGATATAATCAGAAGTGTAAACGTTTATACATGTAATTCCTTTACAGCACTAAGAAAGCACTGTTTACTCTCCTTTAGGTCTGTTCAGTTTTTAATACTTCACAAGCAGAAATTGATTACCGCGGTAACGAAGGGAGTACCAAGGACCTGCAGAGAAATGCGTCTTGGTGTGTTTGGGGAGGGGCGGTCGGTATCGTCCTCAACTACAGCTGCACGACAAGAATGTAACACTTGCAAGTGGTGCTGTCCAATAAACACGGCGACTATTGGGGACGTGGCCATGTACCGTCTTCACTGAAGAGCCAAGCTAATTGGTACACCTGCCACATATGGTGTGGGGCCCCCTGAGCACGCAGAAGTGCCACAACACGACGTGGCACGGACTCGACTGATGTCTGAAGTAGTGCTGCAGGGAACTGATACCATGAATCATGCAGGGCTGTCCATAAATCCGTAAGAGTACGAGGGGTGGGAGACCTCTTCTGAACAGCACGTTGCAAGGAATCCCAGATATGCTCAATAATGTTCATTTCCGGGGAGTGTGGTGACAAGCGGAAGTGTTCAAACTCAGAAAAGTGTTCCTGGACCCACTCCGTAGGAATTCTGGATCTGTGGGGCGTCGCATTGTCCTGCTGGAGTTGCCTAAGTCCGTCGGAATACACAATGGACATCAATCGATGCAGGTGATCAGACAGGATGCTGACGTACGTGTCACCTGTCAGTCGAATCTAGACGTATCAGGGGTCCCATATCATTCCACTGCCACGCCCCGCACCATTACAGAGCTTCCTCCACCAGGTCCATCAAGGTCCATGGATTCATGAGGTTATCTCCATACCTGTACACATTCATCCGCTTGACACAATTTGAAACGAGACTCGTCCGACCAGGCAGATGTTTCCAGTCATCAATAGTCCAATGTCGGTGCTGACGAGCCCAGGCGATGCGTAAAGCTCTGTGTCGTGCAGTCATCTAGGGTACACGTGTGGGTTTTCGGCTCCGAAAGCCCATATCGATGATGTTACGTTGAACGTTTCGCACGCAGACACTTGTTGATGGCCCAGCATTGAAATGCGCATCAAGTTGGGAAAGGGTTGCACTTCAGTCACGTTGAACGATTCTCTTCAGTCGTCGTTGGTCCTGTTCTTGCAGGATATTTCCCCGGTCGCAGCGATGTCGGGGATTTGATGTTTTACCGGATACCTGATATCCACAGTAAACTCGTGAAATGGTCGTACGGGAAAATCCTCACTTCATCGCTACCTCGGAGACGGTGTGTCCCATCGCTCGTACGCCGACTATAACACCACGTTCAAACTTAATTAAATCCTGATAACCTGTCATTGTAGCAGCAGTAACAACTGCGCCAGACACTTGTCGTCTTCTGTACGCGTTGCCGACCGCACCGCCGTATTCTACCCGTTTACAAAACTCTGTGTTTGAATACGCATACCTGTACAAGTTACTTTGCCGCTTTAGCTTAAGCTGCTGCGGGCTGCTCGCCCGTAACCTGTTACTGTTCCGCGCACAGGGGCGTCTCAAGCAGCAGTTGTTGCCTATGTGATGAAAACAAATATTATCACAGTAGTATTGCCGCTATGTTTGCGCGACGCACGTGCGCCTATAAGATAATCTTCTTTACTTGTCCACATTGAGGGGCGGCGGATTAGTTTTAAATAAGAATGTGTCGCAGTTTTTACAAGAGCCTGAGAACTACTTTTATGGTCAGCCAGAAAGTGATGGAGAACATACTGACCATAATGTCCAGTCTACAAGCCCACATTCTTCTTGTGCTTACAGAAAGAAAATGTTCCTACTAGCTATTTACTCAGCGGGATCAGGAACTATGTCCATAAATAAAAGTTTTAAGTTCTAACTGATCAATACGGGGTGTTACAAAAAGGTACGGCCAAACTTTCAGGAAATATTCCGCACACACAAATAAAAGAAAAGATGTTATGTGGACATGTGTCCGGAAACGCTTAATTTCCATGTTAGAGCTCATTTTAGTTTCGTCGGTATGTACTGTACTTTCTCGATTCACCGCCATGATTTCATACGGGATACTCTACCTGTGCCTTTACAAGTACGACACAACATGTGGCTCACGCACGATGGAGCTCCTGCACATTTCAGTCGAGGTGTTCGTACGCTTCTCAACAACAGATTCGGTGACCGATGGATTGGTAGAGGCGGACCAATTTCATGGCCTCCACGCTCTCCTGACCTAAACCCTCTTGACTTTCATTTATGGGGGCATTTGAAAGCTCTTGTCTACGCAACTCTGGTACCAAATGTAGAGACTCTTCGTGCTCGTATTGTGGACGGCTGTGATACAATACTCCATTCACCAGGGCTGCATCAGCGCATCAGAGATTCCATGCGACGGAGGGTGGATGCATGTATCCTCGCTAACGGAGGACATTTTGAACATTTCCTGTAACAAAGTGTTCGAAGTAACACTGGTACGTTCTGTTGCTGTGTGTTTCCATTCCATGATTAATGTGATTTGAAGAGAAGTAATAAAATGAGCTCTAACATGGAAAGTAAGCGTTTCCGGACACAGGTCCACATACCATATTTTCTTTCTTTGTGTGTGAGGAATGTTTCCTGAAAGTTTGGCCGTACCTTTTTGTAACATCCTGTATATTCAGTAGAAGTTCACATGCACAAATATATATATAGTCCTCGCGAATTGACTGCGTACTGTTAGGGAACACGTTTGGTAGTTGCTTGGCTGTGACATCATCGGAGACAAAGCATATCCCAGCATTTGACTGACACGGACAGAGTGATGGCTCGGTGCGAAGTGCCTCTGCCCATTTTTATATATGGGCAAAGCGGACGGCCGAACGGAAGTGGAACATCTGCTGCCAACCGCTCTAGGCATAGCAGCAGCATCTAAATGACCGCTTTCTCGGACAATTATTATTAAATAACTCCGTTGAGTATCAATTTACACTCTTCATAATTTTTATATGAATGTAATTAGTTATTGAAGTTTCAGCTGGACTGCATTCAAACTTTGCGGGCTAGAAGTCTTAGAACGGAACGGCCAGTAGAACATGACCTCTGAAATACTTTGAGTACTTGTACTGGCCGTTACTTACATTAAAGTCTTGAAACTGGTTATAGATGTATAATTTAAAGATATAATTGGGTGCTGTAAATAGAAGTTTCTATCATAAATACAAATGATGCTTAATCTACACACATCATGAAACGTTTTGCATCTCCTTGGTTCCTAGAGTTCCGGAACCTGTACAGAAAATTGAAATTGAGATCAACATAAACATCATTTCCACCGTTTTTATTGCTCATGAAAACCACACACTACATGTTGTATCACCATACAACGAGACCCTCAGAGGTGGTGGTCCAGATTGGTGTACACACTGGTACCCAGTAGCACGTCCTCTTGCATTCATGCATGCCTGTATTCGGCGTGGCATACTATCCGCAAGTTCATCATGGCACTGTTGGTCCAGATTGTCCCACTCCTCAACGGCGATTCGGCGTAGGTCCCTCAGAGTGGTTGGTGGGTCACGTCGTCCATAAACAGCCCTTTTCAATCTATCCCAGGCATGTTCGATAGTGTTCATGTCTGGAGAACATGCTGACCACTGGAACAATGTTGTTATCCTGAAGGAAGTCATTCACAAGATGTGCACGATGGGAGCGCAAGAAGATGAAGACGAATGTCTCGCCAATATGCTGCCGATATGGTTGCACTGTCGGTCGGAGGGTGGCATTCACGTATCGCACAGCCGCTACGGCGCCTTCCATGACCACCAGCAGCCTACGTCGGCGTCACGTAATGCCACCCCAAAACAGTAGGGAAACTCCACCTTGCTGAGCTCGCTGGACAGTGTGTCTAAGGCGTTCAGCCTGACCTGGTTGCCTCCAAACACGTCTTCGACGACTGCCTGGTTGAAGGCATACGCGACACTCGTCGGTGACGAGAACGTAATGCCAGTCCTGAGCGGTTCATTCGGCATGTTGTTGGGCGCATCTGTACCGCGCTGCATGGTGTCTTGGTTGCAAAGATGGACCTCGCCATGGACGTCGGGAATGAAATTGCGCTTCATGCAGCCTATTGCGCACAATTTGAGTCGTAATACGACGTCCAGTGGCTGCACCAAACCATTATTCAACGTGGTGGCGTTACTGTCATGGTGCCTCCGAGCCATAATTCGTAGGTAGCGGTCATCCACTGCAGTAGTAGCCCTTGGGGCCTGAGCGAGGAGTGTCATCGACAATTCCTGTCTGTATCTCCTCCATGTTCACTCCGAGACGCCTAGACATTTTCCTTGTTGAGAGGCTTTCCCGGCACAAAGTAACAGTGCGGACGCTATCGAACCGCGGTATTGACCGTCTAGGCATGGTTGAACTACAGACAACACGAGCCGTGTACCTGATTCCTGGTGGAATGACGAACTGGTCGGCTGTCGAACCCCTTCCGTCTAATAGGCGCTGCTCATGCATGGTTGTTCACATCTTTGGGCGGGTTTAGTGACATCTCTGAACAGTCAAAGGGACTGTGTCTGTGATACGATATCCACAGTCAACGTCTGTCTTCAGGAGTTCTGGGAATCGGGGTGATGCAAAACTTTTTTTGATGTGTGTATTATGAATAAGGACGTTTCTGTTCCAAATTTGGTTTTTAGTAACTAACTTGAAAATTATTAGAGGTTTCTTAAGGGAGGCACATAGTTAATGTTTTCATATCAAACCAAGGCTATATACGAGTTTTCATTTTTCTGGGCCTAATACTTAGCGCCTTCAATATTTTGTAAAACGCCGATTTTGACCAAAATATTTCTGCGATCGAGTTTAGACTTGTCAGTTGATTGTGGCATGCGCATTATTTAGCGCCACCTATTTCTTTTGTAAAACAATGTATTTAGTGAACGAAAAATATTGATCTGATCATTCTGAGATTTAACAGTGTTCACATTAATATACTGAAGCATATGATGACAAAGTTCTGACAAGTTACTTCAGTTTTTAACTTCATTGTTGGATTATGGCGCAATACTTTGTTTGCTTTGCATTGCCGCGTTATGACAGCGTAGCGCTAGTAGGAGTGACGTGGCGTCTCCCCCCCCCCCCCCCCCCCACCCCCGGCACACTCGCTCGCCGCTGTATCTCTTAATGATACAGCGCTTGTTTCGCCACAACGTGTCTGCTTTAAAATAATATGTACATCACACGACAGTCAACACATTTGTGCCAGTTCCGTGTCTCATCCAACATACGTAAACGAAATACTTGCTTTGTAAGTAAAACCGCCTTTTTTTGCTGCAGCATATTTTTCTCAGACGCGTTTCGCCTTTTTCTTGCTGTAACACCCAAACCTCCAGGTAGCAGACGCTCACATCGGTACCAATCGTTGTGTGTCGATAGAGTATCAACCAAAACACCGCTACGTGGTTACATACCTGACACGAAACGGAAAAACCAAGAAATTACACTTCGAGATGACCAACTCAAGCAGTCACTGGCTGGAATTTCTCATGCAGCGCAAGCAGGCGCAGTCGGCTGCGGGTACCCTTCACGCGGATACAGTACCCACCTGATCGACGGCTGTGTTCCGTAAGAAGCAGCCTGTAACTGTACATCTCCTGCAGCAATTACGATCTTACAACGAAATAAGGAATGAGTAATAAATGTCATGTACGTCTTTAAAAGTGTTGTTCAGTCTGCTTTGAGACCGATAGCCTCGCAGTTTGGTCTCCTCCCCCAAATCAACTCAACTCCAATGTGCTGTTGGCCACTCTCGAACGACTTTCACTTTAGTGGTATGAGTTGTTAACATTTTTAATGTGGTCAAGCTCTGTAATGTCGTTGGTGTGAATAAACCAAATTCAAAAAACGTTGGTAGAGCATTAGTTCGTCGTACTGAAGGTCTCGAGTTCGAAACACAACAGCAGCAATTTTTTTTAACAGTTTACGCGTTAAATTGTTATATGGGAGAGCATTTCTTTCCTTTGGAAGTCTGTTTTCGCGTTGTTAGTTGAAAGTAGCAACTTACAGAGAACATATCAGCTAACGAAGCAAAAGCAGACTGCCAAAAGAACACTGCTACAAACTCCGAAAAGTCGTTTTGCATGTCAGGAAAACGTTCTTCCAAGTATCAACTTTATGTACAAACTGTTAAAAAAAAGTCGCTGTCACTAGGTTCTGAACTCGGAATATCTGCTTCGACAATCTCACGCGCTACGTACTCACTCGCCACATATATCCGCTCTGCTAGATTACAGATACGCTTTTCAGATGTGCCTTAGTTCTGGTGTTACTTTTAATTACCGTTTACGCGTGTACTGCTGGATGACCGCACACAGTGTGAACTAAATCGGTGTTTTGGTTCAAAAATGGCTCTGAGCACTATGGGACTTAACATCTATGGTCATCAGTCCCCTAGAACTTAGAACTACTTAAACCTAACTAACCTAAGGACAGCACACAACACCCAGCCATCACGAGGCAGAGAAAATCCCTGACCCCGCCGGGAATCGAACCCGGGAACCCGGGCGTGGGATCGGTGTTTTGGTTGATGCTCTATAGACACAACGTTTGGTACCGACATGAGTGTCTGATACCTGGAGGTTTGGGTGTTACAGCAAGAAAAAGGCAAAAAGGGTCTGGGAAAAAATTAGTTTCAGCAATCTGGGAAAAAATTAGTTTCAGCAAGACAAGGTGGTTTTATTTACAAAACAAGTATTTCTGTGCTTGCTGCGGAAGATGTCCAAGCAAACAAACTTGTTTATGTAAAAGAGTTAGTCATACGCGTACACACTAAATATTATTCATCTTTCCAATATAATTTTTTTTTTCTATTACCGTCATCAAAGGAACATATTTCACTGACACTGAACCAGTCAGTCAATCAAAATGTGTTACTGTTCCAATTCCAATCATCCTATAAGCCGCGTTATATCCTTGTGTATGTGACAACTGCTTTCACACTATAGGAAGCCATCTTTCAGCTTATCTGAAACTCCGCCCTTTTTGGTGCATCTCCTGCACAAAGACCATGCGGGCATCAACCGTCCAAATTTCCAGTTTTGGGATGTACTCATTTCCGGCGATGCGCTTCTTGTCTCTGCATGTAAGCACACGTGGGGCGGCCACGTGACGTCCTTGTCCCACATACTCGTGCCCAGCCCAGCAAGCAAATTAAGCTTTTGTCAATTCCTGCCTTCGGTGGGCGAGTAACACTATAACATACTCCTAACATTACACTATTTATAATTTCATGATATGGTGTAACCCATGATTTTTATTGTGTGGTTTTGGTTTATGGAGATAATTTTTATGGTGTGTAATGGACACATTCAAATATTCATCTGTTTTAATCACACTCGTCTCCTAAGTGCGTTAGAATGGATGTTAAAGACGAAGATATCAAGCGCTCAGAAAAATCGTATTATGAGATTACACCATCTGTCCGCTAGACATAGAAATTTTCATTTTTGCCTTGCGTTATGAGTAATGTACAATTCGAATAGTTAATGAAATATATTCACAATTAAGGAAACTTTCTGACATCAGCATTAGGTATGATGATGTTACCTACGAGGGGCGTTTGAAAAGTCCGTGCCAAGTCCGAGAGATGGCACCACCGGCGCGTATCGAGGTCATGTTTAGTCAGTAGCATCTTTGGAAAGTGCCTTTTGGAAAGTGCCTCGGGCATGGATGTGTGTGATGTCCTTAGGTTAGTTAGGTTTAACTAGTTCTAAGTTCTAGGGGACTGATGACCACAGCAGTTGGGTCCCATAGTGCTCAGAGCCATTTGAACCATCTTTGGAAAGAACGCACACAAGTTTCAGCCATATTGGCCTATTTCTTTGT
The DNA here is from genome assembly GCF_021461395.2 of Schistocerca americana. NCBI lineage: Eukaryota > Metazoa > Arthropoda > Insecta > Orthoptera > Acrididae > Schistocerca > Schistocerca americana. Next base: position 672,229,256 of record NC_060122.1, read on the forward strand.
GTTTGGCGTTCGTGAGAATCAAGGGAGTCGAGTGATTGTCAAAAAATGGACGAAAAAAGAATTTCGTGTGGTGATTAAACATTATTTTATGAAAGGCAGAACGCCTTAGGAGACTAAAGAGAAGCTTGATGAACATTACGGTGGCACTGCACCTTTGATTAGAACAGTTTATACGTGTTTTCAAAATTTTCGGAGTGGCCATATGGGCACGAGTGATGCTGAACATTCTGGACGCCCTGTGGAGGTTACGACTCCAGAAATCATTGATAAAATCCATGATATGGTGATGGATGATAGAAGAGTTAAGGTGCTTGAGATTGCTAGTGCTGTGGGCATCTCGAATGAACGGGTACATAATATTTTGCAGGAACATTTGGACATGAGAAAGCTATCCGCAAGATGGGCTCCGCGATTGCTCGCGCTTGACCAAAAACGGAATCGTGTGAAATGTTGTAAGGATGGTTTGCAGCTGTTCAGGAAGAATCGGCAGGACTTCAAGCGTCGTTTCGTCCCTGTCGATGAAACATGGATACATTGCTATACTCCTGAAACCAAAGAACAATCTAAACAATGGGTTACCAAGGGAGAATGTTGTTATTGTGGTCTTCAGTCCTGAGACTGGTTTGATGCGGCTCTCAATGCTACTCTGTTCGTGTGCAAGCTTCTTCATCTCCCAGTACCTACCGCAACCTACATCCTTCTGAATCTGTTTAGTGTATTCATCTCTTGGTCTCCCTCTACGATTTTTACCCTCCACGCTGCCCTCCAATACTAAATTGGTGATGACTTGACGCCTCAAAACATGTCCTACCAACCGATCCCTTCTTCTAGTCAAGTTGTGACACAAACTTCTCTTCTCCCCAACCCTAGTCAATACTTCCGCAGTAAGTACGTAATCTACCCATCTAGTCTTCAGCATTCTTCTGTAGTACCACATTTCAAAAGCTTCTATTCTCTTCTTGTCCAAACTATTTATCGTCCATGTTTCACTTCCATACATGGCTACACTCCATACAAATACTTTCAGAAATGACTTCCTGACACTTAAATCTATACTCGTTGTTAACAAATTTCTCTTCTTCAGAAACGCTTTCCTTGCCATTGCCAGTCTTCATTTTATATCTTCTCTACTTCGACTATCATCAGTTATTTTGCTCCCCAAATAGCAAAACTCCTTTACTACTTTAAGTGTCTCACTTCCTAATCTAATTCCCTCAGCATCACCTGACTTCATATGACTACATTCCATTATCGTCGTTTTGCTTTTGTTGATGTTCATCTTATATCCTCCTTTCAAGACACTATCCATTCCGTTCAACTGCTCTTCCAAGTCCTTTGCTGTCTCTGACAGAATTACAATGTCATCGGCGAACCTCAAAGTTTTTATTTCTTCTCCATGGATTTTAATACCTACTCCGAATTTTTCTTTTGTTTCCTTCACTGCTTGCTCAATATATAGATTGAACAGCATCGGGGAGAGACTACAACCCTGTCTCACTCCCTTCCCAACCACAGCTTCCCTTTCATGTCCCTCGACTCTTATAACTGGCATCTGGTTTCTGTACAAATTGTAAATAGCCTTTCGCTCCCTGTATTTTACCCCTGCCACCTTCAGAATTTGAAAGAGAGTATTCCACTCAACATTGTCAAAAGCGTTCTCTAAGTCTACAAATGCTAGAAACGTAGGTTTGCCCTTCCTTAATCTAGCTTCTAAGATAAGTCATAGGGTCAGTATTGCCTCACGTGTTCCAACATTTCTACGGAATCCAAACTGATCTTCCCCGAGGTCGGCTTCTACTAGTTTTTCCATTCGTGTGTAAAGAATTCGCGTTAGTATTTTGCAGCTGTGACTTATTAAACTGATAGTCGGGTAATTTTCACATCTGTCAACACCTGCTTTCTTTGGGATTGGAATTATTATATTCTTCTTGAAGTCTGAGGGTATTTCGCCTGTTTCATACATCTTGCTCACCAGATGGTAGAGTTTTGTCAGGACTGGCTCTCCCAAGGCCGTCAGTAGTTCTAATGGAATATTGTCTACTCCAGGGGCCTTGTTTCGACTCAGGTCTTTCAGTGCTCTGTCAAACTCTTCACGCAGTATCGTATCTCCCATTTCATCTATATCTACATCCTCTTCCATTTCCATAATACTGTCCTTTTGGGATTCGCAATGGCTAATCCTCATCGACCATCTGGAAAAGGGTAAAACTATTACAGGTGCATATTATTAATCATTATTAGACCGTTTGAAAATCGAGCTGCAAGAAAAACGTCGGCGATTGGACCGCAAAAAAGTATTTTCCCTCACGACAGTGCACCAGCACACACCTCAGCAGTTGTGGTCGCAAAATTAATGGAAATAGGAATCCAACTTGTTTCACATCCCCCGTGTTCTCCAGACTTGGCTCCCTTGGACTACTATTTGTTCCCCAATTTGAAGAAATGGCTGGCGGGACAAAGATTTTATTCAAACGAGGAGGTGATTGAAGCAACTAATAGCTATTTTACAGAGTTGTACAATTCCTATTATTCGGAAGGGATCAACAAATTAGAACAGCGTTGGACGAAGTGTGTAAGTCTAAAAGGAGACTATGTCGAAAAATAAAAAAGGTTCATTCCAAACACGTCAGTAATATTTATCTTTGCAGGGACTTTTCAAACGCCCCTCATACTGGTGCCACATGAAAATTTGTGCCAGTGCGAAACTCAGACCTGGAGTCCCGCTTGTCACAAATAGACTCCGTGACAACTTCCGCTATCCAAGCACACTTCCAGGACCTATCCAAATTTCCAAGTGTCACACTGTCGATGACCCAATGCTGTGGGGAATCTAAATAAAGCTGTGAGCGATGGTGTCGTAGACAGTATAAAATGCGGAAGTTTGAGGCTGTCCTGAATGTGTGCTCGGATAGCTGAAGTGGTTAAGACACCGCTCGTTACAAGTGGAAAATCCGTGTTAGAATCCCAGCACGGCACAAATTTCCATGTGTCACCATTACGTAATATCGTCATATCTAATACAGGTAATGTTCGAAAGGTGCCACAGTTGCGAATAAACTCCATAAATTTAGAACAGCCGCAAGCTTGTCGCCAATGTCTCTTTTCAGGCAGTGTTAAAAATGACTTGAAGACGAGATGTATTTACGTCCTAGTGCCGTATTTGCTGTGTGCTGTGATAGACAGTCTTGGTGTCCACACAGTCCAACATAACAGTCGCGACACTGCTGCAAAAGTTGTTACCGTTTGACAGATGGAACGACACTAGCGCTCCAAGCGGCGAGTAATTTGAACGTCGCACACGTCGTAAGCATAATGTTTGTTTTGACTCCATTTCCTACGTAATTTGCGAAATATTTGAGTTATTTTCTTGCCTCCAAGGATTTGGGTGGTATCAGAAAGCATATATGTTTCTAAAAATGATTCTAAAATAAGCGCAAGTGTGGACAAAAACCATGAAAGCTAACACACATTCGTGAAGAAACATTTGTGACATTGGATAGAATTGCAGCTTACCACGTTGATATCAAAAGAATATAAACACTCAGATTCACACGTAAGAAGCATAGACACGTATCTCTACATAAAAAAGCGATTGACAGCTCATTTATCGTTCTGTAGGGCTACTGTGCTTGTCATTGTCGCCTGTTGCCACAAGTACGACTTTCATCTTTATATTATTTTAAGTCGGACAAGCAACTGCCAAATAGTGGGAGAAATATGTTGAAAACATTATAATGAGCTGATTACATTACATTTCACGCAAAATCAAATATTTGAATAACTTTCAAACAATGACAGTGAACAAGCTGCTAACAAAATGTCATCACACTAAGGAAGCCAGGAAAATTATGTGACTAACAACAGAAGTGAATGAAATACATACCAAACATTATGTTTTTGCAAGACACGAATAACTGCACTTAATCTAACCACTTCATCGTCAAAGCAGGTCTGTGTTGACGATTCACACGAATCTGGCACTGATACATGGAGAGTTGAACTGGCTGCTTCTGTGTCATAGGACTGTTTTACAACTTTAGATGGATTGTCGAATCTTTGTGGCATTCATAAGGTCTTCTAGTCTGCTATTAACTAGCCATTTTCTGCTTCTAAAGCAAAACATAAATCATGAATCTACATGTAGTTTGCAAGTGAATCCTGACGATACAGTTTAGTAACATGTTATATACCTCTCAGGATCCTTAGGAAACCAAAAAAAGACAGCTGCGGTGTCTTCTTCCTAGTGTTGCTGCAATTTATTGCGCTACAAACGCTCCCGCTTGTAAAAACCATTGTAGAAATCAAAATAAACAACCACTATTCGCTTTCACGATCACTCACAGTTTGTTACTGGCCGTTTGGGGCGCTGCTGCCGCGGTAGGCAACAAAATCGAGGCGAAGTGTCGCGACTGTTAGGTTAGACTGTGGTGTCCACCCATGTAGACGGCTGCGGAGAAGAATCAATGCTCGCGTCGCCGAGGGGCAGCGAGTTACGCAAGCGGCGAGGCCAGCCGGCCCTCGCGTGGCGGGCAGGGTGTGGGTGAGCAGCCGCGTGACGCCATGCCGAAGCCCGGCAGCTGCCGCCGACCTGGCCAAGCCTACTGCTCACTGCGGCTACAAGTATGGCGTGCGTGCAAACGCACGTGCTTGTATCGTCGTCACCTTTTTCGTTGGCTGTCTCAGGCGAGCGGCAAGTATGACCGCGCAGTAAGATTCCGTTTGCAACACTGACAGCAGCTGTCAGTGTGTTTCTCACTGGCCAGTTGCGTTATTGAACTTCATGTTAGAACAATCCACAACCGATCAAGATTTTTATGCGTACTTATGCATATAATGTTGAGTGTCACGGCGACAAAGTTATTTACAAGTTCACCGTGTGACGCCGATAATACAGATGGCCACCTAATTTTTTCACCAATTTTGTATACTGATCAGTTGATATTATGTAAAATTGTAATAATTTGCTGTTTATTTGCAATGTTGTCTTACCTAATATAGAGTTATTGATTTCAAAGATAGTAACGATACTGGATAATCGATAATGATAAAAGAATTTCAGATAGATAGAGAGCATGGTTTCTGGTCAGGGTGAGGTGAAGTTAGAGTGCAAGCAAGGTAGGAGATTCTCACTGAGAGGTGAGCGATGGAAGCGGTTGAACGCGCAAGTAACGTGCTCTCTGTGGCTGTGGTGGAAGCCACTTAATACATATATGTTGGGAGGCATTGCTCCATCGCAAATGTGGGCAGATTATGAAACACCTATTACATCAAGATCCTGCTCCAAAAACTTCTGTGGTTAACGTAAGTGAGCACGTCACAGTGGAAGTTGTTCGAGCATTGTCGCTACGCCGATTACAGCATCTCGACAACAAAAAAAAAAAAAATGTAAGATGGTATAATATCATTCAAGTTGTACAGAAACTGTGACTTGATTTTGATCCGGTTGTTGAACATTTTGAAATGCCTTGGCGGAAAAACATGGGGAGCTGGCAGGTCCCGCCTCCTACAGTTTTATAGGGCATTTGTTGGATCACGCTTAGACTATGGCAGCGTGGTCTATGGATCGGTCCGTCCTTCATACCTCCGGATGTTAGATGCTGTCCACCATGCGGGCATTCGGATATCGACTGGAGCCTTTCGGACCAGCCCAGTTCAGAGTCTGTGTGCGGCGGCTGGTGAACCACCACTCTGGATTCGGCGACGTATCGTTTTGGCTCGACAGGCGCTGAAAATCTCAGCGTCACCCCAGTCGTTGGCATTTAGTTCAGTGATCCAACCCGCCTTCGAACGACTATTCAGGAATCGGCCCCAAGCGACCCTGCCATTTGGTAGACGTGCTACGGCCTGCCTCGAGGATCTGGATCTCTCGGGCATGAAAGTACACACCCAGGGATGGAACGCACTGCCGCCTTGGTGTCTTCGGAGGCCCAAAGCGATTTTAAGCTTGACTCAGTACCCGAAAAATTGTACTCCAGATATGGTTTTTGCAACTTTGTTTTCGTCTATTTTAAGTATGTGCCATAGTTTTATTGTTATTTATATAGATGGATCCCAGCAGGGGAATGCTATCGGTTGCTCTATGGTTTTCCCTGATAGGGTTTTTAAAGTGCACCTTCCAGAACAATTTACGAATTATGATGCGGAGTTATACGGCATTCTAATGGCACTGGAAAGGGTTCACAGACATCACCGCAAGAGTTTTCTTGTCTGTTCCGACTCTCTTAGTGCACTGCAAACGCTTCACTAAATGTATCCGGTAGACCCGCTGATTCAGCTCATCCATGACTGCTTACAGCGGCTCCAACGCCGTGGCAAGGTGGTGATCTTTTGCCGGGTACCTGGACACGTTGGGATACAGGGTAAAGACATGGCTGATAAAACTGCCAGGGAAGTATGTTGGGATGGTGCTGTTCATCAGTGTTCCATCCCGTTGCACGCCATTATCTTATTTTCTGACAGATGCATCATGCGTCAGTGGGAGACTGAATGGTTGCAGGTGTCGGACGACAAACTGCGGTCACTCAAACCGACCACAAAAGCTTGGCGGACTTCGTGTCAGCCTCGCCGCTGGAAGGAGGTTTTGCTTACCAGACTGCGTATCGGGCACAGCCCTTTCACACATAGCTTCCTCCTCCGGGGGGAGGACCAACCTTTCTGTGAAGTTTGTGGCGTGCCGCTTTCAGTTCAGCATATTGTGGCTACGTGTGTCCTGTATACTGATAATAGGGCAGCCCTTGGTCTTGCTGGAGATCTGCCCACCGTCCTCACAGATATCGGTACCAGTGTTAACAGAGTGTTGAAAATTTGAAAGCTGTCAGGCCTCATCCCTAAACTGCTGGGGAACGGCGGCAGACTTCAGTACGTTATAAACTGCTCTGCATGTAGGGACAGCCTTCGTTCCCGCCCATGAGATTTCATGTTGATTTTTCGTCAGGGCGCTGATGACTGTGATGTCGAGCGCCCCCTCAACCCAACTCATCATCATCATCATCATCATCATCATCATCATCATCATCATCATTGATTTTGATCATTTTTTTTCAAATAATGAGACAATAACATTTTCATATTATATTCTTTAACCTAAGTCATTGTAACCTGGACAGGGTCTAAATCTTTCCCGTGTGTGCAAATCCAAGTGTTGTGCGTGAAAGAAAAGATCGGAATAAGTAATTTAAAAGCTTTCCAGTTTGCTTTGATATTTAAAAATTAGTTAAATGCAACTATTAGAAAAGCCTCACGTGTTTAACTGTTCGTCTTGCATAACAGTCAGAGGCACGGTTCTCTTTTGAGTTTGAGAATAATAAATATAAATTACTGGCAAATATATTTAAATAGCAGTTATACGTAAAATTTCTAAATGTCGTTTTCTCTGAGTATACTACGTGGTTCAAAGTTCATTATCAGTCATGTACTGCAATTCTCATAATCAAGCACATGATTAATTTTCTGTCAAATGAACTATCACATTGATAAAGAGCCGTATTACAAACTTATTTCATTAAACTTCAATTAATTTGTATTTTCTCAAAAACTGCTAGTATCGCGTAATCAGTAGTGTGAGGCTACTTAAGTCTTATCTAACAGTAGTGAGCTTCAGTTCTAGCAAATTCGATGTCGTGTATTTCCAAGAGCATTCCAAATAATTTCATTTAACTGCATTGTATCATCTAAAGTTATTTTTTGTAATGTTAGGTTATTTTTTGCATGTGTCGCCTTCTACTGCCACGCTATTATTTCAATACTATTTCAAACTTCTGCTGTTCAGGACATTACTAACTTATCGGACAGTAATTGCCTTACTGGGATGGCGACCTTAATTAATAATTATCTTTAATCATTTCACTTTAGTTGCTGTGGCCCAGTTTATTCTTGTCGTGTCCCTTTCCTTTTAGTAGTTTGCGTGAGCGACTGCACTAATTATGAACTAAGACATCGTAAAGTATAATAACAGCAGAGAAGAAGAAGATGAATAAGTTATTTTTTGGAATCGGTGTCAAATTTCTTCTGAAATGGTAGCCTTATTCGAAATTTTAATATTTCTGCTGGGCACACGTTAAACAAGGTCAGATTTCCACAGTAATCGATTAGTGAATGGGGACGTGACAAATTTCGAATCAGTTCTCATCTTGCTCACGAGAAATCACGTGACAACTTACCAGCATCCATACACGTTACATTTTTTTGCTTACCGCTAATACGGAAATAGACAAAGTTATCATATACACGTTTTCAAAATGATAGACGAAGGTGAAAATTTTTTCCGATCAGCTGTGCTTCTAATGGCGTGCTCAAAAATGTCTCCGAATTTTTTATGTGAAAATTCATAAAGCTTTTTTAACATAACAAATATTACTATCGTTCTTCATGTCGTCATATTTATTTCTCAACAGAGACTCCCTGGCAACGAACAAATTCCTCCCAACGAGACACCACTGTGTTGATAACGTGACGGAGTGTGCGCTGATATGAAACTCGCTCGCAGATTAAAACTGTGTTCCGGACCGAGACTCGAACTCGGGACCTTTACCATTCGCGGGCAAATGCTCCTTCCGGCAGTACCTCGTCTCCTACCGTCCAAACTTCACAGAAGCTCTTCTGCGAACCTTGCAGAACTAGCACTCATGGAAGAACGGATACTGCGGAAACACGGCTTAGCCACAGGCTGGGAGATGTTTCCAGAATGAAAGGCAATGGTTCCGAGTTAGAGTCTCGATATGGCACACAGTCTTAATCTGCCTGGAAGTTTCATATAAGTGCACGCACCGCTACAGAGTGAAAATTTAATTCCGGAAACATCTCCTAGGCTGTGGCAAAGTCACGTTTCCGCAATATCCTTTCATCGTGGAGTGCTAGTTCTGCAAGGTTCGCAGGAGAGCTTCTGTGAAATTCGGAAGGTAGGAGATGCGGTACTGGCGGAAGTAAGGCTGTGAGGATGAGTCGTGAATCGTGCTTCGGTAACTTAGTTGGTCGAGCACTTGCACGCTATAGGCAAGGGTGCCGAGCTCCAGTCTCGGTCCGGCACACAGTGCTAATCTGCCAGGAAGTTTGTCGATAGAATGCTTGACTTCGTTGATGGACCGGGGCTGAGACGGGATTGTATAGAGGATGATCGATGACAGTGAACCCAAGGCATTGGATTGTTTGCATTGTACCCAAATTGCTACCTGAGAATGTCCAAGTAATTTGCCATATTTAAGGCGCGTAAGCACAACAAAATCTAGAAAAAAATAAATAAAAATACTAATGTTTCTAAATAATACAGAGACGTATCTGATTTATCAGAAGTACAGGTAAGGATAAATACTGAATTAGTATAGACTTACACCACACGTAATAGAGATGCTATCTGATATGGCAATTATTCTTCCCAGTATTGTTGCAAATTTCCGGATTAAATCAATATCGACTCTTCTATAATTAACTTTCTCTTAATCATAACGTGAAGTATTACGAGTACCAGTCAACCCGTTGCTATGGAGAAAGCTTCGTAACCGTAGCACGCGGTAATCCTACCAGAAGATACTTCCAAACACTTCAACAATGTATTTATCGTACTGCTATAAATAAATGTATACTAAATTGAATTATCTTGAATGAGGGACCTCCCTATCTCCTTCCAGTATTAATTATCAAAAATAAGTATCGTCCACAATAAATAATTTAGCTAGTTAAGCTAATCTCCAATACGATCACAATAGCTTCTGTAGCACCAGTCAGTACTTCAGAATACCTTTGTCGTCCAAATAGAGTGTTCTCACATACCTTAGGTTACTTATAACTCGAAAGTTACCACGAAATTATTTATATAGGATATTAATGGATTTCAAACAAAAGATCTTGACATTTAATCCATATACATAATATGTAGTTAAGACAGCAACAATAAACTTCGCTAAAAGCAATCTTTGGTGTTCATTTATCTACTTATTCCATATTTATCACTATCTTTAGACATAAAATTATGTTCAGTCCTTTTGAAAATCGTTTAAAATGTTCTCAAATGATATCCACCTTTTATTTTAACTCAGTGCTTAACTGAAATATTTTTTTACTGGTTTAATGACTTGTAGCATATTAAGCTAGTCTTTGCACATTGATCTCTATCAACAACTATCAGTTCGCAGTCTGTATTTCACTTCTGACCTTACCGAGCTTCCGCTACTTGTAAAGCGGAATTGCATTAAATTCTCTCCCGTTTAAATTAGGTATAAAATGATTCATACATTTGAATGGAAATCAAAACTCATGGGACTTTAGATTAGATTTTACGTACTATATTTTATTTTCTCTCTTTCTCGGTACGAGTTTTTACAATAAACAACGCTCGTAACGTGAACGAGTGACGACAAAACTCTATCCCCAGCCTAAGCGGGGTGAACAATAAAGAAAAACGAAGACTTCGCACCACCACCACTTTAGTTTTCAACTTAAAAGCAGATTTTCAAATATTATGCCTCGTCGGGTGTGGACTTACATCGTTTCGACTTACAAAATCCAGTCGTCACGCTGAACTATTACAATAATGGTAGCAGGTAGGATTTCCGCCTCAGAATGGTTCAACTAGGGTACTATCGTCTCAATTGTCACACTTTCGCTCCTTACAGGCGATCGTACGCTGACTATAAGCATGAATTCCGGTTTTTGTGCTTTTGCGCTTGGTCCACTGATCAATTAGAACTCGAGACTACCGCTCGGTAAACCACCACTCTATACACAACAGACGTTACTACCTGGTAGTACGTATTTACATAAAAGGACATTAGCAGCTAACCCTCAACATCCGTAGTGTGTGCCTCCTTCGCTCATCAGTTACTATTTGCAACATCCAGTCTAATGGCGTGTGCACAAACTAAGAATATAGAACCAAAAACGGACCCTCTCAGAAAAATACTGAACTCAATATTCAAAAATGCACCTCAAGACTCTATAAAATGCCTACGAGGCACCCAAGATCGGGGTACCAGAATCACTTGACCAAGCCCGTACACAGTCTCACGTCATATGACGTTTCATCGAACACAAGATAAAACTCGGGGAGCCCACTCTGATTTAAATTCGGAATGTAATTCCACTCGTAGTAACCAAAGTAAGTTACTGCAACATTTCAACCCTTTCCTTTCTGAATTGTGCAACCAAGAACAACATAAATTACATTCACAATAAAATTCACGCAAATTCTCAGATTTATCAAATACTACCCATCAACTGGGTATCGACTCCGACACTTGTAAAAGTTTGCCAACTATCGTACAGTAACGAACATGTCGGTTTACCGACATTGGCTCCCTCTCTCTTCGACTCTCAGTAATGGCTGACTCTCCCCCAAAGGAAACCGTAGGTGAACCATTCGTTCAGACAAAGAAAGAGCGCTGCCATTATTTTTAACAATTGCGGATGAACATTTCGTGGCCGTCGATAGTTGGTATAGCGACTAACACGCCAAGGGTGATCTTCGGCGTGCCCAGTCGCTGCTGCGGCCGACGGCGCAAGGATGATATCTACAGACTCTTCTCGAATGCTTGTATAAATCGACATGTACTAGGTTTCTACGACAAAGGTGTTAATGTGGTCATTAGTTTCAAAAATATGACATATTGTACAGCAAGCTCTTCAACTTAGTTGCTAGCTGCGATCACAATAATTTGAAACGACAAAATACATCTTGACGGTAGTAAAGGCAACCAGATTCATTTGACACGTCCCATGTTAGAGATGTCGCAGCACTCGTGTGCGGTCTGGCATTATCATGCGAACGAGAGGATGCCCCATGTGTGGACGAACTCTGTTACAGCACGTTGTTTCTCACGCACCGACAGAATTACTTTCAGTAACTTTAGTTATGTCTTGGCCGCACTTATTTTTCATCAGTCTTACACGTTTCGACTTTCCGTCATTTTCAAGGGCATTGCTATGTCAGTCATATAAAAACATTAAACACATTGGATACCGTCAACATTCTCAAGCACGAGACAAGTGCAGACAGTTTGCATTTGTCTCGTGTTCGAGAATGTTGACGTGATACTATGTATCTAATGTTTTTATATGACTGACATTGCTATGTTTTTGAAAATGGCGGAAAGTCGAAACGCGTAAGGTTGATGAAAAATAAGTGTGGTCAAGACATAAGTTATTAAAAGTCGATCCAGATGGTCGCGTCGTCTCACAGCATTTTCATGCAAACTGCAGCCGACAGAATTATGTTACGTATCATCATGTTACACGCTGCAATTCAAAACCTTAGAGTAGGAAAGGATTGCGACTCGCACTACCGAAACAAGAAAGTAGATCGAGCAATATACTTGACATGTAAAACCTCAACCGATATTGACATAGAATAAAAAATCCAAGGCATTACTTTACAGCACGCTGTTACATATGTTGTTGCTTATTGCCTACAAAATTGCTACACGCGAACCCTGTTCTTTGTAACTTTTACGACTTAATGCATAAAGATACACTCTATTCGTTGCACCTTCACACTAAATCACGTAGACAAACTCACTGCCAGTCCGCGTGCTTATTTCACGATGAACTTGGCGGGAGGCGGAATGGAAGTGAGAATGTAACAGACAAAACCCATAAGCATAACTTCTGGCAAGGGTTGGTAATATTGGTATATATTAACCTTGATACGTGGTAACATTGGTATAGGACCGAATGATATTTGGAAAATGGCGGATTGGTTGTGTCGTCTTTCACCGTATTCCCAGCGTCAGATACTACGGACGCTCATATAAACTTATTCGTCCTCTTACACTTAGTGTGAGAAGCAGTTTCATAGTACATAGGTCGTCCATGAACCATGGACCTTGGAGAGCTGGGATGACTTAGGTGCCTCAACGATACAGATAGCCGTAGCATGGATGCAACCACAACGGAGGTGTATCTGTGGAAACGTAAGACAAGCGTGTGGTTTCTGAAGAAGAGCAGCAGCCTTTCCATTATTTTCAGAGAGAACTGCCTCGATGATTGATTGACATGGCATTCTAATAACAGCAAACATGACTATGTTGTCTTCGTACAGGGAATGGCTGAAAGCAAGGGGAATGTACAACCTAGATTTTTTTTCCGGATGGCATGCTGCACTAATGTGCGGCTTGAGTAAATTTTTCTTCATGTAAAATAGTCCCCCATTCGGATCTACAGGTGGGGGCTACTCAGGGCGATGTGTCACCTGGAAAAACAATATACATTCTATAGGACGGAGCGTGGAATGTTAGTCTTTAATCGGGTAGGTAGGTGAGACTAATTAAAAATGAAATTGGATAAGCAGAAAGAGATGCAGTGGGAATTAGCGAAGTGTGAGGACAGGTTAGTAAAGGGTTATCAAAACACAATCAGGTAGGGGTAAGACAATAGTAGGTCGACTAATGAATCAGAAAATAGGAATGAGGTAGCTAATATAGCCGCGCGGGATTAGCCGAGCGGTCTCAGGCGCTGCAGTCATGGACTGTGCGGCTGGTCCCGGCGGAGGTTCGAGTCCTCCCTCGGGCATGGGTGTGTGTGTTTGTCCTTAGGATAATTTAGGTTAAGTAGTGTGTAAGCTTAGGGACTGTTGACCTTAGCAGTTAAGTGCCATAAGGTTTCACACACATTCGAACATTTTTTAGCTACTATAGACACGAAGTCTACCACAGTAGTACAGCTTTATTTATATGCCAATTAGCTCCGCAGATGATGAGGAGATGGAAATAAAGAATAATGAGAATCAGACAGATAAGAGAGACGAAAAATTAATTGTTACGAGTGACTGGAATTAGATATCAGAGAAAGGAAGAAAGGGAAAAATCGTAGGAGAAGGAGCGAATCTGATAGAATTTTACACAGAGCGCTATTTAATTATCGCTAACAGTTAGTTTCAGAATCATGTACGAAATTGCATTCGAGGAAGAGACTTAGATACATTGGGAGGTTTCAGAGTGATTGTATAATGATAAGACAGAGGTTTCGAAAACAGGCTTTAAACTATAAGGTATTTGGGGAAGATGTGGAGTGACCATAATTTATTGGTTATGAGCTGCAGACTAAAACTAAAGAAACTGCAGTAAATGGAGGAAATTAAGGAGATACGATATGGATAGATTGGAAGAACCAGAGGTTGTTGATAGTTTCGAAGGGAGCGTTAGGCAACAATAGAGAGAAACGGAGACTGGAATGCAATAGAAGAGAAACTGGTAGCTTTGAGAGATGAAATAATAAAGGCAGCAGTATCAAACAGGTAAAAAGACAAGGGATGGTAGAAATCCTTCGATTACAAAGGAGACTTTGAATCTGCTTGATAAAAGTAAACAAAATAAAAAAGGCAGAATATGAATTGGGCGTAAGGAACTACAGACAAATCAAAAATGAGCCTGAAAGAAATGACTAAGCAGGAATTGCTAGGAGGCAAATACAAGGCTGTAGGAGCATACATAAGTAGGGGAAAGGTAGATGTCGTCTATAAGAAAATCAGAGAAAAGAGTAGTAGCTTTATGAATATTAAGATGACAAGCCAGTACTATGCAAAGAAGGGAAAACTGAAAGCTGGAAAGAATAAATAGAGGGTCTCTCTAAGGGGAACAAGCACTCGGACAATATTATAGAAAGAGAACATGAAGCGGGTTAAGATAAGATGGGAGATACGTTACCTCGAGAAGAATTTGACAGCAGTGAAAGACGTAAGTTGATACATAGTAAGTCGTGACTGCAAAACATAAAAACGAGTTGTTTACAGAAATATGTAAAAAACTGACAGGAACTGATCGGGCGGAGACGGGAGGAAAGATCAGTTTCGATTCCGAAAAATATAGGAACACACGAAGCAATACTAACCGTATGATCTACCTTCTAAGATGGGTTGAAGGAAAGTGACTCTACGTTCATAGTAACTGTAGTTGTAGAGGCAGCTTTTGACAGTCTTTACTGGAATACATTCTTTGAAAGACTGATAATAGCAGGGATAAAATGCAGGGTGCGAAGAATTATTTACAACGTGAACAGAAATGTGACTGCATTCCTGAAAGTCGATTGACATGAAAAAGGAGAGGATAGTTGAGAAGGGATTGAGACAGCGTTGCAACCAGAGACAAAAGTACCTCGAACTTTCCAGGAAGAGAAGCTTCCCATTTCTCACAGAAATTGACGTAGAAAAACTCATGGAGCTTCAGTTAAAAGACAGCTTTTAAATTTTACTGTGGTTTATCTTCGAGGGAACTTTCAAATAAGAATTTAGTTTTGTTGAGGAGTTACAGAGTGAAGACTGTGGGTGTATGTCAAAGATTAGTATTAACAAGTTTCCGTAGGTTACTGCCAAAGACTTATTCAGCCTCCAAATCGCTCTTTATCAGCAGTGATAACTTCTCGTGTTGATTCCCTGCCGCATTCAAGTACAGAGGCTGTAAAATCAGTAACGTAGTTTGCTGTGGAAATTACCTGCAAACAGAGACGCGGGGAACAAGAAACGTAATAAATGACGAATCTGCAAATGTAGATGAGCTCCACTCGATTATATAACAAGGCTTTCATTCTGTTGTTGTGTGTAGTTGGACTACTGTATGGTGTCAGAACAAATCACCGAAAGTTGTAAGGCAAATGCCGGGACGGTTTCTTCGAAGGGTAGACCAGTTTCATTCCCCATCCTAGAACCCCAGTCCGATACTGTTCTCCGTCTCTACTGACTTCGTCGTCGTAAGTACAGTAATTCGCAGTCTTTCTTCTTCTTGAACAAGAAAAGTACACAGTGAGCTAGTAAACATGATACGCTACCCATTTTACGGAACACACGATGACATACTGTGAAGTCTCCTCTTAAACGTCGTGTGCGATGATGGTGACAATTAACGCGTAATTTTTATTTGCAAGTCTGTCGCTAAATATATACAGATCTTGTAAAATAATTTTGGTTATGAATCACTTGAAATATTTACGTAACATAAAGTAATGGAAGCATAGTTCCGAAAGCAAAGTCGTATTTGTTTAAAGATATGCCTTTTTAATCGTACAATACGTAACATTACACCAGAACAACTTCTTGATTACACCCCGATAACTATGGCTAAAACCGTTAGCTAAAGGACGAGGAGCTGGTGGCGTCACAGCGTGAGATTCCACATTCCACCACACTGTGAAGATGAAATGAAAAATGTGGCATGCAAGACTTCGACTTTGTGGAGAGGAACGTGGCTAATGAGATACGACATTGTTTTTACGACACAAGCAACATCTAGGAGCCACCATATTAAATTTAATTAAAACTTAATATTTTGTGGCATTTTTCATTGTAGGGTACGTGTTATGAATATAAGCTGTTCCAAAGCATAAAGGGAGGCATAAGCCGTAGCGTATTTGATAGCATCGTGAGCTGTGAAGAGAAAGGTAGCAGATGCGTGTCCACTTCCTTTCATTTTTTCATCTTTTATTTATTAAAAGATGCTAGGCCTTTCTTATTAATTTAATTGAAATATAATCCGCAGTAGCCGATGTTGTTTATAATAAATAACGTATTTGCTGCAATTTTTGGTGCATAAGCCAGTGACTGTAATATTTCCCCAATGACCAAAAATCTTAAGGTGGATGCTAGTCTGTCTCACAAAGTAAACACAGTTTACTGAAAGTTTTTGCTATTAGGAAACTTTGTGTAAAATATATAGAAATATCGTGGTTTTATGGACTGCCTCGTGTTTTTATCTAGCCGGGAAAATTTTTTTGAGCAGCTTCAAAAAAGTCTCCTCTTCCGTTCAAATGAAATCACGAAACTAATCTCGGTCTTTAAATCTATGTGATGAAGTACGTTACTTCAGTGTGTTGCAAGTCAGTGCAACGTCGAGATTATGGATATTATGCATGCGAAAATTGCCATTACACGCTATACTTTAACTGAATTCAATGTAAAAACGAAATTGCGACTAAGTTTTGAGTTAACGAATAATTTCTACTAGTATGTGTCTGAGTGTTCCTGTTCAGCAGTTCGCTGTAGAAGCCATCGATGGGTCCAGAAGTTTCTTCGCGATTCTCTCCACTCTTCTTCCACACACGCTACAGATTTAGCGTAGCTGATTTACACACGTCCATTTTAGTAAAGAAATTGTGTGATTTACGCGCCAGATACAGCCGAGATGAAGCAGATCGTTTCAGAGAGTGCAGCAACCACGACTGACATTGCGTCTGGTGGGCTCTGCGATAGCAAACACGTACTGTTTGAGGACGGCCTAAACGTTGTGGGACGAATTTCACTACACACTGAAAGCCTTGGGGAGCCTCCCAGATCCATGACCGTCCAAGTGCTGCAAACTACTCACAGAAATTGATCGCAGGTGGATCCAAGCTCGTACCAATTGCTTGTTTATGACGAAATTTTCTGTAGGATGCAGATAATGTGCCTTTGGTAGTCACAAAGCACCGTCATACCTATTGTTGGTGGTGCCTGAGGTAATTCATTGTCTTCCTGAAGGTAGAGGTCACCTGCAGGGTGCAATAGCCGAAAATATGGATGAACATGCTCTGACAGTAGGTTCCTGTATCGGTCATCAATGAGAGACGATAGCAGAGGTATCAGAAACTCAGTTTCCTACCATGTAAACATCACCAACATGAGAATACATCCACCGCAACGACGCCATTTGGCAAGCTGGAGACATCATTTGCTATGGTTCTCGTGCCCGATATTGGCATTTAGTAACATGCAATGCGATTCATCAGACAACCTGTTCCATGGTTCGAGGATCGAATTATATGCGCCCAGTGCACATTCTAATCTGTCATTGTCGGGTGCTGAGCAGAGAAACTTAATGTGGGGGCTATAGTGCTGGCTGCTCCAGCACCGAATTGCCCAGTGCGTTGTTAGACTCATGTATTATCGATGTTTCAGTGTGCAGGAGTCAACACGACCCCTGTCATCGACACGTTGTTGCCCACGGTAATGGACTCAGGTGGCGGGGTTCCCGTGTTGAGGTACTTAGCTCACTGTTCGTAGGGAATCATTCTGGAATAACACATAAAACATGCGTCGGCACCTATTATTTAGTCTCGAAAAATTGCTTTGTTACGTATGTTAATATCCCGTGGATGATTTGTACGATTAATTTTAATGCCGTGAAAATAGTAAAAAAAAAAAAACTGCAACCAATCCCACCTTTTCTGCGCTCTAATAAATGATTCATTCAATGAGTCTGGTTGTTGTTTTTTTCGTTCGGTGACAAGGAAAACTTCCTTTGGGAAGCGTTAATGTTGTTTTAAATGTATTTGACCGTTGTAGGTGACTGTGCTGAGTGAATCTATAGTTTGTGTCGTTATTGTAATATCGATGACAATACGACGACGTGACAGGGAGAAGGCCTACACTCAGGGCAGACCAACCGCATTGCAGCACAGCCTCTCTCCCCTCCTCACGGCAGCACGAGCAGCTGCTGCAAGTTCCGCCAGGATAAATATTTGTCCCGATCCTGCCTATCTACTGTACAGATCCCTACACAAGGCGCCGCAATATTGGCTGGTACCTTCCATCCTTTTTCTGAAATGTAGGCGGTAAGAAGCCGTTATCGATGTCCTCTCTCCTTCTGCCTGTATAGACTACTCATTGTTTAGTCCTGCAGTACTACTTCCCAAGGCGAGCAGATGGTGGATTCAATTTTGTCAAGAAAAATAACGTGCAGCATAGCATCAGTGGTGAAACGTAAGGAACGCCAGACTTTACAGAACATAAAACTGAAATGTACACTTACCGTTACCGGTATTCTAATTATTACTACGATTTTGAACATAGGTCTGCGGTCTGTGGCTATGCAAGCATGTAAAAGTGGGCATTACTGATTCTTTCCGTCTACGTTCGGAAGTGGGAGTCTTACATTTTCTGTTTTTATGTCGCATCATTATGAAACACTGAATAACTATGCAACAGACGTTTCGGCCGTTTTGGGGCTCTGAAGAGGTCTGCTTCAAAGGTAGTGGAAATGTCGCTTGTTTCGTTCGTTTAGTGCTGTATAATGACGCTGCCTAACACACGAAATGATAGTGTTTAAATTGATACTGGCCGTGAAAACCTGCGAACTTAACATTCGTGTCAGACTTGTCACTGGCAGAAGGTAGGTATGGTCTGTGATAAGGCGCCTGTAGCTTTTTGCAGGGCCATACGCAAGGCATGGAGAATAGGCCACCGCCAAGGACACAGGCACAGAGGGGCTGCACAAACTGGAGAAAAAAAAGACGGCTTAAGAATTAAGCGCGAAAAATAGGTGAGTCCACGTACCTATCATGTTCCTATCTTCTTCTGTAGAGAAGGGTTTCCCTCCGTCTACAACTGTGAAACGCGCTCTTTTGTCGCAGAGTAATTTCGTCCAAGTAGTATCATAACCCATGTCTATCGCTAACATGATTTATGTGGCGACAGCGCATTGTGTTTGGTTCGACAGGTGCTGCCTACACAACTCGCTTCTGTCCAACACTGTTCTTCCTGGTACTTTAGTTACGGTGTTCTAGGCGATGAACAACATTAACACGTCTTCTCAATATAATGTTTTGAAATTTTTTCCAGGTATGGTTGAAGTGATGCTTATCCGCACATAGAAATAGTCTTGTGGGTATTCAAGACAACACCATTAACTGCAGCATTTTTATCAAAGTTACTATAAATTAAAAATGTTAAAACAGCATTTACCGTGGAGTACAGGCGAAAGGAGACCAAGATTCAGCTATCTTGCCAATAGAATAGTTCGCAGCTGCTAAGCTGGACTTGAATTACACAGTCAAAGAGTTTTCTTCGCTCAAAGTAAGGAAATACAAAGTAAAATTATAATAAAAATGGATATTTCCTCAGCTTCCAAGTATAGCTCTTTTTCCCCTTACTTCTGATCAGTGATTTGTGTATTGTTAGTAAAAACTGTTCCTTATTACGAATCCTACTAAAACCAATGTACAGTACTTCCACAAACAATAAGATACAAATTGTGCTTTACTTCCAATTTTGTATAAATTCCTGCAATTTGTACTTACTACAGTGACACGTTTAATTTATTGTGTGCAGTTTTTTTTATCAAAATAGTTCATTTAAGTAATATTTTTAAATAATGCTTCATTACTATGAAACCTACTTAGAAGATTACAAAAATCTGCTAAATCTACGTAAAAAAACTGCAGAAAGGTAGTTTCACAGGGAAAGAGGAGCAGCACTCACAGGTCTGCCCGGGGCGCAGGATTACCTCGTTACGGCTGTAATGGTGTCTACAGCCCCTAGCACGAAAGCCCATCCACGTGGGCGTGCCCTCACACTAGCAACTGAAAAGTATCCTGTGTTATGATTTTCTTCAAATCTTGTTCGATTTTCGAGACTTGTAGTTGTAGTGGTACTATATTCACCGAAAATTGAGTAATCTGGGAATTGATACATGCAGAAGTGTAAACACTCTTACTGAAATGTTAGTGGGTGGTGGGAGGGGAACAATCAAGATCCCTAACTCCCCCCCTCCGCCGCCCCATCTTGGATCTGTGCGTGACGTGACGCTGTTCGTACTCCAGCTCTGCCTCTACCATCTGATTGTGCTCGCAGTTAGCTAGGAGTTTGTGGAGCGCTTGTATGTGGAGGGGCAGTATGAGAAGGTTGGTTTGTGTTGTGTTTCAGCCATGACGATGCTGCCGCTGCTCCCGAGGGACATCCACGTGCCAGAGCACGCCCTGGCGCGCCGCGGCGCCATCTGCTTCTTCCGGGAGGTGGCCAAGGTCCGTCCCCACCAGCAGGTCAGTGCTACAAACTCTTTGTATTACATCACACGAGACCCAGTCAGCTCACAGGAGTTACCTCGGTGCACAGTAATGAATTAACATAAAAAGTACATTCAAATTTAGTGCTACGGAGCCCTCTCTAACTCTACTGGGTAATTATTTTAATACAAACACGCACGCGGATACCACTTGCTTGTTTCATAAGCTGTTAAATAAACGGCAGGGTTACTCCGCGTTACATTTTGACTTCGTCGAATTATAGACTGTAGTTAATTGTTGCAGTGCCTTAAAAATGGTAATACTCCATAAATAACTGTAAGATTCACAGAATTTCTATAGTGTTCGTGGCGGCCTTGGTGGTATGTTGTGACGTACATAAAGTTTTTAATACTCTGATGTTCAGAAAAACAAACATCTTGAACGACTAGAGATAGGACGTTCATATTCAAAGGACATGACACTAGTGTGTTCTGCAGAAATGATCAGGATTTCAGTCACCTCGGTTCAGCATGTGTCCTGTTCACTAGTAGGCACAGGGTCCACCGCGGGCCCTGATAACTTGTTCGATGCGTGATGGCATCGACGCGTATAAGTCGCGTATGGCGTCCTGTAGTATAGCCATTCATGCTTTATTCACCTAATTTCAAAGTTCCTATGTGGTGTTTGGCATTGGATCACAGCACTGCACCCGTTGCTTCACCATGTCCCACCCACTTTCGATTGGCGACGAGTTTGCTGATTTGGCGGGTCAGGGCCAAAGGCTGACACCCTGTGACGCCAAGAAGATACGTGTTCGTGCAGCATCGTACGGTAGTGCACCGTCTTGCTGATCAATGGCGTTTGCGGTGTCGTGCAGAAAAGGTACGGCCACGGGTCGCAGGATGTCATTCACGTAGGTTACACTGCTCACAATGCCCTGGACACGCACCAGCTGTGATTTGTGGTTGCATTCACTAGCACCCCACACCATAAGGCTTTGATATGGCGCTGTATGTCATGCAAATGCGGTCACTGTTATGCCACTCTCCCTGTCTGCGGCGAACCAAAATGCGGCCATCATTTTCAAACAAATAGAACCTGGATTCGTCTGAAAACACGCTCTGATTCCATTCCTGTCCCTAGTGACGTCTTTCCATACACCATTGCCGTCTAGCATGTTTCTGTACATTCGTCAAACGTAGATGGAGAAATGGACGACGCGCGTGTGACCCCTTGCCATAATAAAAGACGACTGTCGCCCCTCGCAGTGTGCGATGTGTTTCACTGTTGCACCAGAGCGAGGAGGACGCAAATGTGTCGTGCAGTGCCATTCAGATGAGCTGTCGATCTTATCGGGGGGGGGGGGGGGGGTGAATGGTACGATGGTACGTCTTGACCCATCTCGTCGTGTTCTGCGGCCTTCCATTCGGCACACGCCCGTCGCACTGCCTAAAGACTTGGTCCCACAAGTCCAGTAATTTCCCAGATGGATGCCAATAAGTCGGCCTCCTTCAAAATCACTGTGATCTGACGGTACGGTTCGCACATCCGTCTGTGAGAGGCATCCTGCACGTCTGCTCGAGTCACACTGATTCATTGCCCTCGTCTTATACCGACAACGAGAGCCGCAGTTCTTTTTATCGGTAGGTGGTTGAGCGCCGCGAAATCGGTGTTGACCTTAAACCAGCGGGCGGACATGGTTCAAATGGTAATCATATCTGCAAAACATACTAATGTACATGCCCTATGAATATGAACATCCTATCTCTAATCGGTCAAGGTGTTCTTTTTTTCTTTACATTAGTGTGTTTTAACGCTAAGTCGATTAGCTTCATACTGCAGGTTAGCTAAATGACCTACTGAAATATTTTTGATTACATAACTGTACCGAAACTCAAACGCACAGAATTAACTGTAATGCCAAGTCCAAATATCTGCACTCAGGGCCACTAACCGTCATCGCATGACATAATTTTGTGAGTGAGTCTGCAGAGTATAAAAATTGGTTGCTGGAGGTATGACGGCTGTTTGCCGACCAACCATTTGCAAGACATAATCGAGGTTTGATATATGAGACGGTCATCATTCTTCGAAGAAGCCTGGCAAATTCCTCTCCACATATGGTCGACTGCTGATCTTTCAATGCGTAGTCCGAGGGCAGTCAGAAGGAGGTACACTACTTCCGGCATTGGAACTTGGAACCTGTCTCATATACCGCCAGCCACGAATTCCTCTCCTGCCAACCTCTTCGTCGAAGAGCAGCATTTGCAAACTACAGCATCAATTACTTGCTGTATGTATTTCAGTTTCTGTCTTCCTCTACAGTTTTTACCATCTGCAGTTCCCTTTAGTACCTTGGAAGTTATTCCGTGACGTCTGACCAGATGTCCTACCATTCAGTCCCTTCTTTGCGTTAGTGTTTCCCATTGATTTCTTTCCTCGTTGATCTTTCAGAGAACCACCTCATTCCTTACCTTATCGGTCGACCGAATTTTCAACACTCTTCTGTAGCACCATGTCTCAGATGCTTCTATTCTTGTATTTTCTGGTTTTCTCACAGCCCATGGTTCACTACCATACAATGCTGTGTCCAAACGTACATTCTCAGAAATTTCTTCCTCAAGTTAGGCCTGCTTTTGATATTAGTAGATTTCCCTTGGCCAGCAATGTCCTTTTTTCAGTGCTGGTGGGTTATGCATGTCCTCGTTGCGTCCGCCATGGGTTAGTTTACTGCCTAGATAGCAGAATTTCTAAACTTCATCTACTACGTGATCCCCAGTCGTGCTGCTAAGTTCCTCGTTGTTCTCATTTCTGCTACTTCCCATTAATTCTCTTTCTTCGATTTACTCAGCCATATTCTTTACTGATTACACTGTTCACTCCGTTCAGTAGATACCGTAATTCTTCTTCACTTTCCCCGAGGGTAGCAATGTTAGCAGCGAATCTTACCATAGATATCATTTCACCTGAAATTTTAATTCCTCTCTTAACCCTTTCTTTCATTTTCATCACTGCTTCTTCGATGCATAGATCGAACAGTAGGGGCAACAGATTACACTCCTGTCTTGCACCCTTTTTAACTCGAGCACTTCCGTCTCTCCGTCTGTGGCTCTGAGCACTATGGGACTCAACAGCTATGGTCATCAGTCCCCCAGAACTTACAACTACTTAAACCTAACTAACCTAAGGATAGCACACAACACCCAGTCATCACGAAGCAGAGAAAATCCCTGACCCCGCCGGGAATCGAACCCGGGCGTGGGAAGCGAGAACGCTACCGCACGACCACGAGCTGCGGACTCTCGGTCTGTTTCTCGGTCTGTCTCTCGGTCTTGTTGCCTCTTGGCTCTTGTACATGTTGTATCTTACGCATGTTTTGCTGTAGCTTGCCCCTATTTTTCTCAAAATTTCGACCATCTTAGACGATCTGACATTGTCGAACGCTTTTTCCAGATCGACAAATCCTATGAACGTGTCTTGATTTTTCTTTACTTTTGTTTCGATTATCAACCGCAACATCAGAAGTGCCTCTCTGGTGCCTTTATATTTCCTAAATACTCATTTTACTAAGGTTTGAAGCTCCTCTTTTTGTTCTTCCGTGTTTGCGATTTAATAAATGGGTTGTTTTGAAAATCAGCCTTATGCAAACACACTTAGTTTATTTTTATATTTAACCAGACATGTTTCGACACCAGTTTGTCATCTTCTGTGGGTCAAATTTTTTATTTCTGTAAAGTACAGTATCACATTTATAATAATTTAACTGCTGTAGGCCTAAGAATTACAGTATGTGCAATTTGCTTTGTTTTGTTTAGACACTCACTTTAAAATTGCATCGCTACCTGAACTGTAATATTATACACTGGTTTTAGAGCTCGTTTTCTTCGTTTTTAATTTTTTATTTATTTTTATTGGCAGCATGTCATCTACAATCTAGCGAAGAAGAAAATTATTGCGTATTTGTGAAGAACTATTTCGAGTGTAGAAGTTATATACGTTTCTGTACTTATTTTTTTTCGACCTTTTTCGTGTCTCTGGTTGGTGGCTCGATCAACTGATGTTCAGTGCATTGTTTTCGCTCAGTTTTTCACAAATTTCCGCTCACTACCTCAACTCACATGCACTTTCACAAAATGTAGCGAAATGTGATCTGAGCAGACACTTCTAATAGCAAACTCAGTGAGAGGTGTTATGTTATTGTTGCTGCTCAGTTGTTCATCGTTGGCGTTGTTTGTTGTGGCGCTAATTTTGAATGTTTCATCAGAACTGATGCGGTGTGGCTGCTGGGAGAGGTCAGAATGTACGTAATATATGTGTGTGTGTGTGTGTGTGTGTGTGTGTGTGTGTGTGTGTGTGTGTGTGAGAGAGAGAGAGAGAGAGAGAGAGAGAGAGAGAGAGAGAGAGATGGAAGAAGGGGTGGGGAAGGAACCAAGAAAACAAAAGTCTCTTTATTTTAATTTTTTATTTTATAGTCTGTTTGACTAATGTTTTTTGTGGCAGCTCCCCACAAAAAACAATGCACTGAATAGCAGTTGGCCGGCCGGTGTGGCCGAGCGGTTCTAGGCGCTTCAGTGTGGAACCGCGCGACCGCTAAGGTCGCAGGTCGCAGGTTCGAATCCTGCCTCGGGCATGGATGTGTGTGATGTTCTTAGGTTAGTTAGGTTTAAGTAGTTCTAAGTTTAAGGGAACTGATGGCCTCAGATGTTAAGTCTCATAGTGCTCAGAGCCATTTGAATAGCAGTTCATCGTGACACCAACCAGAGACACGAAACAGTACAGAAAAGTACATAACCTCTACACTCCAAACAGTTCTACACAAATGCGCAATAATTTTCTTCATGGCTGGTTTGCAGATGACATGCAGTCAAAAGAAAATGAAGAAAACGAGCACTAAAACCGGTGTGTAATAATACAGTTCAGTAATTTTAAGGCGAGTGTCTAAACAAAACTGAGCAACTTGCACATGTTGTAATTATTAGGCCTACAGCAGTTAAATTATTACAATTGTGATAATGTACTTTACAGAAATAAAAAATTTGACCCACAGAAGATGACACATTGATGTTGAAACATGTCTGGGTAAATATAAAAATAAACTAATTGTGTTTGCGTAAGGCTGACTTTTCCAAACATCCCACCTTTCTTACAGCCAAACTGATCACCATCCCACACATCCTCAATTTTCTTTTATAGTCTTCTGTGTACTATTGTTGCCAGCAGCTTGGATGCATGAGCTCTTAAGCTGATTGTGCGATAATTCTCGTACTTCTCAGCCCTCAGTCATCGGAATTATGTGGATGATTTTTCTCCGAAAGTCAGATGGTGTATCGCTAGACTCATACATTCTACACACCAACGTGAACAGCCGTTATGTTGCCACTTCCCGCAATGGTTTTAGAAATTCTGATTGAATGTTATCTGTTCCTTCTGTCTTATTCGATCTTAAACCTTCCGATGTTCTTTTAAATAA
Source organism: Schistocerca americana (assembly GCF_021461395.2). NCBI lineage: Eukaryota > Metazoa > Arthropoda > Insecta > Orthoptera > Acrididae > Schistocerca > Schistocerca americana. The sequence goes on from NC_060122.1 coordinate 672,255,399, forward strand.
TGGTTATGATAATACTGGATCCCCTGGGTATCCTATATCGACTTCTGCTTCTTCTGTCACGTCATCAGACAAGTCTTCCGCCACATAGAGGCCTTCAGTAGTTCAGCGTACTCTTCCCACCTATCCGCTCTCTCCTCCGCATATAACAGTGGAATTCCCATTGCACTCTTAATGTTACCAAACTTGCTTTTACTTTCACCGAAAATTGTTTTGACTTTTCTATATGCTAAGTCAGTCCCTCCAACAATCATCTCTCTTTCGACTGCTTCACATTTTTTATGTAGCCATTTCGTCTTAGCTTCCCTGCAGTTCCTATTTATTTCATTCCTAAGTATCGGGCATTCTCGGAACATTTTTGTACTTCCTTCTTTCATCGATCAATTGAGGTGTCTCTTCCGCTACCCATGGTTTCTTCACAGTTGACTTCTCTGTACCTATGTTCTTCTGCCTAACTTCTGTGATTGCCACTTGTAGAGATGTCCATTCCTCTTCAACTGAACTGCCTTCTGAGCTATTCATTATCGCAGTATGTTTAGTCACAGAGAACTTCGCGCGTATCTCTCCGTTCCTCGGTACTTCCGTATCCCACTTCTTTGCGTATTGATTCTTCCTGACTAATCCCTTGAGTTTCAGCCTAATCTGCAGCACTGCTAAATTGTGATCTGAGTCCTGCTCCTGGGTACGTCTTAAATCCAGTATTTAATTTCGGAATCTGTCCCTGACAATGATGTAATCTGACTGAAATCTTACTGTATCTACCGGTCTTTCCTAAGTAAACCTCCTCCTCTTCTGATTCCTGAACAGGGTATACACTATTACCATCTGAAATTAATTGCAGAACTCAGTCTTTCTCCTCTCTCATTCATTCTACCAAGCCCATACTCTCCCGTAGCTCTTTCTTCTACTTGTTCCCATACAACCGCATTCAAAATGGCTCTGAGCACTATGCGACTTAACTTCTGAGGTCATCAGTCGCCTAGAACATAGAACTAAGTAAACCTAACTAACCTAAAGGCATCACACACATCCATGCCCGAGGCAGGATTCGAACCTGCGACCGTAGCGGTCACGCGGTTCCAGACTGAAGCGCATACAACCGCATTCCACTCCCCCATCCCCATTAGCTTTGTATCTCCCTTTACCTACTGAATTATCCGTTCAGTATACTTTGTGTATCTCTTCTTTTCCGCTAGCGACGTCTGCGTGTATACCTGAACTATAGTTGATGGTGTTGGTCTTCTGTAGCTTCTGATAACAACCCTATCACTGAACTGTTAACAATAACTCTCTCTCTCTCTGCTCTGCTTCCTGTTCATACCGAATCCTACTCCCGCTCTATCATTTTTTTTGTCTGCTATGCTGCGCAATACTGCGAACTAGCACATTGAGGTCAACACTAAAGGCCTTAATGCATATGCAGGCATCATTGATAAGGTGCCTTCTGCTAGTTGGAAAATAACTATAGAGCTTTTAGTTTTTGAGTGTGAGTTTCTGCCTATGGCGCTTCAGAATAATTCGGGTTTAGGGAGATTTAGTACGGTTCATGTGCAGCATCCTATTGCACGTATGTTTTGTTGCTTAGCTCCAATGTAACTGACAGGGCTAAGGTTGTTAAATGAAAGCCATTATATATTTTATTTTAGTTGATAAAGCAAAGCCTTTATTGAAGCCAGTCAAATGTTGCAGTCAATATTTGTGTAGTTTTACTCACGTGAGATAACACAAAGGTGATCAACTTTCACCCAGAAAATATTAATAATAGTCTTTCAGTGTTTATACGTACGTGATATTTAATGATAGTTCTGAAATTAATTAGAATTTCCATTAGATTTGGTATCAGTAATGTCTGATAAGAGAATCTGTCCACAATTTAACTATGTCTGGGTAATGTTTTTTAACTTGCAGTTCAGTGTTTTCGTTTCCGCAGCTTCACTGAAATATTAATTATTCCATTACAATTGGGTTTTCATGGAAAATTATGGTGATGAATTCAGTTAAGTTCTCACCTGAATGCATCATTTTTAGTTATTTTACTAATTAAAGGGATCAGTTGTGTCAGCTGCAGGAATGTAAATAGCGTACATTACACTCGTTTTTGTTGCACGAAATATTCTATTTTGGGCTAGATAATTTTCTTACCCTTTACAAAACACACGTTACACAACAATTAATACCTTCCCACCTCTAAGATTAAAATAAGAAACCAATAATATGACTATTCTCCCTCAAAAGTCTTAGAGCTCGATGTTGACCGTCGTGATCTTACGAGTCGAGTTTCTCGACAGCGGACGGTTACCAGCCTCTCTTAGAGGTTACTGAAGAGGCAGAGACCTTGATTTGATGTGTCCACCTGCTCACTGCGTTCCCCTCGGCCTCGTGCTCTCGATCTTACCTTCCGTGATTATTCTCTACAGATTTTTCTCCACCTCTTCACTCACTGTGGCCAAAGAACTGGTTGATACGAGAAAAAATGGTTCAAAAATGGCTCTGAGGACTATGGGACTTAACATCTGAGGTCATCAGTCCCCTAGAACTTAGAACTACACTGCTGGCCACCGTAAATGCAACACCAAGAAAGACAAGAGGTAGCACAACAAAATTTATTTTGTAGATAACATGTTGACCAAGTATCAAATGATTACGCTTACAGACGTCTGTGACATGTGGTTCCTGCCAGAATCAGTAGCCAGAGTAGCTGCCATTGTTGGAGATCACCGCTGCCACACGTCTCGGCATTGAGTCAAAGAGACGTTGGATGTGTTCCTGGGGTACAGCAGCCCAAGCAGCTTCCACACGTTGCCAAAGATCATCTGGTGTGGCAGCTGGGGATGTAATCTGGGTCACTCGTTGAGCAACCATGGACCACATGTTTTCTATCGGCGAAAGATCCGGAGAGCGAGCCGGCCAGGGAAGCACTTCAATCTGGTTGTTGACGAAGAACCTTTGGACAATGCGTGCCACGTGTGGTCGCGCATTATCCTGTTGAAATATGGCTGTGGCCGAGCCCTGAAGGTAAGGAAGGACAACTGGCTCCAGCATCTCGGATATGTAGCGCCGGCTATTTAAAGTACTGGCAACGCGTACTAGAGGCATGCGAGAGTAATATCCAATACCGCCCCATACCACAATGCCCGGTGCAAGACCAGTGTGGTGGTGCATAACGCAGCTGTCCAGCATCCTCTCTCCACGGTGTCTCCACACTCGAATCCGACCATCGTGGTGCTGCAGACAGAAGCGTGCCTCGTCAGTAAAGACAACGTCATTCCATTCTGCCGTCCACATCCGTCTGTCATCACACCATTGGCGACGAAGACATCTGTGGTTCTGCGTCAATGGTAGTCGAAGCAATGGACGTCTTGTGGACAGACCACTCTGCTGTAAACGGCGTCGAATGGTACGCGCAGACACTGGATGATACGTTACAGACGCAATGTGCTGTGCTATGGTTCGGGATGTCACTGAGCGATCCGTCACTGCCATGCGCACAATTTGCCTATCAGCACGTGCAGTGGTGCACCGAGGTGAATGCGATCGACAACGTCGGTCCGTCGTACCCTCCTGCATCCAACGGTCACATATCCGCATTACAGTTGTTTGGTTTCGTCCAACACGACTAGCGATTTCTCTGTATGATAATCCACAATCTCGGTAAGCCACTACCCTTCCTCTGTCGAACTCGGATACTTGATCAAACGATGTTCGCTGTTGTCTACGAGGCATAACTGATCGTCTTGTGAAACAACCACAAGGTAAACACACGTGCCGAACGTACACTCGTCGAAATCGCCAAGCCTTAAATGGCGCTATGAGGTGGCGCCACAGGCGCGCGTGATGTGCGTCTGCGCTGAAATTCTAATCAGTTGCATATCTCATCGCTGCAAACCCATGGTGTAAATTTCACTTCATTCGGATGCTTCCTTCAGGGTGTTGCATTTACGGTGGCCAGCAGTGTACTTAAACCTAACGAACCTAAGGACATCACACACATCCATGCCCGAAGCAGAATTCGACCATGCGACCGTAGCGGTCGCGCGGTTCCAGATTGAAGCGCCTAGAACCGCTCGGTCAGACAGGCCTGGAGATAGTGAGTGGCTCGATAATGGACCAGTAATTGACCTTTCGATTCATTTTATGAGAAACACCCTGTGCCAGCACCAAATCTCAAGCCCATCACCGCTGCTTGTATCTGACCATGTTTCGCAACCGTAAAAGAAGACGGATTTTTGTGCTATTCGTTGTCTCTCTCTGTTCTTCCAGATCTTGGTGAGCTGCTTCATAACCACTCACTCAAGGGTGATCCGTCGTCTTACCTTCAGATCTCGTGGCTCGGATGGTTGACTCAAGGTTGATAAAACAGTGCACGCCTTCCATTTCCTTTATTTGACCTGTGAGTTGGGCCTGTGCTCCTCGATCAGTTATCATGAGTTTGAACTTGCTGAGTCCGATGTCTAACCCACTTGACAGACTAACGTTCCTTAGTTTTGTCAGTATTTCAAAAATGGCTCTGAGCGCTATGGGACTCAACTGCTGAGGTCATTAGTCCCCTAGAACTTAGAACTAGTTAAACCTAACTAACCTAAGGACATCACAAACATCCATGCCCGAGGCAGGATTCGAACCTGCGACCGTAGCGGTCTTGCGGTTCCAGACTGCAGCGCCTTTAACCGCACGGCCACTTCGGCCGGCATTTGTCAGTATTTCAGCAAGTTCATTTTCACTACTTGCTTAAAGCACGGTGCGATCAGTTAACGGAGATTTTTAGTAGCTTTTCCACCAATTAAGATGCCTTTAATGCAACCATCAAGAGCTTTCGTAATGATGATGACTATTACATTAATAAAAATCTGAAAACAATTGTTTCCGGTTTTTAGTTACTTGCTGGGACGCATGTAACAGTGCTAAGGGGATTACAACAGCTTCTGTAGTGGGTTTGTTACCGCGTGGTTTTGAGTTGGAGAGCTGATGCGCGAGTCATGGCAGCGCGTTTACATCGGGAGGTTTCAGGCAGCGGTTTTTGTGCGTTTTTTAGGCCTAGTGCTGGTGTCAGTGGCTCTCGCTAACAGCCGTTTATGTGTACAAGCAAAGTCTTCCACGATCTATCAGCTGGCGAAGTGCCTCACACGATATCTACAAGACAAGTGTTCTACTCCTGGAGGGCATAACCCGTAATGTTCTTCAATATATTGCATGAGCATGTCCATATATGTGATTGGTCAACTTGGGTTCCTCGCCTCGACAGTCGAATTTTTCGTATTTCGTAAAAACTTCTGTTGGTACTTAATGCCCTCTTCTTTTTCCAGAAACTTGTTCTCTGAAAGCATTCCAATCTCACCTTCCGTTGTGTGTACTTTGTTATTTATCTGTCGTCAATTTTTCAGGTGTAGTAGACAACTGCCTTTATTTTGCAAACATATGCGTCTCTGCCTCAAGTTAAGAGTATGTCATCCGTCGGGACCACTGACCTGCACCTGCGACAGCCATACTGGAACGTGCCTGCTTTGGGCGGTATTTTACAGCAATTTTTTTTCTCCCTGTGACACAATTTACAGGATAGCTGTGCTCGCATCTGCAATCAAACGTAACATCTTCAGGAAACATTCCCAAGTTCTGAAAGCATCTCCCCACCTATCTTCTCCCTACGTTCTCCAGCATTGTGTACGTTTCAACATCTTCCCACGGCATATCGTCGCGTACGTTGTGGTCAGAAACATCGCCGATGCCTCACTTGCCAGAACACTTTCTTAAAGATAGTAAAGCAGAGAAATTACCTTTTAAGTATTTTAAGACACTATCAACGGGGAAGGAGTGGTGCCTTTACATACTGTCGGACAAGGTGAAGCGTGATTAGTCTGAAAACGTTACATTTTACCACTCAGTACACCAACAATAGCGTTCATGTACCTCTTGCTGTCAGAGACATTTGCCGTTTTTGGACTGTAGAAGCCGACTCAACGGCGCAGAATCTTCGACACGATCAGTCGTGCTCCGGCTGCCATGCTGCAAAGTAGACAAAACTCTGTAGCGAAGGTGTACCCTTCGTTACAGCGACTCAAACAAGGTGGCGGCCGTTCCGTGCTGTGATAATGTGTCATCGAATGCCCACTCCTGTATCAAATCATTACACACACGCTCAGCTGTCGTAACAGCCTACCCTGCGAGGTCAGACAACTTTGCATATCGCTCTGATCCGTTGAAACTACAATGTTAATACAGCCAATGCGATGCAAACGGTGAATTATTTCTTCAGATTTTTTTGTTACTTTGACTATTAATGAGTTTTTATGTTATCTGATGTTAAAAACTGTTCAGAATTAGTCTATAATGCAGTACAGAAATCTATTTAGAAGCTCCAGGTGAGGTAGCAGCTCCTGTGAACAAAGATTAGTCGACGGTCAGAGGGACTCCGCAGTGTTCAACGCGTTCCCGGATACTGCAGCTGGAAGCTCTTGTAGTGAAGGCGTGAAATAATGTTGAACTCCTGGCACGCTCGTCCGTACCAACGAACATTCCTATCAAGCCCGTACCGTCGTAACTGAAACATTGATGACTGATTAGTAAAATAAGTAGCCCCTATAATTTGATTTGAGTCTCACCAGCGATGTTTCATTTGACTCCTTCCTCTTGACAATTCATTTCCATTCAGTCAACATGTAATAGGACTTTCGATCACTCGTTAACAACTCTCTTTATACCTTATCCATATCGAGTAGATACAAAACACAAAAACTATTTAATCCATACACGGATTTGTCACAGGATTTGGTATCAAAGAATAATCAGCGCATAGAGCGGATACACTCCTGCAACCAGTGGCGCACCGGCAAATACGCAGTTACCACGGTTAATAATTTTTCATAGTCATACTGCCACATTAGACAAGAAAAGGTGATAATATAATTGAAATTTTCTTTCTCCTTTCAACTTCATTGTAAGCACCTCGATTCAGTGTGATGAAGCAGTAGACCTTTCTGGCTTCTGCGCTCTTTCTATCTCTTTTTGCGCTCGTAATAACGTCATCGCCCAGTGTCGCGCCTCTAACGCGAAAGTCCTCGCTTATCACAATGCAAAACGTAAGGTTTTCATCAGGATGTGATCGTGGTTGATTAAGCGCGCCGGAGCTGGAGGCTGGTGTGATGCAGGAGAGGCGAGGCGAGCAGGACTGCGGCAGCTCGCGTCCCCCACCCTCACCCCCCTTCGCGCGGTGTTACCAGCCGCCGTGCCGGCCTGCTTCCCACTGCCCAAGGCCGGGCGGCTGACAGCTGACAGCGTGCCCAGTCCACTCACTTCCTCTGCGTTTGCATAAGCTAGCTACACTCTGCCTCGTCGCTTTCCTGTACCCGATTCTCGCCTGCATTTCAGACCGTGTTTGGAAACTGGAATCGAATATATTGAGGCGAAAAAAGTAAAGGGATAGGGATATGCACAGATGCAGATGGTAGTAATATCGCGTACACAAGGTGTAAAAGGGCAGGGCATTGGCGGAACTGTAATTTGTACTCAAGAGATTCATGTGGATAGGTTTCCGAAGTGATTATGGCCGCACGACGTGAATTTAAGACAGTTTGAACGCGTAATGGTAGCTGGAGCTACACGCATGGGACATTCTATTTCGAAAATCGCTAGGGAATTCAGTATTCCGTGATCCACAGTGTCAAGAGTGTGCTGAGAATTCCAAATATTGGGCATTAACTCTCACCACGGACAGTGCAGTGACCGACGGCCTTCACTTAACGATCTGGAGCAGCGGCTTTCTCATAGAGCTGTTTGAAATAGCTGTTTGAAATAGCTGCAGAAATTAATATGGGGCGTACGACGAATGTATCCGTTAGGACTGTGCGGGAGTACGTGGCGTTAATGGGCTGTGGCAGCAAACAACCGACGCGAGTGCCTTTTGTAACAGCATAACATCGCCTGCAGCGCCTCTCCTGGGCTTGTGACCATATCAGCTGGACCTTATACGACTCGAAAACCGATTTCAGTTGGTAAAAGCTGACGGTGGGGTTCGAGTGTGGTGCAGACCCCACGAAGCTATGGACCCAAATTGTCAACGATGAACTGTGCAAGATGGCGGTGGCTCAGTAACGGTTTGGGCTGTGTTCACATGGCATGGACTGGATCTTCTGGTCCAACTGAACCGATCATCGATTGAAAATGGTTATCTTCGGTTACTTGGAGACCATTTGCAGCCATTCATGGATATTATGTTCCCAAACGACGACTGAATTCTTATGGGTGACAAGCGCCATGTCGACAGAACACGGTTGTTCGCGATTGGTTTGGATAACATTCTGGACAATTTGAGCGAATGATACGAACACCCAGATCGGCCGACATGAATCCCACCGGACATTTATAGGACGCAATCGAGAGATCAGTTCGTGCACAAAGTCCTCAAAATCCAGCACTTCCGCAGTTATGGTCAGCTATAAGAACAGCATGGCGTAATGTTTCTACAGGGACTTGTTGAGTGCATGCCATGTAGAGCTGTTGCACTACGCCGGGCAAAAGGAGCTCCCACACGATTTTAGGAGGTAGCGCATGACTTTAGCCACCTCAGTGTAGACTAAGTAAAATCGCAGAACATGGACAATTATTGTTACATACACATTCATGAAATAATTAAGAAATATGAATTTTGATAACGTCGAGTTTGTCTCGTAATGTGATCAGTATTACTTGCAGCTCTTTGTTCTGATTACATAGACAGGAAGAATTCAAACACAATGTAATGCAAACATAATTCCCACTTTTAGTGTATGCCATATATCATTTAATTCATCATGTATGATGGCAGTTGTATCAGTAGGTTCACAACGGTACTGTGTACCACAGATATCGTTAGGTATCTTGGACGCTGGCGGTGCTAGCGTGTTTTTAGCCTTTAATCATACCTTAATATACGAGGGCTATTCGGAAAGTAAGCCCCGATCGGTCGCGAAATGCAAACCACTGTGAAAATCCGATGAAATTTTGCACAGATGTGTTGGGTAGTGTCCCTAGTATGTCCGTCGATTGCGGCACGTTGCTCTATTCAGTTCTGAGCGGCCGCGCGGGATTAGCCGAGCGGTCTCAGGCGCTGCAGTCATGGACTGTAAAGGCTGCGTTCACACTGCCGGCCGGGCCGGGCCGGGCTGACGCGTACTGGCTCGGCTCGTGCCTAGCCAGCTCAGGCCGACGAGTAGTGCATTCACACTGCGCGCCGCGCCGAGCCGGGACGGCGAAATGGGGGAAAATCCACTTCTCCGATTTTCATGTTCTAAAAATTCTTAGCGGTATATAAGACTGCGCCACATCGTTTAATGAACTCATTTTTTCCTTAAAAGCGTTACTTACGTCGTGAAAAAAGAAAAAGTCTACTTTTCGTTTCGCGTGATTTCTTAGTTTCGTAACGCTTCCCAACCAATTTTGAAGAAAGTATGCGGCTAAAAAATCTGATTTTTGTGCTAGTGTAACATCTTAGCTTCGTATTGAATCATTTATCTTTTCATATTTCTTAACAGTCATTGTGAAATGATGCTATTTGTCAACGTTGTGCACTTGATTCACAAATCTTGTAGTGAAAAAGTTATGTAGCGGGTAGCTTACTGTTAGATCCGTTTTAGACCATACATTGTTGCGAATGAAATGTAGCTATAAGTACCAAAAAGTTTTTGAAATGATAATGACACTGATATCTGTCTCTGGTCACAAGTAATGCGAGATATTCAGTGGCGTCAGTGCCGCGTCCGCAAGCCACGGAGTTCGAGCGGTTACAGCTTGGTTTAATGTAGTCATATAATGCAGGACAGAAAAAAACTAATTACTAGTGATCAGTGGTGTAAAACTAATCACAAAAACAAACTGGAGATTTGTGATACGTTTACTGCAGAAACTGAAGCGCAATTCTGTAGTCTCGTTGTCTACTTTGACAGAAAAAATAATGGAGAGTTAATGAAACTACTGTACATCGACACAGATGTGCGTTTCATTGTTCTTCATTGTTTTTTTTTTTCTTCCTTGGCGGGCTGCGCTGCACTGTCAAGGTAATCCCCACTCTTTGGCTAAATGGATGTCAGCTGCCGGAGTCCAAATAAATAAATTTTAAAAAATCCCCACCCTTCGACAGCTGACAAGCAAGTCAGTAGAAAACGCAGCTGCAGCCAACAGCTGCTCGCCTTTAGCTAGTCTGTGCTGTCGTGTAGAACAATGTCTTCACTCTTTTATTCGTATTGTTTTGAATCTGCTGTAACTCGTCGAGTTATGAAGTACAGAAGAACTAGGAGGTTATGGATTCATCCCATAAATAGCGACAGACATTTAGGAGAGTTTTTTTCTTTACATGAAGAACTTAAAAACTATCCTGAAAAATTTTATTCATATTACAGAATGAATCATAATACATTTTAGTATGTGCTGCAGAACATTCAAGACAAAATTTCGAAACAGAACACAAATTTGAATGTAAATACGGTAGATTAAATAAATGAAATAAAAGTAATTTCTCATGTATCATTATAATAAACGTAATTTTTCCTCACTGATTGTGAAATGTGAGGTAACATCTTAAAATAAAAGACGTGTGCAGTCACACTTGTGATGAAAGCAGAAGGGAGATGTGTGATGCGTATACTGCAGGAGCAGTAGTGCTGCGCCACAGGCTCGCGCCTGCGGTCGGCTCGCGCCGGCAATATTAAACATTCGAGATGTCGCCGGCTCGGCTCCGGGAGGCGTACGCCGTGTCGGCGCGGCCCGGCCGCCAGTGTGAACACCACAATTCAAAACCATGTGTTTGATATCGAAGCGGGCGGCGGCCCGGCCAGGCTCGGCTCGGCCCGGCCGGCAGTGTGAACGCAGCCTAAAGAGTCCTCCCTCGGGCATGGGTGTGTGTGTTTGTCCTTAGGATAATTTAGGTTAAGTAGTGTGTAAGCTTGGGGACTGATGAGCTTAGCAGTTAAGTCCCATAAGATTTCACACACATTTGAACATTTTTGAGTTCTGAGCGCAAAGTGAGCACATAGAGATGCCTAGAAAATAGTGTCTCCTGCCAAGTATGAGGGCCAGGCGAGAGATTTCACCTGATGTACAGCCCACATAACGTAAGTCATGCCTTTCGTTCTTCGTAACAATTCACGGCTGCAATCTGCAGGGGCAATGAAGATGTTCGTGCAGCGTTTTCGATGGGAAGTGTTTGATCACCCACAGCACAGCCTGTAATTTTCTCGTCCTCCGTTTGATATCTGCTCACGTGAACCAATGGGTACGAAGACAACATTTTGGCACAAACAACGAGTTGTAAACGAGCGTCAAGAAATCGCGGAAAGCACTGGCGGTCGCCTTGTATGACGAGGGTACTGGGAAGTCGGTACGACAGATGTCTTAACTCGGAGCGGCGACTGTATATAGAAGTAGCGGACTATTGCTGAAAGAAGTTTTGATTTTCACAGTGGTTTCCATTTCGCAACCGATCGGAACTTCACTTTCAGAACAGCCCTCATATATTGAGGCTAGTAGAGATTTAGAGTGTGAAATAATACGGGTGAAGGCACAATGTCAAAAGTGGTCCAAACGTGGTAATCATGCGCTTTTATAGAATTCGCGCCTCAGGAACTGTAGTGTAGAAAATTTCAGGGACGGATTGAAGGAAGTCATCCGTATATTTTCTAAGTATGTAAAAATAAAAGAGGGAGATTTCAGTAGCTGTAAAGTAATTGATTCTTCTCTTTAGGGTATAGAGGAGGGAGGGGGGCGGAGGACAAGAGAAAGCGATTCGTGTAATAATGCCATGCCCGAAAGGGCCTTCAGTGATCATAGAATCGACTACTAAAGGTGAAATCGTAAATCTCTTAGTTACAGACAGGCCCGAACGTTTAGACACTGTTAAGGCACAACAAAAATCATTTAGCATAAGACCGTTACAGCATCACTGAATACAGCTCTCACAAGGGAAACTCCCCATCGCACCTGCTACATATGTGGTTGTAACATGATCCAGTGGATAGCCCGCCAAAAACTGAACACAGATCAGGCATGAAGACAGGAAGAAGGTGTACTAAACTGTGGAAAAGAAGCAAAATCGAAGCAGTGAACGGTCCAAGTTTAACATTTGCGACATCGAATATATTCTTACAGCCGTGGCGTTGTGGTTATTTGGTCACAGTGTTGGACTGTGAAGGGGGAGAATCGTGTTCGAGCCTGCCTCGTGCCGTATATTTTTCTGTTTTTTATAAAGTGATGATATATCCGTCCGGTTATTGACGTATCTGTTTACTGCACTCAGATTTGTGCCGCGGAGTAACGTCCGTTTGCAACAGCGAGGAGCCAGTAAGGGACCTCCAGACGTACATGCTTCCTATTTGTTCTACACAAGTGCCACACGTTGTGATTCTTGAGTTGCGTTTTGGAGGTTTTGGCTGTTGAATTCCTTTGTTGTTGCATAGTTCACACCTGCTTATTTGGTGTCTTCATTCCTGTGAGAGGTCTACCCGCCATCTCGCCTCTCTCACTGTTCATCATATGTGCTTGCGACGATAAATACATTCTTACCACATGACTAATATTCTATAACACTTGAAAAAAATGACAATTGAAAAAAACTACACGATGAGGACAGGGACGTCAATGATAGGATGGGAAATTCATAATTTTGTGGAATAAAAAATCGGGCTCGAGGGAGATTTGAACACGAATTTCCCGCTTCGCTGTCCAGCAACAGGATAAACACATACCCACGACGCCGTGATGCTTGCAATTCGACCGATGTTGCACTTCTTGAGCTTGGAGAGTTCACTGTTTCGATTTTGCTTTTTTTCAGTTCAGTAAACATTCTTCCTGTTTTCATGCTTGATCTGTGTTCAGTTTTTGACGGCCCATCCACTGAGCCATTTTGGAGCTAAATCTGAGTCGAGGGGACGGGGAGATTACCTTGTCAGTAGCGAAGTTAAGAAAGGTTGGTTCAAATGGCTCTGGCACTATGGGACTTAACTTCTGAGGTCATCAGTCCCCTAGAACTTAGAACTACTTAAACTTAACTAACCTAAGGACATCACACACATCCATGCCCGAGGCAGGATTCGAACCTGCGACCATAGCAGTCGCGCAGTTCCAGACTGAAGCGCCTACAACCGCTCGGCCACTTCGGCCAGCAGTTACGAAAGGCAGGATGATATTTCTGTTTAGTGTGTGCAATAACAAAACAAATTTCATATTACCTCATGAGTCAACGTTACACATTATTCTCTGAGACCGAAAGCGTTTCGTGTAAATTGGCAAAATTCAGCGAGCATTGCATATCACACATTCGACAGGTACGTTCCGAGCAAAGTTGTGAGGGCTATGAAAGATCCGCCTTGGTTCAGCAGCCGTGTTGTAAAGTGACTAAATTACGAAGTCAGTATCTGAAGTGGCTTTAGAGTCAGTGCATTCTGCAGAGGCCAACGTCCTTGCTGCGGTGCTAACACCGTTTCCCGTAAGATCACCGAAGTTAAGCGCTGTCTGACTGGGCAAGCACTTGGATGGGTGACCATCCGGTCTGCCAAGCGCTGTGAGCAAGCGGACTGCACTTAGCCGTTGTGAGGCAAACTGATGAGCTACTTGATGGAAAAATAGCGGCACCGGTCTCGGAAATTTACATACGGCCGGGAGAGCTATGTGCTCACCACATGCCCCTCCATGTCCGTATCCAGTGACGCCTGTGGGCTGAGGATGACACGGCGGCCGGTTTGTACCGTTGGGGCCTTCATGGCCTGTTCGGGCGGAGTTTAGTTTTATTATTCTTCAGAACTGACAGAGACATGAAATTTTGCAGATGTTGACACAAATCACTGTCATTAGGTAGAAGATACAATTAATTTTTAATTCCATGGTCTCAGCTTTAGAGCACGGCAATAATCGTTGTAGGCCTCTCTCTTAAATGAGCAAACGTCAGATCCACCTGATTATGACTTAAATTTTTCAACTGAAATACCAGCCGCCTTACAATATTAGGTTCACTTATAAGCAACTTGATTCAGTGTTGCTTCTAAAACCATTGACAATGTTTCACATCAGATAAATGTTGCAAGAACTACCATCTTACGTGACGCTGCCAGAAAAGTGAACAAGTACACTTTCTGTTCTTCCTGTGAAGAAAAAAATACGGGCCTCTCAGGGAAATTACCCAAGTCTTTTTCCCTTGTGGACGTATCGAGACATAAAAGAGCGTTCATACACTACGGTATAAGTGCTGATTTACATATCCATGTTCGAACGCTTTGAAAAGAGCTTGGCTTGATGTCGGCGAAGTGAGATAGAATTCTGTGCTAGTGGGATTCTTTTGCTTTCTTTAGGTCCCTCCCCTACCTCTTTCTCGTTATGCCACTTCTCACCGAAATCATTAGGGGAAGACATCATGTTGAACCGTAACGATCCTCTTCCTTCGTTTTGGTGGGCCGGCCGCTGGCTCAGAAGAACAGTCTGGGGAAACAGCGGCCAAAAATGTGACACTGTCAAAGAATCCAACTTTCTTAACGGGAAGTCTTGAATACTATGCTTCTGCGGAAGTTGAGCTGGAGCGTTGCACCTTCTGTCTTTGTGGTAGTGCCTTCTGTCCCGCTGATTTTCGTTGTCGGCAGTTGGGTAGGCTGTATAAACGCAGGTCACCGACATGGCGTCCAGCGTGGCGTGCAGTGTGACTGCCGAAGTGGAAATACAGACCAAGATAAACCTCGCGTGATCTTACAGAGGTCGCCGATACCTCTAGTGCCGACTCTGACCTCGAAAAAATCACTACTCTTGCCACGCCAATAGGTTTATAATGTAAAACTGCGCACACGTAAATCGGAGATTCAGGCTGAATTTTACATTCGTTTCTTAGGAGTCAGTTCTGTTCTTGTGTTCCGAGGGATGTAAACGATAGTGTTAATTTTTGAATCAGAACAGAGGAAAATGTTGGGCGGTGCTTATTCTACCATATCTTTTTATTTATACCTCTAATGTTCGTAGGTGCTTTTTCACCAGCTACTGCAGGAACAAACGTGACATCAGATACTGGAATTTGTTGAACTGAAGAGTGAAAGAGCAGCACAATTGCAGTAATTGAAACTATACACGTAAGGACGGTGATTTCACTCCAAAATCGTGTCTTGAAAAATAACAACCAACTTAAGTAGCATGCGACATGATGCTTTCGCGGCCATTGCCATCTTCAGTAAAGCTTTCCGGGTATATGACAGCGTCGCTTTATCCAGGAACTTAAGGCGATCGGTTACATGGTTTTATTTATCAGACTTTCAATTATTATTTATTTGTTAGTCGATAAAGAGCACGCTAAGTTTGTAGATCTAACTAGTACGACGGTAAGATATAAGCACTCATATTTTCTTCAAGGTCACGAAAACGGTGAAGGACACGTCTGGGCTGCAGAGCCTCAGCTGTGTCGTAATGTGTGAACAGATGTTACCACTGAGGTGGATTATACGCCGTTCCGATTCAGAAGCAGTACTTTCTCTGCCTCCTTCGTGATGTGAAGAAAACACTACGTGGATGTGGGAGGATTTTATTACTGGGCAAAGATAAATCCAACCAAGTAATGTTACCAAAACGAAGAAGGAACAAGTCACCTTCCATCCCGTTCGTGTACCCCTCTTATCATTAATGTAGGTTATGGTACCTTCAGTAATACATATTGGAAACTGATCTGTATATATTGTGGCGTTCGCTGTGTTATTCAGTGCTTTGGTATTTAACTAATTTGTAAATGAACATGATAATCTTATTTTATTACACTGAGTAATCACTACATAATTTTTCTCCCGGCTAAAGATTTGGTCAAGTTGCTAAAGAACTCCAAGTTAACGTCGTGTTAAAGTGTTGTCTGTAAGTTGTGTAAGTGTCACTAAATCACAGTTCATACAACAGATTCTATACAATATTGATTAACATGGAAGCAGTTATCTTCAGCAAAATGATCATTAAAACCACCGAATATCAGCCGCGCATAACACTGATGTATGTTACCTGAAACAATATTCTTCGCAACTAGTGCGTAATTAATTTCGGCTCCATACATCAGCTAGAAAAGTTTGTTATAACGATCGTGCTATGAGCACTGTTTTTAAAGAACCAATCTGACTCGAATTATTTTCATTAAAATGAGTTCGGGACCACCGGTGCACATTTATTTTTACACATTTGTATTATGTTCAGCATTTAAGTCTGCAGAGTTGCGTAATTTGAATTTGCCGCTGTGATAATTGTGAAGATGGCGGCAGACAATTGATAGAGACTTTCTATTGTGAGAGCAAATAAGTATTTTAAATGCTTATTGAACTTTACACAAACTCTACTTTCGTATTGTGCACTATTTAGACTTCATCAAGCAAACATTTGATTTGTTTCTAAGGAAAACACAGACAAAAACGCGATACAAATTGCTATCATCAATGGCTGCGCTCCTTGCAGCGGAAAGAAACAATTAACACAGATAATGCTTACTGAGAGAGGAATTACAGTTACAAATAATTGTTCACTCATGTTTATAATAATAATTAACTCTATTTTCAAGTAATAATTAACAAATAATTACATTTTCTTGACAGACCTCAGTTTGATATGCGTCTTGCGTGCTGAACCTACAAAAGCCAACCAACAAAAGGTAAAAACAAAGGAAGACAAACGCAGATCATAAAAGCACTTTACAATTATCATTGTCTTTGTATGATACACATCGATATGTCCAATTATATCGTAGAATATTATATAAATAATTAATTCACTATAAGTTTTCATTGTTTTTTTATACGTCGAATACATCATGTTTATAACTGTTAGAGGCATAATTTCCTCTCGTCGCACTGTAGCCAAAAATTTATCTCGTGGATGTTACAATATCGTGGTGCATCTCTGTAATATTTAGCGCTATTTTTTATTACTTTATACTGTAAACAAAACTTTTTGCGTATTCTATAAGAATATCATTCGCCAGTCTTAAACTTGTTGAAGAAGAGAAGGGAAATTAAAAACATTTAGTAATCGCCTGATATTGTAACAGCTTCATAAATTATATTTTGAAAAATTATACAATAGCAGTTAATTTAGAAGCCAGATATAGCTGAGCAGAAGAAAGGCTCTCCATTCAGAGCTGTCGGAGTAAGCTTGTTGCTTACGAACTTAGTCCATCGCAATTGTAAAACACTTCAACGGTGCGGGTTTCCCACGCCTTTTCGCAATGGCAACATGGGCCGTCACGGCGACGTTAATTACATAAGGGAACAAATTGAACAATAAGTAGATATCGAAATCATGGAGACTAGTTTTCTGTAATGCCGTTTAATTATCACTGAACCATGCAGAACTGAAAAACACCGGCGAAAAACTCACCGTTAAATTTCATTGCGTGTCGTTCTTGCGATGGGAAGTTTATCTTGTAACTTGACGAAACCCTGAAGCGGGCAGAGCTCCACTGAAATCGATAGGGCTGGACACAACCATCATCTAAACCACAACCAATTCATTTGATCGCCGCCTCCACCACAAAGCTCCTGCTCGGCGGACCGCGACGTTTATTTTTTGCAGTTGGAAAGTCAGTATATCACGAGAAACGTACTTTAGTAGCAAATTGTACCACTGAGAAGTTTGATAATCTTTTCTTCCATAATCAGGGACATTAATTGTAACTGATATTTCCAGTCTGTGCGAGATGGACAAGCCTCACTGTGTGTATGTTGTGCACTATCGTTATTTGGAAAGCAAAGCAAGTGACAATCGCTGAAGTAGAGAAAAACAAAAATTGCTTGATGTGAATATAAATTCAAATGTTCCGAAGTTGTTTCAGAGGGTATTTCGTTCCAATGTTTCCTCTCTGCCTGAACGTCAAAACGCTTCTACTAGCGTCTCATTTCGTAATGTTAATTCGCTCAGCATCTCCTTACACAGTCCTACTGTACCCCATAACTAGTGTTTTAATTTTTTTTAAGTTCATCTTATAATATACAGAAAATAAGCCAAATGATTTGCTTTCTGTGTAAGTTAAAAGAGTTTATTTTATATGGCGCCCGAGGTATATGTCTGAATAACGTGAATATAAATTCAAGTCTTCCGAAGTCGTTTCAGAAGGTATTTCGTTCCAAATTACAATATTCAATATTTAAGAAAGACGAGAAACAATACGCTCTTAATTCTTACAAAATCTTACAGATTTCCTTGTTCTTTACTCGGACATGCACATGGCCGTAACTTCAGCTGGGAGAATTCGGTTTGTGGTGCTTGTATGCCCGACGTTCTGTTCTCGGTGCGTTGCACTTCAGGGCTTCGACGCATTAGTGATGCTCCAGCAAAGTGTGGTAAAACCCTTTCCTATTCGTTGTATATATTAATGACCTGACAGACAAAATTAACAGTATACTCCGACTTTCGCAGAAGATGCAGTATTCTATAGTGGAGTAAACGTCACAAAACGAAAAAAAAGTGAAAAACAACAGTAGCAATGCGTCACCATTGGAACCCGTTAACTCGTACAAACAGCTGGATGTAACAGTTCTTGTGGATGTGAAGTATCTCGTACACCAAACCCTTCATCTCCCCCCACAAAAGAAATTCGTGGGAGTGATATTTGGAGAACACCATGGCCACGGTACTGCCCCCCCCCCCTCCCCAACCCAAGAAAGGGGGCAAAAAATGTCTAAATGTTCTCTGACACCAGTGACAAAGTGTGGTGGGACCCTTTCATACTGGAAGTATAATCATGGACTGACTGCTAGCGGGACATTGCCCACCACTTCCGGTAGTATTTAATGGAGAAAGTTACTGCAATCTCCTTCACCTGGTGTGTTAGGCATGGGATATATGGCCCAATCAGATGGTCTTGAACAATACCAGCACTCACGTTCATGGTAAATGTATATTGATAGTGGAACACATGACGTTTTCAGCAACATCCCTGAAACAATATCCATCAGACTGCAATTTGAACACAATCTCTGAACATCACTAGCGCCAATAACTTCACGGACATCTAGCAGGCAAATGGTCCAACTGTGACATTTTTGTCACATAAAAAATACTTATTTTAATCTCCCCTCAAAACACTAAAATTTTATAGTAGTAGGTTTTCCCCACCCTGTTTATGTAGATGTAAGTGCACATTAAGCACTGACGCGCAGCGGTTGTGAGATGAGGCGGCGTGTACTGTTGCTGACTCCTGCTTAGACATCAGCCACTCTCCCTTCCTAAAGGGTGTTCTTCCTCATACAAACTTCGTCAGCATCCTACCGGGATTCTGGCAAGAACTGCCCAGGAGTAGTAGTGTCCAATCGAAGAATTTCTTGAAGACACACTCTACAAGGTGCACGAATCGAATCCAAAATTCAGTTTTCCTGTATAAAAAGAGATGTCGTCTCTGATCTCGCTGTTGGTTGAACAACCCAAGGTTACTACGCCTCAGGTCTCCGGCCATCACAGAGATACTGACGAAGCTGGCTTCACCTGCACGCGTGCAGGACTGGAGGTAGACTAGTGAACGAAGATCGAAATGCCGTCTGTGGGGGGTAAAATTCGAATTGCCGCAAATTTTTGTAAAATAGTAGGAGGGCACACGATGAACAACATACTAACAATCCTGACCGCTGGAGTATGAGCGAGGTGATTGGAGGGGGTGATTTAAAAGTCACTTTTTCTGTTTTTCTGAATAACTCGAAACTTTCGTTTTCTTGCGAAAAAGTGTCCAAGTAAAAAATTGAACTACAATAAATTAACTATACGAAGGCCCTGTTCGTGACCCCTCTTGGTTAATGTTCTCAAATTGTCACTAAAATAGCAGTAACTTGGAAACACGACCACAAACAGTTCTGTAGTGCAGTGGATAAGATGCCACGGAAATGAAAACACCTAAACGCATCACAACGAGACTGCCCCCCCCCCCCCCCCCAGGGGGTCCACAACTCTTTTGTGGATATGTGCGTAGCGAGCACGGGACCCCGAGCTAATGTGGCCCTCCTTCCTTTCCGGGCTGCATACCTTCCTTTTCCGCATCCTTCCCTATCCCCGTCTTCGCCCCCCCCCCCTCACCACTGGCTATTTCCTTCCCTCTCTCCCCCTCTGGGAGTATGGTTTGTGCTTACGTCCAGAGACGGACGCTCGTAAATGTAACGCATTCTTCGCCTTCTGTGCTAGTATGTCTTCATCCTTCATTTGTACTTCTCTTTTCCTTACCTCTTCTCTTTACCCTTTTCTCCGCTGCGGTGTTTGAGACCTCTCTTCTCTCCTTTCCCTTTCTTTGTTTTTCACTTTCTTCCTCCCTGTACGTGTCTGAAGGCCAACCCACGCATTTTCGTGCATAGCCGGTGACGGGGTAACGCGTAATTCCCCGCCCCGGGTAGACAGATAGGACACGTACGTACCCCCTGGTAACGGCCAGGCCCAGGGAGGGGTGATTACCCAAGCTGATACCTTCCGAAAGTGCCGATTGGTCCCTCCGTCCGTTTGTCGGGAGGTGTGCCCTGAGATGTGAACAATCATCTAAGGTGGGAGTGCCCTCAGAGAGGGCCTCCACAAGGGAGGAGCGCGCCATCGGAGACGCCGGTAATCATGGGGGATTCTTCTGCAATGGTTTCCTCACCTTCCACTATGTCTGCTCACTAGCGTAAGTTCACTGAGTCTCAGCCACAGACAGTTCTTCCATCGTTGCCACAGCTCCTTGTTGTTTCTCGGTCTGATGAAGGTCACGACTTCTCCACGGTCAGCCCTTTCATTATTCAGAAAGGTGTCGACGCAATTGCAAATCCTGTAAAGTCTTGCTCCAGATTACGAAATGGAACCTTGTTGTTAGAAACAGTGTGCCCTCCAGGCACAAAAATTGCTGTGTACTTCACTTCTCCATACCTTCCCTGTCCAGGTGGAACCACACCGTACTTCAAATTCCTCGTGTGGAGTCGTTTATACACGCTCCCTCGATGGATTGTCTGACGACGAAATTCAGCACTACCTGTCTGACCAGGGTGTAACGGCTGTTCATAGAGTTATGAAAAGGGTTGACACGAACATCATTCCAACCCGCACTGTCTTCTTGACATTTGACAAAGTTCAACTCCCATCGAAAATCAAAGCAGGCTATGAGATAATTTCCGTTTGCCCTTACGTCCCAAACCCTACGCGTTGCTATTGGTGTCAGCGGTTCAATCACACTAGCCAGTCCTGTTCCAATCCAGCCAAATGTGTTACGTGTGGCAAGGACGCCCATGAGGGTGCTTGTCCACCTCCATCCCCTCGCTGCATCAACTGTATGGGTGACCACGCTGCTTCCTCTCGAGATTGCCCCATTTTTAAAGACGGAAAGCTCATCCAGGAAATAAGAGTGAAGGAAAAGGTGTTGACCTTTGCTGCTCGAAAATTATTCGCCAGTCGACAGCCCACCGTGCCTCAGACAGGAAAATACAGCACTGTCCTTGCTTCTCCTCGGCCAACCAAGGAGGCGGCTACGCAGACTTGCGACCTCACCTTTAGTGCCACGGTCGTCAGATCGGCCAACGCAAAGATTGCCCATTCAACCTCACCACTTTCGCCTGCCCACTCTATGGCTCACCCTTCATTGGGTTATGCTAAATCTCGAGCCCAAAAGTCAGACACAAAGACTTTGAAAAAAGAGCATACCCGTGAAGATTTTTTATGTACCCCAACTTCACAACCATCGGTTCCTCCTACATCTAAACATCATATTTCCAAGAAGGCTAATAAGAAACCCAGTTCATCTCCTTCTCTGCCAAGGCGTGTCCCATCTACAGCACCACCTGGCGGAAATCGCCCTCGGCCGTCTTCTGTGTCGCCAAGGCGCACTGCTGGCGGCCGATCAACCGGCCGATCGCTGGTGGCAGGAGCTGCTCCTGAACAACCTATGGATCAGGATCTTCTGCCTTCGGCTGAATGCCATTCCATGCTGTCGGTCGCAAGCTCTGAGCAGTCGTTGAGTTGACGGCAACCTTGGTCACATTCCTCCATTTTCTGTTCACCCTATGTCCATTATCCACTGGAATATCCGCGGCATTCGAGCCAATCGGGATGAATTGTCGATCCTCTTACGATCCTACTTGCCGGTCATCTTCTGTCTTCAGGAAACAAAGCTGCGTCCCCATGACCGCTTTGTTCTCCCCCATTTTCTGTCCGTCCAATTTGATCTCCCCTCTGTTGAAGGCACTCCAGCCCATGGAAGACTCATGATTCTTCTCCATGATACTCTCCATTATCACCCAATCCACTTAAACACTTCCTTCCAAGCTGTCGCTGTCCGTCTTTCCCTTTGTGGATATACCTTTTCTCTTTGTACTGTATACATTCCATCGTCCACACCAATGGCACGAGCTGATCTCCTTCATCTTCTCGGTCAGCTTCCACCCCCCTATTTGCTGGTTGGGGACTTCAATGCCCACCACCCACTTTGGGGATCTCCACATCCTTGTCCACGTGGCTCACTATTGCTAGACGTCTTCTACCAAGCGGATCTAGTTTGCCTCAACACTGGGGTCCCTACATTTTTGTCTGCCTCCACGACAAATTTCTCTCATTTGGACCTTTCGGTCGGTACTGTTCCGCTAGCTGGGCGCTTCGAATGGTTCGCCCTTGATGATACACACTCGAGTGATCACTTTCCATGTGTCCTATATGCGCCCGCGACGCTGGAAGTTTGCCCAACCGATTGGACACTTTTTTCGTCTCTAGCGACATTCGATGACCGTCACTTTCCTAGCGTCGACGATGAGGTCACACATATTACCGACGTTATTCTTACAGCTGCGGAACGTTCAATACCACGCACCTCCGAATTGCCCCGGCGCCCCCCAGTTCCTTGGTGGAACGAGGCATGCCGTGACGCAATACGTGAGCGGCGACGTGCTCTTCACGTTTTCCGCCACCATCCTACTTTGGTCAACTGTATCCCCTGTAAGCAGTTCCGTGCGCGATGCCGTCGCGTCATCCGCGATGGCAAGAAGGCAAGCTGGAAATTCTTTATTAGCTCATTTAACACCTTCACTCCCTCCTCGGAAGTTTGGAGTCGGATTCGACGGTTATTTGGCGCGCCTAGTTTCTCCCCGGTCTCTGGGCTCACTGTCGCGCGTGTTAAGTTAGTGGACCCCGTCGCAATTTCTAACTCCTTGGGTAAACACTTTGCTGAGATTTCGAGCTCTTCAAATTACCCGCCAGCGTTTCTCCCGAAGAAACGTGCAGCGGAAGTGCAACCTCTTGCTTTCTTCTCTCAAAATCGCGAAAGTTATAGTACTGTTTTCTCCATGTGGGAACTCCAACATGCACTCTATTCTTCTCGCTCCTCCGCCCCAGGACCGGATGGTATCCACATCCAAATGTTGCTGCATTTATCAACCCATAGTCTGCGTTACCTCCTTCGCATTTATAATCGAATTTGGACCGACAGTACTTTTCCCAGACGCTGGCGGGAAGCTATCGTCGTTCCTGTTCCGAAACCTGGAAAGGACAAACATCTCCCCTCTAGCTATCGCCCCATCTCTCTCACGAGTAGTGTATGTAAGGTTTTGGAGCGTATGGTGAATTGCCGTTTAGCTTGATGGCTGGAGTCCCGCTTTCTTTTAACACCTGCCCAATGCGGTTTCCGAAAGCATCGTTCTGCAGTTGACCATCTTGTTTCTCTCTCCACTTATATCATGAACAATTTTCTCGGGAAACGCCAAACAGTAGCAATATTTTTTGATCTGGAGAGAGCATACGATACCTGTTGGAGGACAGGCATCCTCCGCACACTGTTCTCTTGGGACTTTCGAGGTCGGCTGCCCCTTTTTCTTCGCGAATTTATGGCAGAGCGCACATTTAGAGTGCGGGTGAACACTACTCTCTCCCGTACTTTCTCCCAAGAAAACGGGGTACCCCGGGGATCCGTGCTAAGTGTTGTTATGTTTGCTATTGCCATAAATCCAATTATGGATTGTCTCCTTCCTGATGTCTCGGGCTCCCTCTTTGT
Source organism: Schistocerca americana (assembly GCF_021461395.2). Taxonomy (NCBI): domain Eukaryota; kingdom Metazoa; phylum Arthropoda; class Insecta; order Orthoptera; family Acrididae; genus Schistocerca; species Schistocerca americana. Next base: position 672,279,334 of record NC_060122.1, read on the forward strand.
GGACGATTTTGCGATCTACTACAGCTCTCAACGGACCAGCCTTCTTGAACGACGTCTTCAAGGATGTCTCGATCGCCTCTACTCTTGGAGCACCGAAACCGGCTTCCGTTTTTCTCCTAGTAAGAGCGTTTGTGTTAATTTTTGCGACGTAAGGAGTTTCTTCCACCCTCCTTACATCTAGGACCTGTCAACCTTCCGTTTTCGGGCGTCACTAAATTCTTGGGTCTTATGTCTGACAGAAAACTGTGCTGGTCCTCCCACGTTTCCTATCTTTCGGCTCGCTGTCTGCGATCGCTCAACACCCTCCGTGTCCTGAATGGTACCTCCTGGGGAGCGGACCGAGTGATCCTTGTCCGCCTCTATCGCGCCTTAGTGCGCTCGAAATTGGACTAAGGAAGCATAGTTTACTCCTCTGCTCGGCCGTCTATTCTTCGTCGTCTCGACCCTATCCACCACCGTGGATTACGTTTAGTGTCTGGAGGTTTTTACACCAGCCCTGTGGAAAGCCTTTATGCTGAGACTGCTGAACCTCCGCTGTCCAATCGGCGAGCAGTCCTGAGTCGTTATGCTAGCCATATGTTTCCCATGCCTGCTAATCCAGCCCATGACATTTTTTTCGACGTCTCCTTTGATGTAGTGTATGCAGGCCGCCCCTCCTCCCTACTACCACCGGGAGTCCGCTTCCGTCAACTGCTCCATTCTCTTTCCTTCCGCTTTCCTAAAACCTTCTTGACAACTTGGGGTACAGCACCGCCTTGGCTCCGTCCCCAGATCTGCCTGCTCCATGACCTTTGTCAATTTCCCAAGGATGGTACCCCTTCACTTGTTTATCGTCGGGCATTTGCTGCTCTATGTGCACAAATGAAGGAAGCCACATTTATTTACACTGATGGCTCGAAAACATCGTTAGGTGTAGGGAGTGCCTATATTGTTGGCGACACCCCAAATCAATTTCGGCTTCCCGACCAGTGTTCGGTTTATACTGCGGAGCCTTACGCTGTTCTCCAGGCTGTCCACTACATCCGCCGCCATCAGCGGATACAGTTTGTTATCTGCTCAGATTCTCTCAGCTCTCTCCCTAGTCTCCAAGCTCTTTACCCTGTGCACCCTCTGGTCCACCGGATTCAGGACTGTCTGCGTTTGCTCCACCTGGGGGGCGTCTCGGTGGCGTTCCTCTGGCTCCCGGGACATGTTGGTATCTGGTATCTGTGGAAATGAGGCGGCTGATATTGCGGCCAAGGCTGCAGTCTCTCTTCTTCGGCCAGCTATTCAATTGATTCCCTTCGCCGATCTACGGAGCGTTTTATGTCGTCGTGTCGTTCTTTTATGGCACGCACATTGGTCGACACTTCCCCATAATAAATTGCGGGACGTGAAAGCTCTTCCTTGTGCTTGGACCTCTTCCTCCCGAACGCGTCGTCGGGAGGAGGTAATTTTAACTAGACTCCGGATAGGGCACTGTCTTTTTAGCCATCGACATCTTTTAAGCGGCGATCCTCCCCCACTCTGTCCCCACTGCTCTCAGCTGTGGACGGTAAGACACCTTTTAATTGAGTGCCCCTATTTTACTCCGTTACGCGCCAGTCTACAGCTGTCGCCTGATACATCTTCAATTTTAGCAGATGACACGCGCTCGGCCGATCGCGTTCTCGAGTTTTAGTGCCAGTGAAATGACGTCAGTCATTTGAAGCTTTTTTTTTTTGGGACAACCAACCCCTTTATGTAGTGGATTTTTAAGCCTTCCTTCTGTTTCCAATTTTTTGAGTTTCGTTCCCATTGCTGCTGGTTTCCATTTTCGGTTTGTACTGTTCCTAAGTCACTGACCGGGCGCTAATGACCATAGCAGTTTTGCGCCCTAAAACCAAAACAAAAAAAAAAAAAGAGACTGCCACGCCAGAAGAACAAAGATGACCACAGCATTTACGAAAAGAGTATGTAACATCAGTATGACCTCATTGTAAAGTTGTTTTTGTAATGCCATTTAGCCTGAAGGTAAGGTAGAACCCTCGAAACGTGTCGCTAAATAAATAAATAGAATAGTTCACTAAAGGTTGTTCGTAGTATGTAGTTATTGACAGGTCTTCTGTTACACAGCCGCGCTACCCAGTGAAAAAAGCACTGCAACATATTATGAGGTAACACTTGGATCGTCCAACACACGTTCACTAATGTTCTATCGCATACTGCACAGAGCCTATTACTTAACACCATAATTACACTGTGAAATGGTAGCTTGGTTATTGGTCCGAAATTGGGCCTTCAGAATGCAGCGGCTTCAAGTACCCACTATATACCTGTCGCAGCGAGATGTGTGTGATATGACCGTTGAACTGAAAATTGTAGGAGTACGCTTTTCTGTGACGATGAACTGTTACGGAAGCGGGGCAGGAACTTGGTCAGCAGAACGCTGGCGGATGTACGGGCGTTCCTATCTGTGCCCTGAGTGCATTGTTATTGTTGTTGTCGCAATCGACCGCAATCTCGATAGTGTTATCTTTGCGAGAGGCTTATCAGCGCGCTGTTGATCGCTCCATCATGTCCCTCCTAATTACAGCCACGCCACGCGCCGCAGGCCCTGCCTGCTGTCTGCTGTGTTGGGCTCTGCTTTGCTCTGTGCTGTCTGCCCAGCTGTCAGCAGCTCGGCGTCTCTCCAGCTGCGCACGGTGCAAGGTTGCTGGCGTACGTGAAAGTGCTCCAGCGATTCTCTAACTACATTGCGATAACTTTTAAGAGACTGCGCATCACAATTTTAACTTCCGTTGGATAACGTTAAGAGTCCTCTTGTATTTATAACATTATATGGACAAGGAACATACTCATCATTGAACTGACATCATCAAGAGCCTCTGTCAATGATAATCTTCCAACGCAGGTTCTCTTCATAGAAATGAATAGTAAAAAGAACACTTCATTCACTTGGTACACCTCGTAACTTTGGCTGTCAAAAGTCTTCATACATGGTGTTCTAGGAGGTATGGTCAGTATTCAAAGATATGACAGCAACAATCATTTAAAGCAAAAAACTTCATATGGTCATACGAGACGAACAGTTGAATATGACAGTTGTGGTCTATGAAGTCGGGAAAATACAACAAACGGGCCAACAGAAACAACCGAAGCTACAGCGCATACGCCCCGCGCGACATTTTAAATATTCTCTCGCTTTCTTTGCTTAAACTGTTTGTCCTAGAGAAAATGTGAATCGGAGCTTTTTTGTAGGAAATTTTATATAGCTTAATTCTGTATCGCGACACGTTTTTGCTAGAGGCCGCGGTGTTAGTTATTCTAGAAAAACGACAAAAGTGACAGAAACCAATTGGAATATAGCATTTGTCCTTATGAAGTTTTTTTTGTTTTAAGCCGAATACCTCTTAGGAAACTCGGTATATTGCATCTTAAGGCTTCTGCGTCTCTTCAAAGTAGGAACTTCTGTGGCCATGTTGGTCCAGGTATAAAGCTACTGCGATCTCGTCTCAACTTAAAGACGCGCGTCGTCTCTCCGCACGACTCGCCACATGCAAATAAAACAACCGACCCACACTACATATGTGACTATCTGTGACATCTTATTTATAGTTTCCTTCGCGAGTATCATACATCGTTAAGAAGTAGTCGAGATACACGTCACTCCTCTATGGTATCATCGCGTATCATTCCACTCAGACGAATGATCTAGTTGTCAGAAGCCTCTCTATAGATACTGATACTTTATGAAGTTAATAGCAAGCATTTTCTGGGGACACTAATGAGCTTACTATCTGCACATATCATTGTTTTGTCTTGATAAACATTGGTCTATTCAAGACAACTCTGTTACAGTCGAAGTAGTGTGCCTATACCTTCATAAATATAGTTTTCTTATCCCAAATATTTAAACATTAACGACGATTATATCATACTGATAACGATTTGTATTCATGCTAGAATTACCAGAAAAAGGCTTCCAGCATAGGCCTCTGAGTAAAATATCAGATTCTGGCTAACTTTTCATTCCATAATGGGTTTATATTTTTGTCTTCGGTGTTTGTGAAATTACTTTCGGAGTACTTAGAAGTTAAACTTTCTTATAGCTGTTACTACTCTACACCCACAAGACTTGGAGGAACTTACAGGCTTCCTTAATCAAGAGAATGTGACATAGCATACAACTGCTTCGAAAGCGGGAGCTACTCAAAGAAATTAGGTCTTAAATGACAAGAAGTGACAGTGATGAATCTAATCTAATCAAAAGCCCATCTCCTTTCTCAAATACGCTTTGACAATTGCAACTTCTTCCATCTATACATCACACCAACCGAACAGCATTTACTCTCTCGCCCAACAGAACAACAACTGTTCTCGACATCCTCTGAACTACTACTGCACCAGTGGAGGCGGCGGAATAATAATCTTTGGCGCAATCTCTGTCACTATGACTCAGTGTAGCCACCTTTCAAGGTCTACAAAAGAGACTGCTTACACCACGATTTTCCGCCTTCTTCTGGAGTATTGCTGTGCATGTGGGATCCGCATCATGTGGGACTGACCAAGGACATTAAAAAAGTCCAAAGAAAGGCAGCTTGTTTTCTGCTATCAGCGTATCAAAGAAAGCAGTGTTGTCGATCACTCCTTCGTCTACAGCAGGTAGGAAGGAGCTTTTCTGAGTATCTGAGCTTGTGGAAACGAGGCAGTAAGCAGTGGAGCAGGCTCGCGACAGGGCATCATTGGGGAGGAAGGATGGGTGGACGTAGGAGAAAAGTTATGGCGAACTACCCGTCAGTCATCAAAACAAAGGCGTTTTTCGTTGCGGCAGCATTCTAGTCCGATTGCTAAAATACTCTGTTGGTGCCCACCTGCTCAGGGGGAAATGATCATAATGAGAAAATAAGAGAAACAAGAGTTAGCAGAGAATGATTTCTTTTAAGTGCTCGTTTTCCCCCGCGCGCCGCTCCAGAGCGGAACGCTAGAGAAATAGCCTGAAGGTGGTTCGATGAACCTTCTACCACGCACTTAATTATGAATTGCAGAGTAATCATGTAGACGTAAATGTTGGCGGATGAATGGACTCCTTAAAAGTCTTTCAGTGCAAATACAAAGAAGTTCCTCGTACGTGCGTCATGGGAGGCCGCTGACTGTAAGTGTGGCACCATGCTGAGACTGCCTATTGTGTGGCGCACTAAGAATATAAAGCTGCGTACTGCATCTGGCGGACACAGTTAGCCAAGTATCCGGCTTCTGTGGGACGGCTGGCGAGCAACCACTGCCCATCCGACGGCAGCTCACAAGCTGCCGCAGGCATACGGGTCATTGTTACAGAATTCTCTCAGCTTGATAGCAGCAATCCTTGCTAATTACTTTCGTAAACCGTCCACGAACGACAAGACCTTTACTGGATACGGCTTCGTAGCTCGAAGTGTGGCTTAGGTTCACCCAGAAATAGTTTTTCTGTCGCCATGAACGGTTAACGAGGATCAGAATTATTGCAGAACTGACGTATTGCAGGAGGAAGGGAACCCAATATTACGTGCACCGTAATTGTATTGCTGAATTTACGGTGACGAATCCAAGGGGGGTCAGACTCGACCGCTGTGTATTTACCCGATCTAACGGATCTGCCCACGATAGACCTGGAGAACTGACCCCAGTCTCTGTGTCTACCCGAGCTCCAGATACAGATCTCATCGTAAGGTCCGACACTGACTGCACGTCGTTCAGCGTATCAGAGAAAGCAGTGTTGTCGATCTCTCCTTCGACTGCAGCAGCTAGGAAGGAGATATTATTTTGCTGGGTATCAGAGCATATGGAAACCAGGCAGAGCAGCAGTGAAGCAGGCTTGCGACATCTCTACTGTGGGACAGTGTTTTGCATCCCCTCCTACCCCCTTACTTTTTATGTCCAGTGACCTCGCTATTGAGAGATAGGGCGTCATTGGGAGAAAGGATGGGTGGATATAAGAGAAAAGTTATGGCCAACTACCCACCGCTCCATCCATCCACTGTGGCGAGATGAAGCCTTTAGCATGCCTCCTGTTTGGGCACTGCTCTCGAACACAAGGTTTCACCTCTGGTGTTTGGAACCGTGTAGCCAGTATGTTTAAAAGAAGACTGCCCACGAGCAGGGCGAGGACTTGTATTTTGGACACTCAGTGTCATAAATTTATTAAATTTGTTCCTCCTTCGCTTCTCCCGATGAGAGAGTATGGAAGAAGAGCTAGCATATTTTTTCTGGGAGTCTACAGCAACCGAGTTTCTAAATTGTTCGTCTTGAGCTCTGTGTTTTTGAATACTTTCCTCGTCTGCCTCGGTCCCTTAACGTAAGAGAGATAGAGAATCAGCTCTTTTCGTGACGAAGTCGTTTAGTAAAGTCAAGAGTGTCGTTAAGATGTTCATCTTACTCGAGTGGCAGACGTACGAGAAAGCTATTCGGTATCATGAAAGACTGGCTTGTAAAATTCTCAAAACGCACGTTCAGGGAGGTAACGTTCTATTTCCTCGTACTTGGTATCTCGCTAAACGATAAAAAATAAGAAATTCTAACCCATAGCAAGGGTTACCGACTACAGTTTTTCCCGCTAAATCGTGGTGAATGATAAAAGGAAATAGGCAAAGGGGTAGGGGGGGGGGAGGGGAGAGATGATGAATTGATACACGAAATATTCTCAAACCCTAGAGTATCTAGCGAAGTCTAGACCAAAATTTAGTTTTCATTGTATGTATTCTTCTTTAGTTCGATACTTCATCAGAATTCTGCTTTATGAAGCATCTGTTGCCATCGATATTGCTATTTCTATAAACCTAACTTAGTAGTTTGCGGGCGTTAAGGACTGTGTTCTAAGCCTTGATGGCATCGACGGCGACAAGAACAACAAAAGATAGGAAGATCCCTTGGTATTTCGCATTAGCAACGTACCTGAAATTATTGCCGCTACTTTTAATTCGCGGATGGAGTTTCTGCCCTTTTTTTTTTTTTTCTAGATGGAAACCCATCGTGCAGATATTTTCGGTAAGAAGTGTTTCACCCTTAATAAAATCACTACGCTGCCTTATCAGAGAGGTAATATCCGTATATGGAAGTTTCCTGCAACTGATAGGTCTTCATTTTACCATCTAAAGAGCAAAGAAAGCCGTGTATGGCCTTATCCCGTACTTGCCCATTAGAACTGGTGCATGTAGTTTAAATAAGGATCAGAAATTACTGGTTAAGGCTAGAAAATTACACAACATTTCTGGTTTTCGTCCTTAATAATGTTGGTGACTACGGCATAAATGCTACTAGCACAAACCTTATTCTCAGTCACAGCAGAAATTTCAAAATTTCCATTAATTTTCTTCATGTAAACCGCCATGTGTGTATCTCGTTAACTTACATGTAGAAAAGTAACGATAATCAACACTTATGTCGCTACCCGTTTTTTCTAACCGTAATTGTGCGTATTTTATTTTATTGAAATCGCTACCTACTTGCGACGAAACTCGGAAAAGTCGTTTGGCTCGCCATTTTTTGTGAAACGTCTTTGCCAAAAGACAAGTCGACAGTTGAAGGCAGATCAACAACGATCAAGGCTTGAAAGATCAGAACATTTTATATAAAGCCGCAAGGAACAGAAAAGAACATGGTACGTGCAGAAGCTTTCGTCATCACGATGTTAATGACCGCGTCAATAATGATAAGAGTAAAGCAGAGCGAGAGTCAACGCTATCGATCCGGAAAGCGTAAAGCTCGTGCAATATGCGCTCTATTCAAATCATGGGTCGCATGTGCGCCACCATTGTGACCAGTTAGTAAGTGAAGTCTGAGAATACTACAATGCACTCATTGGCGTAATACAGCAGTATTTAAAGTCATCTTATTTGTACGACTTTCTAAAGCCTACACATGATAATTTTCTACGTAAAATTTTGTGTAAGCGGTCGTTGATGGCTGTAAGATACTGGAGGAACTTTATTGCGTGTACAATAGCTGCACTTGGCTTTTCTTGATCACTCAGCAATCGATTCCGGCGCATTATAAACAAGTACAGCAGTTGTACACAAAATGCAAATCCTCAGATTCTCTGTGTTTTATTGATTTACCGGAGATAAGAGAGTATAACATGGATATCAACAAAAGTAAAGCAACGGTAACGGAGTGTAGCTGAATTAAATCAAGCCGTGCTGAGGAGTTAGATTAGGAAATAAGATACTAAAAGTAGTAGATAAGTTCAGTATTTGGGCAGCAAAATTACTTATGATTACGAAGAGGATATAAAATTCAGATTGAGTGTCACAAGAAAAGCATTTCAGAATAAAAATATTAGTTAACATATAATATCAATTTAACTGTGAAGGAAGTCTTTTTCTGAACGTAGTTGTCTGGGGTGTAAACTTGTACAGAAGTCCAGACGAGAATACAAGCACTTGAAATATGCTAAAGATTAGACGGCTATATCGAGTAACAAGTGAGATTGTACTGTACCGAATTGCGGACACAGAAATTTGTGGCACAATTTGATTAAAAGAAGGGATCAGTTGACACGACACATCCTAGGCATCAAAGAAATGTCGATTTGGCAACGGAAGGAACTGTGTGGAGAGGAAGCGGGGTAAAAATTGAAGAGAGGACCAAGTCTTGAATATAAGAAGCAGGTTCAAATTAATGTAGATTGCGGTAGTTCCGCAAACGTGGATGTGAAGAAGCTGGCACTGGATAGACTAGTATGGAGGCCAGCATCAAACTAGTCCTCGGACTGAACACCACGACGACGACGACGACGACGACGACGACGATATGCTTCAGGATCCTCTTGTTATATGATTTAATTTGCAATTATTCCAAAAACTTGAACGACTGGACTACGGAATCTTTAAACTTCCTTTCAATGACTGCTGTGAAAGGTTCTTGAAGTGTCACCTTGTTGCCATTACAGACACGTAAAAGATAGTTTTGCAGCACTACGTTTTTCAGAACTTAGGTATTTTTCATTTAGACATGTTCGGACAATTCTTTTTGTGTATTTGTGTAGCTGTAACGACGCGAACGGCTTCTTGTGTGTAAGCAACCAGAAAGTCGAATTAATGTATTGACAGGCGAGCAAAATTACGTCATTAGGAACAACGAACCGGCCGCTATAGGTTAATATTGACAGTTTTAGAATTCATTTGGCCAGCTATCTGTGACGTAATTACGCGCTCACGTATTTGGAATATCGACTTCGTGCCCGTGACAATACTATTTCTCACACTTGTCAACTCACAGCGACGGCCAGTCTCCGTGATGTTGTGAAAGGTTAGGTCCATTTGTCCGGTGAGGGTGGCCTTTACTGCATGTGGCGCCGCCCTGTAACAGTGCCCCGAACTGTACGGGGACGACTAGCGTCGCGACGCAAACGGTGGCGGCGCTAGCGTCAGCGCCACTGCGTAGTTCGCAGCGCCGCCGTTGAACGTCGTCGCAGTGGTGCGTCCAAAGCAGGGGAAACCATGAATACACCAAATTAGTGCAGTCCTTAGACAGTACGTGTACGATCGGTCTTATTAACACGTTCAGTGAAGGGAACCATGGGAATAAGCATGTGTAGAGAAGTTGTGCTGGAGAAAGATTAGGTTACTAAAGAAGACAGATTACAAGTACGGACTGCAAGTATCTCAAGGCATATTTTCTTATATTTTCCTCAGTTTTATTAAATTACTTCATATGAATGTTGATATAGTTCCTAGGGCAATGATTTTTGTTGCTCGAACTGAGTAAATTCTCGGAGAGTAATCATCTCACTGTCAGTGGGAACAGTGGGCACAGATGATGGTACTATCTCCGTCTTCCCAACTAATTGCTATGTTTCGTCAAATTGCTACCGCAGACAGGAATGACAGTATTATAAAGTCTAAATACACTGGTGGAACACTCTTGTAAAGCGTTTTTTGGTCACGGATACGTGATCTGTCGCAGAAATGTTTCGTTGATAAATGTGGACACCGTTTCGTTATTTGCTAATCGATTCAGGGATCTGCACAGCCCGTCCAGTCAACCGTTTAACACGCGTGCGAACAACAGTAGTTTCCTCACACCATCAAACAGATTTTGCTCAAATTGCGCAGATGTTTATTCACCTAAATTTATTCTAGCGGAGAACATCGGTTTTCCTACACCTTTTGAGAAATGAAGACACTACTACACCCGGCACTCATTTACGTAATGTTTCAAAGTATTGTTATAAGATGTGCCTCGACAATATTGTTACCAAAGAATGAAAACTGAATAAATCTAGAGTTGCATTACGCACACACAAGATTAAAAATATCGACCGTGACAGGACTCGAACCTGCAATCTTCGGATCCGAAGTCCGACGCCTTATCCGTTAGGCCACACGGTCAGCATGGCTGGGACAACTAAATTTACGGTATTGATGTAATGCATAGAATGTTTATAAATGAAAATACAAAAACTGAATTTTTTGTTAGTCTCTATTTACGTTGGTTACTGATTTTCGATCCAAAAGGAATAAATTAAGCCATTTCTTATAACAAAATGTCAAAACAGTATCTCATTGTGTTGCTTCTGTACATTAACTTCCTCTTCATGATAACAACTAATGTGTTTTACATTTTTTATAATGACGAACAATAAATGACCTCGATTGAGTTTAGAAGAGCATTAATTTGCAACATTGTGTAGTGACGCACAATACAGAAATACGAACCAGAGTAATTTTTAGTTGGTCTCAGAGTATCTACAGTTTCCTCGAACTAAATGAAGGCGAATCTTCTGCGGCGAGCTGTTTTACAGCAGCGAACTGTTCAGCGCCCGTTTCCGCTATTCTACCCCGCGACCTTGAAGTGTGACGTCACCGTAGGCGTGCCTGCGGATGCTGAGTGAACAAGCGCGATGTGTGAATCAGCAACCGGGACAGTTACTAGCGACTGCCGTTGTTGGTAAACAGCAGAGCGACTGCCAGTAGTAGGTCAGCGTCCTGCACGCCCCGCTGCTCACCTTATCTGGGCAGATAACAGGCGACTGTCCGGCGACGCACGTCGTGCGCTGCATTCCGCTACCTGGCCTAGTTTACTCGAGGTGTTAGCGCTGTTTGGTCGGCACACATGTAATGGGTTACGCGTACAGAATCAGGTGAAAGTTGGTTGCTCGGCAAAACATTGGTGCCTCAAACTGCAAATGGGAGCGGTGTACCTAACTGTCTGTATCATTACACATGGTTCACAGCTCAGTAGTCTTAAAAAAGTGTTTATTTTGTATCACTCGTAGCGTCGTACGACGCAGATATTTTTGCTGATAATGTTAATTTTACAAATATCGTGTGTCTGTGCTGAAAAGTGCTGTACTGGTGAAAGTATTTGATCGGTTGAAGAACGCGCTTGACACTTTTATCGGCATTCATACAATAGGCAGACAACCAATGAAAAGAGTTTGATAAAGCATTTCATTGAGTTAATTTGGAACTCCACATATGGCGATGTCATGATGTACGCAACGGCCACATATTCACACAGAGATAAGTAGTCATGGATTCCATTTTAAAATTGCAGTCAGAAGGTGCTCGCCACAAAAATTTCAGAAGTTCTGACAGATAATGATCGCTACGTCTAAACTAGTTACGGAAATAAGAAACAACCTCTAGTAGCCTAGCGTGGTGATTTCACCTTCAAAATATCTTTCATGAAAGCTGTAACGCGCGATGTTAAGACGGATCTCATTAGAGTTAAGTAGGGGACGTAGTGGTAGAGTCCTGATGCATAATGGATTCCAATTATTCCCAATTCCAGTCAGGTGTTTTGTCCGGTTGTCATGAGCATTGGCACTTCGGAGAACAGAGTTGGTAATGTTGACGGGACAAGTTGAAAAAACCTGTTTCTTCGGCGGGCTGGTGTAGCCATGCTCATGCTAGAACTGGAAACTGGATGTTAATGGAGATAAACTGATAGTTATGACCGTATCAAAAGCAAAAACGCAGTGCCGTTAACAATGTACTTGGTTAGGATATGACCTGTAGAAACTCACCTCGCTGAAGTGTTAATTAGCCACAACAAACCTCAGTCATGCCATACAGACTCTACATCGAAATATCCAGAAAAACATCAACAGTCACTCAAGATGCGCTGCTTTGGGGGTGCACTGAATCCAGCGCCACGCGTCACAAGGAAGGGCAGTTTGTGATTATACTGAGCATCCCTTCCGTTCCCAAACTTGGTGTCCCGTTTCGTACTGCAATGGAGCAGGGTCTCGTGTGTTCAGTGTTTCGAAAGGTAATGCAGTGAGTTTTCTTTCGGAGCGTTGGTTTGAAACGTGTCCAACTTGGCACATTGAAACAGTCCTTCCCTCATACCGAACATGTGCCGCGGCTGAATTTTCATTGCGATCTATGGCATTTGCAGTACGTGATATTCCATTTAGTCAGGGGTGTCTGCGACTGGGGGGAATCCAGGAGGCAGAAATCGATGATAGACGTGCTACTTCGCCTCTTCCGTCACGGGACCTATGGATTGCATAAACGTAGTCGCCCGATTTTGCTGTTCCAACTTAGTCGTGCATTCCTTTTATATATTATTAGCTGGGAACATACTGAGTTTTCACTTCTCGAAACACCACTCCACAGATTCCGAGTAGGTGACTCCCATTGCATCTCCTTTTGCACGCCAGCAGGTGCTTGAAATTTCTGTCAGCTTCCATACACTGGTTTCTCTGTTCTGCGACTTCCGTACTAAATGTGGTTGGTGGTTTTGTAACTAATGCGAGACACTATTACATAGTTTCAGAACTGTACACATTAACAGCTACTTCGAAAAAAATAACATACAAGCATGTTTCTGATGACTGCTATTTTTTCTAGTCACTGCTGAAAGACATTGCTACGTATTCCCACGATTAATACCATTGGTTTGAATTCATTTTCTCGTATCTCTAAAGGCTGGCCACACTTGGCTCACAAATATCGGTGCCAATCTTCCTGCCGGCCGGAGTGGCCGAGCGGTTCTAGGCGCTGCAGTCTGGAACCGCGCGACCGCTGCGGTCGCAGGTTCGAGTTCTGCCTCGGGCATGGATGTGTGTGATGTCCCTAGGTTAGTTAGGTTTACGTAGTTCTAAGTTCTAGGTGACTGATGACCTCAGAAGTTAAGTCCTATAGTGCTCAGAGCCATTTGAACCATTTTGAACCAATCTTCCTCATATTTTTGTTCCGTGAAAACATTTTAAGGTGAACATTGCCGTCGCTTTGAAGTTATTGCGCTCCTCCTAGCGTTGGTGATGGCGTTACAATCTACTTTTCATGTGGGATACGTAGCGCCGGATAACGAATGAAAAGTAAACGGTGAAACCCATTACACAGCTCTCAGAATATATGGTCACAAAGGTATTATCTTGCCACTACAAATAGGTGCGGGAAACTCTTTAAAAGCCAGGAAGGCTAGGTATTGTTTTCAACGGCTTTTCACAAACTATGATCAGTTGAAAATAGTTCAAGTCGGTACTGTTGCTTGCATGGTATCAGCCTTGATAAATTGTAACTCAGACTCAGTGTACAGCGTCAAAATAGCAGTGTGTGCACATATGAACATTATTCTGAAAGTTCATATGAACATTATTCTGAAAGTTTCTGCAAATTTCGCATTCATTTATTTTCCTGAAAAAACTTCGTTCCCACTAAGTCAACTACGTTGCGGAAGACAGTTCGAATGCTCAAGACAAATTCAGAGGTGATTACTTTGGCGAGGACCCGGACGATTTCTTTTCGCGTCCTTCCGCAATTCGAGCTTGTGTTCAGTGTGTAACGACCACTTCACCGATGAAACGCTTTCTTCTGATCTTAACTTACTTTCCGAACAATCAGGTCAACAACCTATCTTAAGTTTCAACAGAGTTACGACGGATTGTGTCAGAATAAGTGATAATCAGGTAATATCATCAATTTCCTAATAAGTTTCTCCAAACTATTTCCAAAAGCTAATTACTTACGCTTAAAAAATGTCCTCAACCTCATCATGATCAGTTTTTTTGTACTTAGCATTCTACGGCACAGCTAAGCTCGTTCGTGTCACGAGCTCTAATAGAGCTTTCCATAGATTTAGCAAGAGGAACAAGGCGAAATATGAAACCACGCGTTTGTTTCAACTTGGTCCGTCTAATTAAAAAATTAAACCGGAAAATCTGCGTATTAAATGATGAAGAAAGCTTCCAGAACATGATTTTTTGTCGCAGAAGCGGAAACATTGTCTCGAAACGTGGAGGACGCAGTCTGAGAGGTCGCATGCAGAGCACAATGGCAGGGTCGTCGTTTTTTTGTTCCTCTTGATGAGGTAGCCGGAGAGCGCGGAGCTGGTAGTTGTGCGTTCTAAAGCGGCGTCAAGTAATTGCCGCGTCCCAAGTGGGACTGGCTAGTCTTCATTAAACCTGGAGAGCAGAGCCGGGCTGGAGGCGTAACCATCTCTCGGCTAGGGAACGAACGGTCAACTCATTCCTGTGGAGGGCATAGCGCTGCCATCTCATGGCGAGGCGTGAAGCTACTGGTGCTGTAAGCTGCCACCGCGCGGCGCTGCGGTGCGCGTTTGTGGAGGACGAAGTGTCCAAGGTTTCGGTTTCAGTTCACAGGTACCGCAAACATGATCACGTCGGCCGCCTGCGCGGATGGATGCGGACGGGGAAGAACAACAGTAGTCTTCAGGAGCACGAAGTATGAAGACAACGGTAGTCAGGCTAAAAGTTTGCGGTTTCCCACCCAATTCGGATGAACGTGCAAACAGGTCTTCGACGAAGTAGTACTCCGACAAAGGGTTTTCGAAACTGTGTGAATAAGTGTTCCGCAAGAACTATCATAACAAGGCGATTTTCTCCCAACATTTGACGATACTAATTATTTTTTAAAATTTTGTTATGATTTATGTATTATTAGTTATGATTTAAAATGGAAGTAAACACTGAATATAAGCTTTTTTCATTTTTTAAGAATTCTATTAACCTTCAAAATAGGCAAGGTGTTCCTTCAAATTACCAGGATTCTGAGTGTGTTTCGTGAGAGGAAAAATTTGGGAACTACAGCTCTAATTCATGATTTCACACATGCTTCTTGGTCAAATAACTGTGTGTCCATTTGATTCAAGATCAGCTTCTTAAGCGGAAACACCTGTGTAATTATTGTAGTCCAAAAAAACTACATGGTCTTGCAGAAACGAAAGCGAAGTTTTGGATAAAAGAAATTATTTCTTTTTCAGCTCACGAGGTACAGGACTCATCTAATTAACTTCTTTTCGGTAGTCTCGTGTGTTCAGGAATTATCATCGGACATTTAATCTAATAGAAAATGAAACGAAATCAGGAGCTAGTAAACACGTAATGCCAGTCGCTCGGTAGCTAGATGGGTAAATGACAGACTACAAAGGTCGCGGTATCGATCCACAGTTGGTCCTAGAACTTTTTCTGTCACTTATTGTTCCTTTAACCTCTGGCAGTGAGCCGATAATGTGAAAAATACCATTCGTAGTTCACGTTAAGCTACAGCACCCCCTTCGCCCTCCCCGTGTAATTGGCTGAGTCAGTCAGTTCAAGGGCTCCAGGAAGGCCAAGACATCCCACATTCATTAGGCACAGTGGGTTTCAAACCAACTTTGGGGTTGAGGCTAGCATTACCTTAGCCAAAAGATTAGTAGTAAATAAAGAACACGCCAATTACTACGAAGTAATGGTCAATTCATAAAAATAATACTTAATGAAATAAAATTTACCGGCAGTGCGTTATGGACTGTGTTCCAAAAGCAGAGATTTTTTTTAAACTGTTTAGTAGAGAAGATCCTTAGTTACAGCACACAGTGTACGCAGTTATATTACTAACACCCTTATTTTATATTTACCAAAAATCAGTTTTGTTATAGTGTTAATAATTCTTCGATTTTTGTAGGCCTGAGGGCCTTAAAGAAATGTAGAGCTGAAATTATCTCAGCGGATGGATGCGAGACTCAGCCGACTCTTTTCTGTTACGTCAATACAGAGGGGTACATCATCTACAAGCAGACGTAAATTCCTGGTGGCAGTCTAGCATGCAGTTGGCTGATCGGCCACGGCTAACAGACCAAGCTCTGCACATAAGGGATAGTGGCGACCTCTTTCTGCCCATTGGCGTCTATTCACTATCGAAAATTGAATTGAATATTACCACGTCGTTACCACAACAAAATCCAAATTCGAAAACCCGTATTGTCAAAGAAGTAGCAGTGGACAGACAGGGTTGTCTTCTGGACGGAGAGTGATGCTATGTAAACAAACAAACCCCGAATATTCCAGAATATGCAAACATTACAAACATAAACAACTTCTAGAACCTTCTGCAAATGATACATACCAAATAACAAATATTCGCCGGTAACAGGATCAGCAGCATGCCAGCTAGCGACGCTAACCGCTTCTCTACATGGCATGCAGCATAACTCACGGCTGTGTGAAGCTCAGGTAGTTCTAATCCTCTGACGACGTCACTCTTTCTGTACCGATACTTGTTTTCGGAATCAGGGGGCCATTAGGGATCCTAGTGAAAGAGTGCTGTAACTTTCGATAACGCTTGGTATGTTTAAAGCGTGACCCTGTACTGCACCAAGAGCTAGTTGTCACAAAAACTGCCTTTTGCCTCAGATTGCAAAACGTTTTCTGCTATTGCACCTCGCTTTGATTGTAGTATTCAGCGAGATCCAACAACAAAAGCTGTGCATGTTCAAAAGCAAATGTACTGTCCCCGTTCCAACTACAGCGGGGTCCTAAAAGCACTTACAAACATTGGCAACCGGTCAGGCTGTACTACCACCACTTTCACTATCTGCCCATTCTTCCTCTCATTTAGTTGTGGCGGATGAAACTGACTCATCAGAAAAAAGCTTGTTCCATTCCCCTACTGCAAATTGCCCTGAGCTATGAGCGCAGTGCTTTCGCCAACGACGCTGAAAGGCGACAATCAACTTCAGGGAAGAAGCTGATCCTAATGTACACATGAGTAAGGTGAGAAGTAAAAATTTGTTACTAATTTTGCTACTTCAACATTAACTAGAAGAAATGGTGATTCAGTATGTGTTCCAGCAATGTACCAATGGCAGAGTTGAACAAAAAATGAGACAGTTACGTCTGATGTTTGATATTACACTGATCACTGTTCTATGCAGTCGATAAGTTCACGTCCGTCTACACACACACTCTGCAGGCCACCGCATCGTGCAAGACGGAGAGTACCTGGTACCACCATTAGTCATAACTTTTCCCGTTCCACTCGCAAATCGGGCGAGAAAGAAACGACTGTCTATAAGTCTCGGTATGAGCCCAGATTTTTACCTTCATGGTCCTTTCCCTAAATTTACGTTCGTGACAGTAAAATCGTTCAGCTGCAAATGCCGAGTCTCTAAATTTTCTCGATGCTGTTTCGCGAAAAGAAAGTCGAATTCCATCCAGATACTCAAGTTTGAGTTCGCGAAGTATGACCATAATACTTGCGTGCTGATCAAACCAATCAGTAGCAAATCTAGGTACACGCCTTTGAATTGCTTCGATGTCTCCCTTTAATTCGACATGGTGGGGATCCCAAACACTCGAGCAGTACTCAAGAAGAGATCGCATTTGTGTAAAGTCTGACATTTGCCTTCCCTACTACCGTCCTTACGTGCGCGGTCAATTTCATATCGCTCTGAACGTTACGCTTAGATATTAAATCGACGTGGCTGTGTTAAACATCACAGTGCTAATGCTATGTTCGAATTATGGGATCGTACGCCACAGCGTCATCTGCAAACAGCCGTAAATTGCTGCTTACCTTGCACGTCAATCATTTATGTATACAGAGCGGCTCTATCATCCTTCCCAGGTCATTTCTGACGATACCCTTGTCCTTGATGAACACTCGCCCTCGAGGACGACGTACTGGGTTGTATTACTCAAGAAGCCTTCCAGCTGCTCACGTATCTGGGAACCTAAATCATATGCTCGGACCTTCAACAGTATGCAGTAGCGCCAGTGCCAAATGCTTTTCAGAAGTCTAAGAATATCGAATCTGCCTGCTGCCCCTCATCCATGGTTTGCAGGATGTGGAATGTGATGTGAGCAAAGGGATAGCTGAGTTTAACATGAGCGATGCTTTATAAATTGTACTAGTATGTGGACAGCAGCTTTCCTGCCTCCAGTAAATTTGTTTTCGTACTGAGAATATGTCTAAGAATTCCGCAGCAGGCCGATGTTGTTAAGGATAGCACTCCTCTTACATACGGGAATCACCTGCATTTGTTCCCAGCCGCTTGGGACTTCATGCTAGGCAAGATATTAACGATGACTGCAAGCTTAGTAAGAGACCAATGCTATAGAGTACTCTCTACGCCAGGAATGCTGGTAGAGCAGAGACTTATTATTTATACCACAAGGCGTGCGGTAGGCAGAAAGAACTTAACAATTTTGGCAAAAATCAACATAGCTTCGTTGTTCTAAGAGCAGAAATTCAAACTTAAGAATATTCCACGTGTATATATTTTACAGTCACCTCCACCACCATCATTTGTAAGGCATATATAATACGGAATTGAGGTTTATAAACTAGTCCTTCGTAATACAGTAAATGTTATCAAATCGATCATTTTCTCTGAGTACTCCCTTACTTCGGTATTTTAGTTCTAGCACTTTAAAGTAACAGTTTGTTATAATGCGTTGGGGTCATAATTACAGATCTGCAAATTGTTTACAGGTAAATAATTAAAACTACAGGCGAATATAGCTGATTATAATATTATTATTCTTCATTGTTTGGAAGGTTTACTGGCCAACTTTCGTGCATTCTTATGGTCACGGTGCATCCAACGTTCAATGCTGTTAAACGTTACACGACAATTGTGCTGTTTAGGTGTCTGATAAGTACGTCATAAAGAAGCATTTTGCATGGAGTTGTTTGCATAGGGTTAAAACACACAATATTCTGTAATTATGTATAGCAGTATTCAGTTTAGTCAAATCATGTTCTTTATTTAGAGAAGGTGCATGTCAGGGCTCTTTATAAAATTGTTAAGACGGGTACCAAATTGTACATACGAGGCTTTTTAGAAATTTTTGTACTGCAGCGAATAAGAAAACCAAATATTCTAGTAAAAAAATCTTCAGTAATTTTTGCGCATGCATCGCACATAAAAACCAATTCCGACATTTTCTTCTAGCTTAAATATAATGCATCTGCACAACACTTAAGTTTTAGCCTGTTATCAATTACCGCATAGATTACAGTTAAGTTTACCAGTTTATCAGACAAACTGTCATTAAATGTATTTATTTCATTGGTTTCGAATTCTGCCAATGGTTTTTCTGTTGCTAGATGTACAGTGTCTACACCATCATATTTAGATACAACGTAACCATCCTTTTTCAGAAGATCCAAATGGGAATGCAATTTCATAAACAGATTTTTTTGTATGTCATTTGAACTACTCATGCTCATAAATTAAGGAATTAAGGATAATGCCGATACATGGCGAAACAACGCTCTGGTGGGCGGTTTTCGGGTTTAAATAACCTCGTGGTATGACCATGCGGTGCATTTGACCTGCGGTCGTCGCACGATGGCGCTGGCAGCAGTCCACATACGCAGAAGTGTGTTGGTGCATGTCAGAGTATGGTGCAGCGAGTAAGTGTGCAGACGTTTTAAGACGTGCTAATGGTGACTGTATTGAAAATGGCTGAACGAATACATATTGATGACGTTATGAGGGGTCGAATACTAGGGCGACTGGAGACTGGTCAAACACAGCAGGTCGTAGCACGGACCCTCCATGTACCACAAAGTGATCCCAAGATTATGGCAACGATTCCAGCAGACAGGAAACGTGTCCAGGCGCTACAGTACGGGATGTCCACAGTGTCCAACACCACAAGAAGACCGATATCTCACCATCAGTGCCCGCAGACGGCCACAGAGTACTGCATGTAGCCTTGCTGGGGACCTTACTGCAGCCACTGGAACAACTGTCTCCAGACACACATTCAACAGACGACTGAAGAGACAGGGTTTATTCCCCCGGAGATCTGCAAGGTGCATTCCACTGACTCCTGGTCAGAGGAGAGCTGTAAAGCTTGGTGTCAAGAACACCGTACATGGTCATTGGAACAGTGGTCCGAGGTTATGTTCACGGACGAGTCCAGGTATAGTCTGAACAGTGATTCTCGCCGGGTTTTAATCTGGCGTGAACCAGGAACCAGATGCCAACTCCTTAATGTCCTTGAAAAGGACCTGCATGGAGGTCGTTGTTTGATGGTGTGGGGTATGGTTATGATTGGTGCACGTACACCCCTGTATGTCTTTGACAGAGGAACTGCAACAGTTCAGGTGTATCGGGACGTCATTTTGCACCAGTATGTCCGCCTTTTCAGGGGTGCAGTGGATCCCACCTTCCTCCTGATGTATGATAACGTACGGCCCTACCGAGCTGCAATCGTGGAGGAGTACCTTGAAACAGAAGATACCAGGTGAATGGAGCGGCCTGCCTGCTCTACAGACCTAAACCCCATCGAGCACGTCTGGGACGCTCTCGGTCGATGTATCGCTGCACGTCTTCAAATCCCTACGACACTTTAGGAGCTCTGACAGGCACTGGTGCAAGAATGGTAGGCCATACCCCAGCAGCTACTCGATCACCTGATCCAGAGTATTCAAGCTCGTTGTGCGGCCTGTGTACGTGTGCATGGTGATCATATCCCATATTGATGCCGGGGTACATGCACAGGAAACAATGGCGTTTTGTAGCACATGTGTTTCGGGACGGTTTTCTCAACTTCTCACGAATACCGTGGACTTACATCTGTGTCGTGTATGTTCCCTATGTGCCTATGCTATTAGCGCCAGTTTTGTGTAGTGCCACGTTGTGTAGCACCACATTCTGCAATTATCCTTAATTTATGAGCATGAGTGTAGTAAAAATCTCTGGATATTTTGTTTTTTGCATGAGCTTCAACATGTGAGGACTTTCTATTGGTAATTGCAGTAAGTGCAGGTATATTGTATTCTCCGAGGCACACCCCTCCCCCGAATCAACCAACCGAATGACATCCAGATTTTTCCTTACATTGTGTTTAAAGTAATTTGTAAGCGTTGTATGCACATCTGCAATGGTTTGTTCTTTTACCGATAGCAACTGGAAGCCTTTATTCGTAGTAACTGTTTTTGTCAAATACTCAAGTTTTCGTTATTTGTTTTTTTTTTACTTAAATCGCTTTCATTTCCAGTTTCCTTTGCGTATACGCAGCACCTCAACTGTGCTTAAAGGAGTCATTTCTTTAATATTAAATGGTTTAAGTTTGTCCAATACGTGGGTTCTCTCTCTTAAAATCTGTGGAACAACGGTATTTGTGAGAACTGATCCTAATACGCTAACAATGTGTTTGTTGATACTGTGGAGAACAACGTCCTGGACTGGGAAAAATGTGCCTCCAGCATTATATAATAACACTTCCCTATAATATTTTTATTGCAGTCTGGATTTACATTATCGACATAGTTTTTAGATAAATAATTAAAACTAATGGTCTCAGAGAACATAGTTTATAAACTTCACTAGTACTTGGTTGTTTAGAAGTTTCTCAACCTTCATGTATTCTTATGGTTCCAATGGACACATTGCAGAACACTGCTAAAATCAGCACAGAGCTGTTCTGTAATGTATCCGTTAGTTTCTACCGCACTGAAGGGATTGGTACATAACGTTGTGGAGCATATTATAATTACTATTTGTTCGTGTTTTTCACACTTTGATAGTGTTCCACTTGGTCGAATAGATCATCCATTTTGTAGTTGTTTTTTTGTAACCTCCAGTCAAGTGATCCCGTTTTCGTTAGAGAAGGAAGATGTTAAAGTTTCTCGTAGTCGTATTTTGGGACACTTTATAAAATCAATAAAATGGTTGCCGATTTCTTTCATTACTCCAGTACTTGGAATTTTATATACAGATTTGTTATGTATACACAATGCAGATTATGCTCATCAACATTGAACAGCTCATTCCACGTTGCTGTTCACTTGTAGTCTTCTCACTCACAGAAATACCTGTTCCAAGTTAGGTAATAACACATTTCCATTTTGTAAACACTCCCAACAAAGTCCGTCGTTTTAGCCAGGTCCGTATGGGAACAGCCCCCTGCATGTAGTTGTCGAAAATATTCCAGGCGGCTCATCCACCAGTTCAGTCATTTTAATTTCAGCCAGTACCACTTTGTATGGTATATCCACAGGATTTTTATATTTGGTCATAATGGTTTCCAGTGGTTCCTTGACAATTTTTGCCAATATTCCTCCTGCTGCTACATTGCTGTCCTCATGTAGGAGAACTGGTAGTTTCGCTTTGACACCGTGTCTTACAGAAATGAACTACGAGAATTTACCATGAAGATAATTGTAAAATGTACCACACAATTCTTTCTTCAACATTATAGACTGTCCCTTCTGTAATTGTTCTTGTCAGTTCACTTGATCACAGATTTTAGCCAAGATAATGTCGTCACAGAACGGTTCTGTAATTGGGGTAAGCACCTTTAGATACGTTTTGGTTTCAAGCATGACGTTTCCGACGAAATTTGTTACCAATGTTATTAACAAGACTGCACAAGTAAAAAAAAAAAATAAAACCAAAGCATTCGTCGGTTGGTCTCATTTTCTTCCATAATAGCTGAGGAATGTTAAACGCTTGCGGAGAAGTCATGTTGACACTTTCCGCTACCACCAGATCCTGATCACAGGCAGCTAGCGATTCGTCTTATATACTCCAAAATCAAAATGGTGGCACTTTTTTGGTTATGACGTCATTTTCGGTCATACCTTCTAAATATAGCTGTACTAGCGATCCAGTTGTATGTAATCTCTGCAGAACTAATACATTGTCTGGATGGCAGGGGGTAGTTTCCCTAATTCTGCTGCAGTCATCTTAGGAAAGCTACTAGCTCCGTAACTGACAGTCTGATTCTTCCCTACGTCTAGGAATAAATCATCCAGGACCTACGTGACACTGGGATAGAAACAGTCCTATGGTGCACACCATAACATACCGTACTGTTACCGTCCAGAGCGGCATAAATTGGAATTATCATGTAAAAGAAACTGTAGGAAAAGCAGATGCCAGGCTAGGAAAATCAGATGCCAGGCAGATATTCATTCGAAGAATCTCAAGAAAATGTAACTCATCCACGAAAAAGTGGCTTGCGAGCCACGTGTTCGACGGATTAATGAGTATTGCTCATCTGCCTGGGACTCGTCTGTTGGGTTAATAGAAGAGATGAAAGGGAGAGAATACATTCCGGGAAGAAAACAACAACATACTACTTCTTATCATACAGTCTCTCGAAATGATCAAAATGATAAAATAGACATAGGAGCTAACATTCAGGTGTACTCGACAATCCTTCACCCCTCGCGCCATTCGCGAGCGGGATAAGAGGGGCCTACAGACTGTAAGATAGCTTGTGAAATAGAGATATAAAATAAGAGAACTTAATCGTTTTGTATCTATTCATAGTTAGTTTCCTAAGCGTTTTTCCTGCCTTCCCGAAATTTATTTTTTTCATTTTTTTTTTAGTGTTCGAATTTCTTTCGCACATTGATAACATTTCGTGAACACAGGAGCCCCTTCTTTTAGTCGACGTATCTTGTACAGTAGCCCACATTTTCTGCCATAGGTGATAAATTTCACCAACACCTGAGGAATTGCATTCTTATTTTGAATCAGGTGAAGGTCAGTGCCTTGTTGAGAACATAGTCGTTAACTAGGGGAGATTGAACTAGTAAAGTTAACACATGTACGCAAAGGTCTGAAATGCTTCTGTTGTAATAAATTTCATACCATATTGCATCACTAAACATCAGTTTTAGAATACTACACACATCAAAAAAAGTTATGCATCACCCCTGCTCCCAGAACTCCTGAAGATAGACGTTGACTGTGGTTATTGTATCCCAGTCCCTTTGACTGTTCAGAGATGTCACTAAATCCTCCCAAAGATGTAAACAACCAGGCATGAGCAGCGCCTATAAGTCGGAGGGGGTCCGTCAGCCGATCAGTTCCAGTCATTCCACCTGGGAAGAGGTACACGGCTCGTGTTGTCTGTATTGGACCTACTGATAACAAACAGACCCGAACTTTTCGAATCTGTATGTACAGAACAGGGAATCAGTGATCATAAGGCCGTTGCAGCATCCCTGAATATGGAAGTTAATAGGAATATAAAAAAAGGGAGGAAGGTTTATCTGTTTAGCAAGAGTAATAGAAGGCAGATTTCAGACTACATAACAGATCAAAACGAAAATTTCTGTTCCGACACTGACAATGTTGAGTGTTTATGGAAAAAGTTCAAGGCAATCGTAAAATGCGTTTTAGACAGGTACGTGCCGAGTAAAACTGTGAGGGACGGGAAAAACCCACCGTGGTACAACAACAAAGTTAGGAAACTACTGCGAAAGCAAAGAGAGCTCCACTCCAAGTTTAAACGCAGCCAAAACCTCTCAGACAAACAGAAGCTAAACGATGTCAAAGTTAGCGTAAGGAGGGCTATGCGTGAAGCGTTCATTGAATTCGAAAGTAAAATTATATGTACCGACTTGACAGAAAATCCTAGGAAGTTCTGTTCTTACGTTAAATCAGTAAGTGGCTCGAAACAGCATGTCCAGACACTACGGGATGATGATGGCATTGAAACAGAGGATGACACGCGTAAAGCTGAAATAATAAACACCTTTTTCCAAAGCTGTTTCACAGAGGAAGACCGCACTGCAGTTCCTTCTCTAAATCCTCGCACAAACGAAAAAATGGCTGACATCGAAATAAGTGTCCAAGGAATAGAAAAGCAACTGGAATCACTCAATAGAGGAAAGTCCACTGGACCTGACGGGATACCAATTCGATTCTACACAGAGTACGCGAAAGAACTTGCCCCCCTTCTAACAGCCGTGTACCGCAAGTCTCTAGAGGAACGGAGGGTTCCAAATGATTGGAAAAGAGCACAGATAGTCCCAGTCTTCAAGAAGGGTCGTCGAGCAGATGCGCAAAACTATAGACCTATATCTCTTACGTCGATCTCTTGTAGAATTTTAGAACATGTTTTTTGCTCGCGTATCATGTCATTTCTGGAAACCCAGAATCTACTATGTAGGAATCAACATGGATTCCGGAAACAGCGATCGTGTGAGACCCAACTCGCCTTATTTGTTCATGAGACCCAGAAAATATTAGATACAGGCTCCCAGGTAGATGCTATTTTTCTTGACTTCCGGAAGGCGTTCGATACAGTTCCGCACTGTCGCCTGATAAACAAAGTAAGAGCCTACGGAATATCAGACCAGCTGTGTGGCTGGATTGAAGAGTTTTTAGCAAACAGAACACAGCATGTTGTTATCAATGGAGAGACGTCTACAGACGTTAAAGTAACCTCTGGCGTGCCACAGGGGAGTGTTATGGGACCATTGCTTTTCACAATATATATAAATGACTTAGTAGATAGTGTCGGAAGTTCCATGCGGCTTTTCGCGGATGATGTTGTAGTATACAGAGAAGTTGCTGCATTAGAAAATTGTAGCGAAATACAGGAAGATCTGCAGCGGATAGGCACTTGGTGCAGGGAGTGGCAACTGACCCTTAACATAGACAAATGTAATGTATTGCGAATACATAGAAAGAAGGATCCTTTATTGTATGATTATATGATAGCGGAACAAACACTGGTAGCAGTTACTTCTGTAAAATATCTGGGAGTATGCGTACGGAACGATTTGAAGTGGAATGATCATATAAAAATAATTGTTGGTAAGGCGGGTACCAGGTTGAGATTCATTGGGAGAGTGCTTAGAAAATGTAGTCCATCAACAAAGGAGGTGGCTTACAAAACACTCGTCCGACCTATACTTGAGTATTGCTCATCAGTGTGGGATCCGTACCAGGTCGGGTTGACGGAGGAGATAGAGAAGATCCAAAGAAGAGCGGCGCGTTTCGTCACAGGGTTATTTGGTAACCGTGATAGCGTTACGGAGATGTTTAATAAACTCAAGTGGCAGACTCTGCAAGAGAGGCGCTCTGCATCGCGGTGTAGCTTGCTCGCCAGGTTTCGAGAGGGTGCGTTTCTGGATGAGGTATCGAATATATTGCTTCCCCCTACTTATACTTCCCGAGGAGATCACGAATGTAAAATTAGAGAGATTAGAGCGCGCACGGAGGCTTTCAGACAGTCGTTCTTCCCGCGAACCATACGCGACTGGAACAGGAAAGGGAGGTAATGACAGTGGCACGTAAAGTGCCCTCCGCCACACACCGTTGGGTGGCTTGCGGAGTATCAATGTAGATGTAGATGTAGATGTAGTTCGACCATGCCTAGACGGTCAGTACCGCGGTTCGACAGCGTCCGCATTGTTACTTTTTGCCAGGAAGGGCTGTCAACAAGGGAAGTGTCCAGGCGTCTCGGAGTGAACCATAGCGATGTTTTTCGAAGATGGAGGAGATAGAGACAGACAGGAATTGACGATGACATGCCTCGCTCAGGCCGCCCAAGAGCTACTACTGCACTGGATGACCGCTACCTAAGGATTATGGCTCGGAGGAACCCTACAAAAACGCCACCAAGTTTAATAATGCTTTTCGTGCAGCCACAGGAAGTCGTGTTACGACTCAAACACAGCACAATAGGCTGCATGATGCGCAACTTCACTCCCGACATCCATGGCGAGGTCCATCTTTGCAATCACGACACAATGCAGCGCGGTACAGATGGTCCAACAACATGCCGAATGGACCACTGAAGACTGGCATCACGTTCTCTTCACCGATGAGTGTCGCATATGCCTTCAACCAGGCAATCGTCGGAGATGTGTTTGGAGGCAACCCGATCCGGCTAAATGCCTTAGACACACTGTCCAGCGAGTGCAGGAAGGTGGAGGTCGATGACGTTTTGGGGTGGCATTATGTGGGGCCGACGTACGCCGCTGGTGGTCACGGAGAGGCGCCGTAACTGCTGTAAGACACGTGAATACCATCCTCCGACCGATAGTTTAACCATATCGGCAGCATATTGGCGAGGCATTCGTCTTCATGGACGACAATTCGCGCCCCCATCGTGCACATCTTGTGAATGACTTCCTTTAGGAAAAGGACATCGCTGGACTAGATTGGCCAGCATGTTCTCCAGACATGAACCCTATCGGACATGCCTGGGATAGATTGAAAAGGGTTGTTTATGGACAACATGACCAACCAACAACTCTGAGGGATCTACGCCGAATCGCCGTTGAGGAGTGGGACAATCTGGACCAAAAGTGCCTTGATGAACTTGCGGACAGTATGCCACGAAGAATACAGGCATGTATCAATGCAAGAGGACGTGCTACTGGGTGTTAGAGGTACCAGTATGTACAGCAAACTAGACCACCTCCTCTGAAGGTCTCGCTGTATGGTGGTACAACATGCAATG
Organism: Schistocerca americana; assembly: GCF_021461395.2. Lineage (NCBI taxonomy): Eukaryota > Metazoa > Arthropoda > Insecta > Orthoptera > Acrididae > Schistocerca > Schistocerca americana. The sequence goes on from NC_060122.1 coordinate 672,306,728, forward strand.
TGTGGTTTTCGTGAGCAATAAATGGGGCGGAAATGATGTTTATGTTGATCTCTCTTCCAATTTTCTGTGCAGGTTCCGGAACTCTCGGAACCGATGTGATGAAAAATTTTATTTGATGTGCGTAGAACGAATGGTAATGAAACGAGATGTATGTATCATAGAAAAACCAAATGTTGAAGGACAGACGTTTTTCCAACTAAAAACAGCGAAGACGACTCCGGAACGCCCGGGTTGGAATCGGAATGCGCGCAATAAGGACAGCCTTATGAAATACCGGGCGTCCGATAACGCCCGGACGTATCGGCCTCCGGCAGGAGGTTGGCTCTGGGTGCAGCACATAGCGGGAGGTACTTGGCGCCATTACTCTAGCTGTAATAGCGAGAAGGAATGACTCGGCGTCCGTAAACGCGGTAACCGTATTAGGGGGCGAGAAAATAACACCTAAATTTTGAGGCGTAAACATAATTGTCACTGAGTGAATTGCCAGCGTACTTACTGCAGCTTTATTGGCCGGTGGAACCTGCGTGTTAATTCCTTGCAAATGAGCACTTGATGCAATCATAAATTGTGCGACAAAGAAAAATTCTGTCTTAAATTGTACTTTATTGTCAAAAGGATATATGTAATAAGTACAGGAATACACTGGAGTGGAATTTCTACTATTAGTTTCTCCGGCTGCCTCCTCTAAATATTCGTGAGAATGATGCCAAGGTTGTTGCGACGACACTGCAGAAGTTTTAGTGGGAAGTCCTTACATATCTTCCATACAGTCTTAACCTCTCCCCATTCGATTTCCATATTTTTGCAGTGCTAAAGAGACATTGGCGGTCGTAGATTTGCTTCGGATGAAGAGGTGCACGCCTGGGTACAGTCATAGTTTCGCTGCCAATCTCGCACGTTTTTCCATTAAGGCATTAACCATTGTAAGGGTATTGTTGCCACATAATCGATTATTAACGCCTGCTTCCGTTTGATATCGCTGGTCTTTTGAAAGTTTCCATTAGGTAGTGGTTCGCGCGAACAGCCGACGAGTCACCCATTTGGTCAAGACGTCGGAGAAAGAATTCACTCGGAGAGGGGCAGACAGTGGTAACGGTCCAGGGCTGCCGATTTATTCTAATCTGAAGAAACACCCGCGTGATGAAAATTTTGTGATGTTCAGTGAACGGAGGAAGTAATTCTGTAATCGTGTAGTAAGTTCCTTCAAAATATTTGCAAGGAATCCAAAGTTATAAGTAGAACTTAATCACCAAATACTACGTGTGTTGCCTCCGTCACTGCCAGCGTTAACGAGGTGACTGTTGGTATTATCGAATGTGTCAGTCAGTTTCACCCTTCGAAAAATATGTTTCAAATTAAAATTTACGTTGTGGCTAGTCGGAGTAAGTGCTGTGAATTTGCGCCTGACTAGGAACCATTTACTTTCCTCAAGCATTAATGAAATGTGTTTCCATGAAGTGACATTGATAATTTCAAATTATCATTTAATATAGATCCCTATTATCTTAGGAAACAGCGCGTAGGTTGGCTTCAGGCACACGACAAAACTGAACTACTTAAGTTTCTGAATGCAATCACCATTTGTCCGATAGCCTAGAGAACTGTTAAAGAGCAGAGGGGGCGGTTACACTGTCTTGGGTCACAAGGGATAAATGTGTGAATAGTTGAAATAAGAAACTGTTTACTTACTTTTTTCCATCTGTCACGTTTTCATTTGCTGCCTCGTGTAAATTTTTGGAATCTTGCAAAACAGCATCATACAGCTCTAGTCAGTAGGCAAAACAGCCTATAAAATCCCACCTGAAGTTTTGTAATTCTATTAACCCCTCTGCACTCAGTGACTTCGATCATTCTTGACCACTGAAGAAGCACATTGATAGCTAACTGAAAAGTTGTTCTGTGCATTCCATTAGCACTCATTACCTGTCTGCTGGTGCTTCACATATCTATTCGTTAAAAGACATCGGTCGCTTAGTGTACTGTCGAAATGTGTGTGTGGACGTACAGAGTAAGGATGGCTAAAACCAAAGAGTACCAGATTCATATTAACATGTACCTGAGCAGTTCAGCAGAATGAATTGCAGAGTGCGGCAGGATAAAGAGTAGGTGCCACTGTTGCACCAGCGCGAAATAAGTGTGTGCGCGCGCGCGCGCGCGCGCTCTGAGTCGAAGAAAGACTGTCGTTTATAATTATGGCGTTGTGAAGTTCCGAACATCCAGCAATCGGCGTCGAGGCGTATTCCAGTAACATATCGAGCCTTCCATCACAATTCAGCAACTCTTTCGTCACCATTTCGAGATGAAATGCCATGGTAAGGTGTTGAATCATCGGACGATTGTACAGTGCGTGCAAAAACTCAGAACTGCTGCATCTTGTGCAGAGAAGACGAAGGACACAGCAGCTGCATAGCGAGTGGATGCGGCGCGTCGAGCATTCGTTCAAAGTCCTCGCTGTTTGATTGCCAGATACGCTTTGGCGCTAGCAATCTCAGAGCGCTCCATGTGGCGCTTCGTCCGTGACAACCTGCATCTCCACCAATGCAAACTGCAGGTCGTGCAGCAGATAAAAGAACAAATTACCCGACTAAGCTTTATCTTGCGTTCTTTGGAGTTTTCTAGTAGCTAACCCGAAGAGCGAAACAATATCCTGTATGATCTTACACAGAAAACCAAGTAAAGATCGTATATGACATACAACTGCATAAATTTTTCTTTGTTTTAAATGAGTGTTTTACTAAATTTGACAATATGTTTGGAAGTTCTCTCTTTTTAATAACTCACTTTTCACTTTTCCAGACCCTGTGTATCTGTGAGAACTACTGTTACACTTTTTAAGTGTGCCACATAGCTTAAACTTGGGGCAGGAAGTGGGTTTCTGCCTCGCTACTGGTTCTTTCTGATTACTCCTTGGTTACAGTGTGTTCCTACCGTAGACTCGACATCCAGCACATGAGCATAATGACATCGCGTGTATTGTACAGAGGTTAAAATTTTGACAAGGATTTAGATTTCCACTGAGCAAGCATTTGTGAAGAAGTGGGAAATATAGCGAATTACTGCAGTGAGATGGAATTTGGTGTATTTAATGCAAACTTCTGACTGTGGTACGCGTGCGTGACGTCACTAGATATGACTGTTGAGAAATTTTTCTACGTGCTCCACAGAATACTGCGACCGCGAGCGATTTATTTAGGACAGTGAATTACTGTTAATTCGGCAGAACTGCCAAATCCACGTCTCGTGGCACGGACATAAGCGGGAGACAGATGGGATTGCAATTTCTAAATTGAATGTGGATGTCCTTGACCTATGAGGAACGTTAAATGGAGTTTCAAAATAAATTAAAAATAATGTAACTTTAACACTAAAAGTGTACTTAAACCGAATTACCTCTTCAACTGCTACAATTTATTGTTCTCGAATTTCAGCGACAGTTGCGTTTACTTACGGCGCGCAGTCATTGTAGTTAACTACTTGCCAGATTTTTAAAGAACATCATATTCCCCGTTGACTGCAAATAGTTATTTCACAATTGCAGTTTAGACCTCTGGGCCATTTTCAAATGGTACTGCAAAAGATTTTGCTTCAGAATATGTCACACATTAAAAATCTTCCGACATGTGAACTTGCCATCGTCAAAAATAGACCTTTCCTCTTTAGAAACTCCATGACAACAGACTAGTGCACTCGTCTGATGTCACTGTGTTCGTGGCATTATCTCACCAAAGCCAGTGCTTTGAAAAAATCACAAGTAAGTGAATTTTCCGGGTACATAGAACTGAGAGTAATGCAATTAATATTTGTTTGTGGAACACATACTTAATTACTATGTTTCCTCGTTAATTTCTCAGTAGTAAAATTAGTAAGAAATTTTTATACCTCACCTTCTTCATGTTTGCTTTGGGTCAGATTTTTCCATGAAGTTGAGTACCGCCTTATAGGATTGTTGCCCAAAGCAATGCGTTCAGATTTCAGGGTAATGTGCAGTAATTGGATGAATGTAGCAAGTGTTTCATCCGTTACGATCAGATGCGTGAAAGAGCATAGGAAGTCAAAGAGAGCGAATGTGATGGTGTGATACAGCCTAGCTTGTTGCCAACGTTTGTAAGGACTTCACGACATTGTAACTGTCTACGTAGAACGGGTATTTCTACCATCAGTGTCTTTAGCTTTTGAACATGCAGGTGGTATATTATTGGATCTGACTCGATGTTATAACCAAAACGAGGGCCAGTTGCCGATAAATTGTTGCTACCTGAAGGACAAGTCAGTTTTTGTGACAGCTAACGGTTGGTTCATTAGAGGTCGCAATTTAAAAATCCCAAGCGTTAACGTACGTTACAGACACTTACGGAGAAAGCTAGGGGAGCGGTATAGCTTATAAAATACTGGTCGTTACGTCGTCAGTGTTGCCTCATCACTGCCTGAATTACGTAAATTTGCTTCCAGACGCCGTGTCGTAAATCTGTGCTCCGAAGGAAAGTGTACATTCGAACTTTACTCCAGGACAGCAGCAAAATTTTGTTATGTGTAGTGTTTTTCTGAGTCGAGGTTAAGTTTGCAGCTGATTACGACCGCAATTACGTGTACTAACAATTGCCGAAGTTCCGAACTCGCCGGCGATACAACAGTGGCAGGGCTCAATGCACGCATTACAACCGACCACAACACATCGGTTTGTTTTCAAGTGGGACTCCAGCGACCGCCACGAGAACAAACTATGGCTGATAAAAATAATTAAGAAATTTGTAGTAAGTTCCTCTGCGACCAGACTGCTGAGGTCGTCGGTCCCTAGGCTTACATACTACTTAATCTAACTTACGCTAAGGACGACAGACACAACCATGTTCAAGGGAGGACTCCAACCTCCGACGGGAGGCGCCGCGCGAACTGTGGCACCGCGGTGGTCTAGCGGTTCTAGGCGCGCAGTCCGGAACCGCGCGACTGCTACGGTCGCAGGTTCGAATCCTGCCTCGGGCATGGATGTGTGCGCTGTCCGTAGGTTAGTTAGGCTTAAGTAGTTCTAAGTTCTAGGGGACTGATGACCACAGATGTCAAGTCCCATAGTGCTCAGAGCCATTTGAACTGTGGCAAGGCGCCTCAGACTGCCCGGCTACCCTGCGCGCCAGATAAAAGGAAACTAACAACAGCATAATATTTCTCGGAAAGTTTACATGTGAATTGAATCATCATATGTGTATAAAAGGTCAAAATTAAGAATTTCATCAATTTCATTGTTGAGCAGATTAACCGACTTCAGTAGTGCTTGACCGAGGTTTCCAGGGTGAACAGTGGCCTTTTGGGGGGTCTTTGTTCGGATGCGATTGGAGGCACTTAGGCTGTGTTTCAAGAAAGTTTTATGTGATGAACGGTGAAATAGGCGCTAGTCTGCCTGTGTGAATTATTCAGAGTTCCTGCTTTCGAACACAGAAAATTTTCGGCATCTGATGGACTTTGATGGAATTTGTAGTTTGAGATACTGTGGAACTTTAACGGATTTCTAGAGATAGCTCACGCAATTTATCGTGGTTTGTTCAGACACCTCTAAGATAGTAAGAAACTCCGTCAGGCTCTGAAATTAATTTATTGTGAACTGCTAATTTCGATTTTTCTGTGTTCTTATTTGAAATATACTCAGATTTGTGAAACATTTTTTTTTTTTTTTTTTTTTTAAAAGTGGATACGTACTTGATAGCAAATCCTTCCTGTATTTGCATTATATACTTCATAGAACTTCGGGTACATTGCGACGTATGAGAGTTTGGGCCCCATAGACGAAAATGGCCAAACTTGTAAGTCTAACCACAATTACAGGGACCCATTTAAGTGTTTGTGCTGTGTAATGAGTGGGTAAATCTTTTTGTGCAGTAGCGCATGGGAACTCCTAGCTGATACAGAACTTGTGAACAGTTTAAAAACTTTGATTTTCGGCGAGTTGATGAGAGAGATGGTAATTAATTTCGTCGTCCACATCACATACACTTTCCATACAACCTGTATGGTCACAGTGGGTCCTAAACTGTTCGCATATAAAACAAATGTAAAACTACATTCGCTATTACTATATTCTTCTGTAGAAAACCGTGAGAAAATAAAATCTGTTTCTCATTTTAATAACTGTGGCGGAGATGCGCAAGGTAAAACTACTACATTCGCTATTAATACATTCTTTTAGAGAAGAGTGAAAGAAATTAAAATAAGAAAATAAAACTCTTGTCTAACGACCCGATAATTCAGATTCCCGTGTAGCAGATAAAACTACATTTGCTGTTACTACATTCTTCTATAGAAAAACGAAGCAAATGAAAATAGAACAGTAAAAGTGAGTAGGCAATGCAAGTATGCTCTCTTTCTACACCGGTCATGTTATTGTATTTTTATGTTTTTAAAAGTGAAATGCAATTTCCTTCTAAATTTTCTGGGAAGAGTTTCACTTCCCTGTGAAGTTAATGTCTGGATCTTCATTGACGTTCACATTACGAACTTTCCTTACACTTCTTCCAGGTGTTGCTACTGCTCTCTCAATAGTTCTTGCTAACGGTATTAGCAAACATTTTCATTTTGCTTCATGACAGAATTGATCTACGTTATTTGTTAAAGCTTTACTATCTGATTGTATTTTTTCCACCTTGCGTGTTTGGACGTACATGATGGGACGGTTCCTAACGTTTTACAGCTGTTAAGTTGTTGCTCTTCCAAACAGAAGTCTGTACGACCAAACCAGTTTCATCTTTACCTGTGATTACTCATACTCTAGGTATCTGGGCTATGCATGGCTCTGTTTAAAAAGAATAGCTCAATGTAGTCATAGAGTCTAGCTGCAGATGTCTGCGTCCATGCCCCGCAGCTAATTCACTACAAATAATTACCGGTATCTGTGATCCTGCAGTGAAATAGTCTATGCATTGGCTAGAATTGCGAATTAATAAAGTACACAGAAATACAAAATCAAAATTAAATGAACAATTGCAATAACGAGAATTCTATTCTAACGTCTGTAATTGATGCAGACAACGGAGAACTATGTTGAATAATGTTTATTCAAGGAAGGACATCTCAAAAAAAATATATATATAAATAAAAAAAACTAAAAAAAATGGTTCAATTGGCTCTGAGCACTATGGGACTTAACATCTATGGTCATCAGTCCCCTAGAACTTAGAACTACTTAAACCTAACTAACCTAAGGACATCACACACATCCATGCCCGAGGCAGGATTCGAACCTGCGACCGTAGCAGTTGCGCGGTTCCGGACTGCGCGCCTAGAACCGCGAGACCACCGCAGCCGGCAGGATACAGGCAGTTCCGCTGGTTAATCTTCTCCGGCGAAACGCAAATAAAGTTCCGGCACAGCTGTATCATTAACCCTGTGGTGATTAACAAACCACAAGACGCCAGTATACGACCGTTGTTGACATGTCCTCTTTTTCAAAGTACATTACGTAGAAATCGCTCGTTTTTACACTTTATGGACTGTCCGTGACGCTATCGTCCATAATTACACAGTTAGTCACATTCATATAGGCCGTAGTCTTAGCCGCAAATACACAGTTCATAGAACTCGCATTTCAGACTTCAACAACGTCACTGAAAGTCATTTATACTGCACAGTTAATTGAAGTCTTCACTTTCACGGCTTGATAGAATGTGATAGACCACCACCCAAAACCAATACCAGCAAAGTTCATTCGCATAAAAGCACTGTTCGTGTCGGCCACAACAAAGTATTGTTAGCGGCACTTTCACAGTCCCGTTTATTTGCTCTTAAAGTTCGCTGGCGATGGCATTACATACCGCAGTGGTAAAGAGAATTAACAATCTGATAGTTCGGTATCACTGTCCATACAATTACGTATGCTTTTCGTAAAACACAGTACAGTTTTTCCGCGCACGCTTCACAGACACACCATCCACCATCCCCTCTACTACACAATAATCTTTCGACTATCGATATCACTATCGCTGTCCCCTGTCTATAGATGTTATATGGTTATCGTAAATTACATAAATCTTTATAAATGTTATTGACTGCATTTTTCACAGTTAATAATATTCCAAAAGAGAACTATTACAAACTTTACCACAGGTACAAAGCAAGAAATATAATTATCCATTGGCAAACGAAATAATCACAATTACATCTTTACATTTAAAAACCACAGTAGAATGTTACATAATCACAATTAGAAATGCACATATGAACAAAAGAAAAAGTATAGAAATTTAAAGAAAATCACTAAAAAAAATTATTAGCAGTAGTGCCTTCACAACATTACTTAGGGAACTAACAAGGATTCGCGTAAGCGGATAATAGAGACGACCAGATTTAAATGCGATACAGTATTTCGCCATTGTCCTCCTCCAGATCGCAGCATACCGCGACCTGATTTATTATTTTCCTAGCCTTACCACGAGAGACACTACCGTATAGCTTCTAAATTTTCTCTGTGTCTTACGGGAAGATATCGATGAGCTAGCAATTACTTTGTCACTCATTTTTATTGTGTATATTGACAATGATACAAAACAAAGAATAAGAACATTTAGCTCCGCTACTAATGTGCCAACACTGTTAGACCGTAGAAGTTTCCAGCAACTGTAAACAAAGGACCATCGATACGAAAAATGTTCAGTTTACGCGAAGAACATTATGGGCCCAGGCAGCCTTCTCCCTTCCGTAATTGTGCTGTAGAATAGACTTCTAAAATGTTATAGGTTAACATTGAGTTGGTACATAAGTTCGTGGCTTTTTCCATGAGTTTAATAAAAACATATCCATTTAAGATTGCAGTCATCAATAGTATATTCTCATTCACTGTTTACAACCGTCTTCCCACGCTGGAGTACCTTTAGGTCCCGCAACTGTAGAAATCACCGAGCCATGTTCTGGACGCATTTTCATCCGGAAGGGAAGTTCCTTGAAGCTTGTTCATAGAGAGCGCAAAAGGTGAAAATCTGAGGGTAAATAATCAGGTGAATAAGGTGGGTGCGAATGACTTCCCTGCACAACTCCTGTGTAGTGCTTTTGGTCAGTCTAGCAGAATGCGGGCGCGCCTTATTGTGGAGTAGCATTACACCACACAGTCTTTCTGGTCGTTGTTCTTGGACTACGTCTGGAACGCGTCTCAGTTTTTGACAATAAATGTCAGCAGTGATCGTTACACCTCGGAGAAACAATTCATAGCACACCACACCGTTGCTGTTCCACCAGATGGATAACATCACTTGTGGATGCAGGCAGATATTCGTACGGAGAGTTGCTTCTTTGTTTGGGCTCAGCCATTCCTTTCTTTTCCGTATTTTAGCATAAAGACACCATTTCTCGTCACCAGTAACAGTGCAGGGTAGGAATGGTCGGTGTTGTTCGCGAGCCAGTTGATGACGAGCTAGCAGAGACGTACATATAGCCACTCACAGATTTTTGTGATTTTGGCTTACAGCGTAAGGTACCCACATACCCAATTTTTGAACATTCCCTATTGCATTAAATGTTGCGCAATGGTGAAATGATCACAGTTCATCACTTGCGCCAGTTCATCACTTGCGCCAGTTCTCGAGTACACCTGACGTGGATCATGTTGGATTAATGCGTTCAAACGATCTTCATCAAACCCAAATATCTTCCCAAACATGGAGATTCACTAACGTCAAAACGATCCACCTTAAAACGAGAAAACAATTTTCTTCCATTGCTCGGTTCCATGGCATTATCCCCATATACGGCGCAAATGTTTCTGGCTGTTTCCGCTGCTATCAACCCTCTATTTATCTCAAACAGAAGAATGTGTCGGAAATGTTCGATTTCTCCACTTGGCACTCCATTTTCTAGCGTCCACAGCTCCACTCACTATCTCCAAATGACAAAATGACGATGTGTAATGAACTACCAATAAAAAATGAAAAGTGATAAATAACCCCGTAGCAACTGGAATATCAGCAGGCAAAACAAAAACGTAACGAACTTTTAATGGTCTTTGCTGAATATTTTCCGCGAGTTAAAAAAAGCTGCTTGAACCTTGAAAGCGCGAGGCCGTGGGTGGTGGCCCACGTCGCCCACGCTCAACGCGACTTCTGCTGAACTGATAACACTATTTGAGTAGGGTTGTGATGAGAGTTCAGATTGCGAAGATCAGTTTTCTGCCCTCTTCTGCTGCTCGCTGCGTGCGTACTGAACACGAATCAAACGTTACAGACTACCTGGACGGCAAGACTGCAAGTAAGTCGCTAGCCTGAGAATTAACGCGAAAGAACACAGAATAATTTACGCCGTAACCATCTTGACGTCAACGTCGACGACATCGGCAACGATGATGATACGTAATATGCCTCAGTCGTTCATTTGGTGCTGTGGAGGCGGCTGCCGTAATGTCATTACGTGTCGGTCTGGAGAAGCATTCCCTGCTGGTCTCACACGGAATGGCACTTCACCCGCCACTAATTCCCTCCATTGCACAAATTACCATTAGCTTCGATACGGGGGGACCACTTTTATTTGTATCAGTACTGCTGCGGAGAAACAAAGCTGCCCAAACGTTTGCACTTTCCTTACTAGCATGGTTATTAAACAATCGTACTGAGTAGTTAGTAAAGCAACCGTTTGCAAATGACTGTTACAGTAATTGAAAATAAAGAAGCCCAGATGGGCGGTAACGTTATGAGCTTTCGTGTGCATAAGTTGAAGTTACTTCAAAAGTAGTGAGCGAAAAAGGAAGAAGTATTCGTCACTACAAAACCACTTTATTTTGCGTGACATCATCTTGTTAGTTTGTTTCGTGATCACCAGTATGATTAAATTTCTGGAGAGGGAAACAATAAATGTCCTGAGCAATACATCACTTCATGAAGAAACTAACACAACAAAAAAGGAGACTGCTTTGCAAGCGTGGGAGTACAGGGACGTTTCCTCGAAGATAAGGTAGCAGTTTGTCGTATGGAATGTCTTCAGCGAATGTCCAATTATAAGCAAAAGAGCACTGTGTTTGTTATTTCCATTTCAGTATTAATTTCACTGAAACACACGCTCTACTGAAGAAATGAGGTGTTACACAGTTCGTCTACTTTTTTATGTTTGTGTATATTTTGATGAACACACATTCAAGTACTTCCTCACCAGTATCTTAATAAATGAAACCGTTCTGGTGTAGATCGTTTTGGACGCAGCTGCTTCTCGGTTGATTGCAACAGCCCACAAATATTTCGGAAAAAAGCGTGCACGAACCAAACATTTGTCCAAAGCAGCTCCGACGCAGTAGTAGAAGCATATGTCTTATTATTCCTCGAGTAAATTGCTGTCGTTATAAGAGTTAACGAAGTGGAGCAAAATGCGCCTGTCAGCTAAATTAGACAGGTGGAAATCCAGATGTGTTAGAGACTGGCCAGAACTTGAAGAATTATCCTGAGAAAAAAAAAAAAAAAGAAAGAAGTTGATAAAGTGAGAAAACAGAGTAATACTGTTCCGACTTTTGTATTTCCAAGTGACACGTCTGACACCACTCGGTCTCACGGGAAACTGCAGACGGTGAGTATTACATTCTGTTTTATAAAGGGTATGAATCGTACTTGAAAGTTTTTGTAACAAGGCTGATGTCGAGATATTGGAAGTGAACTTCCTGAAGCAGCTTAGTGCGCACAAAAACATAAATTATGACGAGAAATTTAAATGTGTTTGTCATAAGTAGAGGTTTTATTGCTGGTTGTAATAGTTAAATATAGGGTGGAAATTGCAATTCCAATAATCATAAGCTTCGCTTCTTATGTTAACCTTAATGTTATAGGTGAAGCCTCCTCGCAGAGTGGAGTCAGCAGCAACAGTAACAGCTTATCTTTCGTAAACATACTGCATACATCTTTTCGTTTGGTGGTAGTCTTATTTTCGGGCTCGAAATAATCAGTAGCTGATTATTTAGCTGATTTTAGTGGTGCTGCTTATTCTCGCTGTAAAAGTTAACGTATTTTCCGATTGTTTGTGGTGACTTCAGTTTCGTTGGATAGGTTTACATGACCTGTGGTTCAGATAATAATTGGCTAAAGGTGGGTAGGGACTGTGCCTGTTCTGTACGGATGATGGGTGGGGTAGGGGGGGAGAGGGAGATTGGTCACTGTCCGTAAACAGCTGGAAGCTGTGTTGGCCATATCGACAAGCTTCAGGCTGCTGTTCTGAGATTCGGTGGCATTGGGGCATATGAGACGAATGCATTGTCACCTCTGGAGCCTATAATGTCACCTAGGATCGTTGGTTCCACTGCGTCTTCTAATGTGCACGTCCCGGCCAGTCGACACATGCCTAATGGTGATTGGCGAATAGTGGCGGTATCGACAATGTATGGGCGGAAGGTGAAAGTAGGTACGGCCGCAGGCTTAAATACACGTTTGAGGAATTGCCTGCTGGCGAAAGTACGTCTGAACCAGCACGGAGAGCCTCACTTGTTGGGACTGTGGCCGATCTTCCTGACACGTTCGGACAAGCGCAAAACGGAGGATTGCTTGTCGTTGGGAGTTTCAGTGTTAGGCTGTTGATGGAGCCACTTTGGGAAATAATGGACAGTTCGGGAAAGTAGCCAGTGGGTCTTGTCCAAGATGTGGATGACGCTTTGCCGTCAGCAACTGAGCGCACTGTGTGCACCCGGCTGCTAATTGCAGCTCTTGCAGGCACGAATGACGCCTGCCAGAAGCCATCCTCGGTTCTTACAGGCGGCTGCCTGGTTTGGTGAAGACAGCTAGCATCGCCCGCAGGGTGCAAAAAGAGCTAACATTTTCAGCATCGTTCCCAGAACCGATTGTGGTACTCTGGTTTGGAGCAGAGGGCACTGTCTAAACCAGAGCTCAGACGATTCTGCGACGGTGTCAGATGCCCATCTCTCGACTTCTTCTATCGGGTGGAAAATTGTGGAGATCTCCTTAATGCGTCAGGCATGCACTACACACAGGAAGCGACTACCAGGATAGTGGAGTATGTGTAGCCTGTATATGTGTGTTTTTTAGGAAAGAGAAATCCTTCCACAGGCTCGATAAGGTACCATCTGAGTCAAGAAAGAGTTGCATTCGTCACATCAGAGTGGAGAAACAAAATGTTAATATAGTATTAGTTAACTGCAGGCGCGCTTATAAACGGTAACAATACCCACAAAGTACTAACGACGGAAAGCTGGCTGAAACCAGATGTCAGTAGCAACCAAATTCTAAATTCCGGTGGGAATGTATACAGCAGAGATAAGTTGAAAACCGATGGTATGTTTATAGCCACAGAAAATATGAAAATATCTAGTAAGATTAGTTGGTTGGTTAGACGTCCCACAGATCATGTGAACGATTCTTTTATCGAAGTGATGTGGAACGAGACAGTTTGCAGGATATGTATATAAGTTCAGTGTTAACGTTAAATAACACTATTTTTAGTTCTAGTCATGGAGTTTTACTTAACTTTTTTATTAGCTACCACTTTTTAAGTAGAAATTCGTTAGTAGAGTACAAAGAGTTGTTCAAGAGACATGGTATTAAATTAAATTTAAAATTTGCTTCGCTGCCTGTCTGACATATGTTATTGGGCAAATGATGATAAATTTTTGTTGCTGCGTATTGAACTCCTTTCTGAGCGACAGATAGCTTTAACATTGATTAATAAAGGTCATATTTCTTTCTAGTGTTGTAGGTATGGACATCACAGTTCTAAAATTGTGGTGGCTTATTTAAGAGGAATTTCATTAGCGGATAAATGTATTATGACGCCGCAGTTGGAATGTCTAGCTCCTACATGAACACCAAACATTGTTCTTACTGCTAGCTTTTGTGCAATCGATACTATCTAAGTGATGAGTAACCCCGGAAAAATATTCCGTAAAACATTATTGAGTGAAAATATGCAAAATATATGAGGAAGCTGATAGTTTTTTTCAAAGATCAGCAGTTATACTAAGAGCAAAACTAGCTTTACTTAATTGTTTGAGCTCAGTAATATGCTTCTTTTCATCAGTACGTTCACCAAAAAATTTGGAGCATTCTCCTCTATTTGCTGACTCATGCTCAGATGCTACATCAGTTGTTGGTATGACTGTAATTGTACTGAACTGAATATAATGTGTGTTTTCATAATTTAGGGGGAGTCCATTTTCTGAGAACCCTTTTACAATTATTTGGAAAATATCATTTACTATCTCTTCTGTTGCTTTCTCTCTAATGGGATTTATTATAGCTCTAGTGTTGTCTGCTTGTTGGATGTAAAGTGGTAGATCATTCACATATATAAGGAATAGTAGTGGAACCGAAACTGACCCATGTGCGGTTCCCTTTGTGATTTCTTCCCCAATCACTAAAATTTTTTGTCCTTCCAACATTTTTTTAATTATTCAGCATAACTTTTTGCATTCTGTTTGTTAAGCTGAGCATAAAACCATCAATTCTGTGAACTTGAGTTTTTCTATGAGAGTAACATGGTCTACACATTCAAACGCTAAAGGAAGATCACAGTTCATACCAACTGGGGATATGTTGTTATTTAAAGCTTCTAATATTTGATGTGATGAGTGAATGTACGTATAAATAGCATTCTCAGTCGAGCAACCCTTGTGGAATCCATACTGTGATATGCTAAGCAATTCTTTTCCACGTAAGTGTGCGACTACTCTTCAGTACATTCCCTTTTCGAATATTTTGGGTAAAGATGTTAATAAGGAGACTGGACGATAATTGTTTAATTCTCTCTTGTCACTTTTCTTATGAAGCGGTTTGACAGTTGCGTATTTTAACCTGTCTGAAAAAATTCCCTGTGCCAGTGATAGATTGCATACTCAGTCATGCTCAGGGAAAAAAAACACCTGGAACGACTAGAGATAGGACGTTCATATCCACCGGGCATGTGCATTAGTATGTTGTGCAGAAATAATTAGCATTAACCTCGGTTCAGTATGTGTTCTGTTGCGTAGTAGGCACAGGGCCTGCCATGGGCTCTCATAACTTGTTCCATACATGATGGAACCGACGCGTATAAGGCGCGAATGGCGTCCTGTGGTATAGCCATCCATGCTGCATTCACCTGGTTCCAAAGTTCATCTGTGATGGTTGGCACTGGGTCACAGCGCTGCATTATAGTTTCACCATATCCAACATATTTTCGATTGGTGACAAGTTTGGTGATCTGGCGGGTCAGGGCTAAAGGCTGACATGACATCCTGTATCACCAATAAGATACATGTTCGTCTAGCAATATGTGGTAGTACATTATCTTGCTGAAAAATGACGATGGGGAGTTGTGCAGAAAGGATATGGCTACGGGGTCGCACGATGTCATTCACGTAGGTCGCACTGCTCACAGTGCCCTGGACACGCGGCTGTACCCAATGGCACCCCACACCATAAGGCCTTGAGCTGGCGCTGAATGTTTTGTGTGAGTGCAGTCACTGTGAGGCCGCTCCGTGACTGTGACGAACCGAAATGCGGCCATTATTTTCAAACAGAACCTGGGTTCGTCTGGAAACACTGTCTGATGCCGTTCCTGTCTCCAGTGACGCCGATCCATACAACACTGCCGTCTAGCATGTTTCTGCACATTCGTCATAGGTAGGAGGAGAATTGGACTACGCTCAAGGAACGCATGCCATAACAAACGGCGACGGATTGCCGCCCCTGACAATGTATGATGTGTTACACTTTTCCACTATTGCGCCAGAGCCGAAGAGGACGGAGATCTGTCCTGCAATACCATTCGGATTAGGTGTCAATCTTCTCTGGAGGTTGAAACACCCCCGTTTAAATTTCTTAATTGGATTTTTTGTAATTTATCGAAGCCCCCAAACAGTTAATTATTATGATTATATGACCGTGTGCTTAATGGATGAAAGGCTATCGGTTTTCCTGCTGTGGTTTCGGGGGTATTTCAACCGAGTGCGGATGTTTTGCAACTGAATAGTGGAATGATTGAAAGTTTGTCTATTATTAAGGACCACAAAGGTTGCGATGTACAAATTGTATTGTATTTTCTACGAGCACACAAATTGTGAGGCAGTTGCTACCTTCGCCTTACACGTCTAATTACAGTTATATCTTTTTATTGGTTGCTAATATTAGGTATTTCGTCACACGCAATGCTGATGGTTAACATTCCCAACAATCCTCACTGCAATCTATGGTTGTTGGTGGCCGACGCGGTTGACGCGAAACACGTAATTCGGCACTTGTCACTTCCTGTTTCATACCACTCGCGAATCGCTATTAGTGAGGGTCAACCCCACGACGATCAGGGGGACGTGCTCACTCGTAATACTCCGGTGAATTTTACCGTTTACAACTCACTCGACCACCATTCTTGCCTGTCTCTCCAGTACTACTTCTCACTCGACACTCTCTAGTACTACCGTGCACTCGACACTCGTCTCACTGCCTCCTGGAGCGCTCGACAATCGACTCCTGTCTACTATCGACCTGGGCGTCGGATACTAGCATCTATGTTCGTGGGATCACGGATCCCTTACAGGGTTGTCTGGTTGATGCGACCTGACCCATCTTACCGTGTTCTACGGCCTTCCGTGAACCTTACTACACACACCAGTTTCACTGCCGAATCACTTTGTCCCACGCGAGCAGAAATTTCTCGGATAGATGCATTACTGTATCTCTCGCCAGGAAAGAGCCTTCGTTCAAACTCAATGATTTGACGGTACAGTTTGCTCATACGTATGCGAGACATCGTGCACGTCTGCTCAAGTTACAATGATGTATTTACCTTCTGTTTATAGCAACAAAGAGAGCCGCATGCACATTTTATCGTAGGCTTTATTGCGGCGAGATATTGATGTTAACCTTGAACCCTCGGACAGACACGATTCAAACGCTAGTTGTATATAACATACTGATGCACATGTCCTGTGAATATCAGCCTCCTCTCTCTAGTTGTTTAAGGAGTTACGCTTTTTTTTATGAACATGGGTGCATTATTAAGGTAATTACTTACTAAGTTGAAACAACTTTTCAGAGTTCTGTTTGAAACTCCATCAACCCCACATCAGCTTTTGTTTCTTAGAACTTATATAATTCTATTAATGTCAGTGAGGGATCTTGGTACTACTTCTAGTTGATTACGTTTGTGGAGTGACATTTCTTGGTTCTTCAACTGAACCATTGAATCCCGTGTTTGCTGTTACGTTTAGAAAGTGATTTTTAAAAGTACTTGCAACTTGTGAATTGCCAGTCACGACATTGTCACTTGGTTTAATTGTTACGGGATCTTGTACACCAACTGGCTGTCCTGTCTCCTGTTTGAAAATGTCCCATATGGTTTTAATCTTATGATCTGGATTATTTATTTCTGTCAGAACACCCATACTTTTGAACATTTTAATGAATTCTCTTAAAATAGAACAATGGGGGAGGGGGGGGGGGGTGGTGTTTGGGGGAGGAGACCAGACAGCGAGGTCATCGGGCTCATCGGATTTGGGGAGGACGGGGAAGGAAGTCGACCGTGCCCCTTTCAAAGGAACCATCTCGGAATTTGCCTGGAACGAATTAGGGAAGTCACGGAAAACCTAAATCAGGATAAGCGGACGCGCGATTGAACCGTCGTCCTCCCGAATGCGAGTGCAGTGTGCTATCCACTGCGCCTGCCGTAGTAGAACAGTAAATTGTGTAGTATGTAAGTAATGTCGGATCTTCACTTAGTCTGGCCTTTACATAAATTCTTCTCTTCCTCTTACCAACACACACCACACGCATACGCTCTATGGACGCTGACGTTCTACTTGACAGTCAGTGGGGCTTGTCAGCAGACCAAAAGTGCATGCTTCGGAAGTTTACCTGCCCAAGATTGGTAAATGTGGCTTCACCACTTAACAAGATATGATACATCTGGAGTATCCTGTCTTATTGCCCATGTGCAGAAGTTAACACGATTCTCATCATCGCTTCCATGCAGCTCTTGATGGAGAGAGATGTGATAGGTATGGAACCTATGCCGATGGGGAATGCGTAGGACACTTGCGTGACTCACGCAAGTTCCTCTCGCATTTGCGCGGGAGCTAACGTGCGGATCAACTGCATCACCAGCAAGAACACTAATTTCCCCTCTTCTTTCGTCATTTGTTTCCTTCTTTACACACTACTACTATCACGTTACTGGCTGAAGAAGATGATAAATAATTGGAGAGATGGTTGACGTCTATTGGGATATCTTGCCGCATACATCGTACAAGAACGAAATGCATTCCTCCTACACTCTCCATACGCCATGAGCATGTTGGCTTTTCTGCATTGGTAAATTCCATCGTCCATTCACACCTTAACTGACTAGCAAGTCGCAATGTACTCAAGGAACACAGAAGCACACTGGACTCTCATTCGAGAGGACGATGGCTCAATCCCGCGTCCGGCCATCCTGGTTTAGGTTTTCCGTGATATCCCTAAATCGCTCCAGGCCAAAGCCGGGATGGTTCCTTTGAAAGGGCACGGCCGACTTCCCCATCCTTCCCTAATCCGATTAAACCCATGACCTCGCTGTCTGGTATCCTTCCCCAAAACAACCAACCAACACACAAGCACACTGTAAGAAAACATCATAACATCGTACGTAGAAACTACGCATGTTGAATAACAAATACGATATCTTGTAAACGACTGGCGTTAGAATCCTGCATCAAACACCACTGACGTTCTAGTTTACCGTACTTTTAGTTAGTTAATGTCAATAGGCATCGTTCCATTTAAAAAAGGGTATGTTTGCAAAAAAATACTGTCTAAATATTATTACAATCAGTTTATTGGCTGACAGTACGAGCCCATGACTACTAGTCCATTCTGTGAAAAGTTGCACTTTGGTTTCCGCAATATTTGCCGTGCATGGCGCCTCAAACCTTACGGCCACTCTACGTGGTAGTTTTAGGTGATTCACTCTGTGTAGTTTACATTCGAATAAACTATCTACATAGCGCGTCGAAAAAGAAGTGCTTATTATACAGCAGGTTGGAGTTGGGGTTTCGTGAAAAATGGACACGGAAGAAGAGACAAAGAGACAAAATTGAAGTATTAGAAATGCTGTTTGTGGGGTAAGGTAGAAAAGAAAACGAGTCAGTAAAGTGAACTGTGAAGTACCAGAAAGGGTACAAGAAACCAGAACTCCAATAACCTTGTTAAGGAAAGGAAAGCAGACTGAGACTGGGTGGAACATCTTCCGCGAGGGAAAGGAACTCTTAACAACAGCTGTCGTAGGTACAGTGGAAGGACAGGAGAAAACAGGAAGGAAAAGCATATAAATGCTGGATGAAGTGAAAAGAGGAATATACCAGATTACGAGCAAGTTGGCCACGAAAAGGAAGAGACAGAGACAGCAGTGGTGTCTGCCAATATGCAGAACACCTTACGTTGATGAAGATATCGATAAATATCTATGGATAATAAAACTAAACTCCACCCGAACAGGCCACCAAGGCCCAATGGTACCAACCGGCCACCAAATCATCACCAACCCACATGTGTCACTGTATGCGAATTTGGAGGGTCGTGGTCAGCACATCGCTCACCCGGCCGTATGTCAGTCTACGAGACCGGAGCCTCTGCTTCGTAGTCAGTTTGCCTCACAAGGTGCCAGTGTACCCCGCTTGCCAACAACACTCGGCAGACCGGACGGTCAACCATCCAAGTGCTAGCCCAGCCCGACAGCGCTTAACTTCGGTGGCCTGATGGGAGCCGGTGTTACCATTGCG
This sequence comes from Schistocerca americana, assembly GCF_021461395.2. Lineage (NCBI taxonomy): Eukaryota > Metazoa > Arthropoda > Insecta > Orthoptera > Acrididae > Schistocerca > Schistocerca americana. Next base: position 672,326,412 of record NC_060122.1, read on the forward strand.
GCAAGGCCGTTAGCATCTGTAGATAATGTCAGGTAGAAATGCCTGTGTAGTGTTGTTAGGTTACACAGTATTCCAGAGATAAGATAATTAATTCGATTGGTAGAATCGACCCAAGTGCCTGGCCCACCTGAATGCCTTGCAAATCTATTCTCTGCCCTTCACGATTCACAACAGGCCATAATTTCTGGTCATTTCCGTGTCTGTCGCTTCTCGCATGAGCCACCCTAAAGTTTTCAGTCCCGGCTCAGAAGAAAGTTCTGTTTCGAGAGCCTACTACGCTAATGAGGAGCGACGATCTGATCTACATGGATTGCTCCCGCTAGCTGACAAAATTGGCCCAGAATGTTTGCCGTCGCCTCGCTGACACCTGACTTTCCGCGTCTCTTCTTTCTCTTCTTGCACTGTATAGTCGACGTCTGTGGAGCGATGCGCGAGCGGAATGCTGTTGGTAGAGAAATAAACTGCGGTGAGGGCGTTTAACTTTTTCGTCGTCTGATTGGTGGTAGCGTTTGGAACACGTTCGGAAGGGCTATTCTTATGTAATTATGGTTCTGAATACGTGATTTCCGGCAAATGTACTTAAATAAGCGGGTAGTATCATTTTTCGCTTTGCATAAAAAAATAGGCGTTCGTATCTTGATATTGGTTACTGATTCATTCGTTGGTTCCACCCACATGATGAATTCCACTGTAAAGATTTATGATACACTTGAGAAAGTACTGAACCCAAAACATTCAAGGCTCTTTAGAAGCAGGCCCGTTACTATTATCACCCAAGATGTACCAAATAAAATCACAGTAAGGCCTTAAAATTATTTAGTAGCCATTGTAGTCATTTTACTATGACTTCAAGCCAACTTGATTGGCAGCATTTAGATAACCGAACAAAGTCAACAGTTGTGAGACAGCAGTATTTTGTCAGTTATGCTGACTTCCCGTTTTTGAATGGATGCTGTTTAGTATAAGACCTTCTTTCTGATCTAGGTCTTAAGCTTAGATTATTTTGTGTTCATCTAGTCACCGAAGATTTCACTGGAGGAAGATTACGTCACAGCGTGCTGACTAAATACATATCTTGAAGAAGAAAATTAGAAAACATGTAAAAATAAACGACATTTGTAGATGGGAAATTAAGAAAATGTTAGAAAGAATAGGCAACCGGATGCGCAAGAAATCTGAATAATGAAAGCTCTGCTGGACAAAGTGGCAAATCAAGGTATAAAATAAAGTGGGCACCTACATATATTAGTAGGTGAGACCAGAAGTGGTTTAATGCGGTACTTCTTCGCTTCTCTTTTTAGCTATTCATTGATATTAAAAGGCCAACCAATTTCCAATTCCGTAGCACGATGCCCTCTTGGGTCAATAGCTACTCGCAAGAAAGATCTTCACCTACGTTATTAGGGATTTTTCCTGTTCCACTGACGTATAAAGCACGGGAATAAGTTTGCTTATATGCCTGTTAGCACATAGTGATTAATCTAATCTTTTCCTCGAGATTCCTATGGGAGAAATGGGGTAGATTGATCTGTTAGAGTTGGTTCTGGAAATACTGTAGACAGGATTTCATGGGATAGTTTTTGTCTATTTACAATCTCGTAGCATTTCCGTTCCTTCAGCGTCTCTTTGACGCTCTCCTATGGGTCAAACAAAACTGTTACCATCTGTGCATCCTTTGTATACGTTCAATATTCCCTGTAAGTCTTGTTTGGTACAGATGCTACACAGTAGAGCAATGTTCTGCTTTGAGTCGTAGGAGTATTTTGTATGCAATTTCCTTTGTAGATTGACTGAATTTCCCTAATATTGTACCAGTGAACCAAAGTCTGCCACCTGCTTAACCTTGGACTTGAGCCTATGTGATGTTCCATTTCGTATCCCTGCCCACTGTTGCAGCCACGTATTTGTGTCGGTGACCAATGGCAGTTAATTTCGTAGTCATAGCATACTATGTTTTTTCGTTTTGTGAAGAGCACGGTTTTACTTCTGAACTTCTAAAGCAAGTTGCCTGTCTTGAAATGTTGTCAAGATGTGACTGAATATTTGTGAAGCTTTTTTTCACGCATTACATTGTAATAGGTAAATGTATCATCAGCAAGCGGTCTGGGGTTCCTATTGTCGGTCAGGTCATTAGTATACATTATAACAGAAGGGTCGCAACAAAATTCCCTGGGGCACGTCTAAAGTTACTATTACTTCCGTCGATGACCTTTGTTCCTACCGAGAAATCACAATTCTATCACAATTTCCGTTTTATAGCTCAGATGGTGATAGTTTCGTCAAAAATGGTGGTAAAAGGGGTCACATGCTTTTTGGAAGTTAAGAAATACTACATCTACTTGATGACAATAATTCACGGCTATCAGGACGTCATGTACGATGAGCGCGAGTTGGTATTAGCATTATGCATTTTCGGAATCCGTGCTGTTTGGCATGGAAAAAGTAAATCTGTTCGAAATACCTTATTACGTTTACCCCCCCCCCCTCCCCCCCCCCCCCCCCCCCCCCCACCCCAGCTACTGGGCGTAATTCTGTGTTCGAGAGATATGCGGTATATTATAGTTAAAAGATGGATTAACTCATTAACTTCGTCACTTAGTTTGGCAGTGGTGCGACAGTTGGACTGAGACAATACTCCTGGATTGTCTTTTTAGAAAATAACGTTTGGAAACGCGAGTTCAGCATTTATACTTGTACTTTGCTACTATCAGTTCCATTTTCTGTCATCCAAGAGTGTCTGAACACCGACTCTGGTGCAACAGACAGGCTTTAAATTCGATCAGATTTTATTTGGGTTTTGTGAGAGGTATTTAAGATTCTGCTATGGCAGTTTTTGAAGGCTTCTATCTTTGTACATTTTATTGAAGTTTTTTTTATAAGTTTCTTCACAGAGGCTGTATACGATGGATAGTCCCTTCCCCTAGGTACACACCTGTCCAGTTTGGTATTCCAGAACTAAACGTTTTGCTCTTTGAAAGACCGTTACGTACCTAAATGTTACAAGGGCATAGTCTGCCTTTCCTTCAAGGATGATATTTATTCTTCACCACTGAATGAAGACCCTTCTTGGCACCAAAATCACTCTTCGTGTCTTTGCTTTGGCAAGGACAGTTCTGTTGTATCGTTCTTCAGCACGCTAACTGCTGTTTTGATTCTAAATTACGCAACGAACTAAAGGCGAGGTGCTAACACTGTTGGAGACCAAACAAAATGTAATTAAATAGTTACCCTGTTTATCACGTTACATTCATGTTTATCACATTACACTATCAAAGAATGCATTGAGTTGAACCCGTGATAACTGCTGAAAATTAAATCTGAGAGATATGATAGAGGACTGAAAGATCAGACATAATTTGCATGAACTTGCTTGTTTACTGACAAGTAACGTAGCGCCGCAGGAAATGGCAGTGATATTGTTTTATTATTTTGTGAACGGAACACTGCATGGCGATTTATTTAAATGTTATTACCCGTTTTGTCTGAAATAGACCAAGTACGTTTTGAAGACTAAAATACAGGAAGAGTTTAGTTAGCACCAACGAGAGCTGGTATGCATCGGGTAACTTGTAACTACTCACATTACCGTAGCTGTCGTTCTTGGTAGTTACAATCATCCTATATTTTAGTTTCCAGCCTGTCGATGGCCTAATTCATCCTAAACAAAAAATAATACATAAAATCTTGATTTGGACTGTCTTCATAAAGCATGTTGTTATTGTAATGCAAGAATTTTACAATTATTATTTATAATTTAATTGCACATCAGTGCGACATTTACAAAATTGTAATGAATGGATTGGGTGTGTCAGCTCCAAGAATGACACACATTCACTTAAAACACCTATTCCCAAAAAAAAAAAAAGAAAAAAAAAAAAGTGTTTTGGGCCATGGCTGTTAGCTTACGTCAGCATATAAACTAAATAAGATCGTTCCATCACTGTCAATGAAGTGCTAAATTAATAACGTTCCCATTGTCAATATAAATCTCTTAGGACCTTTACCACGATTTTTAGTTATTGTTACTAAATGACAAGTAGAACATTGATTGGCGGGCCATTAAGGGAGGTGGCACAGTGGTTAGCACACTGGACTCGCATTCGGTAGGACGACGTTTCGAATCCCCTTTCTGACATTCAGATTTAGGTTTTCCATGATCTCGCTATCTCCCTCCGGGCAAATGCCGGGATAATTCCCTTGAAAAGGACATGGCCAATTTCCTTCTCCATCTTTTTGTAATCTAAACTTGTGCTCCGTCTTGCGTTAGTGCTCTTCATGACCAGCTAGTGCGTATGGCGAGCTGGCGATGTGGTCTCGTGAAGAAGCGCGCTCGGAACGGGAGCAGATGTCCAGTTGGCGAGTACGGTAAGAGCTGGACGTCCCGGCGCTAGCGGCAGTGACTCTAAAAAATTGAGTTTTGAATGACCTCCGAGCTGTGTCGTCAAGACTAGTGTAGGTCTCTGCCTAGACGTCGAGTAGTGAAGCGTCTATTCAGGAGCCTTAAACTGGACTTCTTTATAAGAACGAACACTTCCCTAGCGTTCTTTAAAGATTTGTGTGAGCGTGCCCATGCACCTGATTGGCCAAGCTCATGTTCATCTTCTCACCGGTCAAATTATCATACAACTACTTTCATAGTTCTTGCGTTCCGCTCCCATTCTCACAATAAAAGGAACTCATAAGCTCGCCAAGGAAGTTGTACGTTGTTGCGCGCTTTCCATTGCCTGCAGATGTATTCTTGTCATCTCTGCCTTTAAAACGCTACCTTACATCTGAAATTCTGATTTTACCCCACGCTCTCTTTTCCGGATGTCACATTTGACGCGGAAATTAAGAAAACCTGAGCACATGCTGCTTACTCCATATGCCACGTAGGCCATTAACAGGGTTCAGGACGTGGGGAGTCAGCAGCTGGGTCGTCTATTCCAACTGGTTATAAATGTAGTTAGAATAAACTTGACAGCTAATTTCACAGACAAGTATTAACGATCCTTTTTGCTTGTTACCGAGACGTAAATTAGAAATTGTTGTTTTTCAGGGTGACATCACTCATTATTATTTTAACAGTTTGTGACTTGAAACAGTGGTCATTAGTAGTTGTCGAAAACATTGCTTATATGTACTTACGGAGATTGCATCATGATGTTCCATGCGGCTTTTCGCGGATGATGCTGTAGTATACAGAGAAGTTGCAGCATTAGAAAATTGTAGCGAAATGCAGGAAGATCTGCAGCGGATAGGCACTTGGTGCAGGGAGTGGCAACTGACCCTTAACATAGACAAATGTAATGTATTGCGAATACATAGAAAGAAGGATCTTTACTGTATGATTAGATGATAGCGGAACAAACACTGGTAGCAGTTACTTCTGTAAAATATCTTGGAGTATGCGTGCGGAACGATTTGAAGTGGAATGATCATATAAATTTAATTGTTGGTAAGGCGGGTACCAGGCTGAGATTCATTAGGAGAGTCCTTAGAAAATGTAGTCCATCAACAAAGGAGGTGGGTTACAAAACACTCGTTCGACCTATACTTGAGTATTGCTCATCAGTGTGGGATCCGTACCAGATCGGGTTGACGGAGGAGATAGAGAAGATCCAAAGAAGAGCGGCGCGTTTCGTCACAGTGTTATTTGGTAAGCGTGAAAGCGTTACGGAGATGTTTAGCAAGCTCAAGTGGCAGACTCTGCAAGAGAGGCGCTCTGCATCGCGGTGTAGCTTGCTCGCCAGGTTTCGAGAGGGTGCGTTTCTGGATGAGGTATCGAATATATTGCTTCCCCCTACTTGTACCTCCCGAGGAGATCACGAATGTAAAATTAGAGAGATTAGAGCGCGCACAGAGGCTTTCAGACAGTCGTTCTTCCCGCGAACCATACGCGACTGGAACAGGAAAGGGAGGTAATGACAGTGGCACGTAAAGTGCCCTCCGCCACACACCGTTGGGTGGCTTGCGGAGTATAAATGTAGATGTAGATGGTAGCGTGTTGTTTATCTTCACTAACGTTAGTGCGATTTTGACAAAAATGGCCTGTATTAGACTTGTATAGTTTGTGTGTCACAATTACTGGTACTGAATAAGCTGGTTTCACGGATCTAGAAGAGACTAAGGGGTTGCAGCCACATGGGTAGTACTGAAGACCTCTGTCGGTAATAGCTAAAACTGGAAAATCAAACTTCCTCTCTGTGAACTAGATTCTGTCGGGTGCCTTCACAAGACACCCCCAAACCGCGAGTAAGATGGAGCTTAATTGCTGCGTGCGCAGGGGTACGACTGTTCAGACGCGACGGTCGTGCTGCAGGAGTGCAGCCTGCTGGGTAATGGGTGGCCAGGGACGGGCGCGCCGCTCACCCCTAACCTTTGCGCACGCTTGCCCCAGTGTGCGCTGTTCTCGACTCTGTTTGTGATTGTTCTTGGCTGCTAACTCCAAACTTCTCTTAAACTTTGCGTTGCAGACTCCCGAAAACTGTTTCCTGGATGGGCAACAATTTGTCAGTTACCATCAAAAATTCTAGGCAAGCTTTGTTGCATGGGATTTCACGTAGGTAAGATTAAGAAAGGCAAGGTAAAGAAAAATTAACTTCACTGGGCGTAATGGAAGGCAGCGCCAATAAGGCAAAACCTTGAGAGCGGCAGTGTGCTGAAGACCGGTGTCATTCACGTAGGTAAGCTTAAGAAAGGCAAGGTAAAGAAAATTTAACTTCACTGGGCGTAATGGAAGGCAGCGACAATAAGGCAAAACCTTGAGAGCGGCAGTGTGCTGAAGACCGGTGTCATTGGCGGCGTAGGGTAGCGTATGGAGGCGTGATGGGCTTCCGATGATGTGGCTGCAGTTGGCATTCTTTGTCAAATCGCCCCAGAAGGCTAGCGCTTTTTTGCGCTGACGGGGACGGGTCTGCTATCACAGAGCTTTGGTGCATCCGTCTCTCCAGTTGCATCTTCCGCTATTGTACTCCGGATTGGATGCACAGCGATGTGGCGTGTAGGAAGACTGAGGAGAGACACAGTGAATGTAATTCTACCTTCACCACAGTGTCCTATAATAAATCCTACCTATTTGAGTAGTAGTCTTCCATCTTCAGGCAGTTTTAATTTTCCATATTAATGAAGTTGGAGAATTAATCACTCAATATGGTAGAAATGACTGAAAATGGTATTACGGCAGTACGGGAATTATAGGCCCATGCAATTAGTAAATACCAAGCACAGTTCACAAATGGATACGCTTTGTGGCGGATGTCTTGTATCTTCGAGGCGCTTACTATTCTTAGGTGGTTACGGTTTATCGACCAGTTGGCCTGCAGGAATGTAGGCGCGCCGCGTACAAGTCATAGCCTAGAGAGAGGGAACACGAATACGAGGGCTGAATAATTGTACCCATAATAACTACTGTTTCACGATAGTAATCCAGCCCTGAATTAATAACTTTCTCTGACTGCTTGGAAGTTGACGAGGAAGACAGGAGTATTATGATTCTTGATATATATAAAAAAAACACTTTTTTCTAAGAATAACTCACTTGCATAGAATAAACGAAGTGTCATTTGCGAAAAAATGATTTCAGTCCTCTATCCAGTCTGTCTCTATGTAAACCTACTTCCAGTCCAGTCGTAGGATATCACTCTTCTGTCCTACTCTGCATGGGTGGGACACAGCTGATGATAAATCACAATGGAAGCAATGCAGAGGCCAGCGGAACGAAACACGCAGGGCCGGAGGTAAATTTGCGACCGCTGTCGCTGTAGTCCTCACACCGGACTCGTGTTCGAGAGGACGACGGTTCAAATCAGCGTCTGGCCATCCAGATTTAGACTTTCCGTGATTTCCCTAAATCACTCTAGGCAAATGCCGGGATTGTTCCTTTGAAAGGGCACGGCCGATTTCCTTCGCCATCCTTGAGATGCTCAGAGCTTGTGCTCCATCGTTTATGACTTCGATGTCGACAGGACGTTAAACTCAGTCTTCCTTCCTTCCGGAGATAAATAACAACGGAGATCACGAATTGAACAAATAACCAAAACAAGTCCAGATCGTATCAAATTCCCCTTAAACGTATACAACCAATCCAGAGAGCAATCCAAATCACAAACGAAAATCGGGCAACGTCAGAACTCTGCTATTTAAAGGCATGTAATAGAAGGCTTCAGTGAATATAGTAAGACTCCACAATCCCGTAAATTGTCTAAGGAGATTAGCGAACAAGGTGATGGCGGCCACTGCGGTGGTAAACTTACGTGCAACGTCTCCTCTTCCTTGCACTTTAGCGTCTTTAAATTTCTACAGTTAAAATAAAATTCGATAGGCCGTATGTTTTTGAAAATAATTTACGTTCTGCTGTATGTGATTCGGAAAACGGAAGAATGGATGAAACGACACCATGTTTCAGCCTTCTGCCATTTACGTAGTTGGCAACCAAACAACTTCCCTTGAAATGTTCCGAACATAGAACATAGTTTTATGTCGGTAGTAAGCCTTGTCTCCTGACAGCATTTAACATTTTTTTAAAAAAAACTGAGAGTTCTAAACAGGAAACCTGCAATGAAATGCATGTTAATTATATTATAACGTTGTAAGACACATTTATCAGGCAAGTGAATTAACACACAAAACGTCTAAAAATATTCTTTTATCTGTGAAAAGTAATATTGTTTCCTTTGTCGAACTTACTTATGCAGTTACACGCTGAGCAGCTCCTCACCAGCTTCCTTCACATAACCTAGACTGTTCAGACAGTACAGTTATGACTAACATAAGCGGTATATATCCCCCCATAAATACATAATGTTCAGTCGAGTGTCTTTACAAGGCACAGTACACGTTGACGTAACAGACACCTAAGATCACAATGGCGTCCAGCCGAAGGTTCAGAATATCCCGTGCTGCAGCACTCTCGGGGAGTCTAATTACTTAAGGTCTTTGGACTACAAAGTGACTCTTGAAATATATTCGCTATTGCGAGTATGGACAGTCAGGAGTTGTGTAATGGACTCGAACCCGCACTTCCCGCCTATGATGAGCTGTCACCTTTCCATTAGGCTATCCGAGAACTCTTTACGGCTAGACCGAAACGTCCATATGTCGTCAACCATGTGTCCACAACCTGCAATCGTACACCCATTATGTATATTCCCGTACAGCGGAGATATTGTAATTGAAAGCCGCTTGCCCGCTGTCGGCAGATAAATATGATATTGCAGTGCCTATGTTGTTCCGAATTACGATGCAGTGTTCCTTGCATGTACAGAGAAACATTGCTTCGTACTTACGGACAACACAGGCACTGCAGTATCGTATAGAGAGACTGGGCGGGGATAGCTGGGCTGCGGATTAATTGTAAACACTAACTAGAGGCGTCGCCATCTCAAGTGCTTGGCTCGGCTGTCGCCTGAGTATCTCCGACGTTGCCTCCCTATCGGTACTCTGGCTAGGCGGGGAATCCAAATCACTGCCGGAGACCAAAATCACTAAAGTTTATCAGAGTAAAAAAACAATCAAGCATTAAACCATAAATCACTTTCATCAAAAAAAAAAAAAAAAAAAAAAAAAATCGCCACCACTGTATTTCCTCATAGCACATACAGTCAGGCACCACTTAGAATGTCTAAATAGCCTTCAAAGTCAATCGTTATATTCAACAATAAATGCGATCTCCTGCTCGTCGTAATACAGATTATTACAAAGTCATGTACAGATCGGAACACTTCATCGGTCAATCTGTGCTGGCGAGGTCGGAGACTCTTGGGGGGCTACATCTTTCTCGCCCGGCTGTTGACGGCACGCTAATACCGACTAGCTACTCGGTTCACGCATCGTTTTACCAGCAGCACCTCCCCTTACTTCCCAGGTGATTATAATTAAAGTGCAGCTACTCCCGGAGATCCAGTGGGGACTGCAATGGTTGTATAGCAGCGAAACTTGATAGGTAGGCTCACTCGTTAATGCGGAGCCGATTTGCGCTGAAAAAAAAAAGTTTCACGTTTGGCCACCAGATGGAAGTATGTCGCTGTACAGCGTGTCAGCGTCGTGTCCGGTGCGCATATTGAACAAATTTTGTAATCTGGGTTTAATAATAAAATCAACGTGAGGCCTTTCTCACGTGTTAGACCTTTTCTGCCTTTTCTAACCTATTACATATGGAAACATCTGTATACGTCTTTCTTACATTTACAGCGCCACTTTTACACTAAGTGGCCAAAGTTGGAACTTGCTTTCTTTTTTTCCCAACGTAAATCTGTTTCGCATTAACACGTTAGAATCTCTGCCAAGTTTGTTACGTTTGGTAGACAATGCTCTAAAAATAAGACAGCTGCATCAGGAAGCTGGGTGTCTATTTTATGAGTTACTGTTTCACATTCAGTTTGTAGTTTCATTAGAACAGCGCGTCGAAATTACATTTACAGTTCCACGATACTGGGTTAGTCAGTATTTCCAAAGACCCACTCGAAGTATACAATTAACATCTACCCGTCGTTAAACCTATTCTTTAAAATTACCTCTGTGCTAATTACACATCAGTTTGCACTCTTGTGTTTCCGAAGGTAAATTCGACAAGGTTCGATGAATCAATCGAAAAAAAAAAGAAAAAACAAACAGTGCTGCATGATACATTCAGTTAACTGGTAACTTCCAAATATTATTTACAAGGTGGGAGCGGAGTCTCAACGTAACCATTGTCCAGATCACATCAGTGAGCCTTTTAAGCTTTGTGGAAAACAGGAAGCATTTGTTTCACCGTCGTTACAGTGTTTTTATAGGTAGAATATTGAAAACTGCACGATGCACATCTTGTTTACTTGTAACATTAAGGTGAAACGTCAGATAAGCACTTACTTCTTATTAAAAAGAGGGATGGAGTAAGAATGTGTCAGCTTACACTCCGGTGAAAAGTCGTGGGATAGCGATACGTAGCGATACGCAGATGGCGGCGGTATCGCGTACATACGGTATAAAAGGGCAGTGCATTGGCGGAGCTGTTACTTGTGCAGTAGTGATTGATATGATTGTGGCCGCACGACAGGAATTAACGAACTGCAAACGCGGAATGGCAGTTGGAGCTAGATGCATGGAACACTGCGTTTTGGAAATAGCTAGGGAATTGATTATGTCGAGAGCCATAGCGTCAAGAGTGAGCCGAGAATACCAAATCAGGAATTATCTTTCACCATGGACAATGCAGTGGCCGACAGCCTTCACTTAACGACCAATAGCAGCGACGTTTGCGTGGAGTTGTCAGTGTTAACAGTCAAGCAACGCTGCGTGAAATAACTGCAGAAATCAATGTGCGACATATGACAAACATATCCATAAGGACAGTGTGACGAAACGTGACGTAACTGGGCTATGGCGGCAGATACATACGCGACTGTCTTTGCTAACAGTGCTACAGTAGTGAGACAAAGGGGCTGCGGCCCTACTTCGCGTTGTTGCCAGATTTATTCAAGATGGCGGCCATAGATGTGGCAATCTCACACTGACGTCATGGCGGGAAATTCAAATTTTGGTGGGAAAATAGCTAATTGGGGCTACCTCCACTAACTTAACTGAACCCTCTTCCCTCCCCATCCACCTCTCCTCCCTGAAAACAGGTGAGAAAAGGACTCAGTCTATGCTGGGCTGCTGGACAGGACAGCCATTAAGTCTTTATTTTGTGTGCATTGGAGTATATTGCTTATTTAAACAATTTGTGTTGTTACAAACAGTAGCACCATCCGATGTTTTCACATTGATGTCCAGGATCCAACTGACCTATTTCATAACACCGCTGTTGGCCTTTCCCCCCTCACCTCTCTGGACGTAATCCAAGATTAAGAAAAATGTGGGAAATTCGCTGAGTCAGTGTCCTGCTGCTGTACTGGGAGGATGGACATAATGGTTTACTGTGTGTAGTATGTGTTCAATGTATCAGAAGTCTGTGCTGGGAAGGAGGTGTTTAACAGGTATATTAGCTGTAACAATGCAGCTAGGACTGTGTCCATAGCCACGTGCGTGATGCTTGGAAACCAATGATATTTGGTGAATGTATGAAAAAGACAAATACGCTTCATCAAATAATGAAGATGCAGAAGGACGGGAGCTAAGTTACACTTCGCAACTCATGCTGATAAATGCGTGTGCTGTAAGTACAGTCAGTCTTGTGGAGCGCAAGAGGCAAGGCGTTCATCCACTCCGGCGATGCGCTACTCACACACTTGGATACTGACTCTAAAAAAACATCGCGGCACACTTGTGAAACGCTTAGCGCATTTTTGTGGGTAATTCTACATCCTTTCAGTGACCACGAGCTGGTTCAGGAGTTACAAAATCCAACCGATAATGTCCCTAAATACACTTTCAAAAAGATCGCTGCACAGTAGTTTGCCTCAATTTTGCGGTGTATACTGCCACACTCGAACACATAGATTCCAAAATAATATAGCGACACCTTTGTGAAACCATCCCTGAGGAACTATGCGCTCTTTTGTGAGAAATACCACAGCCTTCCCTTGTCTTTCAGCACGAGCTGGTTCAGGAGTTATTAAATCCAATTCAAAATGTCTTCAAATGCACTTTCAATAAGACCACTCCACTGTAGTTTGCGATGTATACCGCTAGACTTGGTCACAGTCTAAAAAAGATCGCGGCAAAGGTTTTTTTTTTTTTTTAAATAAATCCCGACGACGATATTTGGAAGTCGAAATAAATATCTTTGTGACTCTAAATAGGACACCCACCACTTTCCGATTTGTAGCTGCTTGTTTGACAGTACTGCCAGAGAGAGAGAAAAATTACTGAGTCCTTCAGCTGCTGTAGTGTTCATCACTTTTGTGAAACGCTTAGTGGGCTTAGTTTATATTTGCTGCTGGAATCAGGGACGTTATTTTCCTCACTTCTCGACGCACACGCCGGTGTCCGAGCACAAACAGAATTCGAAACACTGTCCTACAGACGAGAAAAATGGCTGGAATTTTCGGTACCCTACAAGTACTGGTGTGGAGGTGCTCTCAAGCCACAATGGTGGGTGAAGGACAATATCCTGCCTGTCCAAACCAGAATAGGGTGGTCTTCTTGCACATGCTTTTGAACTCTCGAACAAAGAAGACATCACGTGACTCTCTGATGACATCATAGACATTTTCATACGTACCTTGCCCCTGTCTTGTTTGAACCAGTCTGTAGAGGCTCCTATGCCCCACACAAACAATGTCTTCTGACACTCTGACGTCATGGAACGTCCTGTGAATGGAGCATTCTGATTGGTTCTCACTGGATTTACCCGTCGGACTGCTGTTGCTTCTGGTGTAATAGCACTGTCCGCCATTTTCTGCTGACTGACAAATTACGAAACTTTCACTGGCAAAATTATTTTGTAATGATCTAAAAAAAGGATACAGTAGTCATATTGCACTGACAATTAAATCCTGCAGAAGTGGTGTACAGATCATGAAATGCGGAAAGGCACTTGCTCAGTTACACTGCTCTGTTACTGTCGAGGAAAGCTTGAATTTTTGAGCGTGAAACCGATCTCCAACCGGGCTATATCACCACAAACGATTACCATATCGATGTAGTAAACATGTAATTCACGATATGTTCCATGAAAGAATGATTAGTAACAATATGTGGCGCGCTAGAAGTCCTGATTTAACTCTGAGATTTTTATTTGTGGGGTTCGCTGAAGGATAAAGTGTGCACAACAAATCCTCACGTGATAGAGGAACTCAAGGATAATATCCGTGAATCAATTAATTCAATATCTCAGAGAGAACTCATCGTGTGATTAATTATTTCTTGAGTAGGTAGCAGAAATGCATGGAAGATAATCGCAGGCAGTTACAGCATCTCGTTGCGTGACATGGGTGAGGACAAAATGTATTTGCTTATATTTTAAATGTAGTCGTGTCATACCGCGGCAGTAGACGGGTGACATGGCATCTGATTGCCGGGCAACAGAGCACTCGCTGCCCGGCATCTGCTTCGCCGCACAGGCGGTCAGGAGATAAATGGAATACCCTGTACTTCTACACCAAAGACAAAAAATATAGTCTTTGTGATACATGCACAATATACCATCCCAGAGGTATATAGCGCCCACTGTTTACGTTAGATCATGGTTCAGAAATTATACTATGCTCGCATCAATCCTACAAAACGTGATCGTCACCAGTGGAGAATGCCTCGTACAAGGAAACAGATAACGGCACAGCAGCGGCGTTTGTCATCTGAAAGTACGCGCCGTGCTGCCACTAACTCCGTTAACAGGACATCTGTTTAATATATGTATACACGGGGATCACAGTTCCTCAGGTTCGAATCCTGCCTCGGGCATGGATGTGTGTGATGTCCTTAGGTTAGTTAGGTTTAATTAGTTCTAAGTTCTAGGCGACTGATGACCTCAGAAGTTAAGTCGCATAGTGCTCAGAGCCATTTAACCCACAGTTCCTCACAAACACCTGTCCCTAACTTCAAATCACCGTAGCTATGAAACTGAACACTCGATGCTACGCACAGTATGTGGCAGGGGAATGGGGTTGCGCTGCATGAATCTTGGTTCGTTTAGAGAAGGGTGCTGAAACAGGATGGACATGTTTCGTCATCACCACCACCACACATGAGTTGGAAGTCTTCTGATGACTGAGAGGTTTGCTGTTAATGATCGCAGGTGGATAGTGTTGTATGTCTCTCTTAATGTCCGGAATTATACTGTGCAAGCGATTGGTAGCCTACTGCTGTGTGACTGATATCGAGAACTATCGCGTAAATGGTATGGTGATCTGGCAAACCATGTGATTATACATATGTTCTTGTAATTCCAGATACTGGAGATGGCTGTACAAAGCATTTCAGCAAGGAAGCAGGTCGGGGCTGGAAGCAGTAACGCCCTTGTGCCGGGGAAACCAGCCCAGCCTTTGTACACCAGTTCAGAGTGTGTCCGCAGAACGTGGAGGGCCCTCGGCCGCGGTGGATAACCGACCTCGCAGGAAATATCCAGTGCTGCGACTATATGCAATGCATGTGTTTACGTTTTTTGGGATCGGTCTGTCTTTGTGGTGTATGTAAGTGTATGGTGGTCGATAGCTATATGCAGGAGTAATGATTTTGTATGGTGCAGTGTACGAATTGTGTTTACTAGATGGATATGGTAATCGTTTGCGGTGATATAGCCCGGTTGGCGATCGGTTTCACGCCAAAACATTCAAACTTCGACAGTAGCAGAGCAGTATTGCTGAGGAAGTGTCTTTGCCAGTAGTTTCTGTATTTCAAGATCTGTAGACCACTTTGGCAGGGTTTAACTGTCAGTGCTATATGATGCTGTATAACTGCTGTATCCTTTTTTCCGATCTGTACGAAATAGTTTCGCTGCTGAGTGTCTCCTAATGTGTCCATCTGCATAAAATGGCAGACTGTGCTCCCACTCCGGCAGGAGCAGCAGTTTGGAAGGGGGGGGGGGGGGGAGAGACTCAGTGAGAACCAATCAGAAAATCAGAATGCTCCATTCACAGGAAGTTTCATGACGTCAGAGTGCCACAAGACATCCTAAGCACTGTGCATAGGACTTGGTTCGAGTAAGACAGGGTCAAGGTATCTACAGAAAATATTATGACTTCTGAGAATCATGTGATGATGTCGTCTTTGTTCGAGCGCCCTCTGTGGCTTTAGAGCATCTCCAGACCGGCAGTTGTAGGGCACCGAAACTTCTATCCATTTTTCTCGTCTGTAGGACAGTGCTTAGGATTCTATTTGTATTTTTTTACGATCTGTGCTTGGACACCGATGTGTGCTTCGAGAAATGTGGAAAATAACGTCCCTGATTCCAGCAGCAAATATAAACTAAGGCCACTCAGCATTTCAGAAAAGTGATGAACACCACAGCAGATGTAGGACTTGGAAATTTTTCTCTCTCTCTCTCTCTGGCAGTGCCGTCAAATAAGCAGCTAAAACTCGAAAAGTGGTGGGTGTCCTGTTTCGAATTACAGAGATACTTATTTCGACTTCCAAATATCGTCGTTTTGGCGTGTAACGTCGGATATTGCAGCTGATGTTGGTTTCGGGATCTATTTCCCACAAAAGCATGTAAAGTGTCTCACAGAGGCTTCACAAGCGTGCCACGATCTTTTTACAATCTGTGTTCAAGTGTGGCGGTATACATCGCAAAACTGAAGAAAACTACTGTGCAGTGATCTTATTGAAATTGTATTTAGAGACATTTTCAGTTGGATTTAATAACTCCTGAAGCAGCTCATGCTCAAAGACAAGGGAACTCTGCAGTATTTCCCACAAAAGCGCGTGAATTGTTTCACAAGTGTGCCACGATCTTTTTTTAGGGTCAGTGTTCAAGTGTGGTAATGGTGGTATCCCTCAGAATACAACGTGTACTTACATTGCAAATTGTTTAAATATTCTTGCTTCATCTGCAAAGCTCTCTCTCTCTCTCTCTCTCTCTCTCTCTCTCTTTGTGCAGTGGTACATTTACTTCCTGTGACATCTTCAGGTTAAGTATGTGACATTATTCCACATATTGCTTAAACACGGATGTAATAACTCCTGAGACAGTTTATGTACAGTGACAAGGGTCATCCACGCTCCACAAACAACGCTGAGCTATTATCTTCTTAGCGCGCAACCACCCTTGTGGGTACAACATGCTGGTGCTGTGAATCCAGCACATGGCCTCCGTCAGTGGGATGTGGGGACTCTTGGGCAGGAAGCACCCTGCCAGAGTAGGTGAACGTCTTGCCTCTTGCACTTCAGAAGACCGACTGTAATTTTATCTAATGATATATAGTTACAGCACACGGATTTATCAGCATGAGTTGCGAAGTGTAACATAGCCCTCATTGTGCTGCATCTTCATTATTTGAAGGAGTGTATTCATCTTCTTCATTCAGTCTTCAAATATCATTGGTTCCCAAGCTTTGTGCAGGTGGCTATGGACGCAGTCCTTAGCTGCATGATTACAGCTAATATGCCTGTTAAACTACTCCTTCCTAGCACAGACATCCCATGCATTGAACACACAACACACACAGTAAACAATTACGTCCATCCTCCCAGTCTGGCAGCTAGACACAGAAAGAGTAGATTTCCCGCCATTTTCCCCCAGGCCGCCATCTTGGATTACGTCACAGGATGGGAGGGGGGAGGCCCAACAGCGCCCTCTGGTGGTGGTGTTCTGAACTAGGTCAGTTGGACTCTGACCTTCAAGGGGAACGCACTTGATGGAACTACTGTCTATGAAAACTCAAATTGTTTACATAACTAATACACTACAATGCATACAAAATAAAAAACTTATGTCTGTCCTATTAGCAGCCCAGCACAGACAGAGTCCTTTTCCCACCAATTTACTGATGAGGGCAGGGAGAGGAAAGGGGGCAAAGTTGGGTCAGTGGAGGTAGCCCAGTTGACCTTTTTCCCCCCTCTGTGACTGCAGTGCGACATTGTCACATCTATGGCTGCAATCTTGGGTCCGCCATCTTGAATAAATTTGGCAACAAGGCAAAATGGGGCCACACCCCCTTTGTTCCACTCGTCACAAAATCGCCTGCAGAGACTCTGCTGAGCTCATGACAATATTGGTTGCACCCTAGACGACTTGGAATATAGATGCTGGTTAGATGAGTACCAGTTTCAGTTGGTAAGAGCTGATGTAGGGCTCGAGTGTGACGCAGACCCCACGAAGCTGGCTTCATAATGGTGTGGACTGTATTTATATGGAATGGGCTGGGTCCTCTGGTACAACTGAACCGATCATCGACTGAAAATGGTTACTTGCAGACCACTTCACAAACAATGATGGAACTTTTATGGGTGACGATGCTCTGTAACCGACCCACAGTTGTTCACAAATGGCTTGAATAACATTTTGGACAGTTCGAGTGAATTGTTTGGTCACCCATATTGCCCTACATGAATCCCGTCTAACATTTATGGAACATAAGCAAGAGGTCAGTCAGTGCAGGAAATCCTGTACCGGTAACACTTCCGCAGTTGTGGACGGCTGTAGAGGCAACATGGTTCAGTATTTCTTCTTTCAACGACTTGTTGAGCCCTTGCCACGTCGAGTTGCCGCACTGTGCGGGGAAATAGGACGTCCGACACGATACTGGGAGATATGCCATAACTTTTGCCACCTCAGTGCAATTAAACGTGAAACGAGCACCCTTCGTACACACCTCGCTCGTGCCTACTGTCATTCGGTCTGCTCGTCCTCTTCTCCCCGATAGACAGCCAGCAGGCACACACCTCGCGTCAGGCTTACCCGGCGCTCTTCGAACGTACGTTGTAGCTGACTTAGCCCCGTTTTCCTATTTTTTTTTTGTACACGTTTGGTATGTGTGGAAAGCATAGCCCCGAAAGTATTCCAGAACTGGCAGTCAGTGCCTTCTTTTCTGTTGGAAAACAAAGCGGTCTGAGAAAAGCTTTAAACACATCATTTCTGGCACATAAAACATTGTTGCCGAAAAATCATAAATTCCCTGTAACAAGGCTCACAAAAATGTAATTTAAATAGAAGCAAAATTAAAACATTTTTATTGTCCAATCGTCAAGTGCTTCTCCAAACACGATACTATTATCCCATCGTTGAAGGTGTTTAGTTTCCTGTGATAAATTAGGAGACCTTGTGTCTGAAGCGCTTGTCGTATTGTTGAAATGAATCTATAATTGTGTTGTCTGAGACAATCCCGATATAGTAACTGCTCGAGTGGTTCACGGGTGTCGCGTTGTGAAAAGTGCTCAGTATTTCAACGAGATAACTTGAAAGGCGCAAGTGCGAAGGGGTGTGGTATAACGTCATCATAGATGAAACACAGAGGACATAGACATTAAGAGCCTCCTACCGTAGAAGCGGGCCACGATATTCGCACACGCGACGCCGTAAAACGCCCTCGAGTCGCAGCCCTGCGCGCGCGCTGGCAGAACAACGAATTCAGCGATCAACACAGACAGGAATTGGGAGTCCCGACTTAGTGGCCGCGCTTTTCGCGCTGTGAAAACCGTGGCCCGTTCCTCCGGTGGGGTGCGGGCTCTGGATGTCGACGCCGTCTATGATTCCTCTCTGATTACGTTATAGTCATATCTCTTGGCTCCTCCACTTTCCTAGCGAGGCAACGCATATATTGGCGAGCCACTGCAGCAACACGCCATTGAGCACCTGAAGATGACGACCAGCTATTTCGTTGAGATGCTGTGCAGCTCTCAACATTATCCGACGCGACTCCTGTGAACCACAGAGAGTATAGTTATCTACGGGATCGCCGAGTTTCTCTACTCAGTTTCTGAACGATATCGAAGTACCTTTAAAGGAATCAAGGTAAGAAAATAAGCGCTTGATGTCCCTTCGGTGGTGAGGTCACTGGGGCAAAAGGTCGGATTAGGGAAGGGCGGGTAACGACATTGATCGTTGCTTTTGAAAGCAACCGTACCAGAATTTGCCTTAAGCGATTTAGGGAAATCACGGGAAACCTTGCTCTGGATGTAGAGACTTGAGATTGGAACCACCGTCCTCCAGAATACGAGTGTTCAGTGTCTCACCACTGCGCAACCTCGCTCGGTAAACTTAGCGGTCGACACGAGGGTGGAGATGGACGATATGTTACTGTCGCTATTGGCGAGGAGGCGCTTGTGTAGCATGGTACACGTTCGATTCCCTTCGGGGTGTTTGCTGTCCACTGGCACGCTAGAGGAGAGACAAGCGAGGTCAAGCGCCAGCTTGCTAATGGACGTGTGGCGGCTGCCCCGTGATGGATCGCACGCGGCTCAGGCTGGAGCTGTCTGCCGGACTTCACTCGGAAGGCTCGGCGGACCCCAAAGAAACGTCTCCTCCTCAGCTGAGGCTTTGTTACATGTGAGGCACGTTTTCGTTGCTACGCGTCAAGTCTCTAGGACTTCCGATAGAAAAAAAAGTTTGATACGTACAAGAGAACTTCGAAAAGGAATTACATATTGCTGTGGTAGGCCAAGTAACTTCCATTGTATGTTGCACTACACTTCGTAGCTATACAGGTACATCACACAATTTTTTAACACAGTTACCAAGCCTCTGTAAACAGGAGTCGGAATGCTGCACCAATCGTTCAATTCCTCGAAGACAACATGCGAGTCATCGAGAACCGCCGTGTAAACGTCCTTATCTCTGCAAAATATCTTTCCCCACAGATTTTCTTTCAGCTTACTAGAAAGATGGAAATCGCGTGGTGCAAGATCTGCACTTCCCGGTCAGCATCATTTACATCTTTGCGGCCTTGGTCAGATTGTTGGCACCAGTTCTCAAGGCTTGACACGACATTGCATTTCGTCTATAAGCCGCAAGAATTTCACAGTAAATCGGTGTACAATTTATACGTTTTTCCCACAGGAATTTACAATACCGCATTTTCGGCGTCGGAGTGCGTTTTCAATTGCCACATTATTTCTCTCGCTCGCTGTGTTGCACCTTTTATCATTAACACATCAGAACTTTGTCTGCTTGACACCCGTAACACGTACTCTATTTAGACAATGCGCAACTCTTATTGCGCAATGGTCTTAGGTGGGACGACAAGTGACACTTTTTCACGTCCCTATGTACAGACGTAGGTGCTTACCATTAATGAGCCAACCAGTGAACATAAAGACTGATACGTCTATGAAACGCGGGACTCCATCGAGGTCAGTGTTTATTTCCCAAGCTGCTTGTACGAAAAATATGGTTCTCAGCTCACACACTAGTTACACACTCAACGTGAGCTGTGTACCATCTGGGGGCAGTAATGCCCTCTCGACGAAAAGTTGCTGAGATAGCCCATCGGAAGAATCACATTGAAAGAGTGTATAATTGAAACACGACTGTAAGTCATTTATAGTATATCATTGTCCAAGAAACACAGCACCATTATACCTGAAAAAACGGCTGAGGTGTGTACTCGTAGTTGTAAAACTAAAGTATGCGAAGTAATTGGGCTTCTTTTGATGGAAACATCTCCTTCAAGCAGAGTAGCTATAAAAATTCCCTGTAACAAAAAAAACTGTACACCATTTTTATGTATAGCGAAGAAGAACGGCATTCCGATAGAGCGTTCGTGAAGAAGTTAGCTCGAGCAGAAGAATCTTTTCATATGGACTTCGAATTCGCTGCCGTTACTGGAACAGTTAACGGCGGGGATACTCAAAGCCTTGGAACACCGTCCAGGATTGCGCAGATCAAACGATTAGAATGGTCCATCAACAGGGATGCTGTTCAATATCTTCTGGACAGCTGCATGGAAACAAAGTGCCAACTAGCCACCACTCGCGAGCTTGAGAAGCTCCTCTTTTGACAGTACTGTTAAACTGTGAATATGGAACAAATTATGGCCCGTAAAACTCACTCTCAGTGCGTAGCACCACTTCTTCTGGCCGCAGGGATGATGCTGATCAGTCTTTGAATAGGCTGTTGCCACCATCGTCCCTTAAGCAGTGGCTGCCACTCCATTTCATATCCTCTCAAACTGTTACACCCACGTATTTCAACTGTGTCCCATTGTGGCTTACTGATCCTGTTGTCATAGGATACGTTTTTACGTTTGGTGAAGTACACAATTTTACACTTCTGAAAGCTGAAAGGAATTTTCCCAACTTTGCCTCGTTCTCAAATCTTGGGTAGCATTTTTAGGCACAACTCCACTATAAATAGCTGTACTATCAGTGAAAAGTCCGAGATTACTATTACAACTGTCTGCCAAGCCATTGATGTAGGACAGACACAACAACGCTTTTGACGCATTTCCCTGGGCTAAGCCAGAGGTCATTTCTACATCTGTCAGTGACTCAACATCCAAGTTAGCATGCTGTTTTTTCCCTGACAAGGAAGTTTCAAATCCAGTCATAAATTTCAGTTGATACCGCGAACGATTGTACTTTCGATAATAAGCACGGACATGGTACTGAGTCAAACGCTTTTCGGAAATCGAGAAATACTGCATCTACCTGATGTCCTGATCCATGACACTGAGGATGTCATTTGGGAAAAGTGCAAATTGAGTTTCAAATGACCAATTTTACCGGAATTCATGTTGTTTGACATGGTGAAGGTAGTTCTATTCGGGACACTTCATTACGTTTGAGCACCGCGTGTGTTCTATGGTTCTACAACAGACGGATGTCGAGGTTATTGTGCATTTTTCCAACTACTGGACTCTGCGTTTTGTTCCAGAAGTCAAAAGTACATTGCGGTTAAAGGAGGGCCGAATTCGGCTGCAATTCTGATGGAGATTTTATCAATTCCAGCTGTGTCACAACACCTCTGATGCTAATAACTGTATCACTCATCTTTGCAGCCGTGCCAGAGTGTGCACGAACTGTCCTCTCGATTATGTCCCATATATGTTCGACATGTGGGCAAGCCATTCGCTCGAATTGTCCAGAATGTTCTTCAAACCAATCACGAACAATCGTGGCACGGTGACATGGAGTACAGTCATGAATAAAAATTCCGTCGTTGTTCGAAAACACGAAACCTATCAATGGTTGAAATGGTGTCCAAGTAGCCAAACAACTATTTCCAGTCACTGGTACATGTAAACACAGCCCACGCCATTATAGAGCCACCACCAGCTTGCAGAGTGCCTTGTTGACATCTTGGATCCATGGCTTCGACCCCCACCGTCAGCTCTTACCAACTGAAATTGTGACTCATTTCATCAGGACACGGTTTTCCAGTCCACTACGGTCCTACCGATATGGTCACGAGCCCAGGAGACGCACTACAGGCGATGTCGTGATATTAGCAAAGGCATTCGCGTCGTCTGTTGCCGTGGCCCATTAACACCAAATTTCGCCACACTGTTCTAAAGGATACGTTCGTCGTACACAGCACATTGATTTCTGCGTCATTTCACACACTGTTCCTTGTGTGTTACCACACAATTCTTAAGCAAACACAGCTGTCCTCAGTTAAGTGAAGACCATCGGCCACTGCATTATCGGTGGTGAGAGGTAATGCCCGAAGTTCTGTATTCGCGGCGTACTCGACACTGTGTATCTCAGAAAACTGAATTCCCTAACAATTTCCGAAATGTAATGTCCCATGCGTGTAGCACCATCTACCATTCCGCTTACAGGGTCTAGTAATTACCGTCGTGCGGCCACAATCTCGTCGAACAACTTTTCACATGAATTACCTGAGTAAAAATGACAGTCCCTGCCTTTTATACCTAGCGTACGCGATACTACCGCCATTTTTATATGCGCATATCGCTATCCCGTGGCTTTGTCACCTCAGTGTATCTGTCTAGAAGAGGATATCGGGCAATAATTAAGTGGGAAAACTCTCAACATTTCATATTACAATACTGGTACGGGCGATAATTAAAAGAATTAGGGGCGTGGCGTAATATGCACTGTTACTGCTATAGTGGGGAATTGGTGCGATAAAATATAAAATTTTTTCATGCGTTCTAAGAAACTTGCTATCGAGGCAAGCTACCATAGTAGAAGGTGGTCCATAAACGTCGTAATTCATAACCAGGTGGATAAACAGAATTTTAAAGGCAAGTATGATGATGGTTGGTCTGGGAGGAGGGGGACCCCCGTTTAGGAAGCGGCAATCATGGATGCAACTAATAATTTGAAAAACTGAAGGCAGGATCATATGAAAGGGAGAATAACACAAGAAAACCAAACTCACCTTTCGTATTAGCTTAGCTTTATTCACTCTGCTAATGTCAAAATTCTCAACGTGTTGTCCTGCACGTTGTAAGGTTTTCAATCGCTACACGTGTCCCTCAGAGACTTCAACCAACACATGAACCGTGGTGACTGCACAAACATTAACAGCCGGCCGTTGTGGCAGAGCGGTTCTAGGCGCTTCAGTCTGGAACCGCGTAACCGCTACGGTCGCAGGTTCGAATCCTGCCTCGGGCATGGATGCGTTGATGTCCTTAGGTTTAAGTAGTTCTAAGTTCTAGGGGACTGATGACCTCAGATGTTTAGTGCTCAGAGCCATTTGAACCATTTGAAAGCATTAACATTACGCTCCCTCAGCTGTGCAAGCTTTCTGATCTTCACCACACACGCACGCACGCGCGCGCGCGCGCACACACACACACACACACACACACACACACACACACACACAGTGGCCTTCACTTGTATCTGCACTTGTAACTGGCTTAAATAGGGGTACGTGGCGGTCAATCAACCGGATCTCTACAAGCTCTAGATCTCCGAGGAAACTCGATATCCAGTAATGTCTCGACAGTTAGCCCATAATGAGATGGGGTTTCACCGCGCTGGAGAGAAGTTGGAAATGACAGCAGATACGGCAGCTCATGTTCTTCGAACAACTACAGATACCTGGTTGCTATAGTGCGCCCTCAATAAAGAAGGTCCCAACAATACGAGAAACCTATACTACACACTAAACCAACACTTTCGATGCACGTCGTACTTTCGATGGACCCATTCAAGGAGGATTAACATTTCAGCAGCATCTGTGATTCTGTGTACATAATTTCCTATAACATGTAAACCAGCTTCGTTCGTAAACAGTACGTCTTAGGAGATACAACAGTTTTCGTCCAGCTTGGATGTGTACCTTCTGCTAACGGAACCTGACGATCTGGATCGTCCTCCGTGAGAAGTTTTAACCCTGTATTTTCTAAGGATGTCTGTTAATGTATGGTAGATCCCAGTTCCTGCCATATGCAGCGAATATTGCGCTCCGGACGCTTACTGAATGGTACAAAAACATCGGTTGATGTTGCTTCATCCGTAACCTCTTTCTATAATCCAGGCCCATTTTAGTGAACTTCGAGAGAAGTTTCACCACTGCACTGTGGGAACCGGGTGGCCTGGTTGGCTGGTGTTGGTTGAAATCCGTTCTGATAACATAGATGTTCCTCTCTGCCGATCTCGGGTCGAGCTCTGTGCGTTCCGGTTTGTGTGTGTTAACGCCACCAGCTTTCGCATCATCTGTAGGGAAGAAAAATCAATCGTAACTCGAGAATGAATAAAGCTGTGTTCCAATGAAAGGTACCCTTGATTTTTTTCATGTAATTCTCTCATAGAGGTTCTTTTCCTTTAGTTTTCTCAATTGCAGTTTCAATCCGATCTGAGAAAAGGCAGCTAACTCCGATAAAAAAAATTTAATTGCGATCGCTATAGCGTGAAAACGCCCCGTTTTTTGTGATAATGTATATCACATTTTAGTAAAATCGATGTTACATTTTGCTCAGCGTGGCTAATTACCAAGGCTTGTTCCATTTGTGAGAACTACCTACAGTCAGTTCAGAAAAAGAAAAATACGTTGTTGTTAAAACAAAAGGACAGTGTCTACACGGCGTCGTGCAGTTCGTCTATATATGTGACCTGCCTGGCAGTTGGAACGACCAGTCCGTGTTACGCAGTGGTCCAAACTCAAGTCTGTAGTGACTCTCTCTCGTCTCTATAAAAAAATCCTTGTTAAAGAATATATTACATACATTAAATAACAGTCCATTAAGACATAGCGTAGGCAAATTAGGCATTACTTGAGACATCACCAGTGGTAGGAGTACGAACTCTAATGGTAAACAATTTTGTAACACTACACTATGTTTGATACACCGCACCATTCCATTTCCATTTGAAAATTAGAGTTGCATCCAAGAAAGCGGCTTCCAAACGGCCTCCATGTTGATGACAGGTTTTCCCCCTCTTCCATTTCATATTATTACCCTTCAAATTTCAGTTTGTCATCATCATCATCATTTAAGACTGATTATGCCTTTCAGCGTTCAGTCTGGTGCATAGCCCCCCTTATAAAATTCCTCCATGATCCCATATTCAGTGCTAACATTGGTGCCACTTCTGATGTTAAACGTATTACTTCAAAATCATTCTTAACCGAATCTAGGTACCTTCTCCTCGGTCTTCCCCGACTCCTCCTACCCTCTACTGCTGAATCCATGAGTCTCTTGGGTAACCTTGCTTCTCCCATGCGTGTAACATGACCCCACCATCTAAGCCTGTTCGCCCTGACTGCTACATCTATACAGTTCATTCCCAGTTTTTCTTTGATTTCCTCATTGTGGACACCCTCCTGCCATTGTTCCCATGTACTAGTTCCTGCAATCATCCTAGCTACTTTCATATCCGTAACCTCAACCTTGTTGATAAGGTAACCTGAATCCACCCAGCTTTCGCTCCCATACAACAAAGTTGGTCGAAAGATTGAACGATGCACAGATAACTTAGTGTTGGTACTGACTTCCTTCTTGCAGAAGAGAGTAGATCGTAGCTGAGCGCTCACTGCATTAGCTTTGCTACACCTCGCTTCCAGTTCTTTCACTATGTTACCATCCTGTGAGAATATGCATCCTAAGTACTTGAAACCGTCCACCTGTTCTAACTTTGTTCCTCCTATTTGGCACTCAATCCGTTTGTATTTCTTTCCCACTGCCATTACTTTCGTTTTGGAGATGCTAATCTTCATACCATAAAATAGTGAATTGCCAATAGCTTGTCCACTTGTTTTAAATATGCGGTTCCACAGCTATGGACCACTCTGTAGATTGTCACTCAATGTTACATGGAAAAGTCTAGTTCGCCTTCATCACGTATTGTGAAGCCTAATCTTCACGTAAATGTAACACCAAAATATATATAACCGCCGAAAAGAATAATCAAAGGACAGGGTTCGCAAAATATTTCCTTTGTACGGAAACGATGTGCCAAATGGCCGGTAGTCGCCGAATTGAGAAGCTTGCCTTTCGATTGTGCTGTGTGCATAAGGAACACACCATGGCCGGATACACCCACCGTTATAGCATGTCACTTTTTTCGTGGAACGGTGACGAATTCGACAGAGTTGAATTTGAATGTGAGTGAATCAGGCACTCTGCTAATTCCCTCTTCTGTATTATCACAGACCGTACTTAACTGTTCCGATTTGTACTGAGAATGCAGGACGTGTGAGGGGCCTATTTTTATTTTGTCCTATCAGGGCACAAAACTGAGATTCTGAAATTGTCTACCCACGTGGTGTCTTCTGATGATGTCCTCGTCCCTGCTCAGAAGTAGGACTTACATCGCAGATAGTTGGTTCGTTAGATGAGACTGTAGAAAACTCTTTGGAGAGCTCGCTGTGGCACACTAAGGTAGTAAGTGAAGATTCAACGTCAATTGGGGAAGTCGGAGACTTCTTTGTTAATGACTCGCAGCGGTGGAAGCCATAAACTGTCAACAAGAGATTTAACAAATGCTCGCCTATAAAGCCAAAAGTAACGCAGTTGAAAGGTGACAGCTGCAATGCTAATACTTCATTTTTATTGTGGACTCTGCAGTCACATAAAATAATACAGCCGCTGTTTGTCTGCATCTCTCCTTATCAGACTACACCGTGCGGCACCTGGGCAGCTCTAATCACTTCGGTCGGGAGCCGATGATGCACGAAGTGCTTCGTCTGTATGTCGTAATTCTGATGTTACTAGACGTAATCATAAAAATGAAATCTAAATTGAGTGTATTGCCAACTTACTCTTCAGAGGATAGCTAATATTACTGTCAATACATTTAGATTACGTTTAATAAGAAGATTAAAATATGAAAATGTGAGATTTGACGCTTCACTGTGAGGGTAATCTCCCCCATCTTCGGTCGCAGCAGCCAATCAGATCATACGACTACTAAGCTGGCGCAATTTTTCAGTAATTGGTACTCGTTGTACCGTCTGTTTGCACATCACTCTACTTCAGACGTATACATCAGCTAATGTTTCTTTCTCTCTCCCCTTCTTCTCCTTCTCCTTCTCCCTCTCCCTCCCTCATGCGGAGGTAATCCTCCCCCCCCCCCCCCCCCTCTTGTGCGGAATGGAACTGAGCAAGTAATAGAAACAAGTGGTTTGATTAGAGATGTATAAAAAATCGATTACGACAAGGGTATTGAGACTTACTGAGACATCATCTCGACTA
This sequence comes from Schistocerca americana, assembly GCF_021461395.2. Classification (NCBI taxonomy): domain Eukaryota; kingdom Metazoa; phylum Arthropoda; class Insecta; order Orthoptera; family Acrididae; genus Schistocerca; species Schistocerca americana. The sequence continues at coordinate 672,354,299 of NC_060122.1, forward strand.
ATATTAACGAACGGGAAGAGGATTGGGATCGTGCGTTTCCAGAAGGAATCTAACGGAAAGAATAGCTGCATTTATACTTTTCAGTGAAAAAGTTGAAAGTCTTACCATATTTTACTGACACTATCTGTTGCTCTAAATACTACGATTTGCCCACACCAATTCTGCACGTGATGACCTGACAGCTTACCATAGATTTTGGTGGTGAAATGGAACCCTAAACCATCCACAATTCTGTGAACAGTCAAAAATGCCGTCCAGAGAGTCTTAGAATTTACTTCGACAGTTTAACAAGATGGTGAAGATCCTCTGCCTCTAAGCAATGTAGAAACCAACCTAAATATATTTACTGCATGTGTGATTTAGGATAATAAAAAAATGCTAGTTATTTCTTATAATTAACAGCAGATAAAGGCAGCCTCACTATTTGAATTTTGATAGTAGGATTTCCACCAATGGCAGGTTTCTTGTTGGTTTGGAGTGTAGCTTAATCACTATTTTTGCGTGTGCTGCGTACACATAGATGAATAGTGTGAGTGCGGGAGTGTTCCAGTCCCGTCTCCATAGTCCGACAATTTGTCTTCATGTTGCTGTATACATCATGGCCTCATGATAGACTACCTGGCGCACCATATGCGGAGTGGCACCAACGCCCTCAAGCAGTTATCTCTTTTAATCGTCGATCATGAGAGACTTTGAGGCTGCACGATGGACACCGTTAGCCCGTCTCGGGGTGTCACCTGCATCTAAGTGGCGTGTGTACGTTTTTGAATTGACCCCGCAAACCCAATAATCTGCGAAACATTTAACACGTCTTTCATCAGGCCAAAACCTTCTTCTCTTGTGATGTTACTTCATAAGGATTATAGGTCACATACCCAGACATGTCGAATGTTTCATTATTTGAACCCAATTACTTTACACGGCTCGCAGCCTTTCACTTAGTAGATGAAACTCTGTCTGTATCCGTATAAAAATAACTTGGGTTCGGTGAACTTTTTCTTTACAAACTTTAAGTGGGATTGGTGCGTGTAGAGTTCGAAGAGGTCTAGAACACATACGAATATAGACAGCCGTAGTGAATTGCGCTGAAAACTTATCATCGCCACAGGGGCTAGTTCTTCATTGAAGATCGTGACTCACTTGAAATTTGGCCTGGCGATGTGATTTCTTGCGCCAAAACGATCCCCACACCGGTAAACTAAATGAATTTCGCTATGGACTCTCACATCTTCCATGGTTTCTCCGAAAATTAAATTATTGACTAATTTGTAAAACAAAACAAAAAAAAAAACAGGTGACGAGAGCCTTCTGGTTTGTTTTTACATCAATGTACTCCTTCAAGGAGATGCCACCGGTGATTCTGACAAGTTTCATCCCCATAATGAGACTCTCCTGTAGGTTTCTGTGGTGTTGAATATATCGCTGTTTATTCCCTAGCTTTATCAACAGTTTCGTGGGAATAGGGTCTCCGCACATAACGGTAAGTCGCTGTGCAAATGGGCATGATACGTCAGTTCTGCCTCCAAACATATCCGTCACCTGTATCCGCAGCCACATCGTTTATCTTTTCCTCCAATTTGGCGATTTCCCCTTTGGGCAGCCATTGGAACCCTCCGAATAGTAGACTTTGTTCTATGGTGTACGCATAGAAGTGGTTTACATCCACGTAAAAGATGTAACTTAAATTGTGAGGTGGCCTGTACTCCTCATCAGTCATTTGTGTGTTATTCACTGTGGCATACCTGTGCACGTACTGGCAAAGGCCTCCTTGATTCCCACGTTTGAAGAAGAGTAACATATTGAACATGGTCAACAATCCGACCCTGAGATGCGTTCTTGGTAACATTGCATCTCACGAATGCCCTGGTATGGTGTAACAGAAGGTAGCATACTGAGAGTATGTGCCCATGCATACACTCTAGAATTTCTAGAAAATGCGAGTAGGTGTACTTCGGAATTCAAGTACAATTTAGCATATTCCCCCGAATCAGAGATGCCGATCTCCTGCCAAATACTGCTACGGCAAATACTGCTACGGCAGTGCCTGTGAGTTCACTGGAGAATGTGATTATGTCTACCAATGTGCGTTCGTGGAGTCTCTCCATCAAATACAGGTATTCCTACGGAAAGACCCCTTCTTCGTCACGAGCTAAAGCTTCACATCATCGGAATATGCAACTCTAGTAATGTGCATATCCTCCCGAGGTATTTTCTCAGCAAGTTTCTGAAAAAATGTGTGCATGAAGCGTAGTGAATCCATGAAGGAGAGAGTTATTTTTTGTGTGATTCTCTTGGAAAATGAAATATATTTTCCAACGCAGTCAGCAATAACAGTGTTAGTACCATATTTCAAGCCGAAGTCCTTATCTTTAAAGCCAAAATCAACCAAGTGCTCAACAAGGGGATGAGCAAATATGACAGTCAGCTGCCCTCTTGTATAATGCATCATTCGCTTACAAGTCAGTCATGTGAATGTTGTTGTGGATAAATCCCGTCAACTTTCCATGTAAGGCTTTTCGAGCTCAGCGAGCAGCATCTCACAGGATTATCCGCAGCATATGATACGAATTCATACGATGACACATACTGTAATGCTGCTCTGTGAAGGTAGTATGGGAGGCAGTGTGTCACGTCCACACTGGTCCATAGGAGTTAGGAAGCACTCGAAGTTAGCGTACACTACGAAATGACATCGCTCCTGGTGTTAGGCTTTAAAAGCTTTTTTATCCTTGGTAGGCATTTCCACACATACCAGTTCCTGGCTGGAGCAATCAGTGAAATGTCTTTCCACATATTCTCTCTCTGTAAGTGAGGTGAGGCGTCTACGACAAAAATATTATGTTCATGTTTACTCATTTGGGTGGAAAGCAGTCGGGGACGTGTTTTGGATCCACAAGTAGTGTTGCTTCTCTCCCTCGACTTTCTGTCTTGAGGACAGACCGTAAATGTGAACTGAATCAGGGTTCTGTCTCTAGAATTTTCGTAGGTGCTGGCTCCACATCCAGACCGTAAATGTGAACTGCATCAGGGTTCTGTCTCTCGAATTTTCGTTGGTGCTGGAGTTAAAGAGGAAATAGGATGCCTATAGAAATTACAGTGCCTGTGGGCATTAGCTGTGTGGTAATTACTTGGAAGCACTGCATCTGTAGCGTAGTTTCTATCGCTAGCCAATAGTGGCCATGTGAAGCAATATTAATCCCCCTTTTCTAGATTCTGGACATTAATACATGCTTTGTAGTGGAAATATCTTTCATACGTGAGAGAACGGTATCGCCTCCCCCTCCCCCCTCCCAAGTTATGTGGCTCAAAAACAGGCGAGGATACCTCAAGGTGGAGTACATGACTAAGCGCCTTAGCAAACCCTCTTTCCTGCATTTCGGCAAAATTGATTCATCATGCAGTAACAGACTGTTAGTCCCCCAGATATGGTCGGAGCTCGTTTCCTCAATAGCATCACTCCCGTCTTTCGGAAGAGTGTGTGAGTTCACAGGACAGAACTGCCTTACACTTAACCATCCTTTACTCACACAATAATGACTAACACGGTCACTCGCTCAGATGACAGATGTCATTCACAACACAAATGGTGTACTTGGACACTTCGAATGGTGTATATAAATTATTTTAGAAATGTGTTATTTAAATCTAAATATAATACATTTAATACTTATAAATATTTGGCAATAGTTCGCAAATAGCTCCAGTACCTCTCTGATAGCGACCATCTTGTCATTCTCTCTGCGGACAGCCCTATCTAGGATACCATTAAGCATCAGACTTCGTAATTGCAACTGAAATTGGTTTTCAGTCGTGCATAAGTAAACCTGTGAGTTAGCCCACATCTTTGATCAACTCTTTCTAGAATGTCTCAGAGATACACTTAGATATTAGCTCTAATTTCCATAAATATGTTTCTTCGGGACCCGTTTTGCATAGAAAAGTTACCAACAACATCGTTGACATAAGTATTGATGCATGTTGCAATAATTTGTATTACATTTTCTACGTCCGCCCCCGGTAGCTGAGTGGTCAGCGCGACAGAATGTCAATCCTAAGGGCCCGGGTTCGATTCCCGGCTGGGTCGAAGATTTTCTCCGCTCAGGGACTGGGTGTTGTGTTGACCTATCATCATCATCATTTCATCCCCATCTACGCGCAAGTCGCCGAAGTGGTGTCAAATCGAAAGACGTGCACCTGGCGAACGTCGTCTTGAATTCCTTATTCCTGTGATTCAAATTCATCATTTTCTGGCACTTCTTGTTCTGCTTCTGAACCATGACTGTTGTCATGTACACAATCCTCATTCTCTGAGTCAGCAATATCACTGTCAGGATCTTCATCACTCAGCTCGTGGAACCATTCCAGCCGTACATCAGGCTTTCTACTATTGTGTTTCCTAGATTCTTTCCACAAACTAAAGTTACAGGAAATATTTTCTTTTCGTAGGTAAATATTCAAGATAAAAAGCAAGTTCATTGTAATTAGCTTAAATATGCCTAAAATTAAGCACATGAGAGTTGTATTGAATCTAGGAAAGCAATGAAATAACACACACAAACTTTGTTTCAGATTATAGCAGTAGTGCTCCCTTGGACGATCAGTGTCCTCCAGGCTATAATAAATTTTCATTATCAATGCAAGTTACGTTACAGGAACGGCTCAAAGTAATGGACGGAGAATCAATGGAACGGTACTGAAAATGGTGCGAACTCAGTCCAGTCAGACAAAATAGACCGGGAATGTCATGTGGATGACGAGTACCATCCGAGCGAGTGCTGGAGGGTTAATAGCGAGATAACGTGAGTTGTTGACGCATCCGGGTAGCACCCCTTTGCAAAACGGCTTCACAAACGTTAAGGAAAATGTCTGGATCTCAATACCCCGCATTAATCCTGTCAATATGAGCTTGTGAGATAGTATCCCTAAAGACACCAGCAATCACAGAGTTGTCGAATGTGGCCGAATTATTTACCTAATGATGTGTAACAGAGCAATCTGTAGGACTGTTGCTAGTCCATGGCGATGTCGGGGTGATGTCCGATGGCGAAAATTGCGAGACGGTCCACGACATGGAGAATTAGCTGCGTTGATAAACCACCAGGTGTGATGTCGTGTGACTAGAGCTTCCCGTCGGGTAGACCGTTCGCCGGGTGCAAGTCTTTCGATTTGACGCCACGTCGGCGACTTGCGCATCGATGGGGATGAAATGATGATGATTAGTACAACCCAACACCCAGTCTCTGAGCAGAGAAAATATCCGACCCAGCTGGGAATCGATCCCGGGCCCTTAGGATTGTCATTATGTCGCGCTGACCACTAAGCTACCGGGGGCGGACACCAGGTGTGATGAGCCCACACCACACTGATGCTGAGGGCCTATCATCATCGATGGATCGGGGGCGGGGGGGGGGGGGGGGGGCGATAAACACATCATGTCTGGTTGTGTAGTAATTGTTGCACGTCCAAGGTCGAGGCTGCATGCGTCCATCACATCTGCAAAATGTCATGCAGCCATCTATAATACTAATATTAATTTTTTTCTTCCGTTCAAAATTAATGGTATCTGGATGTGCCCACAATCCTCTTGTATCATAAATATTTGCTGTGGTGGCTTGTGATATCCTATCCTAAAGATTAACATCCATTGCAATATTCTCATTAAATGTGCCTAGAAACTACGGCCCATGATCATTGCGAGATAGTCTAGGGCGCGGAGAGGGTGACTGCTTTGGCTAATGAGATGGTCGCATCAGCCCTTAATACTTTGATAATGATGGAGTGCACTGTTGTAGTGTTTGCAGGCACAGTGAATAATCGCCGACGGATCGGGCTGCGGCAACGAGTGCATCATCATCATGTACACAAACATGAAAAAGATATCCTAAATACGTACCTGCAGGATCACTTGAGTCAAATCAGAATCGCTTATCGGTTTCCATTAGGGCATTTCATCTCTCCTGTTTTGTCGGTGCTTTTTATGTTGCTGCTAGCAAGTCTCAGACTGTAATGGCTTCCCGCACCGTAATGCCTCTTATTTATAGCCAAAAACCACATTTCTTCGCTTATTTCAGCTAATAAGAATGGAACGTGATTACCTCAGGTCATGTGGTTTTAGGCAGGATAGCACCAGCTCATGGATGTGCATAGGCAACGCTATCTTACACCGCTTCCACTCATGTTCTTAAACATAGGATTATATTTCACTGCATGTGCGCGCACTAGACCATCACATGGATGGTGGTGGACTGCAACATATCCGGTGGTTAAACAGAACAGTAATATTCCGTCGCTTTGAAACTGGCAGCGCCTGTGCTCCCTGCCGCCGTTGGATAAGCAGCTGCAGCAGCAAGTCGTATACTCCTAGCTCACTCATTTGTTACATAGTTTAATTCTTAATTTCTTTGCGTGTTTTTGGTACTTGCATTGTGTAATTCATAAATTTCGGGCGTATTATAGTATTTGAGAGTTGTAGAATCGCGTTTTAGTACCTGAATAGTGTAATTTCGCTTAGTCTCCTTCCACCGCCGAGCAGTGTCAGCAGTGCGTAAGTAGCAGCATTACTGCATTTACTAGGCAATCTTGTATTTTAATAACCGTTTAAATTTTGTCGATTTGTTTGCGCTCTCTGTAGATTAGTTCAGACGTTCTTTGCACTACAGTTTTAGCATGGAGAGGGACTGCAACTGCTGTGTTCGGATGCAGGCTGAGTTGGCATCCCTTCGCTCCCAGCTTCAGGCAGTGTTGGCTTCGGTCACACAGCTTGAGGCTGTTGCCAATGGGCATCACTGTGGGGGTCGGGATGGGGGTTTGTCGGGGACGGCCAGCTCGTCCCACGCATCCCCTGATCGGACTACGACTGTGGTTGCCCGGGATACTGCCCGCATTGAGGCTGATCCCTCACCTGTGGTAGAGTGGGAGGTCGTTTCAAGGTGTGGCAGGGGGCGAAAGACATTCCGGAGGGCTGAACGGAAAGCCTCTCCAGTTTGTCTGACGAACCGGTTTCAGGCTCTGTCTCAGGCTGATACTGATCTTCGGCCTGACATGGCTGCTTGTCCTGTTCCAGAGGTTGCCCCTCAGTCTGCAAGATCCGGGCAGTCGCAGAGGGTGGGCTTACTGGTAGTTGGGAGCTCCAACGTCAGGCGCGTAATTGGGCCCCTTAGGGAAATGGCAGCAAGAGGGGGGAAGAAAACCAATGTGCACTCCGTGTGCATACCGGGGGGAGTCATTCCAGATGTGGAAAGGGTCCTTCCGGATGCCATGAAGGGTACAGGGTGCACCCATCTGCAGGTGGTCGCTCATGTCGGCACCAATGATGTGTGTCGCTATGGATCGGAGGAAATCCTCTCTGGCTTCCGGCGGCTATCTGATTTGGTGAAGACTGCCAGTCTCGCTAGCGGGATGAAAGCAGAGCTCACCATCTGCAGCATCGTCGACAGGACTGACTGCGGACCTTTGGTACAGAGCCGAGTGGAGGGTCTGAATCAGAGGCTGAGACGGTTCTGCGACCGTGTGGGCTGCAGATTCCTCGACTTGCGCCATAGGGTGGTGGGGTTTCGGGTTCCGCTGGATAGGTCAGGAGTCCACTACACGCAACAAGCGGCTACACGGGTAGCAGGGGTTGTGTGGCGTGGGCTGGGCGGTTTTTTAGGGTAGATGGCCTTGGGCAAGTACAGGAAGGGCAACAGCCCAACGGGTGCGGGGCAAAGTCAGGACATGCGGGGACCAAGCAGCAATCGGTATTGTAATTGTCAACTGTCGAAGCTGCGTTGGTAAAGTACCGGAACTTCAAGCGCTGATAGAAAGCACCGAAGCTGAAATCGTTATAGGTACAGAAAGCTGGCTTAAGCCAGAGATAAATTCTGCCGAAATTTTTACAAAGGTACAGACGGTGTTTAGAAAGGATCGATTGCATGCAACCGGTGGTGGAGTGTTCATCGCTGTTAGTAGTAGTTTATCCTGTAGTGAAGTAGAAGTGGATAGTTCCTGTGAATTATTATGGGTGGAGGTTACACTAAACAACCGAACTAGGTTAATAATTGGCTCCTTTTACCGACCTCCCGACTCAGCAGCATTAGTGGCAGAACAACTGAGAGAAAATTTGGAATACATTTCACATAAATTTTCTCAGCATGTTATAGTCTTAGGTGGAGATTTCAATTTACCAGATATAGACTGGGACACTCAGATGTTTAGGACGGGTGGTAGGGACAGAGCATCGAGTGACATTATACTGAGTGCACTATCCGAAAATTACCTCGAGCAATTAAACAGAGAACCGACTCGTGGAGATAACATATTGGACCTACTGATAACAAACAGACCCGAACTTTTCGAATCTGTAGGTACAGAACAGGGAATCAGTGATCATAAGGCCGTTGCAGCATCCCTGAATATGGGAGTTAATAGGAATATAAAAGAAAGGGAGGAAGGTTTATCTGTTTAGCGAGAGTAATAGAAGGCAGATTTCAGACTACCTAACAGATCAAAACGAAAATTTCTGTTCCGACACTGACAATGTTGAGTGTTTATGGAAAAAGTTCAAGACAATCTTAAAATGCGTTTTAGACAGGTACGTGCCGAGTAAAACTGTGAGGGACGGGAAAAACCCACCATGGTACAACAACAAAGTTAGGAAACTATTGCGAAAGCAAAGAGAGCTTCACTCTAAGTTTAAACGCAGCCAATACCTCTCAGACAAACAGAAGCTAAACGATGTCAAAGTTAGCGTAAGGAGGGCTATGCGTGAAGCGTTCATTGAATTCGAAAGTAAAATTATATGTACCGACTTGACAGAAAATCCTAGGAAGTTCTGGTCTTACGTTAAATCAGTAAGTGGCTCGAAACAGCATATCCAGACACTACGGGATGATGATGGCATTGAAACAGAGGATGACACGCGTAAAGCTGAAATACTAAACACCTTTTTCCAAAGCTGTTTCACAGAGGAAGACCGCACTGCAGTTCCTTCTCTAAATCCTCGCACAAACGAAAAAATGGCTGACATCGAAATAAGTGTCCAAGGAATAGAAAAGCAACTGGAATCACTCAATAGAGGAAAGTCCACTGGACCTGACGGGATACCAATTCGATTCTACACAGAGTACGCGAAAGAACTTGCCCCCCTTCTAACAGCCGTGTACCGCAAGTCTCTAGAGGAACGGAGGGTTCCAAATGATTGGAAAAGAGCACAGATAGTCCCAGTCTTCAAGAAGGGTCGTCGAGCAGATGCGCAAAACTATAGACCTATATCTCTTACGTCGATCTCTTGTAGAATTTTAGAACATGTTTTTTGCTCGCGTATCATGTCATTTCTGGAAACCCAGAATCTACTATGTAGGAATCAACATGGATTCCGGAAACAGCGATCGTGTGAGACCCAACTCGCCTTATTTGTTCATGAGACCCAGAAAATATTAGATACAGGCTCCCAGGTAGATGCTATTTTTCTTGACTTCCGGAAGGCGTTCGATACAGTTCCGCACTGTCGCCTGATAAACAAAGTAAGAGCCTACGGAATATCAGACCAGCTGTGTGGCTGGATTGAAGAGTTTTTAGCAAACAGAACACAGCATGTTGTTATCAATGGAGAGACGTCTACAGACGTTAAAGTAACCTCTGGCGTGCCACAGGGGAGTGTTATGGGACCATTGCTTTTCACAATATATATAAATGACTTAGTAGATAGTGTCGGAAGTTCCATGCGGCTTTTCGCGGATGATGCTGTAGTATACAGAGAAGTTGCTGCATTAGAAAATTGTAGCGAAATACAGGAAGATCTGCAGCGGATAGGCACTTGGTGCAGGGAGTGGCAACTGACCCTTAACATAGACAAATGTAATGTATTGCGAATACATAGAAAGAAGGATCCTTTATTGTATGATTATATGATAGCGGAACAAACACTGGTAGCAGTTACTTCTGTAAAATATCTGGGAGTATGCGTACGGAACGATTTGAAGTGGAATGATAATATAAAATTAATTGTTGGTAAGGCGGGTACCAGGTTGAGATTCATTGGGAGAGTGCTTAGAAAATGTAGTCCATCAACAAAGGAGGTGGCTTACAAAACACTCGTTCGACCTATACTTGAGTATTGCTCATCAGTGTGGGATCCGTACCAGGTCGGGTTGACGGAGGAGATAGAGAAGATCCAAAGAAGAGCGGCGCGTTTCGTCACTGGGTTGTTTGGTAACCGTGATAGCGTTACGGAGATGTTTAATAAACTCAAGTGGCAGACTCTGCAAGAGAGGCGCTCTGCATCGCGGTGTAGCTTGCTCGCCAGGTTTCGAGAGGGTGCGTTTCTGGATGAGGTATCGAATATATTGCTTCCCCCTACTTATACCTCCCGAGGAGATCACGAATGTAAAATTAGAGAGATTAGAGCGCGCACGGAGGCTTTCAGACAGTCGTTCTTCCCGCGAACCATACGCGACTGGAACAGGAAAGGGAGGTAATGACAGTGGCACGTAAAGTGCCCTCCGCCACACACCGTTGGGTGGCTTGCGGAGTATCAATGTAAATGTAAATGTAAATGTAACCAGTTTTTGTAGAGTATTATCCATGCCTCACACACCGCTGCCAGCTCTGTTCAGAGAATACCGTACATATTTTAGTAATTCGAATTAGCAGATGTCACTTACTGCAGAAGCCCTCAGAGACATACATTGGCGTTCACTCAGTCCGGTGTCTATCGTGGTATGCACTGCTTCCGCAGTAGTAGTAACGGAAAATAGTGAAAAGATTTGTACTCCACCAGCGAGAGCACATGAGAGTTGCACGGTGTTAAGTAGCATCAGTCATTCATTATCACACACCCAGATTATTGTTAGTCAGGGCCATTCTTTTGTAGGGATTATTAAAAGTCAGATTGCATTGCGCTAAAAATATTGTATGTCAGTTTAGTGTTGATCAGAATAAGTAAAGAGAGTAATGTCTGAGTACGTTCAGTTTTGCTCAGCTGTTTGAAAAGCAAATAATGTAAGAGGTTTATCAGCACAGTCATTCATAAATTTTTCTAAGGGGACGTTTCAATATCAGTTGTTAATCTTGGTCATGTAGATAGAATGTGTGCTACCTTTATTAATACAGAGACTTTATAGTCTTTATAAGCAAACTTCTCGGATTTCATCTGCGGTGCGTCAATATATGATCCATGTGTGAAGCTTTTCATTTATGGAATAATGTCACTTTACAGTGCATTCAAATATTTTAGGATTCCAAATACACATGACTTGCAACTCGCATATATTGGGAGAGAATAAAACACCATTCAGAATAAAAATAAATACCAGTATCATTTCCTCATGCACACAGAACTAGCGGGAGTATGACAATTTCGTCTTGCCACCATGTCTATCTTCCCACTATTAAAGGATATGAGGTGCCAGTCCCTCTTTTATATCTAGTCGTTACATTAAGGACCTACAGCCCCTCTGTACTACATATTCCGTTTCCTTCATTTGTATAATGCTAAGTGTATGCCAGTAAATCTGAAGAAAGCAGTATTTGATCAATGCATTCTTCCTGTGATGACGTATGGCTGCGAGACATGTTCACTGAACTCATTTACAAAAGGGAAACTTAGGACAGCACAGAGAACCATGGAGAGATCAATGCTGGGCTATACAAGGAAGGATAGGAAAATGGCAGGTGACATCCGGTCTGTGACGAAGGTTAACAACATCTTAGAGACAGTAGTTTCCTTGAAATGGCGGTGGGCTGGCCACGTCGCAAGAAGAAAAGACAACAGATGGACGAAGCTAATACTGGAGTGGAGTCCGAAAGAGCATCGGAGGCCTAGAGGAAGACCGCCAGACAGATGGGACAAAGACATCAAGAAGATCGCTGGTAACACCTGGCAGAGAACTGACCAAGACCGTCCCACTTGGAGAAGACTGCTGAAAGCCTACCTGAATCCACGACTCGAAGAGGCCACATCATTTAATGATTGAATTTGGTGATGATGATGATGATGATGAAGTGTATGTGTGACGTCACGTCTCTCCCTCCCTCTGTATAAATAACAAAGTGCATATATTTTTCCTAGAGCTCTGCAAGCTCACTCAACCTTTAGAGCAGGTCTCCATCATTTTGGGAGTAGATGGTCCTGTAATTCTGATAGTTCTACTCTTAGAGACTTCTAGCTTTTCTAGAAAGTATCTGAGAGGTCTCCAGGCACTTTGATCTAGTGCTTATATCGCAATTTTCGACCACTTCCTGTGTATAAATACGGGCATCGTGTATTAACAACCGTATTTTCTCATATTTTTGACGTTTTGTACCGTTTATTCCACGTTTTTCAATCTTTTTCCCCATTTATTCAATTTTTCTGTTTTTCCATATTTTCCGTTTTTCCATATTTTCCGTCTTTCCATATTTTCCGTCTTTCCATATTTTCCGTCTTTCCATATTTTCCGTCTTTCCATATTTTCCGTCTTTCCATATTTTCCGTCTTTCCATATTTTCCGTCTTTCCATATTTTCCGTCTTTCCATATTTTCCGTCTTTCCATATTTTCCGTCTTTCCATATTTTCCGTCTTTCCATATTTTCCGTCTTTCCATATTTTCCGTCTTTCCATATTTTCCGTCTTTCCATATTTTCCGTCTTTCCATATTTTCCGTCTTTCCATATTTTCCGTCTTTCCATATTTTCCGTCTTTCCATATTTTCCGTCTTTCCATATTTTCCGTCTTTCCATATTTTCCGTCTTTCCATATTTTCCGTCTTTCCATATTTTCCGTCTTTCCATATTTTCCGTCTTTCCATATTTTCCGTCTTTCCATATTTTCCGTCTTTCCATATTTTCCGTCTTTCCATATTTTCCGTCTTTCCATATTTTCCGTCTTTCCATATTTTCCGTCTTTCCATATTTTCCGTATTCTATATGTAAATGTGCAAGTGTATATACGGTCTTATTGCTTACATTACCAGGTGTGGTTCGCCACTTTTTTTTAACAATCCAGTCGTGACAATGTGGCTGGCGTGAGGCTCTGTAGCTACGAACTATATTTCTTCCAAAATGCCAGCCCTCATAATATAAAGTGTCAAAGCCAATACTAAACCATACGCACACGTATGGATTGCTATTTGGGTAGTGCGTTGACTTTATTCTGTTACACAAAAACACACACACACACACACACACACCTTCAATTACATCATTTTGTGTCAGTTCCCCCTCGGGCCTACTGTGCTTGATCCACCTTCGGGCGCTACCCCAGACTTAGCGCTGATCGATCCACATTCGAAAAACACTGTGGGATGGATCCATATTCGGATCTACTCCAGACTTAACACATACAGGGTGTTACAAAAAGGTACGGCCAAACTTTCAGGAAACATTCCTCACACACAAAGAAAGAAAATATGTTATGTGGATATGTGTCCGGAAACGCTTACTTTCCATGTTAGAGCTCATTTTATTACTTCTCTTCAAATCACATTAATCATGGAATGGAAACACACAGCAACAGAACGTACCAGCGTGACTTCAAACATTTTGTTACAGGAAATGTTCAAAATGTCCTCCGTTAGCGAGGATACATGCATCCACCCTCCGTCGCATGGAATCTGGAATCCCTGATGGGCTGATGCAGCCCTGGAGAATGGCGTATTGTATCACAGCCGTCCACAATACGAGCACGAAGAGTCTCTACATTTGGTACCGGGGTTGCGTAGACAAGAGCTTTCAAATGCCCCCATAAATGAAAGTCAAGGGGGTTGAGGTCAGGAGAGCGTGGAGGCCATGGAATTGGTCCGCCTCTACCAATCCACCGGTCACCGAATCTGTTGTTGAGAAGCGTACGAACACTTCGACTGAAATGTGCAGGAGCTCCATCGTGCATGAACCACATGTTGTGTCGTACTTGTAAAGGCACATATTCTAGCAGCACAGGTAGAGTATCCCGTATGAAATCATGATAACGTGCTCCATTGAGCAGTACATACTGACGAAACTAAAACGAGCTCTAACATGGAAATTAAGCGTTTCCGGATACATGTCCACATAACATCTTTTCTTTATTTGTGTGTGAGGAATGTTTCCTGAAAGTTTGGCCGTACCTTTTTGTAACACCCTGTATAATCTATCTTCCGACTGTATCCCGGGTGTAATGGTAGTGTATCCACTGTCTTGCGTTACCTGGACATAACATTTGTGAATCCACACGGAATAATATTCCGGACAAATTACCCGCGGAGCAACCTTCGGACGACTTCCGAACTTCCGAATGTGTTCCGGACATTGGGACGTCCCACGGGAAACTGACACACAAAATAGCATATCCGAGTTGTGTGTGTGTGTTTATAGCATAAAGTCAACACTCTATCTCCACAGCACTCCAGATATATGTATTTGTGTTTTAGCTTTGGCTTTGGCAGTTAGCGTAACGTGGGTTGACACTGGGAAGAAGTATTGTTTGTAAATAACTTGGATGGGTTGGGACTCTGTATCAATCCACACTGGTAGTGTCAGCAATAAGAGAATGTATACACTTACACATTTACATATAGAATACGGAAAAAATCGGAAAAAAGGAGAAACATGGAAAAAAGGGGAAAATCGAACAAGTGGTGGTAATAGTATTTGCACTGTGAGGGTTGTGTGCAAACTTAACTGTATATAGATCATGAAGACGGTAATTTTGTGTGAATCAAAGGTCTGGTGCTAGTCTTTCTAATGGACGCTTCTTCAGCGACTCGTGTGTCCCTTTCCAGTTTTCACCCTCATGCTTTCCGTTATATCCCCCAATAAATGCTGCTTACTCTTGAGATGGTTCGCTGCAGCTGACGAGCCGTTCTCTCTATTATTATGCTTTCTAAATCTACCTTCGAAATTCCGTCCCGTCTTCCCCACACAATCCTGACATTTTACTTCAAACACTCTTATTTCCTCATCGAGTTCTCATCAGTGTCGACCTTACGCTGCAGCCTCTGTCCCAATTTGTTGTCCACCTTCAAAGCGATTCTACCCCTTTCTTGATGAACAACCTTGCTAATTTATGTGGGTGTTGTACATTGAAGAAAAAGGATGGCTGCTATCAAATTTAGAAGAGGTAGAGATCTATTTTGCCGTGGCAGAGGAGTGCGTCGGCATTTTAAATGAGAGAACAGAAGTGTCTAAAGGGCATTTCTGGGCACACTTTGACGACTTACTCCTTAAGAAGCAGCCACCAACTATTTTACCTAGTGACGTAGGCTTTTTGCTGCTATTTTCGTTCAGATTGCAGCGTAGAGGTAGTCTTAAGTTGTAATGGGCTAGGACCAGACTTGAATTTCTGAAAAGTTTTATGACAGGCAGTAGTACCGTTGGTGCTGAGCATTAGGCTTTACGTAAATATCATCGTTGATAAGTAGTGTCAGCGGCTTTCGGTTTGCATCTGTAGCTCGGGGGCGGTGGTTGCACCGGTTTGTGTTGTTTGTGTTATTTTGCTATATTGAGTTGACAATGCACGTGTGCAGCTTATTTTTAAACATGTTGTGGCAATAATCACACGATTGACGACTGGGCTGAATAACTCCAGTATTGCGTGAATAACAGTTCCATGGTAGCTTCACACCAGTGAGGCTGTAAGGGTTCTGGTTTTACCGATTGAGGTACGAAACGCTAAAAACAGTACAAAATGTCGGGAGATAGTTTTATAGGAAGCTACAAGTTTGTTCCAAGGAAGAGAAGTTTTAGAATGACAGTACTGACTGTTTACAAAATAAGAGATCTGCGCTACAGATTCAGGAAGATCGCAGACTCCTTGGAAAACACATATGTTCATGAAGTTTGTTATTTGTATAGTGGAAGGGAGAGAGATAATTTAACACATAACATGTACACTTAGAAGTAGAAAAGCATTACGCAGATGGAATAACAGGAATATGCGGTAGAGGGAGACTGTAGGTCCTTAATGCAAAGACTACAGATGTGAGAGGCGACGGCACCGCATGTGCTGTAATAGTGGGACGATGGTGCAGCCTAGAGAGAAACTTGCCGACAACACGAAATCGTCATACTCTCTTTAGCTCTGTGTCTCGAGGAAAGGGAAGTGCTGTGTATTTGGATTCGTAGCATATTTGGATGCAACGTACTGTGGCAAGATTCCATAAACGAAAAGCTGTACGCATGGATCATACATTGACTCTACTGCAGATGAAATCACGAGAAGCTTGCATATCGAAAATAAAGGGGCTTTGCACACGTTTCGGTTAGCATAAATTATTTATCTACATGACTTACATTAGCGCCTAATACTATTGCTCGGCGTTTGTCTAGTTGTTTAAACCATTTGTTATTTTAACCATTTTTTGATTGCTGTCTCCGGCACTATCAGTTGTTGGAAAAAACACTACTTCCTACACACACACACACACACACACACACACACACACACACACACACACACACACACACACACCAGAGAGAGAGAGAGAGAGAGAGAGAGAGAGAGAGAGAGAGAGAGAGAGAGAGAGCGAGCGAGTGTCCGAGTCCATAGACAATGCCAGCTCAATTGCTGTCGATATCTCAGCGCTACATTTGTACAAGGTTATTCCCATCGATTCATCAGGGGCGCCCTCTATCGTTACCTTCGTTACCTTCCAGCCTGCGAGCTCCTGTCACAGTCCTGTGGTGTTTTTTTACGTGTCGACATTTTCCCGTCATGCTTTATTATTTTTTTAAAAAAATAAGCAATTACACTGCTAACATCAAGTGATCCTGGGTGGCTTTAACGTGAATTTCCTCCATTACTATGTATTTTGGTGTGTTGAGTAATACTGTTTATGCCGGCCGAAGTGGCCGTGCAGTTAAAGGCGCTGCAGTCTGGAACCGCAAGACCGCTACGGTCGCAGGTTCGAATACTGCCTCGGGCATGGATGTTTGTGATGTCCTTAGGTTAGTTAGGTTTAACTAGTTCTAAGTTCTAGGGGACTAATGACCTCAGCAGTTAAGTCCCATAGTGCTCAGAGCCATTTGAACCATTTTTTAATACTGTTTATACAAAACAATTCACATCCATCCTACCTCTGGACTCGGATGTCCACGTGTCAGTACGCACAAACAAAACAGTGCAATTGGGTCGCATTTACATCCACACTTACAGGGTGTGGTCGAAAGTGATAATTTGAAGTATTTAATTACACAATCTAATGCTGTTGGTGTACTGGCATAAAATACAATAGAGTGACTAATAAACATACGCGCAGAGTGCTACTGATAAAACATTTTGGTTTTTTCTCATATTTCAACACACGCTAGCGGCTAGTAACATCTTGATAAAGACGTACGGCTCTCTCTCCAGATCGAGCAACCCGCGCAGGGCCGTGTGCGGGCTGTGCGTGATAACAAGTGCCTGCTGGTACTTCACGTTGAGCAACTCCCTCGTGTGGTCTCGGTAGCAGAGCGTAAATTATTCTCAGTACCTTCCGTCACTATTACTGCGGAAGCGGTGCCTATCGTGATAAGCTACTGGACTCTCAGTTACGCCCAATATTTACATATGACATCGATGACTTCGGTGCTAGCCGTCACCTGCTAATTTGCGTTCTAAAATATGTAGGGAATACTTTGAACAGTCGACAGCGGTGTCTGAGGCGTGGGTAGCACTCCGCAGATAACCTGCGACATGCTGCAAGTCTCATAGAGTCAGAAAATTATTTCATTACCGGATGCGTTGCATCCCGCCTCCGTCTAACCTGCACTGAAATGTAATTGTTGATATAAGAGTACCGGTGGAAATGATGTAAGATAAGGGTTGTGAGTCAGCGCTATCCTCTCTAAAGCCACTTGACTAGAGATAAGCATACTCGATTTATATTGACTCAAATAAGTAAAAGAATGTGGTTGTCGGATATAAGTACGAGTCGTTTCGGTGCGAAAAGTCACTTCAGCCTCAGACATGCTAGCAGCATCATAAACATCGCTGATAGTCATTAGAGATGAAACTCACATTCTCCGCGCGCTGGGGTGTCTAGCAGTTGTCGTCATCTGGTATCACCATCACATCGTTATGGTCCTATCCATGTTCACGTATCATGAGATAAAGCACTCGGCCCCGTTGTACCACTCTGTGATTTCTGGCGCTTATGGGAACAGTATCTCACAAGCTAGTTCGCCTGGAGCGGCCGTGGTGGGCCCGCATAGGTTCTCAAACAAATCCACCTTACCTTGTATTGATTCTAGGCGGCCGATTAGCGCACCTACATACGCGTTACGTTAGAAGTGGACCTATATGGTGAGAGAGCACGAAGAGCATTTTGGAAATAAGAGCGAGCACGTACTAATGAGTCAGGGAATAAAGAAATACTGATGCATGATACAACAACTTACAAGTGTAGGTAGTGTTGAGGTCGTAGTCAGCAGGCAGCTTATATCATCAAATGGTACCCGAAATAATAAAATTATAAAACTTTTAATTTCTGTAAGCCATCTGTTGGATGACCATGAGGCGTTTACATTCTTCAAACATTTTAATGCTTCCTGTGGATAACTAAGATGTCAATGTCTTCTTATAAATGACGGAAAAGATTGGTGATGGAGCTTCCTTTATAACGGCCCTGAGTGGAGGAGGAGTGAGCGTCTGAGTTATTAGCGAAAGGCTATTTTGAGACGCGTGAAATGGAGCACTTGTTACCGCTTCTGTGAGGAGTAGGTAGCGTCGTAATCCAGATTTCCGCAGGCGCCTGTAGCCGCCCCCGGGGAGCGGCGTGACGTCAGCGGCAGCAAGTCCCCGCCCCTACTCCGCCCCCGGCGAGTGATTGCCCTGTCCGGTTGATATAGCAGCGGCGGGCGGCGGTGTAGCAGGTGCCCCTGTCGTGCCGGTTTTGCGATTGGCCCTTAGGAGGGATGGACGCTTGTCGCCTGTCTGCCGACACAGCTTAATTAACGGGAGAGAGTGCGGCCAGATAGCCGGCGGGGGAAGCCGGCGCCCGACGCCCGCCGCTCGATACTCCGTGCTTTGCGCCACTTCTGGGGCTGTTGACACGCCTTCCCTAGCAGCCGAGTCAAGAGGTATGGGGCACTACTGTTAGAGGTAGGGAAGGATGGACCGTTGTTTTATCTTCAGCTAATGAACGTTCATGGTGATAATTTGATAATGACCGATAAAAAACGCGTTCTACTTCCCCCTTTTCCGTCCTTACCTTCCTCCCCTCTACTCTCCATCACGTAATGATCGTCTCTCTTACAACATGTGTGTACCTTGCATAGAGTCCATCCCCCTAACCGAGTGGTCAACGCGATAGGCCCTCATGCGAGGGACCCGGTTTCGATTCTCGGTAATGCCATGGATTTTTCCTTGGTGGGAGGACAGCACTGGGTTGCACTCAGCCTAGTGATACCAACTGAGGAGCTACCTCACTAACAGGTAGCAGCTCCAGGCTCGTGACGTCGACGACGGCTGGGAGTGTGGCGTGCTGACCCCATGCCCCTCCATACTGCATCCTATGATGAATGGGTGAGGATGACACGGCAGTCGGTCGATTTTCTTGTGGTCTTCAGGGCCTGATGGCGATGTTTCCATTCATGTCCTACCCTTCAAAAATGTACCATGTTTTATTGACTATGTTAATCTGAATGCATTAAGCTGTTCGCGTTAGATAAAAAGTAATTACAGTTCCATTGAATTCTCAGGGTGGATCTGTGAGTAGATTTCAGACTTCGAATAAAAGGTCCAGAATTTTTATGTAACAACTTTTTCTCATCCTTGACATTGATTTGCTGTTATGAAACGTACAAAGTTGCAACTTGGTATTGGAGCTCACATTAAACTGTCTCCCCCTACAATTGCCTAAGAAACTTAGGAAGTCAGCGGCACACCACCTCCGATACCACTATAATTAGTCAAGTACTGCTCTGTTCAAACCAATGTTCAAGTTCAGGACAGTTTTACTTACTTACAAAGGGCATTCAAAAAGTTTCGCACAGTCGTCTCTAATTTTTTTTTTTTTATTTTTTGCGGGAGGAGAATGAAAATTTTTGTGAACATACTTGGAACATTTAGATATACATTGAGCCTACTCAATGTAGCCACCATCAGCTGTGACGCATCTGGCTCAAGGTTCTTTCCATGGCGTAAATCCACTTTGGTAAAATTCTGGGGATTGACTTTTACACCATCGCTTGACACGGGAAATAAGGTCTTTCTCACTATAAAATGTTTTACCGCGCACGCGGGCCTTCAGACGACGAAAGAGGTAAAAATCAGACGGAGCCAAGTCCGGACTGTAGGGAGGATGAGGAACAATTTTCCAACCCATTTTCCTGATTTTGTTCTTGTGTGATAAGGGCTGTATGGGGTTTGGCATTGTCATGGTATATAGTCTGATGAGCGGACTCTGAAGCTGTGGTCTGTGGGTCTTGATGGGACGTCGCAGCTTGTCCAATGACAAACAGTAACGGTCCCGGTTAATTGTGGAGCCAGATTGCAGAAAATCAATGAAAATGACACCACACTGATCCCAGAAGAAGGAGGCCATCACCTTTCGGCCTGCTGTTCGTGAAAGTCTTGGTTTCTTTTTCCGAGGGGAACCTGGATGACGCCACTCCATGGATTGGGTTTTGCTCTCAGGTTCGGACGAAAACAACCATGTTTCATCCTGGGGAATGACGCCATCAAAACCACTCGTCAGTAAATGTGTTCATGAGACCTTTGCGCACATTCTTTCTCATAATTTTCATTTCTCTTGTCAATAATCTAGGCACCCAACGTCCACAGATTTTTCTGCACCCTAGTGACTGTACCAGTGATACCACACTACCCAATAACAAACTAATCATTTCAGCAAGCTGTCGTGTCGTCACACATCTGTCATTTTGGATGATTTGGTCAGTGGTCTCTTTATTCACATCACTCATTGCCGTCAATAGTCTACCGCATTATGGATTGTCCAGTAGAGAGAAACCACCTTGTTTGACTCTTCAAGCTTTCCCGGCGGATGTGTTGTAAATAGTCTTCACGGATTTTCCGTCGGATCACGTTGTGCAAATTCCACAATTTTTTGGAATTTGCACAACGTGATCCGGCGGCAAACCCGTGAAGACTATTTACAGAAATCACCGGATACTGCTGCGATCCACTGTGTCCTCCCCATAAACAGGGAGCAACTTCCTGTGAATCGATGTGGCAGAGTCATCGCCGAAACTTCACCACCGACCGTTGTCGCAACCTGCCATCTACTTCAAGGTCCGTTATGGCTCACCTGTAAATAAATGAAAATACTTTTATATACCAACTTAGAGCTAAATGTTCCAACGCTCTTTGTGGAACACTCTAGCATAGTGTCGCAACCAAATGTATACATTATAAAATGCCTTGTCAACGTATGCGCAGTTTCATGTTCTTATCTAGTTTGGATTTGTGACGCAAATCCAGAAAATTAATTAATTCGTATGTAAAATGACCACATTATAAAGACTTAAAGACGCTGCTTCGTCTAAACGAAGTAGGTTGGTCGCTAAATGTAAGCAATGTTTTAGTCGTTACGTAAGCAAAAGATGACGGTAGCTTCGGAAACATTAAACTTCCTCTCGCCTTGGTCAGCAGCTCACTGGCGAATGACGTCGAAAGAATGTGGGATATTTTTCTTCTTCATGAGCTTCACGTTCGCAATTCTGCAAGAAGGTGATCTGGTTAGCACAACATAGGCCTTCTATATTTTCTGGCAAGCCCAGAGTAAGCTTGCCATTCGGGAATTCTCAAGAAGTAGTGCAAATTCACATCGTGTGTGATGTGGCAACGGCAGCGCGTAGTATGTGAAGAGAGTAGTTCTCCGGTACACAACTTTTTTCATGCTGTCATTTAAGTTAGAATTCATCATGACGCGTAAGAAAGGAGGGTTCTGCGACCCAGATAATCTAAGGAAGGAAGAGGATGTGTTACATATGGTAGAGAACAAGCCATGGACCAGAACCTGAAACATGTAAATATGATATAGAAATCGCAGGTTTTGGATTGGTTCTCTTTTAAGGAAACTAAGTAGCGTGATCAAAAATTTTCGCATGCAGACGACGAGCATATAAACTTTCGCAGACGATTACTACAAGTGTGCTTTGGCGACAAGTCACTCCTGGAAACTGTTCTCTTCAGTCACGAACCAACATGACGTGATGGCTATTCCAATGTTCACGAAGCTAAAGATCAGGCTGAATGGAAATCTCCGTCCCACAGTAGAACGAAACCATCAAGTACAGTTTTCAGTGAACATCTGGTGCAGCATTATTGGTAACAAAATAATAGGACCAGAAGTCGTAGGAGACCGAGTGTTAGGTGCTGACTAACGTGTCTAAAGGAGACATCGCCAGAAATGTTGATAGAAACAGACAAGTGAGACTTTTGACAACGTATATAAAATTTGCATCGATCGCTAATTTTGTAGGAGCATCGCCGGTTTCGATTGATCAGGGCATCAACTTCATATCATTACAACGTTGTTAGAGTTACTTATCGTCAAATACACATATATTGCCTGTTGCCTGCGTTCTCGTATGGAGATGGTATTTGATGAGGCGGAGCCGAGTTTGGCACTGGTGATGCTTTTTTAATTCATGCTGGTGCTGTACATCTCTGCCTAATTCACACCAGTAACTTCCGTTGTAGTAATCTAAGTTCGCAAACAGCTGTAACTGAGACCGAGGAAAATTTTCTGTAATCACAAATTTATTTCTTTTCCAAGGACGCTTTGTATATGTGACTATTTGATGCAGCTTTCACGGTGACGAGTTGTGCGAGGTAGCCCTGTGAGTAACACCCGAGGTCACAGAAGACGGTCGTAACGTTTACTGCCCGTTAAACTGGTCTTGCAGCTGATGTGCGCCGTCTGATGAGGTGACCCAGCATGAACGTTTGTGGTGCCGCGTCCGGTGGTGCGAAGACCAACATTTCCACTTCCATCAAACATCAGCGCTGCGCAACTGACACGTTCATCTGACACTATATGTTGAATGTTTGGGTATTTTTCGGAAACGACGTATGACCACAGAAAGTCCATAATGCAACATCACTCAAGTTCAGTTAACTACACAAATCCGTCTTAACAGCATTTACAATGACTTATTGTCGTGTTTATTGGAAAAGCAAATTAATCCAAACAACGGAATGCGCCTGTGTAAATAAAATACCTTTTTTATGGTCTCTACTTTCCATATTCATTGGATGAAACACATCGTGTTTTCATGTTTTGCTAGTGTATTACTGAAAAAAAATTGCTTCTAAGTTAACATGAAGACAAATTTTCTATTAGCATATGTACCCAATGCTTCAGTGCTTGTAAACATCGTATCATGAATAATTGCTTCCCATAAAAAACGATGACACTTTGTAGTGCATTATCGGCAAAAAGCTGACATGGGATAACTTCGAGGCTGGGACATACGCAAGCGTTAATGCTGCGAACGTGACAACCAATGTACTCAGTGGCTGGCGTGCGCTACGTGGCCAGCGTGTGTCTATTTTTGCGTAATTTTTTTTCGTATCTCCGGAAAATTTAAAGAAACTTCGAGTCCAGTTAACACTTGTTGAATTTCGTCTGTAATACTAAACTGATAATCTTTGTCCAATTTGAAATATACTACTCAGATATTCGTGCAATCTGTTTACCGCTCCACTAGACTAATCAATGTTTTTTTCCGTTTTTCTTAACATTCCTTTTAGCTCCTAGCAACTGCTGGCTGTAAGAGCATTATTCCCTCATATCTAATGCTGATATGGTCTTCAGTCTGAAGATTGGTTAGCTGCATTTTTCCGTAGTGTATCTTGTGTAAGCTGCTTCACTGCGTAGTTACTATAACCTACATCCTTTTGAACCTACATCCTTTTGAACCTACTTACTATACTCAGTCACTGATCTACACCTACATTTTTAGTCTCCTAAACTTCACTCCCTTACAAAATGACTATTCCTTAATGCCTCAGGATGTGTCCTGTCAAATGGTCCCTTCATTTGACTGTTGAGCCGTAAAATTAGTTTTAATATCTCATTTTGTAATTAATTCCCTCAACAACCTCTGATTGAATTGACTAGATTGGATTACTGTTGATATTCATCTCATACCCTATTTTCATGAGGCTATTCATTCCGTTAAACTCATCCTCGAGGTCCTTTACCGTCTCTGACAGAATTACAACGCCATTGGAAAACCTCAGTATTTTTATCTTGTTGCCCTGGACCTAAATTTCCGTCGCAGATTAGTCCTTGGTCTCTGTCGCAGTTTGCTCAGTTGACGGATTTAATAACATCGGTGATGGGCTGCAGCCCCGTCTCACTCCCTTCGTAACAACTGATTTCTAAAACTGACTTGTACTCTTACAACTACAGCCTGGCTTCTGTACAAGTTGTAAATTGTAAAAAAAAAAGCCAAATAGTACTTTTATTAGAAATTACCATTTTGGTATAAAAAAATTAATAAAAGTAATTCATAAATTGAAGTTGAGTTTGACCCAAAAGGACCATTAAAAATGGACGAAAACATAAAAGTTCCTAATGAAAAAAGGATAATATCTCCAGCCTTTAATCTTGGAACAACTAAAAACGTAAAACTTTGACTGTTTCCAGAATTAACTGAATGTTACCCAGTCGAACTGAATCAGTTGCTGGTATTTGCCGAAACAGGTAAGCAAGGTCTCATAATGGTTCAGGAATAATATCGTATGACGAATTCTAAGATATAAACGAACTCCAGCCATCACGATGCTGTCAGATTTAAAGTTTTTTTCACGCTGTAAATACTACACCAATGAAGATACCCCTGCTCTTTCCTGTAAAGTTGTAGACAGCTGGTGGTATGGACAACGTCATTTGCCGGGCATATTTTAGCAGCACATTGCATTAAACAGCACACAATTCAGCGTGCAATAATGATAAACATGCAAAAGAAAGGAGTAACATAAATACTGCAGATACACATCTGTGTATTTAATGTATCGCTGCAAGTGCTCCCATAAAACACATAAATACTGTAAGAATGAAAGCAATGGCAAAAGTAAAAGTATTTGCAAATACGTAAAATTTTGGTATGAAAAAGCATATAACAAAAACCATCAGTTTTTGTTCAGTATGTTTACGTTGCTGAAGATACGATTTAAAGTATCTGAGAACTAAGTCAGGTGAGATAGATAATAGTAATGAGACGTTGTAAATGTAACTTCACCAAATAATTCACCTTTTGACACGGATTTACGAGAAGAGATCTTCCTGACAGTCATAGTGTCACAAAAAAAAAAAAAACAATCGGCGGTGTTAGGCTGCGGTCACAGTGTTACCATCATTGGCAGAACACGGCCGATAGTTTCAAATCAGTACGCCACTAAGTGCACGGTCACAAGTAGCCGACCTCATAGTCAGAACGTACACATTTCGGACGACAACCGGTGAAATTCAAATCACTTTGTCTTTTTCGGTCATAATGGCCGACACGACACGAAACTTGAATTGTGAGAAACCGGTAAGTGTAGTCAAAGGCGGAGTTTGTGGCATAATCGGGATACTGTTCGACATCTACGGATGAAATCGCAGGTTTATTGGAAACTACAAGTGGTCAAAATCTTTATCAGAAATTTCAGATGTGCATTATAACCTGGAAAAATAATTAGTACACGTGGCAAGCATGGCTTATCTTTTGCTTAAAGATACTGTAGTGGATCTTTTTGGGTTGTGGCAGGTGGACATCAGGTATCTAGAAATTAGTATTACTGCTTACTGGCGTTGTTTTTACGCCAATAGGGCGGTGGGTCTGTTACATGAAGTGGTTTGCAAGTGTGGTGTATGTTTGTGTTTCTACGTTCCAGTATTTTAGATGTTCAGAGTATGTTACACTAAACTTTGTCTTTCACACGTAGGCCGGCCGGAGTGGCCGTGTGGTTCTAGGCGCTACAGTCTGGAGCCGAGCGACCTCTCCGGTCGCAGGTTCGAATCCTGCCTCGGGCATGGATGTGTGTGATGTCCTTAGGTTAGTTAGGTTTAAGTAGTTCTAAGTTCTAGGCGACTGCTGACCTCAGAAGTTAAGTCGCATAGTGCTCAGAGCCGTTTTTTTCACACGTATACTGAGTGATAGTCATTGAAGGTTAATTGATGTATGCCCGCACACCTTTAAATAAATTCAGCAAAACAGATTTCGAGTAGAGATGTGATTCGAGGTCTATTAAAAAATCAGGTTTTCACATTACAGATGCAGTTCAGGTTCAAGTAAAACTAGAAGTAACACTTCGATATTTCACATCTGTCGATTACATCTCTCTAATAATTAGTCGTATACCATGTTCTGAAAAGTACAAAGTTTTTGTGTTATATGTAGGATGTTATTTACTATGCTCTAAATACTAATTTAAAATGTAATATTTCCCTCTTGCATCTTAAATACCTGTACTAAAACTAAACTCCGTCCGCACAGGCCTTGGAAGGCCCAAAGGACCGACCGGCCGTCGTGTCATCCTCAGACCACAAGCGTCACTGGCTGCGGATACGAAGGGGAATGTGGTCAGCACACCTCTTTCCCGGCCGTATGTTAGTTTACGAGACCGGAGCCGTTACTTCTCAATCAAGTAGCTCCTCAGTTTTCCTCACGAGGGCTGAGTGCACCCCGCTTGCTAACAGCGCTCTGCAGACCGGATGGTCACCCAGCCACCCTGCCCGACAGCGCTTAACTTCGGTGATCTGACGGGAACCGGTGTTACCACTGTGATACGGCCGTTGGCAAATACCTGTACTACGAGATGTTTAATTTATTTTATACCGAATTTTGGAGCTGTACAATTGCACTAAAAGATATTGAAATATTGTTGATGTTCTTTATTAAAAGCAGCACTCAATACGAAATAATACTGCCCCCAGGAATATTGTTACTACCTTTCTCATATCCACTGGGTAAGTGTTCAGAGAGCCGTGAATTGTACTAGAATCTGATTATCTGGATATCATGCCAGTACTGCATTAATTTTTACCATTTTTAGAATATAGTGAGCTTCTGTGAAACCACAAATCCACCCTTAATTACCTGTATAGAATTTGTTTACTTACACACGTGTTAGCCGTGCGTCATATAACAGAAGCACGTACTTTCACCACGTAAGTTAACCATATGCTCATAATTTCATTGGCAAGAACTTTAACGTCCCGTCGACATCGAGGTCATTAGAGACGGAACCCAAGCTTGCAAAATAAGAGTACTACGTTACCTGGGCTCTCTATCACACCGATTAGAAAGTTAAATGACTTGTTAATTGTTTAACACAACCTTTTGATTTTCAGCAAAATGGGCTTCATTATACTGATAGTTTCTCTAAGAAAGAACCCTTTCAGGGTTTTCACTGTAGAGAAGACGAAGGCGGTCACAAGACAGTCGAACGTGAGATTACGCGACATACACAGTCAGTGGTGAAGATCAGTATACAACTTCGAGTTATTGGGAGAATTACGACCCTGCAGTGGCTGTGTTCGTAAGAAGTACTGTTCAGTGTTGCATCCCACTTTTTACAAGCACGGGTACTGCAATATAGTATTCATCCGCCGCTACCAGGAAAGCTGGGGGAAATCCGGTGCAGAGTCCCGGTCCGGAAACAATTTTCAGGTCATAGTAAGAAATGAGAGTGACTTAACTGAGACGTGTTCTGTTAGAGCTGCAGTAGGATTTTTTTTTTTTTTTTCAGTTTCTGAGTAACTGCTAAGGGAAGTAACACGGTAACTGTAGGAGAAAAAAAACACGATATTTTGGCTTGTGAACAGTGTATACAGATGGCCCAGCTCGAAAGGGGACAGCACTGCAGGACAGCCATCAAACGTTTGTAGTTAAAAAAAATGTGTGTGAAATCTTATGGGACTTAACTGCTAAGGTCACCAGTCCCTAAGCTTACACACTACTTAACCTAAATCATCCTAAGGACACACACACACACACACACACATCACACCCATGCCCGAAGGAGGACTCGAACCTCCGCCAGGACCAGCCGCACAGTCCATGACTGCAGCGCCTTAGACCCCTCGGCAAACGTTTGTAGTGATGAATTATCCTTAGACGGACACTATGCATATAGCAATGAAGCTACTCTATGTGAGTGGCCTGTTTCCATACCTGGAAAGTCAGTTTCACACAAATGAACAAAGTCTGAAAGCGTATTGCGAAGAAAAACGCCAGTCTGCAGTGAAACAGCTGCGACAGAATGGCATAGAAGAGTGATTAAAACGAAATCGATGTATCAAGTATGAGTTGTTGTGATCTTGAGAAATTATTTTGTGACATCACATTACATGAAAATTACCAATGAGGTCACCTCATACCGGAAGCAAATAATTGACATCAATTATTAAATGAAAGGAAACACAGAATGTTACGACATTATGAGCTTTCATATATGAATGGAACAGATTGCTAGATAATTAAAGCACGAAACAAATGTTTGTTTCAGTACCGTTTACACAAAGCGAAACAAAATTACAAATCTCAGGGCCGATTTGACTGGACATAGAGACAACTCTGTTGCTAAGAGGAAGGATGGGAGACGAATCGTCTTACGATTATTCGTGGTCATTCGTCGTGTAGGGGGCAGGCGCAATATTCGTACGGCATGTCGCCTCTGAGCTATGCGGTGCGAGTGGGCTGCCGTCATCTGCAGTTGTGGCTTTGCGGCGAGGCCCAGGTACGGTTTTCGCGGTGTCTGCCCGTTGTCGGTAGCGTGGCCAAAGCTGCGATATCATGGTGTCAGAAGGCGGATGTTGGTGACGGACGGAAGAGCGCCCATGTCCTCTCGCTTCCGCGCTGTCTCGCCGACTCTGCTCCTTCTCTTCTCATCCATTCTTCAGCTCAGCTACCCTTCGAAATGTTCTCCTCTCGCGGCGTTGCCATTGACGGACTCATTTTGCAATGTCTCCCAACGACTGATCGCCGTGTCATGGCCACGCCTCACTGTGCAGGGCGAAAATTTACTATCTTGCGTAGGCTGTTGTATGCCTGGGGAATTGGTATCTTTCTCACGATTTCACATTCGTACGATGTTTTGCTGCATTCCGAAGCTGTTTCGAGAGCAGATACACAACACTTCCTTGTAACCGCTATCTCTGCGTGAGGCCTGGACATGTTTGGGCTTCGTTTCAGAATCTGCTGGCGTCCGTGATTTACAAAGAACGTCCTTACGATTCAGAAAACATCCTTTTAAAAATGTTGACTTCTTTCACATGCTTCCCTATGGGCATTCTTCGCACTTTGTGTACGCTCCTCCTTGTGCTGATGGGATGCTGGAATTGTCGACACGTTTCTGCTTTCTAAGCCAGGTAAAACGACTGCTGTCAGGCCAGAACAACTCACGCTTTCGTGCGTACGTTTTTGACGTTCCGTCCAAGTGGCTGCAGGTGTCCATTAGTTTTCGGCGCGCTTCTAATTGTCCGCCAGGCTCCTCGCAACGTGTCCATTCCTAAGCGAGACCAGGGCATAAGTCGGCTACTCCCTGTGTGCTTGTAGAATGGCTGCAGTGTCCGCTTCTCCGGCGCTCTCCGCATGGAGTGCGGCCGGCTTTCTCCTGGGCCTCTGGTGTTGTGGGTCGGCTAATGAGGCCATGAGCGGAGGTATCAGGTGTTCGGACATTTGCCACGCCGGACATTTGCCACGGTTTTACCTGCTCCGAAGGATTGGGTCCCTTGCCTTCGCCCCCCCCCCCCCCCTCCTCACCCGCACACCCAGTTTGCTTTCGAAGCTCCTAACGGGACCATCAGTATGGAAGTTATTACAACGAACAAGGGCAGGCCTCCTGCTCATTACAAAGGTTACACGTATCTTAAACAGAGGGAATCTAAAGAAGGTGTTGTTACATGGATGTGCTTACGCCGAAAAGCGGATCATTGCAAGGGAAAGCTGCTTTCGAGGAACCGAGAAATGTTGAGCGTAGTAGAACATCTCTGTGGACCACCTGACGATGCAGCTCTGAAAGTGAGAAAGCAAGTGGAAACAGCTAAGAGGAGGTCTCGAGAAGAAACTACACAGTATAGGAGATATACGCGGATGAAATGGGAATCTACATAATAAAGTTTATGACTTTGTTACAGTGATGCCTAATTCAGAATCTATGAAGAGAACCATGCGTCGTCGATGGAGTTAAGAGACGGGGGAACCAACGCGAGTCTAAGAACTCTTATGAAATTGATCTTCATGAAGATCTATTAAAAATGGGAGATGGCAGTAGTTTTCTTCTGGAAGACGATAGATTAGAGGTGAGAATAATGATTTTTAGTGGAAGCAAAGGAAAAGTTTAAAAACATGTTCCCATTTTTTTATGGATGGAACATTTAAGAGATGCAGCAAGCAGTTTGCGCAGATCTACACCATACACGTAGACTTAGGAGGCCCGATTAAAGAAACAAACATTCTTCCTACGGTATTTGCACTGCTCCCTAATAAGAAGAAAGACACATACGTTCGTCTGTTTCGTCTGATAAAACAGGCAGTCTCTGAGTGGTGTCCTAAACAAGTAAAGGTGGACTTTGATGCAGCTGTGATATCGGCCATACGTCAAGTTTTTCCCACAGCTGAAATAAATGGATTCTGTTTCCATATGAAGAAGAGTTTATGGAGAAGAATTCGAGTTCTCGGTCTAACTGAGGAGTACCGCTAGAACAAGGATTTAAGACTCCACGTCAGCATGTGTGCAGCGCTGGCAGTTGTAAAACCGGATGGATGGATGGATGGATGGATGGATGGATGGATGGATGGATGGAATGAGATTCATGCAGAAGCTCCTGATAACGGAAGGTTCTCTCAATTTTTTGACTACTTTGTGGATAACTGCTAGAGAATGAGGATATCGCAATAGAAATGTGGGACTGTTACGGAAAAAGGCACCGAACGACGGATGCTGTTGAGGGGTGGCACAACAAAATAAATAGTATTATTGGAAACCCTCACCTAGAATCAACTATTTGGTGGAGTGCTTGAAAAAGGAAGCAGAGCTCACAAACTGCATTTACATGAAATTGGAAATGAATCTTGAAGGTAAGAAGAGGAAGAAGTAGTACTTGAAGCTGGACGACAGGATGGAGAGAATCGTAAAGAATTATGAAGAGACTGGCAACATTAGGCCTTGCTTGAAGGCCATTGCCCATATTCAGAAACTGGTTTAAAATACGTTAAAAATAATGTATTAAAAACTATGAAGACCATTAATTCCTCGCAGATTACTGAGATAAAATTACTAAAACATTGAAGCAGCATTATCGGAGCTAATGCTAAGTTGTAATTGTAAATAGAAGGTACATTAGTTCAAAGTGTTTAGGCTGATTTTACACACGCAAGAATGGTAGATGGTCATTTTCATTTTCACGGTCCAAAGCCTGTGCAAAGTGTGATGCGAATCAGCCTTTAATGTAAAAATTAAAAAGTGTTTCTAGCCTCACAAAAGTATCCCTATTGTTGTCACGTTAAGATGACTTTTTTCTACCTTCCAATATTATGACCATACTATTAAATAATTGTGAATTCTAAAATAATTTTCTGAAGCTTCAGAATCGCAACTATCACCTAAAATATCATGGTTTGTTAAACTGCTAGTATACGCTTTTGTAAAAGAAAATGGGAACTGAAGCTTTGATTTGCACCTAAAATTGACATCCCAAAACTGACCTGATCCTAAGGTTGACAATTTTGGCATCACAAATATTTTTTATATAAGTTTAGCTGCAAACATTTATAGTAGATGTAAATCTACTTAAGTACATTTAGATGTAGCCCTTTAAAAATTAAAATTTCTTACTAAATTGTTGATTATCTTTAAACAGGTCAGTAAAAGCAAGGAGCTTACTACTGAAAATTGTTACTAAAGGACATCAGAAACAAATGTATTAGACCTACTTTTCTTATACATTAGAGACTTTTTGAAAAGATATTTGATCGTTTCGTCTGTCACTGACAGCAGTTCTCATTTCGAATTCTGGAATATTTACTTCGTCTTCTTTGGTGAAGGAATTTCGGAAAATGCATTTACTAACTCCACTTTAGTGGCACTGTGATCAGTAACATTACCGTCGCTGTCGCGCAGTAAAGGTACTTACTGAGCCTTTCCGCTGGTTTACTTAACATGGAACCAGTATCTCTTTGGATTTTCCGCCACATTTTTCTAGAGCGAGTTTCGTTGTGGAAACTATTAAATGCATCTCGCATTGAAATCCGCACCAAAATTCGAGCCTCAGTAAAACTTCACCAATCTTGAAGATTTTGCGTTCCTCTAAATTATACGTGCTGTTTGCGGTGCTCCTGCAACAACTTTCTTTCGTGTTTTGTGTACCATGGGGGATCAGTTCCGTCTCTTATTAATTTATTTGGTATGAATATCTCGAGTGCTGTTGATACTATTTATTTGAACTTAAGCCACATATGGTCTTCATTTACATAGTTTGGAAGGATTGGAGACTATCTCTTAGAAAGACGTCACCCATATTTTTAGCTGCTTTTATAAATAGATATATTTCGCGTTTAGTTTTGGTGAATTTCTTTGTTACGGAAGTGAGCCTCGCTACGACTGCGTGTTCACTAATCCCTGTATCCATCGTCATGCTCAGGATTATTTGTGGCTAAGAGGTCAAGTGTGTTTTCGTAACCATTTACAATTTGAATGGTCTCGCCAATTAATTGTTAAAAATAATTTTAAAAAAAGCATTTAGAACAATTACGGAAGTTGTTTTCTATTTGCGATAGGGTATGAAAATGTATTTTTGTCAACACGCGGAAGGTAGATTGAATTAACTGCCAACTAGAATTGTATGAGTAGGGTACCTATTTGTGATGAGACTCAAGTTTTCTTTTCTTTGAATTGTTCAGCAACTGTTTCATCTGAGACAGGGGGTCGGAAAAAGGAGCCAGTTATTAGTTAATTCCGGTTGTCGAACATAGCCTCTGCCCATACTAAGTCACAGGAACTATGTGCTTCAAAGTCGATTATGAACTTACATTATTTTTCCTTAAGTTGTCCTCCTCGCTTCTGTTGTAGTGCAGATGATTACAATTACGGCTTTTCCCTCCAGAACGTAAGATGCTTTCTCTGTGACCCTTTAAATACCAGAGCAAAACAATGTAGAACAACAACGTACGTTACAAGCGTA
Source organism: Schistocerca americana (assembly GCF_021461395.2). Lineage (NCBI taxonomy): Eukaryota > Metazoa > Arthropoda > Insecta > Orthoptera > Acrididae > Schistocerca > Schistocerca americana. Next base: position 672,387,356 of record NC_060122.1, read on the forward strand.
GCATTCTGTATTCGTTCATTTCCTTATTTCTAACATTTTAAAATTGTAAGTCGACTTTAGATGACATGTCAGTCATAGATGCTCTTATCTCTATTTTGTGAACGTATTTTCAGTTACGTATTGAACATTGTCCCACTACACTTCATTAAATAATGTTTTTAGAGGGTAAATTAATATGGAGTATGTCGTTCTTTTTTTCAAACATTCACAAACCCATTTGTTCTTTCCCTATTGTATTTTGGGTGTGCAGTCGTAGTAATTAAAGTAGGCACAAATGCAGTGATAAAAAAGGAATGATTAGCGTACATTCGCATTCTCGTTATTCTCGTTTCATCGTTCCTTTCTTGTTGCTCCCATGGCGATGGACTGTTTCTATCGCAATTAGTAAGCGTTAAAGGAAGCTACCGTACAGACAGAAGAATCTATATTTATACTTGGCAGAACTAATTACATACTGACATAATCGTCGGTAGTGCTTTCGTTTCCCAAAAGTTATAAATATTTCGATTTAGGAAAAGAAGCTCTGTATTTGGCCAAGATGTCGAAGAAGAAGGTCCGTTACGTACTGGTTGTATCGAGTAAGATCTGGAGACGGCGGTTTGAAAGCGGACAGAGGTAGTGCGGGGAAGGACCTCCCTTACCTGAGGGATCGCTACTCAAGCTACCTGGCGAAGGGGCAAGTGTGGCAAATGTCCGGTGTGGCAAATGTCCGGCATTCGAGGTATCACAGAGTATTATAAAATACTTCCCCAGTACTATTTTCGTATATGCCACGTCAGTTCACGAAACTTAGAATGTTACAAGAGCAAGGAAGAAAAAAACGAAAATAAGTCTAATACTTGGGCAAGGAGGGAATTCCTCAGCTTGACAGCAAAACACTACTTGTCAGAAAAACAAGAACTTTTTTCTTTTTCTACGTGTTCCTTACGTGATACCCATACATATGCGGCGCAGTTTCTCTCCAATAAGTAGCTTCCATGCCTGAATCGCAGTTCTGGAATGTCTGTAAAATATATTGAGTGAACTGACAATTCCTTGACACCTCAGGACGTGCCGTCGTCCTTTTATTCACGTTGTCCCAAAAATTACCTTTGTTTCATTTCGATTCAGCACCTCCCCATTTTTCAACCGATCTACACATCTAACCTTCAGCACTCTACTGTAGCACCACAATTCAAAAGCTTCTATTTTCTTTCTGTCAGAACTTATTCTCCACATTTCACTTCCATTCGGTCCTTCAGAAAAAGACTTCGTAATACACAAATTGATACTATATTTTCAGAAACGTTTTTCTGGCTAATTCCAGCTTACATTTTATAATACTTGTCAATCTTTTACAACCATTACAGCCATCAATTAAACTGGTGGCTTGTTAGTATTCAAACCTATCGGAATGTGCCTTTGGCGCCCATGAAATAGTCATTGGACTTAAAATTTTCTAGATACAGAATTCTCCTGATTGGGGAGTAGATGAACGCCAGAGGTCTCTGCAATATGAAGAATAAGAAGAATCTCTTACGCATCGTGGACAACACTTTTAACCGTGGGCAAAAGATTGTGGACATTGACCTAGTGCTTTGGTGTTCAGGAGTATTTGGCGTTATTTTGCAGAATCACTTCTCATTCTCAGTTAAAAAAAAAAAAAAAAAAAAAACTGGCGCATAAAACCTGTTACATTGTTTTTGAAACGATGCAGATGTTCCTGAGGATTTTGTTTTCTACATTACTGTTGATCATCATTCTAAAATGCTGTAGCTATCTTACGTAAAGCTTGTTCGTAATTGGATTTTAAATTAAAGCATTCCGTGCTGTTGTCTGATACGCCCCACGCGCGAGATATTACATACGCCCTTAATCCATCAACCTATACCATGTTGCAATTAAGTCGCGCTGAATTCAGCGTGTATAACGTGACTATAACATGATATAACTGTCAAAAACCATCATGTTGTGACTGCACTGTACAGTGAGGTGACAAAAGTCATTGGATACCTCCTAATACCGTGTCGGAGGACCTCCTTTTGTCCGGCGTACTGCAGCAACTGGACGTGGCATGGACCCAACAAGTCGTTGGAAGTTCCTCCCAGAAATATTGAGCCATGCTGCCCCTCTGTCGTCTATAACTGCGAAAGTGTTGCCATTGCAGGCTTTCGTGCAAGAACTTATCTCTCGATTACATCAGATAAACGTTCGACGAGATTCGTGTGTGGCGATCTGGGTGGTTAAATGATTCGCTCCAACGGTCCAGAATTTTCTTCAGACCAATCGCGAACATTTGTTGCCAGGTGATAAGGCGCACTATCATCCATAAAAATTCCATCGTTGACTGGGAACACGAAGTGCATAAATGGCTGAAATTGGTCTCCAAGCAACCGAACATAAGCGTAGGACCCAGTCCATTCCATGTGAACACAGCATGCACCATTATTGAGCCACGATAGCTTGCAGAGTGCCTTGTTGACAATTTGGGTCCATGGCTTCTTGGGTTCTGCGCCACACGGGAACCGTACCATCAGCTCTTACCAACTGAAATCGGGGCTCATTTGACACCAGGCCACCGTTTTCCAGTCGTGTAGGATCCAACTGGTATGGTGACGAGCCCAGGAGACGCGCTGCAGGCGATGTCGTGCTGTTACCATAGGCACTCATGTCGGTCTTCTGTTGCCATAGCCTGTTAACGCCAAATATCGTCGCAATGTCCCAACGGATATGTTTGTCGTACGCCCCACATTGATTTCCGCAGTTATTTCACACAGTGTTGCTTTTGTGTTAGCTAGTCTGTGCATACACCGCTGTTCTCGGTAGTTAAGCGAAGGCCGTCGGCCACGGCGTTGTCCGCGGTGAGAGGTAGTGACTGAAATTTGGCATTCTCGACACACGCTTGACGCTTTGGCTCTCGAAATATTGAATTCCTTAACGATTTCGGAATCGGATGTCCCATTCGTCTAGCTCCAAGTACCATTCCGGGTTCACTATCTGATAATTACCGTTGTGCGTCCATAATCACGGCAGAAACCTTTTCACTTGGATCTCCTGAGTCCAAATGACAGCTCCAGCAATGCACTGCGCTTTTGTAACTTGTGTAAGCGATAGAACCGCCAGCTGTATGTGTGCATATCGCTATCCCATGACTTCTGTCACTTCAGGGTACTGCTTATATTACTGAGGAACATGTAGAAATAAGACACGGAAAAAATTTCATGCAAAGCAACGCCGACGCTATGTGGAACGGTCATTGTGATGATGTGGCTCTGCATGCCGGAAACAATGGTAAAAATAAATGTCGTGTATGATGTCATGATCAAATGAATCACAACAGAGAGAATGACAGCATGGATGCAGGTAACTGTGTTTATTGCTATCCCATGTTACTTCGCTACAACTGGTAGTCATTGAATGCGATGCTAATGACAGTTTTAATACAATGCACTTGAGGTAGCAGCGCGGTGCTATTCGATGCAAAGATCCCAGCTGCAAAGAAGGGAGCCGCATTGTGACGTACTCAAGTCCAAAGGCGCTAGTTTGAAGGAGGGGCGGCGCAGTGCTTTCTTCGCGGCGCGGCGCGGGCTTTTGTGTGGCTTCGCTACCTGCCCGGGGCGCGAGCGCACGCGCAGTGCGGCGGGCGGCCGTGTCCCAGCCGGCTTGGCGCTGCCCGTAGTCTGCGGCGGGCGTCGTATCGAGCGAGCGAGTGCACCCTCCTCGCATCGCATCGCGCCGCACCACACAGCAGCGCACCGCGTCACCTGCGCGCCGCTATGATCCCCTACACGGCGAGCGTCTGCTTCAACAGGCCGGACCCCGGCAGGCCGTGGCTGATACCCGACGACTTGCAGGTGAGCGTCGCACACGTCGTTCTCACGCTCCGCCGTCTCTGATGCGCAGACAATGGCGGGACGCTTATCTGCCTTATCGACTGTAGCGAGGAGCGTGAATGCGAGCTGATAATATACTGTGCACGAACCGCTACACGACAATTTTCAGCCCAGCTTCAAACGGCTGTTTTTAACACGTCAAAACAATCGGCCACGTTATCTCTACGAAGAACGAGTTCATGTTTCAATACCATTCGTTGCAATGTGTATAGTTTCTTGACGTTCTAAGCCGCACCATCTGAGGCAGCGTGCCTGTCATATCTTCACTCCCCTTTCGATGCTTTTAACATAATATGAGAAATTTCGTTAGAGGAAATTTTGTTAGTCGTGTAGGTAGTATTTACAACATATGTGGCACTTACTGTAGCTTCACCATCATTAAGGACGAAAGTCATCGGCTACAAACATCTTTGTAGTTTTCTTTGCCACAGCCGCCTCCTAGCCTCCACGCTTGTTATTTTGTAATCGCACCTTGAAAACTCACCTACCTAAGTTCCCTTGGAGACGAAATTAGTACGGCAAATACGAGTTCCAAGTTGCGGGAGGACTGACGAATGGAAGGAGTTCTCAAACAAGTGTCCCGCGAACACGTGGATAGGAATCCGTTGATTAGCTACGCCATACTGATGTTGGTGATCGTCAGCTTACAGCGAAACTCCACTGTATCTAGAGCCAAAGAAACTCAACGGGAAATATAATGTTGTATGTAGCTATCGACGGATCTATGGGTAATCTTACAAAGAAAATAGTGTTTAGCATTGGAACCTGTAGAACTAATAATAGTGTGTGTGAGTTATTTGCGTAAGTCGTGACAAAAACTAAAATAATGATATTTAAAAAAAAAAAAATTAGTATGCGATGAATCTTGGCCAAACCGTAGAACACACTACATAACACAAATTAAATATAAAAATACATTTTGCACCTGCAGCCTTAATGTATATTAGCTAGTTCTTTCCGTTTTAAGTAGCAGAAGTAACGTTAGTACGAGTGGGGCTACTACAAATGACATACAGAACTATGAATTATGCTGTTAAAAATAATCATAGTGAGCCCTGCAGAGGGTAACAGTCTTCTAGCAGAGCTGCCCTTAGCATACTAGTGTTTTGAGGAGGAGTCTGCTAGCAGCAACGTTCCTTCGAAGAGCATTACGGACACTTTTTGTGACACCAGGTCAGTCGACCTTGCTGGGTACCAAAACCCACAATACTTGCGAAGGTATTCGTCGACGAGAAAAGACTTGGTTTGTGGAGAGGCGTCGTCTCATAGGGTGGGATCATAAAGACGTACACTAAGAGGGTGCTGTGCCTCTATACCCCCGCAGTGTCATTTCGAGGCCGGCCGGAGTGGTCGAGCGGTTCTAAGCGCTGCAGTCTGGAACCGCGCGACCGCTACGGTCGCAGGTTCGAATTCAGCTTCGGGCATGGATGTGTGTGATGTCCTTCGGTTAGTTAGGTTTAAGTAGTTCTAAGTTCTAGGGGAATGATGACCTAAGATGTTAAGTCCCATAGTGCTCAGAGCCATTTGAACCATTTGTCATTTCGACATGGTCTGCGTATACACTTGAACATGTATCTTCCCGCAGAGACTGCCTCGTCTAGATGTTTCCATTTCTGCTATTAACTGCCCTCCCTTGACCTGCAGTGTTGTGTATCTGATGGTACGCCCACTGCTGTGAGCACTGAGTTGCACTGGTCATTGTCGTGGCATACTACCTGCCCACAATACTCGATGTGGTCGCCCCGGTCGAGATGGGGTCGTGGAACCACTGCTTCAGGTCGCAGCAGTAAATGTTGGTAAGCATAATTTGTCGTACACTTTGGTCATCATAACTAGTTAGTTTCCAGTTATGTTCACAGAGGTGACAAAAGTCGTGGGATAGCACTATACAGATGACGATAGTATTATGTACAAAAGCTATGAAAGGGCAGTGCATTGGCGGAGCTGTCATTTGTACTCACGTGGTTCATGTGAAACTGTTTTTAACGTGATTGTGATCGCACGTTGGGAATTAACATACAGTGGACGCGAACCTTTTCGGAGATCCGTAGTGTCGAGAGTGTGCCGAAAATACCAAATTTCAGGCATTACCTCTTGCCATTAACATCGCAGTGGCCGAACTACCGGGAGCAGCGGTGTTTGCGTACAGTTGTCAGTGCTAACAGACAAGCCATATTGAGTCGCATAGCCGCAGAAATCAAAGTGGGACGCACGACGAACTTATCCGTTAGGACAGTGCGGCGAAATTTGGTCTTAAAGGGCTATGGCAGCAGACGACCGACGCCTACAGCGATGGAAAACCTTGTCCAGATCAGATTTCAGTTGGTAAGAGCTGATGTTAGGGTTCGAGTGTGGCACAGACCCCACGAAGCCGTGAACCCCTGTTGTCAACAAGGCTCTCTGCAAGTTTGTGGTGGCTCCGTAATGTTGCAAGCTGTATTTACATGGAACGGACTAGGTTGTATGGTTATGTTCGGTTGCTTGGAGACCATTTGCAGCCATTCATGGACTTCACGTTCCCAAACAATAATGGAATTTTTATGGATGACAGTGCGCCATGTCACTGGGCGCGAATGTTCGTGCTTCGTTTGATGAAAATTGTGGACCGTTGTAGCGAATGATTTGGTCACCCAGATCGCCACCCACATGAATCCCATCGAACATTTACCTGACATAGTTGAGAGATCAGTTCGTGCACGGAATCCTGCCCTGGCAGTTACAGACGATAGAGGGGTAGCATGGCACAATATTTCAAGGGGGGGGGGGGGGGAAGAGACAGACACTTGAAATGACTTGTTGAGTCCATTCCACGTCGAGTTGCTGCACTACGCCGGGCAAAAGGAGGTCCGATACGGTTTTAAGAGGTATCCCATATATTTCGTTACGTCAATGTACAGTGATGCAACCGAACAGCAGAGATGGCGTTTTGCACGTGGTAAGAACACTGAAATTTTCTCTATCAGAACATTTATCTTCACTCTGAGAACCGTTGAATCTTCTAGGGGCTTCTGCGTCCACTTCTACTGCATTGCTTGGCCAAGCGAATGTATAACTAAAGATGCTTCTTTATGTCCTGTTTGGTGTTGTCTTATTTGATTATAGCCGCACCATCTGAGGCCGCGTGCTCCTCTTTTTATTCTGTTACTGTCGTAAAAGAAAGACATAAGAAATTGACGAGCACAGTCAAAGAGGTCATTCGTGCACAAAAGAAGTCCGCTAATGTCAAGTATTGGTCTTAATTTGGGGAAGAAATATCTGAGAATGTACGCTTGAAGCACAGTTTGTATGGAAGTGAATGACGATTGATCGGAAAACAGGGAAAGAAGGGAAACAAGCGTTTGAGATACAGTGTTATAAAAGTGTGTTGAAAAAGTAGGTGAGCTGATAAAAAATGTTCTCTGCAGAATCGATGAAGAGACAAACATCTGGAAAACACTGACAGGAAGGAGGACTTGTGAAGTTATCAAGGAATAGTTTCCACAATATTTGTGGGAGCTGAAGAGAACACTGTGTGCAAGTGACATTCTGAGACGAAGTAGTTGACACAGGAGAGGAATTCGTGTCAGGTTGCACAAACCAGGAAGAAGACGAATGATCTGTCCTTCCCTCCTGTACGAAGAAAAATATTTCATAAATATTTTGTCCCTCGAAATCTGCAAGGAGACAAAAAATGGTTCAAATGGCTCTGAGCACTATGGGACTTAACAGCTGATGTCATCAGTCCCCTAGAACTTAGAACTACTTAAACCTAACTAACCTAAGGACATCACACACATCCATGCCCGAGGCAGGATTCGAACCTGCGACCGTAGCAGTCGCACGGTTCCGGACTGCGCGCCTAGAACCGCGAGACCACCGCGGCCGGCTGCAAGGGGACATTCCAATAAGACCTGATCTAATGTGACACAGTGACTGTTGGCCACCGTCCCACCAGTTCTGTTAAGGTAGGTAGGATTCACCTACGTCCTGAAAGTTAGTGGATCAATCCGCTATGTGGTTCGAAACGTGTTAACTGAAACCTTTCATACACATCAGAAAGGAAGTGGAACGTTCTCTTTCTGTTGTTTGAGGAGTTCCACCCTTACTGCGATTCAATAATTATTAAATTCTTTCTTTGAACGGGTTTGTTACTGGATGCCTAATGGTTTCATGTATTATTCCATATTGATTTCACTTTATCAACAGTTTGCAACGCTTCTTCTTATCAGACCAAGAGCATACGCCCATTAGTATAGTTACGACGTCTGTGGAAGTGGTGCCAAAATCTGGACAAAAGCGTAGAAGTAGATCTCACTGTACCCCCCTCACCACAGCACCCTGTTTTACCATGAGCTCCAACAGTGCCTCACAGCGGTAGTTGATATAGTATCTTGGAAAAGTCTAATTATGTTCCTGTATTAATAATTTTAATCATTGTACTACTACTACCTTTCCTTGTTACTTATTATATGTGGACTTGAATTGTCCAGTGTGCATCTAGTTACACACCTAAATACGTACTGAGCTTACACATTCATATTACCATCTGAAATCTGTGGGTTTTATTTCTTGCCGGCCGCAGTGGCCGAGCGGTTCTAGGCGCTACAGTCTGGAACGGCGCGACCGCCACGGTCGCAGGTTCGCATCCTGCCTCGGGCATGGATGTGTGTGATGTCCTTAGGTTAGTTAGGTTTAAGTAGTTCTAAGTTCTAGGGGACTGATGACCTCAGAAGTTAAGTCCCATAGTGCTCAGAGCCATTTGAACTATTTTTTTTTTTTTTTTTTTGTTTCTTGCTTCACGTAACATATTTATTGATTTTCCTGCTTCTACGCTGCCTGTCCTTGGCACAGGTAGCTCTGACACAACTTTTCCGCCTGGTGTGTAAGGTATAGGAGATTGCATGATTACCGTCAGATTTCAGGAACAATGTAATAATTCCAGTTCGAAAGAAAGCAAATCCTGTGAGATGTGAATATTACAATGATTACAAGATACTGACACGAATTATATTCAGAAGAATGGAAAACCAGATAGAAATCAGCATCGGGGAAGGTCAGTTCGGGTTCCAGAGAAAATTAGGAACATAGGAGGCAATAAAGACTATGCAACATATCTCAGAAGATAGATTAATGTTTAGGGAGAAAAAAATAAAAAACTCTGCTGTCCCGTACGTAATGAAAGTGTCGTAGGCAACCTCAATGGACTTGGAAGAGCAGCTGATTAGAGTGGATAGACGCTTGTAAAGAGATAATAAGATGAGCAACAACAAAATCCAGACAAGGTTATTGGAATATAATCAAATTAATTCAGGCGATGGCGTGAGAATTGGATTAGGAAATGAGACACTAGAAGTACTAGATAAAGTTTACTGTTAGCACAGCAAAATAATTTCTGAGAATCAAAGTTAAGAGAATGGAAAAAAGCTGAAAACACGTGGTGAATTTAAACTTACGCATTGGACTACCATAATCACGTTTGTAGGAGATGTAATCTTGTGAAATGGGAAGAATCTCCTTGAAACGAAATGTAGTTCGCAAGTTGGGGTTGGGTTGTTTTGGGGAAGACCAGACAGCGAGGTCATCGGTCTCATTTCGCAAGTAATTTATTGTATTTTATGACCTGTGTCGACAGTTTTACCGATTGTACCTATGTTCTATGCTTTCTTTCGAGGTTAGTAATGAGGGAATCTGTTACACAGACCAGGAGTAGTTTGTAATACGCTGGCAGAGCCATTCATTGTTATAATTCATGGCGTTTTTCGACCCTATCTATGCCAAATACCTCAACACGTGAACGTTTCTCCGCTATCTTACGTCATTTTACAAATTAATTTTGTATTTCAAGACACCCTGGAGCAGTATTATTGTATTCATGACTTGCTCAGTACCCAGTGTTGCATGGGTATGTTTTTATCCCAGTCTTCTATTTCTTCATCTCTTTCTTCACCACTCTTTGTCCATTTCTTCCTCCCTCCTCTCTATGTCCATCTCCTTCTATTTCCTTTCATTGTCTATGTGCACCCCCATTCTCTGTCCAGCTCCTCCTGCCCCCTGTCTGTGTCCCTCTCTGATTTCTCCACGTTATCGCCACCACCCAGTTGGATGTTGGTGGTTATTGCGGCGCTCTCTCCCCCCCCCCCCCTCCCCCCCCCTCCCCCCCTCCCCACCCTACCGTATTTCTTTCCAGATCGTAAGTATTATGTGTACCATGTTTGTGTGACATCGATTCAATGGTTTAGATGGAAATGTATAATATAAAGACATCGTACAAACATATATGGGCAGTTAGTGGGAGCCTGAGCGATGTATTACAGGACATTCTGTAACGAAATTCTCAGTCTCGCAGCTCTACCAGGACGACAGAAAATGCCGGAGGAGGTCGTCACATGGAAGTCAACAGTTCGAGGGCATGGCAGGGCAACAGCTCTGCCCACTAAGTCTCTCTCGGACGTAGTGCCACGGCGCAGGCCATCGGCGCAAGGCGCTGTTGCTGGCCGCGCAAAACAAGAAAAGGGGTTAGAAGCAGTGCGTCGCGTCCATTGGGGATGTCAAACCCGTCAAACAGCGCCGTTCAGTCCCGCCCTACGCAACGACGAACATGCTCCGCGCAGTGTCGATATGTCAGAAGAAACGGCTGATTCGTGTGCGCTCTGTTGGTACTGTGTACTGTCCTACGCGTTCCGCAGCAACTACTCCATTTTTAAGAACTGTATAGACATAATGGATATTACATCTACTACAGTTTGTCATCCGAAATTGACTACGTAACATTTGTCTTGCGTATTAGCGAAAAACTTTCGACTACGCACTAACATTTTCAATGATTTGTCTTTTTTATGACAGTACTACACGATGAGTCAGGTCTTTCAAAATGTAAATGTAACAATCGTTGAGATGCCTTGCTTGGACACTTTGACGAGATACATCAAATAGTAAACAAATTTAAAAAACAAAGCTTTTGCTGTTCTCTTTCGATCACATTGCATTCATATAATTAGTGTCTTGTTTCTTTATTAATGGTTTAATCAATCTGACCAAGTGTTGGTAGTCTTACGACATACGATAATAAAAGCGTGCAAACTGAACATTACATTTTTTTGGAATTAATCGACTTTATTGGTTTGATGCGGGCCACGACGAATTGAGCTCTTGTGTGAACCTGTTCACCATCTCAGAGTAAGACTTGCACCCAGCGTCCTCAATTATTTGTTATACATATTCCAGTTTTTGCTTCCCATACTTTTACCGTCTATAGCTTCCCGTAGCACCATGGATATCGTTCCCTTACGTCTGAACAAAAGTCCCATCACTCTATCCCTACTTCTTGTCACTATTTTGCACATGTTTCTCTCCTCGGCGGTTTGCGGGGATGCTCCTAATTTCTAACTTTATCAGCCCACGTAATTTTAACATCCTTTCCAGCATCACATAACAAACGTTTCATTTGTATTTTGTTCTGTTTTCCTACAGACCATGGTCCACTCCACGGCCATTCGAGGTTTCCCAGTCATTCAGGCCATACGACTTCCTTTACTTTTCATTCATTCCATACGTTGCTCTACTGAAAACGTACGTCCTCAGAAATTTCTTCCTCCAGTTAAGGCCGATGATTGATACTAGTAGTCTGTTTTTGGCGAGGAATGCCTTCTTTGCTTGTGATGGTTGGTTTTCTACATTGCTTCGTTGTGTCACGTATTATTTTGCTTCGAAGATAGCAGAATTTCTTCATCTAGTCTACTTCGCCGTCCCCAGTTTTGCTGGTAACTTTCTTAGTAATCTCATTTCCCTAGCCCTTATTACTTTTGTCTCTCTTCAGTTTTATGCAAATCTGTATTCTGTTCATTCCTTTCACAATGCCCTGTAAGACTTACTCGCGTACGCGGAGGAGAACAGTGTCATCAACGAAGTTTACTATTGATATCTTGACGTTCTTCTCCCTTCAACTTATGATAAACAATTACGAAAATAACACAAGTTTTCAGTTTCGTTTTCCATTTTTGTCAAGCTGGACCTGCAAGTATGTAAATACTTGTAAGTATGAATTATGCTATTTTTGTAGTTTTTGAATTATGATATCAACACGTGTCCAATATCCATTCAAATGTAATTAACGCTTTGTGCGTCGCTTGTGACGGCGCATCCGGTGTGGACGCGGCTAGGTGAGGTTGCCCCGCCGGCTCACTGCAGAGACTCGACGTCAGCATCACGGGGCGTGCTGTTTACACATTTTTTCAATTCCATGGAGGCACCTCTTACCTCCTCCCATCACAGCGTACCATGTGGCACTAGAACCCGTGAGTGAGTGAGGGAAGAGAGAGAGGGGGGGGGGGAGTAGTGTTGTTGCGGAAAACATCATTGCCACATCCTTTGGTCTGTGCGCATTATGAATAATTTATTGCATTACAGTTTGCTCTGTTCTAAAACTTGCAGACGAGTTAAAACTTGTTTGGAAAGCAGGGTGCAGGTTACAGGCGCAGTGGCGGTTTTGTAGGTCGATATCAATTTGAGCAATGCACGACCTGATCGCTGTTAGCTTGGCTCCTTGTAATCTCAGGGGTCGGTCGTGCACCATCGCTTGAAAGCCCACACATTGAACTAGGCAAATCCTTTTAGCTGCCTCAAATCCCATGTACCAGACTGACCACCAAGAAACATAGTTCAATAATCTAAATTCCGGGAAACGTTTGCGTCCATAATTGACAATCGCTAAATTATTCTAAGTCCAGAAACATACTACGGTATTTAATTCTAGCACTTCTTCTTGGCCATACAGTCTCTCGACAAAAACACACTAACCAGCACCGACGCAAGTTAGCTGAAAAAAGGCCTTGACAAGAGACTTCATTCGGCTTTTTCCGCGCCTTTATGTTCCCTCCATGGCGTCACACAGTACTGAATACAAGTTACGTCTTATAGAATGACCAACATTTTAATTTAGTGAATGAATGCAGTATTTTTTCTGCTTATGGTATTACTTGTTTAACGTTACTTTCATTCCACAACTGTTTTCGGCTTATGAAGCCATTTTATATCGATTATCTGTGTAGAAAACTACACTACATGTTATTAATGCTGAAAACAGACACATATGAGCTAAGTACATTTAACTGCGCTGTATCTTATTAATTCAATAAATATTTGTCTGGTATCCTCCATGAAGCAGATTAAAACTAAATACAGATAGATGAACTAAGCCTCAGAAACCAGTAATCATGTTATGATCTGTCATTAAAATATTAGTGTTGAACAAGCTTTTAATAAAAGTTCATGAAGCACGCCTGCATCAGTTATATGCAGTAAACAAAACTTGGGAAAATTATATATACTTATGAAAAAAAACTGTAGTTATTCACTCATAAGGAGTATTAGGAAAGGAAATGGGGAAACTCGTGCTTTCTTCATATTACATATTACAGTGGAGGATTAATAGTACTGGCACATTTGCGTATCAACTTTTAATAGACTTATCTTGTAATAATTATTAATACACATGACTGATGTTGTATCAGGATATGATCATATGACTGGAGTGCAGGAAGGATTATTAATTCTGATGAGGTTAACGTGATTCTGATTTAGCAGAATCACCAACGTACGGCCACGGGAAAGCCCAGCTGTCACCATAAACCACTACAGCAGTCCTGGTGATCGCTCAATACAGACTCTGATGGCCGATGCACAATTAAGGAAAATCCGCGAACAGCAGTTCAATTTGCCCTTGAACGCACTCCCATTAACACTAGAACAGCGGAAGGGATCAAAATAACATCTGTCATATAAGTTTTCCGTTCATTTTCATATCCAATTTATTTACTTCTTTAATGAAGTTAAATGACTTTTTCTAATTTTTTCTACTCTTTTTGAGGATGTTTTAGTATTTACAAAATATTTTAATTTTCTTTGCCATTTTATTCAGTGTACATAGAACGGTGGAAGGGGTCAATTCCACCGCACTGTAATCTCTCTTCTGAATATCAGTAAATTATCCAATAATACAGTGGCAACAGTAAGCAGTAATGCAGAGCAGTTGCCCCTCATTGTTGCAACTTGGCACGTGTACATTTCAGTCCGCCATGGCTTATGTTGTGTCACTCAGGCAGTTTTTGTCCGTGAAACACGTTTTCGAACATGTCTCGGTAGCGTGGACTTTCTGATGAAGAAGTGTTACATCTCTTAGAGAATTCCGAAATTGAATCGGAAATTGACTTCACTGATGAAGACGATGATCATGTACCTACACAAGTGAAGATGAAGACATTGTGAACGAGAGGCGATTAGTGGAAGAGGATTCAGATGCTGGTATACGTCAATCATCACCTCTTTCACGACAGCAGATAGAGTTGGAACCGTCTACTAAGTTGATTGCAAGGGATGGAACCGTGTGGCAGATTTGAAATTATTCGTCTTCTGGAAGGCTGTGAATGGTCTGAAAGAGAGAGGTGGTCGCACTGCCTATGCTTGCCAACGAGTAGATAGCTCTGTCATCAGTGCCCTCCGTCTTATTTTTGATGAAGCAATGCTACGTCTCGTGAAGAAATACACAGAATCAAATGCTGGAAAAGTACACAAAAACAGAGACTGGACTGAGTCATTTGAGGAATTAGAGAAACTGATAGCCGTCATTTATGTTCGGGGTGTTATTGTGCACAAAAGGTATGTGTGTGGGTAATCTCTGGTCGCACTCTAGGGAGCCTGCTTTTATCAAGGACATTATGCCAAAGGACAGATTTCAGGAGCTTCTCAGATTTCTCCGTTTTGATGAAAAACGGCTGCCTGGGCTGAACGCCTGGCAGCCAACAAATTTGCTCTTGTATCTGAAATTTGGGGAAAGTTTATTGAGAATAGTATTCGTGCAACTATTACTAAGCAAGCAAGATGCAGGTTTACTCAGTTCATGTTCAACAAACCAGACAAATATGGTCTCAAATTCTGGTTGGCTGTTGGTATAACAACAAAGTATATACGCAATGATTTCCCATACCTCGGCAAAGAGGACATGCTAGAGAGAAACAACCACTTGAAGAGTACGTCATTCTGCGTCTCATGGAGCCATTTGTAAATCAAGGGAGAAATGTGACCACAGACAACTTATTTGCGTCTCTTCAGCTTGCTAAAAAACTAAAAACAAGAAGAAAACGTCATTAGTTGGTACAATGAACAAGATCCACTGTGAAATCCCCGATGGAGTAAGGAAGCCGAATGCTGAAATACACTGCAACACAATACTGCTCAATAGTGGCAACACAGACTGCACCTTCGCTGTATACCAAGGAAAGAAGAATAAAAATGCCCTTCTTCTGACTATGCTGCCTGCTGAAGTAGCAATAAGCAAGGAAGGAAAGAAAAAAATCCGAAACCATAACGTTCTACAATGCTACAAAGTACGGGGTGGATGTGGTTGATCAAATGACCCATAAATATACTACGAAGGTTGCGTCTAGGAGAAGGCCAATGCATGTCTTCTACAACATATAATGGGAATGGCGGCAATAAATGCATGGATCATCTATAACATAGTAACGAGCAAGAAAATGGAAAGGCAGTAATTCGTACTTCCAGTTGCAAATGCGCTCAAGGGAACGAAAGAGCACCAGGCAAAGGAAGAGGATATGGGAGTAAACACACCTAGAAAGCAGTAGAAGTCCCAACTTAGCCTCTGCAAAGGCAAAAGGACCAGCAAAACCTATGGAAAGTGCCACAGAGGCGTGTGCGGAAAATGTGCATGTGAAACAGAAATCACCTGTGCTAAGTGCGTCTAGCAGCTTCAAATGACTTGAGTGAAAAGTAGTATAAAGCTGTTTGTAAAACACATGTGAGAGTAAAATGGACCAAATATACAAAATGTCTAGAAGGTTGTATGAATAGTTAATAAATTAAAATCTGTATTTAAAAACTTATTACTAGTTGCAACAATAAATTTGTATGATACATTGTTGTTCAAATAAATTAGTAATTCTTATTTATAATTGTAAATAAGTGTTGTGATTATGAGGAATAATATGAAAATATTTTATGTGGGGTCAAAACGACCCTTTTCCGCCGTTTTAGGAAGGTCAGAAACTCCGACCATATAGTGTTAAAAGCTCAGGAGATTTAATAAAATTATTTTCCCCAATCAAAACATTTAACTACGGATGCATAGAGAGAACTGTGCAGCCCACCTTCAGTCTGATAATCACTGTACTTCATAGCACTACGAGGGGCGGCCAATAAGTAATGCAAAACTTTTTTTTTTTTGGGGGGGGGGGGGGGAGGCAATTTTGGTTAAATAAACAAGGAATTTGTTTTGGAACGTTATGGAATATTCTCGCATCAGCCCATATAGTTTCATGAAGTTCCTACAGATGGCGGCGCTATACGTGGCCTTCAAAATGGCGTCTGTAACAGATGTGCATTCCAAGCAGAGAGCTGTCATTGAATTTCTTCAAGTGCAAAAGCAGAGCATCGCAGATATTCATGCCGGCCGCAGTGGCCGAGCGATTCTAGGCGCTACAGTCTGGAACCGCGCGACCGCTACGGTCAGAGGTTCGAATCCTGCCTCGGGCATGGGTGTGTGTGATGTCTTTAGGTTTGTTAGGTTTAAGTAGTTCTAAGTTCTAGGGAACTGATGACCTCAGATGTTAAGTCCCATAGTGCTCAGAGCCATTGAAGCCTTTTTGCGGATATTCATAGGCGCTTGCAGAATGTATACAGAGACCTGGCAGCGAATCGTTGGACGAGATGTCATCGCAGCAAGGTCGTGCAAACCCGTCCAATCTTTCTCATGCAGACCGGCGGCAAACAGTTGTGACTTCTGCAGTGTTGGAACGTGCAGACACTCCGATTCGAGGTAGCTACAAACATACAAACGAACTTCTCCTTCTCCATGACAGCTCAAGGCCTCAGACAAGTCTGCGTACCCAGTAGAAGGTCCCAAAACTTCATTGGACATATCTCCATCATCCATCTTACAACCCAGATCTCGTACTAGCTGCCTTGCGGCCTGATGAAGGATGCACTCCATGGGAAGCAGTACATGGACTATAAGGTTACTGATGCAGCAAGACGTTAGCTACGATGTCGACCATTAGAATGGTACGATGTTGGCATACAGGCCCTCCCAGTAAGGTGGTGTAAGGTCGTCGCATTGAAAGGGGATTTGTCGAACATTACGTTGTCTGGCCAAAAGAATGACGAATAATACGGCGTATTGGAACCCTGAATAAAACCAACCTGCTTTCAGAATTAGAAGTGTTGCCGTACTTCCTGATATCTCTTCATATTAATGTTCGGCGAGACACAGAATCGTATTTAAAAACGTGTATTTCTTGTTGAAGAGAATTTTGATCCGTACACACTTACATTTCCGTAAGTGGAACCCGAAGTATCCGAATTTATGATTACCTTAGTAGATATTTTATTTCACCAGTTCATGTAAAATCTGAGATGAAATGAACGTACACATGGTGATGCCCGTAAGTCCCGAGTTAGTCATCTCTGTAAATAAATCGAAAAATTGTGAGTTAAACTACTGGTAAACAAAATGTATAAAATTTGCTGTATATTATGATGCTAAGTGTATTTCATGATACATACGGTCAAATCTTATTGGCATTAGTAAGAGGGAATCAAGTCGACTGAATTAATGTGTGCTCACAGTATTACACTCGCATAATGTGGGAAAACTGGAATTCAGAACTATGCTCCTGTGGAAAGAGAGCAAACAAAGATATTATTCACTTTAAATGCAAGATCTTAGATGTGTGACAAGGAAATATGCCTAAAACTTACTTAAAATAGCTCCACTTCTGAAATTTTCAGTGTCAATGCAGGATATCTCACTTAAAACCAAAACTACGGAAGCATGGTCTATATAATGAATCATTAACAGACAAAAAATGTAATAGCGCAAGAATGTAAGGTAAATTACAATGAGAAATCAAAACTTTGCAGGATACACTTGAGAAATGAAGAGATTGGTATGGTATGATCTGTTGCAATAACCTGTTGTATTATCAATGTGAAGAAGTGAATTCCTACGTGAGGAATAATCTACCTTACGTGCGAGCGTGTAAACGTGATGCATGCAGGCTTAAACTGAACGTCTGTCCTGTATTTCGGTGGGTTTTGGAGGTAGGCGTTGCAAATAATTTCTCATCAAAACACATGTTTGAGCGTCCCTGTGTTTCCATTTAAGATAAGTGGGCACAAAAACTGTTGGTCATACTGCCCAAGATTCTAAACTACGATCTCAGTGTTCCTAGAAACCAGAAACAAATTCATCATAATTGCTTATAGTCATGGACATTGCACGTAAGCTGTCTACTGTGATTGCTGCTGCCGGATTCATCAAGCCAAGTCTATTGCGTCCAGAACATGGTAAACACACAAAGTTGGCAGAAGTCATCAAGCTATCTTCGTACAGTTACATTGCATTTGTGACCTGCAGTGGTCCTGCAAAAGTCAAGAAATAAGTCCAGTGAAATGATATGTGTAAGAAAATACTTAAACATTTTAAAAACAGTAATGTACTTGAGGAAAAATGATTGTCACAGAGTTCATATGACTCGTGGTGTGCATCTAAATGTCCTGTGGAAATAACTCATAGCAAACAAAGTGCCCAATGAAATAGTAAACAACCGAGACCAACTATGTGGTGTGGGTTTAATACCTTTCAATGCAACTGTACCCGCATCAGTAATTTGTGCTAAAGCAATATCATATATTAAATAACTAACTACAGTATTAAGCTGCACAATATCTGACACTTTTATGTCAGTCAACTGGATGGATGCGACTCGGTCAGGACCAAAATGAAGTCACTTTAAGTTTGTTCGCATTTGCGAATAAGGACAACCATCAGCTGTGATATGGAATGGCGATAATGAAAATTAGTGCTGGACCAGGACTCAAATCTGGATTTCTCACTTATCGCAAGGGTTCGCTTTACCATTAGGCTATCCGAGCATGACTCATGGCCAGACCCAAACTTCCCTATGTCGACAACCATTCTAATGTACTCGCCTAGTTTGGTATGACCTGACCTTACCACTTATCACACACAGATAGCTCTGACAAGTTTAAAGTGCCTGTGAACCCAGACTCTGCCAGGGAAGGAGATCCAAGACACAGTGATGTTTAGACATCAGAATAATAGGTGTTACACATTGCCTAAAACGTGTCACTGAGAAAGGGGTATCCTCTGCTTTAGATCATACAGACAATTACCTGTACTAAATATTTTTATTATAATAATAACCAAACACAATTGGTTCAGGTTGCATATCTGGCGATAAAGGAAAATCCTATTTACTTAGGAAGATCCTATAAAATTAACAGAAGAAAATCTTAATGAAACTAAATTCAAGCATGATAAACACATGAAAATTTACCGAAACAGTTCTTACACATCGTTAATAAAGTTTAATATTTACTGTTTAGAAATCAGAATGCTCATCAGCAGAGCAAGTGATTGTGGGAAATAATAATATCGCGGTAATTGCGATGAATAATACGTCATAAGACAAAAATAATAATTATAATATTAAGAAATAGAGCTTACTAGAGCTAAAATGTCTGACAAGATAGAATCTAATAGTTCCAGAGGCTAACAGAAAATCGCCAGGACAATAGAGAGCGCAAAATCGGTCACCGATCGCAATTTATAGTAGTAACAGAGATGTTAGTGCCGCGCCGATCGCAGTAAGCTTGGCATTAACACTCAATCAGCGTTACATGATCGCAAAATATATCGTTCTTTTCACATAAATAATTAATTATTTCTACCGAGTCACAGAAGGCGTTATTTCAGTGTGTCGGCAGCGGATGTGTCGACGCCTCGTGAACCTGTTGACCTGACATATCTACTCTGGCCATGACTGGATGTACAGTCGTATACTGCCCTAAGTTTTCATGAGGCGAGAACTATGATTGTCCCTGGCTAAATCAACTGGCAGACTCCACTCGGTAAAGCTTAGCAGTGTTCACGCTGTTGTCCTCAAATGTCCCACAAAACTTAACTAACACAGCTCGTAATCTACAATCTGGAGATATTACGCGATTGTTAATTCAAATATAGCTGATGAACACACCCAGGTGTTCACAACAAAATTTCTCTTCTGGAGCCATGACAGAGCTGGATGCGCTCCGTCCAGAACACGGCCCTTCTAGGAAAAGAATGACTCCAATTACTTACTCGTAATTGCCTATATTTTTGGAGCCCTCCCCCACCGTATTGTGGGTTCGTGTCCTGCCACAACTAGTGTGGACCAATGAGAGCTTTTGCTGCAACTTTCGTCATTCCTTTGTCTAGTTGGATTTCAGAAACAAACTGGGGCGTGCGTTAGTTTCGCCCGGTCCAATGAGCGTTCACCATTCTTTCATTCAGTAGTAAGCTCTGCCCGAACAGGAGCTGTGCGTGTAGACTTCATGCATTGTTCACGCTGCTGTCACGTGACAGTTGAATGTTTACAAAAATCTCGGTGAGTCACACTGTTGTGCACTTTTGTGCGTCCCAGAAGTGACCTCCCACTGAATGCTTTCTTAAGTTAAAAGGCTTTTGGAGAGCAGGTGAGAGTCTCTCGCCCTGCACGTGTGTCACGTGAATTTTGTTTATGTCAAGCTCATGATGCACTTTCTGCATTCTTACGTTTCCGCATAAATCGAAGGGCTATGTTCTCTTTTGAGACCACGCAAGTGAGTCCCCTGCTGTCTTAACGTGTTCGCTTCAGTGGAGGTGTGAGCCAGACGACTCGCCCAACTATGTATGGTTATCTCCACCTAAAATGCCGGGTGCGGTCTGCGCGTCCCGTTCCTAATTAATCTCAGGCGGTGAGGGTTCACTGGTTTATGGCTTCCCTGAGTTCCGTGTCGCTGTGCTCGGGTTGGCTGGGAAACCTCGCTTACACTTCATTCCACTGCTACAAAAAATGCTAATTGTGTTTCAACGTGCAAATTTGCTGGATTTTGTTAGTACGAGTTAGTGTGAGCCGCACATGAATTAATTACTCCCTGTACTATGCAAATAACGTGATTCTAAGCAAAGTATGGCTTGTGGGGTATCAAATTCATCAGCTGTTGAGTAGAATCGATTTATTGACTTGAGTTATGTTAGATGTTAAAAATTATCCTGCCACCTTACACCATGAGTCTACAGCCTCGGCTCATACATCAGTTATGTCTACTCCTATACAGGGGAGACACTTTTTTTTAAGTCGCTTGCCTGATGTCGGCGGATAAGATATTGCAGTGCCTACGTTATTCCGATTTATGATGCAAGGTTCCTTCGGACATGCATGCATTCCCAAGGGAACAGTGCATCATAAATCGGGATAACAGAGGGACTGCAATACTGCATAAAAACGTAATCATTCCTAAACACTATTCCACTCCCAAAATCGTCTGTCCACCCAACAAAATAGTCCAGAAACGCAGCAATCGTTCCACACTAAAATATCTGCTCCCTCATCAAGTGACTATGCTCCACAAGACTTACTCAAATAATCGATTGCAGAAAACGACCAGATGGAGGAAGTCCAAAGCATTAAACCCATTTGAGATTGTAGGTGTTCACAAACACAGTAACACTTGGTTCAGATGGTCAGCTATGTGAACTAAGCGTTAATCAACACTCCATCACAGGATGAAAAAACATATTTATTATGCTTAGTATAGCTAAAATGGTCGTACAGCTTCCGTTTGTGTATGCTGTAGGTAACTCTACATACACTGCAATGGCAGATAACACAGCATATCCTTGTACAAAATTTTTATTGCTTTCTACACAGACATTTACATGCAGAAAACAAATTTCTTATTTTTGTTTAGCATAGTTTCAATAACAACTTTGAATTAGGAGATTTCAATGTAAATCTAAATTCTTTCTTCAGTTGTTAGTTTGACAGATACAAAAAAGACGTTCTCGAATTCCAATACATATCAAGGTCTCTTCCTATAAACTACCTCTTTTATAGCTTTAACAATTAGCAGTTATCCTAGGCGAGGTGATTCAAGGATTGTAATATTACCTCTGATTACCTGCATATCACTATTGTTACAAGATTCCTCATATTCCTGAGTGTACGCTACCAGCTCTTTTGCTGCACATTATTGTGGAATTCCCGTATAGTACTTTGTTTACAACTTTTGCAAAAGGGTGGCCATTAAACTTTGTTATTCCATTGGTTTTAAGCTCTACGGAAGGTTGTTCTGTTACCAGGTCCCCAACTTCCAATTCACCATCTTTCGATACAATGTAACCATTCTTTTTACACTGGATTCACATTCGGGAGGACGACGGTTCAATCCCGCGTCCAGCCATCCTGATTTAGGTTTTCCGTGATTTCCCTAAATCGCTCCAGGCAAATGCCAGGATGGTTCCTTCCAAAGGGCACGGCCGACTTCCTTCACCGTCCTTCCCTAATCCGATGAGACCGATGACCTCGCTGTCTGGTCTCCTTCCCCAAAACAACGAACCAACCATTCTTTTTAAACAGATCCAGGTGGGAATGTAACTTTATAAACAGATGTTTATTCTGTCATTTAATACGGTAAACATGTTCCACTATACAGTTTTTGGCCAACACTTCAACATACGGCCACTTAACATTGCTATTAACACTTTGTGGACCAAGTCCGAGCATTGATTGGGACGCTACCTTGTGGAAAAAAAAAGAAAAGTTAGGTCGGACCGCGATTTTCTCGATGCATGAGACATCCGTGCTCGAAAACTGCACTCATTGCATATGAGAACAATGTACCAGTGTCTCTCTACCTGTCCCATTGTACTGCCTTCTTTGATCAATTTTAAGAATTATTTCGAAAGAATCACTAGCGAACGTAACAGTTGCTGTCGTGAATGGCTGAGGCAGTATGATCACGTTAACGTAATTCCGTGCATGTACTCTTTAGATTTTGCAGTTTGCAGTGACTCTGCTACAAATATGTCATGTTTGTTGAGTTGTGTTACTTCTGAAGATGCATTGTGAGGTAACGGGTGAGTTGCGGCGCCCTAAAAATATTGTTAAGTTCGGAGTTGGCGTGGCGGCGCTGGGGCGTCTTGGCGGGTCGCGGCTCGTCGGCGGCCACGTGGTGCCGAACGTTACCTGGTGCCCACGCCAGTCACGTGGCTGGGAATTCCTTGGTGACGCTGTGTCGATGAAAGAGACTTGTATGCCGAGAGTGCCAAAGATGGCGGACTTTGTGAAACTATCATGGCAGACATTTCACAGTGCGTATAGAAATTAATAGTAGCCATATGAACCATGATACCTTAAAAAGACACATGTACATTACCATTAATCAGGTTTTCAATATCTTTATTAGTTGAAAGTTTAGTATCTGACGATAAATCATACAAGTAACGCCCAGCAACGAATTTCCAAAATCTAAATGGTTCATCCGATTTTGTCGATCGACGTGTCTTTAGAAAGCTATTCCCGTAAACCTAAATTGGTATAAATTACAGGCATGTAACTTGAATAGTACATGAGTTATTGGAGGTCAAAGTTGCTGATTACAATTAATCGTGTCAGGCCGTAAGTGCTCCACAGTGACACGAAAAAACGGTAGTAGCATGCTTATAAATATATTTATTCATCTATGTCTTTGTTTATATCAGATATATACCCGTCATGAGGAAATTGGTCAAATATTTACTGTGTTTTAGAAAGCACAGAGACATTAGGCTACTGGATTACTGCTGTTCTATTCCTTTGATATATGTTTATTTAATTTTTTATGTTTTTCATAATGTGTGTTAGAGCGTGTTTATGGTCCAGTCGTATAAGTATTTATTTAATTTCAAGTTATTTAAATGTAAATCCAGTTTCAATATGTTTGTGTGTGTGCGTTGGCTTGAAGACATGGCTGGAGCGCTCTAGCCAATCACAGCGCTCAGTACTACAGCAGGCGACTACCGAAGTGGGGGGAGGAGCACAGAGAGTACGGGAAAGGACACGAGGGAGTGCTGGAGAAGGAGGCGCGACAGGCAGTCGCGGGGGAGACTGGGGGAGTGGAGCATTTTGTGCGTCGTCGCGTGAGAGAGAAATATTTCTTAGTGTCGACCTGTGCACTTGTCAGATTTCCATGGCTTCTGCAGTGAAGACGTAGTATGCGTTTAGAAGTGAATGTCTCGCGAGCTGTGTTGTTGCTCGTAGCTAATTACGTGAAGTAGAAATGTATTGTTTCCCTGTTATTCAATTTGTATTTTATTTAATTGCTGGACCATCGACACCAGTAAGTGTTTTGCAGTAATATATGGCATTCTTATAGGTACTTCTGCTATCGCACTCATCATTTAAAGTTGTTAAAAATAGTACCTGCAGATTTTGTTTAATTGCAGTCTTTCATTTATGAATTTCAGAGTCACATTCAAAATTCGCAGTTGCCGAGTGATAGGAACCTTCGACCATTCAATTCATGTGTATATTCATATTGTATGCTGTAGACTCAGCAGTATATGGCTTGTAATGCTGCAACTACGTATCCCAGCCCCTAGACAAGGAAACCAGCCAAAACTTTTAATATTTGAATCTGAGGGTATGTAGTGGAGGGCCGCAACATTTCGTTTTTATTTTTATTTTTATTTTTGAAAGCCCGCATGCATAAATTATGTATGTGCCAGTAACGCTATAAACAATGGCATAAATGCCGGTTTCGTAGGCCCATTACTCTTCTAAGCAGCTGATCTGCAAAGTGTAATAGCAAATGCAGATATTGAGAATCCCCTGACATAGACAGATTTCGCCATACACTGTGAGTAAAGCAATCCCTACACATCCGCAGCAGCTTCTTCTTTTTCCAGTCGCAGTTTATGTTCTTCTTTGATGGCAGTAGCCATTGCTATATATTCCAGTTTTCGTTTTTTACTTCTATCTAATCCAGTTCCAATTTCCTTTGTCGTCCGTACAACCTAGAAACTGCACTTAAAATGTGTAGTCTCTTTAATGACGAATGGTTTAAGTGTGTGTGATACATTTACTCATTTAATAGAACTTGTGGAATAACGTTGTTTGTGTGAACCAGTCCTAATTTAGTGATAGCTACACTGCCGGAAAAAAAGTAGTAGACTCTTCTAGAAGTTTGCAGATCAGTGGCATAAGCGGGTTCGAGGTACCTAGAATAACGACCCATCCTGACACAGTCATATTAATACGCTTTGTATCCTCCAAGGACGGCAATGCAGGCACTGTCTCTGGCATCCATTCGATCATACAAACTGCGAATACTGCACTGGGATATGTTAAGCAGCGCCTGCTCGAACTGTTAAAGTAGTTCGGAGTCGTCGGTTTTCGAGTCGCACTAGTCACTTCTTGTCCCATCATGTCACACACATGTGCTCGACAGCAGACAAGTCCGAAGGTTGCTGTACGTCTTGCAGAGCAGGCTGGGTTTCACGGGTAGTGCGTGGATGAGCATAATCCTCGTGTCACCTTACTACTGCAAGAGCTGCAAATGAACTGACATAACATTCTGCACTCACCGAGCACTAGTTAGCTTCCCTTTCAGAAACACCAAAGGTGAACGAGAGTCATAGCTTACCGCACCCCAGACCATGCCTGGGGTGGGGCCAGTTTGTCTTGAAGAAATTGACTCTACGAGACAGTGTTAACAAAGTATATGTCATACATGCGAACAACCATCACTTGCCTGCAGGCAGAATCTGCTTAGATCGCTGAAGACCATGGCGCACCATTCCGTCTTGTAAGTGATCCTCTGACGGCACCACTCGAGCTTTACACTTCGATACTGTGACGTGGTTGGAAGACGAGCTAGACGTGTGTACACCCGTCGTCCCACAGCTAATAACTGATTAAATCTGTTCGTGTTGGCACGTCTGGGCTCACAAGCCCTCTAATCTGTGTTGTGGCAGCCGTATGACGTATCACTGCTGCCCTTACAATACGACGATCCTGGCGGGCGTCTGTGCTGCGTAGAATCCAGCCATCATCGGGTCAAAATCGACGTCGTTTTTGTAGGCGTACTGATTTTTTTTCCGGCTGTGTTAACGACCGGTATTGTCGAGAACCATGTTGTGAGTTGAGAGAAATATGTCTTTTTCTGCTTTATTATAACAGTTGTGTGTAATGCCTATACCGTCTTTTATGGGGTCGTATTAAACAATCTCCGTATAGTTTACGGGTAGAAAATTAAAACTGTAAGCGGAGAGAACATAATTCAGAAGCTTTTCTTGGTCGTGGGTGAGTGCGAGGCTTATTTGTATACTGGTCAGTTTCTGGGTATTCTCATCACCCCAGTAAACAAACTGTGGAACACTGTTACGCACGACACAGCAACTATTCTGTAAGTTACTCGTAGTTGACATCACATGCATATGATTGGCTCAGAGTACAGTGGAGTACTTTGTAAATACTGTTTGAAGGAAGGAAGGAAGGAAGGAAGGAAAGATTGGGTTGAGCGTCCCGTCAGTATCGTGGTCTGTAGAGACGGAACACTATCTCAAATAGTGTCAGGAATGGGGAATGAAATTGGCTGTACCCTGTCAAAGAAACCATCCCAGGATATGCCTAGAACGATTAAGGGACTCACGTAAAACCTAAATCTGGATGCGCGATGTTGAACTTCGTCTTCCCGAATGCGAGTCCGGTGTGCTGACTACTGCGCCACCTCGCTCGGTAATCCTGTTTGTTAGAGTGTGAAACACTTAAACAGTCTTCCAAGGAGTCAAACATTCGATTCACTTTGTAGTTGTTGATTGTTGCTTCCAACCTGGTAATACACCGTTATTGACCCAAGGAGGATGTAAAATCACCTCGCAGTTACATGTTTGGACACTTTATAAAATCTCTAAGGTGGTTACCAAAACTTTGCTTGTGACCTGACATATACAGGGTGACAGTTATTGAACAATATGAAACAAAATCGTGTAACTTCTGAGCGGTTTGCGTTAGGACGTTCAAACTGCATAGTTCGCCGCGGAGCATGATGGGAAGTAGTATGCATATGCATGGTTTGGTTTAGCGACGAAGCCCACCTTCATTTGGCTATGTTTGTCAATAAGCAAAATCGGTGCATTTGGGGGACTGAGAGTCCGCATTTCGCGATCGACGAGTCTCTTCACGCTCAACAGGTAAAAGTGTGGTGTGCAATGTCCAGTCACGGAGTAATCGGCGCGATATTCCTTGATGGCACCTTGACTACCCAACGATACATGACGGTTTTGGAAGATGATGTCATCTCTGGTATTCTAAGTGACCCTTATTTCGAGAAGATGTGCTTCGCGCAAGACGGAGATCGACCCCATCGAAGCAGGAGACTGTTTAATGTCCTGGAAGAGCATTTTGGGGAGAGTATTTTGGCTCTGGGGTATCCAGAGGCCTGTGGCACGGGCCTCGATTGGCTGCCACATTCTCCGGATATGAACAGATGCGACTCCTTTTTGTGGGGCTATATTAAAGACAATGCGTACAGAAATAACTCCAAAACCATTGCTGAGCTGAAAACCGCCATTCAGGAGGTCATCGACAGCATCGATGTTCTGACGCTTAAGCGGTTCATGCAGAATTCCTCTATTCGTCTGCGCCACATCATCGCCTATGATGGCAGGCATATCGAACATGTCATAACATAAATGCGAACATACGTAGTGGCGTTCAGATGTTGAATAAAGTTTGTACACGCCATAGCGGTTTTTTTCATATAGTTCAATAATTGTCACCCTTTAAGTTTATTGTGTATCTTTATGGTTGGAGGTTGAAACTTCCCCTTAGAAAAATTAATGACTGTGCTGATTAACCCCTTACGTTATTTGACTTTCAAACAGCTGAGCAGAACTAAACGTACTCAGACATTTCGCTCTTTACTTATTCTGATCAACACTAAGCTGACACACAATATTTTTTATCGCAACGCAATCTGACTTTGAAAAATCCCTACAAAAGAATGGCCCTGACTAACAATAACCTATACCTTTCATGAATCACTTACCTCACAAAAATCTTCGTTACTGAAACTACTGCAATACAGCGCGCGCCAGTACTGCCAGCTAAATAAAAGATTCTAACTACTGAAGGGACTAACTACTGATAGGCGTAGTTAGCAAATGAAAGATTTTGACAAAGAACAAACAATGTATTTACCTTAATAGTGTTCAAAAGTCATATATATATATATATCAGTTCATGACATCCAGTCTTACAAATTTACTGTCTCTGATGAACACACGTCCAGATCATCCGCTCTCAAAACTCCGCCATCTCTCTCCCCACATCCACCACTGCTGGCGGCTCACCTCCAACTGCGCAACGCTACGGGCTGTTAACAGCCAGCTGCCCAACGCTACAATAGCGACTATTGCAACAATGCCGACCAGCCTCAGACTGCACACAGCACAGGCAGTGATTTTCATACAGAGCGCTACGTGGCGTTACCAAAATAAAAACCTAAACAGCCTACTTACAAGGTCATCCATATGAAACATGAAACACACTGTTCCAGCTTCCTTATCGTTGCCCACAATCACATTACTTTTTCCCTGGCAGCCTCCTTCTCTGAAGATATTGTGGTTATAAAAATTCCGGCAAAATACTGCGGTATGCCCAAATCCAAAAGGTAATAGTCGTCCAAACAAAGCTGCTGCAATATTTGAGGCATCTATTCCGTTATAACATCCATTTTGACATCAGCTAATTTCACTGTATATTGTATAGTGGCAGAATTTTTATATTTCCTCGAAATAGTTTTTAGTGCTTCCTTGCCGATTTTTTCCAGTACTACTGTCTCAGTGTGGTTCGCTGTCTCGTCGTCATTCGTGTGTAGGAGAAATTGTAGCTTCGTGTTGACAAAATGTCTCACAGTGACGAACGTGAAGAATTTAGTGCATAGATAATAGGCCAATGTCTCCTCCTTTAACATCGCAGATCGTCCCTTCTCTAATTACTCCTGATAATCCGCTTGATCACAGGTTTGAACTATCATAATTGTATTGAAAAACGGTTCTGTAATGGATATAAGTGCATTTAAATTCTTACTGCTGCGGAGCGTACATTGTCGGTGTAATTTACGTTACCAATGTCAGTAACTAGATTTTGCGGGTTCTCCAGTAATAAACACAAACAAAAGCATTCGTCGGTTGGTGTCATTCTTCTCCCTCCCTAGGCTGAGGGATGTTTGGCACTTAGGAGGATTCCTTGTTGACACTTTTAATACGCCAGAAGACTGATCAGTTGCGAATGTCATGCCTACTTTTATAGATCCAGAATGGTGGCACTTCTGGTCATGTGGTCTTTCGGATATACATTTATTGACATGTTCCACATCCACGAGGAGCTCCTCAGCACGGATCTATGGAACGAAAAACTAATCTAATCTAATTCTAAATTTTGTTGTACTTGCAATTCAGTTGTAAACTCTGAGCCCATTTGTGCTGTTTTGTGTGCCAGATGTCTGTGGGAGGGAGGGATGCTGCCGCTCAGCATTACCGCCATATATTGCGCCACATAATCAGACTATCGCATTTGGGTACAGCGCTATACTATACTATACTATACTGCTCAGCGCATTGTTGTACTGTGTGGACCAAAATCGCGTCCAAGCACAGTGCCATACAATACATTCTGGATGTACTGTCAGGGTATCACATTCGAGTACAACTTCATACTGTACCATTTGGCTAAGATGCTGTACCATCCTGTAGCTAAGTGTGTTGCGTTGGAGCACTGTGCTGTGCTATACCACTGTGCTGTTGCATTGTAGTCAACCGTTTGGGTATCGCATTGAAGTACAGTAGGTACTATACAACCCAGCTAACGTGCTGGAACTGTACTGTTCGTAAGGATGGTAATCGTGATAGGGAGCGGACTCCCACGGACAACTCTCACACCAAGTAGCCCAATTGGGCTAGGAGTGTACAGTTGGACTGCAAGTACAGCTAGATTTAGAAGTTATGACTGGAAGATCACGTGGTCGAAAGTTCCACAGTCTTGGATTATTAAAGTATAAAACGAGGCTTGACAACCGCAATTGATCAGTCTTCTGTTGTACAGTAGAACCCCTCTAATACGTCACTTTCGGGACCAGGACCAAGGTCGGAACGAAAAAAGGTCGGATTATCCGAAAAATCTAATATTTACCGCAAAAAAATATAAAAAGACATTTAGTACAAAAAATTAAATGATTTAAGAACTAAAAGACGTCTGCAGTAATAGAAAAAGATGTTTTTTACGCATTGTTAAACAATATATAAACTAAAAAACGTCTACACACACTATAATATGTATTGGTTTTAAAAGGAAAAACGACAAACAAATTACAGTACAGTACTGTACTTAATAGCGTATAAACGATATATACTGTAAACTAAAAAATGTTTACAGCACTGTATTTAAAAAATAAATTTTTTACAAAGAAATAAACTACTGTATGTATAAACTAAGAAACGATTATACTGTATGCATTGTTTTTACAGAAAAAACGGAAACAAATTACTTGGAAAAAACGTCAGTGATACATTTTTGTTTAATAAATGTTATTCTAGATTTAGCTGCAGTGTTCCTCCATTTTTTTATCCTCAAAATGTCCATTGGAGTTGAAGCTGGATTCTGATCGATGTATTGAAGGGCGATGTCAAAACCGTCTTTTGCATCGTTGTGTGAAATCCGGGTGGGGGGTTCGTCTTCGCCGTCCGAGTCCTCATTCACAGTTTCCTGGCTAACAGCGGCAGCAATCTGTTCGTCATTGAGCTGTTCAAAAGTGTCACAGTCTTTGTCACATTCGTTGATCCACTCTTCAACCTGATTGGCAGGGACGTTCGCTCCAGAGTTTGTAGATCTTTAACGATTTGTTTTGCTCATCTTCGGTATGCTCATCTTCGGTATGCTCATTTTCAGTCATAACTTGTGCCCAAAGCCTACGCCACGATTTCCGCAGTGTGTCATGTTTGAGTTCATCCGATGCTGCAGCGATTGTGTAGATCGCATCTTTGATGTTCAGGGATTTCATTGCCTCAAATAGTTTATGACCTCCTTCAGATTTTTCCAAGATTGAGGTGATATACTTTCTGCGAAATCGCCTTTTTAACCATTCGGTAACGCCCCGATCCATTGGTAGGATGAGTGAGGTCACATTAGGAGGCAGAAAGAGAGATTTTATGTCCCCTATCACCAAATCTTCCTCAGGTGGATATGATGGTGCGTTATCCAACAGCAGTAGAGCACTCACAGGCAGATTTTTTTGCTTCAAGTCTTTTTCGACCGATGGCACAAACTCGTCGAAAAAGCAGGATTTAAAAAGGTTGCATTCCATCCAAGCAGATTTTTGAATGGGTTAATAAACCAGCAAGGAAGATAAGTTTATATTTTTGAATGTCCTTGGCTTCTTAGATTTGCCAGTGACGAACAAGGGCAGGTTGTGGGTACCATCTGCGTTGCTACAAGGAATGATTGTTATTCTATCTTTTACAAGTTTCGTTCCTACTGCGGATTCATTTGAAGCTGCGAGCGTTTTTGTTGGCAACATTTTAAAGTTCAGCCCCGTCTCGTCAATGTTATACACTTGGCAGGGTAACAGTTCATTTACTTCTAAAATTTCTTGAAACTTAACAGAAAACTCCTTAGCAGCTGCGGCATCGGCAGATAGTTTTTTACCAGTAATAGAAACAAATCGGACACCATGACGAGTTTTTCAACGATCAATCCAGCCATCAGTGACAGCAAATTTACTTTCGGCTTCCAGTTTTTTGTGCAGAACTATCGCTTTTTCTTTGAGAATTGGCCCGGATATTGGAGTTCATTTGCTTCTTTCTTGACAAAACCACATCCACATTGCGTTATCAAGCAGTTCATGTTTGGGCTTTTCTAATGTTTTGCGATTCTTCACAATGTTTTCACCATCAATCGTAACTGTATAGGATTCAATGTCTTTCCGATTCTTCCTCCAATCCTTAATTGTCGTAACACCTACATTCAGTTCCTTTGCAATTTTTTGGAGCGATTCTCCTTCGTCCAGTCTTTGTAGCACTGCTAATTTTTCATTTAGTGAAAGAGTTGGTCCTACGTGCTTACGTTTGAATCCAGACATGGGAAAAACAGACAACCGTACATACAATGAATGTACAGTAATAAGTACTGTAGGGAACACGGAGTAAAGCATACAATGACGTTTTTTAACCTCAACAAAGGATAAAACTGCACAATAACGTACAGTATAACAATATGCACAGCGATAGACACCGCAACAATGGCCCGACAGGCGTCCAGTCAGTGACAAGTCGGCACAGGCTTCCGAGCCTCAGCGTGATCGGACTAACCGGAGTGACGGACCATCCATGGTCGGATTAGAGGGGTTCTACTGTAGTTGAAAGTGACAACATGGATGCCTCCAAACTCCTAAATGGCCCTCAGCTGTTAGGGAGGATGACAAGACCAACCTATAAATCCTTCGGTTTGTGGTTATTACTGGAGAAGGTGGACAATCTTGTTACTGACGTTGGTAAAGTAAATTACACGGAAAATTGTACACTCCTTCGAAAAAAAGTGCTTATATCTATTACAGAACCGCTTTGTGATAGTATGGTAATTAAAATCTGTGTTCAAGTGGACGGTTGAGAGAAATTAGAAAAGGGACGATCTTTAATGTTAGAGGAGACGTGGGGCTCATTGAAGTATCATCTATCTAGTAAATTGTCCAAGTTCGTCACGGCAAGACATGGTATCTGAGGCAACTACCTAATATCAAACAGCGACTTGTGCACAAAAGAAAACGGTTAGGTAAACAGCAATGTGATTGTGGACAACAAAAAGGCAGTAGGAATAGACTGTTTGATATGAATCACCTCCAGTTATAGAGCAAAGATGTATAATTAATTTGTGCTTCAAATCACAAGCCCAAACATGGACAGAGTAATTGGTATCTATCTTACGGATTTTATATAGTGTCCAGAGATTTGACTGAGATAATTTTACATCCTCCTTGGCTAAAGAACATAGTATTACCATGCTGGAGGCTACAATACGCAACTACAAAATGAATAGTGTGTTCGACCCCGTGCAGGATTGTTTGTGTTTCAGACTAACCAGCAGTACTCTACTGTACTTTGAGCCAATCAGATCCATGTGGCTTCATCCAAATTACAGAACAGTTGCCGTGTGGTGTTTCACAAAGTTCCGCAGTTTGTTTACTGGGGTAATGAGAATGCCCAGAAATTGTCTGGTGTACAAACTAGCCTTCCAAACACTAAAGACCAAGGAAAGTCTTCAAATTACGTTCTATCTGCATACAGCTTCGATTATCTACCTGTAAACTACACGGAGATTACTGACAATGACTCCATCAAAGACGGTATATGCTAAGTGATATGTTAAAGCGTAAGAATCATATTTCTCCCTATCCATGACATTGTTTCCGCCAATACTGTCAGATACAGATGTCGCTAAATTAGGACTGGTACCTACAAACAATGTCATTCTACAAGTTCTAAGAAAAATAATAAATATATCTCGCAGACTGTAACCATTCCCCATTGAAGAAATTACGCCTGTTAAGTGTAGTTAGTGCGTTGTGTGAAAGACAAAGGAAACTGAAAATTGAAGAGGTCAGAGTCAAAAAACGAAAATAGGAGTGTACGGCGATGACCACTGCCATAAAGAAAGAATAGAAACTGCAATAGGAAAAGAAAGAATCTACTGCGGACGTCCAAGCGAAGCTTACATGTTGCTTTAAATATGGGATATGACAAAATATGGCTACGACTGGGAATATAAAATATCTGTACTTACATTAATAACAGCGCTAAATGGGCATATTTTAAGTCCTGGCCTACAACTATAGAGTGAAGCGTGTTCACTATATTAAAGGACACACGAAATAACTGTTTATAAAGCTCCTTGCGCCCTTGATGTGCTTGAATAGGATGGTTACATTGCATCTAAATGTGGTGGCCTGGATGTTCTGCATCTAGCAATAACACAACCGTTTGCAGAGCTTAAAACAACCGGAATAACATTTTTAGCTAGTTGCTTGCAAAAATTGTAATCATAAAGATCTATATGGAAATTCCCCGAGAGTGTGCAGCAGAAGGTCTAGTAGCGTACATCCTCAATGATTTGGAGTGTTACAAAGAAAGTGTTATGCAGGAAATGAGAGGTTGAACGAAAATACTGAATGTCTCACCTAAAATAACTGCTGAAGTGAACAGAGCTAGTTGTTAAAAGTCATAAAAGAGAGTGTTTACAGGAAGAAAATTAGGTATGTATTGGTATTTGTGAACATACCTGCTTTGTACCACTTAGGTTACTGACTGGAGAAAGAAATTCCAATTTAGATTTAAATTATAAGTTAAAAATATATGAACTGCTTGTCTTAGTTGTGTGTATGAAAGTACACATGCCTGATTGCACACTGTGTGTATTCATTTTGTACACTACCATTGCCTGTGTTCACGAGTAAATAATGTATTTATATTTTTTTGTGGAACAGGCAAGAAGGGTTTACTTGGTTATAAAACACAAAAAGTAAGGTCCTGGAGGAAGGGTTGTGGAAAACCATTGAACATAGTTAGTTATTAAGTAGCTCTTCCAAACCTTTATTAACCAACAAGAAATTAATTAATACTTGTGCTCCCAAAATGATGAACCATTACTGTTTTCAGAGAACTGATAAATCATTATAACTTTCAGAGAACATGAATCTTTCCTATTTAAAAAAGAGAAAAAACATGTTAAAGACCAGCTTTAAGAAAAATTATTAAAGTCTAAATTCTAGATGTTAAAAAAATTTAGACATGTTTCGAAGTTTTAAAAGGATTACAAAAGACCAATAAATGAATTACAATTGACCAACATGGCGTCAGATCGGGGCACAAGCGTGTTGGGGCACAACTGTCCCCACACATAAACCTTCGGGCCCCAGCCCTGGGCGACAACAGGGCAATCGAGAGCAAACTGACTGCTACAACATATATAGGAAACACTCTCATAAACAGTGAAAAGATAAAATAAAACTAAGGCTTTTGTTCCAGCTCTGAAAGGTATCACACTTAGTGTGGATATAAACCCAAGCATCACAGGTTATTTATGCTTAAAATGTAAAACAAATATTTCGTTACGTTTAAAACATTCCACTTATCTGGCTAAGGAGTAAGGAGGAAGATATTTTGTTTGCTGCAAGAACCAAGTCACTATCACTGAGTAAAGTGGGTCTCCTGTCTGAAGTTCAATACAGTGGCAAGATGAAATCTAAACTTAAAATTGACCACATGCCACAAGCCCTTACAATCTAAATCACTCAAAAAGGAAAGTTTAAACTTTTACTTAAAATCGGGCGCCCAAAATTTAAAAAAATATGAATTTTAAATATATAAGCAATTTTTTATGCGATAGGGAGTTAAGAACATGCCAGTTGGTCCTTCAAACAATTACCAATTAAATGTAAAACGCGCTAATGCAGCACACTGAAGTTGAGAACCAAGCAGAAAGAAAGCACCAAGCTGCTTCAAACTAACTGTAGACAACCAGCTCAAGTTTCTGGCAAACATTACAACTGACCATCACTCGTAAACAGGAGGCGGCTGGACGTGTATCTGTCCTCGTCCAGAAACCAAACAGGCGTTGACCAGTGTTCGCCAATACCCCACAATGGCGGCGTTCTGAGCGACTAGGGCAGCCCAGGGCACTATCCGTGCGTCTCGGCGAGTCTCGCCGACTTTTCCAGGAGGAACTCCGAAACCACAGGAACTAGCACAACCAGGACAGGGACAGCCTTCCAGACGCATCACGTCAACCATCGTAGCATGCTGTGTACGGTAAACGCCGGCTCAAAACGCTCACTCCAGGAAATCCGTACGCCAGAAATCCTGGCCAATTGTTCCCCAAGAAGCACGTACGCCCTATGGTGATGAGAAAGCATTGATTAAATTGTAATTACGGTATATATAGAATGATTAAAATGTAAATACTGTTCATAGAAAGAAAATGGGAAACTCTGTATTAAAGTCCTTCTATATTTATTGTAATGTATCTGATAGTCGTAACTCATCAGAAAAATTGATTCCCGGCCGTGTTAGGAATTTTCTCTGCCTGGGGACTGGGTGTTTGTGTTGTTCTCATCATTTCATCCTCATCATCATTCGTGACAGTGGCTAGATTGGAGTGTGAAAAAATAGGACTGCATAAACTGGGAATTTGTACGGGCGCCGATGACCGTGCAGTTGAGCGCTCCACAAACCAATCATCATCATCATAATAATATGTATGTAGGAAACAAATGGCTGTGTAAATGTACCAACAAAAAAGAATTGTAAATAAATGCATATAAGAAAAAGTATCTTTGTAAAAAAAAAAAAGTGTGTGTCACAGAGACAAATAGCTGTGTAAATAAAAGAAAAAATTGTTAGTAACAACTAATTTATTGTAAATAATGTATTTCAGAAACAAATTTGTCAATAATAAGTAAATTTGTTATATCATTGTTACTATTTCGAAATTTTGCCACTATAGAATTATTGTTCATAAGAAACCTGAACCTCTCCCCATGATGCACAGACATAGAATAAAGAAGCCTACACAATTGAATTAATTATAAAGGGCGTTAAGGAGGAGGGGAAGTTCAAATCGTACCGGTCCATGGGGTTTCTCACCATTTGAAAGTGCTCCCATTAGACCGGTGTTTCCAGTTAGTTTTATATCAAGTTACAGCTTGACCTGGTCCATTTTCCTGGGTAGTGCAGCGCTTATCCTGGATTTCCTTGAAAGTACCTCACACAGTTTCTTACAGTGCATGGTGAGGTTTCCGTGGTTGTCCTTGATCAATTGAGTCAACTGTTATATCAGTATCCCTTATATCATACGTCTTTAGTTGAATAGAACCAGGAGGAGGTGGTTGAGAGTGACTTCGATTGTAAGTCGCTTAAGTGTGTAACCTGACACTAGACCTTCAACTGAGCCATAACTGGTACTAAAAACATGTTGCTGGTATTGCCGCTCTGTTAGCTAGGTGGCACAGTGGGTATGTTTTTGTAAGAGGTGGAGCCCCTCCACGCCCACACCGGCATGATGGCCAACACAAAAGATCTACTGCCATCTCTGCATAAGGGTTAGTATTCACTAAAGTGAGGTGTCGCAGGATGTGGGTACTGCGATGTTTGCGTACGTCTGGTTAGGATTAACCATTAATACACGCTCATCTGGAGATAGATTGGTCGAAATCTGACGAAGGGTAGCGGTTTGAAGGCCAGTGGAAAAAAAGTACCAAGGCAAGAGCCAAGGGAAAAAAACCTCTGCGAAAGTTAGGTCGGGTGGTAAGAGCAGTAGCGGTTGTCTTGCTGCCTGCGATAGGTTGTGCAAGGATAGGCTTTGTTAGTAGTGGGTATCATGGATGTCGATACCTTGACGTTGTGCGTTTGTGCTGCTCGGCGGCTGGCGCTGGGTGCTGGTACAGAGTTCTCGTTCAGCGTCAGCAACCTGCAACAGTTAGGTTTGTTACCGATCTTGTGTCCGATAGGTCATATACCGGAGGCACAGTGTGAGGGAATGTTGGCAGATTTTTTGTGCGTCTGTGGGCGAGCTCGTCAGTGTCCCTGCTGTGGCTTGTTGGTCGGCTCTAATAGCAGCTGGTAGTTGCCAGTCAGTGTTGCTGATGTGCAGGGGCTTACCGACGTTTGTCGCTGTTTGCGTATGCTAGTTCACCATAGGTGGCTATGCCCTAGCTAGCAGTGTCTTTGGCCGCTTGTGCTTCCACCTGTGGTTGTGATCGTAGTTTCCCAGAGTGAGGATGAAAGGATTGTTCGAGTGTCTCGAGTTTCTGTATAGTCGTGTGGCGTGTTTTTTGAATACTTCCTTGGGGGTATCAAGGCGGTATTCATGGTGAAGATCCGCGGTGCGTGTGTAGCGTGGAGCTTTGCTAATGATTCGTAGCACTTGTTCTGTATCATCTGCAGGCGGCGCAGTCGTGTAGGAGCTGCATATCCCCAGACGGGAGCTGCGTACGTCATCAGAGGTCTAATCAGTGTCATGTATATGGACCTCGACACCCTCCTATTCAGTGTGCTTTCCCTGTTGAGCATTGGGTAGAGCTGTTTGAGCCTCGCGTGCACTCGGTTGGCAACGTATTCGTTGTGGTCCCCCCATGTAAGTTTCCGGTCCAGCCAGATTTTCTCTCGGAAACGTATTGGGCGTGTATGTAGTGTTATTGGTCTACAGTGTTGGTGTTTGCGCAGTAGTTTCGGTCTGCTTGTGAACAGAACTGCTTCGCACTTGTCGACGTTTACTTTAATACGCCATCGCTCCAACCAAGGCTCAGCTGTTCTGAGTGCTGTCTGCATTCATGAATTGATGTTCGATGGTTTCCAGTCTTGCGCGAGGATGGCTGTGTCATCCGCGTAGACGGCTAACGTTGTGTTTTGTGTCGCTGGGAAGTCATTAATGTACAGGATAAACAAGATGGGCCCTAGGATGCTCCCTTGGGGTACTCCAGCTTGGATACCGTGTTGTGTTGATTGCTTATCCTGCACGTTAGTGTTGAAACATCTGTTCGTGAGATGAGTGTATCAGACGTACGAGTCCGTCCGGGAAACCAGCTTCACTTAGTTTGCGTATGAGTCCGTTGTGCCAGAGACGATCGAAAGCCTTTTCGATGTCTAGCAACACAGCCCCTGTGGCTTTGTTCATGTTGTAGCCGTGTGTTATATGTTCGACTACGCGGAGGAGTTGTTGTGTTGTCGAGTGGTGATTCCTAAAGCCGAATTGCTCCGGTCTTACGGTGTCGTTGGCGATGCAATGCCTAGTGATACGTTTTAGTATTACCTTCTCAACAATCTTGCTAAGCGAACACAGCAGACTGATGGGTCGGTAATTTTGTGGGAGGGAGTGGTCTTTCCCTGGCTTCCTGAACATCAGGACCTTGGCCGCCTTCCAAAAGTCAGGGAAGTGTTGGTGTGTCTGTATGGCATTCGTTAAGTGTGTGAGGTATTCTACGGCTTTATCCGTGAACTCCTGGAGGACACGGTTTTGAATGCCATCAGGCCCAGGGGCTTTTCTAGCGTTGGTGTGCTTGATAGCCCATGTGATTTCATTTGGGTATGTTGTTATGTTACTGTACCATGAAGGGATTGGTATGACAGAAGGAAAGCTGTTTTTACTTTACTACAGTCGCATTTTATTTACAGACTGCTGTTGTTTTCAGACGAAAATCTTTATAAGAATCATGAAAAACCATTTACTGCAAGCAGGTATTTTACTTGACTATTGAACGAGGTGGTGCCTTGGTAAGGACATCGGACTCGCATGCGAGGACGATGTTTCCAATTGCCTTCTGGCCCTCCCAGTTTAGGTTTTCTGTCATTTCCCTAAATCACTGAAGCCAAAGGCTGTTATGGTTCCTGTGAAAAAGGCATCTCCAATTTCCTTCCCGTTCCTTCACTAATCCGAGCTTACGTTCCAACTTCGTCGACTTATTGTCGACGGAACGTCATACTCTTAGCTTCATCTCTTTAGTTGAATAGCTGACTGAAGATCGTCGAAATTGGTGGAATGCAGCCATCTGTGAAGACCCCCATCTATTAACTGCTAGCTCTTTGATAGTATTGCTAGTTACCACGAGTGTGTTGGGAGAGGTTATATAGTTTCAGCAGCATACCAAAGCGGACCCTTCACTGCACATAATTGTCAACTATGTCCCACTGCAGCTTGGTTCTGTTATGTTCATCATATCTCCATCCCCATGTCTCAGTCTATGGCCATCACATGACACTTGTCCTTCGCTGGTTGACTGCATCCCGAGGCTGCGCATCCTCGCTCGTGCATTTCCTCCATATGCAACCGGACAGATACGGGGTGTAGACGCCTGCGAGTCCGGAATGCGCGCGCCTGAGTAGTGCTGCAACTCCGCGCGACGCGCCCGCCACTCGTAACGGGCTTTATCTCGCAACGCCAGATACGGGGCTGTAATCGCTCGCTCTCTCTCCTGTAACAACACGGCGGCCGCATGTTGCCATCCAGTTCCATCTGGCTGTCCCTTGTTGTGCCGCGGCGCCGCCATCCCTTCGTGAGCACGTCTGTCACTCGAAGCCAAATGGCCACACGCCACAAGGCACTTCCGTCAACAACAAGATGGTTCGAATCCTCGTCCGTATTCCGTTGGTCCTCATACGGAACATATTAGTTATTTCTATTTCAGAGAAAATAGAATTCAGTTAGCAGTTTCTTGATGGTCGTATAATGTCAATTCAGTATTCTCATCAACCATCCATTCTCAGTAGGTTCGACAAAGATGGTAATCTGTTCCAACTTTGGCAATGTAGAGTACAAATGGAAACTTTAACTATACAACATTAAATATTAAACTTTAATTAGCCTTAAAGGAAAATTTTCGAATGCAACTCGGGAGTTATGTGAATAACGGTTAATGTTCTGAAAACAATCTCAATTTCGTAAACTGGCCACTGAAAGAGGACAACTGGAAAATTTTTCAAACGTTGTATAATTGTTTCCAAAGGAACAAAGAAAAAGAGAATGAGAGGATGACTGGGGTTCAACTTCCAGTCGACAAGGATGGGCAAGATGTCAAGTTCATCCTTTTCAGTGGAACCACCATGGCATATGCATCCATCAATTTATGAAAACCGCGGAAAACACATACACGGAGGGCCAAAAGGACATGAACCCGACTTCGTTTGATTGTGAATCTGGGATTTTAAATAAACTGCGCCAGCACACTCAGTCAAAGATAATATTTTTCCTGTGTTGGAATGCCTCACAGAAAATCCACCAAATAGAAATGTAGAAAGTGGAAGAAGTGTCCAGGACTGATCCAAATATCGCATTAGCGTAGAAGTCATAAGACAAAACTGAATCTCGCACTAGACGAGGATGGCGAGGTAAACAGGATTGCGCTTTGTGTGCGGAGACTTTCCATTATTCGCTTCAGGTGATCTGTGGAGACCATGTTGAACCTAACCCAGATAATTGTTCAGGGCTTTTAACACCGTCTTTCCAATATACGAACGTTCCATTCGCCAACCTGGTTTCAGCTACAGCTGTGTACCGTCCCACGAATGGAACATGGATTTCTTCTCTGGAGGAAGACACAGGCGTTTTCGAGTTGCTTACCTTCTGAATTGTTGCCAGCGAAGGACAGGAATTGTGCGTGAAAAATTTTGTCTTTCATATTACCTTATTACAAAAAAGCTCAGTTTTGAGGAAGATACACGAGGAAAAGATTAAACGCCCAGAAATATAAGTTTTCCCCCATCTAGGAGGTTGTATAAAAAATTACTTTGGCAGTAAATAATACGAACGTCCCATTTACTGCACGGCCTTTCAGTTCGTGGTGAACATTGAAAGAGGCAAGCACGCATTTCCTCGTAAACAGAGAACTATTTGATGATCCTTGTTTTATTTCTTAGCTACAAAAGATCGTAAAGACAAGGAAACCAGTTTGGTGTATTTTTTCCTTGACATTTTTTGACTATCGTATCTGTGCGATCATTCACAAACAAGAGTTGTTCTCAATGACATGTTGACTAAAGAGAGATGTCGTACGAAGGTTATCGTCTATTTACAAATATATTGTTTTATGCCCTTGCAGACAGTCTGAATATTTTTTGTTCTAAAAAGTCGATTTTTTTGTGTGGTTGCACCTGTTGAATGGTCTGATGGAAGTCCAAAAAATCACAGATTCGTGTAATCCACTTCGCAAGCGTATTATTCATTTCAGGTTTATTCAGTTATGTTGATTTGGCGTAGGAAATGTTCTCTAGTCTTGTATTCTTAGTTCATAGGAATTTAATGGTTAACAATGCCACTTCAGATTGGTGCCTTAGTTTACGCTGTCGAAGATGAAAGCGGTGTATTTGGTTATTAATACAACAGTACGTTTCCATTCATTTCAGCAAGAAACTCCGTGCAGTTAATTTAAATTTTTGAAACATGTATTTAAAAACACTCTAAAAACCATGCATTAACCACACAATTTGTCAAATGGTCTTACCCCTTCCAGACATTATTAAAATCTAGCCATCGTATGTTTTCACGACTTCATCTAGCAGTCGTTTCTGCTACATTGTTTAGTGAGGTAAGGAGAAAAAAACCTCGGTCCTGGGAAGACAGGAAGTGACTTTTCCGTAGAAACAGCCCAGACGGAACCCTGGAAGCTGGCCCTGGTAAGCACTTGTATACCTGGCTAGACAGCTACCACTTGAAGGTGCAAATAAAAGGGTAGATCGTTTTCCACCTAGAACATACTTCAGTAAGGAAACAGATTGTGTACGTCGCATGTTATTTTCAGCAAGACTTAAAATTTGTCTATTCAGTGCATTAATACATTCAGGTGCCAAAAGTCATGGATAGCTATATGAGTCCCTAGTTCGGTTGGTACGAGCTGATGGTAGATTCGAGACCCCACGAAGCCATGGACCCAGGTTGTCACCAAGGCAGTGTGCAAGCTGGTGGTGCGTCCATAATGGTGTGGGCTGTGTTTACATTGAACGGGCTGGGTCCTTTGAGTTAATTGAACCGATCATTGACTTTAAATATTTATCTTCGGCTACTTGGAAACAAAAAGGAAAGGGTAGGTAGGTTTGGTTTGACGTCCCGCCGACATCGAGGTCATTAGAGACGGAACACAACTTGTATTGTTTCAAGGATGGGGAAGGAAATCGGCCGTGCCATTTCAAGGGAACCATTCCAGAATTTGCCAAGAGCAATTTAGGGAAATCACAGAAAACCTAAATCTGGATGGCTGGACGCTGGTTTGAACAATTATTCTCCCTAATGAGAGTCCAGTGCGCCACCTCACTCGGTTACTTGGAAACCATTTGCAGCCATATGTCAGTGGAATTTTTATAGATGACAATGCATCGTGTCTCCGGGCGATAATTGTCCACGACTGGTTTGAAGAACATTCTGGAGAATACGAACGAATTGTCACCCACACTGCCCGACGTGGATCCTCTTGAGCATTTATGGAACATATTCGAGAGTTTAGTTCGTTCACAAAATTATTGCACTGACAACACTTTTGCAATTACGGAACGACTGTTGGGGCAGAATGTGTCAATATCTCTACAAGGGACTTCCATCGACTTGTTCAATCCACACTACGTCGAGCTGGTGCTCTACGCCGGAAAAAAGGTCCGACACGATATTAGGCAGTATCCCATGACTTTTGTGACCTCAGTGTAGTTCCAGCGCTTTGACATGGAATTCAAATTTTCAGTAAAAAAAAGTAACGAGAAACTATTAATTACTGAACAAAAATAACGGCAACCTAGTTCGATAAATTTATTAGTGAATAAGACGCAAGAACTGTATGAAATGATGTAAGAATCGAAGTAGTGAAAATAATTGTAGTTGCCTGACATTACAGATACGCACAGCGGGAATCAGGATCAGCTACACCACAATTTGCGGTAGTTACTGTGACAAATGCACTAGTGTAAAAGAGTACAGTTTTTGTGCAGTGAACTAAAATTATACAACGATGTGAGAACTGCCAACTAGGTCACAGCTTTGAAGCAAACGATCTTGTTTGGGTCTCGAGCTTAAGTTGTCGTCACAGACATCGGTAAGAGGGCTCCGTGTAGCCGTTTTGTATTAGTAGCTTTCGAGGAGAAGGGGCTCCAGCCACAATGAAATACGTTCCATCCGGACATTCGTCAAGTTTCAGTAGCTGATAAGGCGTGAAAACTGGACAGTACCGAG
This sequence comes from Schistocerca americana, assembly GCF_021461395.2. NCBI lineage: Eukaryota > Metazoa > Arthropoda > Insecta > Orthoptera > Acrididae > Schistocerca > Schistocerca americana. The sequence goes on from NC_060122.1 coordinate 672,430,836, forward strand.
TAGCTTCATTCTTCACTTATCGTTTGTATCTGAAAATAAGGCATCGTGGGCACTGCCGAATTCAGCGCTTGCAACATTTAACCGTAGATCAGTTCTGAAACATTCAGTGTTGTGTAGCTGTAAGAGGATTGAAGTTCTTCGGTTACAGGCGTGAACACGTCATAGGCTTGGTTGGCTCACCTTGTTACAGTATCAGATTTGCAACTGCAGGCATATCTGGCATTAGGAGCTCTTCTGGTGCCAAATTCAACCATATTAAGTCTGTGCAGACTTGTAGCAGTTTTATAGAACTAATTGTGGAAGCAGTTGCCACTGGGGCGCGTTTATGCAGAGCACTTCTGTCGGAAACCATTGTTGCAAAAGTGCTACCGACAATGGAAGATTAGTTCTGACATCCACAGCGGGCTCTAACTCCACAGCATCACTTGACTGAACGTCTTAGCGCGAAGAACATGTGTTTTTATGCAAGGTGAGTAACGAGAAGATGTAGATATTCGTTTTTCCGCGCGATGTAGTCGAATTAAATCGGGCGATGCTGAGGGATTTACATTAGGAAACGAGACGCTTAAAGTAGTAAATGAGTTTTACTATCTCGTGCAGTAGTAGTAGTAGTAGTAGTAGTAGTAGTAGTAGTTCTTGTTGTTGTTGTCTTCAGTCCAGAGACTGGTTTGATGCACCTCTCCATGCTATTCTATCCTGTGCAAGCTTCTTCATCTCCCAATACCTACTGCAACCTACATCCTTCTGAATGTGCCTAGTGTATTCATCTCTTGGTCTCCCTCTACGATTTTTACCCTCCACGCTGCCCAGCAGTACTAAATTGGTGATCCCTTCATGCCTCAGAATATGTCCTACTAAGCGATTCCTCCCTCTAGTCAAGTTGTGCCATAAATTTCTCCCCCATTATATTCAATACCTCCTCGTTAGTTACGTGATCTACCCATCTAATCTTCAGCATTCTTCTGTAGCACCACATTTCAAAAACTTGTATTCTCTTCTTGTCCAAACTATTTATCGTCCATGTTTCACTTCCATACATGGCTACACTCCATACAAATACTTTCAGAAACGACTTCCTCACACTTAAATCTATACTCGATGTTAACAAATTTCTCTTCTTCAGAAATGCTTTCCTTGCCATTGCCAGTCTACATTTTATATCGTCTCTACTTCGACCGTCATCGGTTTATAGGATCACGCGTTTAACAAGAAGTCAAAAGGTTTAGATTGTGACTATGTGAAAGGAATTACTGTTTCATGTAACGACAACATGATGCTGAAACAGGGAAGAGTGCTCTCGGGCAAGATTCAGAGACGAAGGATAAGATTGTTTTTTGTACATCAAAATTCAGTTACCTCTGAAAGTGGTCACGTTCATGACAGTGGCATTGGTTCAACACTTTTGCAGTGAGAACATTCCATTCTTGGATTGCGATTGTAGACAGTGTGGCAATGGCCGCCTTGACCTCTTCTCTTGACTTAAAACGTTTTTCAATCGTAGACTGAAGGTGTCTGATCTGGGGGATCGGATGGATTTCTTAGATTTTTATTCATCGATCGTTCAGTACCATATTGAGTATCTTATCTATGTTGTCAGCTATAACAAAAGTTCTTGGATGTCTGTAATGCTACCTCTATTACTCTCTTGAGTGACGTCATCACCCCTACCCTCCAACTTGAATGCTGGTTACAGTATTAACGTGTACTGTTCATTTTGACCTTTCCTGTAACTGCTGCTTACCTGCTTGGTAAGAACTGAATGTTGGGATGTTCAGTGGAGATATCATTGAAATTAAATACGTCTTTACACAATTTATTAATATTCAGCAGATTCCTTATAATACCAAATTGATTAATTTTTTGTAGAAGGTACTTTGGTGCCCGAAGAGCTACCTACGTCCATACTACTACTACTACTACTACTACTACCACCACCACCACCACCACCACCACCACCACCGCCACCACCACCCCCACCGCCACCACCACCCCCACCGCCACCGCTACTACCACCACCCCTAATTGTGTTCGTAAATAGTTTTTCCTTGCATGCATTCCATTACTTCAGTGATTAGTCATGCGGTCAGCGACTCCTCATAACGACCAGCGCTTGAGACTATATCGTAGCAGGCGGCCAGGTTCTCCATCATTGTAATGTTAGATTAGTGTTAGGAAATATACACAGTGCAACCAGCAAAAGCTCTGTTGAGTAACTGCGGAAGGAAAGCTGTTGTAGGTCACAGTCAATAGAGAAACTGTTGTCATAAGAATTACAGGATACCAACCTCACCTACAAGTTGATGGAGATATGGATTGATTGTGAAAGGGGCAATGATATTTTACTATCATAGTATATGGATTGATTTCGCGCAGGTAGCAAAATCTTCCCTCTTCCTCCCTCAAGCAGTACCACCTAATCATTAAAAAGCACAGTCAAGTGCGGATGAATTCACTGTGACGATAAAATATCCACACAAAGAATTTTACGAGTGCACAGTACTTCAGTTAATGTATTTATGCGAGACAGACCCAAGGCGGCTGATTTAAGCAGATTATACTGCATATGACGTTACATATTAATACGTAGCATGCTCCGAAATAAAGTAGCCAACTTCCATTTATATCAGTATCATCATTGTGTCAGACCGAAGTTTCTTTTTCTTTACTTTTCACTCTTATAGCTTTCAGCTAGTAAGGAAAGCTTGAATGCAAATATCTAATTTTGCTCGAGAAAGCCGGCCGCGGTGACCGAGCGGTTCTAGGCGCTTCAGTCCGGAACCGCGCAACTGCTACGGTTGCAGATTCGAATCCTGCTTCGGGCATGAATGTGTGTAATGTCCTTATATTAGCTAGATTTAAGTAGTTCTAAGTTCTAGGGGACTGATGACCTCAGCTGGTAAGTCCCATAGTGCTCAGAGCCATTTGAATCATTTTTGCTCGAGAAATACAGCAAGTTAGAAATGTTAGTACGTGCAGCAACAGGTAGCACAACAATGTGCGGGCCTCGCTGATTTGATCGATCGGTAGCACTGGCTGAACCGGCGCAGGTGGCGCCTGGTTGGCTGCAGACCGCAATGCAAAGCAACGCAGCGTGGGGGCAGAGCGGAGCCACGCCGTCTGGAGCGCGCAGGCCACGGGGTCAAGGCGACGCGCTGCGTTGTCCCGGCTACCCGGGCGAGGCCCGGCGCACGGCCATCGATCATAACTGGGCTCCTTCGTCGTTTCGCTATTCTACAGCGTGTCAATATTTTCAACGCCAACGCAAAAGTCACCGCGCGTTAGACGATGTACTTTCCTGGTCCTTATTGCCGTTGTTGATAGTCGCAGCAGTACAGAGTGTCCGAAAAGCCTTTCCCTGATTACATAAATTGATAAGTCCGGCTAGAACTTTCACATGAGCACCCTTGGTAGCACGTAGCACATAGCACATCTAGGCGATATTCAATTTCCGTCCACACATTAGCGAACATCACTGGAGGGATCGATTCAACGACTGTGGTTATCCGTTGCCGCAGGGTTTCAAGATCTGGTACACGTGTTCGGTAGACCTCGTCCTTGACATAACCCCATAAAAAGAAGTGTAATGGGGTTATGTCAGGAGAGCGTGGAGGCCGAACCGTTGGCCCATCACGACCAATCCATCGCCTAGGAAAGGTCATATCGAGATAGCTACGGACGTCCAAACCCCAACGAGGCGGTGCACCGTCTTGCTGAAACAAGACATCGGGGTGATACTGAAGCAGCTGAGGAACAGCATACAGTTGCAACAGCATACAGTTGCAACAGCATACAGTTGCAACATGTCCAGATACACTGCAGATGCGATGGTAGCCTCACCGAAGACGAATGGCCCGATAATTCGATCGTGCAATAGCGTGCACCAAACATTCATCTTTGGACTGCCACTGGTGCACTCCATGACCTCGCCAGGGGGTTGTGAACCCCAAATGCGCACATTATGGCGATTCACTACTCCACTGACAAAAAAGGTCGCTTTGTCGGAAAAGGCAATTCGTCTGAGATAACAATCATCGCCCACAATACGTGATAGCATTTCGACCGCAAAGTTACATCGACGTGTACTGTCATTGGGCAACAAGGCCTGAAAGATTTGCACTTTGTATGCACGAAACAATAAATGTTTGTGTAAAATGTCATGGAGAGAGCTTTTTGGCATCTGTAATTCACGTGAGGCCCTGCGCACCGATTTCTTCGGACTTCGCAGGAAAGACTGCCTTACAGCTTCCACCCTGTCTGCTGAGGTTCTTGGTCGACCAGACCTCGGAAGGTCAGCAACCGATCCTGTGTTTTTTGAACCTCTCATACCAGGCTTTAATGCTCTTGACATCAGGTGGATTCCTTCCAAATGTTCTCTGGAAGTGTCTCTGCACTGTGGTTGGTGATAGTGTCTCATGGTACCACAGGACACACTGTGCCTTCTCCTGATTGATTAACATGGCTTCTTGGGCACTGCACCTCATCCACTACTTACGTACTGCGAACCTAAAACAGAAAAAAAAGCTTTAATAGTTGTAAACAATTCGACACAAGTTACATATTTGTATCTTACTTGTAGCCTGAGTTATCAATTTATGTAATCAGGGAAAGACTTTTCGGACACCCTGTATGAGATGACGAATTTTTACTCGAGGCCTAAAGAGTGATTCGATGTGTTTCTTGAGCAGTTAGATAATTTTCGGCCGTCACTGAGAAACTAAGTGGCTAAAAAACAAGCTTATTGCTGTGTTCTACGCGAAATGTGTGGTGATTATAGCGATCTTCGTGGAAGTAAGTGGATCGCTGTATGTAACCTTGGCGTCGCGAATAACCTCCCTGAGAAGGTTTTCGCAGTCTCCACGATGCTTTAAAAGGGACCCGACCTGCTAACTTAATTTTATGTGCCAGCGATTGCACTGTGTCGATTGTCTTGGTCTTCACATACACTGGCCGGCCGCGGTGGTCTAGCGGTTCTGGCGCTGCAGTCCGGAACCGCGGGACTGCTACGGTCGCAGGTTCGAATCCTGCCTCGGGCATGGGTGTGTGTGATGTCCTTAGGTTAGTTAGGTTTAAGTAGTTCTAAGTTCTAGGGGACTTATGACCTAAGATGTTGAGTCCCATAGTGCTCAGATCCATTTGAACCATTTGAACCACATACACTGCCTTCCCTTTACATGATTCAATTGTTCTGTCACTCTTTGAAGATGGTTAGACAAGTGGTAGCGCTGTGTTCTGACACTTCACAAGAATTTAGAAGTTGGGTGGGTTAGATTGTTTTTATATTGGCAAATTTGACTCTTCTGAATAATGTGTAGATATTACGTATTAGGTTAAGATATTTGCTTTTTTGAAGTTACGTAGCGTAGTAGCGTGTTGTTCAACGTTAACTGTGTATCCACACAAATACTGTGACATGATAACTGGCAATTAAACTATAGATTTTTAATATCACCTGATATTGTTTTAGTATGGTTTCCGATCAAGATTTTATTTATGGTTACTGTTGTTTGAAGTTTTCAACGTATTTTGATTGGAATGTTATTGTGTATTTATTTGTACTGATGTGCTAAGAGATATAACTGAAGTCACGAGTTTGACATCGAGTGGTTGACACCGCAACCACTCGGGCGCGGTGGCCGTGCGGTTCTACCGCTGCAGTCCGGAACCGCGGGGCTGCTACGGTCGCAGGTTCGAATCCTGCCTCGGGCATGGATGTGTGTGATGTCCTTAGGTTAGTTAGGTTTAAGTAGTTCTAAGTTCTAGGGGACTGATGACCTAAGATGTTAAGTCCCATAGTGCTCAGAGCCATTTGAACCATTTTTGAACACCGCAACCACAGCTTTCTCCGTGCTGAATTATTGTCTGCCTTACGAGCACGATACAGCGGCGAGTTGCTCATTGTCATTAAGACTATACGGAAACATTTACCACGTTTTGGACGTGTTAGGTGTATGGCCCTTGGTAGCCAACTAGGTTAAATTTCCATTGTGCAAACGGAGAGCCAGGATAGGATTCATATGACTTGATCGTACGGGGAAGTGGGAGACAATCAGTACAGTCAGCAATGGCTGTTCGTTTCTGTAAATCTATTCCTGGTACCTGTGGGAAGTTTTAGATAACAGAGAGTATGCAGTACATAGCACAGTTGGTCCCACTAAGACGTGAGATTGCAGGACAAACAGTGTGACACGCTTTGAGAACCAGTAGGAAGCCTTTAGGAGGGTCAAAAACTGAGTGCAAGTGCTTGCAATGTATAAATAGTGAGACGGATTGTCATTAAAGTACATCAGTCTCATCAAAACGATGCTGCTTGCAGATATAAAGACTAAAATTGAAAAGCGTATTTATTTTTATGTGTGTCCATTTACGCAATTTATTTTGTGTGGGTAGCACATATGAGGAGAGGGGTGATGTACACAAACCAGTTACACAATTGAAACACATTTTCATGCTGTAGGATGTGTGGCAAATACCGTTAATTTCATTTATTTCGTAGTTTCAAGATTTGGAAATTGTAAAGTTATTGATCTATTCTGATGAAATTTTTCACTTGTTTGTTGCGGAATATTTATTTCAACTACTGACACGACACGATACACTTAATATTTTGACGGGTATGATGGTATGTTTTTATTTATTTATTTCATCGTGTAAGAAACATACACTGCAACAATGATAGGCGAAATGTTGATACAAAGATGCAGAGAAGTAAGTGGTGCTTCTTGCCCCGCGGTCTTATACACAACTAGTATATAGTTTTAAATAGTATGCAGAATACACTGATAAAGTGTTTCTAAATACGTCATGTTCCATCCTTGGTAAGCTTGGTGTGTGAGCACACTAACTTCCACAGTCAGTGAGTCATAAATCTCAGCGCATTTCACGAAGACGAAGTTGTGTGGTTTCCAGATTAAGATACAGCCTAATCACAAAAGATTTGACATATAACAGTGTTCCAAACATATGATCACAGAAAGTTTGCAACTAAAGACCAACTTGTTCAGGAAACTTAACAAAACAGGGAAAACTTTGACAGCGGACCTTGTCGCTGAAGTTAATCCGGGTGAGTAGGAAAAAACAAACCAGTGATGTTGGGATACAGGATTAGTAGGTCCTGCTTGGCACAGTTACATCGTTTAAATACCTGTGCGTAACGTTGGAAAGTGATACGACCTGGAACGAGCATCTGAGGATTGTGGTCGAATTCGGTTTATCGGCAGTATTTCAGGAATGTGTGGTTCATCAGTAAAGGAGGCGGTATATAGGACTACCTGTTCCTGAGAACTGCAAGAGTGTTTGGGATCCGCACCAGATCGGATTAGAGAAAGACATCGAAGCAATTCACTGACGGGCTGCTAGATTTGTTACCGGCAGGCTCGAACTAGGAGCAAGTGATACGGAGATGCTTTGGGAACTCGAATAGAAGTCCCTGGAGAGAAGTCGACGTTCCTTTCGCGGAACGCTGCAGAGAAAATTTAGAGAATCTGCATTTGAACCTGACTGCAGAACAATTCTACTGCCGCTTACATAAATTTCGCGTAAGGGCCACAAAGATAAAATACGAGAAATAAGGGCTAATTCGCCCTGTCTGCGAGTGGAACAGGAAAGGAAACGATTAGTAGTGGTAAAGGGCACCCTCCGCCACGTACTATGTAGTGGCTTTCGGAGTACGTATGTAGACGTAAATGTAGGAAACGTGTGAGGAAATCCGGGAGGGCCCCGGGTGGCAACATCTAGGCTGCAGCCCTGACGCTCTTTTTTATTAGTTGTCGTTTATTATTAACTTATAGGTACTTAGATAACACAGGAAGAGGGAAAAGGTTTTCCACTTGCTTAGAAATGTCAACTGCGTAAGAGACTGATATGTTTTGTACCTCGAAGGGGCACCGATCTGCAGCTCTACTGGCCGGTGCGATTTATCTGGAACGGGATTTACCGCTATCTGCGTCGTAGCAAGTTACTGGTATACTGGAGGCAGCTCAGTTACGGCGTTATATGCAAGATTCCATTGCAACTCTGCAATGCTAGAATAGGTGCTTTCAATCAACAGAAGTTATTTCAGGATCAGCGTGATGTCCTCCGCCGGTAATTTCACCGCCTGAGGCGGTCACAGGTCGTTGGGAGAGGCACCGTAATGCGCCTTGGTTGCAGCGAGCCTCTCAGCACGGATACAGAGCTTTGTCAAATCATCACTCCGTAGAGGAGGAGCGTAGTGATCCGGTGTGCAGCGAATGCAACCGTGTTCTGTTCTCTCAAGAATAGTATTTCCGCTAAATAGGGACGAAGTGCAAATCAGTACCTCGCTCAAATTCCCAGCATCGTGGCAGTGAACTACAGTGTGAGCACTAGCTAGCATCGGCAGCCGTGCCAACCTCCACATTAGTACTGTTCTCTGCTGGGGTTTACAGTTTCCGACCTTTTATTCTTTCGTTTTCTGGTGCCAAGCGCGAATATTTACGATTCTCAACCAAATCAGTGTGCTACAAAAGGTTAGTTTCAAAGACTTCCTACACCTTCTACAGCAACAGCGGTTGTTCTTGACGTTATGTTTCTTTTCATCAGGAACACTGAAATGTCTTACGGAAACTCTTCAGTAAACTCACTGAATCAGCGCTATACATCTGTGAAGTAATATCAGCGTTTGTCGTTCCGTACACTGTGCAAAAGGAACAATCTAATGGCTCGATCAGTAGGTTCTATGTTATTCACTCGTGCGAAGATTGTCGTCCTATTTGTTCAGTCATATAGACAAAAGTTACATTCTACGTATGTTCCATCATATTATAATTTATCTGAACACTTTGTAAATAGATATATAGTATGAAGATTGAATGAAATGACATGGAGCCACACTAGACGCCGCTTAAATGTAGTAAATTCAAGGTAGTATCAAAACAGGGAAATGTAACAAAATTTGCATTTATTAATACCCAAATCATAAATGCAAAAGTCTCAGGGCGGATTTGACTTACTATAGACAGGATTTAGTAATTGGGCATGTAACTCAAGTGAATTAGCTGTTTTATCTCACCATGCAGTGGGATTGGAGGTACAAGAAGCTGTGGGTGGCTAGCTACAAGTTGTCGCGATGTAGCTAACTGGCGTGGTGCGACGTGGTCGTTGACTGACAACCAACAGCTTTTAACTCCTTGTACCCAAGGCTTTACGGGTGACGCTCGGAGCAGCTTATCCGCTTTCTTGGCCATCGCTTCTCGTTGGTCTCGACTGGAGCAGCCACTCACTGGCTACCGAATCACTTACAGCGTCTATGCTTGTAATAAATATTCCAAAGCCGACGTTCAAGCTGTATTTGGAAACGGAGGTCAAGTGGCGGAAATGCAGTCGAATGCTCGTGAATCTGAACACCGAATGGAAATAGACAGATGAATACAGGAATCAGACTCAGTCGGAAAACTGAGAGATGCCTCCAGAATACAAAATCAGAACACACAAAAATCTAACAAAAAGAAAAATCCAGAGTGAACCTTAGAACGACCATTTGAGAGCTCTGAACAACTGTCTCAAAGCCGTCTGTCTCACTGTTTCCCAAATGACGTCTTGAATGTGTCTGCTCAGGAGTTTTGTTGTTCTTCCCCAGCCTTGTCCCCCAGAACACTGAAATTCCCATCGTATCACCTTGTTTTCGGTGGACACGATTTGAAATGTTATCAAATGTACGATTGATGCTAGCTGATTTCATCCTACCAGTCGTGGTTGCGGGGTACCCACTTTTTCGATCCCGCTTCGAAAAGTCCTTGTGTAGTGGATATCACAGGACATGTGAAGTCAGGCGGTGTTCCCACGCCATCTCATTCGCAGCGCCAACCACTGCGCACAGCAAGTGTCGTAGTGGCTTACACGCTGGATTTTGTTGAGGCCGCCTCCAAGTCTTTCATGTACATTCCTAAGTCAGTAACAGGAAGGCGTTTAAGGCACCTGCTCGAGTGTCTTAAGTCTTGAGGAACGTGGCAGCATCCTTCAGCTCTCAATCTTTAAAGGGGACACCCCGTTCAGAGCGCAGCTGTTGGCCTTCTCTGGCGTTGTGAAAAGTCTCATTACAAAAAGGTGTGACTTAACTGCCGGCAGAGTGGCAGAGCGGTTCTAGGCGCTACAGTCTGTAACCACGCGACCGCTACGGTCGCAGGTTCGAATCCTGCCTCGGGCATGGATGTGTGTGATGTCCTTAGGTTAGTTAGGTTTAAGTAGTTCTAAGTTCTAGGGGACTGATGACCTCAAAAGTTACGTCCCATAGTGCTCAGAGCCATTTGTGATTTAACTGTAAGAGGGCTTGAGAGTAAATTACACACTTACCTTAACAGACGTGTCGTATCTTGTGAAGTCTACTAGTTGTTTTGATTCATGGGTATTTTGAAAAAAAAAATAAAAAAATATTCCTACTGAATGGCCAAACGAAAACACAACACTCTTGTCAAGCAGATTGTTCCATGAATTGCATTGTGAATGCTATGGTTGGTTCGTTGAAAAGTACTGTTTTGCCGTTGTATGCTGCATAAAAACCGAGACAAAATGATTCAAATGGTTCTGAGCACTATGGGACTTCACTTCTGAGGTCATCAGTCCCCTAGAACTTAGAACTACTTAACTAACCTAAGGACATGACACACATCCATGCCCGAGGCTGGATTCGAACCTGCGTCCGTAGCGGTCGCGCGGCTCCAGATTGTAGCGCCTAGAACCGCTCGGCCACCTCGGTCGGCAAACCTGAGACAGCGTAGTTAAACTAGTGTTCTGCAAATATAAAGTTCCGTAACATATTTTCTCTGCAAAGCGGTTACCTGGCCAGGTGGCAGCACTGTCGTGTTCACTCCCGAGAAGCAGAGAGTGCAGACAGTAATAGAACACTCTCCAGTACTGTTACACGTGGAGCGCTGTCACATGTGTATGAAACTGAATATTGTGCCCATTTAGAACAAGAACAGAAAGAAGATGTACAGGTATAATGTAGCTCATCTTGGCTGCTAACGATGCTTCTTTGTAAGGATCTGTATGTTACTTTCCACAGCTGTGTCTTTTGGCCTGCTGTTTCATTGGTGGATGAAAATGTCGAGTCTTTTTTCGAATCTGTTGCAAATGATTTTATTATCTTTTCAATTTCTTCGTCCGTCGAAGTACCGCTTTTCTCATAGTCTCTACGCACTACAATGGTGTGGTATACGTCCTTGATAGTAGTCTAATAGTCTAATGTCACAACAGTAAAATCGAGCGTCAGAGTGGTAACTGTCCACTTGATGTTGACGCGTCCCTTTAAATTCTATTACCTTGAGATGAATGTCTCTCTATATCTAGGATCGGCCCTTGATGAGTGCTGTGGATTCGATCTAAAGCGGATTTTCTCTTAGCCGGGAACCGTTTCTTAAACTGTTTTGGCATTCGCGTGCTTTGTATGTGGTTGATAGTCCTCGGTGTCGATGTACTGCATTGTTATATTGGCTGAAAAAGGGGGTGTGAAAATTCAGCACTGATCACTGTAAATGATGTAGCCGACAGTTGCACAGTTGCGTTTCACAGTTCTTTACTTCGCCCCCCCCCCCCCCCCCCATTTTACACGGCTATATGGCGAGTTAACTATTGGCAAATTTTGATAAGCCTCATTAATAGGTCGCAGGCAAACATCAGCATACTGCTACAGTAGTTTACCCTACAAGAAGTAAAACCTAACCACACAGATCATGCAAAATAATACTGTACTTATTGAAGAGACACTGTCATTGTTTCAACACACGGCCTATTTGTGTTACCCTTATTTCACAGTTAAATTGATGCGTTGTTGTTGACCTAATTAGCACGGGTTTCTCGTCTGAAAACCAGCCGTAGACTGACTGTCTCGGGACCAAAAATCGGGCCTTTATATATAATCACAATAATAGGCACTGAAACTACACATTGTTCGATGTTTAAGTTGCAGAAATTACAATTAAAACGTAACTCATTTAATTAAATGAATACATCGAAAAACTGGTTATTTCTAACAGTTTCTTCTACTACAAGAGTTAGACCAAATTATTTGTTTCAATCATGAAATTAACAGATAAAGTTACGCAAACAATACTTTGGACAAAACGTAATTACTTTGGAATTAATGAAGAGCTGGATTTGCTAACATGTTTTCGAATAGAGCCAAATAAATACTTTAAGAATCCTAGTGATTGTTTTTCCAAATTATTACAGAATTTATATTTGTCTGTAAGTCAGCAATAGAATTTAAGTCACGGAGCAATTACTGATTTCACTCTATAAAGAAAGATATTAACTAGGAATAGTCAAAATAAATCAGGAAGTTAATTACATACACAAAACTAAGCACAAAATTAGATGTCATGCTATATTTTTTTTAAACTGAGGGCCAACCTTTCTCTTTTATGAAAATGCAGGTTATAGTCCCGTATGTTAATGGTAATTAGTCAAAAATGAAAAAAAAATTTAAGGAGGCAGATGGCAAAACAAGAGGGGAAGTAAAAATATTCCAGCTTGTTTCGTCACACTGTCTTGTTGATGTCATTGAAAATTTATTTCAGTCGCTGCAATAGCTCGTTTGCATAGCCGTTATGTGTAACTTTCAACAATATTTTAGATATTTTTTTCTAAATTAGTTGTTCGGATGTTTAATATTCCAGAACCCATTCGTCAATAGGATACGGCCGAAATTTTTCATACAGAGTAAGTGCCTTTTCCTATTTCCAGCCGGCCATTGTGGCCGAGCGGTTCCAGGCGCTTCAGTCTGGAACCGCGCGACCGCTACGGTCGCAGGTTCGAATCTTGCCTCGGGCATGGATGTGTGTAATGCCCCTGGGTTAGTTAGGTTTAAGTAGTTGTATGTATGTCTAGGGGACTGATGACAGATGTTAAGTCCCATAGTGCTCAGAGCCATTTGAACCTATTTGCAGAAATATTTCGTCTCTATCGTCTCTCCGAAATTTGCACTCTCATATTTGTCGTTAGTTTGATGTTTTTGTGTGCTACCAGAGTGTTTTGTGCAATCGTTCATTTCGTTTGCTGATGGCGATCTGGGAATAAGATACAGCGTTTGAGGTAAATTGCCGATAATGTTACACTGCACCTGTCCCAAAATGGGCCTCGTTTTATTCAGTGCTCAGAACGATAGTCAGTAGGTCATTGTGCATTGGTCCCATATGCTGACCTTAAACTGTTCTAGTAGTTTTCCACATGCCGATGATCTTTCGGTGTTACATACCGGGAATTCACGTTCACCTACGTTTAAAGTAATTAAAGTCTGGAGTGTGCTGGACGATCACCATCCACAACAGAGCGAATCCTGATGATAGCAGAAAAAGTATTGTTGCCTTCGTTACACGTTTTTCAGCCTGATTTAATTTGATTAAAGTTCTTTTTTCCTTCGCCGCCATATACAACCAGATACATTCTGCCTCCGTTCCGTGTTATGGTGTAATATGTTATTGTGCCGTAAGCCTGTTTTCGACTTCGTTATGTTGGATGTTGAATAGCACCTTGTTGAAGTTATAGCTCTTCTCCCTAAATAAATCACTGTCTCAGTTGTCAAATTGAGGTCGCCTTCTTAGCTGGCGCCACCACCACTCTCGTTACTCAGTACGAATATTCGATGATGGTCAGTGATGCCTTAAATGTAACGTCGAAAAAGTTGCAGAAGTGTAGTCATGCGGGAGCCAAGTGGAAAGTGCTCTCTTGTGAAGCTGTCACCTGTGAACAGAAGCCGTGCTGAGGGGGCCGGGAACTGCGTGGGCGGCCCCTGCGAGCCCCGTCTGCTCTTCCCACGCGCACCTCATTTCCTGAAACCGTGCAGCTATTCATTACTTTCAGCACGAGGCAGCGTTCATCCAGATGGTGGGAGGTTCCAGGAAAGCTGTCATTTCACGGGAAGCGCTGGATCACAACTGTGGTAGGGGTGACCTGTGCCGTCTGACGTTGCGGGCACGTGACCTGCGAGTGAAACAGGCCGTGTGACCTTACGGGGTCACGACGGTTCCCGTGGCAAATACCAGCGCATAAAGGTCACCGCGTGCTGGACTGTGTGCGCGCGTCCGCCGCTACGCTGTCTGCATGCCAGAGTTCTGCGCTGGTTGCGGTAAACCTCCGCAGGCGCGCACCCGGCCTCTGGCGTGGCCCCTGTTCATCGGCGCAGCTTCCCAGACACGTCGCTAGTTAGCTTCTCACCCCGTAAAAAGAACGCATTAAGGATGGCGTGTGTTGGTGGAGATGAAAATTGTGTAACACTATATTTAACACATTTCTCGTTATTTAAGCTAAACCCGTAAGACAAATTTAGAAAATCGGTATCAGATAATGAACAAGTCTCTGGGTATTTTGAAGCATATTATGTAAATTATATATAATGTACAAAAACTACGAAACCTGGAAGAGGTTGTGGTTGGTCCACTACGTAACTTTTCCGCAAGTTGACTGTTCCGCACTCGTTGTTGTATACAGAAACAGAAAATTTTGGGCACAGTACAGATTAGGAGCGCATGACCTATTTTTCGGGCAGTTGACTACTCGGCCGATAGCGAAAATCAGCGTGCATTGGCCTACTGGGTATCGAGCACAAAGCATTTTTGTGTGCCGTTCGGGTGTGAAACAAGGACGTCGTGGAAGATAGAAATGAGAGACAGAAGCCTTTCAACTGTGGTATCACAGGAAACATTTGGAGAAAAGATGCACCTACCAGGTATAGAACCTAGCAGTTCGACAAGGCGTCGAGAACAACATATCTAATAAATAACACAACAAACGAAAGGACAGAAAGGTTGAACATCATGCTGGAGGAATGGTGGAGGGAGAATTGCTGGGACATACCTACAGACGAATACTTTCGACATATAATCGATTATGGTCGCTGCAGCAGTTAGGCTTAAGTGGAGAAGGTTATCTGACAAGGCACAGAAATGGAGAGTTGCATTAAGTGAATCTTAAGGTTGCTGACGACAACGCGCCAGCGGTTAAAGCATGAGATAGGAAAAAGTGTGCGCTTGTACTTATAAAAAGGAGACTAATTAAATGGCAAATAAAATGTTTGGAACATTCATTTCTGATAGACAAGTGAAAAGTCAAAGCAGGAGGTCATACATACAATTACGATTAAGCCCATCAAAGTTTGGAACACCAGAATGTAGGTCAGTTCTTAGATACATCACTTGAAATTATGTTAATGTATTACATTAACCATCAGAATATCGTTCGTGACAGTACTTGAAGCACGAAAATCCTTTTAGTTACCTTAGCGTAAATGAAAATACGATCTCAAAAACATTGCCAGCAATACAAAGTCAGATTTTATTTATTTGAAATTTGGAAAATAAGACAAACAAAAAATGAACCCACTTCGCGTTGTTTCTACAAAATGTAATTCAGTCGGCCGACTAAGAACAGTATACGAGCAGCCTGCCAAGTAAAATTATATTCCTACCCCTTCTGCGCTGTGGCGGCCGGCCGAAAATTTTATCTCCGGTTTCAAATTCTATTGTAGACCGATTTTCCGATCGTCCATGCGCTCGCTGTCGTAAGAAAACGATACTGTGATCGGCCGTCTGGAAAATCGTGCATTTGTGCCTAGCCTTCCACGATCCGAATTCCCCCCGTATGAGGGCAACAGACGTCTGATAAAATTCTTATTTTCCCCAGTATTTGTCGGACGACGAGATACAGTGGATACAAGGAGGAGTCATGAGCATATTTGCATAAAGGAAGACTTCATGAGATGAATAACAACGCAAAATCAAAGTGGAGCCTCTATTTCTTTTAAATACATTGAAACAACGGAATACAAATAGATTTGTGTAAGCCAGAAGGGTGTTAATAAACGAGAAATCGTTTAATTATATTCCAATGGAATTGTATAGGAAGCTGTTGCATTGTCTCTGAGCCATTGCTACTCAGGCAGAAATGAAGGAAAACTTTCTTCTGCAACATAAAGTTTTAGATACTTTGGTTGTAAACGATACACAGATTTGATGCACACTAGGAATTTTAGTATGTGATAAGTATTAAAAGATTTTCCGTTTATGTGTTTTTCTTGCGTTTCTGTGAATGATCGTTCTTCAGTTTGCTATGGCAGCTAATGAAAGTTTTTTCAGTATATGCCATGTGCTGACATAATTACGTTGCGGCTGTTTTTACCTCCTTGTTCAAAGGAATGCGAATTGCTGACAATGACGACTACGAAGACGGTGACGACCATGACTCATGCTTTAAATGACGTTCTGTAAGTTACTAGTACGTGTTCATTATAGCTTAGCACGGCTTACTATTGTGTAATGCGGAATGACACTTTCATCCCTCAACACAATGTGATGAAACTTTTGAGAATCGTGCTCAGATGTTGGTAACAGCATCGTGCAAGGTATGTGAAGGCCTTTGACATTGTTCATTCTGCCAGGAAATTTCATTTCGGCGCACTCTCAGGCGCGATATACGTTTCGTTCTCGAAGCACTCACTGGAATGTGAAAAACCTGTTCCCTGCCCTACACTTTTCCTACTTACTGTGGATTTTGGAAGAATAGGATCGACTTGAAACTTTGAAAGGAGCTGCGAGGCACTCCTCGATTAGCTGAAGTTCATATTCTCGTCTTCTCACCTTGGACTGACTTAATGTTTTACTCCGTTATGTAGTTTCAGGCAGTCGTTAAGTTTACAAAGAGAGAGAAGAGCACATGGAACCACACTGAGAGGTCCCAACGACCATTTCGTTCAACATTACCCAAATAATTTAAAATCCAGATTCAGATTCCAGTTAACAGAGACGATGACGAATCAAAAGACTGTAATCACAGTTGAACTGCGTGCATACTTAATGAGACGATAAACTTTGTAGGCAAATTTTAGCCTTAAAAATACGTTTTCCAGGAATTCCTAATCGACCAACTTATTTTCTTGATAAAAGATTATTGGACCAGCAGGACCGCATAATTTTGAGTTTTATGGAAGCCAGATCAATAAAATAATCGTAAAATTGCGTTCTGTTCAAAAGGTCTACTTGAGCCGTTACGTTCAAACTTGCTTCGCACACAACGTCCGTGTATGGAGACTTTTTTAGTTTTGGCGCCGCCTCGGAATAACAACCAAAAGCGCCGGTGGTTGGTCCCGCCCCCCTCTGTTTCAACTTCCGCTGGAGGGACAGTGCTGCCTCCTTAGCCAGGCTGGATAGAACTTCTTTCTCTCGGAGGAGCCACATTGGTGTGTGGCAACCGAGGTAATGAAAACGAGACACAAACGATCCGAAGACCCACTCTGAAGAGTTTCTGGGTGCGCTCGGTCGATTATGATACGTCGGAAGATTGGCGTGCAAGTCAGCCATTAACTTAGTCCTAGAATTTTCTGGATTTCTTTGCTTTGAAGTCAGTCGTGTCCAGGAAAGGTGCGGTAAGAATCCGGTTGCGATTTAAGGAGACACACGGCAGGCTCGCGAAGCAGTGACGACACACACTCGCTTCTGGATCTGCAATCACTTCGTCGACCGTTATTCAATGTATCTGTGGTAAGGAACACGCTAGAGGCCTTGTTATCATCTCAATCTCTCACTTAGCTCAGTTACTGTGTGTGTACCTCCCTTTCGTTGGTCCTCTTAATAACGCGAATATTTTCCCTAAAAGCTAGACGAATTGTGACTTCCTTTTGTAGTTCTTGTAGTCCTTTCCCGTGGGCAACTTGTTTGTGCCAATAGTGTACCAGAGTTGCGCATTCGTAGCAGTCCCCACTTCGTGAAGGTTGACTCATGTTTTCGCCTGTCCTTAAAAGCAATACACACATTTTAATTGAACTGTAGCATCACAGTTATTTCTGTTGCCTTTTCTCCTGTCCCCATAGAATTTAATCGTATCTCAGCTGAAACACCTGTTTTCGTTTGCAAGCTCTGATACTGCCGATCAAAGCGAAAAACTGTTTTCAGGTAAGCCCTAATTTTTCTGTGAAATTGCAGAAAGGAGTGACCTAGTTGAAGATAAATTTGTCATCAATTCATCTTTTCATTTAATTAATCGCCTTACTAAGAATGACGAATCATTGAGATAATTCCCTCCAAAGTTTCACAAGCCAGGACACTCCTAATAATTTTTCCATTCAGAAAGCTACAGTAAAATACCAGGCATTGTTCCACTGTATGTTAATACGACTACGTAAGTTTCGAGTTTCTTTTGCGTATTAATAGTAACATTACACTTACTCTCCTCATCTTTCGGGCGTGCGTCCGAGTTGGTATTATTTATCCTTCCCATATTTCAGCCGACAACTCATAGCCATCTTCAGGATGAGTGCTGGCAGAATTTAAATCACTTGACACGATATTGTGACATAAACGCGCGTTGTGAGGTAGCGGGCGAGTTGTGGCGCCCTGAAAATATTCTAAGTTAGGAGTTGGCGTGGCCGCACGGACCGCTCGGCAGGGCGGGACCCGGCAGCAACCGCGTGGTGCCGAACGTTAGCCGGAGCAAGAGGGGCAGCCCCAGCGTGTGGTCCAGGCCGACCGCGTGGCTGGGAATTCCATGTTGACGCGGTGTCGAGGACTGTGTTTTGTGTCGATGAAGGGGATGTGTATGGCGGGAGTGCCAAAGATGGCAGACTTTGTGAAACCATAGTAGACATTTCACAGCTCATGTACAAATTAATAATAACCAGAGGAATCTTGATACCTCAAAAAGAAATGTGTACATTACCATTATTTGCACGATGATTCGCTTGGTGTAATCAGATTTTCAATATCTTTATTAGTTTAAAGTTTGATATCTGACTGTAAATTATACAAGTAACACCCAGCAACGAATTTCCAAAATCTAAACGGGTCATCCGATTTTTTCGATCGATGTGTCTTAAAAAAAAAAAAAAAAAAAAGCTATTAGTGTAAACCTAAATTGGTATGAATTACAGGCATGTAACTTGAATAGTACACGAGTTATTGGAGATCAAAGTGGCTGATTACTATTGATCGTGTCAGGGCGTAAGTACTCCACAGTGGCACGAAAAAAAAACGGTAGTAGCATGTTTATAAATTTATTTATTCGTCTATGTCTTTGTTTGTATCCGATATGTACTATTCAGGATAAATTGTTCAAATATTTGCTGCGGATTAGAAAGCACTGAGACATTAGGCTGCTTACTTACTTCTGTCCTATTCCTTTGATATATGTTTATTTAATTTGTGTATTCAATAATATGTGTTAGAGAGTGTTTATGGTCCAGCCTTAGGAATACTTATTTAATTTCAAGGTATTTAAATGTAAATCCAGTATTTCGTATGTGTTTCGGTATGTTTGTGAGTGTGTGTTGGCTTGGAGAAATGGCGGGAGCGCTGTAGCCAATCACAGCGCTCGTTAATGGGGTGACAGTATGGAAGTGGGGGAGGAGCATTGAGTCGCACAGGACAGAGGTGGTTCTGGACGGGAAGTGGCGACGTTCAGTTGCGGGAAAGACTTGGAGAGAGGAGCAGTTTGAGCGTGGTCGCGAGAGATGGAAATATTTCCTAGTGCACATCTGTGCACTTGTGAGATTTCCGTGACTTCTGCAGTGAAGACGTAGTATGCGTTTAGAAGTGAATATCTCGCGAGCTATGTTGTTGTTCATAACTAATTACGTGAAGTAGGAATGTATTGTGTCCCTGTTATTCAACTTGCATATTTAATTGCTAGACCATCGACACCAATAAGTGTTTTACAGTAATAAATGGGATTCTTAAAGGTACTTCCCGTATCCTACTCATCATTTAAAGTCGTTAAAATAGTACCTGCAGGTTTTATTCAATTGCAATCCTTCATTTATAAATTTCTGTGTTACGTTCAAAATTCGCAATTGCCGAGTTATAGAGTTTTAGACCATTCGTTTCATGTGTGTATATTCTTATTGTATTTGGCCTGTAATGCGGCAACTACGTATCCCAGCCCCTAGACTTTTTTTTTTTGAAAGCCAGCAGCGTCCATCAAAAATAACACCGTCGTCGACCAGCGCTTCTTCAGTTGTAGATAAAACTTTATCCTAAGAGTAAACCGAAACAAGCGCAGTCAGCTAATCCACAGTGCTTGCGAATTATATGCTTCATCACTGAAATTGGTGCCATATGTTGCAATTTTAGGCAGTGAAAACTCAGAACAGTGATTCCTTTGAGAGCGCAGACGTGAAATGCTTTACATGATTTGTCAAGCTGGGAACACTCCTCACGGTTGAGTAGGTTATCTGCTAATCGTATTTTCAAAGCTTCCATGACGATTGATTCTCAACACATGCGCGTTGCCCTCACAGTATTGTGTTAAGTGGTTGAAATTCGTCCAGAAATATCGGAAGAATAAATAATCCTATCACGGACGAAAGGTGATGGAACATTCTGTCCGCCGGGAAAACATCAGGTTATAGGATATTATCCGTATTTGGTATATCTGTTGTTTAATGTTAGATAATGTTAGTGAACATTTCTAGTTTGGTAAAAGTCTACCATTAGGAACTCCAATCATTGTCAGAGCACTATGTGGTTGTAATTCACTCTGCCAACCCATGGCCAGCGCTACCGGTTACCCCGAGAGGGAGCATGGTAATTGATTTGCAGTAACGCTTCATTAAATGAATTTTATTGGGGTAAGATAATTCAGATACCGTATATTGAGGTTTTAGCCGGAGATAACTTGTGTGAAAATGTACATGGTGTCTGTACCGAAATGTCCTATTTTCAGTTTGCCGCTGTACAAAATGAAATGAAATAAATTCATTTCCTTTTAAAAAATAAGTTGTATGACGACGTAAGTTTCAAAAAATAATTTGTGTCATCAGATCGAAACACTGCAAGTAAGCCCCTGCGGTGACGCGAAGAAAAACTAGTTTGTATTCAGTTTCAATTGTGGTCCTCCGCTGCGTGACTGGAGGAATGCTACCGATGACTTGCACAGTCCGAGCACGGAGGTCTCGAAGGTCACACACTGTAGTGGCTAACACCCTGTCCTTTACGTAGCCCCAGAGAAAAAATCCACTGGTGTGATGTCAGGAGAACGTGATCCCCAATTCACGGGTCCATATCGGTCAACCTAGCGTTATGGAAATGTTCGATTCAGAGTTATCTGAATGTCCAGCAACCAGTGAATGTGGACCCAAACGTTTTGTAGCAAATCAAAAGTCTCCGCCATGTCAAGATCAAGATACGACATTCCTGAGTCTCCTCAGCAAAGAAGAACGGTCCAATTATCTTGTCACTCAAGATTCATTGGGAGAGTGCTTAGAAAATGTAGTCCATCAACAAAGGAGGTGGCTTACAAAACACTCGTTCGACCTATACTTGAGTATTGCTCATCAGTGTGGGATCCGTACCAGATCTGGTTGACGGAGGAGTTAGAGAGGATCCAAAGAAGAGCGGCGCGTTTCGTCACAGGGTTATTTGGTAACCGTGATAGCGTTACGGAGATGTTTAATAAACTCAAGTGGCAGATTTTGCAAGAGAGGCGCTCTGCATCGCGGTGTAGATTGCTCGCCAGGTTTCGAGAGGGTGCGTTTCTGGATGAGGTATCGAATATATTGCTTCCCGCTACTTATACCTCCCGAGGAGATCACGAATGTAAAATTAGAGAGATTAGAGCGCGCACGGAGGCTTTCAGACAGTCGTTCTTCCCGCGAACCATACGCGACTGGAACAGGAAAGGGAGGTAATGACAGTGTCACGTAAAGTGCCCTCCGCCACACACCGTTGGGTGGCTTGCGGAGTATAAATGTAGATGTAGAACTCACAACAAACTTCCACTTTCAGGCTATCTCGCAATTTCTCGCTGATAATATGTACATTATGTGAATCACAAATGCGGATGTTATGCCTACTAACACTTCCAGAGATATGGAATACGGTCTCATCAGAAAGCATTGCACTTGATAGGAAATGAGGACTCCGGTCGATTCTGTTAAGTATTTCGCATGCAAATACATATCGCAGTTGCATGTCAGCGGGCTTCATGACCTGCGGAGTCTGCACCTCGTATGAGTACAGATGCAACCGCTTTTTGAGGACCTTATGAATAGTTGCACGCGTCATCTGCAGCCCCTGAGTAGCTTGACGAAGTGATTTGTGTGGACTTCGTTGGAACTCTGGGCGGACATTCTCGGCTTTTTGTTCAGACACACGTCGATCCCTTGCATGCCGCTACGAAGTGCTGCGAGTGTCTAGGAACTGCCTATGTCATGCTTTTATCCTCTTGGCATGTGGTGCTACCAGTTTTACAAATGTTGACCCACTTATCCAAATCTGCGGAAAAAATTAATACAGTATTTGGGTCAACATTTGTAAAACACTTAATTCCTCTCTCTCAAACCCCACCCTATGGGGAGAGGAGTGTTTTAGTTTTAGTGAATAAAAATTTATGAAGTAATAAGTATTTTTTATTTATCCGTAACCATGTATATCAACGCCGTGTTACCGTTGTGGTCCTGCTGTAAATACAAGATATACGCTGATGACTATCTAAGTACAAAACCAATAAACCTGACAACAGCTATCCAGAATTTCAGTCCTACCCAATGTTCATTGTCAAAATGGTCGCAGAATACAGGATTAAAGCTCAACCCATCCAAGACCCAAGCGGTCCTGGTTGGCCATTCTAGGCTCAATAGACCGAAATATCGAAAATATCTGCCGTCTTCAATTCTAAATGCAACAAATATCAACTCCTCTCCCTACGCTAAGAATCTAGGAGTAATAACAGACGAAAATCTAAATTAGGTAGAGCGCACAGCTGCAGGAAGGTATAAGCGTCTCTTGATGCCCTTCAATCATCATCATCATCATCATCATCATTTAAGACTGATTATGCCTTTCAGCGTTCAGTCTCGAGCATAGCCCCCCTTATAAAATTCCTCCATGATCCCCTATTCAGTGCTAACATTGGTGCCTCTTCTGATGTTAAACCTATTACTTCAAAATCATTCTTTACCATTTGTTTGCCAAGTCGTATGTTTGGAGTCCCTGGCTTGTCAGTTAGAGGTGGGACTCCGTCACCTCCAAAGGTCCGAGGCATTTTGCTCTGATTGTTGCCAGCATCATATTTAAAGTACCAGGGAAGCAGGTTGCTAGCCTTACTTGCCCCGAGTCCCATTGGGTTTTACCCCTAACGGCTGAGGGACTAACCGGTGGATTTGGTAGTCTTTGCCGTATGAGCACAAAGGTGACCACGACTCAGAATATGTCCGAGATGCCCAGCCTTATTCCAAAGTAACTGGTATCCCGACTGTCGGGACCACTTACTTGGCCACTCATACGTTGCCCATGGTTCATGAACTAGGACATGACTACAGGAACCCACACCATGAACCACGATGCCCTACAAAAATATGAAAAATTCTTCCATTTTGACCTGATAAAGAAACTGTCACTACCGCTACCAAATGCTTATTACAGCGACGTTATCATGCAAGCTTTTTGTTGGGAAAGCTCACGGCATCTTGAACAAGTTCTAACGCCTGTGGTCGATTTATCAGTATTTGCTTGTATTCCACCATTTTATGCACAGCTATAGTGCCTACGCGCTGACACGCACAGGGATTTCCATACACGTCGTCTCCCCTACAGTCTTATCCGTGTACTCTACCCCTCATATATCTCCTCAACTTAACGCTTTTCTCTGAACAACAGGACAGGGGCATTAGTTCCCATCCGAGTAAAATCCCACTCCATTACTAGGCTGCTTTCTCGAAGTCGTTTTCCAGTAACAGGAATCCACCTCTGGAATGACATCCCCCGTTATGTCAGAGTTCTGAATAACGTCTACAGCTTTAAAAGACAATTAGTGACATACATGGTGGAGCAACAATGATGTCCAGCTTTGTACAAAAATGTCCAATTTCAGTCTTCGCTGCCCTTAATTTATTTATCTTTAAATAGGCTGTTTTAGGCCAGCTGCCTATCTCCAGACCTGTTAAATAAAACTGACAGTTGACTCAAAACTAAGCTTCAGTCGCTACGCCACCTTGGCGCAGCGGTTCACACAACTGCACGGATTATCCTGGCACGCCTGCCTCCCTCCTAGATCCAAATTCTCACTGCGTCCCAATCTGCTTTAAAGTAGTACTATATATGTTTTATTGGTGTGTGTTAACAGCGACAGTAAAACACGAAGAGTAACCAGTACTCCAGCACCGACAGCATCGTACTGGCCCATGCTGACTGCTTCCGCGCGCAGTAGCGCTGGGCAGCAACTGTTGGTGAAATACCATTTAGTCCACGTGTTTTACTGTCCCTGTTAACACATATCGATAAAACATAATAGTACTGCACTAAGTTGGGACAGCTCAATCGAGAGGGCACGTAAAATTCCACTTTTAAAATAATTTTGCTTGTATCGGGAAACAAACGGACAATTTATGTCGGCACTCCGAGTCGCATGAAAGATTTGATGAGCAGTATTTATTTGGCCTGACTCCTGCTACACATTACAGAAACGAAATTACGAATATCTGCCAAGAGACCAGAGATAATTCACTTGACGACTCTTAGAAGAGACATTCTGTATGCAAGGAATCGGCCCAATCAAAAGTGTGTACGTGATTATCAATTTATTACTCTAAATTATATGTCCCATGTTTAAGTATTTATACTCTCTCTAAGACAGCGTCAGCTCCAGGTTCGAGATGGGACGTCAGAATTTCACTGCTTAGGTTGGTACCAAAAGGTTAAATTCTTTCGAGGACACTTACGAAACCGATTTCTCTACTGCTTTTACAGAGGAAAAAAAATAGTCATTGTGTTGTAATAATAGAGCATTAGAATTAAATAGTGGGTATATCTAAGAATGGATACATTTAATCATTCGCTGAATAAGGTGTTTGGTTTCGCTTATTTGTGAGCTATTCAACTATGAAGAAGTGCTCGTTTGCAGAACGAGGAGTCAGTTACAGCAGGCACATTAGTTCAGCAACAAGTATCGTCTGGAAGATGTCTCAAGCACGCAGGATACCAGTCGCTCAGATACTTTAAGAGAAGTAACTGGAACACGTGGACAGAGTGAAACTGTGAATTGCACGCTGAAACAGGTCACAGGTACTCAGGGCTGAAGCCAGCACATACTTGTGACATCTGGGTGCAGTTTCTTGTCCTGACATAAACTTAAGTAATCAAAAGTAATCGGACACCCTTACGTAACGTGGAACTGAGAGAAGCAGTGACAGCAGAGTTAATCGGTCAGGAGAGGTCAGTGGACTACTCATTGGATGTCAACTTAATCATCAGGAACATTTAAACCCTTCTAATGCTGCACAAGTTGACTGTTGGTGATGTGTCTGTGAAGTGGAAAGGCGAAGAAACAACCACAGCCAAACCAAATCCACGCCGGCCTGTGTGGCCGAGTGATCGAGTGGTTCTAGGCGCTTCAGTCTGGAACCGCGAGACCGCTACGGTCGCAGATTCGAATCCTGCCTCGGGCATGGATGTGTGTGATGTCCTTAGGTTGGTTAGGTTTAAGTATTCTACGTTCTAGGGGACTGATGACCTGAGATGTTGAGTCCCATAGTGCTCAGAGCCATTTGAACCAAATCCACGGGACCCCAGGTGCAGACGGACAGGGAGTGTTGGGAAGTGCAGAAGGTCGTTGTCAAAAATCAACAGAAGGAATCACTCGTGGATCGTAAAGCGCTACCACCAGTGCAGCTAGCACAATGACTATGCATAGGGAGTTAAAAAGAATGGGGTACAATGATCGAGAAGCTCTTCACAAGCCACACATTTCAGTAATCAGTGCTAATCGACGCTTGAAGTGGTGTAAATGGCCGCGCCACTGGACAGTGTATTACTGGAAACGAGTGATTTCGAATGTTGAATCACGCTACACACCCTGTGATAATCCGAGAGAGGGGGTTAGGTTTGGCGAATTCCGGGAGAATTTACCTGCCATAATGTGAGTGCAAGAAGAGAAGTAAAGAGGAGCGGTTTTAGGATATAAGGATGTTTTTCGTGGTTAGGCTGGTCCGCTTACTGCACTTGAGCAAACGATAAAAGCAGAATACGAACACATTTTACAGCGTGGGGCACTGCTTAAATTTTGGTGCTACAGTGGTTACTAAGTTCCCCTGTTCATTGACAAAAGTCCAGCTAAGAACCATTTTTGTCTCACTCCACTGGACCTTGAACTGGAAATTCACTATTTCCAAGCTGCCACAACTTATGTTTACATGGTTGTGTGACAATTAGAATATCGAGTATTGAGTTTGCTCTTGGTCGTTTCAGCTAAACGTTACATTCAAGTGATCTTCTTAACGATGCTTCACCATTATGAGCCAAGCTAGAATATTTGTCGGCGTTCGAGTGCCTTAAAAGTTAGGAACAAAAAAACCGTTTAAATTGCTGCACGACCTGTGAACATCAACCTGAATTCGCGTGCTGACGTCAGACAGCGGGCGGCGCTAGTTGGCTCGGTGCCACGTGCGGGCTCGGGGCGTGGCCCGGCCCCGCGTCGTGACGTCTGCGTACGCTGTGAGTGGCGCTGGAGGCCCGCGCTGGCGCTGACGTGACGTCACGCGAGGGCGCGGCGTCTCACGCAGCTGCTGGTGGCTGCAGCTGCGGGCAGCGCGAGGTGACCGATGACGTCACCCGGCACGGATACACAGCCACAGTAGAGACTTTAGGGGAACCCAGCAGCTTGTGCGGCTAAAGAACGGAGACCCACTTCATCCGCTGGCGGAGCAAGAGGCTCTTACCTTGAATGATGCCTTCACCACCGCCGTCGTATTACCGCACACTCCCAGCCGACGTAAGTTTATAAGGCTATTGGTATTAGGTCTATAACTCTGCTTCCGCCGTTTTGCAATAGATGGCAGTAGCGGCAAGTAGGGTTCGGGTAATTGGTCATAGGTGTAATAGAATACGCTTAGGCATCTGTAAACATAATGCCATAAAAACATTAGTCGATTTGTGATTGCATCATAAGGTTATGCTCGATTAAGTACGTCAACTTACGTACCTGTTTCTCGCCATTTGCGGGAAGTTTTAATTTTCTGCTTTAACATGAAGAAATCTGCGGCTGTGGCTCTTATAATGCTGGGTAAGACCAATGGTGAGGGAACTATTAGTGTAAGAACGTGCAGAGAATGTTTTCAACACCTTACGAACGGTGATTTTGATGTCGAAGACCGGCTTGGCGGTGGAACACAGATCGTTTTCGTAGCTACTGAAACAGACGAAGACAGCCACAGGACATCATTATCGAAAGCAATTGATGCGTTCGTGCCCAGCACTGAAACACAGCGATACAGCGATAGACACACAAAGGTAATTTTGCAGCAGGTCATTGCTCGACCCCATGACGTAAAACCCGTCAAAATATATATGGAAACGTTGACATGAGAAGTCCTATCCCTCCCGCCGCATTCTCCGTACGTTGCTCTCTCTCTCACTACCACCTTTTTCGATCAGTGGCATACAGTCCGGCTGACCAGCACTTCGGATCATATGAACAAGTGCAACGTTGAATCGATTAATGAATCCCCACAAAAGATGCCCAGTTCTTCCGTCACGTGATTCGTATGCTATCCGAAAGATGGGAGACTGTAGTGGCCAGCTTCGGGCAAATCTATGAATCATAATTTTTTGAAAGTTTTACACAATAAAGCCCCGAACTTCGAGAAAAAACGGCGAAAGCAAAGTTGTAGACCTAGTAGCATTTCGACAATGCCGTATGTTCGTGAGACTAAAACAATTTTAAAAGCAAATCAGTATGAACTTACTAGCTCTGTCCCAAAAAATCATCTGGCCGGAAGGGGCCAAAGGACTCTGTGGCAAATACTAATCGAAATAGAACTGGAAAAATGTGAAATACTCGAATTCAAGACAGAATTATCACTTCGCCGCGTAAGGGGCGTTGAATTGAAAGTTCCTGGCAGATTAAATCCTGGGACATCTGCAAAGGTCCCAGGTATGAGTCTCGGCCAGGCACACAGTTTAATCTTCAGGAAAGTTCTAATACTTGATTCTTTTGGACAGCTTTTACGTGGAATTTCTAAAATCATTGGGGGGAAATTGCAACAAAAAAACTATTCACGCTGGTGTGTAGAAACTGGCGACATACCATCTGACTTCCGGAAAAGCATCAGCCACACGATTCCGAAGACGGCAAGAGCTGACAAGTGCGAGAATTATCGCACAATCCGCTTAATAGCTCATGCATCCAAGTTGCTTACAAAATAATATACAGAAGGATGAAAAAGAAAATTGAGAATGCGCTAGGTGACGATCAGTTTGGCTTTAGGAAAGGTAAAGGCACGAGAGAGGTAATTCTGACGTTGCGGTTAATAATAGAAGCAAGACTAAAGAAAAATCAAGACACATTCATAGGATTTGTCGACCTGGAAAAAGCGTTCGACAATGTAAAACGGTGCAAGATGTTCGAAATTGTGAAAAAAGTAGGGATTAGCTATAGGGAGAGACGGGTCATATACAATATGTACAACAGCCAAGAGGGAATTATAAGAGTGGACGAACAAGAACGAAGTGCTCGTATTAAAAAGGGTGTAAGACAAGGACGTAGCCTTTCGCCCCTACTGTTCAACCTGTACATCGAGGAAGCAGTGATGGAAATAAAAGAAAGTTTCAGGAGTGGATTTAAAATTCAAGGTGAAAGGATATCAATGATACGATTCTCTGATGACAATGCTATCTTGAGTAAAAGTGAAGAAGAATTACATGATCTCCTGAACGTAGCGAACAGTCTAATGAGTACAGAATATGGATCGAAGAAAGAAGAAGGCAATGAGAAGTAGTTGAAATGAGAACAGCGAGAAACGTAATATCAGGATTGATGGTCACGAAGTAGATGAAGCTAAGGAATACCTAGGCAGTAAAATAACCAATGACTGATGGAACGAGGGGGACATCAAAAGCAGACTAGCAATGACAGAAAGGGCAGCTCTGGCCAAGAGAATTTTACTGATATCAAATATCGGCGTTAATTTGAGGAAGAAATTTCTGAGGATGTACGTCTGGGGTACAGCATTGGATGGTAATGAAACATTGACTGTGGGAAAGCCGGAACAGAAGAGAATCGAAGCATGTCAGACGTGGTGCTACAGACGAATGTTGACAATTGGTTGGACTGATACGGTAAGGAATGAGGAGGTTCTGCGCAGAATCGGAGAGGAAAGGAACGTGTGGAAAACACTGATAAGGAGAGGGGACATAATGATTGGACGTCTGCTGAGAGATGAGGGAATGACTTACATGGTACTAGAGGGAGCTACAGAGGGCAAAAATTGTAGAGGAAGACAGAGATTGGAATACATCCAGCAGATAATTGAGGACGTTGGTTGCAAGTGCTACTCTGAGATCAAGAGATTAGCACTGGAGAGGAATTCGTGGTGGGCCACATAAAACCAGTCAGAAGGCTGATAGCAAAAAAAATGTCCCATCTGTCCCTGTACATAGTTTAACACTCCTTACCCTTATAAGCGACAAAATGTTTTATCAAGCATGACAGTGAAATACATATCAGTACGGACTCTCTGGAAATAGTAACAAATAAAACAGCTCAAGCTACTTCGTATTTTGTAAGTCCACCATGAGTTAAGGGGTGGCAAATATGCATACCAGTGAGTCAGGAGCTCAAAATCTTTGCTAAGGAAAAAAAAGTGAATACACCTTCAGCCGTCTAATTTATTTATTATTTTATATTTATTCTATATTTATTTATTTTATATTTATTATTTTATGTTTGATTTATTGTGTATTTCGGCTTTTTACTAAGCCATGTTCAGGCCCTCTGAAACGCCAAAACTGGTCGCATAAATAAATTAATTCAGAATATAGATGGCTGAAGATGTTCTTAACTTTTTATTTTATATTGAAGAGCCGAAGTCCCTCAACCATCTTGTAATATGCGGGACTAACAGAAACTTGAATGAGGAATATTGAAAAATCTGAGTTTGTGAACAGAAGGCCACAGGAGAAAGACATTTACCAGAAGGACTGAGATTCACTGCCAACATCAGACGATGCGTATAAACCACATTCCAACCATTTCAGTATCAGAGTAAGTTTCACAACTTTCATGAAATTCTTCTTTCAAGCACAGAAAACCAGTGTAACCTAGCTGCTGCATCTGTACTAGAAATTTTACCTTAGATTCACTTGTATTCTCCAGACTACCATCTGTTTTTGTAGTAATTTTTGAAACTGTAGAAATAGTTGCTAACTCACCTGCTTCAGTCTCACCTGCAAATTCTGAATCCTCTGTGTGCTTTTCTGTAACATCTTCCCACGAGTTCGTCACAAGATCAAACAGGTTATAGACCTAAAGAAACATTCACGAATGTCAGTATGATCCCTCTAACTATAAAAACAACAAAAAATTAGTAAATAAAATGCATATAACGTCCAAGTGTGAGCATAACGGTGTGCGTCGTGTTGCATATTTTCAGTAATCATCCATGTGCAATGTCAGCGAAAATAATTCATATCTCAGCACCTAACATTTTAGAGAAAATTCGTGAAACAGTATTATCTGCAGTGTTTATTTTTCATTATAAGAAGTGTTTCACAGCATATAGTAAGTAAAACCGGATGTAACTAGGATCTGAATTCAGAAGAATCTATTTGTTGACATGTGCGGCGCGGAAGAAGACTAGCTGTATGTATGCTTAGTAACTACTCTGTTATTGATTTTATACTTTATAATGTAGGAAATGTTGCTGTGAATTGGAGTTACCTTCGTCTGCATCAAAAAGGTAAATTCACAGGTGACAAATACTAGTTGAACACAAAAACACCTCTGAAGACGAGTGCCTCAAACGCCATCGGTAAAAACACACACACACACACACACACACACACACACACACACACCATTACTCACTTGTTCACTGACATCTCAAGTCTGTTGACTTAGAATCATAAAATTAGTTATCCAGGTTAAATACCAGGTTACGCGACTGTATTTAACCTATATAATTTGTATCACTGCAACTACGGAAAAAAGAGGCCAAAAACAATGATGATAAATAACTCATAACAACCATTTGACACTGGTAAACATCTATACCACTGGTCTTAGTTACATGGTTAAATGTCTCATTTTTGCCAATTGTATTTTAATCATTCACTTCTGAGTCGGCACCAAGGCTTCGCTGCCATAAAGCATGTAGGTTAAGCCATTACTTTATAAAAAATTAGTTTCGTTCCTTTCCTAACGTCGTTTCTAAAGGTTTTTTGAATAATTTCACATTCCGCTGGAATTTTCGAATGTACTGCACAGTCTCCCCGTCATTACAAAAACTTATGTCACACGCAACATAATTGAAAACTTGTTTTTCGTTTGTACCATAACACTATCTTTGCTCTGATGAATTCTTTTCTCTAAAAGCCATAATTTTCGTTTTATAAGTGAGGTTTTAAAGTTACGAAATTTATATAGATTGTTTAAAAGATGCATAATTTCTGTAACTGTGTCTGAAATACTAGAAACATCATTTGCTATCTGCAAAAATAAGATTGTTTGAATAGATCGTAAATATGTTATTAAGTATTCGACAAAAGCTGTTTTGAGGCAGTATTTTATTTCACCGGTTCAGTTTCGATCGGTGCTCATCATCAGCGATATTGTATTACACAAAACACACATGTTATTTTATAATAAGGTACTTACAATGTATATTGTAGAGTTTTATGGATCTGTGATTTCTCAGTTCATTGTAGTCTGGGCAAACCATTTATGCTGCGTTTAAGGCCCGGCGCTACCCTTGCAGGCCAGTTTTGAACCTCGTGTCACGAAGTTATGTAGGAGATTAGATGGACGAAATTTCTTGGTGTTGCTTCGCTTACACTTGTCTCAATCGTTAAGTCATAGACGGTCTAAATTTAAAGGTGATGTCTGATTATATAAACTTCATACATCAGTCGCATATCTTGACTTCGCTTGACATTAGCTTTCTCCCAGCTTTTGTTAGTTGCGCCAGATCTACAGCTGTTTGTTGCGCCTCCGTAGCATAGTAGTCGGCTGTTGCCATGCGGAAGACCCGAAACGATTCCCGGTATTGCCAGCGATTGTTCCTTAATGGAAGAAGTAGAACGAGGTGCACTCAGCCTCGTGAAGATTGATGCAGAATGCACTCTCGGGGCTGGACCACGAATCTGCCTTGGTAGAGTGTGTGTGTGTGTGTGTGTGTGTGTGTGTGTGTGTGTGTGTGTGTGTGTGTTAAAAATATCTCTTCAGTACAGTGTAATGTTTTATGTAGAGTATAAAACTGCAAAGGATTGAATTTGACGCAAAACTTTATTTTGTTTCTGTAGCAAAGTGTGCAGAATCCCGCGCTGTGTAAGCAGCGCCTTTGTGATTGGTATGGGCGCTGTTCTGTTCGAATATTCAACAATGTTGCCTGTAGACGTACACATAGACAAACAAATGATTACAATTTCAGAAAAAAAATGGATGATTTATTGAAGAGAAAGAGCTTCTCAATGTGAGGCAGTCATTATCGCATTGGTCTACCTCTGGCTCTTATGCTAGCGTGTATTCGGATTGGAATTAGCTGATAGAATTGTTAGGTGTTCTCCTGAGTGATACCGTGCCAAATTCTGTTCAATTAGCACTTCAGAACGTCGAAATCCCGAGATCGTTGAATAATCCTGTCCATGATGCTCCAAACTTTCTGAACTGGAGGGAATTCCGGCGTCTCTTATGGCCAACGTGGGATTTGGCGAGCGCGAAGGCAAGCAGCAGAACTCTCGTCGTGCGCAGGTGAGCGTTATCTTGATGAATTGAAAGCCTGTGGTGAGTTGCCATGAAGGGCAACAAAGCGGGGCGTATAATATCGGTGACGCACAGCTGTGCTGTAAGGATACCGCGGGTGACAACTAAAGTGGTCGTGCTATGAAATGAAATGTCACCTCAGACAATCACCCTGGTTGGCGGGCCAAATGGCGGGCGGTATTCCATAGCCGTCTGGAGCGTCTCGAGGCGCGCCTTCAGCCTGGAACATCATTGACTAGAATAGAATTGTCTTAAGTGACGAGTCCCTCCTCGTATTGAGCCCCTCTGACCGACCATTTCGGGATTGTGCCGATAACGTGCCAATTAGATAGAATTTGGCGCGATATTCCTCGGGAGGATAACTGCTTGCATAAGGTCCAGAGGTGGACCAAACTCATTATTGACGTGCTCAATTTGTAAATTTTTTCTTGAATGACTCAATTTTTCTGAAACTAGAATCATTCGTTTGTCTGTACGTGTTCATAACATCTACCGATTCCGTCCCACTCTGATAATTCCTTCGTGGTGAGTGTTCTTTTTTCGCTCATAGAGTGTAAATGACTTGGCACGCATTGAAAGACATACAGGATGGTTGTGCAGTAGTTAGTGCAAAATGCACAAATTGTGTCACTCACCTTTCAGTGATATTCTGGCCGTAACCACTCTGCTCTGCAACACTTCGTAGCTGAAAATACACAGGCAGTAGAGCGAGTTTCGAATCATGTTCAAAATGGTTCAAATGGCTCTGAGCACAATGGAACTTAAGTTCTGAGGTCATCAGTACCCTAGAACTACTTAACCGTAACCAACCTAAGGACATCACACGCATCCATGCCCGAGGCAGGATTCGAACTTGCGACCGTAGCGGTCACGCGGCTCCAGACTGTAGCGCCTAGAACCGCTCGGCCACTCCTGCCGGCTAGAATGATGTTCTAAACTTCAAAAATAAACTAACATATGTTCAGACAAAGCTCCAATAAAATTAACTTACTGAATCATACGTATATAAATTATTTCGTTTCCATTAGACAGTTAATCGTCCATTTGTTGGCAGGTCGTATTATTGCTAATTCAGTGTTTAACGCGTAAACAGTGAATATCTGCGATCTAGTGCCGAAATGAAGTTCACAAACACAGGAGGCTTGCTGTCAGTTCATACAGCTTCACACCAGAGGCACTGTTCAGTCTGGTTATATTACGGAAGTTTCTCAGTATTACGTTTAAACAAGTTTCGATAACTGTGAAAGATGGCGCACACATTATCAGTGCAAGTGACAGCACTTTCAAATTATTAAATTAGTACTGGATCTAGCACCCTTCTGTAAAAGCACTTTCATACGATCCTTAAAATATTAGCAGAAGCATTACGGTGTTTCACATCACGCAATTCAAATTTCCGTTCGGCACTGTCTCGCTATAGACCAAGAGATCAGCTGGTTGGATGGCGCTATTCCGTGCTTGGAGTGAAGACCAGCAGCAGCGCCATTCATGAAATTTTCGAACACTCAACAAGATGGGATAACTGTACAATCTCAATTCTTACCATTCCATCCAACGGGCGAATCGCAAATACATTGTTGTGCATTTGTATTTATCTTGCTGTGTGTTGCGCATTACATCGAGAAATTGAACTGTTTTGTGCGCTGTGCTTTTAACCGTATTATAATAAGATTTTTAGATAGTAATTGAAAACAGGAGTAAGTTGGATGCGTAAATCACGTTGCTCGTGATTTGACAGTTTTAAAGTGATTTGCAGTCACTTAGCCGGCCGGGGTGGCCGAGCGGTTCTAGGCGCTACAGTCTGGAACCGTGCGACCGCTACGGTCGCAGGTTCGAATCCTGCTCCGGGCATGGATGTGTGTGATGTCCTTAGGTTAGTTTGGTTTAAGTAGTTCTAAGCCTACAAAGTCGAAAAAACCCTCGTTTAAAGATAAACATTTCTGAATATGTCAGGTCAAACATAAGTGTTTTAATATGATTCTGCAGAAAATTTGCGAAATCACCAAATTACTTTCTTCTTGTTTCAGGTAAATAAGTTCGCAAGAAACTGCAACGACTGTCATGGATCCTTCCTGAACATTTTTCTTGGTGAGTCACTTGGCAACTAAAGTTCTAGTTACTCATTGGAGAAAATATAGGGCAAAATTTTTCGTAGTGCAGTAGCACGTAATGCCTACAAAGAAAACCAACAGTGAAATGAAATGACGTGGCAGTATAATCTTAATAGAAGTACAATTATGGGTAGATATCACTATACAAGCCATCCAGGTTTAGCCCCTGCAAGATAATATGTACGCCTATTAACGATAAAAGACATAAATATTTGAACTCATTCCGTAACATAAACGTCGTTGTCCAGTGACGTAAACTTCACACAGGAAGACAATTTCTAAATGATTCTCCATGAAGTGACCAACAAAGCACTCATTAGGAGGACATTCAATGGACGCCAAAGCCGCTTTCACAAGAGAGCAGACGTCTACAGGGACATGCTGCTAGGCGACAGAACTCGCACTGTGGTGTACGAAAATATTCAGAACGGTGGTACGATCAGGGAGCGTGTGTCAGTCACAGGAACATACTTTTGTTAATAAGTGACATAGAACCATTTCACAAGTCCGCGATTGCGATGTCACTAGTCAAAATAATTTTCCTTCTTGATCACTTATTTATTTTATTTTTCAACTAGGCGCTTTGGTGTGTTTCGAATTAGGCCATCAGCGTAATCGTATTGGAAGAACATCGATACAGCATATTTAGCCATAGGCATGTTTACTCGCTCCGAGACAATTGTTCTCGTAGCTGTATGGTGGTCGTATATTTGTCTTCATGCTTGATACGTGTGTGTGGTTTTGTAGTCCTTCAGAGGAGGTAACAGGTATTAGGAAGTACTGCAGAAACTTTCGCTAAAGAACATGAAAAACTGCTTTGCAGTCGTGAAATTTGTTGATAAACTGTATCCAATGACTTCTATTGCGCCTTCTCTTTTGTACTCGACGTAAAAACCAGACAGCAACCGTTTTCAGTTGATCCATTTTAGTCACAAGACTTACTGGCGAGCGTCAGCTGCTGCTAGTGGCGTAGAAGTCGTCCTACTCTGTCGGAGTCCTTTTTACTGTGGTAACCAAGCCCAGCATCTATTTTTTTTTTTTTTTTTTTACAGTTTGATGCACTGTAGATATATTTTTGGCCAACGGCCTTGCCGCTGGGGTAACACCGGTTCTCGTCAGATAACCGAAGCTACGCGCTGTCGGGCTGTGCTAGCAGTTGGATGGGTGACCATCCGATCTGCCGAGCGCTGTTGGTAAGCGGGGTGCACGCAACCCTTGTGAGGAAAACTGAGGAGCTACTTGATTAACAAGTAGCGGCTCCTGTCTCGGAAACTGACACACGGCTGGGAGAGCGTTGTGCTGACCACATGCCCCTCTATATCGGCATGCAGTGACGCCTGTGGGCTGAGAATGACACGGCGGCCGGTCGGTCCCGTTGGGCCTTCATGGCCTGTCCGGGAGGAGTTTAATTTAGTTTTTAGTTATTTCTTTGTGTGCATGAGGATGTGCTGTTGTTCACCGGACTTCATTTGCGCTCTAACGATTTCAAAAGTGATTTTCAAATAACATTCTAGACTCCACAACTCACCAAGGGTAAAGTTCGTTCTGTGACTGGACACTGAGACGATTTTCAGGATTATATTATGGTGGACAAAGCATGAATGCAGCCGAGAGTAAGCGATGCCAAAGGAATAGCACCGATGTGCAAAATAAGAATGTTCCGAATCGTGGCTATCAGATAATTTATAAGGAACAGAAACTGTGTTGGGCCGTATAGAACAAAGACGAAACATACTGCCGTGCATAGCTCGAGTACTGCGAGAGGCAGCATGTTGCGCACAGCGCAAGGTGGCACAGATGTTTTAGTCCCTCGTTCGAAATTTCACGGTATCCACAGCACGGTGCAAATTGCATAACAACTGACTGTAGCTTTTGTTTAATGTTGAAAGAATACCTCGGACACAGAGAGCACAAGATAAACGGGCGAAGATAAAATGTCAAGAGAGCAGACGTAACGAAGGTTCTCCATCCCAGACTCTGAAGGTGTTCCGATGTCGGTTTTTAATAGGTGGAAAAGTGATTGAACGCTTGTTTGAAGCATTTTTACGAGAGGCTTGATAAGTAATTGGAAAAATGAGACATAAACTTTATGAGAATTTATCTTTTCAACACTCACTTCGTAAATCGATAAATTTAGTTCATCGGATTTTGACATCTCTAGATAAGATTAGTCTAAATGCACAAAATAAACATTTGTCTCAGCTTCAACCTCGTCGTTTTATGTGGGTTTCCACTCACTTAGATACTCACTTGTATACTCGTTTAGGCTTGAGAGCAAAAAATAATCTCTGGGAGCCATTCTAGAACGCACAGCAGATGTTGAAGCATATTGAGACACAAATCTTTTAGTAGCATATCAGTGATAGTGTTGTAACTTTCTTCTGTGCATGGACATTTAGCTAAAGCAGTGGTATTCAGTCTGTTCCAGTTATCAAGAATAATACCCTCTGGTGATGAGTATGCAAGTATTGGGGAAAAGCTATTTCTGCACCACTTTCCATTGTTGCCAGATGTATCGAAGATGGCGGCGATGACGTCGTCCAGGATGGCAGATTTTGGCGGGAAGATAGGTCAATTGGGCTACTCCCACTAACCTAACCCCCTCCCCCAGAAAATGGCGGGAAGTTCAAATTCCATCAGGATAATGCAATATGCAATGGTTACCTCTACTAACTTAAGAAAACGGCAGGAAGATCGATCACGTGGACTACCTCCACTAACCTAAGTCATCCGACCGCCACCTCGTCTTATGAACTGGTGCCAAGTTTGTATTTTGGTGGGAAAATAGGTCACTTGGGGTATCTCTACTAGCCTAAGAAAATGGCTGGAAAGACAGGGCAGTTCAGCAACCTCCACTAACCTAAGTCACCCTACTACCACCTTTTCCTATGGATTGGCGGGAAGTTCAAATTTCATCACGGCAGTGTAACACACCACAGATACCTGTACTAACCTAAGACAAAGGTGGGAAAGAAAGGCAGTTGTGCTACCTCCACTATCCTAAGCTACCTGTTCCTAGGAAATAGCTGGGAGAGGACTCAGCCTGTGCTGGGCTGCTGGAGAGAGGAAGGAGTGTACTTTATTTATTTTGGAACAATTTATTTAGGGATCGAGTATATTTATCACAGTGATACACGCTGTGACATGCTTGGAGTCACGCCCCACAGCATACAGACATGCAAAGTACTCTTAAATAACCCATGTATAATGCTCTGCACACGTGCTGGCTAATTGTGAACACCCAAAATAATGCATTGCACAGCGTACAGACATGCAAACCACTCGTAAAATAATGAAATATATTTATGTCCAGAGACCCAAACAACTCGTAAATAGTCAAAATAATAATCCATCTAAAAAACCCTGCAAACATCCCTGCTAATTGTCAACTCTAGAAGTCATGCACCAGTCTTTATTTAAACAATTGAGGCACTACAACCATGCAGTGTGCTCGCCATGGGGTCCCGAGTCCAGCTGACCTAGTACACAGTACTGCAACCAGAGGGCGCCATCGTTCGTTCCGTGACATAATCTAAGACGGCAGTCTGGGATGAGGGAAATGATGGGAAACAGTGTGTTCACCATGTTGTGTGTAGTCCAAATGGCCTAGTACACAGTACCACCACCAGAGGGTGCTGTCATCCATTCCGTTATGTAACCCAAGATGGCTGCCTGGAGGGGAAAATGACTCAGCCTGCGCTGGGCTGTTGGAGAGCATAAGGAAGGAGTGTACTTTATTTATTTTGGAACAATTTATTTAGGGAGGGATTTTGACAGGTAGTATATTTATCACAGTGATACAAAACACACACTCTGACATGCTTGGGGCTAGATCACACAGCACACAGCCCACAGCCCACAGCCCTGTAACTACTCCTAAATAATGCTCTGCAAACACGCAAACAACTCCTAAATTACCGAAGTAATTTCACTACAGACCTGCAAACTACTCCTAAATAATTCAATACACTGATGTGCAGACACGAAATCAACTCTTAAACTGTCCAAATAATGCGTAGTACAGCCTACAGACCCACTCGCAAAGTAATGCAACAGACACACAAAAGAAGTACACAGACACCACCAGCCCCCCTCCCCCCCCCCCTCCTCCTGTCCATTGGACTGTGCAGAAGGCTATCGCACACACTCCCAGAAGTCGGGATGCTCCGGCACCCCCCTGTGAAGTGACGTGCAGGTGCCCATTCGGGTCCCGCAAGCATGAGGCGGTGACATCCCTTTCATACATGGTACCTGAGAAATTCCTCATGAAATAAATGTTCACCTGGGCGCCATTGCTAATGTGATCGGATGAGAACGAAGACCTATTTGCAGAGCACATCGACGCCGGACGCAAGCTAGTGTGACCCATCACTCTCATATAGGTACGAAGAGAGGTTCACTATACTTCCAACTACCTTAGACAGTTGCTTCGTCAGTCGTGTTATGCTGAATCATTTAGTATGAAGATGTGGAAACTCAAGGAAGTTGTTCCTAATGAAGTCTAAATGCTATTAAATATCCTTAATTCGAGTTTGTTTTTAGACGCTGGTTGACAAATGTGGAACCCATTCAGTGGAAACAATTAGTTTTGTCAAAATCTTTGGGTAAAATGTATTGGACACAGTTGGTCGAAATCTTTGCAGTGTCTAAGAGCTCCCCTACCTCCAGTCAGCAGCCGTTTTGAATTTTCGCCCCCAGTGTCGTCGTTTGTGCAGGTTTCGGATCTTTTGAGCTTCCACCACCTTCAGTGGATGCACACACGTCACAGTTTACTCAACTCTCTTCTTATCGATAGGAAACAAAGGAGAAGAGTGATCGATTGTCGAACCAAACTCTCATATACTCTTCCCTGATACACTTTCGAAACTGAGTACTTTAACCTCTCTCACATTTCGTAATTCGAGTTTGTCAGCTATTCACGAACATTTGAGATCTAGACTGTCTGGACTATTTCCACAAACTAGAAATTGAATGTACGTATTTGAAAGAAAGAGCGGCTTCATTTAACAGCAATACTTCCGAAAAATTGTGGGATCTTGGCTACATTAACGCCATCTCTTTGATAATCCAAGATCATTTACGACATGTTTGATAAAGGTAATGCGAACATGTAGTATTTCAGAAACTTTTTCAGTGTTTTGGCGGTGTTCATATGTTACGACCGCCATAATCGAATTATTTTAAGTTCTCGTTTGTAACAAAAGAGCTAATTTTATTTTCCGTCGCCCTGTCTGGTGCCACAAGGCTAATTAGGAGTTAAATACTTCATATTATGGTTTCAGATAAAAATGTCCTAAGAAAGTAAATGGATAAGGCAACAGGTTCTTCTTTCCCCGTAATTAATATGAGCTTTACATTCTTGTCTTGTGTAACTGCT
The DNA here is from genome assembly GCF_021461395.2 of Schistocerca americana. NCBI lineage: Eukaryota > Metazoa > Arthropoda > Insecta > Orthoptera > Acrididae > Schistocerca > Schistocerca americana. The sequence goes on from NC_060122.1 coordinate 672,471,012, forward strand.
TTCCAGAAAGGGTCCAATTCAATGACAGAGCGTTAAATCTGAAATTATTTTTGAAATGTCCTTAGGGGCCTTCAATGAATTCATTTGTTAATATTCCTTGAATTTGAAATGAATGTAATGAGGACACTTATACTATTCCGTATTCCAATAATTAAAGAGATTCATTGCTTCAATGCAGTAGGCTACACAGATACCTTCCTAAATTGACTGGAAAGACTACAAATAGGAAAGGCTTCACAATTGCCGTAATCACTGATTTAATATTCTTTAGTGACCAGCGATTCATGTCAGTGTTGGCAGGGACACATGTTCCACGCTTTAAGATACATATTACGCCGCAGCTGCGTGCGACAGCAGTGTCGAAGTGTCAGTGGAGGCAGGTCACGGCAGTAGTTGCATGACGCACGGGAGGGGGGAGGGCGGGGAGGGGGGGGGGGGGTGCGCTGCACTGCCGGTCCCATGTGTCCGGGCTGGACCTGGAGCCGGCTTTGGAGCTGGAGCTGGAACTGCAGCAGCCATCCAGCGGCCGATCAATATGGCGTCGCGGGGCGCGGTGCGGCGAGGCGCGGAGCGGCCACCTGGGGTTGTTGAACTGCATGCTGCACGCATCTGACGCGCCAGCCGGCGCCCACCCGACCTGGTTTCCACGCCTAAAAATACGGCCCCTGCCCTTCTTGCTTACGTTGAAGATCTCCTGATAGGCTTCGCCACTGTTGTCAGCTCTGTAGCGCTACGGAAGGGGGAGCGCGCCATCGGTCAGCACATCGGATTCAGGCTGATACCAAACAGTTCTGTACCGGGCAATCGTCAAGTTATTACAGGTGACCGTAGCGGATTTGGCTATACCTGCAGCCGTAGAAACTCCATCGCCACCTTTCCCATTATTATGACCATCTGCTAAAATCCAAACAATTGCCTTTTGGCAACATCCAAAGCAGCGAAGAGGGCTGAAAATAGTACTCTCGGATGGTGACTTCTCGCTCTCCATGAATTTTCGGATGGAAATTATGTCCAAATATGAATTCGTAAGCAAGTCCTCAAGGATACGCTCCACAAAGACATTAGTCAGATTATAATGCTGCCCACGCGCCATGTGTTAAACCAGCATTGCTTGCAGACTGCCTCTTCCCCACCAGTCTTCGTCCAACAGTTTCCCTTAACTATGGTAGCGATTGTCGAAAGACATACGCACGTTTCCTCGCTGTGAGGGGGTGCAATTCTTATTTGTCTCTGAATTATTATTATTATTATTATTATTATTATTATTATTGCTTTATTTTCATTTCATTTGCAACTTCCATATATACTGAAGAGCCAAAGAAACCGGTTCACCTGTCTAATATCGTATAGGGCCCCCGCGAGCACGCAGAAGAGCCGCAGCACGACGTGGCATGGACTCGACTAATGTCTGAAGTAGTGCCGGTGGAAATTCACAGCATGAATCCTGCAGGGCTGTCTATAAACCCTTAACTGTTCGATGTGGTGGATATTTCTTGTGAACAGCGCGCTGAAAGTCATCCCAGATATGCTCAGTAATATTCATGTCTGGCGAGTTCGGTGGCCAGCGGAAGTGTTTAAACTCAGAACAATGTTCCTGGAGCCACTCTCTAGCTATTCCGGACGTGTGGAGCGTCGCATTGTCCTGCTGGAATTGCCCAAGCCTGTCGGAATGCACAATGGACATGAATGGATGCAGGTGATCAGACAGGATGCTTACGTACGTGTCTCCTGTCACGAGTCGTATCTAGGCGTATCACGTAACCCATATCACTCCAACAGCATGCGCTCCACATCATTACAGAGCCTCCACCAGCTTTAACAGAATCCTGCTGACATGCAGGGTCCATGGATTCACGAGGTTGTCTCCACACCTGTACGTTTCCAGCCACTCGATACAATTTGGAACGGAAATCGTCCGACCAGGCAACACGTTTCCAGTCATCGACAGTCCAATGTCGGTGCCGACGGGCACAGGCAAGGCATAAAGGTGTGTGTCGTGCAGTCAAGGGTACACGAGTGGGCCTTGGCTCAGAAAGCCCATATCGATAACGTCTCATGGAATGGTTCGCACGCTGATACTTGTTGATGACTAGGTATTCTTACCAGCTACCAATAAAATCGAAGCAGTGGCGACAGAAGTAACCACTGCCACCGGACCCCTAATAACTGTTGCAATCTACCGACCCCCACAAGACCAGATAGATGAGGGAGACGTAGCTGCTCCAGGGCAAATTGAAGGCAAACTCACAATAGGGGGCGACTTCAATGCCAAACACCCTGATTGGAATTCTAGAGTAATCTCCAGAGCAGGCGCCAAACTGCAACAACTAGCGCGCATCCACCACTTGGGATGGGGTCTGGTCGAGCATTTTTCGAAAAATCGAGGCAGGCCCGACGTGTTAGACATAGCTCTCGCTAGGAGGATCGCGGGGTTTGTGGCCGCAAGGACAGTCAACAGAATGTCCTCCGACCACAACCCAGTGATTCTAGAGGTCGATGTAGGAGAGTTGGTAGCACTCCCACGGTACCAGACGTCTTACAAACGTACAGACTGGGATCGATACCGAGAAACTGTCGCCTCTGATATCGCTCGCGCTCCGCCACTTACTGCCGAAACAGTGGAACAAGCGCTACAAGACCTAACAGGTTCCATCTTGCAGGCAACAGAAGAGGCCACCCCTCCACAAAGGGATGGCCCGCCGCCGCAAATAAAGCTCCCGGAACACCTGCTAACTCAACTTCGCCATGAGAACAGGGTGGCAAAAGAGTGGAAGGTCACCATAAACCAAGACACCAGGAGGCTGCTCAATCGTCTACAGAAGGTAGCGCTCAGTGAGCACAGAAACCAGCAATGGCAAAATCGCCTCACAGCTCTCAAAGTAGACGATCACACACTATGGCAAGCAACCAAGCAATTCACAAAAAGACGCGCTAGGATGCCGCCGCTGCACGGCGATCGGGGACTGACCTACAGCCATGCTGAAAAGGCCAACGCCCTCGCCGACTCCTGCGAGAAGCAGTTTCAGGCTGCTGAACCCCAGGATGAAGAGCATGAAGTAGTAGTCGTCGTCAACTGGCTGTCTTCCGCAATGCTGAGGAGGACCCAGAAGACGAACCCACACTTTTCGCCCCCGAAGACGTGGCAAAAGTAATTAGGTCCCTCCCCACAAAAAACGGCGCCAGGATATGACAGTGTCACCAATCAGTTAGTCAAAAACCTCCCACCCTCGGTGATCACACACCTCGCGAACGTCTTCAACGAGATTACTCGTTCCCGCGAGTTCCCAGCTTCCTGGAAACATGCGGAAGTGGTCGCGATACACAAACCAGGGAAAGACCCTCTATTCCCGCAGCGCTACAGGCCGATTAGCCTCTCCCAGCAAGGTCTATGAGCGCCTCCTGCTAATCGAAGTCCGGCGCACCCATGGGAGCTAAAATTTGCCGACATAGTTACTCGAGTAATTCTATAAAACCATAATTCTGTAGTAATTACTCAGAGGAGCATGAAACACCGGCTCCATAGGTGTTTGGACATCATGAAAACAACGCCATTGTCAATAAGGTAGGATAGAAAGCGGATTCAGTCATTGGAAAAACTATGATCCTGCGAGTAACGACTCGCTGCTCGTCCGTGGCGGTGGGACACTCCGTACAAACGGCCAAATAGACCTCGTGTTCCCTCGATGCCCTTACTGCCTTCATCAGTCAGTACCGCGCGAATTACGTCATGGCCTCCACTGTGAAGGCGACTCGTCTTGAAGGTATTCGTAACTATGTGAACCGATGTATTATTTTCTTCCTTCGCCATGGCCTGAGCTATTACGCATAGTCTCCACGATTCAGTCACTTCAGCTAAACTGACATCATATCCCGCGGCTTTTCTAAGTCACTCTATCCTAGAAGCGGATTCATTCCTTTTCGATTCTTTTCACCCACTTCGTTTCCTAACCACGTCCACTATGGTTAGTATTCTGGCTCTAATGATCTGGATATTGACATGACATTAATTACATAAGAAACAATGAAGACGTGAGAGCCACAGAGTTATGAAGTAATATGTGTCAGCAACTGCGAAACAACCGTACTGAGCTCAGGGCTCTCGCCCTATGAAGTTCGTCCGCAGTAGTAGGTATTGCTGTATGAAGCAACGTCGCACCTGAAACTCTTGTCCCTTAGGAATTATTGCTGTCTTAAGGAAGCAGTCTTCTCAGTTTCCAAATGAGAGGATTATTCAGGCACCAGAGCACGTTCACAATTTTTACTGAGGTTTTAGACTCATCTTAAGCGATATACAGGGTGAGGCAGCGAAGTCATAACACCCCTTCTATCTCCCCAACCGTAATAGATACAAAGATGCCGTTTGGACAGTGAATTGCAGGGACATGGGCTACTTGAATACATCACATTTCATGTTTGTGTTAGTTTTTATTACAGAGATATGAGGCCATCTTTTTTTAAATGGAATCCTGTGTTAAATTTTAGTGTAACATGATGGGCTTAAAAAGACAGTTTCAAATATGTGTGTGTCATAATATTTAGGCGAACAGGTTTTGAGACACAGATATGTTCTCGTATCTTGTTCATCCTTCGAAGCGGCGTTGTCCAATGCGACCTTTCCTGTTGACCACTTACGAACATAACAGGGAAGGCGTTCTTTTCCTGCTTCTTGATAACGTCGCACGGAGACGCACGAGGTAGCTGGAGAGTAGAGAGCCTGTATAGGGAGAGAGTGGCCAGCCGGACGATACGGTGGCCATTTTCTGCCAAACTGCGGGCGGGACTTTTGAATGGCCAGCAGTGGAGTAGTTGAGTACACACTCACCGAATCAAAAACCCAAGACAATATGGCGAAATAATTCGTTAAATGCCTTTGTTTATAAGAATAATGTGTTATAATAATTTTCACCCAGCCAATTTACAGGTCTGTTTTCAAATTTAACTATGTATATTGCAAGTTGTTTTATATGTAGTAAAAAACAAAAAACGACTTACTTCGCATATATAAGAGTACTTGGTTGGTTTCCACAAGGCTGCTGTTTGATTTATGTCAGCCCTGTTGACTGCGACTGCCCACTGCTTTCGTCTTTCTTCATTGCGTGGAAATGCTAACGTGCGAAATCCACCTTCGCCTCTATTGGAACAACCAAATGCAGCACAACCTGGCATCGTTTACGAACGTCTGCAGAATGAATTACAGGTGTCAAAAACAATACTGTACGATTACTAACACGTAGGCCTACCGACTTCATCACAAAGGGCCTCATTATTTCAACTCGTATTTAAGATCGCAAACGCTAATTACGTACTAAAAACGATATACAACCAAATCGAACATGCATGCACAATGCATAACAAATCTCTCAATAATTCAAATACCTTTTAACTACGACTACAAAAGTCCTCTTAACTTCAATTCAACTCAAAAGCACGGCAAACATAGGAAGCGCGAGAGACGTGCACCATTTTTCTACCAAATCTAATCAACCAATCACGGGCAACTTCACCTATGGCCACTCTCTCCCTGTACAGGCTTTCTACTGGAGAGAAGGGTATAAATGTGCTGATGGGGTAATGAGACATCGCATTTCCGTTACAGTTTCTTGGGGCATACATGTACACCAACGAAGAAAAGTTAGATATGTTTCTAGTGTATTGTGAAAGCAGAAGAAATGCTGTTAGAGCAATAAAGCGATATGAGAGCTGTATCCTGATCGTGAGCGTCCTACGAGCCAGCTTCTTGCACGTATTTGCAAGAAACTACTTGAATCGGGATCATGGAACGCCATACAGAGGACAAGGCAGAAAACCGCAACTGGCGAGGTAGATAAGAAGAGGGCGTTCTAGCGTTGGCGCATAAAGGCCCTACTGTTTCGTCGCGACGTATCCTCTCGGAATGTGGTATCAGTCAGAGAAGTGTTCTACGCATATTGCAGCGGCATAGATTTCACCCGTTTCACCTTTCATTACATCAAGCACTCTCCTGTGTGGATTTCGAACGGCGCCAGGAATTTTGCCGATTTCCTCTGCAGCGCCTACAAGATAATACAACGTTTTTTCAACGGTTGCTTGTTACTGATGAAGCGACTTTCACCAACCACGGTAATGTGAATTTGCATAATATGCATTACTGGTCAATAGAGAACAGTCATTGGCTTCGACAGGTACAGCATCAGCAACCGTGGAGTGTTAACGTGTGGCGCGGCATCGTCAGAAATGTCATTGTGGGGCCGTACGTCATTCCGGGTATACTAAATCGCAATAACTATGCACAGTTCCTTGCTGGAAGAGGCACCACTAACCACGCGTCAGTTCATGTGGTTCCAACATGACGACTGCCCTGCTCACTCTTCCCATGTGGCTACAAAGCTGTTAAATGAAAAGTTCCCGGATTGTTGGATAGGTCGACGTGCTGAAGTGAAGTTGCCAGCCCGGTCTCCTGATTTGACCCTTCTTGATTTTTTTTTTTCTGTGGGGAGCAATTAAACATAAAGTGTATGCCCAAATACCAACTACGCCAGACGATATGAAGCAACGTATCATCAAAGCGTGCGCTGATATCTCACGTGACACCCTCGCAGCCGTTCACAAATCATTCGAACGGCGACTACAAATGTTCATTGCATCAGAGGGGAAGCATTTTGAGCACCTGCTTCAGTAAAGTTGTGTATCATGTAAAGTATGTATTTTGCATCTTCGTGTGGTATTTGATTCGTATTGTGATCAATAGTAAATATTTTCAAACAAAAAACAAATACGTACGAAATAATTGACCAATAAGGGCCTTCTCATTTACATTTGTATTTCTGTTACTTAAAATGTATTAACATCTTGCAGTATTTTAATACTGTATGTTGTCTATTATTTTGGTATCACAGTTATTAAATAACTAGTATTTGCGCGACATCATCAGTTAATTTCTGCGCAAAATATCGCAGTGTGTATCACTATTGTCGAGTAAATGGGCGTGTTTGTGTAAGGACGGACTCGCGACGTTGACCATGTACTCTACCCAACAGGAAAGGTCGCATTGGACAACGCAGCTTCGATGGACGAACACGATACAAGAACTTATCTGTGTCTCAAAAACTATTCGCCGAAATATTGTGATATACACATATTTGAAACCGTCTTTTTAAGCCCATCATGTTACGCTAAAATGTAACATAGCGTTCCATTTAAGAAAACCAAAGATGGCCCCATATCTCTGTAATAAAAAAAATAGCACAAACCTGAAATGTGATTTATTCAAGTAGCTCCTTTCCCTGCAATTCATTGTCCAAAAGGCATCTTTGTATCTATTACGGTTGGGGAGATATAAGAGGTGTTACGACTTAGCTGCCTCACCCTGTATATACCTTTAACATTAAATCATAAAGTTCTCAGCAGATGCCTTGTGAATGGCAAGTAATTAAAACTCAGTGCAGGGACTATGGCTAAGTAAGTGTAAGTCGTAGGGAAGGTGTGCGCCTCTGCACAGTGGCGTCTGGATTCGGCTGAGGGAGCAGCAGTGCTCGGGTCCTCGCCAGTTCATTCAGATTTCCATTTTCTGTGCTTTCCGTAAACCTGGCAAGATGAATGCCGGGACGCTTACTTTGGAAATGAGTAGGCCGATTTCCTTCCCCATCTTTCCAGAATGCGAGCTTGTGCTCCGTCTCTAGTGACCTCTTCGTAGACGAAACGTTAAATTGGATTCTTTCTTCCATTCAAATTTCCTATAAAATAAATTGTGGAGGAATACGGGGAAGGTCTTTCGAATCTATTATGTATTTGGAATAAATGGAAAGCACTATATTCCTTATGTACCACAGGATTAATTTATTGCGTCAACCGGTTCCCGGCTTACGAGGCCCTCATCAGACGTAACTAACTTTCGTCGCTAAAGAAATAACAGTGCTTGTAAACAACAATGGAAAAGATGTTACGTATGTAGATTGAGACATAAACACATAATAAATGTCACATTTTACTTTGTGGTGGAGATGTAATTTCAAAGGCAAAAAAACTGAACAATAAATAATTATAAAGGGAGCAAACATGAAAGAAAAGACAATAAACTCGAAAACTGTGCCTGCAAACAGCTGACATAAATAGACAAAGCCAATAACAAAATAAAATTAGTATGTGACAAGACTACTTCAAGAGTTAGTACATAAGCAATCACAGTAAGGTAAAAAGAAAAGAATAAATACAGGAACATTGAAGAATCCAAGGAACATAGTATGTCATCTTTGACAGTGCGATGGTAATGTAATTGCAATTATTTTCATGTATTTATTCATTTCTTTTTATGTAATTGTGACTGCTTATAGCCGGCCGTGGTGGCCAAGCGGTTAAAGGCGCTACAGTCTGGAACCGCGCGGCCGCTACGGTCGCAGGTTCGAATCCTGCCTCGGGCATGGATGTGTGTGATGTCCTTAGGTTAGTTAGGTTTAAGTAGTTCTAAGTTCTAGGGGACTGATGACCTTAGAAGTCAAGTCCCATAGTGCTCAGAACCATTTGAACCATTTTTTTTTTTTTTTTTACTGCTTATGTACTGCTTATATTCGGATGTTACAAGTTTTAATTTTTTTCTTTTAGTTTGTTTCTGTATCACTATCCATGTTTAATACCTCTTGAAGTAATCTTGTCAAGTTATAATTTTATTTTATTGTTGGCTTTCTTTATTAACATCAACTGAAATGTAGGCATTATTTTCGAGTTTAGTATTTCTTTTTCCTCTTTGCTCCCTTTATTATTATTTATCGTCAACGTCTTACGTTTGAAATTACATTTCCGTCAAACTGTCAAATATAACCATTACATACCGTTGCCTGACAGTATTAATATCATACGAATTGTCTTCCAATGGTGTTTGGGATTTAGAAAAGTTACAAAGACGAATTTCATTTCCCAGCTTGCGTGTATGGTTTTAAAGACGATGTCTGTGACCGGTTTTGTTTTCTCAATGCCTGGTGCTACCTAAAGCTATGGAACTCCACGCTACCACAACTGCTATTTAGGAATTGGTCCGGATTGTCTCTTGTATATCCGCTGGTCGTGTTGACAACTGCTTACTAAGCTATTTTTTTCTCTTTTCTATCGCCCTGTGTCACGTACCTGGGGTCCAGATCTATTTCCTGTCCTTCGGTTCAGCGTCGGTTTTGTCATCCTATACTCGCCAGCTTAAAAATTTGTTAGTGATGTTGAGCATTTTCCCTGTAGCTGTGCTGTTTATGTCATACAAAACTATACAGGAAAAGATTTATTTTTTATTTAAATGGGTTCATAATAGTCACATTTCTTGCAGGATGCTCAAAACAATCCCGTGCATTAATTCACTTCTAGTATCTTGCCATACTTGAGTACATGAGCGCACATGGCAGTACAACGACAACATTGTCTGTTGTTATTGTCAAGTGTGACGGTGCAGTGCTGCCGACTTCCATAACTCCCCGCGAAACGATGTAGCCTTTTAGAATCCATCAGTTTATCTGGTTGAGGCCGATACACTTTCAACGTGACCAAATCAGTTGTCCCAGAATTGCTTTTACCTTATTAAAATCCTCACAAAAGTATTTGAAAAATATTTATTTAATGAACTGTGACGTAATACAGATGTCAGAAGATGAGTTGAATACAAATTAGATATTTCACATGCATAATTTCCCTAAATCTAATTGCCGGCCGCGGTGGCCGTGCGGTTCTAGGCGCTCCAGTCCGGAGCCGCGCTGCTGCTACGGTCGCAGGTTCGAATCCTGCCTCGGGCATGGGTGTGTGTGTGTGTGTGATGTCCTTAGGTTAGTTAGATTTAAGTAGTTCTAAGTTCTAGGGGACTGATGACCACAGTTGAGTCCCATAGTGCTCAGAGCCATTTGAACCTAAATCTTATTGTGTTTATTACTCCTTATACTGAATCTGCCACTTATCGCTCACTGTAACGTACGCTACAGTTATTGACGTGACGCATTGTATCTACGCTTCAGGTTACTATTTAGTGTTTCTTCTTTTGTTGATATGTGCAGAACGTTAAGGCCGTAACGCAAAGTAAGGAACCATAACATATTGGGATTTAGGCAATTCCTGTGTGTAATTGGTAAGAAAGATCATCATCCTCAATAAAAAGTATATATCCTCCAAAAAGAAATTTTCACTCTGCAGTGGAGTGTGCACTAATATGAAACTTCTTCGCAGATTAAAGAGGAGAGCTTCTGTGAAGTTTGGAGGGTAGGAGACGAGGTACTGGCAGAATTAAAGCTGTGAGGACGGGTCGTGAGTCGTGCTTGGGTAGCTCAGTCGGTAGATTACTTGCCCGCGAAAGGCAGAGATCCCGAGTTCGAGTCTCGATCCGGCACACGGTTGTAATCTGCCAGGAAGTTTAGTTATATATTCTTTTTAATAACTATAAATTTAATACAAAACTTTGAAATAGTGTGTTGTTGTAATCAGAGGGGGAGTTAGGTTGTATATGATGTGAACTTGTCCTGGTAAATGCTGGAGTCTGCAGATGTGGACATTAGTCACTATATTACTGCTAAGGTGGCGATTGCACTTAGACAGGACCAGCGTCAACTTACTTCCAACATTTACACTATTCGATTAGGAAGTTCACAAATTGTCTTACTTGAGTGGCAGGTGTTTTCGATGGTTTCAGGCAGAGCGATATGGAGTGTTGGATACTCCGTAAGTGATGGAACGACGGTGGAGAATGTTTTAGCAGTAGATACGGTTCCGCCTGCTGTATATGCACAACCTGATGTCATATGGGAAGAGGCTGCCACGACGGTCCCAGTGCCAATTGACTGCTGAACAAGGGCACTGAGTAATGGGACTTAGCAAAGAACTTTGAAGACGCCATCAACGGGTTGATGACGTTACTATAAGTAGGGTGGAACCTGAGATTACTTCGGGATCAAAGGCAGCGAACTATCAACAGCGACATTCGTCCCCACCATTACAGGACGCATTAACGTTTAGTAATGCGATGCTGCTTTATTTTTCTGCCCCGAACGATTGTTCTTTCGTTTTGTTCTTCTTCTTCTTCTTCTTCGTCTTCATCATCATTTGAACCTGAAATGAGACGGTGCGATGTTTGAGTTACCGCCCATCCACGGTTTGGGAATTACTTGTATTCCAGAGATGTAGCGGGTGCCTTTATTTTACCATAGTCGTCATTTGTTCCAGCGGAGGGAAGTACTGTGCGCAATAGTATAACATCGTATGGTGTGCGTGTATTCGTATTTTCGTGATTTAAGTTGGTACCTAGCTCGTCGTTTACTACAAGAGCGTAGAAGCAGCTTATTAACCACACTCGGGCAGTCTGCACAAGGGTTCGACCCTGGCTGGCGCGCTTGCTTGCCGCTTAAAGGCTGCGCGCTGCTTGTAATGCTGTTCGAGCAGTAGATGGACCGTGGAGGAACTTTCCGCGTACTTAATAAGGAGGGATGAACAAAGTCTCACTTACATATAAAGGTATTGGATCTTGGCGAAAACCAAAGTGAGAGATTACCAAATTTCCGGAACAATAGCAGCAGGAAGGTAAAGTGATACGCTTGAGAATTTTGAAGAGGGAGATAGCTCACACGCTTTGTAGGATTTACAATGACCTGAAATTCACCTTCTGACAGAGGGGCGGATTTCCTGTATTCAACCATGCGGCGTTGCACTCTACTCATATTCGCGAGAAAAGGCTGTTAAACGCCGTATGAGTACCAGTATGATATTTTAGAGGACTAAAGGGATATGGCAGTTCATTTTCCAATCTTGTCCTTTTAAAGAAAGCGCTTTATCTGTAACGAGTATGATATTGAGAAACGTGATCTGTAACGTTCCTTCAGTCGTCTTCGTAGCGTCAGCAGAAGAGTTGCGGACACTCGGGCTAGATTAGTTTGCAGTGAGAGGCAGTAACAGCTGGAATCGGTTTCCGTTTGCCGTCAGATGTATCGTGTGAGAAGCAATACGGGCACACAGTCCCTGCCGTACTGGAATCTTGATATCATTCAGCAGTGCTCCAACGGTCTGCAGGTGTCGGAGAGACAGCTATAGTGTCCTTGTCTTCCGTGTTGATGGTGCCGCTGCCTCTCTCTCTACGGATATTTTGTTGTTTACCAGTTGCGTGGGTCTGTTCCGGCCACGCGCCACAGTAGGCACCTCATTCGGTTGCAGTTCCGCAATACCATCGTTTGTTTCCATTGAATGCCGGTAACGTTGCCATGCTTATGTACTTCAAGCGTGCAGTAATCATCCACCACACCCAGTTCGTCCCTGTCAAACGACGCTGTAATATAGGGCAGAATAACAAGCAGACTAGACATTCGAATCGGCCAACGGACGTGGACGGTTGGTCCATTTGATAAAATATTTTATGCAAAAGACATTGATAGGGTTTCAGGTCACGGTTTGACACAACATCAGAGTCTGCCTTGAGGTACTAGCGATGTACGTAGTTCAACTTTCATTTAAAGCTCATTATGTACGTGCCTAATACGACCCTTCAAAAGGCACCTACCGCGCGGTATTAGCCGAGCGGTCAGGGGCGCTGTAGTCATGGACTGTGTGGCCGGTCCCGGCGGAGGTTCGAGTCCTCCCTCGGGCATGTGTGTGTGTGTTTGTCCTTCGGATAATTTAGGTTAAGTAGTGTGTAAGCTTAGGGACTGATGACCTTAGCAGTTAACTCCCATAAGATTTCACACACACACATTCACAAAAGGCACAGTTTCTATAACAACCTGATCATCAAACATCATACCTGACACTGAATCTTCCATAAGTTTCATGTTACTTGTATGCATTTTTTGACGCTGTTCCAATATACACCGACAACAGTGGTTGGAATGCACACTGAAGATAATCAGTTGGGGCTAGACAGGTAATGCATCGCATACTCCAATATTATGTACGAAACAAACAGCGTCTCTAATCCATTCCGTTCATCAACTAAAGAAAAAAGTACTGAAAAAACACTTCATTCGCAGCAAGGATAACGTACCCATATACAAACTGAGGCATTAAAAACAATGATAGCCGCGTATTACTTTTAAAATTGTGAAATGAAAGCGTGTCACAGCGAATAGAACAGAGTCGCTCTATATATGCAAGGAGAGTAGTACTAAAAATCACAGGTTTGTTTGATCAAGGGAAAGCAACGATGAGACGGTGACAAACCTAAACTGCCACTGCTGGAAGAGAGATACGATGCATCCCGTTAAAGCATACTTACAAAGAATCAAGAAACTGTATTCAGTGAGGAATTAGGAATATATTATAGCGTCCTACGAGCCACCTCAGTACGGATCGTGAACACAAGATTAGACAAAGTACAGTGTGCATAGAGCATTTAAGTAATTTAATCATTCTCCCCACACTCCCTAAACCGTAATACAAGTAACTGTGGGTAGTACCCTCCACCATCCACTTCAATGGTTTGCAGAATATAGAGGTTAACAGGCGAAAAATATTCACCGACGATAACTTGAATGACACAAAAGTTCGCTAATTTGTTTGTAATGAATATGCTACACGAAGATAATAGCTCTAGAACGTAAGTAAATAACCAAGCGTGGGAGGGAACCTTAGCTACCAGTTCGTCAGAGACATACTCTCCGAAACTAAATTACGGGGGTAGCGAGTACCGGAAGTGTCTTTCCGCGAGTTTCCGGTGCCTGCGTTGGCGGTGGGTGGCTCTGGAGAAGCGCCTTCAGTTTGGCGGTGGCGTTTTGTGGCCGGCAGGCCGACCCTCGCTTGAAGGGTCCCTCAAGGAATTTGCGCGCCCCACTGGCCCTTCCGGCCTACTGGACGCAGGGGCGCAACTTTCTCCCTCGAGGCATCACAGAAATAGCCGCCCAGTTCCTGTCCGCGACGTAGTTGACCCGTCAGCCGCTGCGCCGCGCTCTCTGCCGCTGCGGCTACGCTGCACTAGCGACTCTTCTGGCCAACTACAGAAGCACAAGCAGTGGATTGTTTGATTTCTTTTCTTAGGTACAAACTAGCCATTTATCAGCAAATTTCTTTCGTTGCAGACCAAATAAAAAAGCACTCTCTATTTACGCTCAAAACAAAACATTGTCACATGAATTAAAATCTTATTTTAGTTAACATCTGGCTTGGGAACTCTGAATTTTTAAGCATTTTTTTTAAATAACATGTTACCATTTTTATTATTAGATTGCAAAGCCAGACTAAAGAAGATATTTAGGGTATAAAATCGAACTGATCTCTAGAATCCCTGAAAATCGTTATCTGAACTATCTTCTTCATCTTTTTCTTATTTTTCTCTTTCATCCTCTTTTCTTCATCCTCTTTTTCATCCTCTTCATCCTCTTCCTCTCCTTCTTCTTCTTCTTCTTCTTCCTCCTCCTCATCGTTGTCCTCTTCTTGTATAAGATGGTCTTCACTGCCATCGAGAGCATTACGTATGCCACACTTCTTGAAAGGTTAACAGTAATATCTTTACTCGCTCTTGACGACGACTGTTTCATCCACTGACATGTTTTTAGATTGTTTTAAAGCTCCCTTCGGCGTGAATTCATGTTGGTTTTCATCCCTCATCCATTTGTTCCATTCCTCTCTCATATAGATTTTAAATGCTCTATTTATCGAGACATAAAGTGGTTTCAATTGTGAAGCCAGTCCTTGCGGAATAACAGCAAGCTCTGTATTCCCTGTCACAATTACTCTTTCACAGAGTTTTTGAAGGACTACTAAACTGATCTAGCACAAGAAGAGAACTCTTCTTCAATAAAGCACCTTCCTTTCCCTCTCTCACTCTGGTAATCCCTAATTTCATAACAGCGTCACCCATCCAACCCTTGTCATGTACGGGAACGACGATACCTGGCGGTATTTTAGAAGGTTTAGGCATTATTTTGCGCTTGAAAATGATCACTAGATTTAGTACCGTCAGCAAAACATGAAAGGACAACAGTTTAGTACATTTTTTCGTGAACACTTGTTTTATACTTACAGTTTTAACACCTTTCATGACAACAGTTCTGTTACTTGGCACGTCAAATGTGAGAGGAATTCTGTCCATATTCGCTATTTGGCTTCCACATTGTTTTTCTTCTGGTGTTGCAGAATAAAGCGATGGAAAGATAATATTTTCTCTTCATACTCTTGTGGCATTTTCAGAGATATTTTGGTTTTGGCCCATGACGCTTCATAAACGTGTAGCACCAACCAACTCTACTCTTGAAGTCTGTAAAGTTCCATTATAGCCCTAGATGATGATCGTCTATATGAATCATTTTTGCATTATTTCCAGTGCCATTATGACTGTGTCCTTGAATCCGTTTCACTAGTTCTTGTAGTTTTGACTGGTGGAGGGCCGAAATGCCGTTCAGCTTCTCTGTTTCCATGTTCTCTTACGTATGCTATTACTTTCAATGTATAGCCCTCATCATATGAATACCTTTTAGCTTTTTCCATTACAAAACTAGCTACTAACGAAAATATTGTACTGTTAACGACAGCACAGATCACTGGCACCATAGTCGGCAATGAAGCATCATAGGTTAGACACTGTTCTGGGTTTGTGATGGCAGGGCCGGAGGGAGACAGTGTTAGCAAGCTTGTCGTAAGAGGTAGGTTTCCTGCGGCATTTTTAAGTCTGACGATAAGTTTAAATAAAAAACTGGACATTCTGATATTAATTTCAAGTATAACACATACCAGAATTTTGCAAGCAATTTTTCGAAGAAAAAAATTGCATCTTGTACTCCTTCAAATATGGTATTTACATTTCACTTAATATATAGTCACGATGTCCTACAACATAGAACATCCATAACTGAAAATCTTAATAACATAAATTACTAGATAGCCTATTATTTGTTACTTTAATGTGACATAATTTGTCAACTGAATACTTACTTTGATGAAGCAGTTAATGGCATTTGTGGTTGGTAATTACTCTTTACGTAGTTTCGCGGGAGAGAACGCTTGCTCATATTATCACGAGTCACTTTCGGAAATATAATCCCAACTTGCTCATATACCTCATTTGCCGCATTCATAAGTGCAGAGTACTAGACGTTCACACAAGTTAAAGCAGGTCTTCTTCATTTTATTTTTCTCTAATAATTTCGTTTTTCATGTATGTTGGCGAGACAGTTGTTTCTCTGGCAACTCCGGCGCATCCAAATGTCTCATATGCGTGAGATAAATGTATTGCGGTTAACTGACCCTTCAATCTCACACCCTACTTGATGTGTAGCACCTGATGATGGAGCAATATTTTCCAAAGCTAGTCGTGCTTACAGTCATTTATAACTGACGTTGATTCCCCAGTCTTATCTATATGATCCTCAGTTGTGGTTGTTCTTCAGATCAAGCAGAACATACAAAAAGTGGCTGACTGTTGTATTTCAAATCATTTCATCCACAGCCTCGGTGCTCTACCGTCAGTATCATGGATCGTTCCTTAGGTACTGCCGCGGCTGATTTTCTTCTACCCTTCTTCAACTGATATAGTGCCCCACTGTGGTAACTTGGGTGCAGTGGGTATGATCAAGGCTACAACCTTTCCTGCAGATTTTAGAGAATAACGGAACCTTTCCTGCAGATTTTAGAGAATAACTGCTGATAACCCCGCTAAGCTAGAACATGGGATTAGAACGATAGTAGCACGTATCCAGTAACATTTATAACACAGATTTATGCTTATTTTGACATGCGCCCTAAAACCAAAACAAAAAACAAAATTATTTTGACATGAAGCTTTAATAACAAACATTGGTGACACTTCCTGTCGAAAGAATGTAAATCTAGGCTGGAAGCAGGAGTAAATAAGTTTTTCTCAGGCCAACCGGTAAGATCTTGTTTTCTTATTAAAACATTCCACACAGTACAGTGCCAAGAGCCGCTCTTCGTTTGTTTAGCGTTCTGTCGCTGTTCAATGCTC
Source organism: Schistocerca americana (assembly GCF_021461395.2). Lineage (NCBI taxonomy): Eukaryota > Metazoa > Arthropoda > Insecta > Orthoptera > Acrididae > Schistocerca > Schistocerca americana. The sequence continues at coordinate 672,487,888 of NC_060122.1, forward strand.
CACGAGAAAGCTTGCTTTATTCACATTTCAGCGGTCGTCTCTCGAAGCTAGATGATGTCACAGTTGTTTCGGAAGATTTTTCTCTTCGTTTAGAACCTGTTGGAAAGAAAAGTAAACACGATGTCGAACAAAGGTGTTAAGAAGGAGGCTTTGTTCCGTGAAGTGGTCAGCACTTCCAGCCGGAGCGCCCACGGTGCAGGAACGTCCTTGTCTGGCATTTTGTGACTGGAACTAATTACAACGCATTTATTTTTACTTTCGGTGGTTTACAGGCCGCGTTCGCTAACAGTTTCTTACAGTCTTGTTTGCTTTTAACGCTGAAAGGTTTCTGTCTGTGTCTTACAGTCAATCTACCTCACTTAAACACACACACACACACCCACCCACACACACACACACACACACACACACAGTGAGAGCGAGCGAGCGAGAGAGAGAGAGCTTTTGAAGTGTACAGTATCAGGAATAAGCTAAGACAAGACGTGACTCTTCCGGCTGCTGTTGTGGGGTACAAAAGCTGCCTTACATTCTGAACTGGTTTTGCGTCACACGTGTTAATTATTAAAACTTTCGCAGTGCAGAGGCATGTTTCAGTATTTCAGTTATCTCCAATTCAGTTCGCATCACCCATATTGTAACGAATTATCTTAACTAAAACCAGTAGCAAATGCAACATTCTTCGACGAAACGCACAGGTGCGTAGAGACGGCTCATTAACGGGGTATCTCGTATTCTTTTTTCATCCTGGGGTAAAGATCCCCACGTTGTTATACGAAGAGATCCGAACAAGCCATTTGTAGGAGAGGATGGCGAATGAGACTACAGCTAATTATTTGTGTTCAATTTGTGTATTAACAAGAAGCCGCCCTAAATTATGCCTAACTTCGGTATGTTTTTAGCGTGGACTGCTAGTCTGTCTAGTGTGCTTGTTGTCTGCACTGATCAATGACAACATGGTGGGTGGATTGCTTGCTTTTTTTTTTTAATCATCTACAACCTTAGGCAATATGTAAGTGGTTCGCCATTGAGTCGACAACTGAAGAAGCGAATATGAAATGAAGGATAATAACGTTAGTCTCAATAAAATCACGTCGAAGAGGTGGGGAAATGAAATGGTGGAGTAATATTCATGGGGACTGTCGGAACTGCTGCCCGAACTGTAAATTCGTGCCTCTATCTCCAGACCAGTTACAGCCTACCTAGAAGATCTGTCTGTCTCCTTGACCGTAGCAGCATAGCAAGACATAGCCTACAGCAGGTGTTTCAGCTGGAAGGTGTTTGCAGAGTGACATGGAAAGCCCACAAAGAAGTAACAGAGAGGCAAGAATTCGGTTAATTTTTGTATGTATTCGATCACACACACAGATGAGAGGTAGGCTTCACAATGTGGTAGCGTCACAAATCCACACTGCCGTGCTGCCCTCTGCAGGATGAGAAGTTTGTCTACTGAAATGGTGACATTACCGTAATGAACGTCACCGAAGTTGATTTAGGCGGAAAATTCGCGTACTGTTCAAGAATACATACTCAAGAGTGGCAAGACACGCACATTCCTCGAGTCAATTTTGAGCGTTGATGTAGGGTGAGAAGTGTTGTGACATACTGGTCTTCGCAATATAGATAATTCTCTTGGCAAAACAAGGTTAAAACTTCCGCTAAAATCTGAAAAATATCATAGTTAGATTTATCATACACTAAAATAGGCGAGTGCCTAATTTATGTTAATCTCTAATTCTACTGCAGTTTTAAAGCAAAGTATGATCCATGTTAAAAAATACTTCAACTACACTTGTGTTTCTGCTAATTGTTATTAAGGATATAGCTGAGAATTTTACTAATGTACCATATACGAAGGTTTCGTCCCGTTATATGTGTAGATGGAAAATGGGGGAACGATTATCTTTACGCTCCCGAGCTAATTTTGTTTCTTTGGTCTCGACGGGATCATTATGTAGGGGCTATTAGGCGGGGTGCAAAAGAGAGAGCGCTCTGCCCAGTAGGTCGCCTGTGAAACCTTCATAGTGCTTAGTTACATAGTAGCTTTCGTCGGCTGCGTGACAGTTCTTAATTTTCAACGTTTCCATCACAGTCTTTTGTCAGCCCCACCCCCCTCTTGTAGACGTCCTGTGTCCTCTTTTGGGCTGAGTTTATTTAAACTGTTCAATGAAAATTTGGATCATTCTCATGACATGCACAGTTCGAATTTGTTTGATCGGATACCTGTTTCTCAATACTGTGTTGACCACAGAAAATGGCTAACTGGGGGTAAAAGTAAACGAATCAGTAGGGCGAGCTGTGTTTCCAATTTTGAACGGACAAAGTGCCTTGTGTACATCGTTCCGCCTGTCTGTGTGCCTTGAAAGGCCGTCTCAAGCGTAGCGATACGCGAATTTTCACTTCACATACAAAAGGTTTCTCAGCATTGCATGTTACTCAACGAATTGCCATGAACCATAGATACAGTATTCCAACATTCATCCGCTGTTTTTAGAGATAACGCATTATAAATCTACCTCGTCGAAGTCGCCCTCGCTCAACACCACCAGTTGTTGACCAGTTCCTAAAAGTTACGGCTTGCAGCTACCCTGAGGAGACTGCATTAGAACAGCCCGTTTCCTTTTTATGGGGAACTCTGGGGGCTGTGTCTGCCCAGACAATATGTAACCATCACCACAACATTAATCAGTTGGGCTCTCGGGTGCGCTCATGTTGGCACCTCGCTGCTCGCTGGCATGGCCCAGCGATGATCAAACAAATCCACTGATGAGTCTTACCGGCCCGTGTAACCTGCACCATCGCTGCTCGCTGCTATCCTCGCCAGGCGACGATGGCGAAATGATTTGTGTTTCGCGCCTCGACCAAGTTTCAACTTGAGCCCCTATTAGGTGCTTCAGGGACACTCTAGCAATGCCGTGTTTCACTGTGCCACGTCACGCGGTTTCTTGCACAACATATGTCTACGTCTACGTCTAGTTCTACATCAACATCCACATTCTGCAAATTACTGTGAAGTACATGACAGAAGGTACTTCACATTGTACCAAACATTAACCCCGGGCCTACCCGCCTGGTTGCCCGGGCATGGTAAGCAAGAAGGTTGGTGGCGTGTCGAACCGCTGAGCTGTTAAGCTTTGTACTTGAACCTGCGCAATATGTATGCGTCGGATGAGATTCATATTTCGGTGCAATGAAAGGAACTGTGAAATAGTAAACAGCGTTTCGGCACAATTAATAATTTTAAGATGTACGAGAAGTAAATATGATCGATTCAACAGTGAACAAAAATGATTCGGTACTTGCAAGTGGACAACATATCAGTAACAGTTTGTTAATTAATATATTAATTATGTTCTGAGAACACTCGTAGGCAATTAGTGATCTTCAACAGTGTGATAATTTTCGAAATAGTGAGATAGATGTAACACAACTCGAAGTTTTTACTTTCCCTCGTCGTTTCACTCCTTCACTCCGTTTCTTATTTTTTGTACGTACGGAGCAAGGTCTTACAATATCCGGTCGATAATGGACCTTGTCTTTTAGAAACATCTGATAGCACATTTTGTAATAAGTCTTCTGCTATTTGAAGTATATGCCCAACATTTCTTTTCATACTGTTTTTGTTGTACTGAATATATGAACTGTAAACTGCCACACCAAATTTGCAAGTAAAGTATATTTCGGTACCCTTTCAAGTAACTCCTCATAAAAGGTAAAAGCGTTCATGTCTGATCCTGGAGATCAGAACCAGTCATAACTCTGTTGTAATCGACAGTACATTTTGATTTGAAAGTAGCGTTTCGTTGGCTTCCGTTTTGTTCAGTAATATCTACACCTTCGTGGTTTGTAGAAGTAATATGGACCTCACGATTATCATTCCACTTCAAAGCTAATGTGTCATGGCAATTTCTCATTATGCAGCTATCTTTTTTTAAATTTTGCGTTCCTCCCATATATTTCTTCTATTAAAAAGTACATTCTCAACAACATTTGTTTCATTTTGAATAAAAGTTTCGACGGAGAATACCAATTATCTATATTCAAAGTGCGTCCTTGATAGGGACCCCAGTCTCATAAATTTTCTTCCTTGTTTTTTCACTGATCATTGCTTGTTCCGCATTCCGACTCGTTTCCGTGATGATATTATTCCAAAACAAGCTGTCGAACACTACACAATAAAAGTCTTAATTGTCCTGTACTTCAACCTAACAGTTCTAAACTTGCTTCTCTTGCACCAGCAGTCTGTGCATATTCGCAAAGTTTTAGCCTGTTGTGTTGTTTCCAAATCCTTTGCTTCGATGATCGATAACTGATGCTGTCTTCATCATTCGTGTCATCTCCAGTGACCATCGTCCCCACCCATTAGATTTGCGTGTTGGCTTTTCGTCAGGGTGCTGGTGTCCATGATGTCGAGTGGCCCTTCAACCCAAATCATCATCATCATCATCATCATCATCATCATCATCATCATCATCATCCAATGATCCGTCGTCTTGGACGTTTTCGTACAAGAGACACAGTACCGCTACCATCATTGTCCTTATAATGCGGATGTACCGAACCTCTGTCTGCAGTGATAACATACTTGTCACTACTGTCATCACTATTGGATGTTCTTTTTAGTGATAGATATATGTATTGTTTAATTCCTTTAAGGAATTATAACTGACGCGTGTCAATGCAGCGGAGGAGTACACGTAACTGAATTAGGAGAGTATCGAAAACTGTTGAACCACGTCTGACTCGTATTGTCGTTTGTCCCGAATGATGCACCACGAGCCACGCTCGTCTTGTTTACATGTGGTCCACACAAAGTAGCAGGAGGGAGATTCGTACTTATTGTTTATGGCTTAACTTCCTGACCACGAGCCCTTCACTTGGTTGTAGGGTAAGGTATGGAGCCCAAAAAATGAGTTCTTGAATACCAGTGGTCAAAGAGCAATTAGATTAATCGTATCTTGGCGATCGCTGTAAGATCGAGACGTTGGGAGCTATAGAATGTTCCTTAATCCTGGTACTTTAAACTTCGTAAGTACTCTTTCGAAAAATATTTGGGTATAACTTAAAGCATGATCCGGCTCAGGTTTTCGCATTTTCGTAGCGTTTTCTCATCGTCAGCGAAGCGTCTGACCATTGCTACTGCTCATCTTCGTATACCTTCAATGTCTGGTGATAATCTTATTTCGTATGGACCCCACACACACGCTTTTTTAGACTGACTACATTTTCCCAGTATCTTATCAATGAAATCGCTATACTCTGACAGTAATGCTGTGAGAACTAAAAGTGTAATGATTTTCAATAGGCATTTATTTCAGCCATTTTTGAACGCAAAGCTATGTGGACCAGAGGAAACCAGTGCATAATATTTGCTTTAGGATGGATAACATTAGGTGTAACAGTTTTTGGAAATTATTTCCTTTGTTCCACCTAATTTAAAGTTCTATTTTCTCGTTAGAATATCGGCACGAAAATCTGCAAACGGCAGATGCAGGTTATGAAGTAGAAGTGGATGAAAACTGACGAAATTTTACCGCTGAGTGAGCAGGCCGACGAATTGCTCTTCAACAGAAATTATGTTAATAATTTTGGTTGAATTTTCATATCTTACACTACATTAGTTAAAAAATATTTAAAATAAACTGCGAAATTTATTACATTTGTGACTGCCTGAAAAGTGCTATGGATAATTTTTGAGCTGCTATTATAACTGGTGAAAGTATCTGCAGTGTGGACGACGTGCATCGAAGGGGTGCATCCCTACCACTTCTTCTTTCTCGTTGTCCGTAACCACCATAGTGAACGGGCAACTACAATTATTGCCAGACGATGCATAGAACATAGCTTTTGCTTCGCAGACTACAAATAATGTATGCAGCTACGGATGTGCAAAATTGCATGGTGACTGCACTGAGGGAGCAGCGAGGTGCGATGTGTGAGCAGCGAGGTGCCAGCAGGTAGATTGCAGCGTTAACGTACTCCTAGACGTCAACTACAAGCAACAGTATAAATTTCCCAGGACCATTGTGAGCGTAGGAGATTCAGAAGGAAACAACTAGAATGGGGCCTGTATCTGTGGAATTGGGTTCGGTCCTATTCAGCAACGACGGCAGAATTTGCCTGACACCTGATGATCATCATAGAATAGTGGTGGCAGCCAAGTACCAACTCATTCGAAGGCAAGCGGGCCCACACAGATTGTACAGCCACGTCCATGTCTTGTGCAGATGTCGTATGCGTTTCGTTGCAATCAGTCTGATAGACAGTGGGATTCGTTTCCTGTTTAAATGTAAATCTTCGAACGTACTCCGCACCGTACGGTGCATTGCCGAGAATATCTTGTACCACCACTAGCCATTTGCTTTCCTGTTCCATTGTCAAATAGAGGGACGGAAAAACGACGGTATAATGCCTTCGTAAAAGCCCTAAGATCTCTTGTTTTCATGTCCTTACGTGGAATGTACGTTGTCGCAGTAGAATCGTTCAGCAGTCAGTCTCAAATGCCGAATCGCTAGAAACGTTACGCGTGGACATTTAATCGACGCAATACGATTGTTGTATTCAAACATTACGGAATTTTTTTTTCTACTCTTTCGCGTTACTTTACATTTTTCTACGTTGAAAGCAAGCTGCCAGTCGTCAAGCCAACTAGAAATTTTGTCTTAAGTAGTTTTGCTTCTTCCTACAGTCACTTAACGACGGTAGTTTCCCATACGCCACAGCTTCGTTAGCAGACAGCTGTTCACCATGCTTATCATATCATTTACGTGTATGAAGAATAAGAACGGCCCCATCACACTTCCCTGGGACTCTCCTGAATATACCATTGTCTCCGATGAATACTCGCCATCAAGGACAGCGTACTGTGTTCCATTACTTAAAAGTCTTAGTCATTTTCATATCTGGGAGCCTATTCCGTATGCTCGTCCCTTCGCTAACAGTCTACAGTGGGACATGGTTTTCAATGGAATAGACTGATATGCAGTCAGCCTGTTGTCCTTCAACCATGGTTTGCAAGATGTCGTGCGAGAAAAAGGCAAGCTGATTTTGCTTGAGGGATGCTTTCTAAACCCGTACTGATTTTTGGACATTAGCTTTTGTGTCTCAAGAAAATTTGTTATATTCGAACTGAGAATTTTGCAGAAAACCGATGACATTGGTCTGTAATTTTGTGGGTCCGTCCTTTGACTCTTCTCATATCCCTGTGGTGCATGAGTTTCACTGCAGTAGACAACTTATAATGGTCACTTTTCTGGCGTTTTCGTTCAGTCATGAGGCTGCAAATGCTTGCAGGACACAACACCAGTAAGGAGTGCCGACTGCAGCGAACTGTGTGCATTTGCAGCTTCAGGACTGATTGAAAATGCCAAAGAAGCGACCATTAACAGATGTCCACTGTAGTGGACGCTATGCGCCACAGGGATATACAACAGTAACCTACGCTTTGTGATTGTGCGCTGAGCGAGAGATTCGCGATAAATGCAAGCTAAGTAAGCGGCCAGCGCCGCATTTTACTCTCCGTAAAACCGAGCTATTATTCCACCCGGACCTGGCGACTTACTTGTTTTCAACTCTCCAAGTTGCTTTTCTACTCCCAGAATGCATATTCCTATGTCCTCCATGTATGTGCGGCGGTTAAACGACGATATTCATTTAGAAACAATCAAATTAAAGCCCAGCCATTTAAATATGCATCACAAGTTTTTTAACTACTCGCTGTAGAGATATATTTTAGTGAAACATCCTACAGTCACTAATATTACTGAATTTGTAGAAGACGTTTAGGTTTTGAATCTGTTCGAGTATAAGTTTGCGAGTGGGTCAGGAAGGTAAAAGTGGAAGTACAGCACTAATTACATAAATATACGTTACAGTTTGGGGATGCTGCTTTCCTAAAACGATATATTTCTTCCTAAATTTCTTTAACACTGTAAAGTAGACAAGAAGTCAGGATTTCGATCCAGTTAAGTTGAGTGACACATATTAAGTTTTTAAAATTTTGAAGTTTCAAAACAGTGTCCACATATCTAAGTAGCCAATGAGCGATAACAAAGGGACGACACCGTCAACACGTTCAGTTTGTATGGCACACGATGAAGTTTTAAGCAAGTGCGTCTGACTTCGGTGATCTCACCCACGCACGATGGAATAACAGGAAGTAAAATAAATGTATATGTAGTGGTAGAAATTCATAAAATGCCTACTGCGTTTCTTGTTCAGAATATTTAATAACAACTTCTACACTAATGCTGAAAAGATGAATGCGTTATCTTTGATATATCCCGTTCAAACCAACCAACAATAGACAAAATTTATGTAGGAAAGTGTCTTAAAAATTTACATCTACTCTAAGTAATGAAGTATTGTGCATTTCCGGGATCACCGTATGTTGTACTTGTTGCTGGCTCTTGAAGGTTAGATGTCTCCTAAGAAATTAGCGTGGAGTAGACTGCGGCCTCCAGTTACTGCGAGGCGTCAGAGTCCAGCCGTTGAGGAGCTAGACAGAAAAAAAGGGACGCCTTTCCCCTGTATTGTAAATCGGGGGTCAAGGACCAGTATATACGGTGTGGACTGAGAACTGAGCTGAGGGCCTTTTGCACGTAAACATACAAGCCAAACAGTATTCTGTTAAATAGAACAATTAACGAAACATAAGCCGGCCACGATTTGAATACGTACTAAAATCACCGCACCAATTAGGTTTTTTACAGGTGGCGTACCGCTTACAAAATTTATTCCAATTTTCGAGTGCCGTGGAAGTTTTTAATGTGCTGTCTGCGTATGTGTGGTCTTCTGTCTTTCTTTCGCTCCAGCCGCAATTTATGTTCTCTTTACAGTCGTAGAAATGGAAAAGGTGATATCTTGGAATTTAGTTGCTCATAATATTGGGAAGTATTCTTACAGATCTGTTGATAGGCATTGTGATACCTTCATCATACAGAAATTCACATAAACATTACGCATCATTCACAGTTTTTACGTTAAATGATAACCTCGTACAAAGGTGCTGCTACGCTATTTATTGCCAAAGGTTAAGGATACAGTCAAAGATGGTCAGTCTTAGTGGGTTGTATTTTTACATTTACATTAAGATTTCACCCTTGCTCTTAGTAACAATAAGAATTAATTTTAAATAACGGTGTTGCGCTTTACTTTCATAATCTATAGCTCGTTGTTATTAAAAGCGAGACAAAAGTTTGAAAATTAGAAAAATTAAGGGATTCATATATGCCCTTTAGGACTCTTTCTCCTGACGCTTTGTGGGATACAAACATTTCTAACTCTTTCATTATTTCCATTGCTTACAAATTGTGGGACTAACGGCATAGCCTAAGGTTCCACATATATTTGTAATAATGTACACTTCACACTAGGCGTAATTGAATTGATTTTGTTCGAAGGATTTGTTAAAACGAGCTGATCGCTCTGCTGATTACAGAAACAATGTGCGTCTCACGTAAACGCATTCAGAAACATAAAATTGGATTGCATTGAGTGAGCCTCTAAGTGACGACAGGAGAACCCAATAATTTTCCTTACCATGAAAGAGCCATTGGTTTCAGAGTCCCGCGTTTAAGGATTCACGGATATTGGTTCGAATGTACGGTTGAGCACATCCTGTATGTAGATGTTCACACTTGTAGTATGTCAACATATTTCCTCGTCTTTGAGCAACGAGTTACGACCTATTGTTTGCGACTTTGAATGAAAACTATTATTTATTTTATGAAATCCAGAGGTAATCGCTTGCGAGTGCCTTTTCTCCGCCCGTGGCGCGACATCATTATCTTTATGAATTACTAGCGATCAATGTAACTATGCCTCTGGATCGCGGCATTCGCTTTGTAGTATGTTAGAAGAATAGATAGACACGTTTTATGAGAGAGGAGAGCTTTTGTAAATGTGATATTGCAGCCATATGAAAAAAAAAGCTAGATCGCGAAATTTTAACTCGCCTTAACTGGCGACATACTTGAGTTATTGTGTTGAATTTCATAAAAGGAATACTATCTCAAATACAGATCACTTTTACATTAAAAAGGTGTGTTTCGCCACTTATTTACTACTTTACTTAAAGTTATCTATGTATATGATGCACTACGATAACTCATTTATTACTGGTTTTGATGTTAAACGGACTGTTGCTCGCCGTCCGGAGTAGCCGTGCGGTTCTAGGCGCTACAGTCTGGAACCGAGCGACTGCTCCGATCGCAGGTTCGAATCCTGCCTTGGGCATGGATGTGTGTGATGTCCTTAGGTTAGTTAGGTTTAATTTGTTTAGGGTGACCAAACGTCCCGGAAAACCGGGATTGTCCCGGTTTTCATCCCTGTGTTCCGGTGTCCCGAAAATTTGTTTCGGGACGCTCAAAAGTCCAGGAATTCAGTTTTTAAATACATTTCGTGAAACTTTCAGAAAATTTTTGGGATATCGCTATATTAAAGGAAATACAACACAAGAAATTAATATATTTTAGCTTATTTGTCTAAAACCTCCATTGTCCCATACTAGTAATCACAGTATCAATATTGATACACTCGGGCAATAATTTACTTTGAGCGGTACTTCGGCCAACAAGTAGTAAGTTGTATTATTGTGAAACAGAGCTATGAAACTGTCCGATTGTCGCGCAACTTACTCACACACTCACTGTCAGAACAGTGTAGTAGTTGATGTTCTGTCAGACAAACTGCAATACTTTTTTCTCATATTAGTGGTATTATTGCTGCAGTACTGTGAAACGCAATGCCGAAACGTGCCTGCAAGTTCAGTGACTTTTATTCCAAGGAATGGAATTTCATTAAGAAAGGTCGTTTTGATTACGAAGCAGTGTGTTCCGTATGTAACTGTTTTATTAATATAAGTCATGGTGGACGTTCCGACATAGTTGATCACATCAGGTCAAAGAAACACATTAAACGATACAGTGCACCGAGCTGCAGTAAAACTCTACAAAATTATTTTTTGAAACGTCAGTCAAGTGAAGAGACGAAAGTTCGAGCAGCCGAGCTTACACTAGCCTACCACACGGTAAAACATCACCAAACTTATAGATCTAGTGATTGTACTAATAAGCTTAACAGCGTTATGTCTGATGATTCTTCCAAAAAGTTTAGTTCAGCAAGAACTAAAGTGTCAGCCTTAGTGAAAGGAGTTATTGCTCCCCAGGGTGTAAAGGAAAGCCTTGAATACATCAAAAAGTCTTCTTCCTACGGGATATCCACTGATGCCAGCAACCATAAGGCCACTAAAATATTTCCGTTTGTTGTTCAGTTTTTAGATATTAATGAGGGAATAACAGACCAAACCTTTGAAGGTGAGTTCCCTACCTAATGAAACATCTGACGAAATTTCAAGATTTTGTATGAATACTACCGAAATGTTTGATCTTGAGAAAAATAGATGTGTGGCATTTTGTGGAGGCAACACCAACACGAACTTTGGTGGTTTAAAAAGACAAGGCAAATGCAAAGTAATTACCAAATTAAAAGCAACATCGCATGAAAACATTGAAGGCATAGGGTGCCCTGCACATGTTTTACACAATAGCGTGCAGACATCTGCTGAGAGTTTAAGCTGTGATGTCGAAACTATCGTCATGAAGGTATACTTACACTTTGACATATATACTGTTAGAACAGAGAGGCTTAAGGAGTTCTGTGATTATGTTGAAACTGAATATATGAATGTAATGTGTCACTTAAAAACTCGCTGGTTATCACTGTTTCCAGCAGTTGAAAGAGTATCCGCCTGTTTGAACCGTTAAAAGATTTTTTCCTAAATGAAGACAAAGCCCCCAAAATATTGGTACAGTTTTTCAGTAACCCTTTAAGTGAAGCCTACTTATGGTTCATTCACAGTCAGCTTAGCACTTCGCAACATGGGATAAAGGAAATTGAGGGAAGCACGAAAAGTGTAATAGAGGTAAATGATGTTTTGAAAAATACTCTGCAAACTGTCACTAAGAGGAGAGAACATCAGTTCATTTCTTTTAATGTTAAATCTGTCCTTAAAAGAGCAGAAGTATCAGAAGCAGCGGAAAGGAGTTTTAGAGAAGAAGTTAACAAGTTTTATGACACTTGTGTAGAATATCTCAGCAAGTGGAGGGCCTCATATTTACCCTCATTGCCGGTGTTTGATTGGATGTTACTGAAGAGAGTGCCAAAATGGGAAAGTGTTGAAGAGACACTTTCTTATTTGAAGAGTAAAGAGATTGAAATCGATGATTCCATTCTCTTTGATAAGTTCGGCATACTGACAAATTTTGTTGAAGAAAGTCTTCACAAGTGGAATGATGAAAAAAAAAAAAAAAACACCATTGGAATGTCATGAGAAGTGGGAGAGCTTTTTAAAAGCTGTGACTGTCTTCAGCATTACTCTGAGTTGGTCATAATTACAAGGTATTTATTTGCAATCCCAGCCCATAATGCCAATGTGGAAAGAATGTTTTCGTTCATGAATATCCAGTGGACTCTCTTGAAGCAATCCTGCAGATCCTGTACAACTACAAAATGGATTGTGCCGAGTTTTATCACTGTATCTCAAAGAACAAAGACATGATCAAGAAGGCTGGAGGCAGTGAAAAATACCCTTTTCTCCAAGCACAGACAATTCCATCTACAAGTGCTCAGTAATATTAAAGCTCATGTTAATATTAATTGATTAAAAGTTGAATGGCTGTAAAATTTTGTAAAATCGTAATACATTTCTTTATTACTGTATACGTTTATTAAATGTCATTAATTATACAGATAATCTAGATTATATCAATCTTCTTGTATCCTCTTATTAGTTATAATAATCGGGTTAACAAAATGTATCAACAAAACATTAATATTTAAAATTAAGAAACCTGAGTACATGTGGAATGAGATGTCCATTGGCACTCGGGTGAATATGTCCCGGTTTTCACCGAAAATAATTTGGTCACCCTAAATTAGTTCTAAGTTCTAGGCGACTGATGAACTGAGAAGTTAAGTCGCAGAGTGCTCAGAGCCATTTGGACTGTTGATCGAACATAACTGCAAGAGGAATATTGTTCTCTGCGTCGTTAGTAAAGAAATTTTAAGGAATCGTCTTTCTCTTAGCATTAAACTGACAATCATAGCACTGCGGTGGATTTCAGTCGTCTATAGCGTGAAGAATAATATGTCTTCTCTTCGCCAAGATTTCACCGTCTACGAGAACTTCTGTGTCAAGGACCATTATTCGCCGACTTTAAAATACTATCTGAGAGCCATAGCACAATTTTTCTTTATTACAGTTTTCATAGACAAACAAAGAATATTTTTTAAATTTAGAATGAACCTAATATATTTGAGAAAGACATTTCCTACGATTAATTTTGTTTCAAGTAATTTCAAAGTTAATATCATAGAAAGTCTTAGCAGTGCAATTAACGTTTACCCACCTTTTAACAGGGGACAGTATACACTGCCTATTTCTAGGTGCTGCCTGAGTCATTACTGTCAGATACACATTCCTTTCAAATTGTTATTTAGTCGCAAACGTGGTTCACATAAGCTTTATCAGCGCAAGTCACCGCTATTCAAAGTGCTGCTGCCTTCTTGTGCAGTAGCAATGAAGCGAACAAAACAAAACATTTTTTATTTCTAGCCGTTACTTGAATCGCAGCTGTGGCTCTGGAGTGTAATCGCTTCAGTCGTTAGTGGTGAGCCTACGTTAACGTACAGTAGGAGCATTGTTGGTGGGCGTGCCGGCACTTGTCGGGGAAGCGGGTAGTGGCCGTTAGGGGCGGCGGCGGCGGGCCGCCAGTCGCATCGGCCGCTCGATAAATCTTGCGGCGCGGCGCCGCTGCTGACGTCAGCGGAAGTGCTGCTGGCGTGCCCGCGCCGCCGCCGCACGCAGCCCGCCGCGCGACACCGTGCCACACCACACCACACCACACCACACACCTGCACAGCCGCGACCTCGCTCTTTATGGGCCACCCCCTACTGCTATCCCAACTGCACAAACATATACAGCTCTCTTGGATTTTGCTCTTTCGTTGTTGGCACCCTTTGGCGCTGGCTATGTGAGTTTAGTGAACCTTGGTTCTGCTTCTCTCGGAACAGCATGTGATGTGGTCGCTATGTTCTGATTACGAAGACACGAGGGTATTTAGACACACGAGTCGGCAGATGCACGCATTCAGACACGGTGGTAAAGCCTGTACATGTATACAGGTTGAGTCACCTAACATTACCGCTGGATATATTTCGTAAACCACATCAAATACTGACGAATCGATTCCACAGACCGAACGTGAGGAGAGGTGCTAGTGTAATTGGTTAATACAAACCATAAAAAAATGCACGAAAGTATGTTTTTTAACACAAACCTATTTTTAAATGAAACCCCGTTAGTTATGTTAGCACATCTGAACATATAAACAAATACGTAATCAGTGCCGTTTGTTGCATTGTAAAACGTTAATTACATCCGGAGATATTGTAACCTAAAGTTGACGCTTGAGTACAACTCCTCCGCTGTTCGATCGTGTGTATCGGAGAGCACCGAATTACGTAGGGATCCAAAGGGAACGTGATGGACCTTAGGTACAGAAGAGACTTGAACAGCACATTATGTCCACATGCTAACACCTTTTTATTGGTCTTTTTCACTGACGCACATGTACATTACCATGAGGGGTGAGGTACACGTGGTTTCCGTTTTCAATTACGGAGTGGAATAGAGTGTGTCCCGACATGTCAGGCCAATAGATGTTCAATGTCGTGGCCATCATTTGCTGCACACAATTGCAATCTCTGGCGTAATGAATGTCGTACACGCCTCAGTACATCTGGTGTAATGTCGGCGCAGGCTGCCACAATACGTTGTTTCATAATGTCGCCGCAGGCTGCCACAATACATTGTTTCATATCCTCTGGGGTAGTAGGTACATCACGGTACACATTCTCCTTTAACGTACCCCACAGAAAGAAGTCCAGAGGTGTAAGATCAGGAGAACGGGCTGGCTAATTTATGCGTCCTCCACGTCCTATGAAACGCCCGTCGAACATCCTGTCAAGGGTCAGCCTAGTGTTAATTGCGGAATGTGCAGGTGCACCATCATGCTGATACCACATACGTCGACGGTTTCCAGTGGGACATTTTCGAGCAACGTTGGCAGATCATTCTGTAGAAACGCGATGTATGTTGCAGCTGTTTGGGCCCCTGCAATGAAGTGAAGACCAATGAGGTGGTCGCCAATGTTTCCGCACCATACATTTACAGTCCACAGTCGCTGTCGCTCTACCTGTCTGAGCCAGCGAGGATTGTCCACGGACCAGTAATGCATGTTCCGTAGATTCACTGCCGCGTGGTTTGTGAAACCCGCTTCATCGGTAAACAGGTAGAAGTGCAACGCATTCTCTGTTAATGCCCATTGACAGAATTGCACCGAGCGAGGTGGCGCAGTGGTTAGACACTGGACTCGCATTCGGAAGGACGACGGTTCAGTCCCGCGTCCGGCCATCCTGATTTAGGTTTTCCGTGATTTCCCTAAATCAGTCCAGGCAAATGCTGGGATGGTTCCTCTGAAAGGGCACGGCCGACTTCCTTCCCTAATCCGATGAGACCGATGACCACGCTGTCTGGTCTCCTTCCCCAAACCAACCAACCAACCAACCAACCAACAGAATTGCACTCGACGATTAAAGTCATCACCATGTAATTGCTGATGTAGCGACACATGAAACGGGTAAAAGCGGTGACGATGCAGTATGCGCATGACACTACTTTGACTCAGTCCACCGGCTCTCGCAATGTCCCGTGTACTCATGTGTGGATTCATGGCAACAGCAGCTAACACACCAACTGCACCCGCTTCTCCTGTGACGGGCATGTTACGGACCCGTTTGCGTGCTACGACCATACCTGTTGCATACAGTTGGCGGTAGTTGTTTTGCAATGTGCGGCACGTTGGACGCTCTCTGTCCGGGTACCGTTCTGCATACACCCTGCAGCTGCATTTCGTCGACACTCGCCGTAGATGAGTATCATCTCCGCCTTTTCAGAGTTCGATTACACCATGGTCACAGTTGCTACAACACTACACTATCACAGACGTCTGGCAACACGGTGTACTACAGTTGATCTACGTGCGGAGACGAATGCAGAATAGCAATAGCAGCAAGCGCTACATGCGGACACTGCGACAGCTAGACCAAACCACAACAGTGCACTACAGCCACACCCGTAAACACGGCCGTCATCGTAAACATGTCCCTGCAGGTTCTGCTCGCCGACCGTGGCCCGTGTTTGTTACAACACGCAACTGAATGTCGGAGGCTTCAAGCGTCAACTTTAGGTTACAATATCTCCGGATGTAATTAACATTTTACAATGCAACAAACGTCACTGATTACGTATTTGTTTATATGTTCAGATGTGCTAACAAAACTAACGTGGTTCCATTTAAAAAAACGTAGGTTTGTGTTAAAAAACACACTTCCGTGCATTTTTGCATGGTTTGTATTAAACAATTACACTAGCCCCTCTTCTCACGTTCGGTCTGTGGAATCGGTTCGTCAGTATTTGATGTGGTTTACGAAATATATCCAGCGGTAGCGTTAGGTGACTAACCCTGTATAGATACTCCGCAAAACATATACATTTATACTCCGCAAGCCACCCAACTGTTTGTGGCGGAGGGCACTTTACGTGCCACTGTCATTACCTCCCTTTCCTGTTCCAGTCGTGTATGGTTCGCGGGAAGAACGACTGCCGGAAAGCCTCCGTGCGCGCTCGAATCTCTCTAATTTTACATTCGTGATCTCTTTGGGAGGTATAAGTAGGGGGAAGCAATATATTCGATACTTCATCCGGAAACGCACCCTCTCGAAACCTGGAAAGCAAGCTACACCGTGATGCTGAGCGCCTGCCTCTCTTGCAGAGTCTGCCACTTGAGTTTGCTAAACATCTCCTTAACGCTATCACGCTACCAAATAACCCTGTGACGAAACGCGCCGCTCTTCTTTGGATCTTCATTTTCTCCTCTGTCAACCTGACCTGGTACGGATCCCACACTGATGAGCAATACTCAAGTATAGGCCGAACGAGCGTTTTGTAAGCCACCTCCTTTGTTGACCACATTTTCTGAGGACTCTCCCTATGAATCTCAACCTGGCACCCGGCTTACCAACAATTAATTTTGTATGATCATTCCACTTCAAATCGTTCCGTACGCACACTCCCAGATATTTCATAGAAGTAACTGCTACCAGTGTTTGTCCCGCTATCATATAATCATACAATAAAGGATCCTTCTTTCTATGTATTCGCAATACATTACATTGTCTATGTTAAGGGTCAGTTGCCACTCCCTGCACCAAGTGCCTATCCGCTGCAGATCTTCCTGCATTTCGGTGCAATTTTCTAATGCTGCAACTTCTCTGTATACTACAGCATTATCCGCGAAAAGCCGCATGGAACTTCCGACACAATCTACTAGGTCATTTATATATTGTGAAAAGCAATGGTGCCATAACACTCGCCTGTGGCACGCCAGAGGTTACTTTAACGTCTGTAGACGTCTCTCCATTGAGAACAACATACTGTGTTCTGTTTGCTAAAAACTCTGCAATCCAGCCACACAGCTGGTCTGATATTCCTTAGGCTCTTACTTTGTGTATCAGGCGACAGTGCGGAACTGTAACGAACGCCTTCCGGAAGTCAAGGAAAATAACATCTACCTGGGAACCTGTATCTAATATTTTCTGGGTCTCATGAACAAGTAAAGCGAGTTGGGTCTCACACGATCGCTGTTTCCGGAATCCATGTTGATTCCTACAGAGTAGATTCTGGGTTTCCAGAAACGACATGATACGCGAGCAAAAAACATGTTCTAAAGTTCTACAACAGATCGACGTCAGAGATATAGGTCTATAGTTTTGCGCATCTGCTCGACGACCCTTCTTGAAGACTGGGACTACCTGTGCTCTTTTCCAATCATTTAGAACCTTCCGTTCCTTTAGAGACTTGCGGTACACGGCTGTTAGAGAGAGGGGGGGGGGGGGGGGGGGGGCGGCGGCGGCGGCGGCAAGTTCTTTCGCGTACTCTGTGTAGAATCGAATTGGTATCCCGTCAGGTCCAGTGGACTTTCCTCTGTTGAGTGATTTCAGTTGCTTGGTAAGGGGCTTGTCGGAGTGTACCCTCTATCTCTACTAGTCAACTCCTTTCCTGTTCCTCTCACAAATAGAGCGACGGAAAAGCGACTGTCTATATGCCTCCGTATGAGCCCTAATTTCTGGTACCTGCGTGAGCCTCAAACGCATGTATGTTGGCGGCAGTAGACTCGTTCGGCAGTCAGGATAAAAAATACCGGTTCTCCAAATTTTCTCTGTAGTGTTCCTCGAAAAGAACAGCGCCTTCCCTCCAGCGATTCCCATTTGAGTTACTGAAGCATCTCCGTACACTTACGTGTTGTTCGAGCCTACCGGTATCAAATCCAGCAGCCCGCCTCAGAATTGATTCGATGTCCTCCTTCACCCCGACCTGGTACGGATTCCAAACACTCGAGCAATACTCAGAAATAGGTCGCACCAGCGTCTTGTACGCGATCTCCTGTACAATTCCTAAAATTCTCCAAATAAACCGAAGTCGACCATTCGCCTTCCCTAGGACAGTTCTCACATGCTCGTTTCATCTAAGATCGCTTTGCAGCGTCACGCCCAGATATTTAAACGAGTTGACTGTGTCAAGCAGGACACTGTATCCGAAGATACAACCTCTATGTTGCTGCAAACCATGGGAGGAGCAGTGGTAGAATACAGTAACCTGTGACCCTCAGCCAACCTACGAATACTTCGTCGAGATACGAACTCTTTCTTACTGGTGTTTGTGGACCTCTCTACGATACAGGCATTCTTGCTTGGCTATCAAGACGTAAGAAGACTGAGGTGCCTTTTCGATGCTGATGTCAGTATCTCGGATATTAACTTCCTCTGTTTTATTCAGGGTGACTGTAAACAAAGGATACAAATTGCGGGGGGCGGTCGCAGAGAGGAGAAATGTCGGATAACAGCGCCAGTATACGACACGTTGTTTCTGACATAATTCGTTACGTACTCTCTCAGGGATTGCAGACATTCCACGATACCTCGTAGACGAGGGGGTTCACTAATTCCAGTGGAACAAGAAGTGTCTTTGGTAGTGCGGAAGGTCATGTGGCTGTTAAGTGTTGGTGCTGCAGTACAGTGGCCCTGTGGTAGACAACTGCACAGTGTCAGCGATGTTACAGGGTATGAATAAAATGGCTTCTTGCATCGTAACCAGAAATGCGGATGCACCTTCATTAGAACTGATATGTTCCATATCCTGTGAGGGATCATCTCGAGCAGTTTGTCTGCTTTGTTTAAAATGATTCAGCCGAGTTACGCTTGCAGTTGGCGTGTAACTTCGCGGACATCTGGTGAGTAAAAGAATATAATATGGCTTTTGAAGATCCATTGTGCCAAATGAAACGTTTCCCTCTGCAATTTATAGAAGAAGAGAAGCATCTGGGCATCTGGGGTATCACTGTTATGAAAACTTTTTCTAGTACGTCACCCAAAACGAAAATTCTCATAATTATGCAGTGCCTTGACGGCCGAGTGAAACATTCAAGGACGGCAGACCTGAGTAAAAAACATAGACAAATGAAATTAGTGATGTAAATCATTTATTCACGGAATTATGAGTTAACCTTTTATTAATATCGTGAGGCACGATACATCAAGCCACTGAAACGATTGCCAACGTCATTGTTCGAAGGTAATTGACCGATCAATGTAACATGATTCTGACCTAAAAACCATACTTAAGGAATGGAAAGAAATTATCGGCAGCTCGATCTCAGATTGGTTCTGCGTAGCGATACTGAATAGGTTGCGAAAGAACACACAAGGTGTTCGGTTGTTCTACTCTCGAAAGATTCGTCGCCAATCCTTTCTTTACAGCCTGTGAAAAGAAAGATGAAATATTCACACAGAGTTATGGTTATTATGATGGGATTTATCATGTTTGATACTATAAATTCCACGTACACATTTAAAAAATTCTTGTATTTTATTCAAAGACAAGGTACATAGAAAAGTGTGCTTACTCTGTTACAACCACATAAGAAAAGACGGCACGGAACCGCGAGAAGAAATGAAATGCCGTATCATATGTGTTACAGTGAAACATTTACAAATTTTTTTCCGTGCAAAAGGCTCTGACGATACGATTTTGTTATGATTTTAATTAAAAAACGTACTTTTATATAGAAAAACGAAAACAGAAATTCGCAATGTATCGGAGTATTAATATGTTTCTATTGGTATTTTTCATCTCACTCTTCACACGCTGGTGAAGTCATATATAATGTCATGGGTAGCATTATAACGTTACCCACATTATCTGTTGTCACGATGTGATGTAGACGCAATTAGAGACACTAATTGTGAATCATTTGATGTGAGTGCCTTGGATAACAGACTAAATTTTTAAATGTACTGTTCCCCCATTTTTTTATTCATTCGCTTTAGCGTTCAAGTTTGCTAGGCGTCAATGATACCGACGCCA
This sequence comes from Schistocerca americana, assembly GCF_021461395.2. NCBI lineage: Eukaryota > Metazoa > Arthropoda > Insecta > Orthoptera > Acrididae > Schistocerca > Schistocerca americana. The sequence continues at coordinate 672,508,431 of NC_060122.1, forward strand.
TCTTCTGACAGTCGCCGTCCTCCAGGAAGCCTGAAAATACGTCAGTCACCTCTTTGTAACATTCGTATAGTCCTACACAGCGCGTCGAGGTAATAAACACGCCATGAAAGCGTAATGCTCTTCTAGTTTAATCTGATTGCTGCACAGTTGAACGTCATTATTACAGACATAAAATACAAATTGTGTTATTCTCCCCCCTCCTTGTGCACAATGTATCTGAAGTTTCAAGCTCGTTCTTATATGCTAGTATAACAAAGAATCAGCACGGTCGACAAACTACGTCACGTTTTCTAAATTGCCATTGAGTTTCGAATTCAGTAGTAATTCTTAGCAATATATTCCAATTTATATTTGTCTGATGGATGGATGGATGGATGGTTCAAGATACCAAACTACTAGGTCATCATTCCATACTTGTCTAACACAAACTGCGTGTTTAAAAAAAGTAACATCAATTTCTCGTGTTTCAGGAGGTCGATATAGATGTAGGATAGTTAATCAAACCAGGAGTTATTTGTAAATCAAGTTTCTCATTATTTCGAGTCTTACAGAATTCGAAACTTTCCTTCCACACTTTCCAGAAATTAACTGTAGAAAACTAAGAATCTATCGTTAACATGTGATGGGAATATCTCAGACTATTTTAAGTCAGGAAACAGAAGTGATTACTTTCAGCCGATCGAAAGGCACCGTGGTGTTAAAAGAAGACAGTAAAAGAGGTAGATGTACATGAATGAAAATTACTGTTGCGTTTAATAAATGTTAAATTTATTTTTTGTGATATTACTTTCTGTACTCCGAAAATATGAGTACTAGGCGCTAAATACGCTGGAAAGTTTGTAAACATTAATTGTACAAAGGCTGTTCGTAGGACTGCAATGTTAAAAGAAATGTTGTAAGAACGCTCATGACAGCAATATCCGAATCGTTGAGAGAAGTGGGCATGAACTAGCTAACATACGATTATGACGATACAGTAGTAGTAATAATAATACGTTTCGGCTGCTTGTGTCGTCATAACCCAACAAACTTAGAATTTGTGGAACAAAGTTCAGTGCCGGCTGCAACAAAAGCACTGCTGTAACGGTGCTTTTACTCATAGGACAGAGGTCACCGCGTGTGACATGCTCGCAAAACAGAATCAGCCACGCGTCGCGCATTTTGTGTTAAACGCGGTGCTCAGGGAGATTTAATTACGTTTGTGAGCGTTTGTGCGTCGAGCTGTCACGTCAGCAAAGGACAGCGCGGCGCTGCGCTGCGCGGGCTGCCTGCGTTTACGGCGTTTGGCTGCGGTGGCCGGTGGCCGGTGCGCCTGGAACCCACAAACAGGCGGCCGTGACGCCGTCGCGGTGTCACTGTTTACTCTGCGCTGTTTGCCGGCCTGCCTCCCATCCTTATTGTGCTCTCTGGTCTCAGCTGTAATTACGGATCTGTTTATCTTATCTGCGTTTATTTAGAAAACAAGGTTTGTTTTTGTGTTGGACGGCACACGAATGCCATCTTTCGTTAACTGCATATTAACACAATGAAACACTGTTTCGAGTGCACAAGCCGGCATGTTCACAACTGCGAACACAGCATTCCTCGTCATTGTAGCTACAGAGGAAAAAAGTTGTCTGTTTCCTGCATCAAGTTCAGTGCGATACAGAGAATTTTATGAGTATCTCATGTTAACGTCTCGGATTGAAAGCGTTATGTAGGGTGTCAGGGATAACAAAACAATATCGAAAAACGCACGTAATACACACTTAGACTAAATATCCTCGAAATAAATGGACCACTCTGTAATTCGAAAAGTTGATGTACCTTATTTCAAATGTCCAGTAGTCCTGGAATTTGTCTGAAGAAACGAATGAGAGAGACCTACCCGTGTCCGGTAACGCCATCCGAGGATGCTACGGAGCGTCGAAATTATGGGCCTAATGCTTCCACTAGGCCGAGTCTTCAGCAGAAAACGAGATTTTTTTATGTTGACAGACAGCAAGGGGAACTGTTCTGGCAGGTGCCGACGTGTATGACGCTATATGAGATGCTAAATGTTTCCAACCCACGTGCGACAAGTTCCGTATGCGGTCCGTCAGGATTTTCTTCTGAAAGAATGGCCTAGTGGCAGGTATTAGCCTTACATTTTTCGACTCTCCTTAGCGTCGCTGAATGACGTTTCTGGATTAGGGATCCTATCCTCTGTTCCTCAAGAGACCGTCTGCAACCTTACACCCCGTGCAGACAGTTTATTTTGAAATATTTAAACGTTCATCATTTGTTAACAATACGTAAAATTTCAAAATGATATGACACGATAATCTGAATAATATGCATCGTTAAGGTCACACTCGCAGGCTTGGACTGCTACGAACAGCTTTGCGTCGGTGGCTGTTGGATCTTTGATTATACAAACTAACAAAAATGTGATTTTTGCATTACTTTTTGTTAGTTAATGGCTTAATACCATAGATTTTTGGGCACTGAACCCAAATATAAGCTCAGATACTTGTTTTTTATTGCGTAGAGTCTTGTCGTAAAGTGGCATAGTTGCTCTGTGTTTCTCCACAGGAGAATACGCAGCACGAATATGGTAGAGCTCCACACACACACACACCAGGCGGATTGTTACTGTTCTCAATGAGGCCAGCACCTTTATAGCCGGATGCCTACGGCCAACTCCACTACGCATAGCACCCTTGGATGTTAGGTCCAGATCAGCGGCAGCACTTCAGAAGAGAAAGTAGAAAAATGACGCTAGACATCCACTGTGTCAAAAGTGAAGCCCATCTTCCCAGACTGCTTCGAACAACTAAAGCAGTTGCATCACCACCATGTGCGCGCTGGTTACAACTGTGGTGAAACAAGGTAACTAGAGGACATATTGCAACGTTAATGGGGGTTGGCAAAAAATGAAAGAAGAGAACTTAACGGCTGATTGCTACGTAACAACCGAATGTGGCTCATCCATGCAAGAGGTGTTCGATAAAGTAATGTTGCTTGAAGCCCTCACAAACATGGATCAATCATGAGGTACCTTAATTTAGCAAAGACACATTAGTGAATATACATATCAATTAATAAATAATTGTTAATAGTAATCAAAAAATATTCAGGATATGATCTCGTAGAAAAGTAATGTGGCTCGCAGTCAGAGAGTGAACATAAACCTTGCATTTATTCAAATTGAATAGAAATCTATTGCAAGTGGTAGCTTCTTATAGATAGTTGATAAAAAACACAAATATAAAAACATATTGTTTGACTGTACGCAACAAGGGGAGCGTTATTAAGACATGAAGGCGTGCGATACATCAGTTAAATAGCAGCAAATATTAATGAACGACTAGCATGTAAAAGTATCTGTACATTAATACACCATGGCAGAAATGTTCATTCATTGATAGTCCATCTTAGAGTCTATGCCTACTAATGATCAGAGCTTCACAACATTTGTAAGTATCTGTCTGATGCAAACAAAATATTTATAAGTTCCCAACTGGAGGACGTCAAAATAATTCTATGTCCCGAGTGTTAATTAAGCCCAGACAGCTCTCTGGTCGCACAGTCGTACCAAAACCGACGTAAACAACCAAGCAAGGAAGACGAAACGCACAGAACTCTTTTCTGCCCACCCATTTAAAAGCTAGGTCACATGACCCACTGCCTAACTCAAGGTGACAACTGTCAACTTGACCACCAGGTTTAAAGTTACATATATTTTAAAGTATATACATCTTAAACATATGGCAGTTTTATTGGTTTTACTGCAATATTACACACTAGAAAACGGAATTGCGATATCCTAGGAAAATTCATGTGAACATCATACAAACATTATATTAGCTAAATTCTTATTAAATAACAGCATGATAGTGGACAACTGTATAAATCATCCATGCTTGCAATAATCTTTAGTATACACATGGAGAACTTTTGCGTTGCCACTACTGTAAAAATATTCCTTAAATTATATAGGCCAACGAAAAATGTTTTTGAAAAACTTTTTTTTCTTTGATAGCTGATCTTTATAGATTTTTGTGAGCTGAATCCAAATCTAGCCGTAGTTTTTTTGTACTCAGTTTTCTAGCAATATATTTTTTATTACAACAGACTATAAAAACCCTATGCTATACGGTAAACGGGGAAATTAATGAAACGCTTTGTTACAACAGAAGCATGGTGTGTATTTACAGTAAGCTACTTAAAACGATGATACGTGTTAACAGAGGTTTCACTTGTCAGCTAGAATTGATTTGTATTTTCTTTCTCTTTTTTTCATTCAAGCTTCTCAAGTACCTTTTTCTACGATGAGTCGCTTGCTGAACTTCTCGGTGAAGTGACGAACAGTAGTTCCCTATCATGTTGGTGTTCCAGCGGCTTTGGTAGCGTTTTCCATCACTTTAATGTCCTGGTGGAAACGCTCTCCTTGCTCTTCACTAACATGTCCCATATTGTTCGGGAAGTAATCAATATGACTGTTCAGAAAGTGAACTTTCAGGCTCATTAAACATAATTAAGTTTTAAACTTCTTTAACATTGTAGCTATAATAGAAACATATTCGGGGTCTTTTTCATGTCCTAAGGACTTTGTAACGACTTGCTTGAATGATACCCATGCTTCTTTCTCATTTAGGGTCATTATGGATTGAAAGTTAACATCAGACATCAGTTTTCTAAAGCCAGGTCCGACAAAGACGCCTTCTTTTCGTTTAGCTTCTGAAAGGTGTGGAAACTTTTGGCAGAGGTACTTAAAACATGGTCCCTCTTTAGGCAAAGCCTTTACAAACTGTTTCATTAGGCCTAACTTTAGAGGTGGTAGGAGTACGCTTTTTGGACCTACTAGGTTTTTGCGTAGAATGTTCTTCTCGTCAGGTTTTAAAGACTCCCTCACAGGCAAGTTCTTTCTGCACCAGTGTTGATCCCTAGCACTACTGTCCCATTCACGTAAGAAACATGGAAATTTGGTAAAGACACCTTGTTGACCAAGGAGCATGCATGTTACTTTTAGATCGCCACATATCATCCAGTCATGAGCAGAATAGCCTATTTTATTTAGCACTATTTATAGGTTTTCATAGCTTTCTTTCATATGTACAGAATGTCCAACAGGAATAGATGCGTACATGTTACCATTGTGTAATAAAATAGCCTTTAAACTAGTTTTGGATGAATCAATAAACAGCCTCCAGTCTTCCTTTTTGTATTCAATACCAGACTCATTCTTCAGACTAGGAATGTCTGAGCAGTAAACCAGATCACCTTCTTGTTGAAAGAACCTGGAAAATTACTGCTCTTTCTACCTATACATGTATATGCTGCTTCCAACTGCCAATAAGTTCTTTTCGTTTAATCTACAGCCAAGAGATTCAGCTTTTTCCTTCGTTAAGCCCAGATTCCTAACCAAATCGTTACTTTCTGTATTACAATGGAATTCATTATCATCTGGGTCATCTAAATCAGATTGTGCGTCAGAAAATACTTCTGTTACAATAGAATTTAAATCATCTGGTGGTTCAGGAACTGACAAATCTACACCATGCCCTACTGGTCGGTTGGCGGACGGAAGATTAGGGCAGCTTATTACCTTCTTGTTTTTCGAATTATGACCAGTAATATCAACACTGCGAAAGTAGAAATCATTGGAATGATTTTTTGGCTCCCTTCATATCATAGAAACAGCAAATCTAAAGGTTTGTTTCTCCTTTTTGGACCATTTTCTCAGATCATCTACACACACATAACATACCTTACGCGGCGCCAAGGATTTATCTTGATCACCAAGTTTAGATCCATAGTATGATAGACAAACCCTTTTCACAAAGTTTGTAATGTTTCTTTGGTGTTTTTAATCACAAATTCACCACAAATATAACAAAAACTGCCAGCAGACCTTTTACAACCACGATTAGACGTTGTACTGAGCACATGCACAGGAAATGGGAAAATGAGGTTAGGTTGACAGTAAACAAAACACCATCTGTTAACACAAAAATAGAATCGACCTGTTTTGCCAGCAAATGTTTTTCAGCAGTGCTACCAACGTCATCTTCATTCATTACACCTACTTTTTGAATTATTTTAACTGTATAAAAGCTGTTAAATTCTTTAAAAAATCGCTTAATTTAATAAATTTAATTGTAAAATGTGAAGAAATGGTGGGTGATACAGTTTTTAAAGTATCATATTTTGATTTTCCACCCTAAAAAACATAAGAATAAGGTATTTTCAGCAAAAACGTTTTTCCATCATCGACCTGTGTTATTTATAACAGTGTGTGTATTTGAAACTTCCTGGCAGATTAAAACTGTGTGCCGGACCGAGACTCGAACTCGGGACCTTTGACTTTCGCGGGCAAGTGCTCTGGTTCGCAGGAGAGCTTCTGTTTTAAGTTTGGAAGGTAGGAGAATAAGTACTGACAGAAGTAAAGCGTGAGGACGGGGAGTGAGTCGTGCTTGGGTAGTTCAGTTGGCAGAGCACTTGCCCGCGAAAGGCAAGGGTCCCGAGTTCGAGTCTCGGTCCGGCACACAGTTTTAATCTGCCAGGAAGTTTCATACCAGCGCACACTCCGCTGCAGAGTGAAAATCTCATTCTGGAGTGTGTGTATTTGTTCAACAGCATTATAAACATCGTCATTCTATACCTGTTTGAAAGACCTCTCCATCTCTTTGTTGTATGCATATTTAATGTCTGTAACTTGTCATTAATTTTATAAGAAATTAAGTGTTGTTAACATTTTATTAATTTTGACTTTATACTTATGGTAACAATATTAGTGACCTCATCTTACGACCAGGATTTCAATGTTGTCTTTAGATTTCTGGTAGCATATTTAGTGTGGTTCACGTGTTTCCAGTGAATATTCTTAGCTGCAAGTTTTAACGTAATTCCTGCCATATTACTTCCTCCTACGAGTACAATAAGGCACCTCCCCCTCTCGTACCACAGGACTGTGTAATAATTTGCGGTAGTGAATTGGCCAGCTTGAGTATATGCGGGGCCTTACGGGTACTGATACAGATATTGTGGTAATTGGTACCTTAATAAGTACCCACTTTAGTGTGTTAGTTGTTACTTCTCTGCGTCTAACAGTCTTCCTGCAAACACTTTAAATAATTTGCTACCTGATGTTCCCTGTACAGTCATGATTGCACCAGAAATAGACTACGTTGGTCAGTCAAGGCTATGTGCTTTGCTTCCACACATCCACATTTCAATGCCTGACCTACTGCCCAGGGAAAAATAAACATTAATTACTTGTTTGTATACCAATGCAATGTTGTTCAGTACACTGAACTCTTTCATCAATAGAAATATCTGCACTTAATCACAAATATCGTGTATATAAGCATAGAAACAACTATGTCTTTACTCAGATTATTCACTTACATTATCATAAATAATGTTTGAGTTGTGAGCTTGCAACAGAGATGTAATCATGAATTTTAACTGTGTCCACATTAATTTCATTATCGAAAATACACTACCACCACAGTACTTGGATGCTCTGCACGAATTGCTGTTTCTGCCACCTGGAGATAAGGAATTTTTTGCGTCAGTATGACTGCAGTCCCTCTTTAAAGCACACACTAGTACAACTAGCAGTGCTGTGCATCTGTCGCTATCCAGGCCAACTTCTATCAAGTATATAATAAATTCTAAATAAGTTACTGCCCAGATAAGCCAATCCTTGTCTCCCCAGTGATGAGGCTATTCAGACACCTCCCTGTATTTGCTTTTTTAATTGTTCGCGACATAATGAGTAATCTAGTAAATTTCGGGCATGCAGCCGCACAAATATTACTTGCGCGGCTGCATCTTCGAAATTTAATGGATTGCTTGCTTGCATTATTACTTGCCCACAGTGCTTGATTCTCAAATGAGGCTTACTAAGACAACAAGAAATGAAATACATATATACAAAATGCTAACATCTCAGCAATCCTAGTCCTTCCTTAAACTTATTTTCTCATTCCGCTTTAATACATATATATCCCATAATTCTAAAACACGAACATCAAATACGTAAATCAGTTCCAGCTTATCCTGCTGAATGACTGCCCACAAGTCTGATCACTGTTACCATTTCTTATTGTACACATAAATAAAGAATCTTTTATTTAGGTTCTTACCATCACCAACTGAACCACAGGCATCTTTCTACGAGGGGCGTACAATAAATAATGCAACACATTTTCCTAATGAAAGTAGGTTCATTTTATTCGGGATTCCAGTACACCACATAATTCCCCACTCTTTTGGCTACAAAACTCTATTTTTCTACGTAATCTCCGTTCAATGCGACTGCCTTACGTCACCTTATTGGGAGGGCTTGTATGCCTACTTGTTACCACTATAGTGGTGGCCATCGGAGCCAGCGTCTTGGTGCACTAGTAACCTCCCCATCATCGATGTACTGCTACATGCAGAGTGCATCTTCCATTGGGCCAAACAGATGGAAGTCGGAAGGTGCAATATTCGGACTGTAGGGTGAATGAGAAAGAACAATCGAATGAAGTTTTTTGTGCTCCTTTCGGGTGCGCAGACTTGTATGTGACCTTGTATTGTCATGGGGAAGGAGAAGTTAGTCGGCATTTTTGGGGCGAAAAATCTCTGAAGCCGTTTCTTCAATTCTCTGTGGGTAGCAAAACACATTTCAGAGTTGATAATTGCACCGTGAGGGAGGACATCAAATAGAATACCTCTTCAGAGTCCCAGAATGGGAATTGACCAGCTGAGGGTGCAGCTTTGAAATTTTTCTTCGGAGGAGAGGTGGTGTGGCACTATTCCATCGATTGCATTTCGCTTCCGATTCGAAGTGATGAGCCCATATTCCACCACCTGTGATGATGATCGACAAAAAATTTCACGATCAGCCTCGTAACGCGCAAGCAATTCCACACATATGGTCCTTCGTGGCTCTTCAAGGTCCTCTGTTAGGCGGCCAGGAACCGTGCGGGCACACGCCTTTGAGTACTCCAACTGGTGGACGAGTGTGTTAGCACTACCAGCAGAGATGTCTAGTTGAGCGCGAGGTGTTTTTGATCCGTCGATCACCTCGAACGAGACTGTCCACACATTCCAGCGCTGCAGAGTCGCAACTGTGTGCGGCCCGCCGGCACGCGGGGGATCGTACAGGTTTGTGCGACTTGTTGCGATGATAATTGGCGCCTCACCCAGCGATTCCATAGGTTTTCCGCCAAAAGAAACTGAATGACGGCTTTGCTTGGAATGCATCTCCATTACAGACCCCATTTTGAAGGCTATGTATAGCGTTACCAACCATCGGAACTTCATGAAACTATTGGGGCTGAAGCGGGAATATTCCCCAATGTCTCACAACGAATTCCGCATTTTTTCAATCGAAATTTGCCAACAAAAAAAGCGTTGCATTACTTCTTGATCGCCTCTTATATCAATGCCACCCCCGCATACCAGACTCAACTTCTGGGTGCTATGTCTTGTTCTAAATGCCTGTAGAGATAACATTCCTTAGAGAGGTAACATTTCTTAAATGAAATGGTTTTTGGATCTGGATGTAATAATCTGTAGGCATTTGGGAGTGGGCACTCCATTATTTCAGATGGCCCATGATATAATTCAAACAGGTTCTTAATCTCTGTATCAGTTTCATTTGATTTTTATTTCTGTCTTCTAGAACTTGGTTTTCTCACTTAAATCTTCTCGGCTTGTATCTGCTATGATGCCTTTTCTTCTATTCTACCTCCCTTTTGATTATCTGCTGCCTAGCTAATAATTCGTTGTTCTAACTTGTCATGACATGTTTCACAGGAAATTCTGTATTCATCATATCCTCAAACGCTGATAGATATCCTACCTATGCACTGGATCTTTTGCTGCAATATGTCCTGTACAATCTACCCAGTTCTCTTACAAATCTCTCAGCATTATTATTAGCTGTATGATACGCTGATATTGTATATTTAATCCCGATTCCTTCAGTAAATTTTTTCCATGTGTCTTAAACAAATTGAGTTCCATTGTCTGAAACAAGGTGTTCCGACACTCTTACATTTACTAAAAAGCCCACTAACTTACATGGATCACTCTTATTTGTGGCTCTCTTCAGTAGATGCAGTTTAGCAGATTTAAAGAATACATTCACTGCTAACAGATTATATTTAAGGCTCCCTACGACCTATTGGTAATGTTCTAAATAAATTTGTTGACAGAAGCTCATGTTTTCGCTTGGTATAATATTTTGTGTTTCATCCTGTCTTGCCTCTGTGCTATATTTCACTTTCTGACACCTACTGCAAGCTGCTAGCTGCTTCCTCTCTCTGCTAGCCATGTCGTTGAAGATAATATATTCTTATATTGCCTCGAGGCGCTTCTGTGCAACACATTGTCTAAGATGAATATAATGACTCAGATGAATATAATTAAAGTATCTACATGTTCATCTGTGTCATACAAATTCCACTTCTCCCTTTCTTATGATCTAAACTTCACAATACACTATTATAAATCTTGTAATAGTTTTCAGTATTTAAATATGCTTTACGCCCTACATTAACTTTAATAGATTTCAGAGTTTATTCCTCACTCTGAAACCTCTTTATATGTGTACAAATTGATTTCATTTCCTTCTCTTCCCGTACACCCTTTACACAGTGTTTGAAATACTTTATCCTCAGTTTCTTGCTCATACTTATTTTTAGTTAAAGGCTAATAAAGCAAGGCATCTACTGCAACATTTTCTGTCCTTCTGATATAATTAATATCACATTTAAATTTCTGAAGGAACATGGTCCCTCTCATTAGCGTACAATTCAACAATTCGCAGTCTTGGAGACAGCTTAAGGCCTTTTGATCAGTGACAACCATTACCTCCCTGCCCTCCAGATATATTCTAAACTTTTGCAAACAAAATACTATTGCTGATAACTACTTTTCTGAGATGTCATACAGTAATTCATATTTGCCCCCATACCATCATCTTAGCTGTCAGTTGCAATACAAATAGGTAAAGACTCATCTGGATAATGTAATATTCTATTGTTGCATAAGCTATTTTAATAGCCTTAAACGCCCTGTTACATTCAGGCATCCAGTTCCAAGTGACGCTTCTTTAAAAACCTACACGTATTGGATGAATTCACACTGTAATCAGTAATGTATTTTCTATAAAAAGAGCAGAATCCAATGAATGACTTCAATTGCTTTCTGTTCCTGGCTATTTTGTATTCAGCGGTACCTTTGGTCTTCTTTTTATTTGGCAAAATACCCTCAGAAATTAGGTGGTGCCATAAGAATGTTAATACTGCCTGTACAGATTCACTTCTTTTCAGCTTGATAGTCATTCTCACTTGTAAATGGCTTTGAATGCAACATACAATAGCTGACAGTGTTCATGGCACATGTTACTGTTAGTAAAGATGTCACCAACATGCACAGCTAGTCTCTTCATTAATTCACATCCAAGAACGTGATTCAAAGACCTGATTAACACAGCTACTGAGACTGATAAACCAAACGGCACGATGCTGAACTTACATGTCCTCCAGTCAAACAGAAGTCTGTATACTTTCCACTTGTGATGAAGTCTTCTCTGGCTTCCATCCTGGTAGCTGCGTCGAAAATCCGCGACCTTTCGATGAGTGTCATTCTCATCATCTTCGCCAGAAGATGATGAGAATGACATCGAAACGTCGCGGATTTTCGACGCAGCTACCCGGATGGAAGCCCGAAAAGATTTCATCAACAGTATACACCGGGAAACCCTGCATTCACATACACTTTCCACTTGTTTCAGCTAAAGGCACCTGCCAAAATCTAGAAGTTAAATCTGCACTAGACATGAGCTTTACATTACAAAAATTCTGCAACAATTCATTCATGCTTTCAGGCCGATCATTCTCCTTAAATACCCAGATTCTTGTACCTGACAGAATCCTTGCTGATCCATCCTTCATTTTAACAGTAAGATTACAATGTTCACTTCTGCCCAACACTCTTATTTTCCAGTGCAACATCTTTTTGGTTTGGACCTAATTGCTTCCTTATCTGCCGTGACAGTAGGAAAAGGTTTATCCTTAATTACGCCATGGGTTATTACTCTCAAATAATATTCAAAAACATCATCTCCCCTACACCTGTCTGAAAATCTATGAACATATCTGCACAGTAACTCAGTGAGCTGCACTTTGTTCTTAAACAAATGATCTTTTTCATCCAACTTGTTATAAACTTTTCCATTGTGCACACCTTCCCACTCTCTTCATTTTCTCTTTCCAAGTGAACCATTGCTTCACCCCTTTCACTTTTCTTTTAAATTTCTTTTTCTGTATCCCCCAGCATGAAATTATACGATTACATCTTTCACTATAGTATTACAATTATTTTTGTACAGGAAATCCACCCCCAATATAATAATCATTACCGAATGTGGGATCACAAAACAACTATCATAAAAATTATGGTAATTTATTTTCAAATAGAATAAAATTTAGTTTTTGATTTGCTTACTGTGTACTGCAGTTGCTGTTTTAATTTTGAGACTAGTTACAAGTTGTTCCACTAACTCCTTACGTCTAATTTATTGACAGAATGACTCCGACATTGCAGAAACAGTTGATTCGGTAACTAATAATGCCACATTTTACACTCTCCTGGTGCCAACATTAATTATTGGCCGATCCTTCGCGACAGTTACCCTCCTTAACTCTGCTTCTCTGAACGAAACAATCTGTTTCTTCTCTGATCACTTCCTCCATTATGCACACGCTCATACGCATGTAGCCATATTCCAATCCTGTACCCCCGTTAAATAAATCATTGAACGTGATTCCAATAACCCGCTCATAGTTCTTCGAAGTTCCTGACAACTTTAAATATCAACGACCCCATTGCTCTGGTAGTACAGTTTCATGAATCTTAGCACAAGATAGCCAGTAACAGGTATTATAGTCAGCGTCCTCTTTCCTCATCGAATTACGATCAACGGCCTCAGAACCACTTTAGGAAACAGGTTTTTCAATTTCGTCCTTACATTAATGCCCACTAACAATATTCTCCTCAATACAACTTCTACCTGCTCTGCTCATCAATTTATCACCATTATAACTAAAATTACCGTGTACACACTGACACAGAAATAAGTCAATAATGACTTCATCACTTACAACGTCATTTCTTAGGTTTCTCCACAATATTTGTGTAATTCTCCTCATTATCTGTCAATGCACTCACGCCTACCACCTCCTCACAATTCGTTTTATTGCTTTGTTCTTTTGCCTCTTGAGTCCGTATCCACCTCTGCTTTCCTTCGTGATTAAACTAATCTATCTATTGCAGATATGTCAATAATTTTAGCTGAAGCTAAACCCACACTATTTTCCACAACTTCTGGCTTAGGCAACACATTTCTGTCAGTTTCTCCATTATGAAAGTTACTTTGATCATCATTAAATTTAATTTTAATTCATTTATCATAGTGATTTCTTCCACTTGACTGACTGTACGTATTAAATCTGCACCCAACCCCTCTCCCCAACGGCTTTTCGTCACCTGTAATAGTACCCTTGTGACATACACTTAACTCTTTTGACACCTTATCCCTTATCCTAATCATTTCTCTCGTACTGCAACTCTGTCTGACGCTATTCACTGCATAGTTATAAGCTGTCCCCCTCGCCTTCTCCCCCCTCCCCCCCATTTCCGCTCCATTGAGGCCCCAAGCAAGGCAACAGTTAGTTTCCCGACTGTCTGCTCTTGAAATTAGCACCTGGTGGTCCCTCATATCTTTTGTCTTGTCCATTACCTTCTTAGCTCAGAATTATCCCTTCTTCCACCAAAATTACTTTTTTCTCCTTGTTGCCTATTTCTCCAGTCCCTACCGTGATTATTGTGCTCTCTTCATCGCTCAGTGCGTAACTCTGAATTACAAGCTGGTTAGACGAGAGGAACATTTTAGATAAATCATTAGAAAAATAATGCAACACAAACAAAAAAGATTTGGAAAGTGCGAGCAATGTTCATTTAAAATCTGCTTAAAATATTGGAGGTAACAGCACAGTGAAGATTTACCTTTATTAGAAGGGGGAGAGGGAGAGGGGAATGGGGAGAGAAAGAGGGGGGAGAGAGGGGGGCAATGTGAGGATAACACAAAAATTGGAGGAAAGGGAACGACGAGGGAAATTGGGGAACTGAAGTGAGTGCATGGTGTTAGTTAGTGAGTATCGCTATGAAGACAAAGAAAAATCCCAGCATATGAATATATCCTCAATATGCCTCGAAGAAATAAATAACGACTACGACAGTCGTCAGAAATACAATGCAGAGAAAACAAATGCATAGTAAATTTAATGTAATTGCATCACATGGCCACAACAGTGCACGAAATGTGAGAATTACTAGCTCAGAATTTACGTATGTGTTAAAATATCCCGTAGGTCGGCATTTGTCAGAGGGAGATACACAGTTTTCTCCGGAACGAAAATACATAGATGTTTTCAGAAGTGTGAAGCGGACAGCTTGCAAACAGAGCTGAGCACGCTGTGAAGTTGTGACATACTAATGGTGGGCAGTAGACTGATTTAGCGCTCCGGCGGCAGAATCTGGGGACGGCATGTTTGTAAATAATTTCTGGCTGCCACTGACGTAACTAGAAATCCCGTTCTCTGCGGGTGTGCCTTTGCATGTTTGCTCTCGCACTGCTCTAACCAATCGCTAACTGTAGCGCCAGTCAACTGGGCGAAGCACTGCACAGCCTAGGGTGTTTACTTGGATTCCGCCTATCTCCGGCTAGTAAGCCGTTGCCGCCTCGGACAGTTAAATACCTGTTCAAATGTTATCACAGCTCGCCTCAGCCGTTTGCAGCTAAGGAGGTACAATCAGTGAAGCCCGACTTCGGCAAACATTGGAGTTAGCGTTTTTTTGTAAATAGAAAAAGTTCAGCGCAAGGTGAAAAAAATACGTGGTGAACTGTCGCGCCAGCGCATGTTGCTTGTTACGATCGTCGAGCAATTAAGCTACTGAATTCCGGAGATAAGTATGGTAAGAAGATCGAAAACACCAAGAAAATTATAATCCAAAGTTACTTCGCCAGTACTACGGAGTACTTCATAAATTTGTTCCGAAATAATTTCATTTAGAATATATCTCTTTCACTCCACAATGGAAAGCAGACTACCGTGAATGCACGGGACAGACACTTGACCAAACTGAAGGCGTGAAGGCGAGTCGTGAGTGAGCATGGACAGCTCAGTCGGCAAGAGTATTTATGAACTGAAGGCAAGGGATCGCGTTAGAGACCCGGTTCCAAGCGCAGTTCTACTGTCTCAGAAAGTTGCACAATAATTCATATCTATCAATGGGAGTACTAGCTGTGGAAGTTACACATACTCATCCATCTTGTGAATCGTCAGACAGTATCTGTTTCCGAAGACGTCAGCAAGCTGATGAGCAACTGAGAGAAAGATACTACACTTGAACGGTGTGTTGAAACACTCAAAATTAATAGTCACGCTTCAGAGACACTCAACATTATGTAAATGTAGAAAGAAGGGGCAGAGGCTTGATACCACCGAACTACGCTTCTATTAGGCGTTTATCTTTAAAGGGATGGAGACTGCCAGATAAAGACTAACTTGGTTTTATTTTGGCATTACATTCAGAATTTTTACAAAAAAGATGTAATAAAAGTTTATCATTACACGAATTCACTATTAGTGTTCCACAAAATCGGTTTGTGAAAATGTGTGAAAAGAATTGGTGTCGTTTTGTAAAGAAACATTCTGTAATTTGCCTTAAGCAATTTAACCAGCCTTCTGCCAAGATAGTGGCCGCTCCTTCAGCTAGGTCCGGACAGGCACGTGGGGGCAGGGGTTTGTTAGTTATTGGGAGCTCCAGTGTTAAGCGGGTCATGGAGCCCCTCAGGAACATAGCGGCTAGAGCGGGGAAGAAGTCCAACGTTCACTCGGTGTGCTTGCCGGGGGGCTTTGTCCGGGATGTAGAAGAGGCTCTTCCGGCGGCCATCTAACGTGCGGTGTGCAGCCAGCTGCACTGTGTTGCACATGTCGGCACCAACGATGCCTGTCGTCGGGGTTCCGAGGAATCCTTGGATCCTTTAGACGGCTGGCTAAGGTTGGGGAAGGCGGCCTCCATCTCTCGAGGAGTGGAAGCCAAGCGACGATCTGGAGCATCGTACCCAGGGTGGACCAGGGTCCTCTGCTTTGGAGTCGAGTGAAGAATCTAAACCAGAGGCTACGTCGACTCTGTGACGAAAATGGTTGTAGATTCCTCGACCTAAGCTATGGGGCGGAAGGTTGTAGGACGCCCCTCGATAGATCAGGGGTGCACTACACACAGGAAGCACTTACATGGGCAGCAGAGTACTTCTGGCGTGCACATGTTTTTTTAGATTCCTCCCCACGGGAAACAAACCGTTGGCCTGAAAAATTACCAGTTCATGACACTGGTGTGGGTGTGCCAACTGTAAAAATTGTTAGTTCGCCTAAACAGGTAATTCCAAAGGATTTAAATATGCTACATCTCATGTTAGTAAATTGTCGAAGTGTCTGTAGCAAGATCCCCGAGTTACTCTCCGAAATAAACAGTAGCAATGCCAATACTGTATTAGGTACCGAAATCTCGTTCAAACCAGACATAAATAGCAGTGAAATTTTGAACTCGGATTGGACAGTGTTTAGGAAGGACAGGACTGATGCTATGGGAGGTGATGTGTTCATTGCAGTTAAAAGTGTTCAAACGCGGTTGAGATCGATACTGGGTCGGACTGTGAAATAGTTTGGATAAAGCTGTCATTCAGTCAAGGATTGATCATTGTATTAGGATGTTTTTATAGACCACAAGCCTCCTTATTTAACATCTTATTTGCATTTAGATATTTCAGATAATTACTATTCTTGTCTCGAAGCTCCTCCAGTCATTGGAGATGACCCTGTTCAGAAAATGGATGGGAATGAATGCATCTGAATTTCTTCCAGATACTTTTGGCAATGGTTATTCAGATGTTCTTAGTGAGAATGAAAATCCGGATGATTGTGTGAATGAATGTTTTTATGCTTCTGAGGACAATTCTAGTGACAGTGACATGGTTAGGCCAGTAAAGAAGCTTAGGGGGACAATGTTTTAAAATGGTCCGGACAATAACGAAGATAATGATTCTGTTTTTGTCAATGATTAGTCTCGACGTTATGTTAACTCTTCCGAGACAGCGCCTTAGTCTCACGTGGACACTACCTATGCTAATACTAATGATTGGACAAAAAGAGTGTCATCACTTAAAACTTCCAGGCTAATAGGCCGTGGCCGATGAGTAAAACTTTCTCCTACTGTTTCCTTTCCGACTGCGGGAGGCGATCTCCAGAGGTGAAGTGACGATCTGCAACCAGAAATCGAGGGAGAGCACCGAGTATATGGGCTCCACAGTCCATCACGTGACTACGGCTGGTATTTTATCTCTAGTAATGCTAACATTCTCGACTGAAAGCAATCGATCGTCGTTCTTACGTTGCACCGTTGACATCCAAATTTTGTCTAATTTAACAAGTTCGTCTTTTCTGTTAAAATTATTAAGGGGTTTGTAAATCCCAATAGCCTCTCTATACATGTGCGCATGATAAAGTGATGTTTTCGATATGACGCTCGTCTCATTGAATTTTATTACATGATCACCCTCATGGTAAACATCGTACGTTACGTCGGTTTATCCGAGTGGCCTAGGCAGCAGTTCCTGTTGTGTTCAACCAGACGGGTGTACTTCTTTTTGTGGTGTGTTCAAATGTGTGTGAAATCGTACGGTACTTAACTGCTAAGGTCATCAGTCCCTAAGCTTACACACTACTTAACCTAAATTATCCTAAGGACAAACACACACACACCCATGCCCGAGGGAGGACTCGAACCTCCGCCGGGACCAGCCGCACAGTCCATGACTGCAGCGGCTGAGACCGCTCAGCTAATCCCGCGCGTCTCCTTTTGTGGTACCAATATAAACTACTCCAAAAATACAAGGAGTTCTATATACACCCGGTGTAGCCAACGGATGTCGTATACCTTTTGCTGGTCTGAAAAATTCATCTTCCTGGTGGGTCGCAAGGTAGATTACACACTACACTTGCTGAACACTTTCCCAATGCTACCTGTAAACTTATTGATGAACAGAAGGTGAACTTTCTTCTTGGACGGCCGTTGTTCCTCGTCGATCCTGATTCTCTTCCTAGCAGGAAATGCTCTTCGCTGGAATAACCATTCTTCTTCAATGTTGACCGTAGATGTTCAACCTCATCTTCTAAATAAATTGGTTCACAAATTTTATACAGCCTGTCTATCAAGGGTTTAATCTCATATCTTTTTTTGTCTGGCGTGATGTACAATCTTTATGAAGGTAACGGTCAGTATGCGTGACGTGACGAACACCGTAATCATTGTAACATAAAGTGTTAAATTAGATAAAATTTACAACGTAGTAATGACGATCAATTACTTTCAATAGAGAATGGTGGCATTACTAGAGATAATCTCACAGCCGACGTCACATGGACTGTGGTGCTGTCTACACTGTCCATATATTCGGTGCTCCCTTGAGTTCTGATAGCAGTTCGTCACTTTTCCTGTGAAGATGTCTCCTGCAGTCTGAGAGGAAACTTTAGGACCAAGTTACGTACATCGATCATGGCCTATTAGCCGGGAAGTTTTGAGTGATACCGATACCGTCAGTGAAAGCTTACATCGTATGATCAAAAAGAGTGTGTTGAAGAATGTGGTCTTGGGAGAGCTCCAGCAAGAGCCAGTAGGAGGTCCAATCGCTGACACCGCTACCGCTCCAGTTCATCGCGGGTCTCCTGCGCCACTCACCGACAACGCACGACACTGTAACGTCAGTACCTGCGCCTTATGGAAGTAGTAGTTTGCGCCAGTTGGAACAGCGACAGAGCGGGACTCTCACAGGCTGTGAATATTTTGCAACTTTTTCTTCTGCCATTATTTCAACGAAAGCTCATTAGGAGATACATCGAATACCCTGTTCGTCACGAGACCCCTTAGAATCACTAGATTCAGCCATCCTCAGCGCATTGTTCGAAGAAAGAAACTAAGTGATTAATCCAAATGATAGTACAAAGAAGTCTATTTCAGTAGGATATTAGATACTGCTGGAAGGATCTCGTGGGCAGCGAGTCATTCGCACGTAGACGCGGCGCGACGCTTGCACAGTCGCGCTGGCAACGTGCCTCAGCGCGTAGAAAGCTCTCTGCGGCGAGTGCGATGGCGAGCTGTCGTGTCCTCGTTGACGCGCCGCCAGCTGTTTCACCAGCGGCTCTTGACACGCGGCCAGCATCTGTTGGGACACTCACTCGCAGGCACCGCTCAGCGGGCGCAGCCTGAAATACTAATTGCAAAACAGCGTCCAAAGCTGTCAGGACAGACCAAAGCATAACTTCCGTCAAAATTTTGTTACTTGCGCCAGTCATTCATCCGTCCTGTACTTTAAAACCGACAGATATCTAGTGACAAATTCTTTATTGTTATAACAGCTATTATTTTTCCAATAACACCTCATTGTAAGTCCTTCACTTTCTTTTAACATACATATCATAAGTGCCCCCCCCCCCCCCCCCGGACCACGGAGCTTGGCGCTACGGTGCCTCAGCGATACCTATAGCTGTACCGTAGGTGCAACCGTAACGGGGGGGGGGGGGCGGTGTATCTGTTGAGAGGCCAGACAAATGTGTGGTTCCTGAAGAGAGAATGATTGACTGATCTGGCCGTGTAACGTCAACCAAAACGGCCTTGCTGTGCTGGTACTGCGAACGGCTGAAAGCTAGGGGGAACTACAGCGCTAATTGTTCCCGAGGGCATGCAGCTTTACTGTGTGGTAAAGTGATGATGGCGTCCACTCGGGTAAAATATTTCGGAGGTAAAATAGTCCCCCATTCGGATCTCCGGGCGGGGACTACTCAGGAGGACGTCGTTATCAGCAGAAACAAAACTGGCATTCTACGGATCGGAGCGTGGAATGTCAGATCCCTTAATCGGGCAGATAGGTTATAAAGTATAAAAAGGGAAATGGATAGGTTGAAGTTGGATACAGTAGGAATTGGTGAACTTCGTTGGCAGGTGGAACAAGACGTCTAGTCAGGTGAATACAGGGTTATAAACACAAAACCAAGTAAGGGCAATTCAGGAGTAGGTTTAATAATGAATAAAAAACAGGAACGCGGATCAGTTACTACAAACAGCATAGTGAGCACATCATTGTAGCTAAGATACACACGAAGCCCACGCCTACCACAGTAGTACAAATTTACGTGCCAACTAGCTCCGCAGATGATAGAGAGATTGAAGAAATGTATGATGCGATAAAAGAAATTATTCAGATAGTTAAGGGAGACGAAAATTTAATAGTAATAGGGGACTGGAATTCGATTGCAGGAAAAGGAAGAGAAGGAAAAGTAGTAGGTGGATATGCACTGGGGTAAAGGAATGAAAGAGGGAGCCGCCTGGTAGAATTTTGCACAGAGCATAATGTAATCATAGCTAACACTTAGTTTAAGATTAATGAAAGGAGGTTGTGTACGTGGAAGAGGCCTTAGGACATTGGATAGATCATTATATTATATTATATTATCAGATAGATAATATAATGGTAAGACAGGGCTTCAGGAACGAGGTTTTAAATTGTAAGACATTTCCAAGAGCAGATGTGGAGTCTGACCACAAGTTATTGGTTATGAACTGTAGATTAAAACTGAAGAAACTGCAAAAAGGTTGGAATTTAAGGAGATGGGATTTGGATAAACTGAAAGAACCAGAGGTCCTAGAGAGTTCCAGAGAGAGAATTAGGGAACGGTTGACAAGAACAGGGGAAAGAGATACAAAAGAAGAAGAAGAAGAAGAAGAAGAAGAAGAATGAATAGCTTTGAGAGATGAAATAGTGAAGGCAGCAGAGGATCAAGTAGGTAAAAAAAACGAGGGCTAGTAGAAATCCATGGGTAACACAAGAGATACAGAATTTAATTGATGAAAGGAGAAAATATAAAAATGCAGTAAATGAAGCAAGCGAAGAGGAAATGGCTAAGCAGGGATGGCTAGAGGACAAATGTAAGGATGTAAAGGCATATATCATTAAGGGTGAGATAGATGCCATCTACAGGGAAGTTGAAGAGACCTTTGGAGAAAAGAGAACCACCTGTATGAATATCAAGAGCTCAGATGGAAAACCAGTACTAAGCAAAGAAGGGAAAGCAGAAAGTTGGAAGGAGTACATGGAGGGCCTTGGGAGAGCCAGCCATGACAAAACTCTTCCAGCAGATGAGCAAGATGTGTGTCATGAGCGAAATACCCTCAGACCTCGAGAAGAACATAATAATTCGTCCCAAAGAAAGCAGGTGCAGACAAGTGTGAAAATTATCGAACTGTCAGTTTAATAAGTCACGATTGGAAAATACTAACACGAATTCTTTACAGACGAATGGAAAAACTGGTATAAGATGACCTCGGGGAAGGTCAGTTTGGATTCCGTAGAAATGTAGGAACACGCGAGGCAATACTGACCCTAAGACTTAGGGGATAGGTTAATGAAAGAAAAACTTACGCTTATAGCATTTGTAGACTTAGGGAAAGCTTTTGACAATGTTGACTGGAACACACTCTCAAATTCTGAAGGTGGCAGGGGTAAAATACAGGGGGAGTGAAAGACTATTTACAATTTGTACAGAAACCAGATGGCAGTTACAAGAGTCGAGGGGCATGAAAGGGAAGCAGTGGTTGGAAACGGAGTGAGATAGGATTTAGCCTATCCTCGATGTTATTCAATCTGTATGTTGGACAAGCAGAAAAATTTGGAGTAGGAATTAAAATCCAGGGAGGAGAAATAAAAACTTCAAAATCTGCCGATGGCATTGTAATTGTGTCAGAGACAGCAAAGGACTTGAAGGAGCAGTTCAACGGAATGGACTGTGTCTTGAAAGGAGAGTATAAGACGAAATCAACTAAAGCAAAACGAGGATAATGGAATGTAGTCGAATTAAATAAGGTAATGTTGAGAGAATTAGGAAATGAGACCTTTAAAGAAGAAGATGAGCTTTGCTATTTGGGGAGCAAAATAACTGATGATGGTCGAACTAGAGATGACATAAAATGTACACCGGCGATGGCAAGGAAAGCGTTTCTGAAGAAGAGAGATTTGTTAAAATCGAGTATAGATTTGTCAGGAAGACTTTTTCTGAAAGGATTTGTATGGAGCATAGTGATGTATGGAATTGAAACATGGACGGTAAACAGGTTAGACAAGAAGAGAATAGAAGCTTTTGATATGTGGTGCCACAGAAGAATGTTGAAGATTAGGTGGATATTTCACGTAACTAATGAGGAGGCACAGAACAGAATTGGGAAGAAGAGATATTTATGGCATAACTTGACTAGAAGAAGGGTTCGGTTGGTAGCGCACGTTCTGAGACGTCAAGGGATCACTAATTTAGTATTGGAGGGAAGCGTGGAGGGTAAAAACCTTAAAGGGCGACCAAGAGATGAATACACCAAACAGATTCAGTAGCATATAGGTTGCTGCGGTTACTCAGAGATGAAGAGGCTTGCACATGATTGGAGAGCTGTAGCCGACGACGACGACGACGATAACATAGTCATATTGTTTCTTAAATTTTCTGTCTGGTATTTATTGCTCGCAGCTCTTCTGTCGGAAACGATACCACTACCAAACATATTATAGTTCATCATTTACATCTGTTTACTCTAGTACCTTGGAGACGCGATGGAAAAAGGTGGCTGGCTCTGATAACTGTTTCAAATGTTCATTTATGTCAGTCTTACGTTGCAGCATACTGTCACATATTTTTTAGACACAGCGCGAAGTGATGCATGTAATTAAACGTGTCTCATAATGGAAATTTTTCAGAGAATGTTTTTGGTGACCACTTCAAGTAGCTTTCTTAGACTGTTACGTAGATGTAGTTTCCTCCGGCGACAGAAAACGCTAAAGTATAAACTATGGCAGAAAGCGCGTAACTGTCCGTATCATTTCTAATAAAAAATTAAATTTTAGCTTTTATGAACTTTTTCGTTATTGTAGAACTAGTTTAAAATGTTGCAAAATCCATCTTAACGTGAATTTGATTGTTCCTTTTAATCATTTCAGACATCGGTTGCACTGACAGTTTCTTACTCGATTGAGAACGGAAGTGGAGCAGAACTGCAATGACAAGTTAGAGTTATCCTGATACCTGTTGTAAATGAGCCTTCCGTGACATGCCCGCGGAGCCAGGTAAACCCACCGTTCAGGGCAGATTCTCAGGGATTCGACTCTGTCAGACAGTGTGGAGAGGTTTTTAAAACGATGTTCGGAGGTTCAGTGGTCAAGTCAGCAAGGGCTGCTATTATCACGTGTGGCAGTGTTTTGTCTACATGCAACCTAACTGCACCAGGATTCAACTCCCATGTTAAACTTTACGTTGTTCTGCATCCAGCGAGTGAGGTGAAAGGCACCCATTTCCTACAAAAAACATGTATAGCGTTATAGTAGGGTGTTAAGTGAACCTCTAGGCTCATCGCCTGTTTGTTAAAAGTGTCAATTTCTTGTCTTGTACTCTGCGGTTTAGGCATCGTGCACCTCTTCAACAGTGCTTCTGTCATTTGTTGCTGCAGTCAGACTGTTGTGCCCATACTGTTTTATATTTCATTATGTTCCACATTCGTAGCCTCCTGTATTCACGTCTGGTATTAGTCAGTGAGTTGTTCGTGCAACGCTACCCCATGTTGTGTATGTTGTTGCGTCGGTTGCAGTTATGTGGACACCTTCTTATGAGCTGCAACTCATAAGGTCAGTGCTGCTTTTCACTGGTAACTGACTCTCCTTGACTCGGAAAAAGCGGCCAGATATTTTCGACAAGCCATTGATATAATTGTCATAGCTGGTCGATCCCCTTGCAACAATTTCATCCCTCGATATTTTATCAGACAGAAGTAAAAATTTCGAAGAAACTAGTTCCTGAATAAGCGAGGTTTTACACGTTAGTAAAATCGAATACTGTATTTAAAAAGGAAGTCTCAATCTGTCACAAAAGTAAACATAAAAATATTTGCATATAGCAACAAAAGAATCTACTTCCTACGGTTCTGTAAGTCGGCGTCCCTACTCCAAGACCACGACGAGCACATGTAGTTCTCAACAATTTTATCATTCATCTGAAATCTCTTGGAGGTTTTCACCGCTGAGGCATCATTAATTGATATTTAATTGTAAGAAATTCTACGAAGGTTGAAGTGTTTACGATAAACCTACAGTGCGCCGAAGCCTGGAAACGTCGCACTGCCTTAACACGCTAGTTATAATTCAAAAACAACGAAATATGACTAAATCAAAATGGCGTCTCCAAAGTTGTCGACTGCCATCGTCTCTTCCAGAGAGACGTCATTTTGATGCCAATTCCGAGTAAGAGGTTTGTGTTACGAGCGTGACCCGTTCAGCGCCACGGAGGGTAGGGGTCGAAAAGCAGAGTCGTTGGCGAGTGGTCCTAGTGAATGTACGGGTCGGTCACGAAAATTTGAGTTTGAGGTGATTCCCCTGTCGCTGATAAACTTGGTCTCTCGAAATGAGTCTGTATTAAATTGCTAGTTCGATAAATTATTAAAATGCAGGGGCGTATAGTATACAGTGAATTTTGATTATAGTGGAAATACTGGCAGTAACAATCAGAGATTATTACCCGTCAGAAACCGCATATAAGAAAAATCAAGTTCCCGGATGCTATCGCATTCCGCTTCGGGGCAAGGGAGAAAGAGGAGTACTGTGTGCCGGTGAGCTAGAAGAGTATAACGGTAGGATTGTTAAAATGTTGTTAGCAGGTGAGCAAAGAACGACGTAGACGACGTTTACAATGCTTCCGGAGCAGTGAGAGACTGTCTGCTAGAAGTTCACATTCTGGATGCTAAAAGACGCAGGATGACGAATAAGACTGAAAACTGAAATTTAATGCAGGGACAAAGCCGTGCTGTAGCATTCGACTTCAAGAAAAAAGAAAGAAAGGCACTTTCGAACAGCACGAGAGAAACTTGATTTGTTTCATTTAATAAAAATAAAGCCGACTTTGTAAGATAATACGCAGAAAAATAACTATGGAAGTAGGTAGTCAACTAACGCGACCAAATTTCGAAAGTTATGGCAGCCCCGTCGTGCACAAAGTATGAATTTCAGCCAACCCATTCTGTGTAGAGATGGTATTTTCACCAGAGAAGGAATATTTTGAGTCTTTAGATTTGATTATTAACTCACTCGCATCTCACGGTATCTCTTGTTGAGTGTCGCACCGCAGTGAAGAATGTTATCTTAATAAGGTTTTGACATCGCCATGTTCGTAGCGTAACTGATTTTAGGTCAGCGTTTCCCAGATTAATGTCGCGTTATATAGTCGCTACTGGATGGCAATAAATTTCTTTCCAGTCGAAGATTATTCAGTTCAAACAATTTAATTGAGCTAATTTAATGATTATCTTCGCCGCTTATCGCAACAAGCACTATCAGTAGGCATTTTGGGTTAATTACCACAATTCGGTTTGATCCTATGTCATAGATTGCCCTTTATTCTATGACGAAGCTACGCGATTTTACGTTTCAAATCTGCAGCTACGTGGCAAGTTCAGGTCCGTTGAATTTCTTCTATTCTTTCCTACCTGAATATCGACATTCTTTTCACCTTCTATGCGGATCGGATCATTGAGATAGAAGATACTGCTATAGCAGGGAGCTTCGTAACAAATTCAGCAGCACAGTAGATTTTATGCATTGATTTAAACATGAGTATTCAAGTCCAGGGAAAAAGAGCGATATTTATCACGTGAAGTAGTCAACCAGTGAAAATACTGCTTCTGTATTTAAGGTTTTACAATAGAGAAAGGAAGGCGGTATATGGTTTTTCCAGTACATTACGTTTTACATTACATGGACAAAAAAGTCTAAACTGGGCATAAAAGAAGAACGCAAACAGGTAATAAACGCATTTGAGTAGTAAAAAAAACTCCTATTGAAGGAGAAAAATAGATCTATACGCTCAGTGTATTATTTTCGGGTGTGCCGCCAGATCACGTTTTGTGTATTCCAGAATATATGCACACTGAAACTGCTCGACGTCGTCAAATGGTGCCTGGTGGTAAACAGTAACTGTCAGTGTGCACACTGTTATAGTTTCAAAAAATGTGTGTGAATTCCTCAGGGACCAAATTTCTGAGGTCATCGTTCCCTAGACTTACACACTACTTTAACTTATGCTAGGAACCACACACGCACACGCACGCGCACGCGCGCGCGCGCCCGAGGGAGGACTCGAACCTCCGGCGGGAGGGGCCGCACAATCCGTGACATGGCGCCTTAAACCGCACGGCCACTCCGCGCGGTTGTTACAGTTTCTTTGGAGGCCTCGTTTGGATGTTGCGCATGCGCAGACGAGTTGCTTGAAGAAGTAACAATTCTAGTTTCTTGACTTTGTGATCAGGACCGAACTGACTTGGCCTATCTGAATCATGTGATACTGGAATGCAATAAGTACAAGGAAGTACTTGACGTACTCTACAGGAAAATGGTTTTCCCCCATCTGCAAGTGTTACGTCCTTACTCAACAGATTTTGTGTAAGTAAGTCCAGTTTGATAGTGAAATGCTTAAAAGAATCTTACATAGAATTTAAACTTGGTACTATACTGCACAACACAATTAAAGGATTACGTTTTGGAAACGCCGTAATTGTCTCCCGTTGCGACTAAGAAGTTTGAAATTTGGCTCAAAGGTGCCTGTAAAATTACTGTGTAACGGTGGAAAAGCACATTGTCCTGCGACGTCACCATCGGGCTCGGCAACGCATCAGATACCAAGGTGTCGATACATGTGAAAAAAAAATGCCAGAGCTTAGAATTTCATGTAAGTTGTAAGGTGAGTTAAGGATGACACATTGGTACCAAATTCCACCACAATTCTACCCAACGCCACCGTTGACCTGTCACAGGATGAGTAGGTTGTCATATCTCTTCTTACCCGCATTTCGCCTCTTCTTTTGACGCCTCTGTGATGGAGGTCAGAACAATGACGCCCGGCGATGAAATCATGCTGTTTTCGTAGGGGTGGCCGAGGAAAAAAATTCACACACTGTCGCCGAGAACTGACGCAAAAAGCCTTTAGGGTATGGCATGAAGGACTGCCCCTTTCTGTGGGGCACATCATTCCCACACATTTCGCGATCGAAAACAGGTCAATGTTCTTGACAATGTTGAACACTGCTGATACCCCCGTGGCGTCCACAGGTTTTCATGTCAGTGGGGCAAAACATATTCCTGATACATGTGGTTTAGAAATTTTGTAAGAATTTTTATCTACTTATTACATAGTGGCCTATCAACTCGAGAAACTACCACAAATTAGCCAAAAAACACCACCGAAGCCATATCGCATGCGCGTTTCCAGCGTCATCTCACTCTCTTTGTGCAAGCTGTTCGTCCTGTAGAAAAAATGAGTAGGATCTTTTTTGTAGGGAATTTGACGTAGTGTAAATTTTTGCTGAGATACGTTTTCACTAGACGCTGCAGCTCTCGAGTTATGCAAGAAAGGTTGAAAGGTGGCTACACTGAGCCACAGCGCCAGAGATTGCGCCAAAGAGTATTATTCCGCCGCCTCCGCTAGCAGTTCTTGTCGAGAAGTCGTGGTGGAGAGTGCTTGTCGAGATGTGGCAGTAGTCAGTGCTTATCGAGATGTGGTAGTAGTGAGTCGGTGTTGAGATGTTGTAGTAGGGAGTGTTTGTTCCATGTTTTATGCAGTTGTTTGATGGGCTAGACTGCAGACGTTGTTCGAATGGAGATATTGTAATGATCAGAGTGCTTTTCGTCAATATATATGAAGGTAAAAAAATTCCCTTTTCTTTTTATTATTTCAATGTCTTAAATAATGCGTCATTACAGGTTCAGTCAACAAAGCATCTGGCTCGTGTTCTTGTATTAGAGTGTAGTTCTGGTTTCCTTACGCAATTATAGTATTTCTATTTTTTTAATTACTTCAGTATAAATGGTATTTAAAATTTCTTGTCTTATTGATGAAGAACCGTGCCAGATGTGTACGTTGAATCACACTTCCACACACAGAACAGTTACACTTGTGCTTTGGTTTCGTAGGTTTTATAGTTGCAGGGGACTTAATTAATTAATTGTGTTAACGGAATTTTCTTTCATTCTTTGTTGTTATTCTATGCAGTCAGATTGCGTACTTAAACTAGTCAGGGCCAACCGTTTACGAGACTTCGTAATCGGACATACTACAGCTACAAAAAAAAATAAAAATAAAAGAATTTGCATTAAATATAGATAATTAAGCCCCCATGCAAGGTGTACGAAAGTGTCCTTCAAATGCTCCCCGTTCCTCACAGCCATCTTCAGTTGATCAGGATTTTTAGTATGTTATTCACGGCACGCCTACCACTGTACAGAACTTTGGAGTACATGAATTATGTCCCATGTTCGACCTTTATTAGTCTTGGTTGATGGTTATTACGCCATCTTTTTAGTCGGATTTTTCGTTAACATAATTAAACTCAACTTTCCAGTAAGGATATTGAAACAAAAAATTGAGCTGTAAACGTTATGCAAAATCCACTTACGTTTACAATTCGATCTAAACTCTGCTCTTACATGCGTAGTCGTAGTAAGAAGGCCAGAAAAACAAACAATTTAATTGTTAATTTTATACCGTTAAAATTAACAAAATTCGAATGTTGATTTACAGAAACGTAAACTTTGTAATTTGTAAATGCACTATTAAGCCATTGGCGTAATAACAAGTCAGTCAATGAAGACCAAAAAAGGGTCGAACATGGAAAATAATTTGTGTGGTCTCAAATTTTTGTACAGTGGTAGGAGGTAGTGCCAGGAATGACATACTAAAATTCCTGAATGGCGGGGCATTGATGTGGGTGTGGGAGTGCATTTGAAGGTCACTTTTTTACACCAGAACCGGGGCCTCAAGCGAAAACGTAACTTAGCACGAAGTTAAACTACATTACATTTCCTACTAAAAAGAACACGGTCATTTTTTCTCCAGGACCAAAAGTTTGCGCGAAGAAAATTTTCGCGCGACGTGAGAACAGTGTAGCTTAGGTGGTGTTCTTTGGCTACATTGTGTTACTTACCCGACTCGATGGACCAAAAGTTTACTATATAAAATTGTTCGTCTCGACTTCCTCTACACTACTGAGGTACATCGTAAATAACTATAGTAAAACTGAAAAACTGCTTTTTTATGTTTCCAGATTTTGCGTTTCCCGCCATGTATTCTGTTGGTCCTACTGTCTACATTTACATCTACACTCTGTGAACAACTGTGAAGTGTATGACAAAGGATACATCCAGTTGTACAAGTTATGAGAGCTTTTTTTCTACATTCCATTCCCGTATGGAGCGTGGAAGGATGATTGTTTAAATCCCTCCATGCGTGCTGCAATTAGTGTAATCTTGTCCTCACAGACTCTACAGTGGCGTAGGGAGTTGTAGTATGTTCCTAGAGTCATCATTTAAAGCCAGTTCTTGAAACTTTGTAAGTAGGCTTTCTCGGCAGTTGACTCTCTTTTCAAAAGTCTCCAGTTCAGTTCTTTCGGCATCTCTGTGATACTCTCCCGCGTGTCAAACAAACCTGAGACTATTTGTGCTGGCCTTCTCCCATACGAACAATATCCCCAGTTAATCATATTTGTTATGGGGTACACTTGAGCAATATTCTAGGATGGGCTGCACGAATGATTTGAAAGCCATCTCCTTTGTGGACTGATTTTTATTTCCCCAGTATCCTACCAATAAACAGAAATCTACCGAAATCCGCTTCACCCACGACTGAGACTGTGTGATCATTCCATTTCATATCCCTACTAATTGTATGAGTTGGCCGATTCCAGCTGTGACTCACCGGTGTTATAGTCATAGGACTTCAACTTTTTTCGTTTTTCGAAGTGCACATGTTTACATCTATGAGCATGTAAAGGTAATTGCCATTATCAAGAGCTGACTGAATATTCAGCTTCTTTCAGATAGTACTTCGTTATAGATAACTATGTCATCTGCACAAAGTGTGAGGTTACTATTAATATTGTCCACAAGGTCATTAATATACAACATGAATAGCAACGGTCCCAACACACTTCCCTGGATTACACCCGAAGCCACTTCTACTGTCGTATCCTGCCCACTCGTCTAATATAGGGTGCCTAGGAGGCTGTTTTCTCGGATAGCAAATCTTGTTAATGGAGTTTATTACATTAAGTTGAATTGACAGTACTTAACTTTGCTTATTTACAAAGATGCCTCGCAAGCAAGTGGTGACATGCAAACCATCAATGTCCTTCGATATATAAAATTTCCATGCAAACCAATAATACAATTCACAAGTCCCGGCTATAGCGTTTATCCACTGCGGCCGCGGCTTGGGCGGAGCGATGCTTATATACCCTTCGTATAGGCGCCGCTCCTGTGGTGGTGTCGTCCTAGTCAGCGAACTAATGAACACATCTCCAGGACCACACACATCGGCTAACAGCGCTGGAAATCGTAAAACCGAACGGGAATTTCACATCACGAAATTTGTCCTACAAAAGTTGATTCTAATCTAAAAAACAAGTGAGAAACATGAAATTATGTAGCATAGTAACATGTTATAACAACCACATAATACATTTATTATATGTATAAAAATAAACATGTATTACAGGCCACTGAAGATGCTTCAGAAATAAAAGAAGCGAAACGCGTATGGCAATAAACAAACGCCTTCAATTATTTGCATGGACGCAACGTACCTCCATGAAATCCTATGAAGATTTTCATTCGTCTAGATCATGCTATAACTCACTATACATATGTTTCATATCATTTTTAAGTAACTTTGTACATATTTTCCTGTGATTGTAGTGATAATTTTCAGGTATTTTCGGTCATAATAATCTGGGTCGTGCGGTTGCTAGTCCTTTCTCGTATTTCTAAAATAAAGTAGTTGTCAGTAGGGGGAAGTGCCCCCACTGGCACCCCCCTGCATGCACTCCTTTCTCGTATTTCTAAAATAAAGTAGTTGTCAGTAGGGGGAAGTGCCCCCACTGGCACCCCCCTGCATGCACCCCTGCACCGAAAGATTCATTCTTTCTGTAAGAACGTTGTGGGTAAGCAACCCCGTCGAATGTGGTTACACCCCTTGGGAGGACAGTGCGACTGCAGTTCTTGTTCTAGAGTACAGGTTGGAAGCACCAGGGACCGTTAAAACCATTCGAAGTAATTTGAACGGATACTGAAGCGGCAAAGGGTACTTCCGTTTTTGCGAAGAGTCCCCGTAAGACTTTCAACAAAAGCTTAGTGCACATCCGCCTTTGTTGACACTTTAAAAATGTACGTGTATAGAGACAAAGTGTGTCGAGAGTCCTTGGCGTCTGCATGGAGGCTATGATGTAGACGTACGAAATCCTGGGTGTGTCAAGTTCTCTGTCCCCAAGCGCCTAGGACTCCATCACAGCTACTCTGTACAGGTACATTTTTAAAGTGCTCAGCAAAGGCGGGTGTATGGCATTTTTTTTGAAACTTTAAAGTATATAGCGATCAAAAAGAATATCAAGCAAGTCGTACACAAAAACTTAATAAAAATAAAACCACAAGAATATGAAGTCTTCTACAATGAACAATAATGGCCTCAGTGTTAAGAAACGCACCACTATCCCGTTTATAGGTGACATTTCATATCTCGTAGATACATTGTTTAAAAAATATTAACTCAATGTGTTCTTTGCCACCAATTATGTCACCAAGTTGCTCTTTATACGAAAGATTAGTTGAATGATAAGCTTGTACTGAAAAATTGACCCTACAGGGTGTTTCAAAAAGAATGATACCATTTCCAAACTCCATATTTATTGATAAAAGTTTACTACAAACATGAGATGAATTTCAAAATACTCACAAAATCTTTAAAGTTTTATCTATGCTATTATAAACTCTCTGTGTGGATGTGTCCACTAGCAGCAGCACGAACGACATCCAGACGATATCTAAACTCGTCATGAACTGTAGTGAATCTGCTTTTACAGAAGTTATGGAGGCTTTTATTCTGTTTTCCACTTCTTCTATGTCACGAGAGAAAGCAGAAATGTACACAATTTTTTATTCATACATCCCCACAAGAAAAATCTCATTCAGTGATGTCTGGCAATCTCGGAGGCCAAGAATACAAGGCAGTGTCTTGGGGCTCCGTGCACCCTGTACAGCGTTGAACTGTCTTGAAACTCTGCAGAATTGGCTTTTTCTCCAACTTCAGGAGGACTCAGATAATATTATTCTCCAACAGCATGGAGCTCCACCTCAGTGGCACAACAATGTACATCAGTTTCTCAATGACACTCTGCCTCAACATTAGATAAGGCGCACGTGACTCCAGACACTGCCCTGCTTTGTCGGCCTCCAAGATAGCCACAGACGACCCCATGCGATTTTTTGCTTGTGGGGATATGTGAAGGAAAGTATGTTCATCTACACTTCACATCGTGACACAGAACTGAGGAACAGAATAACAGCCGACATAACTTTAGTAAAAGCAGATACAGTGTGTCAAGTCTATGTCGAATTAGCTATTGTCTGTTCTTGCTGCTGCTGGTGGAGACACACAGCATTTGTAATAGCACCGATAAAACTTCACGATTTTGTGCCTAGCAATTTATACCACGTGTGTAGTATGTGTCAATAAATAATGTTTTGAAATCAGGTTTTTCTTTTTTGAAACACCCTGTATATTAATTGTATGGCATTTCTTATAAAATGTAAAAATTGTCCCATTCCTTTTCGATATTAGAACTATGTGCTATATATTTAATCTGTTATATATAACTGCCGGCCGCGGTAGTCTCGCGGTTCTAGGCGCGCAGTCCGGAACCGCGCGACTGCTACGGTCGCAGGTTCGAATCCTTCCTCGGGCATGGATGTGTGTGATGTCCTTACGTTAGTTAGGTTTAAGTAGTTCTAAGTTCTAGGGGACTGATGACCACAGCTGTTAAGTCCCATAGTGCTCAGAGCCATTTGAACCATTTGTTATATATAACTTCTTTACATACCTCAGTTGTACTTATAAAATGCTTTTACGTATGTTCCTTGCTGCTAACACAACAGCTTGACTACGTACATAAATGTGATTAATTTGCTGTAAATTGTCAGTCTGTGTTTACAACAGTTATATACAGTATGTAAATTTTTGGAATATGTCATGGAATACTGCTTGTGTGAAGAAGATACTAACATCTATTAAACCAATACTAAGTAAGGTTCTGTTATACACTTGTTATACAATATCTCTAATTGTATTGGCTTCTAAAGATGACAGATTAATCTGTTGATACCGGCGAAGCGAAATAAAAATATCTGTGCAACTGACGACTGAATTTTATTCTGAAATCAAAGTTTTATATTAACCCTGTTTAGTCATAACTATTGCTGGCTGTGTGATCAATGTTTCTAAAGCCAGAATAAATAAACTATGACGGTAGCGTGTTCAGAGCCCCAACTAGGAGCCTGTCTCTCGCCTTCCGCGTATGCGCCGAGTGTCGCTATGGCTGGGAGACAAACCTACCATAAATTGTTGCTAGATGGTCCGTCGACTATGTTGCGGTGTAACTGCCGTCGGAAACCCTTGTTTTTCACTATATGTAATCGAGGTAAGCGTATTGTTGCAGGCTATATTTAACTGGAATCCAGACTCGCTATTATTAGCATTAACAAGCAGCCACCATCTGATGATTCGAGCGGGTCCGTCGACAAAACATTGTGGGAGAGACAAAACGTGATCAGGCGGCAGGCCCAAGAATCGTATATTGTTTAATGTATTTCTATGTGTGTATTTCCTTGATGGATGTTTTGGAATGCTTGGACGGAACTTCCCTATTTTTTAAGCTACCATCCGACCTTCGTCATGACCATCCACAATGAATTTTGCTTTGGTAATAAATAAACTGTTACCATTGCTGCTTCTTAAATTCTATTTATTTCGATATCCTGTAAGGAGGATAATCACTCATATCCCCAGGCTCACGATTTGGGTGCTAAACTGCGCAGCAGACAGCACTCAGAACGTCAACATGACTGATAACAATATCATCATCATCATCTCCTTCCAAGGGTTAAGTGCTGTAATCACCTGTTCTGGTCTCTATCATCCATCTGTCTATCCATCTCATACGAGGTCAACTTAGTTCTCTCTTTTCAGTCAGCCGATAATTCATTATCTTATTTGGCAATATATTTTCCGTCGTTCTGTCAACATCTTTCTATTCTCTTCTGTCTTACCACAAACGGAAAAGATTTTAGAATCTGATTTATGTTGTTTCATTCTTTATTGTATCCATTTTAGTACAGCATATCTTGCGCATCTCATGAACTTCTCTGCCTCTTCTATATGTGAGTTTTCGTTTTTGTTACTGCCCATGATTCGGAGCCATATACAAGAGTAGATACAGTAATAACTTTTTGGAATTTCATTTGTGTTTCTCTTCTTGTTTTTCTTCCCAAAGTTCTTCCAGTTATTCCGCGGACACATTGATATTCATTAGCCTGTTTCTCAATGTCTTTGTCATAGTTAAATCTAGTATCACATCCTAGATAACTGAAGTGGAATACGTGTTCTAAAATCTCATTTATTATTAGTTTCGGTCTGACTGGATTCTTTCCTGTAAAATCCGTTATAGTTGTCGTATTTGCAAATATAGTTAAGTTGTTCTTTGTAAATTATTTTATGTTTCCTGTAAAATTATCTGGTCATCAACATATAAAAGAGTATTGAATTGTTCGCTAGATCCAGTTTTAACTCCTAAGTGTATTTCATCTTTACATTTCATAACTTCATAACAAGGTCGTCAGAATATAAATCAAATGAAGTGGATGATACATTGCACTCTTGTTGAATACTTTTATTTATTAAACTTTCATCTGATATTTCCGGATCTGAAGTTACAACTGTTTTTGTATTCACATATATACTATATACGGTATTAATAAGACGTTTTGGCAAACTTTTTATTTCCAATATACAGGGTGTTACAAGAAGGTACGGCCAAACCTTCAGGAAACATTCCTTCCACACAAAGAAAGAAAATATGTTATGTGGACATGTGTCCGGAAACTTTTACTTTCCCTGTTAGAGCTCATTTTATTACTTCTCTTCAAATCACATTAATCATGGAATGGAAACACACAGTGACAGAACGTACCAGCGTGACTTCAAACACTGTGTCACAGGAAATGTTCAAAATGTCCTCCGTTAGCGAGGATACATGCATCCACCCTCCGTCGCATGGAATCCCTGATGCGCTGATGCAGCCCTGGAGAATGGCGTATTGTACCACAGCCGCCCACAATACGAGCACGAAAAGTCTCTACATTTGGTACCAGAGTTGCGTAGAAAAGAGCTTTCAAATGCCCCCATAAATGAAAGTCAAGAGGGTTCAGGTGTGGAGAGCGTGGAGGCCATGGAATTGGTCCGCCCCTACCAATCCATCGGTCACCGAATCTGTCGTTGAGAAGCGTACGAACACTTCGACTGAAATGTTCAGGAGCTCCATCGCGCATGAACCACATGTTGTGTCGTACTTGTAAAGGCACATGTTCTAGCAGCACAGGTAGAGTATCCCGTATTAAATCATGATAACGTGCTCCATTGAGAAAGGTGGACGAAACTAAAATGAGCTCTAACATGGAAATTAAGCGTTTCCGGACACATGTCCACATCACATCTTTTCTTTATTTGTGTGTGAGGAATGTTTCCTGAAAGTTTGGCCGTACCTTTTTGTAACACCCTGTATTCCACAAAAGGGCTGTTTTTACCTTGTTGGAGGCATTTTCCAAATCAACAAATGCTAAATGCTTCTGTAAGCCAGATTCCCGACGCTTTTCAACAATTTATCTTATTATAAACATATCATCATTACACGAACGGCCTTTCTCGAGCCTGATAGTTCTTCTGAGAGTATTGCATCAAAGATAGTTTCTAACCTTTGATTAAGAATTTCCCATGAATTTTATATCCTGCATTTAGTAAACTTATTCCTCTACAATTTCATGTGTCTTTCCTATTGCCTCTTTTGAATACAGAAATAACTTTGGCTGAGTTCCATTCTTCAGATACAGTACAGTTCTTCCAACACATACATAAAAAAACCCGAAGCAAAATTCTAAAATGTTTCCTCCACATTTGATTAATTCAGCATTAATCCTATCTAGGATGATAACAACAATAATAATGATAGCAGAGACCATTCATACGCTACTATACGTATTGTTCCGTTACTGATAATTATAAACAGTTGAAACTAGGTGCACTGATACATCCCAAACAATGTCTTAGTAATGCTACAACTACTTTCAATGTTTCACCTCTTATTTATGGGAAAATTCAGGTTTTTAACGCTCAGAATGCACATTCCAACCTACAGTTAAAAATAGGTAATGTTTATAAAATATCTAGTGTAGTAATCCGATAAAGCTCCATGAGACACACACGTAAACATTTAGTTTGTAAAAATCGTATAAGGCGTTGTCAAGATATTAAGTTTTAAAGTCCATTTTATACATAAAACATGTAACATGATATAACTTAAAAACTACGCCTCATATCGAGGGCCCGTTTGCACCCACGCACTCGTCTTGATGTTGGCTTTGTAATCATGTTACGGTACCGGCTTCTCTGTCACTAGTTCCATGATAGCTGTCCCTTAACGTTTCACTCCAGCCATCGGAAACGCGGGTTTTTCCGACCATGCGACCAGTGTATTCTTTCACCTGACCAGCGGTCTAAAATTCTGATACTAGGGGAGGCTATGACGTTGGGATCACGGATTGACTGCAAACTTTGTACACATTTAGTAGGACATTAAAACTACATGATGTGAAACTACTAAGGTGCACTACTATGGCAATTCCGAGGAAATCGCAAGAGAAGTTTTACGCGTCTGTTACGTAAATCGTGTATCTGGGCATAGGTGTCGGCCGTCAGAATTCGTTACGGTAATGCATTTGCGTTCGCGCATGGCAAGGAGGTCGCGGACGAGGCGACGGTTCGAATCACGCAACCACTTACTTTTAATCTGTATTTTTTTTTCATAGATGGTCTTACTATTTAATTTATATGACATTTGAGAAGTAGTATAATGAAGAAAAACGTATATTTGCATGAAGTTTCAATTTATGTTTTCCATGCCTGTATGACAAATAACATCGCGCAACGTGTGATGCCGAGAACACATCCGTCAAGTGATTCTACATTACTCTTTTGCTCTGACACACTGTGACTTACTATATTACTGATTGTGAATAACGCCATTCGCACCATTATCTATCGAGCTTTGACTTGGGTTTTCAAGCCTGTCCCTCGTCCTTGAAAATTTAATTAAAAATGCTAAACAGTCAAATAACATATGAAATTCACTACAACTTTATGAAAATGCATGTGTTTTTTTTCAGTATATTATCTCTAAAATGTCATACAGATTAAATAATGAGGCCAGTGATGAAAAAAATATAGTTTAAAAATAAATAGAGGCGGGATTCGAACCGTCACCTCGTCCACGACCGTTTTTCCTTGCGCGAACGGTAACTACATGACCACAATGTATTCTTACGCCAGGCACCTTTGCATCGATACATTATTTACACAATAGAAGCATTAAACTTCACTTGCGATTTTTTCGGAATTGTGAGAGTAGTGCACCTTACTACTTTCACATCATGTTGTTTTAATGGCCTACTAAAGGTTTAGAAAGGTCGAAGTAAATGCGTGATCCCAACGTCGTGGCCTGCCCTTGTCAGCTCATCCGCCATTCACTGCGGCTGAAATGGTGCCGCCATATATCGATGACACGGCGAGTCAGGTGCGGCCCACCCCGGTCTTCACGCCCTCCTGGCTGTCACACTCCCGCCAGCGCGGCCGCGCGTGATCCTAATGTCACAACAGGCCGCGTGCGCACGACCGCATCTGTTTTTAGAGTTTGTCGTCACAGTTACTTGGATGTACCATCTCAGAACACAATGTGTAAGCAAATACGACCACTCGTGACAGGGCAGACTCACAAGTAGAACACGGGAAGTGCATACTAGATTTCCCAGAAATTTTGCTCAGTGGAAGAGGGGCCAAAATGAGCGAACACGTCTCTCGGCTTATCCACAGATACTCGTTCGTTTCCAAGTGATTTAGACGCCTTCAGCACGTGATAAGCTCAGCAAAACTGGGGCATAGTGACTTTTGCATCCCGTGTTCGAAATCCGATTATTATTTGTATTTATTTTTTTCATTTCTTTGCCCATATACATAGGTTCCATCCAGGCCGCCATGCGTTGTTGCCATTTTTCGGGGTGTACTCAGCCTCGTGATGCCAATTGAGGAGCTACTCGACCGAATAGTAGCGGCTTCGGTCAAGAATACCATCATAACGACCGGGAGAGGGGTGTGCTGACTCCACGCCCCTCCTATCCGCATCCTCCTTGAGGATGGCTCGGCGGTCGGAGTGCTTTTATATACATACGTTACTACACGAATGTTTCTTACTAAGTTAGGGGATACAAGGGCAATATATTAATTGTAAAATTACGGATAGGTTTCACGATGGGTGTCTTACCGAGCGAGGTGGCGCAGTGGTTAGCACACTGGACTCGCATTCGGGAGGACGATGGTCAAACCCACGTTCAGCCATCCTGATTTAGATTTTCCATGATTTCCCTAAATCGCTTCGGGCAAATGCCGGGATGACTCCTTTGAAAGGGCACGGTCGACTTTCTTCCCTAACGTTCCATAATCTGATGGGACCGATGACCTCACAGTTCGGTCCCCTCCCTGAAGCAACCAACCAACCAACCGCAGTAAGTGTCATACACTTATTATGTGTGTCTGCTCATATTTTCAGCGGTTACAATATCTTTAAATTTTCATCTTCTTATATCAGTTCTCAGTTCTTATTTTTTATTTTTATGTTTATTCTTCAAAATGTTTGGAGCATACCGACCGTAGAAACATTCGAAACGTAGAAATTTCGAATATCACGAGTATCACGCGAATGCAGGTTTGCTATAGCGACATGTCTTCGTTTGAATCTCACTCACGAAAGAAACGTTAACATAGATGAAGAATTCACATGTTGGTGATAATTTCGCGGCAAACCACACATAGCGGATCACTTTTCCGAAAACTGGCGCTTGCAACTGATTGTAAATTAAGATACACAGTAGGAATTCCACGAAACAATTTCAAATATTTTTTCCATTCATTTCTTTCTTTTTTTCTTTTTGTAATTCATTCAGCAGACATACAGTTAGTAAGTGAACAAGGACAATATTATTTCAGCATACAATGGAAAACATTTTTGTAATTGTCTTATACGGACATGGGTGGATAAATGAAAAACAAAAATAAAAATAATAATAAAAATCTAGTTTCGAACACGGGGCACAGAAGTGTGAATGTGCGATGCTGGGCACTGTAACACTGCTTTTTTTTGGACTGTTTTCTCGCTAAAAAGCACATAAAGTACTCCGAAGACTTTATTCATAGTTTCCTCAGAAACGGTGGCGTATCTACTGATAAGCCGTGACATGTGTTCGCTCTTTCACTGAGCGAGTTTTCCGGGAAATCGGGTTACGGCGCTTGCCATGTTCTCCCCGTCAGTAAAAGAACAATAGGCCAGGGGCGCTGCACGAGTGGAAGTCGCCCAGTCCGGCTGTGTGGGCGCGGCTGCCGGCTGCCGGCTGCCTGCCGCTGCTCTCCTGTCGCTGTCCCCGGCCTTGCCGCAGACGCCCTCCACCGGTAATCACATTGAGCGTCGCTCCGCGCGCTACCCGGGCGCAGCGAGCACCAACGTCGGTTTTAATTCCGCGGCCTGATGACGCGTCGCTTGATTTAGCCGCATAATTACACTCCTAATTTACTTTTTAATAACATTTGCCTCGCTGTCGACGCAACGTCCTCGTTGGCCGCCCGTGGGCGACGCTGTCTGAGGTAAAGCTTCCCCACAACTGAACTTTCACCGTCATTTCGCGCAGAATTATCCAGAAACTGTCTCATTCAGACTCGATCTTCCATGACGGATCCCTTCTTTATCTATCTGTTAAAAAAGAAACCTTCACAGACATGAAGACCGTAGGTGAGGAAATGTAAACCCTCTGTTATTTCATTCTCCTCCGATATTTCTTCATGGTCTCCCAGTTTGCGCCAATTGTCTAATATTTACAACCTTAGAGTCAGTCCATTTTTTAAACACTATCTACCTAAAATTGTCGCTCTTCACCTCATCTTGATCTTTTGTACTGTTTCCTTTCAAAAGTTTCCGTGACCTGTTGATCCAGTTGCTACTGTCTTTTTGCCCTCAAAGGCACGTGGCCATTCATTTTATTAACCTTCTATCAGACAGATGTCCAGAGAGCATCAGCCGCGTTATTTGTGCTGAATTTCCTATTTTCTCGTATTTCAGCATTGTTTTAAATTTTCAGATTTACTCGTTTACGTACTATTAATTCACTCGCACATTAGAAAACAGGCTTCAGTACTGCACTATAGTATTTTAGGGTATTCAGAAATACCTAGATATATACAGGTTGAACATTAATAAAACCGACAAACTGCAGGAACGGATTCCTTACTGGAAATGGAGGGAAAAAAATCCTACGAAAGTGTATCCGGGAGTGGAACGTGTGCGTGCAACGAAAAGAATCTTCGCGG
The DNA here is from genome assembly GCF_021461395.2 of Schistocerca americana. NCBI lineage: Eukaryota > Metazoa > Arthropoda > Insecta > Orthoptera > Acrididae > Schistocerca > Schistocerca americana. The sequence continues at coordinate 672,549,155 of NC_060122.1, forward strand.
AACACAGTACACAACTGAATCGCGTTCACGTCGCAACAGATGTTAAAAGTGGTCTCCAAGGCATGCGATGCACGCGTTCACATGTACCTATACCTGTCATGGAGGAAACACATAATCGTACTTTGGCTGACACCATGTTGGCGGGCCACGTTCCTGAAACTTGCACTCGTGTTCGTCTCAGTGTCCAGAAGAACCCGGTCCTCCAAATCTGGTATACTCACAATCCGCCGCCTCCCTGTTCGTTTGCCTGAAGGGACTCGTAATCACACAAACATCCAAAAATGGCTTGAAATATTGTGTGACGTGGTTGGTTTCTGTGAAGGTACTTGTTTTGGTATAGCCGTGCTGCCTCTCGACCTTCTCTATCTGCTTGGCCGTATACCCACATTATTTCGGCTTGTTCCCTACATGAACAACGGGTCATTCTGCTGCTTATTGTACGTTGCGTCAATCACATAACCTGCAGCACACAACGAACACACTGCACGTGGTCAGAGGAATTGTCTTTCGTCAGCGCCATGTACCGTGGTAACGGTGCATTTCCGGGTACATGTTCGAAGGACCATTCTTCCTCCATTTCCAATTACGAATCCGTTCAAAAAATGGCTCTGAGCACTATGCGACTCAACTGCTGAGGTCATCAGTCGCCTAGAACTTAGAACTAATTAAACCTAACTAACCTAAGGACAGCACACAACACCCAGCCATCACGAGGCAGAGAAAATCCCTGACCCCGCCGGGAATCGAACCCGGGAACCCGGGCGTGGGAAGCGAGAACGCTACCGCACGACCACGAGATGCGGGCTACGAATACGTCCTTGCAGGTTGTCGGCCTTATTAATATTTTCCCAGTATTGTTTTTTTTCCCTAAATGTGGACGATGATTTTGATTTTCTTTAGACTGCTTATTACAATATCTCATGAAACGAATGCCATTGAGAGTGACAAAACAATAAAAATTCAACAACAATTAAAGCGTTACAATTCTCAGAAAGTTATCTACACATGCATAAGCTTAAATAATTAAATCATGTACATCATCATTTATAAAAGTTTCTCTAACAAAAAAATTCAATAAAAGCTTAAAAGATACATCAAATAAATACGACTGTTTGATCACTGGACCAAAAAGGATGAACCAGCCATACTGTAAACCTCTGAAGTTCCCAGAGAAAGACTGAAGTCCACACAAAATTTTAGATTTCATCACACACTACCAGGTAACTTATAGCGCGAACCCTAATTAAAGTTGCTCTCTGCCATGTCGTCAAAATAAGAAATGATCTCATCAAAAATGTGGCGTACCGTATTTTACACATCATGAACTTCCAGACTGCTGATGTCTTTCCACCGCTCTATGAAGCAACGTGTTCGTGGACAGCGTTTATCACAGTGGACTACGAATCGTCTCGATAGTTGGCTTCACCGACCGCAGCTTACTGTCGCACACGGCCAACCATTCCTCCCTGCACGGCTGCAGGCATTCTGACTCAACAGCGAGATGGAAGACCGCAGGGGAATGGTAAATTCTTTTCCTTGCAGTTCTCTTCGGCCAAAGCATGTCCTTGCTCGTTTCCAAATACCCTGGTGCCCAAGAGGGTGATGCATGTTTGACCCTCTGTTGGGGAAAGAGATGTTCTACATTTTGTATCATTTTCCCCGCTTTGTCCATTTACGCCAATGCTTATAAGGCACTAATGGCATCGAACAGATGAGAAACATTTTGCCTTGATGAAACTTCGTCTGCATCAGTGCCGTCAGGATCGCATGAAGTTCTGCACTGCATACTGTGTATTCACTGATTGGAGAGAGAAATCCTGTACAAAACGTCGGCGCCAGCGAAAGTCAGTGTATACTATGTTAAAAACGTGATGTCCACTTTAAACATTGTAAACTAAGTACACTAAAGGTAAATTTTGAATGTATTTATGTATTCTTGGCTTCTTAAGATGTTTAAATGGTAATTTACTAAACCTTGAAACCTTTCACATCCACTTCTAAAAGATAGCCCATTTAAACGAACATTTACAAAATGATTGATTAAAGGAAGCTTAAAGGTTAGCACTGCATCGACTTTGAGATAATTAAAATGAGAGGAGCAATCCAAATGAACGAGCATAGCAAAACGACATAGGTTGCGATGTTCTGGATGGACCATTTGCGACCTTCGTCTGAAGTCATGCAGCGGAAGAGGAGAAAAATTACATCTGAATCAGTGAATATGAATTTAACCTCATTCCATACTGATACACTGCGCGAGGTGACTCAATAATATTCGGGAAGACAGCAGTTCAAACCCGCGTCAGACGATCCGGATTTTTTCGTGGTTTTCCTAAATCTCTTATGGGAAAAACCGGGATGTTTAGTTTGAAAAGGCACGGCGATTTTCGCTCCCCGAACCATGCTTGTGCCACGTCGTCAGCAGGACGTTAAATTCCAACCTCCCCTCCCTCCTCCCTGACACACGTTTCTCACAATCTCATCACCACGTCAGTTTCTTGTTCCTTAGGTGATTTCTTGTTGTCAGAACAAATTTGCAGAAGTATTAGCAGCGCAGATATTGAACCTATCCATACAACCAGTCTCCTTTGACTTCTGATCTTATCAGAATTGTCGATAAAAACCGCTTATCGAAATCTAACATGCGTAAATTGGCACCTTAATAAGAACCATAGCTTCGCAAATTCACAGCCGAACTTTCACCTTTAAATCTAATGTTGATGTCAGGATACATCAGTCAGTCACAAGAAGTACATTAAAAAAAAAAAGAAATATGTAGAAGCAAATTAATATGGTCAGTGTTTGTTTTCTCTCTGGTTGCCTGCAAGCAGTACGAAGTCACACGTCACATCATCATTGACAGGTAAAAGCCGACGCCCATATCGACACTCACCCTCTGCAGCCACATATAATAGGCTGGAGTGCAGTTCGGGCTGTCGTTCTTGAGATTCTTATCGTCAACAGCCTAACAGGTTTGACGTATCCCACCGTGATTTTCTGTCCTGCACCGATCTTTCCATCTCAGAGGAGGACTTATGTTGTATACAGGTTTAAAAAAAAAAAAAACCACGCAAACAAAATTTTAGAGCAGTTAGTGGCGATAAAAAGAAACGTACGACAGGCATGTGACAGGTGCACCTTTTCCCCGCTATTTGCACAAAATTGGCAACCTTTGACAGTTTTCAGTGTTGGTTTCGTAATTTTAATTCCGTGTGAGTACCGACGCTACAGTTCTCACCGACGTGATTTACCAAAAGTTGTGGCATATTCTACTGACTGGACAGGAACTATTCAGTCAGTGTAGTAGCACATTCAACTGGACGTCCGCTACTGCGGAAACACTTTTAACCGGCAGGAGATATTATTTTGAAAAAGCAAATGAGGTTCTGTACAGAATATATGTGGGAGTCATTACCTAGAAGAAGGGCCAGATTTATAAGATAGGTGTTAAGACAACACAGAATAACATCCATCGTACTGGAGAAAGTGATGGAGGGCAAATATTGTGGCGGAAGATATAGCTTAGAATACACAGGATGTAAAAGAACTACATATACAAAATGTGAGTATGTTTAGAGGAGCTGAAGGGACGCTTGTTTTGAGTGGTAGAAAGTCACAGGTGCACACAGAAGGTTTTGTCGCTAGTGATGTTTAGAGATGGTGTTCACACGGCCGTGTGATGAATATTATTCTATAGATGTTGTTGAAAACACGTCCTTTTACTTTAGTGTGCAAAATTGTCATCAGCTTGCTAATGGCTGTGTGACATACTGAAAATCTGGTGTTTTACGAATTATGTCCGCAGCTTCAGCCCAACGGGCAAGGAAGTCTTCCGGAGTGTTTGTTGGTGTCTCGTACCCACACAAAAAAGTTCCATAGGAGTCGAGCAGCATTTCGAATGCAACATTCATCACACGGTAGTTTTAACACCGTCTCTGAAAATCACTAGTGTCAAAACTGTGGTGTCACCGCCAGACACCACACTTGCTAGGTGGTAGCCTTTAAATCGTCCGCGGTCCATTAGTATACGTCGGACCCGCGTGTCGCCACTGTCAGTGATAGCAGACCGAGCGCCACCACACGGCAGGTCTAGAGAGACGTCCTAGCACTCGCCCCAGTTGTACAGCCGACTTTGCTAGCGGTGCTACACTGACAAATACGCTCTCATTTGCCGAGACGATAGTTAGCATAGCCTTCAGCTACGTCATTTGCTACGACCTAGCAAGGCGCCATTACCAGTTTATATTGAGATTATTATTGATGTATCAACAAGAGCGATGTTCTCCAATTATGGATTAAAGTTAAGTATTACAGCAACTACGTACTTTATTTGCTACTATTAATTCCCTTAACTGTTCCAGGCCTCTCGCCAGTCTGCGTGAGCTAAACGCGTGCCTTTCGGCTACCTCCGAGTGGCTTGGCTGTCTTGCCAAGCCACTACAAAAACCTTCAAGGTACACCGGTGACTTTTTATCACCCAAAAAAGATCCTCTTCGTCTCCTATAAACATTAAGATTTTGTATATGTAGTTCTTTTGCATCCTGAATATTCTAACCTATGTCTTCTCACACAATTTTTAGCCTCCATCACTTTCTCTTGTATCATGGATGTTATTTTCTGATATCTTGACACACGTCCTATCAACCTGTGCCTTCTTGTAGGAAATGTTTTCACCGTCGATTCTGTGGACAGCCTTCTGATTTCTATCTTCAGAAGGTGGTGGTGGTGGTTAGTGTTTAACGTCCCGTCGACAACGAGGTCATTAGAGACGGAGCGCAAGCTCTGGTTAGGGAAGGATTGGGAAGGAAATCGGCCGTGCCCTTTCAAAGGAACCATCCCGGCATTTGCCTGAAACGATTTAGGGAAATCACGGAAAACCTAAATCAGGATGGCCGGAGACGGGATTGAACCGTCGTCCTCCCGAATGCGATATCTTCAGAAGGGTATCTCCCGTTGTTTGAAAGCGTTTTCACAGTCGTAAGCATGTGCTACTTCACTGATTGAACAGTTCCTTCGAGATAATTCCGTGACGCGAATTCTTTAACATCAGCTGTATTAGGTAGAGATCTACTACCCAGTAGTGACATCAGAAAATTTGTGCCTGACCAGGACGAGAACTCGAATCCGGGTTCACCATTTACCGCGTGCGGTTGCCCTAACCGTGTCGACCGTCGGTGCACGCTCCCGAACAGACACAAAATTACACATATCACACTGTCTGCATCCTTCCATCGTAGTCCACCAATTCATCGCCCAATGCTCGCAACATTACTGGTAACATATTTGAACGGCAGTCGGGATATTTTCTGACAGTTCTCACTGTTTGTTATTGTTTTTGTTGTTGAGGAAATTAGGGAGCGAAAGGCATTTCACAGCCGAATATAATTTTGCTGCTCCTGATGCTAGTGGTGAAAGGCACGTTGAAAAAGAGAAAGATGAACGTTTATAGAATTTTCATTTTAGACTATTTTACATTTTACATGAGCTTGAAGTCCTCTAGCCATATTTCAGATAGCATCGTGCCTATTTCGGCCAACTTTTTGCTCGATGCGTATCAAACGTCAGTTAAATTACGCCTCTAATTACTTCCTTACTCCAGAAAGAAAAAAATGATTATGAATGATGATGACCGAAAAGATGTCCTTAATAGTTTTCAGCAATGTGCATCGTGATACACCGGAGCGGACAGATGTAGTCACCTGGGCAGAAAATTGGAAAATACGGAGGTGATGAGAGGAGCAGATGCTGCTGTGCGTTGGCACTAGCCATGTGGTTTGAGGCTCGCGCTCGAGGCGTTCTGCGTTTCCCGTGTGGGTCAGTGCGTGTGTTTTATCCGTGTATGTCTGTTCTGAGCGGCCTTGTTTGTGTCGCCGGCGTAGGCGCCCCCGCCCCCCTTTCCTTGCGCAGGCAGCGAGCGCTAACAGGCGCCAATCGCCGCGGAAGGTCCCGCGCGTCGCCCGCACCGTATACCGCACGCCACGCATCACGACCGTTCAGTCCGGCCCGGTACTCCAGTTCAGCTGGGCGCACTGGTCCCAGTCAGCATGGTGCGCCTGCGGTCATGCCTCAAGACCATCGCCCGCCGCTGTTCCCGGATGTGCTTCTGTGGCTGCTGCTTCGGGGTGAGCTCCCATTACCTGTTGGCTGCTGTCAGTTTTATTCGAACTGCTAGCGAGTACTCTGCGTGTAGGAACACACTGAATTGCTGTCACACGGAATTTCTCCGCCTTCTTCAGATGTGGCACCTTTGTCGGTTAAATTTTGATTCTGTTATGTTGGAACCTGTGACAATTACGGGTACTTGATGCATAGCAGTTAGGTTACTATAACTTCTTAAAGTAGTCGCCCTTTGAGTCCGAACAGAAGACATGTAATATTGTGGCGTCATTAAATCGATTTTGACGGGAATTTACCAGAAATGGAGAATGTTAATAAGAGGCTGGCTCTTTAATTTCCGAACACTTCAGGAGTGGGTGGCTAGTTCAAACGCGGCTGTACGTGCCTTCAAGGTGATACATGTAATGGCATCCGAAAATGACTTCGAGACAGAACACAGTGTAGTATTTGAGGAATAGTAATTAAAACTGTAAGAAATAATTGTCGCCATAAGAAAACATACGCCACGAGCAATAAACTGTAACAAACTTTAGTGCTGTATTGACGCCGCTTCTTTGAATGTTTACCAAAAGTAGATATTACAAGAAATGTTTATCACGTCCTGGTGGTTAGAAAATCTATTCGGCAGAATTTGTGCGCCAACTTTTTACGGGAGATGAGACAAAGGCTTACCTTTAACGGAAGAAAAATATTTCCAATCTTGCGCTTTTTCTTTCTCCAATTTATTGTATTTATAGTTGTCAAATATAGACGCCATCGATGTCAGATCCAAAACGCTACATCTGTGGGCATCCCGGAAGGCTGGAAGAATCAAGCTAAATCCACACTCTGTATCATCACCTAATAAAATCGATTTAAATGGTGCGTGGAAACATGGACAACAGTTCTGTCACACTATCAAGAGATGCCATAAAGTGAGTATTTCTTGAATACCTTGAAAACCTTGGCCTCTATCCTAAACGTATCCCAGTACAAAATTGAATTACATCGAATTTCTCACAGGGAGGGTCCTATATTCCCTGTGGGATCAATATTTTGCGGGAAGAGGAGGAGAAGATCCTGAAAATCTCTCGCACCGCGCATTCGGTGTAGCTTAGGTGTTTGTTTTTTTTACACCAATTTCAAGTACTTTCAAGGCTTGGTGGGCGACAAATGACCTGTGTGAAATAATTCGTCACGATTTCTTCTACACCACTGTAGTACGTTGAAACAGTTGTTACACCCTGTATAAAGTTCTGGCCCCATGTGAAGAATGAGCCGGCCGGTGTGGCCCAGCGGTTCTAGGCGCTTCAGTCCGGAACCGCGCTGCTGCTACGGTCGCAGGTTCAAATCCTGCCTCGTGCATGGATGTGTGTCATGTCCTTAGGTTAGTTAGGCTTAAGCGTTCTCAGTCTAGGGGACTGATGACCTCAGATGCTCAGTCCCATAGTGCTTGGAGCCATTTGAATTTGTGAAGAATCCGTCAGTATGGGCCTTACACAAAATTCCCCGAAGTTGTTGTAGTTGTGGTCTTCGGTCCTGAGACTGGTTTGATGCAGCTCTCCATGCTACTGTATCCTGTGCAAGCTTCTTTATCTCCCAGTATGTACTGCAGCCTACATCCTTCTGAATCTGCTTAGTGTATTCATCCCTTGGTCTCCCTCTGGGATTTTTACCCTCCACGCTACCCTCCAATACTAAATTGGTGAACCCTTGATGCCTCAGAACATGTCCTACCAACCGATCCCTTCTTCTAGTCAAGTTGTGCCACAAATTCCTCTTCTCCCCAATCCTTCTCAATACCTCCTCATTAGTTGTGTGATCTACCCATCTAATCTTCAGCATTCTTCTGTAGCACCACAGTTCGAAAGCTTATGGTCTCTTCTTGTCCAAACTATTTATCGTCAGTGTTTCACTTCCATACATGGCTACACTCCATACAAATACTTTCAGAAATGACTTCCTGACACTTAAATCTATACTCGATGTTAACAAATTTCTCTTCTTCAGAAACGCTTTCCTTGCCATTGTCAGTCTACATTTTATATCCTCTCTACTTCGACCATCATCAGTTATTTTGCTCCCCAAATAGCAAAACTCCTTTACTACTTTAAGTGTCTCATTTCCTAATCTAATTCCCTCAGCATCACCCGATTTAATTCGACTACATTCCATTATCCTCGTTTCGCTTCTGTTGATGTTCATCGTATATCCTTCCTTCAAGACACTGTCCATTCCATTCAACTGCTCTTCAAAGTCCTTTACTGTCTCTGACAGAATTACAATGTCACCGACGAACCTTAAAGTTTTTATTTCTTCTCCATGGATTTTAATACCTACTCCGAATTTTTCTTTTGTTTCCTTTACTGCTTACTCAATATACAGATTGAATAGCATCGGGGAGAGACTACAACCCTGTCTCACTCTCCTCCCAACCACTACTTTCCTTTCATGTCCCTCAACTCTTATAACTGCCATCTGGTTTCTGTACAAATTGTAAATAACCTTTTGCTCCCTGTATTTTACCCCTGCCACCTTCAGAATTTGAAAGAGAGTATTCCAATCAACATTGTCAAAAGATTTCTCCAAGTCTATAAATGCTACAAACGTAGGTTTGCCTTTTCTTAATCTATTTTATAAGATAAGTCGTAGGGTCAGTATTGCCTCTCGTATTCCTACATTTCTACGGAATCCAAACTGATCATCCCCGAGGTCGGCTTCTACCAGTTTTTCCAGTCGTCTGTAAAGAATTCGCGTTACTATTTTGCAGCTGTGACTTATTAAACAGATAGTTCGGTAATTTTCACATCTGTCAACACCTGCTTTCTTTGGGATTGGAATTATTATATTCTTCTTGAAGTCTGAGGGTATTTCGCATGTTTCATACATCTTGCTCACCAGATGGTAGAGTTTTGTCAGGACTGGCTCTCCCAAGGCTGTCAGTAGTTGTCTACTCCGGGGGCCTTGTTTCGACTCAGGTCTTTCAGTGCACTGTCAAACTCTTCACGCAGTATCATATCTCCCATTTCATCTTCATCTACATCCTCTTCCATTTCCATAATATTGTCCTCAAGTACATCGCCCTTGTATAGATCCTCTATATACTCCTTCCACCTTTCTGCTTTCCCTTCTTTGCTTAGCACTGGATTTCCATCTGAGCTCTTGAAATTCATACAAGTGGCTCTCTTTTCTCCAAAGGTCTCTCTAATTTTCCTGTAGGCACTATGTATCTTACCCCTAGTGAGATAAGCCTCCACATCCTTACATTTGTCCTCTAGCCATCCCTGCTTAGACATTTTGCACTTCCTGTCGATCTCATTTTTGAGACGTTTGTATTCCTTTTTGCCTGCTTCATTAATGCATTTTTATATTTTCTCCTTTCATCAATTAAATTCAATATTTCTTCTGTTACCCAAGGATTTCTACTAGTCCTCGTCTTTTTACCTACTTGATCCTCTGCTGCCTTCACTACTTCATCCCTCAAAGCTACCCATTCTTCTTCTACTGTATTTCTTTCCCCCATTCCTGTCAATTGTTCCCTTATGCTCTCCCTGAAACTCTGTACAACCTCTGGTTCTTTCAGTTTATCCAGGTCCCATCTCCTTAAATTCCCGCCTTTTTGCAGTTTCTTCAGTTTTAATCTACAGGTCATAACCAATAGATTGTAGTCAGAGTCCACATCTGCACCTGGAAATGTCTTACAATTTAAAATCTGGTTCCTAAATCTCTGTCTTACCATTATATAATCTATCTGAAACCTTTTAGAATCTCCAGGCTTCTTCCATGTATACAACCTTCTTTCATAATTCTTGAACCAAGTGTTAGCTATGATTAAGTTATGCTCTGTGCAAAATTCTACCAGGCGGCTTCCTCTTTCATTTCTTAGCCCCAATCCATATTCACTACTACGTTTCCTTCTCTTCCTTTTCCTGCTGTCGAATTCCAGTCACCCATGACTATTAAATTTTCGTCTCCCTTCACTATCTGAATAATTTCTTTTATCTCATCATACATTTCTTCAATTTCTTCGTCATCTGCAGAGCTAGTTGGCATATAGACTTGTACTACTGTAGTAGGCGTGGGCTGTAGTAGCTTACCCGAACTCCTATTTTTTGTATTTAAAGCAAACCTGATTTGTACCCTCATAGTTGCGCTACTACATCCACTCTCGTGCGACTAGGGCGAAGTTTGAATGGCCATCATGTTTCAGATGTAGAAATAGCCTACTAACTTTAGTTTATCTCTCAGAACTCCATCTTGGTGTTGCGATTTTCTTTCCGTCAGAGAGAGAGAGAGAGAGAGAGAGAGAGAGAGAGAGAGAGAGAGAGAGAGAGAGAGAGAGAGAGATGGTAGGAAGGGGGGGGGGGGGGGCGGCTTGTAGAGGATCGCACGTGGTAAGCCGCTGCGTTCTCCCTCGCCACCGCCGTTCCTGTGATCAGGCCACCGGCTTTATACGCAGATTCGGGAGCTTGTTAATGAGGCAGGCTTGCAGGCTTCGGCATGGCGAGGCACGTGGAAGGGCGCAGCCACGTGCGGCGTGGGTGGACCGCAGCGGGCCGGCACGTGCACGCGCTCCCCACTACCGCCGCGGGCCACGTAGCGCCTCTCACTGAGAACATCCACGGTGCACTTTTCCTAATAAGCTTCTCCGTGGTAGCCGAAGCTTCTCGTCAAGCTACTCGTATTGTACAAGAGGTAATCAAAAAGTTTCCCTTTCAGGGCGTGGCTGCGGCTTATATGCAACGTTGCGGACAGCCAAGTGCCGACATCTAGGCAAGGAATTAGTGTGGCATTCGTGTCTTTGCGGCGTGCGTTCGGTTCGTGAATTACTATGGCGACGTTATACCCCAATGGGTCCAAACAGTGTGCGGTTATTCTTTTCTTGGCTGCCGAAGAACGAACACCTTGAAGAATGTGTGTGATGCAGCGTATCTGCCGAAAACCACCGCTATGGTATGGTTCGGCAAGGGGTCCTGCTGTTTGATGATAACGCACTTTGCCATATCGCAGATGCTGTAACGGAGAAATTACGCCAACTGAAGTAGGAACACTTGAGCTCTCGCCCTATAGTTCTGATCTATCCTCAAGCGATTATCATGCCTTCTGTCCCTTAAAAAACGCCTCTGAAAGTAGATTTTTGTCAGACGAGGATGTGCAGCGGGGAGTTACTGACATCTTCAGGCAGCAGAACACGATGTTGTACCAGACCGGTGCCTTCAACTTGGTGCGTCGGTGGGATGATTGCCTCAGTGCTGCTCATGGCGATATTGCCTGATTTGCATATAGATTCTGGACTGTATGGCCTTCCAAAGGAAATTCTTTGATCGCACCCTATAGTTTGAATAGCGTCTCGTGAAGCTCTCGCACAACCTAAACTACTGTTGAGAAAACACACAGCCCTTCTGTGGATCCTCTCTATCCTTTATTATTTGTCGTCCCCGGTTGGTTTCCAATCTTGAAACGCAACTCTCTAGAATCTGCCGAACGAGGATCTTGTAAGCTACCTCACGTGACTGAATAAGCTTTTCGTAGGACGCTTGCCGTGAATATCAACTATTGTGTTAGAATTTGTTATACAATCTTCTTTCACTCTTGGCATAAGGTCCAGTGCTCAATGCTAAACGGAGACCGTCATGTCTCATATCTCGGTCCAGCTATCTTGACATAATTCTTTGAAGATATCTATGAAACACTTTACACAAATTCCATGGTAATTTCTTCAGCGAACTCATCTCATCATCGCCGGCCGGTGTGGTCGAGCGGTTCTAGGCGCTTCAGTCTGGAACCGCGCGACCGCTACAGTCGCAGGTTCGAATCCTGCCTCGGGCATGGATGTGTGTGTTGTCCTTAGCTTAGTTAGGTTTAAGTAGTTCTAAGTTCTAGGGGACTGATGACCTCAGATGTTAAATTCCATAGTGCTCAGAGCCATTTGAACCATCTTTTCAGTTTAAAATTAAAAACATTTTGAGTAATAGGTTTGATTGCTCGCTGAAATATAATGCAGGTCGTCACTTTTGGACTCTGAAATTTCACGACTATGACTGAATAGCACGCCATGCAGAAATTGTATCCTCCGAAATATAGCCTCAGTGCACACTAAAAATCCAAAATTTTTTGTGGACATCATCCACAAAAGATTGTAAACCCTACCTGAGCCGTGTGCGGCTCGCGTTGGTGCCATCGGTAGGTTGGCATTGTGTAATTGGGATAGTGGCCTGTTTACTGGCACCACTATGTTTGCTAGCATTGTCTGTCCGCGAGTGGCAGCAGCAGCGTTATCGATATCTAGTACCGTGATACTATCTTTGGAAGGACGAGAGGTGTTTTCCGGGTCGAGTAGCCGTTCTCCACTTCTTATTATTAATCATTAAATTCGTTGTGTTAGTTTTGGTGAAATTCAACCAGCGGTATTTTTCTGCCTAGTGGGCACGAACGCCCCAATTACCTTGCCGCTGCTGTCCGGTAAGGCATGTAGCTCGACAGCCTCCTTGATTGTGGTTAAGATATTTTGTTGTTTTGGACTACCTTGGTCTTATTGGTTCCTTCTCCTTATGGGTGTTCTAAACACTGGGTTCTGAAGACACAGTGCTGTCTGCCGGTTCCGCCTTGCCTGGGTTATTCCATCGTTGTGTTTGTTGCGAGACGTTAGGTAGATTTAAAAGTGTGTTGGTCTGAGTTGAAACTGTCACTAGTTTGAGTTGCCATCCGGTTAAGTGAATACTACTCTTTGCTGCCTGTCTCATCGGTGACACAGATGAGCGACGTTCCCAGGCCCATCCTTGGAGCACTGTCTGAGGCCAACTTATCTCTTAGTTTGATCAGATTGTGATGATTGTGTTTTTTTTTTTTAAAGAATATTTTAGTATCTCTTGGAGAAATTAACTGTTCTTAAGAATTTACTATCCAGGCCTTCAGCCGTTACATTGTTTTGAGTTATTACTATTGGGGCCTTCAGCCGACAAATAATTTGAATTTCTGGTCAATGAGGCCTTCAACCGTGAGTGCAACTTACTTAGGAATTTTTTGTTAGACATTGTGTCTTAACAGTCAAACTTGATACTTGTTCCTTGTTGTCAACTTCATTTGCAATTGGTTCCAAATAAAATGTATGTGATTTTAAAAAATAAAAAAATGAGTAACTAACGGTAACTGAGTAAGGCCCCTTTCACACCGAATCCTGCTTTTCCCTAAGTCCCATGTCTCACTACCAGTGACCGAGCGAGGTGGCGCAGTGGTTAGCACACTGGACTCGCATTCGGGAGGACGACGGTTCAATCCCGTCTCCGGCCATCCTGATTTAGGTTTTCTGTGATTTTCCTAAATCGTTTCAGGCAAATGCCGGGATGGTTCCTTTGAAAGGGCACGGCCGATTTCCTTCCCAATCCTTCCCTAACCCGAGCTTGCGCTCCGTCTCTAATGACCTCGTTGTCGACGGGACGTTAAACACTAACCACCACCACCACCACCATCACTACCAGTGAATCAGATCCTCTAAAAAATCACCATAGCTCAGTCTTAACGAAAATACATAGAGCTCTGGGTTATGTGAGCCCTCAGCACCAGAGAGGATCAGGGTCTTCTCTCGTCTCTCTCGTGAAATTCTCACCCTATAGCAAAACATGCGAAAAATCGCTTCTGTGATTGGCTAAATAGCACAGTAGCTAAACAGTTTCGTATTTCGTTTCACATAAACCGGCAGTTTCCGTATTGGAACCAGTCCCTGTTAGTAAATCAAATTTACTTGAAATTATGAAGTGCCACATTCCCAAAAAGCAATTAAAAACATATTAACCCTATCTTTAATCATCTGAAGGACGGAAACTAGCTACTTTGCGGTTACCAGTCTCCATCATATAAGTGACTCACATAGAAGCTGCACAGACAAATCCCTAAGCTCACTCACAGTTATTCCTTATTTCAGTGAGTTAAACTCAATACGGGTTGGTCATAATTAAACTGGTGGTATTCTGATTGCTGCAGTGCGGGCTGTATACGTTGGAGGACGCTGAAGCATAGGAGGAATCTTCATCAGTCGGTGCGCTTTTGAAGGATGTTTAAAAAATAGTAATTCACGTGGAAAGATGCTACTTTCAGTAGTCTCTTTTGTGAAGTAACTTTGTGTGTAAAGGGTAATGAAGCTTGAAGTTCCACGTACTAAACGCGATGGGTATTGAGAAGAAAGACAGTTCACTGCTGGTAAAGTTGTTTTATCAGAACGGCAGCAATAGCAGCGCTGTATTGCGGGAATATCGCCACAGAGACGGCTGCAAAGAGCGCCCCAGTGTCTCACTGTTCTTTCGTGAGTTCGCGCATGGCGCCCACGGAGCCCCAAGCTATTGCAGTCCATTATTCCTTCCTGGCTGCATTTCCTTCCTCGTGCCCCTCCCTCCCCATCCTCCCCCCTTCCCAACTGCCTCCTCCTTCCCCTCTATTAGTGTTCTTCCCTATGTCGACCTGTCTATCCACCTGGTTTCCTGTATTCCTTGCGATTTCGTTCCTCTTGCACTTCTTCTTTCAACGTTCCTTCTCGGCGGTTTCTGGTCCCCCTTCAGGGTTTGACCTACACTTCTAAATTTTCTGTCTGCAGTGTGAGCTGTTTGAGGAAGGACTTTCTCCCTAGAGTGTATGGAATGGATCTTTCTCTTCCCTTCCTACCCCTCTTCTTTCCTCAATGTATTCTCCTCTGTCCCACTAGGTCACCAGAACGTGTAGCCAGTCGGTTCGTGGGGCTGCTGTGTACCGATCTGGCTGAGCCCTGACAACACCTGTTGCTGCCCATGTATGTCTTGGGAGTCGTTGCTTGTCTTTCCATAGCTTCGGAACTCCCAGCAATGGCTGCCGTGCCAGCTGGCCCTTGCTGTGGCTGAGTGGCGCAGGTGGAGACCGTTCATGACCGGAGTGGGTGGTATCAGGGCAGATGCTTTGCGTAGTGTGAAAAGGGCCAGGCTCGCCGGCTTGGGATGAAAACTTTCCTGCTACCTGATCTGTTCTAGGACGGATGGGCACACATTCACCGCCACAAAGCCGCTGTTTTTTGCGTAAAATATTGAAGACAATATTTGTGAAGTCGAATCTGTCAGTAAGATGCAGATGGGTACCCTGTGGATCAAAACTTCTTCCAGTTTGCAGCTCTTCGTGCTTGTGATCATCTTGGCGACGTTCCACTGTCCATTAAACTTCACTAGTCTTCGAATATGGTCCAGGGAGTCATTTCTCATTCAGATCTCATATTTTAAACTGATGAACTCTAGACCCAGCAGGAACTATGGGGGCATTCATTCTGTTTGGTGCGTGCAGAAAGGCCGTAAGGACAATCGCACCGATACCAGCGCCTTTATTCTGGCATTTGAGGGAGATATCTCCCCAGAGAAGGTCAGGGTTATGTCTTATCGGAGTGACATGAAGTTGTATGTCGTGCCACATATGAGGTGCTTTCAGTGCTTGTATTTCAGTCACGTCTTCCCAATGTGCAGCAGACCCTCTATATGGTGACTGGACATTCACTCCATGAAGGGAGTGCCTGTGTTTGGCCATAAATGTGTTTTCCCCTCCCCCTCCCCTGCAGTTCCCAACAATCCCCTCCAGGTGCTGCTTCCCCTCACTCACTGAAAAAGTGCCACCTTCTTTGACACCCGCTGGTGATGGGCCTCCCACCTGTGACACCCCCCCCCCCCCCCCCCCAGCGTCTTTCAGGCCAGAGTCTTGCTGCTACTTGGCCATAGGACACAAAGTTTCTGCACCCCAAGGGCGTCTCTTTTGGTTCCAGATCTTGCAGAAGGCTGCCCTCCCTCTACGCGCTGCCCTCCTCAATCCATGAAAGAGAAGAAGAAGAAAAAGAAACATAAGTCCCAGGACAAGTCCTCCTGGTGCCCTCTGAGGTGCCGTCTCCCACATCACTACCTGCGTCTGATCTTTCCTTTATTGATGGATGGCTACCAGGTGGCGTGACCAGCTCCAGCCCATTTTCTTCCCATTTGGATACCAACCCATTGCATATTCAATGGAATTGTAACGGATACTAGTGTCACATCCGAAAGTTGCAATCCCTTATTGCCTTTTACTTGGTAGTTTGCGTTTTTCTCTAGGAATCTCAGTTACTGATGCTCTTTCTCAGAGCCTTTGTGGTTTCCTTGCTTTCTGACGGAGCCGTGTTTTGCCATTTGTGGGCTTCCGGTGGCGTCTGCATGTTGGTCCGTACTGATATTGTTAGTATGTGGATCCCACTTTGTACCCCTTTGGAAGCAGCATCCTTCTGGGTCCACTTGGTTCTTAGTGGCTCATGGTTCGCAATCTCTATCTCCCTTCAGCAACTCCCCAATCTTGCTCCTCCTTGGGGATTTTAATTCCCACCACAATTTGTGGGGCAGTGCTTTCTCATCTAGTCAGGGGCCCCTCAGTGACCAATTTCGTTTGGACCACGATCGCTGCCTTCTTCAAGAAGGTTCCCCTATTCATTTAAGTGCCACATATGGCACTTTGTCCGACACTGATCTTTCGCCCTCTTCCCCTCCCCTTTTTTTTTTCCTTACACTGGTTACCACACAATGATTTCTGTGGGAGTCACAAACTTCCCATTGATTCTCTTGTTTGCTTCCCACCTCCCAATGACCAGGTTACCCCAGTGGGCTTTCCGTCGTGCTTATTGGTCTCAATATACCTCCCATGTCGTTTTCCCATCTTCTTTGTTGGATTGTATTGATGAAGTCATCGGTGATCTGTCCAATAAGATAATCTGTGCTGCCATTTTTGCCATTCCCCAGTTGACAGGCCCCGTTCACTGTTGGCCAGTTCTGTGGTGTAGCACAGCCATTGCAACTGCTATGCATGATTGGTTGTGGTTTCTTGCAACGTCTTAAGCAACACCTGTCCTCTGATAATCTTGTTACCTCCAAACATCTTCGCAGAAAGGCCGTTACTTAATGAAACAGAGCAAATAGGTTTGTTGGGAATGCTGTGTCTCCTCCCTTCGTCATGGACATTGGCTACGCTCCGCACCCTACAAGATTCTCAGTGGCGGTATCCATCCTGGGCCTTACCCCTCCAGGTCCCTTTGCACAGATCCATCAGTTCTCACAGAACCCACTATGAGTTATTTTGCAATGGCTTTGGCCTCAGCCACCTGTCCAGCTGTGCTGCTCCTCCTCTGGAAACAGAGGGCTGAAGTTCCCCATGTATGTTTTACCCCTTGTTAGGTGGAATTCTACAATGAAGCTTTTACTGAATCAGAGCTTCCTCTTGGCATTCTCTTCTTTCCATGATTCAGCTCATGGCCTTTATTTCAACCACAACCAATTGCTTCAACACCTCAATCGTCCACGGCATCTCTTCCAGATATTTAACCATATTTGGCTCCAAGGAATTTTGCATTCTCAATGGAGAGACACTATTGTGGTTCCTGTCCAAGGATCTGTCGTCTCTTGATAGTTATTGGCCAATAAGTCTGACCAGTGTCCCCTGTAAGAACGAGTGATGGCTTGTTGTCTCAGTTGGGTTCTTGAATCTCAGGACCTTTTGTCTCCTTACCAGTGCAGCTTTTGGGATGGCGGTCTCTGATTGATCATGTGCTTCGATTGGAAACTGCAGTTCGGCAGGCCTTTTCTCAGCATAATTTTTCGATCTTAATAAGTCTCCAACACAGCTTGGCACCATCACATCCTCCTCATGCTTCGTGAGTGGATTCTTTGGGGCCCCCTCTCGACTTTTATTCGCCAGTTCCTGTCCCACCAGTTGTTCAGGGTGTGGGTGGCACTGTTTCTGCTCTCCATGGACCTATTAGAATGGCATTCCACAGGGCTCTATTACGTGTTCTCCGTTTTCTCATCGTTATTAATTGACTAGTGGCCTCTGCTGGACCGTTGGTCACTTCTGGGTTAGCTGTCGCTCAGTGGCCTCTGCAGAATGACAGCTCCAGGGTGCCATTCGGCGCACTTTCATGTGGACACTCTCACATGGTTTTCAGTTCTCTTCCTTTAAGTCAAAAGACTGTACCAGGCATTAGTTCTATTTCGTGTTGTCAAGTTTATGGATCAGTTGCCTGTTCCACACTGCACCTCTTGGACCTGGTTCACCATCTTGTATCCGCTTAGCCAATGGTGCCTTGCGCACTAGCCCTGTTGATAGTCTTCTAGTTGATGCTGGGATCCCTCCCCTGTCGATTTGGCGCTCCCAGCTCCTGGTTTCCTTTGCCATTACATCCACTCTTGCCTTGCTCTCCCCTCCTATTCTATTCTTTTTGCTGCTTTGTGCCATCATCAACCTGCTGTCCACCTTCGGGTGGGTTTTCTGGTTGGGGTTCACCACCTTGCTTCTCTCTGCCATGACTTCCATCTCCTCTCCTTGTCCTCTTTCCCAAATTCTCTCTTGACCACCGTCTCTTGGTTAGTTCCTTGGCCTCAGATTTGGATGTATCTCTTACAGGGTCTGAAAGCTTCCTCCAAGGTGTTCCATTGTTTGTTCTGAAAGCTTTTATAGGAGCTTGAGGATGCCATTCTTCTTTACACTGAAGGCTCTAAATCTGTCGATGATGTGGGATGTGCCTCAACAGCTTCTGTTGGCTGGGAGCACCATCTCTCGCCTGCCACATTTGAGGTGTTTACATCAGAATTGATGGCAATCTTGTCAGGCCCTCCGCTTCTTTAAACGATCCTCACTCACCTGAGTTTTATTATATATTTACTCAATGAGTGACCTTCAGGCTATCGCTCATTGTTTGTCCCACCACCCCTTGGTCTTTGCCATCCACGACTTTCTTGCTGATCTTAGTGATTCAGCTTGTTCAATTGATGTTCTTTGGTTTCTGGCCACGTAGGTATGGATTCACTGATCGACCATCTTGGGGGAGGGGGTGGGGGTGGGGGAGGGGAAGCCGCCACCAACCCTTGATGCTCTGTGACTCCATTGGGGGTAGATTTGTGACGTTACATCAAATCCCTTTTTGCTCAATCATGGGCCGCCTTTTGGGAGGCTACCTCCCTATCTAATAAACTTCACCGCCATCAAGGAGACTCCCATCACGTGGCGTTCATCCCTCTGGCTCTCCTGGCAGTGATCAACCATCCTCTGCTGTCTTTGTATTGGACCTGCTAGGCTGCAATGAGCCCCATTCCCCCTTTTGTAGTTGTGGGGCTCCCATCACGGTGATTCATAATTTGATAGGCTGCCCCCACCTTTTTGCCCATTGCACTGAATATGTCCTCCCACCTTCTTTGTCTCAGGTGTTAGCGGACGACCCTCACATGGTTACATGTGTCTTCAGTGTTCTTCGCAAAAGGGGTTTTTCCTTTGAGGTATAAGTCGTTGAATTTTCCGCTGGAAGTTGATCCCTCAGCGTAGGCACTGGTTATGGAGGTCTTGACATTGTGTCCACACCAGTCAGAGTCCCCCTGTCATTTTCCTACATTTTTTCTTATCTGTTGTGCTGTTTTGTTTTCCCCTTTCTTGTGTCTTCTTCCCCTGGTGTTGTCTCCATTGCATCGTGATAATAGTACGATATGGTGTGCCGTGAGTGTCAGGATGAGTCGGTGGCGATGCTGGTCCCCCACCACCTATAGTGTTTTGGGGCACCCCTGCTCTCCCCGTTTCCACCCACGTACGTCTTGTTCTTTCCTCTTCCTGTTGCCCTGGCATCCCTTTTCTCTCTTTGTTTGCACGTTCTCTCTTCCACTTGATTGGACTGCGCTGTTTGTGTGTTCCCTCCTTTGATTTCTACCATCTTAGGTCATGGAATCGATGACCTGGCTTTTTGGTCTCCCCCTCCCCCCCCCCCCCCCAAATCAACCATCCAACCAAGCTGCGAAGAGGCCCCATGTTAAATACATGGCTGAAGAACATGATCAAGAAATTTGAAGACGCAGATGAATTAGGCGGTGCAGCAGGGAGAGGGAGGCGGCCCATATTCATTGCAGTTGTTTGTGAAGCTGTGGCTGCAGTGGACAGTGCAGCACGTGCCTCAAATTCTGCAGCCAGTGCTCGAGCTGTATCATGGGAATTGTTTCTCCCTTGGTCAACAGCTCAAAAGATTTGACGGTATATCTTACAGTGGTATCTAGACAAGATTTAGAATGCGCACCAAATGAATCACCAAGATAGGCTACAACACCGTGTCTATGTCCTTCGTTTTTTGACACGCAAGAAAATGGATGACATGTGATCGGGGAATATTCTTTGGATGGACAAGGCAGATTTTATCGTGCACAGTGCCGTGAATGCACAGAACTTTCACATATGGGGTTTCCACTACACCACATGTAGTGAAGGAACCTCCACCGCACTCAACTTACGTGGCTGTGTGATGTTTCTTTCACAAGCTCCTTCATTGTCTGTCCAGTTTTTTTAAAGAGATGACACCTCACAGGCCTGTTAGGTTTATAGTGACACCTGCACATAAGGACGTCCATGTGTAGCTCGTGATTTCAGCTTTGTAAGAACGCTTCCATATCCACACCACTACTTTAAGGCAAGATTGGGCGACAACACATGTCGCTTGCGAAGTGGAACCTTCAGTAACGATGGCATCATCTCTAGGAAATTTCAGGATATGTGTTATTCCAGATTCTCACAACCCAAATCCAAGTGACTTCCGGTTGTGAGGATATCTGAAAGATTGTGTCTGTCATGGGTGTACTCGGTCTCTTCCTGATCTCAAGGATAGCATTCGCCAACATTTCTCTTTGATTGAGCTGGATACGCTGAAGGCAATTGTCGACTACGCCATGTTACAGACGCAACATGTTGCTGGGGCGGAGACAGTATTGAACAAGTATTGTAACTTGTGACCGTATTCTCATAAACGTGTCAGAACCAACGTCATCGTGTGTTCAAACCTTCCCCCTTTTCCTGCACTTACACCACTTTCTGACTGCTTCCAGCGCCATATTTTCACCTGGTGGCAGAAAGTGAAACTAATATTTTTTTCTGCAATCTCCGTGAGAGCACTGATCGATGGATACACGCTACGTGATCAAAAGTATCTGGGCACCTGGCTGAAAATGACTTACAAGTTCGTGGCGCTCTCCATCGGTAATGCTGGAATTCAGTATGGTGTTGGCCCACCCTTAGCCTTCATGACAGCTTCCACTCTCGCAGGCATACGTTCAATCAGGTGCTGGGAAGATTTCTTAGGGAATGATAGCCCGTTCTTCATGGAGTGCTGCACCAAGGAGAGGTATCAATGTCGGTCGGTGAGGCCTGGCACGAAGTCGGCGGCTTTCCAAAACATCCCAAAGGTGTTCTATAGGATTCAGGTCAGGACTCTGTGCAGGCCAGTCCATTACAGGGATGTTACTGTAGTGTAACCACTCCGCTAGAGGCCGTGCATTACGAACAGGTGCTCGATCGTGTTGAAAGATTCAATCGCCATCCTCAAATTGCTCTCAAACAGTGGGTAGCAAGAAGGTGCTTGAAATATTAGTGTAGGCCTGTGCTGTGATGGTACCACGCAAAACAACAGGGGGTGCAAGCCCCCTCCATGAAAAACACGACCACACTATAACACCACCGCCTCCGAATTTTACTGTTGGCACTACACACGCTGGCAGATGACGTTCACTGGGCATTCGCCATACCATCACCCTGCCATCGGATCGCCACAATGGGTACCGTGATTCGTCACTCCACACAACGTTTTTCCACTGTTCAATCGTCCAATGTTTACGCTCCTTACAACAAGCGAGGCGTCGTTTGGCGTTTACCGGCGTTTTCTCACCTCCCGCCAAACTGTCATAGTACTTGCAGTGTATGCTGATGCAGTTTGGAATTCCTGTGTAATGGTCTGGATAGACGTCTGCCTATTACACATTACGACCCTCTTCAACTGTCGGCAATCAGTCAACAGATGAGGTCGGCGTGTACGCTGTTGCGCTGTACGTGTCCCTTCACGTTCCCACTTCACTATCAAACGGGAAACAGTGGACCTAGGGATTTTAAGAGTGTGGAAATCTCGCCTACAGACGTATGACACAAGTCACACCCAATCAGTTATCCACGTTCGAAGGGCGAGAGTTCCGCGAAGCGCCCCATTCTGCTCTCACGATGTCTAATGACTACTGAGGTCGCTGATATGGAGTACCTGGCAGTAGGTGGCAGCGTAATGGACCTAATATGAAAAACGTATGTCGTTGAAGGTGTTCGTATACTTTTGATCACATAGTATACCTACAATGTTTCAGCGCCCTGTGATGTGGTTCAAATGGCTCTGAGCAGTATGGGACTTAACATCTGAGATCATCAGTCCCCTAGAAATTAGAACTACTTAATCTTAATAACCTAAGGACATCACACACATCCATTCGAACCTGCGACCATAGCGGTCGCGCGGTTCCAGACTGAAGCGCCAAGAACCGCTCGGTCACACCGGGCGGCTGCCCTGTGATGTATCCAGCCAACACCGCAGCACTCCGAACACTGTCAGCGTACGCCGCATTCATTCACTCTAACAACAAAACAAAGGAAAACACGATACAGCAGAAATATTTATCGCAGATTGAAATTGAAATTATTAAGTAAATTTTAGTATTTTCATCAAATGTTTTTTACCCCCTTATATAATGACCAAGCATTTAGTTGAAGTTTGTCACTGGCTTCTGCCCAAAACATATTAACAAGTCATGAAGCTACTTCTCATAGACACATTCGCCGTTTTAGGTGACTGTATACCAAAAGTGGGGTAACATAAAAAGCTGGAATTCATATTGTTGTTAACCGTCATCGTTGCAAAAGGTTATACATAATTTCATAGCCGCGCGGAGTGGCCACGTGGTTTGAGGAGCTATGCCACGAATTGCGCGGCGCCTCCCAACGGTTCGAGTCCTCCCTCGGGTATGGCTATATGTGTGTGTGTGTGTGTGTGTGTGTGTGTGTGTGTGTGTGTGTGTTGTTCTTCGCATAAGTTAGTTTATGTAGTGCGTAAGTCTAGGGACCGATGACAACCGAGCTAGCGCGAGGCTCAAACAGCTCTATCCTATGCTCAACAGGCGTAGCACACTGAACAGAAGGGTGTCGAGGTCCATGTACATGACACTTATCCGACCCCTGATGACGTACGCAGCTCCTGTCTGGGGACACGCTGCGCCTACACGTCTGCGCCGTCTGCAGCTCATACAAAACAAAGTACTCAAAATCATAAGCAATGCTCCACGATACACACGCATCGCGGACCTTCACCGGGAATACCGACTTGAGACTCTCACGGAGGTAATCCACAAACTCACCACAAGACTATACAGAAACTCCAGACATTCGCAGAACCCGTTTATTCTGAATCTGGGGAACTACGACCACAACCATAGATGGATACATAAAAGACCAAAAGACATACTTGTAAGGACATAACATCTATGGCCAAGCATACGCAAACATAACGGCACAGGCGAGCCCCTGTTAATCAGACCCATTACTGGATATCCAGCTGGATTGGAGTACACTGCCGAATAACTGGCACCACACAGGGAAGCCGTACCGTACACTGCATGCAAACAAGCTCCACACATCCCCCACACAGTGAGATGATCTATGGCCGATCTCCCACTACTGTATAACGATCTTGATTGTTCCAGGAATGCAGCAGCAGCAGCAACAACTGGGACACATCGCCATCGCTTGTCATGGTAATGATGCATGATACCTATACTAACAAATCCAACCTTGCATGAACTATCGCAGCTAGTAAGCCACTACTGCTCTTACTACCCATCCCACTGTCGCAGAGGTTTTTTTCCCACGGCACGAGCCATGGCACTTTTTTCCCTCTGCTCTTCAAATCGCTACCCTCACTCGCGTTTCGTCCACTATCTATCACCTGATGGACCGTGTTAATGCGTAGCCTTACCCAGACGCACGGACAACATCACAGCCCAGCATCCTGTGATCCACATACTAGACAACTAACATGTTTACGGAGGTGACAGTAGAACTTTTGGTTTGGTCACCACGTTGGTGCGGGCGTGGAGGGGCCCCATCTCGGGGGACCGCAGCAGTTTGGTCCCTTAGGAATTCACACACACATGAATATTTGAGCAAAGTTTCACAACAATATGGTTATTAGATCTGTCTTTCATAATTCGTAACAAAATAAGCAATATTCGATCGCCATTTAGTGTATGCGCACGGCTTGAGAAATCGGATGACTAACGTGACGATGTATGTTGCTGTCAGCAAAAAACTATATTTCTGGTTTTGTCTGTCTTTTTCATTACTAACTGTAACACCGTAATTGGCCCCTTGAAGTCGAGCTTATCTATTTGTACTATATTTACAATCTTTGTTATTGCCCTCAGCAACGTTGTAATCCACAATTTCGAGGTTTCAGCGTTCTTAAATCGACTGATGACTCTTTCATGGGAACCTCGTGCTTCGTTACCATTCAGAGCGTCCGTTGCGCTGCGAATCACGGTCTGCGTCACTAGATTGCCGTTTTTTCCATCACAGACAGATTTTCTGCAGTTGCACTTTCGCACAATTGTCAATTCATTGCACCTGCGGGATCTTTGCTCTGTAACCAGCTGTTAGTTTTGCATCTACCTACTGCTCCTTTCCCAAAAATTATAGTTATTGTCATTTCTAGCCAATGTTAGGACAATTATGATCGTATAAAACTTCATCGTGTGAATCAATTTTCGTCTCTTTTATTTATCTTTCGACAGTTTTCTTTTCATAGCCCTGTGATCAGGGCGACCCGTCGACACCTCTTCTTTCTCTCCCACCAGATCCTAGCTGTCTGTAGCTGGGAAATGGGAGTCCCAGTTTTGAATGTTCCTCGTGGAGTCTAGTCACTAATATTCTGAGAATAGAGTTCCATTTCCGACGTTTGTACCGTAATTAAAGGAAGCCGTCAGGATATTTTGGTCAGAAGCGAGGGATTTGACTTTGATTACGGTATTGTTGCAGCAATGGTGCCCCAATCAAGAATGAGTAGACATTGTGTACTTACTTAAATTTATTTATGTGTAAAAACAGTGATAAGGATGACTTGTGTGGCAGATAGTAGAAAGCATCTGCAGAGACTGATGTAAGGCAATTTGAAAGTGGTGCAAGAAACACTCTAACCTCTTATACAGCGAGAATATACAGCCTAAGCCGTGTCACGGAATGTTCAGGCGTCAGTCATCATCGACAGCTGTCCGTTGTCAGTCATCGGCTCGGAAATCAAACGAAGCTCGCCCGCCCTACGTTCCAATTGCATTAACTTTTTAATCAAAAGTCTGGCGTGCCGGTTTGAAACGGTCAACCAGCGAATTTAAACGAAACTGAAGTGACAACAAAGGGCTCTACTATGACCTTCCCCCTGGCCTTCGCCGTTTCACCCACCCGTTCGCACCCTGCGCTTTATTCTGTTTTAAGGGAAAATTCCTGCTTTGCATTTTGTTCAGTTCGAAATTGGTTTCTGCAGGTGCGTGTCACGGTGTATTGCGTACCACGTTTAAACAGTGTTCAGGCCACTCAATTGCCGTTAGCTTGCAGCAGCTAAAGGCAAGGCTGGGGAGGCAAACGAACATCTCATCGATATTAGAAGTACATTTACTCCACATTTAGAGGGAAAAAAGTCATTTAAGCTGTACGTTTTTCAATTGTCACTATAGTAATATCGAAAATTTGTAATTTTTCTTAGAAACCGACAAAAATCCGCAGCACCAAGAAGGTGCTGTGTGACATAAACAAAAGTTCATAGGCGTGTATCTAAATCTGAAAGATGATTTCTATTCAAATTTCGCAGCAGTTGCATAAGAGTGGCGCTAGTAACCGAGCGAGGTGGCCCAGTGGTTAGCACACAGGACTCACATTCGCAAGGACAACTGTTCAAACCCGCGTCCGGCCATTCTCATTCAGGTGTTCCGTGATTTCCCTAAATAGCTTCTGGCAAATGCCGGAATGCTTCCTTTGAAATGCCCCAATCCTAGGTTATGCTCCGTCTCTAATGACCTCGTTGTTGACGGGATGTTAAACACTAACCTCATCTAGCAGCGCTAGTAGGATACAAATCACGTTTGTTTTAAATAGACGCTGTAATGATCGTGAGCTTTAGTTACCTTTGAGATTGGACGCGGTTAGTTGATGTTAGCGAAGTATGCCTTTAAGGCGACAGAGATGCCATTATCAGCACCTCACTGAGTTTGAACAAGATCGTGTAATACGGCTACGAGAAGCTGGATGTTCCTTCCACGATATTGCAGAGAGACTTAGCAGGAATATAGCCAATGTACATGATTGCTGGCAGCGGTGGTCATGGTCGCGAGAAGAGCGGGCTCCGTATGTGTGCGTGGCACTACCGAGAGGGAAGATCATATTGTTCAGCGTATGGCTCTGGCACATCGCACTGCATATGCAACAGCAATTGACCGGCAGTCGGCACCACTGTGATACAACCGATTGTTACAAATAGATTAGTTTAAGGACAGCTCCAAACCAAACGCCCAGGAGAGTGCAATCCACTGACCCCAATCCACTACCATATGGGACTTAAATGGTGTCACGCGAGAGCTCATTGGATACTAAGGTGGAGATCTTATGTTTTCTGATGAAAGCTGGTTTTCCCTCGGCGCCAGTGATGGTCATGTGTTGGTTAGAATGCTATTCCATGGCTTGAAACCAACCTGTCTGCGGCCCGAACGCGCTGGACGTACACCTGCAGCTATGTTCTGGGGTGCGATTTCGGATAACACCAGGAGCACTCTAGTGGTTATCCCATGCAGCATGACTGCAAGTGTGTACGTGGATCTGGAGGTTAGCGGCCACTCATGAACAACAGTCCAGGGGGTGTTTTCCAATAGTATAACGCTCGGTCACATACCGCTGTTGTAACCCAACATGCTCTACAAAATGTCGACCTGTTGCCTTGGCCTCCTCAATCGCCACATCTGTTGCCAGTCGTACACATGTGGGACATCATCGGACGACAATTTCAGTGTCATCCACAAACAGTATTAACCGACCGTGTATTGACCGACCAGGTTCAACAGCCATGGAACTCCATCCCACAACTGACACACGACATCGGTACAACTCAATGCATGCTCTTCAGCATGCTTACATTCAGCATGTTATACGTATTATTGATGTTCCAGCATTTCACTTACGCAATGGCTTATCTCGCGTTTACATTAGCCTCTGACTTGCAATGTTAATCACTTAAATATGTTACCTACTCGAACATATTCTCGAAATTTCGTTACTCCACATTAATTATTTTTTTTGGTGTTGCGATTCCGTCACAGTATTGTTGTCTGGCTGCGTGCAAGGGCTCAAGAGATTCGACAACGCGCGTAATTTTTCTGCAAGCTGGTTAGTTCAGTGTTGCGTGGATCATTTGTACAACTAATCGTAATGATGTGGAACGAGTCATTTTACATTCATAATACATAATCATGTGTAAATATGTCTACATGCAGACCATTTACAAGGTTTCTTTTCTTCTAATGCGGTTGTAAGTTAGCAATTGCTGCCCTTCACGTTTGACAGATCACAAAAATAGAAATCTTTCAAAGGAATAGGGAGAGTTGTAAAGGAGTAACTTTTCGAGTTTGTTTTCAAACTCTACTTCGCTTTATGTTTTCATATCTACATCTACATCCATACTCCGCAAGCCACCTGACGGTGTGTGGCGGAGGGTACCCTGAGTACCTCTATCGGTTTTCCCATCTATTCCAGTCTCGTATGTGGAAAGAAGGATTGTCGCTATGCTTCTGTGTGGGCTCTAATCTCTCTGATTTTATCCTCATGGTCTCTTCGCGAGATATACGTAGGAGGGAGCAATATACTGCCTGACCCTTCGGTGAAGGTATGTTCTCGAAACTTTAACAAAAGCCCATACCGAGCTTCTGAGCGTCTCTTCTGCAGAGTCTTCCACTGGAGTTTATCTATCATCTCCGTAACGCTTTCGCGATTACTAAATGATCCTGTAACGAAGCGCGCTGCTCTCCGTTGGATCTTCTCTCTCTCTTCTATCAACCCTTTCTGTTACCCTCCCTACCATTCAAGCAGTGGGCGAACAAGTATACTGTAACCTATTCCTTTGTTTTCGGATTGCATTTCCTTAGGACTCTTCCAATGAATCTGTCTGGCATCTGCTTTACCGACGATCAACTTTATATGATCATTCCATTTTAAATCACTCCTAATGCGTACTCCCAGATAATTTATGGAATTTACTGCTTCCAGTTGCTGACCTGCTGTTTTGTAGCTAAATGATAAGGGAACTATCTTTCTATGTATTCGCAGCACATTACACTTGTCTACATTGAGATTCAATTGCCATTCCCTGCACCATGCGTCTATTCGCTGCAGATCATCCTGCATTTCAGTACAATTTTCCATTGTTACAACCTCTCGATACACCACAGCATAATCTGCAAAAAGCCTCAGTGAACTTCCGATGTCATCCAGAAGGTCATTTATATATATATTGTGAATAGCAACGGTCCTATGACACTCCCCTGCGGCACACCTGAAATAACTCTTACTTCGGCAGGCTTCTCTCCATTGAGAATGACATGCTGCGTTCTGTTATCTAAGAACTCTTCAATCCAATCACACAATTGGTCTGATAGTCCATATGCTCTTACTTTGTTCATTAAACGACTATGGGGAACTATATCGAACGCCTTGCGAAAGTCAAGAAACACGGCATCTACCTGGGAACCGTGTTTATGGTCCTCTGAGTCTCGTGGACGAATAGCGCGAGCTGGGTTTCACACGACCGTTTTTTTCAAAACCCATGCTGATTCCTACAGAGTAGATATCTAGTCTCCATAAAAGTCATTATACTCGAACATAATACGTGTTCCAAAATTCTACAACTGATCGACGTTAGAGATATAGGTCACATCTGTTCGACGTCCCTTCTTGAAAACGGGGATAACCTGTGCCCTTTTCCAATCCTATGGAACGCTACGCTCTTCTAGAGACCTTCGGTACACCGCTGCAAGAAGGGGGCAAGTTCCTTCGCGTACTCTGTGTAAAATCGAACTGGTATCCCATCAGGTCCAGCGGCCTTTCCTCTTTTGAGCGATTTTAATTGTTTCTCTATCCCTGTGTCGTCTATTTCGATATCTACCATTTTGTCATCTGTGCGACAATCTAGAGAAGGAACTACAGTGCAGTCTTCCTCTGTGAAACAGCTTTGGAAAAAGACATTAAGTATTTCGGCCTTTAGTCTGTCATCCTTTGTTTCAGTACCATTTTGGTCACCGAGTGTCTGGACATTTTGTTTTGACCCACCTACCGCTTTGACATAAGACCAAAATTTCTTAGGATTTTCTGCCAAGTCAGTACATAGAACTTTACTTTCGAATTCATTGAACGCCTCTC
The DNA here is from genome assembly GCF_021461395.2 of Schistocerca americana. Lineage (NCBI taxonomy): Eukaryota > Metazoa > Arthropoda > Insecta > Orthoptera > Acrididae > Schistocerca > Schistocerca americana. The sequence continues at coordinate 672,578,549 of NC_060122.1, forward strand.
GCATAGCCCTCCTCACACTATATTTCGCTTCGCGTAATTTTTGTTTGTCTGCAAGGCTTTGGCTATGTTTATTTTTGCTGTGAAGTTCCCTTTGCTTCCGCAGCAGTTTTCTAACTCGGTGGTTGTACCACGGTGGCTCTTTTCCATCTCTTATGATCTTGCTTGGCACATACTCATCTAACGCATATTGTACGATGGTTTTGAACTTTGTCCACTGATCCTCAACACTATCTGTACTTGAGACAAAACTTTTGTGTTGAGCCGTCAGGTACTCTGTAATCTGCTTTTTGTCACTTTTGCTAAACAGAAAAATCTTCCTACTTTTTTTAATATTTCTATTTACGCCTGAAATCATCGATGCGGTAACCGCTTTATGATCGCTGATTCCCTTTTCTGCGTTAACTGTTTGAAATAGTTCGGGTCTGTTTGTCACCAGAAGGTCTAATATGTTATCGCCACGAGTCGGTTCTCTGTTTAACTGCTCAAGGTAGTTTTCAGATAAAGCACTTAAAAAAATTTCACTGGATTATTTGTCCCTGCCACCCGTTATGAACTTTTGAGCCTCCCAGTCTATATCCGGGAAATTAAAATCTCCACCCAGAACTATAACATGGTGGGGAAATCTACTCGAAATATTTTCCAAATTATCCTTCAGGTGCTCAGCCACAACAGCTGCTGAGCCAGGGGGCCTATGGAAACATCCAATTACCATGTCTGAGCCTGCTTTAACAGTGACCTCCACCCAAATAATTTCACATTTCGAATCTCCGTCAATTTCCTTCGATACTATTGCACTTCTTATCCCTATAAACACGCCTCCCCCTTCACTGTCCAGCCTGTCTCTGCGGTATACATTCCAATCTGAGTTTAGGATTTCATTACTGTTTACGTCTGGTTTCAGCCAACTTTCTGTCCCTAGTACTATATGGGCGTTGTGACCGTTTATTAATGAGAGCAGTTCTAGGACCTTTCTATAGACGCTCCTGCAGTTTACTATTAGCACATTAATATTGTTATTCCCTGTTGCATTTTGCCTACTCCTACCTTGCCGCGTCTCGGGAGGCGTCTTGTCGGGCCTAGGGAGGGAATTCTCTAACCTAAAAAACCCACCCCAGATCTCCGCAGAATCGTCTGAGCCTCTGGTTTAAGCCTTCCACTCGCCTCCAAAGCAGAGGACCGCGATCGGTTCTAGGAACGATACTTCAGATAGTTAGCTCTGATTCCATCCCGTGAGCGAGGCTTTCCGCCTTCACCAATTCAGCCAACCGCCTGTACGAACTGAGGATGACCTCTGAACCCAGACGGCAGGAGTCATTGGTGCCGACATGAGCAACAATTTGCAGTCGGGTGCACCCAGTGCTCTCTATCGCCGCCGGCAGGGCATCCTCCACATCTCGGATGAGACCCCCCGGCAAGCAGACTGAGTGAACACTGGCCTTCTTCCCCGACCTTTCCGCTATTTCCCTAAGGGGATAAGTTATCAAAAATTTTGATTGCAGTATTTTGCAGCCTTTTAGTGCTAACGTCAGTCTTAATGTGGAGTAGTGAATGTAATTTTATCTTCTGGTATTGTAATTATGTACACGATTCTTCGTTTTGAACTGCAGCGGATTATTTATGACAAACTTCATAAGGGAAAAAGTATACTGTGAAGTAGTAGTCAAAATGCTTAACTCCTTAAACTGAGGTCTGAAAGATGATCGTGGCTGAGCTCATTTTTGAATTGTGGAGACTTTCTTAAAGATAAATTACGCCGTAACATCACTCCATATGACATTATTGAATGAAAATATGAAAAATATGTTAACTTACCAAGATTTGCTATGAATATACGTGTAAAGACATTTTCAGGGGCAGATGTGGATTCTGACCACAATCTATTGGTTATGAACTGCAGATTGAAACTGAAGAAACTGCAAAAAGGTGGGAATTTAAGGAGATGGGACCTGGATAAGCTGAAAGAACCAGAGGTTGTAGAGAGTTTCAGGGAGAGCATAAGGGAACAATTGACAGGAATGGGGGAAAGAAATACAGTAGAAGAAGAATGGGTAGCTCTGAGGGATGAAGTAGTGAAGGCAGCAGACGATCACGTAGGTAAAAAGGCGAGGGCTAATAGAAATCCTTGGGTAACAGAAGAAATATTGAATTTAATTGATGAAATGAGAAAATATAAAAATGCAGTGAATGAAGCGGGCAAAAAGGAATACAAACGTCTCAAAAATGAGATCGACAGGAAGTGCAAAATGGCTAAGCAGGGATGGCTAGAGGACAAATGTAAGGATATAGAGGCTTGTCTCACTAGGGTAAGATAGATACTGCCTACAGGAAAATTAAAGAGACCTTTGGAGAGAAGAGAACCACTTGTATGAATATCAAGAGCTCAGATGGCAACCCAGTTCTAAGCAAAGAAGGGAAGGCAGAAAGGTGGAAGGAGTATATAGAGGATTTATACAAGGGCGATGTACTTGAGGACAATATTATGGAAATGGAAGAGGATGTAGACGAAGACGAAATGGGAGATAAGATACTGCGTGAAGAGTTTGACAGAGCACTGAAAGACCTGAGTCGAAACAAGGCCCCTGGAGTAGACAACATTCCATTAGAACTACTGATGGCCTTGGGAGAGCCAGTCATGACAAAACTCTACCATATGGTGAGCAAGATGTATGAGACAGGCGAAATACCCTCAGACTTCAAGAAGAATAATAATTCCAATCCCAAAGAAAGCAGGTGTTGACAGATGTGAAAATTACCGAACTATCAGTTTAATAAGCCACAGCTGTAAAATACTAACACGAATTCTTTACAGACGAATGGAAAAACTGGTAGAAGCGGACCTCGGGGAAGATCAGTTTGGATTCCGTAGAAATGTTGGAACACGTGAGGCAATACTAACCTTACGACTTATCTTAGAAGAAAGATTAAGAAAAGGCAAACCTACGTTTCTAGCATTTGTAGACTTGGAGAAAGCTTTTGACAATGTTAATTGGAATACTCTCTTTCAAATTCTGAAGGTGGCAGGGGTAAAATACAGGGAGCGAAAGGCTATTTACAATTTGTACAGAAACCAGATGGCAGTTATAAGAGTCGAGGGGTATGAAAGGGAAGCAGTGGTTGGGAAAGGAGTGAGACAGGGTTGTAGCCTCTCCCCGATGTTATTCAATCTGTATATTGAGCAAGCAGTAAAGGAAACAAAAGAAAAATTCGGAGTAGGTATTAAAATTCATGGAGAAGAAGTAAAAACTTTGAGGTTCGCCGATGACATTGTAATTCTGTCAGAGACAGCAAAGGACTTGGAAGAGCAGTTGAATAGAATGGACAGTGTCTTGAAAGGAGGCTATAAGACGAACATCAACAAAAGCAAAACGAGGATAATGGAATGTAGTCAAATTAAATCGGGTGATGCTGAGGGAATTAGATTAGGAAATGAGACACTTAAAGTAGTAAAGGAGTTTTGCTATTTAGGGAGTAAAATAACTGATGATGGTCGAAGTAGAGAGGATATAAAATGTAGACTGGCAATGGCAAGGAAATCGTTTCTGAAGAAGAGAAATTTGTTAACATCGGGTATAGATTTAAGTGTCAGGAAGTCGTTTCTGAAAGTATTTGTATGGAGTGTAGCCATGTATGGAAGTGAAACATGGACGATAACTAGTTTGGACAAGAAGAGAATAGAAGCTTTCGAAATGTGGTGCTACAGAGGAATGCTGAAGATAAGGTGGGTAGATCACATAACTAATGAGGAGGTATTGAATAGGATTGGGGAGAAGAGAAGTTTGTGGCACAACTTGACTAGAAGAAGGGATCAGTTGGTAGGACATGTTTTGAGGCATCAAGGGATCACAAATTTAGCATTGGAGGGCAGTGTGGAGGGTAAAAATCGTAGAGGTAGACCACGAGATGAATACACTAAGCAGATTCAGAAGGATGTAGGCTGCAGTAGGTACTGGGAGATGAAGAAGATTGCACAAGATAGAGTAGCATGGAGGGCTGCATCAGGCCAGTCTCAGGACTGAAGACAACAACAACAACAACAACAACAACAACACCACCACATACGTGTAAATGTGGCTGAACTAACGTGAATTGTTTAGGAGCTCAAAATGTGTTTTACCCCTGTTGAAATGCTCATCAATCGGGACAGCTAAATTTTTTTGAAGTTTCTACCCTATTTATTATTTCTTTATCATGTGTTACACTCACCACTGGTATAGTACTTCTAGGAGTGCAGAACTAAACAAGTACAGTCTTTTTTAAACAGAGATTTAGATGATTCCCAGAAAACTAGTAAATAATACTTTTAAGAACGTTGTTTACCGTCTTTTCTTGCTTTGTATGTGTTTGGATTGATTACAATACTAGTGTCATCCACAAACGAAAGCAGTTCTTCTTTTTGTATATTTGGCGGAGGGAGGGTCCTTCACATGTAAGAGAAACGATTTTGTACCTAAGACTGATCCTTGTGGAATCCTCCAAATGATTCCTCCCCAGTCATAAGAATCTACCTCGCTTACTTAAGCTGAATTATTAAGTATTGCTTTGTGCATTCTTTTAGTTAGATATGCCATCTGTTGGTTGGGTAAACCATCAATTCTATAAAATTTCAGTTTTGGAAAGATGAGTGAGATGAACATTGTTGACTGTCACGATCTAATACCATAGATAAAATTCAAAAGGAAGGAAGATTGAGTTTAGCGTCCCGTCTACATGGAGGTCACTACAGACTGAGCACAAGCTTGAATTGTGTTAGCATCACCTCGCTCGGTTATATAAAGTTCACGTATGAAACAGAATATTAAGCCTTCTTAATGAGAAAAGGAGTAAATCTAATGTTTAGTCCCAAATATTTGTTAAAATGAGAACTGAGTTACTACTGGACCGAGTACATTCATTCATTTGGACTGGTGATCTACGGCATTGGCTATTATTTACTTCCGTCAAGCCATTAGTCTCTGTCCTACCTATTATTCGTGGAGTCTTCCAATCCATATTTTATAAATCGTGGTATTGAAAAGTCCATATTAAATAAACGTGCTTTTTTTCCATCCCACCATCTTTATCTTCTCTTGTGTGTGATTTCATCTTCCAAATACGTTACTCAGCAGCTCATCACCCTCCTTAGCTGGTTACGTAAAGACTGAGACAACGACCCAACAGGTGGTGGGTTGTTGGCATTAGAAAACATACACGAGCTTCGTGGATGGTACAGCTGTAAAAGCATCGACAAGTCTAGACCAGATATTTTTATTAAATAACTGTTGCTGTTGATGATGATGATGATTATTATTATTATTAATATTATTATTATTGTTGTTGTTGTTGTTGTTTTAGTGATACAAATAATAAATGTTGTTGTTATTTGTATTGGTGCTGTTATTTTCTAAAGAGGCTGTAAACTGAAAAATCTTTCGCCAGACGCATTTCGCCATTGGTGACAAACAGCCTGTACTGCATATGCTGTATGCATTAAGAGTAAGTAATACTCTTTGTAGTTTCGATCATTTATTTCAGTATTACGTTTCTTTGTGACGCAAGTAATTTCTAAAAGAACCTGATGGTTGGGAATAATCATTTTCAAGAAAACAGCAACAGGCAATGTGTAATGTTCACGGCATAGTAACTTACGGCACTCCTTTTACCATCGTTCAGCATTTTGGTATTTTAGGCTGTTACCCATATGAAATAAAATATGTAAGGTATGCTGAAGGGATCGGCGAATTGCCGAAGATAACATTGTAATTTATCAAAGAGTAAAAAAACCCAAAGACACTATTATGTAATGTTCGTAGTCACGTCTGAACTGTGTTGAATATAAAGGATACAAGACGATCATTCATAATTCTGTATCCTATCCTGATCCTCTCGGTGCTTGATGTCGCTCCTTAATGTAAGTGTGGGCTGTTTTATCTTGGTAATAATAGAGTGAGATAAGTCTTCACTTCCGTTGAAGTAGTCTTTGTACCTCTGAGTCGCTCCCTTTTTAAATTGAAGTTACTTTTCTAAATAGTGGTGGCCTACGAACTGTACCAGCTGACACTTGTGTGAAAGTGTGTATGATCGGTCGGCTTTCTCGGACGATCGCAATTTCATTATCTGCAAACAAGAACCTGCTTGATTCATCAGTAATGTATGAAGTCATATGTTTTATAAAGACGATACAGTGCAAAATTTATTTACGTATTTTAAAAAGGTCTTAATACAGCCAGACAGAGTCGATCTATTTCAGTAACTTTGATTTGAACCTGATTCAAAGGAATAGCAGAGGCATATAAGATTCTAAATATCATAATTTACTTCATAAAAGAAAGTTTCTTTTAATGGCCAGAGCATTTTTTAACTTACATTATTCAGCTAAGCAAAGGTCATACAATGTAACAGTAGCAGTGTTTTTCCAAGTTACATTTTGAACTTTTCCTCTCGTAGTGTTACCGCAGGCATTTCTAAATATTTTTGCATTTCATTTACGCAGGCTACGTCGGGGTAAGTTATAAATTGCATCCGGCAATGTATCACATGTGAAATAAATTACAGGAAAAAAATAGTGACTGCCAATAGATTTTTTTTTTTCTAATGTGAAAACAAAGGCAGCGGTATTAAAGTCAGAGTAATTAGACAGTATAACACTACCGTCCGCTACTGTTATGCTATAACCTCAAAGTTGGAGGTAGTTCGTATACTGAAATTATGTTTATTAAAGCAATTACAGTATAAAGAAACAGAGCAGTGTTACCCTCTGAAAGGAATTTTGTTGTGTTGACCGTGATGTACCTAACGGAGGTGGCTTATCGGAAGTGAAAGTCAGAATTACGTAAATAATTAAACAGTAATAAACAATATTTAACCTATCCACACTGTTCAAAGAACAAAGAACACGGTCGCCAGCCTAATTAGGCATAAGAATGAGTAACATTCGTGTTTAAGAACTGAAAATAAGTAACTTCAATGGGCAAACACAGCCTATACTTTTGTCATACGAGAATATAATGAACTCTGGCACCTGCATATGTTCACGTTAAGGTTGGAGCTGACCGAGTAGAACAAACTATTTGCATAAATATTACAGATAACGATACACACTGTTACCTTCAGGGCTTATTCAAACTGAATGGTGTCAATAACATTACTATTAATATTCACTGTAGAATCATAAATTGGACATAGGTTTAGTCTCTCTTTTTCCAATTACTTTTCTATCTGGCATGAAAAAAAAAAATATTTCACTAGCAAACTACACTCCTGGAAATTGAAATAAGAACACCGTGAATTCATTGTCCCAGGAAGGGGAAACTTTATTGACACATTCCTGGGGTCAGATACATCACATGATCACACTGACAGAACCACAGGCACATAGACACAGGCAACAGAGCATGCACAATGTCGGCACTAGTACAGTGTATATCCACCTTTCGCAGCAATGCAGGCTGCTATTCTCCCATGGAGACGATCGTAGAGATGCTGGATGTAGTCCTGTGGAACGGCTTGCCATGCCATTTCCACCTGGCGCCTCAGTTGGACCAGCGTTCGTGCTGGACGTGCAGACCGCGTGAGACGACGCTTCATCCAGGCCCAAACATGCTCAATGGGGGACAGATCCGGAGATCTTGCTGGCCAGGGTAGTTGACTTACACCTTCTAGAGCACGTTGGGTGGCACGGGATACATGCGGACGTGCATTGTCCTGTTGGAACAGCAAGTTCCCTTGCCGGTCTAGGAATGGTAGAACGATGGGTTCGATGACGGTTTGGATGTACCGTGCACTATTCAGTGTCCCCTCGACGATCACCAGTGGTGTACGGCCAGTGTAGGAGATCGCTCCCCACACCACGATGCCTGGTGTTGGCCCTGTGTGCCTCGGTCGTATGCAGTCCTGATTGTGGCGCTCACCTGCACGGCGCCAAACACGCATACGACCATCACTGGCACCAAGGCAGAAGCGACTCTCATCGCTGAAGACGACACGTCTCCATTCGTCCCTCCATTCACGCCTGTCGCGACACCACTGGAGGCGGGCTGCACGATGTTGGGGCGTGAGCGGAAGACGGCCTAACGGTGTGCGGGACCGTAGCCCAGCTTCATGGAGACGGTTGCGAATGGTCCTCGCCGATACCCCAGGAGCAACAGTGTCCCTAATTTGCTGGGAAGTGGCGGTGCGGTCCCCTACGGCACTGCGTAGGATCCTACGGTCTTGGCGTGCATCCGTGCGTCGCTGCGGTCCGGTCCCAGGTCGACGGGCACGTGCAACTTCCGCCGACCACTGGCGACAACATCGATGTACTGTGGAGACCTCACGCCCCACGTGTTGAGCAATTCGGCGGTACGTCCACCCGGCCTCCCGCATGCCCACTATACGCCTTCGCTCAAAGTCCGTCAACTGCACATACGGTTCACGTCCACGCTGTCGTGGCATGCTACCAGTGTTAAAGACTGCGATGGAGCTCCGTATGCCACGGCAAACTGGCTGACACTGACGGCGGCGGTGCGCAAATGCTGCGCAGCTAGCGCCATTCGACGGCCAACACCGCGGTTCCTGGTGTGTCCGCTGTGCCGTGCGTGTGATCATTGCTTGTACAGCCCTCTCGCAGTGTCCGGAGCAAGTATGGTGGGTCTGACACACCGGTGTCAATGTGTTCTTTTTTCCATTTCCAGGAGTGTATTTCTCACTGTTCTCTGAATAAAAGAAGTTGATGTTTTCATAGATAGTGATGTTTCTGTTACTTGTTACCTAGCATAAGCACATTAGACAAACTGAGGATCCTGTTACACTGTTAGTATGCACTTTCAATACACAAGAGAGACGAGCACTTAGCAAACATGAGTCTATAACTTTCCACAAATACAGTTCACGACTTTTAGTGCAGTGAGACACTATATTGACATATTTGTAAGAAACTGACTCACCTTTTACAATTTACAACAGACAGCACTATGATCATTAACTAAGCAAAACTTTATAAGCCTCAGTTTTAAGAACTTTTAATTTTTAAGAGTAACGGCAAATGTTTACTAAGAAGAACATTTCAAGCCAAACTTTAGTAATATTTACTTTTGGAACTAACCTGAAGATAGTTTATTGCTGGTTTTTATTACCACAGTCTTCTACTTTCAAGTCAATGATAAAGTAGGTAACTTTGAAAGTCGACAAAACTTTAAATTGGACTATTTCAATCACTGGGAGGCTTTACAAAGCTACATTTGCTACGTTCCACAATTTTACCAAATCCACAGTAAATCTGTATACTCCCTCCTTACCAAATATCAAACAACATTATTTAATTAAGTGTTTGGCTGTGAGGCTTTCATTTTTTCCATAACAAGGGCACTCTGTAATCATAGGAACCTTAGAGGTGTTGTGATAAGGGAAAAAATCAAGGTATGTACATAAATTCAGTTATAAATTGCCTTATATTTGAGCACACTAAAACATCCAATGAGCTGATCCTTCACTGTACATTACTATAGTTCTTCTGTTCCATTACAGTGATTGCGCAATGTGGTGGCGAATGCATGTTGGTAGGTGGATTTGCAGGTAGAATTGCTGGACTCCGTCATTTCTTGGTGACGATGATAGATACCAATTCCAGAATAGTTCCAGCTCTTTATCCATCCATCCGAGGCATTGGAAAGCGTAAGGAAAAGCCTCTCTCGGAACCAGCACAATACACAACTTTTACATGAGCAGTTGATAGTTTGGTAGCTCGTCCCCGACTAACTCTTGGTTCCACTTTTCTATCCATGCCTACCACATTTTGCGCGCTACATGCTTCCGTTCCCAAGGGGAACCACAACACCTTTTACATACAAAATAACTAAGAACCCTAAGTGAAGGTCAGCAGTTTACATAATAGCAACCAAACATACTAAATAAAACAGAACCTTTGCACATATTGACATTTCTACAAAACAATTATTTAAACAAAATTACAATTATATACATTGTTTTGTTCCCTCCAAATGAGACAAAGAATTTAAATTATAGATACATTACATTGTATAGAATCAAACCAAGACATCAAAGTTTTTACAAAAGAAAAAAGCGAACACTACTGCGGTATCAATGCAATCAAAACATTTACAGAAACTCAACGTTTTGACAGTAAACATCAAACAAAAGGCAAAATAAATCAGTACAGCATTGGATCTATGGTGTTACAACAGGCATTTTATAATCGGTAAATATAGCGGGAAGGATCATTTCACCGCATAATCCACTGCAAAGTGGAGCCCGGAACGGCGACTAGTCTAAACTGCGGCGAAGCCGTTCTGCCACCAGACGGAGCTCTCCTAGTGCAGCCCTCGGTACGGCTGAACCAGTGGGAGAGAGGCTCTGTTCACGAATGGAAGTTTGGAGTCCGTTTATGAGGCATCACCCGATAATTCAGATGGTGGAATTACAATGATCGTCACTCGAGGACGCGATTAAAATCCCTCCAGAAGAAGTGGTCAGTAACGTTTGTCCTACAGCAAACGCCACACAGCACGGCATACCTGATGGAAAAACGTGGCCAGAATGTGTCGTGACGTAAGCCGCGGACCAGCGATCCGCCCTCGCCGGCAGCTGTGCTGTGCTGTGCCCTCTCGAATTTAATGGCGTGCCTTAGCTGTTTGGTGTGCGTTGGTCGCTTGTTAGCGGGGCCCGGAGCCGCGGCAGCAGCGCGGGTGTGGGTGTGGGCGTGGGCCGGCTCCACGGGACGGGGCGGGGGACGCGTTATTTCGGGAGACACGCCCGCTCTGCGCCCCTTTCTGCTCTACGGGCCGCCATCGCTGTCGCCTGACCAACTCTCAATTGTATGACTAAGTAGCGCCGTGCTGCGGGTGACGAAAGTGTTCCACTTTTTTTAAAATATCAACAATTCTTTTTAGTCTGCAATATCATGCTTGCGGGGTACTGACGAAGTCCAAGAAAAAATCCGCATTTTAGTACACAGAGGTGACAGTAGCCACGGGCCTCCTCCTCCGGCGTAGTGGAGCAGCTCGACGAGGCAGGGATTCAACAAATCTTCGGAACTCCCTGCAGAAATACTGAACCATGCTGCGGCTATATAGCCGTTCATAATTGTGAAAGTGTTCAATGTACAGGGCTTTTTGCACGAACTGGCCTCTCCATGTCCCGTAAATGTTCGATGTGATTCGTGTCGGGTGATTTGGATGGCCAGATCATTAGGTCAAGTTGTCCCGAACGTTCTTCAAACCAGTCGCAAAAAATTTTGGCCCAGTGACGTGGCACATTGTCATACATAAAAAATTTACCATTGTTTGGTAACATGAAGTCTGTGAATGACTGCAAATGGTCTCCAAGCAGACGAACATAACCGTTTCCTGTCAGTGACACGGTCCATTCCACATACACACAGCCCACACCATCTGGAGCCAGCACCAGTTTGTGCAGTGCCTTGTTGACAGCTCGGGTCCATGGCTTCTGGCGGTCTGCGCCACCTCTCGAAGCCTACCATCTGCTCTTACCAACTGAAATCGCAACTCTTTCGATCAAGCAACGGTTTCCAGTCGTCTAGGGTCCAAACGATACGGTCATGATCCCAGGAGATGAGCTGCAGGTTAACAAAGGCACTCGCATCGGTCGTCTGCAGCCGTAAGCCATTAATGCCAAATTTCGCCGGACTGTCGTAATAGATACGTTCGCCGTACGTCCCACATTGTTTCATGCAGTTATATTTCGCGCAGTGTTACTGGTCTGTAAGCACAGACAAATCTGCGCAAACGCCGCTGCTCTCGATCTTTAAATGAATTCCGTCTGCTACTGCGTTGTCTGTGGTGACAGATAATACCTGAAATTTCGTAACACTCTTGACACTGTGGATCTCAGAGTAATGAATTCCCTAACTATTTCCGAAATCGAATATCCTATGCAACTAGTTCCAACTACCATGGGACCGTTGACCCTCGCAGTTTGGTCCCTTCAATCTCACAAACCAACCAACCAACTACCATTCCGAATTCAAAGTTCTGTTAATTCTAGTCGTAAGGTCATAATCACGTCGGACACCTCTTCACATGAATCACCTGAGTACAAATGACAGCTCCGCCAGTACACTGTCCTTTTATACTTTGTGTATACCGTACTACCGCCTTCTGTATAGGTGAATTTCACTGTCTTCTCTTCAGTGTATAGTCAGCTTCAAGTCCAGTCTCACTGTTTTTAGACTCTGTTTGCTTTCAAGAAAATATGTTTTGGAGAAAAATTTGCCTTTAGGAAACACACTTTTTTCACACATGGTTCAATCAAGTGTCATTATCAGAATTGAGTCCTATTCCCTTTTTTTGTCGAATAATACATAAGAAGTTCCATGATACGGTTTTGATATTGTGTTCAATATAACATTAACAAAATGTATACCATATCTTAATAACACACGCTGTTCATGTAGCCATTGGCCAGTTGAGAACAGGAACCGACGACGCCTGCCGCATGGGTTCTGAGGCAATCCTCAGTTCTTACAGACGGCTGGCGGAGGTGGTGAAGACTGCCCGCCTCGCGCGCGGGTTGCAAGCATATAGCTTGCAATAACCCAGAGTTGATCGGGGTCCTTTGGTTCGGAGCCGAGTGGAGGGTCACATCCAAAGCCTTCATAGACCCTGTGACGGTCTTGGCTGCAGATTTCTAGACCTGCATTATCGTACGGGGATTTGTAGGACTCCCCTTGATGGGTCAGGTATCACTACACAAAGGAAGCAGCTACTCGGGTAGCAGAGTACTTGTGGAGTACATATGAGGGCTTTTTAGGCTAGGCGGTAGTTTGAGGTCTCTGATGATCACTCACCCGTCGATTCACAGCAAGGGAAGTCACACGGCGTTCAGAATAAAGACACTTCAGCTGTCATATTTTTATCAGTAAACTGTCGAAGTATTCGTCATGAAGTTCCCGAGTTTACTGCCCTCGAGGAAAGTTCTGGCGCTTACATTATTCTTCGGACCGAGAGCTGGCTGAAACCCGAAGTGGAACGCTCTGAGGTATTTACCGAGTCATAGAACGTATATCGGAAAAACAGATTAGAGGCCATATGGGAGGGCGTTCTTTGCTGTTGACAAAAATATTGTCTCTAGTGTGGCCGAAGTTAAGTACCGGCCACCGATTTCGCTGTGACAGTTCTAGAGTCATTCAAAGAAAGTCTAAAGTCAATAGCGCTTAAATACATCTATCGTGCAATACTAGTGGGAGGCGACTTTAACCTGCTGAGTAGATTGGGATGTCTATGGATTTATTGTGGTGTTACAGACACACAGTCACGCGAAATACTTTTGAACGCGTTTTCTCAAAATTGTCTTGAGCATCTACCTTGGCAGCTAACATGCAATGGATATCTCTTAGATCTTGTAGCTACAAACAGGCCGGACCTTATCAACAGTGTCAGTATAGAAACGGGGATTAGTGACCAAGATGTCATTATAGCTACTATGATTACGAAAGTTAATAAATCAGTCAAGAAGGCTAGGAGAGTCTTTCTCGTAGATAGAGCAGGTAACCTGCTATTGACATCTCACTTAGACAGTGAATTCTGTGAATTGGCATTACTTCGTTCCAGTAAGATGCATGTAGAGGAAGTAGGTTGTAAATCGTGGTCTGGAGAGTGCGTATAATCCGTTCATCATAAGAATATACCTGATGTAAACACTACACATTGTATTCTTCCGCGTTTGCTGGAACCTCATTGGATTTCTCGAGTACCGTCAAGTACGATAATAAGGGTACGTTTTGTGCTGTGTGTTACGCGCACATCGACTTTGCGATAATACGGCACAACAGCTTTATCGGCGCATTTAACTTGGACAGCACTGGCCGGTCAGCTCTTACAGCTAGCCTGCAGTGACACGGACAGCTGCAGTTCACACGTAAAAAGGGACGAGCAGAGGAGCAATACAGCTTCGAATGTTGTTTCATTTTCAAGCAGAATTAAATACTATTCTGCAAATATCCCACAATACGCTCGTTAGACGACTAGACGAAAACCGCAACACGTTATCATTTTTAGCTAACCTACTATTGTATGTAATTCAAAACAAGAATGATGATAATTCCTGACTTAACCACAGGGTAATTTTTCTGCATAAGTTATGTGTAGCGTGAGAGAGGTGAGAGAGTATTAAAGGACTTCACCGTGTAGTTAAATATTGGAGCTACTGAATGTATTACTTAGTCAGTTGTCTGGTAATCTCTTAGCTCCTTCCATATCCGAATCCGAGAAATACATTTCAGTTATGGAAGTGTCACCTGCTACCTTGATAATGAGCCTATCAACAACAGAATCCACGAAGCCAACCAGGCGCAGCATTTTCTCTTCTTTTATGGCGAGCCGTTCAATATCCCGCCAGCGTTCGGCAGTGACATGTGCAAAAGCTGCGTGCGTTAGTTCCAGTAATCTGGCAGCTTAACAGTCTTGTTACTTCTCTGGCCAAATCCAAATGGGTATCCCTGGAGGTAAGGCGACATTCTTTTCGGGAAACACTATTGAGAAAGTTTAGAGACCCGGCATTTGAAGCTGACTGCCGAACGATTCTGCTGCCGCCAACATAAATTGCGCATAAGGAGCACGAAGATCAGGTATGAGAAATTAGGGCTCATACGGGGGCGTACAGACAGTCATTTTTCACCGCTCTCATTGTGAGTGGAACAGGAGGGGAAATGACAAGTAGTGATACAGGGCACCCTCCATCACGCACCGTACGGTAGCTTGCGGAGGATCTATGTAGGTGTAGATGTAGATATGTCGGTACAGTCTGTCCTCTGCAACTAATAGGCGTTCCTCTATAGTTCATTCTTATAAGGAACGTTAAATTATCTTGTCGCAATTACTTTCTGCAGTTGATATGCAAAAACAAGCTACACGGCCGCAGTCGGTGACGAATTGAATAAAAGAAGCATAAGATGCAACTACTAAATCTATTATGAAATAGCGAACCGTGACTTCGAATCTCGTTGAATAACCGATACGAAATAATGAATACAAAATACTGACAATCCTAATAGCGGTCACTTTTCTGTGAACTGTCCCGCGCGAGGGTGACCTGTTAACAGACTGCTGTAAATGGCCGCTCCTCAACGCGGAATTTTGCGGACCTTCCGTAGTTCGCCGCGTGCTGAGTTCACACTGCTACGGTAAGTGTGGGCTCGTGAGCCCAGTGCTCGCTGTGTGCTAGTAATTTTCCGCACACCGTTACTGCCTTCTGCGGTGTGTGCCTGCGTTAAACAGTATCTCGTACAGGGCTCCCAGATTCAGCCATCACACTCAGGAACTACTGTTGAGCACCGTACCCAGTATTTTAGTAGAGACGTGAAGAACCTAATCCACTCTATAGTTTGTAATGCACTGAGAAATACTAAAAGATTTAAAAGCTCTCGGTTATCATGAATTTAATTTTATACTCGCACAGCACAAACTAAAAGATAAATGCAGGTAGTCTCTGTAGATCCGAAACTTCCTGCCAGATTAAAACCGTTTGCTGGACCGGGAGTCGAATCTGGGACCTTCTGCTCTCATGGGCAAGTATTCCACCTACGGAGCTGTCTGATCACCACTAACGACCTGACCCCACAGCTTCATTACTTCCACCATTACCTCTTCTACTGGCGGAAGTAAAGCTCTGAGGGTGGGTCATGAATTGTGCTTGGATAGATCAGTCGGTAAGAACTTAACCGTGAAAGGCGGAGTCCCAAGGTTTGAGTCACGGTCCGATGCGGCGTTTTAATATGCGAGCAAGTTTCATATGAGTGCATATTCACTGCAGAATGAAATTTCATTTATTTGTATTTTTTAAATTCGTCTCATCATTATTGCATGAGATGGTTGCGCATCTTACACAGTGTTGAAATACAGTTCATACGCCGGCCGAAGTGGCCGTGCGGTTAAAGGCGTTGCAGTCTGGAACCGCAAGACCGCTACGGTCGCAGGTTCGAATCCTGCCTCGGGCATGGATGTTTGTGATGTCCTTAGGTTAGTTAGGTTTAACTAGTTCTAAGTTCTAGGGGACTAATGACCTCAGCAGTTGAGTCCCATAGTGCTCAGAGCCATTTTTTTTTTTTTTGAACAGTTCATACACCATTTGGTATTGTGCGTCTGGTCCTGTTCCGAAATGTCTGAAAGGACTCCCATATTTTGTGTGTTGTTAAACTAAATTGAAAAAGCTAGAGTGACAGTGTAGTAAAAAAAGTATTTCACAGATACGAATTTCAATTGAAATAATAGATGTGATGATGATAGTTTTCATTTTCATCAGTTTTGAATTTCGTCAGCACACACCATTATCAACGCATCACGATCATACGCACTCGAGGTGTAGTTCCAATGGGAGAGACCTACAGAGATGGGCCTATGGACCAAGTTCTGAAAGTGATAATATAGAGCAGCAACACCAGGCTAGATTCTGTTTCCGAACACTTGCTCTTTCCGAAAATGCAGTTACTACCTACCTGTGCCTAACTTTTGTATTTTAATTGTTTCGTCTGTGGCTATTGGCGAATGATTTGAAGAAGTTTCTGGACAATTCGCGCGAATGATTTGACCACCCAGGTCGCTCGACATGAATCCCATCGAACAGTTATGGGATGTAATCGGGAAGTCAGTTCGTGCACAAAACCCTGCACCGGCAAAACTTCGCAGTTATGGACGGCTCAGTATTTCTGCGGAGACTCCCAACGACTTGTTTATTCCATGCCACGTCAAAATGCCGCACTACGCCGGGAAAAGGAGGTCCGACACGATATTAGGCAGTATCCCATACTTTTGTCACCTCAGTGTATGTGTATAATCTTGAGCCGTCAGTCTTCGGATTGGTTTCCTCTCCTGTGCCAGCCTTTTCACCTCAGAGAAGCAACTACAACCTATGTCCTCTGTTATTGCTGGATGTATTCTCCGCTGGTCACTAATTACAAATTTGAAGTCTCCTGTTCTAATTCCGTAACAATTCAGACCTTGATTTGTTGCCGTAACAAATTTCTTAGTGAATAGAACTTCATGTTGATCTCGACCTCACTCGAAAACAGGCCTTGCTTTCCATTTTAATCCATCACTGTTGCGACTGGTTTGGTTGTGGCTTCCATCTTGGTATTTCTACTTAGCTACTACACCTATCATCCTCGCCAATCTGTTTTGCATACTTTACTCTTTGTCAGCTCCTACAACTTTTGTCTTCTACCCTTCCTTCTAGATGTAAGAATTGTCCCATTAATATGCCCCTTCCTGTGGTCAGAGTCATCGAACGACTTCTTTCGTCACCTATTATTTGTAGTATGTCTTCATTTGATACCTTATCGACCTACCTAACTTTTAGCATCGTTCAAAAGCGTCACATTTCAAATTTTTCCAGTTTCTCATTCATCTACAAATATCTGATGGTCCACGTTTCAGTTCTGTACTACGCTGCGCTCCAGACGTACGCTTCCAGGAAATTGTTCCTCAGTTGCATATTAGTATTTGACACCAGTAAAGCTTTTGTGAGGAAGGGTGTCTTCGTCTGGTTTACTCTAGTTTTGGCCATCCTTTGTAACGTTGGTTTCTAGATAAAAGAACCCATTCCCTTCGGTTGCTACTTGAATAAACCAAGGAAAATTTGATAACTGGTGTTGCAGTAATATACATTTGCGCAAGTGCCGTCCTCTTCAGGGAGAAATTTACCAAGAGGGATTGCTGATGGAATAGTTCATCCACAACTGTACTCCGAAACTCACTGTACGGCGTGTGGCTGGGGATGAACAGTTGTCGCTTAGTTCCCCATCTCTTCCTTTCACAGATAATATGCAAAAGTGTTACTGGCAGTACCCGTCTGTGTAAGTCATTAGGTGAGATGTATATTGGAGCTTCTTACACCTGCATCAGATACGTATGGGCCTTCGGAATTTAGAAGTTAAGCCTCTCCGCGAAGCATAACCTCTTCCTTGTACCTCCTCTTGGAGTCGGTCTGTCTTTTCCGCGACGGTCCTACGCTGACTATATCACACAACTCCTCTTCGGATCCGCAGTATCTCCTGACTCAACTCCCTTCAATACTCAGCAGTTGGTCAAACGAGCGTTACCTGAGCAGTCTCCCTCGTGAGTAATACACACTTTCGTCGGGTTCTTCCAATAAAGCTCAGTAAGTGCCTTCCTCGCGACGCGACTGAAGTTACGTCGTTCTACCTACAGTTGCCGCTAGCAGATAATCCCGGACACTCCGATTGCTGTGCCTGACTGCCGAATCAGTCATTTTGAAGTCGTCCTGCATTTCATAACATGCTTATAACGACAAACAGTCCTGCAAACAAATGCATAACCTGTAAACAACTCCCCCCCCCCCCCCCCCCCCCGAGAATTGCGAATGTTGTCATTTAAACATTTCGTCAAGAGTAACAGTCGTATTACACTTGGTCAACGTACACGAAACGCTACATTTCTGGCGATGTGTTCTTATTAAGAGCGACATAGTGCTTTCTATTTATTACGAAGGTCTAAATTCAATGTTGAACTCATTGCAGTATTTCGGAAACATCTATTTTGTTTACTAGCTAACCCTGCGGTGCCGTCACCTAAATTTTCCGAATCAAACTAACCTCCACCAAGGGCAACTTTCTGGATGTCGGGAATGATCAGAACAAACTGAGTTTTATAGGGAGAGTGCTTCAGGAAACCGTGTAAATTCACGTAAGAAAGTTGTGGAACCTTCTAAAAAGACAAAACTGACAAGGTTACATTGCAGTACTGCGGTTCTTCGTAAAGACTGGAGCGATTTGCGCTTTCTTTCGCGTGAACCCTCTGTTGTTAGTGATGTAATCAAGTCTAATATTTATTACTAGTTTATCGCCTGCTGCTTCGTTCACGAAGATTGTACAGCCTGCACAGACTTTTTTCTTTAATCTAATTTTTATGTTGTTGACGAAATGCAATACCTTGTAAACTTTTCACACTAATTAAGGAGATAGAAGCATGGTCTTTTCCGAATGTGCTTCTGACAAAAAGCGATTCTAGGACTTGTAGTCCAAAGTGTTTGTTCATCGTGCCTTTTGCATTTTTTTGGTGATATTTCCACAGGAACTTTCATTCCCTAACACACATTTCTTTATGTCTAACCGAGAAGTGAAATATCAAATTTCATAGATTTAGCTTTAAAATTTGTGTAATATAAATATTTTCTTAAAAATTTTCAGCCAGTATGTCACCCCCTTAGGAGTTCAGTTTCCAAAAGCAGTGAAACACATATTTTTTAAATTTATAACAGGGAACCCAAATATAAATTTTCATAGATAAAGTTTTGAAATTACTTTCATAGTGAAAATGATTTCGCAAAGCTTTTCATCCCCTATTTCACGCCCTGAAGAGGTTGAATTTCCAAAAACACTGAAACACGTATTTCTTTATTTCTGAGCGGAATCTACGAGTAAATACCAATTTTCACAGTTCAGTTTGCCTTAATGACATATTTTCAGAAAATCTTTCATCCCCTGTTTCACCTAGTTGGAGGTGGAGTTTGGAAAAATCCCTTCTTAAACTACGCTTATAGTATAAGATTAATACTGTCTCTAAATTTCAAGTTTCTATCCTTAGCAGTTTGGGCTGGGTGATTATGGCCCTATTTCACACTCTTGTTGTTGCGGTCTTCAGTCCTGAGACTGGTTTGATGCCGCTCTCCATGCTACTCTATCTTGTGTAAGCTTCTTCATCTCCCAGTACCTACTGCAACCTACATCCTTCTGAATCTGCATAGTGTATTCATCTCTTAGTTTCCCTCTATGATTTGTACCCTCCACTCTGCCCTCCAGTACTAAATTGGTGATCCCTTGATGCCTCAGAACATGTCCTACGAACCGATACCTTCTTCTAGTCAAGTTGTGCCACAAACCCCTCTTCTCCCCAATCCTATTCAGTACCTCTTCATTAGTTAAGTGATCTACCCACCCTCTTAGGGTTTGAATTTTCAAAAACATTGAATTTTTTTCGTTTCTAACCGAGAAGCCAAATACCACTTTTACAAGACTCAAAATGTTTTCACAATTAAATTTTTTCGAGCAGCATATCCCTATTTCACCCCCTTGGAGGTTGAATTACCGTGCATAGAGAAATGCATATTTTGTAAATTTTTAACACGGAAGGCAAAAGAAAATTTTCATAGATTTGGATTTAAAAATGCTTTTATAATGAAATATTTTCGTAAAACATTTCATCCCCTAGGGGTTGAATTTTTTCAAAAAATACATTTTTTAATTGGAACCGAGAAGTCAAATACGATTGTTCATAGATACACCTTTAAGAAATTTCAGTAGTTATTTAAAACGGTTCGTTTTCAAAAACAGCTTTCAGCCACTATTTCACTCCCGCAGGGGTTAAATTTCCAAAGATTTCTTTATTTTTGACCGAGATACAGAATACCAATCTTAGTACTTCTAGCGGCCGGCCAGGGTGGCCGAGCGGTTCTAGGCGCTACAGTCTGGAACCGAGCGACCGCTACGGTCGAAGGTTCGAATCCTGCCTCGGGCATGGATGTTTGTGATGTCCTTAGGTTAGTTAGGTTTAAGTAGTTCTAAGTTCTAGGGGACTGATGACCTCAGAAGTTAAGTTCCACAGTGCTCAGAGCCGTTTTTAGTACTTCTAGCGTCAAAATTACGTAACAGCGACATATTTTCAAATACTTTTGATCCCATATTTGACCCCCCTAGGCATGGAATTTCAAACAATCCCTTATTAAACGACGCCTGTAGTATAAGATCAACATCCTCTGCAAATTTCAAGTTTTTGTTATTAATGGTTTCGGCGGGACGATGATGAGACTGTGAGTCAGTCAGTTGGGACATTGCCTTTTGTATAGAGAGATTAAATCTTTCATACCAACGGATAGTGATCTCATCACATAAATTTAAATAGCAAATTGTATAAAAATAAATGTTCGTAGAGCTTTTGTACTACCATTTTATTGCATATAAATTTAACATCTGTGTGATTAATTTAACTAAAATATACAATTACACTAATATTGTGAAGCCATTCGCATAAATATTTACGCAAACATTTGTAGTATCTGAGTATCAGTTTATGTGAAAACAATTTTAAACATTTCTATTGAATATCTGCGAAAGTCACTAAATTCTTGAGTTACGTGTTCATTAGAATCTTCGTCGTTCTTAGTATCCGTGGAACATGGAGTGTTGGAAATACAGTTATGAAGAGTAAACATGTTTAATTTCTGAAAGAAGAGTCTTGTGGAACCTTCTGTGTAACAGATTCCTGGAACAAACTGTCTACAAATTTATGAATACGGAAGATTCAATGAAGGAACTGTTTTCTTTGGTAGTTATGAAACCGCCAACTCTAGAACCTTGCAAACAGCATATTTCTGCGTATACAAGATACCCGACAAGGCGCGTCAGGCCACGCCGCTATTATTTCATAGAAATGGCAGACAAATGTTCAATGTGTTAAAGCAAATTAAGCAACGTACTTCACTGCTACGTCACTTCGTAAAAATATTTACAGACTAGCGTTGGTGCTATTCTGCAGCACAACAGATACCCAGCGAGGACAGCGAGAAACTACCGTAGAGACCTGGTTGGGGCCAGTCTTCTACACTGCACGTACACGCGTATCTTAAGCCACGACACACGGCTAGAGACACACCATTGATTCAGCAATTATTATGCCATGTGTTTATTGCTCTTATCTGTCGGCAGCGTCATTAAAATGCCAGTTTCCCATTTTTATAATAAATGCAATATTTCAAGAGAATGGAATCTGTAAGAATAAAAATTACGCCAAAAAAAGAATTAAGAAGGAAAAAATTTGGCGCTTCTGCCTTGTCTAATGGACATTTCAGTATTTTTACTCCGTTGTTGTTAAAAAATAAAAATTTTGTTACAACCGAGACCAAAGAAATAGCAAAAAATACTGGTTATTCACAACTAAAATACTGGTATCGGTTTTAGCCGGCCGAGTTTTCCCATCGCTAATACAAACAGCACAGCAATGAGGGGTGCGCGTTTTCTTTCACTATTAAAGGAGTTTGCAAGGTTCTAGAGTTGACGGTTTGATAACTACCAAAGAAAACAGTTCCTTCATTGAGGATAGCCTGCGGGGCTCGGATGATAGCTGCCGGTGCTGTTAGCCCACAGCGGGCAGCTAGTGTGTTGTAAGAGGCGGCCCGGACTATTAAACTTGCTAATTGCGTTGCAGGCGCGTGTCCCGGCCGGCCCAGAACCACTTTTCACGTCGCGGCAGGCGGGCAGGCGTAAGCGTTACGGGCGAATAATAACGTTTGTGGTGGCGAACAGGTGGCGGCGCCGACTGCGCGCACGCGTTATTTTTAAAAGCCCCCCCCCCCACCCCCACCCCTCCCTCTTCCCAGCCGCCTAACGGCGCCCGCGTCGTAAACTGCGGCCTCGCAGCAGGACGCACAGATTAACGCCGGGACACGGGAAGCCTCTCAGCCGAGCCACAAGGGCGCCCCGCCTCCTCCAGATTAAACTGTAGTTTCCTTTCTGCCCACCCCTATGCTAGTGCAACTATGTCCGGAGCATGGTAGCCACCGCGCACTTCAACAGATTTTCGTTTTTTCCCTCCAGGTAGTTCCCTACGCTGTTGGACCATAACTCAGTTGTATTGACTTGTCTTAGCATCAGTTAGGTCTATTGATCGTGGCCACCTTAGTGCTTAAGGCTGAACGTCCTCTGGAACCATATTCAACCGCCTGGTTTGAGTGTCGTGAACGGCCGCACACGGTCGGCCAATCCCAAGACATGAAGCGGCACTGGCCACACGACCGAGTCGGCCGCATACGGCAGTAGACGACCGCCCGACGCTCAGATCCCAGTGAAACAGGATTGGTCTGGTGTAGCAAGTGCAAGCAAGCGACTACTGTTGCTTGCGTCTGGATGTGTTTCGCACTTAATTACCAACTACGGATGTAGAGGAGCTTACAAGTGCTGTGAATGACAACAGTTCACTGTGGAATATGGAAGACAAGTGGTGCCATCACCGTAACTTAGTCGAAACTATGGTTAGAAGCTGCAGATGACATGTGTGTGAAAACTAAGTGGAAACGCTAATCGTAATATAGAAAAAAAACATAATTCTACGAGTATGTGATTAGATTTATTGAATATGTGACATGCAACGTACTCCATTGTGTGTTCAGTATAACTGTGTAGAGAATTCTAGGCACTATATTTAAAACCAAAACTGAGAAGAGCCTGAAAACGTCCCACCTCCACGTCTTCCCTACGACTGATACTAAAATGTAGACATGACATTCCCTACGACTGTCAGATTATCTCAGTGCGACGTGGTGGCAAAAATAGTACATATCTTGGAAAAAAGGCACAAGTTGTGGTTTTTCTCTATTGAATTCACTACCGTTTTTGTACATTAAAGACCGATCGTAAGCACCAAATTCCACAAGGCTTCAAAAAATTCTAGAAAATGCGTTTAAAATCAAAACTGAGAAAGTCTTGAGACATACGTTTACGCTGTGTAACTGATATTCTCTTGTCGTGCGCTTCCCTCAGCAAAAGAAAGTCATAAATTTACCTCATATGGAATACACGCACAGGAACCACAGTTCTCGCCGACAGAGGCGTACCTATTTATTGGCTTTGTAAGGTGGCAAGTGAATGCAGGTGCTGTCTCTTCCCCCTCCTTGTCAACTGCTTTTGAGTATGTAAACATTATTGGGCTTATTGATTTCAGTACTTGATTTCAGCAACCTCCATTTATTAGTCACTATTCCAAGTGCACATTTTATTACTTGCCGAGCCTCAGGAGGACACTTGCTGAAAGCAGTTAGCTTTGGTCCAAGTTTTGACACAGAGAACAGTCCCACCAGTAAGTCTTCAGGTCAGTTAGTTTGCTAACAAACAGCCTCCCTGCCGTGCGTCGGATGGTACTCGGGTGCTTCAGCGATACGACCATACGGACGACCTGTTAGTCGGACGAATACGGTTCCAGAGGACGCCCAGGCTAACAGTGAGGAGCAACATCCTGCGACCCACCGATTTCTAATCGGGGCCTGTTCGACAGTAACTCTCGTGAAAGGGTTAAGCTTATCAGCTTTTACGCGTACGTTTTAATGAAGTCGAGACCATAGGCCATTCTGCAGGATCCGTTTCGGACAAGGTGGGAACGAAACGAAGGAATTTTATTTGTACACATCAGAGTTGCAACTTAGTTTCCGAGAAATCGTGAATTGATCGGTTGCAGATAAATTTGAGGTGGGAAGTCAGTGCTGACTGGCGTCGTGATAAAGTATAATTCCTGCGCTCAGATCAGTCAACTTCTGTACGCGAGTTCCAATCGCGCTATTTGCAATATTTTTTTATTCTTTGCCAAGAAAATGGATTCAGTAAAGTTGTGACAGATTTGGTATATTTTATTAAACGGTGCAAACGTTGTAACCAAAGGTAAAAAAAACCTGTGTGTTATGTGCCGACGTACTTCTACATGTATGTGATCCTCTCTGTACACTGTATTTCGTTGATTTTAATGTGATTTTCTCCCAAAAATATTCTCTTTTTAGGGAATATGATAGTAAGTAAATATTATGCAATTATCCTCCCTCTCTCTCTCTCTCTCTCTCTCTCTCTCTCTCTCTCTCTCTCTCTCTCTCTCAACACAAAGGAGTTAAAGGCAGTAGTTGCCAGTGAGCATTGATTTATATCAACGGGTCAAGTTGATAATTTCTGCTGGAACGGGATTCGAATCCAGATCTGCTTACTAGGCATATGCGGCGACCACTACACATCGGGACGCAGTGGTAATCACATCCGCACCGGACTACCCAAGTACGCCTTCCGTCAGACCTAATTCTGATGTAGTGCCCCTGGTCATTAGCGTCATTACTCGCGGAATTTCTCCGATTCCCGTAAGATTTAAAGCTTGATGTAAATCTGCACATTAGGGATCAGTGGCCGTCATCGCCGTAATTATATATGCGATATCTGTTCTACAGGGCACTACATGTATTGCTACGGCGATGTCGGCCAGTGGTGCCTTCAATGCAGATGCACTGACTCCAACGGTAATCGGCAAGATGCCCCGAGTAATAAGGCTAATGAGCAGTGGCACTACGTTAGTAGTGTATGGTATCAGTTGAGAATTTGTATCTGACGGGAGGCGTGCTAGGATATTCGAGGCGGTTGCGATGGCCACTGTGTCCGGATGGCGTAGTGGTCACAACATCTGCCTATTAAACAGGGAACCCAGGTTCGAATCATTGTCCGGCACAAATTTTCAACTTGCCCTATTGATATAAATCAATGCCCACTGGCAGCTAATGTCTTTAATTCCCTTGTGCCTTGATTCATAGTTGCTGCAGGATCAAAATGCTGATTCTTCCTTCAGACTTGTCCAGAAGAACAGACGCCACATATACAATTCTTTCTCTCTCTCTCTCTCTCTCTCTCTCTCTCTCTCTCTCTCTCTCTCTCTCTCACACACACACACACACACACACACACACACACACAATGCATGGCTGTTCTCAAACACTTAAACGCTTATGACGTACATATGCCAGGGTACTGCCTGCAGCCACTGGCAATGACAATCAATCCTAAGGCTATTTCTTCACTGTCACTAGCAAGCAAACATTTAAAATATGATCTTCTCTTGTTACCTATTCGTATATGAGCATCTGGCAGATATAGCCGTAGAGCGCTCTCTGTAGGAAGCCATTTCTCAAAGGCACATCTGTAGCTTGCCTCAGCTTCTCCAAAATAATTCAGTGCTAGGATTATTCCACTGTAGGGGCCCATTTTCTACTAGCGTTACTCCCACCTTGGTTTAGTACCAACGAGGCGATGTAAAGCACTCACGTACACACACTCACATTTACATAAAAATGATAAATACAATTGTTGTTGTTGTTGTTCTTGTGTTGTTGTGGTCTTCAGTCCTGAGACTGATTTGATGCAGCTCTCCATGCTACTCTATCCTGTGCAAGCTTCTTCATCTCCCAGTACCTACTGCCACCTACATCCTTCTGAATCTGCCTAGTGTATTCATCTCTTGGTCTCCCTCTACGATTTTTACCCTCCACGCTGCCCTCCAATACTAAATTGGTGATCCCTTGATGCCTCAGAACATGTCCTACCAACCGATCCCTTCTACTGGTCAAGTTGAACCACAAACTTCTCTTCTCCCCAATCCTATTCAATACCTCCTCATTAGTTACGTGATCTACCCATCTAATCTTCAGCATTCTTCTATAGCACCACATTTCGAAAGCTTCTATTCTCTTCTTGTCCAAACTACTTATCGTCCATGTTTCACTTCCATACGTGGCTACACTCCATACAAATACTCTCAGAAACGACTTCCTGACACTTAAATGAATCCTCGATGTTAACAAATTTCTCTTCTTCAGAAACGCTTTCCTTCCCATTGCCAGTCTACGTTTTATATCCTCTCTACTTCGACCATCATCAGTTATTTTGCTCCCCAAATAGCAAAACTCCTTTACTACATTAAGTGTCTCATTTCCTAAACTAATTCCCTCAGCATCACCCGACTTAATTCGACTACATTCCATTATCCTCGTTTTGCTTTTGTTGATGTTCTTCTTATACCCTACTTTCAAGATACTGTTCATTCCGTTCAACTGCTCTTCCAAGTCCTTTGCTGTCTCTGACAGAATTACAATGTCATCGGCAAACCTCAGAGTTTTTATTTCTTCTCCATGGATTTTAATACCTACTCCGAATTTTTCTTTTGTTTCCTTTACTGCTTCCTCAATATACAGATTGAATAGCATCGGGGAGAGACTACAACCCTGCCTCACTCTCTTCCCAACCACTACTTTCCTTTCATGTCCCTCAACTCTTATAACTGCCATCTGGTTTCTGTACAAATTGTAAATAGCCTTTCGCTCCCTGTATTTTACCCCTGCCACCTTCAGAATTTTAAAGAGAGTATTCCAATCAACATTATCAAACGCTTTCTCTACGTCTACAAATGCTAGGAACGTAGGTTTGCCTTTCCTTAATCTAGCTTCTAAGATAAGTCGTAGGGTCAGTATTGCCTCACGTGTTCCAACATTTCTACGGAATCCAAACTGATCTTCCCCGAGGCCAGCTTCTACCAGTTTTTCCATTCGTCTGTAAAGAATTCGTGTTAGTATTTTGCAGCTGTGACTTATTAAACGGATAGTTCGGTAATTTTCACATCTGTCAACACCTGATTTCTTTGGGATTGGAATTGCTACATGCTTCTTGAAGTCTGAGGGAATTTCGCCTGTCTCATACATCTTACTCACCAGATGGTAGAGTTTTGTTAGGCCTGGCTTCCCCAAGGCTGTCAGTAGTTCTAATGGAATGTTGTCTACTCCCGGGGCCTTATTTCGACTTACGTCTTTCAGTGCTCTGTCAAACTCTTCACGCAGTATCATATCTCCCATTTCATCTTCTTCTACCTCCTCTTCCATTTCCATAATATTGTCTTCAAGAACATCGCCCCTGTATAGACCCTCTATATATTCCTTCCACCTTTCTGCTTTCCCTTCTTTGCTTCGAACTGGGTTTCCATCTGAGCTCTTGATATTCATGCAAGTGGTTCTCTTTTCTGCAAGCGTGTCTTTAATTTTCCTGTAGGCAGTATCTATCTTACCCCTCTTGAGATAAGCCTCTACATCCTTACATTTGTCCTCTAGCCATCCCTGCTTAGCCGTTTTGCACTTCCTGTCGATCTCATTTTTGAGACGTTTGTATTCCTTTTTGCCTGCTTCACTTACTGCATTTTTGTATTTTCTCCTTTCATCAAGTAAATTCAGTATCTCTTCTGTTACCCAAGGATTTCTACTAGCCCTCGTCTTTTTACCTACTTGAACCTCTGCTGCCTTCACTATTTCATTCCTCAAAGCTACCCATTCTTCTTCTACTGTATTTCTTTCCCCCATTCCTGTCAATTGTTCCCTTATGCTCTCCCTGAAACTCTGTACAACCTCTGGTTCTTTCAGTTTATCCAGGTCCCATCTCCTTAAATTCCCACCTTTTTGCAGTTTCTTCAGTTTTAATCTACAGTTCATAACCAATAGATTGTAGTCAGAGTCCACATCTGCCCCTGGAAATGTCTTACAATTTAAAATCTGGTTCCTAAATCTCTGTCTTACCATTATATAATCTATCTGATACCTTTTAGAATCTCCAGGCTTCTTCCATGTATACAACCTTCTTTCATGATTCTTGAACCAAGTGTTAGCTATGATTAAGTTATGCTCTGTGCAAAATTCTACCAGGCGGCTTCCTCTTTCATTTCTTACCCCCAATCCATATTCACTACTACGTTTCCTTCTCTTCCTTTTCCTGCTGTCGAATTCCAGTCACCCATGACTATTAAATTTTCGTCTCCCTTCACTACCTGAATAATTTTTTATCTCGTCATACATTTCCTCAATTTCTTCATGATCTGCAGAGCTAGTTGGCATATAAACTTGTACTACTGTAGTAGGCGTGGGCTTCGTGTCTATCTTAGCCACAACAATGCGTTCACTATGCTGTTTGTAGTAGCTTACCCGCATTCCCATTTTAATATTAATTATTAAAGCTACTCCTGCATTACCCCTATTTGATTTTGTATTTATGATCCTGTATTCGCCTGACCAAAAGTCTTGTTCTTTCTGCCACCGAACTTCACTAATTCCCACTATATCTAATTTTAACCTGCCCATTTCCCTTTTTAAATTTCCTAACCTACCTGCCCGATTAAGGGATGTGACATTCCACGCTCCGATCCGTAGAATGCCAGTTTTCTTTCTCCTGATAGCAGTGTCCTCTTGAGTAGTCCCCGCCAGGAGATCCGAATGGGGGACTATTTTACCTCCGGAATATTTTACCCAAGAGGACGCCATCATCGTTTAATCAAACAGTAAAGCTGCATACTCTCGGGAAAAATTACGGCTGTAGTTTCCCCTTGCTTTCAGCCGTTCGCAGTACCAGCACAGCAAGGCCGTTTTGGTTAGTGTTGCAAGGCCAGATCAGTCAATCATCCAGACTGTTGCCCCTGCAACTACTGAAAAAGCTGCTGCCCATCTTCAGAAACCACACATTTGTCTGGCTTCTCAACAGATACCCCTCCGTTGTGGTTGCACCTATGGTACGGCTATCTGTATCGTTGAGGCACGCAAGTCTCCCCACCAACGGCAAGGTCCATGGTTCATGGACAATTATAGAAACAGAATGGCTTATGTAGATACAGCTAACTGAAAGATAAACTGTTTCTCTAAATTCCCTGAAAATGTCTTCGTAATGTAGAGCAATATGTACGTTTTTTTTGCGGTGTGGAGCTAAGAGAATGGAAACCATAGTGAATTATTAATGTGTAGACACTAATCGGTATGTTATGTGATACTCTCAATGTGATTAGCATTAAGTTTTGCCTGTCGAAGCACTGGTAGCGCCCTAGTGTACGTGGCTTTTAGAGAATCAAGTCAGTGACGTATAAATTGACACGACTTGTTGAAATTTGTAGAACCACTTTGGTATAAATTTTAAAACTCGAAGACACAATAAGCTGAAATATATTCTATGAAACTTCTGTTACGTGCTGTGGTATTGTATAATTTTAATTCTGTTCTCATTATGTGTAAATGACTGAACTATTTCAATGAAAATACTTACAGAAACAAAAATCTTCGTAATTACATGTTGTATTAGCAGTTCAATGTGGTACCGCTTTCCGCAATTACGCACTAATACTTTCACAGACCACGTAAGTAGCTCCACAACAGTTTTTGACAGTGAGAAAATTTAAGTCTGGTAAGAAAATAAATGTATTTTATCTTCAATCGTTGTTTTGATTAACTGTTTTGATTTTCACAGTTCTTGTATTTTGTAAATGCTCACGTGAGAATCTATTATGAGATTACTTTTACTGAGACGCAAAGTCATGAAGGAAAGAAAAAATGATAGAGGTATAGACTTACGCTGTACACTCTTTTGAAGCCGGAGTGGGCGGCACCTGCCGCCATCTTAAATACCCAAAATTTAGCAGGTTACTGTTCAACGATTGCTTCTCGTTCACTATTTGTGGCGTATGCTTGTAACAACTGTTAGAAATACTAAAAACGTGAGTGCTTACATGTATAAGCTGGTGTCAGGAAGGCAAAATCCAACTTTTTCTATTCTTGAATGTGTAATTGATCTTGTAATACGATACATTTGACCTCGTTAATGTAACTTTTTTTTGTTAATATATTTGGAATAACCAAGAACAGAACAAAGTGTTGTATAAAGCATGCTTTCGTGATGCCTTTAATTCAGTTTTTACTGTACTCGTATCGACAGCAAATGAAGCTGGATAACCGAAAACAATGCATGTTTGGTTACTGGTACTGGTTTTTGTTCGTTACATTTTGAACAATCAGCTCGTACGCACAACATTTTTAATCTTCACCTTCGCAAATGGCTTACCTACGTGTTCTTTGGTAGCCTACAAACGTGTGCAAAGAGGAAAGAAGCTTGGCGTGCTATCGTATCTTGTGCATGTCAACAAAGTAAACCATTACTGAAATGTCAAGGAAACAGAACTACGTAGTAGTATAAGTCCATGTACAATAGCGTTTTTGTTTTATTAGATTCTCAGTGCGTTAGTTTCGCTGTAGTTTACAAATCTTCAGATCAATAGCAGCAGTTTACTGGGTAAAAAACGATGAAATTTTAAACATGTTCCAGCATTGTGCTGTACTATAAATGTGATTAAGGGAATGGTATCAAACACGTAGATCCCATAAAATGGATATTTCGCTTTAACATATACACGAGCATTTATTTTTTATTAATTTATTTTTTTTATTAATGAGAGCCTAACTTGTATAAGATGTGGGCCTATAACTCTAACAGTAGCCCATTTGCTTCTTTTCCCAGAATATTTATTGCCAGTAACTCTGGCAGTTTTTCAGGAACAACTATTGGGATGTACGTCTACTTCGATCATCTGCTTGATTTTACTTACGAATTTAATTTTGAGATTTTCAAAGTATATAAGCCTATGTCATGCTATGTGATATATCAGGTTAGTTGATTTCATGTTCCATGCACTATTTGTAAGATAAATCGTAACGATGTGGAATGAGTCATTTTATATTAACTTTGTTTTTTTTTGTAAATATGTTTCCGTGCTGATCATTTATTAGTCTTTTAAGACAGGCAGCTTTTAGTAATTCCTACCTATCACTATTTACACGTTACAGTAGTCGATAGTTTTCCGTGGAATAGGAGGAGTTGTCAGCGACAAACGTTTTCAGTTAGTTTCAAATTTTACTTTGCTTTCTCTCAGGCATTTTATATCGCTGGGTAAGTGATCAAAACTTTTGGTTGCGGCTATTTCAACCACTGTTTTTGCTACAGGCAACGTTAATGTTGCATAACGAATGTTCTTTTCTTCTGGTATCGTAATAATGTACACCATTGTTCCTGATGAGGTACAGTGGATTAAATGGTTCAAATGGCTCTGAGCATTATGGGACTCAACTGCTGTGGTCATCAGTCCCCTAGAACTTAGAACTACTTAAACCTAACTAACCTAAGGACAGCACACACATCCATGCCCGAGGCAGGATTCGAACCTGCGACCGCAGCAGTCGCACGGTTCCGGACTGCGCGCCTAGAACCGCGAGACCACCGCGACCGGCTACAGTGGATTACTTACAACAAATTTCATGAGGGAATAACTACACTGTGAAGCGGATAGATTTCTACCGACACACCGAGTAGTAGGCGGGCACGACGAAAAGTGTGTTCTAACAAGTTTTCGTCCAAAGAAAGAAAGCAAAACGGGACCGCTCTCTCTCTCTCTCTCTCTCTCTCTCTCTCTCTCTCTCTCTCTCTCTCTCACACACACACACACACACACACACACACACACACACAAGCGCGCGCGCGCTTTCCCCGGCTGTTCCAAGCCAGAGTCTTTGTTAAAGAGGGATGAAAGATGAACAATGAATAATTATCGGCGGCAGGAATTTACGGCTTGAAATGCTGCAGCAACAATCTGCGCAGCCACGTAGTAGTGTGTTCTGTGGAGACGAGACGAGACGAGACAGTTGATACGGTGTGGCTCGGATGTGGGAGCGTTTGTAGTTTGGAAGGCAGTGAAAAACAAAAGAACAAAGATATAAACGGACACTGAGTTAAGTACAACTTCAGAGAATAGTAACGAAGAAAAACATTACTGGTTTGTCGGATAGAAGAAAAGTCGTTATGCAAAATCAAACAATGGGGTGTCCAGGTTGGAATATCAATAGTATTTGCCGATTCTGGCCACAGCAGTTGGAGACAGCGGTCATGTATGCTTGAGTTTTGTGTGTATGATTGTATGAATGTTTGTTCGTGTTTTCATTTCCTTTCTGCAGAAGGATTTGGCTGGAAGCATTTTTCCTAATACGCCTTGTCGAAATTAAAGTGTGATTTGTGTACTCATCCCGAAAATAAAGCCAAACGTGCTCAGTGTAAATAAAACTTTTGTTACAGTCGCGAAAGACGGAATATTTCTCAATATTACATACGACACATATGTGGCGCTTAAATGAGCTATTGTTATACAGTAAATTTTATATGAAATTTAGGTATCTTGTCCACATTTCATTCTCAACATTGTGGCAACTAAAATCGACCATACGGAAACTATACTTTATGGACTTTTACCTCTGCAAACTCTTCAAAATTTCGTGCAATGGTTTACTATATTTAATGCTGCATAATAACTGCGTTGAACATCGAAACAAAATTAAGTCATTTATGGGGGGAAGGCATCAGTCAAGAAGATGTGTAAAAATCTAATTTTTGGGCCAAATAGTTTTTGTGGAATCGATTGATAAGTGTGTCAAAGCAGTCGGAACACGATGTGCCTGCACAGGCGAGCAGTGCAGTGACAAAATCGCGCACAGCGCAGAATGCAGGGAGCACGTCTTTGTAGCAGCGAAAGGGTTAATGCGGCCGTGATGGCTTTACTTCATGAACTGCGCGCTCCCCCCCCCCCCCCCCCCCCCCCTTACACGTAAGCTTGCGAACTATGCTATACTATGGCGCTGCTTCTATTGGCGCGTGCGTCGTGTGCAACTGGCAACGCAGCAATCTCCCGCGTCTGGGCGGGCATGCGCGAGCCGCCAAGATAAAAGAATTGAACTATAGTATGCCGGAACTCGTCAAAACTGTGAAGTCGCTAACCTAGTCTCTCCTTGTAAGAGGGCACTGTGTTACATCCCCAATGCTGCCCAGAATTTTACTTCATTATCTGTGTAGAGGGAAGGATGCAGACAGCATTGCGATGGTAATTCGAAACTTAAAGGTGTAGTCGATACACTCTTTTTAAAACCGCGATTAAAACAAAATGGATGCCCGTGAAACTCAGTCCAAGGCTGCGTTCACACTGCCGGCCGGGTCGGGCCGGGCTGATGCGTACTGGCTCGGCTCGTGCCTAGCCAGCTCAGGCCGACGAGTAGTGCATTCACGTTACGCGCCGCGCCGAGCCGGGACGGCGAAATAGGGGAAAATCCACTTCTCCGATTTTCATGTTTTAAAAATTCTTAGCGGTATATAAGACTTCGTCACATCGATTTATGAACTTATTTTTTCCTTAAAAGCGGTACTTACGTCGTGAAAAAGAAAAAGTCTACTTTTCGTTTCGCGTGATTTCTTAGTTTCGTAACGCTTCCCAACCGATTTTGAAGAAAGTATGTAGCTAAAGCTTCTGATTTTTGTACACGTGGTAGTGCAACATCTTAGCTTCGTATTGAATCATTTATCTTTCCATATTTCTTAACAGTCATTGTGAAATGATGCTATTTGTCAACGTTGTGCACTTGATTTACAAATCTTGTAGTGAAAAAGTTATGTAGCGGGTAGCTTACTGGTAGATCCGTTTTAGACCATACATTGTTGGGAATGAAATGTAGCTAAAAGTATCAAAAAGTTTTTGAAATGATAATGATACTGATATCTGTCTCTGGTCTCAAGTAATGCGAGCTATTCAGTGGTGTCAGTGCCGCGTCCGCAAGCCACGGAGTTAGCGCGGTTACAGCTTGGTTTAGTGTAGTCATATAACGCAGGACAGAAAAAAAGTAATTACTAGTGATCAGCGCAGACCTAGTGCCGGTCCCTCTTATTATTTTAATGGTCTCATTCTCTAGATAAATCCAAATATATAAGAATTTTTCCCTCGGCTACTGGACAATCATCTGCTATGCTTTTATAATTGGCCACACGTTGCATCACAAAAGACAAACAATTACTTGTCATCAACATCCTACAATTAGTATGATGTACATTTCGTATTTCGAACTAAAAGATAACTGAAGCGCAATTCTGTAGTCTCGTTGTCTACTTTGACAGAACAAATAATGGAGAGTTAATGAAACTACTGTAGATCGGCACAGGTGTGCGTTTCATTGTTCTTCATTGTTTTGTTTTTTTTTTTTCTTCCTTGGCGGGCTGCGCTGAGCTGTCAAGGTAATCCCCACTCTTTGGCTAAATGGCTGGTGGGAGGCCAAATAAATAAATTTAAAAAGATCTCCAACCTTCGACAGCTGACAAGCAAGTCAGTAGAAAACGCAGCTGCAGTCAACAGTTGCTCGCCTTTAGCTAGTCTGTGCTGTCGTGTAGAACAATGTCTTCACTCTTTTATTGGTATTGTTTTGACTCTGCAGTAACTCGTCGAGTTTTCAAGTACAGAAGAACTAGGAGGTTATGGATTCATCCCATAAATAGCGACAGACATTTAGGAGAGTTTTTTTCTTTATATGAAGAACTTAAAAACTATCCTGAAAAATTTTATTCAAATTACAGAATAAATCATAAAACATTCCAGTATGTGCTGCAGAGCATTCAAGACAAAATTTCGAAACAGAACACAAATTTTCGCAGAAGTATAACAGCAGAAGAAAAATTGTGTATAATGATAAGGTAAGATTCGTTAGTACACACTTTTTGGTTTGCAGTAGAACTTTGTACAGCATTCACTACCTCCAATTAATTGTAGTCATGCTTTGGCATTTTAAATTTCACAAACGCTTACCTCTGAGGGGAAGAGAGTTTATGGGACTCCTGAGAATGATTAGGAAGTAATTAGCTTCGTCATTTTGGGTAATGTCTTGCTGTGCCTTCAACGAAGAATCGCAGAAATACTCCTTCAGAATTTTCCAACTTTTTTCTTCTTTTTTCTTCAGGATGCAGCGCTTGGCAGTGGTGATGATTCGTCATGAGGAGCCACTGATGACCTCACAGAATTATTTTCATTACCTTGTAAGATAGACAGATTGATAGGCGAAGAGTTTTGAGATAATGCCCTTTGACTCAGTGGTTCTATTTCCACTGATAAGGAACTGCCACAGCATGACTTTACAATGCATTATAATCTGGTAGACACACATTTCCGTCCTTCAGTGACACTCATATCTGTCTCCGTTTACAAGTAAATGCGAACTATTCAGTGGCCAAGCTTGATAGCAGCGCTGAAAAGCTTCAACTTCCTTTAACATGTCGATCGTATTCTCCAGAGTCCTTTAAAGATATTTTTCAATATCGGGAAAAAAGTCACAAAGACTTAGATCAGGTGGAAAGGAGGAGGGGGTGGTGGTAACTGTGGAACAATAGTAATGCCTTTTGAGGTCAAAAATACAGTAATGGAAGTGGCCGTGCGACATGGGGCGCTGTCATGATGCAACATCTGCTTACCTGTTATGTCCGGTCTCACTCGATTCACCCTTTTCCTGAGCCTTTCAAGGACATCTTTGTAAAACATTTGGTTGACAGTGTGACCAGGAAGAACAAATTCTTGACACACGAAACCCCCTGCTAATGTTTTGATCTTTAATTTGTCCATTCTAGCTTTTTTCGATCGAGGAGATGTCTTAGTGGGCCACTCTTCACTTTGCCGCTTTGTCTCAAGATCGTTATCAAAAATCCAGGTTTCTTCTCCTGACAGAACCAATCGTGGTCTTTGGCAATCCTCTCAATAAGATCAGTGCACACGTTCTTTCTATTGCCCTTTTGCTCATTTGTGAGATCTTTCTGCACCATTTTGTTATAAACGTTTCGCATGTGCAAATCTTCTACCAGAATTTAGTACGGTTAAAATGTTTACGTCAAACAGGTCACCAATCATCCTTACTGATAAACGTCGGTCTGATCTCACAAGAGCAGGAACAGGTTCGACGTTTTCGTCGGTTTTTTAAGGTCTCGCTATGATCCGTGCCAGCGCAAAATTTGTGCGCTTGATAAGGAATGTGCCCCATAGGCCTGTTTGAACTTTTCAAAGGTCACACTCGCGAATTTTCCATGCCTAGCGCAAAACTTGGTGGCGTGACGTTGCTCTAAAGTTCGTTGTCCCATTTTCCCAACACGTAACAAAAACACAACTTCAGTGATGTTGCTCTCGAAATTCGCGTGATGGCTGCACGGAGCTAAAACTCGGACTTGGCATCTGGAAGGGATGAGCACGCCGGTCTACACAAGTAGAACAACACAGCGTTGCCTGATCGCTCGCACTATTGTCAGTCTCATTACTTTTCTCACATAACTTGCAGATTTAAATAACCTTGAGCACAGTATGATGCACGAGACAGTCTCGAAGTGCTATGGAAAATTAGGCGTAGGCGGACAAATCTGAATATCTTTTGGATAATAATATAACGTCGTAAGCTAGATGTGTTTTTGTTGTCTTTTGGGTAGAATATGACGGTGCATACCACCGTGCAACGTACATTGTAGGGGCATAAAGAGCAGGAAAATAATGCTGAGAATTCACAGTGTAAGAATTTGGTTGCCGTTATTTTTTCGAAGAAAAGTCGGAAAGCCAGTCAGATGCAATCGAGAAGAAATTTGTGCCAATAAACTACATAAAAATGCGCAAAGTAAGGGTCAGAACAGAATTCGTCCCTCGTCTCCGGCTCCCTTCCATCTTTCTCTCCCACCATCGACCATTGCCCCTCCCTTTCTCTCTCTGCACTCAGCAGCCAGCTCGTCGCATTATCGCAGCTATTTCAGTTTGTCCATTTGTTACTTCGTTAATTAAGTTCATGTACTGTATCGCGTTGCCGCGTGACATTTTTTATTAAGTTAAGTGATACCCCCGGTGCTCAACTGCAACTAATTGCTTTACTGTCTCGTACTATACAATTTCAATGTACTATTTACAGTTGCTATTGTTAGACTGCATTGCCGTTCGATGCGGTTTATTAGGTAGAGGAAAATGAGTATTCGTGGGTACCGAGGCTGGTAAAATATTATTCAATGTCTTCTTATTCAGGTAGGGTGCACTATAATGTTGTACTTGATCTCAAAACCTTCAAAGACATTTTTAAAAACATGGTTTTTGTAGTTAGATAGAAATTTTTTGGAAAATGCTCTCTGTGTTTTATTATGGTTGATATCCTTGAATGGTCGTAGCCATTGAATGTTACAGTGAATCTGAGATTTACCTAAGTATACACGAGAACTCTTGTAGGAAAAATGACGGCAACAGGGCAGTTACAACGCCAACAATGTTATCCAGCACGAGATATAAGACGTTTTCCACATGCTCTTGCAAATCAGAACTAACTTGTGATCCATTAGATATTTTCGACTAAACGCATCTTCAGATTTTTGGCGCATATAACGAAACTGATTTCATTTTACACGTCATCAATCCCCGGAAAGAAAGGGGAACACTTGCTAAGTATGGTTTTCAGTAATATCGATCCCTTTAGCGAAAACTTTTTTCGAAATCCTTGCTATTTGGCACTGAGGACCTCGCTCTGTTCAAGATACCTCATTATGTTTGAGGTCAGAATATTTTCTAAGATTCTGCAACAACTCGTTGTCAAGGATATTTGACGCTAGTTCTGCGGATCACTTATACTGCTCTTCTTGTATATACGGGTGTGACCTGTTCTTTTTTCCAAGAACTGGGAATGTTTTTTTTCCGAGGGATCTACGATAGATTATAGTTAGAAGAGGGGCTAACTCAGTTGCAAATGTAGTATAATTCTGGTAGGGATTCCATCGGGCGCTGGAGCTTTGTTCAGTTTTAACGATTCAGCTGTTTCTCAACACCACTGACTCTAATTCTTATTTCGCTAATCTTTTCATTGGTATGAGTATTAAATTGGAACAGTTCTCCTAGGCTTTCTTTTGTAAAGTGACATTTGAAAACAGAGTTAACAATTATTTAAGCTTCTGCTTTACTGCCCTCAGTTTCAGTTCCTGTGTCACTCGCTAGCGACTGGACACTGACTTTGGTGCCACTAACAGCATTTACATAGGACCAGAGTTTTTTGGGTTTTGTGAAGTATCATTTGACAATATGTTGGACACGGAGAACGTCGAATGAACGGACTAGGAACAGAAAATAGTCGTCAGCACCGGGGAACAATCCATGGTGTGAAAAAGACATGTGGCTTGTTGTGTCAGCATTGCTGTGTATTCTCATTGCGAAACCAGACACAATCATCGGACATCAGCTACGTATTCTCCTCATTTAATTATAGGACGAAAAATCATACCACACCACTTTATAGAAATTCAAAAATCTCGGCGTGAATTTCAGCGTACAACGTTATCTCTTAACTCGTTCATTATGTATTCCATATTAATGGCAAACAACCAAAGCAAGCTTTAACCCTTATTGTAGATATCGTGGAGCATATACTAACTTTGATCTCACTAAACAATTTACGAGGTGTGTGTATAAAGTAGCGGCACCGATGCTGTCACTAAGTACATGAGAAACATGCGCCATACATGAACGACCAGTAGCTGTACAGCGTGAAGCCACCTCAGTCAAATGCAGCATCTCTGGTGTCTGTAGACAAACCATTGTGGTCACGGCCTTCGTGTGTATAAAAGCTGTTATTTTGTTTTTAAGGAAAAATGACAGCTGTATTAATGGAGCGACGAATCGTTAAATTTCGCACAAAACGTGGAAAAACTGCTGCTGAAACCCATCTTTTACTGAAAGAAGTGTATGGCGAAGACTGTTTATCACATACGCAAGTTTTTAAGCGATTCAGGCGATTCGAAGATGGCCGAGAAGATGAAGATGACGCGCTGGGACGCACTTCAACATCAGAAACCGATGAAAATATCGAAAAAGTAGGTGATCTGATTCGATGTGGTCGTTGGTTGAGTATTCGATTGATTGCTGAAGCTTTAGGAATCGACAAAGAATGCGCAAGACAGATTGTAAATAACCTATGCAACATGAGAAAAAATATGTGCGAAACAGGTGCCGAAAATTCCCACTATAGAACAAAAGGACACTTTTAACGTCACAGAAAAAGATCGTAATTTCTTGGAAATAGTGATGGCATGTGATGAATCTAGTTTTTCAGTTAAGATCCAGAAAGTAAGGGTCAGTCCTTGGACTGGAAGAGCTAAACTTCACCGAGAGCGGAAAAAACTCGAAAGAGCAAATCAAGATTCAAAACGTCGAGGTCTGTTTTTTCGATATTCATTGAAGTTTGTATTTTTACTGTGTTACTTAACTCCCTGAGAAAATACGTAAAAAGGACCTGAACTGTGGAAGAACAGGCCATGGGTTCTGCATCAAAACAACGCACGGGCTTCTACCGCATTTTCTGTAAAGAGGTTTCTAGTGAAATGCAGAATCCCAGTGTTAGATCACCCACCGTATTCGCCTGACCAAGCACAGTTTGACTTCTGTTTCCCAAGGTCGGTCTGCATTAAAAGGAACAATTTTCAGTCGGTTGAAGTAGTGAAAGAAAAAGCGGCACGCGTCTTCAAGGAACTCACAGAGGAAGACTAGCAGCACTGTTCTCATCAATGGAAAATTAACATGGAACGTTGTAGAGATAAAGAGAGGAGGGGAGTGTACTGAGGCGACAATAACGAATATGTATGTTTTTGAAATAACTTGTTTTCTGCAGTACTCCCGTTATTTTGTAGCCGTATCTCTTATTTTCCATCTTTTTATTTCAAAAATCACTACTCGGTGTGGATAGCACGCGAACATTCAGGGACTAGATGCCCAGTAACGAACTTATTCTTGATCCAGTTTACTTTTTGGCTGGAGTCTAAAAGCCTGGAAGAGAACTCTGTGTTCCACACATGTGGGGATAACAGCGAAATTGTGCTAAAATCATGTTGAATAAGAACACCAGAAACCGGAGTCGGGCAGTTGGCGAGTGGAGAGAGAGGGGTGTGGGACAGACGGAGTCGGGTAGCCCGGCCCGGCGGCGGCGCTCCCGGGCAGGCGGGCTGGTGCTGCTGGTGCTGGCCGCTGATTGCTCATCATCGCAATTAGGCGGCCGGTCTGCCGGCGCTCGCGGCTGCGCCCTTACCTGCCCGCCCGCCTCTCGCCCGTTGGCCTCGGCAGCGCCCAGTCGTCCCTGTCACTGATCTCTTCTACGTTACCTTCACGCCCACTTCCAACTACTTTCTTACACCTATCTTTTTCGTTTTCGTAAAAACTTCGTCCCCCAGATTCTCAGAGTTACATGTGCTCGTACTCATTGTCGTATAGCGTTGTTACGATGACGTACCTCGCAATGAAATACTGTATGCTGTATGTAAAAGATGCACTTACAGTTTGTTCGCAGAGAAAAGAACGAGGGTTTCCTAGTTCGGAACCGACAGAAGTCTGTAGAAGTCGATCGAATTAGGCCTGGTGATGTTTTGTATTCAGCCGCTGCCGGCCTCGGCAATCTTGTACGAAACTTTGCATATTTAGCCGTTGTGAAGTGACTGTTGTGCCATGTCGTACATTAATACATCAGTTGATGAGTGACGAAGCAGCTCCTGACCTATCACGGGTAGCGCCCAGGTACGCTCCACTTGTCGCAACAGGGCCAGCGCTAGTACTTTACGGAGAGCAGCAATAAAAATAATTCGAGTTGCTAACTGGTAGTGAGCATGACTACTTGTAATCGATGAAATATGGTTATGTTTATGTTTGTACATAATACCTCTACATTTCATAAGCCAATGTGTAGTGATTTTTACGGCAGTGTGAAGCGGCTTGTAATACCATCGGATATGTTGTAAAAATTAGAAAGCTTAAGATCCGATGATGACAGCATAGCTGTGTCTAAACCAGTCCTCCAATAAAATAATTCTTTTTTTTTTAAGCGATCTTGCTTTGTGAAGTTTTCTTCAGTTGCCAAAAATAATTAATAATTTCAGTGAATGTTGTGAGCACGAGAGCAAAAGTAGAGTGTTGTTCCACCCTTTTTCTCAGCCGATGAGACGAACAGTGAGAGACACAAAGCAAGCTCCAGTACTGTGAGAAGAATTCAGAAATTGTGCACGGATAATACTGGGAAATCGCCATAAACTACCAGCAAGAGAGGTAAATTTCAATTCAAATTATTCAGTCCGACAATGCTTTGGAACTATTTCCCCTTTGTATAAATTGCTTTAAAACATAATTTTGTCTGTGTGTACAAAATTACTGTTACTGATTGCAGGAATTTCTGATACCGTTTCCCTTAAAAGAAAACTTTTTGAAACCACATACGTCCTTGTTTAGGTTTGGGTCTCATTTATCATCACATCTAGCAATCGTTTACCCTAGTGGCAGTCGTTTACGAGTGATAAAATCTAATTTGCTTTGATCCACTGCGTGACTAAAGCAGCAATAACAACGGTGATTACTGTCACAACCTAAGTCTCAGTACTGACTATTTTTGATTCCGCATTGTCTATGAGAGCTGGTATGGGATGAGAGCACCATTATTCAACATGAAACTAATTTCCGTTTCACAAATCTTGTAAGCTTTAGTTACTCCCCTGTATCAGCTTTCACTTTCGTAGACATGTAACAAATAGCAGGTGGCAGCTGGTACAGCGAATAGCAGATAGCATAGTCGCACCACTTGGAGCGTAAATTGACGTGATAGCGCAAGTGCAGTGCCCACAATGCTCGACGTAAGCGCAACCTGTTACTCCCTCGCTGCCCCTGATCGCTGGACAGCTTAGATGCTGAGTGTCTGTGGACGGAGCTTCCTACCTCTGCTCTCCGCTCAGCACTCCTCCCTCCCTCATACCCACTTAGAATTCGTTCTTCTTCCAGTGCACACGGTGTAGTTCTGCACAGACCGCATTTATAAACTTCATTTAGCATTTCATGCAACAGCGGCGTGGCTTTGATAACGATTCACTTGGTACCGTGAAGTCCAGACGTCTGTGGAAACCATTGTCGTGGAAGCGTCGTTGTATTGCTATTAGGATACCCGCAAGTTTTACACTTTGCAGCCTGTGAGGATGAACCTCTCTATATGGAAACCAACGCGTTGTCTAGAAAAGGAGATAATAAGAACGTAAAAAGCGTAAGATATACACCAAACGCAATTGTGAAGCACTTCCAAATGCTTATCGACGTATGCGTTTCTTACGTCATTCACATCTAATACACCGAAATGAATTGGAAAACGAGGCTGTTTGTGAAAGATGCAGTTATTTACGACTGTTTTTGTTTGTGATCTAAAATATTATCACTACAGCAAATGGAAGAAAAACATTCGTTCCGTCAGCTCGGCTCTCGTACTCGGAGCTTCCGTAGCGTTCAGCGATGTCTCATCCCGATATATTGCCCGTAAAGTATGACTGAGATAGAGGTATTAGTCGTTTAGAAATTAAAAAGAATCAAGTTAATTTATTCAACTGGTTTCACTTACTTCTGAGGCATCTAAATTACTGAAGTTCTCTGAAACAGATTCAGAAAGCGTTAAAAAGTGCCACACATCTGATAATTATGTAGACTACGTGCACTACATCTTATACACTTTTGTAGGCAAATAGAGTTCGGGAGTTCGGACGAGTAAAGCTTTTTTTTATCTCTCTTGCTGTGTCCTGTGATCTTATTGTGCTGTCAGCTCTATCCAGTGTTAAGTATTTAGTGGCCCATGCCGCTGTCTTATTCCTGTTTGTCTCAGGTGGGCAACTTAGCTCTGGGTCGAGAATAGTGGTCCATATACCCGGTCCGCGGCTAATACTTCATACTGTAAGAGCTAATGTAGATCAAGGAACACTTAAGTGTGAATGT
The DNA here is from genome assembly GCF_021461395.2 of Schistocerca americana. NCBI lineage: Eukaryota > Metazoa > Arthropoda > Insecta > Orthoptera > Acrididae > Schistocerca > Schistocerca americana. Next base: position 672,621,487 of record NC_060122.1, read on the forward strand.
CAGAAATGCTTTATGGAAGGCTCATGGTGTTTTTAAACCCAATGCTCACAACTGCGAATCAACAACAATAATAATAAATAAACATTGTTCAAACTTGGCACTTTATCTGAAACCCATACTGGACCTTCCAGCTGTAATGAAAGCAATGCGAAATGTAGTGCTGAGTGTTTATTTTCATGTGCAAAGTACCAGAATTACTTCGCTTTAGTGCATTAAATCAGCTGTAACTGCCCCTTTTGAAGCATTATGATGAACTGGCATGTCATAGGCTTTCAGGAACCAGTAATTGGAAAAATATTTTTAAAACAAATCCGTACATACTTTCATGGAAATATCTACACAACTATACGGTGAAAATCGCCAAATAGGAACATTTTACGCAAAGCAAACTGAATGTGTATGGCGAAGGCTGAAATGATATGGGGTATGAGACAGAGTGACGCGGCAACATGTGACACAAATACCTGTTTTCATCTGATAACACGAGTAGAGTTACCAGGCATGAGGTATTTTTTATCATTACAAAATGTCTTCGGCGTCTCAGGAGAAGTGGTAGATATTCAAGGATATGACAGAAACGATCATTTCAACCAAAAAAACTTCGAATGGGCATATGCCCTGTTCCGGATGTTTTCCAAGATACAACACATTTCATTTACATTGTTTTTTTTCTTCATTATTCAATACATCGTCAGATTTAGATATGTACAAATCTGCACATTTCTTAAACATAACAACATGCGTTTCACAAAGTATCAATTGATAAATACGTATTTGTAACACATTCACCTCTAAGTAGTATCGTGCACGACACATTATAGCTGTTGTCATGTTTGAATATCCCCACTGTCAACTTCAGTACACTTGTACACTCTTGGGAGAACAAACTATGTCGTTCGTCTGAGTGCTTCTGCATGTTCCCTAATGAGGGCAGCAGCGTCCATGAAACTACCCAGCAGTTCATGTCGCGTATCAAGCTTTCGTTTGTGGACCTCAGACTTCATCCAACCGCTTAAATAAAAATGTAATGGCGTAAGGTCTAGCATTTTGGTGCACTACAACGACCAATGCAGTAATGAGGGTAAAGCGTCATATGAGCATTCATGTCATATCTTCAATTGTTGACTGTTGCTCGTGGGACACCGTATATTTTTGTGATGTATAGACAGCTTCAGCAGATACCTGTAGTGTGGGTGTGTGAACGTGAAGCGATAGTCGAGTACCTCGACTAATGTGTCTACGGTGGAGACTGTTAGAAGCAAATGCCCAATACATTAATGAGAGGCCTGACGAGCAGGACGGCGAACACCATATTAAAAGCAGTCACTGTGGTACTCCTCTGAGATATTTACCGTTGTTACCCTTCCACTGGCAGCAGCGGGACATGTTCGTTACACCAAAACAAGGGAAAAAATCTAGTAAACATGGGGTCTAAAATGCACACAGTAAGAGCTATGAGCAATTGTTCATCTTTGCTAGTGTAAAACACGTCTGTTTTATTGAACAAGTGCTCATAGCTTTTGGGGTAATTATTTTAGAGCCCATCATTACTAGACACTTTTTTCCTTGTTTTGGTGTAAGTCATATGTCCATAAAGCTTGTCTTTTTTTTAACATCCTGTATAGACTCAATGCTGACCGTTAATCTGCTGCAAATTACTGTAAAAGTCTTCAAGAGGACAACGTACTGCATACACCGTGTGAGTAGGCTGTTTGTTTTCTTATTGGTAACGCCACGTAGCGCTCTATATGAAAAATCACTGGCTGTGCTGTGTGCAGTCTGTGGGTAGTTTGCATTGTTGTCTGCCATTGTAGTGTTGGGCAGCGGCAGCTGGATGTGAACAGCGCGTGGCGTTGCGCAGTTGGAGGTGAGCCGCCAGCAGTGGTGGATATGGGGAGAGAGATGACGGAGTTTTGTAATTTGTCATGAACTGCTATATATATTATGACTATCAAGGTAAATACATTGTTTGTTCTCTATTAATATCTTTCATTTGCTAACTATCCCTAACAGTAGTTAGTGCCTTCCGTAGTTTGAATCTTTTATTTAACTGGCAGTAGTGGCGCTCGCTTTATTGCAGTAGCTCGAGTAACCAAGATTTTTGTGAGGTAAGTGATTTGTGAAAGGTACAGGTTAATGTTAGTCAGGGCCATTCTTTTGTAGGGATTTTTGAAAGTCAGATAGCGTTGCGCTAAAAATATTGTGTGTCAGTTGTCATGTATAATTGTTCTGAGGGGCGTTTCAACCGTACACGATTTCCATGGTAGTATCGGTTTCCGACCTTCAGCGCAGTGGAGCTTATGGGAGTCAAAATTGCTAGCGCCTGAAGATGGGAACGTATCCATGAGAGGCCCTGAGATACTGTAGAAAAAATAGACCTTTTCATGTGGCGCGTTATGTAACTAACTAACGGCTTGTATTACTTCCTTATTAAGAAGTTTACCATGCGAATGCCCCTCGATCCTTGATAAATCTTCTGGACGTCGAATTGTACTTGTTATTCAGTTATTACCTTTTATTTTCGTATGTGCAGCTGCTTACTGAGATGAAGTGTGAGCTGTAATTGTCGTATAGCAGCGAAACTTAGTTGATTCGCGGAACCGATGTACACTGGAAAAAATGAGTTCCAATTCTGACCACCAGGTGCAAATCTGGCGCTGTACACTTTGTATGACGGTATGACATCCGCGCTGTCATTTAAAAAGCCACGACGTGAGTGATCAGTATGGGGGCAGCAATTACAGCACTAATTGAGAGAGTGTCGCCGACTAAAAGCTCTGTGGAAAACACAGGTGAGTTTGGTGTGCCGACTGGAGGAGGAAGGCGTGCTATCCTGTGGAAGTTATTGATGTGGTGCTGTTGCTTTAACTGGCCGTGCAGCACATGTCCGAGTACTGATAGTCATCGTTCAGTGTCACGAGAATTGTCCAACCAACAGTACGGAAATTTTTGCGGCTTCCTTTACGCTGGTGCTCGTACAAAATCCAGACGGTGCAGCAAATGGAACCTCATGATTCGTAGCAACATTCAGAATGTGCTCTTCGGTTTCTGGCACGGATCGAAGTTGATCACATGTAGTATTCTAAATGCGGTATTCTACCAGCGGAAAAATGCGAATATGTTCCTATTTATTTAAAGGACTCTGACTGAAAAGTGGGGTACCAGTTGCCTCATTCTGCCTTTCTCAGCACTTTCAAAAGTTTTAGCATGCGAACGTATTCGCACTTTTTTGAACGTGGAGCTCACCTCAAACTCCCACAATGTCACCTAACTTTAACTCACTCACACCCACTAGTCTGGCGCTATAAGTCGCTAATACCCATCCACTTCCAGTTGCCCTTTCTCACTCACTAATTCAGCCCAATTCATTATCTTTATCTCTGTGTATCCCTCTGTTATTGTCTCCTGTGTCACAGCGACAGTCCCTTCGTTCTGTCGTGTTACTACAGTCTCCTTTAACTGTCATTGTCTCCCTCTTACTCTCTTCCTCGTTGTCATTGTCCTATACTATGTCTCATTATCACTGGCTCTCTCACTCACTTTCTCCTCTTTATTTCCATCCCAATGGCACTCTCTCTTGTCCTAGCACTGTTCTGCCACAATCAAAAATGTTCCACTGCCACTGTGTTTCTCTCTTTCTCCCACATTTCCATTTTCTCCTTTGCTCTTCCTACAAAATAACCACTGTCCACTTATTCCAGTATCTATTACGTTGTCACTCCCACGTTTCAGTCTGTCCTTTAAATAAACGCGAACATATTCGCATTTTCTGTGCTCCGATAGGGACATTTTTCCGTTGCTTCCCTTCTTTTCCTTGTTGGAACGGGGCCTGTAACCCATATGAAAAGGAATTTATTAGAATAATTTTCATATTTTAGGGTACACTTACGTGAAATTGAAATAACGCAAAACTGATGCCACATCTTACACGGATTCCACGTACAAAAAATTTTTGCATATGCTTCAGTATTACAACATGTGGTCACCAGAACACTTTTGGTGATAACGCAGACACTTTACAGCATTCTTCGTGCTATATGTCTTCATTAATTACATTTTCGCCTCACACCAGATTTTATGAGCGTATTGTACGTGTACAACTGGGGTAATTTTGAAGTTCTGTATCTCGGAAACGATTAAGAATAAGAAGAAAATTTTCAAAGTTGTTGGAGATTGTAGTCTGAGGGATATATTGTGAAAATCTCAGCTATTCGCTTTGCATAGCCGTCTTGGGATCCTCGGCTGGGCTTTGGCCCGCTAGTGACGAAAGTGTAGTGAAAAAACCTTTTTCTTGGAGGATTTCTGAGGAACCGCCCATAATTATGCCTCTTAAGTTCCATCAAGACTACCGTAGATTACATCAAATGCAAAAAGAACCAGCCGATTTGCTCCATTTACCTAAACAGGAGGAAGTGTGTAATATTCATACTGCGACCCTGTACTGCAAGATTGTGACAACAAAACGATTCTTCTGTTTGGCATGCAAGTAGTCCGTAGCCCCCCCCCCCCCCCAAAAAAAAAAAAAAAAAAAAAAAAAAAAAAAAAAAAAAAAAAAAAAACCAACTAACTTGACCCTTCCTTTTTATCATTCGTAGAACCCGAGGTATGAGCACAGGAAAATCCCGTTTTTGTGTGCGGCGTATTGGAATATATTAGGTTTGCATACTGTCGCAGGCGTATCGATAGACTGACCAGGCACGTTTTATACTAAAAGGTGCAGTGAATACATAGAACTGCCGAATTTTGGATACTGTTAAACCACGTGTTGTACACGAAGAGCCAGTGCACTCGTCCTACGTGACTGTGTGGTGTGGGTTCACAGACATCTTTATTTTTGGTTCGTTCTTTTTTGAACCTATCAGTCGTACCGTTACGTCAGCACGTTATCGATATCTTCTTGTAGGGCATGTGATTCCTGCTTTGGAAGAGTGCAACTGTGTGGAAACAGCTGTTTTCGTGCGAGATGGTGTGGCTCGCCCAGTGAAAGGTCTGGTGGATGCAATCTTTCATGAATGTATTATCTCCAGAGGTTTTGTAGATGCGTAGCGTACATGATGACCTGATGTGAATCAAACTCAGTTTTGGCTCTGCGATTAGGAAAAAGAATGCATTCATCAGGCATACGTTCGGCCTCTACCTGATCTGAAGGCAAGTGTACAGGAACGCGTTGCCCACATTCCACCGGAACTGCTATGATCAACTGTTGGTCATGTCGTTTTACGGATGCAGCATCTCATCGACGTCTCCTGTGATAAACAGCGGTTAATAATAAAACCAGCATTATTCCTTTTTCACTTTGTTCGACCTTTTGTGCCCACGTTCCTCTCCTCATCCATTACATATGGAAACGTTTCTGTACGTCTTTCATTCACAGCGCCATATTTGCATCCTGTGGCCAAAATTGGAACTAATTTTTTCCAGCCTAAATCGGCTTCGCATTAACGCACTAGCATGTCTACATAGTTTCGCTGCCGTACGATAATTACTGCCCGCGCTATACCTCCGTAAGTAGCTGCACTTCAGTTATTACCAACGATATCATTCATTTTGTGTGTCCATAATCGTCCTTACGCTTTTGTAATGACTTCATTACATATGTGATGCAGAATTTATCATTATTGCTTGTCTCATATTTAAACATTTAAGGTAGTTTCTCAGGTTATGCCGCCGGACCCGTATTCAGTATCTTTTGTTGTGGAATCGCTTTGCTTAGCGTTCTTCATTTCACGTCGTGTTGTCGAGTGCTCGCCTCTTGCCCTCAGGTCACGGGGCTTGCTGGATTCAGCCGGCGGCGGGTATCGGCGCAGGAGTTGTCGCGAGAAGTAACTTGATGTAAGTTCAACGTCGGGGCGCGAGGCGTTGCTGCTTCCCGGGAACTTGGGGGCGAATCCGTAGCTGCGCGTGTGCCTTATTAAATGGAGAGAGCAAGAATGTCTCACAGAGGAACTTGTTGCTCAACTTCATAACTGTATCGCTGTGCACACGAAATAAAACTGCTGACAGCCCTTCAATCAACACAAGGGAGTAGGCTTTTAATATGTGTACTATTCTGAGCGTCCGTTGCGACCTCGATTACACCGGGGCATTACGGGGATGTCAGCTTACACCGCTAGCAGTGCTTCAGAATAGCAGCGGAATTTTTTTTCGTCACACCAGTTAAATTACTGGTGCAGTAAAAATATTTTTAGTGCTGATACTGCAACATAGTTACGGACGAACGATAGAATTCACATACGTAACTCCAGTTTTTGAAAACAAAATCTGAAGTGTAGAGACTAATATGTGCGTTTGTAATAGTCTCTTACTGTGCTAATATTTATCGGTATTTAGTTTTTTGTGTTGTCCTTAATTATCCCATTAATACCCGAATTAAATAACGCGATACGGGAAGACATGGAGTAGGTGTGCGTTTAAAAACCAAATTGTGCAGCACACATGCTTTCTAATGAGCAATTGCTCGTCCCTAGTAGTGCGCATTGATGACCGCAACAACATGTTGCGTGTTGAGGCTCCGGAATCACTGCGAAACTATACTGGTCCGTAATCAGATTACAAGGAGTCATCTTCCTGTCAGTAGCATCCTAGATGTCCTGAATAGGATTGCCACTACTTAAATCTGCATCTAAGAAACTATTTCCTCTACTGTGTAATTTATTTAGGATCTAATATACTCCCAGATGGGACTAATACCAAAGTTGATATCAGTGCAATGTGTTTGTACTAAAGTCTACATGGTACCCTAGTCGGCTCGCGAGAGCATCCTTGCGACCCTTGGTATGTAGTGGTTGTCGGCAAAATCACCCAAGAAGTTGCACTATTTTCTTCACACGTTGCCGGCATGACTACACCTGCACCACTGAAAAAGACAGACATTGCCTAAAATTTGCTCACACACATCTTACTGGGCATCACCACGTCGTGGAATGTATAATCGTGAAATGTACTGAAAATGCTATCTGCAGTCACATTTAAATGCTTCCTATGATTTATCAGTCTTGAATGTCGACAGAAGTGACAATTTCTGTGTATTCATTGCATAGTTGTAGTATTATGTGGTTTGCAGTTCTGTGCTGGTTTCATGGGTAACTTTCCATCTTAACTGAAAAGAAGTTCGATAAGAAATGTGACTCTACACGCAATGCGCTATACAATGTTGCATAACAGATTATTGCAAAAGTTGCCTGATAAATTTGGAAACGATCGGCGGGAAATCGAAACGAGGTGGCATTGGTATTTTATTCAGCTTTCTCTTGTTGAGAGATCGTTCCCAAGAAGATGCGTATACTGGGCAACAGCGTACAGATTTTTCTGGCGGTTTAGTGGGTTTAGTGGGTTTTGGGAGCTGTAACACGTTAGTAGACAGACTACACGATTATTGCAGCATATTAATACTCCTGTCACTGCAAAAATATTCTTATCGCAAGTACCTAAACAAGGGAACAGCATGAGCGTGGCTGAAGAATGTTGTTCTCAAAGTTTTGAAGAGAAGGAGAACGTGTGCTCCAGTGTTGCAATATGGTTATTAACAATTAACAGGTAGCTAATCAGACGAATTTACAGAAGAGAGTGAGAAGCAAGTGATTGCTAAGGAGGCGGCAAAGTGTCGGGAGACAAGAGAGGCTCTCGGACGGTGAAAATGGAGAGATAGTTGTCAAATGTGTTCACTGGTCGCGAGAGAACAAAGAGCGTGAGAAGTGGTGCACCAGTGCAGGTTGGCCGGCGTGCAGCTATCCGACCGATACATAGGTTAAATGCTGAATCGTTTCATCTGTTCCATGCGAATGTGGTCGGTTAGAAAAGATGAAGGCATATCCGGTGCAGAGTGTCGATGTGGAAATAATATTGTTACACCGCGTTGCAGAGGCGGTCGGAAGCTGCCAGTGAAAGTGGATAGAAGTGGTCGCAGGCTGACGGCGCCACAGTTGTTGCGGTGCGCATCCGTGAGATACACAGACAGCTCTCATGCTCCTGTTCCCTCACGGTGCCGATACTTGGACCGGAGAAAAAGTCTGTCACGCCTGTGACTCGTGTGTGATCAGTTTTAATCACGCCTGTACACAGTCAGAAGCTGTCGTCACTTTGTTTGCGCTTTTTTCCCTAATGGGGAAATTAACTGTTTCATTTATAGAGAAAAATTAAATCATGTTGTTGACAGTTACTATTTAATTTTGAGGCAAATTCTTGCAGATATTTGAATTGTTTGAACAAAATTTGGAAAAAAGAGTAGCTGATTTTTGCTACATAGCAGTGCAGAAGTTTAAAGTTACACATAAACAGTATTTTCTTTTAACACAGATCAGGTAACATATTGCAACTATTGCATTTTATTTAGAACTTTCTTTTTGGGGAGGAAAATGTGACAGGAATGTCATACCTGGACATGCTGTAAAATTGATTTTTTCTTCAACTTCACTAAGATACTAATGATTTTATTTTATGCATGACGGGACCCTACCTCAGTTTCATCTTGGGGTGCAGCTTTACCTAAACACCACATCTCTCGACGTTGGGTTGGAAGAGGTGGACAACAAGATCTTGTTCATTGGTTTTGGCCTCCCAGATCACCAGACCTCAAACCTTGTGTTCTTTTTCTATGGGGGGAGTACAAAAAGACAGTCTATGTCCCACCTATGCCAGCTACTCTTAAAGATCTGCGAAATTGAATTATTGAAGCTGTCCATTCAGTAAGAAGGGTCCTATTGTTTCGTGTCAGAAATGAAACGGGCTACCATTTCGATGTTTTTCGAGCAACGCATGATGCACGTGTTGAGTGTACGGTACATTATCTGTGCGAATATAAGATTTTGAACTTCCCCTGTCCAGTGACGTGCACAATGTGTTTCTACTTGTCGTAGTTTGTCTATAATAAAAAACTGAAATTTGTTCTTTCTTTTTGAATCACCTGGTATTTTATCGTTGTTTCAGGTATCATGTTTATAATCAGCGTTGTGTTTCGTCGACGCAGTTGGAAAACCAACTATTATAGGTCTCCTGCTATATCCAACACTATTGACCTGTACGGTGTATTTGAAAAAACGTACTAGGTGACGAGTATATTGAGTCAGGCATTGCTGTGAGAACAGAATAACAAATTATTCTTCACGAACAATCCATAACGTTTCACAGTGTATTGTACGGACTGTTTGTGTGTCATTGATCTTAATTACATCAACTGAAGTGGCGAGCGTTTTGTGTGTCTTTCAGTTCGTCCGTTTCCTTTACCACGCAGTTTAACGCTTTCAGACCCCCTGGCTACCATTGTGTACATAATTTTTACTGTGTTTTAGCTGCAACAGAAGTATTTTTTCCAGTGGGAACCTCAGGTTCACATTTGTGAATGTTCAGCCTTTTGATCATCCGCAAGTGCTCCGAACCGTTAGGCTTCGCTTTAAAAATATCAGCACGTCCGTTTGGCAGCGCGCAGCAGCTCTTGACCACCAGAATACACGGATGTGATTGGATCGCTGTATTCAGCTACATAATTGAATATTGTTATTGATGTTTTGCATGGTAATTATTGAATGACCATTTTCATTTTTCTATGTATTACAAAAGAGAATATTTTGTAATTAGTTACGTTAGTGCATAAAATAAAGTTAAATGTACAAAGTTTGTTGTAAAAACGGGTACATATTTTTGTATAAATCTTGCGTCTAAAATAATTTTAAAAAACCACCTACGAGCATTACCACACACAAAGTTTTCTTCCTCCAGAAAAACTTCAGGTCCGAAACGATTAGAGTAAAAAATACAGTGTGGAGTGTATTAATCGCACGTCGCAGTTTCCACACATAAGTTAAACAATAGCTTCGTGTTATTACTTTTCTGCGATTCGCTCGTTACCCAATTAGGTTGGCGTCCGCATTATATTCCGGTTCAGTGTTTCGGAAATTCCTAGGTTTTCCCCGTTGTACATTCAAATTTTCTTATAAATGAGGCTAGTCCCGTCCGTTTTATTTCCTTTTACGATAGGGAGGCGTTGCATACACGTCTGGAGCGTTGCATTTAAACTGGTTCTGATAAGTTTTATATTGGTCAGTCAGGCAGACACATAGCAAACAGGTTAGCTGAACATGGACTCCACATTTGCTGAGCATGTACACTCCTGGAAATTGAAATAAGAACACCGTGAATTCATTGTCCCTGGAAGGGGAAACTTTATTGACACATTCCTGGGGTCAGATACATCCCATGATCACACTGACAGAACCACAGGCACATAGACACAGGCAACAGAGCATGCACAATGTCGGCACTAGTACAGTGTATATCCACCTTTCGCAGCAATGCAGGCTGCTATTCTCCCATGGAGACGATCGTAGAGATGCTGGATGTAGTCCTGTGGAACGGCTTGCCATGCCATTTCCACCTGGCGCCTCAGTTGGACTTGAGTTCGTGCTGGACGTGCAGACCGCGTGAGACAACGCTTCATCCAGTCCCAAACATGCTCAATGGGGGACAGATCCGGAGATCTTGCTGGCCAGGGTAGTTGACTTACACCTTCTAGAGCACGTTGGGTGGCACGGGATACATGCGGACGTGCATTGTCCTGTTGGAACAGCAAGTTCCCTTGCCGGTCTAGGAATGGTAGAACGATGGGTTCGATGACGGTTTGGATGTACCGTGCACTATTCAGTGTCCCCTCGACGATCACCAGTGGTGTACGGCCAGTGTAGGAGATCGCTCCCCACACCATGATGCCGGGTGTTGGCCCTGTGTGCCTCGGTCGTATGCAGTCCTGATTGTGGCGCTCACCTGCACGGCGCCAAACACGCATACGACCATCATTGGCACCAAGGCAGAAGCGACTCTCATCGCTGAAGACGACACGTCTCCATTCGTCCCTCCATTCACGCCTGTCGCGACACCACTGGAGGCGGGCTGCACGATGTTGGGGCGTGAGCGGAAGACGGCCTAACGGTGTGCGGGACCGTAGCCCAGCTTCATGGAGACGGTTGCGAATGGTCCTCGCCGATACCCCAGGAGCAACAGTGTCCCTAATTTGCTGGGAAGTGGCGGTGCGGTCCCCTACGGCACTGCGTAGGATCCTACGGTCTTGGCGTGCATCCGTGCGTCGCTGCGGTCCGGTCCCAGGTCGACGGGCACGTGCACCTTCCGCCGACCACTGGCGACAACATCGATGTACTGTGGAGACCTCACGCCCCACGTGTTGAGCAATTCGACGGTACGTCCACCCGGCCTCCCGCATGCCCACTATACGCCCTCGCTCAAAGTCCGTCAACTGCACATACGGTTCACGTCCACGCTGTCGCGGCATGCTACCAGTGTTAAAGACTGCGATGGAGCTCCGTATGCCACGGCAAACTGGCTGACACTGACGGCGGCGGTGCACAAATGCTGCGCAGCTAGCGCCATTCGACGGCCAACACCGCGGTTCCTGGTGTGTCCGCTGTGCCGTGCGTGTGATCATTGCTTGTACAGCCCTCTCGCAGTGTCCGGAGCAAGTATGGTGGGTCTGACACGCCGGTGTCAATGTGTTCTTTTTTCCATTTCCAGGAGTGTACTACTAATGAGGGCTACAGCTGCCAGTCACAGCCCCATGTGCTCCACTTAGCAAACAAAGGTCGAAAACTTAATCTGTAGGAAGCCCTGGAAATCAAAAAAACATCTGACCCACAGTACTGATTTAAGAACCGCGTGACCGCTATGGTCGCAGGTTCGAATCGTGTCTCGGGCATGGATGTGTGTGATGGCCTTAGGTTAGTTAGGTTTAAGTAGTTCTAAGTTCTAGGGGACTGATGACCTTAGAAGTTAAGTCCTATAGTGCTCAGAGCCATTTGCACCAACTACGTCTCAGTATTTCCCGTCTTCTAGACGTCACCAAATCCTTACAGTTTTCCAATTGTTTGTACATTGTCCTATTGTATTCCTAATTTTACTGTATTCTTTTATTGCGACTGTTGATGTACCCCACATATTTTGTTGTTTTATAACATCTTCCTTACAATAACAGAAATTCTTCAGACCTCTTAAATATAATATAGCTTACGTATTTTCTGTTACAATTGTCATTTATGTCGTTTACTTTGTTCTGTATCAGCTTCCATTCGTAATTACTTCTCAAGCTATTCTCCATTACTCGTGTCTTAGGATAATTATATTGTGACTGTTAATTTAATTTGAACTGTTACGTAAGCTCTGTTTCTTCCAGATTTAGTGGTAATGTTTTTTCTGGTTTATAAACTTTGTATATTTAGCATATATTGCGTTACCACTGCACTGTCAAAGATGACGTTTACTCGTGTTTATTTTGCTTTTCATTTATGACTGTAAAGTGCATTTCTTTAGAACTCTAATAAACCTTTATGTGACAGCTTCTGAAATAGTTTTTTTGGTCATTGTATGTAAAATAGCTTCTGATGCATACTTGGAAATATGTATGTGTAGATGATGCACGCTGTTTGACTCTCTCTTCGATAATTGTCGATTTGTGTACACAAGCAGCACATACATTCACAGACAGACAATTCGCGGATCGTCAATTGTGTGTATCACTAGCGGACTAATCGTGACGAAACAGAGGCTTAAGCAAAGCAAAGTAGAAATATGTATCACTTTTGCCTCGGGGTTGTGTCTGTGAAGAAAGAGTGTGAAAAGTTGAATCTTCGGCGTCAGCCATTCTTCCAACGTAACAAGGAAATGACACCGGAATTGGTGTTACTTGAGTACATGTTACACGGTGGCTAGTTAGAAAGTATCATCTCGAAACAAAAAAGATAAGTAATTATTAACGCTTTTTTGCAGTCCCAGTGCAAAATGGAATGCTCGTGATACCGTAGCGTAGCATACCGCATCAAAACGGCGCAGGCCATTGGTAGAGCAGTAGTAAGTTTGCCGCGGCAGCAGAAGTGTTACAGCTATGTCAGACCATTGCAAATGACGACTTTAGCAATGTGGATTGTCCTCATCCAGCTGCCACATTTCCGCAGCTGTCAAATGAATTATGACATTACACCACAGTCCATCAGTGCCTGTGACTTCATAAGCAATTCTGGCGGAAGGAGTCCGTAGTGTATCGGAAACGCAGACACGTACTTGCAAAGTAATTACGTAACTTTGTTTTTCGAGGTAATAATTAAATAGTTGTGACTGCCCTTGATAGATATAAAGTGGAACCCGAGCTGATCAGCGCTGTCCCCTTCTGCTGAAGAGCAGTGAGGCCGCTGCCGCTGCCCGGAAGCCGCCCACGTGCTCCGTGGCTGTAGCAGCAGCAGCAACAGCAGCAGCCATCCAGCTAGCCAGCCCGTATTGATCGGCACCCAGCCCTGCTCTGCTCTGGTCCGCTCTGCCGCCTGGGCCACAAATGCCGCTCCGCCGTCTGCCGGGCACAACACGCCCATACGGGCTCTGCGTGTACAGCTCAGCTCAAGTCCACTACTTCAGCTTCTCTGTCGAGGCCTTCCAACGGCAAAATAGCTTCTAAAAAAAGTTACCGTCTCTCGAAAAGAACCCGTCCTCTACTTCGTACTTCAATAAATTAGTGAGGTTACACTGAGGGGACAAGTGACGGATACCTCCTTTAGCCCGACGTAGTGCAGCATCTTGACTTGGCATGGGCTCAAGCAGTCGTTGGAAGTTCCCTGCAGACATGCTGCCTCTATAGCCGTCCATAATTGCGGAAGTGTTGTCGTTGCAGGAGTATGTGTATGAAATGTCCTCGTGATTATGTCCCATAAGTGATCCATGGGATTCATGTAGAGTGATCTTGCTGGCCAAATCATTCGCACCAATTGTCCAGAACGTTCTTCAAACAAATCGCGAACAGTTGTTGCCTGGAGACGTGAAGCATTGTCATCCAAAAAAATTCCATCCTTATTCGGGAACATGAAGTTAATAAATGGTTGCAAATGGTCTCCAAGTAGCCGAACATAACCGTTTCCGCTCAATGATCGGTTCAGTTGGACCAGAGGACCCAGTCTGTCCATTGCAAACATAGCCCACACTTTGGAACCACGACCAGCTTGCCCAGTACCTTGTTGACTACTTGGGTCCACGGCGTCGTGGAGTGTGCATCACATTCGAACACTGCCGACAGCTTTTACCAACTGAAATCGGGACTCATCTGAACAGGCCACGGTTTTCCAGTCGTATAGGCTCACGAGCCCAGGAGAGGCGCTGCAGGCGATGTACTGTTATCAAAGGCACTCGCATCGGTCGTCCGCTGCCACAGCTCAGTAACGTCAAATTTTGCCGCGCTATCCTAACGGATACATTCGTCGTACGTCCCACATTAATTAGTGTGGTTATGTCATGCAATGTTGCTTGCCTGCTAACATTGACAACTCTTCGCAAACGTCGCTGCTCTCGGTCGTTAAGTGAATGCCGCCGATCAATGCGTTATCCGGTGTGAGAGGTAATACTGAGAGGCAATACCTGAAATTTGGTATTCTCGGCACACTCTTGACACTGTGGAGCTCGGCATACTGATTTCCCTAACCATGTTCGAAATGGAATGTCCCGATCATCTAGCTCCAACTACTATTTCGCGTTCAAAGTCTGTTAATGTCCGTCGCGCGGCCATAATCATATCAGAAACCTTTTCACATGAGATACCTGAGTAGAAATGACAGTTCCGCCAATGCATTGCCCTTTTATATCTTAGTAGGCGATTCTGCCGCCATCTGTGTATGTGCATTTCGCTATCCCATGGTTTTTATAACCTCAGTGTGAAAAGGAAAAAAAGTCTCGTAGACTCAGAAGTGGGAGGTAACGTCAAGAACCAAAATGTGGTATCAATGTGGTTGTATCTCTCATTTAGGCTACCTGTGAATAAATACAAACATGTAGTTGGATAGATATTAGGAAGCACGATCAAACTGCGTAATGCTATTATCGTTTATGTCATGGAGTGACATGTTTTCGTTATATTCTGGCACTGTTCAGGTGGTCTTCAGGAATAAAAAGTGTAAATGAAATTCAAACCTAAAACTTTGCTCGAAGATACCCGTTCAGTTTATCACAGTTCCCTTTGTTGCCATTAACAGCCGCACTAGCATCTACCCAATGTGAGGTTACTCATTTTAACACCCTAGTTCAAATGTCTCTGAGCACTATGGGACTTAACTCCTGAGGTCATCAGTCCCCTAGAACTTAGAACTACTTAAACCTAACCAACCTAAGGACATCACGCACATCCATGCCCGAGGCAGGATTCGAACCTGCACCCGTAGCGGTCGCGCGGTTCCAGGCTGTAGCGCCTAGAAACGCTCGGCCACTCCGGCCGGCAACACCCTAGTCCTCGAGGGGAACACCATACGTTGAGTTCTAATTTTTTTTAGATTTGTGAGCTTCGAACTTATTTATCGGTTAGACAATTAATACCTTTTGCCATTCCATTTCCTGTATTAACTCGGGATGAGACGTGTTACTTAAGATTGCATAACATCCTAATGTATGGCAAACATGTGTGTTGCGAGAAGTACGACTGGTACGCAAATTGCCAACAACAGCCTACCTTTAACTAAGTATTGGAACTAATAGAAAGAGGAAGAGGTAATATTCTCAGTGCGGAATCCATTTTTTTCCAAAACATACGAGCTGCCATCTCCACGGATGGTCCAATAGAGTGAGGAACAGGCAGTAACAGTGTGAGTTGCATCAGTTTGGTGGAC
This sequence comes from Schistocerca americana, assembly GCF_021461395.2. NCBI lineage: Eukaryota > Metazoa > Arthropoda > Insecta > Orthoptera > Acrididae > Schistocerca > Schistocerca americana. The sequence continues at coordinate 672,637,119 of NC_060122.1, forward strand.
AGATCGCATCATAGTGTCATGGGAGGCCTGAGAAACGACTACCTTCTCTTCCTTCTGAAGGAAATGGCACAAGGTGTAATGGACATGTCCCAGAGACTACCGCTTGTAATCTGCTTCTTTTTATTCACAAAATTTGTGTGTTCTTGATTGATGCGTTCTAACGCTATCGTGTCTTGTGTCGCCAACCTCTTGAGAAGCCATGAAATGATCGATATCGCAAATACAGCAGGAAGAAACAGAAGAGAAACCTGTTGGCGTTGTAACTATTGCGTTTATTTCACATGATGGCACTTCATCCGATAAAAATCGGATGTATTCCAGACACACTTCGGATTAAAATTTTATGGCCACCTGCAAAACACGGGAAGGATGCGGTAGTGTGAAGGACTACCTCGGAGTGAGGACAACGCAGTTCTGGGACAGAGCAGACCCCATCAGATGCGGTATGACGTGTATAGGGAAGACTGTGGGCACAGTGGAAGATAGCTGACGCGAACACCAGCGGCGTACTAGACCACTGCAGCCAAGTAAATATGCAGTCGCAGAGCACTGTCTCTAAGAATGACAAAGCATGGACTACAACAATGCAGAGGCTTCGATACAGACTTCATACTGTTCAAATTAATGGAACTGTGTTTTCGATTTATATACGAAAAAATGACAGTTTAATCAGCCGTGACATGGCTAAAACCGTAGCAAGACCTGGGTTAGTTAAAAGTGTTGAGAGTTCCCCTGCAATAATAACGAACTAGCTACCGATACAGGTAGAGCACCAACGGGTACGTCACACATTTGACGCAGGACTGCGGGCGGAACGGTAATGGTAACCGCCATAAACCACTGAAGGCGGCCAACGTGGAGCTAAAGGCGGTGATCTTACTGTATCGGGACGTTAAACCTTAATCTTCCTTCCTTTGAGGATGTATTCCCTTGGAGGCCAACGTATCGACAGGAGACACGAAAGATAGACAGTCTCGGCTGCTGTGTATCATACAGTTGACTGGACTCGCATTCGGGAGGACGACGGTTCAATCCCGTCTCCGGCCATCCTGATTTAGGTTTTCCGTGATTTCCCTAAATCGCTTCAGGCAAATGCCGGGACGGTTCCTTTGAAAGGGCACGGCCGATTTCCTTCCCCATCCTTCCCTCACCCGAGCTTGCGCGCTCCGTCTCTAACGACCTCGTTGTCGACGGGACGTTAAACACTAATCTCCTCCTCCTCCTCATACAGTTGATCTGCTTCTGCATATGGTATTAGCCTTTTAATTTTTGTCTCTCAAGCCTTTCACACCACAATGTAAATAAGATAGCCTCTAGTCTGCACTGCATAGTTCAGTAATTAACACAGTGTATAGGCGAGCTACAGTGGGCTGCAGGTCTGTATGCACCGTTGTATGGCCTTTATGCTGGCATTTGTAGGAGCTTACCGGGTTAACAATGTAGCGACATGTTTTCAGAGGAGAAACCCTGTCTTTAAAGTGTTACAGCGGTAATGGCAATCTGAATAGGAGTTTGATAACAGCTCTTCTTCCCATTTTCTGTTCACTTGCTTCGCTGTATCCCTTTTCTCTTTACGATTCTCGATTCACTTTCTTCGTTGTCGTATTCTGTTACTCCATAGTTTTTTTCTATTACTTGTCGAATTGATTAAAGTTGTCCGACAGTATGACGCGCCATGTAACAATACGTTAACTGCGCTATGGCGTGTTGCGTATATCACTTTGTATGAGGCACAATCCAAGCGTATTGGCAGCCAAAATCTGTGGCGCCTGACGCTCCGCTATTGTTTAGATCAGTAGGGTACCACTCCCCAAAGTTCTTTCTAAATATGAATTGGGGAGAGCTACTGAAATGTATTTTCTACTGTTTTCGTTAGAACAGATGAAATACAGGACGTATTGTGATGATCTTATTTTTTTTAAATAGGGCTGATGAGTTTTCAATTGGAGTGTTCTAGCCCTTTGATGGATGTTGACCGTCCCTGGCGTTTTTATTCGAAGTTTTTGCTTCTATTTCCGGCCCATGAGACTAAACTCGGCGGCTGATGCGTAGCTACCGAATGCTGTGAGAATAGTTAGGACAGACTCGCACCCAGAAGCAAAGCAGTAATTGGTGGCCCTCTGATGTTACTTACAATGATGACGGTGAGAGGTGGTAAAAACGAAGTCGCAGAGCACTGTCTCCAAGAACGACACACCATGGACTACAACTATACAAGGCTTCTATGCAGACTTCATACTATTCAAGCTAATAGGACTATGTTTTCGATTTAGATACGAAAAAATGAGTTTAATCGGTTAATGATTAAAACATTTTTTGGGTAATAAAAGGAAGACAAATATTAAGAGAAGGTAGGAAGATTGACTGGACAGGACAAGCCCGGGGATGAGATACGCCCTATTTTCAGGACAATAATTCCATTATTACCGTTAATCGCCTTATCGAATTTATGTATTCATGAAGTGACTACATCGATGGTCTGTTTACGTTCTGATACAAAATTGTTCGGCAATCAGACAATTTTGGACGTTGTCTATGAAGCTGGTTGTCGTTGCTGGTGTCCAGATTGTATACCAGTCAGGTTCCTCTCAGAGTATGCTGATAAAATAGCTCCATATTTAGCAATTATTACAACCAATCGCTCACAGAAATATCCCTACCTAAAGACTGGAAAGTTGCTCAAGTCACACCAATACCCAAAAAGGAAGTAGGAGCAACCCGCTGAATTACAGGCCCATATCACTAACGTCGGTTTGCAGTAGGGTTTTGGAACATACACTGTATTCGAACATTATGAAGTACCTCGAAGAAAACGATTTATTGTCACATAGTCAGCACGGTTTCAGAAAATATCGTTCTTGTGAAACACAACGAGCTCTTTATACTCTTTAATTAATAAGTGCTATCGACAGGTGATGTCAAATTGATTCCATATTTTTAGATTTCTAGAAGGCTTTCGACACCGATACTCACAAGCGGCTTCTAACCAAACTACGTACCTAAGGCGAATCGCCTCAGTTGTGTGACTGGATTCGTGATTTCCTGTCAGAAGGGTCACAGTTCGTAGTAATAGACGGAAAGTAAGGAAGTGTTATAGGCCCTCTATTGTTCCTGATCTATATTAACGATATAGGAGACAATCTGAGTAGCCGTCTTGGATAGTCTGAAGATGATGCTGTCATTTACCGTCTTGTAAAGTCATCAGATGACCAAAACGAATTGCAAAATGATTTAGATAAGATATCTGTGTGGTGCGAAAAGTGGCAATTACCCTGAATAAAGAAAAGTGTGAAGTTATTCACATGAGTACTAAAAGAAATACGCTAAATTTCGATTACGCGATAAGTCACACAAATATGAAGGCTGTAAATTCAACTAAATACTTACAGATTACAATTACAAATAACCTAAACTGGAACGATCACATAGACAATATTGTGGGTAGAGCAAACCAAAGACTGCGATTCATTGGCAGAACACTTAGAAGGTGCAACAGGTCTACTAAAGAGACTCCTTACACCACGCTTGTCCGCCTTATTCTGGGGTATTACTGTGCGGTGAGAGATCCGCATCAGGTGGGACTGACGGATGACATCGAAAAAGTACAAAGAAGGGCAGCTCGTTTTGTATTATCGCGAAATAGGTGAGATAGTGTCACAGACATGATACGTGAATTGGAGTGGCAGTCATTAAAACAGACGTTTCTCGTTGCGACGGGATCTTCTCATGAAATTTCAATCACCAGTTTTCTCCTCCGATTGCGAAAACATTCTGTTGGCACCCACCTACACAAGGAGAAATGATAATCACGATAAAATAAGAGAACCCAGGGCTCGAGCAGAAAAATTTAAGTGCTCGTTTTTCCCGCGCGCCCTTCGTGACTGGAAAGGTAGAGAGACAGCTTGAAGGTGGTTCACTGAATCCTCTGCCAGGCACTTCATTGTGAATGGCAGAGTAGTGATGTAGATGTCATGAGTGCATTCGTTGAAACTGAAGCTGACGGTACACGGGAGAGGAGAGCGTTGTTCACAAGTCACATGCTGAAACATACGGCAAACAGTTGCTATTGGCCAACAGATTCATCGAAACAACACGTTTTGGGTGCCCGGATGCATCTTATCTCGGTCTCGTCAAGTAACTCTAGTTTCCGTCTGTGAGTGAATCAAGCAACACGGGTTGTCCTTGTTGCAGTTAACGTTGATTTCAATTTGTTGTGCAGTGCGGAGCACAAATTCAAAACGGAAATTTGAAATTTTTAATTAAGTATATGAGAACAAGAAAATACTTGTCAAGAATAAATGATGATGAAATGTTAATGTTGGTCGAGCTTTGCAAAACGTAGTTTTATTGCAAAAAAAATTGTTCAAATGACTCTAAGCACTATGGGACTTAACATCTGAGGTCATCAGTCCCTTAGACTTAGGTTAGCTAGGTTTAAGCAGTTCTAAGGACATCACACACATCCATGCCCGAGGCACAATTCGAACCTGCGACCGTAGCAGCCATGTGGTTCCGGACTGAAGCGCCTAGAAACGCTCGGCCACAGCGGCCGGCAGTTTCATTGCATTATCGGCAAAGAAAGACATAGCGAAATTATGAAAAGAATAATTAACGTAAAACAGGGAGAGTTTAATCTTTCGGTAGACTCGTACGTCGATTTCGCCAGTTAAATAGCCGAAATGTTTCTGAGAAGATGGAAGTTCCGTACATCGGTCATCAGTCTAATAAAAAGGGACGGACAAAATATAGAAAATAAAACGCGTTTGACTTAGCTTCCCTGCATCGAAATTTTGGTCAGTGTTACAAACCTGCCTTAAATTTATATTTTACTTCATAAATTACTTAATCTTTCAAATGTTATTGGTTACATAAATTTTTCGATTGTAGTGCTCAATGCCTGACAACAAAACGCTGTTACCTTAACATCATTGGTTTGTGAGAAAAGTTAAATGTTAAAGAATGTTCTACTGGGAACTCTAACCAAAATCGTGACAATGTTAATATCAAGATGATGATACAGAGCAGACTAGAATACGTCATGTGCATGCTTCACGCTAAAGCAGTCTTTCCTTATCTGTCTTTACTTTGAGTATTCTTTTTCTGACTCACTGACTAAAATCCCGGCTGCAGAAAAACGACGATTGTTTAAATCTCTCAGCTTTAATGGTGTGACATACCCTGAATGACAGCTTAAACTTCACAGCGTTTTAATTCATCTAAGATTAGTACTATTCAAAACCGAACATGCATCGTCTGTTTCAGCCGCCACTGTGAGGGGGGAAAAAAGTAGCCCACTTGTATCGTTTCCAAGTGAGACAGTTCTAACTTTCGTTTTCTTTGCATGTGCACTTACTTTGAAGCTTTAACTACTGTCTACAGTATAATGATTCCAGTTTCAGGTAACTATGGTTGTGTAAGTATAAAATTCCACCACTGCCGGAGATACTGAATTTCCGTCGTGAAACATCGCGCGGCGATAGTGGTTTTACGTCAGTACATAAATCGTGAAAACAAATAGACCACAAAGTTCTATGCAATTTTCTCACACTTCTGTAGTTGTCGCTTATGTCCCAGCCACAGTACACTTGTAAAACATGAATTGCTTAGTGTATAAGACCGTTAAGGTTTGCGAGCCATAAATTTTCGTTTGAATGTACATTATTAATTTTAAAAGTCTAAATCCTAATTTTGGCGTGACCAGCTTACGTATACGACTAGGAGAACAGTGTGAATCTCCCAATCAAAAGAAAGATGCCGAAGTGAAGGGGGTACTGGAAGTCACGAGTAAAATGTTATCGACCGAATGCAGGCAATTGCACCAATGATTTGTTCTATATGCTTACGTATGAGATCGAAATATAAATATAAATTTACGACATTAAAATGCTGTCGCATTAAGCTCGAAGAATAACTGGTTAGAAAACAGAGGAGAAAATTTCATTTGTGTGGGAATTTCTAAGGGACCAAACTGCTGAAGTCATCGGCCGCTAGATTTACACACTACTTACACTAACTTATGCTAAGAACAAAATACACACACACACACACACACACACACACACACACACACACACACACACACGCCCCCCGAGGGAGTACTCGAACCTTCGGCGAGAGGGGCCGCACAATCCGTGACATGGCGCCTCAAGCCACGCTGCCACAGCGCGCCGCCAGAGGGGAAAGTTTTTGTCTCAGACCGCGAGGAGCTCTCGGATCGCACAAATGAGAAGCTCATTTCCAAAAGGAACCAAATCCGAAAATGGGATAACAGGTGGCAACACAACTTGGAACTATTACGTATGTAATAAGAACGGTTATGCATGCCGGAACGTACCACATACGATATATGTTCCCCCTTAAGACTTGCTGTTCGTGGCGAAGAGTAGGAAATTCATTCTCATTTCTTTTCCAAGAAGTACCAAACCCTGGCAGCCAATGACGTCACACACAAGGAGTCTGATATTCGTTTACTTGACACTGTATGTTGTAAGGACGTGTCTGGCATTTTTTATGTTCATTGCAAGTTTTTAATTAAATTATGGAATATGATACACTATGTGATCAAAAGTATCTGGACAGCCCCAAAAACATACGTTTTTCATATTAAATGCATTGGTGCTGCCACCTACTGCCAGGTACTCCATATCAGCGACCTCAGTAGTTATTAGACATCGCGAGAGAGCAGAATGGGGCGCTCCGCGGAACTCGAGGACTTCGAACGTGATCATATGTTTGGGTGTCACTTGTGTCATACGTCTGTACGCGAGATTTCCACATTCTTAACATCCCTAGGTCCACTGTTTCCGGTGTGATAGTGAAGAGGAAACGTGAAGGGACACGTACAGCGCAAAAGCGTACACGCCGACCTCTGTTGACTGACAGAGACTGCCAACAGTAGAAGAGGGTCGTAACGTGTAATAGGTAGACATCTGTCCAGACCGCCACACGGGAATTCCAAACTGCTTCAGGATCCACTGCATGTACTCTGACACTTACGTGGGAGGTGAGAAAACTCCGGTAAATGCCAAACGACGCCTCGCTTGGTGTAAGAAGCGTAAACATTGGCCGACTGAACAATGGAAAAACGTTGTGTGGAGTGACGAATCACGGTACACATTGCGGCGGTCCGATGGCAGGGTGTGGGTATGGCGAATGCCCTCTCGTAGAACACCGTGGGTATGTTTTGGAACGCCGACTTTCGTGTCAGGCCTCACAGACCGCCATCGATCTCTCTCCTCAGTGCAGCACTCCGTGAAGAATGGGCTGTCATTCCCCAAGAAACCTTCAGCACCTGATTGAACGTATGCCTGCGAGAGTGGAAGCTGTCACGAAGGCTAAGGGTAGTCCAACACCATACTGAATTCCAGCATTACCGATGTAGGGCGCCACTAACTTGTAAGTCATTTTCTGCCAGGTGTCCGGATACTTTCAATCACATAGGGAAGCAGTGGTTGGGAAGGGCGTGAGACAGGGTTGTAGTATCTCCCCGATGCTATTCAATCTGTATAGTGAGCAAGCAGTAAAGGGAAGAAAAGAAAAGTTCGGAGTAGGCATTAAAATCCATGGAGAAGAAATAAAAACTTCGAGGTTCGCCGATGACATTGTAATTCTGTCAGAACAGCAAAGGACTTGGAGGAGCAGTTGAACGGAATGGGCCGTGTCTTCAAAGGAGGATATAAGATGAACATCAACAAACGCAAAACGAGAATAATGGAATGTAGATGAATTAAGTCGGGTGGTGCTGAGGGAATTAGATTAGGAAATGAGACACTTAAAGTAGTAAAATAGTTTTGCTATTTGGAGAGCAAAATAACTGATGATGGTCGAAGTAGAGAGAATATAAAATGTAGACTGGCAATGGCAAGGAAAGCGTTTCTGAAGAAGAGAAATTTGTTAACATCGAGTATTGATTTAAGTGTCAGGAAGTCGTTTCTGAGAGTATTTGTATGGAGTGTAGCCACGTATGGATGTGAAACATGGACGATAAATAGTTTGGACAAGAAGAGAATAGAAGCTTTCGAAATGTGGTGCTGCAAAAGAATGCTGAAGATCAGATGGGTAGATCACATAGCTAATGAGGAGGTATTGAATAGAATTGGGGAGAAGAGGAGTTTGTGGCACAACTTGACTAGAAGAAGGGATCGGTTGGTAGGGCATATTCTGAGACATCAAGGGGTAACCAGCTTAGTATTGGAGGGCAGCATGGAGGGTAAAAACCGTAGAGGGAGACCAAGAGATGAATACCCTAAACAAATTCAGAAGGATGTAGGTTGCAATAGGTACTGGGAGATGAAGAAGCTTGCACAGGATAGAGTAGCATGGAGAGCTGCATCAAACCAGTCTCAGGACTGAAGACCACAACAACAACAACAATAGTGTATATCAGATGGATGCTGTGAATCATCAACAGACACTCCACAAGAACAGTTTCCAAATTTAACACATTTTTGCGGCAAAAGGTACCGAATTCATTTTTATTTATGTAATGATAATTAAAGAAATGAATATTTCACAGAGATACTTGGCGTAATGTATCTGAGCATCTCTCTAAATATAACAACACAGCTACAAAACATGTTGTGGTGCTACTGTGGATGTAAAACGTTTTTTGTCTGTGCTGTTAAATTAGATTTTATGGATTTTGTATCTTTCGAAACGAGCTTTTCTAAGTGGCAGCACTGTCCGCTAATGGCAGGCATCTGGGTTCGGGTCCCAGACAGGGCCTCTGATTTAACTTCCCACACACCATCAAATACTATGAGTAGAAGAATCTGACCTCAGTTTACTGGAAGCCAGGTCTGCGCACAGAAAGTCCGCCACTGCCACAGAGTGAGCCAGCCTCCGGTCCGTCCGCGGCTCGTGGCGACGCCGGCCGGCAGCCAGGGCGTGTTGTTCCGCGGACAGCCGCCGCCCATGGGCCACACTCAACAGGTGAGCAGCTGCCCCACCGCCTCCGCCGTGGCACACTAGTTCCTCTGTTCACTGCAGCAGGACACGAAATACTGTACAAATTTCCTCTGTTCCCTGCCAGATTCGATTATGTCGACTCCAGTCCGGAAACATTGCTTATTTTCATCTGGCAGTGTTACTTGTTCTGAATTGTTAAAATCAGTCTCAGCTTCATCTTTTGTTGTGAGTCCAAGAGTTATTGCATGATACCATCAACTTGAGGAATTTTTTTTTCTATAATATACACAATCTCTGTCACAGCATGTGATTTTCGAAGGAAAGACCGACGCCAGCGATTCGAAATAATGCGATGATGAATGTCGAAAAGTTTTGCAACACCGGGACTCGAACACGGAACTCACGCTTAACGCGAGGAGTTGCCTTAACTCCCTCGGCCATCCGGATACCCATCCCGTCAGAACTAAATTCTCAGTTTCACACACCAGTAGCGTTCATTCACCTACTTGATCTCAGCGAGTCCTGTATTCCTGCAAAAGGCTCTGACCCTGTTGTGCGTCGTCACTGAAGTTATCAAGGCAGTCACGCTTGCAGATATACTCAGAATAGCATACGTGTTGTGCCCGTTCTGTCGGACGCCGGCACTTCAGTGTGGATGCGGATGCAGGTGCTGATGCTCAGCAGGGTCCGAGCCTCTTGCGGGAACACAAGAATCGCTGTAAGTAGGTGCATGGACATCCTCCGTTACTGGGGTGTGACAAGTTGAGAACTATGTCGGACGGGAAGCGCGCCAGGTGGCCGAGGCGGTCAACGCAACCGCTGGCGTTAAACGAGGGATGTGGGTTCGGGTCTCGATCCAGCACAAATTTTCAGCTTTCACCATCAAATTATTTCGATGCTCAGTTGCGGCTGGCGTCGGTCTATCCTTCGAAATTTACGGCAGTTTTATCAATCATCATTGTGGTATCTGTTCTGTCCGGGTTGTCAGATAGGAAAAAACACTATATATTGGCTATGTAATTGATTTTCAAGTACATCTCAAGAGTCATAACACTGTGTTCAACACATTATACTTAAACGATAACAGTTACATTTAATATTAGCGAATAGTGAGAATATTTTACTACATTCTGTCAGTTAGATAGGGTGATAACCAGTGTGTTCCATTTAGAAACACAGAGTGTGTGCACAACGAAACAGCATATCTGGCGTGAGGAATAATCACTGCAATTGTAGTATAGGGGTTGATGTGGCCTCCACTCGGTTTTTGTGCATAAATGATTTGCCACCATATATCCAAGTAGCTGGAATATTTTTCTTTGCTGGTGATACAAGTAGTAGCCGAATGAAACAACTTCAAGACTTGTAAATAAAATTTTCTTGAAAATCAGTAACTGATTCCTTTGGAAATAGACTGACACTAAGCCTACAATAAATTCAACTCTGCTCTGCACAAGGCATGACCACACCGTTGGAAATAAAGCTTGAGGACAAATCAGTAAATAAAACAAAATATTCTAAATTCTTAGTTATTCAAATTGATACGAAGCAGAACTGGGAATGACAATTTACAGACCTTCTTCTACAACTCCAGCGTTAAGAATAACATCGTATTTTGGAGATTAAAATATCAAATAGTTGGCCGAATTTTTATTTGTTAACGATTTATGACGTTAAAGCTTATCAGGAAATGTATTGGCCACCCTCAAAAACCCCCACTGATAGCTTTGGAGCGCTGGGACCTGGCAGGTAAGTGGGCCTGCAAACCGTGGCGGTTAGACGGAATGTATGTGTGTGCCAATCTGTTGTTGTAAGATGTGCCGATGTGGAGACGTGACACAATGTAAGACAGAAGCTATCACGTTTGGACGTGCCCATGACCATACCGTTAACGAAGTTGCCATATTTGTTGGTGTATCAGCATTAACTGTGCAGCTCGTCTGCAAGAAGTAATGTTCACTAGTAGCACTGTTGCACGGCGTAAGGGCGTAATTAACGTGTTCGTGAAAACTAATAACCAACATGAACTGATAGTGTCACGCCTTGTCAACAACAACCGATTTCGACTAACTGATCCAGCCCTCCAGAAGCACTGTTATATATTAAATACGTAACCGGGGGAATAATTTTTGGGTTCAGATACGTCAAAACCCAAAAATCAAGAAAGAGGAAAATTGATTATTTAGTGATTGCGCTTTTCCTTGCTTTACTGCGATGTCTTCCCTCACGAACGCCTGCGAGGAGGACTTCCTGCACAACTGCAAGGTTGATCTGTTGGCCGCTACTCTTAGGTGAATTCTTGTCATCGTTATTAAGATTCTTGCACCGAAGTGAAACGATACGTTCCTGAAAAGTTATCAATGTAGGACTGTTGAAATAGTAGCGTATGTGTTCTGACACTTCACAGAAGCTATTTACAATCAGTGAAGTTGGCATGGCCACCATGGCAAAAACTTCTGTTTGATTTCTCCTGAGAAAAAGCCTTTCTTTATCGGATTTCAGGGCTTTCAAACACTACTTTCTTTCCTCCGTTTTGACTGTTGTTCTTCTGCAGATTTCCGGATGAGTACTGCGGACATTAAAGTAAGTCGACTCTGTGCGACAGACCCAGTTACTTGTTCGAAGATTGTATCCTTCCAAAGTTTTTAACTTATTTTGGAGTAGGTTCTGCACGCACATTACATTTATGGGTGTGTTTATTCATCGAACACTGCGACTAACAAGCTTATGTCCATGAGTATTTTAGCTGTGTGATGATTTACAAATAAGAAGTGAAATAATACAGGGCAAAATAAATTGAAATCTACGCTAGAGTAGTGATCGAAACACAAACGTTTCCTTCACGCACATTTGATTTGTAGTTGTTTAGCTGTGAAAGCAATATCGTCTGTCGAGGTGGTGAAGTTAAAAGACGTTGCTCAGTGCGCGGTAGGTAACAGTTCATTGATAAATACACCGAATCCCGCTCCAGACAATGTGGACTTCAGGCACCGAGAATAAGTCAGATCCTATGTCTCGGTAACTCCATTGGAAGCCCGCGAGTATACTTCCCATTCGCTCTCAAGCAGTGCTGCGCAACAGCTGGCCTCAGATAGATTTCCTGTCGTCGGCACGGTCTTGGCCTCTATTCCTACATTGTCTTTCTTCTTCAGTATAAACAGCTTCTGCCTAGTAAAGTGTTATTTACCCTTTAAGCTTCAGGTACGCGGTAATGCGGATAATCACAGTAACAATTACTTTACGGTAAAAGTTAAAGGGCAATGTCTATATTACGGTTGTCGTCTTTTAACATGACAAGCGATAGTTGGTAATAATATAATAATTGTTATTGTGATTGCCCGTTCTGGACTGAGTGCCAATATATTGGCTTGAATATGCAGTGTCTTGGACACTGTAGTTTCGTTGTTGACCGCTGCCAAGGCTAAATATCGCAACTTGTCTATCGCCCTGGTTTGCGACAGTTGCACGTGCGTGCATCCTGTTTCCTCCTTACCAGCAGCTGTCTTACGTCTTATTCGTTCTGTTTCATCACTTAGGTAATTACCGACAACTTACACAAAGTAGATTGTTCAAGCCCATTTGATGTTTCGGAAATTTTGCTTTGTTGTCTGGATCCTGTAATACTCTTAGTACACCACAAATACCATGAACAGTATACGAAATAAAATCAGTCAATCTATCAGTTGCCGCGTGGGATTAGCCGAGCGGTCTAGGACGCTGCAATCATGGACTGTGCGGCTGGTCCCGGCGGAGGTTCGAGTCCTCCCTCGGGTGTGTGTGTGTGTGTGTGTGTGTGTGTGTGTGTGTGTGTGTGTGTGTGTGTGTGTGTGTCCTTAGGATAATTTAGGTTAAGTAGTGTGTAAACTTAGGGATTGATGACCTTGGCAGAGTCAAGTCCCATAAGATTTCACACACATTTTAACATTTTTTTAATCTATCAGTTCCCGTGAATATATTCACAACCACCCAATAGAACAGTTAGTGCATTGAGAAGTGTAGCACGTTCGCGTGGTTAACATGCTGAATTACCGTACGTTAGGTAAACTAAACAGGACGCAAAATGTGTCGACAACACAGCATCATTTGACTTCTGATTGTTGAGGAAATGTGCCGCAATATATTAGTAACTACGACAGAACGTTGTAACTTATAAACGTATCAAGAATATAAAATGTGGTCATAATTGTCCTCCACATTATTAGTCTATGAAATGTAACTCCAGCTGAAGATAGTTCAAGGGAGCGGCAAGAGTCCCAAGAGAACTCCAACGTAGAGAACAGTACATTGTTTTAATATCCACGCCTTATGATAAGGGACTTCAGGATGCGGTGCGTATAGCATTTTCTTTGTCTGCGCAGAACTTTGCTGTGGCGAAAAATTGTGATTTTGCGCTTTCTCTTTCATTCTGCTCGTTTAATCATTTACATTACTTTGTTTTTTTTTTTTACATTTTGAGTATCCGGTTTTTCACTCACTCACTGATCGCGCATGCATTCGGTAGTTGGTAACAGAATAAATAAAGATTCCTTCCTCTCCTTCCTCCACCATTATCTCACACTGGACGAGGTGCAGATTCAAGGTTCTGCCTGAAGAGTGGTCACCATTTTTACAGACACCACGCAAAAAAGTTAATTTCCTGCCCTCTTTTTCAACATATGTTAGATACCTACAATAATAATAATAATAATAATAATAATAATAATAATAGTTCGCAATAACGTCAATATAGAATTCGATTTAACAAGTGCCTCGCACTGGCGATTAAGGAGGGCATGTGATTTTGGCATCGAAATTCTAAATGGACAACCCAGAAGCCTGCCAATACCCTTGCATTATATAGTTGGACATCATCAAGCATGGATATGTAAAAGGTGTGTGGTGAGCTAAGAATACATCCAAAGGGTCGGAAAAATTGTGAAAAGCAAACTGAATGGCAGCAGTACCATCGGACAAACAATACCTGGACCAAACCCGTCAACAGAAACGCTAAAAGCATCGTGATCTCGACATAAGTACACGTTGATAATATGGACAGGAAAACAAGAAAACTCATGGGAATTCACTGCTCACTTCATTCTCGCGGTGTCGTCTACAGGTTGTATTTACCAAGGAAAGTAGGCGGTGGAGGACATTCTCAAGTGAGGAGATAGTGGAAGGAGAGAAGTATGCATTGGCAGATTATGTCAAAGGTTGCCAAGAACCAGCTGACTGAAGCCAATAACAGAAAGCTTATCAGAATACAGAAAAACAAGAATCAGTATCGGTAGGGTGCACTCAAATACTGGACTGACAACCACAGCTATAAAAAAAAATTGAATGGACAGTTTTTGAGAAGAACGTATTGACCAAAGTTGAGTGTTTTTACAACCTTCGACGTGCAAGACTGTTGCACACTCTCTGTTTATATACTATTATTCCAATTGCAGGTAGTAAAGTGCGCCTCAGCAGATGGCTGTACATTGCAGCGCCAAGCAGGGGGGGAGAGAGAGAGAGAGAGAGACTCTGCACGAGAGTGCTAGTAAGTGTGCGCCACGCGGGAGACGGAGAGCGCAGGTTGGTGGCTGCTGGCTGGGTCGGCCTGGGTGCCCGGGCTGGGCCGGGCCAGGGACCGGTCGGCCGCGCGCATGCGCTGTGGCCTGCTGGGATGGGGAGGGGGTGAGATGAGGAGGGGCAGGGCGGGGCGGGTCGAGCCGGCGCCGGCAGTGCCGCTGCAGGCGCGCCAGGGAGCAGGTTGCTCGCTGCCTCGCAGTCTGCCGCGGCGCGCCTTGCCGTGCCGTTGTGTGCTGTGGAGTGGAGTGGTGTGCCGCGCCGCCGCGTGCTGAACCGCGTCGCGCCGGGTGCTGCGAGGACGGATGAGCGGCTGCGTGGGCCGCGGGGGCGGCGGCAGGCGGCCGGGCCAGGGGGCGGGCCGGTGGCAGTGTGGCGGCTCGGGGACGGCGCAGCAGCCCGGCGGCGGCGGTGGCGCGCACTGCGGGCTGTGCTCGGCGCTGGGGCAGCTGGTGCGGCGCGCCATGTGCCTGGGCGGCGACGCGGGGGGCAGCCGCCGCGGCTCGGCCGACGCCTACTACCGGCCCCAGGCGCTGCCTCCGCAGCCGCAGCTGGCGCCGCGGCCCCCCACCGCCGCCGACGACGACCTCCAGCCCATCGTCGCCCGAGAACAGCAGCCCCCGAGCGATGACGACGAAGACGTGAGTGCCCCGTCTGTCTGCCTGTCATTTCATGCTGCTCCCTTCGAGAGGCCTTGTTGTGATACTCCATATCTGACATTTGTCTAGAATCAGTAAGCTTGCAAAGCTGAAGTTTTGGCATCAACAGTTTTTCGGTGAATTTCTGCAGCTCTGGACGCTGTATTGACGTAAGTTACCGTAGCCGCCGCCCACCGTCCTCACGGCAGGCCCCGCCGGCCCGCTCTGTCCTGCTTGGCTCGCCGCAGCTGGGCTGAGCTGACGCGCTCCGTGACGTAGCCGTGACGCCACTCCACGCCGTCGCTAAGCCGGTTACCTCTGTTGATCGCCGTACTTCTACACCCTCAATGTTATGTTTATCAACGCCGGTGCCGGATTCATATCCGAAGCGCTACGTATACAGATGGTTTTGTTGCGATACATCAGTTTAAACGCATTTAGACAAAACCTTTCGTAGTAATGAACGACCTGTGAACTTTTTAACCAATGAGGGGAGAAAAGATGTTCCTCCTCATCCTAGTACTTGAACCGTTAACTTCTTAATAGTCAGTCGTTGATGCTTGCTAGTCACTTTTTTGTCTTGTTCCTGTTCCTTTGTTATTTTCGCTGATGCACTGATTTCCTTATTTTCAAAACACTGTTTCTGAACGCCGAACCTTCGTGACTGTTTACATTACAAGATCTCAATTTGCTCACAAATAAGTGTACAGAAATTTCCAAAACTGACTTTTTTCAAATAGCTTCGTCGGCGTTTGTTTACGACAGGTCACCGGCAGACTGTAGAGATCCCATATCCGACCAGGAGCTTCTTCTTATTTTCGTGATAACTTGCGTACCTACGCATCGAACAGTAAAGAGTATGTGCTACCACAGTCGCCGCAATTATTAGCTATTGCAGGTTCATGTTTCCGTCATCTTTCTGAAACACATGTGACATTTTTTGCATGCATTCTACACATCTGCATAATGTTGTTGTCGTTATATATAAAGTGAAATTTATTTTTATGGCATTTAATGTGTTTAAAGTGTATATATGTATTAAATTTCAGGTAAATAGTAATCTCTTCCCATTGGCTGTTTCTTCCTAAACCCCTTCCGTTGATTCTTACTATATCAAGGAAAAAAGATTCCTGCATCGCGGCTAAGGCTGGTTCATTTTCTGGCTGTGTTCATATGGCTTCCTGTCGTATACTGTTTTCAGTGCGTTATCTATCGGCCACCATGTGTAATGTATACCACTTATTTATCGTCATTATAATACCTGTATTCACAGAAGGGATCCTACAAACATAAAGGAGATATCGATACAATAATCGACAGGTTTTGTCGGTCAAAAAATTACTCCGCTCTTAACAACTTTTTCATTATTACGACGTTAAAGCAATTTCTCTCTAGATGAAAGTCACGATCTTTAGATTTCTTGCTGCATAATGTAGTTAACAGCAGAGAGGCATTTGTCATGTAGTTGCTGTCCATAATGAGTCATTCGAAGAGTTTGTGGAAAAGTAATTCCAACGTGCTCTAATAATTTCTAAACCGCAGTTCTTTCATTGTATAAGAATTAATTTTTATGTAAAATGTGTAATTACTATCTATGAGTAAATTTCGCCTGATTAAAACAAGCGAGACTGCAATAAATAAATGTTTATAAGGCTGATTATAATGCCCGAAAACAAACGCCGTGCAGTTTCAGTCAATAATTTGTATTCACCTAAGTCGTGTTAGCATGTATCATAGCTTAGTTGTCATTGCAAGAAAGCAAATTACAAAGCAACTGTAAGCACGCGTTTAATGCTAGCAGCGTTATTGTTTTGTTGGACTTCTGTTACTGATGTTGTTAGGATAGAAAAGGAGCGACTGGTTCCTAGAGTTTTATGAATAAAAGCGTATATATCGCTTAATAAAACATCTTCATTCATTACGCGGTTTCGGCTACTGCTATAATGAGTTGTCGAAAAGCTAAGAACGTACTAAACAAAGTGCGGTGTTAGTATTAAAAACCTATACCTAAACTTGGCGTCAGCTAAGTTGTCGACGCCTCGGTTATGCGTACTGATACTGAAACTTGTTTAGCAAGTTCCAACCTTACCATCGAAATTTTCTTACTTAATCGTGTGGTTAATGGCCTGGTGTGGGACTTTCTACTTGACTTCACTTGGATTGCTTCAGTGTCTGGTACCCAACTGTTGGGGTGCCGCCGGCCGGTGTGGCCGAGCGGTTCTAGGCGTTTCAATCTGGAACCGCGCGACCGCTACGGCCGCAGGTTCGAATCCTGCCTCGGGCATGGATGTGTATGATGTCCTTAGGTTAGTTAGGTTTAAGTAGTTCTAAGTTCTAGGGGACTGATGACCACAGCTGTTAAGTCACATAGTGCTCAGAGCCATTTCAACCATTTTTTGTTGGGGTGTAGTATACGAGACAGTGACGAATGCATCTATAGTGCAGTCTCCTGGCGTTGATTACGAAGGCAATGACGACGACGACGACGACAGTGCTGACGATGGTTGTTGTTGTTGTTGGTGGTGGTGAACGAAAGCAGGTGGCTACGTATAACCAACCACTTGTATATAGCACCATGGGGATCACTGAGCTTGTTTTTGTTATCCAGCCGGCGGATCTTTATCACTGAATATCGGGAGCGATGCGCTCCATCCGCACCAATGCTCTCTTGATCGAAGCACATGAGCCTTCGCTCCATCTACGCCGATGATAACTGTGCGCTAAATTCCTTCTCAAAAAGAATCAATAGAAATACATAGCCTGAAATCAATTGCCTCTTATCTAATCATATAGGGTTTAACTGGGCGTTTCAGGAAACACTAGAATTCTTCCTTCCCTAGTTGAAGCGTATGCAGATGGATCGCTAGAGCACCCAAACTAATACTTTTGGCGTCCCACTCCCGCTGAAATTGTCTTAGATGAAGGTAATAACAGGCATTGCCTTTGACCATGAGCCTCACATTAACAACACAACGTCGACGCACATTTTAAGGCAGCTTCCGATAACAATAGTGCAGTGGGAATTCCACTATTAAATTCAGAGCAGAGAGCAGATGGGTGGAGAGAGTACATACAGGGCATCTATGAGTAAGAGGACTTACCTGGTGACGTTATAGAAGAACAAACAGGAGTCGATAGGGAAGAGATTGGGGATCCAGTATCAGAAACACAATTTGTAAGAGCTTCGAATAAGGCAGAAGGGATAGATAACGTTGCATCGGAGTTTCCAAAATCATTGGGGGAAGTGGCAGCGTAACGACTATTCGTGTTGGTGTGTAGTATGTGTGCGAGTGGCGATATACCGTCAGACTTTGGAAAAACGTTATCCACACAATTCAGAAGATTGCAAGAGCCGACAAGTGTAAGAATTATCGCACAGCCAGCTTAACAGGTCATGCATCCAAGCTGCTGATAACAATAATGTACTGAATATTGCAAAAGAACATTAAGGATGTGTTACATGACGATCAGTTTGGGGTTAGAAAAGGTAAAGGCAACAGAGAGGCAGTTCTGACGTAGCGGTTGACAGCGGAAGCAAGACTGAAGAAAAATCAGAACCCGTTCATCGGATTTGTCGACCCTGGAGAAAGCGTTCGACACTGTAAAATGGTGCAAGATGTTCGAAATCCTGAAAAAAATAGGGGTAAGCTATAGGGAGGGACTGGTAATATAGAATATGTGCAAGGACCAAGAGGGGGCAATACGAGTGGACGACCAATAACGAAGTGCACGGATTTAAAATGGTGTAAGATGGGGTGCAGTCTTTCTCCCCTACTATTCAGCCTATATTTGAATGAAGCAATGACGGAAATGAAAGAAAGATTCAAGAGTGGGATTAAAATTCAGGGTCAAAGGACATTAATGAGAACATTCGCTGATGATATTCTTATCCTTGGTGAAAGTTAAAAAGGATTACAGGACGTGTTGAATGGAATGAAGAATCTGATGATACAGAGTACGGACTGAGAGTAAATCGAAGAAAGACGAAAGTAATGAGGAGTATTTAGTATCAAACGTAGGCCTTAATTTGAGGAAGAAATTTTTTGAGAATGTACGTTTGGAGCATAGTAGTGAAACATGGACTGTTAGAAAAACCGAACAGAAGAGGATTTAAGCGTTTGAGATCCGGTACTACTGAAGAATACCGGAAATTAGATCGAAAGATAAGGTTAGGAATTGAGGAGGTTCTGAGCGTAGTCAGCGAGGAGACAAGGAGGGGGGACAAGATGATAGAACATGTGTGAAGACATCAGGGAATAACTTCAGGTATTTGTAGAGGGTACAAAGTGTAGAGGAAGACAGAGATTGAGATACATCCAGCAAATACTCGAGGACATAGTTTGCATGTGGCACTCTGAGATGAGGTGGTCGACACAGGAGAGGAATTCGTGGCGGGCCGCATCAGACGAGTCAGAAGACTAATGACCTCAAAAAGCGTAAGAAGGCCGTTCTGTTGATTTTTCTTGCGTAGAATCACAGTGTGACAACAATGGCACAGAAGCTGCCCTGACGAGACATATCGCATGAACTGCAATCCCAAATTCGGATTACCGGCGAGTCCTACACAAACGAATGGTGGGAAAGCTGAAAACGGGAATGGGAGGAAGCAACGAGGCACTAAGGCAAGAAGTACGCAACAATTCACTCGTCGGTTCCCTGTTCCACGAAATCTCATAGAAATTCAATGCCTAGGCACCTCGCCTCTCTGGTAACGAGACTTAAATTTAACCAGGGATATTTCCGTGAACATTTTCGCAGGATGCACATCGAAGAGAGACGTTTTCGCTGTCGTGGAGAAGCGGAGAACGCAGATCACGTTTTGCTTGGACGCCCCAGAGTACAAGGAAGAGTCATCCGTTGCAGGTTGCGTGGCGGCTTTGTTAGCAACGTAAGATCACAAACTTTTCCACAGGTATCCACACCTAGGACCAACATAGAAATGACAATGGACTGCACATGTGTTTTAAATCATTTAATTTTAGAATGATTGTACGGCAATGGCAACAATTTTATGTAAGTATAAGCTATCTAAACGGTGTGAGGTAAGGCCAATAAATTCAACTTAAAAAATTCGTAAATACATCACAATGAAGAGATAAAATTGCTTTCTCGACAAGCGCTTTTATTGACTTTTTATGTTCCCTCGTAAAAACAATTAATCTGTGATGCTGGCACGTTGCCAGTGAGGTAAAGTTTGCTATTGTGACGATAATCTTACTGCCAGAGGAATGCAAGCAATTAGTGATAAACATCTTCCAAAGGGAGAGACGAGATGACAGTATGAGTAATATATCTGACACACAGTCTGCCAGCATAAGAGAGAAAAAAATCCATAAGTTAACTGTGGAGACAGGAAAGTGTTGCTCCGTCAGAAGTGAAATTCTCGCCATTGGGCTGTGTCAGCCTAGTTCCCCCACCCTCATTTTTCTTTTCCTTTGTCCATTTTTATTTTATTTTTATTATTCTTTTACAACTTAATACCCTTCTTTTAACCTAGAGGTATTGGCACATCGTACGCTGGTGTTCCCATCGTCAAGACCATAGCTCCTTCGGTTTCGCGATAAGAACTTGGTCGACGAGACGAACAACGTCGAACACGCGCGGCGGGCGGCCCGAGCCTGCACTCGCCCCTGCTGGGGACGGACAGATAACAGTGTTTGCGTGACGCGAGCCCCACGCTTCTACCTGGCTGGCGCCTTCTTTGGTATGATGTCGGGGAGAACGGCCAGTTTTAATGCGCAGATCGTGGAAGACAGTTCGATCACTACTCTGTCAGCTGCTCTGTAGGATTCATTCTTTCGAGAGAATAATGCAGTAGTTGATGGTACACATGCCTTTAGTGAAGTACACGACCTACACATTCTTTAAGGGCATCTAATTCGTTCACGGAAGACTCCAGTTTCAGAAGCTTAAACTGACTGATTCTTTAGCAACAATCGTCTGTCTTAGCGATGTATTTTAACAGAAGGCATAGGGATATTCAAAGAAATGTTACGCGGTATGTCGTGAGTTCGTTTGTTCAGAGTTAGAACGTCACACCCATGTTTGACAAAAGATTGCGTGGAAGACTGTGCACATAACAAAAAGGTTTATTGATGAGAGCGGGTGTTTGCAAGACGAGTGAAGAAACAGGTTACTTCGTGTAACATAGATCTTGAATGACATCTTGGGTTATCGGGTGTTCTGCCGGATATCAGCGTCATACTTGCACGATATTTCGGTAACGTAACTCGTTACCTTCGTCTGGTCCGACCTGAGACGCTGATATCCGTCAGAACACCCGACAACCCAATATGTCATTAGATCGCCGGGAAAACCTGAAGAATTAGATCTTGAAAGATAATCGTGAGAGTAAAACGTGGCTCAGTCCCTTGTGGAGGGATACCCTTCACCATTCTTTCTGAAGACCACTCACAATAAGAATAGACAGGGGAAAAGGCGGGGCGTGTGACGGAACTAACACAAATGCGCCTCGTACTTCCGCCACACACTGTGGAGTAACATGCGGTTTGCAAAGTGACTTATTACATATGCCTTCCAAAACAGCTGCTTTCATTCGGAGCACTATACTTTTGAAATTTTTTTTTTGCTCCATTTTTGTTAGATGTGAAGAAATGTGCATTAAAAAAATAGTTCAAATGGCTCTGAGCACTATGGTACTTAACTGCTAAGGTCATCAGTCCCCTAGAACTTAGAACTACTTAAACCTAACTAACCTAAGAACGTCACACAGATCCATGCCCGAGGCAGGATTCGAACCTGCGACCGTAGCGGTCGCGCGGTTCCAGACTGTACCGCCTAGAACCGCTCGGCCACTCCGGCCGGCGTGCATTTAAAGAAAGCAAGGGTCCAAATTACTTGAATATTCCTGCTTGTTGCTCGTTTAGTATTATAATTAGTCCCTGACTCATTATTTTACCAGTTATTCAGTTTCAAATTCTGTCGGCTTCATATCATCTTGTTAGTGTTTGACGTGTGCACATCTTATAGCAGAGAGGGGGCAGAAAGCAGCCTCCAAGTTGTTACGCATACCAGACCTGAGCCATTTTTCACTTCGTAGTGGCAGAGCCCCACACAAAGTGCTTTAGACGATCTGTCAGTAAAGGATGACGGCTGGAAGCACTGCGTCATTTCGGCATTGCCTGTCTCCATCGACTGCTAATGGATGACCTGAGTGCATGTTGGTTCGCTGAGTGAAAGCCATACATTAACGTGACAGGGAGGAGAAGAGGATGAGCATCTGTCAGATGTCAGCAGTATTCAAGGACTGTTCGTAGTCTGTCATCCAGGATTTTGGTTCATATTTTACAGACCATGAAGAAGAAATACAGTGGTAACTGTCAGATTGCAGGAGAACCTTTTTTAAAGAAAATGCGATTCAAATCTTAAAAAATCTATAATTCATGAAATGAGCCACATCAGTATTTGAGGACATACATTATTGAAAAAAAGGAGATCCAACTGTAACACAGCTTTTCAACCAAGCAAGCATTAAGTTTTGGTTCACTGCTAGGGTACTGATCAACTGCCGTTTCGTTATGAAGAAGAGTGTTTGAAAAGAGCAAGCATTTCGGCTCGTCTCTTTTTAATTGGTATTTAATAAATAATTCGACCATACGTGAACTGAGCTAGACAGGGTCTGATAATATAAATTTTGATACACATTAATGTGATGACAGTGGAATTACTCGCTGATTTCATCTCCCTTTTAACATTCTGTAATTTAACGTGGTGCTGGCTGTTTCAGTTGATTTTATTGGTGAGCTTTAGAATTAAGATGCGCTGAGGATACGAGACAGGAGAGTCGCAGTGGCCATCGAAAGTGACCCTTTGTGGACCGAGGGAGTGGAGCGCATCCTTCGCAGAAATGCTTGCGGGGGGGATTGCCTCACCTCTTTGGAAAAGTCGCCTTGGCTGCCTGGATGACAGGACTTTGCCAGCAGGAGTTAGGCGTCCGGCTCGAGCTAAGAAAAATACGTTCACTTGATAAACGTCTCCGGCAGTCGAGACAAACATGGCAAACTGATCTGATATGCTTCTTGCCCAAAAGATGCCGCAGAGTTGACAAAGTCGTGAGCACAGTTTTTTAAACTTTTCCCAGGGCCTGTGACGCGAGGCTAGCTGCTGCTTGAGAGGGCACTGATTGGTGAAATTGATGTGACGCCAGGAGGATATAACACTTAGTTCGAATTCTTTAGCAGAGGTGAGGACGATGATTGTTGGTTTTTAACGTTTCGCCTTTACTGGCGAGAGATTTTGTTACTCGGAAACAAGTATGCTATTGAATTGGTTGCGAAGATTCCTGGCGGGAATAAGTGAGCAGTCAATTATTTACTAACTAAAAATTAAGGACTTCGTCTCTCGACTTGGCGCTGAACACATCACTACTCCGCAGGCTTCGCTCTCAATTGGAACAGCAGACTCCATCGCAGAGTGAGGTCCAATGTTTGAGTGCTCGACAGAGCGGTTCTAGTGATGTACTTGTTTGCAGCCAGACGCGACGTCACCAATGTGCTCATATCGCACCAACGATGTGCATAACTTGCAGCTTCTGCATGTTAATACCATTGCGAAATAGAAATTGAGAATCGCATTCTGATTCACTTTCCCATGTTCGTCAGTATATGCTCGGTTGCATGGCGTTTTTCCGGTCAGTCAACCAATCACTGGAACTGATGGGTAGGAAAGTTACGTTTCACAAGCTCAGGTATATGATTATGAGCTAATTCCGATTCCACTAAGTAACTTTTCCATCCATTAGTCCTCTTTACTGCTTCTCATAATTAATTATTCTGTGTTCGTAATTTTCGAGTTTTCGTGACTTATTTAGATTCTTGCTCCTTCACATGCCTTTTTGTAACAAACCGGAGAGTTTACTTAAATAATGACTTAATAGTTCGGCTATTGCCTCTTAGATCATATTTAATATTTTTCATTGATAAGATGTACATTCCTCACCATAAACTGCTTTCACAGTGTTAATTATTTCGCTGCAGACATTCATTTCAGCATTGGTATCAAGGGTGTGTCTACATCACGATTACTTCCGATTCATTTAACTTACACACATGCAGGGCTTCACATTCTTATATAACGCTGACGTGCTGGCCTAATATAGTACTGGATTGTTGGGGGTATCAAGAGTACTCTAAAAATGGTATATAGATGACTGCGGCTTGAGAATTCTAAAAGCATTCTGCATCTTGCAACGTGGCACTCATATAAGGGTCACAAACACAGGATTACTTACAGACGATTCAAATTATATAAGCAGTCAGTTTACCGCGATGAGTATTTGAATGGAACTTGCAATACTTACATTAATTGCAAAAGGCTCGAAACTTGTGCGCAAAGTAATTATGATAACGACAAAAAATTTACGTAACAGAGCACTCTCTTTTATGCCATATGGTGCGAAGCAATGTTAACTCGTTTACGAAGCACGTTTTGACAAAAACTTCGAAAATGCATTAGTATGCACCGAAGACAACTGGTATGCATCGCTTTTTTTTGTTTGTACAGAGCGGCTAAATCATTATAATAATGTAGATATCAATGGGAACAAGCAGGCATTAGTAGACAATTGCATATAGTTCGATGCTGTGGGAATGGCAAACAGCATCGGCCAACCCATTGACAAGCTAGTAAAAATTTGACGTAAACGAAATACCATGCAAACAGCTCGCAGCCTGAGAACAACTATTTACCCAGTTGGGCATCCTCTTACAGACCGTAATATCATGCCTGGCTTCTAGAACAATGATGTAAGAGCTGCTTCTTCACTAGAATACAAAATTTTGAATAATGTGGAAATTTTTTGGTGCTCCCAAAACAAATCTCACTTTGCTCGTTGGAGTCTGTGAGCTTCTGTTGCAGAAATACATATACAGCTTTCATATGTTTTAAATTTGATGATTTTTCTTGAAGCACTTGAGATTCTCCTCCACTGGGAATCGCACCTCGTATTTTCTCTTACTCAAATGGTTGAAATGGCTGTAAGCACTATGGGACTTAACATCTGAGGTCATCAGTCCCCTAGACTTAAAACTACTTAAACCTAACCAACCTAAGGACATCACACACGTCCATGCCGGAGGCACGATTCGAACCTGCGACCGTAGTAGCAGCGCGGTTCCGGACTGAAGCGCCTAGCACTGCTCGGCCACAGCGGCCGGCTTCCCTTTCTCCTTAAACAGATACGTTGAAAAATGCTGAATGATTTTGAAGGGAATTGTTCTTGCAAATGCGATTTATTTTCCTACACTTACGGTTCCGCAGACGATCGACAGGGTTTAAATCGGGGCATTTGGGTGGCCAGAGAAATACGGTAAACTCATACTGGTGCTCTTCGAACTACGCATGTACGCTAAGAGCTGTTTGACGCGCTACACTGTCATGCTGGTAGATGGCATCGTACCGAGGAATAACAAACTGCATGTAGGTGCGAACATAGTCTCCAAGGATAGATGCATACTTTCGTGATCCACTGCGCCTTCACACAGGGAATGCCTCGGAAACATTTCCCAGACGATAAGGCTCCCTCTTCTGACCTGGACTCTTCCGACGATTGTTGCAGGGTATTTGCTTTCAGATGTTTCACGCCGTATACGCGTAAAATGTGATTCATCTAAAAAGGTCACCTGTCGCAAGGCCTATACGTAGCAACATCCAGACCAGTCGTCGAGGAGACACTGTCGGTAGCCCCTTGGTTCATCTAGGCGATCAGCTGCCCAACAGTTGCACCTTTGTTCGCCCGTTCATCCCAGTCAGCTACGGCCCCTTGCGCACCACAACTTCCGCGGCACCATTTTGCCATACACGGCACACTTTGGCCATGACGACACGCGAGCAGTTTACAAACTTAGCTGTTTCGGAAATGATTCCACTCTCGGCTCCAAAGCTGCATTGTTTTTCGCGTCCTCTCGACACGTTTCCCTCCACTGCTGCCACCTGCCATCCATGAGTGGTTATCGCTCGTTGATGTCGAACATAGGCGGTGATCACATTCATGTGAGTGGACCGTGTATATAGACTGGGCGAGGTGGTGCAATGGCTAACACACTGGTCTCGCGTTCAGGTCGACGATTCAAATCCGCGTCCGACCATCCAGTTCTACGTTTTCCGTGATTTCCCAAAATTTCTGTATGCAAGTGCCGAGATGATTTCGTAGAACGGGCACTGCCGATTTCCTTCCCCTTTCTTGAAACAATTCGAGCTTGTGCCCCGTCTCTAATGACATCGCTATCGACGGAACATTAAACCTTAATCTTCATTACTTCCTTTGTAGACTACATTTATCGAGTGAATAATATGTAAGGAGCACGTTTGATACAGCGAGTCCGTCTTAAGCTGGATACTCAAAATATTTCATAAATGGGTGAAGATATCAAACTGTGTTTTCGGTGAGTGGCAGTATTCAAAAAGAGCAAGCATTTTGTAATATAGATAATACTCCATTTTTTGTGAAGTACTGTAGCAATTAGGTTTTGAGTATCAATGTGTGCTTTTAACACCTTTGGGGTATTTTGCTCGAAGTATACAACTGTATAACACTTGCTTCAAGTGAGACGGTTCGCAGAATTAAGTTGAGAACGCTGTTGTATGGCAGAAAAACACTTACCGCAGGGAGTATTTTAATCTGCATTGCCATGTAAACATCATGTAAATGTGTTCCATACGATGCTTTGGTGACCATTGTTAAAATGTTTCCAGATATTCATTATAAACAATAAGGATTATGTGACACCTGATTTTCTCTCGGCATCACATTGTCCATGTAACTCACTGGAATGCAACCGGCTGACGTCGTCGACAACGGCCGGTATTTCGACAGGTGATCACCCTATAATTTCCAACGACGTTGCCCTGAGGCATTCCCGTAAGTTATTTGAACAATAAGGGTTATGTTGGTGTGCTCTTCGTTTTCAGATATCTCGAAGGGAGCTACAGAAAGTGCTTGTCTTTAAAGAAAATACACTTGCTTCAGTATCTAGTACGCGTTGATGAAGTTTCTGTTAACCGTAGAGGGGAAAAAACTGACCTTCTGACGTAAAATAATTTATGGAAAACCTTATTTCGGTACAGCAGTACCCGTGTCCACGAAACGTTTAAACCCTGTAACCTCAACCCTGGTTCTTGTTATCCAATCGACATTAAGTTCTGGATAAAGGTTTCGTCATCCACGCATTATTGGCATCAGAATTGCCCAACTAAGTTAGTAATAATTACAACACCCATTCCATTCTGGTTCCTGACTGAAATGTATTCCTGCCTCTCAGAATGTTTCCCAACATTATCTCTCGGTTGCTAACTGGGTAACCTTCAGATTTTGAATAGCTCTTGCAATAATAGTCCATTTTCCACTTCATTACGTCAAAAGTGATAATTCGTATTGATTTGAACTTTCGATTTAGAGACATCAGATGCTTAGTTTCGAATTTCCTAGTTTAAAAGAACAACTCCAAGCTATTTTTAGTCCTATCTCCGACCTGTTCATCGTACTTTTAACTACTTTGCGGCTCTGTTTCCAAACCTGATATATTTTATTCCATTAATTATTGAAGTTTACCTCCAGTAGAGGCAAAAAGCTTAATGTCATTCGCAAAACGAAAGTGGTTTCATTAACCTGTACTCATTCCTTTCTGTCCCAGATCAAGGGTCTGAATGATTTCTCTTGGCCCGGCGATAAGACTAACTGATATTGAGCCCCAAACTTCAGAGTTTAAAATTCATAGCATTCACAGTGTAGCGATGTACTCCACGATGGTACTTTAAATGCCGAATTATTACTATTTAAAAAATTGTATCTGTTTTGACTGCTGGTACAACTGGGGTTAAACATTGTTGCTCGGTTTCTTCAAGGCCACTGTCGGTGGTCCCTTCTCAGGTTTATCCTTTGGACTGCGATGTGGATGGACTGTTCAATTGTTACCATGCATTTCTTCCTGACCCGTAACATTCGCTTCCGGCTGTTTACTAATACAGAAACACATCACGGCCTGAAGTTCACTCAGGGTGTTAATTAACCACGGACAAATTTGGACGCGCGAGAGTGTTCCCCATGAGCAGAGGCACATGCCCTGAGTATGGAGCCTGTGGAGCAAGCCTTGGACAAAAGGCTGCCTCTAGTGTACAAAGGGCACGTTAATTATATCTCTGATGCTTAGGGAGACTGCATCTGGCTGCGTCACCTAGCGTTGAACAGTCGCCATTTTGTGAACACATGTATATTCTGGGACGCTTCAGTCCAGATACTGGAAACCATGTATTCTTTGCTACAGCCACTTAATTAAATGGTCAATATGGTCTGCTGTGTAAGCTAATACGTTGTGTGTTTTGGTTTTTTCCTTGAAACTGGGTATTTCGTGTCAGGTAATGAAACTGCATTTCTTTTCCTATACTTACCGTGCGTCACCTGATCTAAAGGTAGCACGTAGTCTGGTTTTATCTTTTTTTATCTGTTGACAAATAAGGCGATGATTCGCTTCTTAGTAACCAACAGTCACGTAATGTAAATCTAAAGATGTACATGGTTACTTTGTAATTCACAGTTAAGCGCCTGGCAGAGGGTTCATAGAATGCATTCCGAAAACAAAGGAAGTAGGTTACAGTACACTTGTTCGCCCATTGCTTGAATACTGCTCACCGGTGTGGAATCCATACCAGATAGGGTTCATAGAAGAGAGAGACAAGATCCAACGGAGAGCAGCGCGCTTCGTTACAGGATCATTTAGTAATCGCGAAAGCGTTACGGAGATGAAAATAAACTCCAGTGGAAGACTCTGCAAGAGAGACGCTCAGTAGCTCGGTACAGGCTTTTGTTGAAGTCTCGAGAACACACCTTCACCGAGGAGTCAAGCAGTATGTTGCTCCCTCCTACGTATATCTCGCGAGGAGACCATGAGGATAAAATCAGAGAGATTAGAGCCCACACAGAGGCATACCGTCAATCTTTCTTTCCACAAACTTTGCGAGACTGGAATAGAAGGGACAATCGATAGAGGTACTCGAGGTACCCTCCGCCACACACCGTCAGGTGGCTTGCGGAGTATGGATGTAGATGTAGATGTAGATCATCAAGCTACTTCTCTGTCGTTTCACTGTCGAACAGCGCGCAGGAAATACGAATACTTAAATGTTTCTGTGCGAGGTCTAATTTCTTTTATTTTATTATATTGATCATTTCACCTTCTGTATGTTGGCGCCAACAAAATATTTTCACACTCTGAAGAGAAAGTTGGTGAGTGAAATTTCACGGTCAGGTACTACCGCAACGACGAACGGCTTTGTTTTAATGATTGCCATCCCAATTCACCTATCATGTGCTTGGCACGCTCTCCCCTATTTCGTGGTAATAGAAAACGAGCTTGCCTTCCTTGAACGTTTTTCGTTATCGTCCATCAGTCCTGTATAATGCGGACGCCACACCACCCATCTGTACTCCAAAAGAGGGCAGACTCTTTAGCAGTTCTGTTGCATTTACCAAGTGTTCTGCCAATAAATCGCAGTGTTTGATTTGCTTTCCGCACAACATTATCTCTATGATCGCTCCATGTAAGTTATTCATTATTGTAATCCATAAATATTTAGTTGTGTTAAGAGCCGTCAGATTTATGTGATTGGTCGTGTAGTCGATAGTGAAGAATCAGTTGTTTTCAGTTTCATTACATCACAGTAACGATCATATTGTCTTTGATTGTGACTGTTTGCTTCACGCAGCTATTCACTGAGTAGCTACGTTTACGTACACATTGTGACCGTTTCGTACTAAGTTTCATCGTTTCGACAACAAGCTATTTACTATGTATGAATTGCGTCAGATGTGGTTGCCATAGTCACTACTATTCATTTTAGTATGTGGCATTTCTGACTCGAAAAATTTCAGTGATTTGCTGAATGCTAACAGTCGTGCTTCATAGTAAAATGTGTGTCACTTTCGGTGCAATGCAATGGGGAGAGGGAGAGGAGGAGGAGTTAGGGGGGGTTTTGGTGATAAAGTTGGTATCGAAGTAAAGTAAGAATAGCAGCTTGATAGCACGATGCACATACTGTGCAGCTCACGGTGTAGCCAATGGTTCAACGGATAAAATATGCTTGCGAACGAAAATAGTGGAGTGTATTGTTTTATGTGAGGAAGAGAGGCGGGAGATAAGGAGAGTCCCGGAGAGGCCCAGCTGCGGGCGGCGCGTGTTTCTACAGCCGCTACGCGCGGCCGCCGCTGACACAGCTGCGCTCTAACGACACTCGCGGACAGATGCTTCTGCGGTCGCGGCGCTCGCAGGAGGCGACGTGCCAAGCTGCGCGTCCCGCACTCGCGAGCTGCCGAACGACAGCTCCGGAGCTTCTGTCCAGAGCCCAAGACTTAAAGCAGTAACTGAGTTTGCTGTAAATGATCTGCATTCTCTTCTGATTCACTGTTGCAGTTACTTATTCCTGTCTCTTTACGGAGATCAACTCCTGTTTCATTCCAAAATACGTCGTCTAGTTAATTCAGTCAGTATGTATATTTTCGTAGAGGGTGCAGAACTTATTTCTCGCTGAGATTGCACCGAAGAATCTACGGTACAAGTTTGCGTTGGATAATAGCACACCAGTTTTAGGAACTCACCGTCAGGAACGCTTCTATTATCGCAGTGTTCGTTTTAATTTCTCTCTGGAGTTAGTTGGTAGTTCTAACTTCTCAGAGCTGCTGGTGGTACTTCAACATTACAAATACTCTACTAGTTTCTGAAGTGCTGCCATATGTTTAGGAGTTAACCTTCCTGGAAATGGAAAAGGTATAGAGATACCCATCGGTAATTCTATTTTCTGGTGTTAGCTGATGAAGAAAATAATGGAAAATGTAACAGTTACTTAGTTTTTAAAACAGTGACAAGGTGAGACCGTAAGTCAGTCTTAAATTTAACTACTTTAAGTCCTGTAAAATTACCTGGGACGGCATAAGGTACGTAAGTGCAGAACATTTCAGGATGCAAGTATGTAAACAGTAGGCTTCCAAGACTATGTGCGTCTCACGGAATAACGGCAAATTCACGGGGTAACAGTGGACCTGTCCGTATAAGACCACTGCTGGGAGAACTTGAAGAAGACAGGGAGGTCAGACCGCAAAATGTTGAATACAAAGTGTGATCGTGTACTCTGCGCTGGTTGATACCGTAACGTCCTAGTCTCTCCTAACGCAGTTGTTTAAGCCAAATCAACCAGTTTTCTGTAATGGTCGTTGCAGTTCGTAGCGTGTTCGAGTGTAAATATTAATGAGAGTGCTCCCGTATTACTTCAAAAAATTCTCCTTGAATTTGTTTTTCATGAGGCAAAACAATGATTTTAAAAAATATGACTAACAGAATGGACAGTGGTTGGTTCCGATCGTTCCAGTAATCGTCGCAATGTTAACAAACAAATTTCCAACCGCTTTGAAACAGCGTTATAATATTATTATTTATTTATTTGTTTATCTTGACAAGATGAGGGCCTTGAGGTCCCTTCTTACATCAGATCGGGAAACATTTGGAGACGACTGAAATCGTGAATTGGTAAACGATGCTTCCAAAGGAGTATGCGTATGGGGTGGATACACGATTTTCACAGATGAGGCTCACGTCACAATGTTAATGGACTAACGTACAGCAGTATCTAATTTCAGGTGTTGACATCCTAGTTAGAAATTATTAATATTAAAGAGCTGTTAGACATGTGAACTGAGTGCTGCTGTGATACGTTTTCCGGTTCTTTGACAACAAAATAGAAAATACTTATTACTTGACGTTTATCCGACACGTAAAAAAGCTGTTCGGCAAATTAGCGCTTGGAGTTTACAGGCTTTAGTCTTGTGCAAATTACGTTCTCCGTCTTTCGGGAAAATCGTGTAACGTCCCTTAAATAAAAAGGTCCAAAGCACTTGTTGAAGAAGTGAATTCTTTAGAACGCAAGTGTAGTAAATCATCTTACCCGAACTGCTTTGTGCGGCGGATCAAACCTTGTGAAAAGCAAGTTTTTCGTTTAATTCATGTTTGACAATTATCTGCGTGAAACCATGTTTACATGTTCCATTACTGCTTACAGTCGTCTGGTCTTATTAAGTTTAAGTGGAAGTTGGACGCTTGCTGTCAAACTGTTCGGAGGAAATAAATGTGCAACACATAAGAATCTTAGTTTACATATTTTCTTAGATTTTTCTCTTTTTGTAATTTAAAAGGCTTAGAAGATACGACAATGAAAGATTACCCCAGACTGGAAACTGTTCTACCATGTTCGTGCCGTATCACCAATTTTAAACGCAGGTCTGTAGACCCGTGAAGAAATAAAGAAATAAATAGGAAAAATTAGCTTTCCGTCTAGAAAAGGTTAAGGAAGCTGAGCCACTAGCTTGTTGCAGGGAGTGTGTAAAGTTGGAAGCTGCATCCCGGCATTCGTCTGGAGGGCTGTATGGAATCTACGGATAACCTTTATCAACATATACCGATATGGTTTTGAACTTTGCCTCTTCCGAATGCGACACCTACCTCTTGACTACTGTAGCTTCTCTCTAGTTGTAAGATATGACGATTAAAACATTAGGAAAACCTTCATTCGAGGATGCGCATTTCATTGACAGCATCACTCGCATGCAGTTTCCACCGTGAGCCTAGAAACGACGAGTAGTATCTAGCAAGAGTGC
Source organism: Schistocerca americana (assembly GCF_021461395.2). Lineage (NCBI taxonomy): Eukaryota > Metazoa > Arthropoda > Insecta > Orthoptera > Acrididae > Schistocerca > Schistocerca americana. The sequence goes on from NC_060122.1 coordinate 672,669,867, forward strand.
AGCTTGGTGCGTGGGATGCGATAATGCGCAACCGGGCATCAGTGTGTGTGCTTTTAGGAGGATCGTGGCAGTGATGGAAACGCTCAGTGGCAGCTATCGACGCCGCCTGAGCACCTTGGGGGAGCTGTCCCCCCCCCCCCCCCCTCCCTGCTCCCAGCCCGCCATAAAGGCGTCCCATCGATCGCCTCCGACCGCCGTGGCTGGCAGGAGCTTCGGCTGGCGGCTGCCGCGATAGCAAGGGACAGAGGGTGCCGCCTCGCTGCTTCCTGACCAGCCGGGGCTCACTGCGTGCCTGGAAGTCAGCTTCACGTTAAGTGTGTGCTCACGTTACTACTGTTGTGGCGTAGGGCCACAGTCCATTACGGGCTCCTGTTCTCCACTGGTGGTGGAAATTGCCTCGTACTTTCACTCACGAAATTCGTCAATGAGCACACTGAACGGCGTCAACGCGATGTACATCAACTGATGCCAAAGACTACTCCTCTAAAGAACTGATTTAACTAGTGGCATCTCGACGATCATTTTACACTTTATGCGGATGGACATATTGTGTAGAACAGTGCTAACTATAAATGAGCTACAATCTAGCATTCAAACCTGTATTTAAAGGTATAAATCATATAATAAATCGGTTTCCCCATTCATAAACAAGTTACTTCTTTACTGACGTATCTTTAGGTTATTACAAAAAGCCTGATTTTTTTTTTTTAATTTTTACCTTTCGTCAATTGTACAGGCTTCCAGGTAAACTGAAGTCGGTTTACACGGTGTTTCCATAACTTTTCTACTTCTTTTCTTGAGGTTTCTCGAGTCATACAGTGCGAAACTGAGAACTTAATGAGGTATCATTTCCTAGGCACACCAGTGTGCCCTTCGGGCAGACTCGAACTCGGCTACTTCTAATGATCACAGTAAGGGTACTGTGAGAGGATCAGTTGCTCCCACACTCGAACCCGGCTACTCTGTACGCAGGTAGCATGACGGCTCGACCGTTGGTATGAGGTCAACGGGGCTGATGTTCGTGGCCCTACCCTGTCAGTCCTGTAAACGACAGCATCTTGCTAACATCTGCGGAGAATCGCAGTTTTCCGTTGTGTAGTTCAAGTTAGTCATCAGAGCGAAAAATATGACCAAGTCTCATTTTGCAGCCTATTTTTATTGAACTTCCTCATATACATTTAACCGGCAATGGCTGTAAATTCAAACCTTAAAAAAAGAGCGACTGAAGAATGTGATGGCGGTACCGTGCTAAAAATTCGCGGTTTTCTGTTAAATTATTTACTGTATGCAACGAAAATTTATTTTCGCGTTTGGAAGACACGACCACACACCATTTCCAGAACACATGTTAAACATAATACTATCGAATTCCCTTAAAACAAAACGCGAAGCTTTGGATGAAAAACCATCAAACATTATACGCAAAGAAGTAGATGACAAGGTAGATGACTATCTGAAAACTGTGAACACGTTAACGAGGAAAGATGTAAGGTATATAAGCAACAATATTAGTCACGCTCCTTTGAAGAGTATGACGAAACTGCCAAAATCCACGATGAAAATTCAGATTGCCTTATCGCAGATGGAAGTGACGACAATAAAAGGTGAAGCCTTTGTCCTTAATAATGATACGACAAATGGTCACGCTGTTTTTTCAACCGACTCCGATCTACAATACCTTTGTCAGCAGGAGCCACTTTTGGTGGTTGGTACTTCTTCAATAAGCAGCGAAATACTTTCTCTAGTTTTCATGATCCACAGCTACAGTAGAGGTTCGAATATAATAGAATACAGTTGTTCCTAAACTTACGTTATTCCTAAAGTTAGATATACATTTTTCATGACACCAAGCTTTGTGTTCATTGTTTCAGACGCTTCCTTAATAAACTTCCATCTTTTAGATTTCTACAAACATTATTTTTTCTACATATTTCACGCCGTGAAAAATACAAACACTTGGTTTGGCTTCGATGTACAAAAAAGCGCAGAACCACGAAAAAGGTCAGTGGCTGGATTATATCTCAACAACTTAGTTACTAAAAGCCCGAAGACATTTCATGATGTTTTGCTGACTTCGTCAGCATACAACTACAACAACAACACCAAAATCTTACCAAAATTTGCCAGTTATGTAACTGACAATTACATTGATGACATTATGCACTATTTCATCCTCATGTTTGGGCAGCAGATTGCGTTTCCTAATAGAGAACGACTGACGCTTTTAAAAGCTTTCATTCCGGTTTCAATGCTTCGCGTGAATCTCCTCACCCAAATATCTTAAAGTTTGTGAAAAGTCTGAAGCTTGAAGAAACTGATACCTATGTAAGAACTAACTCTGCAAAAAATGGCCACATCATCAAACGAACTCAGAAAAACGGGAAGAGGTAAGCTTTCCTACACCGGAAATTAGATTTATTCAGAAGTACTGAAAATAGCAAATTAAAATTTATGAAGTACGTTTCATGTAAAGTAGCCGCGAGCAGAACAGAAGATAAATGAAATGCAGTTGTTTTCAGGAAATATTGTATATGAAATTTTGTCATAAAATCTTCGTGTTTATGTATAATTTTTCATTTATATCTTATGTTTACAATATTCTTTAAGAATGTTCTAAATAGTGGCGGATGTTGGTCACTTGCCCCATTGAGATCTCGAAGCGTTTGCCGAGTTGGGGCAGTTGGTCTAACAAGAGTAGTTAGTTGCCGAGTGCGAGGGTTCCGCACGGAAGGTGCTTTGAGAAGGGTTTGTCGAATTCGAGTGTTTCGTTTTCCACAAGCAGGTGGAGTTGCGAAGTTCAGGCGAACCGTGTCCTCCTCCTCTCACACAGTGTGGGGGAACGAGCCCTTCTTCAGCCTGGAGTTTACGGGCGAGCTTTAGCTTAATCCTCCTAAATGGATTGTGGTTGGGACGACTAGGCTCATCTCAATGGTAGCAATTTCTGTGACGGCCTGTGTTTTCCAACACTCTCAGGGGAAGTTCCAAAAGTCCTCGCAGGAAACAGCACCTTCAAAAGCGTTGTCAGAGGACTTGTGGCTACGGAGTCTGGTTGGCTGAAAGTCTTTTATGTAAAATAATTTCTTGGGATGCTTCTGAAGTTTGAGAAGGGGGGATTGGGCAGCCCTCTTCGATGGAGATAGTGTTTTTTATTGTGTAGATCTACAGGGTGTTACAAAAAGGTACGGCCAAACTTTCAGGAAACATTCCTCACACACAAAGAAAGAAAATATGTTATGTGGACATGTGTCCAGAAACGCTTACTTTCCATGTTAGAGCTCATTTTATTACTTTTCTTCAAATCACATTAATCATGGAAACACACAGCAACAGAACGTACCAGCGTGACTTCAAACACTTTGTTACAGGAAATGTTCAAAATGTCCTCCGTTAGCGAGGATACATGCATCCACCCTCCGTCCCATGGAATCCCTGATGCGCTGATGCAGCCCTGGAGAATGGCGTATTGTATCACAGCCGTCCACAATACGAGCATGAAGAGTCTCTACATTTTGTACCGGGGTTGCGCAGACAAGAGTTTTCGAATGCCCCCATCCCCCCAGGGGGTCCACAACTCTTTTGTGGGTACGTGCGTAGCGAGCACGGGACCCCGAGCTAATGTGGCCCTCCTTCCTTTCCGGGCTGCATACCTTCCTTTTCCGCATCCTTCCCTATCCCCGTCTTCGCCCCCCCTCCCCTCACCTCTGGCTCTTTCCTTCCCTTTCTCCCCCTCTGGGAGTATGGTTTGTGCCTACGTCCGGAGACGGACGCTCGTAAATGTAACGCATTCTTCGCCTTCTCTGCTAGTATGTCTTCATCCTTCCTTTGTCCTTCTCTTTTCCTTCCTCTTCTCTTTACCCTTTCCTCCGCTGCGACGTTTCAGACCTCTCTTCCTTCCTTTCCCTTTCTTTGTTTTTCCCTTTCTCTTTCTTCCTCCCTGTGCGTGTCTGAAGGCCGACCCACGCATTTTCGTGCGTAGCCGGTGACGGGGTAACGCGGAATTCCCCGCCCCGGGTAGACAGGTAGGACACATACGTACCCGCTGGTAACGACCAGGCCCAGGGAGGGGTGATTACCCGAGCTGATACCTTCCGAAAGTGCCGATTGGTCCCTCCGTCCGTTTGTTGGGAGGTGTGACCTGAGGTGTGAACAATCACCTAAGGCGGGAGTGCCCTCAGAGAGGGCCCCCACAAGGGAGGAGCGCGCCATCGGAGACGCCGGTAATCATGGGGGATTCTTCCGCAATGGTTTCCTCACCTTCCACTATGTCTGCTCACAAGCGTAAGTTCACTGAGTCTCAGCCACAGACAGTTCTTCCATCGTTGCCACAGTTCCTTGTTGTTTCTCGGTCTGATGAAGGTCACGACTTCTCCACGGTCAACCCTTTCATTATTCAGAAAGGTGTCGACGCAATTGCAAATCCTGTAAAGTCTTGCTCCAGATTACGAAATGGAACCTTGTTGTTAGAAACAGTGTGCCCTCCAGGCACAAAAATTGCTGCGTACGTCACTTCTCCATACCTTCCCTGTCCGGGTGGAACCACACCGTACTTTAAATTCCTCGTGTGGAGTCGTTTATACACGCTCCCTCGATGGATTGTCTGACGACGAAATTCAGCACTACCTGTCTGACCAGGGCGTAACGGCTGTTCATAGAGTTATGAAAAGGGTTGACACGAACATCATTCCAACCCGCACTGTCTTCTTGACATTTGACAAAGTTCAACTCCCATCGAAAATCAAAGCAGGCTATGAGATAATTTCCGTTCGCCCTTACGTCCCAAACCCTACGCGTTGCTATCGGTGTCAGTGGTTCAATCACACCAGCCAGTCCTGTTCCAATCCAGCCAAATGTGTTATGTGTGGCAAGGATGCCCATGAGGGTGCTCGTCCACCTCCATCCCCTCGCTGCATCAACTGTATGAGTGACCACGCTGCTTCCTCTCGAGATTGCCCCATTTTTAAAGACGAAAAGCTCATCCAGGAAATCGGAGTGAAGGAAAAGGTGTCGACCTTTGCTGCTCGAAAATTATTCGCCAGTCAACAGCCCACCGTGACTCAGACAGGAAAATACAGCACTGTCCTTGCTTCTCCTCGGCCAACAAAGGAGGCGGCCACGCAGACTTGCGACCTCACCTTTAGTGCCACGGTCGTCAGATCGGCCAGCGCAAAGATCGCCCGATCAACCTCACCACTTTCGCTTGCCCACTCTACAGCTCACCCTTCATCGGGTTCTGCTAAATCTCGAGCCCAAAAGTCAGACACCAAGACTTCGAAAAAAGAGCATACTCGTGAAGATTTTTTTACGTACCCCAACTTCACAACCATCGTTTCCTCCTTCATCTAAACATCATATTTCCAAGAAGGCTAATAAGAAACCCGGTTCATCTTCTTCTCCGCCAAGGCGTGTCTCATCTACAGCACCACCTGGCGGAAACCGCCCTCGGCCGTCTTCTGTGTCGCCAATGCGCACTGCTGGCGGCCGATCAACCGGCCGATCGCTGGTGGCAGGAGCTGCTCCTGAACAACCTATGGGTCAGGATCTTTTGCCTTCGGCTGAATGCCATTCCATGCTGTCGGTCGCAAGCTCTGAGCAGTCGTTGAGTTGACGGCAACCTTGGTCACATTCCTCCATTTTCTGTTCACCCTATGTCCATTATCCACTGGAATATCCGCGGCATTCGAGCCAATCGGGATGAATTGTCGATCCTCTTACGATCCTACTCGCCGGTCATCTTCTGTCTTCAGGAAACAAAGCTGCGTCCCCATGACCGCTTTGTTATCCCCCATTTTCAGTCCGTCCGATTTGATCTCCCCTCTGTTGAAGGCACTCCAGCCCATGGAGGACTCATGATTCTTCTCCTTGATACTCTCCATTATCACCCAATCCACTTACACACTTCTTTCCAAGCTGTCGCTGTCCATCTTTCCCTTTCTGGATATACCATTTCTCTTTGTACTGTATACATTCCATCGTCCACACCAATGGCACGAGCTGATCTCCTTCATCTTCTCGGTCAGCTTCCACCCCCCTATTTGCTGGTTGGGGACTTGAATGCCCACCACCCACTTTGGGGATCTCCACATCCTTGTCCACGTGGCTCACTATTGCTAGACGTCTTCCACCAAGCGGATCTAGTTCGCCTCAACACTGGGGTCCCTACATTTTTGTCTGCCTCCACGACAAATATCTCTCATTTGGACCTTTCGGTCGGTACTGTTCCGCTAGCTGGGCGCTTCGAATGGTTCGCCCTTGATGATACACACTCGAGTGATCACTTTCCATGTGTCCTATATGCGCCCGCGACGCTGGAAGTTTGGCCAAGCCGATTGGACACTTTTTTCGTCTCTAGCGACATTCGATGACCGTCACTTTCCTAGCGTCGACGATGAGGTCACACATATTGCCGACGTTATTCTTACAGCTGCGGAACGTTCAATACCACGCACCTCCGAATTGCCCCGGCGCCCCCCAGTTCCTTGGTGGAACGAGGCATGCCGTGACGCAATACGTGAGCGGCGACGTACTCTTCGCGATTTCCGCCACCATCCTACTTTGGCCAACTGCATCCGCTATAAGCAGTTCCGTGCGCGATGCCGTCGCGTCATCCGCGATAGCAAGAAGGCAAGCTGGAATTCCTTTATTAGCTCATTTAACACCTTCACTCCCTCCTCGGAAGTTTGGAGTCGGATTCGTCGGTTAGCAGGCGCGCCTAGTTTCGCCCCGGTCTCTGGGCTCACTGTCGCGCGTGATACGTTAGTGGACCCCGTCGCAATTTCTAACTCCTTGGGTAAACACTTTGCTGAGATTTCGAGCTCTTCAAATTACCCGCCAGCGTTTCTCCCGAAGAAACGTGCAGCGGAAGTGCAACCTCTTGCTTTCTTCTCTCAAAATCGCGAAAGCTATAATACTGTTTTCTCCATGCGGGAACTCCAACATGCACTCTATTCTTCTCGCTCTCCGCCCCAGGACCGGATGGTATCCACATCCAAATGTTGCTGCATTTATCAACCCATAGTCTGCGTTACCTCCTTCGCATTTATAATCGAATTTGGACCGACAGTACTTTTCCCAGACGCTGGCGGGAAGCTATCGTCGTTCCTGTTCCGAAACCTGGAAAGGACAAACATCTCCCCTCTAGCTATCGCCCCATTTCTCTCACGAGTAGTGTATGTAAGGTTTTGGAGCGTATGGTGAATTGCCGTTTAGCTTGATGGCTGGAGTCCCGCTGTCTTTTAACACCTGCCCAATGCGGTTTCCGAAAGCATCGTTCTGCAGTTGACCATCTTGTTGCTATCTCCACTTGTATCATGAACAATTTTCTCGGGAAACGCCAAACAGTAGCAATATTTTTTGATCGGGAGAGAGCATACGATACCTGTTGGAGGACAGGCATCCTCCGCACACTGTTCTCTTGGGACTTTCGAGGTCGGCTGCCCCTTTTTCTTCGCGAATTTATGGCAGAGCGCACATTTAGAGTGCGGGTGAACACTACTCTCTCCCGTACTTTCTCCCAAGAAAACGGAGTACCCCAGGGCTCCGTGCTAAGTGTTGTACTGTTTGCTATTGCCATAAATCCAATTATGGGTTGTCTCCTTCCTGATGTCTCGGGCTCCCTCTTTGTGGACGATTTTGCAATATACTACAGCTCTCAATGGACCAGCCTTCTTGAACGACGTCTTCAAGGATGTCTCGATCGCCTCTACTCTTGGAGCATCGAAACCGGCTTCCGTTTTTCTCCCAGTAAGACGGTTTGTGTTAATTTTTGGCGACGTAAGGAGTTTCTTCCACCCTCCTTACATCTAGGACCTGCCAACCTTCCGTTTTCGGACGTCGCTAAATTCTTGGGTCTTATGTTTGACAGAAAACTGTGCTGCTCCTCCCACGTTTCCTATCTTTCGGCTCCGTGTCTGCGATCGCTCAACACCCTACGTGTCCAGAATGGTACCTCCTGGGGAGCGGACCGAGTGGTCCTTCTCCGCCTCTATCGCGCCTTAGTGCGCTCGAAATTGGACTATGGAAGCATTGTTTACTCCTCTGCTCGGCCGTCTATTCTTCGTCGTCTCGACTCTATCCACCACCGTGGATTACGTTTAGTGTCTGGAGCTTTTTACACCAGCCCTGTGGAAAGCCTTTTTGCTGAGACTGCTGAACCTCCGCTGTCCAATCGGCGAGCAGTCCTGAGTCGCTATGCTAGCCATCTGTCTTCCAGCCCATGACATTTTTTTTCGACAACTCCTTTGATGTAGGGTATGCAGGCCGCCCCTCTTCCCTACTACCACCGGGAGTCCGCTTCCGTCAACTGCTCCATTCTCTTTCCTTCCGCTTTCCTAAAACCTTCTTGACAACTTGGGGTACAGCACCGCCTTGGCTCCGTCCCCGGATCTGCCTGCTCCGTGACCTTTGTCGATTTCCCAAGGATGGTACCCCTTCACTTGTTTATCGTCGGGCATTTGCTGCTCTATGTGCACAAATGAAGGAAGCCACATTTATTTACACTGATGGCTCGAAAACATCGTTAGGTGTAGGGAGTGCCTATATTCTTGGCGACACCCCAAATCGATTTCGGCTTCCCGACCAGTGTTCGGTTTATACTGCGGAGCTTTACGCTGTTCTCCAGGCTGTCCACTACATCCGCCGCCATCAGCGGATACAGTATGTTATCTGCTCAGATTCTCTCAGCTCTCTCCTCAGTCTCCAAGCTCTTTACCGTGTGCACCCTCTGGTCCACGGGATTCAGGACTGTCTGCGCTTGCTCCACCTGAGGGGCATCTCGGTGGCGTTCCTCTGGCTCCCGGGACACGTTGGTATCTGTGGAAATGAGGCGGCTGATATTGCGGCCAAGGCTGCAGTCTCTCTTCTTCGGCCAGCTATTCAATCGATTCCCTTCGCCGGTCTACGGAGCGTTTTATGTCGTCGTGTCGTTCTTTTATGGCACGCACATTGGTCGACACTTCCCCATAAAAAATTGCGGGACGTGAAAGCTCTTCCTTGTGCTTGGACCTCTTCCTCCAGAACGCGTCGTCGGGAGGAGATAATTTTAACTAGACTCCGGATAGGGCACTGTCTTTTTAGCCATCGACATCTTTTAAGCGGCGATCCTCCCCCACTCTGTCCCCACTGCTCTCAGCTGTGGACGGTAAGACACCTTTTAATTGAGTGCCCCTATTTTACTCCGTTACGCGCCCATCTACAGCTGTCGCCTGATATATCGTCAATTTTAGCAGACGACACGCGCTCGGCCGATCGCCTTCTCGAGTTTATTAGTGCCAGTGAAATGACGTAAGTCATTTGAAGCTTTTTTTTTCTTTTTTTTTTGGGACAACCAACCCCTTTCTGTAGTGGATTTTTAAGCCTTCCTTCTGCTTTTAGTTTCTCCACTTTTTTGAGTTTCGTTGCCATTGCTGCTGGTTTCCATTTTCGGATTTTACTGTTTCCTGAGACACTGACCGGGTGCTAATGACCATCGCAGTTTTGCGCCCTAAAACCAAAACAAAAAAATGCCCCCATAAATGAAAGTCAAGAGGGTTGAGGCCATGGAATTGGTCCGCCTCTACCAATCCATCGGTCACCTAATCTGTTGTTGAGATGCGTACGAACACTTCGACTGAAATGTGCAGGAGTTCCATCGTGCATGAACCACATGTTGTGTCGTACTTGTAAAGGCTTATGTTCTAGCAGCACAGGTAGAGTATCCCGTATGAAATCATGATAACGTGCTCCATTGAGAAAGGTGGACGAAACTAAAATGAGCTCTAACATGAAATTAAGCGTTTCCGGACACATGTCCACATAACATCTTTTCTTTATTTGTGTGTGAGGAATGTTTCCTGAAAATTTGGCCGTACCTTTTTGTAACACCCTGTATATCAGAAGTCGGTAGTAGACGATCCTTCGTGATCAACTAAGTTACTTAGTGCAGTACGTAATTTTGAGTAAATCCAAAACTCTGCTTAGCTCTTTCATGTTTTTCTTGGCGAGTGTCGTGGAATTGTGAACGTGGACTTGTTCAGTAAACGAAGGCCTCGGAGCACAGCGGAAACCATCAGCTGGGTGGAAGTGGTGTAGGATAAAAGTGGGAGACTTCGCTGGGTTAATTGCTACCAATAAATTTCATTCGTATCCGTGCAAATTTTAGTATGGTGTTTCCAGTGTTTTTTTTAACTCTTTTCCTGTTCTGTTGTTCAGATAATTATCAACGGCAGTTGCTCATTGTCGTTTGACGGTGACGTAAATCTCAGCGGTGATGTAAATGTCAGCGGTGAGCATATTCCAGTCCAGTGGTCAGACCTCGTAATCTTTTATGAACATAGTCAGGTAGTTGCAGGTCTTCTAATTATTGACTTTTGAATTGTCTCGCGGGCCACAGTGAGGCTGGCGACCGCTATTTTAACTGATTTCGGTAGAGCAACGAAGCAGAGAATTCATCCGGGACTGCTAGTAAACAATTCCGTTTAAATCCATGGAGCAGTGCGTCTCGTGATTCGTCCCACACGCGGCAAGCCGCCAAGAGTGCGAAGACTCAGACCGCGGCCGCGACGCCACGGAAGCTCCGAAGAACGGACGAAAGGAAAGTTTCAAACTACACTTGAAGAAAAAAGACAGCCTGTAAAGCTGGCGATATGCAGTGTAAAATGTTAACAGTAACTCGTCTGTAAACTGGAATATATGATGAACGAGGTTTTTGTCCATTGTACTGTAACACTGCACCATAATGCCACAATGCGTAGTCTCTACAGCCGATCGTGTAGTAGTTAACTGAGGGATCTTTCTTTTAATAAACAGATTTAACGGTAAAGGGCCTGTTACTGGTGCTCGAGTGGTCCATGATTTTGTAATAAAAGTTCAGACCATTTTGCCTTTTTAAGACAGAACGGAAAGGCTTTTCAAAGATTGAAAAGAGGTAGTAAAAAAATATTGGCACGGAAAACGTAACGGTGCTAAATGGATGGCCGTTGTCGAAAGCCTCTTCGATCTCGTTAGCCGTCTGTAGGTCTTCTTGGCAGCTGAGAAGTCTGAACTAAACATACAAAACATCGCACTGATGAGTGCCTCTTTGCTTGTGCAACCTGAGCTAAAAAAAAAAAAAAAAAAAGCAGCTTCAAATGGCTCTGAGCGCTATGGGACTTAACATCTGAGGGAGGTCACCAGTCCCCTAGAACTTAGAACTACTTCAACCTAACTAACCTAGGGACATCACACACATCCAAGCCCGAGGCAGGATTCGAACCTGCGACCGTAGCGGTCGCGCGGTTCCAGTCTGTCGCGACTAGAACAGCTCGGCCTCTTCGGCCGGCAGCCTGTGCTGTGGAGGATAGTGTCATCTAAGAGTACCCGTGATAGTGTGAAACTTTGCGAATGAGAATGGTTGTGAAGTTGAACGAAAGGGAATTGCAGACTGTAAGAATATACCTAACATTACAGCCAAAACTGAGGACGACAGTATGAAATTAGAAACAACGCTTTATACTAACTTCAATCTTATTACTTTTCTAACTTACCTACTTTTGAATCTGTTCAACTCCCATAGTTCTCCGATGGACAACCTTTCTAAATGCGCTGAACGTTCGGCAGTACTGGACGTACCCTAATTTGGCGAGTGTCAAGAACACGCTATGCACCCAGGAACGTCGTCGAACATGATCTATTTGGTTGTCAAGGTGTAGCGGTGTGGGTAGGGATAATGTTGCATCTGCGTACTGACCTCCAAATCTTTGAACACGGTAAACTCACAGCTGATCGTTATTGTGAAACCTTACTCCTTCCGCATGTCCGCCTTTTCAGGGGTGCTTTCGGTCCTGACTACATTTTTATGGATGACAATGCGAAGCCGAACAGCGCAGGTGCAGGAGCTCTTGGAATGTTCAGGTCATTCGGCGAATGGACTGGCCTGCACGTTCCTCCGATTTAAATGCTTTCTGTCGCGTGTGGGATGCGTTGGGGAGACACGTTGCAGCACGTTCACATACACCAACTCCCATCCAGCAGTTGTCAACCGCAATGGTGGAGGAATGGAACGCCCTACCACAAGAACTCCTTACCAATCCTGTGGCCAGCATGGGAGCACGTTGCAGAGCATGAATTGCCGTCCGTGGGGATCACACAGTCTATTAAGAACCATGTTCCGCCGTTTGTGACGTCCAGGGACTATCATCAATCGCGTTGACTTCAGTGTATTTATGGTCTTTGAATAAAAGTATCATTTCTGTTAGTCTCGTTGCGTATTTCGTTCAGTTAGCTTCTGTGCCTTTCTGTAGTAGTACTTTCTATGTACGGTCCAAGTTTCATCGATTTATGTTCCTTGGCAGCGACACGTCATGCGAAAGTTACTTTCGTTCTCAAGTTTTGAACACCAACGTTTCCTAGGTCTGTTGTCTCCGATTTTTGTATATCTTTACGGTTGTGGATTGGAAATGATGAATTTCGATATTTCTGCAATCCATTGCCAGCCTGCGCATTGTTTCGGCTCTCTAAGAGTCGTTGTTGGCTGCATAAACGAGAAGCATAAGTGAGAAATCAACCCATGCAGACGACTGTGTTCCGAGGTCATTTATGTAACTGCTGGCGATAAAGTTTGGCGCAGCTCGGTGATAAACCTCTCGCTGCTTCTGAGTCGTAAGGAGAAGCCAGTGTGTTCACTGCGTCGTTAGCATGCCGCTAGTAACTGCCGGTGCTCGTCTCCAGGGTGAGCTTTGTGCTGAGGAAGTAGTAATACCTCAGGAGACGCTCACTTCAGATTCCGGAAACATTCGCAGTTAGTACAGATCCCCCTTTCACTGAACTTGAAACTGGATATGTCAGTTTAAAGGACTCAACTGGAAGTAAGAGGCTTGACGAAAGGGAAAAAGAAAGAGGTCCGCGTTCGCCCGTCGTTTGAGGAAATAGAGTATCACAAAGAAGACTTAGAGCTTAAGGGAAACAAGGGAGGCCACCGTGAGCACAAAGCGTAGAAACAGTAATTCAGAAACCTGATTTGTATATGAAAGGAGCTGATTCCAAAACCAAATCTGCTTTTTAGTAATAAAATAGCTCATCTTATTCCCGGATTGCTCCCGATGAATATATGAATGAGTCATTCGTCGTGGCCACCACCATTACTTTCTCTAATCATGCGTACCATAGGTAATAATGCATTCCTTGTGGCATTTTTAAATGTACAAAATGTGATCAACAGAATGATAATGTACCGACTTACTGCAACAATTGTCTTTAGGGATTTCCGCCTCAAAGAGATCTAAGGAGATAGGTTTTGTGTGCTGGACTAATCACAGCAGCCTGATGTAGACTCAAGATCTTCTCGTTTCGTACATCGCTTCTAACTGTGATGTATAATATATGAACTAAGAAATGAGATACCTACCGTCGTTTTTTGGTGTTCGTTTCACAATGTATGTTATAGCGCTGTAAGCAACGTGCTCACTTTTGTTTGATGTGGTAGTGAGCTAGTAAAGCTGAATGGTTGAAAGACCAGAGGCGACGGTCAGAATTTCTTGCATATATGGCGATTCACAGAATTTCTTGCATATATGAGGATTCAGAGAAACTACGGAAGTGGGCTTTCCTGACGAATTAGTTCATATGGTAAAGCTTCCGCTGCATGGCGTAGTAAAAGCTGATGGGGAGTTACAGGACTGCCATTGGCCTTGCCTCGATGATACGCAGGTTCTTGTCAGGTCACCGAAGTTAACTAACGTTGGGCGTAGCCATTACTCCTGGATGGGTAGCTGCCTGGATACGCCAAGTGGGGTTGGCAGGTTTCCCTTCGCCTTTACAACAAGGGGGAGGAGGCATGGTGGCGTGAAGTTGCTGACCATCGACTCTGCGTCAATGTCCGTGATTAAACTGTAAATTTCCCTGCAGTGTAACAAGTCCTCACTTCATGAGACAATGCGGAGAGGGTTTGCAACACTGTTGACGGTGATCAGAGTATCGGATGGGGATGTTAACCACGGCCGCCCAGTTGGTGCTGTTCGAGAGGAGTAGGCCATGTGCCGCCGCTGAGTTTCACCTTCTCGCATCATCATCATCATCCAGCAGTTTTCTAAAACATAATACCACACAAAACACATATTACGTCACCTGTCCTTATCAGATACATTTAAACCCACAATTCTCACATTTCCAATTAGGCGGACGAACCTGCCCTTCGGGTTCTCGAAGCCATTTTTTTAGTTGAAGGACGCTTCCCGACTTCTATTCAGAATCTAGGTAATAACCAAGAAATCAAAACTGCGGTATGTCGATGTGGAGTTAATTTGAATCATGGGAGTAGCTCATCCTCATCATCGAGCGATATGTTAACAGTCCCGATGTTGCGATCATCTTCACTAGCAGCTATTTCCGATTCGGCTTTGTTGACCTCAGTAAACCATTTCCGGTGAGAGACATAATGGTTTCTTTACCAAGGCCTCGGGTGATTTCCGCTTTTTTTTAATTCACATGAGCTAATCCGCAATGTAATCACGGAATGATGATGCGCTGCAGTGGTATGGTTTGGGACTCAAAATCGAGAGTATGGCTGTTAATATCCCCGTTGGTCCGGTTTTGCGTGGTTTCCATAAATCGCTTAAGGTTGGCTCTGAGCACTATGGGACTCAACTGCTGAGGTCATTAGTCCCCTAGAACTTAGAACTAGTTAAACCTAACTAAGCTAAGGACATCACAAACATCCATGCCCGAGGCAGGATTCGAACCTGCGACCGTAGCGGTCTTGCGGTTCCAGACTGCAGCGCCTTTAACCGCACGGCCACTTCGGCCGGCTCGCTTAAGGTGAATGCCTGGATAATTCCTTTGAAAAGAACACGGCCGCTTCTCCCTTCCTCTCCACTCGAATTCCACCCTCAACTTCTATTATCCTAGCGTGCTCTCCTCGATGTCAACGGGACGTTAAAGTCTAATCATTTTTCATTCCATTTTCTGTGTAGTGAACTCCATGCCGTCCGCTAAAATTAGAGCATTTGGCCATAGTTCTCGTCTTATCTCCGGTCTCATTTTGGGTGAGAGGGGGGGGGGGGGAGGGGGGCGCAGAGGAGAGGGTGCTTAAAAACGGTGTCTTTACAGATGGAGCCCTGTCACACACTATGCATGTTGCGACAATCGACAATTTTGCTGATCTGCACTTTCTTAACCAGTAGTTCTCACCCTGCGACACTATATCTTTGACAGCATTTAGGTATTCACAGAATTACGTAAGCCTTGCACAAGATGATGATTGTGTAACCGTCGTAACGCTTTGAAGATGAAATGAAAATTTTATGTCTCACACATAATTCTACTTACATTTCGTTTTGATTAACTTTCACTATTCTCGAAACATTCCATAGTAGATGAAATTTTCAAGCGAATCATTATTTTGAGGTGACAGAAGTTGGGTTGGGTTGATTTGGTGGAAGAGACCAAACAGCGAGGTCATCGGTCTCATTGGATTAGGGAAGGATGGGGAAGGAAGTCGGCCGTGCCCTTTCAAAGGAACCATCCCAGCATTTGCCTGAAGTGATTTAGGGAAATCACGGTGACAGAAGTCATGGGATAACTATCCACATGGCGATCGTATTGCATACATAAGATACAAAAGGCCAGTGGATTGGCGGAACTATCATTCGTACTCCCTTGATTCATGTGAAAAGTTTTCTGACATGATGAAGGCCGCACGATGGGAATTAAGAGTTGAACGCGGAATGGTAGTTTGAGCTACAAACATGAGACATTCCATTCGGATATCGTTAGGGAATTCGGTATTCAGAGATAGTGTCAAGAGAGTGCCTAGAATTTCATATTTCAGGCATTACCTCTCACCGTGAACAGCGAGATGGCCGACGGCCTACGGCCTACATTTCACGACCGAGAGCAACAGCATTTGCTTAAAATTGTCAGTGCTAACAGACAAACAACAAGCAAAAAAAAAGTTCTAACAGGCCTTGAAGGCCCAACTACCGACCGGCCGCGGTGTCATCCCGGGCCCTTGGGCGTCACCGGATGCGGGTACCGAGGAGCATGCGTTCAGCACACCGCTCTCCCGGCGGTTGTCAGTGTTCGTGACCGGTGCCGCTACTTCTCAGTCAGGTAGCTCCGCAGTAGGCCTCACAAGAACTGAGTACATCCAGCTTGCCAACAGCACTCGGCTTACCCTGGCAGTGACCCACTCAAGTCCTAGCCAAGCCTGACAGCGCTTAATTTACGTGACCTGATGGGAACCGGTGTTACCACTACGGCAAGGCCATTGGCAGCAGACAAACAACACAGTGAAATAATACCATAAATCAATGTGGGACGTACGACGAAAGTATCAGTTAGGATAGTGCGGCTAAATTTGGCGTTAGTGGGGTATAGCTGTGGACGAGCGACACTAGTGGCTTTGCCAACAGCACGACACCGCCTTTAGTGCCTCTGCTGGGCTGGGCTGACCATAACGGTTGGACCTTAGACTAATGGAAAATCGTGGCCTGGTCAAATGAATCCCGATTTCAGTTACGAGCTGATGGCAGGGTTTGAGTGTGGCGCATGCAACACGAAGCCAGTTGTCAACAAGGCACGGTGCAAAATGGCTCTGAGCACTATGGGACTTAACTGCTGTGGTCATCAGTCCCCTAGAACTTAGAACTACTTAAACCTAACTAACCTAAGGACACCACACACATCCATGCCCGAGGCAGGATTCGAACCTGCGTCCGTAGCGGTCACGCGGTTCCAGATTGTAGCGCCTAGAACGGCACGGCCACTCCGGCCGGCGGCACGGTGCAAGCTGGTGGTGGCTCCATAATGGTGTGAGCTGTGTTTGCATGGAATGGACTGGGTCCTCTGATCCAACTGAACCGATCGTAGACTGGGAATAGTTATGTCAGGCTACTTAGGGACCAATTTTCAGCCATTTATAGACCTTACGGTCTCATGACAGAGCTCCATATTACCGAGCCGCAGTTGTTCGCGATTGGTTTGAAGAACATTCTGGACAATTCGAGCGAATGATGTGGCTACCCATTTCGCCTGACTTGAATTTATCGAACACAGCTCGCGCACAAAACCCTGCACCGACAACACTACCCGAGTTATGCACGACTGTAGAGGCATGCGGCTCAGTATTTCTACATGGGACTTCCCACGGCCTGTCGAGCGCATGCCATGTCGACTTGCTGCACTATGCTGGGCAAAAGGAAACTCGACACGATAGTAGTAGGTATTCCGTGACTTTCATTTCCTCAGTGTAAAATAAATAAACCGGTGTAATTTTGAGTCGTCCTGTTTCCGTTGTAACATACCGTGGTATGCCTTGTCTCGTCAGCTATGTTTCGTCATTCACGCACTATCACTAATCGGACAAATTTATAAAGCGATGCCTCAAAATATAATAATTTATCTGAAAATTTCTTTGCCAGAAAAAAAAGCGAACGTTTTGCGGAGTTAGTACATCTTCACGCTCACAGTATTTACGCAGGTAGTTTCTACAATTATTATTGCGAGTACAGTGATCTTCCCTTCTTTGAGGTAGGTACCTGTGTCGCAGTACTCTCGTCATCGTAGTACTTCCTTCAATAATTTGCACAGCTGAAACATTCTGCAACCTCTTTCCATCGAAACTGCCACGTCATTATTCTTCCCTTCAGCAAGAAATTTGTATAGTCGTAACAGCAAGCCGTCGAAACTCTCCGCGAAGCTTTTCAACGACACTGCAATCTTGCACCGCAAGGTAGAAACGCGCACAACTGCTAGGTGGAACGTGGCTGCGGTTCCTAGTTTCGTGACCAAGTTTGTTCACGCTACTGCGGGGACTGTAATTTTCTCTTGTCGTTTAAGACTTCCAGACGTTCAAAAACGTTGGGCTGTTGGAATTGTTAGGTAATAGTGAGGCTGTCAGACTACTTCCGAGCTTTTCTTCCCAGGTAGTGGGCTCTCCACAAGAGCTTCCGACGTGATAGCGAGTGACCAGCCTGATCGAAAGAACGACCCAGGTTCCCCCGCAGGGTCACCCGCCGTCAGTGTTCGAATGCGGCAGCGTGCGTGCGATGAGATTAGCGTCTCTCTCTCTCTCTCTCTCTCTCTCTCTCTCTCTCTCTCTCTCTCTGTCCACCTCTGCCTCCCTCCCCCCTTTCCCTTCCCTCGCTACCTCTCCCTCCCACCTCGCGCACGGTCGTGCTGCACGCCACGGCCACTCTGTCGCATGTACTGCGCCCCTCTGCTGGCAGCAGGCGCTCTATGCGATGCGTCACGCCTCGCGTGACCTCCCGGGCGATCACCTTGCAGCACATTCTTACCTTTCCACTAGTCGTCATAGGTTTGAACCTCTCTATTCAGTTGTTCTGCAGGAGATGAGGATAGTTTAACTCACCATTCAGTGGTAGCTATTGTGATCATATGAGCTATGAAGATGTGGGATAGGAAAAGATGAAACTTCCCGGTCATTCACAGAAACAATGTTTTAGTTTCCATGTGGTGGTGGTGATCGTCATGATGGTAGTGGTAGGGATGCGGCTACTGATGTATGGGGTTCAATCCTAAAACGGTCCTAAGTATCTTTCTGTCCTCTCTTTCCACTCAGACGGTAAGAAGTTACGTGAATGTGGAAAAAAGACAAACTCGAATACCGTCCAGTCATAAAATTTTGCCCAGCGTAGTGCAGCAACTCGACGTGGGATGGACTCAACAAATCTTTGCAAGTCCCTAGCACAAGTATTGAGCGATGCTGCCTCTATAGCCGTCCGTAATTGCGAAAGTGTTGGTGCAGGGTTTTGTGCACTTGCTAATCACTCGATTATGTCCCATAAATGTTCAGTAGATTGTATGTTGGGCAGATCTTTCGCTCGAAATGTCAAAAACGTTCTTCAGACCAATCGCAAACAGTTGTGGCCTGGTGACAAGGCGCATTGTCATCCACAAAAATTCAAACGTTCTTTGGGAACATGATATCCATAAATGGCTGCAAATGGTCTCCAAGTAACTGAATATAACCGAGGAGCCAGTCCATTTCATGTAGACATAGCCCACATCTTTATGGAGCTGCCACCAGCTTCCACAGCACCTTGATAACCTGGGTCCGTGGCTTTGTGGGATCTGCGCCACACTGGAACCCAATCCTTAGATTTACTAACTGAAATCGACACTCTTGTGACCAGACCACGGTGTTTTCCAGCAGTCTAGGGTCCATCGATAAGGTGAGCTCGGGTGAGGCGCTGCAAGCGATGTCGTGCTATTGCCAAAGGCACTCGCATCGGTCGTCTGCTGCCATAGTTCATTAACACTAAATTTCGTCGTAGGGCTCTAACGGATCGTTCGACGCACGTCCCACTTCGATTTCTGTGACTATTTCACGCAGTGTTGCTTGTCTGTTAGCAATGTCAACTCTACGCAAACGTTGCTGCTCTCGGTCGTTAAGTACAGGCCGTCGGGCACTGCGCTATCCATGGTGAAAGGTAATACTTGAAATTTGGATTTCTCAGAGCAATCTTGAGACTGTAGATCTCGGAATACTGAATTCCCTAAAGTTTTCTGAAATGGAATGTCCCATGTATCTAGCTTCAACTAACGTTCTGCGTTCAAAGCCTTTTAAGTCCCGCGTAGTGTCATAATTACGTGGGACACTTTCTCACATTAGTCACCTGAGTGCAAATGACAGCTCCGTCAGTGCACTGCCCTTTTATACCTTGTGTACGCGATACTACTGCCATCTGTATATGCATATATAGCTATCCCATGACTTTTGTCACCTCGGTGTATAATCATTTTCTCGTTTATTCGCAAAACGGCTTTTCTCCAAGATGGTCAACTATAAATGCATTCCAAAGCTGCAGTCGCATATGAAAACACAGATGACTTACTGGACTGCGAGCTTATGGAGCAGCTGGCCCCATGATGCACAAACTTTGCCTGACCAATTTACGATGAGAAGGCTTTGCATACCGTTTTGTCGACTTTTTTTTTAATTAACGTCCATTCCTTTATTACAAATAATAAAATTATTACAATAGCACAATATTAGTTTCCAGTTAATCTTACTTATTACAATGGTCTCAGTTATTTAATTGTCTTTACATTTTACATTTACGTACGTAGCTAATTCCGGCCTACTTAGCTCTTTGGCTAATCGCGACAGGTTACCGTCTCTAGGGGCGAGGGCCTTAGCCGGCTACTACCCCGATAGCTGCTGTAAGCTTTTTATTTCCTTTTTAATTTACCACTATTAACTACTTGTCTACTTCTACTGTTGCGGCGCTTCTACTGTACTAATCTACTGTTGTACTTCTAATCGCGCCCATTCTACACCTACATCTAGACCTATCTCAATCGGTAAATGGATAGGAGCCCTCCATAAGTTGCCGGCAGAACCTCTCCAGATCTCCGCGTCCGGACCCTTCCAAGACACACCGTGGTGTCGAGCGTACCCAGGCGGCCAGCCCGCTCAACGGTAGTCCGGCCGACATCTCACTACCCACGCCTACCCCCCCCCCCCTCCCCCCCCCCCCCCCCCCCGCTTTGTAGGTGAAGGAATGGCCACCTCGCATCACCGCCTCCGTCTCCATCTTCGTTGTCTTGTCCGGTGGCGCCGGGTAGCTTGGTGACCATATCTTACCCGGCGCTTATTGACTATCATCTGTTTACATACTGCGTGTATACTATATCTGACAGTTTATTCCCTTATGTGTCGAGTATTTGAGTTTGTTCAAGATTTCGCAGTACCTCTTTCACTTCTGTTGTTGTTAGTTGATTTCTTAGGTCGTCCACTTGTGCCGCAAGAGAGAGACAGCAAAAAACTGTGTGTTCAGGAGTCCCTGGACTAATCCCATAGTTGCACTCCCCTGAGGCTCTTTTCCCTATCGTGTGTAGATACGACGCATAGGGACCATGTTCAGTGAGGAAGTGTACCATTCCTCTACGTGGTGTTAGGTGTCTTATTTTTAGTCTTTTCCTTTGACTCGGTATTATTGCGTATAGTCTTCTCTCAGTATTGGATTCCTCCCACTGTTTTTGGCAGAGGTTAATTATTTCCTCTCTAATATCTCTTACGTTGCCTAAATATGTACCCATAATTTTTCTTTTTTTTCCCCACATCTCTTTTTCTTTGCCCAATAATTTGCAGCACGTTCTCTGATTACAAGATCCAGTGGCCGAATACTCTCCAAAAGCAAAATGGGCAATGAATTTCTAACCAGTGTTCGACCTGCTCTAAGAAAGAACTACAGATCTCGTTCGCCAATTTCGTACTGGCTTTGAGAAGTGGCCCATCGCTTTTCACCATAAGCGAAAAAGCAACCAGAGCAGCAGGTGAAGCATATGGGCCTGTACCAAAACAGCGGAGACCATCTCATTTACGCCAGCGTTCTCTTGGGTGATAAATAGTCTTCTTATCGATGTGGCAAAAGGAAAACAATAATTGGCGAATGCTATGCAAATCTTCTGGGCCAAGTGGATTGATAAAATAGTGCAAAATGCCCTGAGTTAGGAAAAAAAACGCAGCTTCTGAAAGGTGTGTTTGAAATGGGGGAACTGAATAAACTGACCTACGAATTATTGCCACATCCTTTCTCAGTTTGGAATTTGACACTCTGATTTCCAAGTAGATCATATCAAATTTTTATTATTATGAAGAGCCGTGGACAGATTTTTCGTACAGTTTCGGAGTTCAGGTATTTCCTCATTGGGTTTTCTGCTCAAAATACAATTTGTTGCTAAAGTAGGAAACTCAGAAAAAGAAAGGTGATCAGGGTGGTTAGGAGGACTTAGTCACTTATATATTTGGCTGCAGAGAATGTTTTTGAAGTAGCTGCCGAAATCACTTGCGAAAAATTTTGTTTTGTTATGTCGAATTATTTTAAGATGCTATTTTATCGAAAACTGACATGCTGAGATAGTGACTTTGTACAAAATACAGGTTTATTCTTGCAGAGAAGATAACAGCAACCAGCCACTTTCAGTAGTATTATTTATTCACATAAATAGCACCGTTACACACACACACACACACACACACACACACACACACACACACACACACACACACACACACAGAGTCACGCACGCTCATCAACTAAGGAATTTTCGCTCCAGGGGCAGTAAAAAGTGAAAACTAATATAAACAACAAGAAAACTGGATCTTAATGTGAAAAGCCGCCTGATGACGAACCTCTCAGTTTGAAACTGGTAACGGCGCTATTTATATGTATAAACAGGACTGTTAAAAAGAGGGTGGTATCTGTTTTCTTCTCTGCAAGAATCGACGTGTGTATTTACAAGATACTGGAGCACCACATGGTAATCTCTGACTCCTGACACACAAAATTTTCAGCAGCACTTTCGAATCTACACTCCTGGAAATTGAAATAAGAACACCGTGAATTCATTGTCCCAGGAAGGGGAAACTTTATTGACACATTCCTGGGGTCAGATACATCACATGATCACACTGACAGAACCACAGGCACATAGACACAGGCAACAGAGCATGCACAATGTCGGCACTAGTACAGTGTATATCCACCTTTCGCAGCAATGCAGGCTGCTATTCTCCCATGGAGAAGATCGTAGAGATGCTGGATGTCGTCCTGTGGAACGGCTTGCCATGCCATTTCCACCTGGCGCCTCAGTTGGACCAGCGTTCGTGCTGGACGTGCAGACCGCGTGAGACGACGCTTCATCCAGTCCCAAACATGCTCAATGGGGGACAGATCCGGAGATCTTGCTGGCCAGGGTAGTTGACTTACACCTTCTAGAGCACGTTGGGTGGCACGGGATACATGCGGACGTGCATTGTCCTGTTGTAACAGCAAGTTCCCTTGCCGGTCTAGGAATGGTAGAACGATGGGTTCGATGACGGTTTGGATGTACCGCGCACTATTCAGTGTCCCCTCGACGATCACCAGTGGTGTACGGCCAGTGTAGGAGATCGCTCCCCACACCATGATGCCGGGTGTTGGCCCAGTGTGCCTCGGTCGTATGCAGTCCTGATTGTGGCGCTCACCTGCACGGCGCCAAACACGCATACGACCATCATTGGCACCAAGGCAGAAGCGACTCTCATCGCTGAAGACGACACGTCTCCATTCGTCCCTCCATTCACGCCTGTCGCGACATCACTGGAGGCGGGCTGCACGATGTTGGGGCGTGAGCGGAAGACGGCCTAACGGTGTGCGGGACCGTAGCCCAGCTTCATGGAGACGGTTGCGAATGGTCCTCGCCGATACCCCAGGAGCAACAGTGTCCCTAATTTGCTGGGAAGTGGCGGTGCGGTCCCCTATGGCACTGCGTAGGATCCTACGGTCTTAGCGTGCATCCGTGCGTCGCTGCGGTCCGGTCTCAGGTCGACGGGCACGTGTACCTTCCGCCGACCACTGGCGACAACATCGATGTACTGTGGAGACCTCACGCCCCACGTGTTGAGCAATTCGGCGGTACGTCCACCCGGCCTCCCGCATGCCCACTATATGCCCTCGCTCAAAGTCCGTCAACTGCACATATGGTTCTCGTCCACGCTGTCGCGGCATGCTACCAGTGTTAAAGACTGCGATGGAGCTCCGTATGCCACGGCAAACTGGCTGACACTGACGGCGGCGGTGTACAAATGCTGCGCAGCTAGCGCCATTCGACGGCCATCACCGCGGTTCCTGGTGTGTCCGCTGTGCCGTGCGTGTGATCATTGCTTGTACAGCCCTCTCGCAGTGTCCGGAGCAAGTATGGTGGGTCTGACACACCGGTGTCAATGTGTTCTTTTTTCCATTTCCAGGAGTGTATTTTTAATTACTTGAATCATTTTGTTCCGTAATTCCACTCCTTAGACTTTTTTGAAATTTAAATTGGAATTGAAACCATTCAAATATTATAGAATTGATATACGGAATACATCGTAACTACCAACTGTACTCTAGCGTCCGGTGTCAGGTACTTTGCTGAATTGATCTATTCGTCACAAACAGGAAATGCGACTTATTATTTCACGGCTCGTTGTAATATTTTCTGTTTTTTAAGCGAAGTAATGATGGTAGATTCTGTAGTTACGTGCTTTGTATACTTCGGAGCGAACTTCTGCACTGCAGCTCGTGAAGAAAGCCTTCATAGGCCGCCCATTGACGGCAGCAGTAGCCATCGAACACCCGTGCCCGGATGGGCTGCTCGCTTCACTGCTGCACAAGGCGCTGCGGCAGTGAGCCAGGCAGGCGTACCAACTCTGCAGTCAACGGCAGGCCCCTCCGCCGCCGGCAGAAGAGGGTTTGTGGACTGATCTGGCGGCTTGCCAGCGCTTCCGCGTCACGTGTCGTGACGTCACTGCAGGGGGTGGAGCTCTGACGTCACGGGGTGGCGACAGCTGCCGTGACGTTGGAGGCCGCGCCGCGACCGCAGTGCGCCCTGCCGGCGAGTGCCGCGGTTGGGGCGGAACCGAAGTATGCCATCGAAGCTGCGCGATGTGGGAGAGGCAGACACGATGCTAATAGTGGAAATTCAAATATGGGAGTAGGCTGGTAGCTACTTGATACTGCCGTCTTGAGTATTACTGATTTACGCCACTGGTTTCCACACATTCGTTATTATATTGTGCTTGTACTATAGCACATTGCGACAATAATAAAAGAAATGAAGTAAGCTAATTTCTGTCATAGCCTTCTGAATCGTCGGAGTCACGTCGCAAGAGTTGAAGAGAAATTTATGTCCCACTGATAATAAGAAATACTTTCACAACAGATAAGCAGCTCTCTGCATTTTTTCCTAATTTGAGTTCATAACTTTGACTGGAACACGTGAGGCAATACTGACCTTACGGCTTACCTTAGAAGAAAGATTAAGGAAAAGCAAACCTACGTTTCTAGCATTTGTAGACTTAGAGAAAGCTTTTGACAATGTTGACTGGAATACTCTCTTTCAAACTCTAAAGGTGGCAGGGGTAAAATACAGGGAGCGAAAGGCTATTTATGGCTCTGAGACTATGGGACTTAACATCTGTGGTCATCAGTCCCCTAGAACTTAGAACTACTTAAACCTAACTAACCTAAGGACACCACACACATCCATGCCCGAGGCAGGATTCGAACCTGCGACCGTAGCGGTCACGCGGTTCCAGACTGAAGCGCCTAGAACCGCACGGCCACACTGGCCGGCGGCTATTTATAATTGGTACAGAAACCAGATGGCAGTTATAAGAGTCGAGGGACATGAAAGGGAAGCAGTTGTTGGGAAGGGAGTAAGACAGGGTTGTAGCCTCTCCCCGATGTTATTCAACCTGTATATTGAGCAAGCAGTAAAGGAAACAAAAGAAAAATTCGGAGTAGGTATTAAAATCCATGGAGAAGAATAAAAACTTTGAGGTTCGCCGATGACACTGTAATTCTGTCAGACACAGCAAAGGACTTGGAAGAGCAGTTGAACGGAATGGACAGTGTCTTGAAAGGAGGGTATAAGATGAACATCAACGAAAGCAAAACAAGGATAATGGAATGTAGTCGAATTAAGTCGGGTGATGCTGAGGGAATTAGATTAGGAAATGAGACACTTAAAGCAGTAAAGGAGTTTTGTTATTTGGGGAGCAAAATAACTGATGATGGTCGAAGTAGAGAGGATGTAAAATGTAGACTGGCAATGGCAAGGAAAGCGTTTCTGAAGAAGAGAAATTTGTTAACATCGAGTATAGATCTGTCAGGAAGTCGTTTCTGAAAGTATTTGTATGGAGTGTAGCCATGTATGGAAGTGAAAGATGGACGATAAATAGTTTGGACAAGAAGAGAATAGAAGCTTTCGAAATGTGGTGCTACAGAAGAATGCTGAAGATTAGATGGGTAGATCACACAACTAATGAGGAGGTATTGAGAAGGATTGGGGAGAAGAGGAGTTTGTGGCACAACTTGACTAGAAGAAGGGATCGGTTGGTAGGACATGTTCTGAGGCATCAAGGGATCACCAATTTAGTATTGGAGGGCAGCGTGGAGGGTAAAAATCGTAGAGGGAGACCAA
This sequence comes from Schistocerca americana, assembly GCF_021461395.2. Taxonomy (NCBI): domain Eukaryota; kingdom Metazoa; phylum Arthropoda; class Insecta; order Orthoptera; family Acrididae; genus Schistocerca; species Schistocerca americana. Next base: position 672,695,787 of record NC_060122.1, read on the forward strand.
GAGATGAATACACTAAGCAGATTCAGAAGGATGTAGGTTGCAGTAGGTACTGGGAGATGAAGAAGCTTGCACAGGATAGAGTAGCATGGAGAGCTGCATCAAACCAGTCTCAGGACTGAAGACCACAACAAAAACAAGAACTTTGTCTCGAATCTTAGACTTGTCCTCCCTTCTGTTCTTAGTCATCAGACAATGGTCTTCCGAGTTTTATCGCAGATTATATTAATCAGAAGATGGTCATGAGAAGTCACTGGATTCTTATTTGATTCTGAACTGGCCTGCTTTTGCTCTGTAGTAGATTTCATCGAAAGATTATTCCTGACATTGGCAGCGCTGTTGGAAAATTCAGCCGCATAGCGCACAAGGTTGCAGACGAAATCGATAGTCGTCACTATGTCTACGACAACTCTGAGGAGTTGCCATAGAGACTATGCTAAATCGCGTTAAGTGATTGGTTAAGGTAGACGCTTGGAGCAGCCGCGCCAAGCCCTCTGCAGCTGCCAGGAGTAAGTCGCGTACTCGACTATCAGTTTTTTATTACCGTTTACTGCACTAACTCGGCAACTCAGATGGCTGTCCATATTATAATTTTGTGGAAAACAGTCGGTACTTTAGGGACACGTTTTCAAAAGAGGACGAGATGTGCGGCGTACCTGAACTAAAGCGTACCTGACTAAAGCGTTGGATTTAAGATTTTTTGTTGTTGTTGTTGTGAAGGACAGAAACCTTGTTTGTCGAGTGCATCATTTTGCGTAGTAAAATGTGCTTAAATGGCAAAATAGAGGTATCGCTTTATTATATGGATGATTGACGACTTCCTCGGCTGCACTTCTTTGATGGTTATTTGTGCAACTTATGTGATCGATTTCGGAATACACATTTGATTACTTATTCTGTATTAATAATCACAGCTAAGGGAATGTAGCCTGAAGAAGTCTGTAATCTTTAATACGTTGCAGCTGCATGCCTCAAAGAACCAACAACGATGGACTGATTGATATTTATTTTTGTTCATTCGTTACTTTTATAGACTCATGCAAGTCTTTGAAAACAAATAGAAAATTCTGCTGAATCATTGGTTTGTAAGAACGTGTTCCAGTCACAACAGTACAGTGCCGGTGTTGATGGGCCCAGGTGAGGCCTAAAGCTTTGTGTCGTGCAGTATGCGAGTGTACCTGCGGCTCCGAAAGCCCATATCGATGATGTATCGTTGAATGGTTCGCACGCTGACACTTGTTGATGGCCCAGCATTGAAATCTGCACGAATCTGCGGAAGGGTTGTACTTCTGTCACGTTGAACGATTCTCTTCACTCGTCGTTCGTTCCGTTATCGCAGGATCTTTGTCCGCCAGCAGCGATATCAGAGATTTGATGTTTTACCGGATTGCTGATATTCACGGTGCACTCATGAAATGGTAGTAAGGGGAAATCCACACTTCATCGCTACCTCGGAGATGCTGTGTGCCATCGCTTGTTCGCCCACTATAACACCATGTGCAAACTCACTTAAATCTTGATAACCTGCCATTGTAGCAGCAGGAACGCTCCAGACACTTGTCTTATATAGGCATTGTCGACCAACCGCAGTGGCGTCTCTGCCTGTTTACATCTCTGTATTTGAATACGCATGCCTGTATACCAGTTTCTCTGGCGCTTCATTGTATAAATACTCATTGATGCATTGTGGCACAATATTATTGGATTATGAATGAGTCTGATGAGGCGTCGTTCCTCTCCTCCGAAATGGAAGTTCATTATGTTTTGTTTGTAGAGTCCACTGTTCCTCCGAGTGGTTGCCTCTGCAGTAAAACATTTGGAGCCAAACATACGACAGGATTCTGTTTTATGGCGTATTTCATTCGCCGTCCGCTACGGATATAGAACTGTAAGCTCTGGGTTATGCATTCGTAGAGGTCACGCGAATGTGCCCCAACAGCCATCGGGCAGGATGGAGCACAGCCAAGCGGGAGCGCCTGCCAACCTTGTGATGACACTGCAGCTGACGGAAGAAAACGAGGTCAGAATTTGCAAGCGCTTAGTTGCGCTTTCTGCCTCCATTTATCTGTTGGAGCGATGAACGGTTCTCTGTATACTGCTCACCATTTGTTAACAAACTCAGCCCTCTGAGAGAGAATTGCTATGATAGTTTCTTCCAGCACTAATAGCCGAAGGATTCCTGTACTGAAACCCAAATCCTGTCGCTTACCTTTATCTGGCAATGCACTACAGCAAATTTGGGAAAAATGGAATTGCATCTCAGGTCACAGCATATATAGAGAACCGTTGTACACGACAGAAGTTTTGAGTCATAAACGCGTCTTTGAATAGAGAGACGGAATTGCGATACACACTTGCTTGGAGAATAAATAAAATTTGTCACTATATGCTGTACAGACGAGGGACCTCGTTAGAAAAGCTAAATGTAGAGAGACTTCAGGAGAATCAGCGTCTTGGGTAAGGATTGGGAGCTGACCTACAACATTAAAAATTGTAATTCTGTGCGCGTAAATAAGCGAAAGGATCCGATATCTTTTGACTACACGATCCGCGACCACGCACTGGAATCAGTATCAACCAGGTAGCTAAGCGAAAGGCTATTTACAATTTGTACAGAAACCAGGTGGCAGTTATAAGAGTCGAAGGGCATGAAAGGGAAGCAGTGGTTGGGAAGGGAGTAAGACAGGGTTGTAGCCTGTCTCCGATGTTATTCAATCTGTTTATTGAGCAAGCAGTAAAGGAAACAAAAGAAAAGTTCGGAGTAGGTATCAAAATCCATGGAGAAGAAATAAAAACTTTGAGGTTCGCCGATGACATTGTAATTCTGTCAGAGACAGCAAAGGACTTGGAAGAGCAGTTGAATGGAATGGACAGTGTCGTGATAGGAGGGTATAAGATGAACATCAATAAAAGCAAAACGAGATAATGGAATGTAGTCAAATTAAATCGGGTGATGCTGAGGGAATTAGATTAGGAAATGAGGCGCTTAAAGTAGTAAAGGAGTATTGCTATTTGGGGAGCAAAATAACTGATGATGGTCGAAGTAGAGAGGATATAAAATGTAGACTGTCAATGGCAAGGAAAGCGTTCTGAAGAAGAGAAATTTTTTAACATCGAGTATAGATTTAAGTGTGAGGAAGTCGTTTCTGAAAGTATTTGTATGGAAGTGAAACATGGACGATAAACAGTTTAGACAAGAAGAGAATAGAAGCTTTCGAAATGTGGTGCCACAGAAGAATGCTGAAGATTAGATGGGTAGATCACGTAACTAATGAGGAGGTATTGAATAGAATTGGAGAGAAGAGAAATTTGTGGCACAACTTGACAAGAAGAAGGGACATGTTCTGAGGCATCAAGGGATCACAAGTTTAGCATTGGAGGGCATCGTGGAGGGTAAAAATCGTAGAGGGAGACCAAGAGATGAATACACTACGCAGATTCAGGAGATGCAGTAGTTACTAGAAGATGAAGATGCTTGCACAGGATAGAGTAGCATGGGGAGCTGCATCAAACCAGTCTCAGGACTGAAGACCTCAACAAAAGCTAAGGAAATGCTCTCCAGAATGACTACATGTTGTTATCGGGAAAGTAGAGAGGTCTGTTGCAGGAATCCGAAGGCAGAGCAATTCACGCACGAAAGAAGTCGCTTATAAAACTGTGGTGCGACCAATTCTTGAGAGAACTTCCGAGAGATGCATGCAGTACCATGAAGACAACTTCCAGGTGATAATGGTTTGAAATGTGTCTTGCTATCGACGCTACGTAGTTGATTGATTAGTGCGAAGTAGTTGCTGAATTGCCCTCTTGAATTTCAACATTTACAGTTAATCTATCCCTACTTATTTTTCCCTTCTACCGTGAAAAATGTTTTAGCAAGCGTTAATTGAACTGTAGATAACCCGGCTACTACCACATGCAAATGGCAACCCGTGTACACTACTCTTCGTTCGAATGGATTGTAAGACCATGTCAGTTTAATTCAACTTTGTTAAATGTACCATGACCAGTAGTGAGATAGTTATGTGAATTGCTACAACTGTAAGATTGTGATCTGTCTACATTAATTACTTTCTTAACCTCAATGTAAATAGAGACTGTCGTCGGATTGTGGATTCAACAGCTGGATATTTTGTGAACTGGGGCACAGAGACAGTGAAATACGTAAACGTGGAAATAAACGCAGTAGCACAGAATTAAATTTTCAGACAGTGCTGTCTACCTTGCTAAACCTCTCTCTCTCTGACAGAACACGACTTGCTGGTACACACTTCTGTACTGTTAGTTGCACAGTTGTAGTTGAGCAGCAACTCCGTTAGCAGTACTTCAACATGAACTGGAATCGAGAGAGTTGGCGCAGTGGTAAGGCACTGGCCCGCTATCTGCCGGCAGTTAGAGTTCTCGTTCGACCATCGACATTTGAGTGTTTCGCGATGTCATTAAATTACGTAAGGCGAATGTCGAGGTGATTTCTTTGAATGAGTACAACCGGCTTATCATTTTTTATTCGATCCGAACTAGAGCAACGTCCATAATGGTCTCTCGTCGACGAGACTTTTTAATAAAAATACCTGTTTCTTCCGGTAGCTTATTATGTGTATGAAGTCTTCTTAAATGCAAATTTTGTTTAACTGTTTCAGTCATAATTAAATTGTCAACGTGTTAGATATACCAAACTTGACAGCAGATACACTGTTGTATTAACTGAATGACGTTTATATAGGAAATAAGAGAACGTAGCAAAACGTAAGACTAAAAATTCATTAATAGAATATCACGATTCGGAGACTGTTTTTTTAAAAATTACTGTTAAACCGTCGTCACTTCACATAATATTCATGTGCTTGTCGGACCGCAAGAAACAAACCAGAGGTACACTTCTGTTACAATGTATTTATGGGTAGGTCTTGTTTCATCCGTGAGCAGATACTGTAATAGACGGTGCACACATACTAATGTAGGTGGTACTAAGAGACTACAGAAATTGCTGAACATGCCAGTTACTTTAATAAGAGAGAGGAAGATGCTAAGCTGCGCCGGCCGCGGTGGCCGTGCGGTTCTAGGCGCTCCTGTCCGGAGCCGCGCTGCTGCTCCGGTCGCAGGTTCGAATCCTGCCTCGGGCATGGATGTGTGAAGTAGTTCTAAGTTCCAGGGGACTGATGACCACAGCAGTTGAGTCCCATAGTGCTCAGAGCCATTTGAACCATTTTTTGCTAAGCTGAGGAAGTTCTAGTACCAAGAGTTTTAGTTTTACAATGCAGTATATTACATGTGAGGCTAAGGTAATTTGTGCCCTCGCCTCGTTGAAAGTAGGCGGGTTGCTGCTGACGATGTGCCTGTGCTTCATGCGTCGGGCAGCTACAGTAGTAGATACGTAGCGAACAAGGCGCGGCCGACCTTGGGGTGGGCCGCAGAAGCGCCGAGCCACCAGGCCTTGACCGGGAATGCGCACCCTGGTCTGCTGTGCTCGCAAACCAAGTCACCACTGCTTGCTGCGTGAGTGAGTTACGCGCACACAGTAGCTGAGCGAGATGGCAGTGACCATACCCTGCATCACACTTATTTCGACGGATTCACCGTACAAGGGCGTTAACGCAGAGTTCAGTTCGGATTAGAAGAAATGGGTAGAAAACTCGAGGAAAAAGTCACCTTTCGCTCATTCCAGTCTCCTTCTTACAGACTTGAAGAATTACCGATTTCGATCTGTCGATCGATACAAATTATTTTGATAACTTTTGCACCACCATCCTGACCTTTTTTTAATCAGTCCATTCATTATATTGACTGCAGCAACCAGCATATGCATTTGTTATTGATGAAGCTATACATACAGTATCAGAGGATTAAATACAGATCGTTGTCGCCATTAATGTTTTTACCAATAAACTTGTTAGCGCTTACACTCCTCTGCCTCCAGGGGTGTGACTTACTCCGCTTTGACTCTCGTTTATATCGGGTTTGAAATGACCCACAACAATGTAATACAATATTTTGTCCCATTTTAACGTATTGCATTAATCCATATACACAACTTGCATTGATTATATATATAAAGGAGCTGCAAAGGCAAATGAATAAACAATACTATTACATATAGAAACACAAACTTCAACAATACTCTTAGCACTTACACATACAGATGCTCTCAATTATTTTTATTACGAGAAGTCTCTGCGGAGCCCCACGTAGCAGCATCAGAAGGCACCACGTTATTAACAGATTGTGTGCCTGGCCCTCCACTTGCTGATGACCGCCTATATGGATTGGAAACATATGTTTTGGGCTTGTGCTTAAATTTGTATAGGAATGGGTGGTAAATTGGAGGCACAAGTGGAAGTGACTGCTGCAGATTCCGAAATTTCTCCGGTGTAGCAGATGGTGGCAATACAGTGAAATGTCTTACCTCTGAGATTCGGCATCTTAGGTTTCATTATCTTAAGTCCGTGGAATCAGAATTCCTTTTTTCGTTGAGGATAGTCTTAAAAAACATTCCATACAGGAGTAGCCTAAAGCCAGGAACTTGTGGTCAGTGATCTTCAGTGAGGTTCACATTTTGATATCCGGTATATACAAAACTTAAAAGTGATTTGTTCTTGTTCTGACCCCTGCAGTATCACTAAACGTAATGAGGGTCATTATAGAGTGAGGAAGTTGTTGTACATACCTCAGTAAAACATTACTATTAGTATTTTCACTGTCCGTTCATTGTCTCCATTCTTCTTAATATGTTCACCTTCTTGGACTCTATTTTATTTTAAAGTTTTGAACGCAAAAACAGCTCCTAATCTGCTCAATTCTAAAGCATCAAATCATTTGGTCACAACAGTTTACAAAACATTAGGAACCAAAGACAAGTATGTGTACTTGATTCTCTTTACATCCAAAGAGAAAACACTTCTAGATCAGTAGTTCTTCAAATAACACCAGAAACCAGTTCAGATCTCCCTATACACCTAAAGGTCATATGGCAGTAGCTCGTGGTCTAGTGGCTAGCGTTGCCGCCTCTGCATCACGGTGTCCCGGGTTCGATTACCGGCCGGGTTGGAGATTTTCTCTGCCCGGGTACTGGGTGTTTGTGTTGTCCTCATCATCATCACGATCATCATCATTCGTGACACTGGCTAGTTTGACTGCGAAAAAAATGGACTGTGTAAAATTTGGGAATTTGTACGGGCGCTGATGACCGCACAGTTGAGTGCCCCCCAAACCATACACCACCACCACCACCACCACCACCACCACCACCATCACCATCACCTAAATGCCTTTGCCACCAAATAGGTTGCTTCTTCCATTACAATAAATTGCAAATATTCGCTTCAGTCACGTTAACCCCTTTGCATCTAACCGCCTCATCAATATTGTGCCGTCGCGATTGCACTGAGGTGACAAAGTCATGGGATATCTCCTAACATCATGTCGGACCTCCTTTTCCCCACGTAGTGCAGCAGCTTGACGTGCTATGGACTCAACAAGTCTTTAAAGTCTCCTGCAGAAATATTGAGCCGTACATAATTGCGAAAGTGTTGCCGGTTCAGGATTTTGCGCCCGAACTGACCTCTCGATTATGTCCCATAAATGTTCGATGGGTTGCATGTGGGGCGATCTGTGCCGCCAGATCATTCGTTCGAATTGACAGAACGTTTTTCAAATAAGTCGCGAACAGTTGTGGCCCAGTGACATGACATGACATCGTTGTTTGGGAACATAAAGTCCATGAATGCCTGCAAATAGTCTCCAAGTAACCGATTATAACCATTTCTACTCTATGATCGGTTCAGTTGGGCCAGAGAATCTAGTCCATTCCATGTAAACACAGCCCACACATTACGGAGCAACCACCAGCTTACACAGCGCCTTGTTGACAATTTGGGTCCATGGCTTCATGGAGTCTTCGCCACTCTCGAATTCTACCATCAGCTCTTACCTACTAAGATGGGGACTCATTTTATCAAGCCACAGTTGTCTAGTCATCTAGGGTCCAGCTGATACAGTCACGAACCCAGAAGAGGCGCTGCAGGTGATGCCATGCTGTTAACAAAGGCACTCGTGTAGGCTGTCTGCTGCCATAGCTCATTAACAACAAATTTAGCCGCACTGTCCTAACGGATACATTCGTCGGATGTCCCACATTGATTCCTGATGTTATTTCACGCAGTTTTGCGCGTCTGTTAGCACTGACAACTCTACGCAACCACTGCTGCTCTTCGTTGTTAAGTGAAGACCGTCGGCTCAAAAATGGTTCAAATGGCTCTGAGCACTATGGGACTTAACTTCTAAGGTCATCAGTCCCCTAGAACTTAGAACTACTTAAACCTAACTAACCTAAGGACATCACACACATCCATGCCCGAGGCAGGATTCGAACCTGCGACCGTAGCGATCGCGCGGTTCCAGACTGAAGCGCCTTTAACCGCACGGCCACTCCGGCCGGCACTGTCGGCTAATGCGTTGTCCGTGGTGAGAGATAATGCTTGAAATTTGTATTCCTCAGCACAGTCGTGACACTATGGATATCGGAATATTAAATTCCCTCACGATTTCCGAAATGGAATGTACCATGCATCTAGCTTCAACTACCATTCCGCATTCAAAATTTCTTAATTCCCCTCGAGTGGCCATAATGAATCACCTGGAACAAATGACAGCTCCGAAGCTAACGCTTCAGTGGCGAGCTTTCCTTATTCTTGTAGCAGGTTAGGCCAACGTGTGGTTTGCCTGTGGTGTGCAATGAGCGAGTCGGCGGCCTTCCCCACATCACAGCTGCGTATTCCAACACTTGTCGGACCAGTGTTAGGTGTTGCGGCGGCAATGTTGACTCCGGATTTCCTGCTTCTAACGTCGCGGATATGAGGCGCCCGGGACAGTCTTTGGTCTAGGTACTTCGCCGTTTTGCTCCATGGAATAGATGCTCCCAGGATTTCGACGGACGGGAGATCTGGCGGCAGCATTCTTCGGATGAAGATCACTGCCTGGCTCTTTGCTGCGTTGAATTTCAGCCGCTATATCGTTGACCATGAATCCAGAATGTTGCACTCCAATTAGAGACGACGTTGCATAGTGCGTGCGTTCCTGCTGCACGTATACAGCACTGTTTCATCGGCGTAGATCGCCAATTCGACGCGCGCCGCAAGCAGTGTATCGGAGGCGTGCAATGAGTACGACAAGGAGCCGAGCACCGACCCCTCCCGCACCCCATTACTTATCTGTCGGTCTGTGGATGTACTATCGTCTGCCCGAACGTGGAAGGTTCGTTGCGCTAGGTAGGATCTGAGGTGGACTACGTGCGACGTCGGTATCTGCCAGACGCAGTCGAAGGCTCTGGACTTATCGAAAGTATTCTTTCCAGTGCTCTCATCGCGGGTTCTACACTCAGAAGCTGGTAAGAGATTGAATGACCGTTACGAAAACCGAACTTCTTGTGTGGGATAACACCCTCCTGGGTGAAGAGTTCTATCAGCCTTTTCGCTTTCAGCCTCTCGAAAACTTTCCAGAAGGACGGGAGCAGGCTGATGGGCCGGTAGCTGGTGACCTGGCGTGCATCTTTGCCGGTCTTCGGGACTGCCACAGCTTCAAAGTATTTCCACGTTGTATCTCGGTGAACACGTCGGGCCGGCCGCGGTGGTCTCGCGGTTCTAGGCGCGCAGTCCGGCACCGCGCGACTGCTGCGGTCGCAGCTTCGAATCCTGCCTCGGGCATGGATGTGTGTGATGTCCTTAGGTTAGTTAGGTTTAAGTAGTTCTAAGTTCTAGGGGACTGATGACCACAGCTGTTAAGTCCCATAGTGCTCAGAGCCATTTTTGAACACGTCGGCTGTATGCTGGTGGGCTCCTGGCGGGAGAGTCTTCAGCTGTTGGTGGGTTATTCCGTTGCCGCCTTCTGGTTTTTAGGTGTTCGGGGAAAGAAATTGCACGGTGACGTCTTCCTCCGTAATCGGCACGATTATGTCTTCTTTAGTCTAATCGGCTCGATTACGCCTTCTTCGTTCCTGGCTGCTAGGAAGATCGGGGGTTGCTCGTCGGCCCGACGGCTGTGTGCCACGATGCAAAGTTTGCGGCGAGTTAGTCGGCCAGCACGCTGGCTTTTACATCTGACTCGTTGAAGTATTCGTTGCGATTTGTAGCGGCCGGCGCCACAAGAGGCTCTTCACGATTTTCCAGGCGCTGCCGTAGTCTGGGTTAGGCGTCGACACTAAGTCTGTCCATTCTCTGTTTCTATGTTCTTCGACTGCTGCCTTTATCTCCCACCGCCTGCGGTTGATGCGACGTTTGGGTCGCGTTGGTGAGTGAACTGCGAAACAGTTCGTTCTTCTTGGTTCAAATAGCTCTGAGCACTATGGGACTTAACTTCTGAGGTCATCAGTCCCCTAGAACTTAGAACTACTTAAACCTAACTAACCTAAGGACATCACACACATCCATGCCCGAGGAAGGATTCGAACCTGCGACCGTAGCAGCAGCACGGTTCCGGACTGAAGCGCCTAGAACCGCTCGATCACAGCGGCCGACTTCTTCTTGGTGATAGCTGCCAGCATGTGTGGCGCTAACCGACGCGAGAAGTCTCGTGGTCGGCTGCGGTCGTCTATGAAAGGCTGCCTTTGCTGCTCGTAGTATTCTTCGGCTACGTCGGCTCCTGCTATTTCGGGGTTTGCCACATCTTCGAGTGACTACAGTATTCCCGCATGGAAACCCTCACAGTCCAAGTTTCTCTAACTCAGACGCTGGTCCGGAAGGTGGGCGGGGGGGTGGGGCGCCGATCACGTAGATGAGTGGGACATGTTCGGATGATAAGACTTTCTGCTTTTCGGGGTACATGAATTGTCCGATGACCTTCAGGAGTGCGAAGTCGATCACGTCCGGTTTGCCTCGGGATGGGAAATGCATGGGATCAAGCGGCCCCAGTCAGACTGTGCACCGTTTCGAAGAACGACGCCGGAAATACAGCGCCCGTTGATGTTGGTGAGACTGCAGAGCATTTAAATCTGGCTCGTCTATCGGTCTATCGGACTGCCGACATACCGACACGAAGTGAATCTCCCCGGCGATAGTGTTGGCAGCAATCCTGGCCCCCAAACATGGCGACCTCCGGCGGGTTGAATCGATGATGTTGCAGCGACCTCTTGACTTAGATGGCAGTGCCGTCTTTGTGGTTGGCTCTGTCGTCTAGGTAGTAGCAGTACTTCGCTGCCCACACGTTCACCCCGGGTTTGAGGAATGTTCCCTGCTCCAAACAGATGTCAACATCCTCGTCCCGTAGGAACTGGCGAAAATATTGTCAGGCCATGGGTATGGACATTTCCAGGATGCCTCTTGATTTTGACGGGATTTGTCTGGAGCACCGCCTTTGCTGCTTCGGTAAGTGCCGGAATTTGTCGCATTAGTTAGCTCAGTTGCCCGCAGGAGCGTAATAAGTTCGCTTGCGTCTGTCTCGGCAGCTGCGACGTTTTTCGTCGGTGGGATGCTGTCCACTGGCCGCTGCGTATGATCTCCATTTTGCGAGGCAGCGCGTTGCTTCTTCTGAAGTCCACGCCCTCCTCCTGCGACATGTGCCGCAGTTGACGGTGTAGGTGTGTCGCTCGCGGATGGCGCTTTCCCCTGGCTGCGTCAGCGAAGCTGCGTCATGGCTGGACCCGTCTGGTGGCTGTCTTTCGGCGAAAGGCACTGCAGCCCCTGTAGCTTGCGGTTGGTCCTCTTCCTTCTTGCTGAACCCCCTTGTCTGGTGCGGTCCGGCACACTTGGCGCAGCGAGCTAGAATGCGACATTACCGCTCCACATGGACCATGCAGTGGCAGGAGTAGACTTCACAGAGAAGTCCGAGACTGTGGAGGCTACTTGCTCTCGATATACGTCTCAGGCAGACGACGCCCACGTCAAGGCCACCTTGCTTCAGTAGGCAAGAGTAATCGAATAGAATAATGTCGTACGGTATCTGCTGACATAAACCAGATTGAGCATGCTTTGGACCTGTTTTAACTTGCAATTTGTCACTGCATGAAACTGTACACGCCCACTAACCTTCAACACTCGCCTAAAAAGCTAGAAATTGACTACACAGAATTCGTGTACACGTACGGGAATGCAGTTTCCAATTTCTGTAGGCTTTCTGCATTGGAAAAGTTTCTTCGTTGATCATGAAGGATCACTAATTCGTAATTTCAGAAATATGAAACACTTTATCTCAGAGAGCACACGATTCCTGCATCCAAGACAGGTGCTGGCCGACTCACTACTTTGGAGCTCCAAGCAAGCCTTTATAATCACTCAACCACAAGACTACAATGTAGGCATTTCCAATTGTCCTTCCCTGCCCTCCGCTAACAGCACTGCTTTGGAAAGTGCAGCTTCCTAACAGCACTTCCAACTAGTTTGTTTCCGACATGGGCTGAAAAACACATGCGGTCATGGGAAAATCAGTATCATGTAAGCAAGTCTTGTAGGTCCCAACCACAACCCACTTGAACAAATTGGAGGAAGACCAACTTATCGTCTCCAGGCCGGACAAAGCCCCTACCCAATGGAAACCGGATACTAGTTCTAACGTCCAGAACTTCGAAGAGGGCAAGCCTATGGCCGAGTCAGGAATGATACGTGAAAGAAAAGAGAGAGAGAGGGAGATTCCAGGAGCATATGAAAAATAGCTCTAGTCGCTTCTTCGTCGTCATGTTGCATCAAAGGATATAATATGTATAAAAAATGTATAAATAAAAAGAGAAACATGAAATCAGGACCGAGAAGGGAACCGTAAGTAAATTTAGTTTTTCGAAGGGTTCTTCCGCTTCCACCGGTTCGGAATTAAATCTGAGTCAAAGGTCGTGATGCAGTATTTATTTTCTAAGCGGAAGGAAGGGCAGTACCTTGATCTGTAAGACCTCTCTGTTCTATCTGTGACTGTTCGGATTGCTTTCAATACGGATCTTATGTTTCTATATCTACATCTACATCCATACTCCGCAAGCCACCTGACGGTGTGTGGCGGAGGGTACCCTGAGTACCTCTATCGGTTCTCCCTTCTATTCCAGTCTCGCATTGTTCGTGGAAAGAAGGATTGTCGTTATGCTTGTGTGTGGGCTCTAATCTCTCTGATTTTATCCTCATGGTATCTTCGCGAGATATACGTAGGAGGGAGCAATATACTACTTGACTCTTCTGTGAAGGTATGTTCTCGAAACTTTAACAAAAGCCCATACCGAGCTACTTAGCGTCTCTCCTGCAGAGTCTTCCACTGGAGTTTATCCATCATCTCCGTAACGCTTTCGCGATTACTAAATGATCCTGTAATGAAGCGCGCTTCTCTCTGTTGGATCTTCTCTATCTCTTCTATCAACCCTATCTGGTACGGATCCCACACTGCTGGGCAGTATTTAAGCAGTGGGCGAACAAGCGTACTGTAACATACTTCCTTTGTTTTCGGATTGCATTTCCTTAGGATTCTTCCGATGAATCTGTCTGGCATCTGCTTTACCGACGATCAACTTTATGTGATCATTCCATTTTAAATCACTCCTAATGCGTACGCCCAGATAATTTATGGAATTAACTGTTTCCAGTTGCTGACCTGCTATTTTGTAGCTAAATGATAAGGGATCTATCTTTCTATGTATTCGCAGCACATTACACTTGTCTACATTGAGATTCAATTGCCATTCCCTGCACCATGCGTCAATTCGCTGCAGATCCTCCTGGATTTCATTACAATTTTCCATTGTTACAACCTCTCCATACACCACAGCATCATCTGCAAAAAGCCTCAGTGAACTTCCGATGTCATCCACAAGGTCATTTATGTATATTGTGAATAGCAACGCTCCTATGACACTCCCCTGCGGCACACCTGAAATAACTCTTACTTCGGAAGACTTCTCTCCATTGAGAATGACATGCTGCGTTCTGTTATCTAGGAACTCTTCAATCCAATCACACAACTGTTCTGATAGTCCATATGCCCTTACTTTGTTTATTAAACGACTGTGGGGAACTGTATCGAACGCCTTGCGGAAGTCAAGAAACACGGCATCTACCTGTGAACCCATGTCTATGGCCCTCTGAGTCTCGTGGACGAATAGCGCGAGCTGGGTTTCACACGGCCGTCTTTTTCGAAACCCATGCTGATTCCTACAGAGTAGATTTCTAGTCTCCAGAAAAGTCATTATACTCGAACATAATAGGTGTTCCATAATTCTACAACTGATCGACGCTAGAGATATAGGTCTATAGTTCTGCACATCTGTTTGACGTCCCTTCTTGAAAACGGGGATGCCATGTGCCTCTTTCCAATCCTTTGGAACGCAACGCTCTTCTAGAGACCTTCGGTACACCGCTGCAAGAAGGGGGCAAGTTCCTTCGCGTACTCTGTGTAAAATCGAACTGGTATCCTATCAGGTCCAGCGGCCTTTTCTCTTTTGAGCGATTTTAATTGTTTCTCTATCCCTGTGTCGTCTATTTCGATGTCTACCATTTTGTCATCTGTACGAAAATCTAGAGAAGGAACTACAGTGCAGTCTTGCTCTGTGAAACAGCTTTGGAAAAAGACATTCAGTATTTCGGCCTTTAGTCTGTCATCCTTTGTTTCAGTACCATTTTGGTCACCGAGTGTCTGGACATTTTGTTTTGATCCACCTACCGCTTTGACATAAGACCAAAATTTCTTAGGATTTTCTGCCAAGTCAGTACATAGAACTTTACTTTGGAATTCATTGAACGCCTCTCGCATAGCCCTCCTCACACTATATTTCGCTTCGCGTAGTTTTTGTTTGTCTGCAAGGCTTTGGCTATGGTTATTTTTGCTGTGAAGTTCCCTTTGCTTCCGCAGCAGTTTTCTAACTCGGTGGTTGTACCACGGTGGCTCTTTTCCATCTCTTATGATCTTGCTTGGCACATACTCATCTAACGCACATTGTACGATGGTTTTGAACTTTGTCCACTGATCCTCAACACTATCTGTACTTGAGACAAAACTTTTGTGTTGAGCCGTGAGGTACTCTGTAATCTGCTTTTTGTCACTTTTGCTAAACAGAAAAATCTTCCTACCTTTTTTAATATTTCTATTTACGGCTGAAATCGTCGATGCCGTAACCGCTTCATGATCGCTGATTCCCTGTTCTGCGTTAACTGTTTGAAATAGTTCGGGTCTGTTTGTCACCAGAAGGTCTAATATGTTATCGCCACGAGTCGGTTCTCTGTTTAACTGCTCAAGGTAGTTTTCAGATAAAGCACTTAAAAAATTTCGCTGGATTCTTTGTCCCTGCCACCCGTTATGAACGTTTGAGCCTCCCAGTCTATATCCGGCAAATTAAAATCTCCACCCAGAACTATAACATGGTGGGGAAATCTACTCGAAATGTTTCCCAAATTATCCTTCAGGTGCTCAGCCACAACAGCTGCTGAGCCAGGGGGCCTATAGAAACATCAAATTACCATGTCTGAGCCTGCTTTAACAATGACCTTCACCCAAATAATTTCACATTTCGGATCTCCGTCAATTTCCTTCGATACTATTGCACTTCTTATCCCTATAAACACGCCTTCCCCTTCACTGTCCAGCCTGTCTCTGCGGTATACATTCCAATCTGAGTTTAGGATTTCATTACTGTTTCCGTCTGGTTTCAGTTAACTTTCTGTCCCTAGTACTATTTTTGTCGTTGTGACCGTTTATTAATGAGAGCAGTTCTAGGACCTTTCTATAGACGCTGCTGCAGTTTGCTATTAGCACATTAATATTGTTATTCCCTGTTACATTTTGCCTACTCCTACCTTGCCGCGTCTCAGGAGGCGTCTTGTCGGGCCAAGGGAGGGAATTCTCTAACCTAAAAAACCCCCATGTGCACTCCACACGTACTCTGCTACCCTTGTAGCCGCTTCCGGCGTGTAGTGCACGCCTGACCTATTCAGGGGGACCCTACATTTCTCCACTCGATAGCGGAGGTCGAGAAATTTGCACCCCAGATCTCCGCAGAATCGTCTGAGCATCTGGTTTAAGCCTTCCACTCGGCTCCAAACCAGAGGACCGCGATCGGTTCTGAGAACGATACTACAAATAGTTAGCTCTGATTTCACCCCGCGAGCGAGGCTTTCCGCCTTCACCAATTCCGCCAACCGCCTGTACGAACTGAGGATGACCTCTGAACCCAGAAGGCAGGAGTCATTGGTGTCGACATGAGCAACAATTTGCAGTCGGGTGTACCCAGTGCTCTCTATCGCCGCCGGCAGGGCCTCCTCCACATCTCGGATGAGACCCCCCGGCAAGCAGACAGAGTGAACACTGGAGTTCTTCCCCGACCTTTCCGCTATTTCCCTAAGGGGCTCCATCACCATCCTAACGTTGGAGCTCCCAATAACTAATAAACCCCTCCCCCCGTGTGCCTGCTCGGACCTTGCTGAAGGTGCAGCCACATGTCCACTCACAGGCAGAGCGAGCGGTGCCACACGGCCAGCCTCCACATTTACCCTCCGCCTCGTGCGCCACGAACGCCGCTGAACCCGCCACTCCCCTAGCGGAGAGGGTGGCCCAACCGCGCCCGGTACCCGCGAAGAGGTCTCAACAGCAGGGACAGTGGGTGAAGCATGTAACACCTGGGGTGTACCATGCGACGCACCAGACTCCCCAATGCCGCTACACTCCGAGGCAGCAGCCTGAAGACGCTCAGCTGTTTGCGAACAGTGGCCAGCTCCTCCTGCGTCCGTACACAGCAGTCACACATCCTATCCATCCTAAGGAATCAGTTTACTATAGATAGTTAATCAACTTTTCATTGGACTGCTAATTCACTAAAGGCGGCTGATTGTTGACTAAACTGTGATTGCTAGCCACTTCTTGTAGAAAACAATGAAAATAGCACTACCTGTCTCTGGACTGTATTGAATACAAAGCACTACTGGCACTATGGTTGACTAAAGGGACTCTCTCTGACTGTATTCAAAACAAACACGAAGTCTATGGAACACTACTACTAGCGCTCGACAATTAAAGCTTCCTAAAAGCAAAAACACACGGAAGAAGAAGTGACAAGTAAGAAAAATACAGTTAATACTTAAATTGACAGTCATACAATTACACCTGTGGAAACCCGTATTTTTTCCTATATCTCCTGGAGAATAGTTTCCAGGCCAATCTCTCAGATCTGTTTGATTCTTATTCAGGATTTACGTTCATATCCGACTCCATATGTTGTTTAGACGGTAATGATTGAATAATATGTAGATAACAAACTACTAATGGAATGAACAACATGCAACACTTTCACGTTGAAAATACATTATGTAGGAAAGAATTAAGATGGGTTTAACTGAGGAAGGTCGCTGTTTGGTAGTGCGCTGTTGAGATGTAATAGACAGCTTCCATCGAAGCTGTCTGCTGGGCACCTGTCACTGGATTTGTTAAATTATATCGTGCATGGATCACGTTATGGCTTCTGTCATGCACATTTGTAGCTTCAAGAGGGAGAGTTGAATATTCGACACACTGCATCACGCGTCGGTTTGTCTAGGTCCAGCGATGGTGGACACCTCAAAGCCGTGAGGATCGTATGTATACAATAGTTAGGAACGCCTGAACCTGAGTGCAGCAAAAAGGGGTGCCCAGCTATGCAATCGATATCGCTCAGAGTCTGTCAGTACGGTAGGTAGTCCCTGCAGACTGGCTGCTTACGTGAAACCAATACATGTTGAAGCGCGAAGAAGCGGTAAGTTATGCATTCTGATCCGCCATGTTTTCGTTCGGGGCACAGTGGCGTCCGTGACATCGCGGCGCTTCTTTATCGTAAATTCTATAGCCCTCGGACCCGCAGCTTCAGCGAGGAAGTACGAGGCGTAAAGGGACGCGCACAAATCGCTGCCCAGTTCCGACATAAAGACGATGCCACGTAACGAAAATCTTGATTATCTTATGCTAGACAGACCTTGACTACTGGTACTTTCCGTTACAAATCAGTTTAGCATTTTTTGTGGTTCTCTCTTGACTGGCATATTTTTCGTGTGTGCTATACACTGTGTGATTCCAATGTCGGGCGAGTTAAGTATAGTGAACGTTGATGCATACCGTATTCTTTTTCGTAACATCAGTTCTTTGAACGACTCACCAGTGTTTATTAGCTTTTAAATGTATGTATTTTTAGCTTTAGTATTTTATCTATCTTCAGCAACTATATTTCTATTTGTTAAAATGATCAGCAACCAGTTGCACAAAAGAACTTTAATTTCCTTCATCGGTTTCAGGAGCCTTGTGCCTTTTCCCAGAATGTTATAATTATCACATTACTTGCGAGTGCCAAAAATAAGACGTATGCAGCATATAAAAATTATTTTGTACAACTTGTTGCTTATTATTTCAACAAATTTTCAGGTTTGTGTAGTAGTAAAGTAGTGATAATGATTTTTTTCTTTGTGTTCTTTCAGTTTTCGCATTCCGCACGGTTGTAACCTGAGTCTGTAGCAGAGTCTTAGACCCCTCTTGAAAATAAGGCGCACGAAGCGAGGGATTTTCGGCTTGGCTAGGCAGTCTTCGCGTGGAACGCCGAGTGAAGCACTCGGATATCCATGTTCTGTTTTTCGTACTACAATGTGCAGTTAAATGTGGCTCGAGTACTGGAATTCATCACACGCAAACCGTCCCAGCAGATGGAGTTTGATGTTTGGCGGGTGAGAATAAAATGAATTTGCCTTATTTGGCGAAAAGATTCACACAGTTATTAGGGAAGTAATTTATGCTGAAAATATTGGATTACTGAGTTTCCACATCGTTGACTGTGTTCAGTTCGTAGCTGTTTCCAAAATATACGTTCTTAGACATGAAGTTTACTTTTCAGATGCTACGTATGTTACCGCTCGTTTGTTATTGGATCACTAGAGCATTAGTTCCCAATTTTCTTGTAAAAATTTCAGGTCTGCGGGAACAGCGTGGTATTAGAAAATTTCCATATAATTTGAAAGAACAAAATGTTTAATTCATATAACTCGTGCAAAACAACTGGACATGATTGGTACCAGTGAAGCAGTTTTCCTCTTGTCAGTAATGACACCTAGCAACAATCTAGAAATTGGCTTTGTGGGACTGTAATATCTAACCAGCATTCCTCTGAACGGTTGAGATGAAATTCCGAGACCGAAAATATTCAGGAAACATTGCTTCAGATAATTAAACAATGTCTGACGTTCTAGTCGCTTTTCTTGAATAACACACTACTTGATTTTTTTTCCTTCAGCCGTATATACGTAAGTAGTCGAATCATGTTTCATGTCTAACTTCCTGTAATATGGTATTGCTAGGAAAGCAGCATTTTCTTCCTCACAATAAATCTTTGATTCCACCATCTTGTACCTCATGAAGCTTCAGACTTCGAAACATGTTTATGTAATATATAAAATGACGTGTGATTGAAAAATTGGGATTTTAGTCTCTCTTCCGTTAGGTTTACGGCTGTATGTGGACTTTACTGAGTGAAGTGACACAGTATTTGACACTGACTTGTACTTGAGAGGAATCAGATTCGAATCATTGTTAACACATCCTGATAAAAGCTTCCCCCGTTTACCTGAAGCATAAGGCGCCATCCAGGAGATTTCGTTTAAAAAATCGCGATTAACATCCTACACATCCTTGTTCGCCTGAGCTAGCGCTTCGTTTCCTTTGACTCGTCGACGGCACTGTCGTTAAACAGTAACCTTACTTTACTTCCTTCTTGAGACGACGTCATCGGTTTTAACTAACCGTGAAGAGGCCGGCCGAGTGGCGGAGCGGTTCTAGGCGCTACAGTCTGGAACCGCGTGACCGCTACGTTCGCAGGTTCGAATCCTGCCTCGGGCATGGATGTGTGTGGTGTCCTTAGGTTAGTTATGTTTTAGCAGTTCTAAATTATAGGGGACTGATGCCCTCAGATGTTAAGTCCAATAGTGCTCAGAGCCATTTGTTTACCCGTGAAGAAAATAACGAATGTTAACGGCCCTTAGCACAGTGAACGATGGCATCCGTTTGTAGTAGCAAGTAACATTGGATTGTAACGGCCTTGCACTAACGACCATGTATCTCTAATGTTTGTTTCACCGTGGCTAGGTCTACTTATTGGTTGTTTACAGGAAACAGACTGGTCGTAAGAGAGATTGCAAAAATTTCGATTCGCCAGTGAGGAAACCGTAGGTGCTATAATTTAGCAAACGCAGAATAAACCACATCGCTCAGAAGTGTCACTTGGTATCCATCGGGGTAATTGCTAATAAATAGCTGTTGACAGCTAGCAACCATTTCAAGCGAAACGCCGAGAAAAGTGAAATGACCTACCATCCTCAAAGCCCGCGGTATTACCCTTAAAGTAAGATTTAATCCACGGCCGATAAAACTTGAATTGACAAAACAGTTCGCGGGTGAACGGCTGGATGTCAGTGCCCGACTGGCACACGGTAACGTGGTCGTTGGTCGAAATGTTGTGCCCGTTGACCCGTGACCTACTTAGTCATGAAACATGCCTGGAGAAGCTGAAGAATCACAAATCTTTAGTCGCTGACTGCTTTGTTATGCATAAAAGTGAGTAGGCTTCAGTGATCTCATCTGTCTGTGCTAGTGGTTGTAGTATGATACGCAAGGGACGGGTAGCGATGTGGCTGAAATTCTTTGGCAGTACGCTTGGCTGCTCATGTCCCCCACCCATTCGGCGCACCCTAGCCGCCAGTGGCGGGCAGCTGTGAGCAGCGGTCTAAGACGCGTCGCCTGTGACGAAGCACCGGGTGGGCGGCCTTGGCGGCGCTATCAGTGTGTGTGTGTGTGTGTGTGTGTGTGTGTGTGTGTGTGTAGTGCGCCCTGAGCAGCCTTCGCCGCGCACCGTTTGCGTAACCATAACCAGCGTGCCCGACCCTGCGAGCCGCACGGACCGGCTAGGCGGAAGCTGAGTCGAGGCCCCACTCAGCTGCGCAGCCGCTGTCTTCCGGCCCCCACGGCACCCGTCACGTGCTGCGGTGATCCCCTTATACAACGGCGAAGCGGGAAAGGTCCCTCATACGAGAGTAACGTGAAAAGTTTTCAACCCGCTAGCGAGAGACTTTTTTTTTTTTTTAAATGTAAATGCGCTAACGCAGTCGCTTTTTAGGTTAAAGACCGAGGGAAAGAGTCAATCATTGAAGCGCAACTCAGGAAGGTACCCAAAATATCCATCCAGGGCTGCCATAACAAATGCAGTGTTACCGCAGTTTTTACTTCACGTGGTTAGAGGAGATGGTCTGGGAGTGTTTAATCTGGTCAAAAGAGTGGATGTTCCAAGAACCCATTTATCCCTCGATTTGCCTATTGCCACAGCAGCTTCGATATCAGCTGCGTTATTCTGTTGTACTTCATTTAATCAGACCTCATCTCACACACCCTAGGAGTACCCTGGAATGGGTCAGGCTCCTTTACAGATGAACGTCACTTTACCGAAGTCCTTCCAGTATACCGAAGCGCTCGTCCCATTTCATATCGCTCTGCAACAATCACTAGTGTTCGTGAACACCTGGCGCGCGCGCATGTGTGTGTGTGTGTGTGTGTGTGTGTGTGTGTTGAACCGGGGACCTAGAAACGACAGAGAGGCTTCGTCCCGCCGTGGCCCTCAATGGTTCACAACCCCACAACAGGTCACAGAAGTCCACCCGCCCCACCGCCGCCGTCCGCAGCTCGTGGTCGTGCGGTAGCGTTCTCGCTTTCCACGCCCGGGTTCCCGAGTTCGATTCCCGGTGGGGCCAGGGATTTTCTCTGCCTCGTGATGACTGGATGTTGTGTGCTGTCCTTAGGTTAGTTAGGTTTAAGTAGTTCTAAGTTCTAGGGGACTGATGACCATAGATGTTAAGTCCCATAGTGCTCAGAGCCACCGCCGCCCCACACCGAACTCATGGTTATGAACACCTGCTAATCGGTGCAATACGGTTATGTTTGTCATATGAATGTCCGAAAGAACAGACATCACACATTCATAGAACTGAGTCGTCTCGATGTGCACTGATACCACAATCTTCAGAGTGGACCTACTGCGGAAATCGAAAAATTAGGGAGGATGGAAGACATGGACGGGGATTGCGGATACGTGGCGCTAAGTGGAATGAGAGTCAACCGGGAAACGTATCGAGATAGTCTGCGCAATTGCTATGAACCCTATGTACAGATGGCGCAGTGGTTAAAGTAACTACCTAGTAAGCAGGAGGTCCCGGTTTCGAGTCCTGGTCCAGCACACAGTTTCATTCGTCGCCGCTGGTTCCGTATAAAGTCTCAATGCAACTGTCATCAGTAGTCCTTTCCCTTCTCTTCCTCCCCACTTCACCTTATTTTTATGTTTATACGTGGTAATTTTACATTCGACACGCCAATTTGTAGTGGTCTTCATGATAGAGGGAAGTGCAAATGCGATGTGAAACGAATACAATTTTGATGTACAATATGTTGTAATATTTTAAAGCATAAGATCCAGTGGTGAGAGCAATGCTTTCTTAGCTATATTGGCGTCGAACTTTTCTTCAGATACCATAGATTCCAGATCGCCCCCACGCAGACAATGTGAGGAATATATTAGAGAAATTTAAAACTTCAGCTTTCCTTTTGCTGTTTTCTACTGCCCCACCAGTTTGGTCAACGAGTGAGTGAGCCGCTTAGCACTTCTACGCAGGACTACAATTTTTTCGGATTCTCTGCAAGCTGGCTTGCTAATGCATGACGGTGGTAGTTGTTGTATGCTTGGCGCATTGCTCTTTTTACAGACGCACAAATCTCTAATAACGTTGCCTGTCGTCATTTACTCGTTCTGTTTTGAACCAAGAGTGCGATAGTCTCTGCTTTCTCAGCATTTTCTGAATTTCGTTGTTAAACCACGGTTGGTGTTTTCCGTCCTTAATCCACTTACTAGGCAGAGCTCAATTTACAATACGTTTAAACTTGGCTCATAATTCCTCTACTTACATCATACTAGAAATGAATGATATCTGTTCATTGTGTAAGTGGGATGCTAACAACTGCTTATCTTCTCTTTCTAGAACTTACTTAACCGTCGTCGCTGTGAGGTCATTGACACTAGTGCCTGTCTCTATTGTGACACCATCGATAAGGTCAGGCCATTTTATAGCTTCAAACTAAACTAAACTAAACTCCGTCCGAACAAGTCATGAATGCCCAGCGGTACCAACCGCCCACGGAGCGTCGCTGGATGGGGATATGGAACGGCTTGTGGTCAGCACACCGTTCTCCCGGCCATTGTGAGTTTTCGTGACCGCAGTTTGTAGCTATAAAGTCTAAAATATTTCCATTAAGTGTGGGCTGCTACACTAGATGCTGACGATTGATTACGAGTACATAATCAAGAGAACTGAAACTGTAATACCTCCTGGAGTGAGGGCCCCCTTTTCTGCAGCGGTTTCCCTGTTTTTGGAAAACAAATAACCTGCCGTTTGAAAAGAGTGCCTATAAGTGAATTTAAATGGAAATCCTTGAGCAGGTTTCAACGTTTAGTATAAAATGGTGACTGTCGGTACCGTATGCCCCCCTCCCCCAACGTGTTTAATTTCGTTTTCATCCTCTATAATTTAGTAATAGATAGGAGTACGGGAATAGCTGTTGTGGACGCTATAATAATAGTAAAATAACCACTGATATTTTTGTGAACACTCTTTTAATGAAGCGTTTCGAAAATATCATCAGATTCAGTTAAGGGATCAGACACCATAGGTCCTATTCAAATGGCATACTTAAGTTGACTCAGTATTTTGTATGGTCTCTGTTCCCTTAATTGAATCTGGTGAAGTTATTTTCGAAACGCGTCATTAAAAAGAGTGGTCACAAAAATATCTGATGCTAATTTGCTATTACCATAGTGTCCGTAGTAGCTATTCCTATACACCTGTTTAGTATCAACATGGACGCACAATTCATTCGCGATTTTACATCGTAAAGGTAAATTTGGTAAAACTGCAGAGCTTCTCAAACACATTTTCCAGGTCGGAAACCTCTCTCTGACAGACTTAGTCCAAACAGAAATGATTTTTATGATGGAAGAACACCCGGCACAGACTGAAAGAAGAACATGTCCACAGGTCCTCTGTCAGAGAGTCCGGTGAAGACTTGGGCGGAAAGGGGAGAGTGGGGGACGCACGCACGCACGCATACACACACAGATGACCGCTTATCTCCGGAAGCGTTTCCTCGCGCAGTCGCTTGAAGCTCCTCTGCCTCGTAACGATGTGACGCTTCGCCCGGCTCGACGCTCCACGATCTGACCTATCGCCCACCAACCGAGCCTATCCACAGTGTACGGCTAAAGCGGCGTCGGTGGTCATCATTAGTTTCCGTGTAACTCGCGTCTACGTCAACGAAAGTTACAAAAAGCTAACCATAACATATGAGGCCTCTATTATCTCATTATTCAGGGTGGTTTCTTGATTTTCCTGAAGCTCTCGGCTCAGTGCGGCACCGATCACTTTCGTATTATCATGACACTAAGCATTCCATTTTGCGAGGGTCGTTCAACAAGTAACGGCCTACATTTTTTCCCCAGAACATATTTATTATTAAGAGTCCGAATTCGGTGACAATATACATCAACATGTCTTGTCCATGTCCTATTTTTTTGCGTAGTCTCCATCACGCTCTATGGCCGTGCGTCAACGTTGTGGAAGAGCATGTATTCTGTACTGGTAAATGCTCTTATCCTGTAGGCGTAGTCATGTTTTCACTGCATGGTTGACACACTCATCATCTTCAAAGTGTGTACCCCGGCGTAGATAATCTTCAATCTCCAACAATTCAGATGGAATAGCCTTTCTTTGAATCTTGTGGTCCGCTGTGAGCATTCGTGGAAACCATCGTGAACTCCTCTTTCAATATCCGAGAGTCTCGATCATTGCAGATCGACAACTGTAGAGCCAATTGTCGAGTTGTGGTGCGCCGGTCGGCACGAATAATGGCATCCGCACTATTCAGCACGTCTAGAGCAGTGGCTGTGACAGGACGCCCCGAGCGTGGCTGATCATGGAGCTGTGCTTCTGTATTTCCTGAGGCTGTAACTTTCTTTACCCATCGCCCAACTGTACTCCTATCGACTGCAGCATCGCCATACACTGCATACAAACGTTTATGGATGTTCACCGCTGTTTCTTTTCTGCAAACAGTAATTCAAAATTGGCTCTGAGCACTATGCGACTTAACTTCTGAGGTCATCAGTCGCGTAGAACTTAGAACTAATTAAACCTAACTAACCTAAGAACATCACACACATCCATGCCCGAGGCAGGATTCGAACCTGCGGCCGTAGCGGTTGCTCAGTTCCAGACTGCAGCGCCTAGAACCGCACGGCCACTGGGGCCGGCCCAGGAATTCAATAACAGGACGCTGCCTGTAACGTGAGTCGTATGTAGACGCCATTTTGATGCTGTACTACGGCTGTGCCATCTGCCAGAACGGTTCGGAACTTCACCGGCACACAGAACTAACATTAAATGTGAAGCACCAACAAGGACTTTCGTCTATGTATATTAAGTATGGGCATTACTTATTGAACGACCCTCGTAGGTCCAGTCCTGCTTGTTACCCTGAGCGCAAGAACATTCAGAGACAATAAAGTAATTCCGGATGTGCACCAGGGTACTTATCACAGATGGACGAAACTGTATATAAGGACACACTAGACCATAAATACTGTAATATCCCGTCAGCCTAATGCAGAAAATGACAGCTCTTAACGTAGAGGCATAACGTTGTTCTCTTCTTGAAACGTAAACGTATGTTTCACAAGTCACAGACGGATTCAAATAACGTCGTACAAATATTTGGAAGTAACTGTGTGGGGCTATGAAGTTTAGTCGCAGTTGGTTGACTGGTACGAAGCGGGAAATTTTAAAGTTCGTCTACACTAGAATACTGCTGAAGTTCCGGGTTTAGTGAGAACATCAAGGGACTGAGAAAAAGTATCAGTTAATGTCAGAAAGTAGTTTGAATGGCGAGAGAAACAGAAACGCTGAAAAATGTTGGCTGGCATGAACTGAGAGAAAGGTACCTGATACGTTCCGAAGACCTGTTTTGTTTATATCAAGGATTGGTTTTCAGGAAAGTACCCTCAACCGCTCACTTTGTATTGATTTGCAGCACGTAGATTTAAGTGATTCAGTTTCTCAGAACAATGGTATCTCTTCCAAGTACTGGCATTATTTTTCAAGCACCCCGAATCCTAAGACCCATCATTCTAAAACTGGTTCCTAATTTAACTGTAGCTTGCAGAATAGTTTAGTTCGTGACAGAGATATGCTCAACCAAGAGGCTTCATTTATGTTTGTTTCTACAATGTTCAACGTGCAGTCATTTTTGTAGGATGACATCTGTTCACTTCGTCATTTACTGTGGCACGAAACGTCATAGAACGTACGCTTTTGGCCTTGAAAATTGCGCTGCTATATCGTCTTCCGTATCCAGCCGAGCAAATGGGTCACTGTGCAGTGTAGATGACAGTGATAATTGAACATATATTGAAACACTATGCCTTTATTGTCGCTGGTTCAAATTTGGAAGGAGAGAGTGAAATCCATTGCCAGCACGTTGCTTTGTCTCCTGACAGCGTCTCCAGTAACATTATTCGCTGTACGAGACCCTGTTGTGTTCTCCAATACAGGATACTGGTACAGTAAGTGGCCGGTGTAAATAACCTCTATGGCGGGTGCCTCAACTTACGCGTCTGGCCACAATTTCCATTGCAACACAAATTCCAGAATGAGATTTTCACTCTGCAGCGGAGTGTGCGCTGATATGAAACTTTCCTGGCAGATTAAAACTGTGTGCCGGACCGAGACTCGAACTCGGGACCTTTGCCTTTCGCCGGCAAGTGCTCTACCAACTATCTGCCAGGAAAGTTTCACAACACAAATTCTCCTGACTAAACTACTGTACGTACAAATTGGAGCACACCCCTCCAAAAGATACATACAACGCATGCAAAGACCAGTACACTTGAATTTACGGAGAAAAACATTAAGGTATAGTCTATTACAAAGCAAAAAGAAATTAGACTTTACAATTGTGAGTTTCTCGAAGAAAGGAATGGGTTTGATTCTTATCCGTTCTGGGTTGGCGTGATGTGGCGACGGCGGTAGAAGCAGTTTGAAGATACGAATCCTGTAAGTTCATCCAGTCGTGTCCCTGGCAATAATGTATCCTCTTTTTCCTTACATCCTGTTTCGGCTGCGGGTGGTATTAAGTTGCATAGCATCCATCTGTCGTAGGCCGAAACAAAGTAATTGTTATGCAGCACTTGAAGTTCGTATTAGTTCAGCTGCAAGTTTCACACGCGATAGTTTGGCACATTCCATACATCGTGTTTAAATTAACATTCTGTTTACTATAATTTGCCAATTTCGAAGTTAGACAGTCAATCTGCTGTTAACATTCGTGGTTCACGATAACACTGTTCCCGCGAAAACGGTCACTTACGTAGCAACACAATTCACAGTTTCCACATAGGCGGTTAGTGTTTTAGCGTACATCATATTTCATTGTCAAGAAAAATGAGCAATATTAACTTCACAGTTTATGTAATGCAGTTCAGTTCAAAATCGACAACAATACTGTCTGTTCATTAGTGTTCACTGCCACAAGCATCGTTCTGCAAAAACCAACAGCGTTCGCGTAAGACAACGTTCGTTTAGAATGTCCATCATGAAGTCAAATTTCAAACCGTGTCTAAAACATTAAAGTCATGTAATAATATTGCGTTAAACGCACACCATTACTACACACAGTACTTGCTTCCGTACCGCCACTCTCACGTGCCATCCGCGACTGTCTGCTACACACTGCTCGACCCGACAACTACTGATACCTCTCGCTCCACAGCTCTTACATTCTGCCTGTTGCATTCCGTTTGACACAATACATTTAATAAAACTATCTGAAAGATCTTCAAAAAAAATCCAAGTCTCTACATAAGAAACTCGTATAGAAAGCAGTGTTTGGAGACTACATGCAGAAACCCAAATAATTGAGTTGTCGTTAGGCCATCGATTGTCACAGCGTGTTTTAAAGCTAGATCCCCGGTAGTCTAACAGAAAACGCACGTATTCCTGCCGCACTAGCGTCTTACCTCACTTTGCTAGCAGAACTCACGATCTTTATGAGGCGAGAAGACGATCTGCGACATCCGTAGCTGCAGATGGAATGCTTGCTGCGAAAACTGCCACGGGTCACGAAGGGGATAAACCCCGCGCGTCAGACCCTGACCAAAGAATCTGCACGGCGTCGTTACTGCTACGCGTCATGAACGAGAACCCCTCACAATGATGTTCCTCTGTGCTCTCTGCCACAAAGTCCGGAAAACGTTACTGAATGCCTACTCAGATTGAGCGTTCGAATCACCTCCAATGAGAGGCCATTTAACAAATATCTCCCTGTCTCTTCCACAGAGTCTATGTTCCGCGAGCCAATCACATAATCTATTGGTTTAAACAATTTTTCAGCATTTTGCTGCGCTTCTCCCGTCTTTGAAAACGGTGGCAGCTGTAACCAGTCTAAAATCGCGAGATATCGCCCTTCTGAAAGACGACTTCAGTTCCGCCACTGGAGCTAGTTTTAAGGACGACTTCGAATCACGCAGGTGAAGCGGGTCAACAGATTTTAAGCTTCGGGTACGAGGAAACTAAAGTGGAAAGGAGCGGCTCTGCGCCACCCACGATACTATCAAAATTCCTAGCCGGGCCTATTGTACAGGCGATTGTACCTCCGGGAGATCGTACCTGCAAGCGGCACAATGGCCAGGAATTTTAAGATAAGTTAGAGCTCAGTGCGACCCTGATACCAAGACTGGCCGTCCATTACATTCTGAAGGCTGACTGACAGGGGAAGGGCTGCTAGGTCATCCATGGCACTGGACAGTTGGTTACTTCTGTCAGATATGCCGCGTGCCCCTGCAGTCTTTTCTTAAAAACGATTTGCCACGCACATCCTGCTGAATGCCATGCCAAGACTCGGGAAAACTACTATCCAGCTCTAAGTGCAAATCAACGTATAATTAGTAGAAAAATATTGTGTTAGAGAAGAACAATAACCTCCGCAATTACAATACAAGATGCATTTGCTAATCAGTACTAATCAGTACCCGGGCTGTACTAGCAGACCCTACGAACGCCAAAATGATCTCTTTATCTCTTTGTCGAGTAACTAGTACTCTCAATAAGTATGAAATGAGCTGGTTGGCTCGAGCCTGACGCGTCCCATTTTTCGTAATTGATCAGACGTATTAGGCGAAGCATTCGTTATGAACTTGAGTCCATTACTCTGATGCTGCTTGTTCCCAATGACACCCGGTTGAGTGGGATGAGGCAGGCCCACGGGCTGGAGGCGCCACAGAGTGGGTGGGGCTCTCTCGTATTTTGACGGCACAACTGGCGCATCGTGCTGGCCACCTGTTGCTGGTGGTCGGGCAGGCAATTAGCCGGCGTGCGCCGCGTTGAGCACGGACGGGACGGGACTGGCCAGGACTCGACTCGACTCGACACGACGAGACTCATTTCCGGGGCCTCGGCCGCGTGTGGTCTGCCCCAGGCGCCACGGCCCAGTCTGGCCGCTCCCCGCTGTTCACCGCAAGTGGCACCCAATGGTAACTTTTCTCATGCTGACGATAGTACTTCAACAACAACAACAACTGTTCTACTGCAGGCGATTTTGCCACAGTTTCTGAAAATTTAATAGGTGCACCGGACTAAATAATCAAGAAACCAGGCGTTTTGATACCTGAGGTCAAAAATTAAGAATACAGAAAGTGCTGTACTTTTTAATAATAGCAATGAATCACATAAAGAAAATACAGATATTAAAGTTCTTCACTAATACAGTTCGAGACAACATGGCAGAAAACTTTGATGGGAAGTGTGTGCTGGATACTAGCAGTCTCTTAAAGATTTTTTTAGATAAACATTGTAAAGCTATGCTTTCACTTAATTCATGTAGTATTTTAATAGACAAATACTAAATATTTAGGATTCTATAGCACAGCAGTGAAAGTAGAGAGGCCCTGTATTCTACCAAATGTATAGCTGTGAATTGTGCTTTAAAGGAGAATAATTCTGAGGAAGATAACAATAGAAGAAGCCTGAAAAATTAAGAAGTAATGTCGTATAAGAAAATGCAAAGATGTTTCAGAACAGTGCGGAAGAGAGTGGTGGAGATAAATAAAGAATGATTAGCAACACTTTAACATATTTTCAAACATCTTGGATTTAGGCAGAAAGAAAATTGAAAAAAAAAAAAAAATGGTTGATGGGAGACAGATATTTTCTAAGAAAGAAGTCTCACAATGTAATGCTTCCAAGATAAAAAAAAAGACACATGCAAAGTGAAGAGGAAGGATATATACAGACACAGTGAAAGATTGAATACAAGTGTTGGTTTGTGAAGAACGCCCGTGAGCGGTAACATGGTTGCCGAAAAAGTCCCAAATACGAATTAGAGTTGAGCATTGCCGTCTTGGACGTTGAAATTACCACTTGCTGCATTTGTTTGAGGGTTCATGGAAGCAGCAACGGTGTCATCACTGCAGTTGTAGTTAGGCATGGAGACATAGACGTCCACCAGAAAGTGTACATCACGACCACACACAACATACTCGTAGTCCCTCGACCCATGATGTTTACCGGGTGCTGCACGATTCCAGCTACGCACAAAATCAGAGCTCTTTTGCTAAGTTTCGGAAGCTACACCAGGAATCGCCAAAGAAGAGCACAGTCCTTCATTTGAAACAGGAAGCTTCCAGGTACACAACGCTTGAGTTGCAGTATCAGCTCACCGGGCAAAAAATTAGCCACTCTTTGAAGCTGGGATGGTGCGTAACCGGACTATACGATGAATACATACGATATTCGTTATTATCTCTTGTTTTCATGTGCAGCATTGTCTACTTGGCCACCTTGTTGATCTCCACTGGAAAATTCTTTCTTACCATTCATATCAGAACTTTGGAGTTCGACCAACTCTTGGTTTGTCATATTTTTTTCTGAACTTGTATCTATCTTTCGCCTAACTGAAAGCACCTTCGAGAGTAAGACGAAACACTTGGTCACAGTGAACAGCTAGAGTTCCATATGATGAGACTGGTCAGTGTTGTAGCAGCTAAGAGAAAATAAAAATGGCGATCACTCATTTTACTGACCTCAGCACCAATTCTCACCAGGATGGGGAATAAAAAGTTCGTGAAAATACAGATGACATAGAAATATAAATATTTAATTTCGAAATTAAATAAATGGATACAGTGTGATATTTCTTAAGGGGAGCCGGAGGTGGTCAAATCCAAAAAATTACGATTTTTTTTTTTTTTTTGCTACCGAAAATTAATTGGAACATTCCTCTTTAATGTAAACTTTGAATTATTGTTCTACTTGCCCTAGAAGTGGAGTTATTACCATTTTCCCCCACGGCTGCAGAGGAAATGGGCGGCCGCTGAATGCATCTAGCACCCTCTCGTGACTTCCTGGCGAACTTCTTGGGATTTTCTCGGCCTGTTACGCATACAGCACCTTATGTTACGCATACAGCGAGTGTGCAAGGGTTGGCTACATTGTTTTCTGTGACAAATGAAGCGCTAAGAAGGATTTGGTAGTGGCATTAGATGGTTCCTGGCAAAAGAGGGGTCATAAATCCCTGAATGGGGTTGTAACTGCTACTTGTGGTGATAGTGCAAAAGTGATAGATGTTGCAATATTATCAAAACATTGTAGGTGCAAAAATAAAATCAAAGGAGAGCACAGTGGAACCCGTGAGGCAAATTTTAGTGGATCAAGTGGAGTAATGGAAGTGGATGGAGTGAAACAAACTTTTGAACGTTCAGTTCCCAGATACAACGTTAGGCACAAATACTACCTTGGGGATGGTGACTCCAAAGGTTTCAAGTCTACAGAGGAACTGAAACCATATGGAAATGAATTTGTAGTTGAAAAGTTGGAATGCATTGGGCATGTGCAAAAGCGTATGGGTGCACGGCTTCGAAAGCTCAAACAAATTTTGGGTTCAAGTAAGCTCAGTGATGGAAAGACAATAGGAGGGAGAGGCAGGCTTACTGATGAGGTGATTGAACGTCTACAGAGATACTATGGGTATGCTATAAGGCAAAATACTAGTAATGTTAGTGACATGCGAAAAGCAGTGTGGGCATTGTTCCTTCATACTGCTTCTTCCAATGAATGCCCTCAACACAGCCTGTGTCCAAAAGATTCCTGGTGCAAATATAATGCAAAACAGGACTATGATCACAAACATGGTTTGCCAGCAGCTGTGATAAATGCAATAAAACCAATTTTTCATGACTTAGCACAGCCAGAATTGTTACACAAACGTCTACACGGAAAGACGCAGAATCCTAATGAGAGCGTAAACAACTTGATTTGGAAAGTGATTCCTAAAAGGGTGTTTGTAAGCATAAAAACACTGCACTTTGTCATTTATGATGCAATAGCAACCTACAACCAAGGGAACAGTGTGAAGTGTGAAGTTCTGAAGGCATTAGGATTTACAGCTGGGGTGAACACTGTACGAGCACTAAGAAATATTGACAAAGAAAGGATAAGAGGAACAGAAAGAAGAGAAAGGCATATGAAGTATGATGGAACAACAGGCCAGAAAAGAAGACAGAAGAGGAAGCTTTTGGAGGATGAAGAAGAAGACTCTGATAATCCATCCTATAGTGCAGGAATCTATTGAGAAACTTTGATAGCCATTTCCCATAAATTAGAATTTTTCGAATATAAGGAACATTTTCTCAAAATCCACTCAAGCTAGAGAGATGAAATTTTTATACAGCACTCCTAGTGGTAAAACTTACATTGTAACACAGCCATTTGGCAATATGTTCAGTAGTTTCATTTCAGTTTAATTATAAAGCAATTATTTGTAAAAAAATTTGGGTCATTAATAAAAAAAATAATTGGAAGGAAACTAGAAAAGATACTCCAAAATCCATCTGTCATAACTGCAATACTAAACCACTCTATATGTAAAAAAAAATTCAAATTTTTCTATTTGGTAGTTTATTCATAAATGTTTCTCAAACTTAGTGATTTTAACATGGGCAGCATAGGCACCTCCGGCTCCCCTTAAATAAGTAGCCAATAAGGTAAAACCATCTGATTACTTGTAGAATAATTTACTGCCGAACGATATACAAGGTGAAGAAAAAATGCCGCCTTTGGCGGTCAGTATGCGACTCCTCATCCCAGTTAAAGATATAAGTGTATCTAGCAAAACCTAGCCCCGACAGTTTCTTTAAGAGAAATGCGATTAAAAAAAAAAAAAAAAAAAAAAAAAACGACGCTCTGGCTGTAATTGCGCAACGCCGTGGGGAACGGATAACGGATGTGCAAGTCACCGGTGTTCGATCACGTTCGCGATAACATTTTTTGTTTCCAATTAAAGCGTCAAACTGTAGTCAATATACACATCTACGATGATGTAGCTTGTGTAATTTCTTTTGTTACTGTAACATTTATTTAAACATTAAGACATCATAAGAACTTCTTACAGACTTAAATGACTACTTTGTTTCGTCCGTGAGGACACAAATAAAGCTAAAAGATGTCCGGATTTATCTTCACAGAGCCGTTACGTACACGTACGAATAACATTCACTTTAGAGATGATGAGCGAAGCGACCAACTTGCATTTACAAACACTTGGCCACTCATTGGATTGTACTTCGGTGAATCCTACGCAACACATCTGCATCTGCCACTGCCTAAGCGGTATGCACGCGAGCATCGGTTACATTCATGGGTGCAGTACTGTAAAGTTGTTCCTTTAATAGTCCTCACAAATGAAAATCTAGTGGTATAAGGTCCGGGACTTCCAAGACCAGTCCATCTCCTTGGAAACGCTTCGTATAAATTATTAAGCACGTTTATTCGTGTGGCGGTGCACCATTATGCTGAAACCACAGTTGTCACCGAACGCCAAGTGGAACGTTTTCAAATGCGTCAGGCAAAGTATTACAAAGAAACATACGATACAGAGGCACATTCAACTTGTCCGGCAATGGGTAATAGCCCGAAAGCACTATTTCCACGATTACCAAAGCGTGCCCGAAAGCCAACATATGGGTTGCGCCCTGACCAATAATGACTGTTGTGGAGGTAAAAAATACCTTCACGAATGAAACCAGATACGTCAGTCCATATTACGTTATTTATAAAATTTTCGTTTTCTTTCACTTGCTGTAAAAGCTGTTCATAAGACTGTATAAGTCATATGCGGTCTTTTGGCTCCTGCTGTTGGCTTTGATGATATGGATGCAGTTATTCATCGGGAAACACTTCAACAACCAGTATTTGAGATACCAACAACTGCCTTACAATATCACGGGTTCTTCACCGAGGTGATTGATGAACAAAGAATCGGATCCTGTGGTTGTGCTGTACGTCTAGTCCTTGGACGACCTCACTCCATTAATCTATTCCCTGCGGATGAAGATTACCTGTTTCCCGAAGGCACTGCTCCAGACGACGAGAAATATTCTTACAGAGATGGCGCGTTTGAGAGCACCGTGCAACACACGCACGAGAAGCAGCAGCAGCAACAGCTTGGTTATGGCGTGCAGCCAGCACCAAAGGAATATCGACGTATATATCGTTTGTGTACTCCATCGGAAAGCTGCCATACATGAACTTGAAAAGACTACTTGTGGTTATACACTGCGCGTCAGTTTAATGGATCCCACGGTCATGTGATAGTCTAGTGTCATGTGACATTATGCCCTGCATATAAACGACGAGTACGAGGGAACGGGCGTCTGAAAGATAGTGGCTCTCCGCCATGTGTAAGTCGAGGACCTAGGGCGTTTGCCACAGGGCGGTGCGCCGTTCTCACCATCCGATGGGTGAGGGCTGAAATTTAGCCGTCTGTCGCATCTGTCTACATTCCTTTCTACGCTACATTTTGTGACAGTGTGTGTGTCCAAAGTCTCTTCTTACTGGATGCGTCCTTTCACAGCCCAAGTACATCCTCTCCCAAGACGATCGTACGGAAATAAAAAGAAATGGGCTTCGCTATTACGATACACAAGGTGGCCTCGTCCTTCCCAGGAGAAAGGAGGACAGAGACACAGCACAGTGTTTCTAATGTTCCGACAGAAGCACTTTCGCGCTGATAATTTACTCGGAAAGAAAAATGATTTTTATGTGCAGTTCTAATAAAGAAATTCACATGGCAAACACTGGCTCATGTTATTAAAAGTGCATGCAGTTCATCACTGTTACTTTACGAGAAAAAGAAATCTTTGTGTGCTTGATTTTAGAGGAGTGCGATAACTTAGGCAGTATTGTTACAGTGGCTTGATTTCTCACTTCGCCGGTCGGTGTGGCCGTGCGGTTAAAGGCGCTTCAGTCTGGAACCGCGTGACCGCTACGGTCGCAGGTTCGAATCCTGCCTCGGGCATGGATGTGTATGATGTCCTTAGGTTAGTTAGGTTTAAGTAGTTCTAAGTTCTAGGAGACTTATGGCCACAAATGTTGAGTCCCATAGTGCTCAGAGCCATTTGAACCATTTGATTTCTCACTTCCTGCGTGATTGTAGTTCAATTAGAAACCAAATAAAGCTATTTCTGGCAACTAAAGTAAATACAGAGGAGAGAGAATTTTTTTTTTTTCGCAACTGGTGCCACAGCCTCGAATTTATTGAAAGTCAAAAAGAGTGGGCTGTGTTACCACAGTCAAGTGAAAACTCCTAACCTCATAACACAAGGTGACCGTCAAATTACGATGATATGAGCTAGCACTGGAAAATGGCGCATCGCCAAAATCAGCTGATGGTGAGAAATAAATGAGCGTGATCACTAAATAGCAAGGGTGAATTACAGTAGGATGTATCTTCTTTTACGCGTTGCTCAGGGATTTGTGGTGTATAATGTTGCTGTTGAGTACTCCATCCGCAGAAGTGTGTATAAGTCACAATTGTAATTTCCCCAGGAATAATATTGCTGAAATGGTACCAGGTAAGGGTAAATTTTACTTCCTCTCGTATAGTAAAAATATAATCATGTCTGGACGATAAACTGTAGCTTTGTAACCTTATTTCACGATTTAGTGGTTTAAGGTCGTTTCGAATATACAACATTTCATCAAAAGAATTAATGCTGAATACCTCACCCTGACCCTCACCTTAGATAGGTAGGAATCGATTGCGGTAGTAGTCTAACACATTCTGTTGGTTTGGAAGGGAAAAAATACACGCACGCACGCCCTCTCTCTCTCTCTCTCTCTCTCTCTCTCTCTCTCTCTCTCTCTCTCTCTCTCTCTCACACACACACACACACACACACACACACACACACACACACACACACAGAGAGAGAGAGAGAGAGAGAGAGAGAGAGAGAGAGAGAGAGAGAGAGAGCGTTTTCAAACCGAGTACAAGGCTTCTTAAACCAAACGTTGACGTACATTTCATGTGTGCAGGTGTTCCGCAATTCGTACCACGACACCTTAGTGCCGTACACAACTCTGTAGCAGGCAGCTTTGCTTCTTGTTTCATTTCTTTGTTTTGACTCCTGCGTCTCAGATGACCTCTGTCTCAAGGATATGTTAACTTTTAAATTATTTTAACTTTGTTACGTAATCGTGAAACAAGTAGGGTGTTTACGATTGCCTGTTTTGTAGAGAGAAATTGAACATTGCTTCTTGAATCTGTCTTTAACACTTCCTACCTTCCGCAGCTTACGTCATAACACTGTTCAGCAAGGTTTTTGTGCTTTGCTCGTCTCTGCGTGACTGGCTACGTTAACTTTAAATGTAAGAGAATCGCCTAATTCTGACTTCATTTGCGATCAGGGAATTGATATTACTTAGTTTCTTACTTCCCACCCGCAATTTGCTCAGTCCTAGGAGTGAAAGTTCTCTGTAGCCTAATGTGCTACCATACAGGATATGGTCATTATTCAGGAGTGTGGCAGGAACGATCATCGAAGCAAAAAAACTGCAGCAGTCATGGTCTGTAAAAAATACACCTTAGGAGCTGAGAGCACTTTTTTATCTTTGCCAATGTGAAACCCAACTCCTCTACTGAACGAGTGCTCCTAGCTCTTAATGTATTCCTTCAGACTCTTCATTTACTAGAGTTTTTTTTTTTTTTTTTTTTGCTTCGAATGATCATTCCTGTCATATCCCTGAATACTGATCATTCCTTCTGGGACACGCTGTATACACTTTCTAGGAAAAAATATATTGGAATCATCATCAACCGAAAAAGAATTGTTTTTGAAGCGTAACGCTCTAAAAGCTCAATACCCAGACTTCAAAAGCAAATCATCCTCATTATGCTGTTAATGTTCCTTTACTTCAGGCTAAAAGAAACCATTCACACAGGTATAATCAAGCCCCAAATAAAAAGCAGATGCCTGTTACCTAGTGTAATTATTGATGTCGAACACTGATTAATGAAATTATGAATTTTCTATCGGATTGCTGACACTGTTGACAGAGCCAAAGTATATTCGTAACTGGGTTACTACAACTGTTGTTCGTCGACGGGACACTAACGTCTAATCTGCCTCACTCCTCGTAACCAGTGTCCCTGTGGGGAACACCCAGAGGTACAGTGCTACGAGGTTACGATGTAGAATAACTAAACTTACACTATGCAGTGTATTCTCTCACTCAGATCTCTTTAGTGATGATGAGGTTTGAGTCTTGCTTAGCTTTCTGTGAAATGAAAAGCTGACAATGTTCCAACTTCGTGATCCTTGGTACAACAGAACACAACAAATCGTTGCATTTACATGTGGCATGTTTATTTACGAAAATTGTGGGTGTCCTATAATTTAGAACTTTTGCTGTTGCTATTATCCTTATTCCTGGGCCATGTGAATTACTTCTAATAATTCGATGCGTTATTTTCAAGACGAATCAGTGTCAACTTCTTATGTACACGGCAGATGTAAAGGGGAGTTCAGCTCCAGTGGAAACATCGACGTTGGCTAATTTAATCGATTTTGATGTAGAAATAATCATTAAACAGTTTCATGCTTCTCTTCTAACCTAAGAGTTACACTCTTCTTCTGATAGTCTTCAGATAAAAATTTATATTCATCAACTATTCAGTCATAGATGGTCAAGAAGATCCTCCCTGTAGCTAAAACACAGTTGGCCCTTCCAGGAAGATTCAGGTACGTCGTCTGGGGCGGGCGGTTTTTACCGCCGTAAAATTCCTAGCGTTGAGAGGAGAGATGTTACCAGCTTACTGAATGCCCGTGGCACCAGGAGGTTCAAAACTTCCAGTCGAGAGTCCTGCTTTATGTTGCCCGCGGCTTTCGTAAAACACGTAGACGACTGCTTGGTTGTTTCCTTGAATAACTCCGTGGCCGATTCTCATCTGAATTTGTATCTCGTTTCTCTAGAAGTTGAGGAGACGTTCAGTCTTAATTTTCCTTTTCTTACACCTGCACTCAGCAAACTATCTTACGGTGTCTGGCGAAGGGTACTTGGTATACCACTGTCACTTCCCCGCTTTCCTGCCTCGTGATTCAACCACGAATGGTTTGCGGGAAGAGCGATTGTTGGTAAGCCTACGTGTGATCTCGAGTCTCTCTGATTTCGCTTTCATGGTCTTTCCGCGAGATGTACGTAGGAGGAAACAGTTAGTATGTTGGTTTACGCATCTAATAACGCACGCTCTGGGAATTTCAGCAATAAACACAAAGTGATGCTGAACGCTTGTCTTGCAGCGTCTGACACTGAAGTGCCTTTCGCACTTACAAATTTATTCTGCAACGAAACTCGCTGCTAGTCTTCTTATTTACTCCATTTTCTCCATCTGGTACGAGTCCCCTACTGACAAGCGATATTCAAGTATTGGTCGAACGAAGGTTTTGTGAGCTATCTTTCTTGTAGGTGGACTACATTCGCTGGAGATTTTTCCTATCAGTCACAGTGTGGTACTAGATTTATCTGCGATTCGTTTCATGTGATCGATCCTCTTTAAATCGCAACGTACGCATACTACAAGATATTTTGTGGAAATAACTGCTTCCAGTAATAGTTCTGCAAAGTTATAATCATACAATAAGGGGTCTTTCTGCCTGTTTACTCGCAGTATGTTACATTACTTTATGTTGAGTGTCCATTGCCAATCCCTGCACCATGCGTTGATCCTCTTTTCGGTAGGGCATCATCTGCGAAAAAACCCATGGAATTTCCGACGTTATTCGCTACGTCATTTGCACATATTGTGGAAAATAGTGGCTATGTAGCGCCCTCTTCGGAAAGCTTGAAGATTTCTCGCCGTTGAGAATGTCATGTTGCATTCTGTTTTCTAGAACTCCTCAGTCCGATCACTTAGCTTACATGACATTCCTTACGCTCGTGATTTGTTCGTTAGGCGGCAGTGCGGAATTGTATCGAACGCCTTTCGTAAATCAAGGAACTCAATATCTAATGATATTCATATCGGGTCAGCAGCCGGAACACAACGTCATTTTGGCACAATAGTTTGCCGATTCACCTGGCCGCCATCTTCAGGTGAGTAAGCTGCCGCACGAACTCGCAGGAACTGAACGGGTTACACACCTGAAGATGACTGCCAGATGGACCGCCGGAATATTGTGTCAAGGTGACGTTATGTTGCGGCTGGAGACCCGACATGAATATCTTCAATTACTACGCTGGGAAAGTTTGCGGAGCCAGAACACAGTATTTACCTGGGCGCTTGTATCTACTGCTTTCTGTGTCTCGCGCACGAACAGAGCGAGCTGCGTTTCTCCACACGATAGATGTTTTCGGAATTCGTGTTGGTTGTTGCAGGAGAAGACAGATATATCATAACAAACGAGCATAAAACATGTTCCAAAAATCCACAACAGACCGACGTCAGAGATATAGCCTATAGTTTGGTGCTTCTGTTTGACAGCCGTTCTTGAAAATGGGAATGCCATGCACTTCTTTTTTTTTCAATCACTAGGAACATTTCGCTTTTCCGGCGACCTACGGTATACTGCTGATGGAAGAGGAGGAAGCTCGCTCGCTTTGCTTCGAACTGGTATTGTTGAACGCCTTTAGCTGCTTTTCTATCCCATGGTCGCTTATTTCGATATCTGCCATTTTGACGATCGTGCGATTATTTAAAGGATAAACTACAGTCCGACCTTCCTCAGTGAAACAATTTTGGAAAAAGACGTTTTGTATTACGGCCTTGTCATCCTCCGTTTCGAAGCCGCTATGGGCGCACAGTGTCTGGACGGATGGCTTCGATCCTTTTACTAATTTAACATTAAACTAAAACTTCCAAGGATTTTCTGTCTAGTCGGTGGATGGAATTTTACCTTCGAATCATGGCGGGTCTTTCCCACTCTTTACAACTTTTCTCGGAACATACCTGTCTGAATCGTATTGTACAATATTCTTGACCTTGGCCGTCGATGCCCATCATTTCGGTCCTGGAGATGAATTTTTCTTGTTGACTGCTCAGATAATTTGAAATCTGTTTCGTGTCACTCTTGCTAAGCAGAAAAATCTTCGCCGCGCGGTTAGAGGCGCCAAGTCACGGATTGCGCGGCCCTTCCCACCGGAGGTTCGAGTCCGCCCTCGGGCGTGGGTGGGTGTGTTGTTCTTAGCGCGCGTCCAAGCAGTTGGTCGCGAATGGATAATAGGATTTACCAGTGCAGAAAAATCAGACATGCTCAAGGTGTACGCACAGTGTAGGAGGAATGCAGTTCGTTCTTATGGTGTATACTGAAAGATATCTCAATAGGA
The DNA here is from genome assembly GCF_021461395.2 of Schistocerca americana. NCBI lineage: Eukaryota > Metazoa > Arthropoda > Insecta > Orthoptera > Acrididae > Schistocerca > Schistocerca americana. Next base: position 672,736,478 of record NC_060122.1, read on the forward strand.
ATCAACTATATCGGCAATTATTTATCAACCTCTTGAGCCTGTTACGTGAAAATGATAGTGTAACATCTAGACAACGCAAAAAAAAGGAAACGAGTGGCGACGGGAGAGGGTAAATTAACGTACTTCATACTGTTGCAATTGATGCGCACGGTAGTTCCCACGCAATCGCACAAGGAAGTGACATGAGTTAGGCAAGTGTCTCACGCATTATTCATCGACACAGGTTCCACTCGTATCACCTCTCTCTCTCCATCAAGATATGTTTGGAAACACTTATGAGCATCGTGATAACTTCTGTACATGGGCGTTAAGAAGGATAGTGTAGATGTATCGTGCATCTTGTTCAGTGATGAAGGCACAAGCACCAATCATGGCCACGTAAACCGAATCATACAGTATTGGTCTCTTGACAATCCCCGTTGGCTTCGTCAGGTGGGACGTCAGCGTCCATGGATTGTAAACGTTTAGTGTGGGGTAGTGAACCATCAGCTCATAGGCACGTCTTTAATAGACGGAACACTGAATGCGCACAAGTATCGCAGCCTTCTAACAGATCATTGTCCACGGATGGTAGAAGACATTCCTCTGCAGACTAAGATGAACCTGTGGTAGCAACATAATGACTATCCAGCCCATAGTGCCCGAAGTACTACAGTATGTCTTCACGAATTGTTTCCAAATCGTTGGATTGTGCGCAGAGGGCCTGTACTTCGGCCGGTCGGTTCCCCGGGTTTGACGTCTGTAGACTTTTCTCTGTATGGAAAGCTGAAAGACGCTGTCTACAAGCACGTTCCAACTACACCCAATGATGTGCAACGACGTATTACTGCAGCCTGCTCGGACATCTCTGCTGAAATGTTAGCACGTGTGCAACAGTCGTTACACACTAGACTAGAAACGTGTATTGCCGCTACCGCTGATAGTTTTGAACGCAATCTATGGTTGTCAGTTGTCTTGTTACTGGTCAGAATCCACATAGGTAGTACATGCACCTATGTTGTTTTTTAGTGCGTGTGCTACTACGGGTGTCAGAGTGGGGACTTTTCAAAATACGATATCTCGTAAATGACTCCTGCAACAAACACCACTGACATTCCCATCTATTCTACTTTTAGTTTTTTATTGTCAGTAGGCATTGTTCCATTTAAAAAAAGTGTGTCTGCTTAAGAAATACACTTTATAATCTGTTTATTGGCTAAAAATACGAGTCCCTGACTACAAATAAATTCTATGAGAATCGTGCATCAGTAGTACTTTCCATTTCTGAAATATTTGCGGTGCTGGTTTTAGGAGATTCACTCTGTGTATGACCTTAGTCGCTCCATACACTCCCGGCGATCGTTTCATGCAGTTCGTCACTATTTAGCAAAATCATCCAGTATACCATAGCTCTGTCAAACTGCAGTGATAGTACTAGATGTACTTCACTTGCTGTTCCAAATACTCCCAGACATTTTCTTTGGGATTAAGATAGAGTGACTTACTGGGTGTGCTGTAGTTGAGATGTGATGGGGTGTCTGAGCGTTTATCAGACGAGGAACATACGATGTAGTCCAGTGAATAAGGCTGTTGTCATCTTGAAAGTCAACGTGAATATGTGGAAGACATGGTAATACTTAGTCACCGAAAATGTTGAAATAAACATCGTGGTCATTTTCAACGTGAGCTGAATGAATGGACCCAAGTCGCTGTACGAAAAATATTCGCAAAACCGCATCCGGCCTTCACTACTCCCTCACACACCGCGGGTTAAACGGTTCACTGGGTCTTCGGTGCACTATTTCGGTGTACTACTTGAAAACCGACAAAATCCTGACTTGTCGGAGCACACAACGGTCTATTTTCGGTTTCTGTTTCACCCATTGCGGTCGTGCAGCCTTATATGGTGCTTTGCGCAATAACCTTTTTTTAGGTGCCAGATTCCGAATGTCCACTGCATGTAGTTTCCTACGCAGCGATCGCTCAAAAAATGGTCCAGATCACACACAGCAGCAGGCCCTGTCGCGTTAGAAATCGATTATAGTTAGCCAAACGTAACCTTTGTCTCAGCGCCCTCTCTGTTATGATATTTTTACTAGAACTGTTCTTATAGCTGCGAGTGGTTCGTGCAGACTCGTTAGATAGTACGCAATGATACATCAACAAATCGCGAAGTCTCATCAGCGATGTAGTCATGGGCACGTCCACACCACTTTACTGCGATTACTTGTGATCGGTGAATGGTCACATGTACGCGTGGAACCAGTTCTGAACATTTTACAGCACACCAAAATGACATGTATGGTCTTTTAAGGGGAAAACTAATAATTTTCTGGTGGTCTTAGTTCTCTGTTGCTAGCTAGACTTCTGCTTGCGTTGTGTGAAAGGAGAGAAAGTGTTGACAGACCCAGCAGAGCTACGTGGGCTGCCAAGCGTTTGCAGACAGCTTCGCGGTAGAGAGAACGACATAGAACTGATACGCCGTTGTTTTATTTTTTACGTATTCCTAATAACAAAATATTTACAGATCTAGGAGAAAGTTGTGGGCTGTATCCTGATACTATACAGTAGTTAACCCTTGACTCGGACCGAGAGAGTTGGCGCAGTGGTTAGCACACTAGACTCGCATTCAGGAGGACGACGGTTCAAACCCGCGTGCGGCCATCCTGATTTAGGTTTTCCGTGATTTCCCTAAATCGCTTCAGGCAAATGCCGGGATGGTTCCTTTGAAAGGGCACGGCCACTTTTCTTCCTCATCCTTCCTTAATCCGATGGGACCGATGACCTCGCTGTTTGGTCCCTTGCCTCCAAACTAACCAACCTTGACTCGGCAGTGGAAAAGAGCCAGACAACAAATCCAAATCCTGAATTACATCGCCAGTCTGTCATAAGATTTTTTTTTCCGACGCTGATCGCGTCTTTCACTTCCTGCTAGTGATTTGTGTACGTGAAAAATGCTTACGTGCACTGTGATTCAACAGGCTGCATCAGTCCGTTCGAAGGTCAGAGGAACCCAAGGGCAACATGACCACGCCTAGTAAAGCATCGCGGTGATCAGACCTGCCTGGGGGTTTAAGACAGACTTCTTGGGCTATCCTCCATTACGGGGAAGTTCCTCTCCGCAGTCAATAGCCGATGTGGAATGTTTCCAAAATAAGTGCGAGAGACGTCAGCCGCTGTCCTCTATTTAGAAATTCATAGCGAAAATATAAAAATTACCAAGGTATTGCGAATTGGAGGAACGAAAGGGTGGAATATAACGAATTCTTTCATGTGGAACAATTAATTAAAAACGGGTCATCCTTGTGGTTCCATCCTTCAATCGTCCAATCAAACGTAATAGTTGTAAATTGCCAGAACAGCTAATCACGCCACTAACCTGTTTGCCACATCCACTTTCGTTTCACGAAGTGCGACATCATAGCACATTTTTACAAATTGTCAGTAAAGTTATACATAAGGGCAGGAAAGCTTCTTCAAAATTCTTGATGCGGTAAAAAGGGCGTCAATTTTGGCCGTTAGAGTGCAGATAGCCTGGAGACAAGCACACAGCTCACATTTCACGTCCTTTGTTTTCGGCAGTATGCGGTTTTGTGTTGCTGACTGTGCAAGGCGCTTACCCTAAGCTTAGGCAGGGTAAGAGTCGGGGATGGTTCCCCTCTCTTGGGATGTATCCTGAAACAGGTGGTGGGAGACCTAGTCAACAGAAAATCCGCCAGCGCCTTGTTCTTGAAAGCGCAGTTATGCAGCCCTACACGGTCTGTTTCCATCGACAAAAATTCGAGCAGTTTCTCCGTGAGGTGAACCCGTGTCGTTATTACTCGCTGCATGCACCATCCTTTCCACTCTGATTAGGCCCTTGATAAAGTACTACTTGGAGTTGCGCGCGTGTGAGGTTCTAACTTGACCATAACGAACCCTTTCTGTTAGCTCCGTATCAACTATTTTCTCATTGATAAATGCGCTAATTAACTCTTTCTACTTTTTTGTCTCAGATAAAAACAACCTTTTATTGTTGACTGTGGCAGGAAGAAGATACCTTATCCCTTCCAAGGTCCGGCTAATAGGAAATCCATCAGCAAAATCGCAGGACACGAACCTCTTCTGCAAGTAGGCAAAAAAGTCGGCATTGCTTGCTTGCTTCCTTGTTGCGTGTGAATTAATTTCAAGTGCACACCACTGCCTCCTTGAGACACAATCGTCTCTCCTGCTACCAGGACCATCCAATCGCCTTCTCACTCCCGGCATACTGCATCCTCATTGACGTTTCACAGGAGTAACATGCGCTTACAGTTTCCATCCAACAATTCTGTCCGTTTCGTTTATCAGAACGAACGAACGAATGAATATTCATCTAACACTGGATATCGTCAGTCGGAGGAGCAATATGTAACGAAAGTGAAATATGTAGGACAAAAATGGTTCAAATGGCTCTGAGCACTATGGGACTTTACATCTGAGGTCATCAGTCCCCTAGACTTAGAACTACTTCAACCTAACTAGCCTAAGGACATCACACACATCCATGCCCGAGGCAGGATTCGAACCTGCGACCGGAGCAGCAGCGCGGTTCGGGACTGAACCGCTCGGCCACAACGACCGGCAAAACATGAAGAAGCATCAATTTAACATGGACGTCGAGATAGTGACTCGCGTTGGGAAAAGTGGAACAGTGTCGACCGAACAGTCTACGGGTGTACTGCCCGTTCATAGTGTTCAACGGGCACTTTGGACGCAGTGGACCGTCGGTCGACAAATACATCGGGAGAAACTGAGGAATCACATTGTGACAGTGCCAGTTATCTAAGATGAAAATAGGGAAAAACGTTTCCTTCTCTTTGATGAGGTTAAAGAAAACCGTTTTTGTTCCTTGACTCTATGAATACGTCTTTGTTCAAATGTCATGCAGTCGATCCCGCATGCCATTTGTGTGAAGTACACATACCTCTTCTCTTTGTATCCTTGAGATTTGTTCTTTCGCCCGACAGGGAGCTACAGACCATGAATGAGAATGGACTGGTTCTACATCTACATTTATACTCCGCAAGCCACCCAATGGTGTGTGGCGGAGGCCACTTTACGTGCCACTGTCATTACCTCCCTTTTCTGTTCCAGTCGCGTATGGTTCGCGGGAAGAACGACTGTCTGAAAGCCTCCGTGCGCGCTCGAATCTCTCTAATTTTACATTCGTGATCTCCTCGGGAGGTATAAGTAGGGGGAAGCAATATATTCGATACCTCATCCAGAAACGCACCATCTCGAAACCTGGCGAGCAAGCTACACCGCGATGCAGAGCGCCTCTCTTGCAGTGTCTGCCACTTGAGCTTGCTAAACATCTCCGTAACGCTATCACGGTTACCAAATAACCCTGTGACGAAACGCGCCGCTCTTCTTTGGATCTTCTCTATCTCCTCCGTCAACCCGATCTGGTACGGATCCCACACTGATGAGCAATACTCAAGTATAGGTCGAACGAGTGTTTTGTAAGCCACCTCCTTTGTTGATGGACTACATTTTCTAAGGACTCTCCCAATGAATCTCAACCTGGTACCCGCCTTACCAACAATTAATTTTATATGATCATTCCACTTCAAATCGTTCCGCACGCATACTCCAAGATATTTTACAGAAGTAACTGCTACCAGTGTTTGTTCCGCTATCATATAATCATACAATAAAGGATCCTTCTTTCTATGTATTCGCAATACATTACATTTGTCTATGTTAAGGGTCAGTTGCCACTCCCTGACCAAGTGCCTATCCGCTGCAGATCTTCATTTCGCTACAATTCTCTAATGCTGCAACTTCTCTGTATACTACAGCCTCATCCGCGAAAAGCCGCATGGAACTTCCGACACTATCTGCTAGGTCATTTATATATATTGTGAAAAGCAATGGTGCCATAACACTCCCCTGTGGCACGCCAGAGGTTACTTTAACGTCTGTAGACGTCTCTCCATTGACAACAACATGCTGTGTTCTGTTTGCTAAAAACTCTTCAATCCAGCCACACAGCTGGTCTGATATTCCGTAGGCTTTTACTTTGTTTATCAGGCGACAGTGCGGAACTGTATCGAACGCCTTCCGGAAGTCAAGGAAAATAGCATCTACCTGGGCTCCTGTATCTAATATTTTCTGGGTGTCATGAACAAATAAAGCGAGTTGGGTCTCACACGATCGCTGTTTCCGGAATCCATGTTGATTCCTACAGAGTAGATTCTGGGTTTCCAAAAACGACATGATACTCGAGCAAGAAACATGTTCTAAAATTCTACAACAGGTCGACGTCAGAGATACAGGTCTACAGTTTTGCGCATCTGCTGGACGACCCTTCTTGAAGACTGGGACTACCTGTGCTCCTTTCCTCTAGAGACTTGCGGTACACGGCTGTTAGAAGGGGGGCAAGTGACACTGGCGTAAGAGAGAACTCGGGAGAAAACTGGTAATTATTGCTGCTCACAGGTACAAAAATTCTGCTTTTTTGGTATAATTTCAGCGGGTGTGTACCCCTGGACGGAGGTACGTACTCCCTTTTATATGACGGTATTAGCAGCGCCACCTTCGTTTTTGCATGTTCCCAGATTATGAGCGGACGTGAAGCCCCGCTGCGCTGTTTGTGTGAGTGATTATGTGCGGCTCGCTGTCGCTGGACCCGCTGTGTTTGGCGCGCTATTTATAGCTGCAGCTAATTATCGGCCGTCAGTATTGTATTAGCTGCCTGTTTCACCCAATAACTGACGGCCGCAGATTTAGCACGGCGCCGCGCGGCCCAGCCCTGCAGGCTCCCCGTGTTCAGCACCTCCATTGTCCGGCGTTCCCGTATTGATCGTCTTCATTTCGGGTGATAACTGAGCAGGTAATCAGCCAGAACACTGAAAGTAAGCAAAACCCACACTTCACGAGAGGAAATGGGTAGGCCGACACTCAGCATCCTTTCTCTTTCTCCGGCACAAGCAGAAGCGCACAGCCGCCAATCGCCCACACCTTGTGTTCTGACGTACTTGACCAAGAAAAGTTTCAACGGGTAAATCTACAGCATCTAACTTGGAGTCTCGGTGTTACGGCACGTACGCACTTAGTGTACTCTCATGGCCTTCAAGTACGGACGATCACAGTAGTCACAGAAAAGTTATTTACAGGAACGCTAAGAGTCTCGGTGGAGAAAGAAAGAAGTGTTTCAACCGTGAATATTTTTGGTTTATATGCGGGTTGATTGACCTGTCCCCTCCTTACATCTGTGCAATAGGTGGTAACAGTATTTTTATCTTTTATGAATAACTATGAAGAACATTTGTGCAACGCTTGTTGTGTTTGTATTACTTAGACTCTAAAATGCCGGCATGTAACATCACTTCATACATTTTCATCAAATATTACACTTTCCACTTGTATCAAATAGACGGACGGGCGTAACAAAAAATGGCTCTGAGCACTATGGGACTCAACTGCTGAGGTCATTAGTCCCCTAGAACTTAGAACTAGTTAAACCTAAGGACATCACAAACATCCATGCCCGAGGCAGGATTCGAACCTGCGACCGTAGCGGTCTTGCGGTTCCAGACTGCAGCGCCTTTAACCGCACGGCCACTTCGGCCGGCTACGGGCGTAACATCCCGCACTAATGCGGAACGCCATGAATCAGATAAGATGCTCTCAATCCTTTAGATACTGCGAAGCCTGTTATAAGTTGTTGCAAGGCGTTGACGTATAGCTCAGTGCGCATGGACTTGTGTCCCACGTCTCCCCCTGTTGCCGGTCAGCTTTTTGTGGAGAAACACTTTCCTCCAGGTCTACACAATCTCACCAGTGTCCCTCAGGAAGCTTGGTTACGAAAGTAAGCAAATGAGTTGCACATGAGAGTCGAATGACCCGAGTACCTCATTATATTCATTATTATTATTATTATTTCCTTCACTTTCTCAGACGTTAAGTCCGGTTAAAAATGGAGTGACGCGGACCTTGATCAAGCGTCATTTCCTTTTAACTGTACGGTATGTGTTATATTGCATTTAGGAACTTTCGGGTAATTGAACATGTATCAATAATTACGGATTTCTGTAGCTGTATATATATGTTTGGATGTAGCTGTATTGCATTGATGTACTGGTGGATATTGTGTGGTATGACTCCTGTAGTTGATAGTATAATTGGTATGATGTCAACTTTATCCTGATGCCACATGTCTTTGACTTCCTCAGCCAGTTGGATGTATTTTTCAATTTTTTCTCCTGTTTTCTTTTGTATATTTGTTGTATTGGGTATGGATATTTCGATTAGTTGTGTTAATTTCTTCTTTTTATTGGTGAGTATGATGTCAGGTTTGTTATGTGGCGTTGTTTTATCTGTTATAATGGTTCTGTTCCGGTATAATTTGTATTCATCATTCTTCAGTACATTTTGTGGTGTATACTTGTATGTAGGAATGTGTTGTTTTAAAAGTTTATGTTGTAAGGCAAGCTGTTGATGTATTATTTTTGCGACATTGTCATGTCTTCTGGGGTATTCTGTATTTGCTAGTATTGTACATCCGCTGGTGATGTGATCTACTGTTTCTATTTGTTGTTTACAAAGTCTGCATTTATCCGTTGTGGTATTGGGATCTTTGATAATATGCTTGCTGTAATACCTGGTGTTTATTGTTTGATCCTGTATTGCAATCATGAATTCTTCTGTCTCACTGTATATATTGCCTTTTCTTAGCCATGTGTTGGATGCGTCTTGATCGATGTGTGGCTGTGTTAGATGATACGGGTGCTTGCCATGTAGTGTTTTCTTTTTCCAATTTACTTTCTTTGTATCTGTTGATGTTATGTGATCTAAAGGGTTGTAGAAGTGGTTATGAAATTGCAGTGGTGTAGCCGATGTATTTATATGAGTGATTGCCTTATGTATTTTGCTAGTTTCTGCTCGTTCTAGAAAGAATTTTCTTAAATTGTCTACCTGTCAATAATGTAGGTTTTTTATGTCGATAAATCCCCTTCCTCCTTCCTTTCTGCTTAATGTGAATCTTTCTGTTGCTGAATGTATGTGATGTATTCTATATTTGTGGCATTGTGATCGTGTTAGTGTATTGAGTGCTTCTAGGTCTGTGTTACTCCATTTCACTACTCCAAATGAGTAGGTCAATATTGGTATGGCATAGGTATTTATAGCTTTTGTCTTGTTTCTTGCTGTCAATTCTGTTTTCAGTATTTTTGCTAGTCTTTGTCTATATTTTTCTTTTAGTTCTTCTTTGATATTTGTATTATCTATTCCTATTTTTTGTCTGTATCCTAGATATTTATAGGCATCCGTTTTTTCCATCGCTTCTATGCAGTCGCTGTGGTTATCCAATATGTAATCTTCTTGTTTAGTATGTTTTCCCTTGACTATGCTATTTTTCTTACATTTGTCTGTTCCAAAAGCCATACTTATATAATTGCTGAATCCTTCTGTTATCTTTAGTAATTGGTTGAGTAGTTGATTTGTTGCTGCCAGTAGTTTTAGATCATCCATGTATAGCAAATGTGTGATTTTGTGTGGGTATGTTCCAGTAATATTGTATCCATAATTTGTATTATTTAGCATGTTGGATAGTGGGTTCAGAGCAAGGCAGAACCAGAAAGGACTTAATGAGTCTCCTTGGTATATTCCACGCTTAATCTGTATTGGCTGTGATGTGATATTATTTGAATTTGTTTGGATATTAAGTGTGGTTTTCCAATTTTTCATTACTATGTTTAGGAACTGTATCAATTTAGGATCTACTTTGTATATTTCCAATATTTGTAGTAACCATGAGTGGGGTACACTATCAAAAGCTTTTTGGTAATCAATGTATGCGTAGTGTAGCGACCTTTGTTTAGTTTTAGCTTGATATGTCACCTCTGCATCTATTATCAGTTGCTCTTTACATCCTCGTGCTCCTTTGCAACAGCCTTTTTGTTCTTCATTTATAATTTTGTTCTGTGTTGTATGTGTCATTAATTTCTGTGTAATGACTGAAGTTAATATTTTGTATATTGTTGGTAGGCATGTTATGGGGCGATATTTAGCTGGGTTCGCTGTGTCTGCTTGATCTTTAGGTTTCAGATATGTTATTCCGTGTGTAAGTGTATCAGGGAATGTGTATGGGTCTGCAATGTAACTGTTAAATAATTTAGTTAGATGTGAATGTGTTGAGGTGAACTTCTTTAACCAGAAATTTGCTATTTTGTCATTTCCAGGGGCTTTCCAATTGTGAGTAGAATTAATTGCTTGGGTGACTTCATGTTGCAAAATTATCACTTCAGGCATTTGTGGTATCATCTTGTATGTCTGTTTCTGCTTGTATCCACCGTGCATGCCTGTTATGTTGTACCGGGTTTGACCATATGTTGCTCCAGAAGTGTTCCATGTCTGTTATGTTTGGTGGATTGTCTATTTTAATGTGTGTGTTATCTATTTTAATGTGTGTGTTATCTATTTTAATGTGTGTGTTATCTATTTTAATGTGTGTGTTATCTATTGTCTGGTAAAATTTCTTTTGGTTTGTGTTGAATGTTTGGTTTTGTTTCCTTCTATTTTCACTTTTTTTGTATCTTCTGAGTCGTTTGGCTAATGCTTGTAATTTCTGCTTCTTTTCGTGTAATTGCTCTGTCGCTTCTTGTTGTGAGATTTTACCTAACCTTTTTCGTTTTTTTTCCGAGATTTCATTTCTTATAAATTGTGTTAGCTGTTCGATGTCTTTTCTCAGTTTTTCTATTTTGATCTGTAGCCTGTGTTGCCATGCTGGTTTTGTGGGTTTCTTCTGTGTGTTGGTTGGTTCTGATCTCTGCCTAGTGTGTATATTTAGTGTAGTGAGTCCTCCTATATAAACCAGTAGTTGTAACTCTTCCATAGTTGTATTTTCATTTATTTTGTTGTGTATGACTGTGTTGATAGTTTTTATTGTTGTTTCGACTTGTGGGTTATTTGGTGGTCTACGCAAGAATGGTCTAATGTCTGTATTTGTGTCTTTGTATTCTATATATGTTAGCTGAAATTTTTCTTCTATATCTAACATCTGTGTCACTTCGTGTTCTATTTGTGCTTGTTCTGGTGGCTGTCTTAAGATTTCGTTTTCCTCTGATTGTTTAATTGGTGCATGTTGTTCTTTGTTTGTTTGCTCTGGGATGTTTGAGTCCATTACTGTATTTTCTTCTTCTTCTGATTGCACATTATTTTGTTCCAGTATTTGTTGTACTTGATGTTTGATGTTTTCTAATTCTGACTGGGGTATCCTGTTACTTTTTATTATTACACGGATCTGATCAGCTAATCGTTGTTCTGTTAAAAATTTTAATTCTGGGTATCTGGTAATAAATATTGTGTATACTTGTGATCTGTATCCAGTTGTGTTGGTTCCTAGGTTTGTTGCTTGGTAATAACAGAACATGAGGTGTCGATTAACTTCATCTGACCATCTCATCCTCTGTCTTTGTTTTCCTTCTAGGGTGGTTGCAGGAAGCATATCCTGCAAAACACCTCTATTTGGATTTAAATCATTTTCCAGTTGGCTAGCAGTGTCGTTACCATTGTGGGCGGGCATAGGGTTCAAGCGTCGTCCCCGACCATGACGGCGCTTGTCCGAGGCTTCTTTAGTTCTGTCCTGAACCAACTAATCACACTAAAAGGGGGGTTAGCCCTATTAGTGGTTTGTTCTTTTCGTCGCCTTTTACGACTGGCAGAACATACCGGAGGCCGATTCTTTTCCCGGGCCTCCACGGGGTTTATTATTATTATTATTATTATTATTATACACTCCTGGAAATTGAAATAAGAACACCGTGAATTCATTGTCCCAGGAAGGGGAAACTTTATTGACACATTCCTGGGGTCAGATACATCACATGATCACACTGACAGAACCACAGGCACATAGACACAGGAAACAGAGCATGCACAATGTCGGCACTAGTACAGTGTATATCCACCTTTCGCAGCAATGCAGGCTGCTATTCTCCCATGGAGACGATCGTAGAGATGCTGGATGTAGTCCTGTGGAACGGCTTGCCATGCCATTTCCACCTGGCGCCTCAGTTGGACCAGCGTTCGTGCTGGACGTGCAGACCGCGTGAGACGACGCTTCATCCAGTCCCAAACATGCTCAATGGGGGACAGATCCGGAGATCTTGCTGGCCAGGGTAGTTGACTTACACCTTCTAGAGCACGTTGGGTGGCACGGGATACATGCGGACGTGCATTGTCCTGTTGGAACAGCAAGTTCCCTTGCCGGTCTAGGAATGGTAGAACGATGGGTTCGATGACGGTTTGGATGTACCGTGCACTATTCAGTGTCCCCTCGACGATCACCAGTGGTGTACGGCCAGTGTAGGAGATCGCTCCCCACACCATGATGCCGGGTGTTGGCCCTGTGTGCCTCGGTCGTATGCAGTCCTGATTGTGGCGCTCACCTGCACGGCGCCAAACACGCATACGACCATCATTGGCACCAAGGCAGAAGCGACTCTCATCGCTGAAGACGACACGTCTCCATTCGTCCCTCCATTCACGCCTGTCGCGACACCACTGGAGGCGGGCTGCACGATGTTGGGGCGTGAGCGGAAGACGGCCTAACGGTGTGCGGGACTGTAGCCCAGCTTCATGGAGACGGTTGCGAATAGTCCTCGCCGATACCCCAGGAGCAACAGTGTCCCTAATTTGCTGGGAAGTGGCGGTGCGGTCCCCTACGGCACTGCGTAGGATCCTACGGTCGTGGCGTGCATCCGTGCGTCGCTGCGGTCCGGTCCCAGGTCGACGGGCACGTGCACCTTCCGCCGACCACTGGCGACAACATCGATGTACTGTGGAGACCTCACGCCCCACGTGTTGAGCAATTCGGCGGTACGTCCACCCGGCCTCCCGCATGCCCACTATACGCCCTCGCTCAAAGTCTGTCAACTGCACATACGGTTCACGTCCACGCTGTCGCGGTATGCTACCAGTGTTAAAGACTGCGATGGAGCTCCGTATGCCACGGCAAACTGGCTGACACTGACGGCGGCGGTGCACAAATGCTGTGCAGCTAGCGCCATTCGACGGCCAACACCGCGGTTCCTGGTGTGTCCGCTGTGCCGTGCGTGTGATCATTGCTTGTACAGCCCTCTCGCAGTGTCCGGAGCAAGTATGGTGGGTCTGACACACCGGTGTCAATGTGTTCTTTTTTCCATTTCCAGTAGTGTAGTTTATTATTAAGAGGTATCAGGGCTAGAGCCGTGTGCTGGCATCGAAATAAACTAACGTTGAAGATTGAAAGTCTTTTAATATCTGTCGTGCGGCCATAATCAACTCGGGTAATTTCCACGTGAATCACCTGAGTACAAATGGTGGCTCCTCCAATGCACTGCCCATTTATGTCTTGAGTAAGCGATACTGCCTCCATCTGTACATGTGCATGTGACTATCCCTTGACTTTTGTCACCTCAGTCACCGGGACACGAAGGTAGATTCTTCGCTTCTCTAGAAAGAGTCGCCTTAACTGCCATCCTGACACCGCTTCCCCTCCGACTCACAAGTAGCGCAAAAGAACCGTCCCCATCAGCTAGCCTCACAGCTCATGCCATTCACTGAGTCCCACAGGGGTTCAGAAGATAGGGAGCAATCGCACGGAAAGTACCTAGAACCGTCCTCACTCATGCGTATGTAGATACACTGATATGATGAAAGTCAAGGCATAGCCATATGCACATGTAGGTGGTGGTAGTGTCGCGTACACAAGAAATAAAAGGGCAGTGCATTGACGGTGCTATCATTTGTACTCAAATGATTCACGTGAAAAGTTTCCCGACATGATTACGGCCGCACGACGGGTATTAGCAGACTTTGAACGCGGAGTAGTAGTTGGACCCAGACCACGGGTTATTCCACTTCGGAAATCCTTGAGGAATTCAATATTTCGAGGTTCATACCAGTCAAGAGTGTGCGAGAGAATGCCAAATCCCAGACTTACCTCTCACCACGGACAACGCATTGCCCGACGGCCGTCACGTAATGACCAAGAGCAGCGGCGTTTGCTTGGAGTTAGCACTGATAAGAGACAAATAACGATGCGTGGAATAACCGCAGAAATGAGTGTGGTACGTACGACGAACGTATCCCTTCGGACAGTGCGAGGATACGTGGCGTTAATGGGCTACAGCAGCAGACGACATCGCCTGCAGCGCATCTCATGGGCTCGTGACCAAGGCGGTTGGATCCCAGACGTTTGGAAAACCGTGGCCTGGTCGAATGAGTCCAGATTTCAATTGATAAGAGATGATGGTAGGGTTCAAGAGTGGCGCAGACCCCACGAAATCATGGATCAAAGTTGTCAATGTGCAAGCTGGTAGGGGCTTCATCGATGTAAGGGTTGTGTACGTGGAAAGGACTGGGTCCTCTGGTCAAACTGAACCGCTCATCGACTGGAAACGGCCAAGTTCTACTACGTGACACTATTTGCAGCCATTCGTGGACTTGATGTTTCCAAATACGTCACTGGGCCACAATCGTTTGTGACTGGTTTGAAGAACATTCTAGACAGTCCGAGCGAATGATTTGGCCACGCAGGTCGCCCGACATGAATCCTGTCGAACATTTATGGGTTATAATCGACAGGTCAGTATGTGCCCAAAATCTTGCCGGGTGACACTTTCGCAATTATGGACTGCTACAGAGGCAACATGGCTATATATTTCTGCGTAGTGCTTCCAACGACTCGTTGAGTCCATACAATGTCGAGTTGCTGTTCTACACCGGACAAAAGGAGGTCCGACACCATTTTATGAGGTATCCCATGACTTTGGTCGCCTCATTGTGTGTGGTTATATCGGACATGTCCGACAGAACAGGCATCACATATATCGATAAATTATTACAAATATCATCAAAGTCATCATCATCATCATCATCAGCCGGCCGCGGTGGCCAAGCGCTTCTAGGTGCTTCAGTCCGGAACCGCGCGACTACTACGGTCGCAGGTTCGAATCCTGCCTCGGGCATGAATGTGTGTGATGTCCTTAGGTTAGTTAGGTTTAAGTAGTTCTAAGTTCTAGGGGACTGATGACCTCAGATGTTAAGTCTCATAGTGCTCAGAGGCATTTGAACCATCATCATCATGTTTCACTGTGGCGTAAATCGTAGGCGAACGTGTTTCGTTCTCCAGTTGCTCTAGAGTTGGCTTATAGAAATTGGAACTAAAATGGACAAACGCATAACTTCACCAGTTATCTAAACGCAAGTGGAACCTGTATAAGCTCGGTCACCGACTGCCATGCTATGCATTCTTAGATCTCAGTGTGCATACGCTCTCACGAGGGTATTTTTTGCAACTCTCTTGCGTTCACATTGATACCTGCACTTCAGCAGGCCGTCCACAGTCGATCCACGCTCCTACTGTCCTTACGTTTGTGGGGCGGGAAACAGTGTTTGTGAAAGAGACGGCCGGGGAGCAATCATTGAGACACCGCGGGCAACGAGGTACTGCCCACGCGATAACGCAGCGACGATGATCTGGCGTGGCTCGCCGGCGCAGGAAGGCGTCTATTTGCGGAAGCGGTGGGCACGGCTCCGCTATATTTAGAGTGGGAGCCGCGTCGCGTCGCGTCGCGTCAGCGCACTGCCGTGACAGCTGGAAGCCCTCCCTGCCTCATTGCTGCTAATCACCTGCTTCTGCTAGGCCCGACGTACCGATAGGCACCGCCCCATCACTGGTGCCTTCGCTATACCCGGAGGATGCCGACATCTTAAGCGCCTCACACGTTCTTGTACACGAATACAGCGTTGGTTTCTAATTATGTTTTGTTCCTCGCCGTACATAAGATATTCTTTTTAATTACGTAGGAGTATTTGTTATTGGCCGACAAGGCAGCTGTGGAAGCAGAGTCAATTGCGACACTGTCGGAGTATAAGAGCTGCAGGAATAAACGAGCTCAGGTACTGCCACAAGTGGAGCGCTTTGAGGCGACACTACAGGTATCTCTAAAAGTCTGCTCTGCAGTTCACACTTCAGTGCCTGGCAGAGTTTACATCGAACTACGTTCAGACTATTTACCACAGAAGAAACGGCAAACAGCCGTACGTTTGCAGAAGTTATTTTATTTATATGGCCAGTGTTGGCATGTCATTAATGGTGTCTTTAGGTCCCTATTCACTCCCTGTATAGACAATCAGATGTATCAAAATGTTTCTGTGAGACTGTGTAGCCTTACTGGTTTTGTATCGAAAAATCTGTGGAAATTAACCATCGGATTAAACGATAAAAAACGGAGAAAAAGCTGATTGAATGGATCAGAAAGTGTATTTATTTTATTGTTCAGTGTAGGCTCAGTTTGAGGACCGCCTGAAGAAAAAAGAAAGAAACATGCTTCACACAATCCGGACTTTTATGTCATGTCTTGTCTCTTCACGGTCTTTCCTCTTTCAGTTCAGCTTTATTTCTTAACCTCTCCTAGATACAACATTTTTAGTGAGATTTTGATCGATCTCTTTTGTTTGAGCAATAAAGAGGAAGATATAATCAGGAGGAGGGGCACTGAAAGCGAAGGAAAGAAGACAGAACAAAGAACGATGAGTAAGACATAGATACAAATGTAGCGGAGACAGTAGAATAGAGAAAGTGGTTCCGTCTTGGACAAGAAGAGTGGAGAGATAAACGGTCAAGGAAGCTACATCAGTGATAACAAGAAAAGATGGTAGTCTCCACTAGAATGGTGCGTGGTTTCGTATCGAATGGAAAATACTGGTTAGTTTGCCCCATTGACTGACGGATGGAACGCCGAAGGAAATCTAGAGGGATGTAAAATTAAAAAGAGCTGTGAGTAGGTACAGCCAAGTTGCAGCACGTGTCATATATTGCTTTACTATGTTACACGTACGAGGGTGTGCTGAAAATTAATGCCTCCGAATTTTTTATTCTGTTATTAATACTGGCTGAGGTATTACATGTAATGCCTATTACTCGGTCGACTTTCACACTTAGCTCATGCAAACTCACCTCTCTGTCGCTACAGGGCTCCGAACTGTAGCGTGTAACATGGCAGTGTGTAACTACTATGTCGGGCCTGAGAAACGTGGGCCGTAATAGAGTTTCTAACTGCAGAAAACTAGCTTCCAACTGAAATCCATAGAACAATGAAAGCTGCGTTCGGTGGTGACAATCCCGGAGCACACATGAGCGCCTCGACATCCACAACAAGGCAACGCCTTGGGTTCACTGACATCGATCTTCCACCATACAATCCCGATTTGGCCTCATCCGATTTTCATCTATTTCCAAAACTTAAAGAACACTTTCCAGAACTGCACTTTGATAGTGATGGTGGGGCGCAGGCAGAGGTGAGGTTGTGGCTCCGTCAATGAAGTCAAACAGGCTACAGTGGCGGAATCAACAAACGTGTCTCTCGTAGGGAGAAAAGTATTTGTCACCATGGTGACTATGTTGAGAAATAAATATCTAGACGTGAGAAGAATGAAGATGTAGAGTGTTAATAACGTTTGTTTTGTTTAAAAGACTTTAAGAGATTTCACATAAATTCGGAAGCATTACTTTTCAGCACGTCCTCGAACATCTTAAGCACAAATTCATGGATGGTTCCAGTTGCTTGAATTAATGTTTGCTTGTGCCATGTTGAGCTACATAACGGTATTAGACGTCCTGAGGGATTAATGTGCGGATTAGCTTTTGTTATTCTCTAAGTGAAAAGATATTTTGAAATACCTGAATTACATATATAGACTAGAGAGACTTGTAGCACTATGTGGTAACCTGTTCTGCCAAAGTTAAATGATCACCTACGAAACTAAGGAGATCTTCCATTGTTTGGGGTAACGAAATGAGTTTTTTATGTCTCGTCTGTTGAGGCAGCTACTAAGATTGACCCAAGCTGAACTCACTTTGCTTCGTTTAGTGGACTTGCCGCCACGGGATACCGAAGGAGAATACGGTGAACTTTTCTTTTAAGGTTCCGGAAAGGCACAGGCATTACAGATGGCGGAACTTGGTTCTGCGTTGCATCTTAAGCCGACGTTTGAGAATGGGGCCTTTGGCCCCGAAAACTATAGCATTATCAACTGAGCAGAACAGTAAAAAAAAAAAAAAAAATCTGTAAAGTAAGATGTCAGTAGCAGCTCATGTTATGTGTAATCTTTCCACGATGGAGTATGTTATGTTACATGTGGTTTGTGTTTTTAAATAAAACATTTCAGAATGAGTGCTCGCGGCATAATGTCGTGTTATACCAATGTTTCGGCCACCGTTGCAAGTAACGTACACCAATTTAAGATTGTGTGCACAACAATTACGTTAACTGCAGGAGTTCGTCACTTCATTTGAATATGTAATGGCTTTGCTAACACAACATCATGGGGGAGGTATTAGTAAAATTAATGTTTGGTATTCATTCGGTGGGTTCTGGGAACGTGTAGTGCATATGTAAAATTTTTTTGGTAGACAAGACGAAAGATATCGAACGAATTCAGTAATGCGCTGTTGGACAGTAACAGGTCGGTAAAGCCTACATGGAAGTGTAACCATCATGCTTGGGTGCTTGAGGAGACCAACTCGTGAAAAATGACCAGAAATTTCAAAAAATGTTTCTGCTACAGAAAAGAGCATTTCATGCCGATTACAAAATATATAGTTGATGGACATTTTCGTTTCCCGTCTGTTCGTAAATTTAGCTTGAGCGTAATGTTGCACATGTGTCACGCCTGTTTTTCATTTTGAAGTGCGGCAGAATACGTGACGTGTTCTTATTTTCCTTACTTTTTTCAGCGTTTAGATAAGGTTTGTAAACAGACATGTATTCGTGAGGGCTCCGACTACCGGAACGTAAGTACAGGCGTATCTACAAGGTTGTGGCTTAGCTGCAACCAAAGATCTTGTGATATGTTTGTTTATTTCTTGCTTTTGGAATTCGAAACGCTTGTGCTTCGTAGTTACTGCTGTGTTGTTCTGTTTCAGTGTATGTGTTTTGTATGTTAGAAATGCCAAGAATGAAGAAATTTAGCACCAAATGGAGGTTGTGAGGCAAATAGTTGAAAGTGAGATCGAATAATACAGTCACTTACAGAAACTGAGTGTACAAGAATACAGTACACTCGCCGATATACCTTGCTGTTATGGAGAAATTAGCAATAAGGACAGGGATCTGGCAAATACATATCTTCTTACAAGATACCTCCATGGTCTTTCACAGAATCCCAACGAAATCTGCACCAGCTGCATAGGGGAGTGAACATTGAAAACTTTGTTTTTTGGTATGACTGTTGAAAATAGATGCAATTGATGCAATACATCTGTCAAGCATGCTAAAATTTCTAGGATGCCATGTTCTGGAAAAATTAAATGTACAGACTGGAAAGAATAAGGTTACAGCTCTATCTGTTGTTGATCGGCTGTAAGTAACCGAAGCGGAGAGAGCTGCAGAGATAGCTACCACGGAGGCTAGGATAAATAAAAGAATAAAGAGAGTATGCAAGATAAAGGAATAAGTGGCCAATAGGAATGTTCAACTAGAATGTTCTAGAACTACACAGAGGTAAGCTAATAAGTTAGTGAATTTTCTTTTGCGATTTACCGGAAACCAGATTTTCATAATTCAGATAGACTTTTCTGCTAAATGACTGAAATTTATTCCATCAGAATTGGCACATATAACTAGAATGACATTTTTTACTTCCCTTTGGTTACTATTTTCAGAAAACTCTGAAATATTATGATGATCTAAAATTTTAAGTATGTTTGTTACAGTAATATATATATATATAATCACAGATCAGCGTCAAAAGAGGAAATTGGGAGCATAACATATTTCCCTAAGTGTTGTCTGTAGTCTCTTTTTCTAGGCTGGGCAGTCACTGGTACCAAAGAAAATGATACTTCAGTTAAACAGTTTTCTGTTTTTTAGCCTTTTATAAATTTTACTGTCAACATAACAATATAATAAATAACTACCTGATTTTCTCATAAAAAGTGGATTCATTCGTGAAACCCATCCTCTTCTGTTTCATGGAGGGGTGAGATTAAAAGTTGAGCGCGTATGGTGGCACATAGACAACCATTTTTGCCATTCCTGGTACGAGAACTGAATAGGGTAGAAGATCAGTATTATTGATTCCAAGTCCCGACCACCACGCACTGTGCAGATACAGGGCAACTGTAGCGCCTAGAGCTAATGTAGAGTGCGCCAGTCAGACCTGTGCGGCCGAGACGGCTCAAATATTTAGTCTCTGAGCAGGCCGCCTGAGTTGCTGGCGCGGCACGGCGCGGCGCTGCCCCAGGGCAGGACAGGCTGCGATTGTTTTCGCGCGCAGAGTGCGGCTTCGGAAACCATAACAAACGCGCCGGCGCCACCACGTCGCCTGTCGTCTGCCCACGCGCTGTGCGAGTCGCGAACACGCGCGGCCGCTACGTTCACCTCCGCTTTACGCAACAAACTCGGGCGGACAAACTTCAAGGACCATACAGGAGCTTCTTCGGAAGATTTAACGGCACGTCTTCCATGCACGCACTGCACCAAGCGCTTCGACGAGGGCGAGGCGATAAGTTCTGTCTCGAGTTTGTTTTTATTACGTTGGTAAATATTTAAATATTGCGCAAGCTTGTGTTTCTTTCAGATGGTTAACCTGAAGTACGTTCGCCGTCGCTTAAGTCTTTGTTTTCAACAATGTATCGCGAAGGAAATGTATAAAAACTGATGAACCTTTAAACTTACCACTGAACCGTATGGATTGGCCGCGTTCGATTTTCTAACTACTTGAAAGTCATTACCCAGACATTAGTTTCTTCGAGCAGTAAAACGCATTCTCTAAAAAACTCTCAAAAATCAAGATTGAAGATCAGATTTGTGATCGCTGTTAACTACAAAATGTCTGGCATATGTTACGGGATTCGCCGGTAGCTGAGATCGTAACGTAATAGGACTGTAATTGTAAAGTGGCTGGCTCAAATTTTGTTAGTATTACATATTCTGTTCTTGAATTTCATATTTATAAACACATGGAAATGTTAATTAGAAATATGGAATCATAATTTTTTTTAATGAAAAGGAACTCATTTCATTTTTAATTGCTGCTAGTATGAAAGTAAATAAAATTTTGTACAGAGACGCGAAAATGCCCTTCAGTGAAACGAAGGAAAAAAAAGTACATGACAACGGCGCTTTCTGTAGGCCGGTGGTTAGCAAGGGTCACTTGGAGTTTCTTGGATTTGCGACAAAACAGTGGACGCATGCAGTGCTTCGAATAATGTTCAGAGATCACGACGCCATTTTATAGGACCTTAGTGATGTAGCTTTTGAATCTGTGTCGAAAGTAAATTTTATTTATTTTTTAGTGTTAAATTTGGTGAATGGTGTAAGTTTCAGCATCGGTTTATGCTTTCAAAGATAAGAAATAATATTGTCATACAAGTATTATTATTTTAGTAGTCTAATGCGGATTGTATTGTGGTAACAAAATTCCACTCATTCGTACCGGTTTCAGTTTACACCTTGTTTTAATGTGCAATGTCAGTCGGTTCGTATGTGCCATTCAGTGTCTATTAGGATGAACCACATAAGCGATTTTTGTTTTGTTTTTAACGCACGATCACAAGACTGAAGCAGAAGGATGTCGGTGTGGGTTGGACCACAGAAACGCCATTTTACTTAAAAACCTTTATCTCAGCAGTCGATTCATAATCGTCCGAATTATCTTTCCCGGCGTCCGTGATCTCGTAAACTGGACGCAACAGGTTAGAGTCCTACCTCGGCCATGAGTGCAGACTTCGGATATGCCTTTTCTTTTTGTGGCTCACATCAGACTTAATTCGACGCATGCCGCTCGCTCTTACTTTTTCACCGGTTAGCGAGTTAGTTTTGGATTGATATTCTGAAAGTACGATCTGACATTTGCTAACGAGTCTCTGATATGGAAGCAGAACGAACGACGTCGTTCTCTCTCTGTGCTCAGCTGACTAGGCTGCAAGGTCTCGTGGTGACGGCGTGTTGACTTTATGGTATCAGCTTACATCACGAAGCTCTCTTATGAACTGAACTGGCAACACATAAGCGCTTATCTCGCGTATTCCAAGTATGAAAACGAGCTCTAATATCACCAACTCACCCAACTTAGATTCATTCTATTGCTGGAGACGGGGCCACTGAGAAGGAAGGCTTGCAGATGTTTATTACTTCAGTCTCTGTACAATAAATGGAAGTAAATATCCTTCGCAGCCATCAGCGACGACTGTGCCTCCTCTCTCTCTCTCTCTCTCTCTCTCTCTCTCTCTCTCTCTCTCTCTCTCTCTAAATCTAGGAGACAAGATTGGTGTATACGTATGCAAATTCTGTTTACGTTACGCATTATATGAAGCTATGCACTTCGTTAAAATTTCATAAATAAATTGCTTTTATAGATTGCTACACGAAGTTAGCAGGAAGAAAGCCTTAGCGTTTCTCAGTTTCATACTGTTCGCAACACATTACCCCTATTTATGATCCGAGGTCAAGCTCCTTATGGTAAGATGATGTAGAGATTGTAGAATTTAGTCTGAAGATGCAGGTGTTTCATTGCAAGTCACAAACTTCGGACGTCGGTCGTGAAACTGCATGACACCCGATAGAACACAGTAAACGGTGTGAAACGGTGAAATAAAGTAACAGCGGTAGTATCTGCTGCAGTGATCAGATATTAGCTAGAAATCATTTTCCAGGTTTCTTGGCTGATACGTGGTACGGTTCTCTAGCGTTTCTCTGGTGCAGATTTTGAAAGAGTTACCAAGTTGTCGTCTCAGTCAGCTTCCATTATACTGACATTTCAACAGGCTCGTGTCTGTAATCTGGATTTAAATCTGTTCAGTATTACGTTAACTAGCTTCTCAGCTGCCACTGATACAACTCAGGTGAGTGGAACAGTTGCTGGTCCGTACTTGTACACACATCACACGGTGTGACTGAATCATAACATGGGAACAAGTACCATATCTGCAGGAACATGGTTCAAAATGCAAAACACGGTAGTACTTGTACATTTCTCCAAGGGAATGTACTGCAGAAATAAGGATGTTCTCTGAAAAAAACTTATGAAGTATAATTTCGGGAGCTACTTAAGTGGGGAATTCAACCAAATTTAATTTCATCTCCACCACTTGAAATGAGCCAAATAGATGGAAGAAGATCATTTAGATACGAAAGAATCTTTCCGCAACTCTTTTGAAATGAAAGTATAGAACTTGAGCACCCAGTATAGAGCAAAAGTACGTCTAAGATATGTTTTCTACTGGATATACACAAAAGAAAAAATGCGTTATTGCAGCATGGATTACTAAGGACGTGTCGTCATCGGTAGACGATCAACTTGTAGAATAGTAATGCCACTGGGTTTCCGACTTACAGCGCCACATTTGTGAGATGTCTGAAGCATTGAGCATATTGTGGCAGAGACAGCAGTGTGCCTCGTTGCTGAAGAAATTACCAATCGTTATGAGCGACCTACTTTTACACAGGAATCTAGTTCGGGAAGGGTTGTCGGAGAGCTTCTGTAACGTAAACTACAGGTGCTTAGAACTGTTCGTGTCATATAGAGGGTTATTCTTAAGTACCTCAGGGTAGAGACGGGTTAAGCTGTGTGGAGGCCTGGGCTACAAAAATGTTGGTCTATGCTGACTGCATGTAAGCCTAATACATTTCTGTGAAAGTACAGTGGGAAAGTTAATGGGATATACGTAATTCTACGACATCAACCACGTCATGCATTACATGATATTATTCGTAATGGAACTTTTCAAGTGCATAAAAAAACATCCCGCTTACCAGCCACAGCCAATCTGCAAAAATACTGTACATCACAACGCTCAAAACAATACTGTCGCACGAGTTACCAGCTCCACTCTGTAACTAGAGGTAAGCGATAAAAGCAGCAAACAAAAGAAGGAAGGGAGCGAGGAGTGAGTATATCTCACAGCACACAAACGTATTTCAAATAAACTGCCTCTTATTACAATAAAAAAGTCTACCCGACTACACGCATACAGAGTTTATAAGCAGACTGAACTGCTTACATAGAAGTAGCATAACCTATTGTGCATCTACACAGTGACTTAATTTTCTTGCTGGTTGGGGACTGCATATTCTGTAATTAAATGAGCCTGCAGAACACTTCTCTTCAACGAGTCTCAAGCACTGCATCGATCTTCTTTCTTAAAACGGATTTCTGGTGATTTGTCAAGACGGTACACCAGTGGTCTAGGGGTAGCACCTTCGACCAGTAATCAGAACGTCTTCGGTCCCGGCTTACAATCTCGCCACTGCTTACATTTTGAATAAAAATCGTCAACAATGACGGCCGAAGACTTCCGGCATAAGAAGTCACCCTCATTCAGCCAGCAGTCTTGTCAAAGAGAGCGGAGGACCGGAGAGAGGTTCTCTTGCACTTAGCATGGGAAACTGCCGCAAATGGCGGAAGAATAAGCAATAGTTCAACGGCATGACGATGCAGAAGACAACTGCAACAACTGCACGAAAGACAATTAATGTATATCCACAGGGCAGGCGGTCTGTTACTGAAAAAGTGTCATGATGATCTCTTCACTGCCAAAAGATTGCGGACTAGTTTCCCATTCGGATATCTGGCAGTGAACTGCCAAAGAGGAGATGACCATGAGAAAAACGTTGAATAACCAACGAAAGCATAACGTTCTACGAGTCGGGGCTTGGATTGTCAGAAGTTAGAACGCAGTAGGGAAGCTAGAAAATTTGAAAAGGGAAATGCTATGGCTCAATTTAGATATAGGGTGGTCTGTGAAGTGAAATGGAGAGAAGACAAGGATTACTGGTCAGATTAGTATAGGGTAATGTCAACACCATCAGAAAACGGTATAAGGGGAGTAGGATTCGTTATCAATAGGAAGATACGGCAGAGAGTGGGGTTGTTCTCATCAGAATCGAAGGAGCCAACTCCAGCAATAATGGTTCGGGTATACCACATACCGACGTCGCAAGCTGAATATGAAGAGATGGATAAAATGTATGATGATATCGTACGAGTAATTCGGTACGAAAAGGGAGATGAAAATGCAGTAGCCATGGGCGATTGGAATGTGGTTGTATAGGGAGAAGGAATGAGAGAGGAGAAATACAAATTGAGTTCGGCAATAAATGTCAGTTAGTAATAGCGAAGGAAGGACTGACTCAGCATACGAAAAAGTCAAAATAACCTTCGGTGAAATTAAAAGCAACGGAACATTAAGAGTGCTACGAGAATTCCGCTCTTATATGCACATGAGAGAGCGGATAGCTGGAAGGAGTAATGGAAACGATCGTATAGCGTCAGTGGCCGGGAGTTCCCAGGCGGGAAGTTCGGCCGCCAAGTGCAAGTCTTATTGAGTGCGACGCCACATTGGACGACTTGCGCGTCGACAATGGGGATGAAATGATGATGACAGCACAACACCGAGTCCCTGAGGGGAGAAAATCTCCCACCCCAGCCGGGGATCGAACCCGGGCCACCGTGCGTGGCATTCCAACGCCCTGACCATTCAGCTAATGGGGCGGACTGGAAGTAGTAAATTGAAGGGGATAAGACTTGTCTGATAACGTGATGGAAGAAGAAACAGGAGTCGACAGGGAAGAGATAGGGGATGCAGTATTAGAAACAGAATTTACAAGAGCTTTGGAAAACTTAATATCAAATAAGGCAGAATGGATAGATAACATTCCATCGGAATTTCTAAAATCGTAGAGGGGAGTGGCAACAAAACTACTATACTCATTGGTGTGCAACATATAAGAGACAGGCAATTATCCTCAGATTTTCGGAAAAAACTTCATGCACACAATTCCGAGGGTTACAAGAGGCGAAAAGTGTGAGAATTATCGCACGATCAGCTTAACAGCTCATTCATCCAAGTTGCTTATAAGAATAATATACAGAAGAATGGAAAAGAAAACTGAGGATATGTTAAATGATGAAAAGGTTGGCTTTAGGGAAGCTACAGGCACCAGAGAGCCAATTCTGACGTTCTGGTAGATGATTGAAGCAAAACAGAAGGAAAATAATGACATTCATTCATTGAAGTAGTTGACATGGAACGAGCTTTCACAAATGTAAACCGGTGCAAGATGTTCTAAAGTCTGAGAAAAATGGAAAGACGGTATAAGGAAAGACAGGTAGTATGCAATTTGTAAAAGAAAAAAGAAAGAACAATAAGCTGGAAGACGAGGAATGAAGTGCACAAATAAAAACGGGTCTAAGACAGGGGCGTTGTCTTTCACTCCTACTGTTCAATTTATACAGCCAAGAAACAGAAAGGTTCAACAGTGGGATTAAAATTCAGGATGAAACGGTATCAGTGATAAAACTTGCTGGTGATATTGCTAGTATTAGGGTAAAGAGAGGTTTGTTACCCTTTTTATATCAAATTGACAAGCTAATTAATTAAACTGATGAATTAAACCCCGTCTCCCCCTCCCTTTCCCAACCCTCTGGGAAAATGGTACACTTTTTTTGTCACTCGCCCCCCAGTTCAGTTCTGAGACGCTTTTACTCCTCCTGGGAAATCCTCCAGCCCTCCCCTCCCCCACGTCCCCCTACTCTCCCCCATCAGGAGGTAGGCGGGAAAGAGACTTGGTCTGTGCTGAGCTCCCGGTGAGGAAGGACTTCACTTAACATCAGGATTGGGGATCACGAAGTAGAAAAAGGAAGGAATTCTGCTACCTAGGCAGTAATATAACCAATGAGAACGGAGCAAGGAAGACATAAAAAACAGACTGGCGTTCCTGGCCAAGAAGGTAAAAAGGACATTCCGGGCCAAGACAAGTCTGCTAATACCAAACGTAGGTCTTAATCTGCGGAAGCAGTTTATGAGTGTGTACCTTTGGGGGGACAGCATTCTATGGTAGTGAGCATGGACTGTAGAAAAATGGGAGCAGAAGAGAATCAAAGTCTTTTGAGCTGTGGTACGAGAGAAGAATGTTACAAATTAGGTGGACTGATACGGTATAAATGGAAATGTCGTGTGGCTAGGGCCTCCCGTCGGGTAGACCGTTCGCCTGGTGCAGGTCTTTCGATTTGACGCCACTTCGGCGACCTGCGCGTCGATGGGGATGAAATGATGATGATTACGACAACACAACACCCAGTCCCTGAGCGGAGAAAATTTCCGACCCAGCCGGGAATCGAACCCGGGCCCTTAGGATTAATAGTCTGTCACGCTGACCACTCAGCTACCAGGGCGGACTGATACGGTAATGAGGAGGTCCTCCGCAGAATCAGCGAGGAAAGGAACGTATGGAAAACAATGACTGGAAGAATGGACATGATTATAGGACATCTGTCAAGACATCACAGAATAAGTGCCGGCCGTGGTGGCCGTGCGGTTCTAGGCGCTCCAGTCCGGAGCCGCGCTGTTGCTGCGGTCACGGGTTCGAATCCTGCCTCGGGCATGGGTGTGTGTGATGTCCTTAGGTTTAAGTAGTTCTAAGCTCTAGGGGACTGATGACCACAGCAGTTGAGTCCCATAGTGCTCAGAGCCATTTGAACAGAATAAGTTCCATGCTTCTTGACAGAGCGTAGGGGAACGATGCGGGAGACCCGCACCGCCGTTCTAGGCAAGGTCCTAATGGAGGTGGTTTACCGTTGCCTTCCTGCGACAGACGGAGCAGTAGAGGGTAAAAAACTGTAGAGGGGGGCGGAGATTGGAATACATCCAGCAAATAATGGGGACGTAGGTTGCAAGTGCTACTCTGATATGAAAAGGTTGGCAGAGGAGAGGAATTCGTTGCAGGCCGCATCAAACCAGTCAGAACACTGATGACGCAAAAAAAAAAGAGAAAAAAAGACGGTGAATATAACAAATGAATAAATTTGTTTCATGTTCTGTTCATATTTTAATTTCTGATAATGATTTTACCTTGTGAACGACTGTTTTTAGTCAGCCACTTGAGATAGTGATCTGAATGGAGGCCCCCCCCCCCCCACCACCTGAAGGCTCGAGCCTACAGCCCTCTTTAATCCGGCCCTGGCTGTGGGCTTTCAGAGGATGACTGCGAGGATGTTACAAGACACAGAAAATACGCAATCCAGTGGATAGAGCCTCTCTCCAAGTTTTTAAATTCATATTACAGGTGCTCCGTATTAGCAACTTTCGTTACGCGCTGACTTCAATAGATGCTTGCAATTCATGTAAGTGGCTGCTGCTTTCGCTGCAGGAGAAGGCGCAACGACGTCAGCTAACTTTGGAAATCTGTTCCTATGGTTGCCTACCTACAGGTGCAAACTTATTCGATGTGACAATACGGAGTGGGTAACCGTCCATTTTCCGACTCGCCTGCCCGTTAGTGATGCGCTCTGCAGCTATGCCACGGTGCTTATTACGAATAGAAACTTGGAGAGATGATTTATCCACTAATACACATTATTTTTCTTCAAGTCTTGTAGTTATGCGGTCATGTTCTGATGCCCTGGAGGTACTTTAATCTTGTATTGGTCATGGCTCTCACAAAAAAATATTTAGTTTGTTTTCTTCATTGGGGAGAATGTTACCACTTGTACTCAGGATAGAATGTTGCAGAATATTGTCCATAAAGAAAGAATAGCACATCATAGCAATTTGAAACATCGTCAGATACGCCACATACCAAGTCCGCAGTTCGTGGTCTTGTGGCTAGCATTGCTGCGTCTGGATCCCGGGGTCCCGGGTTCGATTCCCGCCAGGGTTGGGGATTTTCTCTGCCCGGGAACTGGGTATTTCTGTTGTCCTCATCATTTTATCATCGTTGTCATCATCAACAACAACAACAACATTATTCATGACCTTGACTAGATTGCACTGTGTAAAAAATTGAGCGCTCCACAAACCAAACATCGTCGATACGCCACATATCAAGCTCGGCAATGTAGGACAAACTATTTCAAATAGCTTCATACGAGGTATTGGTAGTTACTTCACGATCATACATAGTGGTGCTTGCGGATATACAAAGGAGTAGAAGAAATTAGTCCCAGAAATGACGTAGCATGTGATCTCCAACAGCCACAATAAACAGCAAATACATTACTTCGAAGTTTTGGCAGTACGATTCTACTGATGAAATCCTTATTTATCGGTCCATGTACATTTTAGAATGGTTCGTTTAAAAAGGGCGCAAATTCCATTGGTATCAGTGACTTATCACAGAAGCTCGGTATTCTGTCATAATTACTCCAATAGTTTCGAATAAAAGAATGTAGAGTGGTGACACCTTAATAACTAATAGGAACAGAAGATAACATTCTGTTAAAAAGAAAAATATTGTATTCAATACAGTTAACGTTTTGGATTACATTTCTGCGCGCAACGACTTGAAAGGCGGTGTTTCCACGCCAGCATGCAGAATTGCTAACTTCGGTAAACTGAGAGAGGACCAGAGGAAAAATAATCCTGTTTACACGAATCAACTGAATTTTGAAGAATTTCAGTCTCGTAAGACTTGTAGCGGGTACTAAAAGCTTACATAGTAATCCCTTTGTTTCAGAAAAGAGAGCTTGTGAAAAACGTTACGAATAATCAGACGATTTTGCATGGCACGAGTGTCGAGGTCGAAATTATATCTCAATTTGCGTGTCTCATTCAACTGTGCTTTCCAATGTGATTTTGTTATATTGTACAGTGAAAGCTCGGAGGATAAATGCATTGCAGATGTTCTCTTTTTAATACTGTCAAAACGATAAAGGAAATGGAGTCGCATATAAATTGTTTTAAATCGCTCTCCATTTCCAGCGATTAATTCACTGATGGCGTCGATATGACGTCATACGTAATTCTGGCGTAAATAAATGATGGGCTTCGGTTAACACTGTTAGTGCTGGCACTTCTCCCTCATCGTCCAAATTTCCTCTCCCTCCCCTCCCCGCCCCTCCACTCCCCGCCTCCCATCCTCTCCCTCCTTTTCCACTCTTATTCAACGAACTGCAACCGCCTCTAAAGCCACCCACGCAAGAGAAGCGCTGTTGATTTTCAGATATTGCTACACATACGAAGGGGCTGGGGGGGGGGGGTTCAAGACAACGTTATACTTTCTGTTTTCGATTCTACTGCTGAAATCGTTGTTTATCGGCGCATGTAAATTTTAGAATGGTTTGTTTAAAAAGGTACATATCTCATTACCAAACCTTATGAAGTATAGCTAAATATGCCTTGCTCTTCCGAACACACGCAGCGGTTGCGTGTGTGTGAAAAGCTTAACTGGAACCTGTGGGAAGATGCTGTTCGAGTACGGGTTAATAACCTGCAGGATTGAAACAGAAACGCTAGTAGTGTACTGTCATCAAGTATGGAGGTGCGGCTATCTAATTCCTTTCGTTTCTTGAGTTCTGCATTTTGTCAGTGAAAACAGGTTATATATTCGCCCATCTTGGGTCCACTGACACGATAGCTTTCTGGTTTCCTTGCTGTCCTTCAGTTTTCATAACACTGTTGCCATGCTTATCATGTTACATGGAATGTAGACTAACCATTTCCTCTCGTTTGCACGTGTTCTACGTTCGCCGACAGAGGTCTGTACAGGATTAGAATGTAGTTGTGTTAGAGTGCGTGCCATATTGACGTGATGTCGTTTCAAACGATTCTACTTCGAGCTGTAACTGCTTTTCCATTTACTGCATCTACAACTGACGCATTTCGGCGAATGTTAAGCTCTTACTAAATATTTTGATGACCTGTCATACTTTATTCTGAGGAAATTATGTGCATGTGTGTAAGGGTTTTTGTAACTTAATTTTTTTATTGCGAATACGTGTCATTTACTGAAACAAACGCAAAAAATAGTTCAAATGGCTCAGAGCACTATGGGACTTAACTGCTGTGGTCATCAGTCCCCTAGAACTACTTAAACCTAACTAACCTGACATCACACACATCCATGCCCGAGGCAGGATTCGAACCTGCGACCGTAGCGGTAGCGCGGTTCCTGACTGTAGCGCCTAGAACCGTTCGGCTACTCCGGCCGGCAAATGAACGCAAAATTGTGTTTCAAGAGAGTAGGAATTAAATCAGATTTCTTAACATACTCACTCAAGAGAGCGTTTTGTTGATGTGAATAGAAACCAGATAAGTCTTTTCTAAAAAATAGCCTCTCAAACAGTTTGTAATTTCGTTACCCACCGTTACTCATGAAGTGAAAAGAACTACATAAATTGTTGCGAATGTTATTGGAAGGGTACTTGCTTTCACTGTCCTGTATGAAGCTTGTGATTAAACTGCAATAGTTTCTCCTCTGTAACATATTTCCTCTTAAATAACAATAGAAACTGCAATGGACGCTAACTAATCCAAGGAGTTCCTCTAGCTGCAGGCGTATTGGAAAAAAAAAAATATTTGCTAATATTACACCTTCTCATTACCAGTTATTGTGGTATACAAGCTTTCGATTGATCGTTGAGTCGCTGACAAAGCGGATACCTGTCGTGAAGTGTGACTGCTAGAGTGTACGAGTATGATACACTTCCTTATGGTGTCTGTTCCACAGTTTTAGGGCTGTCATTTTTCATCGATCATTTGGAGAATTTATTCTTCCCTTTGGGAAATTGCCCGCTGTGTTTACTTTCTGTTATAGTTGGCTTAGATAAGTGCTACGCTGATAAGGAATGTCACTCAATGCGTGACAAGAAGATTGCAGCGTTGCATTGATGTAAATGGACGTTCATGCCACCTTTTTGACCATCATTGACCTTCAAAGACCTTAGACATCAGTGGATTCGTCTCGATAGCCGCTATCAGCAAATAAGTACCAAACTATAGCATCCCATTGAAAAAAAAAACAAAAAAAACAAACGAAGTTGAGCTTCATATCTCTGACGCGACCCCAACTAGCAAAAAAAGACCAACGTCATATTACGGCCCCCGTTATCCCATGCAACATTTGTTCCACAAACTGTTCAGCTACTATCATACTTTCGGAGTTATTCTAGGTGGCAGCAGTTTGTGACTCCGTTGTGTATAGATATTTCTAGATTTCCGGAAAGCCCCTGACACGGTACCCCTTTGCAGACTGTTAGAGAAGCATACGGAATAGGATCAGAGACATGTGAGTGGCTTCACGACTTCTTAAGTTACAGAACCCAGTATGTTGTCCTGTGATCATAAGAGGCAAGGTTATGGTGAGGACAGCCACAGAGAAGTGTGATAGAACCGCTCATACTCTTTCTCTCTGCATACCATAAATGATTAGACGGAGAGGTTGTGCAGCAGTCTGCGGTTGTTTGCTGATAATGCTGTGGCGTACGGTAACGAGTCGAAGATGAGTGACTTTAGGAGGATACGAGTTAGACAAAATTTTTAGCTAGCTCTAAATGTAGAAATGCGGATGACTAGGAGGAACAAACCCGTAATATTCGGATTCAGCATTGGTATTATCTTACTTGATACAGTCATGTTTTTTTTAAGTATCTGGGTGTAGCGTTCCAAAGCGATATGAAATTGAGCGAACGTGTGAGGATTGTGATAGGGAAGGCAAGGGGTTAACTTCGATTTATTGGGAGAATCCTGGGAAAGTATTGTTCATCTGTAAAGGAAACCACATGTAGGACGCTAGTGCGACCTATTCTTCAGTACTGCTAGAGTGTTTAGGATCCGTAACAGGTCGGATTAAAGAAGTATATCGAAGCAATTCAGAGGCGGGATTGCTAGATTTGTTACTGGTTGGTTCGAACATACTTGGAAAATTCAATCGGGAATCGCTGGAGGGGAAGCTACAATATTTTCGAAGAACACTGTTGCGAAAATTTAGAGAACCAGCCTTTGAAGCTGAATGCAGAACAGTTTTACTGCCTGCAACATACATTGCTCATAAGGACCATGAATGTAGTGTAGAGAAATTAGGTCTCATGCGGAGGCATATAGACAGTCGTTTTGCCCCTCGCTCTATTTGCGAGTGGAACAGGAAAGCAATGACTAGTGATGGTACGGGGGACCATCAGCTACGCGCCATGCTGTAGACTGCGGAGTATACGTTTGGATGTAGACGTTGATTTAATTCGGTTCACTATTCTGGTAGAGAATCTAACGTAGCATCCCATGTACTCTACTGTATGTTTTACCTCGTCTTCCTGCCACGATGGAAAAATACCAGGTACCAGATGTGCACTTGCGAAGGAGCTTGTAAGTCGTGAATAGTGCGTGAGGTGCGTGCTGCTTGTCTGCCAGAACATTACGTAACGCGGCACTTGGCGCCCGGCGTTCGGACGTCAGTGCCGAGAGCTGCACAAAGCCACCAGCCCGGCACTCTTCCAGGAGACCAGTACTCGCGAGGAATTTTTTGACCGTGCACGCAGTTATTTGCGTATTCATCTCGCTGCAGGGACAATTATTCTGTGTTCCCTGTCACCCAGCTTACTGTTCCTTATGCACATTACGCCACCAGATTTGCTCCGCACTTCACAGTTTCAGTACTCGTGGAAGAGTGTTCCCAGTACTTCCACTCATTCTGTCGTGAGGTGTAATAATCATGCTTATAGAATTGGAAAAATTATGGAGCTGGGTTAGTGTTAAGCTTAAAAACTACTTCGTTGACGTCAGAGTCGCAACACTAGCTCAGATGAGCAAGACGCAGTCAGCACTCGCCAAAAGTGATGCAAGTAAACCACAGCAAACCTAAATCAATGTGACTCTTATTAGCGGCGATAGTTTAGTCATTTTGCTCCGACTCAATGAATTGAAGCATTGCCACAGCCTCGGGCATGGGTGTGTGTCTTGGCCTTAGCCTAAGTTAGTTTAATTTGGATTAAGTAGTGCGTAAGTCCAGGGACCGATGACCTCAGCACTTGGTCCCATACTCGTTACCACAAACCCAAATCCAAATCTTTGCAACGGTACCGGTATACTTCCGCTTTATTGTGAGATAAATAGATTGTAGAGAAAGCAACAGAAGCGATCGTTAATGACGTTCTCCGGAGAATTATTAAGTGGTTCTTTGAAAATGAGCTGTCCCTTAATTTTGAGAAAACTGTAGTAATTGGTAGTGTTACATTATCCACTTTATCTCCTAGACATCCTAAGATCATTGGTTGTGCCCAAACGTTGTTTATTATTTCACAATTCCTTTCATCGCGTCGAAATATACATCTCACACGACGCATACATTTTGCACAGATTTGAGCACACGGCTAAACAGCTCAGCGTCCTGATGCGCGACCGACCTTCTTAGTATGGCCCGAGCAATAGGGAGCCAGAGCGTAGGCCGAGGGGTTAAGGTGCAGAATTTGTACATTGTTTACTTGCAACAGGAAATGTATAGCCTGAAAAATTGAAAATCTGTTGTGCTCAGGGAAATATATAACATACAAACGTCTTTTTTATTTTGCTGTTACGGTTTCGACTCACGTGCCATTGTGAAGCATCCGCTAAGATGTAATACAACGGACTAAGAAAAATACAATAGGAGAACAGCAGTACGTGCAACAAATTTGAGAGCTGTTAACCTTCACACACTTACGATGCGATCTCATATTACGGCACATGAATAGGTTAAAAATAATATCGTCCTTGTAATGTTGTGTCACTCTTGACGGTAACAGTCAATGGCTGTTACGTAAGGCACGAGAAACATGATAAGTAGATTTCTGTTATTTACATGTGGGTTGAAGACACTAGCCGTGGGACAGAGATGAAAACGTACGACGTAACCAGCAGGAAGTACATTATCGATCATTAAACCCCATTTCATATAGGATAATCCAGAGTGGCCCTTGTACATCACATTGGTGGTATACGTGGCTAATGTGTGTACCTATAGTATGCTAGAATAGAGGCTTACAACAATGTAAAAATCTCTCATATGAGATTCGTTTGTTCATTGAGTATGTATGTTGGATGCTCTTTGAAGACGCTATAACGTTACTGCCTGTAATTACGTGGATTCTGCTTTATATTCTGAATCTAATAAGCAAGAATATTCGGAGTAAATTTCTCGAGAAGGTCATTTATCGGAACTCTTTCTTTGGTGGTGCCTTGATAACCTTTGATGTAATCTTTTCATAAAAATCATGAATGATGATGGCGATTTTAACTTTTATTTACTTTAAAACTGCAAAATAGCTAAGGGCCGCAGTTAGCTTGGAAACAATTCTTTTAGTATTTTACTGTCTGTGAAAGGAAATGAAGCTTCCTTTCATAACAAACGTATTCATAAAAAATATCAGACCTGGAGAAAAACAAATGATTCCAGGTTCTGATGAATGTAATATGCAAATTGGAATTACACACAAATTGCCTTTTCAAATAATCGTAAACCAAACGAAAAACTTCTGTACTCAGTTTATTCACTCTTTATGGATGATATCTATTTTTTCTTTTTATCCAAAAAGAAAGAGGATCTTCAAGTAACGGGGCCGTAATACACAGTTTTCTATTTATGCTTTAATGAACAGTCAGCCTAATACGTTAATAAAACTTACACTTATCAGTACAGCTCAGCGACAGAGACCGAATTTCATCCAAGACCTGGTAACAAGAGTGAAGAAGAAGAAGAAGAAGAAGAAGAAGAGGAAGGAGAAGACGTCAGTTAAAGAACAGAAGAACCAAGAAACCTTTCCTCACTCGTACGTTTGCTTTTATAATATTTTAACAGTATTATCTTTTGTAGTTTTTATCTCAGTACTAGATAAAAGGTTCCCCCTTCACTGCATTTCATAAAAATAAAAAAAATACTAGACGCTGTCATTTTGTAATTATTTCTTTCGATAGAAGGGAAAATTCGTCAAATATGGCTATGACGTCATAGCGCCATAAATTTAAATTTCGTCCAGAGCGTCCATTAATCTGCCCTTCTCCATCATACAGTACCTTCAGAGATACTTCAGTGCTGCTGGAATTTGCAATTACACAGATACGGGCTAAATGAAGTTTTGTAATTTTCCCTTATTTTGTGTGCGCTTTGAATCTGTTGGAGAAGCACCTAGCTATCAGACCCATATAGAATCTTTCGTGTTTATCAGATTTGAGTCTATACATTCATGTGGGGGAGGGGGTTTGCTGACCATGTTCTGTATCTTGTTGTCTGTACGGATCCCGACCTGTACGGTAGTTTGATGAAAATTATGGATTATTCTATTTGATGTAGCTCCATAATAAGGCAAATGAATATACCTCGTTTTTACTTGAGTCCACTTCTCTTATCAATGTTATTTCTTTTCCTGTTTTGCCATTCTTGTTACGTAATTTTGTGTTACACATTTTGCCTACCATACTGGCACAGTAGTTACTGTGTGTTTTACTCGTAGGTATACGTAACTCGTCGGTAATTTCGTTTTGTTCTAAAGGAAGGTTAATGATTCTGTTCATCACGGAATGGAAAAGGCTTTCTTGGACTTACATTATTTCTTATGTGCAGTATATATTCCAAAATCACGGTTATCAGTGGTGTTCTTTATTGTCAAATCCAAAAAATTAATATAATGTTGTTTCTCTAGTTCCTTAGTAAAAACAATATTTTGATGTATATTGTTGAACTGTGATAACTTACTCTGGATTTCAGCAGTCGTACCGTTAAAGAGAACAAGAGTGCTGTCAACGTACCTCTCATAGTAAAAAATCTTGATAATCATTTTGCAGCATTTCAAACGCCATATTGTCAACGTACTAGCGAAACATTTGCCCATGACGACACACTTCCAGCTATGGTGATCACTCAGGATTACATTGTAAGACATGGAATATCATAATCGATAATGGGCTGCTTAATTACTCCTTGATATAAGTTCGTCTTATATTGTTATCTCTGCCCCGTTGAGTGACGTCAACCTCCATATACACAACATAAGTCTATTTATGTTAGCCACGTCGTTGACAACATCCTCTGTTATCATCAAGAGTGAACCACCACAACAAGGACGTTGTTGATTTTAACGTATTTCTAAGTGTTAATATGACATTGTTTCGGTATGTCAGTGTTAAAAGACTGCAAATTCGTTTACATACTGTTAATATTCTTTTAAGATTTTCTTAAGACTTTGTATTATATCTTCGTAGATGCCTGACGGTGGCACGTAAGTCGACATTGCATTAGCACTACAACAACAGAGCCAGAAGCGACCTGTATACAGCCTTGGACCCACATTACAATAAAACACAAATATAAGTGATGTACATATTTAGTTATAAACATAATGTTCCTCTCTTTTGCCTAGAGGTCTCACCATTGAATAATTAAGTGTCTTTTAGGAAAATGAAATGAAATGATTGTGTGACATTGATGGCCGGGAGGCCCCAATACTTAGCTGTAAAGATGGGTGAGTTAAGTAACTGAATACACTGCTAATGGGTGGAGAACAAATGTTCCCTGTCATATCTCATGTCTTGTCGTGACCATACAAAGACATAAGCTTTAGTTATCAACTCATTTTCCTTTCATTTACAAGCATATTTTGTTTAAGAAAGAATAGGCACTCTCGGTTGCAAAAGAGTGTTTTATTTATTCAATTTGTGACGCGTTTCACTTTCTGATGACGGTACTCCACACAGTGAAACGCGTTACAAGTTAAATAAATAAAAAACCACTTTGCAACCGAGATGTCTATTGTTTCTTGAAATCTCAAGAGGTTGCTGAACCATGAGCCGTAAGATAGAGTAGTGTGATTTTTTTGCCTATTTGTTGTCTCGAAAAAGATTTTTGCGAGAAACCTGCGTAATTTTTTTATGCAAGAAGTTTGTTATATTTATCCACGACAGATAATGAATGATAAATGGAGGTTCAACATTCTCAGAAATAGTAAAATAATTGTTACATTTCAGTGAATCCACTGTCCGTAGCGCAGCGTGACACGTTGGACTCTCATTCAGAAGGTCAGCGGTTCAGATCCCTCAGGATCAATCCAGTTATAGGTATTCCTAAATTTCCTAAGGCAGTTTTCTTCCCAGAGGATAGGTCCCATTTTTCTCTTCTAATATCTGATCGTGTTTCGTCTCTAAACACTGCTTGGTCGACGGGGCATTTAACGCTAATCTCTCCGTTTTCCATAGTGTTTCGATGTTAATCAGATATTCTGCAGCAGAAACCCGTGTTCTTAGCGTATATAACATTTCTAAAGACCTTACAGTATTTTCTATAGCAAGGGACTGGATAAGATCCGTAATTGTGTATTAATCTTTGATAAAATTACCAATAAGTTACATATATGTGCAAACAGTAGAACTTTTACGTAGTTTTCATTTTACCCAGAAACAATATCAAATTAGGACTGAGGGTTGTGTACATCAGTAAGATCTGATTCCATTAAATTGAAACACTTCTACACATCGCTGTTTATCGCTTGTACAGTACACAGATTTAAAACATTAGTCCGTCAGAACGGAAAAGTCCTTAGCATAGTGGCATACTGGCTGAAGTGGGGAAGTTTCGCTTAACTGTTTTCTTCGAAGATGTTCTTAAAAACATATAGTATCAGAAAGAGTTCTAATTCATTGATATATTTCTGCAATCCGCTAATTTTCCAATGTAGTATCAGCAAAGCCATTCAGACGGCTTAATCTGGGATC
This sequence comes from Schistocerca americana, assembly GCF_021461395.2. Lineage (NCBI taxonomy): Eukaryota > Metazoa > Arthropoda > Insecta > Orthoptera > Acrididae > Schistocerca > Schistocerca americana. The sequence continues at coordinate 672,774,921 of NC_060122.1, forward strand.
TGTGGATGAACTATCACAGAAACTTCACTTACAACGGGATGGAGTGGATGGGGTTAATTGAATTGTCGCTAGATAATATTTCTTATTTCGCCCATGGCTAATTTGTTACTAGCGACTACCCCGGAACTCTTTTGGATCAGTTTGGGGAACCCTTATGAAACACGAATTTAGGCTGCCTGGATCAAGTAAATGTGAATGTTTGAATAAAGTTTCCCCCAGTTTTGAGTTCGTATTGACGCAGTGCGTATAGGTACCGTGTTTGCGACCAGACAGTTTGTCGTAGAGTAATTTTGCTACAATCTCCAGTAGTTGCGTCAAGGATTTCGCGGACGCCGGAGAACATTGTTTACGTGCTGGTTTGCTTGTGCAGAAATGTGATAGCCGGCCGGCTTGGCGCTGGGACAGCCTATTAGAGAGGCGAGCTGCGCACAAGTAGCCGTCTGTTTTCGTGGCAGCCGGGTCAGATGGGCGCGCCTGATAGCCTTGGCGGGGCGCGCTGCGTGCGACTGCGGTCACTGCCTGCCGCAAGAAGTGGCGGCTCCAGTTTGTTGGGAAATTTTGGCTACCTTTGATCATTCTAACTTGTGGAATACGGACGTCTCTCCCAAAACACCGTATGGTATTACGAAGGGTTTTACTACTACATGGCCGGCAGCTGCGGCCGAGCGGTTCTAGGTGCTTCAGTCCGGAACCGCGTTGCTGCTACGGTTGCAGGTTCGAAACCTGCCTCGGGCATGGATCTGATGTCCTTAGCTTAGTTAGGTTTAAGTAGCTCTAAGTTCTAGGGGACTGATGATCTCAGAAGTTAAGTCCCTTAGTGCTTAGAACCATTTGAATCATTTACTAATACATGTTGTTGAGCATTTTACTTGAGTTTTGATGATAGTTGCCTTGATTTTCAGGGCTTTTGCAGTGCCTCAGCATTGCTTGTCCATGGCAGCATCTTAGAGACCTCTAATTTGTACCAAGCCCAGGACTCGAATTCGGGTGTCCTACTCACTAGACAAATGCGCCAACCATTATGCCCAGTGACTTCGCACAATAGCACGGACTACCCGTGCACGCATCCCTCCTCAGTACAAATTCTCATTTACGTCCCAGCCCACTTGGTATTCCCCTAAACTCGAACAGCATTGCAGAGGCTCCCCAATTGTAATGAAATGGGGGATCGTGCCTGAAACCCAGCATAGGTGCTTTAATCAAATGAAACTATATGGTTTCAGAGCCCTTTCCAAGTCGGAAACATCTACGATATATAAAAACTAAAACGACGTATGAAAATTTGTACCAAGCCCGGGGTTGGAAACTGGGTTTCCTGCTCACTACGCAGATACGCTAAGCACTACACCACCCGGGGACAGTGCCTTTGCACAGCTACACTGATTACCCTAGCACGCATCGATCCTCAATCCAATCCTTAGCGTTCAGAGAGGTATGAAGATGCCACGTTGGACTTAACTGAGATGAATCAAATGTCACGTAATAATGTTTGTGAAAAGGGGTTCAGTACCCTTAATCTGTCAGCACCACTTCAGGACACGTGTGTATTGGCAACAGGTCGAGTCCACAGAAACTGCTGAATGGCGTCATGTAGTCGCCACCGGTTGGTCAGCCCGTGTGTTTGCGTGGCACGGGCGACAAGGGCCACCACCGACGGCAACGGTCACCCTTCAGTTGAGCTGCTTAGTACACTTGGCAGACGCACCCAAAGCACCGAGCAACGTCCTTGGAATGTGTTTATTAGTCGGAAGTTGGTTTACAGGCATCGTTTGAGACGAAACTGTTCACAAAGAAAAATATCAAGGTATCCTTCAAAACTTAAGCCTTGTAACTGGCATCTTAGTTTGGACTGGTTTTAGTAACATGAAAACACTGAGATAGCTGTAGACTTTCGATAGATAAACAGAACAAAGCTCGCTCCGACGATCACTAGAAGTCCACGTCGGTGGCCATAAGCATTAGCGGCCGACGTTCTTGGACTACAATAGCTTTTCGCTCCATTCTCGGTGAAAGGAGAGGTAAACAGTGTCCCAGGATACTCCGTCAACCATACACTGAAACATGCCCTCGGGATTTGGAAAGTAAATGTTGAAACGTTTGTGTACAGTGTCACTCATCGAGCGGCACTCCAGTAGAGACATTTGGACGTCAGTCGTAATAGTTTATCAATTTACCAAACTGTCGTGTTCCACTGATAACTCTGAGGAAATAATCTTTAAACGGTCTATTCATTGCATCTGTAAATATCGTTACCATACAAGACGTCTTTGTTTCCATACATTCTTCTGAAACAACTTGTGAAGTGGATTTTCGAGAGCTATTTTCTTCAATTCGCTGTAAGAGAAACTCCTGGGTTCAGAGTTCCAACGGGTCACATAGATGTTAGTATACCACGTCGATATTATCTGGCATGCATATCCCCCCCCCATCCCCCCCCCCCTGTGAATTTAAAATGTCCTATACCAACCAGAGTTTCCCTAAAGCATCGCATAACTACATTTATGCTTCACTGGTTATATGTCGTCTGGCGTTACTTTTCGTTCCAGGTGTTTCTTTCGTGCCGGCCGAAGTGGCCGTGCGGTTAAAGGCGCTGCAGTCTGAAACCGCAAGACCGCTACGGTCGCAGGTTCGAATCCTGCCTCGGGCATGGTTGTTTGTGATGTCCTTAGGTTAGTTAGGTTTAACTAGTTCTAAGTTCTAGGGGACTAATGACCTCAGCAGTTGAGTCCCATAGTGCTCAGAGCCATTTGTTTCTTTCGTATGAAAGTTAAGTATATCAAACTTACAACAGACAACAGCAACAATTTTTGCAGTATTGGCGCTATTGATTTCTCGTAACTGATGAATCGTAATGAAAATTAATTTGTTCCACAACAAGACACAGTGTTTGTGACGTATTTATGTCGTCCGTCAAAGCGTTTTATTTTTGTTAAAAATCTTGTATAAATAATAATACATTCGTCCTGAATAACAACTACCTTTTCCATAATGGCTGATAAAGGAAAAGGATTTAACGCTAAAAATATGAAGTTGGTAGAAAGCTCATTCTGGGTCTTTTATGCTAGCAAACATTCATTTCTGTGAACAAATGGTAGTGCATCATGGCGTTCCAGATATATTTGCTAGCGTCTTTCCGATGAAACTGTTAAATGCCAGCGGCATTATCGCTCTGCTCTACGTTCATCAGCCTCTTTCTCTTTCCTAACCTAATACCACACATTCCTCCTCCTCCTCCTCCTCCTCCTCCTCCTCCTCCTCCCCCCCCCCCCCCAACAAATACACAGACATCGACACACATCCTTGTCTGGCCTCCCTCCTCCTACCCCCCTGGGTGCCCGATAATGTACTTTCCGTCAAAGTTACGTCTCTAAATTGCTACTCTGCCTCTGCCTAAACATATAACACACAACCAACCAAACCTATTTCCCTTCGTTCCCGTAAGCTGAATGACTTCGACGTACTTTAAACTTCATTTCTTTCATAAGTTTTGTAGTGTGTTTCTGTAATATCGTTTTCATCTAAAATGCCTTGAACTAAAAATCAACCTTTACCAGAGAGTTATAGATCTTGCAACTCTATCTGGTGTGAGAATATTCAGCACAGCGAATACATGTCAGACGAATCGCAGTAATACTGTCTTTATTTGCTGTTTATAATTTACATTTAGATTATGAACTGTCATTTTCAAGTCAGCATTCCGTACATTTCTAATCTGTCTATAGATGCTGACAGATAAATTTCTGTAGGATGTTAGTGTACCCAGCACAACGCCATGCTCAGTCCAGGAGACAAGTACAGGTGGCAGGGCAGGGGGCAAGGCAAGGCGGTAAAACGCGGCCGGTTTCCTTGTACACTCCTGACCGCTCCTGGCTGGCGCTCCCTTCCTGGTGAGCTCTTCGTGCGTGGGACGTAAAACCTCTATCATTTTTTTATGTTGTGGCGAGCTATTGACTCTCCCGTAGCAAGTGTCGACATCTTACATCGTAGCCACGTGGTTCTTCGTAGAACGCATGCCCATTCTTTTCTGGAGTGCCACTGAAGCTCCTACCACCCCATAGCGGAGAGATGAGGCAGCTAATCACGAATTGAAGGCCGGTATTTGCAGGGACGAATATGAATACCTGCCTGTGATTTAAGAGGATGACAGACAACGAAAGAAATCGAAGAACAAAATAAAAGAATGTTTACTCCACTATTCCTGCTGAGTAATAAAGTCTGCCTTAAATGAATGTAGTTTCCTAATTTTCTGTATTAGATCCCCATCAAAAGAAGGGGAGTAATAAATATCTGTCAAAGAATGTGGGGTTTGTACCTTACAAGTAGAGGCGAAAATACTCAAGTTAATGAGTCGAGATAGTTGCATGAAACTTACGAAGTACCATATTATGATATAATTTTATCACTCACTAAGTGCTTCAGTTTCTCTTCCTGTTTAATATGTCGTGGCACAAACTCCGCTTCTGCCTTTTGCGCTTATTTTTCAGTCTTTAATTTATGTCTGAATGACATAATTTTATCTACCTTTCTTTCTATCTTAATTTTCTTTCAGCTAACTTGGATTTGTATTATTGTAGTTTCCAATACTACTTGAACTAGCCTCTTCAATTTCTAACAACAGGCATACAGAATCATTATGAACGTCGTTTTCATCTGTGAAGTCACCGTGTATGCAACGTTTTATCAGATATTTAACACCTTTTACCAAGTGCAAACATAGTGTTGCGCTGCAAATGGTGGCTTCAGTATGAGAGAGCTACAGCAGCGCCTGTGATCCTTCTAGTTATTTTTAGTGTGTCTATGGTTCCACTAGTTCGTATTCATATCTTTACCCAGTTTCTGATACGCAGACGTACTGGCGCACACTTTTAAGTTTGCACATACCAAGTCATGGGCTTCGGCGACGTAGCTGGCTGCTGGTTGGCTATGTTAAATGTAAGACACGAAACTTAGTGCAGCAGAACGACCGTGTCAACATGCTCATTAACATTCATAATCCTTTTTCTTTTGCTGTTAACCACACTGAACATATGTCGATGTGTGGCATGGTGCACTGTGAATCTGGTGAACAAGGCGGGAGCACGCCGGTAATACCGCACCTCTACCTGGTCACAGCCGTCGGATGTCAGGATGAATTTAGCTGACACGAGCTTCATGAAAAAAAGATGATACTTTGGAATCGCTGAGCAGCGCTGTTGTTATACTTAGTTGCTTTAACAGCTTATTCAGACAGATAACACTCGCTACCTGGTTTTTGCCACTAGAGGTTGCGTTCTTATGTAAACTGGTTTGTCAGTGGATATCTTCGTTTAGATTGGTTGAGAATGTCGGTTAGCGTCTAAAAATTAACACACAATTAAGTGAAATAAAATTAAAGAGTAAGAAACTTAATACCCAGTAGAAAGTTTTTACATATGTTTCACATTGTCAAGTATTTTGTGAAATGTGTTGCTGTCACCAGAAGCCTCGTGAAAATAAACTGTTTTATTGTTATCCTGTCCACAAAGGCTCTCAAATTCGTTTCAACAAATTATTCATGATACGGAGTAACAGGATTATTATAAATAAAGGTGTTTCCATGCTCGAGCTGAACTGCTTTGTTTTCATCATGATTTACTGTCTCGAATAGATTTGACGTTGCCTTAACAATACTAATATTGAAAAACTGTTTTCAGGTTGTGCCATACGAAGTGATTTGTTGTAATTAATTTTTATGAAATCACACTGTCGAATAACGAATCAGTTCATAAATCGATAAGTATACGTAATTTCTGTAGATGATGATCGGTGGTCGAAGTCGCACTTCGTGGATCGCATGGATAGATATTCTACTATGCGTTAATAAAAGTCCCTGAAGCAGACGTACTTCAGATACTTCAGATTTTGGGGCGGAGGAACAAATTCTGTCTATAAAATACGAACGCGCAAAGGGATGTGTCCGTGAATTCGTGCACAACCTTATCGTTGTAAGAAAAAACAGAAAAATCGTTTAGCAGTAAGCTGATTGTTTTCATACGAATATCACTCAAGCTTTTCGTAAAAGAATCGTCAGAGGCTACAGGACATCAGTGGATCGTTTTAAGAACTATTATAAGGGGAATGAGGTTTCTTCCAGCTGCAACATCAAATTTTACTGCAGTCTGTTGTATCTACTTGACAGTGAGACATAGTCTTTGAGCGAATACAAAATTGAATCAAACGAATGAAGGAAAACATATACTACCCGATGAAAATTAATCCCGCTGTTTCCGACAAGCATACAAGCTGCACATTAATTTACGAGAAGGTTTGCTTGGAGATGAGGTGAGCAGAAAGGTACAGCAAGTATGGATGTTTGTTGAGCCTCGTAAAATTGTTGACACTCCACCAAAGAATCTGATGAGTAATGAAGTAATAAAATATTCGTTTGCTATTTTTCTTCGTTATGCCATTTAGCTACAATAGTGGACAGGCTGGTAGACAATTCGAACGCTGAGAGAGGGGGGGGGGGGGGGCGAGGGGTGTGGAGAAGACAGTAAAATCGTCAGACAGACAACTGGCATAGAGTTGACGCGTCGTTTAACATAAATGAAAGTAATATTTCAAAATGGGTAGTGTAAAAAGTAATTACAAGTCGCAGCAACGTCGTCGCGGAGAAAAGTACACTCCTGGAAATTGAAATAAGAACACCGTGAATTCATTGTCCCAGGAAGGGGAAACTTTATTGACACATTCCTGGGGTCAGATACATCACATGATCACACTGACAGAACCACAGGCACATAGACACAGGCAACAGAGCATGCACAATGTCGGCACTAGTACGGTGTATATCCACCTTTCGCAGCAATGCAGGCTGCTGTTCTCCCATGGAGACGATCGTAGAGATGCTAGATGTAGTCCTGTGGAACGGCTTGCCATGCCATTTCCACCTGGCGCCTCAGTTGGACCAGCGTTCGTGCTGGACGTGCAGACCGCGTGAGACGACGCTTCATCCAGTCCCAAACATGCTCAATGGGGGACAGATCCGGAGATCTTGCTGGCCAGGGTAGTTGACTTACACCTTCTAGAGCACGTTGGGTGGCACGGGATACATGCGGTCCGGTCCCAGGTCGACGGGCACGTGCACCTTCCGCCGACCACTGGCGACAACATCGATGTACTGTGGAGACCTCACGCCCCACGTGTTGAGCAATTCGGCGGTACGTCCACCCGGCCTCCCGCATGCCCACTATACGCCCTCGCTCAAAGTCCGTCAACTGCACATACGGTTCACGTCCACGCTGTCGCGGCATGCTACCAGTGTTAAAGACTGCGATGGAGCTCCGTATGCCACGGCAAAGTGGCTGACACTGACGGCGGCGGTACACAAATGCTGCGCAGCTAGCGCCATTCGACGGCCAACACCGCGGTTCCTGGTGTGTCCGCTGTGCCGTGCGTGTGATCATTGCTTGTACAGCCCTCTCGCAGTGTCCGGAGCAAGTATGGTGGGTCTGACACACCGGTGTCAATGTGTTCTTTTTTCCATTTCCAGGAGTGTATTTATACAAAAAAAAAGTAACTAATGTTACCTTCGGCGTCTACCTATTCAAACAGTATTGTTTGACCTCAGGTACAGAACAAAGTCTACTCCTATATCGGGATACAGGCTCGCTATCCTGCCGACGAGTGAGTGAGGACATGTGGCGTGAGCAGCGAGCGTGCTGGCCTGGCGTCGATTAGTATGCTACCCCGCTAGCATACCTCGTGACGCATCGTGCGGGATCCTGCTCTGTTTGTCAGCAAGGCACTTTCCGTTGCCGACCAGGGCTGACACTCGTTTCTCGACATTGCAGAACATTCGTCTCGATCCTGCTTGCCGGCCAGGTGGCCGAGCGGTTCTAGGCGCTTCAGTCCGGAACCGCGTGACTGCTACAGTCGCAGGTTCGAATCCTGCCTCGGGTATGGATGTGTGTGATGTCCTTAGGTTAGTTACGTTTAAGTAGTTCTAAGTTCTAGGGGGCTGATGACCTCAGATGTTAAGTCCCATAGTGCTCAGAGCCATTTGAACCATTTTTTTTTATCCCGCTTGGCTCGCGGTCCGGAAAAACTTGTTCCGGCAGCCCTGCCAGCGTGTTCAGTTGCGCGTCACGCGATTTTGACGTGTTCTCGCTGCCCCCCGACGTGCCGCACACCAGTGTAGTGTAGTGTAGCGTAGCGTAGCAGAGAATCGACTAAATGAGTTTTTTCAAGGCGTAGTAGGAATAGTACTATTGTACATACCGTTGGTTAAATTGTTTTTGTTATTTTGGGTTTTTCTTTTACTTTAAGTACGTTTGTCTGTATGCCACATTTCTCGTACTTTATAGGATGTTATTTGAAATTGTGTTCTTCAGCTATTGTTGTTCCTTTTGTATGTTGCACGATGTTTGCCCATTCATGTTTTGTCTTTTACTATAAGAGCATGTGCAAGTTTTTCATAATGTTGCTATTTACTACTGTTTGTAATTCCGCTCCAGTGTCTTTGTCATTACTTCCGCAGGCTGTCTGATATTTGTCTAATTGCGCTTTTATTTTATTTTAAGAGTGTGTTTGTTTGCTAACTTCGTAATTTTGTGCTATCTCGCTTTTTTGCGTTTATGTTTCTTTGGCACTTTATAAGCGCTATTGGCTGTGTGGTCGTTGTAACACAAAGCCAAAATAAAGGAATAATAATAAAAAAAAGGTAGAGGTAGCACTGCGATAGCCAACGACCCCTTTCTGAAGGATTTCGCCTATTTCAAATCTACCTGCTACAGATCGGCGTTCTCTGAATTGTAATACCCGGCGTCCGAAAATCGCTACGTTACACTGTTGTTGTTTCTCCAAATGATAACCCAAAACGCTCGAAATTTGTTTGCGCTGTTCTGCGACAGAGAAAAATTCTTTGCCTGGCCCAGAGATGGTGTTGATACTAATGACATTTTGTTATTTCGGTACAATTGCTCTGTAAATAACTAAAGTACCAATGTGCTGAATATTTTTACTGATATGGGTTTTAACAAAGTCGTGTCGCACCGTACGTTTCTTAAAGATGGTTCACTTGGAGAAAATGGGTGAAATAGCAGATGGCGTGGTCACATCAGAAGAAAGGGGCGTCGTAAATTCTATATTGTGCCCCGTGAAGACTTTATGGCAGCCATTGAAGGCTATCACAAGAACCGTACTTCACACACAGCAGTCTGATCTGTGCGTATAGTCTATTTTGGTCGGGAGTCCCCTCTGCGAGGCGCTTAATTGTGAATTGCGGAGTAATGATGTAGATTTTAGAGAGTTCGGCCGCCTGGTGCAACTCTCATTATTTGACGCCAATTCGTCGACTTGCGTGTCGATGATGATGAAAAGATGATAACACAATACCCAGTCGCCGAACGGAGGAAATCTCCGACCCGTTCGGGAATCGAACCTGGGCCCTTCTCATGGCTTTCAGCCACGCTGACCACTCATCCGAATAACGTGCATTGACGTAAAGGGGCACTGGCGAAAAATACGAGCGTTCTTTTACGAATGCAGTGAAAGGCTGACCGGGGACATTTCGACTAGCCCTCGTAAGTAAGGAGACAGTCAAAAAAGCTTCGGCTTCGATAGTGTTGCACAGTGCCGACAATGAGTGTTCTTTTACTCGGGTATTAATCTCATGTCCCCATAGTCTACAGAAAACTTTCATCATTCTCCCCGCGATCTCGTGATAGAACATGTGATGCTGCCTTGGTGGAATTTATATTTTCTTCAGTCATGAGGTGATCCCTTCTGCTTCATTTTTCTTAGGTTTTTCTGCATAGCTTAGTCAGAATATTGCAGCAAAAATTTGTGCCAACATTTCTTTTGCCTTTCTTACCGCAAAGAGTGAAGAGTAATGTCTTCGTTGCATTTGTTTTGCCTTTGCTGTCTAATGTGACGTCACTGCTCTAAAGGAGGAGCACACAACTAGCAGAATTTGTGGAAACCACCCATATGCCCGTGCTACGCAGCGGAAGTTAAACAAGGACCTTTGCATACGGTCGCTTTTTTTAGGGTTCCGTACATCATTCTCTAAAAATTAATCCCTTATAAAATAGCTTTGTCGATAAATCAGGTTTTCCAAGCCAAGTAGTCAAATATAAATAATACCTGTCGAAATAAGCAAAGCAATTTCGTTAATAACCATCTTGTGGTGTTGCAGTTATTATGTCCGACTATTGTAAACTGTAAATATTTTGTACCAAAAGTTCCTCTAAATGTTAAAATGTAACAACAATTTTACATTAAGAAAATAAAATAACCCACTGATCGTTAAGTTTAGCGCAGTCTTCAGTTCCGAATATTCTAACGAAGTAAATCCAAAGTTGCTTTGTATTCGTATAGATAAGACTACGGCGCTTAAATTTATCAATCATGACGTAAACATTGGAAGATACTTTATTCACTAAGGTAAAAACAAAAAAAAACCTGACTATCTATTGGTTATTTGGGTAGTAAGCCGACACTAACAGGGGAAACTCCCCATCGCACCCACCTCAGATTTAGTAGTAAGACGGCCCAGTGGATAGCTCGAGAAAAACTGAACACAGATCAAGCTTGATAATAGGAAGAAGGTGTGCTGAACTGTATAAAAAAAAGCGAATTAAAAATAGTTAAGTCCAATGTTAACAACAGCAGTATCAAGAGAAATTGAACTGATGTGATGTCGTGGTTAAATGGTGACGATGTTTGACTGTAAACCGAACGAGCGGCGTTCGAAACTTCCTCTCGTCTTTCTTTTTTTTTTGCACATTATAAACTGTCCGTCAGGTGACTGAAGTATTTGTTCTCTTTGTGTAGGCTTGGCGGTTCTCATACTATACACTGGTTGTACAATGTGAGTCATGTGGTAAGAATACGTTATCGTCGCAAGTAAGTGCGATAAGTAGTGAGAACAGACGAGATACCACATACACGTCTCACAGAAATGAAAACAACGAATAAGAGGGTGTGAACTATGTTACAAGAAAGGAATTCAAAACGGAACGCAACTTCAAAAACGTTTAAACTTCTGTTTTGACAGAGCACAGAGAAATTGTGTGATTTTGAAACTGTTGCGTTCATTTGTTGCAGATTATTTGACAAACTATTATGTTTTGCCGGCCGTATTGGCCGAGCGGTTCTAGGCACTTCAGTCTACGGTCGCAGGTTCGAATCCTGCCTCGGACATGGATGTGTGTTATGTCCTTAGGTTAGTTAGGTTTAACTAGTTCTAGGGGAGTGATGACTTTAGATGTTAAGTCCCATAGTGCTGAGAGCCATTTGAACCATAGTATATTTTCATCGTATCCTTGGGAGTGATCTCATTCACATTCAGACGAAAACCTAAATCGGGCAAGGAGGCATGTTTCATTCAGTTACCAGGCGTACAAATTAGGTAGGTCGATGAGAGTTCCCGTTGTAAGAGACACTTACTGTCACTGTTGCCGTGTGTGACACACCAGACGTGTTTTCCAGTGGAGGATTCGGCTGACTTGTCGCTTTGTCACCAAACGTTTGCGGTTCCCATTCGAAAGCCACTTTCTTTCGGCTGCTAATAGAGTAGATGTGCAGGATCAACTATGATTATAGGTCCGCATGTTACACCTCGCTGTTGCAAGCGGACGCTACAACACGACACAGACACACATTTGCATACAGCGAACAGCAGAGAAAAAATAATTGGCACGAGGGAGGTTAGAACATGGCTCGCCTGCTTGGCACTCAGACACCACTTAACCATGACGCCGTTGCTGTTTCAGGCGGCTCTTTATTGCAATTCTTGTTCTTGGACCGTTCACTGTTTCTATTTTGCTTTTTCTTTACAGTTCAGACTACCTTCTTCCTGTTTACATACTTGATCTGTGTTCAGTTTTTGACGAGCTACCAATGGGCCATCTCACCACTAAATCTGAGGGGGGTGCGATTGGGAGTTTCCCTTGTAAATTAAACACCCGAACTACTAAGCTGAGCAGATCACAAAAATTCAAATTACAATAATTATGTCTCTTTTTTTTCTCGTGATTCGATTTTGATGAAATAAAACTTACATGTTCTCGCAAGCTATGCTCAAGTTACATGCAAAAACTGCATGAAAAATCGTGTAGTACTTTCAGGGATTGGCGTGTCCGGACGGATAGACACTACCGTTGTACGGTTTTATTATTAGTATGGATATAGGTATCACCAAGCGACGAATAAAGCGTCCTGTATGCGTATTTTATATGCTGGTAAGTGCTACAGGATCTTCACTTATTATTGTCATTCTTTAATAACGTTCTGTGCCTTTACAACGTGCTTCTAAAATCACTAAGATAGATAGGGAGATCCATCTGATTCCTTAGCACAGCGCCAAGTCTTTTAATTTTGTCCATATACATTTCTGTGTGTTCCTGCGGAGCTAGGACCAAGTATGTAACAAATCACATGGCCCAAAGTTGCTTCCTGCTGTACGTCGAAAATGAGAGATTTGAGATCCCTCTCCATTTTTTCGACATTCGTCTATTTCCACTACTGCAATTAGTACCGTTTTTAATTATTCCTCGGTTCACAGAAATCAACTTTATGTTACAGCGTGAGTTTACAAAGTGATTAATTGTCCCTGTAATTTCATAGATTCATTAGCTGTTAGAACTGTCAGTGATGAATCAGCAGCTTTCCGTCTGAAATACGTGCGTATAAATAATTGAATAGATGAAACGCTGCAGTTTGCTACAAACCACGTACCCAATGACATTCAGAATAACGTGTTTCAATGCGGTCTTTTAACGCCAGTTATCTCCAGCTTTCTGTTAGCTGTGCACCAGAAAGTATCAGTTCGGAGCCACACCCGGGAGCATAAACCAGTGGCGACTCCTTGCAGCACCCATTAAAAAATTAAAAAAAACAAGGTATAAGTTTCACCTGAATGGAGGCTGTATATACAAAAGCCCACAGTGAAAAGTATTCACTGTTTCACTGTGTCGCAGGGCCGGTAAAACTGATACGGGGTGAGTGGGGGGAGGGGGGCGGCGACGGCTTTGTTGGCAGTGGAAGCATTGAGAACGCGGGTGCGGACCACTGTAGTTGGTGTATATAACTGTGCGACGGGCAGAGCGACAGAACAGAGCCGGCAGAACACGGAATTCCAGACGCAAGTCTGGTGCGCACCCTGTCCTCGCAACCAGTCACAATTGAAGACTGAACATCAGTAATGTGCTAAGTGCCAAAAACTTCATCATGAGTTAATCAATTCTTTTTGTTTTACGATCAACCTTTTGATAGAAATTCACCTAGCGTAAAATTCATATTACAGCTGCAATTTTTTAATTTCCTTCCTCTTCTGAATGAAAAGTAATGTTTTACACGGAAAAATGTTGAACATGGTAAGTACCATACTTACAGCGACAAAAACAAGGTAAGTGCCAATGAAAGATATCTCAAGCTCTTTATGGTCTCTTTTAATAACACATTAGCTCAAGTGCATTATCATGAAATTCATTATTTTCGACCCCCATTTTAGTGATTAAAGAAGAGAAAGCAATTTTAATCGATTAATTGTTCGAAGGCTGCTCTATTATATCACTTCAAATGTGACAGTAACTATATCAGACCCCTCTTCTTCTCTGATGAGAAGTTATTTTTACGTGGTTATGATGGTAAATCAGAGGCAACCTCTTTCATGAGAAATATGCGGCTGCTCCATTCTTTTTAAGTTCATTAAACGTTGTTCTTGTCTTGACGACTCTGTGTGTAGCTATTTCACGTGTAATACAACTGCATTTTGAAATATCTAGTTTCTTTGTATTGATATAATAATCGGCTGCTTGTAAGAAGTACTCAAGTTGAAGCATGGTAACTACAATGATCTTGTTAGGTGTTGCATTCTTCGTACTCTTAAGGAGGCCATTGGGCACTTCACAATTTTCAACAATTGTTTCTCTCTCCGGGCAAAATCTTCGTCACAGGACAAAAATGAATGATCAGAGGTCAAATATTCATGATTTATATCATCATACATGTTTGTAATTTTCAAATAAATCCAAAGAAATACTACCATTTTATTCTTTTTCTGGCCAGTACATTCATGACTGCGAAGTTTTTTAAAGGCGGCATGAACTACTTCATTACCATGTCGAGCATCCGTACCCTCTTATTACGAAAAATTGATACGCTTGTTGTTGTCACCAATGTGGATAAGCGGATCGTATCACGAAACGTTGACGTGTATAAAACATCTAATGGGATTGGAGCTGTCAGAGATAAATAAAACTTGGCCAAGATCTATCGAACACACAGTTCCCTCACTAGTAGGGAGCTGATATAATTATCATATTTCATTAGCTACCTTCGTGTTTTGACTATTCTAAATTATGTTTTGCTGTTACATCACCAGGTTTTGCTAACATTTCTGCCGACAGTAAGACCAATTTGGAGCAGGGAAGAGTGTGTGGTGGAGGGAATGAAATGTACGGGAAAAGTTTTGTAAAGGTGCAGTAATAAAACTTACTCGTAATCTTGGAACGTGGATGTCTCTCTTTAAAGGCGCGATACATCCTGCTAATATTCAAATCTTGGCTGAAATACTCTTTTACTTTTTCTTCCCCCATAATGACACTCGGAACTCGGGAAAGATTTAACATGCTCGAAAACAAGGCGCACACCTTCCTCTCTGAACTTTAGCCTTACAACACTGCTTTTCTTTGAACAGCACTTCACCTTTTTTTCCCCAGACACTAGCGATTCGATTCTGCATTTGGTTGTTGACAAAACATGGAGAAAGTGTTAGGTGTTCCTAAAGATCAGCACAACGTCACACTTTACACCTGGCAACGATAAACAAACAATAGCTTGGCGTTCAAATGGCTCTGAGCACTATGGTAATTAACATCTGTGGTCATCAGCCCCCTAGAACTTAGAACTACTTAAACCTAACTAACCTAAGGACATCACACAACACCCATTCATCACGAGGCAGAGAAAGTCCCTGACCCCGCCGGGAATCGAACCCGGGAACCCGGGCGTGGGAAGCGAGAACGCTACCGCACGACCACGAGCTGCGGACATAGCTTGCCGTCTGCAGTCCTTTGCTTCGTCATACTGATCACTTTGCCTTCTCTGTACAAGAGTAATAGACCAGTAAAAACTGTCTTTGATGGCATAAAAGTCGTGGAAAAGAACTGTCCTGTTAAGTGGGACGCAGTCACACCGGTGTTTACACGTACATCTCATCTGAAACAGAATTGGACGTGGGTTCTGTCATCATATAGGCTAATAAACGAACTGGTAAGTCATTCCTTTGTAAAAATTGTACGTATCTGTGGAATACCAGGTTGAATATCAAACATAAATATTTTGTGCACACTTCATCTTTAGAAATAATTACATTGTCCATACCTATTCTTTATGGTTATTTTTTCCTTCCAGCAACATATTTTTATGATTCGCTTTCAGTTCTACGTAGTGTCCTTTCATCACTAACTGATTCTGCATCTTTTGCTCGCATCACTCTTTAATTAAATTATTCTTTCAATGTACTGCCAAAATGTAAAACAGAAAACACCAAACTGAAGTGACAAAGTATTTTAATCAGAATAATAAAGCTAGAATTCACAATGTTGTTATTGTCGTCCTCTTAAACAACGTACACTATGAGCAGTAAAAGCTTGTTGACACTTACTCGACTTCATTGTTACCAGCGTGCTGCCACATCCCTCACGCAGTCTGCCGAGCCTTATATGAACCTCCATCATGGCCCGCTTTTGAGGTTTTTGGCGGTGGCACTTTGGTTAGCTTTTTGGATCTAATTCAGTATTTTTAATTTTGGTACTTAGCCCATTATTGATGTCCAGTCTTCAACTGACAACTCACTGGCCAAGAACCTGCAGATAGCAAAGTGTGGTCTAAAGATTCCATCTGCGAATGTCACTAGGCACAACGTTTCACTGTCACATTCATTGAAATAAGAAAGTGTCAGTCAAGAACTTAAATCCGCGAATGTGGCTGTCAGTCGAAAACTGGATTTCCGAAGTTCGCAAGAACAAAAACTCGTCTGATTAGACGTAAACACATCAAACAAATGGAGTCAATACATCTTCACGCCTGTAGTATACCCCAAACGTAACAAATCAGTGTTTCTTCGTAATAGGTAATCGATAGAGACTGACAGTTGGAGTGGACTGGTTAGCTACGCCTATCCTCGTAATGATTTTTCGAGAGTAGCCACGGAGTAAAACATCTCTCGCTCCATTGAGGTTCTCCTAAACATACAATCACTGCCATAAATCGGGGGTCTCGTAATAAGAAAGTTTCTTAATCTCAATAGCAAACTGAAGTAAGAATAGGTGCCGATGTTGGAAGTAACCTACTGCATAAACAAACGAACGTTGTAACGACGCTGACATGTAAGTGAAAGAAAGGGGTAAAAGTGTGATGATACAACAGATAAGCATGCAACTAATCACAATAACATTTAAAATTATCCTTTTTTTGCATTGTTCTCTGTATTTGATTAGCTTTCAGAATATAAGACCGCTGATGGTGAAATTATCGCTGAAACTAATTTGGGGATAACATACGAAGTTTTGCGTTAATGTAGATTGACATATCCCATTATCATTCATGTGAAATGCACGTCTTGTGAGTGAAGATGTTGACAGGTCACCATTTCCAGTACGCGATAGTGTGTTTAACAAGACGTATAGAATGTCAGCACTACTGTACTCAAACATTTTCGTTTCTGATGACAGCGTGTACAGTGGCATGTCGTCAGAGAAACCGTTGTCATATTATTTGCTGTAGTGGAGAGATTATCCGTTTCAACCCACAACAAGAAGTGTGTAAAATACTTCGTCTTCTTCTTACATCACAAGATCCGGAATTTACCTTTTCCGTCGCCACAAGTGTTTATGACCATGGTTCCCTTCGTCTACCTAGGTCTCTCTCCTTGGGGATCATAATCCATTCCTGAGTAGCATTTTATCTGCCATTCAGTTAAAAGCATACTGCATGTAACTCATTACGTAAGTTTTCATCACTAATTACATTTCTTCTTGCGTGTAATACGAAGTTTTCATGCTGTGTGTAGCTGTTTCACTTGATTAGCTAACATGTTATTGGAGTTGAAGACAGCGTGTCAATCCAAGTTCACCGTTGTCTTGGGTTGAAGTAGAATAACATTGTCGAATTGGGCGTACAGGTGGCTTATCCACCCAGAAAATCCGATTCCAGCCTGATTCACCAGCCTGAAACATTTCGAGCACATCAAAACTCGATCCCCTTCCGTGCAAACAGATGACACCAACAGCTGCAGGATAACACCTTTCCTCTGTGATTTCTTGCCTCCTTTATGGCAGATTTTTTTTCTGTTAATCTGTTCTCTCAGGAGAACCTAGGATGAAAGTTCAGCGATGCGCATTGTGCGCCCTGCGAAGATTGCTAAAAAGGAACACTGGTCGTGGCAATGTTGACAGCAGGCACAGGCGGTGGAACGCCCGATGGTGTCGCATTCCGATCCGCAAGGGGCCTGCCAGTTACAGTAATGGCAGCGCACTGGAGTCTGGTAAACACCCGACTCGCGTTACACCGCTGATGGGCCGCCACGGCCGCTCCTATGAGCCTCAGTTGGACTACTCAGTATCTTGGGCCTTCCTACCGTGCGCTTTATGACCCGTGACACCATCGTGGTGCTTCCGACCGCAAATGTTTCAACAGCGTGTTTTCCGACCTTCAAAGGAAGTAGCATCAGGAGGGAGGCTCTGCCGACCGTTTTCTAACAACAACAACATCCCTTCACATTTTATCCAGGCTTAGGACTCATTCAATTCTCTGTAACAAAGCAGACATTTTAAAAATCATATTCAGTCTCCCGAGTCGCTATACAGTGTGTATCAAAAAGAATCATCCGATTTGGCACGTCTATATTTCTGAAAATTATAAATATATGCAATCAATTTTGTTTTTTGATGAACCGGAAAATCAAAACTTGTTTATACCTTTTCATGCCCCGTTTAGGTGCAAGGCATATGTCAATGCGGTATTCAGATTGTTGCCACGCTGCAGTGAGCATGTCTTGAGTTACAGCTTCCACAGCTTCTATTACGTGGTGTCTCAGTTCATTCATTGTTGCTGGTAACGGAGGCACATAAACAGAGTCGTTTCATAAACCCCCCACAAGAAATAATCACGTACAGTCAGGTCCAATGACCTAGGAGACCAGTAATGTAAGGCTGAATCATTTGGTCCAGTGGGACCGATCTATCGTTCAGCAATCCTTTGATTTAAAAATTCCCGCGCTTCAAGATGCGAGTGTGGCGGTGCACCGCCCTGTTGGTAAATGAAGTCCTTCGAATAAGTCTCCAACTGTCTGAAAAGAAAGTTCTCAAGCATATTGTTATATGTGCTTGCTGTAACAGTGTTCTCAGCAAAGAAAAATGGGCTTGCAGTAGCTGAATTTTGTATGGTTTCATGTGTAAACGTCGACACAACACAAGCCAGGCGGACATCGGGGGCATGTTGAGCTGTCTAGCTGCACGACGACGGATTTCTGTGAACTCCATGTGAAACTATGGCGGATGCGTTCGTCATCTGTGTCAGACGCTCTGGGAGGGTTCGGCGATTTGCCTTTACACAAACAACCTGTTTCTCGTAATTGTTCATGCCATCGTCTCTAATGCTGTGTGCTGTAGGAGGATCCACACCATACCTAATACGAAAGTCACGCTGTACAGTTATTACTGACCTGCATTGGACAAAACGCAGAACACAAAACGCTTTTTGTTATCTCGACACTATTTTTACTAGAACTGAAGTGGGCGCACACTGCTGCTACATATCAGGAACCGTGTTAAAACTCGAGAGTTTGCTCTTTCCAGGAGTATGTAGTTCACGCACATATCTCAAATAACATAAGTTATGATTTTTTTAAATCGGATGATTCTTTTTGACACACACTGTATATTCTTATACTGCCTTTTAATCTTTCGGCGAAATCTACGAGGGGTGCCCCATATTGATTACACTGTTTCGCATCATTCATTATGCGCCGTTTGACTCGACATTACAATTGCACGCATGCGAAACTATGGTTTAACCTTAGGTGGCAGGTCAATCACTAGAACTATTACGTAATCCCTGCGCAGAAAGCCCAATTTCTCAACAGCTTTTATTACATGAGTGGACAACCTGATGTGCGATCGTGAAGGACAGCGCTGTACGAAGCGGTTTCTGTGAAAGGATGGTGTAAGCACTACGAATATTCACAGGCGACTGGTGGCAGTGTGTGGAGAATGTACACCGTCGCGAAAAGTGCTGAGAGAGAGAGAGAGAGAGAGAGAGAGAGAGAGAGAAATGGTTCAAATGGCTCTGAGCACTATGGGACTCAACTGCTGAGGTCATTAGTCCCCTAGAACTTAGAACTAGTTAAACCTAACTAACCTAAGGACATCACAAACATCCATGCCCGAGGCAGGATTCGAACCTGCGACCGTAGCGGTCATGCGGTTCCAGACTGCAGCGCCTTTAACCGCACGGCCACTTCGGCCGGCGAGAGAGAGAGAGAGAGAGAGAGAGAGAGAGAGAGAGAGACCGCGTCACCAACCATGGGTCATCAAGCCAGCTATTTTGTATTGCCTGTCTTTGCGATTGCGATTTGTAAAGTGTACGACAACTGTTACTTTAGACGTATTTTGTACTTGGGCTTAATATCGGTTTCGGACAAACACATCTGAAATTAAAGTACATGCCTATTGTTGAGTATTATTAGTTGCCTAATTTAACGTTACTTATGTTTCAGAGACGCGGGGGAATCTCCGTAGAACGAACGGACCAAAATGCCATCTTCATCCGTATGGTCGGTAAGTGAACGATTATTTATAAATAGCGTACAAACATAATCTTATGACACGGTTGTGCCCTAAAAACAATAATAATGTGCTTCGGACCACCTCTGAAATTTTTGAAAATTTTGTGATTTGTAAAGAAAGCTCCATATGAAGTTTAGTATGAAAAAACTGAGTATCTACCACTGTATATTTGAAAGTGTCTTGGCTTGGCACTATTATACTCATTTTATATACTCCAACGCTTTCACAGTTTTGTGTGGAAAACATTGTGTGGCGAACAACAGATTTAAAAAAATTTTTTTTATTAATACAGTTATATTGTAAACTTCGAGTTTTCGAAAACTTTTTCTATTCTTCTTCTTCTTCTTCTTCTTCTTCTTCGTTGTTGTCGTCGTCGTCGTCGATATTTATTTTTACTGCTGAATATTGCCGTTTTCCAAACTTCAGTATACATCACGGTCTTCAGCTTTCCATATCCACGTCTATCGTTGTTGTTTCTTAATGTCCGTATTCTATCGTCCATCATCTAGTCCTCTAGATATTTTATTTTCACGGGGAATTCAACACAGAATTTCATCTCTCTGTTACACCACCCTATCGATATTTTAGTTTCGTAATAGTCAGTTGCACTTACTCATTTTTTCTCTTATGAATTTATTTGCCGTATTAATCGACTTAAATCAGGTGATGCTGAGGGAATTAGATTAGGAAATGACACTTAAAGTAGTAGACGAGTGTTCCTATTTGGGCAGCAAAGTAACTGATGATGGTCGAAGTAGAGAGGATATAAAATGTAGACTGGCGATGGCAAGGAAAGCGTTTCTGAAGAAAAGAAATTTGTTAATATCCAATATAGATTTAAATATCAGGAAGTCTTTTCTGAAAGTATTAATATGAAGTGTAGCCATGTATGGAAGTGAAAGATGGACGATAAACAGTTACGACAAGAAGAGAATAGAAGCTTTTGAAATATGGCGCTACAGAAGAATGCTGAATATTAGATGGGTAGATCACGTAACTAATGAAGAGTTACTGAATAGAATTGGGAGATGAGGAATTTGTGGCACAACTTGACTAGAAGAAGGGATCGATTGGTAGGACACGTTCTGAGGTATCAAGGGATCAGCAATTTAGTATTGGAGGGAGGCGTGAAGGATAAAAATCACAGAGGGAGGCCAAGAGATGAATGCAGGAAGCAGATTCAGAAGGATGTAGGTTGCAGTAGTTACTCAGAGATGATGAGGCTTGCACAGGATAAAGTAGCAGGATAGACCACAACAACATTGTCCCAACATTTTATTTCCTACATGTATGTTGTCATTGCTTTTCGGCAACCTTCTGGTTTCATACTGAAAGTGCATTTAACTCCCCTGTTGCTCTTGCCAAAGTTTTATTGAAGTATATACTGGTTCCAGGCTTGCCACTTGAGGCACATTGGGAATTTACTTTCTAATACAGCATCCAGTTTCCAAATGAAATAAGCCATTTTAACCCTCCTGTTTATTATATTTCTCTGTCCATCTGCTTGTTACATTCAACTGTCCTAAATATATAAATTTGTCAACTGTTTCTGTAGCTACATCATTAACCTCCACTGTATTTTTATTGGCATACCGATTGTACATTATTGTGATCTCTGTGCAACTGATGTTAGGGCTTGCCGTCATTCTTGCTGTGTTCAGTTCCCCCATCCTCTGCTTAAGTTCTTCCAGGTTCGAAGTAAACAAAAAAATGCAGCTGCAAATCTAAGACGATTCACCTAAGGTGCTTTAGCGCATATTTCTTCTTCATATGAGATTTACGATTTGGAGACCTCCTTCGAGGTTGAATGTTCATTGATTGTCGCTCTGGAGACCTCCCTGCACTTTGAAGACGGAGCACTCCACGAAAACCGATCTCAGGCAAAGAACAGCATACTACGTAGATAATTTTACGGGTTTAAAACAATTTCTCGTGCAAGAATAGTTCTGGTTTTGGGCAAACATTCTTGTAAAGAGAGATAAACTGCCACATACATCCTAGTTAGTTCGTACAAAGCACAGCTGCATCAAAATATTGTCTCAAATTTCCTGAAGATCGAGATCTGCCTGTAACAGCAATAATTTTGTATACAAAAGCGTAGGCATCCTCCTGCCTTTTCTCCGACAGAAACTAGAAGAAAAAAAAGTACGTTGCACTGTTTCAGTACAGCTGCAAAACATGTTACGTTTCCATGGCTCTGTATTTCTATCTTTCACCCAACACCGGAGATTGTTTCGTTGGTGCTTATGTTTACCATTTCCGTACAGCAGATACCAAACCCCATCGTTCAAGTTTGCGTGGATGCCTACCACCTGGGACATGCGTGACGCATTGACACGTGGCGTTTCTCAGATGAATGGTGAGGAGGGATGTGTGACACACAGCACTGAGGTCGAGTATTAAAAAAAGAACCTGCCACCAAATTCAGATGCGTGATGCTAGGTTGTAACCAGACTGCTAAGTCGGTACGATTGTATTACAGACACATTCGTGAATTTTACACGGCAATCTTCGGAAGAAAAAAGATGTGTTTCGCGAAACGTTATGGGGTGAATGTAAAGAAGCAATATTTGAGTCATGTGGTGTGACCATTGTTTAGTCTTCATCACGTATTTGCAGAAGGACCATAAAGGCAAATTACGAGGCATTAGGCCGCCTCTTCAGGCGTTGGGACGTAAATTTTCTCTTACTCCCTCCGCGTTCTGGAAATTAGCGGTAATTTCTGTGTCCGGGTGTTTTTATGCTGCTCAAAGTGTTGTGGTTCATCTTAGATTCCGTAAAACTCCGTAAATGAAGAGCAAGCGGCTGCATGTTACCGGGAAACGGGTTCCTGAGACAGATGTGAAATTTCATAAGTAATTTGTCAGGAAAGGAGCGGAGCTTTAACGGAACTGAAAGAATAAATGTAGGGCTCTCTATCGATGTTGTAGCAATTTTTAACACTCACTTTTTTCACATTAGAAACCAGTTACACGGCATTGGCGTGCAGATTCTTATTCATAATGATCTATTTGAGTGATTCAATGCCGTGAGCGAGCCGTCTGTGTCGAAGGAAAGAGTTTGGGCTCGATTTCCAATCTATCAAGAGTGCTTCGTACCAAAACTAGTCTTTCCCTGTTGTACTCGCAACCGTATCCCCCGTGGACTTCGGATGGCTTCCAGACAGTGTCTTGCGAACGTATGTGTACTGGCTCGTTGCTGGCACACCATCGCCAAAGGAGACCTTATGTAATTACACTAAAATAGAACTTATATGTAAATAAGCGGCGCTATTTGCAGGTGCGACCTTTGGCGGCACCTCACCGCCCGCTGACCTCCGACATTCAGCGGCGCACCAGCCGAACCTCCTGCCGGAAATTGGCGGAAGCCTTCCTTTTCTTCCCTCCCAGACTCAAAGCAGCCGACCGCGTGCGCTGCGTGCCGCGCACTGCTCCGTTCACTTCGCTTTCTTCATTTGTGCTCTTTACGCTACACCACATGGCGTGTGCTATAAGGTCCGTAATATACCAATATCGTTTTCAACCCAATCCGCCTACTCCCTTTCTGATTCATGGATGGTATGCGGGGGAGGAGTATTTTAGACACCCTTCCGTTAATTCCATTTTGGCGTCATCATCATTCAACGAGATATAAGTGTTCTGACTTACCAGGAAGCGTCCGTTCTTGAATTATGAGCGTAATAATTTCAGTGAAATAGGAGCCTTCTTGTAGCGTCTCCCCTTCCAGCTTGTGGAACACTGCTGTAACGCTTCCAACCTGCTTGACAATATTTTTTCTTCCGTTAATACAACTTGGTAAGAGCTTGCAGAATGACGACCAGTACAAAGAAAACATCAGACTTGGATAGTCTAAGCGACGTTCTTCGTACACATTATTATTATTCCTCCCAAAAATCTCATCCCCATTCCTTTTCCAGAGCAGCTGGCAGCGTGCGCTGCACGTCACACATCGCTCCGTTCACTGATCGTCTGTGTCACAAGGTCCATAATACACCAGCATCGTTTTTACGGCGTGTGAAGAATGGCCACTAATAAGCCTCTTGGGGAACTGTGATTTATTGATTTTTCTTCCTGTCCTTAGTTACGCTACGTGTAGGCGTCTGATGAATGTTCCCGGATTTTGCACGGCAGAAAAGGCTCTCATTAATATCACTTAAGCTCTCGAGAGACATGATTCGCCGATCTTCATGTTCGTATTTGTAGCATTTCTGTTGCGACCTTCTCGAGTCCAACAGGCTGGGATCTTTCGAGCTGCTACTCATCACGCACAGTATGCCATGTTATACGAAACACTAAATACTTAAGTGGTATTCCAGCACGTTTCGTGAAAGTGTTTGTGTAGGACATCAATAAATCAGAGTTTATTTTCTTTCCCTGCAATGTAATCATTCCGCTGTATATCCCCACACCTTGTCAAGCGCAGCTCTTTCTTTAAGGCGAATGGCTGCAGCAAAAAGTCGCTAAATTTTGCGACGCTCCCCTAACTGCTGCAGCCATGTGCGCGGCATTTCTCGGCTGCATGCGTGCGTAAATATGAAAAGATGTGAAAGTCTTTCTCAGAATTTATTACAAAGACAACTGAATAAATAAGTAAATAAATTACAGCAGTTGACTTGCGATGGTTACAAAGTGATCTCCTGAATACCAGGTGACCATACGAGAAGTACGACACACGTGGTTTACAAATCGTGCGCGTATCTCTAGAGAAACTTACAAGTTTTGGCTAGTAGAAGCGATTTCCATCGTGTGAGGTGCCGCAGTGATAGAATACAAGACTCGTTGGATACTTCACGTAGCAACATCCTGTCAGTAGTCATCACGGCAGCGCTGATGCGTCCTTTGAGCTGTTCCTCTATTATTGGCAGCGGGGATACCTAAACCGGTATTGAATGTACCCCCAAAACGAAAAGTCACAAGGCATTAAGTCAGGAGACCTTAGGGACCAAAGAAACAGTCACATCTTCACCACTACGCCCAGTCCAGAGATGGGGAAAATTCCTTTAGGTAGCGACGAACACCGATGCTCCAATGAGGGTGTGCCCCGTCTTGTTAAAAGATGAAATTCTCGAAATGAACAGTCAGTTGTGGGAATGTCCATAACTGCAACATGCCAGGGTTTTGAAATACCCGTCACAGTCTTATCACAGTTAAGTTTCGTTTGTGACATTGCACGGAAAACATTAATCTTCGGCGAATCTCGTTTAAGCGCCTAAATTTCAGGAGGATTTTGAGTGCTCCTAAATTGCGGCGTTTAACCTTTCCAGATAAATGGAAGGTTTCTTCGTCGCTGAATATCAGCTGTAGGCGAAACGTTCATCCCCAAACCATTTCTCCACTGTGATGGAAAACTGCAGGCGCCGGCCATAATTTCGGGTTTTAATTGTTGGTCGATCTGCAGACCATATACTTTTGAAGTGTGAAATTTCCCACACAGGTTGCTGCTGCACACAAAGTTCATGGCTGGCACGAACCTTTGATTTTTTTTGGACTACTTACGAAATTTTCCCTCACCTTCTCCAAGGTTGCATACGTCACATTAGGTCGGCCGGTGCTTTCTTGTCCACAGAGACAACAGGTGCCCCTAAATTGTCGATACCGAAGCACAACACTCTGTTTATACGGCGGTTCCTTGCCGTAGTTCCTCCTGACTGCACGCTGCATTGTTATAATGGATAAACATCTCGCATATTATGACACACTGCACTCGTAACGCCAACTGCTGGGCACAATGCTTACTCGGTTACTTTACGGTTATACTCAAGCACCAATCATATTTGTACATTTAATACTTTGGAAAATACAGAACTTTGAAAACGAATGGATCATTTATAGTAGCCCTGTACAGAGATGACAAATATGAAGAATAGTCTAACCCCCCTCCCCCTTTCCTATGGTACACAAACCCGGGGCCTTTCAGGTAAAGGAAAAACTAGTGTAGTCAGATTTATTTCAAAAAATTATTAAAATGTCAATATTACGCAAGTAAATCGAAGATAAAGGAAAGTAATGAAAAGACGACAACAACGACAAACTTACCATCGCGATTGGTGATTACGAAGTGGGTGAAGTTTAGGAATTCCGCTACCTAGGCAGCAAAGTAACCCATGACGGATGGAGGAGACACAAAAAGCAGACTAGCACTGGCAGAAAGGGCATGCCTGGCAAGAGAAATCCACTAGTATCAAACATAGGTCTCAATTTGAGACAGACATTTCTGAGAGTGTACATTTGGAACACAGCATTCTACGATAGCGAAACATGGACTTTGGGAAAATGGGAACAAAAGAGAATCGAAGCATTTGAGGTGTAGTGCTACAGAAGAATGTTGAAAATTAGGTGTACTGTTAAGATAAGGGATGACTAGCTTCTCTGCAGGATCGACGAGGGAAGGAATACATGGAAAACATTGACAAGAAGGAGGGACGGGATGATAGGTCATCTGTTAAGACATCGCGGAATAACTTCCATGGTACTAGAGGGTGCTGTAGGGGGTAAAAACTATAGAGGAAGAGAGAGATTGGAATTCATCCAGTAAATGATTGAGGACGTAGGTTGCAAGTGCTACTCTGAGATTATGAGGTTGGGGGCAGGAGAGGAAATCGTGGGGGTAGCATCAAACCAGTCAGAAGACTGATGACTCAAAAAACCGAAGGTTTTTTAACAGGGTCCGAACTGAACTTTTTATGGCTACTTAAAAGTCGACATTCGTCTTCCAAAATATTAAAAATACGCCATACCCCAAAGTCGAGCACCCCCCTCCAAACTATCGTGTCGGTGACCTTGCCTCCTCCCCTCTTACTAGAACCTATCGGTGAATTCGTGGACTACTACATCCGCTTCATCACGATAAATTCAAGAGGCCCACACATGAAGATAATTGATGTTGGCCTCTTACTAGAATATGAGTTACACATGACCACTTACCTCCAGTACGTACATTCCATCAGAACAGATTTGTGTGTTTTTCGGTACTTGCCGACGACAAATGATGACCAAAGGTATCGCTGTGTGAAGAAGAAATTTATGGGTACCATTCACTGAATGCTGGCCCCTATTTTGACTGGATCAGAGGTGGGATTCTTCCTACACGTCGGTCAGGGAGCCTGGAGATAGCGTAATGTAGCTCTAAATTTGCTTGCTCAAATAAAATAAAAACTGGACATTTAGAGGGTTAAAGGTGTTCTGATTCGACATTTTGTATTGAACAGCCGAGGTCCCGCAAACATCTGTATAAATATGGACTTAGTTTTTCCGGTTCGTTTTGTAATGGAGGAGACGCTCACGCTTGACAGATTCCGCACACGGGGACTGTCTTAATGAGGACGAGAGGCACTTGCTGACCGCGGGCTGCCGAACTCTCAGGGGCGGCGCGCTTCCATTAGCGGCGCGTCCTTCCGGCAGCGGGTCGGGTCGTTACTCTGCGCGGCGCTTATTTAGCACATCAGCGCCGCCGCCGCCGCCGCCCTAATGACCATTTCCTTTCCTCCGCGGCTCTGCGCCTTCCTGCCGCCGGAAAGGTCAGAGGGCGCGCGGCTCTGCCAGGTGCCGAAATGCATGCCACCCTAATGGCCGCCGCACCGAACTTTCCTCCCCAGTCGGAGTAGCCGCGACGCTGTTCGCAACCTCCCCCTCTTTCGTCAGTGTATGCATTTCTGTCGGCACCATTTCTCAAAACTGTGGTGCAGAGAGCAACTTCCTCCCTTCTTCCTTCACGTGACACAGGAAATCGTAACGAGGTACGGTCTTCTTTCTGTGGAGTTGCTCGGAAATCACCCTCGCGAAGTTAAGAGGTCAGCGATTGTGAGCTATAGGTTGTTTTCACTGGGTCTTCATTTACATCACAGTACTCCGCAATCCACTGTACAATGCATGGCGGACTTTACTTTATACTACTGCTATAAGGGCCGTCACGAAAATAGGCACCTCAGGGTCATCTCACCGTTGTACTGCTTTGCATTTAGTGATAATTTTAAATGCTAGCTAGACGTACGTTTTTAGTTTTGAACACGATGGAGTACTTTCCAAAAAAAAAAAAAAAATTCTTGTCAGCTGCTACGAAAACAAAACCTAGCGTTAAAAGATTTTTGAAAAAAAAAAAATTGACTGTCAATTGTTTATTTCTTTTACACAATCATGATTTCAGGTCCTCAGCCATTCTCAAGTGTATGTTGAACTGTCTGTGCATGTAATCGTCGAAAAAAACGTATTACTGATCTTCAAAACCACTTGCTGTATTACAGGATATGACTACATGCTGATGATGCGTAATATACTTGACATTGTGGGCAGTGAGAAACCATTAACATACAGTATGGCATATTTAACAGCTAATATGTTCCTGTGACCTGCATTCAATCCTCCTGTCAAAACAGCTCCCACTTATGTCAGTGTCAGTTGATGAACAGAAGTGATGAATGCGGGTCATAGGAACACATTGGCCGTTAACAGTGGCAGCTGATGTGTAAGAGCATGCGGATTTATTGGTTATTTTTCGTTGAATGCTGTTAAACGTTAGTAAATGCGGTATTGTGAAACACACGGCACTAAAACTAACGCGCTGCAGTACATGGCTACACCTCTAGACTCGGTGAAACTTGACATCAGGGTCGTCAGCTCACCTTCAGTTGCGTACGTTTTAAGATGCTTTTGCGCAACTGGCGTGACTTAATACCAAAAACCTAGGGATTTGATAAACAATGTGCACGGTTCACGGCGTGCACAGCTAGCCTTTACCACCCAACTACAAGTTTACATCATTGCCACGAGGTGATAGCACACTGGAGTAGATTAATATCCCCTTTGGTTCAGATGGCTCTGAGCACTATGGGACTTAACATCTTAGGTCATCAGTCCCCTAGAACTTAGAACTACTTAAACCTAACTAACCTAAGGACATCACACACATCCATGCCCGAGGCAGGCTTCGAACCTGTGACCGTAGCAGTCCCGCGGTTCCGGACTGCAGCACCTAGAACCGCACGGTCACCGCGGCCGGCAATATCCCCTTTGCTTGACATAAATCGCTCTAGACGGTAGCACACTCCTCAGATATGGCAGTTCATTCACTACATAGCAAAATTTGTGGGATTATGAATCACATATAGTACATTGAGTTCTGGATTTTATCATACAGTAATCCATTTGAGGCTTTAAGGACCATAAAGCACATCAACGTCGATTGTGTGGCTACAGCATTTATTCACGATTGTGACATCTGATGATCTTATGGTGAGTCAGATTTACCTGTGTTGTAGGTCCACATTGTATATAGGAACATTCGCGAAAAGCTGTCTCACTGGTTTTAAATGTGGGATCGACGACTGTGCCCTTTTGGCCCTTACGGGGTTGTCAGCGCTTCATTTGTTTTCTAGTCAAGTGGCCATATTGGAAGACAGTGGTACTTCAATTTAATAATTTCCACAAATGGAAGTTTTGTTTGGAGTTGGTTGTTGACTGTACGGTAATCGGCTTTCGTGTGCAGTGTCAACATGAACTCTGCTAAATCTGTTTTAAGCGTCAACAGAAAAGAAAATTACCTGGAAAAGCTAGCTGAACATTTAAGGAATAAAAGTAGAGTAAGTGTAAGTTTCGTGTGGGTGCAATGCAAGCATGTCTGATTTTCAGCCCGGAAAGTAATTCGTTTACTAATACGTATGTTAGGGATCTTGTATTTGTCCCAAAAATAAAAAAAGCGCAAAACTCGCATTCACACAAAAATGCGAAACGGAAAGAAGTGAAAATTTAAACATTATTTCGTTCTTGCCTTAAATTGTACTTTATTATGTACAAAACAAAATTCCACAGAAACGGTTCTTTCTTTTTTCAGACAGGTTATGCAAATTATTATATTATTATTATTATTTCTTTCTTTTCTCAGACAGTGGCCGTTAAATACGCCATACTGTGTGTTAATGGTTCCTCATTGCGCACAGTGTCGGCCATATTACGGATCTTCGATGTGTACTCGTGTCCTATAGTACAATAACTGGTCTATAAGACGAGAAATATGTTATTTCGATGATCGGAGAACGCTACAAACCCGAAATCATGATCGTGTATAATAAGTGAATAATTAAGTCAAATGGCTGAAATTTCTTTCAAAAATATTCTATATGAGTGTGATCCCCTACGAAGGAAAAGCGATTAGTGTTACAAGATATTTTGATGATTTTTTTTATTTCAACCAGTGGAAAAAAATAGAACCGCAAACATATTTGGACCTAAAATAATATATGAACATTCTCAAAGTTCCTAGTTGCATATTATACATATTTTATGGTGAAAACATAAAGGTATTTGGAGATGGAAAATAAAATACCATAAGAGGCGTGAAACTCTTCCGTCTGTGTAACGAAAAATGTCGCCATCGGTGTATTTGCGTTCTTGTTGGAGCTTGTAGAAATTTTCAGCGAGAAAGTTTTTAAGAAAAAAAATTAATTTTGCCAAAATATGAGACATCATTGTTAGATAGTGTCACGTTCGAATGCATTTTATTTGCGGGAGACTCGATGTGCGACAGCACGTGAGTACTTACCTGCCGCCGCCAGGATTTGGTTCCGAGAAGACTCCCTACAGTCCGCAAATGTTTCAGTTGCTGCTCTTACTGACCCTTCGTTACTGCACTTACCCCATATCGCCGATGTACGCTATACAAAATTAACTGTAGGTACTTTTATTCCAATATTTCCGTTTGAGTGGAGGAAAATATATTTTTTTGTGTGGTTTTGTGAAACCACAATTTTTATCGAAGTGTACTAAAGACTATTTATTGTCCTCAGCACGCATTAAGTTCAGTTTAGACAAAACTTCGTTCTTGTTGCTGCAGTATCTCTGCATTTCGTTACAAATTTCTGAATCAAAAGCCAAGTGAGCGGAGAAAACAAAGAACGGAGGTTTCTGAGCCAGAATTATTAATTTTTTCTCTGAGATAACACTCTTTTTCTAGCTGTCTGATTCATTTGAAGAATATCCTTATCGCTTTATTAAGAAAAGGCACCGCTATAGCCAAACTTGATGACATTTTTTGGAGTTCAGTGGGAGTGAAACTAGAAGTGCAAGCCTCCTCTCTTGCCTCCAAGACACACACAACTATTAGAGCCGTAAATAATTATTTTTATGAAGCCCTAAAGAAAGCTGACAGTCGTAGTCCGTAATGGGTACAATAATAATCCATTTACGAGTAGTACTGAGTCGATAACTATCAGTCCTTCCGGAAATAATAGATTTTGTGTGTCTTATGTAAACTCTTTGGGCTATAACATGTCTGCAAACCTCAGACTCTTGAAATGAAGCCATTGTCAGATTGTTACCATGTCCCTACCCCACCAATATGACAAATTTCTGCGAACTCGCGTGGATGTCTGTTATATAAGCACTGAGTTATCCGTCCAAGTTGGTTGATAGGTTTGCCATTCATACTCCGTGTTGGCACGACACCAGTGGAAATGTCTAGTTTGGTAACTTAATCAGTCTCAACGACCAATTGAACTACAGAAAATGACGTAACAAATAAAAAGACAAGAGGGTGTTCGAGTAGCCGTGCACTTCATCAAGATTGTGCGCCGCGGTCGCTGAAGAATGGCGAGGCGGGCAGATGGTCCCGGGCGGAGCGCCGCCCAGCCTGAACTGGTGGGGGCCGCTCTGCCAGGACCACCCACGCTGCTAGAATACCGTAGCCGGCTGATGTCACTGTCCGCCTTCTGCCTGCTAACTGCCTGCTCCAAGCCTCTATGGACAGGTAATGAGGCACCGGCAAACATTGTACCCGAACTAAACACCACGTGTGTCCCAGAGTACTTCAGCGTGGAAAGGACGCAACACGGGTACATTATAAAATGAACTCAGTACAAGTAAAACGCATCGATTATCGATTAGTAGTCCCTAATTCATATGCTACGTCTTGTGGGTATTTTCAGGCACCGTCGCTGGCAGTGGGACATTTGAAGAAATTAGATTTTATTGAATCCCACTACTTGGATACTGTCCCATGGCTTGGGTTTCTCAGTACGTTCCATGTTCCATGCGGAACAGTGACAGATACCAGCGTTGTAGTATGCTTTAGGAGTGACTGGAAATATTATGCCTGATTCTTGTAATACAACTAAGAAATGTGTAAGAATTTAACAGTGTACTTACACACGACGAGTTCCACAGTGTGACACTGCCCGATGCATAATTTTTTAAGAGCGTAGTAATTCATGCGGCTGCACTCAAGTGAAAAGCAATTCTGATTAAATTTACGTCGTAGTAACGTCATTGCTGCACTCAATTAGAGTAAGTAGTTGTCAAAACTTAGTGAAGAAACGACAAGTGCGCCAAAACGGTACGTTTCAGTGTAACTAGTATAGCTGGTGTTGTGAATGCCATTGTAGTACACTTCACACAGCCTAGGCGGTAGGTGGCGTAGTGATAAGACACCTCTTCAGTCGCAAGACACCGCAATGCTGTGGCACTGGTCTCGCCGTTAAATAGTAAGTGTCGTGCCCCTCTGGCAGGCTGTGCGCTGATCTCCTCCAGTGGACCAAGGTCTGATCTCTTTATATTCAATGACGAGCAGCGCGAAATAGTTCTGGTGTTTCACCCCCTTGGCAGCTAACACCATTCGCGGATCTCATAATTAATTACATATCATAAGCTCGTATTTGATTTTAATTCGTCATAAGTTGTAGAAAAGACTTGTCACTTACACATTGAAATGGCGATGCATTACTTTTTGTGAATCTGTCGCATTGTTTGTAGTAGAATTAGTGGCCTTAATTGAGTTTGTCCGAAACTAGCAATGATTCTCGAACTATAGTCGTATGTTGGGTTTGAGGTGTCATGGATGGTACTTCCATATTTTTCCACAGTAAAAATCAGTCATCAGCTGCGCTTTTGATATATTTTATTCGTTAACCAGTTTCAATTACTCATTAATCTTCGAGGTTCAGTACTGACTTACAACATGGATTTGCAGATGACATATCATCATCGGAAAATTAAGAGATCCTTCTTTAAGGGAACATAACAACATGACAAATCGCAAAATGTACATAGTGCACGTGATGGTTGCCGTGACAGACAGTTAGATACTCTCATGCCTTGAGTTTTCAGTGCTTTCCATTTTCCATGCGTGACCATAACAGATATAGTTTAAACTCTTTTAGCAGTGACTGGAAATATTTTCCCTGATACTTGTAATCAACTGATGTTCCTTATCGGTATTTTAAGTCAGTATTGAACTCCTAAAGATGATACATTAATCTGTAGAAACCGGTTCAGTGTAATAAAATATTTCAAAAGCGCAGCTGACGATATATTTTATATCAGAAAAATATGTACGAATTTCCAGCAATCTGGAAATTTGCAACTTTGAATGATTATTATTATTATTATTATTATTATTATGAACTGCTATGTTACTAAGTAGCACAGTTTGCGATCATTCGTCGGAGCATACGCACTTTCATTCTTAAGCATAACTGTCTTACTGTCGATACTGATCACTGTAAGAACTCCCACATCATTATTTGACGACGACGATTCATTTGCGACCGAGCGCCGTTTTCTCTGCTCTTAACAACATGCACATTCAATAGAATATTACCGTTTACGTAGTATACGGTGACATGCATGTCAGAACCCTATTTGAAAACTCGACCGATGGAATGAATTGCTCCCTGTCTCGTCTCCAAAGACAATCTACTCCTTGTCGAAAACTATAATGGTGTTCAACATGACTTTCTCCGTTATTCAAAATAAAATAATTATTACGGCGAGAGGGAGGGATTTTTCGATGTCCCAAAGACGGCTACTTTATAAGAAGTGAATTTCAGACTGTGATTTCTTAGTTTCATTCTAATCTCTGACGTTGTAACATTCTTGTCAGAACAATTTAATAATTTTTTTCTTCCCAACGATCCCGTGGGTTTGTTCACATTAGCTGTGGAAAGTGTAAAATATTCTTATATTTGCTACATACAAG
Organism: Schistocerca americana; assembly: GCF_021461395.2. NCBI lineage: Eukaryota > Metazoa > Arthropoda > Insecta > Orthoptera > Acrididae > Schistocerca > Schistocerca americana. The sequence goes on from NC_060122.1 coordinate 672,808,697, forward strand.
TAGAGTCTAATGAGATCAACGTGGGACGTTCTTAGATGCTTCCACATTCATCTGTATCATCTAATTCTGAAAAGTCCACTGAACGCTGTTTTAGCATCGATTGTCAGTGTAGCTAGTGGATGGCGATGGTCGTGCACCAAAACTGTCCTATAAAGATTTTGACCATTATTAGGGGATACGAAAGTTATTGTAATTGAGGATCTTGGAATGGGCAACTGGCGAACACTTGGAAGTCTTAGCCGCTGATGAGAAAATACTTCAGAAAAGACCTGGAACTAAAGAAAAAGAAAATAATCTTTCATCCTATTACTGCACTGACGCTCGAAGGTACTTTCCCAACTAATAGCTGGAAAAAGGGTTGAGTCCAATGAGAGGGTTTTAGTAGTCGCAGACTGGTATTTTGCTGACATTCCAGAATCCTTAATGATGGAATCTACATGTTGGGAACGGGTTCAACAAATTTCATCGATTAATTCGTACACAAAGTGAATTAGTGATCTGAAGATGTGTTTAGTCAGAGAAAGAAATTTTCCCTTTTACCCTGTAACCAAAAACTGTAACGCCCGATCAGTTCTGCTTCATCGTTCAAGATCAAGTGTAGACTCGAATATGATTGTGACGAATGCCTCAGGCGCGTACACGCTAGGCCAACGAACGACAGCCAACCGTTTGGTTGGCCGACATACGCTTAGTGCGTACGGGCCAACGAAGTGGTTGGCCTTGGTTGCGGATCGGTCTGCTGGCTGTAACATCAAAGCATTGCCGGTTGGTTGGCCTTAGGACCTCTCTTCTAGTTCGCTGGTTTGGACGCCGGATCGAATATTGGGTGGTTCGGTAGGGATTTGCTGTGTCTCTTGAACGGGTGTGTGTTACCTCTTTCAAGACAGCTACGACTCGCACTTGGTATGGTTTATTGGCCGGTTTCGCAATTTAATTTAACGAGAGTATCGTCAGAAACTCTGGATTTTACAGTTTAAAGTTCAGTAGTTGGTTCTTAAATTAAATAGCGAAACGGGTCAATAAAACATACTGAGTGTGACTTGTGGTTGTCTTAAAGAACTTAATTTCAACAATAGCTGTTTCCCCTACAGATAATGACTGCCCTCGCTAAGGGTGTGTATTTATTGTGTTTAAAAATACTGGACTATAGACTGGAATATGAAGAGAGCATTTTATTGTGAACGGGAATGTTTACGGGGCTCTACCAACTGCAATTACAAAAACAAACTGAGAAGACTAGACGCTTGGAGGCAAATAACTCCGCTATTAGAAAGTGATATGTCTGTATTGACATCTTTTCAACGTGAACGAAACCGTAACAAACAAATCTACAATTGACTATTAACTTTCTACTGCACGTACAGCTCTCGTAAAAGAGTTGTTATTTTTAGAAATTTTGGTGGTCTACAAAAGCCAATAACAATTCAAAATCTGTAGCTATCATTAGACAAAAGTTATAAAATAGCCCGTATTCCAATTTAGGTTTAAGGTATACATTAATTTTGTCCCACCACACTGCTCCCTACTTCTTAGAAGAGAGATCTTTCATCAGCGTTATTTTTCTTCTTCTTCTTCTTCTTCTTCTTCTGATAATGATGATGATAAATTGATAAGCTTCTTGCAATAAAATAAATGCTTCACATGCGACGACTGCTAAATCCTCTTCTTCCCTCTTAATTGTCGGCCGCGGTGGCCGAGTGGTTCTAGGCGCTTCAGTCCGGAACCACGCGGCTGCTCCGGTCGCAGGTTCGAATCCTGCTTCGGGCATGGATGTGTGTGATGTCCTTAGGTTAGTTAGGTTTAAGTAGTTCTAAGTCTAGGGGACTGATGACCTCAGATGTTAAGTCCCATACTGCTTAGAGCCGTTTGAACCCTCTTACTATCGGCCGGTGAAATTGTAATGAAAACACTACTTCATAACAAAAACTAAACGTCGGTAAGTCTCCAAGTGGCTGAATCCCTTGGCCTCAAGCCTTTCGTTCGCTGTGGATGAGCAACCGAACGCCAATGCATTGACGGTCAGCGTTCGGCCGAATCTACTCCCTGTCGTTCAGCGGCCTTCGTTGGCCTAATGTGTGAGCACGCCTTTACGTTTCGTCGGCAGTTGCCACCATGCTCGTTTACCAGCTACAGCTGTTCGATGTACTTAGATGTCCAATATGTCAATGTTCAACGCATGATTTGAGAAGCATTTTGTTCTGCCTGCATAAATTCCGATTCGGCCGCAGGTTTCGCGGGTGACTGCGGCGCACGGATAATTGGCAAACGCGGCCTGTGCGTGCGAGCAGCGAGACGCAAACAAAAGCAAAGCGGAGGCGCCGCTCGTTAGCGGACGGCCAGCCGGCTAATTGGATGCGCGCCACGCCGTGCTATCTATCGGTCATCCGGGGACGGCCGGCCGTCCTCGCCCACGGCGCCGAGCTGTAAACACCACCCCTGCCCGTCTGGTAGGGCAAACGTCGACACAGACTGAAGCTAGAGGCTGCTATGTCATTTGTCGGGAAGTGGCAGGCGCAGTGAAGAAGTAGTCACCTAGTGGCCGTTAACTTTACTCTGAGGTGACAAGTCGTGGGTCACCACTTCCTTTCACCCAGCATAGTGCAGCAACTCGACGTGGCATGGACTCAGTAAGTCGCTGATAGTCCATTGCAGAATTATGAAACCATGCTGCCTCTACAGCGGTCCACAGTTGCGAAAGTGTTGCCGGGCAGGATTTTGGGCACGAACTGATCTGTCGATAACGTCCGATAAATGTTCGATGGGATTCATGTCTGGCAGTCTGGGTGAACAAATCATTCACTCGACTTATCAAGATGATCTTCAAACCTATCGCGAGCAACTGTAGCGCGGTGACATGACATCGTTGTTCGGGAACATAAAGTCCACGAATGGCTGCAAATGGTCTCCAAGTAGCCGAACGTAACCATTTTCTTTGTCAGTGATTGGTTCAGTTGGACCAGATGACTGAGTCCTTTCCATGTAAACACAGCCCACACCATTACGGAGCCACCACCAGCTTACTTAGGGCCTTGTTGATAACTTGGGTCCGTGCTGCGCCACGCTCGAACCCCACAATCTGCTCAAAATGGCTCTAAGCACTATGGGAATTGACAACTGAGGTCATCAGTCGTCTAGACTTAGAACTACTTAAACCTAACTAACTTAAGGACATCACACACATCCATGCCTGAGGCAGGATTCGAACCTGCGACTGTAGCAGCAGCGCGGTTCCGGACTGAAGCGCCTTTAACCGCTCGGCCACAGCGGCCGGCCCACAATCTGTCCTTACCAACTGAAACCGGGACGCATCAAATCAACGGTTTTCCAGTAGTCCAGGGTCCATCCAATATAGTCACGAGCCCAAGAGAGGCTCTCGCGTCAGTCGTCTGCTGTCATAGCCCTTTAACGCCAGATTTTGTCGGATTGTCGTAACGGATACGTTCGTCGTACGTCCCAAATTAATTTCTGGAGTTGCTTCACGCACTGTTGCTTATCTATGAGCACTGACAACTCGACGCTATCGCCGCTGCTCTCTGTCATTAATGGAAGGCTGTTGACCACTACGTTGTCCATAGTGACAGGTAATGCCACTCTTTACACTGTGGGTCTTGGAATATTGAATTACCCAACCATTCCCGAAACTGAAGTCCCACGCTTCTAGCTCCAACTAACATTCCACGTACAAAGTCTGTTAATTACCGTCTTGTGGCCCTGATGACGTCGGAAACCTTTTCACATGAGCCACCTGAGTGCAAGTGACAGCTCGGACAATGCACTGCTGTTTTTATACCTCGTGTACGCGATACTAGTGCCATCAATATAAGTCCACATCGCGATCCCACGACTTTTGTCACCTGAGTGTAAATTATAAGGAGTGAAAGCATGCTTTAGCTAGAAACACGGACTGAAGCGACGTCCCAACACAGTATCTACCATTTGTATATTTTCATATCGCTGTCCCATGACTTATGTTACCTCATTGTATTTATAGTTTACACTTGACCAGTTTTAAATAGAGTTATCTCACAGTTGAACCGTCGCAAAATTTTCGACATAGCGATGTGACCATTGAAAGTGAGATAGTGGCCACCCCGTGGCGAAATTGAGCGTTGTGGAGATGTGCCACGGCGAACTGTAACCAACGAAGCACTAACATCGTAAGTATTTCACAGTGCATGCGGAAATAAAAACGTAACAAGAGATAATACATTCGTTGAACAACTTCCAGCAAGTCACTTCGAAGCAACATTTTGATTCGGGCAGCTACATGAATTTGCGCTTTTCGACGGATTAGTTAAGTTACTGTAGGTAAAAGCATGGTGTATATCTATCTTTCTATCCTATAGCAGAGTCCCTCGCTCGGCAGGTCTGGCATGTCGAGTGCGCCCGAGACATCTCGTTGTATTACTAGACTTGAGATGCCAGTTGATATTTACTGTCGCTCTTGTGCGACGCCAAAATACGGGTTACCTGTCGATTTCTCTCCTCCTAGCCGTATCCAGCACGCGTTCCCCAGTCTCCTACTTCTTGATAGTGATGCTTAATCGAAGTTAGTTAGTCGTACATTTCAATGAACATCGCATTACAGCCTACTACGGATCATGTAAACGTTATTGAATATCTGGAGGCTGTGGATCACCACAAATACAAAACTTTTGGAGTATGCCTCGAGGGATTTATCAAAGCTATTCGTGAAGTGCTACAAATAGGCCATGATTTTATGTGGCTCACTAACGTGGAAATTACGTAAAAAGGAAATTCGTGTGAGGTAGCGCTGAATAGAAATCCAACAATTAACATTAAAATGGAAATGAAATCTGCAGAGTTTGGTAAAATCGATATTGGCTGGGAGAAGCTAGAGGATGCTCTGTGTCTTGAAAGATAATGTTATGGGATGACGTGAAGGCAGCAAGACAGAAATTGGAGTAGACAACAGAGAGAAGTGAAACACACAAACTGTGCCCTTCGACGTGTAATTATGCAGAATACGTACTAGAAATATACTGCTATACCATTATACCGTTAAAACTGCAACATCAGGAAGGACACCAAATTTTATGTATTTTGCCTATATAGTGTAGTAGGAAGGATGGAATTTGAGTTGACTTGGGGGTGTACAGAGAGCAAACTTTACTACACAAAATTGTCATCTCTGGCAGACCTGGATGGGCATCAAGGTGAACTGAACTTGGATGGCAGGTACGGATACGTCAGTCTGTGCCGGAGGTAATCAGTCATAATGGCTGATGAACGGTGGCGTGTCGCTCTGTCAGCAGCCCATGACCAGACCTTTTGACTGGGTGGGAGAGCTAAGGAATGTGCTGGCCAGGGCAACAGTTGAACATCCTCTGCATCGAGGTTCGTCAGCACAGCACGGGCAAAATGCGGCCTTGCGTTATTGAAAGATAATGTCTTGCAGACCTCGAAGGTTGGCGGCAGTCACCAGTCTTAAAAAGTCACATATGTAACGCCTACTGTCGAAGTTACCGGCTGTTCGAACCTGATGTGATGGCAGTGTGTACCTTGTGGGACGCCATATTAACACGCTAGTTGCTGGGCGTGTGTGATAGTGACGAATGCAGTGTGGCAACGTTCGTTTCCCTTGGAGCCTCCCCACACATACATATCCAACTGTGATGCTGTACGACGACTGGCGCCACTCGTATGTCCAGTGTTGCTGGTCACGCTCTCTGCTGCCGTGTCGAAAGGAGCTGCTACAGTGGCCGCCTCGATGTGGGTCCGTGGTGCTCGAAACGCCGTTGCACTATGCGAGTGGATTCTTGTTTTGCTGAAAACAAGCTCATTTCTTCGCTCAAGATACGTGATGTGGCTGTATGATTCTGCACTATCGAGTAACAGAAATGTCTGCCCTCTCGGACGTTAGTCGCGTGGGACCACTGAGACTCGCCATGATGTCGAGTATATGCCTCCTGAAACCACTGATTTCATATTCACATGACAGTCGTGGAATTTTGCGAAACAGTTACCTAGAGTCTCGCTAGTTCATATGCATCCCGCTGTCGAATTCGACATCGCTGGTAGACGTTTCTGTTTCTTACAGACACTTTTCTCAAACGGCATTCATATGCGTTTTCTGAATGAGAAAAAAAAAAAAGCTGCATAATCTTTTCTTATATTAATGATACAGATGACTTTATTCTTACCTTCTTTGTGCGGTTGTGGTGAAATGCTAATCGATAGTTTTCCAAAGCATGTAGTATATATTTCCTGCCAATTTGATGTTTGTTGCAATTTTAAAGGCCAGCGTTAAAAAAAAAAGTGAAACACGGACTGTGTGTGTGTGTGTGTGTGTGTGTGTGTGTGTGTGTGTGTGTGTGTTTCAATGAGTACGTAGCCCGTATATCATGAACAATAATTAAGAAACTACACAGCTTTCAGTTTACTGTTCTACACAGCTTTCAGTTTACTAACCAGACAAATAAGGAACATTATTTTAGCAGTTCGGTGGTAATTCACCAACAAAATGTTGGCATCAGTGAAGTAGCTTTAAGCAATGTCATCAGCCAAAAAGGTCCAACTTTTATGGAAATTGCGCTTGTAGGAGCCTTGTAACAGCAAAGCTTCTAAATTTTTTGTTCCCCTTCTTCTGACACCATTCGTGTTGTTACCAAATTTGTCACTTCATAACAACATTAATATGTTAGAGTTCCTTGGGACATCATGATATTGCCGCGCACCGAGTTGAACCCTGCTGTTTCATTCTTAGCAGCGTTAACTTCGTGAAATTGTTTCTATAAATCAAGATTGTTATCGGAGCATCGATGAGCGGATTTTTCGCTACTGCCTGATCTAGTGAATAGCCTTAGTTTCTCTGCAAGACACAGCGGTAAGTAAGGCAGCTATTAAAACTCGTTGCGTAAGTTCATCGCCCGCACCCCTTAGTCACTATGAAAATAAATATGCAATATATCGTTAATGTTGTGCCACACAGACTAGGAATATCCGGGAAATTAGGTTGTAAACCTGCGGGCTTGGAGTGCGTTGTGGTGCAGTACTTAGTCATTTTTGCGTGTACGTTAGTGCTGTTGTTGAGTTATGCTTTGGGGCATGAAAATGGCGTGTTGGAAGTGCAGTATGGGGAAGGAGGTAGTGACGCCAACACATTGTCTAGATCTCTGCAACACTTGCAGATAACTGAAGTATCCGAACTCCGTCCGAACAGGCCTTGGAAGGCCCAACGGACCGACCGGCCGCCGTGTCATCCTCAGGCCACAGGTGGATGCGGATATGGAGGTGCATGTGGTCAGCACACCACTCTCCCGGCCGTATGTCAGTTTACGAGACCGGAGCCGCTTCTTCTATGTCAAGTAGGTCCTCAGCTTGCCTCACATGGGCTGGGTGTACCCCGCTTCCCAACAGCGCTCGGCAGACCGGATGGTCATCAAAGTGATAGCCCAGCCCAACAGTGCTTAACTTCGGTAATCTGACGGGAACCTGCAACTGAAGTAACACGTACAACAAATTGAATGTTATCATATTCCAGGTAAAAGTAGTGTAGTACTTTAGCGGTAGAGTGTCGTAATACATTACCGACGGACTGAGCACAGTGATGTACATAAACTCTCCGATACAGTAAAGTAGAAGTTAATGGAATAAATTACGCATGCGAGTCGGAGATCATGTTTGTACTCCTTATTCCAATTACATAACATAATGATGATTTGGGTTGAAACAATGTATTGAGCGCACTCTTCAATTTGTAACTGGTGACAGTTGTATGCCAAAACATTGTATGTTACCGGACTCAAATAAATTGAAGGCGGGATAAGATTGAAATTGAAACCAAGCATAAATCGTCAAGGTGGGGTGTAGGTCTAATACGTAATAGCCACTTACTAATTAAGGAATTCCTGCCTGGTCATTAAAGCTACTCCCCGTCTCTGTGAATAAATAATGTTTATTATCCATACAATAAAACACCGGTAATACTCTCTGATGCCAGTCGACAGTTTGAGTAGCTACCGATTTAGTTAGGAGAAACTGCATGGTAACAATGAAGAGTGCTGTCAGAGGGGCAAACACTTTTTTCCGTAAGAAATGACACATAAGAAATGACACATCCCTTTATCTGGTAGATGCAGAATGACTAGAGGTAGTGCTCGAATTAGCCTTTACAACAGCCATGGAGTGTTCCATGATTTGTACGTGTGCAGCGAGAATGACGTAGAACCATTGGTCCCTTCGAACAATTTTAGATGTCAGGTGTAATTAACCCGCCGGTCAGGTAATTACTGGACACACTTGTTTTTCGTTCTGTGGCTGTGACTTCCGACCTGGTTTCTTTTTTAGGAAAGGAAAGAAGAATTTCCTTATTCTTGACCCACAGATGAAATTGGAGATCATCGATGTTACTTAATCTTACACTGAGATCTGTGTAAACATTTAGACTATGTATCATGATCAGTAAACTTGACGAATAAGTTTCCATCGTGTGGAAAGTATGCTTCTGCGGTCGTTGTCGTCCTGAGCGAAACGTTTCTGGTATGTAACGGCGTCATCATGTGTACGGTACTATCTTTTCAGCCACTGTTGCGAGTGGCCATCGTCAGGATAATGTATTTATTATTGGACCAGTGCCACATTCAGATCCATAATTTCATCTTACTGGTAGTTATGTTTATTTTAATTCATGTTGTCAAACAATTATCGAGAATGAAAATCTTGAAAGCTTGGTGCTCCACAGCTTTAAGATAACTATTAAAGAACATGTTCCATAACAAGGAGCTGCACTAGAAATGTTTATACCAAAACCGGTTTTCGGGTTTATAACCCATCATGAGTGGCATCTGATACAGAGGAAAAAACAACTGTATGTATATAGATTTCTACATTATGCTAACTGTATATAGAGCAGCAGAAATATGTCTACCTCTGTAGCAGTGACAAGAGTGTCAGTTAATACGACAATATATGATATCTGTCCTACTGCTAACATGGAACTGACACCTCAAAGAGTCTACATTACGCGTGTTTTGTTGTTTATAAGATCATATTTACATGCATGTGTGACATGTATTCATATATGTAAATTACAATTTTTCGGTCCATAAGGGTAGGAGACAAAAGATATAAAACTGCAAAATAATCCATGTAAAATTGCCCAATTGGACGTGATATGCTCAACTGTACATGTTTAACGCTACTGTGCAGTATGTAGTCGTCAGTTTTACAGCAGTGGTTCGTGATTACTTTGGAATGTGCGGAACCACCCTTAGCCCGGTCTAATTGGCGTGCTTTTGCAACGATATTCAATGCAATGGAACTCTGTTATGTGCCCTCAAAGAATTATTAGACAAGACCAACCTATAGAGCGCTCGCTCCCCCCCCTCCCCCCCCCCCCCAAACACACATCTTGTTCTTGTAATAATAATAATGAAAAAGCCTCAAACGTTCTCTCTCTCTCTCTCTCTCTCTCTCTCTCTCTCTCTCTCTCTCTCTACCTCCTTCCCTCCCCCCCTCTCCGTTACACACACACACACACACACACACACACACACAGAATTAATTAATTTCAGGCATAGAAATAACAATTTTCACATCGTAATTTTGGCTTAAACGATTTATCTACTTCAAGGTGTAAGTGGTTGCAGATGACAAACTGTAGAATAAAACAGTTACTGTAGTAACACAATACATCAGAAAAACCACGCCATTTGGTAAAAAGGTATGAATTCATAATCTTATGTGTTATTCAAATATCTGTAATTACGATTTAAAAACTAATAGTTGCGTGTATAGAAACAGTAAAGAACATTCTTTATCTTTAACAGCCATAAAATAAAAGCTCACTAAAGATACTGCAACTGCAGTGAAACTTGTTTGGGTTGAAAAACAAAATTGTTTTGCTAAAGGCGGACCCTATCCAAAAACATACGTATTGTTAAAGCAAACACGAAAAAAAAGTTTCAACCCCAAGATGATTATTCAGACTCTCGTGTGGCGATCCTGATTTCGGTTTTTCCTAGTTTTTGTACTTACATTAACGTGAATGCCAGAGCGTTCCCTTTGAAAAGAACAGGGTGGGCATTCTTCCACCTACTGTATCGCCAGAGCTTGTCCTAAGCCTCGAATGACCTTGTCAACGAGACCTTATACCCCCGTTTTCCTTCATTATGTTTCTGCACTTCACACGCTTCAGATATAGGTACCAGACACTTTACCAGCTGAAGAGGAGGCCCATTGATTGTAGTTGGGAAGATAAATACAGGATCCGTCTGAAAATTTCGGTGAACGGTCTCAGAAAAGAGGATGCAAGAATTACAAACAAAATGCTTACCTGCTTTCGAAGTAATCACCATTAGCTGCAACGCACTTCTGCCATCAATTGTAAAGCTGTTCGAAATTGTAAGCAAACACTTTTGCTCGAAATACCGTCGTCACGCGCCAAGTCTGCGAAGCATAATCCTTTCAGGGCTGTTTTGAGACGGGGAAACGAAAACGAAGTCTGCCAGCGCCAAATGTGGAGAATAATGAAAGTGTTGAAAAAACAGACAATGTGGGTTGAGCCAGAAAGTTGAGCTCGCAGGCGTTGCGGATACCCGACAACGCGTGACCTCGGTGCTTCGAGCGATTCCACAAGAAGCGTTTGCTGACAGCTTCCAACAGCTCTACAACCGATGTCGGAAGTGTGTTGCAGCTGATGGTGATAACTTTGAGGGCCAGTGTAGTTGTTTTGTTTGTAACTCGTGTTTACTCTGAGATCATTCGCCGAACTTTTCAGACGTATCTAGTATTTTTTGAAAGCCGCGTGGCCTCATTCTGCTCGAATTCCCTGGCGTCTCTTTTACTGGGGAGCTGACGCCGCGGGCCGAGTGCTCCACATGGCTGGGAGTCACTTGACGGACGTTGGGCGCCGCGCACCGCGGGCCTTGACCCACATGCTGCGCCCGTGGGGCGGCAACCCGCCGGCCGCAGGACCTGTTCTGCGCTCCTTCCGACCTTCCAGCTCGGCTCAGCGCTCTGGCGCTACCGCCACCCGTCTCAAGCGACGTACGGCCGCTAATTGGATGCTGGCGAGACACGGCGACGTGTCATCAGTAGCAGGACAGGCAACTGAACGACGAAAATCACTAGTACGACTGTCACATCAACACCTAACGGCAGAGTTCACTGTTGTCACCACAGTAACTTCATCTGCTTTTACATTTGTGCTCTACAAGCCACAGTACCATGTTTCATGGGGAGTACTTAGTGAACTGTTGTTATTTTGCCCTTTTAGTGACTCGGTAGTGGTACACGAGATGATGATTGTCGGTGCCACTGAATAACCCCGTCCATGTGCAATCGTACAGTCGTGAACATTATGCGATATAACTTTACGGATAAATGTTGTGTTTTCACATGCTATGAAGCCTGGTATCTCGGAAAAACACCTTTCTTTTAGAGTCGTTCGTTCCAGTTGGTAGAGCTTGTTTATGCCATCGCACACGGATTAAACGAACACAAAATACAGTGCGTAACTCTCAACGAGTTCCTGTGGCATCTCCCCAAAGTGTAATCAAACGATATGAGATCTATTCGAGGCCTTCTTCAGAGGCGGCCTAAGATTATTTTTAATGACGTCACAGCTTGAATGCTTCGCAAAGGCACATGTGCGACGGCGGTACCGGTTTACAGTTTGAAATTTTGATGTAATCGCATAGACCGTCACATATTGTGCAATTCACACTGATTACATTACTCTGTAGACGGATGAGAACGAGAAATATGAACTATAAAAAATCTTCAGCCGCTTTACTAGGTACATAACTTACCTTGAAGACAATTACTTGCTTCATCTTTGAGTTTGTGTACGTGATACAGAAATATTATTAAGGGAAAACAGTTAAGGAAAAGACAACGTTACACAGAAATTTGCGTTTATTTAGAAAACGTAAGCTACTTCCGTCTATTAGTTGTTGACAAGGCGGTTGCTATTTTACAATAATTATTTGTGATAATATATCCCAAAGGATACATGTTCTTGATCTAATTTCTTACACAACATTACCAACAGGACATGTCAGAAAAAATTGTTTTTTCCTAGTCGCCAGTCTTCCGATTGGTTTTTTGCGGCCAGCCACGAATTCCTCTCCTGTGCCAACCTTTCTATATCAGAGTAACATTTGCAGCTTACGTCCTGCTGTATGTATTCCAACCTCCGTCTTCCTCTACAGGTTTTACCCTCTACGGCTCTCTCTAGTAACAAGGAAGGTATTCCGTGACGTCTTAACAGATGTCCTATCACCCTGTCCCTTCTTCTTGTCCGTGTTTCCCGTATGTTCCTTCCCTCGCCGATTCTGCGGACAACCTTCTCATTCCTTACCTCATCAGTCCACCTAATTTTCAGCATTCTTCTGTAGCACTACATCTCAAACGCTTCGTTTCTCCTCTGTTACCGTTTTCCCATACTCCATTTTTCACTACCATCCAATGCTGTATTCTCAACGTATATTCTCAGAAATTTCTTCCTCACATCAAGGCCTAACTTTCACACCAGTGGACTTCTCTTGGCTGGGGATGCCCTTTTGGCGAGTGATAATCTGTTTTTTATCTCCTCTTACTCCGTCCATCATGGGTTACTTTGCTGCCTAGGCAGCATAATTCCTTAACTTCGTCTACTTAACGATCCACAGTTTTGACGTTACGTTCCTCGTTGTTCTCATTTCTGCTTCTTTTGATTACTTTTGTCTTTCTTCGATACTCTCAATCCATATTCTGTGCTCATTATACTGTTCATTCCATTCAGCACATTCTGTAGTGCTTCACTTTAACTCAAGAAAGCAATGTTATCTGCGAATCTTATTATTGATATCCTTTCCTCCTGTATTTTAATCAAACTCTTGAACCTTTCTTTCATTTCCATCATTCCTTCTTCGATGTACAGATTGAGCAGTACATCCCTTTTCAATCCGGGCACTTCATTCTTGGTCTTCCACTCATACTGTTCCCTCTTGGTTCTTATATGTATTGTATATTACCAATCTTTCTCAATAGCGTACGCCTTTTTTTTCTCAGAATTTCTAACATCTGCTACTGCCGCACGAACTTATCAAAGACTTTCGGGAAGTAAGGAAACGGGTTCAACATGGGTTCGCTACTTGCAACCTTTGGACTGATTCGGTTAAGTATGAGTTATCACGGTTGCAATGAACTCATCACCAGGTGTTTAACGTATAGGGCTCATAGCAAACCGTTTGGAAATATTAATAAACATTGAGATATGCAATTCTCAATTTAGAACAATACACTTCCGGCATTCTGAGAGGTTTCTATCTTACTTGCAAGTTCTTGAACGAGCAATAAATTTCTAATAGACGGATATTCATCAAGTAATTCTACAGAAAACAATTCTGGTCTTTTCACAGAAGTCTCCAAACAACGCGTATTTCATTTTAATTCATGGTTTTTTTTAAAGTAACAGGCTGCGAAACAGACATATGGTAACATAAACCATATATTTGTCTTGAGCGACCAAACCTACTCTCTACATGATCTTCATATAACTTACTCTGTAACAAACATTTGCAGCCTAGAAAAGTGCAGAAAACGTTCGATTAATTAATTTGGTTGTTGTATGTAGCAAAGAGAAAATATTTCATTTGTAAGTTTTCCAGTAAGTTTTCCAGTATGTTTGGAGGAAGATACAGGTAGTGGTAAACACCTCAAGTACATTAGGAACTTGGGAATATTTCACAAGTGATGAATGATGGCGTCATCAACACGGCGTAACTGTTCTTGGTGCAGATCTCGGAAGCGAAAACCAGTCCTTCGAGCGAGATTTGACGTAGAGCTACGTCCCGGTTGCATCAATGGTTTCGTGGTGTCGCACGGGCTGTCAGCTGTCATAGGCCTTGTATCCCCTAGGTTACCGCCCATTCGCCTATTTACATTTACTGATGTCGAGCGTCCGGTACTAGTCTTCATAGTCACTTTTCAGTATGCAGTTGTGTTGTCTGAGAACAGACTCAGAGAGCTGATAGCATGTAATACATATCGTGAACAACAGCTAATGCTGTGCCATGTTTTGTCATCTGTCCATTATGAAGGACATATTGTTATTTGCAAGAATGTCTTCCGTCCAATAACATGCATGAGTTTATAATCCACAAGCACGTCTTTCAGTTTTCTACACTACGCCTCATAAACTTAACGAAGACTTTCTGGAAGTAAGGAAACGGGATCAACCTGGGTTCTGCTACCTGCATCCTTCTGAATCTCCAGACGAAGAAAGTAACCTGGATACCACACGATCGGTGCTTCCGGATCCGTGTGAATCACTTCTGGGGTGTGCGGTTTACAAAAATGTTATTAAATGACAGAATTTTCTGATTTTGAGAGAGCTGAGGGGATATGTTTCATCATCATCATATCGGCGACCGAGGACCCTGTAGATCATGCACCGACCTCCCAATGCTCCTCCATAGGCGGCGATCTTGTGCACTTCGGAGCCAGTTGTCACGGACTCCTAGTTGGCTGAGGTCGTTCTGTAGCTCATCCTCCCATCGCTTCCTGGGTCTTCCGATTGGACGGGTACCGTCAGGTCTTCCCGTAAGTACAGCTTTTGCCCGAGAGGTGTCTGGTCTCCTAGCAATGTGGCCTGCCAGCTGTTTCTCTGCGCATTCAGTTTTTGAACGATGTTCGGTTGCCTCATCAGCTCATACAGTTCTTGGTTTTTTCTACGTCTCCACGAGCTCCCTTCTTGGACAGGTCCAAAGATCTTTCGAAGACCAACAAGTTTCCTTCACCCTTCTTTGTTGTGGTTAGGGTTTCTGTCCCATACGACAATACTGGCACTATCACGGCATTGCATGCTTTAAGTTTGGTCTTATTGACAGATTCTTGGGTGACATCTGATTTAGACTGAAATAAGTTTTAGACCCGTTCACAATGCGCTTGTTTATTTCCTGTTTTAAATTATTTTTCCTGTTGAATCATGTTCCAAGGTATTTAAAATTTTCTACTTTAGCAAATTTCCATATCCTACCTGTAATGGGATGTCATTAGGGGCTTCTCTTCATGCCTCCATTACCTCGGTCTTTTCCGCATTAATCCGTAACCCGATCTTTCTTGCGTTTTGCGCTAGGTCCTCATCAATTTCTGCCATCTCTTCCTCTGATTCTGCTAGAACTGCGATGTCGTCTGCTTAACCCAATAAATCTGTCCTACCATTTAGCGTCACCCCTTTGTTTTCTCTTTTCATTTCTCCGATTGCTTTCTCTAGCACCAGATTAAATAACACTGGTGAAATAACATCACCTTGTCTCAGACCCGTTCTGATATGGAATTCCTCGGACAGCTCCCCTCAGTATTTGTTAAAAATCATCCAAAAGCGAAAATCGCATAAAATATTCTTTTTTATTTACGACAACACGTTTCAACAGACTGTGCTGTTATTTTCCGGTCTTAAAACCTTTTTGTTGTAAAACATGTTCTTTTTACGCTGACGTCACACACGAGATGTCAAGTGGATAAAAATAGCACATTATAAAAGGTTTTTCATCGCTGAAATATTTAAACAACATAAAGCACCTTGTACAGCAGGCTATGTGCATATGCATATTGTTCACGGTTTCTTGTTGCATCGTCGTGTACCGCATTTGTATGATGCAACAAAAAACTGTGAACAATATGTATATGGACATAGCTTGTTGTACAAGGTGCTTTATGTTTTTTGAATATTTCAGTGATGAAAAACCTTTTATAATGTGCTGGTTTTAGCCACTTGACGCTTGCAACTGATGTCAGCGTAAAGTGAATATATTTTACAGCGGAAAGATTTTAAGACCTGAAGATGACAGCATAGTCGTTTGGTGTTAAATGTCTTAACAAAACACGTTCCGCAAGTGTACAACAAACTGCCGTCAGTGAGGTAAGTCTGCAATTACACGCATCTGTTCCACAGGTGTTCTTATGGATTCAGCACCGTATGCCATTTCGAATCAGGTTGGGCACGGCGTTGCTCTAGCGACTTACATTGACTCTTTGCTCGAAGAGTGGGCAATTCTTTTACTGCTCGATGTAGGACGGAACAGTTACTCTATAAAATTCAGATCGTATTACAACTGAATTTATTTAAAATCTTTTTTGGTGAAACAATAAGCTATTTTCCTATGTTAAAAATATGATTCGTTTTATTGTTGTTCTGGCTAATTATAACATTCAAACAGCATTTACGGTCAACATTCTCAGAAAATATTAGTTGTTTTTATGTAATCAGAGCTTAAAAGTCATTAAATATCAAGATCTGGTCACGTGATCGAAAACGCTCTGTCATTGGCTGATGTCCTGATAACGTCACAGACTAGGAGTAAGACGAACCTATACGTATGTTGTAGGAGCTACGACCAAAATCACAATAACATTATTCTTGGCAAAATTTAGTGCTGATTTCCTCTGTAGAAAACATCAGCAGAGAACCGCACCCCGCAAGCGTTCGGTGGCGCAACGGGTAGCGAGTCCGACTGCAGATATATTTTTACAGAGTTTGACACGAAATACGAGAATAGCCTTAGCAATAACTGACTGTAGCAGTTGATTCGATTGTGGGATTCACATTAATCTTAGTCCGAAAATTGTACAACAGAGTATAAATGCATTTACTTTCCGAACAAACAATACACTTTTCTGGAAAGCATTGCTAGTAGTGAAGATATCACCATGCGCCCACAGTGCAACGAGGTATGGGGCGATGAGATACTCCGGAGAGAGATATAATGCGTGTACAACATGTAGGTGACACAAACGTAAGGGTTGTGGTGTTCGTGAGTGTAAACTAACGTTAGCGTCTGAAGAAGACTTACTTCATCTTTATGTAAAATGATTGAACTGCAAAAGTTTAAACAATAAGGATCCTAGCTGGACAGTACGAAGATCAAAACAGTATTTCTAATAAAATTAAACGTGTGTGGCCATGTTAACTAGAAAATGTGTATTTGAATGTGACGTGTGTGAACAATGATTGCAAATCTAGGCGCATGTAATCAGCAAGGAAAACACAATAGTATTCTGTTTCTGATCGGTGTGATAGTTTTGTAATTGATTTGGTTTTCATATGAAACTACTTTAGAGTCGTTTAAGTTAAATCGTTTCTTCTTGTTAGATTCGAACCAGCGATCGATGGAAATCATCGTATAAAATTCGACAGCCTACCGTTCTAACAACTGAGCTACCGAATAATTGTGGTGTAGTTGTGTAAAACGACAGTTTTCACTAGGAGAGTTTGCGAACTTATGCATCGACGTGGTGGCAATTTGGCGGTACAGTGCAACCACATTTTACGCATCTTCTCATTCTCTGGAACACTCAAAAATAACTTTTTAGGAGTTTTATAGATGTATTTGTACAGTATGGTAGTATACACCTTTTGTAAGCCATTTTGCGAAACGTAAGTTCCAAAACAAGACACCGCTGCGTATTAGCATTATGACTGTAGGGACAGCGAGCTAGCCATTTACGTCAAAAGTATCACATAACTCGAATGGAGCGCTTTAATGGGCTTTAAAATTATTTGAATTTCATTTCCGTTTTTACAAAAGAATACTTAAATTAGAGGAAAAAATGGCAGGACCATAAAACGACATACTTAATCATTTAAGATGATTTCCAGAAAACAGTCATGTCCCCTATCGTGGCAAACGGAATTTAATGTGTCAGTCTTCATTTGCTCATCTATTTCCTTGCTATTATGATTAACGAATATCTGGACACACGTTCTACTGAATGATTTTTTTTCCGAAGGACCGAAACCTTTTAGGGTCTTCTGACAACTCAGTATGAATGTTTCTGCTCGAATTCATGGAACGCTTCTCACATAGTTGAGCTAAATCGTTTCCTTTTGTAGCGTTTGTTTATTAGCAACGAATATCTTATCGTAGTGGAAAATAATACGCTAGCTACGAATTCATGGAACTCTCATCGCATAGTTGAGCTAAATGGTTTCCCTTTTTAGTTTTTGTTTGTTAGCAACGATTATTTTATGATAAAGCTAAATGGAAAATAATACGCTAGCTACGCCGAAATATAGTTCTACGGTTATATCATACATCTTATTGTGATTACACGGGTCTATTCCGTCTGCTTAGCCGTTTTATTAATGATTAAAAGAACGTCTTCGATGTCGTTTCCTAGCACGCAATAACACAAATAAGGAACGAAGGATATTCAATTTACCTTCAGTTCAAATAGGTATTTTTTTATACCTGTAACTTGTATCACAAACCTCTTGTGAACCTACTGGTTGTGTCGAAACAAGGTGAGGGCGTTTAAGGTGTATGTTTTTATGTGCCTTTTGCATGTTTTTGTGTGAGAAATCCTCCTCCTAAACTTTGTAAAAGTATTTCTTATACGCTGTACAAGGTTATTCAGCTGCCTCTATGTACGGTTTTATGCAACCGGCAGCGCCTTCAAAAACCATACGATTAGATTTTCTTATTCTCTCCCTCACTGCGCACAAACTGTTAGCCCTGTAGAAAAAAATGAACCTTTCTATAGATAATTTAATGTAGTTAAATTTTGTACTTGGTTACGTTTCCGCTGGAGGCCGTGGTTTTCGAGTTATTCAAGAAAAACGCGTTTGGAGGTCACTTTCGTACGAATTCTGTAGGACTGTCAGTTGCTTGTAGTCAGCGAGAGAATATAAAAATCTTGCACGTTATTTCTGAAGGCGTTGTAGGTTGCATGAAACCCACAGGCAGGGTTATCCAATAACTCTGTATATAGAACACGTTCTGTTATTCGTGCATTTTTATGCAGCTAAGGTGATCTTAAAAAAAATGCGTGGAGGTTGATACATGAAATCGATTGTTATTGGAATAAAAAGTAAACTAGTGACTATTTGCTCTTCATCCACAAATTAATATGGTATGCAGCTTACTGCTGTTATTCACCACCAAACACTTTCTGTAGTGCTCATCACAACATTTTAGTCCATTTGCGTTGGCATCTGTAAAAATGTGTATGCGTCTATGCTACAGCTGAAACAAATACGAATACTCTTATATGTCAACAACAATCAGGGTGCCGTCTTACATCATTCATTGCAAGTGAGACATTTCCATGACCCCGCTTATTGACTCGCCTGTCTGTGTTCAAAACCTTCTGGGATAATCGCAGCGGCGTCATCAGTTAAGCAGAACATGTAGGCGCAGCTGTCAGGATGGGATGACGGCGGCGCAGCGGCCGCCCGCCCCCATCCTACCCCACGTCACACTAGAGCTATCCGTGGAGGTGCGCGTGAGCAAACGCAGCTGAACCAAGCGCAGGCAGCGCAAGCAACCGATAATCCTCGGCACACTCCCCTTGTTGGTCCGCGCCTATGCTCGGATTATGCCCGTGGCATACATTACCCTAGACTCTTTCTAGAACAAGATGGCTAAAGAGAAGCCCCACTCCTGTCCTTGCCAAATGCCAGAAACTCTGCGGGCCTCTAACACATGGCGCCCGAATCCCCGATTAGTTTATTTAGGTCCTCTCATTTCCTTAAATTATTTTAGGCGACTTTCGCGACGGTTTCCTTCAAGAGCGACTAGGCCATTTCACCAGCTTAGCCCAGCTGAGCTCTTGTGTTCTGACCTCGACGTCGTTTCGAAGCTATACTCTAACCTGACTCCCTTTACATTTACCTAATGCAAAAAACATCTGGTGACTACTCCTCCCGGCTGGTCCCGGCGGAGGTTCGAGTCCTCCCTCGGGCATGGGTGTGTGTGTTTGTCCTTAGGATAATTTAGGTTAAGTAGTGTGTAAGCGTAGGGACTGATGACCTTAGCAGTTAAGTCCCATAAGATTTCACATACATTTGAACATTTGACTACTCCTCCGTCATAACATTCACGGACAGGTGTCTTCTCGCAAATCTCATTCAAATATTACAGTGTCGTAGATACGGTGATTTGGTAATTCATTTTATCGTGTGCATATTTTGTGTGAATCGCCAATAAACCGATAGTAACAATGACTATTCTCCTGTACACGTAAAGACTAGTTGTGTTATTGTCTAGAAAACGACATTCGGTTTTCCATTCTTGTGGCTGTATGCAAAATTCACAGTTTGTAACAATGTTTCCATCATTTTTGCTGCCAGTCTACATATGAAAAAATGGCTTCTTTGGGGAGCCGGCTAAAAACCGTCTATTACTGTGACCCACCTAGTCAGTTCGAATCCTGATAATGACAGAAATTTTCATCTGAGGCGCCATCGTCTAAGGGACTAAATGAGGCGGCTTAGTTTTCCTGATACACACAGTGTTCTCATCTCCCCCTTGCGTTTCATGGGGCTGGAGCATGCGTCACTGTTGTGAAACAGGCTATGGCTGCTGGTTTCCTTGGCGCTCAGTGAGAGGAGATGGTTGTGTGCCAGTCTAGGTTTCGGTTTTTCCAGCAATGCAGTGGAAACACACTCTTTTTCACAGTCGCATGCAGTAGACAACTAATGTGTAGTTGGGACACAGTACTCATCGAGCGAGGTTACGCATTTCCAAACAACTGCACTAGCGATCACTTGGAAAGCGTTTTAAACCCCTGTCCGGCTATTCACATTTAAGCATTCCGTGATTTCCCTGAAAAATTGCAAGGATCTTTCCTTCGTAAAGGACACAGCTGAACTGCTTCTCCATCCTTCTCCAACCAGAGCTTGTGATCCACGTCCAATGACTTCGACGTCAACGGGACATTAGACCAAATCTTTCTTTCTCTCTTTTTCAGAGTTTAGAGCAGAAATTGGCATAGTTCGCTTTGAAGTATGAATAAAGCTCTTGAGTCAGATAGCTGAATTTACGTTTCGAAGTCTTCTAACAAGCCGTGCCATACCACTTTATTTTTACGTCAGTTATTCTGGACTGACATTCTATAATCATAAACTGTAGTTTGACTGTATTGACAAGAACGGGAGAAAGAAATACAGCAGGGGAAGAATGGGTGGCTTTGAGAGATGAAATAGTAAAGGCAGCAGAGAATCAAGCATGTAAAAAGACGAGGTCTAGTAGAAATCCTTGGGTAAAAGAAGAGACATTGAACTTAACTGATGAAAGGAGAAAATATAAAAATGCAGTAAATAAAGTAGGTAAAAAGGAATACAAATGTCTCAAAAAATGAGATTGACAGGAAGTGCTGGACTCCGTAGAAATGTTGGAACACGTGAGGCAATAGTGACCCTACGACTTACCTTAGAAGACAGATTAAAAAAGGCAAACCTACGTTTCTAGCATTTGTAGACTTAGATAAGGCTTTTGACAACGTTGACTGGAATACTCTCGTTCAAATTCTGAAGATGGCAGGGGTCAAATACGGAGAGCGAAAGGCTATTTACAATTTGTACCGAAAGCAGATGGCAGTTATAAGAGTCGAGGGGTATGAAAGGGAAGCAGTGGTTGGGAAGGGAGTGAGACAGGTTTGTAGCCTCTCCCAGATGTTATTCAATCTGTATATTGAGCAAGCACTAAAAGAAACAAAAGAAAAATTTGGAGTAGGAATTAAAATCCATGGAGAAGAAATAAAAACATCGCGGTTTGCCGATGACACTGTAATTCTGTCAGAGACAGCAAAGAACTTGGAAGAGCAGGTGAACGGAATGAACGGTGTCTTGAAAGGAGGATATAATATGAACATCATCAAAAGCAAAACGAGGATAATGGAATGTAGCATCGGTTGATGCTGAGGGAATTAGATCAAGAAATGAGACACTTAAAATAGTAGATGAGTTTTGCTATTTGGGAAGCAAAATAACTGATGATGGTCTAAGTAGAGAGGATATAAAATATAGACTGGCAATGGGAAGGAAAGCGTTTCTGGAGAAGAGAAATTTGTTAACACCGAGTATAGATTTAAGTGCCAGGAAGTCGTTTCTGAAAATATTTGTAGGGAGTGTAGGCGTGTATGGAAGTGAAACATGGACGATAAATAGTTTGGACAAGAAGAGAATAGAAACTTTCGATATGTGGTGCTGCAAAAGAATGCTGAAAATTGGGTGGGTAGATCACGTAACTAATGAGGAGGTACTGAATAGAATTGGGGAGAACTGGAATAGGTGGCACAACTGGTCTAGAAGAAGGGATCGGTTGGTAGGACAAGTTTTGAGGCATCAAAGGATCACCAATTTAGTATTGGAGGGCAGCGTGGAGGGTGAAAACCGTAGAGGGAGACCAAGAGATCAATACACGAAGCTGATTCAGAACGATGTAGGTTGCAGTAATTACTTGGAGATGAAGAAGCTTGTGCGGAATAGAGTAGTATGGAGGGCTGCATCAAACCAGTCTCTGGACCGAAGACAACAGCAACAACAACAAACTTTAGTCGGCACTGTATGTAATATCCTACTATATTTCTAATGAAAGCAAGATTATTATTTACAGATACCGGCTTAGGCACTGAAATTCCTGAACCTTAAGGACTTTACGTTGTGCGAAGATGACCACAAAAATTTCACCCAAGCATTTGGTGCTAATGCCACAGAATGTGTCTCTGTTAACCATATCTTTGTTCTTTTGTTTCGATGCA
Source organism: Schistocerca americana (assembly GCF_021461395.2). NCBI lineage: Eukaryota > Metazoa > Arthropoda > Insecta > Orthoptera > Acrididae > Schistocerca > Schistocerca americana. The sequence continues at coordinate 672,831,188 of NC_060122.1, forward strand.
AGTAAAAACTGAAACTCGCGTTTAAATATATGATAATGACGACGCCGATGATTAAACTACTGTTCAAGCGGCAGAGAGATGAAAGAAAACGTCAATTTTCGTAGTTCTCTGTAGAGACGACGAAATGGATCCTTGGGTCTGCTGCCTCCTACTTGGACTACGTTCGCTGCTCAGCGTGTGGGTGGAGGCTTTAGCCGCAGAAACCGCGAGTGTGGCGCTTATGGCGAACGCTCGTATGCAGTCAAATAGGATTAGCTGCGGTCTGCGGCCACACACACACACACACACACACACACACACACACACACACACACACACGCACACACATACACACAAACCACCACCACCACCACCACCACCACCACCACACCCTCGTCTTAGCGTCTTCCCACACTCGGCGGTGGCCGACTCACGTTAGTTACTGCCAGGCTAATATACCGAGAGTGATGTGATTACGAATCACCTAAGGTGCTCATCTTACACATTCCCGACACACAGAAGACATTGTTATATTTCAGTCACCCAGTTGAGCTGCAATGAGTGTTCTTACATTACAAAAGCTTTACCAAGTCTAAGTTTTCTTTAATGGACTACATTCCTTCAACTAGCGTAACAATTGTTAATTATGCGGAGTCAATGGAGGAACGAACGAAGGCAAGTTAAATGGAAACTGTGTTCGAAATGCAGATGATCGTGCCAGAGTCGTGGTCCAACAGAGTTTCTAGTTGTCTCAGATGATCTACAGCTTAAGAAGTTCAATCTGCGTCAGAGCAGACAGCAGCCTATAGCCATTTCTTTTGAAAATTCTGACGGTACACAGTTGCGGAAGTCGCTAATTCGCGTAGGCTGGCCGAGACGGCTGGCTATGAACACCGTAGCCTTATTGTGTAATGTAAATAAGTTTATTAATTTACCTAGCAGCCACCTTGGGTATGATAACATTAGGATATGGCTCGTTACGACGCTATTTTGGAAAAGATGTAGTTTTAGTGAATTACTGGTGTTACACAAAAGTGGTTTTATCGCATTTAATAGAAACAATGCACAACTGATACTGAATAATTTAAAGGCTGCCAGAGTGAGAGCGAATTTTAGTGACTCAGGTGAAACATCGAATGGAGTCTCACAGGGCTCAGTTTAAGGTGTACGAGCATACTTCTATACCTTACGTACGTGAGTGACCTTCCGCCTAACATATATGTAAGAGAATTGGTCCATTGGGCAGATGACACAAGTGTGAAACAAACTCTAGGTGGAGTAACAGCAACAGAAAAAATAATGTATACAATTTTGGACAAAAATGAAGTAGGTCTCTGAACATACTTACCCATAACTCGTATCAATTTGTACAATGAATGTAATATTTGGTATACGAGGTCTGTTCAAAAAATTCCGGAACTTCGTCCACAGAATATTTCTGTGCTTATCTTTTACTTACTGTGCATGGTGTTCTTCGAACTACTCGACAGTCGATACACCGCTCTCAACGCCGTTTCCACTTCCTGATAAGGCGGCACTGTGATGTACTTTGTGCAATAGACACGCACCAACAGGGATGAATGTGCGGGTGTGTTATCGTGATACAAGACCCATGAGTTGTCTCACGTTTTCTCGCAAGCGTCGCAACACTTCCTGATAGTACCGTCGATTAGCAGAGTGGCACGAATTCATGATGAACTAATCATTCAAAATCAACGTATCAGCAACCTGACGAACTTTTGTTGGTCTTGGAGAACCTTTCCCGGCCCATTGTGAAGACTGAGCGTTGGTCTCAACATCATAACCGTAGATTCACGTCTCATCACCAGTTAAGTTTATCTTAAGGGGCATCTCGTTCTCATTTGCGCGACCCAAAGGCTCTTCACAAATTGCGAAGCGGAGGTCTTTCTGGTCTTGACTCATGAGCCGTGGGACGAACTTGGCGGCAAAGCGATGCATTCCAGGATGCTCTCAGGATTTCATCACACGATCCAACTGAAATGTTACATTCTTCTGCAACCTCTCGGACGGGCTGTTTTCGACTGGCATACACATTTACGTTGAAGTTTCTGACATGAGTGTCGTCGGTGAGCGTTCAAGAGCGGCTTGAACGAAGTCTACTTAAATTTCCGTCCAGCCATTTTTAAACCGTGTGAACCATTCGTAACTGCGAGTACGGCTTAAGCGCTCACCATAGGCTTCCTGCATCATTTGGTGCGTCTCTGTAAAGGTTTTCTTGAGTTCCACGCAAAATTTAATGCACACGCGTTGCGCCTCTAATTGTGCCATCCCGAAATTCGCAAACTGTGCGACAGAACGTACCACTCAATACAGTGCTGAACAATAACGAGCATGCAACGATGAAACTTCCGGTAGTCACACATTAACTACAGGCAAGTGTAATGATGCCAACCGCATTTTACTCCAACATACTGTTGGCGCGAAATTACAAATGTTTCGGAATTTTTTTGAACAGGCCTCGGATATCAGTGGTGATATTGTAAAAACGTATGTGACAACATGTCTTTATCTCGTAACGCTTCACTTACTGCATTCGGTACAGAGGTACAAACGCAGAATGCGTTCGATAATCATCAAGTTTTCCAAGTTTCAGATTAAATGCATCTGTAGAGTAAAACGGAAGTTTTGAAGTTAATACCTCCGTCTATCTTACTTCGTCAAATTAAATTGTGTTACCTTCAATGCACTTTCTCATCCGTTCAAGCTACCCGAAGCAATTATTTCCGCCACGTGAATTCTTGCGGTTGGGAATATTGTGCTCACGAGAAATGAATACCATCTGAAGCTGTTGGAAGCTCAGATAGTTGTGTGGAGTGTCCGCTAATATGGAAATAAAGTGAGTTTACGCTGGGAGACACATTCTATACGGAGATTACGCTGAATAGCTTTCTGTTCAAAAATTCCATTTTCGTGATCACTGGGTGACGAAAGACACAGGAGTCTAATTTCAGCCTTTAAGAGATGTGTTGAAGCTCCTCTGCGAGGAGATGTGTGTACTGTTTACTGTGCCATTTACTTCTGAATATTTCTTTTAGAATCGAGGGCTGTGCATTATAGTATGAAGATAACCAAAGTATCGAAATTTACGTTCAGCAGCAGGGGTATGCTCATCTTGTATGGAATTATAGGGAAAATAAAAGGAAAATGTGGCCTCTGGATTGATTTACGCCGAAGGATTGTCCTCTCTGATAGTATGATACGCCTGCTTCAGTTTTTAGCTAGTCTTTGAAGAATGCATAGCTGAGCGAGCAGCATCCTCTAAGCTACAGATGTCCGTCTGAAACTTCCTTAATCGCCAGAATATGCGAAAGCTATTAGGACAGTTTCTCCGGACACTGATCTACAGGTGAACGGTCTGTCATTATGACAACAAAACTACTTTTTTCTTTCTCTGGCTCTACAATTCATTGATGCTAATGACAATTACCCATTGCAAAACAGAAGGTATGGCTCTTGTCTAGGTACGTTTATAGGTAGGTGTAAATATATATAGAAGCGTGTTCAGACCTATAGCGGTAGCCACGCACTGCAAATATTAGGATAGTGCTGTTTGTATAACAGAAAAACAAGCGACACATTATCTCCATTAGACCTGTAGATCAATGGTAAAACAATAAGCATTAGTTAAAAGAAAAGGAATGAGATGCTTTAATATTACCTCGATCGTAATTACAAGCCACACTCATCACTATTGGCCATTCGGTAACTAGAGACCAAGTAAGGCCAGTTTCGAATGTTGGATCCAGCGGGAATATCATAACCCCTCTGGCCACACACTTCTTAACAATTTAAAAGCTAATCTTTTATTGAAGGAGTTTTGAAATTTCTCCGCAACGAAACCGCTTTTTCTCATAATATCTCTCCCATGATTGTAAACACTCGATTTTGAAATGGTGACAACAGTGTATTTGGAGGCTAAGTGAAAAAAGTTGCTTTCTTTAAATCACGCGACTGCTGGGCCGTTCCTTGAGCAACAAAATAAACTTGTGGCCGATTTCCTTCCTCATGTTTGTACAGTGTGAGTTCGTACTCGGTCTGTAAAAAACTAGTCGTTGACAGGACGTTAATCCCTAATTTTCATCCTCCAGTTCGTTCTGTACCGTTCATGTGGAATGCGCGATGAGATAGTAGTGGCAGGTACTTCACCTAAGTTACTTGTGTGAGCTATGCACGACACTAGTAGGTCTGCTGGTTATCTCTTCTTCCATTGTGAACAGAGCGCGCTCCCCACTCGGATTCGATTCCCGAGGTCGCTAGTCGGCACACCGCCCCCTGTGCTGGTAGCCGGTTTAGCTCCTCTCTTGTCTTTTTATACAGCCGCAGAAATTAAGATTGCATGTTTGGCCGGCGCTGTTAAAGCACCATGTCCTGCTGTGTATGCCGCCGTCTTCTCCTGTCTGTGTGCCATAATATTAAGCCTCGTAGCTCGACGTCTTCATCAGGTACCCCCTGGCACAAATAAAATGAATCGTCATCATTTAATAAAGAAAAATTTTGAATTAAAAGAAATAAAATAACCAACTGAAGTTTTCTGTTTCGTAGCGTCGCAGCTTTTCTTAAATGCCGTTTTTTAAATTGTGAGATGTCATGCAAAAACACTTGAATGATGTGTTGCATTGATGATCAATATATTTTTTCGTATGTGGTCCTCAAGTCACTGTAGTGTAGGGTACTCTGCTGATTGACAAACAAATCAGTGACATACGTAGAACAACGACGCGTCAACTCGTAGACTGTGTGAACACAAACGCAACATTTAGCAGCGCAGCAATTGGTCATGTATCGGACAGAGCGCAGTGTTGGACAGGAGACAGGCGGGCGTCTATTGCCGGCAGAAGACGCTACGGCTCCCGGATGGAAGTCTGGTCACGTCTCCGCTACCTGTTCGCGCATGTCAAGTTGCAGTTGTTCGTAAGTACCTCGCTCTTTATGGCAGACGACGTAGTTTCTATTTCTGGACCAGCATTCGAAAAGAGCACACGTACAGAACAGCTCCGTTTCATGTAAGGCGATCAGCGTTACCGTGTTTCATCTTTCATCCGTGGTTCCCATACTTTTTCTTACACATCAGTCACAACAGCGTATATTGCTCAAACGGAAAGGCACAGTAAAACGTTAACACTAACCTGTTTCGCACCTGTCGAAAAGCTGTTGCCGCGTTGTTCCAACTCTTTGACGCTGATGTTACTGTTCACTAACTTTAGTCGTAAAAATGTGGGCCTGCATCAGTATCGGATTAATTACATCCGCAGGTAAAATGAAACACGCACGGATTCAATTAACGTATTTGTAATATTAAATAAATTGTTATCGTTCTACCTGGAATATATGACGATACTTCGTGAGGAGAGGTGTTCTACGACCATGTGTATCTTTCCCACCTGCTTGCCACATTCAGCACAGGCTGCTCCTCCCTGCGTAATATCTTGACACCAGCTGTGCTAAAATATTGCCTTCAGTATAAGGATCAGTAGGGAGGGATCCAGTGTATCTATACAACCAATTAAGCTGATATAGTTTAATAAACCTCTCATTGTATTATCAAGTGGTTCTTTGCTTGAGCTGTTCACACACTGCTTTTTCATACGAATCTGAACCTTTCACAGTTAACCACTCAAATCTAGTGAGCGTAATTAAGATCTGATTGGTTCCGTCCACGTGGCGCGGCAGATAGACGCGGACGAGAGTTTGTATCACGCACAATTCGGGTTACCTTCTGCATGACGCACACCGTCGGCACTACCGCGTGATACACGTGCGTACATGTACCATCCGTAGCTAATTTTTAACACGAAATTGGGCTTTGTTGACGTAACTTTCCGCTGTAAGGCTCGGACCAGCGTAGCTAATTTTTAACACAAAATTGGGCTTTGTTGACGTAACTTTCCGCCGTAAGGCTCGGACCAGCGTAGCTAATTTTTAACACAAAATTGGACTTTGTTGACGTAACTTTCCGCTGTAAGGCTCGGACCAGCGAACCAGCCACCGACACTACTTGCAACAGTGAATCTCAGCTCGTCTTGCTTCCGCTCACTTCTTTCATGAAAAAAAAAAAAGCAACGCTAGCGCCATTATCGATACTAACGATAAGATACGTAGTTTAAAACTGAATACTAACATTTCTAGTTTCTGTTGAATCTTTTAGTGATTTTATAGCTGATTTGTCGTTAGGTGGGATTGAAATCAAAGAAATAAATTAGTTCCACCCGTCACCGTTTCCCTACAATTGAATGAAAAGGATCTTACCTTACAGTTGCTGCTCTCTGAACCGTGATGGGGCGTCGGGTTCTCCTTTACGTACTGCAGGTTTTCGATTGCTGCTTGAAATTAATTGATTAATGAAAGAAACAACGGGAGACTACAGATCAGTAACAGTCGTACAGCTAAAATAAAAGCAGAAACATTCTCCTCAGCACCTTGAAGTTAGAGGCAGTATCGATACAAATAGAAGGGACCTGACTAGTCTATAATTTCGGATTACAAAGGCGATCCGCAGGCTTGCTTTGCGCCAGGCCGTAAGTGCATGAAAAGAATAAAATACGAACATAAATAACGATAACTATCCCAGTAAAACCGAGTGAGGTGGCGCAGTGGTTAGACACTGGACTCGCATTCGGGAGGACGACGGTTCAATCCCGCGTCCGGCCATCCTGATACAGGTTTTCCGTGATTTCCCTAAATGGCCCCAGGCAAATGCCGGGATGGTTCCTTTCAAAAGGCACGGGCGAATTCCTTCCCCGTCCTTCCCTAATCCGATGAGACCGATGACCTCGCTGTCTGGTCTTCTTCCCCAAAACACCCGACTATCCCAATAACTAGAGAGATTTTTGATGGAGCACAAAGAAGACGAACTCCGGAACTCGAATCACATGTATAAAACAAGCTTTGCTATGAGCATTTTACCGCTAATAACGGGATACAACTAAGCGTAACTGTGCATTCTTGCTTCCAAGGAGGTGGAAAAGGACATATGTATCGCAAAATGGCTGTTAAGAACGCGCGACTGCTGGTCACGAAGCAAAACCTACCAAATAGTGCAACAAACTGAGGCCGAGAGGGGATCTGTCAGCAGTTTTGTAACATCGGATCCGTGCACATTGTGTGCTTCGTCTGAGAGCAAAAGGTCCCTGCTGACGAGGTGAGTCGGGATGGGAATGCCGATGACGGTCGGTAAGGCTTTCAGCCGAGAGGCCGTCCGGCCTTCCCATACAGGTCGGTGTTACTGGGGTGGCAGTAGGCTTTTGTTTGCCGGGGAAGGCTGGTATCCCTTCACACAACGTCGCCCTGGCTTGCTTTTTTAAACCAACGGCCATTGTAACTCCTGCAGTTTTACGCTCTTCTGAGAAGTTTTTGAATTAACTGATTGGTACTCCAGATATTTGTCCGTTCCCACCATTTGATAGTCTGGTTACGGATGGCTTGAGAAAACTACTTTTAGTCCATAACCAAGCGAATTAAATTCACCTTTTTTCAGTGAAAAGATGTGCAGCCCCACGCCTGCTATCACTGAATTCGTAATTGTACAAACAACCCGAATCTGTGATTGTAACGGCAGTTTTAATTTTATTTTTTTCTCTCTCTGCGACACGTGATCCAAACATCTCTGGAAAGCCTCTCTGTCACAATGTCTCACGTCCAAATAACGCGTTTTTAATGTGCTCTGATATTTATGGGCAACGCAACGTAGAATCAGAGATGTTGAACGATGTTTATGTTCTCTAGATTTTGCTAATTTCTTATGAAATACAGGGTGTTACAAAAAGGTACGGCCAAACTTTCAGGAAACATACCTCACACACAAATAAAGAAAAGATGTTATGTGGACATGTGTCCAGAAATGCTTAATTTCCATGTTAGAGCTCATTTTAGTTTCGTCAGTATGCACTGTGCTTCCTCGATTCACAGCCAGTTGGCCCAATTGAAGGAAGGTAATGTTGACTTCGGTGCTTGTGTTGACATGCAACTCATTGCTCTAGAGTACTAGCATCAAGCACATCAGTACGTAGCATCAACAGGTTAGTGTTCATCACGAACGTGGTTTTGCAGTTAGTGCAATGTTTACAAATGCGGAGTTGGCAGATGCCCATTTGAGGTAAGCACGGGGCAATAGCCGTGGCGCGGTACGTTTGTATCGAGACAGGTTTCTAGAACGAAGGTGTCCCGACAGGAAGACGTTCGAAGCAATTGATCGGCGTCTTAGGGAGCACAGAACATTCCAGCCTGTGACTCGCGACTGGGGAAGACCTAGAACGACGAGGACACCTGAAATGGACGAGGCAATTCTTCGTGCAGTTGACGATAACCCTAATGTCAGCGTCAGAGAAGTTGCTGCTGTACAAGGTAACGTTGACCACGTCACTGTATGGAGAGTGCTACGGGAGAACCAGTTGTTTCCGTACCATACAGCGTGTGCAGGCACTATCAGCAGCTGATTGACCTCCACGGGTACACTTCTGCGAATGGTTCATCCAACAATGTGTCAATCCTCATTTCAGTGCAAATGTTCTCTTTACGGATGAGGCTTCATTCCAACGTGATCAAATTGTAAATTTTCACAATCAGCATGTGTGGGCTGACGAGAATCCGCACGCCATTGTGCAATCACGTCATCAACATAGATTTTCTGTGAACGTTTGGGCAGGCATTGTTGGTGATGTCTTGATTGGGCCCCATGTTCTTCCACCTACGCTCAATGGAGCACGTTATCATGATTTCATACGGGATACTCTACCTGTGCTGCTAGAACATGTGCCTTTACAAGTACGACACAACATGTAGTTCATGCACGATAGAGGAGCTGCACATTTCAGTCGAAGTGTTCGCACGCTTCTCAACAACAGATTCGGTGACCGATGGATTGGTAGAGGCGAACCAATTCCATGGCCTCCACACTCTCCTAACCTCAACCCTCTTGACTTTCATTTATGGGGGCATTTGAAAGCTCTTATCTACGCAACCCCGGTACCAAATGTAGAGACTCTTCGTGCTCGTATTGTGGACGGCTGTGATACAATACGCCATTCTCCAGGGCTGCATCAGCGCATCAGGGATTCCATGCTACGGAGAGTGGATGCATGTATCCTCGCTAACGGAGGACATTTCGAACATTTCCTGTAACAAAGTGTTAGAAGTCACGTTGGTACGTTCTGTTGCTGTGTGTTTCCATTCCATGATTAATGTGATTTGAAGAGAAGTAATAAAATGAGCTCTAACATGGAAAGTAAGCATTTCCGGACACATGTCCACATAACATATTTTCTTTCTTTGTGTGTGAGGAATGTTTCCTGAAAGTTTGGCCGTACCTTTTTGTAACACCCTGTATAACCCTAAAAACTATACAACATGCAATGCAAAGAGATACTGACTCGTTTTAGAAATTTTCATCACTTTGATGTAGAACGTTACAGACGTTAAAGTAACCTCTGGCGTGCCACAGGGGAGTGTTATGGGACCATTGCTTTTCACAATATATATAAATGACCTAGTAGATAGTGTCGGAAGTTCCATGCGGCTTTTCACGGATGATGCTGTAGTATACAGAGAAGTTGCAGCATTAGAAAATTGTAGCGAAATGCAGGAAGATCTGCAGCGGATAGGCACTTGGTGCAGGGAGTGGCAACTGACCCTTAACATAGACAAATGTAATGTATTGCGAATACATAGAAAGAAGGATCTTTACTGTATGATTAGATGATAGCGGAACAAACACTGGTAGCAGTTACTTCTGTAAAATATCTTGGAGTATGCGTGCGGAACGATTTGAAGTGGAATGATCATATAAATTTAATTGTTGGTAAGGCGGGTACCAGGCTGAGATTCATTGGGAGAGTCCTTAGAAAATGTAGTCCATCAACAAAGGAGTTGGCTTACAAAACACTCGTTCGACCTATACTTGAGTATTGCTCATCAGTGTGGGATCCGTACCAGATCGGGTTGACGGAGGAGATAGAGAAGATCCAAAGAAGAGCGGCGCGTTTCGTCACAGGGTTATTCGGTAACCGTGATAGCGTTACGGAGATGTTTAACAAACTCAAGTGGCAGACTCTGCAAGAGAGGCGCTCTGCATCGCGGTGTAGCTTGCTCGCCAGGTTTCGAGAGGGTGCGTTTCTGGATGAGGTATCGAATATATTGCTTCCCCCTACTTATACCTCCCGAGGAGATCACGAATGTAAAATTAGAGAGATTAGAGCGCGCACGGAGGCTTTCAGACAGTCATTCTTCCCGCGAACCATACGCGACTGGAACAGGAAAGGGGAGGTAATGACAGTGGCACGTAAAGTGCCCTCCGCCACACACCGTTGGGTGGCTTGCGGAGTATAAATGTAGATGTAGTGTAATTACATGCCCTGTCATTTATGCAGTACTTAGAACAGCTACAATTTTAGATTTAGGCACTACATGATTTTTTCCGCCAAACAATGAGAGATAAATAGAAGTTCGTGCGACCTGACATCGTCAGATGACGGAGATTCAGCGGTTTGTATTATTCATTAAAAATATTAAGTCTTGATCGTAATAAAAAATAAAGTTACAACTTGCTGATTAACGGTTTTGGTTGATTAACAATATCTTTAGACCATACTTTCTAAAGAATCAGTACTTACGGACAATAGCTACTAAGTGTAACTCAGATTATGCTTACTAAGGAAATGGTACTTAAGTACAATGTTGACCACATCTTCGGTACTAACAACGGAAATGCCGAAACTTGGACAGTTAAAACTGTGTAAAAATTCTTTTAAAATATGGAAATGTGTCTGTTCTGCCACCCGTGAAAGTCATTCATTTGCAAAACTCTACATCTGTGTACGATCGGTGTTTGAAAGTTAACGCGTCTAAAGACTAGATAAGCGTAAGACGCAGAAGAAACATTAAAGTCGAACAGTTATTTATGATTGTCATATTCACAGGAGACATAAATATCATTTGGTAAAAAACTAAGCAATAATCTGAAACAATATTTGTCAACTCAAAAAACACTCGCAGATACACATGTCTCGAAATAGAAGTTATTGTACTATATTGCTTTTTTTCTCTTATTCGCCATTGAAGTGCAAATGTAGTGTGTCAGTGAGGTGGTTAAAACACAGCAGAATGGTACAATACGCATATTTAACTTGTGAGTGTGTTGAGTATAATAGTCTGTTACACGGTATTACTTCTTCATAGAGTGTGGCTTTTGTAGTTTTTACATTCGTTAACGTTCAAGCATTGATTGCACAAAAATGCAGTTTTACTGATAAAATACGTTGTTGGGTGATAGAACAAACACATTTCCGTATTTTGAAACAGTTCTGTTCCGTTGTAGGTCGGGCGGTTCCCTTGTAAGTGTGAGACTTTTGATGGTTTTCAACATTACCAGCCATGCTTCGGCCAGTTCCTGATTACTGACGTGTTACAATCAGTAACGATGATGCGGCGAACATTATACTTAGGTACCGTTTCCTTAGTAAGCAAGTTATAATTTAGTTTTTTAATGCGATGTAGACGGTGAAAATTTTTAACAAACAGAAGTTCTCTGAAAATAAAGTACAGTGTAAAACGTACTTAGCAGCGTAGGCGAGTTATCAGCTTTAGACAGGCATAATTTTTACGGAACATTTTTTATCTGGTCGGGATTATTTTGCAGGTAACCTTACCCTTCTGGACCGTGCAACGTAGAAGCAACTGCATAGCTCCCTAGAGTACAGCAATAAACATTTCTAGACGGGAAATAATGGGTGTTCGTCATTTGTGGAATGGTGAAGTGGAAGTGGTAGAAAGGTACATTAAGAATTCAAAAAATGGCTCTGAGCACTATGGGACTTAACATCTGTGGTCATCAGTCCCCTATAACTTAGAACTACTTAAACCTAACTAACCTAAGGACATCTTACACATCCATGCCCGAGGCAGGATTCGAACCTGCGACCGTAGCAGTCGCGCGGTTCCGGACTGAGCGCCTAGAACCGCTAGACCATTAAGAATTGTTTTGGTCTATCGTAGTGCTGCTACGCGATGTTTGCTGTAGGTTCAACTTCAAGTTAGCACCGCTCCTGCCTGTGAAAGGTGACAAAGGGTGGAGAGGTTCTTGTATGTGGCAGTATGTGGACGTTGCTATACTGTAGTGAGGTTTTGTGAAGTTGTGACAGCACCTTGTCTCCTTGATCTGGATTTCCATGGGCGCTGAGCTGTCGATGGGCCCCGGGAAAACCTGTTCACCGCGGACGGTTACACGAGCCGTAGGGGGAAGGACGGTGCCCCTCGTTTGGACGGGTGGCTGCCCCGGCCCACTGTAGTGGATGATGCGGGCGGGCCAAGTAAAATGTGTAGCAGTGCGCCTGCGTTAGCTGCTAAGGTTGCCCCGTAAAGCACTCGCGTATCCGTGAGAGTAGAGGAAATCGAGCATTCCATCGGGTTGTTAAATATCTCGAATTTATTCTGATAGGGGTTCCCCCATTGCCCATTTTTGTATGGATTTCCTCATAATTGGCTGGATGAATATGACCACAGATTGAAGTCTTTACTTTTAACTGAATCATACGTCGTGAGCCTTGTAGTCTCTGCCTTGTTGTTGATAACTGTTCCTCTTACATCCCTACATATTCCACTAATGGTCTTCTGTTTCAACGGCATTGCTGTAATGTCAGTGTTGTGAAAATGAGTGGCACGCGATCCCAAAGGACGTGCCCAGTGTATAGAAGAGAGAAAAATTTCGCTTCTTTCCATGATTTATACCACGTATGTAGCCACACTGTGATCATTCGCTCCTTAAGGTATTAGTAAAAATATCACTATTGGGCGTACCTACATCATGTGTGTGCATTACGCAGAGTTACATACGACCAACTCTGCAGCCATGGCCCTGTGTGTAAGTTGTAATTTTTGCAGCGAATTGTTTTTAGGTATGGTTTAACTACTGTTTCGTTTTAACTGACTCGGTAGCGTGTGTCAAATAGCAAATGTCGCCCCCATGTGCTCAAATGGTTCAAATGGCTCTGAGCACTATGGGACTCAACTGCTGTGGTCATCAGTCCCCTGGAACTTAGAACTACTTAAACCTAACTAACCTAAGGACATCACACACATCCAAGCCCGAGGTAGGATTCGAACCTGCGACCGTAGCGGTCGCGCGGCTCCAGACTGTAGCGCCTAGAACCGCTCGGCCACACTGGCCGGCCGCCCCCATGTATACGGGGTTACCCGTGAACTGTAGACTGCAGAGTACAACTTGTCAATATAAGGAGTTTAAAATTGGTTCCCTCTTACTTCTGTTTCAATTTCTGTTTTATGTTACAAAATCCATTTTCATTTATGTACAGAAAGTACGGTTAATTTCATCATCGTTAAGTGACTCAGATCGGTTGCCCTTCATGTACTCTTGGATGTGGTACGTACCCTGGTACCATCCTTTCGACCGCCCGTCCCTCGTTTGGCTGCCATAGTGCAGGAGAATACGATCAGTGGATGTGCAATCCAATATTGCTCCATTGTAGCAATTGAGGAAGAGAGATCAGGGGAAAGTGTACTTCAGCCCGTAAGGTGCTTTTCCAGAGCAACACCAAGACACCACCGAACTTAATCACACCATAGACGATCAGTTGCTCTTATCCCCTTACTCCATATGGCACTGCGTAGGGGTTACAATTTCAGCTAGGTCTTGGGTGCACATTTGGTAGCCAGAAGTGAGCAGTGGCACATCTCTTCTACTGGCAACCAAAACTCTGAAGACGATGGCTCCTTTTTACCCTCAGGGTTTGAATCATCTAACTGGTCGTGAAAGGTCACTAAGTTAACCACCTCAGACACGGATGCGATCTCTCGATGTCACGTGGTACGAGACTACCGTGCTAGAAGCCACTGCTAAATTCCAGAAGAGAAGAAATACAAGTTATATATTTTAATAGAATCAGCCTTGTGGATTTCCACGCTTTGTGTACGGGAGCCATGATAATTTGTTAAATGCCCGCTGGCGTGGAGCTCAGCGGCGGCTGGTGACCTGCCCCTCCGTCGTGAATCACTTCCGGCCTCTCCTCCCCCCCCCCCCCCCCCCCCCCCCCACACACACACACACTGAAGCGGTTGCGTGCAGGCTTCGCGGCGACAGGTACGGGTCACGCAACGCCGCTGCCATAGCGATAAACGCCGAACGAGAAGACTGTCTTACCGAAAACGTGGAAATCATATACCAGAGCGTGACACACATTCGTGTCGGGCTAAATTTCTGTAGAATCTACGAGTCACACACCAGGCGATCCTGTTGGTTTTCTGTCAATGTAGCCTTTCCTGGACGCCGAGTTCGCTAGAGAGAATTTAGGGACAAACGGCGGATCTAAGAAAAGATGGGAATCCAGATATATAGACACAGGATGCCAAAGCCTGAGTACATACGATAAAAACAAGCAGCGAAGGCAATTCAAAACATTCTCGACGAAGAACGTAGTTACGGATGTGTCTCATAAGAGCACAGCCAGGCACATTTCCTTTGGTGTCGCTGTATGTCTGGAATTTGGTTTTTGCGATGTTTAACTGAATTCAGTCCAGACAAAGACTCATCAGTCTCTCATGCGACACCCAGCCTCGGTTGCTTCCAGTTACAAACATCATTTTGAAGTGAATCCCAAATTACTGTAGTGCGATATTCGTTTTATCGATTTGTATCAACAGGGACATTAAAACATGAAGAATAATCGGCACTACAGCTGCGACTGAGCAGCGTAATTGCGTGGCGGTAGCATCCAACGCGGGCGAGGGCGGTGCTGTAGCTGTTGGAGTGCTGGTTAATCTCCCTGTTTTTAACACACATCGATAAAAGGAATATCGCACTTGAGTGATATGGGATCGCACTATCGGGCGGGCACGTAAAACTCCACTTAAAAATTATTTTCTTTACAACGGGAAACAAAATGACGATTTCCGTCGACACTACGTTTCGCATGAAAGATGGGATGAACATAATTTGTTTGGGCTGAGTCTAGCTACACATTGTAAGAACAAAATGCAAATATCTGCCTAAACACAGAAGAAAATGCACCTGACGGCTCTTAGGAGGGAGGTAACATACATGCGCACTAACATACTTTTTTCTGACACTCGATAAACGCAGATGAACACATGGTTTCAAGCTGACATGCCACTGATGAAGGATCAGTCGAGGTAGTGGGTGAGAAAAATTGAAAGTCTACCAAAGGAAAGAACAGTTCCATTTGTAGCAAAATTGATGATTGCCAATTCAAGTCTTGTTTTGGTATGACGCACTCCGATTGTCCGCACAAGAAATGAATTGTCACTGAGGAGTACTACTGGCCAATGTAATTCACACTAAAAGTCTTCATTTTACTAAGAAGAATGCAATTACGCTAAAGCGCTTTAACACATTGGTTTACCTCCCAGCAGGTACTTTCTGGTTTCAAATCCATAGGAAAGGCTAGTACAGGAAAATCATGAGATTAAAGCTAAGAAAAGTCTGCACAGTTGAATAAAATTTATTGTGTGCATGGCGTGTGAGAGTGCTGCTGTCTGGGAAAACTTCAGGTCGCTGGATACACAGCAGGTTTATGGTGTTTTTAATCGGCAGTTATGACTTATGTCAGAAAATTGAGACAACAGTTTGTGCTTGCTTCAGAGATAGTCACTCAGGAATGGGTTGTGGACTTGTATTAATGTAAGTAAAGGTTGGTGGTCATGGAAAATTTTGACTGGTCCCACAATGCTGCTCCCTCAGAGTTTTCGAGGTTGACACACGTATCAGAACTTAGCTGGTAAAAGCACAATAAGTTCCGTGAGGCAACAAAAATGTTTTAAGTCACAGAAGAAGATATAACGAATGAAAAAGAGTATGATGACGCAATAGTTAGTCAGACTGTGGCAGTAGTAGAGACGAGGAGGAGGTAAACTATGAAACCAGATTTCGAGACGTTCTACTAACTCAAAAATTCAGGGAGTTGTTTGTAGACACCCTTTTAGCGCAGAGGATATGTTCTGGTGTCCTGTGACTGATGGAGTGGTAGATACTCATTATCTCATTTTCGTCAAAATAAAAAAGGGATCTATCAAGATTTTATTCATAATAGTGCGATGGTGTGAGGCCACTAAAACAAGCATCTAACAAAATAACCAGTAACAGCAAGACGGTTCACCTCAAATATTTCTTGATCACGGGATAGGACGTCCATAGTCCAGCTGATGAGGCGATCCAAACACATGTAGCAAGATGCAGTTAGTATCAGTTGTAATTTAAACTTACCAAAAATATCCGTAGTGTATAGTTAGACTCCGTTATCTGCGTCGAACAGAAGCGCCCCCATCATGTTGACGCGACTGTTTCGTATGAAACCACTGACTTTTATATAAGAACCCCTTCGGTTTGACTTTCAAAACAGACACATCTTAAATTTTAAATGTTGTAATTTCTCCGAAACTGCTCCCAGGAATTTGGATAGTGAAACAAGGTTCCGTTCTTTCAGCATTTTGCCATACATTGGGTCATAAACACAAAAATATTTTTAGCATATTGGTATGTCCATCAATAGCAATGCAAATGAGTTTCATAGAATCGAGTTGTGTGGAAGGGGCCTGTTAGTGTTCCTGTGCGCCAGTATAGGGCAGAGGAAAGAGCGGCACGAGTGCACACTGGCACGCGGTAGGAGTCGTTTTCTGTGACACTGACAGCAACGTGTAGTTCACATGTGTTATGCGGTAGTTTGTACACTACGATGAGCTGGAATTTTTTCTCCTATCTTCCCAATACTGGCTGTACAAAACGGGACTTAATTGTGTCTCTGTGGGATAATAATATGCCCAGATGTTTACTTTCTGGGGGGTTGGGTTATTTGGGGAAGGAGACCAGACAGCGAGGTCATCGGTGTCATCGGATTAGGGAAGGACGGGGAAGGAAGTCGGCCGTGCCCTTTGAAAGGAACCATCCCGGCATTTGCCTGGAGCGATTTAGGGAAAACACGGAAAACCTAAATCAGGATGGCCGGACGCGGGATTGAATCGTCGTCCTCCCGAATGCGAGTCCAGTGTCTAACCACTGCGCCACCTCGCTCGGTGTTTACTTCCTGCAAAGTATTGTTAAAAGGTTAACTTTTTTCTTAGTTTTGTTAGGTTCAGCAGAGAAAAATAATAAAAAACGGTTCCTGGTTTGTTTTGTAGAGCAGCGTGAAGTCTTCGGAACATTTTAGCCTCATTTGTCACACAGTAATTAGTTCATCTACAGCCACTCTCCGCAAGCCACTGCACATTGCACGGGGGAGGACAAGTCGAGATGGTGGCGTACATCGATGTGCTGCCCCTTGCGTGCTGTTACCTCATCGTCTGACGGAGGAATCACGTGTCAGTGGGAAGCTGAGTGGTCAGAAATGGCGGGCAGCAAACTGCGATCGCTCTAATCGAGCACACAGGCCTGGCGGACTTCATGGCAACCACACCCGTGGTAGAAGTGCTGCTCGTCATGCTGTGCATAGCGCGTAGTCGTTTACCACACGGTTTCCTTCTGCGGCAGGACAATCCACCACTCAGAAGTTTGTGGTGGGCCACTTCCAGTTCAGCACATTTTGGCAAGGTTTTGTTTTATATGTTGATATAACGGTATCTTTCGGTTCAGATGGAAATCTGCCAACATCCTCACCGACAGTGAACAACTTTGCCTTTATGGGAAGCATTCGTCCCCCCCCCCTCCCCTCTCCCTCCCCCCCCCCCCCCCCCCCCCCCCGAGAAAGACTTGCTACGTAAGAGCGCTGATTATCGTACTATTGAGCCCCCACATGAAAAATAATCATCTGCATGGAAGAAGGTATATCGTACCACTGTTATCGAGTGTCCGCTCTGTTCCAGTCGAGTACTGAGCGAGTCGTCATACTCATTTTTCTTGATATTTTAACAGATATTCGCAATTTGTTTTTTGAATTGTGTAGCTGAAGTCATTCCAGACCGTTACGGCTCGTCACATTTCATGCGACGCCTAGTGTCAAAAGAAAGAATCAGCTGGTTTCCCATTACGAATATTTTTTTAAAATTTGGAATTTTACGTGCCCATTCGATAGACTGGTCGGAGATTATTCTAGTGCGATATTTGTTTTGTCGATCTGTATTAACACGGACAAGATACAAAGAATAACCAATAGCGCAGCATGCTTGGCGATAGCAGTCAGCGCTGCTGGAGTGCGGGTTTTTCTTGTGGTTTTAATTTCCCTGTTAATACATATCGATAAAGCAAATATCGCACTAGACTAATCTCGGACCGCTCTATCGAATGGGCACGTAAAATTTAGCTATAAAAATCATTTTGTTTCTAACGGGAAACGAACCGACGCTTTCCGGCGACACTGGGCATCGCATGAAAGACATAACGAGCACTGTTTGCCTGGGCTGATTCAAACTGCACAATGCAAAAACGAAATTGCAAATGTCTGCAGAAACACCAGAGAAAATGACCCTGACGACTGTTAGGTGAGACACCCTGTATATACACAATTGTGGCAGCATAATGGTCGGACATCACATACATTGTGTGTGTGTGTGTGTGTGTGTGTGTGTGTGTGTGTGTGTGTGTGTGTGAGAGAGAGAGAGAGAGAGAGAGAGAGAGAGAGAGAGAGAGAGAGAGAGAGAGAAAGTCACGAAATGCCTGAGCTAGAAGTGGGAGTGAGGCGAGTAATGGGGAGCGCTGCACTGCACTGCGCTACCGTAAATATCGCGGGGTTCAGGGGTCAGCGCGTGGAACGCGGCCTCGCACCTTCGGCACGCGATCGCTCTCGGCCGTAGCCTACCGCCGCTCGCCTAGCGCAAATATCGCACCCGCGCGGTCGGTCATCCCGGGCCACTGGAATTCCTGGAATGTGCGACGGGTCGCCGCCCCATCTCGCGTTAATAACGCGGCCTTGTCGTTCTGCTGCAGCCGTAGCCAGGCCACCGGCGCCATATGGTCGCTGGCACGAGTACACGGGCGCAAGTGGAACTCGCAGTTTCCATACAGTCGTCTGCATTAAGCCTCAGTCATCATTCCGCTGCATCTTACGAAGTGAGAGTCTAAGCTCGAGACGTTAGACCTGTTACCACTTTCCATACTACTACAAAGTTTCAGCCTTAATTTTCGTACGAGTTTCTTTCTTCGCTGCCTGTCCCTCATTCGTTCATAAAGCCACAAGCATACAAGGAGTGAAAGCCTGCTGTAGTTAGAAACACATGCTGAAGCTCCGTCCCAACACAGTATATGTACTTCTAACGGGCTGGCTGTTCCCAGGGTAGCGCCACTTGCATTCTTCGTGGACCTTGGTCGCTGCCTCGTAAATCAGAGAATGTTTGTTTCAGTCCCATGTCGGCCTTGGGAGTGGGTTTTGGAAGTTCCACTCTACTTTGTTTACCGTATGCAGAACAAGAATAATAAGTATAAAGCCAAACATACGTCCATCGATGAAAAGCACACGCTATATTAAAACGCCGTCTACAGACCTGATTAGACTCAAACACAACGCCTACGTCATTCAGTGCTACACAAAAATGTGCCATCGTCGTCGTTTCCATCCACCGTTTGGTAAAGATATATTCTAAATGTATCCAAAGATTACAGATTACGGCTTTCCACACGCAATCATTACCTTAACTTCCTCCAGGCCATTGTCTACGTCGTTCGCATTAGATATTCAATAAGGAAATTTCTTAGTTCATCTGCCGTGGTTGGTAGGGCTATTCATTTTACTCTTCTTCCATTTCAGATCATCCACTTTGATACCCTCAACACCTGTCTTTTTCTTTGACTCGATTATTTCGCCGCAATGCCCCGTTTGAAATGCTAGTTTGGTAACTTTCATTATAACGTTTGTGTTTTTAGATTTCGTGTCTCTAGATTGTAACCGGCCGCACACATCAGTTACAGCTTTTCAGACATACTTATTTGAATATATTTTTGTTGTGTGGTCCAATTTCTTTATTTGATGGCAAACCGTGTTTGTTCTCCTCTAAGTTTTTTTCCAATTTCAATCACTCATCGTTCTCAGCTATCCAGTAACTCAATTTTTACAATGAGTTCGCTGACGTCATTGTTAATCCTATGTCTCTTCCTTTTGGCGTAGTGGCTGCACATCACTTTGGCCACCTAGTGGTTAGTTGTTGGCACTACTCGCACCCCTGCTCTCCTGACTTAACCAGTTGTTTGTGTTTCAGCAGATTAAAATACACAAGTATTAACCCATTCCAGAGAACAACCTCTTTCAGCAGTGCATCACACGACACAGAGACAAACGGGTGCGGATATGTAAACATTTGACGATTGAAGTATTGGAAATGATAGCTGCACTGATGAGTCGTGAAACCTACGGTAGAGATCGATGGTAGGGTAAAAGAGGGATGAAAACCACGCGAGGCGCAAGATTCCTCTTGCTGCTACGCCACATTCCAGGCCAATGAGGACGAACTCATAAGGGAAAATTTTCCACGGCACGGAATGTGTGTACTTAAAGTCGCCTAACCATACGCAGTGCCGAAACTGCGCAGCCGTAAGAGAAGATGTGTATCACTAATTTCTCTTTCGTACAGTGATCTTTGGAAATCAACCGGACAGATTAAACTTCAGAGGCTGGAAGGGAGCTCCCGTATCTTCGCCTTTCGGAGGGTAAAGCACTATTTTCATCTGTCAAGAAATTTCACTTGAACACACAGTCCGCCGCAGAGTAAAAGTTCTGTCTGGAGCAACTGCTCTCGTCTCACTGCCTCTCAATCGACAGCTTGTTAAGGATTATGAAGGCAAATAAACAGAATTGAGTCACTAAAAGATTCTGTATTTTTTTCAATAGATCACTGCAGATGCAGAAGATAAGTTGAAATTTTACAGAGAACTTAATGCTGCTTTAGGGAAACTATAAAAATTTGTTTCCGGAAAATAAAGTACACTGCATAGACACCAAAACTGCAGGTTTGATCCAAAACAGAAGTGGAGTCTTCCACGCTTTGTCTTCAAGTTAATAACCGTATAATCGGACTGGTGTAGGTGATGGGAGTATACGGCGCACAATGTGTTGTGTACATGTTATCTAAGATCACTGCTCTAGATCAGTGGTCTAAAAAACTGGTGTTACGTAAACCAGAAATATAGTTTTTTATTTGTTAGTTTGAAACATGATCGACGAAGGAAATATTATACTATCGGAGCGGAAGCAACCTCCTCCACCCGCATGCTTGTGAAACAGGTTGGGTAGGGTCGACAGTTCCGTTTTGGCTCGAAGGACTGGGTTAATTTATCATCACATAATCACTCGTACATAGATTATTTTAGTCCTACAGTTCTCTGATTGTCTGGGTCCGACTACTAGATGAGACACACTACTCTACGATATTCCCCCGTCTTGCCCTCTCAACTGGTTCCTTCGAGCGTTACGGAAATGTCCGAAAAATTTTGTCAGAATTACAATCTACAACTACATATATACTCCGCAAAACACTGAACAAGGTCGTGGCGAAGGTTACTTCGCATCAAAATTAGCTATTTTTTTTTCTTGTTCATTTCGCTTGTTGAGCGAGGGAAAATGATTGCATCTCTCTGGAGGCGTTCTAATTGCGCTAATTGTACTGATCCCCTACGCGAGTACTACGTCGGTGGTAGGAAACTGCCATGTCTTCCTCAAAAACCAGTTCTCCGAATTAATTCAAATGGCTTTCACAAGAATTTCGTCCCCTTTCTTCCAGATATTCTTGTTTCAATTTCCCAGGCATCTCTGTTAAAATTTTCGTGTAGGTTATAAGGACCCGTCAAGATTGAAGCGACGTGTCTCTAGATTTCTTCGGTGGCTGCCGTCAGGCGGGCTTTGTAAGGACTCCGGACGCTTGAACAGTACTCCACGACTGGTCACACTGACGTTTCGTATTTGAGTCCGTTTACTGATGCACTGCTATTTTCCAAAACCCATTCGACAGATCTCTCGCTTCCATTCGCCTTCCTTGATTCTGATTATATAGTTCATATTTCTGAGTAAAGAAAAAAGAAGTAACATTTCAGAGACTTTACTGGCCTCATAGATACATGATTTTATGTGTATACACTGAAGGGGGGAATGAAAATTTGTATCAAGATCGGGGACTAGAACCCGGGTCTCCTGCTTATTAGACAGGTGCGCTAGCCACTAAGCCACCTTGGCACAGCAGTTCGTACAACTGCACAGATTATCCTGGCACGCCTCTAATTTAAATTTAAAATAGACTGGGGCGGCAGTGAGAATCTGGATCGAGGAGGGAGATGTGCCAGGGTAAACCGTGCAGTTGGGCGAACCGCTGGCTGGGTGGCTAGCGCACCTGCCTAGTAACCAGGAGACCCGGGTTCGATTCCTGGCCGTGGTACAAATTTTCACTCACCGCTTCAGCCTATATACATAAATAGAGGCAAAACGAGTGAAGGAGCAGCGCCAGTAACTCAGAGGAAATGAATAATCATTCTGGACGAGAAGGAAAGGAAAACTGTTACCGTTGTAGTTTATTAGCGATCTTTCACCCGTTGCATCACTAGCAGAAGTGCTGGGAATGTCCCGGTAGATGAAAAAGCGAAGGGATAGAAATGACAAAGTGTTCTTAAGTCGCTTCACCGAGAATAACAGTCTGCTTACAACTACGTACTTGACGGTACAGGTGCCATGAGTTGTAAATTTGGACTGAAAACGGTTATTATCGGTTTTCCGCAACGCAGATTTCTCATACGATTTTTCCTGTGCTCACCGCAGAAGTAGTGCCTTTTCAGCTCCTGCATGTAGCATATTAAAGCCCATTATGGCCAGTGAACAGTATATCGCCACCTTGCCAGAAAAAGGCAACGAAAGTCATGGTTGGCTTGACAGAAACGTCCAACGGCTGTTACCCAGAGTGTTGTACAGCTACCACCCCCCCACCCACCCACCCCCCCTTGCTTTCCGCCCCCTTCCCTTTTTTACACTTGAAACTTACAGTTGTGGATAAAGGGATGTAAGGCGAAAGGTTAGCGTCCATGTATCATCATGTGTCACCTCCTGTTACTAAGTTATTGACTTAAATATCTCAGGAACAGGTAGGCCTTTGCCAATCGCAGTTTCAGTTAAGTACAACACATATTGAGTAAAATGTCTGATCTCAATAATAGGGCAATAAAAGTAGGTAGGCCTTGATTAAAAGAGAGTTTCAGCTAATCCAAATTATGAAACAGCTATTGATTTAATTAAAAGTGAACAGGCAGGACCTTAATAATAACAAGTTCAGTTAAGTAATATTACCAAACAGAAAGCCGGCCGCTGTGGCCGAGCGATTCTAGGCGCTTCAGTCCG
The DNA here is from genome assembly GCF_021461395.2 of Schistocerca americana. Lineage (NCBI taxonomy): Eukaryota > Metazoa > Arthropoda > Insecta > Orthoptera > Acrididae > Schistocerca > Schistocerca americana. The sequence goes on from NC_060122.1 coordinate 672,854,446, forward strand.
GAACCGCGCTGCTGGTACGGTCCCAGGTTCGAATCGTGTCTCGAGCATGGATGTGTGTGATGTCCTTAGGTTAGTTAGGTTTAAGTAGTTTTAAGTTCTAGGGGACTGATGACCTTAGATGTTAAGCCAGAGCTGGCTGGCCGGGCTACGCACGAAGTCGGCACTCGAAGTCGACTACCGATTCAAACCGGCCCACATTCATGCCCAGCAACCACTCGTCGGACTCCGTGCCCACAGATCGAGCTATTGGCGCTAGGAATTCGGAAGGCGACGGCAGCAACACCGCAACAGTTCAATACTCTAACGCGCACTACGGTTAGTGTCTATATGTCTACATGGAAGGAAGTATGGCTAGTGCTTTAGAACAAGTACATCAATTTCAAAGAAAATTTGTACTACCCTAACTACCAGGTTTCTAAAGTCTGGTCTTACAGAGAAGGCGTGGTTTTCATAATTGCTCAAGGCAAACGCCGGTTTTTTTTTTTTTTTTTTAGATTTTTTGAGATCTTTCCCACATTTTCCACTCGTAGTTGCATCTGGCGTTACGTTTTGCTTCTTGATTAGGTCAACCTATCCAGTGTAACCTGCAACACACCAGCGGGTCTGTAATTATTTTGGTCAACTACCTGGTTCAAATGGCTCTGAGCACTATGGGACTCAACTGCTGTGGTCATCAGTCCCCTAGAATTTAGAACTACTTAAACCTAACTAACCTAAGGACATCACACACATCCATGCCCGAGGCAGGATTCGAACCTGCGACCGTAGCAGTCGCACGGTTCCGGACTGCGCGCCTAGAACCGCGAGACCACCGCGGCCGGCTCAACTACCTGGTGCCGCATATTTCTTTGATCGAGAGTGGAAGCGTGGACACGTTTGTCCACTCAGCAGCTGGCGAAGTAGTAGTGCACGTGCTATCGTCGGTTTCTGTTATTAGATTTATTAAATTCAACGAACGCGATTCGACGTAAATATTTTGTTAGGCCAGCTATTCCTCACATACGATTGTAGGAGACAACAGTCCTGCAAGAGAACAGGGGATAGGATCGTCCTGGCATGTTCGATTTTCATTTCAGTCTTTACCGCTTACCTGTTTCTTTCAATGCGGTCCAACTTTGACCGTACACTACTAAACTTGCTTACATTCACGACGAGAAAATGCCGAGCCATTAATTTTTAACTTCTCGGTATGTTCAATGTTTCAAATACGAAATAATTTTAGTTTGATCTTGTTTTAATCTTCTGTTGGTTATGCCTGCCATTGTCCGAAATAATAGAAATGAAGAAAATAAATCCAGTGTCTCTCTTTGTGACGCACGCTTTTCTCACGGAGCGCGTTGTCCACTTGGTCCTCGGTCACAGGGCAAATAGCAACTGCGCACTTGAGTGTGACATTTGTCCCGGGCTGTCGTCACTTTTGTTGCTCCTTATAGCATCGGAGGCAGGTCAGCGTACCGGCCTTGAAGTGATTCGTTTTAAGTCACCTCCAGTCTCTTCTCGACTCATCGGCTTGGCAGTGAGTGGTTTTAAAAAGACGACCCGGCTCCGGACGTAGGAGTAGAGCCGCTGATGAAGGTCACGGGCGCGGCAGCGGCGGCGGCAGCAGCAGCAGCCGGACGCCGTATGGGAGCCGAGCCGCAAGGTCAGGGCAAGGTCGCGGCCATCAGTCGCTGACCCGGGGTCCTGTACAGTGTACAGGAAACATCGGCGCACCAAGCTCTTCTCGACAGCGGCCTAGAATTTGGGACAGATGAACTATCCACTAAAAGCAAGCAGCGTGAATCAATGTATGGAACAGCTTACCGGTAACAAGTGATCACCCTGCCCCAATTTTTTCACTCTAATGTCTTGAAGTAATACGAAACAGGCACCGTGGTCGCCAGTTTCTCATTTCCGGAACAGCGTCGTCAAGGAGACTGGAGGAAACTGTATGTTCAGGAATATCGTGTATTGGAACAGTTGTTCGGACGTTAGAAAACGATGTGATCTTGTATTTAAATTACTGTAAACATCGCGCTACCGAGTCCAGGTGTAGCGGTGACGTTCACCAGGTTGCCACGGTTCTCGGGCGCTAATTCTGTGGGGGAGCCGAGGGAAAGCGGCGCATGTATCCGAAACTCCCTTCTCCGCATGCCGCATCCTGGCCAGAGTCATCCTCAGTGACACTGCCAATGGAAGAAGAAGGTGTAGCGGAGAAGCCAGTGTTTCACTGTTAATACTACGAAGGTGAGTTGATAACTCTGGTACAAAGGCTAGAAAAAATGTTTGTTTGGAAACATCTCACCCTACTTCTCTACATAGCCTCCTTTGAAGGACATACACTTGGTCCAGCGATCCTCCAACTTCTTCGTCCAATCGGAAAAATAGCTCTGCAAATTCTCGTTGACTGCAACTACCACTTCCTCGTTTGATGAAAACTCTTTCCCAGCAAACTGAAGTTCCAACTTACGGAACAGGAAGAAGCCACTGGGGCCTAAGTCTATTGAAGAGGGTGGATGATGAACCAATTCAAAGCCCACCTCGTGAAGTTTCGCCACTGTTATCGCTGATGTGTGGAATGGTGCATTATCTGGATGAAACGGCATTTTTTTGCGTGCCGACCTTCGTCTTTTTTCAGCCAACGCAAGTTTCAGACGGTCCAACAATTAAGGATAATTCGATCCAGATATGGTTCTCCCTTTTTGCAAGTAATCTGTAAGGATTATTCCTTGGGAATCCCAAAAAAACGATGGCCGTCACCGTGGTAGCTGATCTCTTGTGAAGAACTCAGGTTTTACCAGCAGTCTCAAATCAGCGCAAAAATAATTGCGGATCCTGATTAATTGTTGCCAGACATTTTGTTGAAATGTTATGCCAGATGGGCATTTGGTCGACTGTGTGGAAGTGTCTTTATAGCCAGTTAGCTGTGCAGGATATTATGCACTAGCTCAGTTGAGGTGCCTACAGTCTCAGCATTCTCACGAATTTTTATTCGGCGGTATTGCGTTACCACGTCAAGGATTTTGTCAATGATTTCCTTTGTGGTGACTTCAGTTGGGCAGCCGGAGCGCCCTTCGTCTTCAAAGCTTGTCCGACCACGTTTAAATTCCTTAATCCAGAAGTAAACGGTCTTGAGTGATGGTGCAGAGCCCACGTGAACTACATTCAATTCCGTCTCGATTTGTGCCGCAGTCCAACCTTTGAAATGAAAATGTTTAATAACAGCGCGGAACTCGGTTTTCTCCATTTTCAGTCGCAGTCGACACGCTGACCATTTCAGACGGTTGTCAACAATGTACTGTTCGCTGGACATTGTTGAAATTCTTTGTACGATTCTTGGAACAATCGAGCTCCCGACAGTGAAGGCGCAACAAAATTGTTCCATTCTTTAACAGACTTACCGAACGACCCTTGTATTGTTCATGCATGTTACTTTGAAGGCAAAGCCGAAGGGCTAGAAGTTGTGTTCACATGAGGCAGTAGGCCCCTTTACTGCTGCAACAGAAAAACAGTACTTTGCTGCATCGTGAGACACTGACGCTAAGATCTCGGTGCGATGGGGATATATCGTGCCACTTTGGGTGAGATTTTGGTGAGTTGTTCCTTCAACGCGTAGACTGCTGCCCTACTTGCCGCAGTGAACAACGACAAGTGCCGTGTGCGAGGTGTCTCGGGGCTGTGAGCCGCGCTGTTTTTACTGCCCGCGGAGCCGGCGATTGCGGGCTGGTCGCGCTTCTTTTGTGGCCGCCGTAAAAAGAGGCAGCGCGGCGCGGGATCACCGGGACGAGGGCCGTTTGTCTCGCGCTGCGCCATTCTGCCTGCCAGCACGCGTCACGCCGCGCCTGCGGGGCCACCAGGGTACTGGCGCAGCGTGACACAGCCAGTAAAGTGCTCGATACGCCACCACTTTGTCCCAAAATATCTCAAGTCTTCCAGTCACAAGAAGAGTATTTCTGCTATGCTTCTCAGTCCTGATTGAGTGTACTCTTAATATCCAGTAAGCTGTGGTAGTTAGAGGTGTGTCGAAGAATACGAGTTTGAGAGAGAAGTTACATCTCAGGAAGTGGTATGAATGTTTCCTTGTGATACTACCCACATATGGAGTGTTGTATACCTCTTCAGATGTGATCTATATTCCTCTGTACATAATGATGAAATCATGAATAAGGATAAGGGGTGATCAAAAAGTTTCCGTTATACAGCCGTACATTCTTGAATCGATATGCCAGTCAGGGAAATATTCGTGAGCATTGAGCAAACATTGCCCCGACGCACCAGGCTGAAGATACCCGTTTGGTAAAACACGCTGCGTCGGAAAATCTCCAACTGCCTGCTGTACCACCTCGTCCGACAGGAATCGTCGACCTTTCAAGGCCTCTTTTAAGGGACCCAAGGCGCTATAATCATCTAGAGAGAGATCGGGACAATAGGGCGGCTGCTCGACTGTCTCCACTTGATGAATGAAAGGGGTTGGCCTCCCAGGTCGACCATCCCGCGACGGTGCTCTTCGACAGACGTGCTTCTCCCATTCACGTTCTTAATTCTCCGATGGGTGTCTACCGGTATTCTCCTTCGGCAGCCAAGAAAAGAGTAACGGCACACTGGTCCTGTCTGGACGCATTTGGTAACAACGTTGCCATAATTCACTTTCTCACATTTACAGCGGAAAGACACGAATCCACACTAATCCCTTGTCTACACATCGTTACTTATATATCCGCATCGCACTCGCGCTACATTGTATAAACGCTGCAGCAACACCCTCAAACGGAAACTTATTCAACGCCCCTTGTGCTACTGTTCCTTTCAAATCTCTTTTAATGAAATCACGTGGATAATTTATGATGGAAAGACTTGACAAAGCTCAAGCTAACAGACTGTGTTACTTAACTTGCAAGAACTGCTTCAACGGTGACAAAGTGTAAGTTACTGATGGGTTACACCTTTTTAAATAACGTCTATTATTTAACTTGATGTCTTCCTAAGAAACATGGATAAAACGCTTCCACATGCTCTCGGCTATCTTCTCACAAAATAGTAGCGGTAAGGTGGCATCTACCATTTATGTTCTGTTAACACAGTGCTACGTGTAAAAAGCTGGTGCCTGGTGGAGCTACAGGCATACAGTTTGCTGCCTCTTACGTCGCACTGTTTTGAGAAAAGCTTAGGATGATCTGCTCTTTTGCTTTCTTTCACCTTTCTCCTAAAACTATTCAGCTCATTCACGTATGGAAGATTTGACTGGAATGGTAATTTCTTTAACACTTTTATTACCTTCCTAATACAAAAACTGCATGATTATTTTACCAGTAACAGTTGCTTTTAGAGCGCGTCATATAATAGTTGGATGTAGCCGACTCCTAATTAAACGAAGTGGCAAAACGTGAAAGTTACAGCTATGTAACAGGCAATGCTGTAAATCGTAGTGTAAATTTTGAGTAGTTAAAATATCTTATCGTTTATAAGCGTGTTATGTAAGGTCAGGCAGATATGTTCTGCACCATTTTCTATGAAACGTTCTAATGAATTGCATTAGATTCGCTGAAATGAAATGAGCAGTTCCGTGGGGAATAAATCTATGCAGTTCCCTTGAAATGAAATATCATTGAAGTAGCGCTCTTAGTTGATGAGCTCCTATGAATTTGTGCCAGATCGGGCTTGAAACCTGATTTTCTACTTTTTCCGGAGACTCGCATTAACTGTCGCACTCTCTGAGCGCGCCTCCATACCCCCGTGGTTCCAGTTGGGATTTGTGACCACCACTGCTAGAGGTTCTGCGCTGGGTTGTGTCGGAACATCTCCACTGGTGTAACAGATCTGGTGGAGGATCATGGCTCATTCTGCCACAAAAATATGTGCGGTATCAACTGAATTTTATTTATTGTCAATAAATGCGTGGTGTCACAGTGTTGGGAAGCGATAGGATCCACAGAAAAATATCAGGTCATGTCCTTTGACACTGTGAGAAAGCCTAATGGTGAAGGCTTTTTAGGACGTGCAGGAATCCTGGAATCGACTCCTGGTCTGGCAAAAATTTTCAGTAGTCATGACATTAACGTTACGTTGGAGTTCAGTAATTCCGAGCGTGATTTCACTGACATGATTTCACGTCATTGTGTCTTTTGATTTTGTCTCCACGTCTTTCTTTTCAGAGCATACAACTTAGTTCACAGTGAACCACATCGTCCACCAGTTCCCACATGCTTCTTCATGTAGTGCTCAGATAAAATAAATGGGAACGTTACTCACACTCAAAGTATCTTGTCAAGGCTGGATACATGCTCAGGTATTATAATAGTTAAGTCCCAGCGTAGCATGAACGTTTATTAATCACATTTTCAAATACTGTCTTACTGAGAAATAAAGCCGGCCGAAGTGGCCGTGCGGTTAAAGGCGCTGCAGTCTGGAACCGCAAGACCGCTATGGTCGCAGGTTCGAATCCTGCCTCGGGCATGGATGTTTGTGATGTCCTTAGGTTAGTTAGGTTTAACTAGTTCTAAGTTCTAGGGGACTTATGACCTCAGCAGTTGAGTCCTATAGTGCTCAGAGCCATTTTGAGAAATAAAAATAAGTAATTACTTACGTCACATGTGTGTCTGAAATTTCGAATTATAGAAACGTTTTTATGTTGGTTCTTCTTCTTCTTCTTCGCGGATGGGTCACTTAGGACCACGCGTAATCAACATTTGTTGGCCTTCCTTTTCGCCCAGTATTCCTTCATAAACAACGAATGGGCTAGCTTTCGTTGCGTAGACCATGTATGTCGATTAGTTTTTCTCTCTTCTTCCTCAAAACCCCGTGTGTTTGTGATTTTTCTGATTTCATTTCTATCATGTAGATTTGGAGACTCTAATTCTCTCAGGTCTTTTTCCGTCTGTCTGTACCAGTTCGGTCTTGTAGTTTTGTTCTTTAAAAATGTATGTATTTTGTGCGTTAACCTGTTTGAGTCCATTCTTTCTAAGTGCCCCATGAATTGGATTCTTCTCATGCGCATTGTGTCTGTTATTTTGGAGATATTTATATATAGTTCTGCATTGGGTTTTGGATAATGTACCCCATCTTTAGTTCTTGGTCCTAGGATTTTCCTCATTATCTTACGTTCTTTCACTTCTAATTCATCTTTTAGTGTTCTGTGTTGAAGGTTTAGTGTCTCAGATGCGTAGAGAGCTTCGGGTCTAATTACTGTTGTGCAGTGTCGTATTTTGCAGTTCCACGAAAGACTCTTTTTGTTGTATATGTTTTTTGTTAACTGAAACGCCGCCTCCATTTTCTGGACTCTTGACCTGACAGATTTCTTTTCATTACAATTTTCTGCAATCCATTCACCTAAATATTTAAATTCTTTTACTCGAGAGATGTAGTTATTACCAATTTTGAGATCAGAAGGTGCATCTTAGACGTCAGTCATAAATTTTGTTTTATCAAATGAAATTTGTAATCCTATTTTAGCTGCCTGTTCTTGTAATAATTCTAGCTGTTTCTGTGCATCGGTAATGTCTTGTGCGATCAGTGCCATGTCATCAGCAAATGCTAAACAGTGTAATTCTATACCCTTATGTTTTGGTCCCAGTCTATGTGCTGGTGCACCTGCTTTTTTCCATTCTCTAACAACTTTTTCAAGAGCACAATTGAAGAGCACTGGGGACAGTACATCCCCTTGTCGTACTCCTGTGTCTATTTAAAATTCTGTGCTCAATTCTCCCATAAATTTTACTTTGGATTTGGTCTCCGTGAGTGTTTCTTTTATGATGTTTGTTGTCTTTTGATCTAGTCCAAATTCTGCTAATACTTCAAAAAGGGATTCTCGGTCTATACTGTCATATGCTTTTTTAAAGTCGACAAATGTGATGACATAACTTTTGTTTGAAGTACTTTGTAAATATTTCATTGAGTTTTTCAAGTTAAGGATTTGTTCTACGCAAGATCGACCTTTTCTGAACCCACCTTGGTATTCGCCTAGTTTTGAATCCAGCTGTGATTCTGCGCGGTTTAGTAGGGCTTTAGACATAATTTTGTATGTTATTGACAATAAAGAGATTCCACGATAGTTGTTGGGGTCTGTTTTACTTCCTTTTTTGTACAGAGGATGTATGATTGCAGTCTTCCAATCTGTGGGGATTTTTTCAGTTTTCCAGATTTCATGAATAATTTCTTTGAGTTTTGCAATAAGATTTTCTTCTGCATTTTTCCATAATTCTGCGATGATTTGGTCTTCTCCTGATGCTTTGTTATTTTTCAGTGACTGAATTATCTCTTTAATCTCTTGTAAACTTGGTGGCTTTGAGTCTGGGTTTGGTTGTGTACGATGGAACTCAAATTTTTCTGCAGGCTTTTCACAAATCAGTAATTTAGAAAAGTATTTTGCAAGAATTTCACAGTTTTCAGTGTTGGTATGAGCAATTTCCTCATGGTCATTTTTGAACTGTAGTGATGGAGGAGAGTACTTTGTTAATTTTTGTTTGAATACTCTGTAGAAATTTCGGGAATTGTTTTTCTTGAAATCATTTTCTATGTCTTGCAATTTTTTGTCTTCGTGTTGTTTACGGACTGTTCGTATTGCTTTTGTGACTGTTTTCCTGGTATCTTTGAGATCTTCCAGGGTCTTTTGATCTTTGTTGCACAACCAATTTTGCCACGCCTGTTGTCTGAGATTTATCAGTTGGTCACACTCATCTGTCCACCATGGGTGTTTACGTGTTCTTGTTTGCGGTGCTACAGTTTCAGCTGCATTTAAAAGTCCTGCTTGCAGTTGTTGCCAATTTTGTGGTTTTAAATTTTGCGTTTCTTTTGTAAATTGTTCATTGCCATTTATCTTTTGTACATCATATTTACGGTGTGGAGATTTCTTAGTGAATTTTCTTTTCTTTACCGATTTGTGCATTGAAATCGCCCATAAGGATTTTGACATGGTTATTTGCGATTTTTTGGAGAATATTATCTAATTGGTTCCAGAATTCTTCTACTTCTATTTTGTTTTTGTTAGTGATGTTAGTTGGTGCATGTCCGTTGATTAGGGTGTATATCTTTTAGCTGATTTTATTGTCATCGTGGAGAGCCGACTCGAGTAAGATTTGAAAGTTGCGACTGAATCAAGTATTGATGTATCTACTATAAATCCAGTTCCAAATTGTGGACAATTTGCCATGGCTCGTTTTCCAGGTTTTCCTTCCGAATCAAAAGGATTTTCATCTGTATATCGTGATTCCTGAAATGCAATAATTTTGATTTTACGTTCTCTGGATTTGTCTAGGATGTTTTTTAGTTTTCCCATTTTAAAAGAGAATTTACATTAAATGTCAGCCAAATTCTAGATTTTGGTTTGATTTTGTTATTACGGGGTTTTGAGGTTCTCCGATTTACCTCCATGCACACTTCTGTGGTCTCCCCAGAGTCTGAATAGACCACTTGCGGTTTTTCAACCGTGGGATTTGACCCACTGGGGTAATTTGTCTTTGAAGGTGCTGTATCCATGTTGATTTAATTGGACTGGGTTTGTGACTGAAATTGAGATTTCAGTCTGGTTAAGCTCAGAGTTCCGCTTCTGAGTTTTATAGATCAGCCGCCACTAAGATGTGGAACAGACGCTGTAGGGTTACCGCCACTAACCTGTGGAACCGTCGTGCCCTTTGTCGAAATAACCTTGGACGATAACTTTTATAGTATCCCAAAAAGCAAGGTTGCCTCTTCCGCCAGTTCCGCCGTACCGATGATCTTCATCTCCGCCTTCACTGCCGTTGAGGTCTTCAATCTTATGTTGGTTATAAGTTTTAACTCAAAAATTTAACACAGAAACAGCAGCCCTATCGAGTTTCAGCACTGTAGGGTTTCTAACTTCCTAGCTCCAAGAGGAGCAGAGATATGGGCAAAACCGTTTCTTCGAATCGATGGTTATAGACTGCCCTCCATGACAGGCATGTTTGTAGGAACAGTATTGGCCTGCCAGATCAATCTGCTTTTCAGAGCAGCCTACATGTCAGGGGCAAGAAACGCTTTTCCAGGTCCCAACATGTAGACTGCTCTGCATGATAGATGTGTTGGGTTGGAGTAGTATTGGCTTGCTTTATCGACTTACTTCATTTGGTGGCCTGTACGTCAGGGCCAAATAAATGATTTTCAAGACCCTAGTTGTGGAGCCTGTCCTGCATGACAGGCTTATTGTGGGAGTAATATTGGCCTACTTTATTGCAGGTAGCCTTGCCGCCGCTGTTGGGCGAGGTTGGCACTTGGATGGGTGACTATGCGCATCTGGTGGGTGCTGTTAACAAGTGGGATGCACTCAGTCCTTGTGAGGCCTATTGAAGAGCTATTCGATAGAGAATTAGCGGCCACAGTCACGAAAACTGACAACAACTGGGAGAGCAATGTGCTGACCACATGCCCTGCCACATCCGCATCCATAGACGCCTATTGGCTGAGGTTGGCATGGCAGTCGGTCAGTACGGTGGAGCCTTCCAAGGTCTGTTCAGAAGGAGAGTTTCTTAATTGCAGGGGTACACAAGCCAATGAGTATGAGTATGAATGGGGACAGGTTGAGATGAATAGAGGGAGGGGGATATATATATATATATATATATATATATATATATATATATATATATATATATATATATATATATAGTGTGTTACGAAAAGGTACGGCCAAACTTTCAGGAAGCATTCCTCATACACAAAGAAACAAAATAAGTTATGTGGACATGTGTCTGAAAACGCTTACCTTCCATGTTAGAGCTCATTTTATTACTTCTCTTCAAATCACATTAATCATGGAATGGAAACACACAGCAACAGAACGTACCAGCCCGACTTCAAACACTTTGTTACAGGAAATGTTCAAAATGTCCTCCGTTAGCGAGGATACATGCATCCACCCTCCGTCGCATGGAATCCCTGATGCGCTGATGTAGCCCTGGAGAATGGCGTATTATATCACAGCCGTCCACAGTACGAGCACGAAGAGTCTCTACATTTGGTACCGGGGTTGCGTAGACAAGAGCTTTCAAATGCCCCCATAAATGAAAGTCAAGAGGGTTGAGGTCGGGAGAGCGTGGAGGCGAGGAATTGGTTCGCCCCTACCAATCCGCCGGTCACCGAATCTGTTGTTGAGAAGCGTACGAACACTGCGACTGAAATGTGCAGGAGCTCCATCGTGCATGAACCGCATGTTGTTTCGTACTTGTAAAGGCACATGTTCTAGCAGCACAGGTAGAGTATCCCGTATGAAATCATGGCGGTGAATCGAGGAAGTACAGTACATACCGACGAAACTAAAATGAGCTCTAACATGGAAATTAAGATTTTCCGGACACATGTCCACATAACATCTTTTCTTTATTTGTGTGTGAGGAATGTTTCCTGAAAGTTTGGCCGTACCTTGAGAGAAAATACATGGGGGAGATAGACACAGAGAGGGGAGGATGGAGGAGGTTTATTCAATACATGTGTTGAACGCATATATGAAAGCGGAGCTGCAGAGAAAAGGTTAGTCTAAAATAAAATAAATTCAGTCTTTATGAAATAATCATTTGAATTTGCAGCTTTGAAGGTAAACTACAGTAAACGTTTGGTTGAGCTTCTTATTATGGACCTTGGAAGTATTGCTCCCATTACATGTTGTTCCATTGTAAATAATTGTTAAAATGTGCGTATAATCTTAAATAAGTAATCACTATTGTGGAGACTTAGCTACCTTTAATAGAGAGATCTACCTTAACCAAGTACGCGAGTCATCATCCGGGACCCATTTTCCCACTTTCTGCACCTTTCTCATAGATTTCAACCGAAGAGAACCGGTTTTATGCGTCACATGGAAATTTTCCGCTGGTTGCTGTCGAGTTTGAGAACCATCTTCATCCAATAAAGCCTGCAATTCGTTGCCTTCTTACTTTTTCGGTGGTTTCCCGCGCTCGTCGTTTCTCACTTCAAAATCACCACTTTTGAATTTTTTGAACCACTCGAAACATTGTGTTTTCCCTAGAGAATGTTTGCTGAAAGTTCGAAAAGCATTCCATGCTATTCAGCTGCAGTTTTCTTCAAATGATAATAGAAAACCAACACTGTCCGCAAATCGTAGGTAGTAGGCACAAAACTCGACATGTTTACCGATGTGACACAGATACCGGTGTATGGAACTTGGATTACTGAATGTTGACATTCGTCGTCAGCCGTTACAGGAAGCAGATGGCGCTGCAGACGCGGTCTCGCAGGCCATACACTGACTGGTAGCACCATGTATAGGGAAATTCCGGTTTCATGCTTCTACACCTGGTGGTTCAGTAGAGAGGTACTGTCAAAAGTGAGTTTATAAGGACTGGTCGTATGTCGTGCTTGGATAGCTCAGTCGACGAGAGCATTGTTTGCGACAGGCAGGGTTCGGGCGGCAGTCCGGATTACAGTTTTAATCTGCTAGAAATGTTAAATACAACATCTATATTATATGCAACACAGTATTTTGTTCAAATTCTGATCACGGCTGTTTCGTGCTGGGACTTCGGTACGTGTGGCTTCTTATGTGCTTATCACCATATTTTTCCAGCCAACCTGAAGACGCCTTGTGTAAGGCGAAATGCGTCATTGGAGGATAAATAAAATAAGAAATCCGGTTCTTCAACCAAATATGTTTATTCTTTCACACTGTTACTACTGTTTGGTGTACCACACCGTCATGGATCCGAAAAAGTTGGATCGAAATTACTTAGTTTCTTCTTTATGTACTTGCTTTCAGAAGTAGTCAACAGAAGCATTGACACAGTAGTACGGCCAACAATTAAAGCAGGTCTGTTAATATATTTTGTGTATTGTGCCAATTGCTATCGTGACAGCCTGAAGTTTCATTATGTGATTTCAATTAATTGCTCTTCATCTCTGCTCGCATATGTCATTCATCGCTAAGTAGATATTTAATAGTAAGTGCGGAAGAACCATTACTAAAAGAAAAAAGGTGCTGATTTTCCCATTGATATTGTAAATACAGCGACCATCCCGTTGGTAGTAGTAGACTCCAATTATTTTATATCCTTGTTAAGTACACATATTGCTAGCTGTGGTGCACACTAGTCGTAACATGAGTTTGTAGCCCAGGAAGTCCTGCATGTTTCTGAAAACCTCTGGAAAATATTAGAATTGGAAGGCATGTTACGTTAGTCAAATTTTTTTCTTCATGCCATTCGATTATGGAACAAAACTTAACTCCAAATCTTTCGGTTACCCAGATTCGTGGCAGATGTATTGTCGTGTGCGAAATACAGCGGTGTTACGAGAAAGCCTCGCAAGAAACACCGTAGTCTGAAATTCCTTAAGCAGTTGCTTATTTTGTAACATTTCGAAGGCAGATTTCTGAAAATTTTGGACAGTAACGGAACGGAAGTGGATGAAATTTTCGGGGTATTTCCAACTAAATTGAGACGCTGCACACTGAGGTGACAAAAGTCCTGGGATACCTCCGAATCTCACGTCCGACCCCCTTTTGCCCGGCGTAGTGCAGCAACTCGACGTGGCATGGACTCAACAAGTCGTCGAAAGTCCCCTGCATACATATTGAGCCATTCTGCCTCTATAGCCGTCCATAATTAGCAAGGTGTTTCTGGTGCAGTTTTTTGTTCACGAACTGACCTCTCGATTATGTGCTATAAATTTTCTGTGGGTGGCCAAATCATACGCTCGAATTGTCCAGAATGTTTTTCAAACCAATTGGGAACAGTTGTGGCCCAGTGACATTGGGCGTAAAAACTCCATCGTTTTTCGGGAATATCAAGTCCATGAATGGGTGCAAATGGTCTCCAAGTTGCCGAACATAACCATTTCCAGTCAACGATCGGGTCAGTTGACTCAGAGGACCCAGTCCATTTCATGTAAACACAGTCTACACCATTATGGAGCCACCACCAGCTTGCAGAATGCCTTGTTGACAGCTTGGGTTCATGCTCTCGTGGGGTCTGCATCACACTTAGACTCTACCATCGACTCTTACCAGGTGAAGTAGGGACTCATCTGCCACGGTTTTCAACTCGACTGGGGTCCAACCGACATGGTCACGAGCCCAGGAGAGGTGGGCAGGCGATGTCGTGCTGTTAGCAAGGGTCGTCGGCTCCCATTTCACGCAGGGTTGCTTGTCTGTTAGCACTGACAACTCTACGAAAACGCCGCTCCTTTCGGTCGTTAAGTTAAGGACGCCGGCCACTGCTTTGTGCGTGGTGAGAGGTAATGCCTGAAATTTGGTAGTCTCGGCACCCTCTTGACACTGTGGATCTCAGAATATTTCATTCTCTAACGATTTCCGTAATGAAGTGTCTCACACGTGTTGCTCCAACTACCATTCCGCGTTCAAAGTCTGTTAATTCTGGTCGTGCGCCCATAATCACGTCGGAAACCTTTTCACATGAGTCAGCTGAATATAGCTCCGCCAGTGGACCGCCCTTTTATACCTTGCGTACCGCAATTTGTGTATATGCATATCACTATCCCATTACTTTTGTCACCTCAGTTTACATCAAAGCAGTACTCGATATCGGAGTTGTTCGGTTGTCACTACCTTAACGATCTCGGCTGATGGAACTAAAGAAGGTAAAGCTGTGACCAACTGAAGGTTTCTTGGAACACCACAGTCCTTACTAAGGCATGGTGCTGTTGGAAGTAGTATGCTGTCGCCTTCCTTCACCGTTGAACTGACAGTCTAGCTGGATGTTTTTGTACGAGCGGCGGGGACCTGTTGGCTGGTTCAAATGGCTCTGAGCACTATGAGACTTAACATTTGTGGTCATCAGTCCGCTAGAACTTAGAACTACTTAAACCTAACTAACCTAAGGACGTCACACACATCCATGCCCGAGGCAGGATTCGAACCTGCGACCGTAGCGGTCACGCGGTTCCAGACTGAAGCGCCTGAACCTCACGGCCACACCGGCCGGCGGCGGGGACCTGTCGTAACATCAAATCCAGTGGGTCTGTGCCAGAGGTGAGAGACGCTTGCACACGTCAGCCGTCGCTTAATACCACAAAACACCGAGGCACGCCGCTCTAATTGAGCGCCAGTGTAAAGGCTGCGGTGAGGCGGACGGAAGCGGCGGCGGCAGCGGCGGAGGCTGGGCGTGTTGTGGCAGCCCTGATCGGCGGCGCAGCGCGGCTTATCGATCACAGGTGCTGTAGGGAGGGGGAAGGGGAGGAGTTTGCAGGGCTGCGAGCCAGCCGATGACACCAGCTCCGCGTAACGACTGCCTGCTCCAGGCCATCAATGTGTTGGAGCCGGTGTAACGTGGTGCGAGCTCCACGGTGCACCAGTCCAGTGACCATTCGCTTAGCGATATTGCTCATTCTGATCGGCAACCAGCGTCAGCGTAACGTACCTTTCAGGCAACTGAACCGAAGCTGACATTAGTCCTTATTTATGCAGGCCTTTGAATGTTACTTCCACAAAAGAGACGATACAATTACACTACTAGCCATTAAAATTGCTACACCAAGAAGAAATGCAGATGATAAACGGGAATTAATTGGACAAATACGTTATACTAGAACTGACATGTGATTACATTTTCACGCAGTTTAGGTGCATAGATCCTGGGAAATCAGTACCCAGATCACCCACCTCTGGCCGAAATAACGGCCTGGATTCGCCTGGGCATTGAGTCAAACAGAGCTTGGATGGCGTGTACACGTACTGCTGCCCATGCAGCTTCAACACAATACCACAGTTCATCAAGAGTAGTGACTGGCGTATTGTGACGAGCCAGTTGCTCGGCCACCATTGACCAGACGTTTTCAGTTGGTGAGAGGTCTCGAGAATGTGCTGGCCAGGGCAGCAGTCGAACATTTTCTGTATCCAGAAAAGGCCCGTACAGGACCTGCAACATGCGGTCGTGCATTATCCTGCTGAAATGTAGGGTTTCGCAGGGATCGAATGAAGGGTGGAGCCACGGGTCGTAACACATCTGAAATGTAACGTCCACTGTTCAAAGTACCGTCAATGCGAACAAGTGGTTACCGAGACGTATAACCAATGGCACCCCATACCATCACGCCGGGTGATACGCCAGTATGGCGATGACGAATACACGCTTCCAATGTGCGTTCACCGCGATATCGCCAAACGCGGATGCGACCATCATGATACTGTAAACAGAACCTCGATTCATCCGAAAAAAATTACGTTTCGCCATTCTTGCACCCAGGTTCGTCGTTGAGTACACCATCGCAGACGCTCCTGTCTGTGATGCAGCGTCAAGGGTAACCGCAGCCGTGGTCTTCGAGCTGATAGTCCATGCTGCTGCAAACGTCGTCGAACTGTTGATGCAGATGGTTGTTGTCTTGCAAACGTTCCCATCTGTTGACTCAGGGATCGAGACGTGGCTGCACGATCCGTTACAGCCATGCGGATAAGATGCCTGTCATTTCGACTGCTAGTGATACGAGGCCGTTGGGATCCAGCACGGCGTTCCGTATTACCCTCTTGAAACCACCGATTCCATGTTCTGCTAACAATCATTGGATCTCGACCAACGCGAGCAGCAATGTCGCGATACGATAAAACGCAATCGCGTTAGGCTACATACAATCCTACCTTTATCAAAGTCGGAAACGTGACGGTACGCATTTCTCCTTCTTACACGAGGCATCACAACAACATTTCGCCAGGCAACGCCGGTCAACTGCTGTTTGTGTATGAGAAATCGGTTGGAAACTTTCCTCATGTCAGCACATTGTAGGTGTCGCCACCGACGCCAACCTTGTATGAATTGTTCTGAAAAAGCTAATCATTTGCATATTACAGCATCTTTTTCCTGTTGGTTAAATTTCGCGTCTGTAGCACGTCATCTTCGTGGTGTAGCAATTTTAATGGCCAGTATTGTAATAAATCTGTGGAGAGCAGCACTTCTCCTTTTTGGTCATGTGCCTTCTGTTTGATTTTACGTGGCCGCCACGTTATTTCCCCTCCTGTTCCGGTGTCCGTTCAGCACCTTGTAAGTTCACCCTATATGCTGCTGAGCTGTCATGTGTAACTCACGGTTCACCAGCTATGATTCGTCACTGTTGTCCTATGTTCGGATAACTCTTTCATTTGTCCTTCCTCTTGCCAAAAGATTCGTGTAATCTGCATGTTAATGTAAATGGTTCATGTAATGTACTCCACAAGCAATGTTCTACAGCTTGTGAGCACAGGTCCGCACAGCGTGAACAGCTTGACTGAATAATTTTATTCATTCGTTTATTGTATAGTTGAAAACGATGCTGGTCACATAAATTCTACTAGCTACACCCCGTTGCAAGACTTTAGTAGTAATTTGATCGAGTTTTGCAGACTGGTACTAACGTACCTGACGAACAGAGGTTTCGTACGATGTAGTCACGGACCAGAGTTTAATGTGTCCTAATGTACAAGTTCACCCGCACCAGCGTTTAATAGTGCCTAAGCGATGGTAACATATCCCAAAAGTGTCATCCTAACTCGCAAAATTTTTTTTAAGTTTTGCATTGAGCTTTGTTCCTTCGTTATGCATCTGAGCCCGTATCATACCCTCAGAATACAAAATCTCGCACAACACTAGAGATTGTCAGCCTGCGTGCAGTCCATTCCCCGTTAAAGTTTGAGGACCCAGAGAGCACGACACTCGTGACAAACTTAAAAGCTGAACTGTACTAC
The DNA here is from genome assembly GCF_021461395.2 of Schistocerca americana. Classification (NCBI taxonomy): domain Eukaryota; kingdom Metazoa; phylum Arthropoda; class Insecta; order Orthoptera; family Acrididae; genus Schistocerca; species Schistocerca americana. Next base: position 672,872,057 of record NC_060122.1, read on the forward strand.
GCTTTGTCCAAAAACAGACTCAGCTGCAATTGCAATTAGAAAATGATTTATATAAAATACCTGTTTTGTGCAAAAAAGTGGCCATTGACCATAAATAATGAAAAGTGTGAAAATATCAGTACTAAAAGGAATCCGCTAAACTTCTGTTACACGATACACCGCACACATCTAAAGGCTGCAAAATTACCTAAATACTTAGGGATTACAATTACGAATAACTTAAATTGGAATGGTTACATAGATAAGGTTGTGAGAGAAGCCAACCAAAACTGCGATTTATTGGCAGAACACTTCGAAAATGCAGCAGATCTGTTAAAGAGACTGCTTATACTAAGCTTGTCCGCCCGTTTTTGGAGCACGGTTGTGCAATGTGGGATCCGCATCAGATAGTATTGACGGAAGACATCGAAAAAGTTCAAAGAAGGGCAGGTTGTTCTGTATTGTCGCGAAACAGGGGAGAGTTCTGTATTGTCGCGAAACAGGGGAGAGATTACTAGGGACAGAGCCTTCTCATGAAATTCGAATCACCAACTTTCTCCTCAGTGTGAAAATATTTCGTTGGCGCCCACCTATATCGGGAGAAAGGACTGTCATAAAAAATAAGAGAAAGAGTGAAGCGGTGGTTTTACGCGCGCTGTTAGAGAGCGGAACAGTGGAGATATAGCTTGAAGGTGGTTCATTGATTTCCCTACCAAGCACTTAACTGCGAATTGCAGAGTAATCAGGTAAACTGAGATGTATGTGCAGATGCCTGTGTCACAGTGCGATCCTCTACTGCCTCCGACGCTGTTTTCTTCTAAGCGTAGAAACAAGTCAGACCGCAAACCTCGGCTTCTGAAGCCTGAAACAAGCTTGTTTCTTCCTCACTGCTGGTTTGCTTCAATGTACCAGTGTAATTTAGCAAGAGGCTATTTATCTGCGCCGAGACAATCTTTACATGAACTACAAACAATCCGCAACTGAGCTGCTATAGCAGAGGTTGAAAATACCGCTTCAGTTGTAACGTTCTTTTTCTTTCAAACACGACCGGTTTCTGGCTCTTACATGCCCATCATCAGGTGTTATACTGAAAATAAACAAGAGACCGGAGCTAATAGGCCTAAGAGTTTTTGCACGCAGTAGTACACACAAAAAAAATAGTTCGATATAACGTTTTAGGAAACAGCGGTCGGGCTAGAGGCAGTAAAATCTAAGTGAATGGCAAAGTGACAACATACAATACTACGGACGATTACCTTGCTGATGACACTATCGAGGTTGCTGAGGAATTGCTGCAAACTACCTCAGCAAATCGCAAAGCTAAGTGGACCTCGTTGGTAGGGAACCTTGACATGAAATTAAATAGTAGGCGGGCTTGGAATCTCCTGAAAAACGTTAGCGATGACCCAAGGAAATTCAGAAACGTCACCGCAATAACAGCAGACCAGATTGCAACACAGTTACTAATGAACGGGAGGACTAAAGGTAGGAGTACACGGAAGCAACTGGAACGAACCCCAGGATGCGAGAACCATAACCTCCGAGAACCATTCACCTTGGATGAACTAGACTCTGCCATCTCCACCTTGAAACTGAGCAAAGCTGCTGGCATCGATGGCATAAAAGTAGAACAGATCAAGAAGTTCGGCCCTACCACTCTGCAATGGCTGCTTAGAATGTATAATGAATGTGTATCAAGGTTATATATTCCCAAGCTCTGGAGGAAAGCTCGTGTGGTTGCACTACTTAGACCTGGTAAGGAACCAAACGACCCTAAAAACTTTCGCCACTGTTTCAAGGTCTTCGAGCATCTTATCCTGAACCGAATTAGAGGCATCCTCGAAGAAAAGTTCATCCTTCAACAAGCTGGATTTCGACCTGGAAAGTCGTGCTGAAGTCAGACACTGAACCTCACTCAACACATCGAAGATGGTTTCGGACAGGGTAAGATAACAGGAGTTGTGTTTGTCGACCTAACAGTTGCATACGACACTAGCAACTACAGCGAGTTGCTGAGGAAAATTTACGAACTCACCAAGGATTACCAACTAACATCGCTTATTGGTACTCCCCTGCAGAACAGAAGATTCCAAGTCTCTCTCCATGTAAGAAGAGCAGATGGCGCATTCAAAAGAATGGCTTGCCTCAAGGCAGTGTGCTCGGCCCTGTGCTCTTCAATGTTTACACTAATGACCAGCCGATAACAGAAAATTCCAGGCTTTTCATCTATGCTGCACAAGGCTGCACAAGGAAAGACGTTTGAAGAAGTAGAGGAAAAGTTGACTTCTGTGCTAGATACCCTTGACTCCTACTACAAAGCCAATCTTCTAAAGCCAAATCACAACAAGACTCAGGTGTGCGCATTTCACTTGAAGAATAGAGAAACTCGGCGGGAACTGGACGTTACACGGCAAGGCAAACGACTGGAGCATCGTTCAACACCAATATATCTGGATGTTACCCTTGACCGAACTCTGTCCTTCAAGAAACATTCCCATAACACCAGGTTGAAACTTAGTTCACGGAATAACATCTTGAGGAAGCTCACATCCACCGCCTGGGGAGCAAGTCCTCCCGTCCTGTGAATTTCGGCTCTTGCTTTGTGTGTGTCCGTTGCAGAGTATGCTTTACCTGTGTGGAGTGCATCCACTCACACCAAACAGGTTGATATTGCAATCAATGAGACCGTCCGAATCTAGCCGGGATGTATGAAGCCAACTCCAGTCGATAAAATCTACCCGATTGTTGGAATAGCTCCCCCCCCCCCCCCCCCCCACCACCATTAGAAGAGCTATTGCTGCCGATGTAGAGAGGGCTAAGCAAACCTATTATCCCCAACACCCACTGCATGATCATCAGGCTGTAGTCCGTCGACTGAACTCGAGAAAGAGCTTCATCACCAGAGTCGAACCGCATCACCAGGTGGAAGAGCAAGCTACCACCTGATATCCCTGTAAAGGAAGGGCTAGCTGTAGGAAACGACTTGCCCTACCCTATTTGGAGATCGCTCAATCGTCTTAGGGTGGGCGTTCCTCTATGCAAGACCAATATGCGAAAATGGGGCATTCTTCCAGCTGATGGAGATACATATCCTGCGTGTGCGGAACAATACAAGACCCGGCCCACAACACAATACCCGGCCCACTTGCTAATTTGTCCTCAACTTGAACATCCCTGCACATCACAGGACCTGATCGAGGGAAACAACAAGGCCATCGGAGTTGCTACCTTCTGGAAATGCTGACCGGATACGAAAATGAATGAATGACCTGTGTAAGGAAATATGCAATGAGACTAGGACATTTACGCTTGTGCTGTGACACGGGCGCCGCGGTGGACACGTACAGGCCGCGGCGGTGTATCATCAGCGAGCGCAGAGCACGGATTAGCGTACACGAAGGGGGAAGCAAACTTGTAAACCAGAGTGGCAAAAGTGCTGCCATGTGTTGACGGGAAGAACACTGGGCTAACTAGATCGGCCGTTCACAATTTGAATAAAAGATTTGCATTCAAAACGCAAAGAAGCCATTGCGTAGAAAGTTTAGAAAGTTACATGAAAAGCGTTAAAAGTACTTGATGTGTGGTAAAGGGATTCATTGAACAGGGGCAATACAGAACTGTAGTAAAACTAAATGGGAGCCAGCGGCATAAAATTTATGTATAAACCGTCAAACACAGTGAAAGTTCTTCACCTTTTCACGAGTGGCATGCAAGTTTTTAATTTAGTTAAGATATATATGGCGACGTTGAACAACGCACGACAGTCATGAGTTAAAAGAACACACATTTGCCACTCCCGTACGTCATTCATGTATGCTTCTTAAGTGGGTCAAAGTTCTCGCCATTGCTTTTGTGGGCCTTAATTAGACTTAGCGACTATACAGCATATACCTGTCTCCTATAGTGAGATCTGCAAGTTTGTAAAATATCCTCTTTTGATAGAAGTTTGGTGCATTATTGACTATGGTGCATTATTGTGCGTCATTATCCATGTCCACACTAATTTAAAATTTGCCTGTCTTTCATGATGTAAAATTTGTCTGAGGTCTTACCTTATGTAAGCCTCGATTAGTCCTCGGCTTTTAGTTAGCAAGCTTAAAATTGATCGTACTTTTAAAGTGTCCCTTTAGTGCTATTGCTGCTGGGTATTAATTGGTATAATAGTTTTTGACAATGTGCATTGTAAGGTTTTGCTACCTTCTATTTTGTTCAGTAGCGAATTGCTTTTTAATAGGAGTGGCACATGTTTGCCAGTGTCTTGTTTATTTTTAGTCTAACACTCGATGATGTCGTGTAAGAGCCCGAAACTGTCTTGTTTTGAGTAAAACTAACCTTACAATTGAAGGGGTATTTTCAACCTCTGCTCTACATTAAGCCTGCTACAACAGTTCTTTCCTTTTTGTGATACTGGCTTTTTGAGACTTTACAGTCAGTTCTACGACTACGTATTCTCTTTCTATAACTAATATGAGAAGTCTGTCACAAAACACCTAAAACAGTCTAAAAGTCTAAATATTAGTCTACTGATTAGTACAAGAAGTCAATTTGAAACGACTTTGTTTCTCTTCTGAGTGTTGTGTTGCACAGCGCTTTCGAATTGTGGTACTTTTATGACACCCGTTTCAATTAATGTGAATTTTACCTAGAAATCGGTCTTGTATCTAAAATATTTCCACGTGATAATGTAGGTAATATGTTTGTTTACATTATGCTGTTATCTTACTACTTGAATATGGCTGATTTACAGAGCTCTGATGCAGTTTCCACGTTGCTTACTTTTACATAATGTTGTAGCGTCAGAACTGTTAATGAATAGACGATAGCTTTTGGTCAGATGTGGTTGCCTAAAGTAGCTATCGTTTGACATAGAATAAGTCTCTGAAGATATATTGATACAACTGTAATTAGCTTTATTTATTAGTGTAATGATGGCTGGCTCTGAGCAGTAAGGGACTGAGGTCATCAATCCCGTAGAACTTAGAACTACTTAAACCTAACTAACCTAAGGACATCACACACATCTATGCCCGAGGCAGGATTCGAACCTGCGACCGTAGCCGTCGCGCGGTTCCAGACTGTACCACCTAGAACCGCTCGGCCACTCCGGCCGGCGTGGTTAACCACTAAGTGATCAAACATGCCTTGGCATAAGAAGGAAGACTGTGTCCCTTAGATGACGAGGATGTTCAGCCGTAGCACATTTTCGAGTAGGGTAAGAACAGGGAAGGAAATCGGCCGTAATCTTCTTTCCTCCCTTTTTGCAGTGGTGTACCATAGGTCTCTAGAAGAGCGTAGCGTTCCAAAGGATTGAAAAAGGGCACAGGTCATCCCCGTTTTCAAGAAGGGACGCCGAACAGATGTGCAGAACTATACACCTGTATCTCTAACGTCGATCAGTTGTAGAATTTTGGAACACGTATTATGTTCGAGTATAGTGACTTTCCTGGAGACTAGAAATCTACTGTGTAGGACTTAGTATGGGTTTCGAAAAAGACGATCGTGTGAAACCCAGCTCGCGCTATTCGTCCACGAAACTCAGACACGGATTCCCAGGTAGATGCCGTGTTTCTTGACTTCCGCAAGGCGTTTGATACAGTTCCCCCCCAGTCGTTTAATGAACAAAGTAAGAGCATATGGACTATCAGACCATTTGTGTGATTGGATTATGAGGTTCTAGATAACAAAACGTAGCATGTCATTCTCAATGGAGAGAAGTCTTCCGAAGTAAGTGTGACTTCAGGTGTGCCGCAGGGGAGTGTCGTAGGACCGTTGCTATTCACAATATACATAAATGACCTTGTGGATAACATTGGAAGTTCACTGACGCTTTTTGCGGATGATGCTGTGGTATATCGAGATGTTGTAACAATGGAAACTTGTACTGAAATGCAGGAGGATCTGCAACGAATTGACGCATGGTGCAGGGAATGGCAATTGAATCTCAATGTAGACAAGTGTAATGTGCTGCGAATACATAGAAAGATAGATCCTTTATCATTTAGCTACAATATAGCAGGTCAGCAACTGGAAGCAGTTAATTCCATAAATTATCTGGAAGTAGGCATTAGGAGTTATTTAAAATGGAATGATCATATAAAGTTGATCGTCGATAGAGCAGATACCAGACGGAGATTCATTGGAAGAATCCTAAGGAAATGCAATCCGAAAACAAAGGAAGTAGGTTACAGTACACTTGTTTGCCCACTGCTTGAATACTGCTCACCAATGTGGGATCCATAGCAGGTAGGGTTGATAGAAGAGATCGAGTAGATCCAACGGAGAGCAGCGCGCTTCGTTACAGGATCATTTAGTAATCGCAAAAGCGTTACGGAGATGATGGATAAACTCCAGTGGAAGACTTTGCAGGAGGGACGCTCAGTGTCTCGGTACGGGCTTTTGTTGAAGTTTCGAGAACATACCTTCACCGAGGAGTCAAGCAGTATATTGCTCCCTCTTACGTATACATCGCGAAGAGACCATGAGGATAAAATCAGAGAGATTAGAGCCCACACAGAGGCATACGGACAGTCTTTCTTTCCACGAACAATACGAGACTGGAATAGAACAGACAACCGATAGAGGTACTCAGGGTACCCTCCGCCACACACCGTCAGGTGGCTTGCGGAGTATGGATGTAGATGTACATGTAGAATCTTTGCAAGGAAACCGTCGTTGGGTTCAGCTTCATTGATTTAGCGAAACCGCGGAAAAACTGAATCTGGAGAGCCGCAGAGGATCTGAATTCGTAACGCGAATGCGAGTAACAGCACGTGGCGTTATTGAGGTCACGAGGGTTGCCGAACGACGACAGTTGTTAACAAGAATTGAACGACAAACTTCTGTACTTAAGCATTTTTCAGTCATCTGAAGACGAGTGGCTATTCGCCCAAAACATATGAGTTCTGAATGAACAGCAACAAAATGAAAGTGACTGGTTGGGGAGGATATAATTAATTTCAAATAGAAAAGAAATGTAACATAATTTAGAAATTAGTTCCAACAGACGTTTCTTGTGGAATGTTGTATAGTATATATTAGTTGTGCATTCGTAGGACGACTTCTCACGTAACAATTTTTAACACCGATAAGCGTTTGTGCAGCAGTAAAAGATTTATCGAAGCTTCAGACCGATACAAGTTTGGTCTCATGGTAATTAGTTTCAAGTTTCTTATTCATTGTCATCTAGATAAAGACCGACCAGTTTCCTATGGAGCAGTAAATGGTTTTGAAACGCTGGCCGAGACTACAAAACCAAGTCGATTTCTGGCGAGGAAACACACAGCCTATTCCGAGTACAGTTATCTATTCGCTTTATCCAAGCTTGCGCCTCTCTTCGTTATTACTATTCTGCAAATGACGCTTACCTTCTGGTATCTCCCATTATAAGCAAACATGGTGGGGCGTAAGCAGCCGTTCCTCAGAGTCCTTTTCCACTTGAAAGCATTGAAATAGATTCCCAGTGACACTCTGATAAACATTGGCGTAGGAACACGTGTCCGACCGCTTTAAATTCTAAGCTTCTTCTCAGACTATTTCAAAATAAACGCACTTGCTACGCAACAGTTGACGTAAGAAAAGTGTGAAAGATAAATGACTGCGCCGCTTTCCCCTTCTTTTTCTCATTCCAGTTTCCTGGGTAACTTCATGTAGCACAACCAGTCTCTACCATCTTACGGCAAAAGTTTTCCATAAACTTCCTACCTCTTCGACCCATATTTTTTCTTTCTATTTTACTTTTAATGTGATTATTTACCACCACATTTCATAGGCTTTCTTTTCTTTAGTCTCCGATCTGTCACAGTGTACATTTCACTTCCGTAAAACGCTGATGTGTTCCTGACATACAATGTGGGCAATTCATTACCTGTCTTAAGCCAATATTTCATGGATGCAAACCTCTTTTGCCGGAGAAAGCTTTCCTCTGCTACTCCACTTGGCTTAAAATGATTTACTAGTTCCAACTGTTGCCTGTAGTATTGATTTCAAGTTGCTAGAATCTTTTCAGGCTTTCTAATACTGTGTTAATTTTCTTTTTCATATTCAGCTACTCCTCACTCATTATTCATGAACTCCCCTCACCTTTACCTTCGGTTTAGTTGTTATTATCCAACATTGTCATTCGTAACTTGTCCACATCAAAATATTTTTTTTCCTTTTGCCAAAAGGGCTACACCATCTACGAACCTTAGTGCTGTTTCCCGTATATCTTTATTTTTTCCTCGAAATTTTAAATATGCAAATGAAATAAATGCGGCGGTCATCTGCAAACCTGTGCTCATACATCTTACATTACCGTCTTTCTAAACTTATAATCTTCCTCTTTCATTATGTTTTTGTTTTTGTATGTGCTGCAAATTATTTCTTGTGCCTGCATTTCTTAAAAATATCGAAAATCGTATTCCATTGAGAGTTGTCGAAGTACCTTTATTTATTTTATATTGTTATTCGTGGGAATTGTCAGTTCTCATCACAGCATCCTCATCGCACATTCTCTTCAGACTACAGAAAAAGTGATTAAACAAAGAAAAATTTTGCGTGATTTATCATCGGACATTTTTTTCAAAACAGACTACATAAAATGGTAAGTGGAAGCAAAAATTGTTAAAACATAGAATAACCTGGATCCCAAAAAATCGTTTTTTCAACGTGAGAACAGGAGGCTAACGCCAAAAAAAAAAGCATAGAATCATTTTCAGAGTATTTTCTCATATATGTATTACACATTACGTATTAGAGACCACTGACGTTGCTTCTAAAATAAAGAAGCGAAACGCGTATGGGAATGAAGAAAGTTTTTATTTATTCGCAGAGACGGACTTAATGTCGTAAGACTACAAATATAACATTAATAAACCCGACGAACTGCAGGGACGGATTCCTGACTGGAAATAGAGGAAAAAAGGTCCTATGCACATGTATCCGGATACGCATCGTTGCCAAGCACATGGAAACGACGGAGAGGCAGCACGGCTGTACCAAAGCAAATACTCTCACAGACACCAGTCACATCACACAAAATTTCAAGCTATTTTTGGGAGTTTGTGTAGATGTGCGTACACTAGATTTGGAGGGCCGGGCTCTACACGATATTGAGACTAACTCTAGTACAAGCTGCAGCCAAGGGCCCAAGGGATGATTATGTGTGTCCTGCGTGACAACTGCCACTAACCCTATCACCTGCAATAATTGCAAGTATTATTAGCAGCGGATTTCCCTCTACGCGAAGGATTTTTGTCGATGGTTTTGCATCAGATCATCAAGGTTATGTGATATCTGTCTTCTCTTTACCGACGAAGCAATCTTTACCGGAAATGCCATCATCAGTCTGCATAATCGTCAGCTGTGGGCTGCAGACAATCCTCAGGGGATGGCGTCGGTTCAGCATTAATGTGTGGGCAGGGATTCTTGGCGACCACACACTTGGCCCGGTTATTGTTCCACAACGCCTCGACTGCTTGAGAATGTGCCTTTGACAGTGTGACAGGTTATGTGGTTTCTGCATGACAGAGCACCGCCCCACCTCCACATTACAGTTCGCCGACACCTCAACAACTTCTTCCTCGGACGTTGGATAGGATGCGGTGGTCCTGTAGCGCATGGCATACTAGATCACCGGACTTAAACCGTCTGAATTTTTCTCTCTTGGGGCATCTGATAATCGTTGTGCATGCTGAACCAGTTCCTGATGTGCAGACCCTTCAGCAGTGTGTTCAAGACGCCTGTGGCGCTATTCAGAGAGAGGCCGGAACATACAAAAGAGTGCGGCAATCCATGATGCGACGCGTGAACGCGTGCATTGCATCCCGTGGAGTCAACTTTGAACATCTCTTGTGGGCCCTGTACTGTGTTCCGGAACGATTTTTTTGACGTTGCACGCCCACCACCTATTTCCGGACAAATTTTCAATTGACTTTCTTTCACCCATTTCAGTAATGACTGCCTCTCTGTAGTATGTCGATTTTATTAATCTTCACCTTATATAATCTCCAGAAATGTGTGATCGAGTCACGAGGCAGATGGGTGTGTTGGCATTCTGTGAGGAAGCCACACCTTGACTAGTCGCCGGCCGGCCAGCGGCGTGGCGCCGCGCGGCCTTGGTAGAGCGAATCTCGGTGTCAGCCCGGCCGTGCTCCGCGGTGCCCATTGCTCAGCCTTGGCGCGCAGACGTCACGGGAGCGTCACACAGTGCGCCGAGTCGACTGCTTGACATTTGCAGCCCCTCAGCGTCTCCCTGGTCCTCGGCAGGGCAAGCATCTGGCCTAGCGTATGGAGATTTGCGCTTAAAAAACGCTCTCCTCATCGATGAACATACTGTGCACTGCCAGTACCGTGACGTTCATAAACATACACTTCCTAAACCAAAACAGCAAGTTTTCTTTCAGTTTAGTATGCCGCCTGGAAGAAAAGGGGACGTCCTTTTCTGCTGAAGCTTCAAGCCACCATTTTTGGCTACTGTTCCTCTCTGCCTCTCTACCTCATTGCGCTCTTCGTTTTGTCTCCGAAGTACCCTTCGCGATTCGATGGATTCCCGCATCCGCCCCCAACGCCCATTTCCCGAAAGAGTAAGTGACTGAGCAAGCAGGGTGTAGGTTGCATACCATAACTCCTCGTCCTATACCACTTGCGACTATTGTATACACAGAATGAAATGCTGTCGGTATCCTGTCTGAGCTCAAATTACTCTGATTTTGAGGCGGAAATTTTATTGACATGTAATTATTTGCTCTGATTAGCCATTGTTTTCTGATTAACTAATTGTCGTTTTCTTAGAGTGCAAATTCTTTTCGCTTTGGGAAGCCTATTTCGTTCAGTCAGATATGAATTACTTATGACGGTTCTTTTTAATGCAAAATTGTTTGTGAAAATGTTATCGTTATGAAAGTTTGTGTAAAGTAAGAAATGACTGTATATTAATTTTCACGTACTTTGCGCACGTACGAGCAACAGCATTTTCGGTGATTTTAAGCGAGGAGGAAGACGATGCCAGTTTATGGTGGTGTGACTAATGGAAATACTGAAATTTACATGACCTACAGAGTACATCCTAGTAAATACCAGTAAGTTAGTTTACTGTGTAAATCTGAAAATTAGGAAGGTTCAGTTGTTTTCAGCACTTGTTACATACTATTAACCTTAGACACACTATTTTTACTTTTAGTTGATACATACATTCACTCCCTGTGACATCACTTAATTAAATCTGATCTCTACGACTGAAAGTCTTATCTATTTGTTGTGTGTTTGAACAAATAAGTGAGTGCGTGCGCCGCGCGGGATTAGCCGAGCGGCCTTGGGCGCTGCAGTCATGGACTGTGCGGCTAGAGTCAGTGTGTTTGTTATCTTATAGATATTAGATTTCATCATCTTTCTGTCTGCAGAACAGTCAGCATAAGGTTAAACTCCGAGAAGATGCATAAGAAACAGTTTACCTGTGGAAATACAACACTTCGCTAAAGAACAGCTAGAGAAAAAATATAGCAGAGGGGATATGGTTCAAATGGCTCTGAGCACTATGGGACTTAACTTCTGAGGTTATGAGTCCCCTAGAACTTAGAACTACTCAAACCTAACTAAACTAAGGACATCATACACATCCATGCCCGAGGCAGTATTCGATCCTGCGACCGTAGCGGTCGCGCGGTTCCAGACTCTAGCGCCTAGAACCGCTCGGCCACCCCGACAGCCCAGAGGGGATATTTTATACGTTTTATACCCATGCATCACTACGGTAGATGTGTGACGAAAAATTTAATGTGTTTCATTGTTCGAGTTTAGGCTCTCGGGATTTTAAAAACAAGCATACGTGTGATGGATCATGCCTTTCTTGTCTCGTAGTGGAAGTGAATGAGCATTTCTGTGATGCTCTCGCGCTGAGTGAACAAACCCATGACGAATCGCCCAGCTCTTCTTTGAATTTTTCTACCTCTCCCATTAATTTTAATTGGTAATAGCCGTAAATACATTAGCCACGTTCAGGAAGTGATTAAACGATCCATTTGTAACCGATTTCCTTCGTTCGGTTGCTCTTAAAACTCTTCCGATAACTCTCAGTCCAGCCTGACTTCCTCGTAACTATAGTTAGGTGGCCGTACCACCTTAAATTATTCCGGACAGATAATCCTAGATTATGGTTTTGCCTCAATCGAATATCTATCTGTCGATCTTGTGATGTAGCGATATCGGATCTTCTGATCTATTTACTTGCATTATTACGTGCGTTCGTGTTGAGCGGGAATCGAGTAACCAAGCGCTGATCATCTACAAGTCTTCTGCATTTCCCAACACGTTTCTATTACGGATCCTCGATGTACACAGTTGCGTCGCTTGGGAATAGCCCTTGCGGGCTGCTTATGGGATGTCTCGGGTGATGCAGTGTGTGTGTGTGTGTGTGTGTGTGTGTGTGTGTGTGTGTGTGTGTGTGTGTGTTGTACAGACGAAATAATTTTTGGAGCAGAATTTTATTTGCCCATTCCATAGAGGCGATCCAGAATAGTCTAATGCGACATTCGTTTACCAGTAGGTAGTAACATCGTCATTAAAACACGAAGAATGAGTACTCGAGCGGCGATTGAACTGCGGTAGTTGTCAGTACGGCCAAGGATGATTGGAATAGTGGTTACGCTTTTAATGTCTGTTGATACATACCGATAAAACGAATATCGCGCTAGACTAACTTAGAATCGTCCCATGGAATGGGCACGTAAAATTAAGCTTTCAAAATCATTTTATTTGTAATGGATAGCAAAACGACGTTTGCTGTCGACACTGGGTGTCGCACGAAAAATGTAATGACCACTATTTGTTTGCGACGACTCCACATACACACTCGAAAAACTAAATTACAAATATCTGCCGAAACAGTAGAGAAAATGCCCTTGACTGCTCTTTAGGAGACATTCTGTATACGTATTGTCAACAGCAGCGGAACCTAAATAGTTCTTGACTGCTGGACGCTAGCCGGCCGCAGTGGCCGAACAGTTCTAGGCGCTTCAGTCTGGAACCGCGCGACCTCTACGGTCGCAGGTTCGAATCCTGCCTCGGGCATTGGTGTGTGTGATGTCCTTAGGTTAGTTGGGTTTAAGTAGTCGTAAGTTCTAGGGGACTGATGACCTCCGATGTTAACTCCCATAGAACTCAGAGTCATTTGAACCATTTGCTGGACGCTGCTAAAAATGTTTTGCTTTCAAGAATGGTGTACTGGGATCTTTTTATTAGAACTTCTTCAGTTGAAGCACGTACCTCTCCGATATTCTGTTAGCACACATTTACTTTACAAAAAGACGTACGGAATTTAATCACAGTCTATTCAGCAGACAAGAAACACGGTTTTAACATGGATACGTCAAATAAAAGCGAGTCGTTTTAAAATGTCACCCTTCTGTGATCCGGAGAAACCACTATCTCGGACCTTGTGAACAGTAACGGTTTTCTTGTCCACCCGGAAAACGGGAGGGTGCTGATCATTCATCTATAAATGGAAACTAATTTCTGCCTGAAAGACAAAACCTGTGTGTGTTTTTTCAGGTTTGTTGGGATTGGTGTACAACTTTCGGAGTTCGGTAACATTTGTATCTCCGGTCTGGCAAGTACTCTTCATTGATATGTGCAGATACTGCAAGTTTATTGCTTTATTTATGAATCCACAGGGCTTTAGTACTAGCACTGACGATGATCACACAGTGACTGAAATCGATTTGCAATAGAAATAAAATTTTTGCTTCAACGACCACTGCTAACCCTCCTTTAATTATTAACTCTTAATTAGGTTCCTTCAGTTCCGATTATATCTGATAGGACGGGTTTTTCCAGTCGTTTCCCTGCTTCACCGAAGAGATGCTGTAGCTTTACGAAGCTTAGTGCCTCGGTTTCGTCGAGCACTGCACATCAGTCTTTTATTATGGAACAGAAATAATAAAATGGATGCATATAAAAGCCGAGATTGCATGTGATGTGATCCAGAGTTCGGAGATGTCGTTTTCCTGCCTTCTACCGAGACAATTCTGTGACGTTTGCGGCACTTCCTGACGAACTAAGGATGATAGGATGTGAGACTACCGATTTGTGCTGACATGTGGAAAACTCCAGAATATGTGACAAGAACAAGTGCGCGTGCGTGCGCGCGCGCGTGTGTGTGTGTATGTGTGTGTGTGTGGGTGGGTGACGTGCCTGGCCGCCACTAATTGATCGCCGTGCCTGGCGTCGCTCGCAGCACTGGGATAGCTGTGGCGCCTACCTACTCCGGAATTCCCCTAAAGCGGTCGTATTGGCTTCGCTTTGTACTTCAGTTCTAGTAGTTGGTTAACATGAATCACATTTCCAGTAGTGAGGAACATTCGAATAAACAAGCAGTCTGTATTCGTGCTGTGGCAGACATTCCATAAGCATCCAGTGTATCCGCAGTCCATTCGACGCTGTGCAACATGTGACCTCCTACCACTCCCCCCTTATTTTTTAAGAATTTTTTGTTTGTGACAAGTATGTCGGTTACTTTGAGTATGAAAGCAAAAACTTTTTTTTGAATTCCGAATAAGTCGTTATTCAATTATCCGTGTTATGACACTGTTTTTTCCTTTTGTTTGCACCAGCAATTTGGTTTGCAGTATACAAGCTCCAGTGTACTCTAGCCTCAGATAGTCTCCCCACCTCGGTTGTCTTGCTCCAGCTGGTCAGTCGAGGACGTTCCCTACTACCCCTTCTTTCTACTGTCACTTGTAAAATATTCACCAGATTTGCATGTCTTTGATATTTGCTCAACCCGTCTCTTAGCCCATAATAGTTATAATGTTCCATAGGTTAAACAATCGTTGGTTATTCTAATCGCTCACATTGGTTCTGAACAGTCTGAAAAGACACTGTATCAATTTGTGGTCTCTTCCCCATGTTTCCACACAAGAGTCATCCTTATTTTTTTTCCGCATATATATTTTAAAGAAATAATTTCCTTCTCTTGTCGGGAACTAATTTCGCTTGTAAAACTCTGCTAGTGATTTTCCTTTTCTTTCCGCCATTTTCTGTAATCTTATTTCTCCAGTAGGCTCTTACTCGAGCTTTTTTGAGGAGTACAATATCCAAAGCTAAAGGCTCTGGTGTCCACGTTACGCTGACGTCAAGTATCTTACGTAGAACACGTATGTCAGCAGACTCAAATTTGGATAATGTAGCGGGAAGTTCAGAAATACGTACATTGTACAAACAAATCCCTGCTGATATGCTTCTTGACACACGGAGAGCAAGTCTACGTAAAAATTTCGTTACGACAATGAATCAACTATCTGGTGGTTACAATTGAAGTACCACTACTCACAGAAATCCAGTGTGGGCTACAATTTTCATATAGCAGCGAAACTTGACAGATATGCGTTAATTCGGAAGCGGTTTACGCTGGAAGAAAATTAATTGCAGTTTTGTCCATCAGGTGCGAATCTGGCGCTGTACAGCATGTCGTCAACGTCTCCAGTACTCATATTGAACAAATTGTGTAAGAGGCGATTAGTAATAATATAAGCATTAGACCTTTCTGGTTTTTCTGCTCACGCCCCTTTACTAATCCATTTCGTATGGAAACACTTCTGCATGACTTTCTTGCACGCTCAGCGCCAGATTTGCACCTGGTGGCCGAAATTGGAAGTAATTTTTTTCACCGTAAATCGTTTCCGCATTAACGCATTAGAATATGGACCAAGTTTCGCTGTCACACGATAATTGCAGGCCACACTTGACCTCCTGGTGTAGCTGAGTAGCTGCATTTAAATTATGACTACCCGGTACTTAGTTGACGAAATTGTATTCGTTGATATTAAAGTGGCAATTTATCACATCGTGTGTTTCCGCCTCTGAAAAGATACTGTGGCCGCAGCTGCTCGCTCTATCTCAGTGATAAGGAACTTCCTTTAGGACCCCGTCTTCTAGTCTCCTGACGGTACGAATTACGGTATGTTAGTGCGGTGTCTGTGAATAATAACACAAAATTAAGTACGCCTATAGTATATTTTCCATAACTGAGTAAATCCTGTCTATTGGATCCGACCAAAGTCAACATGCTTTTTCAAAAATTTGTCTGCGATGTTTTGTCATGTATTGGTTATTCTGTCGCCCAAATAATTTTTAGTCCTTTAGTTCGTTTTGTTTAATTATTGATTGCAAGAGAACTACAGCAAAATGTTTTAATCTAAATAAAACAATCTTTATTAGTCATTTGGTGGCAATGGCTTCCGTATCTGTAATGCGCGCGCGCGCGCGCGTGCGTGCGTGCGTGCGTGCGTGCGTGTGTGTGTGTGTGTGTGTGTGTGTGTGTGTGTGTGAGGGGGCGGGGCGGGTTTGGGTTCGCACGCTCAAGAATGTGAATTAAAAAAGAGAGATATTTAACTTCCGTCCGCCGCCGACTCCGTTAGAAGCTGGGTCAGTCTCGATTTTCGAAAAGTTGAGGAAGAAAATCGACTGTGCCCTTTTCAAACGAACCATCGTGTCATTTCCTTTAAGTGATTCGGGAAACCACGGAAAACTTAAATTCTGATGCAGGGATCTGCATTAAAACTGCCGTCCTTCCAAATTCCAGTACAGTATTTTACCTCTGCGCCGCCTCACTTGTGAGATGCGGAACTGGCCTTCCTGTGGACGGTGATCCGGAACCCGCTCTAGCCTTCCACATTTAGGAATGTCTCCTTTGGAAAGCACACGGACAATTTTTTCCCCATCCTTTCCCGATTCGAACCTCTTCTGCATCTCTAATGACGTTTCGTCGACGGGACGTTAAACCTTATATCTTCTTTCCTCTCTTTCTTCCCTCTGACACCTTCCATGAAAAAGGAACGTCAACATCTACATCTAAATGACTGTTCTGCTATTCACACGTACCTGCTGTATGCCTCGGGACGTGTGTGATCAGTGCTTTTGACTGCCATGCTGATAGTCCGGATTCGATTCCTGGGCGGGTCGGAGATTTTCTCCGATTGTGGGTACACTGGGTGCTGTGTTGTCCTCATCGTCAATTCATATCATCGACGCGCAAATCACCAAAGTGATGTCAAATAAAAGGACTTGCAGTAGGCAGTCGAACGACTTCGGATGGGGTCTCCCGGCCAAAAATGCCACGCGATCGTATCACATCACATACTTAGATGCTATCGAATCACCTTCAGGTTACTTCTTTATCGTTCCACACTCGAATGGCGCTCGGAAAAATGAATACTTATATCTTTCCGTACGATCTCTGATTTCTCATACTGCATTACGATGATCTTTCAGCTAGTGATTGAAATTTCGTGAGAGCATGTCGCTGCGATGAAAAACGCCTTTGTTTTAATGATGTCATGAATTGTTATCTCGTAACCACCACTACCAATTTTAGCACAAGTGACAAAAAACGAAAAATATTTTACTTTCATCCTCTCCACTGAATCACTTTGGAAGTGATCTTAATAAATAAAGATAAAGAAGGGTATGTGAATGTGCATCTGTTTCATTTACTTCTGGTTTGTCTCTTTCCGAATGTAGTCCCTTTATGAATGTAAGCTGTTACTTACCAAAAAATTCCACTCATAGGAAAGAAATATGTGCATTAAGATAATCTCACGCTTACAGTTAAGAACTGACTCTGTCTGCGAAAATGAGAAGCAAATAGGACCACAAGAGTGTAAATGAAATATGCGCTGTGTGAACCAACACTGTTACAGAATAAATTGACTCTTAACTTTAATGAGAATAATTAAACTCAACGCTATTAATTGACACTGTGAAATTAAAATCTCTTATCTCCTGTATTTTGCTTACCCGCGTTGCAACGTGAAATGACGTGTCTCAATTTTTGAGCTGCTCCTAACTACTGAGAATCGTGGTAGCGGAATGCGATCTCTTAAATACATCCATTGCGAACTTGGTTCTCATAAAATTTGTATCTCGTAAAAAGAATGTTCACCAGGTAACGGGAGCTGCATAATGATGCAGGATAATCTGAGGTACTCTCAAGACGACAAATTATTCTCAAAAAACCGGAATTAAGGAAATTAATCTCAGAAACATTTCTTGATACTATTCCATTTACAGAATTCCACCATTGAATGCTTGGCGAGCAATAAGAAAATATGTCATTGCAAATTACAGTTTTGTAAGATCGCTACTGGAGAAATACAAAAATGACACGCAGCATGAAAATTTATTCTAACACAAAAGTCTTCAAACTAGTGACTAAATTCTTTTCGTTTTTTCAAATCCATTATAACTGACGGTGACAAAACTTCATAAAAATAGCAGGAAATTCATGATTTGGATATCTGTGTTGAACGTCGGCCGTTGTGGCCAAGCGGTTCTAGGCGCTTCAGTCCGGAACCGTGCTGCTGCTACGGTCGCAGGTTCGAATCCTGTCTCGGGCATGGATGTGTGTGATGTCCTTAGGTTAGTTAGGTTTAAGTAGTTCTAAGTCTAGGGGACTGATGACCTCAGATGCTAAGTCTCATAGCGCTTAGAGCCATTTGAACCATTTTTGTGTCGAACCAAAAATTCCTAACTAAATGCTGCCGCCAGAAGTAAAATGTACTCGATCGTTATCTTAAATCCCAATGTTCACAAAATAGTGTCTATCAGAGTAAATCCATCTGATTCAATGCATAATGATAATATTATCTTCCACCAAATAAATAAAATAACGCCAAAGAGCACCATGTTCTGTGTAGTTCCTGTAGAAGCTCGCCTCGAGACTGCCGCTACAACTCCCCATCTCCTCTCCTCGCGATCGACGCTAAACACCCGCGCGTCTTCGCAGAGGAAAGATGACCTAACTAGTCTCCGGGCAGCGCAGCGTCTCTGACGAGGCTGAAGGATACAAGTATTAGACGGAAGTCCTAATAGATCCAAAAACAAGAAAATTACCTATAAAATTATATACACACTCATTTCACCCTCATTTCCAGCTTGTGCGCTATTTTTGGTTACCTCTCAACATGTTTCCGCGCGATTACACGTACCGTATTCGCGTTGTCCCCATGAAAGGATGCCGGAGTTTCGAGTGTGCCGGTAAGTTGCAGTGGTACAGACAGCTAGCTGCAGATGCGCCACGGCGCGTCTTGAGAACAGAAGGCGGCCTGCTATCGATTGAGTGCCTCTGTCCCTGGTCCTGCCGCTGTCTCTGGCTACGGTGCTGGGCCCGGCGCGCCTTGCTGTGACGCCCCGCAGAGGCGTCCCGTGATCGACCGCCCCTCCCGCCGCGACGCTCGTCCTCCTCTCTCCAGGCAATCCCTGTATAATGACCGGCCCGTTAAAGGGACACCGCTTCTGTTCTTTTCGCTGCCGCACGCCCATGTGCTCGTACGCCGTGACGACATAGAAGCCACCATCCTCGAATACGGCATTTCATCTTGAGAAAATGGAAACTGTCTACGTATTTGTACACTTCAGTTTTCCCTTCGAGATCCGTATCACGACAAACGTTGCTAGAAAAGATTTCTACACAAGTGACACACATGCTAGCAGCCTCAATTCTTAATTCTATTAGTACTGAAATCAGGCTAATGGTCCCTCGGGTCGCAGCACCCTGTGAGCTACACATTACGGTTGGTTAACACGCTAGACGACGGTATGCGACAGCTATGTGATGTGTTATTGTGGATGTCTCTTTTTGTCGAAAGTGAAGGTACACTACTGGCCATTAAAATTGCTACACCGCGAAGATGACGTGCTACAGACGCGAAATTTAACCGATAGGAAGAAGATGCTGTGATATGAAAGTGATTAGCTTTTCAGAGCATTCACCCAAGGTTGGCGCCGGTGGCGACACCTACAACGTGCTGACACGAGGAAAGTTTCCAAACGATTTCGCATACACAAACAGCAGTTGACCGGCGTTGCCTGGTGAAACGTTGTTGTGATGTCTCGTGTAAGGAGGAGAATTGAGTACCATCACGTTTCCGACTTCGATAAACGTCGGATTGTAGCCTATCGCGAATGCGGTTTATCGTATCGCGACTTTGCAGCTCGCGTTGGTCGAGATCCAATGACTGTTAGTAGCATATGGAATCGGTGCGTT
The DNA here is from genome assembly GCF_021461395.2 of Schistocerca americana. Lineage (NCBI taxonomy): Eukaryota > Metazoa > Arthropoda > Insecta > Orthoptera > Acrididae > Schistocerca > Schistocerca americana. Next base: position 672,892,053 of record NC_060122.1, read on the forward strand.
CAGGAGGGTAATACGGAACGCCGTGCTGGATCCCAACGGCCTCGTATCACTAGTAGTGGAGATGACAGGTATGTTATCCGCATGGCTGTAACGGATCGTGCAGCCACGTCTCGATCCCTGAGTCAGCAGATGGAGACGTTTGCAAGACAACAACCATCTGCACGAACAGTTCGACGACGTTTGCAGCAGCATGGACTATCAGCTCGGAGATCATGGCTGCGGTTACCCTTGACGCTGCATCACAGACAGGAGCGCCTGCGATGGTGTACTCAACGACGGACCTGGGTGCACGAATGGCAAAACGTCATTTTTTTCAGATGAATCCAGATTCTGTTGACAGCATCATGATGGTCGCATCCGTGTTTGGGGCGACATCGCGGTGAACCCACATTGGAAGCGTGTATTCGTCATCGCCATACTGGCGTATCACCCGGCGTGATGGTATGGGGTGCCATTGGTTACACGTCTCTATCACTTCTTGTTCGCACTGACGCACTTTGAACAGTGGACGTTACATTTCAGATGTGTTACGTCACATGGCTCTACCTTTCATTCGATCCCTGCAAAACCCTACATTTCAGCAGGATAATGCACGACCGCATGTTGCAGGTCCTGTACGGGCCTTTTCTGGATACAGAAAATGTTCGACTGCTGCCCTGGCCAGCACATTCTGCAGATCTCTCACCAATTGAAAACGTCTGGTCAGTGGTGGCCGAGCAACTGGCTCGTCACAATACCCCAGTCACTACTCTTGATGAACTGTGGTATCGTGTTCAAGCTGCATGGGCACCTGTACCTGTACACCCCATCCAAGCTCTGTTTGACTCAATGCCCAGGCGTGTCTAGGCCGTTATTACAGCCAGAGGTGGTTGTTCTGGGTACTGATTTCTCAGGATCTATGCACCCAAATTGCGTGAAAATGTAATCACGTTTCAGTTCTAGTATAATATATTTGTCATATTTGTCCAAAGAATACCCGTTTATCATCTGCATTTCTTCTTGATGTAGCAATTTTAATGGCCAGTAGTGTGTTATAGTATGTAGGGGAAGTGGGGTTAAGTGGCCAGTCTAAGGGAAATGGAATTTTCACCAAACCATGGTTATAGATACTAGCTTGCCGCTTACGCAATTGATATCTACATATTATATGCTATCTTAACAAATATTTTTAAGGGTAAAAGGAAATACTATACAGAGTGATTCTTATAAACGTTTAAAAAGCCTCCGAAGCGACGTGGATGCTGCTGGGACACGTGATTTAATGGCGGACACATGAGGCCACAAATATCGGGAAATACTCCAAAAGTGGATGAGAGATGCTGAACATGTGACGTCGCCAGATGACGCACCTCGCTGCATCCCAACCCAAATATTCACGCCCGTGTGACTCCTGGCTTATGTTGGCGACTTCAGCGTGTGGGGCTCAGGGCTCGAGTCTTGTGACAGCAAGGTAGTATTTTTTTCATCTCGTTAGACTGTAATGTGTATCCACTGAGGAAAGATTTATTATTTCATATATCTATCTCGCGGTCTTGGCTGGTTTACTGCAGAGTATAGTGCAACAAAATCCTGCCGTATTGCGTCACAAGTCAATGAGTATAAATTTCCGAATTGCATCGGTACCGCTAAATTACCTACGTTTCCTTTACTAAACGGAACTGATAAAAGAATGAAACACGAAATAAGAACAGCTTTTGCTTGTTTGCAGCGATGATATTAATTTTTAGAACTGATCACATTTACAAAATTTGCCCCGTTTGCTCAAATAAAAGTATTGAATCGAACTGATCAGAAGGTGTCAGAAATTAGCACCGTATGCTCAAATACAAGTATTGCCCCGCTCAGTCATCTCTTCACGCCCAAGCTCAACCGTTGCAAGTGCGGCTAGGTACGTCATCTGGTGACTTCACGCTATGAACATTTCTCATCCATTTTTTGAGCATTTCCCAACATTTGCGGCCCCCACGTGTCTTATATTAAATTACTTGATTCAGCATCATCTACTCGGCTTGGGGATTTTCAAACATTAATATGAAGCACCCTGTATAGGAACTATTTGCGTTTTTCTGAAAGCTTACATAGTGGTCATTTTTGCCTAACTGGGTGGGTAATATGGCCAGCGCACTTTTCCGTGTGAGTTGTTGTTATAGAAATCATGTGGTATTTTGTTCCGGTCTGTCTAATGGAATGTTTATCATTGTGAGTCATTCACTTTAAATCCATAAAATGCCTTTTTATACTTCAAAAATGTAAGTAAAGGTTTATTGTTCTACACTGAACACACTCGGCCTTCTATAATCATTATAACACATACATCTGTTTTTTTAGTTTCCCAGAACTCTTCAGTGTGTTACGTGGAACATTAAATTGATATGCTTTAGAAAAAGGAATCTTCTCATTTTCCACCACCTCAATTGCGTTTTCCATAGCAACAGGCTCTCGTGTGTGTTTCTGATTTCTGGACATATTTTCTAGTCATCTTGGTGCCGTAGAACATAAAACAATACCAAGCGGCTGCAACAGAGCGTTTAAGTCAGAAGTTTTTCTTATACAAAGTATAACAGAAGAGAGGTGGTTTTTAAGAACATCAGTTAATTAATTCAGAATCATTACAAAGGGATATAACGTGTGATACATGGAGGTAACTCACTCTTACTGGGTAAACAGATTAAAAATGAACTGCTGGGAAAAGTGGTTGAGGTGGTCAACTTGGCCACTTTGCACCATCGGACGCCATGTCGACATTAGTGGTGCGTAATGTCGACATTAGTGGTTCGTAGGTGCAATTATCCAACTGAAACAAACGACACGGAACTGTACTTGTAAGCGAGAGTTGTTGCTTAAACGTCGGTGTTGTGAAAAGTATTACTGTACGTGTAAGTGAGGCAACAAGAGTGATACGGGTGATCAGTTGTTAACGTAACAGCTTTCGTAGCTTGAGGCCGGCTGCTGTTCCCGCGGTGCGCGTGACGGGAGGTCCATAGTACATACAGTAGACTACGGTTTGTCTAATCGGTTATTTCTAACATACATAACATAAACATTTAAAAAGAAAAGTAAATTACTCACGTATATTAAGCAAGGAGATTCTGGAACTGTCTCCCTTCCTTGACCAAGCAATTCTGACACCTGCTTCCGAAATTGCTCATTACACTCCGAAGTTCCCTCTGAGAAATGGCAGCAGTTTCTTGACGAATGTTAGTTTTAAGTTCTTCTATAGTGTGTGGATTTCATTTGTAGAATTTCTCTTTTAATACCCACAGAAATAAAAATCGAGGGAACAAGGAGGCCGTATCTTGATAGTTTTCGTGAAAGACACCATGGATTTCCTGTAATGAGAAGTTGGCTGTATGTGCCGCCGCAGTCATACTGAAAGGTCGCTAATGCACATTCTCTCAGTTAATTGGCCAAAACAGGGCGCAAAATGTTTTTCACGTATCTCTCACTGTTAGCTGGTTTCTGGAAAACTTAGGGCCTATTTTTCTCTCGGCGCTAATAGCGCGTCACACTTCTATTTTTTGATGATGCAGGTCGCCTCGTGTATTACGTAAGGCTTTTCAGAAGTCCAATAATGGTTGTTTTGTAAATTAACATATCCACTTTGGAACCATGCTTCGTCGGAAAAGAAAGTTAGGTGAGGATCAGTCTCTCCACCATGCACCCTATCCAAATCCATTCGCATAACCTTTTTGCAGGCTCAACCGGTTTGAGTTCTTGCACTGCAGTTATTTTATATCGCTGTAACTTCAGTAACTCAGTAACTTTGTACCCATTTGTACAGAGCCATAGGAAATTCGCATTTGCTGTCAAAGACGTCGAACTAATTTTCTAGAACCATTTACAGAGAGTGGCCAGTGTTATCCAGAGAACGTGCTGTCTACTTTTGCTGTCAAGAACACTTCCTGCTTCGCGAAAATTATTTATCAGTTGATGAATCGTAGTCCCATAAGGGGCCTGAACATCACGAAATTCCTTTTGAAATATCTCTTGTACGTACGTATGTATCAGACATGAATACTCTTTGACGAATAGGAAACCTATATACCGCCATTACACTTGAAACACTTTCACTCAATACACACTGGGTACTTTGTCGTCTAACGAACAGTGGCCACCTGAGCAGAGTCCTCGCAGCGTAGGGTAAATCACTCCCCACCAGCACCGACGCCGACTGGCTGACGGTCGGGCAACAAAATCTACGCAAGGCGGTTGCTTTAACCCTCCAATGGCCGAGTGGCAGCACTCCGTGGTGCCACGTTGATGTGTATGTGATAAGTGGTATTGAAGGTGTTTGAATCATGCTCCAGAACGAAATATATTATTCAGTTCGATATCGCGATTTGTTTGTAATGATTGTACCTACTTTACATCGAAAACAGGGCTGCTACATGAGCGGATAAGCCGATTTTCTGGAGGCAACAGTCAGTGCTGCACGCGCCCGCTCGTGCGAGTTTCAAAGGCGCGCCTACCGGAAGGTTAAGGACTGCTCACCCTGCATGAGTCATGTACCTCATTTCGAACGACTCAAAATCATAAAAAGATTTTAATTAAAAAAATACCGGAGCTAGCTTCCTCTATCAAACTCTCTAACAATGATGGTATATGTTAGAACTAGTCTGATGACTTCTCGGCAGGCAGCTACACTGTTCTGAGCAAAACCGTGTTGAGGTCTGTTTTCCGCCCTGGCCACTTCACCCCACCTTCTTCTAATCCTGCTGCATGCCAACGCACACTGTACAGTCTGTCTCTAGTAAGTAGACTCCATATCCCATAAACAATTTTGAAAGCTGTGCAGAATTCCGATCAACAGCTGATATAACCTCTCATTGGACAGAGAACTCTTCCCAACCACAAATTTAGCTAAAATACAGTGCAGGGCAGTGATGAAGTCGTAGACGTTCCTGCAAATTCGTAGTTCTAATTTCTGTTGCCAGAAGTACACTAGCGGGTAATGTTCAAATGGCTCTGAGCACTATGGGACTTAACTTCTGAGGTCATCAGTCCCCTAGAACTTAGAACTACTTCGCTCGGCTACTCCGTGCGGCAGTGGGTAAGGTTGTTGCCGTAAAGAATAATAATAATTTCTGTTCTTTTCTTAACCAGGCCAATTTCCAGCATTTTATCTCTACTTGGCTCAGTTACTGTTTGCAATATTATTAATATGAAGAATCAGTTTTGGAAATCAGAGGACATTGCTTCTTGGTAAGTGAAATCGACTTCACCCATGTGAATGCAGATCCTCTGGTTTCCACCCACTACTTTCAGTCTTGATTCTGAAACGTCCCCTTAGAACAACTGTACAAGACTGTGCTTAAACTGACACACAATATTTTTAGCGCAACACAATCTGACTTTCAAAAATCCTTACAAAAAAATGGCCCTGAGTAACATTAAACTATACCTTTCAGAAATCACTTACCTCACAAAAATCTTCATTACTCGAACTACTGCAGTACAGCGAGCACCACTACTGCCAGCTAAATAAAAGATTCAAACTACGGAAGGCACTAACTACTGATAGGGATAGTTAGCAAATGAAAGATATTAATAGAGAACAAACAATGTATTTACCTTGATAGTCATAATATGTATAGCAGTTCATGACAAATTACAAAACTCCGCCATCTCTCTCCCCACATCCACCACTGCTGGCGGCTCACCTCCAACTGCACAACGCTACGCGCTGTTCACATCCAGCTGCCGCTGCCCAGCACTACAATGGCAGACAACAATGCAAACTAGCCACAGACTGCACACAGCACAGCCAGTGATTCTCACACAGAGTGCTACGTGGCGTTACCAATAAGAAAACCTAAACAGCCTACTTATGTAGCCCCCATGCTCGCCACAAAAAATTTTACAAATTGTTTTGGGCAGTGGCCAATAATGATTTGATAAAATTTTTCATAATTACGATAACAAAGATATCAAATGCACACACTTATTGATACAATGTTGGTCGAAAGCTAAAATTTTCTCACAGTCCATAAAGACAGTCCTGATCATTCATCACAGTAAGATTGCAGTGTTTTTCTCAAAGTCTGAGCAGTAAAAGAAAATGCACACGGAAGTAGTGGATTTCCATGCAGTCTTGAAGAAGTAGTGTTGTCCTTCCAATGGAAAGACAGTGCTGACTCTCGACATGCAGACAGATAATGGGCCACAACAGAGCAAACCCACCACAGAGTCAGTCGAAGTTTTGAAGAATGTTGGTAGGTAAGTCGTCACAGAGCATACCCATTGTAGTCCTGGTAGAGATTACGGTATTGGTGGGCCACCAGAGGTGCAGACCCACTGCAGTCCTTGTAGAAATGGCCAGCAGCCATCTGTTGTGACTGTGCAGGTGCACAATCACCATTGAAGAGTCTTGCGGATAATATAGCAAGTCCATAACCACCACTTGTGCACTCACAAAGTTTTTGGAATTGTCCTTAGAACCAGCAATGCTGTTATCCAGTCCCTTGCAGAATTATTAACACACGTGCAAACACTAACAGTCCCTACTTCTCACATATTGTCCATATACTATGACCAACAGAAACGTGTGCAGTTAAATGTAACTTACAAGTTAATAATGTGATGAACTGGTGACAATTACAATTTTATAACATGAGAATACAATTACAAAGGTACAAAATACATCATTAAAGAACATAACAATACAGATAACATTTGTAGTACAGGCTTTACAAAAGAATCGAAATAACATATACATCAGTGTTACAGGAATTATGGCATGAGTACATATATAAAAGATCAGAATAAGTTTTGAAACATCAACTTCACACATGAGCAACAAAACAGAATAAATAATGTCTCAACATCTTTACAAAGTAAATAACATAGTATTAGAAAAATTCTACAACATAACTCTTATTAGCTAAACACATAAAGACAGGAAAAAGACAAATACACAATGGTGCATACACACATAGTAAAATAATACAAAAGGAAAGGACAGGGTTTGTTTTACTGCAGTATTTTGCAAACAAAGCTTTCTTTACTTCTTGGAGATCTCCCTTCATTCATCATTATTCCCAAAAAGTCCTATCTATACCTGCTTTCTGTATTCTATTCATATAATTATTTCTCAGTGTACAATACTCATTTTTGCCAAATCTGTTACTTATATCTTCTCAATGCGTTTCTTCCAATTCATCGCAACTCATTCTCTTCTATAGTCTACCCCCTCTACATCTACATCTACATCTACATCTATACTCCGCGAGCCACCTTACGGTGTGTGGCGGAGGGTACTTATTGTACCACTATCTGATCCCCCCTTCCCTGTTCCATTCACGAATTGTGCGTGGGAAGAACGACTGCTTGTAAGTCTCCGTATTTGCTCTAATTTCTCGGATCTTTTCGTTGTGATCATTACGCGAGATATATGTGGGCGGTAGTAATATGTTGCCCATCTCTTCCCGGAATGTGCTCTCTCGTAATTTCGATAATAAACCTCTCCGTATTGCGTAACGCCTTTCTTGAAGTGTCCGCCACTGGAGCTTGTTCAGCATCTCTGTAACGCTCTCGCGCTGACTAAATGTCCCCATGACGAATCGCGCTGCTTTTCGCTGGATCATGTCTATCTCTTCTATTAATCCAACCTGGTAAGGGTCCCATACTGATGAGCAATACTCAAGAATCGGACGAACAAGCGTTTTGTAAGCTACTTCTTTCGTCGATGAGTCACATTTTCTGAGAATTCTTCCTATGAATCTCAACCTGGCGCCTGCTTTTCCCACTATTTGTTTTATGTGATCATTCCACTTCAGATCGCTCCGGATAGTAACTCCTAAGTATTTTACGGTCGTTACCGCTTCCAATGATTTACCGCCTATGGCATAATCGTACTGGAATGGATTTCTGCCCCTATGTATGCGCATTATATTACATTTATCTACGTTTAGGGAAAGCTGCCAGCTGTCGCACCATGCATTAATCCTCTTAAGCTAACTTAAATCTACTGAGCTCAGATGCTAAACTAAGGGACGAGGCAATGCAGCAGCACAAAACAATTAACACAAACAGCAATGATCAAAAATACAAATGGCGAAGCAAGCAGCATAAATTACAACTAATATAAGCCAATGAGCAGCAAACAAGAAAAATAAATGCGTAGTAAAACTGGCTTAACAGCGTAATACAAAGTCAAATTCAGTAACATTATGCCTGGCAAACAGCAGCTTATATCTAAACATGACAAAGCTCTAGCAGAAAAAATATCTATACGCAGAGATTTTCACTTTCGTTTATGATGAGGTAAGTACATTGACTTATGCAGAACTTAGCTTTCGGAGGACGATAACTACGACACTTCCACAGAGATTATTTTACAGCAAGACGCACATTTAGCGCTACAGGACACGTATTTGAGTGATTAATTTCGCACTTAAAACATGTATTTTTTAAGATATTTGAAGTACAATGATACAAGGGTTTTCCGTGATATATTTCATTCCATTGCTGTAATCTGTAACACCTGAGGGTATAATTACATTAATCCTCAGGGGGTTACACGCCTACTTTGTGTACCATGTGTTTGGCAAGCACAAGGAGCCCTAGCTAATAAGGTATTTGCTTATACAACTTTACACATCGGTACCATATTTCTCTAACACAGAATTACACTGCTATCTGATTATTTGACAGAGAAACAAACATTCATTTTACTATGTCAGTAACAGATGTTTACGCAATTACACAGTTGGATAACTTCACACTTATGAAACTGTATTTTGTCTGTACTTTCTAAACTGTTCATATTTTTTCGGAACCATTGTGATACTATAAGAGCTTTGAATGATGTATTTGGTAAGGGAGCATGATTTTAACGTACGTTTGAGGTAAATGACACTCTTGAAATGAGCAGAGAATTTTTTTTTAGGTTTTGACATTATTGCAAAAAGCTACGACGTTTTTGAGATTTGACTGAGGTGTTATGATGTTAGTTTTACGACGACGATGTGTATTATGCAGTTGAGGTATGTTTATGATCAATAAGCTGATGCTATATGAGGAATTTGATTATGCTACATATTTCTTGTGATGAAATATTGAAGAAGTGTCGACGAATATTTATATGTGTAATAAGGTAAGGAATAATAAATAGTGGTTAGGGACTCTGACTTGTGAAAAAGGTTGTTGGAAACCAAGAATCGTACTTTAAGAGTTATGAAATGTGTGTAAATGCGTGAATGTATCACAATGCCGGCGAAAATTTTTTGGACACTTATATTTATAGGATTTTGTTTCTACAGATTTGTAACCCGAATTCTTGACCTGTGAAATATTTTTATATGAGACTGTCACTGTAGCGGAAACTGGTGTCGTAAATATTTCGGTAAGAAAGTTAAGTGACCACCTGCACGTAAGGCATCGTGGGCACCCAGCTGGGCGACAGTCACCTTGAAAAAAGCCATTAGCGTGTGCCTCCAGAGGCACAGGTGGGAAAAAAAAAGGGAGGCCATTATCCTCGCTATTGACATTCCTTTGTAGAAAGCACCGCAAATACGACACGCTCATTACTTGGAAAGATACTTACATCTGCACACCTGATTATGACAAGCGTCTTCCTCGAGAATTGAGAGAATTTTTTACTACCTTATGAAATGCCATATGGCTAATGAATGATGTTTCATGCCTTCCTTTGTACATATTTGCTCACTTTCTTTCATATCTAGTTTCTAGCTGCACTGCAGCATTGCTTATTATAAAATTTAATAGATGTACTAATATCACTATTTTCTGTCTACAGACCCAGTAAAGAATACGTTTCTGATAAACTATATTGGAAAAGAGAGCACAAATAGACATTTCCCTTCACAGGAATTGCATAAATACTATTTTAATGACTTGGTAATTTCTTTTCTAGAATAAATTGTGATGCATCACAATGCATATCGTAGTTATTACGTACCTGACCGTGATCAAGAAAGTACTATAATGTAATGTATTGTTGTGCTACAGAAAAGGCTGTCTCATTGTAGCTATACCACAAAACTTATACTAAAACATGTTTTACTTTCCAGAATAAAACAGATACACCGCAAAAGCAACAATGTAAATTGTGTCACACATTAGTAGCGTCGTGATATAGTCGTGTAGCTGTCAAATAAACTAACCACTGTGTCATCTGGTATCTCTCAGAAAGCACTTTGAATCCATAATGTATTTTCAAGTAAACGAAAATGTTGCATTAAAATCTCATTAGCAGTACTGGTAAATGTTCTAAGTATGTGAGCCTTATAGTAGTTACGTAAACGTGCAACTAACAAGCAAGATGTGCTCCTGCTTCCGCGTTCCCTGATTGTCAGTGTCAATTTCCAGTTCTTGTAACAGTCACTGAAAAGCTTCAATGTCGTCTTTGCAACGTCCTGCCAAAATAATATGCCGTAAATGTTCAGGTAATTTGATTAAGCAAATGCGGATGAGTTCTGAGGGGTTGTATGGGTTTGAAAGATACTGATTCTTATGCAACATGTCTTCAAAATATTTCATAAGACTGGAAAATTCATATTGTTCGAAACGTTTCATCATTATGATGCTATGTTTTAATCGGTCTTGTGTAGCTTGAGACCAATACGCTGAGAGGAAGGCATGGTAAAATTCTCCTTCACTGTGGCAATCGTGAATGACCGATCGCATTCTTACAGCTGGTTCATTCTCTAAGTAGCCACACATAAATTCTAATCTGTGTTCTAATGACCAGTTGGGAGGAAAACAATGAGAGAATTGATGGAGCCACGCTTGTGGATGAATGTCGTTGCCAGAATTCTAAAATGTTTTAAATTTACGTGTAGTAATGAACAGCTTACAGTCAAAATCATCGTGTCGGCGAGTCGCATATCGGTCATTGTTACGTTGTTTCGGTGGTTCCATCTCAAAATTCAGTGTGCCTTGCCAATTTCTTTCATAATTTCCGAAGTGTCCTGTGTTATTATTTTGTGGTTGTTCCGTATTTCTAAGTCCCTCTTCCCGTGTTGGAGCGCGAGTGGCCTCTGAAATACGTAATTCTTGTATTACCTGTGTCAGCTGATCTTGTACTTCCCGGATTTCTCTTTGGTGTTGCGTATTAATTTGATTCTGATTTTGTTTGAATTTCCTAATTTGTTTGCACTCTTCTGTGTCATTCAGATTATCATCTACCTTCGTAGATAAATTATTTAGCTGATCCGAAAGTTCAACTACTTTCTCTGATAATGAACTAATTTCCTCCATGTGTCTTTCTGAACCAATTTTCATAGTATCTACTGTGTCCTTTAAGTTTTCCTGAGTTTTTGCAAGTTGCGTAACCAAATCGGTAGATGCAACTGAGTCAATTTTAGCTTGCAAGGTCTCATGATTTTCATGAACAATAGTTTGCAGTTCTTTTATGGCTGCTTCGTGATTCTGTAGTGCATTTTCATGACGCGAAAAAATAGGTTGGAAATGCTCACAAATTTGTGTTTTTACGTCATTACAGACTTTTTGACATTTCGATTCAATGTTATGTAACTCAGTAGTTAAATCTTCACGTGTTTGTTCAAGTGTCGTGTCTAACTTTTGAAGTTTTTGTTCCCTTGTGTCTAACTTTTGTAGCCTTTGTCCCATTTGTTGCATTATCTGTAATAACAATGCACTGGTGTCTGAAACATGTTCCTCAGTGCTTTTCGGCAGTGAAGTTGCACCGGCAACATTTACATTTTGACAAGCAGAAACTGTGTCTTGACTTATTTGCGAAAACGGTGAGGACCCAAAACCTGAATCTACAGTATTTGCAAAATTGTGTCCTGTCATTTCGGATTCCTGAGGTGAGCTGTTGGCGAGCGATCGATCGATAATGCTTCCCTGTTCACTAATTGTTTCACTGCCTACGCCATTGTTTGCCGCCCGCTCCATTTCCCTATGCACAGTTACCAAATTACTACTTTGAACATTAGTTAATTCATTACTCGGTGGCGCTAACAGACTGCTTTCGTCTTCACTGTCATTTCTCAGTTTACTTTGGGGCCTAGTATTACGTTTTTCACACGCCATTATTGTCACAATATTTCACACGATAACACAGAAAAGCACAATTTGAAGAGCAAAAATAAGAGAACACATTAACATAGCACTGAAAATAATATGTAGTTAATTGCAAGCGCAGGTGCGAAATACTTGGTGCAAATCTACATGCATGCCACAACTGTTTTACTGTACAACAATGAAAGACTGCAACTACAAAGGAGATTCTCTCTACAATTACGCGCTAGCAATAAACAAAATCTACACTAATTACACAAACTACAAGAAAAAAATCAGAAGATTCCAGTGAGATATCCTCGGCTAAGGGTCGACATATGGAACGTCCCCTTAGAACAATTGTACAAGACTATGCTTAAACTGACACACAATATTTTTAGCGCAACGCAATCTGACTTTCAAAAATCCCTACAAAAAAATGGCCCTGAGTAACATTAAACTATACCTTTCAGAAATCACTGACCTCACAAAAATCTTCATTACTCGAACTACTGCAGTACAGCGAGCGCCACTACTGCCAGCTAAATAAAAGATTCAAACTACGGAAGGCACTAACTACTGATAGGGATAGTTAGCAAATGAAAGATATTAATAGAGAACAAACAATGTATTTACCTTGATAGTCATAATATATATATAGCAGTTCATGACAAATTACAAAACTCCGCCATCTCTCTCCCCACATCCACCACTGCTGGCGGCTCACCTCCAACTGCGCAACGCTACGCGCTGTTCACATCCAGCTGCCGCTGCCCAACACTACAATGGCAGACAACAATGCAAACTAGCCACAGACTGCACACAGCACAGCCAGTGATTCTCACACAGAGTGCTACGTGGCGTTACCAATAAGAAAACCTAAACAGCCTACTTACAATTCGTTTCGGCGTCAAGTCAACCATTTCGGCACCAGTCGTACTCTGAACATTCCTACACTTGTGCGCCCTCTTCCTTTTCGCATGTCTGTCACCTCATCTGTTCCATACACGTTTAATAGCCGATCGCCAATACCATAAGCTGCATGTTCTTTATTGTGATCTGTGGTTGCAGTTTAGAGGCTCGTAATTTTGAAAGAACCAGCCTTAAACGTGGACGGCGATCTGAACTACCGTCTCTGATGAGCCTAAGTAATGCTAGAACCAAAACTTTTCCGTGGATTAGTGTGACACTTGATGTAGTTACTGCATTACGTGAATCATAGTAACAAAAGCACAATGTCACTGCGACGATAACAACACACTGCGGTGCCAAATTCTTTTCACCCTGCCCTCGTAGGTATACCTGTACTTACGCATTGATAATAGCATAGATAATATTTTCTTTTAAATTTATGTGGTCTTTTATGTTAAATCGTTCCTGACAGAGGCTTTTACCTACACAACATTTGTGACTTATGTCTAGTATTGATAGTTAGTTGCTAGTCTATGCATTAGGCTTGACTTCATTATCTGAAAGCCTTCATACGTTTCACAACAATATCCACGTCAGCTCCATGTACTTGCACTGTATGAGAATACATGAAAGAGTATTTCATCTTACTCGTGTAACAAGAAACAAGCTGTGGAATATAATGGAAGGATAGTGCAATATCACGCTACGTAGGACGGAATTCACATTGTGTTTGGGACGCAATGGGTTTTTCTGGCATCACTTCAGCAGAACTCCGGGATGAGTCAATCCAGCATGTCGGCAGTATATTATATTGTATATCTTCCACTTGTGCAGTTAATTTCCTTTCGTGGTGACGTCTCTGATATAGAAAATTATAACATAATAGAAGATTGTCACCCATTTTACGGCTCCGAAGCTGCTACATTAGACATAATTTCAACGTGGAGTCTGTGACTGAGGGGGCGCTGGCACCTCCCTCTGGTTACGGTGGCCCGTGTGTTTTGGTCGGAAGGCCTGACATGACAGTTGCTGTACACAGAGCGTGCTGCGGCCTGTTTGAAAGGGTGTTCGCAGCCATTTCGTGGTCCGTACAGCAGTGTTTGCCGAGATGTAAACAGGAACTCTGTGGAGGCCAACAACCGCGGATATCCCATCGTTATGTTGTGCAACGTAGTGCTCACCAGGAAAGCCATCTGACTTACGAAAAACTAACCGTGCTCCTCACTTCTTTGTGCTACCATCTCAGGTTTGTAAAACCAATGATTACTCATGACCAGGATTACTTGAACCACCAAAGGTGTGTGTGCAGTGCAGCGAGTAATAAAAAGCATATAGGTCACTTGCTATTTGTGGAAGGTCGAGCAGCTTTCATCAGCTGTTATTTATTTATTGTCATCTTCCTGCCCCTCTGTTAATTCCGTCCTTAATGCTTTCCACGCTAGTCGTGTACTGTTAACTCTGTTTCCCTTGTGACCTTACTGTTGTCTCAATCACACAAGCTGAATAAGCTAGAATTACCGTAACCAGTGTCTGAATTTGCAGACACTTCATACACTAGCACTACTATTCGATCCACACAGAAACGTACCTCCAGTTAAAATTTCGGCAGACAAAGGTGGCGACCAAAAGAATGCTTGAAACTGTATTGGATTCCCTTCGTTCGATAGATGCGACTTAATGTCCTCGACTCTCCGCTAAGATTTGGCAATTCCTCAGCCTGTAGTAGGTTGTTTACTCGTACTCATTGTATTCCGGACTTCAACGTGATATTTTGACGTGTTTTCGGAGCCTTGCGGTACTGGGTGTCTCCACAGAGCCTGAACAGACCAAGTGATGAACACTTCCACCTTCTCATTTCACAGCCACCTCACCTAGCAACCGGAGCAGTTCGTAAAACAAGCAATAGGGAATATCGAACTTCAGGTTACCCTGCGGCCTCCAGCCTACATACCATCACTGTCTGGTGATTCTGTAATACATATCTGAGGCCAAGTAAGTGTAACAGTTGTCCATATAAATGGTTCATTAGGTAGCTATCATTTACTTTCCTATACGTGGGAGGAGAAAAAAAATGAATTTGAGGTCTTTGCAGTGATAAGCGCTTAAGATATAAATGTGTATAGAATGTTTTGCATCAAAGTTAGGAAATGATGTACACTCACTCACACCTTATATGGACATACAATGCAGCCATCACACTGTGCAACTGCATAGAAGTACAATCCATTTTGATGAAAGTACTGTACTAAAACCTTCAACATCATAAAAATAATGAAGCACCCTTATTGAAAAGCACGTCTCGTCTCAACCCTGAAGGCAGAAGAAAAATTTTCGCATGGTATCTAAATTCCCAACATCATCTGAACTAAGCCCTTCTCTAGCTGGCTCTGCGTTGACGACACGCCAAATCCTCAGCTTTCATTTCGTCTCGTGGATGTGAGTGAAATACATCTAGAGATGTCGCACTGAAGTTGAAACCGTATATTAGTGATGTTTGTGGCTCAAGATTAACATCTAAAGTTCATTCAGAAAACACTAAACCTTCGTCAAAATGAGTTTTTTCTACATCAGATCAGTGCAGTGGTCTGAATTCTATGATTATTGAGTTTTGCCATTACCGCTTTGGTAGCAATGCTTTTTCTGTATTTCCGGCATGCTGTGGTTGAAAAAAATGGTTCAAATGGCTCTGAGCACTATGGGACTTAACAGCTATGGTCATCAGTCCCCTAGAACTTAGAACTACTTAAACCTAACTATCCTAAGGACAGCACACAACACCCAGTCATCACGAGGCAGAGAAAATCCGGGAACCCGGGCGTGGGAAGCGAGAACGCTACCGCACGACCACGAGCTGCGGACTGGTGTGGTTGAAATAGGTCTGCAACTTTTATGTGATTACAATAACTGATAGGGAAAAGCGTCGTATTTTGCGTTGGATATTATACTTAGTTTGCACGGCTTGTCTATTACCAGATCGTCGATGTACAGTCTTTCATTACAACCAGACTTACTTACATGCACATGGATGACCTGATAATCTACAAGCCGTCCGAAGCTAATCATCTACAAATAAATTAAACTTCCGGCGCAAAGTAAGACTGTTCCTCTATCAATTATTATAATCACAGAAGTGACTTCTGGCGTTCCCCAGGGTAGTGTTGTAGGCCCTTTGCTGTTCATTATCTGTATAAGCGATTTGGAAGACAATCTGAGCATCTGTCTTAGGTTGTTTGCAGATGACGCTGTCGTTTATCGACTAATAAAGTCATCAGAAGATCAAAACAGATTGCAAAACGATTTAGAATAGATATCTGAATGGTGCGAAAATTGGCAGTTGACCCTAAATAACGAAAAATGTGGGGTCATCCACATGAGTGCTAAAAGGAATCAATTGAACTTCGGTTACACGATAAATCAGTCTAATCTAAAAGCCGTAAATTCAACTAAATACCTAGGAATTACAATTACAAACAACTTAAATTGGAAGGAACACAAAGAAAATGTTGTGGGAAGGCTAACCAAAGACTGCTTTTTATTGGCAGGACACTTATAAAATGTAACAGATCTACTAAGGAGACGGCCTACACTACGCTTGTTCGTCCTCTTAGTATACTATTGCGCGGTGTGGGATCTTTACCAGATAGGACTGACGGAGTACATCGAAAAAGTTCAAAGAAGGGTAGCCCGTTTTGTACTATCGCGAAACATGGGGGAGAGTGTCACCGAAATGATACAGGATTTGGGCAGGACATCATTAAAAGAAAGGCGTTTTTGGTTGCGATGGAATCTTCTCAGCCGGCTGGTGTGGCCGTGCGGTTCTAGCCGCTTCAGTCTGGAACCGCGTGACCGCTACGGTCGCAGGTTCGAATCCTGCCTCGGGCATTGATGTGTGTGATGTCCTTAGGTTAGTTAGGTTTAAGTAGTTCTACGTTCTAGGGGACTGATAACCACATATGTTACGTCCCATAGTGCTCAGAGCCATTTGAACCATTTTTGAATCTTCTCACGAAATTTCAATCACCAACTTTCTCCTCCGAATGCGAAAATATTTTGTTGACACCGACCTACATAAGGAGAAACGATTACCACGATAAAATAAGGAAAATCAGAGCTCATACGGAAAGATATAGGTGTTCGTTCTTTCCGCGCGCTACACGAGATTGGAATAATAGAGAATTGTGAAGGTGGTTCGATGAACCCTCTGCCAGGCACTTAAATGTGATTTGCAGAGTATCCATGTAGATGTAGATGTAGACAAGGACTAGCCCTGTTATCTTTTTATTTTCGTATTCTTCCTCTATGTGTTCTGTTAAGCACAGAATTTGGTTAGTACATGATTTTCCAGGTCTAAAACCAGCTTGTTGAGGAATAAGTTTCATCTCAATAGAGTCTGTCATACGATTTAAAATACAGTTTGGAAAGATGACATAGGAGAGATATTGGGCGATAGTTTTCGATGAATCAGATGCCTCCCGGGCTTCAAGAGTGCCACTATCCTCGCCTTCCTCCAGATCTTGGGGATCTTGCATGTTTCGCGACATTGACTGAAAAGTCACAGGATCCAGATTGCGATTCAGATACAGTAACACGGAGACCGGCTTGTTAGCTACGTCGCCAAAGTAGTGTCAGATGTAAATACTCATAAGAAATTATCAAAAGTGGCTTGGCTCTTTGGTCTATAAATGAACTGCATATCGTTTCTTGGTACCCATCAGAATGGTGCAAGGGAAGAAGAAAATGGGGAGAATCCGTAAATATTATTATTTGTTACACATATTACAGTGTTCTAAGATCGTAGGTGCAGTTACCATAAATCACTTCTCATTAAGAGATATATATATATATATATATATATATATATATATATATATATATATATATATATATATATATATGGGTTGAAAGGAAGAGAGGGCCGTCTCATAATAGTTTCAACGTATTAAAGTTCAAAATTTACAAGTGACAAACTTCGGTGAGACATCAGTTCAGTTGAAGTCGGTTAGCTCTTGTAGAATTGGGATTCCGCAACATAAAGAGCATTCTGGAACTGATGTGTCCTGTCCAACACCTCGCGCTTTCGAACAGAATGTGCCTCCACGGTGCACTTCGTGCTGCGCAACCGTCAGATGGCTTTCGAGTGCGGCTGAGCGATACTCTGGCTTCTTATTACGCTAAAAGCTCCGAGCAGACTTCTGGTCTGATTCTGCAGCTGAACTGGCGCTCTTCAGCTGTACCCTCCGTCTACCTGTTTCGTTTTCTCCGTTATTTACCTTTTTTCTCAACGAAAGACACTCTTGAAACTCCATCAGTTAATTAATCGACTTAAACGTTAACTGTTGCAGAAACATTGAAGAGAGAAGGAAAGAACCATTAAAAGTTACCGCAACAAAAGCCTGTTTATGTAAGGAACTGGGTCCTCAAGTATCGTTCATTGGCTGGAAAATACAAAAGTTAGGTCGGGCGCCCCTGCAGCCAGTGTTCTTCTTCACAGCTAAGAAATTTTACAAAAAAGCACCCACAGAAATTACTTCAAAAGTCGGAAAATAAATATTTGAGGGATAATGAATTATTTCAATGCCGTGCTTACTCCACGAAAAAAGTGAAATCTATAGCAGTGCTTTTCTTTCTGGGAAGGCGATACGAAAATAAGAAAAAAATATATAGTTCTTCATAACCACGTAACACTGATAGTGCAAATGTTGCTTCTTTGTTTGGATTTTAGGATTTTGTGTTGTCTCATAAAGTGACAAGAATGAGGAACGCAATGGCTAGCGCTTCTGTTAGCATTTATTAATGTTTTCCAGAGAGACGTCACACGTTCTTGCAAGTACTTTAGTTGCTGCTGAGTCATTTGCTAGCATCTTTGCATTCATGTATTCAGTTTAAACACTTCCAGATGTTGGAACGTGTGCCATATTGTTAATTTTAACTCCGGATACCGTAAGTTACCTATGCACAAATGGTTTTAAGAGAATCCGTAACATTACACAGCATGAATTATATTCTATGAAGTGTATTAAGAGGAGTCTCTGAGATGCGGGAAAAAGTCAAGCTTCTACTACCATTGAATGTTTAATGCCCAAGTATGCGTCACAGTTGTGAAATACTGTAATATGAAAGTAATATATGGTAAATAGTAATTGATAAATTATAACTAAGTTCTGTTCTTTTCACTTCATATTTATTTTATCTATGCCAGTGAAGACGCTCATCAGTGGGGCTGGAGCAGCTTACCAGTAGAAGGATCTTCAATTCACTGCCACAATTCCACAATATACTATTTAACTCTAATATTGTTATAAACCAGTATACCCACATATGTGATACCTTTGTGGGAAGTTGTTAACTCTTCGAGGTTGGCAGTCGCAGTGGTGCAGTACAGTGAATATTTCGCCGAAGGCTTCGAACTTTTAGTCAGAAAGAAATAATTATCATCCATCGAAGGGTTCTTGATATTTTCAAACGATAACTCTTCACTTACCGATGTCATATATTATACGACTTTCAGTATCACGGTTACATTGACTGCAGAATGTATTTACAGCTGAATGAGAGATATACACGAAATATTATATACGACTAGTACGATTAGTAAATAGTAAACCAGTGTGACCTAGAGAAAACGCACTAAATTAAAATAAAACCATTTCCTGAACGTGTTCGTGTTAAACTACACTAAGCAGTTTATCAGCTTTTTTGTGTTTTTGTAGCTGCAGATTTCTTGAATCTCTCTTTATCTTGCTACTTTGGACGCTTTAGCTTTTTCTCTGTGTACCCAGCAAATAGTCCAGATCTCTCGTTATTGCGCCAGGTTGTCTAATCAGTATTCTCAGTACAGTTAATGGCGTCAACTTTGGGCGATCGCGCTTGTTCGCAGACACATTCCAAAATCACTTTCCACCCTTACGCTGTGAGGTAATGAAGAGTAAATGCGACGTGGCGGTACTCAGAGAAGTTGCAAACTCCATCCTTATTAAATCTGCGACCGAATAACAAGTTTTTATGCACTCAATACACCATGCGTACTACTCGTAGTGAACGCCGAGTAACAGATTTGGAACTGTTTGTTGTCTTCAGTACGTCCAATTGACGTCGTCAGATGCCACTTTGCTATTAACGAAGTACGTAGAGCCAGGGTGTTGTTATAAATACCAAGGACTACAAACTTGTGTTTTAATATGTAATATAAGTAAGAGCTTGTCTGTGACGGTGGTTTCCCCAAACTGGGAAAAGAGGGGGGAGGGGGGGGGAGGCGGAATAAGAACATCTCGACAACCAAGTCAACAGATTTATAAAGTGATGGATGGTGCTTCCAATTTCATTATCTTCCCAACGTGTTTCGAATTGTTAAACGAAAAGCAAAAGCAGGTAAGTGAAATATTTTCGTGTGTTGAAGTGCCAACTATCGAGTAATAAGTTTCTAAATTACATTACTTGTATTCGTTTACTGTTGAATATAAATAGCTGAGTTTCTTCGAGCCGACTGTTTCACTGCAGAATAAAAGTTGTAAAGCATTGGCATAGTCGTGATGCAAACTTGTGAAAGTCGAGGAATTTTAGCATGATGAAAATCCTTACGGAAATCTATGAGACGTATTTTGTTACACTCTTACTAACATAAAAGGAGAAAATATTCATTATGCTGACAGCGCGGCGAGAGAATTTGCTAGCGATCAAGGCTACAACAAATTTACCATCCAGTCATGCCTCGAAGAACAGCGCGCACTTTGCGCTATATACCATTGTCTGTCGGCCCCACTGCATCACAAAACTTGGGTCGACAAGCCGACTCCTGGGCACACCTGAACTAACATGTTGCCCTTAACAGCACTCCTCTGGTAAAACTGATTCACTGATGAGACTCATTATCGCAATTACTTGTCGCGGCCTTTGTGACTGAGAGTTCTTCGTCCTGTCACGCAAGGTATTGTTTCCACATCTAGGTTTGATTCAAGGAAAGCAGAAAGTTGAAAAACGAGTTGTCTGCTGCGTTGTCGAAGAAAGATCTTCATGTAAATGAAGCCAAGATGCGTTTCTTACTGAAGCAGTTTTTGGGAAAAAGTTTTGCTTGTACATAAAACACTAAAAGCAACATATTTTGGAATAGCGTGTTCTCAAACGATTGCAGGAAAACTATTTGGTAAAAATATTTTTTTCTTTCGCAGGCTCACATCACAGCCGGTGACGGAATGGTTAGTTTCTCGTTATTGATCATATTCACTCACAGTAACTCATTGGCCGTTGTTCGGAGAATTAGAAGTAAATTATGAGTGCCAGTCTGACGAAAGCAGGCTGAAACTGTCGTATTTTTTTTTTTTTTTTGAATGTGTGTGTCAGCCATCTCCAGAAGTCTTTAGAAATCATCTGTAGCTACCTACAATGAATTACTGAATCCCGTTTTATCCCTCATTTTAAAATGTCGAGAAGATCGCGCCTCCACGTCTGTTTCTTCCTTTCAGCAGCTCACGCATCCACCGACATTTACGAGCCGTGCTGCTACTTTGCGGTTGGTGTAGTTCAGGTTGTACATTGCTACATACGAATTGTAGCCAACATGTAGAAACATATTTTGATATTTTGAAAGACCTGTATCTCTTTTTCACCAGTGGAAATTCGTGTGCTAGTCCTGTCTTCAATTTATGTGTGATGAAAGATGGAGCGTTCGCGCGCGCTCAGTTTGGACGGGGCTGCTTCGAGTAGGCGCGCATGCAGGGTCTCGGCTGCAGCGAGTCAAGCTTTGAAAGTGTAGCATTTATTCGCTGTGCTGTCTTAACAGGAAAAAGCCGTTGTCAGTGGGCAACACCAGTGTTAAAAAATAGGGAACGTGCGGCGGAAATAATCTTTTCAGTACACTCCTTCCTGGCAAAAATGGACAGTTTTAAAATTTTTTTATGTAGTTCGAAGACAGTGACTCTCTGAACCATGAGCAGTGGACACAAAAGACCTGTTGGTGGAGTGTATTCACTGGACTGCGTTACGTGTCCCTGCAAGGTTATCGGATGTATGCTATTAATACATGGTTGGTTCAAATGGCTCTGAGCACTATGGGACTTAACTTCTGAGGTCATGAGTCCCCTAGAACTTAGAACTACTTAAACCTAACTAACCTAAGGACATCACACCCATCCATGCCCAAGGCAGGATTCAAACCTGCGACCGTAGCGGTCGCGCGGTTCCAAACTGTAGCGCCTAGAACCGCTCGGCCACCCCGGCCGGCTTTTAATACATGAGGGGAGCATATGCACTAACGGAAAAAAATCGCGTCACCAAAAAATAATTAATGTGGGATAATGAAATTCTGGGAATACTTTTTTTAGGTCACATATTTAAGTAATTAACATTGAGAGATCACAGGTTACCGCCAGAATGTTCAATGCAAGCATGCAACGTGAATGAACTGTGTTGTACAAGTGCCGGATGTCAGTTTGTGAGATGTAATTTCATGCAGTAGGTCAATACAGGAACAGTTAATGATGTACGTTAATGACGCTGGAGTTGTCGTCCAATGATGATCCATATGCGCTGGATTGGAGACAGATCTGGTGCTCTAGCAGGCCAAGATAACACGGCCACAACTGGCACCTAGGCAGTACCAGCTATCGTCAGAAAACACTACTGACATCCACTCGGCCCTTCAATGAGCTCTCGCTTGACACCACTCAAGCCTCAAATGGCATTGGTCCGGTTCAAAAATGGTTCAAATGGCTCTGAGCACTATGGGACTAAACATCTGAGGTCATGAGTCCCCTAGAACTTAGAACTACTTAAACCTAACTAATCTAAGGACATCACACACATCCATGCCCGAGGCAGGATTCGAACCTGCGATCGTAGCGGTCGCGCAGTTCCAGACTGTAGCGCCTAGAACCGCTCAGCCACCTCGGCCGGCGTTGGTCCGGAGTCAGTGGATATGCGCTACAGGGCCCCTGTCTCAGAGCTCTCGATTTTTAACTGTTCGTTGTGTCACTGTGGTGCCAAAAGCTGCTGAAATTGCTGCTGCAGATGCAGTAAATGCGCCAGAGCCATATGCTGAACACGATGGTCTTCCCTCTCCGTAGTGTCACATGGCCGATGGGAACCTGGTCTCACTGCGATCGTACATTCTCGTGACCACCGCTATCATGTACATTGGCTACATTCCTGCCAAGTCTTTCTGCAGTAACTCTGAAGGAACATATAGCTTCTCCTAGCCCTATTACACGACCTCGTTCAAACTCAGTGAGATGTTGATGATTACATCTATGTCGTCTTAAAGGCATTTTTGACTAACACAAGTTCACCATGTCCAATCTCAAACGCAATTAACGCTCACGGCAGTTACAGCGCGTATTTAAAACAAACCTGATTAGTATCCTCATCGTGGCGCTACGAGCGCCACTCTTACGCGACTGGCGCCAAATTTGGACGGACACCGTTTATTCAGAAGTAGAAACACGTCTACTAACTTTTGCTTACACTATGTCATCAAAAGTATCCGTACACTCCCAGAAACATACGTTTTTCATATTAGGTGCATTATGGTGCCACATACTGCCAGGTACACCATATCAGCGACCTCAGTAGTCATTAGACATCGTGAGAGAGCAGAATGGGGCGCTCCGCGGGACTCGACGGACTTCGAGAGTGGTCAGGTGATTGGGTGTCACTTACGTCGCACGTCTGTACGCGAGATTTCCACACTCCTAAACATCCGTAGGTCCACTGTTTCCGATCTGATAGTGAAGTGGAAACGTGAAGGGGCACGTACAGCACAAAAGCGTACAGGCCGACCTCATCTGTTGACTGACACAGACTGCCGACAGACGAAGAGGGTCGTAATGTGTATGACATCTATCCAGACCATCAACCATGAATTCCAAACTGCATAAGGATCCACTGCAAGTACTACGACAGTTAGGCAGGAGGAGAGAGAACTTGGATTTCCTGGTTGAGGGGCTGCTCATAAGCCACACATCATGCCAATAAATGCCAAATGACGCCTCGCTTGGTGTAAGGAGGATAAACATTGGACAACTGAACTGTGGAAAAACGTTGTGTGGAGTGACGAATCACGCTACACAATGTGGCGATCCGATGACAGGTGTGGGAATGGCGAATGCCCGATGAACGTCATCTGTCATCATGTGTAGTGCCAACAGTAAAATTCGGAGGCGGTGGTGTTATGGTGTGGTCGAGTTTTTCATGAAGGGGGCTGGCATCCCTTGTCGTCTTGCGTGGCACTGTCACAGTGCAGGCCTACATTAATGTTTTAAGCACCTTCTTGCTTCCCACTGTTGAAGAGCAATCCAGGGATGACTATTGTATCTTTCAACACGATCGAGCACCTGTTCGTAATGCAAGGCCTGTGGCGGAGTGGTTACACAATAATAATATCCCTGAAATTGACTGGCCTGCACAGAGTCCCGACATAAATGTGATAGAGCACCTCTGGAATGTTTTGGAATGCCAACTTCATGCCAGGCTTCACTGACGTATCGATACCTCTTCTCAGTGCAGTACTCCGTGAAGAATGGGCTGTCATTCCCCAAGAAACCTTCCAGCAACTGATTGAACGTATGACTGCGAGAGTGCAAGCTGTCATCAAGGCTAGTGGTGGGCAAACACCATATTGAATTACGGGATTACTGATGGAGGGCACCACGAACTTGTAAGTAGTTTTCAGCCAGGTGCCCGGATACTTACGATAACATAGTGTATGTTGCACAACTCCTCCTTGGTGTTGAGATTTTTTTTCGTTCAGTGTATTTACCTCGACTACTTTTGTTGCACATGACGTGGGAATTTTATTTTTGTGGATGTTTTATCATAGATTGTCGTAACATGCTTATCAACATTAATCGGTAAGTCGAATTTTTAGTTTACCTCATTTCGTTCACTCTCAAGGTAGGGTAAAACCTTTATGATTCGACTGTATTTTAATGTAGAGCAGTACGAAGATGCCTTGAATTAGGTGAAACGCGCATCGTTGATGAATAAATAAACTGTAATTTGAACATAGTAACCAAGACTCTTTTTTTCTCCTCTTGTGAAATGTGTTCGTATCCTGTCGAGTTTAACGTTCCTTAGGCACAGTAAAGGGTCCTCACCCTAACCACGAAAGCCACTGCCGTATAATAACACTCCCACCCTGCTTCTGTGTTGGCGCAACGCACGGTGGCAAACAACGTTGTCCAGCCGTTCGCCATATCGAAACCGTCCCATCTGATTGCCACAGGGTATATCGTGATTCATCACTCCAAATTACTCATTTACACTCATCCAATCTCAAGTGGCGTCGGTCTTAACAGCACCTCAAGCGTCGCTTAGTATTGACTATAGAATTAGTTGTCTGGCTGCTCGAACATTGTACTCCTTTGCTTTTAATTTCCTATGCACAGTCATTGTGCTAGATGGGCTGTTGGTAGCACTTTTCAAACTCACGAGTGATTCCATCCACTTATATATATAATGTGTGTGTGTTTTGTTTTAACCACCCTCCGCAATGCTCGGCGGTCCCTCTCTCTTAGTACGTGATGTCTGTCTGGAGTGGTTGTACATTCACATTTCGACTTCACAGTCATGTCACCAGCAGTCGACTTGAGCCGCGTTAGAAGGGTTGAAATGTCCATGATGGATATGTTACTCAGCTGACTTTATTTTCGCAGTCACTGAGCTCTGCCAACCGATCCATTCTGCCTGTTACCGCTTGTCGGCTGACAACGCAGTACTCCGCGCCTCCTTTCATACTGGCGTGTCCGCCTCTCGTGACATCAATTCCGCATTACATAGGGACGCCCGGAAACTTTTGATCACGTAGTGTATCTATTGAAGATGGCAGAAGTATATCAACGATTGTCATCGAAGTTTGCATATTCTTCGTTTCATCGATTTCACAGCCGACGTGGCTCGCTACTTATTACCAGTCCATTTTTTATCTGGAACTAGTGACTTTAGGGTTCAATAATTCGCACCTTTCTGTATAAAAATCTGGTTGTTAAGTTTCTTTGCTGTTCTAATGTATAGTTTGAGAAAAGACTGCTGCATTTCGAATACAGGCAGTCTCAGGGTCACCACGCTTGCGATCTGAAGGTAGTTTGTAAAATATGTGGGATGTTGTGACGTATAACCATGGAGGTACATATAACACGGGGAGATGGCGCTGGAGGCTTACGCTGTACTTTGTTGAGAAGCCGGCGCCGCCATGGTAAGTGTGAAACCCAGCTCGCGCTATTCGTCCACGAGACTCAGAGGGCCATAGACACGGGTTCACAGGTAGATGCCGTGTTTCTTGACTTCCGCAAGGCGTTTGATACAGTTCCCCACAGTCGTTTAATGAACAAAATAAGAGCATATGGACTATCAGACGAATTGTGTGATTGGATTGAAGAGTTCCTAGATAACAGAACGCAGCATGTCATTCTCAATGGAGAGAAGTCTTCCGAAGTAAGAGTGATTTCAGGTGTGCCGCAGGGGAGTGTAATCGGACCGTTGCTATTCACAATATACATAAATGACCTGGTGGATGACATCGGAAGTTGACTGAGGCTTTTTGCAGATGATGCTGTGGTGTATCGAGAGGTTGTAACAATGGAAAATGGTACTGAAATGCAGGAGGATCTGCAGCGAATTGACGCATGGTGCAGGGAATGGCAATTGAATCTCAATGTAGACAAGTGTAATGTGCTGCGAATACATAGAAAGATAGATCCCGTATCATTTAGCTACAAAATAGCAGGTCAGCAACTGGAAACAGTTAATTCCATAAATTATCTGGGCGTACGCATTAGGAGTGATTTAAAATGGAATGATCATATAAAGTTGATCGTCGGTAAGGCAGATGCCAGACAGATTCATTGAAAGAATCCTAAGGAAATGCAATCCGAAAACAAAGGAAGTAGGTTACAGTACGCTTGTTCGCCCACTGCTTGAATACTGCTCAGCAGTGTGGGATCCGTACCAGATAGGGTTGATAGAAGAGATAGAGAAGATCCAGTGGAGATCAGCGCGCTTCGTTACATGATCATTTAGTAATCGCGATAGCGTTACGGAGATGATGGATAAACTCCAGTGGAAGACTCTGCAGGAGAGACGCTCAGTAGCTCGGTACGGGCTTTTGTTAAAGTTTCGAGAACATACCTTCACCGAAGAGTCAAGCAGTACCCTCCTACGTATATCTCGCGAAGAGACCATGAGGATAAAATCAGAGAGATTAGAGCCCAAACAGAAGCATACCGACAATCCTTCTTTCCACGAACAATACGAGACTGGAATAGAAGGGAGAACCGATAGAGGTACTCAGGGTACCCTCCGCCACACACCGTCAGGTGGCTTGCGGAGTATGGATCTAGATGTAGAAGTGTCCCAAAAATTAGGAGACGATTGGTTCTTTTTCCTAATATCTGTCGTGTGCACGCAGCAGTTGTTTTAAACAGAAACTGTTATTGTGCTTTCGTGCATAACATTGCGCCAGAGAGTAATTTTCAGACATTTCTCTCGTCTTAACTGCGTGTATGATAAGAGTATTATGACGCATTTCCCCTCGTTAATGTAGCTTTCTTTTCTGTTATACGTGTCGAATAAGTAGAAAGAGAAGTATGTTATACGAAAAGGCAGCTTTCCTCCCATTTACTTTGATACAGAATGATAGCGTAGAGATTAGTTTTTTCCTCAAGAAAATGAATGAGTTGCGAGCGACGTGGTTTTCTGTCAACTTCTGTCATCGTCTCAAAATTCGGTGTTTTTTTTCGGTATTGCTTGGTTTGATGAGGGGCAAGTTGCTCTCGTCTGAATACCTCCGAGAGAGAACTTTTGGTGGAGAGTGAGTTTCAGCATTAACATTTCTTTATAAATCTCTGTTTAACTGCGGGAAACACTGCGTGGTGCAGCTAGTTGACTTATAAACGATGGCGAATAAGGTTTAATGTAGGCTATGTTACGAGGTGCATTCAAGTTATAAGGCCTCCGATTTTTTTTCTAATTAACTACTCTCCCGAAATCGATGAAACTGGCGTTACTTCTCGACGTAATCGCCCTGCAGACGTACACATTTTACACAACGCTGACGCCATGATTCCATGGCAGCGACGAAGGCTTCTTTAGGAGTCTGTTTTGACCACTGGAAACTCGCTGAGGCAATAGCAGCACGGCTGGTGAATGTGCGGCCACGGAGAGTGTCTTTCATTGTTGGAAAAAGCCGAAAGTCACTAGGAGCCAGGTCAGTTGAGTAGGGAGCATGAGGAATCACTTCAAAGTTGTTATCACGAAGAAACTGTTGCGTAACGTTAGCTCGATGTGCGGGTGCGTTGTCTTGGTGAAACGGCACACGCGCAGCCCTTCCCGGACGTTTTTGTTGCAGTGCAGGAAGGAATTTGTTCTTCAAAACATTTTCGTAGGATGCACCTGTTATCGTAGTGCCCTTTGGAACGCATTGGGTAAGGATTACGCCCTCGCTGTCCCAGAATATGGACACCATCATTTATTCAGCACTGGCGGTTACCCGAAATTTTGTTGGTGGCGGTGAATCTGTGCGCTTCCATTGAGCTGACTGGCGCTTTGTTTCTGGATTGAAAAATGGCATCCACGTCTCATCCATTGTCACAACCGACGAAAAGAAAGTCCCATTCATGCTGTCGTTGCGCGTCAACATTGGTTGGCAACATGCCACACGGGCAGCCATGTGGTCGTCCGTCAGCATTCGTGGCACCCACCTGGATGACACTTTTCAGGTCGTCATGCAGGATTGTGTGCACAGAACCCACAGAAATGCCATCTCTGGAGGCGATCTGTTGAACAGTCATTCGGCGATCCCCCAAAACAATTCTCTCCACTTTCTCGATCATGTCGTCAGACCAGCTTGTGCGAGCCCGAGGTTGTTTCGGTTTGTTGTCACACGATGTTCTGCCTTCATTAAACTGTCGCACCCACGAACCACTTTCGACACATCCATAACTCCATCACCACATGTCTCCTTCAACTGCCGATGAATTTCAATTGGTTTCACACCACGCAAATTCAGAAAACGAATGATTGCACGCTGTTCAAGCAAGGAAAACGTCGCCATTTTAAGTATTTAAAACAGTTCTCATTCTCGCCGCTGGCAGTAAAATTCCATCTGCCGTACGGTGCTGCCATCTTTGGGACGTATTGACAATGAACGCGGCC
The DNA here is from genome assembly GCF_021461395.2 of Schistocerca americana. Taxonomy (NCBI): domain Eukaryota; kingdom Metazoa; phylum Arthropoda; class Insecta; order Orthoptera; family Acrididae; genus Schistocerca; species Schistocerca americana. The sequence goes on from NC_060122.1 coordinate 672,921,090, forward strand.
TCATTTTAAAACAATGCGCATGTTTCTATCTCTTTCCAGTCCGGAGAAAAAAAATCGGAGGTCTTAGAACTTGAATGCACCTCGCACATCCTTAGACACTTCCTTTCCTTCCTGAGATCTAGTAACGCCAACAAACTACCCGCCCTCCAGTCTTCGACCGACCAGAATTATTTCCTCCCACCCTTCAGCGTAACTACACAAAGTTTACTAAGGCTCCTTTCCTGTGACAGAGGGCGCTCCTCCCGTTCTCCACCAGCCCTTGACGAACTGCCCTCTCGTCCTCCAGGCTGCCTTCAACACCTCACGCCGTCACCACTCCACAGTCACACTACCGGCCCTGACTACAAGCCAACACCCACGCCTTTCCTAGTCTGTTAACTTCTGTGCGCCGATACACAGATCTTGTCCTGTGCCCTCTTTTGATTGGCTGTCTCATGAACAACCAGTGACATGCTTTCATTGTTCACTCAGCTCTCTTCTACTTCACTGGCTCTCTTGCTCCTCCCAGACGAATTTCCCGGTGTAATTGTAACGTGGGATTCACAGCCGGCCGGTGTGGCCGTGCGGTTCTAGGCGCTTCAGTTCGGAATCGCGTGACCACTACGGTCGCAGGTTCGAATCCTGCCTCGGGCATGGATGTGTGTGATGTCCTTAGGTTAGTTATGTTTAAGTAGTTCTGAGTTCTAGGGGACTGATGACCACAGATCACAGATGTTAAGTCCCATAGTGCTCAGAGCCTTTTTTTTCACAGCTGTTACTGTCGACGACAAAGTAACACTTGGTAGCTGCCGACACACCTCCATTCTGGGCTTGCAAAATAGCCTCGGAGTACCCAGAGCAAAGATGGTTCCGTAACAATTTCGAGGGTCACAGGACGCCATGACGAACACTTCAAGAACGGTTTATCTTGGCGGTGTCTGGCGTTTGACAGCTCTCGAGAGACCTCCGTTCTATGTTTGCAAAATATCCTCGGAGTTCCCACAGGCGCTGCCGTCCCACAGTGACTCCAGTGGTCGCAAGGCGCTTTGACAAACGTTTCTAAGAACAGATTGAGCTCTGTGATGTCCAGAATTTCCAGGGCCCTCGTCCCCGAGCGAACGGCTAGCTCCCTCTCCATCACCAGGCAAGCCGTTATCCGGCAAGCTGTTGTCCTCGCGCCGCAGCAGCAGGTTTCCCACATTCTGCCTTTGACTAAAGCGTCACCAGAACAGAACTTGAACCACATTCTCAGACTATAGTCTCCCTAAATGAGGTTGCTCGCAGAAATATTTTATTTCGACACGCAAATGGTAACGATAGCACCTTCATAAACCTACATTAGGCCCTTTTTACACGAGTGACTTTCTTGTCTCAAGTGAATCTACTGCAGCGTCCTGGCGTCTTATTCCTGTACTTAGTCTCGTTTGTTTCGAGTGGTCATTTTTATTGCATGCCAGCCCAAATATTGCGTGTGATGTGAGAGCTGTCTACCATGTAGTTCTGATATGTTGACTGTAAAAGTGAAGTTATGAGGGACTATTGTTTTTACGAAAAAATCGAAATACAGTACATAATGTAGGAAAAAGCGTGCATAATGGAGTTTATTAGTGACCAAAGGAGGATTCATAGTGGACATTCTCTTTAAAGGCCGCGTGGTAAATTTCTTACATTCCTTACACTCCTGAGAACTGAAAGAATACGAGACGTGTCATCCAAACTTTTGAGATCCTATATATTTATTTGTTCGAGAATGTATATACTTGCAAACACATTAAACAATATCTAGAACGCTGTAAATAGCGCCTTTTTGCACCGAGAAATTTAAGTGCTCGTTTCTCCCGCGCGCCGTTCTAGAGTGAAACGGTAGAGAGACAGCTTGAAGGTGGTTCATTGAACCCTCTACCAAGCACTTTACTGTGAATAGCAGAGTAATTATTTCTTTTCTCGACAAATAATTCTGACCTTTTCTCTGCTGAAATGATTTTCATAGGAACACTCTTTTCTATATACGTTCCTATTTATGCACGGCATAGGCTTTTTCTCTGTAAGAGCAAGTGCTGTTACGCTTTCAGATACATCGTTTATCTTGTAAGAGAACAGTAAAAGGAAAAAAAATGTCCGGACCTTGTGTAACTTTTCAAGTCTCACGGAAACAAACCATACAACACAATAAAGATTAAGGAGACACGAGTGAGCTCGGCCAGAGTAGGTTAACTTCCTATATCCTAAGACGCCGCCGCAGTCCCTTGCTCCTGCGGATGCGCAGTGTGCAGTATGCTCGGAAATGTATAGGTTCGTTTGAACAGTTGCCAGACAGCGCCAGACAACAGGCTGTACTGCGCATGCGCAGATACTATGACGTAGGCAGCCCGTGCTTGGTGCTTGGTCAGCTCATAACGCTTTTCGTCACATTTCTGTGTGGAATTTCGTGCGTGGTGGGGCATCACGTGACCATGTGCAGCCCTGTAGCTTACACCAGAATAATTGACAAATTTCATGACTCTTTCAAAATCTGTTTAAAATTAACAAGGTTGTCTGTGAGGCAAAGAAACTGTTCAACTGACAGTTTATATTCTACTCTAGGAATAAATATAAAGCCATGTGGGGAGCTAAAATGATAAAACACGGTATGCTGCCAGTCTACAATTTAGCATAGAATGGCACTCTATAAAATTAAGATGTAAACACAAATTGAGAAACAGCTTCAGGCGTAGAGTCTTGTGATCGAAAAACACTGTTTCACGGAAAGCAGATTTGTAAAATTCTGCTACAGCTGTCAATATATTTGAAACAAAATATTTATTTCAAAATTACTGACCAAATTTGCCTGCTTAGTCAGCTTCAAGTCAATGTTTACGTATGTTCGTACGTATATATCATTAAGAGATCTTACAGTGTCATAAGAGACTACTCCAGCAGCATCGGAATTTCACGAACCATACTAAAATGCTTCATTCCGCTCTAATTGCACATTTCTATGTCCAAACGCACTCTGAAGTACCTGATATTCAGCTTTTGTTTGTGGTTTTCGGGATACCAGTTTTGTTGGAGGTCCGGTACTGTATTCTCATGTTTGGTTGTTCATAATGGTATAATGTAATTCGTCCCAGAAAATGAAAATTTGCACTTGAAATTGAACGAAGTTGAAAGTAGCCAATAGTGCGGAATGAAACACTTCGTTTCAAATAAACTAACTGCCTCAGCCGAAAAAATCAATAGAAGTAAATTTGTCTAAAAACTGACAGAAATAGCTTCATTAAGACATTAATAGTTGATTGCTAATAACGTGGAAATAATATAAAGTCAGAAAATGGAAACTACTGACTTATTTTAGTCTTTCGTGATTATGAGAATGTATGTTACTTCACTGGATGGCTCCCGGCCGCAGAAATCTGTTTTATTTTCATTTGACGTGGGAGCTGTGGACGAAGAGACACCAGCAATTTCCCGAAAGATATACACAGGTCACGTGGAGAATGACCGCCCACTATAACTCAGCTTGCTCTGCGCCTCTGGCAGCTTGGGTGCGCCAGAAAAAAATTTCCGGGTAGCATCCGGCTACTTGCTGCTACTGCTCATACGGCGAACAGCCACGTTTCAAGTAGCCAGAAGCGGGAGAAGGCACTGCTCACACGCGAATTCAGTTCTGCGCATGCGCACCAGCCCGCTGACAACTGCTCGAACGAACCTTATAACTCCACACTCGCTACCATCTATAGATCATTTACGTCACACACACACACACACATTCGCGTAGTGGTTGGTTGCTGATTTTACACTCGGGCACAAAAGGTGCACGCATTTTGACCAGAAAGTCGCTCATGTAAAACGGGCTTTAGTTAGTAGCTAAGGTTATGCTAAACTTAGGTATGTCACATTTAGCGAACTATTTTTAGAATCGCAAATCATGTTACAGTTACATAGTTCGCATGTGATTTCGGCATAGACGCGTCGGCATTGTAGAGACTACACAGAAGGGGGAGAGAGAGAGAGAGAGAGAGAGAGAGAGAAGAGAGAGAGAGAGAGAGAGAGAGAGAGTGCGTGCGTGCACAGGTGGCGGTGTTCCTTCCCGGACAGTGTCGGCCTCGGCCGGCAGGTGCGGGTCGTTTGCCCAGCCTGCGCGGCAGCTGGAGCGGTCGCGTGCCGGGCACGTTGCGTCACTCCGAGGTCGCCCCGCGGCCGGAGTGGCCGGAAGTATTTCGGGCAGCGGGCCGGCGGGTCGGCTAAAAGGGGACCAGGTCGCCCTATAAATAGCGGCCGCCCTCCTGTCTTGGCGGCGGCGGCGCCGCCGCCGCCGCGGTCGCTTTGCGCAGAGGCCGCAGACAGCCGCTGGCCGTCTCTCCACCGAACACCCCTGCAGCTGTCGCCAGTTGCGCAGATTCTCCGCAAATACACGCGACGCCTTTGCGGAAATTGTATCACGAAGAAGTAGAGATCAGAAACGAAGCGAATAACTGCCCAATAGTGCGAGCTGCGTACATTAGGAAACGAACCGCCGCTGAAACCCTGTGGTGCATCGCGTCGCAACAGTGGACGACTGTTAGTGGTCGCTTCGTTGGTGCTCTCAATCACTTCTGAGGCTGAAAATGCACACAGTCCACTCGGCGGCCTCTCCCTACTGATGTTGAACCCTGCAAGCGTTTTCAGCCTCCAGACTGGTTGAAAACGCCAGAGAAGTGACCGTTAAAAGAGTCGATTGCAGTGAAAGTGGTGCACCACTGGGATGAGTCAGTGCTATACTGACCGCTTTTCCCCGCTACAGCTGTAGCGTGTCTGAGAACGGTGGCGCTGCGGTCGCCTCCTTCTCGTCGACTCGTCCCTTCGTGCTGTTGCTAAGTAGCTTTGCCGGGGCGAAAATTACTAATTGTCGAGCTCTGCCAGCCTCAAACGGAGCTTAGTCTTGGTGTAAGACTGTGGAGAGTGTAAGACGAAAATTAAGTGGCGCAGTGTAAACAATTGTAAATGTGTCTTGTAAGAGGAAGAGCGATATCTCTTGAAAGTTTGATTCTAGACTCCACGCTGCAGACAAAAAGTCAGAGTTCACCCAATGCAAACAAAATGGTTGTATTCTAGTTTGTACATCTCCATTATCAGAAAACATAATTACGTGATCTGTTAAACGAAAACAAAGAACGAGGCTACGTCACACTGCGACCAACAAAGTGCACTGTGTATCTTTCGTCATGGCAACTTGTGTGTAATCGCTAACAGCGAGTTCTGCAGACAGTCAGTCATCTCTCTACCTTTTTCAAAGGCTACTGTAAATTTATTTTAATAATTAACCTCCGTTTAGAGAGAATACTTCATCCTCGTGTCCTGTTTTTTGTGTTGTTATAGACTCCGTAATGTGTCGAAAGTGTGGGTATGTTAACGTAGTTACAGTGATTCCCTGGATGAATATTAAAAATTACAATAAATTTACGGCGGTCTTAGAAGCAGTTTTATAAACACACACACACACACACACACACACACACACGGGTTAATCAGAACTCCACCAAAGAGTCTACGGTAATAACAAAGGGTTCTAAAATGCAGACTCGTGCCTTAAGATATGAGCACTCGTTCATCTCCTACTCTTCTACTTAAAGCTCTTTGCTTTCCATATTTTGAGACACGGTAGTATGAACCAAAACAAGAAAAAAAAATTCCCGAAAACCGGAAAACAAACGGCTTGCAGTAGAACAGATGTATTTCACAATATCGAAGCTCATAAGGTATGTATTTTACAGCCCATGTTTACTAGAAATTTGTTTGCTTGTTTTGCTCCATACTACCACCTCTTGGAAGTTTACCGGTGAGTTTTGGTTAACCCTGTATATGTATATACACATCAAAAAAATTTTGCATCACCCCTGTTCTCAGAACTCCTGAAGAAAGACGTTGACTAGATATTGTATCACAGACCCAGGTCCCTTCGACTGTTCAGAGATGTTACTAAACCCGCCCAAAGATGTAAACAACCATGCATGAGCAGCACCTATCAGGAAGGGGGGGGGGGGGGGGGGGGGTCCGACAGCTGATCAGTTGCAGTCATTCGAGCAGGAAGGAGGTACACGGCTCGTGTTGTCTAGTTCAACCATGCCTAGACGGTCAATACCGCGGTTCGATGGCGTCCGCATTGTTACTTTGTGCTAGGAAGGGCTCTCAACGAGGGAAGGGTCTAGGCGTCTCGGAGTGAACCAAAGCGATGTTGTTCAGACATGGAGGAGGTGCAGAGAGACAGGAACTGTCGACGACATGCCTCTCTCAGGCCGCCCAAGGGCTACTACTGCAGTGGATGACCGCTACGTACGGATTACGGCTCGGAGGAAGCCTGACAGCAATGCCAACATGTTGAATAATGCTTTTCGTGCAACCACAGGACGTCGTGTTACGACTCACTGTGCGCAATAGGCTGCACGATGCGCAACTTTACTCCCGACTTCCATGGCGAGGTCCGTCTTTGCAACCACGGCACCATGCAGCACGGTACAGATGGACCCAACAACATGCCGAATGGACCGCTCAGGGTTGGCATTACTTTCTCGTCACCGATGAGTGTCGCATATGCCTTCAACCAGACAATCGTCGGAGACTTGTTTGGAGGCAACCCGGTCAGGCTGGACGCCTTAGACACACTGTCCAGCAAGTGCATCAAAGTGGAGGTTCCCTGCTGTTTTGGGGTGGCATTATGTGGGGCCGACGTACGCCGTTGGTGGTCATGTTAGGCGTCGTAACGGCTGTACGATACGTGAATGCCATCCTCCGACCGGTAGTGCCACCATATCGGGAGTATACTGGCGAGTCATTCGTCTTCATGGACAATTCGCGGCCCCATCGTGCACATGTTGTGAATGACATCCTTCAGGATAACGACACCGTTCGAATAGAGTGGCCAGCATGTTCTCCAGACATGAACCCTATCAAACATGCCTGGGATAGATTGAAAAGGGCTGTTTATGGACGACGTGACCTACCAACTACTCCACTCACATGTATCTTCGCCGAATCGCCGTGGGCAATCTGGACCAACAGTGCCTTGATGAACTTGTGGATAGTATGCCATGACGAATACAGGCATGCATCAATGCAAGGGGACGTGCTACTGGGTACTAGAGGCACCGTGTGTACACTAATCTAGACCACTACCTCTGAAGGTCTCGCTGTATGGTGGTACAACATGCAGTGTATGGTTTTCATGACCAGTAAAAAGGGTGGAAATGATGTTTATGTTGATCTCTATTCAAATTTTCTGTACAGGTTCCGGGACTCTCAGAATCGAGGTGATGGAAAACTTTTTTGATGTGTGTACATATCGTGGTTGGAGAAAAAGTTGGAAACACGACGAGAAGGTTGAACATAACTCTAGATGTTAGCCAAACCTACACGTTCCACTGTTGCATTTGACTACGAACGGCATCTGTGCAAAGTCCTCAACACCCTGCAGATGTCAGTCGTGATCAGAACAGTGTCCTGTGGAGTCGTCACCGAATTATGTCTGACCTAAGTGAATTCGTACGGGGACAGATTGGTGGTATTGGGTGCTTCCGTCAGTAAGGCAGCCGTAATGTTGGGTGTTTTTCGAAGAGGTACCATGCCGAAGATTTATACAACAATCGGAAAAAGCGCTATGTCACAACGCGGACGAAATTGTGTACCCAGTGATCGTCACGGACGCTCATTAAAGAGGAGTGTGACGAAACGTAAGGGGACAACAGCTGCAGAAGTCACTGCAGATGTGAATGTCGCACCAGGGAACCTACCTGCACCGTAACAACACGAAGGGAGCTCCATAATTAGGGAATTTGAGGCCGAGCTGACAGTACAAAACCACTCGTCAGTGATGCTTTTGCCCGTAACAGGAAATGGCGGAGCTGATGCCGTGAAAACTGGATTACGGAGCAGTAGAAGACTGTCGACTGACCGGATGAGTCTTGTTAATCGCTGCTCCGAACTTCCGGCCGAGTTAACGTGCGTCCCAAGAGTGAAAAATGGCGGGGATTGAGTGATGTTTTGGACAGCCATACTGTGATATTCCATGGGCCCCGTGGCTACCCCGCAATGTCACATTACCGCCAAGCATTATTTGACCATTTTGGCTGATCATGTCCGTCCCATGATACCATGTCTGTTCTCCAAATGGTGGTGACGTGTTTCAAGACGGCATGGCTACTGTTCACACTGTACGCATCGTCAGGGACTGGTTTTGTGAGCACCAGAGTAAAGTGTCGCGTCTCACCTGGCTATTATAGTCCACAGATCTCAATATTACTTAGCCTTTGCGACCTACTTTTGAGGGAAAGGTGCGTGATCGCTATCCACGTCCATCGTCGTTACCTGCACTTGCCAATATTTTGCAGGGAGAATGGTATAAACCACGCGGGGCCTGTATTTATCCATTCCGAGTCGACTGGAAGCTATTTTGAATGCCAACTGGTCTTCTACACCGTATTAGGCATGGTAATCTGTTGTGTTTTTGATTTTTCCATATTATTGTCCACCACCTGTACATACAGGGTGTCAGAACCAGTCTGAAAAGCTTGTAATGGTGTTTAAGGGGAGGTTATGCTGAGAAATAATTGTTATGAAAAAATTCGAAACGCTAAGGCGTTTCCGAAATATGTAGCACTGAAGTTAGCCAGTCACGTCGCCTTGAACAGATATCAGTGGGTCCGTGAGCTACCACTTGTTGAAATGCTCATTGCCAATTAAAATGTGCGTATTTCGGAAGTGATACATTTAAGGTAGGTGTGCAAAAGCTGCGTTTGTTTGGTCTGAGGGAACCAAATGAGAACGCGTTTGGCGGCACCTCCTCTGGCAAGCTGCTTGAATCTGCGCGCGCGAAGACCTGATTGGCTAACTGGAAACGGCGCAATGTGTCGAATTTACGTCTCTCATCTGTGGAGCACGCGATCTAATATTCGCTAATGTTTTTACTGAGAGGATCTTTATCGTTGAAATTAATAACTTCGTAATTAATGTCTACGCTCAAGACAAACGCAATAAAAACGTTTCTCTATGTTGCACGACATATAAAACGATCTCACAATCAACATTTAAATACGATTCCTGATTGAGAAACGCGATGCGTTAAGCCTTCCTTGACACACACAGTACATAGCGTTACTCCTACCTACTATGTGAGTTTGCGTGGAAATGTTAATCACTTGCTTATCGAAGCAGGCAGGTAATTAAGGTATGGGTCTTTAACCCCCAGATAACGATCTTATCTCAAGGTCACTGATAAAATAAAGGCTTCCTATGATAACATAGACGTATCATGTTAAACAGAGACAGTTGCGCTACTTACCTTAAAGGTTCCCTCCCCCCTTTCTCTCCAGGGTTCCTGTTATCCCCGCCCCCTCCCCAATGCATGTGAGGTAATTGTATGTGATACATTCAAGCTTGGGACGTAACCTGGTACACCGTCCATGCCTCTTGGGCTATAGCGGAACATAAAATTGGAGTGAAAATGAAGATCACTCTCCTCCCTCCACCCCCCCCCCCTCCTTCTATCTGAGCCAATTTCAATACATTAAAATGGCGGAAACCCCCCACCCTTCGCTTGTTCTCCCTAGTTCCGTTGCATGACCCTTGTCATTCGAGATGTGTTCTCCATAGTTGGAGGATTAGTTTTGTTATAAATAATAACAAATAATTAAGGTCTGAATTATTAACAGTAGTTTTCAACTCCTCCGTCTCTGCCTCTCTCCATTTCATTTGCATCAGCTTAATCAGTTGTACTATGTAGTGAAAGTGTCATGTTCTTCTTGGAAATAACATTGACACAACTTACGGTTTATTAGTAACAAGTATCTTTTTGTAATGCATTATTTGCTAACAATTTTTATTTATTTTTCAAAGCTACTTTACAGTAAATTATTTGTTTGTACTTAGAGTAGTACGTTTCGATTCAGTCATTATTTTCTGATAGTTCTTTTTTTATCTCTATACATAGTTTTCATATGGGTGAGAAATGACTGATATTATCCTTTCAACTCACTAGTTTCAACTACTTTTCAAGATCAACCAAGAACCCACTTTCCCCAGCCTACAAGAATCTAACTTTAGTTTGTATTTTCGATGGATAAATTGGGTGGTTGGGTGACCTGAAGGAAGTGCTTAAACTAAGTAGTTGAAAATATGTTAACCCCCATTTCTTACCTACATTAAAATGCGTAAATACAAAAAATTAAAAAAAATAAAACAGATACTAAACATTATATTGGAAAGGTAGTATATAGGGTGGTGTTCTTTTTTATTAATTTTAGTGTGAAGGGAATCTCCGTATATATAGTACCTACACAATACTGTACAGTATATACAGTTAGTCTTCGCTAGTGTGAAACACGTCTGCTCTGTTGAACAAGTGCTCATAGCTCTTGAGGTATACATTTTAGAGGTCGTGTTTACTAGACATTTTTCCTTGTTTTGGTCCATACTACAAGATCTGAAAGTTGCTTGTCCTACAGTATTACCAACGACAGTGCCGGTATATGTATTCCAGTGGCAGATGTATGAGAACGGCTTTCGCTTATAACTTTCGACTCGTTAGTTTGCAGTACTGGGACCCTTACCTCAAATTCGCACATTTATCCTTCTCGGTCATCTTTGAATGTTTGAAACATCATCACGGAATCATCGTGTGCATACATACATACACATGATCTGGCGCGTTTAACTTTGATGCTCTGTTGGATGACGTTTCAGGACATAGGTTCCTATGTAAAACTTGATCTGCTAAGTCCCCTCTACAACCTCTAGAAGTGTGTAACATGAATTGTGAAACACCCTATATGTAACATTTTGAAATATATCGTTAACGGACGCACAAAATATTTAACAATAATACTGTGCTAGAAGATAATTGTGTAAACCATAAGTTTTTGTCTGCAAAAAGAACCTGATCCTTTCGCTACAGAGTACAATTCACTATGCTCTTGCAACTGAAGTAGAGAGAGAGAGAGAGAGAGAGAGAGAGAGAGAGAGAGAGAGAGAGAGAGAGGAGGAGGAGATGAAAATTACTGTTAATAATTGAGACCTTAACTTGTTGCTACTGTTTATAACAAAACTGATCCTATCACTCAGGTAAACAGACTTACATGACAAGACTCATGCAACTCAACTAGATAGAAGAAGAGGAGGGAATGGGTTTTCCCGCCATTTTAATGTGTAGCCATTGGCTACAGGGGAGAGTGAGCTTCATTTTCTTGCCCATTTTATGTTTCGCTGTAGCCCAAGTAGCATGGACTGTGTATCAGGTTACATCCTGAGCTTGAATGTACTTCAGATTCGTGGGCGGACTGGAGACAAAGGGGGGGTTAGGGGGAGGGGACCGGGCCCTGAAGATAACTAGCGCATTTGCCTCAGGTGTAAAATGATACCCCTTATCTTACCATTGGAAGCCATTACCTTATTAGTGACCTTGTGATAAGATCGCTATCTGGGGTTGAATGCCCATACTTCCATGCTCATACTTCCAACCAGTCTTGCAGTACATTCATCTAACTGCTTTGATGTTTGTTACATATCGCCTTTACGGTGTTGCAGTTTAATGGTCAGTAGTGTGCACGCATGATAAACTTTACAGAACTTCACGTGCTGCAATTGGAACCCCTAAACGTGGTGTCATGGTGCCGAATAGAGCTCGTTCGAAGGGCAGTCAAATGAAAACTGAACACCCCACCCCGCAGTGGTACAGTGGAATGGTTATACCAGGTTATACCAGGAGGAGACGAGACGAACGATTCCCGTTTTATAACGCGGTGGTCAGTTGTTGACGGATCCACAACTGCAACCACCTTTCCACTTCCTCGTCTGGCTGAGGCCAACGCCCGCTCATGTCTTTCTTCAGGTCGGCAAAGATATGAAAATTACACGGTGAAGGATCCGGGCAGTACGGAGGATATTGCAGTATACCCTTCGTGCAATTGGCAGTGCGCGGGAGGACGTTATCGTGCAACTGCATGAGTTCATCCGACAACGTTCCGACAGCCCGAAGGCAAACGGAAAAGGCAGCGTTGGAAACATCCCACATCTCCCCCGCCAAAGAAATCCAAAGCTGTTCGCACAAGTTCCGGTGAGGTCATGATGACCACCTCCTTCGACTGCAGGGGCTCTCTGCTCATAGAAACCTCGAGCCTGGAACCACAATCACTGCGCAACGCCGTGAAGACATTTTACAGTAATTGCGACGTGCCATAAAGTCGGAACGCCCAGTAATGCAATCGGACGGAATCATTCTGTTGCACGACAGCGCCAGCTCCCACACTGCCAATCGGGTGAGGGGTATCTTTCAGCCACTTGGTTGGTAAACACTGCAACATCTTCCGTACAGCACGGATCCTTCAGCGTCCGATTTTAACATTGGCGATCTGAAGAAAGACACGTGCGGATGTGGTTTCAGTAGGGTAGGAAGAGGAAGTGCATAGGTGGGTGCTGTTGTGGATCCGTCAGCGATCGACCGCATTATGAGACGGGAATTGATCATCTCGTCTACCAGTGGGATAAATGTCTTAACGCGTTTCGTGATTACTTCTGATGTGAACCATTCCATGGTCCCATTACGGGGAAAAGGGGGCTCAGTTTTCGTTTGCCTGCTTCTTGCTGAATTTCCCTTGACGCAGTTTGTATACGAACCCATAATGGACTAACTGTTTGCTGGGTGACAGTGACAAACAAGTTACAATAAAGTATATCCCATAAATCGTGTATGGGCAGCATGTCAGGGCAACGTGAAAACCAGGGAAGCAGCAATACGTTTTCAGAGAAGCCACAGGTGATCGGGAATTCTCCTGCTAAAATGTGGCACCTTGAGTTGGCTGAATCAGGGACAATTTCTGGGGATCTAAACGTTTCCTGTTGCAAATCAGGTAACTTCCAATAAATATGAGTTGATACCGTTCTTGAAACATATCATGTCCCAAATCAATATATTTGGATTTTGAAAGCTATGGAGCATATCATTGTACGTTGCCAGACTGCATTCTTTATCGTAGCCACTATCTCATATGTAGCTTTGACTGCAAGAAGGAGAAAAGCGGGACTCGTCTGAAAAGAGCAGTTTCTTTTGTCAGCGCGCTGGCAGCGGAAGTAACGAGTCTGCTGAAACCGAGTTGTTTATGGCTTACGGACCGTGACAGGCACCGTTGTGGTTTGCGTGCCAACACCAGTCGTCACTGGAGACAAATCGACACCCGTTGCTTAAGGCTGTTAGCAACACTGTAAATGAAGTTGTGCAACCGATAGACACGGTTTGTGTTCATCAGCGGGATGTGCAACATTCGCTAAAAACAATTATTTCATACTGTCGACAGTGATTTAGAGTTTGTTGTAATATTGCCGGACTTGTTGTTCTTGTTTGGACACGGCTGGCTCTTCCAGAGTATCCCTGCACCAAGTATGGGGTGCTGAAATGGTATGTAAACAGCTCACACAATCGATACTCGTTGCTCGGTATCGGTCTATCGGGACTGAGATGATCAACCTGTGCCTTATCAGCACCAAAATAAGAACGCACGTTTTTATTGCTAAACTAGATGGATCTTAGAAGGTTCGAGTTTCTATGTTTTTAGTGAAAAATTACACTTTTTTTCCGATAGAAAATCTGGGGCTATTGGAAATTCCAAATTATAATAATATTTTCATATAATTAAACAAATGTTTTGTTAAACAGTACACTTTTGTTGGATTTTCTATTACCTTGTAAGCCGGCCATTATGGCCGAGCGGTTCTAGGCGCTTCAGTCCGGAACCGCGCTGCTGCTACGGTCGCAGGTTCGAATCCTGCCTCGGGCTTGGATGTGTGTGATGTCCTTAGGTTAGTTAGGTTTAAGTAGTTCTAAGTCTAGGGGACTGATGACCTCAGAAGTTATGTCCCATAGTGTTTAGAGCTTATTACCTTGTAAATTTTCACTTGCGCTAAAGGCTGGAAGTTGTTGGTTTCTTCCCGCGGTTGGGTAACGTTCGCTAAGGGTGTTTGTTTTCGTCGCAAGCGTAGCAGAACGGAGCCGGGGCAAGTCAGTCGTATGTTGAAAGCGAGCGCGGTATTTTTGACACGTTATTGTTCGGAGTGTGTTTGAGTAGCGTTGGGCGGTCCAGGAGCGACTGTTGTTCGGCGAACGGACGCGGAATACTTCGGCCACGTCGCCGTTTTGTTCGTCGTCGGTGAATGGGCTGCGCGTCGCGGCTGGCACCTGCGAACCATTCTGGCCGCCGCGCCGCCTGACCTACACGCGACATTGTGGCGAGGAATAAAGACGAGCCTACTTGCGAAACGCCACGCCACACCGTGGCACTGCCTCTGTCTCCCTCTCGCTCCGCCCACACGCAGCGTGTTCACGCTCCGCGCCAACCATTGGTGGCCTGATACAACGGACGCTGTTCGTTTTCGATTTTACAGGGAACAATTCACGTAATGTGTGTTCTGGTTTCGTGGAACCATTGAGACTATTCAATCCATACACATTGCAAAAATGTATGTATGTATGTTCCATATCTCCTTCTAAACAACTGGGCTGATTTGAACCAAACATGGTACGCCTGTCGCTTACTGTCTATAAAGAATTGATGTTGGTGTACGAGTGAGAACCGCCTACCAATCGAAAAGGTGGTGTGTATGAGAAAATGAGTTGTAATTCACGACGCGCGAATATCCATACTATTCGTCCAGCATTTGAGAGAACTTAGTGACTTGGCTCAGCCATTATACAAAATTTCAAACCCTTACGAAACTTTATCACGCTGACGGTCCCCACAGAATGATGAAAGGAAAAAAAAAATATATCGCTTACTACATTTTCGCTGTTCATACAGTAAAACTGCCGCATCAGGCATCACGATTTACTTTATTATTCCCGACACTTTTCCCGGTCAGTATCTGCAAGTGCCGCTGAGTGCACCTACAAAATTGTATCACTGTACGAGACGCAATTCACGAGACACGACGCCATAAACATTGAGGTGCAAAACGAAACTGCAGGGCGAAATTCGCAAGAGATTCAGGCGAACTATGCGTACAAATACTTGTGAAACGTTAAATATATACGTGGAAATACAGGTAACATGTGCGTACGCGCGAAAAGCCACGGGTAAAAAGTTACTGCTAAACCTACGGATCGATTTCAATCAAACCTGGTACGCATTTTTCATAACATATGGAAGGAATACCGTGGGGATAAGAACAGGCAACCTCCTGTTGCGGTAGGGGTGATAACATGGAGAGAGGAGGAGGTAAGAGGAAACGGACAAACAGAAAGGGGGAAGCAGGTAACAAACAGGAGGAGGAGATGGACAGAGTGAGAGACAGGGGAAAATGGACAGAAATGTAGGCGGGAGGAGGTGGACAGAGAAAGGAAAGAGGAGAAGATAGGCAGAGAGGGGAGGTGGAAGAGGAGATGGATGGAGGAGGCAGGAGCAGATGGGGATGGATAGAGATACGGGGGAGGAAGAGATGGACAGAGGGGAGACGGCAGGACAGAGAAGGGGGAAGGAGGACATGGACTAACGGAAAATTGCAACAAATACATTCCCGGGAAATGTCGGGCACTCATCTAGGTAATTATGATTTACAAGAACTGTGGGAAGATGATTCAGCATGCCGAGAAGGTAACAGAAATTACGGTGTCGTCAATAAAAAGCTATGCACGTAGGTGAATTTATTCTATAATTAATGTGACTAAGTTCCGGAAGTGTTGTCAGACAGTTGGATATATAGTTACGCCATTGAGCACGCGCTGAGGTCAACGGCACGCTGTCGTGTTCTTCCGGTGCCAACAAAATCTAGTGGAACTTCATTGATACTGTAAGCTGGTCACAACTGCATAATACTCTGCTATTAATAATACTCTATTAAAATCTCTTGCCAGTATCAGTTCATTCCCATGTCGAATAGCTTCTACAGTGTCTATCAGCAGCTGTTCAAAATCCATTAAACTTCTTGTTGTCTGTTCCGGATGTTTTGTGCATTCCAAAAATGCAAAATCCATTTTCGTTTCCTTTGTGGAATTCCGTTGAAACCATCGGAAAACCGAGGCATGTTGCTGGGTGTTTTAGCGGGCTGTCTTTTTCTATGGATGGCGATCATGCCCATCGCACAACCACCAACCTGGAGAACCAGGATTTGTCACCAGGGTTATCTTACCCTTCACGCGCTTCAGAGTTCTTCTTACCATACAATAAAATAGATGTGAAAGGCATAACTAAGGATAGCAGTAGAGACTGAGTTTACCCATCGGACCTTGCGGATTTACAGGTCGTTGCAAGACACACTTTGTCTGGCTCCTGAGCCAGGGCCTGTTCGGAAAGGGTTGACCCTGCCAATTGCTAAGCTATTAGCGACACGGCCCCGAGTCTCACCGGAGCAAGCAAACGACTCTGACCACCCGGACAGTTCTGTGTTGCGGCGGTGTCACCATATATCCCATGTACCCACAAAGAGTGGGGGCATACGTATCAGCCGGCCGAAGTGGCCGTGCGGTTAAAGGCGCTGCAGTCTGGAACCGCAAGACCGCTCCGGTCGCAGGTTCGAATCCTGCCTCGGGCATGGATGTTTGTGATGTCCTTAGGTTAGTTAGGTTTAACTAGTTCTAACTTCTAGGGGACTAATGACCTCAGCAGTTGAGTCCCATAGTGCTCAGAGCCATTTGAACCATTTAGCCATACGTATCATCTGAGTATTGTTTTCCCTAATATTCCGAGTTAAAATACCTGCTGCGGTGAGTTCTACACTACTGCACTAAATTTCCTCAGCAGCTAACTTCTGTTCCTTTATGTAATTATTGAAATTATTCAGTTGACATGAGTGGCGAGCAGTAGTGTGTTGTGCTTAAGACAACGTAAAAAGGAGAGGCAAGTTATTGCTATGTGGCATAATAGCAACATTTGTAAAAGTATAATTTATTTATCTTGAGTCGTTTTCTCGGATTTCTTTTTAATTTGTTGAGCGTCTGGTTCAGTGATTCCTGTTTTAGAGGGGAGATCCAGTTTTTCAGTTCATGTATTAACCTTCGATTGATTATTTGTAAAACATTTGTTTTCATGATTTCCATTTTTTATTGCTTTAGAACAATACAACACATCATATAAAAACCGACTTACAAACTTTTCCATACAGATGTCTGCCTTCAGACACTTTGGCAATCTTCACCTTTTTTAAAACAGTCGCCTCCAGCCTCCAACTTAGGACTGCTAACTTAGAATTTAGCTACTACACGCTGAGAGGTAGACAAAAAAATCAGCGAAGCATATCTCTCTGTACAAACATATATTTCAATATCGATCCATACATGCATAGATAAATTCATATTTGATTTATATAATAGATAAGTTACTTACAAATATTTTAAATTATCAAAATTCATAGCTATAAATAATAATAATAATAATAATTTCAGATGTCAGTTCTAAATTTTTAACATGTATGCAAAACAACTGTTCAGTGTTTTAATTTTCAGTCTGAAAAAACTACTTACTGCATTTTTATAATATAAATAAAATTCGTTTACTGTTTGTTTAACCATAAGTAAAGATTGTCATTGGATCAGGTAATACATTTATTTGAATGTATCGAGAACTATATGAAAGAAAAAGCATGTAACTGACAAGTTCGAAACAAGCACTCTAGCCCTGCTGTGAGAGAACTTTGTAAGGTTCTTTGATTTGTTCCCAATACTTGACTGTCGCAACCCTGTTAAGTTTTCCATGGACTCCAGCGATCCACATATAAGAGGGTGATTTTGTACGCTTCATGCCGTAGTCATCTCCCTACATCGGCCCATTTCCGTCCTATACGATCAAGGTTTCTAGTGACGCCGAAGCTTCAATGTTCCAGTCGCAAGGCTGTGAGTCGTACGTCTGAGTGCACCCGATATCGTCTTCAGTTATTCTCTTTGTTCAATCTTCTATTGATTCGAGTGTTTGTGAGAGTAGAGACCTGGATTTGAATCAGTTATTGCTTATATAATTTAAATATGTATTGAAAATTCTGAGCTTATTTTATCTTCCTGTAGTCTTTATAAGTGTAACGTGGAGACTTTTTTGAGACGTGTAAAGAACATGTCAGCATTTGTCCAGTGCAGCCCCCTTAAAAGAGAGAGAGTGTTGAATTAAATTAAAATCATGCCTCTAGTGACAGATTCGTATTGCTTAGGTAATTGCGAGTTCAGTGATAGTAGTCACGTGCCTGTAAATCAATGAATGAAAAGGTCGATGAAGTTATGCGGCAATTCATGCATTAAAAATCAATTTTTCCCGGCCAACTGAAACCACCGATGACTTGGTTGCGTAGAGGAGTATCAAACGGTGGGTGCGGAGCAGTTTTCACTTTTACCAAATAATTAATTCAGAAAATTTGCAAGACGGAGAAACTTAACAAAAATTCGGGACCATTACTATAAAATTCACGCTGCAACCATGCTTAACGCCACTAGCCCTGTCGGCGTACAGAGAACAGGCGCCACTATAGGGTCACCAACCTGTGTGTCAGGGACCGAGCTGCCCCTATGGCCGAGAGCACTCCCTGTCAAGATGGGGTATAGGGAGGAAGCAGCACACTGCTGTGCTGGAACCGATGCTATAAAGCTACGGACAGATGCTCCTCCAGTCCATTTTCATTCTAGTTCTTGGTCGGCTTCCTTTTGTTAGTAGTAGTGTGGAAGTTGTCACTATTTCATTGCACATCTTACGGCTTCCATAACTTTCGAGCGTGATCATAATGCAAATACGCCAGTTCCAGCTTAAGCAACTGGCATTACGATTCCATCGGTGCTAACACGGTAATCTTTGTCGTGGTGTCCCTGTCTGTGTGTTCGTGTTACGTCACTCCCTATGGCTAACTACTTTATTTTCATATTCTCAGATCCCAGAATTCTTCTTCATGTATACCTATCCTGTACTACTGCAGATCGACAGCCATACAGCCCAGAATTGTGGATTGACTTACTTCCGTGCTTTCTGAGATTACTATCGCGAATATATTTTATTTCAAGTCACTGTTAGTTACTGGTCTGTAATTTCCCGCGTTACCTTTACTAATTAAGTCATCTATCCAGACAATAGGATCTCCTGATGTACGTGATGAGGGCTGATGTCTCTGCGGTCCATAGAACAGAAGGTTAGTGGGTGATACAGTTTTTTTTATCTGCTCATATGGGAACAGTGATAGGCAGTAAATTTCGTTCCCATCAGAACAAGGGGAGAGTGGAGGATTCACGGATGTACGAGGTGCATTCAAGTTCTAAGGCCTCCGATTTTTTTTCTAATTAACTACTCACCCGAAATCGATGAAACTGGCGTTACTTCTCGACGTAATCGCCCTGCAGACGTACACATTTTTCACAACGGTGACGCCATGATTCCATGGCAGCGGCGAAGGCTTCTTTAGGAGTCTGTTTTGACCACTGGAAAATCGCTGAGGCAATAGCAGCACGGCTGGTGAATTTGCGGCCACGGAGAGTGTCTTTCATTGTTGGAAAAAGCCGAAAGTCACTAGGAGCCAGGTCAGGTGAGTAGGGAGCATGAGGAATCACTTCAAAGTTGTTATCACGAAGAAACTGTTGCGTAACGTTAGCTCGGTGTGCGGGTGCGTTGTCTTGGTGAAACGGCACACGCGCAGCCCTTCCCGGACGTTTTTGTTGCAGTGCAGGAAGGAATTTGTTCTTCAAAACATTTTCGTAGGATGCACCTGTTATCGTAGTGCCCTTTGGAACGCATTGGGTAAGGATTACGCCCTCGCTGTCCCAGAATATGGACACCATCATTTTTTCAGCACTGGCGGTTACCCGAAATTTTGTTGGTGGCGGTGAATCTGTGTGCTTCCATTGAGCTGACTGGCGCTTTGTTTCTGGATTGAAAAATGGCATCCACGTCTCATCCATTGTCACAACCCACGAAAAGAAAGTCCCATTCATGCTGTCGTTGCGCGTCAACATTGGTTGGCAACATGCCACACGGGCAGCCATGTGGTCGTCCGTCAGCATTCGTGACACCCACCTGGATGACACTTTTCGCATTTTCAGGTCATCATGCAGGATTGTGTGCACAGAACCCACAGAAATGCCAACTCTGGAGGCGATCTGTTCAACAGTCATTCGGCGATCCCCAAAACAATTCTCTCCACTTTCTCGATCATGTCGTCAGACCGGCTTGTGCGAGCTCGAGGTTGTTTCGGTTTGTTGTCACACGATGTTCTGCCTTCATTAAACTGTCGCACCCACGATCGCACTTTCGACACATCCATAACTCCATCACCACATGTCTCCAACTGTCGATGAATTTCAATTGGTTTCACACCACGCAAATTCAGAAAACGAATGATTGCACGCTGTTCAAGTAAGGAAAACGTCGCCATTTTAAGTATTTAAAACAGTTCTCATTCTCGCCGCTGGCGGTAAAATTCCATCTGCCGTACGGTGCTGCCGTCTCTGGGACGTATTGACAATGAACGCGGCCTCATTTTCAACCAATGCGCATGTTTCTATCTCTTTCCAGTCCGGAGAAAAAAAATCGGAGGTCTTAGAACTTGAAAGCACCTCGTAGGGTGGTAGTGGACATGTATGTTTAGCTAGGTTAGAGAAAGATGGAAGATATTTCCAATGCTGTAGTCGTGAGTCGACCCAGAAGGCAGAGCCGAACTAAGCATTCTTGTGCAGGACGAACTGAATCCACATTTACATCGTTTGGTTTGCAGATGACAAGCTGTCAGTGCAGTTGTTCCTTCAAAACTGTATAATGTAAAATCACGGTAGGAAGCACAATGAACAAAAACTTTCTTTATGCCTCACTGTGTTAGATCAGTTACAACCTAAAATACGTTCACTTTTTACAGTTTTCAATAAACAGAAGCCCACTAATGATGGCACAGAGGTGCTGAAACATGTTTGGACAAAAAGGCAGAACCCATGTCCTATAATTCAACTACAGACGCGGAAAGAAAGGAAAAGAGCTGCAGATCCAAAAGATAAATTAGGTGTGTAATATCTTAGGTGTAATATAGAATCGCGGTATCGTTTTTGAGAGTTAACATATGATTAAACAATGTTTTTACGTACTCGCCGCATGCATCATCCTATTCTAACATCAAATAGAAACATTGTTTTGCGTTACCGCATGTACTGGGTAATGCCAGACGTTTTAAGTGGGGTGCTCCCAGTCGTCCGGAGTTACCCCTATGCAATTGATAACACGTTTCAGATGCCACAGAATTACCAAAGAAAGACGGAGACCAAATACACATCAGACGACTCAGAGACAGCCATTGAGGATGTCAAGAACAAAACACCTTCACTTCTCAAGAAAGTAGTTTCGCAGCAGCCAAAACATGGACGTAAGGCTATATTTTCCGAAGAACAAGAACGAGTCATAAAGGAACCTATCTTAAAATGCAGTAAACTGTCTTATGACTTGACCATAGAGGTGATGCGGAAAGTACCTTTCAGATATGCTGAAATAAATAATTTGAAGCATAGTTGTCACAAAACGTCCCAAATGGCAGGAAAAGTCTGGTTCTACGGATTTAAAAAAAGAAATCCTAATATTTCGCTACGGAAATATGAGTCCACTTCCATCAATAGAATTACAGCTTTTAATGAAACGAAACGAAAGTGAAAATGCTCAACAACTTGCAAACAAAATACCACTCTGATGCTAATCGTGTTTATCATGTTTACAAGACAGGCATTTCTAATGTCCAAAGAAATTCACGGATTTAGAACCAAAGGGCCAGAAACAAGTGGACATGGCAACAAGTGGTAAAAGAGGCACTACAACAGCTGTTTCTGCATTTAGTGATTCAGGAAAGTATGTTCCTCCGTTTTTTATTACTAAGAGAAAGCGAATGAATGCTCAGTTATTGCATGGAGGCAGTCCTGATATGATATGATAGCAGCAGTTAACGATTCGGTTTGGATCAAAGAGACCTATTTGTAGGTTGGATACACGACTTCATCTCCTATGCTAAGCCAACTGTTGCAGTACCAGCTCTACTTTTTTTAGTCAATCAGAAAAAACACGTTAGTCGTGTCTGCTATCCGCTTTGTCGCCAGCATGGAATATTATTATCCCTTCCACCGCATACATCACGTCTTGTGCAACCACTGGACCTGACATACTTTGGGACTCTTAAGGCTTCATATAACAGAGAATGTGACTTGTATATTGCTTCAAATGTAGGCCGACGAATTACACAGTATGAAGTTGTCGAACTTTTCACGAAAGCCATCAGTCGCATCAGCGATACAGAGAAGGCAGCAAACAATTTCCCGGCAGCTGGTATTTGACCAATAGATACAACTACATTTGATGGACATTTCATAGATGCGACATCAGTGATACCTGGTGCACGGGTAGCATTGACACCAACTATGCAACGAGTAGTGGCGCTTGATACGCAGATAGGCCTAGTATCGACGTTAAATGTGCAGTGGAGGCCAGTGCCCCTGCAGCTGTTTTGGACAAATCAATTCCACTTGATGATATTATTAGGTCTAACGTTCCCAAACTGCCACATCCGAAACGTAAAGAAACTCTTAGAGAACGGCATTCACATATAAGAACAAATTCTCCTATGAAAGATTTTTAGAAAAAAAGAAAAAAGAAAAAAGATGAGCGCATGAAAGAATGTTAAGACTGTACGTTCCACCAAAGGCAGGAAAGGTGCGGAGAACCTTCAAGCATTTGCAGATGATAACATTAAGATGATGGTTCAATAAAATGACACACCATGCAAGAAGAAAAAGGTCAGTGAAGGGGCTGCAGTGGAAAATGAGTATTATTGCCTAGTTTTTGAAAAAAAAAAGTATGATCCTCTCACTGAATATTGGATAAAATTCTATAAATGTAATTTATGGGCCCACGAAAACTGCAATAGTGGTGAAAG
Source organism: Schistocerca americana (assembly GCF_021461395.2). Taxonomy (NCBI): domain Eukaryota; kingdom Metazoa; phylum Arthropoda; class Insecta; order Orthoptera; family Acrididae; genus Schistocerca; species Schistocerca americana. The sequence goes on from NC_060122.1 coordinate 672,943,923, forward strand.
TCCATCAAGAAGATTTATATTGAATCACGTGATAATTACATTTTGTCCATGATTACCTCACACACCATCCGTAATTACCCTACGCTCTATGGGTTAATCCCGGACATCAAAGATTTGCTTTTTTGTTAATGTTTTGTACTGAAAATTTATCTACGTTGATTATGCAAACTTAACATTGATTCGTGTAAGTAAAGTTCCAGTAATGAATAGTAGTTGTAACTTTATAGGGTTCTGTTTTATTTTTGGTCTACCTTAAGTGTTCACAGTTACTCCACTCTGCCCTACAGCCAGGATTGACACGTTTGTAAGATTCATCTACTGGCGCAGTTGAACATAGCAGTATACCTAAATGCCCCTAAGAGTACTTTCCTCGCTTCTGTTACTGGAACATCCATTCGCTCCTTGAGCATTACGGTATATATTTCTCGGATTGTAAGGTTGGTGCAGAAATGGAAAGGTTTTTTAGAGAGCAGTGGTTTTGTGCGTATTACAATTTTGATTCGTTGGTTACGATATAATTACCAGTCACGAAACGTGACGATGACGGACAGAGAGCTGTTCGCGTCTCCTGTGGGTTTCCACCTTTCAGGAAAGAAGTTTGTGTTGATCTCTTGTAGGTCAACTCTCCGACGTTCTTCCAGTCAGCAGATTCCATCCACGAAGTGCGACTGTGAAACATTCGTAATATACGTATCTACACCTGCCATAAGTTCCCCAGTTATTTTTTCTATCCGCAAAAGTCTTTTCTTTCGTGTGAATAAATAAGAGTCGCCTGCCGAATCAGGAAATTAAGTATTTATGGCTATCGTTAAGTTGCAATGAACGTGTTACGTACCTCCAAGGCTAATGAGGAACCACTGTCGACAACTAAATAGATTTGTACGCATTCCCGGGGGGGTCAGGGATTTTCTCTGCCTCGTGATGACTGGGTGTTGTGTGATGTCCTTAGGTTAGTTAGGTTTAAGTAGTTCTAAGTTCTAGGGGACTGATGACCACAGATGTTAAGTCCCATAGTGCTCAGAGCCATTTGAACCATTTGTACGCGACATTAAGTCGCTTGCTTGACTGGGTATTCCATAAGCCCGAAACTTACCGAGTTGACTATGTTTTGGAATTGCGTCAGAAGCATTCCTAAAAATCTAGAAAGCTGAATCTCTTATTGGCTTTAAATGCAATGTAAAATTTAACAAAATACTTTCTGAACAGGATTAGCTGTAGAAATGTTTCCTTGTGGGAGTCACTCTTCGTATCCCTGGCACTGTGATTTCAAACATTAATGTGTTTATAAGTTATGCATACTGGTTGCACGTTTACGTCTTCCCTTACTTTATCTTTGGAGACGAAATGTTAAATTTTTACAGAACGCGTTATTTTTTTTTATTTATTTTTTTTTTTCAGAAATGGTTGCCACGAGAGGGTTTGTGTTGATCATTTCATCAGAAGTTCTTGTCTTAGTCACTCTCCTGCATGTCGGATCCTTTTTAAGCGTAGGAAAATCTAACAGCGGTAGAATAAGACTGTTGCGCTTTATGGTAGATTTGGGAGGAGTAGGGCATTCTTTGTTACGGAACCAAAGGGAATGTTACCTTCCCAGTATAGTGCCTTAAAGAGGTCCTCAAACTACGGTTTTATTTGCTTGATGCTATGAAAAGAGAAGGATATATTGCTCGATTAGGACAGTCAAGAAATGTTGTTTTGGTTGGTTTCAATAGGTTACCTTTGAGGGGAAAAAATGACGTAATTGTAACTTCATATGTACAACCACTGCTTCCAGTAGATAACGAGTGAATTAGGCAAATATTCGAGATGGGTGCAAATAAACAATGCGCTGATTTGAAAGCAGTAAACAGTCTGGAGCCGCTCGACCGCTACGGTCGCAGGTTCGAATCCTGCCTCGGGCATGGATGTGTGTGATGTCCTTAGGTTAGTTAGGTTTAAGTAGTTCTAAGTTCTAGGGGACTGATGACCTCAGAAGTTAAGTCCCATAGTGCTCAGAGCCATTTGAACCATTTGAAAGCAGTAACTATTTACGGTCCTAAAGACTGGTGCAAGCCAGCTGTCATCGGCGTGTCAGATTAACACGCAAGAATACATCAGCGCGGCGTAGCAAAAATATCTGATCTTCTCACTCAGCGCTCTAGTTTATTTACATTGAGCTGGGGACGCTTCGAGACGGTGACAGGTTGGAAACATCGCGTGCAAACTGTGAAGCTTACGGACGGACGGGTATTTCTTTCTTTGTGCACTTCATGATCGTGATTTGTAAATACATGGTACACAGTGTTTATGAAGTTGCATTTTTTGCCTGAAATAGGCGTTAAAAATACTTCGTTCTAAACGACCAACAGATGATTGTAGAGTCTGTCAAATTCCTTCCATACACATACGTAACTCATATGCTCATTAACTTTTTTAGTTCGCCTTAATTGTTCCGGGGTTTCACAGCGACAGTATGATGATATGCATTTAGAAATTTTAGAGAAAATCCATAAAATGATCTGACAGCTTGTCTACCATTGGCGTTACATTATTTAAAAAAAGGCGTCAGTAGTTCACTAAGTACTCGGAGAACATCCACAAATACGCTTTAGACAGAGATCCCTCATCTGATGCACGGAACAGGCGAATAGCCTACGCGTTTGTAACAGAACAACGTGAGAGTCCGAAACGGTTCTTTTAGACGAGCTGACACACTTCCGACTTCGTCTCATCGTTGGGCGCCACTTCCAAAACAAAGTGGTGGGGGACGTGTTTCATTTCTTTTTAATGTAGCGGGCAATTGCTTCTGGGTCCTCATTGAAGCAGAAACATGACGTAAACTCAAAAGTGAAAGATCTGACCTCATATTTTGATGTTACAAGGTGGAGGAGTACTGGGAAGTCTGTCCAGACAGATGTGAAATGTTCCAACGGCCATCTCACAAATAAGTCTCAAAATTATACCAGTATCCGTTCCTATCGCCATCGGTAGTGGCGGCCGTGCCTACAGCGCCTCCAGCTTATAATGTGGTATGCTTTCATTGCCGCTTAAATACATTTTCTTACGATTTACAGGACTTACGTCATTCTCTCCGCACCAAATATTCGTTTTATTTTTCTTTAGGGAGACCCCTTTTTTATCAGTTTGATAAACGTTTCTAGGGGGTATTAATTTATCAGTGATGTTAAAAGCGGAGTGAGGCTCCAGGGTGGCGTAAAATAATGCTATAGACACAATTTATGTAATTGCCTAATATACAGGACTATTTCACTCCATATAACAATGTTGACTAAGCCAGTGTAAAAAGTAAAACATTGTAAAATACTTCCTTTCTAATCCCAGTTTAGATCACCGGAGGACGCACGTGAACTGGCGTGAAACTGATCGTGGTTTTAATAAAAAAACTTTCGTGGTTTTAATAAAAAAACTTTCGTGGTTTTAATAAAAAAACTTTCGTGGTTTTAATAAAAAACTTTCGTGGTTTTAATAAAAAAACTTTCGTGGTTTTAATAAAAAAACTTTCGTGGTTTTAATAAAAAAACTTTCGTGGTTTTAATAAAAAAACTTTCGTGGTTTTAATAAAAAAACTTTCGTGGTTTTAATAAAAAAACTTTCGTGGTTTTAATAAAAAAACTTTCGTGGTTTTAATAAAAAAACTTTCGTGGTTTTAATAAAAAAACTTTCGTGGTTTTAATAAAAACTTTCGTAGTTTCAACAAAAAACTTTCTATAACCAAAGTGTTGTTTTTTGGCTTGTTATAAGAATGTGGACATTCCCCCAGCACACAGTAATATGTACAGGATTACTTAAGTTTATTGAGAATTGCGCTTTATTTGTGTCCCCGTTTTTGGTCCAGCACTGGAGTCGCGGGCCTGATTTCGTAGTTGTATGTGGAGAGCTGTGTGGGTGAGGGTGCAGTGACCCCAGTCGACAGCTGGGAGAGCGCAGCGTGGGTGGCGGCAGCGGCAGCGGCAGCATCGCTGCGCAAATTGGGCCCTGATTGGCGGAACGGCCAGCAGGTACCGTCAGGGCTCGCCCCTAATGGTCTCTTTTTCTGCTCCCTTTACACCAGTCCAGGCTGAGGAGGCGAGTTGTTTATAAGGGTACAATGACCCACCTGCAAGTTGCTAGACTCGGAAAAATAGGCTAGGATAACATGTGGGACAGTGTACCAGGAACCAGTGATCCATTTAGCAGTACAGTGATGATGTATGTGCCTAACTGTGCTGCCTCTCTTGTTTTACCGAAAATGTCAGTGTTAAGCGAAGCTCAGTGTGTAGAAATCCGGTAAACGACGTGTAAGCGTGAAAGTAAGAGCCAGAATGCGTCGTCGACACCAAAGTTCCCAAAATCAGTACATGAATAACTTAGGACGTGAGGGCAATAGATTTGTCATTCTGCTACATTTCGACTCGTACTGGCACAGTACGTGATGTGTGTGTAGCATCTGAGCTGTGGTGAGAGGAGTATTGTAGGCAGCGATGAGAGGGAACCTGAACTCGGAATGCGATCTCAGCATGGGGTAACCACCATCTTGACAAAATACCTGTAACAGGTGCTACAGCATTGTACAAAATTTTTGTCTATAACGAGGCGCTGCAGTGAGTGTGTACCTCACTGCGTCGACGCTGCAGTGCTGAACGCTGCGCTCTGGACTTGTGACATACTATTGAGTTATCATCCATTCTCCTCAAACGACAAACATCTCAAGATTTCAGTGTCACGTGAACGTCGCCGCTGATCTGTTAGGTGGTAAAATATAGTTTTCTCGAACGAGTTCCACTTTAGTCGGGACTACATCTATTGCCACATTAGCAGTAGACATTTCTGTGGTACCACTAGCTTGCAGCATACAGCATGCAATCTCGCTCCTACATATTTGGGGGAACGTGAACAGTGAGTGCTACGTCAGGGGGGTTTTAGATTCTGAGGTTCAACCGCTCCGTCAGCCAAATACACACACCCGCTTTCAAAAGCGTAAGAGCCGGTCATATGTGCTGTGGAATACGCTATGCTTTTCCGAAAATTAAGAGTACCATTGCGTCAGCTAAAACGTCCAGCTAAAACGTCGCGCGTGTGGCATATGGTTGCTCGGCATCTTGTTCGCCTGCGTCCTTCAGCAGCCATTGTAGATTCCTCGTGTACTGGCACTCGGATCTTGTGCAGGAAGATTTCACTAGTATATACGACATTGTAAGGAACACAGTTATGTGAAGAAACACACATTCCAGCTGAGATTGCTCTGACTTTTTGAAAGAGTAATTGTTTTATTAAAGTTTTATAGAGGCGATGAAAAGCTGAAGTTAACGCGCCTTTATGGTATCGATACTCTTCTACTAGAATATTTGTCTGTGTTCCCTGTACTATGTAAGGCACATTAGGAATTGAAAGTTTTGCATCTTTGTTATACATTTCGCAGTGCGTGAATGTTAACGTAGTAAACAGTTTATACTAGTCACCACCATCTGATGATCCTAACCTTTAATCGCTGTCCTCACTACAATAAATCGTAGAAGAAGGCGGCAGGGTAAGTTTCGAATAATATTCCACAAGGTCAAAAACACTTGAGTACATTCTGACGACATTCATGAAATAAACCTGTTGCATTGCACATGGAAAAATTACTACAGTTGCAGTCCGAGGTTAGGCTTTATTAATTAGCATTCAGTATTTAACAGACTTACTCTGAAGATTTTACGGTCTAGTAACGATATAAAAATTGTAAACACCAGAGGCACTCTGTCATCTAACACTTTTCGATTCGAATGGTATAGTTCAGTCTACTAATATTTCTGATGTTTCTCAATAATACCGTTGCACAAATCTCCTAACTACTAATAACCATTGCAGGAGATATTACTTGTCAATTCTTGTCGAATCTAACATCCTTCTGTAAAAATATTTTCGCGAGATTGCTCACAGTATTCAGTTCACACGGCAACAAAGCTTATAATATTAGCATTGCGACATTTCGCATAACATTGCGATCAGGCAAGGTGTCGCTACAAACCGAGAATTCAACTGTCTGGAGCGCACCCGTGCTGTCATTTAGCTATCTGACCTCTGGTATGTAGTTCATATGAGTCCTGTGTGTACTTTATGTTGTGGCAATGTTTATAATTGTGAACAAACAATACTAAACTCGTAGGTTTTCTACACGACTACACATTTAACTTACGGTTCCTTTCACACGCGTGCACACTCCTCAATGGAAGACGCCTTTATAGATGAAATTAACTGTTATTGCTCTGGCATAAGGATGTACTTCAACATCCAAGCCAACAACCATCCCATGCAGCTTGGCTTTAGAACGGTTCCTTGTAGACTTGATTAATCATTGTATGATTCTAGGGATGATAACAGAGCGCGGCATCCATTACACCAAAACACGTATGCGACCGCTTCGCAAGCAAAACTGGGTCTCATTCATTAAGTGGAAGATCACCCATTGATGAGCCCGTTGTAAACTCCTACGTACTCGCAACGAACTGTAGGCGCTGTACACGAGGCAGGACATCTCGCTTGTATACCAGCTTCACCAGTCTTCCTTCCAGCGGTGTTCGATTGATCGTTCTGAAACATGTCCTTTCTGAGCCCTAAGTGATTGTCTTTCACAGCAGTAAATTTTCAGATTTTGATTTGGTTAATGGTTTTACGTGCATTAAGCTTATCGTGCAAGGCATCCCCATAAATGGTCGATATTTTCTTGTCACAGAGTAACCGCAGGCGTTTCAGTAATCTATGAAATAGGTGCGTCCTGTCTGTTTCTTTTATCAGCATCCCCGTTTAGTGGACGCCGTAAGCTTAGTATAGATCAACTTGCGGGAGATGTTTGCAGTGCTCACATAGAACTCAGGTAGGTATATCGTGGGAGTAATTGAAAGCATGTGAGATTGAGACAGGGGGCAGCGCTCCGCAGAGGAGAGCAACTACCCTTAGAAAGCATAGAAACAACGGGATGCACGTTTCTGAGGTTTACCGCCTGTTCTAGATTTCTAAAAGTGAGTGAGGGGTTATAAGGCCAAGCGGTATTGTGTGGCAGCTGCCCTTTGGTAGTTTGGTGAGCTACTTACTGGCGGAAGATGGTTTACTTCTAGGGAACGAACTTGGCCATGTTGGATTGAAGTATTTAAACTTACGCAGTTTTCCTTCTTTCTTAAGAAGCCAGCATGTTGAACGAAAGTTAGTGTCATTCAAACTTGCTTTTGAACACCTACCTCTTTACAGATTTGCCAAGGCAGTTGTAAGAAATCAGTTAAGTGGTTAAGTGAACATCGTTTGTAATGTGTTGCTTCTGCTACAGTCGCATAGCTACACCAGTATTATCAGTGGTCTGAGATATGTAAAAAATAAGCTTTTGTCGCTCGTCAGAACGCGGCTGCCGACCCATAGCGGTATAACCAGTTAACTTGGTACGAGTGAGTCGAATACAACGGTGGTGTAATTGCGTCATGAAGTGAAATCGCTTTCGTGGGGTATCGCTCGGAAGTTTATTTTCCGGCTTCACTGAGACAACGTATTTGACACACGACGGCCCATTCCAGAAGGGGCAGATCGTAATAGGGATAAGGTATGAAGCTCATTGGCCCACACCGTAGCCTATGGCTTCCTTTGTCTCGCTTTCTGGATGCAAAACCATGTGGTCAATAACCTCGCAAGAACCGATATTTCAGATACGGCCACTTTATGTTGATTTGCGATACCTTTAGACTGACAGTGATCTATCGCAGTTCATCGGATAAATATTCCCCGACGTTATTGGACAACGTTTGCTATATAATTTGTCTTCAGTTAAGCAAAATCAACTGTGCCTTCTTTCTAATTATCCTTGAGTATGCGTGAAAGGGATAAAGCAAGAAAGACATTGTTGTTCATTTTCTTCTGATAAGAGTCACTTTGGTTTCCACTATCCTTATTGTGTTGCATAGTGGACTGCATATGAATCACTCTTGACCACAGTTCGAGCAGCAGGCAACTCTCTGTGGCACGAAACAACAACGATATTCTCAAAAAAAAAAAAAAAAAAAAAAAAAAGGTTCAAATGGCTCTGAGCACTATGGGACTTACATCTGTGGTCATCAGTCCCCTAGAACTTAGAACTACTTAAACCTAACTAACCTAAGGACATCACCCACATCCATGCCCGAGGCAGGATGCGAACCTGCGACCGTAGCAGTCGCGCGGTTCCGGACTGCGCGCCTAGAACCGCTAGACCACCGCGGCCGGCCGATATTCTCAGTTAAGAATCTCTGCCATACTTCGAGCCATCTGGGATTTGGCTGAACAGAAACGAGCTCTACACAAAAATCCCGCCATGCCGACCTGATCAGTTCGTATGTAAATTATATTGTGAAGCCCAATGAGTGTTATGTCGAAAATTAGGTTATAACCGTTCTCTGTGTCTGGCAGCAGTGACTGGTGCATCGTTTATTATTTTTTTATACGACTAAAATTTTTCCTCAGTAATAATAATTGAAACGAAGTTATTTTTGCCTTTAGACTGGTGACGGAGAAATAACTCTTATTTCAAAGAAATCTCCGATGTGTTCAAGCAATTCGTAAGGATTGCTTGTCTTCCAGTTGCGTACATTGTAGCTCTGGAGTTCGCAAACTTCATGAAACGTTAATTTATCCTAAGATAGATGGGTGAATAAGAAGATTGTTATCCATCCACTTTTCGAAATGTATGGAAACTGTAACCAAAGATTGTGATTTCGGCTTCTCGGCGTGCGTGGTAGTTTTAGTCAGTGCGTATTCAAGCGGATAATGGCACAGGATGCGCCGCGCAGTTGCTACAATTCATGTCAGGCGCGACGTATTGATTACTCACGACTCTTGGCAGCTTCTGCTTCTACAAGCTCTACAGCCCTCCTGTGTACTCTGACAAATTATTCACATTTACCAAATTGCTAATTTCCCTTTCACAGATACTGTGCAATTTTTATTCGAAACACTGGAGAGAGTTACGAACTTTCAACACATACCTACGATTGACAGTGAGATATCGTCCGCCTCGACAGCTGAGTGATGAGCGTGACATAATGCCATGCAAAGGGCCCCGGGTTCGATTCCCGGTTGGGTCGGAGATTTTCTCCGCTCAGGGACTGGGTATTGTGTTGTCTTCATCATCATCATCATCATCATCATCATCCCCATCGACGCGCAAGTCGCCGCAGTGGTGTCAACTAAAAGGACTTGCACCAGTTTACCGGTGTGCCCTAGCGACACGACATTTCATTTCAGTGAGATATCACGTTGTTTTTTGTTTTTTTTTTTCTTCGTTTTTTTTTCGTTAAGTGAGGTTGGATACATTTATGATATCAACTTCAAATGCCGCAGATGTTTCTCATTTCTTCTAATTATGCTAGAACTATGCGGTGTGTTGAAAATTTTGTCTCCGGGCGGCCTGTTTGGTAATGAATCTAGGACAGCTTACTACAGTTCATTACTTTTTAGATTCTCGTATTTTCCGGAGCAGGAAACTTTGGGATATTTGTTCAGAGAAAACTTGCTGAAGCGTTCAGAATAATGAAAGTTTGCGAAAGTCATGAAATCAAATCATGGTCAAAACACGTTGAGTAACGAAGGTCGTGTTGAAAATTAGTCATTCTTTGCACGAAAGGAGAAGTCAGCTTAAAGACAGGAAGACGCTTTCTGGCGTGTGTGTAAATTTCAGTACAACACTCCTAAACTCGTCGATACGTTTCGACTCGTGTGCTCTCCAGTCCCTTCTCCTCTCTTGTTCAGTTGTCAGTAGCAACAGCTCGGCACAGCCCACTTCGAAAGAGAAATATTTTACTATACCAGGCAAAGCTGAAATTATTGTAGTAGGAGAGAACAACTGGCATCATGGTAGGATCCGCGAGTTGTACGTCGACAGCTCAGTCGGTAAGAGAATTAACGGCGAAAGGAAAAGACGCAGGTTTGAGTCGCAGTCCAGAACACCAGGAAGTTTTATCAATGACACAGTTATACTTTTTCGTTCTAGTATTGCCACGGTACAGTTACTTTGCGAAGATGGGTTTTGCTTATTATTCCCTGTACGTATTGTATGAAAGACTCTGTTTACTCCTAGAAAATGCACTTGGTGACAGTTCAGAAAGAATATTTATGCTTTCTGAGAGGCTCATAAACAGTCATTTCCTCTCTCTTAATAATTTTACCGGGCCAGTAACGAGATAAAATGACTTCGTTTTAGTAAGATGTACTATGGTTCATGAAAATGATCGCAATGCCATATAATATATTCGGTCCGCTACTCGTGGTCTCGCGGTAGCGTTCTCGATCCTCGAGCACGGGGTTCCGGGTTCGATTCCCGGCGGGGTCAGGGATTTTCCCTGCCTCGTGATGACTGTGTGTTGTTGTGTCGTCTTCATCATCATTATTCATCCCCATTACGGTCGGAGGAAGGCAACGGCAAACCTACTATATTAGGACCTTGTCTAGTACGGCGGTGCGGGTCACCCGCAACGTTCCCCTACGCTCTGTTACGGAGTATAGGACTTCAACATCATCACCAATACATACCATTACATAGTGGCACATAATACAGTAAGATGGGTTAGCGGAAGAACAGTGTGTGTGTGTGTGTGTGTGTGTGTGTGTGTGTGTGTGTGTTTGTACACTTGATCATGACGAAACAAGAACTTAAGTCTTCCAGCATAACATGTTGCATGATACATAACCTGATCTGTTAACGGAATTTTTAAATAGGCCTATACCATAGTGTCAGAGGCCTGCAGCACTGAACGACGGGATCTTCTTGCAACGGCTGGCTTGTCATTTTAGTTGTGGCAGTGTTTGCTTCAGTGTCTCAAGAAAGTTACGAAATATATGTTTCCTACAATATTGTGATACTCTAATTAAATCAGGTGGGTACGTCTAAAATCACTTTAACGTACATTACTGTTAAGTCGTCTCACGTCCTGTAATCGCTTAGGCAGGAAGTAGAGCAGTATGGAAGATCCAATATCTTGTCCCACTACAATATGAGTGTAACAATTTAATTTTAATTCTTCATCGTAATCTTTTTCTTATTCCAACTCGTCTTGATTTTTAATGACCAGATCGAAGATAATTTGTAATTTTTCGAATATAGGTCACGATGGAGTTTGTTTCGGTAATAATAAGTACGCCTTAAATAATCTGTCGTGAAAGCTTACCACAGAATTAGAATGAACGAACTTTGGTGCCCGACTTCACAGCAGCCATCGTTGGACGGAGAGAATGGGAAGCAGATGTTGGTGCGCAACGAGTCCGCGCTCCAGCGCACATGGCTTATTGAGGACGTCTTCTTCTAGTCATACACTGTATTTGAATGTTGCCTTGGATGGAAAGTATTTGGAGACATACGTGAATTGCTGACATCAAGCTGAAATACAGTAAGGTGGGTTAGCAGAAGAACAGATATTATCCAGAAAATCAATTTTTTTCAGGAGTCAGAAAAATATGATTTTAACCCACAGGGGTTTAATTGAGTGTCCTGGAATTGTAGCGTAACTGCTTGTTCCAAGGAAGTATAGACATACAAAATTTTCAAGCATAGGTAACAGTTTGTTCTTACGAAGAGTAGGTAACATGTACACCATACATTAGCCATGGAGTGTAGTCATAAATGCAGTTGAAACTTAATGAAAATAACTTCCTCTAACATCCCCTTATAGCTATATTTGTAGCGATGTTTAATGTACGCTTATGTCATTCGTAAGTTTTAAACAACTGAATGTCTGACGAGCATACATATTTCGTTACAGTGAAACCACTTCACATACTAAATCAATTGAAAACAACACAGACAGTTTAGGTATACCATATGGCGCAATCACACTCATTTTTTAAGTTCATTAGTTGTTTGCAGTAACTCACATAAGAAATTCTCTCTCTCTCTCTCTCTCTCTCTCTCTCTCTCTCTCTCTCTCTCTCTCTCTCTCCCCCCCCTCTCTCTCCCCCCCCCCCCCCTCTCTCTCTCTCCCCTCCATTTATCTATGTCTAGGATCTGGCCCCATGTATGACTGTCTCCACACAAGATTATCGTCTTGCTTTTGAGTAGAGGAAATTTTAAAGTACGAAGCCTAACAACGAATGTCGTAAACAACCAAAACTACATTTCTGAAGAACACGTTTACTTCGACGTTGTCAAATTGTGATTGATCTCGGCAACTGTCCATTAGCCAGTCAACATTTTCACACCGAGGCGTGTAAAGAGGTCTTTCAGCAACTTACAGACTTAACGTTGGGTGCTGTCTAGTGGGAGATGGCAGGTTAGAACAGGCTCTTAAAAACGAGTTACATGCAAGTTCTCATTCGCCCCTATTGGTGAAACTTGTAGAACTTGCTGCTAGTTAACAGCGTCAGCACCCGTTCGCTTGCACAGAATGAAATAGTCTGAAAACTCTCTCCCTTGTAAACAACAGAAGAACCTCCCGGAAAAGAGCAGCCTTTTGTTTGAAAACCACTTGCCTATAAGCTACATCATGCATGGTTCCTAATATATCTTTAAGTGGGCCTGTTTCAGGGACATGGGGACATAAAGGCATGTCCCGTATCCCATAGATTTCCTGTGCTGCAGTCACAGTCTGAGGTTTAGCCGTTGTACTGCGCTGAACGAGAAGGCACCAACAACACAGCCCATTCTGTCATTTGCGAGCTATACTCTCTTAGTACATTACTTCATTTAAGGCATAGAGTAGCTAATCCTGAAGCCAACATCGTAACCCTTCGCTCTTGCTGCGGCAAGTGGAGGGGGAAACGGGTTGACGGATTTTCGTCATGACGCGTGTCAGCGCGCGGTTCGTTACGAAGCGACCTGGTTTTTGCTCACGAAACCGGAGTTTTCTTGATAGGAACGTTGCCACGGGCCTTTAGCGTGGTGAAAGCGACCCAGATGTCGGGCCTGTTACGGCTCATTTGAATTTACGATAAGACAACGACAGCGCCCGGATGAGATTACCACAACGTCGCCTGATTTCCGCCGCAGCCAGACCGGGAGGGTTCTCGGTAGATTGGAACTGCGTAGTGGCAGCTATCACCGGCGAAGCGGCGAGTCGTTCAGATGTTTGGATTTTGCGTCAGGCGGTTGCAAAACCTGCGAACATATCGATCATTCCTGGCGTTGTTTCCACATGATTGTGGCAGCACAGCAGATTTCTTGCTGTTACGAACATTTTTTTTTTAAATGCTACAGAATACTACAACTCTCAGGCTGATTTTAAATGGTATGTGAAGCATTCCATACACGAATGCGGGTGTCATATTACGGCAGTGGAACTCTTCACTAACTCTTCACTAACTCAAGTAACTGGCACCGACTCGGGAGTGGCGAATTTTTTCTATTTCACATAGTAGAGGATCCACTTTACCATTGCCTCCAGTTAACACTGAGTGATGTTCCAAACGGTTGCGACAGTTACTGTCTGGGCACTGTGAGGGCACATTCATTTATTCTCATTTTTGTATACGAGTGTTGTCCAATAAGTAATGCAACACTTTTTTCCTCGGCCAATTTCGTTTGAAAAAATGCGGAATGTGTTGTGGGACATCGTGGAAAATTCCCGCTTCTGCCCCTATGGTTTCATGAATTTCCGATAGGCGGCGGCGCTGTACGTAACCTTCAAAATGGTGTCTCTAACTTTGGTGCTTTCCACGCAGAGAGATGTTATTGAGTTTCTTTTGACGGAAAACCAGAGCATAGCAGATATTCGTAGGCGCTGGCAGAATGTCTACGGAGACCTGACACCGAACAAAAGCACGGTGAGTCGTTGGTTGAGGCTTCTGTCATCATCGAGGTCGCGCAAACCTGTCCGATCTCCATCGTGCCGGCCGGCAGCACACGGCTCTGACTGCTGCAGTGTTGGAATTAGCGGACACTCTTACTCGTGGTGATGAACAGGTCACTATCAAATACCCCTCTGCACAACTGGACTTCTCTGTTTGGTAATGGTTAGAAACTCGTCCTCCAGCTGGGGTACTCAGAGCTGTGTGCCCCCCTGGATTCCTCGCCGCCTGACCGAAGACCATAAAGAGCAACAGACCATCTACGTGGAATTGCTTGCGCATTATGAGACTGGTTGTGGCAATTTTTGTCGAATGTCGTCATAGGCGATGAAACATGGTTCATCAGTTGGAAATGGAAACAAAACGGCAATGCGTGGAGTGGCGCCACACAGCCTTTCCTCTGAAAAAAAAAAAGCTCAAAACCGCAACCTCAGACGGTAAATTCATGGCGACGGTCTTCTGGTACTCTGAAGGGATTGTTACGTTTGATGTCCTCCCTCACAGTGTAAAAATCAACCCTGAAATGTATTGTGCTACTCAGAGGAAACGACGTCAGCGTGTTCGTCGCCACAAAACTGCAAACGAACTTCCCCTTCTCTATGACAGCGCACGGCCTCGCACAAGTCTGCGCATCCGAGACGAGCTCACAAAACTTCATTGGACCGTTCTTCCTCTTCCACCCTACAGCTCGTCTCTCGCTCCTCTTCCATCTGTTTGACCCAGTGAAGGATGCAGTCTGCGGGGAGCAGTACGTGAATGATGGGGAGGTTGTTGATGGAGCAAGACGTTGTCTTCGACGTCGACCGTTTGGCTGTCGCAGTGAACGGAGAATATGTTGAAAAGTAAGATTTTGTAGGCAAAAGATTGGGGAATAATATGGACATTGGAATCTAGAATAAAACCAATTTGCTTTTAGGGAAAAAAGGTGTTGCATCACTCATTGAACGCCCATCTTGCCAACGAGTAGACACGCAGTCGGTTCCCGGTCTATGATATTTGACATCCATAGTTAATTCCCAGGAAGGGCTAGGCAGCGTGAGTCCATCTGCTACAAGGCTTGAGGCCAACCGGGCGGAAGCCTACAGAAATACCTATTACGTTTAATAGTTACGACGTTTATATTAATGTTGCTACCAGTCAAATAATCTTGCTGGATATTAAAAGGTTGTCAGTATTTGTGGATGGCGAAGAGGAGCCGGCCTTCAGATGATAGTCAGTCCGAGGAATGAATGCCTGAATAAAATTAAAATACGCGGTGTCGTCTGTTTGATTTTCAAACGGGAGGTTGCAGTAAGTTTGATATAAAAAATACAAATCTTTTATTTGCCTTAGAGTACTTTTACGTGCAATGGTGTGTCATTTTTTTAAAGGTGCATACCAGTGGTGCAGAGAATTAGCAAACACTGGGGATGGAATTCCGTAATAACATTAAAAATACGAAATATTTATCACTGTGAAGTAAATAAGTCGTTATCTGAAGTTTAGTTTCAGCAGTACAATTTACCTTCTATCGAATGATTTCCACCGCTGCGTTTTTCTGAAGTCAGACGAGCGCGCGCTCTTCAGGCACGTACACACACACACACACACACACACACACACACACACACACACACACACTAGTTATGAACTTTCGAAAAATGATTGTTGGTGAGTGATGTAGGAATAAATTGCGGCCTTATACGTTCTGCTTCAGTAGCGCTTGATCAGCGTAGACTGATAACAGCTTTTATCTAGTTGTACATCGTGACTCACCCGGGTCACGACTCCCTTAATATTTTGTAAAAGATTCGAGACATAGAAATCTGAAGTTTTGCCAAACAATGACGAGTATTATACAATTAACATCTGAAACATTTTTAATGTTCTGATAAATGGGAGCGTTTCAGTTGGGGACGAAGTACGTATCAGCGTCCAAACTGCGGAAAACGGGAGTGTAATTAATTCAGTCTGACTTCCAGCAGGACTTCCACTATTTCTTTATGAAAAGTCAGAGTTATTATTAACATGTTATGTGGTAATGAATCCACTTTTTACAAGCAATGAGAAGCCGTTAAAAACTGTCTCCAGTCAAAGGAAGATATTTTCTTTTATATTTTACTCGAAGTAGGAAAGAATATGAATCACTAGGGATAAAACACAACTCTTTCTCATGCTACTATTCGCAGAAAATTTCGTTTCCATATTCTGAACAATTTATGAAAACATATCGCCTAACTTGTTTGTTGCTGTTTCTGTAGAAATCTCCACCAAGCCAAAAACAGGATTACAGGTCAGAGCCAATAGGGCAAAAGGAAAAAAAGGCTTCATTTCCATGCAGAAAAATGGTTTATTAAATTTGGTTGGATTTCTCCAACTTCATCTCTCCAGCCTTTGTCTTTTCCAACTAGTTCATAACCCTACGATCGAATTGGAAGCCTACATGTGGCAAACACATGGGCATACAATAAGACACAATAATCTTTTGCAAAATTCAGACTTTCAAATTCCACGCTCGCGCACTGGGACGCATTTGAGAAATCTTGACAGATATTTTCTGGTAATGATAATACTCAATACTTTGGAAAGTGCTGCATCCTGCCGGTACGTCTCGCAAGTTTATTTCAAACTTAATTTTCTCTGGGCTACATCATAATAGATTCTGTTGCACTTCCGTAAGCCTAGTGGGCAAACTTTCAGCTTGCATCGTGTCTCCCTTGCAGCATGCTTCAAGTGAATGAAGGAAAGCCAATTGATGAGCACCATGCTGGTAGAAAAAGCCACACCATCAGCCAACCAATGGATCTAGTAAAACCCCTGCCTTCATTAAATCTGAGTCTGATAGTAATAGTTGTATTGTTGTTTTTATTTTGTCGTTGTTACTCGATTTGCCCAACTCGGGACTACATGAAACAGCTGATTTATGTCATCATATTCTTTTCATTTTTTGGCTGCATAATACTTCCCATGATTGCTCTCCGTTGTTCTCTTATTTCTTCTAACCGTGTGCCTATTCTTTTGTGTTTTCTTCTGGAGACCCTTTTCGTACCGTTTCTCTGAATTCGTGTCTGTTTTCTATGTCTTTGTGTGTTATTTCCAACTCCTGTGGAACTTGCTTATCTTCTGTAAACGATGAAATTTGGGTTTTTGGATCTTTGTCAAAGAAGTTCAATATTTTCTGGTCGTCCTCTTGTTATCTATTCTTGTTGATCATCATCATCATCATCATTTAAGACTGATTATGCCTTTCAGCGTTCAGTCTGGAGGATAGCCCCCTTATAAAATTCCTCCATGATCCCCTGTTCAGTGCTAACACTGGTGCCTCTTCTGATGTTAAACGTATTACTTCAAAATCATTCTTAACCGAATCCAGGTACCTTCTCCTTGGTCTGCCCCGACTCCTCCTACCCTCTACTGCTGAACCCATGAGTCTCTTGGGTAACCTTGCTTCTCCCATGCGTGTAACATGACCCCACCATCTAAGCCTGTTCGCCCTGACTGCTACATCTATACAGTTCATTCCCAGTTTTTCTTTGATTTCCTCATTGTGGACACCCTCCTGCCATTGTTCCCATCTACTAGTACCTGCAATCATCCTAGCTACTTTCATATCCGTAACCTCAACCTTGTTGATAAGGTAACCTGAATCCACCCAGCTTTCGCTCCCATACAACAAAGTTGGTCGAAAGATTGAACGATGCACAGATAACTTAGTCTTGGTACTGACTTCCTTCTTGCAGAAGAGAGTAGATCGTAGCTGAGCGCTCACTGCATTAGCTTTGCTATACCTCGCTCCCAGTTCTTTCACTATGTTGCCATCCTGTGAGAATATGCATCCTAAGTACTTGAAACCGTCCACCTGTTCTAACTTTGTTCCTCCTATTTGGCACTCAATCCGTTTATATTTCTTTCCCACTGACATTACTTTAGTTTTGGAGATGCTAATCTTTATACCATAGTCCTTCTTGTTGAGTGGCCATAAAATGTCATCCGTTTTATCATTGTATCTATTATATTTTCGGGTTTTTAGTACACTACCTAGTTGCCTCTCAGTTTCCAAATACCATTTTCTTACTATTAACCCAGAAGTTTTCGAATGATTCTTTCTTCTCCAAATTATGTAAATGTTCATCTGTTTTTATCGCGAGGCGTTTGAGGCATAAAAACACCAGAGTGTTGATCACCGCATTCTAAGGCCTTAGTTTTGTATTAACATATAAATTTCGTGTTACTAGGGCCTCCCGTCGGGTAGACCGTTCACCGGGTGCAAGTTTTTCGATTTGACGCCACTTCGGCGACTTGCGCGTCAATGGGAATGAAATGATGATGATTAGGACAACACCCAGTCCCCGAGCGGAGAAAATCTCTGACCCAGATATGATTCCCAGATGTGGGTGGTTGTGGGGAAATGAAATACCAGGGGTGGACCAAAACCAGCACTGTGGGACTCACAATCCCGGATTACAGTCTGGAGCTGTTTTGCAACATTTTGTCGTGCTGACCACTCAGCTGCTGGGGGCGGACAGTTTTGTATTAATAGATAAGGGCTTTCTATTGCACATGTTTTCTGGTAAGTGAATGCCATTTCCATTTTCATGGCTATGTTTATGTTATCTGCTTTGCCCAGATCATTTGGCTGGGTTATTTCCCCCCTATATTTTTGGTGCATCTTTAAATTGGTCATGTGTACGACTTTTCGAAACGACATTTGTAATCCAGTTATTTCTACTATCTCTTGGACAATGTTTATCTGTCTCGTTGCATCTTGAAGCTTCTCTGCTAAGATAGCTAAATCATCAGCAAAAGCTAAGCATTCAGTAACGAGGTTCTCTCTATTTCATCCAAGTTTCTTTTTTATTTATTCCCTCTTCTCCTTTCCTTTTTATCCCTTCTCGTACTACTTTTTCTAAAATGCAATTGAATAATAATGTAGACAGTCCACCCCTCTTTCTCAGGCCTATTCTAATTTCGAAAAGTTTTGATATTTCACATAAAAATTTAACTTTGGAAACTTTGTTAGTCAACGTTTGCTTAATGATTGCCAGTGTTTTATTGTCAGCTCCAAATTCTTCTAGGATATTTAATAGTGTATCTCTGACGGTGGAATTCTAGACTTTTAAAAAGTTAGGCTGCAGAAAGACTTTGTACTCCGAGTTTCTTTCATCTAAGAGCTTTAGGTTTAATATTTGTTCGATATATAATCTTCTTTTCCTGAATCCATTCTAGTATTCTCGTAATTGTTCCTGCATTTGATTCTCCATTAGGTTTTCTAATCTACTTTGCATGGGTTTTGACAGGATTTTGTACGTAACTGGGGAGGAGAGATATTTCCGTATCTGTTCCTAAGGTTTTATTTTTTGGTACTCTTCCATGTTCTATGGGATAAATTTCAGTGTTTGGTTGTAAGATAATGGCCTGTTTATGTATTTGCTCCTTTTTTTTAGCTTGTACATACATCACTTTAATCTGTTGTTGGAACGAGATGGGCACATGGTCAGTTTGAAACTCTCCTAAATGTGGATTTGGCAATTTTCGTGTTTCTGTTCCCTTGTGAGATGTTTTTTAAATTTATGGACATTAACTTGAAGATAAATTCTTTACAAAGGTCTGTGAGCCTTTGCCCTTTGTATTCGTTCTTTTGTGAGCTAGATATCCTCCAGCTGTTTCTCTGTTTTTTCTCTCCTCCTGTTTGAGCACTGATGTCATCCTATGGTATTTTGTATTGTTCCCTAGAGTTTAAGACATTTTCCCTAGAGTTTAAGACATTTCATGATCTAGTACTTCCCAGAAACATCCCACTTTTTCGGGATTTCTTCTCTTATTTTCATTAATTAGGGCATGTTAGTTTATTAAAGTATGCGTTTTGTTCGCATAACGGAAGGTTAAAATTGAAAGGCGCTCACTTGATGAATAAAAATCTGTAATAGAATTCACTACTGGGTGTCAACGATGAATCCTGTTCCTGGGTGTGGGATCCCTTTTCTCATTGAATTCCAGCCATTTTTATCCTTAAAAATTCTGTATCCGTCTGCTTCTGTTCTGTTTCATGCTTCAGTTGTAGTTTCTTGGATGGCTAAGAGTTTTATTTTGTAGCAGCTGAGAAAACCGACATTGCTCGGATGTTTGTTTACACCTGTGCCCAAGACTTCATACACATCGAATTTATTTTTTACCTACAAAGTTCCTTTTCATACAACGTTTGAAGCAGTATGATAAGGCACGTGAATGAAGAGCTTGTTTGCTTCCCTGAGACGGTAGAGAGTCACGTAGAGCTGGCCGTGCGGAAAGCAATTGACACTGAAGTCCACGCCCGCAAAACGCAGGTTCTGCTTTGTTTATGGTCGTGACATGACATAATCTCATCGGGAATTGTACATGTTCCAAGTAAAATGGTAAACTGGTGGGGATATATGGGATTCAGGATATAAAAACTCGCTCGCCAGCGCTGCTTCTCCTCAATATATCCGCTTCTGTGATGTGACGCTGGACAGAAGAAACTTTTAGTCTCTGTGAGTAAAGGGGTTTGAGGAGCTATATAACGAATGACGCTCTCGATCAGAGTTACGTCACGCTTCACTTCTGGAAGGAGTTGGCAAAGAGCGAGTTAAAGCCTGATGTTCTCGAGCCGCAGCAAATATCGCCTCATGATCTTCATTGGACTTTCGAGAGTGTATAGTCGCCAATCGTTTAGCTGTTCTGGAGTATTCAGAAAGACTCGGCCGTTTTATTGGTGTTTTTTTATAAGTAAACAAAACGAAATCAAAATTAATGAGTGGGCATCCAAGTCACAACGTAAACTTACTTTCTGTCACTGACGTTGACTTCCGAAAATACACCTGCCACCGAGGGTTGAAAAAAAAAAAAGTACAGTGCCATCTGTTGGTTGTGTGGTGTACTACGCAGTGATGATTGAGCTTTCAAACTACGTAGCTGAGCACCTTTAGATAAAATTTAAAATTACGATATCTCTCTATTCCGTGATCCGATTTTGATTAAATAAAACATGCGTTTTCCGAAGCTACGCTCAGGTTACTTGTGAAATCCGAATGAACATTCTTCTAGTGGTTCTGGAGATTAGCGTGTTCAATAGATAGACATGGTTTTACGGTTTTGTTATTGGTACAGATTTGTCCTGAAATTTAATGACTTGTTTTAATTTTCCTAGTTGTAAAAGCCTGTATATGTTTAATATTCCAGAAAAATACTTTCTTTGTGTTTTTAACTTGTTAGTGTGGGAATTTGCAGTAGATTCTGATTTGCATGTTAGTTTCCTCTCCTGAAACTCTTGTCCCAGTTGCATCAGCGTTAGTGACGGGGGCTTCGCTTCGTAGTCTACTGTCTAGAATAGTTCTACTTAGTCTCCATCGCATCCCTGCTATTTTTAATTAGACCTACCTTGCGAGAACTGTTGCAAAACAGCTCCAGACTGTAATCCGGGATTGTGAGTCCCACAGTGCTAGTTTTGGTCCACCCCAGCTATTTCATTTCCCCACAGCCATCCATATCTGGGAAGCATTTGCCCCATCCGCCTCCTGGGGAAGCGCCTGGTGAAGGATGTAGCAACTGTTTTATTCATGTTAATGGCGTCCATGCTTTGAATTATTGGAGAAAATAAAGCAACCAGCACTTCTCGCATAGCTTTATTCATGGCAATACGCGTCTCGGTTTTTCACCCATCTTCAGCTGGCGTAATACACTTACATGCTCGTCAGGTGGGCGAAGAGATACAAAAAGTAAAGTAGCTACTATATTTCTTCAAGTAATCGGATAATTATTTCTCCGCAGCTTCACCTCACCAGACTGGCGGTTAGTATGTCACGAGAACTTAGTTACTGTTGCAGCATCAGTAGCCGCCGTACTGACTGTTCGTCCAGGAATAGTCCGTGAATAAATTAGAAATGTGTGGCATTTAAGTGCCATCGGGCTTGCACTTCGGGTAGCTGGTGATGTACAGGTCCTTACCGTTGTTGTAGACGTGGTCATAGCTTCCGTGCGGAACCCCGCTGCTGTGATAGCCAGGCCGGCACTGCGCCCAGCCGAGGCTCCCCCAAGGCAACCCATCAGCCACTTTACGCGGGCCATTATCCTCTTGTGTCCGGGGGTCAGCTGCGCGCGCCACCTGCTGTCGAGGCGCGCACACACGTCGCTGTGTGTTCTAGAGGCAGATGTATCGGGCGGTCTGCACGTGTAGCCTACATTTCAGAAGTTAAACATTAGGAGAGGTCAGATTCACAGCAAGTCGTAATTATAAACATGAAATTACTGCTTAGCACGATGAACAAGACGAGGTGTAAGTAAGCAAAGAACTGCATCCACAGTACAAGGAAGATAACTATCACAATATCGGTATACCAACGTGTTATCAACTCACTATCTGAAATAGTAGCATTCTTGTCAGTGCATTTGTTGCTCTTGTTATGAAGCCAAAATTAGCTCTCTTCTGCTTCACGCTATCAGGGTCAGAGGACCGCACGTAGCTACAAGGCTCCTCTTCCGCTGGATTCTGATTTGTCCCATCTGTCGCCAATCACCTTCTATGCCGATCTGCACCAAGTCCTCTCCACCTGTTCTTTGGTCTTCCTAGTGGTCTCCTCCCACAGGGCGTAAAATCCATGCATTTCAAACACCGTCAGTGTTTAACCATCCGGATGACGTGTCCTGCCCATACTCGCCGTTTGTTTCTCATCAAGCTTACAATGTTTGGAGCCGGCCGCGGTGGTCTAGTGGTTCTAGGCGCGCAGTCCGGAACCGCAGGACTGCTACGGTCGCAGGTTCGAATCCTGCCTCGGGCATGGATGTGTGTGATGTTCTTAGGTTAGTTAGGTTTAAGTAGTTCTAAGTTATAGGGGACTGATGACCACATAAGATAAGTCCCACAGTGCTCAGAGCCATTTTTTTTTACAATGTTTGGTCTAGTGTAGATTTCATTCAGCTCACAATTATAACTGTTTCCCCAGTTCCCCTGCGGGCCCGGGGGTTAGAGAGGCCCGAGGTATTCCTGCCTGTTGTAAGAGGCAACTAAAAGGAGTCTGGCACCTTTCGGCCTTTATGTAATGGTCGCCTGTAGGGTTTGACTTCCATTTTTCAAAATTTTCTCGAAGAGCGAGCCAATTGGGGAAGGGCGCCTTACATGGTGCATTGTGCCCATCGTGCATTGAGATCCTTAGCCCACTTTCTCGTCGAGGCATTGCGGTCCCGCTCATCTTCCATCTCTTGGGCGAGGACACCTTCATGGGTGTGTTTTCCTCTACCCACTATGCAGTGTCGTTTTCTGCGCCGACGATGACCATGGAATTCTTTGCACCTCATATCCTGCACGGTAGCCAGTTCGTTGGGCGGGCTAATCAGAGTGGGTGGCATCAGGGCGGATGACGCGTGATGAAGCGTACCACCTCATCACTTGCTGGTGATCGAACGCCAGCAGTCTCTAAGCGTTCCAAGTCTCAGTACAATGCAAGGAAGTATGATCCTAAATCGTTCCCCTCCTTTGGCACACCTTGGGAGGAACGCCAGGCTAAGGATGGCAGCGAGCTTTATTCTCCCCGATACCTCGTATGTACGAGAGCTGATGGGAACTCCTTTGTCTCGATGAAGCCACCTGTGGGTAGATTATCTCTAGGATTCATAGCACAGCTTTCTGAAACCATCAAAATAGAATAATACATGGAAGAAGCGTGTATTATTACTACGTTCCCTTGGTAATTTCGACAGACGTCATGAAATATCACTAACTGCCACAGTTTTTCTGACGTCGCTGCTGCCCTGGTGTATCAACTGGTGAATTCTCGCCTTTCAGCGTCTTCATGTTGTCTGGAGTTACATCGTATTCTCCATTTTCCAGCCGATAAAAGTCCACACGCATCGCTTCGGACAAAACATTGCGGCACGGTAGGCAGGAGGCACACGGCATAAAGCAGTTGAATTGTAACACCGCAGTGAATAACGCACTTAGCACTAATTGCTATCGACTGTCTCTAAAGGTATCACCGCCATCAGACCCATGAGAGAGAGAGAGAATATATATATATATATATATATATATATATATATATTTGGATGGGGGAATCCATGTGGAGGGGCTGACCGGAAGCTATGCGCGCTATGAAGCTTTATCGAGGGCATTGTCCTTGGACGGGCAGCAATTTGATTGACAAGGACGCGGCGTGAGCATTGGAGCGCCGAGTCGGCGGTCGTCTGCACGCAGGTCACGCCGGGTGGCCTCCGTGGAAGGAGTTGTACTGTGGTCTGCTGGCGGCGCGGCACGACGCGGCCCACGCTGGCGGCGTGGCTCAATTTGCACGGCTCACGGCTCTTCTCTCGCCACTGGCGAAATCGTCGCAGTCACTGTCCGATAACGGCGAAAGCAGAAAGAAGGAAAAGTGCCGCAGGATCTCGGTCGCGAGCCTTCGTCTGTTCAGATGATTGTGGGACAACTGTATACCCACCACCATCTCGTGCGAATAAAATATTAATTCTTCCCTCGCTCTAAACCACTTTTAGTGGCGCTGTCGGCACGTTCGTGAGGGCATACGTGATGCCGTGACAAAAATACTGTCTTTTAGTCTACGTATCTGGACGTTGTCTTCACTGGGAGGCGTCCCTTCTGTTAATACCATCCTACAGCGCGAACGTAAACTACGTAGTACTTTCGTAACAGACCTATCGCGTAGTTTTCTACTGTACTAAACATCACATGTACGCCTTTTTGTGGCAGCCACATCTGCGTACATCGTAATGTTTGTAAGTATATCCGACAATGATCCTTTTTTATATAGTGTCACCGAATCACTCATAACGATCCATCCTCCTCTCTTGCCCACTCTACAAGGCATGCGTACATCACCTTACTAAAAACACACGTCTCACATATTGGTGTCACTCTTCGTAACTGTCACAAGAGAAGGAAAATATCTTACAATGACCGAAGCACTATTTACTTTTCAACTTACATACGCCAAGAATTTCTGAACCCCCAAATTCTCCTTGGAGCTCAGAGAAGTACGGAGACAGCACCCGGGCCGCGTGCTGCTGATTGGTGACGGAACACTCACGATTGCACTGCAAGTCTGTGACAACAGAGTATTCTTTGGGCTTTTGCGTTAGGACTCGTGCCGCTTTGGCTGTTATCGACCGTATGCCTTTTGCCTTATCTAGATTCGTCGTGAGCGCCGAATTACGTCGTTTAATGCCTGTGACTGTTCTTACCACATTCCGGCTTTTCCATCCGTTGCTGAGCGTAAAGAAAAGTGTTAAGACAACACATAGATTTAGTAATTCTAACTGCTATGCAGAAATACAGAAACGAATTTCGATTAGGATGTGCTATTAAATAGATAGGAGATCAATATGATTGTCTGGCTGCCAGTTAGTGCTACTTTATTTAGTTCATGTCTATAATTAGGTGCTATCCAGGGTGCACGTGTAGTATTCTACTACGGACGCGAACTAGCCTTACACACATGCCTGACCTGGAAAGAAACAGACTTCGGTCTAGACATCCAACAGTGATAACAGCCAAGGAAGTGCAAAGTATAAACTTTTATGCCAGAAAGGCCTGGAGGGAACAATGGCGAGAGGTGTGCCCTGAGCATTGTCAAGCATTACTGCATTACTGAGATGCCGTTCGGATATGAACCACCGCGTAAAATATGGTCATCCCTTAACAGAATACGCACAAATCACGGAAGATGTGCAGATACTCTTTACAAGTGGGGGGGAAAAAAACCTACTCCCAACTCTGACTGTGGAGCCAACAGACAGACCATCCGCCACATCGTCCAAGAGTGCGACAGAAGAGCATACAGTGGCAAGTTCAGTGATTTTCTGATGACAACAGACGCCGCAAAAGGCTTCCTATATAATCTTGATGTTTGTATTTAATTTTATTGACCATATATAGTCTTGAGATTTCTATTTAATTGTATTGCCCATTATCTGTATGTTTTATATTTTTATATAGCATATTTTATTGTGTTTTTTATGTATAGCTTTGTCTAAACATTTGTAAGAAGCATAAAATGATGTGCGTTGCCATACGCTAAATAAATAAATAAACAGAAACGAATGTCGTATATTTGGTAATATTTGCTAGGACATTAACTTTGTCAGTTTCAAAATGTTACGGGAAACGTCACATACGAACAATTGTCGGCTGTATAAGGTAATGATCTGCACTCGAACTGGATTTCTCGTTTTACGCGAGCGTCCGCCTTAAACGTTTTGGCCATCGTTGCACGACTTGGGGCCAGATCCAAAGTTCCCTACATCATCGTTCTTGCGTCGCAACCTCTACCCTTCGTCACAACCTGCTCTCGTACACACATCATGTAATTCCCGTACAGGGGAGAACATTTTAATTGAAAGTCGCTGCCTGGTATCCGCGGATAAATAGGATATTGCTATTTCTGTATGAAGAAGAACGATGCAGTGTTCCTTCGGACATGCATGTGTGTCTGAAGGAATACTACGCTGCAATTTCGTTTCACAAAAATTAGGCAATCTGTCGAGTAAGTGATATCCATAAAAGGAGGTTCACAGTAATCTATCGATTCAAATCATGCAGGGTAATCAGATGTGTGTTTTCAAAACAAGGCACATTTTTAGGCAAACTTCCACATAAATCTGTCATTTTCAGTTACAAAAGGAAGTAACCAAGGGTGAGAATTACAGAATTATATACAACACTTGTGTTGGCGAACCATTATCTGCATTCGAAAATTGAAAAAATTCAGCCATGTGTAGATCAGAATTAGTGTGACGAAACTGATAGTGCAACGAACACCGTGTCTGTCAGACTATAAACTCAGCTTGCAATCTACATTATATGATTATAGAGTTGCTATGTTCGCAAGAACTCCTTTAAAAACGGTGTTTACCGAACAATTCTTGGTCTCGCTGCAAGATGATTCATCGTGTAGTTGATTCACAAGAAAGGCGCACCTGCGAAGCATTGTGGGTGTTTTGTTGAGAGCTGAAACAGTCATTTCCCACCCTTTAAACACGGGGTAAGCTGCGGTATCAGCCTCCTCTCTATCTCATGTTCGTCGACCCGTCTTGGTGGCTAGAGAAGAGCGCTAGTGACACCTGTTTATAAGAAGCGTAAAAGACCAGTTGCACGGAATTACACACCTCTATAACTAACTCGCGTTTGGTTTAGCATTCTAGAGCATTATTTGAGCCCCAACAGAAGAAAGGGAGCTCCTCTTAACTTGGACACTGAGAACAGGACTAGTGATGAACACAGTTGGTGTAATAAATTGTGGCTTTGTATAGTTACTGAATAATGCCCGTAGCAAAGAGAAAGAGCACAGTAACATTCCATTAAAAAACTAACACGCATTCATATAAATATTAAGAGAGCAGGCCATATAGAATGAAAGAACTCATTCAGCCAATAGTGCCAGAGAAGGAATATCAGAGTAACATTGTTAAGGGTGTTACGTACAAGTGCAGTGCTTCTGTACAGGAAACTGCGAACAAGACACTTGTGAAATCTATCTGAGAATACTGCTCCAATATCTGGATCCTTATCAAGTAACCCTGATGGCAGAGATCGAAGATAATCAGCGATCTTCAGCAAGGAGATTACAGGTCGGTGTAACCTATACGAATCTGTAATAGAGAGTTTCAGAAAAAGGCAAAATGTGATGTTACGAGAATAATGACGTTGTTCTCGTGATAATGGTTTTCTTAGTGAGAGTCCGCTAGTTTAACTTTAAATGACAACGTTATGTCGGAATAATTGTTCGTTGGATTTGCAATATGTTTCGCGTGGCATCGATGACATATTTTAATTTTATGTCGGTTTTCCCATGTAATATCTTTTAAAAATGCTATGCTTCAAACAAGTGACTAAGAAAGCAGATTGGCGATATTAGTAATTAAACTTACTAACCATGAAATACAGTAGTATGTCAGATGTAGTCTGCAGAAGGTTTCAACGCCATAGTCTGATGATTAATTCCCCTACAACTACCCTATATACAGTTTTACACTGGATAAGATGTTTTTCTTTAGTGACGACCGTAAGGCAGCAGCGTGCCGGTCGCTGTCTTAGAAGGCTCTGCCTGCAGCAGAGCGCTTGCCGTTCCCGGAATGCAGTGCCCCCGGTAGAGGCTTATTTAGATTTTAGACAGGTAAGCGTAAGAAAGTCCTCACTAAACAACGTATAGTCTCTTGTCATAGCTATATTAATTATATTACTTGGCGTTTCCAAGTGGAATTAAAGAAATTTGTGCTGCTAGTATTTTAGATTTCAAAAAGACAAATTCAGCCGCTTTTTTCTCATCAAAAATGAGCAAGTAGCTTCTAAAAATTAGTATATTTAGAACATACGCGGTACCTGTTTTGAAAATCAAACAATCGATGTCGTACATAGAAGTTTTTAGATAATGGAAAATTTAACGTTTGCAGCGTTATGAACAAGCCCCTCCAACCAGCTCGGTATGGTGACGATCTAAGGCACCATTTGGACAGACCTTAGCATGATATCCGTCACCAGGACATCCAACAATTCTGTCAATCAGTTCCAAGCTGAATAATTGCTTGCATAAGGGCCAGAGGCGAAGCAACGCTTCATTGTTATGCTCAATCAGTGAAATTCTTTCACGTGAATAAATCATCCAGTTTTTCTGAAACTGTAACGATTTGTTAGACGGTTCATGTACATCATATCTACCGATTTCAGTCCCATTCGGATAATTCCTCCGTGGCGCATTTTTTTTATTTTGTTTCTTTATTTGCTGTCTTAGAGTGTACTTCATGGTGAAAGCATAGCTGTGTTACCGTGGATACGTAGACGTAGCCTTGCTACACTACTGGCCATTAAAATTGCTACACTAAGAAGAAATGCAGATGATAAACGGGTATTCATTGGACAAATATACTAGAACTGACATGTGATTACATTTTCACGCAATTTGGGTGCATAGATTCTGGGCATTGAGTCAAACAGAGCTTGGATGGCGTTTACAGGTACAGCTGCCCATGCAGCTTCAACACGACACCACAGTTCATCAAGAGTAGTGACTGGCGTATTGTGACGAGCCAGTTGCTCGGCCACCATTGTCCAGACGATTACAGTTGCTGAGAGATCTGGAGAACGTGTTGGCCAGGGCAGTAGTCGAACATTTTCTGTATCCAGAAAGGCCCTTACAGGACCTGCAACATGCGGTCGCGCATTATCCTGCTGAAATGTAGGGTTTCGCAGGGATCGAACGAAGGGCAGAGCCACGGGTCGTAACACACCTGAAATGTAACGTCCACTGTTCAAAGTGCCGTCAATGCGAACAAGAGGTGACCGAGGCGTGTAACCAATGGCACCCCATACCATCACGCCGGGTGATATGCCAGTATGGCGATGACGAATACGCGCTTCCAATGTGCGTTCACCGCGATGTCGCCAAACACGGATGCGACCATCATGATGCTGTAAACAGAACCTGGATTCATCCGAAAAAATTACGTTTTGCCATTCGTGCACCCAGGTTCGTCGTCGAGTACACCATCGCCGACGCTCCTGTCTGTGATGCAGCGTCAAGGGAAACCACAGCCGTGGTCTCCGAGCTGATAGTCCATGCTGCTGCAAACGTCATCGAACTGTTTGTGCAGATGGTTGCTGTGTAGCAAATGTCCCCATCTGCTGACTCAGGGATCGAGGCGTGGCTGCACGATCCGTTACAGCCATGCGGATAACATGCCTATCATCTCGACTGCTAGTGATACGCGGCAGTAGGGATCCAGCACGGCGTTCCGTATTACCCTCCTGAACCCACCGATTCCATATTCTACTCACTATCATTTGATCTCGACCAACGCGAGCAACAAAGTCGCGATACGATAAACCGCAATCGCGATAGGCTGCAATCCGACCTTTATGAAAGTCGGAAACGTGATGGTACGCATTTCTCCTCCTTACACGAGGCATCACAACAACGTTTCACCAGGCAATGCCGATCAACTGCTGTTTGTGCATGAGAAATCGGTTGAAAAGTTTCCTCATGTCACCACGTTGTAGGTCTCGCCACCGGCGCCAGCCTTGTGTGAATGCTCTGAGAAGCTAATCATTTGCATATCACAGCATCTTCTTCCTGTCGGTTAAATTTCGCGTCTATAGCACGTCATCTTCGTGGTGTAGCAATTTTAATGGCCAGTAGTATATTTCCGCTATGAAGTGCCGCCCACAGGCATAGGCCGTCGTGTTGTCGGGGAGCACGTCCCGGGCGGACGGAGGGTAGCAGGCAGAGGCAGCGGCAGCGGCAGCGGCCGGGGGCGCAGGCAGCGCGGGGGCGGAGCAGGCCGTGCAGACTGCAGGCCGCGGCCGGGCCGGCACCTGTTGGCCGGGGCTGCGCGACAGGAATACCTGGCCTGCCCTGCAGGTGGGCGGACGCGGCCCGCCGCCCGGGGACCGAAGCGCCGCAGCCCGCGCTCTGCAACGCTCGCGCACAACCCCACCTGTTGGCCCCGCACTGTAGCCGTACGGTGACGTTTATGCGCGGCTGTAGGAGATAAAAGTACGCCGATTTTTAATTATCGAAGTACTCCTCTGTGCCTTCCTTCCGGGTCACTATCTCAGTGCGCGAACCTCGCGATCGTGATGATTTGACGTACCTTCGATCATGAGGTCTCTGCATACGCATAAAAGTTAGAAAATCAGTCGCTTTCGTGTAACGCCTTGATAATGGTGCTAATTCTGCGAGACAGGGATTCCATGAATGTCTTCTAGTATGCCATATCCAGCTGAAGCCACTCATCAATCCTGTAGAGCTCCCAAACTGCGGAGACGTTCATTACTACTAGTCAACTTCTACATCTACATACATACTCCACAAGCCACCGTATACGTCGCTGAGGGTACCGTGTGTCATTTCCTTTCAACTCACAAACAGAGAAAGGGAAAAATGACTGTCTATATGCCTCCGTATGCGCCCTAATCTCCGGTATCTTATCTTTGTGATCCATAAGCGAAATATATGTTGGTGGCAGTAGAATCGTTCTGCAGTCAGCCTAAAATGTCGGTTCTCTAAATTTTCTCAACAGTGCTCTTCAGTAGGGACGACGCTTTCCCTCCAGGGATTTACATACATGTTCGCGAAGCATATCCGCATTAAACACACAAAAAAAAGTTTTTCGTAACCCAGGTTCTCAGAACTCCTCAAGACAGACGTTGGCATTGCAACGCAGATACAGTCCCTATGACTGTTCAGAGATGTCACTAAACCCGCCCAAAGATGTAAACAACCATGTGTGAGCAGCGCCTATTAGACGGAGGGGGTCCGACAGCTGATCAGTTCCAGTCATTCCACCAGGAAGGGGATACACTGCTCGTGTTGTCTGTAGTTCAACCATGCCTAGACGGTCGATACCGCGATTCGATCGCGTCCGCATCGTTTCTTTGTGCCAGGAAGGGCTCTCAGCAAGGGAAGTGTCCAGGCGTCTCGGAGTGAACTAAAGCGATGT
Source organism: Schistocerca americana (assembly GCF_021461395.2). Taxonomy (NCBI): domain Eukaryota; kingdom Metazoa; phylum Arthropoda; class Insecta; order Orthoptera; family Acrididae; genus Schistocerca; species Schistocerca americana. Next base: position 672,975,111 of record NC_060122.1, read on the forward strand.
TGTTCGGACATGGAGGAGATACAGAGAGACAGGAATTATCGATGACATGCCTCGCTCAGGCCGCCCAAGGGCTACTACTGCAGTGGATGACCGCTACCTACGGATTATGGCTCGGAGGAACCCTGACAGCAACGCCACCATGTTGAATAATGCTTTTCGTGCAGCCACAGGACTTCGTGTTACGACTCAAACTGTGCGCAATAGGCTGCATGATGCGCAACTTCACTCACGGCTTCCATGGCGAGGTCCATCTTTGCAACCACGCCACCATGCAGCGCGTAGCAGATGGGCCCAAGAACATGTCGAATGGACCGCTCAGGATTGACATCACGTTCTCTTCACCGATGAGTGTCGCAATGCCTTCAACCAGACAGTCGTTGGAGACGTAGCATGTTGTCTAGACATGAACCCTATTGAGTTTGCCTGGGATAGATTCAAAATGACTGTTTTGGACGACGTGACCCACCAACCACTCTGAGGGATCTAAGCCAAAACGCCGTTGACTATCTGGACCAACAGTGCCTTGATGAACTTGTGGATAGTATGCCACGACGAATACAGGCATGCATCAATGCAAGAGAACGTGCTACTGGGTATTAGAGGTACCGGTGTGTACAACAATCTGGACCACCACCTCTGAAGGCCTCGCTGTATGGTGGTACAACAAGTAATGTGTGGCTTTCATGAACAATAAAAAGTGTCTTGCTTCGCTGTGTTGTATACGAATGTCACGAAGGGCAGCACCCCTGTCTCTCTGTTCGACATAAACATATGTTGCCAGCATATCTGTGAGGCCATTCGTCTGTGGATGGTAGGCAGTCGTTATTCTGTGGTTGATGTCGCTACGTGACATTACCTCTGATACTTGTCTCGACAGGAAAACTTTTATATGATCAGATATCGTCAGACGGGGTGCTCCGCGTTTCAAAATGATGTCTTCTTTAAGGCACTTAGCAGTTTCCGGAGCTTTGGCAGTTGGCACAGCTTTGGCGATTGCCTAGCGGGTGGGGTAGTCAGCGCAGACCATTAACCATCGACTCACATTATCCATTCTCCCCAACAGGTCGACTCCAATTCTCTGGAACGGCGCTGCTGCAGGCGGAATTGGTACTAAAGATCGAAACACCTCTTCCTCAACGTTCTCTTCTAGCTGCTGACGAATGAGGTCTACGTTGCTGGCTGGTAGCTCTCGCCTACTCGATCCGGTGTTCCTGGCTGCCATAAGCTGATTTCTCTCTTCTCGTACTACCTGGCGTATGAGGAAGTTGAGGTCCTGGCAGTTTCCCACAGTTGCCGTAAGGATCACATTCGGGAATCGGTCATACCTCTTTAGTCCCTCTCTTTTCTGTTGTATTTCCTCGATGCTCTGCCACTACCTGAACTTCTCGGTTGTTGGAACACCCTTTACCAAGCCGGCCGGGGTGGCCGAGCGGTTCTAGGCGCTGCAGTCTGGAACCGCGCGAACGTGCGGGCGCAGGTTCGAATCCTGCCTCGGGCATGGATGTGTGTGATGTCCTTAGGTTAGTTAGGTTTAAGTAGTTTTAAGTTCTAGGGGACTGATGACCTTAGAAGTTACGTCCCATAGTGCTCAGAGCCATTTGAACCCTTTACCAAAACAACTTCAGGATTCGTGTCCTCTGCGACTCCTTTCATCAAATGTAAGATTTTTGTCTGCTTATGTGTGTGATTCACAATGTGTCATAGCGCCAAAACATTCTATATGTAAGACCGTGATTTCCCCATGACCTTGGGCCCAGTTCTTCAATTGTTCATGCTGCTGATTGTCACCAAATGTTGTCATAAGTTCGGCCTGAAATTTGTGTGATCTAGCGAGCTTCTTTCCGTTGTTCTCGAACCTCTCCTGGGCTGCGCCGTACAAGTAAATGTACACATTTGACAAACACATCATACCATCTCACAAGTTATATTTGGCGACTCAGCTGAATCCTTTGAGCCTGACCAGCGTCTCCGAAAAACTTTTGTTCCGGCGTAACGTCAAACGCTGGCACGACAATCAAGAATGGAAGAGCGGAAAGGACCTCTCCTGGGCTGCGCCGTACAAGTAAATGTACACATTTGACAAACACATCATACCATCTCACAAGTTATATTTGGCGACTCAGCTGAATCCTTTGAGCCTGACCAGCGTCTCCGAAAAACTTTTGTTCCGGCATAACTTCAAACGCTGGCACGACAACAAGAATGGAAGAGCGGAAAGGACTGTGAGATGCTGGCGGACCCCTCTCTAGGACGACACCGAAACAGGAGAGGCCTCTACACGAAGACAATATAAGCGCCGCGTCGCCTTGTCGCGGCCCGAGCTGAAGACGTCCTCCGAACGCTAGAGCAGTGACTTACGAACGGTACTGTTTTGCTTTCATTGGAATTGTTTATACCGAAGGACATTGATTATCTGCATGTCACCATTTGCTTGCGACGCACCCTTGTGAATACTCAATGATAAGTATTGTCATTTATCTTACTGTAATAATATTATTTGCTTTAATTATTGTCTAGCGATCCGAGAAAACGGGTTTCCTAGGCACCCTATATTAGACGAGTGGGCAGTGCATCTTCAGGTCACTGTCAAACACAAATCAGCAGCATGTAGATCCGTCTCACAAGCTGCGACATGGTCGTGGATAAAACAGTGACCCGAATATAGAATAAAATTCTTTACTTTACGTCTGTGGTCACAAAATTTTTGTCATCAGACTACCGGTTTCGGTCTATAATGGCCATCTTCAGATCTGTTTTATAAAAAAACATGTCATACTGTACTGCAGTCATAGTGGCATCGTCAGATGTTAAACACAAAATCAGCATCGTCAAATATATATAAATAACAGCATATATAAGAGTCATCTGCTGACAAGATGACTCTGGCATATGCTGTTATTTATATATATTTGACGGTGCTGGTGCTGATTTTGTGTTTAACATTTGACGATACCACTATGGCTGCAATACATTACGACATGTTTTTATAAAACATATCTGAAGATGGTCATTGTAGACCGAAACGGTAATCTGATGAAAAAAATTTGCGACCATAGACAAGAAGTAAAGGAAATTTATTATATATATACGTGTTAGGCAGAGAACAAAGGTGCCTTTGAGCGGTGAAATTGAACATAAAACTGGAACAATCAGACCAGTAAAAGCTGCAGATGGCTTTCATCGGCCGGCCGAATTGGCCGTGCGGTTCTAGGCGCTGCAGTCTGGAACCGCGAGACCGCTACGGTCGCAGGTTCGAATCCTGCCTCGGGCATGGATGTCTGTGATGTCCTTATGTTAGTTAGGTTTAACTAGTTCTAAGTTCTAGGGGACTAATGACCTCAGAAGTTGAGTCCCATAGTGCTCAGAGCCATTTGAACCAATTTTTTGGCTTTCGTCCTGCAGTAATAGACAAACTGTTGAAGAAAATAAGGAAGATAGTAGACAGAAAGAAAAACAAGAACAACAGACAGACATCAGGACAGTATGCCATTTCCTACTTTGATGTCATTTCGTAGGAAGCTGCTAATGCTATAAGTAAAAGCTGCTTTTTTTCACCACAATAAATTATGTAATAGGCTGCGGCACAACATAAAAACCAACAGAGACAAAATTTCCGACTAAATAAAATGCAGTGAGTACCCAGTACTATATGTGACTGGACGAAGCTTCGGAAATGGATGTAAGGAATACGTAAATGGATTTGAGTAATACGCTCCCAATAAAATTGCCATAGCCACTCACATAACAACACAGGATATGGTTTCGACAACGTAGATAATAATCTAATAATTCTTCACAAACTAAAGGCCCCAGATTGAACCTTTATGAAAACCTTGCAATGTTAATCCACAATAGAGAACATATGGACAACTCATACTCAGTGACAGAGGCAATGAACTTTCCTAGAAATCTTCTCAAGCATACTAGACAATATCATTTATTTTTTAGTGTACTAAATCATAAAAACAACGTACAAAAATCTCTAAATTGATATGTTGAAATATAATTTTATAAGTTTTCGGTTTTTTGTATTTTACACTAATATTTTAAGTGAAGAACTTGTAAAGATCGGGACGCTTATACAGAATGTAAAAAAAAGGTGTTGACTCTAAAAATGCACACATTAAGAACTGTGTTCATCTTCTCTACTATGAAACATATTTTTACTTCAAGCTCTTTCCTATTGCGAATGTCTTACAGAATGAATGAAACAAATTAGTAAACAAATGCGAACACATTGTTACTTCGAAACAGCAGAGTTTGTAATGAAATCTGCTTGCTATTATACAAAGTGTTCACTGTAACTGAAGAATTTGAAATATGTCGAAAACTATACATTGGATCAAAAAAAGTTACAATTCCAATTTGTTTGACTCGGAGGGCGACATCCAAAGGTACCACACTGGACCTGCCTCCCCATCCTGTCCGTGGTTGGCGGGGCGGAGGGAGGGGGGCAGCTTTGAAATCTTCACTGTAAACCTCCGTTTTTTACTGCAGATTACAATTCTACGGTAAAATTTACATACGTTTTGTCTGAAGCATTTTCTTCCTTTCGCCACAGATGGCGCTGTAATTGGAGGAATGGGTACACAATCATAATTTACGACATTCTAATGGCCCCTGAATATCCAATGCCACGTGGGACGCCATGTCCATGCTGTGGGGCTAGGACACTCCAGTATTTCTTAACTTCTAACTGGAAACCCCATTCGCAACGTTGTATTCCTTCCACATATCGAACATCAAAGAGGACGGACAAGCGTCGTGTAGGCACTCTCCTTAGTAGATGTGTTAAATTTTCTATGTCCTGCCAATAAAACGCACTCTTTGGTCAGCCTTCCCCACAACATTTTCTTTGTGTTCCTTCCAATTTAAGTTGTTCGTAATTGTAATTCCTAGGTATTTAGTTGAATTTGCGGCCTTTATTTTTGACTGTTTTTCGTGTAACCGAAGTTTAACGGATTCCTTTTTAGCACTCTTGTGTATGACCTCATACTTTTCGTTATTTAGGGTCAACTGCCAATTTCCACACTATTCAGAAATCTTTTCTCAATCGTTTTGCAGTTTGTTTTGATCGTCCGGTGACTTAATTAGTCGATAAACGATAGCGCCATCTCCAAATAACGTAAGACGGCTGCTCAGATTGTCTCCCAAATCGTTTATATAGATAAGGAACAGCAAAGGGCCTACAACACTACGTTGGGGAACGCCAGAAATCACTTCTATTTTATTCGATGACTTCCATTCAATTATTCCGTACTGGGAACACTCTGACAGGAAGTCACTAATCCAGTTATATAACTAGACAATATTGCATAAGCATGCAATTTCACTATAAGCCGCTTGTGTGGTACAGTCTCCAAAGCCTTCTGGAAATCCAGAAATACGGAATCGATCGGAAATCCCTTGTCAATAGCATTCAACACTTCATGCGAGCCGGCCGCCGTGGACGAGCGGTACTAGGCGCTTCAATCCGGAACCGCGCGACTACTACGGTCGCAGGTTCGAATCCTGCCTCGAGCATGGATGTGTGTGATGTCCTTAGTTTAGTTAGGTTTAAGTAGTTCGAAGATTTAGGTGGCTAGTCCCGGCGCAGGTTCGAGTCCTCCCTCGGGCAAGCGCGCGCACGCGCGCGCGCGCGGGTGTGTGTGTGTGTGTGTGTGTGTGTGTGTGTGTGTGTGTGTGTGTGTGTGTGTCCTTAGGATAATTTAGGTTAAGTAGTGTGTAAGCTTAGGGACTGATGACCTTAGTAGTTTGGTCCCGTAAGATAAGTCCCATAGTGCTCACAGCCATTTGGACTTCATGCGAATAAAGAGCTAGTTGTGTTTCACAAGAACGATATTTTCTAAATCCATGTTGACTGTGTGTCAATAGACCGTTTCCTTCGAGGTAATTCATAATGTTCTAACACAATATATGTTCCAGAATGCTGCCGCATATGGACGTAATTGATATGGGCCTGTAATTAAGTGGATTACTCCTACTATCTTTCTTGAATATTGGTGTGACTTCAGCAACTTTTCAGTCTTTGGGTACGAATCTTTCGTCGAGCGAACGGTTGTATATGATTGTTAAGTATGGAGCTAATGCATCAGCATATTCTGAAAGGAACTTAACTGGTATACAGTGTGGACCAGAAGACTTGCTTTTATTAAGTGATTTCAGTTGCTTCACTACTCCGAGGATATTTACTTCTACGTTACTCATGTTGGCAGGTGTTCTCGATTCGAATGGTGGAAAATTTACTTCTCCTTCTTTTGTGAAGGCATTTCGGAAGGCTGTGTTTAGTAACTCTGCTTTGGCAGCACTGTCTTCGATAGTATCTCCATTGCTATCGCGCAGGAAAGGCATTGATTGTTTCTTGCCGCTAACATACTTCACATACGACCAGAATCTCTAGAATCAACTAGCTGCAACCAGCAAACAAAAGTGTAATGTAATCCATAGAGCCACTTTAAGATCAGGGCGTAAGCCAACGAAACACGGCGTGGGAGAAAATATAAGTGGCTAATGCAAGTAACTGTTTTAATTTATCTTTGATGAGTGATGTGCAGCTGACTTGTTTCTGTTTAGGAAACTACTGGTTTCGTGAATATACGGACCTTTGGAACGATTTACTAATTATGCTCTGGTGCTAGCAAGTCCGTGAAGATAACGCCCTTTACGATGCCAAATTGGAGCCACGGCGATGTAGATGTTCTGAAGTACCCGGAATCTCCACCAAACGATGTAGCCAGAGTAAAGTCCAAATCCGAAAGCAGGGCTGTTAGTGAAGTACAACACTTAGCAGTGAAAGCACGTTCATTACAAAGGCCAGCGTACAGACAGAACAGAACTGATTTCCTAGATGGAGAGATCAGCTGTTCATAAAATCATCGAATATTTCAGAATTTACAAACATTACAAATATAATAAATTTCGAGGACCTTCCAGAAATGATAAATACTAAGCTACAGATAATAGCTGGTGGTCGGGTTCCAATTCGGACCCGCAGCACGTCAATTAACGACGGTAGCCGCTACGGCACGCTACGTGCAACACGGCTCACGACAATATAAACAGCAAGTAAACAGGTATCAACATTTTTACAGACAAACATTTTGAGCTTGAAACTGTAGTGAAGGAACTTACCATTTCCTAATGTTTCTTCTTCATATTAATGCCCCTTTAACACACTATTTGAAAAGCATAGTGTAGGAAATCGCAGGTTAAAATAATTTTATTGGCCGTAATTATTTGTATACGGGGGTTGGACAAAAATATGGAAACACCGCGAAAAAAGCGTGCTGGAACAGAAATGCAGATGTTAGCCAAACCTGCAGGTTGCGCTGCTGTATTTGACCACGAACGGCACCTGTGCCATGTCCCCAACACGTCGTAAGTTTCAATCGTGGTCAGTTTAGTGTTGCCTGCAGTTGGCAGTGCATTGGGCCAGAGTTAAGTGAATCCGAAAGCTAGCAAATTGTTGGTGCTAGTGTGATGGGTGCTGCTCTATCCAAGGCAGCGGAAGTGTTTGATGTTTCAAGAAGCACCTTATCGGGGATTTGTTTCACATACAGGGAAAGCTGGAAAACGTCACCCGCCAAGTCACAACACGTACGAAATTGTATATTGAGTGATGATAACAGATGGTCCTTGAAGAGGATTTTGGCGAAAAATAAAGAGGACGACAGCTGCAAAAGTCACTCCAGAACTGAATGTCGCACTCGCGAACCTTGTCAGCTCTGGAATTCCATCAGCATCAGCGATGCAAAGTCCCGCAACAGGGAGATATGGTGCCGAAGCCATGAAACCTGATTATGGAGAAATGGAAGACTTCTTGCACACTGTTTACAACTTGTGGCAGTTTACGTCCCATGAGTGAAACATGGCGGGGATTCGGTGATGATTTGGGCAGCCGTATCGTGATATTCCATGGAGTTTATGGTTACCCTTCAAGGTCGGGCTACTGCCATGGATTATGTGGCCATTTTGGCTGGCCAGGTCTATCCCATGGTATAATGTTTGTTTCTCAATGGTGACCCTGTGTTCCAAGACGACAGTGTTAAGTAGTGGCTTTGGGGAGAAGGGCGTGTAATCGATATCCGCCTCCATAATCGTTACATGAACTTGACACTGTATCGCACGAAGAATGGTACAAGGTTGCCTTGAACACCATGTAGCACCTATATTTCTCCATTCCGAGACGATTGGAAGCTGGTCTGAATGCCAACGGGTTTACTGCACCATATCAGGCATGGTAATGTATTTTTGGTGCTTCCATATTTTTGTCCACCCCCCCCCCCCCACCCCTGCATGTTTTATAGTTTCGCTGCGGGGGGTGGGTGGTGGGGCATAATAACAGAAAGGCATTATTTGAATTTCATTTGTGTGCCTCATTTGTAGTGATAGCGTGAAATTAGTCATTTCTCAAAGATGCAGTGCCTTTGTATAGTGGAGTACGCAGTGCGAATTCTGTTCAGCTACCATGAATTCTCCCTCACGCAGTTTTCTAGGCCCTTTTTGCCCGAATTCTAGTATGATTCTTTTAACAAAGTTACTAAGTTAATTTTTTTCTCTACTTCATTTAACCGAGAAAAAGGTCCGAGGAAAGACTAATCTGACTAGTACGCATTGTTACTTAACAGACGAAAAAACAAAAAAAATACAAAGCCTGAATAGCAAGAAACACAAGAACGTTGGGGGGGGGGGGGGGGGGGGTTGTTTGGGGAAGGAGACCAGACAGCGAGGTCATCGGTCTCATCGGATCAGGGAAAGATGGGAGAGGAAGTCGGCCGTGCCCTTTCAGAGGAACCATCCCGGCATTTGCCTGGAGTGATTTCCCTAAATCACGGAAAACCTAAATCAGGATGGCCGGACGCGGGATTGAACCGTCGTCCTCCCGAATGCGAGTCCAGTGTCTAACCACTGCGCCACCTCGCTCGGTTCACAAAAACGTATCAAGGCCTACGTGAAGGGGCGCGCATTTCGCCACCCACTGGGTATAAAATCATCTTGAACGTTTGTTAGCTTGGGGCGCAGTGATATGTTTCGCTAAACATGAACACAGTGGATACAAAGGTCATCACATATCACATAACTGTCATCATATCGTAACTGCAAGTCAGATCGGATACATCCAGCATCTGCACCTGTGCATAACACTAAATCTTTCTCAATCTCCCCCTCCATTTCAAACATACTTATTTCATTCATACAGCTCTGGAACAAACAGACAGGGACTTACATGCATAAACAATAGAAAATAGTGGTATGTGATATACAAGCCATATAAGTTATGCCATTAGTAGTAACTTTTTACTATACCATCTGACTATGTACTTCTTGTATTTTGAGCGTTTTAGCCGAAATCTGGATTTGCATAATGAAATCTAAAAAGGACGACTGATTGCTGCACTCTGTAATTTATAAATATTTATTAATGTATGTATTATTACTGTTGTTGTTTTTATCATTATGCACTGGTCATGTGTTACTAATATAGTCATGTTGACTTAACTGAGGATGTCGGTTAGACATGAGAGAGGGTCTGAAGGTCCTAATATTGTCAGATGAAATAAAAGCATAAATAAATAAATAGACGTTAACCACCTAACCCTTATAGTTGTGCAGAAACACTCGGTCTGAATATGCGGCTCATTGTTACTTGGAGTGACCTTCGTGACAGATTGATCTGTTTGAGCGCGCAAGACTGGAACATGGACGTTCTTGAGAGCTATCAAATCACAGGTGTCTTTCCGATGGACCACTTTCATATCCACAATTCCCCTACTCTATCCCTAAAGGCCAAGCTGCTTCCTCGCAAAAACTACAGAAATATAGCGTCTGACAGACGTAAGGTGCGAAAGCCAGATGTAGGAAGACTTCAATTTGTAACAAATTTGGTGCCGTGAGAGTCCCTTCAGTGGTCGACTACGTTCCACACTTCGCACAGAGCACCTAATTGCTTGCCCTCACCCACTTCAATGTAGCGTTCTATAAACAAACCCAATAACGGGTTCACACGGGAAAAGTTCTGGTAGACCCCCTTCAAGTCATACGAAATTCACTTACTTGCTGTTCCATTCGAAATAAGATTCTTGTTTTTATATTGAATGTTCACAGGCATAAGCTAAGCAAACAAAGAGATTTTTTCACGATCTTAAACCAAAATTCAAGTGGGATAACACACTATATATCCTATTACATACCCCTGTACAATGACTGACTGACACAAAATTTCGGCAGCTGTTCCCATGAAGGATGCCAACAAAATGAATCCAAGCAGTACTATTTTTGGTTCAAATATTACAACTTAAAGTAAGCAGAGCTATATGCACACATCAGAAAAAATTTGTTACGTCTAGAAATGAAAGTACGGCAGGGCAGAAGCTGGAGAAGAGAAAAAAATTTTAGGTTAGATTATTGATAGTATAGTCCGAAAATATTTGAACTGAAACTGTGGTACTCGAAATATTAATTCTGAAAAAAATAAAATATTGAAGTCAAGTGCAAATAAAAATTATTCAGTCAATAATTATTCATTGATGCAAATCAAGGAGGTACAGAATTAGTTTGTGCGATACGTATTACACTGCTTGGAAAAAAAAGTGAGACACCCAGAAGACATTATCGAATGTCGGTGTAGCTTCGTACACTTGCACAACAGCGGTGGGTACGTTAATAAAGAGTTGCAATTGTCTATGACGGATAGAACGGCCATCAGAGTGCATTAGTATTGTTCGTCTTCAGTGTTGTTACCAGGTCTGCTAGGCTACATAAGGTTGCGTGAAGAACGTCAGATGGTGAGTGATAGCTGTGAAGGACACGAGTATGCCGCGTACTCGCATGAGACAGCGTTAACAGCACCTGACGGTTGGAAAGGGACCACATTCTGAGTCTTCATTTGTCCGGTTGGTCGAATCGTGCAGTATGTAGTTTGGTAGGGCATTCGTATGTGACAGTGCCCCGATGTTGGACTGCGTGGCAACGCGAAGGCAGGCTCCGGTCGGCCATGTCTGACAACCGCAAGGAAGGGTCGCTGTGTTATGCACCAAGGACACCGTAACCCCCTCACATTCTTGTCTGGACAACAACCTGCAACATTTTGTGTCACCCAACACCGTAGGTGACGGCTCTTGTCCAAATTACTGGCTATGCGAACCACGGGTGATCATGTAATCGTGACGATGCAATCTGGCAACGGTCGATTCCACAAACCGATATGTCCAACGTGAAGCTGTTCTCAGAACTGCGACTGGTCCGAAAAGACGACGTGGTGCGTGCCACTTCTGGGTCCAGTGTTATCGCCGGTTGCTCCACTATCGGCACGCCCATCTTTGCTGCCACATCGAGGGAAGACGCATTGTCGCCGTGCTTGGCAGTTCGTGATGCTTCAGACTTTGTCGCACTGCCACTGCGGATACTCATTTTACTGAAAAAACGGCTGGTTTCCTGACTCGGTGGACGTGACGGGGCTGTGCCATCCTGCGCGATCGAACGAATAATATTAGTACACTTTTGGGTGCCAGTGACTTGGGTAATTAATATGTTGCATGGGACTGAAAAAAAGAAGAAAAACAAACCAGTATTTCTTTATTGTCTAAGACACCCACCCTCGTATCCACGGCTTCCTCCTGGGCCGTTCCGACGTTTACTAGGAGGAAACCGAGCGCCGCCAGCAGCGCGGGGTGCTGCCCGTGGTGGTCGTCGGTTGTCGACCTCTGACCCAGATCCCGCGCCGTCCCGCCACTGCAGTGGCCCCGTGCTCCCAGAGCCCTGGCGCGTGCCGCCTCCGAAAGGAGAAAATTAAGCCTGACAAACTACGCTTGGCAGTCCCTAAGAATACTTGACTCCCAATAGGTACGCAGAGATCAGCTTAACGATTACTCATCGTAGCAAGATCTGAAGGGCCACAAATACTCGTGGTCAGAGCTGTATTAGAATTGAAGTGATAAGTACCATAAAACTAAGATTATGTCACCAGTCAGGGTACAATTATATTCAGGGCCTTATTGTAGTATCATAGTTTTTTGCTTCAAAAAAACTATGCGAATGTATATTTACGGTATAGTGCCGTTCTCACATCATGTCTGATAAATGTTTACGGTTATTTTTTATTCTGTAGAGCTTAGACGGAACTTCAGAGAACTGTGCTTCGCTCAAAAAGGCATATGTGACGTTTTAATCATTTACAAGCCTTACCATACACCGAATGTCCGAAGTTCCAAATTAGGGGAGACCAGGTACTTCGGCCATAGGCGCACAATGGTCAGTTCGTGTTATTTCGTTAAAGTGACTCTAGATCACGCTACCGATCAAGGAAGTTGGCAACAACAATACCGTTGTCTTTTCACAAACGCGCCAGTGCACTTAATCGTGCGAGGAAGGACACGCATTTTATTTTTTCTAGTTAGTGAAAGTAATTTTTGTTTGCTCAAGATATTTTGTTGTGTACTCGAAGACAACACTGTTACGAACAAGTACGACGATTGAAGTTAACAGATTAAGGGCTTTTTTGACACTATATAAAGCGATAAATGTTTAAAACGTTTTCGCAACCGAACTAAAATAAAGCCACTACGGCGCTGGGGCACAATTGCCCCATTTAAATTGGGGCGCTTCAGCTCCCATGCCCAATCTGCCCAGCTGTCTTTACAAGTTAGTGTTCTTACTTGCCGGCCGTAGTGGCCGTGCGGTTCTAGGCGCTACAGTCTGGAACCGAGCGACCGCTACGGTCGCGGGTTCGAGACCTGCCTCGGGCATGGATGTGTGTGATGTCCTTAGGTTAGTTATGTTTAATTAGTTCTAAGTTCTAGGCGACTAATTACCTGAGAAATTAAGTCACATAGTGCTCAGAGCCATTTGAACCATTTGTTCTTACTTAATAGTCCAACAAAGTCCCCTGGTATGATTATACTGTGAGTAGCAACGCCTGTTTAAGTTAAACGTCACATCAACTGACCAACCGTGTTTCCCAAATTTGAAGAAGTCAGTTCATATGATCATATGAGAAACGGCAAAAAAAAAAAAAAAAAGGTTTCAGCGGTACCGACAGACGCTCCAGTGAAAGACGCGCTGCGTTGCAAACAGCGAGCCTCCACAGACAGAAAACACTTGAAAGGGAAATATGGATGTCCTGCGTAAATACCTATTTCCTAAAAATAGTGGCCATGGTCATGCGAAATTATATAATAAAAATCCTCAAGTAGCAGAAAGGAAGTAGGTATTCCCGAGAAGTTTCTTCAAAATCTACAAGATGAAGAGGAAGGCGCCTTATGTCTTAGGTATCTGAAGCCATTTTCTCACAGCAGTTCAAGTGAATAGATTCAGTGCACAAACTGCAAGCGGTGGGAACATCTGTCACGTGTTAAAATGGCGTGAAAGAACTTTTTTTCTATGAATGTTTGAACTGTGAAGATCTTACTGGGCATTCAGACTACTTCCGCAGCTCGTGGTCGTGCGGTAGTGTTCTCGCTTCCCACGCCCGGGTTCCCGGGTTCGATTCCCGGAGGGGTCAGGGATTTTCTCTGCCTCGTGATGACTGGGTGTTGTGTGATGTCCTTAGGTTTACGTAGTTCTAAGTTCTAGGGGACTGATGACCATAGATGTTAAGTCCCATAGTGCTCAGAGCCATTTGCACCATTTTTGAGCCATTCAGACTACGACAAAAAAGAGAGGACATTCTTTCCTATCAAACTGTTGTTATAACAATGATAACACAGTGTATGATTGAAGTTTTTGTTATAAAGGTGCAGGAATTTTTGTTAAAATGAACTGTGAGTATTAAAGACGGTATATCTTCCCCTAAATAACCAATCTCGTAACTAAATTAAATGAAAAAATCGTATGGGCCAACTTGACCCAACTGTTGGGCCAACTTGGCCCATGGGTGGGGTACATTGGTCCAGGTATTAAGTATTTCTAATAAACGGACAAATATGGAAAGGTCTTACTTACGTAGTTGTAAAGGTGCTAGAGCAATGTGGCAATGCTTCCACAGTTAAAAAATCACTGAAAACAATTACAATATGAACTCGAGAAATCCAGAAAAAAATGGGCCAACTTTCCTCCGTCTCTCCTGTTTTGCATTCTTGAGTCACCCTATTGCAGTTTGACAAATAGTGTAATTAGCTAAACACAATATTTCCGAATTTATGACGACAATAACATAATTTATAAATGAAAAGTAAAAAACTATGAATGTTCTACAGCACTTCCGTTAAGTACAATACCGGTTGACTGAATACACTAAAACTGTAAAACCTTGACAGTTTTGTACTTCTCATTTATAAAGTTGTCACGCCAAGCAGCGACGGAAGACTCAGTTAATATTATAAGTTTAAACGTCTAAATTTACATAAAGAGAATATTTATAGTAATCTTGGATATGGGTACCTTCTGACATTCTGTAAATGTCTCGTCGCTAAGTGCTTTCATTAGACATCGATAGAAATATCTACATTTATCATTGCTCATCTTAAGCGAACAGCATAATGCGCTTAGCGCTTGCTTCAGGAGCAAGAAAAATGATACAGATCCTTCTAGTAATAGTAAGTCAGTTTGACTACCATTCGTCAGACACTTCTTTAAAAACTTTCCAAGATTTCTCCTTTATCATAGAGACAAGTATTGATGTGTTAGTGAATTTATTCACGCGATTTAAGGCCCAAGCGTCAGAAACGGCCACTAGGAGAGCCAAACTAGGAGGTGCGTCAGAGGTGCCAAATTGCAAAACTTCAAAGAACTTGAAGGAAAGGCAACTATATTGGGGGGAGTGATTGCCGAATGTTACGTCGCTTTTGTGGAAAAATGTTCTTGAACCGGCCCTGCAGGAACAGTTAGACAGGCGGTGAACGCGGCTGTCCGTTCCTAGAACACCAAGACCGATGTTGCCTTACTTGCCACAGGAAACGGTAAACAGACACCTCGTTACCCATTCCCTAGTAGGAACAAAGCGTTCTGGGGAGTTATTTATATGTTTATGCCAGTGTTGCGTCTGGCAGGAGACTACAAAAAGATGGAAACATAAAACAGAGAACTAAGCGAAGACCTACGGTGTAACAGCCCCACCACCCCCAGCTACTCATCACCCTGAGTTGCTAGCGACTGCTATTGGTGGCCAGACAGCGAAATTGTTTTATCATTGGGATTTGTCAGAAAAGGGAAGAAGAATTACTGGGGTTGAGCTCCCACACAGCAGATTGTGTGTCATAATGTGGACGATGGAGCAAACGTACATCACAGTCTTCCAGCTTTAACAATGGCGCCTCAGTTGCACAGTCGGCTATGAGTCACTAACAGAAGCACCAGGGAGGGAGGGGCCGGGCAGTGTCTTTTATTTTGCCACTTCGTTGTCGTTTGCGTATCACATTCGTGTGGATCAGCAGTTGATCTTGTCTATCAAGTCGCCCGTCTGCTTGGCTCACTACCCAAGTTCTGTGCAAATAGTTCTTTAGACAAAAATCTCTGTGTAATTTTATCAAGAATAATATACTGACAGCTCACAAATGCTCTCGTTATGCAGTACGGTGGCTAAGTTCTCACAAACACATCTATGATGAAAGTGCTAAGTGAAGAAAGGGATATCATTTAACTAATTCACAGTATTTCATTCAGCTAGGTGAAGGCAATCTCAATTTCCAACTAAGCTTAGCAGAAGTGAGCACTCCACCCTCGTAAATAAACGCGGAGGCGAGGAGATTTTGAATTTTGTATATTTTGTCGGAGTGATTATGTTCGTGTGACCATGTATCTCCACGAAGAAACGACGGAGCGCATTACGCAACCGCGTGAAGTCACTCCAACCAACAAAACGCTTTGAGAGCGAGGTGACGAAACCTTTCACATCATTGGTAGGTACAGGTTTATTGCTAAGCTATTCTGTCAGGTTACGTGTACGTAAAGACGAAGTGATGGCGCGTGAGATTGCTTCAGTGAATGTAGTCTTGGTTTTCAAAAGAACTTCGTAATTACTGACTTGGTTATAAAACACAGCCATTGTTGTTTCAGTGGAGCCAAGACAATGTTCTGACTTCTGTTCAGTTTAGTTACCCCTGAGCCGCAGACTTTTCTCGCAATTCGTACTACGTTATCTAGTGGCCAAACAGCTGTCAGAATATAAGCAATTTTTGCAGCGGTTGTTTGTTTGGATAAGTTTTACTTCCTACACTCTATTGTCGAAGAAATTATTCGAAATGTTGTTGATTGAGCTCTCGCGCGAGGTACCTCCCATCGGTTTCGAGTGCATGTAGTACGGTTCCATTTAAAGTTTAAGACTCTGTTTGGATTCCGATACGGCCACGCTATATCATTGTGCTGTCAGTGACCCAAGTGAAGTTTTAGTCACATCTCTTGAAGAAAGCTAGACAATTATGAACAAAAGGGTTCGCTATCTAGCAAATCATATAAAGTTATGGGAACACGTTTTTTTTAATTATTATGACAATGGTAGATCTCTACTGCAGGTTAAAACTTGCAGCGCAGTGTAAACAGACGTTCGGAGTTTACTGTCATGCCAACTGTAGTGCTTTCCTCGCAACGTTATGCCATGTTATGACTCGTAGCGGACAAGATAGGCACATACGTTCACTCAAAGATAGTGACAAATGGAATATTAAGTATACATTTTTGAAATTTTTAAGTTTGCCGAAGAGTATTAGCGCTCCGACTCTTCGTGCTTTGTACGTCGCAATACGCAGGCGACAGAAATACGGCTTTCGTTGAGCGAGCACTTGCCTCGATATATTTTCTGGCTATCCGTCAGTTGTTTATCAAAAATGAAACCCCTATAGAAGCATAGTAAACGATTTAATGTCACAGTAGGTTATTCTTAGAAAGGTGAATTTACCCAGCGAAATGCCATTTGAATTAAATAAAGCTGTCGTTCCTGGTATCAGCGTTTTGACCAGTTCATATTGTGACTATATCGGTGACGATCTCCCAGAATAACCGGTAGCTGAAATAAACGTAATGGAATTGGCTCGGAGCACTTCCGCATGCTAATGAGATCGCGCCAGCGTCATTAAATGAATTCCAGCCGCGCGCGTGCACTTCCTGCCGTTCAAACAGTTAGGCCTCCCGGTGTGATTTCACCGCTGTACTGTGCTTAGGCCTCCATTGCTGTGACGTCAACTTCACTCGCTGAAGTGATGTATGTGTGTTTGCTGTCCCGCGAAGCGGTATGACGGGGCAAGCCTCGCGTTTTACTCCCTCCTGCTAACATAAATCCGAGAGAAATTAAACTGAACAGTTAAGATTTATGAGTAATAAGTATTTACAGATTGTGGAATTTCCAGAAGACTAAGAAGCATATTGTTGTTTATTTGCAGTCGTACGTAGGCTGTCTGAGAAATCTCTGTTTTTGTTTTCAAAGTTGTTCACAGTGTAACGTGGGAATCGCAACTATAATATTCTAATGTACTTCTGACAGTCTCCTTTTACTTTCCCGTAGCTGCAGTCTAATTTAAGAGCATACAAAATATTGTCTCGTGACAAATGTAGAGGAATGAAAGCAATCCTTCGGAGTCGGTTCTGTACTGTGTTTCAGCTTACCTTCTAGAGAAGCTAGGTATCACGTCTCTCCCCCTTTTTCAATGGGGGTGGGGGAGGGGGGTTAAGCGATTCACTATTCTCTGGGGAGATTTCGTGAAGCAGCAACGTGCCGTTTCTTTTTCAGCTGGAAAAGTATCGGGCACGTTTCTCATGGCGTTTCCAGTCGTGTTGGTTCAAATGGCTCTGAGCACTATGGGACTCAACTGCTGAGGTCATTAGTCCCCTAGAACTTAGAACTAGTTAAACCTAACTAACCTAAGGACATCACACACATCCATGCCCGAGGCAGGATTCGAACCTGCGACCGTAGCGGTCTCGCGGTTCCAGACTGCAGCGCCAGAACCGCGCGGCCACTTCGGCCGGCTCCAGTCGTGTAACTGCTCTGTGGAGCTGTTAATATTTTAATCATTCACGCACAACAGTAGTTTCATTGTCGAAGAGACTAAACATATCGCGTAAATCGAGAAATGGTAACTGCGTTAGTGCCATACGGAACAAGAATATCTCAAGTAAAGTCTCCATCCCGTAATAATTGGTTATAGTGCATTGTTTAATTAGTAATTTATATACGTATTATCCTGTGCTGTCTCACCTAAATAGTTATTGTCAACATAGTATGTACTGTACCTGAAGTTGTGTCTAGAAATCCTGCGTACTCTGGCCGCTAGACAAACAGTCAAACACTCGTATTAATGAGTTTTATTACAAATAGATAAAATCCTTGAAGCTGCTATTGAAGTGGGCCGTTACCAGTCGAACGCGGCGCTTACATCCTCTTCACCTAGGGGCCGCTGCTGTCACTTTGTCGTCCTGGAAGGGGGGTCGGTGAGTGTTCTATTGGCTGACTTCTTCTCGCAGCCTTCTCTTTCCTGTCGTTCCGACTTTCGTGCCGGCGCTGACTGTACATTTTTGCAATGTGTAGATGGATGCCGGCCGCGGTGGTCTCGCGGTTCCAGGCGCGCAGTCCGGAACCGTGCGACTGCTACGGTCGCAGGTTCGAATCCTGCCTCGGGCATGGATGTGTGTGATGTCCTTAGGTTAGTTAGGTTTAAGTAGTTCTAAGTTCTAGGGGACTGATGACCACAGTAGTTAAGTCCCATAGTGCTCAGAGCCATTTGAACCATTTTTTTGTAGATGGATTCATCCTAACAACTACTGCAAATGGCTTGTTTCATGCAAAGGCGTATGAAAAATAAACGGTAAATGTCAGGTTGGTTTCTCAGAGATAATGAAATGTTTTTGTAGTGGAATTTTGTGTGTCTTTTGGATTGAGGGGTCCCAAATTAGTCGAGGGAAATATTCAGTTAACCAGAGTATCAGTAGGAAAACGTTTTTCCGCTGGAATTTAACAAAAATGCAGTTATACACAGCTTGACATAAAGATGAAGTACCCAGAAGACATGGTCGCATGTCAGTGTAACTTCGTGCACGCACACACCATCGGCGGGTATGTAAATGATTAGACAGGTAGGACGACCCCTTAGAGTGCTTTAATGTTGCTCGAGTTTAGTGTTTTTACCGTGTCTGGTAGGGTATGTAAGTGGTCGTGAACAGAGTCAGATGCTGAGTGATTACTGTGAAGGACACGGAGATGCCATGTACTCTTGTGCGTCAGCGCTTTCAGCACCTGACAGAGTATGAGAGTATCTTCATTGTGGGTCTCCACTTTGCCGGCTGGTCAAATCATGCAGTATCCAGATTTGTGGGCATTTGGATGTGACGGTGGTATGGGAGTGTGAGGGGAGGCATACTGGACGTCAAGGTTACGGTTGACCACATTTGACCATTGCAATGGCGGATTGCACCGAGAACATCGTAACCCCTTTACATCTGTGCCTGCTGTCCGAGAACAAATAATGGACTCCCTGTATCATTTTAGGTTACTGAACACCCTGTAACATTGTAGGTAACCCCCACACCAATGGGTGATGATTAGCAGCACCCGGAATAGGAAATTAACGTTCCATGCGTAGACTGCCTGCCGGTAACGCTACAACCCAAACTGCTGCGTTGGGTGGGTGCCGTGACCGGGAAGAAATGACTGCTGACGAATGGCGCCGCATTGTGTTGGTGATGCACTGTAGTTCTGTACCACTCCAGATGACTATCGTCGACGAGTACGGCGCTGACCTGGGGAGCAGTCCCATATTTCCAATGTTTTGGAGAGGCGCAGCGGTATTAACCGTAGCGCCGTGGTGTGGGGATCCATCGGGTATGACTTCAAGTCACGGGTGTTGGTGAGTCAGGGATCACGGACATCCTACGTCGTCTTGTGTTTGCTGTCATATCACAGCGTCGCAGTGCCATTTTCCAACACGACAATGCTCGTCCACACATGACACGTATTTCTATTAGCTGTGTGCGTGACGTTGAGCTACTTTCGCGGCCAGAAGAATCCCCAGGTCTGTCCCTGGTAGAACAAATATGGGACCAGTTCAGACGTCAATTCCGTCCCAGTACCTGTATCCAGAATATCAAGGACCAGTTACAACAGTCGTAGGCGAACTTGCCATAGGAGGTGACATGACGGCTTTGACACTCTTCCCAACAGAATCAGTGCATGCATCCAGGCCAGAGGGGATGCAACGTCACAGTAATAAGTTGGCTGATTTTGCCAAGTGCTTTGTAAATTTGACTAGATTTTGTAATCACTGAAATAACATTACATACCCTTTCAAGCTGTGAAGTTTCATTTAGTTGCCTCCTTCCTTCCTGGATGCTTCACATTTTTATTTCTCAAGTAGTGTATGTTGATGATGTTCTTTAGTCTTCGCATGTGCTGTTGGCATCTTCCGGAGAAGGATAACCTAATAAACCTAAAATGAGGTACTATTTACTGCCCTTTTAGTGTGCTGGTCACTTTTTTTAAACTATCACTCACTTTATTCATATCAAATAGCTGTCTTCTTGTAATGTGTCTAATTCCATCCATAGCTATGACTCCTTGGATCTTGTTAACCGCATCATCACAGTCAAGTCTTACTGTGCAATGAAAAGAAGATGGCAGTCAAAACAAAGCTCATTTGGATTTGACTATCGATGTGACATTATCTGTCTTTTGTAGTATCCTCTGCTTGCTTTGTTGACGCATTTCTGATATTAATCAAAGAAATATATTACAATAAGAGAAACATTGACAGTTTGGTGTTAATAACGATAATGTAAACATTGTCGAAATAGTTCGCAGAATAACGACTAGGGTCTGCCCGTTGGACAGTGGCATCCTGCCGTTCCCCGTGAACTATTTTGTTATGAATTACACCGGGAGATTCCGAAGAATCACAGTACAAAAATTATTTTAAAGAATTATCAAATGTTGCTATTGGCACACGGAATCAAATGGTTCAAATGGCTCTGATCACTATGGGACTTAACAGCTGTGGTCATCAGTCCCCTAGAACTTAGAACTACTTAAACCTAACTAACCTAAGGACATCACACAACACCCAGTCATCACGAGGCAGAGAAAATCCCTGACCCCGCCGGGAATCGAACCCGGGAACCCGGGCGCGGGAAGCGAGAACGCTACTGCACGACCACGGGCTGCGGACCACACGGAATCATGTGTGTCCTTAATCATTACATATTTTCTAGTGTAACAGTATTGAATTGAAATTGTACCCTCGTGAACAGCTAAATGTATATCATAAGCAGCACTCGCGAAGCGACTGAATAGCCCTGCAGCGTGGCAGTAGCAGACATACAGCGGCACGGGCCAGCCCCCGAGGCAAGGATGGCAAAGTCAGGCGAGGAAGACGGGCCGGACGAAAGCATACTCATGTGACAAGTGCTGGCGGGCGCATCATTAAATCGAGTTCCAGAATAGATTAATATGGGATCGCTCCATCGAATAGGCACATGAAATTAAAAATCATGAATTATTTAGTTTCAATCAAGAAACAAAGGGTTTTCCTTCATAAGAGGAATTGCATGAAACATGTGACGAGCAATAACTGAGTTTACTCCACGCATACCAAGTCTGTTAAAAAAATGCCGGAACTTTGCCCACAAAACTTTTCACCGCTTACTTTTCACTTACTGAGCATGGTCTCCTTCTACATACTCCCCTCCACATTTGATACACCGCTCCTGACGCCGTTTCCACTACCGGGAGCACTCTTGGTGCGTCTCTACTGGCACGCCCGAAATGCCGTCTACGAATTTTCTTTTATCTCGTCTTTCGTTGCAAATCTTCGTCCTTTCAACGGGGTTCTCGACTCTGGAAATAAAAAAAGTCCACACGGACCAGACCTGGTAAGTACGGAGAATGAGGCAGCAAAGTGATGTTTTTTGTGCAGTAGTCACGCACCAACAGGGATGAATGTGCAGGTGTGTTATCGTGGTACAAGAGCCATGAATTGTCTGACCACATTTCAGGCCGTTTCCTTCTCACATTCTCTCGCAGGCGTCACAACATGCCCCGATAGTAACATCGATTGACAGAGTGGCACGAATTCATGATGAACTAATCCTTCAAAGTCAAAGAAAACTACCAGTATGGCTTTGACATTTGACCTGACCTGACAAGCTTTTGTTGGTCTTGGAGAACCTTTCCCGACCCCCTGTCAAGATTGAACCTTGGTCTCAGCATCATAACCGTAGACTCACGTCTCGTCACCAGTTAAGATTCTCTTAAGGAACATCTCGTTCTCATTTGCACGATCCAAAAGCTCTTCGCAGATTTCGAGGCGAAGGTCTTCGTGGTCTTGACTCAAGAGCCGTGGGACGAACTTGGCGGCAATACGATGCATTTAAAGATGCCATGTCAGGATTTCATAACATGATCCGTTTGAAATGTTCGAGTCTTCGATTGGCACACACAGTTTCGTTGAAGTTTCTGATATGAGCGTCGTCGGTAGACGTCGAAGAGCGTCCTGAACGAGTGTCATCTTTATCTTACGTCCGGCCATTTTTAAACCGTGTGAACCATTCGTAACTCCGAGTACGGCTTAAGCACTCGTCGTAGGCTTCCTGCATCATTTGGTGTGTGTCTGTAAAGGTTTTCTCGAGTCTCAAGCAAAATTTAATGCTAACGGTTAGCTCCTCTAACTCTGCCATCTCGAAATTCACGAACTGTGCGACACAGCGTTCTACTCAGTGCAGCACTGAACAGTAAGGAACTGACATACAACACACACTTCCGGGAGTTACACATTAAAATCAGGCGTGAGCGGGGGTGCCAACCACATTTCGTTCCAACACACCATTGGCAAGAAATTACGAATGTTCGGGAATTTTCTGACCAGACCTCGTACGCTATGAAATTGGCTGAAATGCAGTTTTGAGTTTTTAAAATATTTTTCTTGGTAAATGTCTGTTATACCTGGTTGTCGTTCCTTATATGTGAGTGTAAGAATCAATGATGTTTTGGTAAACGTCCACAACGGATTGCCCGAGTACTGACGATGTGATGTCGGAATAAGCAATTTAATTAAACAGGTCTTTGGAGCGAGCCAGACAACTGTCTTTTCGTGTTCTTTTTACGACCTTCACTGCAGCTTGGAACTAATGTTTGTGAATTTTATCACCAGTGCATAATACAGAAAGCTAATCACTGAATGTGTGCAGGGTGATTCAGCCGCCCATATGAGTTTTATGCAACCGACAACGCCTTCAAATGCTACACGTAAGATTTTCATATTCTCTCGTTCGCCACGTGCACACTGTAGGGTGCAGGCAAATCCAACGCCTTCCATGAAAACCCTGACATGATAAGCAAATCCGGCAGTATGTCACATAGCTCCAAATAAATCCTGACATTAAATTAACCAAAGTAATACGATCAACGAGTGAGCAAATGGAATACCAAAGACTATCACAAGAACGCCTAAATGCATGTCATACCTTCCCATCGTGAAACAGACGCAGTTCCGAGGGGAGAAACGAGAACAGAAGCCGAGAGCAGAATCGTGTAGGCTAGGAGGCCCTACGATAAGGGATGGACACCCACGTCGTCAGCCGACCGCCAAAACCACCCCCAGCCCATGTTAAAAGATAGAGCCCTCCACAAGAACAGTATAGATCTTATGATAACAATAAAGAGGCCACACCAGCTGCAAGTTTTAGCGTGAGACTTTTTCGCGTCTCTGTTACGTTGCAAACGTTAAAAGCATTGCCCCACCACGAAAAGTATAACGTTTCTCATTGGGTAGACAGAATTTTTGTAAGCGGTGCTTAAGGTTAACATTGAGACCCTGATTGGTCAGTTGAAAACACAGCCAGATAGCTTTTTTTAAACCAACTTCGGTAAATTGTAGTAAGGAGAAGTTAGGGGAGAGTTGCTTCCGAGACGGCGAGGTGCGTGGAGCTGTGCCGCCCGCCGCCCCCTGACGCTGCCTAAACACCGACAAGGTAATGAACACACGCGATGCCGCGTTTTTGAACGCATAAAGCTTCACTCAGAACTGCAGAAGTCTCATCTGTTACATCCCCATTTTGCGTAATACTAGTGTCGATCATCAATTAAAGCTCATGGTGTTCACATTTGCTACTTGAAGTTAAAATCTGAAACGCGATGATTTTTCTGTTATATAATTATTGAGAAGCCACATCAGCCACTTTAATTTATGACAAATTAAATAAGTAATTAAAGATAATTGAGGGTCACTGTAGACCAATTTTTATAGTTTTCTCTTTTATGAAACTTAATTTAAACCTTGATTATAGATGTGATATGGCATAGGTCATCCTTCGATCCATTGTAGAACTTGGAAACCCATTCAGGGAATATTCGTTCACATTTTTGTTGAACGCAGTTGGTTTTTATCATCCTGTATTAAAATATTTCCTTTTATCAATAGTGCAATTTATAAACAATGTTTTGTGAGTAGAATAAAATTTCCAATGGTAAACTTGACTGCTTTTTCGACGTTATTTTACCAGCTAACTAAAAATAGCAAAGTCTTGAACCCCTTCCACTAAATTTAGTTACTGTTAAGATTCTTTTACAGGGAGTGCAGTGAAGCTGACGCTGAAATCATTAAGTATTTGATTATATCATCGCTAGTCTCACTGAACTCTTCTGAACTCTACATGTGTGGTCTGGCGTCTCCTTACCAGCAAAAGGTCCCAGGTTCAAACTAGTCAATTCCCTAAAAAAACACGCTCAGAGCGTCGTTGCGCGACAGTGTCTACTGTCTTAGGCGTAAGTTAGTAGTGTGTAAGTCTAGGGACCGATGATCTTAGCAGTTTGGTCCCTTAGAAATTCACACAAATTTGAACATTTTTGAACAGAAACTTGTTGTAGGTAGTTTAACGTAGTTAAATTCTGTACACGGATACATTTTCACTAGAGACTGTAGTTTTCGAATTATTCAAGAAAAGCATACATAAGTGACTGTCAAACACGTTTATCTTGAATAACTCGAAAACCATGGCCTCCAGCGGACCGTATCCCAGTTCAAAATGTAACTACATTTAATTTCCTACAAGGAAGTACTCTTCATTTTTCCTGTAGGACAAACAGTATACGGGTAGCGAGCGAGAGAATATGCAAATCGTGCCGCGCGGGATTAGCCGAGCCGTCTTAGGCGCTGCAATCATGGACTGTGCGGCCGGTCCCGGCGGAGGTTCGAGTCCTACCTCGGGCATGTGTCTGTCTGTCTGTTTGTCCCTAGGATAATTTAGGTTTAGTAGTGTGTAAGCTTAGGGACTGATAACCTTAGCGGTTCAGTCCCATAAGATTTCACACACATTTGAACATTTTTTTTTAGTCGCGCGCGTCTTTTTTGAAGGCGCTCCGGGTTGCATAAAACCCATAGGTAGGAGCAACTGAATCACCCCCTTTGTATGAGAAACTGAAAGCAACGGGACTACAAGATATCGAGTTACAGCTGCAATTGTCGAGAAAGCGCACTGCTCAGAAGACCAGAGGGAACGCCCTTCGAACCTCACACTAGACCTGAGACCGCCTTGCAGCCCATCGCGACCTGGGCCTATGGTGCCGCTGATGTGCGTATTGATCGCAATGCCCCTTGACCCGCCGTGAGCGCTCCGCTGCTCTTCCCGGGAGAACCACAGCCGCCGCCGCCGGCAGTCGCTTTCCCGGGGAAAGGGACATCTCCAGGCCTCCGGGCCGCTCTTCCAGCTCCGGACCCGGGCGCCGAAGCCGACGCTCATTCGACAGAACTCAGCCGTCAGGTTCCATTCCCGACCTCGGCTCTTACCGTCACCAGCCACACGAATAATTCTCTAAACTCTACAGCGGCACCACTCAATTTAACAACCTAGTACGTACCTGTGAGACAAGCACGTACTCTTCACTGTGCACATCGAAGCCTCGGCTTCGTGCTAATCTGTGACTGAGTGCCTCTCTTTTCCTTCCTATTTCTATAGAAACGTTCCTCTCTTGCTGTAAGGGCACATTTGTTTTCATTTCGTTTACGCGTTCGGTCGCCGATCTAAGAGGGTGACTGTCTGTGTGACAGTTGGGCAGGTGCAATCCAAGGAACACATTCTGGAGAGCGGCTTACAGAGGACTATCAGGCTTGTACACGTGTCCAAATGCTTCTACAATAGTAAACCATTAGTGGAGATTCCTACATATTCTATTTCTATAAATTATGTATTTCATTCTTTGTGAATTAAGTTTCTGCTTTTATCCTTTGCCTGTTTCCTATTTTTTCCAACGCTCACAGAATTTGATTTCAGTTAACAATTTTCTTAGGCGCACGGTTCAAAATGTAAGCATCCTGGCTGAAATTTCCATACAGATTAAAGCTGTGCATCAGGGCACTGATAACTTCGAAGTGCAGCTTACTGAAACCGTACAGAACAAGAATGCAAAAGCCAAGTGTTCAAAAATGGTTCAAAATGGCTCTGAGCACTATGGGACTTAACATCTGGGGTCATCAGTCCCCTAGAACCTAGAACTACTTAAACCTAGCTAACCTAAGGACGTCACACACATCCATGCCCGAGGCAGGATTCGAACCTGCGACCGTAGCAGTCTCGCGGTTCCGGACTGAAGCGCCTAGAATCGCTGGGCCACAGTAGTGCTTACCATGACAGTCTGCTGCTTTTTGCGGGGACCGAGTTTTTCAGTATGACCCGGCTGGGTCACTCAGTTCACTTTTGTCGGTATTGTGGAGCGGCAGTACGTAGCCTGTCGTTGACCATCACAGAGGACCTCGTGGACAACTGCCATCCGGCGTCGGAACAAGGCGAGACGCTACGCACTAGGCAACGCGCCATCACGCTGCACTGTTGCTCCCCATCGCCAGCAGTTTTCTCTCTCTCTCTCTCTCTCTCTCTCTCTCTCTCTCTCTCTCAACCTCATATGGCTTCATTGATTGCCTTTTTGCAACTTTTATTTTACCCAATGCTCGAGAAATATGAACTTGATATTTAGCACTAGTGCGCTCATTCCTCCCTATTTCAGTGCTTAACATTTGTTTTCTGTTCCTTGTAAAACCTGAATGCAGAATATATGGCTATTAAGGAGGAAAGTTTAGCTTTGCCCATTGTTACGATCCTGGTACTGCCCTTCTATATCCCCAGGATTAGCTTCGACCAATCAGTGCTCAAAGTAACTGCTTGGTTCACACCTGCAAGTAGGATTGGGTCAGAGGCTTCTAAGGTCACACGGTGTGGAATCATCGCTGTTGGTTACCATTTGTTGGAGGCAGTAGTGGGTAGGCGAGGTGTAAGACGACATACTGTTGATCAGATCTTCACGGTATGGGAAATATCGTAAAAGGGTAAAGAATTTTGAACTGGTATACACCACCTCTCTCTACACTTGAGACCATCTTACGACAATATTGGCAGAAGGCTACGTATAAACAGTGAGTCAGAGATTCTTAACATACTGATCGTCTTAGTGAAAGACACTATGGAAAACATGCAGAGTAAAATTAAATACAGAATGTATAACCAGGTAACAAACAAAGGGTGTCAGAGAAATTAATTATCCTGTCTTGTGTTTAAAATAGGCTTAGAAAAGATTATAAGATATGTGGGCATTAATACAAAGATAACTATATTGAGTCATGGGATTGCGACATGCACAGGTACAGATGGCGGTAGCATCGCGTGCACGAGGTATAAAAGAGCACTGCATTGGTTGAGCTGTTATTTGTACTGGGGTGATTCATGTGAAACGATTTCCGACTTGTATATGGCCGCACGACGGGAAATAATAGACTTTGAACGCGGAATGGTAGTTGGAGCTAGATGCATGGAACATTCCATTTCGGAAATCGTTAGGGAATTCAATATTCCGAGATCCACAGTGTCTGTGCCGAGAATAGCAAATTTCTGGCGTTACCTTCCACCACGGACAACGTAGTGGCCGACGGCCTTCACTTAACGACAGAGAGCAGTGGCGTTTGCGTGGAGTTGTCAGTGCTAACAGAGAGGCAACACTGCGTGAAATTAACGACGAGCGTAGCCTTTAGGACATTGCGGCGAAATTCTGTGTTAATCCTCTAGGGCAGCAGACGTCCGACACGAGCGCCTTTGCTAACGCCACGCACCATCGCCTGCAGCGCCTCTCCTGGACTCGTCCTAGACGGATGGAAAACCGTTACCTGGTCAGAAAAGTCCCAATTTCAGCTGGTAAGAGCTGTTGGTACGGATCGAGTGTGGCGCAGGCTGTCACGGTAGGCACTATTTTCCATTGCCACCCTAAACGACCGTTCCTACGAAAAGCTGCAAGTCTTACCAGCGACCGAGCGAGGTGGCGCAGTGGTTAGCACACTGGACTCGCATTCGGGAGGACGACGGTTCAATTCCGCGTCCGACCATCCTGATTTAGGTTTTCCCTAAGTCGCTTCACGCAAATGCCGGAATGGTTCCTTTGAAAGGGCACGGCCGATTTCCTTCCCCATCCTTCCCTAATCTGATGAGACCGATGAACTCGCGGTTTGGTCTTTTCCCCCCGAAATCAACCTCTTACCAGCGAGTTTTGGGGAATCTCTCTAGAGCTGTTAAGTTGCTATTACCTGGTTGGTCGTAACCGCCAACTACCTCCCAGAAATGTATCGTTGGTCTCCTGGCGTTATTCTTCAGACCAAGGAGCTTCGCTAACGGTTATTGACATTTTGGTGACCACCAGTAGTTTTGTCTTGGAACGCGCAGACTTCACTTTCGTTCGGAGGGAATAATGTTCAGTAATTTCCATCTCACTCTCGCCTCGGGAACACAGAAAATCGGGAGGCAGGGATTTTTATTTTAATTTATAGCTTAATTACCAATAAAATAAATGTAGTGTCACAGTTAGATCGTTTCCAACGAAAAGAAACAACCAGAACTTCGAGCGCTAGTAGAAAGCACTGAAGCTCAAATATTTACAGGTACGGAACACTGGCTAAGCTGGAAACAA
This sequence comes from Schistocerca americana, assembly GCF_021461395.2. Classification (NCBI taxonomy): domain Eukaryota; kingdom Metazoa; phylum Arthropoda; class Insecta; order Orthoptera; family Acrididae; genus Schistocerca; species Schistocerca americana. Next base: position 673,003,966 of record NC_060122.1, read on the forward strand.
GTTCATTCGAAATTTATATGAAGGACATAAACATGTTCGGAAAGTATAGATTACACACAGTTTGTAGTGGAGTGTTTGTTGCTTTCAGAAGTAATTTACCTTGTAGTGAGACTGTAGTAGATAGTTTCTGTGAATTAATATGGCTACGGTTGTCACTGACAACCGGAATAAATTAATAATTGCTTCACTTTACCGATCCCCCGACTTAGAGGACAACTTTGCTGAACATTTCAAGTAAAATTTGAATTTCATTTCAAATAGGTGCCCGGCTCATACAGTTATACTTGCTTCAATCTATCCTCGATACGTCAGCGAAAAAACATGTTTAAAGTCGGTGGTAGCTTAAAATGTCGTCCAAAATCGAACTGAATGCTTTCTCAGAAAATTATTTTGAACAATTAGTTCAGGACCCCATCGATGTGTAAATGGTCGCGAAAATATATTTAATCTTTAGCAATAAAAATCGTGTGCCAGTGTGGAGCATTATGACGGATACAGAATGAGTACCGTGACATCTAAAACCACGAACAATAAACGCAAAATATACCTACTTAAAAAAGCAGATAGAAATTCGCTAGATGTCTTCCTGAGATACATGCTTTACTCCTTCAAATGGTTCAAATGGCTCTGAGCACTATGGGACTCAACTGCTGAGGTCATTAGTCCCCTAGAACTTAGAACTAGTTAAACCTAACTAACCTAAGGACATCACAAACATTCATGCCCGAGGCAGGATTCGAACCTGCGACCGTAGCGGTCTTGCGGTTCCAGACTGCAGCGCCTTTAACCGCACGGCCACTTCGGCCGGCTTTACTCCTTCCAATCTACGTAAGTGTAGACCATGTGGTTTAATTCAGAAAAACAGTATCGACGACAACTGGGAGATTCATACCAAATAAATTAATACGACACGGTACTGATACCCCTCGGTACAGCAAACAGGTCAGAACCCTATTGCAGAAGCAACGAAAAAAGGATGCCATATTTAAATGAACATACAATCCCCAAGATTGACGAAGTTGAACAGAAGCTCGAAATTTAGCGCGGTCTTCAATGAGAGATACTTATAATAGTTTCCACAACCAAACTCTGTCTCGAAATCTGGCAGAATCCAGAGGTATTCTGGTCGTATCTAAAGTACACTAGCGCCAAGTGAGAATCAGTACCTTGACTATGCGATAAAAATGTTGATGTTACTGATGAATGCCATTAAAGTCGAGTTACTAAAGGTGGTTTCCCGAAATACCTTCCCTAAAGACGACGAAGTAAATATTCCAGAACTCGAATCAAGAATAGCTGCCAAGATGAATAACTTAGTAGATATCCTCGGTGTAGCTAAGCAGCTTAAATCGATTAATAAAGGCTAGTCTTCTGGTACAGACTGTATACCAATTAGGTTTCTTTCGGAGCTTGCTGACATTAGCTCCATGCTTAACAATCGCATACAACCGCTCACTTGACGGAAGATTCGTACCTAAAGCCTGGAAAGTTCACAGTTCACACTACTACTCAAGAAAGCAAGCAGGAATAATCGGTAGAATTAAAGATTTATATCGCCAACGTCGAACTGCAGTAGGGCTTTGGAACATACACTGTGATGATAATTGGTTTGTGGGGTGCTCAACTGCTCGGTGCCGGCCGGTGTGGCCGTGCGGTTCTAGGCGCTTCAGTCTGGAACCGCGTGACCGCTACGGTCGCAGGTTCGAATCCTGCCTCGGGCATGGATGTGTGTCCCATAGTGCTCAGAGCCATTTGAATCAACTGCTTGGTCATCAGCGCCCGTACAGAGTCCAATTTTTGTCCAATGTAGCACTGTCACGAATGATGATGAAATGATGAGGATAACACAAACACCCAGTCCCCGGGCAGAGAAAATACCCTACCCTGCCGGGAATCTAACCCGGGACCCCGTGATCCAGAGGCAGAATCGCTAGCCACTAGACCACGAGCTGCGGACAACATATATTGTGTTCAAACATTATGAATTTCCTCACAGAATGCGATTTATCGACAAATGGGCATCAGGAATTCAGAAAATACCATTTTTCTGAGACACAGCTAGCTCTTTATTCTCACGAAGTAATGAGTGCTATCGAAAGGGATGCCAAACTGACTACACATTCTTAGGTTCCCAGAAGGCTTTCGACACCGTTCCTCACAAGCGACTTCTAATTATACTGCTTGCCTACGGAATATCGTTTGAATTATGCGACTGGATTCGTGATTTTCTGTCAGACAGGTCACAGTTCGTAGTAATGATGGAAAGTCATCGAGTAAAACAGCCGTAATATGTAGCGTTCCCCTGTGAAGTGTTACAGTTCCTGATCTATGTAAACGATTTAGGAGACAATGTGAGCAGCTCTCTTAGATTGTTTGCAGATAATGCTGGCATTTACCGTCTTGTAAAATTATCAGATTATCAAAACCGATTACAAAATGACTTCGACGTGATATCTGTATAGTACAAAATATGACATTTGACTGTAAATAATGAAAAACGTGAAGTCGTCCACGTGGCTAATAAAAGGAATCCGCTAAATTTCGATTATAATATAAACTACACAAATCTAAAGGCTACGAATTCAACTAAATGCTTAGGCATTGCAATTACGACTAATTTAAGCATGAACTGTCACACAGATAACGTTGTGGTGAAAGCGAACCGGACTGCGAGTAATTTGTAGTAAATTTAGAAAATGCAACACATCTACTAAAGAGACTGCTTACGCCACGTTTGTCCGTCTTCTTTTGGAGTACTGCTGCGGGATCCGCACATAGGATTGACGTAAGACATCGAAAAATTTCGAAGGAGGGCAGCTTGTTTTCTATTATCGCGAAATAGGGGACAGAATGCCACAGATATGATATGCGAATTGTGGTGGCAATCTTTGAAACAAAGGCATTTTTTGTTGCGGGAGGGTCTTCTTATCAATTTCGGTCACCAGCTTTCTCCTCACTGTGCGAAAATATTTTGTTGGCGCCCACCTACATTGGGTGAAAGATTTTAGTGTTCGTTTCACCCGCGCACTGTTCGTGATTGGAATGGTAGAGAAAGAGCTTGACGGTGTTCGATGAACCTTCTGCCAGTAACTTAATTGTAAATTGCAGAGTAATCATGTAGATGTGGAAATCCAAATTGATAGTCACCAACAACATTTTCGACAGAAGGTGCAAACCTATTACAGAGGATGTTGGAGAATATGTTGTATGTGATAGGTAATAGGAAAATTCTCGTGTAATTAGAGTCATTCTTATATATTCGGCATACGATACCTACATTACATTCATCGGTGATACTTCCATCTATTGAAAACTTAATTACAAGCTTATGAAAATTTTAGTCATATTTTTTCCCTACTTTTTTTACTAGCTCTGTTTCTGTTAGATCTATTCATGTGGTGCCTTATTATTATTTAATTTTTTGACCACCTGTATACCGACACAATTTCGTCCTAGGCCGGAAATCTTTTCGGTTCTTATACAGCTTACAAACCTGCCAACTTTTACGGTTTACCCGAAAAATTTATGGAAATTGCAGCATTCTACGAATGGACGGCGTCATTTTACGACTTCGCGGACAACAATTTGAAATGTTAACATTCGACCATCACCGCACTTCCACACAATCGATTGTTTGCATGTGGCGAAGGCAAGTCTACTCTGGTCAATAACTCATTCATTGATATGATTGGTACTTTTAATCATGTGATGTTTGTGTCGTCATTGGAATTGAATTTAAAGCCGGTATAATAGCTCTTCCATGTGAATTTTACGTGTCGACAGGCTCTGCTCAGCAGATTCTTTTTCCGTTCCGTTCGCTTGTTGTGTTTTAACCCATATTCTTTGACCACTTGTAGACCAAGTGTGTGTGCGTGTGTGTGTGTGTGTGTGTGTGTGTGTGTGTGTGTGTGTTTTACCATGTGCATATTCTTTTTTCTCGAGGTTGGCGTCGTGTTCATTTAATGATTTAAGACTTTGTGTTCTTTGATATGTTTCAATGAAGTGTTTGACCACCTTGAGTGTTTACGTTATAATTTTTTGTGACGTTCAGTATTCCAGGTTCCTTTCGATGTTTCAGTACGTATCGAGATATTTGTTCTCGGACATCTTCATACGCTAAATTCCTGTTGTAGGGTTCATTAATAAATCCAGCAAGAAACAGTATTTCCAGACATTTAAAAAATCATACTCCGTTGATTTTCTGTGCATACTAAAATCAAGAAAAGAAGAAAAATTTGCCTTGTGCACGGTCTGTGGACGTGACATCAATATTGCACCTGGTAGAACAAACGATTCAAGTAATCATGTGAAGCGTGGTAAATACATAAGGTATGTTAAATCGAAGGAAGATAACAAGAACATTAGCACCTTTTTTTGCCAAATCTGTAAACGTTGACAGTGATGTAATTGCTGCCGAGTATCTGTTTACTTCCTTTTCTGTGGAACATAAAGTGCCCATATGTGCGGCTGAAAATGCTGGTGCTTTATTTGAGATGATGTTTTCCACATCAGAAGCTGCAAAGAAATACAGCTGCCGTCGCACGAAAACGACATGCATTGTAAATAGAATGGCAAAAAAATGCATCATGTTAAGGGTCTTCAGAACGGACCATTTTCTTTGGCAACGGATGGAAGCAATGATACGAATGCCAAGTTGTATGCTGTTGTTGTTACAGTCTATGGTATTCCGCAGGAAAAATAGTGAGCACAGTGCTATCCATACTAGCGTTAGACGGGGACTCAACACGGCGAAACATAGGTAACCTGATATTAACCCAGCTGAATTCTCATAACATACCGATTGAAAACTGTGTAGCTTTCTGCTCCGACACTGCACCTTTTATGATAGGACACAAAAGTGGGGTTTCAGCAGTTCTGCAGAAAATTCAATTAGGTATTGCCATCACAAGTTGCATTTGCCACCTGATTAGTCTAGAAACTGAAAAAGGTGCTGGAAGACAACCACTTTGAGTCGATGAGGTCATTGTTGATATATTTTATTTCGTAGAGAAGAGTGTCAAAAGAAAAGAATGCGTCCAGAAATTTCAGAACTTACACAATAAAGAGGCAAAGAAGGCAGTAAGTTGACTGTGGCTTATCACAGCCAACAGAGGAACACATCCACTGAACGTGCCTTCTGTGCTAGAGTGGGCCGTCCACGCTGCGTACGAATCCTAATGCCGATGCGGCACGTTGGCACGTGTCGTCCTTTCTCGCCTCGGCGTCACATGTCGCAACTTTCTCCAGCCCCTTCCGAGCCCTGCTTTCTACTCGCTCCGGCGCGCCGCGCCGCGATAGCGTATCACACTTTGAGCCTCCCGCGTAGTGACGCGAGTTGCTTGTGTACTGTGTTTCTGTTCTTGTTCGTCTCAGCATCACAGCGCAGTGTATGTATGCGGAAAGAAATGTCGTTAGATTTGTCAGGCTGCCACCTAAGGTAATGGAAAATTGAAAGGAACCACCACTACTACCATCAAGAGACCGTGCCCATCCCCGAGGGCAAGATACATGTCTCTCGCCTAAACCTGCGAATTATTCGTCGCGTTGCGGAGGCAGATGTAGGGAGTTAGGACTCTGCTGTGGTGTGCTCCGCTGCGCCGTCTAGTTTTCACGGTCTCGTATCATGAAACCACGTCGCGTTGTGATATCTACCCGTTCTCTGAGGCGTGGCGCAGCAACCGTATTTGCAGTCATCCGCTGCTAGGCATACACGTCACTATCATCCCCTTAATTATTATCCTTGAACTGAACATTGTAGGAGACCAATTTCTTTGTAATTAGGATCAGAAGGAAGTTTTCCGTTGACACTGGACGTCATACAAAACACCTTACGGAAAGCCTCTATTTAGGTTGACTCCACGTACTGATTACCAAAAACAAAATCGAAAATATCTGCAGAATTACCTAAGAAATGCCTCTTGACAACTTTTAAGAGTGACACACGGTTTACTGTATAATATGTAGCTAGCGTCTTGTTTGGAAAACGCTGAAACCCTGCCATTCTTATGTTGGAAGAGAGCGTGAGCCTCGATATGCCACAGTGATTAAGGCACTAGGCTTACGTTCAGGAGGAGAGAAGTTAAAATCCCTGACCGTCCGTCGGTCTCCAACAGAAGCGGTGTTTCTAAAAAGATAAGCAAGGAAAGAAAATTAGAAGTCATTTGTCGACGCCTAGGTCTCTAGGGACTGAGCACTAGCTCGGAGTGGACAAGGTTTGGGGAAGAAATCCTACATTTCTTTATTGAACGAAAGGTCTAGAATTCATCTGAAGTAATTTTACGAAGCCACAGAAAACCTACGTCTGAATGGTCGGATGAGGATTTGAAGCCTGCGCCTCCAAAATGCTAGTTCAGGGTCTGAACTACTACAGTTGGTCAGATGCTAGTGAACCTAAGAAAATGCTGGAGCTCTGAAAAGGAGCTGTTCCTCATCGGGCTGATGGACGGGGAGAGGTCAGCGGTTGTACTAATCTATCAGATGACTCATTTCTTTCTAAATTTTCTTCTTGTATTGCGATGGCAGATGGCGTCGATATATTTTTGTTATTGTACATGTTCGTCCTCTCCATGTTGAAGCATCCTAGAAGAGATATATACCTTATCATGCAGATTCCATAGGAAATGGGTGAGGGACAAGTATGTGGCTGACACTGCGGCCTATGAAAATTAATAAGCAGCTCGTAGTTTACCATCAAAGCAGTTGCTTTTTGCTTCCTCCTGAATATGGATTCCAGTGTGACAGCGTCTCACTGGGCTTGGCTGTTTCAGTAACGTTAAAGAAACGGAAGTTTTCGTGTGTTATGTGAATCACATTTTCACGTACGCAAAGTATTTCCGTAAGTGTTATTTGGGCAGTGTGTTGGAGACAATCGTTCTGTGTGTACTGAGGCACCAAGCGGCACGCCTTTTTTTCACTGTAGACATTTTGTCTTGGTAAAGAGGCATCATCGACGTCTGTGTGAAACAATTCTCCCTCTCTGCTCACTCTCCCCCCCCCCCCCCCCCGAACAAACAAACACACACACCACACACACTCACTCTCTCTCTCTCTCTCTCTCTCTCTCTCTCTCTCTCTCTCTCTCTCTCTCTAACTAAATAATGCCAGTCATGCGCTTAAAAGTGCCGACCTTCACATTACTTTTTCACGTGTGTTTTCTAATGAGTCGGCACTTTATTCTGAATAGGTATTAACTGCATGATGAAACTTTACATTCAGACGTACTCTACTTGTGCCCATGAGGTGTTTTTCTTTTTTGTACAGTGCGCTGAATTCCAGACCAGTGTGTTATGTTGTGGAGTTAAATCGAGAGAGCACTACTGTGTATAGTCAAGGGAATAAGTAGGTAGCAGCAACTGCGCCAACGAAATTGTTTGTTGTCAAACGGTGACTTCCGATGTAGTTGCAGATATAAGAAGAAAATAAAATATGTTACAACACTCCAAAGAAAACTCCGTTGATGAGATATAAAGGAGAGCGATTTAATCTAGAAGCCGTCAGTTTTCAGCCAGTATCATTTTGCATATCTGTTAGTCAATGTTTAGAAATATTGCGTTTTAAAATTAACGCTTAATCTTCGAATGACTGCGAACTCCTTAGTAATGAAATTCAATTGTGATTTTGGACTATGGCCCGTGAGCAGTTAGTGGCTAACGCATGTGTTACGGCGCTCGACTTACAGGTAGCCAGTTTGAATCAATGCGGTGGAAAAAAAAAAAGTTTCCATCTCCAGTAGAGGAGGCTGAATTCCTGACCGTCATCCTTTGCCCCGGCGTCATGAGTCACATTCCAAATCTGTCACATTCCAAATCTGTCTCATCGAGTGTGGACATGTGGCACGATTGCTGGGGGTGTGCCCTTCGCACGTAAACGGTAAGGCCGGCCGCCCCTTTAAGGTTTTCTTGAAGAGTAGGCTTTGTTATAAAGACCAAGGGCTGGCACTTCTGATTCCTTTAGAGAATCAAAAGGCATGAGACAGAGTAGTGTCCTGTCACCACAACTGTATAACATCTATGCAGAACATGTCATTAGGAAAGCTCTTAATGGTTGGACCAAAGGAATCTCAATTGGTGGAAGAACTATCAGCAACCTCCGTTTAGCTGATGACACTGTGATTTTTGCCAACAGCGAAGATGAAATTGCTGAGCTACTAACAAGAATAAAGGACATCAGTCTAGCATATGGATTAGACATGAACCTCAGCAAGTGCAAACTCGTGTTAATTGATCGAGAACAACAGATCCAGCTCACAGATTGATTGAAGGAACTGGAAGTCGTGCATTACTTCATCTGTCTTGGGTCAATCATCTGCAGCACTGGAAGATGAGATAAGAAGACGGATCACGCTAGGGCGAGTGGCTATGAAGCAGCTCACCAAGATCTGGCAGATCAGAGCAATAACAAATATCACAAAGATCCGGCCAGTTGAAACATTCGTGTTTTCTGTCTTCTTTTATGGTTGCGAAACATGGATACTCAAGGCCAGAGACAAACAGTGCATTAATGCGTTTGAGCTTTGGTGGTAGCGTAGGCTGTCACGCATAAAATGGACCGAAAAAACACTTGAGTCCATTCATTATTGAACAACTCGATATCTTTTGAACAACTCGATATCTCCAGACGCCTTTCTTCTCGAGTTACCGAAAAAATTCTCCAGTTCTTTGGCCAAATTGTCAGAAGAGATGGAGAAAATCTAGAGAAAATAATCTTGCAAGAAAAGATCGAGGGCACGAGACTCAGAGGAAGAGCAGCGAGCAGATGGATAGATCAAATGAAGATAATCTCCGATCTACCTCTTCAGCAGGCACTAAGAGAAGACGGCAACCGTCCGAGATGGAGACGCGTGGTTCATGGGGTCACGACGCTCAGCAATGAGCACAACGATTTATGACGATGAAGCTTTGTACTGGCGTCGAGTTACACCCTCTCCTTTCATTATCGTTGTTATTATCTTCCTAATCAACAACGACAAAGACCCGGCACTACACTATAGGCTGCGTGTTCTCGTAAGTCACCTATGGGAAACAGTTACAGTAAGACACCAAACATTAGACGGTTTTTCTTGAATTCGGGCCATGACAACGCCAACGTTAGCTGGCGGCGAACTTATAATGAATAAAAACAAACTAGTGAGACCGACAGAAAATACTAGTGTTTTATTAGAAGAGAAGACATTTTTGTGTCATAGGATAATGACTTTTCAGTAGACGGAATAAAACCATCTCCTCTTCGCGGCTGCAAATATATACTCCCTGGCCGCGTAGTTGGAATTACCGACCGCAGATTGATACACCCTCACTTCCGGACACGTCGTCGTCGTCCCCTCCACGTAAGGCCTGATGATCTAGCTTTAAAGCGCGTGCCTGGAAATCTAGAGGTCGCAGGATTGAATCATTGTTGGACAATATATCTCAGCCTGCCTTTACCCTGGCCTACATGTATCTATGATGCGAAGATTCTCCAAGAACGACACGGGTTTAGGATTCCACGTCGAACTGTAGGTCCTCTTTCCCCGGTAGGATTACGTTGGACCGACCTCCAATTGAAAGATTTGCGACAGGCCGTATAGTTACTTGAAATTATTATGATCACCTACACAACTATGACGACGCTTGACTCCATGACCCATTTACGAGTCTGCTGCATCTAGGGAAACTTTATATAGCACCACAGTAGAGCTATTCCAGCCCTTCTTTACTGATTACTGATACATGAATCAATTTATCTAAGTCCAATTTGGAGAGTTAAATACACTATTGCGAGGCGGCATGCGAGATAAAACAAAATCGCCGTATTAAGTTATTGGTTTCCTTCGTGCGTAGAACAACCATGGTTTCGGACAAAAAATGTGTTAACATAAAATTTCGTTGCTTCTAAAATGTAGGAAGTACATTTACGTGACATCACCTCGTAGGGACATTTCTTCAAGGAGCTATGTTTAATACCAAAAGTGTCACAGTTCATACAACCTGTTAAAAAAGTCCACGAAATGTATTCACAGTTGCGAATATGGACTACCATCCGCCATATAACGGAACGACGACAATGAAAATTTGTGCCGGAGTGGTTGACGACATACGGAAGTTTTGGTCTGGCCGTGAGTCGTGCTCGGATAGCCAAATGGTAAGCCTGACGGCTGTAGTCGCTAAATGCCTGTTCCTTCGGACATGCATGCATGTCTTAAGGAAATTTACATAGTAATTCGGAATAACACAGGCACTGCAATATCGTGTTACAGAGTTGTCGTTGATAATCAAACTCATTATCAAAGGAACAATAATGTGCGTAAAGGCAGCATTAGGAGATGAAAATTCGTCATTGGGAAAGACTCTTACAGAACATAAACATAAATAGACTGAGGAAAACTCTGCTTGTCAATCGAATGGGGTAAAAATAACTCCACAAACGTCTGTAAGTTTCAGTTATTATTCTTTGTTTAATTATATTCTTAAACTGAATTTCTGGTCATTATTATTTACCCAGTACGTTTTTTTGCCTGAGTTGATACTGCCAATCTTCAGCTAACTTCTCATCGCTGCATGTCCCTATATCAAAAATTCTCAGCAATTAGTTTTTCCTATCTTAATCTTTACCTGTCCCTTCAATTTGTCTTCTGTAGCACTCCTACCATCACCGTGTTAGATCTCCAGCTGATTATTATCGGCTTACATGTTCTTGTTTCTTGGCCTTTACTCTATAATACATCCTCATTTCACGATTTGTATCCACTTTTAAAATGTGTTCTAGGACACTACATTTGAGTTGCCGACAGGTTCTTCTTCTTATTTTTATAGTGTGACAGTATTAAAAAAATGGTTCAAATGGCTCTGAGCACTATGGGACTTAACATCTATGGTCAGCAGTCCCCTAGAACTTAGAACTACTTAAACCTAACTAACCTAAGGACATCACACAACACCCAGTCATCACGAGGCAGAGAAAATCCCTGACCCCGCCTGGAATCGAACCCGGGAACCCGGGCGTGGGAAGCGAGAACGCTACCGCACGACCACGAGCTGCGGACGACAGCATTTCGTACTATGTATTTGTTGCATCAGAAATTGAGAACAACGCCACTGTCTTCTGCGAAGAACATTGTATACAGCCGTGAAATAATTTTGGTAAGTCTTCAGATATTCACTGAGCTATGGGTGCCTATAAAGCGTCCTGATTATGTACATTGAATCTGTACTCAACCCGAGGGTTCATTTGAACACCGATGTGCTTTACTAAGTTTAGTCCTATGCTTTCCTTCCAACTTTTGAAGTGTCTTTGTCAGCCGGTTACAAGGTAATCTACAAGTTAAAGAGCTTTCGTACCACAGTGTAATGTTAAATTCTATTCACATAAATAAAACATTGCCAGAGGTAAAAGCTGCGATAAAAGCCAGAAACGATTTTAAGACTGACTGAAGATTTGAAGTCATCCTTTTTCTTCGGTACGATATCTACCCGCTAGATTACCAACCCATTCGTTAACGCAGCGTGTGTCAAATTTTTTGCGTCGTAAGCGTCATTTGCACAGAAAGAAGGAAAACGAGCGGGAGTTTGACGGAGATACGACAGCTCGTCGAATGCAGAATTGATTCATAAATATTGAGATTTCATACGCGCGGTACGCAATTAAAGCAGATAGTTCCCATTCCGCGCCCGGCGCCTGAAAATCGGGCGTGACAATCATAGAACTCTGCCTTTAGATGAAAGCAATCTGTCTGCATGTCACGTAGACTATTGGAAACCTAATCTTTCGCGTGCCAACGGACCATGAAATCTTTCGAAGTTAATGCGAAGCATTCTTCTGGAAATACCATATTATGAGTCGAATGCAAAAATTTTAAGGTAGTAGCCCGCAGTATAAATGTCTTTACGCTACGGCTACCGTATGTCTCCGATGCTTTCCGACGAGGTTGAAGGCTGCATGGGCATACTTTGCACATGAGGTACTTTTTATTTATTACAACAAGAGCCCGCAGTTCGTGGTCGTGCGGTAGCGTTCTCGCTTCCCGCGCCCGGGTTCGATTCCCGGCGGGGTCAGGGATTTTCTCTGCCTCGTGATGACTGGGTGTTGTGTACTGTCCTTAGGTTAGTTAGGTTTAAGTAGTTTTAATTTCTAGGGGACTGATGACCTCAAAAGTTAAGTCCCATAGTGCTCAGAGCCATTTGAACCATTTTTTATTATTTTTTTATTTATTTAAATAATCAAGAAACATACTGTACTTGCGTGATATTTCTCGTACATTGTTGAGTACCCCAGCAGTTTGCAACGACGGCAACTGAAACGTCTGTGAGTACCCATTAGATTTTAATTTTGCTCTAAGAAAGAAAATCTGTTGTTGTTTGTAGTGTAATGACAACGGGGCTAATAGAGCATATCGCTGCCTAAAATGTAGTTTAAGAGCGGGCCGAATCAAAGCGTGCCGCCAGGCTAAAATATTGGTGCAGATGATCTAAATAGGATGGTCCCACAGAGGGAGAGCATTCGGCCGCCCTCTGCCATTGTTGCTGTGGTCTTCAGTCCTGAGACTGGTTTGATGCAGCTCCCCATGCTACTCTATCCTGTGCAAGCTTCATCATCTCCCAGTACCTACTGCAGCTTACATCCTTCTGTATCTGCTTGGTGTATTCATCTCTTGGTCTCCCTCTACGATTTTTACCCTCCACACTGCCCTCCAATACTAAATTGGTGATCCCTTGATGCCTCAGAACATGTCCTACCAACCGATCCCTTCTTCTAGTCAAGTTGTGCCACAAGCTCCTCTTCTCCCCAATTCTATTCAATACCTCCTCATTACTTATGTGATCAACCCATCTAATCTTCAGCGTTCTTGTGTAGCACCACATTTCGAAAGCTACTATTCTCTTCTTGTCCAAACTATTTATCGTCCATGTTTCACTTCCATACATGGCCACACTCCATATAAATACTTTCACAAACGACTTCCTGACATTTAAATCTATACTCGATGTTAACAAATTTCTCTTCTTCAGAAACGCTTTCCTTCCCATTGCCAGTCTACATTTTATATCCTCTCTAGTTCGACCATCATCAGTTATTTTGCTCCCCAAATAGCAAAACTCCTTTAGTGCTTTAAGTGTCTCATTTCCTAATCTAATTCCCTCAGCATCACCCGACTTAATTCGACTACATTCCATTATCCTTGTTTTGCTTTTGTTGATGTTCATCTTATACCCTCCTTTCAAGACACTATCCATTCCGTTCAACTGCTCTTCCAAGTCCTTTGCTGTCTCTGACAGAATTACAATGTCATTGGCGAACCTCAAAGTTTTTATTTCTTCTCCATGGATTTTAATACCTATTCCGAATTTTTCTTTTGTTTCCTTTATTGCTTGCTCAATATATAGATTGAATAACATCGGGGAGAGGCTACAACCCTGTCTCACTCCCTTCCCAACCACTGCTTCCCTTTCATACCCCTCGACTCTTATAACTGCCATCTGCTTCCTGTACAAATTGTAAATAGCCTTTCGCTCTCTGTGTTTTACCCCTGCCACTTTTAGAATTTGAAAGAGAGTATTGCAATCTACATTGTCAAAAGCTTTCTCTAAGTCTACAAATGCTAGAAACGTAGGTTTGCCTTTTCTTAATCTTTCTTCTAAGATAAGTCGTAAGGTTAGTATTGCCTCACGTGTTCCAGTGTTTCTACGGAATCAAAACTGATCTTCCCCGAGGTCGGCTTCTACCAGTTTTTCCATTCGTCTGTAAAGAATTCGTGTTAGTATTTTGCAGCTGTGACTTATTAAACTGATAGTTCGTTAATTTTCAAATCTGTCAACACCTGCTTTCTTTGGGATTGGGATTATTATATTCTTCTTGAAGTCTGAGGGTATTTCTCCTGTCTCATACATCTTGCTCACCAGATGGTAGAGTTTTGTCAGGACTGGCTCTCCCAAGGCCATCAGTAGTTCTAATGGAATGTTGTCTACTCCAGGGGCCTTGTTTCGACTCAGGTCTTTCAGTGCTCTGTCAAACTCTTCACGCAATATCGTATCTCCTATTTCATCTTCATCTACATTCTCTTCCATTTCTGCCATTAACATTGCCATCCATGAACTGATTTGTCGGCGACGTGTAGATACGGGATAAAGGCCAAGGAGAAGAAAGAAGTCGCTTTGTTCGCACGTTCTTCCCTTAGTCTTCATCGGAGTGCAAATGTGGAGTTTCTGTGAAGTCATCAAAACACAATAGAACACTTGCACACTTGAGTAGTGCAATATCAAAAGCCTTAGTGATCACACCATCAAGATCTTTACATGAATTGTTCATTTCTGCTGTAACAGGAAATACTTTCTCTGCATGCTTCGTGTCATTATTTGTAGAAAATTATCGCTGTTTCTTGCGTTTCTTATGGAAAATATTGGTTCAAATGGCTCTGAGCACTATGGGACTCAACTGCTGTGGTCATAAGTCCCCTAGAACTTAGAACTACTTAAACCTAACTAACCTAAGGACAGCACACAACACCCAGCCATCACGAGGCACAGAAAATCCCTGACCCCACCGGGAATGGAAAATATTGATTCATATGTTATACACTCAGAACAGTCGTTATCTCGCGTATCACTCTCGATTTCTTACGTACTGCACAGAGGCTGTTGCAGAGTACTATAAGAGTAGCTTCAGCATCCACAAATCGAGGCATCTGCTCAGGCTTAGACCATAACTAAAAATCTGTTAAATATTTGACTTTTGTCCTGCGACAGTATCGCAGAACATAAGAATGAGCTTTATTTCTATTGAATCCAGCTCATATCCACACCGAGCTATCTGCTACAGTTGTTAAGGACTGGACCGAAGTTCATACCTTCATTTACTGTACTAGATTTAATTTTTCTATTTTTTCTCTAAAGAAATTTAGGCAAATGCTTGGATGACTTCTTTGAGATTCCCCTTCTCCATACTTGGACGTTAGGCCATAATCTTTTTTTCTGCTTCCAATATACAGATCTAGCGTGGAGCGTTAAAATGCCTTGTCAAACTTTCCTGTCTTCTCCCAATCTTCTTAAGCTTCAAACCATTGATTAGCAGTTTATGAAACGTGTAACCGCAGAATGATAAACTACTCAAGCAAGCTGGTACTGTAAGATATCTAAACCATTGACATTTTGGCGGCCATGTTAAGTAAATTCTTTTGCTACCCGAATGTGGTTAACTTCGAAATATGCCACCAAGATAAGAGTTCCGTTCTTTCGCAGAGCAGATATATTTCGAAAATGTCAGGAATGCAGCAACATCACAGTGTCTCCTTGATCTGCAAAGCATACGTTAACCACTTGATCATCACGGACGAGTCCAGAATTCAAACATGAAACTAGAAGCTTTGCCTTAGATTTCGCGTCTATTGATACATTTTTGATGGAATCTGTACTACTTTTATGAAGTCTTCGACCTCTACGAGGAGAAGCTAATTAGCAAAGGCGTTAGTTTGGCCGACGCTCTCAGTCGTGCGACTTTCATTGCTGACGCTCTCAGTCGTGCGACTTTCATTGATGTTCCATACTGTGTATATAAATACCTGTAAATGTCAAAAACCCTGTCGCCATATCAAGTGAGACGGAACAATAGCTCAGTCGCTGGACTCATAATCGGGAGGAGAGGAACTGAAATCGCATGTAGCCCATTCCAAATCAGATATCAAAAGTTTTCCTAAACAATTTCAAGCACCTGTCACAATATGTCCTCGTAGGCTACCGATATTGCAGATAGTGCGTATCTCTCAAAGGAATGTAGGACATCTGTAGTTCTCGCTACTGAGACGTTATTGTTGCACAATAATAGAAGATTATGTTTATCGAAAGAATATTTCAGTATTATTGTAAATTATTAAGCGACGTACAAGGGTCATTCGGAAAGAAAATAACGTTTTGTTGTGACACGTGACCACGTTCCCCTCCCACCGCCGCCGCCGACTGACCACTGACCTTAGAACTTACCCGCTTCCGTTTAACGGCAGCTACGATCCAATAGGGGTGGCCGAGCGATTCTAGGCGCTACGGTCTGGAACCGCGCGACCACTACGGTCGCAGGTTCGAATCCTGCCTCGGGCATGGATGTGTGTGATGTCCTTAGGTTAGTTACGTTTAAGTAGTTCTAAGTTCTAGGGCACTGATGACCTCGGAAGGTAAGTCCCATAGTCCTCAGAGCCATTTGAACCATTTTTTTACGATCCAATACGGTTGATTACAGCTGAGTTGTGCGACTTTAAAATGTGTGACAAATTTGACAATACGAGTACTGCGAAGTGTGAGTGCGCAGTGTTATGTGCTTTTTGAAAGCGCAAGAAGTCTGACTCATCGAAAATTTATGCGCGCGGATAACTGAAGTTTACGGTAATGCGACGTCGAAGCGTGGCTTAAGACGTGGCGTATCGTGTTTGATGGCGGAAGGAAGAATGTTCACGACAAACTCTCGGGCATGCCCTCAGTGGTAGCTGACGGGCTCAAAGGAACGATTGAAACAAAAAGAACATAGGTGTTTCACAGTTAGTAGACTGCAGCGACATACAGGCAGACGCTTCAACGACTTCGCCGCACCATTAAAAACAAACGGCGCGGATTGTTACCCAGTGGAGTCATCCTCCTTCAAGATAATGCACGTCTGCATGCAGCAGGAGTGACACAGGACTTGCGTCAGCGACTCCATTGCGAAATGTTTCAACATCCGCCATACAGTCCGGACTTAGCCCCAAGTGATTATCACTTATTTCCCAAACTGAAAGGTTTTTTGAGTGGACAACGCTACGGAAGTGATAATGAACTTGGAGGAACCGTTAATCAGTGGTTCAACAACTTGGCGCAACTGAGTACGCAGAAGGCACAGAAAAGCTAGTGAAACGGTACGACAATTGCCTGCATTTGAACGGTGACTACGCAGAAAACAACATGGGTATCAAGTTGCATGTAAATTACAGTTTCGCTTAATTATATGAAATAAAAAATTTATATAAAATGTTCTTTGATTTCCGAACAGGCTCACAGATACAGTATTTTCACTCAAATTTAAATGTTCATCCAGCATTACATCAAGGTCTCCAACAGAGAAATTAATGATTATTTATCTGTTCCTGAGAACGGCTTGCGGGAGGGATTCAATAGTCGTTGATAAGCCGCGCGGATTCCTCCCGATTCAGTGGACTCGCCTCGAGTACTAACCGTACTAAATCTCGGGTTATTCCCCTACCTGGAACTGGTTACGAGCATCAGGTTGTTTCGGAATTCTAAACTGATTGAGTGACTGGCTGATTCGTTACCTTGCATGTACGACCTGTTGGCGCGGAATACACGGACGGAGCCACAACAGCTGCGTGCCTCTTTCGCAGCTGCAGTGTTCGACCGAGCATGACGCCCTGTAATTAGAGGGGAGGCTGAGAGTGTCCGGGGCGCCGCCGTCGCCGCCGCTGCCGCCCCCGCAGCTGCTGGCGGTACCTGGCGACGCCAGCCGGGGGCAGCGGAGCGACCGGCGGTCGATAGCTGCGCCGCTCCCGGGCTGGGCCGGGCCACGCAGCGGCGGCGTGGCAGGGACGGCTCCCGGGGCGCCTGGCCGCGCTGCTCCCACATACACACACCCGACCATCTCCTCTTCCAAGATGCTCGAAGCACACGGCGTCTCATTCTGAATGGAGAGAAACCTTCGGATGTAAAAGTAACTTCGGGCGTACCCAAAGGGTTTACAGGACTATTAAAAGTGGAGACTGTTGCACATAACCCCGTGAACGGGATTGTTGCCCGACTGCAGGCAGAATGCAACTTTTCGTCCGCCATTGCACTAAGAGGGAGAGGGTGGCGATCCCAGCGGCCCGGCCGCCTTTTATCCTTGGGACGAATCTACGGTACTCAATTTCATGGTAGGGTGAGTGCACCTGTGGGCATCCTGGAGAGACTGGGACCAGCAAAAATACCCGCTCCTACCCGGGATAGAACCCGGAACCACCAGGGTCACAGCCGTTGTACGAGGGGCAGTCAAAACGTTCCCGGAATTTCGTTGTATATGTTTATTACCACAACGTACGTACACATTTATTCAGTCGCCTTCAAAATAGGCTCCTTCAGCGCGCTCGCTGTTTTGGTACCGTACGAAGTTCAGTCGTCGAGTTGGTTTTGATGTGTTATAAGGTGGTAAAAAGATTACCTTTGAGGTCATTTTTGATCTTGGAGAAAAGCCAGAAATCCGACAATGCGAAACCTGGGGAGTAGGAAGGCTGGTAGGAGAGTGGAATGTTCGTTTGTGCGAGTCACCCACAACAGTGCGACGAAATTTGGCGATAATGGGCTATGGCAGCAGTCTACGACGCGAGTGCCCTTGGTGAGAGCACGACTTCGCCTTTCCTGTCTTGTGACCATATCGATTGGACCCTAGAGGACTGGAAAACTGTAGCTTGGTCAGATGAGTCCTGGTTTCATTTAGTAAGAGCCAAAGGTAGGGTTAGAGTGTGGCGCAGAGCCCACGAAGCCATGGACCCATCAGGAAGGCAGTGGACAAGCTGATGGTGACTCTATGATGGTGTGGACTGTGTTTACGTGGAATGGACTGGGTCCTGTGGTCCAACTGAACCGATCATTGGCTGGAAATTGTTATGTTCGGTTACTTGGAGACCATTTGCAGTCATTCATGTTCCCAAATAACGATGGATGACAGTGCACCATGTTCCTGGGCCACAATTGTTAGCGATTGATTTGAAGAACATTCTGGACAACTCCAGGGAGTGATTTGCGCGCCCATCGAACACTTATGGGACATAATACAGGGGACAGTTCGTGGAAAAATCCTCCAACGGCAACTCTTTCGAAAGTATGGACGGCTGTAGAGGCAGAATGGCTCAGTACTCCTACAGGAAACTTCCAACGACTTGTTGAGTTAATCCGACGTCGAGGTGCTGCACTACGCCGAGTACAGGAACAGGAAAGGGAGGTAATGACAGTGGCACGTAAAGTGCCCTCCGCCACACACCGTTGGGTGGCTTGCGGAGTATAAATGTAGATGTAGATGAAAAGGAGATCCGACACGATATTAGGAGGTATACCTTGACTTTCGTCCGATCAGTATATAATTATGCCATTGAGCGCGCACTGAGGTCAACGGCACGCTCCCATGTACCTCCGGTACGGTTACCGGTCACAAGCGTTTAATACTTCGTCGCACAGAAGTAACGGAAATATTTGGTTTTCTGAAACTTCCTGGCAGATTAAAACTGTGTGCCGGACCGAGACTCGAACTCGGGACCTTTGCCTTTCGTGGGAAAGTGCTCCACCAGCTGAGCTACTCGAGCACGACTCGCGCCCCGTCCTCTAGTGAAGCAGTGCGTATGTGCGCGATTTCGTCACTTTTTCCGCACATTTCAGTTCTGTTCTCTGAAGGAAGCGGGCGAGATTACTGTCAGAGGAACAGAACTGAAATGTGCGGGAAAAGTGACGAAATCGCGCCACATATGCACTGCTTCACTAGAGGACGGGGCGTGTGTCGTGCTTGGGTAGCTCAGCTGGTGGAGCACTTTCCCACGAAAGGCAAAGGTCCCGAGTTCGAGTCTCGGTCCAGCAGACAGTTTAAATCTGCCAGGAAGTTTCAGGAAACAAAATTTTTCTGTCATTTCAGTAACCAACATTTTTTCTATGCTATTACCTGATCGACATTATTGATCATAGTGAATTGTTATGCTTCGATTACAATTTTTGTTTCCGCTACAGTTCTTGAACTTATCACGAACACCAGATTACGTGGTGCGTCCTGAAAACAAGAAGGAAATGTATAGTTAAGCGATCCGTTCTCATCAAGACCATTAGGTACGGAGCTCCCGCTGAGTTTACCGATCGGCTGTCGCAGTGGTTAACACTCTGGACTCGATTTCGTGATGTTGACATTCAACTCCACGTGCGGCCATTTTTATTTAGGTTTCCTGTGATTTGCTTAAATCTAACTAGACAAATGCCGCGTGATTACTTTGAAAGGGCACGGCCGATTTTCTTCCCTATCCTAGAAAGAATCCGAACTTGTCCTATGTGTGTACTGACGTCGTCGTCGTCGGGGCTTTAAATCCTACTATTCCTTGTTCGCCGACTTATAGAAAACGATGTGAAGGGTGAGACGTCTTTTAAAGGTAGCATCCTGCAATCAGACGGAGGGATTTAGCGATGCAGTGAAATAGCTAATTAATTATCAGACAACAATTTCATTCTACTTTCCCATATCGAAAGTGTGTTGTATGCCATTACCAGTAGTCCTTACAACTCGGTCTCTGCCACAGCTGTGGTGGCGGCTTTTAAGTCCAAGTACTGCAAGCCACAATTGTCGATAATAATACCTAGTCATTCTACGATTTTTGATACCATGAAGGTAAATGAATTAGCGAATGGTAAAACGAAAGAGATCGACAATCTACTCGTTGACACTGTGAGGGAGACTTACCTACTATTTCCTTTTAGTAGCTAACGACAAATTTATCAGACTAGTTCAGACACGCTTTAGGAGGACTCTGTCAAACAAACCGTCAGTTAATCGTTGTCTGGAAAACAGGGAAGTTGTTGGCAATACATTGGCTGAAATCAAACATGTTGCGCAGATTGCGGACATCTGAATCGACATAAATGCACAAAGTTTTGGCAGCGACAGTGCACTTCAGTGAGCAGTACAAACAGCAGCCTTTTGTTCTGGACATTGTTCACATTACTGGTTGACATACTTCCGAAAACATTGCGAGCAGTGCTCAAACAATATTGTTTCTGAATAGGGAAGAAGTGATTATGTTTTCTCTTGTCACTGACAACGAAAGTGTTATCGTGGTTGTAGCAAGGAAAATGAATGTTGTTCATTTGGGTTGCGCTGCTCACACAGTTACTTTAGTGGTATCAGACGTGTTCAACCACCCTGAATCAGTAGCACGGAGGTCCTTAAGTCAGAAATGTCACAAAATCGACAGGTTTTTCAGAAGAAAGGCTGTAAAACTGGTAGACTGCCACGTTCAGCCGATCAAGTAACAGTAAAAGCTGAATCAGGAGGCCCCTCCCCCAAGTGAAACTGAACGTGCTAATGGATGCAGCGCCCGACTTGGTCAGAGACCCCTCATAATGACATACTCATATGTCAACTGTGAGGTTCAGACGGCAGAAGAGTGGAACGCTTTGGGAGACTGCCTTCCTCTACTGAAAGTTCGAGTTAACTTAAGAGTGCCTGGGGAGCAATTCACAGTATCCTCCGTTGTAGTCCCATTGGTCCCAGGATGCCAAAGAGCAGTGATAGACGCAACCCAACTACGAAGACAGACCCTTTCAAAAAGGATAACTCTTTATGATAAAGGCAGCACCGGCATCTGTGCCAAAGCGAGTAATTTGGACCATTCGTTCAAATATTAAAAATTTTGAAGATGTTGAAAATGCTGAAAACAATGTGAGGGAGCTCGCAATGGAAATCATTCAAACTCGAAAAAGTGGCATCTTGGTTGATGGTATGGTGACTCAGATTCAGGGAGCCGAAACGCAAAAAGATGATGATGGTGGTGATGATGAAGGTAGTGATGATGATGGTGGTGATGATGAAGGTGGTGGTGATGGTGGTGGTGATGGTTATGATGATGGTGGTGGTGGTGATGGTGGTGGTGATGGTGGTGGTGATGGTGGTGGTGATGGTGGTGGTGATGATGATGATGGTGGTGATGATGATGATGATAATGGTGGTGATGATGATGATGTGGACCTTTTCGCATGGCACGAAAAGCAAATTTGAGTCAGTGCCATGGAGATTTGTTAATGCACAAGAGGACATGCAGCTCGACTTGTGTAATAAGCTACTAGACGTAGAGGAGAGACCTGATCCACTAGCTTTTTGGAAGTAGTTCCACAAGTCCATGCCATCTTTCACTAACACTACCTGAAAGTATTTATGTTTTACGACTACTTCGACCCCCTCGGGACAGGACAATCACGCACAGAGGAGGAACCGGCTGAAATCGAAGACATTAGACAAGATGATGTTTTTAAACGCTCATCAAAATTACGCATTTAAATAAATAATCTGCAGTTCTACTATCTGACAGCTCTGGTTTGGTTGAAATTATTAAGACCTTTCTTGTAACTGAAATGTGTTTAACTAATATGTCGCCCATTTGACAAAAATCAATACGCACCTACGCATTTTGTTTTCTATGAATTCAGCTAGTTAACTGAAATATATTTGTGCTCATAGTAACATTGAGCGAGCACACAAACAGCTTATTAGAAGAAGAATGTGTGATTCAACTAAATAATTTTGAGGTCTTAATTTAAAACTGTGAACTCACTGGCGAGGCAGCGGAGTAGCGTGTCTGTTCCCTTTGCGCCATACTTGTATTGACTCCTCGTCATTTCGAATTGGTTCTGCCGGACAACCTGAATGTGGGTATTAATAGATTTCCCTCACGCTATTCTAGGCCAGTTCAGGACTGGTTTTTACGCCCCAGCTACGTAAATACCACACGAAAAACGCATCTGTAGTAGCACAAATATGCAGAAACATGTCAAGACCGCCTTTGTATCTGTAGTAGCACAAATATGCAGACCGCCTTTGGAGATAACCTTAGACTGCATCGTTCAGATTTTTGTGTTTCAAGTGTTGTAAAAAGTTGCAAAGTTTGGAATTCGGTAGTGCTTGATGTATTGGTAAACAAAGAAGCTTTAACTCTTATGTGAATATACATATGAATGGGAGAAATCATGTGACCGAACAGAAAGTGACCCCTAAGTTAAATTCGGTGTGATATACAGTATCTACAAGGATGTATAGTGAAGCTATATTAATTAAAGGAATGTAAAGGAAATTAGCGAATAAATACAAATAATTCTAACGAAAAAATACTTACAAAGCAAGTGGTTAAATGATTAAGTCACCAAACAATTAAGAAAATTACATCTTACAGTATTTGCTTTGTTTTCGAGTCATCTCAGCGTTTATGGAAAGAGAATTACCGGCGATGGGTGCAAACCGGCGGAAAGAAGGAGAAATAAAGTTTCAACAAATTTAAATTAAAGAGTGGTCGTTCGTTTATATAAAAATAAGTGTACAGTGAAGCGCACTGAATAAATCCTTTTCTGTTTGCAGGCTAAAAGTTTGCAAGTATCCTAATCAAGTAGTGAACACTGTCATTGCTTCAAATTCAGATAGAGCTGTTGATACGTTATACTCGTGCTTCAAATCGCGGCAGATTGTCGTTAATTGTATATACCAACGAGAGCAGCTTAGCTTTTCACACGTGATGATGGTGGCTAGGTGGTCCGAAGAAATATTATGTGCAGATAACAGTTTGATCCGGTTGAAGACCCGACAAGAATTTGATCTATTAATGCGCCGGGAAAGTCTACACAGTCATAGAAGATCATGTATTCAACAACCTACTGCAGCGTATAGTGTGTCTTGTGGTAGTGAAAAACGAATGTTACGGGTATATTGTTCCAGCGGCAACGTCGTTAGAAACAGGCTAAGATTCCAAGCCTTCAGCTATATAAAAGTTTTCTACTCACCCTATGGGTTTGAGTGCTTTCACTTAAAGGTGGGGCTTGGAGGGGGGGGGGGGGGGGGGCGTTCTGGTCGAGAGGCACGAAAATGGATGGGTGAAGTTTAGAATTTTTTTTTATAAATTGGAAATTTTATCATTTTATTATACATACGTTCGTGTATGAAATTTCTTTCATCTGACAACAGATAAAAAAAAGACGCCTTCAGCCTCTGTCAAAGTGCGCTTCTCGCGGTGCGTCCTGACTTGCAGCAAGCGTTGTACAGACTCCTGGCTATTTCGGAACCCCATAAAAATAGAAACTTCTTAAATTAGAATGAATTTGTTGGCTATCACAATGAGGTTTTGAAAAAAAATATCTCGCAAGATATTTTTGACATGTTTTTCTAAATTAAAATCCTTACAAAAAATTTTAAAATTAGAATGGCAAAAAAGCACTCGCTAAGACCCCCTAAATTTAGTTATGTTTCATTTAAAAAATATCTGATGACTCGGTCAATCTGCAGAGTGTGTGAAGCGCTCCGCGCGGTGGAAAACGTTGTTCCGAGCAAGACGCGTTTAAAGCTTGGGGTAGCAAGCAAAACGTTAGTTCAAAACTTTCGGTTAAATGATATTCCACGACTTAACTCCTCTCACATAGTCTGATTCGGAATTTGGTGCAGTAATTTTCTCACTCCGGGCTCTTTTAACAAACAGATGTTTTTGCAGCGCTGTGGCCATGCCTTTCCTGTCAGGTTACTCCGCGAAGTTTTTGTTGTTACCCCTATGACGATTCCTAGCACGTTCAAGGCCTTGAGAATAGGTGACTAACCTTCGCTTAATGTACCTACAAGAATATGTGCTGCTATTTCAACAGTTTTTTGCACAATGAACGTGTTTTGGTACCATTTTCCAAATGCACATGTTGAAGCTCTTGTCATCATCATGTGTACTGGCACCGGTGCATCTTCTAAGCAAATCTTCATTGGACAGAAATTCGTGTACTGGTCGAATCTTTTCTCGAGCTACCTACTGTTGCCTAAATTTCGGTCGGCTCACGGTTCCATTCAACAAGCTGTAACTTTTAAAATACTTTGAGAATCGAAAAATCCTCGTTCAATACTCTTTATACTTCAGGGATGCAAATTATGTAAGAAAAGAAACTTTTTTTCATAGGTCTCGACCAGAACCTCTCCCCAACAAGAGACAACCGTCTGACACAAGTTTCTGACGTATATGTCAGTTATCTGAATGCGTGCGATCAGAAAGAAAAATGGAAACGTGAATTTGTTGGAAAATTTCTGGTAAAGTTTGATGCAGCTGCAAAGGATACTGCGTACAATGCCTCGTGCTTCTTATTCTGGAGTACTGTTCGACTGTTCAGAATCGTCAACAGATTACATTTAAGAATAAGATCTAATTAATTCAGAGGCGCGCTGCTGTCGTATTTGTAATGAAACAGTTTTAGAATGCTACATCGAAATTCCCTTCATACTTCTAGGACTTGAAGACCAGTGCCCGAATATCAGCACTGAGAAAAAAAAGAAAAAAAACAATCGAAATCACCTTTATAGATTTCTGAGGCCTCTTAAGTACAAGAGAGTTGTCCATAGATCCGCTTGATGCGTGCTAGTGTTGAAATTGCAATGTTGCTGGTTCGATTCTCGGTAGACGTACCTCTCTTTCTTTTTTTATTGGAATTATAAATTTGTTATCAAATTGAATCTTAATTAAAATTATTGAATCATAATTTTCTAAAAAAACTTTTTGTTTTTAATTACTCATGACACGAAAATACGAAATGTTTCATCGTTAAATGAAAAAAAGTGTAACTCAGTAATACTGTTCTTTACCTTACGTTTGTAATTTTACTAATCTCTAGGAACAGAAAAGTAATTTGTTTTATGTCTCTTGTTTCGCATTTTTGTACCAAATTGTAATACATTGTTAGTTGCGGGAGGTGACCCCAGCAGTGGGGGAGAAAAAAATAGTATGAAGTTCAGGATGAAGCAACCCTTCCTTCCTCTGGACGTGGGTCGAGATTGGTGGTGGTGACTGGAATCGAACGCGGCGGACATCGCTGAACGAATTAGGCGTTTATCCATATATAGTATAGAGATGTCGTCACCGGTGGAGTGGAAGCCGTTCGCTCTTGGATGGCGGAGTAAGGCGCAGAAGCTCAGCGAACCCCTCTTCAAGCAGGACCGCCTCGGGCAGCGGCGTTGATGTCAGCAGGACGACAGTAGCTGACAGGGACTGCGCGCCGCGGCCGATGAATGAAAGGCACGTCCAGGCTGCTGGCCCGCTTCGAGCCACCGATCACAGCATAGGGAAGGACGGTACTCAACCCTTCGCCCCCCAACATGACCGACGTCGGATGAGTGTGCCCCTCTTGAACGGTCGCGACAAGGTTGTCCACAACGACAGGGCAGCCAGGCAGCAGCTACCACTCCGGACTCGAGCACACATCCCACCACGGAGGTGGGCGCCCTCAGACTGTAGTAACCCAGTAGGAGACTCAGCGGTGTGAAGACGTCAGGTTGTCTGCGGACTATGTTTCTGCTCAGGCTGATGCATTTAACTTGGGGGGCGAAGTGCATCACCAAGTACTTCGAACTGTCTTCGTCTCAAACTTGCTGGCGGCGTAGTTCGGCATCACAAACACACTTGGCCTTGCCTCACGGCCGCCAGCTAGAGATGTTGTGGGTACGGCCAGAGTTCAGAGGAGTACCGAATCGAGCGACGGGCGTGGCGGATCGCCGTCCGGCTTAGCTGCTTAGTCGAAGGCCTCATCCCGTTCCCAAGTACGACGATACGGAAGAAGACAACTGACTGGCCTGAAGAGACGGACGTGTGCGCCACAGTGTCCACAACTCAAGCTGCAACCAGTCCCAGAACGCCACATGGGGTGCACCGCAACTTCTCAAACTTCTCATTACAGCTATTACGGCGGAACACCAGGAATGTTCGGATTGGTCGTTGTAAGACTCGGAGCGCGACAACCAGCGCCGCAGAAGAGAGAAAAATGCCTTACTGCCGGAAGACAGGACTCTGCAGCAACGCAGAGAGGCAGCTCAAGGAGTTACAGGAAGACAAAGGGCGTCACGGACGCCTCAAACGGCAGGCAAATACCGCTCCTTAAGACGGCGAGCAGAGGAAGAACAACAAACCTGTCGCTACAGTTCCGCGCTTCAACAAGGGGCGCATGACGATAGCGTTGGTCGACAAGCGTGGCTCGTTTACACTCGTTGCTAGACAAGAAAGTCGGGCACGCGCGCCAGTCTTGGAAGGCAGCGTCGAGACGCAACTCAGCGACTCAGGCAGCGCTTTCGCAATGCTGGAGAAGGAACACGAAGGCGGCGCTATCATAACAGCAGCGTCTACAGAGAAAGATCCGACCCCAACTCTCTCAGCCAAGAACCTGCCGGAGCTGAGACCACCACCAATCGTTCTAGAGTTAAAGACGAGTACCGTAGCTTCCTGCAACAAATATCGCAGTGAGCCAAGACTGACCTCACTGCGAAATCAGCAAAACAAGATCTGGTCCGGCTTAGCATCCGCACCTGCAATGATTCGCGAAGAGTATAGCGGCCCACGATAGTAACAGATTTACACTTACACAAAGCATCCTGACAAGATGGTAAACCAAGGCTTCGTGTCTCGTGGCTTCCCGCTCCAATGCAGCCCGATTACCTAAAAGAAGAATTGGAAGGTCTCGGTTTCGGGATTTGCACTGTTGTGCGAATGAAACAGCAGGACGCCGGAGAAGATGGTCCACTCACCTTGACCGTTGCCACGGACAACACCGGCAGTCGGAAGTTGTCCGGCCTCGCCATGTTGTTGAAGACGGCGGTCATTGTATAAAATTTCAAGTCGAGACGAATATCACGTCAGTGCTTTAGGTGTTAGTGCATCGGGCATGTGGCACGCCACGTTTCAGTGCCTGAAATCCGCGCGAAGTGTGCTGGTGGCTTTCCAGCCCAGCAATGCACACTGAAAAGAGAAAAGGAGCCAGCGTGTGAGTACTGTGGAGGTTGAAACGTGGCCAGCTATCGCGGCGGCGAGAAACTGAAAGCTGCGTTAGCTCGTCAACGTATAATACTGTACAGGGCGCGACAGAAGACCACAGCCGCACGCTCCACCGTCCGCGCCGTCAAGGGGCGAAATGTCAGAAAGGTGAGGAGGTCCACCCTCCGACGTACCACAGAGTGCGAGTAGGGCGTGCGATGTCGCCGCCGCAGAGCTACCATAGACGCCGGCCACAGACGCAACAGCCGGGGCATCTCCAAATAAGATGGCGCGCATGGGCCAGGAAGCGTATTCTGCATTGGCAGCAAGCAGGTTGCACGAGATAGATGTGCAGGGCGGGTCACACGCACCAGTGGCGGCGGGACGGGAGGCAAACTTCGCCCGTACAGCACATAAGAAGACCAGGCGGGACGTTGACACCGCGGAAGGCGGCGACTGGGATCACGCTGAAGTCGCTGACTGCAACACCTCGGCGCTATACTCGAGCTATGCCGATACTGCGGGAAGTGGCGACATCGGCAGCCTGGTCTTCATCCTCGGAAGAATGTTCGACCGCATGATGGGAATGGTCGAATGGATGCCACAGGAGATGGTTGTTGTAACGAAGATTGTTGCGTGAGGAACAAAGCTGCCATCTGGGCAGCGGTAGGCGGCTCTTCCCTAGCGCGCGAGCGGCGCGATAGGTTGTTCCTCCGACCACCAACATACCTCTGTGCCGGCGCCAGAGGAAGCTTGTGCTGGTGGGAAGGGTCCAGCCGATGACAAGCACAAAGAGAAGCCAGGGCCTCATCCAGTACGATGGGAGCACGGATTCTCCGTGTTCTAACGCTCCATCATCCCTGGAGGCTGAAGGGGACCTCCGTGAATACACCCACAGTCGATGCACACGGCTGAGAGAGAGCGGGTGTGTGTGGTTGGGGGGGGGGGGGGGGGGATGATCTGATTCAAGCCATATGTATGCGAACCAGGCTCGCTTTCCTCTCGCCAGCGCTTTAGACCGTAATCTCGAACGATTAGCGCGCTTGCTCGCCAGCATGAAGCCGTAGTGACTTTACTTGGTCTGCTTTTCTCATCCGTACAGCTGTTCTGGACTTCGCTTTTCAGAAGCGGTTGCGAGTGTATTTTGCATCGTCTGTGTATTGAATAAGAACTCTTGCACTCTGAACTTTCGTCTTACTTCATTGTGGGTGGTCACCGTAATGACGCCACCTCTCTCCCTATGATTTCGTTTTGCTAAGATTTCACCAGGCAACTCAATGCTCAAAACTGGGTCGTGGCGCAACAGTATTACTAATATCCGCATTTTCCTGTGATTAGGCATTAAATATAAAAAGTAGTTATGTTAAAAAGTTAAGAGTTTGTATCTGTAAATTAACGTTTGTAGTTGGTAATAAATGTAGAAGGGAATGGGATGAACCTAACCAAATGACGCCCTCGGGCGAGAGCTTTAGACGGCGACGCTTCTGTGTGTGTTGCAGCGACGCCAGCGGCGGCGGCTGCGGCGCAGAGCGGGCACCGGCTGTCGGCGGCGGGGGTGGGCGCGGGCGCGGGGGCGGGCCCGCGACGGCTGTCGGACGCGGACTGGCTGCTGCTGGAGGCGCTGGACACGCGCCGCTCGCGGCCGCTGCACACGGGCCGCTTCCTCACCATGCACAAGCGCCGCCGCAAGCGCCTCACCACGCGCCAGCTGCAGCAGGACCCCGCGCTGCTCGACGACATCCACCACGGGCAGGTGCAGGTCAGTCGCGCGCCACAGCGGCCGGGAGCTCTAGTCGCCATTACCACTACACTGTTGCCAATGTACGGGGGTCACTCCAAAAGCAATGTACACTATTTTTTTTAAAATCCATCTTTTATTCTACATGTTTGAAAATTTTACAGTGTGTAGATACATCCTTTAGGAACAATATTTTCATTTCTCCACATAATTTCCATCCCTCTCAAACGCCTTACGCCATCTTGGAACCAGCGCCTGTCTACCCGCATGGTAAAATTCTGGACCAACCTGTTGGAGCCACTGTTTGTCAGCGTGTACAAGGGAGTCATCATCTTCAAACCTTGTTCCACGAAGAGAGTCTTTCAGTTTCCCAGAGAGATGGTAGTCACATGGAGCCAGGTCAGGACTGTAAGGCGGGTGTTTCAGTGTTGTCCATCCGAGTTTTGTGATCGCTTCCATGATTTTTTTGACTGACATGTGGCCGTGCATTGTCGTGCAACAGCAGAACATCCTGCTTTTGCCGATGTGGTCGAACACGACTCAGTCGAGCTCAGTTTCTTCAGCGTCGTCACATATGTATCAGAATTTATGGTGGTTCCACTTGGCATGATGTCCACAAACAAGAATCCTTCGGAATCGGAAAACACCGTAGCCACAACTTTTCCAGCAGAAGGTGTGGTTTTGGATTTTTTTTTCTTGGGTAAGTTTGCATGATGTCACTCCACTGATTGCCTCTTCGTCTCTGGTGAAAAATGATGGAGCCATGTTTCATCACCTGTCACAATTCTTCCAAGAAATTCATCTCCACCATTCTCATGTTGTTTTGTGGTCTTCAGTCCTGAGACTTGTTTGATGCAGCTCTTCATGCTACTCTATCCTGTGCAAGCTCCTTCATCTCCCAGTACCTACTGCAACCTACATCCTTCTGAATCTGCTTAGTGTATTCATCTCTTGGTCTCCCTCTACGATTTTTACCCTCCACGGTGCCCTCCAATGCTAAATTTGTGATCCCTTGATGCCTCAAAACATGTCCTACCAACCGATCCCTTCTTCTAGTCAAGTTGTGCCACAAACTTCTCTTCTCCCCAATTCTATTCAATACCTCCTCCTCGCATTCGGGAGGACGACGGTTCAATCCCGCGTCCGGCCATCCTGATTTAGGTTTTCCGTGATTTCCCTAAATCACTCCAGGCAAATGCCGGGATGGTTCCATTGAATGGGCACGGCCGACTTCCTTCTCCGTCCTTCCCTAATCTGATGAGACCGATGACCTCGCTGTTTGGTCTCTTCCCCCAAACCAACCAACCAACCAATACCTCCTCATTAGTTACGTGATCTACCCACCTTATCTTCAGCATTCTTCTGTAGCACCACATTTCGAAAGCTTCTATTCTCTTCTTGTCCAAACTAGTTATCGTCCATGTTTCACTTCCATACATGGCTACACTCCATACAAATACTTTCAGAAACGACTTCCTGGCGCTTAAATCTATACTCGATGTTAACAAATTTCTCTTCTTCAGAAACGCTTTCCTTCCCATTGCCAGTCTACATTTTATATCCTCTCTACTTCGACCATCATCAGTTATTTTGCTCCCTAAATAGCAAAACTCTTTTACTACTTTAAGTGTCTCATTTCCTAATCTAATTCCCTCAGCATCACCTGATTTAATTTAACTACATTCCATTATCCTTGTTTTGCTTTTGTTGATGTTCATCTTATACCCTCCTTTCAAGACACTATCCATTCCGTTCAACTGCTCTTCCAAGTCCTTTGCTGTCTCTGACAGAATTACAATGTCATCGGCGAACCTCAAAGTTTTTATTTCTTCTCCATGGATTTTAATACCTGCTCCGAATTTTTCTTTTGTTTCCTTTACTGCTTGCCCAATATACAGATTGAATAACATCGGGGAGAGGCTACAACCCTGTTTCACTCCTTTCCCAACCACTGCTTCCCTTTCATGCCCCTCGACTCTTATAACTGCCATCTGGCTTCTGTACAAATTGTAAATAGCCTTTCGCTCCCTGTATTTTACCCCTGCCACCTTCAGAATTTGTAAGAGAGTATTCCAGTTAACATTGTCAAAAGCTTTCTCTAAGTCTACAAATGCTAGAAACGTAGGTTTGCCTTTTCTTAATCTTTCTTCAAAGATAAGTCTTAAGGTTAGTATTGCCTCACGTGTTCCAACATTTGTACGGAATCCAAACTGATCTTCCCCGAGATCGGCTTCTACCAGTTTTTCCATTCGTCTGTAAAGAATTCGCGTTAGTATTTTGCAGCTGTGACTTATTAAACTGATAGTTCGATAATTTTCGCATCTGTCAACACCTGCTTTCTTTGGTATTGGAATTATTATATTCTTCTTGAAGTCTGAGGGTATTTCGCCTGTCTCATACATCTTCCTCACCAGATGGTAGAGTTTTGTCATGAATGGCTCTCCCAAGGCCATCAGTAGTTCTAATGGAATGTTGTCTACTCCCGGGGCCTTGTTTCGACTCAGGTCTTTCAGTGCTCTGTCAAACTCTTCACGCAGTATCTTATCTCCCATTTCATCTTCATCTACATCCTCTTCCATTTCCATAATATTGTCCTCAAGTACATCGCCCTTGTATAAACCCTCTATATACTCCTTCCACCTTTCTGCCTTCCCTTCTTTGCTTAGAACTGGGTTGCCATCTGAGCTCTTGATATTCATACAAGTGGTTCTCTTCTCTCCAAAGGTCTCTTTAATTTTCCTGTAGGCAGTATCTATCTTACCCCTAGTGAGACAAGCCTCTACATCCTTACATTTGTCCTCTAGCCATCCCTTCTTAGCCGTTTTGCACTTCCTGTCGATATCATTTTTGAGACGTTTGTATTCCTTTTTGCCTGCCTCATTTACTGCATTTTTATATTTTCTTCTTTCATCAATTAAATTCAATATTTCTTCTGTTACCCAAGGATTTCTATTAGCCCTCGTCTTTTTACCTACTTGATCGTCTGCTGCCTTCACTACTTCATCCCTCAGAGCTACCCATTCTTCTTCTACTGTATTTCTTTCCCCCATTCCTGTCAATTGTTTCCTTATGCTCTCCCTGAAACTCTCTACAACCTCTGGTTCTTTCAGTTTATCCAGGTCCCATCTCCTTAAATTCCCACCTTTTTGCAGTTTCTTCAGTTTCAATCTGCAGTTCATAACCAATAGATTGTGGTCAGAATCCACATCTGCCCCTGGAAATGTCTTACAATTTAAAACCTGGTTCCTAAATCTCTGTCTTACCATTATATAATCTATCTGATACCTTTTAGTATCTCCAGGATTCTTCCAGGTATACAACCTTCTTTTATGATTCTTGAACCAAGTGTTAGCTATGATTAAGTTATGCTCTGTGCAAAATTCTACAAGGCGGCTTCCTCTTTCATTTCCCTTTTTAAATTTTCTAACCTACCTGCCTGATTAAGGGATCTGACATTCCACGCTCCGATCCGTAGAACGCCAGTTTTCTTTCTCCTGATAACGACGTCCTCTTGAGTAGTCCCCGCCCGGAGATCCGAATGGGGGACTATTTTACCTCCGGAATATTTTACCCAAGAGGACGCCATCATCATTCAACCATACAGTAAAGCTGCATGCCCTCGGGAAAAATTACGGCTGTAGTTTCCCCTTGCTTTCAGCCGTTCGCAGTACCAGAACAGCAAGGCCGTTTGGGTTATTGTTATAAGGCCAGATCAGTCAATCATCCAGACTGTTGCCCCTTCAACTACTGAAAAGGCTGCTGCCCCTCTTCAGGAACCACATGTTTGTCTGGCCTCTCAACAGATACCCCTCCGTTGTGGTTGCACCTACGGTACGGCCATCTGTATCACTGAGGCACGCAAGCCTCCCCACCAACGGCAAGGTCCATGGTTCATGGGGGGACCATTTTCATACTGTTCCAAAAGTTCGCTGCATACCGTTTTTCTTGTTTTTTTGTGAGCCACTGTCAACATCCTGGGAATCCACCTGGCACAAACCTTTTTAACGCCAACACTTTCAGTATTCTGCAAACACTTCCTTCCCCTGTCCGAACGTAGCGTGACAATTTGTTCACTGTGATGCGTCTAATTTCGAAAACAAGCGGGAGGGATGTATCTAAACACTGTAAAACTTTCACACATGCAGAATGCAAGCTGTATGTTTACAAAAATAGTGTGCATTTCTTTTGGAGTGACTCTCGTATTGTGCGAGGCGACAGATGAGTCGGAAGACCATCAAAAATTTGGAAGGCACAAATGTAGTTTCGGCGGCTGAGGAAGGCCTAACGCGTGACAGATGAAAGTAATCGTCAATTTTTGATCATCACCTCGAAAAATATCAAGTTAGGACCATGAAACTTCGAAAAAATCGCCAACAGGGAATGGTTAGGTGGAGTGATCGGTTGTGGAAGTTTGCATTTTTACTGTTCAAAAATCTACTTTTTTTCCGAAGTAACAATCAGAACTTCGTCACTACTACTCCTAGTTACATACTATGGCCGAAGTGCATTTCATGTGCCCAAGAATTTTTAGCCAACAGCGCATCGGTATCGCACCTCACTGGGATGTCGCGTGTAGGCACTAGACCAATTAGATTAGAATGTAAATCTGAGCTACTGTGACACCACACGTCATGCAACACGTTAGTAATCCTTTGTTCCTCCTAGCTTAATAAGTCCCTATTGCAAGGAATCCACCAGCTCTACAACATTGACGTTTAGGGGTAACCTGGTAGTGTGACGAAGTGCGGTGTCATCTTGGCCGCAATGAGTGCTGTAGCTACAGCTGCATGTCCCCAAAATATCGGACAAAGCTGCCGAGCTTATTTTGTGTTGAGAAGTACACGCGCCGAGCTCCAGAGATTATCGTCGGGAAGCTACGAGGTGCAAGTCGTCTAATTCATAATTTACATTCGCTCTTTAGTGAGATGAAGCCACTTTTCCAGTTACGAGAAAGTTTTATGTTAGCTTCGTATTTCGTGAATCGAGTGCGGAAAATTGCGAGAAACGGTGAAAAAAAAGTGAAAACTTGCCGAACAAGCTAGGAAGAACATTTTTAACCTTTTGACGTCAGCATACGTTGCATTATTCATTCTGACGTCGCACATCACGTCACTCAATGCGCACTTTCGTTTACACATTTTAAAATTACTTCTCAGGTGAAGCGTAACCCAGTGTGATCAAAGGTGAAGTTTATCAGATAGTGTCAGAGATCTGAGTTTTAAAAGACTGAGATATGCAAGGAACATATTTAAAATAAGTCTTTCAAATTGCTAAAATAACTACGACTAGCGAAATCTGTCTGTTTACCATGCACTGAAGCGCCAAAGAAACTGGTATAGGCACGCGTATTCAAATACAAAGATATGTAAACAGGCAGAATACGGCGCTGCGGTCGGCAACGCCTGTATAACACAACTACTGTCTGGCGTAGTTGTTAGATGGGTTACTGCTGCAACAATGGCAGGTTATTAAAATTTAAGTGGGTTTAAACGTGGTGTTATAGTCGGCGCACTAGCGATGGGACTCAGCATCTCCGAGGTAACGATGAAGTGGGGATTTTCCCGTACAGCCATTTCACGAGTGGACCGTCAATATTAGGAATCGCTGCGGTCGGAAAAATGCTGTAAGAACAGGACCAACTACGACAGAATAGAATCGTTCATCGTGACGGAAGTGCAACCCTTCCGCAGACTGCTGCAGATTTCAATGCTGGGCCATCAACAAGTTTCGGCGTGCGAATCATGCAATGAAACATCTTCGATATGGGCCCTCGGAGCCGAAGACCCACTCGTGTATCCTCGACGACTGACTGTACGACACAGCTTTACGCTTCGTCTAGGCCCGTTGATTACGGGAAACATGTTGCCTGGTCTGACGAGTCTCGTTTCAATTTGTATCGAGTGGATGGAAGTGCAGAGGTACGGAGACAACCTCATGAACCCATAGACCCTGCATGTGAGCAGGGGACTGTTCAAGCTGGTGGAGCCTCTGTAATGGTATAGGTCGTGCGCAGCTGAGGGGATATGGGACCCCTGATAGTCTAGGTATGACTGGCAGGTGACACGTACGTAAGCATCCTCTCTGATCACCTGCATCCATTCACGTCCATTGTGCATTCCGACGGACTTGAACAGTTACAGCATGACAGAGGGACAACCCACACGTCCAGAATTGATACTGAGTGGCTCCAGGAAAACTCTTCAGAGTTTAAACAATTCCGCTGACCACCAAACTCCTCAGACGTGAACATTATTGAGCTTACCTGGGATGCGTTGTAACGAGCTGTTCAGATCTCCACCCTCTCGTACGCTTACGGATTTATGGTCAGCCGTGCAAGTGTCAGTTCCCTCCAGCACGTACTGACATTAATCGAGTCCATGCCAAGTCGTGTTGCGGCACTTCTGCGTGTTCGTGGGGGCACTACGCCATGCTAGGCAGGTGTGCCAGTTTCTTTGGCTCTTCAGTGTATATTCAGGCTTCTTGATTTTGTAGAGCTATATTTCCAGTTTTCCAACAGATTTAGGGTCTTACCATTGGCTTCCTCGTGTAGTATTACCAAATTGTTTTCTATTCTGTTGGTAATATGTTCGGTTTCTAGCGTATTCTGTGCAATAACTGATTTTTCAAAGTGGCAGAGTTTGAAAGCAGTGATGTGTTCTTGAAACTGGGTTTTGAAATTTTTGGCTGTTTTTCCTACATAGCAGGCTGGGTAACTGGTGCTTGATACTTTATACACTCCACTGCTATTGAATTTTTGGTTATCTGTTTTTATGCTGTGAACTAGTTGATGTCCAAACTTATTATTAGCGGAGAATGCAATTGTTACATTGTTTCTTTGTCAATAGGTTAGCTATTTTTTGTGATTTGGCGCCTAGGTGTGTCATACTTGCTAATATTTTCTCATCTTTCTTAGTGTGGAAATTTGTTGTCTTATTTTTGTGCATTTGTGTGATCATTACTTCTGTCTGTTTGGCCATTGTTTATGGCAATACTTTCTATTGTGTCCAATTCTGTCCTAAGGCTGTTCTCTTTTAAGTCAAGTGTGTGTGCTCTGTGTAGTAAGGACCTAAAGGCAGCATGTTTGTGTGCAGTTGGATGACATGACGAGTTGTCAGTTGTTAAGTCTCTCTCTCTGCTCTTCTGTGAATTTTATGTTTTTGTGGAAAGAATTGAATGCTGCAAGTTGCTTCCCAACCTGTTCTCCGTCAAAGACGCAATACAACATCCTCTGTGAGGCATGATTATAAGGTGTACCTTTGACTTACTCATGGCGATCAAGATAAAAGATGAGTCCCACGTACTGTACGTCGCAACTGCTGCATGACTGGACGAAAGGAGAGCGTAAGCTTTTACTTTTCGGAATCCCTGGCGAGAACCAGTGGATCACACAAATGACTCCTACTTTGTGCTCTGATGAGCTACCACATCCAGATTTTACACGATTTACTCCATTTGTAGATGCATAGCGACCAAAAACCGGAAACAGCTAAAGAAAATACGTTCGACGCGTATTACTCTAATCCCTCACAGTCCTCAACTTCTCACCAGTTTAATCAGCCTGAGCTGAACGACCTTGTACGTCATTTTGGTCTTTCTAAACTTGCAACTGAAGTTAGCCTCTAGATGACAAGAAAAAATGTGTACTGTGCTATAGTGTACAAATGTCACATTACCGAAAGCGGACAGAAGTCTTACTTTCATATTTTACAGAAGAAAATAAGTTTGTTCATTGCCATGATGTCCCAGGAACCTAGGAATTACGCTGTACAATCGAAATGAGTGGCGTTTATTTGTAGAGAACTCGAAACCCAATCTGAACTGTGTTGTACTACATAATGGAAATATCTGTGTGCACGTTCCAGTTGGTCATTCTGCGTATTTTCGACAGGAGTATGATGACATGAAGACTGTGATGATCCTAATAAATACCAGGAGCTCAAATGGACTATCTGGGTGGACCTCAAAATGGTTAATTTGCTGCTAAGCCAACAGAGAGGCTTTACAGTCTGCTTTCTGTACATGTGGGACAGCCAAGTGCGAGATGGGCACTGGAACCGGAAGGAAAGGCACATTCGTGAGACTGCAAGCCAATATGCCAAATGTTGTCAACAATCTGATTGTTAGTCGAGAAAAAATAATTTTCCGTCCATTCCATATCAATATGGGTGTCACACTGGGTTTGATTAAACAGATTGTTAAAGCGTTAGATAGAGACGGCGAATGCTTCCAATGCACATTCAGTGCTCTTCTTGCTTTGGCCTTTCAGAAGATCAACGCAAGTGTGTTTAATGAACCCCAAAGTCAAGCAGTTGTACGTGTTTAAGAATTTATCACAAGATGACCGTCATGGAAAGGGCTACATGCATGGCAGTTATGAAAAACTTTCGTGATATTAAAAACGACTGCTAGCTATGAAAGAATCATATGTGATATTTGGTCAATATTTATGTCCTAGGATGTAATATGAATGTCAAAATTCATTTCTTGTACAGTCATCTGGATAAATTCTCTGGCATCTTACGATATGTCAGTGATGAACAAGGTGAATGATACCATCGAGACCTCAAGACTAAACTTTGAAGGGAGATGGGACAGACATACGATAGGAGACTGCTGCTGGAGTGTTCAACGATATCGCCCTATGGTAGAAGAGCTTGAAACGAAAATTTTTAGCCTCTGTAGAACGCGTTAGTTGTAAGTTAAATATGAGTTTTTCTTCAAATGTAACCTTCATTATGGTGTGTGTTTCAGTTTGTACCACTGAATAAATTCAGACTGTGTTTCGATTTAATTTATATTACCCATTTAAGTTAAAGAGTGTAAATCAATTGTTTATCCACCTACATTATGATTTAATGATGAAAACATGAAATGGTAACATTTGGCGACTGCATAGAAACTGGAGCTTTCAGAAAAATGCCGGCCTTAGATCTGAAATCAGCTCCTTTAAATTAGGTAAGAACAACTGCTGGTACCCCAGGGCGTTGACGAGTTGACGAGTGATGTCAGTCAAATGGATGTCTATCTGAACACGAATATTGAAAATAGGAGGCTTCAGCAAAAAAAAAAAAAAAAAAAAATTGTACCCTGACGAGCTTAAAAGTATTGATATAGCATCACAGTATGTCACTCGTACTTCATGAAGTGCCGTGTGTGAAAGTGCACTTGATATAGTAGTTACCATTTTCCGTGCTGTTTCTATACACCTACCAACACGTACGCATGGCGCATCATTACTACTTTGACAATTTTATCTTGATACCTTGTAGATGAATTTTGATTCTGATACTGTGGCAAAAGTTTTTGGCATTCTTACCACTAAGCGGTTAAGTCTATCATAACAGCACTGATGGAATATGAAATGCGTTCACAGGTACCTCAGTTACTCCGCATGCGACAGTGCAAATGATGGAACAGTGTCAGTTCTGAATGAGTCAGTGTGTGGGAACGATCATTTTGACGTAAGGCATTTATTTTGGAGGCTGATAAAAGAAGCTGCGTCATAGAAGACAGTATTTAGATGCTTATTATTGGAGGGTGCCCTTCCAGCCCGTCGTTGGTATACTGGTTTCTTGGTTTTGGAACGAGAAGACTGTATCTTGACGACGATATGCGCCTTGCAGCAGCAGTGACGAGAAAACATTGCTCTTCCAGTTGTTTCCGAAGACCGCCGTGGTAAGCCTGTGTTGGACATAGAATCAACGTCTTTGGTGCATCGCCGGCAACGGTATCACAACTTCAAGAACAATGTCACGTCACTACAACACAGAGCGCAAATCTGACCATTCTCTTGAATGGTGAACTAAAAGAAAGATCACCACGTTCTTACACCATGACAAGACACCAACTCACGTAACTGCATGAATCGTACACCGTGCAACGAGAAAGCTACAAATTTTACGCGAACCACACAATTCACCTTACGTGCATCCTGTCAGTGCATCTCGTTACATAACAGCAAAGGAAATATTTGTCGGTGGCGTTTTCCTTTGCATGAAGAGGCTGTATCATTCTACACCAGTATGGTGAACGGCATTGCCCAGCAGGTGCTGACTAACGTACGTTACAGGTTATCGATCGATCTATCCAGTTACAATGTTTATTTTTGACGAGCAAACGAGCTCACGTACTTGTCACCGTAAAATAATTTCAACCGAAATTACTTATCCCAGACAAACCTCCATATATAATGCAGCATTCGTAAATTTAAAGAAAACTTTAGATTTTGTATACTGCAGTACACTCACTGAAATTAGGTACGTAGATGGAATAAAATACTAGGTGCGTAATGTTATTTGCAACCTGTAAAGAAACCAGACTGCAGTTACACGAGTCGAAGGGCATGAAAAGGGAAGCCATAGGTGGGAATGGGGTGAAACAGGGTTGCAACCTATCCCCAGTGTTGTTCAATCCGTACACTTAGCAAGCAGTAAAAGAAAGCAAGTAGAGATTTGGAAAGGGAAGAAGAAATTAAAAATTTAAGATTTGCTGATGACAGAAATGGCAGAGGACGTAATGGATAGTGCTTTAGAAGAAGTTCTGCGATGAACATCAACCAAAGTAAAACAGAAATAGTGAGTTGTAATTGAATAATTCAGGCAATGTTGAAGGAAATGCGACACTAAAAGTCGTAAATGAGTATTCCTGTAAGGGGCGATTAAAAAGTTTGCGCTTGAGGGCGTTGCTGCAGCGTATACGCAACGTAATATGAGTGTGTTGCGTGCATGTAAGCACCGATATGTAGGCAAGGGATTAGTGTGGCATTCTTCTCTTTCCGACGTGCGTGCGGTAAATGCTGAAACGTTAACTGTGGCGACGTTATTAACAAATGCGTCCAAACAGGACCAACGTGTTGTTACTCTCTTCTTGGCTGTTGAAGCACAAACACTGTTAGACATCCATCGGAGAATGAAGAATGTGTAGGGGGCAGCATGTGTGTCGAAAACCACCGTTGTGGAATGGTGCGCCATCTTCCGTGTTGGTCGGGATTCGACACAAGACGATCTTGGAGGTCAGACTCATCCATCACGGACAGCAGCAATCGGGCGGTTGATGAGGCGTTTAGGGCAGACCCATGCGATTATCACGTCTTCTGTTCCTTATAAAGGCCTTGGAGGTTCGACGATTCCTGTCGTACGAGGATGTGCAGAGGTTGTTGCAGACTTCTTCACGCCAGCAGGTCACGGTGTTTTACCAAACGAGTATCTTCAACGTGGTGCGGCGCTGGGATGATTGCTCCAGTGCTCACGGCGATATTGCCTGAAGCTTTGTGGTCGCCGCTTGCATGCGGGTAGCAAAAAACTGAAGATGGGTGAAGTATAGAGGGTAGAAAATCCAGACTGGCCATAGCAAGGACAGAACTTCCGAAAAAGAAGCATTTGTTAACAACCACTACGAATTTAAGTGTTAGGAAGTTTTTTTAGCGTATTTGTGTGAAGTTTAGCCTTGTACGGAACTCCAACGTGTACAATAAGCAGTTCAAAAAAGAAGAAAATTGAAGCTTTTGAGTGTGTTGCTTCTGGAGAATGCTGAAGATTAGATGGGTAGATTGCGTAACCAATGAGATCCCACTGAATCGAATTGGGGAGAAAATAAATTTGTTGAACGAAGTGACTAAAAGAAGGGATCAGTTGTAGGATACATTCTGCGCAATCAAGGCATTGTCAGTTTGGCATTTGAGGGAAGTATTGAGGCGGGGGGATTAAGTTGTTTAGAGAGATCAAGGGATGAATGCAGTAATCAGGTTCAAACGGATGTAAGCTGCAGTAGATATTCGAAGATGAAGTGACTTGCACAGGATAGAGTAACGTTGAGAGTTAGATCAAACCAGTATTCGGACTGAAGATGACGACGGCTACAGCAACAACATCCGGATCATCGTACTGCCATTCATAGGTGTTAGTATGGCACTGAGTCAACTGTTTATGAACTTGATTGTAGTAACCCTTGGCTTTACATATGTGAGAAAAGTACTAATTGCCTTTCTGGAATCCATGTTTGGTGGTGAGTAGTAGTCACCCTATTTGATAGCACTGATTACCTTTAAGCTATCAGTATGTTATAACATTCTACAACAGATAGATGTTGATCATCTCGAAGGGTACTTTTTCGAATCACTTTTGCTACCCTACTTGTAGAGGGTCTGATCTCTTCTTTCTGCCAACTACTGGGCGCACTTGTTGGAGGTACCTACGGTATGTTATGGTTAAAAGGGGGCCGAGCAGATCCGCAAATGCTGTGAATAATCCGATAGGAATTCCATAGGGACCTGAAGCAAATGCCGGGATGTTTTTTTTTTTTTTTTTTTTGGGAAGGGCACCGTCGTTTTCCTTCCCATCCCCTTCGTACTCCGAGATTGTGCTCCATCTCTAATGACCGCGCTGTCGACGGAACATTAAACACTAATCTTCCTATTTTCGTAGGGACCTGGAGCCTTTTTTAATTCGTTAGGTTTCAGCTGTTTTCAACGTCACTGACATTAGTATCTGTATCATTTACCTTTTCAGTGACAAGAGAGAAGCTAAGGCAGTACTCCTGGATTTGGCTTTGTTACGGAAATTTTATAACGGGTTTCACCATTTCTGCTTACATCAGTTTAAGTTTCTGTGTCATTCAAGAGTATCTGTATACCGACTTCCGTGACAATGGCAGCCTTTATGTTAGTGTCAGTCTGCCGTTGGATTTGTGATAGGTTTTGCAACGCTAGATTACAACTTGTTCTCTGAATTAGGTACAGTCCTCTCATCCCAGCGCAATATCCTTCAATCCAAGGTGTTATACTTTATTTAGTTTGATGTTGCCATTTTGCAAAGTTGCGTTAATTACATGGCAATCAGCATAATTTGTTGTAAAGGTGAATGTCTAGTATAGTTATTATGACGTGATACAATTATCAGCCAGAACATTATGACCACCGACCTAGTAGGCGGTAGTATCGTCACCTGGCGAGGAATGACTGCTAGTCGGACACACGCACGGTGCAGGTGGTCCATGCATGTGCCACTGTCAACACCACGACGTCGGCAACTACGACTTACAAGGGGAGGCCGCCAATTGTGAAATTCAGATTCGATTCATACTGCGCATAATAAAAGCTCATGGCCAGAGGTGTAATGTGGCAAAGCACCAAGATGCACTTCTCAGCCGTTGTCGAGAAAATCGACAGTTAAAATAAACCGTTGCGGTGAAATGCCCTCTACGGTTAATAATTTTATACAGCGTCGTGGCGCAGCGGTAAGCGCTCGGGTTTGTAATCGGAAGGTCCCCGGATCGAATCTCACGCCATGCAACATTTTTTTTATTATTAGTTTTTCGTAATTCAAATATATATATATATATATATATATATACTATTATTGAATTGCTTATGCATTTTGGTGAAGGCGGATCGCTCTCCAATTGTACCGCCTCCATTTTTCCGTTTGTTTAACAGGGTGTACGAAAGCTCTCACGTCCGCACTGATTTTCGACGATGTTATAAGTTGCGCTAGGGACCGCATCTACCTTCTTTCGAAGTTAGCAGGCAACTACGCTTTTATGCGGCGGCTCGTTTCGGCCCATTCAACATCTGTCCTTCAAGTTTAACGAGCGAGTAACGGAGCGTATATTTCATACCTGCCACAGCAAATTTGTGTTCGTGGGGTTTCTATTCTAATTCGAACGTTTGACTTACGCTATACGTATTCGTTTCGGAATATCGTTTCTACGTCTTCCGTTAACTATACTTGGTTAACATTATGAAGACAATTAATAACATTTGTGAAATACAACTTTGTTTGCGGAAAACATAATGCTGTTCGAAGTCGCCAGTTTTTCCACGACAAACGACCTTCAACAACTTATTATATGCATAATTGATGCAACTGATTGCCGGGAATTTTATATATATATATAATGTGTGTGTGTGTGTGTGTGTGTGTGTGTGTGTGTGTGTGTGTGTGTGTGTGTGTGTAGACAAATTTGAATAACAAAAAACAAATACTAAAAAAAAAAAAAAAATTGCATGGCGCGAGATTCGATCCGGCGACCTTCCGATTACAAACCCGAGCGCTTACCGCTGCGCCACGACGCTGTCGATAATTATTAACAGTAGAGGGCATTTCACCGCAACGGTTTATTTTAACTGTCGATTTTCTCGACAACGGCTGAGAAGTGCATCTTTGTGCTTTGCCACATTACACCTCTGGCCATGAGCTTTTATCATGCGCAGTATGAATTGAATCTGAATTTCACAATTGGCGGCCTCCCCTTGTTAGTGGGCACGTTACCATCGACACTGGACGCCAGTGCAGTGGCAGAGCGTTGCATGGGCTGATGAATCCCTCCATCATGCCGATGGGAGGACGCAAATCCGTCATCTCCCAGGGAAACGGCTCCTTGATACCCATACTATGGGGCAGAGACAAGCTGGCGGTGGCTCCATTATGCTCTGCAGAACATCCACGTGGGCGTCCATGGGTCCCTTAGAGGCACCACGATGACCAAGGAGTAACGTACACTGGTTGCGGACCACGTGCACTCCTTCAGTGACGATCATGTTTCCCGACGACAGTGGCATTTTTCAACAAAATAATGCACCATATCACAAGGTGAGGAAAGCGATGGAGTGGTTCGCGGAACACAGTGGCGAGTTCCAGTTGGTGTGCTGGCGCCCCAACTCGCCAGATCTGATGCCGATCGAACACATTTGAGAGATGATGGAGCGTGGCATCAAAACTCATCGCAGTCCTCCCCGGAATTTACAGGAATTAGGTGACTTGTGGTTGCAGATGTGGTGCCAACTCCCACCAGCGACCTGCCAACGCCTCACATGCGCGCGCACACACACACACACACACACACACACACACACACACACACACGAGAGAGAGAGAGAGAGAGAGAGAGAGAGAGAGAGAGAGAGAGAGAGGGGGGGGGGGGGGGGGGAGAGAGAGAAGTGTAAAAATTTTCCTTAAGTAGTAATGTACTGTAAATAGGACTCAGTATTTACAAATGTAAGTAAATATTTTCTTTAAAAATACCGCTATAATCAAGTAGTATTAGGCTACCAATAGCAGATAAATAGCAGCTGTCCAGTATAACTGAGGAGGCACCAGCTCTGTTCAAAGTGGTTACTTCCTATCTAGTTTGCTGGACTAAATTTAGGTAGCATAAGTCTTAATAGTATTAATCAGTATAGCAATACTTTCCTGTATATACAGTATAAAGATTGGGTT
Source organism: Schistocerca americana (assembly GCF_021461395.2). NCBI lineage: Eukaryota > Metazoa > Arthropoda > Insecta > Orthoptera > Acrididae > Schistocerca > Schistocerca americana. The sequence goes on from NC_060122.1 coordinate 673,048,394, forward strand.
TCTGTGAATTGCGTGTGTTTTATTGATTTACATGTTGAAGATTCTCCTCCTTGATTGGATTAACAGATGAATGGGCGTATGTTTATTTTATGGGAAAACAAGGCTCACACGTCTATAGCAGTATATTTAAGAAAGAGTTAAATTTTACATCTATACTGTCTGATTTATATTTTTCCCCCGTTTCTTGATATAATGCGATATGATACTTTTCTTCTATGACTGCGTTGAACTATTCAGCATATTTTATTGTTGGCTTTTGACCATCAGAACCAAACAATTGTCTATTAGTTATCTATGGATTCTAATAGTTCCTGGTGTATAAAACTAAGACTAGCACCAAGTTGAAATGTTGTACATAAATTTTTCCCATAAAAATATCGATGTGCAATTTACAGTTAATCCAAGGATAGTGAAACTTCGATGGCAGTAGTATTGTAAATAGTGCAGCTCTTCTTTCTGTTCTGTACCTCTATTTGCAACTTTTGATCGTATTACAGTGTTCAGAATTCTGCCACGGCATTGTCTGGCAGAGGGGTCATCGAACCACCTTTAAGTTACTTCTCTACCGCTCCACTCTCGAACAGCGCGCGGGAAAGACGAAGACTTCATTCTTTCCATGCAAGCTTAGATTTCTCTTCTTTTATTATGACCATTTCTCTCATTGTAGGTTGGTACCAACAAAATATTTTCATACTCTGAGATTAAGTTGGTAATTGAAATTTCATGACAAGGACCTGCTGCAGCGAGAAACGCCTGTGTTTGAATGAATGCCACCCCAGTTAGTGTATCATATCCGTGGAACTCTTTCTCCTGTTTCGTTATAAAAAACAAGCTTCCCTTCTATTAGATTTTTCGATGTTCTCCGTCAATACTCTCCGATGCGGATCCCACACCGTACAGCAATATTCCAGAAGAGGGCGGACAGTCGTAATTTACGCAGTCTCTTTAGTGGCCCTGTTGCAGTTTCTTCTAAATGCTCGGCCGATAAATAACAGTCTTGATTTGCATTCCCCACAACATTATCTATGTGACAGTTCCAATTTAAGTTATTCGTAACTGTAATCTCTCAGTAATTTTCGCTCTGTAGCGGAGTGTGCGCTGATATGAAACTTCCTGGCAGATTAACACGTGTGCCGGACCAGACTGTGTGCCAGGAAGTGTTAACAGAAATTTAACTGATTCTGTTTAGTGCCCCTGTGGATGACTTCACGCTTTTTGTGATCCACAGTCAGTTGCCATTTCTTTCATCATACGTGTATCCTGTCTAAATCATTTTGCAATTCATTTTGATCATCTGATGACAGCATCGTCTGAAAACAATTTAAGAGGACTGTCTCGTAGATCGTTTGTGTCGATCAGGAGCAGCAAAGAGCCTGTAACACTTCCATGGGAAACACCAGTTACTATTTATGTTTTACTCAATGACTTCAGGCACACAATTTAATTTGAAGTCGCTTGTGAGGAACGGTGTCAAAAGCCTTAAGGAAAACTAAAAATATGGATTCTGTTTGACGTCCCTATCGATAGCACTCTCACTGCTTTTTTCCAAATTCGTGTTGACTATTTGTCAATAAATCGTTTTCTTCGAGGTAATTGATAATTTTCGAGCACAGTGTATGTTCCGAAATCCTAATGCAAATCGACGTTAGTGGCACGGTAACCCACTGAATTATTGAGTGGGTTACTCCCATTTCCTTTCGTGGATGTTGGTGTGACTTCTGCAACTTTCCAGTCTCTGGGTACAGGTCTTTCTACGAGCGAACAGTGGTATATGTGACAACTATAGAAGGATATATGATACGAATTACATTGTTTACACCACTCAACCGAAGTATGAGGAAATGAAACATTTATTCTCTGATGGTGTCAAGTCTGACTTGGCTTTGAATAGACCGGAAATAGATGGAGCGCGAGAGAGGATTACTCTTCCTTTCTCTCTAGTGTGATACAGCTCTGTTGAATACTACACAAAATATGAAAATATACGTCCTCAAGACGCAGTGGCATATAGAACTTTATGACTGGTGTCAAGAAAAGTTTCCGAAGCTCTTACTCCTGATAAAATAATATTGTATTCACGTTCAATATACGTGTCAACTGAATCCTGATTGTAGTTATTATTTGTCCTCAAGAGTGTGACGAGGTGATAGAATTTTGTATTTTTGGTGATAGATAATAAATAAGGAATAGAGGAAAAAATCTTTCAGTAGTGTGCAGGTAATGGCCCACTGCAACACAACCTCGTAACATACTGCTAAACGCACACTGCAGTGGACGGAGATACGAGTACTATAGCTGGCGTGGACAGAAAAAGAGCTATCCATAAAAAATTAATTTTATGAAGTACGGAATTGTATTATTTGAATGTGGATATTTTTTAAATAATTTTGTTGTCAGGTGACGTTGTATTTATTTTTCCAGATTGCGAGTTTCGAACATCTAAAACGGCCGTATTCATGCGTTGCCCTCCTGTGCAGCACACTGATATGAGGATGACCATTCCAGACTTCCAATAAGCAATCTAAAACAATGTAAACGTGATCATACCTGAAAGTAAAAGTTGTTAAATAGTGAACCAACTTTTGATGTGTTAGACTCCAAAGATTTTGGTTTAAATCTGTGGGAAGTTCAAATTTTTTTTTCCTCTTTCCGTTCTCTTATTTCCCCCCTAGCATATAAGGGCGTATCTCATAGTGTATATGAATAAATCCATGTTACCACTTGATTCAGGTCCCACTTTCAACATCAGGTCCCCGTATAACTGGATGAGCGAGCGAAAACTCAGGGTGTTTGAAGCCGGGGGGATTGGTTTGATTTTACTTCAGTAATCATTCCTTTAACAGGAATTCCCATTTCGGGAACTTATTCGGAGGGGACTGTTAGAGGCAACTGTGGCATTTGCATTACAGCCAAGTAACCTCCAAAAACCTTGACCAGAACAGCCTCGAGACACTGCGGATTTCCCTATATTTATGTCGTTGGGGTAGCTGCCCCCTCCATTTGGAGCGTTCATGATACAATTCATGTGATTGCTTGCCGTAGAGCCACTAAGGAGGGCCGAGCGGTCTAAGGCGCTGCATTCATGGACTGTGCGGTTGGTCCCGGCGAAGGTTCGAGTCCTCCCTCGGGCATGGGTGTGTGTGTTTGTCCTTAGGATAATTTAGGTTAAGTAGTGTGTAAGCTTAGGGACTGGTGACCATAGCAGTTAAGTCCCATAAGATTTCACACACATTTGAAGTAAGGAGGGATTCCACGCTGAACTTGTTATCATTCATCCCGTTCGACAAGATTGTTGTGAGACTTGTGTATATGGTTTCCTTCGCAATAATTTCCTATTAGCAATTTCCTCGTTACAGCAACTTGGTGTCCTCAAAATCGAATAAGTGTTTTTCATTTAGGCAATGCTCTGCCAATGCGGAGAACTCCGTGTGTCAGTAATGTGTTCCTCGCAGCGTTTCGAGAAGCAGCACTGCTTTCACCCGGTGTATTGGTGGGAACATTCATGGGATGGCATGTATCTCTCGGACATTAAGCTTCCATGGATGCTTCAAGGCCCCAATGATAGCTTTCATTTATGACAGTGGTCAGAAGACTGTTTTCGTGTTGCATTTACAAGTAGTCTTGCCACACAAGGAAGAATATAGTGTCTCTTTTCTGCTTCCTGGTTTCCTGCGTCTTTTATTTCCATGAATGTCCTTCTAATATGGGCTTCATTGTACTCATTTTTGGTCAAATATTCCTTTTCAAGCAAAGTGCAACAGAATGGATTTAGAAAACTCTGTCTGCCTCCACTGTCTTGACATTCGCAGAAAAGCGTCGGCTTACTTTATTGCACGCATTTATCAAAATCCACAAGTGTCATGGGGTAATTAAAACAAAGTAAAAAAGGATCATCTGTCACGTCCACAAATGTTGAGGAAGTATTCGAGTACCAGCCAAGCAATCTTAGAGATGGAGGACGAGGAGGAGATCAGTGTCTGACGTCCCGTCGACAACGAGGTCATTAGAGACGGAGAGCAAGCTCGGACTAGGGAAAGATGGGGAAGGGAATTAGCCGTGCCCTTTCAAAGGAACCATCCCGACATTTGAATGAAGCGATTAAGAGAAATCACGGAAAACCCAAATCTGGATGACCGAACGCGGGTTTGAACCGTCGTCCTCCCGAATGTGAGGCCAGTGTACAAACCACTGCGCCACATTGCTCGTTCTCTTAGAAATGCTGTAGTCGTCGTAATTACATAAGAGATTCTGTTGATTAATATTAAGTGGAAGGGCGACAGTTCAACAAAAATCACGTAGGCTGCTTTTAATTGCCGCAAGTTGCACGATTATCTGTTTGCCAGTTTCAGTCCTGTCAGTTTCGAACAATTGGCTAGCTCTGCGAATGATTCGCATGTTCAGATAGTGTTGTCTTCAAAGTTGTTGTCAGAGCCAGTAAAAAAAATCATCAATGTTTTGTGGAACCATTTGTGAAACAATAAGAAATAAAGTAGAGAAGTATTTGACGCACTTTTGAATGATACCCGAAATCGTACACTTTTTTTTTTCCTTGAGAGAACTGAGTAAGCATGGATAGTGATAATGACGACAGCACTTGTAAGGAAAACATTACTTCTTGTGCAAAAAACATTCCTTCTTGTGCAACAAACATTCCATTTCTTGATGTTTCCAGGATTCTGTATTGAAACGTTTCTGAGACTGAAAAATTGTTGGAACTTTCCTACCCGTTCAGGTACAGAAGAGAGATAGGTGAAAGACATATGTCAAAGTCACACAACAGTAGATTGCACGGTCTACATTGTCCACCAGACAAATATCGTCTTAAACTCTTTCATTATCGTCAGGATTTATTGCCTTATCGGGCTTTAAGGTCTACAGCAAAAAAAAAAGAACACCAAAAGAGACAACCACTACAGAAGGGGAAAACAGCATTTTATAAAAAATAAGAGAAAACATTATAAAAGCACAGTAAAAAGGTCAGCCAGCCGCAACAGAGGAGACACCTACTGCAGATGGTAGTCCACCGTTTGCGATCTGCAGCTTCATCTTCCACAGCTGTCGACTCTACTTCTTTAAAGATTGATAATACTCGATCCTTCCATCGCCTCCTTGGACATCCCCTTGGGCGTTTTCCTACAGGCGGGGAATGGAGGACTCGGTATGGGAGTGATCTATAGCTCGAAGAATGTGGTCAAACTACGGTAGCCTCTTGTGTCCTAATATTCCGTTAATGTGTAGTTTTCCAAACCTCTGGCGCAGATCTGCTTCATTTCTTCGTTCCCTCTTACCGTCTACGGTATGGTAGGCGCGTCTACTGATCTTTCGAAGTACCTTCCTCTTGAAGGCACATATTGTTTCTTCAGTGGTTGCTGATGACATCCAGGTTTCGCAGCAGTATAAAATTATAGAAGTACTGGCCTTAGTAGTGTTTTGCACATCTAATTCTGATTCTTCATTGCTATCATTCGTGAAGGGAATAAATTGTTGTGAGTAAATAACATGCGATTATCATTTATTATTCGTTGGCGCACCTCTTCGTCAGTTCACTTTTATTAGCATGGAAGCCAGGTATTGATTCTTGAACTCGTTCAAAGGTAAGCTCGTCAACAACAACAGAAGTAAGGAGAGCTTGGCGGCGTGATATAACGAGATATTTGGTTTTATCGTTATTCCCTACCAGCCAAATTTTAATCGCATTTTGGAGACATCGGGAAGTATCAGAGCATACTTGCTCCAGGGTATCAACAAAAATCACAAAATCGTCAGCAAATGCCATGACTGCTCCCACCATCTGCATTTCTCTGGTTCCACCAATGCCACGGCTTACTTACCCCACATACAAATTGAACAGTATTGGTGCCAGTGGATCTCCTCGTCCCAGCCCATATCGAATACTGAATGATGGCGATGGTTATTCACCGTATCGTACTCGACATGTTGATTGAGATTAGTCGGATGCACTTCGACGGGATGTGAAATTCCTCTAACGTTTTCCTTAAAATGAGGCGGTCAGAACTGTCGTACACTTACTTCAAATCAGTGAAGATAAGGTGTATTTCCCGATCGAACGCGTAAATTTTTTCTATCCCGATCGAACTCGTAAAACCTTTTTTTCAGCTGCCTGAAGGTGAATATGTGGTCAAGAGTCGACTGTCCACATACGAAGCCACATTGATAGGGGCCTAAAAGTCCTTGAGCCAATGGTTTCATGCGGAGCAGCAGCAGCATTTTAAGACTTTATAATCAATTTCAAGTAATGAAATCCTTCGGTAGTTGCATTCTTGTGTAGCATCACCGTTCTCGAAGAATTATTTCTGCTTTCCAAATGGTAGTCATATCCTTTAAAATTATAAAATGGTGCGTCTACTGTTTCTGTAATATGTTTTATTTCTTACTTTTAGACAAGTGATTTCACATCAAATTTCACACATTTTTTCTTTTTTTCCAAAAAATTTTAATTCAAGTTTTGTTCAGGAATTGTGAAACACAATATATTTAAATGTCGATCGATAATCCGATCGAGGTAGCTCAGGGGTTAGCACACTGGACTCGCATTCACGAGGACGACGGTGCAAACCAGCGTCCGGGCATCCTGATTTAGGTTTTCCGTGATTTCTATAAATCGCTTAAGGCTAATGCCGGGGTGGTTCCTTTGAAAGGCCGCGGTCGCTTTCCTTCTCATCGTTCCCTGACCCTGGTTTGTGCTGTCTTCTCTAATGACGGCGTTCTCGACGGGACGTTAAACACTAATCGTCTCCTCCTCGGTCGGTATTCTATTATTATTATTATTATTATTATTATTTGGAGTATATAGTTCAAGAGAAAGCAGAGAAGATTCAATTTATGCTGGTATTTCATATTTATTTTATTTTTGATACATGAAAGAAAGAAATCAAAAGTTTATAATGTGAGGAGAAGTGGAACGACCAACGGTTGCGACTTCGATTTCATTTGCCATAAGCATATTGTGACATGACTGCTGTCGCTTAATGCTGTAAACGGTACGCATGTTCGATAAAATAATATCGAAATCGCGCTTTCGCTATGATATGATCAGCTTCAAGCCCGATGCGTAAAGAGCAACAGCTGCAGCTGCAGTGCACGTGTTACAATCCTCAGGGTAAAGCGTCAAGTTTGTGTGACACGTGGAAGTTTGAAGATGTGAGTAGCTGTTTGTTTTTCTAGTGCTTCCGCGAAATGCGTTCCCCAATGCAGTGCCAGGTGCCTTTCTTGCTTTTTTTCATTTGTTGTGATGACGGTTTTCAAGGCAACGTTTTTCGAACATGCGTGTCATTCGCAGAGCTAGCCCGGATTGACAGATGATTGTGCTCGTTGAAGTAATTAAAAGCAACTTGGGTGATTGGTGGTCAAATGTCGAACTTTCACTTCAAATTCATCTATGGCAGCTCTTCTGTGCCTGCAACTACTTGGCAGCTACTAGAATATTTCCTCAACGATTTGTGGGAACTGACAGAAGGACCCTTTCCGCTTTGTTTGAATTGCTACATAATCCTTCTGTGTGTTGATAAATGTGTGGCACAACGCAAGAAGACGCTTTTTTGTGAATGAAATGTCAGTAAAAATGGATGCCACTTCTTTCACTTCCATTCTGTTGCAATTTTTTTGAAAAGGAATGAGATGACTGATCAGTGATTGATAGCACATTGCACATAATTGCGATTATCATCAATAGGGGCATTTTTAGGTGCCAGCAGCTTAGGAACCTGCACACGATACCAAACTATGTGGAAATATTTGGCGTCACAAACATGGAAAGACTTCGTCGGGAAAGTGTCAAAGCCTGTAAAGAATTTTCTCACTGCTGTTTCAAGTAATTCTGCTCTCCTGGACGACCACTTCGTTCTTCGTCCTTCTCTCGCGCTTCTCTGCTTCCGAAGTTGCTGGGAAGACCTCCCACCTTTCCAGGCGAATTTGGTTGTTGATCACTGTTGCCGATCTCAAGTGATGTTTGAGGCATCGTACGGTTGAGTCAGTGTAAGAAGATCCCTGGCAGCTAGTAGCTTTGTGGCCAGCATTTCAGCTGTGAAATGCTAACGGATGCGGCAGGAACAACAGTCAATTATAGAGCTGCTACAACAATGAGGCATTACAATAGAGACGTTTACATAATTTCTCGAAATGTCCTCCATTCAGTACCTGGTTGGAGGGGAGTTATTTTATCAGTTAACCATCACACCAATACTTTTCGACACCTGATTTACGTGGGTATCGGCAGCTGTTCGTGAAATATTTCTGTTTTCTCTCAGATCGTTAAGTTTTTCAAAATTGCCCCGATTTTTCCAATCAATTAAATTTGTTTTTGTAAAACTAAACCTCATGCCGGACTATTTAATTTCCATTTGTCCATTTCCTACTCTTCATTTGGCTAAGACTATTTGGAGAAGAATCGATAGCGCAAATTCCCCTCAGACCACGAATTGAGTTTTTATTAATTACCCTATTACTTTCAAGCAAATTAAATCCTTTTTCGCAAAAGTAGACCTCATGATGGTCAATTTGATACCTCATTTAGTCATTTCCCAATCTTCATTTGGCTATGACAACTCGGACAAAAACCTGTTATGTAATTTATAGGGAGTCATGTTCTAGTTACACTCAAACGTTTGGCCCTAAAGCAGAAAAGGTGTCGAGCACTGCACTAGGGACTGCATTTCGCGAGAGTAGGAGCAGAAGAGACAGCTACTCATGTCTTCAAGTTTGTACACATAAAACAAACTTAACCGTTACCCTGATGATGGTAACACGTGCACGGTAGCTGCAATTGCAGCTCTTTGCATGTTGTTGTTGTGGTCTCAAGTCCAGAAACTGATTTGATGCAGCTCTCCATGCTACTTTGTCCTGTGCAAGGTTCTTCATCTCCCAGTACCTACAGCAACCTAAATCCTTCTGTAACTGTTTAGTGCATTCATCTCTTGGTCTCCCTCTACGATTTTTACCCTCCACGCTGCCTTCCAGCTGCCTTGATGCCTCAGAATATGCCCTACCAGCCGATCCCTTCTTCTAGTCAAGTTGTGCCACAAATTTCTCTTCTCTCCAATTCTATTCAATACTTCCTCATTAGTTATGTGATCTACCCATCTAATCTTCAGCATTCTTCTATAGCACCACATTTCGAAAGCTTCTATTCTCTTCTTGTCTAAACTATTTATCGTCCATGTTTCACTTCCATACATGGCTACAGTCCATACAGATACTTTCAGAAACGACTTCCTGACACTTAAATCTATACTCGATGTTATTAAATTTCTCTTCTTCAGAAACGCTTTCCTTGCCGTTGCCAGTCTACATTTTATATCCTCTCAACTTCGACCATCAACAGTTATTTTGCTCCCCAAATAGCAAAACTCCTTTACTACTTTAAGCGTCTCATTTCCTAATCTAATTCTCGCAGCATCACCCTATTTAATTCGACTACATTCCATTATCCTAGTTTTGCTTTTGTTGATGCTCATCTTGTATCCTCCCTTCAAGACACTGTCCATTCCGTTCAGCTGCTCTTCCAAGTCCTTTACTGTCTCTGACAGAATTACAATGTCATCGGTGAACCTCAAAGTTATTATTTCTTCTCCATGGATTTTAATTCGAACTCCGAATTTTTCTTTTGTTTCCATTACTGCTTGCTCAATATACATATTGAATAACATCGGGGATGGGCTACAACTCTGTCTCACACCCTTCCCAACCACTACTTTCCTTTCATGTCCCTCAACTCTTATAACTGCCATCTGGTTTCTGTACAAATTGTAAATAGCCTTTCGCTCCCTGTATTTTACCCCTGCCACCTTAGAATTTGAAAGAGAGTATTCCAGTCAACATTGTCAAAAGCTTTCTCTAAGTCTACAAATGCTGGAACGTAGGTTTGCCTTTCCTTAATCTTTCTTCTAAGATAAGTCGTAGGGTCAGTATTGCCTCACTTGTTCCAACATTTCTACGCAATCCAAACTGATCTTCCCCCAGGTCAGCTTCTACCAGTTTTTCCATTCGTCTGTAAGAATTCGTGTTATTGTTTTGCAGCCGTGGCTTTTTAAACTGATAGTTCAGCAATTTTCACATCTGTCAACACCTGCTTTCTTTGGGAATGGAATTATATTCTTCTTGAAGTCTGAGGGTATTTCGCCTGTCTCATAGATCTTGCTCACCAGATGGTAGAGTTTTGTTAGGCCTGGCTCTCCCAAGGCTGTCAGTAGTTCTAATGGAATGTTGTCTACTCCTGGGGCCTTGTTTCGACTTAGGTCTTCCAGTGCTCTGTCAGACTCTTCACGCAGTATCATATCTCCCATTTCATCTTCATCTACCACCTCTTCCATTTCAATAATATTGTCCTCAAGTACATCGCCCTTGTATAGACCCTCTATATACTCCTCCTACCTTTCTGCTTTCCCTTCTTTGCTTAGAACTGGGTTTCCATCTGAGCTCTTGATATTCATGCAAGTGGTTCTCTTTTCTGCAAGCGTGTCTTTAATTTTCCTGTAGGCAGTATCTATCTTATCCCTAGTGATATGTGCCTCTACATCCTTGCGTTTACCTCTGGTCATCCCTGGTTAGCCATTTTGCACTTCCTGTCGCTCTCATTTTTGATACGTTTGTATTTCTTTTTGCCTGCTTTATTTACTACATTTTTATATTTTCTCCTTTCATCAGTTAAATTCAATATCTCTCTTGTTACCCAAGGATTTGTATTAGCCCTCGTCTTTTTACCTACTTGATCCTCTGCTACCTTCACTATTTCGTCTCTCAAAGCTACCCATTCTTCTTCTACTGTATTTCTTTCCCCCATTCTTGTCAATCGTTCCCTAATGTTCTCCCTGAAGCTCTCTATAACCTCTGGTTCTTTCAGTTTATCCAGTTCCCATCTCCTCAAATTCCCACCTTTTTGCAGTTTCTTCAGTTTTAATCTGCAGTCCATAACAAATAGATTGTGGTCAGAGTCTACATCTGTCCGTGGAAATGTCTTACAATTTAAAACCTGGTTTCTGAATCTCTGTCTTGCCATTATATAATCTATCTGATACCCTCTAGTACCTCCAGGCTTCTTCCATGTATACAACTTTCCTTCATGATCCTTGAACCAAGTGTTAGCTATGATTAAAATATGCTCTGGCTATTTGCTTAGCAGGCTCTAAGTTGATCATCTCATGGCGAAAGCATGATTTCGAAACCATTTTGATGAGCGCACATGCCATTTACAGAAGTTTGCGACAGCAGTCGGGTCAAGATATGCTTATGGCAAATGAGATGATCGGTGAAAATCAACATCGCAACAATTGGTCAAGCTGTTCGCTCATTTTCTAGTCTCGACAGAGAAAAAATATCGATCAACTGTTTCAACGGCAATGAAGTATCAGAGGAGGGTTTGAGATCGATCATCACTGCTTGGTCTGAAAACCTAGATGCGAGTAACGGATTGTAACCTGCCCCTCACTTATCGACCTTAATGACAGTGAAAAATTAAACCGCGTGTACCTAATGGAAATTTGGGAAAAACAATCGTCACCGAAGTTAATCTGTCGGTAAAGAGGGAGGAAAGGGTTACATCTAAATGAAAGGGAAAATGCAAATGAAACTGGTGGAAATTAATTTTGAAAAGGGGTAAAGTTAATAAAGAAAGTAAATGTGCGGCCGTTACGTTAATAATTCACTAGCGGTAATTAGATATTTGAGATTTGGGGGAAATTACGGTCGCCAGTCCTAAGGACAATTACTATAGTAACTGAAAAAGGAAGGTTATTACCCATATAATTAGCACTAGAAGCGTGGCAACTGAAGGTTGACACGTGTAGTGTGAAAACTGAAAGTTTGTCAGAAGTACACTCTGACTTAATTTAGCAAAAGAATTAATAAAACCGGAAAATCGAAAGTTAATTTAGTGACTAAAGTTAATAGTGAGCTTTCTTTCTGAACCACATCGAAATTCAGTAAGATACGGTTAGTCTTGGACTACCTCAACAATCATTTCAAAAGCTACTTGAATCTACGCAATTTAGAAATAAGAGATTTAACTTTGAACTTGAATTAAATGCTTCTGAACAATTAACAATAGTAAAATTTAGTACGTACCAAGCTGAGCTGCAGCCACAGGTAAGCTAAAATATGCAAACAAAACTCGCACTCTTCATTAGTGCTTGTGTAATCTAAATATTGTAGCCAGCTATGAATACCTTAACTGAACTTTGAAATTAAAGCAGTGAAACCGAATGATGCTGGCGTTTGAATTTCAACGACACTCGGGTTCAATCCGGAAAAGGAAGGGACCCTGCTTGGTAATGCAATTGGGACAATGAGCAACAAAGGTTCATGCTGCGTTGCTGTAATTTTGTGATTTGAATAGTTTGAAAAGCTGAGGTCCATACAGTTCTAAAACTTTACGTGCTTCCAGTCTTCCTTGTTGGTTGATTGAAGGTTTGAAGCCGTCGATCGAGGAGGTGGCGAGTCACTCATCGTCGGCCGTCGCTGTTGCAGAAGCTGGATGTTGGCGCGCCTTCTTCTCGACACGGTCACCAGGCGAAACAGGCTCTTGATGTGCGCCAGCTAATGCTTCCCGTCCGCGACACCGTGTCAGAAACTATCATAGCAAGTCGAGCGCAATTACATGCTGCCCAACCCCGAAAGCGCGGCAACTCGCGGGAGCGTCACGCAACACACCTGCTCCACTGCACTACCCCAGCCAGACTCTCGCTGCTCTCTGCTCTGCCCGCGCTCCGCGCGGCAGAGTTAACACTACCAAAGATCCTAAACACTTTTGTTCTCCACACGACCTATCGATGTAATCGTTCGATAGCATAGTTTTCCCTAGGCTAGACCCAGCGTATAAATACAAATAATATTCACAAAACAAATCAACATAAATGCATATATATATATATATATATATATATATATATATATATATATATATAAAAAAACAGTAAAACAATTACAGTATATAAAGACACAGAAATGTCATATCTTCAGGTAACAAAATAAGGAAAAAAAATTATAGTGGAGCAGATGGAAATAGGAGGATATGCATTTCCGGCGTTACAGGATGATATACAAATGTATTTGCGCTGGTGATATGTGTGTCATAATTAAAACCTGTTTAATGCTATGTGGGGACAGAAACTTGTTCACACACACGTTAAATGTTTCCTCTGTTGTAGACTTTCGTACGTGTGTTGAAGAAACCACCAGTGAGCATGAAGGTCGATCGCCTCACGATCTGAAGAAGCTACCAGATTTTGATTTCTCATGACATTTTAAATTGTGTATTTCTTTCTTTCATGTAAAATAAATATCAAATGACAGCATAAATTGAAACTTCTCTGCTCCTAGCGATAATAGAAGACCGGTTAACATTCATATGTATTGTTTTTCAGGCTTTCTGAATAGAACTTGAAAAGAATTTTTAAAAAAGGTCAAATGTTTTGTAAAGTCATTTACCTAAAAGTAAGAAATAAAACAGAGTAGACGTACCTTTGAATGATGCTAAAAATCATGTACAGCAAATGAGGTACCAATTGAGAATTTGAAGTTCAATGTTTAACTTATAATCTTAGAATTTTGAAGGGTATTAGAGGATATTTGTTTGGTGGGTTACGTGGACCATACAGTCTGGTGCTGTGTCGTCTGGGCATGTTTTTATCATGTATACCCGAAGGCGTAAAAAAGTTCCAACCGTTTTTCACTCTCAAAAATGTTTCAATGGAGAATCCTTCAAATATCAGGAAATAGAATGCGTGTGGCGCAACGAGTATCATTCAAAGGCGTGTCAAATGTTTCTGGGTTTTATTTCTTACTTTTAGACAAATTATTTCACAGAACATTTCACTGTGGTCTTTTTTTATGGAATACTTCCTTCAGATGGGGTAATTCGGCTAGGAGGCTTTATTTGTCATAATGTGACATGTGCTGTATGTACCAGTGTGATTAGAATTGTTTGTCCCTGTGCCGAACGATGGCAGCTCGCTGCATGTACACGCCCTGTGTGGGTCTTCCCCCTATAAACTGCGTAGCCCAGAGCACCATCAGCCTTCTTCCAATTTAAGACATCCAAAAAGTAATTGTGCTAGCTCCATTGTAAGTGTAATTGGTCACATACCGCGATGAACACACCGCTGTGAGCAACAGATCTTCTTGTCTGGGACAAATAAAGAAATCAGCAGTGTAAGAGCACTGCCCAAATGAAGAATACACATTTCTCTGTGATAACACCAAGTTGTTGTGCCAAGCAAACAGGGATTGGGAAAGATTTGTAAAGGAATCCACGGAAATAAGGATATCAGACAATCTCGTAAATAAGGCTGAAAGATCTTGACTATGTTTGACGGAAATTATACATTTGTGGTTATAGTCTAAGAGTGTACCCAGTAGAGGCCAACACGCAGGACAGATTAAGAATGCCCAAGTAAAGATACGAGGCATGGCCTTTGGCCTGCTCCGTATTTTCCGCCTGCCACGAAGGCCCCAGGCAGGTCGGGTGGTCAGCCACCCCCACTGGTATAATTATAGTGACATTCCCAATGTCCCAACGCATTTCCAGAGGATGAATAGTATGTATGGCACTCACCAAAACATCGCAGTATCTCAGCATTGTCACACACATGGAAGCAGAGAGTTTTTCACCTGTGGTACGCGCCAGGGAAATTTACATTCACGCGCATAATTACAGTAACTTTCTTCACAAATCCCCATGGTCAGTAGAATAACTTCTTTTTGGTAAGTTTTGCCTTTTCTTCAGTGGTTGCCCCTTGAATGTGGTGTTTGTCAGTAGTGCATCAATTGTCTGCTAAATAAATGTAGTGTGTTTGTTTGCAGTTGTTTGTTTTAGTCCCTGTTCTTTCTAGAATCATTTAAAATAACTAGTTAAATTTCATGTCCAGTGTTTGTTTTATTATATGTCTGTCCCAGTCCCATTCATCAATCGATCTTATTTATCTCTCACTTTTCGTTTCGACCCTGTTTCTTAGTAAACGTGATTGGTATTGATTTAGAATGTAAATAGTGTCTACTGTTGGTTTTTGAAAACACAGTGAAGATTTTAAAATTCCTCATCTTAATGCAATTTCATTTCAAAATTACTGTTAAATCTATGAATTAAATACATTTTCTCTTCTATGTACACGGTACTTCGTTGCTAAAGTAAAACTTAAATAAGGATGTAGGAGTAATACCTACCTACTGTCACTACGAACACCACCACCACCACCACCACCACCAACTTGTGGAGCAATCAAGTAAATATAGATTTTCTCCGTCTAAGTTGGTCCCTTCCTGCACCGCATTTTACTGTAGATTTTATTGACTGCTTCTTGAGTCATCTGACTGTACTGTTTGTTAATTAATTTTACATGTAGTGGTTAATTTATTTTTCCACTAACTTCATTCTCCTTCCATGCTCAAACTGTCTGCAACCTCTTTTCAGTATTTTATCACGCAACATACACATTTTGTTCTTCTTCATTGTAAGTAGGCTGT
Organism: Schistocerca americana; assembly: GCF_021461395.2. Taxonomy (NCBI): domain Eukaryota; kingdom Metazoa; phylum Arthropoda; class Insecta; order Orthoptera; family Acrididae; genus Schistocerca; species Schistocerca americana. The sequence goes on from NC_060122.1 coordinate 673,063,868, forward strand.
TTATGTTTTCTTATTGGCAACGTTACGTAGCTCTCTGTATGAAAATCACTGGCTGTGCTGTGTGCAGTCTGTGGCTAGTTTGCATTGTTGTCTGACTTTTGAAGATTTTGTTCCATTGTGTCTACCTTTTGAAGATTTTGTTCCATCGTGTCTGACTGTTGCTGTGTTTGTCTCTGGTGTTGCTCCATTGTGTCTAAGTTTTGAAGCTTTTGTCCCATTTGTTGCATTAATTGTAATAACAATGCACTGGTGTCTGAAACATGTTCCTCAGTGCTTTTCGCCAGTGAATTTGCACCGGCAACATTCACATTTTGACAAGCGGAAAATGTGTCTTGACTTATTTGAGAAAACGGTGAGAACCCAAAACCTGAGTCTACAGTATTTGCAATATTGTGTTCTGTCATTCCCGATTCCTGAGGCGAGCTGTTGCCGACTGATCGATCGATAATGCTTCCCTGTTCACTACCTGTTTCACTGTCTACACCATTATTTGACGCCCGCACCATTTCCCTATGCACAGTTACCAAATTACTACTTTGAATATTAGTTATTTCATTACATGGTGGCGCTAACACACTGCTTTCGTCTTCACTGTCATTTCTCAGTTTACTTTGGAGCCTAGTATTACGTTTTTCACACGCCATTATTGTCACAATATTTCACACGACAACACAGAAAAGCACAATTTGAAGAGCAAAAATAAGAGAACACATTAACATAGCACCGAAAATAATATCTAGTTAATTGCAGCTGCGAAATACTTGGTGCAAATCTACATGCGTGCCACACCTGTTTTACTGTACAACAATGAAAGACTGCAACTACAAAGGAAATTCTCTCTATAATTACGCGCTAGCAATAAACAATAGCTACACTAATTACACAAACTGCAAGAAAAAAATCAGAAGATTCCAGTGAGGTATCCTAGGCTAAGGGTCGACATATGAAACGTCCCCTTTTGAAAAATTATACAAGACTGTGCTTAAACTGACACACAATATTTTTAGCGCAACGCAATCTGACTTTCAATAATCCCTACAAAAGAATGGCCCTGACTAACATTAACCTATACCTTTCACAAATCACTTACCTCACAAAAATCTTCGTTACTCGAACTACTGCAACACAGCGAGCGCCACTACTGCCAGCTAAATAATAGATTGAAACTACTGAAGGCACTAACTACTGATAGGCATAGTTAGCAAATGAAAGATTTTAATAGAGAACAAACAATGTATTTACCTTAATAGTGTTGAAAAATCATAATATACATAGCAGTTCATGACATCCAGTCTTACAAATTTCAAAACTCCGCCATCTCCTTCCCCACATCCACCACTGCTGGCGGCTCACCTACAACTGCGCAACGCTACGCGCTGTTCACATCCATCTGCCCAACACTACAATGGCAGACAACAATGAAAACTAGCCACAGACTGCACACAGCACAGCCAGTGATTTTCATACGGAGCGCTACGTAACGTTGCCAATAAGAAAACATAAACAGCCTACTTACATTATGAACAGGTGCTCGATCGTGTTGAACGATGCAATCGCCATCCCTGAATTGCTCTTCAACAGTGGGAAGCAAGGAGGTGCTTAAAACATAATGTAGGCCTGTGCTTTGATAGTGCCACGCAAAACTACAAGGGGTGCAAACCCGCCCCCCCCCTTTTCATGAAAAACAAGACCACACCATAACACCACCGCCTCCCAATTTTATTGTTGGCAGTACACGCGCTGGCAGATGACGTTCACTGGGCTTTCGTCATACCCACACCCTGCCATCGGATCGCCACATTGTGTAACGTGATTCGTCGCTCCACACAACGTTTCCCCACTGTTCAATTGCCCGATGTTTACGCTCCTTACGCCAAGCGGGGGTCGTCTGGCATTTACCGGCGTGATGTGTGGCTTATAAGCAGCCACTCGACCATGAAATCCAAGTTTTCTCACCTCCCGCCTAACTGTCATAGTACTTGCAGTGGATCCTTATGCAGTTTGGAATTCCTGCATAGTGGTCTGGATAGATGTCTGCCTATTACACATTACGGCCCTCTTCAACTGTCGGCAATCTGTCAGTCAACAGACGGGGTCGGCGTATACGCTTTTGCACTGTATGTGTCCATTCAGGTTTCCACTTCACTATCACATCGGAGACAGAGGACCCATGGATGTTTAGGAGTGTGGAAATCACGCTAACAGACATATGACACAAGTGACACCCAAACATATGATCACGTTCGAAGTCCTCGAGTTCCGCGGAGCGCCGCATTCTGCTCTCTCACGATCTCTAATGACTACTGAGGTCGCTGATATGGAGTAGGTGGCAGCACAATGAACCTAATATGAAAGAGTATGTTTTTGGGGGTGTCTGGATAGTTTTGATCACACAGTGTATATCCTACACTCTGAAATCATCTGCATACCTTTTGCTCATGTTAGTGTTGCATTTTGAATGAAAGAGATAGCGACTACGACATGTTTCTATTCAGTGATAGAACGTAAGTTAACAACTGGAGCAACTGTGTACTTCAGTGCATACTATTCGTTACACAGAAATTTTATGCATATAGCCATACATACATTATAAAAAGGGTGTTTCTTTTTGAGTATATTTTGACGACAGTGCAGGACTGTTTATTTTATTCATAGCATGATTCTTGGCATATGGAAGTAGAACCAAGCAACGTTTGGTCATGTAGTCACATGAATTTAGAAATGATGAATTTTCACTTCTTAACATTTTGTGACTATTTCCAGTTTATCAAGGAAAGACAAGTCAGTAATGGAGTGATTATGATGAAACGTCCCCTTTTGAAAAATTATACAAGACTGTGCTTAAACTGACACACAATATTTTTAGCGCAACGCAATCTGACTTTCAATAATCCCTACAAAAGAATGGCCCTGACTAACATCAACCTATACCTTTCACAAATCACTTACCTCACAAAAATCTTCGTTACTCGAACTACTGCAACACAGCGAGCGCTACTACTGCCAGCTAAATAATAGATTGAAACTACTGAAGGCACTAAGTACTGATAGGCATAGTTAGCAAATGAAAGATTTTAATAGAGAACAAACAATGTATTTACCTTAATAGTGTTGAAAAATCATAATATACATAACAGTTCATGACATCCAGTCTTACAAATTTCACAACTCCGCCATCTCTCTCCCCACATCCACCACTGCTGGCGGCTCACCCACAACTGCGCAACGCTACGCGCTGTTCACATCCATCTGCCCAACACTACAATGGCAGACAACAATGCAAACTAGCCACAGACTGCACACAGCACAGCCAGTGATTTTCATACAGAGCGCTACGTAACGTTGCCAATAAGAAAACATAAACAGCCTACCTACAATAATGCACGGCTTGTGGTGGAGTGGTTACACGACAATAACATCCCTGTAGTGGACTGGCCTGCACATAGTCCTGTTCTAATCCTGTAGAACATCCTTGGGATGTTTTGGAACGCCGACTTCGTGCCAGACCTCACCGACCAACATCGATAACTGTCCTCTGTATAGCACTCCGTAAAGAATGGGCTGCCATTCCCGAAGAAACCTTCCAGCACCTGATTGAACGCATGCTTGCGAGAGTGGAAGCTGAATTTCAGAATTACCGATGGAGGGCGTCACTAACTTGTACGTCATTTTCAGCCAGTTGTCCGGATACCTTTGATCACATAGTGTAGATATAAGTAATATTTAACTGCATTTTACATAACATTCATGGAGGAGAGTACAAAGAGAGAATATCCTCTATCCAGAATTGATGAAAACGTTTATTGAGCTGAGTTGACAAAATAACTAATTTTTAGGAATATTGGGGCATAGTTTAAGTTAGATGGAACTGCATCTATGAATCTGCAACACCGTCAAGACGGCATGCCACAGATGGCAATTTAACAAGAAATGTAGTACAAGCTTGTTGGGTATGTAAAGGATTAGCATTTCAGAGCAGTAGTACCAAGGAAGTTGTTGTAATGCTATTTGAATTCTGTAAGTAAAGAAGGATAACTCAGTGTATTTCTAATTCGCACTGTCGCACCTTCTCTTGACCTAGTGCCAGAGTGAGGTGCACATGCATTAGGGCACCCAGTGACAGCAGTAGACACCTAGCGGTACCACGTCGTCTTTTCAGACGATTTCCAGTTTTGCGTTCAGCATCACAATGGTTGTATCCCTGTATGGAGGCTTTGAGGAGAACGAACATTGCCAGACAACATTCGCCATTGTTACACAGTTCCACCAACTAGCTTGATGGTTTGGGGTGCCACTGGGTACACAACACTATCATCTCTGTTTCGCTCAGCTCGTACTTGGACCAGCAGGTATTAAATTTCTAAAGTGTAAAATCCAGTTGTTGCACCTTATTTGTGAGGTCTCTGTAAGTTATCTTCCAGTAAAATAATGCAAGGCCCCATGTTTCCCTGACTGTGCAGAGCTACTTTGACACATAGGGTGTTCGAGGTTGTCATGCCCAGCACATTCTTCCTGAAAAGATCTAGTCATGAATTGCTGAAAGTCTGGCATGCCCTTAAGCAATTAAGATTAATGAACTATTGCATAGAGCTGAAGTAGCTTGGATCGACGTACTCATATGTCACGAAAGCTTGGTTTGTCTCATTGCTCAGCCAGATTAGAACTGTTGTTGTTACCAGGGTTGGCATCTCTGCGTATTAAATTTTTCACCCTATTACCTACCAATTGAGTCATGTATTCTCGCTCTCACACTATATACACACAATAAATGAAATTTCGTTGTTTGTTAGCCTCCCAAAATTTCACATGTATACTCATCAAGCAGGGGTACTTATGTTACCACTGTTATTTTTCCTCCTCCTCTGTTCCATTTGCGCCAGTCGCTGTGGCCGAGCGGTTCTAGGCGCTTCAGTCTGGAACCGCGCGACTGCTACGGTCTCAGGTTCGAATCCTGCCTCAGGCATGGATGTGTGTGATGTCCTTAGGCTAGTTAAGTTTAAGTAGTTCTAAGTTCTAGGGGACTGATGACCTCAGATGTTAAGTCCCATAGTGCTCAGAGCCATTTGAACCATTTGTTCCATTCGTGAATGGTGTGTAGGAAAAATGACTCTCGATTAAACCTCACCGCTGAATCAGCGCTAATTTCGTTGATTTTATCGTCAAGTTCGTTTCACAAGACATATGTGGGAGAAAGTATTATGTTACCCATCTGCTCCTGGAATTGAAACAGTAATCTGTGACACATGATGAATACCATGTAGCATCTGCCTCTGGAATTAGTTGAGAATCTCCGCAACACTCTCATTCTCACTAACCAACTCTGATATAAATCCCTCTGCAGGTCTGGGAGTTAGAATAGGCCCAAGGTATTCCTGCCTTCCATAAGAGGCGACTAAAAGGACTCTCACACGTTTCGCCCTTTACGTGATGATCCCAAGTCGGGTTTCACCTCCATCTTTCTACATTTTCCCAAAGAGCGAGACAATTGGGGAAGGGCGCCTTACATGGTGCATCGTGTCCATCGTGCATTGAGATCTTTAGCCCACTTTCTCGTCGTCGCATTGCAGTCCCGCTCATTCTCCACTTCTTGGGCGATGACCCCTTCCTGAGTACGTTTTCCACCATGCACTGTGAAGTGTCGCTTTCTGCGCCTACGATGGCCATGGACTTATTAGCACCTCATACCCAGCACAGTAGCCAGCCCATTGTGGTGGGGCCGCCATGTACCCTGTTGCTTGTAGCCCCCTGACAACACAGGGATCGCTCTGCTGATGCCTGCGCCGTGAACTCCCCACATATGCCATGGAGAAGATGCCCATCTCCCTAGGGCATCGGGACTCCCATTCTGCCAGGTGGCCCTTGCTGAGGCTGGGTGGAGCCCATGGGGAAGGCCCCTGGTCGGAGTGGGTGGCATCAGGGCGGTAGATACGCCATGAAGCTTAGTACGTCATCTCTTGCTGGTGGTCCGCCGCCAGCAATCTCTAAGCGGGTAAGTTCTAACTTCAATGCTAAGAAATATGACCCAAAATCGTTCCCCTCTTGGCCACGCCATAGGAGGAACGCGAGGCTAAGGGTGGCAGTGAAGCTTATTCGTTCCAGTACCTCATATGTACGAGAGTTGATGGGGAATACTTTATGTCCAAGAAGCCTCAGTTTTTTTTGTTCAGGATTTGGAGGGCAATTTTGGGGAGGTGGAGAGCTTGTCGAAAATGCGCTCTGGGTCAGTACTGATAAAAACAGCATCCTCTGCCCAGTCACGGGCATTACTCGATTGTGACAAGTTGGGGGATGTTTCTGTTACCATCACCCCCCATAAGAGCTTAAATATGGTCCAGGGTATTATATGCCACAGGGACCTTCTATTGCAATCTGACGATGTTCATTTCATCTGGCGCATCCAACGGGGTCCGAGGGATAAGCAGGTTGCCACCAGTGCCTTCATCTTGGCCTTCGAGGGTGACACATTGCCTGAGAAGGTCAAGGTGATGGTCTACCGCTGTGACGTCAAGCCATATATCCCTTCCCCAGTGCAGTGCTTTAAGTGCTGGGAATTCGGCCATATGTCTTCCCACTGTGCTTCCAGCGTCACATCTTGGGATTGTGGACGTCCATCACATCCCAATACTCCATGTGCCCCGCCTTCCATCTGTGTCACTTGCAGAAAGCATCATTCACCATGCTCGCCAGACTGCAGGATTTTACAGAAAGAGAGGAAAATCATGGAATATAAGACCATGGACCGACTGACCTACACTGAGGCTAAGGGGAAATTAGAGCGCACCACCTACTTTGGGAGCAACACCTCCACAACCATTGGGGATATCAGTCCCCACTTCCGAGCCAGAGAAGCATCAGGTTTCTTCGGCTCCTCTCGCTAGGAAGGGGTCCCTTGGGTCACTCCCTTCCCAGGTTTCTGCTAGTGGGAAAGATGACACCTGCCAGTGGCCGAAGAGACCAAAGGCAGCTGATCATAGGGCTTCATGCTCATCTTCAGTCCTGGAGACTGAATCAATGAAGTCCTCCCAGCCAGGGAAACCCAAGGAGCAGTGAGAGAAATCCAAAAAGAAGGTCCCCAAGACCAAGGGAATTGTATGGCACCCACACCACCACCACCTACAAGCTCTGCATCTGCAGATGAGGTGGAGATCCTGGCGTCCGCTGAGGACCTAGATCTTGCCAGACCCTCATACACAATGGATATAGACTGCTCTGGCAAAAAGTCGGTGGCAGCAGGTGACCCTGAGGCGTAAACTGCCTCATTTAGTATTCCATGCCTTCCCAGTCTCACGATGACGTAATCCTCCAGTGGAATTGTGGAGGTTTTTTCCACCGCCTAACTGAGCTACAGCAACTGTTAAGCTTTACACCTGCTTTCTGCATTGCCCTCCAGGGAACCTGGTTCCTGGCAGTGCGGACCCTTGCCCTTTGCGGCTGTATGGGATACTACAGGAAAAATAGTCCCTATAATCAGGTGTCAGGGGAAGTTTGCGTTTATGTCCTAAACTCAGTCTTTAGGAAACTGTGCCCCTTCAAACACCTCTTGAAGCTGTGCCTGTCAGAATAAGGCCGACGCAGGATATAACTGTCTGCAATGTATATCTTCCTCCAGATGGTGCAGTATCCCTGAATGTATTAACTCCACTTATTGATCAACTCCCTAAACCTTTCTTACTTTTGGGAGATTTTAATGCCTATAACCCCTTTTGGGGTGGCACCATGCTTAGTGGCCGAGGCAGAGATGTCGAAACTTTACTGCCTCAGTTCGACCTCTGCTCCTTAAATACTATAGCTGCCACACATTTAAGGGTGGCTCGGCCATTGATTTATCAGTCTGCAGCTGTCACCGTTGAATCTCCCCCACATGGTAACATCTGTGTGATGGTTGAGCAGGTGACTACAACAATCGTTTCTGTGGCAGAAAACTTAGGGTGCCCCCGGCGAAAGGCAGTCCCTTGGTGGTCGCCGGAAGTCGCTGAAGCAATTAAGGAGCGTTGGCGAGCTCTACAGCGGCATAAGCGGTACCCTTCCCTGGAGCACAACGGTTTCCAGTTTTCGGCCGCAAATTCGTGTGTTATGCACTTTTGTCGACGTCGTACCGTTGATCCAGAAACAGAACTTTACGTTACTGATAATTCACTCGCTGTAGTGGAGACATATTTCTTAGGACTGATTTTCGACTCCCAATTGACGTGGCTTCCTCACCTTCGTCAGCTTAAGCGGAAGTGCTGGCAGCATCTCAATGCCCTCCGCTGCCTGAGCAACATCAACTGGGGTGCAGATTGCTCTAAGCTGCTGCAGCTCTACAGAGCTCTTGTTCAGTCCCGCTTTGACTATGGGAGTCAGCTGTACGGTTCGGCGGCGCCCTCAGCGTTGCACTTACCCGACCCAGTGCAACACTGTAGCGTTCGCCTAGCGATAGGAGCTTTTAGGACGAGTCCAGTGACCAGCGTTCATGTGGAGGCCGGAGTCCCCCCATTGCAGGTTAGACGTGCACAACTGCTGGCGAGTTACGTTGCACACGTTCGTAGTTCTCCTGCGCATCCGAATCACCGTCTCCTTTCCCCACCCACGGCGGTTCATCTCCCGCATCAATGGCCCAGGTCAGGGCTTACAATTGCAGTTAGCGTCCAGTCTCTTCTTTCCGAACTGGAGTCCTTGCCTTTACCACCTATGCTTAAGGTCCATTCACGTACACCTCCATGGCGTGCACCTAGGCCGCGGCTACGCCTGGACCTTCCAAATGGCCCTAAGGACTCAGTTAATCACGCGGCTATCCGCTGCGACTTCCTCTCGATTCTTGACATGTACCGAGGCCATGAAGTGGTTTACACCGACGGCCTCATGGCTGATGCGCACGTCGGCTTCGCGTATGTCCATGGAGGACATACTGAACTGCATTCCTTGCCCCATGGCTGCAGTGTTTTCACTGCTGAGCTGGTGGCTATATATTGTGCTCTTGAGCACATCCGTTCATGCCCTGAGGAGTCGTTTCTTGTGTGTACTGACTCCTTGAGCAGCCTACAAGCTATCGACCAGTGCTACCCTCGTCATCCTTTGGTATGGACCATCCAGGAGTCCATCTATGCCCTGGAACGATCCAGTCGTTCAGTGGTGTTTGTCTGGCCCCAGGTCACGTCGTAATCCCAGACAACGAACTTGCCGACAGGCTGGCCAAACAGGCCGGGAAAACTCTTATGGAGATCGGCTTCTTTGCAACTGACCTGCGTTCAGTACTACGCCGCAAGTTTTTGGGGCTTTGGGAGACGAAATGACATAACCTCAGCACGCACAACAAACTGCGTGTCATTAAGGAGACTACGAATGTGTGGCAGTCCTCCATGCGGGCCTCTCGCAGGGGCTCTCTGCCGGCTCCGCATTGGCCACGCTTGGGTGACACACGGCTACCTCCTGCGCCGTGATGACCCACCTCAGTGTCGGTGCGACGCCCGGCTGACAGTGGCCCTTATCTTGGTGAGCTGTCCTCTGGCTGTCCTGCGACGGACTCTTCAGTTACTTGACTCGTTGCCATTAATTTTAAGTGACAACGCCTCATCGGCTAATTTAGTTTTACGTTTTATACGTGTCGGTGGGTTTGTTCATTCTTTATTAGTTTTAGCGCATGTCCTTTGTCCCTTTGTGTTTTCCACTCTAATTCTTTTAGGGTGGATGTTTTAATATGTCGCAGAGTGGCTGACTATTCCTTTTTATTCTCGTGGTCGGTCAGCCACGGTCATCTGCTCTCTTGTTTTTACCCGTTCTACCTGTTTCTTGCTTCTATGTGTGGTTTTCTTTTCCTGTTTTGTCCATGGTAGTGTTGGTTGTCCTCCTCACGTTCTTCTGGTTCTTCCTTCCTCCTGTTATTGTGTTGTACGTCTCCTTTCTTTTCTTCTTTCCCTTGTGTAATTATTTTACCTTTAAACCAACAAATCTGATATAAAATTCATCACTCTTCATTGGATCTCCTTTATCTCTTTTATTAATCAAGTCTGCCGATGATCCCGAAAATCGGTGCAATATTAATGAAATAGTTGAACAATTGTTTTTTTCTAGCAATTTCTTTGGTGAATGAATTACATTTGCACAAAACTCGTCCAGAGTATCCCATCACTGATTGTTCTTTTCCTACAATTTGTTTTATGTGATATTCCACTTTCCATTGCTCCATGTAGTTACATCTAGGTAGTCGATTCTTGCTAATTCTGTCATTAGACAATTGGACCATTAATTTCTTTTTTAACGTTTTTGGACTGTATACTCTTATTTTGATATCTGATGATTCCCACATTGAACAGTCAAACCTTTGTTGAATCGAACTCTCAGCTATTCAAACTTTTTTAAGGTCCCTTGAACTTTGAATTATTGGGAGTCGACAGAATTCCACAGTTGTTATTGTTTCGAATGATTTAGTGCCAATAGTGTAATCAAATAGTAATGAATATCTTCATCTGTTTATGGATAATGTGTTACATGGGTTTACATTCAGGTCAGGTGCGTGTTCCTATAGATTTTCCTGCATATTACTACAGCCTTCTGGAGTTCCAACTTTTCTCTAGTCAACTGCGGTATCTGCAAACATCCCCTTGGAGCTTCCAACATTATCCACAAGATCATTTACGTATATTATAAATAGTACCAGCCTCGAATACTCCCTTGGAAACTACCGCAATTACTTTTACATCAGTCAGTTGTATATCGTTACGAACAATCTGTTTTCCTGTGAACAGAGTAAAGCATTGACTAGCAAATTTGGGAACAGACGTCGAAATCTAGTGTTCAATAAACTGAAAGAAAAAGCTGTGTAAATAAAAAAGAAAGAAATAAAACTGTAAGTAAATAAATTATTACTTAGCATACATAGAAAACTGACGGAGACAAATTAAAAAACCGATAGATTCGTTATCTTCTTAGGTGAAATAGGAAATTGTTGAAGGAAACAAGACTTAACATGAGTTTTGCGTGGCAGGTAGAATGGGCATGCAAATCCAGGTGGGAGCAGGAATAAATAAATGAATTAATAGTTGGATGGATGGACAGGAATAGATGAACGCATTATGACGTAATCCACAGTGTCTCAATACTGGTCAGAGAGGATACAGTGACGGTGAGTATGTCTGTTTGTTACATTCTGACTGTTTCGATAAATTCATTCAACATGCACCAAATTTCTTTCTATCTCAAAATTCTTTATATGTAATATATTACCTTGTTTGTTTCAGTGTGTCCTGGATCGTGTGTCGCAATGGCCTTTCAACGCGTTCACGTTGGATACTGTCACTGGTGGTCAGTATTAGTCATGATTTCGAATACTTTTCTTACATCTATTGCTTATTATGTCTGTAATTTAGTTCATGTACAGATACTTGAGAAATCGAAATACCAGAATTGGCAGCTGACTAATTTTTTTCTGTTGTCAAATAATGCAAGTATACAAATCGTATAATGTTTTGAGAGAAAATTCTCATCCACTATTATGGAGTGACCTGTAAGTAATCATCAGGGATACTATTTGGAGCCCGCACCTCGTGGTCGTGCGGTAGCGTTCTGGCTTCCCGCGCCCGGGTTCCCGGGTTCGATTCCCGGCGGGGTCAGGGATTTTCTCTGCCTCGTGATGGCTGGGTGTTGTGTGATGTCCGTAGGTTCGTTTGGTTTAAGTAGTTCTAAGTTCTAGGGGAGTGATGACCATAGATGTTAAGTCCCATAGTGCTCAGAGCCATTTGAACCATTTACTATTTGGACTGAGGTCTCTCATGTGAAATGAACCAGATGTTCTTGATGAATTCTTATCAGGTGACTGGGTCAGCATCTTTTTTAGGGGGGGTTGCCAACTTACTCTACCTTCAGCACCATAAACCGTAATTTGATTTCTTCTTACACTCTGCTTGCAATTTCCTTGTTAGTGACTAGTACGCCCCCTCCCCTTCCAGTCTCCCTCCACACATGTGTAATTTTATACGGTTTAACACAGAGGAAAGTGGGTAGAAACGGCGTTGCGTGTGAAGACAAGGTAAATTGGCTGCTGTCCAAAAACAGCTGGAAGCTGCATTGGCCACTTTTGGCGGGCATAATACTGCTGCCCTAATCTGCAGTGACTTGAGGCATCATTGACAAAAATTGTGACAGCCTGGAACCCCGATGTTTCTCATCTTCCGATGCACATCATTTCACCGGTTTGCCCCACTCAAGGATGATTCGCTGGCAGTGGTGGGTTTGTGTATCTATAGCTGACAGTTGACTGTGGTTACTGGTGGTGCAGTTGTCCCTTTACACCTTAGCAACAGGTACGAGGTTCTGCCTAATGTCGATAACACATGTCAGCGAACACTGGATAACTCGTCTGTTGGGCCAGTGCTATGTTTTGCTGCCAAATCGAGACAAACACAGTGGGTGTGTATGTTGATCAGAAAGAACGCCTATGTGCATTTGTTAAGAGGCCTCATCCAGTATCTGGCGGAGGTTCGTGCCAGCAGCTATTGAACTTCGCCCGTGTAACTGGTTGCAGACTATAGCTGAAGTCGGCATGGCTTTTGGGTACGCAGTCGTAGTCCACTGGCTGAGAACCCACAGGCAAGAGTGCCCAGGTGGATAGCGTATGCACAGAATGCGTGTGATAGGGGAACTTTGTGAGTAGCCTACCCAACCTGCGCCTGCCCTGTGTGGGCGTCCAGCAGTGCCCGTACCGTATGGAACAACATACTTTAGATGGTTGGCTCAATTGGTGAAGACAGCTAGCATGGTAGAAGCATGTTGACTGTTTTTGCTGCTTCGTACCCAGAATTGATCACGATCCTCTCGATTGGAACTGATTAAAAGGTCTAAATCAGACATTTAGACAATTCTGTGTCAATCTCGGCTACAAACTTCTCGGTCTGGGTTGTCGAATGAACAATTGTAGGGCACATAAATATATGCTATTAGTAAACAGTCCAGACGACGAGGAGGGGGGGGGGGGGGGGGGGGGAGAAAATCCCCTGCGCCCAAACATCATAGGAGGCCAAAGTGTCTCAAGGGTTCGGATCCAGAGTGCTCAGTCGGCAAATATCGGAATACTATTGTAAAATAAACTTTGTACAATATAATAAATAAAAGAACATTGCCCCAGCACCAGTAAAGCCAGTCTAGGTCCTGCTTCAATTCTTCACTTTTATTATTCTTACAGTTCAATTGCCTACAATTCTATTTCGTGTTTAATCTTGAATGCACTATATTTTCTTTAAACAGCGTATGCTGAAACCACCTGGTGATGGAGTCAAAAATGTGCTTTCTTTAAATGTTGTTGGAAATATTGCCGAAACATGTCACCAAAAAACGTACACGGCAACAGCTGTGAGTCGTCGTTTTAATTTCGTAGGCCTGCCAACAACATTCAAAGATAAGGCACTTCTGATTCCATCACAAAGTGATTTTACATGAAATACACAGAAAATATGTTGCTTTGTAGAGCAAAATAAAATGTATGTATTTGATATACCTATTTGTATTTAGTTGTCCCGGAAGAATCGTAAAAATGAAGAAATGAAATGACGTGAAAGAGGTAAATTGACCATGCCGATACTCGGGAAGTAAAGAAGTAATGTTATTCTTTTGTTCGTCCCTAGAATGGTCAACTTGCATGGCACCTCTCATGTTACATGATGTGACATTATTTCTTGGTCGAAGAGGCTTGACGTTCAGAGATTCATCTCAGAAAATTGGAAATGCAAATAATGGAAATTTCCTCCGAATATTAGAGCTCTTGAATCACTATTATCCAGTTACTGCAAAACATATTAGCAAGGGCAGATACGGACAAGCTAGAAAGCGTTTAAAAGTGCATATCTTTAAGTGACACCCAGAAAGAATTTATTTCTAGCTCTACCTATGTCAGGTGTGCCACCATGATGCAGAGAGAAAATGAGAAATACTACACAGTTATTGTTGATGCAACTACTGATTCGATTATGTCGAAAAGACAATATTCACCGTGGTTTAAATTTTCTTCAATAAGGAAATTAATAAATCTGAAATAAAGGAATGGTCTTCGGAATTTGTTAAAAGCATTCACAAAACTGGAGTTGCTGTTGCACATTTAATTCAACCAATAGTTGCGAAACACTCGATTCCTATCAGTGAACGTTGCGGACAAGGTTGTAATCACGGAAGTAATATTAGAGGATCTTATAAAGGTGCTTACACACGTTTTCTTCAGTGGAATCCTCTTGCAAATTTTTCTCTGTATGCTTGTTGTAGTCTTACGTAAGTACATGCACCTGAGAGTTGTCATCTACGTCTACATTCATAATTTGCCAACCATTGCAAAGGGCACGGCAAAGGGTACGTCCCATTTTACCTGCTTTTGCTTTGCTACCATTAATTTTAGTTCCTGTCACATTCGCTAGGGACTGGGCGCTTAACTTAGGTGCCACTAACAGTCTGTACACACGACCAGAATTTCAGCATCTCTTTATCTGCAGTCCTATGCTTTCTTTTACGTATATTATTCAGTAGTCTCTATTTCTATAGAAGTTTCTTACTGTATACTGTGGAGGGTCCCTCCTGTTATGAACTGTTCTACTGCGTACAAATCTGTCCAGTGCATGGTCAATCATTATTTTAATCTTGAGCCAAAGTTCCTCTGCATGCTCCCGCCTTGCGCTGAAAGTTTCAAGTTCCTTATTGATTTATGACACTACTGATTTTTTAAATACAATTTAGTGAACCTCTGTATCTTTCTTCTTGATTTAGTTGCCCTTTGTGCTTTGATAATCAATGTTGCCACAGCCAAATCAGTATCACGTACACCAGTTTCGATGTGGACATCCTCAAAGAGGTCACGTCTGTTTGTTGCCATAAGATCCAATGTATTTCCATCATCAGTGGGGTTCCGAACTATCTGTTCTTCATAGATTTCAGAGAAGGCGTGAGTAATGTTTCACGGGACGTCCTGTGACCCACCACTAAGAAAACTGTACTTTTTCCAGTTGATCGTTGGATGATTAAAGTCTCCACTGATATTACACTATGGTCGAGGAACTTAGGTATAAACGAAATGCAGTTTCCTCCTAAAGTTTTCGGTTATATCAGGATATGAGCCTGGTGGACGATAGGTGGACCCAATTACCAATTTATGCCTACCCTTGTTACTGAGTCTTGCCCAAACTAAAATTCACCGAGATAGAAATTTGAGCTGCATGTGAGATACATGCAGCTCAAATTTCTGTCTCGGTGAATTTTAGTTTCTCGTCTACTGCAACAGATACACCGCCTCCATTTCCCAGTAGCCTATCCTTTCGCTATACAGTTAAATTTCCCCTAAAAATCTCACTACTATTAATTTCAGGTTCCAACCAGCTTTATATCCCTAGTATTATCTGAGCTTCACTGCTTTGCACGAGCGCTTCCAACTCTGGCATTTTCTTGCGAATGCTTTGGCAGTTAACCACTAGGATCTTAATATTCTCACCTGTAGGAGGCATTTATTTCGATCTAACACTGATACTTCTGGGTTTCCTACAGCTATCGTTGTTTGGATTGGATGGAGAGTCGCCTGATATATTAAAAAACCTTATGCGTACCCCATACACAGTCAGCTACCTGAGTAGCAGCCTCTGATTTGTAGTGTACATCTGACCCATTTGAGGGGATCCTACAGTTTTCAACACTATGCCGCAAGTCCAGGAAGTGGCACCGTAGCTTGTCACAGAACTTTCGAAGTCTCTGGTTCAGTTCTGGGGACAAAGCAGCAAATGGTGAGCTTCGTTGAGACTCTGTGCACAAGGCTGGTCTTCTCAACCTTCTCCTCCGGTCGCTGGAATGACCCAAGTATAACCTCAAAGACTAGACGACAGGCATCATTTATTTCAATGTGCGCCACAGTTTGCATTGCTGGCTGCCGGAATAGGCTCTTCAACACACTGAATGAGGCCCCCAGGCAAACACACTGAGTGTGCCTGGCGTCCATTCCTGTCCCTTGTTGTCATTTCACTAAGGGTTACAATATTCGGCGTACGTTTGAACTGCCGACAATTAATAGACCCCTGTCCTATTGCGTTTGTCTCATCTTGACATCTGACAAAACAAGCTTCCCGAAAACTGGTGAAGTGAGTTCCACTGGCTCGGCTTCACGGAAACACAGCACCTAGAACTTGTTGGTTAGGGGGATCGGTATACCACCCTGGTTCCAGTCCACGTTACAAGACCCATAGATCTACCATTAAAGCACTGCTCGCAGTCAAATGGACGACTATTGACAAATCCCGTACTTTCTGCAGAGGGGACAGAATCAGCAGGAAAGAATAGTACTTGAGGAGCCTTTAGTACTGGCAACACAGTTACATGAGCTCTTCCAACACACTGATTTGCAGTAGCTGCCAATCGTTTGGCAGTAGTTATGAACATGATCCCGTGTACGGGAATAGCACTCGCCGTGGCGCTGCATTGCTGCATTTTGTCTGGTGCAAAGTATTACAGAACAGTGAACAAATAACTATAAACTAAGCCTGCTGATTGTCTTTGATATCTGTCGAGCTAAAAAATTACTTATTCCATGTAAGAATTGCAGCAAATACACAAAATGAGATTTCTATTAGGGCAATAGAAGACCCTGTGGTAAAAATTACGAATTTCCTAAAACTTTTTGAGGTTAGATATAGTTACTAACAAATAACAAAATACGGTTAGTTTACGATAAACGTGGATAATATATGTTCCTCTTTACGGAAAGACTAGATGTAACACAATATGTTAAGAGTATCTGCTGCAGTTACTAAATCACAAACGCCGATTTACAACAGATTAAATTATGAACAGGAAAATAGTAACTTCTGAAAATTTTCGACAGTGCACGCTTATTTGCGTTGATACACAATGAAATTCGGGGTGATCTATTCTTTGGCAGTAACTTTGTATCAAAACGCTTACTTGCTACGAAATACCTTATTCAAAAATACTCGTACCAGTAACTTAGGGAAATATAGTTTTGCAAGTGTCCAACAATTCTCGAAAATGACCAGTTTCTTACGAAATTATACAATGAAATTAGAGAACGATTAGGGCTACTGTTACCAAAAGTTTGAAAAGAGTACAACTAAGTTTGAGCCTACAATTGACGATAACGGTAAGAGTTTATCGCGGCACTCGCGAATATTCTTAATTTCATAATATATCACACTACAAACGAGTATTGATAAAATTAGTGACAGATTACCAGTATGCAGAAGCGGCGTGAACAGTAAAATATGCGAACCTAGAACTTCAAATAGGCACACAAAACTTGCACACGCGGTCGCACATAAAGGAAAATTCCGAAGTTAGCCTTTAGATATAAATAAACGTTCGGATTGTACGGATTTCTTACTTAGCTGTTTCTGTTGACTTGCCGAAGAGGTACACTGCAGCGTGAGCTTATCTCAGTCAAAAACTAGAAAAATGTGCAGACATCAACAAAGCACGTCTTCTGCCTGTTGCAGCAGACATTCATGAAACAGATACTTTTTCGGAGTGATTCAACTGCTTCACAACCTTTTCAGTTGCATCCCATAACTGTAGGAAATTCTTAAACAGTGTATGGGAAGCCCTTCCCGTTGGACTGCTCGGGCTCACGATGCACGGCCAGTTGCAGCTCACATGGGTAACTGTTGATACTGTCAATAAGTTTAATTTGTTAACTGAAACACTTTCTGTGAAACTGGGTTGTTATGGATTATGTGACGTCTTTCAAGTGTTTAATCATGGCATCAATTTGGCTACAGCTGTTGTATCAATTAACTGCATAAGCAAATTATTACAAGCTCCTGATTTTCAGGTAGGACACTTAGAGAGCTTATCGAATGACTTAAAATACCAGCGAGAATGTTGGGACACCACCTCCTTCAAGCTAAAGTTGTTGCCAGTATAAGTAATATCTACCTAAATTTCGGGAGATGTGAACAGAAGAGGAAATTATTTCATAGTGAAACTAGAAATGAAATGACAGATATGAATTCAAGAAATGTGTGTGTGTGTGTGTGTGTGTGTGTGTGTGTGTCGCTATGCGCATCTTTTACACTCTTCCACTGACTGTGGCTGAAGCAGAAAGATCATTGAGCACTCAGGTGTTAAAAAATTGCCTCAGATAAGCTGTACATCAACGACGGCTTTCAGATTTGGGGCCCTGGACAAATGAATAAATTTGGTTAGGCAACTGCACTATGTGATCAAAAGTATCCAGACACCCCTAAAAACATACATTTTTCATATTAGGTGCATTGTGCTGCCATCTACAGCCAGGTACTCCATATCAGCGACCTCAGTAGTCAATAGACATCGTGAGAGAGCAGAATGGGGCGCTCCGCGGAACTCGAGGACTTCGAACGTGGTCAGATGTTTGGGTGTCACTTGTGTCATACGTCTGTAAGCGTGATTTCCACACTCCTAAACATCCCTAGGTTCACTGTTTCCAATGTGATAGTGAAGAGGAAACGTGAAGGGACACGTATGCGCAAAAGCGTACACGCCGACCTCGTCTGTTGACTGATTGCCGACAGTTGAAGAGGGTCGTAATGTGTAATAGTCAGACATCTATCCAAACCATTACACTGGAATCCCAAACTGCATCAGGATCCACTGCAAGTGGAGATAGGAAAACTTGGATTTCATGGTCGAGCAGATGCTCATAAGCCACACATCACGCTGGTAAATGCCAGACGATGCCTCGCATGGTGTAATGAGTATAAATATTGGCCGATTGAACAATGGAATAACGTTGTGTGCGGTGACGAATCACGTTACACAATTTGGCGATCCGATGGCAGGGTGTGGGTATTGCGAATGCCCAGTGAACGACATCTGCCAGCGCGTGTAGTGCCAACAATAAAATTCGGAGGCGGTGGTGTGATGGTGTGGTAGTGTTTTTCATGGATGGGGCTTGCACCCCTTGTTTTGCGCGGCACAATTCACAGCACAGGCCAACATTGATGTTTGAAGCACCTTCTTTCTTTCCACTGTTGAGGAATTCGGGGATGGCGATTGCATCTTTCAACACGATCGAGCACCTGTTCATAATGAACGGCCTATGGCAGAGTGGTTACACGACAGTAACATCCTTATAATGGACAGGACTGCACAGAGTCCTGAAGTGAATCCTATAGAACACCGACATCGATACCTCTCCTCAGTGCAGCACTCCGTGAAGAATGGTCTGCCATCCCCTAAGAAACCTTCCAGCACCTGATTGAACGTATATCTGCGAGAGTGGAAGCTGTCATCAGGGCTAAGGGTAGGCCAACACCATATTGAATTTCAGCATTACCGATGGAAGGCGCCACGAACTTGTAAGTCATTTTCAGCCAGGTGTCCGGATATTTTTGATCACTTAGTGTAGATTTTGATGCTTTGATGCTGTGATTGAAACATTTGCTGAGCGAAAGGTTTGTAAATCCCCACTGGCATTGTTACAGGCAAGCAGGTTACAAGAAGGTACCCGTTGCTCGATTCACTGCAGTTTACATGTAAGCGCGCTGATGTGTGTTTACTGACATGTGCGGGCATGCCAGGAAACGACAGGGGACAGAACATCCCATATCGCTTCGTTATTGGCACCAGACATTTCGTCAGTGTAGAGATCAGTGTACTTAGCCTTTTGTTTGAAAGTGAAGTGAAAGTAAATTTAACCAGTTTAAAAAATAAAATTAGATGGAGCGTACATACATTCACAATAATTCGTTACTGTGTAGCATCTGTAGGTCTCAGTCGATCTAACAACCAGTTCCCTAACTGTGGTGGTTTTAGGTTTCTGGTAACTGTCTTCCTCACTACTTTTGAAACAAATATTTATCATTTTTCTTTCAGTCTCCTACTCCTTGAGACGTCATGGCGTAACTATTCTTTCTCAGTACATTTAACCTTTTCACAGTCATTCATTATTCATCCGATTGTTGTATTAGTTCTTTCAAACCTGCAATAGGAAAATGGAGCAATGGTTTACGACTGTTTCTTGTTCTGCTGAATTCTATATTTGTTTATAAAAGAACATTATTGGATACACTT
The DNA here is from genome assembly GCF_021461395.2 of Schistocerca americana. Taxonomy (NCBI): domain Eukaryota; kingdom Metazoa; phylum Arthropoda; class Insecta; order Orthoptera; family Acrididae; genus Schistocerca; species Schistocerca americana. Next base: position 673,083,869 of record NC_060122.1, read on the forward strand.
AGAGAGAAAGCGAGAAAGTTGGATTGTCAAGTTATAAGAAAAAACCAAGATCATAACTGACAGAGGGAGTCACTACCATCTATTGATGTACTGTCATAATATGAAGATGATGATCTTTTTGTCTATGTGGATTCTGTGGTTCAGAGAGAGTGTGGCTTCACACAGAGCCGGCTGTTGTGGCCAAGCGGTTCTAGGCGCTTCAGTCGGGAACCGCACTGCTACTACGGTCGCAGGTTCGAAGCCTGCCTCGGGCATGGATGTGTGTGATGTCCTTAGGTTAGTTAGGTTTAAGTAGTTCTAAGTCTAGAGGACTTACGACCTCAGAGTCCCATAGTGGTCAGAGCCATTTGAACCATTTGAGCTTCACACAGAAAATACGACATGGAATTGTTCTGGGTAGGGATGCATCATCGAAGCTGACAGTGATTTGTAAAGACCAAGCCGTAACCAGACATACTAAATTAAAAGTGCTAAAATCTCTGGTGCTTCCAATCTCTCTTTATGGCGCTAACACTGACGATATACATACGATAGTATGTAGTGGTGAGAGAGAGAGAGAGGGGGGGGGGGGGCGGCGGCGGCTAGATCTGGTGGTATGGTGTGTTTTTAATATTTTGAAAGACGAATGACGTCTTGTAAGAAGCCATAAAACTATTTCAGATCCGGCCTTGTTGAAACCTGTGTAATGCTAAGTTATATATATATATATATAATAAAAGTACCTGAATGTACAATTTTTTCCTTGAGGGGCAGGGCCGCGGCCTCCCTCCCTCCCTCAAGTATCTGTGCCCTTCCTGAAGCATGGACAAAAAGTGAAGGGGTCCGCAAAAGAATTGATGCTTTCGAGATATGAACATATAGGAGGTTGCTCAAAATATCAGGGATGGACGAACGGACCAACAAATCAGTACTTCAAGAACTCAGGGCGGAGAGCAGGTTGTCCAGTATATGATTATCCTAGGCAAGATCAAAGGGAAAAGATTGCAGGGAAGACCACCGAGATGATGGATAGACCAGATAAAGGAGAACACACTCCAAACATGAGGCCAGCTACTTTGCGATGCAGAAGACGGGGAAAAATGGAGACACAGACTGTTAAAGAGGATTGTGTGATGGGTCATCAACTTTCAACTATGAAAGACGGAGTGTTGATGTTGATGGAAATAAAAGTTGTGTCATAATTACTGCATCTAGTTTTCTGAAATAATAGAGGGCATGAAATTAAACATGTTCTTAATAAATCATAGTAACGTTTTGTTTTAAACTTGTACTGGGATGAAGGAAGCTGGATGGACTTCATTGCAAAGTGGCTGTGAAATTTAGAACACGCTCTTAGCAACGGCGCATCACCCAAGTATGCTGCAGACAGTTATAATTAAATCTAACGAAAATTGCAAATATATTTATAAAGATTATTTAAATTTGTAGGTACCGCAGTCTAGCAATCTAGTTTAATTCTGACTCGAAATTTGTGTGGGAATCAGAAATGTGAATGCAGAAAATGTGCTCGAAAAAAAAGTTATGTACTGGGGATAGGGAATTTAACTTTGTGTCAATTCTTTAGTTAGGAAGCCTGTCTTTCTGCACTTTCATATAGCCGGCCGCGGTGGTCTTGCGGTTCTAGGCGCTGCAGTCCGGAACCGCGGGACTGCTACGGTCGCAGGTTCGAATCCTGCCTCGGGCATGGATGTGTGTGATGTCCTTAGGTTAGTCAGGTTTAAGTAGTTCTAAGTTCTAGGGAACTAATGACCTCAGCAGTTGAGTCCCTTAGTGCTCAGAGCCATTTAAACCTACCAAAGAATTTTGGAATCTGCTCTCACCTACATGAACAGTATCCATGAAACAAACAGAAACGCGTTCTCACACCCTTATAAATGATAAAGGCATAAGCATCAACTTTGCTTTTCTGTAAGTGTAACTATGCTATTTTTTGCCGACAGAATAGCAGACACTGGTGAGACAAATACAGTGATATAACTATTGTTTAGATCTAATAAGAACTCACTCAGTAAAAGAGTATTGAATATAAGGATTTGTGTGCCTTTGCTGCGGCCGTTGAATAGTTGCTGCCTCTCTCCACGGTAACTTCCAAGCCGGGTTAAGATGCAATGTCATCCTTGTATGTTAGACTTTACAAAGTTTTAAACTTGTTTCGTACGAAATAAAGTGTTGCATTGTAGGAAAGTTGTTGTAAAAAAGGAAAAATGTTTTTAACGTTCAGTGTAGTATTCCTTGGTATTTTCATGAAGTATGTTTTGTGTGTTTGTTGAAGTTCGTTTTTTTTTCAGTTAAGTGCTAAATCCGTATCCTAAAGAAATATGGCTACAAACGGAGACTATAAAGTGATTATCGATAAACTTGAAGGGCCTGAAGATTGGGCAAAATGGAAATGGCATATCTCTATTGTACTCCGTTCATATGAACTGGAAGACATTATCAGTACGCGCGAGCACGCGGTGCTGCCTCGGGAACCAACAAGTGAACAGAAGGCAGCGTACGCAGAATGGCAAAAGAATGACGCGAAAGCGGCAAGTTTGATAGCGAGTGCGCTAAGCAAACCAGTAGCTGAACTTGTACTGACGTGCAGAAACGCTAAAGAAATACGGGACAAACTACATGCGAGATTTGAACGTAGCACGCAACGCTTGAACATGTTAATTGAAACATTCTTCCGTGTCAAACGTGGCGAAGCAGAAGATATTAGCTTACATGTTGCTAAGCTACAAAAGTTATTTGTAGATTTAAACGATGAATTAACGAAACATGAAGAGAATATGTTGTCTGAACGAATATTAAATGGTCGAATTTTATCTACGCTGGGAAAGGAATATGATAATTTTAAAGATCCCTGAGAGACAATACCGGCTGAAAACCAGAATTTGAACTTACTTATTGAAAAACTTTGTGCTATTGAACTGCGTTAACAAAGTGCAATGGATGTAACGCCACTGGTTGCGTATAACTGAAGAAAAAACAAGATGTCAAAAGAGCGAGTAAAACAAAAATTTCCGTGTAACAAATGTAAACAACTAGGACACTGGGCAACGGAGTGTCCACAGAGCCCTCGTGACTGCAATAACGAGCGGCAAGAAGAGAAGGTGAGTGAAAACGCTGTGTTTACTTCGTGTGCCATGGGTGCGTCTACTGTAAATTATATTGACGTAAATAAATGGTATTGTGATAGTGGTGCTACGAAGCATATCACGCGGAATAAGCAATACTTCGTCTTGTACAGCGAATTTGATGTTCCTGAAGTGGTTTCATTAGGAAGACAAGGTACTAACATGCATGCACGTGGTAAAGGCACAGTTTACATCGAAATAAGACGAAACGAATGGTATAGGGCAAGGTTGGAAAATGTTTTGTATGTGCCCGATGCAAGCGCTCATTTGTTCTCTGGCAGAACAGCTGCAGGTAACGGCTACAGTATAACGTTCTCTTATAAAAGTGCTATGACTAAAAAAAAAATCAGCGGCGACTTCGTCATGACAGGCTACGTGTAAAATGGTCTGTACGTGTTGAATATGCGTGTTGTCAGACCAGAAAACAGTGATCAAGTAAATATAGCTACATCTGAAACACTGCAAATGTACCATGAAAGATTCGGTCATCAAAATAAGCAACACATCAAGAACATTTTGAAGAAACTTAACGTCGGTGTAGAAGGTTATAATGATGAATTTTGGGACGGTTGCGTAGATGCATAGAGTACCATTCAAACAACGAACAAACCGCTCCACGATTACTGGTGAATGAATTCACGCAGATGTCAATGGACCAAGAGTACAGAGTCGTTTAAGGGTGCTCCATATTATGTATGTTAAGCGCAAACATGAAGTGTACGATATGCTTAAGCAGTTTTTAAATGAAGCACAAACCAGAGGACATGTTGTTAAACAATTTCGATGTGATGGAGGCAAGGAATTTAAAAACAACATGATTAAGAAATTACTCATGGATAAAGAAATAGAATTACTGATGTCTCCACCGTATACTCCTGAGCAAAACGGTGTGGCCGAACGTGAAAACAGAACAATTGTTGAAGCCGCACGTTCGACGCTAAACACAAGTAAGCTACCAAGAGGACTGTGAGCAGAAGCATGCAATACAGCAGTCTATATTTTAAATCGTACTGGAAGGTCTTCGGTTCCAGACAAATTTCCATATGAGCTGTGGTACAATCGATCAGTGGGAAAACTTGATCATCTCAGAATTTTTGGCACAGGTTGCTGTGTTCATATAAGCAAACAGTTCCGTTCAAAATTTGATGACAAGGCTGTTTGTGGACAACTCGTTGGGTATGTCAGTGACAAAGATGGCTTTAGGGTCTGGGTTTCTTCCAAAAGGAAAGTTGTCTTGGGTCATGATATAAAATTTAAACCAGAGATAGTGTGTAGATCCCACAGTGATCACATTACCTTAGACATTCCTCGGCAGTCTGCTTCTGGAGGAAGTCAAAGTGAAGAAAACTTTAACGGACTTTAATCTGGAGGAAGTCAGGAATCAGATGGCAATAACAAAAAATCAGCAGAATTCCTGAAAGCTAAAGCATCAGAATCTTCTAACGTGGATGAACTGGAGAACAGAAGACTACGAATAAAACCAGCCTGGATAGAACGTGGTTAGTTCTTGTTGTTTTCAAGACTTACTGCTAGCGAAAAAATAGATCCAAACTGTTTTTCTGGTGTATTACAGTCGAATGAGAAAGAAAATTGGATGCAAGGTATCAGTGAAGAACTAGAATCACTAAAGAGAAAGAATACTTGGGTGTAGTTGAACGTACGATGAACGCCAAAGTATTACAAAATCGTTGGGTTCTACGTCGAAAAGTTTCAGCTGATGGAAGCACCCGCTTCGAAGCCCGATTAATTGCTAAAGAATATATTCAGCAAGCAGGAATAGATTTTGAAGATACGTTTAGTCATGTTGCATGTTATGACACCGTTGGAGTTTTGCTAGCGGTAGCTGCTTCAAAAAAACTGGTGTTTTGATGTGAAGACGGCATTTTTGAGTGGAATACTTCAAGATGAAGTATACATGGAGCAACCAGAAGGCTTGGAAGATAGTAGGCATCGAGTGTGTCTCCTGAAATGGAGTCTCTATGTACTAAAACAAACACCACGCTGCTGGAACAAATGGTTTATGGGAGTTATGGAGAAAGGTTTTCGGGACAGTGCTGCAGATTCTTGTTTGTTTTATCGCAAATGCAATGAAAAAAGACTTTATGTAGCTATTTACGTTGATGACGGCCTAATTGTTGCAGTAATGAAGAAGAAATAACAGCATTTCTGAACATTTTACAATGTGAATTTGATATAACATTGGGGACTCTTAACAGTTTTCTTGGCAAAAAAATAAAACAAAATGAAAATTGAGCAATTATGATACGTCAAGAAAAGTGCACGAAAGAAATACTGGAAAGATTTCGAATGGTAGAATCTAACATGAATACAACTCTCATTGGATATAAAGAAAATGATCAGAAAGAAACAGAAGCAATTTCGCCCTCCGTTCCCTATAGCGAGGCAATTGAATGTCTTATGTATCTCTCAATAGCAACTCGTCCAGAGATGAGTTTTGCAGTCAATAAAGCTGCTCGAGCTATGAGAAAACCAACTGCTTCAGACTGGAACCGAGTTAAACGCATATTTCGGTATCTGAAAGGTACATTAAATTATGGCATTAGCTATGATAAAGAAGAAAATCTGAGAATTTACAGTGATGCTGATTTTGCTGGAGACAAACAGACAAGACGTTCAACAACTGGTATTGTGGCAAAGACCATGGAAGGCAATATCATGGGCAAGTCAGTTGCAGAAGGTAGTGGCTACATCTACAACTGAAGCAGAAATAATTTCAGCAAGTGAAGGAGCCAAAGAATTAATTTGGTTACGGCGTTTACTAAGTGACTTGGTTGAAATGCCGGAACAACCTCCAACACTTTATATTTATTTATTTTATTTATTTATTTATTGATTTATTTAACCTGGCAAGATTAGGGCCATCAGGCCCTCTCTTACATCTAACCAATTGACAATCCAGTGCATTAAAATTGGCAAAAAACTCTGAATATCATCTGTCAAAACATGTCGAAGTCCGACACTTGTATGTTCGTGAAAGATTTCTGAATGGTGAAATTTTAGTACAACATATAGATGGAAAAAACCAGTTAGCTAATCTGCTGGCAAAGCCGCTTGAGCGAGTTCGATTTAATTTGCTGCGTGCAGAGTTTGGTGTGAAGGAAGTCAAACAGTAACTCTTTGTTTTCATATGACTGTTTTATTTATCCTTTTGGAGGAAGGAAAAATGTTTTTAACGTTCAATATAGTATTCCTTGGTATTTTCATGAAGTACGTTTTATGTATGAAGTTCGTTTTTTTCAGTTAAGTGTCAAATCTGTATCCTAAGAAATTAGTTTTAAATGAAACTATTTTGTTCAGACTTCATAATTTGCAACAAAAGTCATTGAGTTAGCAAAAAGACGAGATAACCTACATTTTTAACTCGTATAGTCTTAAACAGACAGTAAGGTATCCATGAGAACATCTGATGTTCGCAAAGGAGTGCTTGTTGGAGGCAATTTTTAGAATTTGTAGGCTGAAATTAATTATTTAAAATGAAAATTTAACTTATGTACTCTGTTTTACGTAATTATGCTGCGTCATTTGCACCACATTAAGAATTGCGCTATAAAATAAAATAATTGAAACTGTGAACAGAAACAATGAAGACATTATTATTTGCTATATATTTCTGCGGTGAATTTTTTAAAAGAGGAAGTTCAAAATAAGAACCATTTGCATCAAGACACTTAACGTACAAGCAGCATATTTGATGAACTCACTGCTATTAACATATTTGTCGGGAGTGATCACTTTACACTCAGCAATAATTTTCTCTCAAGTCCTCGGTAGAAAAGTTGAAACATCAAAGGAGGAGGAAAACGCGTGGTCCATTATCTGTCACACATCGTTCAGAGTGAATTTACTGAAACATTTGAAGACTTGGTTCGTCGAACTATTTCAAAAAACATAAAACGTAATTAATACTTTCCTGTTATGGCTTACAGATTTCAGAATGTCGTCGCAGAGTTATGATAACTGGTTTTGTATTAATGGCATCTATCAGGGAGCTCAAGCACATAATATTCTAAAAGAAAATCCGTTGCAAATTTTTCTTCTTACAGTGGTCATTCATTAAATCTTTGTGGCTGCGGAGAGTTGCGTGGATAATCATTTGTTTCGAATTGTTTCGAAAACATTAATTTGTTTCATTCTAACGCCAAAGAACGAAAATTTTTAAAAGGAAGTATTGGATCGCCCGTTCATGGGCTGTCGGAAATTTGTGGTAAGGTCTTATGGGACCAAACTGCGGATGTCATCGGTCCCTAAGCTTGCGCACTACTTAATCTAATTTGCACTAAGGACAGCACACACACACACACACACACACACACACACACACACACACACACACACACACATGCCCGAGGGAGGACTCGAACTTCCGACGGGGTGAGTCGCACGGACCTTGACAAGGCGCCCCAAGACCGCGCGGCAGCTGTCGGAAACTATGGTATGCGCGAATTGATGGCATGCGACCATTTGTTACGGATTTGCCAGAATTGCAAAGGGCAGTTGAACTTCCTTTGAACATTAATTTTACTGCGTAGGTTTATTCCGAACTATAGGGCACTCAGAAGTATTGAAAATCATTTCGGTGTGGTACAAGGTATTAGCTGCGATAAAAATGTGTAATCAGTGGCCGCACGTGCATAATTTTGTCAATGTACTACAACATTACAAAATAAACAGAAAAAAATCACAAAAATATGTTTAAATAAAAAATGGTACTCACTCAGTGCCGAAAAATGAAGTCCATATGTCGCTATTTTCTGCTAGAAATGTATCTGTAACCTTGGAGTCTGAACACTCAGATCGGTTAGTATGATCTTGTCAATTCTTTTGCCTAACCACACCCTCAGATGTCACGACATACTCGGACAAAACGACCAAATATTTGGACAAAACGACCAAATACTTGTGACAAGGAAGAATACAGATGTTGTTCATCTCGAAATCTGTTACAGATGCGAAGAATGAAATAAAAATATTGGCTTACAACAACATGTAGACCTACTTCCCTTAGTTCTGTAACTCAGAATTCTCTATCACACGGCCACTCTGAAAAAACGCAACACAGCGGTTTTCGGTTACTTGATCTTGACAATCAATTTCCTCAAAGCATTTGTTTAAATCATGAATGGCTATTTCTGCAAAATATCGTCTCATAGCTAAGTTAAGGTTTTAGCAACAGACGAAAGCTATTCGAGATTGCAATATAGTACTCGAATCTCCATGTACCATTTTACGTATTATTCCAGAAATATGTGAACCAGTGTATAAATCATCTAATGAGGAATTTGTAAAGGTTAAGTTAGAGAACAAATAAATTCATTTATTTCACTTCTGTACACATTGAACCCACTTAGCTTTTCACATCATCATCTCCTTCCACATCCTTCCTTTTTATATTTAAGCTTCACATCATCCGCAGTGCAGTAACTTCGATTTCTGCAACTATTTCTTTGTAAGATTCCAACCACTTATTACGGATTTTGTTGTCGGCGTCCTTCGTGTTATGAAGAATTTCGTATTCTTGAAACTTTGCAGTGATAACTGTGGTGGTAGGCGCGCACCAAATAGTCATTTTTTAGCTTGAATGCACCAGAGCAAGCGAATTAAGATGTAAACAAAGGCCATCAGTCTAGCTTTCATCTAAGATCTTTGCTACGAGCTTACCTACTACCATGTCAAAGATTTGACCAAAGGTCTTTGGTAAGTATTTATCACGGGCCACGAACGCTACATTGCTGACGCCACACAGACGTGCTCAGTCCTGTATTTATCGTCCTCCGAGAGCACGTGTAGTCAAAAACAAACAGCTGTGTTTATTCTCTTAGTGGATCCTAGTGCAATTGAAACCATTTCTGCACTCGAAAGCGTTATTTCTAGTTATCGCGAAGAGAGCGCTAGAAAACAGGTTTTCATCCGTTGTTTGGTTACCAGCAAGCTTTGAAAGAGAGATGGCATATTTTTAGTCTTACTGTGTGCTGTAACACATTGACGCTTGATCACCGGCCCCCCCATTGTGCGTAACATTGTGCTTCAAGCACAGAAACCCACAGTAGAGGATGAGAATGCCAGTGTTAGGAGTTTAGTGGAAGAATTAAATAAATAGAGAAATAGTAGGTGTACTACTTATGCACAAAGTCGCAAGGTAGCAGGAAATATTTGAATATCACCTGACTTGAGTGTCACGCTTCGTAGCACAGAGAAACGGAAAGGCAAACGAAAACGCTTTGCAGATGGAACAGCAGAAGATTTAGATCGGAAACTAGAGAACAGTTTTATACTAAAAGCTTTCAATGTTGTTCTATGTTCAGTTCTAGGGAACGTAACTATGAGGTATGCTGTTACAGACAAAATGGTGGCCACATTTGGTTTCTAATGGAACTACATAGCCTAAATGATTCTGTGCTATCGGAGCACGTAGTAGAAAACATGCCATCCTGGTACAGCGTAGACGTTAAAAAGCAAGGTCTGAAAGAATTCACAGTTCAAAAAGATTCATGCAGCTAATTTTGGGTCTGACTCCTCCCTCTGCACCTTCTCAATGCTCTTCGTAAATGCAATTTTAGTAATAATTTTTCAGATATAACGGTAACCGTACTAATTTTCTGCACTTTGCCTGTTACTGTTGCCTAAACAAAGGGTCATTCAGCGTTCTTCTAAAGTTGGGAATTGTTTGGGAACTACAGCGGCTTCTTGGATTAGCTATTATCGCGGTAGAGTTAGTTAGCCTGCTTATTAGATTATAACGAGTTTGCATCTAAAAAAAGGTAGAAAGAAAATATAGTTTTGCAAAATATCAAATGTATGTAAACACTGCGCATTAGAAGAGTTTCATAGATAAAAGTATTGTTTGATTTTTGCATTAAAATTTTCTCACTTCACCCACAAAACTGAAGTTTAAAATAATACATTTGGAGAAGGATCTGAAGAACGCCAACACTTACCTAGTTCAAGAAAATTCAGTGGTTAGCACACTGGACTCGCATTCGGGAGGACGACGGTTCAATCCCGCGTCCGGCCATCCTGATTTAGGTTTTCCGTGATTTCCCTAAATCGCTCTAGGCAAATGCCGGGATGGTTCCTCTGAAAGGGCACGGCCGACTTCCTTCCCTGTCCTTACCTAATCCGATGAGACCGATGACCTCGCTGTTTGGTCTCTTTCCCCAAAAAACCAACCAACCAACCAAGAAAATTCTAGCACCGGTCCTACCCACCGTAATTCACTAGAAATGTTAGAAATTCGCTACACAAGCAAAGAGAGCTACATCACAGGCCTAATTGACAAACAAAAGCTGAATGAAACCAAACCAATGGCGAGGCCTGAGGAATTCGTAACTGTAGTCGCTTTTACAAAATGATTAAAAGTACCACTATTTTTGTAACAATAATAATAATAATAATAATAATAACAATAATAATAATAATAATAATAATAACAATAGTAATAATAAGGCCTCCGGTATGTTCTGCCAGTCGTAAAAGGCGACGAAAAGAACAAACCATTAATAGGGCTAACCCCCCTTTTAGTGTGATTAGTTGGTTCAGGACAGAACTAAAGAAGCCCCGGACAAGCAACGTCATGGTCGGGGACGACGCTTGAACCCTATGCCCGCCCACAATGGTAACGACACTACTAGCCAACTGGAAAATGATTCAAATCCAAATAGAGGTGTTTTGCAGGATATGCTTCCTGCAACCACCCTAGAAGGAAAACAAAGACAGAGGATGAGATGGTCAGATGAAGTTAATCGACACCTCATGTTCTGTTATTACCAAGCAACAAACCTAGGAACCAACACAACTGGATACAGATCACAAGTATACACAACATTTATTACCAGATACCCAGAATTAAAATTTTTAACAGAACAACGACTAGCTGATCAGATCCGTGTAATAATAAAAAATAACAGGATACCCCAGTCAGAATTAGAAAACATCAAACAACAAATACTGGAACAAAATAGTGTGCAATCAGAAGAAGAAGAAAATACAGTAATGGACTCAAACATCCCAGAACAAACAAACAAAGAACAACACGCATCAATTAAACAATCGGAGGAAAACAAAATCTTAAGACAGCCACCAGAACAAGCACAAATAGAACACGAAGTGACACACATGTTAAATACAGAAGAAAAATTTTAGCTGACATATATAGATTACAAAGACACAAATACAGACATTAGACCATTCTTGCATAGACCGCCAAATAACCCACAAGTCGAAACAACAATAAAAACTATCAACACCATCATACACAACAAAATAAATGAAAACACAACTATGGAAGAGTTACAACTACTGGTTTATATAGGAGCACTCACTACACTAAATATACACACTAGGCAGAGATCAGAACCAACCAACCAACACACAGAAGAAACCCACAAAACCAACATGGCAGCACAGGCTACAGATCAGAATAGAAAAACTGAGAAAAGACATCGGACAGCTAACACAATTTATAAGAAATGAAATGTCAGAAAAAAAACGAAAAAGGTTAGGTAAAATCTCACAACAAGTAGTGGTAGAGCAATTAGATGAAAAGAAGCAGAAATTAGAAGCATTGGCCAAACGACTTAGAAGATACAAAAAAAGTGAAAATAGAAGGAAACAAAACCAAACATTCAACACAAACCAAAAGAAATTTTACCAGACAATAGATAACACACACATTAAAATAGACAATCCACCATACATAACAGACATGGAACACTTCTGGAGCAAGATATGGTCAAACCCGGTACAACATAGCAGGCATGCACGGTGGATACAAGCAGAAACAGATACATACAAGATGATACCACAAATGCCTGAAGTGATAATTTTGCAACATGAAGTCACCCAAGCAATTAATTCTACGCACAATTGGAAAGCCCCTGGAAAAGATAAAATAGCAAATTTCTGGCTAAAGAAGTTCACCTCAACACATTCACATCTAACAAAATTATTTAACAGTTACATTGCAGACCCATACACATTCCCTGATACACTTACACATGGAATAACTTATCTGAAACCTAAATTTCAAGCAGACACAGCAAACCCAGCTAAATATCGCCCCATAACATGCCTACCAACAATATACAAAATATTAACTTCAGTCATTACACAGAAATTAATGACACATACAACACAGAACAAAATTGTAAATGAAGAACAAAAAGGCTGTCGCAAAGGAGCACGAGGATGTAAAGAGCAACTGATAATGGATGCAGAGGTGACATATCAAGCTAAAACTAAACAAAGGTCGCTACACTATGCATATATTGATTACCAAAAAGCTTTTGATAGTGTACCCCACTCATGGTTACTACAAATATTGGAAATATACAAAGTAGATCCTAAATTGATACAGTTCCGAAACATAGTAATGGAAAAATTGGAACACCACACTTAATATCCAAACAAATTCAAATAATATCACATCACAGCCAATACAGATTAAGCGTGGAATATACCAAGGAGACTCATTAAGTCCTTTCTGGTTCTGTCTTGCTCTGAACCCACTATCCAACATGCTAAATAATACAAATTATGGATACAATATTACTGGAACATATCCACACAAAATCACACATCTGCTATACATGGATGATCTAAATCTACTGGCAGCAACAAATCAACAACTCAACCAATTACTAAAGATAACAGAAGTATTCAGCAATGATATAAATATGGCTTTTGGAACAGACAAATGTAAGAAAAATAGCATAGTCAAGGGAAAACACACTATACAAGAAGATTACGTATTGGATAACCACAGCGACTGCATAGAAGCGATGGAAAAAACAGATGCCTATAAATATCTAGGATACAGACAAAAAAATAGGAATAGATAATACAAGTTTTAAAGAAGAACTAAAAGAAAGATATAGACAAAGACTAACAAAAATACTGAAAACAGAATTGACAGCAAGAAACAAGACAAAAGCTATAAATACTTATGCTATACCAATATTGACCTACTCATTTGGAGTAGTTAAATGGAGTAACACAGACCTAGAAGCACTCAATACACTTACACGATCACAACGCCACAAATATAGAATATATCACATACATTCAGCAACAGAAAGATTCACATTAAGCAGAAAGGAAGGAGGAAGGGGATTTATCGACATAAAAAACCTACATTATGGACAGGTAGACAATTTAAGAAAATTCTTTCTAGAACGAGCAGAAACTAGCGAAATACACAAAGCAATCACTCATATAAATACATCGGCTACACCACTGCAATTTCATAACCACTTCTACAACCCTTTAGATCACATAACATCAACAGATACAAAGAAAGTAAATTGGAAAAAGAAAACAGTACATGGCAAGCACCCGTATATTCTAACACAGCCACACATCGATCAAGGCGCATCCAACACATGGCTAAGAAAAGGCAATCTATACAGTGAGACGGAAGGATTCATGATTGCAATACAGGATCAAACAATAAACACCAGATATTACAGCAAGCATATTATTAAAGATCCCAATACCACAACAGATAAATGCAGACTTTACAAACAACAAATAGAAACAGTAGATCACATCACAAGCGGATGTACAATACTAGCAAATACAGAATACCCCAGAAGACATGACAATGTAGCAAAAATAATACATCAACAGCTTGCCTTACAACATAAACTTATAAAACAACATGTTCCCACATACAAGTATGCACCACAAAATGTACTGGAGAACGATATTTCAAATTATACTGGAACAGAACCATTATAACAGATAAAACAACACCATATAACAAACCTGACATCATACTCACCAATAAAAACAAGAAATTAACACAACTAATCGAAATATCCATACCCAATACAACAAATATACAAAAGAAAACAGGAGAAAAAATTGAAAAATACATCCAACTGGCTGAGGAAGTCAAGGACATGTGGCATCAGGATAAAGTTGACATTATACCAATTATACTATCAACTACAGGAGTCATACCACACAATATCCAAAAGTACATCAATGCAATACAGCTACATCCAAAATTATATATACAACTACAGAAATCTGTAATTATTGACACTTGTACAATTACCCGAAAGTTCCTAAATGCAATGTAACATATACCGTACAGTTAAAAGGAAGTCACGCTTGATCAAGGTCCGCGTCAACTTCCATTTTTAACCAGATATAACGTCTGAGACAAGAAAGAAATAATAATAATTACGTTATTGTTAATCTATCCGTTATTGCGTCACATTAGCCCAAGTATTACTTTAAATAATGTCGTATGCCGTCCGTTGAAGTACAGGGCCCTACCTCGTGAAGATTAGTCCTAGTGAGCGACACTCTGAAAATACCTGTTGTTGTATCTAAATGAATAAGGATGATATTAAAAGTTCCGATGCTCATAGTTTAATTTATATTTCTGGTCATTTCTGCGATTCTTCTTATCGAAAACTTCAGTCGCGGAGTCGCAGGATGGCACTTCTTGTTTCACGGACGTTAGTAATGGTTTTTCAGTCGACAACAAAGCAACGTGAGAAAGTCGCGTTTACGACTGTGTATTTCGAAGTTAAGTTTTGATTCTCACCAACGCAGAAAATGATCTTTCTGCTGAAGTAATAGTTGCAGGAATAGTTAAAATTAATTTCTTTTGTTCTGATGCGATGCTTCAGGTACTGGTCCACTGAGACCACAGGTGGTGAGATATTGACTTTGTCTAAATACTGGCTGGTTGCGGAATTCGTCTGAAGAATAGTTCACAGATAGTTCAATCCATGGCTAAGCCATGTCTCCGCAGTATCCTTTCTTTCAGGAGTGCTAGTCCTGCAAGGTTCGCAGGAGAGCTTCTGTAAAGTTTGGAAGGTAGGAGACGAGATACTGGCAGAAGTAAAGCTGAGTACCGGGCGTGAGTCGTGCTTCGGTAGCTCAGTTCGTAGAGCACTTGCCCGCGAAAGGCAAAGGTCCCGAGTTCGAGTCTCGGTCGGGCACACAGTTTTAATCTGCCAGGAAGTTTCATATCAGCGCACACTCCGCTGCAGAGTGAAAATTTCATTCTGAATCTAAATTGCCTAAGCGTCAGGTAAAAGCTTTCGGCACACGCTCGTGTTTGCCATCCCACGCACTAGGATCATCTTTCATAGACTTCAAAAGCTCTTCAAGCTCAGTTTTATAGATCGTCAATAGCTCAATTAATCTGCTGTTATATAACCATCACGTGTTGTATACTGAATGGAAACGTCGTTTGACCAATTCATCCAAAGACAGTTTCGAGAAAAATTGAGGCAAAACCAGAAATTGTCAGAAAAAATGTTTTTCACTTCCGTATATGTTCAACGGACTGTTTCAATACTAAATTCTGTTGAGCATAGCAGTGTACGAAGAGAGTTGAGAGGGGATTGGCCTCACAAATTTTTATACCCCTCTGTGGTGCGCAGCCGCGATGGCACAACCATCGTATGCGTAAGCTACAGGTTTTCTACACAATCAGATTCACTTATGTCGTTAAACAGATGCTCCGTTAAGCTAGCAGCACCTCCGTTATCACTGATATCAACAAATCCCAAAAATCTCACACACACCTCACCAGTGAACAACACATACCGCGAAACAACTGAAAGTCGAGACTGGCTTGAAACATCTGCCGTTCCATTTATAATAACTGTAACAAATGGCATTTCTTTCAGTCCTTCGACATTTGTGTACGAATGACTTCAGAAATGTAATCGATGAGGTAATTTTGAATGTCACTTGAGATACTTCGAAAAACAGTTGAAGTATGCAAGTTATTTGACAAACATTCATCTTTTTATGCTGTCATCAGTGTACTCTGTTTCATCGTGCCCCGTGAAAGGATGTTCTTGAGCAGCTATAAAATATGTGACATCAGTTAAACAGCTCACAATGTGTGTATTTTTCTTCACTTGTTCATTTCGTTACTGAACGTTTGATATGAAGGCATAGTTCAAACTAATATCTATCCTTGTGCGACCAAATTTAATCTGTGTCCATACAGATGTACGAATAATATGGTCCTTTTCGTGCCGTTTCCTCAAACACTTGACAGCCGTTGATGTCTTAAATGCTCCCGGGTTAACGGTGCGTTTTGTAAGTATGCCCGCAACAGAAATTGTGGAAAAAATGTGAACCAAGAATGTTTAAATGTAGAACAATGTCTTATATGTAAATGTAATCTGTTATTACACTAGTTACTATAGTTCAATTCTTTTATCTTGGCGGCTCGCGCATGCCCGCCCAGACGCGGGAGATTGCTGCGTTGCCAGTTGCACACGACGCACGCGCCAAAAGAAGCAGCGCCATAGTATAGCATAGTTCGCAAGCTTACGTTTAGGGGGGAGCGCGCAGTTCATGAAGTAAAGCCACCACGGCCGCATTAACCCTTTCGCTGCTACAAAGACGTGCTCCCAGCATTCCGCGCTGTGCGCGATTTTGTCACTGCACTGCTCGCTTGTGCAGACACATCGTGTTCCGACTGCTTTGACACTCTTATCAATCGATTCCACAAAAACTATTTGGCCCAAAAATTAGATTTTTACACATCTTCTTGACTGATACCTTTCCCCCATAAATGACTTAATTTTGTTTCGATGTTCAACGCAGTTATTATGCAGCATTAAATGTCGTAAACCACTGCACGAAATTTTGAAGAGTTTGCAGAGGTAAAAGTCCATAGCGTATACTTTCCGTATGGTCGATTTTAGTTGCCACAATGTTGAGAATGAAATGTGGACAAGATACCTAAATTTCATATAAAATTTACTGTATAACAATAGCTCATTTAAGTACCACATATGTGTCGTATGTAATATTGAGAAATATTCCGTCTTTCGCGACTGTAAGAAAAGTTTTATTTACACTGAGCAGGTTTGGCTTTATTTTAAAGCACTTCAATCAATCAAAAGGAAGTAGACAAAATACATTAAACAAAACTGTGGACTTACAAAAGCATTAGGACTTGAATATACCGTCTATCAGTGAAGTGCTCTGAGCTATGTCAAATATAATTTTTGTTTGTGGCACACACAAACAGCATTTATTTGCTAAAACACTGATCTGCCAACACAAACGTTGAATATTGTGTTACCGCAGCACAAAACTACGAAAGATGACTTGGCAATGGAGGAGACAAAATACTGTCCACTGAAGATGCTTCAAAAGAGAGAAACGCGTCTGGTCTAAATAAGTCCCTTATTACAGTTGCAGAAGAGGAATATATTTCAGTACCATTGGTAGAACTGCGTCTGTGGAACAAAAACAAGAAAGAGAACATGAGTACCATTGTGTATGTGCCATACCTTTCCTTGACTGAAGTGCTTTAAAATAAAGCCAAACGCGTCCGGTGTAAATAATACTTTTATTACAGTCGCGAAAGACGGAATATTTCTCAATATTACATACGACACCTATGTCGTACTTAAATTAAATGAGATATTGTTGTACAGTAAATTTTATATGAAATTTAGGTAGCTTGTCCAAATTTCATTCTCAACATTGTGGCAACTAAAATCGACCATACGGAAAGTATACGCAATGGACTTTTACCTCTGCAAACTCTTCAAAATTTCGTGCAGTGGTTTACGACATTTAATGCTGCATAATAACTGCGTTGAACATCGAAACAAAATTAAGTCATTTATGGGGGGAAGGTATCAGTCAAGAAGACGTGTAAAAATCAAATTTTTGGGCCAAATAGTTTTTGTGAAATCGAATGATAAGTGTGTCAAAGCAGTGGGAACACCATGTGTCTGCACAGGCGAGCAGTGCAGTGATGACAAAATCGCGCACAGCGCGGAATGGGGGAACACGTGTCTGCAGCAACGAAAGGGTTAATGAAGATACAAAGCACTAGAAATTTCAAAAAATTGCATCCAAACCAATATAATTCGTGAATTAAGGCACTTCGATATTGTTTTTAAATAATGGAAATATTAAGCACCGCACAAGATTTGAACTCGTAACCCTTCGCATAGCAGCTCAACACCTTATGCGTTGCACCAACGCTCCTCGTCCGACTAGATATCGCCATGAGGAGTATAACAGGTTACGCAAAATACTGTCAAACACTGTTCATATGACTATGAATTACTCACGCTTCGTCGAAGTACAATAGGAAATAAACAATTACCGCTGTTCCTTGTTGCGAAAAAGCGGTTCGTGAGAGTGATACAAACACCTTTCCTTGCTATCGCCTGAATTAGGAGTCTTATTGCTTGTTTGGTTTAATTAATTAATAGAATATGAAGTAATTGGTATAAAGAATGCTTTTTCCAAACTTTCTATAAAAGAATGTCTGCTATCAAGACATTGCTTTTGTTCTATTACTTTGTTTATGACTGAACGTTTCTAAAACTGAAGACACTCTTCCATGCTCTGCACTGCAGTCAAGATCTGGCAACGTCGTTCTCTGTTCATTGGCTGACTGTGTTTTGTGACGTCAGATGCGCAGAACGAACCTAAACTCGGCCGCCAACATAAATGATGCGCACTTTACCATGCCTCACCCCTGAGCCAGAATGAATGTAAGGAGAGTAGAGTGTGGAATGTTAAATGAATTCGAAAATAAAATTTCGTCAACCGATCTGGAGAACCATAACTTGGGCATCTGCACTGGGTGGCAATTGCAGGGGGGTGCCAAATCCATATTCTTCAAGAATGTTGTTGTTGTTGTTGTAGCTTTCAGTTGGAAGATTGATTGGATTCAGCTCTTCATACTAGTCCGTCCTGTGCAACTCTTCATCTATATGAGTAACTACTGCAACATATGTCCATTTGAACCTGCTTACTTTATTCGTCCCTCGCCTCCCTCTACAGTTTTTACCCTACAGTTTTCACCCTAAAATTTTTCCCTCCCCCCTCCTCCTCCACACACCCGGCACACATACACACACATGGACTTCCCTCCAACATCAAATTGACAATTCATTGATTGCTCAGAATGTCCTGTCAACCAACCCCTTATTTTAGTCAAGTTGTGACATAAATTTGTTTTCTCCCCTGTTCGATTCAGTACAACCTCATTAGGATGTGATTGACACATCTAATCTTCACAGTCTTCAGAACCACATCACTTAAAAAGCTTCTATTCTCTTCTTGTCTGAACTGCTTGTTGTCCACATTTCACTTCCATACAAGATTAAACTCCACATAAATATGTTCAAAAAGACTTTCTAACACTTAAGTTTATATTAGATGTTAACAAATACCTCTTTTTCATAAATGCTTTCCTTGCTATAGTGAGTCTGCATTTTATATCCCCTCTAAATTGTCCATCGTCAGTTATTTTTCTGCCTATATATTAATACTCATCTATGTTGTTGTCTCTTTTCCTACTCTAGTTCACTCAGCATTGCCTGATTTAATCAAATTGCGTTCCATTACTCTTGTTTGACTTCTGTTAATGTTTTGTAATACTTTTTTTCAAGATACTGTCCATTAAGTCCTTTGCTGTATATATCTTGGCATAGTTCATTTTCGTCTCCCTAAACTTTATTCCCTTTCCAAGTGTATTTTTGGTTTCCTTCACAGCTTGCTCAATGTACAGAATGAATAATCCTGGGGATTGGCTACAACTCTTGTTTCACTACTCCTGACTATGGCTTCCTTTTTATGTCCTTTGACTCATAACAGTACAAGTTGTAAAACACATTATGCACCTTGTATTTTATTGCTGATATGTCCAGAGTTTCAAATAGTGTATTTAGATCAGAACTATTAGAAGCTTTCTCTAAATGCTATAAATCTAGATTTGCCTTTCCTTGAGGTACTTTGTAACATAAGTAGTAGAGCCAGTATTGCCTCATATGTTCCTGTCTTTCTCCAGAACCGAAACTGATCTTCCCTGAGGCTAGCTTCTGCCAGTTTTCCCTTTCTTGTGTAAATAATTCATGTTAGTATTTTGCAACTGTGCCTAATTAAGCTGATGGTCTGGTAATAATCACCCCCTGTGAGCAACTTACTTTTTTGGAATTGGAATTATTTTCATGACTGGCTTTCCCAAGGATCTCAATAACTCTGCGGAATGTAGTCTACTCCAGGAGCCTTGTTTAGCCTCTAGTCTTTCAGGGATTTATCAAATTCTTCTCACAGTAATCTCCCATCTCCATCTACTTCTTCTTTCCCTTCTATGATATTGCCTCCATATTCATTTCTCTTTTATAGCTCTTCTATATATTCCTTCCACCTTCAGCTTTCCCTTCATTGTTTAGTATGGGCTTGCTGTCTGAACTCTCCCTCTTCAAAAAGGCATTTCTGCTTTCTCCAAAGGTCTCTTTAATTTTCTTGTATGCTTATGCAGCCATGCACTTCTCATCTGGCCACTGTTGCTGTTTAGTTTCCATCTGTCCTTTTTGTCTGTTTTATTTGCTATGTTTTTATAATTTATGCTTTTGCCAATTAAATTCTACTCATAGGCATTTTCTATTGCTTTTGTTTGCTGTCTTCACTATTTCATGTCTCAAATCTGCTCATTTGTCATCACTGTATTTTTTGCACCATACGTTTTATGCTCACACATTATGAAGTTTCCGGAGAATGAAAGTCTCCACTACAAAAGAATCAACATGGACTCTGTAAACAGAGATTTGCAAAACCCTGCTCAATTGGTTGTTCCATGAAATCCAGACCACTCTAGACAAATTTGCTGAGGTTGATGCAGTATTCTTTGTCTTATGGAATGCATTCAATACAGCTGCGTTTCTGGAGCCAGTTTGCAAATGCTGTGTTTGCCTAGAGGAGGCATGCCGTGCCTGTAGATTGTAGTGAAATGCAAGAAGACCTGTGGAGGATCAATGATGTGTTTGCCTAGAGGAGGCATGCCGTGCCTGTAGATTGTAGTGAAATGCAAGAAGACCTGTGGAGGATCAATGATTGGGGTCAGGGACTGGCAGTTGACCCTGAATGTAAATAAATGTAATATATTGTTTGTAGGCTAGGAGAAGAGAACCACTGCTTTTTGCTAATACTATCAGCATTACATCACTCGAAACTCTAATAACCATAAAATATGTAGAAGTGACTATCCAGAGTGATCTAAAGGGGACTGACTACAAAGAACTAATTGTAGGAAAAGTAGATGCCAGGCTGTAATTCATTGGAAGACTCTTCACTGAATGAAAATGCTTACAATACATTTGTAAGACCGATTCTTGCATAGGCTCATCAGCTAAGGCTTCAAAGATAAGCAAGAGTCAGGACATGGTATTTTGGCATAATTTCACCAGTGTTCAGCCACATGTGACATGCTGGTGGCAGTGGCAGCACTTTGCACGTTAGAAACCCGTTCTGGAATATGTTGCCCTAGTACCTGCAAAGTGTTCTCCTTATCAATATTCGGGCTGGATGGGGAGTCTGAATCACTGCCAGATAATAAATACATAGTTCAGAGAAGGTGGAATAGAGAGGGTGCAAGAGGGGGCAGGTTGCAGATGTTACAGTTGTAATGTTGTCATTGAAGTGTAGCCTAATGTGTTCATCAGATTGGTCTACCTCTGTTTAGTCAGCTCTGCTTGGAGTTACCTCACACTTAAAACTTACTCATTAGTTGGAAGAAAGCACAGGTTACAACCATCTACAAGAAGGATAGCAAATATGCACCTTAAAAACTACTGTCCAATTTAATTGATATCCATCTGTTCTAGAATGTTACAACATTCTCTGAACTCCAATATAATTAGGTGCTTAGAATAGAGTAACCCTTTCTATGACAAGTCCAGATTATGAAAACATTGGTCATTCGAAATGAAAATCATACTTTTCACAAATAATGTTGTGTAAACTATGCATCAGTGCTTTCACATACATGCATTACTTTTTGACATCTGATAAGCACTTAACTCAGTACTACACTAACATTTCTTAACAAAAGTATGATCATATGGATTATCAAACAAAATTTGTGACTAGATTGTGGATTTCCCGATAGAGAGGACGAGCATATTTTCTTGGATGCAGGGTCGTCAGAGATAGAAATAATGTCAGGTTGCCCCTGGGAAATACACTGAGACCCCTCGCAATTGATGTCATCTTTAATTACAAGGAAGACTATAGTAACCTCAACCTTTTTGTAGATGATGCCTTACCTGAGTGGGAGACTTTGAATTGTGATGTGCCACAAGGCCCTGTTTTAGGTTCAATGCCATTTCTTACTTAAATTAATGAGCACTCTCACTGTTCTGGTATAGAGGGTAAATTTACCCTTTTTGCATTTGAAACTGCAATTATCACTGATGAATTGTCAGGCAGTGATCTTGAACAAATTATGAACAAAGTTTTTACTGAAATTTTGAATTGGTTTTCTTCAAATGATCTCTCACTCAGTGCACATAAAACCACAAAGAAATCTTTGAAAAAAATTAACATAAAGTGTAGAGATCAACCAATACAGAACGTGGAGGATAAAAAATGCATATATAGACAGCAAATGCAATTGGTCTACTCACATTATTCATCATAGCTCAACAAAATTTGAACTACAGATTATTGCTTCTGTGGCTAAATTAGATACCAGTAAGGCTTTCAACTTAGATGACATTCATTCATTAATGTCCTAAGCTATTATAATCTAGGGGAACCACTGTTGTGGTGAATGTAGGATATAATTTTGTAGAAAGAACACAACACTTTAAGGAGCGATGATCTTCTTCCTTTAATATTTAAAAAGATGACATGTAGCAACAGAAACTTCATAGAGTAAAAGCATGAAAAAAAGAAACTCCTAGGAGCAAAGAATTTCACTAAGTCAAACTGTGGTATCTAGAACATCTTAAAAAGGTCAAAACACATTAGTTACAAAGTTCTACCTTGGTACACATTGCTTTAAATTTGTTTGATTGTAAAAGCTCTGTAAACATGTCACTAAGTTGATTCTTAGAACAGTCATATTCCACGTCGGTATCCCTATTCTGATAGAGTTCCCGCAGAAACTAATATCGTACTTCGATGTGATTATAATGTTTGTTGACCTTTGGATTTTTCACTAATTTAATGGTGCTTGTATTGTCAGTGAACAATATGGATGTGTTTCTTTTTCCACTGATCTTCAACAGCTGTTGGTTATGCCACACAAATTCCTTGGCTCCTTGAGTTGCAGCAGTGAACTCTGCTTCAGTGATGGATAGTGCAGCAGATTTATGCAATTGAGATGTCCATGATATAGCCATATCGCCAATCATTGAAACAAAACCTAGTGTTGCCACCAACAGGATAGGCATATAGTCCACTACCAGATGAAGTATGGAATAGACCAAAGTCTGAAGTACCACGAACATATCTGAAAATAAATTTTACAGTGTTCCAATCAGAAGAAGTGGGTTTAGTCATAGGCCGAGCAACTTTTGAAACAGTGTAAGTGATGTGTGGAGTAGCAGAAAGTGCCAGGTACATTAATGATCCCACAGCCAAACAGTAAGGAATGTTGCTGTCAACAGTATTGCTGTATTCATTGTCAAATTGTTCATTATCACAGGGAGTTTTTAATGATTTTGAATCAGCCATGTTAAAAGGATGTAGAATCTTCTCTGTTTATGCTTGCTGTGAAATAATCAAGCCAGACTCCCCTTGCACTATTTATGTGTCTAAATTAAGTCTAAAGATTCCACTGTTATTTTTTATTCTGCCTTTAACATATCTAAAAATGAGTTCACTGCATTTTGAGTTGTCCCTTCAATAAGTCCATCATCAACACAAATAGCAATCAGCAGTTTTTCTAGTTTGCTTTGTTGAATGTAAATGCAAGCATGTGCTATAGAATTAGTAAAGCCATTTTTTTTCATGAATGAGTGAAACTTATTATTCCAGCAACAAGGTGATTGCATAAATCCATACAATGATTTCTTGAGGTGACAAACACGACCTGACCCATCATTGAAACCTCCTGGTTGAGTCATGTATATTTTTGTATCCGAGTCACCATAAAAAAATGAAGATCTAATGTTGAATTGACCAAGTTTCAAATTTTAGTCTACTGCAGTTGCTATTACAGCAGAAGTAGCATCATAACAAGCAGCTGGGCTAAAAGCTTCACCATAATCAAGTCCGGCACATTTAAACGTATGACGTGCAACCAGTTGAGCGCAGTATTGATCAATCAGTCCATCAGGTCTATATTTAATACAAAGTATCAATTGATCATAGATAACTCGTTCTCTGTTAGGCAATTCTACCAAGTCCTAGATATCATTTTCTTCAAATGCCTTCATTTCATCTTTCATCGCATTAAATCTTTTATTGGAATTACTACTTTCCATATCTTTGTTGAAGTCTTTGGTGCAAGCTCTTTATGGATTTATTTCTGTCAGGTAAACTAATGCATTTGCTTGAGACTGGTGAGGATCGTATCCTAATTCGTAGTCACTAAACATCACTGGGGGCTTTATTTCACAAACTGGACGTCAATTTGGTAACTCATTCGAATATTCTTTGTAACTAGTGCCAATCTGATCAACAATAGATTCACTTTTGTCTCCTGTTTCTTCAGGTATGGAATTCAATTACAACTCAACCGAATTTCTAGTAGTGCATAGCTTTCCTGCTTGAAAATCAATGTTGTGTGATTCCATCACATGATGGTTTGATGGAATCCGTAGTTTGTAACCAACTATGTCATTCATGCAGCCAATGAAATGCTCAGTTATAGCTTTGTCATCAAACTTGGAATGAAATTCCTTTGGCATATAAACATTGCATTTTGATCCAAAAATGCGTAGATATCAGAAACTGTTAAACACTTTGCCATTTCACACTTTGAAAGTGTTTTACCTTCAACACTTGACTTCCCTGTATGATCGAGAAGAAAAATGGCTGTGTCACATGCATGAGCCCCAAGTGATATAGGTAACTTGCTGGATGTTAACACCCAGCACGCTAATTCAACTACATGTCAGTTTGCTTATTCAGCAACACCATTTTGCTCAGGAATGTCTGGACATGTAAGGTGAAACTTGATACCAGTCTCACAGCACTGCAGCTTCCATGTTACAATTAAACTCTCCTCCACCATCAGACTGAAATACTTTTACCATGGGACCAACAGCATCACACTCCTTCAAAAGTGTTTTCAAATTGTCAGCCACTTCAGATTTATTTCACATGACATATATCGAATGAAATGAGAATAATCATCTTTGAAATTTATGGAGTCAACAGACATTGGTCCATTAACGTCTGCTTCGATCAGCTCGTAGACAGTTTGTGGACGATCTCTGTGGTGGCTAAATCATTTGCAGTTGGATTTGCCAAGAACATATCCATCACAAAACGATGTGATATCAGGGCATTTACCCGATATACTGAAACAACAGAGCACATCTCGTACATGACATTTATCATGGTGACCGAGTCTCTCACGCCAACATTGTAGTTGTTATTCTGATGCTGCTTAGTCAGTCATTACTTGTGAATCCAAAGGACAAATTCACATGTTAATAATATATGTTGGATCAACTAGTCTTCCTATTATGACTATGTCAATATATTGCCATGTGATAACATCTTTGTTATTGTAAGTCACAGTAGATACATATTGTGCAGCTTGACAGACAGAGAAAAATTGATATCTGATACGAGGTACTTACCAGACATTGTCAAGCAAAACAGGTGTCCACCTTTCGTTTATGAAGATTTCACTATGAATACTGCCAGTCCATTGTGCAAAAATAACTTCTTAGTCAGCTGTCTGTATACACTGTGGAATCAGAAACTTTTCAAACATAGTGAAATGCAATTTATTTGACGAAATATGATGTGTTGTGCCGGAGTCTGAAATCCAAGAACCTGAGCTATCAGGATTAACATGATAAAACAAGCTAGTGGCTATAAATGTATTTGGTTTGCTACTAACTTATAAACTGAAACTCGAATTATTATTGTTCGTAGCCCTCGCTTTTATTACTTCTGTGCCCATGCACTTTCAGCAGTTTGTGATAATATGCCAGCTTTCTTGCAATACAGACATGTACAACATTCTTTCTTCTTTGACTTGCTCACCTGTGCTGCAGATTTCTTCTGTTTTTGATGTTGCTCCTCCGATTTTGATTTTACCTGAAAAGCACCAGTGCCTGTGTAGCCAGTGAATTCTCAGTTGAATGAAAATTCTCAATAAAAAGCTTTGTCTGCTAGGATTCAGGAACACTTTATTTATTTATTTCATTCGTGTTCTGTAGACCCATTAGCAATAAGTCATTTGGGTGTAGAATGTGTCATTTACATAGAATTGAGACATTTTTTTGTAATAATAGGTCATACAATGAATAATATATCATCATCATCATCATTTAAGACTGATTATGCCTTTCAGCATTCAGTCTGGAGTCCCCCTTATAAAATTCCTCCATGATCCCCTATTCAGTGCTAACATTGGTGCCTCTTCTGATGTTAAGCCTATTACTTCAAAATCATTCTTAACCGAATCCGGGTATCTTCTCCTTGGTCTACCCCGACTCCTCCTACCCTCTACTGCTGAACCCATTAGTCTCTTGGGTAACCTTGCTTCTCTCATGCGTGTAACATGACCCCATCATCTAAGCCTGTTCGCCCTGACTGCTACACCTATAGAGTTCATTCCCAGTTTTTCTTTGATTTCCTCATTGTGGACACCCTCCTGCCATTGTTCCCATCTACTAGTACTTGCAATCATCCTAGCTACTTTCATATCCGTAACCTCAACCTTATTGATAAGGTAACCAGAATCCACCCAGCTTTCGCTCCCATACAACAAAGTTGGTCGAAAGATTGAACGATGCACAGATAACTTAGTCTTGGTACTGACTTCCTTCTTGCAGAAGAGAGTAGATCGTAGCTGAGCGCTCACTGCATTAGCTTTGCTACACCTCGCTTCCAGTTCTTTCACTATGTTGCCACCCTGTGAGAATATGCATCCTAACAAGGGAACCTCCCCAACGCACCCCCCTCAGATTTAGTTATAAATTGACACAGTGGATAGGCCTTGAAAAACTAAACACAGATCAATCGAGAAAACAGGAAGAAGTTGTGTGGAACTATGAAAAAATAAGCAAAATATACAAACTGAGTAGGCCATGTGCAAGATAGACAACATCAAGGATAAACGGAGCTGAGGAGCGCCGTGGTCATGTGGTTAGAGTGAGCAGCTGCGGAACGAGAGGTCCTTGGTTCGAGTCTTCCCTTGAGTGAAAATTTTACTTTCTTTATTTTCGCAAAGTTACTATCTGTCCGTTCATTCATTGCCGCCTCTGTTCATTGTAATAAGTTTAGTGTCTGTGTTTTCTGGCCGCACCGCAAAACCGTGCGATTAGTAGACGAAAGGACGTGCCTCTCCAATAGGAACCGAAAACATTTGATCGCAAAGTCATAGGTCAACCGATTCCTCCACAGGAAAACGTCTGATATATTCTATACGACACTGGTGACGGCATGTGCATCACATGACAGGATATGTTGTCAACCCACTTAACTTGCACACCTGGCGAATGGGTAAAAAGATTCTTCTACCTTGCCCGATTTAGGTTTTCTTCTGGATGTGATAATCACTCCCAAAAAAGTGATGAAAACATAAGAGTTTGTCACATAAACTGCAACAAATGAATGCAACAGTTTCACAGTCGCACGGTTTTCCCTGTGCTCTGTCAAAATGTATGTTTTTTTACGTTTTCAAATGTTTCCGTGTGTAGACCGTCACATCCTGCATAAGTCGAAGCAAATCTGAACACGTCCTGGAATTTTGGAGAGTGAAGTTGATTATCTGTGAGTGCCTGAACTTTGATAATTCTCTGAAAATAAAAAATTAAACTTTTCACTCGAGGGAAGACTTGAACCAAGGACCTCTCGTTCCGCAGCTGCTCACGCTAACCACGGGACCACAGCGCTCGTAGTCTCACATTCTCCTTTATGTTGCCTAGCTTGCGCATGGACTACTCAGTTTGTATATTTTGCTTATTTTTTTCATAGTTCCACACGACTTCTTCCTGTTTTCTCGATTGATCTGTGTTCAGTTTTTCAAGGCCTATCCCTGTGCCAA
This sequence comes from Schistocerca americana, assembly GCF_021461395.2. Taxonomy (NCBI): domain Eukaryota; kingdom Metazoa; phylum Arthropoda; class Insecta; order Orthoptera; family Acrididae; genus Schistocerca; species Schistocerca americana. Next base: position 673,111,985 of record NC_060122.1, read on the forward strand.
CTTATAACTAAATCTGAGGTTGGGGTGCGATATGGAGGTTCCCTTGTAAGTACTTGAAACCGTCCACCTGTTCTAACTTTGTTCCTCCTATTTGGCACTCAATCCGTTTATATCTCTTTCCCACTGACATTATTTTTCGTTTTGGAGATGCTAATCTTCGTACCATAGTCCTTACATTTCTGATCTAGCTCTGAAATATTACTTTGCAAACTTTCAATCGAATCTGCCATCACAACTAAGTCATCCACATATGCGAGACTGCTTATTTTGTGTTCACATATCTTAATCTCACCCAGCCAGTGTATTGTTTTCAACATATGATCCATAAATAATATGAACAATAGTGGAGACAGGTTGCAGCCTTTTCGTACCCCTGAAACTACTCTGAACCATGAACTCAATTTACCATCAACTCTAACTGCTGCTGACTATCTATGTAAAGACCTTTAACTGCTTGCAAAAGTTTGCCTCCTATTCCATAATCTCATAGAACAGACAACAACTTCCTCCTAGGAAACCGGTCATATGACTTTTCTAGATCTATAAAGCATAGATACAATTCCCTGTTCCACTCGTAACACTTCTCCATTATTTGCCGTAAGCTAAAGATCTGGTCCTTGACAACCTCTAAGAGGCCTAAACCCACACTGATTTTCATCCAATTTGTCCTCAACTCATACTCGCACTTTCCTTTCAACAATACCTGAAAAGATTTTACCCACAACGCTGATTAAAGAGATACCTCTGTAGTTGTTTCAATCTTTTCTGTTCCCATGTTTAAAAATTGGTGTGATTACTGCTTTCGTCCAGTCTGATGGAACCTGTCCCGACTTCCACGCCATTTCAATTATCCTGTGTAGCCATTTAAGACCTGACATTCCACTGTATTTGATGAGTTCCGACTTAATTTCATCCACCCCAGCTGCTTTATTGCACTGCAATCTATTGACAATTTTCTCCACTTCCTCAAATGTGAACCTATTTCCATCATCATTCCTATCCCATTGTACATCGAAATCTGAAAAATTACTGATCGTATTTTCACCTACACTGAGCAACTCTTCAAAATATTCCCCCCATCTGCCTAGGGCATCAACACGATTCACCAGCAGTTTTTCTGACCTGTCCAAAATACTTGTCATTTCCTTCTTACCTCCCTTTCGAAGACTGCTAATTACACTCCAGAATGGGTTTCCAGCAGCTTGACCCAAAGTCTCCAACCTGTTTCCAAAGTCTTCCCAAGATTTCTTCTTGGATGCTGCAATTATCTGTTTGGCTTTGTTTCTGTCTTCAACATAATTTTCTCCATCTACCTGAGTTCTAGTATGTAGCCATTTTTGATACGCCTTCGTTTTCCTTTTACAGGCTGCCTTGACTGTGTCATTCCACCAAGCTGTTTGCTTCATCCTACCTTTACACACTAATGTTCCAAGACGTTCTTTAGCCACTTCTAGTACTGTGTCCCTGTACCTTGTCCATTCCTTTTCCAATGACTGTAATTGACTACATTCAACTAACTGGTACCTTTCTGAGATTACTGTTATGTACTTGTGCCTGATTTCCTTATCATGAAGTTTCTCCACTCTTATCCTTCTACATATGGACCTGACCTCCTGCGCTTTCGGCCTCACAATACCAATTTCACTGCAGATTAAATAGTGATCAGTGTCGTCAAAGAATCCCCTGAATACACGTGTGTCTCTCACAGCCTTCCTGAATTCCTGATGTGTTATTATGTTGTCAATGACAGATCTGGTTTCCCTGCCTTCCCAGGTATACTGGTGAATGTTCTTATGGTTAAAAAAGGAGTTTGTGATTACTAAGCCCATACTGGCACAAAAATCCAAGAGTTGTTTCCCGTTCCTGTTGGCCTCCATATCCTCTCCAAATTTACCCATAACCTTTTCATACCCTTCTGTTCGATTTCCAATCCTGGAATTAAAATCACCCAAGAGCAGAACACTGTCCTTGTCCTTTACTCTAACAACTACATCACTGAGTGAGTGCATCATAAAAACTATCCATCTTATCTTGATCTGTCCCTTCACAATGCGAATATACTGACACAATCCTAATTTTCTTGCTAGGCACTGTCAAATCTATCCACATCAGTTGTTCGTTTACATACCTTATTGCAACTACGCTGGGTTCCATTTCTTTCCTGATGTAAAGCCCTACACCCCATTGTCCTATTCCTGCTTTGACTCCTGACAGGTAGTCCTTGTATTCTCCCACTTCCTCTTCTTTCTCACCCCTTACCCGAATGTCACTAACAGCTAAAACGTCCAACCCCATCTTACTTGCAGCCTCTGCCAGCTCTACCTTCTTCCCAGAGTAGCCCCCATTGATATTAATAGCTCCCCATCTCATTACCATTCGTTTGCCGAGTCGTATCTTAGGAGTCCCTGGTTTGTCAATTAGAGGTGGGACCCCGTCACCTCCAAAGGGCCGAGGCATTTTGCTCTGATTGTTGCCAGCATCATATTTAAAGTACCAGGGAAGCAGGTTGCTAGCCTTACTTGCCCTGGGTCCCATTGAGTTTTACCCCTAACTGTTGAGGGACTAACCGGTGGATTTGGTAGTCTTTGCTGTCTGAGCACAAAGGTGACCACGACTCAGAATATGTCTGAGATGCCCAGCCTTATTCCAAAGTAACTGGTATCCTGACTGTCAGGACCACTTACTTGGCCACTCATACATTGCCTGTGGTTCATGAACTAGGACAGGAACCCACACCATGAACCACTGAATAATATATTACACAGAATTACATATAATATATTACGTAGAAAAAAATGTTAACAAGAATTGTTTTTTGTAAAAAGTAACAGATTACATTGACCAGACTTACAATAGATCAAAATCAATTCACATATTCTCTTACATAAATTCATCCAGTGAGTAAATGGTTTTACTTAGAAGATACTGTTTAAGTTGATCTTTAAAAGTAGGTGGATCAGTAACTGACATTTTTATTGCCTGAAGGAGAGCATTAAATATTTTTATGCAAGAGTAGTGTACTCCTTTTTGCACCATACTTAGATTCTTTTGTTCAAGATGTACATCATTTTTTACCCTAGTGTCCTAGTTATGACACATGCTGTTCATTTAAAAAAGGGAATGGTTTTTACACAAGAAATACATGAGAGAGAAAATGTATTGAGATACTGTTGTGAGTATTCTCAGCTCTTGGAAGAGTTTCCCGCAGGAATGTCTGTAATTGACACCACACAGAATCCCAATGACCCTTTTGTAGGCAATGAGGATTTTGTTTGCCTTTGGCTGGTTTCCCCAGAATATAATTCCATAGGCCATCAGGACATGAAAATAACCAAAATAGGCAGCTTTCAAAGTATTTAAGTAGCTGAAGGAAGCAATCGGATGAATAGCGTAAATTGCTGAGCTATACCGTGTCAGCCTGTAAAACTGATATTCGAATCCTAATGTTTTGAAAATACAATGGTGGAGTATCGTAAGAGGAAAAGTTGCATTTGGATTCATTTTGTTCAGTTCTCTCCAGAAGTCATGGAAAATGTTCACACATAGTGATGTGTGTTTTGTTATACACATGATGTCATCTTTTGATGTTTCGAAGAAACACTTGAACAACGTATATAGCCACTGCAAATCAAGATTGTTCATATACTGACATAAGAGTGTCCCGAATGTCTTTTGCGTCAGTGTTCTTTCTTACATGAATAGCAGGTTCCTCTGCAGTTGCCGTTCCAATGATGCAAGCTACCTGAGCATTGTCCTGTTGCCAGTGCTGATTTGTGTCTGATGGTTCGTCTCCTTCCGGTAATGACGAACATTGACATGTACCATCTCTAGTCAAATAATGAGAATTTTTTTAACAGATTTGAATCTGTCATTTCTGTATTCCCCACTGATCTTTACGTGAAAACTTGTGAATGTTTGTAGGACTGCTGTCACCACTCAGCTAAAGCATTGCGTCTGCCATTCCACAAGTCTTGCAGTCTCATGAATATCCTAGTAAACAGAAAAATAGTCTAGTGAATGAATACTATAATTCTCACAACCTGAAGTGTTTAAACCCGGGCCCGTAAACTGTTGTGGTGAACTTAGGATATAATTTTATAGCAAGAACACAACACTTTTAGGAAGAATGATCTTTTTCCTTTAATATTTAAAAAGATGACACGTAGCAACAAAAACCTCAAAGAGTAAAAGCATTAAAAAAAAAATAAAAAGAAACTCTTAGGCACAAAGAATTTCACCTAACATTGATTTATTTACTTTAACGTCCTCCCTCTCTGAAAAAAAAAAAAAAAAAAAAAAAAAAATCACTACACACACACACACACACACACACACACACACACACACACACACACACACACACACACACACTTACAGGTACTTGTTTTGAAAGATGGGGATCCTATGAATTGAAGTACCTAAATTTGGTTAAAAAAGGAGTTTATTGCTCCAGTGTCAAGCTGTTTGATGCACTATAACCACATATCAAATGCATTCATAAACAATTTCTAAAAGTCAAACATATTCTGAAAGAGTACTTAATAGAGAAATCTTTTTATATGGTGATAAATTAATGAGAGAAGAGGGATGCCACTACTAAACTTCCAATTGTTTCACTAGTACTTTTAATACCTTTTCTTTTGGGCACTATGATTGAAATCCAAAAATTTGGTTTTTGGTATTTGTGTATTTATTAATTTATTGTGATATTTAACTTAACTTTGCTTCCTGAATATCTTACTGATCCTTCCTCAATGTAATACATTTAATTAGATGTATGTTATTAATTTGATATCTTATTCATTGTATCTTTTATTGTATTTATGTAAGTTACATCTGAACTAGGTACTATTTAATACAGTCCATATCCTTGTGATTGACTTGCTACATGGATCTGCTTACTAAACGTGAAATAAATAAAAATAAAATTAAATATGTGTGTATGTATGTGTTTGTGTGTTTTGTCTTAGTAAAGCATACACATTGTTTATTGCTATATGTTTCATTTTTCGCTGTTGTTTTAGGGAGGTCTCTTCCAGTCCTTTGTGTTCATCTATTCCATTGGTATGGGCTAATGGAACACTTTAACCTGGATGTTGTCAGGATCTGGAAGTTATTTAGTAAGTATTAAATTGTCAGTAGGATGTAAAAGGTAAAATAGCAGTTACCTAACTTCTAATGTCTGGCCTAACTTAAATAAAGTTTCTAGAAATGAGATTTTTTTCTCAAAGACAAGATGAAAACTTTTTCCTTGGTAGTTTTGAGAATGTCCTACACAGTGTCAAAAGAAAATCATTAAAATTGTAAATCATTTATGTCAACAGTGTATTTTGCTGGTAGGCTCAGTTTTATTTTTTAATAGCTCCTCAATTTTGGACAAGCAGTTTAGTAGCTTTACTTAACATGGTATTAAGGTCTCAGGCTTTTTGTCATTTACTTTGATTAATAACACGTTTTTTTGAAGGTGGGGGGGGAATCTTTACACAAGGATCTGCCTTTTCATGAACATCCCAGAAAACAGATATAAAAAATTCAGGTTAAAGCATTATTTTCATCACAAACACTGTCATTATCTTGAATACATGTTTTCTGATAAAACAAGTACATGGCAACTACTCTCGGTGCTTGTCCTTGTGAATTAGAGAAGAGTCTAAATTACAAAATTAGAAATTAGTACAGATAAATGGAAAACCAGCTAACCAGTTTTTCTCACTACTCTTTACCTTCTTTTGCGCGCGCGCACACACACACACACACACACACACACACACACACACACACACACACACACACACACACACACACATATATATATATATGGTTATAATAGAGGGAAACATTCCACGTAGGAAAAATATATCTAAAAACAAAGATGATGTGACTTACCAAATGAAAGTGCTGGCAGGTCGACAGACACACAAACAAACACAAACATACACACAAAATTCAAGCTTTCGCAACAAACTGTTGCCTCATCTGGAAAGAGGGAAGGAGAGGGAAAGACAAAAGGATGTGGGTTTTAAGGGAGAGGGTAAGGAGTCATTCCAATCCCGGGAGCAGAAAGACTTACCTTAGGGGGAAAAAAGGACGGGTATACACTCGCGCGCACACACACACATATCCATCCACACATATACAGACACAAGCAGACATATTTAAAGACAAAGGGTTTGGGCAGAGATGTCAGTCAAGGCAGAAGTGCAGAGGCAAAGATGTTGTTGAATGACAGGTGAGATATGAGTGGCGGCAACTTGAAATTAGCGGAGATTGAGGCCTGGTGGATAACGAGAAGAGAGGATATATTGAAGAGCAAGTTCCCATCTCCGGAGTTCGGATAGGTTGGTGTTAGTGGGAGGTATCCAGATAACCCGGACGGTGTAACACTGTGCCAAGATGTGCTGGCCGTGCACCAAGGCATGTTTAGCCACAGGGTGATCCTCATTACCAACAAACACTGTCTGCCTGTGTCCATTCATGCGAGTGGACAGTTTGTTGCTGGTCATTCCCACATAGAATGTATCACAGTGTAGGCAGGTCAGTTGGTAAATCACGTTGGTGCTTTCACATGTGGCTCTGCCTTTGATTGTGTACACCATCCGGGTTACAGGACTGGAGTAGGTGGTGGTGGGAGGGTGCATAGGACAGGTTTTACACCGGGGGTGATTACAAGGGTAGGAGCCAGAGGGTAGGGAAGGTGGTTTGGGGATTTCATAGGGATGGACTAAGAGGTTACGAAGGTTAGGTGGACGGCGGAAAGACACTCTTGGTGGAGTGGGGAGGATTTCATGAAGGATGGATCTCATTTCAGGGCAGGATTTGAGGAAGTCGTATCCCTGCTGGAGAGCCACATTCAGAGTCTGATCCAGTCCCGGAAAGTATCCTGTCACAAGTGGGGCACTTTTGTGTTTCTTCTGTGGGAGGTTCTGGGTTTGAGAGGATGAGGAAGTGGCTCTGGTTATTTGCTTCTGTGCCAGGTCGGGAGGGTAGTTGTGGGATGTGAAAGCTGTTGTCAGGTTGTTGATGTAATGCTTCAGGGATTCCGGACTGGAGCAGATTCGTTTGCCACGAAGACCTAGGCTGTAGGGAAGGGACCGTTTGATGTAGAATGGGTGGCAGCTGTCATAATGGAGGTACTGTTGCTTGTTGGTGGGTTTGATGTGGACGGACGTGTGAAGCTGGCCATTGGACAGGTGGAGGTCAACATCAAGGAAAGTGGCATGGGATTTGGAGTAGGACCAGGTGAATCTGATGGAACCAAAGGAGTTGAGGTTGGAGAGGAAATTCTGGAGTTCTTCTTCACTGTGAGTCCAGATCATGAAGATTTCATGAATGAATCTGTACCAAACTTTGCGTTGGCAGGCTTGGGTAACCAAGAAGGCTTCCTCTAAGCGACCCATGAATAGGTTGGCGTACGAGGGGGCCATCCTGGTACCCATGGCTGTTCCCTTTATTTGTTGGTATGTCTGGCCTTCAAAAGTGAAGAAGTTGTGAGTCAGGATGAAGCTGGCTAAGGTAATGAGGAAAGAGGTTTTAGGTAGGGTGGCAGGTGATCGGCGTGAAAGGAAGTGCTCCATCGCAGCGAGGCCCTGGACGTGCGGGATATTTGTGTATAAGGATGTGGCATCAATGGTTACGAGAATGGTTTCCGGGGGTAATGGATTGGGTAAGGATTCCAGGCGTTCGAGAAAGTGGTTGGTGTCTTTGATGAAGGATGGGAGACTGCATGTAATAGGTTGAAGGTGTTGATCTACGTAGGTAGAGATACATTCTGTGGGGGCTTGGTAACCAGCTACAATGGGGCGGCCGGGATGATTGGGTTTGTGAATTTTAGGAAGAAGGTAGAAGGTAGGGGTGCGGGGTGTGGGTGGGGTCAGGAGGTTGATGGAGTCAGGTGAAAGGTTTTGTAGAGGGCCTGGTTTTGAGGATTCCTTGAAGCTCCGCCTGGACATCAGGAATGGGATTACCTTGGCAAACTTTGTATGTGGTGTTGTCTGAAAGGTGACGCAGTCCCTCAGCCACGTACTCCCAACAATCAAGTACCACGGTCGTGGAACCCTTGTCCGCCGGAAGAATGACGATGGACCGGTCAGCCTTCAGATCACAGATAGCCTGGGCTATCCCCTACAAAACCTTTCACCTGACTCCATCAACCTCCTGACCCCACCGACACCCCGCACCCCTACCTTCTACCTTCTTCCTAAAATTCGCAAACCCAATCATCCCGGCCACCCCATTGTAGCTGGTTACCAAGCCCCCACAGAACATATCTCTGCCTACGTAGATCAACACCTTCAACGCATTACATGCAGTCTCCCATCCTTCATCAAAGACACCAACCACTTTCTCGAACGCCTGGAATCCTCACCCAATCCGTTACCCCCGGAAACCATTCTTGTAACCATTGATGCCACTTCCTTATACACAAATATCCCGCACGTCCAGGGCCTCACTGCGATGGAGCACTTCCTTTCACGCCGATCACCTGCCACCCTACCTAAAACCTCTTTCCTCATTACCTTAGCCAGCTTCATCCTGACCCACAACTTCTTCACTTTTGAAGGCCAGACATACCAACAAATAAAGGGAACAGCCATGGGTACCAGAATGGCCCCCTCATACGCCAACCTATTCATGGGTTGCTTAGAGGAAGCCTTCTTGGTTACCCAAGCCTGCCAACGCAAAGTTTGGTACAGATTCATTGATGACATTTTCATGATCTGGACTCGCAGTGAAGAAGAACTCCAGAATTTCCTCTCCAACCTCAAATCCTTTGGTTCCATCAGATTCACCTGGTCTTACTCCAAATCCTATGCCACTTTCCTTGATGTTGGCCTCCACCTGTCCAATGGCCAGCTTCACACGTCCGTCCACATCAAACCCACCAACAACCAACAGTACCTCCATTATGACAGCTGCCACCCATTCCACATCAAACGGTCCCTTCCCTACAGCCTAGGTCTTCATGGCAAACGAATCTGCTCCAGTCCGGAATCCCTGAAGCATTACATCAACAACCTGACAACAGCTTTCACATCCCACAACTACCCTCCCGACCTGGTACAGAAGCAAATAACCAGAGCCACTTCCTCATCCTCTCAAACCCAGAACCTCCCACAGAAGAAACACAAAAGTGCCCCACTTGTGACAGGATACTTTCTGGGACTGGATCAGACTCTGAATGTGGCTCTCCAGCAGGGATACGACTTCCTCAAATCCTGCCCTGAAATGAGATCCATCCTTCATGAAATCCTCCCCACTCCACCAAGAGTGTCTTTCCGCCGTCCACCTAACCTTCGTAACCTCTTAGTTCATCCCTATGAAATCCCCAAACCACCTTCCCTACCCTCTGGCTCCTACCTTTGTAACTGCCCCCAGTGTAAAACCTGTCCTATGCACCCTCCCACCACCAACTACTCCAGTCCTGTAACCCGGAAGGTGTACATGATCAAAGGCAGAGCCACGTGTGAAAGCACCCATGTGATTTACCAACTGACCTGCCTACACTGTGACGCATTCTATGTGGGAATGACCAGCAACAAACTGTCCACTCGCATGAATGGACACAGGCAGACAGTGTTCGTTGGTAATGAGGATCACCCTGTGGCTAAACATGCCTTGGTGCACGGCCAGCACATCTTGGCACAGTGTTACACCGTCCGGGTTATCTGGATACTTCCCACTAACACCAACCTATCCGAACTCCGGAGATGGGAACTTGCTCTTCAATATATCCTCTCTTCCCGTTATCCATCAGGCCTCAATCTCCACTAATTTCAAGTTGCCGCCACTCATACCTCACGTGTCATTCAACAACATCTTTGCCTCTGCACTTCCGCCTCGACTGACATCTCTGCCCAAACTCTTTGCCTCTGTATATGTCTGCTGGTGTCTGTATATGTGTGGATGGATATGTGTGTGTGTGCGAGTGTATACCTGTCCTTTTTTCCCCCTAAGGTAAGTCTTTCCACTCCCGGGATTGGAATGACTCCTTACCCTCTCCCTTAAAACCCACATCCTTTCGTCTTTCCCTCTCCTTCCCTCTTTCCTGACGAAGCAACCGTTGGTTGCGAAAGCTAGTATTTTGTGTGTATGTTTGTGTTTGTTTGTGTGTCTATCGACGTGCCAGCGCTTTCATTTGGTAAGTCACATCATCTTTGTTTTATATATATATATAAAATAAATCCTAAACCTATACCAATTTCCTTGCTGAGGAGGAAACGTAATAATTTCTAAAGCTAGATAATAGTTTATTTTCCCTATTTTTCTGTATCTCTATTGGTAACTTAGTTCTTGGTCTTTGGCTGAAGGTAAGTTAAAGCCAGCATAGCTTACACTGCTTTCCAGCAACAGTTGTTCAGGTGGTTTACCTTATATGCAATTTGGCCTTTTTAAATCAGAAACGTGGACAAACAAAATTTTTAAAATAAAGTACGGACTTTCTGCTTCATCTGCAACTTTGTAGCCATAGTTGAAACATTTTTCTGTGTTCTTGATAGTATTTGACTTTCCATTGTTTCTTTTTTTCTACACTCTTGTGTTAGAGTGGTTCAGGCAGATTTAGTTAATGGCGGAACACGAAAAATTAATGTTGAAATTGTCTGCATCTTCCATTTATTAATGTTGCCAGCACATACTCATTTTAACAAATTACATAAAAATTTAGTTCAGGCATCTCATTACTATTTTCAACCTCTACTATTCCATTAAGTCTCACTAAACACTCTATTATATGACCCCTGTCACTGAACATATCACAACAAGTTCCCCTTTAGAAACCCTGTACAAGTATGTGCCTGGCAATAATGGCACCAAAACAAATGAAAAGAATACAAAGGATCAATTGATAATTACTACCAGTTTTAACATTTTTAATAATCAAACTTTAAACATATTTTTAATTATGTTCTTATATGAAATTAGGTTTCCAGGATTTTTCTATTGAACAGTCAAGTACATAATTTAACCATCATGGAAAACATGGTCCCACATGTCCATACGTGTTAGAAAGTTTTGAATGAAAAATGTGAAAACCTATAATCAGAATGGATTGTTACAGAAATCATCCCAATATGATACACACATATTACAAGCACCCAAAATGATTTTTTCCCCACACAAATGGGCCTCATTTATGCATCCACTACTAAATGTTGAACCTTAACAGAACTGAATTAGATTGCAGAACCACGCTAATGTAATAAAAATATGAAAAATCTCACGTATTGAAAACTACAGATGAACTTTTTGTTGTCCCATGTCTCAAAAACTAAAATGAACTGTCAGATACCCTAAGTCATGGCTCTCTATACTAAACTTTCTTTGTTGTTGTTGTGGTCTTCAGTCCTGAGACTGGTTTGATGCAGCTCTCCATGCTACTCTATCCTGTGCAAGCTTCTTCATCTCCCAGTACCTACTGCAACCTACATCCTTCTGAATCTGCTTAGTGTATTCATCTCTTGGTCTCCCTCTACGATTTTTACCCTCCACGCTGCCCTCAAATACTAAATTGGTGATCCCTTGATGCCTCAGAACATTTCCTACCAACCGATCCCTTCTTCTGGTCAAGTTGTGCCACAAACTTCTCTTCTCCCCAATCCTATTCAATACCTCCTCATTAGTTATGTGATCTACCCATCTAATCTTCAGCATTCTTCTGTAGCACTACATTTCGAAAGCTTCTAGTCTCTTCTTGTCGAAACTATTTATCGTCCATGTTTCACTTCCATACGTGGCTACACTCCATACAAATACTTTCAGAAACACTTCCTGACACTTAGATCTATACTCGATGTTAACAAATTTCTCTTCTTCAGAAACGCTTTCCTTGCCATTGCCAGTCTACATTTTATATCCTCTCTACTTTGACCATCATCAGTTATTTTGCTCCCCAAATAGCAAAACTCTTTTACTACTTTAAGTGTCTCATTTCCTAATCTAATTCCCTCAGCATCACCTGACTTAATTCTACCACATTCCATTATCCTTGTTTTGCTTTTGTTGATGTTCATCTTACATACTCCTCTCAAGACACTGTCCATTCCATTCAACTGCTCTTCCAAGTCCTTTGCTGTCTCTGACAGACATACAATGTCATCGGCGAACCTCAAAGTTTTTATTTCTTCTCCATGGATTTTAATACCTACTCCGAATTTTTCTTTTGTTTCCTTTACTGCTTGCTCAATATACAGATTGAATAACATCGGGGAGAGGCTACAACCCTGTCTTACTCCCTTCCCAACCACTGCTTCCCTTTCATGCCCCTCGACTCTTATAATTGCCTTCTGGTTTCTGTGCAAATTGTAAATAGCCTTTCGCTCCCTGTATTTTACCCCTGCCACCTTTAGAATTTGAAAGAGAGTATTCCAGTCAACATTGTCAAAAGCTTTCTCTAAGTCTACAAATGCTGGAACGTAGGTTTGCCTTTCCTTAATCTTTCTTCTAAGATAAGTCGTAAGGTCAGTATTGCCTCACGTGTTCCAGTATTTCTACAAAATCCAAACTGATCTTCCCAGAGGTTGGCTTCTACTAGTTTTTCCATTCGTCTGTAAAGAATTCGTGTTAGTATTTTGCAGCTGTGACTTATTAAACTGATTGTTCGGTAATTTTCACATCTGTCAACACCTGCTTTCTTTGGGATTGGAATTATATTCTTCTTCTTGAAGTCTGAGGGTATTTCGCATGTTTCATACATCTTGCTCACCAGATGGTAGAGTTTTGTCAGGACTGGCTCTCCCAAGGCCATCAGTAGTTCTAATGGAATGTTGTCTACTCCCGGGGCCTTGTTTCGACTCGGGTCCTTCAGTGCTCTGTCAAACTCTTCACGCAGTATCATATCTCCCATTTCATCTTCATCTACATCCTCTTCCATTTCCATAATATTGTCCTCAAGTACATCGCCCTTGTATAGATCCTCTATATACTCCTTCCATCTTTCTGCTTTCCCTTCCTTGCTTAGAACTGGGTTTCCATCTGAGCTCTTGATGTTCATACAAGTGGTTCTCTCGTCTCCAAAGGTCTCTTTAATTTTCCTGTGGGCAGTATCTATCTTACCCCTAGTGAGATAAGCCTCTACATCCTTACATTTGTCCTCTAGCCATCCCTGCTTAGCCATTTTGCACTTCCTGTTGATCTCATTTTTGAGACGTTTGTATTCCTTTTTGCGTGCTTCATTTATTGCTTTTTTATATTTTCTCCTTTCATCAATTAAATTCAATATTTCTTCTGTTACCCAAGGATTTCTATTAGCCCTCGTCTTTTTACCTACTTGATCGTCTGCAGCCTACACTACTTCATCCCTCAGGGCTACCCATTCTTCTTCTACTGTATTCCTTTCCCCCATTCCTGTCAATTGTTTCCTTATGCTCTCCCTGAAACTCTCTACAACCTCTGGTTCTTTCAGTTTATCCAGGTCCCATCTCCTTAAATTCCCACCTTTTTGCAGTTTATTCAGTTTTAATCTACAGGTCATAACCAATAGATTGTGGTCAGAGTCCACATCTGCCCCTGGAAATGTCTTACAATTCAAAACCTGGTTCCTAAATCTCTGTCTTACTATTATGTAATCTATCTGATACCTTTTAGTATCTCCAGGATTCTTCCATGTATACAACCTTCTTTCATGACTCTTAAACCAAGTGTTAGCTATGATTAAGTTGTGCTCTGTGCAAAATTCTACCAGGCAGCTTCCTCTTTCATTTCTTAGCCCCAATCCATATCCACCTACTACGTTTCCTTCTCTCCCTTTTCCTACACTCGAATTCCAGTCACCCATGACTATTAAATTTTCGTCTCCCTTCACTGTCTGAATAATTTCTTTTATTTCATCATACATTTCTTCAATATCTTCTTCATCTGCAGAGCTAGTTGGCATATAAACTTGTACTACTGTAGTAGGTGTGGGCTTTGTATTTATCTTGGCCACAATAATGCGTTCACTATGCTGTTTGTAGTAGCTTACCCACATTCCTATTTTCCTATTCGTTATTAAACCTACTCCTGCATTACCCCTATTTGATTTTGTGTTTGTAACCCTGTAGTCACCTGACCAGAAGTCTTGTTCCTCCTGCCACCGAACTTCACTAATTCCCACTATATCTAACTTTAACCTATCCATTTCCCTTTTTAAATTTTCTAACCTACCTGCCCGATTAAGGGATCTGACATTCCACGCTCCGATCCGTAGAACGCCAGTTTTCTTTCTCCTGATAACGACATCCTCTTGAGTAGTCCCCGCCCGGAGATCCAAATGGGGTACTATTTTACGTCCGGAATATTTTACCCAAGAGGACGCCATCATCATTTAATCATACAGTAAAGCTGCATGCCCTTGGGAAAAATTATGGCCGTAGTTTCCCCTTGCTTTCAGCCGTTCGCAGTACCAGCACAGCAAGCCCGTTTTGGTACTGTTAACATGACACTATACATTCTGTCTACATGTAGTTTTACTGATTTCTCATGCGATCCCTCCTTTTTGTACAAGAGGCCACTTCACATATTCATGGAACTTGCACACACATATAAATGTGTTGTTGATTACAGACAAATAAATAAATTATGTTTTAAATGAAAGAGAAGTGGCTGATAAAAGAAATGATTGAACTGAGTAAATTTTGCAGGACATTCCTAAAAATTAAATAGAAATGTTCTAGATTCTTTACAGAACGGTAAATATATGATGCAGAAATTATTGTGTGAGCAAACCCACACTTCCTTGTTAGAAAAATATTGAATTTTGTGTCATGAGAAAACAAAAATATACATTAGATATGAAATTTTTATAATGAAATGAATGCTAACAAGCACTACCATAGAATTAACACAACTTGCTTGAATTACCAACTTGCAGTAAAAGAAAAGTGAAATACATAAGAAATGGCAGTAGAATTTTTTTTTTTTGATACTTTTATTCATATTGATAATTTAATAAAAATTACGAGTACACTGCTCCAGAACCAAAATCAAATCCTGATTCTTCATTATGTCTATTCATGAGATACAGCTTTTACCTGCAAGCTAATTTGTGACATCTGTCACCAAGTATGATAAAATAATGGACCTTTTACACTGAAGGAGCTGGCAAAATATTCATGTCAGAGGACTGCTTGATTTAAATTCAGAATATCAAGTTGTGATATCTTTTAAAATAACAAGATAGAGATGTCTAGAAAAATACTTTCTGTTTATTGTAAAATGAAAGAAAGAATGACAGCATTCCTTTCTTACTATGATAAGCATTACTTGTGTATTACCATCTTTTGCAGACTCTGTCATAATCTGGTACTATCATTTGTATAGCCTGTTCTGAAAGACAATGATCAGTGATTCAGTAGAAAAGCGTGATTGAGTGGACTATGTGAGCTGACAGTGTTCCTTTCATTCATTTGCATATAATATATTTCTGATTATGTCTGGAACATTCTGTGATAACAGGCCATTAAGAAGTTTGTTTTGTGGATTTCACCTTTTTTATTTGAATGAGATACCTCATCATCTAAACATACTGTCACTTACAAGTTTTAATGTTATATTATGGAAAATTGAATTATTACACATACTCCCCAGTCAGTAGATTTGCTATCAGAGAACTCTTTCTGGTAGCACTCTCAACATAACTGCCTTTTCAGCATTGCTGCTTTGTCATACAGCACATCTACCTGTTGCATGTGTATTACACTCTGGGAACAAGAGGTCAATGTTAGTTTGTTGTTTGAACTTGCCTGTTACCAATTATGTAGTTAGAGAGTGTGGACATATCTTTAAGTAAAATGAGACACTGTGTTCAGTAGGGGTTGGAGTTGAAAAATGAAATTGTGAAGTGCTATGGATTGGAGCATTTTTTCATATAATCTGAATGGTTTGTACTGTACATACTTACTTTTATTTGTTGCAGCACTGGTTGAAGCTGGCTATCATAGTACAAATCCTTACCACAATTCAATTCATGCAACAGATGTCACCCAAGCCATGCATTGTTTTCTGCAGGAGGAGAAGGTACAAAGAACTTCTGTATTATGTTTATATCTTAAGCTAAAATATATATCTCAGAACTGTTGAAAACTGTACTGTCCATTGCATTTAGCCACTTTGAAGATTTGACTTCAGTCTATGGGAAATGAGGTTGCAGTTTAAAGAGCTGTCATGCTACAATTTCTAATTAGTTACTTACAAAATTTCTATATATTCTCTCTCTCTCTCTCTCTCTCTCTCTCTCTCTCTCTCTCTCTCTCATGTGTCTTATAGCATGAAAGTTCTTTAAACCTCTTAAACCTCAACCTCGTTGCATATGTGCGCACTTCTTTGTTTCTTTAGTAAAATAATTAGTTATCATTTTCCTTAAAATGCTATCTGTCTTGATCTTTCAAACAAATGCAACTTTCCACAGAAAATGTCCCCAATGTGTACAAGAATCAAGTATGAATTAGGATACCATATATAGAAGTTTCTAAAATGAATAATTACTGATAAGAAATCATATTTACTATCGGAGACAGTGGCGGATGGAAGACAAGGAAGCTGAGACTGTGTTCAAAATGGTTCAAATGGCTCTGAGCACTATGGGACGTAACAGCTGTGGTCATCAGTCCCCTAGAACTTAGAACTACTTAAACCTAACTAACCGAAGGACATCACACACACCCATGCCCGAGGCAGGATTCGAACCTGCAACCGTAGCAGTCGCGCGGTTCCGGATTGCATGCCTAGAACCGCGAGACCACCGCGGCCGGCGAGACTGTGTTACTACAAATCTTACGTACCTCTCAAAGAAATGTAACCATTGAGATCTTTTTACTTGTTGATTGTGTAATTTCATGTTTCATTATTAATAATGGAGAAAAACCACTAGGTAATTTGAATATGTATCAAACCACTAATTTTATATATTGAGTTGTGGCCATCATTAGTTATTTTGTCTCTGAAACAACTCATTGGCCACATGTGTGGGTAGACAGAAGGGCGTATCACTAAACTCTTCACCACTACTGATGGAAATGGATTAGTTTTAACAGCATTGCAAGGGACATGAAGTAGAAAGAAATTATGTGGGGTAAAAAGAAGTTCTGGAATTTGCATCCTGATTGATACTGCAAATTCCAGAAAAAAATAAGTTTATAAAACTGTAAAAATTATTGGAGAGAGAATGGCTAACTTGCACTTACTTCCAGGAAATGAAACTCCTATTACTGTCAATAGAAACATGTAAAATAGAAAAAAGTACTTCAGGTTTCAGAACTATTTCATTTTTGTTCTTCGGCAAGCAAAGAGGGATTGGCCTGTGAATATTGGGAAGGAAGGGGAAGGGTGGGGAATGGGCAAAGTAGGTGGTGACTGATACTATAGATCGATAGAGTCATCCCTGTGAAGGACGAATTGCTGCAAGAATTGGCCAAGTACAAGTAGGATTCTCACTCTGCAGGCTCTGTGCAAACTTGATTATGTATGTAGATGTAGCATTGACTTATAAGCTTAAATTTTTTACACTACCAAGGTACTGTAGACATTAGTATGTGACAAAAATTTCAATTTAATATGTCTTCCCACTACTGAGAGAAAAAGGTTTCTTAAAAGTCAGACAGATGGACAGACAACAGAATGATCCTATAAGGGTCCCATTTTTGCCAAGTGAGGCATGGAACCTTAGAAATGAAGGAATTTTTGGAAGAAAAATGAATTAATCTTTTATCTAAGAGATGGAATAATTATGTAGATGATTATCACTTCATTACACTAACTTTTGGAAGATTGTTAAATGTGTTGTCTCGTAAGTTACTGAAATGGTGGTTGAGCTAGCTTATTTTATGGACTATAAGACATTGTGGGCTATAAGATACACTGTAATTTTCAATCAGGTTTTTAAAAAATAACATTTTTATCATTTTTATGTCCGCCCCCTATAGCTGAGTGGTCAGCGCGACTGACTGTTTATTTATTTATTTATTTATTTATTCCATTTGATCTGATGGTACACAGTGTGTTACAGATGTTGGAAAATATCAGATAATATTGTT
Source organism: Schistocerca americana (assembly GCF_021461395.2). Lineage (NCBI taxonomy): Eukaryota > Metazoa > Arthropoda > Insecta > Orthoptera > Acrididae > Schistocerca > Schistocerca americana. The sequence continues at coordinate 673,129,990 of NC_060122.1, forward strand.
AACACATATTAACATATAGTATCATAATGTATTATATGGCAAAGATTGGTTAAGTTTACTTCACTCCATTGTTCAATGTTTTCAGTTTAATATAACAGTAAGATTACTGTTCTAGGTATTCATTTATAGAGTAAAAACAGCGACACAACAAATATGACTTCATGGCTTTGCTAAATTTTATGTTGTCTTCGATGGACTTAATACTATTGGGAAGATTGTTGAACAGTTTGGAGGCCCATGTGGAAAGCTCCCTTTTTACACAGTTGAGTGTTTGTATGTAAAACATGCAGATTTGAGTTTTCCTGTCCTTCCTAAGGGCCCAGGTTTGATTCAAGGCTGGGTCGGAGATCTTCTCCTCTCAGGGAGTGGGTGTTGTGTTGTCCTAATCATCATCATTTCATCCCCATCAACGCGCAAGTCGCTGAAGTGGCGTCAAATCGAAAGCATTGCACCTGTCGAACAGTCTACCCAATGGGAGGCCCTAGTCACATGACATTTATTTTATTTATCATTTTTATTATTAGATTGTAAAGCCAGATGAAAAAAATTCGTAGTTTATAAAACCTAACTGACATTTAAAATCCGTAAAAATCACCATCTTCTAGTTTTGGCCAGTTTGCATTCAGTCCTCTAATTGCACATTTAGCTTTCCTCAGTTATTTATTTATTTTTTCATCTCTTCCATACCAGCCCACCAATCCCAAATGGTTTCTCCTGTTCATGGAGGGCCGAGATGCCACTCGGCTGCTGTGTCTCTATGTTGTTCTGTATATTCTATTACTCTCAATTTATAGCCCACATCATATGAATCCTTTTTACTTTTTTCCATTACGAAAATAGTTACTAACAAACATTTTCTATTGTTACTGATAGCACACATCATTTTAAAATTCAAGTTCACTGGTGCTGTAGACTGCAGTTATATATCACAGGCTAGAAGTCTAGGTTTGTGATGATGGGGCTGGAGAGCGACAGTGTTAGCAAGTTTGTGAATCCCTGTAACTCATATTCATCACATTGGTGCACTGGTACTGCCAGTGTTGCCAGATAGGGATAGGTTTCCCACAGCATCGAATGTATGCCCATTTTAAGACTGGCAGGAAGTTTAAATCACACATTCGACTTTTTATAATAATTTTTAGTATAAGGTGCACCTGAATTTTGCAGTTTGCTGTACAAGGCAGAAAATTTAAAAATAAAAGTGAATTACTAAATATAATGAGGGATTTAAAGTGATAAGAGTGACATCATTCTATTTGCGGTTTCAAATAAAACCACATTAATTTTTGCTTCATAAAACTAGGTTTCTTATGTTCCCACACATAAAGTGCCTCGCGAAGTGTAAAAGTAGATGGAGTTCTGAGAAACCTACAGGAAAACCCACATACAATGTTTGAGTATCTGAGCATTTGGCTTTGCCAGAGGTCATGCCTAGTAACTAAAAAGTATATGGAGGAAAAAATGAGAACGTAAATATAGTGGAGATATGTGCAAAGAAGAAAAAAATCAACATTCCTGCACATAATTGTGGGAAACAATACAAATATAATAAGACAGTATAACCTGAAAAACTGTGAACAAAGGGTTGTCAGAAGAGGAAAGAAAATAAAATTACTCTCAGAGAGACACTTTCTATTGCAGGTAATGAAAAGAAGGTGGAAAATGGGATATAGGGAAAATGAAGAAGCAACAGTGTAGACTGATGAGAGGTTGTTCCATAGCAGGATTGTTGTGGATGACCATTGGCATTTAAAATGATTGGGAGCATTAGCCCAAGAATACAAGGAGATTAGTCACAAATATTTTTTAAACTGAAGTTGACTGGACCATGGCTCTTCAAATACAATCTGAAAAGTTCTAATGTTTCACTAATGGAATAACAGTTTGTCCATTTTTTAGCAACAAGATCCTCAGGGTCATTACCACTGTTTTAAAATAATGGTTGTTAAGAGACAAATGGAATAGGCAGATGGACTTCAATGAAAGAGTTGTAGAATGTTCTCCAGTAATGGCCAGGCTTTGACACTGAAGATGAAGGCATGCTGTAATTGGCTAGTGCAATTTGTGACAGGATGAAGGTCTATAGTGACCATGCATACGGGTTCAGCTGGCCACATCTTCCATGGTACGGCAGGGCAGAGACAATGGGCACTGCCTTTCTTTGGCAGCTGCTGGGCATTGGTAGCAGTGATGCTCCTATGACATCCAGGAAGTGTCCATGTCCTTACCTCGATGCAAAGTGCACCTCAAATGATCTCTTTACACTCTCCAGAGTTGTCTCCCAGAGCATGGTCACCCATCCAGTTGGTCAGCTCATATACCTCTCCTAGCCAACAAACAGCTGCAAAATACTAACACGAATTCTTTACAGACGAATGGAAAAACTGGTAGAGGCCAACCTCGGGGAAGATCAGTTTGGATTCCGTAGAAACACTGGAACACGTGAGGCAATACTGACCTTACGACTTATCTTAGAAGAAAGATTAAGGAAAGGCAAACCTACGTTTCTAGCATTTGTAGACTTAGAGAAAGCTTTTGACAATGTTGACTGGAATACTCTCTTTCAAATTCTAAAGGTGGCAGGGGTAAAATACAGGGAGCGAAAGGCTATTTACAATTTGTACAGAAACCAGATGGCAGTTATAAGAGTCGAGGGACATGAAAGGGAAGCAGTGGTTGGGAAGGGAGTAAGACAGGGTTGTAGCCTCTCCCCGATGTTATTCAATCTGTATATTGAGCAAGCAGTAAAGGAAACAAAAGAAAAATTCGGAGTAGGTATTAAAATTCATGGAGAAGAAATAAAAACTTTGAGGTTCGCCGATGACATTGTAATTCTGTCAGAGACAGCAAAGGACTTGGAAGAGCAGTTGAATGGAATGGACAGTGTCTTGAAAGGAGGATATAAGATGAACATCAACAAAAGCAAAACAAGGATAATGGAATGTAGTCTAATTAAGTCGGGTGATGCTGAGGGAATTAGATTAGGAAATGAGGCACTTAAAGTAGTAAAGGAGTTTTGCTATTTGGGGAGCAAAATAACTGTTGATGGTCGAAGTAGAGAGGATATAAAATGTAGGCTGGCAATGGCAAGGAAAGCGTTTCTGAAGAAGAGAAATTTGTTAACATCCAGTATTGATTTAAGTGACAGGAAGTCATTTCTGAAAGTATTCGTATGGAGTGTAGCCATGTATGGAAGTGAAACATGGACGATAAATAGTTTGGACAAGAAGAGAATAGAAGCTTTCGAAATGTGGTGCTACAGAAGAATGCTGAAGATTAGATGGGTAGATCACGTAACTAATGAGGAAGTATTGAATAGGATTGGGGAGAAGAGAAGTTTGTGGCACAACTTGACCAGAAGAAGGGATCGGTTGGTAGGACATGTTCTGAGGCATCAAGGGATCACCAATTTAGTATTGGAGGGCAGCGTGGAGGGTAAAAATCGTAGAGGGAGACCAAGAGATGAATATACTAAGCAGATTCAGAAGGATGTAGGTTGCAGTAGGTACTGGGAGATGAAAAAGCTTGCACAGGATAGAGTAGCATGGAGAGCTGCATCAAACCAGTCTCAGGACTGAAGACCACAACAACAACAACAGCCAACAAATTATTGTACAACATCCTTTGTTAAATATTTTGTATTGGCCACAACTCTTACAGTTGGAAGACCACATACAGCTGCTAAAGGAGGTATTTATAATAAGCATCCCTCACATCGCAAACTACATGATGTCCCACATCCTGCAGACTGGTTTCTTTGTCATCTCTACCTTCGTCTGGAAAGGTCTTCTTATCTCCAGTCTGACTATGTGTGTTTGTGTCTGCACCGCTTCCACTCTTCTCAACAGTAAAAAGACGCAGGGTGTCATGATTTTTACACTCCTTCAGTGTTTGCATGTCCATGACTATAACTGAAGACGCAGGAATATGTGGCAATAATTGTTGTGTAAACCACCTTTTGAAAACTCTGTGCGTCATTTCACAGTTCTAATCTTCAGAATTCTTCACCTTTTACGCCTTAAAAGTCAGCTTACCCTGGGGAATAAAGCCAGTATCTGCTGATCTGACATGAAGCACTATAATTCTGCTACCCTTACCAACAGGAACTTTTGATCCACCACACCCATTGCTCATTTTCCAGCACATAGCCCTTGCGTGGTTCTGATTAACAGAAGTTTAATCTAAGTAATAAATTCAAGATGTGCCAGCTTTTCTGATCTCCTGTGTTGTTCTCAAAAATACAGTCCTCTTAGCTACAATATCACTTCATTCCATTAATGATATCCTACTGTCATTCGTTTTCCGATACCTGACCCCATGTCTTTCAGTATCCTCAACATGGTCCATTTGTTTCCGTTAAAATTTTCAGCTTCTTTCATACGTGAAACTAGTTTCTCTGCTGTTGGATACTCGCCTTCAGCATACATGCTGAACACTATGCGACGCAAAACGTTTTTCGCAGAATCATCTAGCTCACCCACTTCTTTTTTGCGGTTGTGTTGTTTCCCTGGTGATTTAGAAACAGCTGAGGTGGAGGCTTGCATAGACATCTTAGCTTCACTGGGTATTCTCTGAACAGTGCTCAAACCAACACAACAGGCTTCAGCTGTCTGCTCCTGGCATTTGGCAATGGCGCGACCCACGCCTTGTGCCGGCGTGGATTCAGCGGAAGATTCTCTCTTAAAGTATTGGTACACATGGAACACTATTCCTCTTGTCTGTTTGTGTAGCACTTGGTGTGATTGCATACCACCACTCATAATGAACACTATGAAGGCAGTCAGCACTCGGCATGGAACACTATGACTGAAATAAAAAGTTAGAACTTCCAAACACAGCACGACCCACACAGAACAAAGACAAGAATGTCACTGGCACGCGATTGCCTTTGAGTCACATGGTACACTGCTGCATGCTTCTGCGCATCCAACCCTCACCCACCTTCGTAGCTGCTCTCGACTCTAGTCTTGTATAAATTCTTCTGTGCTTTGTCCTGGCAGACGTAATAGGCAAACTGTTATGTTTCTTAGGGAATCATGCACAAAATAGAATGATATGTACACAGTAAGTTTCTGAGAAACATTGACAGTATCAAGGCATTTTTAAGAGGTGTACTGTCTCAAGTTATATGAGCCCTGTCTTCATTTTATGACATGTAATAGGCCTGCTCCACAAGACCTCTTTTGAACCAACCAAGAGAAACTCTTTAGGTTTGATGTCAATACGCAGTTAGGCATGAAGCTCAGTGCCATGTCAAGCTGCATTACATTACCTTGTAACTCTCTGTAGACTGAAGGTAATGGGTGATATTATTTTAGGAGACTGGCTGGCAGTTGGGAAAAAAGCCATTGCTGCATTAATGTTAGGGGTAGTCATTGATATAAAAGAAGGTTGTGGACTGTGAATATTCTGAAAATAGCCATGTTATGCAAGGGTTGATTAATGACAGTAATAATAACAATAATAATAATAATAATAATAATAATAATAATAAACTTAACCAGACATAACATCTGAGAAAGGAAAGAAATAATAATAATAAGAATTATGCAGCATAGAAAAGTGGTATTACTGATAATGGAGTTCATCCTTTGACTAACAAGTGTATCAATCTGCGCTTAAAAAGATTTTTGTCAAGGGTACTTCATGTTATTTAACGACCAGTTACGGTTGCTGATTTAATGTTTTCACATAAAATATTCATCAATTACAAAAACTAAAAATTCGTATCTATCAGAGATGTTTCAGCAGTAAACAGTGATTCAGTTTTTATGTCCACTCCAGATTAGTTAAAATTTAACAAGAGCTTCATTACAAAAGTCTTGTCCTTATCCATTGTAAGTATATTCATGATTAGATATTCTGTGATCAGGTCAAAGTTCTCTTTATTATTTTGCAATGCTACGAGGGTTGTTCAATAAGTAACGTGTTTTCTCAGAAGATATTTGTTGCTAAGTGTCAGAATTTGGTGACAATATACATCAACATGTCTTGTATCCTATTTTTCTACGTACTCTCCATCTAATTCTATGGCCGTATGTCAATGTTGTGGAAGAGCATGTATTCCCTGTTGGTAAATGTTCTTGTCCTTTAGGCATAGCCACATTTTCACTTCATGACTGACACTCTTGTCATCTTCAAAGTGTGTTCCACATAGATAATCTTTAAGCGGCCCAAAGAGATGGAAGTCTGAGGGTGCCAGGTCTGGACTGTAGGGTGGATGAGGCAATGGTGTCCAACCCAATTTGGCGATATGTTCCCGGGTTCTCAGACTTGTGTGTGGACATGTGTTATCATGTTGAAGCAAGACTTCTACTGGATTTTTGTACAATTGAACACATTGGAAATGGTTCTTGAGTTTATTCAGAGTCTTCATGTATGCCTCTGAATTGATGGTTGACCCTCTTGGCATTATATCCATGAGAACAACGCCATCACTTTCCCAGAGGACTGTCACCATGGCTTTTCTGGTAGAGGGAGTTGTCTTGAATTTCTTCTTTTGTGGTGAAAGAGGTTGTTGCGACTCCATGGACTGCCGTTTTGTTTCCGGTGTAAAGTGATGCACCCAGGTTTCATCCCCTGTAACAGTCTCTGACAGAAAGGCCTCTCCATCATTCTCAAAATGCTCTGACAGTTCAGATGAAATGGCCTTTCTTTGAATCTTGTGGTCCACTGTGAGCATTTGTGGAACCAATCGTGAGCCCTATTTAGATATCCAAGAGCCTCCATCATTGCAGATGCACTTCCAATTATGACCGACAACTGTAGAGCCAGTTGTCGAGTTGTGATGTGCTGGTCAGCTCAAGTAATGATGTTTGCATGTTTCAGCATGTCTGGAGTGTGGCTGTGACAGGACATCCTGAGCATTGCCGTTCAGGGAGCACTGTTTCTACATTTCCTGAGGCTGTAACTTTCTTTACCCATCTTTACCACTCCAAATTGAGCTGTTTCTGTGATGTCAATGGCAGCCTACATGAAGCATGGTAATTTTATAGTCCAACTGCTGCTATTCTTTGACCTGTGGTGTGGGATGACACAAAATGTTGTAGGGTGTCCATTACCTTTTTTTGGATGACAGGTGCAGATGTGAAGGGGTGCTTGATAAACAATATGGCAATACTCCATTGTGGTGGTTAGATGTTGTCAACTGGAACATTGACAATTAGTGTGGCTGGCCTGACATTCCCATTTCACTGTCTTACCTGAATGCCCCACAAATTCAGATATTGAGTGATTCGACCAGTCACCCAAATGAAGACGCACTGTGAGGCTGTTCTCAAACTCTGTCAGGTGCTGATAGTGCCATCTTAAGTGAGTATGCAGCATTTCCATGTCCTTCACAGTGATAAATCAGTATCTGACACTGTTCATACTCCTTATATACCCTACCAGGCCTGGTAACAACATGAAACATGAACAACTCTAATTCATTCTGGAAACTATTCTACTTGTCTGAGAGAATTGCAACTCTGATCATTGACGTACATGCTAATGCTGTGTTTATGTACAAAGTTACATTGTCACCTGACCATGTCTTCTGGGTGCTTCATTTTTTGTTGCACAGTGTATATAAATACCTACTGTATGGAGCAGTACATTAAATAAGTCAAGGCAACCACTCACCTATAGCAGATCGAAGTGTGTAGCATAGAAACACTTACCAAGAAACAGCTTTCATAGTAGCTTTAGAGCACAAGCACTTTTTCAAGCAACACACACACACACACACACACACACACACACACACACACACACATGCACACGCACACAGAGAGAGAGAGAGAGAGAGAGAGAGAGAGTGTGTGTGTGTGTGTGTGTGTGTGTGTGTGTGTGTGTGTGTGTGTGTGTCAGTCAGTCAGTCTCATGGCCATAGCGAAGCGAGACTGATTGGACTCTCACAATCCCTATAGTCTAAACCTCTCTTACCTGTTCCCACTGTCTCACATTACATTCACACTTCTCTCTTCTGTCCACACCATTACTTCACTTTCAGATTGTGCACTGCCCCCTCTCCCTTCTCACACCCCTCCCTTTCTCCTTCATCTTGACCTTTCTCTTGACCTTTCTCTCTTTACCCCCTTCCTCCTCCCCCCCCCCCCCCCCCACACCTCTCTTCCTCTTCCTACTCCCCCCTCTCTTGCTCTCCTCTTCTCCCTTCATCTCTTTTTGCTCTACCATCTTTACTCTTTTTGCCCTTTTCTATAGCCAGAGCATCATCTGTCTGAAGACCTGCCTCTTTCCTGCTACCCCATCCTTGCACCCTTCTCTGTCTCCTCCCCACCACCATCAGCTCAGGCAACTGCTTTCAGTAATCGGATATCAATAATCAGCGACCACAAGAGTCTGCATTTGTGTGCCTATGTGGTTTTGTGTGTATTGAGCTTTTGCTGGAGAAATAGCTATTGTCCGAAAGCTAGTGTCGATGCTGTTTTCTGTTATGTGTTTCTGTGCTCCACACATTGATCTGCTGCAGGTGAGTGGTTGCATTTCTCTTATTTTATTTAATATTTTGTTCCACATCCTAGAAGCATAAAACTTTCATTTATATTTTTCTCTTTCAGTTTTCTCTATAATGTTAGCACCATCACTCCAATGAACTTTCGGCCTATGAAAAACTGTTGATATTGCATGTACAGCATAAGCCAAATACAGTTTTAAACATTATCAGCCATTTATCAGTGAGCATGTCAGTTCAAAACTGGTAACAGCACCAGTGGCAGCTGGTGCTCACTGTCGTTGGTCAGTCATAGATAAAAAGTTAAACTTTATGACTGAATTGTTTTGAATTGTGTGTTATATAACCTTCATTTATGTTGTTCTGCATGAATAACACTAGAAAAGTAGTATATATGCTAATAATACAGTTACATATACAGACATAATCCATGAAATACTGTAGCTAATAATAAAGTACTCAAGATTTTTTTTTCCTTTTATGAGTACAGTATTGCAGTTAGTTAATGTGCAACTAACCGCTTGTTTGTAGCTTCTCTTCCATGCTTAATGACTTACAGGGTATTTTTAGCAAACAGTGTACTTTATTCATTTTAAAATCACTGGAATAATATTAAGTTTAAATCACTTAGCTCCAGAATATGGAAAATTCAAGCTGTGGTCAGAACTGTACCAAGGCCACGGCGAGATAGGCCCCTGCTGAGGACATAAGCATAGAGGGGACACAAAAACTACCTCATGAAAAAAAAAAAAACAAGAGATAGTGGGATGGTGTAAGAATTAACTGGGAAAGGCACATGAATTCTCTTGCCCCTTGTGTTCCTATCTTCTGCGTGAGAGTAGTAGTCTTTACTTCGGCACAAAACTGAAAATGCACACTGTTGTCACAGTGTCATTCCATCGAAGTGGCACATAATGAAATGACTACTGCAGAACATGACTCACTTGGATTATGTGTTAAGAGTGTGCTTCCTTCATATAGCTGCTGCCTTCTATCTTGTGTTCAACAATGGAGGTTTTGCTGCTGCTTCTCTATAGTATTTTAGGACCTCATAGGTTGGCCACCGGATCATGAAGTAAATAATATGCTGTTTAACCAGAGGCTTCATAATTTTGCCAGTTTCTGGTAATCGAGGACTGAAGTGAAACTGTTTTAGCGAGATTGCTTCAAAATATTTGACAGAATAAGAAGTGAAACGGGAACAAACATTTCTTTTAAAAACCATTTCATCTCACTTTAATTTCCTGTCAGAAAAGTGTTAAATGAGAGCTCTACATCTTATTTTGAGAAATATGTAGCGTATTTTGGTGCCATATATAACAGAAACATCGATACAACATAGCTAATTAACAAAATAGCTGTTGTCTGATTCCAGTAGGAAGAGGTGATCAAGAGCACTGACACAGATTCCAATTTGGATGTTTTTAATTATTATTATTATTATTATTATTATTGTTTTTATTTTTTGAAGTATGGGTTATCAGAAGCTTATCCAAACACTGAAATAGCTTTGAAGATATTCATGGCAATTTCAACACAATTTCAGCAAATGGAGGGTGATAAGTAGAGACCAGATTATATTATAATTAAAACCTTAAAATATGCAGGCAAATATGGGTGAAAAGTATTGAAATATGCAAGATCAAATAATATAAAGAACATGGTAGTTACTGCACCCATTATATCTCAGTCAAACCTGTGCGTATCAATTATGAGGAAGAGCACTGACCACATGAAAAATCAGTACATTTAGAATGCTGAATTCATTTTCTGAATACTTTGTGGTAGAGCTTAGGAAGGGGTCTTTCGGAGATTATTTTCTAAAAATTTGCAAAATGGGGACGCGTACCATGTTTCAAGAATTGCTCGTTCTTTGCTATTGTTGTCGGTAACAAGTGGACGTGATGCAGGTGGTCACAGTGAAACAGTCAATATGTACAGAACCAACTTTGAAAAACTCTGTAATATTTTATTTCAGAAAACAACATACAATCATGAACTTTTTTGAACAGCATTAACTTTAAATTAATACTATTCAACCAAAACATCATTTACAATTTATTTTACATTTCTCTACTATTGTACACATAAACTAACAAGTTCTGTTCCAAATGTTTGGTAGTAAGATTATGTCTTCGATCATTCGAAACATTTTAATAAGCAGAAAAGGACCATTCTACATCAACTGAGGTAACTGGGCAGTGTTTGAATTTGGATGCTACATTGGCACTTATTGTTTCTGGTAAAAGTTTACCTGTCCCATTAACAAAACTATCAATTTGGCACAAGGGTTTGAAGCCTGAGTTATTGTTTAAAATCTTTCCAAACTCTTCTCTAAGTTTTCTTGGGACTACCTCTGGCGATGAGGAGTTCATTAGAACAATTTTATTCATTATCTGCATAGTTTCATTCAATGCCAAATATTGTCTTTCAAGCTTTTTAGTACTTGCAGGTAGATGGGGAAAAATGAGTGCTAATCACAGCAATGTCTTTTTTAATACAGGAATCATTAAAAGTGTCCTTGTACTGCAAACTGCCGAAGCCTCTGCACTATCGAAGTCATTTAACGCCCCTCTAATGGCCTCAAAATGTTTATTGTAAAACAACACAGTTTCGAACCACGTACCCCAACGAGTTGCCATTGGTTTGGGAGGTAAAGGCACATTTGATAGTTTTTCTTTGTAGGTCTTGATGTGAGGAGCCTTTAGAAACACTGTCTTTGTGGGTGAAATCATTTTATTTACATTCATAAACGTGGAACATACTTCTACAGCAAGGCGATACAATCCATGAGCAAAGCATGTCACATGAATCAAATTGGGATAAAATACTCGGAGGGAGCAGCATCTGAAATAAACACAAACACCGTTTCATCTGCAGAAGATTCTGGAAATATTTTTCTAATACCCTCATTCACAAATCTGGTGATCATAGAATGATTTACTTTTTCGAGTTCTTTGCAGGCCGCTAAATAGGAAGAAGGAGGCTCTTCTTTCAAAGCACCAACAATTAAATCTGCAGTGTAACAGCCACGGGTGTCTGTAGCAACTGAAATCCAGATAGTGCTGTCCTTGAGTTCGTTGTGTATTTCTTCCAGAACATTTACATAAATTGTCGGTATGTAATTTTTTTGCAATGTTGATTCATCTGGTACATTTTGATTTAAGCAGTATTTGAGCAGGAAGCATTTGAGGATACGGTTTTTAAGTTTGTGTAGAGGAATATTGCCTGCAGCGAATGCTTCATGTAGATCCATGTTACGCTGCCTTTTTTGGTTACCTTTGGATAAATCCCTGCTACTGCAATTTGATTTTCTCAGAAGTTGTTGTCATGGTGCTTTCTTCTGCCTTCCTGTGATATGAAGGTTTGCCTTGACATGCTGGTTTATTTGAAACTTTTTCTGCATGAAACGTTTTTATTGCAAACTCAACAATATAAAACAATTCCATCATATGTAAATGTTCCAGGATGGTCAGCTATCCACAAAACGATGTTTCTTTTTTTGGGTGGCATCGTGCTCAATGCGTTACACACTACACATCGTAAACGCATTCAACTGTGTACAAGTAAATAGACAGCTAAACTGAAACAATAGACATGCAGCTAAAAACTTGTGTAGTTTAGTTTAATTGTTGCTGACGCCTGTGGCATGACAGTAGGGGATTAACGAGGGGTGCGGACGCAGGAGCATTGACTCTCTCTGCCTGTTCCTGTTCCTCTTCTGTAATGATTTTGCTAGGCAGTGGCCTCTTGGTTGGTGAAAGCACACAGTACTAGGTCGTGGTTAGTCTGTGAGACATCAAAACTAGATCAAGCTAGAGACTGCCCAGCAAAATTTTTAAAATATTGTAAGCACAGAGCGAAAATATGCATCATTACTAGTTTTTAGTTAAACTATGCGAGAACTGGTGAAAAGCAGCCAAAAATGCAAATGCATATGAAACATGCAAATGTACCTAATCTGGTCTCTAGTGATGGAAATGCCATGTGACTAGGGCCTTCCGTCGGTGAGACCGTTCGCCTGGTGCAACTCTTTCAAGTTGATGCCACTTCAGTGACTTGCGTGTCAATGGGGATGAAATGATGATGATAAGGGCAATGGAACACCCAGTCCCTGAGCAGAGAAAATCTCCGATCCAGCTGGGACTCGAACAAAGGCCATTAGGTATGACATTCTGTCGCGCTGACCACTCACCTACCAGGGCAGACATCTCTAGTGATAATTAACTACTTAAGGTCGAGTATAGGTGAAGCAGAAAGTCAAATTCCACTGTCTTGTCGACATAATGACACAACTGCTAAATTTGGCTTCAGTGACATCATTATTGAGTGTGCTGTGCTGCAGGCAAGGAAATGGAAAGTAATATTGTAACAGGAACACGATTCCTGGAAAGGAATGTTTTCTCAGCACTTAATTACAGCCCCAATACTTTCATTTTCTGTTAATGATTCATACACTGTTCAAAATTTAACTGGAACAAATGAAATCTGTCCTTATACATCATGATAAAATGAATACACAGTAACTGGCACAACAGTAAGACTTTCAGGTCTGTAGAAAGTTTGTACAATTCATAATTTATTTACTACACTGATGCATTTAATTTGTGGTGTGCAATATTTTTCATCATTATAGCTTATTTATATTTTTGCAATAATGCTTCATTTTTGTTAAATGCACCTTAAAAAATAGAACATTTCCCTAGGAAAAATTGCAGGGAGGTAATGTTTCATGGGGTAGGGGTTGAGTGAGGCAGCTGAAGCATTTCTGTCAGAGTGTGCAGAATCACATTGATGTGGCTCTACAGCCCCAAGCTGGTTGGCCCCAAATGTTGTGTATATATGGGGACAGGGAGAGGAGAGAGACAGAGTGTTCATGGGAGTGTGGGAAAATGGGGCTGTGTATGAGATGGTCCATCCAGTGGGTCCACCTGAGGTGCCCATAAGTGTCTGTCTGCAGGGAGCAGTGGAAGCTAGGTCTAATTACATATGGTGTCTGTCACTCATATGACACCAAAATTATATGATACTCAAACTGTCTTACACAGTACTGAAAAAATATACAGATTATAATTATATTACAAAATTTCTGGTGGGGCCGGCCCTAAGAACTAGCCGTCCATGAAAAGCGATATCTACATTTAATATAACAATAGCTGGTTGTTGTTTTCACTTTTTTGTACGGATTAACCTGTTATAGAAAAATGTTTAGGAACACCCAACCCCTCCCTGTCTGCTCCATTACACACCCACCAGTTATTCACCCTAATGCCCTTCGTTAATACTTTGACAGAAATATTGTCTAGTTCAGCTATTTTTATAGAACTACGCTGCTCTTATTAAGCAACATATGCCTATTGAAGATTAGTCTTTTCTGCTGAATTCAATTTACTATTGACGTACAACATTTTTACACAGGCTTCAGAAGGTCATACAACATTTTTATAACACAGACTTCAGAAGGTTTCTACAACAAGCACTCACTCATTCACTCACAGCAGTCACTTGTGATGATCTTTCCAGGGAATACATAATGCTTTCACTTTTCATTTACCTTGCAGTTATTTGCAGCATCACTGTAGTAGTATTTGTACTCAAAATGAGTAGCATTCTGCTCAGAAATTCAACTGGGGCTTTAAGGATAATGTGGCATGAAGGGCATGCCACCTACAAATTTGTACGTCATAAGGGTAGCTCATAAGAGAATGTGCTTTATTTTTCTAAAACTCTGAGGAATGTAATCAGGCAGTCATATTCTACATAACTGATATTTTAACAGCATGGTCTCCCACTATCTCAAGACAAACTATGACTGAAGCTGACTGTGAGATCTATATTAACAGCAGCATAACTGTGAATTATTATTCTGAAGATACCAGTGTAGAAGTTAAACTCACAGTTGACTACAATTGTGTTTGTTGTTTTAACTATGGTTGCTGGCTGAGATTATACAAAGTCTACACCCAGCTTTAATTTTAATAAAGTGAACAAAGGGCCTTATACATAATTAAAGAGAAACCTTTGTTTTTTTGTAGAGCACATGTTGCATTGATGTATATTGGGTGCCTCTTTCTAAATATTGTCCCAATATTTCTCAGTAAAGGTAAACACCCAAGTGGTTGAATAAACTGTTGTGTGATGAGTGAAACTGGATTAGCAGACTAAGAGTAGATGGATGAGGATGAGCAGCAACAATCCAGCACTTAATTCCAGCTGCTAAAGAGTGTGGGTGTGTGCACGCACGTTCACAAGCACACGTGTGTGAGTCAGAGAGAGAGAGAGAGAGAGAGAGAGAGAGAGAGAGAGAGAGAGAGAGAGAACATCTCTACATAGTGTTATAATGCTAGCTGAGACATTATCTTTAGGGCAATGACCAAAAGTGCCTGAACATTCTGATGGAATTGCTGATTCTTTGCCAGAGCACTGCCTGAAGTGTCGATTCTAGTATCTCCCATCAGTTGTGTTACTTCCTCCTGATGAGCACAGTGAGGCCACATGCTGCAGAATGCTGTCTGGAACTTAAAAACAGCATTAGCATTGTAATATGACAAGTGATTCTGAAAATTTAGGGGAGAAGAGTATTGTTTAATGTCTGGAGTTCCAGATGGTGGGGACCCTATGGTGACATTCCATTGTGACTGAGGTTCATTGTCCTTTAAATTTGAGAAGAATGGCTGAATGGGGAGTCAGATTTAGATTTTAGAGTGTACAGGATAGCTCCTGTCATATGTAAGGTTTTCTGGTGTCTGCTGTGTATGGAATGAGCTCCACTTACTCACGTAAGTTGAATTGCAGCAGTATTATTTGATTATGATGCTGGATAATCATACCTAATGGTGTCTGGACATCCACTGTATGGGGCTCATGCATCACGATGATGGTTCCTGCAAATGGACTCATGATATTAACTTAAGTATCTGGTACATATTTTAAATTGTATTCATGTATCATCCTACATTTTAAATTAGAGAGTCTGAGTGCTTTGTTTTTAAGTGGTGTTAGCCATGAGGTGAAGTTCTATCTAGCTGCTACCTGGTAGTTGGTGAAAAATTTGCATTCCTGTGCTAGGTGCTCAATGTTGTCATTGATACTGGACCACTAACAATAGTGAGTAGTCAGCTACTCTGTCCCTATTATACCTCATTTGACTCACATAAGTTGACTGAAATAATACCTAACTGTACCAACAGATGGTGTTACTGGTAAAATACAGGGTGACGACTGGATCAGTTGCCTGTCACATTAAAGCCAAAACCTACCCAAAATGCATGAATGCAAGGACTGTCTGCAACACTAAGGCATGGCTGCTTCAGTCATTCTGTGATATCTTGTACCCTGTCAGAGCTGGGTGAGCCTAATGAAACACAATGTACTGAAGACTGTATCAGTATAAAAGTCACTTAATGTATACATGGTGGCAGAACCTCCTCTTCATTCTGGGAGAAAGTTCATTAATTTATGGACAGCATTTCTGAAATGAATAGTCAGATCTTTCTGACTGCCTATGGGAGGGGAGTACTCTGATGCCACCGGCCGGTGTGGCCGAGCGGTTCTAGGCGCTTCAGTCTAGAACGGCGCGACTGCTACGGTCGCATGTTCGAATCCTGGCTCGGGCATGGATGTGTGTGATGTCCTTAGGTTAGTTAGGTTTAAGTAGTTCTAAGTTCTAGAGGACTGATGACCTCAGATGTTAAGTGCCATAGTGCTTAGAGCCATTTGAACTCTGGTGCCATTTTGTGATAGTTCTTTGGTAACCACGATGGCTTCCCTGGTGTGGAAAGAACAAAGCTAGGAGCCGACACGAATCCCACCTATGTACTGTTTTGCATGTGGTACAATAAATGAAATGGGTGTCATTTTGATGGAGTTGGTGGAGGAACAAATACAGCTGCAACAAGCAGAATAAACTTAATGCAATAGATAATCTTAAGTGATTTTTTTAGTCTGGTGATGAGACACAATTGGATGGCTGCTTATGATGTCCCAGATAAGTACTAGCTGAAAAAATAGGTTAAGAAACACCACTTTGACTGGCTTCGTGAGAGATGTATGAAACAGTTGTTCAGTGTCTGCCATTTGGTCTTCTTTTATGACCCTATAGTGGTTATGTTGTCTAAATAGTTCAACAACATCGAATGTGGTACATTATTTGTTACAGGAACCTGTGAAACATTGATAAAGAACTGAAAATTCCTAGGAGATGCCACAGGCATTGATACAGGACTGGATAGCTGTATACTGTTGGGAAGCTTCACCCAATTGCTATTAAGATGGAAGCTACAGAGTGGCTTCTGCCTGATCTGTATTCAAAAGACATTGTCCTCAAGAAAATTTAGTCAGAAGCTTTTAAGATGAGTGAAATCGATACTTTGTGTTGGGCATTAATTAGCTTTAAAGTGCCCATAAGTCTGAGTTATTCCATCCTGCTTTTTAATCAGAACACGGAGGTTCTCCGTTGACTAGAATTTATCTGTGTTGATACATGTAGATTCTAGAGATGATGAAACTGTAAATTTATGGGGTCCCTTGACACAAAACAGAATGAGCATTCCACTGGTGGAATTTGGCTCTACACCTGACTTCAACACAGTTTAAGCCTGAAAACATTTCAGACAGCTCAGGCTATATGTAAAGCTGTTGGAGATGAACTGTGTTGACTATGGCATGATATGTCTATATTTGCCATAGAATACCTAAATTTTTTTATGTATAATCAAGCATGAAAGGGGAATTGCTTGTTCTGTAGTTGTTACTATGTAGCGTTGTGACTTACATTTTATATTGTTTGAGATGTGTTGTTTATGATACAAACACTGTAATTCACATGCTACAATTAAAAATAGCTCTACATTCAAAATTACAGTTATGACAATTGGAAATAACATTAATAGTCAGAGGAGAAAACATCCTTAGAAAATATTATGTGAACCAAACACAAGAAAAGATAATTACGAATATGGTTTGCTAAGACATTGTTCACCATTTGCCAAATGTCAGTCTTTACTTTTGTGTTATGCTTTTATATATACCTTTAATTTAGTAAATTTCAAGAAAGTTTATGCTTAAAATGAAGATGGACAACCAAGCAGGAAAAAGCAGCAACTTCACATATTGTTTTATTTTAGTTCAGTAGATGAACAAATGTGGTTGATATGGCTCAAAATATTTGTAGATTGGTGGTGAGAGTGCCACTGGTAGACAGCAGGACAAGAAAATGGTTCTGCCATTTCTAAGAGGGGTGTTTTTTTTTTTTTTTTTTTTTTTTTTTTTTTTTTTTTTTTTTTTCCCCCGAGTCCATTTCACTTGAGAAAATGCCACTGTGCCGACATTTGAGTATTAAACCATTATATGTTCAGAAATATAATGTATGGTTACCGCAGGGCAGAAATGAAAATCTAAAAACATCAGCAGGAGGATTTGTGTGTATCTTCATGCTCATTATCAGTTAAGCAGAACTGCCATTCATGATAATTGATTGTGCCTTACATGAAAAATAATGAAAAAGGAACGCCAAAACCTTAACAAAAAGAAACTTTTATCCAAAAAAATTAATTTATTCCACATATGACAATGAATTCACTTGATATGATACAGATACACTTTTGAGGAATGTAAGCATGAATTACGGACAACTTAGATGTATTGTGCTATATATATTGTGACCACAATTACAGAAAAAAATATTGGGAGAGGCAACATCAAATGCTGCTTTAAGTAATGCATACCCATGTTAACTCATCGCTAAAATGACCAAAGCAGCTTCCCAAAAGCTACTTTGGTTGATGAGTTGACACCCCTCAAGCATGTACTCTGATTCCCACCTTGTATGTTGTCTCTCCAGGTCACTCATCAAGCTGTGCTATACATTTACCCCTTTCCATTTGGACTCTCACATAACTGTTGAGATAATATACAGAGATGTCAACATTGCAATGCTAATATAAATCAACTCTCTTCTCTGAGTTAGCTTGTTTTTTTCAGGTGATAGATAGTAGGCAAATGTAATGGAATATTTGAGTTCACTTTGCTTTCCTGAGCAGCATTATTATGACAATGTGTGTAAGAGGGATTTTGGGAACTTCAGAATTTTATTTATTTATTTATTTATTTTTATTTATAGTTTTGTTCTGATATTCACAATTTTTTACTTAAAGGAAACATGTTGTTGGAAGACTGTTACATTAGTGTGGTTCTTGTCAATGCAAAGAATTTTTGGCATTCTGTTTCAAATATTACACTAATTTGTTACATATACAGAGAAAAGTCAAACAAAAAATCACCTCCTATTAGGATAAGATCATTGTTGTTTTAATATTATATTTTTAACTGTTGTGTAGATCCGGATGCATCTCACCCCTCTGGAGATCATGTCTTCATTGATAGCAGCAGTGACACATGACCTTGACCACCCAGGCGTCAACCAGCCTTTCCTGATTGCAACTTCCAATCACCTGGCTGCCCTCTATGAGGTCCGTATTACATTGCGAGGGACGTCGTAGCTCTGCATGGTGTGTTGCATTCTGTCCTCATACTGTTACCTAGTTTCACCATTTGTTCCAATAAGGTAGTTCAGTTGGACACATACTTTTATTTCAGAATAAGTTTTAAGTTGCTTAAAGATATTGTTAAATTAATTACCTTAAGCAGATGCTAAATAATTCAGAAAATGTACCTACCACTCCATTGTTATTACAGCACTAGTATTTCATTGCATGGCACATACACTTGCAACATGGATAAGCCTATCATTACTGTGACCTCATTTTTTAAAGAGTGTACCTGAAATTGCTTTCATTACAAATATAAAAAAGATATTTTGAAATCTGAGAAAGAAGGCCTTAGCATTTTTAATAAATGATGATATCTGACAGCAGATGCTTCTTATAACTATGCTCTTCAATGATAATCTGTAACATTAAGCTTTTATGCAGTTGAAGTTTGGCAATATTGTGTTGAAGTTAATATTCATTATATTTTATTTGACAATTGTATCTGTTTCAGCATGCTCAATCTTTCTCACCTCTCTCTGTAATTAAGGTAGAGATCTCTTGTTAACTAACAATAATTTAAAGCCTCTTAGTTACATGATTTTCATTTGTTAGTATACTGTTTATAACTAGCTTTGAAGTTTCATTCCATTTCCTCAAATGCACAGTAGATTAATACTTGATTCATCAAAATACTGAAATCTGTAGTTTTATCTTTCTCTTATTCATTTCACATTTTAATTTGCATGTGTTTATTGAGAATTTTCATTTCAAATTAGACCAATTATTGTTTATCCAAATCTTTTAAGATCTTTTGAGATTGCTGTAATGTAACAATTAAAGACTGAATTAAATCTAATTTTTAAAATATGTTAACAATAGTGTCATATAATAGTGCTGTTAGCTTTAAATCTGACACAGATGACCATCATTTATATTCATTGCATCGTATGTGTAGCAGTCAATCATAAGTGCAAAGGGATAGGCAAGGAAAGCTGTAGAAGTCTTCATATGATCTGTACCCCAACATAAAATAATGTACTTGTGTATATTTATTCATTATAATTCCTATTTTGACAAAGGCTTCAGCATGATACTAAAGAGAGATATAAATTGAGTTACCAGTTTTGCAGATCTCTCTGTTGCTACAATCTTTATTATTTTTTTATTTTCTTTTATATCTGGACTGGCAATAACCTTCCTTTTCATTTCTTTTCCTTTCATTTTTAAGAGCTTATTGCATTTATATTACATTGTTGAACTAAAAGATTAGCTGGCTTGCAAGGAATTATGATGTAAAAGTAGTTCTTAGTTGTTATGAGCTGAAATGTTTACCTCAATGAATATGAATATCCTAAATCCAGGAAGAAATGCTCAACAGATTTCTATTTGCAGACTTATTTAGTGACTAACTGATTTAATTTTGAAGGCTGTTTCTATGGACTATGATTAATAAGAACATCTATAGTCTGCATATATTGGTGCAAAGTTTTGGTTTTTCATTTTCACTCACAGTAGAATTGCATTAAGAAGTAAAAATTGCAGGCACTATGCTGCGTAAATGTGAACAGGGAGCTTCCTGTGTGTTGTCTCTGAAAAAAAAGAAAAATGACAAAGAAGCATATCTATTAGAAGTAGGAAATACTTACTTTGTTGCAGGGTCTGTGGTATTGTGATGTACTTTGCATTGCCCTTCAGACATGTGTGCATGTCGGAAGGAACAGGTGCTGCACCAGTCGACAGCTGTATGACATATGAGAACCATATTTGCTTTGCAAATTTTGCTAATATTTAGCTACACTATCCATTAGTGACAATGTAAATTTGTGCATGAGTATCTGTAGAGTATAGGATGTAGACGAAAATGGTGACATATAGAAGTTTGGGTCCACAAGGGGAGTGGCCGAGATAGACAAGGCAACCATTCACATAAAGTGGAAGATCTGGTTTCAACTACTGACCCATGAAGAAATTTTCATTGTCACCAATGCATAGTGAGGCCAAAGTTCAGCAATGTTTGCAAATGTGAATGTGATTTTCTTATTTCATACAGTTGTTGATCACTGCAGTGCAGGCATGTCTGAAGGACATTGTAAAGTACATTAGAACAACATAGACACTCCACTATAGTATTTCACGCCTAATAACTGGGCTTTGATTTTAATTATATACATCACTTCTTATATGGAACCCACAGTATCTGTGCAAGTATAGGATGTAGTCAAAAGTGGCGACATAAGGAAGTTAGAGTCCATCTGGGGAGCTACTTTTTAGGTTAGTAAACCCTCTCGACTCCAGGAGGTGCAACTCCCATCACAACTGACATAAAGCAGAAAATAATACTCCTTAGCTTTCAGCACTGCACCTTACTTCTTGAGACTGTGTGGGGAAGGTTGAAAAAGGGTTTAGGTAGTAATAGATCACTCGCCCTAGGCTGAGAGGGGCACATCTGTTGTGAGGTGGAAGGAAATCAGAGGTGAAGGAAAAACTGTCAGAGAGGTTAAGGTTTCAGAAATAGTAGAACAATAAGCACTGTGACAGCTTCAGATTAGATACTGTGTAATGTAAGAAGTAAAGAGGAATTAAAAGAGGAAGAGAGAGAGAAATGTGGTGTGTGTGTGTGTGTGTGTGTGTGTGTGTGTGTGTGTGTGTGTGTGTAAATTCCAAAAGCCCCTATAAATTAACCTAATCCAGGAGGGTGGCGGGATGAGAAGATACAAGGTGTTCCACTCAAACCTCCCTGATTTCAGAGACCCAGGAAAAAAAAAAAAAAAAAACACAGTAGATATGACAATGAAAAATGCAGCGCATTGTAGAGCATCTCAAAGAATTTATTTATTTATCGTCAGTACACATCTACATGTGAACCATTTGTGGCACAAAGAATATCGGGTCTATATTCAATTTCTTGCGAAGTTCTTTGTAACATTTCCTCTGTTATTGTTGCAATCGCATTAGTGATATGAAGTCGCAATGTAGGAATATCCTCTACTTTGGTCGCATACACACAGTCGTTCAGGAATCCCCACATGAAGAAATCAAGTGGCATAATGTCAGGTGAACGTGGTGGTCAGGAAATGGGTCCACTACATCTGATCGAACAATTGGGAAATTTCCTATCCAGAAACTTGTGAACAGCTGTTGACCAATCCGGCAGAGCTCCATCTTGTTGAAAAATGATGTTCGGTTGCAAATCTTGTATTTGAGGGTACAGAAACTGCTCCAACATGTCCAGATACACTGACCCATTCACTGTTTGTTTCGCAAAGAAGAATGATCCAACAATCCTGTCACGCATTAGCACACACCAGACGTTTAATTTAGGGCTATCTTGAACATGTTAAATAACAATATGCAGATTTTGTGAACCCCAAATCCAAACATTATGCCTATTAATTCTTCCTGATAGATGAAAGATTGCCTCATCTGAGAATAAACATCTTTCCAGGAAGCTGGCATCCATATCAATTGCTGCCGCATATCTGCAGCAAATTGTTGTTGGCGTGGTTTGTCGTTTGGCATCAGATGTTGCAGAATTTGCACTTTGTAAGCATACACATGAAGACGATGGTGAACTACACAATGCAATGCTGATCGAGGTACATCTAATTGCCTAGATGCTTCACAAATTGACTGAACTGGGCTTCTGAGAAATGTTTGTCTGATGTCCTCCACTGTCTCTTCTGAAATTCCGTAACGTGCACCACCAGAATGTTTCAGAACACTTCCTGTTGCCAGAAACTTCCTATACCATTCCTTAATTGTTTTTACATCAAGTGGATCTCATTCATACACATGACAATAATTTCTTTGATAGCAATTGGCGATTTTGTTTTGACAAACCACACTACTGCTTGCACGCCCTACTGTGGAGTTGCCATTTTCACTTCGTGCGACCATGTTGGACACTGGCAATGATACTTGGCACTTCTGATGTGGGAATATAGATTCTTTGAGATGTTCTACAATGTGGTGCATTTTTCATTGTCGTATCTACCTTTTTTTATTCCCAGCTGTGTGGCTGGATTGAAGAGTTTTTAGCAAACAGAACACAGCCTGTTGTTCTGAATGGAGAGACGTCTACAGACGTTAAAGTAACCTCTGGCATGCCACAGGGGAGTGTTATGGCACCACTGCTTTTCACATTATATATAGATGACCTAGTAGATTGTGTCGGAAGTTCCATGCGGCTTTCCGCGGATGATGCTGTAGTATACAGAGAAGTTGCAGCATTAGAAAATTGTAGCAAAATGCAGGAAGATCTGCAGCGAATAGGAACTTGTTGCAGGGAGTGGCAACTGACCCTTAACATAGACAAATGTAATGTATTGCGTATACATAGGAAGAAGGATCCTTTATTGTATGATCATATGATAGCAGAACAAACACTGGTAGCAGTTACTTCTGTAAAATATCTGGGAGTATGCATGCGGAACGATTTGAAGTGGAATGATCATATAAAATTAATTGTTGGTAAGGCGGGTACCAGGTTGAGATTCATTGGGAGAGTACTTAGAAAATGTAGTCCATCAACAAAGGAGGTGGCTTACAAAACACTCGTTCGACCTATACTTGAGTATTGCTCATCAGTGTGGGATCCGTACCAGATTGCCAGATTGGGTTGACGGAGGAGATAGAGAAGATTCAAAGAAGAGTGGCGTGTTTCGTCACAGGGTTATTTGGTAAGCGTGATAGCATTATGGAGATGTTTTGCAAACTCTGCAAGAGAGGCCTCTGCATCGCGGTGTAGCTTGCTGTCCAGGTTTCGAGAGGGTGCGTTTCTGGAGGAGGTATTGAATATATTGCTTCCCCCTACTTATACCTCCCAAGGAGATCACAAATGTAAAATTAGAGAGATTTGAGCACGCATGGAGGCTTTCCGGCAGTCGTTCTTTCCGCGAACCATACGCGACTGGCACAGGAAAGTGAGGTAATGACAGTGGCACATAAAGTGTCCTCCGCCACACACTGTTGGGTGGTTTGTGGAGTATAAATGTAGATGTAGATGTAGATGTAGGAGATACTGTAGCTTACTGGTTGTTGCTGGATTGAGGTTTCAGTGAGAGCCTTGATGAGAGGTGTACATCAACATCCATAAATACAGCTTTTGATGGAGACTAGGTGAATATGTTTTGGAAAATGGAGTTACATTGTTGCAGGAAATTGAGGAGATGGTCTTCATTGCACGTATAGACCACAAATATATCATTGATGAATCTGTATCAAGCCAGGAACAACAACTTCTGGGTGTTGAGGAATCCCTCTTCCATGGTACCCTTGAGAAGTTTGGCATGGGATGGTGCCATCAGTCTGATTGGACGTTGAGTCATGAGGAATGTAGCAGTAAAGCCATATCCACAGAGAAAATTATACTGGAATGGTCTGCCATCAGATGAGGTATGGTTTGGAGCTCAACACAATTTTTTCAGAAAAGAATTGGGTGCTGATGATAGGTGTCAGGGCTCCCTGGAGTACCTGGAGGAATAATTGTTCAGGGAGAGAGGGGAAGCTGATACTTTCAGATTGAAGTCAGTATCCTACAAACTACAATTTTTATTACTTCACAGTTTGTTGGTCTGGAAGCTGTAGCTGCAGGGTACGACCAGCTTCCAGCCGTACCCCACTATCCGGCCTGCGCTCTAGCAGAAACGTCCCCTGGAAAATTACCAGAAAGGTATGCATCCACCCCCTGCTGCCATGAACCAGTTGAAGAAGGCAGTGATAGCTGTGGTGTGGGTGGGTCCATCTCCATGGGTAGGGCGAGAGGAGGCGAAGGCTCTGGACTCTGTCACCATCCCATCATCCTCCAGTGTCGTACTGACACCTTCTGGTGATTACTGTGGCCGCGCTGTCCTCTGGACCCATGAATCTGCTGGAAGAGAGACTGAAAGATCATCATGTACGTGACAGAGATGAAGTAGATTTTGATGGCAGCACTGCAAACCATGTGGACCTGAAACAAGATACAGGCAAGCGCCTAGTCGACGGATGATCTCACCTCGCACCCACTGTCTGCTGCCACTAAAAACCGTATAAAAGACAATATCATGTGGCATGAAGCGATATTGTGGCCTTCTTGCGGTGCCAGATGTTGAGGGGGGGGGGGGGGGGGTGGAGCAGATGGAGCAGTGTATGATGGCGGCGGAGGGAAGTTTGGCAGTCTGCTGCTTGAATGCTCTGACAAAACATTATGCATCGCTGTTTGGCTGTGGATGGAACAGTGCACTAGTTAGATACTGTATACCGTTGCGTTCACAGAATGTTTGAAATTCATGTGATGTGAACTGAGGTCCATTGTCTGCCACTGTTAATTTAGGTAAACCTTCTAGGCAAAAAATCAAAGGCAACACCTGAATTGTGCTACATGTTGTCAAGTTCATGGGCACAGCAAAAGGAAACTTGCTATATGAGTCAATCACAATTAACCAGCGAGTGTTCCAAAAGGGTCCCGCAAAGGCTATGTGCACATGTTGCTATGGCGATTGCAACTTGGGCCAAGCAGAGAACTTTGGTGGTGGAGCAGACTTATTTTCTGCACATGCATGACACTGTGAAGTCACCTGTTCTATGTGGGCATCCAAGCCCTGCCAAGTACAGTGTCAACATGCTAATTGTTTTGTACAAACCATTCCCCAATGTCCTTGGTGAAGTAACTGCAGCATTTCTTTTTGCAAAACTTTAGGGATGAATACACGTGATTGCCCAGAGTCACTTCGAACGAGAATCACACCTTTCTGTACAGCAAGGCTATGCCAATGTGCAAAGTATCAGCACACCACAGAATTCTTTATGTTATTCAAGGAGTGAGGTCAAGATATGTGAATATAATTGAGCAAAATGTTCAAATTAGGATCAGCTTCCTTGGCCTGTGCAATTTTCTTATAGTCCAGCAGAAAAGACTGAAGCAATTCAGAATCCTGACCATCGATGTGATAGCAAGATGCAGCAGAAGCATC
The DNA here is from genome assembly GCF_021461395.2 of Schistocerca americana. Classification (NCBI taxonomy): domain Eukaryota; kingdom Metazoa; phylum Arthropoda; class Insecta; order Orthoptera; family Acrididae; genus Schistocerca; species Schistocerca americana. The sequence goes on from NC_060122.1 coordinate 673,155,888, forward strand.
GAAGTCTGTGTGAGGTCCAATCGGAAGATGTGAAAGCGTGTCCGCCTTACCACGTTGAGCTATTGGACGATACACATTCTCGTACTGATATTGAGACAACAACAAAGCCCATCTTTGCAATTTTTGGGTAGTTCATACAGGGACCAGTTTTGTCAGATGAAACAAAGGTTGCAAAGGCTAGTGAATAGTTACCAAGTAGAATTTTCTGCCATACAAATTGTGGTGGAATTTTGTGACACCATACACAATAGCCAATTCCTCTTTTTCAATTTGTGAATAGTCACACTGAGCTTTGGATAAAACTTTTGATGCAAAAGCAATAGGTCTGTCTTTATCACCAATTCTGTACAAAACCAGTGCACTGATTCCATAAGAGGAAGCATCAACTTGCAATAAACTGGTTTTTCAGGATCAAAGTGATCTAAGCATTGATCACTGAGCAGTGCATCTTCAGTTTTTGAAAAGCTAGTTGGCACTCATCTGCCCAAACAAAGGGGACATTCTTGCAATGCAATGGAGCCATGATTTGTGCAGCATTCGGTGTGTACCGAATATAATAGTTCATTTTCCCTAAAACTGACTGCAGTTCTGTAATATTGTGAGGAACTGGCAAGTCTCATATGGCTAACAGATGTGACTGCAGAGGATGTACACCTTGACTGTTTATGACATGACCAAGATACTGCAATTCTGGTTAAAAAAAAAAAAAAAAAATCACACTTGTCCAGTATACGCTTTAGTCCTGCATCAGATAGCAAATGAAACAAAGCACGTAAATTTGCAATATGTTGTTCAGGTGTACGACCTGCTACTACAGTATTGTCCAAATAGTTTGAACAGTTTGGCACCTGTCCAGTCAGCTGTTCCAAATACCGTTGAAAAATGGCAGGTGCAGAAGCACTGCCAAAAGGCAAACACAAATATTTAAACAAGTCCAAGTGAGTATTCACTACACACACTTTTTGAGATTCTTCATTGTGCGGTATACCAAGATAAGCATCACGCAAATCAGGTTTTGAAAAATAGCATCCAGTGCCTAATTTGTCCATGAGATTTCCTGGGTGTGGTAGTGGATAAGTATCAATGACTGTTTATGGGTTGACTGTAGACTTAAAGTCAACACAGAGGCAAATGTGACCTGAAGATTTGGGAAGCAAAACCAGTGGACTTACCCTTCACTAGCTGATACGGGCATAACAACTCCGCTATCTTGCAATTCTTTTTCAGCCATGAGTTTGTCCCGTAATGCAATGGGAACAGTTTTGGCCCAGAAAAATTTCAGCTGAGCATTTTCTTTCAGCATAATATGTGCAACAAAATCGTTAGCTTTGCCTAAATCTTCAGAAAAGAGTTCCAAGAAGTCTTTTAGCAAGCTAGCTACACTGTCTTTTGCATTGAATGCTGACATTGACAGCACATTGTTGTGAATGTTAAAGCCACACAAGTCAAAAGAATGTTCTCACACTCATGTGATTGTAGCACTGTAAATGTCACTGTTCACGTATGCGAGCGATACATAGCAGGCAAAGTACATGTTCCGAGAAAGGGAATGTCTTGTCCATTATAAGCTGTCAGTTGCGTGCTAGTTACAGACAGCATGGGGAGCCTAACAGTTCATATGTGTGACGATTGGGCAATGTCATGGAGGCACCCGTGTCCAACTGAAATTTCCCACATTTCCCACAAATAAGTAAATGAACAAAAAGTTTGTTTGACTGACACATCACAGATGAATCTGCGTACTTGCTAGTTGCAGACTTTGAATATACTGAATGGGCCTTGTGACAAGAGTTTTGTGAGTAGGCTGAATGCCTATGTTTGTTCCATTGCAAACATACACATTGCACATGTCCTTCCCTACCACAAGCTTAACGCTGAGCTTGTCGGGAGGGGCAGTCTTGGCATTTGTGCCGTGTATAACACCGAGGGGCAAGACTTAATTTTGTTCGCCTGGGTAGTCACCTGTCTACATGGTGTGAACGGTTGTTTACCCAGTGCGGCTAGTGCACACCGCTGTTGCGGAATGGGGTGACTCAAACCGACAAATAGCTGAATGCTTAAATGTATGAGCTGACAAGGCACCGGAATCATACTGTTCTAATATTTGCACTACCTGCTGAAATGATGGATCAGACTGTTCCTCAAAATTTGTTCTCTGATTTTGACATCAGGCCCATTATACACGATCATGTCATGCAACATAATATCTGAATATAAAGCACCACAAGCACATTTAAATTTGCATTTTTTTGTCATACCCTGCAAATCTGTTACCCACTCACAATATTTGTTCTGACCGTTTTTTGCAATAAAAGAACTGATACCTAGCTGCTACCACATTCACTTGTTGGCCACAATAGTTTGTTAGGGAGCTGATAATCTGGTTGTAATTAAGTTCACTCAGAGTCACACTCAGAAAAGGTTTGTGTTTTATTATAAACCAAGAAAAATATGTTAATCATTAACTACACATAGGTCTGAAAAACAACATTCTCCATTATGTCCTTCCCTCACAAAGACACCATAATAATAACTGAACTGACACAGCTTTTAACATTCTTACTTTTTAATTTTCCATAAACATATCTTTTATTCAGTAAAGCACTAGATGTTTTGGCATTGCTAATGCTGGCTGACTATAATATTATTTTCTCAGTCTAATTAATTTATGTAAAAAAATTAAATTTCTTTTATCCTCATTGTAAAACCATAATACAGTTTTATCAATTCTCACTTCTCACAAAATATTCTCATCTTACAGTTCATCACTAAACACCATCATTAAAAATAAATTCACCTTACAGAAACATTCATTTTCTCATTAACATGTTACAGATACCAAATGCAGCATTATGACATTCAACTTACTATATACCACAAAGAAAATAATTTTCAGAACTGAATAAATGCTCAGGAGGAATTGATTGAGCCTTTAACTTTAAGGTTACTCTAAACATTGGCCAATAACACTGTAAAAAATTAAACTAATTACTTCTCATGAAAGAACATAATAAAATATAAATCATGACTTATTTATAACCTGTAGAAAAGTAACACAGTACATGCAAAAATAGTAAGTTACCACATGTAAATTGTTTGCACATAAATGTTTGAAAAAACAGTAACCGCATAGTTATTTTATTTACATGTGGTAGAAAATATTTTGTGTGTGTGTGTGTGTGTGTGTGTGTGTGTGTGTTTCCCTGGTGTCCCCCCCCCCCCCCCCCCTTTCCGACTCTGACCAAAATCTACCTAAAAATCCTTCCTCAAACTCACATAGGTTGTGCCATCATTAGTGTATTGATTTGAGCTTAATGCTTCACCTTCCAGAATCTTGTTAACAAACTTGATTTTCATAGTCATATTAGATACAAGATTCTCTCTTCAGTGATGCAGAAAGTCTACAGGATGTGAAGTATCTTAACCTGAGAAGTTTTTCACTGGAATGTTGCAAAACATGGTACCAACATTGTTCAAAAGATTTCAGTTAACTACATCATTTGATGATTTTTCAACTTTTTTGCACAAAACAGAAACACTACTTTCTAGGGTGTCAGTTTTGGTGTTACTTAATTTTACATTTTCTGTGAGTTTCCTGTCTGCTGTTTTCACATGTTCAATAAAACTACTTTCAATAAGGAGTAGTTTGGTGTCAACATTAGTTTCTGAAGTTGAAATTCAACTATTTACAATTTTGTCAACAGTTCGTATTTCCTCATGCGCTTCTTCAAAAGCAATTTTGTTTCTGACTTCAGTAATCTCATGTTTGACATTTTTAACTTCATTATTAAATTTAAGTTCGGTGTCTTTCATTTTGAACTCCACAGATTCTACTCCACTGTGTAACCTCTCAATTTTTTGATTGATATCATTTAACTCAGCAGTGTTTTTACTGATGCAATCAAATAGCACTCCTATTGAATGACCAATTTCTGTGAACTGAATCTTATTATTATTGCTCATTTTCGTAACAATGACAGCATGGTACTTACTCTGTGAGATCAAAAGTATCCGAGTACCTGGCTGAAAATGACTTAAAAGTTCACGGCGCCCTTAACTTAAAAGTTCAATGCTGGAATTCAGTATGATGTTGACCCACACTTAGCCTTGATGACAGCTTCAACTCACTCAGGCATACATTCAATGATTTGCTGAAGGTTTCTTTGGTACGCTGAGGAGAGGTATCGATATCGGTTGACGAGGCCTGGCATGAAGTTTGGGTTCCAGAACATCCCAAAGATGTTCTGTAGGGTTCAGGCCAGGACTCTGTGCAGGCTAGTCAATTACAGTGATGTTATTGTCATGTAATGACTCCACCACAGGCTGTGCATTATGAACAGGTGCTCGATGGTGTTGAAAGATCCAGTTGCCATCCCAGAATTGCTCTTCAACAGTGGAAAGTAAGAAGGTGCTTAAAATATCAATGTAGGCCTGAGCTGTGATAGTGCCACACAAAACAACAAGGGGTGTAAGCCCCCTCCATGAAATACACGACCACACGATAACACCACCGGCTCTGAATTTCACTGTTGGCACTACATACGCTGGAAGATGATGTTCACTGGGCATTCGTCGTACCCACACCTTGCCATCGGATCGCCACATTGTGTACCGTGATTTGTCACTCCACACAACATTTTTCACAGTTCAATTGTCCAATGTTTATGCTCCTTACACCAAGCGAGGCGTCATTTGGCATTTACTGTCATGATGTGTGGCTTGTAAGGAGCCCCTCAACCAGGAAATCAAAGTTTTCTTTCCTCCTGCCTAACTGTCATAGTACTTGCAGTGGATCCTGATGCTGTGTGAAATTGCTGTGTGATGATCTGGGTAGATGTCTGCCTATTATACGAGGGCTGTTTTTTTTTTTTTTTTTTTTTTTTTCAACCTCCGATTGGCTGTAAATAAAAGAAAAATGTACAGAAAATAATTTTATTACCAAAAGTTCAGTAAAGTCTTAGCTTACTTTTCTACATAATCGCCAAAACGATTGAGGCACTTGTCATACTGTGACACAAGCTTTTTGATGCCTTCCTCGAAGAATGTTGCCGCCAGTGAGGACAGGTAAGTCTTGACGGCATCCTGAAGTTCTTCGTTAGTTGCAAAGCGTTGCCCACCTAACCATGACTTCAGTTCTCGGAGCAGGTGATACCCAGTTGGTGCTAGGTCCGGGCTGTACGGTGGATGTTCAAAAACTTCCCATTTAAATATTTTGAGGAGGTCTTTTGTGATATTGGTACTGTGTGGTCGGGCATTGTCATGGATCAAAACAACGCCAGACAAAAGCATTCCTCTGCGTTTGTTTTGAATGGTTGTGCGGAGACGACATAAAGTTTCACAATAAACTTCCTTGGTTATCGTCGTAGCTTGCTCCATAAAGTCCACCAGCAGCACTCCTTTATGGTCCCAAAAAACAGTGGCCATTGTTTTTCTTTTCGTCAGTGAATGTTTAAACTTTTTTGGATTGCTTGGGGAAGCTGTGTGCATCCACTGCTTTGATTGTTCCTTTGTTTCAGGATTGTCATAGAGGACCCACGTTTCATCGCCAGTAACAATCGACTTCAAAAAGCATTTCCCTCATTGGCATAACGTGTGAGAAACGATAATGCTGACTCCATCCTTTATGTTTTGTGGTCGGTACTCAACAATTTTGGGATCCAACATGCACACAATTTCCGATAGCCTAGGTCTTGAGTCACAATTGTGTACAAAGCAGACCTGGAAATGTCTGGAAATTCATCAGACAGTTCGCTAATTGTAAACCTTCGTTTGCATCTCACTGCCTTATCAACACGCTCAATGAAGCCTACAGTGGCGACAGACTTGCGACCTAGTCCACCTTCATCATGGACATGTGTTCGTCCTCCTTTAAATTTTCGACACCTTTCCTGAACACTACCATCACTCATAACGTTGTTACCATACATGTTGCTCATTCTGCAATGGATTTCCGCAGCACTACATCCTTCTGCTTGCAGAAAACGGATTACACTTCGTAACTCACGTTTGGTGGGATCATCAAGCATAACACCCCTCGTACATTATTACCTCCTTCAACTGTCAGCGGTCTCTGTCAGTCAACAGACGAAGTCAGCCTGTACGCTTTTGTGCTGTACATGTCCCTTCACGTTTCCACTTCACTGTCGCATTGGAAACAGTGGACCTATGGATGTTCAGGAGTGTGGAAACCTCATGTACTGACATATGACATAAGTGACACCCAATCACCTGGCCATGTTGGAAGTCCATGAGTTCCGCGAAGTGCCCCGTTGTGCTCTCTCACAATGTCTAGTGAGTACTGAGGTGGCAGTAGGTGGCAGCACAATGCACCTAATATGAAAAATGTATGTTTTTAGGGGTGTCCACAGTGTATGTCATTATAATCATCTCATTTTAATTAGTTTGTCTTGTTTTACCAGTTTGTCACTGCACTACATAAGTCTCCCATGTCTGAGACCTGAGTTTCTCCTGGCATATACAACTTTCAAATAACTTCCGGGAATTCAGCCAGGTAACACTTTCAGCGACCGCCGATATTTCGGCGGGAGAACACCCCGCCATTTTCAAGGCAAACTGCAACGCCGCCTGTCCGTTGCAGTTTGCCTTGAAAATGGCGGGTTGTTCTCCCGCCGAAATATCGGCGGTCGCTGAAAGTGTTACCTGGCTGAATTCCCGGAAGTTATTTGAAAGTTGTATACTCCAGGAGAAACTCAGGTCTCACATTGTTTACCTCTATGGGGAGGAAATGTATCGGTGTTTACGTAAGTTGGATAAACTTCGTAGCTGTCGAGTTAGACTGCAATGTGCTTTGTTGTTTTTATTGAGGTGTCGTGATGAAGATCATGTCCCAACATTTGCTAAGGTTATGCACCATATTAATTCTCCTGCCGCCAATCGTATTAAGCAACGTGCTGGCTTGACTCTTGTTCGCGAAAGGATTCATTTTACTCGTCGACGTTTGGATTCTGTATCCAAAGAATTGTATCGTTTTCATTTAATGGTTGCATCTGAAGTGCGTGATTTCACTTGGGATTGGTTGGATGGTGCCTCATGGACCCAAGCTGACTGGGAGTACAATTCCGTTACTGCCCGGCATTTGGCAAAGTTTGAACGTTTTCATCGCGCGGAGTCGGATGTTATATCTCGACGTTCTGTGATAAATCTCACAGAGAAATCTTTTGACGACGCAACCTTATCCGTGCTAGGGAAGGGTTTAAATTTTGCACCCACTCCGAAGAATTTGCCGGTAGTTGATTTTATTAGTTCAATTGAACAGGCAGTTTGCAAACTACCTCCTGACGCTGCAGAGGAAGTTAGGAGGGAGCCATGCCGTGTTTTGACTAGGGCTCGTCCACCCAAGAGTAATGTAACAGCAGCAGAGAGGGCTGCTTTACGCTCTCTCAAAGTTGATCCCAGTATTGTTATTTTACCTGCTGACAAGGGCAATGCCACCGTTGTTTTAAATAAACATGATTATGTACAAAAGATGCAACGTTTGCTATCTGATTCAATGTATCGCAGAATCGATGCTGACCCCACGAAAAGTGTTGAGAGAAAGACCAACAGCCTCCTGAAGAAAAGTGGTTTGTCGCAGGACACAATCAAGAGGCTTAACACCTATAGTGATGTTCCCCCTAGGTTATATGGCCTTCCAAAGGTTCATAAGGAAGGGGTTCCTTTCCGTCATATAGTGAGTAACATCGGCGCTCTGACATATTGTGTATCCAAGCATCTTGCTTCTCTGTTGAGTCCACAAGTAGGACGGTGTGAACATCATATCAGGAACTCAGCTGATTTTTTACGTCGTTTGGAGGGACTGAGGCTGAATGACTCTGATATTTTAGTGAGTTTCGATGTGGTCTCTCTCTTCACTCGTGTTCCTCTGTCTGATTCGTTGCGGTTAATTGAAGCCAAGTTTGGTGCTGATTTAACTAATCTCTTTAGGCATGTGTTGACATCGACTTACTTTTTATTTAATGACCAGTATTACGAGCAGACAGATGGAGTTGCGATGGGTAGTCCGTTGTCTCCTGTGATCGCAAATTTGTTTATGGAAGACTTCGAGGAACGTGCATTGGAGTCGGCGCCTTTAAAACCCGCCTGTTTGTTCAGATACGTTGACGATACCTTCGTTGTTTGGCGTCACAGTAGGGAGAATTTGAATGTCTTTCTAGAACATCTGAACTCGATCCACCCGAATATTCGTTTTACGATGGAGGTGGAAGAGGATAGTTGCCTTCCCTTTCTCGACATGTTGGTTAGGAGGAAGGATGATGGATCATTGGGACATGCAGTCTACAGGAAACGTACTCACACCGACTTGTACTTGCAAGCTAATAGTTGTCACCATTCGGCTCAGCGTGGAGGGGTACTTCGTACCTTGGTACACAGGGCACATGTTTCTGACGCTGAGAATTTGCCAGCTGAGCTGTCCCATCTTGAAGTTACATTTCGTCAAAATGGTTATAGTGATAGACAGATTGAACGTGCGTTGCGCTGTCGACCAACTGTACATCGGGTGATTGATGATAATTCTGAGTCAACACGTAAGTCTACTGCCTTTTTGCCTTACGTAGGAAACACGTCCAATAAGATCAGTCGTATTTTACGGAAATACAATGTGAAATGTGTTTTCCAACCTCCATCTAAAATTAGAGCACTTTTGAGTTCCGTTAAGGATGATCTTGGACTGCGTAAGGCGGGTGTATATCGTATTCCTTGTAGCTGCGGCATGGCATATATTGGTCAAACTATCAGGACCGTGGAGGACAGATGTACTGAGCATAAACGGCACACACGATTACAGCAGCCAAATAGATCTGCTATTGCCGAACATTGCTTGGATACTGGTCACCCCATGTTATATAATAACACCGAGATATTGGCATGCACGTCCAGCTATTGGGACAGTGTTATTCGGGAGGCAGTTGAGATTAAATTAGCGAGCAACCTCGTTAACAGGGATGGAGGTTTCTGTTTAAACTCTGTTTGGAATCCGGCTCTCTCCCTTGTCAAAAAACAGAGGAACAGAGTCAATGCTGCCTCACCTGCGAATTCATAGTCTCACTATCGATAGCTCTGACTTTGGTCATCTTTGGTGGCACTAGTGTTCAGTGTGTGTGTGTGTGTGTGTTATCTTTCCTGCTTCTCTCCGAGAACCGAGGTATTAAATTTGCATGTACGCCGCCTGTCCGTTGCAGTTTGCCTTGAAAATGGCGGGGTGTTCTCCCGCCAAAATATCAGCGGTCGCTGAAAGTGTTACCTGGCTGAATTCCTGGAAGTTGTTTGAAACTCCCATGTCTGTATTATTCTGTATTGTTCCAGATTCTTCAGTGACTGTCATTCACCAAAAAAGAAAAAAGAAATAAAATATTTCCGGTACTTAACTTTCGTGTCGGATGTCGATGTTGTTGTGGTTCACCTCACTTTTTGTTTTTTCCATCCTTTTCTTCTTCTTGTTCGCAAACTCCTTTTTTGCTGTTATTATTGCTGTTTTGTAGCTGTGGTTTGTGTCTGGCTGATCGTTCACATAAAATTTCCACAGTATCTTTTAATCTTAAAATAAAAAAGAAGTCCAACACAGTATTCACATTTTTTTTTTTTTTTCAGAAAGTCCCAGACAATGTCACCATATTCTGCCGACCCCCATGCTCTTGTTGCCCAAAGTTGTTTTATTAATGCTAGGAGTAAATTAGTAATTTGGGTGGCCGATCACATTTTCACTGCACTTGACGTGCTGAGAAAGTGACACTCTGCAGCGAGTGACAGGGACAGTCGAATTTAAATAATCAGTTCTGTTAATAACAAAATTACTCATCTTTTTCATTGCTCTTCTGTGTTATGTATAGAGGCTCATTGTGTATTTCTTTTCTGTGGTTCATCTTTCTATAATCGTGGAGAGGTTGATTCAGTTGATGTTTCAATAATAATATGAATGCTGGTGGACTTTCTGCAGAAATATACTTGTACTTTGTCATTTCACATTACACTACAAATCAATACAACACCCATAACTTGCTCTCCATCCTCACTCTTCAAACTTGTACAACCAACTGCACGCACACGCGCGCTCTCTCTCTCTCTCTCTCTCTCTCTCTCTCTCTCTCTCTCTCTCTCACACACACACACACACACACACACACACACACACACACACACAAAACTTCCAACAACTTGCAGCAAAGAAATTACAATCATATGTTGATCTGTTTGTGTAAAACAATCTTTGGAGCATACATTTCATAAATAAAATACAATTAATTGTCTTTTTAGAGAGTCCATAATTATCATTGTAGTGACATTAACTATTTATAGATGTTGACATGTAAACATTTTCGCGTGGCTATTTAGTAGTGGATTTTTGGCTTTTATGTCTCAAGTGCAGTATTGTTCCCTTCATATGACCCGAGATCGGTCAGTACATTTATCGCTATAATCAGTTTTATTACAATGGATAGGTATAGAAGTTACTTCAGGAGTGCTCCAGGGAACCTCTTTGGAAGTAATACTGCTGTCCAAACCTTACCTGCTGGACATACAGATCTGGCAACTTACTTTTCACATTATGTATTAATGACCAAACAGATGGTATTAATAGTAATCTCAAACTTTTTGCAGATACGCAGTTACCAATAATGATTATCTGAGAAAAATTACACAAATATGCAGTCACATCTTGAGAAAGTTTGAGTCATGTAAATATTGGCAACTTGCTTTAAACATTCAGTTATGTGAAATTCTGCACTTAACAAAATACAGAAAAAAAATAGTGTGTCAAGATTAATGAGGTGTAGTTGGAAGTCAGTCAACTCATACAAATACGTGAGTGCAACAGTTTGTGGGTAGATGGCAGAATTTAAGTGGAGTCAATCTACAAAGGGCCCCATCTTAGAACAATGTTCAAGTGAGGGGGACCCATACCAAATAGGAGTAACAGGAATATTGAATGTATGCAAAGAAGGCCAACAAGAATTGTCATATCTTTGTTTGACTCATGAGAAAGTGCCATGAAATTACTGAAAAAGTATAAATTTGCTGTAGCTTGTAGCAAGTTGCCAACCACCTCACAAAAGCTTGTTTACAAAATTTCAAGAATCGGTGTTAAGGGAAGTAGCTACAATTGTATTACAACTTCTTATATCTCTCTTCCTTAAAGATAATGGACATAATAGTAAACTAACTACAGTGTGTACAGAGGCATTTAAACAGTCATGCCTCTTGCTTCCACTTGTGAATGGAGTGAAAAGCAGCTCTAATCTGTAGTACAGTAGGAAGTACTCTCTGCCACACAATTCACAATGGTTTTCGAGTATGGATGTATTTATAAATCTTGATTTCTTGAAACTCGTACACACTGCAATAGTTAAATACAAAAAGAAAGGAAGACAGGATTGCCTTCATATCAGATGAGGCAATTACAGAAAGAAATCAAGCTTGCATGGATAAAGGTGGGATATGACATCAACTGTGATGTTTTTACAGGAAACATTTAGCAATTTTCCATAAGCAGCATATGAAACAGTACTTTCCCTTTAGCTTTAGATTCAGTTCCAAACCGACAGAGAAGCTGTCACATTGGTTCAGTGCTGTCCCAGCCATCAGTCCTCAGGGAGAAGCTATTACAATGTTAAATCGACATGTTGATTTTAGATGTTTTGTGGTTGCATCAGTCATGACCCAGAATGACCATCCAGCAGTTGGTAAATGCTTTTCACCCGCATTAAAGTACTTTTTGTGCCATTCATTCCACTTTTATGTTGGTCTTGAAAAACTTTTGATAGTACAACTTGATTCTAATATTTTACTGTTCACATCACTTTTGGATAATCTTTCACTGGTCGTGTCAATACTCGTCAGTACTTGTGTGTGTGTGTGTGTGTGTGTGTGTGTGTGTGTGTGTTTGCCACATTCTTCTTACCTTAGTACAACAGTGGAAAATCGAGCATGGAGTTACAGATGGGTGCAACAAAAAGACTGTCAGGAAATGAACTTCCAACCAACGAGGCCTTCATCAGAGATAGGGCATAGACTTATAATCACATCCTTCAATCAGCCAGCAGGCTCATCTCGAGATGCAACTGAAAACTTATGGAAAATCTAAATTCCCTAGTTCATAAATCCCATCATACTTTTATTCTTGGAGCAGACTTTAATCGTCCAACAAACGATGGAGAAAATAACAGTTTTGCAGATGGTGAGCTGGACAAGATGTCCTCCTAAAAATTATAAAATGGATTCTCTGAGAACTGCCTGACTGATGATGGAAGTTGTTGTGGCCTCCAGTCTGGGTTGATGCAGCTCTCCTTGCCACTTTATCCTGTGATGGAAGTGTATTGGATCTAATAGTGATAAACAGAACACAAAGGCAACAAAAACAAGTAGAAGGATGTCTATTTTCACCAAATGAGATAAAGGTGCAGTAGGGCCATATCCCAGTAAGGAACTTGAAACATTTAGCTGTGGAGAGAAGCATGTGGAACTATGGTTGTCAACCTGGGGATAGTTAGCAACTTGCGGATAATTACTCCGTGAGGGGTAAAATGAAATTCTCTGAGGGGTAAAAAGTAAATGCTTTATTTTTATCCATTGTTTTTCAGTGTTTTGTCCACGACTGTTTTACTTTTGTAAAATGAAGAACAAACTGCCTTCAGTCACAAGTTGCGTTTATTTACTGCACTATGCATTTCAAGCCCTGGAGGCTCATCTTCAGATGCTTTTTAGTGATTTACATCAGGTTTTTCAGTTGTTTGCAGTTAAACATTGTATTGATTTCTGCCTCTGTTGTGCGGTTGGTATACACAATACACATCTTTAATTTTACAGTACATACTGGGATATATACATTGTCACACACTTTTTCGCACATTGTAGTAGCAGAATGTAAACATGCCAAAGATTCTCCAGTAGCTGAACGTAAACATGCCAAAGATTCTCTACTACAAAGTGTGAAAAAGTGTGTGACAATGTATATATCCCAGTATGTACTGCAAAATTAAAGATGTGTATTGTGTATACCAACCACACAACAGAAGCAGACATCATACAATGTTAAACTGCAAACAACTAAAAAACCTGATGTAAATCACTAAAAAGCACCTGAAGATGAGCCTCCAGGGCTCAAAATGCATAGTGAAGTAAATAAACGCAACTTGTGACTGAAGGCGGTTTGTTCTTCATTTTATAAAAAAGTAAATGATTTAATACTGTTTCAGTCACAAAACTAAATGATTTTCAAAAGATCATTACTATTATTACTATTTTGTAAGACTCTGATACTGATTATGTGAGTTATCAATAATTACTTTTTCCAATTAGTAACATTAATGCAGTAGAGGTTATAGGTTCCTCCCATAGTCCACCCACTACATATATATGTTGTGCTTTGTCCCGTACATCACTCAAGATAAAAGTGAGACACGTATATAAAACAACTGCTAACTATCTCAAGAGAACGCCTTCTCAAAGTTGTAGATAGCACCTGCATTAGTTGAGAAATTGCTTCGTTACTCGCTTTGAAACAGATAAATGAATTAATTGACAGTGCAACACAGCAGTAACTACATAAGGGCTACTATAATGCTGTACACAGTTTTATTATTATTATAAGAGTGATTAGAAACAAAGCATTAACAACCTGAAGTCATCAAATTTCCATAAGTTCTTAAGTAAGGAGTGCACCAATGAAGTAATTTACAAACAGTAAATGTAACTTGGTTGATTTTAAGTGGGGTTGTAGTGTTCAGGTCAAGCAAAAACACGCACATTCTAAAACACACACACACACACACACACACACACACACACACACACACACACACACACACACTAAATATCATTCACTTTCCATCATTTAAAAAATAAGTTCATTCTACGGTTTAGTTAGGTGCTAAAGTTGGTGATAATGGGAAGGGGGGGGGGGTCAAGTCCATGGTGGAAGGGGCACTCCATGGAATACAGTCACTGTAAAGATGCTTCTAAATAAACAGAGTCAACAGCATAATAGGGGTAAAACAAAGCATAGGGCTAGAGATAGGGATATGATGAATGGAATATGGTTGGCTGTCATGAGGGCAATGCATGAAGCCTTTGACTATGATGGCAGAGTGTAATTGAATGATCTCTCACAAAACCCAAAGTAATTGTGGTCATATGTAAAGGTTGGCAGTGTACAAAGTTAGTGTGCAGACACTCATGGGTGAGGCAGGAAGTGAAATTGAGGGTGGCAAAGCAAAAGCAGAATTGCTGAAAATGGTTTTCAAATGTTCCTCTACAAATGAAAATCCGGGGGCATTGCCCCAAATTAATTCTCGCATCATTGCAAAGATGAGCACTATATCAGGGCATGCTCGAAAGTAATGCCTGAAAATTGTTTACACGAAAACTCTTACTGATTTTTAACTAAAACAAACATTATTAACATCCTATATCTTCATTCCTCATGTCTACATATATGCAGCCCTCTGCCACTAGAGGGCTCCGAATTATAGCATGTAACATGGCAGTGTCTAACGCGATTGTGTCAGTGCTCGAGAAACAGTATGCTGTATCTCGGTTTTGAATTTGAAGCTCTCATCCCCACATGGTGCACCCTCTCCTTCAGCATGACAATGCCGGACCACAGATGAGTTCTGTGACATCTGCAGCAATCCGACACCTTGGGTTCACTGTCATTAATCATTCTCCATACTGTACTGACTTTTCCTCATCCAATTTTAATCCGTTTCCAAAACTTATAGAACACACTCTGATTGTGATGGTGCAGTGTAAGCAGAGGAGAGGTTGTGGCTCCATGAGAAAAGTCACACCACATACAGTGATGTTATCAGCAAGACTGGTTTCTCACTGGAAGATACGTGTTCATTGCCAGGGTGACTTTGATGAGAAATAAATGTGTAGATGTGAGGAATAAAGATGTAGGATGTTAATAACATTAATTCTATAAAAAAAGTTTTAAGAGTTTTAACATTAAAAATTTGGAGGCATTTCTTTTCAGAACGTACTCGTAGATATCAATGTCAGTATTGACAACACTGATTGTTGAGAAACAGCTGAAATCATTAAAATTGGATGAAGCTCTAGGGTCCAAAGGAAATCCAATCATATTCTTTACTGAATTTTCAGCAGCTGGGTTAGGCCTTCTTTTAACTGTAATCTACCACAGATCCCTTGAATAAAAGAAAACACAGGTCACAACCATCTACAAGAAGGGCAGTAGAAGTGACCCACAAAACTACCATCCAATATTATTAACATTCATTTGTGGTAGAATCCAGATCATATTCTGAGCTCAAAATGTATGAGGTATCTTGGACGGAATGATCTCCTCCATGCTAACCAACATGGTTCCTAGGTACACTGACTATGTGAAACCCAATTTGTACTTTCCTCACATGACATATTGAAAGCCATGAATCAAGGCAGTCAGATACATGCAGTATTTCTCAATTTCAAAAAAGCATTTGACTTAATACCCCATGTCACTAGTACACTTATTGCAAGTACAATCGAATGGGATGCTAAATAAAATTTGTGAGTGGATTGAAGACATTTTTGGTAAGGAGGATGCAGCATGGTGTCTTGGATGGAGAGTCATTGACAGATGTAGAAGAAACTTTGGGTGCACCCTGAGGAAGTTTGTTGGGATTCTTTTTGATCATGTAGTGTGTTAATGTCACTGCAGACAATACTGACAACAGTGTCAGACTTTTCATAGATGAGGCAGTTATCTATAATGAAGTACTCTCTGAAAAAAGCTGCAAAAATATTCCGTCAGATCTTGATAAGAACCAAAGTAATGCAAAGATTGTCCTCTTGCTTTAAATGTTCAGATATATATGATTAATTATGCACTTACCAAAATGAACAAACATAGTATTGTATGACTACAGTAATAATGAGTCTCAGTTGGAATCATATCCCATACAAATACGTGGGTGTAGCACTTTGTACAGATATGAAATGGGAACAATTACGTAGTCTCAGTCGTAGCTAAAACAGGTGACAGACTTCGATATATTAGTACAATACTAAGAAAAAAGCAATTGGTCTACAGAGGAAATCACTTGTGTGACACATCCTAGAATATTGCTTGAGTGTGAAGGATCCATAGCAAATAGTACCAATGGAGGTATTGAACATATACAGAGAAGTTCAAGACAGTCATAGGCTTGTCTGACCCATGGGAGAGCCTCACAGACATGCTGAAGAAACTGAGCTGGCAGACACTTGAAGGTAGATGCAAACTATCCCAAGAAAGTGTAGTTATGAAGTTTCAAGAAGTGGATTAAAATGATCACTCTCAGTATCTGCTGCAACCACCTACATGCAGATCCAGATTGTGAGGACAAGATTAAATTAATTACAGAGCACACAAAGACATTTAAACAGTCAAACTTCCCACACCCCATATGTGAATGGAATGAGAAGAAGCCATAATAACAGATACTACGAGAAGCACTCTATGTTATTCATTTCCCAGTGGTTGGCAGAGTATCAGTGTAGATCTGAATGTTTGACGTCTAGAATAATTCAGACATTAAAAAAAGTGTGTTGAAAGTATTGATAATTAGATAATTTAGAGCCCACAGCACTAATAAGGAATCTTTGTTGATCTGTGTGTGATGTGGAACATTTTAATTTAGTAAAAAAATAAGGACCTGAATCTTATGTACAGAACAGTATTAAAATCATAATTACTACTTCATAGATGTTTCTATCTTGTTTCGCATATGAGTAACTAAATTTGTACGTATTATGGAAGGCAATGAAATTCCTGAGAGCTGTAGTGCATGGAGTGTAGCTTAATGATTAGCTTCGCTGGCTGGCATGCTGGGGGTCATCAGTTCAAACCTGACCACTAACAACTATTTGTTACTTAATATGTATCATTGTTGGAAAGCACTTGAAATAAATTATATTTTTAATATTTGTATAGTTTAGAATATTCGATGTCTGTGTTAATACAAGCATTCTAGAATATGCAATGGGTCATCTCTGTTCTAGCTGTATGCTGGTGTGAGTAATATATGAGCTATCAGTTTTAAGTGTTGTGCTTCACTGATGATTGTGCCTTTGGATTTGAGCTCTGTTCTGTTTTCAACATTAGACTGTTTACTGGACATGCTGGGCACTTGAAAATGTGTCACCATGGCTCCAATTAGGCAATGCAAAAGCCATTGCTTACGTGGACAGGTAATCTATCAGTGTTTTCCAGAGATCCTGATCAGGACCCAGCAAAATAGCTGAAAGGATTTGACAGAGTTGCCAGATATAACTTTTGGGATAGTATGTTGTGTATGGTAAATGTGTACTATTACATGGCTGGCACAGCACACCAATCATTCATGAACAGTGAAGATACACTCCGTAGCTGGGACAGATTCTAGACTGAAATGAATAAAATGTTTTGCAACAATCAGCAGCAAATATGCTGAGAAGAGATACAGCAGTTTATGGCAGCCAGAAACATCAGACAGAATACACAAGACAGTAACCATGCAGGTCAAGGTCATTCTTCAATAGGTAATAGAGTGTGTTGTAGAAGATGTATACTGATCTTCAGTACCAATCTCCACTGCTAGTTGAATGCATTATGAAAACAGACTCTGTCAGCTCGAACTTACACCGCGACCATCAAACAAAAATACAGCATCCAGTCAGTGTAGGTACAATCAATTCCTCTGCCAAGTACAATGATCTTAAGATTTGGAGGACAGAGGATAATATGCTGGTGTGCTTCCACAGTGGACAGCCAACATACGTTGTACACTATGTGGAGACATAATGTGAGTTTCAAATTTTAGAGATTATGGGCAACAGAAGAGATTGTGAATCATATTAAACGAGGGGTTTGTAGTGGCGTAGCAAGACAGCCACGCCACTCGGAAGTAGCCGAAAGGCACGCGCTGAACTCACGCAGGCTGGCGTGAGGTCTGAAACAGGATACGTAATGAATGCTATAAAGAAAAGTACGTAGCTGCTGGAATACTTAACTTTAATCCACAATTGGTGAACATTGGTCTTGTTACTGTACATGCTTCATTAGATACATAGCAAAGGATAAATGGCGCCTTGCTAGGTCGTAGCAATTGACTAAGCTGAAGGCTATGCTAACTATCGTCTCGGCAATTGAGAGCGTAATTCTCAGTGAAACATGGCTAGCAACGTCGACTGTACAACTGGGGCGAGTGCTAGTAAGTCTCGCTAGACCTGCCGTGTGGCGGCGCTTGGTCTGCAATCACTGATAGTGGCGACACGCGGGTCCGACGTATACTAATGGACCGCGGCCGATTTAAAAGCTACCACCTAGCAAGTGTGGTGTCTGACGGTGACACCACATTCCTCCCCCGCAAATCGGCGGACGGTTGTGGTATAAGGCTTCCGCCCGCCGTGGAGAGGACCCCATGTTGGCGTATGCGACGAGGTGGGGAGCATAACAACAGGTGATGCTGTACCACCCCCACCCGGCCATTCGGTCCGAGGGGAGCTAGGAAACGCCTGAAAACCTAGTCCAGGGTGCACGCCAACATGCGGGTTATGCACCCTAAGATAGTCAGGAGGGGCCGAAAGGTCGACCTCCATCGAGTCAGAGCACCCGACGGGCAAAGATGACATCTGGTCCGGAGCGGGCAAGAGTTCCATGTCGGAGGACAGCTCGTCACGGGAAGCGATCGGCGGCGCGTGACCCAGGGAGGCGCTTGGCGGCTGCAGCGACGCGTCCACTGCGGGCGGCGCCGGCGGGAGAACAGGCGGCGGTGGCGCGTTGCCAAGGGGCAAAATGGAAGGCAGCGTGGGTAACACCTGGGGATGAGGCGAGCCAGTAGATGCGTCCCCAGGGCGCTGACCGGACGGCACCGTCGCTGAAAGCAGACGGGGAGCGGCAGAACCCGTGCGACGACAGAGACTGATTGAGATGCCGACGCACCTCACCAGAGGCCCCCAAAACCAGATACATAGCGCGGCCGAGGCAGCGAAGAATGCGCCCTGCGAGCCAATGCCGTGAACCGCGATAGTTGCGATACTATACAACGTCACCTGGAGCAAAAGTAGGTGTCTGCCGCTGCACAGGAACCTGATGCGGCAGATGCAGCAAAGACATCAAGGATCGATGAGGACGACCGTGCAACAACTCAGCCAGCGAGCGACCATCTCGGGGCTGAGAGCGATACGAGGACAAGAAGAGCAATAACGCGTCCTCCCGAGAATGCGACTCTTTCAACTACAAACTTCTGTGACTTGAAAGTCCGGACCAATCATTCAGCGGCACCGTTTGACTGAGGCGAAAACGGCGCGGATGTCAGATGTTGAATACCATTGGCTTTGCAGAATGACTGAAATTCTGCGGACATGAATTGTGGGCCATTGTCGGAAACAATAGTCTGTGGAAGACCTTCAATGCAAAAGATAGCGGATAACGCTGGGATGGTGGCAGATGACGTCGTGGAAGACATCCGGACAACAAAAGAAAAATTACTGAATGAATTGACTAGAACCAACCATCGAGCATTCCAGAATGGACCAGCAAAATCGATGTGCAAGCGTTGCCAAGGGGAAGTGGCTTTCGGCCATGCAAAAAATTTCCGCGGTGGTGCGGATTGTTGTTCGGCACACGCCATGCAAGAAGAGCACATATTCGTAATCGCAACATCGATTCCGAACCAAGTACAGTGCTGACGAGCAAGCTGTTTCGTTCGGACTATACCCCAATGTCCTTGGTGGAGCAGCTTTAAGACAGAGGACTATAACGAACGTGGGACCACGACCCTGGACTGATCATTAACAGAACACAACAACAAAACACCCGTCGTACAAAAAGTCTCTCCTTGTGAGCAAAAAATCGGCGAACCAACGGATCCTCGACCCGTGACTTTGACAAGGGCCATTGCGTAGCAACAAAACGCAAAACGGTAGCAAGGACAGGGTCAGCAGCTGTGGCTGTAGCCAAACGATGAAAATCGATCGGAAACGATTCGACCACGTCATCGGTTTCCGAATCAATGAACATGCAAGCAAGTTTGGAAGAATCGAATGCTCTATCCTCAGCAACAGGCAAACGGGACAACGCATCGGCGTTTCCGTGCTTAGCAGTGGACCGATACAAGATATCGTAGCGGTACTGCGAGAGGAAAATAGACCAGCGAATTAATTTCTGCGCTGTACGTGGAGGTACAGGCTTGTTTGGACAAAAAAGCGATGTCAAAGGTTTGTGGTCTGTGAAGATGGTAAAGTGACGACCATACAAGAAATCGTGAAACTTTGTAACACCAAAGACGAGAGCCAAAGCTTCTTTCTCGATCTGTGAATAATTTCTTTGCACAGACGAGAGCAATTTGGACGCAAAGGCAATAGGGCGATCATGCGAACCATCTTTGTGTGCAAGCACAGCACCGATCCCGAAATCCGATGCATCTACCATCAACAAAAGGGGTTTCCGGGGATCGAATGGCGTAAGGCAAGTATTAGAAAGCAATGCCGATTTCAACTGGCGAAAGGTGCATTCGCATTCCGTCGACCAGACGAACGGAACACCTTTACGGCATAAGCGATGAAGCGGAGCTGAAATGGAAGAGGCATGTGGGATATGGTTATGATAATAGTTAATTTTTCCCAGCACACTCTGTAGCTGCTTCAAATTCTGCGGTGTCTTGTATGGCACGGAGGTGCTCTGGACTCGGATGTATGCCTTGGGCATTGATTACGTCCCAAATATGGTAAGTCACGAGCAAAAAACACACATTTGTCCTTCCGCAAGCGAAGACCATTTTGTCGCAGGACCTGAAATAATGTTCGGAGGTCGGCTAAATGTTCTTCTTCCATCTTTCCGGAGATAAAATATCGTCCAGATAGTTTGCTGCAGTAGGGACCAACCGCACAAACAGTTTGCAGATATTGCTGAAACAATGCAGGGGCGGATGCACACCCGAATGGCAGTCTTTTGAAGCGATACAAACCAAGATGCGTGTTAACCTCCAATACGCGCTGGGAGTCTTCGTCCACTGGTGGTTGCAAGTACGCATCTGCTAGGTCCAACTTAGAAAAATATTTACCCGGGCACAGTTTGTCAAAAAGATCTTCCGGGCGGGGTAAGGGAAAAGTTGCAATCACTAGTTGTGGATTCACTGTTGCCTTGAAGTCCACACAAAGTCTCAATTTTCCGGAAGGTTTTGGCAAAATTAGTAAGGGTGAAGCCCAGAGAGAAGCCTTGCGATTCCAAATCGTGTAATGTTCTTGCGACCTCATCACGCAATGTGTGGGGAACATTGTGCGCTCTGAAAAATTTTGGTTGTGCGTTTACTTTCAGTTCCAAATGTGCTTCATAGTTCTTAGCGCAACCAAGGCCCGGTGCAAAAATGTCTGCAAATTCTTCACATAGACGAGAAACACTGGCTGAAGGCACAGTCTGGTTCACTGATAGGACCTGATTTACGATAGACAAGTTAAACAACTGAAATAAATCTAAACCAAACAAGTTCACTGCAGCAGAAGAACGAAGTACGTAAAATGACACAAGTTTTGTTTGTCCCTTGTATGTTGCAAGAAGGCTGCACTGTCCTAGCACTGGGATAAGCTGTCTGAATATTTAGTTAGCTTAACATTTGCGGCACGCAACGGAGGTTTGCCCAGTTGTTTGTACGTGTCTTTAGTGATTAGTGAAACTGCAGCTCCGGTATCGAGCTGGAACGGGATCACGTTGCCATTAATGTCCAAATCTACAAAAAGTTTATTGTCCTGCTGACAAGAGCGACTGTCTCGTGCAACGTGAACTGACACTGACACAGAATCACTTGCGACCTGACGGGATTTCCGTCGACGTCAATGCACACTTTTTGTGGGACGAACACAGTCACTGTTAGAAGGAGTGGCACTGGGCGAAGAGGAATTAACTACATGAATGTCCATGGGCGAAGGTTCACGAGCCTGAGTATTCGTGGTTCGATTCCGGCGCGAAGCAAAGGGCCTGGAATGGTTTTTAGTGTCCGTTCTGAACTTTTTCTGGCAAACACTCTGAACATGTCCTTTTTTATTACAGAAAAAGCAAATAGCTTGGCATAATGGGCAATTATCACGCGAATGTCTAGTAGCACACCGCAGGCAGGACTTTAGCACTGCATTTGCGTGCTGGCGCGGGACACGTGGCTACGCGGACGTGCGCAAGGGCTGTTTACAGTTCCGTGCAGCTCGCCCGGTGGGCCGGTTAACGTGACACACAGTTGGCGAAGTTTCAAACGATTCCTGAGCAAAGTCAAGTGTGTCTTGCCTATCCAATATGTCTATCACTTGTTGAAGGGAGGGATTGACTAGTTTCAAAATTTGCTCCTGTATCCGAACATCAGAAACATTCTGTGCAATTGCATCACGCACCATAGTATCGGAATAAGGGAGTCCACATTCACACTCAAAAGCACAATCCCTTGTAAGGCGTTGCAAAGTTGCAACCCACTCCCGATTAGTTTGACCGGCCGTACGTTTTGTACGAAAGAACATATACCGTTTTGCAGCTACATTAACTGATTCCTTGAAATAGGCATCTAAAGCAGACAAAATTTCTTCATGGGACAGAGTTGCTACATCGCGTCGGGGAAATAATTTCACTATCACACGGTACGTTTGCACCCCTACACACGCCAATAAATGAGGCTGCCGCTTGTTACCTTGAATTCTGTAGGCGGCGAGATGAAATCCAAATTGGCGTGACCACTCCATCCAGCTTTCCATTGCCGCATCATACGGTGGAAAAGGTGGTGTGGCTGGCGTGTTGGCTGCAGTAGCGGTGGCTGGCGCATCGTTCTGCATTGCACGTTGATCCTGGATGAGCTGTCCAAGGGCATCCAATAACACCTGCGTCTGCTGATTCTGCAAGCGATAAAATTCGGACAGTACATCTGGAGATTGTGGCGAAGCCATGACACAAGTAAATTAGTGCAATACGAACGCAAAATCCTCTTTTAAGCATCGTCGCCAACTGTAGTGGCGTAGCATGACAGCCACGCCATTCGGAAGTAGCTGAAAGGCACGCGTTAAGCTCACGCAGGCTGGCGTGAGGTCTGAAACAGGATACGTAATGAATGCTATAAAGAAAAGTACGTAGCTGCTGGAATACTTAACTTTAATCCACAATTGGTGAACATTGGTCTTGTTACTATACATGCTTCATTAGATACATAGCAAAGGACAAATGGCGCCTTGCTAGGTCGTAGCAATTGACTAAGCTGAAGGCTATGCTAACTATCGTCTCGGCAATTGAGAGCGTAATTCTCAGTGAAACATGGCTAGCAACGTCGACTGTACAACTGGGGCGAGTGCTAGTAAGTCTCTCTAGACCTGCCGTGTGGCGGCGCTCGGTCTGCAATCACTGATAGTGGCGACACGCGGGTCCGACGTATACTAATGGACCGCGGCCGATTTAAAAGCTACCACCTAGCAAGTGTGGTGTCTGGCGGTGACACCACAGGGTTATTAATTGGTTTACTGAAAATTCATTCTCGTTAAATTTTGTGAAAACACACTACATTTATTTTTGTACAGCTAGTACTCTTACCAACATCTGATGCAGCACATGAAAAGGAATTAGTTGGTAGGAAGGAATACTCCAAATTTTTGTGTGAATGTAATTGATGATAACTTAACTGGAAGCAGCATATTACTGAGCTTCTCAGACAATTAAGCTCAACTGCTTTTCCTATTCCTAAAAAATAAATGAATCAACCTCCTGAAATATTTTGTATATTTCCACTCATTAATGTTTTAAGGATAATTTTTTGGGGTGGTGGTCATTCATGGTCATCATGCAGGTGGCTCTTCAAGGAGTTAGGCATTTTAACTGTCCCATTGGAAGAAATACATTTGCCAAAGAAAATTGCCATAAATAATCCATCACAAAAGGAAGACTAAATTCCATTATACAAAGGCAGTTGTGCTGAAAGTTGCAAATGAATACCTCCAGCTGACAAGAACATGTATTGCAACAATAAATATCAACGACAGAACATAGCCTTTCAGACTTGTCTTTTCAACAGAATGTAGTCATGATGTTATTCTCACAAGCAGTCATAGATTGTGGAAGATCAGGACTCTGAACTGAAAAAGCTAGTACAAGTGCACATAACAACGATTGGTCTCAGTGCTTGTTTGTCACTGAAGAATTTGTTATCCTGTCATCGTCTACAAGTTAGGATAAGATGCTCACTTAAATTATGAAACATTTGTTGACTGCAAAAAGCTGCTCAGGGTCACAAAAGAAAGTTACATGCTGACGACAATGGTAAGCATTGTAGGTGGCCAAGGAGAACATAGGATCACTTACTGTCATGAGCAGCCACAATTCATTCCTAAAGTTCTGTGCATAGAGACGGCCAAACGAGTCCAGGAATGGTAGATCAGTGTCACCGACAAAGAATTGTGCTGTACTATCACTACAGACAACGTACAGGAGCAAGCTACTGTCAAACTGCCATTAGGGTCTAGCCTAACTAAGAAACACTATTGGGGAGTAACAGCCATTTATACATTTACATCTACATCTGCATCTGCATCTACATCTACATCTACATCTACGCTCTGCAAACCACTGTGAGCTGCATGACAGAGGGTACATCTCATTGTACCAGTTGTTAGAGTTTCTTCAGGTTCAGTTCACATATGGAGTGAGGGAAGAATGATTGTTTGAACGCCACTGTGCATGCAGTAATTATTCTAATCTTATCCTCATAATTCCTATGTGAGAGACATGTAGTGTATTGTAGTATATTCCTGCAGTAATCATTTCAAGCCAGTTCTTACAACTTTGTTAATAGACTTTCTCATGATAGTTTGCATTTATCTTCAGGAATCTACCAGTTCAGTTCCTTCTGCACTTCTGATACACTCTCCCTTGGATTAAACAAACCTGTGACCATTCATGCTGCCCTTCTCTGTGTACATTCAATATCCCCCATTAGTCCTACCTGGTACCAGTCCCAGACACTTGAGCAATATTCTAGAAATGGTCACACGAGTGATCTGTAACCAATCTCCTTTGTAGAAGCTTGAACGTGGTAGGGGAACTAGAAAATCTGAAAAGGGAAATGCAAAGGCTCAATCTAGATATAGTAGGGGTCAGTGAAGTGAAGTGGAAGGAAGACAAGGATTTCTGGTCAGATGAGTATCGGGTAATATCAACAGCAGCAGAAAATGGTATAACAGGTGTAGGATTCGTTATGAATAGGAAGGTAGGGCAGAGGGTGTGTTACTGTGAACAGTTCAGTGACCGGGTTGTTCTAATCAGAATCGACAGCAGACCAACACCGACAACGATAGTTCAGGTATAAATGCCGATGTCGCAAGCTGAAGATGAACAGATAGAGAAAGTGTATGAGGATATTGAAAGGGTAATGCAGTATGTAAAGTGGGACGAAAATCTAATAGTCATGGGCGGCTGGAATGCAGCTGTAGGGGAAGGAGTAGAGAAAAGGTTACAGGAGAATATGGGCTTGGGACAAGGAATGAAAGAGCAGAAAGACTAACTGAGTTCTGTAACAAGTTTCAACTAGTAATAGCGAATACCTTGTTCAAGAATCACAAGAGGAGGAGGTATACTTGGAAAAGGCCGGGAGATACGGGAAGATTTCAATTAGATTACATCATGGTCAGACAGAGATTCCGAAATCAGGCACTGGATTGTAAGGCGTACCCAGGAGCAGATACAGACTCACATCACAATATAGTAGTGATGAAGAGTAGGCTGAAGTTCAAGACATTAGTCAGGAAGAATCAATACGCAAAAAAGTGGGATACGGAAGTACTAAGGAATGACGAGATACGTTTGGAGTTCTCTAACGCTATAGATACAGCAATAAGGAATAGCACAGTAGGCAGTACAGTTGAAGAGGAATGAACATCTCTAAAAAGGGCCATCACAGAAGTTGGGAAGGAAAACATAGGTACAAAGAAGGTAGCTGCGAAGAAACCATGGGTAACAGACGAAATACTTCAGTTGATTGATGAAAGGAGGAAGTACAAACATGTTCCGGGAAAATCAGGAATACAGAAATACAAGTCGCTGAGGAATGAAATAAATAGGAAGTGCAGGGAAGCTAAGATGAAATGGCTGCAGGAAAAATGTGAAGACATTGAAAAATATATGATTGTCGGAAGGACAGACTCGGCATACAGGAAAGTCAAAACAACCTTTGGTGACATTAAAAGCAACGGTGGTAGCATTAAGAGTGCAACGGGAATTCCACTGTTAAATGCAGAGGAGAGAGCAGATAGGTGGAAAGAATACATTGAAAGCCTCTATGAGGGTGAAGATTTGTCTGATGTGATAGAAGACAAAACAGGAGTAGATTTAGAAGCGATAGGGGATCCAGTATTAGAAATGGAATTTAAAAGAGCTTTGGAGGACTTATGGTCAAATAAGGCAGAAGGGATAGATAACATTCCATAAGAATTTCTAAAATCATTGGGGGAAGTGGCAACAAAATGACTATTCACGTTGGTGTGTAGAATATATGAGTCTGGCGATATACCATCTGACTTTCGGAAAAGCATCATCCACACAATTCCGAAGACGGCAAGAGCTGACAAGTGCGAGAATTATCGCACAATCAGCTTAACAGCTCATGCATTGAAGCTGCTTACAAGAATAATATACAGAAGAATGGAAAAGAAAATTGAGAATGCACTAGGTGACGATCAATTTGGCTTTAGGAAAAGTAAAGGGACGAGTGAGGCAATTCTGACGTTACGGATAATAATGGAAGCAAGGCTAAAGAAAAATCAAGACACTTTCATAGGATTTGTTGTTCTGGAAAAAGCGTTCGTCAATATAAAATGGTGCAAGCTGTTCGAGATTCTGAAAAAAGTAGGGGTAAGCTATAGGGAGAGACGGGTCATATACAATATGTACAACAACCAAGAGGGAATAATAAGAGTGGTCGATCAAGAACGAAGTGCTCGTATTAAGAAGGGTGTAAGACAAGGCTGTAGCCTTTCGCCCCTACTCTTCAATCTGTACATCGAGGAAGCAATGATGGAAATAAAAAAAAGGTTCAGGAGTGGAATTAAAATATAAGGTGAAAGGATGTCAATGATACGATTCGCTGATGACATTGATATCCTGAGTGAAAGTGAAGAAGAATTAAATGATCTGCTGAACGGAATGAACAGTCTAATGAGTACACAGTATGGTTTGAGAGTAAATCGGAGAAAGACGAAGGTAATGAGAAGTAGTAGAAATGAGACCAGTGAGAAACTTAACATCAGGATTGATGGTCACAAAGTTAAGGAATTCTGCTACCTAGGCAGTAAAATAACCAATGACGGACGGAGCAAGGAGGACATCAAAAGCAGACTCGCTATGGCAAAAAAAGGCATTTATGGCCAAGAGAAGTCTACTAATATCAAATACCGGCCTTAATTTGAGGAAGAAATTTCCGAGGATGTACGTCTGGAGTACAGCATTGTATGGTAGTGAAACATGGACTGTAGGAAAACCGGAACAGAAGAGAATCGAAGCATTTGAGATGAGGTGCTATAGACGAATGTTGAAAATTAGGTGGACTGATAAGGTAAGGAATGAGGAGGTTCTACGCAGAATCGGAGAGGAAAGGAATATGTGGAAAACACTGATAAGGAGAAGGGACAGGATGATAGGACATATGCTAAGACATGAGGGAATGACTTCCATGGTACTAGAGGGAGCTGTAGAGGGCAAAAACTGTAGAGGAAGACAGATTGGAATACGTCAAGCAAATAATTGAGGACGTAGGTTGCAAGTGCTACTCTGAGATGAAGAGTTTAGCACAGGAAAGGAATTCGTGGAGGGCTGCATCAAACCAGTCAGTAGACTGAAAGAAGAAGAAGAAAAAAAAAAAAAGACTGATTGCACTTCTGCAGTATTCTACCATAAACCAAAGTCCACAACCTGCTTTACCCATGACTGAATGTATGTTATCATTCCATTTTGGGTGACTCACTGATGATATTACTTTTTTTTGTTTTGTGAAGTGCACAGTTGTACATATCTGAACGTTCAAAGAAAGTTGCCAAACTTTGCACCACTTTGAAATCTTATCAAGATCTGACTGAATATTTATGCAGCTTCTCTCAGACATTTCATCATAGATAACTACATCATCTGCAAAAAGCCTGATGTTTGTTAGTCTGCGAGGTATTAACGTGCAACATGAACAGCAAGGGTCCCAACACACTTCCCTGGGGCATACCCGAAGTTACTTCTACATGTGACAATGAGTCTCCAGCCAAGATAACATATTGTATCATAGCATGTTGCATCCTCTCTATCAAAATGTCCTCAACCCAGTCACAAATTTCTCTTAAAACCCCATATGATTGTGCTTGTGACAATAAGCATAGGTGTGGTACTGAGTCAAATGCTTTTCAGAAATCAAGAAATACTGCATCTACCTGATTGCCTTGATCCAAAGCTGTCAGTATTCTGTGTCAATTTTTGGATGCTTCCAGATAGTGTCAATTTTTGGATGCTTCCAGATACAGAATGGAGAAAAGACCCAGCAAGTGGCAGATGGAAAAACACTGTATCAGCACTGGGGATTATCCACCAATTAGCCCGTATGTAGTGTGTCACTCACTGAATGACAGATTAATCAGGAGGAAATGGAGAAGATGCTTCAAGATGATGTCACTGAACCTTCAGAGAGTGCTTGGTCCTCTTCTGTGGTCTTCGTGAAGAAGAAAAATGGCATATGTGTTTGCACTGACTACTGATGACTGAACAAAATCATGAAGAAAGATGTCTATCCATCACTGCTTATTGATGACACCTTAGACCACTTGAGAGAGCAAAGTATATCTGAACTATGGACAAGCAGTCAGGCTACTAACAAATTAAATTTGATGAGGATGACTGGGAAAATACTGACTTGATGACTTGTATGAGTTATGTAGTTTAGACTGAGAAATACTTGAGCTACCTTGAAAGTCCGATGGGCAGCCAACTTTGACACCTTGAATGAATGGACAACATGCCTCTACCATCTGGATAACTCTGTCCCCCCCCCCCCCCCCCCCCCCCCCAATGACATTTGTAGAACATCTAAGCCTGTGACTGAATCTGAGAAGTGCTAAAAGTGCCTCTTCACCACTCAAGAAATAAAAATCTGGGGACATCTAGTGAACAGTGATGGAGTCTCCCCCAATCTAAAGGAAAATAAGAGTAATTTTAGATTTTCCACCATCTCAGCATATTCGTGATGTGAGAAGTTTTCTTGGGATGTGCTCGATCTGCCAGTGATTCATGAAAGTCTTGTGCACCAAGGCACATCCCTTGCAAGAGCTACCACAGGGAAACTGCACATTTTCATGGAATGTGGGGCAAGACAGATCTTTCCTAGTCGTGGTCGTTGCATTGTATGATGAGAATGCCAAGACAACTCCACACTGATGCTAGCAGTTTTGGAGATAGGGGCAGTGCTAGTACAAATTCAGGAATGTGCTGAAAAGGTGAGAGCTTATGCTTCCACAGTACTCTAAAACTTCGAGGAAAACTATCCTATAACTAAGAAAGAGTGCCTTGCTGTTGTTTGGGCTATCAAGAAGATCAGGCCATATTTATTTGTCAAAATCATACACTATTGTGGTGGAGTACCATTCTGTATGCTGATTGACTCACCTGAAGGATCCAGTGGGTCACCTGGCAAGATGGGTTCTGAGGTTTCAGGAATATGATGCCACAGTGATACATAAAAGTGGGCACAACCAAAAACATGTCAATTGTCTTTCAAGGAATAGAGCATTGTATAAGAAAAACTATGATCCTGTGAGCGGAAATGGTTACTCCATGATCCTAGTTTACCTTTTGCCAGCAACCTAAAGTATTTCCATGGTCTGACATCTGGTTCATGGGATTCATGGAGTCTCCAGACAGAATAAAGACACAGGTATCATTGGCCAGGTCTCTGCCAATTTTTTATTCACTTTGTGAGCCACTGTAAGGAACCCCAGTGACAGAAGTGTATACCACAGTTGCTTCTGTGGTCATCAGAGTGAAGAGGATGTAATAACCAAGCCTGAAACTGAGGACCCGCCAACACAGTCAAGCAGAGGAAATTTTGACGAGAACTGTATCAGGGTGGTGTGGTCTGCCACAGTGAGAACTTCTGAAACATCAGGTCACTGTTTTCTCCAGGAGAGGGAGCAACAGCCCTCAACTGTGCTAAATGCAGTGTGGTGGAATGTTTAGTGATGCTGGTTGCATGGTGAGGGCACCAGTTCAATCCTGACCACTAGCAGTTAATATGTTATTTAGTATTTATCATATCTGGTATTTCCTTGAAATATCTTACATTTGTATATTCTTAAATATCAATGTTTGTATAAATACCAGCAGTTTGGAATATTCAGTGTGTGTATAAATAGCTGCACCCTCCTCCCAGGAGATCAGTCTTGGTCTGGATGTTGGTGTCAGTAGTGAATGTGCTTTCAGTTCTAAATGTTGTGCTTCATTGATGACCTTGCCTTTGGATTTGGATTTGATTGTAATTTTGACATGGCATTGTTTTCTGCTATATTGATATTTCAAATCACAGTAATGTAGGACTTTATTTGAAATGTTTGCTTCCCACTTATGCAGTTTTCTTGACATTATCTTGCTGTGGTTTATTTCTTCAAGTTAACCCATATTAAAATGAAGCAAATGATAGCTTACTGATAACTAGTATATACCCACCCCAATTCTTTGAAAAATGTAGCTTCCAAGCTTCTGAACCATGCATCATACAGTTATATAATATTCTTCTGGTACATTCAGTGGTCTATGTGGATACTATCTGCAAATTGTATTGGGAATAGAATTAGTAGTAAGGAAGTGAGGATTTAAAACGTCACGCCAATGTTGCAGTTTTACTCCATGAACAGTGAAGATGTAATTAAGCGGTAGACTTCTTCTCTTTCACCATTTTGTTGGTGTTATCAGCAGGAAACATTACAAAAAGTTTGAAATTACGTGAAAAATGTGTTGGAAGGTGCCAAGTCCTCTCATTCTTAAATATTGCATAAATATGGTCCAGGTAATGTGTGTTCTGATAAATATGGTCCAGGTAATTTGTGTGGTAGGCTGTCTCAATGTACACAGTTTTTAACTGCAATGCGTTAATTATTGTGTTAAACCTTTAACATAAATTACCATAAGCTCTTGATGAGTAGTCATCTTGGTTATTAATAAACTGCCTCAGCTTTATTTAGTCCTTTACTACTGGATCACTACTGTTTTGGTGGCACTAAAAGCCACATCTTCAGTTTAATGTATAACTAAAACATTAGAGCACAAAAGCTCAGAACTTTGTACCCAACATTCATTGTCTGTCAGAACATAACATGACTAAAAGGCAGCATGTCATAGAATAAAACAACTGGATTCCAGTATAGTGGGATGGGTCCCGCATCTCCGATCTATGTGGAAATCATGAACAGGGGTCGTGGCAGCCATGTTCTGGTATACAACATTATATATTCACCTGAAGATCTGGCATTTAGTGCCACGAGACTGATAGTGCTCCAATAATAAGGGACTAAATACAGCTGAAGCGGTTTATTAGTAAGATGTCTACTCATAGCTGTGGTTGCTCTACCTATAGGATTTTCTTGATGAGTAGGATAGCATTTAAAAATTTTAAATTTGGTCAATAACTGTATGAGATACTGAAAATATATTTTTTTTTTTTTCCTCTGGAAGACTTTAGAGATGAAACCTGCCTCTGGGAACATGCCCTGGCTTAGCCATGTACCAATAAAATGGGTACCTGGATTTTTGTCATTGCAATTAATGCATGACAATTTTAACTCTTTTAACTTAAGCATTCACTTATAGGACTTCCAAAAATAGAACTGAACTGAAATAAAATTGAAGAAGGTGACTTTAAGACAAAAGCTCCTTGAAACTTGTTAATTTACTTTAAATTTTTGAAGATTTGAGATTTTCAATGTAAAGAAATCTTCGGATATGAAGTTTTTTATTGCCTCAAACATATGAATGTACACTAGCTTACTAGTTTTGACAGGACTAAGCTGCCATTTCAAATATACAGAGAACAGGTTACGAAATCATGCTGTGTGGTAAACCACATGTATGTATTAATGCCATTGTATCAGACTCATAATAACAAAGAGAGCAGAACATTAGAAAATATAGCTGTGTCTTCATGGAAAGACAGAGGCATATAAATATGGTGCATCAGGAAGTGCAACCAAACATCTGGGATGGCTGCTAGCTACATATGGTATGGAACTAGTCATCCAGTGTACATACACACAGTCAAGGCAATAAAAAATTTTGTATCAAAAGACTTCTTTATATTGAATCAGTTGTTTGCTCTCCAACCAACAATATCAGGAATTTATAATTTGAGTTTTCTTTTTGTTTTTTGCAATTACGGTGGACTTTGTGATGTATTTTAATTTTGTGATCTTCAGAATTTGGTAATTTTTTTTCGTCTCAGTAAACCTAGCATTGGAGAACATGAGAGACTGCCTGTAAAATATTGAGAACATCCAAATTATGAAAGCACTTACTTACCAAAACAGGAAAACAACTTGGCAATGAGTCCATTAGTACTTTATATGGAATAAACCCCTGTCTCTTTCTTTTGTGATATAATAGCAATACTGTAATGTTTCAGAACACTTCT
This sequence comes from Schistocerca americana, assembly GCF_021461395.2. NCBI lineage: Eukaryota > Metazoa > Arthropoda > Insecta > Orthoptera > Acrididae > Schistocerca > Schistocerca americana. The sequence continues at coordinate 673,188,530 of NC_060122.1, forward strand.
GTTCTGGAAAACCACCATTGGCGCTCTGCAATTGGGTGTCTATTGGAAAGCAATGTTGCTGAACAACTTGGTGACGCAAGACCTGAGCTTGAGAGGCAGATCAGCTCACTTATTCTTGCCACTGATATCACTAGACAGCAAGAGTTCCTAACACGTTTCAAGGTATGAGACAATCAACCTACTTATAATGTCAGCAGTGCCCATGAAACACTAATGTTAACTCTAGATTTGTTTTCAGCAATCACAATAGTAATTTTGGCTTTTGTTGATACAAGTGTTCGTATGTCTATTGAAGCCAAGGGACTTACAGCAGCAATTGAAATGGAATACTGCTAGGGACAGCAAAATTTTTTAAAATGAAAAATAACTCAAAATCTACAGTGTATCGCTACATAATGCCAACCTGCCCAGTCATGTTTCAGCTGCCCCAGACAACATTTTCCACAGGATTATCACTACATTAGAACTGATCTTCTTGTGTAAGTGAAAAACAAAAGCTAAAGGTAAATAGAGAGAGAGAGAGAGAGAGAGAGAGAGATAGATAGATAGATAGATAGATAGATAGAGTTTTCTGCAGAGATTGTACCAGATTAACAGAAATATGCAGTTATGTTGTTTGCACTGATTTTTCTTCCAATTTGTAATGTTGTCACAAGTAAACAGCACATTTTGTTTTTCCATGAATGCAGAGCAGTACTGGAAATTGAGAGAGAGTGCTTCAGTAATACATTTCCTATACCACTAACCCTAATTTTTTGGGTACTTTTTGCAATTTTTCTCTCTCTTTAATGCTCTAACCTCATTGTTTTGTGGTTGCTACCACTATTTAACTAACATTTCGTAAGTTCCATTGAAAAGGAAGGCAAATGTCTCCAACCTCTCCCTTCTCAAAAAATAGCCTACCTGCCATTTCCAGCCACAATTATCTCCTCTCCAGTCTCGCAAACAGTTGCTTCAATCTGCTCCAATAACTACTTTCAATTAACAGGACATAAAGATAATTAGTGTGTGTGTGTGTGTGTGTGTGTGTGTGTGTGTGTGTGTGTGTGTGTGTGTGCGCGCGTGCGTGCGTGCGTGCACACATCAAATTGTTGAGTGTAACTATGTACCTTCCACCATTCTACACAGTGTAACAGCCCTACAATTTTAGCTTTCTTAACATCTTTTTCTCTGTAATCACCACTTGGACACCATGCTCCTCCCTCTTTGGGTTCTAAATGCAAGGTGCCTATGAGCTACTGGAAGGTTGGATGATGCCTTCTGACAACATTGCCTCAAATTCTGCTTTAGCAATGGTGAGGTATCATGAAGCCAATCTTCTTGGCCAGCAAGACTCAGGCAGTCCATCTGTGGTTTTTATGTGGTGGACAGTATCATGTAAAACTTGCTGTGATGCACATGGAGGTCTCATTAATATTGGGAATTTATGCAGCAATGGGCTGTACTTCTCGTCCACAACCTGTATGATGTTGATGACACATGTTCTGGCATCACATCGATACAAAGTGGCTAGAAGCCCAGTATTATTATTCCCTAGATGGGCATTTGCTACATCGGGCAGTAGCTAGAAGTGAGCTAGGAAATCAGCACCAATAATTGCTTGCTGATCATCGCAATTGCTGAATTATTTGTGGCAGACAAGCTAAACACAGCAGGCAATCAACAACAGCACAGTCACACTTTGTGCAGGATAGTAATGTCAGATCCTGTGTCTGTTACATAATCCTGGCCTGATACCCTGTTAGTACTGAGTAGGCACCAGGACATAGTTGGGGAGTTGGTGGTGCCTACGACCGACGACTGTTTGCATACACGTAGACGCAGGGGCTAGTGCACTTTTTAGCCTGCTCTCTGAATCTTCTGTGGAAGCAAAAAGTTGCTAGACCAGTGTCTAAAACAGACTGAGCCAAGAAACAGCTCCTAGATTGTCAATGTGTCAGTCTGTGTTCTCACTGCCTCAACTTTGGTGGACAGATCATCGTAAGCTGTGCATGAGATGGGAAGGATCTTGGATGCACCACTACCAGCCATTACCACAGCACTAACTTGTTGGTTCAGAGCAATGACTTCTTTGGATGCTGACATCCAGTTCCACAACAGCATCCAGAAACATCTCTGTCTGCAATGTGACATTTGTCCTTACCTGTGGTGGCATATGGTTGCTCCATACATTGTGCAGGAGACTAATTAGTTACTTTCATGTTCCATGGATCATTTTGTATGATAGATCGTAATGATCCGTGTCAGGCACTGTTCCGATTTCCACCTTGCTGTGGAGGCGATGCAGGTACTGGGATGGTTTTCTGTCACCTATGTCTGATAGGGCCTTCCTGTGACACTGCAACTCATCTCGGTTTTTAATGTTTTGGAGGCATTCTCTGCCAGAGGAGCCGTGATTATATCCTTAACTTTGGAAGCATAGCATTGATCGAACTGGTTCGCTTCAATGCAAATTTAGTTATATTTACTGTAATTCCGGCATAGCAAAAGCTGACCTCAACCTGGGAAAACAAGAGTGCCGGATTATGTGAACAAAATGGTGTGAAGCAAGTGGCCAGTCACGATACTGTAGTTGGTTCCATCCTGTAATCAGTATTATTGTGAACCAGTCTTCTCGGCACTGATCACATAGGGCTTATCACTGCTGGAATATTAGATAGTGCAGTACTACCTGTACATATTAAGTGCTCAATCACATAGGCTTGAACAGTTTTGTTAACACAAAATCAGTTGCTAAAACCAACAAGTCAGTATACAGCATGGAACAGAAAACAGCACGTGAAGTGGTGGACACAAACTTGGTGGAAGACACCATTCATTTGTCACTGCACAGTAACTCAGCTTGTGCCACAGCTGCACCTCTGGTTGGCGCGAATGGAGATAATGCCCATGTCCACAGAAGTTGACATGTGTGCCTAACAATACATTCCAAATTTTTTATAGAGCCCAATTTTTCTTGTTTGTATGATCTGTTAGCTGAAACCAAAGTTTAACTGAGCCCACAACTTTCATTGACAATACTGTATCTTAAAATGAGTGATGTAACTGATAAACACTGCTTGTCAATTTATTCTCTTAATTCAGATTCACTTCTTCATGCTAACACAAAAATTATTTCATAATTAAAGGAACCCACACACTGGGAAACATTGTGTTTTTGAGTTTTACTTCACTGATGACAATTTGAGGTCAACAACCATACCACAGTGGTAACACTGGTTCCTGTCAGATCACCAGAGTTAAGCACTGTCAGGCTTGGATGGGTGACCATCCAGATCTGCTGAAAACTGTTGGCAAGTGCACTCAGCCCTTGTGAGGCCAATTGAGGAGCTACTTAAGTTAGAAGCAGTGGTTCTGGTAATGAAAACTGTGGCTGAGAGAGTGGTATGCTGACCTCATGCTCCTCCATATCCTCATCCAGTGATGCCTGTCAGCTGTGGGCGACATGGCGGTCGATCGGTACTGTTGGTCCTTCGGAGGCCTGTTCGGATTGGGGGGGGGGGGGGGGGGGGGAGAGAGAGAGAGAGAGAGAGAGAGAGAGAGAGAGAGAGAGAGAGAGAGAGAGAGATGATTACAGCTATTACATTTATTTCAGTCTTATACAAGTGCTTTCATACAACCAAAGTGAAATAAAGTATTTGCATATTGGGCAATAATGACAATTATTATGTAGCTTTACAGTGCTGCTACTGTATTTCGGTTACGAAGACATTTATGTGTGTTGGCATGAATTTTTAGACAATGTTCACCTACTAATAAACTTAAGTTCATAACATCAGTATCACATTATATTTTTGCTTCTGAAACAAAATTGTCAAGATATTTTCATTTCCAGGTAAATTACCTCCATACAGAAGGAAGTATAGATGATTTAATGCATCTTGTCAGTCAAATATTACAGAAAATTGGATGTGAATAACTAATTGTCAGTATGATAAGTGCCCTTCATATTTAAAATATTTTGTCAGTTCTGTGTATTGCTTTATGTTGCACATTACATTTAAGCAAGTTTCTGCAAGTATTGGGAATATTAAAGTTGCATACAATTTATAGACAATATTACTGAGCGATTTAGGTATTATTTGATGCTGTTTATGTTACAAACTTAAATTATATTTATTTTTCTTTTCATTTTACTCTTCACTTACAGCGTTACCTGGATCAGAACCTGCTGGATATGCGTAGACCGGAAGATCGACACTTCATTCTCCAAATAGCACTTAAATGTGCTGATATATCTAATCCTTGCCGACCTTGGGATGTTAGCCGGAAATGGAGTCAAAAGGTACCAGCTTATGAATATGATTCTTTGACAAAAAAGGACAGAGGAAAATGGAGCCAAGACATGGATTATCAAAGAAAATGATTAGTGTTATTCAAATATCTCTGTAAATTTTCCTTGTTCATAGTCTTTATTACTAACTGACTGCCCTGGAACCCAGTATCAGTTGAAGGTTGCCTATGTATGGGCTTCCAGGGAGAAAAATTTGGTTTTCAATATTTTCTGTGATTAGTGACTAAATCTAACAATTTAAAAGGCTGTCATAGGCTAATCATTACTAGGTATAATCTTAGGTCAAAAGTTTCACACAATAAGAAAAGAATGATGGATTTATACTGTGTTCGTCTTGAGGCAGCTTAACTGATTGTGCACAAATACCAAGACTTTATTCATCCTGCATTTTAGAATGAGAATACTTGGTGAATTCCACAAAACTTTACAGATAATTTCAAACTTTTGCAAAATTTCTTCTCACTGACCCCACCCAAGATGATAAAAGGGAAAAAGTTTATCACTTACTACACATATGCTGTTCATGCAATAAAACTTCGTCAGACCTGCTGACTATTCAGAGAACAGTTTGCAGACAGATCCACATATACAACTGATTGTATCTGTACGGCATGTAGTTCAGGAGCTTCAATTTCGTAAGACATTTAGAAACCTGAAAGACTAGCTTCTGCTGAAAATAACATGCACTGAAACTTCAACATTAATCATGACATTAATTTATTACTACTATACTACTAACTCATGCAAACAGCCTGCTGCAGTGGTAATACCAGTTCCCATCAAATCACTGAAGTTAGGTGCTGTCGGGGTGGGCTAGCACTTGGCTGTGTGACCATCTGGTCTGTCGAGTGCTGTTGACAAGCAGGGTGCACTCGGCCCTTGTGAGGTAAATTGAGTAGCTACTTGATTGAGAAGTAGTGTCTATGGTCTCATAAACTGACATATGGCTAGGAGAGTGGTGTGCTGACCACATGCCCCTCTGTATCCGCATCCAGTGATGACTGTGGCTGAGGATGACATGGTGGCCGGTTGGTACTATTGGGCCTGTGTGGCCTGTTCGGGTGGTGTTCAGTTTCTTAAAAATACTACTTTGTAGACAATGTCTACATTCATCATTGTGTACCTGCAAACTTACATCAATTACATCATTATACGACAAACAGCTCAGGAGAAATAATGTCAAGAAATTGAGGTGCATGAAAAACTTGCTTTTGCTTAAAATGGAGCACAAATTACTCATACTATATTCATCCACAGTTTCATAATGAAAGCACTTACTATTTTCCAACGAATTTCAAATCTTTTCTAAACTTTTTCTTACTTACTGCCTTAACAAGATATATTTAACACATTAAATCCTTTGTAAAGTAATTAGATGTTTGATGTTGTTGTACACATGGGAGGTTTGTTTCTTTAAAGAATTGGGAATTTACTTATATGATGATAACCAACAATTTGTTGTCAAGTTTTTTTTTCACCATCTGTTTTCCTCAACTTTGTATTACCTTTCACTGTTAAAGTTGCCCTCACCATTCTTATTACTGCCCCTGCCATTTAGCATACTTAAATGCTACATTGCCCAGTATTAGTTCTGCCGTTTCTTCTGTTGTTTCCTCCTCCTCCGCCTCTTGGCTCCATCCCCAACTGTATCCATTAATTCGTTACAAAGTAAACATCCTGTTTACAAATCAAAATTGTGCATTGTATTTAAGAAGTAATTTAATTATGTTCATCCCAATAATTCAGGAGTATGAAAAATTTCGATAATTAAAAAAGAGTCATACATTACTTCTTGCATAAGAAAAGGAATGGGAGCCTTATATAACTTTCACTCCTTTTTCCTATATGTTACGCAATTGGTGTAGTTGGCTCTTGCTTTTATCAGAAGTTTGTGGTACATGTGGACAAAAAAAAACTTCATTATTTGTTGTTTATTTGCATACTTTAGAAGGATTAGAAGTACAGTTAAGAAGAAAATGGTTTGTAAACTACAGCAAGGGAGTAAAAAGTCAAAATTCATTGTAGAAAATTATGTATAAAACTGCTGAATCAGAAGATGAAGTCAGGGTTTTATCCATGGTCAAGAATAAATGTGAGCCTACTCACAATCAGCAATCATTCCTCAAGAGAAAAGCCAAACTCCTACAAAATCACTCATTAACGTCAGGAACTTTACACTCTTAGAAGGTCTTGGAACAATTTTGAGTTCATAGTGGGATTCAAAGTAGCAGGAATATTGTTAGTTTCATTGTGGAAGCCGGAAGAAAAAATTAAGAACAGTGAAATATCATATTCGCTTGATTATAAGCTACACATTTTCCAAAAAATTCAACAATGAAAAATTAGGGTGTAGCATATTCACATGACCTACAAATGCTTGTATATTCTTATATTGTGTAAACTTCAACTTCAGTGCTCATTCCGTAGTTCAAACTAGAGCAAGAATGTCATTAGCCTCTAAGGTACATCATTCCCTCAGAATTATTAAAATTCTTGAGAGAACTATCCATGACAAAACTGTTCTGCCTTATATATATATATTAGAAATATGAAAGAGATGAGACAACGTCAAACTGAATAGAAGAATGTAATAATCGCAATATTAAAAAAAAAGCAAGTGCTATGGGCATTATGATTACCAAACTATGAGTTTAATAAGTCAAGATTGCAGAATGTTAACTTGAACTATGAGCAGAATAGTAGAAAATTGATAGAAGATGACCTGGAGACTACTAACTGGAACTCTGGAGAAGTGTATTAAAACGAAAGGCAGTCCTGACCCTATGACTTGCCTTAGAAGAGACATTGAGGAAAGACAAACCTACATGTATAACATTTTAAGATTTAGAGTTTTTTTGGACACACTTTGAAATTGCAGTTACCCAGGATAAAATACTGGAGACAAAAGGTTGTCTACCATTTGCACTGAAAATAACTATTTTTACACAAGTTCAAGGACATGAAAGAGAGGCAGTAGTTGAGAAGGAAGTGAGACAGGGTTGTAGTTTATTCTCAATTTTATACCAAACATGAGAAATTTGGGAAAGTAAATTCAGGGAGGAAAAACAAACTTTGAGGCTTGCAATCATGTTAAATGGTTCTGTTGGAGATAGCAAAGGTCTTGGAAGAATAGTTGATAGGAATGGACAATATCATGAATAAAGGTTTCTGGATAAACAACAACAGAAGTAACAAAGCATACCAAAATGTAACTAAATTAAGTTGTATGATGCCAAGGGAATTAGGCTTGTAAATGAGACACTAAAAGTAGTAGATGAGTTTTGATAGTTGGTGATCAAAATAAAATGCTGGTCACAATAAAGCTCCTATAAAATGCAAACCATTTCTGAAACAGTGAAATTTTGTTAATATTGAGTATAAATTTAAGTGTTAGGATGTATTTTCTGGCAGCATTTTTCTGGAGTATGATGTATGGAAGTGAAATGTGCATGATAAATGGTATAGACAAGAAGGGAATATGAGTTTTTGAAATGTGATGTTACGGAACAACGCTGAAGACAGGATTTGATAAATAATGAAATGAAACTTAATGGGTCACCCTCTGGGGCTTCAAGTCAGTTTGGTAGCAAAGGGAAATGGCAGAGAGATGGGTAAAGAATGTATGGGATTGCATACAGTAATCAGGTTAAATGAATTAAGCTGCAGTAAATATGCACAGGTGAAGATGCTTGCACAAGATAGAGAAGCAGGGAGACTACATCAAACCAGTCTTAGGATTGACAACAATAACATCAATAGCAATGAAAAAGAGGTGATAGATCAAAACAGCAGCTGAGTAACCTTAGAGGAGCCACAGTGGTTGTGTATAATTTTCAAAGTACTTGATTATCAATAGGAGTATATTAGCACTAGTTCAAATGGATTGTTAGTTATGTTACAGAATTAGCCTGCAGTCACTGCTTCTGCCCTTTAATATGCATTCAGACTTGTTCCACAGCCCTGAACTCCTTGTCCTTGTGATAGGATTAATGGAACATGTGTGTATGAGTATATAAATGAGTAGCATTGTGGGACAACACAGTTTAGATCCAATGAATAGTTTTAGTCTGTAGTGTACCAATGAGGCTACATTTGGTGGTAAAATTTATGATGTAATGTATTATATTATTTAATAAGCTCTGAATTCTTACATTCATGGTGCAACATGTCTAATTTTATCAAGGATTTTGTTTTTGCTGTGATAGAATTTTTTCAATGCAAAAATTATATCAGTTCAATGAACAAAAGACAGAAAAAAGATCTGTATGTGGTGAGCATGCAGTTTTTTGATGCAGAGAAGTGTGTATACACTGTTGCATGCTTTTTTTTAATTGGTTTGAACAAGAACTGAAAGGGTTCAGTGATAAACCACATATTTTCAAGCCAAAGTTCAAGGGTCCTTCCAGTTTCTGTATTCATATTTATGACACTTTTAGTTTGCACCATGGTTATTTTAACCCACTAATGAATGGAATGTAGAAAATGTTTTACCCTTAATTTCACTTTTACATTGTTTTCCTAAGTTATTTCATGTCATTGCATGGTGATTAGTACCAATAAATGACAACTGTCACCTTCTCTGTTTCATTTGTGGTTACTAGTAATTTAATATTAATATTTTATACCTTCACTTCATTATCACTAGGAGTGCTTAATATAAAGACATGGTTTATGGTCATGTGAAAGTCTGTTTAGACCAAGCCCATTTTTTCTGGTAAGAGTATACAGCTGGGATGCCTAAAAGTTGTGAACTAACTCATTCCCATACTTGGTAAACTTTGTCAGCCAGGCAATAAAACACAGCCTTCTATACCCCAAAACATGTTCCACCACTGCAGTGTACACCACCAAAGTACACTACAACAAGTGATTGTTGGAAAACCCCAAATTTGCTAAACAAATTCTCAGCCTAGAGAAATATGAAGAGCATCTAAGCACCTTAACAACAATTATGCAATGTGTCCATTACATGGGTCTTTACCTGAACCAAAGAAATAGTCTCTTTATTTTCAAAAGAATGAAAATGTTGTGGCACATAGCTAATGGAGATTGGCATAGGCACCTTCTTACATATAAATTACCATCCTCAAGTCTTTGCAGACCTATAGGTCTTTATTAATTAACTTTAGCAGTCTTCAAGAAAATGTAATGTTGGCTAGGTAGCAAAAAGGTATCATTCCTTTGAGGTATCAGAAAATGTTGAGTATCTTATATTTAATGGTCGTTCGAATCTTACATGGGCCAAATGGTATAAATTTGAATTTCCAGAACCCATTATGTGTTTTGTAGGCAGACTTTTCCTACTGAACATTATCTACCTTGATATGCCAGTAGTTAGTTTGCTTACACACAGAGGAGAAATCTTTTCAAGCAATCCAAGGTTTCCTTATTTATTAGCATTGAGGAGATGCTAGATTTGGAAATTCTGTTCACTCACAAGTGATGCAGAAACTGTGTGCATCTTCACCTTTTTTCATGACGACTGTCACAGTTGAGTGGTGGCACCTCACAGCCTCTTCCTGAATTATTGCTTACTCAGCTGAGGATACTGTATGTGTGTGCTATCTAATGGGTTGATGATCCATTGTGTTGATAGAATGCCTCACATTGGCTTGTTTCATCTGCAGTATCTCTGGTTTGGATTTGAAAGTTTCCAGAAATCAACACAGAATGATCAACACTCAGCAGACATGTAGCCTAGGTGTGTGTGTGTGTGTGTGTGTGTGTGTGTGGGGGGGGGGGGGGGGGGGGGGACACTACCAGTGCCTCCAGTAAGATTTAGATTGTTTGTTGTCTTCAGTCCTGAGACTGGTTTGATGCAGCTCTCCATGCTACTCTATCCTGTGCAAGCTTCATCATCTCCCAGTACCTACTGCAACCTACATCCTTCTGTATCTGTTTAGTGTATTCATCTCTTGGTCTCCCTCCTATTCAATACTTCCTCATTAGTTATGTGATCTACCCACCTGATCTTCAGCATTCTTCTATAGCACCACATTTCGAAAGCTTCTATTCTCTTCTTGTCCAAACTATTTATCGTCCATGTTTCACTTCCATACGTGGCTACACTCCATACAAATACTCTCAGAAACGACTTCCTGACACTTAAATCAATACTTAATATTAACAAATTTCTCTTCTTCAGAAACGCTTTCCTTGCCATTGCCAGTCTACATTTTATATCCTCTCTACTTTGACCATCATCAGTTATTTTGCTCCCCAAATAGCAAAACTCCTTTACTACTTTAAGTGTCTCATTTCCTAATCTAATTCCCTCAGCATCACCCGACTTAATTCGACTACATTCCATTATCCTCGTTTTGCTTTTGTTGATGTTCATCTTATACCCTCCTTTCAAGACACTGTCCATTCCGTTCAACTCCTCTTCCAAGTCCTTTGCTGTCTCTGACAGAATTACAATGTCATCGGCGAACCTCAAAGTTTTTATTTCTTCTCCATGGATTTTAATACCTATTCCAAATTTTTCTTTTGTTTCCTTTACTGCTTGCTCAATATACAGATTGAACAACATTGTGGAGAGGCTACAACCCTGTCTCACTCCCTTCCCAACCACTGCTTCCCTTTGATGTCCCTCGACTCTTATAACTGCCATCTGGTTTCTGTACAAATTGTAAATAGCTTTTTGCTCCCTGTATTTTACCCCTGCCACCTTCAGAATTTGAAAGAGAGTATTCCAGTCAACATTGTCAAAAGCTTTCTCTAAGTCTACAAATGCTAGGAACGTAGGTTTGTCTTTCCTTAATCTAGCTTCTAAGATAAGTCGTAGGGTCAGTATTGCCTCACGTGTTCCAATATTTCTATGGAATCCAAACTGATCTTCCCCGAGGTCGGCTTCTACTAGTTTTTCCATTCGTCTGTAAAGAATTCGTGTTAGTATTTTGCAGCTGTGACTTATTAAACTGATTGTTCGGTAATTTTCACATCTGTCAACACCTGCTTTCTTTGGGATTGGAATTATATTCTTCTTCTTGAAGTCTGAGGGTATTTCGCCTGTCTCGTACATCTTGCTCACCAGATGATAGAGTTTTGTCAGGACTGGCTCTCCCAAGGCTGTCAGTAGTTCCAATGGAATGTTGTCTACTCCCGGAGCTTTTTTGCGACTCGGGTCTTTCAGTGCTCTGTCAAATTCTTCACGCGGTATGATATCTCCCATTCCATCTTCACCTGCATCCTCTTCCATTTCCATAATATTGTCCTCAAGAACATCGCCCTTGTATAGACCCTCTATATACTCCTTCCAGCTTTCTGCTTTCCCTTCTTTGCTTAGAACTGGGTTTCCATCTGAGCTCTTGATGTTCATACAAGTGGTTCTCTTTTCTCCAAAGGTCTCTTTAATTTTCCTGTAGGCAGTACCTATCTTACCGCTAGTGAGATAAGCCTCTACATCCTTACATTTGTCCTCTAGCCATCCCTGCTTAGCCATTTTGCACTTCCTGTCGATCTCATTTTTGAGACGTTTGTATTCCTTTTTGCCTGCTTCATTTACTGCATTTTTATATTTTCTCCTTTCATCAATTAAATTCTATATTTCTTCTGTTACCCAAGGATTTCTACTAGCCCTCGTCTTTTTACCTACTTGCTCCTCTGCTGCCTTCACCACTTCATCCCTCAAAGCTACCCATTGTTCTTCTACTGTATTTCTTTCCCCCATTCCTGTCAATTGTTCTCTTATGCTCTCCTTGAAACTCTGTACACCCTCTGGTTCTTTCAGTTTATCTAGGTCCCATCTCCTTAAATTCCCACCTTTTTGCAGTTTCTTCATTTTTAATCTACAGTTCATAACCAATAGATTGTGGTCAGAGTCCACATCTGCCCCTGGAAATGTCTTACAATTTAAAACCTGGTTCCTAAATCTCTGTCTTACCATTATATAATCTATCTGATACCTTTTAGTATCTCCAGGGTTCTTCAATGTATACAACCTTCTTTCATGATTCTTAAACCAAGTGTTAGCTATGATTATGTTGTGCTCTGTGCAAAATTCTACCAGGCGGCTTCCTCTTTTGTTTCTTACCCCCAATCCATATTCACCTACTACGTTTCCTTCTCTCCCTTTTCCTACTGACGAATTCCAGTCACCCATAACTATTAAATTTTCATCTCCCTTCACTATCTGAATCATTTCTTTTATTTCATCATACATTTCTTCAATTTCTTCATCATCTGCAGACCTCGTTGGCATATAAACTTGTACTACTGGGGTATGCGTGGGCTTCGTATCTATCTTGGCCACAATAATGCGTTCACTATGCTGTTTGTAGTAGCTTACCCACATTCCTATTTTCCTATTCATTATTTAACCTACTCCTCAATTACCCTTATTTGATTTTGTGTTTATAACCCTGTAGTCGCCTGACCAGAAGTTTTGTTCCTCCTGCCACCGATCTTCACTAATTCCCACTATATCCAACTTTAACCTATCCATTTCCCTTTTTAAATTTTCTAACCTACCTGCCTGATTAAGGGATCTGACATTCCACGCTCCGATCCGTAGAATGCCAGTCTTCTTTCTCCTGATAATGACGTCCTCTCGAGTAGTCCCCGCCCGGAGATCGGAATGGGGGACTATTTTACCTCCGGAATGTTTTACCCAAGAGGACGCCATCATCATTTAACCATACAGTAAAGCTGCATGCCCTTGGGAAAAATTACGGCAGTAGTTTCCCCTTGCTTTCAGCCGTTCGCAGTACCAGCACAGCAAGGCCGTTTTGGTTAGTGTTACAAGGCCAGATCAGTCAATCATCCAGACTGTTGCCCCTGCAACCACTGAAAAGGCTGCTGCCCCTCTTCAGGAACCACACGTTTGTCTGGCCTCTCAACAGATGCCCCTCCGTTGTGGTTGCACCTACGGTACGGCTATCTATATCGCTGAGGCACGCAAGCCTCTCCACCAACGGCAAGGTCCATGGTTCATGGGGGTAGGATAAGATTTAGATATACCTAGTATTATAACTTTCACCTCATTGAGGTGCTGCTACTTCTATTCTTCTACTCATTTTCATCCACCATGCTATATCTGCCTCATAAATAGAGGTCTGCATGGATAAGAAAAGTGCAATCCGCACCACATCCGCAAGGTCCTAATCCGCAACCGCATCCACATCCGCAGCAATTAATCCACAAGTTCCTTATCCGCATCCACATATATTTAAGTTTTGAATGAGTAATTAATAGTAATAGACAGTAGTACTTAGAATTATGGTATGTAATGACATAGTTATTGTTAGGGTGCCATTTCTGTGACAACTTAACTACTTTTGACTTCTTAAATCACAAGAAATGCTGCATACGTACTCTAAAGTAGACCATTCCAAACAGGAAAGTATTGGCGCTCCGGAGCGCACACAGTAGCGGCTCGGATGTCGTGAGATTGGAAACGCTATTTAAAAAAATAAAACTCAATGTAATAGAATTAAATGATGAAAATACGTGTATAGAAACAATTATATTTCGCTGCTCTTGTGCCAAGGCAGCTGAAAATGATGATGGTTTAAAACTGTTACTAGCACATTGCATCATTTACCGACAGTTTTTTTGTACTCACTGCTTGGATGTGTCAAATTTTGAAGCCATTCATGTCAGCTGATGATTATATTGTAGCTTACGCGTTCAGTCCTCATCACTTCCAGGTGAAAATATTTACAGTGTTAGGCCTTCACTGCAAAACACTGGCGCACCTGTGAAAAAGTTAAACTGCCAGCAATAATTGACGTTTTGTGGAAGAAATAATTCGTCTTCCGAAGAGTGACAGCAAAATCAGTGGTTATAGAAATTAGGAGTGGTTGGATGAGGTAGCAGTTCCTTAGCAGTCACTGCACCGAACTTTGCCCCCAAATCAATAAGAAACTGTGCCCTCTAGAGAAACCCAGATCCACACGCAACTTCGAATGGTAAAGTGTCTTTGGTGACAAGATTGATAAGTTTTTCTGTCGCAGCTGTCTTCAAAATTGGCGGAACTTCAGGAACTTTCACGTCTCTCTTGGTATTTAAATAAGTAAGTATGCTACTTTGTCGAGCCTCATACGATTGTTTTAGCAAATTTGAAGTTCCACTTTTGTGTCCAGTGTAGGAATATACTTTTTTACATGCAAAATAAGCCACTATATCTTTTATCTTTTCATTGCCATCAAATACGTATGCGAATTTTTTCTAAATTGGCGATTTCAATTTGTTTTCAAAATGGTTCAAATGGCTCTGAGCACTATGGGACTTAACTTCTGAGGTCATCAGTCCCCTAGAACTTGGAACTACTTAAACCTAACTAAACTAAGGACATCACACACATCCATGCCTGAGGCAGGATTCGAACCTGCGACCGTAGTGGTCGCATGGTTCCAGACTGTAGCGCTTAGAACCGCTCGGCCACCCCGGCCGGCCAATTTTTTTTTCTTCACTAATGTAAAATCACATTTTTTCACCTTACACGATATTGTATCCATCAATATGGTGTTCATTTGATGAAAGAACTCTCACTGATATTTGCTATGAATCTCGTTGTCACTCAGTCACTACAAAGCGCTAACTGAAGTCGGCGGAAAATTGCAACAGGCACCTGTCTGGTAGACAGTGGCCAGGTTTGCCACCTAGAGAGCACTTCACAGGCCACACAAAAGACACAGGCCACACAAAAGACACAGTCGTGGAAATGGATTAGGCGCAGGGCTCTTGGGTACAGCTACGTCGGTCGTAGCCAGGGGCTAAGGACAACAGATATCCGCTCTACCCAGGCCCTGCAAGATTCCAAGAATGTCAACAGACTTGAGGTTTTGAACTAACATTGCAACATATGTACTGGGCAGATGTCTTGCTCATTATCCGCAGATGACCCGCGGATATCCGCGCCGGTCACGATTTTATCCGCCAAGTAACAAATACCGCGGATATCTGCAGATATCCGCATCTGCGCAGACCTCTACTCATAAATAATACTGTTCATGTGCTTTCCTCCATTTCCCATTTCCTTTGGCTCATCACTCCACCTTTGAGTCTTACCCCTCTCCTACTCTATCTTTCTCTCTTCCCCCCCCCCCCCCCTTCCCCCCCTCGACCAGAGGGAATAATTATGTATTTGAGCACCCTGAGAGTTAACCTTAAAAATGGCTATGAATCTCTAAGCTAATTTTTTATCTTCTTTTCTAGATTTTGTGTGTCCTTACCAGTGCATTGTAGATAGTTGTTCCCATTTCCACATTACAAAACAGTGATCAATGTATCTTTTGGTCTAAAAATATTACATGTAATTTTTATGTGCATGCGTTAGTATTAGTTATATGAAACGAAGTGTTTATCCTGTGGTACGTTTGTTTAAATATTCTGTAGTTTAAAAAAAAAAAGCAATTCTCATCTATAAAAGTATTTGAAATTTTTCTTTTGCTTCTAGGGAGGGTTACTTAGTATAAACAGATTATATGTATAACAGAAAATATGTATAACAACAAGGTATAAAATTTACAGAGAACTGATAACTGTTGGTATTATACACACAGTGTAACTCTACACTTTATGTGTTGGATTCTGAGAGTAATGGAACAGGCAAAATACCTTACACTCGCTCCCAGTGTCCCCTCGTTGAGTTCACGACTTAGAATGCAAGTGTAATATAGATATTTTATCTTTCTCACTCACTTTCTCTAAATGCATGCTGGCAAATGCTCTGTACTATATTCACAGGTTTGTGAGGAGTTCTTCCGTCAAGGTGATTATGAACGACAGCTGAACTTGCCAGTAACATCATTGTGTGATCGGCAGACGACTTCTGTGCCAAAGATCCAAGCGGGCTTCTTCCGGTTTGTGGTTTCGCCACTAGTAGAAGAGTGGCATCGTTTCCTAGGAACACCTCTTTCTCGTCGAATGATGTCTCATCTGCGCACCAATCAAGCACGTTGGGAAGCATTAGTCCAGCAGGAACTAGCAGAGGAAACTCGCACAGAAATTTCAGATGCTGAGCCTGAACCTGAGCTTGATGAGGAAGATGAAGTCATACAGGCAGAAGAGGTATGTTCATTGTGCAGCAAAAATATTCTGTTTAGAAACCGCATTTCCATTCTGAACACTTCACAGGCACGGTATAAAATTTGTACTTTGTTTCCAGTTTATTTTTGTTAAAACTTTTAAAGTATACCTAGTGAAATTAAGGGTTCGCTCTTCACGGGACATACTGATTGTGTGACCACTAGGTTGTAAAATGGATTTTCAGTGCATAAGATGTACTATACTTGTACCTTGTTTGCATGTGATTTTACTGTTGTCATTTTAGGATTTGAACAGTATATGAGAATAATGTTCTGTTTGTACGTACAGAGGTGTTCTCACTGGTTTGCAAGTACTGCTGCATCCATGTCAGTGCTCCTGTTGCTTGTGTAGTGTAATGTATGTATTCTGTCTCTGAATTTTTTAGTTTCCTTTTTTCAACAAATGCAACATCAAGAATAGAGTTTTATGAGATCATGGAAAATAGAGGGTGGAAAATGATAAGCGATAAGAGACAGCAGCAAGTGGGCACATCTAATGGTTATTGTGAAACATTGTAAAAATGCTGCACTGTATTAAGAAAAGTTATTAAAAAGTCCAGAAGTATGTTCATTGTGTCTGATTTTTATCACATATTGTAATAAAATTAAAACAATTTGGAATATTAAGGGAAAGGGGGCAACTGAGAGTACATAAACACTGTATTTCTGTCAAATTCAATGAAAAGTTTGTTAACAAATAGTCAGAAGTAGAAAGCATTTTTAATAATCATTTTTAATTGTTGTAGAGAAAATAAGATCCAACTAATCATTAGAAAATGCAAGGCAGTGTATGGAAGAGGCAATACCGATACAATTTGATAAAATTGAAATTCAACCCACCTCTCCTACTGAAATTAGGAAAATAATAAATTTGCTCAAAAATAAAAGCTTACATGGAACTGATACTCCCAACAGAGTACTGAAAGCGGATAAATAGGATTCTCAGCCACATACGTAGTAGCTCACTGAGACAGGTTATTTTTCAGATAGACTGAAATATGCTATTGTTAAACCATTGCATAAAAAAGGGGGTAGGTCTGCTGCTAGCAGCTACCACCCAATCTCACTTCTGACAACTTTGTCCAAAATTCTTGGGAAAAAAATGTATTCAAGAGTAGCATCACATATTTGTAAAAATGAAGTACTAACAAAATGTCAGTTTGGTTTTCAGAAAGACTTTTCAACAGAAAATGCTATGTATACTTTCACTGATCAAATATTATATGCTTTGAATAACTGAACATTGTCCGTTGGAATATTTTGTGATCCTCTATGGTTTTTTAATGTGCAAATCATGAAATTCTTCTAGATATGCTGAAGTATTGTGGTATGAGTGGGACAGTGCACAAATTGTTTAATTCATATTTAACTGGGAGAATGCAGGAGGTTGAAATTAACAGTACAGGTAGTCTGCAAGAATCAGCAGTCTTCTACCTGGGGAGGTATCAAGAATGGTATCCCACAGTCTTGGATCTTTTATTGTTCTTAAAATACGCTATGTGATCAAAAGTATCCAGACACCCACAAAAACATACATTTTTGATATTAGGTGCATTCTGCTGCCACCTACTGCCAGGTACTCCATATCAGTGACCTCAGTTATCGTCAGACATCATGAGAGAGTAGAGTAAGATGCTCCGCAGAACTCATGGCCTTTGAACATTGTCAGATGATTGGGTGTCACTTGCGTCATACAAGGTGTGTTCCATAAGTAATCCAACCAAATTCATAAAAAATCATTTATTGAATATATTCGTACAAATAATCAAAAATTTTCAAAATAGCACCCTCTTTCGTCGATACACTTCTGGTCAGTGGGAGCCAGGTCAGGAGTGTAGGGAGGCTGCGGAACCAATGGGGTCTTGGTCTTGGCCAGAAAGTCGTTGACAATGAAGGTGCTGTGACTCGGCACGTTGTCGTGGTGAACTTTCCATGTGTCCTTGATGTCGCTTCGGCAGTGTGAGACCCTCCTTTTCAGTCTTTTGAGCACTTTCCAGTAAAACGCTGAGTTCACCGTAGTCCCGGAAGGTACGAATTTGTGGTGGACAATGCCTCTGATGTCAAAGAAGACAATGAGCATGGTTTTGATCCTGGACTTGCTCATGCGTGTCTTCTTGGGCTTGGGCAACGATGGGGTGTGCCACTCTGAACTCTGCCTTTTTGTCTCAGGGTCACACTCAAAAATCCACGACTCATCACCAATGGTAACTAAGTTAAAAAATGAGGATAATTTTCACACGTTTCCAACAATTCTTGGCACCGAAGCACTCGCATGTGCTTGTGTTCATCAGTCAACACTTTTGGGACTAGTTTGGCACACACCTTTCTCATGTTCAAATCTTCAGTCACAATGCGGAAAATGGTTGTTTTTGACATGTTTAGTGTTTGTGCTATCAATTGAAGGCTCAGCCATCTGTCAGAGTTCAAACAATCGTGCACACGCGTCACATTTTCGTCGACTTGTGCGGTTGATGGCTGTTCACTGTGAGGTTCATCGGTGATCTCCTCTCGGCCCTCCATGAATGACTTGTGCCATTGGAAAACTTGTGATTTTGACAAGCAATCAGTCCCAAAGGCACGTTGAAGTAATAGAAATGTTTCGGTGGTGGACTTCACAAGTTTAACGCAAAATTTTATAGTGTACCATTGCTCTACAGAATGATCCATTGTGCCGTGTTAAATAAACTCAAAACAGGATTGACCGAAACACACATCCTGACTGGCAGCTCACAGCCAAATGAGACAAAGAGCATTTTGAAGCTAACACCCCCCCCCCTCCCCCCCCTCCACTTAGCCCAGCCGGTTACGACACGCTGTGGTGTACTGTTGCATCAGAAAAAAATTGGTCGCATTACTTATGGAACGCACTATTTATGTCTGTATGTGACGTTTCCACACTCCTAAACATCCCTTGGACCACTGTTTCCAACGTGATAGTGAAGTGGAAACGTGAAGGGACACATACAGCACAAAAGCATACAGGCCAACCTTGTCTGTTGACTGACGGAGAACACTGACATTCAAGAGGGTCATAATGTGTAATAGGCAGACACCTATCCAGACCATCACACAGGAATTCCAAACTGCATCAGGATCCACCACAAGTACTATGACAGTTAGGCGGGAAGTGAGAAAACTTGGATAACATGGTCGGGCAGCTGCTCATAAGCCACACACAATGCCGGTAAGTGTCAAATGACGCTTCGCTTGGTGTAAGGAGCATAAACATTGGACGACTGAACAGTGGAAAAATGTTGTGTGAAGTGATGAATCATGGTAAACAATGTGGCAATCCGACGACAGGGTGTAGGTATGGCGAATGCCCGGGGAAGGTCATCTGCCAATGTGTGTAGTGCAAACAGTAAAATTTGGAGGTGGTGCTGTTATGATGTGGTCGTGTTTTTCATGAAGAGGGCTTGCACCCCTTGTTGTGTTGCATCGCACTATCACAGCACAGGGCTACAGTGACATTTTAAGTACCTTGTAGCTTCCCACTGTTGAAGAGAAATTCAGGGATGACGATTGCATCTTTCAACACGATCGAGCAAATGTTCGTAATGCAAGGCCTGTGGCGGAGTGGTTACACAATAATAATATCCCTGAAATGGACTGGCCTGCACAGAGTCCTGACATGAATGTGATAGAGCACCTTTGGGATGTTTTGGAATGCCAACTTCATGCCAGGCTTCACTGACTGACATCGATACCTCTCCTCAGTGCAGCACTCCATGAAGAATGAGCTGTCATTCCCCAAGAAACCTTCCAGCAACTGACTGAACATATGACTGCAAGAGTGCAAGCTGTCATCAAGGCTAAGGGTGGGCAAACATCATATTGAAGTCCAGCATTACCAGTGGAGGGCGCCATGAACTTTTAAGTCATTTTCAGCCAGGTGTCTGGATACTTCTGATCACGTGGTGTATATTAATGACTTGCCACTCTATATTCATGAAGATGCAAAGCTTCTTCTTTTTGATGATGATACAAGCATAGTAGTCACACCCAACAAACAAGAATCAGCTGAAGAAATTGTAAATAATGTCTTTTAGAAAATTATTAAGTGGTGCTATGAAAATTGACTCTTCTAAATTTTGGGAAAACACAGTACATACAGTTCTGTACAGTAAATGGCATAACACCATTGATAAATATGGATTTTGAATAAAAGTCTGTTGCTAAGGCAGAATATTCAAAATTTCTGGATGTGTGCATTGATGACAGATTTAATTGGAAAAAACACATTGATGATGTGCTGAAATGGTTAGGTTTAGCCACTTATGCTATTAGGATTATTGCAAATTTTGATGATAAACAGATAATTAAATTAGCCTACTGTGCCTATTTTCATTCACTGTTTTCATATGGCTTGATATTTTGGGGCAAATCATCATTAAGAGAAAAAGTATTCATTGCACAAAAGCAAGTAATCAGAATAATAGCTGCGGTCCACCCAAGTTCACCTTGCAGACATTTATTTAAGGATCATGGGATATTTACAGTACACTCGCAATACATATATTCACTTATGAAATTTGTTATTAATAATACATCACAATTCAAAAGTAATAGTGAAGTGCATAGCTACACTTCTAGAAGAAAGGATGTCTTCACTATTCTGGGTTAAATCTAACTTTGGCACAGAAAAGATTGAATCATGCTGTCACAAAAGTCTTTGGCCATTTGCCTAACAGTATTAAAAGTCTGAAAGACAGCCAACCAACATTTAAAAATAAATTAAAAGAATTTATGGATGACAACTCCAACTTAATAGATGAAGTTTTAGATGCGAAGTTGTACGTGGGTGGGGGGGGGGGGGGGGGGGTGTAAAAAAAAATATTTAACTGGCACGTTCCATATCATTATGAAATCTTGTATTCGTGATCTGTGTAACAAGTATTGATGTAATGTAATTGTAACTTGTTTGTGAAACTTGTGTCTTTCATTACATGTCCTCCGTCTCCCCTCAGATATATTAAAAATTAAAATTATTTCATTCATTATGAGAAAATGAGATGGTGTGGCATTGGGGGATGATAACCATAGGAATTCTAGTATCATAAATTCTTATGTGAAGTAATATAGGGAACAGCTTGACAGATACCAGGATTAGTGACCACAGGGTTGTTGTAGTGAGACTGAATTCTATAGAATGTACATCCACTGAAAATAAATGCAAAATAAATCTATTTAAAAAAAGGAGATAAAGATTTGCTTGCTGTTTCTAACAGTCTCCATCCCTTCCAATCTGACTATATAAGCGTAGACCAGATGTGGTTTGGATTCAAATAAATAGTATCAATGGCAGTTGAGAGATATATACCAAATAAATTAATAGAAGATGGTACTGATCCTCCATGATACTCAAAACAAGTGAGAACACTGCTGCAGCAGCAACAAAAAAACCATGCCAAATTTAAGAGAACACAAAACACCCTAGATCAGCAAAGTTTTACAGAAGCTCAAAATTTAGCATGAACTTCAATGTTAGATGCTTTTAATAGTTTTCACAATGAAGCGCTGTCTCAAAATCTGGCAGAAAACCCAAAGAGAATCCAATTGTATTTTAAGTAAACCAGCAGCAATATACAATCAGTACTTTCACTGTGTGATAACGATGTGATGTTACTGCTGACAGTGCCCTTAAGGCAAAATTCCTAAACACGGTTTTCCAAAACTCCTTTACTGAAGAAGATGAAGGAAATATTCCAGAATCTGAATCAGGTACAACTGGCAACATGAGTAACCGAGAAGTAGATATCCTTGGTGTAGTGAAGCAGCTTAAATCACTTAATAAAAGCAATGCATTTAGTTCAGATTGTATACCAGTCAAGTTCCTTTCAAAGTATGCAGATACAATAGCTCCATATTTAGCAATCAAACACAACTGCTCAGTTGTCAAAAGATCCATACCTTAGGCCTGGAAAGTTGTCCAAGTCACACCAATACTAAAAAAAGGAAATAGGAGTAATCCGCTGAATTACAGACCCACTAACATCAGTTTGCAGCAAGACTGGAACATACACTGTGTTTGAACATAATGAATTACTTCAAAGAAAACAATTTATTGACAGACAGTCCACACAGATTCAGAAGATGACATTCTTGTGGAACACAACTAGATCTTTATTCTCACGAAGTAATGAGTGTTATCGACAGGGGATGTCAAAAATTGCTTCCATGTTTACTAAATTTCCAGAAGTCTCTTTAGACACCATTCCTCACAAACAACTTTCAATCAAATTGTGTGCCTATGGAGTATCATCTCAGTTGTGAGATTGGATTTGTGAATTCTTGTCAGAAAGGTCACAGTTGATAGTAATTGAAGGAAAGTCATTAAGTAAAACGTAAATAATACATGGCATTGTAGGCCCTCTGCTGTTCTTGATCCACATAAATGATTTAGGAGACAGTCTGAGCAGCCCTCTTAGATTGTTTGCAGGTGGTGCTATCATTTACTGTATTTTAATGTCATAAGATAATCAAACCCAGTTGCAAAATGATTTAGACAAGACGAGATATCTGTACAATGTTAAAAGTGGAAATTGACTCTAAATATTGAAAAATGTGAAGTCATGCACATAATAACTAAATTTGGGATACGCAGTAACTCATTCAAATTTAAAGGTTGTGAATTCAACAAAATACTTAGAGATTACAGTTATTAATAACTTAAATTGGAATGATCATGTTGACAGTGTCATGGAGAAAGCAAACCAAAGATTGTTTTTTATTGGCTGAGCATTTAGAAAATGCAACAGGGCTAGTAAAGAGACTACTTACACTATTCATGTCTGCACTTTTCTGGAGTATTGGTGTGCGGTGTGGGATCTGCATTAGTTAGGAATGTCAAAGAACATGAAGAAAGTCCAAGGAAGGGGAACTTGTTTTGTATTGTCATGAAATAGGGGAGAGAGTGACACAGATATTATATGTGAATTGGGGTGGCAATCATTGAAACAAAGGTGTTTTTCATTGCAACAGCTCATCTTGTGAAATTTCGATCATCTTTTTCTCCTGAGAATGTGAAAAATTTTTTTGGTGCCCATTTATATAGGGAGAAATGATCATCACAATAAAATAAGAGAAAGCGGAGCTCACATGGAAAGATTGAAGTGTTCATTTTTCCTGTATACGTTTGAGAGTGGAATGGTAGAGAGGTGGCTTAAAGGTTGTTGAATGAACCCTCTGCCAGTGGCTTAATTGTGACTTTCAGAGTAATCATCTAGATGTAATTTATACCTCATCAACTGAATGATGATTACTACTTCAGCTGCTTACTACTTCTTGGGCCGTGTTCAGAGCAGCACTGATAAAGGTTATTAGATCCTGTTGCAAAGAGGTCACCAACAGCTTGGTCACAGTGTGTCCATCTCCTTTGTCAGCTTTTAGTGAGGTCAAGGAGGTTCAGTTAGAATCTGTTCTATGTATGGGTGGATTAGATTTTAACTTCCTAGGGTGAAATGGATACCGTGATAACTCAGTGCTTGAAATGAATATAAAAAAATGAAAGTGAATGAGCTACATCTGTCTCAAAAAGAACGTGGTGAGTAGTTTGCAATCTGTCCTAAGTTACTGGAATTACCAGACAAGTTTTACAAGTTTATGAGACGAAAGGAGAAACTTTCTGTTAAATAGTCGAGGTGATACCTGGTGACCCTGGAAAGCAAGATTACGAACACTCTGCCTTGCAGAATTTATTTGAATTTGTGCAGAAAT
This sequence comes from Schistocerca americana, assembly GCF_021461395.2. Classification (NCBI taxonomy): domain Eukaryota; kingdom Metazoa; phylum Arthropoda; class Insecta; order Orthoptera; family Acrididae; genus Schistocerca; species Schistocerca americana. The sequence continues at coordinate 673,212,572 of NC_060122.1, forward strand.
ACATCAGTTAACCTTCAATGACTGTCATTCAGCGTACTTGTGGAAGATAAAGTTTAGGATAAGGTATCATGAACACCTAAAGCACTGAAAAGTGGAAACACACAACCACATTTGCAAACCACTTCTGGCATAAAAACAGCAGTAAGTGGTAACAATAATTTGTAGGCAGATAATGCCCACCTACCACAACTCAAAAAAGATCCATTACAGTAACGTTAAGCATAAGATATGCCACCCTATCTTGAGAATATAATTTACGTCTAAAATTTCCGATAAAGAGTTCATCTGGTTGTGGTTTTTAGCAAACCTATTATTTCAATTGATAGATTCTGAACTATATGCCAATTATGATATTTTTCATCCTTAGGATGCACAAATTCCTCCTTTGACTAATGTACCAGTTTCTCACTGTCCACATTTCATGTTGTGTCAGCCGGTATAACTGCAGAAAACAAATTGATTTGAATTTCACCAATTGTTGTCTAAGGTATTTACATTCGGGTGACAAGATCGTTTACTTTATGAATGTCCATGTAGTGTTTTATAGTGGTTTACTGATTTGAAAAGATCAGCCATTTTTGGCTGATGTCAGACATTGTTGGAATTCACTGATTTCAGAGCCACTGTGACTGCAACCTTAGACTTCTTACTTTAGTAGCTTTGATGTCTTACCATAGATACCATACTTTGCATAGTTGCATAACTGCCTGACAGTTGTGTACCCTAACCTACATTTCTGTCTAAGAGACTGCAGTCATAAAACCTTTTGGAACTCCATTCTAGTAGTCAGTATTACACTTTTGGCAGTAGCTGCACTATCTCTGCCTCAAAATGTGCTTGGGTGATCTTCAATATGCGACACAAATATTTAGGATCACTGCCTTACACATTTCATATTTACACTCGGATAAATAATTTTGCCTGTAACTTCTTACTTTTAACAGGTGATATGTAATTTGAAAAGATAGTAACATGGTGCAATATTTAGTGACTGGTTCCAGATGTACTTTTGTTTAAATGTAAAATTATACACCTTAGTAAATGCATGCTCATTGTAGTCCTTCATTACAAAATTCAAAGATCCATAATTGGAGCCACATCTGTCATACCTGGGAACAACAATACACAAGGACGCAACAGAGAACAGTAACAGGTTCATTCCTATGTTACCTAAGTAGTAGACTCTGTTTCATCATTTAGCTACTAGTAAATGGCTGTTTTTCGTAAGCATTCTCATTTTTACTCTCACAGCTTACACAGGAGTTAGGAACTGAATGTGTTTTATAAGTGTTAGGGGGGAGAAGCGTACCCAAAGAACAACAGCTGGAAAAATCTCTACTGGTAGCCGTTCAAAGAAAGGCATCAGTTATCTCACAAGAATCAGTTTAAACCTTTAAATATCTTACTTTTGCTGAGAAACTAGATGTACTGTGGAATCTCACTTAATGAGCACCTCACATAACATGCAGTTTACATAATGAGCGAAACAAATCATACAAAAATGACTCACTTAACAAGCAATGTTTCGCATAACAACTGGTGATGGTTTATTGTGACGTCACCAGCCATTTGCTTGTGGTGGGGGAAACTTTCAACAATATTAACACTTTTCATTGTCGGCAGCGGCATATGACCAATGTTTTTAGTACATACTACAGTCTAGTTTTTTTGCTCATTCTGCTGCAATCTTAGTCTAGCTTGTGATCACATGTTTTTCTAAATTTGTGTTCACATAGTGTTTTTTTGTATGCAAATTTTAATAACCTTCATAGAAATGTCTCCAAAGGTAAAGCACCAAGAAGACGACCATAAGAGAAAAAAAATGACCTTAAAAAGTGAAACGTAAAATCACTGAAAAACGCGAATGTGGTGTGAGCATTGCTGATTTAGCATGCACATACAATCAGTCTACATCAACTGTTTGCACTATCCTCAAGAACAAGGACAACATTAAGGAGACAGATGCTTCAAAGGGAGTGACAAGAATACCTAAACAACGGTTTCGTACTCTGGACGATGTGGCAAGGTTGCTTCTTACATGAATAAATGAAAAGCAGTTGCAAGGGGACACTGTTAACAAGAATATCATTTGTGAAAAGGCAAGAATGATTTTTGCAGACCTTATTTAGAAGATGCCAGGATCAATAGTGACTGAAGAAGTGTTGAAGGGAAGCCGTGGGTGGTTTGAGAAGTTTAGGAGAAGAACCGGCATCCACAGTGGTGTGAGGCATGGTGAAGCAGCCAGCTCCATCACAAAGGTAGCGGAGAACTTAATCAGCAATTTCAAGATGATCATAGATTCTGAGGGTTACCTGCCACAACAAGTTTTTAATTGTGATGAGACAGGCGTATGCTGGAAAAAAATGCCAAAGCATACCTTTATAACAGCAAAGGAGAATGCATTGCCCAGTCGCAAGCTAATGGAAGACCATCTCACCCTGCTATTCTGTGCCAAACTGCTGCTTGTTTACCATTCAGAAATGCCATGCGCCTTCAAGAAGTCTAAAGTCTAGAAAAGCAGGTTAAATGTAATGTGGAGGTGCAGCAAGAAGGCTTGGGTGACAAGTGTGCGGGTTTTTTTTGTGGTTGGCTCAATGAAATGTTTGCTTCTTCAGTGAAAAAATATTTGCTTGAGATGATTCTGTCACACCATGTCATGCACAGTGCTGCTGCCCATTCTCCAGCCCTACAGGACCACCTCCTCGATGAATTTCAGTTCCTCGAGATCCAATTTCTGCCTCCCAAAACCACTCCATTATTCCAACCTGTGGACCAACAGATATTTCTAACTTTATGAAGCTCTACACTAAAGCACACTCTGAGCATTGCTTTGAGTTGACTGAAGCAACCAATCTCACTCTCAGAGGGTTTTGGAAATATCAATTCAATATAATTGCCTGCGTCAAGATGATAGAAAGGCATGGGAATGGGTTACCAAGGGAACTCTCACTTCTGCTTAGAAGAAGTTTTGGCTGGAGTGCTTTGTTGAATGTGACTCTGAGGCATTTGAGTAAGTACCTGTGGAGCCTGTAGCCAACAAGATAGTGTCATTGGCCAAGAGCGTGGGGCTAGAAGTGGATAACAATTATATCACTGAGCTTTTGGAAGATCACAGCCAAGAAATGACCACCAAAGAACTTACAGAGTTGCAGTGTGCTTCGCAGCAGGAAGTTGTGGAGAGAAGTTCTTCAGAGGTGGAGGAGGAGGAGGAGGAGGAGGAAGCAGTAACAGTAACAGCAAAGCAGCAATCTTCTGGCACAATAAGAGAAATGCTGGAAGCATGGGAATCAGTTGCCTCATACATTGAAAATCATCACCCTAATAAATCAGTGACTAAGCATGCTACTAATTTATTTGACAATAACACTGTGTCACGGTTTCGCCAAGTGTTGAAGCATTGGCAGAAACAATAGCTTCCCAGTAAAAAAGAATTACTTACATATAATGAATAATAAAGTCCACAGTACTGTGTGAATAATTTTCTTTGAGTAAATGACGTGAATAAGATAAAACTTTCAATACTTTTTCTGCATGGAACGCATTATCATATTTTACAATAATTTATATGGGATTAATTGTTTCGCTTAATGAGTGTGCTTTGCACTGCGAGTAAGATTCTGGAATGAATAACACGTGCTATGTGAGGTTCCACTGTACAAAAATATGCAACGTGCTTGTTGCAAGAGGTACCAAACCTGCCTCTTGTGGATACATTAGCATATATATCCACTCCTAGCGTAACATGGACTGCTTTGCTTATGTAGGCTGTATTATAGTATGCACAGATTTTTGTTTTTGTTTGTCCTTAGATAAATTTTTATTTTGTTCAGAAATTGCAACATATGCTAAAGGTTTCACATTAATTAGAGCCACAGAATCGCTGTCTTTTCCAAATGTCCTTCTGACAAAAAAGTGATTCTTGCAGCGGAAGTCAAAGGTTTTTGTTACTCTTGCGTTTCATGTTCCTGAGGTGATATTTCCATAGAAACTTTCATTCCCTAACATATATTTCTACAAGTCTAGCAAGAAGTGAAATAGAAATTTTTGTAGATACAGCTTTAAAATTTTTTTAATATAACAAAATATTTTCCTAACAATTTTCATCACCTGTTGCATCCCCTTAGGAGTTGTATTTCCAAAAATAGGAAAACATATTTTTTAATTTCTAACTGAAAAGTCAAATACCAATTTTCATGGGTGGAACTTTGAAAATGCTTTAGTAGTTCCATAATAATGATTTACTTCCAATAAGACTTCCACCCATTATTTCACACCCATAATGGTTAAATTTCCAAAAATGCTGAAACACATATTCCTTTATTTTTGACCGACAAACCAAATTCCAATTTCTGTAGGTCTACCTTAAAAAATGCCTTAATAGTGACATTTTCAAAAATCCTTTTAGCCCATATATAACCCCCTTGGGGTGTAATTTCAAGTTATCCATTCTTAAACGATGCTTATACTATAAGGTCAACACCCTCTCCAAATTTCAAGCTTATAGCCTTGGCAATATGGGCTGGGTGATGACAAGTCAGTCAGTCTGTCGGGCACAGCAGTCAAGGTACTGAATCCATAATGGTGAGGAGTAAAACTGTTAACAGTCTGACAAGGCATTGCTTTTGGTGATGGATGGTGTTGTTTTCGTGTGACCTTGATAATCTGCTCATTCAACCTGTTATGGAGGGAGCTGTGATTTAATGTCCAATTTGAACCAGAATGCAATTTGAGTATTTTTAATGCTTAGAAAATTGTGAGAAGCAAAGTGCATACAATGTCATGCAGAAGAAAACTGATTCTAACAGATATTTTGTACATAAAACAAAACTAACCTCCATACTTTTAAAGTTTCTTAAAGGTGAAACAGACCTTAAAAGCAGTGACGATCATGTGTAAGCAAGCAACAGGTGGCTTATTGTAAATTAGAGAAATAAGAGTTAATACAAGAGACCTACTGACAGCCTTTCTTTCTTCCTTTTATTCATACACCGTGTTTCGTAGATCTGATCTTTAGGGAAAATCCTTGGGGATGTGAAACATGTCAGGTTATACATTAGCAATTGACATACATCTTGTAGAAATAATATGTACCTTTTGTTAACGATAAACTATCTCTTTGCTGCTTAATACTATTTGCACATTTTCCAAAATGTCTATCTGTTGCACTCGTCCCAACATTTTACATATTGTTAGGAACAGTTTTTAACATTTTCTGGGGTTATGCTGTGCATTGTGTCCAGAGGGGACATGGCTTTGGTTTAGTCTGGTGGGCGCCAAATATTATATTCTTTTGTGAAAAAATATCTGACAGTCAAAGCTGTGTGACAAGTAACATTACTACAGAGGAGGAATCAAATGTGTGATCATAATAACTAAAGCAATTTTTCTGTATTCCTTAACACAGACCATGTATCACTTGATGATAACAGTAACATCTAGCCTTGGTACTGTGGAGAATAAATACATGGTGCACTAACTCTCTGATGTAGAAAAATGGGGCTATTGTTTCCGTGTTTCTTCCCATCAATTTTATTTCTTTCAATCATTGTAATGAAGAATCTTCCACTGGCTTGATTGTTGTGCTTAGTTTCCAGATGAGCTTTAAGACTGTGTTAGAAGATTTTTTTGTCATGTCATAAACTACAAAGTCACTAAAAATGTTTAACAGTATTTTTTAAACAAACAATTGTTCAGTAGAAGCACATATTTGGGGAACCTGTAATTATCACCCGTACTACTACAGGAAAGAAATTCTGATTACTGTAGTGTTCCCCATCAGAAGCAGTAGTACTTTCCATTCCAAGTACTATACACAACTCAAAGATAAGAAAATACCAATCCACAGAGCAAATGAAAGAATCCGGCAAGGTACTTGCAAGGGGTAGTCATAATATATCAATTATCATCTAAAAAAAAAGTTAGGTTATTAATTTTTGTTCGTTTGCAGGAACATGTTTGCAACCCCAATATACACTGAAATTCCAAAACCACTGTACCGCAGTACCACAGCACACATCTAGAAGAACCAAAATCAAATGGCAAACCCATCTAGACTTCATCGGCTGACTGTGCCATTTTGTTTTGGCTGCTGTAGATGCATGTAGTGGTACTGTGGCATGGGGATTTTAGTGTTACTAGGTCTGCAGACATGTACCTTCAAACAGTTTTCCTGTAACCAAATACACATTTACTATAAATTCTGCAAATTGTTTAGCTTTGTTCTTTGTACTAAAAATAAACATTTGCAGTTTGTTTGATATACAGAAGAAATGAGCCTGAATGGCCAGTCTAGCAAGAAATGAGCCTGAATGGCCAGTCTAGCAAAGAAAAACATCCACAAAGAAAATTGCTCTAAAATTTATGTATGAGCCCATAAAATACTGTAGCTTCTGTAAATAAACTGCAAATAAACTAAAGGATATCTTCACATATCATTAAAAATGAAAGAAACTGTTATTCACTTAAAACATGGAAGATGTCAGAGCTCTGCCATTGAATGACATGCTCAGATTTAGGGCTACTGGTACTCCAGTAGAGAAGAAATTAATTGATTGCTGCTGCTATGGTTAGAAAACCTAGTTAAAATGCTCTTACAATTTTGTATGAGTTTATAAAGTGACAAACTTTGACAGGTTATAAAGAATGTTAGTTGTGTATGTGGGCTACAGTAATGATCATCGTGTTGTGGGCCTAACCACTGAGCCTGATACTTGTTTCTACTGTTAGAGTGCTTACACTTTCGCATTTTGTTACTTGCACTCATTTGATAATTCTTCACGATTTACTGAATTGTAAGTAATTGACATAATACGAACTGCTTATGTCCATTTGGTTGGTTGCACTGGAAACACTTTCAGAACACTTTCCAAAATAATTCTGGCTTTATTCTTATGAAACACGTTTTTCTTTCCATTGTTGTCCTTTCCTTAGACTCGTGCATTTGCTGGTTTCCAAGGAGTGTCTAACCTCAGAATTTTTGTCTAACTTTTAGTTTGTGCTTTGTAGCGTTCCGTATCCACGCTCTGAAGCCTACCACTATGTTGTTGTGTCCTAGGGCATACTGCCGCCCCACTGATGCAACAATGGTTGCTTTCTGTCTACACATGGTATGAAGAATTCTGATTTCAATGTGTATCAGAACTGAAATATCTCCTGATCTCCATGTAGCTTTCAACAAACACTCTTAGATAAGTGACCTCAACCATACATCTTCTGTTCCAACCTCTTTCCCCTGTTACCTAATTCTTATGCTTACAGAAACAAGTACATCAGCTATGGGCATGGTTAGTAATTGCACACATCACGGCTATACCTTACGCTGATACTGGTTTCAATGTGGACATCCTCTAAGAGGTCAGGTCTGTTCGTTCCCCCCAGGGGGTTCACTACTCTTTTGTGGATACGTGCGTAGCAAGCACGGGACCCCGAGCTAATGTGGCCCTCCTTCCTCTCCGGGCTGCATACCCTCCCTTTCCGCATCCTTCCCCGTCCCCCATCTTCGCCCCCCCCCCCCCCCCCCCCCACCTCTGGCTCTTTCCTTCCCTTTCTCCCCCTCTGGGAGTATGGTTTGTGCCTACGTCCGGAGACGGCCGCTCGAAACTGTTACAAATTCCTTGCTTTCTACACTTGCAAGTCTTCGTCCTTCCTCTGTCCTTCTCTTTTCCTTCCCTCTTCTCTTTGCCCTTTTCTCCGCTGCGGCGTTTGAGACCCCTCTTCTTTCCTTTCCCTTTCTCTTTTTTCCTTCCTGGGCGTGTCTGAAGGCCGACCCACGCACTTCCATCCGTTGCCGGTGACGGGGTAACGCGTAATTCCCCGCCCCGGGTAGACAGGTAGGACACGTACATTCCCCCTGGTAACTGCCAGGCCCAGGGAGGGGTGATTACCCGAGCTGATACCTTCCGAAAGTGCCGATTGGTCCCTCCGTCCGTTTGTCGGGAGGTGTGACCTGAGGTGTGAACAATCACCTAAGGCGGGAGTGCCCTCAGAGAGGGCCCCCACAAGGGAGGAGCGCGCCATCGGAGACGCCGGTAATCATGGGGGATTCTTCCGCAATGGTTTCCTCACCTTCCACTATGTCTGCTCACAAGCGTAAGTTCACTGAGTCTCAGCCACAGACAGTTCTTCCATCGTTGCCACAGTTCCTTGTTGTTTCTCGGTCTGACGAAGGTCACGTCTTCTCCACGGTCAACCCTTTCATTATTCAGAAAGGTGTCGACGCAATTGCAGGTCCTGTAAAGTCTTGTTCCAGATTACGGAATGGCACCCTGTTGTTAGAAACAGTCAGTGCCCTCCAGGCACAAAAATTGCTGCGTACCTCACTACTACACACCTTCCCTGTCCGGGTGGAACCGCACTGTACTTTAAATTCCTCGTGTGGAGTCATTTATACACGCTCCCTCGATGGATTGTCAGACGAAGAAATTCAGCACTACCTGTCTGACCAGGGCGTAACGGCTGTTCATAGGGTTATGAAAAGGGTTGACATGAACATCATTCCAACCCGCACTGTCTTCTTGACATTTGACAAAGTTCAACTCCCATCGAAAATCAAAGCAGGCTATGAGATAATTTCTGTTCTCCCTTATGTCCCAAACCCTACGCGTTGCTATCGGTGTAAGCGGTTCAATCACACCAGCCAGTCCTGTTCCAATCCGGCCAAATGTGTTACGTGTGGCAAGGATGCCCATGAGGGTGCTTGTCCACCTCCATCCCCTCGCTGCATCAACTGTATGGGTGACCACGCTGCTTCCTCTCGAGATTGCTCCATTTTTAAGGACGAAAAGCTCATCCAGGAAATAAGAGTGAAGGAAAAGGTGTCGACCTTTGCTGCTCGAAAATTATTCGCCAGTCGACAGCCCACTGTGCCTCAGACAGGAAAATACAGCACTGTCCTTGCTTCTCCTCGGCCAACCAAGGAGGCGGCCACGCAGACTTGCGACCTCACCTTTAGTGCCACGGTCGTCAGATCGGCCAGCGCAAAGATCGCCCGTTCAACCTCACCACTTTCGCCTGCCCACTCTATGGCTCACCCTTCGTCAGGTTCTGCTAAATCTCGAGCCCAAAAGTCAGACATCAAGACTTCAAAAAAAGAGCATACTCGTGAAGAGTTTTTACGTACCGCAACTTCCCAACCATCGGTTCCTCCTTCATCTAAACATCATACTTCCAAGAAGGCTACAAAGAAACCCAGTCCCTCTCCTTCTCCGCCAAGGCATGTCCCATCTACAGCACCACCTGGCGGAAATCGCCCTCGGCCGTCTTCTGTGTTGCCGAGGCGCACTGCTGGTGGCCGATCAACCGGCCGATTGCTGGTGGCAGGAGCTGCTCCTGACCAACCCATGGATCAGGATCTTCTGCCCTCGGCTGAATGCCATTCCGTGCTGTCGGTCGCAAGCTCTGAGCAGTCGTTGAGTTGACAGCACCCTTGGTCACATTCCTCCATTTTCTGTTCACCCTATGTCCATTATCCACTGGAATATCCGCGGTATTTGAGCCAATCGGGATGAATTGTCGATCCTCTTACGATCCTACTCGCCAGTCATCTTCTGTCTTCAGGAAGCAAAGCTGCGTCCCCATGACCGCTTTGTTCTCCCTCATTTTCAGTCCGTCCAATATGATCTCCCCTCTGTTGAAGGCACTCCAGCACATGGAGGACTCATGATTCTTCTCCATGAAACTCTCCATTATTACCCAATCCATTTAAACACTTCCTTCCAAGCTGTCGCCGTCCGTCTTTCCCTTTCTGGATACACGTTCTCTCTTTGCACTGTATACATTCCATCGTCCACACCAATGGCACGAGTTGATCTCCTTCATCTTCTCGGTCAGCTTCCACCCCCCTATTTGCTGGTTGGGGACTTCAATGCCCACCACCCACTTTGGGGATCTCCACATCCTTGTCCATGTGGCTCACTATTGCTAGACGTCTTCCACCAAGTGGATCTAGTTTGCCTCAACACTGGGGTCCCTACATTTTTGTCTGCCTCCACGACAAATTTCTCTCATTTGGACCTTGCGGTCGGTACCGTTCCGCTAGCTCGGCGCTTCGAATGGTTCGCCCTTTATGATACACACTCGAGTGACCACTTTCCATGTGTCCTTAGACTGCAGCCTCAACTGCCTTACATGCACCCGTGACGCTGGAAGTTTGCCCAAGCTGATTGGACACTTTTTTTGTCTCTAGCGACATTCGATGACCGTCACTTTCCCAGCGTCGACGATGACATCACACATATTACCGATGTTATTCTTACAGCTGCAGAACATTCAATACCACGCACCTCCGAATTGCCCCGGCGCCCCCCAGTTCCTTGGTGGAACGAGGCATGCCGTGACGCAATACGTGAGCGGCGATGTGCTCTCCACGTTTTCCGCCACCATCCTACTTTGGCCAACTGTATCCTCTATAAGCAATTCTGTGTGCGATGCCGTCGTGTCATCCGCGATAGCAAGAAGGCAAGCTGGAATTTCTTTATTAGCTCATTTAACACCTTCACTCCCTCCTCGGAAGTTTGGAGTCGGCTTCGACGGTTCTCAGGCGCGCCTAGTTTCTCCTCGGTCTCTGGGCTCACTGTCGCGCATGATACATTAGTGGACCCCGTCGCAATTTCTAACTCGTTGGGTCAGCACTTTGCTGAGATTTCGAGCTCTTCAAATTACCCGCCAGCGTTTCTCCCGAAGAAACGTGCAGCAGAAGTGCGACCTCTTACTTTCTCCTCTCAAAATCGCGAAAGCTACAATACTGTTTTCTCCATGCAGGAACTCCAACATGCACTCTCTTCTTCTCGCTCCTCTGCCCCAGGACCGGATGGTATCCACGTCCAAATGTTGCTGCATTTATCAACCCATAGTCTGTGTTACCTCCTTTGCCTTTATAATCGAATTTGGACCGACAGTACTTTTCCCAGACGATGGCGGGAAGCTATCGTCGTTCCTGTTCCAAAACCTGGAAAGAACAAACATCTCCCCTCTAGCTATCGCCCCATTTCTCTCACGAGTAGTGTCTGTAAGGTTTTGGAGCGTATGGTGAATTACCGTTTAGCGTGGTGGCTGGATTCACGCAGTCTTTTAACACCTGCCCAATGCGGATTCCGAAAGCATCGTTCTGCAGTTGACCATCTTGTTGCTCTCTCCACTTATATCATGTACAATTTTCTCCGGAAACGCCAAACAGTAGCAATATTTTATGATCTGGAGAGAGCATACGATACCTGTTGGAGGACAGGCATCCTCCGCACACTGTTCTCTTGGGGCTTTCGAGGTCGGCTACCCCTTTTTCTTCGCGAATTTATGGCAGAGCGCACATTTAGGGTGCGGGTGAACACTACTCTCTCCCGTACTTTCTCCCAAGAAAACGGGGTACCCAAGGGCTCCGTGCTGAGTATTGTACTGTTTGCCATTGCCATAAATCCAATTATGGATTGTCTCCTTCCTGATGTCTCGGGCTCCCTCTTTGTGGACGATTTTGCGATCTACTACAGCTCTCAACGGACCAGCCTTCTTGAACGACGTCTTCAAGGATGTCTCGATCGCCTCCACTCTTGGAGCATCGAAACCGGCTTCCGTTTTTCTCCCAGTAAGACCGTTTGTGTTAATTTTTGGCAACGTAAGGCGTTTCTTCCGCCCTCCTTACATCTAGGTCCTGTCAACCTTCCATTTTCAGACGTCGCTAAATTCTTGGGTCTTATGTTTGACAGAAAACTGTGCTGGTCCTCCCATGTTTCCTATCTTTCGGCTCGCTGTCTGCGATCCCTCAACACCCTCCGTGTCCTGCATGGTACCTCCTGGGGAGCGGACCAAGTGGTCCTTCTCCGCCTCTATCGCGCCTTAGTACGCTTGAAATTGGACTATGGAAGCATAGTCTACTCCTCTGCTCGGCCGTCTATTCTTCGGCGTCTCGACTCTATCCACCACCGTGGATTACGTTTAGTGTCTGGAGCTTTTTACACTAGCCCTGTGGAAAGCCTTTATGCTGAGACTGCTGAACCTCCGCTGTCCAATCAGTGAGCAGTCTTTCTGAGTCGTTATGCTAGCCATCTGTCTTCCATGCCTGCTAATCCAGCCCATGACCTTTTTTTCGACGCCTCCTTTGATGTAGGGTATGCAGGCCGCCCCTCCTCCCTACTACCACCGGGAGTCCGCTTCCGTCAACTGCTCCATTCTCTTTCCTTCCGCTTTCCTAAAACCTTCTTGACAACTTGGGGTACAGCACCGCCTTGGCTCCGTCCCCGGATTTGCCTGCTCCGTGACCTTTGTCGATTTCCCAAGGATGGTACCCCTTCACTTGTTTATCGTTGGGCATTTGCTGCTCTATGTGCACAAATGACGGACGCCACATTTATTTACACCGACGGCTCGAAAACATCGTTAGGTGTAGGGAGTGCCTATATTGTTGGCGACACCCCAAATTGATTTCGGATTCCCGACCAGTGTTCGGTTTATACTGCGGAGCTTTACGCTGTTCTCCAGGCTGTCCACTACATCCGCCGCCATCAGCGGATACAGTACGTTATCTGCTCAGATTCTCTCAGCTCTCTCCTCAGTCTCCAAGCTCTTTATCCTGTGCACCCTTTGGTCCACGGGATTCAGGACTGTCTGCACTTGCTCCACCTGGGGGGCGTCTCGGTGGCATTCCTCTGGCTCCCGGGACATGTTGGTATCTGTGGAAATGAGGCGGCCGATATTGCAGCCAAGGCTGCAGTCTCTCTTCTTCGGTCAGCTATTCAATCGATTCCCTTCGCCAATCTACGGAGCGTTTTATGTCGTCGTGTTGTTCATTTATGGCACGCGCATTGGTCGACACTTCCCCATAATAAATTGTGGGATGTGAAAGCTCTTCCTTGTGCTTGGACCTCTTCCTCCCGAACGCGTCGTCGGGAGGAGGTAATTTTAACTCGACTCCGGATAGGGCACTGTCTTTTTAGCCATCGACATCTTTTAAGCAGCGATCCTCCCCCACTATGTCCCCACTGCTCTCAGCTGTGGATGGTAAGACACCTTTTAATTGAGTGCCCCTATTTTAATCCGTTACGTTCCCGTCTACAGCTATCGCCTGATATATCGTCAATTTTAGCAGATGACACGTGCTCAGCCGACCGCGTTCTCCAGTTTATTAGTGCCAGTGAAATGACGTCAGTCATTTGAACCTTTTTTGTGGGGACAACCAACCCCTTTCAGTAGTGGATTTTTAAGCCTTCCTTCTGCTTTTAGTTTCTCCAATTTTATGACTTTCGTTCCCATTGCTGCTGGTTTTCAATTTCGGTTTTTCACTGTTTCCTAAGTCACGGACCGGGCGCTAATGACCATAGCAGTTTTCCACCCTAAAACCAAAACAAAAAAAAAAAAGTCTGTTCGTTGCGGTTAGATTAAATATTTCCATCATGTGTGGGCTTCTGAACAGTCCTTTGAAGGTATTCTCAGAGAACACATGTACTATTGTTTTGCACAGTGGATTGTCAGGCCCACTGCTAACAACACTGTAATTATTCCAATTCATTGTTGGGTGATAGTCTCCTCCAATAATAATGCCAGTATGATGAGGAATTTTTAGTAATAAATTTAGGTTTTTCTCTGAAGTTTTTGGTTACATATGTAGGTGAGTCTCACTGGTCTGTAGAAGGATGTGATTATAGGTTTATGCCCGCTCTTGATACTGAATCATGTCCAGACAATCTCGCATGCAGTTTCAATTTCTTGAGTTTCTTGTCTACTCCATCTGCCATTTACCTATCATTGGATGTCTGTTTAAATTATTCCCAAGTATCTCACTGCTATGAATTTTGGATTTTAACCAGCCTTCTGTACCTAGTATAATCTGAGCTCCACAAAGCACTTCAAAATACAGTAGTACTTTGTCGTAAATACTTTGGCTCTTAATCACTAGAATATTTATACTCTCATCTATAAGAGCCATTTCTTTGCATCTTATACTGATACTTCCACGTCCCCTAGAGCTATCATTATATGCACTGGATGGAGAGTCATCTAATCTAAAAAGACTCTGTGTGAACTCCACACAGTCAGCTACCTGGTTAGCACTCTCTGATGTCTTGTGCACACCTGACCCATTTAGGAGGACCCTACAGTTCTCAACCCTATGGCACAACTCCGGGAGATCACAGCACCTCACTTGTCACAGTACCATCAAGGTCTCTGGTTCAGTCCTTCCACTTGAGTCAAACATAAAAAAAACATCCTACAAAAGCTTTTGAGCATATGTGTCAACCAAGTATGATGGGAAGTATTTCACACAACCAAAGACAATTGTACATTTTTAATGTGATTCGACCGCCTGAACAATTAGCACACCAAAAGTGAAAGGAAGTTGTGTCAGGTAAGACTTCTTGTTTGAAATGCTTATTGATGAAAATGTTTTGTCCCAGCAGTTTTGTCCCTGCATAACTGATGCAGGAAGTAATACTACCATATGCTGTTGCTAGTTTCCAGATTGAAAATGGTAAGGAGAGACTTTCACATAGATGCCTAGCCCAGTTCTTAACACTTTTATCACAGTACCCATACATAACCAGTCGCACACACCCTGGCATCCCTACCCCAGTCAACCAAGTGTCTACAAGCTGCCTGAAGGTAATCTTGTTTGTAACTCAAGCTGTTTCAGCAAATAATGTGAAGGTAGATCATTGGCCTAATGCTAAGGGGCTGCACTATGGTTGTCTCCATCTATTGGTGATAGAGAGAAGTACAAGGGGAGAGCTGTTTGCACTTCATTCACAAGTGTTTACGAGAGTAGAAATAGAGTTACCAATCTGACAGGGAGATTTTGGTTATTTATATGGAGATCCAGGATCAGAAATAGAAGCTACTGAGAGAGAGGATTTGTCCTTCCCAGACAAAAGAACAAGCAGTGAATCACTCACATATGTGTTGCAGTTGTCTGTTAAATGTGTAACTCGTTCTTGCGTTTTGTACTGTGAGCGATGTTAACATCTTTATTTCCACATGTGATTTCTGAGTGCTGATCTAAGCAGGCAGACAGTGATACAGACTGATCACTGTCTTTATTACCTTGTTGTGTGGACATCTCTAAGGAATCTGAGTGAGATTAGTTGAATCTCGACAATTGGTGACAACTAGAAATATTCCAGGAAGAAGTTGACGTAGGCTCCCAGTTTTCAGACATCACTGAAGAGTTCAGTTATTTTACTCTTTCCTTTGGTGGCTACATGAGGTACCACATCACAAGTGAAAGGAATCGATATGCCGGTAACATTACTGCAGCAAAGAAACAAAGAAAATCTAAAAATAAACTCTGTTGTAAATGATCTATAGTAAATTCGTGCAAAATTTACTGATATTTTTCTATATTATTTTATATTATGTGAGTCCTCAAATTGCCAAAAATTAGTCATTACTGGTCAACAGACTTGTTTTTGCAGGCAGGATTTGTGAGCAAATAACTGAATCATGATTGATTTTGTACTGTATTGTACAAGGGTGGTTTGAAAAGTTAGCGGAATCACCAAGAGAGGTCAGCACAAGTGCAACAAGTTGTTCACATGACATTCATTGGACTGTTACCTGTAAACACATGCCACATTAGTGCTCTTGGATGAGAGGTGTGGTGGTAATGTGGCTCTGTTGTTGTTCCCACATAGTGATTTATGAAAATGGTAGAAGTCAATATTCGAGCAGTGATTAAGTACTTCGTAAAGAAAGAATGAAAGCTAAGTACATTCATGCAGATTTCCAGAATACACTGGGGGCTCTGCTCCATTATATTCAACTGTTGCCAAGTGGACAAATGAATTTAAATTTGGTCAGGAGAGCTTAGATGATGATCCTTGCAGTGGTCGGCCAAGATGTGCCAGTACTTCAGAAATCATTGCAAAAGTGCACAAAATGATCATGGAGGATTGCCAATTGAAAGTGTGTGAAATTGCTCACGTTTGCAGATGTCACCTGAAAGGGCATATCACATTTTAACTGAAGAATTAGAAATGAAAAAATTATCTGCAAGATGGGTGCTGCGACTCTTGCTGGATTAACGTGCGCCCACACACGTGCCATCACCATGGTGAAATTACATGAACTAAGGTATGAATTGTTGCCACAGCCACCTTATTCACTTGATATGGCTCCGTCATACTTCCATCTCTTCCCAAAACTGAAAATTTTTCTTGGTGGACAAAGATTCACTTCAAACAAAGAATTGATAGCCGGAGTTGACAACTATTTTGCAGGCCTGGATGGGGTCAAGGGACTGGAACATCATTGGACCAAGTGTATTAATCTACAAGGAGAATACATTGAATAATAAAAAAAAAATTCAGTGATGTAAGTACTTTCTTTTCTATTCCGTTATGAGAACTTTTCAAACCACCCTCGTACATCAGCCTTGCATCCCATGTGCTTCCACGATTACCATATCAAAATTAATTACATTAGAACCACATAAAATACTCTCAGTTACACGTGACTTTTAAGTGATCTTTACTATTTTCATGAAAGCAAACAGAAAGACATTTGTACCATTCACGAGAGAGAGTGTAAAATTTTTGTTTTGCAGTTTTCATAGTTTCTTGTCCTAATTATATCGTGTAGTTGAACTGTGTACTCTAAAATAAACTAATATTACTGTAACATATTTAGTTTTCCCCTTTAAAAAAGGAATTCAGAATTATGCCAGTATACGGGCTAATACTGAGTATAGTTAGAGGCGGTGTTTTGGCATTATGTACACTATGTGATCAAAAGTATCCAGACACCTGGCTGAAAATGGCTTACAAGTTTGTGGCACCCTCCATTGGTAATGCTGGAATTCAATATGGTGTTGGCCCACCCTTAGCCTTGATGAAAGCTTCCACTCTAGCAGGCATACATTCAATCAGCTGCTGGAAGGTCTTGGGGGATGGTGGCACATTCTTCATGGAATGCTGCACTGAGGAGAGTTGGTGAGGCTGGTACAAAGTCGGTTTTCCCAAACATCCCAAGGGTGTTTTTTTAGGATTCAGGTTAGAAACCTGTGCAGGCCAGTCCATTACAGGGATGTTACTGTTGTGTAACCATTCCGCCACAGGCTGTGCATTATGGACAGGTGCTTGATCGTGTTGAAAGATGCAGTCATCATCCTCAAATTGCTCTTCAACAGTGGGAAGCAAGAAGGTGCTTAAAACATCAATTTAGGCCTGTGCTGTGATAGTGCTATGCAAAACAACAAGGGGTGCAAGCCCACTCCGTGAAAAACATGACCACATCATAACAGTACCGCCTCCGAATTTTACTGTTGGCACTACACACACTGGCAGATGATGTTCGCCGGGCATTCACCATACCCACACCCTGCCATCGGATCGCGACATTGTGTACCATGATTCGTCACTCTACACAACGTTTTTCCACTCTCCAGTCGTCCAATGTTTATGCTCCTTACACCAAGTGAGGCATGATTTGGCATTTACCGGCATGATGTGTGGCTTATGAGCAGCCGCCTGACCGTGAAATCCAAGTTTCTTCACCTCCTGCCTAAATGTCATAGTACTTGCTGTGGATCCTGATGCAGTTTGGAATTCTTGCATAGTGGTCTGGATAGATGTCTGTCTATTACACATTACGACCCTCTTCAACTGTCACAATCTCTGTCAATCAACAGATGAGGTCGGCCTGTACACTTTTGTGCTGTACGTGTCCCTTCATATTTCCACTTCACTATCACATTGGAAACAGTGGACCTAGGGATGTTGAGGAGTGTGTAAATCTCGCATACAGATGTATGACACAAGTGATACCCAACCACCTGACCAAGTACTAAGTCCGTGAGTTCCGCAGAGCACCCCATTCTGCTCTCTCACGATGTCTAATTACTACTGAGGTCGCTGATATGGAGTACCTGGTGGTAGGTGGCAGTACAATGTACCTAATATGAAAAACGTATGTTTTTTGGGGGTGTCCGGATACACATATAATGTACATATTAACTTAATACATGGTATCTGTTGTAGGCTTTATACTGTAAATTTCTTTCACATGTGTATACTAAGTTCTATTGATAGACTCTGAATGTGATAATATTGCCATCCAGTTGATAAAGATCCCAACCATTGTATGTATCTTGCATTCATAAGATACAATGTGGTGTGAAGAAGATATACAGGGCGGAGAAAAATTGTGTCATGAAATTTTAACCCTGGATAGCTGATGCCAGTAGGAACCAAAATTACTAGTGTTCTGTTGGTTGACAATACACCTTTTTTAAACTGTGGGAACTTAGTGCCACGTGCTCCGAGTGGATGTGGGATTGCCCTGTTGCTGTTCGTCGGTTGACGGGCAGTGCTATGGTTGTCGGTTCACACATACAAACATCCCTCGCATTGTCACTACCCCAACATGATACACACAAGTGTCGAATAGGTTTTGCTGTTTGTCTCCACGTCACGTCAGAGGCATTCCCAGATAAGCTTTGCTTCAGAGCACACACATGTTGGTCGGTTGGTTGGTTGGTTGGTTTTTGGGGTTCAAGGAACCAGACTGCAAGGGTCATCAGTCTCTCACACACAGATCACCTGTACTTTATTCATACAGTAAGTATGGCGGCACAGTATTTGTTTAAAGAACAATGAGATTTGGTTTTTATTTATGGACTAGCCGACTGTAATGTGCATGAAGCTGATGGTTGTATGAGGAGTGGTACCCAACAAGATGCCACCCCCACCCACAAACATTTAACAACAATTCACCTGCGATGTGGCAAAACAGGATCATTAGCGGGTTATGAAAGTGATGCTGGGAGACCTTGAACATGATGGGATGCTGCATTTGAAGAGACTATTCTCAAGTGCTTTGAGGAAGCACCTACGACAAGTACTTGAGCAGTTGGATGACGTGGGGTCACTCATTGGTTAATCTGGGGGGATTTGAGGGCTGACAGCCAGCATCCATTTAGTTTCCACCCTATCGAAGACGTAAAACCTGTGGTGGACTATGAACACAGGCTAGGGTTTCGCCAGTGGTTTCTGTGACGTGTTGCATGAGAGCCCAACTTCCCCGCCGTCGTGTTGTTTACCGACGAGTGCACCTTCCATCGGGATTGCCTTTACAATACTCGAAACGTTCATTACTGCGCAAGGGGAAATACTCATGTCACTTATGTCCATGGACACCAGGAATGATTTTTGCTCTACATTTTGGCAGGCATTGTGGGTGACAATCTGATTGGGCCAGCCGTCTACCTCCTCCACTTACCAGGCAATTTACCTTGACTTTTTGCAAGAAACTCGACGCGGCATGCTGGGAGATGTTCCCCTGGACATCTGGCTATGCATGTGGTTGCAGCATGATGGGGCACCTGCACATAACAGTCGTGCTGTGCGCATATATTTAAATGAACTTTTTGATGGCCGGGTAATTGGCAGAGGCCCTTCTCGGACACGGCACCTGTGATCACCAGACCTCACACCACTGGACTTTTTCCTGTGGGGATTCTTCAAGGTTCCAGTTCACCCAAGTGGACATGAACCACCTAGAAATGAAGAGGAATTAATGGGTCACATTCAACATGCCACAAATCATGTCAGGGCAATGCCAGGAATCTTTGAAAGAGTTCGACAAAACACCATTTGACATTACCAAGCTTGTGGCATGTCAGAGGGTTGCCAGTTTGAGCACCTGCTATAAGTAAACAATGTCCTAGCTACAAAAAAGGCCCTTTTCAGTACTGACACAATTTGTACGGTTTTGTTCCCGTTATTCCTTATCATGAAACTACAATGGATGTGTCGGGACCCTGGCTGATTCACCCCCAGGGTGGAAGGCTAGCATCCTATCACTGAGCATGTCGGCCGCCTTGGATACATCGCAATCGCCTGCAGGCAAAGCATTCATAGTCATGCGTTGTCCAGAGCATCCAGCAACAGTGCAGTCCCATGGCCAATTGGAGCTCATGGTGTACCAAGTTTCCGTAGTTTAAAAATTGCGTGTTGTCGATCTACACAACATTTGTAAGTTTGGCTCCTAATGGCTTCAGCTATCTAGGGTTAAAATTTCGTGACACACTTTTTCTCTACCCTGTATATACTAGGTCCTTTTACACTGATTGCCATATACCAGTTATAATTATAGCATCATTAGGTGAGTGTTACTTCAAGTCCATAATTTAGCAACCTAAGTTATGGACATACATGTGATGCAAGAAATAGCTTGGAAAAGAGATGGCGAAAGTAAAAAAACTGTATTCTACACTACTGTCATTTTATAATAATACCACACAAGTCCAGGTATTTATGGCACCTGTTTAAAATGTTCTAATTTCATGCCTCTTTTAAAGCAAGAGGCATTCCAATGTACAAACTCTGTGAAGTTTTTAAAGTGTGACATGGTGGTGAGAATATCTTACTTACCTTGCTCAGCTGTCACATTTCTGCTGCAGAGATGATTTGGCAGACATATACATCGCAGTATTTCATTGTCACATAGCAGAACCATTTTGCTTATTGTATTTTTATTGTCTTTCCAGGAGGATGGAGCGGAACTCCTTCCACTGCCTGCAGTCATACCTGCAGCTGCTGACATGCAACTGTATGCAGCACCTGCTCGTCGGCGTCACTCTGTGCCACTCAGTGCTCCTCAGCCACCACCAGTATCACGGACCGTTATCCGGCGGGAAAGCCTCCCTCCCCCTCCTCCACCACGTAGCCCTCGAAGGAGAGGCTCCCCCCTACCACCTCCATCAGTTTCACCTCTTTCACCTGCTGTCAGCCCGCAACTGCTGGATGAGCCATCACTATCACCACCACTTTCATCTAGCAGTAGTAGTGGTGCAGGAGCAAATCAGCCACCCCCAGCAGACCACAGTGCTGAGAACTTGCTACCAGAACCGAGCATTGCTAGTATTACAACCAGCACTGAGGCTAGCCGACTGTCGTCTGTCCTTCGAGGTTCTGTGCCATCTTCCTCAGGAATGAGAGGTGCAACTGCTACGTTAACACGTCAGCAGACCTTTCCCCCTCTGCAACCTTATGTGAGGGCACGCTACTCATCTGCAGCATCAGCATCGGCAGCAGCAGAACTGTCAGAGGCCGCGTCAGACTCCTCTGATCCACCAGCATCACCGCCACGACGTGCATCTCTCGCAGCACCACTTCGAGAACGCTCACATCAGCCACAACAGCACTGCAAACGTGAACAATCTGACTGTCCTAGTGTTGGTTCATTTTCTGGCTATAGTCACACAGATGGCAGTGCTCCAGCAAAGCTGCCAAAACTGAGTCCACCTCCACAGTCTCAGTCACCAACTGAGCCTGCATCTGACTCAAAAGGTGGCCTGTGGGAAAAGGAAAACGTTGATCCTGATGAAATATGTCGGTCTGCAGCTCTGCGAAGGAATGGTGCACAGGTATCTATTGGCCAAATTTTCACTTTTTCCGCTTTCTGATTTCTGACTCGCACCAATTTAAGTGACTCCTACACTCCTATACTTGTAAATATTCTTCAGTAGTATTGTTACTAGATCTGAAATTTCTTCTGTCTTTACAGCATATTCCACTAGCACTGCATTAAGCTATTTCTCCATTATATTCAATTAGCTTCTGCTCCTCACGTGCATGAAACTGTATACAAAAATTAATATACAGGATTTGTAGCTGATTTTTAAATTGTATAGACATGGAGGTTAAGTTCACACAAGATACTTGTTATTTATGGAATGGTACAGATCTTGACTACCAAGTAAACGTGGCTGCATGTTAATGTTGTTCATATGTTTTATTATTAAATTTTTTTTTTTTGCATGGGCTGGATTTCAGGGCATATCATTCACTCATTCACACAGGAATGTTGTGTGTGTGTGTGTGTGTGTGTGTGTGTGTGTGTGTGTGTGTGTGTGTGTTTGCGTGTGTGTGTGTGTGTGTGTGTGTGAGAGAGAGAGAGAGAGAGAGAGAGAGAGAGAGAGAAAGAGAGAGAGACAGCAAAGACCTGTAACACGTCCAGGTGTAAAAGATTCTTCTTATTGACTAGAGAATTTGTAAACCATGGCAATATGGCTCAACATCACTTATAGTAGTGTATATTGAGAATGACAAATTCAAAGTTCATAAAAACTTATGTCCAGCAGAAACAGGACCAGATTAGCAAATTATGACCTTCTTGGCCTATCTAATGCATTGTATTGAGTCATCTTATTTACATAAGCAGCTTATGCATTTAACATTGGATAAGTCAGCATTGTACTACAGAAAGGATGAAATAATTATTGCTAAATATTGTGCCTACCACAACATGTCCAAAATAAGGAAGGTATTTATGAAGAGGAAACATAAAAATATTAGAAGTGACACTATATGCAAAAACAATACTGATAATTCATAAACACCCTATTATTGAGAAGGAAGAATGTAATTGTAATAACAATGTGACAGTAATGAGTGGTCAAAGATAACAGGAGTGTTCATCCTATGCCACTGTGAATCCATTTATTCACCACATGAAATGTTTCATTAAAGACAACTTTCATCAACAGTTATGGTTAGGTGAATGATTACACCATTCCCACAAATGTATGACCAACATTTGTAACATAGCAAAGAAATGCATGGGAAAGCTTATAATTAGTATGCAAGCAGGTTACATTTTATGCATTTTTTGTCCATAACAAAAAGATGCAATGTACTCAAAAAACAGTCATCTTAGCCCATACTGTTATTGCCAGGGGATAGCAAGTGTGTGAAATATTTTAAAAATAGTAAAATTTTGTGCTTAAAAAAACTATATTCATATATTTAAGTTTCCTCCTTCCCCCCTAAGTGCACCTAACTCGGTTTCAACTTTCTTGTCTTTTATTGTAATGTAGATATTCATTCCAACAATTTGGAATATCTGGGTAAGTGCAAAGGAAAGAGTATGAAAAGCAAGAAAAGAGGTCTAAAATTTTTTGGGATAGCAGCTTACAGGATTGAATTATTCAATGGACTGGATTGTTTTTTGCTGAAAATAATTGTTCAAGAGACTTGCCCTATGTGATTGTGCATCTGAAAAGGTATAGACATCTATGGGTCTACCTAACAATATACCATCTCAAACACAAATGGTATCCTATCAGAAGAGAGTCTTTCTATTTATGTTTAATGGATGAGAACTGGTTCCATAACTTACTTTAAGGGTGTTGCCTTTTTGAAAGTGAAGACAGATACATCTATGAAGAGAAAAATGCTCCATTAATTATAAGCCTAGCTTAGATGTTGGTATTCCCTCACAGGTACACAATTCAAATGGTGAAGCACATACACGTAATTGTTTCACAGCTGAATGGAGCATTCTGTGTGAAATACGTAATGATGTCATCTATCAGTGACCTCTGTAAAGGCAAATCATGGCTCAAACAGGCTCATGATCCTATTCTTTTTTAGTGCATAACAATAAATCTTGGCTATTGCCAAGCATTGTAGCCCTTTGAAAAGTTTGTGATTCCAATCTATTGCCAGATCCTTTCAGCAGCACAAGGATGGAACATTTGATCACCTGGTGATGCCTGTCTAAAACTGTGGAAAAACTGAACTGACAAGGGGGTCTTCATGTAGTTTATCTGGTTCTGCAATGTTGTTTGACTAATTGTGGTATGTCAGCTGCCTTATGTCACACTTTTTAAAATCAGGTCAAATTCTACTCTCAAACACACATTTGTCTTCTGTGCTAGTGTAATGCAAATGCATGTTGTTGGTGAACATGTGATGATTTTGTGCAATACTGCTGTGGTAACAACTTATGTGTCTTTCATGTCAGTTGCATGTGCTTGTGGTTTACGATTTTCTCTCATTTATGGAAACCATTATGCAATAGGAATAGAGTAGTATATTTTCCTTTTCCATTATGGTGGAGGGAGAAGTCATTTTCAAGAGAGTGTTTGCTATAGAGATGTCTCTTAAAATTATGTGTCAGGAAATCACGTATTCAGTATATCGCATGTACGTATATACGTATTCTAAAGACTAATGCCTTGTCGATGCAACCACTCTCTTCTCTCACTGACAGTTTGTTTCGGCTCGATGTAATTGTCAAACCAGTCCTTCCATTTCATTCTTGTCATTTTCCACCATATACCCTTCTCAGTAGCCTTTCCAATTTATCTAGAGTCCAACTTTCATTTCCATAGAACAGTGTACTCCATACAAACAGCTTTCTAAAGGATTTTTCTTAGTCATAAATGGCTGTTTTTGTGAATGCAGTCCTTCTCTTCACTTCCATTAAGCATCTGTGACTATACTATGGAGGTAACAAAATTGTTTCACAGGGTCAGTTCTGATGTCCGAAATTTTTATGTTGGTTTTAATGTCCCCCATATTTTTCTGCTCTACCGTTAGTTTTGTTTTGTGTTTGTTGACTTTTAATTTCCATTCTTTGAGAGAGTCTGATAGGACTTGCAGCAATTGATTCATTTATTTTTTGGAGTGTGCAACTATTATAATGTCATCAGCAAATCTAATGAAATGTATCCTTTCACCAGTGGTTTTTATTCTCTTTATCTTCTCCTTCTCTTGTCATTCATCTTAGGCTATTTTGGAATACCTTTTCACTTAGGCTATGGGAACTGATTAAAAAAAGTGTGATTGTTATCATATATGTAACTATTTAAATACAGTAACTATTTAAGTACATTTATTTTCCGATTAATGTATCACCTATCAAGTAAGTTTTTAATGTAACATTGACATCCACTGAAAGGGTACTAGAAGGAACACTTATTTTTACTATAATGTACAGAGCCTAGTGTTTTCTTATGAGGAGTAAAGCACAGAGCTTCAAAAACCTTTGAGAACACATTCGAAGAAAATGAATTCTGAGAGACAGCAGAGGTACCAATAAAATAGAAGCCGGGATCTTAAATTTTCCATTTAGAAGTTTGTTCATACTGGAAGATAGTATATTACCACTGCTTCTCTCCTCCACAAAGTTATAATGGGTAACGTTGTTGACAGGAAGAAACTTAAATCTTCCTTCTTCCATACCCCAAATAACCATGCTTGTGTAGTTTCAATAAAGCTCACAATCTGTAGCATTGCTCCTACATGTGACTTTGGAGCTCTGATTTTGATTTCAGTGGAAGGGCTGCACCAGAGACTTAAGATTGTAGTTGCAACTACTTCAATTTGCACCACAGGACTGTGAACAATGGGATTTTCCTAGACAGACCACCAGACACACCAGAGACAGCATACTAGTGTAGCTGCCTTTGTGTGGAATGCATAAAGGATTTTTTAAAAGAAGTAACTCTATGCCAAGTTCAATCAGGATGCTCTAGGATACTTACAACAGACCTCAAGAAATGCCCCTATAGATCAGACTGTCAAGATACCAGTGATAAATTGTAGAAGCTTTCTCAAAAAGTGCCCAGATTTCAAGCACCATTGAAAATATGTGGAGTCACATAATGCTTAACATAGAAAGTTAGGAAAAATTGGAAAATATTATCAGTGAGATGTTTGGGGGAAACATAAGTATTTACCAAAAATACAGACTCCATGGGATGGGAGGTGACATAGTTGTAGCAGTAAATAAAAATCTTAAATTAATTGAGGTAGAAATAGTATCTGCTTCTGCAACAGTTTTGCCGTATTACTTAACAATCACAAATAGTATAACAGTTGTAGTTGGATGCTTCTGTCAGCCACTAGACTCAGCTCAAAAGGTAATAGACAACTGCAGAGAGAACCTCCATTCCTGGTATGTGTGTTTCCAAGTCCTGCTATAATGAAGGAGATTTTAATCATCAGTGATTGTGAAAATTATAACATCATAAGTTGCTGATTGGAAAGGGGAGAGGGGGGGGGGGGGGGAGAGAGAGAGAGAGAGAGAGAGAGAGAGAGAGAGAGAGAGAGAGAGAGAGAGAGAGAGAGAGAGAGAAACGAACTTTGTGCAAACATGTTTTCTCCAAAAATTACCTGCGACAGGTAAATTGGAACACACTCAGCTACCACATGGGCAGTGCATGAAGCTATCGATAACTACTATAGCAAAATATTACCACAGGACCTATCTCAAAATCACAGGAAATGTTGGTTATGTGTTAAGACTGTCAGTGGCTCAAAAATCAATATCCAAAAATGTGCAGATGAGACAGGAGCTACGACAGGAAACAAAAGCTGAAGTACTGAATTTTGTCTTCAAATGTTCCTTCACAAAGGAAATTAGAGTCAATGTTTGCATCATTTAGTGATCATGCTCCTCCTAAGGTACAGTAATCAGGTAACACTGATTAAAAGCAGTTGAAAGTACTAAAAATCAGTAAGACACCCCACGATATAATACAGGCCCTGAAGGTTCATTGAGTAAGTTTGGACAAAATGGCTGATAATGACTATAATCATGTAATACGTCTATCTCTATCGAAAAGCAAGGGCAGAGTGGGTCTTTAACAGTTTCCTTTTTTTAGTAAGAAATTGTGAAGCAGTTAAAACTTGACAGCGATAATAATAATAAATGCAAAGCACTCTTACTGTAACCATTTGCATCAGTTGCACATAACGTAATATTCATTTGAGACATTACACAGCTCACATGGATGAATAAAAGTGATAATTTTTTCTGCTTTTGACATGTGAATGAGGTGAGGTAGGAAGAAACTTTGATATATATATAAAAAAAACAACAAAGATGATGTGACTTACCATACGAAAGCGCTGGCAGGTCAATATAAACACAAACAGACACATACATACACACAAAATTCAAGCTTTCGCAACAAACTGTTGCCTCATCAGGAAAGAGGGAAGGAGAGGGAAAGACGAAAGGAAGTGGGTTTTAAGAGAGAGGGTAAGGAGTCATTCCAATCCCGGGAGCGGAAAGACTTACCTCAGGGGGAAAAAAGGACGGGTGTACACTCGCACACACACACATATCCATCCACACATATACAGACACAAGCAGACATATTTAAAGACAAAGAGTTTGGGCAGAGATGTCAGACGAGGCGGAAGTGCAGAGGCAAAGATGTTGTTGAATGACAGGTGAGGTATGAGTGGCGGCAACTTGAAATTAGCGGAGATTGAGGCCTGGTGGATAACGGGAAGAGAGGATATATTGAAGAGCAAGTTCCCATCTCCGGAGTTCGGATAGGTTGGTGTTAGTAGGAAGTATCCAGATAACCCGGACGGTGTAACACTGTGCCAAGATGTGCTGGCCGTGCACCAAGGCATGTTTAGCCACAGGGTGATCCTCATTACCAACGAACACTGTCTGCCTGTGTCCATTCATGTGAATGGACAGTTTGTTGCTGGTCATTCCCACATAGAATGCGTCACAGTGTAGGCAGGTCAGTTGGTAAATCACATGGGTGCTTTCACACGTGGCTCTGCCTTTGATCGTGTACACCTTCCGGGTTACAGGACTGGAGTAGGTGGTGGTGGGAGGGTGCATTGGACAGGATTTACACCGGGAGCGGTTACAAGGGTAGGAGCCAGAGGGTAAGGAAGGTGGTTTGGGGATTTCATAGGGATGAACTAAGAGGTTACGAAGGTTAGGTGCATGGCGGAAAGACACTCTTGGTGGAGTGGGGAGGATTTCATGAAGGATGGATCTCATTTCAGGGCAGGATTTGAGGAAGTCGTATCCCTGCTGGAGAGCCACATTCAGAGTCTGGTCCAGTCCCGGAAAGTATCCTGTCACAAGTGGGGCACTTTTGTGGATCTTCTGTGGGAGGTTCTGGGTTTGAGGGGATGAGGAAGTGGCTCTGGTTATTTGCTTCTGTACCAGGTTGGGAGGGTAGTTGCAGGATGTGAAAGATGTTATCAGGTTGTTGGTGTAATAGTTCAGGGATTCTGGACTGGAGCAGATTCGTTTGCCATGAAGACCTAGGCTGTAGGGAAGGGACCGCTTGATGTGGAATGGGTGGCAGCTGTCATAATGGAGGTACTGTTGCTTGTTGGTGGGTTTGATGTGGACGGACGTGTGAAGCTGGCCATTGGACAGATGGAGGTCAATGTCAAGGAAAGTGGCATGGGATTTGGAGTAGGACCAGGTGAATCTGATGGAACCAAAGGAGTTGAGGTTGGAGAGGAAATTCTGGAGTTCTTCTTCACTGTGAGTCCAGATCATGAAGATGTCATCAATAAATCTGTACCAAACTTTGGGTTGGCAGGCCTGGGTAACCAAGAAGGCTTCCTCTAAGCGACCCATGAATAGGTTGGCGTACGAGGGGGTCATCCTGGTACCCATGGCTATTCCCTTTAATTGTTGGTATGTCTGGCCTTCAAAAGTGAAGAAGTTGTGGGTCAGGATGAAGCTGGCTAAGGTAACGAGGAAAGAGGTTTTAGGTAGGGTGGCAGGTGATCGGCGTGAAAGGAAGTGCTCCATCGCAGCGAGGCCCTGGACGTGCGGAATATTTGTGTATAAGGAAGTGGCATCAATGGTTACAAGGATGGTTTCCGGGGGTAATCGATTGGGTAAGGATTCCAATTACAATTACAGAAATTACAGAACTATCAGTTTAATAAGTCACAGCTGCAAAATACTAACGCGAATTCTTTACAGACGAATGGAAAAACTAGCAGAAGCGGACCTCGGGGAGAATCAGTTTGGATTCCGTGGAAATGTTGGAACACGTGAGTCAATACTAACCTTACGACTTATCTTAGAAGAAAGATTAAGAAAAGGCAAACCTACGTTTATAGCATTTGTAGACTTAGAGAAAGCTTTTGACAACATTAACTGGAATACTCTCTTTCAAATTCTGAAGGTGGCAGGGGTAAAATACAGGGAGCGAAATGCTATTTACAATTTGTACAGAAACCAGATGGCAGTTATAAGAGTCGAGGGGCATGAAAGGGAAGCAGTGGTTGGGAAAGGAGTGAGACAGGGTTGTAGCCTCTCCCCGATGTTATTCAATCTGTATATTGAGCAAGCAGTAAAGGAAACAAAAGAAAAATTCGGAGTAGGTATTAAAATTCATGGAGAAGAAGTAAAAACTTTGAGGTTTGCCGATGACATTGTAATTCTGTCAGAGACAGCAAAGGACTTGGAAGAGCAGTTGAACGGAATGGACAGTGTCTTGAAAGGAGGATATAAGATGAACATCAACAAAAGCAAAACGATGATAATGGAATGTAGTCAAATTAAATCGGGTGATGCTGAGGGGATTGGATTAGGAAATGAGACACTTAAAGTAGTAAAGGAGTTTTGCTATTTAGGGAGTAAAATAACTGATGATGGTCGAAGTAGAGAGGATATAAAATGTAGACTGGCAATGGCAAGGAAATCGTTTCTGAGGAAGAGAAATTTGTTAACATCGAGTATAGATTTAAGTGTCAGGAAGTCATTTCTGAAAGTATTTGTATGGAGTGTAGCCATGTATGGAAGTGAAACATGGACGATATCCAGTTTGGACAAGAAGAGAATAGAAGCTTTCGAAATGTGGTGCTGCAGAAGAATGCTGAAGATAAGGTGGGTAGATCACGTAACTAATGAGGAGGTATTGAATAGGATTGGGGAGAAGAGAAGTTGGTAGATCACGTAACTAATGAGGAGGTATTGAATAGGATTGGGGAGAAGAGAAGTTTGTGGCACAACTTGACTAGAAGAAGGGATCGGTTGGTAGGACATGTTTTGAGGCATCAAGGGATCACAAATTTAGCATTGGAGGGCAGCGTGGAGGGTAAAAATCGTAGAGGGAGACCAAGAGATCAATACACTAAGCAGATTCAGAAGGATGTAGGTTGCAGTAGGTACTGGGAGATGAAGAAGCTTGCACAGGATAGAGTAGCATGGAGAGCTGCATCAAACCAGTCTCAGGACTGAAGACCACAACAACAACAACAACAACAACAACAACACAAGGATTCCAGGCGTTAGAGAAAGTGGTTGGTGTCTTTGATGAAGGATGGGAGACTGCATGTAATGGGTTGAAGGTGTTGATCTACGTAGGCAGAGATACGTTCTGTGGGGGCTTGGTAACCAGCTACAATGGGGCGGCCGGGATGATTGGATTTGTGAATTTTAGGAAGAAGGTAGAAGGTAGGGGTGCGGGGTGTCGGTGGGGTCAGGAGGTTGATGGAGTCAGGTGAAAGGTTTTGTAGGGGGCCTAAGGTTCTGAGGATTCCTTGAAGCTCCGCCTGGGCATCAGGAATGTGATTACCTTGGCAAACTTTGTATGTGGTGTTGTCTGAAAGCTGACGCAGTCCCTCAGCCACATACTCCCGATGATCAAGTACCACGGTCGTGGAACCCTTCTCCGCCGGAAGAATGACGATGGATCGGTCAGCCTTCAGATCACGGATAGCTTGGGCTTCAGCAGTGGTGATGTTGGGAGTAGGATTAAGGTTTTTTAAGAAGGATTGAGAAGCAAGGCTGTAAGTCAGAAATTCCTGGAAGGTTTGGAGATGGTGATTTTGAGGAAGAGGAGGTGGGTCCCGCTGTGACGGAGGACGGAACTGTTCCAGGCAGGGTTCAATTTGGATAGTGTCTTGGGGAGTTGGATCATTAGGAGTAGGATTAGGATCATTTTTCTTCGTGGCAAAGTGATATTTCCAGCAGAGAGTACGAGTGTAGGACAGTAAATCTTTGACGAGGGCTGTTTGGTTGAATCTGGGAGTGGGGCTGAAGGTGAGGCCTTTGGATAGGACAGAGGTTTCGGGTTGGGAGAGAGGTTTGGAGGAAAGGTTAACTACTGAATTGGGGTGTTGTGGTTCCAGATTGCGTTGATTGGAACTTTGTGGTTTTGGAAGGATTGGAGCTGGAAGTGGGAGATTGAGTAGATGGGAGAGGCTGGGTTTGTGTGCGATGGGAGGAGGTTGAGGTTTGCTGGAAAGGTTGTGATGGGTGAGTGAGTTGCCTTTCCGGAGGTGGGAAACCAGGAGATTGGATAATTTTTGAGGTGGAGGGTGGCATGCTGTTCTAATTTGCTGTTGGCCTGTAGGAGGATGCTTTGAACAGCCGGTGTGGATGCGAGAGAGGAAAGATTGAGGACTTTTATTAAGGATAGGAGTTGACGGGTGTGTTCATTGGCTGAGTTGATGTGTAGGTGAAGGATTAGATGGGTGAGGGCAATGGATTTTAAGTGCAAGATTGCATTTATTGCTTTCCAAAACTTTTATTTAGCGTCAATTGTTTCCCTAGGTGAATAATTGACGAACAGTCTCAGTGTTAAAAATCCATGCATGATCGTAAAATGGAAACTTTCTATTGTTGCGCTGAGTGGGAAGTTATTGTAACCGTAATTGTCAATGTGCTCAGTAGCTAACAGAATTGAGACAATTTCTGTACAAGTTTGTTGAGTTTCTCGAGCAAGGTTATAAAATAATGATGGTTTTTGTGAAACTGTGTACTGTGTGGGGTGATTTCGGACAATGCCAAGAACGTATAAGAGCAGGAGAGGTGCTAAAGTATGGTGTAATTATGACCTGGAACTTTTAGATAAAGCTGTTTGTGATATTCAGAGTGGTAAATTATTGTACAGAAAAGTGTGTGATTTGTGTGGTATACCTAAATGAACCCTACAAAATAAAGAGCAGGAAGCATATCCGAAAAAAATGGGAGGACAGCCAGTGCTAAATAAAGAAGAAGAAATGTTGAGAGCAAGGCATCTTGAGGGCTGCACGTTGGGGATTTCCCTTCACTAAATTGGATATTACACTACCTTGATAAATCTGGCCGAAATGAGAAGAAATTTCATAATAATTTGCGAGGAGAAGAATGGGTGCATTTATTCCTCAAACAACAGTCAGAAGATCTTTCCGTTTGCTTAAGCGAAAATATTAAACGAGCTCTTGCAGAAGTGAACAAAGAGACTGTTAAGATGTTTTCCCCCAATATCAAGGCAAAGCTGGAAAATCTCCCACGTATCATTCCATATCACTTATTTGTAACAAAGGGCTACCTTAAAATGTGTAAAATGTCACCAAAATCAAATAAAAATCATGTAGAATTTGAAAAAAAAAGGGCAGTAACTGTCCAAATTTGCCCTCGATATACTGTAACTTCGGACAGAGATTTAAAAAAACATATGTGTCCGAAGTCACCCCAATCCATGGGGTGACTTTGGACACTTTATTTAACTGCCTCAGATAAATATATCTTCACGTACACTTTCTGGTTCTGGGATATTTTATTCGTTACACATATACCCCACCACTTCCATAACAATCAATTTAATCTAACAATATATACGAAAGTTACAATCAAAATATGACAAAACAGTCCGAAATCACCCCGTTTGATGGTACCTCAAAAAACAGCTATGATGATTTCAATTCATCATGGATTATTTTAATGACAACTTGCAAATTTCAGATGTAGTTGATTACCCATGTGGCATACAGTTTGATGGAGCAGTGCTGAATAATTATTGTGTCAAGATACAATAATGTCCTATTTAAAGTTGAGTTACAGATTCGCTGTCATGAAATATGTGCTAGTTAACCATATAAAAACAAAAAAAATTCTCTGCAGATATTTGTGATTTAGGAGTAATTTCAGGTTGAAATATTAACAATATTAGGAAAAGACAGATCGCTTCTTACCTTAAAGACGACACATTATGTTGCAGGCAGGTACAATGAAAATACACTTACACATTAGTTTTCAGCTAAAGCATTTGTCAGAAAAGGAAGCACAAATACATTCATCACACAAGCAAGAATACCTCATGCAAACATGACTGCCATCTCTGGCATCGCGGACCAGAATGCAGTTGTCACATAGAATGGAAGCACCGATCTGGAATGGTTGGGGAAGGGGGAGGGATAGCAGGGTACTTTGGGGGGTGGGGGGGGGGGGGGCGGGGGGGGAAGAGAAGAGTCCTGTCTGGTGGAATGTTCGGAGACTATCAACCCCCCCTCTCCCTGCCACAACCTCCCTTCTGCACAGCCTCCTGATGCTGTGCCTGTTAGCTAGTCCCTGCGTGCTCTGCCAGACAGAGCTCCTCTCTCCCCCCACCCATTCTCTGATATCCCTTTCCCTGCCCCCTCCAGATTTCTGCTTCTATTCTGTGTGGTAGCCGCATTCCAGTCCCAAGCTGCCAGAGGTGGCGGTCATATGTGCATGAGTTATGCTTCCTTGTGTGAGTGAATGTGTGTGTGCTTCCTTTTCTGATGAAGGCTTTAGTGTGCATGCACAAGTATGAGGATTTCTTCTGAGAGCTAGCCAGTTGACAACTCAACAATTCTACTTATCTGTGAGTGGTCTCCTTTACTCCAAAATCACTTACATTCTGCCAGAACTTTCTTTTGTTATATTTAAAAAGATATTTATTCAATTCCAAAAGAGAGAGACTGAATTGACAGTATGTACATGCCTTCAGCGTGCACATGTCTTATGTATAGTAGAAAACTAGATCGGACACAGATTAAGAGGAAACCAGCTTTTCCCAGGAGGGAAGGAGGTAAACATGAATGAATGAAAATACATACATAGAGAGAGAGAGAGAGAGAGAGAGAGAGAGAGAGAGAGAGAGAGAGAGAGAGGGGGGGGGGGCAGGGGGGCGGGGTACAGGGGAGGAGTAGAAGTTCAAAGATGTGCCATCAGTACGCATTGTGCTGAAGATAGGTGACTGGAGTTACAGAGTGTGAAGTACAGGTAAAAAATAATAAAACAAGTGGAGAGAGATAAGACAAATAACCTGCAATAAATACAGGTAGTAAAAACAGGGATCTGAAGTGAGGAAGAAATATGTAAATAAATAATAAATAAAATATTTCTAACATGCTCCAGTTGGGGGATGGAGGTGAGTTAGAGGGGGTAATAGTTGAGAGGAAATGTTGTAGAGCAAGCTCCTATATCTTGAGTTAAACCATTGATGGGTGGATCCAAATAGCCCATGTGCTTAAGCAGACACTCAGGTCTCATGTTTTAGAGCATGCTCAGCAAATCGATGCAGAATACTTCTGAGGTAAATATGTGACCTGATTACATTCTGCTAGTTTTATGGTAGTAGAAAGCCAAGCAGTAAATGTCACCTGTTAAATCACTTGGGAGATTTTTCTTGTGTTTCTACATTTAAATTGTAAGTGTTTCCATTTGTAGGTTTAGAAAAGGTATGAGGCTCCACGGGTAGTTTGCAAGAGGAGGAATCTTCCACTAAGGATAGCTGTCTGTGAATGTCGTAGGGTTCAACAAGGATCTTGCAAAGTTTAGGAGGAGAATGGGATGTGTTTGGAGAGAGGAGGAAAATCCCTCAGTAAATTATTTCTCCAAATTTGTAACTTTTACAAGTCAAACATTTAAATGAGATCATACCTCCCTGATGGCCTCCCGACACCACCCACTGCTATCTTCTGTTGTTCTCCCAGTCTTTGCATCCCTGTCAAACTCTGTGGCAGCCCAGGCCACCTTTCCTAGCTGAAGATTACTACATCTGCTCGTGCTGCCACCGACCACAATCTTTCCTAGTACTACCATCAACAAAATCTACAGCATTAGTGGGAGTATAACATGCAAATCTGCTTATGTGATTTACAAGCTGATGTGTGTTGACTGCATATCTTTCTACACATAAATGTCTTCTCACAAAATGGGAAGAATGAATGGACATGAACTGACTGACAGTAAAATCTGTTACTCAGTTGTTGAGCATACTCTTTGATTTCACACAAGACTTGGGCCATTTGAATTCTCCCACTAAATATCTGTTGACCTCAAATCCAGAAGTGACAATTTGCTCTTCTGTATATCCTCTCATTGAAATATCCTTCCCAATTAATAACTTCCTCCCTATTACTTTTACTTCAGTAATTATTTGTTTTTATCCTCTCCATTTGTAATTTTCTTTTCTTCATTTCTCTCTACTACTTTCTCTTTCATATTTTTTTTATTGTGTTGGAGCAGAAGCTATCCCTTCCCTGACCCCTCCAGATTGCTGCTTCCATTCTGTGTGGTAGCCGCTACCAAAGCAGAACTCACAACCCTTTCTCTTAGCTTTACTTCTGCCCCTTTACTTCGTCTCCTACCGTCCCGACTTCACAGAAGCTCTTCTGTGAAACTTTCAAGTCTATTGATTTTAATCTTCTTGTCTCTGGCCTCTTTTACTTTGTCTTTGCCTGCTTTCCTGTTCAGACCAAACGAGTCTCTCATAACCTGGGTTCTGATTGACCTGCCCCACCTATCATATCATCCCCCCCCCCCCCCCCCCCCCCCCCCACCCTCGCCAAAACAATTTTCACTTGGAGAATGAAATTTTCATGGAATGTACACTGATGTGAAACTTACTGGCAGGCTGAAACTGTTGCAGGACTCAAACTCAGGAACTTTGCCTTTCACCAGCAAGTGCCCTGTCAAATGAGCCACCAAAGCACAACTCACAACCCTTTCTCATAGCTTTACTTCTGCCCCTTTACTTCGTCTCCTACCTTCCCGACTTCACAGAAGCTCTTCTGTGAAACTTGCAAGACTAGCATTTCTGGTATTAACCACAACCTAGGGGATGTTTCCAGAAAGAAATTTTCACCCTGCAGTGAAATGTACACTGATGCGAAACTTCCAGAGTTTGAGTGCCAGTCCTGCACACAGTTCTAATCTGCCAGGAAGCTTCAGTTTCCACTTTTAAGATATAAAGGAGCAGCCTAGCTTTTCAAAGCTGTGACTATTCAGCTGTACAGGAAGTTGTGCAGTCTGAAGGTAGTGTTGTTTGTGTCATCTGTTTTCTGGGAATTTAATGCACTTTGGTTATAATGTGTACGTTTCAAAATGTTATTACATGATATGGTTTGAATCAAGCAAATTACATAGTTTAATATGACTTTTTGATAACAACATTCTTAATTAAATAATTTTTATGCACTGGTTACCTGATTTGATGCTACTATGAATTTCATGCAGTTGGGTCAGTTTATGTTTGTTGTCAGTTAAACTGAAATATTCCAAACAACTTCAGATGTACTTCAGGTCAGCTAAAGCACATTTCCAATTCAGTTTTTCACAGTTACGATAATTAACATTCTGTTTGGTACATAGACAAAAGTATGTATACACTATTGGTAAATAATAATCTTGATTACATTTGAAAAACATCTTGGCAAGTGGTTATCCACAGCATTCGCCCCCCCCCCCCCCCCCCCGCCCCCCCCCCTGCCCTTTTCTCTCCTGGGGCTAAGCACTGGTACACAGTACCAGCACCTTTTATCTTAAGTTCTACAAACTGTCCAATTTATTTAAAGTGGAATGTACAGAGTGACAATTATTCAACTATATGAAATAAAATTGCCATAACTTCTGATTGGTTTGCGTTTGGACATTGAAACTGTATGGTTGGCCGTGGAGCATGACGGGAATTTGCAAGTGCATGTGTGGTTTGGCTTAGTGACGAAGCCCACTTTCGATTGGATGGATTCATCAGTAGACAAAATTGGTGCATTTGGGAGATTGCGAATCCGTATTTCGCAATTGAGAAGTCTCCTCCCCCCCCCCCCCCCCCCCCCCCCCCCCCCCCTCCCTCCCGAATGGGAGACTGTTTGGTGTGCAATGTTCAGTCATGGAATAATCAGTGTGACATTCCTTGATGGTATGGTGACTACCGAATGGTATGTGAAGGTTTTGGAAGATGATTTTATCCCCATTATCCAAAGTGACTCCGATTTTGACAAGATGTGGTTCATGCAAGACGTAGCTTGACCCTATTGAAGCAGGAGAGTGTTTGATGTCCTGGAGGAGCACTTTGGGGACTGCATTCTGGCTCTGGGGTACCCACAGGCCGCTACCATGGGCCTTGATTGGCTACCATGTTCTCTGGATCTGAACACATGTGACTCCTGTTTGTGGAGCTGTATTAAAGACAAGGTGTACAACAATAACTCCAAAATCATTGCTGAGCTGAAAACAGCCATCCAGTAGGACAATGACAGCATCGATGTTCTGACACTTCAGCAGGTCATGCAGAATTTCGCTATTCGTCTGCTCCTCATCATTGCCAATGATGGCAGCTACATCTAACATGTTGTAACCTAAATCCGAATATCTGTAGTGACGTTTACATGTTGAATAAAGTTTGTGCACACACACCATGGTTTGTAACTAATTTACATTTTTTCATATAGTTCAGTAATTGTCACCCTGTATTATAAATACCCTGAAAGATGGCACTATCTTTGTAAATTAAATTTCCACTTTTATTTCTTATAAGATAACACCACACATTTTTGTTTCATATGTTGGTATTGGAAACAGAAGTTCTGCTCAGTTCACTTGTGTATCAGTATTTCGTCTACATCTACATCCATACTCTGCAAGCCACCTTACAGTGTGTGGCGGAAGGTACCCTGAGTACCTCTATGGGTTCTCCCTTCTATTCCAGTCCCATATTGTTTGTGGAAAGGAGGATTGTCAGTATGCTTCTGTGTGGGCTCTAATCTCTCTGATTTTATCCTCATGGTCTCTTTGCGAGATATACGTAGGAGGGAGCAATATACTGCTTGACTCATCGGTGAAGGTATGTTCTCGAAACTTTAATAAAAGCCCATACCGAGCTACTGAGCGTCTCTCCTGCAGTGTCTTCCAATGGAGTTTATCTATCATCTCTGTAACGCTTTCGCGATTACTAAATGATCCTGTAATGAAGCGCGCTGCTCTCTGTTGGATCTTCTCTCTCTCTTCTATCAACCCTATCTGGTACGGATCCCACACTGCTGAGCAGTATTCAAGCAGTGGGCGAACAAGCGTACTGTAACCTACTTCCTTTGTTTTCAGAATGCATTTCCTTAGGACTCTTCCAATGAATCTCAGTCTGGCATCTGCTTTACCGACGATCAACTTTATATGATCATTCCATTTTAAATCACTCCTAATGCGTACTCCCAGATAATTTATGGAATTAACTGCTTCCAGTTGCTGACCTGCTATTTTGTAGCTAAATGATAAGGGATCTATCTTTCTATGTATTCGCAGCACACTGCACTTGTCTACATTGAGATTGAATTGACATTCCCTGCACCATGCGTCAATTCGCTGCAGATCCTCCTGCATTTCAGTACAATTTTCCATTGTTACAACCTCTCGATACACCACAGCATCATCTGCAAAAAGCCTCAGTGAACTTCCGATGTCATCCACAAGGTCATTTATGTATATTGTGAATAACAATGGTCCTATGACACTCCCCTGCGGCACACCTGAAATCACTCTTACTTCAGAAGACTTCTCTCCATTGAGAATGACATGCTGTGTTCTGTTATCTAGGAACTCTTCAATCCAATCACACAATTGGTCTGATAGTCCATATGCTCTTACTTTGTTCATCAAACGACTGTGGGGAACTGTATCGAAAGCCTTGCGGAAGTCAAGAAACACGGCATCTACCTGTGAACCCCATGTCTATGGCCCTCTGAGTCTCGTGGATGAATAGCGCGAGCTGGGTTTCACACGACCGTCTTTCTTGAAACCCATGCTGATTCCTACAGAGTAGATTTCTAGTCTCCAGAAAAGTCATTATACTCTAACATAGTACGTATTACAAAATTCTACAACTGGTCGACGTTAGAGATATAGGTCTATAGTTCTGCACATCTGTTCGACATCCCTTCTTGAAAACAGGGATGACCTGTGCCCTTTTCCAATCCTTTGGAACGCTACGCTCTTCTAGAGACCTACGGTACACCGCTGCAAGAATGGGGGCAACTTCCTTCGCGTACTCTGTGTAAAATTGTTCTGGTATCCCATCAGGTCCAGCGGCCTTTTCTCTTTTGAGCGATTTTAATTGTTTCTCTATCCCTCTGTCGTCTGTTTCGATATCTACCATTTTGTCATATGTGCGACAATCTAGAGAAGGAACTACAGTGCAGTCTTCCTCTGTGAAACAGCTTTGGAAAAAGACATTCAGTATTTTGGCCTTTAATCTGTCATCATCTGTTTCAGTACCATTTTGGTCACCGAGTGTCTGGACATTTTGTTTTGATCCACCTACCGCTTTGACATAAGACCAAAATTTCTTAGGATTTTCTGCCAAGTCAGTACATAGAACTTTACTTTCGAATTCATTGAACGCCTCTCGCATAGCCCTCCTCACACTAAATTTCGCTTCGCGTGATTTTTGTTTGTCTGCAAGGCTTTGGCTATGTTTATGTTTGCTGTGAAGTTCCCTTTGCTGCCGCAGCAGTTTTCTAACTCGGTTGTTGTACCACGGTGGCTGCTTTCCATCTCTTACGGTCTTGCTTGGCACATACTCATCTAATGCATGTTGTACTATGGTTTTGAACTTTGTCCACTGATCCTCTACACTATATGTACTTGAGACAAAACTTTTGTGTTGAGCCATCAGGTACTCTGTAATCTGCTTTTTGTCACTTTTGCTAAACAGAAAAATCTTCCTACCTTTTTTAATATTTCTATTTACGGCTGAAATCATCGATGCAGTAACCACTTTATGATTGCTGATTCCCTGTTCTGCGTTAACTGTTTGAAATAGTTCGTGTCTGTTTGTCACCAGAAGGTCTAATATGTTATCGTCACGAGTCGGTTCTCTGTTTAACTGCTCAAGGTAGTTTTCAGATAAAGCACTTAAAAAAATTTCATTGGATTCTTTGTCCCTGCCACCCGTTATAAACGTGTGAGTCTCCCAGTCTATATCTGGCAAATTAAAATCTCCACCCAAAACTATAACATGGTGGGGAAATCTACTCGAAATATTTTCCATATTATCCTTCAGGTGTTCAGCCACAACAGCTGCTGAGCCAGGGGGCCTATAGAGACATCCAATTACCATGTCTGAGCCTGATTTAGCAGCCACTTTAACCCAAATTATTTCACATTTCGGATCTCCGTCAATTTCCTTTGATACTATTGCACTTCTTATCACTATAAACAGGCCTCCTCCTTCACTGTCCAGTCTGTCTCTGCGGTATACATTCCAATCTGAGTTTAGGATTTCATTACTGTTTACGTCTGGTTTCAGCCAACTTTCTGTCCCTGCTACTATATGGGCGTTGTGACCATTTATTAATGAGAGCAGTTCTGGGACCTTTCTATAGACGCTCCTGCAGTTGGCTATTAGCACATTAATATTGTTATTCTCTGTTGCATTTTGCCTACTCCTACCTTGCCACGTCTCATGAGGCTTCTTGTCGTGCCTAGGGAGGGAATTCTCTAACCCCCATGTGCACTCCACACATACTCCGCTGCCCTTGTAGCCGCTTCACGATGTAGTACATGCCTGACCTATTCAGGGGGACCCTACGTTTCTCCACCCAATAGCAGAGGTCGAGAAATTTGCACCCCAGATCTCCGCAGAATCGTCTGAGCCTCTGGTTTAAGCCTTCCACTCGGCTCCAAACCAGAGGACCGTCATCGGTTCTGGGAACGATACTACAAATAGTTAGCTCTGATTCCACCCCGCGAGTGAGGCTTTCCCGCCTTCACCAATTCCGCCAACCGCCTGTACGAACTGAGGATGACCTCTGAACCCAGACGGCAGGAGTCATTGGTGCTGACATGAGCAACAATTTGCAGTCGGGTGCACCCAGTGCTCTCTATCGCCGCCGGCAGGGCCTCCTCCACATCTCGGATGAGACCTCCCGGCAAGCAGACAGTGTGAACACTGGCCTTCTTCCCCGCCCTTTCCGCTATTTCCCTAAGGGGCTCCATCACCCGCCTAACGTTGGAGCTCCCAGTCACTAATAAGCCCCTCCCCCCCGTGTGCCTGCTCGGCCCTTTCTGAAGGAGCGGCCACATGTCCACTCACAGGCAGAGCGGGCGATGCCACACAGCCAGCCTGCACATTTACCCTCTGCCTTGTGCGCCGTGAACGCCGCTGAACCCCGCCACTCCCCTTGGGGAGAGGGTGGCCCAACCGCGCCCGGTATCCGCGAAGATGTCTCGACAGCAGGGACAGTGGGTGAAGCATGTAACACCTGGGGTGTACCATGCGACGCACCAGACTCCCCACTGCCGCTACACTCCGAGGCAGCAGCCTGAAGACGGCTGACCGCGGCCATCATCACTTTCAGCTGTTTGCGAACAGTGGCCAGCTCCTCCTGCGTCTGTACACACCAGTCACACATCCTATCCATCCTAAGAAATCAATTTACTGTAGAGAGTTAATCAACTTTTAACTAGACTGCTAATTCACTAATGGCAGCTGATTGGTGACTAAACTGTGGTTGCTAGCCACTTCTTGTACAAAACAATTAAAATAGCACTACCTGTCTCTGGACTGTATTGAAAACAAACACTAGCACTACTGGAACTATGGTTGACTAAAGGGACTCTCTCTGACTGTATTCAAAACAAACACGAAATCTATGGAACACTATTACTAGCACTCGACAATTAAAGCTTCCTAAAAGCAAAAACACACGGAAGAATAACTGACAAGTAAGAAAAATACGGTTAATACTTAAATTAAGGTATCTCGCTGCACAGCAGACGTGAAGTCGATGGCAGTTACGACGACATTTCTTGTTGTTTTGTGTTTCCATTGTGATAAGCAGATGCTTAGGAGCTGTTCATATCAGCTTCGACTCAGTCTAGCATAAATTAGTGCAATCGTTCTTCAAAATAAGTAGTTTCTTTACACCAATTAGTAAGGCTGAAGAAGTACAGAATGGTGAATCTGCACACAAGCTAAATTCTGATTTTGACTAGCCTGAATGTTGGACACTATTGTAGAAAAATGACTTTTGCAAGAGAAACGAGTGTCTGTATGTCAAGAATAAAATTTGTATTGTAAATTGTACTGTGAAGTCGGAAGTCTAACCCTCAATACACAGATAAGAATGAAAATTTCAGTGGCCTGGCAAATTGAAAAATCATTCATTCTAGAGAGTCCTGGAAACAACAGTTAATGTCAGTGAGAAAAAAGTATGTTCACAAGGAAAGAGTGGGGCACAAAGCATCTGAAGGAAGAAATGAAACATTGTGTTTCTTAAATACTTTGTCTCATAATAAAGAAGTAATAGAAAATTTTTTCAAACCATATTTGAAGTTGTGAAGAAAACATTATTGTTTAACAACTCCTAAGATGAAATAAATTTACAGGAACTTAATGGCATAGACATGGGATACATTCTCCATTCTACAAATGCATCCATTAACTTTGTGAGCCACATTACAAATTAAATCAGAAAACCATTTATACACAAATACAGTGCCAGCCAAGAACGTGACACACAAAGGTTTTAGATTCCAAGTATTGGCCAGAAAATTCTTGGAAGCATGATATTTGGTGAATCCAAAATAAGGAAATGAGCTAAAAAAGAAGAAGAAGGGGTGGGGGTTGGGGGGAGGGTAGGGGGGGGGGAGAGAGAGAGAGAGAGAGAGAGAGAGAGAGAGAGAGAGAGCACTGATTAGCCAATAAATGTATACTTACAAGCCAATTGAGTTGTTAGCCATTACTTGCCTTTAAGAGGCAAAATTCCAGTACTGCCAATACACTTTTAAGAGTGGAAAAAACTAATCCTGGCTTTAACAACTGTCGGTCTGTTCCTCGCTAAGGAAAGAGGGCTACATCAGGATGAATAATTCAGATTGCAGGTCGAGAGGGACATAGCTATTTCTGTCCATGTCTGATGCAAAAGCATAAATTGTGAACATAGCAATAGTTTATTGTAAGCTGCACTCTAAATATATACCAATAGAGAAGCTCAGACTGTTCAGAAATAAAGCAAGGCCATTGTAATCACAGCAATATGATGACAGGCTGAGTACTTCATATAGCCTGTCACAATAGATTGATGACTGCGCAGCTGCCCTAGCTCCATCTGAGGCGCACAGCCTTTATGACACACTGGTTCTGTCCCTTGTTGCCAGAGGTGGCAGTTGTAATAGTGAGGAGTAGCATCTCCGAGTAATTATCGATACTTACTGCAGGTGGAGATACTAAACCATCTCCGTTAACACAATTTTGTAGCAACTTTAAACTTTTTATTTGTAAACATACTTACTTTTATTTTAGAAAGGGTATCATTTTCCAGGTGGAATGTTACTAATATTTTAATAACAGTCCAAGTGGAAAGTATTGTCCTTTCTAAAATATTACAGGACTTTATGTGAGGGAAATTACAAATTATATGTTAATGTTTTCCTGGAGTTTCTAAAATTATGTCCAGCCCACCTCTTAATGACCTATTGTTGATTTATAAATTTGTTCTCTGCTTCAGCTGCATGTATGTCAATCATTACTTGTAATTGTGAATGACCAATTTCACCTGTCATTCATTACCAACATCAAAATAAATATGATAATATTGTTCCACGCATGAGGAATTATCTTTCTTAGCAGTTTGCAAATTGCTTTTGCATTATTTTATCCTCCAGTTTTAATAGTTTCTATTGTAGCAACATTATCTCCCAGAGACTTTCGTTTCTTCATATCTGAAATGCTTTGTCCTTTGGTTTAATTTCCAAAAGTCATAATTACATAATTTCCCTGTCTTTTTGTCTCTTGAACTATACAAACACACAAAAAAAATCTTGACATTCCTGAACAATTTTTGGCTGCTGTTAGTTCCTACACCTTATTAACTAATACAATGTAGGA
Organism: Schistocerca americana; assembly: GCF_021461395.2. Lineage (NCBI taxonomy): Eukaryota > Metazoa > Arthropoda > Insecta > Orthoptera > Acrididae > Schistocerca > Schistocerca americana. The sequence continues at coordinate 673,255,962 of NC_060122.1, forward strand.
AAATTTCAGAGTTGCATAAGTTCAGTAGCTTACACTGCCTGTTGGAAAACTGAACAAATGTCTAGCATAAAACATTCCTACATTTACTTTTTTCTCAAATGCAGATCACAGCGTATTACATCTTAAAGTGGGAAGATAATTACATTTGTGAACCATAGAATGTGTCAACTTCTAATAGATCAGTTAACCAATAAACTACTTCCCCCATTTCTCAGTGTTTCTCATCACAGTCCACAGTTGCGTAAAGAGTAGGAAATACTTTCCTCAAATGTGGTATTTTTCAAACTGACTAAATGAGGAAAAGTACTGTTCATGCTCTCAGTTCACTGATGTTTCCCTTCAGATGTTGAAATGAAATGGTGTATGTAATTTGTAGGGATATACAGTGGAGGAGAATCTTCGTAAGTTTATTGTCTAGGAGTTTTATTTTTGAATCAGTAATTCACAGATGCTGCTATTGGAGCACAAAAAGGGTGAATATGCTCCTTTTTAAAAGACTCTGTCTCAAATGTGGGGTACAAGCTGCCTCAACACCTTCAAAATTTTTCCCAAAAATTTTTGTGTGCTAACATATTCATGCTGTTTTTAATATACAACTTATCTCTCACTCCTGTTAAGCTCCCCTCACCGTAACTCACTCACACCCACTACACCATCACTGCAAGTTGCTCTCACCCATCCACTCCCACTTACCCATTTAAAACTCATTCAGCCCATCTCGTCGTCATTATCTCTTTGTGTCTTTCTACCTGTTACTGTCTGCTGTCTCACAGCCACAGTCTCCTTTGTTTTGTCTTATTACTACTGTATCCTCCCACTGTCAATTTCTCCCTCTTAATGTTTTGTCACTGTCAGCTATGTTCCATGTTCCACTGCCACTGTGTCCCTCACATTGACAGAGTGGGGTAGTGCAGTGGTTAGAACACTGCAACTCGCATTCAGGAGGACAATGGTTCAAACCTGCATCCAGCCATCCTGATTAAGATTTTCTGTGATTTCCCTAAATCACTTAAGGCAAATGCCAGGATGGTTCCTTAAAAGTGCACGGCCACTTTCCTTCTCCAGCCTTTCCTAATCTGAGCTTGTGCTATGTCTCTAATGATATCATTGTTGATGGTACGCTGAACACTAATATCTCCCCCCCCCCCCCCCCCTCTCTCTCTCTCTCTCTCTCTCTCTCTCTCTCTCTCTCTCTCTCTCTCTCTCTCTCTCTCTCTCTCTCTCCGCCCCCCTCCCTCCCACCCTCCCTCCCTCCTTCCCTCCCTCCCCTCTCCCTCACACTGATGTTGTACCCTTTGCTCTTTCTAGACCATAACTACTGTCTAATATTGTCCAGTATTTATTACTTTTCCGTCTCTTTCCCAGTCCCACTGTCTGTTTTTCTCTTGGCATAAAAAAATGTGAATGTTTGCTTGTCAAAACTTTTGGGAAATATTTTAAGGGCATTCAGGAAGGTAGAATGAGGCAGCTTATCCCACTTCTCAGACAGAGACAAACAGGAGCATATTCGCTTTTGTCTGCTCTGATAGGAGCATTTTTCCATTGGCTTTCCTTACTACAAAAGGACACGCCACTCGTATGACAAGAACTTTATGGGTCAGTAAAATTTTGATAGTTTGCTTTTGTAAAATTGAAATAACACAAACCAATTTTACACCTCAGACCAGATTTTACTTGCACAAAAATTGTGCATATACCTCAGTACTAAAACATTGTCAGCATTGTAGGCTTTACTAGATGAAGCTTATTGTCTGTCACTTACAACCACTCATCCTCCCACTGGCGCAAGACTATGGAGCTCAACAGTGAGGTTACAGCATGCAGGGCATGGCAAACTGAAACACTTGAGGATCATGACATGCCCCCTTGGCTACAAGAGCTGCCCCTTTGTTCCCCACAATTCCCATGTGCTCTGGTACCCAGCAGAAAAATACTTCCTTTCCCAGTCATTGTAGTTGGAGGAGGGAATCCTGTATAGTCTGGACTACTTCATCTACTGGGTACAAATGTTTCAGAGAGTAAAGGGCACTCAGAGAATAGGAACAGACAAGAAATTTAGCACTGGAGGAAGGTCTTATTTGCTCCAGTGCCCACAAGATCGCATATAATTCTTCGTCACAGACAGTAAAGTCTTCAGGCAAAGGCAATCGGACCTTGAGGAGACAATCTGGCAAAACTACAGAGTAACCAACAGAGTCCTCCCATTTCGACCCGTCCATAAGAACAGCTACATAGTTGTGGTGCTAAGATAAAATTTCAGAACATACCTGTACTAAAAAAAGATCAGGAGTGCAATCTCTCTTGTACTCAATCAAATCTAAAATTACTCTGGGCCTCTCCAGTAACCAGGGCAGCAGATGTTTACCCTGGATTTGGGGTCGTACATACTCAGTACTGAGTGTCACTAACACATGTTGCACGCAAATCCCAAACAGCATTATGGCTCATGGACAATTGGAGCAAAGACATTCCAGAGTCAGACGAGCAACAGTTTGGTGTGCAGGTGAGTTCAGAGCTGCAAGGAACTTAAATGCCTGATGCACCACGAGTAGCTGCTGCTGGTTGATAAGTGGCTGTTCCCTTCCTCAGCACAGAGGCTGGGTATCGGACTGGTCCTATAAGCACCCATGACCAACCAAATACCTTTATGGTGGACAGCATCAATGATCCTCAAATAAGACGACCTCATCAACCCATACATCATGCACCCACAATCCAGCCGTGAATGCAAAAAAGCCCTGTAAAACTGGAAGAGATGTGCCATGTCCACTCCCCAAGACCTGTGGCTAACGTGCTTTATGGTGTTCAATGCCTTGAGAGATCTGGCTTTCAGGTCTCTCAGTGTTGCAACCACAATTTTGAGTCCAAAATGAGGCACAGAAACCTCACTGTGTCTCTAAAATGTAGGCTGGTGTCCCTCATATGCAAGTCAGTTAAATTAAAAATATGATGAGAATGATTAAAACACACACACACACACACACACAGAATTATCTACAGAAAACTGAAAACCTGTCTTTGCAGCTTGCTCTTCTAACCTCCATACTGTAACTTGCAACTTACGAGTTGCTGTTGCAACACTGTGGGAGGAACAGAAAACTGCAAAATCATCCACGGATGTGCATTTTGCTGGACTCCTTACTGTAGAGATGATACTGTTTATGGATGGCAGTAGCAGAGAGGATAACGCTTCAACCACAGTCCCCCCGAGGAACACGTTCTCCCTGCTCAAACGGGTCTGACAACACATCACCAACTTGAGTCTTAAAAAACTGCTGACATAGGAAAGACCATAAGGTGATGGGGAGGTGGCCATGAAAACCCCATTGATGCAATTCCACGAGAATACAGTGTCTACAAGTGGTGTCATATGTCTTACTGATATTAAAGAAGATGCCAATACACTGATGTTTACACAGGAAAGACTGCTGCAGAGCTGCCTCTAGCAGGGTCAGCTTGTCACAGTCTACGAAAACCTCCAGAATCCACACTAAGAGTGGCTAAGGAGTTGTCTAGTTTCTAACAGCCAGATCAGATAACAGTTAACCATTCACTCAAGGGTCTTTTCTACACAGCTCATTAAGGTGATACTTTTTATAACTACTGGAAGATGTGCAACCCTTTCTTGGTTTGAGGAGAGGTATCAAAATTGCCTCCCTCAACAACTGGGGGAAGTTGCCTGTCTGGCATATGAGACTAAAACATTTGAGGTGGGCGTCCGATGATGCTGCTAGCAAATGTCTAAGCAAGCAGTACCGGATTTGGTTGCAACTGGATGCAGTGTCATGAATCTCAGAAAGGGCTGATTTGAGCTCCCACAGGGAGAAAGGGGAGTTGTAGGCTTCAGACCTGTTGGGTCTGAAATCCAACTTCCCTCTCTCTATAGTCACATGGTAGTAACAAAATGCTGGATCCTGGTTTGCAATGGCAGTAGTTTTTGCAATGTGCTCAGCCAGGTGTTGTTTGGAGACACTCCCGTTTCAGTACTGCTGCTACCAGTAAATGAATGGGTTTATGGAAATCCTCCAGATGGCTTCCCATACTTTTTCAGAGGAAGTGGAATGGTTGATGGAGTTCGCATACACTTGCTGTCATCTTTTGTTATGCTCCTTAAGGATGCCTCAAGTCTTGGCCCTTGTGACTCGGAAGGTCCTGAGGTTGTCTGCTGCTGATCAGCTTTTAAAAAGTTAAAAAGTTGAAGAGCTGCACTCTTGCTGTGGATTGCTAAATGAACTCATCAATCCCCCAAGGTACAGGCCACATCCTAAGATGATGTGAAGACTGTGGTATGGATAAGTCAGTGTCATGATCAATAGCATAAGTTATGTGGTGTACCCATTCCTGGTTGCTGTCATAGTGTTCAAAAACAGCCAACTGGCTGGATACAGTAGGTGGATCCATAGTGGGAAGCGGTCTCTGGAATGAAGGTCATTAGTTGCTTCCCACTGTGCTGAGTCTGCAAAAGCTGGAGAGCAGAAAGAGAGGTTGATGGCTGAGGATGACCCAGTGTTGTTGTTGTAGTGGTCTTCAGTCCAAAGACTGATTTGATGCAGCTCTCCATGCCACCCTATCCTGTGCATGCCTCTTCATCTCTGAGTACCTATTGCAACCTACAACCTTCTGAATCTGCTTAGTGTATTCATCTCTTGGTCTCCCTTTATGAATTTTATTCTCCATGCTTCCCTTGAATACTAAATTCAGGATCCCTTGATGCCAGAACATGTCCTACCAGATGATCCCTTCTTCTAGTCAAGTTGTGCCACAAATTCTTCTTCTCCCCAGTTCTATTCAGTACCTTCAGTAATTATGTGACTTACCAATCTAATCTTCAGAATTCTTCTGTAGCACCACATTTTGAAAACTTCAATTTTCTTCTTGTCTACACTGTTTATTGTCCATGCTTCACTTCCATACATGGCTACACTCCATACAAATACTTTTAGAAAAGACTTCCTGACACTTAAATCTATATTTGATGTTAACAAATTTCTCTTCTTCAAAAATGCTTTCCTTGCCATCTCCAGCCTACATTTTATAGCCTCTCTACTTCAACCATAATCAGTTATTTTGCTGCTCAAATAGCAAAACTCACCTACTACTTTAAGTGTCTCATTCCCTAATCTAATTCCCTCAGCTTCACCAGATTTAATTAGACTACATTCCATTATCCTCATTTTGTTTTTGATGATATTAATCTTATATCCTCCTTTCAAGACACTGTCCATTCCATTCATCTGTTCTTCCAAGTCCTTTGCTGTCTCTGACAGAATTACAGTCTCATCGGTAAACCTCAAGGTTTTTATTTCTTCTCCCTGGATTGTAATTCCTACTTCAAATTTTTCTTTTGTTTCCTTTACTGTTTGCTTAATATACAGATTGAATAATATTGGGGATAGGCTACGGCACTGTCTCACTCCCTTCTCAACCACTGCTTCCCTTTCGTGCCCTCGATTCTTATAACTGCCATCCGGTTTCTGTACAAATTGTGAATAGCCTTTTGATCCCTGTATTTTACCCCTGTCACTTTCAGAATTTGAGAGAGTGTTCCAGTCAACATTGTCAAAAGCTTTCTCAAAGTTTACGAATGTTATAAATGTAGATTTTCCTTTCCTTAACCTACGTTCTGAGATAAGTCGTAGGGTCAGTACTGCCCTGCCTGTCCCTACATTTTTCCAGAATCCAAACTGATCTTCCCTGAGGTCATCTTCTGCCACTTTTTCCATCCTTCTGTAAAGAATTTGTGATAGTATTTTGCAACTGTGACTTATTAAACTGCTAGTTCGGTAATTTTCACACCTCTCAGTGCCTGCTTCCTTTGGAATTGGAATAATTATATTCTTCTTGAAGTGTGAGGGTATTTTGCCTGTCTCATTGTACATCTTGCTCACCGGATGGAAGAGTTTTGGTATGGCTGCTGGCTCTCCCAAGGCTATCAGTAGTTATAACGGAATGTTGTCTACTCCTGGGGCCTTGTTTTGACTTAGGTCTTTCAGTGCTATGTTGAATTCTTCATGCAGTATCATGTCTTCCTTCTCATCTTCATTATGTTCTCTTCTGTTTCCATAATACTGCCCTCAAGTACATCGCTCTTGTACAGACACTCTATGTACTCCTTCCACTTTTCTAATTTCCTTATTTGCGTAGGAATGGTTTTCCATCCGAGCTCTTGATATCCACACAGGTGGTTCACTTTTCTCAAAAGTTCTCTTTAATTTTCCAGTAGGAGGCATATAACTTGCCCCTAGTTATAGATGCTCTGTATCCTTACATTTGTCCTCTAGCCATTCCTGCTTAGCCATTTTGCACTTCCTTTCGATCTCATTTTTTATACGTTTGTATTCCTTTTTGCCTGTTTCATTTACTGCATTTTTGTATTTTCTCATTTCATGAATATCTCTTCTGTTACCCAAAGATTTCTGATAGCCTTAGTCTTTTTGCCTACTTTATCCTCCGCTGTCTTCACTATTTCATCTCTCGAAGCTACGCATTCTTCTTCTACTGTATTCCTTTCCCCTGTTCTTGTCAATTGTTCCCTGATGCTCCCTCTGAAGCTGTCAACAATTCCTGGTTCTTTCAGTTTATCCAGGTCCCATATCCTTAAATTCCTACCTTTGCTCAGTTTCTTCAGTTTTAATCTATAGTTCATAACCAATAAATTGTGGTCGGAGCCCACATCAGCTGCTGGAAATGCCTTACAATTTAAAACCTGGTTCCTAAATATCTGTCTTATGATTATATAATCAATCTGAAACCTTCCAGTGTGTGCAGGTCACTTCCCTGTATCCATCCTTCTTTCATGATTCATAAACCAAGTGTTAGCAATGATTAAGTTATGCTGAGTGCAAAATTCTGTCGTGTGCCTTCCTGTTTCATTCCTTACCCCCAGTTCATATTCACCTACTACTTTCCCTTCTCCTGCTATTGAATTCCAGTCCCCCATGACTATTAAATTTTCATCTCCCTTAACTATCTGATTAATTTCTTTTATCTCATCATACATTTCTTCAATCTCTTCATCATCTGCGGAGCTAGTTGCCACAATCTCTTCATCACCTGCAGAGCTAGTTGGCATATAAACTTTTACTATTGTGGTAGGTGTGGACTTTGTGTCTATCTTAGCTACAATAATGTGTTCACTATGCTTATCCGTGTTCCTATTTTTTATTCATTACTAAACCTAATCTTGCGTTACCACTATTTGATTTTGTATTTATAACTCTGTATTCGCCTGACCAGAAGTCCTGTTTATCCTGCCACTGAACTGCACTAATTCTCAATATATCTAACTTTAACATATCCATTTCCGTTTTTAAATTTTCTAACGTACTTGCCCATAAAGGAATCTGACATTCCATGCTGCTCCGGTTCATAGAATGCCAGTTTTGTTTCTCCTGATAACAACATCCTCCTGAGTAGTCCTCGCCCGTAGATCTGAATGGGGGACTATTTTACCTCTGGAATATTTTACCCAAGAGGATGCCATTATCATGTAACCATACAGTAAACCTGCATGCTTCTTGCTTTCAGCTGTTTGCAGTACCAGCAGATCAAGGCCATCATGGTTGATGTTACAAGATCAGTTCAGTCAGTCATCTAGACTGTTGCCCTGCGACTACTGAAAAAGCTGCTGCCCCTCTTCAGGAACCACACGTTTCTCTGGCCTCTCAACAAATACCCATCCATTGGGGTTGCACCTATGGTACAGCTATCTGTATCACTGAGGCATGCAAGTATCTCCACCAATGGCAGAGTCCATGGTTCATGGAAGCGGGGGGGGGGTTATTACCCCATTAGGAGCTGAGAAATGCATGCATGGACTGGCTGTGTTGGGGATGCAGAGCTCCTGAGACATCATGAGGTTCTCAAACACTTGACCCCTTGGGCAAGTATATTTTGAGTCCCATAATACATTATGGGCACTGAAATCACCCAGTAGGAGAAACAGATGGGGATGTTGCTGAATAAGGCCTGCAAGAGCCTCAGAGTCTATGGCATCTTGTGGAGGTAATTACAGGGAGCTGATCTTGATCTTTTGACCCCCATGGCAGCAATGTCTACTGCTGGTAGGTCAGTAACCAAGGAGAAAGCAGAAGAGTGGTTTGTGTTACTGACAAACACAGCAATGCCTCCCTTGGCTCTGTCATCAGTTAGATCATCCTTCTGGTTTATAACATAGCTTGGTAGCTTTGAAATGTGTTTCCTGTAAACACAAGCAAAGGCAACGTGCCTGTGCCAGGAGTTTCAGTTCCTCCACATGGGTCTGGAACCCTTTCACATTCCACTGTAGTATGGGAGCCATCTATCATGTGGGTTGTACTTTCACCCTGTCTTTCCACTGGCTTGGTGAGCCCACAGCATGTGGAATTTCAGGCATGGACCAAGATGGTTGCCCTGGGCAAACTTTGCAGGCCATTGGATCTTAAGCAAAAGCAGCAGAGTCCTCAAGTATAATGACATTGACAGTATTGGATGATTTACCACCTGTTTTCACCTGTGGTGGAAGCTCCCCATTTGCTTTTTTTATGCTGGGAAGGCTTTGGAGGAGCTATTACAGCAGTGTTGGGGACAGTGCCAGATTTTTTAGTTGGAGGTACTGGAAGGTCTGCAGTGGTGGCAACTGCCTCTTTATCTGACTTTTGAGGGAGGGATATGGGCTGCGAAACAACTGCACTGCGACATGTGCACTGACAAATGCAGGTACTAGTGCTGACACTAGGGACCTCCATGCTTCTACAAGTATGTCGAAATACGCTTTTTAAGGGCCAAAGAAAAGATTTAGTGAATGTGGGAGGCTGCATGGCCTTATAGATCTTCTTGGCCTCTCCATATTGGATGCATTTCAGTGTCTTAATCTGCTGCATCTTCCATTCTTTGGCGAAGGGTGATCCCCAGAGCAATTTACACATGTTGGAGAGGGGAGCAGCCAACTTCGTCATGGATGGCCTTGCCATGTTTGCCACAAGTGGCTTCAGCCTTACATCCTAAGGTGGTGTGCCCAAAGTGCTAGCATTTAAAACAGCACATTGGGTTAGGACATTTGGCTGTATGCCTAGACGAAGCAAATTTGCCTTGACATGCTCTGGGAGTTTTGTGCTGTTGAAGGTATGAATGAAGGAGTCAGGTTTTCTGTGACCCCGTCCACCATTTTCAATATATTTTGCACATCAACGATCCCTTCCTGAGTCCAGTTATCCTTCAATTCCTCCTTGGGAATGTCGACAAGATCTCTATAGATCACAGTAGCTTTGTTATAGTTCAAGATGATGTGCAGTTCAGTGTGTATGGCATATTCCCCAAGGCATTTAGCTTTCCAGAAGTTAGTGACTTGTTGGGGACTAACAGTTTCAACTGACAATGTTCCAATATGCAATTGCTTGACAGATTTCATTGTACCTGTATTGTCCTCTAAACCTTTCTGAATTGAAAAAGGTGAAACCTTCTCAAAGCTGCCCTCTTTTCACTTCAGTCAAAACCACATTCTTACGAGCATCAAGTGTCCTGTTACTATTTATGGAAGAACTCTGTATAAGGCCTGAATCAGGACAACTGGCTATTCGAGCCAGCCCTCTTGTTAGACTGGATGTTAGTACCTACCAGTGGCCCGTCCTTTCCTTTGGGAGGAGGAAAAGAAAATTCCAGAGGATAAATTTTGTTCTCATGAGCAGTTAAGGACAGAGCATGCCTGAGAAAGCCTTATACAACTGAGGTGCGACAGGTTCCCCAGAGGTTGCCTGCTAATGACTCTTCCACCTCAAAAGCCATGCATCTCATCAGTGCACAGCACACCTTGAGACTGAGTTTCTTTTTTTTAATAGACGTTTATTCCCTCCACGCAGTCCAGCCAAGATCCCCCTTCCCTTAGACACACAATGTTCCACCACCATGCTGCACAGTGGTTGTTGAAGCAAGCCCAGAGCTTACATTGACAGAGAACTGGTGGCACTTACCAGTCCCCAGTCTAATGCAAAAAGAACCAACCAATTTGCTGGAGGAGTTGTGTAATATTCAAATTTTGACTCTGTATTGTAGGATAGTTACAGTAAGACCATCATTCTGTTGGGTATACACATGGTTCCTAGCTAAAGGGCCATCCAAAACACTTGAACACTTCTTTCAATCACCAACAGAATTTGAAGCATGAGCTCCAGAGAAATCCCATTTTTATGTGCAGCGTTTTGGAACATATAGGTAGTGCATGCTGTTGCACGCATGATGATGAACTTGCTGTCAGAAACTTTGTTATTTATCTGTATATTGTCATGGTTGATACAGTACATGTCTAAACAGTAGTTTATTTTATCCTAAATGCAGAAAAATATATTGAGTTACCAACTTAAGTGTTTGAAATGCGATGTAGCCAGACCATCCAGCTGTAGTATTAAAAGAAATTTGCCATTCCCAACACTATGACATATCACCAGAAAGAGAAACTATTAGATGCTAAATCAGATGGGTAGATCTAATTTGATTTCACATATCCACAGATAGATATCTGTGTGTGTGTGTGTGTGTGTGTGTGTGTGTGTGTGTGGGTGGGCGCGCGCGCGCACGTAATTATCAATATGGTCCTGGTTGACAAAAATGCATGCCTTATTAATGAAAAACACTCGAGTAGCTGTTTTGAACTTTATTGAGCCCATAAAAATAGGCATGTCAAGATTTAAAAAACAATGCAATTCAATACATCGGAATTGTTACCACACATTACCTTTAATAGGATTTATGTCTTGACATATTTGAAAATTCCAAATTGCATGTTTTATTAATGAAAGGCTGCAAATAGTTTTTAAGTTTAGTAAAAGCAATAAAAAGTTTGATTAAATGGGGCATCGATGTTAGTATCCTCTAGCGTGCAAAAGTTGAACCACAGGGTAATTCTCAAGGCATTAATGTAGCTTGGATATGTCATAGACTGCTTGCAGAGCATGTTCACAAACACTAGATACAGCTACGAATTTACAGAGTAACTTGAAAGAAGGTATCAATAATGAGGCAGCAGGTGTCCAACAAACTGGTGCTTCTAAGTGTGCGTTGCCCATTCAGCATCTTTTACTTGAAATTTTCCAGGTGGGCATGGATTTCTAAATCATCATATTTGTCCATAAAATATCGCTTCATGATTATGTGAAGGCTTACTAGATTGTTTTTGATACTTGTGACACTCTTGTATGAGGTGAGCATGCAAAGGTGGATTTACTTCCTGTGTGTTTTTATTTTTAATCTGTGTTTTAAAATTTCTTCCCATTTGCAGTAAATTTTGTCTATGACACTGTTTTGGTGTAAGTGTTGCATTATGCTGAGGTCCTGTAGTAAAAGACATAAAAGTGAAGGCTGAGATTTATATCTGCTATGTTTTTTTTTTTAAAAAAGAAAAAAGATTTCTGAGTTTGTATGAGACCTGATGATAGAAAGGAAATGATAAAAGTTGTTTTTTATGTGGCATCTCAGTTTGTGTCAGATGATTGCTTTTGGACTTCATGAAATTACAGACTTCATCAATGGTCATAGTGTGATAACTGTTATTCCAGGCTCTATTTCACAATCTGCTAAACTCCTTTTCTACTTTATTACCGTTTAGTGGTAGTTTAAAAAGCCTGTGTCAACATAGACATGCATTTGTAATTTATCATAAACCTACATGTATTTACAACATTATTGTTGTTGCATAATGTCATCCTGCTCAATATAAAAATCTGTTCTTTCATTTAGCAATAAAAAGTCTTTTGTCTGTAGCATGATGTAAGCATTAAATTCTATCTCTACTTATATTGTACATAAATAAGTCTTGTTTTTTATCTTCTTTTATACACAGTATTTATATAATATCGTATTTATGGCAGTTTTCAGAACCAGGGACACAGTAAAGTTCTAAACAACAGTTGGAACAATTTTCATTAATTAAATGAACAGTTATGGAAACATCACACCCTCCAAACATGGAGAAACTAATGCTGATGAATTTTAGGCAATGGTTTGAGGTTAGTGTGTGGGGATTGTCATTTCAGGGGTGACTGGAGTGAGACACTAGAAGGGTTTCCCAATGAGGTTCTCCCATGGATATGTAGGTCATCTTCTTCTTTTTCTTGTGCTTTTGTCCCACATTGGCACAGGGTCATTGTGGTTATTAATGAAATAGGCATAGTTACTATAAGGGGACCTGGATGCTCTTTTTGTCACCACTATGTTGCCCCCAGAAATAAGTATATGCACCCCAAATTTCTGCATGTACTTTTATGTGGGTGAAAGTGAGTGAAAGTTTTCTAATGTTTGTAAATTGTGTAACTGATAGGGAACTTTGGTGCCTATCTGGTATTCACCCTGCCAAACAGATTCAGTCTGGGGCTGGTGTATCTTCTCATCCTGGAAGTGGTGCATTAATGTGTACGGCTATCTGGGCTGGTCATGAATATGTGGGTCATATGTACAAGAATGGAAGACGACAGAAGAAAGGCCTTTTGGGATGAGACTAATGCTGTGGAAATTAATTGGAGCAGTTGAGGGAGGAAAAATAAAGTGAAGTATGTGGAAAGGGGCAAAAATGGAGTAATTTGCATAGTTCAATTACCAATAAGCTGAAGGATAGATGTAATCTGTTACATCTTGTGTCAAATTTTAGAGAACTAAAAAGAAAGTTTACAAACTTTCCAAACAATGGAAGCTCCACGTTGAAATATCAACAACTGTGAGAGGATAAATTGCTACTCACCGTAAGGATGACATGTTGAGTTGCAGACAGGCACAACGGAAAGATGGTTACGCATTAAGCTTTCAGCCAAAGCCTTCATCAGAAAAGCAAAACACACATGCATTCATACAAGCAAGCACACAATACACACATAACTACTATCTCTGGTTGCTTAGGCCAGGCTAAGATTGAAATGCATTGAAAGGGGGCAAGAATCTGTAGTGGAGTGGGGAAGGGGCAGGATCAGGGAAAAGGAAACAGTGCTGCCTGTCAGAGCTTGCAGGGACTAGAGGTGGTAGACAAGGCTACATGGTGCAGCATAGGGAGGTGGTGTGACTAGGAGGGAAGGGAGAAAAGGGGAGCAGAAAGGAGAGGAATGGAGAAGGGGAAAAGATTGACAGATGTATTCACAAAGAACAGTCTCAATGAGGGTGGGGATGTGTGTTGGGAGGAGGTGATAGAGCACAGGGGATAGAAACTGTGGGACGGAGGGCGTGGGGATGGTAGCGTACAGTGGGTTGAGGCTGGGATGATTTTGAGTGTGGAGAACATGATGTAAAGATAACTCCAGTCTGTGAAGTTCAGGAAAGTTGGTTGTGAAGGGGAGGATTTAGATGGCATAAGTTGTGAGGCAACTATTGAAATCGGGCATCTTACATTCAGCTGCATGTTGTGCAAAGGGGTCATCCACTTTGCTCTTGCCCACACTTTCGCAGTGGCCATTCATCCTGGCGGGTAGCTGGTTGGTTGTCATACTCATATAAGAAGCTGAACAATGATTAGCGCTGGGCTGGTACACAAATGGCAGCTTTCAGAGGTGGCCAGGCCACTGATGGGATGGGATAATCCTGTGACAGGACTGGAATAGGGAGTGCTGGGTGGGTAGATTGGGCAGGTCTTGCAGCTGGGTTTTCCACAGGGATATGATCCCTTTGGCTTAGGGATGACTAGAATGTTGTTGAGTTTAGTGGGTGATGGAACACTACTTTAGGAAGGGTTGGAAGGATCTTCAGAGTGATGTCTCAAACATGAGGGCTAGGTGGTAGCCAATCAAAGCGCTGACTAAGGATGTGATTCAGTTTTTCCTGTTTGAGGTGGTGTTAGGTGACGAGGGGGCACTTCTTTGTATCTGGTTCTTGGGGATGGTGGAAGAATTTGGGGTGTATGGGGATGTGGCATAGGAAATCTGTTTGTGGGCTAAGTCTGGGGGATAATACCTGTCTGTTAAGACCTTTCTGAAACCTTGAGCATACAGGGAAAGCGAGTTGCTGTCACTGCAGGTATGCCATCCACAGATCGATAGGCTGTGTGAGAGGGGTTTTTTGGATGGAAGGGATGGCGGCTGTTGAAATGCGGGTGCTGTTGGTGTTTGGTGGATTTAATGTGACAGAGATGTAGATGTAGGCCTTAGACAGGAGGAGGTCAACATGCAGGAAGGTGGCACGCTGTGTTGAGAAGGACCAATTGAAGTGGGTGGGAGAGAAGATTTTGAGGTTGTGAAGGAAGGAGGATAGTGTGTCCCGGCCCTGAATCCAGATCATGAAAATACTATCAGTGAACCTGAACCAGGTCAGGGGTTTGAGTTTTTTGGAGGCTAGGAAGGTTTCCTGTAGCTGGTCCATAAACAAGTTGGTGTAGGAAGGTGCCTTGTGAGGGTGCCCGTGGCTGTGCTGGGGATTTGTTTGTATACCTCCCCTTCAAAGAAGTAGTAGTTTTGCATTAGGATAAAATAGTTGTTCATTAGGACAAAGGTGATAAGGTGTATGAGAAATGAAGCGATGGGTTTAGAGGATGTTGGGAGAGGTGGTGTTCGATAGCAACAGGACCATGAGCATAATTGATGTTGGTGCCTAGGAAAGTAACATCAACAGCAACATGTAGGGATCCAACAGGTAAAGGGGTGGCGATGGTGGAGACTCTATGAAGGAAATGGAGACTAGATTTTTGGAAACTGGTTGGAGGTGTGGTCTGTGAGGTCCAGAATTCTTTCAGTGGGGGCACAGTAAACAGCTACAATGTTGCCTCCAGAATTGCTGGGTTTGTGGATTTTGGGAAGCATGTAGGAAGTGGGTTTGTGTGTTGGGGGGATATGGGGTGAGGAGGGAAATGTATTGAGGGAAGAGGTTCTGAGAAGTGTGTAAGACCTGAAGCAAGGATTGGAGGTTATGTCGGACTTCTGGGATGGTGTCATTATGACAGAGTTCATAGGTGAAGGCATCAGACAGTTGGTGGAGGCCTTCTACCAAGTCGTCTCTGCAGTTTGCCATGACAGTGGTGGAACCATTGTGTGCAGGTAGGATGATTAGGTCAGGATCTGATTTGCAGTTGTGTGCTGCAGTCCTCTTTTCTGCTGAAAGGTTCTTAAGAAGGAACCTGGGGAAGGATGGTGAGGCCAAGTAGGGAGTAAGGAATTCCTGGAAGGTGACCAGGTAATGGTTAGGTGAAAAGGGAGGGTGTGAGGATCACAGTTGGATGGTGGTATGGATTGGGAGAGGAGGGGTTCAGTGTTAGAATCAGGTGGGCATTTGCTGGGGGATTGGTGGCAAAGAAGTGATTCAATTGCAGGACTGGGAGACGGAGAGTAGGTCTTTGACAAGTCCAACATGGTTAAATTTGGCTGTAGGGCTGAAGGTGAAGCCATTTGATAAGATGGAAGATTTTGTGGGGGTAAGGATTGGTGGAAAGGGTAACAACAGTGTTTCCAGGTGTTTCATCTCTGGTTGTAATGGAGAGCTGGAGGGGTGTGTTGGATGGTGTAGCAAGTTGAGAAGATCACACAGGCAGTGTCTGGGTAGTATGATGGATTGACCAGAAGGAACACTGTGGGTAGGATAGGGCAGTAGGATTCAGCAGGCTGGATGACTTATGGAGGTGGTGTCTCATGTGCTTTTCCAGATCTGGATTGCAATGGATGCAATTTCAGAGATGCGATGGATATAGCGGGGATTGTACAGTAGCAGTATCTTGTGGAGGGAGCAGAGGTGGTTCTGGGACATATGTGCCATGGAGATGTGGTTTTATAGTGCCAGGGTTTTGAGGGCAGGGACTGATAGAATTTGAAAAGGTGGTCATCATTGTGAAAGGAAGTGTGGGATCCAGAGGAAAGAAATTTTATGGTTAGGCCTTTGGGGGCTGAGGGGATTCCATAATTTCGGCAGCATTTAAGAAACGGGATGTGGGACTGAGCTGTAGCCAGGGAAAGGTACATTTGCAAACTGGTGCAGAAAGATGGAGCAGAGGTGGATTGTGTCAGACAGAGCATTGGGGAATGTATAATGACGTGGGATGTGGGTAAATGAAGGTGTTAGGTGGTTGTGCAGTGGAGAAGGCTAACAGAAAAAGATGTGTAGAATACATAATACACACACACACACACACACACACACACACACACACACACAGAAATAAGCACAAATATGTAACAAATACCTGAAAATATGTAAAAATATGACCAAACAAATGTGTAAAAACATTCAAAAACGTAGCAAAAAGGACAGAGCAAGTGAGGTACGGGAATGTGTGTGTGTTGTGATAAGGGGGGGGGGGGGGGGGGCGCAAGAGAGAGAGAGAGAGAGAGAGAGAGAGAGAGAGGGAGGGGGAGCAGATTTGTTAGGTTGAGGTTCACAATACCGTGTGGCACAGTTAAGTGCAGAAAATAGATGCAAAAATACGCAAGGGTGGGGGAGGAAGTGTGAACACTAGAAATAATGAAAGCTGTCAGTGGGAATAATTTAGAGCACGAGAAACTGCACCAATAATCCACGCAGTTACTTAGTGGCTATGTGACTGCACGGATTGTTGGTGCAGCTTCCCATGCCCTAAATTCTTCCCGTGAATAATTATTTCTAGTGATCACATTTCCTCCATTATCCTCATGTATTTCTGAGTCCATTTTTGACACAATTGTTCCATGCCATATTATGGACCTTGACATAACCAATCCCCCCCTCCCCGTCCCTTATCCCGTCACGACCGCATTCTCTCCATCCTTTCTGCAACACTTTTGATCATCTTTAAATATTCGTTTGTGCATTGGTGCACATTTTTGTGTGCCTGAACATATTTTTATGAGTCTTTTTCTGTTAACCCCACAATCACATAACACCTTGATCTGCCCATTTCCCAGGTCAGTTCCCATTCCCAATTCCATCCCTGCCACAGTGCACCGGTGTTCCACCTTTCAGCAGCAGTTCAAAATGTATCCCTTTACCTGGCCAAAACCCAGTCCCATGTCCTGTTCCTCAAATGCAGCCTAAACTGTGGAATCCTCCCCAGTAGCCTAATCATAAAAATTCATTTATCTGGATCCTACACCTTCTTTCACATTGATGAATTACCTTTTCAGATTGCATCAGACCCTGTCCCTCACAAACGTAGTACTATAAAAACACATCTCCATGGCACATACATTCTAGAACCACTTCTGCTCCCTCTGCAAGATACTGCTATCATGTGGTCCTTACTACATCTATCACATCTCTGAAACTGAATCACTTGCACTCCAGCACCTGGAAGAGTACTCAAGACACCACCTTCTTAAATTAACCAGACTGCTGACATCCTACTGCCATCTTGGAGGGCCCCTATTCTAACCAAAGTGTTACTCCTCATCAAAGCCTTATAGCAGACAGACCCTGCCTAGCTGACCTTTTCAACTTGACACATCCCCCAACACTCGCTGCCAGTGTCCACTAAATCCAGAACAAAATGATCCCAGAACACTGTTGTTCACCTTTTCACTAAAATCCTCAGTCCCACAGAATTTTCAGTCCTTCCAAAGGCCTTACCTTCACCGCTACACCCATATTTAATGATGCTGGACTTGTCAAAAACGCACTCTGCTTGTGCTGATCCCTGCAATGAAAACATTTCTTTGCCACCAATCCCTCCACTCAGAGCTAGCCTGATCCCAACATTGAACCCTGCCTTTTCCAGTTCATACCACCACCCCACCGTGACCCATGCCCCCTTCTTCCACATAACCACAACTTGGTCACCGTACAGTTATTTTTCACTTCCAACTTGGAACAGCCCTGACCTAATCATTCTACCTGTCCAGTCTCTGCTTATAGTTTTCCCAGAACCCCTTCCCTAAATCCATTTTCCTTCTCACTCCTATCACACCTCACACACACTCACCTTTTCCATGCTCCCCAAAATATACAAACCCAACAATCCTGGAGGCCCCGTCATAGCTGCAACTGCTTATTGTGCTACCACTGAAAGAATTTCTGAACCTGTTGACCAGTACCACCAGTTTACTGCCCCATGTCAGCTATGCCAACCGCTTCCTTTGCTGACTTACCACCCTCCCCAACCATTTACCTCCAGGATCCCCACTTGTCACTGTTGATGCCACTTCTATATGCACCAGCATCCATCATGCTCATGGTCTTACCACTATAAAGCACTACCTCATCCAATGTCCTTAAGACAGGTGAGTTTAGAACTCACCACCTCATTGTTCATACATCTTATTAAAATTATGCTAAGACACAACTAGTTCTCCTCTGAAAGGAAGGTATACAAACAAATCCCCAGCACAGCCATGAGCACCTACATGGCACCTTTCTATGCCAACCTGTTCTGAGCCATCTGGAGGAAAACTTCCTAGCCTTCAAAAACCTCAAACCCCTGATCTGATTGAGGTTCACTGATAATACCTTCATGATTTGGACTCAGAGCCAGGACACCTTGTCCTCATTCTTTCACTACCTCAACATGTTTTCTCCCAACCACATCAGTCGGTCTTTCTCATGACAGTGTTCCACATTCATGGGCATTGACATTCTCCTCTCTGAGTCCTGCATCCACACATATGCCCACATTAAAGCCAGAAACCACTATCAGTACCTGCATTTTGACAATTGCCATCCCTTCCGTTCCAAAGCATTTTTACCATACAGCCTACCCACCTGGGGATGGTGTACGTACTGTGGTGTCTGCTCTCTCGCCCTCTATGCTGAATGTCTCACAAATGTCTTCACAGAGAGGCACTATCCTCCAAACCTAGTCCGCAAACAAATTTCTCGAGCCATATCCCCACACACTCCCAATCCTCCCACCAGCCCCAAGAACCAGCTACAATGGAGCACCCCCTGGTCACACACCATCACCCTGGATGGTAAAAACTGAACCACATCCTACAAGCATGCCCTGAAATGAGGGTCAACCTAACTGAGATGCCTCTTTGCCCTCCTAAACAGGTGTTCTGTCACCCACCCAGGCTCTACAACATCCTAGTTCATCCCTATGCTACTCTCCATCCCAACCCCTTGACATCCTACAAGCATGCCCTGAAATGAGGGTCAACCTAACCAAGATGCTTCTTTGCCCTCCTAAACAGGTGTTCAGTCACCGACCCAGGCTCCACAACATCCTAGTTCATCCCTATACCACTCCCGATCCCCACCCCTTGACACAGAGATCATATCAGTCTGGAAGACCCAGGTGCAAGACCTGCCCAATCCATTCACCCAGCAGTTCCTATCCCTATCCTATCACAGGCTTACCCTGTCCCATCAGAAATATGAGAGACTGTATGTTTAGTCGTATTATATATGTAATACAATGCAATATTCAGTGATGGTGTAGTGAAGTATTTTATTGCTGTGTGTTTTTCAAATAAATGTTTGTCACAGTGATATTGACATATGGAACATGTATTTGGGAAATGAAGAAACAAGAAGAACTGCTGAAGAAAATTATCATTTACATTTGGTAGAGACTGTGAAATAATTGCATTCTCTCTCTCTCTCTCTCTCTCTCTCTCTCTGTGTGTGTGTGTGTGTGTGTGTGTGTGTGTGTGTGTGTGTGTGTGTAACTACTTAATACTAATTAATGAATTATTCCATATGTCACAGGCTCTTGCCCGGAGGCGTGGATCTGCTCCTGTAGCATTACTATTGGGACGTGCAGAAGATCCACAGTCTGCAGGATTAGCACTCAGGGGAGGAGGAGAGAGATTCCTCCGGCGGGGCTCTGTGCCCGTTGATGTCAACATCAACAGACAAAGTAGGAGATGCTCACATTTTAGTAAATTCTTTACAAAGAATGTGCACTCTGAGAGAGTTGAGTTTCGTGTGTGAAGTGGCTCTGTGCTCCCTGCCACCTTTTTTTGTTTAAGGAGGGTAAGAAAAGGACATAATTTCTTGATAGTATGTGGAAATTTTGTTCTTTTAAGTTCCTATCAATTCTATATTGTATTAAGTGATGTGTCCAACTTTATATCTTTTTAAAGCATATTTAATCCCCACATTTCTTGAAATATATGTACTACAATATAGAATATCTGAATTCAGTCTTATGAAATCTTATACCATATAAACAGATTAAAAGAAATTACATGTTTTATGACTCTACCAGTGTTTAGAAGTGTGTATTTCATTTTGCCATGGTTAGGTCTCCTCATCTCTTTAATTAAGCAGTCTCTAAGAAAGATGTTACTGTCTTGGTAGCCATTTAATGTACTTGATGCAACAAGTCATGCAGAATAAAATTATTGTAATTTCCAGTTACTAAATAAATAAGGTAGTTGAAACAGGCTGGTGACACACACAAACCAAGTTATTCACCAGTTGTAATGTATAACATCCCTGTAGTAAATCTATTTTACATGGCATATATTTGTGGAAGAACAGGGTGTTAAATATCTTTAGACAAACAAATATTATTTACTTGCTTATGGCTCCAAAATTTTTCACTCTCTGTGTACCATTAAGTATCTGTTCAGGTACACTTTATAGACAATTCATATGATAGTACATTGTAAACTGTAAAAAGGTCAATAGTATATTAAGGTGGCAGGGGGCATTTTTATTATGCTACAGCTCTTAAATGTGAAACTATCAGAAAATTTATATATATGTATGTCTCATCTAGAGCCAAGAATGTGTCATGTTGTCTAGTAAGAAATATGTTCTGTAAATTAATTTTTAATTAATGGTTCCATCAGGAAGGTAGATATAGGAAGCAAACATAACCGTATAAGTAACAGCAACCAATATCATTAGATTTCCTCCCCTTCTTATGTACGGACCATGGCTGCACAGTGAAACACTTCAGCTGGGACCAAAAATATAGTTTGTCATATGAAGAAGAAACAGTTGCTTCACAGCTGAATGTGAGAAATATTATGAACTCTTTTGGTTTTGAATGTATTTGGGAGTTATGTGACTGATGGGGGAAAATGTATGCAGTATTTAGTCATTTCTTTCAGAAGTCTGTTTTATATTTTACAATCATGAAAGAGGCAAAGGAATATTAAAAGAAAGAGCTCAGTTTCTTCTGTTGTAAATCATAAGGAGGCAGTTTGTAACCAACAGAAATAGCTTCTGATGTTTTGCTATAAAAGTTAAGTCTAAAAAGCAACCTAGGAAAGAAAAAAATATAGAAAGAAATTTGCACAGTAGATGCATGATCCTGGTGGAAAGAATAATAATCAGGGAAACATTGGCCATATTAACTTAGATTGAAATGGAAAGAGTTTTATCACAAAGCCTTTCCGCAGTTGTTCTCCGAAGATGGATATTAATTTCAGTATAGCAACAGTAAATATGTAAAATTCCTCTGGATTAAGATTTCTGTTAGTATCTGGGAACAAGGCTGCTGTCTATGTAAACATATATGTTCTGTGCTATTTTTACTAACTTGGTTTGTTTAAGAATGAGTAGCTCTCATGATTTGATCAGACAATATCTTTAAATAACAGTTTTCATCTGCTTTCTTTTCTTAATATATTTACCTGCTGTGCAATAGCATTTTTGTAGTTTGGACTGCTTTGTTCTTACTCTGTGTGTGTGTGTGTGTGTGTGTGTGTGTGTGTGTGTCAGTGTCAGTCAGTGCTTGCGTCCACACACACAATATTTTGCTCAAGGTCATACCAGTATGAAAGTAGTTCATTAGATTTCACTTATAATGCAAAAGTTTATCTTACAATATGTAACATTTACATATCACTATTTAAAAGTTTAAGTATTTCATCCAAATAATCAGATGTCGACAGCATTCAGTTGTAAGGTTATTTGTAAGAGCTTGTAGTTGCTGAAAATGGATGGCCTTAAATGTACAAATTATGGTTAAGTTATTGTCCTTAGTGAAATTCAAAATTTTTTGCTTACTGCATTTTATGAGAATAAAAGTGGAATAATAATGTGCATAAAATGAATTCCATTTTTCTCAGTTTTTTTCAATAAATCACTAGTAAAATTAATAAACAACTCGGTGAATTATGTTATATCAGCAGTGTGCAACTGTATGTAAAGCTATTGTATTAATATAAATTAGAAGACATGTAACATACATGAAAAGGTTCATTAAAATAAACATATTTGAAAATTTGTAATTGCAACAGATCGTTATTTGTATGACTCAAACATCACAGAGTTTTTACAAAGAGAAAGACTATTGTGGGGCACAAATCACAAACTTTAAAATGTTAATTTTTAAAGCATGTTTATCTGTGTGAATTCTGCAAGAGTTTTTAGTAGAAAATTTCATTTCTTACTTAAGGGTACTGCTCATAAGTAGCATATATAGTGCAAATTGAGTATTGTTAATATAATGTATGTTGCCAGGAATTCACTGTAAATACTGTGCAGTACTGCTCCAGAACAGCCTTCACCTTGTATATTATTTTTAAGTTTGCATCCAGTTTATGCATTTTATTTTCCATTTGTAATATGCTCATCATATGGCATTTAGTTAGGGAGGGTCACTAATACCCTTGCTTTTTGCTAACACAGGTGTTTTGAGACCACTGGGCTTTAAAGAGAACTGTGCGCCCCCCCACTGCATGCCGAGGCGATCTTCGCTTCCGTATGACTTAGTTCGTCACACCAACACAACCACCACCACCACTACCATCACCACCACCACCTTGCCTGCCCCCTTAACCATACCCACAGGTAAAGTAACTGGCATCGCTGTTGCTGCAGCTGCTGTTGTTCACTGTGTGCTTGATTTTAGAAGAAATGATCTTATTTGCAGTGGGTCACTGTTACTGTTCATTTATGGCTTGCCAAATCCGTATTCTGGTTTCTGCATGTGCTTGAAATTGTTTTCTGCTTGCAGAAAGTGTGTAAGAAATTACATTGTTATTTGATTGTATAGCATGCTGTGGTTTGTTCCTGCAAAGTGCTCATACTTGAAGCTTGTAAGATAAACACAATATACAGTGAATGAGGAATGATAAATATGTTTTTACTGGTGCCTTTACACTTTTACTGAAAGCTGATTTGGAAACAGACCCCAATTTTATGTTACGTGTTTGAGGATACTTCTTGATATTTGAGCATGTCTTGGGTCTCATATGGTAGATTTAATGTTATTGGAGCTACCTTACTACACAATGAAATTCAAGGGTATATTGTAGGAAGGACAAAATAAAAAAATAAGTGTAACCGGAAGCAGGTACATGAATGGAGACAATGTTAAAACTAGATGTAACAAGTGTGCATATGTATCTCTATTAATTTCAGTTGTGCCATTCCATTCATATAATTTTGTCTGCTTTGTATTGGGCAGATAGAATTCAGTATGTAAATAAAGAAAATGTGGGCTTCTGTATCATAAACTAATAATTGTCATGCATGAAATTTAGTCTGCTACGGAAATTGAATACTGTAGATGAGCCTTCTTCCTATCTCATCTAAATCTTTCTATCTTAAATTTATTAATGTGTAACAATATGCATTGAGATGGAATTCGGGAAAAATGAAATGAGGAATGTGATAGCAAAAGAGAAAGTATATGGGTTCTTAAGGAACTGATGACTTCCATGTTGAATATGCAATCTGAGTAAATTACATTAAAACTGTGAAAAGGTGGGGCTTGATGAATGTGATTATGGATTTTAAATGCATTGTGTTAGGGACCTTATATAGAATCTGCAACATTTATGTTGTTAATTGGTAGAACATTTATTCAGGTAAATAATTAAAAGAGTGGCAGTTTACTCAAAGAAGAAACACATAATTTAATAAGAGAGACATTTTAAAGATGCTGCTCAGGTTACAAATATTAAAAAATAATGGCATTTTGACAGTGTTGCTGATTACTTTTCACTTATCTTTTAGTGATGCACATCATAGGGCAAGAATTCTCCATCCTGTCTTTGGAGACAGAGAAGATAGAACCTTTACTCACAAACATTCCTTATTCTTATATTTTTCCACCTCCTCCTCTCTCCACAGTACCAGTTCTGTCCATTACATATTGTTTCATCATATGCATATTTACAAATACTCCTTCAGCAAATTTTGAACAGTGAGTTGAGTAAGTCACACCCATACTGTGTGAAGGAAGCACTAAGTGGTGGGTAGGTATTTACAAGTTCAACATCATAGCTCAGATTTCATGCTTAGTTTCTTCCTCATGAAAAATAGGCGTGTAGGACCCTCTCACTCGCCCCCCCCCTCCCCCCCACCCCTCCCCATACTGTGTGTGTGTAGGTATATGTGTGTGTGTGGGGGGGGGGTATATTTTCGAGTACTGTGGTCCAATAGAGCTTAGAAATTAATGGAGTGGATACTCGACAACTATTGATATCAGACAACTGCAAACTTTATAATACTCTGCCAGCGAGTTTTATGGAACATTCCAACAATAAATAAAAAATTATGGTTACTGGTTCCTCATCTTTTACCTGTTTTTATATACAAATGTGCATACTGTTTGCAGGGTGATATTCAGTGCCAGTAATCTTCTTCCTGTGATGAGTGACACAGTCTGACACAGTACTGATCGTGTATGTAGGATATGTAGTAGGAGTGGGTCATAATAGCTTTGCCTATATGGTCTCTGCCACAACTGTGCACATACTTCCTGTTAAATGAAATGGAAATCCTTCGCATATTTTCTTTACTACTCAATTGAGTGTATTCAATCAGCTACATACTGGTTTGCTTTGTTACTGTAAACTATTTTACAGACAAGATCGAATCATCATCTCTGTAGCTGGAATCTATTGTGCCCTATTCATTACATCAAACAAATGTTTTTGTGTGCTGTTGTGTAGTTATTAGCAGTTTTCATGTGATATTTTCCTATACAGAATGTCATTTTTACAATTGACTTCTGAGAGTTGTCTCTTTTGTGTAAATATCAGTTATGTAACCCATGCTCAAGAGTGATCAGGATAGTTTGGTTTAGTATATGTTTATTGCTTCAAAGTGATAATTTATGAAAATGTATTGCATTCATCTACCAGTCAAATATGTTTAATTATAGTTTATATCCCATATAAAAGTAAAACTTCCATATTATTAGTTAGCAATGAAAAAATCATGATTAATTTTTGGGAAGTGATTACACAAATATTCTTGCAATATCTTCACTCCGATAATTTCATGCTTGCAGCAAGTGAAGCATAATGACAAGAGTAAAGTCTCTAAAGCCACAAAATTTAAACATGGAAGTTTTTTACTCTCCAGGGAAGTCATTACATTAAAGCTAGTATTATGTTGTAAAATTTGCTTTCATATTGTGGAAGTGTTCACCTGCAGTCTCTCTTCCTAATGTTCCGGACATCCAGAGTTGCAAACTCATGATAAATAGTAGTGAAAGAATGTGTCCATTCTTTGAAATTGGTATAAAACATTGAGGTAATTCTATTGGATCCCAGTGGTTTTACTTTTTAATGAATCTGGCAGATGGTTCTTTGTGGAATGCACATTGAGTCACCATTAGACTTCCTTCTATTGAAGTGCTAAGCTACTGCAAATAATGGCAAGTAAAAATTACCTCTCTACCTCTCCTTCTGTATACAGTGTGAAAGGTATACTAATAAATCTACATCCTTCTTATTGTACAAAAAAAGCTATCTTAACAGACCTACAATAATACATTAGAGCTGCATGTAATAATCTTGAATAATTTGTCACTATTTAGTGATAACCTTCCTCAGCAGTACTACTATGACACAAAGATCTGAGCTAACTGTAAGGAAAACAGCAAAGAAGATTATTAGAATAAAGATGCAAAATTAAGGAAATGACTACAAATTGTTTGATCCCAAAATTTGGAATATTCATACAGTGCTTACTTTGTTCTGCACGTTTATATGTAATTCAATTTCTGTTGAGTTACTGCTCCGAATAGTTACTCTTTATCTGTATTGCTTATTCATACTCCCCATAACTTTAAATTCCTTTCACTTCCGTTTGGTACTGGAACCAGAACGACTTATTTTATTTAGAAGCAGTATTTCATCTAATTTCGGAATAATTTATGCCTTCACAAATTTTTTATATCCATCCCAGTTACAGTTTGTGAGTAATAACAATTATCAGTACCTTTTCTATAGTTTCCATGCTCATGTACATCCTTCACAAGTATATGTATTTAAGTTGCTTGTTATGAGAGACATTTTCAGACTAAGTTGCAACTAGAAGATGTACAGAACATGTCCGTATAAATCTTCTTTCTTTTTACTTCTTCCATTTTTTTAATACTGCAAGTGTTTACTCCAACCACTGTACTGAAAAAGTACTATCACATCTTATCAAATGATTATTAAATATTTCTTGCTTCATTGTTCTTAAAAATGGCTATATGATAAAGAGAATACTTTGTTTTACCTCATATTTGCCATGCTGTATTCCTCTCTAACATCTTTTGTAAATGTAGATGATTCTCCTGTCCATTAAACTGATGTTATATCACTACTCAACAGCAAATGTAGGAAGCACTGCAGTGTAGGAAGTCACATGGAAAAGAACGGCCACCTGTCGCACTTAAGTGTCCTGTTGTTCTTCGTAGAGGCAAGAAAAACACACACACACACACACACACACACACACACACACACACACACACACACACACAGAGAGAGAGAGAGAGAGAGAGAGAGAGAGAGAGAGAGAGAGAGAGAGAGAGAACAGCACTGAGTCTTAGCTGAGAGTCTTAGCTGATATCTGCAGTCAGTGGGTCTTTCTAAAATTGCATTTTTTAGTCTCCCAGTGTTGATTTAAACATAAATAAATAAGAAATATTTGGGTAATACCTACTATTCTCTACTTCAGGATTGGTACATTGACGCCACTGTAAAAATTCTTTAGAACACCCTTATTGTATGTTAATTAGCAGTAGTCATGCTTCTTCACAAAAAGCCTTCATAATCATGCATGTTTATTACTACTTTAAAAATGTTTGTAGCATGCTGGGAAAAGGAATGAATTGACACAGATAAACATGACACCAGCTTTAAATATTGTATGTAATGAAGTCAGTCAAGTATGGGGCTGAAGTTGCTCGTCAGCAACACAAATATTTGCATATTTCATATTTACAATTTTGTAACCACAATATCCTAAGAGGTGAAGGCAGTCCATCACTATTTTTCTTAAGAAAGTTATAGTGAAATATTGTGCAGTCCATCAGTCAGCCAGAATGAGAATTTTTAGTTCAAATTAGACACAAAGACAAGAGGATACTCACAAAGAGGGACAAGGTTGGGAATAGGGAGGAGAAGATGGAGGAGAATATGAGTGAAATATAGGTGTGAAGTGAGTGATAGATGCTGTGAAGCATTTGGTTCCTAGTTAGTGAACACACCTTATAATTAAAAAAAGTACCAATTTCCTAGATTTCAGAATAAATAGTAACTTTGGATCAAAGAGACAAAAAGAATATTGATGACATATTTGTAAATACAGTGTCAATTTGTACAGATATATCATGGCTGAATATTTAATTTCTATGCAAATATTGAAATCACAAGTTGAAATGTATGTGTGGAAGTAAAATATGAGATACAAGCCATATTGTGGCATAAATCAAACATGAAACTTGGATTCTTCTAACCAACTACTCTGTATCCCCAAAAATTATGTGTGGGTGAATTAGATGTACTTATTTCATGAACCAATATTTTGCAGAAAATTATCATTGTGAATTTTGAATAATTTATTTTTGTGTGAAAAAGAGTCAAAGTTTTTATCCATTCTTGTTAGTAATTGTGTTAGTAATTATAGTTTCATCACATACTGAGTTGCTCCAGATTTTTTTTTTTTTTTTTTTCGTTTTACAGATGATTAAAATGTATGACTCTAAACAAAAACTGAGAGTAATTGTGTTATATCATGGTGCATGTCATTAATCTGTATTCATGTTGGCTGTGAAGTAACACTGGTAACACTGTATTGTGAATAAAACAAATTGTCTTTTCTTACTCAGTGTTATCACTTCCATGACTAAATGTGACAATTTAGAGCTGAATCTTGCTATGGTATCATTATAACAATCTGCATGCAAAACTCTGGCTGTCAAGAACAGAGATTAAATAGTGTGTGTGTGTGTGTGTGTGTGTGTGTGTGTGTGTGTGTGTGTGTGGGAGGTGGGGGAGGGGGGGGGGGAGGGGGTTAGTACCACTTATCGAATAGAAGAGGCACTAATCAGCAGCCCTGAATGAAGAAAAGGACATTCTCTCTCTATACTGGCACTGCAGCAGTATTGGGTATGAGTGCTATCTTTTGATGGGGTGAGTTCAAGAGATAATAGAAGATCCATAGTGAGGAGATCACATGAGTGTGTTAGGAAAGATTGTCTTGCTATGGAATGTAGAAGGTATAAACATGCAGTTTTAAAGCAAGAAGGCAGGGGACAAAATAAGGCACCATTACAAGTAAGACTGAGAAATGATGAAGGGGGAGGTGGAGGACCTGGAGATTTTATATGTACACAGGAAGCAAGGAAAAGGTGAGTGACAGTGGAGCACAAAAAAATATGTGGATAGGAGACTAAAGGGAAATAGAGGTAATGTATTTGTCGCAGTACAGATGAAACTCAGATCTACAAAAACAGAAAATGAAGCTGCTTGTGAGATTGTTTGACAGGGCTCAGTATCAAGGGTGGGCACAAACTTTTATTTGGATCTCTCTATTGATCGCCAGACTCACCCCCAATGAAACAGAAAACTTAAAAAGAAAACCACAGTTTTGCTACTGTGTAAATTCCTCAATCAAAAAGTCATCATTGGGAGAGACTTAAATCATTCAACAGTAAATAAGGATAATCACAGTTATGTAAGTCTTCACTGCAAAATAATGCTAAATGCTTTCTCTGAAAATTACCTAGAGCAAATAGTTTGAAAGCTGATTTATGATGGAATCCTAGATTCTAATGGCGACCAAAAGATCTTATTTCTTTGATGATGTCCATATTAAAACTGGCATCAGTGACAATGAGGGTGATGTAGCGACGATGAATACTCAAGTATGAGAGCTGTTTAAAAATATCTGACTTTTATTTATAAAAACAGTCTTTATTAAGACACTAGTCACCTTCAGAGTAGTCCCCTTCAGCTTCTATACACTTTTCCCAGCACTGCTGGAAGCACCACTGGAAAGCCTCTTTTCATATGGTGCACAGCTGCTCTGTTGAATTCTGCATAATGTCTTCCCTGTTCTGTAATCAGGTCCCTTTCATAGTCTTTTTCTGTTTAGGCAAGCAGGCACTAGATCAGAGGAATAGGGAGGCTGACAAACCACAGCTCTTTGTGTCTGGACAAAGAACTCTTTAATTAACTCAGAACAATGAGTGTGTGCATTATTGTGGTGAAGGTTCCAACTGCTCTCTGCAGACAAGTCTGGATGTTTGCATCCCAAGGCTTTATGAAGGTAACGAGAACCTCTTTGTACTGCTCCTTATTGATACTTGCACTTTCTGTTGTGTACTTGTGATGAATCACACCATTGGAATTAATAGAGACTGTCAGCATGACTTTTACATTGCCACAGACCTGCTTTACATTTTTTGAGTCTCCGGTATGATAAAAGTTTTCATTATGATGACTGGAACTTTGTTTTTAAGTTGTACCCATAAACCCAGGAGTCATCATCAGTGATCATAGAAAGTTGGGATTATTGTTAACAGTATCCAGCACATCCTGCGTGATCTCTAAATGAAGTTGCTGCTGCTCACTTGTTAGCAACTCAGCACAGATTTTGCTGGGATCCTCCTGAGACCCAAATATTCTGTTGATGTGGAATGAATGAATTCTGTACTAGTTTCAGCTTCATCTGGAAATTCTCCAATTGTGATTTATCTATCTTGTATCACCAGTGTTCTTACTTGATCAATGCCACTGTTATATGTGAATGTTTAGGCCTACCTAAATGTGCTTCGTTCTTCACTGATGAGTAGTCATCTTTGAGGCAGTTGTACTATCCCTTTATCTTTGTGGTAGCCACTGCTTCATTCCCAAACATTTGTCAAATCTTGATGATTGTTTCAATTTGAGAATGGCCAAGCTTACAAGAAAATTTGATGCAATTAGATTGCTCCACTTTTTCTGTCGTTTCTGCACACAAAACAATCTGACAGCTGCCACTTACATGCGTTCATTTGTCAGTGGCTAGCCAGTGACTGATTGTTTCCACAGTCATGAAAAAATCAGGCATGTGCACTACAAATGTCCACAAACACAGATAGTGCTTGCACCCTGATACCATTGTTGGTTTCAACAATAAAAAAATAAGGTTGGATACTTTTTGAACAGACCTCATGCAAGGGGCAGCCAAAACAAGCATGAAGATTTACATGTTCAATAAGCTAGATAAAGAGGCAGTTGTGTCATACATGAAAGAGGCACTTTAAGTATTTACCACTGGGCAGGAGCATGGGGGAAAACTTGGCTCAGATTTAGAAGAAAAGTTAACCATACACTTGATAGATATGTGCCTAATAAAACAGTGCACTCTGTGAGGGACCCTCCATGGTGTATGTACATTGTAAAAAATCTTCTAACAAAACTGTAACTTCTGCATAATTGATATAAAACTCAGCTTAGAGCTATAGAGAGATGGTGAATGAAATGCATTTGGTTGTCATGTAAGTAATGTGTGTGGAGCTTAAAATGACTTTCCATAGCATAATCTTGTGGAATGATCTCTCATAAAACCCAAAGAAATACTTGTCACATGTAAAACTGTCAGTGGTACCAAAGTAAGTATCCAGACACACGTGGATGACACAGGAACTGAAACTGTGGGTAGTAAAGCAAAGGCAGAAAAAATGTGAACTTCATTTTCAAAGTTCCTTTCCTGAGAAAGTTATTGAAGTGCTGCACTAATTTACTTCTTGCACCCCTGCAAAAGTGAGTGGCTTAACATCAGTGCCAGTTGTGTTGCGAAAAATCTAAAATCACTGGTACTATAACTGGGCTCCAGGCCTCAATAGTGTTGCTGTCATGCTCTTTATGGAATTTGCAGCCAAGCTAGCTTCAATTTTAAGCATAATATACCATTAATCCCTTGAACAAAACACAGGTTGCATCCCTCTACAGATAGTAGAAAAAAACTATCCAAAAAAACTATCCTAAAAAACTATTGTCCAGTTTCATTAATGCTCATCTGTTCTAAAATCCCACAGCATGATCTGAGCTGACACATAATGAAGTATCTTAAATGGAATGACCTCCTGTATTCCCATCATCATTGGTCCACAAACTCTGATCACGCAAAACCCACCTTGGGCTTTTCTCATGTGGCATCCTGAAAGCCATGGTTGAAAGCAACAAAGTGGATACAGTATTTCTTCACTTCTGAAAAACATTTGACTTGGTTCTCCCACCTATCCTTATTATCAAAATTACAACTGTATAGGGTATCAAACAAAATTTGTGACTGGATTGAGGATTTCTTGTTAGGGTGAACACAGGACGTTATCTTGGATCAAGAGTCACTGACAGAAGTAGAAGTTAACTTCAAGCTAGTGACATGGGGCGGTAGTCAATGCTGGATGCCATTGAAGATGCAGAAGTCTGTGAACTCCCACAACATGGATTGCTGATGGGAACCTTGTTGTTAATGTTGTTTATGAATGACATGGCAGACAATATCAACTATTAATTCAGTCTTTTTGCAGAAGGTGCAGCTACCACTGTCTAAAAAAAGAGCTGCACAAACATTCTATTAGACTTTGACAGAGATTAAAAGTGGTGCAAGTATTGTATTTTATCCACACAATGCATTACAAACTGTGAACTGCCACTCTTACCACAAACGTAATTGTATGAGTCAACAGTGGCTTGACAATAAAGCCTGGGAGCTGAACCACAGAAGAGGGAACCAAAATCGATGTGAGTCAATCCACCAGCGAAATGAGAGTCTGAATGCTTCTTAAGAAATAAGCACTGAAGAATGCAATCATTGAGTACGACTGGCACTAGCATTCAGAAACAGACCACAGTGTGAAGTAAAGACCAGGTCCGAGGTAGTTGAAATCAATGTAAGAACTGCTGGGCCAGATCTATTGTTGCTGATTCATGGGCTCTGTCCATGCTACACTTTGCACACACATTCTGTGATGGTGTTCTGTCCTGTTCTGCGATGATGTCGGTGCCAGTTCATCTGTATCCATCTCAATGTCTACTGACAGAGATACTAAATCCTCCTCTTCTGAAAAGACCCCGTATGGCTGAAAATGGTCTGGCTTATGTGTGAGATTCCCTGACAGTGGATCGGCCACAGGAGGAGACAATGCTGATGCAGCTAGCTGTGCTGGAGGGGCACATGATTGTTGAGACTGGGGTGATGGTTGGCCATTGGTGTCAGCAGGCGCAAAGACTCTACCAGTGCTTAATGTGAGGAGGAGGCCGATGGGAGAGATTCTGTTGGTTCCTTGTAAGTGGTCATGGGAGCTATCCCTGCCAGTTCCCGATCTGCAGTCAAAGGCAGGATGGTGGAAGGTGCGGAGGCAGTGGCCTTGATGGCACATGGAGCAGCAATTAGGGGCCCTCACCAGACTGACACTGAGGCCAACCCTGTCGCTCAGCCGGGGTCCTGCAGGTTGTGGGCACAGTTGGTTACAATGGTGTGTCAGCTGCTCCTCACCAATGTCCTACACAAACAGATCTTGACTTTTGTGGCCCACCTCTACATGCGGCATTCACCCTTGCCATTGGCAGAAAGACAGGGCTCAAACAGTGGGCCCGTGAGGAAAACAAGTGGCCCATGACAGTCTGGGGAATGTGAGTCGACATGAAACAAATCTAACAGATCCTATGGCTGTGCAGATGAAAACTGCTGAACTGCACCTGTTAACCAGTGTCACATAGTACATGGCATGGAAACTAGAAAGTGCATCACTGTGGGGTGAAACAGGTACATACTTTTTCATATGAGTTTTAAAAGTTCACACGAATTACTCCACCTCTGAGGTAGAAGCAAGATGGAATGGGTTTGTAGTCAATGCTGAATACCATTGCAGATGCAAAAAACTGTGAACTCCCACAACATGAGTTGCTGTTTACTATCTGAGACAAGGGTCCAAGGAGAGCCCTCGATAGAAAAAATGACCGACAATGAATGAATAGTGGCTGTCAGTGTCGTATGGTACAGATTGACAACATACGGAAAATTCGACAATGCGTAAACAACCACATACTACCCAAAAAGAGGCCTGAAGTCAATGTGTACAGTGAGTAAGGGTGCTCCAGAACTGACCAAAGGAAAAACTGACACAGTTGAGTAGCCTGATTCTGTGCACAGGCCACTCAAGGGTTTCAATATTGCAATCGATTGCCAGCCGGTAGATGTGATGCCACACTAAAGCCTTCATGCAAGACATACCCCAGTTCTACACATGTAGCAACTGGTGTATGAGAGGAAGCAATGCTGGAGGGATGATGCATCCCAAATAGACCACTTGAAACAGTTATCCAGGCATTGACAGCCATTGCCTTCCATGACATCGAAGGAAAATCCAGCAATGTCTGCTACAAAGCATCATTCAAAACACCAACTGGAGCCTTTTGTCAATTGAACTGTAGATTGGGACTGGCTAACAGCTGTGACAGCATGTCTGCATTTGCTTGTTGAGCAGCAGATTGGTAATGACTGTCATAATTTTAATTACTGAGAAAGTGGATCCACCTCTGCAATTTAGCAAAAGTGACAAAAAGCAGATTAGGGTACAATATGCGTTAGATGAGTATGTGCCAAGCAAGATCGTAAGAGATGGAAAAGAGCCACCGTGGTACAACAACCGAGTTAGAAAACTGCTGCAGAAGCAAAGGGAACTTCACAGCAAACATAAACATAGCCAAAGCCTTGCAGACAAACAAAAATTACGCG
Organism: Schistocerca americana; assembly: GCF_021461395.2. Lineage (NCBI taxonomy): Eukaryota > Metazoa > Arthropoda > Insecta > Orthoptera > Acrididae > Schistocerca > Schistocerca americana. The sequence goes on from NC_060122.1 coordinate 673,289,721, forward strand.
AAGTGAAATTTAGTGTGAGGAGGGCTATGCGAGAGGCGTTCAATGAATTCGAAAGTAAAGTTCTATGTACTGACTTGGCAGAAAATCCTAAGAAATTTTTGTCTTATGTCAAAGCGGTAGGTGGATCAAAACAAAATGTCCAGACACTCGGTGACCAAAATGGTACTGAAACAGAGGGTGACAGACTAAAGGTCTTTTTCAAAAGCTGTTTCACAGAGGAAGTTCCTTCTCTAGATTGTCGCACATTTGAGAAAATGGTAGATATCGAAAGAGACGACAGAGGGATAGAGAAACAATTAAAATCGCTCAAAAGAGGAAAGGCCGCTGGACCTGATGGGATATCAGTTCGATTTTACACAGAGTACGCGAAGGAATTTGCCCCCCCCCCCCTTCTTGCAGCCGTGTACCGTAGGTCTCTAGAAGAGCGTAGTGTTCCAAAGGATTGGAAAAGGGCACAGGTCATCCCTGTTTTCAAGAAGGGACGTCAAACAGATGTGCAGAACTATAGACCTATATCTCTAACGTCGATCAGTTGCAGAATTTTGGAACACGTACTATGTTAGAGTATAATGACTTTTCTGGAGACTAGAAATCTACTCTGTAGGAATCAGCATGGGTTTCAAAAAAGACGGTCGTGTGAAACCCAGCTCGTGCTACTCGTCCACGAGACTCAGAGGGCCATACACATGTGTTCACAGGTAGATGCCATGTTTCTTGCATTCCGGAAGGTGCTCGATACAGTTCCCCACAGTCGTTTAATGAACAAAGTAAGGGCATATGGACTATCAGACCAATTGTGTGATTGGATTGAAGAGTTCCTAGATAACAGAACACAGCATGTCATTCTCAATGGAGAGAAGTCTTCTGAAGTAAGAGTGATTTCAGGTGTGCTGCAGGGGAGTGTCATAGGACCATTGTTATTCGCAATATACATAAATGACCTTGTGGATGACATCGGAAGTTCACTGAGGCTTTTTGCAGATGATGCTGTGGTGTATCAAGAGGTTGTAACAATGGAAAATTGTACTGAAATGCAGGAGGATCTGCAGCGAATTGACGCATGGTGCAGGGAATGGCAATTCAATCCCAATGTAGACAAGTGTAAAGTGCTGTGAATACATAGAAAGATAGATCCCTTATCATTTAGCTACAAAATAACAGGTCAGCAACTGGAAGCAGTTAATTCCATAAATTATCTGGGAGTACGCATTAGGAGTGATTTAAAATGGAATGATCATATAAAGTTGATCGTCGGTAAAGCAGATGCCAGACTGAGATTCATTGGAAGTATCCTAAGGAAATGCAATCTGATAACAAAGGAAGTAGGTTACAGTATGCTTGTTCGCCCACTGCTTTAATACTGCTCAGCAGTGTGGGATCCGTACCAGATAGGGTTGATAGAAGAGAGAGAGAAGATCGAACAGAGAGCAGCGCGCTTCGTTACAGGATCATTTAGTAATCGCGAAAGCGTTACGGAGATGATGGATAAACTCCAGTGGAAGACTCTGCAGGAGAGACACTCAGTTGCTCGGTATGGGCTTTTGTTAAAGTTTCGAGAACATACCTTCACCAAAGAGTCAAGCAGTAAATTGCTGCCTTCTACGTATATCTCGCGAAGAGACCATGAGGATAAAATCAGAGAGATTAGAGCCCACACACAAGCATACCGACAATCCTTCTTTCCATGAACAATACGAGACTGGAATAGAAGGGAGAACCGATAGAGGTACTCAGGGTACCCTCCGCCACACACCGTCAGGTGGCTTGCGGAGTATGGATGTAGATGTAGATGTAGAATTGGTGGGCAGTCAAATCCAGTAGCTGAGAGTGAGGGCCAAATAAGTAAACCAGGGGCTTGCAGTTGTTGCTGAGTTAGAACTTTGCTCCAAACGAGAAAACCTGTAATTTTTCAGTTCTGAAAATGATAGCCAGCACCTTCTTTTCCACCTGCAGCGAGTTATGTTGTGCCACAGAAAGCTTCTGCTATATGTAATGGGTGGGCTGCTGCATTCTATCTGCATTCCAATGGGACTGAACCACAACAGTACTGTACTGGGACGTATTAGTGGTCAGGGTTAACAGTCTACCCGGGTAAAGGACGCTAAACAGGGAGGAGCACAAACATTGTTTGAGCAACTGAAAGAGATTTTGATAGTCTGCAGACCACACAAACCTCATGACCTGTAGGTGAAATCAGTTAAGAGGAAATGTGCATGGCTTGGGTAATGAACTTAGCATAATAAGAAATCTTGCCCATGAAAGACTAGCTCCTTCAGGTTCTTGGTTCCAGCAGGCTGATGATGGCTTTTATGTGCTTGTCCCAAAAAACTGCATTTTTTCCATTTTATAGTGAGGGCTATTCTCGAGAAGGCATTGGAAGCAGATGTGATAAATGCTCCTCTCCTAATAGCTCAGCATCGAGATGCCACTGAGGTAGTTTACCCAACAGGGAATGTCCTGATTCAGTTGCTCCAAATATTGTTGACAAATTCGTGATGCGGATGAAATTCCAAAAGAGAAGTGGTTAAACCAGTGAAGTCCAAAGGAGTGTGGTGAGCACCAAGAAATTCCAAGAAGCTGCATCCAATATTGGCCCCTGGACAACTTTGATAACTCCTCTGGATGCGGTTTCGTGACCTGTTTCACTTGCATCTGTTTAAAACTGTTGCAAAGGTGCTGGGCACCGCCTGGTTTCTGAATCACTAACAAAGGGTTGGCCCACTAAATCAATGAAATAAGGAGAAATTATGCTGAGGTTCCACCAATGCTGCAACTGTGCCTCGACTTGACCTTGTCATGCATGATGAAGAGAATGGGGCAGGGGTGATAAAATTTACATATAACTGACAGCTTAAGGAATAAGTGTGCCTCAAAATTTTCTGCCCAACCCAAGATATTCCAAACAGCTGGTTGAAGGACTGCAGTATGGACTTCAAATCTTGGAAGAGGACGAACTGAGACATTCATTATATTTTGTCAACTATCTGGAAGCCAAAAACAGACAGATCTGTAAATATTTTGAGCCAATGGTGAGTTGACCACTAACAGTGGAAACTACTGTTCCTCATTTTTATACTGTGTAGAGATGGAGAATTGCCCCCTGAAAGGAATACGCTGCTTATCATAAGACACAACTTCATGTTGTTACCATTACAATGCAGGGTAGTCCATGAGCCTGTACATATCTTAAGTTATTAGGCTGACCGTCACTCCTGTGTCTACTTGAAACTCAAGTGCTCATCCATTTACAACTCAGCAAAATATGCTACGGTGCCACTTGTGGCATATCGGAGAGAATGCCTGTGTTCAGGGAAAACACTGGGACCTCTGACAACCGTCCACTGGCTCGCCAACCATAACAAAGTGTTGCCAAATGGCCTATTTTGTGGCACAACCCACATATGGCCTCCATGTGAGGGCAGACCTGTCAAACATGCACCAAATGACAATTGGGGCAGGACTTCCAGGTTGCTCATTGAGTGGAAACAGATGTGGTAGAAGTGTGACAGAGAGAACTCAAAAAAGTCATAAGTGGTATTACGATGTTTCAATTGATGCTTGCCATCCGAGTCCATTGTGGGTGAAGACAGGCAGCACTGTGATATCACTGCATTCGAATCATCAACCATATCGTACATGATGCCTCAGCAGAAGGCAAGCCCACATGGCACACATGAAGCACCAGATGCTGTTTACCATGGCCATCTAACTTTGCCACCTGCCCATTGTTGAAAAGTGCAACCCTTGACACTGCCTAATTCATGTGGTTGCGTAATCTTAGTTACTTCAGCTAGAGAAGGGGTGGACAAGACCAAGGCTCTATTTGGACCTCTGGGTTGGGTTTTAACTGGATGATGACATCGCTAATTAGTAAGCTGACATATGAGGTAGCACATTGGAGACACACAAACGAACACTTGCATGAGAGATCTTGCAATTGGAGATCCATAGAGCATACAACTACCAGGGGTGCTTATGGTGCTGTTTAAGCTGTTGCTGTGCCACCAACACATGTATTTCATGATGAGAACGCTGCATCGGTAGCTGACAAAGCTTGTCAAGGTTAAATTTCTAAGGGTCGGTAGAAGGCTTCAAATTCTGCTTGTCTTCATTCTGTCCTACACTGCTGGACAATAACAAGGCAGCCTTATCAACTTGATTGACAATCCACCTTACCTGGCAATACAGTAACACCTGGCACAGATAATTTTCCCACCTTTCCGCAGTCTTGTCAAAGCTGTTGGTGGAGAAAGCTTCTCTGCCAGTTTCCATCCTGCTATTAGTGTGGTGTAAGCATGGAGCAACTCTACATCTACAGCTCTACATCTATGTGATTACTCTGCAATTCACAATTAAGTGCCTGGCAGAAGGTTCACTGGACCATCTTCAAGCTATTTTTCTGGTTTTGTGATAAATCCAATTGAAATTATTTGTGACTGTAATCCCTAAGTATTTAGTTGAATTCACAGTCCTTAGATTTGCATAACCTACCGTGTAACTGAAATTTAGAGGATTCCTTTAGGTACTCATGTGCATAACTTCACAGATTTCATAGTTTAGAGTCAATTGCCACTTTTTGCACCACACACACAGTCCACTTTGATCATTTGATGACTTTACGAGACAGTAAATGACAGCATCATCTGCAAACAACCTAAGTGGGCTGCTCAGGTTGCCTCCTAAATTATTTATGTAGTTCAGGAACAGCAGAGGGCCTGTAACACATCCTTGGGGATCGCAAGGTATTGCCTTCATTTTATTTGATGACTCAGTTACTACAAACTATGACCTTTCTGACAGAAAATCACAAATGAAATTACACAACTGAGAAATACTACGTAGGCACATAATTCAATTAGAAGTCTGAGGAACAGTGTCATAAGACTTCTGGAAATCCAAAAACATGGAATTAATTTGGCATCCTGTGTTGACAACACTCATTTCGTGAGAATAAAGAGCTAGTTGTGTTTAACAAGAATGATATTTTCTGAACCCATGTTACCTGTTTATCAATAAATAATTTTCTTCAAGTTAATATGTAATGTTTGAGCACAGTATATGTTCCATAATCCTACTGCAAATAAATGTTAGTGATATGGGTCTATTGTTCAACAGATTACTCCTGTTTTCTTCCTTGGGTATATGTGTGATTTGTGCAACTTACTAGTCTTCAGGTATGGATCTCTTGACAAGCAAGCAGTTGTACATGATTGCTAAGCATGGAGCTTGTGTATCAATATTATCTGAAAGGAACCTAAGTGGAGGTCTTATATTTATTAAGTGGTTTAAGCTGCTTTGCTACACTGGGGCTCCTTATAAGTTACTCACATTGGCATTTGCCTTTGACTGAAATTCTGGATTATTTACTTCACCTTCTTTATAAGTGGTATCTGTATCTGCTCCTGCTGCAGCTTTTGTTGCTGATTCTGGGGGCACAATTGCTCCTGCCTGCAGGGCAAAAATGCCGGTTCCATGATAGCTACAATTTAAAACTATGAAAAACAGAAAAGTGTCACAAGAACATCCTGTATGTTACATTTTTATGCACACAAGGCATCACAACGCCATAATTTGGCACTGATGACACAAGTGTAACTAAACAAACCAACATTGGCTTGACAACAAAGCCTGCAATCTAAATGCTGGAAGAGGGAGCAAAACTCGACTTGCAAATCAATCTGCTAGGGAGGAGAGAGACTGAATGCGACATAGAGAGAAACACAGATAAACACTAATGCAGCTAACATGAATGGTGACAGTAGTGCACAGAAACAGAGAATGACATGAGGCGAAGGCCTGACCCCAAAATAGTTGAAATCGATAGAAGATCTGACAGGCCAGTTGTATTGCTGCTGATAGGTACACACCTGAGTCAGTGGCTCTGCCCATGCCAGGCTGCATGTGCATCTTCTGTTACAGTGAACTGTACCATTCCACTTCAATATACACACCAGTTCATCTGCATTCATGTCAGTGCCTGCTGGCAGGAGTATTAAAGATTGGGAACTTGTGGTATGTGTTTAGAAATGTAAAATTACACACTTTACAAACTGAAAAAAAGTCATGATGATTTTAACACAGTACCAGTTGGAGTCATTTAACTCATACCAGGGTATAACGTATTGTAGGGATGTGGAGTGAAATGACCACATAGGTGCAGCTGTACGTAAAGCAGGTGGCAAACATCCGTTCATTGGCAAAATACTGGGAAAACACAGTTTTCAAAGGAGACTGTTCACAAATCCTGGCTAGGGATACTGCTCCATTGTGCAGGACCCATAAGAAAAATGAGTACAGAGAACATTGTCCATCATAGCCACAATCAAGTCCAAGTCCAAAGCAGGATCATCAGAGAAGTAGAACAAATATTATTGGAAGCATGTTTATTACTGGCAGCAGTGTAGAGACAGAGCAGAAACATACAGACAGAATAGACCCACTTCCTGGACAGAGAACGCTGCTATTTATAAAATCAAATGCTCCCAAATACGCAAACATTACAGACATAAGAAATATTGAAAACTTTCTAGAAACGATAACTACTAAATAACAAATACTTGATGGTAATGGGATTTGAAATGGCAACCGGTAGCAGGCCAGCCACCGACACTAACCACTACTCAGCAGGTGTGCAGCAATGCTAGCAGCAATATTGAACATATATAAAGAAGGTTGGCACTAATGGTCGCACATTTGTTTGATTCGTGGAAGAGCATCTGGAAATGTTGAAAAACTTGAAGTGGTAGACCCTTGAAGATAGATGCCATTTATCCTGTTAATGCCAACTTACAAAGTTTCAGGAGCTAGTCTTGAGAGGACTAAAGATATTCTTGAGTCCACCCTGATACATCACTCCCTTAACGATTGTGAAGACAATATTAGACTAATGACATCACACACAGAAGAATTTAAGTAGTCATTCTCCTCATATTCTATTTTGCCTATGAAAACTTTTCCACTATGAAAGTTTCGTGCTAAGTACCCTCTGCTATGACTTAAGTCATCTGCATAGCATTTATATAGATGTAAAGATATGGGATGCCTGTAGAGCTGGCAAAAGAGTGTGAAGATGAAATGAGGAGCACAAAGATAGAAAGGTGGCTACAGGAGAGCAGCTAGAATGTGGAACACAGACTAGCAGCGTTCAAGTGCGCATGCATGGGCACGTGCACCCGTGCGCCCACACACACACACACACACACACACACACACACACACACACAGTACTATGGCTGTCATCTTGTGCTGGTGAAAACTGAAAATATTGCATAGTTGTTTGGTTTAGTTGATATAGAGGCCATTCACCAACACTGGTGGCTAGGTTTGTGGTCATACCCATGTGTGTGCTGATTTTAGTCATAATGATAGAAAACAGGGCTGCCATTATGAGGAGGGAGGAGAAAATGATTATGTAGGTTGGATGGGTATCAGGATATCAATATGGTAGTAGTGTAAACCATGGTTGGAGACTAATCGTTCTGTTGTGGCACAAGTAGAAATCACTGAAGCCTTTAGAGAGTTTGGGAAAGGTGAGGATAGGAGGATTGTGTCAGTCTGTGAAGACTTTGGCAAGGACTTCAGCTCAGTGGCAGAGGGACTGCTTGACACTGCAGGTGGGGTTCCATCAATGGGCATGCTTCACGTAAGGGGTATTTTCCATTGTGTAATAGAAGGCAGTTCTCCAAATGGAAATATTATTGGTGACTGGTGGGTTCGAAGCCACTGTAGATTCTTGTGGAGCTATAGGAAAAGTGGAGGTTAACACCCAGGAAGATGGCTTGTTAAGCCAAGAGCTAGGCAATATGACTGGGAGAGAAAATGTTGAAATTCTGGATGAATTAGGGGTAATGGGTCCAGATCATAAGGAACTCAGACCGAGGTGAGAAGATTATGTTACTGGATTGTTAGGATTAGTTCCTCTAGGTAGTGTTCTTTGGGTTCCCTTTACAACTCAGTGGATCTGTTTATCAGTGATACTTCAAAAGAGAAACAGCTGCTGGTGAGAATGTAGTGTGTCATGGGTTGCTACGAAGAAGTTCATGGGTTTTGGATCACTTAGATAGTGGGAGATGTTGGTAAGACTGCGGGCCTTGGGGAACTCGTGTTGAGAGAAGTGAAGTCGATAGTCCCAAGCAGAACAGCATGTTCTGAAGGGACTGGGCTGTGGAGAACTGGAGCAGGATTTATGTCTTCACATGTAGGGTGGGGATGGGAGAGTTTGACTGTGAGGATACAAAAATGGAAGCTCACAGCATAATTTTTATGTAATATTGCTTGATAATGCCAAAGGAGAAAAATGAACTGATCACCAATGAAATAAAGTGTTTATTTTAAATGAATAACAACTTCACATAGAAAAACGATTCCATTCGAGAACAAATTTGTTTTTTTTTTAGATGCATGTGAATATGCAGGAGCACACAAGTTATAACTTTCCTGTTATAGAATGTTGAATTAATAATATTTTAACTGGATACTGCATGCAAGACACAAACCTTTCAATAATACGGGGTTATCAGGTAAGAGCTTGTTGTGTCACAGACGGTGTTGTATTGGTATTCATGAGAGACTGCGCAGGGATGTCGAACGAGTCAAGATATATACTACTACAGAGATGCATCTTTGATAAATTGTTCCCATGCACCAATTAAAATATAAATAACAATAGCATATTATTTTATTTGTCATTGCTGCTTCCAAAACTCTGCTTGTAAATGGAGAGGAATGTGATCACTGTGAGGGAAAGATACAGGTTAAGGGGGAATAAGATGATTTATTTCAGTGCTAGTACCAAAATTAAGATTGATAATTCACAAAATGGATGTAGTGGGACATGGGGGTGGGGGGGAGGTTAGAGAGAGACAGACAGAGAGAGAGAGAGAGAGAGAGAGAGAGAGAGAGAGCGGAGAGCGAGCCGGGGGGGGGGGGGGGGGGCTGGAAAAGATTTAGGAAAGGGGTATTTCAAGAACAGGCATATGTGGGGGGGGCAATTCTCCCCTGTGCAGTTCAGAGAATCTGTAGGTGACGCAACATCAAAATGGCATAGGAACTGAAGCAACTGTTGACGTGTGTTGCGGTGTACTGCAGGGTTAGTTACCAGATGGTTTGTCGTTATATGTATTAGCTATTCTGCAGTTGATAGCTGTTTAGTTGCCATATCAATGTAAAACAACAATGCACAGCAATTATGGTGTAACTGATTTATAAAATGGCTCTACCTTTGGCTGAGCAGCAAGAGCTAAGGTAAGTCCAACGAGAGGGATACAAATGCCAAGCAGGATTTCCAGAAGAGTATATTAGCTAAGGTGAAGGTGAGCTATCTGAACTGACATGAGATAGAATGAGCAAAGGCTCATGGTGGTCAAGTTGGAGAAAAAATGTAGTAGAACAGGGAACAAAAATGAGATAATAACAATAATGAAAATGGTTTACAAAGAAATGATAATAGATAGGGAAGAAATTGTAATAGTTAATAGGGCAATACAGATTTCCTGTGTTGGATATTAACTGTAAATTATTTTATTGGTGAATGTACGAACAGCAATGACTTCAACAGTTGCTAAAGTATCTATGTTATTTGACCCCCTTCTACAGTACTGTCTGTCTGTCTCTCTCTCTCTCTCTCTCTCTCTCTCTCTCTCTCTCTCTCTCTCTCTCTCTCTCTCTCTCTCTCTCTCTAGCAAATCCTACATTGTTGCATTACCCATGGCTCACTCTCCCTTTTTTTCTGTCATCCCCCCCCACTTCTGTGTATATGACTGTCATGTTCCATGTTCCACCCTTTTTAGTTTTGTGTTTTTCTTTGTTTTCATTTATGTCTTAATTTCACTAAGACCAATGAGAACAACCTCTTCTGCTGGGAGAAAAAACTGTAAAGCCAGTGAGATTTTCTATACTGTTAAGTGTACTTATGTGCCATTCATCAGTCAGCTGCAGGTGAGTGATTACATCTTATTTTCATTTATTGTCAACTTAAGAGTGGTATAGCTGATGTTACAAAGATTTCAGAGTTTGGATGTTGATTCATTGACAAGTCCTATGTCACTTTGATGATGTACTACAAGGATGCTAATAAATTGAAGTGAATTGATTATGATATCAAGGTTAATGAAACACTTTTTAGCAGTTAGTTCATGGCACATACATTTGTAAGAGAATTTTCATAAATATTACGTAACAGAACCTTGCAGTAGTTCCATTAATCACTTGACAGGTAATAATGGGCAGTGAATCAGGTTGGTGTCAGAGGCTATTGATACAATGTAGATTACCAGTGGGACTGGAGCAGTTCAAGCTCCCTCAAACACACTGGTTCATTACTCCCAGTAATTCTTACAATGTGAAACACTTTATATGTGAAGTCACATGATTCTGATGAATCCATAATAGAAATTCTCTCATGCACTTATTTACATATTCTGTGTGTCTCTTCTTCCTTTTTCTTTGCTTGCCTTTACTTCAGCTTTCCTCTGTTCTGTATGTTCCTTCTTCTTCCTTTTCCTTTATTTCTCTTCTCAATCCTTTCCTCCTGCAGCCAATTTTTTTTCCTTGATCATTTTGTGTTTCTTTGTCCCCCCTCTTTTCCTCCCTATGCGCCATCCACTGCTTGAAGACCTCTTCACATTTTTGACAGTTGTCTCTAACTTCTGCAGTTCTGATAAAACATACATCTGCTTATTTCATTAAGTTTTCTATAAAAAAAATCAACCTTCTCACTTTTGCTCCATGAACTTGTGAAAAGATAGTAAGAAAATTTTGCACGTACCATGACATGACATGGCTTGCTTGTTAACTGTGCTACATGTCAGATATGTTTGGAATACTTTATTTTCATCCATAAACTTCACATTTCTTTTAAAAGATTGTGACATACATCTTGCAGCTCCAATAGCGCATGGATATGCTGCTCTGCCATATGTTTGCTGTCAGAACTGATACGTACAATTACAGTGACACAATGTGCATTTCTTGCTCTGTACAACGGAGTTGTTTCATTAGTATTTTTCTTCTTCATTGTTGCCAACAGAGTCACAATGCACTTGTTTAGCTCACTCTCAGATTAAAAATACAGTTTTCTTCTATTTTTCAATTTTTCCTTAAAATTTTTACACTTTTTTATTTATGTATGTAAATGACACATCTCCTAATGTCTTCTTGAATTTTGTTTTTGATCTTGTAAAAGCTGGTGTTGCTGAAGCTTCCTTCACTGTTTCCTCATAGGTGCTTGTAAATTGCTTGTGACCTAGGTGGATTTCCTTCTGCTCCTACCATGACTCATTTGTTATTCAACTATCAAATAGTAATACCTTTCCCTCTTTCTCATTCTGCTGTCAGCTGCTGAACCTTGTTCTGGATTCAATCTCGAATTATACTTGTACTTCCACTTGCAGTTATGACGTAATTCCTTCTTTCTGTTTATCTGCAGTCATTTTTTAAACCACACAGTGTGCAAGAAATCCATAATGGCATTAATCAAGTGTATTCAGTTTCTTGCCCCCTTCTGAGCGTTTACAACAGCTACATTAAGGTTGTGGTGGGTCAACATATTCCACTAGTTGCTGATTCTACTATGCACTTTCTATGTTAACCATTGTATCATTCATCCACAATGCTCACAGTTAATGAATTTTCACTAATATTCCTTTTCAAGTTAATTATACCCATGTTACTATTTCCACTCAAATAGCTCTTTTATGTAGTCCCCTCTTTCTGAACAACAAAATTCAGTTGTTCCCATAAGACTTTAAATGCATATGTTGTGAGCACTGCTACCACTCGCTATTCCTCACTGGTTCATAACTCTCTGTATCTCAAGATGCCATTTGTGATCACTGGTGATGTTGTCAGGTGTTGGTGTTTCTGCCGTATCGGTAGTTTTCAGGTATGTGGTCCCTGTGATACTTGGAGGTCCTAGAAGAATTTTAGTGTCAATTGTGACTTTCAGGTTAGTGAACATACAGAGTTCCAACATTTTACTGTATTGACAAAAAGGATATTTGCAGCTGTGGCCAACTAGTCTCATAGCAGGATATCATGGACTCATTTGTTAAAATGTTAAAAAGTGTTAACTGCCTCCCTCTGCACATGCATGTTGCAGTGGAAGTCACATGCTGCTCCATTCTGTATCACACCACCTCTTTCCAGTAGGTCCTCAAAGCTTCTACACAATCAAAAACTTACAAACAGATGCAATCAAACCAACAAAATGTTCTGATTAGTGCTATTGGTAAACCCCAGAACAAATCCAGAAACAGAGGCACAAAAAAATTAGTTATTGTTTTTCTAGATTGTACATCTACGTCCAACTGTGTGAAAACTGTTTTGAAGTGCATGGTAGAGGGTGTGTGCCACTGTACCATTTAAGTGGGCTTTCTCCTGTTCCATTCACTTATGGCACATGGGAAGAATGGTTGTTTAAATGCCTCTTTGTGTGCTGTAATCAATCTAATCTTGTCCTCATAATCCCCACGGAAGCGATGCATAGTGGGTTGTTGTATATTCCTAGAGTCATCATTTAAAGCAGACTCTTCAAGCTTCATTAGTAGACTATCTCGGGATAGACACAAATGCATTATCACATGTAGCTGTGACTGTGCACTATTTATGCCAGACTGGATTCGAACAGAGGTCTTCTACTTAGTAGGCAGATGCTCCAACCACTGAGCCATCCAGACACAGTGCTCATTGCAGCTACATGGACTACCTAGTATGCCTCCCATCAGATCAAAATTCTCAACTTATCTGCACACTACTGATGCAGCGCCCCTGTCCGTTATTCCATTATTTGTGACATTTCGCTGATTCATGTAAGAGTTCCAATGTGGTGTGCATCTGCACTGAAAGGATCATTGACCAGTCTTGCCTTAGAGAGAGAGAGAGAGAGAGAGAGAGAGAGAGAGAGAGAGAGAGAGTGTGTGTGTGTGTGTGTGTGTGTGTGTGTGTGAGTGTGAGTGTGAGTGTAGGATGGCTAATGATCTCTTCAGTGTGCATTGTGCATGCAACACTGGGCATGAACTCTTATGGGAATCATCAAAATGCTGCAAGTAATGTGTGCATGACTCTGTCAAACTGTCTGCCTAGTAATCAGGAGACTTGGCTTATGGGAATTGTCAAAATGCTGCAAGTAAAGTGTCTGGATGACTCTGTGGTCAAAGTGTCTGCCCAGTAAGCAGGAGACCTGGGCTTGAATCCCAGTCAGGCACATATTTTCAACTTTCTTCTTTGATGCAAATCAATACCCACTAGCAGCTACATGTTGTAATTCATTTGTTCTTGATTGTTAATGGCTGCAGGATGAAAATGGTGTGTGTTCTTTTGGACATGTCCGAAAGAACAGACACATAAATGTGATGTCTGTTCAAAAAATTCCAGAACTCTGTCCACAAAATTTTTCTATGCTTATCTTTTACTTATTGTACGTGGTATCCTTCAAAATACTTTCCTCCAAAATTGAAAAACCCACTCCAACACCATTTCACTACCAGAAGCAGTCTTGGTATGCCTCTAGATGGATCGCGCGAAGTGCCATCTGTGATTTTTCTTTTATCTTGTCTGTCATTGCAAATCTTCATCCTTTCTGGATTTTCAACTTTGGAAAAAAAAGGGTCAGCAGGGATCAGGTCTAAAGAGTATGGAGGATGAAGCAGCCCACTGATTTCGATTTTGGTGCAACAGTCACACACCAACTGAGTAAATGTGTGGGTGCATTAACAGTGCACGAACCATGAAATGTCTTGCCACATTTCAGGCCATTTCCTTCTCACATTTTCTTGCAGGCATCACAACACATCCTGATAGTAACATAGATTAACAGTTTGTCCCTGTGGCACAAATTCATGCTGAACTAATCCTTCAAAATCAAAGAAAACTGTCGGTATTGCTTTGACATTTGATCTGACCTGACCTGATGTGACAAGATGTTTTTGGCCTTGGAGAACCTTTCCTAAACCGTTGTGAAGATTGTTCCTTGGTCTCAACATCATCAATGGTAGGCTCACGTCTCGTCACCAGTTACTATACCCATAAGGAACAGTTCATTCTCATTTGCGCAATCCAAAAGTTCTTCACAAATTGTGAACCAAAGATCTTTCTGGTCTTGATGTGTGAACTGTGGGACAAATCTGGCAGCAACATGATGCATTCCAAGATGCTGTGTCAGGATTTCATGACATGATAAAACTGAAATGTTACATTCTTCTGCAATCTGTCAGAGTGTCAGTCTTTGATTGGCACATACAGTTTCATTGACATTTCTGACATGAGAATCATTGGTAGATGCCGAAGGGCGTCCTGAAGGGGAGTTATCTTTAACTTCCATCGGCCATTTTTAAATTGTGTGAAACTTTGATAATTCTGCATATGGCCTAAGCACTCAGAACCGTAGGCTTCCTGTATCATTTGGTGTGTCTCTGTAAAGGTTTTCTCAAGTCTCATGCAAAAATTTAATGCAAATGTGTTGTTCCCCTTAACTCTGCCATCTCAAAATTAGCGAACTGTGCAACACAATGTTCTGCTCAATGCAACACTGAACAATAACTAACAGATATACAACAATGAAACTTCTGACAGTTACACATCAATCACATGTGTGTCAGGGATGCCAGCCGCATTTCGCTTCTACACACCATTGGTGCGAAATTACAAATGTTCCAGAATTTTTTGAACAGACCTCATATTTCTTGAAATAGTTTTTGTCTATCTTCAAGGGCCCCAGTTCAGTTCTTTTAACATCTCTCTGACATTCTACTTCAGGTCAAACATACCTGTGAGCATTCATGCTGCCCTTCTCTGTGTACGTGTCACATCCCCTACTAGTCCTATTTGGTATGGGTTCCATACACTTGAACAGTATTCTAGAATGGGTCACATAAGTGATTTGTAAGCTATCTTCTTTATAGATTGACTGCATTTCACTAGTATTCTATCAATAAACTAGAGGCTGCTACCAGCTTAACCCACAATTGAGCCTATGTGAACATTCCTTTTGTGTCCCATAACAAGAAACCCCTTGAGTGCAAGGTCACAACTTCAGTCTTCAGCAAGGCTCATTTGAATCTGCTGTCTTAATAATTATGACATGAAAAATATTAGCTGCTAGTGACTCACCATGTGCATTGGGAGGGCTACAGGAAATAAGAGTCTGGGTTGCAGATATCGACCTTCTGTGGTATGTATGCATTACACTTCACGAAATATACATCACTAACATTCAAGAAATGTTCAAAACAAACCATTAACTTTCACCATGAACACCAAATGAAAAATGGCATGTCACAGCCATCACAAAGGTTCACTACATTAAGATTGCGAACTCTTTGGGTGTTGAAAACCATACGGGACGCTCAGCTACGTATCCACTCTTAAAGAATGCGTACAGAATCATATTGGTGTAACAGGGTGATGAGAATTGATGGAATGTGATGGCATGCAGCTGAATGTGAAGCAGTCTGTCGTGTATCTTATCGTGAAACTGACTGTTCTTCGAGGCGTAGCTGCAGATTGTGTGATGACACGTTTTATAGGCATGGGAAAAACATACATCCAGAAGCTGAATTTGTCCAGTGCTTCCAGGTGGAATGAAGTGTGATGTTATGCACTCAACTATTAGTGCTAAAGGGAGATCCTTGTATAAATCTAGAGAAAATTTATGAATACAAAAGAACTCTCTCTGTTACCAGCATTGCAAACTGCGAGAGAACCTTAGTCAGGAATCGTGGAAATGTATTACAAGCCCAAGAAGTAAATAATAAATGGGATGCCTTCCTAGATACATTATCTTTTCATCTAAATAAGACTGTATCTAAAAGAAAGGTAAATATAAATAAGAATAAGGCAGGCACTATGGTCAAGACCTGTAGAATTTGATTTACTAGAGAACTGGAAAAAAAAATTGGAAGAAATGTTTATGATACAAAGAGAGATAAAAGACAAGGAGCACGGGGGTATATACAAACAATATAAGTTCCAGTTTTGTAAGCAAGTCGAAAGGCTGAAGGCTGAAAAGATTAACTTAAAAATATAAAACTCGGATTGTATCTCAAAACACCTGCTTGTCTTTAGCAAATGAAATGAGAGACAAAACAAAACTAAAAAATAACATCAGCATACAGATATATAACAACAATATAGTCACCAATCCTCACAATATTAGTAACATTTTTAATGAATATTTCATAGGTATTGTAGAAACTGACGTTTGCACTGCAGATAAAGTACATGGTAACATTTTTAATGAATATTTCATAGGTATTGTAGAAACTGACGTTTGCACTGCAGATAAAGTACATGTTGGAAATCATGTCAGATCAAGTCTGAACCTGATCAACTTCTTGAAGTTAAACTCAAGAATATTTTACAGTGCATCAGAGAATGTAAAAACAAGAATCTGCTGCCTGGGATGAAATTTCTCCATTGTTACTTAACCAATACCAACATAATCTAGCATATCCTCTGTTGCACCTAATAAATACTGTTTTAAAAGGAGGAGTGTTCCCTTATATATTAAAATTAGCAAATAAAGCTGACTATCTATTCTATTTATATGTTTGGAACAGTAATACTAGCTGTAGATGATAAGAATTATATACATCGAAATTCAGAAATTCATGAACATAACACTAGACAAGAACAAAATTATCGTATGGTAAACAGGAGACTGAATAAAGCTGCAAACTGTCCATACATTAAAGGAGCTAAATTTTTAATGCACTACCTAGGGAATGGAAACTGTTAACTGGTGAAAAATTAAAAAAACAATGAATTCATGACTACTATAGCCTAAGTTAGAATCTAAAAATCTAATTTATTATTATTTAAAATAATTTAGACTTCATACTTTAGCATCTATTATAAAACAAATTTAGATTGTATACTGTCGTATGTATTGTACTACCAACTGCTGTGCAAGTAATTACATTTTTCACACAAATAAATTACAAAATTTTTCAGGAGGAATAGTTTGCTTTGAATGAGTATGACTTTTTTATGCAGATCAGGAATCAAGCAAAAGCAAGTCATTTTGACCAGCTATTTGCCAAACATGTTGCTCATACTGTTGTTGTAGTTCTCTTATGCCCTTTTTCCTATTCTTGCTCTCTGTGATGTAAATTTTCCCTGCAGCCGTTGCAAGAACCCACCAACAAAAAGAATTGTAGGGGCAGAGCACATCTGACTTTTAACAGAACATTAAGTAATTTCGCCACCAATTTACAATCCAGGTTAACAGTCAGCATAGATTAGATTAGATTAGATTTACTTTCATTCCAATTGATCCGTAGTGAGGAGGTCCTCCAGGATGTGGAACATGTCAGAAAAACAACAATACATGACAAATATTTAAACTAAAACAAATAAGCTAATGTACCATTCCACAGGTCCCAAGTGGAATGATCGTCATTTTTTAATGAACACTAAGAGTCATTTTACAAATACTATTGCACTGAATTTAAAATAAAAAAGTTTTATATTTATTTATAAGGTAAGAAACATGTAATACAACTACTGTAATACTTATTTACAATGAACACATTACTGCACTGAAATGGTGCAGAAGTTAGATTATACTTACACACACACACACACACACACACACACACAAATTTTCAGTGAACACATTACTGCACTGAAATTGTGCAGAAGTTATGTTGTACTTATATACAAATCAGTTGGTTTTCCTCAGAAATTCATCAATGGAGTAGAAGGAGTTGGCCATCAATAAATCCTTTAGGCTACTCTTAAACTGAATTTCATTGGTTGTTAAGCTTTTTATGGCTGCTGGCAAGTTATTGAAAATGTGTGTTCCTGAATAATGCACACCTTTTTGTACAAGACTAAGTGACTTTAAATCCTTGTGAAGATTATTCTTATTTCTAGTATTGATTCCATGAATTGAGCTGTTGGTTTGAAAAAGTGATATATTTTTAATGACAAATTTCATTAAGGAATAAATATATTGGGAAGCTGTAGTTAGTATCCCTTGTTCCCTAAACAGGCTTCTGCAGGATGTTCTTGAGTTCACACCACATATAATTCTTACTGCACGTTTTTGTGCCCGGAAAACTTTAGCTTGGCTTGATGAATTACCCCAGAAAATAATCCCATAATGTATGTGAATGCGTTAAGGCATTGATGCAACTCCTTTGTTACCTCTAATTCCAGGGTTTATTTCACATACATTTCCTCTTCAAATCTCGATTGGTCAGGATTGGAAACAAACTCCTTACTGAACGATGGGATAAGTTTGTTTATCTCATCTACAAATTTTTGGACCTATTCCACAATTTGCTGTGCATCGTCAAATTCACGATTTATCTTAAATTTCATTATCTTTCATTTTCCAGTTTTGTAGCAGTATCTGAAGATGGGCAACCATCCACTGCTTCCCTAGAAATCATGGAAATTTATGTCAGATGCAATTTGATGTGCATAACATAATAGGTCACTGTCGTGCCCATCCTGTAAATTGTATCGAGCATCCTTGAAATGCTGAAACACCAGTTTTCGTAAGAAGCATGCCTTTTCCTCTCTTGAACATCCATAGTTTCTCTTATACACTATGCAGTCAAATTTCTGCAGACTTATTTGAAATTACTATGCTGTGGATGATTTTCCGTGTATGTAATTATGTTTAGTACCCACTCCTTGGATGACGAATGTCCTTTACTATGTTTCACTGGAGATGGGATTTGTGGCTACCAGTCCAACAATGATGATGAACTACATGGCTCAACATCTGTTCCAGTATCACTTTCACTTATTAAGCACATATCATCATCATTGTACTACTCATGTACATTGTCTGCACATTCAAGCATAAATGATACCACACTTTCCACTGACTCATCTTGTGGAAATGCCAATATTTCATCTGCCACTTTTTTCCCACTGTGCAAAATTCTTTGGGTTCCTTTCTGACAAAATGTCAACTTTGGCAACTGTTGTAGATGTAATACAATGTTTGCCTCTGTTTATGATTGCCATTGCTCTGTTTTGTATCAACACCACTAGCAATGTAGCAGTGTTGTGAGTTACCTGTCAACTAAGGAGTTCACATACCCTGTGTAGCCTCGTGCTGTGCTCACCGTTGCACACATCCGATTCTGCCCCTTGTTGCCATTAGCACCCAATTTTGTGGTTGGACGGTAGACAGTACATGGGACGTTCAGCGCCATAAACGTCATTGCCTTTTGTGACCTTGCACTCAAGGGGTTCCTTGTAAGTGCTACAGTCAGGTATTTGTATGAGTTTGCAGATTCCAACTGTGACTCATTGATATTATATTCACAGGATACTATGTTTTTCATTTTGTGACATGCACAGTTTTACATTTCTGAACATATACAGTGATTTATTTGTTCTTCTTGGCTTTTGGATTAATCAAAACATTTTCCCCTTTCCATCATTGTGCTGAATCATTTTCCTAGGTGAGCTGACAAGAAAACAATGAACATGATTTTTAAGAAAATCTGTAACCTCAATTTTGGGGCTGTTTGGGTGATATGGTAAACCCAAAGACATATGATTTCCTGTACTTATAATTATGATTGTGATAAAAAAACTGCAAGAATAAATATGACTGGTGGACGTGTTTCATGGTGATGGTAAGTTCATATCCTACAGCAGTGTCTTGGTGACTGTATACTTGATCATTGATATTTCTGGTAACCACAGAGATCTTAAAACGAGTTCTATTACTGAGTGCAGATATGGCATTTGTAAAGGCTCTGCATCCCTATTTGTAGTTAATAAGACTGTTTTTGTTTCTGATCTGTACTGTTTAGAATACAATAAGCTGTGCAATCAAGACAGTACTCATGAATAAATGAATGTAATATTCATTTATCATTATTGCTTTACATGAAACAAGTTGTTGAAGTAACTTGAAATAAAACAGACTTGCAAGGTGATTAATTATTAACTGAAATGTCATTTGCTGCTATCGAAAACATAATAAGATAATCAATAATTTCTTCCATGTAAAGAGGTACAGTGCTAGCTAGTAATTTAGACTTCTAACATTGCCAGAACTTGGTATGTTGGAAAAAATACTGGCTGGAAAGCATTGGAAGGTGAGGTGATAAATATTTAGTATTTAATGCAGTGTGTGAAATTTGTAGCACTTTCTTCTGTGTCAGTCTTCTCTTTAGTGGTACTATGCCTGTCTTATTACTTCGAAAAATTTCAGTGTTATTTGTCAGAGAATAAGACAAACTACTTTCCTTCTCTTGTTGAATACCATAATGAGAAGTATGAGTAGTGAAGTTCTTTTCATTTCCTTAGTTTTTTTTATAAGTGTATAATACTATTAATAATATTTGGGATATAGTTTGAGTGAGATAGCATTGAGGAAATTTAGTAATTTACAATAAAAATTACTGAAACCGCATTGTATAAACTATGAATGATGGATGATGAGAAACAATTTGACAACAGTTAATTTACATAAGAGTAAGATCTTCTACAAAATGCCATATTAATAATTGTTTCCAAAATACGTCTGATAAAGTACATAATGTGGCAACACTGCAAGATGGGGAGCAAAGTGCAGGGGATAAAAAGAGATAGTACAGTAAATCTCACATTGTAAAATGAGACATCCATGTCTGACATTAATAATGGTAATGAATTGATTAGAAGTAGTGTATCACCAGACCTTAAGGCATATAGGAATGGGAAATGGTAGCATTACAGAAACGGGTAAAGCTCAGGAAAAGTAAATGGAAATGAAATTCACAAAATTGTTGACAGGTTGTCTGCAAATGAAGATACTTCTAAAAGTGAAAAATGCTACAATTGTCATTTCTTAAAGGAAAGGACACAAATATGGCGATACGAAACTAATACGTATAGCCTTACCAATATTTTCTCAGGGAGCAACATTGTGATATACCTTCACAGCTACCAGCTGACCACAAACATCAATGGTTACATTCAGTGATATGATGTTATGTCTTATTTATAGAGTCACTGGAACTGGAGGAATTATCTGTAGCAGCTGCAAGGTGCATACCTGCCTGCACATGTTCAATGGGTAGTTAACTGTGATGCATGACACTATGATTTTTCATTACATAGTGGTTCTGGGAAGTATTGCTGAGATGTGTGCCAGGTTTTACATATTCACCACTGTTGTTCATTTTTTCAACTCAAATTATTTCTAGTGGTACTTTTTTCTTTTCATTCATGCAACAAAAACAGTTTCCCCTAAATTTTCTTAATAACTTAAAAACCACTGATAATATCTTTTTAAAATTTGTGTATCTGTTTCTCTACTTGAAGGTTACTGCTTTGAAATGTGTGTTGTGGTCAAAAGACAGTTGTCCTTAAAAAAAGCTGAAGGTAATCCTTCTGGCCTTCAGTTTGAAGGCACAAATGCAATTACTGTCTCCACAATTGTGTACTGATGCAGCATATTCATATGCAACACATCTCTACTCAACATCCTTACTTTATAAACTGCTGTGAAGTGCATGGTAGAGAGTACTTTGCATTGCACCACTTACTAGGGTTATTTCCCATTCCATTCACACACAGAGCAAAGGAAGAATGACTGCTTAAATGCCTCTGTGTGTGTTATAATTAGTCTGTCTTGTATTCATGGTCCCTAAGGGAGTGATATGTAGGAGACAGTACTGTATTCCTAGATGCTTCACTTAATAAAGGTTCTTCAGATTTTGTAAGTAGGTGGGACAGTTGACATCTATCCTCAAGAGTTTGTCAGTTATGGTATTTCAGCATTTTGGGGACTCTCTCATGGTTCAGATGAACCAGTCACAATTTGTGCTTCCCTCCTTTGTATAAATTAGTTGTATTTGGCATGAACACTTTCCTAGAATGGCTTGCAAGAGTATTTTGTTAGCAGCAATGTTTTGTAGGCTGATTGCTTTTTTCCAATATCATAATAGTGCATTGAAGTGAATCACCTTCTTCATGAATGGGTGAGCCTATGTGTTCATTCTATTTCATGTCCCCATAAATACACTCCTGGAAATGGAAAAAAGAACACATTGACACCGGTGTGTCAGACCCACCATACTTGCTCCGGACACTGCGAGAGGGCTGTACAAGCAATGATCACACGCACGGCACAGCGGACACACCAGG
Source organism: Schistocerca americana (assembly GCF_021461395.2). NCBI lineage: Eukaryota > Metazoa > Arthropoda > Insecta > Orthoptera > Acrididae > Schistocerca > Schistocerca americana. The sequence goes on from NC_060122.1 coordinate 673,311,822, forward strand.
AACTGCGGTGTTGGCCGTCGAATGGCGCTAGCTGCGCAGCATTTGTGCACCGCCGCCGTCAGTGTCAGCCAGTTTGCCGTGGCATACGGAGCTCCATCGCAGTCTTTGACACTGGTAGCATGCCGTGACAGTGTGGACGTGAACCGTATGTCCAGTTGACGGACTTTGAGCGAGGGCATATAGTGGGCATGCGGGAGGCCGGGTGGACGTACCGCCGAATTGCTCAACACGTGGGGCGTGAGGTCTCCACAGTACATCGATGTTGTCGCCAGTGGTCGGCGGAAGGTGCACGTGCCCGTGGACCTGGGACCGGACCGCAGCGACGCACGGATGCACGCCAAGACCGTAGGATCCTGCGCAGTGCCGTAGGGGACCGCACCGCCACTTCCCAGCAAATTAGGGACACTGTTGCTCCTGGGGTATCAGCGAGGACCATTCGCAACCGTCTCCATGAAGCTGGGCTACGGTCCCGCACACCGTTAGGCCGTCTTCCGCTCACGCCCCAACATCGTGCAGCCCGCCTCCAGTAGTGTCGCGACAGGCGTGAATGGAGGGACGAATGGAGACGTGTCGTCTTCAGCGATGAGAGTCGCTTCTGCCTTGGTGCCAATGATGGTCGTATGCGTGTTTGGCGCCGTGCAGGTGAGCGCCACAATCAGGACTGCATACGACCGAGGCACACAGGGCCAACACCCGGCATCATGGTGTGGGGAGCGATCTCCTACACTGGCCGTACACCACTGGTGATCGTCGAGGGGACACTGAATAGTGCACGGTACATCCAAACCGTCATCGAACCCATCGTTCTACCATTCCTAGACCGGCAAGGGAACTTGCTGTTCCAACAGGACAATGCACGTCCGCATGTATCCCGTGCCACCCAACGTGCTCTAGAAGATGTAAGTCAACTACCCTGGCCGGCAAGATCTCCGGATCTGTCCCCCATTGAGCATGTTTGGGACTGGATGAAGCGTCGTCTCACGCGGTCTGCACGTCCAGCACGAACGCTGGTCCAACTGAGGCGCCGGGTGGAAATGGCATGGCAAGCCGTTCCACAGGACTACATCCAGCTTCTCTACGATCGTCTCCATGGGAGAATAGCAGCCTGCATTGCTGCGAAAGGTGGATATACACTGTACTAGTGCCGACATTATGCATGCTCTGTTGCCTGTGTCTATGTGCCTGTGGTTCTGTCAGTGTGATCATGTGATGTATCTGACCCCAGGAATGTGTCAATAAAGTTTCCCCTTCCTGGGACAATGAATTCACGGTGTTCTTATTTCAATCTCCAGGAGTGTAGTTACATCCAGATAGTGAATTATTCAACTGATTCCAATTTTTACTCTCAGGTACTGTCATTGAATACTAAGTTGGTGCATTTTTTGAAGTGAACATTTTTAATTTCACCACATTTAAAACATGTTGGCATCCTTTGCATCACTCTGAAATTATGTTAAAATATGACTGAACACATATGTAGCTTTTTTCAGATAGTAAGAATGCTATGAAAAGGGTAGTTGCTACTCGCCGTATAGTGGAGATGCATGTCGCAGGTAAATACAATGAAAAGATGATCAGAAAGTAAGCTTTTGGCCAACATGGTCTTTGTCAGAAGTGGACAAAACACACACACACACACACACACACACACACACACACACGTGTCTCGCCTCAGCAGCCAGAGGCTTTGTTGTACCTATCTGCAACTCACCATCTCCACTATATGGTGAGTAGCAACTATCCTTTTCATAATGTTGTTACATTCCATCCTGGATTTTCCACTGTTTGATTTTTTCAGATAGTACTTGACTATAAGTATAATATTACTTTACTATAAGCATACTAAACAAAAAATAGTAACTTCCAGGTGAAATCATGCTAATAGTACCTAACGCCAGTTTAGCCTTAATAGTGGCCTTAACTGAGGAACTAAGAGAGTGTACAAGTTTCTTCATATACCCTGCTGAAGCCACTAATTGTTGATTAATCTTATAGAGCTACCAAACTGCAGCATTGTTGATTCCCACACTTTGCTCATCTTTCAAATAGTTCCTGGTATTTTGTATGGGATTGAGACTGGGTGATTAGCAGGCTAGTTGAGCTGCAACAGGATAGTATTCATGAACCCAGGAATATATGCATGTTGTCCTTTGAATTTTGCTGTACTCATCATCTGGGAAGATGGGAGTGTTCGCAGCACACTTGTCATGAAGATGTGCGAGAAAAGGGAATGTCCCAAACACCGAGAATGGTGATATATCATGGTTCTTGTTCCTGGTAATGACTGGGCCCAAGTCACAGTAGGAAAAGCACACCAAATAATCATGGAACCACTTTGGGTCAGAACAATATCCTTTACAAACTATGGGTTAAACACCTCTTTTGGTCATCAGAGCACTTGACACCTTGCATCATTTGAAAAGAGGCAGGGTTGTTTGGCCCTTTGAAGAAGTACAGTTTCATATACTGCAGTAAGCAATGGCCGTTTGGCAGCTACCTTATACCAAACATCCACCGACTGTGGTTACCCTAACAGTTTTTGCTTGATAATAGGACCTGCATGCACAGATTGCTGCAATTCTTTTTGACTTTGAAACCAACTGTCACCGACGAGGTGTAACACTCTTCTCCAGTTCCTGTTGGTTAGGATCTTTTTATGCCCACTTCTCGTCTGTTTGTGTTACATGGTTGCAATTGGTACATCATTCCTAGTAGACATGCAGGAAGTCCATTGATACATCAACAAACCTCACAACTTCATTCACCCTACTATCTGAACTCGTCCAAACACCATAGCTCCATTTTGCCATTTTATCATGTTTCCACCTTTATCCATCTCACTGCAGTGAATCTATACATCTGACTGTCATGTATACACCAGTTCATTGTTGTGTATTATGTCGGTGATAGAGGCTCACCTGGTACTAGTACTGCCTGCCTGATACTAGTTCTACATCACCTACGGCACTTCAAAACAATGAATGTGTTCTTTTAAAGCAATGATTAACACTTTAATATCTGCATCAATGACACCTGAAGTTAATTCTACATCAGTCAGTGGGCGATGCGCTGCTGTGATTTTTGCATTTTAGCCAGCTTTCTGTAGGCCTACATAGTATTAAGGTAAGCGTTTCCTGGAGTGCACTCTGCATGACTAGCATTATTTGAAAGGAGTGCTTTCACTGACTAGGGTCAAAAGCACTGCAAGAAAGCAAGTGCACCACATTGTCTCACTTTATGGTTTGAAGGCATTCTACAGCTACAGTAATGTGAGAGTGAAGAAATGAATAACAGTGATGAAAGTTGTTTGCATGTTACTTTGTAAGATGAAGAGAAGATGACATCAAACATTTTGAGTCCACTATGTCCGCAGCAGAAGATATGTCCATGGAGAGCTTTGTACTCTTTTTTTCCAGATTTTATAGAAGGTGACATTTGTGACTGGTAGTTTTGACCAACATCCAAGTATTACAGAGATGCCTTGGGAATTCAAATGGGTGACCATGGAGGGATGTTCTTTTAGAGGAACACTTTTGAGAAAACTCAGAACTGACATTTGAGGTTGACTGCGGAACAATTATACTGCTGCAGGCACACAGTTTGCATCAGTACCACAAAGATACGAGAAATTAGGGCTCATACACAAGCAGACAGACAGTCATTTTTCCCTTCACTCTGTTTGCAAGTGGAAAAGGAAAGGATATGACTAGAAGTGGTACAGGTTACCCTCCATCATGCACTGTATTGTGGCTTGCTGAGTATGTATGTAGATGCAGATGTAGACACAGGTTGCTTTTTATTTATTTTTTAATGAGAAAATGTCTCTTTGACTTACTGCTGCTTACTCTTACAAGACACAAAAAAAGGGTCATTCAGAAAGGCTGTTGGACCAACTGCCTTAGATGGAAAGACATATTTAAAAGTTCAGTTGAACTTATTTTCAGCATAAATGATTCATTGCAATAATTTTTCACTTAAATGCGTACGGCCCTGTTTTTGATACAGGTAGTGCTATTTTCTTGTCTGAAGTCTTGTTACTGTTTCTTCCAGCTGTCACTTCCACTAAAACAGATTCTGAAGAGTCTTACCAATATTCATTTCTGTTGCAGTTACTATGTTAAGCACCATTCAACATTAAAATGTGTTTTTTTTTATTATTTTTCGCAAGAATGAAAAATGTTCTGTCTTTCATGGTACCTTCAACTAAATGTCTGCACCCCTTGTAAATGCCAACATTTGATGTCATATACTGTCCAGTGCACAAAGTGCAGTGAGCCGCATCACATGCATCAGCCACATGCACCAAATGTGTGACCTCTTGACAGTGCTAACAGTATTTTCAGTGTGTGACAGAACAGAAGGGTAAAAGCTGGAAGGAACACACTGATCAGCCAGAACTGTATGAGCACGTACCTAGTAGCAGGTATGTCCACCTTTAGCCAGATAACACTGACGACACATTGTGGCGTGGAAGCAGTAAGGCCTTGGTAGGTTGCTGGAGGGACTTGACACCACATCTCCACAAAAAGTCACCCAATTCCTTTAAATTCCAGGGAGGTGGTGATGAGCTCTGATGCTGCGTTCAATTACATCCCAGATATGTTTGATCGGGTTTGGATCTGGAAAATAGTGGGGCCAGCACATCAAATGTAACTCACCACTGTGTTCCTTGAAACACTCCATCACACTCCTGGCCTTGTGCCATGGCACATTATCTCTTTGAAATACGCCACTGCTGTTAGGAAACATGATCGCCATGACATCATGAATGGCTGTATGTGGTTTCTAACCAGTGCACAATACTCTTTGACTGTCATGAAGCCTTGCCTGAGCTCCACTGGCCCCCATGGATGCCCACATGATGTTCTCCAGGGCATAATGGAGCTGCCAGCAGCTTCCCTCTGTGCCACCTTACCTGGTGTCGGGGAGCTGTTCCTGTGGAAGACAACAGATTTGCGCCCTCCCATTGGCATGATGAAGAAGCTATTGGGATCCACTCCACCTTGTATGCAAGATATATGAGATAGGCAGAATATCTTTAGGCTTCAAGAAGAATGTAATAATTTGAGTTCCAAGAAAGGCAGGTGCTGACAAGTGTGAATATCACTAACGCATGTGACATTTTCTAAACTCGGGGGAAATAAATAATTAAGTTCTGAGCCCTCATATAATTATGACACAAATCCATATTATAGATATCATCAACAGTTGATGATGAATTAATCAAACTTGCTGTAGTACATTCCAGGTCTGTGGTGCAAGGTTTCATTTGTGCTGCCCCTGTGATCTATGTACCAAGCAATAACTCGAAACACATCTCCATATAATTACATTTATTATGTAAACACAGTTTATGCACAGAGTTATAATGTCAGTAGACACTGGCTATGTTTTTGCATGTTTACCATCTAAATCTTGGCAGGCTTTTACTAAACTACAGGTACTTTTCACCACAATGGCCTACCTCGTCATCAGCTTCTGCTGAACTACCTACGGTGTTTCTTGAGAACCTTTATATAGGTCACAATAATTAAGTATAAATATGTACTTCATAGTAGAATTAACCTGCCTGATGGCTGGCACTATTTTATGTTAGTTTTCACATAAAAAATTGTTCTGTGTACATTAATCATGATGTGTATTAATGCAATAGCAGCAATTTTTAGTCAGCTATTCCTCTCACAAATCCTTCTGCCATTTTAACAAAATAAAATGAAGGTATTCTCTATGAAAACTAAAACACTTGTAAAATGATAGGTAAAATGTTTAATCAAAAGCTAATTTTTGCTCTGATTCCAAAACCAGTCTTAGATTTTGTCAGTTTATAATATTTCCAAAGTTGCAGAGAATTTAATAATCCAAAAGAGGATGGACAAGCATAGTATAGGCAGTCTCTTTAGTAGATTTGTTATATTTTCTAAGTGTTCTGCCAATAAAATGCAGTCTTTGGTCTGCCTTCCCCACAACATTTTCTGTGTGCTCTTTCCAATTTAAATTGTTTGTAATTGAGATTTGTAGATATTTGGGTGAATTTACAGCTGTTTGATTAGTGATTTACGGTGTAACCAAAGTTTAACAGCTTCCTTTTAGCACTCATGTGGATGACCTCACACTTTTCATTATTTAGTGTCAATTGCCAATTTGTACACCATTTAGATACCTTTTATAAACCATTTTGCAATTTGTTTTGATCTTGTAGTGAGTATACTAGACAACAAATGACAGCATCATCTGGAAACAACTTAAAACAGCTGCTCAGATTGTCTACTAAATCGTGTGTGTGTGTATGGCCTACCTTGGAGAATGCCAGAAATCACCTCTGTTTTACTCAATGACTTTCCATCAATTACTATGAACCGTGACCTCTCTGACAGGAAATCATTCATTCATTCATTTATTTATTTATTTATTTAATTTGCTCATTTCACGTAATTTTTACATGCATGTGCCTTTTTTAACAAAGAATATAAAGGATAAAAGTGTAATTTTAACAATTAGAGTTATCATGTTACATTATTTCTTAGTACATTATAAATATATATAAAACAATAAAAATTAATTTCTTATTACATCATAAATGTATACAAAGTATATAAAAAATAAAAATTAATTTTTTCAGGTAGAATTTTCTTTTTACATTATTTCTTATTACATCTGCTTTCTTATTACATGATAATTCAGATTAAAGGGGCATTTTTTAATAAGCCACTGCTTGACACACTTTTTAATAGTATGGCCTGTCACTGTTTTGATTTCATCTGGTAATGAATTGTGGAAGACAGCTCCGTGGAAATAAGGACTTTTTGCTGTTAGCAGCAGTCGAACGTTTTCTGTATCCAGAAAGGCCCATACAGGACCTGCAACATGCAGTCGTGCATTATCCTGCTGGAATGTAGGGTTTCGCAGGGATCGAATGAAGGGTAGAGCCACGGGTCGTAACACATCTGAAATGTAATGTCCACTGTTCAAAGTGCCGTCAATGCGAACAAGAGGTGACCGAGACTTGTAACCAATGGCACCCAATACCATCACACCGCGTGATACACCAGTATGGCGATGACGAATACATGCTTCCAATGTGCGTTCACCCGATGTCGCCAAACACGGATGCGACCATCGTGATGCTGTAAACAGAACCTGGATTCATCCGAAAAAATAATGTTTTGCCATTCGTGCACCCAGGTTCGTCGTTGTGTAATAGGCACACATCTATCAACACTATTACACAGGAATTCCAAAGTGCATCAGGATTCACTGCAAGTACTATGACAGTTAGGTGGGAGGTGAGAAAACTTGGATTTCGTGGTCGAGTAGCTGCTCATAAGCCACACATCATGTCAGTAAATGCCAAATGATGCCTTGCTTGGTGTAAGGAGCATAAACATTGGATGACTGAACAGTGGAAAAACATTGTGTGGAGTGACAAATCATGGTACACAATCTGGTGGTCCAATTGCAGGGTGTAGGTATGGTGAATGCCCGGTGAACGTCATCTGCCAGCGTGTGTAGTGCCAACAGTAAAATTCAGAGGAGGTGGTGTTACGGTGTAGTCATTTTTTTCTTGAGGGTGCTTGCACCCCTTGTCGTTTTGCATGGCACTATCACAGCACAGACCTACATTGATGTTTCAAGCACCTCCTTGCTTCTCACTGTTGAAGAGCAATTCAGGGATGGCAATTGCATCTTTCAAGAAGATCGAGTACCTGTTCATAATGCGTGGCCTGTGGTGGAGTGGTTACATGACAATAACATCCCTGTAATAGACTGGCCTGCACAGAGTCCTGAACTGAATCCTACAGAACACCTTTGCAATGTTTTGGAATGCTGACTTCGGCCAGGCCTCACCGCCTGACATCAATACCTCTCCTCAGCACAGGGCTCTGTGAAGAATGGCCTGCCATTCACCAAGAAACCTTCCAGTAACAACTGAATGTTTGCCTGTGAGAGTGGAAGCTGTCATCAAGGCTAAGGGTGGCCCAACGCCATATTGAATTCCAGCATTACCGATGGAGGGTGCCACAAACTTGTAAGTCATTTTCAGCCAGGTGTTCAGATACTTTTGATCACATAGTATATCTTGTATTTATGAAGGTGTGCTGAAAAGTAATGCGTCCAAATTTTTATTCTGTTCTCAATATCAGCTGAGGTATTACATGTCATGTGTGTTACTTGGTGCGTTTATTGACAATATGCAACCCTATGCCATGAGAGGGTTGCGAGTTGTGACATGTAACATGATGGTGTATAAGGTAACTATGTTTGTGCTTGAGAGACAGCTTGAAGTAATAAGAGTTTCTAACCACAGAAGACATACCTCCAATTGAAATCAACACTAGAGTGAAAGCTGTGGATGGTGATAATTTTATCAGCATCAGCAATGGTTGTTCATCCTTGTAACGACTGAAACATGGTGCTAATCTCATCGTGTGTGACAGGGTTCAGAGTGGATAACTGCATGCCTCAACTGACAACACACATTGGAATCAGGCTGATAAACTCTTTCGAGAAATTGGTGATTAGTACAGACGCAGCTCTCAGCCAAGTGTGGCATATCCCAAGAATGTGTGCAGGCCATCATTGCAGAACAGCAGTACAGAAAACTGCACAGTGGGTGCTCTGAATGCTCGCCCCTGACTTGAAACAGAGAACACTGGATGTCTGTCAACAATTTCTTTTGCATTTTGAGTATGTGGGTGATGAGTTCCTTAACAACATTGTGATAGGTGATGAAAACTGGATTCATCATTTCAATCCTGAAAGATCAGTGTGTCAGTGAGGGTCCACCACAAAGGAACACCAATGTCAAAAATGTTAAAGACAATGTGATAAGCAAGCAAGGTCATGCTCAGAGTGTTGTGGGATGTTCAAACTTGCATATGGAATTTATGCCTAAAGACATCACCATAAACTCTGCAAAGTACTACAAGACCCTCAGAAACCACTCTCTCCTTGAGCATGACAGTGCCAGACCACACAAAAGTGCTGCAATATCTTCAACCGTCCTATGCATTGGGTTCGCTCTCATTGATCTTCCTCCATACAGTCCAGACTTGGCCCTATCCAAATTCCAAAGAATGCATTCGAGGACTTCACTTCGACAGTGATGAACCAGTGTAAGCAGAGGTGATGTTGTGACTCCCTCAACAAAGTCACATTCTACAGTGATGGTATAAACAAACTCGTGTCTGGTTGGGAGAAATGTGTTTGTCACCAGAGTGACTATGTTCAGACACAAATATGTAGACATGAAGAAAGAATGTTAATTATGTTTGTTTAATTTTAAAAACTGTAGGAGTTTCCACATAAAGAGTGTGGAGGTGTTACTTTCCAGCATACCTACTACTTAATAAATTTCTCAATTAAATCTGGTCTGTATAATTCTTTATCTCTTTTGTTTATCAAATTTTTAAAAATACTGCTTCCAGATGAGGTATACCTGTGAGCTCATAACAATCTTTATATTTATGAAAAAATTTGCTAGCCTCCTCCTTCAAATTAAAACTAGAATGATAAGCTTTTGCTGATGCCAACTCTCCCACCTCATTCCTTTTATGACTTTATTGCCTTTGTACTGTGCTCTGTTGCTGTATGGGCTGCATTTTTAATTAGTTGTTTCTGTGCACATGTCTGAACATTATTACTATTCCAGAGTACACCATCGGGACATTCAAGTAATTTTAATATCATTATAACTGCTCTCTGATAACTCTCTTGTTCACTACTTCCATTGGGAAATATCGGTATATAAATGTGGTAATTCATTTAATATGAGTTGAAATTCTAGTACCATTTGGGCCCAGGTGGCACATGTGTCTAAGAAATATGTATGACAAAGTTTTCAGATGTCCTTCATTACTTTCCTTAAGGGTTAGATTGAGGGTAGTATTTAGAAATAATTACATGTCATATTTCTTCCTAAAAAGGTTAGACTGAGGTTGGTATTTAGAAATGGTAATATGCTATTCTTCTTCCCATGCTAAAAATTACTTAAAATTATTATTTATACATTTTGTGCCATTATCAGTAAGTAACCATCTCTGTTTTCCAACATTTACAAAAGATCTCTTAAACAATTAACTTCTGTGGCCATATATCCTATATTAATAGGATATAATTTGTCATGTTTTGACCAATATTCAATGGCCACAAACATGTAAGTTACACCACCTTTTGGTGGAGGAGGAGGAGATGGAGATTAGTGTTTCGTCGACAATGAAGTCATCAGAAATGGAGCACAAGCTTGGATTAGTGAAGGATAAAGAAGGAAAGAGGTCATGCCCTTTCAAAGGAATCATCAATTAATTTGCCTTAAGTGATTTAAAGAAATCGTGGAAAACCTAAATCAGGATGGTTCGACATGCATTTGAACTGTTGTCCTTCCAAATGCAAGTCAAGTGTGCTAACCACTGTGTTATCCTACTCGTCTTTTGGTAAAGGTGTGAATAAATCAGTGGTTGTTAAGTCATTGAAAACACTTGGTATTACTGGATACATTTGCAGTACTAAAATCTTCATTTACCATTTGACAGAAATCACATGTTATTAAAGTCACACTTACGTTCATGTTTACATTCTTAAGAAGTAAAATTTCACTGTTTGTTTACTCCGCTTGGTATGTTCCAAAATGCCCATAACCGTTATGTAAAAGCCAAATCAGATCTTCTTCCATTGTTCAAGGAATGCCCTACTTCCAGTGATTTGAAGTCCTATTCACCCTCCAAAGCAAAGTATCATAACTTGTTCTTATCCTTCTTTGACAAGGTTCCTTGGGCCCAGGATTTGACCTTATCACTGAATTGTTTGTAACACTTTAATTCTTCTTTAGTCTATGTAGCTAGTAATTGTACCTCATTATTAGTAAAACTAACAGACATAAAGTTAACTCTAAAAATTATTCCAGAACCTTCCATTCTGCTCTAATTATTTATTCCTAAAGGCAATCAAGAAAGTGGATCAGGCACTATATTCAATGAACCTTTAATATAATTTATTTCCAATTTAAATTCTTGTAACAATATAACCCACTGCATCGATAAATCATGTAATATTCTACTTATAAATCATGTAATATTCTACTTTCCATTTAGAAAGTTACAAAGTGATGGTGTGTGTGTGTGTGTGTGTGTGTGTGTGTGTGTATGTGAACCCACTAGTAGATCTGGAACTTCTGTAAACTCTAAACAATAGATTATAGCATATTTTCTGTGGCAGAAAAATTTAGCTCATGCTTGCTGTGTAAGGCTGAGACTCTTCATGTTGTGGTATTTGCAAGTATCTGTCTGTCAGATCCACAGAGCCAAAGAATTCGTGCCTCACATTCAAATTTCGATAACAATTCTTCTGTCCTGGTGGACTGGTTCCATTCAGTGTCATTATGTTTATTTGTAGTTCGAGCATCTAAAAATAACCAAACAGCTCCTGCAGGTTTTTTCACTACCAATAATGGATTATTACACATACTTTAGCTGTGTCCTGTAAAACCATTACTGATCAACTTCTGTATCTGTACCTTTACTGCAAATAAAAGATGTATGATATGGATTACAAAACAAAGATTTTTTTTCTCTTTTCTAATAAACTTACGAACACATGTGCGCGCACACACACGCACACACTTCTGAATAATACTGAGTTTATCACAGACAACTTCTTTATGTATTAGTAAAATATCTTGTAATTGAGTCTTTTGTTATTTCATTAATATTTTTGATTCCTGTGATCTTTATTTTATATTTTCTAATAGTTCTTCTTCTGCTGTTTGGTTCTGTTCTTGCACTACAATGATATCAGCTGTAGCACTAAATGAACACAAACACCAGTTGTTGTCCTCTCTTAAAAGTTATGGAATTATTTTCAGAAGCTACTCTGTAGGTATTATCCGTTCGTTTAATAATCTGTTCTTTTTAAAATCTACGAGCGACACTTTATTATCAAGTAGCCACTCAAAAAATAGAAGTACTATCGAATTTAAGATTAGGTGCTACTGACAAATTTTGATAGTAAGTAAAGTTATTGGTTCTGATTGGTAACATCATTTCTTCCTTTGCCTTATTTTAATCCTTTGTTCTTCATTCAACACGTCGAGTCCTCTTAAGGAAGTCAGAAGTTCATTTACACTTGATCACAAACAACACCATTCTTCTTTTCTTGCATGGTCGGATAAACTACGAGCCAACAGTTTTAGTAAATGATTCTTGGATCTTGGCAGGTGTTATTCAAGATACTTCCTGTAGCTACCCCGAACGTTATTGTAACACCTAAGGTCTATTAACTCCAGTATAAACTTTTCTTGAATACTCAGTGACCAACAGTGAAAATCACTCAAAGAAGAGAACTCCTCTGAATAGCCTCTTCCTCACTTAGCAGTGCACCATTCTAAGTAACTGTGAACAAAACTGATCTTTTTAGAATCATCCCAATGCTTGGGCAGAGACTCAAAAAACACCTTAAAGAGTGAATATAATGAAAGTCTGCTTCAGGTTTTAAGTTAAGAACTGGGATGGGTAAGTTTGTCCCACTTCCCAAATGCAGTTTCTCTATTAATTCATGTGGTAGCCCACAGTTGTCATGAAGTCTCTTTTTATTAACATTGACTTTTGTTTTAGATAATTTGTCCACGATCTTTATTAACTCCTCTTATTTATTTTATTTATTTATTTAGCATCCGTGTCATTGTACAAACTTACATTCAGTCTGCCTCAGTTAATGAATGACATGTACTGACTTATAATTCAATATTTTCTTGTACTTATTGTTAAATTAAATTGCTAAAGCTCCAAGGTTGAAAGGGTAGAATCTGACATTGCAGTTACATCTGAATCCTTACTCTGCTGCAATACATTTAATGTTACTGTAGCCTCTGGGATTTGTTTGTGTACCTCTGTAAATTTCTGTTCAGTAAAATCTTTCTCTTTTAAGTCGTTATTCATGTTTCTGTATGTTCATTAACTTATTCCTCACAAAGTTACATTTTTTAATAATCTCTGAATCTAAGTCCCCTGTGAAACTTGAAACTGGCTATTAACCTTATTATTCACTTTTAATTTTTGTTGTTGTGATTCTGCTGTATGCTCATCTAGTTTTTGGTTAGTTACCTATAATTCCTCCTTTAGGTCATCATCTAGAGTATTTAACTGTTATACTAGGTACTGCCATTTAATTTAGTATTAAATTCAATTTTAACTCATTTAGTGAGATTTTGTACATGAATTGGTATAAGGGGCATTCAAAAATAAATGAGCTGGAGGTTGTATAATGGAAACCATTGAAGGGATGGCCATTGCCTGTGGAGGAAGGTATGGCCCCAAACTCCATGCTTGAGGGTCAATGGTGCACACTCCTGTAAGAGCAGAGTGAGCATGTGCAAACACTGCACTCAGTGGTGCTGAAAACGGAGAAATGGAAGCGTCAAAAGAAGTCCAGGAGTTAGTGCATTCACCTATAGCAAGGAGTGTAGGGAATGAAAATTTGTCAAAGAATGGCTCAAGTTTACAGAGAATACTGCACATCTGTTGGAATTCTGATGCACAATCCAACCTCTGGGGCAATGGCTGCCACTGTAACTCATTGTTCTTCATGGGGTGGGGGGGGGGGGGGGGGCAGGGGCAGGCATTCACCTGCTAGACAATGGTATCAGTAATGCAGTGTGGCATTCCAGATCGTGGATCATCAGCCAACGACATCCATCCTCTGAACTGCTTGTGCCCCTCCTTGATCCTTGCAGTGCTCACATAGTGCCCTCCATACAGTTGTGCCATTCTTTGATGAATTTATGTTCCTCATACTCCTTCCACTCTAAGGAAATGTAGTGCATCATTTTGCTTTTATTTTTAAGCATCCATTTCTCTGTTTTCAGCACTACTGAGTGTAGTGGATGGTCTGTACAAATGTGCTGATTCTGTCATCATGTGAGTGGCCATCGATCTCCTTCTAGTGGTATTTAGGGCATCAGCATTCTTATGCCTGCCTATGTAGGCAATGACATTAGGATCTTTTCAGTAGTTTTCTTTTTACAGGCTTTGGCTCATTTCTTTTTGAATGCCCCTTAAAAGCTCAAACTGTTCTTAACTATTAAACTAATAAATGGTTTCAACTATATGTACCATTGTTTGTTGGCCAGGTAAACTTACGGTTAAACATCACTCCGCTGGGGTGATACATTACACCACAAGTCTCATAACAAAAAACATAATAAGAAAACATAATAAGGAAAACAACATTCACAGTACATCTGTAGAATGAATAACTCTCATTTGCTTTACACTGCTGTGTCCTTTATGTAGTCGTTGATGAATTGTAGGTGTTTGCTGCGGCTCTTGTCTCATTATCTTGACTACTGTCTTCAGCATAATAAATCTCTCTCTGTGTGAGATGCCCCAAAAAGGAAGACAATATGTAAATACTGAGTATGTAAGAGCAAATTGAGCATATTGTAATATTTGGTGTCTTAGACACTCATGACATTAAATGCATAACATAGACTACTTAGTGTAGTTAAACAAAGAGATTTGAATACAGCATATTGGTGTCCTCAGCGGTCACTACTGCTAGACACTTCTGAATGTTTTGGGACAGAGTATTGACCAAGAAAAGAAACAGAAGAGGAGCAAGAGTGGAACCCTGAGGAACATCTTGTCTAATACTTGCTCCTATGAATGTTTACTTCCAGCATTTATTGAGTTAATTGCAGCCCTTTGTACTCTTGAGAGATGTGATCTATAGGAATTGTTGCATTATCCCTTCACTCAATACTCTAACAATTTTGCCATAAGTAATTAAGTAGTAAGTAGTTTAAAAGCCTTTTGAAGATCAAGGAATACTCCTGTTGTATACTTCCTGTCTCTGAGTGCAGTATAAACTTTACTTGGGAATGAGTGTAGAGTCCCATTTATTGACCTCCCACTTCAAAAGCCAAACTGCTGAGGACTCAATAAACAGTTGCATTCCAAGAACATAAAAACACTGTTATATACTGCTTTCTCAAAAGCTTGGACATACTTGATAGGCTCAAAATATAGGTCTCAAGGTATCAGCAAGACTCCTTTTACCTTTTCTAAAGAGATGAACCACTTCTGCCGCCTTGATAATTACAGGGAATTGTCCAAACGGCAAGGAACAGTTTATTATATCTGACAGCAGGTAAGACACATGATAGTAGATTTTCTTGAGAAGATGATGGGATATATGATCAAAACCACAGTGTGAATTTAGCTTCTGCTTTATAATACTGGAGAGTACACCTGGTGTGACTGGATCAAGAGAGAATGGTTTGGGGAATAGCTCGCAGTATGAACAGAGATAGGGCACAGGCACACTAATTTGAGAAGAAACTTTGTTACCAATTTTTGTGAAGTGGTTACTAAGTATTTCAAATATTTCTTTAGGGTCAGAGATAACACTATTCTAATTCTTAATGTATGTCATTGAGTGACCTTTGCTTTTCTTACAGTGTCTCCTTTATAACTACCCACATGGCTTGGGCTTCATTCCTTGAGTTGATTATATATCACTGATTGTACAGTTTCTTGGCATCACAAATAACCTCATTGATAATTTTTAACAGTCTGAAATAGTCACGTAATAACTTATTGTCCATATTCTGCTGTATTCAAGAAACAATTTTTCTCTCATTGGTGTTGAGCAGCTGTAAACCTGATCAGAACTGCTGCACTATGACAGAAGTGTAGAGTACCCATTTGTTCCCATACCTTACGGTCAACATCACAGTTACTATAAAAAATCCCTCCCATCAGCTGTATGAAGCAAATGTGTAAAATTATTTGATACAAATTTTTTTTTACTTGCTGACACTAATTTGTACACAGGCAGGTATGTTTCTGTTTGCTTACATGTTTGGAACAGCCATATTAATTACTAAACAGTTATAATTAGATATACCATGTTTAATGTGTGCAATAATGATATGTTAGTGTTAATAAAAAGGCTATAAATACCAAAGGACCCTCGGGACTATTTTAAGATGTCTGTGTTAAGGTCACCGCATCACAGATTATTAGGTCCTTGAATTGAATCCAGTCTGAAGTGAATATTGTTATTCCATAATCAGGTGATTGATAGAAGTGTAGAACTGAAAGGTTCATGAGCCTAATCTCTGCTGCTGCACATTCAGAGAGTTTTTTGTAGTTCAGTCTTTCAGTTTTAAGTACGGGATTATACTGCACATTGTCTCTTGTAAATATTTAGACAGCCACCTCCCTTTCTGTCAGATCTGCAGAAATGATTAACAAAGTGGTAGTGTGGAAGGGAAAAATAAGCAACTTCATCACCTTTAAGCCAATGCTCAGTTACATAAATTAAATCTACTGTTTATGAGTGGTTTTCTAAGAATATTTGTAGGTCTAAACTTTTATTTCTTATACTCTGTAGATGTTGGAAAAAAAAACTAAAATGGGTGCATTGCTTTTAGTCAGTGTTTCTCCTGCCTGCAATCACTTTTATAGTGGGGAGTGGGTGGCCTGCAAATTTTTAATCTTTGGAAGAGGGATTGGCTTGTGCTTAATTTGGGTACTTGTTGAGGCAGGATGCCAAAAACACTTAAGGCTTGTGGGTTTTTCCACTTCTAGTGCATCTTCTAATACCTTCTACTGACCGTGGAACATCTACTGGTGTTGACAGAACTGCCTCTGTTTGTCGAGTTGCAGCCTCTATTGCTGGTGATGTTTTAGGTGTTGATTCTGGTACTGCTTCTGTTTCTGATGCTCAAAATATGTTGTGAAACCATTGATTGGATGGTGTATTATGTGGTTCTGTGTGCTATGAGGTAAAGGGTAGATTGGTAGACACTACCATGTATTTATAAGATAAGATTTCCTGTTGGTTATTGCTGGGTACGGATACAAAATGTTATACAAGAGGTTTGGCTGGAGTGAGACAGTCAGTGAAAATTCAACACCGACGAAAAATCTTGGTACCATTGTTTCGGTGTGGGTGACGGCTGATACAGTGTGGAGAATACGGTGTGTGGCCTCAAAGAACATTGTTCCCAAGCAATTTGGATTAAATAACTTGCCTTTTCTTATGATCTTTTAAACTTTATCAGATGGATCATAGTGGGCTGTCACATGTTATTTTTATGAAGTGCCTGTTGAAGTTTCTTGATAGAAAAGAATTTCTTCTACAGCTTGCACGTTTTTCCACCCTAATTTCCTAGTGACATTTTGCTGTTGTCACCTGCAGCCTGTTGATTGGTAGTGAGCATTGCTACAGAGGGAAAGGGTGGCCAGTTCAGTATTCTGAGTACCAAGAAATGAAGAATAGAAATAAAGGAGTGGGAGGACAGTTGGGAAGTAATCACTGTTCCAGTGGTCAATCTTTGTTCCTCAGAAATATAGAGATGAGAGCTTGGCCACACAGTGCAAGATCTACATTGGAGGTGTACCATGAGCTGTGAAGAAGTAGGTTGGATTTACTCTGTTGATAAGGCAGAAATCTAGATCAATGATCAATTTCTAAATGTCTTGTCCACTGTCATGAGACTGTGCAGCCTCACACAGTGTTACGAATACTGAAATAAAGGAAAGATTTGTTTTATCTTTGAGGGTGAAGTTACTGTTTAATGGAAGGTGATGTAGCAGTACAGTTATTTTTCTGACCATGAATTGCAGACTGCAACAGTTTCCATAATAACAGATAAGTTGTGATAAATACTAACAACTCCTGTATGTGTCATTCTGCAGACCCTTGCAAATGCTCTGTTGGCATTCACATTGTTTTTGGAGCATGGAATGGAGCTTCCAAATGAAGGATGATGATCTTATGCTGTGAGGATGAGAGAAAATAAAATTAATTTGTAGTTTTCCCAAGTGAATTTTCTTTTTGTTACTGATAAGAATTCATTGCAGAAGTATTTGTTGGTGAGAGATCGTACTGATCTTAGTGGTGCAGTATTTTTAAGACCCATATTCCAATTCTGCTTAAGAAGAGAGCTTTTGTTGGTAAAAAAAGGGGGCTTTATGATTTATTTATTAATGTTTTGTCTTTGGCATGTGCCATAGCCAAGCTCTGTTCTCAGCAGATCTGATAATCATCACTCTGACAATATGAAAGTTATGTTGTAGGGTGATTTCTATCATTAGACATTTTGCCTTCTTCAGAGAGGTAGCTCCAGGCACAGATACAAAGATATATTATTTCTTTAATGATTTAAATAAATATTGTTTATGACTGGTGAATTTAAGCTAAATGTGATATTTTTATTTTTATTTCACCTGGAGGCTGACTGGTTCTGTACAGGAATCTCAGCAAGATTTTTTTTTAAAATTTATGTTCTTGGAAAACTGTAGTATTTTCATGGATTCTCTTCTGCAGGTGTAATGGCTGAATACTGGGTTTGCAGAAGTCAATGTGATCAGCATAATTTTTGTGAGAGACCATTTTCTTAGTGGACGCAGCAAACAATTTTGAGCAGACAAATAGTTCCATGGCTTTGGTTTTTTGGCTATTGCATGTGAGATTTGTTTAGTTTGTGGTCACCCCCCTTTTTCTATTTTACATAAACAGGGCATATTTTGCTCCTATCTGAAATAAGGAAGATATTAACTCTACAGAGTAGAAGTTCATATGAGGTGGATAGCATCTCCAGTAAGGCACTGAAACGTTGTGGCCCTATGATGTGTAAGGTTCTTAGTCAGTTACATAATGACTATGTAATACAAAGAGGGACATGACATCTGCAAGGGGAGAAATTATGGTGGGAGACCTGTAGGATCCACTACTATTCTTGCTTCATATTAATGATCTACCATTTCATTTACATCAGATCGCAGAATTAGTCCTATTTACAGATGACACAAACATTGTTGTGAAGTCAAAGGCACATCAAGGATAATGACTGGTTTTGCACAAATGGACTAGTGTTAAACTTTCAAAAAAACACAGCTCATCAATTTACGCGCAGTGAAAAAAATATCCCACCTATTATTAACTTATTGTAACAGCAAGAAATAATAATCAAGGTAGAAAATTTCCAAGTTCTTAGCTGTGCTTACTGATGAAAATCTGAACTGGAAAAACTGTCTAGTAAATCAGGAAGAAAAATTTCAGGTTTGGCTAATTCTGCCAAAACAGCAAATGTAGACTTTTGGACGGTAGAAACCAGTATGTTAACTTGTTTTCATTCACTGATGTCTTACGGGGTAATATACTGAGGTAACTTCTTAATTATGCAAAAAGTATTTCTCGCACAACAGAAAGTAATAACTGTTATGTGTAGGATTCAAACACATACATCTTGTAGGTGAGTTTGTAAGAAACTGGGAATACCAAATGCAGCTGCATAATACGTTTATCCACTTGTGAAATTTTTTATCATAAATCTATCTGAGCTTGAGAATAACAGATATTCGCAAGTACAATACTAGAAGGAAAAGTAATCTTCATTACCCTTAAATGAGTCTAACTTCCGCAAAGAAAGGTATCAATTATGCAGCTGTAAAATACTCTGAAAATGTTTTCATAGAAATGAAATGTCTGGCAGAGAGGAGAAATATATTCAGATTTTGATTAAACATCTTTCATTTTAACAATTCATTCTATATCACACTCTGCAAACTACTTTGAACTGCTTGGCAGAATGTACTTCCTACTGTACCAATTATTAGAGCTTTTTCTCACTCCCTTCACATATGATGGGAAAAATGATTGCGTAAAGGCCTCTGTACACACTGTAATTAGTCTAATCTTATCTTCGCAATCCCTATGGGATTGATACGTAGGGGGTCGTACTATATTTGTAGATTCAGCATTTGGGAATCGCAGCCACCAGATAGAGTACACAGTGCACAGTGTTGTTTATTCGGTGGAAAGAAAGCAGACTTGTTTGTTCTTAGTTATATCTATGTTTCTTCGTTTAAAAAAAAATCTTTTCTCCTTGTATGGAACTGATTCAGCCTTTTGCGAACAAAGTTATAGCTTCCCTGAAACAATATTTGTCAAAATTAGTAACATGGATACTGAGGAGCACTGTACAGTGGTGACCCTGCAAACAAGCAGAAACAAGCATGTGAAAATACAAAGTTGATAGATATTGTTGGGTCCAAGAATGATTCAGACATGTACACAAGAACAGTTAGTGGGCACTCAAGGTGAGCTACAAAGACCAATCAGGGAGTTGCAATTAGCATAGTAGAGCAAAATAGTCCAGTGATGAATCCACAGATGGCACTTAGCGGCAGAGATGTAACTACAAGCACGCCACAGATGAAAGTATGAACGCCACAATTCCTGCCAGAAAAAACTGGAATGTTGGTACACAATGCTTGAACTAGAATTTGAGCAAAATGAAATAACTGATGAACATATGAGGTTTGCAGTGGCTGTAAATGCATAGGCACCAAAGCTGCTACTATAGCTGCAAACATAATACTTCAGCCTAGAATAGAATGGCAGTAAACATTTTTAAAGAAGTTAATGATCAACAGAATGTGTAAACCACTTGAACGATCCATACAACAGGTGTTGAAGAATGAACAGATGGGTGACAGGACTACTTCCGCATTTTGGTGACACCTACGGGGCACCGTTGGAGAGAAAGACTTACCAGACATGATCCACCAGCACATTTGGCTGGCACAGATGCCTGGTGCAGTCAATGCACACCTAGTGAAAAGAAAGATAACAACAGGACTAACAGAAACAGCCATCAGGAGAAGATGTGTTGGTACCATCAGTAGTTCAGCAATAAGGAATGAGATGTACAAGACTGTGTGCATACTCAAACAGCACTGGCAGCCAGCAGTAGGCACAGCAGGCTGCAAGAACCAACAGAAGCACCTTCGGCAGGGAGGCGAGTATGACGAGGGACCCAAGATTGCGAGTAATTTGTCAATGTTATCCACTGCTTCACAGGAGTTAAATATTTGAGATCTTGTCATTCAGCAATTATCAGACTACCACCACAACCTTACAGGTGCAGCTCACCAATAATGACGTATGGCACCTATGAAATGGAGGTGGATTTAGGATTTAAACAATTGCCATTGGAGCTTTTGCTAGCAGAGGTGTCAGAGACAATATTAGATGCCAACTTCCTGTGTAATGTGGGAATTGAATAAATGTCATTGCTAAACAGATTAAAAGATACGATGAAGTTGTCATACGTACACTTCGATGAGATATATGTTGCACCACAGGCTGCATATACAAAGAGATGGCAGAGGGCAAAAACGGCAACAAAGGGCACTACAGCCAGTGGTGTCACATTACGCAATGGACCACATTAGAACCACATCCGGTCAGCCAGTATCACAATTACCAAGAACGTTAGCCCCAGACTGCTTTATGGCAGCAAAGGCTGAATTCGAGGATTTGTTAAAAGCAGATGTGCTACATAGTTCTGAAAGGCCATGGGCATATCCATTACACTTAGTAAAAAAGAAGGATGGTGCTTGGAGACCTTGTGGTCACCATTGGGAGTTAAATGCCCGCACAGTACCAGATGCTTACCCGGTACCCAAACTTAAGGATTTTACTAACTTCCTTGCAGGATTGACAGTCTTTAGTGTGACTGACTGTAAGAAGGCATGCCATCCAGTACCAGCTGCAGAGGCAGATATACCAGAGACGCAGTCACAACACATTTTGAATTGTTCGAGTATGTCTGAATGCCTTTCAGCCTATCAACAAGGAGAAATGCACCTTCCGACAGCAGCAGGTGACATTTTTGCGTCACAGTGTCAGAAGATGGAATAACCCCATTATGGACAAAATAGCCATTATTGAAGAAAGACATTGACCATCCAATTTCCAAGAACTTAGAAGATTTATGGGGGCAGTAAATTTCTACCATTGACACCTGTCAAATGCAACTGAGGTTCAGGAACCACTGACAGTGGCACTGGCAGGAAAAAACAAACTAGCAAGTGGCCCCTGAAGTGGTACTTCTGTGTGCAAAAGGCATTTTACCAAGTGAAAGAAGATCTGAAGAAAGCGGTTCTCTTGACACACTCAGTACTGCATGCATCATTGGCTATAGTGGCCGATGCAAGTCAGCAGCTCTCCATCAATTTGCAGAAAACCACTGGCAGCCTTGGGTTTCTTTTCATGCAAACTCACAGTAGTTCAGGTCAAATGGAGTGCACATGACAGAGAACTTCTGGCAATGTGCGGAACTGTACAGTATTTTCATTCCTACATTGAAGCCAGAGCATTCACTATTTATTCACCACAAACCTATTACATTCACATTCAGCAAATGTAATGACGACTGCTCTCCACAACATGCTCAATGACTAGAAATCATTGGCCAGTTCATGACAGATTTGCATCATATTTAGGGTGAGGAAAATTTCATACCAAGTTTCTGATCAATGATCAGTACCACCTCACAGACAACTGATTATGAACATTTGGCAGCTGCACAGGCCATGGATCCCCCAGCTACAAGAGTGCTGGCAGGACATCACTATTGGACTGAAATTTTAGCAAGTGAGGCAGGCGGGGGTGAAGGTTAGCATTTGGTGTGACAGCAAGACAGACCTCGACCTTTTGTTCCTGAAAAGCTGTGATGAGCAACCTTCAGTACAATATACAACTGGCGCACCCCAGTGTGAACAGTACTATAAACAACTGGCGCACCCCAGTGTGAACAGTACTATAAAATTGCTGATGGACCATTTTGTGTGGCCAAGCATTAAGAAAGATTGCCATAGATGGGCAGAAATGCGCATTGCATGCGAAAAATGCGAGGTCGGATGGCTTATGCACAAACCAATAGGAGTGTTTCCACCATTCCAACATCTACAGAGCAGTTCACACACATTCACCTAGACACCATAGGACTACTGTTATCCTCAGAAGGGTACTGTTATTTGTTTACTGCTGTAGACCCATTCATGCAGTGGGTGGAAGCAGTGCCATATGCTGACATATCGATGAAGACATTGGCATACGTGTTTTTGACAACTTGGATTGCTCATTTCGGTTGCCCCCTTTGTGTGACCTCAGACCAGGGCCACCGATATGAATTGACCTTATTTTTAGAGCTGGCAAAGTCATGTGAATTCCAGCATCACCTCGTGACAGCCTACATTTCTGAAAGTAATAGCGTGGTTGAGCGTTGGCATAGGACCTTGAAAGCTGCATTGGTGTGCGATGCCGAGAGCTGGACTTCGGCCATACCAGTGGTGGTGTTGGGGTTACAGACCACTTGCAAACCAGATTTAGGCACTTACACAGTAGAGTTGGTTTACGGGGAAGCAGCATTTTTTTCTGCGCCATTGGAAGCAATGGTGAGAGACATGCCCTTTATTCTACAGCAAGTGCGAGAAGACATTTCCAAACAATGTCTGGCACCTGGTTCTCACCATGGAGAGGGCATCCAGTTTGTACACAATGACCTGGGGCACTGTTCCCATCTGTGGTTACAGACAGATGCAATACGACCACCCTTGCAACTACCTTACTCTGTGCGATAAAAGGGATTGGTAACAGACAGCCACATGAAGAAGATAGAGTTCCATGGAAAGCAGCAACCTGTCTCCATAGACTGAGTGAAACTTGTACACATGCTGGTTCCTGAGGGAGAGGCAGGACAGCAACAACAGATAGAGATGGCCCCTGTACTGCTGGTATGCAAGAAGAAGAGACAACGTGGGTAGAGAGGCCACTAACCTCAACGAATCCAGCAGCCTTGGAGGAGGAGCTACAGATGTGTATGAGATATTATGAAGCTGGCGAACACTTAGGATACAAGTATCCCTGTGTCCTCGGAGCTCGAATCTATGGTGGGGATGCTGTGTGGAAATCGAAATCACCAGATTGAGCACACAGTGCACATTGATGTTTATTCCATGAAAGAAAACAGACGGTTGTTTATTCTTTGTTATATTTGCTTCTTTGCTTAAAAAAACTTTGCTCCTTGTGTGGAATTGATCCAGTCTTTCATGATTAAAGTTATAGCATTCTTGAAAAAGGATTTGTTGAAATTAATTACATGGACACTGATGAGCACTATAATAACTTAGAGTTGCTTTTAGAAACATTCTAAGTAGGCTTCCACGGGACAGTTTGAGTCTATGTTCAGGAATCTGCCAGATTGGTTCTTTCAGCAACAGCATCTCCCATGTGTCAAATAAACCTGTGACTATTTGTGCTGCCATTCTTTGTATTTATTCAATGTCCCCCATTAATACTATTTTGTATGGGTCTCATACACTGGAAAAATATTCTAGGATGGGTTGCACGAGTGTTCCATATGCAGTCTGTTTTGTAGACTGCATTTGAGCTTCAATTCGCTATCTTCTTTGTCTATGACTGAACTTATGACATCATTCCATTCATATACCTACACTTTGTTAAACACAGGTATTTGCATGAATTGATGGATTCCATTTATAAATCTTTGCTAATGCAGTCGTAGCATACTACATTAACATGTTTTATGTAGTACAAAATTGTAAAGTTCTGAAAATTTAAAGAATGATGGCATCTTGGCGCAACTGTGAAATCTTAACAAGATTTGACCAAATTTTTGTGCAGCTTTCTTAAGACAGGACTTTATTGTAGATAACTGCATCATCTGCAAAAAGTCTGAGGTCATTTTTAATATTGTGTGTGAGGACATTAATATAAAACATGAACAGTAAGGGTCCCAATGTGGTTGTCTTGATCACCTCTACATCTGTCTGTTATTCACCACCCAAGACAACATGCAGTATCATCCCTACCAAGAAATACTCCATCCAGTCACTCACTTGATACCCATATGAATGTACTTTCAGCAATAAGTACGTGTTTAACACTAAGTTAGGTTCCTTTCAGAAGTTGAGAAACACTGCATCTACCTGACTGCCATGATCCATGGCTTTCAGGATGTCATGTAGAAAAGTGTGAGTTTGGTTTCACATGGTCAAAGTGTTTGACATACATGTGTGTTGGCATGAGGAGGTCATTCTGTTTAAGATACCTCATTACATTTGAGCTCAGAATATATTCTAAGATTTTACAACAGATAGTGTCAGAGATACTGGTCTGCAGTTTTGTGCACCACTTCATCTAGCCTGTGCTTTCTTCCAACAAGTGGACACAGTTCTTTGTTTGAGACATCTCTGGTATATTATGATTAAAAAAAGGGATAACTAACTGCAAATTTGGTGTAGAATGTGATAGAGCCTTGTTAAATTTTAATGATCGCAGCTGTTTTTCAATGTCACTGACACAAATATCGATTTCAACTCTCTTTGCAGTGGTGTGAGAATTGGTGTGAGAATTAAATTGAAGCAATACTTCTGGGTTTTCCTTTGTATAGGAATATTTGTTAACCGAGTTAAACATCTCTGCTTTTGCTTTGCTATTCTCAGTTTCTGTTCCTGTATTGTCCGTAAGTGTTTGGACACTAACAGCCTGTACATACAACCAGAATTTCTTCATGTTTTGTGACCCTTTGATTATATTGTACTATGGTAGTTGCCGAAGACTTCACACACTGCCCTCTTGACAGCTAAATGTGTTTCATTCAGCATCTATCTCCAGCCATTTCTTTTTTTCTCCGTTTCTTTTGACTGTGTACCATGGAGGGTCCCTTACATCATGATCTGTTCAACTAGGTATGTATGTGTCAAATGCATGGCCAAATATTCTTTTGAACTTCAGTCCAATTTCCTCTACATGCTCCTTCCCCAAACTAAAAGTTTCAGGTTCCTCATCAAGATATGACACTACTGCCTCTTTATCTAGTTGAATAAACTTATAAATCTTTCTAATGGTTTTAGTTGCCCTTTGTACTTTCATAACCATTGTTGTTACTGTTGCTTCATGGACACTGATACCAGTTTGTGTGTGGACATTCTCAAATAGGTCAGGTCTGTTTGTTGCCATTAGACCCAATACATTTCCACCATGAGTGGCATTCTGAACCACCTGTTCTAAGTAATTTTCAGAGAAGGAAATCAGTAATGTTGCACAGTATGTCTTGTCATGGCCACCACTAACAGAACTATAGTTACCCCAAATTCTTGTTGGATGATAAAGTCTGCTCAGTGATATAGTATGATTGGGGAACTTATGTACTAGCAAAGTGAGGTTCTCTCTGAAGTTTTCCGTTATATCGGGGGGTGAATCTGGTGGTAGTAGGGAGATCCTGTTGTAATATTATGGCCACCTGTGATACTGGATCTTGACCAATCAGTCTTGCATGCGCAGATTCAGCTTGTGTCTTGGTGGATCCGTTTCTTGTCTACTGTGACAAATACACCACCTCCTTTACCCATTAGACCATCCTTTTGAGATATTTTAAATTTTTACCCAAAAATCTCACTACTGCCACTTTTAACCAGCCTTCTGTATGTGGTATTATGTGAGCTTCACTGCTTCTTTGGAGCACTTCTAACTCTGGCACTTTGTTATGAATGCTTAGGCAGATAATCATGAGGATTTTAACTCACATCTGTGGAGGGCATTTCTTGGGATCTTACAGTGGCACTTCTGAGTCTGCTACAGATATCATCATGTGGCCTGGATGGAAAGTTGTCTGCTGTAAAATATAGTTGTGTGAACATACCCCCCCCCCCCCCCCCTCCCTCCCTGTCAGTCAGATACCTGTGTAGCACGCACATATCATATTAGCATCTGTTTGAACTTGAAAATATTTTAGTAACTACATTCATATAAAATAACATTAACTCACTTAGTCTGTTTGGACAAAAGTCTTCAGAGTAAACCTATGCCATGTTGAAATGATTCCTGTGTCAAAACTGGTTTAACATCCAAATCATGTTTCCATGTGAACATAACTTATTTTATCACGACTGCTACATTCAAGGAATCTTGCTTTTGATTTGAACCCCACAGTCTCATGTTTGAGAGTTTTTTATTTGAATAATTTAGTAATTAATTATTAAAGCTTTCTTGGGAAGGCCTTTCATGAAACACAACCTCCACCAGAAAAGCACTGGAAAGGGATGATTGGCAAACCTCAAAGGTGGCAGTGCATTAGGTGGATTTGGGTTCACTCGACCTCAAATTTCTGTGATAAAGTGCAGAAGGGATTAGACTCTCTTTGGATAAAGCCAGATAGGAGGTATCCTTCCCTGAGGAAGTTAGATCAATAAAAGAGCAATGTGGATCACATGGTTCACTAACGTTATATAATCAAAATATGAAGAGAATTTGAGGCAAAGAAGATAAATTGATAACAGAACTGTATCTCACAAGAAGACCTTGCAACTAGATCTCTTTGACTTTCTTTGTATTTAAAAGATTTAAGGGTCCGTGCCCAGATATCAGTTTCCTGATGCAGTATGATGTACTTCTCAAAAAACATAATCTAAGGATTTTTAGCTCTATTAATTTCAGAAATTTTTTAAGATATTTATAGACCTCTGAACAGCTGTGTGATGGTGTCCTAATCTTGTAATCATAAATTTTCCAGGTCATTCATCACTAGACTTTATTTGGATTCTTTATGTATTGTTAAACTGAAATGTGAATTGACAAATATTCAATCATTATTTTTAAATAAAATCTTTTATTTTGAATTGCTTGTCTCATGAGAACGTAAAGTGTCTTAGTTTAAATGCCACAATTCTCTCTCTCTCTCTCTCTCTCTCTCTCTCTCTCTCACACACACACACACACACACACACACACACACACACACACCATGATCCTTTCAATTAACTAAAAACTAAAATCCTGTGCACGCAGATACAGAGCGATCTGTTTGGGGTTTTAAAGATTTCTGAGA
Source organism: Schistocerca americana (assembly GCF_021461395.2). Lineage (NCBI taxonomy): Eukaryota > Metazoa > Arthropoda > Insecta > Orthoptera > Acrididae > Schistocerca > Schistocerca americana. The sequence goes on from NC_060122.1 coordinate 673,339,522, forward strand.
GCTGTTAAATAAAAAAAAATTCAGAGTTGATGATTTTTGTTGTTAGATATGCATCAGATCCCAAGAAGGAAACTGAACAGAGTCAGCCTGTAAGGTTTGTTGTTAGAGCATTATTTATATATCAAAGATGTGCTAAGGCTTCCTTAGGAGGGGTATGTCTTATCTGATTGCTGTGCAAGGAGTTCATTGCAGATGCAAGAAGTGGGCATTTATGCTAAATGTAGTGTTAAACTCGAAGGAGATGAATACAATAAACAGATTCAGAAGGATGTAAGTTGCAGTAGGTACTGGGAGATGAAGAAGCTTGCACAGGATAGAGTAGCATGGAGAGCTGCATCAAATCAGTCTCTGGACTGAAGACCACAACAACAACAACAACAACATATCAAAACATTGTATGGACCAAATAATTGAATCTTGTGCAGGACTTGTCAAATTTTCAAAGGAGAAACTTTTAATCACAGTGGTTTATAGGTCCCTTAGTTCAGGTTAAAGAGTTTCTCTCCCCAGATTTTATGCTGTATTAGGCTCATTCATTAACCCACTGGCTTATACAGCCAGCTCACAGCCAGCTGCAAGTTAATTCTGTTATTACATTGCTGGTCACGACCAGGCCAAGCAGCTGTATCTTCTTCTTGTTGTTTCTTCTTTTCTGTCAGTAGATAGCATGACATGTTATATACCACTGGAAAACTGAGAAATCGATCTAGTTAGTGATGTATAACACACTTGATTTCTTTCAGTATTTTGTGAGTTATAAGAGACTTTTCTGAGTTTCTCACCAGCTGTGTAGCAGTAAGCATGCTGTACCTAAAAAAATTTCCCTCAGATGAGGAAACAAAAATATTGATTAAAAGTGACAGTGATGTTTCTGAAATCAATATTTCTGATAGTTCTGATATTGAAGATAGTGACAACCACGAGGAAAATGAAACAGGTAGTGACAGTGATGTTGCAGCAAAGGTGTGAGTGTTGATAAAAAAACAGAAGGTAGAAAAATGGTAGTGGTAAATAAATCAGGATAAACGTTCCATAATTTCATTTTTTGGTCCAAGTGGCATCAGTCATGAGATTCATAGACTACTGCCTCAACAAGTAACCCCCTTACAGTACAGAAAAATGGTTCATTTGTCTTTCTGGGAGGATGTAGCAGTAGAACCAAATAAATATGCAACATATTGTTAGTCCTACTTCAAAATCAAACAGTCCTTGGTGTCCTAATGCAACTGATGAAATCCAAGCATATTTTGCTGGATGTATTCTGGCACAGCTGAAGGAGCCAACACGTCAGTCATACGGGCCCATGAAAAATCTATTCATACTCATTTCTTTCCTGATGTCATGCCACGTAAAAGATTCTTACATATTTCTTCATTTTGTAAATAATGAAAATGCTGGGCCTGAAAACTGTCTAAGCAAGTTGCAACCTGTTACTGATCATCTTACACAAAATTTCCAAAGTGTTTATTATCCTGAAGAAGATACTGCAGCTGATGAAATCCTCGTTAAATACAGAGGTACAGAGGTACCTCAAAAAATGGCACATTTCAGAATAAAGTTCTTCAAAATTGTGATGCAGATAGAGGCTATTGTTCAGGATTTGTTACTTATACAGGGCAGGGGGGGGGGGGGGGGGGGAAGAGAAACAAGAAAATTCAGATTATTGAAACTTTGAAACTGTTGTTGGGGACCTCATGCAACTGTATTTGGAAACGGTCCTATAGTAAATGTTGATAACTGGTACACTTTCTGATAATTGTTTCTACGGCTAACTGAAAGTGGCAAAAATGCTGTAGGGACAGTTATATCCACAAGGCAAAATATGCAAGATCAGTTCCAAAAATCTAAACTAACAAAAAGACAGACATGTGTATTATTTTCTCTTGAGCTCATGGCTCTGAATTGGATGGATAAAAAAGAAGTAAATATTCTAACCACTACCCGCACAGATGTCAGTATGACAGCAGCAGGAAAAAATGCTAGGAAAACCAAAACACCACTCCAGAAACTCCAGCAATTATGCAGTACAGCAATTTAATGAATGCAGTTGACAGAGAGGACCACAGTTGTCATCTTTTCCTTTCATGAGAATATTTTGCCAAAGAATATAGGAAATTTTTCTTTAACATGATGCACATTGGGATTTTCAATTCATAAGTCCTAATGAACAAAATGACTGGAAAAACATCTTGATTCAATCAGTTTAGGATTCAGCTGGCTGAGGACATAATAGAGTGGGTCACTCTACCAGACTACCGTGCACTTGGATGACTCCAATCTGGAATTTCCCTCATTACGCTGCAAGGTCTCCCCCCCCCCCCCCACCCTTCACACACACACACACACACACATACACACACACACACACACAAAAATCATCCTCCAGAAATTGTGTAGTGTATAAAGAAAGGAGGAAGAAAAGTGACACATGGTATGAGTGTGAGAAATGTCAATTGGTATTCCACATGCCTGAATGTTTTCAGGAATAGCACACATACAAAAACTTCTAAAACAATATTATCTTCACTCCCCATCACTTCAATAAATAGTAAGGTAAGATTTGTAAAGAATTCCTATCAAAAACATTACATACTTTTGAGAAAAGTGTGTAAGACAAAACATGTTAATTTTTGTAAATTTAAATGGTAAATGTAGGGTTGATTATCGGGAAAAAGTTTAGTAACTCAGTGGGTTAAGAAAAACCTAAAGTTAATTTTGTGTGACGATTTCAATGTAAACTTTCAAACTGTTTTTTCAAATATATATATATATATATATATATATATATATATATATATATATATATATATATAGCACTCAACACGTCATGTGAATAAAGAGCTACTTGTGTTTCATAAGAACAATGTTTTGTAAACCCATGTTGACTTTGTGTCAATAGACAGTTTTCTTTGAGGTAATTCATAATGTCCAAACACAATATATGTTTTAAAATCCTGGTGCATAATGATATTAACGATATGGGCCTGTAATTCAGCTTTCAGCAAAAGCCTTCTTCTGCCTTGACGCGAGTAAAGTTTTGGGTGGAAGCTAAACTTGTAACAGTCTTTTCATTGTGCCTGTCTGTGACTGAGTATGTCATTTTTACCCTGATGAGTAGCAATCTGTCTTTTTTTTTCCTTTTATTGTTGATATTCCAACCTGGAGTTTCCCTTGTTTGAAGAATATTTCCAGGCAGACAAAACCAATGCTTAACAACAGAGAATAGGAAACTTCCAGAACAAAATTAAAACTGTATGGTCAACTGAACAAGAGAGGTCAAGGCAGATGTGGATGCATGACATACTACACTTTTTCTTTTGTAAGAATGAAACTGCTAGTGGTTCAGCAGAGTTGTACAAAATCTACAACAGTTGGCAAGTAAAATTAAAATTTTGTTAATCCAGGTAAATATACATAACTCTTCAAAGACCATTATATCACATGTAGTTACAGGGAATTAGCAAAAATGAAGTGGAACCAGTTATTAAATCACTAAAGAGCAAATACTCCCAAGCATATGATGAAATATCAAGTAGGTCAGTGCACTAAATATTTGATCTATATCAATCACTGGTGCACAATGTGTCTTTCAGGTGTGGTTAGTTTGCTGACATTGAAATACTAGTTAGTGATATGACATTATAAAAAGAGAGTAAGAGAGAATGTAGACAGTAACCAGCTAGTTAAAAAAAAGAGAAAGCAATGTGTAAGACAGCACTGGCACATCCCAGTAAACATAATTTGCTATCAGACTAGCGGTTTGGTTGCAAGAAAAGGAACATTCCAATAAATAAATAAATTTGTTCTTTTGTGCGTAGGCACTAGTAGAGATAAACAATAGATTGAGTACAGTCAGTATTTTCTTTAATTTAACAAAGCATTTGATTGTGTGGACCATGCAATACTTTTGCAACATTATGGGATTAGGGAAAATGCTCAACAATGGCTCATTTCATATCTGCAAACTAAGGAGCTGAAGGTTGTCCCCAGTGTCAACAAAAAGGGAAGAGGCTCGTGTCTGACTGTGGTCATGTAACATGGAACACGGGGGAGGGCTGCCACCGGCGCTCTCTCTCTCTCTCTCTCTCTCTCTCTCTCTCTCTCCCTCTGTCTCTGCAGATGACAAAAGTGTTATTCTGGAAGGTGTAATGAAAATAACGTAGCTAATATGCTATGCCATAACATCAGCATAGGGCTTTCAGACTACAGATTAACACTTCGCTGGTACAAAACACAGCACATACTGTTTCTGAGATGGAGTGCTTAGAAAAGAGAAATTTCATTGCCCCAAGATCTTTGTGCAGAAACTAAATGCTGCAATCTTCATTAAAAAAAGTAATTTGCACTGTCACTGACATCTGAACATGAAATATTGTTTGCTCTGCAAACTTTCCCTCTATTACCTCCTGTGGTATCGTGTTGTGAGGCAACTCTGTGGACTCACCAAGAATATTTCTTAGCCAAGAAGATGTTGATAAGGTAAATCTGCAGTACCAGTTCTAGACTTCAAACACAACTAAAAGGATTAGTAATAAGCCCCAAGGCTTAAAATCTAAGGTGAATGGTTTCCTTATTGCACATTCCTTGTATTCTGTACAAGAATGGTCACATAAACTGCTAATATTTCTCTGTAATGTGTTACATTTCTTTTTGTGATTTCTTAATTCATTAGTGTCTTTTCTTTATGAATTTTCTCATCAACATTCTGTACACTATGAATTTATTAATTCCACTACTAAGTAGCTTTGGTTCATATGATGTCATGGTACCTGATTAAAAAAATGAACTCATGGCCCCCTTTCCCCTCTCACTCTGCCAGTTATGCAGTCTTCCTTCCTCTTTTCTTTTCTTCTGATGTCCATGTGTCATTCCATGAACCACTTTGTACAGCTTGGTTTACATGATACATGTTATAAAAATGTGTGTGTGTGTGTGTGTGTGTGTGTGTGTGTGTGTGTGTGTGTGTGTGTGTGGTGTGTGCATGCATGCATGTGTGTTTATCCACTTGTTCTCTTAAACCATTGGATTGATTTCAACCAAACTTGGTACACATACCCCTTACTGTCCGGCAACAATTGCTGTAGGGACAAGAACTATGTACCTATCATAGTTCAAGAGATATGAGAAACAATGAGATGCCTAAGAAACTGACGCATCATGCATGATGTTTAAATGTGCTGCTATTTGTATTAACAGTAAATTTCACAGGCTGTATCCACATATGCCGCTAAATGCACCTACATAAGTATATCATGGTACCACCCATAGTTTAGGAGATGTGACATCATACACACTGAGATGTGTAAAAGTCTGCCACATCAGGAATGATGTTTAAATTTATTACTTCTTTGATACCCACTCTATTCACAACATACTTAGCTGGCTGCATCCATAAATGCTTCTGAATGTACCTACACAAGTTTATCATTGTACAACATACAGATCAACAGATATGATGTCATAGATACTGATATACATAAAAAAAATTTCGCATCATACATGCAGTTTTAATACATGTATTCTTCACTACTAAGACACTCATACAGTGGAGTCAGCCTAATCTGTGACAAATGTTTTTTATTCCAGTCTTTGATCACAATATCAATTCCTTTGACAATCAAAGACTGGAATAAAAAGCATTTGACAGTATTGGATCACTGTTCATATTCATGATTATGTTGCAGCTGGTAATCCATGACATCTGGCAGCACCTTTGACAGCTTTCAGCTGTGAAGTGCAAATGGCTGTAGGCAAAGACGATAGCTGTCTATAGTGCTAATGAAGAGATGTTGTCATAGAGATGTTTACAAAAGAGCAAATGTGAATCAGCTGCACCCAGCATATAGAAACTGTCTTGGATCATGTTTCTTAATCTGTATATTGTGCTTACTCATTATTACATTACGCATACATCTTTATATGACTGTATGGGCAATTTCACAAATATTTGGAAATGAAATTGTTCATTACTTCACTGCAAACACAGTTCAATTTTTGTTTTTGTTTCTAATAGAAACTTGTAAAACAAATACCCAGGCAATACTGGATTTGTCAGCTAGTGTTATATAAAACACAGTTCAGTTTTTGTTTTTGTTTCTAATAGAAACTTACAAAATGAATACCTAGGCAATGCCAAATTTGTCAGCTATTGTTATATAAAGTATACTGAAAGTGTCAATCACACATTGCTTTACAATGCACATATACTAATGCATATCTTCAATTATTTACAGAAAATATACTGAGATCCAATGGAACAGATGTACCAGATACAGCAGGAACAGGACGGTGGCGTACAAGGAAGAAAATGCTGCGACGGCGAAGTTCAGGCGGGCCAGAGATGTTTGGTACATCTGCACCAAACACAGGACAACGGAGAGGATCACTTCCAGGGGTGCTGTCAGGTGAGATAAACAGCTATCATTTATGGACTTTTTGAACAGAAATACAAAGTTGTATAATTATTTTAGTTCATAATTTCTTCTCTGTTTTTCTTTTACTTCCCCTTACTCTGCAGTTTTGCAGTTCATTTTCTTCTTAGTTTTCTGGCAGTGTTCATTCTGTCTGTTCTGTGGATGTTACTAAATCTTATTGTGTTTTTTCCTCACAAATCATGAAGATAAGTTGTAAAGGTGAAAGCTAAGTTGTTGAGAGGAGGAGGAAAAGGTCACTTGAAAATGTTGAGAAAAACACTGTTCTTTGTAGACATTAACTATTTACATTTATAACTGTGCTTACAAAATTACTCTGCAAATAGTTGTAGGGTACTTAGTGAGGGTACACCATATCATATAAAGAATATAAGAAAAAGGCTCTTTATGTGTGTGTCTTTGTATGTAACTAAAACCCTCTTATATCTACAACAGCCAATTGCAAACACTACCAGCACATGTCCAAATCACTAAAACCTCTTCATTTACATTCTAATGTTAATTCCAAAGAATTAAGTAGAACTCAAAAATAGCTCACACAAATATTGTATCACTGCTGCAATGTACTGTTCTTGTATTACTTTTGTTGGAATTTTCAAACAGCTATTGTTTATAGTTATTTGTTGGCAGTCCTAATATATGGTTAGTGTGGTATGTGATGTAGAGAGAAAGAAAACCAGCACATAAGAAATTAGTGTTACAGTTCATGATATGGTAATGGATAATGGAAGATTCCAAAATAAATGTGTGTGAGGTGGTATTGAAAACATATCAAGTGGAAGGGGGTAGTTACAAATGAACATCAGAAAGCCCTATTTGTATTGTGTGCCACTGAACTTTCACGCAGACTGCTAACATGAATTTATTAACACAAACTTCAGTTCCAGAAAAAAATAAAAGTCATGTATACAAGGCTTAAGAAAGCTCACCAATGACAAAAAAGATTTTTTGGTGGGTAGAATGTAATGAATACTGATTTAAAGTGTTCCTAGGTTGTAATCCTGTTACATTATCCTGGAAAGGAAGAGCATTAACTGGCCCCTACCAGAATTCACTATTAAATCATTTGAAAATAAGAAACCATGAAGATTATCTAGCACACTAGGAAGGACCCTTTATGAGAACAATGCTTCAGACAACAAAGTTGCAGTCATCTGTTCCCTGCCTTGAAAACTTGGTTTGTTGGTAAAAAAATGAAATGTGAGAGCTACTATCACATTATTGGACCATTCTTGTAACCATTGACAAGCTTACAACATAGGAGGGAAAGTAAACAGACCAATCAAATTACCTTCATATGCTGATTTTCGTTTAATAGCGTATAGCATTTTTCCAAAATTCCCTCAATGAATCCAAGTTTTCTATTTACTCTTCAACAGCTGCTTCCCCTTTGTGAACATTGATCACAAATATTTAATTGGTATGAAAGTGTGCACAGCACAGAGCATTATCACTAGTGCTGTATCTATGCTATGGGATTTAGCATCACTAGTTATCAATGTTGTGCTATTGGACTTTTGTTTGTGTAACATTTCTTGTACAGGCACATTAACAGTTGCTGTAAACAAGATTCTCTTTACATACAGCTAATTATGAACTGCTCCACAGTTATCTAATGATAGTACTTTCACGTATACAACAATGTCCTTAGTGACTAATCTTGAATATTTTACTCACTACGCAGATATAATAGAAACTACAACCAAGAGGGGTCGCACAGTGACGGAACTCATCTTTGACCAAAAAACCGTGAATAGGAGACAGGCTTCATGGGGTACATCAACATCTACGAGGGGCCTTCGAAAAGTTCTGTTATACAATTATTATGGCAGGCCAAGTAACTTTTACTGAAAGCTGCATTTTCCTTTAAAATGACACAGATACATGACACACTTTTCAACATAGTCACCAAGTCTCTGTAAACAACAATCGATATGTTCTTCCTGTTGCACCTGACAAAAATACAATCTTCAGTACACTGTTGAGTTCTTCACTCTTGCTCCGAGAGCAGACTGGGTGGAAACTAGAACACGTAAAATATTAGTTCACTTTGTTACAGGATACCTACATCTACATCTATATCTACATATGTATCCTGCAAGCCACCATGTCGTGCGTGGGAGAGGATACCCTGTACCACTGCTAGTCACTTCCTTTTTTGTACCAATCGTAAATAGATTGAGGGAAAAACAACTGCCTATATGCCTTGGTATGAGCCTTATTTCTGTAATCTTATCATCATGCTGCTTATGTGAAAAGTAAATTTTCATCAACAGAATAGTTGTATATAGTCAGCCCCAAATGCCGGTTTTCTAAATATCCTCAATAGTGCTTCTCGAAAAGAGCATTGTCTTCCCTCCAGTGATTTCCATTTGAGTTCCTGAAGCATGTCCATAATACTTACTTGCATATTATTTGAACCTACCAGTAATAAATCTAGCAGCCAGCCTCTGAATTGCTTCAGTGTCTTCCTGTAATCCGACCTGATGTGGTTCCCAAACATTTGAACAGTACTCAACAGTGGATCACACTAGTGTCCTACATGCAGTCTCCTTTACATATGAGCCACACTTAACTAAAATTTGCCCAGTACTTTACTAAAACTCTCCCAATAAACCAAAGTCGACCACTTGCCTTCCCTACCACAGTCCTTACATGCTCACCCCATTTCATATTGCTTTGTAACGTATTGCCTAGATATTTAACGGACATGACTGTGTCAAGCATCACACTACTACACTGTACTCAAATAGATAGATATGAAGATTTACTTGCCATTGTGTAATCCTTTCCATAGGAATGAGCTGAGTATTTACAGTTTACAGTTGTCTCTGAATATTAAAGTATCACTGGATACAGACAATTAACGAGATTATTATCTTGAAGCACACAGACATAATGTTCACAGTTGATGTTCAGCTTAAGACATAACACACAGTGGTGCCCTATCTAAGACAGTGCTGCTGTCTTAATTATTGATCATAAACTACATGAGCCTTGCTCTGCTCAAAAGTGTATCACCCTCTGTGCAGTGGTGCTGTGGAACTGGGAGAGAGGGCGTGGCTGCTTTAGCGCCTCCCATTCATCATTTCAGAATTCAGCAAGACATATTTCACTTCTGTGGTATCAAAACACGAGGTTCAACAACATTTGGATGATGTAACATTTCACACTCTCAGACCTCTGCACCATTGTTGGCGGAGGACTGAATGCAGATCAGATGAGGAGGCAGGGAGGGTGCCTCCCTGCCCACACCCGAGTATCCACCTTGAGAGTGATAGGGAACACTGGCCAAAAACGTCAGTCATAGGGTGCACGCCAGCATCCAGAGACGCAGATGCTGTTGTCTGGTGCATGACAAAGGAAGCTTTCGGAGCAGTGTGATAACCTTCCAGGGGTAAATGAACATCAGTTTTGGCAACTGGACAGGCGCTGGCATCAGTGGCAGTGGTAGAATCTCGATCTCAGTGGGCACCACAGTGGAGGGTGCTGGCCGCGAGCCTCAGAGAGATGGAAGCGACAGCTGATGTAGACCCTAACTACATGCTAGGTCTGTGGACAAACATTTTGTGGCAGAATCACTGATATACTCAGAAGTGCACCACACCTAGTTTAGGTCATGCTGCTGCAGCACAGCGGAACCTTCGATGACGTAAGAAGACTGTTCGATTGCTTTGGTAACGACTCCACATTCCCAACACTGTTTCTTTCCCTGAATACTTTGTAGAAGACTTCAACTTGCAGCCAAAACTTTGGTTGACCTGGCAGAATGAATTATTTCTTTGGTGGCCTCAGGAGCTCGGGAGAGTATGGTGTTCCATGACCATTTGACAATTATATTGGCAAGTTGCTGTCACGTGGCAAAGAGCAGTAAGAGGACAGAAAATTTTTCAGTGTGTGCACCCATATGTGGGAGGAATGTAGATTCTCCATGTAATTTTTGAACATTCAAATGAACTGCTCAACTTGACTGTTAGACTGCAGGTGAAAAGCTGCAGTGGTCACATGGTATAAGCTATTGGCGGCACAAAACAGTTGGATGTGAACTATAGTCCACTGTCCAAGACAGTGCCCTCTGGAAGACCTTCAGGACAAAAAATAGAAGATAAAGCTGATATAGTACTTGCAGTAGGGTGGGTGACATGGGGATAACAAAAGGAAACTTACTTTAAGTGTCTACCTCCACCAACAATTACGTGTTCCAGAGTGGACCCACAAAATCAATATGAATGCATTGTCACAGTCGGGATGGATGTGGCCACTGAGAAAAGCATTGCAGTAAGCTGATTGATGTTCTGCACAAACTTTGCAATGAGATGTCACTTTCTTCATCTGGAAGCTCATTTCCAGCAGCCCATGATGTCTAGCAGGTTGCTTTGTGTGAACTACATCAAAATGACCTTTCTGCAACAAAGACAAAGCTTCGTGCTGTAGGGAGTGAGGAATCACAATACACATATCACCATTCTCCATATGCAACAGCAGAACACCTGATCATGTGGATAACTCATGACAAAATGAAAAGTAGTAATATGCCATGGGGTGGGGAATGTCTTTTAATCTGTGTGGCCACCTGTGGCACACATTTTGCTAAACATCCTGCAGAGCTGCATCAGAAGCAGTTGCTGTGGCAACAAGATGAAAATTGATTGAGGAATTTAAAATCCTGAGAAGCAATCTGAAAACATTAATCCTCAGATGAATCAAACACTGTGTTGGTACTGGCCGATAACCAAGACAAGAAGTCAGCATTTGAATGTTTGGCAGTTAACAACAATTAATACTGATAATTAGACAATATCTGAGCTCAAGGTTGCAATTTTTGCACCATCTGAGTCCGGACATGCTTGAAAAAGGCTGTCAAGGGCCAGAGATCTGTCAGCAAACAGCACATCTGACCATACAAACATTGGTGGAACTTCATAAGACCCCAGGTAATGGCAAGTGCCTCTTTTTCAAGCTGAATGTAGTTACACAGTGCATTGTTCACAGTTTTCAAGGCAGAAGCAAAAGGTGTACCAGAAGAACCAGTTTCTTGGGAGAGCACTGCTTTGGTCCCATAAGAAGGTGCATTCACATCTAACATGACAGGCTGAGCTGGGTCAAAATGAATCAAATAATGATGGCTTAACAAAGTGTCCTTGCATCCTTTGATTGCTGAAATAAATTCTGGCACTCTTTGGACCAAACACAAGGAATGTTTTCCCAGCACAGCCAGTTGAGCAGTGCACCAATTTGTGCAGCATTAGGAATAAATTTGATATAATAGGTGAGCTTCCCCATGACGGTTTACGCAGCCAAGTGCAATGTAGTAGCATTAATACCCAGTGCATTAATTATGTGACCTAAGTAGTCCAGTTCTCCTTGTAAGAAGGACCACTTTTCTTTGTTGGACTTTAGGCCAGCCAGAAAAAGAACTTTAAACAAACAGTCTAAGTGTGTTACACGATCAGCAAGTGTACAACTTGTGACTACAATTGTCTAACTAGTTAATTGTTATACAACCCACTATGTTGTCCTCATTGGTCAATGCTCATCAGAGACATGGATATTATCAGGAGTGCCCCAGGGAAGTGCAATAGGACTGCTGTTATTTTCTATGTACATAAATGATTTGGTGGACATGGTGGGCAGTAATCTGCACTTGTTTGCTGATGGTGTTGTGGTGTATGGTAAGGTTTTGAAGTTGAGCAACTTTAGGGTGATACAAGAACACTTAGACAAAATTCCTAATTTGTGTGATGAATGGTAGCAAGCTGAAAATGTAGAAAAATCTAAGTTAATGCAGATGAGTGGGAAAAATAGACCGATAATGTTTGGATACAGCATTAGCAGTGTCACGCTTGACACAGTCACATTAAAATATCTGGGCATAAGTTACAAAACAATATGAAAAGGAATGGGCATGTGAGGATTGTGTTAGGGAAGGTTAATAGTCGACTTTGATTTATTGGGAGAATTCTAGGAAAGTGTGGTTCATCTGTAAAGGACATAACATACAGGACCCCAGTGTTTCCTATTGTTGAGTACGAATTGATTGTTTGGGATCCATAATATGTTGAATTTAAGGAATGCATCAAAGCTATTCAGAGGTGGGCTGTTGGATTTGTTTCTGGTAGGTAACATGCTTTAGGAACTCAAATGGGAATCCCTGGAGGGAAGGCGATATTATTTTCAAGGAACACTGTTAAGAAAATTTATAGAAGTTGAAGCTAACTGCAGGATGATTCTACTGTCTCCAACATAAATTGTGAGTGAGGACCATGAAGATAAGGTAAGATAAATTAGGGCTCATACAGAGGCATAACTTTATTTGCAACTGCAACAGGAAAGGAAATGAGTAGTAGTGGTACAGGCTCCCCTCCACCATGCGTTTTATGGTAGATTGTGGAGTATCTACATAGATGTAGATGTAAAACTGTTCCAGCAACAACTGAAAAACTGCAGGAGCTGGAACACTTCCAAATTGCAGTCTCTGAAACGGGAACAAACATAGGTGAGAGTTCAGCACAAAGTATTGCTTGGACTGCTCATCCAGTGGTAAATGTAAATATGCCTCACACAAACCATCTTTGAAAAATATTTGCCCTGTCCCAGTCTGTCCATCAGTTTCTCTGAACTTGGAAGAGGAAAAGTACCCATGAAAATTGTTGGTTTACAGTTGCTTTAAAGAAGGCACACAGACATAAACCACCTGAACGCTTTGTTATAATGCCATTGTCTTTCCATCTGTGCAGTTTTTGAGCAACTTGTTTAGATGTTACACGGGAGAGAGACAGACCCTGTGTGAAAAAATCAGCTGTGCATTGCCTTTCACTGTAATGTGCATTTAAAAGTCACTGCCCCCACATAAACATGGTTCAAACAATTCCTTGTACTTACTACACAAATCAGAAACATTAGAGTGAGGCACTGAAACACTGATTTGTAAAACACTGTCTTGTCTGCACAGGTTGAACAAATCTAATAAGTCTAACACAAAAATGTTTCCACTCTTTTGAGAATTAAGCTTTTGTTGTTGTGGTCTTCAGTCCTGAGACTGGTTTGATGCAGCTCTCCATGCTACTCTATCCTGTGCAAGCTTCGTCATTTCCCAGTGCCTACTGCAACCTACATCCTTCTGAATCTGCTTGGTGTATTCATCTCTTGGTCTCCCTCTATGATTTTTACCCTCCGCGCTGTCCTCCAATACTAAATTGGTGATCCCTTGATGCCTCAGAACATGTCCTACCAACCGATCCCTTCTTCTAGTCGAGTTGTGCCACAAACTTCTCTTCTCCCCAATCCTACTCAACACCTCCTCATTAGTTATGTGATCTACCCATCTAATCTTCAGCATTCTTCTGTAGCACCACATTTCGAAAGCTTCTATTCTCTTCTTGTCTAAACTATTTATCGTCCGTATTTCACTTCCATACATAGCTACACTCCATACAAATACTTTCAGAAACGACTTCCTGACACTTAAATCTATACTCGATGTTAACAAATTTCTCTTCTTCAGAAACGCTTTCCTTCCCATTGCCAGTCTCCTTTTTATATCCTTTCTACTTCGACCATCATCAGTTATTTTGCTCCCGAAATAGCAAAACCCCTTTACTACTTTAAGTGTCTCATTTCCTAATCTAATTCCCTCAGCATCACCTGACTTAATTTGACTACATTCCATTATCCTCGTTTTGCTTTTGTTGAAGTTCATCTTATACCCTCCTTTCAAGACACTGTCCATTCCGTTCAACTGCTCTTCCAAGTCCTTTGCTGTGTCTGACAGAATTACAATGTCATCGGCGAACCTCAAAGTTTTATTTCTTCTCCATGGATTTTAATACCTACTCCGAATTTTTCTGTTGTTTACTTTACTGCTTGCTCAATATACAGGTTGAATAAAATCGGGGAGAGGCTACAACCCTGTCTCACTCCCTTCCCAACCACTGCTTCCCTTTCATGCCCCTCAACTCTTATAACTGCCATTTGGTTTCTATACAAATTGTAAATAGCCTTTCGGTCCCTGTATTTTACCCCTGCCACCTTCAGAATTTGAAAGAGAGTATTCCAGTCAACATTGTCAAAAGCTTTCTCTAAGTCTACAAATGCTAGAAACATAGGTTTGCCTTTCCTTAATCTAGCTTCTAAGAGACGTCGTAGGGTCAGTATTGCCTCACGTGTTCCAATATTTCTCCGGGATCCAAACTGATCTTCGCCAAGGTCAGCTTCTACTAGTTTTTCCATTCATCTGTAAAGAATTCGCATTAGTATTTTGCAGATTCGCATTAGTATTTTGCAGCCGTGACTTATTAAACTGATAGTTCGGTAGTTTTCACACCTGTCAACACCTGTTTTCTTTGGGATTGGAATTATTATATTCTTCTTGACGTCTGAGGGTATTTCGCCTGTCTCATACACCTTGATCACCAGATGGTAGAGTTTTGTCAGGACTGGCTCTCCCAAGGCCGTCAATAGTTCTAATGGAATGTTGTCTACTCCCGGAGCCTTGTTTCGACTCAGGTCTTTCAGTGCTCTGTGAAACTCTTCACGCAGTATCATATCTCCCATTTCATCTTCATCTACATCCTCTTTCATTTCCATAATATTGTCCTCGGGTACATCGGCCTTGTATAGACCCTCTATATACTCCTTCCACCTTTCTGCTTTCCCTTCTTCACTTATAACTGGGTTTCCATCTGAGCTCTCGATATTCCTACAAGTGGTTCTCTTTTCTCCAAAGGTCTCTTTAATTTTCCTGCAGTATCTATCTTACCCCTAGTGAGATAGGCCTCTACATCCTTACATTTGTCCTCTAGCCATCCCTGCTTAGCCATTTTGCACTTCCTGTCGATCTCATTTTTGAGACGTTTGTATTCCTTTTTGCCTGCTCCATTTACTGCATTTTTATATTTTCTCCTTTCATCAATTAAATTCAATATTTCTTCTGTTACCCAAGGATTTCTATTAGGCCTCATCTTTTTACCTATTTGATCCTCTGCTGCCTTCACTATTTCATCCCTCAAAGCTACCCATTCTTCTTCTACTGTATTTCTATAATCCATTCCTGTCAGTTGTTCCCTTATACTCGCCCTGAAACTCTGTACAACCTCTGGTTCTTTCAGTTTATCCAGGTCCCATCTCCTTGAATTCCCATCTTTTTGCAGTTTCTTCAGTTTTAATCTACAGTTCATAACCAATAGATTGTGGTCAGAGTCCACATCTGCCCCTGGAAATTTCTTACAATTTAAAACCTGGTTCCTAAATCTCTGTGTTATCATTATATAATCTATCTGAAATCTGTCAGTATCTCCAGGCTTCTTCCATGTATACAACCTTCTTTTATGATTCTTGAACCAAGTGTCAGCTATGATTAAGTTGTGCTCTGTGCAAAATTCTACCAGGTGACTTCCTCTTTCATTCCTTAGCCCCAATCCATATTCACCTACTACGTTTCCTTCTCTCCCTTTTCCTACTACCGAATTCCAGTCACCCATGACTATTAAATTTTCGTCTCTCTTCACTATCTGAATAATTTCTTTTATTTCATCATACATTTCTTCAATTACTTCGTCATCTGCAGCGCTAGTTGGCATATAAACTTGTACTACTGTAGTAGGTGTGGGCTTCATGACTATCTTGGCCACAATAATGCGTTCACTATGCTGTTTGTAGTAGCTTACCTGCATTCTTATTTTTTTATTCATTATTAATCCTACTCCTACATTACCCCTATTTGACTTTGTATTTATAACCCTGTATTCGCCCGACCAAAAGTCTTGTTCCTCCTGCCACCGAACTTCACTAATTTCCACTATATCTAACTTTAACCTATCCATTTCCCTTTTTAAATTTTCTAACCTACCTGCCCGATTAAGGGATCTGACATTCCACACTCCGATCCGTAGAACGCCAGTTTTCTTTCTCCTGATAACAACGTCCTCTTGAGTAGTCCCCGCCCAGAGATCCGAATGGGGGACCACTTTACCTCCGGAATATTTTACCCAAGAGGATGCCATCATCATTAACCATACAGTAAAGCTGCATGCCCTCGGGAAAAATTACGGCTGTAGTTTCCCCTTGATTTCAACCGTTCGCAGTACCAGCACAGCAAGGCCTTTTTGGTTAGTGTTACAAGGCCAGATCAGTCAATCATCCAGACCGTTGCCCCTGCAACTACTAAAAAGGCTGCTGCCCGTCTTCAGGAACCACGTGTTTGTCTGGCCTCTCAACAGATACCCCTCCATTGTGGTTGCACCTAAGGTACGGCTATCTGTATCGCTGAGGCACTGCAAGCCTCCCCACCAACGGCAAGGTCCATGGTTCATGGGGGAGGGGGGGGGGGGGGGGGAGAATTAAGTATATGAAACAAAACACAGATTGTCACTCGACAAGAAGTTGCAGGCTAACTACACATACTAAGGACTAGAATTCCTTGTCCATTATAGGCAGACAAAACAGCTGCTGTAATGGTGGGCTACTGAGTCTGTCATATGTCAGTTTATTAATCATGGAAACAGAAGCATCAGTGTCCAGCTGTAATTTAATTGTCTTTTGTTCCACTTATAAGTGAACAAAAAGTTTTTTCACATGCCTACTTATGGTATTGTAAGATTTCTGCGATGTGGAGAGTGTGAGGTTTGGCTGGTGCTGCTGTGAATGTCTTCAGTGAAACCTTTTGCATGTGTTGATAACATAGCTGCAGCCATGCGTTTACCTAGCGGCAGTTGGTTGCTGAGCCTAAAGTGCCACGTAAACACACTGTCTGAATGTGACTGCCTTCCACTGTGGTAGCATGTTGCATCACAATGAGGACAAGCTTTCCAGGTGTAATTCAAAAAGCATTGCGGACAAGACTTCCTGAGAGAATTTCGCAACACACATGATGTACCACGAGACTGAAGGTTTTTACTTATATGCTCACTGTTTGTATGGGCCCTGTGTTTAATCACTTTAAAGCTGTCATATACTTTAGAATTAATGTCTTGTGCACATTGAGCAATGAAACACATCGAGCCTCGAAATCAGTCTCTGTTGAGTCCACAATTGTTTGAGATTCCCAAACTGTTTGTAAATCGGGATCAGATAGTTTTAGAAATGCAGAGCAAATGTGCGCATTTGAGACATTCTGTATGACTGAGTCATGTAACATGAAATATCTATAACTGATACCACAAGAACACTTAAAGTTACAATGTCTTGGTTAGCCTTGAGTTGGGCAATGTGTAGTTTTTATTGCTTGAGACAAAAAAATTTAAACCTTGCTGCTGCAACATAGACCTGATTATCAAAATGTTTTTCGTGCAACTCAGCAAGATCATCGCACTTGACTGATTTGGGACTAGTATCTGGACATAACTTTACACACAGGCTGTAAACACTGGGTCCCATTATTGAGAAAAAATAAGCACTGCACTGCATACCTGTCTATTGTAAGTAGCCAAACAGGCTTACAATTGCACTCGATATTCTGACCGTTCTTCTTCCTGACAATGGTATGGATGAAATTTAGATGTGGCAACCCATGGCAGAGCTGCTTGGCAGTTGACTAGTGATGTCATTTGTACACTGAGCAGCAGGTGTTCAAACCTGCAGCACCTGGAACTGAACAATTTTGATTAGAGACATTTCCTGTGGCAGCTCAGACATGATGAAATACTAGGTAAGATACATAAATTCTAAAACAGAAAGCTGGCAACACTAGGCAGTCAGGTATGTGCACACAAAAACCATGCAGCAGGCGAGCAAGTCATTAAATCTCATCGATAATAAATTGTACGTGACAAAAATATGATCATCAGTACAATGATGTGTTATTTACTTGCTCCAAGAGGACAATGAGTGGATACTAGAACATGTAAAACATTACTTCACTTTATTACAAGAGAGATATGTAGATTAACTTCTACTTTGTATAATACATTTCCACAGGGATGTTCTGACTATTTACAACTGTCTCTGAATATTAAAGTGTCTCTGGATACAGGCAATTAACAAGAATCTTCACTTGAAGTATATCAACATAATGTTCACAGTTAAAGGTCAGCACAAGATGTAATATTCACTGATGTCCTATCTAAGATGATTCTGTTGTCTTATTCACTGATAACAAACTGTGTGAACCTTCCTCTGCTTGGCTGTATATCACCATCCATGTGGTGGCACTGCAGAGCTGGGAGGGACGGTGTGGCTTTGACAGCACCTCCTATTCGTTGTTGCAGAATGCAGCAAGACATTGTTAACTTTTGTGGTATCAATGTGAAGTGCTGACTATGTTATGGCACTGCAATCTTTGGATGTTGCCACACTGCCTGTTGTTCAGTTCAGTTCAGTTCAGTCAAAGAGCCATTCACAAAGTTCTGTGTGAACGTCCTCATAGTTGAAAAATCTCTTCCTCCCCAGATGTCCATAAAATTTGCTGAAAAGATGAAAATCATGCTGTGCAAGATCTGGACTTGTTGATCAGCATGTCCTATATCTTGTGGCCATGTTCAAATTGTTCACATCGTTTCACTATGGCTAGATGCAACATTGCATTTGGTCCATATACTGTTACAATTTCATAGTGAATGTGTGCAGTTTAAGACACTTACCTCACAAGAATTGCACTGTCACACATACTTCAAATTTGAAGTACGTGTTCAGTTGCCACATCATTTCAGTCACCCACTATGATACACCTGTTGTTCATGCCACAAAGGAACTGTGTCTGCTGGAAACACAGAACGTATACTCCTCGTCGGACGTGCAATGTCATACTGATAAGTGGACTCAAACTGACAAGTTCTTCGTAAATTTGACTGGATTTAGCAACCACTGAAATAATATCACCATGTACCCTCTCAACTCATGAAGTTTCATTTCAGTTGCTCCTCCCCTGCTGCATGCTTTACTTTTGTTTTGTTGGGCAGTGTATGATTGTTAGTACAAAGCAAAATATATAATTGGAAAATAAAATAAGAAGTGGAATAGTGTATGTCCAAGGATGGATATATACATAGTTTTTTATTCACTATGCTACACTCACAAGGCTTTCCTTTTTTTCTGTAGCCTTAACGCCAATGAAAACTATTTGATACTGGTGAAAAATGAATTAAATACTGCTGCCCTTCTCACCGAGTTATAATGCATCAGCACTCTGTGTCTGAGATTTGTTCTGTTTGACCTGTTCTGCACTGTCATAGTTAATGATGTGTTATTCACTTCATCCCTTGTAGTAGAAATATGTACTGAAATTTTTTTTTTCAGCTCAACTGCATCTACTTCAGAAGACATTGATAGTGACGCTTTTTGCAAATAGATGTTTGGAGAATGTCTGTGTCCCAGCTTCTTATAATAAAATTTATTGTTCATTTTATTCACTCTACATATTCTACAACAGTATTTTTGTAGTGCTTTCTCAACATTTCATACAAGCTAGGAAACTGGAAGTTACGTATTAAAGATTATGATTCAGTTTACGTATTCATCCAGTTATTTCCTCATATATCAAAGTAATGCATCAAATACAGAATAAATTTTAAATTCTATTTCACATCCTATCACATAAGTTGTGGTTTGAGTGATACATGAAAGTTGTCAGCATTTTTATTGACAAAAGTCTTATTGGCTATCCCTTTGTCAATTTGAAGTGAATCATTTAAAATTTTTGTGTACCTCTAAAACTGAGTGGTTTATTTATATGTCTGTGACTGTAAAATAGCAATTGCACTACTTTTAACTTTATATTTATTTGCAAACTTAAACAAAATGATTTATTCCCGGCCTCTTTTTGCCAGGGGACAGCAGCTGTGCAGAAGTTGGTCTCTCCTAGATTGTGAGAATATGATACCAACTCAGGTTGAAGTGAGCCTTCAGTCTACTTCTGGACCCAACATCAGGAATTATTTTTATTACAGGTACAAAATAGCTAGAAAAGTGTACACAGCTTCCATCCTCATTGAGAGTGATAGTGCTGAAAAAAGTGTAATAAATATTTCTATAATAAATGATTTTTAATGATGTATTTGATGAAATGGAAAGACTTTGCAACTACACATGTGTGAGTATGCCTTCCTGGCCAGAGTAATATCTTTTTATAAATTTAAATCAGAGTATGAGTGGTGATATAAGTAACTGAATGATAAAGATGAACAGATATATAATTTTGTGACAGCTTTTCATACTTCCCTTAAATTAGCATTTCAAGAATTTTTGTGTAATGTTGGATATATATATATATATCTCTTATATAAAGTTTATTTTATATATCACAAACAAATACAGGCATTGTGTTTTAAGAACACAACTGTACGCTTATACATCACCGGAGTTTATACAGAGGGATCAAGCAAGTTAGAAGAAATATTATTTGAAACAACGCAGGTAGAGACAGAGTTATTGTGTAGTTGAAAAGTCACAACATATAAATATGTTATTTATTTATTTATTTCTGTTCATTATTCTGGATCATATAGAGCATTTTTTGATCAGTTGAAAGTCATTATTGTAAGCATGATGTACATTTTTCTGACGGTCATAGCCACGAGTGCCCCCTGTGGACTCACTGTTGGTGTCAGCGTATAGTCAGGGGAGGAGCGCAGACAGGGTTTTGTACTCAATCAACTGTATACGCTTACTCTTCTCACAGTATCACATAGTTTTAAAGAGACTAAAGAAACATCTGATGACAACAATAATAAATTGTCAATTTAAAAAGAAAGTTCATACTCAATGTATATAAAATGAGCCTTTCACTGTGTCTACATCTTTCTGTATTTCAACAGTTGAAACATTCCATATAAAATGAACTTCAAACAAGACCACAGATGAAAGGGGCTCTGGTGTATAGATATTAAATGTTGTGTCTGTTTTGAGATGTGAAGGCTGTATAGATGTAGTGGATTTGATTTTGAAGATGATGTTTAATGATTTTGTGTTGTATAATTTTCAAATGATGCATCTCTGGTACTTTATCCATAATCAGGTAACTACCTGAACAGTGACATGATGTTGTGATCAAAGAACTGTTCAGCTGTAACTAAGCAAAGATCTGCTGCTTTACACGAATGAGTATTTGAAACAAAATATTCACAGGGTTTACAAGACATGTAAATTTACAAGGCATGTAAATATAGTATTGTGTAACAATGGATGCAAGTATTAAATTTCAGTGATGTATGTAATTAAATTTTAATTGTAAAGTACAATTTTATATAGTAGGCAATCTCTTTTATGTACCATGTCCTATATGACTCTTTAATTTTCAGTCTGCATGTGTTCTATAACACTGAATGATCTTTAGTGTGAGGTATGCATTTCACAGTGTTACAATGACATATAATGTGATGTTTATCTAAAATATGCAGAGTTTTTGTAAGAAATATTACAGTACTGCCTTTCAGTATAGTACATGGATCAGCCATAAATTTTCGATGTCTAAAAATGATACTCTGCTACTAATGAAGTGAACATTCATTTGATGTAACAATAAGAATATCAGATACAAATTAAAATTAGTTGTGATGTCTTAAACCTCTGACTGTACTCTATATGTTTTTTTTTTCCAAGTCATAGTGACTGTGGAATGTGATGTATGTGTGCACATCACATTTTTGTCTTCACATACAGTTTTAAATATGCTTATTTACAAACTGTGGGAAAATGTGCAATAAGTCCATGTAACATTTCTCATCTATTATATATCAAGTGTCGAAGTAGTAGAGGGGTAAATTGTTACATTCAGTGAAGGTGTTACAAGTTTAGCAAGTAAAACTACACATATGTATTTAAGAATTATGTTTGAAACCATTGGCAACATGTTTTGTCTTGTATTACCTATTATGACTGATGAAACTGAACTAGCCATGCCTCGTATAATAAATGGATGAAATTAATGGACACCCTACTTACAGAAGTTTTCATTTGGCTCAGAAATGATGATTAAAAAGCAAATGGTGTGTCAGATACCAAAAGAAACATAAAAATATTGTGTGTTACCCCATGCTACATTGACAATCTGACTTTGTTTTACACAAATAAGAAAAAAAGAGTGGCTTATTTTGATAACATTGTCCCAGAACTGTGTTTATTTTAAATGAACTATTCATGTATTGATAGCCTTAATATTGTGTTGTGGCAAACTGAGCAATGAAAGGTGTGCAGCATTGTTACTAGTAATTTATGATAGTCCTACTTGTTTGCTTTTTGTTTCATTGGAACCTTTAGATATGTGTGATTCTGTAAAATATGAGATGTACATATGTATCATGATCGATGTATTTCATTTGTGAGTCCATTCCATGTTTCACAATGTTTGTATTGTCTTTTTTGTATTTGTGAAAGATGATGAATGTTATTCTCCTTCTATTGTATGATACTATATCCTCTTCTATTGTACATGTGAACTGAACTTTTAAAAATGTGTCTCAATTTTTGTAAATATCCATTTTAAATATTTATCTACCAGAACTCTGAAGGTGCTATGAAACTATGTCTCTGTTTTACAGTTATGCCCCTCTTTGCCGTGGGCTCTCTACCTACTGACCTCCAGCAATACTGCATGTTTATATTCCAAGTATGAATGTTGTGTGCACCTTAATGTTTGTTCCTCTGTATTTCTTAATCTGTCACAAGAACAATCAGTTTCAAAACAAAAAATAGATGTTTTAAAGTAGGAATGAAATGAAGGATCACAGCTGACTGCATTAAAGTATTATATTTCAAGTTCATCTCTTAATATGTCAAATATTTAGCGTGATGGCATTTTTTTAACTTGTGGAAGATTGTAACCATCTGTAGAATGGAATATCTGTTGGTGTGTGTGTGTGTGTGTGTGTGTGTGTGTGTGTGTGTGTGTGTGTGAGAGAGAGAGAGAGAGAGAGAGAGAGAGAGAGAGAGAGAGAGAGAGAGAGCAGATCACAGCTGAACATTTGAAACAAAATTGACATTGTACAACGTTTTATTGCTTTTGTTTGTGTAATTATTGTGTTAGAAATGTAAATTGTACATTTTTTTAAGAATAATTGTTCCAAGTTTTTAAGACACTCTTCTGTCTGTGGAATAACTTAATTGATTTTGTGTTGAATTAGCTTTGTTGGAGTTGTATGAAAACCATATCAGCCTCTATATTTTAAAAGTATAGAAGGTCATGTTGAATGGAAACGTTTGTGTGGGACAGTTAATAACAAGAATTTTTGTGGATGTTGTAACCTGTTTCTTCATAACTGTATTGCAACAAAAAATAATGGTCATATAAGATGTACTGTGTAACTTAATTATTCTTCGACAGAGAAGTGGTTGTAGAACTATTTTCTCTGTACATGACTGATATTCTGTGCAGCTGTTAGTGAATAAATAATTGGAAATCCTTTAAATTATTTTCAGCCTTTTTCCTTTTGTGATGTGCTCATCCTTTTACAGATGAATTTGTAATTTTATAGAATGAGCAAACATTATGGGTCACAAAAGATGGTAACGCAACAAAAGATAGAGACTGGGTCATTTGTAACCTTAGTTCCATTTCTAATGAACAAATTGGAACACATATCAGTCAACTGTAGTGACTTCACCTGTTGATAAAGTGAGATAATTATTAAGATATTTGAGACAATGTTTACATACAGCTACATTTTGGGCTTTGCTCCTGTAGCGTGCAGGGAAAATATAAGCATTATGGATAAGATTTGGCTTGATAAGAAAGGTAAAAATATTTTGCAGAATTTAGCCCAGCAGTGTGATAAACATCTACAATGATTTCTCAGAAACTTATTGTTGTTGTTGTTTATTATTGTATCTAAGATGAACCAACAATATTTGGTTTCTAAATATTTTGATTATTCAGTTGCCAATGTCAAAATGCTAACATCAATAAACTGATAGGTAAATGCACTCTGTGTCCCACTTCAAATGTCCATTAGTCATCCTAATTTAGTTTTTATATGGTTCACCTAAATTGTTTTTGGAAAATGCTGAGATGTAAGACCATGGCTGAATTTGCTCCCACATCCTGGTCTACCAGAGATAACACCCTACCTTTAATAAGTTCCAGGTAAACAAATCACTAAAGACTCAATGATTCATCTGTTCATATTTTTCAAGTGAAACCATAATTTGACTTCTCTGACCGAAAGATACTATGAGGGGAATTCAATAAGAAATGCAACGCATTTCTTTTGTAGCCAATTTTGGTTGAAAAAGTGCAGAATTTGTTGTTGGATATTCTCACTTCAGCCTCTATAGTTTCATGAAGTTTTGACAGGTGCTGGTGCTACATATAGCCTTCAAAATGGCATCTGTAATGGAACTACATTCCAAACAGAGAGTCAGTGAGTTTCTTTTTGCAGAAAACCAGAGGATCATAGATATTTGCAATCACTTGCAGAATGTCAACAGAGACCTGGCAGTGAACAAAAGCATGGTGAGTCATTGGGTGAAGTATCTGTCATCAAGCAACAAAGTCGAGCGGACCTGTCTGATCTCCCGCTTGCCAGCCGGCTGTACACAACTGTGACTCCTGCAGTGTTGGAATGTGCAAGACACTATCATTTGAGGTTGTCACAAAAATTGCAAATGAACTGCTCCTTCTTCATGACAATGTAAGACTTCACACTAGTCTGTCCATCCTACAGAATGCTCCTAAAACTTCATAGGACTGTTCCTCCGCACCTACCCTACAGTCTAGGTCTCGCACTTTCTGATGCCATCTGTTTGGTGCAACAAAGGATGAAATCCATGGGAACCATTATGTGGTTGATAGTGAGGTTATTGATGCAGCAATACATTAACTCTTATGTTGACCAGTACAGTGGTACCATGTGTGCAATACAGACCCTCCCAGTAAGGTGTCATAAGCCCATTACATTGAACAGAGGGTTTTTAAGGCAAAAAATTGGGGAATAATATTGTGTATTGGAATCCTGAATAAAACCTGCTTTTAGAAATAAAAATTATGTTGCATTACTTACAGAATGCCCATCATATTAATGTTGGAGGAGTTTCAGAATGGTACGTGAAAATGTATGTTTTGTGTTGAAGAGAATTTTGTTCCATATACATTTGCATTTCCTTAAGTGGAACTCAAAGTATCTGAATTTATGATTCCTTTAGTAGATATTTTGTGTCATCAGTTCATATAAGATCTGGGGTGAATGTAAACGTGGTGATGCACGTGAGTAACAAATTGGTCAACTCTGTAAAATTCAAAACAGTCAGGTAGTGTAATGGTTAACAAAATTTATAAAATTTGCTATATATTGTGATGCTAAGTGTATTTCAAGATACATAATGTCTATTGTTGTTGGAATTGGTAAGATGGACACAAATAAAAAAGTGGCTGATTTAATGTATGTTCACATTATTATATTTGCACAATGTGGGAAACTGGAACTCAGAACTATGCTCCTGCCAAAAGAGAGCAAGAAAAGGTACTATACACTTTAAATGCCAGACCGTACATAATCTTAACTGTGTGAATACAGACCCGAAGCAGAAAATTTGGTTCTTTTCAAAATGTGACAGCAAGTAAATGTGCCTAAATCTTACTGAAAATAGCTCTACTTCTGAAATTTTCAGTGTCAATGCGGGATATCACACTACCGAACTACTGAAGCAAGATTTGTACGATGAGTCATTAACAGTCAATAAATGTAATAACCCAAGAAATGTAAGGAAAATTAAAATAATAAACCAAAACTGCAGTATACACTTGGAAAAAGAAGAGTCTGGTATGGTATGTGTCTTTGCAATAACCTGTTGTATTATCGAAGTGACGAAATGGATTCCTCAGTGAAGAATATTCTACATTATGTATGAGTGTGGAAACAAGATGCGTGGAGGCTTAAACTGAACATCTGCCCTGTGCTTTGGAGATAATGTTGCACATAAGTTCTCATCAGAAAACATTTCTGAGGTTCCAGTGTTTCCATTTGATGATACTGTTTCATCATGATTATCACTGAAGATACTCAAAATTACAGTTTACTGTAGGTCATACACCCCAGTTTTGTTGACTTAAATCTCGGTGTTCCTGGAAAACGGAAGCAAATTTTTTATTACTGCCAACTGCCATGGACTTGGCACATAAGCAGTTTATTGTGTCTGAAGCCACCGAATTTGTCAAGCCAAGTGTATTGTTTGTGGAACTTCGTAAACACACAAAGTTGGCACATGTCACTAAGTTATCTTCATACAATTACACTGCAATGGTTAGAGGTTCATATGATATCTAAAAAAATGAAACACAAAAAGCCTGTAGCAGGAGTGTTATTCCACCAGACATCCGACATCACTGTGACCTACCACAGTGGTCCTGCAAGTGTCAAGGAAATCAGTGAAATGAAATTAATTGTACAGGAAAATACCTAAACATTCTGAATGAAAAATCTTTCTCACAGATGACATGTGATTCAGGTATGCATCTGAATGGCCTGGGTACACAACTAAAAGCAAACAAAGTCCTCAGTGTAACAGTACACAATCACCAAGAGTTAAATTCACAAACAATAACGTTAAACTGGTATCAAAAATTCAATTATAAATCTTCCTCAGGCTGTGTGTTAAGACTGATGTATCCAGGGTTTTATGTCCAAGTCTTGCTCTGCTAAGACCAGACCAAATAAACTCAGTTTAGATCAGGCTTTCACGCAGTCATAATTAAAGCAAAATTAGAGATTACGATTATATGTATGTCACTGAAAATAAAGCTATTCAGGATAATCCTTGCAGAAATTATGTCAAGTGGGAAAAATCTAAGTTGGTTTCACTAGAACTGCATAATGGGGCCATGACCTTAATCCACCTGGATACAAACCCACAGAACTGGAAATATTCTTATAAAGGTATGATGTAAAATACTTTACGTGAATGAACACTGGCTTGTGGAAGATGAATCTAGCTTAAAAACCCCAGCTGGCTACACAACCTCAATTGTTACTCTAGATCTCACAATCAGATGATTAAGGGTGGTGGTGTAACAGTACTATTAATGATGTCCCTTAAAGCCAAAGTGATAGATATTAAACATTCAGCTACTAAAGAAAAATCTGAAGTACAACCTTCAAAGTTTTCATGCAGTACATGGAAAATCTGTTATTTTTGTTACTTAAATATAAGATGAATAGAAACTTTGGTGATATTAATTTAGATGTGTTAGCGAAAAATTCTAAAACCAGACACTTTCCAGATATTGTAAGGTCACACAACTTTTATTGTGTATATGATGACCCAGCCAGGTAAAATGCCTGTCTACATTATGTCCTTTGAAATACATGTAAATATGATACTCATCTGTGTGTCATTAAGCCACTGCTATCTGACAATTGTACATTCTCCTGGGGTCTGCAAGTGTGAAGAGTAAAGCCAGGGTAGTGAGGCTACTGGATGCTATGCACACAAAAAATCTCACATATAATCTGCAGTTCTATTGCCGACAGATATCAGTCTTCTTGTGAAGCATATAAAAACTCCAGAATGAGATTTTCACTCTGCAGCGGAGTGTGCGCTGATATGAAACTTCCTGGCAGATTAAAACTGTGTGCTCGACCGAGACTCGAACTCGGGACCTTTGCCTTTCGCGGGCAAGTGCTCTACCAACTGAGCTACCGAAGCACGACTCACGCCCGGTACTCACAGCTTTACTTCTGCCAGTACCTCGTCTCCTACCTTCCAAACTTTACAGAAGCTCTCCTGCGAACCTGGAGAACTAGCACTCCTGAAAGAAAGGATATGTGGAGACATGGCTTAGCCATGCCAGCGAAAGGCAAAGGTCCCGAGTTCGAGTCTCGGTCGGGCACACAGTTTTAATTTGCCAGGAAGTTTCATATAAAACTTCTTATATACTATACTACTGGCATTTAATAAATATTGTCCTAATGTGAGCACCGAGAGGCCAAAGAGATGCAAATAAAAACAAAAAAGGATGCATAACTAAGTGGTACACTTCATATTTATATAAACTAAAAATACTGCTAAAATCATACTACGAGGGCAGTTCAATAAGTAATGCAACACATTTTTTTTCTGAAACAGGGGTTGTTTTATTCAGCATTGAAATACACCAGGTTATTCCCCAATCTTTTAGCTACACAACACTATTTTTCAACGTAAACTCCATTCAATGCTACGGCCTTACGCCACCTTGAAATGAGGGCCTGTATGCCTGCACGGTACCATTCCACTGGTCGATGTCGGAGCCAATGTCGTACTGCATCAATAACTTCTTCATCATCCGCGTAGTGCCTCCCACGGATTGCGTCCTTCATTGGGCCAAACATATGGAAATCAGACGGTGCGAGATCGGGGCTGTAGGGTGCATGAGGAAGAACAGTCCACTGAAGTTTTGTGAGCTCCTCTCGGGTGCGAAGACTTGTGTGAGGTCTTGCGTTGTCATGAAGAAGGAGAAGTTCGATCAGATTTTTGTGCCTACGAACACGCTGAAGTTGTTTCTTCAATTTCTGAAGAGTAGCACAATACACTTCAGAGTTGATCGTTTGACCATGGGGAAGTACATCGATTAGAATAACCCCTTCAGCGTCCCAGAAGACTGTAACCATGACTTTACTGGCTGAGGGTATGGCTTTAAACTTTTTATTGGTAGGGGAGTGGGTGTGGCACCACTCCATTGATTGCCATTTTGTTTCAGGTTCGAAGTGATGAACCCATGTTTCATCGCCTGTAACAATCTTTGACAAGAAATTGTCACCCTCAGCCACATGACGAGCAAGCAGTTCCGCACAGATGGTTCTCCTTTGCTCTTTATGGTGTTCGGTTAGACAACAAGGGACCCAGCGGGAACAAACCTTTGAATATCCCAACTGGTGAACAATTGTGACAGCACTACCAACAGAGATGTCAAGTTGAGCACTGAGTTGTTTGATGGTGATCCGTCGATCATCTCAAACGAGTGTGTTCGCACGCTCCGCCATTGCAGGAGTCACAGCTGTGCACGGCCGGCCCGCATGCGGGAGATCAGACAGTCTTGCTTGACCTTGCGGCGATGATGACACACGCTTTGCCCAACGACTCACCGTGCTTTTGTCCACTTCCAGATCACCGTAGACATTCTGCAAGCGCCTATGAATATCTGAGATGCCCTGGTTTTCCACCAAAAGAAACTCGATCACTGCCCGTTGTTTGCAATGCACATCCATTACAGACGCCATTTTAACAGCTCCGTACAGCGCTGCCACCTGTCGGAAGTCAATGAAACTATACGAGACGAAGCGGGAATGTTTGAAAATATTCCACAAGAAATTTCCGGTTTTTTCAACCAAAATTGGCCAAGAAAAAAAATGTGTTGCATTACTTATTGAACTGCCCTCGTATGATACGTTATGTAACAACAGTAAATACAAAGAAGTCTGTCTGAAGCCGAATCCCTCAGGGGCTGACCATTCGTTTTCTGATTACAGTGTTGGCGACCCCAGGTTTCCTGGCCTGGGATCTGGTAAATGCCACCAGTCTTCAGTCACTATAAGACCTGGGCATGTTTCAGCGACAACTGTATTATGCAACAGTGGGTGGAACATTGTGTACCACAGGAAATGACGATCTTGGCTTGACCAGCTGGATTGTGAGGATGGTGAAAACCTCTATTCAAATGGCTCTGAGCACTATGGGACTTAACATCTATGGTCATCAGTCCCCTAGAACTTAGAACTACTTAAACCTAACTAACCTAAGGACAGCACACAACACCCAGCCATCACGAGGCAGAGAAAATCCCTGACCCCGCCGGGAATCGAACCCGGGAACCCGGGCGTGGGAAGCGAGAACGCTACCGCACGACCACGAGATGCGGGCAAAAACCTCTATAAAACACCCCTCAATCTCAAGGTGTGCTGCGCACCAATGAGATACGTGGCTTCCGAACTGGAACACTTGTTAGCAGGCAACACTTGGGGAAACAGCCACACCTCAGATGTGTTAGGCTTCCCTAGGCACACAGGGCACTGTCTGCGTGGACCCTATTTCCCTAGTTGCTCTGGGACTGAGATGGAATCCTCAAAATTTTCTCCTTGACCTCCTATCAGAATGGGTGATCTGCTGGTAGGTAACAACACCCAATCAAACAAGAGAGCTCATGTCACCTGTCCTCCACTCAGCAATTTTTCAGAGTTCTACTGTACTCATAAATAGTAACAGAATGTACGCTACTAGCAAGAATGTGTTTTTAATAGTTAAATGAGAAGAGGTCAGCTTTGAGAAAGTTTCACCTTTTTACATCAAAAAAGGTTTAGATGGCATTGCTGGAATTTTAAAATCTGTCAAGCGATTGTAGATGGGACACTGTTGGTTGAAACTTGTAGTTTCGAACAGGCACAGAATCTTCGGATAGCTAAATGCCTTGGGGGAATATGCTATTGAAATGGGGCTACACAACACATTGAACTACAGCAAAGGTGTTGTGTCATGTAGAGGTCTTGTAGATCTTATCAAAGAAGAACTGAAAGATGAATGGGCTCCAGAAGATTTGATTTGTTTTATTATTGGTCCTGTAGATCATACAATTTGTACAGCAAAGCACATCATGATATAGGACAAGTCAATTTGAAAAATTATGTTAAGATGGTATATGATGAAAGATGACAGTAGTGGTGCATAACTCACATAGCAGAATACATATAGGATATATAGACAAATTATAAAAAAGGTCGTGTGTGATGTGAGATGACGGTGGTGCATACTGCACATAGCAGAATACATATAAGAGATACAGACAGAATATGAGTAACAAACAATAATTAAATTATCTCACTAAGTAGAAATATCTACAACTGAATATACAGCTTATTACAAGTAATTAAAATATTGTGGTACAAAGTCCACATAGCAGAATACATATATGAGATACAGGCAGAAGATAGATAAGATACAATAATTAAATTATCTTACTAAGTAGAAACATCTACAACTGAATAAACAGCTTATTGCAAGTAATTAAAACTTTGTTTCAAGAAATTCATGTACGGAATAGAAACAGTGATTTAGTAGCAATTCCTTTAATTTAATTCTTATTATTTTTGGGTTTTTGCTTGTTTTTATGTCTGTTGGGAGGTGGTTGTATATTTTAATGCCCATACATTTAACCCCATTCGCATATAATTTTGTGTTGTGGGCTATAATTTGTAACTGTGTTTTGTTTCTGGTGTCGTGTGTGGCGGTCTGCATTTCTGTCGAGGGCATCCAAGTGCTGTACTGTAAAACAAGCTAGTTCCAATATATATATAGAGGCATGGCAGTGGCAGGATTTTTAGCTGTTGAAGTAATGGTTTACAGTGTTCACTTCTTTTTTTACATTTCATTATTCTTACTACTTGTTTTTGTAAATGGAGAATTGTGAGAGAATTAGAGCTCTTTCCCCAGAAGATTAGGCCATAGCTCAAGACAGACTCAAACAGGGCATGGTACACCAGCTTCAAGGTATCTACACTGGCTGTGTCTTTTAATGATTATAATAGATAGCAGGTTTTACTAAGCTTTTGTGACAATGCCTCAATGTGTGGTTTCCAATTTAGTTTGTTACTGATGGTAAGTCCAAGAAATTTGGTGTCCTGCCTGTTCGTAATGTCATCTTTACCGATAACTATAACTGCATTGAAGGGGGTTAGATTTTGTCGAGTATGGAAGTTCGTACATACAGTTTTTTGAGTATTTATGAATAGTCTATTTGTTTCAAACCACGATTGTAAATGACAAGTAGTTTCATTAACTGCATCTTGCAATGTGTCACCTCTACTGGTTATCAGGATATTTGTGTCGTCCGCATACAGAAAGGAGCTGGCACTTGGTATGTGTTCCTGAGGGACGCCATTTGTTGTATGTAGTATATCTGACCTGCAGTGCCTGAATGTCTCTGATTTTCATATTTCTACATATTGCTTTCTTTGACTAAGGTAGCTATGGAACCAATTGTGGGCTACACCTCTAATCCCATTCTTATGGAGTTTCAAAAGCAGCAGCTTGTGGTTGACCATGTCAAAGGCCTTGGACTGATCAAGAAATATACCGACAGCAGTTGTTTATGGTCAATGAAACTTGAGCACTTTTCTAGAAATGCATACAGAGCGTGTGTGGTGGACCTATTTTTCCGAAATCTGTATTGGGAAGATGTGATTATGTTGTTGGAATTTAAACATGTCTCTAATCTAGTTAACATATAGTATTCAAATATTTTTGAGAAGGCAGATAGTATAGTAATTGGCCTATAGTTTGGCATGTCCGTTTTCTCTCCCTTCTTGTAGAGAGGTATAATTTTAGCAAGTTTTAGCTGGTTTGGAAATTTTCCCTCTAGAAATGAGGTATTTATGATATTTCACAGGGGTCCACTGATGTAATTTGAACACTTATGTAGTAAGAAGCAGGGTATCAGATCATGCCCTGCAGAATAAATCTTTTTGACTCTCTATTTTTTTTTTTTTTTTTTTTTTTTTTTTTTTTTTTATAATATCTTCAATTTCATACGGTGTTGTAGGAGATAGGAAAAAGGAGTTCAGAGGAGTATTATTTTTGAGACAAGAGTGTGCAGTGTTTGGGAGAGTTAGTCAGAAGATTTGTGGGAGGACAGTGAACAGTATTTGAAGAGTTGGTTAGGAGATTTGTGGAAATTTCTGAAAAATAGTTGTTGAATTTATTGGCAATTTCATGTGTATTTTCAGTCTTTTGTCCTTCTATATTTAGTGTGATTTTATCCTCTATCCTTAACTTTCTACCAGTCTGTTCATTTACTTTACTCCAGATGGTCTTACATTTGTTGGAAGAGCACCTAATTGTTTTATCATTATGAGTTTTTTTAGCCCATTTGATAACTCTCCTGTATGTGTTTTTGTAATTTTTATAGTATACCTTGAACTCTTTGGATTTGTCATTGCCCAGTTTGCTAAGTCTGTGCAGCAGCCTCATCTTTATCATGCACATGCAAAATATTGTGCACAGGGTAATGGGAATCTGGTAGAAATTGTACTCCTTTATCCTTACTTTCAATAGCAGAAAACTCCCAGAGTGTATCAAGGTAGGTTTCCTTCGCTTAAATGAGCAGCCCTATGTCCACAACTCAATGTGCTGTTTTAAATGTCAGTGCTTTGGGCGCAACCTTCTGGGATGGAGGGGAAAAGCCAATTATGGCAAATGTGGCAAGGGTGCACATGAATACAACATGTGCTCATCTGCTCCAAACTGTGTAAATTGCTCTGGGGACAATCCTGTCTGGAGAGAGATTGCAGCAAGTATATTGAAGGAAGGATACCAATTTCAGCAGCTGATGCCTCTGCACAAACAGAGGTTGCTAGTGTCAGCACAAATACCTGTGTTTGCCAGTGCACTTACAAAGTTGCAGTTATTTCAAAACACATAGGCCCCCTATAATATTAGAAAAATCCATATTTGATGACATTGTAGTGTCCCCAGCAACTCCAAAGGCAGAGTCCAATAAACAGTCTGGCATTGCCCCTACTGTTTCTGTAGAAGTTTCTATCAAGCCTTCCCAACCAAAAGTATTGTCCTTGTGCGAGTAGGACAGGCACTCTGAGGTTTCTGTGCAATTTTAATTATGTATATAGACTGTTCAGCTATCCCAAGGATTGAGAATTTTGACACTTTTGCCTGTTATCATGACTGATTTCCTTACCAGGAAATGCAGGAATTTTGATAATGTGTTAAGTTTGAAGTTGCACAACAAATGACATGAAATATTTTTTGTGTGTGATATAACTACAAAGTAATTTCTTTTTATTTTTTCCTTTACTTGTACTTTGAAACCTTGCTTCTTCCTAAATTTCATGATTCTAGGCCAAGAGAAGTACTCTATAGGTAGAGGTCTGCGCAGATGCGGATATCCGCAGATATATCTGCGGTATTTGTTACTTGGCGGATAAAATCGCGACCGGAGCGGATATCTGTGGGTCATCTGCGGATAATGAGCAAGGCATCTGCCCAGTAGTATGTAGCAATGTTAGTTCTAAACTTCAAGTCTGTTGACATTCTTGGAATCTTGCAGGGCCCGGGTAGAGCGGATGTCTGTTGTCCTCAGCCCCTGACTACGACTGACATAGCTGTACCCAAAAGACCTGCGCCTAATCCATTTCCGCGACCGTGTCTTTTTGTGGCCTGTGAAGTGCTCCCTGGGTGGCAAACCTGCCCACTGTCTACCAGACAGGTGCCCGTTGTAATTTTCTGCTGCCTTCAGTTAGCGCTTTGTAGTGACCAAGTGACAACGTGCATCGTAGCAAGTATCAGTGAGAGTTCTTTCTTCAAATGAACACCTTATTGATGCATACAATTTCGTGTAAGGTGAAAAAAGGTGATTTTAGATTAGTGAAGGAAAACAAATTGAAATCGCCAATTTGGAAAAAATTCGGATACATATTTGATGGCAACGAAAAGATAAAAGATATAGGGGCTTGTTTTGGATGTAAAAAAGTATATTCCTACACTGGACACAAAAGTGGAACTTCAAATTTGCTAAAACATTCGTGTGAGGCTGGACAAAGTAGCATAATTACTTATTTAAATACCAAGAGAGACGTGAAAGTTCCTGAAGTTCTGCCAAATTTGAAGACAGCCACGACAGAAAAGCGTATCAATCTTGTCAGCAAAGACATTTTACCATTCGAAGTTGCGTGTGGATCTGGGTTTCTTGAGACAGCACAGTTTCTTATTGATGTGGGGGCCAAGTACGGTGCAGTGAGTGCTAAGGAAGTGCTACCTCATCCAACCACCATATCCAGAAATTTGAAGGAAACGGCCGATCGTCTGCGTGAAACTGTCTCCGCAGAAGTGAAGAATATATTCAGAGATATAGGTGGAGCACTAACTGTCGATTTATGGACTGATTCATACTGTAAAATAAACTACACTCCTGGAAATTGAAATAAGAACACCGTGAATTCATTGTCCCAGGAAGGGGAAACTTTATTGACACATTCCTGGGGTCAGATAGATCACATGATCACACTGACAGAACCACAGGCACATAGACACAGGCAACAGAGCATGCACAATGTCGGCACTAGTACAGTGTATATCCACCTTTCGCAGCAATGCAGGCTGCTATTCTCCCATGGAGACGATCGTAGAGATGCTGGATGTAGTCCTGTGGAACGGCTTGCCATGCCATTTCCACCTGGCGCCTCAGTTGGACCAGCGTTCGTGCTGGACGTGCAGACCGCGTGAGACGACGCTTCATCCAGTCCCAAACATGCTCAATGGGGGACAGATCCGGAGATCTTGCTGGCCAGGGTAGTTGACTTACACCTTCTAGAGCACGTTGGGTGGCACGGGATACATGCGGACGTGCATTGTCCTGTTGGAACAGCAAGTTCCCTTGCCGGTCTAGGAATGGTAGAACGATGGGTTCGATGACGGTTTGGATGTACCGTGCACTATTCAGTGTCCCCTCGACGATCACCAGTGGTGTACGGCCAGTGTAGGAGATCGCTCCCCACACCATGATGCCGGGTGTTGGCCCTGTGTGCCTCGGTCGTATGCAGTCCTGATTGTGGCGCTCACCTGCACGGCGCCAAACACGCATACGACCAACATTGGCACCAAGGCAGAAGCGACTCTCATCGCTGAAGACGACACGTCTCCATTCGTCCCTCCATTCACGCCTGTCGCGACACCACTGGAGGCGGGCTGCACGATGTTGGGGCGTGAGCGGAAGACGGCCTAACGGTGTGCGGGACCGTAGCCCAGCTTCATGGAGAGCGTTGCAAATGGTCCTCGCCGATACCCCAGGAGCAACAGTGTCCCTAATTTGCTGGTAAGTGGCGGTGCGGTCCCCTACGGCACTGCGTAGGATCCTACGGTCTTGGCGTGCATCCGTGCGTCGCTGCGGTCCGGTCCCAGGTCCACGGGCACGTGCACCTTCCGCCGACCACTGGCGACAACATCGATGTACTGTGGAGACCTCACGCCCCACGTGTTGAGCAATTCGGCGGTACGTCCACCCGGCCTCCCGCATGCCCACTATACGCCCTCGCTCAAAGTCCGTCAACTGCACATACGGTTCACGTCCACGCTGTCGCGGCATGCTACCAGTGTTAAAGACTGCGATGGAGCTCCGTATGCCACGGCAAACTGGCTGACACTGATGGCGGCGGTGCACAAATGCTGCGCAGCTAGCGCCATTCGACGGCTAACACCGCGGTTCCTGGTGTGTCCGCTGTGCCGTGCGTGTGATCATTGCTTGTACAGCCCTCTCGCAGTGTCCGGAGCAAGTATGGTGGGTCTGACACACTGGTGTCAATGTGTTCTTTTTTCCATTTCCAGGAGTGTATATGAGAGTGACTGCACATTATGTTAATTATGAAGAAGTGAAACTTGAGGATCGAGTGTTGTGCATCAGAAACTTTGAGAGAGAGATTAAAAAAACAGGGGAAAACATTAAACTTGAATTAATTAAGATACTACGGTCATTCGATTTATTCAGTGCTGTGAATAACATCGTGTTCGTTACGGATAGAGGTCCAAATATTGTGGCAGCACTTCGCCAATACAAGAGGCTCTCGTGCTCAGCACACATTCTTAATACTGTGCTGGAGCACACGACTCGAGGGGACGCGAATGATGAGAAGAGTGACGTGCAGTGACTAATAAATTCCTGTCAAGCTGTCACAACTTTCTTTAAAAGATCTGGTCTTCAGAATCGCCTTCAGAAGTCATTGAAAGGAGATACAGACACACGATGGAACAGTAAATTGGATATGTTTGAGTCTATTAATTCACAGTGGTTTGAAGTTCTGTCAATTTTGTCAGAGAAAAATCGAGATAATTTGATTGATTCTATAGACAAGAGGATGTTGGAAGATATAATAACCTTTCTGATACCATTTAAAATAGCTTCTTGTGATCTCGAAGCCTCCAAAAACCCTATGCTTTATTTATGTGTGTTGTGGAAGTTAAAACTCCTTCTTCCTTGAAAAAAATGATGGCGACAGCGCATTTCTGATAGATTTAAAGAGTACAGCCAAATCTATTTTAAACAGCAAATGGGACATAACAATAACCCATAAACTTGCAACGTTTTTGAATCCAAAATATAAAAACCTAAAATTTCTTAGCAGTGCCGAAAAAGATGAAGTTGTAAAGGAAGCGAAAAATTATGTTGCGAGAAATTGTCCACAGTTAACAGATAAGGAGTAAACAACATCTGGAATTCCTGCAAAAAACAGAAGTCTGACGTACTTTTTAATGAATTTGAAGATTCCTCAGAAGATGAATCGATGAGAGATCTTGACTTTGCGTCAGATGAAATTCTCAGACATACGAATGATAAAGTCCAATTTTTGGAAGGCATCGACCTGATAGCTTGGTGGCATGAATGTGAAAACGTCTATCCGCATGTTTCCAAGCTCGCATACTTTGTGCACTGCATTTCAGCGTCCCACGTGCCATCTGAGAGAAGCTTCTCTACTGCGGGACAAATAATGCAGGACCGACACACGTCTTTGAAGCCACAGACGATTGATGACATGTTCCTGCATAGTAATCTTCCAAAGTAAATGGGTACTTATACAGCTTCTCTTACTTCACTGTATTTTTTGGGCTTACCTGAATTAGTTACAATTTTTTTTTCATCTGATTCTTTCTTTTACAGAATTTGAATCAGAAGCAAGCAGAAGATGAAAATATTTAATCTGAAGCCTGTGAGTTTTTATTGTAATATTTATAGTAAAAATTTCCTCGACATATTGTTAGTATTTTTACTATTCCCAACAAGAACATTTAAGTAGCATTAGGTAAAAGAAGGAAATATTTAACAAGCAATTTGTTTTGTTGTAATTTTCATATTAAAGAGCTCAATTTTAAGTTTTCACTCTTCGCAACAAGAACATTCAACAGCTAACACGTCAATATTATTAAACTAGGTAATGATGATCTCATAAGGGCCTACCTAAATTTTTGCGTGCACTACAGTAACATTTGCAGCCGCCAAGCATTGTCGTTCTTTGTGATCAGCGAAACAGCCCGGCCGGAACGGTGGTACGGCGGGCCTTGTAATTAATTGCAAGTGGGACTTCAAACTACGGCTCACGACCACCAACAGGCTGTGACTGGGATAGCCTGTGAAAGATTATTCTGATCACATTGAAAACTTACAAAATATTCAAATCATCCAAAATAATAATGTGTCTTTTAATTTACCAGTCAATTAGTAAAGATAATGGCTGAAATTTGCAACAAAATTGAACATTTTAACTGTAACTCGGTATTGCTTAACAGGGAACAGTGCCTAACATTTGAAGTTATGAGACAGTGGTTTTTATATAGACATTTTGAAATCGTTTGCAGTTCCACTAGACTCTGAAAAAATTATTTTTTAACATTGAAAGTATTAACTGCGAAATCTACTGCAAATTTTGTCTTAGTAATTTAGACCAATGTTGAGGATGTTTTAAGGTGTGAAAAACTTTGT
Organism: Schistocerca americana; assembly: GCF_021461395.2. Lineage (NCBI taxonomy): Eukaryota > Metazoa > Arthropoda > Insecta > Orthoptera > Acrididae > Schistocerca > Schistocerca americana. The sequence goes on from NC_060122.1 coordinate 673,378,324, forward strand.
GTAGTTGAGAATGAAACAGACATTTCATTTATTGCTAGGTCTTAATTCGATAAATCAGCCAAAAGGTGATGTTCGAGATTTCAATCGTATTTTTAGCTAAAGCTAAGTGGACTCCTAATTTCTATATCCACTGATTTTGTTGTCACTCTTCAGACTACGAGTTATTTCTTCCATACAACATCAATTATTGCTGGCAGTTTAACTTTTTCACAGGTGCGCCAGCGTTTTGCAGTGTAGGCCTAATACTGTAAATATTTTCACCTGGAAATGATGAGTACTGGACGCGTAAGCTATAATATAATCATCATCTGACATGAATGGCTTCAAAATTTGACGCATCCAAGCAGTGAGTACAAAAAAACTGTCGATAAATGATGCAATGTGCTAGTTTAAAACCATCATCATTTTCAGCTGCCTTGCCAAGAGAGCAGCGAAATATAATTGTTTCTATGCACGTATTTTCATCATTTAATACTATTACATTGAATTTTATTTTTTTAAATAGCGTTTCCAATCTCACAAGACTCGAGCCGCTACTTTGTGTGCTCCGAAGCGCCAGTGCTTTCCTGTTTGGAATGGTCTGCTTTAGAGTAGGTATAGAGCATTTCCTGTGATTTAAGAAGTCAAAAGTAGTTAAGTTGTCGCAGAAATGGCACCCTTACAATAACTATGTCATTACATACTATAATTCTAAGTACTACTGTCTATTACTATTAATTATTCATTCAAAACTTAAATATATGTGGATGCAGAACTTGCGGATGTGGATTAATTGCTGCGGATGCGGTTGCGGATTAGGACCTTGCGGATGCGGTGTGGATGTGGATTGCACTTTTCTTATCCATGCAGACCTCTATCTATAGGTTTTGTTGAGTGAGTTTATGAGAGATGGGCAGTCCGCTCCTAAACTGATTCAAAGAGCCAGATCTTTCAAAAGAATGAATGATGGATTATTTGGAAAAAAAAAATGAATGGTAGCTCATCTGATTTAAAAATGTGCCTCTGGTGGCTGTAATGAGTGGGAGGAAAATTTTATTCTAGGCTGCTGCAGAGGTGCTCCACCCCACATCCTTCAGAAAACATTTCCCAAGTTGCAAAAAATGTATACACCATGTGCACAATGGATTTTCGTACCTTACTAGTACTTAAAGCTTTTCTCTTCCAAGAAAACAGAAAATAAAGCAAGCTCCATTTTTTTCCAATTTATTGGTTGGTGGGCAGTACCCATTCAGCCATTTCATTAGTAATACTAATTATGATGATATAAAAGTAAACACAACACTTTACCCAGTCTCCGAGTGGGGGGGTGGGGGGTGGGGGGGTGTTCCCCTCACTTCACATTCTGCTGGATTGACCACACAGCTACCAGGGCAATCAGGACAGAAGTGCTTCAGTACAGCACATTAAGCAGAACACACTTCCAGAATCATGTTTCTGCTCCTGAGTTCAAAAGAATATCTCAAATTTCAGAAGTTCAATAAACATTTACATACTTTTGGGTGAGTTGTTACTTCTTATCCTTTGACATAGCACTGCACTTGGAATGTGTTGCCAGCTATCATAAAAGCTGCAGTCTTCAGCCACCATGCGGTCAGAGCATATCACAAAGTAATCCAGGAAACACTCCTCTCCCAACAGCTCAGGCTCCCCACCACTATCACCAATTGGACCCAAGGCTGTCTCACTATCTCACTGCTCCCCACCACTCTCAGGAACCAGACTGCAAGATAGTTCTTTAGCTCACTACTCCCCACCACTCTTTCGATTTGGACTGCAAGCTAGCTCATTGCTCCTCAACAAGGCAACTACCTCTCACAGATGAGATCTCTCAGAGCAGACCACATGGTGACTTGTGGTGTCACTCCATTCTCTGTGCTCTTGGCACAATGATACTGTGTGCAACTCACTTCCTTGACTGAGCACCTCTCCATCCGAGTTCAGGCCTTTATTCTTTGTATCCTTATTTGATTTGTTCTAGTTATTGTCTTCTTGTGTTGTTACCCTTCTGTTCTTGTTAGGTGTACTATTGTGTCTTCTTCCATGTCTGTTGCATTTATAGTTACTGTTGTTGGTGTGTTGGTAGCCTTTATGAAGGTTTTAATTACTGTGGGTGGATAGAATACTGTGTAACACACAATTATTTTAACATATATGACTGTCCATGTATAAAGGTTATCTCAGGAGAAATATTAGAGATATGATAGGAATGATCATCTGAAGCAAAAAATTAAATATATACATATGCCCTACTTGAAATGGTTTCTGAGATGGAATATATTTAAAGTTAATTTACTCGAATAACATGAGATCTGCAGCCTCTAGAGTGTAAAATTAAACTACATTACATTTCCTTTAAAGAGATCCTAACCATTTTTTCTCAGGGATTTATAGGTTGCATGAAGAGAGCAAGGGAATACAGAAACTCATGCATGCGTTGAGATGTACGCAAGCCAGTTTGCATTAGTTTCTCAACTTGATGGGCCATGTGTCCTACATCAAATTATTCGTCCCGTCTTTGTCTAAACCACTATGGTACATTGTAAACAACTACAATGTACTGAACAATTAAATAAGTAACAGTGTAAATTAAATATGTTCTGTCAATAAAATTCTTCTGGGTTTGGGATAGCATTGTCAACTATAAAATTCTGACATTTTGGCAACTATAGCAAGACGCCTTCCTCAGGTTTTATGGCTAACTGAGGAAGGCGTCTTACAATAGTTGTCAAAATGTTGAAATTTTATAGTTGACAATGGGGTCCCAAATCCAGAAGAATTTTATTGACTGTGAGAAAGGCCGCAGAAGCCTACATTTACATTTAAAAGTTCTGTCTTGCAAACCATTCAGAATAGTGCTTATGTCCAAATGAAGTTTTTTGCTTCAAATGATCATTTCTGTCATATCCCTGAATATTGACCATTCACCCTGGGACAATCTGTATATTATGTTTAATTTTTTATTCATTTAACGTGAACAGATTGATGCCCTCAGACCAGAGTTTTATATGTAATTACAAAACTTATTAAAATCACAGTTACTTAAAATATCATAATATTTTCAATATGATATCTCTTCTTCTCTCTGCATATATTAGGCATTTGCTTGTTATGCCATCTTGGTTAAAATAGTTGATTTTCCTCAGTCTTCCTAAGTATCTTCTGTTCACTGGGTAATAATTGTCACTAATTTTGGCAGTCTGTCATCTCCCATTCTTGTGACATATTCCTTCCAGTTGTTTCTGTGTCTTTAATCTACTCATTTATGTTTTTCACTCTCAGCTTTTTTCTGATGTCTACATTCACTCTCCAGTAAGACAGAATGTACCCAGCTACTCCTTTTAGCAAGCAGATCTCTAGTGCTTGTATTCTGATGGGAACGAGTGTTTCTGCTGTGTTGTCCAGGCAATGGCTTCAAGGTGTAGGGAGTAGTAGTTATTATGAGCACTAGGGGGTCAACAATAAGCTTGATCATTTGGACTGTGACGCCATACTGTACAGTAAATGCTGAGTGGAAGGGTTTTTCAAAGTGTTGTCTGCTTAAGAAAGAATTTTTCACTACTACTATCATTTATCTCAGCAAAATAATCAGTAAGTCTGTGTTTTTTCACAGTTTGATGAAGATTATCACTTGAAGTCAAGTATTGGTTTATTTGCTTGGTTGGGACAAAGGGATCAGCTGCAGCTTCTACTTTGCCTACTCTTCCCTAGATCACAGAAGCTTTTCCATAGAGCATCTGGTCGTAATGTTTTAGATTAATGTATTGGCAGTTTTAGTTATCATTTCTCTCAATCTGATTGACTCTGTTTGCTTTCTGGTTGTAATCAATTTTATTTTCAAGGATAGGAGGTCATTTGTAGCCTGATGTGCAGTGTCTCCGAGATTCATGAACTGTTTTCACTCTGCCGTTAGCCAAGGTGCAGGTTTTCTCTTCAGATTTCTAGTCTTTTAAGGGAGTATTTTTATTGTGTAATAGAGTTAGTTTAGTAGTAACGACATGGAGTTGGTTTTTCATCTCCAGGAAGGTATGGAAATTCTCTCCCAAATTATCTTTTGTGCCTCTACTGCAATTTCAGGCACACTAATACATTTAAAGTCACTGTATGTTGGCACAGTTTATTCCTTGCATATTATAGAAAGTAAGTCATGAATATTATGTTGTAAGCTGATATTCCAGCTATAGATTTCTTTGCTTATAGATTTTGTAGCAAATACATGAATGGTGCCAAATTATAGTCTGCATTATGGGTAGGTGCAAGCTGAAATACTGTTACATTTGAAGATAGAACTACACACTTGAAATTCACAGTGAAGGGGCAGAATATATTATGTTAGTGTTCCCAGCATTATTTGTATGCTCCTAAGTTGAATCGGATTTTGAAATGTCTGTTTTGAAACAGGCTATCCCACCTACTTTTGGAGGTCTGTAGAAGACACACATCAGGCAAATTTTCGTAAGTGATTTGATATTTACCACATATGTTTGACTTGTTTGTCTTCATTACTAATGGGTGTGAGTAACACAGTTGGCAATACATTAAGGCATTTGTAAGGCACTGCCCCATCTTCTCATCTGTTGCTTCCATGGTGTCTTAGGACAATGGAGTCTGTGTTTAGGGAACTGGAGAGCATGCTTGGCTTCAGCCAGGTGTCCGCATTCATTAGAAGAAAGACATGGATGTCAATAATCTGAAACATATGGCAGAGTTCATCGAAATGAGTTGAAAATGATGGCCAAGTATGTTTTACAGTAATAATACAGACACACTGGTAGAACTAGTGGATGCATAAGTAGATGAGATCATAGCTTTTAACGTGCAGGCTTCAGAGTTCACTTCCTTTATCTGCACCATTACCCTGCCATCTCTTGTTCATATGCTATGTATCCCGAATTCAGATATCATATTATTCAAAATTTTTATCTTTCACCAGTGAAATCCTCGCATATTATGAGGCTTTCCTTCACAAGTTTCTTAATCACTATAACTGTTTCAGACCTTTCTGTATATGATGCAAACTTCATGATTGTTGGTCTAGGTTTGTGAAATAGTAATTTTACTAGGGATTACTCCTCTTTATATGTTCTTCCAAAATAAGACCAAATTAGATAAAAATACAGGTTTAGTGACCTGAATTAAAAATGCAATGTACCTTCCTTTTACTTATTTTTGTGAGTGAATAGTGAGTGCTGATTCATGAAAAGGATTCATTGAGTGACCAGTTCTGATCCAATCTTTGATAAGTTTTGCCCACCTCTAGAGAGCTTCTGCTCTATCCGACCTTAGGCTTGCATTTACAATTTTATTATTCTCTTTAATGTCTTTTGTTACATTATTTGGCTTAAATTATACCTTACTTCTACTCTTACAACTTGGAATTAAGCTAAATTTATAGTTTATAATTTACATTTATTTAGGGTGTTCTTTTTCCATTTTTAATTACAATCAACTAAAACCAGGATTACAGTTAATTTACTAGCTACAGCCAGTTAATGGTTTTTTGATTTCACAATATTTTTATGTTTTAACAGCTTTGAAAATTACAATTCATGATACATGAAATGAAGTATTTGTTTTTAGGTTGCTGTTGTTGGTAACTTAAAAGGCAGTTAGAAAGGAAATTTTTTTCACATTTTTGGATTTTTATCTCATTATAAAATTTGCAATTTTTCTAGTAAAATGATAGACTGATGTGGGAAGTATTTTATTTTATTTTTATTTTTTTTAAATATAATCTACACCAGTTGAAAATATATAAATTTCTATGTGCATTACTTCAAGATCTCATAAAATCAGTTCTAGTTTTTTTATATAGAAGGCTATGGATTTCTGTGTTATAAAATTACGTGTTTGTATTGGTGGTACTCTCAAAAACAGTATCATATTGTATCATAGTACAAACACGTGTTGTATGTTGAAGTGCTAACATTTTTCTGAGGAAAAGTGATGAATAGATAGGTAAGTCTCTCAAAAAGTAAAGTATGATGCCAAAATGAAATGTTTTTAAGAAACGTGGGTTTTGTGGTACACAGTTTTCCCAAAACAAAAGGTATGTAAATGGTAGGTTAGGTTATATTCTGATAGATTTACACATCCTAACAAGGGTGTTAGGTGAATGTGTGTGCTGTAAAATATGTGGAGGGCCAGTTAGTTTACATGAAGACAGTAATGTATCAAATGGACCAGCCACAAAACTTAGTAATTGTGCCAGTTGTAAATATACTTACTCGTTTTGGAATTCTGATAAGTGTGAAGATAATTATTTTGAAGTAAATGTTAGGTGGTTTTATGGATTAAGAGCTATTGGCAAAGGACACACTGAAGCAGAAACAATGCGTGCTGTGATGAATATGCCACACCCACCTTGCAAAATCGATAACTATACAGGGTTTATTAGAGCTTCTATGGAATCTGTTGCATGTGAATCAATGAAGGGTGCTGCAAACGAATTCGTTGAAACAAATGAAGGTATGACTGACATACCAGTAACTTTTGATGGCACTTAGCAGAGGAGCGGCTACGGTTCTAAGAATTCTGTTGCTACGGTGACCAGTGTGGATACTGGAGAGGTAATTGATTTCCAGATTTTAACCAAACATTGTTATAAGTGCAAATCAGGGAACAAAGAAGGGCATATCTGTGACAGAAATTATGAAGGAACAAGTGGTGGTATGGAGGCCTCTGCAGCTATTGAAATTTTCAGTTGATCTGTGAACAAAAGGGGAGTGTGTTACACTAAGTTCTTAGGTGATAGAGTCTCAAAAGCATATAACAGTGTAGTAGCTGCTCAGTCTTATGGTGATAAGATTATCACAAAACTGGAATGTGTTGGTCATGTCCAGAAGAGGATGGGCAGCAGGTTGAGGAAGTTGAGACAAAGTTTGAGAGACAAGAAACTTTCTGATGGTAAAACCATAAGAGGCAGGTTGACAGACAAAATGATTGATGAACCACAGCAGTATTATGGAATGGTCAATAGAAATAACACTGAGGATTTGTTGAAAATGAAGCAGGAAGTAAGGGCTACCTTCTTCCACAGACTGTCAACTGATGAAAAACCAGTACACTACCTTTGCCCTCCTGGACCCGATTCATGGTACAATTACCGCAATGTCCAGTACTCAAACAGTTCATCAGCCATGAACATTCCATCCCAGCAGCAGACATGGATTTCATAACACCTATTTACAGAGACCTGGCATATCCTGAATTATTGAAGATGTGTCTGCATGGTCAGTCTCAAAATCCCAGTGAGTTGTTCAATAATCTTATATGGACTCGCTTACCACAAAATGTTTTTGTTGGAATGAAGACATTGAAGTGGGGGGTCAGTGATGCTGTTATGCTTTTAATGATGGCAACATTGGTAGAGTGAAAATGCTACAACATATGGGAATTAATCCTGGAGTAAACTGCATCAGAGAACTTAAACAGATGGAAAAGGTTTGCATTGATATATCAGAGTATGCAGCACAGTTGGCAAATAAGGAGTGCAGAAAGAAGAAAAAACTTGGAATAAGATCAAGGGGATGATATACAGTCTAGTGCGGGCTGCTTCTGAGTGACTAAAAATAAAAAATTAAGCATATATCAAGTGAGTTACAGTCTTTTGAAACTTTAGAAGCCATTCCTGAAAATGTACATTTTTTGTTGCATTTTTCCCTAAATCTCAGAAACCACTTTGAGTAGAGTATTCAAATTTTCAGTATGTAATAACATACATATCCTGAGTCTACTGAACTAAAAGAAGAACATAATGTTATGTATAATTAAAATTATTTAGGACAACGTACAAAAAAAAGTACACAAAATTTTAACTGTGTAATTAAAAAATTGTATTTCCAAAAGCAGGGACTGAAATGCAATTATTGTTGTTCAGTAGACTCAGAACATACAGTTTAATGTCCTATAAAAGTTTCATGTCAATGACTTAAGTGAAATACAGGGAAGCCAAGTCACTAAATTTAACATTGCCAGGATAGGGCATTCCAACTCCCCTTAACTACTGTTTTGGATTTTGGCAGTGATGTGTGATGTGTGTTTTGCTATATCTGGGTGTCTACAGATTTTCAGAGAATCAAATTCATGAACTTTTTATGACTTTTTCATCACCTCTTTAGTTATATTTATGACCTCTCAAAAATATGTGTGGCACAATGACAAAACACTTTTTTTAAAAAACTGAAATGTGGTTGAAACAGAAGCTGAACATAATAATTCTTATATGACTTTAATATAATGGAAGGAAACATTCCACATGGGAAAAATTATATATAAAAACAAAGATGAGGTGACTTACCGAACAAAGGCGCTGGCAGGTCGATAGACACACAAACAAACACAAACATACACACAAAATTCAAGCTTCGCAACAAACTGTTGCCTCATCAGGAAAGAGGGAAGGAGAGGGGAAGACGAAAGGAAGTGGGTTTTAAGGGAGAGGGTAAGGAGTCATTCCAATCCCGGGAGCGGAAAGACTTGTGTCTGTATGTGTGGATGGGTATGTGCGTGTGTGCGAGTGTATACCTGTCCTTTTTTCCCCCTAAGGTAAGTCTTTCCGCTCCCGGGATTGGAATGACTCCTTACCCTCTCCCTTAAAACCCACTTCCTTTCGTCTTCCCCTCTCCTTCCCTCTTTCCTGATGAGGCAACAGTTTGTTGCGAAAGCTTGAATTTTGTGCTTATATGACTTTAACTGTATGTCTGCATGAAAAATGTAACTATGTATGACTTGTAGTATACCATTCATTAAATGCAATAAAAACATTAAACTCCCACATACGATGGGATATAACTATTCTCAGATATATTTATCATCACATCAATTAAAATGAAAATTGCTTTAACACAGTAATGGAGTGAAACCATACAATTTTCCTTAAGATCAAACAATGGAAAATCCACGATAGAATGTAACTATATTATGAAAAGGAAAGTTGCCACTTACCATACAGTGGAGATTGTGACGCCCATTTGTGATTCGTTACGTCACATACAAAGGAAATTATTACATATATATTTTATATATTTTTATTTTTAATTTATCAGCACGATTCTTTCTCTCAGGGATATTGTCTCTTCTTATCACTTTTATTTACGTGCATAAGTAAATATGAAACGGGTTCTTGAAGGGCCTCAGTTATTCATGTACCAACTGCGGTGTGCACAGGTGTGACTGATTGTTCGGAGGCGGAGGCTGAGGTGGAGACGGTGGCATCGGGATGACATTGATCTGATTAACAGGCACATGACCTGACAGTATGTTTTGATGTGCCTGCCAGTTTGCTGGCCCTGCCTGTTGCCACTGCTCATTGTTAGTTCTCATATTTTTATTGCCGAAGTTGGAGTTTCCTCCCCCTTCACCTCGTCTCTTTTGATTGTAGTTTTCTCCACCTCTTTTTGGTGAAGACGGGTTTGACTGGCCATGCTGGTACATATTGTATCCAGTGCTGTGCTAGTGACCATCCACAGTGGGCACACTATTCATACTGTTTCCTTTCTTAGTTAAGTTTTCCCATTGCGAATATGTGTCACTCTTTGAATATCCATTCTTACGAGGGCTATTATTGGATTGGTTTTTTCCTTTACCGTTTGCTTGTCCGTGGTTTATACTCCCCTGATCTCCCTGCCTGGCATCTTCGTGTATTAAATCAAGGGTGTCTATGGCTGCCATAAACAACTCCAAATCCATGCCAGGGACGTGTACGAGTTTCTCTCTTATCGTTATAGGCAGTTTACCCTTCAAAATTCTTAGAACGTCCCTGGCAGGCATGGGTTCGTCCCAGTATCTTGTTTTGTTCAGGTATCTTTCAAAATATTTTCTCAAGTTACCTGAACAGGGATTGAATGGTTCCGGGCTATACACTTGTTTCCGGAGACGCTCCTGAACAGACTTGGACCAGTATCTGGCAAAAAATTTGCTTTTGAATTCAGACAACAATGGACACTGCTCCGTGATTTCCATTGCCCACAGTGCTGCGTTGCCTGTGATGAAAGAGATCACAAATTGAACCTTTTGGTGCTCAGTCCATGATGCTGGGAGTACATTCCGGAAACTTTTTATAAATATTACCGGATAGACATTTTATTTTTCTCATCATTAAACTTCTGGAACTGCCTGTGTTTTAATAGTGGCTCCTCATGCTTTACTTGCACTACAGTTGGTAGCGCTACCTCTCCGTTCGCGGTGACAACGCCTGAACAATGGACTGGCTAGTACGGTTGCACTTTCTCGCAGTCACCTTTTTCCACTCGGCATACATTTATCGGCACATTACCATACTGTATGTTGTTATTGAGTGGCGCGGGGGTTGATGACTGCTCGGCCCACTCTAAGCGAGCTACCACCTGTGTGACACAGTCATCGATCTTTTGATCTAAATTGTTTGACATATGTTCGACTGTTTCCAGGATATTTTTCACTTCATTTTGTAAGATGCACTGTGCCTTGCCTAACTGATCTACGCGTTCGTCTATTTGCATTACCTTTTGCGGAATATCTTTGTTTTGTTCAACCAATTCAGCCACTTGCTGTTTTACTACAGCGATTTCTTGTGACAAATATGACACTAGCACCTTGTCATGTTGTTCAAACATTTCATTCATTTTTTCCAGGAACTGAGCATCACGCTCCTGTTCCCTGCATTTGCATTCAAGGCGTTCCTGTTGTTCCTTTTCCTCATGTTTGAGACGTTCTTCCGCTAAAATGTCCTTAACGTGGTTAATTAATGCCTGCTCCCGTTGCTTGTCTCTCATGTCTAATTGTGCCATCAGTACCGTTAGAAAATCGGTCGTTGGTACAGGTACTTGTACAACATTCACTGTCGACACAGTAGCATCCTCCTTCCCTGTGCCAGTAGTCGAGTGTATTTCTTTGCTCAATTGAGCTTGATCCTGATCAGTGCCTAATATTTTGTCCGTTTCAGGTTGCTCAGTTTCCGGTTTTGGAAGTTGAGAACCTGTCATTGTGGGTGGGTTCCTCACTGGAAACTCTTGTACATTTTCGTCTGTGTCATAGCCTGACAGATATTCCCCCTCAAACTGTTTGTCCTTGCGTGTCTTCACCATTTCGACCATTTCGGCTAGTATTAATCCTGATTGGTAAGACATGAGTACACACAAAATCTATTTCCCCCCCCAAAATGACACACACACAGAATGTACTAACTACACAAAGCACATACAAAACACTGAAATCAAGTAAAGCAAAGAAGCTACCTACTACTATTACTACTGAAACTAACAGTTACACTTTTGTACTCGTTATATTTCCGTTGCACTGTGAAAAATTTTACTTCTGCAAAAATATTACTTTGGCAATCAGCTACACTAGCATTTATTTGATTCAGACAGCTGATTGTGTGACCTCAAATCCAAAACACTAATCACTGTCTCAGAATTCTAACACTGATTTTTGTTCAGTAGTAGTAAATGTTCTGTTTCACTATCCACTGATGTTAAAACAAATTGCATAAACACTTTAGACAAATTTTAACTCAAGAAGATAAACACAGTGCATGGCCCCTGGATCCTTTCTTCCTTTAGTTTCCAGCCCAGTAGCACATGCATACACACCCTTACCTTTATTAGTTGTTGTTGCTTGGTGTTGTCTTTATCTCAGTCGAGACAATGGTATGCATCTAATCAGCTTCATGTCCATTTATCTTCACTGGTTGGATCTCATACAAGTTTTGTATTTTTGGTACATGGAAATAGATTACATATATGGCATTAATTTCACATACATATAATTACATACATAAAAAATTTTCTTTTAAATATAGTTTTCTGGACAGACAACCATATCTCATTAAGTTTCTGTGTACTTAATATTGGTACATAAAATTTCGGGCCCTCACGTTGTTGGGTGCCACTTGTGACATCCGTTGTCATTCGTTACGTCACATACAAAGGAAATTATTACATATATTTTTTATATGTTTTTATTTTTAATTTATCAGCACGGTTATTTCTCTCAGGGATATTGTCTCTTCTTATCACTTTTACGTGCGTAAGTAAATATGAAATGGGTTCTTGAAGGGCGTCAGTTATTCATGTACCAACTTTAGATGTTGAACGTGATGACTAAAATATAGTTGTCATTAACTGAATTTAATGTAATTTTGTTAATTTCTATTTGTTGATTGCAAAGCAAGGCTTGAGAGAATTTCAATTGTTGCCGTGGAGCGGCCAAGATAAAACTTACTGAAATCATGGAATCTGTATAATTTAAAAACATGAACTTTAACATAAATTAATTATCTTTTGCAATTTTAAAAGGTTCGTACAATGAAATCTCTCGCATATACATTTACTGTTAACACTTTGATAAATAAATTAATACATCGGCGCATAATGACCGACCAGAGGCTCTATCAGAAGATGAGCTTCTTGCAGTACAAAATCTGAAAAAATGCTCATTAAAAATAGTTAGCCACTGCGAGCATTTGAGGTGACAACTATTACAAAGAAATTCATTATCTAATAATAATAACAAGTTTATTTAAGCAGAAATACGAATAACTTACATAAAATATGTGTAGCCACTCAATGGCTGCCTTCCGAATAGCGAAACAAAATACGTCCTTCCTCCTTGTCCGTACAATCACATCTCTTTTGATCCTTTTTTATTTTCATAGACATTAAATAAAGATGCTATCGCTGCATATCAGTTGTTTCAAGAACATTAACTATATCTTTTACACCAATTATATTCATAAAATACGTAAACTACAATTTACAACTGCTAAAAAGTCAATATTTATGTGGTGTACCATCACAAGATGCTGAGTCGCAGACAGGCACAAGAAGAAGACTGTCACAACATAAGCTTTTGGTCATCACGGCCTTAGTCAAAAAAAGACAACAGACACACACATAAATGCAACGTGTGTGTGTGTGTGTGTGTGTGTGTGCGTGTGTGTGTGTGTGTGTGTGTGTGTGTGTGTGTTTGTTGTCTATTTTTGACAAAGGCTGTGATGGCCAAAAGCTTATATTGAGACAGCCTTTTTGTTATTTGTATCTGCAACTCAGCATCTCCACCATATGGATCTTTTTCTGTGAAGTTTAATATCTGAGATATATTTTGTACCTTCAAAAATGTAAAATTATCTTAAGGAAAAATATGAAAAGGAAAGTTGCTACTCACCATATGGCGGTGATGCTGAGTTACAGATACAAACAACAAAAAGGCTGTCTCAATATAATATTCCTAACTCTTTCAGAGTCCTGTGCCACTGCTTGACCAGTCTCTTGCTCTGTGGGTGGTATGCCATAGTACAGAATCTATCCACCCCACAGAGTACGCAGAGTTTGTTAAACAGTAGGGATTCAAACTGCCTTCCCTGGCCAGTGCTGATGGATGTAGGGCAGCCGAATTGAGCTATCCAGGAGGATACAAATGTGAGTGCTACAGAATCTGCTGTGATTTCCTGCAGGGGTATTTCCTCCACCCAACGTGGAGGCTGGTGGGCAGTACCCATAGCCATCTCATTAGTAATACTAATTATGATGATATAAAATTAAACACAACACTTTACCCAGTCTCCGAGTTGGGGGGGGGGGGGGGGGGGGGGGGAAATGAACCCCACTGGGAATTGAACCTGGGTCCCCTCACTTCACATTCTGCTGCATTGACCACACCAGGGCAAACATGACAGAAGTGCTTCAGTACAGCACATTAATCAGAAAACACTTCCAGAGTCATGTTTCTGCTCCTGGGTTCAGAAGAATATCTCAAATTTCAGAAGTTCAATAAACATTTACATACTTTTGAGTGAGTTGTTACTTCTTATCCTTTGACATAGCACTGCACTTGGAATGTGTTGCCAGCTATCATAAAAGCTGCGGTCTTCAGCCACCATGCGGTCGGAGCATATCGCAAAGTAATCCAGGAAACACTCCTCTCCCAACAGCTCAGGCTCCCCACCTCTATCACCAATTGGACCCAAGGCTGTCTCACTATCTCACTGCTCCCCACCACTCTCAGGAACCAGACTGCAAGATAGTTCTTTAGCTCACTACTCCCCACCACTCTTACGGATTGGACTGCAAGCTAGCTCATTTTGATTTGTTCTAGTTATTGTCTTCTTGTGTTGTTGCTCTTCTGTTCTTGTTGTGTGAATGTTCTTGTTAGGTGTACTATTGTGTCTTCTTCCATGTCTGTTGCATTTATAGTTGCTGTTGTTGGTGTGTTGGTAGCCTTTATGAAGGTTATAATTACTGTGGGTGGATAGAATACTGTGTAGCACACAATTAAAAAAACATACATGATAGTCCATGTATAAAGGTTGTCTCATGAGAAATGGTCAATATTTAGAGATATGACAGGAATGATCATCTGAAGCAAAAAATTAAATATGTACATATGCCCTACTCGAAATGGTTTCTGAGGTGGAGTATATTTAAAGTTACTTTATTCGAATAACACAAAATCTGCAGCCTCTAGCAAAAAGTTGTTGCAGTGTAAAATTATACTACATTACATTTCCTTTAAAGAGATCCTAACCATTTTTTCTCAGGGATTTACAGGTTGCATGAAGAGAGCAGCTCCACAATTGCTTCGTTGTTGATGAACTCTGTGGGGAGAAGCAGGGTCTCACCATACAGGACCTCTGCAAGTGAAGCCTGGAGGTCTGTCTTGTAAGCTGTGCATATTCCTAACATAACATAGGGAAGGGCGTCAGACCACTCACTGCCGTGGCACATGAGGGCCACTTTCTGAGTCCTGTGCCACTGCTCGACCAGTCTGTTGCTCTGTGGTTGCATGAAGAGAGCAGGTCAACAATTGCTTCGTTGTTGATGAACTCTGGGGGGAGAAGCAGGGTCTCGCCATACAGGACCTCTGCAAGTAAAGCCTGGAGGTCTGTCTTGTAAGCCGTGCATATTCCTAACATAACACAGGGAAAGGTGTCAGACCACTCACGGCCGTGGCACATGAGGGCCTCTTTCAGAGTCCTGTGCCACTGCTCGACCAGTCTCTTGCTCTGTGGGCGGTAAGCCGTAGTGCAGAATCTATCCACCCTAAAGAGTACGCTGAGTTTGTTAAACAGCAGGAATTCAAACTGCCTTCCTGGCCGGTGCTGATGGATGTAGGGCAGCTGAATCAAGCTATCCAGGATGATACACATGTGCATGCTATGGAATCTGCTGTGATGTCCTGCAGGGGTATTGCCTCCACCCAATGTGTAATGCGGTCAATGACAGACAGGCTATACCTGAAATCATCAGACATGGGTAATGGTCCATCGAGGTCCAGATGAATATGTCGGAAGTGGCCTTTTGGAAAGTTGTATTTACCTAGTTGGGGTTGTGTGTGCCTGCCCACTCTGCTGCGCTGGCACTGTAAACATGCACAAGCCCAAGTACGGCAACCTCTCTTCACACCCAGCCACACAAAGCATTCTGTAACAAGGAGCATGTAGCCTTCGCACCTGGATGTGAAAGGTTATGTAATGTTGTGAATACTTGGTAACACAGCACAGGGGGAACAATAGGCCATGCGGTACCCACAGATGTTTCACACCACAGTAGCCTGACTGAGCCCGGTAGGTTGTGGGAAACAATCTGGACAGACGTATCTGGGTCCTGTCAGACGTTGTGCAATTGGGTATCATTGTCCTGTAAGTGGGCCAATTCATCAAAATTAATGGGGGATGAAATTGCAGTGATATGTGATAAGTAGTCAGCCACCACATATTCTGAACCTCGGATGTAACGGATGTCTGTTGTGTATTTTTAAATTAAGTCCATCTACCAAAACCTACATGGGGGAATGTCAACAGCAGAGTTATGGATAGCCTCCATAAGGGGGCGATGGCCTGTGAAAATTGTTATGTTCCTTCCTTCAATGTCTGTGCAGAAATATTTTACAGCTTCATAAACCGCAAGTAATTATCTGTCAAATGCTGACCATTTACGCTGACCCGTTGATAGTTCTTTGGGGAGGGGAAAAAAAATAAAAAGTGGATTGATTGTGTTGTGTCACCGATGTGCTGTGGAAGGACTGCACTGAATGCAAAATCACTTGCATCTGCAGTAATAGAGATGCAGGCATCTGGCAAACAGTGGACGAGAGTGATGCCATGTGCTAATGCTGACTTGATGATGATGATGATGATGATGATGATGATGATGATGATGAGGTCCCATACTCTGAGGAGCCTAGGGAACTATGTGGGAGACCCACACCGCCGTACTAGGCAAGGCCCTAGTGGAGGTGGTTTGCCATTGCCTTCCTCCAACCGTAATGAGGATGATTGGTGATGATGAAGACAACACAACAACACCCAGTCATCTCGAGGCAGGAAAAATCCCTGACCCTGCTGGGAATCAAACCCAGGACCCTGTGCACAGGAAGCGAGACTGCTACCGCAAGACCACGAGCTGCGGACAATGCTGACTTAAGGTCTTCAAAAGCTCTCACCACGTTGTCAGACAACTGAACTCGGCGATTGCCCAAGGTTTGTTCCCCAGCCAATGCATCAAAGGGGGTTGAATTGCTGCCTCCGTCGGCAGGTTACGACGGTAGAAATTGATGGTTACTAAAAACTGGCATAATTCATGACACGACACTGGGAGAGGTAGATTGCAAATGCAGTCAACCCACTCCTGAAGGGAGCATATACCTTCTGAGGAGACAGTGTACCCCAGAAAAGTGACAGCAGTGCAGTGGAGTTGTGACTTGTCGCTATTGATCTCGACTCTGTTATGTGTCAATAAGTCCTGTATCATGGCCAGGTGGAGTTGATGTTCTCTGTTGGAGGAGGAAAAAATGAGTATGTCATCAAGGTATATGTAACAATATGTGCAGTTAAACAGAAGTGAGTCTATAAAACGTTACCAAGTTTGGGCCGCGTTTCTGAGTCCATTAGGCATGTAACAACATTTGTAGAGGCCAAAATGTGTGATCAACATTGTCTTTGGTATGTCACTCTGTTCCATAGGTATCTGTAAATATGCCTTGCAGCAGTCCAAGACACTGAAGATGCATGCTCCACTAAGTACTTGCGCCAAGTCTTGCATATGAGGTATCAGATAATTGTCTAATACAGTCTGCATGTTGAGGCAGTGATAGTAACCACAGACGCACACTGTGCCATCCTTTTTGGGAACTAAATGTATGGGTGAAGGCCAGTTGCTGCTCAATGGATGAACAATACCTGCCCATAGAAGTTCCTCCACTACAGCCTTAGCAAGGCGTAGTTTAGGTGGCGGGAGTCAGAGCGCTTTATGATGCACTGGTGGCCCGTCTGTTGTGACAATTTTGTGTGTTGTGCCATTTGTGATAGCATTCAGCTGGGCTGGCAAACTCGCTCAGGGGCCATCGCAAATGGGAATCAGTTGCATGCAAGAGTCTCTAACCTAATGTGCCGAGGAAGCTGTCCACGTCGGCAGTGACAAAGTTCCACGAGGTGCGTCTCCGGTGTCAGGGGGTGGGGGCAGTGACAGGCGTTGTATGAGGTATCATGCCTTGACAAGGGCTTGCATAACCGACGATATGACGCGGTTCAGTTTGGCATTGTGAGCGCGGAGATCCTCAACTACAGAGCGCTCGGACTGAAGCTGGGGAATGGAAGTTGTGAGGCTGTCCACTAGTGAAGAGTAATCGATGAGAGCCATGTTGAAATCATTGGGAAGCTGAGGGGAAGGGGGAGGGGGGGCTGAGGAGGTGACTGAACACACAATATGAGTGGACAAGGCGTGGTGCAATAATGCGGCTGACTGGAGGTCTGGAGACAGCCAGAATTGAAAAAGGAAAGCAATGACTAATACTGGGTCGCCACATAGAAGGACCAAGTGAACTGTTTGCCAGGCATGAGTTCAATAGGGAACTCTGCCAAACTGTCGACACAAAGTGGTGATTTATTTGCTGCTCGAAGGAACAGTTTGGCTGGTGCCATGTCCGTAACGGTAAATCTGGGAGGTATGAGACTAACGTCTGCTCTGGTATGGACGAGAAAATCCAAGGTGTACAGACATCCTCGAGAGGTGGGGGATCTGACAGAATGCAACATCTGTGGGCACCCTTGCATGCGTCCGTGAGCCATGGCGCCTACTGCGGCTTACATGCAGCATTTGAGAATGCGCAGGGTGGGCAGCAGTTGCAAGCAGTGTCCCTGTAAGTGGAGTGGAACCAGCATATACGTGAGTCAGCTGTACTCGTCCTGCCAGCAGAAGCGTCAGGTGAGGGGAAGGCGGGGTGGGCAGGTACCAACCTGTTTGGAGTGGGGAGAGGCTCCTCACGATTCCCAATCTTGGCCACTAGATGGCTGCTGTTCCATGTGCTGTCTGTGATATGCATGCGCCCAGCCTCTACCGCCCAACGTTGGAAGTGTACTCACGGGACTACCAACCTCGGCAGTATTAGGCACTGTGCTGTGTGGAGGGAGGTGGCGGTGTCGAATAATGGCATATGCCTGGTCTGCTAGCCATTGTTTATCATTGAGTGGTGCTGTGGTGTGTGGGAGCAAATGTAACTGTAGTTCTTGTGGCAGTTTCACCAACCACAATGCCCAGAGCACTAAGTTCGGCAAGATCTCGGTACTGACCTGCACACGCAAGCATCGTCACAGCTGTGAGGGGGTTCTGTCACCTAAAGTCTCGTCATAAATAATGCTGTGAATCGTATTTCCTGGTGGATGAGAAAGGCGTTCAATGAGTAGTGCATGGGCAGAGGCATATTTGTTGCTCTTGGGTGGGTTCAGCAACAAGTCATTGATGAGATCAGGGTAGTCATGCAGGTGGTTAACTAAACAAGCAAAACGAGTGCTGTCATCTGCAGTACCATGTATTTCCATCATGCTGTCCACCACAGTAAACCAAGTCACTGGATTGTCCATTTGTAATGGCGGCATCTTCAGAAAACGATTGGGGATCAGTGCTCATGGTGCTGTAGGAAAGGCATGAATTGTACAGGGATTCTGCATGGTTTTTACTGATGCAAAATGTGCCTCAGTGACAGGCAATGTGTTGCATTGGACATCTGTTGGCTGTGCAGGTGAGATGTGATATCCAGTTCTTGTTGGCAGGAAATCTGTACAGCCACATGACGAGCATGGCACAGCAGGGGTGTGAGGATCAATGGCCGATGCGGACAATATCTTGAGCAGAGGCGCATAATCGTGATTGAGTGCTGAGTGATAGGGCGGAATCATGGCAGGTGCATCGCCTGAGGCATGCGTGGGGCAGCAGGACGGGTAGGCATATACATGGCTTGGAGCAGTTGACGCAAGTCTCCCTTTGACCAGCACCGACGGTGACACATTAAACGGTGGAACGCTTTCAGGAGGGGGCGGCCATGCATGTGTACTACAAAACTGGATAGCTGTGTGGTCCATGTTGTGCAGTAGAAATGCAGGCGAGGGATTTCCGGGATGTTGTGCTGGAGGAGGTGTCTGCACCGATGTGTACAGTGCCTGGTGTGGTGTGCTGGCGGAGGTTAGGGTTGTCTGGCCAGTTGAAGCAAGCACCAAAGATATGAACAATCTCAGTGTATTAGTAGCACATGGGGTAAAGCATTGCGCTTCACAGTCAAATGTCCATTCTGCAGTCCCAGCATCCTGCACTGCTGGAAAAACTAGAGGTTGCAACACTGTCTATTGGTGGGAAACCGGTGGTACACAGCGAGCGAATGCAATGTATTTTCGCAACTCGAGGTCACCAATGTGGGTTTTCTGACTATAGTGACTAATCGCAAACAGAAAACTCCAACAAATTACAATCAGGCAATTTTATTAAGGTCGTGTAATTACACAAAACATAAGAAAAACACTACAGAAATTCACAACACACACATTGCAACCAAAGTCCACAAGACCTCAACAAAGAACAAGAAGTCCCCAAAGACTGTTTACTCTGCACTTCCTAGGTAGCAGTTACTCATGGTCAATGGTTGCCAAACTTATTTTGCCATTTCAATAATCATTCTTTTTTTTTTTTTATTTTTTAAATTTTTATTTTATTTTTTTTATTTCTTGAACTGTTCTCCTTTTAAGTTTGGCCACTACATTTTCATCAGTGAACTGTGAATTTACTTTCAAAATCTTTTCTTAAAGAATTTATTTTATTTACTAGCGATTCATCAAGAACATTGCCAGGGAGTAACTGAT
Organism: Schistocerca americana; assembly: GCF_021461395.2. Classification (NCBI taxonomy): domain Eukaryota; kingdom Metazoa; phylum Arthropoda; class Insecta; order Orthoptera; family Acrididae; genus Schistocerca; species Schistocerca americana. Next base: position 673,398,428 of record NC_060122.1, read on the forward strand.
GAAAATGAAATTACCTTTAACAAATGGAAATTTTATTCATTAAACCCTTTTCAAAACAAATTTAAAATTTATAACCAGAAAAGCACCCTCGAAATATCAAGATACAATTTTATTTAGAGGCAGAAAGAACAATATTGACAGTATGAGCCTTCGGGCTGAGAAGCTGGCCACTCCCTTTTAACATGGCCGTAGGCACGACCACTCACAACAACCTCTGAAAGATTACACTGCTGCAATCTGCAACTCACCAAATTACTTTAAACTAAAAATTTTAACAACTCACACAAACACATTAACTATGCACCCCATAAGAGGGATGGTAATGATACAAACAATCACACTAAGAAATTATTTGCCACCGAAAGTGCAATTTTGTTTTTAAAAGGACTCATATGGTGGAAGGGTGGCAACTTTATAAAAATGACTATTTGAATAAAACCCATGAAATTCAGACTTACATAAAATGTACAACATGGTCTACATTACACATATACTGCCTCACAAGATGACAGGCAAGATAAAAACATATTTCAGGAATTCGGCCTTTACACCTTAATTTTATTATGAGCAGTTTTCAAAGCTCCATTCACTACATGTAGTGAGGCAGTGCCATGGTGAAACATTTGTAGTTGATTATCTTCTTCATAAATAAGAAATGCAACATCTTCAAGTTCACAATTGGCCCAGCCTTTGAAATTTGAACTATATTCTTAGGTGACAAGTTCAGAAAACTTAACTGTAAATCAGATGTGGCAGAATTATAGGTATTAAATATCTTTTAGATGTAGACTGGTTTTGATCTTGTTCATCTCATTTCAGAAACAAACTACCAAATCCATGCATCCCTTCTGGATAACTCTTTTTAAACACTCATCTTATGGTGTGTGAAAGAATCCAACTTCCTTACTTTGATAGCTAGGAGATTCTAGAAATGAGGGCCAAGTCCTTAAATAATTATACATGACAACTTATCCTTGTGTATCTGTATTGTTTTGCCAACCAAGCCATCAGGAAACATAATTTGGAATATGTCTGTTGTGCTTCCAAAACTTCTTGCTGAAGAATGAGTCATGACTTTATTCATAGCCCATACAATTTAAGATTTTACTATCACATCAATAACTAAAAAATGTTTGAATGAGTTTGTTTCGGAACTCTCTTCAACTGAAGCTCTGGAAGCTGCAGCAGGCCCAAGTGATAGTAATTCATTACTGCTATTCAAATTCTGTTCAGAAGAAACTTGTGACTGTGCTGGCACTATTTTTACTACAGCAAAACACAATTTGTTTTGTTGCCTTGAAACTAATGAATGAACCAATGCTGAATGTCTGTTTCCTCTTTCACGTGTTTTTACACATGAAATACCATTGGCACCGGTGCCGAAGTCACATTTACACAAACTGCTCAGAGATGCCAATTTACAGTCTGTGAGTCATACTAATATGACATGGGAAATGTTTTGGCTAGCAAGAAACAGATTTTTCTCTGATCGTCCTTAACATCCTTAAAATGAAAATTACATCCTGTACATGTGCTGGCGGATAACTCGTTACTGTGAGACTGTGGGATTAATCTGTGTCATCATGTGGTCAATGTTGTCACAATAGTTAAGTTTTAGCATCTACGTCTGCTTCTTCATTCTCATTTAGATCTGGCTCTGGTTATGGTCTCTCTGGTAGATGGATTGGGGCGTGGATATTTCCTACTAGTGTTTGGGTTTATTGTGTCATGAGATCGGGGTGTATGTTGAGGGTATTTTGTGTAATGGTTTAGGGAGTAAGGACGGGGGAAGGGGGAGGGGGTACATTTATTTAAATCTGGGTTTGTTATTTATTCTGGGATTAGTTGTTAATATGTTTTTCATATCTTGTGAGTGGATGATAATGTGCTTGCCATAGATTGCTCTCAGTTTTACAAGGCATGTTTGGAATTGGGCATTCCTGCTAATTAACAGACAATGTCTGAGGGTGTTCTAAAAGTCAAGTTTGAGAACACTTCAGATAAGTCATCATTCAATAGAGTATGGTCTGAATATGGTTGTGTGAAGTAGTCTGGCTAGTTCTAATGTTTTTGATGCTGATTTAAAGTGGGAAGTCAACGTACAAACTTCCCACTTCTTTTATATGAGATGACTTACTTGAGATTTGCAGCCGATCTTTGCTGGGTAGCTGGCTGCTGGAAAACTCTCTTGACTTCTTCTCTGTAGAATGATGCTAGCTACAGGAATATTTAAGCCTCTCTCTTTACTTGTGAAATAAGTAGATACACAAACTTTACTTTTTGTCAACCAACGGTATATTTGAACTCCATACAGAATAAAATTCTCACTTTCCACATACATATATGACTTCCCGTGAGTCACTCGCTCCATCCAATGTCAGAAACAAATTTAATTTCGTTTATAAAAGAGTTGGCTTAATAACCATGACTATACTTCACATGGATCATAAAATAGGTCTTGCCTCTAACAAGGCTGGATTAAGAGTCCCCAAGATTACTTTTTCAACTGTTCTTCTTTCACATAACAATAGTCAATGACACTATAGGCACAGAGCTGCATATAGATTCCATGGTTCTTCCATACACACACACTAACACATCTATGGATTGCCTAACAGGTACTTGGTACCGTTCGACCGTCATGTCCATTTTCTTCTCGTGACTAACTTTAAACCTGCTCACATAAACATGTGATGTGCAGTGAGTAGGATTCTACCATCCCACACTCATATCTAGAATATTGTGTTTTCAAATGGTAGAAGGCTGAGTGGTTCTAGAATTTATACAGAAATTCTCGAATCTCTACATATCCCCCCTTGAGATTGAACACACAATTTTTTATACATAATCATTATGCAACTAATATCACACATAATAACATTTTATGATTCAACAGTACACATTTCCTTTCTTTCGATAACTATGAACAATGTTTCACTTACTGTTTCACTATTCATTCTTATTTAACTTTGACATTAAAACATGAGCATTCACTCGAGGCTTTAGTCAGCTTTCTTAACAATTAGGAATCATGAGGACTCTATTTTCTTTTCAATCAAAAACTTCAGGTGTTTATGACACACGAACAATCTATTTTCTATTTTCATCCTTTGTACTACCTTTTCCTTAGTAGGTACTATTTTCACTTCTTCTTTTTTTTTTTTAACTCTGGGCGAACTGGAAGTGTTCTTTTGGACACTCATTTATTTACACGAAACTTAATAATGCTGGTCTTCCTAAGAATTCACACTTTCCAGATAATCCCTACAAAATTTGTGACAATTCTGGTAGGTACGCCCCTTATAAAACATCCCTATTTTTTAGGCCAGAGGTCATCCTATCTCCATGTAGTAGGTATGCCTGCCCTTTATACTTAGTGAATGTCCCCCCCCCCCCCCCCCCCCCCTTATCTTTCTGAGTAGGTCTCACGGTTCATTACCCTAGTATACATTTCTATGCATAGCATAATTAAGTATTTTCTGATAAAGATATAAATCTATCTTAAGCTTCACATTTATTCTTTGTACATCAATTACTCCCTAGTGTCCTCCCCTACTTATCAACTTTTATACTTTCAATAGATACAATGTCAACATATACTATTCTCGTCCTACTATCCTTCAATTCAACAGAGTTTTTAGTGCACTGACATTGCTCACACCTTTTTCTTAATTATCCATTGTTCATCACTATTTTATAGTTGGTCATTATGTATGAACACCTCTCCTTATGTATATTTGATGTAGAACCATCATAACCCCCCATATATGTGCGCATAATACCCTATGTACACACCGTCATAACTTCCCATGTATGTGCACATAATTCCCTACGTACACACCTTATCCTCTACAACACTTGGCGATTCTCACATGGTGACAGGCTTTGTCTTATATAATTTAATGTTTGCGTAGAAGTGTACATTTGTGTGTATGTGGATGTATGTTTGCGTAGTCTGATCCTTCGCCCTTCTTATCGAAAGATAATATGTAGGTTAATAGTAACCAAGGAAATAAGTAAGAATTTCAGCAATAGAAGTTTATGAATGTGGAAAGAGAGAAAAGATAGACAGGCCTCAAGATGAGAAGTAAGAAAGGAACAAATAGATGTGGTTGCTAGGATCAAAGAAGAGAAAGAAGATAGCCCCAAAGACAGGAAACCTTTCCCACCCTGCTTCCCCATGGTCCTTACCTCTCAGGTACTTGAGTGAGATGCCAGAGGAGGTTTGTGTTAAATTGTCTCCTACAGAACAGACATGTCTCACCTTCACCCTTTGAGGTCCCCGAAGGAAATCATATAAAATTATGGAAACAGCAAATGAAGAAGACTCAGGCCCACTTGTTTGTGAGGGTTGTTTGAAAGGTGTGATGAGTGTTTTGTGTTAGTCATGATTTATCTGTTCTTGTAAACAATGCTTTTGTAACACCCACATGATAAATTTTTGGCTACAGTGCGACGAGAGGAAATTATGCCTCTAGCAGTTACAAACATTGTCTATTCGACATATCAAAAAATAGTGAATTAATTATTTATATAATCTTCTATGATGTAACTGCACATATTGATGTGTATCACACAAAGACAATGATAATTGTAAATTCCTTTTATGATCTGCGTTTGTCTTCCTTTGTTTTTACCTTTTGTTGGTTGGTTTTTGTAGGTTCAGCATGCAAGACGCATATCAAACTGAGGTCTGTTAAGAATTTATAATTATTTGTTAATTATTACTTGAAAATAGAGTTCATTATTATTATAAACATGAGTGAATAATTATTTGTAACTGTAATTCCTCTCTCAGTAAGTGTTATCTGTGTTAATTGTTTCTTTCTGCTGCAAGGAGCGCAGCCATTGATGATAGTGATTTGTATCGCATTTTTGTCTGTGTTTTCCTTAGAAACAAATCAAATGTTTGCTTGATGAAGTCTAAATAGTGCACAATACGAAAGTAGAGTTTGTGTAAAGTTCAATAAGCGTTTAAAATACTTATTTGCTCTAACAATAGAAAGTCTCTATCAATTGTCTGCCGCCATCTTCACAATTATCACAGTGGCAAATTCAAATTACGCAACTCTGTAGCCATAAATGCTGAACGTAATACAAATGTGTAAAAAAAAAGGTGCACTGGTGGTCCCAAACTCATTTTAATGAAAATAATTCGAGTCAGATTGGTTCTTTAAAAACAGTGCTCATAGCACGATCGTTATAACAAACTTTTCTAGCTGATGTATGGAGCCGAAATTAATTACGCACGAGTTGCGAAGAATATTGTTTCAGGTAACATACGTCAGTGTTGTGCGCAGCTGATATTCGGTGGTTTTAATGATCATTTTGCTGAAGATAACTGCTTCCATGTTAATCAATAGTTGTATAGAATCTGTTGTATGAACTGCGATTTAGTGACACTTACACAACTTACAGACAACACTTTAACACAACGTTAACTTGGAGTTCTTTAGCAACTTGACCAAATCTTTAGCTGGGAGAAAAATTATGTAGTAATTACTCAGTGTAATAAAATAAGATTATCATTTTCATTTACAAATTAGTTAAATACCAAACCACTGAATAACACAGCGAACGCCACACTTTTAGCTACATTACCCAATAATTAATACAAACCCTCCCATCTATATCACATCTCATAAAAGGTATAAAATACTCTATACAAAATAGAAAAATTGTACACTTCAGTATAACAATTGTTCAACACCGAAAACAACTCAAGATCTGACAGTCGTCACTCCGCCTATTAACTCAGAATAGTTTAAGATTTTAAAGGAATTCGGTGGAGGAAACTATTTGCAAAAACACCGAAAACAACTCAGGATCCGATGGTCGTCACTCCACCCGTGCACTCAGAATGTTAACGTCCCTGGGGGATAGATGACTCCGCCCTGGTCCCATGGATCTGATATTAACTTTTCTTGTGCATTGGCAGACCAGTAATTTTCTTTAAATTTATTTTGAAAGTCTTCCCAAGAGGAAAAATTCTCAATATTTACTGTGCCCCATTTTGAGGCTTCCCTTGCTAGGTACGCCACCGCAAATTCAATCTTCTTGGAATCTTCCCAATTTTTTGGCCAAGATTGGTTAAATCATTTTAAGAAATGGGTCGGATGTACCTCTCCGTCCAGCTTAAACTTAGAGAATTGTCTAGATAACCCTGAATTAGCTCCCCACTGAAAATCAGTCACAGCTTCACTAGTTAATACAACTTGAGGTGAAGATACCCTTTTTTCTACTTTATCTTGGATAAGCTTACTCTCTTTACACAGGTTTGTGATTGAATAATCACTACGAATTCATTATTCTTATCTACACTCTCATTCACAGTATTCAATCCCTGCTTTACAGCATTAAACTTAACATTGCACACATTTTCAAAAGATCCTAACTTTCAATTAATTTCAGATTCCACATTATTACATTTGTCCTCAATGTTAAATTCTAACCTTTTTGATAAATCTTGGAAATTGTCATTCTGTTTCTGACCAAGGTCAATAAACATTTGATTTACAGGAATGGTCAAGGAATTAGTCAATTCATTCTTTAAATCTATTTTTAAATTCCCTACTCTACTATTTAAGGTGTAAAATTCAGTCTTAAGAGGACCCAAGCCTTCGCACAGATTACTAAATTCTTTGATTTGTGAGTCGACTTTGGCATTTAGCAAACCTAGATTTGTCGCCTAACTATTTAGAGTTTCACTCTGGGCATTTAGAGTTTCCCTCTGAGCATTCAAAACTTCACTCTGGGTATTTAATTGTGAATCAAACGATTTTAACTTAAGACTCTGAGCATTTAAAGCTTCACTCTGGGTACTTAATTGAGAATTTACCAAGCCTAATTCTTTCCTTAGAGTCTCATTCTGAACATTTGATTGCAGACTCTGAGCTTTAATTAAATTAATCAACTCAGCCCAGTGTGGCACTTCTTTATTAACTTTCATAGCCATAGCTTGTTCTTGAGTTTCCGCAACTTTTGTTGTGTATTATCCATGCTTTTGTATGCTTTAGCCCTAGTAAGCATTTAAAACTAACTTTAAATACTATAATTACACAAAGATTGAATGTCCTGATGATATGAAAATTGTCTGAACACAGACAGACAGAATGGGACACAACATAACAGAGTCAACTACAGAGATGGCAGAAAATTCTGGACAAAATTTAAACACTGAGAGCACAAAGGCAAATAACTAACAGCATACTAACAGTCAATAATGTCACAAAAACCACTGACCACAAGCAGTGCTACAGGATGCTCACTCATTTCCAGAAAAAGACAGATTTGACCAAAACTCCTGGCTGACATTTGAGGCAGAGCTTCCAGGTAAGTAGTTAATTCCATAATAATTGTCAATTAAGTTAATATTACACTGTAAGGAAGTTAGAGTCTATTTAATATTATCTATTGAAGGTTTCATTTGTTCCAAAGAAAATCTCAAAAAAATAATAAATAAATAAAGCATAATCTAAGGGTTTGTTTCTGCAGACCACATACTGATTGCTTAAGTATTAAGTGAAGAAATTAGATTGTTTCCATTACACATGTATGTCTTCTTGAGGAATTAAAGGTTTTAAGAGTGATCTTTTATTTCCCTTCAAAACGCAGAAATTACATATCGCTCATATGTGATCTTAGGACTAATTTTTCGAGTATACAGGTTTTCATTTTTAATGTTAGTTTAAGTGCATTACATTACTATATTAATAGTATACACATATATTAGTGTTCCACGTAACTTTAGTGACTCTTGTGATCTGTAGCTATTACAATATTGCCTAGATAAATTTTGTAAAAATTTTGTAAACAACTATGAGCAAAAAAGGTATGAGCTGCCATAGAAAAGTTAGTTCTGGGGTTCTGTGCAGCTGTTGTGATAGATGGTTACATGGGGGGGAATATAGTGGCATGGGAACTGGGGGAGTAAATGGGTTTCTTCCATGGTATCGCAGAGCATGTTCAAGAGATAGGAAAATAGCTGAACAGGAAGGGAAGATTAGAGACCTCAAGGCTGAACTGGATAGTGATAGGGAGGAACTGTTAAGTAATGGGGGGAGAAGGGTGAAGGGAGGTGGGAAGTGGTAGCAAGGAACAGGGGTCACTGAAAGAGAACAGTATCTGACAGTTTCAACATTGGCACAAACAATAGATTTGCCTTGCTACCTCAATTAACTAAGATGCTCAAGTAGATGCAAGTGTAGTCAGCACTCAACAGACTGTCACTAAGAAACCAACTGTTTCAAAAAAGTAGGAAGTAGGAGGAAAGTTCTGTTGTTAGGTAGTAGCCATGAAAAAAGTGTGGGCCCGATCTTACAGGAATAATTAGGTGACAGGTACCAGGTCACAAGTATTTTCAAGCCCAGTTCATGTCTTAGCCAGGTGATAGAGGATGTACAATCATTGTGCAAGGGTTTTACAAAGCAGAATCATGTTGTGGCAGTTGGTGGAGTGGGGAACAGTATTTATAGGGATCAGGGCTACATACTATGTGTGACCTGGTAAAAATAGCATCTGCAACGAACCATACAAGTGTTGGCCTGGATCCTGCTTGCATGCAGTATGATCAGCTCCAATTGAACAGCTCTGTCAGGAGGGTCAATATGGAGCTAGATCAGCTGCTTAGGGCAGCTACTTTGTCAAGTGTAGGTTTGCTTCTTGTTGATGGTATTGGTAGGTGGGACTTCACAAAACATGGCCTGCATCTCAGTAGGAAAGGGATGGGTAAATTGTCTGGGATGATAGCAAAATCATTAATGAGGGACACTCACACTCATAGGAGTACATCTTTTTCAGGCTTAGATCAGTGTCCAGTCATCCAACATTGATTGAAATTAAACTTAATGGGAAGCTCAAACAAGCAGGTACTAGAGATCTTAAAATATCACAAGATTCTATGACAGTACAGTGAAAAATAATGGAGGAGGAGGTGATTAGTGTTTAACATCCCGTCGACAATGAGGTCATTAGAGGTTGGAGCATAACCTTGGGTTAGGGAAGGAAATCGGCCATACCCATTCAAAAGAACCATACCAACATTTGCCTGAAGCGATTTAGGGAAATCACGCAAAACGCAAATCAGGATGGTCAGATGCGGGTTTGAACCATTGTCCTCCCAGATGCATATCCAGTGTGCCAACCACTGCGCCACCTTGCTCAGTGAAAAATAATGTTAGTATGCCACACAATTCTCATAAAAGCACAGTAAAAAATAATGTTAATGTATTGCATCAGAAATCAGGAAACTACAAAACAAAGTAGATGAGCTTCTTGTTTGGTTAGAAGATTTAGAAACCGATGGTGGAATAGATGTACTATGCCTGTCTGAACATCATATAGTCACAGACATGGTAAATGTTGGCGGATATAAGCTTTCAACACATAGGCTCAAATCTGTCATAGTATGAAAAATTTGGAATCTAAAACAAATTGTGTAGAGCAACCTACAGAAGCATGTGTGTGTGCTTAAACTAATTAATGTACTTTTATAATTGTAGCTGTGTATTGATCCCCATTGCGAAATTTTCAGCTATTTTCAAAAAACTTTGATTCTTTTTTGTGCTATCTGACAGACAAAGGAAAGCAAATTATTGTTTGTATGGATTTCATTGTTGATTTTCTGAAAGACTCCAATAGAAAGCTTGACCTCGAAGTGTTACTTGATTCTTTCAATTTGACATAAGTTACTGATTTTCCTACTCGGGTGGTACAGGAAAGCAGCACACTGATGATAATGTTTTCACAGATCAAGATAAATTTAATCAAATAAAAACTTTTCCTGTTAAGAATGGTCTGTCTGATCATGATGCACAGCTTGTTACAGTATATGACATAGCTGCATACAGTAATGCAAAACAGTCCTCCAAAATAGTGCGTTCAGTTAACATTTAATGACTGAAAATTTTGGGGAAAGCTTGCAACAGTTAGACTGGGAAGAGATGTGCAGGGAACCTGGTGCTAATTTAAAATTTAACCTATTTCATGATACCCTTGTTAGTATATTTGAAAACAGTTTCCCTAGAAAATAGGGAAATATAATTGTAATAAACCATCTAAGAACCCATGACTTACTAATGGGATAAAAAATCTTGTAAACAGAAAAGGGAAATGTAACTTATAGCAAGGAGGAGTAATGATCCAGAAACAGTGAAACATTATAAAAACTACTGCAGTGTACTAAGAAAAGTTTTTAAAAAGTCCAGAAGTATGCACTTTATGTCTGAGATTAGCACCTCTGATAATAAAATTAAAGCAATTTGGAATATTATTAAAAGGAAGCAGGTCCACTGAGAGCACAGGAAGACTGTATTTCTATCAAACTAAGAGAAAAGTTTGTTAACAAAAAGTCAGAAGTAGAAAAATTTTTTAATAATCATTTTTTAAGTATTGTAGAAAAAATAGGATTCAGCTATTCATTAGAAAATGCAAGACAGTGTATGGAAGAGGCAAGACCTATGCAGTCTGATAAAACTGAAATTCAACCCACCTTTCCTGCTGAAATTAGAAAAATAATAAATTCACTCAAAAGTAAAAGCTCACATGGAATTGATGGCATTTCCAATGTTCCTGACAGATAAGTAGGACTTTCAGGCACATATGCAGTAGCTCACTGAAACAGGGCATTTTTCCAGAAAGACTGGAAAATGCTATTGTTAAACCAGCACATAAAAAAGAGGATAGGTCTGGTGCTAACAACTACTGCCTAATCTTACTTCTGACAGTTTTATCCAAAATTCATGAAAAAGTAATGTATTCAAGAGTAGGATCATATATTTGTAAAAATGAAGTACTAATAAAATGTCAATTTGGTTTTTAGACAGGCATTTTCAAAAGAAAATGCTATATATGTTTACACTGATCAAATATTAAATGCTTTGAATAGCAAACATCACCCGCTGGGATGTTTTATGAACTCTCAAGGATTTTTTTAAAAAAAATGTGTGAATCATGAAATTCTTGTAGATACGCAGATATTTATTTAAGGAACTCAAGATATTCACAGTACCTTTGCAATACATATATTCACTTATGAAATTTATTATTAATTACCCATCCCAGTTTAAAAATGATAGTGAAGTATGTAACTACAACACTAGATGAATGACAACTCCTTCTACTCAATAGATGAATTTTGAGATATAAGGTAGTAAAAAAAAAAAAAAAAAAGTAAAATAAAAAAAAATTTCAGGTTAACCCCGCCATACAGGCCTATCCCACCACTGCTGTCCACCCTGTGTGTTGCATAACAAGTTTATTGCTTGAAATCTGGACTGGTGTTTTTGTCAGTCCAAGTTTCTGCACATCCTGTGATGTCAATGTTGCGAGTATTGTCATCAGTAGAGTCTTTTTAGTTTATGCCTGGGTGGTGCCTGGAGTTCCGCCTGGCGATCGCTTCAGACCGGCTGTTCAGTCTTCTGTCCATGCCCGCAAGTTGCACTGCCATGCTGCTCCAAGTGTTCGCTTTTCTATCTGCATTCACTGCAGCTGTCTCCCTTGGTGATGTCAACCTCTCAGTGTTCTGTAGTTATTCCGCACTTGCAAGACATAATCACTGCAACTCATGCTGCTGCTGGAGCTCCATATTATGTCAATTCCTGCTGCAACAGCCTCCAGTGGTGGAGACCGGCTTCTGGTGCTCCATATTCGATCTGCTTCCATGAGGCGTGATAGCTGAGCTCTGAGGATATGGATGTTGTTCCATATTTCATCCCCACCTGCTGTGACTGTCTCCCATGATGGTGGCTGCCACCTTGTGCTCTGTTTGTTGTTTGATTTACATATGCAGTTACCCAAGGTTCATCACTGCATTTGGGAACTTTTACCTGGTGTTTCCATACTAGTTCAAATGCTGGAATTCACACAGTGCTGCTTTTTGGTATCCTTCTTATCAAGTGATTAGGTTTTCCACCATCTTGATTTCAACTGATTCATAGATCAGATTAGATTCATTTTTCATGCCATAGATTCAAAATTGAAATGATTACCATGGGTGTGGAACAAGTCAGAAAGTATAACACAAAAAACATTTGAATATAACACACACTACCCTGATCATCTGTCAGGAGCTTGTCAAAATAGATGAATACCTTACAGTAAACTGGAACTGAGAATGTTTGCAGAATTAATACACTGACAAAATGAAACATAGTTATGCACTTTTTATAAATTTATCATATACAAAATACCTAATCTTGACTGTTGTGACCTAGTGCTGTCAAGACTGAAATCTAACAGACATTTTTACTTAAGCTGGCCTAACAGTCCCTGTTAAAATATTCATTTATAGAGTAGATGGAATTGCCTATCAAACAGTCTTTAAACTCTGTTAAAACTGTCCTTTACCTGAAACCAAATTTTTAATGGTTGCTGCCAATTTATTGAAAATGTGTGTTCCTGAATATTGGACCCCTTTTTGGACCAAGGTAAGTAATTTTAGATATTTACGTAGATTGTTCTTATTCCCAGTATCGATACTATGTATTGAGCTGTTGGCTGGAATTAGAGCTATATTACTTTCAACAAATTTCATTAAGGAATAAATACACTGTGAGTCAATGGTTAGAATACAAAGTTCCTTGAACAGGTTCCTACATGATGTTCTTGAATTAAACCACAAATAAGTCTTATTATATGCTAAAAACCTTAGCTCGGTTTGATGAGTGATCCCTAGAATATGATCCCATACGACATAATAGAATGAAAGTAAGTAAAGTATACAAGGTTTTTTATATTTATGCCTACTACATCTGGCAACATTCGAACTGCAAATACAGACTTGTTTAGGGACGTCAGCAGTTCTGTAATAAGCTTTCCCAACTGAATTTATTATCGAGTTGTATCCCAGAAATTTAACACTGTTAACATCTTCAATCTGCATATCTTCATATGTTTTACGCATGCTGAAAGAAAATCTCTTATAGATTCTGAACTGCAGTTAGTGGGTCTTTTCAAAGTTTAATGAGAATGAATTAGCTTTAAACCATTCATTAATGTCAGTGAAAATTTGGTTAGCAGCAGTTTTGAAATACGTAATTAACATGCAACTTATTGCGATGTTTGTATCAACTGCAAATAAAACAAAATTAGCATCTGCCACCATAGCAGATGAGAGGTCATTAATGGATACAAGAAAAAGTGATGGACCCAAGATGAAACCTTGAAGAACACCACATGTAATTAATTCCCAATTAGGTGGAGACTGACTGCTTACTGCACAGATATTTCACAACAACACTCTCTGTTTCCTGTTAGATGGATAAGACTCAAACCAGTTTGCAGCACTGCTGGTGACACCATAATATCGTAATTTACTTAAGAGAGTGCTATGATTTAAAGAGTCAAAAGTTTTTGACAGGTCACAGAAAATGCCAGTAACCTCTAATTTGTTATCTAATGAATTAAGTACATTTTCACTGTATGTGTAAATAGCTTTCTCTTTATTTGAACCCATAAGAAACCCAAACTGTGACTTGGACAATATATCATCTGCAGTCAGATGCTGAAGGTGACTGTTGAACACAACCTTTTCAAATAGTTTTGAAAAAACTGGCAAAAGTGAAACTCATTGATAGTTTGATGGTATCTTTTTATCCCCCTTCTTGTAAAGAGGCTCAACTTCAGCATATTTTAGACAGTCTGGAAATGTTCTATTGATAAGAGATAGTGTACACAAATAACTTAAGATAGAACTCAACTCACATGAGTACTTTGCTTAACTTCATTGATATGTTACCATAACCACTAGAATACTTAGATTTGGAGGATTTCATGGTGGATGCTATTTCTTTGGGAGCCATAAGTGTCACTTCCATTTTACTGAAATTATTTGTAAAGACTGGCCTCAGATACTCTAGTGCCTGTTTACTGAACCTGATAACCCCAAGGTACCTGTTAGAGAAACAAAGTGTTTGTTTAGGAGGTTTGCAACACTACAGCACTTGTCAGCAATGTCTCATTTATTTTTAGAGCTATCTATTCCTCTTCCTTTATAGCCCCATCTGTCTCTGTTTATTTTATTTTTATTAACACATCAAGTTCCATAGGACCAAATTCAGGAGCAAATTTCCAAGGTCATGGAACAAATCAGTACATGAAATTACAACATAAAAATAATAACAGATAAAAATAAAATGTTATGATCCTGAAAAAAGTCAAGCCGTAAGTTCAAGTAAATGCAATTAACAACACAAGAACCAGTTTAATTTTTCAAGGACCTTCTTGACAAAATAGAAGGAATGACCCATGAGGAAACTCCTTAGTTTCGGTTGGAAAGCATGGGGATTACTGCTAAGGTTTTTGAATTCTTGTGGTAGCTTACTGAAAATGGGTGCAGCAGTGTGCTGCACACCTTCTGCACAAGAGTTAAGGAACTCTGACCCTAAATGCAGGTTTGATATCTGCCGAGTATTAACTGAGTGAAAGCTGCTTATTCTTGGGAATAAGCCAATATTGTTAACAATAAATAACAGTAAGGAATATATATATTGAGTGGCCAAAGTCAGAATACCCAGACTCGTGAAGAGGGGTCGACAAGAGGTTCATGAACTTACACCACTTATTGCCCCAACTGCCCATTTCTGAGCTAAAAATATCCTTATAGAATGGGAAGAGTTACCCCAAAATATAATACCATGCAACATAAGCGAATGAAAATAAGCAAAGTAGGCTAATTTTCTTCACTACCTCCCAAATAGTTTTTATTTTGTTGCATGATGCAATTATCTTTTTCTCATAATAGAGGTGCTTAGATTTCTTGATTATTTGCTTCGATGTCTTGCAGTATTCTTTGTAATGCATTAAAATGCTAATGCCAGCTCTATTCCTAGATATTAGATATACTCTCCTTCATGTCCCACATAATACCTTTATTCCTTGGGTAATCCATTGTTTATTTTTAGACTTTTGCTTGATTTGAGTTATCTTTAGGGGAAAACAATTTTCAAAAGAGGAAGTAACTTTATTAATGAAAGCTTTGCATTTTCCACCTGAGTCAGAAGTACTGTAAACATCTATCCAGTTCATGTCTTTGAGCAATCTCCAAAAATTCTCAATTTTTGACTGATTTATTACCTTCCTGTGCTCTGATTTAATAGATTTTTTACCCTGACAAGTTACAAAATTTAACACAAGATGCTGCATGTCATGATCAGGTAGCCCATTTGCCGTTGGTTTTGTGATATAATTTTTTTCCCTTGATTTGTCTACAAAGGTATTATCAATAGCAGTTTCAGAGCATTTACATACCCTATTTGCAAAGTTCACAGGAGGAATCAAATTGAATGATGTTGCTACTGGCTGCAATAATTGTTCACTGACAGAGCTTTTCAATAAATCCACATTAAAATCACCAGCAACCACTATTTCCTTGTTTTTTTACTGTGAGACAGAACAACAGAGCTTTCAGATTTTTTTGAAGAGCTTGAACTTTCCTGATGGTGCTCTGTATATACTTATTATTATAAAGGACTTATTGTGAAGTACCACTTCTGTTCCACAAGCTTCTAAGTGCTGCTCTGAGCAAAATTTATTAATATCAGTAGCCTTGTAGTCAAAACAGTTTCTGACTCCTCCTTTTTCCATTTTTTCTCTACAGAAGTATGAAGCTATCCTGGTTCCTGTAACATTTAACATATCTATACCAGTGATCACAAGATGTTCATAGAGGGAAATAAAATTAACTGGTTTGCTCAACTCTAATTCTTAACACAAATTAGCCACTCATTAAGCTTACCCCTTAGTCCTCAGATATTCTGAGGCAATAAAATGTCATTGATGGCATTATCACTGACTCCAGGGCTTTCAGCCAGGCTCCTGGTTTTATCACAGTGCAGGGCATGTTTGCACTCCAGGCTGTGTTCTGCTATTACTGATTTTGTGACCTGCCCTAGCCTAGTATGTCTTGGGCAATACTTGTATCTTCCATTTACTGTTCTAGTGGTTTGACTGATAAAAGACATACCACATTCACAAGGTATGTGGTAACTACCAGGTATTCTTAACCAAAGATCATCCTTGACCATTACAAGATGAGCCCTGATTTTGAAACTTCCTGGCAGATTAAAACTTTGTGACCGACTGAGACTCAAACTTGGAACCTTTGCCCTTTGCTGGCAAGTACTCTGCCAACTGAGCTATCCAAGCATGACTCACAACCTGTCATCACAGCTTTAATTCTAGGAGTACCTCATCTCCTACCTTCCAGACTTCACAGAAGCTCTCCTGCAAACTTTGCAAGACTAGCACTCCTGGAAGAAAGGATATTGTGGAGATATGACTTAGTCACAGCCTGGGGGATTGTTTCAAGAATGAATTTTCACTCTGCAGCGTACTGTGCACTGATATAAAAGTTCCTGGCAGATTAAAACTGTGTGGCAGACTGAGACTCAAACTCAGGATCTTTGCCTTTTGCAGGCAAGTGCTCTCCCAACTGAGCAGCCCGAACATGACTCGTGACCTGTCCTCACAGGTTTACTTCTCCCAGTGCCTCATCTCCTACCTTCAAAACTTCAGAGAAGCTCTCCTTTAAATCTTGCAAGACTAGCACTCCTCAAATAAAGGATACTGTGGAGCTATGGCATAGCCACAGTCTGGGGGATTGTTACAAGAATAAATTTTCACTCTGCAGTACAGGGTGTGCTGATATGAAACTTCCTGACAAATTAAAACTGTGTATCAGACCATGTGCTTCTGTTTAGTTTGGATGATGTGAGATGAGTAACTGGCAGAAGTAAAGATGTGAGTTGGGGTCGTGAGTCATGTTTTGTTAGTCCAGTTGGTAGTGCACTTGCCCACAAAAAGCAAAGGTCCCGAGTTTGAGCCTTGGTCCAGCATACACTTTTAATCTGCCAAGAAGTATCATATCAGTGCACATTCTGCTGCAGAGTGAAAATTTATTCTAGAAGTCCTGATTTTGTTTGGCAGATGGAACGCACTTTTGAGTTCACGTTTCTTCAGCATTCCATTGATCTTGGCAGAGACAGGACCTGCTTACAGTAGAAAAGCTACCTCCTTGGTCTCTTCTGCTTGCCACTCTTCTAGTGTATCAGGTCATCTGTCAGTGAACACTTGTTGATGTTCTAATTATGTTGTCAAGCTGCCAGAGTCAGAAAGTGTCTTCGCTCAGTGTACAAGTGTTGCACCCCAGTTTTCTGTGCTGGGTGATGGCAACTGTTAGGTTGTAGATACAGATTGGTGTGTGTTGGATTTTGAGACACACAGTTGCCAGAGGTGCCATCTTCCTTCCTCTTTACCAAGACTTCCATGAATGCAACTTGACCATCTTTCTTTAGCCCCATGGTGAACTCTATGTTGAGATGTAATGAATTCAGATGGTCCAAGAACTCATCCACTGTGTTTCCTGGCCAAGGGACAAGCTGACAAACATGTCAACCACATATCTAAAGAAACATGTCAGCTGGTAGGTTGCAGTTGCAAAGGCCTCGTTCTCAATCTTCTCCATAAACAGACTGGACATGGGGTACTCATTGGCACTCCTTCAGTATGCTCATGGGATTGCCTTCCATATAGGAATTAAGTTGATGTTCAAATCTGCTTGAAAAGATCTACCAAAGTTCTGTCAAACCTCCCACCAATCAAATCAACTGTGTCGTGGAGTGTTACTTTTGTGAACAGGGACACCACATCGAAATTGACTATGAACTGGTCAGAAGAAAGCAAGTTTATGAAGAGGAAATGGAAAAATTGAAGTAACAAGGGGAAAAAATTGTGATTAGTCTAGTTCAAATACTCTCTTAAAACAAAATATTCCAATATAATAACAATATCACCCCCCCACAGTCTGCATGTTTGGGCTAATCTCAGGAACTACTGTAGGGATTTTGATATGGTTTTCACTATAGACAGATCAATGAGGAAGATTTGTGTAAATAATTTATAAATATTTTGTGCACACTGGTCGAAGTATGATGAATTAAAGTCCCTCGCCACTACAAAAACAATGTAATTGGCATACCTTCGAGTCTGATAGAGGGTGCTTAGTACCAATGTTACATGGTAGAGGATGCTATGTGCTAGTTTTATTGTGGTGGAGGATACTTTGTGCTTTGTACTGATGTTAAGTAGCAAAGGGTGCTTCTTACCAACTTCCATGACAGAGAATATTTTGTACTTGCCTGATAGAGAGAGGTTCGCCCTTTTGCATGGTGACGAGTGCTCTGTACCGATTGTGTGTGGCAGAGGATACTTGGTACGAGGTGTGTGTCATAGGGTGCTTTGCATTGATGTTGTGTGGCAGAGGGTGCATCATTCCAAAGCTGCATGGCAGAGGGTGCTTTGTACCAGCATTGCACAGTAGAAGGCAATTGTAGCATTGTAATGGTCCAGGAGGTGCTTCATATGATGCTGTGTGGCAAACAGTACCTCTTACAAACTTTACATGGTAGAGGATGTCAAATTAAAGACCTTTCAGCCATCAAATTTCAAACCCTATTTTATTTGACAACCGGTTTCAGCATTTTACTACGCCCTCTTCAGTCCCCTGACTGATGAGTAGAAAGAATCTACCTAGGTTGTAACCAAAAAAGGGGCCGGCAATACTGGTATTAGTAGATATTTGCTACAGTGATTATTTCAACCATCACCTGCCGACTGTTTGATCACAACTGAGACAGATTCTTCCTACATATCAGTAAGGGGCCTGAAGGTGGCATAGTAAAATGCTGATTGACATCCTCTATTGAACAGCTGATTCCTGCAACCACCTCTATAAAGATGGGCATACAGAGACTTTACATGGTAGAGTGTGCCTTGTACCACATGATGAGGGAGAGTTATATTGTATAGAGTGCTTCATATCAATGTTTTCAGTGTTTCATGGCAGAGGGTACAGTCTACCCATGTTGCATGGCAGAGGTCCTTCGTAGTGACGTTCTGATGGGAAATGAAGGAAAATGTTACACAGGAAATGTAGCTTGCACAGGACTGGCACTGGAGTTGGGTGGCTGACAAGTGACTGTAGCTCATGTCAGACTTTGTTGCTGTTGGGCGGATTGTACTGCACTGTCACTGCAGCTGGATGGCAGGCAAGAGGCTGCAACGGATGATGAACTTGTGCTGCAGTCAGGTGAACCAGGTGGCATGGTAGTTGGTACAGAACTAGTGCTATAGACAGGTGGCTGGGGCAGCATGGTAGCTCACAGCTACTTTCATTGTCACATGATTTCATTACAAATATAGAACGGTCAACATTTGTGCATCCTGAGAAGGTTTCTGGTGTAATCTGCTTAAATGTAACTCTATGCAGTGGCCCTTTGTAAAATTATTGGTACACCAGATAAGTCATGTTGTCGTGGTCTTCAGTCCTGAGAGACTGGTTTGATGCAGCTCTCCATGCTACTCTATCCTGTACAAGCTTCTTCATCTCCCAGTACGTACTGCAGCCTACATCCTTCTGGATCTGCTTGGTGTATTCATCTCTTGGTCTTCCTCTACGATTTTTACCCTCCACACTGCCCTCCAATGCTAAATTGGTGATCCCTTGATGCCTCAGAACATGTCCTACCAACCGATCCCTTCTTCTAGTCAAGTTGTGCCACAAACTCCTCTTCTCCCCAATCCTATTCAACACTTCATCATTAGTTATGTGATCTACCCATCTAATCTTCAGCATTCTTCTGTAGCACCACATTTCGAAAGCTTCTATTCTCTTCTTGTCCAAACTATTTATCGTCCATGTTTCACTTCCATACATGGCTACACTCCATACAAATACTTTCAGAAACGACTTCCTGACACTTAAATCTATACTCGATGTTAACAAATTTCTCTTCTTCAGAAACACTTTCCCTGCCATTGCCAGTCCACATTTTATACCCTCTTTACTTTGACCATCATCAGTTATTTTGCTCCCCAAATAGCAAAACTCCTTTACTACTTTAAGTGTCTCATTTCCTAATCTAATTCCCTCAGCATCACCTGACTTAATTCGACTAAATTCCATTATCCTCATTTTGTTTTTGTTGATGTTCATCTTATATCCTCCTTTCAAGACACTGTCCATTCCGTTCAACTGCTCTTCCAAGTCCTTTGGTGTCTCTGACAGAATTACAATGTCATCAGCGAACCTCAAAGTTTTTATTTCTTCTCCATGGATTTTAATACCTACTCCAAATTTTTCTTTTGTTTCCTTTACTGCTTGCTCAATATACAGATTGAATAACATCAGGGAGAGGCTAAAACCCTGTCTCACTCCCTTCCCAACCACTGCTTTCCTTTCATTTCCCTCGACTCTTATAACTGCCATCTGGTTTCTGTACAAATTGTAAATAGCCTTTCGCTCCCTGTATTTTACCCCTGCCACCTTCAGAATTTGAAAGAGAGTATTCCTGTCAACATTGTCAAAAGCTTTCTCTAAGTCTACAAATGCTAGAAATGTAGATTTGCCTTTTCTTAATCTAGCTTCTAAAATAAGTCGTAGGGTCAGTATTGCCTCACATGTTCCCATATTTCTACGGAATACAAACTGATCTTTTCTGAGGTTACCTTCTACCAGTTTTTCCATTCGTCCGTAAAGAATTCGCATTAGTATTTGGCAGCCATGACTTATTAAACTGATAGTTCGGTAATTTTCACATCTGTCAGCACCTGCTTTTTTTGGGATTGGAATTATTATATTCTTCTTGAAGTCTGAGGGTATTTCGCCTGTCTCATACATTTTGCTCACCAGATGGGAGAGTTTTGTCAGGACTGGCTCTCCCAAGGCTGTCAGTAGTTCTAATGGAATGTTATCTACTCCCGGGGCCTTGTTTCGACTTAGGTCTTTCAGTGCTCTATCAAACTCTTCACGCAGTATCATATCTCCCATTTCATCTTCATCTACATCCTCTTCCATTTCTATAATGTTGCCCTCAAGTACATCGCCCTTGTATAGACCCTCTACATACTCCTTCCACCTTTCTGCTTTCCCTTCTTGGCTAGGAACTGGGTTTCCAACTGAGCTCTTGATATTCATACAAGTGGTTCTCCTTTCTCCAAATGATCTCTTTAATTTTCCTGTATGCAGTATCTATCTTACCGCTAGTGAGATAAGCCTCTACATCCTTATATTTGTCCTCTAGCCATGCCTGCTTAGCCATTTTGCACTTCTTGTCGATCTCATTTTTGAGGCGTTTGTATTCCTTTCCGCCTGCTTCATTTACTGCATTTTTATATTTTCTCCTTTTGTCAATTAAATTCAATATTTCTTCTGTCACCCAAGGATTTCTACTAGTCCTCATCGTTTTACCTACTTGATCCTCTATTGCCTTCACTACTTCATCCCTCAAAGCTACCCATTCTTCTTCTACTGTATTTCTTTCCCCCATTCTTGTCAATTGTTCCCTCATGCTCTCTCTGAAACTCTGTACAACCTCTGGTTTAGTCAGTTTATCCAGGTGCCATCTCCTTAAATTCCCACCTTTTTGCAGTTTCTTCAGTTTTAATCTACAGTTCATAACCAATAGATTGTGGTCAGAGTCCACATCTGCCCCCGGAAATGTCTTACAACTTAAAACCTGGTTCCTAAATCTCTGTCTTACCATAATATAATCTATCTGAAACCTATCAGTATCTCCAGGCTTCTTCCATGTATACAACCTTCTTTTATGATTCTTGAACGAAGTGTTAGCTATGATTAAGTTGTGCTCTGTGCAAAATTCCACCAGACGGCTTCCTCTTTCATTTCTTACCCCCGATCCATATTCACCTACTACGTTTCCTTCTCTTCCTTTTCCTACTATCGAATTCTACTCACCTATGACTATTTAATTTTCATCTCCCTTCACTATCTGAATAATTTCTTTTATCTCTTCATACATTTCATCAACCTCTTTGTCATCTGCAGACCTAGCTGGCATATAGACTTGTACTACTGTTATAGGTGTGGGTTTCGTGTCTATCTTGGCCACGACAATGCGTTCACTGTGCTGTTTGTAGTAGCTTACCTGCATTCCTATTGTTTTATTCATTATTAAACTTACTCCACCATTACCCCTATTTGATTTTGTATTTATAACCCTGTATTCATCTGACCAAAAGTCTTGTTCCTCCTGCCACCAAACTTCACTAATTCCCGCTATATCCAACTTTAACCTATCCATTTCCCTCTTTAAATTTTCTAATCTACCTGCCTGATTAAGGGATCCGATATTCTATGCTCTCGATCCGTAGAATGCCAGTTTTCTTTCTCCTGATGATGACGTCCTCTTGAGTAGTCCCCACCCGGAGATCCGAATGGTGGACTATTTTACCTCCGGAATATTTTACCCAAGAGGATGCCATCACCATTTATCCACACAGTAAAGCTGCATACCCTCAGGAAAAATTATGTCCATAGTTTCCCCTTGCTTTCAGCTGTTCGCAGTACCAGCACAGCAAGGCTGTTTTGCTTAGTGTTACAAGGCCAGATCAGTCAGTCATCTAGACTGTTGCCCCTGCAACTACTGAAAAGGCTGCTGCCCCTCTTCATGAACTATATGTTTGTCTGGCATCTCAACAGATACCCCTCTGTTGTGGTTGCACCTACGGTATGGCTATCTGTATCGCTGAGGCACGCAAGCCTCCCCACCAACGGCAAGGTCTATGGTTCATGGGGAGAGATAAGTCATATGGCTGCAGATATGGCATTATTACACCAGTGACTTTAGATATTACTAGTGGCCCAGCTCAGCTATGCACGGCTAGCACTAAATATCTGCAGCCATAGCACTAAAGATAAGTCATATGGCTGCAGATATTTAGTGCTATCTGTGCATAGCTGAGCCGAGTCACTAGTAATATCTAAAGTCATTGGTGTAATAATGAAACAAACAGCTCAATGAATACATTCAGAAGAATCACATCTTTAATCAGTTCTGATATGTACTTCATAATGGCCAGTCTACAGTTAAAGCAGTGATTGATAACAATATTATCTGTCTGACAGGGACTTGAACAAAAGCAACACACACAGTTGATCTAACAAAGACCTCTGACACAATATCACATAGTATTCTTGTAAATAAACTTATTTGCTAGTGGAATAACAGACAGGGGACTGCTGGCAGCAGTAGAGTTACCCAACATCTTATGTAATAGATAAGGTGTAACTTGAAAGATATGGCATACTTGGGCATGCACTGCAATGTGTAAAATCATACATTAGAAACAGAGAGTAGTATGTAACAACAGAATCTGGATATATATCTGAACTCAGGGATATACAGTATGATGTACCTCAAGGATATGTACTTGACATGCTTCTCTTCAACCTATTTGTAAACAATATTGAAACCAGTGAGAATGATCAAAAACTACTTTTGTGAATGACGTGACATTATTGAATGTAGAAGAAAATCTGGAAACAATGGTGCAAAGTGCATTTATGCCACCAAATAACACAGTACAATGGCTCACACAGAATGAGTTAACTATAAATCTAAAAAAAGGCAATATTCATTGAATTCGTGAATAGAGAAAAGGAAAATCATCCAGACGTTTTCATATATGAAACTAGATTGGAAGAAATTATATCTGCAGAATTTTTAGGAATTATTAGTTGACAATAAACTCCATGGAGACAACATATAGACATTGTCTGCTGCAAATTAAGCGCTGTATTTTTTATTATGAAATAGCTTGCTCATTATGGTAATAAACAACTCCTATGTACAGTTCACCATGCACTCTTTGAACCATAATTACAGTATGGAATAACTGTTTGAAGAAGTTCCAACAGCAGTAACACAAAAAGAATTTTTTTATAGCAAAAAAGGCCATTAGCGGCATTCTGATTAAAAAACAGATGGATTCATGAAGAACTACCTTCCATGATCTAAAAATATTGATTACTTTTCCCCCATTTACACACACAAAACAATAATTTCATCAACCAAAGGAAATACATTACCAGAAAAATACGCATTATGTTCATTCATATAAAACAGGAAATAAAGGCCAGAAGAGAAGCATGTATGACAGACTAAAAGATGCTGAAAAAGCTCCTCAACATTCAAATGTACAGTTGATAAAGCATCTTCCCAAGAGTCTATAGGACAGTATGAGTGGAAAGATATTCAAGAAACTTCTAAAGAACTTCTTGATGGAGAAAGAATTTTATGGTGTAGAGGAATATATATGTGAAGAATGAAGAATGGTGTTATTACTTGCATTATAATCAGTTGAAAATACTGTAATATGGTGTATTTAAATAACCCATAGTACTAGTGTAATTACATAATGTACTCAAATGGGACCAAATGAAAAACAATCAATCCATCAATCAAGCTACTGACAAAAATATGTCAGCAACTTGTGCACTCATTTAGTTGTGGAGTAATTAGTATTCTTAACTAAAACATTGTTACTGAAATATAATCCCATATTTTGGCAAACTACTGAAATTCAATAAAATTTACTGTTGCATCAGAAAATTCACATTCAGGTGAACCTTCCTTAGAAATATAAATTTTTAATTGTAACTTCTAAAACCGCAGCAAACAATACCTAACTTTAGTTCTAATTGTTGTAATATTATAAAACAAAATATTTCAAAAGCCCATTTAGTCAGTCTGCAGTGAGTTTGAAAATAGCATCTTCTGTGTCCACCAGTAATGGAAGTGTACTGCAGATAAGCTAGCACAAATTACAAGTCTTAAATGTGCAGAGTTTTATCTAAATTGCTCACCCAGGAGAACATTCTGTAATTTAATGACTGTTTTAAGTGGTTAACCAAACAGTGGATGTGTAATTAGTATCATGGGGTGTGCCAAAGTTCAATACTCCTTACTTTGACAATTGGGCCACACTGTGAACTGTGTTAATTACAAACAATACTTACTGTGCACTTCTTTTCCTAAATGATTTGCCTATCTTGCCTATTAGATTTCAAGGACAGTGATTTAAGAACTATATCCACTGACTTTGTTAATGATTTACCTGCCATACATTAATTATGGCGAATCAGTACATCTATATTAGGTTACTGCAGTCAAACAATTGTATTATAGGACATCACTTGAGTGTAGTAGATGGCTAACCATTTATCTATGTGTAAATTATGGTAGATGAGACATGGTCTGGCTATAAACTGTTGGTTATTCAACAGGAAAGTCCAATTAAAGTGTATGAACTGCAAAACTACTGTAGACAACATAATTTCAAATAGTTTGCTTCTCACAATCACTTTTCAACCAGGTTTGATGGAGGTATACTAGCACAGGTAAATACAGTTACACTAAAACTGTAAAGTTTTAAGTGGTGGATATGACACTGAAGATGCATGACCATCCATCACTTGTACACACTGAATCAGCATCATTATGACATGAGAAAGCAACGACAGATTTATGACACAGTATGCCTACTGTATCTCATTTAGTCATTTTTGAAGGAGAGTCAGTAGGCACTCCATTAATTTTATGTCCAATCCTATTCACACTCCAGTTTACATTCAGTAGCCACAGACATTATATCACAGAGCAAATATTTGTTTAACATATGCATCTCCTGCTTTACTAGCTGGGCTATTTGATGTATGGTAGATATTAAAGGAGCCATGAGATACATACTTTACTTTATACTGGCCTTGTCTGGCACATCTTGCTCCCTTAATCACCTCAACACAATTATCTGGGGAATAGAGCACACTTCCTCTTTTTATGTGCTGTTGTGAATGCACATTGTCCCATTCCATTTTAGTGTGTTCTTTAAATAATGCTATGCTGAAATGTTTCAATATATTTGAGAGAAATACATTTCAGTTCTGAGCACAACATCGATCACTATAAAACATTTTAGTTTTACTTTTGTCATAATCATTTATCTCTCCATCTCAAAAATCTGCAATGAAAGTTGTGTCTAAAAAATCTGTATGAAGATTAACACAATCACTTCCGAATGCTCTGTACAATTTACTAATTGATAGACAATGTGGCACCAAATAAATCTTGGAAGTATATGCCTGAGGATAATGGGACGGCAGCTTGGAACTATAATCTAAAGATGTACAACTATTTTCCTCCAGTGCATGACTTTCTGTTCCCTTCCTCTCTTGAAATGATTAACCTCTACTCTTTTTGACCAAACTGACCATTCATCAATTGGTAAAGTTGAAAGGAATATTTCTTTACACACCAGTAACAACCACATCATCTTGTACTTTTAAGTTGTGCTGAAGACTACATTTTCACCTTGTTTCTCCAACTTTTTTTATTTTAAACTTCTTTCCTGCGAATAAGGGCAGCAATGTACATTTTCTGTTGTTCGCAATTCATATTTGACTGGAGTGTGTAAAATATTTGACTATGGTCTTCTTCAGATGTTGAAGAAAATATTCTCTTGTTCGTTGATTTGGAAACAATTTTGATGAGCATTGTGGACTTATTTTCCTGAGTCCTCTTGTCTTTTTTTTATTTTTTTTTTTTAATATTTGCTCTCATTTTTAGGGTTCTGTACCTCAGTAGTAAAAATGGAACCCTTATAGAAACACTTTGTTGCCAGTTGATCTGTCTTTCTCCAATGGAGAAGAGCCCTTTTTGTCAGGAATGGGTAGATGTATCAAGATAAAATTTATGTCACACACTGAGGTTTATCGTCCCTTAGTAGTATAATAAATATTAGCTTCTAATCCAATATAGTCGAAAGATATGGCCATTTACGTCACATATTTTGGTACTCATGAAACTTGCCCATCAAATCTAAGGGTACTTCCCAGTGTCCTATGTTGTTGTTGTTGTTGTTGTTGTGGTCTTCAGTCCTGAGACTGGTTTGATGCAGCTCTCCATGCTACTCTATCCTGCGCAAGCTTCTTCATCTCACAGTACTTACTGCAACCTACATCCTTCTGAATCTGCTTAGTGTATTCATCTCTTGGTCTCCCTCTATGATTTTTACCCTCCACACTGCCCTCCAATGCTAAATTTGTGATCCCTTGATGCCTCAGAACATGTCCTACTAACTGGTCCCATCTTTTTGTCAAGGTGTCACAAACTCCTCTTCTCCCCAATTCTATTCAACACTTCATCATTAGTTATGTGATCTACCCATCTAATCTTCAGCATTCTTCTGTAGCACCACATTTCGAAAGCTTCTATTCTCTTCTTGTCCAAACTATTTATCGTCCATGTTTCACTTCCATACATGGCTACACTCCGTACAAACACTTTCAGAAACGACTTCCTGACACTTAAACCTATACTCGATGTTAACAAATTTCTCTTCTTCAGAAACACTTTCCTTGCCATTGCCAGTCTACATTTTATATCTTCTCTACTTCGATCATCATCAGTTATTTTGCTCCCCAAATAGTAAAACTCCTATACTACTTTAAGTGTCTCATTTCCTAATGTAATTCCCTCAGCATCACCTGACTTAATTCGACTAAATTCCATTATCCTCATTTTGTTTTTGTTGATGTTCATCTTATATCCTCCTTTCAAGACACTGTCCATTCCGTTCAACTGCTCTTCCAAGTCCTTTGCTGTCTCTGATAGAATTACAATGTCATCAGCGAACCTCAAAGTTTTTATTTCTTCTCCATGGATTTTAATACCTACTCCAAATTTTTCTTTTGTTTCCTTTACTGCTTGATCAATATACAGATTGAATAACATCGGAGAGAGGCTAAAACCCTGTCTCACTCCCTTCCCAACCACAGCTTTCCTTTCTTGCCCCTCAACTCTTATAACTGCCATCTGGTTTCTGTACAAAATGTAAATAACCTTTCGCTCCCTGTATTTTACGCCTGCCACCTTTAGAATCTGAAAGAGAGTATTCAAGTCACCATAGTCAAAAGCTTTCTCTAAGTCTACAAATGCTAGGAATGTAGGTTTGCCTTTCCTTAATTTTTCTTCTAAGATAAGTTGTAACGTTAATATTGCCTCACATGTTCCAATATTTCTACAGAATCCGAACTGACCTTCCCAGAGGTCGGCTTCTACCAGTTTTTCCATTCGTCTGTAAAGAATTCGCGTTAGTATTTTGCTTACGTGACTTATTAAACTGATTGTTCGGTAATTTTCACATCTGTCAGCACCTGCTGTTTTTGGGATTGGAATTATTATATTCTTCTTGAAGTCTGAGGGTATTTTGCCTGTCTCATACATCTTGCTCACCAGATGGTAGAGTTATGTCAGGACTGGCTCTCCCAAGGCCATCAGTAGTTCTAATGGAATGTTGTCTACACCCGGGGCCTTGTTTCGACTCAGTCCTAGGACCATGGTTGGCAAGAAGCAAAGTTTCATATTACAAGTAAAGGAAGAGTACCTGAAAATTGCTAAACTGTAATTATACAACATAAAAAAAATTTGCCTGTTAGAAACTTAGATTGCATTTTTTTATCTGTCAGCAATCTCAGGAGCTACTATAGGAATTTTGATCTGTTCTTCAGTAATAAGTAGAGTGATTCATGAGGAAGGTTTGTGTGTGTAATTTCAAATAGTTCTTCCTAACTGTTAGAGTTATGATGAAATGAAGACATCCCCCCCCCCCCCCCAAATTTGAAAACCAAACTTTTACCATTGAGCTATGAGAGGTATAAGGCCACCTCACTACCGTGCTGGCAGTCTATGCCTACAATACTTATGGCATCTGCAGTGTTGGCTGGAATAGATTGCACTTCCATTGTATGGGTGAGATCCTGATGTCCCAAAATACTCATTGAAGTGTTCCACAGAACAATTCAACATTTGCATAACAACAGTAGCCCTATGGCTAGCTGCACTGTTTTCTTCTCTGGAGACTTCCATTAAATCTTACCAGTAATCACAATGGGGATGACAGCGCATGAAGTCAATACAGCTGCAACTGCCAGTTGGCATAACATAATAAAACACCAAATTAACACAATAAATGAAGAATCAGAATAAAAAAATGTGAAATTCTCACAAAAAATTTAAACTTAAAACATTCTCAAAAGTCATGGACTTCCCAGTACTGATTTGAAGCTAGTATCAATATTGATAACAGGCAAAAGTTGTCCTGGTTCTTGATTCCTAGTATGGATGAACTGTCTATATATTTAAATAAAACTGTATGGAACTCTCTGTCCATAATATCTATTTACCCTCATCCAGAATTTGTTTCTTACCAAAAGTACTTTTATGTTCTTTATCTTTCAATCCATAAAATTTTGCCTAATTTCTTTTCTGTAGAGATGGATCTCTTTATCTTTCTTAGCAAGCTTTCTTGTTACTTCATTACCTTGCGTCAGAGGCATAATTACAGAAACCTGTACCTGTATGTTAGAAGTATTGACCCTGGCTGTTGAGACACTTGTCCCACTGTGACACAAGGTGGTGAATAGCTGTCTCATAAAATTCCTGGGGCTGCAATGTTAACCAGTTCTGCACATACAGCTGGACGTCATTGTCCGAGGTGAATCGTTTGCCCCTCAGAGCCTTTTTAAAGGGACCAAAAGTGGCGTAATCACAGGGAGAGCGGTCCAGACTGTATGGAGGGTGACTGAGAACTTCCCATTTAAATTTCTGCAGGAGTGATGCAACTGTGTTCACCGTATTAGGTTTTGCATTGTCATGGAGCAGAATAACCCCACAGGTGAGACTGCCTGGTTGTTTTGATTTGATTACTTGGCAAAGCGTGATCATGGTGTGCGAATAATGCTGCACATTCACTGTTGTCCCATGCTGCAGGAAGTGAATCAGAAGGTCTTCTTGGTCAAAGAAGAACGTCACCATAAAGGCTCTGAAGGGCAAATGATTCACCTTGGACGACAATGTCCAGCTGTACGTGCGGAACTGGTTAACATTGCAGCCCCGGGAATTTTAAAAGACAGCCATTCACCACCTTGTGTCACAGTGGGATAATTGTCTCAACATGTAGGTACTGGTTTCTGTAATTACGCTTTCGGCTCATTTCTTTTTGAACACCTCATATAGATACTGCCTACAGGAAAATTAAAGAGACCTATGGAGGAAAGAGAACCACTTGTATGAATATCAAGAGCTCAGATGGAAAACTAGTTCTAAGCAAAGAAGGGAATGCAGAAAGTTTGTAGGAGTATATAGAGGGTCTATACAAGGGTGATGTACTCGAAGGCAATATTATGGAAGTGGATGTAGATGAAGATGAAATGGGAGATGTAGTGGTTACTAAAAAAGAGAAGAAAAATAAGAGAGAGGAAAAGAGGTTGAAAATGTGGAAGAAATCGTGAATAAAAAAAGGGGTTTTAAAATCGTAAATGACCGTGAAAAAAAAGGGAAAGAAAGAAAGAAATGCAGATCGGACTTTGTATTACAGAAAAGCTATCGGACTTCGTGATTCGGAAAAGCTATTGTTGGGGTGGTCCTTGTGGCGTTTTTGAGCAAAAGTTAAACCAATTTCCACTACAAAAAGTATTGAAAAAGAACAGAGAATAACAAAATGTAACTGACAGGGGGAAGTGATGTAGATAAGAGTTCATCCTTTACCAGGTAAACTTGTCTTCTTTCATGCGGCGTCCAGGTCTTCAACAATCTCCTACTTCATTTCTGCGCGAAAAGTCTGCTCCGAAATCTTCATCAGATCACGTCTGCCTTCAGCTTCGGCTATCAAGAGACCATTAAGAAACGAATAGGAAAAAAAAATACACTCCTGGAAATGGAAAAAAGAACACATTGACACCGGTGTGTCAGACCCACCATACTTGCTCCGGACACTGCGAGAGGGCTGTACAAGCAATGATCACACACACGGCACAGCGGACACACCAGGAACCGCGGTGTTGGCCGTCGAATGGCGCTAGCTGCGCAGCATTTGTGCACCGCCGCCGTCAGTGTCAGCCAGTTTGCCGTGGCATACGGAGCTCCATCGCAGTTTTTAACACTGGTAGCATGCCGCGACAGTGTGGATGTGAACCGTATGTGCAGTTGACGGACTTTGAGCGAGGGCGTATAGTGGGCATGCGGGAGGCATGGGTGGATGTACCGCCGAATTGCTCAACACGTGGGGCATGAAGTCTCCACAGTACATCGATGTTGTCGCCAGTGGTCGGCGGAAGGTGCACGTGCCCGTCGACCTGGGACCGGACCGCAGCGACGCACGGATGCACGCCAAGACCGTAGGATCCTACGCAGTGCCGTAGGGGACCGCACCGCCACTTCCCAGCAAATTAGGGACACTGTTGCTCCTGGGGTATCGGCGAGGACCATTCGCAACCGTCTCCATGAAGCTGGGCTACGGTCCCGCACACCGTTAGGCCGTCTTCGGCTCACGCCCCAACATCGTGCAGCCCGCCTCCAGTGGTGTCGCGACAGGCGTGAATGGAGGGACGAATGGAGACGTGTCGTCTTCAGTGATGAGAGTCGCTTCTGCCTTGGTGCCAATGATGGTCGTATGCGTGTTTGGCGCCGTGCAGGTGAGCGCCACAATAAGGACTGCATACGACCGAGGCACACAGGGCCAACACCCGGCATCATGGTGTGGGGAGCGATCTCCTACACTGGCCTTACACCACTGGTGATCGTCGAGGGGACACTGAATAGTGCACGGTACATCCAAACCGTCATCGAACCCATCGTTCTACCATTCCTAGACCGGCAAGGGAACTTGCTGTTCCAACAGGGCAATGCATGTCCGCATGTATCCCGTGCCACCCAACGTGCTCTAGAAGGTGTAAGTCAACTACCCTGGCCAGCAAGATCTCCGGATCTGTCCCCCATTGAGCATGTTTGGGACTGGATGAAGCGTCGTCTCACGCGGTCTGCACGTCCAGCACGAACGCTGGTCCAACTGAGGCGCCAGGTGGAAATGGCATGGCAAGCCATTCCACAGGACTACATCCAGCATCTCTACGATCGTCTCCATGGAAGAATAGCAGCCTGCATTGCTGCGAAAGGTGGATATACACTGTACTAGTGCCGACATTGTGCATGCTCTGTTGCCTGTGTCTATGTGCCTGTGGTTCTGTCAGTGTGATCATGTGATGTATCTGACCCCAGGAATGTGTCAATAAAGTTTCCCCTTCCTGGGACAATGAATTCACGGTGTTCTTATTTCAATTTCCAGGAGTGTATGTTGTTTTAGTGCACAAAGGGTTTCAAATGTCTGTGGGGATGCAGCCCCCTCGGCTTGTGAGATAACGGGTATTCTAGGGAGTAACAACCTTGGTGAGGTATGCTTGCTATTCTGAAAGGACCTGAATATAATAGCTGCCATTTTCTGTTCAGTTGTTTTAATTTTGTAGACTTGGGATGTGAACGCAAAAGAACAAGGTCATCAACCTGATAGGTTTGTTAATTCCTGTTTTGCTGTCATTTTGTCATCGTACCTGAGGAAACAAACCGTCTCAGCCGTTGCGCTCTTGCAACACCTCATGACCGAAGCACGAGCGCTTAGCTCGGTCGTCGACTGTTTTCCGTCGTCTGCTGTGTTTGGCCGGGTTCATTGACCAGCTCCACTATGTTTACATTCTGGCCGGTTGGCACCCACGCGTCAGCTGATGGCGCGCCGCAATTGTTATTGCTACTTCGTGGCGGGGAGTGCATATCTGTACTGGGGAACGGCGGTGGATTCCGTGGAGGGTTATGATTTGTCATGCGTGAATGTTGTGTGTTCCACATATTATGTCGGTGATTGTTTGGATTGTTATTGTTTTGATGGTAATTATGTCTGTTATATGGCATGTTCCTGTCAAAGTAGCCCGGGTGGTACCGATTATTCTCATGTCTCCCATTGCGGTTGTTGTTGTACTGTCTGTGATTTTCATTTTGCATGTAGTTACCATTTTGATATGGGTGATAATTATTGTTGTTATTATTATTATTATTATTATTATTCCACGAATTTCTGCGGTTGTTCCTACCGTCATACACATTTCCATTTGAATATGTTTCGCGCGCAGGCATCGTATTGTGTCGCGGCGCGGACGGATGGTTCCACCAACCACCGTCACTGCGGTTCCTTTGGGGTGGGTGCTGGTTTTGGTTACTAATATGAGTAAAATTTGAATGGCGTGAATCGCCTCTGTAAACTTCGTCCATTTGATCTAAGAAGTTTAAAAAACTCTTAATGTCACTCTCCGGTACTCCTCTTAATCTGTCTCGGTATGGAAAGGGTAAGTGGCTCTTTAAAGTGTCAATTATCGCTGGCAAGTCGGCTGGTTTGGATCAGTACAGTGTCTTGTCTAGGTACCTCTCAAAGTATTGTCTTAATGTCTCTTTTTTAGGGTCATAGGTCTCGGGGTTGCACACTTCTCTCCTTAGACTCTGTTGCTCATTCTCGGACCAGATTCGTCCAAGAAGGCTTGTTCAAACTGTTCAAACGTAAGGCACCGCCGTTCTATAGCGGCACCCCACTTAGCTGCTCGTCCTCTCATGAGATTGGTGACGTATCTGATTTTATCGACTTCTGACCAACTACATGGAAAAACACCGTCAAATGATCTAATAAACACAATAGGGTGGACTTTGTGCTTGTCCTCACTGGAAAATGTCTGGAAATGCCCATGTCTTACAAACGCGTCATCGGCCATGCCGGTTGGCATAACTGTATTGACGTAGTTTGTGTCACTTGCTACTCTAGGTGTCGTATCGTAATATTGCTCATTTGGTGGAAAAGAAGGCGGTACATTGTAATTTTGATTGGAAATAGGTGATTCCGCAATAGGTGTTCTGTCTGTGCCGTTAGCCATGGTTTTAGCTGATTTGTCGTTCCCTGACGATGCGTTTGCGCCAATCACCAAACACGGCACAACATTGTCTCGTAATTTTGTCACCTCGTCTTCTGTGTGTTTTGTCTCGTCTTTAACATGTGTCTTTGTTTTTGAAAGTATGTCCTGTGTAATTGTTTCAAGTTTTTTGTCCGGATAGTCGTCACACAATTTACATTCATGTACAATTCTCTCGGCCATGCTGGTGTCGTTGTTTAGTGGCGCGAGGTCCGTTCGGTCTTCTAATTTTTCAATCTTTTCTTCGAGGTGGGTTTGTTCAAGAACTACCATTGTGAGTTGTTGGGTAATATTTCCCACTTCTTCAGTCAGCTTTTCTTGGGTGGAGCTAGCTGAAGTGTGGGCCTGAGCTAACTCTTCCACACGGGTGTTCACTTCCTGCTGCACATTAACTATTTGTGTTAACTGATTCTCACATCGGGTGATATTGTTTTTTGTTTCATGTGTGAATGTAACCAAAGTTTCTTCCTGTTTAGTGACTCGATCGGACAATGTCTCAAATCGCTGGCTGAGCTGTTGAGTGGTGTTATTTAATTCTGTCATCTGTTTTGTCGTCCGTTCAAAATTTTCGGTCATAGTATGGTTTAATACGTCAATTTTCTGACTAACGTCTCGTTTCATGTCTGCAAATAACTCTAATAGTCGGTCCAGTTTGTCAGTTTCCTGTGTCCGATTTGTGTCACATTGCTGAATTTGTCTCATATTCAGTTCTGACAAACAATGGCGCTGATGGTCTAGTCTCGCGTCCATTCATTTCGTCATTTAAAGTCGCCATCTGTGTATTATCACAAATGTTGCGAGTTTGAGGCAAAATCATTGCATTGATCTGTGAACTCGTCCATGGAGGGAAACACGGACTTTCTTGTTGGTTGCACGATGAATCTAGTTCACTTAACTCATCTGCCGAAACTATCTCTACCTTACCACGTTCCATTGTAATAGGATGTATAATTGTAAGTCAAAAGGGAATAATATGAGTCTGATTAATAAAGATTTGACTCAAATTTAGGTTGAAATATTTTCTCGTCAATGTAAATGATTGCTCTATTGCAAACAATGGTTGAGAAAGATGCAGCAGGGCAGACAAAATTTTTTGTAACAAATGACTGTTTGGCGGTCAAATTCACGATCTTCATATGCAGCTACAACAATACTATAATTACCACAAACTACAATAGAGAGAGAGATAATTTTGGAAACATCTAGAAGAAAACTACAGGATGTGTGGAAAGGGAAAAATGGATTCTGCAGTTGGCTATTGAATGCTTGAATGAAACATAATTGTGTGACTCACCATTAAATTTTCTGTCCTGCAGCGGCTGGTCAATCACTTCTGCGTAAATCATATTCGTCAAAATATGAATTTTCTTAATACATCTCCATCGGATAATCACCAAAAGGTCCCAAAATAAGTTTTGCATCAATATATGCCCATGTAAAGAAAAGCAGATTGAATTAGTTACAAAAATTCTTTACAATATTGTTGCATGATCATTTGCTTAGGTACAATAAAGTTGGCGTTTTAGTTACCCTTTAAAGTTCAGGATTTTTGGATATTCTCTGTTGGGAAAAAATACAAATTAAAGTTTCAAATTTGCTCAAAAACGACACATCCGAAAATTGCGTCCTGTCACGGGAGCCAGTTGTAGTGGTTAATAAAAAAAGAGAAGAAAAGAGGTTGAAAATGTGGAAGAAATCGTGAATAAAAAAAGGGGTTTTAAAATCGTAAATGACCGTGAAAAAAAAGGGAAAGAAAGAAAGAAATGCAGATCGGACTTCGTATTACAGAAAAGCTATCGGACTTCGTGATTTGGAAAAGCTATTGTTGGGGTGGTCCTTGTGGCGTTTTTGAGCAAAAGTTAAACCAATTTCCACTACAAAAAGTATTGAAAAAGAACAGAGAATAACAAAATGTAACTGACAGGGGGAAGTGACGTAGATAAGAGTTCATCCTTTACCAGGTAAACTTGTCTTCTTTCATGCGGCGTCCAGGTTTTCAAAAATCTCCTACTTCATTTCTGCATGAAAAGTCTGCTCCAAAATCTTGCAATCGTCCAGGAATCACTAATTTATACCAATTAAAATCATCTTGATACTGTGTGCAATTTAATATACTTTGCTACTTCCATCCTCTGAATTTCTTAACAACTTTCACAATATGTCTACACATTAAAATCAGATCAAGACTAGCTAATAAGTTTTTTTTTTACGTCTTCATCAGATCACGTCTGCCTTCAGCTTAGGCTATCAAGAGACCATTAAGAAACAAATAGAAAAAAAAAGAGTTACAATTTTAGTAGTTTCTCTGCCGTCGAGTGCTCATACCGCTGCGACGGGATATTTTTTATCTGAGGGAACGAGTGTAGCGCGGCGAAATTCAAAGTCCCGCTACAGAGATATGATATGGCTTGAAGAATCTGACAGAGCACTGAAAGACCTATGCTGAAACAAGGCCACGGCAGTAGGCAACATTCCATTAGAACCACTGATAGCCTTGGGAGAGCCAGCTCTGATAAAACTCTACCATCTGGTGAGCAAGATGTACGAGACAGGTGAAATACCTCAGACTTCAACAGAATATAATAATTTCAATCCCAAAGAAAGCAAATGTTTGCAGGTGTGAAAATTACCAAACTATCAGTTTAATAAGTCACTGATGCAAGTACTAACATGAATTCTTTACAGATGAATGGAAAAACTGGTAGAAGCCAACCTTGGGGAAGATCAGTTTGGATTCCACAGAAATGTTGGAACATGTGAGGCAATACTGACGCTACGATTTATCTTAGAAGATAGATTAAGGGAAGGCAAACCTACATTTCTAGCATTTGTAGACTTAGAGAAAGCTTTTGACAATGTTGTCTGGAATACTCTCTTTGAAATTCTGAAGGTGCCAGGGGTCAAGTGCACGGAGCGAAAGGCTATTTACAATTAGAGTCGAAGGACATGAAATGGAAGCAGTGGTTGAGAAAGGAATGAGACAGGGTTGCAGCCTATCTCTGATGTTATTAAATCTGAATATTGAGCAAGCATTAAGGGAAACAAAAGCAATTTTGGAGTAGGAATTAAAATTCATGGAGAAGAAATAAAAAATTTGAGGTTTGCAGATGACATTGTAATTCTGTCAGACAGCAAAGGACCTGGAAGAGCAGTTGAATGGAATGGACAGTGTCTTGAAAGGATGATATAAGATGGACATCAACAAAAGCAAAATGAGGATAATGGAATGTAGTCGAATTAAATCAGGTGATGCTGAGGGAATTAGATTAGGCAATGAGCCACTTAAAGTAGTAGATGAGTTTTGCTATTTGGGGAGCAAACTAACTGAGATATAAAATGCAGAATGGTAGTGGCAAGGACAGTGTTTCTGAAGAAGAGAAATTTGTTAACATCGAGTTTAGATTTAAGTGTCAGGAACTCTTTTCTGAAAGTATTTGTATGGAGTGTAGTCATGTATGGAGGTGAAACATGGATGATAAATAGTTTAGACAAGAAGAGAATAGAAGCTTTCAAAATGTGGTGCCATAGAAGAATGCTGAAGATTATATGGGTAGATCACATAACTAATGAGGAGGTACTGAATAGGATTGGGGAGAAGAGGAGTTTGTGGCACAACTTGACTAGAAGATGGGATCGGTTGGTAGGACATGTTCTGAGGCATCAAGGGATCACCAATTTAGTATTGGAGGGCAGTGTGGAGGGTAAAACTCGTAGAGGAAGACCAAGAGATGAATACACTAAGCAGATCCAGAAGGATGTAGGCTGCAGTACGCACTGGGAGATGAAGAAGCTTGCACAGGATAGAGTAGCATGGAGAGCTGCATCAAACCAGTCTCTCAGGACTGAAGACCACAACAACAACAACACATGCTTCCAGGCCACTCTGTGTAACTACTGTAGGTCTCTAGCATATTACTATCTACATAGAGAAGAGCTATAAAATTAAACTTTGGAATACTATCAGTGAGATGGAGAGAGATTAATGCAATTCAGATTCAAGCTGTCTTTACTTCTGTTGTTGAATTTTCATTAATGGGTGTCCATAAACTAAGTAAACATTTTGCGGAAAATGTACATGTCAATTATTTCTGTTAGAGGTACTGTGAAGAGAGATCACAATGTTAACAACTGCCAAAAGAATGACAATTCTGGAACATTGTTTACGTGATGAAACCTATGCTCGGGCCCAGAGGCTGTTTGAGAGAAAGTATCAGGAGAATGCCCCCACAAGACTTACCATTCAAAAGCTCGTCAACAAATTCTGGTGTACAGGATGTGTAGCTGATGAGAGACATGCTGGGCAACCACCGGTCAGCCGACAATCTGTACAGAGTGTGAGGGAAGCTGTCAAAAGAAGTCCAATGGCATCTACCTGCCAGTTGAGTCGTTAACTATCCATGCCGAAATCCACAGTATGGAAAGTGCTTCACTACACCCTTAAAAAGAAGCTGTATCAAATCTAGATGCTTCACCAGCTAGAGGATGAAGAACATGCGGCACGAGCAGCCATGTGTCATGATCTGTTGGAGGCTGTAGCCAAGGAAGACCTGATGAATCGTGTTATGTTCAGCGATGAGGCGACATTTCATGTCTGCAGCGTCATCAACAAACAATTGCCGGATCTGAGTAGGGGAGCAAACCCATGAATGCACTGAGTGGCAAAGCGACTCTCCCAAAGTCAATGTGTGGCTTGGTCTCATGAAAGGTAGGATCTATGGGCCATTTATGTTTGCTGAAAAGACAATTACCGGAGCAACCTGCCTGGACATGCTGCAGTTGTTCTTGGAGCCACAGCTGCAACAGGATTGTATCGTTGCCTCTGTCATGTATCAACAAGATGGGGCACCACCCCAGTATGCAAACATTGTCCGGGACTATCTGAACGAGACCTTTCCTAACAGGTGGATGGGAAGAGCTGCAGGTCACGTGGGCTGCTCACTCCCCTGGACTTTTTTGCATGGGGTTTCATCAAGAGCCGAGTTTGTGCTACCAGGGTGCCACATTTGAGTGAACTGAAGCGGTGAATATGAGAGGCACGCTTGCTAGTAACCCCTCAAATGTTACAGCACTTGTTCCATGCAGCCACAAGGCGATGGGAACAGTGTGTTGCCAATAAAGGTGGACATGTTGAACAGTATTACCTACTCTCTCTCTAAATGTAATGTTTATTTTGTTGTAGCACATCAGGAAAATGAAATGGATACTTACTCTATGGGCACCCCGTATATTAAGTCTATACTTGATTATTTTCTTACTGGAAATACCTTACTTCATTATTTGCGTACTTACCATTTTTGAGTACATCTACGTCTACATGGATACTCTGCAAATCACACTTAAGTGCTTGGCAGAAGGACTGGCTCAAAGAACCCTCTGCAAATCAAACTTAAGTGCTTGGCAGAGGGTTCTTCGAGCCACTTTTGTAGACAAATACATCATGAACTGCTTGGAGCAGTATATGAAAGCATGTACGATGGAAGTAGAATATCATAATAAATGCTTTCTGATAATAATAACAACAAGAATTATGATAGATTACTAGTCACCTCATAGAAGAAGCACTGAGTGACAGACAGGCACATTTAAAAGTCCTCTTGGCCAATTTAACAGCAGGTAAACAACAATGAAATAATGGGAAATAAAGGTGGTGTATTGTCACAGCAGAGAAAAATCTCAAATCCACCAAAACAGAAATTAAAGCTTGCTTTGGTAAGACTCAGTATCAGAGATAGGCCAAAACTTGTATTGGAATCTTTTTATCGACTACCAAACACAGCCCTAGACATAACAGAAAACTTAAGAGAGAACTTCAGTTTGCTAATACATAAGTTCTCCAATCATAATGCATCACTGTAGGAGGTTTTATCATCCAACAATCAACTAAGATGATTATAGTTTTGTAAGTGGTGTGCATGACAAGGCATCATGTAAAACAATAATAAATGCCTTCTTTGAAAACTACCTAGAACAAATAGTTTGGGATACTACTCATGACACAAATACATTTTACTTAATGGCAGCAAGCAGACCTGACCTGCTTGATGACATCTGTATTGAAACAGCTAACAGTGATCAAAAGCCAGTTGTAGCAATGATTATTACTCATGTACGAAGGGCAGCTAAAACAAAGAGGCAAGATCTACATGTTCAGTACAGTAGATACAGAAGCTGTTAAGTTCCATCTCAAAGAGGCACTCCAAACATTTGCCTCTGGGCAGGATGATAGATTACTGTGTCTCAGGTTTAGAAGAATAGCTGACCATGCACTGGATTGATACGTAACTACTAGAACAGTGCATGAGGTGAAGAACACTCCATGGTATACATACATATTAAAGAATCTTCAATGAAACAATTACTTCTGCTTAACAGGTGTAAAACAAATGATAGAGTCATAGACAGAGAGAGGTTGAATGAAACCCATTTGGTTGTCATGAGATCAGTTGATGTACCCTTTAACAACTACCACAGCAGAATGTTATCAAAACTGTTCTCAAAAAACTGGAATAAATTTTAATCTTATGTAAATCTATCTGTGGTACCAAAGCTAGTGCCCAAACACTTGTGAGTAATACAGGAACTGAAATTAACAGTAGTAAAGCAAAAGCAAAAAACATCTGAGACCAATTTTCAAATGTTCCTTTTCTGAGGAAGATAAACAAGCACTGTCCCAGTTAATTTTTGCACCAGTGCAAAGATGAGTGATATAATATTAGTGTCAGTGGGGTTGAGAAAAGAGCTAAAATTTCTAAAATCAAACAAGGCTCCAAAGCCCTATGATATCCTTGTCAGATTCTATACATAATTTTCAGCTGAGTTAGCATCTATTTTAATCATAACACATCATGGATCACTTGGGCATAAAACTATGGCCAGTAGTCACAAAAAGCACTAGTCACATGCATCTACAAGAACAGTAACAAAAGTGATCTGCAAAACTATCATCCAGTTTCATTGATGTCCATGTGTAGTAGAATCCTAGTACATATTCTCAGCTTTCACATAATGAAATATGTTAGAACTTCAAGTTTAACACATATATTTAGGAACGACACAACAACACATATAAGTCACAGAGTAAGTTGACATGTGTACACGTTAGCGTTCGAATAAGCACTGAGTCTCAGTCTAGCGGCCGCTGCTCGGCTGGCCGCTTAGGTGGCGCAGCTGCTGCATGGCTGGTAGACAGCACCGCATGTAGAGGACATGCGTAATTGCGCGGCGGCACTTTGAATGATCAGCGAGTACAACACTTTTCCCCCCTTTGAAATTGTTGCACTGGTCTTGATGGAGGTGTCCTGGAGATGGCTAATGTCCATAGGCGTTGTTTGACTCGCCATAAAGTCTTGAGGAGGAGGCTTCCCGTACGGGCGGAAGTGTCCCCGATGATAATGGGTCGAGATGACAGGAGACGTAGGGGTCGAATCTGCTGGGGCCCCATGCACCAATCTGCCCGTTGCGGCAAGTCCAGTTGATATGACAGGAGACGTGGGTGATGTGTCAGCGTCTGTTGGAGGAGGAGGCGAGTAGATGTACTCTGACAGAGGATGGTCCTCCGGTTCCTGCATGGGCACGTCTCCTGGTGGCGTCCGTTCTGGTGCTGGCATCGCGATGACGGTGAGAGGGCTGCGTTGTGAGTATTGAGAGATGCCAAGATCCCGAGCATCAGGTAGAGCCAAAGGTGGTGTGGCGGCATTCGGAACAGGCGTTGCTGGCACCCGAGGCCAAAGCTGGTCCGAATGACGCACTGAAACACCCGTGTCCGTCTGGATTTCATACAGGCGTCTGCCACGGTGTCTTAGGATGTGGCCCGGGCTCCATTTTGGCCGCCTGCCATATCCCCGTACCCAGACGAGGTTGTCGGTGGTGAACCGGGCCAGTGAAAGCACCCGCAGCCGTGAGGTGGGAGGCCACAGAAGATGAAGTAGCGTGCGGGGCTGTCGGCCACGTAAGAGCTCAGCCGGGCTGTGATCGCCCATGGGGGTGAAACGGTAAGACGCCAGGAACCGGAGAAGCGCATCATCAGCAGCAGAAGAAGTAAGAAGATTCTGCATCTGAGTCTTAAATGTGCGGACCAGTCGTTCAGCCTCACCGTTGGATTGTGGATGGAATGGCGGGGCCGTGACACGCGTAACGCCGTGACGAGCACAAAAATCCGCAAAGTCGGAAGAGGCAAATTGTGGACCATTATCAGTAACAAGAGTAGAGGGGAAGCCTTCCAAAGAAAAAATGCGGTGAGAGCACTGGTGGTTGCCACAGTGGTAGGTGACGTGCAATGGACAATGAAAGGAAAGTTAGAGTAGGTGTCAATTACGAGGAGCCAATAAGTACCTAAAAAGGGTCCCGCAAAATCAGCATGAATGCGCTTCCAGGGCTTCTCAGGCGAAGGCCACGGTGACAAAGATGACTTCGGGGCAGCGGCCTGTGACGCACAAGGGCCGCAGGCTGCGACCATGTGTGCTATTTCAGAGTCGATGCCAGGCCAGTACACATGACGGCGCACCAGAGATTTTGTGCGAGACACGCCCCAGTGCTCCTGGTGAAGGAGGCGCAAGACCGAAGCATGCAAAGACGCAGGGACCACAACACGCGGCGAAGCATTGTCAGTGGAGAGGAGGATAACAGCATCCCCAGCCGCGAGGCAGTAGCGCAAAGTGTAGTAGTTCCGCAACGGATCAGAAGTCTTAGCGGACGGGCGATCTGGCCAACCCTTCTGAATACAGCGTAAAACCCGGGAGAGGGTAGGGTCAGAACCCGTAGCAGCCGCCAGCCTGTCCCCAGTGATGGGGAACCCGTCCACAACCCGCTGCTCGGCAACATCCAGGCGGAAACACAAAAGTTCGTCCCTATCGAATGCCTGATCAGGACCCATGGGAAGGCGAGACAAAGCATCAGCATTCGCATGTTGAGCCGTTGGCCGGAAATGAATCTCATAATTGAAACGGGACAAGTAAAGAGCCCAACGCTGGGGGCGGTGTGCAGCCTTGTCGGGAAGTGACGTTGATGGATGAAACAAGGAAACAAGTGGTTTGTGATTCGTAACAAGATGAAATTTTGAGCCATAGAGAAAAACACCAAACTTATGAAGAGCATAAATGATGGCCAAAGCTTCTTTCTCAATTTGAGAATACTTTTGTTGGGCATCTGTGAGCGTTTTGGATGCATAAGCAATGGGATGTTCCAAACCGTCAGAAAAACGGTGCGCAAGGACTGCCCCAACCCCGTATTGAGAGGCGTCTGTGGCAAGAACAAGATGTTGGCCAGGTCGATAAGTAGCCAGGCACGGGGCCTGTTTCAGCATAGTCTTTAATTTCTGGAAAGCCGCGTCACATGATGCAGACAAGTGAAAAGGCACGTTTTTATGCAACAGGCGATGCTACGGCTGAGCCACCGACGCCGCAGATGGTAAAAACTTGTGATAGTATGCTATTTTCCCCAAGAAGGCCTGCAGTTCCTTAACAGATGTAGGGCGAGGAAGGGCATCAATCGCAGCGACAGTTTGTTGAAGCAGATGAATACCATCCCGAGAGAGTTGAAACCCCAAGTACATGATAGAGGCCTGAAAAAATTGTGATTTCTGAAGATTACACTTAAGACCGGCAGTCTGTAAGAAATTAAAAAGTGTGCGGAGATTTTGAATATGTTCTTCAGTGGTGGAGCCAGTGACAACAATATCGTCCATGTAATTGATACACCCAGGGACAGGGAGCAATAATTGTTCCAAGAATCGCTGAAAGAGAGCAGGGGCGCTAGCAACCCCGAATGGCAAGCGTTGGTATTGATAGAGGCCGAAAGGCATGTTAAGGACCAGAAACTGCCGGGAAGCAGCGTTGAGAGGAAGTTGATGATAAGCTTCTGACAGGTCAATTTTAGAAAAATACTGTCCTCCAGCGAGTTTAGTGAACAGTTCTTCAGGACAGGGCATAAGGCAAGTGTCGATGAGGCATTGAGCATTTACTGTGGCTTTGAAATCGCCACAGAGACGAATATCACCATTGGGCTTAGCAACTACAACGACAGGAGAGGACCACTCACTGGAAGTGACAGGAAGCAAGACCCCTGAAGTAGTGAGACGATCCAACTCCCGTTTTATCCGATCACGAAGGGCCACAGGAATGGGCCAAGCCCGAAAAAACTTAGGCCGAGCAGTGGGTTTGAGCGTGATATGAGCTTCAAAGTCGTTTGCATGGCCTAACCCAGGAGAAAAAAGGGACGAAAATGTCGTCGACAAGGAATCCAGTTGAGCATAAGGAATAGCGTCAGAGACAATATTGACAGAGTCATCTATGGAGAACCCAAAAACGCGAAAGGCATCGAAACCAAAAAGATTTTCT
Source organism: Schistocerca americana (assembly GCF_021461395.2). Classification (NCBI taxonomy): domain Eukaryota; kingdom Metazoa; phylum Arthropoda; class Insecta; order Orthoptera; family Acrididae; genus Schistocerca; species Schistocerca americana. Next base: position 673,442,399 of record NC_060122.1, read on the forward strand.
GTGTTGCTCTGGTCAACCACAAATATGGGAACAGTGCGAACGACGGATTTGTAAGATACCTCAGCATTAAACTGTCCCAAGAGAGAAATCTTCTGTTTATTGTACGTCCGTAATTGCCGAGTGACAGGGGACAGGAGTGGAGAACCCAGCTGAAGATACGTCTGAGAATTAGTTATAGTGGCAGCAGAACCGGTATCCACTTGCATGCGAACATCTCGACAAAGGATTTGGACAGTGAGGAATAATTTCCCTGAAAGGGAAGAAGTGCAATTGACAGACAACACAGAATCAGAATCAGCGTCATGTTCATGAACATCATGTATGCGGTCGGATTTACAAACGGAAGACACATGACCTTTCTTTTTGCAATTGTGACACACAGCCCAACGTTGGGGACAATCCTCGCATGAATGTTTCGTAAAACACCGCGGATATGAAGGAAGTTGCCGGGGATTTTGCTGCAGTTTCTTAGTGGGTTGTTTACGGTTAGGCCGAGGCTGCGCGTGGGAGCGCACTGCGGCCACGTCGGCTGGCGGGGACGCACCGCACGCGTCGTCAACAGCGCACAGAGGTTGTATTTCCCCAACATCACCCCACGCTTCTATTTGCACCCCAGCAGCGCGAGAAATTTCAAAAGACTGCGCAATGGAGAGAACTTCATCTAGAGTCGGATTCGCCAACTGAAGGGCACGTTGCCGAACTTCTTTGTCGGGCGCCGACCGGATAATAGCATCCCATACCATGGAATCGGCATAGGATTCTTTGTGAACGTCAGTAACAAATTGACACTTTCGACTGAGGCCATGAAGTTCAGCAGCCCAAGCGCGATAGGATTGATTTGGTTGTTTTTGACAACGATAAAAGGCAACACGAGAGGCTACCACATGCGTCTGCTTTTGAAAATAGACAAACAGAAGTGAGCACATTTCAGCAAAGGACAAAGACGCAGGATCCTTCAAAGGAGCCAATTGCGACAACAACTGATACGTTTGAGGTGAAATCCAGGGAAGGAGCAGAGACTTACATGGTTGTTCGTCCGTGACATGAAATGCCAAGAAGTGCTGTCGAAGACGTTTTTCATAATCAGACCAGTCTTCCGCCATCTCGTCGTAAGGAGGAAAAGGAGGTACAGCCAATGAGGAGAAACGCCCCGCATTTGACGCCGCAACGAAATCGCGAATCGCCGCTGTTAGAAGCGTTTGCTGTTCAAGGAGGTTTTGCAAGAGTTGCTCGACAGTAGCCATGGAACCCTGTGAGTCAACGGTGAAAAGGAAACATCCTATCCTCGTCGCCAATTGTTAGAACTTCAAGTTTGACACAAATATTTATGAACGACACAACAACACATATAAGTCACAGAGTAAGTTGACATGTGTACACGTTAGCGTTCGAATAAGCACTGAGTCTCAGTCTAGCGGCCGCTGCTCGGCTGGCCGCTTAGGTGGCGCAGCTGCTGCATGGCTGGCAGACAGCGCCGCACGTAGAGGAAGTGCGTAATTGCGCGGCGGCACTTTGAATGATCGGCAAGTCACAACAAAATATTTGTAACAGAATGGCCTCTTCCATGACATCTACAGAAAATATTGAACTTGCAACACCCAACTTCACTGTTTTCATATGACATCCAAAAGCCATGGATCAAGACAATCAGGTATGGATATTATTTCTTGACTCCAAAAAGCACTTTACCAGTTACCATATCAGTGTCAGTACTGAAAGTACCATCATATGGGATACCAAACAAAATTTGTGAGTAGGTTGAGGATGAAATTACAATGAAATGAATACCCCTAGCTGCATACAGGCATTGACATAAGTCAATGGGGACAGTTGAAAATGTATGCCCCGACCGGGACTCAAATTCAGGATCTCTTGCTTACATGGCAGACCCTCTACCCATCTGAGCCACCGAGGACACAGAGGATAGTGCAACTGCAGGGACTTATCTCTGACAAGCCTACCATGAGACCCACATTCCCAACTTACTGTGACCGAGCGAGGTGGCGCAGCGGTTAGACACTGGACTCGCATTCGGGAGGACGACGGTTCAATCCCGCGTCCGGCCATCCTGATTTAGGTTTTCCGTGATTTCCCTAAATCGCTCCAGGCAAATGCCGGGACGGTTCCTCTCAAAGGGCACGGCCGACTTCCTTCCCCGTCCTTTCCTAATCCGATGAGACCGATGACCTCGCTGTCTGGTCTCCTTCTCCAAAACAACCAACCAACCCAACTCACTGTCCCGCACTACATTCATAGTGCCGCTGCCCATTATACTCATTACTCGGGGCTTTTTGTCGATTCCTGTAAGTGTTCAGGCACTGTTTCTGCATCCACACAGAAGAAGATGGTCAAACGGTTGGTGAGCCTTAACTATATATTTATATGAAGATGGTATCTGTTCTTTCGGACATGTCTGGATTGAGGATTTCTTGGAAGGGAGGAAACGTTATCTTGGATGAAGCAGCAGTTAGTTATTTGCATATTTTGTGATCATAATTATAACTTATTGGTATCATTATAATTATAGTGCATCTTGTGAATATGGCAATATACTGGATGCTTATGTGATTTAAGTTTCCAGAATTAAATTTTCACTAAGCAGCAGAGTGTGCACTGATGTGAAACTTCCTGGCAGATTAAAACTGTGTGGCAGACCGAGACTTGAACTTGGGACCTTTGCCTTTCTTCGGCAAGTGCTCTACCATCTCAGCAACCCAGTCATGACTCACGACATGTCCTCACTGCTATAATTCCACCAGTACATCATTTCCTACCTTCCAAACTTCACAGAAGCTCTCCTGCATACATTGCAGAACTAGCACTCCTGGAAGAAAGGATACTGCAGAGACATGGTTTATCCACAGCCCCTTGAGATGTTTCCAGAATGAAATTTTCACTCTGCAGTGGAGTGTGTACTGATATGGAACTTCCTGGAAGATTAAAACTGTGTGCTGGACCGAGACTCAAACTCGAGAACGTTGCATTTCGCGGTGTAGCCATCACTGCCAAATTTAGATGTTAGCGTGCAGTGGAGGGATGTTGGACATTGATGGATACTGTCAGGATGTGATGTACTAAAACATGGCCATGGTCTTCAAGTGTTTTATTATTCCTAGCTACAGTGCCACGTTCCTCTCTGTCTATGTCACAGGGTCTGGTGATATCGAGGACACCACTTTGCTGTCTGCAAAACAGCTTGGTGCGGAAGGGTAACCTCGGTGACCCATACAACATATTGCAGCATGCCAGCCGTGTACAGCTGCGGTGTTTTGTTGACATCAAGATGCACTGGCAGCTGACTCAGTGGCCTTCACCTCAGGATGCCTCCGGCATGTGTTGGGAGCCAATAGGACTGCCCGCGGTAGCGAGCCCTCGAGTGGCCCGCCGCTGGCTAGCTACGGACCCCGCGTTGACCTAAGAGGGTCAAATCAGCTACCTGCCATGGACTGGAACACTGGCACCCCATCTGCTGCTGCGTGTAGCCAGTGGTATGACACACCCCACCGTCCAGGAGAGCTGCCACACTTGAATCCCCTCATTAGAAAACTGGCACCTATTTATACGCAGCTGTGTGCCTCTGTTTTGCTAATGCGCTGCTCGCAGTCACATACTCATAACACCTAGGATGCACCAGGGGGCCCCTTCTGTCTGTAACTTGCGCCATGCAAACTGCAGCGTTTATTCTTTTCAGCGGTTCGAGAGCCCTGTTGCCTCCATTCTACTTCACAACCACTGGTCAGCATAACTTACAGTCAACAGGCCCATGCCAGGCTGTAACTTGTGTGCTCAGAAATATTGCACTGAATCTAACTTTCCTATCTTAAACGGTGGTGCCACTACATTATTCCCCCCTTCGGAAAGACCTGGTCCCCGGGTCGACCTCTAACTAGTCTTAAACTTGTTTGGGTCGGCATGTACTTATGATATATTTACTACTACTATTAGAAAAGTTAGATGTGGTCTAGTCCTCTTAAAAGATGTGAGATGAGACAAAACGTAAAAATTTCTAACTGGATGACCAATCCACTTAATGCTCGATCAACCCCTTACCTATCCCTCTTATGCCCTTGGTATCCAATCTACTGGGATTTGGTCTACTGTCAGTTTCCTCTTGGAACTGGCTCTCCACCTGATCAGAATGAAAACAACACACAACAAAGTTAAGGCTGTGATGGCACTTGGCACAGAGGTGTGCTTTTCTCTGTATTGAGTGACATGATGCACAAGCTCTTTGGCTGATATGTGCCCCTCTCGCTCTGAAATGTACTGGTTTATGGATCTCAACAGACCTGACTCCAGAGTTTGATTTAATAAGGTCAGATTCTGCATTGGCAAAAACTCTAAAGTTGCTTCTGGCCAGTACATCTGTGGCTGTGTAACATTCAATTGCGTGACTCATGAAATTGTTGGGCCTATTATGTTACACTTAGTTCCATTGATTAAAATTCCGCTCCCATTTTCAGTGCCCTGAGGACAGGGATCACCATCACCCTTCCTCCCTCTTCAAAAAGGCTGCTGTCCCTAGCAGGCTCACAGTATTCGAAAACACATACAACATATGAAAAGACAATGCCTAATAGATATACACAAACCCAATGAAACATAACAAGAAAACAAAAAAACTACAAATACTCTACTAGTTTCTGGATCGCAAAGCATACTGTACACCAAGCTGTACTCTATCTTCTTGGTTTTCTCTATGCTGAACACCTCTCTTCACTCTCTCTTTCTTCCTCTTCCCTTCCTGTGACATGCTTGCAATGACATCGGGACAACCCTTAAATGGCCACAACTGCCCAATGTGAAATGTCGTTGTTCTAGTTGTCTGCTGAGGCTTAACATTAATGGGGAAGGTGGTTTCAACTACTTGGTATGGCCCTTTACCCCTCATGATGATCTTCTTCATTTTCCCTTTTGGCATATAGGGGCTGGATAGCATTATGCATTTCCCTACTCTATCTGTGGTAAGCTTCCTTTCGGCTTCACTGTGTCTTCCTGGCTTTCCAAAGCCTATGTATTCGCCTTTTGTACCCTTTTCCAAACATCCCAAATTGTTCTCGCGAATTGACGTACAGATTCACTGGTCCTTCCTTTCTGTAGCGTCACTAAATCAAATGGTGACGGCATTTTTCATCCATATACTACCTCATACGGAAACAAACCGGTATTGGTATGGACTTTTGCATTGTATGCACATACAATCTGCTTCAAATACTCATCCCACAGACGGTGATGGGAATCCACATACAAACTCAGCATCTTCCTGACTATTCTGTGTACCCGTTCTGTCCTTCCATTCACCTGGGGATGTAACGCGCTTGTCCTCAACTTCTTTACGTTCAACAATTTACACAGTTCCTTCATTAAATCCAACATGAAGTTGGTGCCTTGGTCAGTAATTATTGTCTCTGGTACACCAAACTTCAAAATCCAGTTATTTACTAATGCTTGCACAACCATAGTTTTGGCATAGCCACCATCTCCACATACCTCAAAAAATGGTCTATTGTTGTCAGAAAGAATCTGTTCCCCGATGGTGTTCGACTCAAAGGTCCTAAGACATCAATTGCCAACATAGAAAATGAATGTGTCGCTTCCGGCAACCACAGCTGTATCTGTTTGACTCAAATCTGCTCTCTGCGCACATGGTATACAATTCTTGACATACTGATCCACATCTACTTTCCTACCTCTCCACCAATACCTATCCGCCACTGTCCTATTCATCGTTCTACTCCCACGATGACCAGATAACATATGATCACGTGCTTCTTTTAAAAGCTCATCCCTCAGCTTCGCTGGCACTACTACCCTTCGCCCTAACTTCGTTTCCCTGCACAGAAAGACTGTCGTACATATTAAATTGTGGCTGTGTCCGATACAATTTACAATCATTGTCAACATCCTGTAATTCTTGCCATACTGTTAGGTCACAACCTATGACTTCTACTTTTGCCACCTTTCTACTTAGTGCATCTGCATTACTGTGCTTCTTCCCAGGCTTGTGCACCACCTCATAGTCGAATTCACTAAGCCTCACAGCCCACCTAGTGAGTCTAGTGGATGGATCCTTCAATGCCAACAACCACTTCAATGCAGCATGATCTGTCACTACCTGAAATCTTCTCCCATATAAATAACATTTAAAATATGTGAGCCCATAGATTACGCTAAGCATCTCCCTCTCAGTTGCTGAGTAATTCCTCTCTGCTGAATTCAATTGCCTAGACACATAGGCTACAGGACATTCTTTTTCATCAGTTTCCTGACTAAGAAAACACCCTAATGCTTGATTCAATGCATCACATGCTAGAATAAATTCCTTTTCAAACTCTGGAAACACAAGAACCGGACTTGATGTTAACACTTCTTTCAGTTTGTCAAATGTTTTCTGTCACTCTTCTGTACACTCAAATTTCACACCCTTCCGTAACAATCGTGTCAATGGCTGTCCTAAATCTGCAAAACCTTTCACTAACTTTTGATAGAAATTGCAAATTCCGATGAATGATTGCACTTCCTTAAATGTTTTTGGCTCCCAAAAATCCCTTACAGCCTGTACCAAACTCGGATCTGTTCACACTCCGTCCTTACTGATGATATGACCTAAATATTTCACTTCTTACAATGCAAAATGACACTTCTCCAGGCTCAACATCAAACGAGCTGCTCTTAACCTCATAAAGACTTCCCTTAACTGCTGTCTAAGCTGCTCCATACTACTTGAAAACACTATGTCATCCAAACAGACAAGATACTGTCGTGGTTTCAAAACCCTCAACACACTGTCTAGCAATCTCTGAAACATTGCCGGAGCATTTTTCAAACCGAATGGCATTCTGATGTATTGGTAATGGCCTCCCAGAGTAGAGAAGCAGTTTTTGGCTGATCCTCTGGCGCCACCTCTAACTGATGATAATCACTTGTCAAATCCACCGTAGTACTGGTACTGTTCTAAGTGATCCAAAGTCTCTGACATGTTTGGAATGGGGAATACATCTATTAATGTCTTCTTATTTAGGTATCGGTAGTCACAACAGAACCTGTATTTCTTAGTTCCCTCCATAGATTTTTTAGGCACAACGATGACAAGGCCCACTCCCCAGCAACTATTACTATGCCGTATAATACCATCTACAAGCTGCTGATCAATGAAATTCTCCACAATCGGCTGCAAATACCTCGGTATTCTGCATGGTTTATGGTAAACAGGTGCTTTGTTCTCTGTTGGTATCCTATGTTGAACTAATGGAGTTGCTGGTAATGGCCCTGGAGGAAAAAACCAATCCTTAAATTCCCACAATTCTTCCATATCCTCTTTTTCTCCTCCTTTCAAATGCTTAACTTTGTTATGCAATGCAGTTCTATCGGCAGTTAGTGGTTGATCGCCACGCCTACCTCTTGAGCACCAGTATTTGTCATCTGGTACATCCAAATTCACTACTAAAACTCCTTTTCCCAAATTCGTGTCTACAGTACTAAAATTATCCACATTCACGGGGACTAATTGCCTGTCATTTCCCTCTTGTATGCATACAATACTACATTTCACAAAACAACCTAATGGATCCAAAACTTCATTATCCTCCAATGGTTCAATAACACATACCATAACCACAGGCAGATTTGACTCTTCACTCACCCAAAGCGACTTCCCGGTGCCACTAGACACACACTCATGCGAATTAAGCCTTAATGCTAATGTATACGGTTCAGTTGGTTTGCTCATTACATTGAACGCCCCCTGTGACAGTGCTGCATCGACAAGAGTTTCCTCTAGCTGAAATAACCTTCTATCAAATTCCACAGTTCGTTGTCCAAGGTCAATTTTGGCATGATGTTGATGCAATAAATATACTCATAGGATCAGGTTGTAGCCCTCACTTACCCATGGTACTACCTCTATGCATGCATCAAATTGGACTTTCCCTATGTGAAAGTCAACTGTCACTGACCCCAAAAGTGTGACCTCCTTATCCCCCACTCCACTCAACCTATAATGTGGTGGGTCTAACTTCCTTCATCCCATTAAACTCTTAGTAGCCACTGACACTTGCGCCCCTGTGTCCAACAAAATCTTAAATGTTTTAGTTCCTATGGATCCTACCACTGAACATTCCACCTCTGCATATGTATTTTTAGCATTGAAATTAAACGGGAGCTCCCTTAAGAGGGTCCTGGGACCCCTCTGCCATTTAGTGATTGACACCTCTACTAACTCCACTTCTCCATCCTCCACACTGCTGATTTACACCCCTTCCTCTGTTCCTAGGTAACTGGGTGCATTGCCTCTGCACATGTCCCATACGACCATACTTATCACATTTTATACCCACTGTAAACACTGGTCGTCTATCATATACCCCCGTGGCCATGTCTTATTTTCTCACGTTGAATTGCCATATGAATGGCTGAATACAAATCTTTCGGAGTCCCTTCATGCACTTTCCGTGACATATGCGCTGGTGCCGGCCGGAGTGGCTGAGTAGTTCCAGGCGCTACAGTCTGGAACCACGCGACCACTACAGTCGCAGGTTCAAATCCTGCCTCGGGCATGGGTGCGTGTGATGTCCTTAGGTTAGTTAGGTTTAAGTTGGTCTAAGTTCTAGGGGACCGATGACCTCAGAAGTTAAGCTGCATAGTGCTCAGAGCCATTTGAACCATTACGGGCTGGTAACCCCCTCAAAAATACATCAAATGCCCTTTGCTCAGCCTCCTGTGCAGAACACCATTCACCTCATTGCTCTGACTCCACTTGTAAGTATATTCGTTAATTTCTCTTATCCTGTGTGCAAATTTCTCTGTCGTCTTCCCCTGCCTCTTCATCATTGTACTCAACCTCTCCCTGAAGTACCGTGTGCTATTCTGTTTCTTGTACCTCTATAAAAGCCCCTCCTTCAACTGCTTAAACTGTTCCGCCTTCCTTAAGGCCTCAGAATGCCTTATATATATGTTTTCATTTCACCCGTTAATCTAATCTTGGCTACATGTAACAACTGTTCATCAGACCAACCATTCATCTCAGCTGAAGTTTCCAAGTCCTCCACAAACGAATGCACATCCTCAGATGGCTCGCCAAAAAATGGAATAATCAAACTTGCGGCAGCTGGATCAACCTCCCGCTGTGTCACCCTAGGCAAAAATGACTGATCCGATGAGGTTTCCCACTCACTTCTAGCTGTTAATTCACTTCCCAACTGCGTATTGTCCTCTGTCAATTGTGCTATCTTTTCCAACAAAATTCGTACCACTTGTGGTTCCAACACACCTTGCACCCCTGACTCTCCCATTGTGTTGCTTTCGTTCCCAGTTAGTCACGAAACAAAACATTTAAGTACAAGAATAACCTGACTTCCTACAGCTCCATATCATCATACTCAGTATCATCATAAACTAATACAAAAGTAATCAAATACCTCAAAAAACAACATCTTATCACCCCAAACACACTAACACTTATTCTGAAAAAAAAAGGGGGGGGGGGTAATATGCCTATGCAAAACATCTAAAATGGCCAACCAGAAGCCATACTCAAAACACAAACAAAAAAAAGAAAATGTCCAATACTCAATAAGAAAAATTGGTCAACACTCCAACACTCACCACATTTTGTGTACTGTAATGCAGGCAGTGGCCTCGAACGTCGTACTGTACAGATGATGCCCGCTATTCTGACACCAAATGTAGAGGTATGTTGGATGAGGACAGAAACTGTCAGGATGCACCATATTAAAAATCCGCCACGATCTTCAAGCGTTTTATTATTCCCAGCCACAGTGCCACGTTCCTCTCTGTCTGTGTCACAGGGTCCCGTGATATCGAGGACGCCACTTCGCTGTCAGCAAAACAGCTTGGTGCAGAAGGGCTACCTCGGCGACCCATGCAACATACTGCAGCATGCCAGCTGTGTACAGCCACAATGTTTTGATGACGTCAGGATGCACTGGCAGCCAACTCAGCGGCCTTCACCTTGGGATGCCTTCGACATGTGTTGGGAGCCAACAGGACTGCCTGCGATAGCGAGCCATTGAGTGGCCCACCGCTGGCTGGCTACGAACCTTGTGTTGGCCTCAGAGGGTCGAACCAGTGACCTGCCGTGGACTGGAATGCTCGCCCCATCTGCTGCTGCCTGTAGCTGGTGGTGTGACACGTCCTGCTGGCCAGGAGAGCTGCCACACTTGAATCCCCTCGTTAAAAAACCGGCACCTATTTATACGTGGCTGTGTGCCTCTGTTTTGCTAACGCACCACTCTGAGTCATGTACTCATAACACCTAGGTTGCACCAGTGGGCGCCAGTGTGGAACGCCTGTAACTCGCACCATGCAAACCGCGGCATTTACTCTTTTCAGCGGGTCCTCGGCCCTGTGGCCTCCATTCAACTTCCCAACCACTGGCCAGCATAACTTACTGTCAACAGGCCTGCACCTGGCTGTAACATGTGCCTTCAGAAATATTGCACTGAATCTAGCTTTCTTATGTTAAACGGTGGTGGTACTACAACGGGAAAGTGCTTCACCATCTGAGCTATCCAAGCAGGAGAGCTTCTGTGAAGTTTGGGAGGTAGAAGAAGAGGTACTGACAGAATTAAAGCTGTGGGGACAGGTCATGAGTCATGGTTGGGTAGCTCAGATGGTAGAACACTTGCCCGCAAAAGGCAAATGTCCCGAGTTTGAGTCTTGGTCCGCTACACAGTTTTAATCTGCCAGGAAGTTTCATATCCATGCACACTCCACTGCAGAGTGAAAATTTCATTCTGGAAACATCTTCCAGGCTGTGGCTAAGCCATTCTCCACAATACCCCTTCTTCCTAGAGTAATAGTTCTGCAAGACGTGTAGGAGAATTTCTGTGAAGTTTGGACGGTAGGAGAAGAGTACTGGTAGATTTAAAGAAGGTTGTGAGTCATGGTTGGGTAGCTCAGATGGTAGAGCCCTCGCCCGCAAAAGGCAAAGGTCCTGAGTTTGAGTCTCAGTCCAGCACACAGTTTTAATCTGCCACGGAGTTTCACGAATTAAGTTTTTTCTATTTACATAAGGAACATTGTGAAAAGTTACTAACCTCCAATGGAAGACAAAAACGAGTTTCCTGGGGATGCAAAGGATATAAAGATATATCTAATGTGACACAAGTAGAGGAAGCAATAAAGACTATGGAAGCAGGTGCCTGGACTAGATGACATAAGGGTGGAGATGGTGAGAACTGCTGGCATTGTGGGACTGCCGTGGCTCTATTGGTTCATGAAAAAATATGGAAAGAAAAGGGACATCTGAAGACCATAAATATTTTTAAGAGGGGTTTGTGATGTAGTGATATGCATTCATTTCAGGAAGTGGTAAGATTAATCTCATAGGCTATGATGCCCTGACAAACATGTCCTTACTAGGTGGAATGTTCAGTCTGTTGTATCTGCACTTTCTTACTGCTTGCAGGCCTAGTCACATGTGTACACTTTACAGACCATCTAAATTATACACCAACCTGTGAATTAATTAAGTTATAGCATCTGACACAAGTATCATCATGTGCTAATGCAGATTAAGTGTTTGCCTAGTGTTGGCAGTAAAATGTCACATGATGTAACCAAGTGAAGTGCAGTTTTCAAAGCAGTTCCATCACCAGCTGTCAGAGGTGTAATGTTTACTATGTGTCTCATTCTAGTTCTATGTATTTCTTTTATTCCTTGTTTTTGTGAATTTATCATTTCATATTTGCTCCTTGTTTATTAATTGTTACTGTGTTACTATGGATTAACTAGTTACCTTTTAGAAGCAATTCTATTTTCTGCACAGGAATAATGCATTTAAGTATGGTATCTGCTTCTATTGGTTTGCAAGGGTGTCAGTAGACTCTGTACCCACAATAAAGCTCTTACAGTTCCAGACAAGTGTTTGATTGCTAATTTTGGTTATGAGCATGCCCAAGTAAAGACCAGTCAGCCAAAGTCAATTCGATTCTCCACAGCTCATTTGTATTGAGTTTACTGGATGTGTAAGAACTAACAGTGTCAGGATTAGTGGTCCTCTGGCTTCCATTTTACCCCCCCCCCTCCCCCCCTCCACCAGCAACACAGTTCTGCGGTTAAGACAAGTGGAAGCTAGTTTACGCAATGCTGGAATCACAGAAGCACAATAAAGCTCACTCTTGTACTGAGCCAATTGGATCACCACTTCACAGCTGAGATGCAAGATATTTTCACTGCACCCCTGGAGGTGAATTTCTACGAGAAGCTCAAGGCAGAACTAAGTCAGAGAGTCACTGCCCCACAGGAGGACACAGCATATCAGGTTCTTACATAAGAGGATATTGGAGATCATAAGCAATTGTAATACCTTTGTATGCTCTGTGGAGCACTAGATTACCACCAAAGCTAAACGTAATAATGGCGTCTCAAATGGACATGCCACTGGATGCTATGATGGAACTTGCAGACCAAATACAGGAAGCCATCAGCCTGACTCACATTAGCACAGTCACAGCACAGTGCGGCAGTACCATGGCCTCCGCAACTGTTGTGCACACTGATTACAACTCCATCATTCATGGCAAAGGTGGAAATCTTATGCACACATGTCAGCATGATGTTGTCACAAGGCAGCACTGGAAACAACAGAGAATGCTACCACAGACATCTGAGGAGCTGTACACTAGCAATGCTACATCTTCTCAAGATGAGAACCCTATGTGTGGGTATCACCGACGATTTGGCAATCAGGCATGAAAATGTACAGTCCCATACTTTCAGCCAAATGCTTGCAGAGGTCAGCCTTAGGTGCAGCCGACTGCCCATCACTATCTTGTTGCCTGTTTATTAGTGGCAGTAGTTTTGTCCTGAAATTCTTGGTGAACACTGGTTCGGACCTGACTGTCCTACCATGGTCTCCAAAGCATCACTGCAGACCTTCAGCACCCCTCTGCCCATCACAGGCCAACACTTTCACTATTGTGACCTAGGGCACCCAGAGCATGGACTTGAACTTGGGATTAAACCATCCATTTGTATGGGATTTTACTGTTTCAGACATCACAGAAGCTATAATTGGTGCAGATCTCTTGGCACATTACAACTGCTTTCCAGATGTGGAGAATCCTTGATTGTTCAACAGCATTACCTGGTTAACTGCCCTGAGTTTTATCACAGCACAGCAATCCACAGTGTGAGGCAGATACAGACACAAGATTAGGCTTCTGTACTAAGTCAGTTTCTGAATTTGACCAGACCACCAGTCCGTCTAAGCAAATACCACACACTACAGTGCACCATTTCAAAACAGCAGATAGACCAGCAGAGTCATGCAGACCTACACTACTGGCCACTAAAATTGCTACACCAAGAATAAATGTAGATGATAAACGGGTATTCATTGGACAAATATATTATTCTAGAACTGACATGTGATTACATTTTCACAACCACCTCCAGCTGTAATAATGGCCTTGATATGCCTGGGCATTGAATCAAACAGAGCTTGGATGGCGTGTACAGGTACAGCTGCCCATGCAGCTTCAACACGATACCACAGTTCATCAAGAGTAGTGACTGGCGTATTGTGACGAGCCAGTTGCTCGGCCACCATTGACCAGACGTTTTCAATTGGTAAGAGATCTGGAGAATGTGCTGGCCTGGGTAGCAGTCGAACATTTTATGTATTCAGAAAGGCCCGTACAGGACCTGCAACATGCTGGCATGCATTATCTTGCTGAAATCTAGGGTTTGGAGGGATCAAATGAAGGGTAGAGCCACGGGTCATAACACATCTGAAATGTAACGTCTACTGTTCAAAGTGCCATCAATGCGAACAAGAGGTGATCGAGACATGTAACCAATGCCACTCCATACCATCATGCCGGGTGATACGCCAGTATGGCAATGACGAATACACGCTTCCAATGTGCGTTCACCATGATGTTGCCAAACACGGACGCAACCATCATGATGCTGTAAACAGAACCTGGATTCATCCTAAAAATTATGTTTTGCCATTCGTGCACCCAGGTTCGGCATTGAGTACACCATCGCAGGCACTCCTGTCTGTGATGCAGCGCCAAGGGTAACCACAGCCATGGTCTCCGAGCTGAGAGTCCATGCTACTGCAAACATCATTGAACCGTTTGTGCAGATGGTTGCTGTCTTGCAAACGTCCCCATCTGTTGACACAGGGATCGAGATGTGGCTGCATGATCCATTACAGCCATGCGGATAAGATGCCTGTCTTCTCGACTGTTAGTGATACGAGGCCATTGGGATCCAGCACAGAATTCCGTATTACCCTCCTGAACCCACCGATTTCATATTTTGCTAACAGTTATTGGATCTCGACCAACACGAGTAGCAATGTCGCGATACGATAAACCGCAATCGCAATAGGCTATAATCCAACCTTTATTAAAGTCGGAAACGTGATGGTACACATTTCTCCTTCTTACACGAGGCATCACAACAATGTTTCACCAGGCAATGCCAGTCAACTGCTGTTTGTATATGAGAAATCACTTGGAAACTTTCCTCATGTCAGCACATTGTAGGTGTCGCCACTGGCGCCAACCTTGTGTGAATGCTCTGAAAAGCTAATCATTTGAATATCACAGCATCTTCTTCCCATCGGTTAAATTTCACGTCTGTAGAATGTCGTCTTCGTGGTGTAGCAATTTTAATGGCCAGTAGTGTAGATGTTTGGAATAGGACCACCTTGCTATAGCTGAAGCTGAGCTTGACACTATGCTATTGGTGGGCAGACCATCAAGCATTCCATGGTCCTCCACCTTACACCTGGTACCTAAGAAATGTGGAGTCTGATGCCTCTGCAGAGACTATCATGTGCTTAATGTGAGAACACTGCCTGACCATTATCCTGTGACACTGTTATGGGGCCACAATTATGCATTACATGGTGCAATGATATTCACTGTATTGGACAGTGTGGAAGTCTATACATAGATACAACTGGTGAAAGAAGACATTTTGAAAACTGCAATTAGAACAATATTCAAGCTATTGGAAAGCACGTATATGACATCTGGATTACAGAATTCAGTGCAGATATGGCGAAGGTTCATTGACTCTGTCCTTCAAGGCCTTCCATTCTTTTTTGCATACCTGAGAGAGATGCTCCTGTTTTTTAGCCATCCTGGAACAACATTGAGTTGTGTTGAACACTGCTAAGTGCATTTTTTGGCAACATCAGGCTACCTTCTTAGGACATCAAATTTCATCTGTGGGCTCTTTACCTTTAACTGAAAAGATTGAAGCAATTCTGCAGCTACCTAGGCCAGTCACAATCACAATCAAGGAATTGTGATGGTTCCTAGGCATACTGAACTTTCATCATTATCTCCTAGCTCATGCAGCAGAATTGAAGGAACCATTGACTGCAATGCTGGCGGGACCTAAAGTGAATGATGGTTCCCCTGTGTTGTGGACTGAGACCATGTGCTCTGCATCCAAGACCGCAAAACAGAGCATGGCTGATGCAGTCCTCCTGGCACATCCCAAGCTTGACACACTCCTTGCATTAGTAGTGGACACAAGCCAGATGGCTATCAGCATGGAGCTGCAACAATGGTACATTTCTGTCACAAACTGTTCAGACCTCAGAGAAAGTGGAGCACCTACACCACAAGCTCCTGGCCATATATGAGGTTGCTAAATATTTTCAATGCAGATTGAGGCATGAGTATCTACAGTCTATCTGTTGACCTACGCATTCATGCAGAAGAGCATCAACTGCTCTCTTCTCCAATATAATCATCTCAAATTTATACCACAACACTGACATCAACCACACGGAGGCTGACTGTCTTTCATATGTCAGCAGCATGATGAGCCCTACTGACCTTTCCACACTCACCAAAGCACAAAAAGATGATGAAGAGCTCCAAATGTTCATCAATGATGCTACGTCAGCATTCTGATTGCAATTTGTCTCATTGTGGGAGAAGATGTTAGGGTTTACTGAAACATCTCCCAAGGAAGACCGTGACCATTTCTTCCATCTGCATTCAATGACAAACTTTCAAAAACATCTACAACATATGGCATCCAAAAGTCCACCCCACCTTTCGTCTTGTGTCTCAATGTTTTGTTTGACTGGCCATGGAGAAAGACTATCAAGGATAGGCAAAAAACATGCCTACAATGCCAGTGATGTAAGGTGTCTCACCTCGTACATGCTCCGACTGGTGATTTTCTGAATACATCCAGATGTTTCATGGATGTTCACCTTGATGTAGTGGGGCCACTTCCACCATTAAGTGGTCAACATCATTTATTGACCTGATAGATTGGTTTGCCCACTGGTCAGAGCAGTTCCCACCAATAAAATAACTGCTGAAACATTGGCCTCCACATTTATGTCAGCATGGTTAATGACATTTTGTTGCCCTCTGCATTCATTACTGACCAGAGCTGGCAATTTGAATTGCACTCGTTCAGGCAGCTCTAATGTTTTGATGACTTAAAGTGTGAGTGTGGGTCTGGGTTTTACTAATTTACTTCGCCCAAACCACTTTACACTCCTTTATGAGATGACTAATTTGGGGTTTGCAGCCACCCTTCTCTACTGGATAGTCAGCTGCTGGAAACTCTCTTAACTTCTTCTCCATCAAATAACGCTAGGTACAGGTACTTTCAAGCCTCTTTCTACTGCTGACTTAAGTAGCCATACAAACTTTACATTTCATCAATCAACGATGTATTTGATGTTCAAGCACAATAAAAATTACCACTTTCAACACAATATGAAACTTCAGTAAGTCTCTTGTACAGTCATTTGTTAAAAACAAATTGATTTATATTTGAAAGAAAGTCTTCTGAGACACCATGACTTTTAGAAAAGGAGACTGAAAAACCATCTTGCCTCTCACAAGGCTGAGTCATTAGTCTACAAGAGTACTTTTTCAACTGTTCTTGTTTCACATAACAATACTCAATGACACAATAAGCAGAGAGCTGCATATAGATTCTGTGGTTCTTTCTTACCAACTCACTAACACATCTATGTATTGTCCGACAGGTACTTGTTGGTGCCATTCGACTGCCACATCTACTTTCTTCCTGTGATTGATTTTAAGCCTGCACACACAAACATGTGATGCAAGTAGATAGGATTTTACCATCCCACACTCATATCTAGAATATCATGTGTTCAAGACAGTAGAAGGCTGAGTGGTTCTAGAATTTACACAGAAATTCTCAAATCACTACATATGCCCCCCCCCCCCCCCGCCCCCCCTCAGATGAACACATGATATTTTATACATAACCATTATTCAAATAATATCACTCATAATAACATTTCATATCTTAACCGTATACATTTCTTACATATGTTTATATACATATATATCCTTTGAGTAACAATTCTCTGTCCTCTCTTGCATAATCTTTCACTTCTACCTTTTCCCTAGTATGTACTATTTTCATTAGTTGTAGCTTGGAGGAACTCTGGGTGAAACGAAAGTGTTCTTTTGCCACTCATTTACTTCCATGAAACATAATAATGCTAGTCGTTCATAGAATTTACATTTTTCAGAATAATTCCTATAAAATTTGTAACTTTTGTCACAATACTGTCCCCTTCTCCTAGGATCAGCACCCATTCCTTGCTTGTGGGCTGACCTTATGAGAGCACTTCTCTTTCCATACTGGTAGGTACGCCCCTTACAAAACATGTCTACTTTTTGGGCCACAGATCATCCTATCTCCAAGTAGGTACATCTGCCCTTTCTGAGTAGGCCTCACAGTTCATTACCTTAACATACATTTCTATGTATACCATAAGTATCTTCTGGTAAAGATATAAATCTATCTTAAACTTTGCATTCATTCTTTAATATATCATTCACTCCCTAGAGTCCTTCTCTACTTATCAACTACTATAATTTCAATAGATATTACATTTATATTTACTACTTACTTACCACTATCCTTCAATTCATCAGAGTTTTTATTGCACTCATGTTTCTCACGCCTTTTTCTAATTTATCCATTACTCATTGCTATTTTATAGTTGTTCTTTATGTATGGGCACATCTCCTCATGTATATTCAGTGTAGAACAATCATAACTCCCCATATATGTGTGCATGGTTCCCTATGTACGCACCTTTTCCCCTACAGCATCTGGCAGTTCTCACATCATGATAGGCTTTGCCTTATATAATTTAATGTTTGCGTAGAAGTGTACATTTGACCATATGTGGATGTGTGTTCATGTAGTCTGAGTCTTGGGCGTTCTTATCTGAAGATAAGATGTAGGTTATTAGTAACCATGGAAATAAGGAAGGACTTCAGCGATAGAAGTTTATGAATATGGAAAGAGGGAAAAGATAGACAGGTCCTCGAGATGAGAAGTAAGAAAGGAAAAAATAGATGTGGTTGCTAGGATCGAAGAAGAGAAAGAAGATAGCCTCAAAGACAGGAAACCCTTCCCATCCCCCTTCCCTAGGATCCCTAACTCTCAGGTACTTGAATGAGACACCAGAGGAGGTTTGGTGATAAATCGTCTCCTACAGAACAGACTTGTCCCACCTTCACCATTTGGAGTCCCCGAAGGAAGTCCTAGCACCCTATGGAAACGACAAATGAAGAAGAATCAGGCACATTTGTTTGTGAGGGTTGTTTCGAAGGTGTGATGTGTGTCTTGTGTTAGTCATGATTTTTCTGTTCTTGTAAATCAATATTTTAGCTACAATACCCACCACTTTCAAAATTTATACAAACTTTCCCATCTATATCACAACTCATAAAAGGTATAAAATACTCTATGCAAAATAGAAAATCTATACACTACGGCATAACAATTGTTTGGCTAGTCACATCTTATTATATTTTCCATAAATATAATTCTCTAAGTAGTTTATTTCATATAGATATCACTTTTTTTATTCTTTTAAGTTGTTCTCTATTTTATGGTCATATCCAGTTTTCTAAGCAATAAGATTTTAGGATACTTTTAGCTGTTAAAGGAATTTGGTCCAGGAAACTATTTGGAAAAAACACTGAAAACAACTTGGGATCTGACGGTAGTCACTCTGCCCGTTAACTCAGAATGTTAATGTCCATGGGGGATAAATGATTCCGCCTGGGTCCCATGGATCTGATGTTAACTTTCCTTGTGCTCTGGAAGGCCAATAATTTTCTTTAAATTTACTTTGAAAGTCTTCCCAAGAGGAAACATTCTCAGTGTTTACCCTGCCCCCTTTTGAGGCTTCCCATAAAAGGTACCACACCACTTCAATCTTCTTGGAGTCTTCCCAATTTTTTGGCAAAGCATGGTTAAATTTGTTAAGAAATGGGTCAGATGTGCCTCTCCGTCCAGCTTAAACTTAGGGAATTGTCTAGATACCCTGAATTAGCTCCCCACTGAAAATCAGTCACAGCTTCACTAGTTAATACAACTTTAGGTGAAGATACCTTTTTTCTACTTTAGCTTGGATAAGCTTAATCTCTTTCCATAGGTCGTCTACACCCTTCCTGGTATCATCAAATTCAGAAGAAGGAATAGCCGATACATTTCCGGATTTTATTCTCTCGGTAAATTTTCAATCTATAATTTCTCCAAATAGTTCCTCCAAACTAATTACATTTATAATATCAGAGTTAGCTGTTTCCTCTTCAAAATTTCTTTCTACATTATCTACCCGTGTACTGACACCTGTAATTTGTGATTGAATGACTGGTATTAACTCATTCTGCTTATCTACACTCTCTTGCAAAGTATACAACTCATGCCTTACATCATTATTCTTTTTCAAAGAATCCTAACTTTTCAATAAGTTCCGATTCTACACTACTACATTTGTTCTCAATGTTAAGTTCTAGCCTTCTTGACAGATCCTGAAAGGTATCATTCTGTTTCTGTCTAAGGTTGGTAAACATATGATTTATATGAGTAGTCAAAGAGTTTGTCAACTCATTTTTGAGATCTACTTTTAAATTCTCTACTTTAGTACTTATAGTGCCACACTCAGTCTTCAAAGGATCCACACCTTTGCGCAGATTACTAAATTCCTTGCTTTGAGAGTTGACCTTGGCACTTAACAAACCCAAATTTGTCATTTGAATATTTGGAGTTTCCCTCCAAGCTTCACGCTGGGTATTTAATTGAGAATTTAATAAGCCTACTTTTTTACTTAGAGTTGCTCTTTGAACTTTGATTAAATTTACCAACTCAGCCCAGTCAGGCACTTCTTTGCTAATTTTCATGGCCAAAGCTGGGTCTTGACTTTCCCCAACCTGTTGTATATTTTCCATACTCTTGTACACTTTAGCTCTCGTAAGCATTTAAAACTAACTTTAAATATGATAACTACACAAATAAAGTTCACCCAACAGTATCTTGTACCACTTCGTACTAAAGTAATGAAGTTTTGTTTCACGCTCACCTGGCATGGAATTCTCATAGTGTAGGTGAGCGGATGTGGAGGCAGGTAAGCCGGAGAACAGTAGCTGGTGCTAGCCGCATCAGATGTATGTTGGTTTCCGCATCTGCATCCCTGTGAGCTGTGTGAGAGGTATATACTCCCCGTACTGGATCTTCTCGGTTGAGCATTCTATGTGTATTTCTTCTTAGAAAAATACGTCAAAATCTTTGCTGCTTTATCATTGTGAATTTTTCATGTCTTCATCATTTTTCATTCAAATTCTGCTCCATCAGATACCTGAACATACTCTAATGTCAAGTTTTGTGGGTATGCCCACGACAAGACTACCAGTTACCACCCCATTAACAATGGGACGATTGAGTGCTGGCATCGCTCCCTGAAGGTGGTGCTCATGTGTCACTTGGACATCGGCTCTTCCTATTGTCCTCCTTGATTTGTGAACCACATATAAACTGACACTGATTCTTCAGTTACAGAGCTAGTCTATGGAGAGACATTGTGTCTTGCAGGTGAATTCATTGATGCCATTGCCCTGCATATATCCACACAAGGCCACCTGGAATTCTTACATCATCTTCAGAAACATCTTGCTCAGATATGGCCTTTGGAAGCTTCCCATTGAGGTACACTACCTTGACATGGATCAACAGCTGCTCCCATGTCATGGTCCATATTGATTGCATGAAACCACCATTGCTACTGTATGTTACAAAGAGTTATACAGACATAGGACATCTTGGTGAACGGTAAGACAATGACCATTTCCCTTGATAGAATCAACCTGCATGTGTATTCCAGGACGCTGTAATGGAACTGACAAATAGACATCATTTTGTTATATTATACACTAAAGTCGTGTTAAAAAAAAAGCTTTTGCTTAAGAGAATACTAAGTTAGGTGTTGCGATCAATAATCGATATTGGAATTGTGTGTTCTTTGTAACTTATGGCCGTGATCTTTGGTCTACAACGGGTTTTCAGTCACTTGAGTGTTGGCCATGGTTGAGTGTAGTTGTGTATCTAGTTTTGACAATAAAAGTGTGTTTTTGATACAAAGAAACCGTGGAATACTCCCGTCATGATTTCGATAGTCCAGTGATAATTAAAAAACCCTCATCTTTTCTTGGACCCAGAGCAGCAAAGGAATCATCGCCTAGTCAACGAGAAGCCACATGGACAACGCAGACTCAGCAGCATCAACAAAGGAGACATCATGGCCAGCTCTACTAAAGTACTATACAGCCATTAGCCACACCGTAACGGTGTTCTTATGGAGATAACTTTTCCTGCACAGTAGAGTGGATATATAAACAAACAAATACCATTCAAACAGTCCTTGTAGGCCCAACAGTACTGACCAGCAGCCATGTCATCCTCAGCCCTTAGGCATCACCAGATGCGGATAAGGGGGAGCAGGCGTTGAGCACACTGCTTTCCTGGCCATTGTCAGGTTTCATGACCAATGCCTCTATTTCTCAGTGAAGTAGCTCCTCAATTGGCCTCACGAGGGTTGAGTGCATCCCACTTGCCAACAGCACCCAGCAGACCTGAGCAGTGGCCCATCCAAGTGCTAGCCAAGCCCGAATGAACTTCGGTGATGTGACAGGAACTGGTGTTACCACTGTGCCAAGGCCATTGGCAATTATGGAAATAAGAGTAAACAATGTTTTCAGAAATTTTTAAAACTTCAATCTGATTGGCTAAAAAATTCCATGTGACATTCTATGCTGCCTTAATTCCAAGATTTACTGAATTCTGATGAACTGTATAAAATTCAACAAGCATATGTAACTGAGAATCATTGTTGAACTTTCAGAGCGTATATTAACTGGTATAAGTTACAGTTCTTTAAACAGCTGCTTACAAGTTCAGTAAGTACTTAACCTGGCTACTGAGAAAATGTGCTATGTGCAAGAACATAATAGTACAAACTGGGAACGAATACCTTTTTTTAATTTTTTATTTTATTTTATTTTTTGCATCAAGAGCTGTGTGTTAGGACAGATTTGGTAGCAGCTTATATATTATTCAAATGAGAATATATGACAAAAATTTATTCAAGACCTTGCTTCATTCAGCTGCTTCCAGTAGATATATAACAAAAGAAACTCTCTTTGCAGCAGAAAACATAACGTTTTATACCCCGGCTGAAACACACAGTGCAGCCTGTCTTTTAAATAGCTTTTACATGTTGAATTATATTATACCTTCTCGACTGCGGTTCTAAGGAAACTCACAGAGATAAATGAATAAATTCCTATAGACAAACAAAATATGTATTGTCACAAGTTGTACAAAATTGTGTCAAAATTACAGAGGAGACATTTGATGTTGGTTGTTGGTTGGTTGACTGATTTGGGGAAAGTGACCACCCAGCGAGATCATCCATCCCACCAGATAAGGGAAGGATGGGGAAGGAAGGCGGTCATGTCCTTCCAAAGGTACCATCCTGGCATTTGCCTGAAGCAGTTTAGGAAAATCAGAGAAAACCTAAATCGGCATGGCTGGACATGAAACGCCATCCTCCCGAATGTGAGTCCAGTGTGCTATGAGTGTGGTACGAGTATCTGCATTCATTTTCCCCTAAAGAATTATTTGATTCATGTTTGTTCTGAGTATTATTATTTGAGTTCTCAGTCAATGAATATATGTTTTGCAACCCTTGCTGCATTGCAGTAGTTGATAGTCTCCGTCACTACTTAGTAATTTACTAGTGTTTATCAGTACACACAGCTTTGGTTCACATGTCAGAGCCACCCTTCCTTCTGTTTCCTTGTGTACAGTTCATTTCCATACAACAGGACGATTGTGGGGGACTTGCACCCCAAGAGAGGATATTCACTGCATGTCAAGGCAAATTTGATTAAGTACAGGCTAATACCAGTAGTGTCTTGCATAAATAATGGTAACCCTTGTATCAGATCTTATTGATAGGCAATCTTTTGATCAATTTTATATAATATATGGTAAATTTTATATACTTCATGACATTGTACTTTTTAAGTGGTGACTGCATTCAGTAATGCTGACTGAGCCTAATTTAAATTTCATATGTTAAATCGGGATAATCAACTAGTTCATCGCACTGTTTCACAAAAGTGGGGAGTAATTTATTAAATGCTGTGTGCGTTTTATAATTTGTATATTCTTCACAGCTCTGACTATTGGCATTGTTTGTTCAAGTTATTCTTGTTCAGCATTGTTGGTTTGCCAATTTTGATGGGCTCTTTATCTGTTTTGTGGGTAGTTCGTTTGAAAGGGGTAAATTTGAGGCATGTTTAAGTTGATGAGAATGAGGAGTAATGACAAGACATGAGAAGGCTCTCAGATGAAACAGTTTAATGAAATTGAAGTTAATCCGGGAAACAAAGGCATTGCAGTAATATGAGATTCAGTTGCATTAGATATGAAGCCAGTTGTTCCAAGCATGGGTGAAACAGTGCAGTGGAAGGTAGATTGGGTGATGGAATGTACCATGACAATATTGAGGACTTTGATATGGTCTTACCACATCCAGTGGATGCAGTGGTCATAGTTAGGGAGCGTAATGAGGAAGGTTGCGAGATGACATTGCTATTACCCCATGAAAGAGACACACAACTTCACCAACTCTGTCTTCATCTGATGTAGCATTTGAAGGTAACCTTTTATTGGATATCTCCAAAATATTTCAAGGAACACAGAATTTGATGAAATTATTTGTGGCCAGTGACAAGGCAATGCAAGATTTGGTAAAATCATTACAAGAACAAGTTGAAGATGGTAATTAAAGATTAGACACAAAGATAAAAGCCAGGAATTCTGCAATGGGAACTGAAGGAAGCCACAGGCTGCACTGTCAAATTTATGTGCACAGTTTCATAAAATAAAACTGTAGAGCAAGTTCCCATTCTTAAGAACCAAATGGATAAACTGATGCATAAGCAAGACTCAACTGAATGTCAGGAAAAAGGAATGGGAAACCAAGTAGTGATGTTGGAAGACAAGATTCTTCAAATCTCCAAATAAATTGAGCACCAGTTGTGAGAAGCCACTGAGCAATCAAAAATTTCTAATCATGCTTTGGTCAGGGAAGAAATCAAGACCATTCATTGTGAGCCTGGGGAAATGAATGCTGTTCTGATAGGCAAAGCATAAGAAGTGCATGCACTTCAGGCATTTAAGTAATGGCAATAGGCTTTTAACAAACAGAAGGCCATGACTGTGCAATTAGCATAAGATATAGGAGCAGAACAGATGCAAGCCCAACGGGCTCAGTATTTTGGTGATCAGACATATTGCCATTGTCAGGTGTGCTGATGCTGTGACTTGTCTGGCCACCAAAATATTGTGCCCATAGGATATTATGAAATGGCAGTACACCTGTGGACTGTTCAGTCAACAAATATTCTGAAAGAAACTGAAGAATCACAATTTGATCATTGTTTCCTGCTGTTGTGGTTGTTGACACATGAGCTTGAATTTATTTGTGATCTGTTGGAAGGAGAAACCACCACGAGAATGTGGCCTATTGCACAGCAATGTTCTACATAAGAAGAGTTTTGCCACACCTTCCTGAGGAATTACTGGTTGAAGGCAGTCCAAGAATGGGTAAAGATTGAAACTATTATGGGGAATGATTTCAGGAGATCTGGACCATAAAGTGTGATGAAGTTCCTATAAATGATGTTAAGAAGAACCACTTTCTGAATGTGCCATACAGCTCTGCTGAAATTATCTGCTTCTGTTACCAAAAATTAGCACCACATTTCCAACATATTCTTGCAGGCAGGATTGCTGATGATACTGAGGGATTTAAGAACTCCTACAAGAAGTGGAATTCATGCAGTGGGATGACTGTAGCTGGCAACATCTGTATGACGATAGGCACAGTTCAGCAGATCTGCAGAGATTGCATAATGATAGAAGGAATGAGCAGGTACACATGCATGGAGGTGGCCCTACTAGAGACTCAAGCCCTGTCGTCACAGCTTTCAGGAGTGCTAGTTCTGCAAGGTTCACAGGAGAGCTTCAGTAAAGTTTGGAATGTAGGAGACGAGGTACTGGCAGAAGTAAAGCTCTGAGCACAGGGCGTGAGTCGTGCTTGGGTAGCTCAGATGGTAGAGCACTTGCTCGTGGAAGGCAAAGGTCCCGAGTTCGAGTCTCGGTCTGGCACACAGTTTTAATCTACCAGGACGTTTCATATCAGCGCACACTCCGCTGCAGAGAGAAAATCTCATTCTGGAAACATCCCCCAGGCTGTGGCTAAGCCATGTTTCCGCAATATCCTCTCTTTCAGGAGTGCTAATACTGCAAGGTTCACAGAAGAGCTTCTGTAATGTTTGGATTGTAGGAGATGAAGTACTGGCAGAAGTAAAGCTGTGAGGATGGGGTGTGAGTCTTGTTTGGGTAGCTCAGATGGTAGAGCACTTGCCTGCGAAAGGCAAAGGTCCTGAGTTCGAGTCTCGGTCCGGCACACAGTTTTAATCTGCCAGGATGTTTCAGATCAGTGCACACTCCGCTGCAGAGTGAAAATCTCATTCCAGTAGTGCATTAGTTATTAACTTGTTTCATTTGAAGAGCCAGGCACCATTCTTTTTTACCCTCGTAACCATCAGTCAGGCTTCTACTGCCTTCTGGTACTCAAATGGAAAGGGCAAGTTATGTATTTAGCTTCTCCTGTGTTTTCTTAGTAGTATATTTTTTAAATTTCATGCATGTTTTTTCTCTATTTTAGAGGTTTCTTCTTGCATTTTTGTAACTGTAAAGTGATGTTAGGCAGTCTGTGCTGCAGGTTCATTTTTGCTGAACAGCCATCTTCACAACTCATAAGGCAACTGCCTCCATTGGCGATACATCAGGAGGTTGGCAAGTCCCATATCTAGGTTTCTGTCTGTGCCGTTACAGTCAATCCTTAAGTTAGTAATACTGGAATGCATAGGATGTGTGCTTGCTGTATGCAGATTCAGGAAGAGTAGGCTGCAGTATGTGAGCAGCTGAATGAGCTTTCAGCTGCACTTAGCTGTCTTCAGGCTGCTGCTTCGGGAAGTTGTGGTGGCAGAGAATCTAGCACATTGCATGAAACACCTCAAATGTCACTTGCTTTGCTCACAGACTGTGCGGGTGAGTCATCTCCCTCTGTACCAGACATGGTAGATCTACCCTCACAGGTAGATGAATGGCAGGTCGTAACATGTTCATGTTGCTTGAGGCAGAGACCCAAGGTGAAGATTGGCCATCTGGCCTCACCCATTCACTTTGCACCCTGTGAATGGACATGCGGCCACTCCTGTACAATGAGTAGTGTGGAAATACCGAGATCATGCAATATGAGTTGGAGGCAATTTTAACCTACTGAGTATAGACTAGGGCATCTATGGATTCACTGTGGGGGGTACAGAAGAATAGTCTTGCAACATTCTTTTGAACACATTTTCTGAAAACTGTCTTGAACAGTTAGTTTAACAGCCCACACACAACTGGAAATATTTTGTACCTCATAGCTGCAAAAGAGAAACAACTGACAGCATCAATGTAGACAGGGATTAGTGATCGTGATGTCATCATACTGACTTTGATTACTAAAATTAATAAATCAGTCAAGAGGCTCAGAGAGTATTTCTGCTAGAAAGAGCAAATATACAGTTGTTAGCATCCCACTTAGGTAATGAATCCTTGAACACATATTCAGCTGGAATATAATAAATTTCCTTGAGAGGGAAATGTTTCTGAACACAAATCAGCTCAGTTTTAGAAAGCATTGCACATGTGAAACTCAGCTTGGTCTTGTCTCACATGAAATCCTGTGAACCATAGATGAAGGGAAACAGCCAAATTCCAGCTTTCTAGATTTCTGTAAAGTGCTTGACATGGTGCCACAGTACTGACTGTTAATGAATTTACAAGCACATGGAGTAGGTTCACAGGTATGTCAATGGGTCAAAGAGATCATAAGTAACAGAACCCAGTATAAGAGTGACAGGATTGCTGTTATATACATAAATGATCTGCTCCCCCCCTCCCCCCCCCCTCCCCCCCCCCCCCCCACCTCAATGAACCATCAATCTTGCCATTGATGGGGAAGCTTGTGTGCCTCAGAGTAACAAATAGACGTATCACAAGTGCAACCACAATGGAGGGGTATTTGTTGAGAGGCAAGACAGATGTGTGGTTCCTGAAAGCCTTTTCAGGGCCAACAGTCTGGATGATTGACTGATCTGGCCTTGCAACATCAACCAAAATGGCGTTGCTGTGATAGGGCTGAAAGCAAGGGGAAACTACAGCTGCAATTTTTTCCGAGGGTGTGCAGCTCTACTGCATGGTTAAATGATGATGGCATCCTCTTAGGTAAAATATTTTGGAGGTGAAATAGTCCCCCATTCAGATATCTGGCTGGGGACTACTCAGGGTGATGTCATTATCAGGAGAATCAAAAAAAGGATAGCTTACAGTTAGATATAGTGGGAATTAGTGAAGTTCAGGGGTAGGAGGAACAGAGCCTCTGGTGAGGTGAGTAGAGGGTTACAAATACAAAATCAAACAGGAATAATGCAGGAGTAGGTTTAATAATGAATAAGAAAATAGGAATGCAGGTAAGCTACTATGAACAGCATAGCGAGTGTATTATTGTAGCCAAAACAGACATGAAGCCCACAACCACCACAGTAGTACAAGTTTAAGTGCCAACTAGCTCCACAGATGATCATGAGATTGAAGAAGTCTGTGATGAGATGAAAAGAAATTATTTAGATAGTTAAGGGAAAAGAAAATTTAGTAGTCATGGGGGACTGGAATTTGATAGCAGGAAAAGGAAGAGAAGCAAAAATAGTAGGTGACTATGGACTGGGGGAAAGGAATGCAAGAGGAAGCCACCTAGTAGAATTCTGCACAGAGCATAATTTAATCATCACTAATACTTGAAACTTCTTGGCAGATTAAATCTGTGTGCCGGACCGAGACTCGAACTTCGGACCTTTGCCTTTTGCGGGCAAATGCTCTACCAACTGAGCTACCCAAGCATGACTCACGCCCTGTCCTCACAGCTTTACTTCTGCCAGTACCTCGTCTCCTACCTTCCAAACTTTACAGAAGCTCTCCTGCGAACCTCGCAGAACTAGCACTCCTGAAAGAAAGGGTATTGCAGAGACATGGCTTAGCAAGAGCCAGGGGGATGTTTGCAGAATGAGATTTTCACTCTGCAGCGGAGTGTGCTCTGATATGAAACTTCCTGGCAGATTAAAACTGTGTGCCTGACCGAGACTCGAACTCAGGACCTTTGCCTTTCACGGGCAAGTTTCATATCAGCGCACACTCTGCTGCAGAGTGAAAAATCTCATTCTGGAAACATCCCCCAGGCTGTGGCTAAGCCATGTCTCCGCAATATCCTTTCTTTCAGGAGTACTAGTTCTGCAAGGTTTGCAGGAGAGCTTCTGTAAAGTTTGGAAGGTAGGAAACGAGGTACTGGCAGAAGTAAAGCTGTGAGGACGGGGCTTGAATCGTGCTTGGGTAGCTCAGTTGGTAGAGCACTTGCCCGTGAAAGGCAAAGGTCCCGAGTTCGAGTCTCGGTCCGGCACACAGTTTTAATCTGCCAGGAAGTTTCATATCAGCGCACATTCTGCTGCAGAGTAAAGATCTCATTCTGATCTCTAATACTTGGTTTAAGAATCCATGAAAGATGGTTGTGAATGTGGAAAGGAACTGAAGACACCAGAACATTTCGCATTGGTTATATAATGGTAAGACAGAGATTTTGGAACCAGATTTTAAACTGTAAGACGTTTCTGCAGGCAGATTTCGACTCAGACTACAATTTATAGGTTATGAATTGAAAATTAAAACTGAAGAAATTGCAAAAATGTAGGAAATTAAGGAGATGGGACCTGGATAAACTGAAAGAAACAGAGGTTGTTGAGAATTCCAGAGAGAGCATTGTGGAATGATTGACAAGAACAGAGGAAAGGAATAGAGGAGGCAAAGAATGGGTAGCTTTGAGAGATGAAATAGTGAAGGCAGTAGAGGATCAAACAAGTGAGAAGATGAGGTCTAGTAGAAATCCTTGGATAACACAGAAGATATTGAATATAACTGATGAAAAGAGGAAATATAAAAATGCAGTAAATGAAGCAGGTGAAAGGGACTACAAACATCTAAAAAAAATTAGACTAACGGGAAGTGCAAAATGGCTAAGCAGGAATGGCTAGAAGGCAAATGTAAGGATGTAGAAGTATATATCATTAGGAGAAAGATAGATACTGCCTACAGGAAAATTGAAGAGGCCCTCTGAGGAAAGAGAAGCAGCTGTATGAATATCAATAGCTAAGATAGAAAACTAGTCTTAAGCAAAGAAGGCAAAGCTGAAAGGTGTAGGGAGTATATAGAGGGTGTATACAAGAGAGATGCACTTGAAGGCAATATTTAGAAATGGACAGGACATAGCTAAAGATGAGATTGTAGATATGATACTGCAGGAAAATCTGACAGAGCACTGAAAGAGTTGAGTCAAAACAAGGCCCTGGGAGTAGACAGCATTCTGTCAGAGCTACTGATAGCCTTGGGAGAGCAAGCCATGACAAAACTCTTCCATATGGTGTGCAAGATGTTTGAGGTAGGCAAAATTCCCTCACATCAAGAAGTATACAATAATTCAGACTCCAAATAAGGTAGCTCCTAACAAATGTGAATTGACAAGTGCGAATTAACTTTTAGTTTAGTAAGTCATAATTGCAAAATACTAACATGAATTCTTTTCAGGAGAACAGAAAAACTGGTAGAAGCCAACCTCAGGGAAGACCAATTTGGATTCCATAAAAATGTAGGAACATGTGAGACAATACTGACACTACAACTTCTCTTAGAAGAGAGGTTAAGGAAAGGCAAAACAATGTTTATAGCATTTGTAGACTTAGAGAAAGCTTTTGACAATGTTGACTGGAATACTCTTTGAAAGTATGAGGGTATCAGGAGTAAAATACCGGGAGCAAAAGCCTATTTACAATTTTTACAGAAACCAGATGCTGTTGCAAGAGTCAGGTGCATGAGAGGGAGTCAGTGGTTGAGAATGGAATGAGACAGGGCTACAGTCTATCCCCTATGTTATTCAATTGACACACTGGGCAAGCAATAAAGGAAAAAAAAGAAAAACTGGAGTAGGAATGAAAGTTCAGGGAGAAGAAATAAAAACTTTGAGGTTTGCTGATGTCAGTGTAATAATGTCAGAGACAGTAAAGGACTTGGAAGAAGATTTGAACAGAATGGACACTGTCTTGAGAGGAGGATGTAAGATGAACTTTAACAAAAGT
The DNA here is from genome assembly GCF_021461395.2 of Schistocerca americana. NCBI lineage: Eukaryota > Metazoa > Arthropoda > Insecta > Orthoptera > Acrididae > Schistocerca > Schistocerca americana. The sequence goes on from NC_060122.1 coordinate 673,473,055, forward strand.
GGAACAAGGATAATAGAATGTAGTCATATTAAATCAGGTGATGCTGAGGGAATTAGTTTAGGAAATGAGACACTTAAAGTAGTAGATGAGTTTTGCTATTTGGCTAGCAAAATAACTGATGATGGCCAAAGTAGACCTCTCTATATAAATATATAATATAAAATGTAGTCTGGCAATGGCAAGAAAAGCGTTTCTGGAAAAGGGAAATTTGTTAATGTCAAATATAAACTTAAGTGTCAGGAAGTCTTCCCTGAATGTATTTGTGTCGAGTGTAGCTATTTGTGGAAATGAAACATGAATAATAAACAGTTTAGGCAAGAAGAGAATTAGATGGGAAGACTGTGTAACTAATGAGGAAGTACTGAATAGAATTGGGCAGCAAAGAAATTTGTGGCACAACTCGACTAGAAGAAGGGATTGGTTGGTAGGACACATTCTGAGATGACAAGGGATCACCGGTTTAGTACTGGAGGGAAGTGTGGTATTAAGAATTGTAGAGACAGGCCAAGACATAAATACAGTAAGTGGATTCAGAAGGATGTAATGTATTGCGAATACATAGAAAGAATGATCCTTTATTGTATGATTATATGATAGTGGAATAAACACTGGTAGCAGTTACATCTGTAAAATCTGGGAGTATGCGTGCGGAACAATTTGAAGTGGAATGATCATATAAAATTAATTGTTGGTAAGGTGGGTACCAGGTTGAGATTCATTGGGAGAGTCCTTAGAAAATGTAGTCCATCAACAAAGGAGGTGGCTTACAAAACACTCGTTCAACCTATACTTGAGTATTGCTCATCAGTGTGGGATCCGTACCAGATCGGGTTGACGGAGGAGGTAGAGAAGATCCAAAGAAGAGCGGCGCGTTTTGTCACAGGGTTATTTGGTAACCGTGATAGCGTTACGGAGATGTTTAGCAAACTCAAGTGGCAGACTCTGCAAGAGAGGCGCTCTGCATCACGGTGTAGCTTGCTCGCCAGGTTTCGAGAGAGTGCGTTACTGGATGAGGTATCGAATATATTGCTTCCCCCTACTTATACCTCCCGAGGAGATCACGAATGTAAAATTAGAGAGATTCGAGCGCGCACAGAGGCTTTCAGACAGTCGTTCTTCCCGCGAACCATTGATTGAAGTCAAGATGGCGCCAACTGAAAAGTGCAGTGACACAACGCTCGGAAATAGGCAAAAGTTAAATGGTGCATCGTGTAAAAAGTGTCAGAAACGGGTTGTTAAAGGAATTCTGTGTGTAAGTGCAACTTTTGGATGCCTGAAAGGTGTGCAAAAATTTGCTTGAAATTTATTAGCGACGATATTCACTGGTCATGCCTAGACTGTTTGCATGACGAAAACACGAAACTAGCTTCCACAGTTAGCTCACAGGAAGAAATTATTAAAGTGCTGCGTAGCGACATTGACACCTTAAAAGCACAATTATCAGTGCAAAAGCAAGAAAATAGTGATCTGAAGCGCGGGAAAAAATGTTTTTGCAAAATAGTTGAGGCGATAGATGAAAATATCAAAAACAGGCGGAACGATACATCCGTTCACTTAAACGACGATTCTGCTGCACCTACGAAAGAAACCCATGCGAAAGTGTCAAAAACCGAAAACAAATATAAGTGGACAAGTGTAACATACAGTAAAAATAATTCGAAGCACCTGAGTAACGAAAAACAAAACGAAACAAATGACTTCCTTGTTATTGGCGATTCTCTGCTCAAAAATGTGGTAGTGCCAAAATGCAAAGTAGACGTTCGCGCAGGAATCAAGACTCACCAGTTGAACAAACACTTCAGCAACATACATAGGTCGCAGAATGGTCCAGCAGAGGCTTCTCGGAAGAATTATGAAGGAGTTTTCATTCACGTAGGTACAAATTCTCTTAGAAGCAACACTGAAGAGGAAACTGTAAGTGAAACAAAAAACTTAATTCGATCAGCCAGTAATCTCTACAAAACATCTAGAATTGTGAGTGAGTGGTATTGTATACAGACGATCCGTCAGTGATCAATACATAGACAGAATAAACCGTGATGTAGACGAAATCTGTAACAACTTAGGATCTGTGTTTGTAAATCCGAACAAGTTCTTAAACAATAAATGCTTGGGTAAAGACGGTCTTCATTTAAATAGGCTAGGATCCAGAATTCTCAGTAAAATGTTCGCTGATACATGTAAAATTCTGAATAATAAGGGAAACTTGTAAGTAATGATGGGGATGGGAAACAGTGCTTGCTAACAAAAACGGCGAGACCGAAACAGTACACAAGGAAGAGTAGGCCTATGCCTGAACCCATAAATAAAAAAGAGTGTCCATGTATAATGCACTTGAATATAAACGGTCTCAGTGCCGACTTTTCAAACAAAAATCATAAACTAGACGACTTGCAAATTATTCTTTCGTAATTTAAAAATATTAAAGTTATCTGCCTCAATGAACATTGGCTTACATGTGGTAATATTAAAAATCTTAATAAAATAGAAAATTTCGAATTAGCTAAAAGTTTTTGTAGACGAGAGAAATCACATGGAGGTTCTTGCATACTTACTCATCCTGACATGAAATATGAAGTAAGGAACGATTTTAATCATTTGAATGAAGAATGTATGTTTGAAAGCTGTTGCATCGAGTTAAGGGACCTAAATGTCTTAGTAGTTTCTATTTACAGAGTACCAGACAAAACTACAATTGAAGCTTTCCTGCTCAAATTTAAGTGCCTTCTTGAAAATCTTAATAAAGAAAAAAGAAAAAATATTATAATAGCTGCTGATTTCAATATTAATATCATAGCTGACAGCAATGATGTGGCCAAATTCAATGACTTAATAAAAAACTTTGGCTTCAAAGCAAACTTCATGCAACCCACTAAAATAATGCACAGTCAGCAACCTGTATTGATAATATTTTAACAAATTATGTGTTTGAAGATGTTAATAAATTTTGCTTAGATTTAGGAATCTCTGACCACTCCGCATTATTCATTGAACTACCAAAACTCTATAAAGAAATTTCATGTAACAAAAGCTACATGAAAAGGAACTTCAATGAAAAAAAACCTCACTATATTTAGCAATAAGTTAAGAGAGGTTGAATGGCCTTATGACAGCTGTATCTCAAGTAGTACTAACTTTAACAAATTTCGTTGTAGCTTTCTTGAAGTATTTAATGAAACTTTTCCACTTAAAGCCAAATGTAACAAAACGACTAGGAAGATTAAATGGATAACTCAGGGTATAAAAATTTCTAGTGCCAGAAAGAGGCAACTACATAATGAACTGAAATATAACAAAAACAGACATTTTGCTGTGTATGTGAAACATTATAAACCCATATTCAAAAAAGTTGTAAAGGCAGCAAAACAAATGGCAAACAATAAGTTTATTTTACAACATAATAGTAAGAAAAACGCAGTGTGGTCTGTTGTCAAATCAGAGTTAGGTGTTAAAATCAGTAGTAATGAAATAACTAAGATTAAAGTAGATGATAATGTTGTTGTAAACCCAGCTCAAATATCAGAGTGTTTAAATGAATTCTTCATAAATGTAGCAAAGTCAGAAGTTGATGTAGCAGAATATCATAGTAAAGTAAATCCCTTTGGACTTGACCAAGAAGCTGAGTATCTCACAGATTTAAAAAAAGAGTCACAATAAAGGATGTGAAAAATGTTATATTGTCATTAAAAAATAAAATTTCTGCTGGGTGGGATGGGGCGCCAAGTAAAGTGATTAAAGCAGTATCTGACATAATAGCACCCCCGCTAGCTAAAATAATCAACCAATCTTTTGAACAGGGGTGCTTTCCTGATGTGTTAAAATATGCTGAAGTGAGACCTCTGTTCAAGAAAGGGTCTAGGGAAGATATGGGAAACTATCGCCCTATTTCTATTCTCCCAATTCTGTCAAAAGTGTTAGAGAAAGTAGCTGCAAATCAGATCAAAAATTTTATCATAAAAAATGATGTTATTGTAAGTAACCAATTAGGGTTCCAACAAGGAAAAAACACACTGGATGCAGTAAATAACTTTATTGAGAAGATATGCAAATCATTGGATCAGAGGAGTAAAGTCGCAGGTATCTTCTGCGATCTTTCAAAAGCATTTGACTCGGTGAACCATGACTTGCTTATCTACAAATTAAACAAATATGGGATTAAGGACAAAGCTCTGAAATGGCTCACATCATACTTGCACAACAGAAAGCGAAGGGTAAGTGTCACATCAAATGCAGTGAATTATTATTCTAAATGGAGTACAGTATCACAAGGTGTGCCTCAAGGCTCCATTTTGGGGCCAATCCTGTTCGTATTCTATGTAAATGACCTGCCCATAAATATAAATTCCCCGTCAGTTCCGTTTGCAGATGACACTTCTGTTTTAATTGAAGATGATGTAGAAAAAATCCAGAGCTCCATTGTGAGCACAATGGGTACTCTAGAAAACTGGTTCCAGTGAAATGGCTTGAAACTGAACATTGTAAAAACCAATATGGTACATTACAAAACCAAACATTTGAAATGTGTGCATCATAAAATACATCATCACAACCATCCTATGGAAGAAGTTAACACAGTCAAATTCCTAGGACTAAATGTGGACAACAACTTAAACTGCAGTACAAATATTGAGTTCCTATCAATTAAACTAAGCAGCTTTGCATTTGCATTGCAAATACTAGCAAACTCTACTGACATGAGTACATGAAAAATAGCATATCATAGTTATTTTGTATCTGTCATTAGGTATGGTATCATTTTTTGGGGAAATTCAAGTAGTGTATCTTGAATACTGAAACTGCAAAAGAAAATTATAAGATGCATGTGTAGTGCACAACAAACAGAATCTTGTCGCCCGTTATTTCGGAACCTGCAAATCCTAACAGTTCCCTCCATATAAATTTATGAAATTATAATCTTTGTACACAGCAGACAAAAATTATTTGAGGAATATCATTTTAACCACACGTACAACACAAGAAATAAAAATAATTTTATGTTACCCACACACCATTTGAAATTATGTGCACAAACTCCACAGTATATGGGGATGAGAATATATAACAAGCTAATGGGCAAAAATATATTTAATATGAAGCCAGAGAGTCTAAAAATAAGGCTACAGCAGATTCTGTGGGATAAATGCTACTATTCAGTAGAAGAATTCATAAAGGATGACATGATAATTTGAGCAAGGGGTAATTAATTGTTAGTCTTTTATTGTATGTGTAACAAAATTTTATTGTATGTGTAACAAAATTGTATTATTATTATGATACCATTTGTTGAAATCAGTTGTTGTAATTAATTGTTAGTTTTTTATTGTATGTGTATTTTTATATTGTATTATTGTTATGGTACCATTTGTTAAAATCAGGTGTTGTATGTATATGGTAAAACTTTACCAAAATTTTGACCTGTCTCCTGTACCTAAATCAAATGATTTAGATTATGTACGTTGTGAGACTAACAAACCACAATTCACAATTCACTGGAACGGAAAAGGGAGGTAATGACAGTGGCACGTAAAGTGCCCTTCGTCACAGACAGTTGGGTGGCTTGCGGAGTATAAATGTAAATGTAGATGTAGATGTAGAGGTAGGCTGCAGTAGTTACTCAGAGATGAAGATGCTTGCACAAGATGGAGTAGGCTGGAGAGCTGGAACTGCATCAAAGTAGTCTTTGGGCTGAAGACCACAACAACAACAAATGATCTGGCAAACAGGGTAAGCAGTAATCTGCGGCTGTTTGTTGATGATGCTGTGGCGTATAGGATGGTGTTGTCATTAACTGGCTGCAGGAGGATACAGTATGTCCTAGACAAAATTTCTAGGTAGTGTGATGAATGGCAACTATCTCTAAATTCAAGTTAATATAGATTAGTAGAGAAAACAAACCAATAATGTTTGAATAGTGTATTACTAGTGTGCTGCTTGACACAGTCACATTGGTAAAGTATCTAGACACAATGTTGTAAAGCAATATGAAATGCAGTGAGCATGTAAGGCCTGTAGTAGGGAAGGGGAAGGGAACAAATCACGCATATTAGAGAGAGGTTTGAGAGCTCAGATGAAATCACTGGAGGGAAGGCAATGTTCTTTTTGAGAAGCTCTCCTGAGAAAATTTAGATAAATAGTATATGGGGCTGACATCAGAAAAATTCTACTGCCACCAATGTAGATTTGGAATAAGGATCATGAAGATAAAATTAGGGCTCACACGGAGGCATACAGACGTCATTTCACCCTCGTTCTGTTTGAGAGTGGAGCAGAAAAGGAAATGGCTCGTTGGGTTAAATGGTACCCTACACCACACACCTTATGGTGGCTTGCAAAGTATGTATAGATGTAGATGTAGATGTAAATGCAAATGAATATTCTTTTTGGGACAATCACACCCAGAAAATGCCAAGGCAGGAAATAGGGAAACAGACCTATAGTACTCCTGTCTCAGTTTTCAGGATGACAGTGTTCCAATAGGAATATCCAATGGTCAGCATCACATTACAGCAGATGGAACTTAATGAGATGACTGTCTTTGAGAAGATTAGAGGGACAGAAGTCCAGGACCAAATTCTGGAAGGTTTTTCTGGACAAAGGTGCTCTTATTTGTTTCTGAGGGGAAGGGGAACAGCAGATTGGTTTAGGGGGGTGGTGCTTAAGATATATCGGTGGAGGAGGTGAAGCTCTTGGTCGAGACAACAACTGATCTCTTCAAGGCAGGAAAGGTCTCTCAAGAAACTGAGATTGCACTTAGGGTTCTTGCAGGTTACCATCGAGGTACCAAAGATATCAAAAGTGACCATGGCAGCAAGATGGAAACTGCAAGTCTTGCAGATAAACCTGCAACTCAGTAAAGGGGCAACTGCCAACCTGAATCATCTCCTGAGATGACAGGATGGATGTTGCCCTGATACGAGTGCCATATCTATATAAAGGGGGCATTTCAGGCCTGAGAGGAATTGAAGGTAAACTGATTTATGCTAGAACTCTAAGGAATTCCTGAACATGGACAAAATATTGGAAGGCCCATACTAAATATTTTGTGATTAAGCAAGTAAAACTATCATCCTAGAAGGTATTCTCTGAGGAAGTGGAAGGTACAGCTTTTCATGCCACACTTCACAAAATCCTCACAAGAACACCCACTCATCCAAGTGCTACTCTAAGGAAGGAGGATGGTGAATATACAAGGGCAGTGAATAAGATGCTGGATGTACTGCTCAAGACTCACTTCCCTCAGCGCATTCTGACAGACAACACAGACCAAGATTCAATCCCTGAGAGGCACTGGTTTATAAGTAATTGAAGGGAGAACTGGGAACCTGCCACAGAATGTGCTGATTTCAAAAAACTCCAGGGGCCAGTGGGAAAATTTCAAACTTTCAAGTCATCTGGCCCAGGTGGAATCTGTCCATCTCTACTGCAACAAGCAGGAGCATGTTTAATTAGACCCCTATGCAGGCTGTTTATGGTTAACCTAACAACAGAAATCACTCCTAATGCTTGCAGGACAGTGAGGTTTGTTTTCATTCTGAAGGCAGAGAGAACTGATTATACCAAGGCCTAGGATATGAGACTGATCACTCAGTCCTCCTTCCTTTGAAAGACATTAGAATAACTGGTTATTGTGCACATTAGGAAAATGAGGCTTACTAAGGATCCTCTACATGTAAACCATCATATGTATCAACCAGACACTTCATGTGAAACAGCACTCCACTAACTTTTTGGAAAAGTGGAAAAAGCACTACACTTTCAGGAAACTGCTCTCTGCATCTTCCTGGATGTTGAGGTGGCTTTTAGGAATACTACCTTTGAGTCCATGGAGTTTTGTCCCCACAACTGTAGTGAATGAACCATTGAAGAGCTAAATACTAGAGACTACTTTTTCTCAGGATGTGCAGATGTCTTACATCATAGTAATACTTGGCAGGTTTGCTAGCACCATTAGAACAGTGCAGACTGAACACTGTGTGAAACAGATGCAGGAAACAAGACATAAAGGTCAGCCCAAGTCAACTGTTCCAGAACCATTTTTGATGGAGCATATCCGGCAGATGTACTGTAATATTAAGCTTCTCAGTGACAATCTACTTGTAGAGGGGGAAATGAAATATCTAGGGGTAACCCTGGATGTGAAACCATAATGGACACCTTACATAAGGAATATATGTTTCAAGGCAGAAGGTACTCTTATGAGTACTAGAAGATCCTGTGGAAAAAAATGGGGTTTAAATCCCAAAAATGTATACTGGACATACATCTCTGTAATAACATTTATGATGCTTTATGACGCTAGGGTATGGTGAAACAAAGCAGAACAGGAGGTACCTGACAAGGAGCTTGGCAAGATGCAAAGACTGGTCTTCTTAGCTTTAATACTCAGAATTAGCAGCACACCCACTGCTGGGATGGAGACCACGTTGGACATGCCCGTGTTACACCTGTAGGTTAAAATGGAGGCAGTGGTAAAGGCATACAGGCTAAAAGCTGGAAATAACTGGATACCTTTAGGGTATCCCAAATTCCACACCAATACAGGGAATGCTCTAAATCCAGGAATGGTCAGGGAAATGATGGCTGTCTATTATAACTTCCAGCCGCTTCTATAAACCTTTCAATGTAACACCTGGAAGTAGGGAGCACTGGAAAAACATGAAACTGTGCAGGAGACATGGTCTGCTTTATGAGGAGTCAAAAACAGATGAAGGTGCAGGCACCAACGTATGTGGGATCCAGCCTAGACCAGAGAGTGCACCCTATCTAAAGAAGCTGATCACAGCATTCCAGGCAGAAATATCCACTATCAGAATATGTGTGGAAGAGAATTTGCAGAGGCACTACAAAGATCATAGCATCTAATTTTTTCGGAGAGCCAAGCAGATCTGAAATCTGTCAGCCTCTGCATTAAGATTCATTGGAGAATGTTAAAAAGTCATTGTGAAACTGAGGAAAAGCAATAAGATAGACCAGCTGTGGGTCCCTGGTCACTCCAGTGACAATGAACAAGCTGACAGACTGGCCAGGGCAGGTGCAACAAGTCCATTTATTGGACCAAAATCTGTCCTAACCATCACTAAGGTAACGGTCAGACCAAAACTATGAAACTGGATCAGAAGAAAGCAAGTAGAATATTGGATCAAAAACAAAAGCATGACAAGCTAAAGATGCCAAACAAATATTTTAAGGTAAACTATGTAATCATGGGCTTGAACAGTAGAAACTCACAGATGGGCTAATGTCAGGCCAAGTTAACATTAAGAAACACCTACATACAGTGGGTATAGAGAAAGAAGCTCCTAGGTGTAGGCTGTGTGATGAGGGTGATGAAACAGCACCACCACTAATCTTCCAGTGCAAAATGTTGGAGATCACAAGACACAGGTTATTGAAGTCATCAAGTCCTGAAGACACTGTGTCTAATAAGGCACTAGTAAAGGACCTCCTACTACTCTTTAAGGGAAATGGTTGGCTTTACAAGCACCACAGGGAGTGGAACTGTCAGGCTTTCTTTTATTTCACCATACATACTTTCAATCTCTTCATCACCTACAGAGCTAGTCTGCATATAAACTTGAACTACTCTGGTAGGTGTTGGCTTTGGGTCTATGTTGGCTATAATAATGTGTTCACTATGGTGTACACAGTAGCTTATTCACATTCACATTTTCTTATTCATTATTACACCTACCTCGGCATATCCCCTATCAGATTTTGTGTTGATAACGCTGCATTGACTTGGCAAATGCCCTGTTTTTCTTGCCAACACAATCCACTAATTCGTAATATATATAATTTCAACCTATCCATTTCCTACTTTGAATTCTCTATTGGCCTACTATTTAAGGAGATCTAACAGTCTTGTGTTTCCTGATGACATCCTCCTGAGTAACCCCTTCAAGGATCAGAATGGTGGACTTTGTACCTCAGGAATATTTTACAATAATCATTTTCCCCCCACACCACACATGAATGGAACAGGAAAATGCCTAAAACTGGTACAGTTAGACATACCCTCTGCCATGCACTTCACAGTGGTTTGCAGAGTACAGATGTAGATCCTTAAGCCACACAGTAGAGCTGCATGCTCTCAGGGCAAGAAAGATAACTATTATAGTTATCCCTTGGTTTCAGACATTTGCAGTAGCAGCTCAGCAACGTCACATTGCCTAATGTTACAAGGTGAGATTTATGGTGGCCCACACATTACTGTACATCCACCACCACTACTGTAGTGCATGTCAGTGCCTGTGCCCGTCTGAGTAACACGCCGTTTGGCTGCTCCACACCTGAACCAGTTGCTGCCAACCTCGGACCAGGGCCTCTATCACCTGTACTCAATAGGAGGTGGCCCCTCGCAGACAAATGCTTCTTACATAACTGTGTACTATCTCTGGATGGCAGTCTTGCATATCATGTTTGATAGCATATGAACGATTGTGCCCCACGACTGTGATGTAATCCGGGATAGAAAGAAGGTCAGCATCAGTCATAATGTAATGTGTCTTTTTATTGCAGATGTAGATTTTAAATGACAGGTACAGCTATCATCAGTAAATTATAAACTGTCATGTAGACTCAACCTAATTATAACAACACTTATTTCAATCTGACTTAGAAATGTACAATCTACTTAGGTTTTTACATGCCTACGTTAGATTTGAATACGTGTTGTTATAATTAGTTTGTGTCTACAGGACTACTTATGATGCACAGACGACAGCTATGACAGCTGTATTGTCAATTGAAATCTAGATATGCAATAAGAAAGACAGATGACATTACAACTGATGCTGATTTTCTTTCTGTCCTCTTTTGTGTAAGGTCTCTAAACTGTATTGTATTTGTGCATCATGCCATGACTTAATAAATTGTTGGTTTCTTTACAACCACGTCTTTTAGTGTGTTCAGAGTTAGAAACTACTGGTAATGAGCAGAACTTCTGTGCACTCATCTTCCTGACTATTTTTTCATGTAACTTATCTATGGATGCGGGACTTCAATTGCTTCTCCAGCAGCATGAACTTACTATGGCCATCTTAGAAAACTCATGGCTATATCGACGGTTCAGTTTCAACCATCTCAGGTGCACCCGCTACTGTTTCCGTCATAGGAAGACTGGGAAGCTTATGAAAAATGGCTCTGCCAGCACTTTGTTGCATTACGGGTGATGGATAAAGCCACTTCTAAGGTTTTGTTTTTATCAGAGAAACCCCCCTCCCTTCCATGTACCAGTTGTTGTGTCAGTTAGCCCCTCTGCAAGAGCCACCCTTGCTCTCTTTTGATGAAATGTGTACCATGTCAACTTTACCATGTCAACTTCTTACCACTGCAAGCCCACCCATGTCATTGCCACTCACACAGAATTTTACCAGTGCCACAGTCAGCCACTTCAGTCCTATCAGGCTTGGCCAGCAGAGCTGCAGGGTTTGAGCTGTAAATGTAAATTTATTGGTAAAACCTCCAAAGAATCCTTTGTGGACTCTGCAATTAGAGATGAGATGTGGTCATCTGCCTAGCTCCCAGTAAGGAAGTTCATCAGAGAACACTTCACTGTAAGGATCCGTCATTGGAAGAAGTTTTAAACATTACTGAGTCCCATGAAGTCTCAAACACTGTGGCCAATAAAACTGAAGCATGGAGTGACATTGCTATCGGTGATAGTGAACCATATCACTGCATGGCAACAAGCTCACTGAGTGATGAGGAAGTTAATGCCATTCAAACCAGGGAACTTAACCGCAGCAGACGTACCCATCAGCAACAACAACAAGGACACTGTGCGGCACTTTCATCATTCCGCTCTTGCTTTGTGCAACACGAGAGCTGCATGCCCTAGATGGTGGGCATCATGCCACGAGTGTCACAAGCAAGACCACATTGCATTGGTTTGTCATTCTCAGCCTTCTTCTGATCAAACGGATATTACCATTCATTCTATTTCATCTTTATCTGCAGGTCAGAAACCTGTTTATTGAAGTGTGCATGCTGAAGAAACTTATCACTGTGTGTGGACACTGGAGCAGCTGTTATGTGAATTAAAAAGTATTAAAGAAAGTTAACGGGATAGAAGTTTATTCGTACATTCACGACGATGATACCCGTCTGTTCATATCTGCGCAATGCACCGAGAATCCTGCAAGAGAATCGAAGCAAACAACAATAATTAGTGTGAGCAGAAGGGGGGCAATCCAGAACCAATACTGACATACCAAGCTCTATGCACAACAGCAGTAACAAGAAAAACATAAATTTAACTGCTGAATAAATGTATTGAATATTGAAGGTCTGTTTGTATTAGTACCAGTTAAAGTTCGCTCAGGATATCTATACATTCCAATTTTATCAGTCATTCTTTCAAAATTTCCCTTTTAACAATTTAAGAAGCGAATCTTAATCAGTTTTCCAATATATATTATATTTTGTATCCTCCCCCCCTTGCCTCTATTCAATGGCGACCCTTCAAAGGAAGGCACAGAGGGGAATATGAACACACCTTTCAGTTGTTGAGATCAAAATTTTTTTTGAGATAAATGATCCATTTTATCATTACAAAGAACTAATGAAACCTTTGTTGCATTTGTTACATGTCCGTGTGATTGAAACTATTAACAACTTGAAGGAGCAAATTAAAATTAAATTCTGCCTACAAACGAGATGCACCGGGAATGCGGATTTCAGCAGTTAAGGTTGGAAGCTGCTATGCTGTATGCTTATATGGTTGCACTTGGTACCATCTCTCTCACAGTAAATAATCCCCTTTTCCTTCCAATTAATATCCTTTACGGAAAGTGCATTTCTATAGAAAAGACGAAAATTTGTGTAAAGTCAACATTTAATTGAGAAGTAGCGATACAAAGAAAATTTCATGTTTAAAATTTATTTCTTTTCATAATTCTGTTGAACCCTGTTCATATTGGAGTCAAAGGAAATGGCCATTGTTGAAAATTCATTGCAAAATGCAATATGCGAAGATGGTGGAAATCTGAGCTTGGCAACAGTTGAAAGTAACGTGTCAACTTGTGAACTGGCCAAAGGCTACCAAAACAACCAGGTTGGAATCCCATTATTAAAAAATGATGACACTGGTAATATAACTAGTCAGGATGCCACTTTTATGACGCTCAATGAGAGGTCTCACATTTTTTCAAATAATGAAACTGAAACGTGCGACAGTGAAAATTCCTTTGATTATTTGCTCACGACATCGCGAATGCAAGCACAGGAAACAGTCCACAAAAGCAATGCAAATACTCGTGAGATGCACACTTTGATACAGCTCATGCAACTAAAAATGCAATAGTTTGCACAGCAAAATCAGGTATTTAACGATTTCAAGAATAGTATTAGTCAACAGTCCAGTGCAGTGAGCAAAACTACACACACTGAATTATCTGACGAATTATCCAGTAAGTTCACAGAGCTCAGTAAAAAACAGCTAAAACAAGAAATAATTACCGACCTGTCCTGCAATATAAATACGTTAACGGAAAAGGAAACATCCGTAGACTATAAACAGGAACAACTTGCAGGTGAGTTACAGAATCTTCGTGAAGCATATTCTCAAATTCAAGAGAAGCAAGTGGATGCGTCGGTAAAAAATGTGACGAATGCAGTCAGCGAGCTGCAAGACGTATGCAAAAACGTACCTACAGAAATAGGTTTAGAGTCAGAACTTGCCAAGAAACAGAGAGATAAGTTAAGTGCAGATGCAAAAGAAATAAATGAAGAAGTTGAAGCTGGGATGCTGGATAAGGGCAGCACCCTTGCTGTAAAGGTAGTGTCAGAATGCAAAATTTATGTAGATACTGTAGAAGAAGCTCTAAAAGAGAAGGAAAGTCAACTACTAGCTAAAATAGACTCGGGTTTAAAGGAAGCAGAGGGAAGGTTACAAGGCAATATTACTAAAACTACTGACATTCCAAGACAACATATGACAGAAAACAAACCTATGCTCTTAGAGAAGTTAGATACCTTCACTGGTTACCCACAACATGGGGCTACCCCGCTGAAGGAAAATAGCGAAGGTTGCACAATGCCACAACACTTGCCGGCAGTTGCACCTGTCAAGCAACCACAATTGCCATGCTCTACCCCACAGGCAAACATAAACATGCCTGCCACTGACAGTGCGGCATGTTTGCCAACATTACTTGCAGATAAGGGATTACTTAAGTATTGACAATTTCCGATATTTATTTCTGAAGGGAAAAGAACATACCCTGTGGTCTTTATCAGAGCATTTCGAAATGTTTTACCACGTAACTGGACTGAAGCCCAAAAAATCAGATTTGTTGTTGGATACACACAGGGTGACGTTTTGCTATGGGTTACAGACATGGTGAAACGTTCCCACTATTATGAACAATTTGAGAGAGCATTTCTGGATGAGGCCATACAAGAGGGCTCAGACGTGAAGTATTAAACCCAGCTCCGCTCAATAGCAAGAATGGAAGCTTAAGGGGCTATTTTTTAAAAAAAAATATTTGAATGAAACCAGATACTGGATGAACCCAGTATCCCAAATAGATGCGCATACAAAAACTGCGACAGCGTCTCCACAAATACATTGACACAAGTGGTGATTACGTCAAAAAATAGCTAAATGTTCATACCGTAAACCGATGTAAACCATTGTAGAAATAAACAGGTCTATGTACTTATAAAAAATAGGAGACCTTACTTTTGGGATTACCCTCGTAGGTACCATATAAACATAAGATGGTTCAACTGGCTCTGAGCGCTATGAGACTTAGCATCTGAAGTCATCAGTCCCCTAGAACGACTTAAACCTAACTAACCTAAAGACATCACACACATCCATGCCCGAGGCAGGATTTGAACCTGCGACCGTAGCAGTAGCGCGGTTCCGAACTGAAGCGCCTAGAACCGCTCGGCCACAACGACCGGCTATAAACATAAGAAAGGGGTCGCACCACAAGTAAATATTGTTGTAAGTTTATGATATGTATGAATGTGATAGTGTGAAAATATGTGTAGATGAATACAGTTGCAGAACATCGCATACCACGATACTAACCTAAGATGGAGCACTACTAAATAATCAAGGGGTCGAAATCTAACTACTGTGAGCATCGACTACTCATGAAAGTGTCAAACACCTGATTTACATTGATATTTTTATGCACGTTTGCTACCTATAAAAACGATATTTTACTCTCATTGTACATGACATATAGTATTGATGTTACAACTCTGTATACCTCAGCATATGAAATGGTTGCTCTTTATACGATGAACATAACAAGTAAATATTGAGGTGCACTTTAAACATTGAATAAGTATTCAATACGAGTGGTATCGTCAAGTTTGTGTTATGTTTATAAACAACAAACTATTTTGCTCTTTGGTTCACAATTAAGTCTAGTAACGAGATGTGACTGAGCACATAAATGCCTTTCTGTGAAATTTCCTCAACCCTGTAGTGTGTAGATCCTTCCTGGAGAATGCTAGAGAGGTGAGGCCACGTGTAGTTATGTAAGCAGCGCGTAGAATCTGTTGTAGCGACTATTGTTTACTTCTTTAATTCTTTGAACTTGATAAAGTCACTGTAAATTGAAATTAAATGTGCCAATTTCTGCCATAAAGGAAAAATGAATCTACTATTGTATGAATGTTATGTAAGGAATGTAAAAGCAAACGAGAGTAAAAGGTGTACTCACATAACTGGAATTGAAGAATGCAACGAAATTATAATTTAACAGAATGTACTACAACAAAATGACAATCAGAATACAATGTATATAAGAAGCAAAAATGGCATGTCAGCAAATGAATAGGATAAGTTTATTTTTGTGGTTGTATTTTTACTTTTCGTGTCATGTGTATAGTATGTGGAAAAGACACTACAGAAATTTTGTGTAATGCAATGGTATGAAAGACGCTCAAAAACAAAGCGCAAGAACATACGGAACCTGTCTGCAAAGTGTTAAGTGTGCACGTGAGATATGTGAGTGTACGCTTGATGAACTAAAAAATGACAATACTTCCTGTAACATGAATTTCCTGAGCTCGACAACGCCATAAAAACATGAATTTTCTGTGCTCGACAACGTCATAAAAACACGAACTTTCTGTGATTGACAATGCCATAGAAGCGACAAGAAACTTACCCTGTCGGCGGACGGCGGATGTATGGCTGGTATCCCCAATGAAAAAGTGCGAGCGATGGGGTGACATACGTTCCTCGGGCCGCTGATTTGCAAACCAGTTGTCACCACATGGAAGATATCACGAAGGATCACGCCGCTGAACACGGGCTTCATGAATTTGTGCAGTGAAGACTATGTGGACGCACGACCAGGGCACTCTGTATTAAACACGTGAAAGTGAGCAGGAATGGTAACGGACGTCGAGCTGCGCAAGGTAAATACTGGGCAGATACTGACTGACAATAATGAGACTATGTGCTAACAGCAAGCACTTTGTTATGAAGGAAAAGTTATACATGTGTGTGTTAAGGGAGCTGACATGCTTATATGTATTGGTAACCATATAGGATAACTCCAATAGCCAAAAAATAAAGGCTGTGCCCGTACCAGCCAGGGTTATCAACCTGTAAAAAAGAGAAATAAGCTCAGACACTGCGCACCTCCGTATGGTGTCAGTGCAGAGTGGTGGGCAATTTTAATGTAACATAACATATTATTATTATTATTAGTATTTCTTTCTTTTCATATAAGTAAACCCACCCTACATCTTCATGGATACTCTGCAAATCACATTTAAGTGCCTGGCAGAGGGTTCATTGAACCACCTTCACAATTCTCTATTACTCCAATCTCGTATAACGCGATGAAATAACAAACACCTACATCTCTCCGTACGATCTCTGATTTCCCTTATTTTATCATGGTGATCGCTTCTCCTTATGTAGTTCGGTCTCAACAAAATATTTTCGCATTCGGAGGAGAAAGTTGGTGATTTGAATTTCGTGAGAAGATTCCGTCGCAACGAAAAACCCCTTTCTTTTAATGGTGTGCAGCCCAAATCCTGTATCATTTCAGTGACACCCTCTCCCATATTTCGCGATAATACAAAACGTGCTGTCCTTCTTTGAACTTTTTCGATGTAGTCCATCAGTCCTATCTGGTAAGGATCCCACACTGCGCAGCAGTAATCTAAAAGAGGACGGACAAGTGTAGTGTAGGCAGTCTTCTTAGAAGGTCTGTTACATTTTCTAAGTGTCCTGTCAATAAAACGCAGTCTTTGGTTAGCCTTCCCCACATTTTCTATGTGTTCCTTCCAATTTAAATTGTTTGTAATTGTAATACCTAGGTATTTAGTAGAATTTACGGCTTTTAGAATAGATTGATTTATCGTGTAACTGAAGTTTAACGAATTCCTTTTAGCATTCATGTGGATGACCTCGCAATTTTTGTTATTTAGGGTCAATTGCCAATTTTCGCACCATTCACATATATTTTCTAAATCGTTTTGCAATTTGTTTTGATCTTCTGTTGACTTTATTAATCGATAAACGACAGTGTCATCTGCAAACCACTTACGACGGCTGCTCAGATTGTCTCCGAAACCGTTTATATAGATAAGGAAAAGCAAAGAGCCTATAACACTCCTTTGGGGAAAGCCAGAAATCACTTCTGTTGTACTCGATGAGTTTCCTCCAATAACTACGAGCTGTGACCTCTCTGACAGGAAATCAAAAATCCAGTTACATAACTGAGACGATATTCTATAAGCACGCAATTTCTCTACAAGCTGCTTGTATGGTACAGTGTCAAAAGCCTTCCAGAAATCCAAAAATACGGAATCGATCTGAAATCCCTTGTCAATAGCACTCAGCACTTCATGTGAATAAGAAGCTAGTTGTATTTCACAGGAACGATGTTTTTTAAACCCATGTTGACTGTGTTTCAATAGACAGTTTTCTTCGAGGTAATTCAT
The DNA here is from genome assembly GCF_021461395.2 of Schistocerca americana. NCBI lineage: Eukaryota > Metazoa > Arthropoda > Insecta > Orthoptera > Acrididae > Schistocerca > Schistocerca americana. The sequence continues at coordinate 673,490,980 of NC_060122.1, forward strand.
AATGTTTGAACACAATACATGTTCCAAAATCCCGCTGCATATCGACGTTAACGATATGGGCCTGTAATTTAGTCTGCTTATACTAGTGCCAGTTCAAGTTCACTCAGGATATGTGTACCTTCCAATTTTTTTCAATCATTCTTTCAAAATTTCCCTTTTAATTATTTAAGAAGCAAATTTTTAATCAGTTTTCCGATATATATTACATTTTATATCCCCGCCCCGCCCCCCCCCCCCCCCCAATCACCCCACCTCTGATCAGCTCCTGTCAAATGCTCTTTCTTGTAAGCTACAACAGACAACATGTTCCCGTTCCTAGTCAATTTACTGTCACCATGGTTTCCAAATCTGCAGTCCATCCTATTACATATTTGCTTGTTAATAATCCTCATACTGAAAATTTATTTAAGTTGGACAGAATCATTGCAGTTCAGTTTTCAGTTAGTAACATGGAGCACTTTGTATCAGATCAGTTTCCTTAACAAGACCCAGATTCATTGCGTGAATTTTTTGGTTTGCTTCCAAGGCACTGGGGTGTGCGAACAACACAGCATGTATCACACTTAAACCATCAACTCGGCCACGTTTTTTGCTGCATGACCCATGTCTACATTCTTACACGAACAAGTGAAGTCTGAAACTTCCTGGCAGATTAAAATTGTGTGCCAGACCGAGACTCGAACTGAGGACCTTGTCCGCGAAAGGCAAAGGTACCAAGTTCGAGTCTCGGTCCGGCACACAGTTTTAATCTGCCAGGAAGTTCCATATCAGTGCACACTCCACTGCAGAGTGAAAATCTCATTCTGGAAGTTAAGTCTGAAGTGCATCAGCTGGCATCACTAGGTATCATTCAACCGATTTCTAGGCACCATTTGACTAGTTTCAACAAGTGAGTGGGCTGCACCATTAGTGACTGCAAAGAAACTGTCAGGTCATGTTCGACTTTGTGGAAACCTGAAAGTTTTCATAAATGCATAGTCAATCATTGGCACATACCCTCTGCCTTGAGTTGATGAATTACTTGCAAAATTGGCCATGGGCCAATTCTTTTCCAAAACTGACTTAGCTGAGGCGTATCTGCAGGTTCAATTAGATGTCGCATTGAAATAATTGTTTGTAAAGAACAAGCCTTTTGGTCTCTATCAGTATCAGCATTCAGTGTTTGGTATAGCTAGTGCCCCCACTACATTTCAATGCTTTTTGGAACAACTTATGGCAGGTTCTTCCTAGCTGTCTTGGTGATAGAGTAGGAACACTCACTAGACAATAGAACACTTACATAACCTCTTTTCTCTCTTTACTGTCTTGCACATCACAAGCCTTAAGTATGATCTTACTAAGTAACAGTTTTTTTCAGTCCTCTGTTGTCTATCTCAGTCATGAAATTTCCAGGTACGAACGGCATGTTGCCGCTGTTATGACTTTGCCTCATCCAGCCATTTAGCAGGAACGGTAAAATAATATACTATCACATTTTATCCTGGGTGCAGCAACTCTGGCTCACCCTGTGCATCAGCTGCTTCATAAAAATGTTCCTCTCAAGTAGTTGCTGGCCTATGGATATGCATTTGTGAACCTTGAAAACAAATCACACTCCATGCATTGGCTTGTGGCCCTGCAAACAGGTAAACATTTGGCCTTGGCCACAAACGAGTCACAATAGGGCTTATGGGAGTTATGGATTATTTTCATGTGAATAACTCTGAGCAACCTATCACTTTTGTGACAAAACACTCAACGCTGCTCAGCAATACTAATCACAAACGGAAAAAGAGGCCCTTGCAATCGTTTGTCTTTAAAAAATTTCATGTGTTCTTATACGATACAAAATGCCACTTAGTCACAGATTATAAACCTTTAGTTTCCTTGTTTCATCCCTCAGCTGATTTACCTGACGAAATCATTCATTGCCTTCAACACTGGGACTTACTTCTGTCAAGACATAACTACAAAGAGTCATTTCTGCCCTATGTCGCAGCATGAAAATATGGATGCATTGTCTTGGCTATCTGTGGGGCCTGATCCATTGTTTGATCAAGAAGAACTGTTGTGTTTCAAATTTGACACAGAAGTATGACAGACTGTTGATGAATTACCAGCTCCACAATTGCACCCGCAGTTGCTGTGAACTCATTGCTTAAACAAATTATGTGCTTGATCTGACACAGATGGCCTGACCATCCACTGAGCTGGGAATCAGACCCATTGCAGAATTTTCATATTTTCCATCATCCTTTTTCTCTGTTACCTGGTGTAATCTTGTTGATAGATGGGGTACCCATCTTGTGCATAGAGAGCTGTTACATTAAAGTCATAGGGGAGCCTCCCATACTAAACAATTGGCGTATCAGCACATCTTCTGGCCTGGTGCTGATCATGAAGTGAAGCACCTAGTTATACCCTGCTGCAAGTGTTCATCTACATCTACATCTATACTCCGCGAGCCACCTTACGGTGTGTGGCGGAGGGTACTTATTGTACCACTATCTGATCCCCCCTTCCCTGTTCCATTCACGAATTGTGCGTGGGAAGAACGACTGCTTGTAAGTCTCCGTATTTGCTCTAATTTCTCGGATCTTTTCGTTGTGATCATTACGCGAGATATATGTGGGCGGTAGTAATATGTTGCCCATCTCTTCCCGGAATGTGCTCTCTCGTAATTTCGATAATAAACCTCTCCGTATTGCGTAACGCCTTTCTTGAAGTGTCCGCCACTGGAGCTTGTTCAGCATCTCCGTAACGCTCTCGCGCTGACTAAATGTCCCCATGACGAATCGCGCTGCTTTTCGCTGGATCATGTCTATCTCTTCTATTAATCCAACCTGGTAAGGGTCCCATACTGATGAGCAATACTCAAGAATCGGACGAACAAGCGTTTTGTAAGCTACTTCTTTCGTCGATGAGTCACATTTTCTTAGAATTCTTCCTATGAATCTCAACCTGGCGCCTGCTTTTCCCACTATTTGTTTTATGTGATCATTCCACTTCAGATCGCTCCGGATAGTAACTCCCAAGTATTTTACGGTCGTTACCGCTTCCAATGATTTACCACCTATGGCATAATCGTACTGGAATGGATTTCTGCCCCTATGTATGCGCATTATATTACATTTATCTACGTTTAGGGAAAGCTGCCAGCTGTCGCACCATGCATTAATCCTCTGCAGGTCCTCCTGGAGTACGTACGAGTCTTCTGATGTTGCTACTTTCTTGTAGACAACCGTGTCATCTGCAAATAGCCTCATGGAGCTACCGGTGTTGTCAACTAAGTCATTTATGTATATTGTAAACAATAAAGGTCCTATCACGCTTCCCTGCGGTACTCCCGAAATTACCTCTACATCTGCAGATTTTGAACCGTTAAGAATGACATGTTGTGTTCTTTCTTCTAGGAAATCCTGAATCCAATCACAAACCTGGTCCGATATTCCGTAAGCTCGTATTTTTTTCACTAAACGTAAGTGCGGAACCGTATCAAATGCCTTCCTGAAGTCCAGGAATACGGCATCAATCTGCTCGCCAGTGTCTACGGCACTGTGAATTTCTTGGGCAAATAGGGCGAGCTGAGTTTCACATGATCTCTGTTTGCGGAATCCATGTTGGTTATGATGGAGGAGATTTGTATTATCTAAGAACGTCATAATACGAGAACACAAAACATGTTCCATTATTCTACAACAGATTGACGTAAGTGAAATAGGCCTATAATTATTCGCATCTGATTTATGACCCTTCTTGAAAATGGGAACGACCTGCGCTTTCTTCCAGTCGCTAGGTACTTTACGTTCTTCCAGCGATCTACGATAAATTGCTGATAGAAAGGGGGCAAGTTCTTTAGCATAATCACTGTAGAATCTTAAGGGTATCTCGTCTGGTCCGGATGCTTTTCCGCTACTAAGTGATAGCAGTTGTTTTTCAATTCCGATATCGTTTATTTCAATATTTTCCATTTTGGCGTCCGTGCGACGGCTGAAGTCAGGGACCGTGTTACGATTTTCCGCGGTGAAACAGTTTCGGAACACTGAATTCAGTATTTCTGCCTTTCTTCGGTCGTCCTCTGTTTCGGTGCCATCGTGGTCAACGAGTGACTGAATAGGGGATTTAGATCCGCTTACCGATTTTACATATGACCAAAACTTTTTAGGGTTCTTGTTTAGATTGTTTGCCAATGTTTTATGTTCGAATTCGTTGAATGCTTCTCTCATTGCTCTCTTTACGCTCTTTTTCGCTTCGTTCAGCTTTTCCTTATCAGCTATGATTCGACTACTCTTAAACCTATGATGAAGCTTTCTTTGTTTCCGTAGTACCTTTCGTACATGATTGTTATACCACGGTGGATCTTTCCCCTCGCTTTGGACCTTAGTCGGTACGAACTTATCTAAGGCGTACTGGACGATGTTTCTGAATTTTTTCCAATTTTGTTCCACATCCTCTTCCTCAGAAATGAACGTTTGATGGTGGTCACTCAGATATTCTGCGATTTGTGCCCTATCACTCTTGTTAAGCAAATATATTTTCCTTCCTTTCTTGGCATTTCTTATTACACTTGTAGTCATTGATGCAACCACTGACTTATGATCACTGACACCCTCTTCTACATTCACGGAGTCGAAAAGTTCCGGTCTATTTGTTGCTATGAGGTCTAAAACCTTAGCTTCACGAGTTGGTTCTCTAACTATCTGCTCGAAGTAATTCTCGGACAAGGCAGTCAGGATAATGTCACAAGAGTCTCTGTCCCTGGCTCCAGTTCTGATTGTGTGACTATCCCATTCTATACCTGGTAGATTGAAGTCTCCCCCTATTACAATAGTATGATCACGAAACTTCTTCACGACGTTCTGCAGGTTCTCTCTGAGGCGCTCAACTACTACGGTTGCTGATGCAGTTGGTCTATAGAAGCATCCGACTATCATATCTGACCCACCTTTGATACTTAACCCAGATTATTTCACATTCGCATTCGCTAATAACTTCACTGGATATTATTGAATTCTTTACTGCTATAAATACTCCTCCACCATTGGCGTTTATCCTATCCTTGCGGTATATATTCCATTCTGTGTCTAGGATTTCGTTACTGTTCACTTCCGGTTTTAACCAACTTTCCGTTCCTAATACTATATGCGCACTATTTCCTTCAATAAGAGATACTAATTCAGGAACCTTGCCCTGGATACTCCTGCAGTTTACCAATATTACGTTAACTTTTCCTGTTTTTGGTCTCTGAGGACGGACGTTCTTTATCAACGATGATAATGTCCTCTCTTGTAAGCCGTCAGGTATTTTATCGTTTCGCCCAAGGGGGGGTCCCTCTAACCTAAAAAACCCCAGTGTGCACGCCACAAGTACTCTGCTACCCTAGTAGCTGCTTCCGGTGTGTAGTGCACGCCTGACCTGTCTAGGGGGGCCCTACAGTTCTCCACCCAATAACGGAGGTCGATGAATTTGCAACCATTATAGTCGCAGAGTCGTCTGAGCCTCTGGTTTAGACCCTCCACACGGCTCCAAACCAGAGGACCGCGATCGACTCTGGGCACTATGCTGCAGATATTAAGCTCAGCTTGCACTCCGCGTGCAATGCTGGTTGTCTTCACCAAATCAGCCAGCAGCCGGAAGGAACCAAGGATGGCCTCAGAACCCAAGCGGCAGGCGTCATTCGTTCCGACATGTGCTACTATCTGCAGCCGGTCACACCCAGTGTGTTCAATAGCTGCCGGAAGGGCCTCCTCCACATTACGGTCGAGACCCCCCGGCAAGCACACCGAGTGCACACTGGCATTCTTCCCCGACCTACCCGCTATTTTCCTGAGGGGCTCCATAACCCGCCTAACGTTGGAGCTCCCTATAACTAATAGGCCCACCCTCTGTGACTGTCGGGACCTTGCCGGAGAATCGGCCACTGGCCCAACAGACGAGGCATCCTGTGGTGGCTCGGAAACGATGTCATCACCACTAGGAAGCACCCCGTACCTGTTGGAAAGGGGTAAGGCAGCTGCCACGCTGCCAGATCCCACCTTCGCCTTTCGGCCACCCATGCGCGAGCCCACCACTGTCCGCCATTCACCCTGGAGTGATGGCTGACCGGTAAGATGCTCACTGCCAGAAGACGCAGCGACATCAGGGGTTCCATGTGATTCCAAGGCCACCGAAGTAGGCATAGGTCTCACCACAGTTGCCCCAACGCCACTACGAGCCGACGCCTGCGCCTCGAGCTCGATTAGCCTAACAGACAAAGCCTCCACCTGCCCCCGAAGAGTGGCCAATTCTCCTTGCGTCCACTCACAACAACCACAGTCCCTACACATGACTATGTTTACCCTACTCTATACGGTGACAAATTCCCAAGATAATCTTCAAATCAACAGGCACTCTTTCTTCCCCTAGGCCAGCACCCACACTACCATGGGAATGAATTCATATTGACTTTGCTTGACCTTTTTTAGATGCTTTTTGGTTACTGGTTGCTGATGCCTTTTCCAAGTTTCCTTATGTTATTCGCTGTCAGTTTACAGCAGCAGACACATCTGTCAAGGCTCCATGATACCTTTTTTTGTCAAAGGTCTAATTTGTACAGTGGTCCTCAATTTTTGGCTCAGTTGCTGTTGCTGCTGCAATGGCATCTGCCAGGTCACAGCGAAGCCCTTTCACCCACAATCAAGATGTGAAGCAGAACATTTTGCGTAAACTTTCAAAATGCAAATGCTCAAATATGTCATGGAATTTGCAGTGGAGGTGGCCCTTACATTCTTTCTTAGCTCTTAGAAGATGACTCCAATTAGGGACAAGAGCACAGCTGAACCCTTGCCTAACTGGTAGCTGCAGGCACTGCTCCATCTCCTACTGCCAGACAGACAACCTACAGCTGCACTGATGTTGTCATAGTTTGTGCTCCACACTCCATTCCAGGCCTTTGGCTTTGGGTGACCCCTGCATGGGATTCCAGGTGTCATCCACAGCCAGCTTGGGTGGTGTGTTTCGGTGGTGCATACTGACAAGTAACTTGTGATGTGCCACTACAATCAGCTGCACCCTTGCTTGGGCACAGGTGCCTCCCTGTGGACCACTATGCAGACACCTTTTCCAGCATCTTGCAGTTCGTTGTGGGCAACATGCAGCCTGGACCATGCTCACCCACCATCCTGATGTGCTCTCTGGTTGCTCTGCCAGTGGACCAGCCCCATACAGAACACACAGCTTGGCCTCTTACCCCTGCGGTGCCTTCCCTCACAGGAGGGGTTGCCGGTGCATGATGAAGGCACATCCACTGACACAGGTGCTGCCTTCACTGATGCTGGCACCTGCCATCCACCTGCCAGTGCTACCTACATTACCTCTGAACACTGTGGCGCCTTATCTCATAGCACCTACAGCAGTGTCGAACATTGACATGATGTACCAGTGTCATCCGTCTGCTCTCCTGGATAGGGCAGAAGGCATATGTGTCCATTCTTGTGCCCCTTCTGACCCTACTTCCTAGTTCATGCAGAATGGGAACTGTTCATACCCAGAACAACTGCTTTACACAATGTGGATGTGTCAACCATCAGTGTGCCAAGGAGGAACCAGCATCTGGTAGCTCTTGCCTCCAAGGAAGGGGAGGTGTAGTAACCCACCCATGCAATACTGTGCCTCCACTATCACTACCACGGCGCATGTCTATATGCATGCACATTTGAGTAGTGCAATGTTCGGCTGATATGAGCCCCCACCAGTAGCTGCTGACCTCGGTCTGGCACCTCTATTGCGTCTTATATAACCATGTACTTGCTCTGGCTGGCAGTCTAATGTATGTTATCTAACTGTAGTGTAGTTGTGCTGCCATGCCATGACTTAATAAACTGTTGGTTTCTTGCAACCATGTCTTTTATTGTGTTCCCAGTTAGAACAAGATCAGTCAATAATCCAGGCTGTTGCCCACTGTAACTATTGGAGAGGCTGCTGCCAATCATCAGGAAAGACATGAAAAACCAACCCCATCTTGCAAAGTCTGTGGTTCATGGGGTTTCTTGCATATAATCTATAGCGTTATCCCTTGAACTGCCCATGACAATCCTCTAACTACTTCAAACAAGTGATTATGAAATGTTGAATACCTTACTACTTTTTTTTTATTTATTACTTTTATTGGGTGTTTTCTTTAATAATAAGGTCTTCATATTCCTTAACATATTTCCTGGTTTCTCTTTCAACTACTGCCCATTTAGATCTAATTTTATTATCTGAATAATTGCTTTAAGACAGTGAGTTGAGATTGTTTGAGTTATAATCACATTTCTTAAAGCAACACAGTATTTTCTGTTATATGTAATTAATTCTATTTTTCTGTTTGCGCTAGTTATTTCATTTTTTTTAGACATTCATTGTCAGATTTTGCCACATTGGTGTCACTTTTTCCACATTCAGTGCCAATTTCACCCCCCCCCCCCAATTTGGTATCACTTTCTGACACATTTAGTGTCATTTCTTGGTACATTTAGTGTCATTTCTTAACTTGTTCAGCATCTTTTTTTTTTTTTTTTTTTTTGCAAAATTGTTATTTTTTTGGCAAACTCGACGTTAATTTTGCTAGGGTTGATGTAATTTCTCTTTCCAAATTTGGTATTGTTTATGTTGTCACATTTGGTGTTTTTTACCAAATTCCTTTTTTTTTCTTTTTGCTGATTTCGGTGCCATTTTCATCACATTGAAGTTCATTGTGCAGGAAATGAAATGTCAGTTTAAGACTGTAAATGAATGATGAATGTCAGCCTTGATTAGAAGTCAAAATGCAGTTTTAAACATACAGTAATTGCCAGTTATGAATATAAGTAAATGCTGTCCTCAGATTTATGACGTTTTTATACTACAGATTTCATGATATCTCGTAATAATCATTGATTTCATGTTATTTTGCTAAAATCTGTTAATTTCATATAATTTTTTACATTATGGTTTTTGCAAAGTTTACATGTTCCTACTCATCATTTATCGAGACTTCTTTTAAAGCAGACTGTCTAAAAGAACTACTTCACTTGAAAAATGCTAACCTCTCAAGGTTGTAATCACACAATTTCTACAAATGGTGAAGCATCCACTGCTCCCCTCTATTTTCAACTATCGGCTCATCTAGTTAATGTATCTACATGTCCCAATGGCAGCATCAATTTGAGTTCTACCTGAAGTCAACAGCAACACACACAGTTCTTGGTTAGCTCCCATGATGTCTTCGTTCATCTGGTATTGATTCTTGCTGCTGCAGACTCTCAACAAAGTACGCACTTGTGAGTAATGCAGCTTCACCTAGGTCACAAAGTCACTCCTGATACTCTATTCTCCTTTCTTTCCCCAGCTGTTGTCCTGCCCCTACTATTGATACCTTGTCCTCAAAGGAACAAATCTTATTCTCCTGTTCTGCACCTTCCCATCTTTTATGCATAAAATAAATACAGGGTATCCATGAGAGAGCTATGTTAGGAAACCCTTATTCTGTCCACACTGCATTTTTCCCAGTGAAATCACAATTCACTGTCCCCACAACCCAATACTATTTATTAACTAAGATAGAAGTAACTTCAGGCATTGCCTGGAAGTGTTTTGGAACCCTTTTTGTGCACATTATATATTAATGACTTGGCAGACAATATTAGTAGTACCTTCAAACTTTTTGCAGATGACACAGTACCTTAAATGGAGTACTGTCTGAAAAAAGCTGCAGATATATTTTGTCAGATCTTGATATGATTGCAAAGTGGTGCAAAGACTGGCAAGTTGCTTTAAATGCCCAGAAATGTAAAATGTGGAAATAAGAGAGGATACTGAATGTACACAAAGAATCACGGCATGTATGGTCAATAAAAATACTGAAAAATATTAATTTGCAGACAATTCAAGATAGACGCAAATTATCTCATGACAGCCTAATCAAAAAATTTCAAGAACAAATACTAAGTGAAGAATCTTCAGACATTCTTCCAATCACTACACATTGTTCCTGTAGGGATTGTGAAATAGGGATAGACCCATAAAAGCGCTTAGAGAAGGATTTAAAATGGCATTCTTCTCACACTCCACATGCAGCTGGAACAGAAAGAAAGCCTGTTTGTTGTTGTGGTCTTCAGTCATCCAGAGACTGGTTTGATGCAGCTCTCCATGCTACTCTATCCTGTGCAAGCTTCTTCATCTCCCAATACCTACTGCAACCTACATCCTTCTGAATCTGTTTAGTGTATTCATCCCTTGGTCTCCCTCTATGATTTTTATCCTCCACACTGCCCTCCAGTACTAAATTGGTGATCCGTTGATGACACAGAATATGCCCTACCAACCGATCCCTTCTTCTAGTCAAGTTGTGCCACAAATTTCTCTTCTCTCCAATTCTATTCAATACCTCCTCATGTGATCTACCCATCTAATCTTCAGCATTCTTCTGTAGCATCACATTTCGAAAGCTTCTATTCTCTTTTTGCCTAAACTATCTATCGTCCACATTTCACTTCCATACATGACTGCACTCCAAACAAATACTTTCAGAAACGACTTCCTGACACTTAAATCTATACTCGATGTTAACAAATTTCTCTTCTTCAGAAACGCTTTCCTTGCCATTGCCAGTCTACATTTTATATCCTCTCTACTTCGACCATCATCAGTAATTTTGCTCCCCAAATAGAAAAACTCATTTACTACTTTAAGCCTCTCATTTCCTATACATGGTAATAAGCTAAGAGCCCTCTGCCACAAAGCTCATAGTGGTTTGCACAGTATGTATGTATATGAGAAATTTAGACTCAATAGGATAAGCAACATGAAAGAGAATGTTGCTGCCACCCATCACCATTTCTTGATGATCCCTTTTGTTAGCAGAGGACTCTGAAACAGCCACTACACAAGTTAACACCTTGAAGATAAATAGCATTGAAACTTGTCTGCAGATATAATTAAGGAAGACTTGAAACCTATCTTTACAAATAATGGTACAATAGACAAAGTCTGCAAGTTCAAACCACTTAGTGCTAAAATCTGATTAAATGGACTAGACAAAAGTGCAAACTATGAAAGAGCCAGGAAAATGAGGATGACATTTCATAGATTGTGGGACACCTAGAACAAGGAAGCAATCATAATTAATGACAAGTTAAGACATTAACAGACAATGATTCAATTGAATGTTTAATGCTTGGCAAAAAAGGAAGGACACTGAAGAGGTTGAAAAGAAGGCACAAAAATTTTTGGGAAAAGCTGTTTCGAAAAAGGTGGTTACACTTGTTTTTGGATCAAAACAAGATCTTTTAAGGACATATGGTGAAATATTAGACTCGGCATGAAAGTGGAGGATGAAATTCTTCAAACATATCTCAACATGGGGTGACAATAGACATACTAGGATACTCTTTGTTTATGTTATTTATTTACCAGGCTCTGTGGGATCACAGGAGCCAAAATTACTTGGTTATGCAAAGAGTCAGTACATGGTTTGCAGAATGTTGAATAGAAAATTTATAAACAAAAGAATCAAAGGAGTTAGTAAAATATGGAAAAAAAATTTGGAGGGAATTTACAAAAAACTAGCATATTACAGAGAAAAATTCTCAATTGCTGCAAGAAACTCCTGTACAGAACAGAAGGAGTGTGCCACACAGAACCTTTCAACTTAGGTGTCAATACTTTGTCTGCATCTACATGTAAACTCTGCATATCACTGTGAAATGCCTGGCAGAGGGTAAGTCCCATTGTACCAGTTATTAGGGTTTTTTCCCAATCCATTTACAGGTGGAGAATGGGAAGAATGATTGCTTGAATACCTCTGCATATGCAGTAATTATTCTAATCTTATCTTCATGATCCCTTTGTGAGCAATATGTAGGGAATATATTTCTAGAGTAATTGTTTAAAGCTGGTTCCTGAAATTTTGTTAATAGATTTTTTGGGACAGTTTACGCTGATATTCCAGTTCACTTCCTTCAGTATCTCTGTGACACTCTCCCATGGATTAAATAAACCTGCGACCATTCATACTGCCCTTCTCTGTATACATTCCATATTCCCTACATAATGAACCTTCTTCCTCTAACATTACCATACATACTATTGATTCTTGCATAGGTTAAAATTATCTTAGCTGTTTCACTAAAAGAACTCATATGATTTTGTTTATGATGTATTATATTTCAGACTAAAATATATAAAAAAAGGAATTAATGTGTTGCAATCAATATGTACTAACAGTTAAAATCACTCTTCTTTTAAGAATAATTGAAGTTTCAAAATTTCTGGCATACTTAAAATTCATATTATTAATTGTGCAATCAAATGCTAATTATTAAATTTGTTTCTAGATTTATTTATGAAATAATGATATAATTTGATAAAGATTCTTCTGTTGTTGAGAAAGTTTGTAAACTATTTTGCTTTGTAAACTCTGGAAATTGTGAGTACTGCAGAATGTAAGTACTGGTGGGCATGCCTCAGCTGGAAATGTATGTATTTTGCTAATCTTGTCTCTAATAATGTAATTTGTGGTGTGGAAAAAATGCAGATTGTGAAGTCAGTGTGGTATAGAAGAATGGCATAAAATAAAAAGATATTTACAGCAACAGGCATATCTTCATCAGTTATTTAGTGCAACAAGAACCCATAACATTAGACCAAATTTCCAGCAGCAAGAATGTACTCCTAGACCAACAAGGTTTTGAGCCAGCAACAACAATGAGATAATCAATATAAGTAAAAAAGTTATTCTTTTGTAATCTTACTACTCTTGAAGTTTTCAGAATTTGTGCAAAAAAAATGAGACTGTAATGGTGATGTGTGGGAGGGTAAGGTAACACCTATTAGTCCTGTCTGGTACAGGTTCCACACACTTAAGCAGTATTCTAGAACTGGTTGCATGAGTGATTTTTAAGTGATCTCCTTTGTAGACTGATTGCACTTCTCCAGTATTCTACCAATAAACCACCTGCTTTACCCATGACTGAACCTATGTGATCTTTCCATTTCATATACGAGGGCTATCCACAAAGTACGTTACGTTTTGGAATTAAAAATAAATAAAGTATTGACATTTTTTTTGTTATATACAGATGAAAGCCACACTTAAATACTACTTTTCTACATAGTTGCCATTTAAATTAAGGTACTTATCGTAGCGATGGACGATCTTGGAAATTCCTTCGTCGTAAAATTCGGCCGCCTGCGCCTTCAACCACGTGGTTACCTCTTCTTTTGGGACAGAATAGGTGTGATTTTTGTGGATTTCCTGGAAAGAGGCACTACAATAAACTCTCAAAGGTATTGCCAAACTCTGCACAACCTCAGAAGAGCAATACAAAACAAGCGCAGGGGAGAGTTGGGCTCAAAGATCTTGCTGATTCACGACAACGCCCGGGCCCACACGGCAAATGCCACTCGTGAAGTTCTCGAATCTTTTAAGTGGGAGTTGTTTCCTCATCCGCCGTACAGTCCCGACCTGGCACCGAGCGACTTCCCCTTATTCCCAGCGATGCAGAAGTGGTTGGCTATGCAGCGTTTTGATGACGACGCACAGCTTCAAGAAGTGGTAACCCCGTGGTTGAAGGCGCAGGCGGCCGAATTTTACGATGAAGGAATTTCCAAGCTCGTCCATCGTGCCTTAATTTAAATGGCAGCTATGTAGAAAAGTAGTATTTAAGTGTGGCTTTCATCTGTATATAATAAAAAAAAATTCCAATACTTTATTTATTTTTAATTCCAAAATGTAATGTATTTTGTGGATAGCCCTCGTACATACGAAGTGTTACATCCAGATATTTGTATGAGTTGGCCGATGACTCATTGATATTATAGTCATAGGATGCTATGTTTTTTTTTCATTTTGTGAAGTGCACAATAAACATGGGTCTGGTACTTAGTCAAATGGTTTATGAAGATCAAGAAATACAGCACCAACTTGATTGCCTTGGTCCAAAGCTTTCAGTATGTCATGTGGTAAAAGTGTAAGTTGCGTTCCATTTGATTTATGTTTTCGACATACATGCTGGTTGGCATTGAGGAGGCCATTATGTTCAAGATACCTCATTATGTTTGAGCTCAGAGTATGTTCTGTGGATCACTTCTACTACTCTTTTTGTAGACTGGTGTAACCTGTGCCTTTTTCCAAAAACTGGGCATCGTTTCTTCTTCAAGGGATATACAACACGCAATAGTTAGAAGACAGGCTAAATGAACCGTAAATTCAGTACAGAATCTGATAAAAATTTCATCAGCCCGTGGAGCTTTGTTCAGTTTTAATGGTTTCAGCTGTTTCTCAACACTTCTGACACTAGTACTTATTTCAGTCATCTTTCCAATGGGTAAAGGATTAAATTGGGGCAATTCTCCTAATTTTCCCTCTGTAAAGGAACATTTGAAAATGGAGTTAAAATTTTCAGGTTTTTCTATGCTACCCTCAATTTCAGTTCCTGTCTCATTCACTAGGGACTGGACACTAACTTTGGTGTCACTAATAGCCTTTACACAAGACCAGAATTTCTTTGGATTCTGTGAAAGGTCACTTTAAATATTCTGCTATGGTAGTAATTGCTCTGTTGACAGCCAAATGTGTTTCATTCAGCATCTCTCTAGGTAGTCATTGAAGGCATCATGCATTGCTCTTTTGACAGCTAAATGAGTTTCATTCAACATCTCTCTATCTATAGTTCTATGCTTCATTTTACACCTATTATGCAGTAAACTCTGTTTGCTTAGAAATTTCTTTACAGTCATTGTATCCCATGAAGGGTCTCTCCCATTATGCACTGTTCTATTGAGAACATCTCTACCCGGTGCACAGTCAACTATCCTTTCAGGTTTGAGCCAGAGTGCCTCTACATACTCTGTCCTGTACTGAAAGCTGCAGGTTCCTCACTGAGATATGACACTACTGATTTTTTTTAAAAATTTAGTTAACTGAACATATATATGTAATTATTTCATCTGAACATATATATCTTACTGCTTGTTTTAGTTTTCCTTTGCACTTTGGTAATCATTTTTGCCACAACTTGAGCTTCATCACTCAGTTTTTTCAGTTCTACTGGAAGCCTATTGGAAAGGAGACATGAATACTGCACACATTACTGTACAATGCCTAAGGTAGTGGTCCAAATGAGTATCACTTTCCTGTCTAGCATTCACTAAATGAATACTACATTTTCTTCTGAGCGAGTCAATATTCTCAACAACAAATTGTGTGATGGAATATATGTATGCTGGCCACTGTGGCTGAGCGGTTCTAGGTGCTTCAGTCCGGAATCGTGCTGCTGCTATGGTCACAGGTTCGAATCCTGCCTAGGGCAGGGATGTGTGTGATTTCTTTAGGTTAGTTAGGTTTAAGTAGTTCTAAGTCTAGGGGACTGATGACCTTAGATGTTAAGTCCCACATTGCTTAGAGCCATTTTGAAAATATGTGTAGGGATGGCAGAGTTAGAATTCTCAGACACCTAAACAATTTCCTAAATGAAGTTCATGAACTGACACTGTATCTAAATCCGACTGCCCTTTTCTGGGCTAAGAATATTTGTGGTGAATTCACGAAGTTAGTATTTGGACACCTATTAGTGGCTATTAATATGGGATGTATCTACCCTCTACATTTATGACAGCTTGACCTCTGCTGGGGACCTTTCAATGAGGTGACCAAATGTCTTTGGAGGAAAGACAGCATATTCTACCTCAAGAGCCAAAACCAGAGAACGTAGTGATACTGGCCACTGGTGTCTGGATTAAAGTCAGTGCTGTGACTCGTCCCTAAGGTATTCCATTGGGCTCAAGTCAGTCCTCTGGGCAGACCAGTCCATTTCAGGAATGATGCTGTCCACAAATCACTGCTTTAGAGATGCTGCCTTATGACAATGTGCATTGTCATTCTGATACAATCATCCACTCTCAACCGTTCCCCTACTGCACACACTACATGGTACTGTATAATGTGTTCATATCCTTCCACATTTAGAGTTTTGTACATGCTGTAAGGGGACCACACACTAATTAAAAATAACACTTATACCGTAGCACAATCTCTTTTGTATTTCGCTGTTGGCACTAAACATGATGGCAGATAATGTTCTCCATGTATTCACCAAAACCAAACCCTCCCATCGGATTGCTACAAGGTATAGTGTGACACATCACTCCAAATCACTCATTTCCAGTCATCTAATGTCCAGTGTTATTTCTCTTTACCTCATCTCCAGTGTCGCTTTCTACCAACTACAGAAATATTGGCTTATAAGGAGCTGCTCAACCATTATATCCCACTCTTTTTAACTCCCTAAGCACAGTGATTGTTCTAGCTGGACTGCTGGCAGCACTTTTCAACTTACAAGTGATTCCTTCCCCTGATTTTGTGCAATTTTTTTACAACCTGCCTCTGCAATGCTCGACAGCCCATGTCCATCATATATGATGTCTGCTTGGTCTTGGTTTAGCTATGGTTGTTCTTTCATTTTTCCACTTTACAATCGCATCACCAACAGTTGAGTTTGGCGGCTTTAGAAGGGTTCAAATGTCCCTGATGGATTTATTACTTAGGTAACATCCAGTGCCTAGTCCAAGTGCTAAGTTCTCCTGTTACGAATTCTCTACAGGCCACACAATACACCTTACCTCCTTTTATATTGTTGAACCCACCCACCGTGAAATCCAGTGGTTAATTGCATAGGGGTGTCTGGATGATATTTATTAAAAGGTGTATGCACCAGAAATTTCATCTTATCCATGTGAGTCTTTACTCTTCAATAGTCTAATAAATGTTTCAGTTTCATCTGTTTCCTGTAGCATTACATAGTGTAACTATCCCAGAACATTTGCTTTCGAGAGGTCTACACGTTTATCTGTAGCAAATAGCTTGCTGTTGCCAAGAAGTGATTGTTAAAGATCTTATACATCTCTAGTGGGTCACTACCAGTTTCTTTCTCACACAACAGAGGTGTAATATGTTGAGTATCCACAGTAGGCTCTAATACCTCTTTCACAACTAACCATATAGTTTTAACAAGCTTTCACATTGTCACTAATTGAATAGTAATCCAGAAACTGTTGAATAGATTTCTTTATTTCTATGTTCACAAACTTGTTAGGTCCTCAGACTATTTTATTTATTTATTTTTTATTTATTTGGTCCTGTTGATTACATATTATACAGCCAGTGTACAGACATTGGTTTATTTTACAAGAACAATTACTTGCATGCAGTATTAAAGCCTGCATTATTCCAAAAACAGTTTTAGTGAATGTTTAAAATAGTAGAATAAGTGACAGTTCGTATTTTTATGCTACTGTCATATATAAGGAAGTAAATTTTCTTCATGTTCATGATTTGAATGAATACAAGTTTTAACTGCATTCCTTAAGAATAGGTTTAAGTGAATGCTCAAGAGAGTGGGATACATGGGAGTTCACATTTTCTCCTAATGAAACAGATAAATTTACATTTTATCACCACAATTTCAGTTAAACCACAAGTAACAGCATCACACTTTATCTTTAAGGGAGTGCTTTTCTTAGGCAGTTTCCCCCACTCTTGTACATCATAACTCTAAGTATTCATTCATTTTATAGAAAGTTTGTTCGATGAGGAATAATTTTAGTTTCCTTTTGAAAACCTGTACATTATTTATTTCCTTTTTTTTATTAATGGGGAACTTATTGAAGACCTTTATACCTGACTCAGTAACTCTCCTATGTACTTTAGTGAGAGCTGCAGAACCTTGACGAAAATTTTTCACCTGTCTTGTGTCATGGTTGTGGATGTCACAATTTTTCTGAAACAGTTCCCTATTGTTGGCTACAAATAACATCAGTGAGTATATATACTGATCTGTGATGGTAAGTATCCTGAGAGATTTGAAGAGACCTCTGCAAGATGTCCCATTAGGGACCCCACATATTAGCCTCACTACTCGTTTTTGTATTCTGAAGACTTTTTCAGCACCTGCAGCATTTCCCCAGAAAATTATGCCATAGGAGAGAACAGAATGGAAATGTGCAAAATATGAAAACAACATTATTTCTCTGTCTACTAACTGATGGAGAGCTCTTAGCGAAAAGCACAATGAGCTAAGTTTCTTGACCAGCTGATCAATTTGTTCTTTCCATCTTAGCTGACTGTCTATCTGGATACCTAGGAATTTTGTATGTGTGGTTTCATTAATTTTGTGATTGTTAACATGTATTTCAGGAGCTTTATTTTTTGTCAGGAACTGTATCATATTGGTTTTTGAAATATTTAAGGTTAGGCTATTCGCAGTGAACCATTTGTGTACTTGAGTAGAGACTGTCATGGCTGTATCCTGCATTGTGGAGTTGGGTCCTTTTATGAGGATACTTGTATCGTCGGCAAACATTACTATTTTTGCTCTGTTGTTAATTGTGATTGGTAGATCATTAATGTAGATCAGGAAAATTAATGACCCAACAATTGAGCCTTATGGGACTCCATACTTTATATTTCCCCAGTCTGATGTTAATTCTGTTCCTGTCCCCCCTTTGCTTCCTGTTCTGTAAGTATGATTCTAATCAAGTCAGAGGTTTGTGTTTAATGCCATAATGTGGAAGCTTTTTAAAGAGTGTGTTGTTATCTACACAATCAAATTCCTTGGCAAAGTCACAAAATATCCCCATTGGGTACCTTTTGTAATTTAGTTCACCTAAACTTTCATCTGTTAGGTTAAATATAGCTCTGTCGGTGGAGGAGCCCTTACGAAAGCCGAACTGTGTAGGAGCCAGTAAGCCATTTTGTGTAGTGTGACTATAAATCCTATCATACACTATTCTCTCAAATACCTTTGAGAATACTGGCGGCAGGGAGATGGGCCGATAGTTGGATGTTTCATCCCTTGCTCCACTTTTGTGGATTGGCATCACTACTGCATGTTTTAATCTATCAGGGAACACACCAGTTTCCATAGATTGGTTACACAAATAGCACAATATATAACTGAAAAGTCTGCACGTGATTTTAAAATCCTACTTGCTATGCCATTGTATCCACAGGAATCTGAGTTTTTGAGTAATTTTATGGTTTTTTACAATTTCTTTAGGGGTTGTACTTCTGAAATGAAGTGCTACTTCAGATGTTATTTGCATGTGGTTAAGTAGTTCAATAGCTTCTGTGTGAGCCTGTTTATTATGGTTCACTGTTTTTTCATCTACAGAGAGAAAAAAATTGTTGAAATCTGAGGCTGCAACTTTGTGTTTATTATTGTCAGGTTTTATGTTCCTGTTTGTCTCACTTTTTATGATGTGCCATACGGTTTTTATTTTATAGTTTGAATTGCTAATTCTTTGTGCTAGCGCAACTGTTTGGCCTTCTTTATTACACTTGTTAGAATTTTACATTATTTCTTGTAATGTAACTTTACTACTGGGTCTGTACTAATCCTCTGTTGTACATTCAGATTTCTCTTTTTGTTACATGATATTTTTACGCCAGTAGTTAGCCACCCTTTCCTTTTACTACAGGTTGGTTTGATTTTAATCTGTCTTTGGTGGAAGGAAGCTTCAAAATGTTTAAGGAATAAGTTCAGGAATGAGTTGAACTTCTCATTCACTGTGTCAGCCTGGTAAACTTCCTCCCATTGTTCATGGCATAAACTATTTCTGAACAAGCAAGAAGATTCAGCATTTATTGATCTAACATGTTTAACTTGGTTACAATGGTCATGTGTTGTTTTTCTGCTGGCAAGTTTTAGGGTTGTCATTTGACCGTCGTGATCAGACAGACCACTTGTTACTGCCCATGTCATTACTTCATTGTAATTTGTAGGATCGAGGAACAGATTATCAATCAGGGTCTTGCTGTGCCCATATACTATTGTTGGGAATGAGATCATGGGGAGCAGATTGAAGGTTAACAGTAGTGATTCTAATAGTTTCTGGTTGTTATTTTTTGTAAGTTTATGTTTAACAGTAGTGATTCTAAAAGTTTCTGGTTGTTATTTTTTGTGAGTAAGTTTATGTTAAAGTCACCACATATGATGACATTACTATTGTTTCTATAAAGTTTAGTAAGAACTGTTTCTAGCTGAGAGAGAAATTTTTGAATGTCTCCCATAGGTGACCTGTAAACTGTTACTATCATCAGGAACTGTGTTTCAAGCTCTAATTTGACTGCACAACTTTCAAAGTGCTGTTCAATACAGTATTTAGATACGTCTGTAACTTGTGACCTAATAGTATTGTGTGTGTAAATTGCCACTCCGCCTTGTCTTAAGTTGCTCTGACAGTAGGAAGAATCAATTTTATAACTATTTAAGTGTAGCTGATAAATTTCTGTGGCTTCCAAGTGATGTACAGTTAAGCAGAGCACATCAGGAATAATTCCGTCTGTGTCAGCTGTTTCTTGCAGTGAAAGCAGCAGCTCTTCTTTTTTATTCAAAAGACTTCTTATATTCTGATGAAATATTTTTAAACAATATAGCTTATCAATTGCATTTTTAACTGGTTCCTTAATGTTAGTTTTCACACAAGTTAAATTATCAAAAGGTACAACATTTACACTGTGCTCTCTTCTGTTCTTTAGCCTAAAAAAGATCTTATTGGAGTGTCGACTATTACTGGAATGTGTTGCTGTGGAAAAAAATCACTATTTTTCTTTTCTGTGGTTGGCGATGAAACAAATTTTGTCATTACTGTTGAATTTGTAGTAAAACTGTTGCCTGTGCTTCTTTCAATTAGTTTTTGTGCTAGGAACCTTTTCCCAAGACTGTTCGAATGAAGCCCATGTGAGGTATGGAATCTTCGACCAACACCACTTACATCTAGAACATTTACATTTTTAAACTGTTTACATACGTTTGAGAGCTGTTCATTTGCAAGTTTGATCTCTCTGTTCACACAGGACGACTGATGTAAGTCGTACCTCTGTGGAATGTTTACATATATTACATTTGTGTGTCCTAGATAACACAAGCACTTCTCTTTTCTCGGCAGGCTACTGATGTTTCATTACGGTACACGTCATTAGAGCCGCCGAGTAGTACAATGAAATCCTTGGATGACAACTTACCGATTTCTTCTGAATATATATACGTACATATTTGAGAGAGAGATGCTCCAGGCTTGACAAATCCTGTTTCCTTCACAGTTTCATTTATACGAGAAGCAATCTCTCGACCGTGACTATCGGCAAGAATCACAAGCTTCCTCGGAATACCATAATGCGATTTATGTTGACAGATGGTTTTCGGGACAGGAACAGCAGCATCACACGGAACTTTAAGATCTCTCCTTGTTGAAGTTCAGAAGCGGTAGTGCTTCCAGGAAGAGTTACTGCAGCATTCGATGATTGAGAATGTCCTGTACGAGCTTCAAGAGCATCATCGTTACTGTCCACATCGAGCACTTCAAATCTGTTTGTTAGCGGGATATTTGCGGCCCTGCTTAGTATATCGGTAGGCCTACACGTATTACACTTCCACGTTTTTGTACACTTCTCATTTCCTTTCAATGAGCTGTCCACCTTTGCGCATCGAAAGTGGAATTTTGTTTCGCATTTTACACATGCTATACCACTTTTAGCGGTTTTCCCGCATTTTGTAGTTGGTATCATATTTGTTACCGCTGGTTCTAATATCATTATCAATTACAAGATCACTGTTTGTTTTATACTCACATTGGTTGTTATTGGTATATTTGCATTTCAGGGCGTGTACCTCTTTTAACAGCATAGCAATAATTTCGACTTTGCAGTCGCTCTTCTGTAGTGCTTTGTCTAGGCCATATTCATTACACCTTCTGCAACACCATAGTTTTCGTCTTGGATCTGCCTTTACACACGCGAAATGGTATACAGTTTTACAGTTTATGCACGTTATGCCCTTCACGGCGAGCGATTTGCAGTAGCAAAGTCTTTGTATTTGCTCTCGCGATTCGTCAGACGAGGTACTAGCTCCACGTGCGATTTCAGTTTCGCAATTTCGGGCCACCCCATCTCTTCCTTCCGAAACTTTTTAATAACAAAACACGCGATACACATATCATCACGATATACATCAAATTTTTTACATGTTAAGCACTTTTTAACGTTTATGTTCAGTTTATTCTGGTAATTAACCAGTGGTGTACATGTTCTGCTTTTAACCCGCCCATGCTTGCCTGGTGGCCAGGCGGGCAGGCCGCCGCGCGTTGTCAACAGAACGGGCAGGCTGCTTCACTCCCAGCCAAGCCAAGCAGAACCCAACCCGGGCAGGCTGTGGGAAACTTGCTTGCCTGCCCATATTACTGCTGAGCTGCGCTACGCTGCCGTTTAGTCTGCGCGCGTCATTGTCGTATTATGAACGTTAATTAAAAGTTTTTATTTTACCTGAGCACCAAAAGACAAACCCCAACGTTATATATATATATATATATGTATATATATATATATATATATATATATATATATATATATATATATATATATATATATATATATATATATTAATTTCAGGTCAAAAAATATTGGGTTTTATCTGTACATTCTTCCTTTACGAGTATATTTCGGGCTTATTATCTATATAAATAAAAATGAATTGCCAAATGTGTTGATAAGCGTAAAACTCGAGAACAGCTGGAACAATTCGGCTTTTTTTTTTTTTTTTTTTTTTTGCTGTGTTCGTAATTCTCAGGACAAGGTTTTTATGAAATAAAATTTTGGAAAATCGACCGAAAAATCGGAAAATTTGAGAAAACCTGAAAGTGCGTTTTCATTGTGTCCGTGTGTTTGTATTGGATACAATCTTCACGAAATTTTGCACACTGTACCTTGAAACCAAGAGGAAGGTCACAGTCTATATAAAATTTCGTCGGGTGCATGGCAGGGGTTACTTTACCTAACGGAATTCGACAAATTGTACGTTTTAATTCCTATCTTGATGAAATTTGTCACACTTGATATTCAAAGCAGGATGAAGGGCGCTGTCTGCTTAAAATTCTGAATGGTGCATGGGAGAGGGTACTTTACTTACACACTTCTACACCAACGTACAGTTTTATTCGAATCTCGAAGAAATTTTGCACGCTTGACCATCAAGAGGAACATCACTGTCTACATAATATTTCGGACAGTGCATGGAATAGAGCACCTTACAAAAGATTTTGACATCCTTTGCGGCCTCATAAACACACGAAAACGTTTCCCATGCGGCACTTGAGCTCTGTTTCGTTCAAATGGTTCAAATGGCTCTGAGCACTATGCGACTTAACTTCTGAGGTCATCAGTCGCCTAGAACTTAGAACTAATTAAACCTAACTAACCTAAGGACATCACACACATCCATGCCCGAGGCAGGATTCGAGCCTGCGACCGTAGCGGACGCTCGGTTCCGGTCTGTAGCGCCTAGAACCCCACGGCCACTCCAGCCGGCTCTCTGTTTCGTTACCAACATGTCTTCGCCAGTTGTCAATTTTTTTCAATCTCACTGAAGTTCGACCTATTCATTGTGCTGCCCCCACCGTTGCGATAAATGAACTGCGGGATAACTACCTGGCTACTCTAGTCACGGTAGCTTGACAGCGCAATCTGTTGTCAGACGCAGCAAGCTGAACGGGTCCCGAGAAGCTTGGCAGGCCTGCGGGAACGCAAGTAGCCCGGGCTTGCGGGAGCCCAAGTCGGCCGCATTACCCACTATGCCTCAGTACACGCGCACTCTTGTGTTTACGTTGCGGCAGGCTGACCTGCATGAATGGTTGTAGAGGAGCTAGGGGCAAGCAGGCTGCAAGGGAAATTTGTACACCTCTATAATTAACACAACCACAATTTACACTCGGCGCCATCTTGCCTATTGGTTTCGTTCAACAAAACATGAAAAAATACAAATACAACATGTGGACTGTCTACAACTTAAAGCAATAAAGTAGGTCACAGTGGAAAGTATTACTGACATACATGTGAAATGACGTACTTTAAATATGACGAGGCATTCCTGTTTTAAAAACATGTCCTAAAATGTTCAAATGTGTGTGAAATCTTATGGGACTCAACTGCTAAGGTCATCAGTCCCTAAGCTTACACATTACTTAACCTAAATTATCCTAAGGACAAACACACACACCCATGCCCGAGGGAGGACTCGAACCGCCGCCGTGACCAGCCGCACAGTCCATGACTGCAGCGCCCCAGACCGCTCGGCTAATCCCTCGCGGCCTAAAATGGAGCACCGTCAAAAGATAACCACAAAATCAGCTCGGCATCACTGCACATGAATAAAATATGGTATACACTACAGTCGTTTTGTTAACAGCACTACTGCAAAACAAACTGCCATAAAGCAGCCACAGGATATTTGTGTCACAAGCTTGCCAGATGCTGCTACTGCAGGCATACACATAATCTTCGATCATGAGATAATATGATATGTAATGACTTATACATCTGGTAAACCTTGTACAGGCTTTACCAATTGTATTCTTCGTTTTATTCCATATCTTACAATTATATGAATGAAGAATATGTGCACACCTTCGGTAGTGACACCTGACATGCTTGTGACACAAATATTTTATGGCTACTGTACGACAGTTTGTCTTGAACAGGAGTGCTGTTAACAAAATGACTCTAGTACAGCCATATTTTATTTATGTGCGACACTACTGAGCTAATTTTTAGATTTGTTTTGATGATGCCTCTACAGCTCCATTATACCAGGTGGTTATAATTAAGCTTTCCCTATTTAACATGCTATAATATGGAAACTAATTACTGCATGAATACCAAACTTAGTAGCATTTAGGAAGAGAAATAATGTAGATTCAATGATTCAATGCAATTGAAACACTTTTAAAGTGCTGCTATGGTACATCACACCATTACGTACCGGTACCATTACTACTACAAAAGGGGCTTAGTATGACGCCCATCAGTGTTCAGAAGAGAATGCGCAGGATTGCATTCCGCACAGCAGAACAAAGCATCTTCATAGGTATACTGGCTATCTCTCTTGATATGCTTTGCTTCAGATTAGGAAGTGTGTTCCTCTGGTAAACCCCAATCTCCAGGTAGCACCACAATCAGAACTCACAGAAGTCCAAGCATTTGGAAATGATCAGCTGATGATTTAATCGTTTCCACTTCACAAGCGATGTGAAGTAGGGCCCCATCTTACATGAAAACTGTTGCGTTCAATGCGTCTTTCTTCTGTAGGGCGGGTATGACATGCCGGCGAAGTCAAGATGGCGAAGACGTTGTGTGTACAAGTGAGTAGTGTTCTTGAAAAAACGAATATAATGTTGATAAAAAAAACAGTGTGTGTAAATTATAGGGACGAAATTATGAAGCTAAATGAGCGTATTTCTAGCCTTTAGAAAATCATCAGTGTATTGGGTAGTGAGATGTCTAAACTTCGAAAAGAAATAAGTGAGCCATTAGCCAAACGAAAGTCCATTTCTCACGGTTTTTCGTAAAAAGCTAATTTAATTTACAGTAATAATCATGCTTATAGACTATTACAGAGCACTGAATATATAGCTCTTAAAAGACTGAAATTATGTTTAAATAAACCCTGAACTACCATTAAAAGAAAAAAAACATAAAATATTTATGTCGTACAGTAACAGCACTTTGAATAATAAGTGAAATAGGTAATTTAAGCTTACTTTGAATAGGGCTCAGGGTTCATTAAATACAAACAATATCTCAAAGTTAATGTTTTGATAAAGATGATAAAGTTAATACAGAATGCCTAATACTTACAGTCAAAAAGTATGTAAATAGCGGGTTTTAATTGGGTTATACCCTAAAAATATTCACGTATTTGAAAATAACTAATGTAGTACTGTAGTAATACAGTAATTTAACATTACGTACGTATTTAATTCTCTATTTTATAAAGATTTTTAATATTGCTCTAAATGCCATTATTAGGGCTACAGTGTCTGTAGAAAGGTGCAAATGTCGACCATCTAACTGGATTACTGAATATGAAGTCGTTAATGACTGGTCGGATATCCAACTCACCCAAAACGTCTTGGTGGGCATGAAGAACAGCCAAGTTGTTCAATCGCTTCTGTCGCATTGTTGATCGGAGATATGACTTCAGACGTCTAAGGGCGCTAAATGACCGTTCTTCTGTTGCTGTCGTGATTGGAACTACTTCGAGAAGCTTAATGCATTTCACTACTTCACATAACATTTATCCAACTGCAGGCTATTGTGTAATGTACTTTCTTACATCACGCATGTTTTTTAAGACCAGTTCTTTTTTAATAGCGATATCAGCTAACATATTCAAGTGTAAGCGCAGTCTCTCAGTGTCTAGGTCATCTTTGAAAAGCTCAGTTCATTTTTCCAAATTTTTTTCACCTCTGTTTACTAAAAGCAAGCGCTCTTGTTCAACTGCAATGACCTGTGTGAGTCCAGTTGAAGCAAACCGCTCAGTAATGCAAGACTGCACTATTTCACGAACTTCAATGTAAACAATTTTGTAGTAATCCTTTGGGGTTTTGAAAGTGTGCGGTGAGCTGGCTTTATTGTTTTCATACTTCTTTGATATACTTCGATTCCGAGGAAGCAAAGGATCGTCAACTTGTGAATATTTTTCTTTTAAACACAATTCACAAAAGTATTCAAAACTATCACGCCTTCCATTCAATATACAAATCAAGCCCTCATTTATTTTTTCCAGATCAGCAACACTTAGATGAGGGCATTGAATTTTTTCATTGACATCCTCTACTGGGTTCATTGCATGGCAATAAAGACGTAAAAAGAAATAAATCTCGAACTGTAACATTGATTCAAGGTAGCCAGCACGTTTGTAACCTCTGTTTTGTCTTCTGCAGAAAATGTTTCAAAAAACTCTATGAGTTCTTCAAAGTTTTTCAATTTTCTCAAGATACCAGAAGCTCGCATAGTCCATCGAGTCGAGCAAAGGGGTCGTAGACCAGCTTGGTCGTTGGCTCTCTCAAAGCGTATGGTTCTGAAAAGTCCCATCCTTTTGTCGGCGTTTATTAAGTGCTTGGCTAAAGCCACAATATCCCTCACAGACGTAAGATGACGGAGACTGTTTACAACTGCCAAGTCTAAACTGTGAGCAGTGCAGTGCACGTAACGTGGTTTTGGTTGTATATCCAATACAAGTAACTTTTTTAGCCTTAGACCTTACCTCTCATATTCGAGACAGCATCATAGCACTGTCCTCTTAAATTATCCATTGACAGATCAAGACGAGCAAAAACGTCTTTTAAAATACTAAACAGAATTAATGATTCAGTGTTGGGTGTCTCGTATAAGCCAATAAAGTCTTTGTTGATGATTAAGGAATCATCGGCAGTACGAATACAAAATGACTCTTGTTCGTGAATCAAAGAATCACTTGTTTCGTCAACCATAATAGAAAAATGACCAACCAATACCTTTCTCAACAGAGAATTTCCTAGTAGGTCAATGATCTCATTCTGAATATTGTGGGACGTCCACTTATACCCCGAACGACCTAACAAATCTTTTAACTCAGGTATGTCATTTTTTCGGAGTTCCAACAATTGAAAAACAATTTGAGTTTACCTCTTCGTGCCCTCTATTTGCAAGTCCTTGTCGGCATAGAAATTGCACAGTAGTAGAAATTGTCTTAAGAGCTAAAGGGATTTTCTTAATATCACTATCTGACTGTTCATTCAGTTGGGAGGCCACACTTCGGTTAGTGACAGCATTTAGTTTCATAACACCTTCTTTAAGCGTAAATGTATTTTTATGAAGATGGAATTTTTCCAAAGCCTTTTTCCAGTTAGAAAACTCTACGTAAGTAAATGTATAATTTTTTTTTAAAGAAGATTGTAATAGATTTTTAGCGTCTGCCTCTTTGCAGGTTTTGCAAAAAACTTTTTCGGTCGATGCTTCATATTCTACTTATGTATAGTAGAACTACCAAGACTTCTGAAATGATCTTCCCTTGCCGGATTGTCCAGGTTTCGGCTGTGAACGGTTCTAGCCTGAAGACGACGAAAGATTTGACGACACAATAATTGTTGGAGATTGACTTGCAGTATCATCAACTTCCAAGCGCGCCTTTTGGTAACAAATTAATCCATTGCAAACATAATTCACAATACGCTAAGAGACTAAAGTAAACGAACAAAATATAGTCATATAAAATAGTTCACCAGACACCAAAGTCGGAACACTAAACACGTCTGCAGCATGCACCGAACGAACCTATCCACACTGCATGACTGCGACAGCAAGATGGGCTTTATATAGCCGCGGCGTCATAATGTCTCGAAGCGTCAAGGCGACGCGATGCGGAGGGTTCCAGGCGCTTCTGCTCAGTCCTTTTATTGTCGCTGCGGCCGCAGCACTGGCCCGCCGGCGCCAGACTTTACCTGAAGGTTCGCGCACCGAGACAAATTCTTAATGTGCCCGCAGCACCGTAACTTTGTCATGATTCACACCAATCGGTTTCAGTTAACCTGCTGACTACCGTAATAATTACTTGTTTTCACTCATTACTGAATGTATTTTAAAAGGTACTTACCGTCAAACAAGGAAAATAAAAAATTCCAACATAATTTTGTGATTTTACAAAGCATAATATAACTAATAATTTTCTTAAATTATTGGAGGGGTGTGGTTCCCCCCCCCCCCCCCCCCAAAGAGAATTTTTGAGGGGGCTCGGACCCCCTCAGGCCCCATGGAGTCGGAACCTGTGCTCGTTGTGTCAACAAAGAAACTCGAAAAACTAACATTGAAATAAACAAATGTATTCTTTATTTGGAAAATGTAGCGTCCTTGATGTAGCCAAATTGGACAGATGCCAGCATACCAAACACGGAATGTATCTAAATTACAAAGGAAAAAACTTTATTGTGCCGTCCAGTGTGGCCGAGCGGTTCTAGGCGCTTCACTCTGGAACCGCGCGACCGCTAGGTTGCAGGTTCGAATCCTGCCTTGGGCACGGATGTCTGTGGTGTCCTTAGGTTAGTTAGGTTTAAGTAGTTCTAAGTTCTAGGAAACTGATGATCTCAGGTGTTAAGTCCCATAGTGCTCAGAACCATTTGAACAACTTTGTATGTAAAATGATAAATGACATCATTGCGAACAGAGAGAGAGAGCAACAGCAAAATTCCATGTACCGGTATGGGACCAGTCTCAGCAGCAGAAGAAGCAGCATCATTAAAAGCAGCAGAATCATCAGTGGCAGGACCAACAGCTGAAACATCAACACATGCAGCAGAAACTGTTGCTCGTTCTAGACGCAACAGAAAGCAAACACAGCGTTTTTTATGGTGAGTAACATGAGAGAAAAGGGTTTCAAGTTGCGTGAAACATCTCTCTCGTGTGTTCAATATGAGTCGTGTACACCTCAAGCAACACTATCAACTAGTGTACTGGAAAAAGCCACTTGCAGCAAACACCATGCAAATGCAGGGGTGAGCAAAAATCAGACTTCGTCTTTATTCCACCAAAATATATGTAGTCTCAAGAAAAAAATAGACTAGTTGCTAACAAATTTAAAAGGCGGGTGTGAAAGTGAGCCTGATATACTGTGTTTCTCAGAACATCATGTTATGAGTGGAATCCACAAGCTACAAATTGAGAACTTTAGTTTAGCTGCACATTACTGTAGATCTATTATGAGAAAAGGGAAGGCGCAATATTTATAAAAAACAATGTATTGTATAAATATCTAGATTTAAGCAAATACTGTGATGAACAGCAGTTTGAGGTGTGTGGCATCTAGGTAACAGCAGACAGTGCAGCTGTTATCGTACTGGCTATTTACAGGGCACCTGCTGGAAATCTCTATGTACACACATCAAAAAAGTCTTGCATCACCTCGGTTCCGAGAGTTCTGGAACCTATACAGAAAATTGGAATAGAGATCAACATTAACATCATTTCCGTCCTTTTTATTGTTCATGAAGCCACACATTGCATGTTATACCACCTTACAGCGTGACCTTCAGAAGTGGTGGTCCAGATTGCTGTACACACCGGTACCTCTAATACCCAGTAGCGCGTCCTCTTGCACTGATGCATGCCTGTATTCGTTGTGGCATATATCCATAAGTTCATCAAAGCACTCTTGGTCCAGATTGTCCCACTCCTCAATGGCGATTCGGCGTAGGTCCCTCAGAGTGGTTGGTGGGTCACTTCATCCATAAACAGCCCTTTTCAATCCCAGGCATGTCGTTAGGGTTCATATCTGTAGAACATGCTGGATACTATAATCGAGCGATGTCGTTATCCTGAAGGAAGTCATTCACAAGATGTGCACGATGGGGGCGCGAATTGTCGTCCATGAAGACGAATGCCTCGCCAATATGCTGCCGATATGGTTGCAGTATCGGTTCAAGGATGGCATTCACGTATTGTACAGCTGTTACGGCGCCTTCCATGACCACCAGCAGCATACGTCGGCCCCACATAATGCCATCTCAAAACAGCAGGGAATCCCCACCTTGCTGCACTCGCTGGACAGTGTGTCTAACTCTAAGGCATTCAGCCTGGCCGGGTTGGCTCCAAACACGTCTCCGACGATTGTCTGGTTGAAGGCATGTGCGACACTCATCAGTGATGAGAACTCGATGCCAGTCCTGAGCGGTCCATTCGGCATGTTGTTGGGACCATCTGTACCACGCTGCATGGTGTTGTGGTTGCAAAGATGGACCTCACCATGGACGTTGGGAGTGAAGTTGCGCATCATGCAGCCTATTGCGCACAGTTTGAGTCGTAACACAACGTCCTGTGGCTGCACGAAAAGTATTATTCAACATGTTGGCATTACTGTCAGGGTTCCCCCGAGCTAAACCCTAGGTAGCGGTCATCCACTGCAAGTAGTAGCCCTTGGGCAGCCTGAGTGAGGTATGTTATCTACAGTTCCTGTCTCTCTGTATCTCCTCCATGTCCGAAAAACATCATTTTGGTTCACTCTGTGATGCCTGGACACTTCACTTGTTGAGAGCCTTTCCTGGCACAAAGTAACAATGCGGACATGATCGAACTGCAGTATTGATCGTCTAGGCATGGTTGAACTACAGACAACACGATCCATGTACCTCCTTCCTGGTGGAACGACTGGAACTGATCAGCTGTCAACAGGAAACAGAAAGTTGTTGTGGATAGTCAAAATGCAGTCCCATTATCTTCAGGATGGGGTACCATCACATGTGTTGTGCCCCAAGGCTCAGTTCTGGACCCCCTACTTTTTATTATCTTTATAAATGATCTGCATCTCTGTACAAAATGTTGTAGATTCACCATTTTCACTGATGACACTACACTACTTCTTGATAATTCAGTAAATAAACTTGTGGAAACAGCAAATGAGGTTTTAAGTGAAGCAATGAACTGGTTTAACATTATTGGCCTTTCTTTAAATCACACTGAAATAAACTACAATCAGTTCCCCACAATATTCAAAGATAAAGAAATAGTAGTAACAATAGCTGAGCAGGTGATAACCATGGTGGATACCTCAAAATACCTAGGCTTGCATACTGACAGCAACAGAACTGGTCAAACCACATCGTGGATCTATGCAAAAGATTGAGTTCAGCAACCTATGCATTACACATTGTTTCTTGTCATACTACTACAGAAACCATGAAGTCAGCACGTTATGGTTATTTTCACACCATTATGACATGTGGAATTATATTTTGGGGAAATCAGTCACTGTCTAAAAAAGTACTGTGTGCACAAAAAAAGAGCCAGAAGGATCATGTGTGGAGTCAGTCCTAGAGCCACATGTAGGAATCTTTTTAAGAAACTTGGAATCCTTACATCCACTGTGCAATATCTATTCTCTTTGATGCACTTCATAAGGAAAGAAAAAAATCCATTTTTAACCTGCACAGTGGATATCATAGTCATGAGACAAGAAGAAAACATGATATTCACCATGAACAGGCAAATATAAGTAAGGTTACAGAAATGAGTCCGTTTCACTGGCTGTCAGATTTTTTAACATTCTCTCTTCAAGAATTAAGTGTTTGGTAGATAAGCTTTTTTTTTTTTTCTTTTTTTTTTTTTTTTTCTTTTTTTTTTTTTTTTAACTTTAAGGCAGCTCCTATTACAAGGATCATTTTATGCAATAGAAGAGTTCCTGAACTACAGTGTTTATCATTTCTTGTATTGTTAACTGCAAACATTTGCCTAAATCTATATTTGTAGTCCTGACTATTCTTTATTGTGAACACATATTTTGTAGTATTTATTTTCTGTAACAGTTATTATTTTGTAATATTTATTTATATCTCAAAATTGGCTGTTTATTGTAACATGAAATCATTTTGTTTTGTTTTTATGTGCTACCATAAATTTCAGACATGTTCCATATCCTGTGACATTGTCACAATATGGATCACCAGAATAAGAAATAAATATTAAATAAATAAGCAAATAACGCTGGCCAGTCACACTGCATGTCTTTGGTCCTTGAGTGCCAACTTGGTTAAAAAAAAAAAAGAAAGGGCCACTGATGAATGTATGCGTGAAGCCACACCGTACGGTGACACTTTCACCATACAGAGGAACTTCATGCACAGTAACAGGAGGTGAAGATCCCCATATTTGGGAATACTGGGCGTTCACCTCACCTGTCAGAGATAAATAAGTTTCGTCTGTCCATAGGATGATCCAGGGCCAACCCTTGTCAACTTCAGTTCTTGCACGAAAGTAGAGAGAGAAGTCAACATGTTGTGTGTCCTGTGGTGCATGCTGCTGTACGATAGGGATCTTGTATGGATACCATTTATGAATGGTTCGAAGCAACATCCGTACAGAGGACCATGTGATGTTCAACTGTCATGACACAGCATACACACTGCCTGACAATCGAGAATTGCAGTGTTGTCTGCCATAGCAACAGCAATTTCATCAACCCCCTGTGGTGCAAACAGCTGTTGGCCTCTTCCTGGAGGACGTCCAGTTCTCCAGTTGATTCGAACTTCTTCATCACGCTCCACAGAGCAGGTGGAGAAAGAGGACCCTTCCATAATCCTTTCAGCCAGCAATATTCTTGAAGTGCAGCTGCAACATTACTGTTGTTTTGATAAGAGAGCTTCACCAATAATACCCTGCTCCTTTTGTCCAAGCTCATGTTCACACATCAACAAGTGCACTGCAACTGATCAGGTATTGAGATTATGAATGACAGTGACTGTTCACAGCATCTGGTGTCCGCAGTTGGAACTGGGCAATGGTAATGTGACACATGGAAATCATGCACTCCATGCTCTGGACATTATTGCTACCATGTTTGGTTCTCGTACAATAATTAATTCCCATGTTATAATGTATTAAATAAGGAAAGTTTAATTAAAGCCACCCAGTATTAAGAAATGTTTTTAAAGCAGATATGCCTCATCTTATTTAAAGTGCATAGTTTTCACATGTATGTCAGTAATACTTTTCATAATGGCCTGTTTTATTCTTGCAAACTGTAGACAATCCACTTATTGCATTTGTATTTACCATGTTTTGCCATAGATCTGAAGATGGTAATTGCTGGCCAAAACCAGCTGCCTGCAGACCTAACAAGTTGGTGATCACAGACAGAAGTAAAGAAAATTATACTATATAGTTTTAATTTAGTTCTGAGAGTTTTCTGTTCTCTTGCTTTGCATTGTTCTAACATATCTGATGACATTCTTCAGCACTTTGTAGTATTTTCTGTAGTGAAATTCTGTTACTTGGCTCTCAGCATCCTTCATAGTATGATACAGCTCATATTTCCTCAAACAATTGTCTAATATCATTAGTTATCTAAATTGATTGCTTATCAGTATTGCATCTGTGACGGCAAATTTTTTTAGTGGTGAAGAGCTGTCAAAGAGAGTTATAAAATATTTGAAGAGATGTGTATTACATTGCTCATCCAAATTGCCTGAACTGTAGACTATTGTATCTGCCAACTTCAGGTATTGAAGCAAGTGATTTGTAGAAATGTGTTACATTTGACATTCAAGTTGCCTGTACTTACCAACTCAGCTCTTTGAGACTGGCTTTAAATCTCTGCATTGAAAGTAGATTCACATCTCTAAATCTTTTTTTTAATTACTCTGGGAAATGCCTCTGCCTTCATTCTTTTCAGTGCATCATAATCTGACAGGCTATTACTAATTATTCTCAGACTAGACCCATCAACTTTAGAACAATCTGTGAAGGTATTGTCTACAGTTCTGCCACTGTCTGACACTCTAGTTGGAAAGTACACTGTCTGCATCAGGTTGTAGGATTCAAGTGAGTCTATTACTGTTAATTTTTCTCAAGAATCAGCAAGAGTTTATATTCAGATCACCAAACAAAATCAACTTCATGTCTTTTTCAAGAACTGAGCATTGCACAGCATCTTCTTGAAATGCAGCTTTTATGAAATGGAGTTTACTAACACAAGAGGGATCTGCAAGAAATGAACATTACAGAACAGGACATACAAGGCAGAAACACTTAGGAAGATGATACCTGTGTTTCAAGCATTGTAGGAGCCATAAGCAGCACCCAGGAAGAAACAGCACTGGACAGAGGACAAGAAAGAAGAAGAAAGCACGAGAAAGAAGCAAGCAGTATTAGTGCCAAAGAATACTGAAATCATCTTAGGAGTTACTCAAAATATCAACATTAGGCCCAAGTCAGTTCAATACAAGAAGGTAGTATTTTCTAATAATTAACATGAACAGTTATTCCTAAACAATACCTTACATTATTATTATTTACAAAGGCAGTAAAACAATAACTGCTGTCTGCTTCACGTCTGCTGTGCAGGGAGCTACGTTAATTTAAGTATTAACTGTATTTTTCTTGCTTGTCACTTCTTCTTCCGTGTGTTTTTGCTTTTAGGAAGCATTAATTGTCGAGTGCTAGTAATAGTGTTCCATAAATTTCGTGTTTGTTTTGAATACAGTCAGAGAGAGTCCCTTTAGTCAACCATAGTGCCAGCAGTGCTAGTGTTTGTTTTCAATACAGTCCAGAGACAGGTAGCGCTATTTTCATTGTTTTCTGCAAGAAGTGTCTAGCAACCACAGTTTAGTCAACTATCAGCCGCCTTTAGCGGTCTAGTTAAAAGTTGATTAACTCTCTACAGTAAATTGATTTCTTAGGATGGATAGGATGTGTGACTGCTGTGTACGGAGGCAGGAAAAGCTGGCCACTGTTCGTGAACAGCTGAACGTGTTGATGGCCGCGGTCAGCCGTCTTCAGGCTGCTGCCTCGGAGTGTAGCGGCAGTGGGGAGTCTGGTGCGTCGCATGGTACACCCCAGGTGTTGCATGCTTCACCCACTGTCCCTGCTGTCAAGACATCTTCGCGGGTACCAATGTGGAAGCTGGCCGTGTGGCATCGCCCACTCTGCCTGTGTGTGGACATGTGCCCGCTCCTTCAGCAAGGGCCGAGCAGGCACACGGGGGGGAGGGGTTTATTAGTTATTGGGAGCTCCAACGTTAGGCGGGTGATGGAGCCCCTTAGGGAAATAGCGGAAAGGGCGGGGAAGAAGGCCAGTGTTCACTCTGTCTGCTTGCCAGGGGGTCTCATCCGAGATATGGAGACCCTACCGGCGGCGATAGAGAGCACTGGGTGCACCCGAGTGCAAATTGTTGCTCATGTCGGCACCAATGACTCCTGCCGTCTGGGTTCAGAGGTCATCCTCAGTTCGTACAGGCGGTTGGCGGAATTGGTGAAGGCGGAAAGCCTCGCTCGTGGGGTGTAATCTGAGCTAACTATTTGTAGTATCGTTCCCAGAACCGATCGTGGTCCTCTGATTTGGAGCCGAGCAGAAGGCTTAAACCAGAGGCTCAGACGATTCTGCGGAGATCTGGGTTGCAAATTTCTCGACCTCCGCTATCGGGTGGAGAAATGTAGGGTCCCCCTGAATAGGTCAGGCGTGCACTACACGCAGGAAGCGGCTACAAGGGTAGCAGAGTACGTGTGGAGTGCACATGTGGGTCTTTTAGGTTAGAGAATTCCCTCCCCAGACCCGACAAGACGCCTCTTGAGACGCAGCAAGGTAGGAGTAGGCAAAATGCAACAGAGAATAACAATATTAATGTGCTAATAGTAAACTGCAGGAGCGTCTATAGAAAGGTCGCAGAACTGCTCTCATCAATAAACGGTCACAATGCCCATATAGTACTAGGGACAGAAAGTTGGTTGTAAACAGACGTAAACAGTAATGAAATCCTAAACTCAGATTGGAATGTATACCGCAGAGACAGGCTGGACAGTGAAGGGGAAGGCATGTTTATACCGATAAGAAGTGCAATAGTATCGAAGGAAATTGACGGAGATCCGAAATGTGAAATAATTTGGGTGAAGGTCACGGTTAAAGCAGGCTCAGACATGGTAATTGGATGTCTCTATAGGCCCCCTGGCTCAGCAGCTGTTGTGGCTGAGCACCTGAAGGATAATTTGGAAAATATTTCGAGTAGATTTCCCCACCATGTTATAGTTCTGAATGGAGATTTTAATTTGCCGGATATAGACTGGGAGACTCAAACGTTCATAACGGGTGACAGGGACAAAGAATCCAGTGAAATTTTTTAAAGTGCCTTATCTGAAAACTACCTTGAGCAGTTAAACAGAGAACCGACTCGTGGCGATAACGTATTAGACCTTCTGGTGACAAACAGACCCGAACTATTTGAAACAGTTAACGCAGAACAGAGAATCAGCGATCATAAAGCGGTTACTGTATCGATGATTTCAGCCGTAAATAGAAATGTTAAAAACGGTATGAAGATTTTTCTGTTTAGCAAAAGTGACAAAAAGCAGATTACAGAGTACCTGATGGCTCAACACAAAAGTTTTGTCTCAAGTACAGATAGCGTTGAGGATCAGTGGACAAAGTTCAAAACCATCGTACAATATGCGTTAGATGAATATGTGCCAAGCAAGATCGTAAGAGATGGAAAAGAGCCACCGTGGTACAACAACCGAGTTAGAAAACTGCTGCGGAAGCAAAGAGAACTTCACAGCAAACATAAACATAGTCAAAGCCTTGCAGACAAACAAAAATTACGCGAAGCGAAATGTAGTGTGAGGAGGGCTATGCGAGAGGCGTTCAATGAATTCGAAAGTAAAGTTCTATGTACTGACTTGGCAGAAAATCCTAAGAAATTTTGGTCTTATGTCAAAGCAGTAGGTGGATCAAATCGAAATGTCCATACACTCTGTGACCAATATGGTACTGAAACAGAGGATGACAGACTAAAGGCCGAAATACTAAATGTCTTTTTCCAAAGCTGTTTCACAGAGGAAGACTGCACTGTAGTTCCTTCTCTAGATTGTCGCACAGATGACAAAATGGTAGATATCGAAAGAGACGACAGAGGGATAGAGAAACAATTAAAATCGCTCAAAAGAGGAAAGGCCGCTGGAGCTGATGGGATACCAGTTCGATTTTACACAGAGTACGCGAAGGAACTTGCCTCCCTTCTTGCAGCGGTGTACCGTAGGTCTCTAGAAGAGCGTAGCGTTCCAAAGGATTGTAAAAGGGCACAGGTCATCTCCGTTTTCAAGAAGGGACGTCGAACAGATGTGCAGAACTATAGACCTATATCTCTAACGTCGATCAGTTTGAGAATTTTGGAACACGTATTATGTCGAGTATAATGACTTTACTGGAGACTAGAAATCTACTCTGTAGGAATCAGCATGGGTTTCGAAAAAGACGGTCGTGTGAAACCTAGCTCGCGCTATTCGTCCACGAGACTCAGAGGGCCATAGATACGGGTTCACGGGTAGATGCCGTGTTTCTTGACTTCCGCAAGGCGTTCCATACAGTTCCCCACAGTCGTTTAATGAACAAAGTAAGAGCATATGGACTATCAGACCAATTGTGTGATTTGATTGAAGAGTTCCTAGATAACAGAACGCAGCAGGTCATTCTCAATGAAGAGAAGTCTTCCGAAGTAAGAGTGATTTCAGGTGTGCCGCAGGGGAGTGTCGTACGACCGTTGCTATTCACAATATACATAAATGACCTTGTGGATGACATCGGAAGTTCACTGAGGCTTTTTGCGGATGATGCTGTGGTATATCGAGAAGTTGTAACATTGGAAAATTGTACTTAAATGCTGGAGGATCTGCAGCGAATTGACGCATGGTGCAGGGAATGGCAATTGAATCTCAATGTAGACAAGTGTAATGTGCTGCGAATACATAGAAAGATAGATCCCGTATCATTTAGCTACAATATAGCAGGTCAGCAACTGGAAGCAGTTAATTCCATAAATTATCTGGGAGTACGCATTAGGAGTGATTTAAAATGGAATGATCATATAAAGTTGATCGTTGGTAAAGCAGATGCCAGACTGAGACTCACTGGAAGAATCCTAAGGAAATGCAATCCGAAAACAAAGGAAGTAGGTTACGGTCCGCTTGTTCGCCCACTGCTTGAATACTGCTCAGAAGTTTGGAATCCATACCAGATAGGGTTGATAGAAGAGAGAGAGAAGATCCAACGGAGAGCAGCGTGCTTCGTTACAGGATCGTTTAGTAATCGCTAAAGCGTTACAGGGATGATAGATAAACTCCAGTGGAAGAATCTGCAGGAGAGACGCTCAGTAGCTCGGTACGGGCTTTTGTTGAAGTTTCGAGAATATACCTTCACCAAAGAGTCAAGCAGTGTATTGCTCCCTCCTACGTATATCTCGTGAAGAGACCATGAGGATAAAATCAGAGAGATTAGAGCCCACACAGAAGCATACCGACAGTCCTTATTTCCACGAACAATATGAGACTGGAATAGAAGGGGAACCGTTAGAGGTACCGAAGGTACCCTCCGCCACACACCGTCAGGTGGCTTGCGGAGTATGGATGTAGATGTAGATGTAGGTGTAGAACCTAAAGGTTTAAGTTAATTAACAAATCAAAATTTCTTAAAGAAACATATGCATAGTTTCAGCTTTCTCATTACATGATTTTGTAACCAAGGTACCTTGAGTTTAAATACCCAGAAAATTATTTTGTAAAGGTGAATGAACACATGCAGATTACTGTTATGTTTTTGCGTACATGTCAATAAGTAGATATTTTGAATGAGGCAATGTGTTTTTTCCCACAAATGTACAAATGTGGTGTTTTTATTTTCCTTTTTTCTGTTATAGATTGAGGTTATGCCCTAATCAACATAGTTGCTTCATCAGTAAACCTTGTACTATCTTGTGCAGGTCTTTCATCAAAATGAGGAAGATGAGTGGGTGTGGACAAGTACCATACACAGAGGGAGACTATGTTTGTGAATGTTTATTGATGTCTGGAGGTTAAAGTATTGTGTGCCAAAAAAAAGATCTCTGATTCAGAAGACTAGTCATAATCAACAACTGTGGCTGCTTTACAAACACCACACTTTCTTAAGGAAAATGCAAAAGAATAAACAGTATATGGAAGATAGATAACTCAGCAAGTGAAGAATGCACAACTTAGACCATTATTAAATTAGAACTGAACATAACAAATAGAATTTACATGACTCTGTCTCGATTGCAGCAGTAGTAATACTAAGGTGTATCAAGCATCAGAAAAATCTTCAAATTATTCATAAAAGTAGCAGAAAAACAACTAACTGAATGAAAATGCACTAGACTTACTCAAGGACTTATCAAATGCGACAGTAATGGATATGCATTTCAATAGCACAATCACTAAAGTGACTGGTGAAAAGCATTAATTGTTTTGACTATGAAGGAGTTCACTGCCATCTACTGAAATCTGTGGATGGCTTGCTAGTACTATGTACATCTACATCTGCACACATATTCCACAAGCCAATGTACAGTAGTTGGAAGGATGTAATTGTTCCCCATTACTAGTCATTTCCTATTTGTTCTACTCATCACAAATGAAGCAAGAGAAAAATGATCTCATGTATGTCACTGTATGGTCCTTAATGTTCCAATTTTGTCCTTTGGCTCTTTATACAAAATAAACATTGGAAGTAGTAGATTTGTCCTGTAGTCTGTTGCAAATGGCAGTCTCTTTATAAACTTCCTCAACAACTTCGCTCCATCACTGCCCATCTAAGCCCATGGAACATGTACTTCAATTCCATGACACTCTCTGACTGATTGAAACAATCAGTAATAAAACTAGAAACATGGATTTGAATTGCTTTCATGCCTCCCTTTAATTTGATTGATGGGAATCATCAACACTTGGAAATTACTCAAGTATAGGTTGCAAAAGTTGTGAGAATTCCCCCAGATTTCCCACTGAAATTGATTATTTCTTTATTTACTGTTAGTTAAGTCAAGGTCCCATCACTCTATCCATCAAAACCTTGTTTTGATACATGTAAAGGTCGCAGTAGCATATCAACAAGAACTCTAATCAGTTTCCATAACCAGTTTGGTTCTTTACTCTGTATGATTAGATTCAATTAAGCTTCCATTTGTGTTTGCTGCTGGTGGCACTCCCTATCACTTGACCTTGCTGCCATGTTCCCTCTACCACACCAAATGATACCAGCCAAAAACTGCTTTTGCTCGCTTTCTATTGGTTGCAATAATAGTATGGTTATTAAATTTCACATTAGTCTCTACCTCCAGCAAGAATCATGATTCCCACACCCGTGTATCCCCTGAAAAATATTACGACACCTGAAGATGCACTTAAAGGGACAGCTTTCTCTCAATTGTCGTTTCTCTGAGATTCATAAAAGTATCCAAACAATTTTCCCACTGAGGTCCACAAGCTGCACAGCTGACTAAACTTCCCTTTCCCAGCAGCAGCATGTCACACCACATTGCTATGTAATATTCTCTGTATGGTAAAGTCACACCTGTCATTCATCCCAAGCTCTGTGCAGAATATAAAGAACAACAACATTAAAAGACAGTTCTTGCCTTGCTGATCGAAGCTGAGCACACACTTGTACAGTAAGTGTGGAATTTACTGCTAAAATTACTATTGAAAGCAATTCTGAGGTGAGCAATTATGGCTCCAGCAACAAGTCAAATGAGAGACATAACTTTTCAACTGAATGATTATGCCTACAGTTGTAAGTATTTACAGTATACACTTACTTGAAGTCCCCAGGATGCCGTTCTCCAGACAATGATATCATGACTTGCCCTACCTGATCTTATGCTGTGCCCCACTCACAATTCAACAGAAACAGTAGCAATACTTAGAGCCTGTAATGTTTAAGGCATCGGTGAAAGAAAAGTCAGTAGATCAAAAACACAATTTTGAATATGATATTCCCATGAATCTTCTACAGCAGTTCTGAGCCAGCATTACATTCTCAATGGCTGCTATTAGATGGCGACCCACAAAGCCTATGCATTTACAGGTGTTTGCCCCATTGTAATAACGTCACACTGATTTGCTCCAGCTCTACAGATGTTATTATGGAGAGTTTTGTGAAGCTTGGACGTTTTGGAACTGTTTTTGTTGGAAATATATTTTCATGTGAAAATTTGGCCTTCATGTATCCACGTGGCAATGTTGCAGTATTCAACCACTGAGCATTTCTTGGCGAGCAGTTTCTTTTCTTGAGAAATCCACAAGAAGGACCAAATGTAATAACTCATGTTAGTGAAATTAATGACTGTGAGAATGTTGTTTAAATTCGGGTCGGGTTTGTACAGATTTCTGGCTGCTGTGTGTGTGAAATGAGTATACGAATTGTGAATGTGAAGAAAATAGTCAATAGTTTAAATGTGGACTGAATAGTACAGTTTCTTTGGCTAGATGGACAAAATTAACCTTTTTGTGTGGAAATTTGGACATTGTTTTCCAGAAGCCAATCCATTTTCTTACTGCCCAATAAATTTGTTAATGACAGTTTTTCTCCAGAACTTTATGACATTACTAGAGTTGTGTGGCATCAGTAATTGTAGATATTAGATGGTGTTTTTTTTTATCAATGCTGCTTTTACATCATCTTGTAAGTATCTACTTTGTTGAGTGGATGGACATTGAGCAGACGCCGTTCTGACGTAGGTGAATTGTAATTTGCCGCCTGCACACAGCAAAAGCAAACCCCATTTTGCCACACCCTCCCCCTCCCTTCCCCAGCCTCCTCCTTACCCCACCCAGTCACCACTCCCATTAGTGTGTGTGTGTGTGTGTGTGTGTGTGTGTGTGTGTGTCTGTCATTTAGTTTTGAAGGCCTTACTTTCTGAAAGCTTTATTTGTGACAGTCATTTTGTTGTGCCTATCTGTGACTCAGCATCTCTGCTATACAGTAAGTAGCAACTCTCCTTTTCATAATATTGTTACATTCCACCTTGGATTTTCCATTGTTTGAAATATAGGAATTAGTTCTTTGATCTCGCTCAAGAATATGATCTGACATGAAATGTTAGGAATCCCTCCTTGATCCATGATTAAAAATTTCACACTGGGTAAGGGTAGTGGTTATATAGCTCACCAATCAGTGGTTTGACCACCACAACAGCAGTAAACTACTGGATATTACAATTACCACAAGTCTACTCTGGATGGTACTTTTCAGTTTATTGTTGGATTCTAATCAGCATAAAATCTGGTATTATTTCATTATGACCAACGTCAATACCAATTATTCCCTGTGCCTCTAGTCTTTACATAAATTGGAGTAGTGGCTGTTCTTTCCATATGGCCTGTATCTGATCTTATTTCTTGACCCTCACACTATACTATTTCAATTTCACCACACTCTGACTCCTTTCATAGACTTGGATAAATGAAAAAAATCCACGTTTGGGTGTGGCATTCTTGCTTGGTCGTTGATAGATGTCAAAAAATTTTTAGATATCTCTGAATCATAATCATTAGAAAACTTAAAAAATTACTCTATGAATCTATTGTAACCATTACAGAGTCTTCTGTGCATGGTCTCCACTAAATGTCTATTGCACTTTCTCCAGATGCTCCCAGTAAACCACAAGGTCACTATTCTTCTCTATAACTAACTTCATGTGCACCTTCCATTTTATGTCATTTTGCAACATTGCATCTAGATATTTAAGCAACATGACTGAGTCAAGCATTAATACTGTATTTGAACATTACAGGAATGTTATCCTATCCATCTTCATTAACTTTTCCCATGCACAGCTGTATCATCATAAAACAGTCTGAGGCAACCCATTCAATACCATACCAAGACTTTGTACAAATTGAGATAATTACAGAGCAATCTAAGGCCTTTCTGTCTACACAAGATTTCAGAGTCTTGGTCTTCTTTTTTACCAAACCTTACAGGAAAGGAAACAGACACATTGTATGACTGACACATTAAATCAACTTACTGAGAAAAAATTATAGAGAAAAGTAGTAAAAGCACTGCTTGATAAAGACCACAC
This sequence comes from Schistocerca americana, assembly GCF_021461395.2. NCBI lineage: Eukaryota > Metazoa > Arthropoda > Insecta > Orthoptera > Acrididae > Schistocerca > Schistocerca americana. The sequence continues at coordinate 673,534,176 of NC_060122.1, forward strand.
TGAGTTCAGTAAATGTTCAAGTGATGCAGATGTCAGATCTGTCTGGTGCTCACTACAATATTTTTTATGAACTTGAACACAATGCCATTCACATTGTGATGATGTTAAAGAGAGATAGGCAGCAGAAATGAACACAATAGGATAAATTGGATATGGAAATAAACTCAATTGTAATATATTTATGATGACAAAGACATGATGATTACTTCTGAAACACATATAATGAAGTTAAGTTGGGAAATTATAGTAATGTTAGTAATGTTCTTGCTTATGGCCCCTTAATATATATTGTTATTTCCTATAACATTTACTCTATTAGCAAACACAAATGTAGCTACACTTGTTAACTTTTGGCAAAGCTACACAAGAAAAGATATATCTCTGGCATTTTCTGTGTAACTGCATAAGCCATTAAAACTTAGTATAATGGAGTTGGCAAGAGAAGATACATGACAGTTCCAGTGGGATCAATGCAGATACTTCATGTGCTTACCTAAATGTAATTTTGTATATATCTTGATGGCGTCATCTCAGTGACCCACAGTACAATGTAGGTGTTTATTGTTTTCTCTGTTATAGTGTGCATATTGTTTAAAGATTTGCACGTGTGTATCCTGTGGATTCTGTAGAATAGTGAATAGTGTTTTATTCGTCTCATAACATACAATTTCTTATCATATGATTAGTGTACAGGAGACACGTCTAAAAATGGATAATACAACTTAGGCCTAATCGATACAAAGAATTTTAACATTAATATAAACTTTTATTTTTCTTTCCTCCCTTTTGTGAAGGACAGCTACATTTACACACAAGACTATATGTAAATTTATCCTGCTCAAATGTTCAGTTCATCCTTCATGAACTCCTCAACAGTGTAGTAGCAGCGTTTGACAAGTATATCATATAGCTTTGTTTTCAGTGTCTCTAGCTTCATACTCAGAACATTCTTTCCTTTTAGCTTGTTATGGATTTTCATTGCCATATACTGAGGAGACTGCGCATATAGGTTTAACCGATGAGTGGGAAGCATAAAATTGTCTTTGTTTCTTGTGTTATATGAGTGACTGAAACAGTTTTTCTCGAATAACTCTAAATTGCTATGTAGAAAGATGATAATATCATAGATGTATAAGGAGGGAATTGTTAATAACTGTTGTTTTTCAAATAGTGGGCGACATGATGTCCTTGGATGGGCGGTACACATGTTCCTTATTATTCTTTTCTGTAGCTTTAGTATGTGCAATATATTACTTGAATTTCCCCAAAAAATAATACCGTACCTTACAACTGATTGAAAGCAGCTGTGGTATGCAATTTTCCTTGTATTCATGTCTGTTGCACCAGCTAATATTTGCATAACAAATGCATAGCTACATAATTTGTTTAACAGGTAGTCAACATGTTTATTCCAATTTAAATTTTTATCTAGGTTTAACCCTAAAAACTTTACAGAATCTACTTCTTCTATATCCTGATTTTTATGAGTTATTTTAATTTCTTGGGGCTTTGACTGTTTTGTTCTGAACTGGACTATGTGGGTTTTGGGGATGTTCAATCTTAATCCATTCAGTTGGAACCATGTTTCTAGTTTGTTCATTGTGTTTATTATGAAGAGAGGGATGTTTTCTGGCCCCTGGTTTTCAATTAATACAGATGTGTCATCTACAAATAAAATCGATGGAACATTTATATTGTTCGGTAAATCATTAACATGGAACAAGAACAAAATAGGTCCTAGAATTGAGCCTTGAGGGACACCTTGGGCTACTGTTTTCCATTTTGAATAGTAATTTGCTGGATTTGATGAGACAATTACTCTTTGTTTCCTATTTGATAAGTATGAAGTAAGCCAATTTAGAACATTACCCTTGATCCCATGCTTGTCAAGCTTATAGATAAGCAGTGCATGATTTACAGAGTCAAAGGCTTTTGTGAGATCACAAAAGATTCCTGCAACTTTATTATGGTTGTCTAATGATGTGCTGATCTTGTCGATAAACTTGTTAATTGCATCAGTAGTACTTTTGCCACACTGGAAACCAAAGTGGTTTTACGTAATAATATCATATTTCTCGATAAAATTTCGAATCTGCATAGCAGCAGCATTTTCAAAGACTTTTGAAAGGACTGGAAGGAGGGAGATGGGACAATAATTCCCCATATCCTCTCTTGACCCTTTTTTGAGCGACGGTTTTACTTCCGCATACTTCAGCACCTCTGGGAAGCTTCCTTGTTCAAAGGATTGGTTTATTATTTTAGATAGTGGGTATCCTATTATTTCACACACAAATTTAAGGACTTTTGCTGGTATTCCATCCCAACCTACAGAATTTTAGTTTTTTAGTTTTAATATAATTTTTTCTACATCTATTGTTGAAACTGTTTTGAATTTTGTGAGGCATTCAGAATTATGATTTAGTCCAAAGGGACATACATTGTTCCCATAATCTGCAACATTAACATCTGGTTTCACTACATTAATGAAGAACTTATTGAAGCATTCTGAAATTTGAGCCGGATTTACAATGATCTCATCTTCAAGCTTAATTGTACTAATTCCATGTCTAGAGGCTTTGATACCTAATTCGTATTTTACAACTGACCACACTGCCTTTGATTTATTCTCGTGTTTTAAGATTAATTTATTATTTGTCATTTGCTTTGCTGCTTTGACAACTTTCTTAAATGTACTTTTGTATCGTTAGCATATTCAATAAATTCAATTTTTTTATTATGTCTTAGTTCCTTATGTAGCTGCCTTTTCTTAGCACTGGAGATTTTTATGCCTTTAGTGATCCATTTTAATTTTGTCATTTTATTAAAATAAGTTTTTTGCGGAAACATTTCATTGTAAACACTTAGAAAATTCCTTAGAAATGCTTCAAAATTTTTATCAAAGTGCCATTCTGTCTCCTTGAGCTTATCATGGAATAGAGTCAGAGTTTCTTGGTTGAAGATCCTTTTTACATAAGCTTTTTTGCATGGGACTTCTCTACCTGCTCTGCGTAGCTCAATGAATAATGCTAAATGATCAGAAATTCCTAGATCTAGACAAAATTTATATCCATTTTCAAATACGTAATTCGTTAAAATATTGTCAATGCATGTGGCTGATTGAGCATTTTCTCTTGTAGATTCAGAAAAATTTAATTTGAAGCCATATTTTTTATTAAGTCTGTAAATTTTGATACCTCACATGTTTCATTCAACACATTGATATTGAAATCAGCAGCAACCACAATTTTTATCCTCTGTTCTTTACTGAGGTATTCTAACAAACTCTGAAATTTACGTAGGAAATGCTCAGTTGTCACCTTCCCTGGGATTCTATAAATTGATATTATAACAACATTTAAGTCCTTTAACTCAACACAGCAACTTTCAAAAATACACTCTTCATTAAAACAATTGAAATCACATCTTACATGGTAATCTAAATCAGAATGAATGAGTATGCATGAACCTCTTTGTGACTTATTTATCCTACAAAAGCTGGTAGCTACCTTCAAGTTTTCAATTTTATTTAAGATTTTTATGGTATCACTACTAAGCCAGTGTTCATTTAAACAAATTACTTTAACACTTAGAAATTCAGATAAAAAAACTTGTAGCTCATCCAACTTAGAGCTTCTGTCATATGAGTATTCAGCACTGAAACCATTTATATTACAATGCATTATATAGTTACTACTAAGATCATCATTTTTATTTTTTAAAGACCTAATATTTAATAATGAGCCATTCTCACAAAAGGGTAGGTCTAGATTCTTCTGTAGCATCCCATCACCTTGCTCACTTGGCTTGTATATTTCTTTGTCACTTTGATGTTGTGTACTTACATCCATAGTTAGATTCTTGATGGCACTGGATCTGGATGGTGCTGAAGTGATTTCCCTGGCGCCAGCCATAAAAAATCACTGTTCCTCTCTGGAGCTTTCCTTGTTCTGGAAGACACACGTACAGCAGCTTGTTTGTCTTCCAGTATTTTTGGAGCTTGCAAAATTTGTGCTTCATTTCTTTTTGGCTTGAACCATTTCGTAATTTGAGTTTGTTTCCCAGCTTGAATGTTACTTTCTGGCCTATTGGTTTTAAACCATTTCGTGATTTGACACTGATTGATGGCTATATTGTTCGCTGCATGAAAAGAACGCTTTGTTACTTGCGATTGATTTCCACTTGTCCTGGGTACTTAATTGCACCGCGAAATACGAGTAAAATTTTTTTCCATAAGTATCTCCTTTCTTAATGCATTCAAATGAAGACCGTGAACTTCGCTCCAAACTGTTTATGTCAATAACGTCTGTATTTACAAAGTGAGAGCATATTTCACTGAAACTCTTGTTTGCGGCATGAATTTCACTGTTTACACACGACCACCTCGGTACATCGTGACGATGCGGGATATTTACAACGAGTACATTCGTGTGAGATAAAGCATTGAGGCATTTTCTCAATTCTGTTCTAGCCTTGAGCGACTCATTTCTATATACGTCATTTGATCCTCCCAGCAATACAACGAAGTCATCCTTACACAATCTAGTTACTTCACGTAATTTTGTAAGGTTTTTCAGTTCACTTAATGGAGCCCCAGGCTTCACGAAACCGTCTGCCCTGTAATTGTATTTTTCCATTAGCAATGCGGCAATTCCACGGCCGTGGCTATCGCCTAACACGCATATTTTTCCGTATTTTACAATGTTAGCAGTCGGAAGTTCACCGTGCAGCGGTTTGTTTACGTTTTGTGGTTTACTTCGAAACTTTTCGACTTCGGCTGGCGTGTTCATTGAATCTTCAGTAGTGAATACTCCCACAAGGTCGTTATACGTTCTAGTTTGACAGTTTTTATGCATTAAAGTTTCACTGTTTATACACATTGAAGTTTCACTGCTGCTTTGAGGTTGTACTTTCTGAGTGCAGTTTTTATGCATTAAAGTTTCACTGTTGATACATACTGAAGTTTCACTGCTATTTTGGGATTGTACTTTCCGAGTGCAGTTTTTTCCCGTCATTGTTTGCCACTTGTGTGCAGAGGTCGAGTCTTCTTGCTTCTTCAGCGACTCACGTTTTTCTGCATGAAGTTTCTGTATGTTCAGCTTTAAAGAACCGATTATCATTTGTAAACTGGATATTCGTTCGTTTAGCTTCGAGATCTCGCCCTTACAATTTACACAGGCATTATTTTTACTACCGAAATTTACTTTTTTTCGCGGGGATACACGAATTACTTTTACACTCGCCGCCATCTTGTGATGTTTATTGAGACAATGGCTTCTTGTAGCTCAGGAAAGACGAAGTCTGGAAAAAACACTACACTCAAAGATCACACACGAAAACTAATATTCAAGTAACATGCTCATTTTGAAAGGGAAAGCAATAATGGCAGTCCTTTGATCCCAGTCAGTAAGTATCTCTACTGTGACACTGAAGAGAGTGACAAAGGAGAAGGAGAGTGGAGTTTCAGCTGGAAGTTCTGTTCTTGTGACAACTGGAAAGACAAGGTAATGACTGAACCATGACATGGAGGGGAAAAGCCATCCTTTCAGGAGGTGCCAACAGTGAATCCATCAGAAATAATGTGAACTGATGAAACATATACAGAATGTCTATAGATTTCCAGAAGATCAAATTTGTGACCTTTTCATGTCTTTTTCATTACCTCTTTAGTTACATTCATGACCTCTCAAAAATGTGTGTGGTACAGTGACAAAAACACTTTTTCTATGAACCTGAAAGCTGGTTGAATGAAAGCTGAATGTAATAATCCTTGTATCACTTAAGCTGTATGTCAGCATGAATAATGTAACTATGTATGACTTGCAATATACCATACCATTCATCAAATGCTATAAAAATATTAAACTCTCACGTAGGATGGCGTGTGACTATATATGTAATAGGGGAAACATTCCACATGGGAATCGACTGACATCTTTGCCCAACCTCTTTGCATTTACATATGTCTGCCTGTGTCTGTCTATGTGCGGATGGATATATGTGTGTGTGCGCGAGTGTATACCTGTCCTTTTTTCCCCCCTAAGGTAAGTCTTTCCACTCCCAGGATTGGAATGACTCCTTACATCCTATCGCATTTCCCTCTCCTTCCCTCTTTCCTGATGAAGCAACCTTGGGTTGTGAAAGCTTGAAATTTGTGTGTGTATTTCCGTGTTTTTCATTGTGTCTATCAACATACCATACCATCGCTTTTTCGTTTGGTGAGTTAACAGCATCTTTGTAATTAAAATACAAACTGTTTTAACATAGTAATGTAGTGAAAACATACAATTTTATTTAAGATTATATAGCAATTTTGAATGTTCATTCTTTATGTAAAATGTTAAATTTCACAATTACAGATTCAATGTTTAACTTTCTTATCTAAAACTTGATATTTCAACATCTAGAACTTCAGTTTCTTCTTTTGCTTTTTCAGTAATCATTTTTGTTTTTGTTTTTGTGCTCTTTTATTTCTTGAGCTATTCTTATTTTACGATTGGCCACTTCATTTTCATCAGATTTCTTCTTTTTTAACACTTCTACTCCTTCTGATGCAGCATTCTTCACAGCTAGTGTCACTGTTTTTGTGATGTGCACATTCAGTTATTTCTCACTGTTAAGTAAACCACCTAAGGATTGTATTGCACTGTAGACAATTCTTTCTGCAACAATTGTATCTTCCTCTAAGTTAAAAAAAAAAACTATATCATGAAAAGGAAAGTTGCTACTCACCATATAGCGCAGATGCTGAGTCATAGACAGGCACAACAAAAAGACTGTCACAAATAAAGCTTTTGGCCAGTAAGGCCTTCGTCAAAAATAGATCACACACACACACACACACACACACACACACACACACACACACACGCACATATTCACGCAAAGGCAACTCACACACATGACTGCAGTCTCAGGCAACTGAAGCCAAACTGCGAGCAGCAGCAACAGTGCATGATGGGAGTGGTGACTGGGCGGGGTAAGGAAGAGGGTATGGTGGGGAGGTGGAGACATAGTAGAGTAGGGATGGCGAACAGTGAAGTGCTGCAGCTTAGAAGGAGGGCAGGCAAGAGCTGGGTAGCAGGTGGTGGTAGCAGAAAACGAGAGAAGTAAAAAGAGTGGGTGTGGTGGTGGAATGAAGGCTGTGTAGTTCTGGAATGAGGACAGGAAGAGGGCTGGATGGGTAAGGACAATGACCAACGCAGGTTGAGGCCAGGAGGGTTACGGGAACACAGGATATATTGCAGGGAAAGTTCCCACCTGCACAATTCAGAAAACCTGGTTTTTGTGAGAAGGATCCATATGGCACAGGTTGTGAAGCAGTCATTGAAATGACAGATGTCATGTTTGACAGTATGCTCAGCAACAAGGTGGCCCACTTGTTCCTTGGCCACAGTTTGTCGTTGGCCTTTCGTGCGGGCAGACAGCACAGTGGTTGCAGCTTAGCTCATAGATCACCACATGACGTCCCACGTATCTGTCTGGCATCTGCTTTTCCTACAATTTGTTTTATGTAGTCATGTATCACAAAAGCTACAAATTTTCATGATAATCGAGTATAAATACGAAAACCACTGAATACAGCATGGCTGCTCCGTTGCGTCCTGTTCTCTTCTGTTTGCTCCCATGTAAATTCTTATTTTCGTTTAAAGTATCTCGCTGATATAGACCTTGGCCTTTATTCCTTTTAAGGTAACATCTGCAATTTGTTGTATGTGGGTGACTCTAAACTTGTAACAGTGAGAAGTTCGCCATTAAGAAGAAGTAAGAAAATAAAGATTCTCTTACACCAGTATCGGTTACTTTTAATTGTGTGAAAGACCAGGAATCGAAAACCGTTGTTGGTGAAGTACAGTCACAATCCAAAAAGTTTCGAGAATGTATTAACAAAAAACAGAGAAACATTAATATAGTGGTTCTAATACTACAGGTATTCCAAATAGTCTCCTTTCCCACTCCCATCCCCGTCACCTTGAGTACAACGTACTTATCGTTCCTTCTTGGTTCTTATACGTTTTGTGCCCTTATTTCCCTACAGCTTAGACCCACTTTTTGGGATTTTCGAACATTTTGTCCTATTTTACATTGTCGAACGCGTTTTCTAGGTCGTAAAATCTTATGAGGGCATATTGATTTTTACCTGTCTTGCTTCATTTATCAACCGCGACGACAAAGCTGCCTCTATGGCGTTAACTTTCCTAAAGCCATAGTGATCGTCACCTAAGATATCTTTAGTTTTGTTTTCCACTCTTCTGTATGTTACGTTCTCAGCAACTTGGCTCGATTAGCTGTTAATCTGATTATGCAATAATTTTCGCACTCACCTACACTTGTTATCTTCGGAATTGTGGGAATGACACTTTTTCAAAAGTTCGATGGTATGTCTTCAGTATCATAGATTGTACCCACCAGCTTGAGACATCATTCGATTGCAATTTCCCAAGTAATTTTAGAAATTCCGAAAGAATGTTATCTATGCCTTCTGTTTTATTTGATCATAAATCTTTCAAAGCTCTATTAAACTCTGAGTGAAATGTTAAACTCCCCATGTCTTCCAGTTCGATTTCCATTTTTTCTCTAATCCTGTCAGCGGACAGTTTCTCTCCCTCATAGAAACTTCCGGTGTATTCTTTCCACGTACCTGCTCACTCCTCTGTGTCTAACAGCGGAATTCCTCCTTCAATATACATTACTGGACATTAAAATTGCTACACGAAGAAGAAATGCAAATGATAAACGGGTATGCATTGGACAAATATATTATACTAGAACTGACATGTGATTACATTTTCACGCAATTTGGATGCATAGATCCTGAGAAATCAATACTCAGAACAACCACCTCTGGCCGTAATAACGGCCTTGATGCGCCTGGGCATTGAGTCAAACAGAGCTTGGATGGCGTGTACAGGTACAGCTGCCCATGCAGCTTTAGCACGATACCACAGTTCATCAAGAGTAGTGACTGGCGTATTGTGACGAGCCAGTTGCTCAGCCACCATTGACCAGACGTTTTCAGTTGGTGAGAGATCTGGAGAATGTGCAGGTCAGGGCAGCAGTCGAACATTTTCTGTATCCAGAAAGGCCCGTACAGGACCTGCAACATGCGGTCGTGCATTATCCTGCTGAAATGTAGGGTTTCGAAGGGATCGAATGAAGGGTAGAGCCACGGGTCGTGACACATCTGAAATGTAACGTCCACTGTTCAATGTGTCTTCAATGCGAACAAGAGGTGACCGAGACGTGTAACCAATGGCACCCCATCGCATTACGCCGGGTGATACGCCAGTATGGCGGTGACGAATACACGCCTCCAATGTGCGTTCACCGCGATGTCGCCAAACACGGATCCGACCATCATGATGCTGTAAACAGAACCTGGATTCATCCGAAAAAATGACGTTTTGCCATTCGTGCACCCAGGTTCGTCGTTGAGTACAGCATCGCAGGCGCTCCTGTCTGTGATGCAGCGTCAAGGGTAACCACGGTCATGGTCTCCAAGCTGATAGTCCATGCTGCTGCAAACGTCGTCGAACTGTTCGTGCAGATGGTTGTTGTCTTGCAAACGTCCCCATCTGTTGACTCAGGGATCGAGACGTGGCTGCACGATCCGTTACATCTATGCGGATGAGATGCCTGTCATCTCGACTGTAGTGATACGAGGCCGTTGGGATCTAGCACGTCGTTCCGTATTACCCTTCTGAATCCACCGATTCCATATTCTGCTAACAGTCATTGTATCTCGACCAACGCGAGCAGCAATCGCGATAGGCTGCAATCCGACCTTTATCAAAGTCGGAAACGTGATGGTACGCATTTCTCCTCCTTACACGATGCATCACAAGTACGTATCACCAGGCAACGCCGGTCAACTGCTGTTTGTGTATGAGAAATCGGTTGGAAACTTTCCACATGTCAGCACGTTGTAGCTGTCGCCACCGGCGCCAGCCTTGTGTGAATGCTCTGCAAAGCTAATAATTTGCATATCACAGCATCTTCTTCCTGCAGGTTAAATTTCGCGTCAGTAGCACGTCATCTTCGTGGTGTAGCACTTTTAATGGTCAGTAGTGTAATATTGACACTATAGCTTTTAATTTAATCGAAGATTGCTTTAACTTTTATGTATGCTGAATTAGTTGTTCCGAAAATCATTTCTTTCCAGATTTCTTCACATTTTTCCTGTAGTCATTTCGTCTTAGCCTCCCTGCACGTCCTACGGCAGTAGGAACTCTCGCTGTGTCCCGTCAGGCATTATCTTGGTGAAATGTAAGCCCAGGAGGGTTTGCCGTCAAGGGCAACAAAACAGAGCGTACAATATCGTCGACGTACCGATGTGCTGCTAGGCTGCCATGGGTGACAATAAAGGAGTCCTGCTATGAAAAGATACGGCACCCCAAACCATCTCTCCTGGCTGTCGGGCGGTATGGTGAGCGACAGCCAGGTTGCTGTTCCACCGCTGTCTGGGGCGTCTCCAGACATGTCGTCGCTGGTCAACGGAACATGACTCATCACTTAAGTCAATTCTACTCCAGTCAATGAGATTCCAGGTCGAAGACCTGTCTGGAGATGCCCCGGAGAACGATGGGATACCAATCTGACTCGCCCACCACAAGGCCCGACAGTCGGGAGTGACGGGGTAGGGTGCCATTTCATTTCGTAGCAGGGCTCTTAGGTTATCATCTGCGACACCCTTACATCACCGCGGTACGTCGACGATATTCTATGCCCTGTTTTGTTGCCCTTCTTGGCAACCGATTCTGGGCTTACATTTCAGCAAGATAATGTTCGCCCGCAGAGGACGATAGTTTCTACTGCTTGTCTTCGTGCTCGCCAAATCCTTCCCTGACCAGCAAGGTCGCCGGATCTCTCTCCAATTGAGAACGTTTGGAGCATTACGGGCAGGGACCTCCAACCAACTCGTGGTTTTGCCAATATAACGAACCAATTGGACAGAATTTGTCATGGTATGTCTCAGGAGAATGTTTAACAACCATGTCAATCAGTACCAAGCCGAATGAGTGCTTGCATAAGCAACAGAGATGGACCAACGCGTTATTGACTTCCTCAACTTGTGAAGCTGTTTCTCTTGAATAAATCATCCAATTTTTCCGAAATTGTAATTATATGACTGTATATGTGCGTCACATCTACTGATATCCGCCACATTCGGATAATTCCTTCGTGCCTCGTTTTTTTTTTTTTCTTGTGCTAGGGTGTAGAGGGTTCTTCGCAGTTACCTTCCTTTTACCGACATTTGCCTGTGCAACTTCTGCGTCTGCCATTTTGAGAGATGTCTTGTCCTGTTAAATTCAGATGCCTATTGTAGTATTCATTATCTCAGTATCTACAGCGTATGATAAATTTCAAACGCTTATCATCATTCCTCAGTGCTCCAATATCCCACTGCGTCCCACGTTGTTACATTCAGATGATTCTCTTAAACTTCACCCTGTTCTTCAGCGTTACTAAACTGTGGTCTGAGTCTATATCCTCTCCCGTATCTGCCTTACAGTCCAATACCTTATTGCCGGCCGAAGTGGCCGTGCGGTTAAAGGCGCTGCAGTCTGGAACCGCAAGACCGCTACGGTCGCAGGTTCGAATCCTGCCTCGGGCGTGGATGTTTGTGATGTCCTTAGGTTAGTTAGGTTTAACTAGTTCTAAGTTCTAGGGGACTAATGACCTCAGCAGTTGAGTCCCATAGTGCTCAGAGCCATTTCATTTCAATACCTTATTGCAGAATCTCGGACTTACCACGATGTAATCTAGCTGGCATCTTGCCGTGTCTCGAGGCGTTCTCCAAGTATCCTTCCTCCTCTTCAGATTTTTGAACAATGTACTCGCTGTAGTAACTGAAATTTATTACAGAACTCAGTCTTTCTCGTCTCCCATTCCTGCAACAGAGCCCATGTTCTCCCATAACTCTTTCTTCTATTCCTTTCCCTACTACAGCGTCCTTTATGATTACTAGATTATCATCTCCCTTTACATACTGAGTTGCCTTTTCAGTGCTCTCATATACTCCCTTTATGCCTTTACCTTCTGCTTGTGACGTCGATATGTATACTAGAATTATTATTGTTGACGTTAGTTTTCTGTCGATTCTGATGAGTTTAATCCTGTCACTAAATCGTTGAAAGTAGCTCACTTTCTGATCTATGTTCTCACTCATAACGAATCCTACTCCTGTTATACGATTTTATGATGCTATTGATATCTATATAGATTATCAAAAGAATGTACATATATACTGGGTGATCAAAAAGTCAGTATAAATTTGGAAAGTAATAAAACACGAAATAATCTAGACAGAGAGGTAAAAATTGACACACATGCTTGGAATGACATGGGGTTTTATTAGAACAAAAAAGAAAAAAAAAGAAAAAAAGAAAACAAAGGTCACGAAATGTCCGACAGATGGCGCTGGACAGCAAAACTGCTACCGTGACGGGTGAGAGGTACGCCGATATGTTACAGAATCGTATCATCCACAGCCTGGCTGATAAACACCTGCTGGAACGTGCGATGTTTATGAAGGATGGTGCTCCACCCCACATTGCTAGACGCGTGAAAGATCTCTTGCGCGCTTCGTTTGGTGATGATCGTGTGTTCAGCCGCCACTTTCGTCACGCTTGGCCTCCCAGGTCCCCAGACCTCAGTTCGTGCGATTGTTGGCTTTGGGGTTACCTGAAGCCGCAAGTGTATCGTGATTGACCGAAATCTCTAGGGATGCTGAAAGACAACATCCGACGCCAATGCCTCACCAATACTCCGGACATGCTTTACAGTGCTGTTCACAACATTATTCCTCGACTAAAGCTATTGTTGAGGAATGATGGTGGACATATTGAGCATTTCCTGTAAAGAACATCAACTTTGCTTTGTCTTACTTTGTTATGCTAATTATTGCTATTCTGATCAGATGAAGCGCCATCTGTCGGACATTTTTTGAACTTTTGTATTTTTTTGGTTCTAATAAAACCCCATGTCATTCCAAGCATGTGTGTCAATTTGTACATCACTATCTACATTATTCCGTGATTTATACAGTTTTCAAATTTATACTGACTTTTTGATCACTCGGTATATATATATACGTTCCGTATCTCCTTCTCAATCACATTATCGATTTCACTCTAAATGGGGACATATATCACTTATTGTCACTAAACAAGCACTGTAGGGGTAAGAGTCACCTGCCTCTCATTGTGGTGGGTATGAGGGTGAAAATGGGATAACATGGGGGATGGACAGATAGAGGGGGAAGGAGGGGGTGGACAGATAAAGGGGGGGAGAAGGAGAAGTAGAAGGACAGAGAAAGGGTGAGGAGAAGACGGACAGGGATTGGGGGGGGGGAGGAGATGGACGGTGAGATGTGAGAAGAAGAAGGGCATAGAGAGGGGAAGAAGAGATAAGTAGAGTAAGAGGGAAGAGAAAATGAAATGAAATGATTGTGTGGTATTTTTGGCTGGGAGGCCCTGTACGGGGAAGTTCGGTTGCCGGAAGCAAGTCTTGTTTCAGGTCACGCCACACTGGACTACTTGTGCGTCGGTGATGACGAGATGATGATGAGGGCAACACAACACCCAGTTCACGAGTGGAGAAAATTCTGAACCCAGCTGGGAATCGAACCCGGGCCCACTGCAAGGTAGGCAAGCACGCCACCACTCAGCTAAACAGGCAGACGGGGAGGAACAGTTGGACAGAGAGGGAGGAGTAGGAAGAGAGGGACAGACAGAGAGGAGGAAGGAGGAGATAGACAGAGAGAAGGTGGAGGGGATGGAGGAGGTGTAGAAGGTGTAGAAGGTAGGTGGAAGATGCGTAGTGGGCAGATGAAAGGGAAGAGGGCGTGAGAAGGCAGGTGGAAGGCAGTCAGTGTGTGATGAAGCATCTGGAAGAAGGAAGAGAGAAATAGGAGGAGGAATGTAGGTTAAGAGCAAGATTTAAAATTTTCCTGGGTATCTGGATGAAACGATTTCAACAAAATTTGGGATATACGTAATTTGTGTAAAGATAGTGTGGGTACTTTTAGGGCCAGGCAAGGGTATGAGCACGGGGCAACATGTAAAAATATTCGAAAGCAGTTTGTTGGTATTTCTTTCCTATACTTAGCTGACTTGGGATACTCCAAAAGCACTAAGTGAAATTTCCCTCTTATCTGTTAGTTCCTACATGTTTCGATGATGCTGATTCCGCACCTGTTGTTCAGTTAATGACAAGCCGCTCCAGTTGCTTAATTAGGACTATATTAAGTCCACATGAAGGGTTTCGGTCTTTATATTAGGCCACTGTCAAGCGTATCTGAATGGCCAAATGTTAATACATAAAATAATGGGCTTACAGGTATAGATATTTTTTTATCATAGGAAATGAGCGACAGTGCTTATATATGTACAGTAAAAGTGCATAAAGAATATTCGACTTACATTATGCTGTAGAGAAGCAGCCTCAGATGATAAGAACAGTGGACGTTCCTACTCTGCAGCGTAAAGTAAGTAGTGAGTTCTCTCTGCACTTGTACTGTACATATAAAGCATTGACTCCCATCTCCTATGGCAAAAAATATCTGTATACCCATCATATTACGTTAGGCAGTTTCAGATAACTTGATAACGGCATAGTATAAAGGGCGAAACCGTTCGTGCGGATTTAAAGAGAATCTAATTAAGCATCTGGAGCGTCTTTTCATTAATCCTATCTGCATTGAACAGTGTGTCAACCATGTATAGAGAATGAGCACTATAGCGAGCCAATATTTTGTCAACACGTTTCGGAACGAAAGATCATGGTAGGAGGCGGAATACCACAGATAAACGAATAACATTGCTATGGGTGGAACCTGTGTAGTACGCATTTCTACCGCTACGCGTGTGTAGCACAATTCATTGCCAGTTTAGTGCCGCCTGTGTTGTCGACCTGGCTTGTTCTGTTCAACTGCAGTAATAGTTTTTGACAGCGCTGTTTTTTTTCTTGTTTCGCTTCTTATGATGGCAAGTCTAAGTGAACAACTTGCAGCTGTGACATTTTGCTGCCGAAACTGTTTTAATGTTGAAAACAGCTTACCAAGAAGAAGCTGTGGGAAAAACTAAAGTGTTCTGGTGGTTTGCTCGATTTTGAAGTGGCGGCATGTCGATTGATGACAAACCTCGGTCTGGACGTCCATCAACTTCCCGAATCGAGGAAATCATTGAAAAATTCGAGAGTTTGTGCACACAGACAGTCAACAGACAATTGATCAACTATCAGAGATCAGTGGATTACCTTGGAGCTCGAGCAGCGAATTTGAACGGGAGCTTTGGGAGTGAAAAGGGCAGCTGCCAAGTTTGTTCACCGGCTACTGACTGACAATCAAAAGGAATGTCGAGTTGAAACATGTTCTGCTTTGAAACAACAGCTTGAAACTGATCCGGATTTTCTATCAAAGGTCATGGTCCTATGGTTTCGACCTGGAAACAAAGCAGCAGTCAAACCAATGGAATATGTCATCGTCACCACTGCCAAACATCAAAACAATGCTAATTTACCTTTCTGATGCCAAAGGAGTGGTTCGTTCAGAGTTTGTTTCCCCAGGTCATATAGTCAATCAAACCTTTTATTTGGAGGTTTTAAGAGGATTAAAAAAGATCTGAGGCAGACAGGAGACTGGTTCTTCCACTATGACAACGCACCTTCATACACATCGTCTCTGTTAGACAGTTTTTGGCTAAAAATGGCACGGTTCCGGTTGCCCTCGAATGTTACTCGCCTGACCTCGGTCCGTGCGACTATTTTTTTTTCCACGAGTGAAACTGGGTATGACTGCACACCGATTTAGCAACACTGGAGAAGTCAAGAAAAAAGCCGGGGAGGAGCTGTCAGCCATTTTTTTTCTTTTTTTTTTTTTTTTTTACTTTATTGTTATTTTAAAACCTGGACAAGTCAGGTAGGCTGGCAGCGGCACACTACGCCGCTCTTCAGCCATAGCGTTTTACAAGAGTATAAAACATGGTGAATGACAGTGAACAAAGTGACGGGCAAAAGAGAGAGGACACAGAGACATAAAAAAACACGGAGTCGTTCACATGTGACGATAACAACACTGAAAACACGTTGGCACGGCGCACAAAACACTGGTGAATCCGACGGCACAAGTGAACGTAGGAGTGGGACGGCGGACACCAAAAACACTATATGACGTCACACACACGAAGCACAAAAGGCGACGATCTCCGGCGCGCGAATGTTCACTATACGTGTGCGAGTCCGGGGACCTGCCAAGAGAGGAGGAGGAGGAAGGGGAGTGGGAGAGCGAGAGGGGAGAGCAGAGACGCCACGGGCAGGGGAGATAGGGGGAGGGAGGAAGGGGGAGAGGAAGCCCGGGGGAAGAGGGGGAAGGGAGGGGACAGGGAGATGGAAAAAGAAGGGAAGAGAAGAGAAGAGAGGGAGGGTGCCGAAAGGAAAGGACACGGGAAGTGGGGGGTGGGGCAGGGTCAAAGTTGATAGGAGGGGTAGATGGAGGGGACGAGGACATCATCAGGGAGAGGGAGCCGGCGGAAGCCACCTTGGGAGAGGGCATGGAGGGTGGAGAGATGGAGACCGGGTGGGACGTGCGAATACAGGCGCGGCAGCGGGCGGGGGTGGGAGAGGAGTGGGGAAACGAGCGGGTGAGGAGGATCAAGTTTACGTGAGGTGTACAGGATACGAATCCTTTCAAGGAAAAGGAGGAGGTGGGGGAAGGGGATGAGGTCATACAGGATCCGCGTGGGGGAGGGGAGACGGATGCGATAGGCAAGGCGGAGAGCATGGCGTTCAAGGATTTGGAGGGATTTATAGAAGGTAGGGGGGGCGGAGATCCAGGCTGGATGGGCGTAACAAAGGATAGGGCGGATGAGGGATTTATAGGTGTGGAGGATTGTGGAGGGGTCCAGACCCCACGTGCGGCCGGAAAGGAGCTTGAGGAGACGGAGTCGGGAACGTGCCTTGGCTTGGATTGTCTGGAGATGGGGAGTCCAGGAGAGGCGACGGTCGAGGGTGACGCCAAGGTACTTAAGGGTGGGAGTGAGGGCGATAGGACGGCCATAGACGGTGAGATAGAAATCAAGGAGGCGGAAGGAAGGGGTGGTTTTGCCTACAATGATCGCCTGGGTTTTGGAGGGATTGACCTTGAGCAACCACTGGTTGCACCAAGCGGTAAACCGGTCAAGATGGGATTGGAGAAGGCGTTGGGAGCGTTGCAGGGTGGGGGCAAGGGCGAGGAAGGCGGTGTCATCGGCAAACTGGAGGAGGTGGACGGGGGGCGATGGCGGCGGCATGTCCGCCGTGTACAAAAGGTACAGAAGGGGGGAGAGGACGGAGCCTTGGGGCACACCGGCGGAGGGGAAAAAGGTGTAGGAATCGGTGTTATGGATGGTGACATAGGAAGGACGGCGGGAGAGAAAGGAACCGATCAGACGGACGTAGTTAATGGTCAGCCATTTCTAAAGATGACTACAAATGTGTTTCGAGCAGTGGAAGCACCAGTGGGACAAGCTTATAATGGGGAGTATTTTGAAGGGGACTGTAAACAATTTGAAAAAATATAGTTGTTAAAAAATAGTTCCTGTTATTTTTGGGTACCCCTCGTATATGTACAATATACACTGAAGCGCCAAAAAACTGGTGTAGGCATGCATATTCAAATACAGGTACATGTAAACAGGCAGAGTACGGCGCTGCGGTCGGCAGCGCCTATGTCAGACAAGAAGTGTCTGGCGCAGTTGTTAGATCGGTTATTGCTGCTAGAATGGTTGGTTCTCAAGATTTAAGTGAATTTGAACGTCATATTATAGTCGGCGCTCGAGCGATGGGTCACAACATCTCCGAGGTAGTGATGAAGTGGGGATGTTCCCGTACGACCATTTAACGAGGGTACTATGAATATCAGGAATCCGATAAAATACCAAATCTCCGACGTCGCTGCAGCCGAGAAAAGGTCCTGCAAGAACGGGACCAACGACGGCTGAAAAGAATCGTTCAATGCGACAGAAGTGCAACCCTTCGACAGATTTCAATGCTGGGCCATCAGCAAGTGTCAGCGTGTGAACCATTGAATGAAACGTCATCGATATAGGCTTACAGAGCCGAAGCCCACTCTTGTGCCCTTAATGACTGCACGACACATAGCTTTACGCCTCGCCCGGGCCTGTCAACAAAGACATTGGAATGTTGATGACTGGAAACATGTTGTCTGATCGGACGAGTCTCGTGTCAAAATGTATCGAGCGGATGAATGCGTATAGGTATGGAGACAACCTCAAGAAGAATCCATGACCCTGCATGTCAGAAGGGGGTTGTTCAAGCTGGTGAAGGCTCTGTAATGGTGTGTGTTGTGTGCAGTTGGAGTGATATGGGAATCCTGATACGTCAACATACAACTCTGACAGGTGACACGTACGTAAGCATTCTGTCTGATCACCTGCATTCATTTACGTTCATTGGGCATTCCAACGGACTTGGGCAATTCCAGCAGGACAATGCGACACGCCACACGTCCAGAATTGCTGCAGAATGGCTCCAGGAACACTCTTCTGAGTTTAAACACGTCCGCTGGCCACCAAACTCTCCAGATATGAACATTATTGAGCATATCTGGTATGCCTTGCAACATACTGTTCAGAAGAGATCTCCACCCCTTCGTATTCTTACGGATTTATGGACAGCCCTGCAAGATTCATCGTGTCAGTTCCCTCCAGCACTACTTCAGACATTAGTCGAGTCCATACTATGTAGTGTTGCGGCACTTCGGCGTGCTCGCATGGGCCCTACACGATATTAGACAGGTGTACCAGTTTCTTTGACTCTTTAGTGTTTATGGCTTATCTGCATGGAAGCGAATCTGAGGGTAAAAAGCTAGTTATCCTATATTCATCTGACCGTAAATTTTCATTTCACTTCATTGACCCGCTGTTCAAATGGCTCTGAGTACTATGGGACTTAACATCTGAAGTCATCAGTCCCCTAGAACTTAGAACTACTTAAACCTAACTAACCTAAGACATCACACACATCCATGCCCGACACAGGATTCGAACCTGCGACCGTAGCGGTCGCGCGGTTCCAGACTGGAGCGCCTAGAACCACTCGGCCACACCGACCTACATTGACCCGCTGTATGTAGACTATAACTTTGCATTTCAATTTTAAGATTTTCTAATTTCTCTACCACATTCAGATTTCCTGCGTTCCACACTTCAACTCTAGTGTGTTACCCTTTCGTTGATCATTCAGTCTTTCTTTTGTGCTTATCTCCCCACTGGCATCCACCTCTCGGAGATCTGAATGGAGTCTAATATGGATTCTGTTCCCGGAGAGGAGATCATCATGACACTTTTTCAGTTACAGGCTACATGTCGTGTGTATACATATCTAGTGTTTTTAATTAATTGGTTTCCATTTCATTCCGCATCCTCATGCCGTTGATCAGTTCTGATCCCTCCGCCTGTATGGAACCTCTGTCAGTCCTCCACCCTATTTGGCGGAAGTCTTCGGCTGCCGTTGCTAATGATTATAATTAAAAGTCTGAGCAATGACTAGGATAGAACAATGACGCAGAAAGTTTTGATGACTAATCTAAGAACTTACTCCTAGACCACGGTGGCATGTTTAATATGCACCAGGAAATCCGCGAAAGAGAATAATTTCACTGAAATCGTTACAACTGTGTAATCTGTGAATCTTCATGCCAAAGTTTAATATCAAAAGTCTTTTTTTAAGTCACCAGTCTTCTGACACGTCTGCTGCAGTTCTTCCTCTTATCCTACCTCGTGGTAATTTTTTCATCTCGACATAGTTCTTGAGCTAAACATTCTCCACAACTTTTTTGCACGTTTTAGTTTGTACTATTTTTCCCTTCACCTATTTCTTCCTGTGTTAGGTTAACTACTTCCCGATGCCGTAACAGATGTATCAATGTCGTGTCCCTTGTTATTCATAGTGTCTTCTACATAACTCTATCGTCGCCTATTCTTTTTAGCATTTCATTTAAGTCCCTGACAGCTTAATTCTAACATTGTGAAATAACTATCCGTTTCAAACGCTTCCAGTTTCTTTTTCTTCAGATGTACGATGGTCCACCTTTCACTTACATGGATTGCTATGCTCCATATATACAGGCTAAGGAATTTATTCCTCAGTTCCACATCAATATCTGATATCCATGGAGCTCTTTCACTGAAGAAAACTTTCTTCGCCTGTGCCACTCTACATATGGTATCTTCCTTAGTTCGATCACTTTTCTATTTTTATTTCCTAGACAGGAGAATTCTTTCACTTCTTCTATTTAGAAATTCTCTGTTGAATAATCGCTTTCAGTGTTTAATTTTGCGACTTCTTTATTTTTATTACTTCGCGAAATAGTTGTCACAGTGTTGCTGCCAAGATGATTCTTCAGTCAGCATCGGCTAGCAACACTAATATCTTTGGAGGTTTAGTCTGCGAGGGTTGAAGGAAGCATTCTTTGAGGCATCTTCGGTGGTACGGACCAATCAGATGAGTTACAGTTCGTGGTCCACGCTTTTTCTTGGTCTCAGTTTTTTTTCGTTTTGGTACTGTGCTGTTGGCTGGTCTGGTATGGACGGAAGCAAGGTAGGAGGTTTTGGTGTCGATTCTGGTTTGTTACAGGGTTGTTGTTTGGTGAAATGTTTTATGTTACGGGGTTATCCGTAGGGATTACCTATCTGAAAATTTATTTCGTTAATCATTTGCTATAAATTGTGAGCTGCTCGCATTCCACCGTTAATTTTTCACTGATTCGCGTTGGGAAATTGCTGTGAATCCTGGGAGTGGACTTACGTTCCATGTTCCGCTGTTAATCCTTTGTATCTTGTGAAGTCAAAAGCCACGAGACTTCGTACAGAATCCGACTTTAGTCGCTTATTGGGAAGTGGTGGAGTCAATTCGGTCACTCTTCCTTTCAGTTTAGCTTATTAAATGCTTTGCATCCTATACGGAAACTTAGTTCAGATGATGAGAATGCACTTACATTTAAGTAACACGTGTTGTTTGTGGACTCGGAGGACCGTTGTTATTCTGCTCATTTCATTTAACAATTCACTTGTATGCAGTCATACATAAAATTTATCTCTTTATTTTGCCTTACCTGGTCATTTATTTATTGCTTAACTGCGTTAATGAGACTGATTCTTTGCGGCCATTACACGATCGCACAATGCAATATGTATCCTTTGATATACTGATTGATTCGTTCAACGGTTATCACATGGTACTTTCACATCAAAGAAAGCATTCTCTGTTCTGAACGTTACGTATACAGTTACTGTAAATAAGGTGAATGTGATGCTGGAAAAAATCTGCAGACGCGCTGTGCGTGCTTTTTCAAGTGCGTGCATTCAAAATTTCACATTTGACTGCTGTAATCACAGATCAGAATTCCATCACTACTGGACAGTGACCAACTACAAGTCGATTGCTAAAGGACATTCATTACTGCTGGAATCTTAGAGATAATTTTTCATGTTCGCTTGTGTTCAGTTATCTATTGCTGTGTGTACTAACTCCTGATGCGCTATTAAAATAAGCGTGAACTGCTCACATAACTTTCATTTCTCATGCTGTAGTCAGATTACGTTCATTAATCCATATCGAAGAGTGTTAAGAGTTATTTTAATAGTAATCCAGCTCTAAACAGAGCAGTCATTATACACACTATTTCATCGTCCCTAAATCTGCTGTTGAGCAAGTTACTATTCTCCTTTCTACTACTCTTTATTTTTGCTTTGTTTGTTCTTAACCATATTCTGTGCTACTTACACTGTACATTTCTTTCAAGAAGTCTTCTGAGTCTTTAGATCCTGCGAGAAGGGCTGTGTTGCCAGTGAATCTTGGCACTGATATCTGTTCCTCCTGAACTTTCATTCCACTTCTGAAATTTTCTATCACTTTCGTTATTACATAGTCGTCCTACAGGTCGAACAATAACGGCAATAATTGGCATTTCTGCCTTACAGCCTTCTCAACATGATTTTCTTTGTTGACCTTCCTCTTTTTATTATTCCCTCTTTTGGCTTTGAAGATGATGCAGATTATTCGTCTGTCTCTCTAGATCCAGTCTTCCACGGGTTGTGAACGCCTTAGCCCGCCTCAAGTTATCGAAGCCTAAGTTGGGTCCACAAATTCCAGGAAGATATACTGATGTATCCTGATATTTTTTTCAATTCACTTTCCTGTCGGAATTGCTTCTCTGGTAGCCTTCTCTGTTTAAAAATGAATAATATACTAGGAACTGAATAGATGTTGGGACAGCAATTGTGAGCGAAGCTGCACGTACCTTGTCGTACACAGCAAAGCTTGTTTTTGTGTAGTCTGTTTAATCTGAATAGGAAATGTCGTTTATCGACTAATAAAGTCATAAGAAGATCAAAACAAATTAGAAAACGATTTAGAAAAGATATCTGAATGGTGCGAAAGTTGTTAGTTCACCCTAAATAACGAAAGACGTGAGGTCATCCACATGAGTGCTAAAAGGAATTCGTTAAAAATCGGTAACACGATAAATTAGTCTAGTCTAAAGGCCGTAAATTTATCTAAATACCTACAGTTACGAACAACTTAAATTGGAACACATCGAAAATGTTGTGTGGAAGGCTAACCAAAGACTGCGTTTTATTGGCAGCACACTTAGAAAATGTAACAGATCTACTAAGGATACTGCCTACACTACGATTGTCCGTCCTCTTTTATAATACTGCTGTGCGGTGTGGGATCCTTACCAGACAGGACTGACGGAGTACATCGAAAAAGTTCAAAGAAGGGCAGCACGTTTTGTATTATCGCGAAATATGGAGGAGAGTGTCACTGAAATGATACAGGTTTTGGGCTGGACATCATTAAAAGAAAGGCGTTTTTCGTTGTGACGGAATCTTCTCACGAAATTGCAATCACCAACTTTCCCCTCCGAATCCGAAAATATTTTGTTGACACCGACCTACATAGGGAGAAACGATCACCACGATAAAATAAGGGAAATCAGAGCTCGTACGGAAAGATATGGGTGTTCGTTCTTTCCGCGCGTTATACGACTTTGGAATAATAGAGAATTGTGAAAGTGGTTTTATGAGCCCTCTGCCAGGCACTTGAATGTGATTTGCAGAGTATCAGTGTAGATGTACATGTAGATATTTTAATTACAATTCTGTCATTTAATAGGACCAACTATTTCTACAATAGACAAGGTATTGTTATGGCGTCTCATTGATGCGTTATCGCGTATAATGAGGGTGTCCGGATTACGCCATGCGATATGCAAAGGTTAGCCACAACCGTTGCTTCGGCCACACTGATGGAATAAAAAAAGATGCTTCAGCAGCATGCAGTACCTGTATATGACTGCCATTCTTACACAAAATTTCAGGAAATGGCAGGAACATTGAGTGATTACTGACAAAAGATGCGTAGATTGTTTGTTTATGACTATATACATAGCAATACAAATGTTATTGTAATTTCTCAACATAAATTTTTACAGAACAAATGTAGATCCTTGTAGATTATGCACTTTTTGCTTTGTTTTATTGACGATCGCTGTTGAATTTTTATAAATGAATAAAAGCGTGATTAAACTTACTTAACATATTCAGAGGTATCACTTTCTACAACAGTCACATACAAAGCAGTGTTTTCCTGCAGCTAAAGTTTATGCACTAGTCTCTTATGTGAAAAGAAAAAAATGAGATTACGCTGGTCCTTCGAACCGAGTCGTTGAAGATTCAGATCGCGTTTGAGATATGTCTGCATGAGAACAGGATGCATAAAAAGTATGTCTTTGACAAACATTCGTACTCTGCGCTGCCTCGTGCTCGACTTCTAAACTAAACTTCTATACATGTCGAGGTACTTGTTGATAGAGGAAAGAATACATGGAAAATACACTGGCTGCAAATAGAGGAGATGGGTCTGTAAATGATTTTCCGGATGCCTTTCTTAGCTTTTTGAAGTTTGAGGTGAATTTGAGCACGTTGTCTGCCACCATTATGTTGACGAAGCAGGCCACCTTATCTGATAACTTACTCTTATCACTATGCTCCTATTGTAACATGTTGTGGAACACGTATCTATAAGTTCATTTATAGCACCTGAAGTCGTGATGTCGTTTTGATGACCATGGAATATATAAACCATTACTTGACATTGAACTTTTTAGCTGAGGCAGTCCTTGTCTCTAAACTCGTATAGCCACCAGAATGAAGACAAGGGCAGCGAACAAGAGCGAGCCTGCAACACAAGAAAAGTGTTTCAGTTTCAAAAATATTATTGGCCTCAGTGTGTCAAGATGAGCTACAAACAAGATGAGAACCCTTGCGACTGATTGGGGAGCACATCATGAGAAATGTGAGTCGTTTAGACATTCGCCCTGGTGTTATCTTTGTCCTAATGCTCAGGTTATTTGCTTTGTTTTATCTATTGATCTTTAGCTTACGCCAGACCGCTATCTAATTCGTATAGCTAATACAGAAATTTGACTTCTTATAAAGTACTACTGTTATAGTGTGTTTTTTTTTTCACGTAGCTAATCCCAATATCATAGGGAAAGGACTTAACAGCGCTTTCCAATACTATATTGTGAAAGTGGAAGGAGGTCATATGTGCGGTCATTCAGTTTTAGTTGATTTTCATTTCAAGTTTACATCATCTTGTTCTATGTGCAGCTGCTAGTTTCGACAAAAATAAGGGCACAAAAATACTTATGACTTAACAAAAAAAAAGGGAAGTCTAACTTTCCATGTTTATTTGCACTTTCTAAATATACGCATTCCAAATTACAGGTTTCGATGAGTGTCCTAAACTATCTTAAGCTTCTGTAAGAGACTGTAAAAAAGCAAAGAAGTTCTACTTGTTACTAATGTAGGAATTAAAGCAACAAAACTGTAGTATTTCCTAAATGAAGAAGCGGAATGACCAGATAAGCCCTTAGTAATAAATGTAGTTTATTAAACAGTTATCATGCCAAAGAACCACAAAAGAAAATTGGTAAATATTTTGAGATATGTACGAATGTTGTGAATCTTGAGAAGCTACAATGAGAGAATAATAATAACGTTTGACGCCACGGTAGTTATTCTCAACAGCAGTCAACCAAGTCATACAAATAGTTGGAATTAAGTATGGGTTGGAATATGAAATGGAACGATAACATTGACTCAGTGAAGTCGTGGAATTCTTTTGAGGTTAGAGTAGGCCTACATGATAACGGACTGCGTTTTGCCTGCAGCAGCACACGGCAGCCTGGGGAGTTACCGTGCAGCGTACATTTTGCAAATCATCTAGCCTATTTACCTCCCATCGTACTTTTACAACTATAGTAAGCACAAATACCTAAATCGTTCAGCGTGTGCTACGTTAGTGATTGCCTTCTTCTAGCTTGTTTCTTGCTTTCTTATTTTCGGTTTTTTAGCCCAGAATGCCCAACTTCAGTAGTCTTCATTCTCTTTAGGGGCTTACCTAATCATACATTGCTCGGTATTGATGTTGTGTGGGACTGTAGGGGGTATTTGATGGCTGTTGACAAAACAGCTGCAAGGTGCTTTGGCTGTTTCTGATAGGCTGCAAGCTATATCTCTGGGTCGCAGCCTTGGCGAGGCATCACGGCATGTGCGACGGCGTCACATGGGATCATTTCTGCCGTGCCATCTGCAACTGATGGCTCTCTTGCCCTGCTCCATGGACAGTCAACGGGCTGTTCATGTTATGTGTCCCTGGGCGGAAGGGATTGGCCATATTACACTCCCTGTATGTTCCAATCTAAATAGGAGCCATAGCCTGTTGCCGAAAAGACAGTTGGAGCTGTCTTATCTGTTGACAATGATTATGTTTTTAGAAGATTGGGCGGTCCACCACGAGACCAGTTATAAAGCCACTCAGAATGCTGTCACCTCCAAGGTTTGGTTTTCAGCAACCGCTGCTCGACTCGCTGCGGCTCACTTCTTTACCGTCGCTCGCGCACGCCGACGCCACTAGCCCAACGCCCTGGCTGGACGGAAAGGGAAGCAGATTGCAGCCGCACTGGAAATTCTCATCCATGCGATGGGGAACAACAGCGGCCGACAACGGCAGCCAAAGCGCAAGCGCACTCGGCAGAACAGCAAGATTCTGCAGTGCTGCAAGTGCCAGCAGCTGGGGCATGCTGCGCGTGATTGCAAGAACGTCGTCGCGTGCTTGAAGTGCGCGGCGGCACACGACAGCCGGAGTTGCGCGAAGCCACGTGGGGCGGCCAGCAGCTGCGCGAACTGCGGCGGGTCACACGCCGCCAACTCGCGTAGCTGCAGCTACCTCAGGGAGTCACGCCGTCAGCCCGCCGCACCACGCCCTGCGGCCGTGTCAAGCGCCACGACGGCTGCCCTGTCCCCCCGCTCCGGCTAGGGGTGCGAGCTGCGCCGACACGAAGCAGAAGCCGCCACTGACGACGCCACGGCCGGCCTCCAAGCCGCCTTTGCGGCAGAACGGGCCGAGCTCAAAGAAGAACTCGCCGCAGTTCATCGTCAGCTCCAGCAGCTGCGTTAGGAGCTGCGAGTTCTGAACAAGAAGATGGTGCCCGCCCCCGCGCCCGCCTCCCCTGCGGTGCGCCCGGTTGGGGTGGACGCCGTCACGCAGACGGACCTTCCGTCGCAGAAGGACGTGGCCACTCAAACGGACGTCGCCCTGGAACCTGTAGCTATACAGGAGACCGGGGAGACGCCCATGGACGTGGCACCGTCCTCCCCGTCCCCAACTCCAGGCGGGAAGGCAACACAGAAGGGGAAGCAAGAAGAGGATGGCAAACTTTGCACGGACATCATACCCTTTCCGGACAGCACGAACATGCCAAACGTGCTGAAGAAGATTGCCACCATGTTATGGGATGGGCACTACAACGCCCAAACGAACCCGTACCTCTTCGCTCAGGTGGAAAGGGAACGGAAGCCGTCGCTCCCACACAGGCCGTTCGAGCTACGTGGCGGGCATCGGGCAATTCTGCTCGAGTTCGTTACCAAGAAAGACCTCAACACCATCAACGCGAACCCGGTCTTCACGCCGCGCGACTGGGAATACATCCTAGAGGACGCAGTCGTGCGGCTGAGGAATGAGGTTCGTGACGGCGCGAGGAAGCTGTCCGCAGACCTGCAGACAGCACTGCAGAACGTCTCGCGCGAGACAAAGAAGATCCAAAACACCAAAGTCCACTAGTAGGCCTGCATGCTAGTAGCCAGGACAGACACCGGACAACGAGAGGACACACCATACAGTGAGGCCACGTCATCATCGCATCGTCAGGAACAGGAGGAAAGACTGTAATAAGTCAAAACTCCTACACCTCGGGCCAAGGCCAAGGCCCGTCTGTAGAGCGCCAGCGTCAGCAAATAACTGGACGAGAAGGTTCTTGAGGTGCACTTTATCCAGCTGACCGATGTGAATTTGACTTGATTTATTGATATCCGGTATGTAATATCGATAGGAGAAGAAGACACCTAGGAAAATTATTAACTTCAAAGTATATAGATTGCTAGAAATTTACTCTAAGTGAAAGACTCTCTGGGACACTGTTCTAAAGTCTCATATGAAGAAAGACCAAGTCTAGAGTCAGAGACAGTGGCAGTCTACAACTGTTCCATTCACTCAGATTATAACGTTTTCCGACCAAAAGAAATAGTACCAAAAACGGCCAAGCCTCAGAGACGTTGGCTCCTCGTCTGGAACACGACGAGAACTACCTTGTGTCTATTCTCTCCTCCAGTTTCAATGTCATACCCCCCTCCTCCCCTCCCCACCTCCTCCGGGGAGAAGGATTACTTCGACTGGTGTTTGATGATCTCTTGACACATCCCAATCCCAGCATCTTGTTTTCTATTACATCTTGTGATCTCGATTCCCTGAGTAGCGCTGGTTCAGTGAGTTAAACTATCTCGAGTGTCTGGTTTATACTCTGGATTCCAGGCAGTGTAAGCAATAACTCAACATTCACTTGGATAGTCCCCAAAACACTGTGAGAATTTCTTTATTTTACGGTTCCAGCAGCTGATCTCCAGCTATCAACTGTCAATACAGAGCATGTATGCCAATTATTGAATTTGTGTATTTTTCTTATGTTCGACTATTACCCCTCAACTAACAGAACGCAGCGTACACGCGTGCACAATTTCAAAGTTTGTGCCTTATGCCTGGACGCTTCGTCAAGGCACGCTGGAGCCTCTTCAAGTGTCCACGCTTCTGTATATTATTCAAAGAATTGGTTTCCTTTCGATAGTATGTTATTACTAACTGTGACTGGTGTTGGCTCTCGTCTGAGGAACTAGGCGGCTGCTGAAGCTGCTGTGTGCATGTGGCTACAAGTCATGACTTACTTCAACACCAATGTAAAGATGTGCTGTGTTTTCTGAAATATCTATATAACAACAAACAGATGATACGCTCGTTTGATTCAAATATCAGACAAGTCGAAATTGAAGGCTTCAATGCAGCCATGCCCAATGATAGTAGAACACGTGATTAAATAGATTTTTTTAAACATTAGATGGTCCATACGAAGACCTTTTCATTCAGTGACTATCCGTCTTAAAAAAGCGCACATCGTTAATTGACCGTACACAAGCTACTCTATAAAAGACAGATCATAGGACTTGATGGATAGATTTTAGATGCAATGTCGGTTGCACAAAAGCGTAGATCCCTTTTTCTCTTGTTGTAGATCTCTTCTGCGTGACTGGGTAATCAGCTAGCTATTCCAGGCTTTGAGGATGGATGTGGGCTAAATTCACGTTAGTACTGATTACATCACTGAAAGTCAGTGAATTACAAGTTTACGAAATACGTTTGGGTTCGCAGATGATTGGTTTTTTAAATTATTTTTGGCGCTACCGAAGGAATTACATTAATAAATTAGACACTAAAATTAGTAGATGAGTTTTGTTATTTGAGCAGGAGAATAAGAGACGATAGTGAAAGTAGAGAGGGCACAAAATGTAGACCGGCAACAGCATTTCTCGAAAAAGAAATTTTTTAACATCCTGACTATCTCCCGCAATACGGCGAAGATCTGTTGTGCTATTTGTTTTTACAGCAGGACATCATCGATTGTCACCCGCGGCACGCTGACAGCACAGAGGTACGTTGACGACGTTCTACGCCCCGTTTTGTTGACCTTTATGGCAAGCCATCCTGGGCTTACATTTCCGCAAGATAAAGCCCGCTCGTACACTGCAAGAGTTTCTATTGCTTGTCTTCGTGCTTGCCAAACCGTACCGTGGCTTCTCGCTTCCCACGCCCGGGTTCCTGGGTTCGATTCCCGGCGGGGTCAGGGATTTTCTCTGCCTCGTGATGGCTGGGTGTTGTGTGCTGTCCTTAGGTTAGTTAGGTTTAAGTAGTTCTAAGTTCTAGGGGACTGATGACCATAGATGTTAAGTCCCATAGTGCTCAGAGCCATTTTTTTCGTACCGTGGCCAACAAAGTCAAAAGATCACTACCCAACTGAGCACGTTTGAAGCGTTATGGACAGGGACCTCGCATCAGCTCATGATTTTGGTGATCTAGTGCGCCAGCTGGACAGAATAATTTTGCATGCTATCCCTCAGAAGTTCATCCAACAACTCTTTCAGTCAATGCCAAGCAGAATAACTGCTTGCAAAAGTTCCTGAGGTGGAGCAACGAATTATTGATTTGCTCAATTTGTGAAACTCTTTCTCCTGAATAAATTATCCATTTTTTTTCAAATTGTAATCATTTGTTTGTCTGTACATGTACATCACATCTACCGACATCCGTCCCATTCGGTTAATTCCTTTATGGGACGTCGTTTTTCTTGCCTTAGAGTGTATGTTAATGCGTCCCTCCACGAAACTGCGTAAACGTATAAAGAATAAAATAAATATATACCCGTCTCCTCCATTAGCTGAGTGCTCAGTGCGTCTGACTGCCGTATAGCAAGCCCGAGTTCAATTCCCGGCCGGATCGGAGCTTTTCTCCGGTTGGGGACTCAGTCCTCTATTGCCTCCCTCATTATTTCTTCATCATTGACACGCAGGTCGCCCATCGTGCCGTCAACTGAAAAGACTCCCAACTCGGTGGCCGAACTTCCTCAGATGGGGACTCCAGGGCATCAATACCAGACGGTCATTTCATTTTTTCCGGGAATATACAAGGAAAAACAAATTATTACTGTAATAACATATTAATTTCTGTTTTGTTATTCTTTGTGAATTAATCCATGTAATTAAAATCAACGTAATGATGATTGGTCACAGACTTTTTCTAAAGAGGCAAAAATGGTTCAAATGGATCTGAGCACTATGGGACTTAACATCTATGGTCATCAGTCCCCTAGAACTTAGAACTACTTAAACCTAACTAACCTAAGGACAGCACACAACACCCAGCCATCAGGAGGCAGAGAAAATCCCTGACCCCGCCGGGAATCGAACCCGGGAACCCGGGCGTGGGAAGCGAGAACGCTACCGGACGACCACGAGAAGCGAGCTCTAAAGAGGCAAGAAACTTTGTGTATCTTTCTCTCTAAAACAAACGAATTGTTGTACATCATTTATTCTCGCCATACTTAGATGTCTTTTATCGTCTGTCTGTTGTAACGTAAGCATCCATGTTTCTGAATACTGTAATTTTGTCTTAAATAGAGCGTTCTGTTATGACTGTATGTGTGGCATTCATTTAAAATATTAGACCTGGTTATGTCGCATGTGATTAACCATAATTTTGCAAGAATTTTTGGATTTTCTCGGAGACCGTAGAGAAAGAATTGATGACGAGTTGTTCGAGGGTATAACGACCGAATCCATTACTTGTTTCTTCGTTATTTAGAAGGTGGGGCGCTTAAATCCGGACAAATTTGAATTTCTCGCCATATCGTAGTTCCGCTGTAGGTCGCTTTTGGCGTTCTTGAAAGCCATTAGTATTTAGTAAACAGTCAGAAGCCCAAAATGGCCGAGATGTTACGGACAAGTGCGGAGTACAACCGAAGAGCCGCGATTATGAAAGGTCTTCGCGCTGGGCGTTAGCCCACTGAAATAGTTCGATTCTTCGATTACCCGATGTTAACTGTTTACGATATTGTGACCAAGTACAATGCTTCGGAGAAGCCTGGGGAAGGTTCCAGTAACCCGGCGAGGAAACCTCTTTCAAGGAAACGCGTGTCACGAACTGCAGTAGTCATCGAAAACGCTCAGACGCTCATTTCGGAGAACCCGGGGCAATAGCAGAGGAAACTGGCATCAGTATTGAATGTTAGCAAGCGCACATTGCGTCGGACGGCAGAGGAGGACCTCATACGAGCCATTTAGTTAAAAACTGGCTCTCGAATAAAGCTTACATGTTCTGGTCAAAGGAATTCTGGCCCCCGAATAGCCCGGACCTGAAACCCCTTGACGATCGTAGTCGAAAGAGTTATCAACGAAACGAGGCATCCTAACGTCGCATCTCTACGCGCCGCTATCTGAGCAACATTCACAAATATGGACAGCGATGTTGAGTGCGTGCGATCGCTTCAGGACAAGATCGGAGGCGGTCATTGCGGCTGAAGGGGGTTACATTTAGTAATTTACTCTTGAAAGATACCACTACTTATATGTAAAACGATTTTCTTTTCATTTGTACTTTGCTTTAATAAATTTGCTTTTTTTTAAAAAAAATTTCATTTGTCCGCACCCTGTACAGTGTATCACTAAAGAGAACTCCCCCGAGATTAATTTCCTGATCATTTCTTTGAGTTCTTTGCGCATATTTTACACGTAAGAATATTTTTTAGGTTGATCGGTTAGTTGCAGTCGCTTCACTGGCTTAATGTGTCGTGCCTAAACAAAATCAACAGTTGACAACCTGAAATATTACGTGAATGCGTAAGTATCATTTTTAACAGCAATCATGGATTCTATTTAACTAGAATTTGGATCAGTTTTGAAGTACTTGGACGTTTCTTTCGCTAGTCACGGTGTTACATTGTAAGCAATATTTTAATAATCATATTGTATAATTTCCGTGACATACTGGAAAAATTATCGTTTAAAATATCGCAGGCAGTTCTGTAGTAAATTCAAGAGTGGAACGCTTCAGGTGCTACAGGAGAATGTTGAAGAGTTGATGGGTAGATTAGGTAACTAACGAGAAGGTACTGAATCAAAGAGGGGAAAAAAGAAACTTATGGCACAACTAGACTAAAAGAAGGGACCGACTGACAGGACACATCCTGAGCCATCAAGTAGTCGCCGATTTGGTAATGAATAGAATTTTGGGGGTAAAAACTATTGAGGGAAATTAAGGGTTCATTACGTTAAAATGGTTCGAATGGCTCTGAGCACTATGGGACTCAACTGCTGAGGTCATTAGTCCCCTAGAACTTAGAACTAGTTAAACCTAACTAACCTAAGGACATCACAAACATCCATGCCCGAGGCAGGATTCGAACCTGCGACCGTAGCGGTCTTGCGGTTCCAGACTGCAGCGCCTTTAACCGCACGGCCACTTCGGCCGGCTTCATTACGTTAAGCCAGTTCGGTTGGATGTAGGCTGCAGTAGTTATACGGAGATGAAGAGGCTTGCACTGGATAGAGTAACGTGGAGAGCTGTATCAACCGATTCTTCAGGTTGAAGACCGAAAAACAATAACGACTTATGACAATCACACACTGTGTTTCAACTGATAAATGCTATCGGAAGCTTTCTCTGCAGTGATTGATGCCACACCAATTGGAACAGACTCCCGAATTACGCCAGCCACTTGGATGTTCTGCATTGTTACTTATTATACTGCCTGATCCATATGCATACCCGAAACCCTTTAGACATATGATAACAGGTCGCTTCGTCTCACCGACGTAAACAAGATTGCAGTATAGGCTAACCTCAACCTCGTGTACTATGCAGCTTGTCGATCACAGGAGCAGTAGTGTGAAAGTTACGGCTTCCTTCCATTTCTCGGAAATGGAGGTGACTGCTCTACTAATTCAGCTACTACTTCAAAAAGTGCCATCCATAAGCGTTGCAAAAGGCATCAGGTCAGATATCTGCTGTGCTAGTACCATTTACTCGCGTTTTTAGTACATTCATATTATTCCTAAAGAACGTTTGCCTTTATACTCACATATTTTATCTAATTTTGCCAACACGTTTCTTATGTAATATATATATGTAAGGAATACTAACACGGTCATTGCCTCATTCCAGTGGCGCACGGGTAGGATACCCAAAGCACTAGTTTCATAGGTGATATCTATCTTTGGCAGAAAAAGTTATTGTTGGTAACTTCAAAGTTAAGACTGCAAACCTATTCTGAAGTCTCCATCGTATATTCGCGGGTGGGCGTTAAGGGGAACAAAAGAAAGATTAGTCAAAAAATGGAAGCGAAGTGTTTCCGCGTTCCATTCGCGAACAGAAGAGGAAAACAGTTGCTCGTTCCTCTCTTTTAAAAGACAACCCTGTATCACTTCGTCAAATACGCCAGAGATGTCAGACCGGCTGTTTCGCGTATCTTGCTGATGTTTTAGTATTTAGTTCGGAGACTGATTTGATGCTGCTCTCTTCCCTCCACTACGAAACCGACGATTCCTTAATGTCTCAGGATATGTGTTATGAACAATATGTTCTTTAAGACAACCTGTGCCATAAATTTCTTTTCTAACCATTTCGGTTCACTGTTTCCACTTTCGATCAACCTGTCTGATTTTCAGTGTTATTCTGCAGCATCACATTTTAAAAGCTTCTTGTCTGGACTGCTAGTAGTTCAGGTTTCGCTGCATATAGACGGCCATAAGGGTCAGCGTAAGCAGTTAAAGAAGTTTTTGTGTGGGGAAGGAAATCTTGGAGAGTCAATCGAAGGATATATCTCACTTTCTGGGATTGATGACGGGCGGTGTATGACCCTTACCTTTAAACTGACCATTGTTAATGACACCAAGCGCCGACGAATTGTCGACGACTTCCGTTTCTTCGGGCCAGTCTTCCTTGATGAAATCGGCCGCCCTCTCGGCCAACATGACGATGGACGAGATGGGGTTGGAGTTGGGTATGTACGGGAAGACGGAAGCGTCGACGACGCGCAGCCCAGCCACGCCGTGCACCCGGAAGCGCGGGTCTACGACGGCGGAGTCGTCGGTGGCGGGCCCCATCTTGCAGGTGCCTCCCTGGTGGTTCTCGGCGCCGGTGCTGTAGCGCACCACGCACGCCCAGTACTCGTCTGACGCGAACTCGTAGTCCTCGCAGCCGGCCGTCACCGTCGTGTCCAGCTCGAAGCCCCAGCGTTGCATCGCCTCCGTCCGTGTCATGTTGATCACCAGTTTGATGCCCTCGACCAGTATGTCTACATCGATCTGCTCAGAGAGGTAGTTGGGTCGGAAAATCGGGTAGTCGAGAGGGTCGGTGCTGCGTAGTTTCATATAACCTTTACTGCGTGGCATGATGTTAGTAGGTCGCGCATCGATGTAACGGCGACCGCAGTCGACGCCCACGTCACCGCTGGAGCATTCTTCTGGCAGACCCGAGCGGGAGCAAGCTGCATTGAAGCCGTCAAAGAAGATCTGCAGGTCGGGCACGCCGTCGGTGGCGTACTTCGAAAGCATGAAGCCTGTCGTCTGTGTCAGACCTGTACCTGACATGGGGCCAGTGCGGTTGCTGATGAAGTCTTGCAGCACCTCTGTGGTCAGTGTCTGGTAGGATGTATCATTTATGAAAAAGGCCACGAAACCAGATACGTGATTGTGCAGATTCTGGCCGACAGACAAGTTCTTCAGCACTGTGATGCCCAAGTCCTCGAGGTCCGCCTGTGGCCCGACACCAGAAAGCATTAGTATCTGTGGAGATCCGATGGCTCCTGCGCTTAGGATCACTTCCTTATTGGCCATTACTGTATGCAGGTTGTTCTCACTATCCAGAAATTCTACGCCAGTCGCTGTCAAAGTTTCAGGGTCGATAAGAACTCTGGTCACATGTGCGTTTATACCAGTGTAAAGTTTGGGATTACTGGCAGCAGCGGGCCTGAGATACAGCCTGGGTGTACTACCTCGGAGACTGTCTTTCACCATCATCTGTGCTATGGCGACACCCGTTTGGTTGCTGCCACAGAGGTCTCCCGTGCGGTAGCCGAGCTCTATTCCCGCCTCCACGATGGTCTCAGAGAGCAGCGGGTGGCTGGCGAAGTGCTGCACCACGAGTGGTCCTTCTGTGCCGTGGTACCCTTCCTCCAGTTGGTCGGCCTCCAGGTTGTTCTCCGCTTTAATAAAGTACGGCAGCACGTCATCGTAGCCCCAGCCTTCGTTGCCAGCTGCTTCCCACCCGTCGTAGATGCTGCGGTGTGCCCTGGTGTACATCATGCCTTGCATGCTGCCAGTTCCAGAGACCATCTTGCCTCGCGGCCAGCTGCAGACGCCTCCTGTACTGAGGCACGCCTGCTCCTGCACGTCGGTCGTGTAGTTCCAGTCAAGCACCGTGTTCTCCGCTGCGACTGCGAATGCCTGCAGAAAATAAAAGGTGATGCAGTTTGTTTATTACGCTCCGCTCTAACGCAAAACTCCATAAAAAGTAGCTATTTTAAAAATCTGTATGGACTTATTAAGTTGAACACGTAGAAAACGACACACACTCTCTCTCTTGCCGGCCAGTGTGGCCATGCGGTTCTAGGCGCTTCAGTCTGGAACCGCGTGACCACTACGGTCGCAGGTTCGAATCCTGCCTCGGGCATGGGTGTGTGTGATGTCCTTAGGTTAGTTAGGTTTAATTAGTTCTAAGTTCTAGGCGACTGATGACCTCAGAAGTTAAGTCGCATAGTGCTCAGAGCCATTTTTTTTCTCTCTCTCTTCATACTACACTCTGAAGATTCGACAGAAAGTGGCCAGGTAGATTTCGGTTCCCTCGAGTCCTAAAAGATTTTCGAACTTGTACTAAATGTCAACTGATAACAAAGACACGATCGTAAATGAGCAATTTTAAATACTGTACTGGTTCGCAGGATTCTTGACCGTTATAGGACAGGCAGTTCTTCTGATGTACTGGTGCTTATCAAGAAGAAAGTTAACTTCAGTTAAAGAGATAAGCATGAG
This sequence comes from Schistocerca americana, assembly GCF_021461395.2. Classification (NCBI taxonomy): domain Eukaryota; kingdom Metazoa; phylum Arthropoda; class Insecta; order Orthoptera; family Acrididae; genus Schistocerca; species Schistocerca americana. Next base: position 673,570,211 of record NC_060122.1, read on the forward strand.
TATTAGAGCCGCTCATGTATTCAGTACATCAGGTTATTAATTTAAAGGGGGCACCCTTAACGTTTGATAAACAAGATCAAGAAACAAGAAGTGTTAGCATTTCATTATGAAGTTGACATAATTTTCTGTCTACCGATACCTTGAATCAACTGTAAACAAAACAATGCCCTTCTTTTAAAATCATTCGTGAACTTCGAAAATCGAGAGTATAATGATATGATACTTGCTAAAGTCTGTTGCGGAACTTTATACGAAAACAAAATGAAGACCCCCTGCCCAACCATTGTTTGCAAGTGCAGCTTTATTGGCTTCCATTGCCATATAAACATTGGTTAATACGGCAGAATATGCACTGTGCCGTTTGACTTCGGATTTTGCACGTTTCTCGTCTTTTTTGTGAAAATTTCTACAGGAAACTTGCAAGTTACGAGTTTTAATAATATATTCGCCTCTCCGTTTATTTCCACTTGAAGAAAGACTTGCATCTCTGCCTTCACCTGTCCATGAAACACAAACGGCGTCGTATTTTTTGTTCACCTTGCAAATTAGACGAATGTCCAAAAGTTGTGCATGATATACAAAAGGAGGAAAAGCAGAGAGAGAGAAAAGACGATCAAAATGACTGTCAACTTTTCTCCACAAAGATGAGGTGCGTGTTCATAAGGAAGGACTACTCTGTCTTAGAATTGTGACGCGATTCAAATGTAAAAGTGCATTTGAAACGTAATATATCAGCTCTACAGGATAACTTCTTCATGAATGTTGCAAAGTAATGCGACACGCATGCCATTGGTTCCCTCTTTTACAAGGTACAAATCGCAGACACCTTGAAGCAAGTGAGTCTCAGCTGTGATGAATGAATCACTAAATTTCATGTCATGTATTTGTAGACGGCTTCGAGATGGAGGGAAAGTTCGCTCTACATAAACCCAAGGTTCACCAGGAGTAACCACTCCACAATGGGACCGATTTTCGGCCTCAGCAGCGACGAATTCCAGTGGTATCTGCAGGACTGGCCTACAGAAAATAGAGTTGGCTCAGATATTGCAGTGTGCGATAAACTGTGAATGTGGCTCGGAGAAGCAAGCTCATATGCTTCTCAACCGGTAATACATTTCCGGCTTACAAAGGTGGACCTGCATATTATGAAACCAAAAACATCAAAGTACTACCGGGAATAACTGGAGGAATTTTCTTTCCACAAATGAATCCAGCTAGAGTTTTCGGAATGAATGTAGTCACAAGTTTGTATGGAGGGAAAGTGGTGATGTGACAAAGAAGGAAGAGTAGGATTCAAGATTAGTATGGGATTCGAGAAAGATGACGAATGAGTCCGGCCTTACTCTCTTTAGAGGAACCTTCCGAGTATTTATTGGAAACAATTTAGGAAAAGCATCAAAGACAAAATTAGATGTCCGGACGGTGTTTGACGCCCAGTCCTTCCGAATGCGGATTCAGTGCGTTAAACACTGCACCACCTGAGTAGCGCGTACAATTACAGGAAGACAGTGGAAAGAGATCAACTGCTGTGTGGAAGAGATCTGATGTAGGTACGCTTCATGGTGCAAGGATGTAGAGATCCACCTTACAAGAGATGTAGAGGCGAGCAGCTGCAACCAAATGCGTGGCTTTTCAAACTTGCAGTTGGTCCACACTTCCGCTTTATGAAAGTTAATGTCCGTCTGCATACAACTGTTCTGGTAGTTGAATGTTGCACAGAAGAAGAACATTGTGCTCGGAGGTCTCCGACTCTGCCGGCCCCGTCGACCGAGCGGTTCTAGGCGCTTCAGTCCGGAACGGCGCTGCTGCTACGGTCGCAGGTTCGAATTCTGCCTCGGGCCTGGACGTGTGTGATGTCCTTAGATTAATTAGGTTTAAGTAGTTCTAAGTCTAGGGGACTCATGACCTCAGATGTTAAGTCCCATAGTGCTTAGAGCCATTTCTCCGACTCTAAATCTTGCAGAGTACATCTGGAACACATTGGGAAGAAGAACTGCACGCACCAGCCGCCAGCCGTTTTTCAGGCCTCTGTGATGGTTTTCTTAAGGATGCTTTGGCTGCCAGTACAGATTCTTAATCGCTTCATAACCAGCCGTCCACGTGGCGGTCACGTATGTCTGGCAATTAGAGGTAACCAATGCAAAAATTGTTTCGCTGTTGTGCAAAAGATTTTCTTCTTGTATTACTTTAAAAATAAATTCTGTCTTCGGTGTCAAAACGGTGCACTCGGCGCTGAGACTGAAGTGCTTGAAGATGTGACGTTGTTGCTTGAAAATCGGGATCCAGTAGCATATCTGTGGCATTAAATTGCAGTATTTATCAAGAAGCTACTCTTTACTCAGCCGAAGCGCCACTGCATTGCCTTTCTGATGTGCTGCATTCTTTATCTTTGGATCACGTGCTAATGCGAAGATACCGTATTCTTCCCTATGCATATGCACAATGTCAAGTTGTGAATAAATGTCTCTTTTTCCATATCATGGTTAACTTTTGTACACTACTGTATTGTGCAGCGTGAACACAAATATGCTACCATTAATGTTTCATAAACGAGTAAAGATATCGAAGCATGGTTTCCTTCGAGTAGAAACGCATGGATGGGGCAAATAATTTACTGTGTGGTTAATTCTGGTAACTGGCCGGTTTTCAGAGAAAATTTTCGCAGAAAACGAGAAATATGCAAAATGTGAAGGCCATGGTAGGCAGCGCAGACCAGTTTCTGCACTAATATACAACGTTTATGTGAGAATAGAAGTAAAGTTGCACTGAGGCAGTAGGTATTGTCTTTTTCTAATTGTTCAGTTTAAAGACATTTTAGTTGCTTCAATAAACTTATGTGAATTAACCACATAGCGAAATACCATCATTTGTCGAAAACCTTGTTCCCTGATGTTTATACATTATTAGGGATGTCCTCGTGTAACGACTAGCATTATACCGGGTGCTTGTAATTTAACTTTCCCTAATAAATGAAAAACACTAGATTGCTTTTGTTGTACAGTATTACTTTTATTGCGTTAACCGGTTTTCGACTTACAAGGCCATATTCAGACATTTACTGAGTATTGTCACCAAAAAAAAGTTACAATGTTTGTAAACAACATTAGAAGAGAAGTTTCACGCCTACATTGAAGCAGAAACATACAGTAAGTAACATCTTTGACAGTGTGGTGGTAATGCAGTGTAAAAAGTAAAAAACTGAACAGTAAGAAAAAAATAGTAACGGAGTAGTCAGGAAAGAACCTTAACACAAAATAGGAACAACATGCCTACCTAAAAGTTTTTGTTTATAAACGAAACTAACAAAATAAAATAAAAATTAGCTCTTGACAAGGCTACTCCGGGAGGTATAAAACATGGAGACTGATTTATCATTATGCTGTTCTACCAAGAGCCGACGGAAGATTCAGTTAAGATGATAAACTTTCCGTATTTAACACGTTATAACGCGTTAACTAATTACCGTACGAGTATCAAACTTGGTAGCATTAACGTCAAGGACACGGGGAAGAGAAGTAATGCAGAATCAATTCAATTGAAAGACTTTTAATGTGCTGCTACGGTACATCATACCATTACATAGAAAGCGCAGGATTGCTTCCGAAGGATGTCCGTGCGTATACTGGCTACCTCACTTGCTAATTCGATCGTTTCGAAACGTCTTTCGGAGAAGCAGGTGAACTTCACGAGCGGTGTGCGGTGAGGTCCCATCTTGCATGAAAACTGTTGTCTTCTGCGGGGCGGATATGACATGCTGGCGAAGTATATCGCAATAACGCTGGCCTATCACACTGCACGTCTTTGTCCTTGGGCGCCAGCCTGTTCAAAAAAGAATGGGCCGATGATGAACGTAGCCGGTGAATCCACACCAAGCGGTAACACGTTCACCATACACAGGAACTTCATCACAGTGACTGGAGGTGAAGATCCCCCCACTAGGCAATTCTGTGTGTTCGCCTTACCCGTAAGAGTAAAATGAGCTTCGTCTGTCCGTATGTATGATGGTGCAGGGCCAGCCCTCGTCAATTTCAATCCTTTCGAGAAAGCGGAGAACGAAGTGAACACATCGTTGTGCGTCCTGTGGTGCAAGGTACTGTGCGATATGGATCTTGTACGGATACCATTTGAGAATGGTTCGAAGCGCCGGCGTTATAGTGGACCACGGGATGTTCAACTGTCGTGACACAGCACGCGCACTGCCTGACGATCGAGAATTGCGCTCAGCGTTGTCTGCCAGAGCAACAGCGATTTCATCAACCACCTGTGGTGCAACCGGTCGTCGGCCTCTTCCCGAAGGGACGCCCAGTTCCCCAGGTGATTCGAACTTCTTCATCATGCTCCACACAGCAGGTGGAGAAAGAGGACCCTTCCGTAATCCTTTCAGCCCGCGATATTCTACAAGTGCAGTTGCAGTATTACTGTTGTTTTGATAATAGAGCTTCATCAATAACGCCCTGCTCCTTTAGTCCAAGCTCATGCTGACACGTCAACAAGTGTTCTGCGACTGGTCAGGTAGGTGAGACTATGAATCACGATGACTGATGGTTCAAATGGCTCTGAGCACTATGGGACTTAACATCTGAGGTCATCAGTCCCCTAGAACTTAGAACTACTTAAACCTAACTAACATAACGACATCACACACATCCATGCCCGAGGCAGGATTCGAACCTGGGACCGTAGCGGTCGCGCTGTTCCAGACTGTAGCGCCTAGAATGTCTCGGCCTCCACGATGACTGATCACGGCACTTGATGGCCATAGTTGGAACTGGAATGTGACGCTGTGGCACATGGAAATCATGCACCCCATGCTATGGACATTAATGCTACCAAGTTTGGTACTCGTTCGGTAATTAGTTTCCGTGATATAACGTTTTAAATAGGGAAAGTTTAATTATAACCGCACGGTACATAGAACTCATTAGCGGCCATGTAAAAAATGCTTGTGGCACACCGAACGTTAGCCTTCTTCTTGATAAATAGGTAATCGCTGATAGAACTGCGTGTTGGCTTTGGTTCCTCAAAACTTTTGTGAAACAGTCGCAAGCTTAAAAGTAAACCGTGTCTCTGTTCCTAACTGCAAAAAAGTCACATTTTAAGACTCAAGGACAACGAAATTTGCCTGAAAGTCTTCTTTCAATTGCATCTTTAGGATATTTGTATACCAAATGTTTTGTAATTACGCTTTTCCTCGCTTTGAAGTTCTACAGACAACTTGTTTAAGGTATCAGCTTGTAGTGCTGATTATTCTTAAAATTGTGACACTAGTGCACAAAAGACTTAACAGGCGGTGTGAGCAACAATCTTAGATTGTTGAGCGACGAAGCTGTACCCAACAGCAAAGTCATCAACAGATGTCGAAGTAACTTCGAGCGTACTTCAGGGAACCGTGTAGGGTCCCTTGCTATTCTCGTTGTAAATTAACGATCTTGCGGACGTTATTAATACAAACGACAAACTTTTCGCAGATGAACTTGTCTACATGAAATACAGTCTGAACGGAACTGTAGAAATGGTCAGTCAGACCTTGATAAGATTTCAAAATGGTGTATGACTGGCAGCTCGCTTTAAATGTTCAAATATTAAAATTGTGCACTCCATCGAAAATCAAAGTACCAAATAAAATAATATTAATGAGCCACAGCTGGAATCTGTAAACTAATACTAACACTTCGACGTAGCACTTAGTAGGAACATGAAGTGGAACGATCACATAGGCTCAGTCGCGGTTTCTTGGTAGAATACTGGGGAAATGCAATCAATCTACAAAGGACATTGCTTATAAATTACTCGTCCTACCCATCCTGGAATACTGGGCAAGTGTGTGGGACCCATACCAGATAGGAGTAGCAGGTGATTTTGAACGTACACAGAGAAGGACAGCACGAATGGACACAGGTTTGTTTGACCTGTGGGAGGGTGTCGCTGATATGTTGAAAGAACTGAACTGACGGACTCTTGAAGCCTGACGTACACTATCCCGGGAAAATATACTAATAAAGTTTCAAGAACCGGCTTTAAATGATAACTCTAGGAATACACTACATATCGCTCCCATAGGATCTTAAGGATCAGAGTACATTAATTACAGCACACACAGAGGCATTTAAACAATAATTCTTCCCACGCTCCGCTCCATACTTGAATGGAACGGTAAGGAACTATAACAACGGTACAGTGGGATGTACTCCCAGCCGTGCACCTCACATTAGTTCGCACATTATTGATGCAGGGGTAGATGTAGATCATCGCTGGGTAAATGGGCACCGAGATAAATAAGCTTTCGGTTGATTTAGCGAATGGCCTTAAATGTGGATGAAGAAGAGTAAAAATACAACTACATTTTTTTAGATTATTAATGTGAAACTTCTGCTTTCATTCAATTTATGCAATTACATACATACTACGTAAGCCACCGCAAGTTTCATGGTGGAGGGTACCGCGTACCACTATTAGTAATTTCGTTTCTTGTTCCACTCGCTAATAGAGCGAGAGAAAATCGAGTATCTAAAAGCCCCCTTGCGAGACCTAATCCTTCACGTCTTATCTTCGTGATCCTTCCGCAAATTTCCGTTGGTGGAAGTAGAATCATCATACAGTCAGCCTCAAATGCCGGTTCTCTAAATTTCCTCAATACTGTCTCGCGATAAGAGCTTCATCTTCCCTCCACGGATTTCCATTTGAGTTCACGAAGTATCTCCGTAATACTTGCGTGTTGACGGAACCTACTGGTAACAAATCTGGCAGCACGCCGCTGAGTTGCTTCGATGTCTCCCTTTAGTCCGACCTAGTGTGGCGTGGAACGTCAGAAGCTTGAACGTGGTAGGGAAGCTAGAAAATCTGGAAAGGGAAATGCAAAGGCTCAATCTAGATATAGTCGGGGTCAGTGAAGTGAAATGGGAAGAAGACAAGGATTTCTGGTCAGATGAGTATAGAGTAATATCAACCGCAGCAGAAAATGATATAACGGGAATAGGACTCCTTACGAATAGGAAGTTAGGGCAGAGAGTGTGTTACTGTCAACAGTTTAGTGATAGGGTTCTTCTTATCCGAATCGACAGCCAACCAGCACCGACAACGATAGTTCAAGTAGACATGCCGACGTCGCAAGCTCAAGATGAAGAGATAGAGGAAGTATATGAGGACATTTAAAAGATAATACACTATGTAAGAGGAGATGAAACTCCAATAGTCGTGGGGGACAGGAATGCATCTGGAAGGGAGGAAGTAGAAGAAAAGGTTGCAGGAGAATATGGGCTCGGGACAAGGAATGAGAGAGGAGAAAGACTAATTGAGTTCTGTAACAAATTTCAGCTGTTCAAGAATCACAAGAGGAGAAGGCCGGATGATACGGAAAGATTTCACTTAGATTACATCACGGTCAGACAAAGATTCTGAAATCAGGTACTGGATTGTAACACGTGCCAAGGAGCAGACATGGACTCAGATAACAATATAGTGGTGATGAAAGGAATGCTGAAGTTTAAGAGATTAACCACGAAGAATAAATACGCAAGTAAGTGGAATACCGAAGTATTAAGGAAAGACGAGATACGCTTGTAGTTTTCTAAGGCTATAGATACAGCAATAAGGAATATCTCATTAGGCAGTAAAACTGAAGAGGGATGGACATATCTGGAAAGGGTAACCACAGAAATTGGAAATAAAAACACACATACAAAGAAGCTAACTACGAAGAAACAATGGGTAACAGAAGAAATACTTCAGTAGATTGATGAAAGAAGGAAGTACAAAAATGTTGAGGGAAATTCAGGAATACAGAAATACAAATCGCTGAGGAATGAAATAAATAGAAAGTCAGGGAAGCTAAGACGAAATGGCTGCATGAAAAATGTAAAGAAATGGAAAATGAAATGATTGTCGGAAGGACTGACTCAGCACATAGGAAAGCCAAAATAACCTTCGGTGAAATTAAAAGCAAAGGTGGTAACATTAAGAATGCAACTGGAATTCCACTATTAAATGCAGAGGAGAGAGCGTATAGGTGGAGAGAGTACATTGAAGGCCTCTGTGAAAGGGAAGATTTGTCTGTTATGATAGAAGAAGCAACAGGAGTCGATTTAGAAGAGACAGGGTATCCAGTATTAGAAACAGAATTTAAGAGAGCTTTGGAGGGCTTAAGATCTAATAAGGCAGAAGGAATAGACAACATTCCATCAGAATTTCTAAAATCATTAGGGGAAGTGGGAACAAAAGACTATTCACGTCGGTGTGTAGAATGTATGAGTTTGGCAACATACCATCGGACTTTCGGAAAAATATCATCCGTGCTATTCTGAAGACTGCAAAACTGACAAGTGCGGGAATTACCCCACGATCAGCTTAAAATGTCATGCACCCAAGTTGCTGACAAGAATAATAAACAGAAGAATTGAAAAGTAAATTGAGGATGTGTTAGATGACTATCAATTTGGTTTTAGGAAAGGTAAAGGCAACAGGGAGCAATTTTGAAGTTGCGGTTGATAATGGAAGCAGGACTAAAGAAAAATCAAGACACTTTCATAGGATTTGTCGACCTGGAAAAAGCTTTCGACAATGTAAAATCGTAGAAGATGTTCGAAATTCTGAGAAAAATATGGGTACGCTATAGGGAGACACGGACAATGTACAATACGTACAAGAGCCAAGAGGGAATAATAAGAGTGGACGACCAAGAACGATTTGCTCGTATCGTAAAGGGTGTATGACGGGGATGTAGTCTCTCGCCCCCTAATGTTCAATCTGTACATCGAAAAAGCAGTGATGTAAATAAAAGAAAGGCTCATGAGTGGAATTAAAATTCAAGGTGGAAGGATATCAATGATACGATTCGCTGATGACGTTGTTATCCTCAGTGAAGTGAAGGAGAAATGGTTCAAATGGCTCTGAGCACTATGGGACTTAACTTCTAAGGTCATCAGTCCCCTAGAACATAGAACTACTTAAACCTAACTAGTCTAAGGACATCACACACATCCATGCAGGATTCGAACCTGCGACCGTAGTGCTCGCGCGGTTCCAGACTGTAGCGCCTAGAACCGCTCGGCCACCCCGGCCGGCGAAGTGAAGGAGAATTACATGATCTTATGAATGGAATGAACGGTCTAATGAGTACAGAATACGTATTGAGAATAAACTGAAGGAAGATGAAAGTAACGAGAACAGCGAGGTACTTAACATAAGGAATGATGATCACGAAGCAGATGAAGTTAAGGAATTCTACTACATAGGCAGAAAAATAGCCGACGACGGACAGAGCAAGGAGGACATTAAAAGTAGACTAGCACTGGCAAAAAGAGCACACCTGGCCAAGAGAGGTCTACTAGTATCAAACATAGGCCTTAATTAAAGGAAATTTCTGAGAATATAGGTTTGGAGCACGGCATTGTATGGTAGTGAAACGTGAACTGCGGGAAAACCGGAACATAAGAGAACCGAGTCATTTGAGATGTGGTGCTACAGACGCATGTTGAAAATTAGGTGGACTGATAAGTTAAGGAATGAGGATTTAGGAGAGGAAAGGAATATATGGAAAACACTGACAAGGAGAAGTGACAGGAGGGTAGGACATTTGTTAAGACGTGAGCGAGTGACTTCCGTGATACTAGGGGAGCTGCAGAAGGCAAAAACTGTCGAGGAAGACAGAGATTCGAATACATCCAGAAAATAACTGAGGACATAGGTTGCAATTGCTACTCTGGGATGAACAGGTTGGCGCAGGAGAGGAATTTGTGGCGGGCCGCATCAAACCAGTCAGAAGACTGATGACTCAATAAATAAATAAATAAATAAAGAAAAAGTGGTGAACCCAAACACTAAACACTCGAACACACTGTTCGCTTCTCGTGGTCTAGTGGTTAGCGTTGCTGCCCCTGGATCATGGGGTCCCGGATTCGATTCCCGGCCAGCTTGGGGATTTTCTATGCCCAGGGATTGGGTGTTTGTGTTGTCCTCATCATTTCATCGACATCATCATTCGTGATAGTGGCTAGACAGGACTGCGTAAAAAATTGGAGTGTGAAAAAATTGGGACTTTGTACGGTTGCCGATGACCGGCAGTTGAGCGCCCCGTTATACAAACATCGTCATCATCATCGAACAGTACTCAAGAATGGGTCGCACTAATGTTCTGTACTCCCTGTCCTCCGTACATGAGCTACACTTTCTCAAAATGCTCCTACTGTAAGGATGCCGAGCATTCGCCTTCCCTACCACCAACCTGACGTGTTCATTCCATTTCATATCGTTTTGTAAACGCTACGCTTAGATATTTAATAGAAGTGACTGTGCAAAACAGCACGCTACTAAGGCTGTACTGGTACTTTGCAGGATTGTTTCTCCTGCTCAACCGCATTAACTTACATTTTTCCACATTTAGAGCAAGCGGCCGTTGGTTACAGCAACTAGAAATTTTGTCTAAGTCGTCTCGTACACTCCCACAGTCACTCGGCGACGACACCTTCCCGTTTTCCACAGCCTCATCACCAAACAGCTCCCAAAACCAGACAATCTGATGTCCAGAACTGACATCTGACCACAACTTCTGTTTCCTTCATAAGGTTTTTGAATCACGTAGGTGATATTGGCTGTTAGAATGGATAACGCGCTGTATTGCGGACGAGCGTTTTAATTCCAGTTTTTGATAATCCAGAAGTAAACTATGCATCCTACAGAAAGGTGATTCCCTAGGAGAAAGTCACAGATACCTACAGAACCCGTTGCTGTAAATATCTAACAAAATTTTGACGATTCCTAGCAGACGTGGTGAAAGACAGTTGTTGTATGTGGCGTAGCAGATTCCGTATAAATTTACACGTTTCTGGTAAGTCTTCGTTGGGGGCAAACCGTACAATGTATCTGACAACGTCGTCGTAACCGCAGTTACGGATATGAAGTACTACAACAATTTTAAGAGCCCTCTCTGATGACACTTGATTACCATTGTTCTCGTTTTAACATTTTGATTTTGTTGTTGTTCCTATGGCTTTCAGTCAGAAAGCTGATTTAATGGAGCTCTCCATGCCATACAGTAGAGCTGCATCTCCACGGAAAGTATAATGACTGTTGTTTCCCTTTGCTTTCATCAGTCTGCAGCAACAACTTAGCAAGCCTGTGGTGAATGTTGCTACAAGGTTATATCAGTAAGTTCTCTATAATGTTGCCGCTGTACATACTGAAAAGATTGCTGTCCCTCTTCCTGAAGCATGTCAACCTTGTTTTGTGCAGCGTTTGTAAACATTACGAGTTCCACATATTAAACTCTAGTGTAATATATTAAAGCTATTTGTAGGCTGCTGTTAATTCTTCAGTTACAGAGTATATTGGTGAGAAAATTCTGTATATCGTTATAAGTAATTAAATGACGTGTGGGTGGCCAAAGCGTACTTTGTTTGTTGTGGACCTTCTTGTACCGTGAAATGGAAGAACGTCCTCTGCCATAGAAAGCACGATATATGGCTACGCCACTCTGTCTGCGGAGTCTTGTCACGGTACGCTCGGCTCCCCCCGTCGGAGGTTCGAGTCCTCCCTCGGGCATGGGAGTGTGTGTTGTCCTTAGCGTAAGTTGGTTTAAGTTAGATTAAGTAGTGCAAAAGCTTAGGGACCGATGACCTCAGCAGTTTGGTCCCATAAGACCTTACCTCAAATTTCCAAATGTTATATGCAAATGATCTAATAATTTTACCTATCTTGAAACTGTAACTATTTGTTGGTTTCCAATAGCTTGTATTTCAGAATTTTTTAACTTGTAACAGGGTTTTGATAGCACCTCTTTTTAATTTGATTTCACTTACCGAATTTTGGAGTATAGTAGAGTAATAACGTTGCACAAAGACTATTAAGTTCAATACTGACAATATTTTTCTTAACTGTAACAGTTTTTAATTTGAAAGGCATATTTTTTCCTAGATAAATGACGACGTTAGAGCTTGGAACAGTTTTCCACATTTGAAAAAAAACCGTACTTTCAGAGAAAGACTTCAGCACGCTTAAAATGAATACTCCCATTTGAAAATGAAATAAGAAAATTTATTAAGCTTTTATTACAAAGCTAGCTAGAAGCGAAAAATTGAAACGTCTTCCTAGGTGCAAGGCCCTCTCCTGCACATTGGAAAGTACGGTTTTTATGACAAGTAAAGCCCTCTCTGTACATTTCGTCGTTGTTCTGAAGTTTTAGTACAAATTCTGAATCCTTTTGAACTACAAAGAATGACATATAATTCCATTGCACACTTTGTCAGTTAGTAGTAATTCTATGTAGATATGCACATGTTTTTACACTACTGGCCATTAAAATTGCTACACCACGAAGATGACGTGCTACAGACGCGAAATTTAACCGACAGGTAGAAGATGCTGTGATATGCAAATGACTAGCTTTTCAGAGCATTCACACAAGGTTGTCGCCGGTGGCGACACCTACAACGTGCTGACATGAGGGAAGTTTCCAACCGATTTCTCATACACAAACAGCAGTTGGCCGGCGTTGCCTGGTGAAACGTTGTTGCGATGCCTCGTGCAAGGAGGAGAAATGCGTACCATCACGTTTCCGACTTTGATAAAGGTCGGATTATAGCCTATCGCGATTGCGGTTTATCGTATCGCGGCATTGCTGCTCGCGCTGGTCGAGATCCAACGACTGTTAGCATAACATGGAATCGGTGGGTTCAGGAGGGTAATATGGAACACCTTGCTGGATGCCAACGGCCTCGTATCACTAGCAGTCGAGATGACGAGTATCTTATCCGCATGGCTGTAACGGATCGTGCAGCCACGTCTCGATCCCTGAGTCAACAGATGGGGACGTTTGCAAGACAACAACCATCTGCACGAACAGTTCGACGACGTTTGCAGCAGCATGGACTATCAGCTCGGTGACCATGGCTGCGGTTACCCTTGACGCTGCATCACAGACAGGAGCGCCTGCGATGGTGTACTCAACGACGAACCTGGGTGCACGAATGGCACAACGTCATCTTTTCGGTTGAATCCCGGTTCTGTTTACAGAATCCTGATGGTCGCATCCGTGTTTGGCGACATCGCAGTGAACGCACGTTGGAGGCGTATATTCGTCATCGTCATATTGGCGTATCACCCGGCGTGATGGTATGGGGTGCCATAGGTTACACGTCTCGGTCACCTCTTGTTCGCATTGACGGCACTTTGAACAGTGGACGTTACATTTCAGATGTGTTACGACCCGTGGCTCTACCCTTCATTCGATCCCTTCGAAACCCTGCATTACAGCAGGATAATGCGCGACAGCATGTTGCAGGTCCTGTACGGGCCTTTCTGGATACAGAAAATGTTCGACTGCTGCCCTCGCCAGCACATTCTCCAGATCTCTCACCAATTGAAAACGTCCGGTCAATGGTGGCCGAGCAACTGACTGGTCACAATACGCCAGTCACTACTCTTGATGAACTGTGGTATCGTGTTGAAGCTGCATGGGCAGCTGTACCTGTACGCGCCATCCAAGCTCTGTTTGACTCAATGCCCAGGCGTATCGAGGCCGTTATTACGGCCAGAGGTGGTTGTTCTGGGTACTGATTTCTCAGGATCTATGCACCCAAATTGCGGGAAACTGTAATCACATATCAGTTCTAGTATAATATATTTGTCCAATGAGTACGCATTTATCGTCTGCATTTCTTCTTGGTGTAGCAATTTTAATGGCCAGTGGTGTAGATGGAGATGAGTGGTCTAAGCGCGAGAGCTGGCGCACTGACCGGTATCTGCGTGGCGGTGGGCTCCTCGGGCCCCGCCTCCAGCAGCAGCACGGTCCAGTTCTGCCTCTCCGAGAGGCGGGCGGCGAGCGCGGGGCCCGCGACGCCGGCGCCGACGACGATGAAGTCGACGGCGGGCGGGTCTCCCAGCTGCGGCAGCAGCAGCTGCGCGTCGCGGCCCGCGCGCCCGCAAGGGTCGGCCAAGTCGCAGCGCGTCCGCAGCACGTACTCCACCATCGACATGAAGAGCGCGAAGCCCGCGCCGCACGTCCCCGCCAGGAACGCCGTGTCCTCGAACGCGCACTGGCAGCAGCTCACGTCCATCGTCCCGATGCTCTTTACGGCTCTCCTTTAAAGAATCGAGAAATACAGTTACGTCTTTCCTCAGCTTTTATTTTATTGGTCAATGAATCACACGTAATACACGTAACAGACCCTAGATATCCAATATGTATCTTAAAAGTTTTATACACTGTCCAGTGGCTTTTCTAACGAAGGTTGACATAGTACATGTGTAGAATTTCAAGCCGCGCGGGATTATCCGAGCGGTCTGAAGCGCTGCAGTCATGGACTGTGCGGCTGGTCCCGGCGGAGATTCGAGTCCTCCCTCGGGCATGGCTGTGTGTGTTCGTCCTTAGGATAATTTAGGTTAAGTAGTGTGTAAGCTTAGGGTCTGATGACATTAGCAGTTAGGTCCCATAAGATTTCACACACATTTGAACACTTTTTTTAGAATTTCAAGATGCGTATCGCTTATTGTCAAATGGTCAGGCAGGTGTTTTCGATTTGGGCTATTCGGCATAGACAACCGTGGCTTTATATGACATTCAGTCGCCTGAACAATCGGCTCTGGTTCCTTTTTTGGTGTCTTTTGCGAACCTTTTCTGGAGACTGTCCACACATTACAGTACTTTCCTGTATTCTGTACACTATGTTTATTCCATGAAAGAAAAGGAATGCTGCTTTACAAATTAGAATATCCCTACCTACAATTCTCAACTTGTAGGAAAACGCACCTGCGTGATTACGATGTCCTTCTTCTTCTTCTTCTTCTTCTTCTTCTTCTGCAATCCTGGGACGCTTCCTCTGAGTGTGGCGCGTGGTAAACAGCCTAGCAAGAAGACACTGGGAAACCTACGAATCCTGTCCATCTTTTCTGGAAATAACAAGGGACTTGTCTGCTTTTTTTAGATTTTCAAATGGACGTTTCTTTCGATCTGTATTGCTTTTACCAAAACAAATTCGCCATGGGATATCTGATGACGGGGAAGAGCAAGGCAGCATTAACTCAAAAAGTCGGTTTTTGGACTTGTTCAGTTTTTGTAGTAAGCCTCTCATATATAAGACGAATCACCTAAAACTTGCACCGTAGATATTACGGAAATGGAAAGTGATATTGATATGCAGTCTTCACAGAATGGATTGGTAGTCAGGGATTCGTATTATTAGTCAATCAACAGATTCTAATAATACTTAAAAAGTGTATTTTTGTGCAAGCGTACACTTTTTAACTGAAACAATGCCTATTGACATTAACAGACTAAAAGAGACTAAATTAGAACGTTAGTGGTGTTTGCTGCAAGATTATAGTACGAGCCGTTTGCGTGACATCATATTTTGAAAAATTCCCACAGCGATACTTAATACCTGTGGTAGTACACACTAAAGAACAACAAAAGTGAATAAGGAGTTATGTGGATTTTGACCAATAACGAGGCAACTGACGATCACATGTTGTGTTCAAAATGACCGTCGACAGATGCAACATACGCTTCCAATCCGGTATGGAATGACTGCTGCACACGTTCCAGAATTTCACCAGAGATGTCTGAATAGGCTGCAGTAGTACGTCGTTGATATCATCAGACGTAGTTGATATGTCCTTGTAGACAGCATCTTTCAGCTTTCCCCACGGAAAAAACGTCCACAGGCGTTAAATTCGGGGAACAGGTCAGCTGAGGTACTTGTCCTCTGCGTCCAGTCCAACGTTTCGGAAGCAGTTCGTAAAGACATGTTGTAGTATTTCGTGCACTATGAGCTGAACAGGCGTCATATTGGTACCACAGGTTTCTCCTGCTCTACAGAGAAATGTCCTCTAGCGTACGCGCAAGATTGACTGTTAAGAGGCTGTGATACCTGTGCATGTTCAGTGTTTTGTTTAAGAAAAACAGGAATATGAGCCAATGGCTCATTATCCCACACCACACTTTTACACTCCATGGGCGCTGACGTTCCACCTGACGCAGCCAACAGGGATTGCCAACAGACTGATAGCGCATAGCCGGCCGGTGTGGCCGTGCGGTTCTAAGCGCGTCAGTTTGGAACCGCGTGACCGCTACGGTCGCAGGTTCGAATCCTGTCTCGGGCATGGATGTGTGTGATGTCCTTAGGTTAGTTAGGTTTAAGTAGTTCTAAGTTCTAGGGGACTGATGACCTCAGTAGTTAAGTCCCATAGTGCTCAGAGCCATCTGATAGCGCATAAAAATATGCGGTTTCCCTGGCCATGATTGGTAAATGTGGTTTCATCGCCAAAGAAGATGGATGATACATCTGGAGTATCCTGTCTTAATGCCCAGGTTCAAAAGTTAACACGATTCTCATAATCGTTTTCATGCAGCTCTTAATGGAGAGATGTAATAGAAATGGTACCTATGTCGATGGAGAATGTGTAAGACACTTGCGTGACTCAT
This sequence comes from Schistocerca americana, assembly GCF_021461395.2. Classification (NCBI taxonomy): domain Eukaryota; kingdom Metazoa; phylum Arthropoda; class Insecta; order Orthoptera; family Acrididae; genus Schistocerca; species Schistocerca americana. The sequence goes on from NC_060122.1 coordinate 673,586,625, forward strand.
GCCACTTCCTCGTGCGATTGCGAGGGATCTAACTTGCAGATCAACTGCAAAAGCAGCAAGAAAATTAATTTCCCGTTCTTCTCTCATCACTTGTTTCCTTCTATTACGTTGTGTGGCTGTTACACTACCACTTTCACATAACTGTAGAGGTTAATAAATAACTACCGAGCTGGTTGATGGCTGTTGAGGTATCTTGCCGCTTACGTCGTACAAGAACGAACTGCATTCTTTCTACACTTTCCACACACCATGAGCAAGTCGGCTTTTTTATATTGGTAAATCTCATCGTCCACTCAGAACCTACTGCGTGAACTGTCACACACTAACTGATGACCAGCAAATCGCAATGTACTCAGGGAACACACAAGAACACTGTAAGCAAGCACAACAATACCGTACCTAACAACCACGCAGGCTGAGTGGCACAAACATGTATGAAAACTTTTCAAAATACGATACTTTGTAAACGATTCACACTAGAATCCTGCAACAAGCAAGGCAAGGTGAAATGTTCTGCCTGTACTAGTGTTTTAGCTTCACACTCAAGAGGGCTGTGAGCTGGAGCACCATCATATATGGTACCCATATTACCCTTTGTATCACCAAAGGAAATCTTCCAGCAGAGGAGGCTGGGTCAACCACAGGAGGTAGAGATATGTCTTGCATGTGAAGCGTTGTGGGAAGATGGAGTACCATGAAGTCGTCATCAAAAATTTCCGCTCACACATTGCCGCTGGAGCAGTGCTGATGGTTCACTGCCACATATTATATTACAGGGGTTCTCCGTAGCCCACAGCTGGGTGTTACGAAGGTTGCTGATATCATCTTCCATAAACATAGCCTTATCTGTGAAGGCGATGGATCACAGAAGTCCCAGTATTACTGTGGCCCATGTGACGAGCCAGCGACAAAAGCGTCGCTGCGGAGGCAAGTCCATAGGCAACAAGGCTTGCCGGCATTGTGATATGGGTAGTTGTTGTTCTCATGGAGAACGTTCCACATGGCTGCTTGGTGATGGTATTGGGATCACTGTCAGAGATCTCTTATCTCCACTTTCAAGTGGGTGCACCTTCTTTGGTAAGCATTTACAAACCTGTCTTGCTCCTTATCCACACAGGGGTCGTTCCCTGCAGTTTTTCCCTATTTGTCAAATCTCCCTATATACATATGTAACAGCTGTATCTGCCTGATGTTTTGTTAGATTCAGTATTGTTGATGTATACAAATCGTCACCTAAATTTTTTTGTATTGAAAATATTTGCATAGTGAACTGGGCCTAACAGCAAAGAATTAAGAATCCAAGTAATGATTATTACCAAAATTGAAATATAAAATTCAAAATACAGGTCACGACATTAATTTATATACCACCAGTAACTGCAAGACAATATTGCTCAGAAAGAAAAGACTATGTTGTAATTAAGAACAAACTGAATATGGGAGCAAATTGCTTTAGATGTGCGCGCAGACCAAATCACGTTCATAATGATTTCAGTTTTTTCAACAATGCGTACTATATTAAGAACTTATCACAAAATAAATCATTATAGATAGTTCTCCTAGTAACAGTAATAAAGGAAGTAGGTTACAGTACACTTGTTCGCCCACTGTATGAATACTGCTCACCGGTGTGGAATCCATACCAGAAAGGGTTGATAGAAGAGATAGAGAAGATCCAAGGGAGAGCAGCGCGCTTTGTTACAGGATCATTTAGTAATCGCGAAAGCGTTACGGAGATGATAGATGAACTCCAGTGGAAGACTCTGCAAGAGAGACGCTCAGTAGCATGGTACGGGCTTTTGTTGAAGTTTCGAGAACATACCTTCACCGAGGAGTCAAGCAGTATATTGCTCCCTCCTACGTACTCGCGAAGAGGCCATGAGGATAAAATCAGAGAGATTAGAGCCCACACGGAGGCATACCGACAGTCTTTCTTTCCACGAACAATACGAGACTGGAATAGAAGGGAGAACCGATAGAGGTCCTCAAGGTACCCTCCGCCACACACCATCAGGTGGCTTACGCAGTATGGATGTAGATGTAGATTAATTTTGAGTACACAGGATTTGCAAAAGGCTTAGTACATCACAAAACATTATATACTTTGGCGACTGATGACCTCAGAAGTTAAGTCGCTTAGTGCTCAGAGCCATTATATACTTTGAGGTCGTACGGTTTACAAAGGCTCTACATTTCGATCCACGTCAAAGAATACGGAAACGGAAAGTTTGAAGGACCTGAGCCTGTACGAGGGATTGTAAAACTTAAAAGGAGGCTCTTGAAGAAGAGGGAAAGGACGAAAAAACTGGAGTGCAGCGAGATGAGCTACAAAATTGCACTGCTTTTGTGTTCTTTCATCTAATAGTAATTTAATAAAGCAACACTTGATAGTTGCAGCTGAATATCTGTGTCCACTTCAGGTAGAACAGTTTCGCATGGTGCCGTTACATGCTTTCGAAACAAAAATGGCTCTGAGCACTATGGGACTTAACTTCTGAGGTCATCAGTCCCCTAGAACTGAGAACTACTTAAACCTAACTAACCTAAGGACATCACAAGCATCCATGCCCGAGGCAGGATTCGAACCTGCGACCGGAGCCGTCACGTGGTTACAGACTTAAGTGCCTAGAATCGCTCGGCCACACCGGCTGGCGCTTTGCAAACACTTGCAAAATTTTTGTAACGACTGTTATAAGTTCTTTAGCGCTTTATGAAAGTTTAATATCACAGGCACACAGTTAGCGTGACATTCTTAGCAGTGTTGTCGAAAGTGTAGAAAATACGTACAGATTAGCCACGCATTTTATGAGTTTGTGTCTCTACAGACTTAGCGCCCGTCAGGTTGGGAAATAAATCAAGATTCGTAGCGCAAGTGAATGCAACTTGAAGTAACTGATCTGCAGGACGACAGAGAACATGAAGATATAAAGATTTCTCCAAGCATTTCCGTCAGGATCGATCTCTCCATTTACACGTATCTCCACACAGATCCACATTCCATTCCAAGTGCAATACTCGTTGTCCGCAGGCCTGCGCTCATCAACTGCTCAAGGAAGAAGTTTACTGTGACTTCCTGACAGCTTCCATACCTCAGAATCCGCTGTAGCATCATTCTACACCATTGATACATTGATACATTTATGAGGGCACACCCAGCAAGTGCACCCAGTGTCCTTTCTCTTGGAGGTCAATCCCTTTTCGCGACTGGCCGCTATTCTCGGTGCACCTGAAAATGTCAAATGGCTCTGGGTTCTAGAAGCCTTCAGCAATGTCGTATCTTCAATTCGTGATTTTTTTTCTCGTTTTACCAGTGTCAAGCAGGAATATATAGATATATAGAAAGTGTTCACAAGTATCTGAACGATACCTTCCTGAGAGCAAGATAACACAGGGCGTATCAAAAAGAATCATTCAATTAAAAAAAAAGTCACCACTATTATGTTATTTGAGATTTGTGTGTGAGCAACATGCTTCTGGAAAGAGCAAACTCTGGAGTTTTACATAGTTCCACTAGGTAGCAGCAGAGTGCGCCCACTTCAGTTCTAGCACGTTGTTTGTGTAAAGGCAAATCGCCGGGCCGTCCCCGCGTGTCTGACACAGAACGCATCAGCCATTTTTACAGGTAGCATATATCTCGATATGCTTGAGAGGTTTATTTTCCCACAATTGGAGACTGATTCGAACGACTCCGTTTACCAACAGGATCGGGCACCGCCAAGCCTTACATTCTTGGCCTCCAAAGTCGCCGGACCTGACTGTATGTGATTATTTCTTGTGGGGGTTTTAAAAGACTGTTTATGTGCCTGCGTTACCAACAACAGTGAATGAACTGTGACATCGCATAACAGCAGCTGTGGACGCTGTAACTCAAGTCACGTTCGCTGAAGTGTGGGAACAATTTGAATATCACATTGACATATACCATGATTCTGAAGGGGGCATATCGAACACCTATGAAAAGCTGTGACAAAAACTTCATCAAAAACTAAAATTCATTGTACATGGTTATTAGTTTCAAAAATATAGACGTGCCAGATCGGATGATTCTTTTTGATATACCCTGTATACACACATCCATACTCGGATAAAAGTACATCGTAGGTGGTAGTCCTGAGTGGGAATGAGCTTGAAAAGACGTATGTTAGACGTATAGGCAACCTTGGAGAGCGTGTAATCAGAGTAGGGAATAAAATTTCATCACTGCCTTTCAGAATTACAAACGATTGAATAGGGATGCTGCTTGGCTCCTACAGTGTTAAAATTATAAATCCAGATAGCCTTAGACTTGTGAGGTAGGAAATGTGTAGGAATTGGTATTCAGGTAAGAAAGGGTCATCAGTATTTGTACACCTTGTTCTTCGCAGATGATCATGTAGTGGTGCGAGTGATACACTGTCCAGTCATATTAATGTGATCTCCTATAAAAAGCCAGAAAAACCACTTTTTGCAGTGCAATACGTGCAGGAAGAGGTTCAGGAAGTTTCCGACAGGCATGTGACCCGCTGCTCTAGGTTTCTCGGTTGGGGACCCATGGTGCTAACAGTGTGATCGAAGGTGACCTCACAGATCCTCAATTGGGTTTAAATCTGGGGAATCTGGCGGCCAGGGGAGTGTGATACACGCATCTTGGTGCTCTTCAAATCACGAACGTACACTGTAAGCTTGTGGTACGTTGCATTTTTCTGCCGGTGGATACAGTCATGCTAAGAAAAAACAAATTGCATGTTCGGGTAGACGTGGTTCTCAAGGAAAGATGCATACTTGTGTTGATCCATTGCGCCTTTCAGAATGACGAGATCACACAGGGGATGCCACGAAACCATTCCCCAGACCATAAAGCTCCCTCGTAATTGTAGGGGTTTGTTTTTAGACTTTTCACGCAGTACACGCCAACGATCATCTGTCCGATGGAGCATAAAACGTGATTCGTCTGAAAAGGCACCTATCGCCACTCAGTGGACGTGAGTTGTGGTATTGGGGTGCAAATTCCAGCCTCCGTCACCGGCGAACAGTATCCGCCATGAACCAGGCGGCTGCTGCGGATGCGCATGCGCAGCAACGTTCGCTGAACGGTCGTCGAGGAGACGCTGTTGGTAGCCTCTTAGCTCATCTGGGCTATCAGCTGCTGAACAGTTGCACGTCTGTTCTCTCGTACATCTCTCAGCAACTGTCGTTCACCCCAGTCATCTATGGCTCGTGGTGCACCACAGTAGCCTCGGCGCTGGTTTTGGATGTGGCCATTTTGATATGCCCGGCATACTTTAACCACGAAGGCTGTCAAACGTTTTCAGAACTTAGCCGTGTCGGATACGCTTCATCCTTCTCCCGAAAGCCTGTGATTATGCTCTTTTGGATACCAGATAAATCACTCTGTTTCCTCATTGCGATACCGATTGCACTGTTTACCGCCCCCCTCCTCCCCCCCTCCCCCATACACTTTTGCTAATGCTGCCGACTGCCGTCTGTGAGTGGTTATTGCACGTAGAAGACTAACATAGGCGGGGATCACATCGCCGCGCGGGATAAGCCGAGCAGTCTATGGCGCTGCAGTCATGATGGACTGTGCGGCTGATCCCGGCGGAGGTTCGAGTCCTCCCTCTGGCATGGGTGTGTGTCTTTGTTCTTAGGATAATTTAGATTAAGTAGTGTGTAAGCTTAGGGAATGATGACCTTAGCAGTTAAGTCCCATAAGATTTTACACACATTTGAACATAAAAAAAATATTAGAAGAATGTGATAAGTGGGGACTGAAACCATATTTTCATAAAGCTGAAAACCTACGCAGTGAAGAAAATGAAAGAAACGTAATAGTAGAGGACCAGCACATCAAGGGATGTACGAAATTTAAATATCTGGGCGGCATTCACTCGGAAGACGTAGCAAGTAATTGGGAAATACAGCAAAGACTAGCCCATGGGAAAGTAGCAATCCAGAAATGGCTCTGAACACTATGGGACAGCAATCCAAAAGCTAAACCCTTTGTTATGATGCTCTAAGATACGGTTGAAAGTAAAGAAGATGTTCTATACAAGCACTGTAGCGCCTGTAACGATTGGTGGATGCGAGTGCTGGGACCTTAGTGGAAAAAAATGAAAACAAAGTGAGAGTTGTAGGCATGCATTATCCCAGAAGATCGTGTAGAATATCAGCGAAACCACGCAAGAAATACAACGATCAGAGAAATGACCCACACTCAAGAAAACATCACAAATAGAACAGAAGAACAGCAGCTCGCCTGGTGTGGACAAACAATGCGAATGACAGATGGCAAGAAAAGATCTTGATGTGCCTTCCTCAGGGAAGAAGAAGAAGAGGGACCGAAAAATGCTAGTTATTCGGGGTAAAGGATGCCATGAAAAAAAGAGAAGTAGAAGAAGATAAGGAAGCATGGGAAGATAGAAAGCGATGGTGACAGATGTGAGGGATGCAGCGACAGCTGTAGGAAATGCACAGGAGAGACAGAGAGAGAGAGAGAGAGAGAGAGAGAGAGAGAAGGGGAGAGAGACAGTGATGGCAGGTAGTATCGGCAGGCTTGGTGGTTAATAGATAGTTTTTCAATAGTGTTGTATACTACTTTGTAAAAAAAAATGGTGGCCAGTTTCCTCCATCCCTTGCGACTGACAGATGGCAAAAAAAGATCTTGATGTGCCTTCCCCAGGGAAGAAGAAGAAGAGGGACCGAAAAATGCTTGTTATTCGGGGTAAAGGATGCCATGAAAAAAAGAGAAGTAGAAGAAGATAAGGAAGCATGGGAAGATAGAAAGCGATGGTGACAGATGTGAGGGATGCAGCGACAGCTGTAGGAAATGCACAGGAGAGACAGAGAGAGAGAGAGAGAGAGAGAGAGAGAGACAGTGATGGCAGGTAGTATCGGCAGGCTTGGTGGTTAGTAGATAGTTTTTCAATAGTGTTGTATACTACTTTGTAAAAAAAAAATGGTGGCCAGTTTCCTCCATCCCTTCCTTTTTCACGAATATAGCATGAGTTGCTCCCATCATCCTTACTGCTGTCCTGGATACACACTCTCGTCTATCCATATTCACCAACTACCCCACTGACAATTCTTCCTACCAAATGCTGTATGTAAACTGCTCCCTACACTGAGTTACACAATTTGCAGTCTGTGTGTTCATTACTAACAAGGTTTAGTGTTGTCCATGTGCACATTATACACAAATTATAAGTTTACATTATCAGTTAACAGTATAAATCTGTTAAACAATTGTAGAAATATTGACAATGAAGAGAAACATTTTTAATTGCAATTTCAAGTAAGACATTTTACATCGAAGACTAACTACTATGCACGATCAGTGGCATACTACGACTTGACTGTCAGTGGTACGAACGTAGTACACTGCGCTGTAAGGCTCATAGCAAGGAAGCAATGTATGTTTACTTGCTATGAGCGATTAGATACCTTAAGCTCTTGAGTAACAAAAGCCACAGGCGACTTTTCCCATGATCGGAACGGCACAGGAGTAAGTTCAGGGGGAAGAGACATGTACTTATTAATTTGCAAAGTAAGGAGAGAGTGGAGTGTTTAGACATGTGAGCAACAAGCATGTAAGTCAGACTCACACGAAATTTCCCATTGTGAGTTCATTGGATTTTATATGAATGAGTCGCAGAGGCGGAGACATGAGTGCACGCTGTCGCGTTGGTATATAAAGCTAAAGCTTTTGCTAAAGTTCCGTCAGTGTCGAGCGACCGCCGTGTCATTCGCTGCTGATGGCGTAATTCGGTTGTGGTATGGAGGACGTAGGCGTCAGCACAGTGCCCTCCCAGCTTTTATCATTCACCTAGAGCTCGGATCTGCTGCTAATCACTTAAGTAACTCCTTGACTAGCATCACGAGGCTGGGATCATCCCGTTCCAGTCGACCCACCAAGGAAAACTCCCTGGCAGTATCGACATCCACATCTACATTTATACTCCGCAAGCCACCCAACGGTGTGTGGTAGAGGGCACTTTACGTGCCACTGTCATTACCTCTTTTTCCAGTTCCAGTCGCGTATGGTTCGCGGGAAGAACGACTGCCGGAAAGCCTCCGTGCACGCTCGAATCTCTCTAATTTTACATTCGTGGTCTCCTCTGGAGGTATTAGTAGGGGGAAGCAATATATTCGATACATCATCCAGTAACGCACCCTCTCGAAACCTGGACAGCAAGCTACAGGGCGATGCAGAGCGCCTCTCTTGTAGAATCTGTCACTTGAGTTTGCTAAACATCTCCGTAACGCTATCACGCTTACCAAATAACCCTGTGACGAAACGCGCCGCTCTTCTTTGGATCTCCTCTGTCAACCCGACCTGGTACGGATCCCACACTGATGAGCAATACTGAAGTATAGGTCGAACGAGTGTTTTGTAAGCCACCTCCTTTGTTGATGGACTACATTTTCTAAGGACTCTCCCAATTAATCTCAACCTGGCAGCCGCCTTACCAAGGATTAATTTTATATGATCATTCCACTTCAAATCGTTCCGTACGCGTACTCACAGATATTTTACAGAAGTAACTGCTATCAGTGTTTGTTCCGCTATCATATAATCATACAATAAAGAATCCTTCTTTCTATGTATTCGCAATACATTACATTTGTCTATGTTAAGGGTCAGTTCCCACTCCCTGCAACAAGTGCCTATCCGCTGCAGATCTTCCTGAATTTCTCTGCAATTTTCTAATGCTGCAACTTCTCTGTGTACTACAGCATCATCCGCGAAAAGCCGCAACGAACTTCCGACACTATCTACTAGGTCATTTATATATATTGTGAAAAGCAATAGTCCCACAACACTCCCCTGTGGCACGCCAGAGGTTACTTTAACGTCTGCAGACGACTCTCCATAGAGAACAACATGCTGTGTTCTGTTTGCTAAAAACTCTTCAATCCAGCCACACAGCTGGTCTGATATTCCGTAGCTCTTACTTTGTTTATCAAGCGACAGTGCGGGACTGTATCGAACGCCTTCGGAAGTCAAGGAAAATGGCATCTACCTGAGATCCAACTTGTTTTCCGCTATGGAATACAGTGATGCGTTACTTTCCATGGACAGTTTACGCTTCCTTTGACATAGTGTGCCTCTGCCTCACAGGAAATCAGTTTGAGAAAACCATAGACCATGAAAATACGTCTTCTGTATGCTACAGATATCATGATTCCCTCTACGAGAATTTGTCTACTATAATCGCTAGAATGAAGTCGCAATTAAAGGCACTGACGTTTCGCAAATTGTACACACTACCTGCTTTATTTAAAAAAAAAGAACTGATCTGGATCATTCACTACACTTTTCTTAATTAGATTACCACTGTAAGTGAGTAGCCTTTACTTGTGTGTGTGTGTGTGTTATCGTAAGTACAGACCTGGGAATGTGAAGTGACAACCTAAATACGCTACTGAGCTCAAAGCCACATCACTTCTATGAAACTGAAAAAAAATCCTCTCTCTCTCTCTCTGTCTCTCTCTCTCTCTCTCTCTCTCTCTCTCTCTCTCTCTCTGTGTGTGTGTGTGTGTGTGTGTGTGTGTGTGTGTGTGAGAAAACCGATTTCATTCATGCGCACATAAATGAGCAAGCCAGTAATTTCACGCTCAGTAGATTTGGTCAGTGCGAACTGTTTGAAAAAAGCTTAACTGTATAAAAAAAACCAAACTATAATTTCGACCTTTATAAGAATGTAACCCGAAACACACGAAAATTTCTGCACTCACATATGGCCCTGGTAAAATAAATAAACTGACAGAACCTACATTGCGCAAAGAAAGCGAAACAGTCACTTATTACGAATCTCACCTGCAAAATGAAGTACAGGCAGAAACAGCAAGACTCGGCAACAATGGAAGAAATACTGCTAAAAACTAACTACAGTTCGTCCAGGAAAACTGCGTTCATATTCTTGACACAGAATGTCAATGAAACACATGACTCAACTTCAAGCTCCGTAATTTCAGTTCGGAAGGAACTTATACAAAAAAGTTATAGACTCTATTATGAAAATTCATTTAATGTAACAACTTCCATGGTACTGTAAATTAAGTCAGAAGATCAATCAAACAATAGAATAATTATCAAAAACTCGGATGTGAAGAGGGTGAAGTAGATCAACAATACATGTCTACAAAAATAAAAATAAATAAAAATAAATCCTTTACCGCGGTCCCACCCGCTCGGGCATGGGCGTGTGTGTTGTTATTAGCATAAGTTAGTTTAAGTAGTGTATAAGTCTAGGGAGCGATGGTCCCTTAGGAATTCACACACATATGAAAATTTGAACACACACTTTACCTCATCATATAATACCTTGTTCTTCATTTCAGAACTTGTTTTATGTCTGAATTCTATCCAACCATTGTTCTGAGTCATCAATTCTCCTCGTAATAAATCTACAACTCACATAGGTCCCAAAGTGCGTCAATACATTGCACTGTACGTTCAACGAAACCCCGCCTCCTGCACACCGCGGCTTTCCACTATTGACTGTCAAAGATGCTACGACTCCACGGTGCTGCTATCGCAGACACAAGTACTACTGTCTAGCAACTGTTTCACTGACCACAGTTCTTCAAATATATAATTTTTCTTCATAAATATTAACACATTCGATAAAATCATCAAAAAGTAGTTACCTTACACCACTTTCTTCAGCTCTACAGCTAGTGGTGCAAAGCCCTTTCTACAGAAGAAGAAGGATGGATCTTAACGCTTTTGGACGTACTACGCGTTGCTGCCCTACTTTTGGATCTTCAGGTTATCTGTAGGCCATACCAAAAACGGCAATCTAATAAAAAAAATGTAGTGATTGACTATCGCATCTCTTTCTCTGCTTATTCACAAATCGTGTAAAAGGACTCAACAAAATGTGTGACCAACTTTAAATTTTCATGGCTGCGTTGGTGTCCAGGGGACGGCCACACATCCACCGCAGTGTCCGGTTACTGTTCTGTTAAATTCCTGCTAATTGACTAAATTATAAGCCGAATATGGTTGGTGAAATAAAAACGTCCTCCATACAGCGTGGTCACTGTTTAATAAATAAAAATTTTTATTTCACTCATGCTTAATGCTGTGAATGCAACGACAGAGCGATCCACGGGGTCAATCAAGAATTCCCTGCATACGCTCTGCTGAACACCGTGCGGCTGTTAAGAGTTGAAGTCCACCAAAACCAGTGAGAAACTTTTCTAAGTCCACAAAATCGTACAGAAATTTTAAAAGTTCGTAGAAATGTTGCATGAAATATGTCACGTTTGGTCACGACTGGCACGCCACACGTTCGCACAGATCGGACCTCTATTGACCTGACCGAGGCCAATATGTGTACCATCTTTAAGTAGCCTTCCAACTGTCGTTGCGAAACGAACAAACGGCATTCACTAAACATAATGCTGTTAAAATCATACATGTAAACATTTTACATAACTTCGTTTACGCACTGATACCTTTGACGTGGTAGAGCATGACATCTGGAGTGCCTTTTGTAGATAAATCTTGCACAATGTCTCTCGTCAGTCATACGCGGATATTTGACCGAAAAAACTATATTAAACTTATAGCCACCAAAAATTTTATTCATCAACTACACAAGAGTATTACCAGACTTTACGTGGTGGTATTGGCTTTTTGCTGTAGCTCTTAGTTTATGAGTTATTTGCGTCTCATTATAATGAATCATTACTGCTTTAATAAATTTTCACAGTTCGCGCTTAAGCTGACAGTCTCGCAGAGCGACCCAGTGGTTTGTTCATCCCATCGAGATCTGTACACGGTTACTCTGACTCTTGCGGACAAACCGCGGGAGAAGTTCGTTAAGAGGACAAGGAACAAATAAAATGCAATAGGTACGTAGAACGTGGAGTAAACACCGTACTCTGCTCGTGTAATTGTGTGATGACTAAAGAAAAAGATCTTTTCTGCTTGATCACCCCCTGCTACTCACTTGTGGTTGCGGTGTAGATAGCCATTGGCTCATACTGTTAGTAAAGAAATTTGGTTTCTGTGCGTCGCAGTGGGTGAATGTGGTGAGCAAAAATCCGTGAAATATGGAGCAATAAATACTCTTAGGAAAAGCTATACGCTCTGTCACTTGCGGACTTTATCGTACATATGAAAATGCGTCTATTGTATCATTCGTCTGATATTGTACGATGCTTGTGCGGCTTCGTCACTCAGACTTTAATAAAGATGTGTAACATCAAGGAGGTCAGTTTTCAATCTCTCAGTACGTTTTTGTGAATGACACTTCACCTACGATCGACAGAGACACGAAAAAGAATCTAGATACACTCAAAGATAAAAATACCCGTAACTAACAAATGAATAATCGAACAGTAAACTACAGTGATTTCGGATAAACATTTCGCTTATTCTTCGTGGGTATAATCCTTTTCATAATTTAGTGCGTTTTCGTGAATCACTTTGCTTATTCTTCTGTTGCATATTGACCACGTCCTAATATTACTAAAGTATCAGTAGCCCCTTGATGTCACCACCGGTAAAATATGTCTGCGTAACGTAATGTTAATGCCAGTATGAATGGAACAGGGTGAGGATTGTTTAGGCGAGTATATTCACTAATACCGTAAAGTGCAAAAGTCATAGAGAATATAGCTTTTTCCAAAAGAACTAAGTGTTGCACATCTCGCGTTTTACTGATTTATCTGCCAACCACAATCACACTTGCACCCAGGCTAGGCGGCTATGCGGGTAGCAGCGGTGTGTGGCGTGAAATGGACGGTTTTTTAGTTTAGAGGGTCTCGTCGAAACACAGAGAGGGCTTCAGTCTCAAAGGTGCAGCTCGAACATTGAAAGAACGTTGATCTATGATCCATCGGTATCTGTAAATTGTCGTAGCTGTGTTGGGAAAGTATCAGAGCGCCAAACGCTATTAGAAACTACTGATGCTCAAATCTTTATAGGCGCTGAAGCCGAAAATAAGTTCAGCCGAAATTTTTACGAAGGACCTAAAGGTGTTTAGAAAGGATAGGCTAAACACAGTTGGTGGTGGCGTATCTGTTGCTATAAACAGTAGTTTATATTGTAACGAAACTGAAGTAATAGTATGCCGAAAGGTCATTCTTGGCAACCGGCATAAAATAATAATTGCATACTTTAACTGACCTCCCAACTCAGATGATACAATTGCTGAAAGATTCAAGGAAAACTTGAATCTAATTTCAAAAACGTAAATTTAAGGTATAGTTGGTGGTGACTTCAATTTACCCACGATACGTAGGCGAAAATACATGTTTGAATCCGGAGGAAAGTACAAGACGTAATCCGAAATCGTACTAAAGGCATTTTATGAAAATTATTTCGAGCAGTTGGCTCATAAGCCCACTCGAATAGTAAACGATTGTGCAAACACACTTGACCTCTTGGTAACAAATAATCATGAGCTAATAACGAGCATCAAAACAGATACAGGGATTAGTGAACACAGGGTTGTCGTAGTGAGAGTGAATACCGTAAATCTCAAATCCTGCAAAAATAAACGAAAAATAAACCTATTAAAAAAACGGATAAAAATTCGCTTTATGCCTTCCTGAGAGACAATCGGCACTCCTTCCAAATTAATTATGTAAGTATAGACCAGATGTGGCTTGAAATCAAAGAAATAGTACCGAAAGCAATTGAGAGATTTGTACCAACTAAATTAACAAACGACAGTACTGATCTCTCTTGGTGCACAAAACGGGTCAGAACATTATTGCAGAAACAACGAAAAAAGCATGCCAAATTTAAACGAATGCAAAATCCCCAAGACTGGCTATGTTTCACAGAAGCACGAAACTTAGCATGAATTTTCATCCGAGATGCTTATAATAGGTTATACAACCAAAATTTGTCTCGAAACCTGGCAGAAAATCCAAAGAGACTCTGATCGTATGTAAAGTATGCTAGCGGCAAGACACAATCAATGCCTTCCCTGCGCGACAGCAATGGAAATACTACCGATGACAGTGCTCGAAAGCAGAGTTACTAAACACAGCTTTCCGAAATTCCTTCATCAAAGAAGACGAGGTAGATATTCCTGAATTCGAATCAAGAACAGCTGCCAAATGAGTAACGTAGAAGTAGATAACTTCGGAGTAGTGAAACAACTTAAGTCACTTAATTAGAGCAAGTCTTCCAGTCTAGAGGGTATACCAATTAGGTTCATTTCAGACATCGATGTGCAGCAGGATTCTGGAACATACGAGGGTCGTTCAATAAGTACTGCCCCACATTTATTCCTCAGGACATATTTATTGTTAAGAGTCAGAATTTGGTGATAATATACATCAGCCTGTCTTATTTTTCTACGTAGTCTCCATCACGTTCTATGGCCGTAAGGCCAACATTGTGGAAGGGCATGTCTTCCCTGCTGGTAAAAGCTCTTGTCCTATGGGCGTAGCCATGTTTTCACCGCTTTACTGACACTCTCGTCATCTTCAAAGTGTGCTTCCCGTAGAGAATCTTTAAGTAGCCCAAAGAGATGGAAGTCCGTGTGTGACAGGTCTGGACTGTAGGGTGGATGAGGCCTTTCTTTGAATCTGTGGTCCGCTGTGGACATTCGTGGAACCTATTATGAGCACCTCTTTGAATATCCGGGAGTCTCGATCATTGCAGACCACTTCCAATGCTGATCGACAACTGTAGAGCGAATTGTCGAGTTGTGACCCGCCGGTCGGTACGAATAATGGCATCCGCAAGATTCAACATGTCTGGAGCAGTGGCTGTGACAGGGCGTCCCGAGCGTGGCTGATCGTAGAACTCTATTTCTGCATTTTCTGAGGCTGCAACTTTCTTTACCCATCGCCCAGCTATACTCCTATCAACTGCAGCACCGTCATACACTACACACAAACGTTTATGGGTGTTCACTACGGTTTCTTTTTCTGCACACAAGAATTCAATAACAGCACACTTCTTGTAACGTGAGTCGTATGTAGACGCCATTTTTACGCTGTACTACGGCTCAGCCATCTGCCAGAACGGCTCGAAACTTCACCGGCGCGCAGAAAAAACATTAAATGTGAAGCACCAACAAGGACGTCTGTCTATGTATATTAATGGATTTTTTTAAAAAGAAGTCGGGCATATTACTTATTGAACGATCCTCGTATGCAATGTTCGAGTATTATGAATTATCCCGAAGAGAACGGTCTACTGACACGCAGCCCACATGGATTTAGAAAACATCGTTCTTGTGAAACACAATTAACTCTTTACTCACACGAAGTGTTGAGTGCTATTGACAAGGGTTTTCAAATTGATTCCGTATTTATAGATTTACAGATGGCTTTTGACACCGTACTTCACAAGCGGCTTGTAATCAAATTGCATGCTTATGGAATATCGTCTCAGTTACGCGACTGGAGTCTTGATTTCCTGTCGAAGAAGTCGCAGTTGGTAGTAATTGACGGAAATTCGTCGAGTGAAACGGAAGTGATTTCTGGTGTTCTCCAAGGTAGTGTTACAGGTGCTCTGCGGTTCCTTATCCATATACACGATTTAAGAGACGATTGCCGGCTGTGTTGGAGATTTTCTCCGCTCAAGGACTGGGCGTTGTCTTCATCATCATGTCATCCCCATCGACATGTAAGTCGCAGAAGTGCGTCAACTAAAAAGACTTGCACCAGGCAATCGGTCTACCCGCGAGAGGCCCTAGTCACACGACAGTTCACTTTTACCCATCAAAATGTGGAAGAAACACGTTGAGGACTCTATCACCATTATACTGCATCGTGAATGAAACATTAGGAACATTTTCATGTATACTGTGAAGTTCGTAAGTCATATACTATTAACTTTGCCTAAGAGCATTCCCGGATTTTTCTCACCACACTCACTTACTGCCATGCACTGCGACAAAACTACCTTAGTAACAGGATAACTGCATTCATAATATCCTTAATGAGATATACGTCTGTGTGCATCTCGTATCTAGAATGGTACTCGTGCCTTCTCCCATGACATATAATCTGACCCGGGCAACGCAGGGTTTCTCAGCTACTATTAAAAATAAAAATGAAAATTGTGCGTACAAATAAATACGACGTAGTGGCATGGACGGAACTCCTGCGCAATAAATTTAACCTTCAGATTTAACTCTTTCGCAGTTTCATTTCGGTCATACTTCGCTGAAGAACATCACAGTCGATTCGTTTTCCTACTACTGTACATATGATGGTAGCGTTGCGTGTACAATGACATCGACGTACACACGAGACTGAAGGCTGAGATTCCTTGCTTTTTTGAAATTATGCACTTGTTGCTTTTTAATAGCTCGCTGCCGTTGAATATGGTATGTGTACATGTCTGCAACAAGTAAATAAATGCGATTCATTGGATGAAATGGACTTCATTGTGTCTGTATGGTTGCATGACGTACAAGTAGCACAACGAGTTAGGAACCGAGCTACAGACGGTGATGAAAGGGTTGGTGAGAAATGAACCAAACCATTTAGTTTATAACCAGATCGTAGTGGGAGAACCAATCACACAGCTGAAAACTTTTGACTAGCTAGACAGTCTACCAGAGTGATGAGTTACGACTTTATATGATAGAAGCAAATGGCCAGTATGGCGGCCACTCTGTGTGCGCCCGAACTTTTGCCCGGACCGCGCGTTAGCAGACCATATGATGCTTGACAGCTCTCGAATGTATCAATACAGGTACGGAATATGTACTAATTTGCTTCAAGATTGATTTCCAGGCGATGGTGTCAAGTATATAATTTTGTTAAGAAACAGACAGTATGGAATAGCGTGTTTCATTAACCCGCAAGTGCTAACACGCACCCAAACAACGACGTCATATTAACACAAGACCCTAAATACCACGCAGATATTATAACCGCACAGTCCAATTCAAATATTCACTTCTCCAGAACTTCACTTCTACTCTTCTGAAGTCCACAGAAGGTCTTCTGGTGGGAAAGTTATGGCTTAGGCACAGCATAGGCGCTCCAGTAGGAAACTTTCGTTCTGCCATGAGGTGTAAGCTATGATGAAACAGTTCAAACAACTTACGGGAATGCGGTCTAGTGACGTCTTCGATAATCTACGACATTTGAACAAATGAACATCCCGCCATTTTGAAGGTAGAAGTGCCACGAGCAGCGACAAGACGTTTTAATACTTTGTTTTTTACCTTTAATCTTCTTGTACGAGTTTAAATCTTCTACCCACTAATGGGTTAATTACTTGTAGTAGATTTCGTGCCACCTGTTGCTGTTAACTAAATAGCGTTTTTTTTAAATATGTTGTTTCATTTATTTATTTATTTAAATAAGACATAAAATTAGGCCCGAAGGAAATGTGGCCATCGTAAAGTCTGCCGGTACTCGCCTTTGTTGGCCAGGTTTCTGAAATGAAGACTACTACTGCAGCAGTGTGTTGGTAGGACATCTTTACAGTTTCTCGATATCGTTCCTTCAGTCGCGGTACGTTATCCAGCAGGTGCAACTCTCGCGATGGGTAGCCCCAAGGAAGGTGTAGAGCCAGTCGTAGAGCCCTATTCGGAATGCGATGCAGTCGTCTGATGTGGAAGTGGGCAGCGTTGCTCCATGCAAATGCTGCGTACTCGAGGAGAGGTTACAAACAAGAAAACCGGCGTGGCTGGACATCGTAGAGTGTTTGTTAAGCATTGAGTATACGCCCCTGAGTTGTCCATGGGCCCTACAACGTTCTACTTTTGTGCATTGATGCCACGTTAGGCATCTCTCCAGTGCAACGCAAAGGTATCGACAGAAAATGCCCAGTTTACGGCTCTCTTCGTAATGAAGATGTCCTTTGTCTTGCATGGATAGAAACCTAGCCGCTATTTCCAATCGCCGAGTGGATTTATCACTATCTGTGCATTAAGGCTGTTGGTGTACGAGGCCGAGTCATCAGAGTGCTCTTCACCCATGGTGTTGTGAGGATGTCTGCTATATGCAACGTATATAGGACCGGGCCAAGAACCGACCCATGTGGTACACCGGCGAGCAGCGAGAAAAAACTTGCAAGGAAATTTAAAATAATTGATTAGTGAAAGCAGTTAAGATCTCAGAATATCTCATTTATTAAAATGACCGGTTTCGCAAATTTAATTGACCGCCATCAGATTATGAGCAGGTGGCGAAGTGGTGAACAGCTGTAAGTGGCCACAAAAGTAACTGTAACGGTGACCACACGCAGCTGTTCATCACGCCGCCAGCTGCATCCAAATGATGCTCTTAGTATGATGATGGCCGATTAAACATACCAAAACCGTTCAGTTTAATAACTGAGATATTCTGCGATCTTGACTGTTTTTACTAAGTGATCATTAAGAACAGAGCGCTGGTACCTTCTTAGCATGTAGGTTAAAATTATGAAATTTATACCGTCGGTAGATGGGCTCCGGCGATCAAGAACATACATATCGTAAACAGCTAGCACTACCATACAACCAAAGATGATCAACGTCAGGAGCTGTCGATAGTGAATATTAATTACAAAGAGTCAGCAAGTAGTACTAACTCTGTCTCTCTGTTGTTTTATCAGGGACAGAGCAGGATTTCGAACAGTACTTAAGCAAAAATCTCCATCTACATGTATGAGATCACTTGTCAGTTTAGTCTCAACTGTTTCCTTAATAACACTACCCCAGTAGCTGGAAGTGTACGTCAGAATATCTGGGTTGTAACACTCTGTAAGATGACCGGTACTGAAGCAATGTTTTGCAATAGCACATTTGCTCGTCTGTTATAAGTGCGTCACACCAGTGAGCAGTATTCAAGCAGTGGGCGAACAATTGTACTGTAACCTACTTCCATTGTTTTCGGATTGCATTTCCTTAGGACTCTCAGTCTGGCATCTGCTTTACCGACGATTAATTTTGTATAGTCACTCCATTTTAAATCACTCCTAATGCGTACTCCCAGATAATTTATGGAATTAACTGCTTCCAGTTTCTGACCAGCTATATTGAAGTTAAAGGATAAAGGATCTTTCTTTCTATGTGATCGCAGCACATTACACTTGTCTACATTGAGATTCAATTGCCATTCCCTACACCATGCGTCAATTCGTTGCAGATCCTCCGGCATTTCAGTACAATTTTCCATTGTTACAACCTCTCGATGTACTACAGCACCATCCGCAAAAAGCCTCAGTGAACTCCCGATGATATCCACAAGGTCATTTATATATATTGTAAATAGCAACGGTCCTACGACACTCCCCTGCGGCACACCTGAAATCACTCTTACTTCGGAAGACTTCTCTCCGTTGAGAATGACATGCTGCATTCTTCAATCCAATCACACAATTGGTCTGATAGTCCATATGCTCTTACTTTGTTCATTAAACGACTGTGGGGAACTGTATCAAACGCCTTGCGGAAGTCAAGATACACGGCATCTACCTGGGAACCTGTGTCTATGGCCCTCTGAGTCTCGGGGACTAATAGCGCGAGCTGGGTTTCACACAATCGTCTTTTTCGAAACCCATGCTGATTTCTACAGAGAAGATTTCTAGTCTCCAGAAAAATCATTATACTCGAACACAATACGTGTTCCAAAATTCTACAACTGATCGACGTTATGGGTCTATAGTTCTGCACGTCTGTTCGACGTCCCTTCTTGAAAACGGGGATGACCTCTGTCCTTTTCCAATCTTTTGGAACGCTACGCTCTTCTAGAGACCTACGGTACACCGCTGCAAGAAGGAGCGCAAGTTACTTCGCGTACTCTGTGTAAAATCGAACTGGTACCCCATCAGGTCCAGCGGTCTTTCCTCTTTTGAGCGATTTTAATTGTTTTTTCTATCCCTCTGTCATCTATTTCGATATCTACCATTTTGTCATCTGCGCCACAATCTAGAGAAGGAACTACAGTGCAGTCTTCCTCTGTGAAACAGCTTTGGAAAAAGACATTCTTACTAACATGCGGCCAAACGACAGACGTATCGTCTACATATTTGAAAAAGCATACAGGTTTCAATGCCGCAGACTCCAGGACGCTCTTCGAAACAGATTAGCAAAAAATACTGACGTGCGGCTACCGATAAAACGCCATGCATCTTCTCGTAGGACCGGCTGTTGAATATGAAGTAAACGCAAGTCCGCACATGTTGAAGTAGGTTAGTTAATTCAATACCAAATCCATCCTCAATAAACCATAACGAAACAAACGAAAGAAACGCCAGTGACCACATCAAAAATTACTGAAATTCACATATCAGAATCATTGAAACGTAGTCGCTCTAAGCGATGCAAGAAATCCGCAGAGTTCTTAACGTGATGCACACACCAACTTCTTGTCAGATTAAACTTCTGTGGTAAGCCGGAAATGATAACTTGACCTACCACTTTAACTAATAACAAGCTTATTAAGCTATCCTTACTAGCAGAACTCATAGCCTATTTCAAACTTTCAACTGATTGTAACTCTCTTCTACCTACCAATTCCACAGGCTAGTCCAGATTGCTGGAAGAAAGGATACTTGAGGGAATGGCTGAATGACTTCGCCACAGCTCACGTTTCGTTTATAAAGCCAACTTTTCGTTCTGTATCAGAGTTTCTGTCCGATATTTAATTTAACTACATCGAGAACTTTCAGCACAAAGTATTTTCAAACGTAAAGTGAAAGTTCCATCCAACATTGAAAAGTTAGTTGGTGAGTGTATCAGTTTACAACAGTTACGATATCCAAAGAGATGCTGAAGGGCTTGACTCACCATTGGGCTAAACATTGTCACAGCATAATGACCATGAAAAAAATGCTTCTTTCTTTTGTCAGAACATGGCTAAATCTCCACTTCATCGAAAAATTTGTCCCATAAAATGTGACTATATAACTGATATTAGGACTCATCAAAAACGTGTTATAAAAGTATGATAAATGGCAAGTAAGGTGATAGTGACTGCAACAGCATGCTCCCCAGTTATTTCGGTACATTCAAATCCATAAAGCAACTGAAGTTCATAGTAGTACGTACCTGTGCAAGCAGATAGTTTATACCATAACTTGTGGCTCTGTGATTATATATACGTCTGTTAACAAAGCTCAGCTTATCTAAAACTTTAAAAAAAAACCGGCATTTAAGA
Organism: Schistocerca americana; assembly: GCF_021461395.2. Taxonomy (NCBI): domain Eukaryota; kingdom Metazoa; phylum Arthropoda; class Insecta; order Orthoptera; family Acrididae; genus Schistocerca; species Schistocerca americana. The sequence continues at coordinate 673,607,685 of NC_060122.1, forward strand.
TAACTTCTGTAGTGGTACTCAACCACGTTCTTAGATATTACTGTGCTGCTGTAGGAATTCTTCATGATGAATTCTGCTGACACTCCTTACACTGCATTTATGGCCTCAGAGTGTCTGTCAAACATTCTGACACTTAGAGGAATCGACGATCTTTGCGCTGAAACGAAAAGATAGAATGTTATCAGGCCGTAAGCACAAGTACTGAAATTGACTGAGGTTTTCCAGAACTGTATAACTTTTTCTGTATTTGAGGCAATAAGAGAAGAAGATATACCATCAATTGTTAAAGAGCAAATTTTAGGTGATCTGTACCTATTATTGCATACATCCCATTGATAGAATTTTTTGTCAGTCGTTTATCATACTGAAGTTTCCGACAGAAAGTACCATGCTTATCATCTGATGTAGAGCGAAAAAATTACGCTAAATGCAACAAATAATTGCCACAGAACGAAGTTGACTCCGTTCTGCAGTTTATCATTTCCTTCTCACGACATATACATCAGATCGCAAGAAACTTAGTATTCCGTAACGCCGCACTCCGTTAGCTGGGTAGCATAGGATGAACAAATCAGTGAAGGTAAACTGCGAGAAAAGAAGACAATGGCAAAACAACACTTTTCAGTTAGATCCTCGAAGAAGGAGTTCTGTTGGATTGGAGACTAGCAGACGAATATCTAGGGACAGAGCGCTGACCTTATGGACTCTTGATGAAGTGTTTCATTATCTGCTCCCGCCTTAAGACCGTAGGTTGCCCAGTGTCTGCCACTGTCCTCTGTTTCACACTCTGCTGCTTACAGCGCCACGAGTCTTTCCATCTCGATGAGCTGAGATTCATTGTACGCAGCGGACGACACGAGGCACATGAGTTGCGCTAGCCACGCAATTCTCGCCACTATCACTGGCGCGCCGTCGACTAGTCGTGGAAGGTGCTAAACCTCGGCCTTTTATTCAGCCTCGTCTCACTGTAGACAAGAACTTGCAATCCAGTATGACATGTATTTCTCTAAAAGAATTTTTCTCTTTGAGCAGTCGGTCAGTATTTTTTTTCTCAGTCAAATACTCAATTTAAGTCTTTCTCATGCTTTTTATACTGAATCCCAATAGTTGAACTGCAGTTGCTAATTTTAGTGTTGCATTGATTGGTATCTCATATTTCCGTGTCATATTCCTAAAAATTTTCATTTAGGATTGTATGCCCAGTGTAGCATGTTTTGAGTGAATTGTAGTAACCAACCAATTTCTAGGATTAATTAAGCCCGTGAGGACACCAACCGACCCTCAGAGTGTTTCTCGGTGTCATGTCTGAAGAGAAGCGTCTCGGCTTTTCATTCGAAGTGACGCGACTTGCAAACCAAGAAGATTTTGTTCATGAACTGACGGTATAAAAGTTAACTATTCTAAAACTTCAAGGCTCAATCGGCATTTAAGCTAACTATTCTAAAACTTTAAGGGTCAATCGGCATTTAAGACACTACATTTAGACAGTCAGGCTTCCAGCATGGGATGAGATGTTACATTTTTGCCACTTGCATGGCATGGGACATAGGAACTTTTAAACCAGTGTGGAACTGGAAACAATGAATTAACTATTGGTAAATATTTCGTCAGTGGCAACTCTATCTGACAAAATCACGTAGCATGTCATTTGCTGAGAAAATGGTATGACAATCTACCCGACGAATCAGTAACTGAAACATAACATCTAAAAATTACTTCAAATGATTATAAAATGACTCTTGCATGAATAGAGCACAAATGAAATCTAAATAAAAATTAACAAAAAAGAAAAAATACAGAAAGAAATTTCGACACTAGAACACTTGTTTCAACCACTTACCTTTTTCCAATCAGAATGAAGCAGAATCCACCCCGCCGGCCGCTGTGGCCGAGAGGATCTAGGCGCTTCAGTCCAGAACCGCGCTGCTGCTACGGTCGCAGGTTCGATCCTGTCTCGGGCATGGATGTATGTGATGTCCTTAGTTTAGTTAGGTCTAAGTAGTTCTAAGTCTAGGGGACTGGTGACCTCAGATGTTAAGTCCCACAGTTCTCAGAGCCATTTGAACAATTTTTTTTAGAATTCACCCACTGAAACAGGAACTCTTCTCCAACTTTCGCATGGAGTAATGAATTCTGACATTGAGGAGTGAAAATAAGCTGTGCATCATTTTAATCTGAAATACCATATTTTTATAATATCGCATGTAAAATCATTTTATGCTGTAACATGTACTACTGAATAAGTCGTGACACACAGCTACTAACTGAACATCTTGCTTATCTGCGAGGTAGCCACTTAGACCATCTGAGTGCACGTCTCCAGGACAAATTCATATTGTCAATGTCCTGTTTTTTCCAAAACTGCAACTAGAGGTCCTCCGACGGTATGCGTGGAAATAGCACTACCCAGGGAAGAGATTTGTCGGGAGACGGTGATCTTTCTTGTAATTCAGATATATATGTTGAATTATAGTCACTGAAATGAAGTGAATGAAACGTATGGGAACAGAGTAAAAACTGCAGTGGCAGGACTGTGCCAGTATTGTAAACTAGTATGTCATTTGCCACTGTATATACGTTAACTTTCTCCTCACCAATTCCTTTCAATTTATTTCAGTGAATTTATTTCAAACGATGTGCATAAACTGTTCAAACAAGGAAACACTCCTGTTTCTTGAGACTGCTGTATTTGTGTTCGAAGCATCCTTAAATAATCTTCCCAGGTAGTTTATTAGTAAAGGTCCGTCTTGATTACACACTTTTTTTACAATTCACTGCTACTGGTTTCGGGTACTACCGTCTTCAGATGTGTTACAAGTAAAAAATAATGGTATAATCAACGAAGTTGAATTAGCTGAGACAAAATCTATAACAGGCCTGGTAACACATTTGAAGCAGATCTGAAGATGGCAGTAGTCGAAACCGGTAGTAGTGAATTGTAAAAAATTTGTGTGGTCAAGACGGATCTTCACAAATAAAGTACGACAATATGATTGCGGACTCATTTACAGACTTGACGTCTTCTATTGATAAATTTCCACGTAGCATAACTTGAAGGAAGGAGCTTTGAGAAGTGAGGATAATTTTCCGGAAAAAAGTGCTGGAATTATTTTCTGAAGTACACTATGTGATCAAAAGTATCGGGGCATCTCCAAAAAACATACGTTTTTCATATTAGGTGCAGTGTGCTGCCACCTATTGCCAGGTGCTCCATATCAGCGACCTCAGAAGTCATTAGACATCGTGAGAGCAGAATGGGGCGCTTCGCGGAACTCACGGACTTCGAACGTGTTCAGGCGATTGGGTGTCACTTGTGTTATACGTCTGCACGCGAGATTTCCACACTCCTAAACATCCCTAGGTCGACTGTTTCCGATGTGATAGTGAAGTGGAAACGTGAAGGGATACGCACGGCACAAAAGCGCACAGGCCGACCTCGTCTGTTGACTGACAGAGACCGCTGACAACTGAAGAGGGTCGTAATGTGTAATAGGCAGACATCTATCCAGACCATCACACAGGAATTCCAAACTGCATCAGGAACCACTACAAGTACTACGACAGTTAGGTGGGAGGTGAGAAAACTTGGATTTCATGGTGGAGCTGCTGCTCATAAGCCACACATCACTCCGGTAAATGCCAAACGACGCCTCGCTTCGTGTAAGAAGCGTAAACACTGGACGATTGAACAGTGGAAAAACGTTGTGTGTAGTAACGAATCACGGTACACATCGTGGCGATCCGATGGCAGGGTGTGCATATGGCAAATGACCGGTGAACGTCATCTGCCAGCGTGTGTAATGCCAACAGTAAAATCCAGGGGTGGTGGTGTTATGGTGTGATCATGTCTTCCATGGAGGGGGCTTGACCCCTTGTTTTTTTGCGTGGCACTATCACAGCACAGGCTTACATTGGTGTTTTAAGCACCTTCTTGCTTCTCACTGTTGAAGAGCAATTCGGGGATGACGATTGCATCTTTCAACACGATCGAACATCTGTTCATAATGCACGGCCTGTGGTAGAGTGGTTACACGACAATAACATACCTAATGGACTGCCCTGCACAGAACACCTTAGGGATGTTTTGGGACGCCGGCTTCGTACTAGGCCTCACTGACCGACATCAACACCTCTCGTCAGTGCAGCACTCCGTGAAGAATAGGCTGCCATTGCCCAAGAAACTTTGCAGCACCTGACTGAACGTATGCCTGCGAGAGTGAAAGCTCTCAAGGCTAAGGGTAGGCAACACCGTATTAAATTCGAGCATTACCGATGGAGGGCGCCACGAACTTGTAAGTCATTTTCAGCTAGGTGTCCGGATACTTTTGATCACACGATTGTATTTGGGAGTTATTCGCATATTTCATTAAGTATGAGAAATGTGTGTGCCCTCTCGATGTATTCAGGGTACATCTACAGTTACATCTATACTCCACTCGCCACCTTAGTGTGTGTAGCGTAGGATACTTCCTGTGCAAATGTTAGTTCCCCTCTTTCCTCTTCCCGTTTCGATTGATTCGTCGGAAGAAAGACTGTTTATATATCTCCATGTGAGCTCGAATCACACTACTTTTATCTTCATGGTGTGTTAGTGAGATATAAGTAGGAGCAAGCAATATGTTTCAAATGGCTCTGAGCACTATGGGACTTAACATCTGAGGTCATCAGTCCCCTAGAACTTAGAATTACTTAAACCTAACTAACCTAAGGACATCACACACATCCATGCCCGAGGTAGGATTCGAAACTGCGACCGCAGCAGTCGCGCGGTTGCGGACTGAAGCGCCTAGAACCGCTCGGCCACTGCGGCCGGCAGAAAGCAATATGATGGCTGAATCTCCTAGAAATGTATGCTCACGGAATTTTAACAGGAAACGACACAATGATGCCCATCTCTCCTGTACATCCTATTACTGGGATTGGATGAACAATTCAATGAATCTTTCGTGCTTACTAAACGAATCCGTGAAGAAACCTACTGCTCTTCGTTGGACATTCTTCGTTCCCTCTACTTGTGCTACGGGAATGAGAAGCAGTATTATTTCGAAGTATCGGCCGAACGGAGGCTTTGTAACTACGTAAAACGGGGAGAGGGGGGGGGGGGGGGGGAGACTACACTTCCTGATGTTCTCCCAATGAATCACAGTTTGGCAACTGCCTCTCCTACGATTTGTTTTGCGTGGTCCTTCCACATTAAACTGCTTCGTTAGCGTAGTACCGATATTTAATGAATGTCTTTCCAGTGATTATCCGGCGATCATGTACTCAAACAATAACAGCTCTTTGTGTATATTTACGCACAATACATCCTGTCTGAGGATGAGATGCCAGTACGTACCCTAACGATCCTTCCCCCGCAGGTCTTCCTGCAAGTCGCTAAAGTTTTCTAGGGTTTGGACTTCTCTATATACAACGGTATGACCTTTGGACAGCCTAACGGAGCTCCAGAGCTAAACGCCTAGATCATTTATGTTTCTTGTGGTCAGTAATGGCCATGCAAAACTTCCTTCAGATAAGCTGGAAGTTACTTTTAGTTCTGAAGATTCCTCCCAGCTAAGAACGACATGCTGTCTTATATTTGCTAGGAACTTTCCAATCCAATCACAAATTTGATCTTATGTTCCTTACATTCGTAATTTGTTCAAAAGTCGACAGTGCAGAACTGTATCAATACATTTCAGAAGCCAAGGAAGAACGCATCAACCTGGACACCGGTATCTTCCTCGTTCTAAGTTTCGTGAGAAACCCAATGGGCTGGGATTCGTGATATCGTTGATTGCGAATCTGGTAATAATTCCTGCTGCGAAGATTTTCAGTCTCCAGGAAGGTCATAATGCGTGAGCATAAAACATGTTCCAGAATTATACAACAGATTGACGTCAGCGGTGTAGGCCTATAGTTGTAAGTATCCGTTCGACGCTCTCATTTGAATAGGGAAATGACCTGGGCAATTTTTCAGTCACCTGGAATGCTTCGGTCCTGCAATAGACTGCCGTTGGAAGAGGAGGAAATGCATTTGCATACTGTACGTATGATCACATCAGCTCCAGTCGTCTTTCCTCTGTTATGCGATTTCAGTGCTTCTCGGTTCGGTTTCTAATCTCGATGACATTTTCGTACTGGTGCAGCGATTGAAAGCAGGAACTGCTGTACGATGTTCTTCAGTGAAACAATTTTGGTAAACAGAATTTGGTATTTCGTCCATTACTTGTGAACGTCATTTTGGTGGCAGTACGGTCATTGACAGATGGCTCTCATCCGGTTGCTGACTTTTAAACGAAAACATCTTACCAAGTTTGTCAGACAGACGAAATTTTAATTTCCAACTCGTTGAATGCTTCATGCATCCGTGATTTTCTACAAACGGAGGTACCTACGCCCTCCTTGTTTTCACTGAGTGATGACTCACTATGTGCTGCTAAAGCGTTGTGCTTTTGTTACAGGAGCCATTACACTGTATCGCGTACACAAGGTATGGGAATCCAGCACATTGGCGGAGCTGTCATTTGCACTCACGTGATTCATGTGAAAAGGTGTCCGATGTAATAATGGCCGCACGAGTGGAATTAACAGACACTGAACGCGGAAGGATAGTTGCAGCGAGACACATGGGGCATTCTATTTCGGAAATTGTTTGGGAATTCAATATTCAGAGATCTACAGTGTCAAGAATGTGAACCTAGTCGCTGAGGGCCTTCACTTAACGACCTGGATCGGCAGCGTTTGCATGGAGTTTTCAGTGCTAACAGACATGCAACACTGGGTGAAATAGCCACAGAAATCAATGTGAGACGTACGACGAACATATCCGTTAGCACACTGCGGTGAAATTTGGCGTTAATGGGCTATGGCAGCAGCCGACCTAACCGAGTACCTTTGGTAACATCACGACATCGCCTGCAGCGCCTCTCCAGTGCCCCCAGGACCCTAGATGACTGGAAAACCATGGTATGGTCAGATGAGTCCCGATTTCAGTTGGTAAGAGTTGATGTTTGATTCGAATGTGGCGCAGACCCCATGAAGCCATGGCCCCAAGTTGTCAGCAAGACACCGTGTAAACTGGCGGTGGCTTCACAATGGTGTGGGTCCTTTGGTCCAACTTAACCGATCATTGACTGGAAATGATTATGTTCAGCTACGTAGAGACCATTTGCAGCCATTCATGGACTTCATGTTCCCTAACAACCATGGAATTTTTATGAATGCCAGTGTGTCGAATCGTCGAGCCACAATTGTTCGCGATTGGTTTGAACAACATTCTGGACGATTCGAGCGACTGATTTGGCCACCCGGATCGCTCGAAATGAATCCCATCGAACATTGAAGAGACGTAGTCGAGATGTCAGTTCGTGGTCAAAATCATGGACTGGCACCACATTGAAATTGTAGACGGCAACAGAGGCGGGGACGTCTAACGACTTATAGAGTCTATGCGACTTCCGGTCGCTTCACTACGCCGTACAAAATGAGGTCAGTACGACATTAAGAGGTATTCCATGAGTTTTTTCACCTCAATGTATTATTCTTATTTGTCAGTTTGTTACAGTTTTAATGAATAACTCACATCTAAAAAAAAATGCTTGAGTTTGGTCGTCTATTAGAAGATCAACCTCTGTTCAATTTTGTCCGGAAGCAAAGAGCCATGAACGAGTTGTGTTGTAACTCTTTCATTAATGCTAAGTGTGACTTTGACCTTAGCAGTCTGGCTGTGTGTGTAATTCTAGATTCAGTACTCTGCCAGTCCGTCACGTTGATTTTCGGTTCGTTCGATGCTTGTTTGTTTATAGGACTTTGGTTTCGTTTAACTTGTAAAGAAGCTTTATAAAGCTTTGTAGAGTGGATGTTGGATAAGGGCCGGTCTTTATCATCCTTCGCAAATTTTCTCTGCATACTTCTGTATAAGAATTAATGTACCGGTATGTCAATGTTTTTGAATTTTCTCCAGTTGCATTCAGTACTTGTGATCTCTTAGATGAACGTTTGATGTTGAATGCTTAGGTACTTTGAAATTTGTTGACTGTCTCACTTACCAAGCAGAAATACATTTCTACCGTTCTTAAGATTCCTTCTGAAACTTGTAGTGAGAGATAACTACAACGGCCTTACGATCTCTGACAAGCTGTTTGGCCTCTTTTCATTCAGATGTAAATATGCCCTCTTACGACGTCTTATTTTCTGTGTAGCGACCAGTATTATGATCAGACGGATGGCGTTACGATGGGAAGCCCGTTAGCTCCAGCAGTTTCAAACCTCATTGTGGAAAGGTTTGAGCATTTTGCCTTAGACACAGCCCCATCAAAGCCTAGTTGTTTCTTCTGATATGTTGACACGCGTTCGTCATTTGGCCTGAAAGACGTGAAAATCTGGACGAGTTCTTGGAACATCTCAATAGAGTTATTAGCAGTATCCAGTTCACTATGAAAGACGATGCCCTACTCTTCATCGACGTTGTTGTCGTCCTCAAACGAAACGGATGCACAAATGTGGCCACAGCGTCTAGAGACAACCTACAACACCGATCTGTACTCGCACGCCATTAGTCATCGTCAACCTGCACATCACGGACATTGATATATCGAGTGCGAATGATATGAAATGATGATTATTTGTCCCATGAGCTGAGCGATTTACACTACGTCTTCACGGACAGTGCCGCAATTTTCATCAAATAAATAAAGTAGTTTCAAGCGAAAATGGCAGTAAGACCACCGACGAGGAGCAGAAAATGATACTTACTTTTTGGACATTCTGCGGCTCCGTGCCGGGTCAGATAAACTGTCTGCTGAAAACACACAAAATCAAATTGATCTTCAGAATTCCGTCAAAAATCCGGCAGTTACTGAGACCAGTTAAAGAATGCAGCAGGTTTCGGAACTCTGGGGGTTTACAAAATACCTTGCGAATGTGGCCACTCTTAAGTCGGGAAAACTGCGCACTGTAGAGCAGCGCAGGAAGGGGTCTGAGCGGTTTTATCACCCACTCTACTCCAAGAAATGCTCTTGAAAACGGCCACCACATCAAATTTGACAGAATCTCTGTCGTGGTTCATACGAGCGGCTTCTGGGATTGTCAAATTAAAGAAGACATCGAAATAAAAGTCACTGACAACACCTTTAAGTGAGACGACAGTCTACAGCTCAGCATGGCATGGGTTCCAAAGATCCCAAAGTTGAAGGGGACACGTCGAACGCAAAGTCAATATACGCCCATATGGGCGATGCCGCGACCACCAGTGACGTCACATCGGCCAGTAGTTAAGGTCGTACCAGCAACGCATCAACAGTCATTCCACTTGAAAACGACCAAGGAATGCTTGGTCGAAAGCTCGTGGCATTTTAACCACTTGACACGGCTGGAAGACCGAGAACATTAAATTCAGTCGATTTTTATGTTTTCCGTTTAATCTTTAAAACGGGTTACGTCTAGTTTCTTCCAGTACTGTAGCAGCTAAGAGTTACAAAGATTTTTTTCACATAAACATGAAATCTCTTAAGCCCAAGGTGCTATTGCCGAGTTAAATCGCTTGCTACGACTGAAACTACGTAGTGTTTCTAATGCATCTCTAAAAACCCCTTGAACTTGGTATACATGAAATTCTTTCAAAAATCACATTTCGATCTATGTACCTCAACTGTGTCATATTTTGATTCAGATTGTCACGTCCTTCATTAAAGTTGTCTTGCTTATAGTAGTTCTTGAATTACATTTCAACGATTCCTTTTCATTCAGATTATTGTATAGGATATATCAGACTGGAGACATCCGTGGAACTTTCATTGTAGATTTCGTACCCACCCAAGAAATTGGCACAGGACAATAAATAGTTTTCTGCATCATCAATCAAGTCACGTTACGGATGATCCCCACCACCTCTGCCCTCACAAAAAAGAGTTTTGTAGCTCTTTATGGTTGTTATTGTGGTTTCAGTCCAAATCATCTCCGTGCAACTACTGCTTCCTGTATTCATCTCTTGATCTTCCTCTACGATCTCCCCCCCCCCCACCCCCCACGCCTCCCTCCAGTACTAAACTGGTGATCCTTTGATGCCTCAGAATGTGTCCTACCAACTTTTTAGTCAGGCTACACCGCAAATTTCTTATCTCCCCAATTCTATTCAGTTCCCGCTCATTACTTATGTGATTTACCCATCTAATCTTCAGCATTCTTCTGTAGCACCACATTTCGAAAGCTTCTATTCACTTCTTGTCTAAACTGATTATCGTCCATGAGTCACTTTCATACATGGCTACACTCCATACAAATATTTTGAGAAAGGACTTCCTGACAAATCTACACTAGATTTTAACAAATGTCTCTTCTTCAAAAATCTTTTTCTTGCCATTGCCAGTCTACATTTTATATCCTCCCTATTTCGACCATCATCAGTTAATTTGCTTTCCAAATAGCAAAACTCATTTACTACTTTAAGTGATTCATTTCCTAATCTAATTCCCTCAGCATCGCCAGATTTAATTCGAATACATTCGATTATCCTTGTTTTGCTTTTGTTGATTTTCGTCTCATATTCTCCTTTCAAGACACTGTCCATTCCGTTCAACTGCCCTTCTAAGTACTTTGCTGTCTCTGACAGAATTACAATGTCATCAGCGAACCTCAAAGTTTTTATTTTTTCTCCCTGCACTTTAATTCCTACTCCAAATTTTTCTTTTGTTTCCTTTACTGCTTGCTCAATACACAGATTTAATATCATCGAGGCCGGCCGCTGTGGCCGAGCGGTTCTAGGCGCTTCAGTCATGCCTGGGGTATGGACGTGTGTGATGTCCTTAGGTTAGTTAGGTTTATATAGTTCTAAGTCTAGTCGACTGATGACCTCAGATGTTAAGTCCCATAGTGCTTAGAGCCATTTGAATAACATCGGGAGTAGGCTGTAACCCTGTCTCACTCCCTCCTCAGCCATTGCTTCAATTTCGTGCCCCTCGACTCTTGTAACTACCATCTGGTTCCTGTACAAATTGTAAATAGCCTTTCGCTTCGTGTATTTTACCCCTTCCACCTCCAGAATTTGAAATAGGGTATTCCAGTCAACATTGTCAAACGCTTTCTCTAAGTCCACAAATGCTATAAACGTAGGTTTGTCGCTCCTTAACCTAGCTTCTAAGATACCTCGTAGGGTCAGTGTTGCCTCGCGTGTTCCTTCAGTTCTCCAGAATGCAAACTGAACTTCCACGAGATCGGCTTCTACCGGTTTTCTGGAAAGGATTCGTATTAGTATTTTGCAGCCGTGACTTATTAAACTGATAGTACGATAATTTTCACACCTGTGCTTTCTTTGGAATTGGGATTATTATATTCTCCTTGCAGTCTGAGGGTATTTCACGTCTCTCATACATTTTGCTCACCAGATGGAAGAGTTTTATCATAGGTGGCTCTCCCAAGACTATCAGTAGGTACTACCGAGACCTTGTTTCCACTTAAGTCTTTCTGTGCTTTGTCAAATTCTTCACGCAGTATCATATCTACCTTCTCATCTTCCTCTACGTTCTGTTCCATTTCCATAGTATTGTCCTCAAGTACATCTCTTCGTATATACCCTCTATATACCACTTACGCCTTTCTGCTTTCCCTTCTTTGGTTAGGACTCTTAGGACTGGGTTTCCATCTGAGCTCTTGATATTCATATACGTGGTTCTCTCTTCTCCAAAGTCCTCTTTAATTTTCCTGTAGGCAAGTCCTCTAGCCATTCCTGATTTCATTTTTTAGACGTTAATATCCCCTTTCGCTTGCTTCATTTATTGCATTTTTGTATTTTCTCCTATCATAGATTAAATTCAACATATCTTATGTTACCCAAAGGTTTCTACTAGTCCTCGTCTTTTTACCTTCTTGATTCTTTGCTGCTTTCACTATTTCATCTCTTCTTCTTTTACGGTGTTCCTTTCCCCTCTTCTTGTAAATCGTTCCCTAATGCTCCCGCTGAAACCCTCTGCAACCGCTGGTTCTTCAGTTTAACCAGGTCCCACCTCCTTAAATCCCTGCTCTTTATGGAGTGTCCGGTAATTGTTCTGTACTTATATTACTGAATCCATTTTTTAACCAGAAAATAAATTGTCGTACTATCACTTTAGAGCAAATTAGTGTGTTTTTGGGTTGTTTATTAAATAACTTTTCCTGTCATCAGTCACAATTTTGTTTTTATTTCTTTTTTCATGACGCTTTCCGGGAAACGATTCTTGTATTCAAGTGCGTTTTCCGTTTCGGGAAATGAGTCTCATTTTCAAGCGAGTTTCTCGTGTGCTATGCCATTTATTCGAGATGTTTCTGGTGTGAGGGGCCGCAGTGTTCCGTTGTCTCTGTTGTAATGTATAAAAAAACCTTGCAGTTTTTAATTAATGATCGATTTTTATATACGGTTAATGGTGAAATCTGGAAAGAACTTCTACTTACAGTTGTCTTGTGGTCCATCTGTGCAGAAACTCAAGCATATTAAACATCACACACAGTTATCTGTGCACAGTACACTATGAAAGTAGCAAAAGAACATAAACAAACACATACAAGGATATTTTTTCATGTAGTTAACAGAAACGCTATAGGTCGTTCAGAGGCTATTATATATTTTCGCAGAGAAGATATTTATCTTAATAATCTGGATCATTATTTGGTTATATACATACTCATACGTACAATGGTACTTATTTCAAGGTGTCACTATTTTTATTTAAGTACACTATCGAGGCATCTGAAAATATTCACTGATTCGTTTTCCATGTAGTCATCTAATATTTTATTTTCATATTTTTTATAATGCGAATATATGTGCAGTTCTTTCAACATATCTATTTTATGACCTTTATTTAGTCGGTGGAGTATACTGAGATTTTGCTCTTCTTTTCCAAATGGGTGTCTTGTATTCTGTATGTGTGTGGTTACTGCTGATGTGTGTCTGTTGTGTGAGTAGGCTTTAATGTGTTCTTTATACCTGATGAGAAGTCGCAGCATGTTTGCCTAGGTAGAATATGGAGCATTGCTAGCATTTTATTTTGTATAATGCAGAGTTTGCATACAGGTCATGATTACACTTCACATTGTGTTTCAGTTTTTATTGTGGGTTATTATATGTAGAGAACACAATTTTTACTTTGAGATTTTTGAAGATATCTGCAGTATTTTGTGATATGTATACTGCCGTTGTATGGGACGGTAGACATACACTTGTTTTTTACTTTATCTTGTCTGGTGTGGCCTGTGTCTGGGTCTTGCATAGTACTGAGTCAACCAATGAAGGATTATAGCCACAGGCAACGGCAGTCTGTTTCACTATATTAAATTGTTCATCTGCATTCTGCAGTTACATGACTACTCTGCAATTCACAATTAAGTGTCTGGAAAAAGGGTTCAGCGAACAAATTTAAAATTATTTCTCTATCGTTCGACTTTCAAATATCGCTCAGGAAAATACAAAGCTTCAATCTTTCCTTAAAATCTCTTATTTCTCTCATTTTATTACATTGAAATTTTCTCCCTATGTAGGAAGAAGTCAACAAAATATTTTCGCATTCGGAGGAGACGGTGGAAATAGCAATTTCGTGAAAAGATCTCTCTGTAACAAAAAACGCCTTTGTATCGAAGATTGCCACCACAACTCGCGTATAATTTCCTTGGTACTCTCTCCCCTTTCCGCAACAATGCAAAACGAGCTGCCCTTTGTTGAACCTTTTCGATGTCCTTTATCAATCCTATCTGTTAAAAAGGCGATGCCACACTGCATACTCTAGCAGAGGACGGACAAGCTTAGTGTAGGTAGTCTATTTAGTAGAACTGTTGCATCTTCTAACTCTTATGGATTCCTGTTAGTACTCTTGTGGATGACCTCACAGCTTTCATTATTTAGAGTCAATTGCCACTTTTTGCATCATACAGATATCTTGTCTAAATCATTTTATTATTGGTTTCGATCATCTGATGACTTTACGAGACGGTAAATAACAGCACCATCTACAAACATTCTAAGAGGGCTAGTCAGATCGTCTCCTAAACCATTTGTAGAGATCAGGAACAGCACGAGGCCCGTAACACTGCCCTGTAGTACCCCCGATGCCAGTTCTGTTTCACTAGCTGATGTTTCGTCAATTACTACGAACTGTGACCTTTCTGACAGAAAATTACGAATCCACTCTCACAGCCGTAGATACACAATTTGACTAAAAGTCGCTCAGGAGGAATGGTGTCAAAAACCTTCTGGAAATCTAAAAATATGGAATCAGTTTGAGGTCTTCTGTCGGTAGCACTCATTACTTCGCGTGAATAAAGAGCTACTTCTATTTCACAAGAACGGTATTTTCTCAATCCGTGTCAGCTATTTGTCAGTAAATCGTTATCTTCATTATATTCGAACACAATATATGTTCCATAATTCTACTGCAAACAGACGGTAGGGATATGGGTCTGTAATTCAGCTGATTACTCCTATTTTCATTCTCAGTCGTGGGTGCGACCTGTCCAACTTTCCAGTCTGCAGGTACGGATCTGTCGTCGAGCGAGCGGTTATCTACTATGTCACCATACTCTGAAACGAACGTAACTGGTATACCATCCGGACCGGAGGCCTTGCCTTTAATAAGTGATTTAAGTTGCTTCACTGTACCAAGGATATCTACTTCTAAGTTACTCATGTTGGCAGTTGTTCTTGATTCGATTTTTGGAATATTTAGTTCGTTTTCTCTCGAGAAAGAATTTTGGAAAACCGTGTATAGTAACTCTGCTTTAGTGGCACTGTCATCAGTCACATTCCCATTGGTGTCTCGCAGTGAAGGTATTTGTTGTGTCTCACCGCCACTAGATTTGTTACTGGTAGGTTCGAACAACACGAAAGTGTTATGGACATGCTTCGGAAACTGAAATGGGAATCCCTGAAGGAAAGACACAATTATTTTCGAGGAACACTATTGAGAAAATTTAGAGAACCGGCGTTTGAAGTTGACTAAGGGACGAGTCTACTGGCCCTAACATATACTGCGCGTAAGGACCACGAAGAAAGTTGATCAGCTCTCTCAAATTTGTGTTAACTTCTCTGGTAAGATTTTCAATTTTCGTAGTACAGATTTTAAGATTTTAGTTATTATTTTCAATTTTCCTATTATGATGTTTAAGACTTTCATTGTCAGATCCAATTTTTGCATTAATGTACAAATGAATGTTTAACTGCTCATGATCCCCTTGGAACGAATGCATGGAATGCATGGAAATTTGTCCATGGTGTACAATACACCGACACCGTTACATATTGATAAGTTGTCTTTTAAAAAGGAACTTCTGGATGTTTCATCTGTAACACCTGTGATTCAAGTTTCTTGTTTTATCAAAAACCAAGATTCCATACTCTGTGCGATTCCAGCAATCCCTGCATATGATTACAAATTAATTGCTTGTTATGTCAGTTCCTACATGTGTTTAATAAATTTGTCTTAAATTCATCTGGGCTTGTTTGAAAGTGATAATAACGTTCCTTTATACTTTTTCGACTGCCTCGAAACAGAAGTATTTCCGTATTTGATCCTGGTTTTCCACAGCAACATCATCAAATACACTGTTTGGCTTTACTCACCTGATGGCGGAATATTGCCACTTTTGCTGAATGTTGTGTACGTAACAAGATCAAATTAGGACTGTTACTTCCTTTCGTAATTGCTATTTGGGTTGAAATAACGTTTTTAAAAATACATACATACTTTCGAAGCAAATACCATCAGGGTATGTTAGCAATGACATAATAACAATCGTCTTGCCGCAGTCTGATAGGCCAAGAGTTATTGATCATATATTAATGGGAAGGAATGTTCCCTTCTTCCTCTTCGGGTTTGGTAGTATTGCAGGACCAGTTAGTTACTACACAGTCCTTGTGACGAGGGTGTTTCGCATGCTCATCTATGGTAACAATTATACATTCGCATTAGCATGCAGAAGATTAAACAAAAAACGTGTACATGTTGCTGTTTTCTATTTACAAACTATTACATATGACTAGATATAGGCATATGCTTAAATAAGAAGTTCGTTCAGTGACTGAAAATGGCATGGTGAGTTTATACATATTTCCCTGTACTGATGCACCGTGTATCAAAGTTGAGTGACGATTTCTTCTGGCGGATGCAGAGTTAGGTGCGCTAAGTGCGTCAAATTGATCCACATTTTTCTCATATAATGTGACCGCATATGGTTGCCAACTTAGTGGTCTGTCCGGATCATGTAACTGATAGGCTTCAAGTTATAAATGTTTGCTCTTGCCGATGACTGTACTCTCTCTCATTAGAACGTTTATCATTTGTGGGAAGTCCCTTGTGGAGAATGTATGCTCATCTGATATCACTGGAGTTCGATCACTTCCAATGCACTTAGGAGCAATCTGCAATGAGGTATCCCATGGACGAATCCACTCATTCAAGAATAGTGTCACTTTCATACCACCAATTTGAAAATGAGCGAAAGCCATCGCTGGGTAGAGCTCATGAGCTGACAACATTCCATACACTAATGAATTCACCGTCACTTCTGTTTAAATTGTATGTTGAATTAAGCAGTGTAATTTTCACATCAAATGGTTTGACGACATTGCCTCATCAGCACGAAAAAAGTAATGAGTTACGCATTATGTACTGATGATGTATGTTTTGACATGTTCACCATTTGATAGTTCTTATGCGACTAGGAAAACGCATTTTCAGCTACTCTTAACAAATATTGTTCATAGCAGCATATGCAACTTTAAAACACAAAAGCTGTACAACTGTACCGCCTTTACTTTATGGGTAAAAGAAGCATACACTGGAATCTACAGCCCGTTCGTCACTATTGCTTGTGTTGTCAACACAGATGCTGTTGAACATGAATAAGGTTATGGTACTTGATGCCAAATGTGATAAGCACTGAGTGACAGTACTAGTTGTTAATTTAAGTCGTAGCAATGAATGTATACTACAAGTTCTGAATTTCAATATTTTGAACTCATCTGTTAAGTAAGTGCTAAAAGAGAATGATTACAGCAAGCCACGGCGTTTTCATGATATCTAGTAAGCCCAGTCAGTCTAAATATTCTGGAATAAGTTATTCACAAATATATCATGATGCTACAACTGGACAATTATGGATTCAATGAGGAAGAGAGTGTTACTCCTTATTATTTGTTTGAGTGACTGAAGACTAGAAATGTGTATCAGCTACTTTTTGAAATTTATAAAAAACTTACAGAAGTGTGTCATAACTTAAACCCAATTTACTGTTTTTTGTTTCCTAAACAAGAATGCCCTTTTTATATAATCTTTCAGACAGCTTTCTCTAGTTACCCGAGGTGTTGCAGAGTGATGTGCTAATTTCTAAGAATTATTACTGTTATAACATAACATTAAAATACCAGTGGTTATAGGATTCAGAAAAGACCCTTTTTTAGGGTAGGGAGGACAGAAAGAAAACAAATTTTAAGAGAGGTTAGAACTGAGACAAACCTTCAGTTTGAGAAAGAAATCAAAAAACATAATTCCAGCTTATTACATCAACATAAACAGCCATTGGTTAAGAATTTTCAACTGTCAGCAGATATTTTAACTCCATCCAATTTTAAGTCAGTCAATGTGAAATGTCAGCTATCTTTATTGCATCAAAATATTCGAGGACTGAGAAATAAAATTAATGAATTAACTATCTGCATAGATGAATTAGAGTCTTCAAACCCAGCTGACATAATCTGCCTCTCTGAACATCATGTGACCACTGGTATAGAACTTTTAAGTGTTACAGGGTTTAGGTTAGCATCTCACTATTGTAGATCAGAAATGGAGAAAGGAGGAGTTGCCACATTCATCAGGAACTGTCATAAATTTAAGAACATAGACATTCATAAATTTTGCCTAGAACAGCATATGGAAGCATGTGCAACAGAATTAGAATTTCACAAAAAATCTTTCATAATATTAAGTGTATATCGAGCACCTGCAGGTAACTTTAATCTGTTTGTAAACCACCTTGAAGCTGTACTGGCCCATTTAACAACCAAAAACAAAGAAATAGTGGTTGCTGGTGATTTCAATGTAGATTTCCTTAAAGACTCTCCCAATAAGAACCTATTTGAGTTAGTAACACTATCATTCAACTTAATTCCCACAGTAAAGTTCCCCACTAGGATAACCACTTGCTCACAAACAGCCATTGATAATATCTTTATAGAAAAGTCAAATGAACAAAATTATATTACAAAACCAATAGTCAATGGCCTCTCAGACCATGACATGCAGTTCCTTCTGTTAAATGTTAATACTGAACAAGATATAAAATCTGTTAAATCTGAGCTCAAGAGGGTAATCAGTAAGCCAAAAATTGATTATTTTAGGACACTCCTCAGAGACATTCACTGGACTGATGTTTACAGTGCTCATGGCATGAATGAAAAATATAACATTTTTGCTAATAAAGTGCTTACCTTATTTGAACACTGCTTTCCCCCAAAACTTACCAAGGTTAGAGCAAAGTCTACAAAGAAGCCATGGATTACTCGAGGAATAGGGGTATCTTGTAAAACAAAAAGAAAACTGTATCTGTCAATCCGAAACATTTCCAATGTTGATGCTATAGCACATTATAAGAAATACTGCAAAATATTAAAGACTGTAATACGGATGTCAAAGCAAATATATTACAAGGAAAAGATAGTCATATCAGATAACAAAATAAAGACAATATGGGATATAGTGAAGGAGGAGACCGGTAGAACCAGACATGAAGAGGAACAAATAGCATTAAGAGTAAATGATGCATTGGTGACAGATGTGTATAGTGTTGCAGAACTTTTTAACAAACATTTTATAACTGTTACTGAAAAGATGGGGTTGTCAGGTTCGGTAGATGCTGCTATGGATTACCTTAGACCAGACATTTCAAGTAACTTCCATAATATGAATTTGACCCTCACTACCCCAACAGAAATAATGTACATCATAAAATCTTTAAAATCAAAAACATCTAGTGGGTATGATGAAATATCAACAAAGTTAATTAAAGAATGTGATTCTGAGCTAAGTAACATATTAAGCTATCTGTGTAACCAGTCGTTTATCAGTGGAATATTTCCCGAATGGCTGAAATATGCTGAAGTTAAGCCACTGTTTAAGAAGGGAGATAAAGAAATAGCATCAAATTTCCGTCCAATTTCACTGTTGCCAGCATTCTCAAAAATTTTCGAAAAAGTAATGTACAGTCGTCTTTATAACCATCTTATCTCAAATAACATACTGTCAAAGTCACAGTTTGGATTTCTAAAAGGTTCTGATATTGAGAAGGCTATCTACACTTACAGTGAAAATGTACTTAATTCATTAGACAAAAAATTGCAGGCAACTGGTATATTTTGTGATCTGTCAAAGGCATTTGACTGTGTAAATCACAATATCCTTTTAAGTAAACTAGAATATTATAGTGTAACAGGAAATGCTGCAAAATGGTTCAAATCTTATATCTCTGGCAGGAAACAAAGGGTGTTATTAGGAAAGAGACATGTATCAAGCTATCAGGCATCATCCAACTGGGAACTAATTACATGTGGGGTCCCACAAGGTTCCATTTTGGGGCCCTTACTTTTTCTTGTGTATATCAATGACCTTTCATCTGTAACATTACCAGATGCCAAGTTTGTTTTGTTTGCTGATGATACAAACATTGCAATAAATAGCAAATCAAGTGTAGTCTTAGAAAGATCAGCCAATAAAATATTTGTAGACATTAATCACTGGTTCCTAGCCAATTCTTTGTCACTAAACTTTGAAAAAACACACTACATGCAGTTCAGAACTTGTAAGGGGTGTCCCAAGAGTATATGTCTAACATATGATGACAAGAAGATAGAAGAAGTGGACGGTGTTAAATTCTTGGGATTACAGCTTGATAATAAATTCAACTGGGAGGAGCACACCACAGAACTGCTGAAGCGTCTTAACAAATCTCTGTTTGCAATGCGAATTTTGTCAGACATAGGGGATATAAAAATGAAAAAGCTGGCATACTATGCTTACTTTCATTCCATAATGTCATATGGGATTATTTTCTGGGGTAATTCATCAAGCCAAGCTAAAGTTTTCCGGGCACAAAAACGTGCAGTAAGAATTATATGTGGTGTGAACTCAAGAACATCCTGCAGAAGCCTGTTTAGGGAACTAGGGATACTAACTACAGCTTCCCAATATATTTATTCCTTAATGAAATTTGTCATTAAAGATATATCACTTTTTCAAACCAATAGCTCAATTCATGGAATCAATACTAGAAATAAGAATAATCTTCACAAGGATTTAAAGTCACTTAGTCTTGTACAAAAAGGTGTGCATTATTCAGGAACACACATTTTCAATAACTTGCCAGCAGCCATAAAAAGCTTAACAACCAATGAAATTCAGTTTAAGAGAAGCCTAAAGGATTTATTGGTGGCCAACTCCTTCTACTCCATTGATGAATTTCTGAGGAAAACCAACTGATTTGTATATAAGTACAACATATCTTCTGCACAATTTCAGTGCAGTAATGTGTTCACTGAAAATTTGTGTGTGTGTGTGTGTGTGTGTGTGTGTGTGTGTGTGTGTGTGTGTGTGTGTGTGTGTGTGTGTGTGTGTGTGTAAGTATAATCTAACTTCTGCACCATTTCAGTGCAGTAATGTGTTCATTGTAAATAAGTATTACAGTAGTTGTATTACATGTTTCTTACCTTATAAATAAATAAAAAACTTTTTTATTTTAAATTCAGTGCAATAGTATTTGTAAAATGACTCTTAGTGTTCATTAAAAAATGACGATCATTCCACTTGGGACCTGTGGATTGGTACATTAGCTTATTTGTTTTAGTTTAAATATTTGTCATGTATTGTTGTTTTTCTGACATGTTCCACATCCTGGAGGACCTCCTCACTACGGATCAATTGGAATGAAAGTAAATCTAATCTAATCTAATCTAATTTGAGTGGAGAACGTCAGATTAATGGACCACGTCCTACTAAACTACGCTGTGGAGATGTTTTTATTTCTTAAAATCGATTCAAAAAAGTATTATCATTATAGCTTAGGCCTGGGGATGAGATAGTAGTGGGACTACAATAGTTTTGGGACTACACTATCTTGTACAAACTTCTGCAATTATTTAACTGACTGAACTACAATAACTGTACATCTTTATAAACTTTTAAATCACATTAGAAATAATAAGAACGACAGTATTGGGGAGGAAATAAAACAATTTTGTAATAAATATTATTATTTTATCGTATATACATACTTGACCAATCAACATGAAAGCTGGCACGTATATGCATTTTTTCATTGAGAAAATTTTTCTGTTACCCACTTTGTGTAACTTACCGCTAGGTGACTCTGCGGCATCGTCCAACTGATCATCGGGAAAACTGGTATACATTGGCATTTGAGCACAGCGAATATTTTCGCTCTATCTGCATTGTTGTACTTTGTTACTAGATGGTGATGCAGCATATCAACTTCTGTACGTTTCAGTTGATCACGAAAATCAAATTGGCTCTGCAATAGTCAGTATTAACAAATAGATATTGTGACTGTGATTTGTAATTGGTAACTGAATTTTAAATGAAATACCATTTTTATAGTGTTGAGTACTGGACATCAATATTAATACAAAATCTTTTTTTTTTTGTTTATAAGCGAAAGAAATTTGTGTTACACACAACTAAACTATCTTTGGACTGCACGTCTATCATCAGACATTAAGACCTGAAAATTGTTTGAAATTCCACCAAAAAAATCAAATGTTGGAAGCTCAACCACACATACTGACATTGAAAGCTCCCTCACCAATACTGCTCCTTTGGAATCTTATCACACCAAAGTTGTGCAATGGAATCAGACTTTTCGTGAGAAAACTCATTCCAAATGTGATTTAAGCAACAATAATTACAGCAAATCGAAAGGAGGTAATGTACTGATTCCACACTTTCCAATGTTTCGCTCTGACTTTCACGTCACATTCAAATGGCTACAGTCTCCTGTACATCTTGCTTTCGTAATGGCAGTCAATAAAGTTCAAAGGCAGTCACTGCATGTTGCTAGACTAAATTTACAAAATCGGTGTTCTTCTCATGGTCAACTATATGCCATTTGCTCTGGAGTAGGAACTCTGAAAACACTATACATCTGTATACCAAATCAGAAAACCAAAAATGTTGTTTATCTGCTTGCACTATTCTAAATGTTAGCACTATTTTAAATTATTTTGGGTTGATTTAATTATATAGAGAATGCAATAGTCAAATATGTTGTTCAATCATGTTGTTTATTAGTAAACAGCTTTATAAATTTCATCATCAATTTACACCAATAAAAATAGCGGAATCTCATCAGTATGAACTATCTTTGATTTTTTCACAGTTTTGTTCAACGAATTATAGATTCTAGGCTATATACAGATTTTTTATATATGCAGAGGCAAATAAATATACACAACCAATGCAATATCTGCCTAATTTCGCTGGTTATTTATATTTTTATTCATTATTATTATACACTGTAGAAAATAAATCACCGTTATTAAATAACTGTCATTATTTTTTTTCCACATCAAGCCCACCAGAATATTTTCCAAATAACCGTTTCTTTTAAATATGCCTTAAATTCCTCCTTTATTGCGTACAGTCTGATAGGAGCATCAATGTACTTAGATAATCAGTATGTATATTCTGCTTTTATGGATTTAATGCCTGTCAGTGTAATGGTAGCAGACTTCATTACAGTATGACTGGATGAATTTATACATTGATCTAACTCCTCCACATGTACACTACACTCATGCACGTAGCCCACAATATCATCGAATAGTGCCTTGATTTAAGGTTGTCGCCTGCTCAGCCGGTCTATCACAATCAGTAAAGCACTGTATGAATCAGTAAAGTACTGTATGGACCACTCGCTTTCACAACACTGAATAATATAATTAAATGCACTGCAACGAGTCTCCAGTTAGTAACTTCAGTGTTTAAGCTCCGTACATGCGGAAGGTGTATATCTCTGAAGGAGGATGAGATGAGTCATACCCTGTCATCATCACATCCTCTATGTATTCCATTACGCTATATAGATGGCCCACTCCACCTCAGTAACAAGCACTTAACACTACATGGAACATTCTCGATTTGTACTATTACTTTACAGTCACTATCTGTTGCTATGCCTACATTTAGACGTTTTGACCAGCTGGCAGTCAACTGATAAATGTGAAGAGCAGTGTTCTGAAAACACTTAGCTGAAGCTTGATGTGCAGTGGTGCTGACATTGGAGAGACTGGAAACTCACTGTCTGCGAATAACTGTGTGTCACGCTCCAATATATCAGGCAGTGTGTCTGCTGATTCCTGCTGCATGGCACCGATGAAGAAATAATAGTAAACGAAAACCCATACACGCAGTGAATAACAAAATGTACAATGAGAGAGAGGCGACAGTTTCTCTGTCTGGATGTTACTGATCTCTGATGACGGTTCGTGATATTCAACCATTCATTAGGTGGCAGAGTAGGAGTGCGGAGTCCATCTGATGGCAAGTTGAGTGGCATTTCCACTATCTCGGTGATCCTTTGACCATCTTGGACCACCATGTTTGATAGTGGCAATAATACTGGACGCCATCTTACATCATAAATTAATTATGACAATCAGCATAATAAATTGGGTAATAAATTAGATTCTAAATAAACACCACTTCCAACAAATACGATAGCATGTGACTTCTGAAATTTTCCCGGCGTATTTCTTCTTCTAATAATTTCCGGGTATGCAGCCGGATCCCGTCGACATTCTGCCACGATATTTCGGCCCAGAGACGTCCGGCCATCATCAGGTGAGTACACAACTACTGAAGAGCCCAGGTGCAGTCGCGGTATTTATGCCGAATCTCGCGCATGCGAAATGTACTGGCATCCCACAGCGCATGCGTCAGGTGTTGACATGCGCAGCATAGCCGAGTTGTACGTGCTGCCCTCGGTGGTGAAAATAAAGGTTCATCTAGTCATTGAGTGTCGAATGACACTGTCGATTCCGCTGTGATTGTATAATTTTAATTACAGAATTCCAATTTTTATCCAGCTGAAAGCCGTTGTCACGATTTATAAGATTATTGGCAAGACGTATTCCTTGATTACGGAATCCCAAAAACCGGAAACCGGGGCTAAAATTTTTGTTCCATTGTATTCCATTGAATATCCCAATGAAATACAGTGCTCTGCTACTGCCGATTTTGACGGTTGCCGCAGACGGGTGTATCTTTCATGTTCTGTGCATCGTTCATGGACAGTTCTTGTCGTCTGGCCAATATATGCAGAGCCACATTCACAGGGAATTTTGTAGTGGCCTGGTTTCTTCAGTTGTAAATCGTCTTTAACGGATCCAATCAGGGCCCGGTTCTTTGCTGGTGGACGGAAGATAACCTTGATTCTATTTTTCTTCAGTAATCGGCCTATTTTCGAAGACACATTCCCGGCGTATGGAAGGAACGCAGTTGATTTAAAGTCGTCATCTGCGTCCTCAGTGCGTTGCTTCTTGTTATGACAGTTGCGTATGGCCATGAGGCCATACAGCAAAAGCTTAGCAGTTCGGATTTATTAGTCAGCTTTGATGTGGTCTCACTTTTTACCAAAGTGCCTTTAATGGAATCATTACATCTTATTGGTAACTTATTCAGTGCAGAAATGACGGCCTTGTTTGAACATATACTCTCCTCAACGTACTTTTTATTCAATGACGAATTCTTTGAACAAACAGACGGCGTCGCCATGGGGAGCCCTTTGTCGCCTGTGGTAGCTAATCTCTTTATGGAGGACTTTGAGGAGAAAGCACTTGAGTCTGCTGTTTTAAAGCCTACGGTCTTCTGGCGGCACGTAGATGATACTTTTGCTGTATGGCCTCATGGCAAACAGGAACTGGAGAAATTCCTTCATCACTTAAACTCATTACATGAGAACATCAAATTTACGATGGAGATTGAAAAAGAGGGCACTTTACCATTTCTAGACGTGCTAGTACGCCGTAAAATTGATGGGTCATTAGGACATTCTGTGTACAGGAAACAGACTCACACAGATCTGTATCTCCAGGCGTCAAGCTGCCATCACCCAGCACAAACAGCCGGTGTTCTCAGTACCTTAATACATCGAGCGCATATAATATCGGGTGATGAAAGCCTCCACGCAGAATTAGAACACTTGGAGAAGGTTTTCAAAGAGAATGGCTACACTTCTCGCCAAATAAGGAAGGCCATGCGCAACTGTCATAACAAGAAGCAACGCACTGAGGACGCAGATGACGACTTTAAATCAACTGCGTTCCTTCCATACGCCGGGAATGTGTCTTCGAAAAT
Source organism: Schistocerca americana (assembly GCF_021461395.2). Lineage (NCBI taxonomy): Eukaryota > Metazoa > Arthropoda > Insecta > Orthoptera > Acrididae > Schistocerca > Schistocerca americana. The sequence continues at coordinate 673,633,049 of NC_060122.1, forward strand.
AGGCCGATTACTGAAGAAAAATAAAATCAAGGTTATCTTCCGTCCACCAGCAAAGAACCGGGCCCTGGTTGGATCCGTTAAAGACGATTTACAACTGAAGAAACCAGGCCACTACAAAATTCCCTGTGAATGTGGCTCTGCATATATTGGCCAGACGACAAGAACTGTCCATGAACGATGCACAGAACATGAAAGATACACCCGTCTGCGGCAACCGTCAAAATCGGCAGTAGCAGAGCACTGTATTTCATTGGGACATTCAATGGAATACAATGGAACAAAAATTTTAGCCCCGGTTTCCGGTTTTTGGTATTCCGTAATCAAGGAATCGGTGGAAATACGTCTTGCCAATAATCTTATAAATCGTGACAACGGCTTTCAGCTGGATAAAAATTGGAATTCTGTTATTAAAATTATACAATCACAGCGGAATCGACAGTGTCATTCGATACTCAATGACTAGATGAACCTTTATTTTCACCACCGAGGGCAGCACGTACAACTCGGCTATGCTGCGCATGTCAACACCTGACGCATGCGCTGTGGGATGCCAGTACATTTCGCATGCGCGAGATTCGGCATAAATACCGCGACTGCACCTGGGCTCTTCAGTAGTTGTGTACTCACCTGATGATGGCCGGACGTCTCTGGGCCGAAATATCGTGGCAGAATGTCAACGGGATCCGGCTGTATACCCGGAAATTATTAGAAAAAAAAAAATACGATAGCAGCCTGACCTTAACTGGGTCGTAAATTATGGTGCTAAGGATAAGAACTTGGGTAATAAATTCGACCCTGAGTAAACGCCATTATCTGGCAACAAACCAACAGTATAACAGCCGACCATTTATGAGGAAAGCAGTTTTTCTAAAGATTTGGGTGGAGGGGGGAAGGGATGGGAAGGGATCTCAAATCGAGGGAGGGTGAAAGCCAGGGGAAGATAAGAATGATAGGTCATAAAGACGATGAAAACGACGATTATGCTGAATATGCCTGAAATTGGCAACATCGCAGCAAACATTTGAAAACTCTGTCGTCATCCGCTGACTTCATGGTCGAGTATTGAATTATCCAGCAAACTGCACTTGATTTCCCCGTCAATCAATGTAATATTCTGAATAATTAACAAATGAAGTGTGACACTGAGAATGTAAGTTTAACCAGTGCCACCAGGCTGTATCGCCAGCTACTATGTACTGTTTGATTCTGAGCTGTATCGTGCGCTCCGTGCGAAACCGAAAAGTTTCGCGGAGTTGAAGTTTGGGTTGCTTTGATTTGGTGTCCAGACGGGGAGGTTCGCCTTACAGAGAAGGACCTCAGTTTGGCAAGCTACTAGCATGTGAAAGCAATGAGTGTATCGTTATGCTTTACGGAAGAGGGGTGACATAGTATAGTGTCAAAAAATGTTCAAATGTGTCTGAATTCCTATGGGACCAAACTACTGAGGTCATCGGTCCCTAGACTTACACACTACTTAAACTAACTTATGGTAGGAACAACACAGACCCGAGGGAGGACTCGAACCTCCGGCTGGAGGGAGTACAGTGTCACTGGTAACTTGCCGCATTAATTCTCACAGTACTTGCAATACGATGTAATGATCTGCTGTACTGGAACTAATGTGTAGCGTGGTACAATGCGGACGTACAGTACTAGACGAAGGTGGTCTGCCGTGCGGAGTGCCCGCGTGGTTTGAGGCGCCATGTCACGGATTGCGCGGCTTCTCCCGCCGGAGTCCGTAGCTCGGGGTCGCGTTCTCGCTTCCCGAGCACTGGGTCCCGGGATCGATCCCCGGCGGGGTCAGGGATTTTCACCTGCCTCGAGATGAATGTGTGTTTGTGTTGTCCTCATCATTTCATCATCATTCATGAAAGTGGCGAGTTTTGACTGAGCAAAGGTTGGGAATTTGTACGGGCACTGATAACCGCGCAGTTCAGCGTCCACGAACCAAACACGATCATCATCATCTCCCGCTGGAGGGGCAATTTCGTCCCTTAGGAATTCACACACAAAGAAAGAAGCTGTTTTCGAGAAATCTTGGTACATCTGTTCGATAATAAATGAATTACCAGGAGTGAACATGTATGAAAAGAGTTGTAATTCACTCAAAAACTTACTGAAAATAAGTGGTACGTTCTACTTCGTTCACTACCTATGTTCTCGCTAATTGTAAGACTGTGAATTTAGCTGTACCCTCTTTTCAGCATATGAAATTGTGCCGAAAGTATTAGGGAAGAAGATAAGACCATCTTAGGTCTGGGATATGGGCAACGATATTTTGTGTCGTATAATTTGGTTTCAGTTTTGTGAGTTGTGTTTACGGAACTTTCTACCACGCTTTCGGACACTAACATTTGTTTGACCTGTCATAGTAGTCTGGGTTTTGGTTCCCAACTGACTGTATCTCCCTGCGCAAGTATAGTCTGAGAACAAATCCTGCAGGCGGAACGAGGCCGAAATTATTACGGTCCCTAAGAATTATCAGATTTTGGTTTAAGGTTACGCTATGGAGCGTTGTTTGTCTATTTCATGTCCAGGAGCTGTGCTGCGTTTTTCTTTTTTCTTTTTTTTTCTTCTCAAAAAAAAAGAACAGACAAATGTAAGTAGAACTCGCGCTCTGAGGCTTCCATACAAGCTCAGTTACGTATACTTGATAACTCAGCCCCCTTAGAAAAATGGGTCTTGACACAGAGTGATAGTATAATGGTTCCGTTTTCAACGTTTGAGGTACGGAAACCTAAAAAAGGAAGGATGATTAGATTTAACGTCCCGTCGACATCGAGGTCATTTGAGACGGAGGACAGGCTCGGATTGTGTCAAGGACAGAGAAGGAAATCGGCCGTGCCTTTTCAAAGAAACCATCCTGGCATTTAGTTGGAGCGATTTAGAGAAATCACGAAAACCTAAATTTGGATGGCTGGACGCTGGTTTGAACAGTCGTCCTCCCGTATGCGGGTCCAGTGTGCTAACTACTGCGCCACGTAGCTCGGTGGAAAAAAAAAGAATAAAAACCTCAGGTGGCGTATGTATTGGGTGTTAGTTGCATGGCGCAACTTTTTGTCAGTGTTTGCTGTGTGTGCGTTGTACTTTGGCCATTCATGAGTAGCTGCGCTATGTTGCATATGGATTATGTCTGCTATTAACTGTGTTCAAATAAGGGTTTCACTCGTAGCCGTGGGCAATGAATTTTAATAGACCCTTTTGCAACTCTCATTTTAAGGAAGAGTTTTGTTTTGGTTACTCTGGTTGTGTATTAGATATCGCTGTCTCGTGGTTTCTGAAATTTAAATTGTATTTGACAGGCTGTACTTTGTAATGAAGTTATCGGCAGTGTAACGAAAGCTTCGTCTACAGGAAGATTGGTTCGTGAGTAAATTGTTACGATAACCTTACTTTTAGAACGATGAAAGATTATTCACAGTTGAAGCATATCGTTAATAGTCTGGCACAGCGCTTGTTCCCTGATGAAAAGCTACTGTAATAATTCAGTTCTCGCTGGAGAAGTGGTGTATTTAACACAGGTTTTTGTTTTCCTCTAATAGAGCTGTAAAAGACTAGAATGAAAATCCGTAACGAAATCTCAGAAAATTCTTGAGGCACTACCGCTACTCTTGCATGGACCAATATCAGTTTTCAATAATATTAAACCTTTTGCTAATATCAGAAGTTGCTAGCAGTAAAGTTTTACATTGCAGTAAGTTTTATTGAATCTGTCACCAAATATGTGAAACTGATTACTGTACGTTGTCATACAAGAGGAATGGGCCGGCCGATGTGGCCGAGCGGTTCTAGGCGCTTCAGTCTGGAACCACGCGACCGCTACGGTTGCAAGTTCGAATACTGCCTCGGGCATGGATGTGTGTTATGTCAGGTTACTTAGGTTTAAGTAGTTCTAAGTTCTAGGGGACTGATGACCTCAGATGTCCCATAGTGCTAAGAGCCATTTGACCATTTGAACAAGAGGAATGCGTGCCTTATAGTGTAGTGCAAAACACCGCAGATAATATACTGTCGACCAAGAAGAATATTTCTCATACGGCGAGAAAAAGGGGGAAAGATATAACTAAAACTGTATTTGAACCTCCCTTCTCTTCTACTTTGTCCTCTCAGGCCAGCAGAAAACGTTTTCCCATTTAGGCATTTTGTAGTCTATCTTTAGATAATAATTGCATAGCCTCTTGCCAGGAATTTATTTGAAACGTCTTAATATATGTCATCTTCACTTAATATTTCAAATTTCTTCTCTAGGGTGTTCTGATATAGACTGAAAAACTGACAAGTCTTATTTGCGTCAGTACTTACGAGTGTTGTTCTAGTCTCAGCTCATGTGGACGCCCTGTGTGATCGGATGTGCGTACTAATGAGTAAACAGTTGTCTGAGTTATATTACTGGTGTGCTCGCAAAAAAAAGGAAGTCCAATAATACACTACTGGCTATTAAAATTGCTACACCAAGAAGAAATGCTGATGATAAACGGGTATTCATTGGACAAATGTGTTATACTAGAACTGACATATGATTACATTTTCACGCAACTTGGGTGCATAGATCCTGAGAAATCAGTACCCAGAACAACCACCTCTGGCCGCAATAACGGCCTTGATACGCTTGAGCATTGAGTCAAACAGAGCTTGGATGCCGTGTACAGGTACAGCTGCCCATGCAGCTTCAACACGATACCACAGTTCATCAAGAGTAGTGACTGGTGTATTGTAACGAGCCAGTTGCTCGGCCACCATTGACCAGACGTTTTCAATCGGTGAGAGATCAGGAGAATGTGCTGGCCAGGGCAGCAGTCAGACATTTTCTGTATCGAGAAAGACCCGTACAAGACCTGCAACATGCGGTCTTGCATTATCCTGCTGAAATGTAGGGTTTCGCAGGGTTCGAATGAAGGGTAGAAATTGGTTCAAATGGCTCTGAGCACTATGGGACTTAACTTCTGAGGTCATCAGTCTCCTAGAACGTAGAACTACTTAAACCTAACCAACCTAAGGACATCACACACATCATGCCACATCGGCCACTTCGGCAGGCGAATGAAGGGTACAGCCACGGGTCGTAGCACCTCTGGAATGTTACAACCAAGCCAGCCGGTGTGGCCGAGCGGTTCTAGGCACTTCAATCTGGAACCGTGTGACCGCTACGGTAGCAGGTTCGAATCCTGCCTCGGGCATGGATGTGTGTGATGTCCTTAGGCTTGTTAGGTTTAAGTAGTTCTAAGTTCTAGGGGACTGATGACCTCAGATGTTAAGTCCCATAGAGCACAGAGCCATTTGAACCATTTTTGATTTTGTAACGTCCACTGTTCAAAGTGCCGTCAATGCGAACAAGAGGTGACCGAGACGTGTAACCAATGGCACCCCATACCATCACGCCGGGTGATACGCCAGTATGGCGATGACGAATAGACGCTTCCAATGTGCGTTCACCGCGATGTCGCCAAACACGGATGCGACCATCATGATGCTGTAAACAGAACCTGGATTCATCTGAAAAAATGACGTTTTGCCATTCGTGCACCCAGGTTCGTCGTTGAGTTCATCATCGCAGTCGCTCCTGTCTGTGATGCAGCGTCAAGGGTAACCGCAGCCATGGTCTCCGAGCTGATAGTCCATGCTGCTGCAAACGTCGTCGAACTGTTCTTGCAGATGGTTGTTATCTTGCAAAAGTCCCCATCTGTTGACTCAGGGATCGAGACGTGGCTGCACGGTCCGTTACAGCCATGCGGATAAGATGCCTGTCATCTCGATTGCTAGTGATACGAGGCCGTTGGGACCCAGCAAGGTGTTCCGTATTACCCTCTGGAACCCACCGATTCCATATTCTGCTAACAGTCATCGGATCTCGACCAACGCGAGCAGCAACGTCGTGATACGATAAACCGCAATCGCGATAGGCTACAATCCGACCTTTATCAAAGTCGGAAACGTGATGGTAGGCATTTCTCCTCCTTACAAGAGTCATCACAACAACGTTTCACTAGGCAACGCCGGTCAACTGCTGTTTGTGAATGAAAAATCCGTTGGAAACTTTCCTCATGTCAGCACGTTGTAGGTGTCGCCACCGGCGCCAACCTTGTGTGAATGCTCTGAAAAGCCAATCATTTGCATATCACAACATCTTCTTCCTGTCGGTTAAATTTCGCGTCTGTAGGACGTCATCTTCGTGGTGTAGCAATTTTAATGGCCAGTAGTTTATTACGAGTAACACAGATTTACATCGGAGTACTTGAAGCTCGGCCGAGTTGAGCCCATATGCTTCATATGCCTGAAGAACTGAGTAGTCACAAAAAAACGGAATACGTATTATGTGGTCTAACGAAGTAGCGTGAGATGTCCGCATTGGCTTAGACAAAATCGTGAGACCTGAAAAGTAAAAACCGTAACCCTAGTGTAGCTCGATGCTTCACACCAAGTGGCCCCGATAATTCCCCAGTTAGATACACAGGTAATGTTCATTTAGACGTTCCCAGCAAAAAAAAAAAAAAGTCTGAATAAACTTTAGTGTCTCTTATAACCAATCGGAAAAAACGCAAATTAGCTTTGTGTGCGACACTTACAACTCAATACCATTTTGACGCTGTGTATGCCGGGTGAGATCTTACACAGGCTACAGCAGTCGAATAACAAAGCACCGTAGTTTCTGGTCGAAGCTTCCCGCAGAGCCGACCTCAAGAGATAATAAATCCAAAATGGTAACACTCTCGTCGAAATGTTTAACTGGACCCGAGCGACCAGTAATATACTCGTACTTGCCACACGGCTTAGCGTGGAGGAAACCCATCAATACGTGTATCTAACATCCTGTCGTCCGTGTTTGTAAGCGACTGATTTACCATGTTGGTTAAAATTTGCAATAATATGGCTCGAATGAGCCTGAGGAAATGTTAAATAAGACCTTCGATATGAGAGAATGCCACTGTGGACTCTTGGCGTTCAAACAGGTGCCTTGAGGCTACTCGTACCCATTTGACTGTGTGAGAGGCGCTCTTGATGTGACAATCGCGTCTGTGCCGCCATTGGCTGTGTCGGACAAGGACCTCGTTGACTTTTAGCACACTCGACCGACGGCCGAACTGAGCCACTCAGCGTTTGACGCTGTTGATCCTCTCGGCTGTCGCGCAGCTGCGTGAATACCGCGCAAACACTCCACGCTGAGTGCCGCACTCACGGACGGCGACTGTGCTCGCCTGTCGGAGCTCATGCTAAGCGCTTATGGGCTGCCACTCGCAAACACCTGTTTCGTCAGCGGCCGCCTATTTCGACACAGCTCCACAGAACTACCGCTCTGTCTCTCAGGTCGAGACTTTCCGTTTCGTGAGTAGTGATATGGTAACAATCTGCAATGAAACTGTATTGGTTGTTTTTTGTGGCCTTCAGTGCAAAGAGTCTCCACGTTAGTCTGTCAAGTGCAAGTATCCTCATCTCTGCATAACGCTTGAAACACTTGCTCGCTGTAATCAAGCTTTGGTCTCCCTCTATAATTGTTACCCTCCATTTCCAAATTAATTATTCCTAGATATTTTAGGATGCATACTATCAACCGATCCGTTCTTTCACTCTTCTTGTTTTACAGGTTTCTTTCTCCTCGAAACAATTCAGTATCTATTCGTTAGATATCCAATTTACCCATATAATCTTCAGCATTGATCTCTAGCGCTAATTTCAAAAGTTTCTATTCTTGGCGGTACTGTTTATCGTTCATGTTTCACTTTTGTATAAGGCTACATTTCAGAGAAATACTGTCAGAATTATATCAGATGTTTCAACATTTATCTTTTTCAGAAAAGATTTCAGTTTATTGCAAGTCTACGTTTTATGACTTCTCTACCTCTGACAACGCCAGTTAGTTAGGTACCCAAACAGCTGCTTTCACTGTCTTGTTTCCTAGTATAATACCCCCACAATCGTCTGATTTAATTCTACTACACTCTATTAGCTTTGTCTTACATTTGTTGACGTTCATCTTATAACGTCTTTTCAAGGCATTATCCATTCCGTTCAACTGATCATCGAAGCGACAGCTGAATTACTTTTAGTTACAATTGAAAATTTGTGAGCCGCGCGGGATTAGCCGAGCGGTCTCGGGCGCTGCAGTCATGGACTGTGCGGCTGGTCCCGGCGGAGGTTCGACTCCTGCCTCGGGCATGGGTTTGTGTGTTTGTCCTTAGGATAATTTTGGTTAAGTAGTGTGTAAGCTTAGGGACTGATGACCTTAGCAGTTGAGTCCCATAAGATTTCACACACATTTGAACATTTGAAAATTTGTGCCCAACCGGGACAGCCGGAAACCCCTGGCACGAGTTACCCTCCTGGTACAAAATTCTAACGAGTTTGTGACACATGCACGGAGTGACACTGTACAGAGAGGGAATGTTATGACACTTGCAAGGAGCCCAGGACACTGTAGTAGTAGACAAGGTGTTCCAGAAGTGGGATGCACCGGCCTGGCCACAGTAGCCTGCGACGTATTCTGGAGAAATGCAAAGCCCATTTCCCGCACAAAATTTCCTGTCCCCGCATCAGTTCGTAACTTTCTCCCAGAGTTCAGTACCGCAGCTGACTTCTGACTAGCAAGTAGTGTTCCGTGTTTTAATGCTGAGATAACTGAGTTCACCGAGACCACCAACGGGAAGCGTTTACTGATTTACAACAGGTATCGGTATGTAGTGGAGTATACAAAAAACAAGAAGTGACTTAATGGTGTTGTGTAAACTTTTAAAAAGAATAAATGCAAAGGAACACTATTCAGAACAAATAACACAACTTTAGAGCAGCCACGTTTGTATTCGAGGTGAAGCAACAAATGAAGTGCGAAGACATTTTGTCGGTTTGCATTGAAGAAGCAGGGCAGCACTTCCATCGAGGCTATGACTTAGTGACATCGTTAACATCACACAGAAGTAGGAAGAAATCGCTGCATTGTGTTATGGAACTGCATAAGACCCCACTGATTCTGGAGGAAATTTCTTCCAAAAAAATAATCTACTGATGAACGATGCTAGGAATTTTTTTTTACTTGTAGATCATAACACCGGACCGAATGACAGAATATTGGTGTTTGCCAGGAAGGATCTATCAAGGGTTCGAACAAGCATTTTGGACAATTTTTATACTCCTCGCCGACCTTAATAGTTCTTGTGAGGAAACAAACACCATTCCAGTTGTTTACCCTTTGCTGCCAAATAAAAAGCGAGAAACATATGAACATGTTTAAAGCTATTAGGCGCAGTATGCCTGGATGTAGCCATGCATCTCTGATGATGGACTTTGAAATTGCTGTCGTCCAAGCAGCTAATAATTTGTTTCCTAGAAGAGTTGCATTTATCATTTTAATCAATGTATGTGGAAACAAGTTCATTGTGGCGACGTCGTTCCAGCCTATAAGGAAAATGAGAAAATATGCTGTGTTCTGCTCTAGCGCATCATCACTGGAAATGTTAGACGGTGTATTCTGGAGAGCACGCCTGGAAACCAAAAGTTCCAGGACTTTCATGACTATTTTTGGTCCAGTGGCTCGATAACGAACATATGCAAGAGAGATGTGTGACTGCAGTACAAGGCGCCATTCCACTCAACGTCTCAGGAGAATAAATACATCAATATCAAAAGTTCATCCGAATGTTTATTCATTACTAAAAATTTTTCGACGAGATGCAGAGTACCACAACCACCAGTTTGACCGACTAATTTTAAAATCTGATGGAAAAAGAAAAAGAAAAAAATGAGCCAGCAATGAAGACTGACAGAACGGTAACAAAGGCCTAAAGACACTCCAAACTGATGGGAACTTAAAATCTTTTCTGACTTGTCTGGCCTTAGCACAGAAATTACTATGAGAAAGAAAACGTCAGATTCATTGAAAAAATTGTAAATTTTGAAAAGTATTTGAAAGTAACCGTCGATAATCTTGTAAATCTTGTGAATAAAATTAATGAGTGACTGAGAGACTACCTCTTTATGCTGTTTCCTGGAAGAAACACAAAGTCGGCTAAATGTCTCTTAAAATTTGTAAATTATTCCCTAATGAAGACTAAAAAGATTATCTCAAAGGCCAAGACTTTTCTAGGGAATATTCGCAGCATTCGCCTTGAGAGGTTCTTAAAATCAAAATATTTATGGGCGAACACCGAATACAAAGTCCTTACAGTGGAAACGCAGGGAAATGGCGTGCGATTAATTCCATACTTACTCCCTCCGTTAGAAGGTGAGAAAACCAGCATGAAATTGGTAAACACAAAATAAATTATCATAACAAAGTGACTGGTCGTAGTTTTGATACCTTTCAGCATATGTTAACACTAATTTCTAGTAACCCATTTCGTAGACTACAGCAGGCCTGTTGAGGATGCGGCTAGAAGAGCAAGAGCACTCCTGCTCGCTAGCCACCTGGGTTGTGAGCGCTCGCGGTGAAATGATATGATAAGACTTCCTTACGGCCGACTGACAGAGCAGGAAAAGTGCAAACAATGTGCTGCCTTCAGAGCAATGATCATAAATAGGTTCGTCGTAGCCTTAGATACGAATACACGGTATATACAGCCAAAATTTTAACATATCTTCTACTTCAATCAAATTTTAAAATGATTTCTATTATGCAAAGATGTAGCAATACCCAAGTTTTGAAGGCCACAATTTCATTAGTTTTCGAGTTTTGAATTTTTAATGTGACTTCGGCGGCATTCTTGAAAACCAACAATTTTTACGTGGTAGATTTTACAGGTTCTGTGTATTCACTTTATGAGAAATATTAATGATTTGTATTTAGTGTTTATTTAAAGTTTCAACCTTAAATTTTCATTAATTGTCGGTACATCAATGTGATGATAAAATATATTACAATTTCAATAATATGTATACAAACACATCAAGACTACTTACTGCAAAAATTTCATTCAGACTGGTTCATATTTATGATAAAAAAGTTGGCAGTGGGCTTCATCGTCACCATAAAATTTTCCCTTCCTGCTTATATGACGCTTCTTCTTGTAACTTCAAGATCAGGGTAGCCGTTTTCTTGAACGTTCTACATAAAAATCTACTCTCTGTCTTCTTGAGGAGGTCCAGTGGTAGGGATATCTGACTGTAAGCCAACGCCTGTTTCCTTGGGGCGTGTTGATTGTGCTGAACAGGACTTCAGTGCATTCCCTAAATCTATATTTACCCAGTCAACAGGCGAAGCAACTGATTTCCAACGACTGGAGTAAAGATGGTTCTGTTTGATGGTGACAGAAATCAAAAATTGTCTTTGACAGCTTCTGGTGTGCCACAGCCCCTTACGCAATCGGTATTTCAAACATTTCTTAAACGTGCTTGTTATTTCGAATACAGGTAAATCGTTTTCGTATTTAAGAGTAAACACTTTAAAGATGTGAAGCAGCCATTATTTTTTTCGAGAAAAAATTTTAGGGAGTAGTCTAGCTGTTTTGAAAGGGATGAAAAGTAGCATGGTGGTCGGATTAGGAACCTCAAAGCAGTCATACACATCAAGTCAACGCATCAGTGCGGGATGCCAAGTCTATATGTTTATTATATGTGATGATGTCTTGATATGCTTAGTCTTCTGTAAATTTGCTTCAAAACTTTGAACACAACGAAAAAATTCGGTTTACAACAACATTACAATAGATTCCACGCAAATGTTTATGGTCACTTGGAAGATGAACAGCGAGAAGCCGATGTGAAAAAAGAGAGAGTGAGAGAAAGAGAGAGAGAGAGTGAGGAGACACACACGCACGCACACACACACACACACACACACACACACACACACACAGAGAGAGAGAGAGAGAGAGAGAGAGAGAGAGAGAGAGCGAAAGAGAGAGAGAGAGAGAGACAATACTTTAAAGTGATATGACTGAAGAAAATATTCATCATAAGGGAGCAGAGAAATTAAGACTCAATAATTTTTCAAACGATTTCATTGTGAAAATACATTTTTGTTTTCAAGCGGACCGTCAACGAATGAATCTGAAGTTAGCTCAAGTACCGTACTGCTTTTCAACTTGCAAAAGGTTGCGCAGTTTCATTGATTTCCATGTTATTTTGACTGTATGGAAACTCGGCTGTAATTGCAACTTATACATCTACTTTGTGACATTTGCGTGATTAGTTTCAGAGCAAAATTTGTCTCGTAGACTTCTGTTTTCGCAAGGTAAATTTTCACGACTTTAGATGTTTTCAGCTTCGATTATATCAATGTTTAGACATAGATATGTATGATGAGTTTTTAGCAATGAAGAGAACCAAATCCACCCACAGAAGCTCACTGGCAGACTTCAACTTAACAACTTGTCTTTGAATTAGCATTAGTCGAAAAGTGGTACTAGACATTGATCCTTTAGTGAAAATCATAAGTAGTGTTCACTGACATTCTATGTTTTTATATTTAACGTTTAAATAAAATGGTAACGAAATATACATTTGTCAGTTTAAATTTCCCCTTAAAAGGCAGTCATCGTAAGGATGCAACGGTCGCAAGAAATACCGTCTCTCACTTAGCCGCCCCCCATTCCTTGAAACATAAAGATATTAAAAGAGATATTGAATTTCATTGTCAGTTCTCGTTAAAGCAACAGGCATAATGGTAAATTTGCCGCGTAACGCGTTAATGAGCCACCCTGAAGCGGTACGTGGTTGCTCACTCCTTTGGTGTGAGCACGAACCAGCTGACACGAGCAGCTGCGCTGAACTGCTGGACTCCTTAGAATGCCTGTACCTGTGGAAAGCTGGTTAGTCCGGCATGAGCCCCCGGCTCCTTGTAAGTGTCGCTCCCTGCAAATGTCACACCGTGCAAGTGTTCTGGCGCCAATTTTAACTGTCATTGCAGATTCATTACCATGCGGGCTCAGTGGACGGCTTGCACTGGTACAAGTAGTTCGTGTTATTGCATCCTAACTACTTTCATTCCATCGATCTATTCATTTCATTACGTTTAATTTGTATCATGCAGTTATTTATGTCACTACAGACGCATGCAAATTACTGCTTAATAGACGTTCGCTTTTAACTATCGTTTCAGCATATGGGGTCAGTTACAGGGTTCCAAGTCCGATCATTAGAGACACGGCTGGAGAAGAGTAAGACTTAAATTTTTGGCCACTGAAGGGGAAGAGTGAGTCACTGAAGCAGGAAATGTGGTATGCAGTTGGAGATATCAAGGGAAAGTAGAAGCTTGACTGTTACGGGCAGGTACGAATTTGACCCCATATTTTCTCTACAAGGGCTAATGTATTGTCACTGTGTAACTTGATCGATTCTTTCCAATCCAGATGATTAAAAACAATACAAAGAAGAATGGACATGAAAATGGTGCTTGTCCCATGAAACAGAATCACCAACAGTAGCTACGTTTTCAGGTTGTGGGGAGAGTTGCGTCCTACACAGCTTCCAGTTTATGTGCACTTGAAGTGTAAAGCCTTGTTGAGATAAGATTAGTTTCACCACATTTACGACGTAATTTCGCACCCGTTAGACACGAATGCGATGCAAAATCTATTTATGTCACTCAACACCTGAATTGTATTCATTTTCTCAGATTTGCGATACTGTAAAAGGCAGACAAATGAAAACCGAACACCCGCCACAACGGGACCATAGACGGGTTCAGTTCAATACTAATCACTAATGCATTAAGATATTTATCACACTTGGAGGCGAGACTATCAATTCCTATTTCGTAAACTGCGGTCGGCCTCTGATGGATCCACAACCGCTCCAACTCTTGCACTTCCCTATCCGACAAAGCAACGTCCACGCTTATCCTTCCTTAGGCCTCCAAAGAAGTGAAAATCACACGGTGAAAGAACCGGGCTTTACGGAGGATGTTGCAGTGTTCCCCAACCAAAATACTGAAGTGTAGCCTTAAAAAAAATTTTAAAAAAATGGTTCAAATGGCTCTGAGCACTATGCGACTTAACTTCTGAGGTCATCAGTCGCCTAGAACTTAGAACTAATTAAACCTAACTAACCTAAGGACATCACACACATACATGCCCGATGCAGGATTCGTACCTGCGACCGGAGCGGTCGCTCGGTTCCAGATTGTAGCGCCTAGAACCGCGCGGCCACTCGGGCCGGCGAAGTGTAGCCTTCGTCCAATTGAAAATGGAGTGGAGAAGGGGAGTGACGGGGGTGGACGTTATCGTGCAACAGAATGATTCCACCCGACAGCATTTCTGGGCGTTTAGACTTAGTGACGCTTCGCAGTTTCTGCAAAGTGAGTTCATCGGACTGCGCGTCGATTGAGGCTCCATGCTCAAGGAACTCCACGAGCACTTTGCTGCAATCGAAGAACAGGGTCACTATGACCTTACTGGAACTCGTGTGGCGGCTTTAGATTTGTTTGGAGGAGGAGACGTGCGATGTTTGCACTGCTGACCTTGCCGTTTGCCCTCAGGCTGTCGGAATGCTGTCAGACAGAGACATACTGTTGCGCGATAACGTCCGCTTCCACACTGCCAATCGGACGAAGGCTACACTTCACCGATTTGGTTGGGGAATACTGCGACATCGTCCGTTCAACCCGTTTTGCTCCATCTGATTTATCTTTGTCGAACTGAATAAAGACACTAGTGGAAGTTGGTGTGCCGGACGAGGAAGTTCAAGAGTGAGTGCAGTTGTGGACCCGTCAACGGCCGACCGCGTTTTACGAAACGGGAATTGATCGTCTCGTCTCCCAGTGTGGTAAATGTCTTAATGTGTGTGGTGATTAGTGTTGATTTGAGGAGTTCTATTGTCCCGTTGTGGCGGGGGTTCGGTTTACATTTGACTGCCCCTCATACATTCAAATTTCTACAATACCCGAGCTGCCGGTAGTGAGTATAAGGCGGAAAAGAAAAGGAATTGCAGTCAGTCCTTGTAATGGTCGTCGTCGCGAAAGTCGAGTACAAGATGAGAAAGATTTGGTCGCGAGTGGATCGTGGGTGCTACTTACACGAGACACTATTGGATCGTGGCACTGGGATTTTCACGAGCCATCTTGTCAAAGGTGAACCATGAGTACCTCGATTCTGGGAAAACCGGCTCCACCAGAATACAGTACAACGCGAAAACCCGTATGATGACTGGAGTCACCGACATCTATCACTAATTGTAACGGGAAATAGACCGGTCGTGTTACAGCAAGTCACTCGACTTCTGGACAAGGACATCCTGTTAGCAGACATACCATCCATAACTTGCTCCTTGCTATGGTACCGAAAGCCGTCGTATTATGCTAAAACACAGAACACACAAATTCTAAGGGCGTAGTTACACCGCCGTATGGCTCTCGAAACATGGAAATAGGTCGCGCTTCACGATGATATAGGAGGGTACTGATATCTCGAAAATGCGTATGAGGAGAGCCGTGCTGTTTACCAACACTACTCCGCTTAGGGGATGGTGGAATATTGTAATGTTTGAGATGCTGAAATGGGATGAAATGTGCGACCGTCTAATTTTGTCTCTCACCGAAGAACAAAACAGGAGCTGAAACATCCTGGCAGATTAAAACTGTGTGCCGGACCAAGACTCTAGCTCGAGACCTTTGCCTCTCGCGGGCAAGTGCAAGTGGTTGAGCACTTGCCTGCAAAATGCAAAGATCCGAGTTCGAGTCTCGGTCCGGCACACAGTTTTAATCCGCCAGGAAGTTTCATATCAGCGCACACTCCGCTGCAGAGTGAAAATCTCATTCTGTAAACAGGAGCTATAGGACGCCACTGGCAGTCAGTTTGCTCGTCTTATGCCTCCAGCGAGACAGTACGAGTACGTCGCTCCCATTGCTGCCGTGCTGTGTTACAGTGGTTGAGAAACACTCCGCGGTCACTAGTGTGCTTGTGCAACCTCTTGGTCACTGGAACACAGTTCAGCGTCTAGCGTAACAAAGCTGCAGATGTGTATACATACGACATCGTCTATTCTTGTTAACAGTACGCCTACTATTTGTAAAGTATTCATGTCACTTTATAAACTACACTCGCATTTTTTTCTTGCATTAATTATATTTGAATTTATTGTTTCTACACTGTAAAAGAAATACTGCGAAAGATGTTTAACAGAGTCTTAGTAGAAGCTGATCTTTCCACGAGCGAAGAGTATAAATACATTTTACATTGGTTCTTCTACCACAAGATATGGTAAGTATTAACACTTCGGCCTGTCGAGCCGGAGCGCGTGCAGGGAGAATATAGTCGATAACTATTTAGCAGTTGCCGAAGTGAGTCAGCTTCAAACGGCTGCAGCGGTAAGAAGCAGTGAAAACTCTATTACAACTACTCTGGAACTGCGAATATTAAATTGCTTCGTATGGAAGAATGAGCAGGCAAGCAGACCGTGCTGAAGCTCGCTCCGCGATCTGATGAAAAAAAGTCAAGTACGATGGGAATATAGAGAGTTGAAATCCGCTGAACAGTCATTGGAACGTGATTTGCTTTGAAAGATCTAAAGCTGTTGCAATCTGTCGATTGGAAGCTGCATGCAATTTTTCATATCTAATAAGTTAGGGTTATTCTCTGTTCCTCTGTCTTTTCTAAGTAGAGGTCAGCTTTAATTCTTTTTGCTTATCGCGTTCGGAAAGTTATTAAAGTAACGTAAGTGTGTAATAACTGACAACAGAATTTTTAATACAAACCTTCTTTTTATCATCTTTGGGTATCCTATTTAACGAGGAAGTCATTTGTGAATTATAGTTGCGAAGGTTTGTCTAATATGTTAGCGTCAAAGTAATGCTTTAAGTTACGTAATTTTAACGTGGTACTTAAAAGTCAGCTTTGTTATTTCATGTGTTATAGTTAAACCACGAGGGCTACATACTGTACTATCACTCTTGTGAAAGTTTCAGTAAAAGTAATCTTCCTATTTGTTACTAATTCACGAGCAACTGACGTAGAAATTTTGAACTATTTCATTATTGGAAATTTAGTCATGTTCTGTAACGATAAATTATACCTGGTACTGATATGCAGCTAGGAAATCTACTTATTTCACCATCTCGGTCTTTCCTGAAGCAGAAAAGCTGCAGGAGAGAAAATTATTGATAACTAATTACTTAGAGCAGAAATAAATAACTGTCCTAGTGGGACTGGGGACAGATTTTAAATAAACTAATTACTAGGTGGAATTTCTCAAGGTCAGTATCACTCGTCCCTGTCTCAGTTATAAGTACTGGCACTGAACTTCTGAGTAGAAAAGTGTCCATTTGAAGCCTTGCACAGTCAAGCAAAGAAAATATCTCTGTTATTGTGCTTCAGAAACGCCTATGTGACTGTGTTTTAGGCTCTTCGGCATTGCGATAGCCTTGAAAATGAGACATGTAATTTCAGCCCACATTAGTTAGTTTAAAACCTTATATTTAAAGGGAACTGTATTCTGAAATTGTACATTGGTGTACAAAACTTAAGGACGGAAGCAGGTTTCTCATGATGTTTCACTGTTAAGTGACATAGAAAGACAGATCCCTTATCATTTAGCTACAAAATAGCAGGTCAGCAACTGGAAGCAGTTAATTCCATAAATTATCTGGGAGTACG
This sequence comes from Schistocerca americana, assembly GCF_021461395.2. NCBI lineage: Eukaryota > Metazoa > Arthropoda > Insecta > Orthoptera > Acrididae > Schistocerca > Schistocerca americana. Next base: position 673,650,562 of record NC_060122.1, read on the forward strand.
CATTAGGAGTGGTTTAAAATGGAATGATCATATAAAGTTGATCGTTGGTAAAGCAGATGCCAGACTGAGATTCATTGGAAGAATCCTAAGGAAATGCAATCCGAAAACAAAGGAAGTAGGTTACAGTACGCTTGTCCGCCCACTGCTTGAATACTGCTCAGCAGTGTGGGATCCGTACCAGATAGGGTTGATAGAAGAGATAGAGAAGATCCAACGGAGAGCAGCGCGCTTCGTTACAGGATCATTTAGTAATCGCGAAAGCGCTACGGAGATGATAGATAAACTCCAGTGGAAGACTCTGCAGGAGAGACGCTCAGTAGCTCGGTACGGGCTTTTGTTGAAGTTCCGAGAACATACCTTCACCGAAGAGTCAAGCAGTATATTGCTCTCTCCTACGTATATATCGCGAAGAGACCATGAGGATAAAATCAGAGAGATTAGAGCCCACACAGAAGCATACCGACAATCCTTCTTTTCACGAACAATACGAGACAGGAATAGAAGGGAGAACCGATAGAGGTACTCAAGGTACCCTCCGCCACACACCGTTATGTGGCTTGCGGAGTATGGATGTAGATGTAGATGTAGCTCGATGAAACTTGTTCCACGCATAGAAAGAAATGCTACAGTACAGCACACAAGGTAACTGAAAAAAATACACAATGAGACGAACAGAAATGACACTTTAATTTCAAAGTCAATAATTAGACTGAAGTCACTTGGATTTATGATGGTTCCCTGGACACTATAAAAGACATGAATTTGTTCTTAATACGGTGTTTGATCACTACGGATGGTCATGCACGGTCTGCAACGTGCGCCCATAATGCTCACAAGACTGGAGTTCTCGTGGTTGGACGTCCCAACCTTTCACTGTATCTAGATACCTGTTGAGCTCTCCTGAATGTCTCTGTTATCCCTTCTCCAATTAATTTAGTATCTACGAGTCCTAATATAACAAGCTCTGATGGGTATCCAAAGCATTATCATTTGGTTATTTTATGATAAACTCCGCTATCACAGTTTCCACTTCTCAGCGAAACCAGCGCCAAATCTTCAAAATTATTTGGCGAAACAAACAAGCTCATCATACATTATCATAAAGGTCATGAAATAAGAACATTTAATGTTTCAGAGAGAATTAGTCTGCACATATTTAATAAACTGAAGCAAATTTATTGGCCCAGTAATGAGTAACGCCAGGAAAATAACGCGGATGGAGTACGTGATCGTAGATAACTGGACAGGGGAGAAGTAAGAGGCTCTTGAACGTGATTTTTGCGATAAGAGTTTCACCGAAATCATGACGTACGCCTTGGGCAGTAATGTTTCATATTTGCTGTTAATGTCTTTTCGCAACCGATTCAGCTCTGTTCGTTGGGGCACTGGGCACTGAGCAACGGAGTTGAATTCTTCTTGGCCGATTCATTTAGGCAATATACATTTATCGTTAGAACTGATATTGTCTCGCGATTCTACGTTATTATAAAGTATTTTTAACAGAGCTGTTAAATTTTAGGGTTTGAGTCTGGCAGTGGCTGATAATAGGTTGGTTATTAGAGTCTGTGAATTCAAAATGACTTATTCTGTCTAAAAGATAACGTGCTACCCAAATATGTCGAATGTGAGTTGTACCATCTAGCTGCATAAAAACGTTACTTTTTCCAGAGAAAAAACTGAATAAACAAGGTTCATGAAACTGCAAGTATCTATCCATATCATTTACTTGAAAAGTTTTAAGGTTCATAATGGCTCTGAGCACTATGGGACTTAACATCTATGGTCATCAGTCCCCTAGAACTTAGAACTACTTAAACCTAACTAACCTAAGGACAGCACACAACACCCAATCATCACGAGGCAGACAAAGTTTTAAGGGTAAAGATACGGTAATGCTGACTGACCTCTTATTGCTATCAAAAAACTGCACAACTCACCGCTCAACGTTATTGCGGCACTGTATTCGTTCCCCAAGGACGTCTTTTGAGGGGTGCGTTCAGCTCTGACTTCATTTTTGTGGATCAGAATCCGCGACTGCATCGACCAGAGCAGGTGGAAGACCTTTTGGAACCATAGGATATTCGATGAATGGACTGGTCTACCCGGTCCCACGACTTCAGTCCTACAGCGCACGTATGGTATTAGTTGGGGAGATGTATTGGACCACATTCACATGCACCCATGAGCATCCAGGCCGGCATTTCTGTGTATGAAACCATCGTAAATATCTGCTGTTTAATTTTAGTAGCAGCCTCGTTGAGAAATGAACGTGCAGGATCACATTTACACAAATAAAAAAAAAAAAAAGTTTTCATCACCTCACTTCCGAGAGTTGCGGAACCAGTACGGAAAATTGGAATAGAGATCAACATAAATATCGTTTCCGCCCTTTTTACTGCTCATGAAAACCACCCACTGCATGTTGTACCACCGTACAGTGAGATCTTCACATGTGGTGGTCCAGACTGTTGTACACACCGGTACCTCTAATACTCAGTAGCACGCCCTCTTGCATTTCTGCATGCCTGTATTCGCCGTGGCATACTATCCACAAGTTCATCATGGCACTGTTGGTCCCGATTGTGCCAGTCCTCAACGGCGATTCGGCGTGGATCACTCAGAGCGGATGGTGGGTCACGTCGTTCATAAACAGGCCTTTTCAATGTATCCCAGGCATGTTCGATAGGGTTCATGTCTGGAGAACATACTGGCCACTTTAGTCGAGCGATGTCGCTATCCTGAAGGAAGTCATTCACAAAGTGTGCACGATAGTGGCGCGGATTGTGGTCATGAAGACGAATGCCTCGCTAATATGCTGCCGATATGGTTGCACTATCGGTCGGAGGATGGCATTCATGCATCGTACAGCCGTTACGGCTCCTTCCATGACCACCAGCGGCGTACGTCGGCCCCACATCGCCACCCCAAAACAGCAGGGATCCTCCACCTTGCTGCACTCGCTGGACAATGTGTCTAAGGCGTTCAGCCTGACCCGGTTGCGTCCAAACACTTCTCCGACAATTATTTTGTTGACGGCATATGCGACACTCATCGGTGAAGAGAACTTGCCAATCCTGAGCGGTCGATTCGGCATGTTGTTGGGGCCCTCCTGTACAGCGCTGCATGGTGTCGTGGTTGCAAAGATGGACCTCACCATCGACGTCGGGAGTGAAGTAGCGCATAATGCAGCCTATTGCGCACAGTTTGAGTTTTAACACGACGTCCTGTGGCTGCAAGAAAAGCATTATTCAACATGGTGGCGTTGCTGTCAGGGTTTCTCCGAGCCATAATCCGTAGGTAGCGGTCATCCAATGCAGTAGCACCCCTTGGACGGCCTGAGCGAGGCATGTCATCGACAGTTCCGGTCTCTCTGTATCTTCTCCATGTCCGAACAACATCGCTTTGGTTCCCTCCGAAACGCCTGAACACTTCCCTCGTTGATAGCCCTTCCTGGCACAAAGTAACAATGCGGACGCGATCGAACCGCGGTATTGACATTCTAGGCATGATTGAACTACAGACAACACGAGCCGTGTTCCTTCTTCCTGGTGGAATGACTGGAACTGATCGGCTGTCGGACCCCCTTCGTCTAATAGGCGCTGCTCATGCATGGTTGTTTACATCTTTAAGCGGGTTTAGTGACATCTCTGAACAGCCAAGGGGACTGATCTGTGATACAATTTTTTATTTTGTCATCAGTCTTCTGACTGGTTTGAGCTAACCTCTTCATCTCAGATTAGCACTTGGAACCTACGTCCTCAATTATTTGCTGGATGTATTCCAATCTCTATCTTCCTCTACAGATTTTGACGTCTACATCTCTCTCTAGCACCATGGAAGTCATTCCCTCATGTCTTAACATATGTCCTATCATCCTGTCCCTTCTCCTTATCAGTGTTTTCCACACGTTCCTTTCCTCTCTGATTCCGCGCAGAACCTCCTCATTCCTTACCTTATCAGTCCACCTAACGTTCAACACCACATCTAACATGCTTCGATCCTCTTGGGTTCCGGTTTTCCCACAGTCAAAGAAAATGGTTCAATTGGCTCTGAGCACTATGGGACTTAACTTCTGAGGTCATCAGTCCCCTAGAACTTAGAACTATTTAAACGTAACTAACCTGTCATCACACTCATCCATTCCCGAGGCAGGATTCGAACCTGCGACTGTAGCGGTCGCGTGGTTCCAGACTGTAGCGTCTAGAACCGCTCGGTCACTCCGGTCGGCTTCCCACAGTCCATGTGTCACTACCATACAATGCTGTACTCCAGACGTAAATTATCAGAGATTTCTTCCTCAAATTAAGGACGATATTAATAGACTTCTCTTGGCCAGGAACGCTCTTTTTGCCATTGCTAGTCTGCTTTTGATGTCAATATCCACAGTCATCGTCTATCTTCAGGAGTTCTGGGAAGTGGGGTGATGCAAAACATTTTTCTTATGTGTGTATATTGGTTTTACAGTTTTTTTGATAACAACAAGCGTTCGGTCAGTATGACCGCAACTTTACCCTTAAAACGTTTCAAGTAAAGGATACAGACACTTGCAGTCTGAAGAACCTTGTTTATTCAGTATCTTTTCTCTGGAAAAGATAATGTTTTTATGCAGTTAGATGGTACAACTCACGTTCGACAGATCTGCGTAGAGCGTTACCTTTTGGACCGAAGAAGTCATTTTGAATTCGTGGACTCTAAAAAACAGCCTGTTCTCAGCCACCACCGGATTCAAACCTAAAAATTTAACGGCTCTGTTTAAAATACTTTTTTAATAACGTAGATCTCAGAACAGTACCAATTCCAGTGACAGATGTATATGACCAAGAAGAATTCAACTCTGTTGCTTAGTGCCCCAACTAACGGAGCTGAATCGGTTGCGACAAGACATTAACAGCAAACATGGACCACTGCTATCAAAGGCGTACGTGACGATTTCGGTGAATCACCTATATCAAAAATCGTACTCAAGAGCCTCTTGCTTCTCCCCTGTTCAGTTACCTACGCTCACCTGCTCCATCCACATAGTTTTCCTGCTGTTATTCATTACTGGGCCAATAAATATGGTTCAATTTATCAGATATGAGTAAACTAATTCCCTCCGAATCATTAAATGTTCTCATTGAACGATTGTTATTGTGATGCATGATGTCCGTCGAGCCGGTCGAAGTGGCCGAGCGGTTCTAGGCGCTTCGGTCCGGAACCGCGCGACTGCTACGGTCGCAGGTTCGAATCCTGCCTCCAGCATATATGTGTGTGATGTCCTTAGATTAGTTAGGTTTGAGTAGGAGTAGTTCTAAGTTCTAGGGGACTAATGGCCTCAGGTGTTAAGTCCCATAGTGCTGAGAGCCATTTGAACCATTTGTTGACCGTTTTTGATTAGTCAAAAAATTTCGGTGATTTGATGCTGGTTTTTGTAACAAGTGAAAACTGTGATAGTGGAAATTATCATAAGAACTGGAAATCGAATTCAGACAGCTATATTTCGCAAACTTTCTGGAACTTAAAGTGGCACCAGTCCTCTCTTCTATTTTCTTAGTTCCACGGATGCTTACCTCCATATCTCGATGTGCGTCAACCGGTGTGACGGAGAGTACACTGTTGAAACAACAATGTATACATTGTAATAACAGGAAACTGATTACATGTTCATGATCGTATGTGCCGAGCTTCATTTACATGCTTGCCGAAAAGTCGCTTATAGAAAAAGAATTTACACGTGAAAATTTCTCTTCCAGTTTTTATTTAGCCGATGATTTAATCAGTGACTGATGTCAAAGTTTTTGTGTTTATGAGAGTGTCCTGCGGAAACCGCGTTGTGGCGAGACAGACAGCGGCGCGCGTTTCGTCAGAGAAGGCAGACGTGGAGCTCACTTCTGAGGGAAAAGACTTGACTCTCCCAGGTAAGCTCGCCACCCAACACAGGAGAAGTACTTGGTTCAGAGGTGAAACTTTTCATGGATTTCGCGATCGAAGTCTTACACGAAGCAGCTCCATGGCGTATTCATAATGTGATCAACTTGTGATTAAAAAACGTTGCATAGAAACTGACCAAAGTACCACTTAGAGGGCAGGAGTAGTTCAAATGGTTCAAATGTCTCTAAGAACTACGGGACTTAACATCTGAGGTCATCAGTCCCCTAGACTTACAAACACACTACTCGCCATTTAAATCGCTACACCACGAAGATGACGTGCTACAGACGCGTAATTTAACCGACAGGAAAAAGATGCTGTGATATGCAAATCATTAGCTCTTCAGAGCATTCACACAAGGTTGGCGCCGGTGGCGACACCTACAACGTGCTGAGATGAGGAAAGTTTCCAACCGATTTTTCATACACAAACAACAGTTGACCGGCGTTGCATGGTGAAACGTTTTTGTGATGCCTCGTGTAAGGAGGAGAAATGCGTACCATCAAGTTTCCGACTTTAATAAAGGTCGGATTGTAGCCTATCGTGATTGCGGTTTATCGTATTGCGACATTGCTGCTCGCGTTGGTTGAGATCCAATGACTGTTAGTAGAATATGCAATCGGTGGGTTCAGGAGGGTAAATACGGGACGCCGTGCTGGATCCCAACGGCCTCGTAACACTAGCAGTCGAGATGACAGGCATCTTATACGCATGTCTGTAACGGATTGTGCAGCCACGTCTCGATCCCTGAGTGAACAGATGGGGACGTTTGCAAGACAACAAACATCTGCACGAACAGTTCGACGACGTTCGCAGCAGCATGGACTATCAGCTCGGAGACCATGGCTGCGGTTACCCTTGACGCTGTATCACAGACAGGAGCGCTTGCGATGGTGTACTCAACGACGAACCTGGGTGCACGAAAGGCAAAACGTCATTTTTTCAGATGAATCCAGGTTATGTTTACAGCATCATGACGGTCGCACCGTCTTTGGCGACATCGCGGTGGACGCACATTGGAAGCGTGTATTCGTCATCGCCATACTGGCGTATCACTCGGCGTGATGGTATGGGGTGCCATTGGTTACACGTCTCGGCTGTTACGACCCGTGGCTCTACCCTTCATTCGACCCCTGCGAAACCCTACATTTCAGCAGGATCGAATGTTGCAAGTTCTGTACGGGCCTTTCTGGATACAGAAAATGTTCGACTGCTGCCCTGGCCGGTACATTCTCCAGATCTCTCACCAACTGAAAACGTCTGTTCCATGGTGTCCGAGCAACTGGCTCGTCACAATACGCCAGTCACTACTCTTGATGAACTGTGGTATAGTGTTGAAGCTGCATGGGTAGCTGTACCCGTACACGCCGGCCAAGGTCTGTTTGACTCAATGCCCAGGCGTATCAAGGCCGTTATTACGGCCAGAGGTGGTTGCTCTGGGTATTGATTTCTCAGGATCTACGCACCAAACTGCGTGAAAATGTAATCACATGTCAGTTCTAGTATAATATATTTGTCCAATGAATACCCGTTTTTCATCTGCATTTCTTCTTGGTGTAGGAATTTTAATGGCCAGTAGTGTACTTAAACCAAACTAACCTAAGGACATCACACACATCCATGCCCGAGGCAGGATTCGAAACTGCGACCGTAGCAGCCGCGTCGTTCCGGACTGAAGCGCCTAGGACAGCTCGGCCACAGCGGCCGGCTCCAGGAGAAGTGTTCACAATGTGAACATTCACCTCAAACTAAAATGGATCACTACAAAAAAGTCGTCGACAAGACCGCTACTGCGGTTTTAAAAGACATTATACCTAGTCTGTTCAAACCAGACAGAGTTTTCAAAACTAAGGCTCTACTCCGTCTGAAATGAACCTTTATGATTAGTGTGTTTCTCTGGTTTTAAAGCATGACAATGAACCATAAACAAGACAGTCAAAAAATAAAAGCTGTTCCGCGGTTAATAGAGAGAAACGTGATGGGAAAGACAAGCAAATGGTTCAGGTAACAGATATTACTGGAAGACTATAATGGAAATATAGCCAAGTCAGTAGACGGTGGATGGGCGAGAGATGGTAGAAGAGAGATAACTGAAGGTGGGTTTGGGACAATGATAGGTGAAAAAATGAACGAGAGCATGCATACCTACAGCTGAAGACGATTACTCACGAAGAAATCAAGGGGAGGCGTTTTTCCAGCCGTGGATGCCAAGTAGCAACTTTTTCTCCTTTCTCTCGGTATTTTCCTTCTGTTGGCAGAGATGAATTTAGATAGGGGGTCGAAACGACTTAATTCCCCAGTTTACTTCATTCGTGTGTCTCACCTGTAGCTGTTAGTTTCTGCAACCAGTAAGTCAACTGGTTCGGTCGATTTATTAGTAGTACTTCACTTTGGCCTTAATGGAAATTGTGATATCGTCGAACGATCGATACCACACAGGGGGCCGTCATCGTTGAAGATTCGGAAGTTAGCAGCGCCAATTCCACGCTCCCTGCGCGGTGGCGCCACCAGAGCGCGAGAGAGAGACTACCTCACACAGAGGTGCCGTCTGCAGCAGGAGTATCAGTTAGTTTCCAGTTACTCTTGTGGGTGCAGCCAGTCTGGTGCAGGAGTACGTCAGCGGAGCCACTTTGCAATACAGTGACATACATCGCTATTCAGTGTCTTCCTCGCCTCAGAGATATCAACTCACCGTTATGACAGTTATCTACGTGGAACTTTAACTTCGGTTAGGTACAACAGAACTACTGTGCGTAATTTATAATTGTGCATGTCAGCGGCATCAGTAGGCAAAGGACTTTGCACTACACCACATGTAGATCTTGAAGTTGAGTATTCAAAACATAATTATTTTACAGTGATGTTTGTTATTCATTCCCTGTTTGATTTATGCTCCAGAACCGTATTTTGTACGCATGTCTACCAATCGGATACACATTGTTTGGCACCGGCGCTAAGCGCTATAGCATCTGGCGACGAGGAAAAAGATTTTGAAGATGGTGATTAATTTGAGAAAATCTGTTCAAAATGGTTCAAATGGCTCTGAGCACTATGGGACTTAACATCTTAGGTCATCAGTCCCCTAGAACTTAGAACTACTTAAGCCTAACTAACCTAAGGACATCACACACATCCATGTACGAGGCAGGATTCGAACCTGCGACCGTAGCAGTCCCGCGGTTCCGGACTGCAGCGCCTAGAACCGCACGGCCACCGCAGCCGGCAGAAAATCTGTATCTGTTTCAGATCCAGACGTTGCCCGCCAATATAAGTGTAGTAATGTGTTTCTATTTACAAAATTCTGGCAAGAGACAACTCCTATTATGTATAGTGCATTTTATTGTTGTACAGTGCTCTGCTTTCGCTTTTGCTTAGAATTAGTTACTTCCGCCTTCAATTGTATTTGTCTACGCCATGGCTATGCCAGAAATGTCACACAAGTCGCTCAGTTCCAGGCACAACAACTTATGGAAAGCACAAAAACACTCCTGGCGTTCCAATCAAATATAACGACATAGCTAGCTGCTACCCAGGCCGCGCCGCAGCAAACTACACCTACAGTTTCGAAAATTCAATGCACAGCAGAAGGACTAGACTATTTTGCATAGCTCCAGATACACTTATCAGTCTAGCACTTACAAGGTACGGAGTATCTTGCTCATTTTTTTTTCAAATGTTGCTGTTGAAACTTACCGACTTTGCTATAAAGTGTTTCTAAAGACACGCTCTGAGAATATTGCCCACGACAGGAAGCATTTTGGAGAACAGATTCATGTAGCAGCTCCGAGGTTTAACTTTTTAGATTCACAGCTACATCTACATCTGCATCTACATTTATACTCCATAAGCCACCCAACGGTTCGTGGCAGAGGGCACTTTACGTGCCACTGTCATTACCTCCCTTTCCTGTTCCACTCGCGTTAGGTTCGCGGGAAGAACGACTGCCGGAAAGCCCCTGTGCGCGCTCGAATCTCTCTAATTTTACATTTGTGATCTCCTCTGCAGGGGAAGCAATATATTCGATACCTCATCCAGAAACGCTCCCTCTCGAAACCTGGTCAGCAAGCTACACCGCGATGCAGAGCGCCTCTCTTGCAGAGTCTGCCACTTGAGTTTGCTAAACATCTCCGTAACGCTATCACGCTTACTAAATAACCCTATGACGAAACCCGGCGCTCTTCTTTGGATCTTCTCTATCTCCTCTGTCAACCCGACCTGGTACGGATCCCACACTGATGAGCAATACTCAAGTATAGGTCGAACGAGTGTTTTTTAAGCCACCTTCTTTGTTGGTGGACTACATTTTCTAAGGAATCTCCCAATGAATCTCAACCTGGCACGCGCCTTACCAACAGTTAATTTTATATGATCATTCCACTTCAAATCGTTCCGTACGCATACTCCCAGATATTTTACAGAAGTAACTGCTACTAGTGTTTGATCCGCTATCATATAATCATACAATAAAGGATCCTTCTTTCTATGTATTCGCAATACATGAAATTTGTCTATGTAAGGGTCAGGTTCCACTCCCTGCACCAAGTGCCTGTCCGCTGCAGATATTCCTGCATATCGCTGCAATTTTCTAATGCTGCAACTTCTCTGTATACTACAGTATCATCCGCGAAAAGCCGCATGAAACTTCCGACACTATCTACTAGGTCATTTATATATATTGTGAAAAGCAATGGTCCCATAACACTCCCCTGTGGCACGCCAGAGGTTACTTTCACGTCTGTAGACGTCTCTCCATTGAGAACAACATGCTGTGTTCTGTTTGCTAAAAACTCTTCAATTCAGCCACACAGCTGGTCTGATAATCCGTAGGCTCTTACTTTGCTTATCAGGCGACAGTGCGGAACTGTATCGAACGCCTTCCGGAAGTCAAGGAAAATGGCATCTGCCTGGGAGCCTGTATCTAATATTTTCTGGGTCTCATGACCAAATAAAGCGAGTTGGTTCTCACACGATCGCTGTTCCCGGAATCCATGTTGATTCCTACAGATTCTGGGTTTCCAGAAATGACATGATACGCGAGCAAAAAACATGTTCTAAAATTCTACAACAGATCGATGTCAAAGATATAGGCCTATAGCTTTGCGCATCTGCTCGACTACTCTTCTTGAAAACTGGGACTACCTGTGCTCTTTTCCAATCATTTGGAACCTTCCGTTCCTCTAGAGACTTGCGGTACACGACTGTTAGAAGGGGGGCAAGTTCTTTCGCGTACTCTGTGTAGAATCGAATTGGTATCTCGTCAGGTCCAGTGGACTTTCCTCTGTAGAGAGATCTGAGTTGCTTTTCTATTGCTTGGACACTTATTTCGATGTCAGCCATTTTTTCGTTCGTGCAAGGATTTAGAGAAGGAACTGCAGTGCGGTCTTCCTCTGTGAAACAGCTTTGGAAATAGGTGTTAAGTTTTTCAGCTTTACGCGTGTCATCCTCTGTTTCAATGCCATCATCATCCCAGAGTGTCTGGATATGCTGTTTCGATCCACTTACTGATTTAACGTAAGACCAGAACTTCTTAGGATTTTCTGTCAAGTCGGTAGGAAGCCACAGGAAACTAACAATCAATGCTCTGTATGTCCATCTTTTTAGAGATGGTTGCAGAACTAGGGTGTTCGATAGAGGATGTCAACTTAAACATCTTTCAGCCGTCTAGTTTCGAACCTTATTTTATTTGGCAGCCAGTATCAGCTTTTTCTTACGCCATATTCAGGCCCCTGACCGACGTGTAGGAAGAATGTACCTCTGCGGTGATCAGAACAGGAGCCAACAATACTGGTATTAGTCGTTTTTGCTATGACTTCAACCATCACCTGCCCGAGTCTGCGAAATCTACCAATACCAGTATTTCTGGCCCCTGCTCTGATCACAGCCGAGGTAGATTCCTCTTACTCGTCGGTCAGGGGCCTGAATATGGCGTAGTAGAACGCGAAACTGGTTGCCAAATAAAATAAGGTGGGAAAGTAGACGGCTGAAAGGTGTTTACTTTGACATCCTCTAACAACCACTGGGTCGCAGATTTCAGAGGCTTCGTCAGACAGTGCAAATTTAAATGTGAATATGGCAAATATTATAGTGACGAGGTGTTGCCCGATGCCATTACCCAAAATGCCAGATACTCATCTAGCGGACCAAATTCTCAGATATCCAGATCCTACTCTCAAGCAGATTCTCCATTTGTTGGACCAGCAAGACACACTTGATAGTGTGGTGTTAGGGTCCGTTGTTCAGGCTACTGGCAGTAGTAAACAGCCCGTGCGCACAAGCTACGCGCCACGTTTCGGCGTGAGCCGGCCGACCCGGGCCCGCTCCGTGCAGAACGCCGGCAGCAGTCAACACCCGCCTCGCGCCAAGCAAGCTGTAAACAAAGTGAAGCCGTTTTCTCAATGCTCCAAGGCACATCAGTGACAAATGGTTCAAATGGCTCTGAGCACTATGGGACTTAACTTCTGAGGTCATCAGTCCCCTAGAACTTAGAACTACTTAAACCTAACTAACCTAAGGACATCACACACATCCATGCCCGAGGCAGGAGTCGAACCTGCGACCATAGCGGTCGCGCGGTTCCAGACTGTAGCGCCTAGAACCGCTCGGTCACTCCGGCCGGCGCATCAGTGACAAGCTTGTCCTTGTAGAGAGGTACAATGCTTTAAAAGAAGCAAACGTGGACACGTCCAATACAAGACAATAGTATGAATGTACTTGTGTCAAAACCAGCTTATGAGGCGGTCTATGTTAAGTTTAAGTCAGTTTCCTAGTCAGTAGTGAAGTCAGTCACAGTCATAGAATTTGTCTAAAACTCAGAGAAGAGCTGACAAGTTATACGCGTCTTTGAACATTTCTAAGCAAGATGAGCGTATGCGTATAGATGCAAGAGCATCAGGCACTTTGATAAACCGACATACATACAAACCATTAGGTCAGCCGAAACTTTCAAAGTCACAAACTGTGCTACCCATTTACAATGGAGGTAATATTCCGGTTCTCCCTGACTGACGACATTTGTCTCGCTCGGAAAATACAGTTTACCGAAGTTACACAAAAAGGAATTTGTGCTGGGAACTTTAGCTTTTGTTGTTCATTTATTTGCAGCATCCTCCATTACAATATTTAGAAGTGTGTGTGTGTGCGTGTATGTGCGTGTGTGTGTGTGTGTGTGTGTGTGTGTGTGTGTATAATGTGTGGATAGTGAATAACAATGAAAACAAGAAGATCAAAGAACATCTAGCACCTTCTCTGAGGTTACCTTTTGTCAAGAGACTTTCGGCTGGATAGAAGGAATGGTATAAGGACTCAATGCAAAATCACACTTCTTTAGGTCTGCAACGGGCGTGCTTCACCGTCTCCGCTCTGAGAATCTACGAAGTGATGTGTGGAAGTGATAAATATACATCTGAGAAATTGGAAAGACAAAAACACTCGTTAAATTGCATAAGAACCACACACGTATGAGACAAAATGTAAAATAAGCGGTAGCGGAGCACCAAGAAGAATGTATTGAGATATAGGGAACATAAGGATACTAGCCATGGAAAATAACATGAAGCAGCGGAAATATCGAAGAGTGAGTATAGTTTCAAAAAGAATGACGACTCCAGGCTTCCATCTTCCTTATCGAGAGTCAACATCCAGCCACGGCGAACGAGAAACATAAACAAGTATCAGGGTGTAGACGAGGCGACATAACTACAATAACATTGTGGATTACCCCATTCATTCAGTATCTGTTTTCAGTATTTATCTAATGACGAGGTCCCATCAATGGCACAATGAAGATTTTGGACCTTTATGCTAATGTGTGTCCCGTCTTGCAAGTCGAGTGCATGCAATGCTCGTTGCATCGGAAAACAAATAAGTAAGTTATCCCTATATTAGGTCACTGTTCACTAGTAACGGATTATAAGACGCTATACGGACTAGGCTATAAGATGCACCTTAACTTTCAAGCAATTTTTAAAAAATAGCATTTTTACCATTTTTATTAATTTCAAAGCGAGAATAAAACATTCTTAGTTTATAAAACCGAACTGACCTTCAAAATCCTTGAAAATCTTAATCTGAACCTTCCTCCTCGTTGTCTCCTTCCTCCTCTCCCTCGTTGTCCTCCTCATAAATAAGATGGTCTTCACTGCTATCGAGAGCATTACTTACGCTGCACTTCTTGAAAGATTTAACAATAATATCTTCTTTCACTCTCGACCACGACTGTTTTATCCACTGACAAACTTCTTTGACTGTAGATCGTTTTAAAGCTCCCTTCGGCGTGAATTCATGTTGGTTTTCCACCATCATCCATTTTTCCTACTCCGCTCTCGTATACGCTTTAAATGGTTTATTTACCGAGACATCAAGAGGTTGCAATTGTGAAGTAAGTCCTCCCGGAATAACACAGAGTTTTGTGTTTCCCTGTGTCAAATTCTCTTTCACAGAAGTTGTCAAATGACTACTAAATTGATCTAGCACAAGAAGAGAACTCGTCTTCAGTAAACACCTTTCCTTCTCTCTCTCTCACACTCCGTTAATCTATAACTTTATACTATCCTCGTCCATCCAACCCTTGCCATGTGCAACAACACCACGTGCCGGTATTTTACAAGGTTTTGCACTTGAAAATGATCATTGGATTAAATTTCGTACTGTCAGCAAAACATGAAAGGACAATAATGCAGTGATTTTTTTCATGTCCATTTATTTTTATAGCTAAAAATTTGATTACCTTTCACGGCAACAGATCAGATACGGAGAATGCCTGGCAACACATTTCATCTGACAACTCTACTACACTAATTGAAAAGAAAAGTCGTAACAATCAGCAACCGTGGATTTGTCAAAGCACTGCAAAGAAGCAGACAGGTGCTGGAATTAGAAATCTGCCGCTAGATCACATAACCGTTTTCCCTATCTCGTGTGATAAAATTTTTCCAGTTAAAAGTTCCAAGAAAAAAAAGTTACTTGACCTGTGACAGTGTATGCCACCTGAAAAATGGAATTTCCATGAACATGTAACTAGTGAATAGTGGATTTGCACGTTTTTCTGGCAAAACACATTGATTGAGGACAGAAACTGTAATGCCGCCTATACAAATTGTGTGTAATTGCAACAGGAATAATGTGAAACTTTTCTGTACCTTCTGCTGCAGCTTTTGCGGATTTGTACTGCACTGAAAATTATACGTTTTGACCTGTGTTGTAGTTTCTGAAACTAAGATTTCTATTTCTGCAATAAGTAATACAGAAAAACCAGACTGTTTCAGCAGAACCGCCCAGATTCAACGTTGCTCGTCCAGAAAATACAAAAAAAAAAAAAAAAAGAAATATTGTAATATTTTTCATAGCTTATTATGTAGTAATTGATGTGACTTTTCATGCTTTCCCGACGGATCTGTTGCAAATACGCTTCTCGGGTTTGCCGCCGGATCGTATTGTGTAGCTCGCACAAGATTTCATCGATGCAACTGCTCGATTCCTGCTGCTGTTGTCACTGCTGCTAGGCGCGACTGATGACAGCAGCAGCAGATGTCGAGCAGTTGCATCGATGAAATCTTGTGCGAGCTACACAATACGATCCGGCGCCAAACCCGAGAAGCGTATTTGTACGTGATAACTGTTAGAAAAATATGCAAAATGACGTTTTACGTCATTTACTCTGCCCGTGTCAAGAAATCCCAAATGTGTACATAAAATAGGTAAACAAAATGTAAGTATAAAACATCCAGAACACAGAGTACTTCAGTTGCATCAGTAGCAAAATCCCCTATCTCATTCATTCCTCGCTGTAACACACACCATTTGTTCGACAATATGTGAAACGAAAATAGTTATTGCATGTTCCGTGAATGAAACTGTTAGCGTAGACAACAAAAATTTAAACATACGGTACATAGCTCACTCTGCCGCTGGATGAGCGACGGTCTACTTCTAGTTTTAAAATGAAAATAACCCTTAATGCAATATTTTCTTAAAATGTGATTGTAACTAACTTCATAAACCACGTACGAAAGAGAAACACCAGCCACAAATCCGCGTAGCGCGCGGCCGTAAAGTCGAGTGTTGCGCTTTGTAGCTCGTCGCAACCGAACGTCAAAATATTAGGTTGGTGCAAAAGTTCGTAGCGTTTTTGTTTTGCATGTTGGTATTTCTGTTTATTTATCGATTGTCATTCTTTATTTGTAGTTCACTGCTACTATTAGAGTAAAAATACTATCATTTTGTCATTTAGAGATAGTGAGTGGATCTGCAGACGCTAGAAAATGGAGTGCCGTGTGGAGAAATACGAGCATTTTCGACATTTTCTTCTGCTTGAGTTCAGTAGAGTGGTTATAGCTGCACAGGCAGTTAGGAACATTTGCGCCGTGTATGGGAATAATGCTATTGGACAGACCGCGGCAAGAAAATGATTTTCTCGGTTTACAGGGGATCGTTTTGACGTTAGTGATTCTCCATGTTCAGGAAGACCTTCGGGCATTGATGAAGATCGCTTAAACGCATTGATCCACTATGCTCCACATCGGTGTACTCGAGAACTAGCAAATGTGATGAACTGTGACCATTTCACCATCGTGCGATATTTGCATGCAATGGGGAAGGTTCAGAAACCAGGTATATGGGTATCACACACCGTAAACAAAAATCAGAAAAGTCAGTGGGTGGCCATCTTGCTCGTCATCAGGTGGCCCGTGAACAACACCGACATTCCTATGCTGTATCGTTACTGGTGACGATAAAAGAGGTTTTTATGCTAACGTAAGGAAAAGAAAGCAGGGGTTCAGTCCAAACAGAGCAACAGCTCTCCGTACAAAGACCTGCGCATTCACAGAAGATAATGTTACGCTTCTGGTGGAACAGCGACGGAACGGTGTTCTACAAATTTCTTTCTCGAGGTGTAACCATCACTGTTGACACTTGGTGTCAACAACTCAGACGTTTCGCAGACGCAATCCAAGAACGACGACCAGGAAGAGTGTTTGAAGTAAACCTGCTCCACAATAACGTTCGCCCACGTTCTGCTACACTGACAAAAAGCACTACGAGCTCTGTTCAAAAAATTCCGGAACATCCGTAATTTCTCGCCAATGGTGTGTTGCAGCGAAATGCTGTTGGCATCCCTGCCCTCGCCTGTGACTAATGTGTAACATTTAAAGGAATTAGATAAAATTTTTTTATGAATATGTAGACACTAGTTCAACTACCAGAGATTAATGCGTAAAGCATTTGCTGAACAAAAGAAGCTTTACGCTCTTCGCCTATTAGTTTTACAATAAGTTACCTTTTGCTGTTATCCTGTCCTAGTGTTAAGACGTGTTGTGGCTTTTCTTACTGATAAAATTGGGTTAAATAATAAAAGTGATTTTGAAGCAGAGCGATTTTATCTTTTGCGATATCATGGTTCCCAGCTCCTGAAAGTCTGTAAAAATTATTACTATTATTTTAATTTTATGCAGAGAATTTAGATGGAGGCGACGATATTCACTGTGACACTGCTCAACAATAGAGGTACGTGAATGTGTTCATCTTTTTCCTTCCGTGGCCGCTACCGTCAATTTCAATGTATTTGCCGCGACATTCAGAACCCGCAGTCTTCCTTTTAATTTAATTTCGAAGTCCACGCATTTACGTTCCAAGATGAATAAATGCATTTAACTGTAATTATTTTTATCCAGGCCTCGGGGGATGATTGCACTCAAAATGTAGGTGTCTCTATCCCGTTCGTATGTTCGTATACATTTGTGTACAAGCCTAACTATATTTCCTACACAGTATTAACGCCTTTTTTTCTTTTGACCACTCATTCGCGAATGTACGTGCCCTGTTATTTGATGTAGTCAGTCGGCGTATTCTTTAATAACATTATTTGTAATATTCAGTGGCTTAGTTTCCACAATTGATCTTTGCCCGTGTCGCAACAACGCTTCACGCGAAATATTTATTACGCGACATTCACAATAAGTTTTATTTCAAAATTTCGACGACTGACTGAATAAAGATTTTTCTAACAACGACAATAGCAAAACATAATAACATAAGAGGACGTGTTACAAACTGCCGGAAGTCTCATTGTTATATGTCTGTTAGTTATTGTTCAACGCTGTATTGAGTAGAACGTTGTGCAGCACAGTTGGGGATTTCGAGATGAACAGAGGAGCAACGCGTCTGCAATAAATTTTGCGTGAAACCCAAGGAAGCCTTTACAGAGACACATCAGATGATACAGGGAGCGTACGGTGATGAGTGCTTAAACCGTACTTAGTGTTACGAGTGGTTCACATGGTTTAAAAACGGCTGGACAGAAGTTCAAGATGACCCTCGTTCAGGGCACCCTTCGACGTCTACCGACGACGCTCGTGTCCGGAACGTCAACGAACTGACTGTCCGAGAGATTGCAAAACAATATAACATTACAGTTGGACCATCTCATGAAATCCAGACACAACATCTCGGAATGCACCGCGTTGCTGTCAAGTTCGTCCCACGGCTCATGATTCAAGCCCAGAAAGATCTTCGCCTAACAATCTGTGAAGATCTTTTGGATTGCGCAAATTAGAACGAGATGTTTCTTAAGAGAATCATAACTGGTGACGAAACCTGGGTCTAAGGTTATGATGTTATGACCAAGGTTCAGTCTTCACAATGGGTGGAGAAAGATGATCCAAGACCAAGAAACACTCGTCGGGTCAGGTCAAATGTCACAGACATGCTCATAGTTTTCTTTGACTTTGAAGGATTATTTTATCTTGAATTCGTGCTGCAGGGACAAATTGTTAATCGACGGGACGTTTTGCGGCGTCTCCGACAAAATGTGAGAAGGAAACGGCCTGAAATGTGGGGAGACAATTCACGGCCCTTGCTTCACCGTAACGCATCCGCACATTCATCCCTGTTGGTGCGTGAGAATTGCAAAAAAAAAAAAAAAAAAAAAAAATAAATAAAATAAAATAAAATAAAATAAAATAAAATAAAAAAAATAAAAAAAAATAAAAATAAAAAAACAAAAAAAAATTGGCTGTGCTGCCTCATCCTCCATACTAACCAGACCTGGATCCTGCGGACGTTTTTATTCCCAAAATTGAATACCTCCATGAAATGACTAAGATTTGCAGCGACAGAGGAGATAAAGGAAAATTTGGAGACGGCACTTCGCGAGATCCAGCAAGAGGCGTACCAAGACTGCTTCTGGTAGCGGAAACGGCATTGAAAGCGGTGTATCAGTTATGGAGGGCAGTATTTCCAAGGAGACGATGCGCAATAAGTAAAAGGTAATCGTAGAAAAGGCGTAGAAAAAGTTCCGGAACTTTTTGAACAGACGTCGTAGGGGAGTTGCGGTGGGTCGTCATTCCGCACCCACCTTATTCATCTGATCTTGCGCCTTCAGATTTTCACTTTTCCGCTCTCAAACGAGCAACGTTCGAGTAACTTCGTTTCTGGATGAATATATGCATTGAACATGCCCCGACAAGTTCTTCGCCTCAAAATCACGTGATTCATAGAGTCGCGGAATCCCAGTATTGTCAGGCTGTTGTAAATAGTGAAGAGGACTAATGTCTGTTATGTGTATCTGTTATGGTTATTAAATGTACGGAGAACACCGCAAACTTCATTTATTCGGGACTGGAAAGAGGTATTGCTCTCCTTCCACGGTCAAAAACAATTTCGATAGGCTGGCTATAGTTCTTACGCAGCAACGTATGTCATAAAACCCACCAAACATAAAAGTCCAGCGACTAGATTCTTCACTACAAACTTTTAAAAAGATGCCAGGTGGTTTACTTACTTCGGAAGTATCACAATAACTGTGGGCAACGAGGAAAATGAAACCAGTTGACTATCAGACTGTGTTGTCAGACTACAAGATGTCGAAAAATAATTTTGTTTGCCGAATAGTTTCCTCGAAATCGAATGAGAAAAACTGCACTGCAGAGAACACGCGCGAATCCTAAAACGAAGATTTGTAATTATTTACGCGAAACCAAAAGTTTAACTGAGAAACTAAATACAGAGATAGATATAGCTTTGCTTCATCTACATAAAACAATGTTTCTGAGGCACACCGGATGACTTCAGGTTAATGGAAAGAGCAACTCGCTCTTTGGACGTCTCCGCCACGTCTCCCTTCGGTACGCCGCTCGTGGTGATAAACGGACATTTCGCGGACCACGAAGCGACGCGGCCTCGCAACGCCATCTCTGTGTGAATTACTTTATCTGTTAACGTGGAGCTGGCGCGAAACAGCGCCACGTCACCGCCACACGTCCGCAACACGCAATTGCTGTGTGTATTGTGCGTAACGCTTTCTTAACCTTTGGCAGAAACCACATCGCCTCATACCTCAATCTCCGTTACCTGTATCTGATTGACCGACTTTTACACGTCGCCTGGAAAATCTCACCAATCGGAACTTTTCTCTCTATGTAGCTGACTTATCTGTCGCATTATAAATATCCATAATAGACAATCTCCTAATTGGTAGGACTATGCCTTACGTATTAACATTAAAACAACTCGCGCGAAATGCTCATCTCACAGTAAAAGCATACCATTGGTCACACTTAATACGACCTTCACCTTGGTATAACCACAAAACAGTGTATTAGCTGTAACACGTTGTGTAACCACTTCTGTTAATCTGTGATAGTTCATTGCTTCGTTATTTCGTCATGATTAGTTACTTTGTTCTGTACTCTACTACTTCTATTTCAGCTAACCTGTGCAATACTGTCGTATATCTCTTAAAGTCTCCATGTTAGTGAATTAAATTTCTTTCTCTCTTTTTTTTACATTAAAAGAAATGTTTTCGATCACGATCTTTGTTCATTAACATGTCTTCTGGAACTGAAGGATTTGTACACCTGATTATTACAACAAGATTGCCCCCTGAGGTTATTACTCGCAAATCATATGCTGCAATGGAATTACTTCGTATACACTTTTGATAACTATTGCTTCATATGCCAAGCAACTACAGTGTGTGTGATTTTGGTAACACTGTTCTCGTCTGACCTACTTTAATCTGTAAGTAAGCTGCTGGAATGCTTTTTGTAGTGTCCACTGCATCGAAATTTTGATCTCTGACACACCAAGGTCATTGACTGCACGCTTCTCTCTGTTGACACGACACGAACTCTCCATGCAGCAACGCTACGAGCAGCGGCACTCGCTTTAATCCTACACTCTCTTGCTTCCCGATCACATCGCGATCCTACTTTGGTTTTAACTTTCTTTATAAGCTTAAAGATTTTAATGGTTAGTTTCGTTCACTACGTGAGTAAATAAATTTTTTTCACTACTTCCCTAAATTAATTGCTTCACATTTTCGTCGCCTTTGTAAAGGGATTCTAAAATAGAAATATTACTACTAAGTTTCCATATCTCTATAGGCACTGAATTAGTATGTATGTACTGAAATAGATGATTTGTAACGCCGAATTCATTAACCTCGCCTTGCGTGTTAACAGCTTGACTTACTGGCTCAACCGTTTCATTAACGTTAGTCTACTGATTCCATGACAGTTTAAATTACATTTGTGTCATCTTTGCTAGCTGAATCTACATCACAAATTTTGCTGTTTAGTTTACATTCATTATTCGCAACAGTTTCTAATTCTGCACTCTGGTTTTCGTGTCTTTCTTGATACAAAAAAATGGCTCTGAGCACTATGGGACTTAACATCTGTGGTCATCAGTCCCCTAGAACTTAGAACTACTTAAACCTAACTAACCTAAGGACATCACACACATCAATGCCCGAGGCAGGATTCGAACCTGCGACCGGAGCAGTCACGCGGTTCCAGACTGAAACGCCTAGAACCGCACGGCCACACCGGCCGGCTTTCTTGATACAATTTAAAAGCTTCATATTATGTAAATTGAAGGTGGAGAGGGAAGAAAGGGAAGAAAAGGGAAGTAACTGATGATAACAGCTGCATCGGGACTTTATGCGGAATCAGAGGCAACGAATGAAAATGCTTGCCGCACTAGGACTCCAACCTGGTGTGATGGACCTTTTGTATTTCTTGTTTTTATGTTTTCGATTTCTTCAAAGGCACAGAGAAAAGGTGAAGCGGTAGCCCAGCGTAGAGCCTGCGGCTACCGTCATGTATTTTTGATTTTCAAGTGCTAAAAAACGTAAGATCTTTTTCATGAGTCTCTTTATTTAGGGAGAGGGTATAGCGGGATTTCCTGCTTATGAGGCAGTTGCATTAACCAATGCGCACTCCGGACACAGTGTTTATCGCAAATGCACGGAATATCTCGACACGCTCCCCGGCCAACTCACCACCCCGCCTAGCTCCACTTATCCGCAGGCGCTGCGCATGTCCTCCATGCTCGTTAATTTTAGATTCCCACTAATTTTACACTCCCTCCGAAGGTCGAACGATAGTGTGTATCCGCACTGAAGGTTGCGGATTCATTACACGTCGAGGAGAATCAGTTATTTGAAGGCACGGTGTCTGTTTTTGCGGGAAGACCAGACACCACACATTTGTGATTTTCATGTGCTAAAAAACGTAAGATGTTTTTCATAAGTCTCTTTATTTAGGGAGAGAGTTTACCGGGTTTCAGTTTGTATGTAATCGATTGTAACCGCCTTCCGTGCAATTCAATCAATTTTATTTTCTCGGGTATCAATACTCTCCTTATGGGCCTTAAATTCCTTGTCCAAGCTATCCCCTGATTTATCCTGATGCTCATTTGAAACGTCAATTAATTGTTCCGTTTCTTCACATGTCTTGAAATACATTTTCATTTCGTCTTTAGTTTCTTTTATCCCTTGATTGGTTTCTTTAAGTTCCTTTTTAATTCATCTATAGCTTCTTTTTGCGCTGTTTCTACTTTTTATATGACTTCTGTTGCAAGTGATTACTTTAGTGATCTCATCACTGACATTATTGATTGACCCTAATTTTGATTTTCATCCACTACAAAATTATTTTCCGTACTATTATTCTCATTTGGTAAAGTGTCAGCTGATCCAGTGTCATGACGTAAGCTGCTCAAGTCTTCTGTTGGTTCATTTGAAATGTCGATGTCAGATTTTCAAATTCTGTGTCTGTGACAGCTTCATTCAAATCGACAAGGTATGTGTGCTCATGCACGCAATGTATTTATCCTCTGTGAGGTCATTTACAACAGTTTACATTTCCATTCATATTATCAATAACTTCATTTCTTCTGACTTGTAATTGATCTTAAGGATCGTTACTACCACATTTAGGCTGCACTCCTTCCCTACTTCTAAGAAGATATCTCCTTCCCCCTTTTTAAATAATGAAAAACAATTTATAAAATTTATACAGAGCTTTCTAAACAGCTATTACTACTGCATATACTATTACCACTTTCAGTTTACTTAGTTCCTTTTGCCAGAGAAGCTGCATGCATTAAACTACGCCATACAAAGGATAACATTCTAAGTATACAGTTATCTACGATCTGTCGTCTGGAAGATTTCGTTATACTTGGATGTGTGCTGCCGGTGTGACGCCAGGAGCCGTAGCCTTGAGTGTCTGCACATCCTGTAGGCTCAACATTGCGTATTGGTTGCTGCTGCTTGTTCGCCCTCGTCTCCCCTCTCTGAGCAGTCGTTTATAACAGTGTTTACATTTTCATAAGCGTTATCTGTGACTTCATTATTTGTGATTTGTAACTGATCTGCGAAGAGTCTTCTACAATGCGCCTCGTGCGATGAACAGATCCGTTACCCAATTAAATCTTCATAACGATACCACTCACGTAATCCATCTACTGCGCATATGAGTGTTAATTTACCACAACCCTGTAGAGTCTAACCTATACCGAGCCGTTATCCTCACACTTCATGATCTTGTAACAATCGACCGTTAGTTGCACAAGTTCAAATACCGTTCAAGTCGTTCTACATAGTTCAAACAAAGTTTAAATAGTTCACTGTCTTCAGTAATGATTTCAAGCCTCACATATCTGGAGAACTGTTAACTGTTTTTTCGTTCCGGGGGTGCCATGTTCGGCAGAACAAAACGACATGGGATGCTATTATTAGTGTGGGTGCTAATTGCTTGATAACTAATTGAGCTTTGCAAGTGGGTGGTAACGAGAGTCAATTTAGGTGCAGCTAATATCTTAGTATCCTGCGTATTCCCTGTGCAGCATAAAGAAACAATCAATTGAGACACCGAAAGAAAAACAGTTTTAGAGAAACAATACAGTACTTTGTTAACTTAACCTCTTCGCGCTACTGAAAGAAAAACTACAACAATGATATTGGGATTCACGATAACAGCAGTTCAATCTCAAACAGTTACGAAACATTCATTACACTTATGCAATAAAGAATTTTCGTGCCCTGTGATTTTGGGCCCAGCAGATCCGGATCTGTACACAAATTTTAAAAATAAAAGTAACTTTGCGAGATGCATCTATGTCGCATCTAGTCGTTTGTAACTCACCTCCACAAAAAAAGCACGTATACAGGGTATTACGAAGCGATACCAACTAACTCCGAGGGGTTGTAGAGAGTGTCTTGAGGAACAAATTTAGGATAGGCATCCATGTCCAGAAACGTCATCCAACGACGCTACAAAGCGTCCAAGTTGTAGGCACAAGCGCCTGCTATTAGGCCACACCTTCAGCAGAAAACGTGACTTGGTACTCTGACGTACCTCAGGCGGAGCGTCTCCTAATGTTTATACACTCCTGGAAATTGAAATAAGAACACAGTGAATTCATTGTCCCAGGAAGGGGAAACTTTATTGACACATTCCTGGGGTCAGATACATCACATGATCACACTGACAGAACCACAGGCACATAGACACAGGCAACAGAGCATGCACAATGTCGGCACTAGTACAGTGTATATCCACCTTTCGCAGCAATGCAGGCTGCTATTCTCCCATGGAGACGATCGTAGAGATGCTGGATGTAGTCCTGTGGAACGGCTTGCCATGCCATTTCCACCTGGCGCCTCAGTTGGACCAGCGTTCGTGCTGGACGTGCAGACCGCGTGAGACGACGCTTCATCCAGTCCCAAAAAAATGCTCAATGGGGGACAGATCCGGAGATCTTGCTGGCCAGGGTAGTTGACTTACACCTTCTAGAGCACGTTGGGTGGCACGGGATACATGCGGACGTGCATTGTCCTGTTGGAACAGCAAGTTCCCTTGCCGGTCTAGGAATGGTAGAACGATGGGTTCGATGACGGTTTGGATGTACCGTGCACTATTCAGTGTCCCCTCGACGATCACCAGTGGTGTACGGCCAGTGTAGGAGATCGCTCCCCACACCATGATGCCGGGTGTTGGCCCTGTGTGCCTCGGTCGTATGCAGTCCTGATTGTGGCGCTCACCTGCACGGCGCCAAACACGCATACGACCATCATTGGCACCAAGGCAGAAGCAACTCTCATCGCTGAAGACGACACGTCTCCATTCGTCCCTCCATTCACGCCTGTCGCGACACCACTGGAGGCGGGCTGCACGATGTTGGGGCGTGAGCGGAAGACGGCCTAACGGTGTGCGGGACCGTAGCCCAGCTTCATGGAGACGGTTGCGAATGGTCATCGCCGATACCCCAGGAGCAACAGTGTCCCTAATTTGCTGGGAAGTGGCGGTGCGGTCCCCTACGGCACTGCGTAGGATCCTACGGTCTTGGCGTGCATCCATGCGTCGCTGCGGTCCGGTCCCAGGTCGACGGGCACGTGCACCTTCCGCCGACCACTGGCGACATCGATGTACTGTGGAGACCTCACGCCCCACGTGTTGAGCAATTCGGCGGTACGTCCACCCGGCCTCCCGCATGCCCACTATACGCCCTCGCTCAAAGTCCGTCAACTGCACATACGGTTCACGTCCACGCTGTCGCGGCATGCTACCAGTGGTAAAGACTGCGATGGAGCTCCGTATGCCACGGTAAACTGGCTGACACTGACGGCGGCGGTGCACAAATGCTGCGCAGCTAGCGCCATTCGACGGCCAACACCGCGGTTCCTGGTGTGTCCGCTGTGCCGTGCGTGTGATCATTGCTTGTACAGCCCTCTCGCAGTGTCCGGAGCAAGTATGGTGGGTCTGACTCACCGGTGTCAATGTGTTCTTTTTTCCATTTCCAGGAGTGTAGTTCAGTGGTGGCGACTGATGGCCACGATCACCAGTGGGGAAGAGGGAGTTAGATGCTTTGTATCCTATGAGTGTGATGCTCTGTAGCTTCAGCGGATTACGGTTACAAACATGGAATTTTTCCCCTGTATACCGTAAAACATTGAAGTTTTGAGAGGGGTTCCATTACGAGATGTTTGGCCAGTGGTCCGCCATTGCACAAAGTCATGTTTGCTGCTTGAGGGGTGGTCCAATGTCAGGTTCTGGCGCCTGTAACTTCATTTTATAACGCCCTGTATATGGATACAAAGATACTAACCACAAGGAAACTGACAGTCATACAAATTACATAAAATAAACTCAGCGCTAATCCTAATTAAACTTATGAGTAAGGAGCTCTAACTGACTCACATAAAACGAACACCGTCCGAAAAGGCTTTGAAGGCCCAACGGTACCGACTGTCCACCGGGTCATGCTCAGCCCTGAGGTGCCATCGGATGCAGATACAGGGCGGCATGTGGCCAGTACACCGCTCTCCTGACCTACATTGTAAACACAACAGCCGGCCGCGGTGGTCTCGCGGTTCTAGGCGCTCAGTCCGGAGCCGCGCGACTGCTACGGTCGCAGGTTCGAATCCTGCCTCGGGCATGGGTGTGTGTGATGTCCTTAGGTTAGTTAGGTTTAAGTAGTTCTAAGTTCTAGGGGACTGATGACCACAGATGTTAAGTCCCATAGTGCTCAGAGCCATTTCAACCATTAAACACAACAAGAACCTAATATAACCCTACTGTACGAAAACTTTTAAGTTTAAAACGTGATTTTCTGCTTATTATATAGTCAGATTTGATGATTATGATATGGGGCAGGGTTTTTCATTTCAATAACTTCCAGCACTCTGTTTTCCCGCTCCCTCTGTGGACGTAGCATGACTTCTCTTGAGTATGGTGTCTCCTCATAATGCCTGTATCTTTGCTTGCTATTTTCCCCAACGATGCCATGTGCCCATTCATTGTGTCATTAGTTATTGTATGTATTACGCTCTGATGCAGAGCTCATTCTCCTGCCTTCTTGTACATGCTCATTGAGATCTGTTAAAACTAGCTTAACTATCTCTAAGTTGGTCTTCTCAACACAGACGAGGAATATTTTGTGTACAGTTGGCATGCTATTTACGAAGAGTTGAGTCAGCTCGCCTTTACTGTCTGGATAGTCGAGATGCTGATTCCATTTTAAAATTTCTTCAAGATACTGCAAGTAAAGCTGGAAACATGATGCCGCTAGTGGAGGGGTTTTACGATGATCACACCCTATTTTTCTCAGCAGTCGACCAGTACAATTAAATAAAGATTTCACATTCCGCAAAAGTTGTGCAATGTCTGGTGACTGCCAAAACTTTCATGATGACCTCTCAATTAATGTGACTTGTCGTAAATTCTAACTTTAGGTGAACTGTCCAGGACCTAGGCAGACTGTCCTTAAATTGTCCTGTCCAAGTCTTAGTATGCAGATCTCCACCTGCAATTTTGAAAAATTTGCTTAGTGAAAATAAGTGTTTATTTTCCCAGTTCTGTCCATCGAGGTCCTTGGACCTCGATGACAGATACGATTTTCTCACAATGGTCATGATCATATTTTGCGTTGCTGGCGAGAGTATCACTTCTTATCCTATTCTCTGCCAGGGGCGGTAGCCGCTTCGTGCCTCCGAGTGGCTTGGTCTCCTTTCTCTGTTTGAGAAATTTCTGTATAGCCTATACCGCAATAATTAATATGTATTAGTGATGGTCGGTTTCGACAGTCCAAACTGTCATCTTCAGATCTTCAAAAAAATTTTGGTTATAAATCGTTTTTCACTAGGAGTTACCATCCATGCCATGCCGTCATTACAGTGAAGAATATAGAACACATCATGCCTAGGTTTTTCAAAATTAAAACCATGCACAGATAATCAGAGCAGAAGATGACAGTTTCAACTGTCAGAACCGGTAGTCAATAAAAAATATTAATTAATGCGATCTTGGTTATAAAAACATTTTTTTAGATTAAAATAGATACTCCTTACATTTTCTCAATGAGAGAAGCCTCAATTTTCTCAGTTTCGCAAGACCTTGTTTAAGTGAGGCAAACTTCTCAGTTTCTAAGAATCGCAATGGTTCTGTGATCTCATAATCCGTTCGCTGCCCCAGAGCCTGTACTCTCTGAACGAGTTCTTCGTCTTCTCCACTTTCTCCAGAGTTGTCTCAGCCTGGGCAAGCCTGATCACATTGTTTTCGAGATCTCAGTTACTTTTCCCTCCAGTGATTTCATACAATCATCGAATTCCCTCCGTTACGCTTCCAGCTCCTTCCTAAATTGATTCCTGTCTTCCTTGGCTTGTCCATCTTTTCCCCCTGCATTTTCATGTCTTTCCTCTGCTCGTTTACTGTCTTCCTCGGCTTTTCTCTCTCTTCCCTCTGCTTGTTTTCTGTCCACTTCGAGTTTTCTATCTTTCCTCGTCTTCTTCTATCCTCTGATTTACCAACAATGGAATATCCCCCAGATTTCTAGACTTAGAACTGCTCTGTGACACTGCCGAATCCGTTTCGTAAATCTCATTAGTTTCGCTCTGTCGACTTTCGGCAACAGTTTCCTGGGTTTCAGGCAATTCATCTGCTGCTGACGTCTCCCCCACACTATTGAATCTTCTCACCTAGTAATTTTCCTTGCTTTTCGAGACCGCTCTTGATTAGCCCTATCCATATGTGGATGAGTTAAAATTGAAAATATAAGCACAGCCACTCAAACAAAAGTTTTCTCACCCGAGCCATGAACATCCATAACAGATAGCCCATTAAATTAAAAATATGACATTAATATGATGACTGATTTCTTATGCTGTCGCGGAAAGTAATTGCAGACGTGATGATCACCTTGTCATGGTTGTTGTTGTTGATGGTAAGGTGATAGTGGTCTGAAGAATTGTAAGGCGTGAGACAGCGCCGGTGGCAGTCGACAACAAACTCTCAACACGGTTAGAGGACCGGTGCGTAGGGTGTAGCTCAATTTCGTAGGAATGTGTTGTTTGCCTATAGGGGCCTTAAAAGCGAACGTTGCAGGGCTTGCAAGTTTTGGTACTGGATGAAAGAGCCTCAATTAATGGAGAACGCGTGGAAGGATAGAAGGTGTAGTTTGAAATTATACCGGTCAGCTGTGTGTAAAAATAAGTGGTGTCAAATAATCAGAAGCGCGTGTCACTGTTTTCCAGTTCACAGTTCGTTGCGTGTTCTCTGGAGCTCGACAAGCTTGTGTTAGATACAGCTTACACTGCTCATCGGTTCTTATCATCGAGATTTAACCGAACATAACCGGTCGCTTATCAGTGGCTCACATGGCTGCCGCTAGTCACAAATTTTTCCCTTTTACAAAAATCAACGTTAAATAACCTATTTCAGTGATCGTCAAAGTGCGACCCGTGGGCCGCATGCGGCCCGAATCGCGTAGTCTTGCGATCCGCGGTTCTCAGCCGTTTTTATAATAATATGCAATTAGCAATTAATTAAAAAAAGACAAATAACATTAAGCACTTCTCAGTAGTGTAGTATTCCTGCTCAGTAACAAACAGAAATATTACAGAGACAATACTATCAATAATCTAAGATGTGCTTAAGTTTAGGTGACGTTGATGAATTCGGCCGTGAGCTAAGTAAAGTTGGCCGCTTACCTTAGAGGCAGAGGGGTACGTAGTACGACCACTGCGTGGTTAATACTGCGCCTTCCAGTACTGACAACCCATGGTCGTGCGTGGCTCGTACCGATCTGCTATAGTATAAATTTTGATACGGAAGTAACATGTTTTCGTGAATGTACATCACAGAGACCGTCGCCTTCAAATGCATTACATATTTATGGCAAGGAATATGAAATTAAATTATGGTTGCTGTAATGCAAAGAAATGAGTATAAAAATTACATTTAAAACATTTAGTAAACATTAGTGATAGTGTCTCAAAATAAAATTACTGTTATTATTCATTCGTTCATCCAAGCAACGCAACAACAGTTCGTCAGCAATTACAGTGCCACAACTTTGGGGTCGCTGAAGGTGGCAACAATATGAGAACGAGAAAGTCGACACGAAGTGTTCCGAATGATGATGACTTTTAACGATAAGTACCGGTGGTCAACTTGTTGCGTCCTAACTATAGTTGGTATATTGAGGACTCATAAAATACTAATTTATATAGGTTATCAATTAATAATAAGACAGATACATATACGGCCCGAGGTGCCGCCTAGCAATGTCGGTATTGATTCTTGCCAAAACAGTTTGACGTCCGCTGGTCTCCATCATATGTACAACAAAGACCTCATGTAGATCCTGTACAGATGTGAAGAAGACATGATCGCCATTGTGCGAAGTTTTCAGTAATCACAATTTAAATTTTGTTATTCTTATATGGCTCTTATCTCTATCTGCTTGTGTAATGCTAACGATGTATAACCGATATACTTTTTCAATCATACTTTCAGATTATTCAGAGATAGTTAGAATATGATCTATCCACAGGAAACTGCTACAATATGTTAACATATGGTTTGCTTATAAGTTCCACAGACAATGTGCCTTACAAACCGGTTAAGATATATTGTTATTTAAAATCTTGTTCATATACACAGAGGTGACAAAAGGCATGGGATACCTCCTAATATCGTGTCGGACCTCCTTATTCCCGGATTAGTGCACCAACTCGACGTAGTATGGACTAAACAAATCGTTTGAAAAAGTCTCCTACAGAAGTAATGAGACATGCTCCTCTATAACCGAAAGTGTTGGCGGTACAGGATTTTATGCAGGAACTAACCTCTCGATTATGTCCCTTGAATATTCAATAGGATTCATATCGACCGATCTGAGTGGTCAAATCATTCGCTCGAACTGTCCTGAATGTTCCGACATGGCGCACTGTCATCATTCTAGGCTGGCCAGAGGACCCAGTCCATTCCATGTAAACATAGCCTTTACCATTATGGAGCCATCACCAACTTCCACAATCCTTGTTGACAACTTGGGTTCATGGCTACGTGTGGTCTTAGTCACGTTCGAACCCTACCATCAGCAGTTACCAAATGAAATCGGGACCCATGTGACCAGGCCACGGTTTTCCAGTAATCTTGGGTCCAACTGATGTGATCACGAGCCCAAGAGAGGCGCTGCAGGCGATGTCGTGCTGTCAGCAAAGGTCGTCTGCTGTCATAGCCGATTAAAGCCAGATTTTCGCCGCATTGTCCTAATGGATACGTTCGTCGCACGTCCCACATTGATTTCTGCTGTTATTTGACACATTGTTTCTTGATTGTTAGCACAGACATCTCAACGCAAACGCCACTGTCCTCAGTCGGCCACTGCGTTGTCCGTGGTGAGAGGTAATTCCTGAAATTTGGTGTTCTCGGCACACACTTGACACTGTGGGTCCCGAGAATAATGAATGCCCTAGCGATTTCCGAAATGGAATACTCAATATGCCTAGCTGCAACTACCATTCCGCTTTCAAGGCCTGTTAATTGCCGTCGTGTGGCTGTAATCACGTCGGAAACCTGTTCACATGAGTCATCTTATTGTTAGTGCAAATGTCAGCTCCACCAAGGCACTGCCAGTGTATACCTTGTGTTCGCTATACTACCACCATCTGTATATGTGCATATAGTTATCCCATGATTTGTCACTTCAGTGTATGATGATTGAAATTTCATTCTTATGAGAGCTTATTTCACTATTTGCAATACAGATAAACACTATTTCTACATACGAAGAATGGTTTTAAGTACCTGACGGCTATTGGGAGTGGCCGACGCTACTGAAACTTTTCAGGTGGACATCGCAGCTCGGAATGCCCAGATGACGTGTACGTGCAGCATATCACCATCTTTTTCCCTTTTAAGAAAAGCCGAATTATTGGCATGAACGTCATTGGCGGACCACACCGACAGGTCACACAGGCAGCTACTGTAGAGCAGTGATAGCAGAACGAGTGATGATGGAATGGACTGCGGTGAACATCGTGTTAAGAAGAGTAGGCACTGGTGCCTCCATGAGGACTACACCACTAGGAGGTCGTACGACTGTTCCACAGGCCTTAACGAATAGACTTATGATAGCTGAAACCGAGGCAGAAATTACATGCAGAGTGTCGCCATGAGCCGTCGAGGAGAGATTACTGGAAGATGGTTTGATATCTTGATTTGCCAGGCATAGTTCCGCTGTCACAGTTTCGTAGACAACATAAATTTTCGTGAAGTAGAGCCAGAGCCAATTGGGAAATTGTTGTCCAGCGGTGAGCCTTGCTTCTGTTTCTGGCTGTCAGATCGACACCAATGTATGCGTAAATGACCTGCTGAAAGGTCACGGTAAACAGCAATTCTCGAGACCCATACCTTTCCAATTCATAGTGGGGGTGTCATTGGATAAGACAAATGTTGAGGCTGTTACTGTTTTGAGGTGTAATGATTGGCCCCATTTTTACGATTGTCAGGTTTGAGGTCGAACATAACTTTCGTTTTTGCTGATGCTATTGGCAGATGCATGACCTATATCTTGGAAGGAATGGGAAAGGTGAATTAGCGGCGTTGATAGCATAATCTCAGAAAACTCACATGCATATATCTGCAGTCCCTAGCGTGGAGGTGTAGAGCTCCAGATGGCTTTTCCGGTTTATTTTTAGATTATTCTTGCGGTTAGGAGACTATCGGACTCCAGTGTGAGAGCTTTACATAGAGAATATCCTTCTTTAAGAAATAAGTCCGACCATGTGCCTAATACGAATTCGAGTCCCTAATTTTTCTAATATTAAAGCTGTTCAGTGCAAAAATGAAAAATGTCACTTTGAAATAATAACAGTACAAGTCAAATTACTTCGTGGTGTTGTCCCTTTATCACATAACACATTTCCCTAACAATGGCTCGTTTCCCAGTCATACTGAAGTATCATTGCTATGTTGCATTCCCGCATTAATTAAATTGGTAATCAGTGATCACAGAAGCCTTTTCATTTACTACACACGCAAACACACACACACACACACACACACACACACACACACATATATATATATATATATATATATATATATATATATATATATATATATATATACAGGGTGAGTCACCTAACATTACCGCTGGATATATTTCGTAAACCACATCAAGTACTGACGAATCGATTCCACAGACCGAACGTGAGGAGAGGTGCTAGTGTAATTGGTTAATACAAACCATAAAAAAATGCACGGAAGTATGTTTTTTAACACAAACCTACGTTTTTTTAAATGGAACTACATTAGTTTTGTTAGCACATCTGAACATATAAACAAATACGTAATCAGTGCCGTTTGTTGCATTGTAAAATGTTAATTACATCCGGAGATATTGTAACCTAAAGTTGGCGCTTGAGTACCACTCCTCCGCTGTTCGATCGTGTGTATCGGAGAGCACCGAATTACGTAGGGATCCAAAGGGAATGGTGATGGACCTTAGGTACAGAAGAGACTGGAACAGCACATTACGTCCACATGCTAACACCTTTTTATTGGTATTTTTCACTGACGCACATATACATTACCATGAGCGGTGAGGTACACGTACACACGTGGTTTCCATTTTCAATTACGGAGTGGAATAGAGTGTGTCCCGACATGTCAGGCCAATAGATGTTCAATGTGGTGGCCATCATTTGCTGTACACAACTGCAATCTCTGGCGTAATTAATGTCTTACACGCCGCAGTACATCTGGTGTAATGTCGCCGCAGGCTGCCACAATACGTTGTTTCATATCCTCTGGGGTTGTAGGCACATCACGGTACACATTCTCCTTTAACGTACCCCACAGAAAGAAGTCCAGAGGCGTAAGATCAGGAGAACGGGCTGGCCAATTTATGCGTCCTCCACGTCCTATGAAACGCCCGTCGAACATCCTGTCAAGGGTCAGCCTCGTGTTAATTGCGGAATGTGCAGGTGCACCATCATGCTGATACCACATACGTCGACGCGTTTCCAGTGGGACTTTTCGAGCAACGTTGGCAGATCATTCTGTAGAAACGCGATGTATGTTGCAGCTGTTTGGGCCCCTGCAGTGAAGTGAAGACCAATGAGGTGGTCGCCAATGATTCCGCACCATACATTTACAGTCCACAGTCGCTGTCGCTCTACCTGTCTGAGCCAGCGAGGATTGTCCACGGACCAGTAATGCATGTTCCGTAGATTCACTGCCCCGTGGTTTGTGAAACCCGCTTCATCGGTAAACAGGTAGAGCTGCAACGCATTCTCTGTTAATGCCCATTGGTAGAATTGCACTCGATGATTAAAGTCATCACCATGTAATTGCTGATGTAGCGACACATGAAACGGGTGAAAGCGGTGACGATGCAGTATGCGCATGACACTGCTTTGACTCAGTCCACCGGCTCTCGCAATGTCCCGTGTACTCACGTGTGGGTTCATGGCAACAGCAGCTAACACACCAACTGAACCCGCTTCTCCTGTGACGGCCTGTTACGGATACGTTTGCGTGCTACGACCATACCTGTTGCATACAGTTGGCGGTAGATGTTTTGCAATGTGTGGCACGTTGGATGCTCTCTGTCCGGATACCGTTCTGCATACACCCTGCAGACTTCAGCTGCATTTCGTCGACACTCGCCATAGATAAGTATCATCTCTGCCTTTTCAGAGTTCGAATACACCATGGACACAGTTCCTACAACACTACACTATCACAGACGTCTGGTAACACGGTGTACTACAGTTGGTCTGCGTGCGGAGACGAATGCAGAATAACAATAGCAGCAAGCGCTACATGCGGACACTGCGACAGCTAGACCAAACCACAACAGTGCACTACAGCCACACTCGTAAACACGGCCGTCATCGTAAACATGTCCCTGCAGATGCTGCTCGCCGACCGTGGCCCACGTTTGTTACAACACACAACTGAACGTCGGAGGTTTCAAGCGTCAACTTTAGGTTACAATATCTCCGGATGTAATTAACATTTTACAATGCAACAAACGACACTGATTACGTATTTGTTTATATGTTCAGATGTGCTAACAAAACTAACGTGGTTCCATTTAAAAAAACGTAGGTTTGTGTTAAAAAACATACTTCCGTGCATTTTTGTACGGTTTGTATTAAACAATTACACTAGCCCCTCTCCTCACGTTCGGTCTGTGGAATCGATTCGTCAGTATTTTATGTGGTTTACGAAATATATCCAGCGGTAACGTTAGGTGAGTCACCCTGTATAGAGTGGTCCATTGATCGTGACCGGGCCAAATATCTCACGAAGTAAGCGTCAAACGAAAAAACTACAAAGACGAAACTTATCTAGCTTGAATGGGGAAACCAGACGGCGCTATGGTTGTCCCGCTAGATGGCGCTGCCATAGGTCAAACGGATATCAACTGCGTTTTTTTTTAACTAGGAACCCCCATTTTTATTACATATGCGTGTAGTACGTAAAGAAATATGAATGTTTTAGTTGGACCACTTTTTTCGCTTTGTGAAAGATGGCGCTGTAATAGTCATAAACATATGGCTCAAAATTTTAGACGAACAGTTGTTAACAGGTAGGTTTCCAAAATTAAAATACAGAACGTAGGTACATTTGAACATTTTATTTCGGTTGTTCCAATGTGATACATGCACCTTTGTGAACTTATTATTTCTGAGAACGCATGCTGTTACAGCGTGATTACCTCTAAATACCACATTAATATAATAAACGCTCAAAATGATGTCCGTCAACCTCAATGCATTTGGCAATACGTGTAACGACATTCCTCTCAACAGAGAGTAGTTCGCCTTCCGTAATGTTCGCACATGCATTGCCAATGCGCTGACGCATGTTGTCAGGCGTTGTCGCTGGATCACGATGGCAAATATCCTTTAACGTTCCCCACAGAAAGTTATCCCGGGACGTCAGATTCGGTGAACGTGCGGACCATGGTATGGTGCTTCGACGACCAATCCACTTGTCATGAAATATGCTATTCAATACCGCTTCAACCGCACACGAGCTATATGCCGGACATCCATCATGTTGGAAGTACATCGCCATTCTGTCATGCAGTGAAACATCTTGTAGTAACATCGGTAGGACATTACGTAGGAAATCAGCATACATTGCACCATTTAGATTGCCATCGATAATATGGGGGCCAATTATCCTTCCTCCAATAATGCCGCACCATACATTAACCCGCCAAGGTCGCTGATGTTCCACTTGTCGCAGCCATCGTGGATTTTCCGTTGCCCAATAGTGCATATTATGCCGGTTTACGTTACTGCTGTTGGTGAATGATGCTTCGTCACTAAATAGAACGCGTGCAAAAAATCTGTCATCGTCCCGTAATTCCTCTTGTGCCCAGTGGCAGAACTGTACACGACGTTCAAAGTCGTCGCCATGCAATTCCTGGTGCATAGAAGTATGGTACGGGCGCAATCGATGTAGATGTAGCATTCTCAACACCGACGTTTTTGAGATTCCCGATTCTCGCGCAATTTGTCTGCTACTGATGTGCGAATTAGCCGTGACAGCAGCTAAAACACCTACTTAGGCATCATTATTTGTTGCAGGTCGTGGTTGACATTTCACATGTGGCTGAACACTTCCTGTTTTCTTAAATAACGTAACTATCCGGCGAACGATCCGGACACTTGGATGATGTAGTCCAGGATATCGAGCAGCATACATAGCACACTTCCGTTGGGCATTTTGATCACAATAGCCATACATCAACACGATATCGATCTTTTCCGCAATTGGTAAACGGTCCATTTTAACACGGGTAATGTATCACGAAGCAAATACCGTCCGCACTCGCGGAACGTTACGTGATATCACGTACTTACACGTTTGTGACTATTACAGCGTCATCTATCACAAAGCGAAAAAAGTGGTCCAACTAAAACATTCATATTTCTTTATGTACTATACGAATACGTAATAAAAAATGGAGGTTCCTATTTAAAAAAAACGCAGTTGATATCCGTTTGATCTATGGCAGCGCCATCTAGCGGGCCAACCACAGCGTCATCTGGTTTCACTCTTCAAGCTAGACAAGTTTCGTTCCTTGTAGTTTTCTCGTTTGACGCTTATCTCGTGAGATATTTGGCCCGGTCACAATCAAAGCGTGTCCGGATGGTTGGGACGGTCACGGTAACTTTTCTAGAGACTCACAGCATCCTGGCTCGAGTCCCGGTTCAGCATAAACTGTCAACTCGCATCATTGATTAATTTCAATACGGACGCCGTCGGAAAAATTTCCCTGAATATTGATTTTAATTTACATTTTACCATCAACATTTCTTCGCGAAAATTAGCGATTCACAAACACGACACTGTTTCAGCCATAAATTTCATAACTAAACTAGGGTGGCTTTCTGTAATTGCCCAAACACTTTTCTCCTGCGAACCGACGTAACACTTTGAACTCTCACTTATCTTTGTAACAAATTGTTCATACTGATTTACCCGCGACGCAGGTGCGCGATATCGCTCGGTGTGGGAGCAACAGCACTACTTCACACACCTAGGTGGTGCTTGACCACTACTGGTGGGGCATTATTGCCCCTTACATGGAAAAGGAGCGCTGAGCTTTGAAAGTTTCAGAAGCCAGAGATAAGGAAGGAGTACATTATCGAAAAAAGTCCTTAAGAAGGCCATACCCTTAGGCTAAACTGTTACTTGAAGTTATCAATATTAAAGTAAGTTAATGTAACTAAAACTTTTAGCCTGAAACACGTGAAGATAAAAAGGGTGTTGAAGTAAGCTTACTGGAGGAAAATATTAGAGAGTTAAATATAAAATCAACGAACATCTGATTTATTTCACTGTAGCCCATTTACAATATACAGGGCTCCATCTGCTAATTTCAAATTATTCATGAAGCAACTTGATGAATTATTAAACTTCAAATTTCTAAGCAAAATGAATAATTTTAAGCCCAGATTTTAATTTAAATTTTATACTTGAGTGTCTTCCAGTTTCATATAACTAACTCTCTTCATACAATCTGCAAAAAGAGTTATAAGAACTAGCCACACTGTTGTTGACAACATTTCTATAGATCCATCAAGATGGCAATGTCATTAGGTAATTTCTATACTTAATCTTTTTTCAGGCAACAGTGGTTAACTGATGACGTTTATTGTCAGACTGCATGATATAAAAAAGAATTGGAAAACTACAAGTGAAATTAATAAAAAAATAAACTTAAGAATTTAAGAACTATTTGTGAACACAATCCAAAGAAGAGTACAGTATACTTCTTGTAAATGAAAAATATAATGTATTCTATACCCCATTCATATACTAATTTGAAAATTGTTTTCCTAAGAAGCTGACTGCTGGAAGCAGATTTAATGCATACAAACCCTAGGTTACAAATGGTCTCAGTATATCATTCAGAACTAAGAGGAGACTGTACTTAGCATCAAGAGATGATGGTCCATCAAGAGATACAAGTGATCACAGGGTAAAATCACATAACACTCCCATGTAAAATTCTAAACATAGCGATCAGTGCATTAAAATATTTTTACTTTCATAAGAAAATAAACCCCTCCAGGAAGAAGAACTGTATAGTGCAAAGTAAAAAATGACACAGGAAAAACAATCAAGAAAATGAAACAATTCCTTTTCTCTGTCAGTGAAGGTAATTTAGGTATGAAAACTTAGTCAATAAAGTACATTTTCTAAGGAAAGCCTTCCAAAAGAAGCGCCATAAACTTTAACCTAATGCTACGTCGCTGAGAGAAGTTTTAGTGTTATTTACACCCTTAAAAAGAGATATTCAAGTATTTATTATGAAGTCAGACGTAAGATAATCAAATACTGTTTAGTTGATCTTTGTAATATGTTGAGTTAGTTATGCAACAAATTTTTATCACAGTGATACTTTCCAAGACAGACTTAAAGATGCTATTGTTAATCCACTTCACAGAAAGGAGTCAATATATTATAAAAGAATTACTTCCGAATCTCATTACTGCCAATATTTTCAAAAGTTTTTCGGGCAGCTTGTGTACAGTAGCATTTGTGATTACTTAGAATATGACATTCCGTAGAAAATCGTTTGGATTTCAAAAAAGAACTGTCAACTGGATGTCCTGCAATCACCTTAATAAATTATGTACTAGAATTAATAAATCGGAATGATTTTTTGACTTGGCTAAGGCATTTGTTTGTGTCAACTATGGTATTAGTGAACACAATAGTTTCATGATTCTGTCTTATCTGAATGACAGAAATCAGTGTATATCATTTCCGTACTGATCACATTACAATAGGCATATCACATTTGAAGCAATCAGACATGATGTACCAAAATGTTCTATTTGTGGTTCTCTGTTGTTTCTTAATACATAAACGAATTTTCCTTATAGTTTTAGAAGATGCAAATTTTGTTCTTTTTGCAGATGATACAATAGAGGAATACAAGGCAGAGCCAGTTTCCTTGCTGAAAAGACAGCTGATGACATATTTTTGAAAAGTCAACAGTTGGTTCAAGGCAGACAGATTATCATTCAGTTTTGATAAGACATAATATATACGGTTCAGAACTGCTCACGGAAATCTAAAAACTATGAAAACTGTATTTTTAAATAGTACAAGAAGTAGTGAATGTGTTGGTAATTTTAAATGGAGGGCACTAATTTATTCTGTGTGTAATCCCGTCCGCTGAGTTATGGCATAATTTTTTTTTTTTGATTTTTTTTTTTTTGAGACGTGACTTCCACTGAGAGTATTTTCAATATTCATAAGCGTGTAATGGGAATTGTAGCTGGTCTTTATCCTAGAACATCTGCAGAATCCTCTTCAAAAAATTAGGTGTTTTTACAACTAGTTCACAATATATATAACCTATTCATTAACATTCTCTGCCACTCAAAAATAGTGAAAAGCATGAATATAAAACTAAGCCCAAAAACAACCTCTACAAGGACTTCAAGTTGCTGAAATGCTGAAATTTGCACAAAAATGAGTCAGACACGTGGGTACACATGTGTTCAAGAAGCTTTCAACAAGCTGCCAGATCATGTTAAATATCATGCAGATAACGCAGTTAAGTCTGAAGCAATTAAAAAAACTTTTTGTTGGAAAAATTTTTCTGCTCCATTGGGAGTATCTGACAGGAACGCTTAAAATTACTGTTTTAGGTTGTTTTATAATTAGCATTAGCACTGTAATGCAGTAGATCTTCCTAGTGTTATTTTACCGCACTGCACTTCAGTGAAATGAAATTAACTTCTCCTCACACCTCAGAGACTCCTCGCGTTCCTCATAACATGAGTAATGAAATGTAATGACAAGAGTTGTGAGTCAAGTCAACGGTAACAGTCTTAAACAGAAAGCTTTGCATAGATGAAGAACTTCTCAACATGAAGTTAGACACTGAATAAGTTTTTCTCTCTTTTGTTGTAGCTTTACTAAATGAGTTTTTACGCCATCAAATCGAATGATTTTTTTAGAATAGTCTTTTTCTTAGATGATGTCACTTACACGTATGTTCATAACACAGTACTCATCTTAAATCTTCTCACAGCGGAAATTTATTTAACTTGCATTTTTCCCAAGGCAGACACAAGTTAACACAGATGAAAGCTTTGGAGACACATCTTTTAAAGTATGAGCTTTTTGCTAATTCTCCTCTGCCAGAACAACAAATCTTGTCGTCCTATTCAGACAAGCTATTGAAGTGCGTGAGGCTATCATTACCTGCCATAGAGATTC
This sequence comes from Schistocerca americana, assembly GCF_021461395.2. Taxonomy (NCBI): domain Eukaryota; kingdom Metazoa; phylum Arthropoda; class Insecta; order Orthoptera; family Acrididae; genus Schistocerca; species Schistocerca americana. The sequence continues at coordinate 673,691,310 of NC_060122.1, forward strand.
GTCGCTTCCCATGTTCTGAGCTTACCCCTGTACTCTCATACTGCTTCTGAACGAAATAAAAAAAAAATTATGTCACTAAAACTTTTCTTGGGTTAATTTTGGAGTGGTCTGCAAATAATTCATAAACTCTGGAAGAATGAATTAAAACACACGTTCAGTCTTGTAATATTAAATACACGATGTATTTCGGACCCTGAGGACCCATCATCAGGTGTAGATCGTCTTAATATATAATTTATTTTCGCTCCTGAATGAGGTGAAATGAATGTGTATGTCATGAAAATGTTTGATATTAGGCTGTGAATTTCGTAAGTCAAATGCAGACAATACATGCGAAACACTCGAAAAATAGTGTAAACATACCACACAATCCACGGAAAGCGCTTTTAACTTCTTAACATCATCAGACATTGGTTTCTCCAGCCAGTTGATGCATGTCACTTCACTCAAAAGGCATCTCTGTAAATACATTTTTGTAAACACTTCACAAATGTTGTTCAACATGGTGAGATCAAAGATGAAGTTATTCATAGTGCCAAAGGTGTAATTATCAAACAATTGAGATACACAAGGAATAAATTTAGAATTTGTCTTTAAAATTACTAAAATAACTGTGGCTTGCGAAATTTGCCTGATCACTCAACACAGATTCTGTTTTTTTTCATTTTTCTGGAGGTATATCGCCAGTTGTTCTAACAGATTTTGGGTCTATCATTTTCTTCGTAGTGCAATACCACCAATTTTTTTCTAGACTGTTGATAATATGTTTCGTTTCCAACACATGTTGTCCAATAACTGATTTTTCGAAGTGGTTGAGCTTGAATACGTTTATAGCTTTTAAAGTTTCTCTTGTTTTCCCTATATAGTAGGCAGGACAACTGGGACATGATGTGGCGAAAGACAGTGATTTCGAGTGATCTCGCTAAAAGCAGATATTATTCTTAGTTTTTGTATTTGACTCCTTCGTGTTGGTTTCTGGAATTATTTTGTGAGTTTTTGTGTGATTGTGTTTTGTGGATGCAGTCAAACAATAAAAGCCAAGTAACTCTTTCAAGAAGTTCAGCGTTATTTCAGCAATACATGTTAGTAACTGCAATGGTGACCCCGATATTACGAACACGAAAATTGGCTCACAAGAATGGAATGGACTCGATCACGTACAGAAATTGGACGGCAGGAAGACGAAAGAAGCGGAGTTCAAGCAACTCCAATAGAAAATTCATCCGTGCCGTTTCGTAACAGCGGCGAATCAGAAATAAGTTTAATCTCGCGGGTGGCTCTACGTTTACCGCCGTTTTGGCCATAGAACCAGAAAATTTGGTTTGCACAGGCAGAAGAAATTTCCTGCCTAGTCAAATAACAAACGAGGAAACAAAGTTCGCCTATGTTGGACCAAAACTACGCATCTATGGTGGAAGATACAATTGTCAGCGCATCATCTGAAAACTGTTACCAACACCTGAAGTCAGCGTTAATACAACCGGTTTCCAAGTCGGTTCAGCAACAAATCCTACATTTATTGCACCATGAAGAGATGGGAGACAAGATGCCTTCGCAATTTTTCCGACGCCTGAGAAGCCACGCAGCGGACACGGAAATGCCAGACTCAATGCTGCGAGTGCTGTGGACATGTCGCCTACGTGTATCAGTGCAAACCATCGTACATTCACGCATGGATAAGCTGACGGAGATGGCTGACCGAGTACAGGAAACAATTTCACTTCCGCTACCACCAATCACAGAGCTTACACGACATTATGCAGCAGCGTCAACAGAGATGGCCGCAGCAACACAGCGGAAGTACCACACTGATATACAGGACGAGTTGCAACAGTTGTCAAATGCAGTACAGCAACTGTCATGCCAAATAGAGACGTTAACAGTGCAGCATGAGCAAACCGAAGTTGACGATAAAGAGAAAAAAATTCGGAGAATACGAAAACATTTTCTGAATCACCAGCTAGGAGCAACAGCCCGAGACCACATCGGCGTCAATTTTGTCGGTATCACGAGCGTTTTGGTGTACGTGCAACACGATGCTCACCAACGTGCAATTACCCAAACTTCTCGAGCGGCCGGCAATAGGCGCGACCGGCTGCGGGAGTTACACTACTGGCCATTAAAATTGCTACACCAAGAAGAAATGCAGATGATAAACGGTTATTCATTGGACAAATGTATTATACTAGAACTGACATGTGATTACATTTTCACGCAATTTGGTTGCGTAGATCCTGAGAAATCAGTACCCAGAACAACCACCTCTGGCCGTAATAACGGCCTTGATGCTCCTGGGCAATGAGTCAAACAGAGCTTGGGTGTCGTGTACAGATACAGCTACCCATGCAGTTTCAACACGATACCACAGTTCATCAGGAGTAGTGACTGGCGTATTGTGACGTGCCAGTTGCTCGGCCACCATTGACCAGACGTTTTCAATTGATGAGAGATCTGGAGAATGTGCAGGCCAGGGCAGCAGTCGAACATTTTCTCTTTCCAGAAAGGCCCGTACAGGACCTGTAACATGCGGTCGTGCATTATCCTCCTGAAATGTAGGGTTTCGCAGGGATCGAATGAAGGGTAGAACCACGGGTCGTGACACATCCCTAATGTAACGTCCACTGTTCAAAGTGCCGTCAATGCGAACAAGAGGTGACCGAGACGTGTAACCAATGGCACCCCATATCATCACGTCGGGTGATACGCCAGTATGGCGATGACGAATACACGCTACCAATGTGCGTTCACCTCGATGTCGCCAAACACGGATGCGACCATCATGATGCTGTAAACAGAACCAGGATTCATCCGAGAAAATGACGTTTGCCATTCGAGCACCCAGGTTCGTCGTTTAGTACAGCATCGCAGGCGCTCCTGTCTGTGATGCAGCGTCAACGGTAACCGCAGCCACGGTCTCCTAGCTGGTAGTCCATGCTGCTGCAAACGTCGGGGAACTGTTCGTGCAGATGGTTATTGTCTTGCAAACGTCCCTATCTGTGGACTCAGGCATCGAAACGTGGCTGCACGATCCGTTACGGCCATGCGGATAAGATGCCTGTCATCTCGACTGCTGGTGATACGAGGCCGTTGGGATCCACCACGGCTTTCCGTATTACCCTCCTGAATCCACAGATTCCGTATTCTGCTAACAGTCATTGGATCTCGACCAACGCGAGAAGCAATGTCGCGATACGATAAACCGCAATCGCGATAGGCTACAATCCGACCTTTATCAAAGTCGGAAACGTGATGGTACGCATTTCTCCTCCTTACACGAGGCATCACAACAACTTTTCACCAGGCAACGCCGGTCAACCGCTGCTTGTGTATGAGAAATCGGTTGGAAACTTTCCTCATGTCAGCACGTTGAAGGTGTCGCCACGGGCGCCAACTTTGCGTGGATGCTCTGAAAAGCTGATCATTTGGATATCACAGCATCTTCTTCCTGTCGGTTAAGTTTCGCGTCTGTAGCACGTCATCTTCTTGGTGTAGCAATTTTAATGGTCAGTAGTGTATTTACAGCGCCAACAAAACAAGTCACTCTCACACAGACTCTTTGTGGCAGACAAACTTTTTCGGTGCAAATTGCTCACGACACAGAGTCCGATACTTCCATTTACCGGCACAATGTGTTACATTTCGTGTGAAACGCATGCCCTTACAGTTTTCTGCGGCTAACAACTCGGCGATTAACTCATTTGGTGAAATAAATCTGCCGTTAGATTTTGGCCTGGGGAAGAGATATCAGTGGCAGGTTATTGTAGCTGATGTAGCAAAACCAATAATAGGAGCAGAATTCCTCGCGAATTTCAGCTTGCTGCCTGATGTCAGGAGTGGCTGTCTAATCGACAATGCTTCCGGTTGCAGTACAAGAGGCACCCAGGCACCTTATCCCATGAAACAGGTGCGAGAAGCATTCGTCACAAATGAGTTTACACAGCTGTTTTAACACTTTCCCGAGATTGTGACACCACAATACAAGAAGAAAGACGTGAAACATAATACGCAACATTTCATCAAAACCACACCAGGTCCACCAGTGTCTGCACGGTCACAGAAATTACCGCCTGACCGTCTAGCAATAGCAAAACAAGAATATGAGAAATTGTTGGAGGAAAACATGATCCGTCCGTCCGGCAGCTCGTGGGCGTCGCCGTTGCAATTCCCAAGAAAGATAAAACGTGGAGACACTGTGGCGTTTTCCGTGCACTAAACGCAAGGACAATACCAGATAAGACCCGGTTCCGAATTTACAGGAGTTTAACAATTTGCTAGCGGGATCACATGTGTTCAGTGTAATGGATTGTGTGAGGGCTTATATGCAAATTCCAGTGGCGACAAAAGACGTGCCAAAGACAGCTATAACTACCCCGTTTCGCCTTTTCGAACACATATATATGCCTTTTGGACTTAAAAAAATTCTACCCAGACATGGCAAAGGTTTATCGACGAGGTTTTGCTTGGCCTGAATTTTTGTTTGGCTTACATTGACGACATTCTAGTGTTTTCTAAAACTACAGCCGAGCTTTATCTGACACTGGTTTTTCAACGTCTCAGTGATTATGGTGTGACCAAAAATTGCAAGAAATGTGTCCTAGGACAATACCAAATGACTTTTTTAGGGTATTTGGTTGCCGCAGCAGGAATTACTCCAACGCCGGACAAGCTGCAAGCGTTATAGCAAGTATCACCCACCACCACATACCAAGAATTTCGAAGATTTCTAGGAACGGTAAATTTCTACAGGCGGCACTTACCAGGGACGGCGGAGAAACAGGAGCCGTTGACGGCAGCGCTCGCAGGTACCAGCGCTAAAGGTAAGAGCAGAATTCTGTGGTCTATGGAAATACAACGCTCGTTCGACCCTGATCCGACCGCACCTTTGGCAATTGTTGTGGATGCAAGTCAGACAGCCATAGGCGCAGTCCTGTAACAATATGTTACTTTTGCGTGGCAGCCTTTGGCGTTATTTTCCAAAGAATTAAATGCGCAGCAAAGAAATTGGTGTGCATATGATAGTGAGTTGCTGGCTGTTTTTGAGGCAATCAAATATTTCAGAACGTCAGTAGAGGCCAAAGACTTCACCGTTTTCAAGGACCATAAACACTTAACGTTTGTTTTCAAACAGCGAGGCAAACACATTTCTCCGAGGCAACACAGACAGGTTGAATTTATGGCTCAATTCACAACCGACATACGGCATATAGCAGGGGCAGACAACTTTGCAGCGTATTATCTTTCCCGAATAAATGGCATATCCCAAACCATTGACTTTCGCGAGTTGGCAGTGGCACAAGAGAAGGATGCAGAGTTGCAGCATTTCCTCTTGAACGAGAATACGGGTCTCCATCTAGCGCAAATTAGATTAGCGAACTCGAGTCTCGAAGTTTGGTGCGACGTCTCTACAGGTAGAAAGCGCCCATTTGTGCCAATAGACTACCGCAGACGAGCATTTCATAGTGTTCTCGATCTGGCTCATCCTGGCATCAGGAGCACGGTCCTGGTGACAGAACATTTCGTATGGCCCGGAGGAAGCAAAGAATGCAGGAGATGGGCGCAAGAATGTTTGGCCTGCCAAAGAAGCAAAATGGGTCGTCACGCCCATCCTCCTTTAGGGACTTTTCCTGACAGTTGCGAAAGATTCGCTCACGTCCATCTTGACTTGGTGGGACCATTACCGCCCTCAGATGGTTTCCGTTACCTTCTTACGGTAACTGATCGATATACTCGTTGGGCGGAAGCCGTTCCGATAGCGGACATTTCAACAGAAACGACATCAAAGACCTTCATGGGAGTGTGGATAACGCGTTTTGGATGTCCTGCACATACAAGCACGGATAGAGGGGGAGGTTTGAGTCAACTTTATTTCAACAGTTAGTCAAGCTGTTTGGAATGAACCACCACAAAACTACCAGTTATCATCCCAAGAGTAAAGGTATGGTTGAAAGGTGGCATCGGACTTTAAAAACAGTTCTTACGTGTCATGAGGATAATTGGACACAGGCTCTGCCTTTGGTATTACTTGGTTTGCGCACTGCTTACAAACCTGGCTTAGGCACGTCTACCGCAGAAATGGTGTATGGCCAGAATATCCACTTCCGAGCGGACTTCATTGAAGACAGGAGTCCTACGACAGGAGAATTTGATACACACCTACCTTCATGGCGCAGTTACGACAACAAGTGTCGCGTCTGGGCACAATTCCAGGCACTAGGCATGGACATCACCCAACTTTCATGCGCAAAGACGAGCACTTGAATCCACATTATGCTGAGATCAGACATCGTCAAACCAACAACCGTATTCGGGGCCTTACGAAGTTTTGCGCCAACGATGGAAATCTCCTACAATGGGAAGTCAACAGTGGTGTCAATAGAAAGAGTCAAGCCAGCTTACATTCCTGCTGACGGTAAGGAAGAACCTCACCCAGCAAACAAGCCTGCACCGAGATATCGGGGGAAACAGTTTCTCTTGTGCCTCCACCGTCCAGTCAGCGGACGTCGCCCAAGCAAGTACCGCATAGACACATACTAGCAGGTCGGGGGGTACGCTTCAAGCACCCGTACGTCCCGGGAGCTCTGCACTTTCAACAGGGAGGCTGTGTGGCGAACGACAGGGATTTCGAGTGGGTGCGCTAAAAGCAGAGACGTTCCAACGCAGCGGAGTATGGCTGCGCATGGAACCCCTCTGGTTCCTTGATTATTCTTTGTTTTTGTATTTGACTCCTTCGTGTTGGTTTCTGGAATTATTTTGTGAGTTTTTGTGTGATTGATAATTTGATAGTGTTTTGTGGATGCAGTCAAACAATAAAAGCCAAGTAACTCTCTCAAGGAGTTCTGCGTTATTTTTGCAATATACATTAGTAACTTCAATGATACTTTGTACACTCCACTGCTGTTATCTTTTTTTGTATTTGATTGTATGTTGTGGATGAGTAAGTTTCCTAACTTATTATTAGTTGAGAATGCAACTGTTACAATTGTCTTTTTGAAAAGGTTAGCGATTTTTTGTGATACAGGGCCCAGGTATGTGATGCCGGCAAATATTTTGCCTTCTTTCACTTTGTGGCCATTTGTTGTCTTACTTTTCTGTCTTTGTCTCTCTAAACTGTCAATTGTTTTGGCTGTGTGGATATTGTTTACGTCAATGCTTTTTATTGTATCTAGCTCATTCCTAAGGCTGTTTTCTTCTAAAAAAAGAAAGTGTCCTCTATGTGTCATGGAAATAAATACAGCATGTTTTTTTGTGGTGGGATGGTATGATAAGGTGTCCAGTGTTAAGTCTGCTTATGTGTGTTTTCTGTGTATGCTGAACTTATGTTTTTGTTGGTGGCAGGTGATTTCAAAATCGAGAAAATTTATGCTTTTGTTGTCCTGATGCTCTATTGTGAATTTAGCTTTTTTGTGGAAAGAAGTGAATAATGCTAGTAATTTTCAATCTCCTCTTTTTTTCCATCAAATAGCAGCAAGGGATCATCAACATATATCCAGTAATATATTATTATACATTTTAGTCTATTGCTTCCTTTAAAAAATTTAATTTCCAGATGATTTAGAAATATATCTGCCAGGAAATGTGTTATGCTACTGCCTATGCCAAGAGCCTCTTTCTGTTGATAAACTTTTCCATTGAATGTAAGCTAACTCTGTGACAATATTAGCTGCAAGATGTTCTAGACTTCTGAAATTTCTGTAACTGACTATTTTTTATGTTTCACTAAGTTTTCAAAGAGTATGTCTACTGTTTCTTCAGTTGGCACATTTGTAAATAGGTTAGTTACACCAAAAGAGGCAAATCTGACGCCTGCAGGAATATCTATATTTTTCATTTTAGTTCCTAAATCATTCGTGTTCTTAACTGAGTATGACTTATCAAAAGTACAGTACTGCTTCTGGATTTCTTTCAGTAACTGAGAAACTTCGAAAGCAGGTATATCTTTAGAATTAACAATAGGCCTTAACGGAACGTGAGGTTTATGGGTCTTAGGCCTACCTCTCAGTCTTGCGGCTGTGGGATTCATTAAAATGCATGTTCTTGCTTGTTTTCCTGTGAAGAGGAAATTGCATTTATTAACCATTATTCTAATTTTGTTTTGGAATTTTACAATTAGATCTTGTTTAAACTCTGTTACGTTGTTTTCAGGAAAAGAAAGTCTGTGTTTGAGTGATATACTCATCTTTGTTCATAATTACTACAGAATTGCTTTTGTCAGCTTTCGTGACATTGTTATTGTTGAGTTTCATGTTTTTGCCGTTTACTAGCGTTCACTCTTGATTAATTGCTTTGGGAGTTACCTTATGGCTACTTCTGCGTTTCTGAATAATTCTATCTCTGGCCCTACAACTGAACCCATCTTTGATCAGACCAAGTTGAACAAAATCTGTGAGGTGCCTACAAAAATGTGTTTACGAATGCGCCCCTTGAGGGAAGCGATACGCATGAATAGAATGGAGAAACCAATGTATGATGATGTTGGAAATGCTTTTCGCGGATTGTTTGGTAAGTTTACGCCGTTTATTTTTGCACAGGTTTTCGGTATTTGACTTACGAAATTCATAATCCAACATCAAACCTTTTCATGACATACACATGCATTTCACCTCATTCAGCAGCAAAAATCAATCATATATTGAGACTATTTACAACTGATGATGCACACACAGCGCCCGAAATGCATCGTGTATTTAATAAAACAAGAACTATTGTGACTGAACACGTTTTTTAATTCACACTTCCGGTGTATTGAATACAGTCAAGTTTGCAGCTGCAAAATATGGATAAAATTGGACACCTATACTATCTTTCACCCCCACCCCCCCACCCCCCATGAACTAAGGACCTTGCCGATGGTGGGGAGGCTTGCGTGCCTCAGTGATACAGATGGCCGTATTGTAGGTGCAACCACAACGGAGGTGTATCTGTTGACTGGCCAGACAAACGTGTGGTTCCTGAAGAGGGGCAGCAGCCTTTTCAGTAGTTGCAGGGGCAACAGTCTGGATGATTGACAGATCTGGTCTTGTAACACTAACCAAAATGGCCTTGCTGTGCTGGTACTGCGAATGGCTGAAATCAAGGGGAAACTACAGCCCTAATTTTTCTCGAGGACATACAGCTTTACTGTATGGTTAAACGATGGTGGCGTCCTATTGGGTACAATATTCCGGAGGTGAAATAGTCCCCCATTCGGATCTCCGGGCGGTGACTACTCAAGAGGACGTCGTTATCGTTGTTGTTGTGGTCTTCAGTCCTGAGACTGGTTTGATGCAGCACTCCATGCTACTCTATCCTGTTGAAGCTTCTTCAAATCCCAGTACCTACTGCAACCTACATCCTTCTGAATCTGCTTAGTGTATTCATCTCTTGGTCTCCCTCTACTCTTTTTACCGTCCACGCTGCCCTCCAATACTAAATTGGTGATCCCCTGATGCCTCAGAAGATGTCCTACCAACTGATCCCTTCTTCTAGTCAAGTTGTGCCACAAACTTCTCTTCTCCCCAATCCTATTCAATACCTCCTCATTAGTTATGTGATCTACCCATCTAATCTTCAGCATTCTTCTGTAGCACCACATTTCGAAAGCTTCTATTCTCTTCTTGTCTAAACTATTTACCGTCAATGTTTCACTTCCATACATGGCTACACTCCATACAAATACTTTCAGAAATGGCTTCCTGACACTTAAATCTATACTCGATGTTAACAAATTTCTCTTCTTCAGAACGCTCTCCTTGCCATTGCCAGTCTACATTTTATATCCTCTCTACTTCGATCTTCATCAGTTATTTTGCTCCCCAAATAACAAAACTACTTTACTACTTTAAGTGTCATTTCCAAATCAAATTCCCTCAGCATCACCCGACTCAATTCGCCTACATTCCATTATTCTCGTTTCGCTTTTGTTGATGTTCATCTTATATCCTCCTTTCAAGACACTGTCCATTCCGTTCAACTGCTCTTCCAAGTCCTTTGCTGTCTCTGACAGAATTACAATGTCATCGGCAAATCTCAAAGTTTTTATTTGTTCTCCATGGATTTTAATACCTATTCCGAATTTGTTTTTTGTTTCTTTCACTGCCTGCTTGCTCAATATACAGATTGAATAACATCGGAGAAAGGCTACAACCCTGTCTCACTCCCTTCCCAACCACTGCTTCCCTTTGATGCCCCTCGACTCTTATAACTGCCATCTGGTTTCTGTACAAATTGTAAATAGCCTTTCGCTCCCTGTATTTTACCCCTGCCACCTTCAGAATTTGAAAGAGAGTATTCCAGTCAACATTGTCAAAAGCTTTCTCTAAGTCTACAAATGCTAGTAACGTAGGTTTGTCTTTCCTTAATCTAGCTTCTAAGATAAGTCGTAGGGTCAGTATTGCCTCACGTGTTCCAATATTTCTACGGAATCCAAACTGATCTTCCCCGAGGTCGGCTTCTACTAGTTTCTCCATTTGTTTGTAAAGAATTCGCGTTAGTATTTTGCAGCTGTGGCTTATTAAACTGATTGTGCGGTAATTTTCACATCTGTCAACACCTGCTTTCTTTGGGACTGGAATTATTATATTCTTCTTGAAGTCTGAGGGTATTTCACCTGTCTCATACATCTTGCTCACCAGATGGTAGAGTTTTGTCAGTAGTTCTAGTGGAATGTTGTCTACTCCTGTGGTCTTCTTTCGACCCAGGTCTTTCAGGGCTCTGTCATACTCTTCACACAGTATCATATCTCCCATTTCATCTTCATCTACATCCTCTTCCATTTACATAATATTGTCCTCAAGTACGTCGCCTTTGTATAGACTCTCTATATACTCCTTCCACCTTTCTGCTTTCCCTTCTTTGCTTAGAACTGGGTTTCCATCTGAGCTCTTGATATTCATACAAGTGGTTCTCTTTTCTCCGAAGGTATCTTTAATTTTCCTGTAGGCAGTATGTATCTTACCCCTAGTAAGATAAGCCTCTAGATGCTTACATTTGTCCGCTAGCCATCCCTGTTTAGCCATTTTGCACTTCCTGTCGATCTCATTTTTGAGACGTTTGTATTCATTTTTGCCTGCTTCATTTACTGCGTTTTTATATTTTCTCCTTTCATCAATTAAATTCAATATTTCTTCTGTTGCCCAAGGATTTCGATTAGCCCTCGTCTTTTTACCTACTTGATCCTCTGCTGCCTTCACTACCTCATCCCTCAAAGCTACCCATTCTTCATCTGTTGTATTTCTTTCCCCCATTCCTGTCAATTGTTCCCTTATGCTCTCCCTGAAACTCTCTACAACCTCTGGTTTAGTCAGTTTATCAACGTCCCATCTCCTTAAATTCCCACCTTTTTACAGTTTCTTCAGTTTTAATCTACAGTTCATAACCAATAGATTGTGGTCAGAGTCCACATCCGCCCCTGGAAATGTGTTACAATTTTAAACCTGGTTCCTAAATCTCTGTCTTACCATTATATAATCTATCTGAAACCTGTCAGTATCTCCAGGCTTCTTCCAAGTATACAGCCTTCTTTTATGATTCTGGAACCAAGTGTTAGCTATGATTAAGTTATGCTCTGCGCAAAATTCTACCAAGCGGCTTCCTCTTTCCTTTCTTGGCCCCAATCCATATTCACCTACTACGTTTCCTTCTCTCCCTTTTCCTACTACCGAATTACAGTCACCCATGACTATTAAATTTTCGTCTCCCTTCACTATCTGAATAATTTCTTTGATTTCATCATACATTTCTTCCATTTGTTCGTCATCTGCAGAGATAGTTGGCGTATAAACTTGTACTACTGTAGCAGGCGTGGGCTTCGTGCCTATCTTGGCCACAATAATGTGTTAACCATGCTGTTTGTAGTAACTTATCCGCACTCCTATTTTTTATTCATTATTAAACCTACTCCTGCATTACCCCTATTTGATTTTGTATTTATAATCTTGTATTCGCCTGACCAAAAGTCTTGTTCCTCCTGCCTCCGAACTTCACTAATTCCCACTATATCTAACTTTAACCCATCCATTTCCCTTTTTAAATTTTCTAACCTACCTGCCCGATTAAGGGATCTGACATTCCACGCTCCGATCCGTAGGACGCCTGTTTTCTTTCTCGTGATAACGACGTCCTCTTGAGTAGTCCCCGCCCGGAATTCCGAATGGGGGGCTATTTTACCTCCGGAATATTTTACCCAAGAGGACGCCATCATCATTTAACCATACAGTAAAGCTGAATGCCCTCGGGAAATATTACGGCTGTAGTTTCCCTTTGCTTTCAACCGTTCGCAGTACCACCACAGCAAGGTCGTTTTGATTAGTGTTATAAGGCCAGATCAGTCAGTCATCCAGACTGTTGCCACTGCAACGTCGTTATCAAGAGAAAGAAAACTGGAATTCTACGGATCGGAGCGTGGAATGATAGATCCCTTAATCGGGCAGGTAGGTTAGAAAATTTAAAAAGGGAAATAGATAGGTTAAAGTTAGATATAGTGGGAATTAGTGAATTTCGGTGGCGGGAGGAGACTTTTGGTCAGGTGAATACAGGGTTATAAATACAAAATCAAATAGGGGTAAGGCAGGAGTAGGTTTAATAATGAATAAAAAAATATGAGTGCTGAAGAAACTGCAAAAAGGTGGGAATTTAAGGAGATGGGACCTGGATAAACAGACTAAACCAGAGGTTGTAGAGAGTTTCAGGAGAGCATAATGGAACAATTGACAGGAATGGGGGAAAGAAATACAGTAGAAGAAGAATGGGTGGCTCTGAGGGATGAAGTAGTGAAGGCAGTAGACGATCAAGTAGGTAAAAAGACGAAGGCTAGTAGAAATCCTTGGGTAACAGAAGAAATATTGAACTTAATTGATGAAAGGAGAAAATATAAAAACGCAGTAAATGAAGCAGGCAAAAAGAAATACAAAGGTCTCAAAAATGAGATCGACAGGAAGTGCAAAATGGCTAAGCAGGGATGGCTAGAGGACAAATGTAAGCATGTAGAAGCTTATCTCACGAGGGGTAAGATAGATACCGCCCACAGGAAAATTAAAGAGACCTTTGGAGAAAAGAGAGCCACTTGTATGAATATCAAGAGCTCAGATGGAAACCCAGTTCTAAGCAAAGAAGGGGAAGCAGAAAGGTGGAAGGAATATATAGAGGGTCTATACAAGGGCGATGTACTTGAGAACAATATTATGGAAATGGAAGAGGATGTAGATGAAAATGAAATGGGAGATGCGATACTGCGTGAAGAGTTTGACAGAGCACTGAAAGACCTGAGTCGAAACAAGGCCCCGGGAGTAGACAACATTCCATTAGAACTACTGACGGCCTTGGGAGAGCCAGTCATGTCAAAACTCTACCATCTGGTGAGCAAAATGTATGAGACAGGCGAAATATCCTCTGACTTCAAGAAGAATATAATAATTCCAATCCCAAAGAAAACAGGTGTTGATAAATATGAAAATTACCGAACTATCAGTTTAATAAGTCACAGCTGCAAAATACTAACGCAAACTCTTTAAATGGAAAAACTGGTAGAACCCAACCTTGGGGAAGATCAGTTTGGATTCCGTAGAAATATTGGAACACGTGAGGCAATACTGACCTTACGACTTATATTAGAAGAAAGATTAAGGAAAGGCTAACCTACGTTTCTAGCATTTGTAGACTTAGAGAAAGCTTTTGAGAATTTTAACTAAAATACTTTCTTTCAAATTCTAATGGTGGCAGGGGTAAAATACAGGGAGCGAAAGGCTATTTACAATTTGTACAGAAACCAGATGGCAGTTATAAGAGTCGAGGGGCATGAAAGGGAAGCAGTGGTTGGGAAGGGAGTGAGACAGGGTTGTTGCCTCACCCCGATGTTATTCAATCTGTATACTGAGCAAGCAATAAAGGAAACAAAAGAAAAGTTCGGAGTAGGTATTAAAATACATGGAGAAGAAATAAAAACTTTGAGGTTCGCCGATGACATTGTAATTCTATCAGAGATAGCAAAATACTTGGAAGAGCAGTTGAACGGAATGGACAGTGTCTTGAAAGGAGGATATAAGATGAACATCAACAAAAGCAAAACGAAGATAATGGAATGTAGGCGAATTAAGTCGGGTGATGCTGAGGGAATTAGATTAAGAAATGAGACACTTAAAGTAGTAAAGGAGTTGTGCTATTTGGGGAGCAAAATAACTGATGTGGTCGAAGTAGGGAGGATATAAAATGTAGACTGGCAATGGCAAGGAAAGCGTTTCTGAAGAAGAGAAATTTGTTAACATTGAGTATAGATTTAAGTGTTAGGAAGTCTTTTCTGAAAGTATTTGTATGGAGTGTAGCCATGTATGGAAGCGAATCATGGACGATAAATAGTTTGGACAAGAAGAGAATAGTAGCTTTCGAAAGGTGGTGCTACAGAAGAACGCTGAAGATTAGATGGGTAGATCACGTAACTAATGAGGAGGTGTTGAATAGAATTGGGGAGAAGAGAAGTTTGTGGCACAACTTGACAAAAAGAAGGGACCAGTTGGTAGGACATGGTCTGATGCATCAAGGGATCACAAATTTAGCATTGGAGGGCAGCGTGGAGGGTAAAAATAGTAGTGGGAGAAATGGTTCAAATGGCTCTGAGCACTATGGGACTCAATATCTGAGGTCAGCAGTCCCCTAGAACTTAGAACTACTTAAACCTAACTAACCTAAGGACATCATACACATCCATGTCCGAGGCAGGATTCGAACCTGCGACCGTAGCGGTCACGCTATTCCAGACTGAAGCGCCTAGAACAGCACGGCCACACCGGCCGGCAGTAGTGGGAGACCAAGAGATGAATACACTAAGCAGATTCAGAAGGATGTAGGTTGCAGTAGATACTGGGAGATGAAGAAGCTTGCACAGGATAGAGTAGCATGGAGAGCTGCATAAAACCATTCTCAGGACTGAAGACCACAACAACAACAACAACAACTATCTTTCACTATTGCACAGGATAACTGTTATTCACGTACTTCACGCCATGTCAATCATAAGGCAGTTAGCGGTTACGTTTGTCATAAGCACTAGTCACAATATTTTTAACAGCGGATATGTGGGTATAATGTTAGATTTTCGTGTGTGCGTATGAAACACAGCAAGTCAAGTTAAAAAATATGGAAACAGGTACCGTGACAAGTTAAAAAAATACACTTGAGCCCAGCCAGTAGAGAAATAATAATGAATGTTTATTTTCGAGCGCTAAAGTCTGTACACACTGTGAAAACTTCAAAAGTACTGAGCCTTGCGCGGCTCGTTGGCGTCACTAACTTCGTGCCTTACCTGCCGTGAGTGGCAGCAGCAGCGCTTATCGATAAGTGCACTGTCGTACCATCTCTGGAGCGCCCGATGATAGTTTCGGGTCATCGTGTGTCTGGAGTTCAGCTGGGAGCTAAGTCGGGACACAGCAGCAGTGAGTCGGCGACGGAGCGCCAGTGAGGTGCGGACAGCCAGTGCTCGCCGACCGCTGGCGACACACATGAACTGTCCGACGGAATAAGATTTGAGCGGGACGACCGTTGGATGGTCATTCGGTTGGTCGTCTCATCGGGCGACGTGTATTGGGTGTTTTGGCCGTTTCTGGGCCTCGTCACTTGGTCATGGGTTGGTTCCTTCCTTGCGCAGAGATGTCGTGGCCAATGGGCAAGAGTTACCTCTGCATGGTTGGGTCCGAGCCAGTGTGCCCGGGTCGCCGTGATTCAGAATTCCTAACGGACATCGATTTGAGTCGGGTTGGAGTTGCAGTCAGCTTCGAACAGCCAAGATTCGAACGACGTATATTTGGTCGCCGACTGCTTGTGGAAATTCTCTGTGTGTCGAATTGGTTCGTCCTTGTTGTTCCACAGTGATTGCTTTTACGATTGTTCGAGTTCTTGTGCAAGTGTGTTTAAGTGGAACCGTGTGTAGCTTCTGTGATTTCCACTGAGCAGATGAATGCTGTCAGCGTACTGGAGTAGGCAGTCGGTTTGTTGAAATAGAGCAGCGAGTGTGTCGGGTGGAAGGGAATTGATTAGGCTGTTGGTTGGTTCTTCAGCCATCCCTAGGTCGTGTTGCCACCCGACTGTTTAGTGTTGAGCTTGACTGCCTGTCTCACCTAAACTGTGGCTAGAGGTTCCTCCCCAGGCCGACCCTTGGAACACTTCTGAACACCACTGTTTGTTGTTTATGATTGTCATTTTATTTGGTCGCAGGTACTGTGCCAAGCCTTCAGTCGTGTATTAATATTATCTGTTTTCTGTTTAGAATATGGCCTTCAGCCGAACTTCATAACAACTTTTAGATTAGGCCTTCAGCCGTGTTTCATTTAAAATTCTTGTTGCTCTGTATTTAGGCCTTCAGCCGCGTTTGTTTCAGAATTTGTGGCTTTAATATGTACATCCTTGTCTGTAAGGTTTCTCTTTGAATTCTTGAAACGGCCTTCAGCCGTGTTCTGTAAATTTTTATCTTAAGGTTATCTTTAATTATTCTTGAGTGATTGCTTGGGCCTTCAGCCGACAAGATACTTAAAGTTTTCTTAAGATGTTTTTCTGTTGTACTGTGTAAAGGCTTATCTTTAGAGTCTCTCTTTATTATGTAAAGAAATTTTTTTTAATTGGGCTTTCAGTCGAAAAATTAATTTGAATTTTCTTTAATACGTTCTTTAGCCGGAATTTGTAAATGCTTGGATTTTAAAGAATTTCCTTAGCTGATCTGAAATATTATTTCGACCTTTAGCCGAGAAGATATTGTAATTTTACTTAAGTAAGGCCTTCAGCCGTTGCTCTAAATCCTGGTGTTTTAAAAGCAATCATTTAAACTTATTCTGGTGAAGTTACTTGGGCCCTGAGCGTGAATTGATCTTTGTTGATTTAAAGAGAAAACTGTGCATTGGTTTGAGGAATAAAGTTGCATGTGTTCTCGTATAACTAACAGTAATTGACCTTGGCCCCTTTCCACAACCTGATCCGCTCTGCTCTGCCAAACCAGATTTTAAGTACAATACCAATACTATTTGTTTGACGACATTTTCACCTTAAACAGTACATCGACAAAAGGAACATGGAAGATCAGGTAACTTAGGAAACTATTTATCCCCAATGACATAAATAACTAAAGCTTATAATTCAGCTACTTAATTGCTTTTTCGGCCCACATGTGCCTCTTTCTTGGACTAACTGCGTACCTTGGATTACACTGGCCAACAACAAAAAAAATAATGGACTATTCCTGCACTTCATGAGTCACTTCTTACTAATCTCGGGTCGAAAACAAACGAACATAAGAATGAAAAAGTTTCATTAGCTCTAGTGTCTGTGATACACACTACGTGGAAGTATTTCATATTAAAGGAGTGAGAGAAGAAGATAAATTTTAATTACATATGTTAACAACATTATAAGTTTATTTGAATTTTTTAAAGTGGTAGTTACATTTTAAGACTTCTAAACTGCTGGGAGTATGCCTTGCAGATTGTTGGGCCTGAAGAGAATCATGTGATGCCTGCATGAGATCGTCGTCTTTTAGCTTGCCTCGTGTAATAGGGTTCTGGACCATTCCTACGCAAACACCAACAGTAATCCGCAAACATTGCTTCATTCCAATGGCCCTGATATCTTTATTCCATAACAGAAATGTCCTGATGGAATCTTTTTCAATGTTCATCACTGACAGCTCGGCAACTAGGAGGGAAAAAGTGTAGACGGGCTGGAGAAAATAATTTAAAGGGGAAAGTTGTATCCAAGGTTATGGTATTTTTGTAGGAGCACTGTCATCAACTGAGTGTATTTATCATCTCTTTTGTTGCCTAAAAATCCACGAACAACTCCCTTGAAAGCTTCCCAAGCTTGCTTTTCTTTCCCCTCCTTTCCAGGATCCTTGACAAGTTCTCGAATTTGTGGCTTGATAAAAATGCCTCCCTTAACTTTTGCATTACTTACTTTCGGAAATTTCTCCCTTTTGTACTTAAAGGCCTGTCCCTCTTGGTTCATACGACTGACAAATTTTTTTATTAAACCCAGCGTGGTCTGCAGGGGTGGCAGGAAAGCATCTTTTGGGTCGACGAGAGGCTCGGCAACGACATTTTTCTCGCTAGGGATAAGATTTCTTGCAGGTCCGTCTGTTTTAATTTTATGTGCTATCATTTGCCTATTGGTCTACAAACATAAAAAGCAGCAACGTTTTTTGTATCCCAGTTACATTCCTAAGAGTATGGCAATGACTTTTAGATCACCACAGATTTTCCATTTGTGTTCATGATATTTGATTGAGCCCAAGAGGGCCGTCATATTTGCATATGTCTCCATCATGTGAACTGCATGACCGACAGGAAAAGAACGAAGACGGTTGCCATTGTGAAATAACACAGCTTTAAAACTAAGCTTGGAGGAATCCATGAATAGTCGCCATTTAGTTGGATCATGGTTCTAATTCAAAGATTTCATCAAGCCATTGATGTCGCAGCAATAACAAGATTGTTTTTCTTCTCCAAAAAGGGAAGCAGTTCCAATGTGAGGCTTTCTGTACTGTGAGGCTGCGACATCGCTATCGAGAAGATTCCGTTGTTGTAGTCGAGACCCAAGAATTTCTGCCTTCTCCTTTGATAGGTCGAGGTCTCTAATGAGATCATTCAATTCCGCTTGACTCAGCCTGTGCAGTTTATCATCTTTTCCCTCAAAATCAGGGTCACGGGATGTGGAAGGCTTGATTGGTTCTTCTTCTTCTTGTTGCTCCACACTGTCTTCATTTCCTACTTCAGACATAGAATTCTCGGGTGTAGTATAAACTATCTGAATGCGGAATGGGTAGATTAGCAGAGCGAAGATTCGGGTACTGAACTGTTCTTCATAGACAGTTATGAATTTATAGGTGGAGTCAAGCAGAAATAGCAGTCATCTGTATGGTTTGTCGGCTCCCGCCAAACCATAGGCACAGCAAAAGCCATCGATACTTTCTTATTTTTCAGCCATTCCCTCAGTGTAAATGAACATGCGTTGTAACACGTATGTGGAGCCCAAGAGTTATCCCAGTCTCCTACTTTCATACCGAAATAATACTGATAGGCAGCCTTCAGAAGAGACATCGGACTGCATTTATGCCAGGAAAATGTTATTTCACCACACATATAACAAAAATTATTCACCTTATTTACATATTTTCTTGGCATTTTTACGAGTTTTACACTACTAGAGCACTCTGAAACCAGAATTTCTGCTTTAATTATAGTAGAAACTAAATGAAACTCACAGTCACAGCAACAGCATCTATGTTTATGACTTACAAACAGCCTAAAAGCATTTGTGTTTTGTTATTGGACAGGTGTGCCTACTCCGAAAACAAAATTTCTTCCAAACTGAAAATGTTGACTATAAAAATGAAATGTCACCTTATCTCCAATGAGCTTGTCCATTGCTACAGCCATCCTCTTGTCCAGTTTTTCGAAATATGTATGTTGGTTGCAAATCAACAAGTATTTTGCAGTTTTACTATCTCTCTTTGGAATTACATTTGCGCTTATGTTCATCTGCCGCACTTCAATATTTGCATGTTATATTTTTGGTTTGGACTCACTCCGTCAGTAATACGGATTTGTGCAATCCTCTCTGAAACGTCCCTCGCCACATGTTTCTGTTTTCAGTCTTCCACGCGCATTTTCCCGTGCCTAGTACTTCCAGAATGTATCAAAATGCCTGACAGTCTTTCGATGTTCTACATTAACAAATATTGCTCTTCCTAAACTTCATTCACCTTAACTTATTCTTCTGTACCAACATTAAACATTTTGTCTGTTTCTATTCTGATGCTTCTATTCATTGTAAAGATCTTCTTTCACTACCTTCAGTATTTCGTCTTTTAATAAACCATTTGTCTTATGAAATTCGACATTCCTTGTGCTCCTGATTTTATTCTTCGTTCTTACTCTTCATCAGACGTACGCTGATGTCCTCACCATGACGTCATTTTTTTCCTTTTCGAAACCGATTGCATAAAGCTGCAAAAACAAGGCATTATTACAATGATGGCTGAGATTATGCTATTTATTAATATCGTTAATGCAAATAACGACAAACACAAAGGAACTATGGTACAGATAAGAGAAAATATTCGTTTTAGTCAGCGAAAATCGTATTCTGTGTTTAGGAATGTGTATTACCTGAATAAAAAGTGGCAGGCAGGCTTTCTTCACCCTCTCGGAACTGCGTGCACAGTGTGACCTGAGCCAAGGTGAACAAGACTCCCAACAAGGCTACGATGAAACAGACATCAGTTTAACCGATTTGAGACGTGTGTGCTGCAGGAAGTTTCTACTCGACGATGCTTTATCAATTTTCCTATTTCATGGAGCTTTTCTATTAATTTTTGCGAGTGATGTTTAAACTCGGGTTCTTCCTTAGTTCATATCAACACCGACCACTTGCCACCAGCATTCGGTTTTCTTTAATTGAGAATTTTTCTGCATTTATTTATAAGTAGTGGTTTCTTTAATTTTTGAGCATTACGACGCTGATATAAATTAATTTATCGCAACACAGGCAGACTGATGATCTCGTTTGATGAGCCTCATGTGGAAGTGAGGTCTAGTTTGTAACTCTTTACTTAAAGTCGTCGGCTTAGATGATTAACTTGTAGTTTTGAGGTGTATTTTTGTGAATTTGAATGCGGTATTTGAAGCTGTTTCTCTGTTTCTGGCATAGTAACCTTTGTGCGACCTCACCACCCTGTATGAACAAAGTAAAGATGTTGTGAGCACAGGCTTTCCTACTTAGTGGAATAACAGATTCTGCACGGAATGAACCCAAATTTGCACAATGGTTTCTAAATATAATAGTAATGTTGTAATTTATTAATTTTAGTTGTAATGCTCTGACATTGACTCCTCTGTAGCTGCGGTTATTTCATCTGCTTTGTTCACTGTTGATGGAGAAGGAACTGACTCTTTTACTCGCTATGTTGTATATGATTATTCCAACGTCATTGCAGGATTATTCTCCACTTTGTGTGGTCACTGAGTTCTCATGTCTTCGCGTCGGAAGTCACTACACTTGTTGTCCCCTGCAATTTTATTTAAGTGTAATTGTCATGCAAGTAAGGGACTGCGTACTTTTTACCATTGGTTTGATATCAGTTCATGTTTCATGTGGGATGTTGATCATTATAAATAATCGTCAGTTTTAATCAGAGCTACTTTCCTGACATTCACTCTCACCATATACTCCCACATTCTATGGTTATTTTCACTAAAAGATAAAGAAATCAAGTCCTTATAGATTCACGGGAAACGAGAGAGTTAAAAATTAAGTAAATTACTTGCTTCCTTCCATAATTACTCTAGGACGAGTTCTTAAGTCCATAGCTACATGGCAGCTACTGTAACTATTCAAGCATAATAATATGCAACCTTCAGGAATTAATTATCCCCTTAGAGTGAGGCCAGAGTTAAGCAAGATTACCGCTGCTGGATGGCAGAGCTTAAACCAAATCCCAGATAGACAGAATCTAAACAAGAGTAGTAGTGCACATGCAACACGTTTTACTATTTCATGTGTCTTAATGTGTCTTATAGTAGATACGGGAGTTACCTTGAGACCTTTCACTGTCCCGGTTTCAGTTCAACTTTCCGCGTGTAAGACTTGCTACATAAAGTCTTAGCAAACTTGCACACCTCAAATGACAGACATAAAGTTGGGAATGTAAGCTACAGGGAGGTTCGCTCATACTGCTGCCGAAAAGACAGCTGACATTTTTACTTCGACAAGTCTTTGGGAAAAGAACAGCAAGTTTTTATCATTTTTGTTAAAACACGTATCTTGTGTTGCAGGTAGTATTCTGTGACGATATTATTTTAAATGTTTTAGTTCTCTGACAATAATAAATTCTGTAACAATAATAATAATAATAATAACTCTAAAAGGAAGGAAGTCAGTAATCAGTCGCGATTCAATGTTAACTCATTATGGCTTTAGATTTCAGTTACAGTATAGTTATCGTCAGTGCCAGAAAATATAATAAATACCAAGGAATCAGGCACTAAATGATATAAAACAAAATCTATATCACAGTTAGTAGTTTACACGGAGCATGTCACAAGATAAAGTACTAACAATATAATGACTCAGTGGATTGTTCCACTAAGGTTCAAAAACTGGTAGGTTGCATTAATTCACCCACTTCATAAAAAGGGGAACAAAATGTATACTTGTAACTACAGAGAATTTCGTTACTGTCTTTAGAATGCAAAATGTTTTCGGAAGCTCTTCTGGACATAATAAACCTTCAATTATGTAAAGAAACTGGAGGGTATCAAGCAGAATTTAGGAGTAAGAGATCCTGCCCACAGCTAGTTCCAAACGTTAAATAAATAACTAGCTGTATGAAAATATCAAATAAAAAATTGTGCTAATATCTGTTTATTTTGAAAAGGCATACGATTCAACAGACAAAGACTCCCTCCTCAGTACCCTGCAGGAATTTGCAGCAGATAAGTAAACTCTGGAAACAGCTAAACAATGTCTTACAAACACGGTCTCTGAGGTTAATTTTTTTAGAACAACTTCTAGTCCGTTCCATTTTGTAACACGATTCAGTTGGGAGATGGTTTGTCACCATTTTTATCCATGTACATGCTGAAAAAGTTATAAGAAAATGGAAAATAGAGGAAAGAAAACAGAAAGTTAATGACTACATAAAGTAGAAGAGATCGAAAGAAGCAGTTTATCTCGTGGTAATAGAGGGAATGAAACTATTTGAGAATGAAAAGACTAGACTCTGCGGGCAATAGCTAAGAACGAAGGTCTACAAATATCTTTTTAAAAGACAGAATACGCGACCAATGAAAGTAACTCACCATGAATTATAAAAACGAAGTATGGCAACATCAAGAAACCAGACAAGTTTAAATACCTGGGTGAAAATAACGTTATAAAAAGTGAGGAAGAAGCAACTAAAATCGGGCCTAAAAAAAGAAAAGGGCATACATGATAGTAAGAAACTTTTATATTAATAATTTTTTCTAAAGATGTTAAGATAGTGTAGAACCTAACAGTTGTAAAACGAGAAGTCCTCTATGGACTAGAAACACTACTTTTATCCGTGTGCAAAAGGACGTTAGAAGACTTTCAAAAGACAGAAAGAAGAATCCTGCGGAAAGTATTAGATCCAGTCAAGTAATAAGATGGCAATTGTGGTTTTATATCAGATAGAGAAATATACCCACTGTGCCCTCAAATAACAGATGAGGTCAGGAAAAGACATGTTACACTCTCTGGACATCTAGAGAGAATGAAGGAAGACAGATTAACAAAGAAGAAATTTTCAGGAAGCTGAAGCAAACAGATAAACGAAAGGTCATTTGAGAGGAAAAGAGCTTATTTTCAGATAATGAAAGAGGTTTTTAAGCGGTTATCGGTCCTTAGTTTGCCAGTAATGATACATATACAAGAAGAACTAAAATTCTTGAAAAATACACATCGTATGAAAAAAAAAATGTTCCAGACGAAAGGTAAATATTTTCAAAGGGGATATCTGTCTCTGCTAAATTAGCTACCCCCCCCCCCCCCTTTCCTCCGTTCCCCCCCCCCTCCCCCCTCACATAGGTAGGTCAACATTTCGTTTTCAAATGGTCTTTACTACTTCAGCTTCGGATTTTACGCCAAAAAATATCTAGAGTTTATCAGAAATGATTTTTTACGTTCATGGTACAAGCCGCAGTAAGTGCGAGAGTTACCGCAACTGGACGGAAGAATACATCGAAGTCGGTCACTATGATGGTGAGATTCACCGAAACCAAGCGTACTAATGGTTTGAGAACTCACCGAAATCAAAATTTGCAGAATTTGTAGTACCGTAAACCTTTTCGTTTAGACATTTAAAAGTATGGCAAGTAAGCTGCATTTAACGTACCGTAGTTTTCTGCTCCGTTCGGCGTTGATTTCGTTGCACAGAATGCTTGATTTCGTTGAGGTCCCTCGAATCTCACTATCAGCGTGACTGATTACGATGTGTTCTTCCGTCCAGTCACCAAAAGTCTGGTGCGGATTACAGCACTATCTACCACAAGTGGAAAAACCTGTTCGAGGTAAACACTAGGTATATTTTCGAGTAGAATACGAATTCGCATCTGGAAATAAGAAGATCCCGATGGTGCGGGTGGGGGGGGGGGGGGGGAGGTTGGGGGCGGGATAGTTTCTAGGAAGCCGCCAATTTCAGCACAGGCAGGTATCCCCTTTGAAAATACAATGTTTTCGTCGGGAACATTTTTTTCATATGATGCGTATTTTTCGAGATATTTAATTGTTCCAAGATAAAACAAACAGCCTTTATCTAAAAACCCAATAGGTGAAAATTTTTAATTATGTGCAAATAAAGGAAAAACTAATAATGTAGTAGTTACAAGTAATATTAATATTAATTTCTCAATCAATAGTGATGCCACAGCAGTGACAAAACATGTTTTGATTGAGAAGTTAACAAAAGTCGTAGTTTTGCAAGAGACGTGCCCGATTACAATAAGATGCCTGTGATTTTCTCGGAATATAAACAAATAGAAAGAAAAAAGTAATCCATGATCTGTACCGCTTACGACAACTGTTCGTTTCTCAGCGTGAATTGTGGAATGTGCAAACTAGTTTCATCTACTTTGACGCGGTAAAAGCAGTCAGTTACCTTATCTCGAAGTAATTAACTTAGATAAAATTTATCATGAACCAAATAACCGAGACATACGATTCACAACTTGAAGCGTGGCTTCTATTTATTTGTTTATCAAGCTGCATTATTTTAGGTAAGCGATTCCTAGAAGGGAAGTTTTGTTGGCTGACGTTGCTTCGCGTCGTAAAATGTTTAACGCCGCAAATGCGAGTTAACTATTAACTTCCCTGAGAAAAGACAGTGCTAATAACTTAGAGGCATTTTTTTTCGGTGACTCAATATTTACAATCGCTTTATACTCACTGTAAGGTTGGAAGAAATTGACTCCGTTTTTCAAGCAACATTTCAGACTGCGTCGATGTTTTATGTACGCTAATGAAACTAGCAATGAAAGTAACCTGGCCTTCATTCTAGCGCAACAGGAGACAAATAATACGAACCTGCCAGACTCGTTTGAACAGAAGTAAGTACGAAGGGCTTTTTGGAGGTGTTGCATGGCATATGCTCCTGGATATAAATTTGCCACTAGTTATAGCCTTCTTAACGGTAACCTATCCATGCAGATTAAATTGTTTATTGACAAGTTTTCTTCTGTCACTTAATGTCGCAACTGTAGTTCATATTGCCTGCATGTAATATGTACGTGGTTCGCTGAGGTGGACATACTCGTATTATCAACCTACAGCTATTTACAGGTGTCTGTTTCGAATAATGCCAGCATGCGCCACTCTAAACGGGCTCCTGCATCCAATTTAGAGTGTTCTTCAATCGTATAACCAGAGTGTTAGCGTTTATAGTTTATTCATCATTTACAGCAGGAGCGGGCAGTAACCGGACAAGTTGTGGATCTTTAGGCTTTGCTCCATAAAAGTGAATGTAATAAAGATATATACCTTTATGAGACAAAGCAGCAATTAATTCATGAAGTGTTAATAACGTAAGTTTTTTCTGTGCTATGGAGACGATTAAGCGGGCTCTCCTGGTAATACTACTTGGGAAATTTGGATAATGTGGAACTGGACAGGATACTATAGAAATGAGCTGGGATTGTATTTTGGAGACAGCTAACTGATGGAATGATGATGCTGGGAGGAGGTTAGGATCGCAGCTAGGTAGGGTTTAGGGTTTGAACCTTCGTTTGAGCTAGAAGTAGGGTGGGAAATAGGTGGCAGGAAGGAAATATTTTGGGATTAATCCATGAACTAGGAAAGCATATGATGTGTTTGGAGATAAGG
Organism: Schistocerca americana; assembly: GCF_021461395.2. NCBI lineage: Eukaryota > Metazoa > Arthropoda > Insecta > Orthoptera > Acrididae > Schistocerca > Schistocerca americana. The sequence continues at coordinate 673,717,155 of NC_060122.1, forward strand.
AGAAGCAACGTTCCAATGAAGTACTTCAGGGTATGTCATCCCTCAACTGTGATAAAACTATGAATGTTTTGTTTATTATTGCTATCAGTCTTTTTCTGGGTAGCTAGCTGTAAGATGTGGTTACTGTTTTATTTATAGTGTACTATATTTGGACTAGATGACAGGATCAAGGGCGAGGGATATCAGGTGCTTACTGTCGAGAATTTTTGCACTACCTGATAGAATATTTAACGTTAATGACAGAAGCTAAAAACATTCAAAAGCCAATAACGTATAAATACTTATTTATTTAAAACACTAGATTTCGACAGACTTCGCTATCATCTTCAGCTCTCAAAAACTGATAGAATCAGAGCAGCAACCAAGTTTCTTCAGCAAAAGAGAGACAATAGAGTGTTGCGCCTCGAGTTAATGGCGAATGTAAGAAAGGTGAAGCTTTTTTAGGTGACTGATGATGCGTGAGAACTTTGTAAGTTGGTACAGAGGTTGGGTGGTGGAAGGTAGATAGACGCGAATAGCGAGGTGAAGTGCTTGCCGTTCTGGGGTTTGAAGGGAGCAGTTAAAATTTGGGAGGAGCGGATTCCCAAGCAGCAACTGGATAGGTGAGAATGGTATATAAGGGAGTCTTCTGTGGGTGGATGATAGTCGTGGAGTTTAGTTCCATTGTTCAGTTTCTTCGTAATTTTAGTCTAGCACTCTTTGAAAGTTTAACAGGTGGGGATTCCAGGTGCGTTTTTGATCATGTATTACTCCAAGGTATTTTAGCGTTTTAGTCAGACAGATTAGAAAGTTTTGGTTTCAACGTATAACTCGTGGAGACAGAATGCTCAAGTAGTTTACCCTAAAGTTATTACCTGGGTTTATTACAGAGTTGGTAGAAAGGTAACACCGGTTACATTTTAAGGTGAAACTGTTGAGTTGGAGCTGGAATAATCATTGGGATATATGGAGAGAAGGAAGTAGGTGTTGCCAGCATATTGGAGAAAGCGCATGGTAGGGATGGTTTTGGGATGTCGGCAGCGTGTAGAAGAAAAATACTAGTGATAGGATGGCTCCTTGGGATATATCTGCCGTTCGATGGAAAATTGTGAGATGGCTGTTTATTGTTACATACGATAGACGGTTAGTGAGAAAGGGGGGGGGGAAATTAGGTGAATTATACTGATTATAAGCACACTACAGTGGAATTGGAACAGGATACCAGAATTCTACACGTGGTTAGTGTCTACGTAAAGGAAGTTGACGAGCAACGCTTGTTCCGTTCTTGATACAGGACTATAGGGAGGAAATCATCATATGCAGAGACACTGACGGAAGGCACACTAATCGATAGGAGAAGTGTTCTTTGTAAGTATTTTAGGAGAAGATGGATTCTCTAAGCTACCCAAAACTCTAATCGCACTTTACTTACTGTCAACGGTATGTATTAGCCGAAGAAAACTAATAACCATGGAGATACATTGTGGGACCGAAAGTCTCTGTACAACAACTTAGGTTCCCAGGACGTCAAACATGTAACCAATACCGTGTAGAAAGCCCCTGTTGATCCAGTCAGAGCGTTCAGTCTTCGAGGTAAGCTTTCAACTAAGTTCCGGTACACTCAAGTTGGACTTTTCGGGCGTATTGATCTGGCACACAGCAGACTCTTGTCCAGATCAAAAACAAAGTCAAGCAAATATTAACATTTTACGACATCAGTTTGAAATCGATCATTTTCTATATTGGCATTATGTTCGTGCCGGGAGAGACATTAGTGATTCAATGAAAAAAATTTGGATGTTGCTGAAAATTCCTTAACTCAATTAAGATTAATCCCAGAACCTATCCTTTGAAACGCACAGTTGACGTGCCTTCCCATCCTTTCGGAATACGAGCGTCTCTCAGATGACCTCGGCATCGATGGAAAGTTAATCCTGAAACAGGCCAATTGGATCTGTTTCATGAATGTTAGACGCATTTGGCGACCTAGCGTACTGGAAGTGTTTGTTTCACCTGACGTATCACTATCCTACCAATAAGTAGCCTCTGGAAAAGTTAGGAGTTGATTTGTTTGGTTATTCACCTCTACACAGTCGATTTAATTTTTACACCATCCTTTACATGTGAGTGATGCGAGGATGAGAGTGTTTCAAAGATACCTCCAGTGTATTCTGAGTTCATAGAGCAGTGGGTTAACACTACCAACCTAATCTTTTGCTGTGGGTTTCTGGCGGTGTGGCACACTTGCACTCGTATAAGCGGCCGTCTGGTAGTTTGGTGATGAATTCTTCTCGAGAAGAATTCATCAGTGGAATACGCCGAGAAAGACTGCAATCGCATAAGGTATTGGTATTATATAGTTTAACTCGCAACTGTGATTTATTTTATTTATTTCCGTTGTGGTGGAATTGGTTACATTTCAGGCTGGGCGCTTGGTACAACTACCGGTTTGGAATTTCTTGAAATAGGAAAGTTATGGAAGCGTTATGTATAAATGTCTGGTAAATATTCACGTCTTTAAATACAACCGCATCGTTAATCTGATGATGCCCTATAAGGGCGAAACGCGTCATTACAAGTAAATAGATAAAAACAATTTGCAACCGGGACTGTCTTATTTCAAGACATTGCGGTGGATATGCAATTTACTCATGATCTTGTTTTTTTGTTTTTTGTTTTTGATTTTCGTGTAATTTTGTGCACTTGTAGGTAACTTTGAATGTAACTTTGAATGATGCACTTTGTTATGATAGAAGGGCCACCATTTGGATGCTCTTGCCCAAACTGTTAAAGTATCAGGAACGATATTTTTGCTGAATGGTTCTATTCGTTGATAGCCTGTCTATTGAACTGTGACGGGTGCTATTTTCAATATCACAACTGAGTTACCTTTGCATCTGGCTGGGTAACTTTTGAACACTAGCTCTCCACATGCCTTATAGTTGGTTGCTACTGTTGAATGCTGCTATTCATTTCGTAGATTTTAAAGTAGCGAACCCAACGAATTCCTATACATGCACAGGATTTCTGTTCATCTTCGAATTTTACACTTTTGATGATAACATAACGTATCCACCTTCAGGCCATCACGTGTTCCATGTTCCGATGCCACAGTTATTTCGTGCTATTCATATTTTAAATCGTAAAGTAACTAACCCAATGAATACTTATATGTATATAGGATCTTTGTTCGTTTTCCAGTTTTACAATTTTTGGCCATACTTACCACGTGTTGTAAATCCAATTACTACGATTATAGAACCCAAATCACGTTATAGATCACACAATTCTGAGTTTAATGAATACCTGCTTGTGCAGGAAAATCTTTTAGCTTCTGACTTTTAGATTCTTATTCCCATTTCCCATTCTTGGTAAAATTCTGGAGGGGGTATTTACATGATGATCACGTCTCTTCCAGCCTGATTCGCACCTCTTGCATTCCCGACTGCTCTGGAATCACCTCGACTATGGACTATAAGTAAATGTTGTTGGGTCTCCATGTGCGTCTGTATGCAAGTGAAGTGAGTATTCTGCTCTCCCTTGTTGTATTGCCTCTCATTTCCTGAAACTTGGCTGAGGTGAATATCCATATTCGAGTGCATGTTAAGGGAACGCTTACGGAAGAATTTGTCATTAAGCTCATTTGGCTGTTGAATGGTAATTCCTCCTTGAACTTATTTTTTTTGCTATCGTTTCGGCGTGCTATGGACCACGAAGATTTTTATCTTTTCCCTGATTGTGTTTTCCTCTTTTGCCAGTATATTTTCATTTTGGCCGACTGTGCTTCTTTTCTCTGTTTCGACCATTTGCAGGCAGGACGTGGAACTGGCGTGGTAAGCGAAATAAGGTTTTTAGTACTTTTGACTTGTAGGTGTATGATAATGGATAGAGATGTCTCTCTTAGATGGTATACGCGAATTTTCATTCTTACATACTAAATCTTATTGTAATTAATGAACCTTGTTTCTACTCAAATACTCCCCATATTGCATAATGACATTTCCCAATCAGTCATGTATGAGCGCACCGAAGTATTTGTATGTATGACGTCTGTGTTTGTAACTTGAAAATATGGAAAATCACGATTATGAAGTGATTTAATGAATTTAAAACTAGTGTACTGCGTACTGCCCATACTGTCACATTTTTCTTCCCGATACGCCTACTTAAGAATAAGAGAGCATAATAATACGCACTTCAGTTAATGTGCCTCGTCAACAGCATGAAATAAGGACGCAGGGTACTTTTTAATCATGGAAAAATAGAAATAGGTTTTATTACTTTATTAAATTTTATTGACTTTCCTGATCACAGTGATGCATACTTGACTGGGTTTAGAATGAAATATGACCGCTATATACTAAATTTTAGCTTCGCTTGCTTATGCGAACATACTACCATTTTTAAAAAATGTAAAACTAATAGTATTTGCAAAACAACTGGAAAATTTTACTTCCAGCGTTTTTGTTTGGGATATATGGTATATGGTGGTAACACTGCTGGTTTCTAGGATCTGTAGATAATCAACATTGCTCCTGTTTATTTTCGCTTTGTTGAAGTGTTTTGTCTACATTGCACTGGAAGTTTGTTGCCTGAGCGCTACGGATATTTGTGATTCTAGATGTTCATTAGTGTGGAATAAATACCAACAATGCCACACATCAAGAAATTCCATTAAAGAAAATTCCAGGGGATCCCTGTTTACAGACAAAGCAGTCTACATTATTAAGAAAGCCTATGTATCAATTCTTCTGCGATGATTGCCGTCTTTGAGTTAAAAGTGATGCTGTTTGTAGTTGATGCTAAACTCTTCCTACTGGTTTGCTGTTCAGTTACTTGCAGGTACTCTACACCATCTCACTGTTTATATTTCACCACATCCTTTATCAAAGAAGATGCTTCGATAATCAGTACTAATGTATTATGAAATTAATCACAATACCCCTCCAGAATTTTTCCAAGGATGATGAATTAAATGTAGAATTCTATCTCTAGACAGATATAATTTCTTTTAAGTAATTGTATTTTCATGTATGTACAATGTATTTATTTCCTTAGAAATACAATACAGCCAACTGAATTTCAAAGTTATTTTGTCTGAAGTATGTGGACACAAATATAATTAATATACATTCACCAGTGAACCAGTAAGCACTAAAAGGAATGCAAAACGGAAGCTTGAAGATGAAGAAATGCAGCACGATGAAGACTGTGCTTCAGGAATGTTCTGAGGCACATTTTGATATGACTCAAATCTTATTTCGCAATTTGCCACAATTGGTACTTTTAAGAGTTTAGGTACACATATTTCTTTAAGTTTATAAAGTATTGCACAAAATTTTTTCTATAACTTGAAATTGTCCATTCCTATCTACTAGACCTAACCTTTATTGCAGTTTCAGCTAAATGATAGAGAAATAAATTTTTTAATTAGGGAAAATATTCTAAAAATTAAAATATAAAAGACAGTAATTTTTTCTTAGTTAACATATTTAACGCGTGGAATTAAATAGATTTAGTGTCTCAGCCAACATAGCGTACGTAACTGGTAAGAATTCGGTTTCCTTCACACTTGCATTTTTGGATTAAATGTTCGCTGAATTTGATGAAGCTTTTTAGGTTATTGTTTTTTTGAACATTAACAGTTCCTAAATTATTCCAAATACTTTCAAATTATTTAGAAAGTATTTTGCATTAGCTGTAGTAAACTACAAAACTGTGGAACACATACGAAAGAAATGGTGGAGGCAAGAAATAGGTGCTGATTTTCACAAGATATAGAGCCGAAAAATTACCCTGTGTCCTTAAAGAATGAGACGGGCAAGTTTGTCTATGAGTGTGACGTACAAGATTTGGACGAAAATACGGAAACACTAAAAACAGAACACATTACTATGCCTAATATGATCCAGGAAATCTATTGGCGTTAAAAACAGCTTCCACTCGTCTGGAAATGGATAAATACAGGTCTTGTGTGGTTTTGAAGGGAATCGTACACCACCTCCTGAAAAACAGTGCCATGTTCAGATAACGATGAAAGTGGTGAATAGTGATCAAGGACCCTTCGATCCAAAGTAGACCACAAAGGCTAAACAGTATTGAGATATGGTGACTGGCGACCAGCGGAGATGTGACAATTGAACCTCGTGCTCACAAAATCAGTCTGGGACTATCCGAGCTGTGTGAGTGGGGCAACTGTCGTCTTGGAACATAGCATCACCATTGGGAAACAAACACTGTACTGCGGGATGAACCTGATGAGCTAAAATGGTCACATAATCGTTGTCAGTAAGGCGGCCTTGCAAGGGATTGTAGAATACCCCGAAATGTCTGCCCAAATCATCATTACTATTGGGGCGTAAGCCCGGCCAGAAAATGGAAACAGTGTAAAGAAACATTCATTTGATCAAATAAATTTCTTCCATTCCTCTACAGTCCAGGTCGTGTGGCTTCGGTATCACGTTTTCCTGTTATGGGCTTTTGCATCACGGTTGAGTGGTTTTGCTCTTCCAGTTTGCCCTGCAATTCCCTGCTTTTGGACTTCCCTTCGTGTTAATTTGGTGCTAACAATATTCGGGAGTGCGACGTTCATTTCTGCAGTGAATTTTCCATCTGTCTCCCTTTTGTTTTCCTTCAAAATCCTTTTAAATGACCGTCCGTCACGATCACTCAACAAACACTTTTGTCCTCGTTGTAACTTAGCGGATAATGTTTTCCGTTTCGACAATATGCAGCATAAACCTTCGATACGGTCCCTCTCGAAACACGAAACACTTCGGCAGCCTTAGTTACGGAAGCATTCACACAACTTACCGACGTTCGAATTCACTTATCTCCGACATAATGCTCTCACAGCTGCAAAGAACACTGTTCTGATCACGACTGATACTTTCGACATATTGAGGATACTGCAAGGGTGCAGTTCGCGGTCAAATCCAAAAGTGCAACCACAGACATGGCTAGCATCTGCATTTTGTGTTCAAGCATACATTTCTCGCGGTGTTTCCATATTTTTGTCCAACCCCTCTAGACGGACAATCATAAATTCGAGTCCAAATAATGGCAGAGGACCGAGAAAAGATAAAAACCCCAGAAAAAAGCAAGAAGCCCCCATTTCAAATCTAATTTTCTTTCCTTTAGTTTTGGATTTGCGGAGGGGCTTCCTCAGATCTCCATTCTAAAAATTTCCTAATCAATTTCATATAGTAGCAGTACTTATTGTAGAAGTTCTCTTGGGATGTGGCCAAAAAATTAGAAATGGAGCAACATGTGGAGGAAGAAATTCGATATTCGGTTAGTATATACTGGGTTCCGTATAACATGACAGCAGTGGGACAAAGCCAGTAGTTAAATTTGTAGTTGTACCAATTCTTGGGAATACTAGTCAGGAAACAAATCACCTAAAGTTTACTTTTCGGTAACAGAAACTAAGAGCGGCGACCAATAGATAATGTAACACGTTTTTTCTGGTTTTATTCAGGATTCTAATACACGATATTATTCCCCTCTATTTTGGCTACAAAACCATATTTTTCAACATGATCTCCGTTCATTTCGACGACCTTACCCCTCCCTATAGAGAGGATCTGTATGCCCACAGGGTACCATCCTAACGGTCGACGTCGGAGTCAAAATCGTGTTGCGTCACTAACCTCGCCATCATCCACGTATTGCTTCCCTCGGAATGCATTCTTCATTGGGCCAAATAGATGGAAGCCAGAGGTGCGAGATCCGAGCTGTAGGATGGCTCAGGAAGATCAGTTCAATGAAGTTTTGTGACCTCCTCTAGGGTGTGCATACATTCAATCAGGTGCTGGAAGGTTTCTTGGGGAATGGCAGCCCATTCTTCACGCGGTGCTGCACTGAGGAGAGGTATCGATGTCGCTCGGTGAGGCCTGGCACGACGTCGGCGTTCCAAAACACCCCAAAGGTGTTCTATATGATTCAGGTCAGTACTCTGAGCAGGCAAGTCCATACAGGGATGTTATTGTCGTGTAACCACTCAGCCACAGGCCGTGCATTATGAACAGGTGCTCGATCGTGTTGAAAGATGCAATCGCCATCCCCGAATTGCTCTTCCACAGTGAGACGCAAGAAGTTAATCAACACATCAATGTAGGTCTGTCCTGTGTTAGCGCCACGCAAAACAACAAGGGGTGCAAGCCCCCTCTATGAAAAACATGACCACACCATAACACCACCGCCTCCGAATTTTGCTGTTGGCACTACACAAGCAGGCAAATGACGTTCACCGGGCCATACTCACACCCTGCCATCGGATCGCCACATTGTGTACTGTGATGCGTCACAACACACAATTTTTTTCCACTGTTCAATCGTCCAATGCTTACGCTCCTTACACCAAGCGAGGCGTCGTTTGGCATTCACCGGCGTGATGTGTGGCAGCAGCTCGACCATGAAATCCAAGTTTTCTCACCTCCCGCCTAACTGTCGTAATACTTGCAGTGGATCCTGATGCAGTTTGGAATTCCTGTGTGACGGTCTGGATAGATGTCTGCCTGTTCATATTACGACCCTCTTCAACTGTCGGCGGTCTCTGTCAGTCAACAGACGTGGTCTTCCTGTGCTCTTTTGTACTGTACGTTTTCCTTCACGTTTCCACTTCACTATCACATCGGTAACAGTAGACATAGGGATGTTTAGGAGTGTGGAAATCTCGCGTACAGAGGTATGACACAAGTGACAGCCTGTCAGCTGACCACGTTCGAAGTCCGTGAGTTCCGCGGAACGCACCAGTCTGCTGTCTCACGGCGTCTAATGACTACTGAGATCGCTAATATGGAGTACGCAGTAGGTGGCAGCACAATGCACGTAATATGAAAAACGTATGTTTTTGGGGGTGTCCGGATACTTTTGTTCACATAGTGTATCAGCGGTGCTCTAGCTTTCCACCAAAAGAAACTCAATCACAGCTCTCCACTAGGAAATAAGAACTGTAGGCATAGCACCACCACCTATTTGAAGGTCATTTAACTAGAGGGGCTGAAGCGGGAATATTCCGTGATGTCCCAGAAGAAATTCCGGTTTTTCTTCCACCTAAACTGGCTGATGAAAAAATGTGTTGCATTGCTTAATGAACGCCCCTCACATTCCTAGAACACGCTTGCAAAGATTTTGCAGACACGTTCTCGGCTCTTCCCTCTGTTCATCCTGCCAATCATTCATTGTTTACCAATACCACAAGACGAACTAACTATCCTAGTCGACGATGCAATCCGCTTTACCTGCAAACATTGTGTGACAACACACCGCTTTTATCAGACATGGCGAACTGAAGTTGGTAGCATTGGCAGCGCCAAAAGTGTCAACGGTTGTGATATGACGGATCTACCAGGAAGTTTCATCAAAGAAGCCCGTGGCGCCAGAGCAGAAACGTTATGAACCGGTAGCTGGCCAGCTGCACAAAGTGTAGAAAGCGAGAAGACTTACGTGTTAGAGTAACCAAAGGTGGTTACTTGGGTCAGTCTCACATATACACATCAAAAAATGTTTTGCATCACCCCGTTTCCCAGAACTCCTGAAGATATACGTTGACTGTGGATAATGTCTCACAGACACACTCCCTTTGACTGTTCAGGGATGCCATTAAACCCGCCCAAAGATATAAACAACCACGCATGAGCAGCGCCTATTAGACGGAGGGGGTCCGACGGCCGACCAGTTCCAGTCATTCCACCAGGAAGGGGGTACACGGCTCGTGTTGTCTGTAGTTCAACCATGCCCAGACGGTCGATACCGCGGTACGATCGCGTCCGCATTGTTACTTTATGGCAAGAAGGGCTCTCAACAAGGGAAGTGTCCAGGCGTCTCGGAGTGAACCAAAGCGATGTTGTTCGGACATGTGGGAGATACAGAGTGACAGGAGCTATCGAAGACATGCCTCGCTCAGGCCGTCCAATGGCTACTACTGCAGTGGATGACCATATCTACGGATTATTGCTTGGAGAAACCCTGACAGCAACGCCACTATGTTGAATAATGCTTTTCTTGCAGCCACAGGACGTCATGTTACGACTAAAACTGTGCGCAATAGGCTGCATGATGCGCAGCTTCACTCACGACGTCCATGACGAGGTTCATCTTCACAACCACGACACCATGCAGAGCGGTACAGATGGGCCCAACGACATGCCGAATAGATTGGCATCACGTTCTCTTCACCGATGAGTGTCGCATATGCCTTCAACCAGGCAATCGCCGGAGACATGTTTGGAGGCAACCCAGTCAGGCTGAACGACTTACACACACTGTCCAGCGATTACAGCAATGTGGAAGTTCCCTGCTGTTCTGGGGTGGCATTATGTGGGGCCGACGTACGCCGCTGGTGGTCATGGAAGGCGCCGTAACGGCTGTACGACAAGTGAATGCCAGCCTACGACCGGTAGTGCAACCATATCTGCAGCATACTGGCGAGGCATTCGTATTCATGGACGACAATTCGCGCCCCCATAGTGCACTTCTTGTGAATGACTTCCTTTAGGATAACGACATCGCTCGACTAGAGTGGCCAGCATGTTCTCCAGACATGAACCCTATCCAACATGCCTGGGATAGATCGAAAGAGGGATCTACGCTGACTCGTCGTTGAGGAGTGGGACAATCTGGACCAACAGTGTGTTGATGAACTTGTGGATAGTATGCCACGATGAATACAGGCATGCATCAATGCAATAGGAAGTGTTACTGGGTATCAGAAGTACCAGTGTGTACAGCTCGGAAGGTCTCGCCGTATGGTGGTACAACACGCAATGTGCGGTTTTCATGAGCAATGAAAAGGGCGGAGAGGATGTTTGTGTTGATCTCTATTCCAATTTTCTGTACAAGTTCCGGAACTCTCGGTACCGACGTGATGCAAAACCTTTTTGATGTGTGTACATGCCAGGTAGTTCTTTATGGGAATAGGAGGAGAGGTGGAGGAGGAGAAGGACAAGGGGGAGGATGCGGAAGAGATCTGTATGCAGGGGCTATGGAAAAACCCATGGGTATTTTCGTCTGTTTGGTAGGTTCACCTTGTGAAAGGGCTGGTCATTGTATTCAGCGAGGTACGAAAAATCTAAGTAAATAATTTCGTTTGTATAGATGAGACGAGTTGAATGACATCTGACAACCGTATGTAACAGTAGAAGTTGTATTGTACGAGAGCACAAACTTCCTTCAGTCTACTCAAATTTTTATAGATATTTCAGAAACTGTTTTCGTATTCAGTAAACATTCTACCATTTGCATTACAAGCAAATATTAAATGAATAATTATTTGCACCATCTCAAATTACTGAAGAAAATACAGAAAATTGTTTTTTTATGCGTATTATTGTATGTTGGCTGTATAGACTTTTTTTATTGGTAACGCCACGTAGCGCTCTATATGAAAATCACTGGCTGTGCTGTGTGCAGTCTGTGGCTGGTTTGCATTGTTGTTGGCTATTGTAGTGTTGGGCAGTTGGCTGTTAACAGCGCGTAGCGTTGCGCAGTTGGAGGTGAGCCGCCAGCAGTGGTGGATGTGGGGAGAGAGATGGCGGAGTTTTGAGAGCGGATGATCTGGACGTGTGTTCATCAGAGACAGTAAATTTGTAAGACTGGATGTCATTAACTGATATATATTATGACTTTTGAACACTGTTAAGGTAAATACATTGTTTGTTCTTTATCAAAATATTTCATTTGCTAACTATGCCTATCGGTAGTTAGTGCCTTCAGTAGTTAGAATCTTTTATTTAGCTGGCAGTATTGGCGCTCGCTGTATTACAGTAGTTTGAGTAACGAAGATGTTTGTGAGGTAAGTGATTCATGAAAGGTATAGGTTATTGTTAGTCAGGGCCATTCTTTTGTAGGGATTATTAAAAGTCAGATTGCGTTGCGCTAAAAATATTGTTTTTCACTTTAGTGTTGATCAGAATAGGTAAAGAGCGAAATGTCTGAGTACGTTCAGTTCTGCTCAGCTGTTTGAAAATCAAATAATGTAAGAGGTTTATCTGCATAGTAATTCATTAAGTTTTCTAAGGGGACGTTTCATATGTCGACCCTTAGCCGAGTATACCTCACTGGAATCTTCTGATTTTTTCTTGTAGTTTCTGTAATTAGTGTAGCTATTGTTTATTGCTAGCGCGTAATTATTGAGAGAATTTCCTTTGTAGTTGCAGTTTTTCATTGTTGTACAGTAAAACAGCTGTGGCATGCATGTAGATTTGCACCAACTACTTCGCAGCTGCGCTTGCAATTAACGAGATATTATTTTCAATGCAATGTTAATGTGTTTTCTTATTTTTGCTCTTCAAATTGTGCTTTTCTTGTTATCGTGTGAAACACGTGACAATAATGGCGTGTGAAAAACGTAACACTAGGCTCCAAAGTAAACTGAGAAATGACAGTGAAGCCGAAAGCTGTGTGTTAGCGCCACCGTGTAATGAATTAACTAATGTTCAAAGTAGTAATTTGGTGATTGTGCATAGGGAAATAGAGCGGGCTGCAAATAATGGTGTAGGCAGTGAAACAATTTGTGAACAGGGAAGCATTATCGATCGATCGGTCGGCAACAGCTCGTCTCAGGAATCCGAAATGACAGGACACAATCTTGCAAATACTGTAGATCAAGGTTTTGCGTCCTCACCGTTTTCTCAAATAAGTCAAGACACATTTTCTGCTTTTCAAAATGCGAATATTGCCGGTTCAAATGCACTGCCGAATAGCACTGAGGAACAAGTTTCAGACACCAGTGCATTGTTATTACAGTTAATGCAACAAATGGGACAAAGGCTACAAAAGTTAGACACAACGCTTGAACAAAATCAGAAACAAATGGGACAAAATCTTCGAAAGCTAGACACGATGGAACAAAATCTTCAAAAGTTAGACACCACGCTTGAACAAACACGTGAATATTTAACTGCTGAGTTACTTAAAATCGAATCGAAATGTCAAAAAGTCTGCAATGTGTGAGCATTTTCAACCTATTTTTCCGCGGCATGAAAATGCATTGCAGAATCACGAAGCAGCCATAAAAGAACTGCAAACTGTTGTTCATTAAAATCACGAGACCTTGCGGACTAAAATTGACTCAGTTGCATCTCCTGATTAGGTTACACAACTTGCAAAAAGTCAGGAAAACTTAAAGGACACAGTAGATACTCTGAAAATTGGTTCAGAAAGACACATGGAGGAAATTAGTTCATTATCAGCTAAATAATTTATCTACGAAGGTAGGTGATAATCTGAATGACACAAGACCGGTAGTCTTTAATGATACTGAAGAGTACGAACAAATTAGGAAATTCAAACAAAATCAGAATCAAATTAATACGCAACACCAAAGAGAAATCCGGGAAGTACAAGATCAGTTGACACAGGTAATACAAGAATTACATATTTCAGAGGACATTCGCGCTCCAATACGGGAAGAGGGACATAGAAATACGGAACAGCCATAAAATAATAACACAGGGCACTTCGGAAATTATGAAAGAAATTGGCAAGGTACACCGAATTTTGTGATGGAACCGCCGAAACGACGTAACAATGACAGACATGCGACTCGCCGACATGATGATTTTGACTATAAGCTGTTTATTACTACACGCAAATTCAAAACATTTAAGAATTCCGGCAACGACATTCATCCACAAGCGTGGCTTCATCAATTCTCTCATTGTTTTTCTCCCGACTGGTCATTAGAGCACAGATTAGAATTTATGTGTGGCTACTTGGAGAATGAACCAGCTGTAAGAATGCGATCGGTCATTCACGATTGTCACAGTGAAGGAGAATTTTATCATGCCTTCCTCTCAGTATATTGGTCTCAAGCTACACAAGACCGAGTAAAACATAGCATCATAATGATGAAACATTTCGAACAATCTGAATTTTCCAGTCTTGTGAAATATTTTGAAGACATGTTGCACAAGAATCAGTACCTGTCAAACCCATACAGTCGTTCAGAACTCATCCGCATTTGCTTAATCAAATTGCCTGAACATTTAAGACATATTATTTTGGCAGGACGTTGCAAAGACGACATTGAAGCTGTTCAGGGACTCTTACAAGAATTGGAAATTGACACTGACAATCGCAGAACGCGAAAACAGGAACACAACAATTATAGGTCACATCCGTCACAATTCCGCGCTGACGGAAATAATAACTGGACACTACAAGGCTATTCTGCCAACGTAAATCGCGACCAAAACAGACACCACCCATATGACAATCGTTGGCAGAGTAAAAATAATTACAAAGAAAGATCGCATTTGCATAGTAATGAATATGACAGAGACAATCAGAGAAACAGACATTATGGAAACCAAAACAATTATTATCAAGGGAGACAGAATAACTTCAGACGCAACAGTTCAGCGCGCAGTTACGATTCGGGGAGAAATTCTCCACCACGAGACCGACAAGAAAGAAATTACAGAAATTACCAACATGGCGACAGACGATATAATCATAACGACAGACCTGAATTTCATCAGAACTGGCGGGATTCAAACAGGGCAGAGCCCTCTCGGCAAGGTGAATTTGTGGAAGTTAGGTCTCCTAATCCCAATAACGACGCACGCCAACAAAGAGACAGAGAATGATTCGCACCGCAGGCAGCCACGTGCGCCGGCTGGCTCATAGAAAAATAACATAGACACTAACCTTGAGGTAAATTCCAGTATTCTTTACCGACGTATACCGTACGATAATTGCGTTCAAGTTGAAACTCTGTGTACTAGGAAGAGTAAAGGATTGCACCACACTTCACATGTAAAACCGTTTATTGAGAGATAATCTGCTTTTTAACTTAGTCTTTGCCATAAAATTTTTCACTTCACGCTACTAGTACAATTTGTCACACTGAGAAACTGTTAACATGCAACAATGTTTTGAAGTTAACTATTCAGTCTAGAACCTAGGGAACATATTTAGACAGCATTTACGAGCGCATTGTTATAGTGAACAGAGGACACAGTGTTACTGTGTGTGTACATTCTTGCTTGTTAGTTGCACGATTACGTAACGACTATAAGGCGTACATACTTAGAACATATACTGCTAATGAGATTTTAATGCAACATTTTGGATTACTTGAAAAGACATTCTTCATTTGAAGTACTTTCTGTGAGATTAAAGATGACTTAGTATTTGGTTTCTTTGACAGCTACACGATTATATCAAGACGCTACTAATGTGTGACACAATTTACATTGTTGCTTTTGTGCTGTGTCTGCTTTATATCTGCACAGTTTCTCTGAATTCTTCTGGAAAGTAAAACATGTTTTAGTAGTAACTTTTGTGGTATAGCTACATGAGACAGCCTTTTGTGTAGCACAATAATACGTTACAGTACAGTACTTGCTTCATCACGGCAATAAACGTAACAACTACGATATCTATACGCATAGCAATTCACTTTGTGTATTACGAGGTAAGCACATTGACTTCTGCAGAACTTAGCTTTCGGAGGACAATAGCTACGACACTTCCACAGAATTATCTTACAGAAAGACGCACATTTAGCGCTACAGGACACGCATTTGAGTGATTAATTTTGTACTTAAAACATTTATTTTAAAAAAATTTCTGAATTACAAAGATACAAAGGTTTTCCGTGATACATTTCATTCCATTGCTGTAACACCTGAGGGTATAACTGCATTAATCCTCAGGGGGTACACGCCTACTTTGTGTGCTAAGCGTGTAGCGAGTGCTAGGAGCCCTAGCTAATATGGTATTTGCTTACACAACTTTACACATCGGAACCATATTTCTCTAACACATAAATTACACAGCTATCTGATCATTTAACTGAGAGAGAGAAACTTTTTTTTACTGCATCAGTGACAGATGTTTACTCAATCACACAGTTGGATAACTTCACACTTATGAAATTGTGTTTTGTCTGTACTTTGTGAACTGTTCATATTTTTTCAGAACCATTGTGATACTATGAGAGCTTTGAATGATGTATTTGGTATGGGATCATGATTTTTAAAGTACGTTTGAGGTAGATGACACTATTGAAATGAGCAGAAAAGTTTTTTTAGGGGTTTTGAAATTATTGCAGAAAGCTACGACGTTTTCGAGATTTGACCGAGGTGTTATAATGTTATTACTACGACGACGATGTGTATTATGCTGTCGAGGTATGTTGATGATCAATGAGATGATGCTATATGAGGAATTTGCTTATGCTATGTATTTGAGCTGCTCTGGGGAACACAATGGTAAGCGCCATCGTCGTGTATTTTGCGGTAGATGGCTAATGATACCACCAGTGGGATGCACAATGCAGTAAACTTACAAGTAGTTCCAAATTCACTCAGTAGATGTCAGGGCCGAGCTTAATGGTAAGCGCCACTGTCCGTCTGTTGCGGAAACATAATGGTAAGTGACAGGTAGAATGGCGGCAAGTAAAAACATCTCCAAGATTATGGCAACAGTGAACATGACAGAAGGCGAGAAATGTACTTCCAATGCTACTAATAACTTCGAGAGGGATCCAGAATACATTCCTAACGATTCAGATGACTCAGAGGTATGTTATTTTGTAAATATACTGTCTTTAGTACGTTTCACGAACATAATGGTAAGTGCATGTACATAGCATTATGTTCCTGAAGTACGTTAATTTTGAGGTTATTTTAGAATGGCTATATTTTTTGGCTAAGTGGTGTGTGAATGCGCATTTCTCATTTATATTGTTACATGTAATAATAATAATGGTAACGGTAATAGTAGTTTTCGTTGTTATACAGGTTAATAGCGAATCAGATGATACTGCCCAAAACAACGAACTGTGTATCGCTCCTGCAGAAACCATTCAGGAACAGACAAAGAGGTCGTCTCGGAGAAGGTGCTGCTGTGGCCAAAATAAGAACTGGAACATGGTACTGTTTTGGAAATATCTAATTTCAACTGGTAGATTTCGAGTGATTGAACACCACTTCCCCGTGAGTGGGCCCACAATGTTGCCATTCGATAGAGATTTCGCTACAATTGAAAATTACGTTCGCCGACAAGTACAAGATGTGTACACTTCAGATCAGTGGTGCGAGATCATCAAGAAGTCGGCTAAGAAGAATCCATTGTTTGTATATAATATGAAAAGAGAGGATTTCTATCAAATATGATACTCTAAAGAAGCGTTTGTCTTCAGAAAGAAGACAGTTGATGGTCGAGATGTCAACCTAAGGGAAGTATGTAGGTGGAAGGTGACATCCGAATATCCATCATCTTTATTCATCAGCGAGACATTTTGTCATGACATTTGGCATGAGATAAGCTTCAGGAAACGTGGAAGGCAAGGACCAGTTCCTATGCTTCGACTTAAATACAATGGGCGAAGGCTTATTGAAAAGAAAGAAGTTGCTGACATCCTCTCACTCCTAAATTACATACCTCCTGTCCGCCATGGATTTATCCTGTCACTAAAGCCAACAGTTTTGGATGAAAAAGACATTAGTAATGAGAGTGATGAATGATTTTGCAGTTTCAGTAAAGTGTAGAAGACTTACTGTAAAATTTAATATGTAATGTTCTATCACTATGTGTTGTTAATGGTGTATGGTAATGTAATAATTTTTGTATATTTCATTTGTTTTAGTCAGTTCTGAGTTTCATTTATGTCTGTATAGTAGAAGATAGATGATAGAATCACTGCAGAATAAAAGGACTGTTCAAAAAAAATTATTCAGATTTGCAGATCAATTGAAACTTTAGATGCGCTGTATCTCGAAACTGTGATTTTGGCGCTTACCATTTTGTTCCCCCAAGCAGCTCATTTATTACGAGGAAATATTGAAGACATGTTGATGAATATATATATGTGTAATAAGGTAAGGAATATGAGTAGTGGCTAGGAACTCTGATATGTGAAAAAGGATGTTGGAAACCAAGAATCGTACTTTAAGAGTTATGAAATGTGTGTATGTGCGTGAATGTATCACAATGCCGGCGAAAATTTTTTGGACACTGTTATATTTATAGGATTTTTTCCCTACACATTTGCAACGCAAATTCTCGACCTGTGAAATGTTTATATGAGACTGTCACTGCTGTCATAAATATTTCGGTAAGAAAGTTAAGTGACCTTCACGTAATGCGTCATGAGCACCCAGCTGTGCCACCTGCATGGAGAAAAAGCCATTAGGTGGAGAGAGAAATAAAAAGGATACCTTTAACCTCACTATTGACATTCCTTTCTAGGAAGCATCTCAAATACGACACGCTCGAACTTGAAAACATATGATTACACTGTGGAGCTCTTAATTTATGATATTTACTAAAATGCCTAATGAAATGATGAGAAACATTTTATATCTATTGTCTTTCTAGTTGAGAGATTTTTTACTGCCTTTGGAGACGCCATTTGCCTAGTGAATGACGTTTCATGCCGTGCCTCATGTATTTATTTCCTCATTTTGTTTAATATCTAGTTTCTATCTGCACTGCAGCATTGGTTGAAATAAAATTTTATAGATGTACTAATATAAATATTTTATGCCTACAGATCCAGTAAATAATAATTTTATGATCTACTTAAAAAAACGAGGGAGCACAAAAAGACATTTTCCCTCACAGGAATTGCATACGTAATTTTTGTCAATGACTGGTAACTTTTTAGTAGTGTAAGTTAAGGTGATGCATCACTCTAGTGTTAAGATCTGACATAGCTATAAGACATTTCCTATCTTTACTGTGATATTTTTTCTGCTTGACCTTTGTCATGTTTAGATATAAGTTATAGCATTTGCTGCTGCTGTTTGCCAGGCATAGTGCTACTGAATGTCACTTTGTATTACTCTGTTAAGCCAGTTTTACTACTGATCTACCGAGCGAGGTGGCGCAGTGGTTAGCACACTGGACTCGCATTCGGGAGGACGACGGTTCAATCCCATCTCCGGCCATCCTGATTTAGGTTTTCCGTGATTTCCCTAAATCGTTTCAGGCAAATGCCGGGATGGTTCCTTTGAAAGGGCACGGCCGATTTCCTTCCCAATCCTTCCCTAACCCGAGCTTGCGCTCCGTCTCTAATGACCTCGTTGTCGACGGGACGTTAAACACTAACCACCACCACCACCACCACTACTGATCTATTTTTCTTGTTTGCTGCACAGTGCCTTATATTAGTTGTAATGTTGCATTTGCTCTGCTAATTTAGATTTACTGCTGCTAGCTTCGCCAATTTGCATTTTTTGTCTTTGCTGTTTGTGTTAATTGTTTTATGCTGCTGCATTGCCTCGTCCCTTAGTTTAGCATCTGAGCTCAGTAGATTTAAGTTAGCTTATGAGGGGGTAGGCTATATAAGAGAATAAGTTAAGATGAATTGGAAGAAATGCATTCAGAAGTTATACAAGAAAAGTACAGAAAGCAGGTATAGATAGGACTTTTTGGAAATAATGAAGAACGAAGGGAGATCTCCAAGAAGTAAAGAAAGTTTTGTTTGCACAATACTGCAATAAAACAAACCCTGTCCTACCCTTTTTTATTACTCCGCTATATGTTTGTGTACCTTTGTGTATTTGTGTTCTTCCTGTCTTTATGTGTTTATCTGATATGATTTATGTTGTACAATTTTTCCAGTACTAAGCTACACTAACTATGATGAGGAATACTGTTATCCTCAAATATAATTTGCATTGATAATATGTTATTAAGTTTGTAAAGATGTTTAGACATTATTAATTCTGTTCTGTTTCAATGCTCATATGTTAAATTAATGTTTCGAAAACTATTCTCATTATTTTATTTATTTACTTATGTCATAATTCCTGTAACACTGATGTACATGTTTATTTCTATTATTTTGTAAAGCCTGTATTACTACAAATGTTATCTGTACTATTATGTTCCTTAATGATGTATTTTGTACCTTTGTAATTGTATTCTTATGTTGTAAATTAATAATTGTATAGACACCAGTTCTTCAAATGAAGTTACATTTCACTGCACACGTTTCTGTTGGTCATAGTATATGCACAAGAGATGAGAAGTTGGGACTGTTAGTGTTTGCACGTGTGTTGATAATTCAGCAAGGGACTGATTAACAGCATTGCTGGTTCTTGGAACAATTCCAAAAACTTTGTGAGTGCACAAGTGGTGGTTCATGGACTTGCTATATTGTCTGCAAGACTCTTCGATGGTGATTGTGCACCTACACAGTCGCAACAGATGGCTGCTGGCCGTCTCTACAAGGACTGAAGTGGGTCTGAACCTTTGATGGCCCACCAATACCATAATTTCTACAAGGACTGCAGTGGGTCTGCACCTCTGGTGGCCCACCAATACCATAATCTCTACCAGGACTACAGTGGTTCTACTCTGTGATGACCTACCTACCAATATTCTTCAAAACTTCGACTGACTCTGCTGTGGGTTTGCTCTGTTGTGGCCCATTACCTGTCTGCATGTCAAGAGTCAGCACTGTCTTTCCGTTGGAAGGACAACACTACTTCTTCAAGACTGCATGGAAATCCACTTCCATGTGCATTATCTTTTACTGCTCAGACTTTGAGAAAAAAGAAACACTGGAAGTTTACTGTGATAGATGATCAGGACTGTCTTTATAGACTGTGAGAATAGTTTAGCTTTTGACCAACATTGGATCAATAAGTGTGTGCATTTGATTTCTTTGTTATTGTAATTATGAAATTTTTTTTTCAAATCTGTATTGGCCACTGCCCAAAACAATTTGTAAAATTTTTTGTGGGGAGCATGGAGGCTATGTAACTAGGCTGTTTAGGTTTTTTAATTGGTAACGCCACGTAGCACTCTATATGAAAATCACTGGCTGTGCTGTGTGCAGTCTGTGGCTGGTTTGCATTGTTGTTGGCTATTGTAGTGTTGGGCAGTTGGCTGTTAACAGCGCATAGCGTTGTGCAGTTGGAGGTGAGCCGCCAACAGTGGTGGATGTGGGGAGAGAGATGGCGGAGTTTTGAGAGCGGATGATTTGGACGTGTGTCCATCAGAGACAGTAAATATGTAAGACTGGATGTCATGAACTGATATATATTATGACTTTTGAACACTGTTAAGGTAAATACATTGTTTGTTCTTTATCAAAAATCTTTCATTTGCTAACTATGCCTATCAGTAGTTAGTGCCTTCAGTAGTTAGAATCTTTTATTTAGCTGGCAGTATTGGCGCTCGCTGTATTACAGTAGTTTGAGTAACGAAGACTTTTGTAAGGTAATTGATTCATGAAAGGTATAGGTTATTGTTAGCCAGGACCATTCTTTTGTAGGGATTATTAAAAGTCAGATTGCGTTGCGCTAAAAATATTGTGTGTCTCTTCAGTGTTGATCAGAATAGGTAAAGAGCGAAATGTCTGAGTACATTCAGTTCTGATCAGCTGTTTGAAAATCAAATAATGTAAGAGGTTTATGTGCATATTAATTCATTAAATTTGTCTAAGGGGACGTTTCATTATACACTGCTGGATAGTTTCACGTGCCACTTGCAGGTAGCACTTGAGTGAAAACCCGCACATACCGTAAGACAATTCAAAATAGGTTTGCAAACATTATGAAAGAAAATTAATTTGTGTACCAGTAATGAAAATTAAGTGTATAGTATCAAACCACGTAAAATGTTTCTCTCAATGTTTGGCATCTTGCTCTAAATACAGGAAAATGCAAGTTGATGCAGGTGAGTAGGAAAAATAATTCAGTAATGAAAAAGAAACTGTCCAGTTTTTTCAGTTTGCAGACCGCTGCTTTTTATTTCTCAGTTACCAGCTTCGGGATATCTAGCCTACCTTAAGCTAGTCTTGTAGTTACAGAGTAAGCTGTCGTAAGGGAAAAGTAAGTTCACAACCCTCTATATATAAGGATTGCGGTCACAAATACTTGTGTCTAGTTTTCATAAATTCTGTGATGTTAGAATACAGTATTAATAGTGTCTTGCTTTCACAGTCAGGTCGATTAAATACCTAGGCGTAACGTTGCAAAGAGAAGTCGAAGGGACGGAATCCCTACCAGATCACATTAAAGGAAAACATCGAAGTAATCCAGAGGTGTGCTCCCAGTATGTCCAATCAACACGTGAGTATTATAAGAATGTACTATGAAATCAAATGAGGTTCCTTAGAGGGACGATGTCGTTCTTTTGTCGAAACACTATTGAGAAAAGTTAGAGAACCGGCGTGTGTGGCTGACTGCAGAACGTTTCTACTGACGCTAACGCACTGGCTGACAATAATTAAAGTCAGCTACTCGCAGAGGTACAATGTGGTCTATAACAACAGTACAGCAGCGAAACTTGGAAAATACTCTAACGCGTTATTGCGGTTCCGATTTACGCTGGAATACAAATTAATTCCAATTTGGGCTACCAGGTGCAAATCTGTCGTTGTGAATGCAAATGGTTCAAATGGCTCTGAGCACTATGCGACTTAACATCTGAGATCATCAGTCCCCTAGAACTTAAAACTACTTAAACCTAACTTACCTAAGGGCATCACACACAACCATGCCCGAGGCTGGATTCGAAAAAAAAAAATGTTCAAATGTGTGTGAGATCTTATGGGACTTAAGGACTTAAGGACAAACACACATACCAATGCCCGAGGGAGGAGTCGAACCTCCGCCGGGATCAGCCACACAGTCCATGACTGCAGCGCTTGAGATCACTCGGCTAATCGCGCGCGGCGCAGGATTCGAACCTGCGACCGTAGCGGTCGCGCGGTTCCGGACTGAATCGCCTAGAACCGCTCGGCCATGGCGGCCGTCTATGTATGCAAGACAGACATACAGAGATGTTTCCATATGTAATGGATTAAGGATGGAAGTGGGTTGAAAAGGTGAAACAAGTGAGAAAGGCATATTGTTGATTTTATTATTAATCGCCGCTACACAGTTT
The DNA here is from genome assembly GCF_021461395.2 of Schistocerca americana. NCBI lineage: Eukaryota > Metazoa > Arthropoda > Insecta > Orthoptera > Acrididae > Schistocerca > Schistocerca americana. The sequence goes on from NC_060122.1 coordinate 673,739,991, forward strand.
GATCAGTATCAACACTGGAGACGGCGACGAGGTGCTGCATCCGTTAGACGGCGTGATCAACTGTTGCTTGCAGCTGTTCCGGTGGAATCTGAGCAACGTGTTCCTGTGTACTGGCCCTTTGATCAGGCAGAGACCGAACGTGACTCTGGCAAACGATTTCTTTTAGATATCCCCCGAGTCAAAACTCGCTTTGATTCGGATCAGGTGATCTTGCAGGCCACGCATATGGAAGACCTCTGGAGATAACAGGTTCGTGGAAGGTATTATTAAGCAGATCTGTCACTGGGCAAACAAGATGACGTGTTGTTCCATCTTGTATGAAAATACTGGTTTACACAAAGTTGAACTCTTCGAAAGAGGAAATCACGTGTTGTACAAGGAGATCTCGACAACATTCAGACGTCACGGTACACCTAACAGGCCCTCTGGGTGTATTCTCTTCAAAGAAGAGCCGACCAAGAATGAAGGTGCTAGTGAATCCACACCACACTGGTACATACGGCGAGTGAAAAGGCTCTTCTTACACAACATGCAGTTTAACAGTACCCCAAATTCGACAGTTCTATGTTTTCAGTGTACCCTGTGCCTCGTCACTCCACTGAATATTGTCCGACCGCATGTCATCAGCTTCATTCCATGCCAGATACCGCAGAGCAAATTGAGAACGTTTCTGTGAAACATGAGGTTTCAGTTGCTGCAACGTCTGGATATTGTACAGTACCAGTGTAAAATAAACTGAAAAACTTCCCGTACTCTTGACCAAGGGGCGGACAATTCTCGTGACACTGCACGAGCACTAACGCTAACCGTGCAACGTGCTACATGGTCAGTCACAGCAACAGCAACCTCGTCAATAACTTCCTCTGGGATAGGACGCCTTCCTCTTCCAGGTGCCACGCCAGCTTACCATTGGTTTCGGATTTCATTGTCATCGTCTTTAAATCATTTGATGACATCAAGCCGCTACTCAGACCTTTCAGTCTTCGATACTCTCTCAATGCACCACTGCTGTTCGCTTAAAATAGTTTCTCGACAGTCATACTGTTCACTCGTGTTATGACTTTTCAAATGACGGTGTCGATGTCAAAACAGTGTACAGCGTCAGATCTGCACATGGGGGCTGTAAGTGGAACTAATTATTTTTCCAAAGTAAATCGATTCCGCATTAACGCGTTAGCGCACTTGCTGTACGATAACTATAGCCCGCACTGGAGCTCCTTGAGTAGCTGCACTTTAACTATAGCCACCAGGTACATTTCGCGTAAGGACCATGAAGGTAAGACCAGGGAAGTTAGGACTAGTACGAAGGCATATAGGAAGTCGCTTGCTGCTTTTGCGGGTGTAACAGGAAAAGGAATGATTGGCAGTAGTACAATGTAGCCTCCACCATGTACCGTATGTTGACGTGCGGAGTATTTGCGTGCATATATGTGTGATTTGGAAACGAGCCCCGCCGGGTTAGCTGAGAGTGCTAATGCGCCGCTTCCTGGACTCGTATAGGCGCGCCAGCCCCGGATCGAATCCGCCCGGCGGATTACCGACGTCGGTGGTGTGCCGACCAGCCTGGATGTGGCTTTTAGGCACTTTTCCACATACCTATAGGTGAATACCGGGCTCGTCCCCACGTTCCGTCTCATTTACACGACTCGCAGACATCTGAACACGTTCGCATTATTCCATGGATTACACTATGCGCAGACAGCTGGGGTACCCTAATTCCGTCCTGGGGGGAGGGAGGGGGGTACGGGATGACGGCAGGAAGGACATCCTTCCACCCTTTAAAACTAACCTTTCCAAATCCGATCCTAACCACGCCGACCCTGCGAAACCGCGGGACAAGGCACCAGCAAAAGACAGATATCTCATTTGGAAACGACCGACTTCCTGAACTTTCATAGTCGTAAGCCTTGTCCTCCATTAGTTTCCCTTTTTTTCTTTCTCCTCGTCGTTAAATCAAATAACGTTAGTAGCAAACTGTCGCAGGTGTTTTGAAAGACATTTCCCACTATCATCTGCTATACCTGCTAGCAGATAAAATCGTGCTGCTTGGCCACACATTTCACGTGATCAACGTAATCTCCCCAGCTGCCGCTACCTAGTTCTGCCTCGGCAGCTAAAGCGTTCTGCAGCTTCTTTGCTTGTAAGAGAATCACAGTGTCTCGTTACTTACGAGCAGCGCGCCTCGAATGTCCGAGCGGCGACGTCGTCTGGAATTACGGGACGCGACGGAGCGCTTCCCCTAATTCTCTCTTTTCGTTCTCCACGGGCGACGCAGTATCGATTTGCATTGGCTATCCGGTTCTCAAGCCGATCAATGCAAATACCGGGCGGGCGTCGGATTAGTCGGGAAGACGCGCGAGGCAATCGGGCCCCGGGGCGATGCGGGTGCAGGTGGCGGCGCGGGGGTGGAGGACCTAACGGCCCTTCCCGGCGGGGGCGGAGCGCATGATAAGCTGGCCGGCCGGCTGCGACAATATTCCGCGCAATCTCCAGCAACTGGCGGGCTGGCTGGCTGGCACGTTACTTTTTATGGGTCGCCCGCCTCGTTCCGCCGGGCCGCGTATCTCCGGCAACAAGCTCGCCAGGCGGCTGACCGGATTAATTTTTATCGATCTAGGCGATCTGCTTTCCCAGTCTTGAAGGGACGAGGCACGCCTCGCTTCTGGGACGCGAGCACTGTGTTGGGAAGCGGCGCAGGGTGCAGGCAGATTTCCTTCGCAGGGGCTCCCAACATTCACCAGAGCGAATGTGCAGGCCTCTTTGTCACTTAGCAAATAATGGTTAATGTCCTGCACTACGCACATTGTACAGGAGAGACACTAATGGGTTTTATTTTCTTGAGAGGCTGCAAGGAAATGTAATGTGAGATTTTCAGAAGTGCATGTGTGTGCCAAATCATAAAAAAAATCAGGTATCAAGACTGTCTACAACTTATTCTCAATACTAAACTTCAGTCCAATACTAAAAAATTGTGCTCATAACAAATGTAAACGCTGTGTGTTGCTCCAGGCCAGAACTTGTGATTGTAAATAAATATCATACAACAGTAACCTATGTGTACGTTTCTTTGTATGATTTGTGTTTTTTACTATGAGCTATGTTTCTGTAGGCCATAGGGTGTACGTGCTACTCTTAGATAAAGAGGCTGGTGTTGTGTTCGTTCACAATAATATGGAGAGGTGGGCTCCAGAGTGGTGCGGCAACTGTAGGCGTAGGAAAGCTGGACAGGAGCAGAAATGATTGGTGAATATTTAACACAGTAAACAGAAGATTTACTGAACTTGTATTCCTCCAATGGTACGAAGAGTCATTACAAATGCTGCAGCAAGAAACAGAGTCCAGCTGTCACAATGTCAACAAGAAAGAGGCTCACTGAACTAAGCACGAAGGATGGCGTTTGTAGCGCAGACGCATCAATTGCAAGTGGGTTGAGCACCTGCTGCCAGCCCTCCCATATTGCGGCGGCAGAGGGCGTTAATAGCCCAGGGCCACTGAAGCGGCAGGCACCACTGGGTCCGTCACATCTTGCGCGACCGCTATCGGCGTCAGACAGGAACTTGCTATTCCGATGCCAACTGTGGCGCTTTTGCTCTGGTATCAATACGTGATACCACAGTTGGTGCAAGAGGGGAAGTCGTGGCGCAGCAAATCGCCCACAGGAAACGCCTTGAGCACAAGATCGCAAAAGGCCAATGATGTTTACAGCATTCAATGCCCCACATACACTCTGTCATGCAACCACAATATTGGCTGCTAATGGCAACAGGGGGCGGGGCTGGAGGTATCCAATTGTGAGCACAGCTTGAGGCTTCGGAGCGTAGTTGAACTGCTTAAGCGACGAATAACTCACAGCAGTACAACAGTGCTAGTGGTGTTGATACAGAGCAGAGCAGTGACAACGATAAACAAAGTTAACATTTTATTATATCTACAACAACAGTTGCCGAAGTTGACATTGCCGGCCGAAGTGGCCGTGCGGTTAAAGGTGCTGCAGTCTGGAACCGCAAGACCGCTACGGTCGCTGGTTCGAATCCTGCCTCGGGCATGGATGTTTGTGATGTCCTTAGGTTAGTTAGGTTTAACTACACTCCTGGAGATGGAAAAAAGAACACATTGACACCGGTGTGTCAGACCCACCATACTTGCTCCGGACACTGCGAGAGGGCTGTACAAGCAATGATCACACGCACGGCACGGCGGACACACCACGAACCGCGGTGTTGGCCGTCGAATGGCGCTAGCTGCGCAGCATTTGTGCACCACCGCCGTCAGTGTCAGCCAGTTTGCCGTGGCATACGGAGCTCCATCGCAGTCTTTAACACTGGTAGCATGCCGCGACAGCGTGGACGTGAACCGTATGTGCAGTTGACGGACTTTGAGCGAGGGCGTATAGTGGGCATGCGGGAGGCCGGGTGGACGTACCGCCGAATTGCTCAACACGTGGGGCGTGAGGTCTCCACAGTACATCGATGTTGTCGCCAGTGGTCAGCGGAAGGTGCACGCGCCCGTCGACCTGGGACCGGACCGCAGCTACGCACGGATGCACGCCAAGACCGTAGGATCCTACGCAGTGCCGTAGGGGACCGCACCGCCACTTCCCAGCAAATTAGGGACACTGTTGCTCCTGGGGTATCGGCGAGGACCATTCGCAACCGACTCCATGAAGCTGGGCTACGGTCCCGCACACCGTTAGGCCGTCTTCCGCTCACGCCCCAACATCGTGCAGCCCGCCTCCAGTGGTGTCGCGACAGGCGTGAATGGAGGGACGAATGGAGACGTGTCGTCGTCAGTGATGAGAGTCGCTTCTGCCTTGGTGCCAATGATGGTCGTATGCGTGTTTGGCGCCGTGCAGGTGAGCGCCACAATCAGGGCTGCATACGACCGAGGCACACAGGGCCAACACCCGGCATCATGGTGTGGGGAGCGATCTCCTACACTGGCCGTACACCACTGGTGATCGTCGAGGGGACACTGAATAGTGCACGGTACATCCAAACCGTCATCGAACCCATCGTTCTACCATTTCTAGACCGGCAAGGGAACTTGCTGTTCCAACAGGACAATGCACGTCCGCATGTATCCCGTGCCACCCAACGTGCTCTAGAAGGTGTAAGTCAACTACCCTGGCCAGCAAGATCTCCGGATCTGTCCCCCATTGAGCATGTTTGGGACTGGATGAAGCGTCGTCTCACGCGGTCTGCACGTCCAGCACGAACGCTGGTCCAACTGAGGCGCCAGATGGAAATGGCATGGCAAGCCGTTCCACAGGATTACATCCAGCATCTCTACGATCGTCTCCATGGGAGAATAGCAGCCTGCATTGCTGCGAAAGGTGGATATACACTGTACTAGTGCCGACATTGTGCATGCTCTGTTGCCTGTGTCTATGTGCCTGTGGTTCTGTCAGTGTGATCATGTGATGTATCTGACCCCAGGAATGTGTCAATAAAGTTTCCCCTTCCTGGGACAATGAATTCACGGTGTTCTTATTTCAATTTCCAGGAGTGTAGTTCTAAGTTCTAGGGGACTAATGACCTCAGCAGTAGAGTCCCATAGTGCTCAGAGCCATTTGAACCATTTTTGAAGTTGACATTTCGTCAGAAAGGAACCCAAGGAATATCGCAGAGTGAGAAAGAAGATTAAATATTAGCATATCTGCAAGTTGAGTCCGTGGAAAATCTAGTTTTGTATACGTTCGACTGTGCGGACAACTTAGTGAGGAGTACAGTGATGGCGATACTAGCTTAACAAGTGATAGTGATACTGAAGCAGGTGTCGAGCCATGTATTTCATCATTTGGTCAGGGAGCTAAAAATTCCGTCTCCAGTGAAACGTAGTAAAGAACAATCGTTGTCCAAGGAGCGGGTGCTAAAGATAATTACGTACATGGAAGATCATAGCATCATTGTAAAAAAAGTGATTACGAGCAGATTTCGAATAAATCCGCAGCAGTATTACGCTGTAGTGCATAAGAACTACGGATAACCGAGCTCGGTGGCGCAGTGGTTAGCGCACTGGACTCGCATTCGGGAGGACGACGGTTCAAAGCAGCGTCCAGCCACCCCGATTTAGATTTTCTTTAATTTCCCTAAATCGCTTCAAACAAATGACGGTATGGTTCCTTTGAAGGAGCGCGGCCGACTTCCTTACTCACTCATTCCTAATCCGATGACACCAATGACCACACTGTTTCGTCCACACCCCCAAACCAACCAACCATCTACGGATTTTCAAGGGATGGCGAGGCGTACTTATTACAAAAATTGGTGTTGGCACGTTTCAAGGATGCTCGACACAGTTAAAGGATGTGCATGATAGTGACCTACTACCTTATACATATCAAATTACGCGCGACTTAGATTACAGTGATTTCAAGCGAAGCAGTGGACTATTGCAGAAATTCAAACAGTGCTGCAGAATTGGAAGACGTAAGACAACAAAATTTGAAACAAAGCCTCAACTTGATGATAGACAGCAAACCGCGAAATCGGCCCGAAAACTTGTAGATGAGATAAAAAACCTTATCCCATAGTTCAGTAAGGAATTCGTTTTCAACTCCGACCATTCGGGATTTAAAGAGGAAGTGCATATGAAAGGAACGGTGGAAATTAGGTGTACTAAGAGAGTCGTAACAAGATCAACGAACATTAATGTCTTAACGCATTCGTATACAATTATGCCGACTGTTAATCTAGATAGTAAATAACTTGTTTTTGCTTGTTTTCTGGTCTGCGTATAAAAATGATGCTCCTTTAGAGCAAACTAGTCCTTCTGAAAAGTGTGTGACATTGCAGTTCATGTCACCTGGAGCCACTGGACAAATTCAGCCTGTGGATGTTCCTTTTTTCCGTGACTATAAAACATGTTATCACTCTGTCTGCAGCTACACCTTAAAGTATAACCAGTTTCACGATAAATTCCACGACAGTCTCGCATCCGGTTGCATGTCATCACATTCCATTAGTTCTCTTCGCCCCTTTACACCAGTACGATACTATACGCATTACTGAAGAGTGGATACTTAGCTGAACGTCCTGCTTGGTTTGTAACTCCCAACGAGTTCGCTCTCTATCTTGACGGGGCAAAACTTCGTGTTCCCTGAGGCGCACCATTTTTCATTTGGTGTTCATGGTGGAACTTAATGTTTCGTTCTGAACACGCTGCCAACAGTGCCTCCTCAACGAACATTCTGTGAACTTTGCTGCAGCACTTGGTTCGTGCACCCACGCTGACTGTTGTTCATCGGCGACAACGGCTGGAATTTGAACAACAATACTGCAGCTGGAAGTCCGTTGAGTGGGGACAGGTGGCCTCTTCAGATGGATGCCTTTGGCATGTACGGCCCTGCAACAATGATCGAAAGGGTCCAGGCCGGAGGAGGGAGCTTTATGGTCTGCGGAACGTTTTCGTGATATCATCATTCTGGAAGACTAGTCGATCAACGCAAGTATGCATCTGTTCTTTGGGAACATGTCCACCCCAACGTGCTGTTTGTTTTTTCTCAGTGTGATGGCCTCTACCAGCAGGACACTGCAACGTGTCATTCAGTTCGCGGTATATGGCTGTGATTCGAAGATAGCCAGGATGAGTTTACCGTACTTACCTGGTCACCAACGCCCCCCTCCCCTTCCCGGATTTAAACCAATCTGTGTGATGAGATCACCTTGATCGGGCTGTTGTTCGCACTGTGGATTCTCAACCGTGAAACGTAGCATAGCTAGTCACGGCTCCATATCCCGTTGGTAAGTTTTAGAACCTCACTGATTCTCTTGTTGCACGTCCGCGCGGCAAAAAGTGGTTATTCAGCCTTCTGAAAGAGGGTCACATTAATATGACTGGACCGTGTATTTGCTCTGTATATTTCCTTTGTTCTCAGACATTTTGGATGTATGACAACATAATGAGTATTCCAAATATAAAAGCAGGAGTAAACAAATTACTAAAAGACCCATATGTTACATGAAAATCGTCTACAGAAATAGAAATAAGCGTGAGAAAGTAGTATGAAGCGCGTAATTTTCATGATTAAGGGTTTCACGGGGAACAAAGAATATGACTGTAGTGTTGTATAAAGTGTTTGTACAGAGAGATGATATGAAAGAGCAATCACTTTTCCAGTATACTGACATACTGTAACATACATAAACACTGTAACAGAACTAAAAATATTTGGTGCTATTGTAGTGTATGAGGGACGATCAAAAATTAATGAGAACTATTCAGTGACACATTTTGTACTTCACAGGACAACTGCAAACTTGTGTTACTTCTCAAACAATGTCATAATCTACTTGTCCCAATATTTCACCTCTTGCTGAAAACATTGTTTAAAGTCAAACGATTTTATATCTTTTGTTTTAACTGATCTTTATTATGAAAAACGGTTCCCTGTGAGTTCATTTTTAATTCTGGGAATAAGTAATCATGTGAGTTAAGAGCGTGTGAAATCCCTGTAAATTGTGTTGTGGCCAAAACGAGTCTAATTCTCAGCAGCGTGTGACCGGTATCGTATCGAGCTGTCGGTCATACCTTTGCTCGATACAAGGACGGTAGTTCTTCGCCGCAATAAGTCTCGTAATGTTTTTATCACTAAAATAAATGCCGTGTAACTAGGGCCTCCCGTCAAGTAGACCGTTCGCCGGGTGCAAGTCTTTCGATTTGACGGCACGTCGGCGACTTGCACGTCGATGGGGATGAGATGCTGGTGATTGGGACAACACAACACCCAGTCCCTCATCATCATCATAATAATCATTTAAGACTGATTATGCCTTTCAGCGTTCAGTCTGGAGCATAGCCCCCCTTATAAAATTCCTCCATGATCCCCTATTCAGTGCTAACATTGGTGCCTCTTCTGATGTTAAACCTATTACTTCAAAATCATTCTTAACCGAATCCAGGTACCTTCTCCTTGGTCTGCCCCGACTCCTCCTACCCTCTACTGCTGAACCCATGAGTCTCTTGGGTAACCTTGCTTTTCCCATGCGTGTAACATGACCCCACCATCTAAGCCTGTTCGCCCTGACTGCTACACCTATAGAGTTCATTCCCAGTTTTTCTTTGATTTCCTCATTGTGGACACCCTCCTGCCATTGTTCCCATCTACTAGTACCTGCAATCATCCTAGCTACTTTCATATCCGTAACCTCAACCTTGTTGATAAGGTAACCTGAATCCACCCAGCTTTCGCTCCCATACAACAAAGTTGGTCGAAAGATTGAACGGTGCACAGATAACTTAGTCTTGGTACTGACTTCCTTCTTGCAGAAGAGAGTAGATCGTAGCTGAGCACTCACTGCATTAGCCTTGCTACACCTCGCTTCCAGTTCTTTCACTATGTTGCCATCCTGTGAGAATATGCATCCTAAATACTTGAAACCGTCCACCTGTTCTAACTTTGTTCCTCCTATTTGGCACTCAATCTGTTTATATTTCTTTCCCACTGACATTACTTTCGTTTTGGAGATGCTAATCTTCATACCATAGTCCTTACATTTCTGATCTAGCTCTGAAATATTACTCTGCAAACTTTCCATCGAATCTGCCATCACAACTAAGTCATCCGCATATGCAAGACTGCTTATTTTGTGTTCACATATCTTAATCTCACCCAGCCAGTCTATTGTTTTCAACATATGATCCATAAATAATATGAACAACAGTGGAGACAGGTTGCAGCCTTGTCTTACCCCTGAAACTACTCTGAACCATGAACTCAGTTTACCGTCAACTCTAACTGCTGCCTGACTATCCATGTAAAGACCTTTAATTGCTTGCAAAAGTTTGCCTCCTATTCCATAATCTCGTAGAACAGACAATAACTTCCTCCTAGGAACCCGGTCATATGCCTTTTCTAGATCTATAAAGCATAGATACAATTCCCTGTTCCACTCGTAACACTTCTCCATTATTTGTCGTGAGCTAAAGATCTGGTCCTGACAACCTCAAAGAGGCCTAAACCCACACTGATTTTCATCCAATTGGTCCTCAACTAATACTCGCACTTTCCTTTCAACAATACCTGAGAAAATTTTACCCACAACGCTGATTAAAGAGATACCTCTGTAGTTGTTACAATCTTTTCTGTTTCCATGTTTAAAGATTGGTGTGATTACTGCTTTTGTCCAGTCTGATGGAACCTGTCCCGACTCCCAGGCCATTTCAATTATCCTGTGTAGCCATTTAAGACCTGACATTCCACTGTACTTGATGAGTTCCGACTTAATTTCATCCACCCCAGCTGCTTTATTGCACTGCAATCTATTGACCATTTTCTCCACTTCCTCAAACGTGATCCTATTTCCATCATCATTCCTATCCCATTCTACCTCGAAATCTGAAACATTACTGATCGTATTTTCACCTACATTGAGCAACTCTTCAAAATATTCCCTCCATCTGCCCAAGGCATCCACAGGATTCACCAGCAGTTTTCCTGACCTGTCCAAAATACTTGTCATTTCCTTCTTACCTCCCTTTCGAAGACTGCTAATTACACTCCAGAATGGTTTTCCAGCAGCTTGACCCAATGTCTCCAACCTGTTTCCAAAGTCTTCCCAAGATTTCTTCTTGGATGCTGCAATTATCTGTTTGGCTTTGTTTCTTTCTTCAACATAACTTTCTCTGTCTACCTGAGTTCTCGTACGTAGCCATTTTTTATACGCCTTCTTTTTCCTTTTACAGGCTGCCTTGACTGTGTCATTCCACCAAGCTGTTTGCTTCCTCCTACTTTTACACACTACTGTTCCAAGACATTCTTTAGCCACTTCTAGTACTGTGTCCCTGTACCTTGTCCATTCCTTTTCCAATGACTGTAATTGACTACATTCAACTAACTGGTACCTTTCTGAGATCGCTGTTATGTACTTGTGCCTGATTTCCTTATCCTGAAGTTTCTCCACTCTTATCCTCCTACATATGGACCTGACCTCCTGCACTTTCGGCCTCGCAATCCCGATTTCACTGCAGATTAAATAATGATCAGTGTCATCAAAGAATCCCCTGAATACACGTGTGTCCCTCACAGCCTTCCTGAATACCAGATCTGTTATTATATAGTCAATGACAGATCTGGTTCCCCTGCTTTCCCAAGTATACCGGTGAATGTTCTTATGTTTAAAAAAGGAGTTTGTGATTACTAAGCCCATACTGGCACAGAAATCCAAGAGTTGCTGCCCGTTCCTGTTGGCCTCCATATCCTCTCCAAATTTACCCATAACCTTTTCATACCCTTCTGTTCGATTTCCAATCCTGGCGTTAAAATCACCCATGAGCAGAACACTGTCCTTGTCCTTTACTCTAACAACTACATCACTGAGTGCCTCATAAAAACTATCCATCTTATCTTGATCAGTCCCTTCACAATGCGAATATACTGACACAATCCTAATTTTCTTGCTAGACACTGTCAGATCTATCCACATCAGTCGTTCGTTTACATACCTTATTGCAACTACGCTGGGTTCCATTTCTTTCCTCATGTAAAGCCCTACACCCCATTGTGCTATTCCTGCTTTGACTCCTGACAAGTAGACCTTGTATTCTCCCACTTCTTCTTCTTTCTCACCCCTTACCCGAATGTCACTAACAGCTAAAACGTCCAGCCCCATCTTACTTGCAGCCTCTGCCAGCTCTACCTTCTTCCAAGAGTAGCCCCCATTGATATTAATAGCTCCCCATCTCATTACCATTTGTTTGCCAAGTCGTATCTTAGGAGTCCCTGGTTTGTCAGTTAGAGGTGGGACTCCGTCACCTCCAAAGGTCCGAGGCATTTTGCTCTGATTGTTGCCAGCATCATATTTAAAGTACCAGGGAAGCAGGTTGCTAGCCTTACTTGCCCCGAGTCCCATTGGGTTTTACCCCTAACGGCTGAGGGACTAACCGGTGGATTTGGTAGTCTTTGCCGTATGAGCACAAAGGTGACCACGACTCAGAATATGTCCGAGATGCCCAGCCTTATTCCAAAGTAACTGGTATCCCGACTGTCGAGACCACTTACTTGGCCACTCATACGTTGCCCGTGGTTCATGAACTAGGACATGACTACAGGAACCCACACCATGAACCACACCCAGTCCCTGAGCGGAGAAAATCTCCGACCCAGCCGGGTTCGATTCTCTGCTGGGTCGGAGATTTTCTGCGCTCAGGGACTGGGTGCACTTGAAGGTAGTAATGCTGGTATGCTGGTTAGCTGCGGCAGGTCGATCAGCATGGTGCACTGTCGCCTTCGTGTAGACAAGAGTAACCGTGGTTGTTTCCCCGTCATTTCTCAGTTTCTTGTTTTCTTTGGCTACAGCGATTAAGCAGTCTTCTATTGGTTCGACTGTTGCCTGATTACACCCACAACACGTGACCTCGTCGCTTACATGTTTAGTTACGTTGCACTCGCTGCTCTAAACTCGCTCATTACTGGAAACAGCTTTAGAAAAATGAACATTTCAACTAGATACTTTTCGGTGGATAGCTATAGTTCAAGTGATTCAAATCTGTGTGTACTACAGGTAAGTGGAGTGAGAATGTCTCTCTGCCGCTCCTCCATCTGCAGGAAAGGAGTTTTCATTAGCTTAGGGCACAGTGTCTTATGTTGCACTTCTTGCTTTGTGTATACATTAATATTGATACACGAGCAGCGAAAACACTTGCCATCAAGCTGTTGACTTAAGGTGCTTTTCAATACAGAGCAAAGATAGCAAAGGGAGTAGCAACCCAAGTTTTTATTGACGATGTTGAGATATCTGAGTTTCTTTCATAACAGGAGGATTTGAACCTTGATTCAGTCGTAACAACACTCCACGGAGTTAAATACATTAGCGAATCCTGATTACACAGAAACTTCGAAGTAGGCAGGCCTGTGTGAGGCACAATTCTTGTGTTTCTGACATCAGCAGTATTAAACCGCTCATTTCTATAAGGGGTAGGAACATTTCATTCCATTGTGAAATACCTGAAATTTTTGTAGTTTTGGAGATGTTTTTGAAGTACTTCTGAAGAAGCCGTGGTCAATAAATTTAAGAGAGTTGAAATGTGACGTGATCAGAGTGAAGGACACTGTGATACAGTGTTCAAAATTTGTAGAACGGACTGCTTTAATGTATTTGGAAAGTTGACAGCTATCTTAAAATTAGTTTAAGCTGTACCTTCGTCTATGGCATGTGGGCTACCGGCTTTATATCAACTAGACGTTTTAGGATCGGCCTTGCCAAGGCGATCGAGGAAATCCGTGCTCCAGTTAACTCTTCAGTCTGGTGTATTAGTATCATGGTCTCTCACAGCTGGACCGAAACTTGAACTATAACTTTCACAGTAACGACAGGACGCTGACTGATCAATTTAGCTACCATTGCTCGACGTCAGTACTGAAACAGGCTATTTGAATCTGTGAAAGATGGATTGATAGGTTAATCACTATAAGCAAAAACGTCTCGTAATGCTTGAAAGGTACGTATAAGGAGAAAGCCACCTACTTTGCTTGATAGGAACATTTTATAGATCAATTTGACGTATAGTATAAAAGAATCTTAGAGAAACGCTTTTCCTGCCACATACGTCATAAAGAAATTTCATTTACAAAAATAGTTTGTCAACTCGGTTATTTTGTTACGTATTAATTTACTGTGATATAATTTTCCATTGCATCAGTTTATGGGGCATTTGTGTAACAGGTCAATTGCAAAGACTTCATACATGTGTAAAGCTTGGACACAGGAAAGTATACATTGTCTTTGAGTATTAAGGACAGCATTGTTGAGTAAATCCGTGCATAGTAGACGGAATGGCAGTAGCGTGGAGGGCGAGTCGTAGTCGAGTCTTGGGCGAGATGTGATGGTGGTTGGTTGGCTTAGTTGAAGAGCTCTAGGTCAGAGCATATGGTTCCCTTTTGACTAAGAGAACTTTTTAGGAGTGGAGAATAGCTAAGAATGGAATATTATTGGAGGAGAGATTTTTTGGAATATTATTTTGACGCAGAAATTACTCAGTAAACAAAGTGCATTTGTTGCATTACTTTGCGTGCATTTAGCGATTATTGTAGTTTGTTAATTTTCATTGTTCAGTGATTTCCAGTGTTAGGTAAAGGAGGCGATTTGTCATTCATATTTCCAAGGTGTTAAGCACTTCTGTTAGTTAAAAAAGAGATTTTGATTTAATAATTAAAACTTATTGTACTTAAATAATACTTGGTATCTGTGATGGACAGATAGGTTAGAAAGAATGCGTAATTTTGTCTTCAATTTTGAGAAACTTAAAGAAGTTCTGGTTTCTTTTTTATAGTCACCCTCTCTCTTTTTATAACTGACACACATTTTGAATACGGTGAGTGGTAAGAACATTATTAGCAAAAGACCAGAGCGATGAATGAATAGGGACAGCGGTTAATTGTAGCACACAGTTCAGGGCTTTTCTCTTTCAGATTACACTGCAATACCATTTTTCATTGACGACTACGCCGGTATGGAACAGAGCAGAGCGTCCATTGGAGGTAAGACATTATCAGGGCCTAATTACATAACTCATTTTGATAGGAGATGTATTGAGATAGGGATACATACCTATACAGATGGCGGTAGTATTGCGTACACAAGGTATAAAACGGCAGTGCATTGGCGGGGTTGTCATTTGTACTCAGGTGATTCATATGATTACGGTCACGGGAATTGACAGACCTCGAACGCGAAATGATAGTTTGAGCTAGACGCATGTGATATTTCGTTTCGGAAATCCTTAAGGAATGCAGTATTCCGAGATCCACAGTGTCGAGAGTGTGCCGAGAATACTACATTTCAGACATTGCCTCTCACCACTGACAACTCAGTGGCTGACGGCCTTCACTTAACGACCGAGAGCGGCGCCCATGCCTGCAACGCCTCTCCTGAGCTCGTTACCGTATCGGTTGGAGTCTAGACGAGTAGAAAACCGTGTCCCGGTCAAATGATCCCTCATTTCAGATGGTAAGAGGTGGTTGCAGAATTTGAGTGGGAGCAGACCTCACGAAGCCGTGGACCCAAGTTGTCAAGAAGACGCTGTGCAAGTTCGTGGTGACTCCATAATAGTGTGGGCTGTATTTACAAGGGTCATCTGATTGTGTTTGGCTACTTGAACATCATTTGCAGCCCTTCGTGGACTTCATGTTTCCAAAAATGATGGAATTTTTGTGGATGACAGTGCGCCATCTCACAGGGCCACAATTGTTCGCGATTGGTTTGAAGAACATTCTGGAATATTCGAGAAAATGATTTGGCCACCCAGGTCGCCCGAAATGAATCCCATAGAACATTTATGGGACGTAATCAAGAGGTCAGCTCGTGCACAATTGTGTACAGCTATGGAGGCAGCATTGCTCAATATTTCTGCAGGGACTTCCAATGACTTATGGAGTCCCTGCCACGTCGAATTGCTGCACTACACCGGGGAAAAGGAGGGCCGACATATTGGAGATATCCTACGACTTTTGTCGCCTCAGTGTGTAACCACTGCGAGACAGAATTTCCACGACAAGGTTAGTTTCATCTAATACTGTCGATGTTCAGAGTTCCTTCCATTATAAATTTCCAAATTAAATAATTTTCATTTTATTAGATACTTCCGCATTTCCCCATATTTTTCATTGGATACTTTCACATTGTCATAGACACATTGGTGGTGTGCACTCTTGCGTTAGTCTGCATAAAATAACCGTAGCTCTTTCCGTTAGTTGTTGTTCTCTGAGAGACAGTTGCAGTACATTGCACACATACCTGTCAGAACTTGTAGTTTGATGGAATAATATAGATTCAATAATTTGTGTTCCACACCGAACTCTTGCTTCTGTACCAGGGGTCCTTAACGTATCTATTGAGGATTTTCATTACCCCTCTCTTGATTATTCTTCTAGTTCACGTCTCTCGAGAAATATAGCCATGATTCACCAGAAATAAGGAGCACTTAAGGATCAGCCTACTGCATGGAACGAGTACGATAAACAGCTGTGGTACTGACGTCGAGCATTAATATCTGAATTGGTCAGTCGATGTACTACCGTTACTTTAAAGGATTTCAACTTGAGCCTGTGCATGACACATGCTGCATACACAACACTGTGAAGTACTAAATGGCTCAACTATATTGTCCGATCTCTATACAGCAACACTCCTAATTCCCCTAGTTTCGTTAAAACTGATAAGCCACCTGCCGTAGTCCGAGGCAGAGGCCTACCCTGTGCTGGTTCCAGAACAACGTCAGACCCATTGCTTGAGTTGTACATGGCACACTCCATATGATACCAAAAACGAAATAATGAAAATGGAAGTGTAATACCCTGGAAGAACATGGAGGGCGGGCTACAGAACAGAAGGAATGTTGTATATAATTCTACATATACAGAGCGTTCGAAAATCCGATGCGCAAACTCACATATATGATGATAGAGACAACAAAAACGTATTTTGTTGATCACCCGGGTGTCGGATATGCATACTGAGTGAGTACGCAATATCCAGGAGGTCACTGGGTGCGACAGAATAAAACAGTGTGTTTCAGTCCTTTATTGTTCTGATCACTGTTGCAATAAATGTTCAAAATTATCATCAGTAACTTCAGTATAGAGCCGATATCGACGTAGTGGGGCGTCTTGTATTCGATTGTAAATGTGTGCCTTGTTCTGGATGCGACTGGCCGCTGCGAAAGTTCTTGCAACTAATTCCTCCCATTTCACAGTTATTTTCCAGGTAATCCCAGAGGTTAGGGAATCTTGCAGGCCAACATACAAGTTCTCCTCGGCAGATCCAACGATTGCTGAAAGAAACTGCTGGAGCTATGCGCACGGTTCTGCAAAGTGCCCTAGGGAACTGAAAAGGAGCAGCACCCACCTCTTGATACGTAGGGGTAGCTGGGTCAGTAACGTCGATAGGTGTGCTTGCAAGAAGAGTCTGTACATTGACCATTTGAGTCGAAAGGGCAAGATATATGTCTCAAGGAAGAGTTCGCGCGCGATATCGACTCACATGTTTACTGCAAAATGTCTCTGATGACCCCACATAAGTGTTCCATATCGGTCTTCATCCTCCTATACATGCGAGTTATAAGCCTTCCCGATTACATTTAACGATATCCGTAAGCAGAATATATCGAGGAAACTGTGGGTCTTCATTGGCCTGTTACTCTAGAGAAAAGCGCACAAATTCAAGCCGATACGGATAGGCGTCTGGTACCTGGACCTGTAGTCTGGTAGAGGGAAAGGATGAAGCAGCTGTTTACGCAAAATATTCCATATGAAACTACGATGAACACAAAGCTCAGTGGCAGTTGCTCGTGTATTTTCTTCGGGCTTGTTCTCAAAGGGTAACAGCACATCTTCAGCAAAAATCTCCACCTCCCGCAGCCGTATTTATCCCGTAAGGGAATGAGATCGCCAGTCTTTGTCTCCAAGCCATTTACGCTATACGACTTTTCAGCATAAGTAGGTAGGCGTGGTCTGCCTGCATTTGGTCTGCGTACGATCACTATGCCGGTAATGCCCTGTCGATCGTGGATTGTAGAAACTGTGTCATAATGCGAACATCTTCGTGCAGTGAAACGTTTGGTAAGCGAGTATTTCTTGCAACTGCACCATAAACTACATGCACATCTACGTGATTAGTCTGCTATTCAAAATACAGTGCCAGGCAGAGGGTTCAATGAACTACCTTCAAGCAGTCTCCACCGTTCCAATCTCGAACGGCGCGCGGGAAAAACGAGCACTTAAATTTTTCTGTGCGAGCCCTGATTTCTCTTATTTTATCGTGACGATCATTTCTCTCTATGTAGGTGGTTGCCAACAGAATGTTTGCGAAATAGCAGGAGAAAACTGGTGATTGGAATTTCATGAGAAGATCACATCACAACGAAAAAGGCCTTTGTTTTAATGATTGCCACTCCAATTCACGTATCATGACTGTGACACTATCTCCCCTATTTCGCGATAATACAAAACGAACTGCCCCTATTTGAACATTTCCGATGTCACCTGTCAGTCCCCCCTGATGTGGATCCCACACCGCACAGCGTGGTGTAAGCAGTCTCTTTGGTAGACTTGTTGCACCTTCTAAGTGTTCTGCCAATGAATCGTAGTCTTTGGTTTGCTCTACCCACAACATTGTCTATGTGATCGTTCCTACACTCCTGGAAATTGAAATAAGAACACCGTGAATTCATTGTCCCAGGAAGGGGAAACTTTATTGACACATTCCTGGGGTCAGATACATCACATGATCACACTGACAGAACCACAGGCACATAGACACAGGCAACAGAGTATGCACAATGTCGGCACTAGTACAGTGTATATCCACCTTTCGCAGCAATGCAGGCTGCTATTCTCCCATGGAGACGATCGTAGAGATGCTGGATGTAGTCCTGTGGAACGGCTTGCCATGCCATTTCCACCTGGCGCCTCAGTTGGACCAGCGTTCGTGCTGGACGTGCAGACCGCGTGAGACGACGCTTCATCCAGTCCCAAACATGCTCAATGGGGGACAGATCCGGAGATCTTGCTGGCCAGGGTAGTTGACTTACACCTTCTAGAGCACGTTGGGTGGCACGGGATACATGCGGACGTGTATTGTCCTGTTGGAACAGCAAGTTCCCTTGCCGGTCTAGGAATGGTAGAACGATGGGTTCGATGACGGTTTGGATGTACCGTGCACTATTCAGTGTCCCCTCGACGATCACCAGTGGTGTACGGCCAGTGTAGGAGATCGCTCCCCACACCATGATGCCGGGTGTTGGCCCTGTGTGCCTCGGTCGTATGCAGTCCTGATTGTGGCGCTCACCTGCACGGCGCCAAACACGCATACGACCATCATTGGCACCAAGGCAGAAGCGACTCTCATCGCTGAAGACGACACGTCTCCATTCGTCCCTCCATTCACGCCTCTCGCGACACCACTGGAGGCGGGCTGCACGATGTTGGGGCGTGAGCGGAAGACGGCCTAACGGTGTGCGGGACCGTAGCCCAGCTTCATGGAGACGGTTGCGAATGGTCCTCGCCGATACCCCAGGAGCAACAGTGTCCCTAATTTGCTGGGAAGTGGCGGTGCGGTCCCCTACGGCACTGCGTAGGATCCTACGGTCTTGGCGTGCATCCGTGCGTCGCTGCGGTCAGGTCCCAGGTCGACGGGCACGTGCACCTTCCGCCGACCACTGGCGACAACATCGATGTACTGTGGAGACCTCACGCCCCACGTGTTGAGCAATTCGGCGGTACGTCCACCCGGCCTCCCGCACGCCCACTATACGCCCTCGCTCAAAGTCCGTCAACTGCACATACGGTTCACGTCCACGCTGTCGCGGCATGCTACCAGTGTTAAAGACTGCGATGGAGCTCCGTATGCCACGGCAAACTGGCTGACACTGACGGCGGCGGTGCACAAATGCTGCGCAGCGAGCGCCATTCGACGGCCAACACCGCGGTTCCTGGTGTGTCCGCTGTGCCGTGCGTGTGATCATTGCTTGTACAGCCCTCTCGCAGTGTCCGGAGCAAGTATGGTGGGTCTGCCACACCGGTGTCAATGTGTTCTTTTTTCCATTTCCAGGAGTGTATTTAGGTTATTTGTAATTGTAATCCCTAAGTATGCAATTGAATTTACAGCCTTATGATTTGCGTGACTTATCGCGTAATCGAACTTTAGCGGATTTCTTTTAGTATTCATGTGAATAACTTCACACTATTCTTTATTCAGGGTCAATTGTCACTATTCGCACCCTACAGATAACTTACCTAAATCATTTTGCAATTCATTTTGCTCATCTGATGTCTTTACA
Organism: Schistocerca americana; assembly: GCF_021461395.2. NCBI lineage: Eukaryota > Metazoa > Arthropoda > Insecta > Orthoptera > Acrididae > Schistocerca > Schistocerca americana. Next base: position 673,759,764 of record NC_060122.1, read on the forward strand.
AGACGGTAAATGACAGCATCATCTGAAACAATCTAAGAGGGCTTCTCCTATGTCGTTAATATAGATAAGGAACAATAGAGGGCCGATAACACTTCCTTGGGGAGCGCCAGATATTACTGTTTTACTCGACGACTTTCCGTCTGTTACTAAGGACAGGAAGTCACGACTCGAGTGGCACAACTGAGGCGATATTCCATAGGCACGCACTTTGGTTAAAAGACGCTTGTGATGGCGGTGTCGAAAGCCTTCTGGAAATCTAGAAATATGGAACCAATTTGACATCCACTGTCGATAGCACTCATTACTTCATGAGTGTAAAGAGCTAGTTGTGTTTCACAAGAACGATATTTTCAGAATCCGTCCTGAGTATGTGTCAATAAATCGTTTTCTTCGAGGTACTTCATAATGTTCGAATACAGTATATCTTCCAAAAGCCTACTGCAAATCGACGTTAGTGATATGGGCCTCTAATTCAGCGGATTACTCCTATTTCCCATTTTGGGTATTGGTGTGACTTGAGCAATTTTCCAGTCTTTAGGTACGGATCTTTCTGTGAGCAAGCGATTGTATATAATTGTTAAATATAGAGCTATTGTATCAGCGTACTCTAAAAGGAACCTGACTGGTATAGAATCTGGACCGGAGGCCTTGCCTTTATTAAGTGATTTATTAAATGATTTAAGCTGTTTTGCTACACCGAGGATATATACTTCTACGTTTCTCATCTTGACAGTTGTCCTTGATTGGAATTCAGGAATATTTACTTCGTCTTCTTTGGTGAAGGAGTTTCGGAAAAACGTGATTAATAACTCTGATTTAGTGGCACTGTCATCAGTGACTTCACCGCTGATGTCGCTCAGTGGAGGTATTAACTGGGTCTTGCAACTGGTGTGCATTATGTATGACAAGAATCTCTTTGGGTTTTCTGCCAGATTCTGAGACAGAATTTCATTGTGGAAATTATTAAAAGCATCTAGCTTGAAGTAAGCGCTATATTTCGAACTTCCGCAGAACTTTGCCAATCTGGACTTTACGTTTTTCTTAAATTTGCCATACTTTTATCGTTGCTTCTGACTCGTTTTGTGTACTATTGGGGATCAGTACCATCACTTATTAATTTATGTGGTATATATCTCTCAGTTGCCGTCGATAGTATCTCTTTGACATCATTCCACATATTTTCTGCCCTTACATGATCAGATCGGAAGGAGTGAAGACTGTCTCTTATAAAGGCGTTAAGAGCATTTTTATAAGCTTTTTTTTAAATTGATGTACTATGCGTTTCTTTTTGATGGTTGTGGGTGTTACGGTATTCAGCCTAGTAACAGCTACCTTGTGTTCGCTTATCCCTACATTCGTCATGATATTACCTATTTGTCCAGGATTATTTGTTGCTAAGAGGTCAAGTATGCTTTCGCAATTATTTACTCCTCGGGTGGGCTCATGAACTAATTGTTCAAAATAATTTTCTAAGAAAGCATTCACTACAATTTCGGATGACTTTTTATGCCCGTCGCCGGCTTTAAGCTTATAATTTTTCCAGCATATCGAGGACAGATTGAAGTCACCACCGACTATAATTGTGTGAGTGGGGTACCTATTTCAAAGGAGATTCAAGTTTTCTTTGAATTGTTCAGCAACTATATCTTCTGAGTCGGGGGGTCGGTAAAACGATCCAATTAATAGTTTAGTCCGACTGTCAAGTATAACCTCTACCCATACTATTTCACAGGAACTATCTACTTCAGTTTCACTACAAGGTAAACTACTTCTGACAGCAATAAATATACCACCACCAACTATATTTAAAATATCCTTTCTGAACACTGTTAGGTCGCTTGAAAAAAATTTCATTTGAACTTATTTCCGGCTTTAGCCAGCTTCCCGTACCTATTACTATTTGAGCTTCAGTGCTTTCTATTAGGGCTTGGAGCTCTGGTTCTCTCCCACCACGGCTACGACAATTTACGACTACAATACCGATAGTTTCTACAACTACCTTACTGCGTTTTACCTGCTCCCTTTTAGACGGACACCCATTCTGTGGTTTTCTGAGACCCTGTAACCTAAAAACCCGCTTAGTCGCACACAGCCCCCGCTACCCGTGTAGCCACTTCCTGTGTGTAGTGGACTCCTGACCTATTAAGCGGAACCCGGAAACCCACCACCCGAGAGCGCAAGTCAAGGAATCTGCAGCCTACACGGTCACATAACCGCCTGAGCCTCTGATTCTGAACCTCCACTCGGCTCTGCAGCAAAGGACCACAGTCGATTCTATCGACGATGCTGCAGATTGTGAGCTCCGCCCTAAAGTCGCAAGCAAGACTGGCAGTCTTTACCATTTCCGCTAGCAGCCCGAAACCAGAGGGAATCTCCTCCGATCCAAAGCCACACACGTCATTGGTACCGACATGAGCCACCACCTGCAGTTGGCTGCACCTTGTACTTGTTCCAGAAGCACCCTTTCCACATCCGGAATGACTCCCCTCGGTATGCACACGGATACCTCGCAGTTCTCTCCAGGCGTAGCACTCCATATTATTTAAGCGATAGTCAAGAAGGCCCTGAATGCTGTTAACTGGAAGAATGCCAAAGTCAGGAAGTCATAGCGACTACGTAGGTCATATGAACCTTCCTGTAAAGATTCTTGAAGAAGATACTGATTTGCCACAGGTGCACTTAGGCATGTATAGCGCTCAGTCAATGTGCCTTTTGGATGCCTGGCTACTTAACAAAATATTTTTGTTGTTGGTGCCGTCATACTAGTTGTTAGTTTGAACATAGAATTTCTGAACATACTTCATACTCCACAAGCCTGTGTACAGTGCGTGGTGGAGGACAGCTGATATGACATTAGCGATCTTCTGCCCAATTCCATCTGCATACTGAATGAGGGAAAAAGGTCTATACGGTTCTGTAAGTAACCCAAATTATTTTACTCATGATCTCTACACGAAATATATGATTGTGGCAGCAGAATGGCTGTCACTTCCCCGAATATACGTTCTCTCTATTAACTCAACAGGTTTTCGTAAAAGAAAAAGAAAAAATGTCGCCCTTTTTGCAAAGATTGCCATTTCATTTCCCCAAACATTTGTATTATACTTTCTTAAGGTCCACACCGAACTTCTAAATTCATTGGGTGTCGGTAGCAATGCCAACTTGATAAGGAGTCTAAACATTGCACCCACACTCCAGAGTTGGTTACAATAGCGTCTTCATTGCCATTTCATTTAGAGATCCATTGCACCTTCAGACAATCATTCCAACAATTTCCTTTCGTTCACCTACCATAATATTGATTTCATATGGCCATTCCACATCGCTCTGTTGAAACGTGTCAGAGTCGTTTCATCAAACTTGCATTTTAATCATCTTGCGTATTTGTATTTGTAATTTTCGTGTTGCACATCACTTATTCAGTTTACCAGCAGCCTATGGAGAAGGAATGAACCATGTGTTAGTTTATTTTGGTTATAAACATTCCCATGAATCCTATAAGTGATCACGAGTGAGTGAATACGTGTATCTGGAATTCGAACATTTCTGCAGACAACCACGTTTAGCGTGCACCCCACGCCGACCTAATCTCGTAGGAAGGTTTAGGAAAGAACGAAGGTTGGGAGCAGAGTCGCAGATAAATTTCAGGCTCGAACTTTGTCGTGTGATAGATATAATGGAACCTCTCTACCCACCACATGTTTTCGTTCTTCGGCAGGCACAACGTTTCTCTCTCTGATGGCTCCTGGGTAAGTTTACACACATGCTCTTGCAAGGTGTCTTGTTCGGTAGAGGTTACAGGTATCTCAATGTAATAGTTTAGTTACAGAAGTGTTTAATCTGTTGTATTTGGCCCCGATTATGTTACGCAAATGCTTCAAGAGCCTCTATTTTGATTCTCTCATGTAATTTGGTCCTTGAGAGTAGTCTGATGTTCACTGCTTTGTCTGATCTTGAACAATCATGTGCGTGGCCATGTTCGATGCCTTAAGCTTTACGGAATCAACCTTTGATAAATTTGCCTGTTATTAACTCACGTATTGAGCGGAAAATGTCAGTGAATTTTAACATTATTTTCTTGGTGATCCATTATTCCTGGTGCTAGGATCTATGTCCATTAGAACCCCATGCGTTCGGGATCTCACAGCTACTTAGTTGCGTTATTATGCGTCTTGTGCATACATTAAATTTTGTCCCAAACGAATATGTATGTACGCAGAGAATTACTACCCATCAATAATTTTTTATGATTTTAAACAAAATGTCGGCGACTGCATGCCTTTGATTTAACAATACCTGCGGCAGCCTTTTCTCGTTCTATGCTTGCCTTGCTAGTGGTAGAGAGTGGAACAAATCGTTGTCCGTCTCTTTTTGTTATTGTACGAATGTCCGCCAGCTTAGCTGAGTGGACAGCACACCGGCTTGTCATGCCGAGGGCCTGGGTTCTGTTCCCGGCTGCGTTGGAGATTTTCTCCGCTCAGGGACTGGGTGCTTGTGTCGTCTTCATCATCATCATCATTTCGTCCTCATCGAGGCGCAAGTCGCCGAAGTGGCGTCACCTCAAAAGACTTTCACCAAACGATCGGGTCTAACCGCCGGGAGGCTCTCGGCACCCGACATTTAATTTCATTTCATTGTGCGAATGGTCGAGAATTGTGTGATTGTACTCGCCAGTACGAACATCGATGTCACTGATTCAGGTCTGAATCCAATCCCAGCGATACACAAACCCATGTAGCTCCACATTAATATGAGGTGAATGAAACGCATATTCGATTATTCATACATGTGTGCCTCGGTTTGAACCATGAATTCTGTTTGATAAAATAATGTACTCCAAACCGTGGTTGGTGGCATTCCGATGTATTCGCTTGGATAACATCAGCATTTCCGATAAAAGGATTTTAAGACTTCGTTCCTGATTTTGCCAGCACACGTACTGTTACCCATCCACCTATCTGTACCTGCACCCAAAACATCAATACACATGCAGTACTACAACCGATGTAAAACAAACAATGAATAAAATTAAAGAGATAAAATATGAGCAAGGTAAATGCGATTTCCGTTAGGCTCTTTTTTGGTTAGACTGGCGTTATCCTTTGTGCAAACTCATAGGTTAATTTACTCTTTGGGCCAAATCTGTTGTGCCACTAGTTATTTGATGATACATGCATGTTAACCAGCGAATGTGACGTGACAGGAGGCACACATGTTTGTCAATACTTCCAGTGAAATATACACCCTTCCCTTCCAAGTAGCAAGCCTGCGTAGGACTATTTCCATAGAAGCAATCGCAATTTTTGCCCCACCGTTTTTACTGTTTACTTTCATCCCTAAGTATTTAAACGATGTGAGGTGCTGCAGATATTCACCACTAATCTTGCATCAAACTGTGTCGGGTTTTTCATGTTGTTATTGACATTATTTTTATTTTTACACCTGTAAAGAGAGATATCATTCAATACACGTAATGGAAGTCTTATTTATGTCACTTGGCATTTATTTACGTTTATCGAACTGCGATACTATTCTGCAGACACCAGCATCGACAGATAAGAAACCGGCAGTGCTACTGACACTGTATAGTAAACCGTTTGGATACATGATGGGTCCTACTACGCTTCCCTCGGATATTCCCGACCTTTAATTTCTTCCAACTGAACGTTTTCCACCCAGTAAAACATATTGGGTTACACGTTTTTTTTAAAGAGTAAAGCACCATTTGACTGTGTTTTATTATATTTATCTTCTATATTATCTAGATTTCGGTTTTTATGCCATTATCAAGTACAAAGCTAAACGTTGTCAGATCATTAATAATTGATGACAATGTGCTTGATAGTGGCATAAAAGCCGAAATCTAGATAGTACAGAAGATAAATACAGGGTGTTACAAAAAGGTATGGCCAAACTGTCAGGAAACATTACTCACACACAAATAAAGAAAAGATGTTACGTGGACATGTGTCCGGAAACGCTTAATTTCCATGTTAGAGCTCATTTTAGTTTCGTCAGTATGAACTGTACTTCCTCGATTCACCGTCAGTTGGCCCAATTGAAGGAAGGTAATGTTGACTTCGTTGCTTGTGTTGACATGCGACTCATTGCTCTACAGTACTAGCATCAAGCGCATCAGTATGTAGCATCAACAGGTTGTGTTCATCACGAACGTGGTTTTGCAGTCAGTGCAATGTTTACAAATGCAGAGTTGGCAGATGCCCGTTTGATGTATGGATTAGCACGGGGCAATAGCCGTGGCGCGGTACGTTTGTTACGTTTGTATCGATACAGATTTCCAGAATGAAGGTGTCCCGACAGGAAGACGTTCGAAGCAATTGATCGGCGTCTTAGGGAGCACGGAACATTCCAGTCTATGACTCGCGACTGGGGAAGACCTAGAACGACGAGGACACCTGCAATGGGCGAGGCAACTCTTCGTGCAGTTGACGATAACTCTAACGTCAGCGTCAGAGAAGTTGCTGCTGTACAAGGTAACGTTGACCACGTCACTGTATGGAGAGTGCTACGGGAGAACCAGTTGTTTCCGTACCATGTACAGCGTGTGCAGGCACTATCAGCAGCTGATTGGCCTCCACGGGTACACTTCTGCGAATGGTTCATCCAACAATGTGTCAATCCTCATTTCAGTGCAAATGTTCTCTTTACGGATGAGGCTTCATTCCAACGTGATCAAATTGTAAATTTTCACAATCAACATGTGTGGGCTGACGAGAATCCGCACGCAATTGTGCAATCACGTCATCAACACAGATTTTCTGTGAACGTTTAGGGAGGCATTGTTGGTGATGTCTTGATTGGGCCCCATGTTCTTCCACCTATGCTCAATGGAGCACGTAATCATGATTTCATACGGGATACTCTACCTGTGCTGCTAGATCATGTGCCTTTACAAGTACGACACAACATGTGGTTCACGCACGATGGAGCTCCTGCACATTTCAGTCGAAGTGTTCGTACGCTTCTCAATAACAGATTCGGTGACAGATGGATTAGTAGAGGCGGACCAATTCCATGGCCTCCACGCTCTCCTGACCTCAACCCTCTTGACTTTCATTTATGGGGGCATTTGAAAGCTCTTGTCTACGCACCCCGGTACCAAATGCAGAGACTCTTCGTGCTCGTATTGTGGACGGCTGTGATACAATACGCCATTCTCCAGAGCTGCATCAGCGCATCAGGGATTCCATGCGACGGAGCGTGGATGCATGTATCCTTGCTAACGGAGGACATTTTGAACGTTTCCGTAACAAAGCGCTTGAAGTTACGCTGGTACGTTCTGTTGCTGTGTGTTTCCATTCCATGACTAATGAGATTTGAAGAGAAGTAATAAAATGAGCTCTGACATGGAAAGTAAGCGTTTCCGGACACATGTCCACATAATATGTTTTCTTTCTTTGTGTCTGAGGAATGTTTCCTGAAAGTTTGGCCGTACCTTTTTGTAACAGCGTGTATAGAAATACACACTCCTTTAAAAATATTGCATGACTGTGGCTCAACTCCATCGAAAGCTTTGTACTGGGTTCTAGTAGCCAAAAATTCATCGAACCCATCACACATTAGTGAAGATGCTTCGAGTCGTATCTTGATTGATAACTGAAACTGTAATGCAATGTCAAATTCTTTCCAGATATCTGAGAATATAGAGTCTACCGGGTGAGCTGCATCTACTGTTCGCAATACACCATACTCGAAGAAGCCCAATCTCTAAAACGAGCAGAGATTCCTGAATGTCAGTCGTATAAAGTTTGCAAAATTTGAACTGCTCGAGAAATTACTTCCAAGAACATATTGTACCGAAGTCTCTATAGCTATCCATCCTAGTCGCATTACCAATGGACAGAATAAAATGAAAATTAAAACCGTGTCTACAGTCACAAATTCGCACTCCTTATGCAATTACGAGTTCTATGGTAGAGAAAATGGGCTGTATACCCTTTAATTAAACAGTTAGCAAATTTCATCTGCTTATTTACCCATTAAAAGTAGTTCTCCCGAGCCTTCTGAACCGACCGATAGCTTGTCTAAGTAGAGGACTGTCGAATGGCACGGGTGGAGCAATTTTCGTGATCACAATCATTTAATTCATAAAATACACAAGATGGTGTAAATATACAGAAATTCTAGTAACAGAAATTCAAGCCGAAACAATGGTTACGAGTAGAGACACAGGCGCTTTCCGCGGGCATAGCGTTGTCACCGCTCGGTCCGTACGTCGGCCAGTCGAACCGACCCTTAGCAGTTGGCCGCAGGGGACCTTTTGCTCTCTGACGAAGCACACAATGTGCGGGATCCGAGGTAGCAAAACTGCTGAGAGATGCCCTCTCGGCATCTATTTGTTGCAGTTCTTGGTTCGTGACCAGCAGACGCGGGATAGTTGCCACCCTACCAGCGGTACGTTTCCTTGTTTCCATCACCTTGGATGTAACAGCGCACGATTACGTTCAGTTTTAGCCAAGACTTTCGCGGAAGAATACTCGTAGCACATCTGTTCGTGATTAAGCTGCAAATGCGCTCTTTGCCCGTGAGAAATTAGCTCCACAATATCTACGAGGGATATTTCATAAATAGCGCACAAGTTGGTATTATTATGGATTGTTTGATGCTACCACAGTTAATATTACGTCAAATGTGGGTTGGTAGTTTGAGGAAGAAGTTTGTGTTCTTGTTTTTTCTCTATTTGGTGAGAGGTAGAAATGGACCCTGCAAGGGTCTCGGGTACTGTGACTGCTGAAGACAAGAGGTCGTACATCAAGATCGGAACTTCACCCGGCAAAAACCCGACAGAAATAACAGTTAGTTAAGTGAAGTTTGTGGTGAATTTACAGTAGACCGCAGTACAGTTCCATGTTGGGTTAATCGTTTTTGTGGTGGTCGTATGAGCTTAGACAATAATTGAAGACCCGAAAGGCCAAAAACATCAACTGATAAACGAAGTGTGAAACTTATAGCGGATACTGTTAAAAAAAATCACATTGCGACTTGTGGGGAACTCTCTGAAGCCACGGGAATTCCACGAACATAAGTATTCCGTATTCTGACATGTGATTTGAATAAGAGAAAAGTTTCCGAGAGGTAGCTTCCTCACTGTTTGACAGCACAATAGAGTACCATGGGGTACAAGTGTTACAGCACTTCATGTAAACCTGCGCAGGAAAATGCACAGAATCCAGCCTCAGTTGCTCGAGGCTCGGCCACTCATTCTCCACGACAATGCTCGCCCGCATATCGGATCGGTAATGTTGTAACCCAAAAACTGCGCGAATACGGATGAGACGTGTTACCGCATCCTCTGTACAGCTCAGACACGAGTCCACCGATTCGACTTGTTCCCGACGCTGAAAAAACCTAAGCATTGACGTCGTTATCTTATTCTGGAAAAGCTCTCTACCAGCGTTACCCGAGCTATTGACAGATGAACAGAAGTGGTGTACTGGAGGGAATAACAGAACGTCCGAGACGTTGGGATTCAGTCGCAGAGAAGCAGGGAGACTATATTCAAGGACTGTAGAGAGGTAATGAAAAAAACGCTAAAGTAAAAAAAAAAAAACGTGCGTATTATTATGAAATGTGCCTCGTACAGTGCTAGGACGACTGCCTCTACCTGATCGCAAAACGCGTCTATTTCTCGAAGCTTTTGCCCTTCTATTTCCATGTCCAAGCGAATAGGCGCAAGAAGTTCCACTTGTGAAGCATTTTCCATAATGGTTGTAGGGTCTGTGTCATAAAAGCAAAGTGGAAATGTTCGGACTTTTTTGTTGTTTGCGCGATTCCTGTTAACTGGTGTTGCTTGAGGCACTGCATCTAGATGTGAACTTTTGGGTAAGGAAGGTACCAATGGCATGCTCTTCTTAGTCTTTCCTTCCCTGGGAAGGATATCCTCAACTTGTGAAGCTCTCAGCAGTGAAACACTTGATGCCAGAACATACTGACTCAGCCCGATTTCGACTAATTTCTTCCTTTCATCGTTTGTTATCATTCTTCTGCACTTTCCAGAATGCTTCTTGCAAAGCGACCCACGGAACAGCCGCACGTAATTGCCGACCTCCGATCCAATGCAGTAATATTTCCCATTTTCTTCAACTTGAAAAATAATAGGTTCGTCACCGTAAGTCCTAATAGCCATTTATGGCTCATTACCTTCGCTCGTGATTGAAATACCGGAGATTCTTCTCTAATGTACTTCATCAGCACTCTCTCTAGGGACTGGACTAGTTACCATTATTTCTCTTGCGTTTTACGTTTTACACTGGATTTTTGCCCACAGCAAGCATGCGGGTCACCTGTGTCGTCCAAATTTGTGCATTGGCTAGTTCCTGCCTTCTTGTTAACGAGAATGCCTAACATTTCTATGTGTTTTCAAGAACATATACAGTTTTACTTAAACTGTCTGAATGTTACTGGTCTGCAGTCTCCTTCTGTTTCCTTCATTAATCAATTAATATTAATCGGCAATTGCAATTCCTGCTAGACGTGAAGGAGCCTGATGCTACCACGGTCCAGGGAGCAGGAGACTATCAGGTGAGGTCATTTTAATGATGGTAGGGAAGACGGTAACAGGCAGAAGATACCGCTTCCGCAATCCATACGAAGCTAACGATCTACAGAATGAAATGACAAAAGTGCTAGTTCATATGCGAAAATACTATTTATTGTGGGTAATTAGAATTTTAAAGGCAGATACACTCTAATGCATGCGTATTAACTGCCATTTGGGTTGTGAAATGTGACTCATCTTAATAAATTCAGAGTGAATAGAAAGTTATTGTAGAACTGGAAGTACGTTTGAAGTCAGTTGATTGAGAGTTGTGCATAATGTTGCTCGTTGCTCCCTTTTCTCATCAGCGCCACAAATTAGATGGGATGACAGCGGTGAAATGCTAAAGTAATAAAAACAAAGATTGTGGTGTCAGTTTCATGTTTGAGAATTGTCAAGAACAGCAAAGTGAACGAGGATATCGGGAAGGATGGCATGTGAGGCCTTGGAGGCAAACTGAGAGAAACGGAAATCTATGTCACAGGACGGAATTTCTACATCGCTGCTACCTGATTTCGACCGTGCCCCCAGAATAAGTAAACTGCTGACAAGGTGTGCCGCATCGTGAAAGACTTATTTTTAAAATTTCGGTATAACCTTTTTCAAAAGGAACCGGAAACATTGAATTCCACCATATACGTCGCACGCAGTAATCCTGACTGCCAATCACAGAAATTCGGGCTTATTAACTAGCATACCGACAGTCGTCATTATTTCCCAAGATCATCAGCGAATAAAATATCCATTACACAGCTGTCGCTGACTTGGGCTTGTGGTGTAGAACAGTGTCAGTAAAGTCCCACTTCGGTCCCCAGCACTAGCTGCACCACCTCGGTGCAGACATAGTCCTCTGAGTTCAAATGGTTCAAATGGCTCTGAGCACTATGGGACTTAACATCTATGGTCATCAGTCCCCTAGAACTTAGAACTACTTAAACCTAACTAACCTAAGGACATCACACAACACCCAGTCATCACGAGGCTGAGAAAATCCCTGACCCCGCCGGGAATCGAACCCGGGAACCCGGGCTCGGGAAGCGAGAACGCTACCGCACGACCACGAGCTGCGGACAGTCCTCTGAGGGAAAGCTGCTAAATTAGATAACACAAAGTGCGAGTCAATGGGATCAGGTTCTCGCGTATGTTGTGGCTTACTAAAGACACAGTTATAAGTGCGAGCAAAGATAAATGTAAGTCCAAGTGTCGAAATGTGAGCGTTTTCAGAACTACGATTTTAACTTTTATCTCTTAGGATATATCGAAGGTAATGAACTGGCTTATGAACTCGTTAAGTAGGCTACTGTCAACGGGTTGCTACTGAATGTTGAACACTTGTTGAAGAATTTAATCGCCTTGTAAAGGAGAGAGCAGTCTGAGTGGCAAGAAGAAGGGAACTTTACATCCAGCTTGAAGAGAAAACATTGCACAGATATATGATCTGCAATTCCACCACAGCCATGCCTTGCTTCTTATAACTGCCACAAAAAGGGATTATCCAGTATTATCAGGATGAGAGTCATTCGTGACAGTTTCCCAGTCCCTGTGCACAGGATTCATTTGTTATACTGCGACAGACATACGCCGGGAGATATTAGCAATATTATTCTCATTTGAAAAAGCACAGTGCACGCAGAGATGAGTTATAGATAAACTGTAAGTGAATGACAGCCGACTTCCACCGAATCTCTCCTATGCACCGACAGTTGACGAAAATAATGTGTATTTTTGAGGTGTGTTTTCCCAGTGTACGTTCATCTGTGACTGTATCATATTAATCTGTTATTATTATTCATTTGCAATGGATTGTGAACAATAAATTGTAACTGTCATGTTAATGTGTAGAATTGTAAGCATTCTGTGTTTTAAGTGGTAGTTTAGCTCGTATTTATTTTATGCCATACCTGTATCATTTATGGCTTAATGTTTTGTTGACCAAGACCAAATAACGTTACAAAGATACATACAACTAAGGATAAGTTGCAGTATGACACCACTTCATTCCTGTTTGTAACTACTCTTGTATTGTAAAACCCCAAAGTTCCATGTAAAACGACAGATTTTAGGTAAGTCACAGAGAACGGAGCCCACACACATGGCTCTTTTTATGCAGATCGACATTAAAGTTTCGACAGACAAAATGAAAAAAACAAGCAAAAACAGGGAACCCATCAGTGTATTTTTGGAAGTCAAAATCAGCAGCTCCTCTTAAATTACGAAGCAGGTTACTTGGTAGTCAAGTGGTTGCAACAAAGAAAGACTTTTGGTAATCATTTTCAGAGGGATCTACAAATAAATTAGACTATAAGTTTTGAGTTTGCAGTCGACTGTTGTCGATTGGACGACACATATGTGACACAGTGATTACCAAAGACTAAATGAAAGAATCCTTCAGACGGTGTATAACGAGGACAGGTCTTAATTGGAGAGGTTAACGTAAACAGGGTAGTAAATTACTAATATTTATCTCACTCAGAAATGTATGGCAACGTTAAAGAGTTGCAATGTGAACTATGTTGTAGGCATTTCATGTATTGTGATTCAACATAAAGATGTATAAAGAACAACAAGATATTACTTATAAATGTTATTTATTAATGTTTCAAAATACAAAATGAATCAATCAAAGTGAGTGAAAAAGTGCTACAATCACATATTTACAAGTTAAGTAATATTTTACTCGTAGAGTAAAATTCTTACTACATCAGTGACATCTCTTCCTAAAACTCACAAAAACTGTGACGGTTTGGAAAGGTCATATTGAATAATAAATTAGAAAAAGCAAGAACAATGTTGCCAAGAGTTGTTTGCATTAAAAAGAGATAAAGCGGAGAAATAAGGAAATATGGCAGTGTTAATGTCATACAGGGAAAGAATAAACGAATCAGATGCAGAAATGTTACGGAAAATTATGGAGTTGAGGTCATTCCACCACAAATGTCATGTACTCTTAAAGTGAGTTCTGTACCTTTACGTATCTCGTAAGTGCAGGGAGCCACTAATATCGAATTAGTCTACCATTTCAAAGCAGTCTGCGGTAAATGTTCGTGTCCATCTCGAGCGTGCTTCAGGCAGATTCCTCGGGCCAGTCTTCCTTGATGAAATCGGCCGCCCTCTCGGCCAACATGACGATGGACGAGATGGGGTTGGAGTTGGGTATGTACGGGAAGACGGAAGCGTCAACGACGCGCAGCCCAGCCACGCCGTGCACCCGGAAGCGCGGGTCTACGACGGCGGAGTCGTCGGTGGCGGGCCCCATCTTGCAGGTGCCTCCCTGGTGGTTCTCGGCGCCGGTGCTGTAGCGCACCACGCACGCCCAGTACTCGTCTGACGCGAACTCGTAGTCCTCGCAGCCGGCCGTCACCGTCGTGTCCAGCTCGAAGCCCCAGCGTTGCATCGCCTCCGTCCGTGTCATGTTGATCACCAGTTTGATGCCCTCGACCAGTATGTCCACATCGATCTGCTCAGAGAGGTAGTTGGGATAGAAGAGCGGGTAGTCGAGAGGGTTGGAGCTGCGTAGTTTCATGTAGCCCTTGCTACGTGGCATGATGTTGGTCGGTCGCGCGTCGATATATCGGCGGCCACAGTCCACGTTAACCTCTCCACTGGTGCATTCCTCCGCTAAGCCTGAGCGAGAGCAAGCCGCATTGAAACCGTCGAAGAAGATCTGCAGGTCGGGCACGCCATCAGTTGCGTACTTGGAAAGCATGAAGCCAGTTGTCTGTGTCAGACCTGTACCTGACATGGGGCCAGTGCGATTGGTGACGAATTCGTTGAGCACTTCTGTCGTCAGAGATTCGTACGAAGTATTGTTGATGTAGAAAGCCACATAACCTGACACGTGATTGTGTAGATTCTGTCCAACAGACAAGTTCTTCAGCGGCGTTATGCCGACATCCTCGAGGTCTGCCTGTGGCCCGACACCAGAAAGCATGAGTAACTGAGGAGAGCCTATGGCGCCGGCACTCAGGATGACTTCGTTGTTTGCTCGTACAGTGTGTAGGTTGTTGTTCTCGTCGAGAAACTCCACGCCAGTCGCAGTAAGGGTGTCAGGATCGATGAGAACTCTGGTAACGTGAGCATTTATTCCAACGTGCAGATTTGGGTTGCTGGCTGCAGCAGGCCTTAGGTAGAGCGCGGGTGTACTGCCTCGTAGACTGTCTTTCACCATCATCTGCGCTATGGCGACGCCCGTCTGGTTGCTGCCGGAGAGGTCTCCCGTGCGGTAGCCGAGCTCTATTCCCGCCTCCACGATGGTCTCAGCGAGCTGCGGATGGCTGGCGAAGCGCTGCACCACGAGCGGTCCTCCCGTGCCGTGGTAACCTTCGTCCATCTCGTCGGCCTCCAGGTTGTTCTCCGCTTTTATGAAGTACGGCAGCACGTCGTCGTAGCCCCAGCCCTCGTTACCAGCCGCTTCCCAACCGTCGTAGATGCTTCGGTGGCCTCGTGTGTACATCATGCCCTGCATGGCGCCGGTGCCGGCCACCATTTTGCCCCGCGGCCAGCTGCAGACGCCTCCTGTACTGAGGCACGCCTGCTCCTGCACCTCTGTCGTGTAATTCCAATCGAGCACCGTGTTCACTGCTGCTACCGCGAATGTCTGTGGAAGAAATATATTTTGTTTTATGTTGTTGGTCATAAGCATCTCCTGAGACAACTGAAACAGATTTGTGTAAGAACTTACGTAAAACACATTGTACCTGACAATCTAATATCGAATAATACAGTTATTTTGTGTCATTGAGAGAGAAAAGATAAACAACAGTATAAACATAATAGTTAAGTCAGAGATGATATTGTGACTATCTTCTGGCTATTCCATTGCATCCAAAATGGAAAGCTTAAGCAGTTTATTAATATGGCTCTACCACCTGACAGATAGTCCGTGCTATGGGTACAAAAACCGCCTGGGTGAAGGGACCCTCAGTTATACCTGCAGATTCCAGTCACTTAAAACGTCTTTGATGATTCTGTAAGTTATACAGGGTGTTACAAAATGGTACGGCCAAACTTTCAGGAAACATTCCTCACGCACAAATAAAGAAAAGATGTTATGTGGGCATGTGTCTGGAAACGCTTAATTTCCATGTTAGAGCTCAATTTAGTTTCGTGAGTATGTACTGTACTTCCTCGATTCACCGCCAGTTGGCCCAATTGAAGGAAGGTAATGTTGACTTCGGTGCCTTTACAAGTACGACACAACATGTGGTTCATGCACGATGGAGCTCCTGCACATTTCAGTCGAAGTGTTCGTACGCTTCTCAACAACAAATTCGATGACGGATGGTGATGTGTTGGCAGAAGAGCCAACACCGTTTTGCTAGAGGAGGCCGAAATGCACGCGTTTAATCTCAAGCAGACTGGCGTGAGGTCTGGAACAGGTAAAGGAGTTATACTATGAAGAAAAGAACGTTGCGGCTGGAATACTTAACTTTAATCCGTAATTGGAGAACATCGCTCTTGATGATACATAATTACAATCTCAATATAAACTGGTAATGGCGCCTTGCTAGGTCGTAGCAAATGACGTAGCTGAAGGCTATGCTAACTATCGTCTCGGCAAATGAGAGCGTATTTGTCAGTGTAGCATCGCTAGCAAAGTCGTCTGTACAACTGGGGCGAGTGCTAGGACGTGTCTCTAGACCTGCCGTGTGGCGGCGCTCGGTCTGCAATAACTGACAGTGACGACACGCGGGTCCGACGTATACTAATGGACCGCGGCCGATTTAAAGGCTACCACCTAGCAAGTGTGGTGTCTGGCGGTGACACCACAGATGGATTGGTAGAGGCGGACCAATTCCATGGCCTCCACGCTCTCCTGACCTCAACCCTCTTGACTTTCATTTTTGGGGGCATTTGAAAGCTCTTGTCTACGCAACGCCGAGACGCAATGCGTCTCACATGCCCGAGGGAGGATTCGAACCTCCGGCGGGGAGGAGCCGCGATACCTGTGACAAGATGCCTCAGACCAAGCGGCTACCCCGCGCAGTACTGAGGTAGTGCTAGCGATCGTTTCACAACTCGTTGTCATTTTACTTTGGATTCTACGAATCGGAGAGGTAGGTTATCTACGTCGAAATTTGCATCAATACAAACCACTGTGAAATACATGGCTGAAGGTACTTCCCGTTGTAATAGTTATTGGTGCTTCTTCCTGTTCTTTACACTGATGGAAAATGGGAGTAATTATTGCTAAATCCCCCTTTGGGCACTGTAATTAGTCTATTAGCTCTGAGATCCCATTAGGAGTGATACATTGGGAGTTATAGTATATTCCTAGATTTTGAAACTTCGAAAGTTTATGTCTATCTTCAAGCGTCTGCCAGGTCTTTTCTTTTCTTGTCTCCCTGACGCTGTCACATGGATCAAACAAACTGTGACCATTCAAACTACTCATCTTAAAATAGAAACGGAACGTTTCGGGAGATGGGTTCCTATTCAAAATATTGTGTACTCACTCTCGCTCTAAAATTCGTAGTAACTTGTAATAGGGATTTCCGAACACACTGTGTAATGTATGATGCAGTTGTTGTTGTGGTCTTCAGTCCGGAGACTGGTTTGACGCACTCTCCATGCTATTTAAGCACACAGTAAAGCTACATGCCATCGGGAAAAATTACGGCTGTAGTTTCCCCTTGCTTTCAGCCGTTCGCAGTACCAGCACAGCAATGCCGTTTTGGTTAGTGTTACAAGGCCAGATCAGTCAATGATACAGACTGTTGCCCCTGCAACTACTGAAAAGGCTGCTGCCCCTCTTCAGGAACCACACATTTGTCTGGTATCTCAACAGATACCCTTCCGTTGTGGTTGCACCTACGGTACGGCTATCTGTATCGCTGAAACACGCAAGCCTCCCCATCAACGGCAAGGTCCGTGGTTCATGGACGGATATGATGCAGATGTTTAACCAAATGCACTTTATACACGGTGTTACAAAAAGGTACGGCCAAATTTTCAGGAAACATTCCTCACACACAAATTAAGAAAAGATGTTATGTGGACATGTGTCCTGAAACGCGTAATTTCCATGTTACAGCTTATTTTAGTTTCGTCAGTATGTACTGTACTTCCTCGATTCACCGCCATGATTTCATACGGGATACTCAACCTGTGCTGCTAGAACATGTGCCTTTACAAGTACGACACAACATGTGGTTCATGCACGATGGAGTTCCTGCACATTTCAGTCGAGGTGTTCGTACGCTTCTCAACGACAGATTCGGTGACCGATGGATTGGTAGAGGCGGACCAATTCCACGGCCTCCACGCTCTCCTGACCTCAACCCTCTTGACCTTCATTTATGGGGTCATTTGAAAGCTCTTGTCTACGCAATCCCGGCACCAAATGTAGAGACTCTTCGTGCTCGTATTGTGGACGGCTGTGATACAATACGCCATTCTCCAGGGCTGCATCAGCGCATCAGGGATTCCATGCGACGGAGGTTGGATGCATGTATCCTCGCTAACGGAGGACATTTTGAACATTTCCTGTAACAAAGTGTTTGAAGTCGGGCTGGTACGTTCTGTTGCTGTGTGTTTCCATTCCATGATTAATGTGATTTGAAGAGAAGTAATAAAATGAGCTCTAACATGGAAAGTAAGCGTTTCCGGACACATGTCCACATAATATATTATCTTTCTTTGTGTCTGAGGAATGTTTCCTGAAAGTTTGGCCGTACCTTTTTGTAACACCCTGTATAATAAAGTTCTGAGTTCTGGCTTACTTTATTTCGATTTCCCCTCACTACATTTTTCGCTGGTGGTTTCTTCTATTTTCATATGCTGACAGTGAAACAAGTTCCAAATAAAGGTTTCGAGTGGTACTGGAGGAGACCCATCGACCAAGATATGAGCTAAGTGCACCTTAGAACAATAGCGTTTCTGCACCAGTTGGCGCACTGACCGGTATTTGCGTGGCGGTGGGCTCCTCGGGCCCCGCCTCCAGCAGCAGCACGGTCCAGTTCTGCCTCTCCGAGAGGCGGGCGGCGAGCGCGGGGCCCGCGACGCCGGCGCCGACGACGATGAAGTCGACGGCGGGCGGGTCTCCCAGCTGCGGCAGCAGCAGCTGCGCGTCGCTGCCCGCGCGCCCGCAAGGGTCGGCCAAGTCGCAGCGCGTCCGCAGCACGTACTCCACCATCGACATGAAGAGCGCGAAGCCCGCGCCGCACGTCCCCGCCAGGAACGCCGTGTCCTCGAACGCGCACTGGCAGCAGCTCACATCCATCTCGCCGTCTTAGTGTCTGTCTCACCTGCTGGACAAACAGCATGTTTCGTGGTTCAGCGTGAGGCAATCACCGTACGAAATCATTTCCTATCACTTTTAGGTTCGTCTACGTCTACATCTACGTCTACATACATACTCCGCAATCCACCATACAGTGCGTGGCGGAGGGTACCTCGTACCACAACTAGCATCTTCTCTCCATGTTCCACTCCCAAACAGAACGAGGGAAAAATGACTGCCTATATGCCTCTGTACGAGCCCTAATCTCTCTTATCTTATCTTTGTGGTCTTTCCGCGAAATGTAAGCTGGCGGCAGTAAAATTGTACTGCAGTCAGCCTCAAATGCTGGTTCTCTAAATCTCCTCAGTAGTGATTCACGAAAAGAACGCCTCCTTTCCTCTAGAGCAGAGGTCTCCAAACTACGGCCCGCGGGCCAAAACCGGCCTGCGAGAGCCGGCAAACCGGCCCGCGTTAGCTGGCCGGACATCCCCGGTATCCGGCCCGCCAAATATTTCAGGTGCTACCTATACTGCCAACAATTGAGTTTCGAGGCCTTTCGCGACCAATACACCGCGTCATTGGCTCTGCTACTCGCTACAAGACTACGTAACTAAAATTATTGTTGCGCTGCTTGCAATAACAATGCGTTGACATACTCTACCTCTGTTACGTCTTGCAGTAATAGTGTTGCTAACAATGATTTTGAGATTTCGTTAACTTTGCAGGACGCTTTCGTGAAGAATGTGCAGCGACATACTCTTTTGTCGGTGAAATTCGTCAGATTAAAATACGCCAGAATTTCGGTGAGGTACGTCCACCAATCAAAATTATGTAATTAAATAAAAATCGTAGTTCGTTTCAGTGCTAGCTATTCCCATAACCTTAGATTTTTGCGATTTCATCTTGCCTTTAGCCTTACATTACGGTGATCGTGGAGTGCTAGGGTGCTTTAATCCCACTAGGTAGATCTTGCATGGAGAGCTGCATCAAACCAGTCTCAGGACTGAAGACCACAACAACAACAACAGGTAGATATTGGCCCTTATGACTTCGTGGAGGAGTCAATGTGGCCCGCGGACTAAAAAGTTTGGAGACCCCTGCTCTAGAGACTTCCACCCGAGTTCCTGAAGCATTTCCGTAACACTCGCGTGATGATCAGACCTACCAGTAACAAATCTAGCAGCCCGCCTCTGAACTGCTTCTATGTCCCTCAATCCGACCTGATAGGGATCCCAAACCCTCGAGTAGTACTCAAGAATAGGTCGTATTCGTGTTTTATAAGCGGTCTCCTTTACAGATGAACATCTTCCCAAAATTCTACCCATGAACCGAAGACGACTATCCGCCTTCCCCACAACTGCCATTACATACTTGTGCCACATCATATCGCTCTGCAATGTTTTACGCCCAAATATTTAATCGACGTGACTGTGTCAAGCGCTACACTACTAATGGAGTATTCAAAGATTACAGGATTCTTCTTCTTATTCATCTGCATTAATTTACATTTATCTATATTTAGAGTTAGCTGCCATTCTTTACACCAATCACAAATCCTGTCCAAGTAATCTTGTATCCTCCTACAGTCACTCAACGACGACACCTTCCCGTACACCACAGCATCACCAGCAAACAGCCGCACATTGCTATCCACCCTATCCAAAAGATCATTTATGTAGATAGAAAACAACAGCGGACCTACCACACTTCCCTGGGGCACTCCAGATGATACCCTCACCTCCTATGAACACTCACCATCGAGGACAACGTACTGGGTTCTATTACTTAGGAAGTCTTCGAGCCACTCACATACTTGGGAACCAATCCCATATGCTCGTACTTTAGTTAGGAGTCCGCAGTGGGGCACCGAGTCAAACGCTTTCCGTAAGTCAAGGAATATGGCATCCGTCTGATAGCCTTCATCCATGGTTCGCAAGGTATCATGTGAAAAGAGGGCGAGTTGCGTTTCGCAGGAGCGATGCTTTCTAAAGCCGTGCTGATGCATGGACAGCAACTTCTCTGTCTCAAGGAAATTCATTATATTCGAACTGAGAATATGTTCGAGTATCCCCCCACAAACAGATGTTAAGGATATTGGTCTGTAATTTTGAGGATCCGTCCTTCTACCCTTCTTATATACAGGCGTCACCTGCGCTTTTTTCCAGTAGCTCGGGACTTTACGTCGGGCAAGAGATTCGCGATAAATGCAAGGTACTGTCAGAGCCTCCTGCCGAGACTAATGAGACTAAAACGAAAGAACGCTTTTGTTTCTGTATTTGTGGATTTTGGGGTTCAAATCCTTGTCCACTCCCTCTCATTTGTTTCTAGTATTTTCAGTGAAGTATTTTGGGCGAATATTGGGACGCTTCCTCTAGCAAGGACACAGCCAGTTACCTCTGTGCAACGAAATTACTTCGGACGTTAATAAGCCCTTCCTTTTGGGGAACTCTGACTTCCATTCCTGCATTGGTTCATGGGACTGTACTGAAATGGCCCATTCAATGGCTTCAGAATGGTTGAAGCTGTTGCAAAATGAAAGCAGCAAATATCAAATGGATATTTAAGGTATTTTCTTCGATCTGTCCAATAATAATTTCTCTGCGGAGAATAGTACATTGAAACAGTATTTATATGACTGCAACCAGTAGTGTTAATTCAATATCGGAAACCTAAATTAATCCTTAAATTGGTCATACCTAAAAAAGACGTACATTATAATAGGTGGAGCGAACCAAGATGAACAAGTAATGTACATGGTTCCAGAATGAGTTTTTCACTCTGCAGCAGAGTGTGCGCTGATATGAAACTTTCTGGCAGATTAAAACTGTGTGCCCGACCGAGACTCGAACTCGAGACCTTTACCTTTCGCGGGCAAGTGCTCTACCGTCTGAGCTACCCAAGCACAACTCACTCTCCGTCCTCACAGCTTCAATTCAGCCAGTACCTCGTCTCCTACTTTCCAAACTTTACAGAAGCTCTCCTGCAAACCTTGCAGAAATAGCACTCCTGAAAGAAAGGATATTGCGGAGAGATGGCTTAGCCACAGCCTTGGGGATGTTTCCAGAATGAGATTTTCGCTCTGCAGCGGAGTGTGCGCTGGCAGATTGAAACTGTATGCCGGACCGAGACTCGAACTTGGGACCTTTGCCTTTCGCAGGCAAGTGTTCTACCTTGCACTTACCCACGAAAGGCAAAGGTCCCGAGTTCGAGTCTCGGTCCGGCACACAGAATCGAACTTGGGACCTTTGCCTTTCGCGGGCAAACGTTCTACTTTGCACATGCCCACGAAAGGCAAAGGTCCTGAGTTCGAGTCTCGGTCCGGCACACAGATTTAATCTACCAGAAAGTTTAATGCATATGGTAGAAGCAATTTGGCCAATTCGAGCCGTTTCCAGTTGACTTAAAATAGTTGGTGATGAGAGATTAGCCAGGGCATTGATAAGCTGCTTTGAATCCTAAGCCTTTTTCTCAAGAAATGCTTTCGTCATAACAGAAGAGTGAAACTTGGAACATTAGAACGATAAAAACAGGTAACTGTAGGTATAATCTCCACGCTTTGATGTATACATGCAGACTGAAGCGATGAGTGAAAATTTGTTCCATGGCTGGTATTCCAACCCGGGTCTCGTGCTCACTAGGCAGACATACCAACTACTATTCCACTCTGGATCGTGGGCTGTGGACACTGCACAGACTATACTAGCACACCTCCCCCCTCAATCCAAACTGCCTTTCACACCTCTTCCCAGCCTATCTTCATCTGATTAAGGCTTCTAAGCCTGGGATTCAAGCAGGATTCCCTGTTTCGTTCGATGCTGAGTTACTATTTTAAAAAAGTTGGAGCGTCTCTCAAACGCTGTTTGAGTTTAGTAGGAATACTATGTGAGTTGAAGCGTAAATGGAAGTTTGGATTGAGGAGCGAGGCGTGCAATTATGTAAAGCTACTGCCCCAGGGTGACAGAGTGGTTAGTGCATCTGCCTAGTGAGCAGGACACCCGGGTTCGAATCCTGACAGTGGTAAAAATTTTCATTTATCTCTTCAGTTTACATATGTTCTTCATAGACCTTTGAGACTTGAAAAGGTCTCTGGAACCATATAGTTCCACGCTTTGACTCAGATCACAAGACATATCTCATTCATTCCCTCACGATGTATTCCAGTGACGAGTAGGATGGAGCTGTAGAGGGTATAAACAGCAGTGAAATACAGAGATTGGGGTATATCTAACAAATGACTGAGGAC
Source organism: Schistocerca americana (assembly GCF_021461395.2). Taxonomy (NCBI): domain Eukaryota; kingdom Metazoa; phylum Arthropoda; class Insecta; order Orthoptera; family Acrididae; genus Schistocerca; species Schistocerca americana. The sequence goes on from NC_060122.1 coordinate 673,782,786, forward strand.
GAAGTGCTATTCTGAGATGTCTCTATTCAGCAGTGAATGTTTAATGGTTAATACGTGACCACACGTCAAGGTTCAATAGTGGGATTAAAACCCATGGTGAAAGGATAGCAATAACAAGATTAGCTGGTTACATTACAACGCTCAGGGTAATTAAGGAAGGATTACAGGACCTATCGAATAGAATTAAACACTCTAATGAGTGCAGGATATGAATTAACAATAAACCAAAGATAGACGAAAGTAAAGAGGAATACGAAAAAGATAACCTTAACATCAAAATTGGTGACTACGAAGTAGACAAAATTAAGGATTCTGCTACCTTGGAAGCAAAGTTACACACGACTGATGAAGCAAGAAGGAAATAACAGGAAGCTACCACATGCAAAGAGAGAAATTCTACCCAAAAATACTGTTAGTAATAAAGGTATCTTTAATAAGAGGAAGAAACTTCTGAGAACGAACGTTTGGAGCACAGCATTGCATGCTAGTGAGTTGTGGACTGTGGGAAAACGGGAAAATAGATAATCGAATTGTTTGACGTGTAGTTTGACGTCCGATGACACCCGTTTAGGTTCTTCGTTGATCCGTTCACTCAGATTTTTATTACAGAGAGTAGCTAACTCTCTGGCCGATCACGCTGAGCTACCGTGCCGGCTAAAATTTTATAGTTCAGGTGAGTTTTGAACTCACGACCCTCCACGTAGCAGTCTAGTATCATAAGCACCACAGCACGGGGCCTCTGCCTGAGCTACCCAAGCACGACTCAGAACCCATCCTCACAGCTTAAATTCAAGAGCACTTGCCCGCGAAAGGCAAAGGTCCCGAGTTCCAGTCTCGGTCCGGCACACAGTTTTAGTCTGCCAGGAAGTTCCATATCAGCGTACACTCCGCTGCAGAGTGAAAATCTCATTCTGGGCACAATGATGATATCAATAAAATCAAAGCAGAACTGTCCGATTCATGGCGTTTTTATTATTTATATAGGAAATGAAAAATTCCAATGGAAAATTTTGCAGAAAAGGTATTGTTTGTCGCACGAAGGTCACTTCCGAAGTTTCTAAAGATAACTGATGCACAATCTCAACTGGATACTTATAGCGAAGAGAGTTGCCAGGGGCTTTACTTAAGCCTGACGTGATATGAGTCACAGAATATATAAATTAGGAGGGCGTGCTGAAAAGTAAAGTTTCTGAATTTGTAATATAAAAACTTATAAAGTTTTTATAAATAAAACGAAGTTACTAACATTTTACATCTTTAGTCTTCACGTCTACTTATTTATTTCTAAACCAAGCCGCTCTGTAGAATGTTTGGCATTATTGACGGAGGCACAACCTCACCTTTGCTTGAACCCCTTCATCACAATGAATGTGAAGTCATCGAAGGTATTCTTTAAGCTTTTAAAGCAGATGCACATCAGATGGGATCAAGTAGGGACTGTATGGAGGATGACCGATGACAGTGAACCCAAGGTGTCCGATTGTTGCAGATGTAGCCACGTCTGTGTGTGGTCTGGCATTGTAAGGCTGAAGGAGAGCGTGCTCCACGTGTGGTCAAACTCTTCGATTCGGAAATCGGTTTCAGCACGGTGTTCCTCACGCGTCGACATAGTTTCACTACACACCACCGTGCTACATACTACAATTCGGAGCTCTCTAGTGGCAGAGGGCTGGAAACTTGCAGACGTGAAGACTAAAGATGGAGAATGTTAATGAAGTTTGTTTTATTTAAAAAGCTATAGGAGTTTCCAGGTAAAAAATTTTGAGGCATACTTTTCAGCTCACTCTCAAAGGATATTCACGCGGGATTTGGAACACTGCCTCGGTCGTAAGCGAGTCGGTTAGGCCGCCATCCCCTGTTAAAAGGTCTGTGGAAGATTGTAGAAAAAATTGCTCACGTTTCTCCCGTTACACATTATTTCAAGTACTTCCAAAAATTACAGTGATTCGAAGGAAAGTTATGTATGCTATAACGAGTATTATTGCACTTCCTGGACTCTTTGCTGTCTACTATTTTGCAGCTTCACAGGAGCTAGTCATTAGGATGAAGTTTCGAGTGGTTGGGATATACGAGGATAGCTATGAGCTAATAGAGCACTGCAAATACATGGCAGATTTTTATTGCGAGTACCATCCCAGCACAAAGTTTACATCTGTCGTGAAAGCTCAGAGGCGGCCCGTTCCTAACAGCCAATATGAAAATTCTAGCACTCCAGGCCAAATGAATAGGTCCAAGCAGTAACCTCTTTTAAACAGTACGAGCTTCAGTTTGTTGCTTCACCACAAGTGACGGTTTGCTTAGCGCACTGCGTGCCGAATGCTGCTCTCAGTGAAGAGGCTACCCACATATCTTCGAAAAAGATTTGAGTAGCTGATTGACTAGTCAAATCATGCTTTAAAGTGTAACTAAAGGAATGCGATATTACAACAAATCGTTGTTAAAGACTAGACCAGCTAAAAGGAAAATTTAACTTTGTATCAGATAAATCCACGAAAGACGCTAAGCGGGCAGATGACAAGGGTGCTGCCTAGAGGAGACAGAAAGCTTGGTTTCGAAAAATTAAAGAAACTAATGGTGAGTAAGTGCTACGTGTACTGAAATTGAATGTTTTGATCAAAGGGATTGGTGGGTGGGAGTTAAAAACCTTCAGTTTTACGGCTGTGGGAGGATTTCTCTACTTTGTAATCACTACAATCTAATTTGTCATAAAAAATCCTATGTTCATCTCTTATCACCCATCGATAAACTCTACGTCGTGGTTTGCGCTTGCTACTGATAACACGTCGAGACAGTGTAAGTGGAATGAATGAAATTTAATCTGCAGAAATCAGGTGTTATCAGATAAATGTCAACGTAAGTTATGTAAGATCTCAGGTTCCAGTCAGATATGCCACTGTTCACCAAATACCCAGTGCTGGATACGCCTTCAGCCCACAACGTCAGAAGCTAAACGTCGGATTTCCCGTCGTCTGTCCCAGTGGTTAGTTTAGTATACACTGCACAAAGTGTCGATGGGTACTTTGCATCTGTTTCAACATTTTTTACGCCGTCATAGCAAACGTATTTCTTGTGTTCTACTCCATTTGTCTTGCCGCCATAGAAAAGCTAACCCTTAATTTTTGTTAAACTTAATATTCCTGTATGTTTTGAACCATTTTATCAATCGAATATGTGTATCTATGGAAATCAATCACAAAATGACGAATGATGTGAAATGCAAAATGCATTAAATTCTTAGTACAGTTAAGCTAAATGTCGGTCAAATATAAAGTAATAAAGAAAAAATTCTGGTAATGGATATTGGGTCCCGAAGAAAGAAATTTTAACGTCCCATTGACGACCGAATCGCTATAGACGGCAAACTCGGGTCTGAAGAGGACGAAGAACTGCTTGTAAACAGGTCTTTTGTCGCTCAAAGAAACCGTCGCAGTAGTCACCTTAAGGGCTCCAGGAAAACCTAAAACTGGATGAAAACACGAGGATCTGAACGCTAAAAAAATGTCGTGTGACTAGGGCCTCCCGACGGGTACACCGTTCGCCGGGTGCAAGTCTTTCGATTTGACGCCACTTCGGTGACTTGCGCGTCGACGGGGATGAAATGATGATGATTAGGTCAACACAAAACCCAGTCCCTGAGCGGAGAAAATCTCCGACCCAGCCGGGAACCGAACCCAGAACTTTAGGAGTGACAGTCTATCGCGCTGACCACTTTCTTTTAAATCTCATTTTGTTCGTTTTCGTTCGTTGTGTCTGCTCTGGGCGGACGTCGAAAGACACCCGTTTCAGTTCGTTGTTGATCCATTAACTCAGGTTTTTTTTTATTACAGAGGGCAGCTAGCCCTCTGACCGAGCACGCTGAGCTACCGTGCCGGCTATCACTCAGTTACCGGGAGCGGATAGCTGAACGCTGCTCCACACGTTTGTGAGTCCATCGCCTTAACCACCGGCGCCTACCGGGCACCAGATTTCAGAGCTCACATACGGCTGATGAAGTGCACGCCTTGCGTGTAGCCGCATGTGACTCAGCAGCGCATTATCTGCTATTGCTCCACCTCGCTCGATATAACAGGTCCATCTCCGACAGTAATCTGAGATAGGCTAATTCGAAGATAAAGAGGCATTCATACGCCATTTTCAGATGTTAGTTTCGCAAGAGCAACGAATGTGGAAAGATATGCAGAGTATTACAAGTGCCCAGCTGTACGCTGAGAATGAGGTAAGATGGTAGTATTTCCCTATGGATGAGACTTTCAGATCATGGAAAAAGAGACCTGAGGGAAACATAAATATGGAATTTTTTAAGAGAGAATACAAAAAAAGTAGTTAACTATCACACCTTATTATCTCGCAAGAAAATTCCTTACCAATGGAAAGAAAAGGGAAACGAGTTGTGTCATATGTTCTGTAAACGATAGACTGAAATTTGCGACAACACACAGTTAAAATCCGCCGAAGTAAAGCCTGGTGTGGGTTCTGAAATGAAATGAACAAGGTGCAGGTCGGTACAAATGTTCAAGCTACATAAACTAAAAGTTGATGTGGTGGCAATCACATTGTGTGGTTCAAGCTGGCTTACTCTTCTGTTACAGCTCTCTTTTGGGCAGCTTCTCGAACGAGCCTCGTTTCCTGCGTCGTTCAATTAATCTACTGCTCGTCGCTTGTCTTTGAGCAGAACGAAAAAAAAAAAAAAAAAAAAAAAAAAAAAAAAAAAAAAAAAAAAAACCGAAAATCACGACCTGGCAGCAAACCCGTCTGGTTCATCAGAAAGTTTCAGTCTTCCTTACTAGTTGATATTACACCTTTCATATACTGAAATATTTTGCGAACATGAAAATTACAGCACTTTTCAGTGACAGCGCCAGCGATGGGAGAGACAGCTTATATAATCATATGGTCTAGCAAGAGAAATCTTTGACTGGACTGAGGAATCCTTGGTATGGAGGACGCAACGTGTTATTTTGGATAGAAGTCGGCACCGTAGCATCACATCTCAAATATTTCGATTCTCTATTTTCCGTTTTCCCGACAGCCTCTCTTTCGCTACCATTCAATGCTGTGCTCCAAACGTACATTTTCTGAAATTTCTTCCTCAAATTAAGGTCTAAGTTTGATACCAGGAATGCCCTTCTTGCCAGTGCTAGTCTGCTTTTTACGTCCTCCTTGGTTCGTCCGTCATGGATTATTTTCCTGCCTAGCTACAAGAATTCCTTACTTCGTGGTCACCAACCCTGATAGTAAGTTTTTTCTGTTATCTCTTCTGCTACTTCTCATTACTTTCTTCTCTCTTTGATTTACTCCCAATCCATATTCTGTGCTCATTAGAGTGTTCGTTCCATTCAGCAGCTCCTGCAATCCTTCTCCACTTCCACTGAGGATAGGCATGTCATCAGCGAATCTTTTCGTTAATATCCTTTAACCTTGAATTCTAGTCTCACTCTTGAACCTTCCTTTTATTTCCATAATTGCTTCTTCGATGTATAAAATGAACAACAAGGGTGAAAGACTACGTCCCTGTCTTACATCTGTTTTAATCCGAGGACTTCTTATACTTAACTCCTATTTTCCTCAGAATTTCGAACATCTTGTACCTTTACATTGTCGACCGCTTCTTCTTCAGTTTTCTTTTTCATTCTTCTGTATATTATTCTTGTCTGCACCTTGGATGCATGAGCTGTAAGCTGGTTGTGCCATAACTCTCGCACTTGTCAGCTCTTGCAGTCTTCAGAACTGTATGGGTGACATTTTTCCGAAAATCAGATGGTACGTCGCTAGACTCATACATCCTACACACCAACGCGAATGGTCGTTTGTTGCCACTTCTCCCAATGCTTTTAGAAATTCTGATGGAATTTTATCTATCCCTTCTGCCTTATTTGATCTTCAGTCTTCCAAAGCTGTTTTAAATTCTCATTATAATACAGGATCCCCTATCTCTTCTACATAGACTCCTATTTGTCCTTCTATCACTTCATCAGACAAGTCTTCCCCCTCATAAAGGCCTTCAGTGTACTTTCCCGCCTATCAGCTCTGCTCTCCGCATTTAACTATGGAATACCTATTGCACTCTTAAAGTTACCACCCATGCTTTTATTTTCACCGAAGGTTGTTTTGATTTTTCTATGCGCTGAATTAGTCCTTCCGACAATCATTTCTTTTTCGATTTCTTCACATTTTTTATGCAGCCATTTCGCCTTAGCTTCACTGCACTTCCTAAGTGACTTATATTTCTATATTCCTGAATTTCCCTGGACATTTTTGTATCTCCTTCTTTCATCGGTCAACTGAAGTATTTCTTATGCTACCCATGTTTTCTTCTACGTTACCTTTTTTGTCCCTATTTTTTACTCTCTAACTTCTGTGATTGCCCATTTTAGACATCTCCATTCCTCTTCACCTGAACTGCCTACTGAGCTATTCCTTATCGCAGTATCTACAGCCTTAGAGAATTTCAAGCGTAACTGGTCATTACTTAGTACTTCCCTATTGCACTGATCCTTCCTGACTAATGTCTTAAACTTTAGCTTACCCTTCATCACTACTAAATTGTGATCTGTGTCTACATCTGCTTATGTATGCACCTTTCAGGAATCTCTGACCATGATGTAATCTGACAGAAATCTTCAGGTATCTCCCGGCCTTTTCCAAGTATACCTCCTCCCTTATGGTTCTTGAACAGAGTATTCGCCATTACCAGCTGAAATTTATTGCAGAACTCAATTAGGCTTTCTCCTCTCTCATTCATAGTACGAAGCCCATATTCTCCCGTAACACTTTCTTCTGCTTCTTCGCTTACAATATCATTAAAATTCCCCTATTACCATCAGATTTTCATCCCACTTCACGTACTGAATTACTGTTACAATATCTTTGTATACTTTCTCTATCTCTTCATTTTCTGCTAGCGACGTCAGCATATATAATCGAACTATCGTGCCAGTGTTGGTGTGTTGTCGATTTTGAAGAAAACAACCCTGCTATTGACTTGTTCACGGTAACTCATACTCTGACCTACCTTCCTATTCGTAACAAATATTTCTCCTGTGATAACACTTTTTACTGCTGTTGATGTTACTCTATACTCATCTGACCAGAAATACTTGTCATCTTTTTATTTCACTTCACTGATCCCGCTGTATCTAAAATGAGCCTTAGTATTTCAGAGTTCCTAGCATCCACACCACGTTCAGACTTCTGACATTCCACGCCCCGTCTCGTAGAACATTATCCTTTCGTTGTTTGTTCAATCCTTTTCTAATAGTCATCTTCCTTGACAGCCCTCTCCCGGAGATTCGAATGGGGCACTGGTAAGGAATCTTTTGCCAATGAAGAAATCATCATGACACTTTTTTCAGTTACAGGCCACATGTGCTTTGGATACACATTATGTGTCTTTAATGCACTGGTTTCCATTGCCCTGTGCACCCTCATGCCGTTGATCATTCCTGATTCCTCCTCCTTCAGGGCAAGGGAAAACAGTGCCCTAAACCTCTATCCACTCCTCAGCCCTCTTTGACAAGGCCGTTGGCTGAATGAGGGCGATTTCTTACGGCGGAAGTTTTCGGCCTCCATTCAAGATTTAGGCGGAGACCTAGTTCCTTTATGTGTGCAATACTACGGCAATACAATCAGTCTAGAAATGAGATTGCTTACAAAAATCTCGTGCGACCCATTCTAGAATATTTCCTCAAGTGTGCGGAACCAGCACCAGATAGGACTTACAGGGCATATTGAACGTTTACAAAGAAGGGCAGCGCCAATGTTCACAGATTTATTTGGCCATTGGGAGAACGTCACGGAGATGCTAATGTAACTGAACTGGTGGAATCGTGAAGATAAACTCAACCTATTCCGCCATAATTTACAAATTTTCAAGAACGAGCTTTAAATGAGGTATATAGGAATACACTAAAACTCCCTACGTAACGCTCCCGTATGGATCGCGAAGACAAGATTAATGACTGCGCGCACAGAGGCATTTAATCAATCTTCCCATTATCCACATGTTAATGGAACGCGGAAAAGCCTTAGTAACTGTACAATGGAAAGTACTCTTATGTGCTACACAGTAATTTGCATAGTATGGATGTATATGTAGATGATGTAGATGTAGCGTTAAGGTTCGTGAAATGGTATCGCCATATGGAATTCACTGCACGTTAGAAGACGGCAGGGTACAGTGCGCTAGAATATAGTTTGCGTGTAGCGCAGATAAACTCCGATGATGGACAAATCTTAGTTGAGCAAACTCCAGAATGGGTGATCAGTAGCCAACACATTGAACATATAATACTGCAAGTTAATAATTGCATAACAAAATTCGTTGACGAGTTTTTCTATTTAGGTCATTTCAGGATAACAACTGGATGGACAACAAGATTAACAAAAATAACTTATGCGGCGTATCAAGTTAAGATTATTATTTCAACGTACCGTCAAATGAGAGCTATTCGGGGAACAATGGAGAGATGCATAATGGGAATTGCAGGAAGAGTCAGTAAAACAAAGAAAGAGCTGAGATAGAGCTCTGAAGTGGCACTTGTAATGACGACTGCAGTGAAAATGAAATGGATGTGGAGCCAAGAGGTTGGATTGTTGTTGGACTAAGGAAAACGGTGAATTGAATCTAAAGGACAAATGCGATTTTGATCATTGCGTTCACTCACAAGTTTCTTTAGAGTGACTAAGATTTTTGTATATCGTGATCCACACGTCCTCTCAGAAGAGTCGTTGTAATAGCTTTAAAACGCATTTGTGATCGTTATATGTGCATCTGAGACCATGTTTGTTTTCCTTTCAGTTATTATAAAAAACAGATAGACAATAGGTAGCAGGTTTCCTAACAAAAGCTATAAGCAATCGGAACTAATAATTTCAGTGTAAGAGCGAGAGACGACAAACACAAAGCTTCACAGATCCTACTGTCCATGCGGATTAATCCATCTGTTGATTATTTTTGTTATATTTTATATTAATTACTACAGAATCACATGGGCAGTTCATTCTTGTGAACTATGTAGTCAAATATCAAAAAAATAAAAGGACTACAGAACTTCAGTATCTAAAAAAGGAAATGCAGGACGTTCCAGATACTGATCACCCATTCTGAAGTTAGGAAGGCGCAAATCAAGATAGAAAGAAGCATTATGTTCCCCAATTCAGCCTGATTCAAACAAGAAAGTCTTTCACGATATCTCAGCAATTTGAATGCCACTATAAAATTTATTCAATGTGATAGAAGGAGAACTTCAAAATAAACGAATAAAAACGTAACGTGAAGTCAGAACGAAAAGAAGCATCAGCAGAAAGACTTATGCCACCGTTCAGTACGAATGACGGATACGTAAGTTTGGAAACACATGCGACAACTGTCCGTCGTTTCTACAACAACGCTACACCATGCAAATCTTCGAATATTGCTTACCTGTGTCTGGAACGAAGTGGACCATACATTGCCAGTCTGCGACCATGCATTTATATATATATACAAATGTTAACACAGCAGAGTTTCTCTTATCAGCCGCTGTTGTATCGTGTCGCAGATAATATTTCTAGTGGTGCTCTTTACCGTTATCTAACGTAATTTCCAAAATTGTCTGAAGTGGTCTTTGCAGCTATTGGCATATTCAAAACGATGGAAGTTTCATTCATTTAGGAATTCGAATACCTCCCTGAAAATTTCCCGAATTTCCACGTCAGATAAATGTTCTGTCGTAAGAGATTTCATGAATGGTGGTATGCACTTAATTAAACATTGTTTGCTGAAAGAAATAACGTCTTATAGACTCATTTGCCACGACACATAGGATCACATTCATGGGTTAGTTACTGACCTCGAGTTTCGTACACTCTAAAATTTTTCCGTCAGTGAAATGCGACAGTTTCCTTGGTAAACCATACTGTCACGTTCCAAACAACGTGTAAGATTTATCTGTGTGATATTTTCTGTCTACTGAGTAACTTTGGCAATGTAACATCAACATATCTTCATCCAGAAGTAATATAATGAAGAAGATAATAAATTCGACAAAATAAAAAAAAGCCTCCATTGCCGCCCATGATATGGGGAAGTATGGTATGACATTTCCACCATGTTACTTGCTTGATTTGGTGATTTAACAAAGAAAAATAAGTATGAAAGATAAATACACTAGTAAAGCGTTTTCTAAGTTTTCATCACAAATATTTCAGTTTTTAGGAGACTGTGTCTTTGACGAAATTTCAGTTTTTCATTCAGTTACATTTTCGTTCGGAGGTTTTAAAATGAGCTACATATTTACAGATAGTTTGAAGTAGTATTAATGTCAGTATTTGAGAATAAAGATCTTGAATGTTAAATCTTTATAAATGTGCAATTTTCGTACACATACCATAACCTAATGTTCAGTTATTAGCATTTGCCAAGCCTCGTTATGAAAAATATTTACCACCTCTTTGCTTTCAGTTATAATCATAAAAAATAGTAGCCCAAGTCCTAAACTGATGTTAATTTATTGTGCAGATACATAGCGAGTAGTCCTCTAATTCAAGAATTAAACTATGGTTTCGCGAGTAGCAAATTTGCTTCGCCATGTGTGTGAAACATTTGCAACAGACTGAAAAATACTCTCTGAAATAAATCAAATAGAAAAAATGATAACGTTTTTAAATAATATTAAAAAAGGAACCAGACAAAATTCCTGAACGTGTCGGGGTTATGAACGGCAAACACGAGCGGCTAACATATTCGGCACACTTTGGCTATTACAACTGCGAGGGTTGGAACTTTATTGGTGGTAACTATTTATTTACAGCTCGTGGAAAATAGATACGTGTTTTAAAGTTGTATTGACCTTCAAATTAGTCACCAGCATTGTGCATAACCCGTTGCAGCGATGTGGAAGTCGTAGGATACTCTTGGCAGTGCCAGTTGTGTTGACAGTTAGAGCGGTACGGTCTATTCCCAGACGAATTTGTAGCAGTTTTGAAACTAATGCTGTGAATTGTTTCCTTCAGTTTAGAAATCGAGTTGAACTTACGAGGGCTTAAGTCAGGGGAGATCAGTAGGTGGTATAGCACTTAGCAGCCCATCAGTCAAACAAATAAGTAACAGCTTGCTCTGTACGTGCTTGAGCATTGTCCCGCAAAATGATGGTCAGGTCCTGCAGAAAGTGTCATCACTTCTGTCTCTATGCTGTTCATTTTTGGAACACAACCTGCGACCAGCTTAAAGACAGAAGTGATGACACTTTCTGCAGGACCTGACCATCATTTTTCAGGACAATGCTGAAGCACGTACAGAGCAAGTTGTTACTTATTTGTTTGACTGATGGGGTTGCTAAAAGCTATACCACCTACAGCACTCCCCTGACTTAAGCGATCGTAAGTTCAACTCGATTTCTAAACTGAAGGAAACATTTCACGGCATTCGCTTCAGAACTTCGTCGGGGAATAGACCGCGCCGCTCGAACTGTCAACACAACTGGCACTGCTAAGAGTATCCTATGACTTCCTCATCCCTGGCAACGGGTTACACGCAATGCTGGTGACTGTTTTGAAGGTCAGTAAAAGTTTGGAACACATATCTATTTTGTACGAGCTATAAATAAATAGTTGCCACTATTAAAGTTTCAACCCTCGTGTGAGCACTGCGTTTTCAAATTATTTTACAATATTTTGATCAATACCTCCGTAACACACCACGAAATTAAGGGAAAAATTGCGCTATGTAATAGCATCTGAAAGATCAAAAATCGGATGAGACGTAGGGTCTAATAGTTGGAAAGACTGCATTATGACATTACGAATAGAAAGTTTCTGAGCACGGTGTGACTGCAATACAGAGAGTGCTTATGGTGTATAACTGCAATAAATGACAAATGTTTCTGTTGTCAATGAATTTAATGATGTTTTTGAAAACGCGATAAAAATTTTGTTACAGGAAATTATCTGACAATGAAACATGGTTATAATCAAGGAAACACTCATAAGTTATAAACGAAATTTTTAAAGATTTTTCGCTGGGCAGCTTCTGAGACGCATATTATTCTCAGTGCTCAGTGTGCACTGAATGTGAATAATAAGTTTCATTTTTCGTTTGTACCTTCTAGTGTCCACAGTGAATATCAGTCTTTCATCTTATGTTATTCCCTTCTTTTTAAAGACACAACAACATTCTTTTTCCTTGTCTCTGATGTTTTTTCGTCAATCTTTTTCCGCTTAATACCTTTAAACCATTCCACTTTTAGTACAGTCTTTCTAAAACTGTCTCTCTTTCCATTCTTGTTATGTTACGCTGTTTCTTTCGAAGTATTATTTTATTGTACTCTCACAGTGCGCCTTTAAGAAAGCACGAGTACCATCTGTCTTCCGAGGCAGTCATAAGGAGTGAATGCCCTTAAACATAACGATTCACAAGGCAAAAGTGGCTGCAATGCAACCACAACTCTTACTCAAGTATGTCCATAAGATAACGGCTGTGTGATGCGCTCTGCGCAGAGAGGGAAAGAGAATGTTAGGTTGGTGCATCAGTGCGTAGAGTTTTTGTTTTGCATGTTGGTATTCGCGTTGCTATGGTTTTATTTATCGACTGTCATTTTATATTGGTAATTCGCTGTTGCTACTTGAGTGTACATATTGTCATTTTGTCGTTTGGAGATAATAAGTGGAGCTATGGACGCAAAAAAACGTAGTGCCAGGTGGAGAAATCGGAACATTTCCGACATGTTCTTCTGTTTGAGTTCAGTAGAGGGGTGACAGCAGCGGAGGCAGCTGTGTGTTGGCATAACAGCATTGGACAGAGCCCGGCAAGAAAATGATTTTCTCGTATTAAGGAGGACCGTTTTGACAGCTGTGACTCTCCATGTTTTAGGAATTTCTTCTGGATATGATGATTGTTTAAACCCATTAATCCACAATGATCCACGTCAGCGTAGTCGACAACTGGTAAATGTGATGAACTGTGATCGTTCCACCATCGCGCGACATTTGCGTGCAACAAGAGGCTCAAAAATCGAGTTTACAGGTACCACATGCTCTAAGCCAAAATCACAAAAATCAGCGGGTTGCCTTATGTGCGTCTCGTCATCAACTGGCACGTGAACAACACCGACCATTCTTATCCTGTATCGTTACTGGTAACGAGAAACCTTGTCTTTGTGCTAACATAAGGGAAAGAAAAGAATGGTTGAGCTCAAACAAAGCAGTAACTCCCCGTACAAAGGCCTCTGCGCATCCACGAAAGATAATGCTATGCATCTGGTGGAACAGAGACAGTGTGGAGTGCTACGAATTGCTTCCCCGCGAGCGTAATCACCACTACTAGCATTTATTGTCAATAACTGAGATGTCCTGCAACGCGATCCGAGAGCAACGGCCAGTAAGAGTGCCTGAAGTAATGATACTCGACGATAACGCCCGCAGGCATTCTGCTAGACTGACAAAAAGCACTATACAGGAGTTCGGTTGGGTGGTCATTCCGCACCCGATATATTCACCTAATCTTGAGCCCTCAGATTTTTACACTACTGGCCATTAAAATTGCTACACCACGAAAATGACGAGCTACAGACGCGAAATTTAACCGACAGGAAGAAGATGCTGCGATATGCAAATGATTAGCTTTTCAGAGCATTAACACACGGCTGACGCCGGTGGCGACACCTACAACGTGCTGACATGAGGAAAGTTTCCAACCGATTTCTCATACACAAACAGCAGTTGACCAGCGTTGCCTGGTGAAACGTTGTTGTGATGCCTCGTGTAAGGAGGAGAAATGCGTACCTTCACGTTTCTGACTTTGATAAAGGTCGGATTGTAGCCTATCGCGATTGCGGTGTATCGTATTGCGACATTGCTACTCGCGTTGTTCGATATCCAATGACTGTTAGCAGAATATGGAATCAGTGGGTTCAGGAGGGTAATACGGAACGCCGTGCTGGATCCCAACGACCTCGTATTACTAGCAGTCGAGGTGACAGGCATCTTATCCACATGGCTGTAACGGATCGTGGAGCCACGTCTCGATCCCTGCCTCAGCAGATGGGGACGTTTGCAAGACAACAACCATCTGCACGAACAGTTCGACGACGTTTGCAGCAGCATGGACTATCAGCTCGGAGACCATGGCTGCGGTTACCCTTGACGCTGCATCACAGACAGGAGCGCCTGCGATGGTGTACTCAACGTCGAACCTGGGTACACGAATGGCAGAACGTAATTTTTTCGGATGAGTCCAGGGTCTGTTTACAGCATCATAATGGTCGCATCCGTGTTTGGCGACATCGCGGTGAACGCACATTGGAAGCGTGTATTTGTCATCGCCATATTGGCGTATCACCTGGCGTGATGGTATGGGATGCCATTGGTTACACGTCTCGGTCATCTCTTGTTCGCATTGACGGGCACTTTGAATAGTGGATGTTACATTTCAGTTGTTTTACGACCCGTGGTTCTACCCTTCATTCGATCCCTGCGCAACCCTACATTTTAGAAGGATAATGCACGACCGCATGTTGCAGGTCCTGTACGGGCCTTTCTGGATACAGAGCATGATCGACTGCTGCCCTGGCCAGCACATTCTCCAGATCTCTCACCAACTGAAAACGTCTGTTCAATGGTGGCCGAGCAACTGGCTCGTCACAATAGGCCCGTCACTACTCTTGATGGCATGTGGTATCATGTTGAAGCTGCATCGGCAGCTGTACCTGTACACGCCATCCAAGCTCTGTTTCACTTAATGCACAAGCGCATCAAGGCCGTTATTACGGCCAGAGGTGGTTGTTCTGGGTACTGATTTCTATGGATCTATGCACCTAAACTGCGTGAAAATGTGATTACCTTTCAGTTCTAGTATAATATATTTGTCCAATGAATACCCGTTTATCATCTGCCTTTCTTCTTGGTGTAGCAATTTTGATGGCCAGTAGTGTATCTTTTCCGCTTCAAGGAACTTCCTTCCTGCATGACAACGCGCTCCTAACGTACGACCTACCGTGTATCTATTTTCTGTAATAACTGAAAGAAAAGAACAAGCATAACAAACATAGCATCAGATATACATAGAACGGTCAAAAATGCGTTTTAAAGATATTGCAGATATTCGTCTGGGAGGACAAGTTCTTCGCCTCAAACCACGTGATTTCTTCAAATGGTACAAATGGTTCTGAGCACTATGGGACTTAACATCTGAGGTCATCAGTCCCCTAGAACTTAGAACTACTTAAACCTAACTAACCTAAGGACATCACACACATCCATGCCCGAGGCAGGATTTGAACCTGCGACCGTAGCGGTTGCGCGGTTCCAGACGGAAGCGCCTAGAACCGCTCGGCCACAGCGGCCGGCACGTGATTTCTACATTCGCGGAATCGAAAAGTTACCCAGTGTTAGCAGACTGTTGGAAATAGTGAAGGAGAAAATATTATTGAGTAAAGTCTGTCACGTGTGTCTATTGTGTTGATTAAACATTTTCAGTTTCGACCCGCACCAACATTCATGCTATACATGATATATAACTGCACTTGCGAATACGAAAAATTGTATAAGGGGATGCCGACAGTGAAAATTTTTGTCCGAACAGGACCCGAACTCAGTTTCTTACTTTACACGAGCTGTCGCCTTATAGGCTTTAGCTTCCCATGCCCTACTCACGGTCAGTCCCAACTTCCGTTGTTTGTTTTGTTTTGTTTTAGGGCGCAAAAACAACTGGGGTCATAAGCGTCCATTTATAACCTTAGAATACTGAACACGAGAAAGAAGGTAGAAGCGACTACACGTTAATCCCAGTCGACGGGAAGAAAGAGAGCTAAGAACAAGGGCTTCATCTTAGAGAAAGGTCCAGAAAATCACTGTACAGACATCGGTCGTCCCAAACTAAAGATTAAATGTCCTTCGCCATACTGCTACGATGGATAAAAAGTAAAACACGGTCGACAGTCCGCGCGTTGTTCACTAAAACGGCCGATAACTCAGGCGTCACACAAACACTAAAGCGAGTGGTTAGAAAAAGAGTATTCGGTCAGCAAATGGTGACCCGTCAAAGGCTGACGACAATGAGCGCATGATGGTAGGGTATCACCACCTAACAAATGACGATAGCTAAAACGACAGTGCCCAATGTGCAACCTAGCTAAAATGATCTCGCAGCGTGAGGGCCCACTGAGAGGGCCAGTGGGAGAGGTTTAATTCCCTGGAGCTTTCTCCCATGAAGAGAAGACCAGTGGAGATCACAAACTGACACCACCTGCCGACAGTCGGCAACATGGAGATCATCCGAAATGTTTAGTAAACATTTGTGCCAGTGTTCCATATCGCAGTTACTGTCATTAACTATGACAACACCCAAATTTATAAAGGTTACTAAGTATTAGTAATACAGGTAGGGGGAGGTGTGTTATAATATGGAGCATATTTTTTTCTCTGAATAGCGCTGCTGCTTGCCAGGAAGTGGTCAGATTAGTTGTAACACACATTTGAACTATTGTCGGTGAGATTGCCAATGAAAGCTTGTTCCGTTACTTTTTAGTAATGACTTTTTTCTTTTTGAGATGGCCTGCCCATATTACTTTTGAGATGGCCTGCCCGTATTACCCCTTTAGGTAGAGAAAAGTGGACACCAAGTAAGCCTTCAGAAAAACAGATGGGTGATTTGGGGGATGGGACCAAACAGTGAGGCCATCGGTCCCTTTGGATTAGGGATAGATGGGGAAGGAAATCGGCCGTGCCCTTTCAAAGGAACAATCCCGACATTTGCCTGAAGCTAAATCAGAATGGTCGGACGCCGGTTTGAACCGTCGTCCTCCCGAATGCGAGTCCAGTGTGCAAACCACTGCGCCACCATGGTCGGTCAGAAGAATTCATGAGGATCCAATATATTATTCTCTTTTTCACGTAAGTATATTTGGTGGGGTACCTTATAATACTACATGTGGTGTGCGTATTGTAAGACCTTCGGTACACACACCATCAGATTATTTGACTTGTCGCTCTAACGAAGTAGGCGAGTGTCAGCAATATGTCTCGTGGTCTTATCGTGGCGTGTTTATCTTCTGCCGTTAGGTCAGACGATAGAAATGCCACTTGCACGCTTAGAGTAGGAGATCGACGGTGACCAACTTTAAACAGAACTGGATTTTCACACACATTTATTAAAATAATAACAATCATAAACCTTACTTAACTTGATTCTGAATGCTACTTACAATTGACAATCTGAAGTTCTTTTGGTCTTGGTACGTTAATCTTATTCTCACATATCTCTGATACTCGACAAAGTGTCTATTCATTTATCTTCATGGCTATGTACAGGAATATGATAATACTACTAGGCGCAGACTGAAACTTGACTATAGACTGGTGCAGACAAATGCAGACTAAGGCAGACTGACTAACCGGAGGTCTGTACACTTGTTACAATACCTCGCGCGTTCAGGTATCACTGCGCGAGTGTGATCCGCGAGGAGAAAAGGTTATACGTTAGCAGCAATCTCATTGGCTGCGTTACATATTAATACGCAGATCGGCGGAAGCAGAATTTGGTCCGTCTCTAAGACAGCGCCATCTCGTAGTGCGGAGACGGACGAGCGCTGCGCCTGCGCTGTTGTGCTTAGCGGGGCGCGCTCTAGTGGGAAAGTTGTGTACGCACTGACTACGTGGAACAATGTACACAACATTACATTTAAAATTGTATAAGCGGTAAGCTTTTATCAACAACCATGTTTTGCTGAAAACTGATTATCTGTTTGAGTGACCACTTTCCCAGTACCCCCCAAACTTGCTATACTCGCTCCCCACACTCCTATGCGCCCTCAGGTGTTGATCTACAGTGTCAGTATTGGCTTTTAAGCAAAAACGTTTGATGACCATTGTTATGTATCTTTATGATTAGTCTGCTGTAGACACTCCCACCTTCTAAGGGAGCAGTACCGTTTCACATGGCTGCACGTATATGATCCAGTTTTGACAGATACTCGTTCACTCTTTGACGCCTCTGTTGACCTCCTAAATCATCTGGAACAGCGGAGAAGCAACGCTTTCAACATCCCTATATTATAGTACCTCTACAGGATCTAATCATCAGGAGGATTTCAGTTACATATAGCTTACCTGACGAAACTTTTGACTGTTTCCTAGCCGAATTTAGGCCAGTATAAAGACTTCAAGCAGTGTTACACGGTTCAGTTTGATGTCTTTTGGAGATAACTAAATTTTGCCCAGCGTGCTTAGAAGTTACCAGAATATGACGACACCCGAAAAGACACGCAGACATCAATGGTAGGATCGAAACTGATAACGAGCAATAACACACCAGATACGAGAAGTTGCTGTTAAAAAATATGAAAGGGTACAGTAGTTAATACGGATGCGACCTGAAGGAAGTTTTTTCGTTTCAGTTTTTGCATGCTTCGAAGCAGAAGTACCAGTGACCTGGATGATACTATTGCTTTATTTAAGGATGCACTTCCCTACCATTTCCTTTAGTGTTTCCATTTAGTTGATTCATTAGTTAATCCCTGATGTGTCTGCGTGATTGAAGACTGGCTTGGTGTGAGTCGCCTGCTTGGAAGTTGTTGGAAGCCATGAACGGTGATACGTGAGTAGTCTCAGGAACTTGTCATCCTGTGTTGCTGCTTTTACAGGCAAAGAGAGCAGGGTGGACAAAAATGTGAAAGAGGCTGAGAGTGGCGAACCACGGGTTGCCACTATGGCAAGTCCGTCCTCGCCCCCCCCCCCCCTCCACTAAGTGGAAGGAGGAATGGTCTTTGGAGAAGTCATGTTAGACACATGGACGCTGGCTGTGGTACTGAACCGTTGAAGGCAAAAAAGGGGAAATAATTAGGTAGAATATTGAATTAATCCGTTCTTTACCAGGCAGTAATTGATTTTAAGATGTGTGGAAATTTAAATTCACTTCAGTAGATTAATTATTTTTAGGGAGAACTTAATCGTTCAGACATGCTTTCTCCTGATCGCTGGACACATTTCATACGGAAGTGTCTAGGTTACTATAATCCATGTGACTAAGTTGAAATATGTTCTGAGATAAAACATATTACGGGTGTGAAGCTTTTTGATGGTCAACTGCAATGACTGGGTGAGTAATTTCGAATGCCATTGTCTCCATGGACTCCAAGGTACATGGCTGCGTGGACGACATGTCGACTTCGTACAAGATCCATACGCATGAGAGGTATCAAGTGTGTATTTATTAAGTTGAAATACTGTTCGTGTGAAGATATAAACTGGTCAAGAACGTTATTGATAGTGAGTAAGTTGTACAGTCAGTGTCCCTTTGTTCCAGGTGGCAGGACTGCACTGGCGATGATCCAAATTGCTCTTCAGCGTGCTCGTAATGGAAAACAAGGTGTGCTAGAATAATGAAAATTTAAGCTGAGCGAGTGAACTTATTAATTCACAGGAACGGCACATGGTGAGTACACACTGCCATTGATCTTCCGGTCCCACGTGGACCGATTGTACCGAACACTGAGCTAGGTCCTTCCCGATGATAGGTTAAGTGGAAGTGTGTGAATTTTGTATCAATAAGTCATCGTGTAAAGTTTAGTCAGTCAAGGCAACAACATGGTGATAGGGACTGCAAATACTGTCTTTTGGTTATCGCACTTGGAGCTGAGGTGCAGGCAATCGTCATAACGACGGCCTAGACTGATTTTAATGGCAGGTAAATTGCGTGTGAACGGGTAAAGTATAGGTGAGGATAGTTTCAGATTTTATGTGCCAATTTTGTACGTAAGCAAGGAGCTATCTTCCACGAGTGCAGTAAATGGTTTTAAACTTTTTAATCGGGCCGGCCTGTGTGGCCGTGCGGTTCTAGGCGCTTCAGTCTGGAACCGCGTGACCGCTACAGTCGCAGGTTCGAATCCTGCCTCGGGCATGGATGTGTGTGATGTCTTTAGGTTGGTTAGGTTTAAGTAGTCCTAAGTTCTAGGGGACTGATGACCACAGATGTTAAGTCCCATAGTGCTCAGAGCCATTTTTTGAGCCTTTTGAATGGGGGCAATTCCTGCTCCAGGTATATGTATGAAAGAGAACATATGCAAAATTTAGTAAAAGGTACCCTTCCAATAGTTAATAATTGAGGACATTTCCTTACCCCCGTGCCATGTGCGTATGTTAAAATCAACAGGAGGCACAATATTAAGAAGCATAATTAAATCATGATTTGTAATAGAGCGGGCGTACTGTGGGCCTTGCTCGCTATACGCAATATGCATGTGTGGAAAGATGCTCTCGAAACTCTAGTTTCCCACCGAGAGTGGAGTAGTCAAAATAATAAATGTCAAATGAGTTTATACTTGGAACCTGGGTTGTTCTAAGCAAGAGCCGCCATTTTATCCAAGCCGTACCCGTCATGATGGGATGTTTTATCGAGTCACTGTAGATTACGGAAGCTGTAGTGAAAATACATTTGAAGTGAGATGAGGAATGAGTGGGACGAAATAGACAGAGTGATTCACTATGGATTGTCTTCTCATGTCGCAGATTATATAATGCGTTATTCGTTGTGCAGTCCATAAACAGCAATGACCACTGACTGGATGTGGTACTTCCAATAGTTCGGACTTGAACATCTTTAGATAATGCTCGGGCCTCTCCAGCTGTCTCACCTCCACTCCTCTGAGTCTCCTATTTAAGGGTCCAACCTTGGATACCAGAAGTGAAGGGGAAAGATAACTGCCAAAGAACAGAGAGACAGTGATAAAATTTCAATTAAAACACCCCATCTCAAATTAAGAAGTACAAGGTTACAATCGTTTTAAGTAACAGAGAGAGAAAACTCACAAGATTATGAGGCAAGACAGAAAATTTGGAAAAGAAATGCCGACCTGATTATAGCTGAACTTCCAGAAGAACAAAATCTTCTTGAACACTTTCACGCTCCATCTCTCAACGTATCAACCACTTATACTGCACTTCATCAAGGATGGCAAACAGCAGTAAAAAATAAAGAAACGTGCGAACCGTTGCATGAAAACTCTGAACTGTTACTAATCTGTCGTGAATCCACAACAATAGTCCTGCAAAACCTGAACAACCGAACAATGGATTCGACAACATGAGACAAAAGTGAAATCTACTAAGTGATTACGAAGAACTCTACAAATGATTCACAACACACAAGAGTTCACGTAAGAAGAATGGAACGCAGGCGATATTCCTAGCGTGTGAAGGATTGCACTGATGCATATGACATATAAAAATGGGAACTGTTTGATATTACCAACTGTAGAGCCTCTTCATAACTACCTGACATTAAAAAATCTCTCAATGGCAGTGCAGTTCCTGTTAGAGAAGTTACTGTAACACAACAATACCGAATATCGCGAGGGGGGGGGGGGGGGTGTTTCGAACTGGTCGAACCTGTGTGTCATAGAAACGTGGAATCCCGAAATGTTACTGAAGAATGAAGACGCCTAAGAAAGAAATACATAGCTATATTTGTGGACTTTATTGCTCGGAGGAAAATCAAATGGCTCTGAGCACTATGGGACTTGACATCTGAGGTCATCAGTCCCCTAGAATTTAGAACTACTTAAACCTAACTAACCTAAGGACATTACACACATCCATGCCCGAGGCAGGATTCGAACCTGCGACCGTAGCAGTCACGCAGTTCCGAGCTAGAACCGCTCGGCCACCGCGGCCGGCTGCTCGGAGCACCCTTATGATATTCTCACAGAAATCAAGAATGAAGACAATACGTCACTGACATTGAAAAAAACACTAATAAACGTGCCCTGAAAAGTAGTTAACGGGTGATACTTAGGAAACGTAAAAACCGAAAATAATCGTAAGACAAGAGATTGACCTACTTCCACTGTTTCTCAACTGCGTACTGAAAAAGTCATCAATAAACGGGAAAAAATACGTGAAGAAAGACGTCATGAATCAAATTAGAACAGACTACAAGAAAGAATGATGTCACCTGCTTAGCGTTTGCTGATGATCTTGCGCTATTGTCAGACGATAATGAATCGCTCGTCATACTAGTTAACATCTAGGAGAAGATAGCGCCGAAAACTGACCAGCAGATCTCGTTTGTGAATGCATAATAAGGAAAGATCGATATCCATTTTTACTAAGAATGGAAGCATTTATTAGGTTCGTCAGTTAAATTATCTCGGTGAGGTCAAAGATTCGAATGGACTAGACAATAGTGCAAACTGTGAAATAATTAGGAAACTGGAAGGGTCATTATAGCTGCTGAAGAGCACCTGCAATGAAAAAGTAATCTCTTTTACGACCCACCTGAGACATTTCCAACTAGCCATACAACCTGAATAAGTTCAGCATTAGCAAAAAGGAATTATGATCTGAATTCTATAGAATACCTGTGGGATGTTTTGGAATGCCGACTTCGTGCCAAGTGTCATCGACCGACATCAATACCTCTCCTCAGTGCAGCACTCCGTGAAGAATGGGCTGCCATTCCCCAAGAAACCTTCCAGCACCTGATTGAACGTATGCCTGCGAGTGTGGAAACTGTTATCAAGGTGGGCCAGCACCATACTGAATTCCAGCATTGCCGATGGAGGGCGCCACGAACTTGTAAGTCATTTTCAGCCATGTGTCCGGACACTTTTGAACACATAGTGTACCATAAATGGACATACATCACCTTTGAGGAAGTGCCCCGAACTAAGCCATGAGTGTCTTCCACAAAAACCAAAGGTCCTACGGAATTCCGCACGAATAATCCAGAAAGTACCGGTCTGTGTTCTGCAGCAAACGTGTCAGACTATTCCCCGATGTTATTCGCCAGTCACATCGCTCTATGACGAAAAAATTTGATACATTTCATAATTCTCTCTCAATCCAGTTGGTCGTCATCCACTTCCAGTAGCGTCAAACAAAACAAGGGTCTTATTTTTTTACCAGTAATTTTCGGGTTCGCAGACGGATCCCATCAACATTTTGCCACGATATTTCGGCGCAGTGACGTCCAGCCATCCTCAGGTGAGTAGACGAAGTGCTGAGGAGACCTATCAAGAGGCTGAGACCACACAATGCTGTTCCACCAAGACTGTATGGGCTGCCCAAGATTCACATGGATGGAGTTCCACTACGATTGACAGTGAGTAATATTAGTTCTTCTACTTATTCGACTTCAAAAATTCTGTTCTCCGTACTCAAGCCGTACCTAATTCCAAGGATTTTATCAGTCGTTTGAAGACTGTTAAGCTGAGCAGCTCGGATTTACTAGTTAGCTTTGATGTGGTCTCACTTTTTACCAAAGTGCCTTTATTTGACTCGCTACATCTAATTGGTAACTTGCTCAGTGATGATATGACGGCCTTGTTTCAACATACTCTCTCCTCAACTTATTTTTTATTTAATAACGAATTTTTGAACAAACTGACGGTGTCGCTATGGGGAGTCCCTTGGCCCCTGTGGTGGCCAATCTTTTTATGGAAGACTTTGAGGAGAAAGCTCTTGAGTCTACCGTCTTAAAGCCTACGGTTTCTGGCGCTACATGAGTGATACTTTCGTTGTATGGCCTCATGGCAGACGAGAACTGGTTCAAATGGTTCAAATGGCTCTGAGCACTATGGGACTCAACTGCCTAGGTCATTAGTCCCCTCTAACTTAGAACTAGTTAAACCTAACTAACCTAAGGACATCACACACATCCATGCCCGAGGCAGGATTCGAACCTGCGACCGTAGCGGTCTCGCGGTTCCGGACTGCAGCGCAGACAAGAACTGGAAAAATTTCTTTCTCATTTACACTCTTCACATGAGAATATCAAGTTTACTATGAAGATTGAGAAAGATGGGACTTTACCCTTTCTAAACGTATTAGTACGCCGTAAGAATGATGGGTCTTTGGGACATTCGGTGTACAGAAAACACACACATACAGATCTATATCTTCAGGCGTCCAGCTGCCATCACCCCGCACAAACCGCCGGTGTTATCAGTACTTTAATTCATCGGTCACATGTAATTTCGAATGCTGATAGCCTTCATAAAGAATTAATGCATCTGGTGAAGGTTTTTAAAGAGAATGGCTATACTTCGCGTCAAATACCCAAGGCCATGTATAATTATAATAACAAGAAGCAACTCTCTGAGGAGGCTGATGACGACTGTAAAACAACTGCGTTCCTTCCATATGCCGGGAACGTGTCTCCTAAAATAGGCAGATTGCTTAGGAAGAATAATATTAATGTCATCTTCCGTCCACCAGCAAACAGCAGGGCCATAGTTGGATCCGTTAAAGACGATTTACAGTTGAGGAAGGCGAGTGTTTATAAAGTAGCCGAGCGCTCTAAGGCGCTGCAGTCATGGACTGTGCGGCTGGCCCCGGCGGAGGTTCGAGTCCTCCCTCGGGCATGGGTGTGTGTGTTTGTCCTTAGGGTCATTTAGGTTAAGTAGTGTGTAGGCTTAGGGACTGATGACCTTAGCAGTTAAGTCCCATAAGATTTCACACACATTTGAAAATTTGGTTATAAAGTTCCGTGTGACTGTGGCTCTGCATATATAGACCAGACGACACGAACGGTCCAGGAACGCTGTGTAGAACACGAAAGACACACCCGTCTGCGGTAACCTTTAAAATGAGTCGTGGCAGAACATTTCATTTCCATGGGACATTCAATGCAATACAATAATACTAAAATTTTAGTAGCGGTTTCCAGCTTCTGGGACTCTGTAATTAAAGAATCCTTGGAAATACGTCTTACTGATAATTTTGTGAATCGTGACAATTGCTTTCAGCCTGATAAAAATTGGAATCCTATAATTAAAATGATACAGTCACAACAGAATCGACATGCTCAGTCGATACTCAGAAATTAGTTTGTTCTTACTTCATAACTGAGGGCAGCACACACAACTTGGCTGCCTCGTGCATGCCACCTCCTAACGCATGCGCCGTAAACCGCCTGTACGATTCGCATGCGCGCAATGCGCTATAATTACCATAACTGCATCAGGTCTCTTAACCGCCCCCCCCCCAAATTCTATGAGTCCATCCAGATCCTCATACGCCATGCACTTCACCTCGCCTTTCGTATGTGCCTCCCATCCCCCACGCGGATCCTCTATTACCTCATTCATTTACCCCATCTGCTCCTTTTCCTAGAACGTATCCACGACCTCTACACCTCCCGCTGCCTTGATTCCCTTCATCCCTTGCTTGTTCCTCTCCTCTCCAATCCCTGCCTGCTGCTGCACCTTCACCGTTGTGTCCCCACGACCCTCCACCTTTACACCCTTTATCTCCTTTATGCAGGTGGCTTCCACCAACTCCCCCTCCCGGATGAGGCCTGCTCTCCCTCTATTTATCACTCCTATCAACTATGATCCTCACCTACCCCTCCATCCCTCTGTCATTTTCCCAGGCTTCCTCTCCCCCTCCTTCCATCATATTTTTTCTCCACCTACCCTCTCCTTGACTCCATTCTCTCCACCCGAGTCCTTGCTTTCACCTCCACTATCTTCCCCAGTCCTTCTCAGGTCTGGCCTGCGCCTCCCCTCCCCTTGTTCTGTGTCCTCCCCCTCCTTCGGCTCCCCCCTTTTTGTTTTTTCCGCTCATCCATCCCTGTTCTCCTCCCCCCCCCCCCCCCCCATCTGCCTTAGGCTGTGGTGCGTTATTTTCGTCTCTAATCTCTGGTGCAGTGTTTGTGTGTTCAGTGTAGTGTGCTCCGTTTTTACAGTGTTGCGAACAGAAAACATACTGTCGCCGTGTTTTTTAAATTGTTCCTGTGTACTTGCTGTATGTCTTCATTAGCATTGTCAACCCCGTGTTTTTTCTATTTTAACTTCCGTACCTTTTCCGCCACTTTACTGTTTTTAACCAAGTCACCGTTTTATTACCTTTATTATATTGTTTGTTATTCAATAAAGAAAAAAAAGAAACAGGTCTCTTCAGTGCTTCATCTACTCACCTGAGGATGGCCGGCCATCTCTGGGTCACAATATCGTGGCAGAATGTTGATGGGATCTGGCTGCAAACCCGAATATTACTGGAAGAAGAAATACACTGTGAAAATTTCAGACGTCACAACAGTCTTATTCATCGATGTACTGTCTTCTAAATGGGTGCAAGGCAATGTTCATCGCGATCCCCAGAAACTACATTCCTTGCTGTACTGTTGTGGTAGACACGAATATGTTTATTTTATTGTGGACACTGATAAGCTCCACAGCAGTGTATTGGTAAGCCTTTACGTTCATGTCAGATATGAACTGCTTATGGAGCTTTGCACTTCCTACTTCGATTACCCTAATGCCTTGGAAATAGTCCATCCAAGAGGTCCACGAACAATTCACTCTTTACGTATTGTCATAAATGCCATCCTCGATCGGTTGAAAGCCTTTATGCAACTTGGGCACTTGTCCTCCACCACCAACGCCGAATGTGTTGTAAATGCCTAATGGCAGCCTGTTAGCTGTCTTATACACCAATTCGCGTATGTATATCGTGTCACAAGTAGTCCTTCAAGTGTTAAGCAATAGACGCTACATGTAACAAGCGCCCATTGTACCGCCGCTCGACAGTGCACAGTGACAGGACTTCTGAAGAGATTCTTCGAAAACATGGCGTTCCTCACAATCAAGATACTGCATGTAGACACATTTTAGGTGTAATTTCCCTCGTACAGATACGACACACGTTGGTCGCGTATGTACTGTTTTGCAACAGACAGGTTTATCGTTGACCCCCAAGGTGTCATCCCGTTTGTAGAATACGTAGAGAATGTTGAAATCATAGTACATATGTCGACCTTGTTACGCAGGGTGCACACTCATGTGCCACATCAGCTCTCGTTTCAACGCAGATAACAAGAACTAGGTGTGGGTGTGCTTTGACAAGGGATAAATTCCTGTTTCTTCCCCACTTCCCGCGCGTGGAGGAAGAAACAGAAATTCCTGTTACCCTTCTTCGTGACAGTTATGCTGTTGTGCTGGTTCAGTGGATTTTGAGACTATGGACTACTGAAACAATATTTGCAGAATCGTCGCCGGAATTCCCGCATCCACACCTACATATACGAGGGTGAGCCAAAAGAAAATCTTAAATATTTTTTAAAATATTATTTATTGTGCAGAAGTGGTACAAAGCTGTATCATTTTTTAACATAATCTCCCCAACGCTCAATGCAAGACCGCCAGCGCTTACAAAGTGCATAAATTAATTTAGAAAAAAATTCTTTTGGTAGTCCGAGCAACCACTCATGCACCGCGTGGCGTACCTCTTCATCAGAACGGAACTTCCTTCCTCCCATTGCGTCTTTGAGTGGTCCAAACATATGGAAATCACTTGGGGCAAGGTCTGGTGACTATGGTGAATGAGGAAGACATTCAAAATGCAGGTCTGTGATGGTTGCAACTGTTGTACGGGCAGTTGTCATGTTGCGAAAGGACACCTGTTGACAGCAATCCACGTCGCTTTGATTTGATTGCAGGCCGCAGATGATTTTTTAGGAGATCTGTGTATGATGCACTGGTGACAGTGGTCCCTCTAGGCACGAAATCCTCCTAAATGTCGCCTTTTTCGTCCTGAAAGAAAGTCAGCATAACCTTCCCTGCAGATGGTTCTGTTCGAAACTTCTTTGGTTTTGGTGATGAGGAATGGCGCCATTCCTTGCTCGCTCTCTCCGTTTCCGGTTGGTGGAATGACCCAGGTTACGTCCCCAGTAACGATTCTTGCAAGGAAGCCATCGCCTTCTCGTTCAAAGCGCCGAAGCAGTTCTTTACAAGCATCAACACGTCGTTCTCCCATTTCAAGAGTCAGCTGCCGTGGCACCTATCTTGCAGACACTTTGTGAAACTGGAGCACATCATGCACAATGTGGTGTGCTGACCCATGACTAATCTGTAAACATGCTGCAATGTCATTCAGTGTCACTCGGCGGTTTTCCTTCACTATGGCTTCAACTGCTGCAATGTTCTGTGTAGTCACAACTCGTTGTGCCTGACCTGGACGAGGAGCATCTTCCACTGAAATCACACCATTTGCGAACTTCCTACTCCATTCGTAGACTTGCTGCTGTGACAAACATGCATCACCGTACTGAACCTTCATTCGTCGATGAATTTCAATAGGTTTCACACCTTCACTACGCAAAAACCGAACAAGAGAACGCTGTTCTTCCCTGGTGCAAGTCGCAAGTGGGGCGGCCATCTTTATACTGATACTGCGACGGTTTGTGTGCATCTACACTATGCTGCCACCTACAGGCCATTCTGCACGCTGTTTGTAGCACGCTTACCAACTTACAAAATAACAGCGGGAAATTTCGACTTGTTATTACAAATTTAAGGTTTTCATTTGACTCATCCTCGTATATTCATAGTCTGCAAACCACCTCATAGTGAGTGGTGGAGAGTACTTTGTGTACCAGTGTCACACTTTCTTTTCCTCTTCCAGTTACGAATGGTTCACGTGCAGAATAATTTCTTGTAAGCCTCACGTGGGCCCGATCTCTCTGATTATATCTTCATAGTCTTTTCGCCATATATAGGTAGGATGACGCAATACATTGGTTTACTCTTTCAGCAACCTACAATCTCGGAGCTTTAACAGTAAGCCCCACTGTGATGCAGGACATCTCTCTTGCAGCATCTGCCATTGCAATTGGCTAAACACGTCTGTGATGCTTTCGCGCTTATTAAATGAACCTGTAACGAAACGTGCTGCTCTTCTTTGGATCATCTCTACTTCTTCTCTCAGTACTATTCGGTACGGCCGAAACAGTGTTTTGCAAGCTACCTCCTTCTTTGATAGACCACATTTCCCGAGGATTCTTCCAATCAATTTCAGTCTGTCATCTGTCTTACCCGCGATTATGTGACGGTTCTGCTTCAAATCGCTCCGTACACATATTCCTAGATATTTGATGGTATTAACGGCTTCCAGTGATTTTTCTGCGATCGTGTAGTCATACAATAGTAGATATTTCTGTCTGTGTATACACAATATGAAATATTTGTTTTTGTTGAGGGTGAACTGCCACTACCTGCACCAAGTGTCAATTCCCTGAATTTCGCCACAATCATTCAGCACCGGAACTTCTCTGACAATGAGTACAACAGCATCATCCGCGAAAAGCTTCATGGGACTTCCGACCTATTTGCTAGCTTATTTACACATACTGTGAAAAGCAGCGATCCTGTAACACTCCTCTGGGCACACTAGAAGTTACTTTTACTTCTGAAGACTTGTCTCCGCTGAGAACGTCACCCTGTATTCTGTCTGCTTGAAACTGTTCATTCCAGCCACACAGTTGGTCTGATATTCCGTACGCTTGTATTTTGTTTATTAGATGGCAGTGTGGAAATGCATCGAACGCCTTATGAAGTCAAGGAACATGGCATCTATCTGTGCGCCTGTATCTACTGCTTTCTGGGTCTCGCAGGGCGAACAGAGCAAGGTGGCTTCCAAACGACCGTTGCTTTCGGAAACCACGTTGATTCCTACAAAGGAGATAATTGGTGTCCAGAAATATCATAATGCGCGGGCGTAAAAAAGTTTTTAAGTTCCGAAACAGACGAGGACAGGGATGTAGGCCTATAGTATTGTGAGTTTCACTGGTTTGTGAGAGCTCGCAGGGATGTGTGGGTTCTCTAGTCTGCATCTGCGTTTGTGATAGTGTAGACCGGGGAAGTGAACTGCTGACTGTTGAAAGTACACAACAAATGGTAAAAGATGTAACATTATGCATCTCAGTTCAACACATTCCAACATATCACTCACGAGAAAAGAGGAAAAAACCGGGAAACTGACGTTTTCGAATGTGTTGGCCTAAAGGTGAAGTGACGGCACACTATGGCACAGTGTGCTGTGAATTCATTCGTAGTGAACTATATCTCCGTGCTGATAGTCACCACTGTTGATGTACATACCCAAAAACCTAGCACCATACGGATCTCTGAATCATTTGGAACTGAAATCTATAAAACTTGAAACCGGTATTCAGTAGCGATAAATGTACTTATCATCAAATCTGACGCACTTTCCGGCATGCAGCAACGTGCAATACATTTTTCTCCAGCCCGCCATAGTGAGACTGCGCTTGGAGAGCGTAGAATACGACTTTGACCTTCGCGAGTAGTGATAGTCCCAGGTTGCTTATCAATGCTACGCGCCATACATCGAACAAATGACCAGAAGTTTGCAGGATCTCTGTAACAAACACAAATATTTGCCAACCAGGCATGTCACCACATGCCGCAAGCGTAACATTGCTTTAAACTAGGTGAATGAAAACCAAGTGAATGTGCAGACAAGCTTCTGTAACTCCCACAAAAAAGGCCCATGAAATTAAAATCGCTTAAATACAACTCAGGAGAAATTAAAATCACTTAAATACAACTCAGGGATACACGAATTACCAGGGCTTGAGAACTCACCCCTGAGATACTTGAAAAAGAAAGGGAATTCAGTATCGGAATCCGGCAATAAAAACCCGAAAGTGGAACCAGACGCTCGAAGCAGGGCGCTGGGCGTTTGCAGACTGCGGAACAAGATCCAGGAGACGCTGGGAAGGAGATAAAGAAGACAGAAGATACCTCATTCCGACGGTCAGGCCTTTTTGCTTATCAGAATCTAGGGGTAACAATTTGTAGGGATGTGAAATGAAATGATCGAATACGCTCAGTAGTAGGTATAGCAGGCGCCAGAGTTCATTTATTTATTTGTTAAGCATCCTTTCATCAAATATTTGTTATGGGATATAGCTTACTTTGTACATTAGTACACAATTTTAATACCTTGTTACATAATAGTAATGCAATAACATAAATAATTTAAGCACACGACACTTTACAGTAAATCATTGAAATACAACACATTAATATAATAGTAAAATCTGATATATAGTGCAATACATATCAAAAGCAATTTCAGATATATAATACAAAAAAGGAAACCATTTAAATTTATGTTAACAGATATTCATTTAAACTATAATAGCATCTATCTTACAAATATGTTTTCAAAGCCATTTTGAATTTTTGTGTTTCGTTTGTTTCCTTGATGTGGTTGGGAAGTAAAGTTTTTGCCAGTCTGCATTGGTCCACTTTGTCCGAGAGTTGTGCTTGCATGTTCGCTGTAGAAGTCTGATATTTGCCTGGTGTCATGTGCGTATGAACTGCTTGATTTGTACATACTAAGCAGTTTTCAGCTACTAAAATTTTCTTTATTTATGCCATTATCTCACCAAACATCGTAGCGCTTTAAAAAGGGGTTTGCAGGGATTTCTGGGTGTTGCATTTTCAGTTGCCACAATGATCCTCTTTTGTGCTACGAAACAGCTTTCGCTTATTGGCGAATTTCCCCAAAAAATTATCCCCTATCGCAGCCGTGATTCTGCTTGGGCACGACAGACATTTTTAATGCTTCTTTTGTTGTACACCTAGCAAGTATATTTATGCCGAAGCATATTGTGCCAAGCTTCTTGCTGATGTATTTGATGTGTGTATCCCACTTCAAGTTGTCCTGAATCCCTAACACTAGAAATTCCTGTTGAGTTTACAGTTTCTAGTTTTTTAATAAATAGATTTATGACTGGAGTTAATGGATGTTTATTGTGTGTGGTATGAAGATGCACTGCAACAGTTTTCACTGTATCAAGAGAAAGATTGTTGGTGGCGAACCATTTTCTAATGGGTGTGGTGCAACTGTGTACTTCGTATTGTAGTTTTGCAGGAATTTTGCCTTCTATCAATACATTTGTGTCATCTGCAAATTTTATATGTTTTAGGGAATCACTAGGTGATTCTAGGTCGATAAATATTAAGAACAACATTGTGCCCAGGGTAGAACTTTAGGGCACACGAAGTTTAATTTCTTTTCTGTTAGATTGATAGATGTACATAATGTTTTCTTCCTGATGCGTGATTTCAACTATCTGCTCTCTGCTTTTCAGGTTTGGTATCACCCAATCAAGTGCCAGGCCCCTAATTCCTACATATTCCAATTTTTGAAGTAGTAAGTTGTGGTATAGCACATCAAAATATTTTTGAGCTCCAGAAATATTCCAGAATGAGATTTTCACTCTGCAGCGGAGTCTGCGCCGATATGAAACTCTCATCTGGAAAATCTCATTCTGGAAACATCCCCCAGGCTGTGGCTAAGTCATGTCTCCGCAATATCCTTTATTTCAGGAGTGCTAGTTCTGCAAGGTTTGCAGGAGAGCTTCTGTAAAGTTTGGAAGGTAGGAGAAGAGAAGTGAAGCTGTGAGGACGGTGCGTGAGTCATGCTTGGGTAGCTCAGTTGGCAGAGCACTTGCCCGCGAAACGCAAAGGTCCCGAGTTCGAGTCTCGGTCCGGCACACAGTTTTAATCTGCCAGGAAGTTCCAGAAATATCGTTTATACATCTTAATTCTGGTTATTGCAGTTAGGGCTTCGTTAACAAAGTAAAAAATGGCAGTTTCTGTTGATTTGAGTTTTCTGAACCCTTGATAGAAAATTACCTTTTTCTCTCTGAACGAAATCAGTCTTTTGTAAAAACTTTTTCCAGTATTATAGAGAAACCAGACAGTTTCGATCGTTGGTAGGATGCTAGGAAAATGCAGTCGGTCTACATTGGAGACTACTTACAGAACACTCGCAGGTTCCGTCATGGAGATGTGGTTATGTGAGACGGATCCGTACCAAACTGGACATATGCAGCTTCTGGGATACTCGTTCCCAGGCTAGGGGCCATAACAATGTGTGCCTTTTGTCAAAGTTGCTTTTGTCAGTGGATTTCCACATTTTCGGCCGGTGTCGTCACTAAAATGGATTCCCATTCGTCTCTGCTCCTCTTATAGATTTTCCTTGCCGCATCACGTGCACACAACGCCACGCGGCGTGTACGAAGAAGGAGACACCGACGGCCACAGAGTTGCTTGAACGGTGACAGAGTGTCAAGGTGCTGCTGGGTATACCGAACTGACACTCGCTTGAAGATACATGCAAGGTATTCCATGACAGCTTACTTGAAAAGTTCCAAGAACCAGTTTTAAATGGGAAATCGACGAGTGTACCAAAACTCATTCGCATGGTGATGGCGAGGACAGGATTAGACTCTATACACCCCAGATGTGTTTCAGCAGTCATGCCTTCCGCGATCCATAAGTGAATGGAACGGGGAGAAGCCCTAATAGCCCACACAAAGGCACATATCCTTTGACATGCACTTCACAGTGGTTTCAGAGTAGGGATATAATTAGGCGATACTCACAAGAAAGTATCGTTACATCGCGGATCGGAAATAGTAGCAGACAAGAGAATATACGTACTTAACTCTGAGCGTACTATTTTTTATCGAAAGTATCATACAGACATTTAGAACCGATGATGAAACTTTAGGGGTCTATGACATCTGTTATTCATCGTGTACTGATCTGACAACATGTATAAACACGAACTGCCATGAAAACGACCATTGCTGATGGCAGGCAGAGACGAAAAGCATGCGTTTGGTCGAGAAGCATGTTTCAGACGAGGTGGCGAACTAGGATTCGATTATGTTTAAGTATCAATGTGTAATTAGAGTAGCTATTTAGATCTGATGAATTCTGAAACGGCTAATACACCAGCCTTGTTTAGAGATAATATGATGGCTGCACTGCCACGTTGCCTTTATCGGACAGTAGCGTCGTAGCTCAGAAGTCTTATGTAAGTTCTCCAAGAGGCCCCTTCTTAAAATCTTGTGAGTCTTTCCCTTACACGAGCGTATTCGCTGGGAATAGGTGAGACCTTATCGTTATGTCAGCAGAATCACGTGATACAACTCGAGCGTGTGTTTTTTGGCGCAGAAAAAGTGAGTAGGCGCAAAGGTCAACACTATCTGGAGAAATCATTTGTAAAGATGGATTTGTTATGCTTCTCAGATCGAGAAGGTAATTTATCTGATGGTCTACTGATCGAATTCCTTAGTTACAGATAGTACATTGGCATAGCTATTACAGACTAACTGAAGTTATGAAATGTTGTGCAATATTCTCTTATCAAGAAGTGTAAAATAATTAGGTGTTCCATAAATGTGAATGTAGTGAAGATACATTAAAATTGATTTTACTTACAGAAGACATTTTTTGACCATACTTAAATTGGCGAATTGAAATGGAAAGCGTTCTAAGAGCCATTTTCTCACGAAACGCGTTTTTAATGCTATTGTGTTGTCAGTACCCTGTTTCACGTTCCCAGACTCGGTACAGGGGGCAAATAATAGAGAAATTCTTTCAAACATGCGTTAGTGGATGGCGCATGGTTTTTGTGCAAAGTTGTGCTTCCTTGTGCAGTTCGAAAATTTAAAAGATATGAAGTTTTTGTTGATTACAGCTCCATTAGTGAAATGATCGTATGGCGCTGATGGCCAGGAGTCCCCACCTGTAGGAGTTCGGCCGCCGAGTTGCAAGTCTTTCCAGATGACGCCACAAGCAGTGACGCGCTGGTCGATGATTATGATATTATGAGATCATGACTCATTCCCCGAGAGGAGAAGAACCCATGCCAGGCCGATGATCGAACCCGGGCCGGCTGCCTGTCAGTCAGACGCGCTGACCACTCAGTGAAAGGGAAGTACCGATCCGTTAGTTAAAAGTCTAACCCTGTACTTCTGTACTTTTATTACTTCTAGAAAAAACGATTTGGCTATGTGTCAATGTCACTTGGAACAAGAGCCTTCTTTCCGCCATTATGTCGAAAATTGACTTTTATGGAACCGTGGCTGTGTTAAAAAAACAAGTTAGATTTTGCAAAGAAGAAAACAGGAACCTATTATTGTTAATAATGCTGTTTATTTACACACTTAACGACGTTACCGGTTTCGAATCGACAGGTTTATCTTCAGGCGGCTGTTGACGTGTATATTGCATTTATCATTCTTTACATTCGTTACTGGCTGTTTTTTCGAACAACTGTGATTAACAACAACAAATTTAACATAAAGTGAACAGCCGGCAGAAGATGAACCGTCGGTTCGAAACCGGTAACGACCCTACTTGCGTAAATAAATAGCATTATTAACAGTAACAGGTACCTGTGTGGCCTTTCGAACCTTTTTAATGAAGTATTTAGTTTGAAATTTGTCTCATTTTTTGCAGTGAAGAGGTGAACAACATAACTTTGTGGTGTTAGAATACCTTGTCAATATTCTAGATACAAATCAGTTATGTAGAAACACAGATACCTTGCTTTTCATCATCTTGACAAATCACACTTAGAATGTTTCCCATTTCCAGTCTTCAATTAGTCATAACTTTTATGAATACATTACTTTGTATTGCGTAAGTAAAATAAGTGGAATCCTTTAATCACATTACAGGATTTAAAAATAATAATCTTCCCACTCTAATAAAAAAAATAAGGGGCGTAAGGGGCCTAAGTGTATTTATATGTGGTACCTTTTGTGGTGTCACCGCCAGACACCACACTTGCTAGGTGGTAGCCTTTAAATTGGCCGCGGTCCATTAGTATACGTCGGACTCGCGTGTCGCCACTGTCAGTGATTGCAGACCGAGCGCCACCACACGGCAGGTCTAGAGTGACTTACTAGCACTCGCCCCATTTGTACAGCCGACTTAGCCAGAGATGGATCACTGACAACTACGCTCTCTTTTGCCGAGACGATAGTTAGCATAGCCTTCAGCTACATCATTTGCTACGACCTAGCAAGGCGCCATAGCATTTGATACTTAATATTGTGAAGCTTGTACAGTAACGAGAGATGTTCACCAATTGTGGATTAAAGTTAAGTATTCCAACAGCTACGTACTTTATTTGCTAGACTCAAATCCTTTAACGGTTCCAGACCTCGCGCCAGCCTGCGTGAGCTTAAGCGCGTGCCTTTCGGCTTCCTCTCATTGTGACTTGGCTGTCTTGCCAAGTCACAACATTTTTGGCGACGAGTTTCAAAAGAGGATTTAGCATTCGTATTGCCCTAATTTACTTGTGTCATGGCTTCGCCAGATGTACTATCCGAATTTTATCGCTTGTAGAATCAGCAGACGCAGGCCTTATTGGATGCCCTGGGACAGCTCGTCCAGGGTCAACATACAATGCAAAATGATGCGGCAGCCGCCGCTCCACCGCTACCGCAGCCACAACATGCAGTTGCACCACCTTTTCGTCCTTTTGATGCGGCACTGGAAAGCTGGACGGAGTGGTCATGCCAATTTGGATTCCATCTCGCCGCATACAGAATTCAAGGTAACGAATGGCAGCCTTTTTTGTTAGCATCCGTCGGGGTGCACACGTACCGTGTGATAGTGAAATTATTTCCCCGACGCAACGTAGCAACTCTGTCCTACGACGAAATTTTGTCGGCATTAGATGCATATTTCAAAGAATCAGTCAATGTGGTTGCAAAAAGGTATACGTTCTTTCGTACAAAACAAACGGCCGGTCAAACTAATCGAGAGTGGGTTGCAACTTTGCAAGGCCTTACTAGGGATTGTGCTTTTGAGTGTGAATGTGGACTCCCTTATTCAGATACTATGGTACGTGATGCAATTGCACAGAACGTTTCTGATGTTCTTATAAGGGAACAGATTTTGAAACTAGTCAATCCCTCCCTTCAACAAGTGATAGACATATTGGATCGGCAGGACACACTTGACTTTGCTCAGGAATCATTTGAAACTTCGCCAGCTGTGTGTCACATCAACCGGCCCGCCGGGCGCCCTGCACGGAACGGTAAACAGCCCTCGTGCCCGTCCGTGCATCTACGTGTGCCGTGCCAGCAAGCAAATGCAGTGCTAAAGTCATGCCCGCAGTGTGCTACTAGACATTCGCGTGAGAATTGCCCATCACGACAAGCTATTTGCTTTTTCGGTAATACAAA
Source organism: Schistocerca americana (assembly GCF_021461395.2). Classification (NCBI taxonomy): domain Eukaryota; kingdom Metazoa; phylum Arthropoda; class Insecta; order Orthoptera; family Acrididae; genus Schistocerca; species Schistocerca americana. Next base: position 673,819,564 of record NC_060122.1, read on the forward strand.
AGGACATGTTCAGAGTGTTTGCCAGAAAAAGCTCAGAACGGACACTCGCAACCATTCCAGGTCCTTTGCTTCGCGCCAGCATCGGAATCGAACCAAGAATACTCAGGCTCGTGAACCTTCACCCATGGAAATTCATGTAGTTAATTCCACTCCGCCCAGTGCCACTCTCTCTAACAGTGACTGTGTTCCTCCCACAAATAGTGTGCGTCGACATCGCCGGAAATCGCATCAAGTAGCAAGTGCTTCTGTCCCAGTGTCTGTTCACGTTGCACGAGACAGTCATTCTTGTTGTCAGCAGGACAATAAACTTTTTGTAGACTTGGACATTAATGGCAACGTGGTCCCGTTCCAGCTTGATACCGGAGCTGCAGTTTCAGTGATCAATAACGACACGTACAAATAACTGGGCACACCTCCGTTGCGTGCTGCAAATGTTAAGTTAAATAGTTATTCCGGTCAGAATATCCCTGTGTTAGGACAGTGCAGCCTTTTTGCAACATACAAGGGACAATCAAAACTTGTGTCATTTTACGTTCTTCGTTCTTCTTCTGCAGTGAACTTGTTTGGTTTAGATTTATTTCAGTTGTTTAACTTGTCTATAGTAAATCAGGTACTATCAGTGAATCAGACTGTGCCTTCAGCCAGTGTTTCTCGTCTATGTGAAGAGTTTGCAGACATTTTTGCTCTGCGCCTTGGCTGCACTAAGAATTATGAAGCACATTTGGAACTGAAAGTAAACGCGCAACCAAAATTTTTCAGAGCGCACAATGTTCCCCACGCATTGCGTGATGAGGTCGCAAGAACATTACACGATTTGGAATCACAAGGTGTCATTGAACGTGTGCAGGCTTCTCTCTGGGCATCACCCTTAGTAATTTTGCCAAAGCCTTCCGGAAAATTGAGACTTTGTGTGGACTTCAAGGCTACGGTGAATCCACAACTAGTGATTGCAACTTTTCCTTTACCCCGCCCGGAAGATCTTTTTGACAAACTGTGCCCGGGTAAATATTTTTCGAAATTGGACCTAGCAGATGCGTACTTGCAAATACCGGTGGACGAAGAAATCCAGCGCGTTTTGGTGGTTAACACGCATCTTGGTTTGTATCGATTCAAAAGACTGCCATTCGGGTGTGCATCTGCCCCTGCATTGTTTCAGCAATATCTGCAAACTGTTTGTGCCTCGGTCCGTACTGCAGCAAACTATCTGGACGATATTGTGATCTCCGGAAAGGCGGAAGAAAAACATTTAGCCAATCTCCGAACATTATTTCAGGTCTTGCGACAAAATGGTCTTCGCTTGCGGAAGGACAAATGTGTGTTTTTTGCTCGTGACTTACCATATTTGGGACATGTAATCAATGCACAAGGCATACATCCGAGTCCAGAGCACCTCCGTGCCATACAAGACTCGCCTTCGCCGCAGAATTTGAAGCAGCTACAGAGTGTGCTGGGAAAAATAAATTATTATAACAAGTATATGCGCCACGCCTCTTCCATTTCAGCTCCGCTTCATCGCTTACGCCGTAAAGGTGTTCCGTTCGTCTGGACGACGGAATGCGAACGCGCCTTTCGCCAGTTGAAATCGGCGTTGCTTTCAAATACTTGCCTTACGCCATTCGATCCCCAGAAACCCCTTTTGTTGATGGTAGATGCATCGGATTTCGGGATCGGTGCTGTGCTTGCGCGCAAAGATGGATCCCATGATCGCCCTATTGCCTTTGCGTCCAAATTGCTCTCGTCTGCGCAAAGAAATTATTCAAAGATCGAAAAAGAAGCTTTGGCTCTCGTATTTGGTGTTACAAAGTTTCATGATTTCTTGTATGGTCGTCACTTTACCATCATCACCGACCAGAAACCCTTGACGTCGCTTTTTCATCCAAACAAGCCTGTACCTCCACGTACAGCGCAGAAATTCATTCGCTGGTCTATTTTCCTCTCGCAGTACCGCTACGATATCTTGTAGCGGTCCACTGCTAAGCACGGAAACGCCGATGCGTTGTCCTGTTTGCCTGTTGCTGAGGATAGAGCATTCGATTCTTCCGAACTTGCTTGCATGTTCATTGATTCGGAAACCGATGACGTGGTCGAATCGTTTCCGATTGATTTTCGTCGTGTAGCTACAGCCACACCTGCTGACCCTGTCCTTGCAACCGTTTTGCGTTTTGTTGCTACGCAATGGCCCTTGTCAACGTCACGGATCGAGGATCCGTTGGTTCGCCGATTTTTTGCTCACAAGGAGAGACTTTTTGTTCGACGTGGTGTTTTGCTGCTGCGTTCTGATAATGATCAGTCCAGGGTCGTGGTCCCACGTTCGTTACAGTCCTCTGTCTTACGACTTCTCCACCAAGGACATTGGGGTATAGTGCGAACGAAACAACTTGCTCGTCAGCACTGTACTTGGTTCGGAATCGATGCTGCGATTACGAAATTTGCTCTTCTTGCATGGCGTGTGCCGAACAACAATCCGCACCACCGCGGAAATTCTTTGCATGGCCGAAAGCCACTTCCCCTTGGCAACGCTTACACGTCGATTTTGCTGGTCCATTCTGGAATGCTCGATAGTTGGTTCTGGCCGATTCATTCAGTAATTTTCCTTTTGTTGTCCGGTTGTCTTCCACGACGTCATCTGCCACCTTCCAAGCGTTATGCGCTATCTTTTGCATTGAAGGTCTTCCATAGACTATTGTTTCCGACAATGGCCCACAATTCATGTCCGCAGATATTCAGTCATTCTGCAAGGCCAATGGTATTCAACATCTGACATCCGCGCCGTTTTCGCCTCAGTCAAACGGTGCCGCTGAAAGATTGGTCCGCACTTTCAAGTCACAGATGTTGAAGTTGAAAGAGTCGCATTCTCGGGAGGACGCGTTGTTGCTCTTTTTGTCCTCGTATCGCTCTCAGTCCCGAGATGGTCGCTCGCCGGCTGAGTTGCTCCACGGTCGTCCTCATCGAACCTTGATGTCTTTGCTACATCCGCCGCATCAGGTTCCTGTGCAGCGGCAGCCACCTGCTTTTGCTCCAGGCGGCGTTGTATATTATCGCAACTATCGAGGTTCACGGCGTTGGCTCGCAGGGCGCATTCTTCGCTGCCTCGGCCGCGCTATGTATCTGGTTTTGGGGGCCTCTGGTGAGGTGCGTCGGCATCTCAATCAGCTACGCCTCTGTCATCGCACGGGTTCTGCCGCTCCCCGTCTGCTTTCAGCGACGGTGCCGTCCGGTCAGTGCCCTGGGGACCCATCTACTGGCTCGCCTCATCCCCAGGTGTTACCGACGCTGCCTTCCATTTTGCCCCATGGCGACGCGCCGCCGCCGCCGCCGCCTGTTCTCCCTCCGGCGACGCCCGCAGTGGACGCTTCGCTGCAGCCGCCAAGAGCCTCCTTGGGTCATGCGCCGCCGATCGCTTCCCGTGACCAGCTGTCCTCCGACATGGAACTCTTGCCCGCTCCGGACCAGATGTCGTCTTCGCCCGTCGGGTACCCCGACGCGATGGAGGTCGACCCTTCGGCCCCTCCTGTCTATCTACTGGCGCATACACCGCATGTTGGCGTGCACCCTGGACTAGGTTTTCAGGCGTTTCCTAGATCCCCTCAGACCGAATGGCCGGGTGCGGGTGGCACAGCCTCGCCTGTTGTTAGGCTCCCCACCTCGTCGCATACGTCAACATGGGGTCCTCCCCACGGCGGGCGGAAGCCTTATAACACAACCGTACGCCGATTTGCGGGAGAGGAATGTGGTGTCACCGCCAGACACCACACTTGCTGGGTGGTAGCCTTTAAATCGGCCGCGGTCCATTAGTATACGTCGGACCCGCGTGTCGCCACTGTCAGTGATTGCAGACCGAGCGCCACCACACGGCAGGTCTAGAGAGACTTACTAGCACTCGCCCCAGTTGTACAGCCGACTTAGCCAGAGATGGATCACTGACAACTACGCTCTCTTTTGCCGAGACGATAGTTAGCATAGCCTTCAGCTACGTCATTTGCTACGATCTAGCAAGGCGCCATAGCATTTGATAATTAATATTGTGAAGCTTGTACAGTAACGAGAGATGTTCACCAATTGTGGATTAAAGTTAAGTATTCCAACAGCTACGTACTTTATTTGCTAGACTCAAATCCTTTAACTGTTCCAGACCTCGCGCCAGCCTGCGTGAGCTTAAGCGCGTGCCTTTCGGCTTCCTCTCATTGTGACTTGGCTGTCTTGCCAAGTCACAACACCTTTATATATGCATACATCAATGTGTTGGTTGTTCAAGCCCTGCGTCTAACAGTATTCCCACAAATACATTGGCTTAAGAGAATGCAGAAACTCGATTGCAGCACGCTGTTTCTCACGCAACGACATAGTTCCGTTACACATCGCTGTGTTACAGGCTACAATTTGGAACACTTCATCAGCACATGGCTGCAAATACGTAGACGCACACAATAAAGATGTAGAATGTTACCAGAATGATATTATCACTCTGCAGAGGAGTGTGCGCTGGTAGATTAAAACTATGTACCGGACCGACACTCGAACTCGGGACCTTTGCCTGTCGCGGGCAAGTGCTCTACCAACTGAGCTACCCAACCACGACTCACGCCCCGTCCTCACAGCTTTACTTCTGCCAGTATCTCGTCTCCTACCTTCCAAACTTCACAGAAGTTCTCCTGCGAACCTTGCAGAACTAGCACTCCTGGAAGAAAGGATGTTGTGGAGACATGGCTTAGCCACAGCCTGGGGGATGTTTCCAGAATGATATTTTCACTCTGCAGCGGAGCGTGCACTGATATGAAACTTCCTGGAAGATTAAAACTGTGTGCCGGACCAAGACTCGAACTCGAGTTCGAGTTCGAGTCTCCGTCCGGCACGCAGTTTTAATCTGCCAGGAAGTTTCATGTAGAATGTTAATAACGTTTGTTTTATGTAGAAAGCTATAAGAGTTTTCACAATAAAATGGTTGCATTACTTTTCAGCTCTTCCTCGTAATTCAGACATACGTCCACGCAAGTGCTGCATAATTTATTCGAGCTGTCTCACATGTTTACTGAACTTTATAAACGTTTCAGCCAGCATTGTTAATTTTATGAACAGATAAGTACAATGGTGATGGGACTACCCGTACACAATATAGACCTTATCCGTGCATGCATCTGTTCCACTGTGTTATGATAAAGAAGTAATTTAGGGAGCAGTAGTCATTCGGTATTTACGACTCTCGTATACCAGTCCCATTTGCGAAGTCGTAAGATCCCTTAATTGGGTAGTTACATTAGAGAATTTAGTATTCTCACTCAGGTATAGTGGGAATTGAGGGAGTGCAGCGTCACGAAAAACAATGGTCAGGTGAGTATTGGTTGATAAACACAAATGCATATAGGCAGTCTAATAATGAGTAAAAAAACAGGAATAGGATAAGCCATCGACGTAATAGTGAAGGCAGTAACGTAGTCAAGATATATCCAAAGCCAATACTCACTACAGTTTTACAGGTGTATTTACGTACTAGCTCTGCAGATTATGTAGAGATTAAAGGAATGTGTTTGAGATAAGAGCAATTATTCAGATAGTTAAGTGAGATGAAAATTCAAGTGACGGAGGGTTGGAACTCAAGAGCAGGAAAATGGATCAAAATAGAAAAATCGTAGGAGAACAGGGACAAGGAGAAAGGATTGATTGAGGAAGCCACTTGGTAGAATTTTGCACAAAAAGTAATTTAATCATTGTTAATAAGTGTTTTAAGAAAAATGAAATAATATTATTTATACATGGCGGTGAGAAACAGTTTGAAAAAGCTGTGAGGGTGTTGCAGGGTAGTTTGTGCTGGGAAATAGTCCTAAGAAAAAAATTAGATATCTGACGCTGTTTCCGAGTTAATCAGCAATGAAGTTAGTCACCAAGGCCGTTGCGCGTGGAAATTCAAGCGGCCTGCCAGAGACGGTGTCGCCAAACGTGTTCTTCGTTTGATTGCCTAAAACCTAACAAGAGAGAGATACAAAAATTAGACACGGGACGGTAGTAAGGATCCAACGTGAGCCAAAGGCTGACCAGACTCGTGCGCTATTATCTACGCCACGGGATCAGCTGACAGTAATTGGATCTGGCTGACACTTTGAATTTTGGGTGCACAACTACCTGGTTGGGTAACTTAAAGAGAATTGACTCGGAAACGTCGCAACGTATCGATTTTTTTTCTTAATAACTGTTTCTCACCACGGTTTACTCTGCAACATACAAGCTTTTTAGACAGTTCCTGAAGAAGAGACTTGAAATAACGAGAAGGTTTTCGTTAGTTTACATAATAAACCTAATTCTAAACTGCAAAACATTTCCAAGAAACGCATATGGACGGCAGATTAAAACTGAAGGAACTGCAAAAATCCAGGAAATGAAGGAATGGGACCTGGATAAATGGAAAAATAAAAAAAAAAAGAGGTTGTAGAGAGTTTCAAAGGAAGCATTAGGAAATGACTGAAACTGAACAAATGAACATAATCGAAAATGAGTAGCATTGAGAGATGAAATATTGAAGGCAGTAAAAATATAATGATCAATACAAATCTTTGTATATGGATACTGAATTTGATTTGAATTTGATTATCCTCATGAAGTAATGAGTGTTATCGACTGGGGACGTCAAACTGATTCCTTATCTTTAGATTTTCATAGGGCTTTTGAGACCGTCCCTCACAAGCGACTTCCGATTGAACTGCGTGCCTATGGAGTATCGTCTCAGCTGTATGACTGGATTCGTGATATCCTTTTAGAAAGGTCACATTTAGTAATAACTGAAGGAAAGTAATCGAGTAAAAGAGAAGCAATATTTGGCGTTTCTCAAGAAAGTGTTACAGGCCGTCTGCCATTCCTGATCTACATAAAAGATTCAGGAGACAATCTGAGCATCCCAGTTAGATTGTTTGCAGATGATGGTGTCATTTACGATCTTGTAAAGTCATCAAACGAACAAAACGAATTGCAAAATGGTTTATACAAGATATACTGTGTAAAAAGTGGAAATTGACTCCAAATAATATGAATACTAAAAGGAATCAGCTAAATTTCAGTTACACGACAAATCACACAAATCTAAAGGCTATAAACTCAGCTGAACACTTACTGATCACAACGACGAGTAACTTAACCTGGAACGATCAAATAGACAATGTTGCGGGAAAAGCAAACCGAAGACTGTGATTTACTCGCAAAACACCTGGACAATGTAAGTAACGTTCCAGTATCAATGATTATTACGACAGCTGTTTTGGAAGATTTCCATGTCCAAGTTCGTATGCGTTGACCTGACGTATAGATAACATCTGGTGTGACTGTATCTGGTAACTGATTTCTTTATATTTCACGTGACATTCTAAAATATCGATTTCAAGTCGATTTTGTGCTGTGGCGTAATATTTTAGTATAATATTGTAGGTATCTCCTGGTATGAACTGTCACATAAATTTCGGGAAATACCTACAATATTGTTCCAAAATATTACGCCACGCGGTATGAAACAGCACAAAATCTACATGAAATCGATATTTTAGGATTTCACGTCACACCAGATGTTATTTATACGTCAGAACAACGTAGACGTCCTTGAAAATGGAACTCTTCCGAAACAGCTGTCGTAATAATCAGTAAATGTTTTAAGCAGTGATACTGGAACGTTACTTACAATGCTCTTTCAAGACATACACTCCTGGAAATTGAAATAAGAACACCGTGAATTCATTGTCCCAGGAAGGGGAAACTTTATTGACACATTCCTGGGGTCAGATACATCACATGATCACACTGACAGAACCACAGGCACATAGACACAGGCAACAGAGCATGCACAATGTCGGCACTAGTACAGTATATATCCACCTTTCGCAGCAATGCAGGCTGCTATTCTCCCATGGAGACGATCGTAGAGATGCTGGATGTAGTCCTGTGGAACGGCTTGCCATGCCATTTCCACCTGGCGCCTCAGTTGGACCAGCGTTCGTGCTGGACGCGCAGACCGCGTGAGACGACGCTTCATCCAGTCCCAAACATGCTCAATGGGGGACAGATCCGGAGATCTTGCTGGCCAGGGTAGTTGACTTACACCTTCTAGAGCACGTTGGGTGGCACGGGATACATGCGGACGTGCATTGTCCTGTTGGAACAGCAAGTTCCCTTGCCGGTCTAGGAATGGTAGAACGATGGGTTCGATGACGGTTTGGATGTACCGTGCACTATTCAGTGTCCCCTCGACAATCACCAGTGGTGTATGGCCAGTGTAGGAGATCGCTCCCCACACCATGATGCCGGGTGTTGGCCCTGTGTGCCTCGGTCGTATGCAGTCCTGATTGTGGCGCTCACCTGCACGGCGCCAAACACGCATACGACCATCATTGGCACCAAGGCAGAAGCGACTCTCATCGCTGAAGACGACACGTCTCCATTCGTCCCTCCATTCACACCTGTCGCGACACCACTGGAGGCGGGCTGCACGATGTTGGGGCGTGAGCGGAAGACGGCCTAACGGTGTGCGGGACCGTAGCCCAGCTTCATGGAGACGGTTGCGAATGGTCCTCGCCGATACCCCAGGAGCAACAGTGTCCCTAATTTGCTGGGAAGTGGCGGTGCGGTCCCCTACGGCACTGCGTAAGATCCTACGGTCTTGGCGTGCATCCGTGCGTCGCTGCGGTCCGGTCCCAGGTCGACGGGCACGTGCACCTTCCGCCGACCACTGGCGACAACATCGATGTACTGTGGAGACCTCACGCCCCACGTGTTGAGCAATTCGGCGGTACGTCCACCCGGCCTCCCGCATGCCCACTATACGCCCTCGCTCAAAGTCCGTCAACTGCACATACGGTTCACGTCCACGCTGTCGCGGCATGCTACCAGTGTTAAAGACTACGATGGAGCTCCGTATGCCACGGCAAACTGGCTGACACTGACGGCGGCGGTGCACAAATGCTGCGCAGCTAGCGCCATTCGACGGCCAACACCGCGGTTCCTGGTGTGTCCGCTGTGCCGTGCGTGTGATCATTGCTTGTACAGCCCTCTCGCAGTGTCCGGAGCAAGTATGGTGGGTCTGACACACCGGTGTCAATGTGTTCTTTTTTCCATTTCCAGGAGTGTATATTTCAATGCAGACCCAATCATCAAGAAACTTAGAACATGTAACAGGTCTACTAAAGAGACTGCTTACACTGCGCTTGTTCGTCCTCTTCTGGAGTATTTCTGTGCAAGGTGGGATCTGCATCACATATAACTGACGAACGACATCGAAAAAGTTGAAAGAAGGGCAGCTCGTTCTGTATTATCGCGAAATAAGGGAAAGAGTGCTGCAGATATGATACACAAATTGGGGTTCAAATGGCTCTGAGCACTATGGGACTCAACTGCTGAGGTCATTAGTCCCCTAGAACTTAGAACTAGTTAAACCTAATTAACCTAAGGACATCACAAACATCCATGCCCGAGGCAGGTTTCGAACCTGCGACCGTAGCGGTACAAATTGGGGTGACAGCTGCGGCTGGGCCTACTCATGAAATTTCAGTCACCAACTTTCTTCTCATAGTGTGAAAATATTTTGTTGGCTCCCACGTACTTAGGGAGAAATGATCATCATGGTAAAATAAGAGAAATAAGAGCTCACATGGGAAGATTTAAGTGTTCGTTTTCCCAGAGCTGTGTTCGAGAGTGAAAAGGTAGAGTATTGGTTTAAAGGTGGTTCAATGAACCCTCTGTCAGACACTTAATTGTGAACTGCAGAGTAATCATGTAGATGGAGATGAAAAGAGAATACAACATAAATGAAGCAAGTGAAAAAGAATACAGACTTATAAAATTGTGAGTGACCGAAAGTGCAAAAAGGCAAAGTGAGAGTAGCTACAGGACAAGTGCGAGGGTGTAGGAGTACGAATATGGATGAAATTGATGCGGTCTGTAGGAAAAGTAAAGGAACCATCGAAAAAAGAGGAATAGCTATGTGAATATCAAGAGCTTAGATGCCAAGCCTATAATAGAGAAGGGAAATCTGTAAGGTGGAAAGAATTTCTGTACAACGGAAATGAACTTTAAGACACTATTACAAAAAGGGAAGAGGCAGTAGATGAGGTTAAGATGAGGAGAATTTGACAGACCACTGGAAGACCTAGCTCATATTGTAAACTGCGCGAGTTACCAGTACTCAGAAGGTCACAAACTCGCAGCTTTTAATTCCATGGCGCAATCCCTTTATCCTACTTTCCCTTTCAAACTGAAATACAGAAAATCAGATCTATAGCTTTCCATAATGGCTATACCTTCGGCACTTTCAGTAACATTCTATAAAGGTAGAAAATGTATAACATTACATCGCTTTTATGCACAGTACTTGGAAAGACTAGTGCACAAAAGTTGTGGGCTATAGCAGTTTCTGAAACAATTTGTTAGTGCAGGTTGCATACAATCAGGGGCACTCCCCACCCCCTGATGATATCATGAGTTTTCCCCATCCAACACATGTGTCCCTAACCCCCCCCCCCCCACAGCAACCTCCACAACTCCCCTCCCACATCTCTCTCTTTGCATCCAAATGGTGGGAAATTCAAATTTTGCTGGGAAATTAAAAATGGTGGTAAATTCAAACTTATTGGTGGGAATATCAAGTTTTGTGTGTTCACATTGAGGTCTGGAGACCAACTGACCTAGTTCAAACCACCACCACCTGACACTGTTGGCCTTCCGCAATAACCCCTCCATTCCACTACCTTTCACTCCCCCTGCCCTGTCCAACATCTAGAAATTGGTGGGAAAAATGACTCTGTGCTGGGTTGCTGGATAAGAGACACATAAATCTTTATTTGGTCTGCAGTGTGTCTTATTGTTTATTTCAACAGTTTGAGTTGCCACTGACTGAGCACTAGACAGTAACTCCATCCAGTTTCATCGATAACTGCTAGATGTGGAGTGGTCTCTTTCACTATTATTTTAGCGCTGGAGAGTTGTTTTGGCCATTCTAGTCATTACGCCTGTGTAGGAAGATGGGTGTTGATAATGATAATGATAATAATAATAATAATAGTAGAACAGCAACCTATGACTGAAGTACTGGGGAGAGGCCTTCTGCCAATCTACAAGTGAATGTCTGCTGAATGTGAAGACGATATTTTCGTTATTACTCTAGCCAATAGACCTATATGGGAAGGATGGATAATAATGATAGGACAGCAGGTTATCACTGAAATATAGGGGAGTAGCCTCTTGCAAGTGAATAGCTGTTGCTCGGAGGAACAAAAGGATGGGTAATAATAGTATTGGAACAATGACCCACTGTCCCACTGCACCTCTTTTTTTTTCTTAATTATGATTTCATTCTCCTGCTCCATACAGGCAGCTGCTCTTCAGCTGAATGATACAGTTAATAAGAGGATGAAAACGATACATATAAAAGGCCTTAAAAAGGGAGACGTAAGAACATAATAAAGGGAGAGAGTGAAGGTGAAAATATGCACTTACACAGAGACATTCATTGTGGGAGAGTTAAAAAAGTCTACATAAACATAAAAAACACAGTTGGCGATTTACGGAGCATGTAAAATACACTGAAGTACACACACAAGTTGAAAGTTGGCCACAGTATTAAAAAACACTAGAGCAACGAACTTTAAAACCACTGCACAAGACGGGGCACACATGACCAAGAGTAAAAACTGCCAGGAGGGACCTTCCGAGGGAGGGGAGGCTTGAGAGGCGGGAAAAGAGGGGAGAGGAGGGGGCAGCGAGAGAAGCAGACTGGAGGGGGTTGGGGAAAAAGAAACAGGGGTCAGGGGGCAAACCAAGCAACAGGAGACAGATGGGGTGAGAGAGGGAAGGCAAGTCAGGAGGGAGAGCAGAGATACAGAAGGGGTGCACAGGAAAGAGAGGGAGTATAGGAGTGAGAAAAAAAACTGCTCAGGGAAAGGGATAGGAGGGGATAGAGAGCCTTTGCGAGGGGGAGGGGGAGGGTGGGGTTACAGCTGGTAGGAGGGGTAGATATCAGGGTGAAGCTCATCTATCAGGGCGGAGCTCATCATCCAGGAAGGGCTGGCACTGGAATGCACATTGGGAAAGGAGAAGGAGGGCTTGGAGGTAGAGAGAGGGCGGGACACAACGGTAAAGGCGCAGCAGTGGGCTGGGGGTAGAGAGGATAGGGGACACCAGGGAGTGGAGGGGAATCGAGTCTGTGGACAATGTACAGGATGCAGATGTGTTCAAGGACCAGGAGAAGATGTGGGAAGGGGATGAGGTCATAGAAGATCCATGAGGGGGACAGGAGGCAGATATGGAAAGCAAGGTGGAGTGCATGGCATTCAAGAATTTGAAGGGCTTTATAGAATCTGCATGGGCAGAAATCCAGGCAATGCGGGCATTACAAAGGATGGGATCAAGGATTTGTAGGTGTGAAGGATACTGGAAGAATGCAATCCCCACGTCTAGCCAGACAGGAGTTTCAGGAGGTTGGGTGTATTGCAAGCTTTGTGTTGGATCATAAGGAGATGAGGAGTGCAGATAAGGTGGCAGTCGAGGGCGAGGCCAAGGTATTTCAAGGTAGGAGTGAGGTGGATGGGACGACCATAAATGGTAAGGTAAAAATAGTGGAGCCAGAATGAGTGGATGGTACGACTTTTGATGATTGCCTGAGCCTTGGACAGGTTGATGTGAAGGAGCCATTGATTGCACCAGGTAGTGAACTGGTCATGGTTGGTTTGAAGGTTACGTTGAAGGGTAGGATAGATTGCCAACAAGGTGGTGTCATCAGCAAACTGGAGGAGGGTGGAGAAGGTTTGGGCATATCTGCAGTATACAGGAGATAGAGCAGAGGGTAAAGGATGGAGCCTTGGGGCACGATTGCAGTGGGATAGAATGTATTGGAGTTGGTATTGTGGACAGTGACATAGGAGGGACAGTGGGTGAAGAAGGAAGCGACTAGATAGACGAAATTGATGGGAAGGACGTAGGTCTGGAGTTTAAAGTGGAGGGTGGGATGCCAGACACGGTGACAGGCGTTCTGGAGGTCGAGTGAAACATAGCAGAATGACAGGAGCTAAGCTGGAGGGAAATAAGACTGGTAAAGTTAAGGAGCTGGCCGTCAGATGACAAGGAGGGCCAGAAGCCACACTGGGTAAGGGGAAGGAGGTGGTGCCAGTTAAGATCGCAATGAATACAGCGTGAGAAGATGGACTCAGAAATCTTACTGAACACGGAGGTGAGGCAGATGGAACAATACCACTGCACCTTTTTTTTCTTTATTGAATTTCAATTCCCCATCGGGACGGGATGGCAGCAGCATATGCGCTGCTCTTCGGCCAAAAGGCAATAATGATACAACAGAAGCATTTAAAATTACAAATGAGAAAATATGGCGGACAAAATATACAAAAGGGGGAACATAATGGACGAGAACAGACAAAAAGGGGGCGACTGTAAAATGAAGACAAACACTGCACCTGTAACAGCCTGCTCCTGTATGTAGGACTGCTGTAGCAACATCATTTGGAAATGGAAACACACTTATAACTATTTACGAGTTGCGTGTCGCATCCTAGCCAACAGAAACTTAAGATATGTATCATATGAAATTTTTTACGAATGTAGTGCTCATTACCATACTTGAACACAGTATCTCAAGATGAAAAAGAAAACTGACCAGTCACTTCCAGTCCATTCCAACGCCACCTACCGAGCATCTTGTGTTCCAGAAGAGCCGACCAACTGAGAAACCGCCGATTGCCGCAACTTCATGTCACTTCCCCAGCCCCTTTTGACTACCACCACTGACCGCGGCACAACGCATGTAAAGCACCAGCGATTGGGATGTATACAGTACTTCCATCCCTGATAAGACTCCTCAGTTTCAAAACAATCCGAGGTAGGGATGTTGTTGACCATTCACATCGAACTTCTCTCGTGATGTGTAGATTTCTCCCTTTTATATGAGTTATTTTAGAAGATAGAAGAAATCGGACCATATAGGCCGCTTAAGTATCGTTACTAGTTTTGAAAATCCTGTACAACACTATGACACAGGCTCTATTTCGTGGATATTTCCAGAGTGCAGCAGAACCTGCATACAAAAGCGCGCGAAATCCATGTACAGCAGACCAGCACCAACTTGTGCTGTGTGTCCACAACAATCAGAAAGTGGGGAGGAATGCTTTCGTGCTATTGGATCCCTGGGTGAAATGGTGGATGGAGGGGATAGAGGTTGTGTAAACACTTGTCGTGATGCAGTTGCTCTCATTCCGCCATCGTCAGTTGCCTGTATGTTTGCTTGTGTGTTGTTGCGTTCGCTTTTTTTTTCTTTAGGAAAAATGAAGCCATGTAAGTTAGTTGTTCTATTCATTCAATGTACCCTTGTACTCCGTAATTTTAGTATCTCTCACATCAACTGTTCAGGTCGTAGTCGGTAGAGGCATACCTCTGTACTGCCGAGCTTTTAAATGGTTTGCCGCTGTAATTTTAGTGTGTGAGGAATTTGTTTTTTGTAACGGGTATTTCAGCCCTTCTTTTTCTTTCTTGTCGTTACAGTATTCATTCCTGAGGTGTTGGCTGAGATAGACCGCAAACTATAGACAGGAGAGCACTGTAGCAGGCTCCAACAATAATAATCGAGCCGGATCAGCAAGAACGTAAGTGTATTTACTTTTTTTCGTAACATGTAGCTTTAGAGAAACTTATTTCTCACATAATATACTGTGGTTGTAATGATGATGGCGGGGAATGTAAATACATTTATTATTCGTAACATGTTGCATTCAGTTGTCTGAAACATATTCTTTGCTTATCTTGGTGTTTCTATGGATGAAGAAGACGAAGGAAGGGTATGCGTCGTGGCCGAAAGTCAAGAGCCATTGATTCAATCTTTTAAGTACCAAATACGATTTTCAAATTCAGTGTGTATGTGTTCCATATATAAGTAATTCCAGTGAACTGGAGAGTACAATTTTCTGTTTGTATTTCAGTGAGCTAAGGCATACGATGTTCGGTTTTACTGCAGCACAATTTTCTGTGTATGTCTAACTTTTCTAAAAATAATTACGCTCAGTGTCTTAGTGTTGCATGCAGCGTCAGTGAGCTAGCTAGATAGCTCCAAGGGGAGACCGAAATACTGGAGTGCATAAGACGACAGCTGCTGACGATGGTGAAAGGCATCGCCTTCTCCCCCTTTACGAGGAGGAAGAAATACCGGATTGGGAGGGAGAACTACCATGAAGCCCGACTGAACTGCTCAAGCCTTGGATGCAGAGTGTAGAAGGTGATTATAATGCAACTGTCGTCATTGCAGCATATAATTATTACTCTGGAATGCTGGTAGACTTAAATATTGATGTTATTTGTTTACAGCATTAAACTTTAAGGAAATCGTAGGAGTTGTACATAAATTTTCGATATTGATCTACTACAGAGGCGTCACCACTACCGCCATCACAGCAGTCAGCTGTGGTGTGGGTGCCTGGAGCGGTGGTTGCGGAGGCAAGAATCAAACATGCGCCCGGGCGGCGTGCGCTGTCATGCACGGCAAGGCTCGTGTCTGCGAGAAATTCGACCGTGATCGCCGTGGCCTCTTCCCAACAACAACCAATTGCCGCTGGCGTACCACCGCATACACTCTGGCGTCTATGAGTGGTTCAGTCAGAGGAAAACGAAGAGCACTGATCTCCCACCCCTCAGGCTGGCGGCGGTGAAGGCTCCAGCAAGCAGCAGCAGTAGCAGCAACCTGGGTACTCCCATTGGGCTTCTCTGTCGCCACCTCTTCCTGCTCCAGCTCTGTGTGGTCGCCCTCGCCAACAAAAGGTATGTGTGCCGCTCCACGTACCCCTCACACCAGCTTGTGCCTCCTCCCAGTCATCCACCAGGTGGACACAGTCATCAGCTTAATCTCCTAGACGCAGTAGTAAAGATAGTGTTAACAATAATGATCATGTAGTTAGTGGCAGTTCCATCTCACGTCCTTTTAGTGAAGAATACCAGATTAGTGACACCACACTGCAGTTAGAATGCTTGATAATTGCAGACGCCTTTGAGAAGTGAATCTCGTTCACAAGGATCGAGAATCCGGCAGGAGACTATCGTGACTCTGTTGGTTTCTAAGAGCTTGCCTTCCTGTCATGGAAACGGTGCTTCTCAAGGTGTAAACATGCTCTTATTCTCCAATGAGAAAAATAAGCAAAAAGGCAATTATCATTATGTTTGGACCAAGGCAAATCCTGCCTTCTCGCACCCCAGATAAACATGAGGTAAAGAGCATATTTGATTAAAGTGCCTCAATGCCGACTTGACAAAAGTAGTGAAGCATCTAGTAAACTGCGCTTCCAAGGACCAGTATGTCTTATGTCTGCTGAAGAAGACAAATTCATGAAGCTTAAAATTGCTCAGCATCAGGAGTGATGCCCGTTTGTAGTGTCGCCTACTTTGAACGCCTCCTCGCTCCTCTGACACTCTGTGAGGGCGACTCTACGACCTCACATACTACTTTTACAAAATGGTTCAAATGGATGGGATTTAACGTCTGAGGTCATCAGTCCCCTAGAACTTAGAACTACTTAAACCTAACTAACCTAAGGACATCATACACATCCATACCCGAGGCAGGATTCGAACCTATGACCGTAGCGGTCGCGCGGTTCCAGACTGAAGCGCCTAGAACCACTCGGCCACAGCGGCCGGCCTAATTTTACAGAAAAGCATGTATCATATGCAGCAGCATACCAAATTTTATCGTCCTACGATTCAAGTCTTAACCACTACAAGTTATAATCCTACGGATTGACTGCTCACAGAGGTTGAAAAACTTTCATGGGAGGTTCATAAGCTTTACGGCGATAACGTTCCGATGACGAAATCGAATGAGAATGAAGGTTTGTACAATAACGTTGTTGACTATCACATTTGTGGGCTGCCGTTAGATAGAAAGTTGAAATTCCTCGTAGGGACCACTGACATCTTATGGTGAAGTTCTGGGGCGCAGCTCACAATACATGCAATTTGAAGTCTCGGTTAACAAGGAACATACCCGTTTTCTTCCATAATTTAAGCGGGTATGACACTCACTTTCTTTTTGAGCACTTTGCTGATTTCGGCATGGAGTAAGATCAGGTCAATGTCCCAACTGAGAGCATCGAGAAATATATTTTATTCTCCAGACGAATGTCACCGAGGATTACACTCTGCTTCCTTGACGCAACACATTTTATACTGGCACCACTTCAGAAACTCGTCGAAGCTGTACCTCAGGAGGATATGCATGTCATTCGAGCTGCATTTCCCGATCAGGAAAAACTTCAACTTGTGACTAGGAAGAGGGTTTTCCCATACGAGTATCTGGAGAGTATGGTAAAACTCAAGGAAACCAGGTTACATAATTGCATTCTCCAGCAACCTTACAGGCGCTGCCGTAATGGGTGCAGAGTATGAGCATGCCACGAATGTCTGTTGGGAATTCAACATTGCCCGCATCTCGTGGTCGTGTGGTAGCGTTCTCGCTTCCCACGCCCGGGTTCCCGGGTTCGATTCCCGGCGGGGTTAGGGATTTTCTCTGCCTCGTGATGGCTGGGTGTTGTGTGCTGTCCTTAGGTTAGTTAGGTTTAAGTAGTTCTAAGTTCTAGGGGACTGCTGACCATAGATGTTAAGTCCCATAGTGCTCAGAGCCATTTGAACCATTTTTTGAATTCAACATCACTACTTTAGTGAAATATACCCGGCTTTTCGTGGACACAGACGTGCACTTGCTTGTGGGCGTTCTCAATAAATTCTGGAGTCCACGCATGAGCACATATTGTGTACATCCCGCCTTCTATTACATTGCACTTGGGTCGTCTTGGGACGCAGGTCTCAAGAAAACGAAGTGCATCATTGATTTTTCGCCGATACTGACAAATCTTTTTTTTCTCTGAGCGAGGGATCATGGGGGACTCATGCCAGTGTGGACAAAGGCTAGCAATGGCGAAGCACCCACGGATTGGTGACAGGTTCAGCGCATCCATTGATTCGAGTTGCATCATGTACTTGAATGTGAATAACTTGTATGGGCATGTCATGCAACAATCACTATCGTTGGTCAATTTCGATTGGTGCCCAAAGACGAACGCAAGGGATTAGGTGGAAAAATCAAGGGAGGTATGGAGGCTGATTCTCATGTGGGGTATTTGATGGAGACAGAGCTCATATACCCTATTAGTTTACATGATGCGCACCCAAATTTGCTGCTGTGTACAAAGCAACTAACTGTATGAGGAAGCTCCACCCCAAAAGTGATGACAACGCTGGGGATGAGCGGAGGTACATTACTCATTATCATAATCTCTGACAGTGTCTCAGCTTGGGGATGGAGCTGGTTAGAATCAACTTTGCTATGTCCTTCAAGCAGTCCCCCCGATTGAAGGAGTATATTGATTTGAGTATGAGGCAGAGAGATTCCACAATGTGTGACTTTGAAAAAGATTTTTTATAAAGTAATGCATAATTCAGTTTTCGGTAAAACAATGGAGAAATTGAGGAAAAGACGTGAAATTTTGATGTGAACCGAATGGTATGGACAGTGGGGCATAAGAAAGTGCATCGCCAGACCAAATTTTAAATGGGTCACCGTATTCAATAAGAACTTCGTTGCCATGGAGATGGTAAAGACTGCAATAGAATTTAAAACCTATTTATATAGGAATATGTTTACTAGACTTATCGAAACTCCACATATACTGCTTATATTATGAGTTTGTGAAAAATAAATTCGCAGATCCAAAATTATTTTATATGGATACAGAGAGTTTCATCTATTGGGCGAAGAACTACGATTCATATGAAGTAATGAGGTACCATGGTAATGAATTCGACACATGCTCATACACAACTGACAGTCCTTATGGTACTATTCCACAGAACAAGATGGTTATCAGCCTTATGAAAGACGAGGGGAATTGATTGCCAATTTTGGAGTTTGTAGGTCTGTGACCAAAATTGGGAGCTGCCACCCAGTGGCAGGCTAAGGGTGCGCATCATATGGCATCGAGAACCCTCTCTACCGAAAAGTATTTGTGATGCCTGTGCAGCAGTGTTCGTGGTGCTACACCACAGACTCTGCATATGCTACGTCAAACTACTATTTAAATCAAGAGGACATGAGGCATATAATGCGCTGCAGTCTACAATTGCCCTGTCGCCTCCTGCTGATTTGTGATGATGGGATTGAAACTCTCCAATACTCACACAACTCACCTGTAGAAAGAGGAGGGGTGGGGGATCCTGATGGAATGAGAGGGAGAGAGGGAGTGAGAGAGACAGAGCGAGTATGTCTGCAGAGTAATATGACCATTTTATCATAGTGTATATAATTGTGTATGTGTGTGTTTGTGTGTGTGATATAAATATTTATTTATTTTGTGTGTACACACACACACACACACACACACACACACACGCACGCACA
Organism: Schistocerca americana; assembly: GCF_021461395.2. Taxonomy (NCBI): domain Eukaryota; kingdom Metazoa; phylum Arthropoda; class Insecta; order Orthoptera; family Acrididae; genus Schistocerca; species Schistocerca americana. Next base: position 673,838,972 of record NC_060122.1, read on the forward strand.
CACACACACACACACACACACACACACACACACACATACACACAAACACAATACCATGTGTGGAGAAAAACGGATAAAAGGTGTGTATATAATAAATTAAATAATAAAAAATAATAATAAAAAGAATGTGTAAATATATATGCACACAACCATGTGTGCAAGAAAGTAAAAAGTTAAATAATGTACACAAAAAAATATTTCTGTATTTATTTATTCATACTCATCTTATGTGTACTGTGTAAATAAATATATAGCAATATACCTCATTCTCATGTAAATAGAACAGTTTTTGAGTTTCATCTGTTAGTAGCTGTACAAGAGTGATGACTTTCTAAGTGTACACAGTCCATCAGAATTACTATTGAACCTACTGGCACTGTAGAATTCAGCTGTAATAAAAAATAGTATCTGTGCATTAGTTTTTAGCATATATTTATAAAAAAATGGTAAATATACTCATCCAGTGCTGTTGAAGAAAAAGTTGTAAAAAAATTCTCAACCAGTGTTACTGTTTCATCGTGTAAGTTAAAAGTGTCACTGCATTGAACTATGAGAGTCAAATAGTAACTCAAGAACCGAACTGTACCGGAGAAATCAAATTGTACTTGTGTGAATTGAACAAATGAAAAAAATTCGTTACTGTACATCTTTGTTGTCGTTACATGGAAGAAAAGTGGACTGCTCCTTGGTAACCAGTACTTAAAATTGCATGTATTGTGAGCTGCGCCACGGAACTTCCCCTTAAGATGACAGGAGTTTCAGTTTTTTCTATCTAACGGCAGCCCACAGATATGACAGTCAACCAAGTTAATGTACAAATCTTCATTCTAATTCGATTTCGTCATGGAAACGTTGTCACTGTAAAGCTTATCAACCTCCTATGAAACGTTTCCAAGCTCAGTGAACAGCCAAAATGCAGGATTATCACCGATACAAAATTTGTAGCGTAAAACTCGAATTGTAAGACGATACAATTTGATATGCTGCTGCATATGACACATGTTCTGTGTAAAAGTAGTATGTGAGGCCGAAGGATCGCCTTCACAGTTGGTCACAGTAGAGAGGAGGCATTCAAAGTCGGCATACGCTACAAATGGGCATCACTCCTGAAGGTGAGCATTTTTAAAGTTTATGAATTTCTCTTCCTAAGTAGGCATAGTGACACTACTGGGTTCTTGGAAGCACAGCCTACTAGATGCTTCACTAAATACTCGCTTGTCAAGTAGGCACTGAGGCGCCTTAGGCAAATATGCTCTTTACCCTTATGTTTCCTCATCTGGGAGGCGAGAAGATTGGAGTTGTCTTAGATGCAAACATAATGATTGCCTTTCTCCTTATTTTTCTCACTGGATAATAAGAACATGTTTACATGCATCTTACGTTCACCGGCAAATTCTGAGAAATGGAGGGCGCCGACGACTATATGCTTGTTATGCTCGTCTGGCTTGCCTTTCTTCTCCAGGTCATAAATGTGGTGTCACCGCCAGACACCAAACTTGCTAGGTGGTAGCCTTTAAATCGGCCGCGGTCCGTTAGTATACGTCCGACCCGCGTGTTGCCACTATCAGTAATTGCAGACCGAGCGCCGCCACACGGCAGGTCTAGAGAGACTTCCTAGCACTCGCCCCAGTTGTACAGCCGACTTTGCTAGCGATGGTTCACTGCCTACTTACGTTCTCATTTGCCGACACGATAGTTTAGCATAGCCTTCAGCTACGTCATTTGCTACGACCTAGCAAGGCGCCATTATCAGTTACTATTGATATTGTGAATCATGTACCGTCAAGACCGACGTTCATCATTAATGGATTAAAGTTAAGTATTCCACAAGCTACGCCTGTTTTTCTAAATTCTAATTTCCTTGTCATGTTCCAGACCTCACGCCACCCTACGTGATCTAAAACGCGTGCATTTCGGCCTCCTTTAGTAAAACGGTGTTGGCTCTCTTGCCAACCACAACAATAAACATGACCAGATTTTCCAGTATTCTCAGCCTCAAATTTAGGAATGTCCTGGATCTTGAGGAGAACTTGATACCATCAAAGTTAAAACAGTTGTGAATCTCTTGGTATCTACGGTACTGAGATATTCTCTATGGGTGTATCTTATAATTTCTGTCGCAAGCCAGGATCGATCATGCAAAACGAGCCAGATCCTTTTCATTTTCGACAGTAATGCATGCCCTCTTATTAGCTATTTCTTTAGGTAGATCTGTATAGCTAGACCCCTCCATTTACCGATGCATACACATGTGTTTGTGTGTCCAATTGTAGTATTCGGTTGAGTGCTTTAGCTGACATGTGTTTATGTGTCCAGATGTTGTATTCGTCTGAGTGCTTTAGCTGACATTCTCACTTCCATCTCGGAAAACTGGCCAGTATACCTCTCAAGGTGGACTCACGAAACGACTGGGCGACAAATGTGTTCCGTGTTATCACGCCATTATACCCCCAGAGGTAATGAAGACATGTCTTTTCCATGCCAGAGTAAACTCTTAGGGGGGAAGCGACAGTTCAAGGTACAGTACTGCCCCACATTTAATAGAGGGACGCCGTGGATTATTAATGACACTGAGGAGCTCCATTTCTACGACAGGAACGCATGCTCTTAAAAACCCAACAGGTCTGCGGTACCCTCCTGCCCGATTCACGATCCTTGTGAAGGAGACTCGCTCCTCAAAGGTGTCTGCAGTCACCGACGAGTATTCTAACTGTTGTGCAATGTCACTGGTCTGATTTCTTCACTAAAAGGACGAGAGAGAGAGAGAGAGAGAGAGAGAGAGAGAGAGAGAGAGAGAGAGCTGCCGCTAACCACAGGATCATTATAATTAATACTATCATTAATACCATATCTAGGAGATGATGCCGATGACTGTGTCCACCTGTTGGATGATAGCATTGGAGAGGAGACACCTGCTGATGTGAGGGGTATGCAGCACAGCACACATACCTGTTTTTGGCGAGGGAAAATAGCCTGAGCTGGAGTAGGTGGAGACAGGGATGCTGAGGCCCACTGGGGGCACCCATGTTGATGCTGCTGCTGCTGATGCATGTGGAGCCTTCACCACGACCAACCTGAGTGGTAGGTGATCGCTGCTCTTCTTATTCCTCCCACTGAACCATTCACGGATGCCACAATGTATGCTATAATGCGGCTGTGGCAGCGGATGATAGCAACCACAGTCGCCTCTCTTGCACGCCACCCCGCAGTCACCGCTCTAGGCACTCAAACCACAGCTAGCTGTTGTGGTGGCGCTGCTGGTGACGTCGCTGTAACAGATGAATAAGGAAAATCTAAGTATAAGTCCCAAGATTTTCGTAAATGTGTGCTGTAAACAAATGACATCATCAATTAAGTTAACCAACATTCTAGAATAATAATTATATGCTGTATTGAGGATGGTCGCAGTATAATCACCTTTTACAGTCTAGGTACAAGGATTTAGTAATTCATTTGGCTTTCTCGTAGTTCTCCCAACCAATCCGGTGTTTTCTCGTCCTCATGTATCCACTCTCAGCAGCCTCTCCATCAAGCCTTCAATTTAGCTCGATGACGCTGCATTCAACGATAAAGTACTGCACGTAATTATTTCTTGTTAATGTTAGAGATATACACAGAAAATCGTATTGAAATACCAACAGGAAATCACATTCTTTAGCTAACTGAAATACAAACAGGAAATCGTATTCCTTATCTCACTGAAGTACAAACAGAAAATCGAATTCTCTAGTTCACACTCACAATGAATTTGAAAATCGTGTTCTGTTTCTTACAAGACTGAATGAAATGCTCCTGACTTTTGGCCTTGATATGTTCTTCTTCTTCTTACGAAAAATAAATGTACACTCCTGGAAATTGAAATAAGAACACCGTGAATTCATTGTCCCAGGAAGGGGAAACTTTATTGACACATTCCTGGGGTCAGATACATCACATGATCACACTGACAGAACCACAGGCACATAGACACAGGCAACAGAGCATGCACAATGTCGGCACTAGTACAGTATATATCCACCTTTCGCAGCAATGCAGGCTGCTATTCTCCCATGGAGACGATCGTAGAGATGCTGGATGTAGTCCTGTGGAACGGCTTGCCATGCCATTTCCACCTGGCGCCTCAGTTGGACCAGCGTTCGTGCTGGACGCGCAGACCGCGTGAGACGACGCTTCATCCAGTCCCAAACATGCTCAATGGGGGACAGATCCGGAGATCTTGCTGGCCAGGGTAGTTGACTTACACCTTCTAGAGCACGTTGGGTGGCACGGGATACATGCGGACGTGCATTGTCCTGTTGGAACAGCAAGTTCCCTTGCCGGTCTAGGAATGGTAGAACGATGGGTTCGATGACGGTTTGGATGTACCGTGCACTATTCAGTGTCCCCTCGACAATCACCAGTGGTGTATGGCCAGTGTAGGAGATCGCTCCCCACACCATGATGCCGGGTGTTGGCCCTGTGTGCCTCGGTCGTATGCAGTCCTGATTGTGGCGCTCACCTGCACGGCTCCAAACATGCATACGACCGTCATTGGCACCAAGGCAGAAGCGACTCTCATCGCTGAAGACGACACGTCTCCATTCGTCCCTCCATTCACGCCTGTCGCGACACCACTGGAGGCGGGCTGCACGATGTTGGGGCGTGAGCGGAAGACGGCCTAACGGTGTGCGGGACCGTAGCCCAGCTTCATGGAGACGGTTGCGAATGGTCCTCGCCGATACCCCAGGAGCAACAGTGTCCCTAATTTGCTGGGAAGTGGCGGTGCGGTCCCCTACGGCACTGCATAGGATCCTACGGTCTTGGTGTGCATCCGTGCGTCGCTGTGGTCCGGTCCCAGGTCGACGGGCACGTGCACCTTCCGCCGACCACTGGCGACAGCATCGATGTACTGTGGAGACCTCACGCCCCACGTGTTGAGCAATTCGGCGGTACGTCCACCCGGCCTCCCGCATGCCCACTATACGCCCTCGCTCAAAGTCCATCAACTGCACATACGGTTCACATCCACGCTGTCGCGGCATGCTACCAGTGTTAAAGACTACGATGGAGCTCCGTATGCCACGGCAAACTGGCTGACACTGACGGCGGCGGTGCACAAATGCTGCGCAGCTAGCGCCATTCGACGGCCAACACCGCGGTTCCTGGTGTGTCCGCTGTGCCGTGCGTGTGATCATTGCTTGTACAGCCCTCTCGCAGTGTCCGGAGCAAGTATGGTGGGTCTGACACACCGGTGTCAATGTGTTCTTTTTTCCATTTCCAGGAGTGTATTTAAATTCCCCGCCATCGTCATTAGAACCACAGTATATTGTGTGAAAAAGAATAGTTTCTCTAACAGCTACACATTACGGAAAAAAATGCATTCACGTTTTGCTGATCTGGCTAGGTTGTTATTGCTGGAAGCTCCTGCAGTGCTCTCTCTGGCTATAGTCGGCGGTCTAACTCAGTATCTCAGGGATGAATGCTGCAATGACAAGAAACACAGAGATAGACTGTAATGGCCGTTACAGAACAAAAATTTATCACACAGTAAAAATAGAGCAGCAGACCGTTCAAAAGCTCGGTGGTATGGATGTATGTCTCTACGGACTACAACCTAAAGAGTTGCTGTGAGGGACGCTAAAATTATGGGGCACGCAGGTACACTGAACAAATAGAACAAGTAACTTACATGGCAGGCTCTCTTGGTGAAGGCGTTTGCTGCTGCTACAGTTGCTGATGCTGTCATTGGAATTTGAGCGTAAAATGTTCCTTAAAAAAAAAAAAAAAAAAAAAAAAACAAAAACCTGATGCAATAACACAGAAGTAAATTAATTGAAGTAAATTGACGATGACAGAATGAGAGCCACTGTACCATAACGAGGGTTTATATAACCTCTACTCCATCCATCCACCATTCTACCAGAGATCCAATAGGAATAAGGCTTTCCTCCTCACCTGCTGATCGATGCTGATCTGAGCACACAAGACAATTTGGCTTGTCTGCCAGCCATGGATTTCATACACTTTTCTATGTTGCTTTAACTGCACTCTGGAAATATTCCAGAAATATAGTGTTGTGTAGGGTTTTCAGAACTAGTAACGATACTTCAGCGATGTTTATGGGCTGATTTCTTCTGCCTTCAAAAATAAGTGATGTAAATGGTCGAAATCTGTACTTTGCGTCAGAAATTCGAGATGTATGGTCAACAACATCCGTATCCCGGATTTTTTTGAGACTGAGGAGTTTACGTCAGGGACTGAACTACTATATACATCCCAGCCGCTGGTGCTTTATTCGCATTTTACGACAGTCAGTGGTGGGAGTCATGAGGGGGTCAGGCAGTGATAGGAAGTTGCAGAATAGCTTATCCCCTGGCAAACGTCGGTTTGTCAGCTGGCTGACTCTTCAGGTACACAATACACTCGGTAGATGGCGCTGGGCTGGACGGGTGGTGACTGGTCAGTTTTCTTTCTCTTCTTGAGACAGTGTTCAGGTAAAATTAGGAGCACCACATTCTTAAAAAAATATTGCACGATATATATCCCATGTTTCCGTTGGCTGGGTGCAGCTCACGACTCGTAAATAGCTATAAGTGTGTTTCATTCCCAAATGATTTTGATACAGGGGTCCTGTACATAGGAGCAGGATGTTATAGCGCAGTGCATTCGAGGGTTGGATTCCCCTCTTCTTCATCGAAGAGTTTCACTGCCTGGGCTACTCTCAGGGTGCACCTTCGACGTGGAAGATCCCCGCCGTTTCCCTGCCGTGTCGTCTGCTTGCCGTCCATACTGCCTGCCGGTGCTCGCCGCCGCCGCAGCCGCCGCCGCTTCGTCGCCGCCTTCCGGTCCTCGCCGCCGCCGCCGCCGCCGCCGCCGCCGCCTGCCGGGTAAAATTAGGAACACCACATTCTTAAAAAAATATTGCACGATATATTTCCCATGTTTCCGTTGGCTGGGTGCAGCTCACGACTCGTAAATGGCTATAAGTGTGTTTCATTCCCAAATGATTTTGCTACAGGGGTCCTGTACATAGGAGCAGGATGTTATAGCGCAGTGCATTCGAGGGTTGGATTCCCTCTCTTCTTCATCGAAGAGTTTCACTGCCTGGGCTACTCTCAGGGTGCACCTTCGACGTGGAAGATCCCCGCCGTTTCCCTGCCGTGTCGTCTGCTTGCCGTCCATACTGCCTGCCGGTGCTCGCCGCCGCCGCCGCCGCCGCTTGGTCGCCGCCTTCCGGTCCTCGCCGCCGCCGCCGCCGTCGCCGCCTGCCGGGGCTCGCCGCCGCCGCCTGGTCGCCGCGTGCCGGTGCTCACCGCCGCCGCCGCCTGCTGATCGCCGCCGCCGCCTGCTGATCGCCGCCGTCGCCGTCTGCGCCGCCGTTTGGCCGCCTTCCGGTCCTCGCCGCCGCCGCCGCCGCCGCCGCCGCCGTCGCCTGCCGGGGCTCGCCGCCGCCGTCGCCTGCCGCCGCCGCCGCCGCCGCCGCCGCCGCCGCCTGCCGGTCGCCGCCGTCGCCGTCTGGTCGCCGCCGCCGCCCTTCTCGCGCGCCGCCGCCATGTCCCAACCCACCACCACCACCACTATCATTTTCACCTCTCCCTCCGCTGCTCCAACCACCATCACATGGAGCTCCTCCTCCACCCCACTTCCCGTCCTTCCTTCTCTCACTGTCCACCCCACCCCTGCACCACTTTTGGCTGTAACCACCCCCAACTCCTCCTCCCCTATCACTGTCGCCCCATCGACAGCTACTGACTTTCCGCAGCTCCCCGCACCGCCTCCGACAGGCTCCAAGCCAGCACGGATCTCTGCTCGACGTTCCACAGTCTCAGTGACACCCACGCCTCCTCCGTCTGCGTCATCCGCTGCTCAGGGTGGTCCTGCCCCCCGCCATCTCCCCCTGCAACCCGTACCCCTGCCCCCTCTCCACCCGGTCGTGCCCGCGAAACCTTCAAAGTGCCCGAATGCTGACCCTTCCCCTGCAGTCTCCTCCAGAAAAGCCCCCAGCCCCCGTGACCCACCCACCCCCATGGACGCGGCTCCGACCCCTGCCCCCACCCCGCCTGTCACCCACACCTTTGTCCTCTCCAATCCTGACCCTCAATTCCTTGATGCCCGCTCCCTCACCCTCGCCATCCGGAAATACTACCCCAATGCTCCCATCTCCCAACTGATTCCTCGCAAGGACTCGGTCCTCATCAAATCCCCCAGTGCTTCCCTCCACACCGATCTCCTCTCCCACATCCCCCATATCCAATTTGGCCAACGTGCAACCCTCACCCCCTACCACACCCCGTCCTCTCCCCGTCAGCCTCAACCTCCCCGGCGTCCACCGACCTTCACCGCTGTGATCACGAAGCTTAGCCCCGTGATCACGGAGGCTGAGGTGTTGGCGGAACTCAACTCCCGGCCCAACATTGAAATCCGCTCGGCCCGTCGCATCTTCAATGATGCCGGGCCGACTTTTCTCATGCGGATATTCACCGAATCCTCCTCCTCCATTGACCGCCTCCTCACCGAGGGAGCCCTCATCTACAATCAGCGCCATAAGGTGGACCCCTCCCATTCCCCCGTCCATTCCTACCGCTGCCAACGCTGTCTCACCTACAACGACCACGTTACCTCTGCCTGCAGGAACCCCACTACTTGTCCCCACTGCAAAGCTTCCCACTTCCTCAAGCATTGCCCCAACCTCACCTCTCCCCCCTCCTGCAACACTTGCAATGAACCACATCCTACCTACTCCTCGAAGTGTAAAGCGAAACCTCCACCAGTAACCCCTGAGCTCACCGTGCCTGTCCGTCCTGTTGATGACCCCATCCACCCCAACAACTCGCTCCGCCCTCCCCCTACTGCTGAGGACATGATCCGTTTCACCACCATTGTGCTCCAAACATCCACCCCTTCCAGCGCTCACACACTCTTTCCCAAATCGCCCTCGCTGCCCGTTCCATCTTCCATCTTACCACCTATGCCACATACTCCCACAACCAGGCCCACTTCACCTTCACCCCCCTCACCACCCTTGTCTAACTCTCCACTCCCATGGCACAACAACCATACCGTATCCTGTACCACAACATTCGCTCCCTGCCCACCCACAAACTCCTCTTCCTCCACACCCTACGTCAGCACCGCGTGGATGCCTTCGTCCTAAATGAAACCTTCCTTCAACCCCGTCTCTCCGTCTCCACGGCTCCTTACACTCTACACCGCACCGATAACCCGTACCCTCTCGCGCGTGGCGGAGTTGCTATAGGCCACCTCAAGCACCTCCCTGTCCGGCCCCAACCTCTCCTTAACAATCCTGCCGAGCATCTCACCCTCAGCCTCTTCTTCCCCACCCTTACCATCACCTGTGCCACCATTTATGTCCGCCCTCACACCCCCATCCCGTACGATTTCCTGGCCCACATTGACCGCACCTTCTCCACCTACGTGATTGCCGCTGACCTCAATATCCACAGCCGTGATCCTGCCGACCTCCGACGGTGGCATCAGTTTCTCACCACTCTCCAGGGAGACCTGGTTCCCCTGCCTCAGCACACCCGGCCCGAATCCAACACCACTCCTGATGTGGTCCTTGCCTCTCCAAACCTCCTTGGGCGCATTACCGCGGATGTCCTTGACCTCATTGGCAGTGACCATGCTCCTGTCCTCCTCACTATCTCTAACGGTCGCCATCCCCGCCACGCTCCTCGCCCTGACGTCCCTCCTAAACTTGTCCATGATTACTCCCGTGCCAACTGGGATGCCTACCGGGATTCCATTCACACCCAGGTTGACGGCCACGACCTTACCCTCCAGTCTCCTGATGACATCGCTCACGCTGCTGCCTTCCTGCACCAGACATTGTCTGACGACGTCGCCACCCATATCCCCACCAAAGCCATCCACCCTCACCGCCCCGCCCTGCCTCCACAGGCCGTCCTTCGAGAGTCCCGCCGCCTCTACCGCTCTTTTCTCCACACTCGTGACCGGGATACACTTACCCGCCACCGGCAATTACAGCGACACATCCGCAACCTGCTTGTTGCGAAGAAACGCCGAGCCTGGCGCCAGACATGTACACGACTCAACACCACACTCCCCATCAACTCTTCCAAGTATTGGTCTGCCTTCCACCGCCTTACTGGGAACCGCCCCACCCCCCAGTACCCTCTCCTCCTTAATGACCGTCCCTTTCCTGACAACCTCAGTAAGGCCAACCACTTTGCCTCCCACCTCTCTGATGTTTTTTCCATCCCAGATGATCCTCACTTTGATTATTCCCTCTTCCCTGATGTCATGGACCTTACGAATACCTCTGTTCCTCTCCTTGCTCCTAGCTTCCAGTACTTGGGCCACACCCCACCTTCTGCACTTAACACTCCCATCACTACACAGGACATCAGCCTCACACTCCGCACTAAACGCATCACTGCTCCCGGCCACGACTGCGTTACCTACCGCCACCTCAAACACTGCCCTCCCTCCTTCCTTTCCCTCCTTGCCACCCTCTACAATGTCATCCTTGCCACTGGCTTCTATCCCGACCTGTGGGAAACCTCCCGTATCCTGATGTTCTCCAAACCCAATAAGCCTCCATCTGATGCCTCTTCCTATCGTCCTATCTGTCTCACATCGGTGTTCAGCAAGCTCTTGGAATCCATCCTTTCCCGGCGCATCCATCTCTACCTCCACCAAAACCACCTCCTCCCAAACACCCAATGTGGCTTTCGACCCTCCTTCTCTGCTGATGACCAACTCCTCCGCCTCACTCATCTCCTCTCCCTCCAGCTTAACTCCCGTTGCTCCGCCATTTTTGTCTCACTTGACCTCGAAAAGGCCTACGACCGTGTCTGGCATCCCGGTCTCCTGTTTAAACTCCAAACCTATGCCCTTCCTATCAACTACATCCGTCTGGTGGCCTCCTTCCTCTCCCACCGCCCCTCCTATGTTACCGTCCATCATGCCAATTCCCACACCTTCTACCCCTCTGCCGGTGTGCCCCAGGGCTCTGTCCTCTCCCCTCTCCTCTACCTCCTGTACATGGCAGATATGCCCCAACCCCCCCCTCCAGTACACCTCTTGCAATATGCTGATGACACCGCATTCCTCGCCCTCGCTCCTATCCTCCAACGGTCCCAACGCCTTCTCCAGAATCACCTTGACCTTTTTGCTGCATGGTGTAACCAACGGCTCCTGAAACTCAATCCTTCCAAGACCCAGGCAATCATCGTAGGTCGTACCACTCGCTCCTTCCGCCTCCTGGATTTCTCCCTTACTGTCTGCGCACGTCCTGTTTGCCTCACCCCCACCCTCACCTACCTTGGCCTCACCATTGACCGTCACCTCACCTCGATACCTCATCTCCGCTCCATCCAATCCAAAGCCCACAACTGCCTCCGACTCCTCAAACTCCTCTCTGGCCGGACATGGGGGTTGCACCCCTCTACCATCCTCCACACCTACAAATCCTTCATCCGTCCCATCCTCTGTTATGCCAGTCCTGCCTGGATATCTGCCCCCCCCCCCCCAAATTCTATCAGTCCCTCCAGATCCTTGAGCGTCATGCACTCCGCCTCGCCTTCCGTATCCACCTCCCGTCCCCCACACGGATCCTCTATGATCTCATTCCTTTCCCCCATCTGCTCCTATTCCTCGAACATATCCGCATCCTCTACACCTCCCGCCGTCTTGAACCCCCTCACCCCCTGGTTGCTCCTCTCCTCTCCCGTCCCCGCCCCCTGCCACGTCTTCACCGTTGTGTCCCCCCTACCCTCCATCTCTACACCCTCCATCTCCTTTCCCAAGGTGGCTTCCATCACCTCCCCCTCCCAGATGATGCCCTCTCTCCCTCCATTTATCCTTCCTATCAACTCTGATCCTCCATCCCCCTCCTTTCCTCTGTCCTTTCCCTGGGCTCCCTCTCCCCCCCCCCCTTCTGTCCTGTTTTTCTCCCCACTAAACCTCTCCCTACCTCCCATCTCCCCCCCAGTCCTTTTGTATTCCCCTCCTCTGCCTACCCCACTCCCTGTCGCGTCTGCCCCCCACCCCTCTTATGGGTCCTCATCCTCCTTCAGCTCCTTTCCCGGCTCCCCCCTTCGCTTTTACTCTCCTTTCCCCCCCTTTTTCGTTTTCCCATCTTCTGTCCAGTTTCCCCCCACCTGCTCTCGACTGTGGTGTCACATTTGCCAACTTTTTAGTGCAGTGTTCCAGTGACTATTCAGTGTTGTTTGTCTTTCTCGTGTTGCAAACAGAAACCATGCTGTCGCTCGGTGTGAATTATATTTCCTTTGCGAACAGAATCCAGACTGTCGCCGTGTTTTTTAATTGTCTATTGTTTTCCCTGTCTACTTCGTATGTATTTTTATTAGCGTCATCATCCCTGTGTTGTTGTTTTAAGTTCCACGATTTCTTTTCGCCTTGTTACTCTCAAAGTCTCCGATTTTATCGCCTGTTTTTTTATTATTTGTTCTCTTGCTCTTTGTCACAAAATCTCTCGGCTGAAGAGCGGCGTACTAAGGTGCTGCCAGCCCGCCCCCTTCGGGGGGAATTGAAATTCAATAAATGAAAAAAAAAAAAAAAAAAAAATTGCGCAGTGAGACATCGAGCAGTTCACCGCTTGGTGCAACAAGTGGCTCCTTCGAACAACCCTTCCAAGACCTAGGCAATCATCCAACACAAAGCCCAGAATAGACTCCACCTCCTTAAACTCCTGTCCAGCCGGACTTGGGGACTGCATCCTTCACACCTCCACATCCTTGATCCATCGCATCCTTTGATATGCAAGCATTGCCTGGATATCCACCCCTCCCAGATTCTATAAAGGCCTCCTAATGTTTGAACACCTTGCACTCTACCTCATCTTCTGTATCCACCTCCCATCCCCCACACAGATCCTCTACGATCTCATACCCTTCCCACTTCTTCTTTTCCTCAAACACATCTGCATCCTTTGCATCATCTACAGACTCGATCTTCCCCACCCCCTGGTGTCTTCTATCCTCTGTACTCCCAACCTGTTGCTGCACCATCACCCATTGTGTCCCACCTTCTCTCCATCTCCACCCCCTCCATATCCTTTCCCAATACAACTTCCAACACCTACCCCTTATGGATGATGAGCATGCCCTGGTATCTACCCCTCTCCCCCCCAAAAACTTCCCCCATTGCACTCCTCAGGGCTTCCCTCTCCTCCTGTTCCTTCTTTTCCATGAGCGGTTTTCCTCCCTCCTCCACCCCCCTCCATTTCCAGTGTACTCCTCCTGCGTTTCTGCACTCCCTCATGACTTGCCTTCCCTCTACATCTCTCAAACTGCCAGTCCCCTACCCCTTGGTGGGCCCCCTGACCCTCCTTTTCTTTTCATACCACCCCTTCCAGCTCCTCCCCCCCCCCTGCACCTTCCTCTCCTTCTTTGTCCCCCTTCTCAGGCCTCCTCTACCTTGACAGGTCCCTCCCAGCAGATTTTATACTTTGTCATGTGTGCTCTGTCTTTTACAGTGTTTTAAAGTGTCTTTGCTCTGGAGTGTTTGAATACTGTGGCCAACTTTTATCTTGTGCGTGTGACTTCAGTGTGTTTTATACGCTCCACAAATCGCCAAACATGTTTTTTAAGTTTATAATGACATTTTCAACTGTCCCAAAATGAACATCTCTGTGTCAGTGTATATTTTAACCCGCGTTTTCTCCGCCTATTATGTTATTATGTCCCCATTTTTATCGTTCTTTATATGTATAGTTGCCTCTTTTTTAAATGTCAATCGGCTAAAGAGCGGCGGATTGTGCTGCTGCCAACCATCCCCTGCCCATATGGGGCAGGGGAATGAAATCACAATGAAGAAAAAAAAAACATGTGCAGAGGGACACTGTGTCACCATTATAATATTATTACTACCCATACTTGTGTTCTTTCCAGCAGGAGCAGCAGCAGCAGCAGCTGCTGTTCACTTGTAGATTGGCAGGAGGCTACTTTCCTGTACTTCAGCGGTAGTATCTGTTCTATCATCATAACCCATCCTTCTCATATAGGACTAGTGGCTAGACTGGCTGGAGCAACTCTCTAATACTAGACTAATGGCGAAAATATCTTCTCCACATCCAGCAGATATTCACTTGTAGAGCAGCAGGTGGCTACTCCCTGTACTTCAGTACTATCTTTGTTGCATTATTATTATTCCCACCCATCCTTCCCATATACAGCTATTGGATAGACTGGTTGAAGCAGCGCACCAGTGTTAGACTAATAGGGAAAATATCTACTCCACATCTAGCAGTTACTGGTGCAACTGGGTGGAGCTACTGTATAGTGCTCTATCAGTGGCAACTCAAATTGTTTAGATAATAATATAGTGCACTGCATAAAAAATAAAGACTTATGTCTGTCCTATCCAGTAGCCCATTTCCCACCAATTTCCTGGTGGTGGAGGGGAAGGGTCTCGAGAGGAGGGGAGAGATTAGTGAGGGAAGGCCAACAGTGCCCTCTGTCGGTGGTGTTGTGAACTAGGTCAGTTGGTGTTCGGAGCTCAAGGTGAATACACAAAATTTAATATTCCCATCACTAAATTTGAATTTCCTGTCATTTTTAATTGCTCACCAAAATTTAAATTTCCCATCCTTTTGAGGGATGGGGATGGGTGGGTGGAGGAGTGATGGTAGGGGGGTGGGATGGTGGAAGGGACCCCTGTGCCAGCTGGGGAAATCCCATCATGGTGGGGGGGGGGGGGGGGGTGCCACTGAATGTATGCAACCCATGCTAACAACTACTGATTCCAGAACCTGCTTTACCCCGCAATTCACTACACTGTTCACAGAATTTCTGGTAGCTTTACCAAAAAGTTTAAGTCACTCAACTAATGACTTGCAGGTTACAAATATAGCATACTTAGTTATTACTAAATAACCAGTTGATAATGTAACCTTTGAACAAAGTGCTGTGTATAATATCAACTGAAAATTCTGTGGAAAAGTATATGTCAGTCAGGCAGACCCGTGGAAACAACGGGGGATAAGATGTAGACTTAGAAAAACAGCTTCTCCCTTTGTAGAACTTCGTTTGACGGAAAATCACCTATACTATGTAGGGTGAGACGTTTTACATACTGCCAAGAAATGTAGAAAGATGGCACTATAGAAGTACTAAGAAATTCTAAAAACGTGCCAGCTGCGTCATAAGTAACCAAAGATAGTTCCTTTCTTCTCCAATGTTAAAGTAAGTTTCAGTTACGGAAATGTTATATTACGTTAATAAATCAAAATTTGTTTTCATTCTTTGTCAAATGTAAAATTAATACTTTCTATTACATACTTGATGTATTTCATCTTTTTATGTATCCTCTGTCCATCTATCAGTACTATCTGAGTAATTCGTGCATTATGTTATTTGTCTCTGCGTCGTTCGTTTTCAAATAAATATTAGCAGAACTTTCAGAAAGTGCTACCTGTTTAATATAACTATCATATTCTGTGAGGCACCAGAATTCGGATAATCAAACAAACTACACTCTAAATCCTGTGCAACACGTTTTGTAGGTTTTAATTTTTGTCTACTTCCGTAAGTTACCTCCTTCATAGCTCCTTCCAACACAAAGTTAACCATTGCTAGATGTCGTCTCATATTCATAACAATTTCATTCCCTCATCTGGTCACAGCATTCCTCCCATGTTCTTTGTAGCAGTTCTTCATTACTTGCTCTACATATCAAACAAATTTTCAACATTATTGTGCAGCATCACTTTTCACTTTACCTGTCTTCTCTGGTTCACTCAAGGCACACGCATTAACTCCATACAATGGTGTCATTGTGATGTACAGTATGAGAAACTTTTTCCTGAATTCCATGTCTGTATTTGATACCTTTACAATCCTATTACTAAAAATTCTCTCTTCATGCATTTTTTAAAATAACTGTAGACATACTCACGGAACATCATTACAATATTACCATTTCCTACTGCACAGTGAGCACCTTCATTATACATAATTCATAGGCTCTATATGGCAAAATAAATGTCCATACATGGACGCTGTGTTTGCATATGTCGCCTGTTTCGTGTGGCCTATAGTATTCAGTATCAATTAATCATTAGAATTCATTTCACTAAGGACCGGTTTCGGATGGCAAGCATCCATGATTAAGATATCAACAAAATAAAATCTAACGTTATTGGCATTCATGCGGAAATAGTATGAGAAATCTACTTATATTAAACTGACAGAATACATCGTCACGGAGATTTTACAAATTCTTTACAGAGGATTTAAAAAGAGTTTACAATGTGAACTTCAATCGAAAACTACAGCAGTCATAACACAAAAATATATCATCGTGTTTAAATTGATATAAGACAATAAAAAGTAATCTTAATCGACTGATCAAAGTAATGAGCTGTCATCCTCTTCTTGTGTGCACTTCCTCCGTGCTTACGTGTAAGAAGAGTGGTGTCCGTATGCAGGCTACCTGATGTACCTGTTTATTCGACTGTGGCGTCCACAGCTGCTCACAGATATCACGATTGCGGTTCCCTGGAAGTCTTCGAGTTGCTTTTATGAGATTACTTATGTGGTTCCTGTTTGCGTGCAGAGCATGAAAGCCCATTTGTCATTTTTCGCTTCATTACTTTGTGAGAAATGGCGTAACAACCATTCACTGACGCTCGTCCCGTCCATTAGGTAGTGCTTCATATCTTCTTGTTTTCTTCTTTTGGCATCAAATATTTTCGTCCCTCAAGTGCATCAAGTAATTTATATTTTCCTGTCCTGTGCAGAACTCTCAAGATATTCTATATGCCTTCACTACTGAGGCTTCAGTTTTTGATATGAGAGCCATACGTAGGTTTTTCGGCATAAGTACCGTCTGTGTGCTCTTTGCATCGTATGCTAAAAATGTATCTTCGAACTCGTCCCACAAGTTACACTGTACGTTTCTTGAAAAGAAACGACATTTCTTCTCTTTGCAGCATTCTGTAACCTTTTCCCTAACTTGTCTTACGCGGAAAACGCAACCTTCACAAAGATGTTTCTCATGATTTTGGTTGCCTTATTAGACACCTTTGTAAATCCGTTTACTTCTCTTTGCTTCTATGGCTGTGCTAATTTTAGTTATATTCTGTCCTGCATGAAAAATGTTACCGATATAATGAGTGGATTAAAAAGATGACTAATAAATGGCAGAAACCGATAATTATTGCAATAATAATCTATGATAGTGCCTAAGGGAAACGTATAAACGTCTATCGCGTTTCTGCATAGACAGAATGTAGTTTTTATCACACAAAACTCTGTTTACCTGTGCCAATCTGTTTCAAATGTCTTCCTTGCTTCGAACATTATTTCTTAGTAAAGAGTTGAAAGCTTCTGCTTCCTGCAGTTTTGATGGTTGGCAAGCTATTATTCTCCTTTCCACTAATGTTTGTCACTTTTGTCTTTTGATTATTAATCTTCGACTTTAACGCCCACAATGAATGCTGCCTACCCAATCAAAAGACTATCTGTCACTTCCTCCATTTCAATTACAAAACTATGTCGTCTGCAAATCATAGTGACGATACCGTATTTCCCGTTTATATTCATGTCCGCCACCGTAGCTGAGTGTACAGCGCTGAGGATTGTCATGCCGGGGGCCCAGCTTCGATGAAAACATTCTCCGCTCAGGGACTGGATTTTTGTGTCATCATCATCATCATCATCATCATCATCATCATAATCATCATGATAACAATGGAAAATTGTACTGAAATGCAGGAGGATCTGCAGCGAATTGACGCATGGTGCAGGGAATGGCAATTGAATCTAAATGTGGATAAGTGTAATGTGCTGCGAATACATAGAAAGAAAGATCCCTTATCATTTAGCTACAATATAGCAGGTCAGCAACTGGAAGCAGTTAATTCCATAAATTATCTGGGAGTACGCATTAGGAGTGATTTAAAATGGAATGATCATATAAAGTTGATCGTCGGTAAAGCAGTTGCGAGACTGAGATTCATTGGAAGAATCCTAAGGAAATGCAATCCGAAAACAAAGGAAGTAGGTTACAGTACGCTTGTTCGTCCACTGCTTGAATACTGCTCGGCAGTGTGGGATCCGTACCAGATGGGGTTGATAGAAGAGACAGAGAACATCCAACGGAGAGCAGCGCGCTTCGTTACAGGATCATTTAGTAATCGCGAAAGCGTTACGGAGATGATAGATAAACTCCAGTGGAAGATTCTGCAGGCGAGACGCTCAGTAGCTCGGTACGGGCTTTTGTTGAATTTTCGAGAAAATACCTTCAGCGAAGAGACAAGCAGTATATTGCTCCCTCCTACGTATATCTCGCGAAGTTACCATGAGGATAAAATCAGAGAGATTAGAGCCCACACAGAGGCATACCGACAATCCTTCTTTCCGCGAACAATACGAGACTGGAATAGAAGGGAGAAACGATAGAGGTACTCAAGGTTCCCTCCGCCACACACCGTCAGGTGGCTTGCGGAGTATGGATGTAGATGTAGATGTAGATGTAGATGTAGAGATCATTTCACCCTCATCGACGCGCAAGTCGCCGAAGTGACGTCACCTCAAAAGACTTGCACCAGGCGATCAGGCCTACCCGCCGGAGGCCGTCGCCACATGACATTTAGTTTTTCATCCCTTGATTATTTTCCGTCACTCCTTTGGTTATTTCTGCGACAAACAACTTAAGTAACAGTTTGCGAGAAGCTGCAGTACTGTCTTGCATCGTTCTGAAAGCAAGTATGTTTTTCATCATGTTCTCATTTTATTACTTCGTTTCAACAGAAATTGCAGGTTACTCACATGTTGGTGCCTTTATTCCATATCTTTCCAGTGTTTCGATCTTACACGGCTGGACCGAAACATTATGACCATTGCCCAATGCGAGACTGAATACGATCTGCCGTGTTGTGGGCACATGGTGGGGTAAAGAAAGTAAACTGGGTGTTTCACAATATCTATTAAAGATTTCTAGGGGTTGTAGAGGGGACTTCGTATATGAAGTTTTGATAATGAACCCATGTTCAGAAATGCGCAGCTTGAATGTAAAATGAATTTGAAGATAGGACCACTTTCAAATCTCACGCTTCACAGTACGAACACAATGAGGTCCGACCTGCGAGCTCTACAGAAGCCCATGGCATGGGTAGTGTTTACAGTATTCGTCATCAGGTCATTTCCTCCTAGACGGAGGACGTCCTCTTCAAAGTCGGGAGTGCAGGGTGAACAAGAAAACCACAGCTATGTCTTCTCGCTGCCGTTGTTGTAGCTGGTCAAAAATGGTATGATATATCATAGTTACAACAGGGAGCGATGACAGTATCCTCCTCTCAGTTTGTGTGCATAACGTGAAGCCGGAGATTTGAAAGTGACTCTATCTTCAAATATTTTATATCTAAATGACGTGATCGCTGAAATCTATCTATTAACTTAATAGATAAGGTCCCCCTCTACAGTCCCGAGAAGCTGCAATGGGAATCCCGAAACACCCTGCACAAGCGTAGCAGAGACGAAAGAGGAATCATCTAGTGATGGTGCGAGCAGCAGACGCTTAAATTCACTGATACAAGCTACTTTGACAAACAGCACATTTTTACGATCCGCCGCTTGGGCTCGAACGTCTCGGGACAGGGAAACAGGTTGCTGTCCGCATGCTGCTGTCGGCAGCATCTACAGATAGTCGGTGAAGGAAGGTGAAACCGCGAGTAGACGATAAGGTGTTAGACGTACCCACCCCGTCACAGAACACGGAGGTCGGAGGCCTGCCGGCTCTGTAAAGCAGAAGAGGCTGCGATCCGTCGAAGACCTGAGGACGAGTACAACGCTGGTGCAGGCAGAAGTGATTCGGACCCAACCGCTGAGCGCACATCGTCAAAGATGGGGCTCTGCAGAAGCCGAATTCTACGAGTTCCCATGTTAATTCAAAACATCGTTAGTTGCAATGATACTGAACAATAGATTTTAGAGATTGGACCGTTGATCAAGTAAGAGTCGACAGGCCGAATGAATCACGTTTCTTGGTACGTATGATCCATGGTTGTGTCTGGATAAGCTTTCATCCAGGCTGTTCGGCACATATGCTATTGCACGGATACTGGCAAGTGAAAGCAGTATTTTGCTGTGGGTGACATTCAGCTGGGCTTCCATAGGAACTGTGGTAGTAATCAAAGGCGTCATGACAGCTGTAGACCACGTGAACATTTTAGAGGACACGTGCAACTCTTCATGTTGGATATCTTCCCCCACGGCGGTAGTATCTTCCAGTGCGAAAACTTCCTGTGTCACGGGGCCAGACTAACGATACAGTGGTTTGAGGAGTATGATAATGATCTTATGCTGATATTTTTATCAGCAAATTAGTTTAATCTGGACGCAATGGAACACATCTGGCACAAGGTTGGGCGTCAGTTAGGACCTGACGAAACTACAACCGTCCATTCATAGCCGTGGGTTCTTTGTTTGCTTTGGGAGATGGTTGATCGGCACTTCAAGATACGAAATATTAGTTCATTTTCCTACCAAAATGGTAAAAATATTTACTTAACTTTATACAATCCATTGCTACAAGAATGTTAAAGCATCTTTTGATACACCGATTTACTATTCTGTTCTCTTAAAGAATAAAGTTCAAAATTACAGTTCGATCTAAGACATGAGTAACATGTGAGCCCACACATGGGCGCGAATTGCAACAAAACATCGCTAACTTCTGTGGTATCGATGCTAGATGCCTACTTTTTACGGCATCACAAGTCCCATGCCCGCAAATCACTGCTGCATATTTTACCAGAATTTAAAAGACGGCAAGTCCTGGGGAATGCCTCCTTTCATTTTAATTAAATCAAATCAGGAGTATGTGTCCCTTTAAAGCACTATTATTTAAATAGGAACAGAATGGCACAGTTATGATGTTGAATACAGTAGGTTGACAGTGACTGTGTACTGCTTGCCTCAGTAACTGGTTGCTCTGGGTAATTAAGAGGTGACGGGCCTTCCTTTCTATTGAGTTAAATCTTGTGAACTGTTTGTGTTGGCACTGTGTGGGGAGGGACACGCTGAGCGCAAAGGCACCTTAATGGCCACAAAAGGCAGAAGCGCCAGGTTGCAGGTACGATACCAAGGATCATACAGAGCCCAGTGACCATTTTCATGCCACTGGGGAGGCATGTGGTAGACTCGTACTGAGGCGTTACCCCCTGTCTCACAATGAGAGTTAAATGTAGTTGATAGTTTCTCAAAGGTGCTGCATGAATTTAACAATTTACAAACGGTTTAATTTCGAACAATAAAACAGACTCGACATAAAGAAAATTTTACTAAGAAGTGCACAATGTAGTGCGTCACAGAGAAGTTCCCTACTTTTATACAACATTTTATGTTACCAAAGCCATCCTCGTTTAGTTTGTTTTCTAATTTTCAGATCTGCTTGGCATTAGGAAGTCCGAATATGATAAAAAAACTTGGAGAAGTTCAGAACTTTCGGGTTAGTGAGATAATGCTGTTGACAGCTATCCCCAGGCCCTCACTTCTGTAAAAGGAAAACAAAAAATGGTAGCTGCTATACACTGTACGTAGTAATGACTCTTACTAGGAGATTAAGAACCAGCAGAATACAAATAGTACATGACTGACTAGTTGAACTCCTAATTTACGTAGTAGCTTTAAAGCTATGTATATTTGCCTAAAGAATTGGCACTCTATTCAGCATGAATAAGTCATTTGTAAAAAGTTATATAAGTGCTAAATGAGTAGAAACATTTGTTTCTAAGCTGCTGTAGAAAACAGTTTTTCTGCATGAGTGGTATTAGTGAGAACTGGAAACGCCAGTTTGACATCCTGCAATGATGTGATAAGTAATGACTAAACACCCCAAGAAGTTGTGTATATGTATATATAGTATGGGTTATATGTTCTCTACATATCTGAATAGTGGAACTAAAAAATGCAGAGAAATCTGCTCGTTCATACGACGAGTAATATAGACAAAATGAGAAATCAGTCTCACTAGTTTTAAGCCAAGCTCGTGTTCTGCAAGAAATATTTTAATATATTGTTAAGTAACAAACATGCCATACAGCCTTTTACTTAGAGAATAAGAGAACCAAATGATTTTTATTAGCACTTGTATGGGCAAGTTTTCAGTTTCATAGTATGCTGGTCGCACAGTGTCATAGTATTCGATGGAATACGAGTTATGAATTATTTAGTGAGCACTCACTCTAATTTCGAGTTCTTGATCTCTTTCGCGATCACGGTTTTTTCTTTGTTTTGGTTGTATTCAATCCGGTCTAGCGCATATCGCGTATAAGCATAAAGCAATGGTACGCCAAATGTTGAAATTAGCATCTCTGTTGTTCGATTTACAGAAGGAAAAACTGAAATTATCTTTAAGTACCCGGCCGAACAGAGGGTGTAAAGAAATAAAATTGGGGACACTTGTCTGTGTAATATAAAGAACTAAAGTAAATGTTCCTTGAACCAAATACTATAAAGAAAGTTTCACAATCTGTGGGAATACAAAGTTTTTAGAAGTTCCTACTTCAAGATATTAAAGAGTGTAAGTGTAGTGTTCTTCCACTCGAATCTGAACGAACAATGTAGTAGAGGGGAAGCTCCTACAAGCGAATATGCTAGGTGGTGCACTCAAACAGGCATTTAAAAAGACATTTGAAAGTACACAGTGCCTGTCTGCTCACCTCTGATGTACTGTAAAAGACGGGGAACTGAGTGTTGAAGCCAAGGACACCCCTCGTCTTCTGCATATCCAGCAGCTGGTAACGAACACTCGCGCTCGCAAGAACACGTGATGCCGCTGCAAGCCGCGCACATGAACTAATTTCCTGTTCAAACAGCGGGTGTCAATAATGCCGCGTCAGAACCAATTGTCGAAGTGTATCTTGTAAATTAAGTTATATCTAACTCGGTTAAATGCGAATCACGCAGTGTCACACTACACTGACATTTGCTTGTTGCTAGTAATGATCGCTTAAGTGAGTTCTAAGCAACGAAATGGTCCACGTGTTAAATGTCTGAGGACAGTCTTATTTGTAAATATGTTACGTATTGCATACAGCTAACAGCGTTACCAACTCATGGCTAGTGAAAAGTCTAAGGCTTCACGGACTCGAGTCATGTAAGTATGTGAACTGTAATTTCTTCGTAACATGAATGTACACTCCTGGAAATTGAAATAAGAACACCGTGAATTCATTGTCCCAGGAAGGGGAAACTTTATTGACACATTCCTGGGGTCAGATACATCACATGATCACACTGACAGAACCACAGGCACATAGACACAGGCAACAGAGCATGCACAATGTCGGCACTAGTACAGTGTAAATCCACCTTTCGCAGCAATGCAGGCTGCTATTCTCCCATGGAGACGATCGTAGAGGTGCTGGATGTAGTCCTGTGGAACGGCTTGCCATGCCATTTCCACCTGGCGCCTCAGTTGGACCAGCGTTCGTGCTGGACGTGCAGACAGCGTGAGACGACGCTTCATCCAGTCCCAAACATGCTCAATGGGGGACAGATCCGGAGATCTTGCTGGCCAGGGTAGTTGACGTACACCTTCTAGAGCACGTTGGGTGGCACGGGATACATGCGGACGTGCATTGTCCTGTTGGAACAGCAAGTTCCCTTGCCGGTCTAGGAATGGTAGAACGATGGGTTCGATGACGGTTTGGATGTACCGTGCACCATTCAGTGTTCCCTCGACGATCACCAGTGGTGTACGGCCAGTGTAGGAGATCGCTCCCCACACCATGATGCCGGCTGTTGGCCCTGTGTGCCTCGGTCGTATGCAGTCCTGATTGTGGCACCCACCTGCACGGCGCGAAACACGCATACGACCATCATTGGCACCAAGGCAGAAGCGACTCTCATCGCTGAAGACGACACGTCTCCATTCGTCCCTCCATTCACGCCTGTCGCGACACCACTGGAGGCGGGCTGCACGATGTCGGAGCGTGAGCGGAAGACGGCCTAACGGTGTGCGGGACCGTAGCCCAGCTTCATGGAGACGGTTGCGAATGGTCCTCGCCGATACCCCGGGAGCAACAGTGTCCCTAATTTGCTGGGAAGTGGCGGTGCGGTCCCCTACGGCACTGCGTAGGATCCTACGGTCTTGGCGTGCATCCGTGCGTCGCTGCGGTCCGGTCCCAGGTCGACGGGCACGTGCACCTTCCGCCGACCACTGGCGACAACATCGATGTACTGTGGAGACCTCACGCCCCACGTGTTGAGCAATTCGGCGGTACGTCCACCCGGCCTCCCGCATGCCCACTATACGCCCTCGCTCAAAGTCCGTCAACTGCACATACGGTTCACGTCCACGCTGTCGCGGCATGCTGCCAGTGTTAAAGACTGCGATGGAGCTCCGTATGCCACGGCAAACTGGCTGACACTGACGGCGGCGGTGCACAAATGCTGCGCAGCTAGCGCCATTCGACGGCCAACACCGCGGTTCCTGGTGTGTCCGCTGTGCCGTGCGTGTGATCATTGCTTGTACAGACCTCTCGCAGTGTCCGGAGCAAGTATGGTGGGTCTGACACACCGGTGTCAATGTGTTCTTTTTTCCATTTCCAGGAATGTATTAATTAACTTTATCGCAGGGCAGCGTAGCCTGTCAAGCCTTAATGTAAAACTGATACTGCCCCTACGATTGTTTTTTGCATCCCGTGGCGAGTGATTTGAAGCAAAACACGCCAGCCGATCCCAGCAGCGAGCGTCACATGCCTCTCGCGGCGGCAGCTCCTGATCACGCCCCCACACCGCGGCCGGCACAGCGCGGCTCCTAATTTCGCAACATTCGACACCCGCTTCAGTCGCTCGCCGCTGAAGAACGATGCAGCAGTCCTGATCGACTTCATTTTACTATAACGTACTAAATGATTCTCCAGCTCTAAACTTTCAGAAAGTAATTCAGAGTTATTAGTTCATTTTGTGTGTGTAAAGATCACGATTTTTATCACTATGCACAGACAGTTTATGTGTATAAACAGTGAAAAGTGTGTAAAACCTGAGAATCTATGTGTACGATATGCATTACTGAAATTCATGAACACTTTACTAAGTATGTAATTTGAGTTAGAATGCTAGATGTATAGCTTGTAGTTTTACATCTCCTTGGCTACTTTTTCCCGCGAACTGCACCCAGATGAACAGAAAACTCAAAATGATACATGAGTCAAGACTAAGAGGCTAACTGTTGAGTTCTCGTAAAGTACTGAAAGAGGAAAAATTCAATCTGTTACATTTGTACACATATCACAGAAAGTATGATTGTAGATCTTAACATAGGTCTTCATAGCGCCAAAATGCACACTTCTCGACAAACGAGGGTAGCTCATGATGTAATATTTCTGATGATTGTGATAAAAAACTGATTAAAAATATTTATGTCAAGCTCAAAGAAAACAATGCCCTTATGAGGAGATCTGACAAAGAGAATGTTGCGATCGTTGCTACTCAGAAAGAGTGTGTGTTTGAAACATTACAATCGCTGTGTGATCATGATACTAACTTACACTAGATATTACACTACTGGCCATTAAAATTGCTACGCCAAGAAGAAATGTACATGATACACGGGTATTCATTGGACAAATATACTACACTAGAACTGACATGTGATCACATTTTCACGCAATTTGGGTGCATAGATCCTGAGGAATCAGTACCCAGAACAACCACCTCTGGCCGTAATAAGGACCTTGATACGCCTGGGCATTGAGTCAAACAGAGCTTGGATGGCGTTTACAGGTACAGCTGCCCATGCAGCTTCAACACAATACCACAGTTCATCAAGAGTAGTGACTCGCGTATTGTGAAGAGCCAGTTGCTCGGCCACCATTGACTAGACGTTTTCCGTTGGTGAGAGATTTGGCGAGTGTGCTGGCAAGGGCAGCAATCGAACATTTTCTGTATCCAGAAAGGCCCGTACTGGACCTGCAACATGCGGTCGTGTATTATCCTGCAGAAATGTAGGGTTTCGAAGGGATCGAATGAAGGGTAGAGCCACGGGTCGAAACACACCTGAAATGTAACGTCCACTGTTCAAAGTGCCGTCAATGCGAACAAGAGGTGACCGAGACGTGTAACCAATGGCACCCCATACCATCATGCCGGGTGATACGCCAGTATGGCGATGACGAATACACGCTTCCAATGTGCGTTCACCGCGATGTCGACAAACACGGATGCGACCATCATGATGCCGTAAACAGAACCTGGATTCATCCGAAAAAATGACGTTTTTCCATTCGTGCACACAGGTTCGTCGTTGAGTACACCATCGCAGGCTCTCCTGTCTGTGATGAAGAGTCAAGGGTAACCGCAGTCATGGTCTCCGAGGTGATAGTCCATGCTGCTGCAAACGTCGTCGAAGTGTTCGTGCAGATGGTCGTTGTCTTGCAAACGTCTCCATCTGTCGACTGAGGGATCGAGACGTGGCTGCACGATCCGTTACAGCCATGCGGATAAGATGCCTGTCATCTCGACTGCTAGTGATACGAGGCCGTTGGGATCCAGCACGGTGTTCCGTATTACCCTCCTGAACCCACCGATTCCATATTCTGCTAACAGTCATTGGATATCGACCAAGGCGAGCAGCGATGTCGCGATACGATAAACCGCAATCGCGATAGGATACTATCCGACCCTTATCAAAGTCGCAGTCGTGATGGTACGCATTGCTCCTCCTTACACGATGCATCACAACAACGTTTCACCAGGCAACGCCGATCAACTGCTGTTTGTGTATGAGAAATCGATTGGAAACTTTCCTCATGTCAGCACGCTGTAGGTGTCGCAACCGGCGCCAACCTTGTGTGAATGCTCTGAAAAGCTAATCATTTGCATATCACAGCATCTTCTTCATGTCGGTTAAATTTCGCGTCTGTAGCACATCTTCGTTGTGTAGCAATTTTAATGGCCAGTAGCGTACATTCTAACCACGAATGTAAATTCGTGGGGTATATACGTTGACGCCTGTCACAAGATCCCCAGACTTCTTCAATAACTTGGTGACACTTGGGAGCTTTAAGGTGGGCTACGTTCGTTTTCCATAGGCCCTGACTTCGTCATATCTACTGTCTTTGGAGAGCGGTCGGGCAGATATACACCGAGCGGTCGGTGAAGACTTCAGGCCAGTTCTGCATCATTGATGTCAGGTTGGAGGTGGCGCGTGATGAAGATACGATGGATGCGGCTGGCCGAGTTAGATACGTATATCCGGTTCGGTCTCCATGGATATGTTCCTACGAATCTACCAACTGCAGATCCTGTACCAATGTTTTCAATTCTGGGCATGAGTCATGACATGGGAATTGACCCTCCAGCGCCAGCACGCAATTGAAGTCGCTGCCGAGGATGTAACGGGCTTGCTGTCCTAGAAAGAGCGGGGCTATTTCTTTCGTGAAGAAGCGTGATCGTTCTCTTCGTTTGTCCGTGCTTGACGACGCGTAGCTGTTGATAAGTCGCACTTCAAGTACAGTCACAACCATTTCGCGTTGCCGATGGTAGGCAGGAGACGTATTTCGCTTGTTCCTTAAGAAGTATTGCTATGTCACTACCGGTGTCTGAAGCTGGTGACATCAAGTTGTCGTAACCACAGAGGGACGGAATTCGTCGACGTATGCTTCCTGTAAAAGAGCGATATCTACAAGGTGGTCCATCTGAAGTGTCGGATGAGATTATCTCGAAAACTATACATAGGGTAAAAATAGTGGGTAAGACAGGTTTGTAAGCTCAAAGGGGGACATCACATGATACTACATGTGAACCGCAGCCCCCCCTTGGCTGAGGCGCGGGCAACGTTTCAATCTTCAATGAAAACTCCCATTTTGTATTGCAGGTTCGGATTCCCCAAAAAAAAAGTAATCAACTTTTGTCTGAAACATTTTCTAAAACCATTGACAGATGGGGCTGAAATCGAGAAAAATTATAATTGGAGAAGAACTCCGATTTATGTAGAATTATCCGAGATAGACGCTTCAAATCGATAAAAAATGTGCACCAGTTTTTTCGCTATGCCAAATTAAGCTATTTTTGTACAAAATGAACTGTGTCCTACTTTTAGCGTTACCCAGGAACAACGACATGGACGTCGTAGAATAATGTTCCCATGGGGTGCTTCATTAGTGTGAGTGCCCTAACCTCTCACATGTTGGGATGCTTCATTTGTGTGAGTCCACTTGCCTCTCACATGTTGGGGTGCTTCATTAGTGTGAGTCCCCTTGCCTCTCACAATTCGGGGTGCTGAATTAATGAAATTAGCCACGAAGAAATTGTTCAAAATTTTCCCCATTTGCTTCAATGCATAAAGTCAGTTGTCTGCGAAAGTTGTCCACAGTTTTGAGCAGCACATCCCGTGGTATGTCTGCACACGTTCTTCGAAGGCATTGCTCTATATCGTTTCGGGTTGTGGGCTGTCTTTCATAAACAATATTGTTTAAATAGCCCCACAAGAAAAAATCAGGAGATGTTAGGTCTGGTGAACGTGGAGGCCACTGAATTGGTCCACCGCGTCCTATCCACCGACCAGGGTACCGTAAATTTAAGACATTCCGCACATTTTTGGCATAATGGGGAGCTGCTCCATCCTATTGGAACCATATTCGTTGCCTAGTTTCTAAATCCAAATCTTCCATTAGCTCCAACAAATCATCATGGAGAAGTTGTAAATAAGATTTCCCAGTAACATTTCGGTCAAAAAAAAAAAAAAAAAAAAAAAAAATAAATACGGTCCTATAGAGTAACCGTTTAAAATTCCACACCAGACCATTAACGACCGTTTGTGTTGATTGCCAACGAGTCTGTGCCAATGTGGATTGACAGGGGACCAATAATGACAATCATAACAATATAATTCGCCATTGTTTTCGAATGTGGCTTCATTGGTGAACATAACGTATCTAAAATGTCATTTTCACCTCTTATTTCCAAGGCCCATTGGCAGAAATGCACACGTATTTGCATACCTTTTGTCTTTAATGCCTATGTCAGTGTGATATGATACGCATGATATTTATGTGCCTTCAAAATCCTTAAAACAGTTGAATTCGGTATTCCATTTTGTCTCTGAATCGCACTACTACTCATTTCGGGATCCAGTTGAACACAGGCGAGAACGGTAAGGGTAGGAGAGTCATTTCCATTGTATTCGCGATGACGAGGTGGACGGTGCATGTATCCATTTCGAGCTCGTTGAGTGCAATTTCGAATAATGTTTTCGCTTGGATGTCGTCTGTTTGGGAAACGATCCGCATACAATTGCGCAGATGCAGCATAATTGTTATGGCATTCACCTACAATTAACATCATGTCAACATTCTCTGTAGGAGGGTAGTGAGCCATGCTTCGCTAAAGAATCATTTACTTTCGTCAGTTGATGTTTACGGTTCACAATCTAAAGTGAAGTGACGTCTAATCGCACTGCACCGACCTTTATACTGATCCAGAGTTCGCAGTTTGGCACGGTAGCACCACAGTCGGGCGAGTAATGAAATTGTGAAGAGTTCCCTAATGAGATTTTAATACCATTCCACCTCTTATCAAAAACTGTGGCGGATAGGATACATTTTCTAAAAAAAGAAACTTAATTTGGCGTAATGAAAGAATTGGTGCACATTTTGTGTTGATTTGATGCGACCTTCTCGGATCATTCTAAATAAATCGGAGTTCTTCCCCAATTTTATTTTTCTCGATTTCAGCGCTATCTGTCAATGGTTTAAAAATGTTTCAGACAAAACTTGATTACCTTTCTATGGAGAATCCGAATCTGCAATAAAAATTGGGGTTTTACATTTAAGATTTAAAAGTTGCCGCCGCCGCCCACAGTCCAGCTGTGGGTCACATGTATTATCATTTGATGTCCCCCTTTGAGCTTACAAACTTGTCTTAACCACTATTTTTACCCTATGTATAGTCTTCGAGATAATCTCATCCGAAACTTCAGATGGACCGTCCTGTATATCTGCCGCATGTAGCATATCCGCGCGTAAGGTCGTCTTGGTCTGTGATCGTGTGGTATTAATATTAATGGATGCAATGGGTAAGGCGTGTTGACGTCCTACGCGTTAGGGGCACGTTGTGCTTCTCAGTGCGCTCTACGTCGATGGCGTGAGTTGGGCATCGTCTGTGGGGGGTGTTGTCTCGATCGTGATACCTGCGGTTGCAGGTGGCTGGATTTACTCAGTGTCATTGGCCCAGTTCTGCCATGACGATTCCTGAGCCTGGACCTTCTCAGCCTCTGTTGTTAGGACCATGTCTTTCTCTATAGTGCCGGGTTCTGAGACTTCCTAAGGATTTACATGAAAGGTCTCGACGGTGAGGAGAAGGCCTTCGCATTCTACGGTCGTCGGAGCCCCTAGCATTCTCCACTGTGGCGACGTCAGCGTCTGCCTGTTCTCGTTCATCTTCTCCCTTATGGAGAAAGCAATCGTCCGATGGTGTGCGACCTGCAAGATCCGGGCAATCACAGAGGGGCTCCAACGTTAGGTTCGTTATGGGGCCTCTCAGGGACATGGCTGCCACTCCGTGTGCACGGCGGGTGGAGTCATTCCAGAAGTGGAACGGGTCCATCCGGATGCCATGAAGAGCCCGTCAGTATCAATGATATGAGTCGCTTTGGATGCAAGGAGATTGTCTTTGCTTTCGAGCGGCTGTCGGAATTGGTAAAGACTGACAGTCTCGCTTGCGAGATGAAGCCAGAGCTCACTATTTGCAGCATAGTCGACAGGACTGACTGCGGACCTCTGGTACAGAGCCGAGTGGAGACTGAATCAAAAGCTCAGACGTTTCTGCGACAGTGTAGGCTGCACATTCCTCGAATTGCGTCATAGGGTGGTTGGGTTTCGGGTTCCGCTAAATGCGTCAGGCGGCTACACGGGTAGCATGGGCTGAGTTTCGTGGCCTGGGAAGTTTGTTGGGTTAGAGAGTCTCGAGGGAGCACAGAAGCTTTAGTCTCAAAATGTACAGGTCGAATATAGGAATAACGTAGATTTAGGAAACATCAGTGTAACAGTTGTAAACTTTTGTAGCTGTGCTGGGAAAGTAGTAGAGCTCCAAGTGCTAATAGAAAGCACTGATGCTCAATCGTTATAGACACTGAAAGCTGGCTAAACCAGGATATCAGTTCAGCCGAAAATTTCGCGAATGACCTAACAATGAAAGGGTATACTAGATACAGTTGGCGGTGGAGTGTTTGTTTCTGATGGAAGTAGTTTATCATGTAGCGAAATTGAAGAAGATAGTTCCTGTGAATGGTAATTCTTGACAACCGAAATAAAATAATAATTGCATCCTTTTACCGACCTCCCAACTAAGATGACACAGTTGCTGAAAGTTGCAAAGAAAAGTTGAGCCTAATTTCAAAAACGAACCCAGCTCACACAATTGTATTTGGTGGTGACTTAAATTTACCCTTGATATGTTGGCGACCGGAGGTAAGCATAAAACATTCTCCGAAATTGTGCTAAAAGCATTCTCTGAAAATTATTTCGACCAGTTCATTCAAGAACCCAATCGAATAGTAAACGGTTGCGTAAACGCTATTGAACTCTTAGCAACAAATAATCCTGAGCACATAACGAGCATCAAAACGAATACAGGGATTAGTGAACACAGGGTTGTCGTAGAATGAAAACCGTAACTTCCAAATCCTCCAGTAATAAACGAAAAATTTGCCTATTCAAAAAAGCAGATAAAAATTCGCTTGACGCCTTCCGACAGACAATCTCCAATTGAAAAATTTAAACCAAATAAATTAACGAAGGAGCTGATACCCCTTGATACACAAAAAAAAGTCAGAACACTGTTGCAGAATCAACGAAAAAAGCATGCCAAATCTAAACTAACGCAATACTCTCAAGACTGGAGATCTCTTACCCAAGCTCGAAATTTAGCGCGGACTTCAGTGCGAGATGCTTATAACAGTTCCCACAACGAAACTTTGTCCCGAAACCTGGCAGAAAATCCATAGAGACTCTGGTCGTGCGTAAAGTATGCTAGCGGCAGGACACAATAGATGCCTTCTCAGCGCAATAGCAATGGAAATACTATCGATGACGGCGTTGCTAAAGCAGAGTTATTAAACACAGCCTTCCGAAATTTCTTCAGCAAAGAAGACGAAGCAAATATTGCAGAATTCAGAGCAAGAACAGCTGCCAGCGTGAATAACTTAGAAGTAGAAACTCTTGAAGCAACCTCAACAAATAAAAACAAGTCTTCCGGCCCTGACTGTATATCACTTATGTCTCGATCAGATGATGCTCATGGAATAGCATAGAATCATATATAACCGCTCGTTCTACGAAAGACCCGTACCCAAAGAAATTGGGTTGCACAGTTCACACCAATATTCAAGAAAGGCAACAGGAGTAATCTGTTAAATTACAGACCCATATGATTAACGTATATATGCAGTAGGATTTTGGAACATACATTGTGTTCGCACATTACGAATTACCTCGAATAGAATGGTCTGTTCACACACAGTCAACAAGTATTTAGAAAATATCGGTCTTGTGAATCACAACTGGCTCCTTACTCACAAGAAGTGTTAAGTGCCATTCACAAGGGATTTCAAATGGATTCCGTATTTCTAGATATGCAGAAGGCTTTTGACATTGTACTTCACAAGCTGCTTGTAATCAAATTGAGTGCTTATGGAATATCGTCTCAGCTATGCGACTAGATTCGTGATTTCCTGTCAGAGAGGTCACAATTGTAGCTGACGGAAAGTCGTCGAATAAAACAGAAGTGTTTTGTATGTCTGCAGACTTTCGTGGCCGTTCTCACTGAAGTATGTAGCAGTAGTGGACACCAGAAGACCCTGAGGAACACCCCAGCAGAGGGGTCCATACGTCGATCATTTTAGAAGAAATATGACGGGGCCTAATAACCCAAGAGGTTTTAACTTCAAAACAGAAGTGGGTTCTGAAATTCCCCAAGGTACTGTTTTAGGTCCTCTGCTGTTCCTTATCTATATAAACGATTTAGGAGAGAATCTGAGGAGCCGTGTAAGGTTGCTTGCAGATGATGCTGTCGTTTATCAGAAGATCAAAAGAAACTGCAAAACGATTTAACAAAGATATCTATATAGTGCGAAAACTGGCAATTAACCCTGAGTAATGAAAAATGGAGGACATCCACACAAGTGCTAAAAGGGATCCCTTAAACACTGGTTACTCGATAAATCAATCAAATCTGAAGGCCGTAAATTCAACTAAACACATAGGCATCACAATTACGAACAACTGGAATTGGAAAGAACACAGAGCAAATGTTGTGGGTAAGGCGAACCAAAGACTGAAATTTATTGGCAGAAAACTTAGAAACTGCAACAGATTTACTGAAGAGACTGCCTACACAACGCTTATCCGTCCTCTTTTTGAAGTATTACTGCGCGGAGTACATCGAGAAAGTTCAGAGAGGAGCAGCACTTCGTGTATTATACAGAAATAGTGGAGAGAGTGTGCAGGATTTGGGGTGGACATCATGAAAAGAAGGGCATTTCTCGTTGCAGCGAGATCTTCTCACAACATTTCAGTCGCCAACTTTCTTCTCCGAATGCGAAAATATTTTGTTGACGCTGATTGGGACGATACTGCATTTACTGCAGTAAATTCAGTCAGAACATCAAAATACATACTTGTCAGTTATTTCTATGACTTGACATCTTGAGAATCTTTTGATTAGTGAGTGACATGAAGTGGTTGTATTCTTATACCACCATTAATAGCAAAACAGAAATACGGAAAAGAAATATGTAAAACAGAATGTTCCAAATCCTCGGGTGCCGTATTGAGCAGAACTTGATCTGGAAATCACATATGTACCTTCTCGACCGCTTGAGTTTCTTAGTAACTGCTCTGCTTGTGGTAGCTGATTCTGGTGATTAAAACATCAGAAAGTTAACTTAATTTCCATACTCCATTCATTGATGTGAAATGGAAGAATTTTCCGTGTGCAATTCCCCTCATAGACACAAAGCATTCATCGGTGAGAAACGCTCAGTAAGCATATAGTTCCCATGCATGAATGGAAAGAGCGAAGTATTCAGCCATAAGAAAATCTGCCCAAGGACTGGTAAGTTAAAGGTGCTGATGGGCAATGAAAACCGTTTTAATAACAAATTGAATTAATATTCACTAGCCAACTCCTTCTACTATATGTTTTTTTGAATCGATAATACTTGCTTACAGTTGTGTTGCGTTTGTTAAATGTTCTGTATGTTAAAGTTAAAGTAAAAATCCTGTTGTACAATTGGTCAGCACGTATGGATACTCCTATTTTCACTAATAAAATGTACAATACCTGTTAACTCGCTGACACATTCCTCATCATAGCGTTTTCACGAGAATTTTGCGAACAGACCATGGAAACAGCGAAACTCAGTTTTAGGCTCGAAATTCTGACGAAATGGCTTCAAGGTAAATAAACTGGAAGCATTATAGTTTGGATAGCCGATTTACCGCCCTAGCTGAACTGATGATTCGTTGATATCCAGTAACAGTCTTTTTGAGAGGCAACCCTAACAAATTGTTTAAAAAACATGTAGAAATGTGTCCTCAAAACGTCTAAATAACAAATCGTTAAATTGCAAGATTGACATCCTACAGGTAGTAACGTTTCTGAACTATTTTGCAAACATACAAATTGTTAATAAAAATTGTCTGTTGATATGTTATTTACAAAAAGATAAGATGTACGGCTTACTAATGTTAACATCATTTACTGCTATTGCCGAATCTGTTAATCTATTTCGATCTTATTCTGAACTTAACTCGGCGTTTACTGCAGTGTTCGTTCATTCTGTTGTCTGCTCTAACGTATTGGAATATTCTCGACTGATAATTTGTGAAGTTGTAATTAATTTATTGGTCCATTTGGCTAGCATATCCAGCACTTTTTCCTTTCTGTGATTGTGATTACGTTCCAAATGTATCTGACTACTTTAAGCATAGTTTCATTTTATATTACACAACACCTAAGAATAAAAATAAATGAAAAAGAATAATAAAAACTTACCTAAGTGTGTACTGCAGCTGCATACTCCACTTTTGAGATCTCACCTCATTATACGAAACTGACGAAACTGCCAAAGTTGTTTTATGAACCTAAATGTGAGCTTGGCAGACCATTGGCAACATCGCTCTCTCTAGACTTGTAAGAAAGAGCACAATACGGTTGGCTTTATGTGCGTGTACGTCTAGCTTGTAATGTATTAGAAGTCGTAAATTACAACGCTTGCTTTTCGTAAACTACTGCTGTTGAACAGTGGGTATTAGCAATTGCGAGCACGTCCCAGCTCGAAGAAATCTGTATTTGGCTGATGTGCGGCGCAGTTAGGCAAAAGAACACTTAACCCAAGTTTCACAAGAGCACACTTTCCGTCTGAAGACCGATGGTCGAATGCTTAATCGAGACCTTGCAGCCAGACGACTGATAAAAAAAGGATGGAGAACTTTGCACTTTTACTAAGAGGCTTACTCTTCAGGAACCGGTTCTATCAATAAACGTACAGTAGTAGAAGGTGAGCACTGAACGTCTCGTGGCACAAACCGTCAGCATTATCGGCTTCGTGAGACTGAAATGTCCGTCTCCTTGATTTATTACAATTTAAAATTTGAAAGTTTTATAGGCACAGTGTGAAACGTCCCCTAAGAAAAATTATACATGACTGTGCTTAAACTGACACACAATATTTTTTAGCGCAAGGCAATCTGACTTTCAATAATCCCTACAAGAGAATGGCCCTGACTAAATTAACCTATACGTTTCACAAATCACTTACCTCACAAAAATCTTCGTTATTTGAACTACTGCAATACAGCTAAATAAAAGACTCAAGCTACTGAAGGCAGTAACTACTGATAGGCATAGTTAGCAAATGAAAGATTTTGGTAGAGAACAAACAATGTATTTACCTTAATAGTGCTCAAAAGTCATTATATATATATATATATATATATATATATATATATATATATATATATGTCAATGATATCCAATATTACGAATTTACTCTTTCTGATGGACACACGTCCATATCGTCCGCTCTCAAAATTCCGCCATCTCTCTCCCCACATCCACCACTGCTGGCGGCTCGCCTCCAACTGCGCAACGCTACGCGCTGTTAACAGCCAACTGCCCAACACTACAATAGCGATTATTGCAAAAATGGCGACCAGCCTCAGACTGCACACAGCACAGTCAGTGATTTTCATATAGAGGGCTACGTGGCGGTGGCGTTACCAATATAAGAACCTAAACAGCCTACTTACATAGCCCCCATGCTCTCCACAATACAATTTTACAAATTGTTTTGGGCAGTGGCCAATACAGATTTGAATATTTTTTCATAATTACAATAACAAAGATATCAAATGCACACACTTATTGATACAATGTTGGTACAAAGCTCAAATTTTCTCACAGTCCATAAAGACAGTCCTGATCATTCATCACAGTAAAATTGCAGTGTTTTTCTCAAAGTCTGAGCAGTAGAAGAAAATGCACACGGAAGTAGTGGATTTCCATGCATTGTTGAACAAGTAGTGTTGTCCTTCCAACGGAAAGGCAGTGCTGACTCTTGACATGCAGACAGGTAATGGGCCACAACAGAGCAAACCCACACCAGAATCAGTCGAAGTTTTGAAGAATATTGGTAGGTAGGTCATCACAGAGCAGGCCACTGTAGTCTTGTTAGAGATTACGGTATTGGTGAGCAACTAGAGGTGCAGACCCACAGCAGTCCTTGTAGAAATAATGGTATTGGTGGGCCATCAGAGATGCAGACCCACTGTGGTCTTTGTAGAAGTAATGGTATTGGTGGGCCATCAAAGATGCAGACCCACTCTAGTTCTTGTAGAAATAATGGTATTGGTGGGCCATCAAAGATGCAGACCCACTGTAGTCCTTGTAGAAATAATGGTATTGGTGGGCCATCAAAGATGCAGACCCACTGTAGTCCTTGTAGAGACGGCCAGTAGCCATCTGTTGCGACTGTGCAGGTGCACAATCACCATCGAAGAGTCTTGCGGACGATATAGCAAGTCCATAAACCACCACCTGTGCATTAACAAAATTTTTGGAATCGTCCTTAGAACCAGCAATGCTGTTAACCAGTCCCTTGCTGAATTATCAACACACGTGCAAACACTAACTGTCCCAACTTCTCACACAATGTGCATATACTATGACTAACAGAAACGTGTGCACTGAAATGAATGCTTAGAAGTTACTTAATTTGCTGAACTGGTGTCCATTACAATTTTATAACATGAAAACACAATTACAAAGATACAGGAAACATCATTAAAAACATAATAATACAGATAACATTTGTAGTAATACAGGCATTACAAAACAATAGAAATAAACATATACATCAGTATTACAGGAATTATGACATAAGTAAATATATAAAATAATGAGAATAGTTTTCGAAATATTAATTTCATACATGAGCATTGAAACAGAACAGAATTAATAATGTCTATAAACATATTTACAAAGAAAATAACATATTATTAATGCAAATTATATTTGAGGATAACAGTATTCCTCATCATAGTGAATGTAGCTTAGTACTAGAAAAATTCTACACCATAAATCGTATTAGCTAAACATAAAGACAGGAAAAACACAAATACACAAGAGTACACAAACACATAGCAGAATAACACAGGAGGAAAGGACAGGGTTTGTTTTCAGTGTAACATTTGGTACTGCAGTCCTGGCGTTACCAATAAAAATACCTAAACAGCCTACTTACATAGCCCCCATGCTCCCCACAAAAAAATTTTACAAATTGTTTTGGGCAGTGGCCAATACAGATTTGAAAACATTTTTCATAATTACAATAACAAAGATATCAAATGCACACACTTATTGATACAATGTTGGTCCAAAGCTAAAATTTTCTCACAGTCCATAAAGACAGTCCTGATCATTCATCACAGTAAAATTGCAGTGTTTTTCTTCCTCAAAATCTGAGCAGTAAAAGAAAATGCACACGGAAGTAGTGGATTTCCATGCAGTCTTGAAGAAGCAGTGTTGTCCCTCCAACGGAAAGATAATGCTAACTCTTGACATGCAGACAGGTAATGGGCCACAACAGAGCAAACCCACCGCAGAGTCAGTCGAAGTTTTGAGTAGGCTGTTTAGGTTTTTTTATTGGTAACGCCAGAACTGCTGTACCAAATGTTACACTGAAAACAAACCCTGTCCTTTCCTCCTTTGTTACTCTGCTAAGTGTTTGTGTACTCTTGTGTATTTGTGTTTTTACATCATTACAGACTTTTTGACATTTCTATTCGATTTTAAGTAACTCAGCAGTTAAAACTTCACGTGTTTGTTCCCGCATTTGTTCCATCGAGTCTAACTTTTGAAGCTGTTGCTGTGTTTGTCTCTGATTTTTTCTGATAACTGAGAAGGACATCGGTCTATTTAACTGTGAGATATAATATTCAAGTATGCGTTGATCAATACAGGAAGGAAAATGAGAAATTATTTATTTCCAACGAAGCATGAACTAGTTAAATTTCCGCTCAAACACACGATTTTCGCTACTCATCTGAGATTTTGAAGGGCGCATCTTCAAATTTTTCACATCTGAAACTGCACGCTAGTTTTCAAACTGTATGATGAGATTTTTGTAGTGCAGATGTGGGACTTGCATGGCGACGTATTTTATTGCTGCCCTTTCACATTAAAAAAGTTGGTATTCATGAACTGCTTCTATTGTACGCCCATCCTTTACCGAACCTACTGAGAGACTTTAAAATGTGTTAAGGCTGCTTCGCTCTGTGTGTAAGTAGGCTGTTTAGGTTTTTTTTATTGGTAACGCCACCTCTGTATGAAAATCACTGGCTGTGCTGTGTGCAGTCTGTGGCTAGTTTTGCATTGTTGTCTGCCATTGTAGAGGGGCAGCTGGATGTTAACAGCGCGTAGCGTTGCGCAGTTGGAGGTGAGCCGCCAGCAGTGGTGGATGTGGGGAGAGAGATGGCGGAGTTTTGAAATTTGTCATGAACTGCTATATTTATATATGATGATATCAAGGTAAATACATTGTTTGTTCTCTATTAATATCTTTCATTTGCTAACTATCCCTATCAGTAGTTAGTGCCTTCCATAGTTTGAATCTTTTATTTAGCTGGCAGTAGTGGCGCTCGCTGTATTGCAGTAGCTTGAGCAGCGAAGATTTTTGTGAGGTAAGTGATTTGTGAAAGGTATAGTTTAATGTTAGTCAGGGCCATTCTTTTGTAGGGAATTTTGAAAGTCAGATTGCGTTGCGCTAACAAAATATTGTGTGTCAGTTTAAGCACAGTCATGTATAATTGTTCAAAAGGGGACGTTTCATGTGTAGTGTTTATAGTCACTTTTCTTTGTCTTATTAACATTTGAACTGAAATAACAATTTGTTGGAGTCTACGTGATGTAACTTTCAGTAATTCAATGCAGTTCTCGACGTTGATGTTAACTGTTCACTCCTTGATTTTGATTTGTGTAGATTCTTTTCGGCTGTCATGTTTCTTGAAATTATTTACGCTAGTGGGATTAGATTAAAGCTCATTTTAATTCATTTCATCACGAATGAGAGTAACTACTCTGAAGAAGTGACAAAATACTGAGTGTTTGAAGCTCAGTAGTGATTTCATTTATTACATAATTTAGATTTTCTTTGACAAAGCACAATGGTACTGTCTGAACAGGTAAAGATGAACAACAAAAAATAATATTCCGTCAACAAATGGCGACATTTCATATGCGGGGTAAGAATTTTTTTTCATTTTTCTGGGCCAGGTGGCAACGAAGTAGTAATTTTATTCGCAGACGAAAGCCACAATATCGCAAGTTCTTACATATTCATCTCAAAATTGTTCACAATATGATTTCGGTGTGTTGGTTTCTCCAAGCTCTGTAGAATGCACGAAAGGCACACACTTAGGTCCCAAATTAACATTATCACGATTTTCCTTTAAAGTTGTTCTTGCGCTCTATTCTTTTCCTTTTCAAAGAATAGATCAGTCCTGTGTTCATGTAGAGAGTACTGGAAAACTCGAGGAATTCAGTATTGCTTCGTCGTTTCCTTGCCGCTAGCCTCAGTACTGAGGCCAAGGTCTTGGTGGAGGTGGTTTTCTCTCACATTTTATGTTTGTTCTGAACTGTTGAGTCTGTATGGGTGGCTATTATGAGAGTTTTTATGCGCGGTATTATGTTTTTGTGTACGTAATGCACCAGAGCAAGTGAGCCCTGGCGGCGACATGTATTTCAGTCCTTTCGAATAGCGGCAAAAGCCCGATGAGCTCAATTTCCAGCCCGACAGTTTACCAACAGCAGCATCACCTGCATTCATTCAATGATACGTTGGGGAAATTTACGATTTAACACAGAACATTTTCGATAAGTTGGCGATCAAAAAGAGTACTAATGACACTGATTACTGATGCTAAATCTGGTAATTAGGTATTGCAGTCTGATAATTAGACATTTCGACCACTAGATGAAAACTTCGTACGTCACTGGGATTCGAAACCCAGCGTTTTGGGATTGTGCCTCATCATAGTTGCGCACCTTGCCGATCTTTTGTGCTTTGCTAAACTTCACGTCAACATTGAGTGGTGTTTTCCTTAGGGTCATTCTTGAAACCTATATGCGGCGTATTACATCCAGATTTTGCATCAGAATTATATTGACCTCCTCCAAGCCCCGAAGTTCTGTAAAAGTGGTTCAAGCAAGCATTCACAGGTAACAATGTATTGTCTCTTAGTACACGTATAATTCTATCACATCCCGTAATAGTAAGACTAGATTGAGCGTAAATATATGTTTTATAAAGAATGTTTCTTTAGGTATTCAAATGAATAGAATATTTACAACCACGAAAGGCACTTCCACTACACAAACATAATTATTTCACAATAAAATATGCCTGTTTCATGCAAAAAGGAATCCAGGTGCAAAATTCATGGAGGTATAGGTACAAAAGTACAGTAATCCAACAAGTTGTTGTTTGGAGTCAGTTAAACCCTAGAAAATACATGACACATTCAGTTAATTCATTAGTGGCAAAATTTTCCATTAAACTCCCTTAGTTAATCAGCATTAATTAAGAACGTCAATTTTAATTTTATCCTTAGGTCCAAGCAAATGAGGTATTCGCATAATTTAACAAATTTGAAACAGCGCTGCCACAGCCAACTCTAAAACATCCACAGTATCTTCCTCACTGTCGACGCAACTAACTATAGTTGCTAGCAGGGTTTCGTTCACGTCTATTTAGGGAACTGCAAGAAAATTTCATGTAATCTTTTCATGTCATTTTCTTTCAAACTTTGGCGTCTGTATGAATACTCTATCGCAGGCGCGGATCCAGGGCTCGGTTGAGAGGGTGAAGGAGGGAGAAACCGCTGCTACTGCCTTCACCTTCTATTCAACCCTTTCCTCCCACAGAATTAGCCTTTTACCCCCTTTTAATGTTACACAGACATCTAGCTTTTCATGACAAGAAATAGAAACTCAGATAAAAACATAGTATTGCAAACCTGGGCACGTTCGAAACATAAAAACGATCTGTTACTTATGGGATCTGAGCAGATGAGCAACGAAAAAATTTAACATTTTATATGGGGATTTTTCTGTTATCGTTATCCTTCAGCTACACCTTTCCTATCAGTTTCTAATTTTACAGTCAGCTGTTCCATGTTTTCTCTCTGGACTACTCACATAAGTGCACCTATGCGGACCATATGTTGTTCAATTATTCTTAATCTTGGACTGGAAATTAATAGCAAAAGCAAGTCGCGTCTGGATAACATTGCTTGCATGCGTATTGTATGAACGACATGCAAGTGAATGCTTTAAGTAGGGAGAATGGCAAATTTTATCTCTTCAATTAGTCTGGGAGGGGGTTACACATTTCCCGTAGTTATCTGAATAGTAACAAGATCTCCGAAGGACTCAGTTTCTGACAGTTTATTGCGAGGATCAATGGCAATAAGTGTTGATGTTAGAGGGTGAGAATCAGTCTAAAATTTTTAATCTAAATTCTGGTTTATTATAAAATCTGATCTTTCTCACTAACTATACAAACAGGAAATATTTTGTTATTCAGTTGTATTTGATTTGATTGGATCGAATTTTATCTATAAGTCGTTTCACGTTTTGATAGGATAGGTGGGTGGACATAAATTCGATTCAAACGCGTTTCATATAAATACATGCCATAATTGAGCAAGTTTATACTTTACTAATGGCCGTACGGCTTCGATTTTCCTTTCCTTTTCTGCACTGTGTGGAACGAAGAATGCGTAGCATTCGTGATTTACTACAGAACAAATTAATACGCAAAGAGATTTTACGCAATTGTTTACTCAGATCCTTGTTGCTAAGCTTGTAGTTGTACGCTTCGTTCACTGTGTTGTTACTGGCTGTCACATACACTGAACCTATGCACGCCGAAACTTACAACCACAATATCATCTACGAAATGTGAAGTACACATCCTACGTGACACCTCGCGGTATTTTTGGAATCTGTGAAAGAAAAATGTGTGTGAAATCTTATGGGACTTAACTGCAAAGGTCATCAGTTCCTAAGCTTACACACTACTTAACCTAAATTATCCTAAGGACAAACACACACATCCATGGCCGAGGGAGGACTCGAACCTCCGCCGGGACCAGCCGCACAGTCTATGACTGCAGCCCCCTAGACCGCTCGGCTAACCCCGCGCGGCGAATCTGTGAAAGATGTTGTAACAACTTATCACAAAATTTACATGAATAAGCCGTTCCGTTTAGTAGATATCAACGTGGTAAGTGATCAATTAGTATACACATACTTCTAATTAAAATGATCTACAGAAATTTTACACTCACATGGTGGCTGGACCAAAAGGTAATCATTAGCGCACATAGGCTCCATCAATGTACTTGTGGAATTTTGATCAAGTTCCCAATTATTAACGATATTCCTACTAACGCAGCGGAGCAAGCCAAATGGCTGCCGCATTTTCCCTTGGCCTGCCTGAGACTCTGCCGGAGAGGACAGAGGAAACAGGTTGCCACTACCAGCGCTTGACACAAAGGTAGAAGAGATTATCTTGCTCGATGTGGCCTCTCTGAATCCTCTCATAGACAAGAAGATGTTGGTGCCCTAAGTCTACGCCAGTACACAACTCTGGCTCTGAAGGAGTGTGTCTGAAATGTTATTTAAACCTTGATTATTAATTCCACATTCTTAAAAGTAAACTAAATTGCGACCGAACAGCATATGAAGGCCCAACTGAATCAAGTAACTCCTCAGTTTGCCTCAGAAAGGCTGAGTACACCGCGCTTACCCGCTGCGTTCGGCAAACCGGATGGTCACCTATTCAAGAGCTAGCCCAGCCCGACAGCGCTTAACTTCGGTGATCCGACGGAAACCAGTGTTACCACAGCGGCAAGACCATTGGCCAATTCTACATCCTCACGGAATGATACAGATGGGGAGGATGAAGGATTGCAGTACGTAAAAAAATTAAGAATCACGTGTGAATTCTCCTTCACTATTGGCAGT
Source organism: Schistocerca americana (assembly GCF_021461395.2). NCBI lineage: Eukaryota > Metazoa > Arthropoda > Insecta > Orthoptera > Acrididae > Schistocerca > Schistocerca americana. Next base: position 673,882,498 of record NC_060122.1, read on the forward strand.
GCGACTAATCTCTAGCATTAAAAAATTTTAATTACATTCATTTGTCAGCTGGTATCGAACTGTGCTGTCCATTACACACAAACAAACACCATGAAAGTGGGACACATTGTCTAGTTTCAACATCTGAAATCCATTGAAAATTTGAGAAGTATCTCTCTGATGAAATTAATTTAAGAGTTATAAGAGCAAAAAAATTCACACAACTTAGACATCACAATTGATACGGAATAAAACCGACGTGTGCTCTCATCTGCATTAGCATATCACTATCACTACGATTTTGAGCACTGGGTTGCACATTTAACTATGGGAGAGTGTAAATGTAGGGGGCGTTGTTTCTTTCAGTCGTTCAGGAAAGTCAATGTAAGTGTTACGTCTTTTCTAAGTGGATGGCCTTTTCTATTCTTGAGTACTGTGATGTGCTAAGCCACACAGCTACTGTACTCTATATGAGCTCCTGATTTAAAGTTGAATAGATATGTTTAATCATGAATTGTCACACATTTGACTACGATGTCGTTTCTACAACTATTCGAACACCCCCACCACTTCCCTCCCCCCTCCCCCCCATCACTAACCTTCCCTACACACACACACACACACACACACACACACACACACACGCATATATGCACTCAATTCTTTAAAGATTTGACTTCTGATGTCTGAAAGAGCTTCAAATGTCTGGTTAATTTACAAATGAGTTAATAGGTTAGACGTTTGACGGTAAGTACGTGAAACTTTTATGGTTGAAGACACGAAACCCCAGTATATTGGTTTTATTAGTTTTGAATTTTTCATCTATAGGTTAACGAAAAAGTTTGGAAAAGTTAGAAATTACGTTTAAATTATATTGGAAGCCGCTAAGTACTCTCATTATAAAATAAGTGTAGTGGCGGCAATTAGTGATTTTAACAAAAACTAGTTTCTCACGAATTTCTGTGTTTATTACGTAAAATCTCCTGAACTATGTGTCATACAAAGACATAATTTTGCAGGTACATTCAATGGTGTACGTGGATACTGCCTGCAATTTTTTTTCATAATAGAGTTAGTAGTTCTTCCCCCATGAACCATGGACCTTGCCGTTGGTGGGGAGGCTTACGTGCCTCAGCGATACAGATAGCCGTACCGTAGTTGCAACCACAACGGAGGGGTGTCTGTTGAGAGAGACCAGACAAATGTGTGGTTCCTGAGGAGGGGCAGCAGCCTTTTCAGTAGTTGCAGGGGAAACAGTCTGGATGATTGACTGATCTGGCTTTGTAACACTAACCAAAACAGCCTTACTGTGCTGGTACTGCGAACGGCTGGAAGCAGGGGGAAATTACAACCGTAATTTTTCCCGAGGGCATGCAGATTTACTGTATGGTTAAATGACGATGGCGTCCTCTTGTGTAAAATATTCCGGAGGTAAAATAGTCCCCAATTCGGATCTCCGGGTGGGGACTGCTCAAGAAAACTGGCGTTCAACGGATCGGAGCGTGGAATGTCAGGTCCCTTAATCGGGCATGTAGGTTAGAATATTTAAAAAGGGAAATGGATTGGTTAAAGTTAGATATAGTGGGAATTAGTGAAGTTCGGTGGCAAGAGGAACAAGACTTCTGGTCAGGTGATTGCAGGGTTATAAATACAAAATCAAATAGGCGTAATGCAGGAGTAAGTTAATAATGAATAAAAAAATAGGAGCGGGGGTAAGCTACTACAAACAGCATAGTGAAAGCATTATTGTGGCCAAGATAGACACGAAGGCCACACCTACCACAGCAGTACAAGTTTATATGCCAACTAGGTCTGCAGATGACGAAGAGGTTGATGAAAAGTATGAAGAGATAAAAGAAATTATTCAGATTGTGAAGGGAGACTAAAATTTAACAGTCATGGTTGACTGGAATTCGATAGTAGGAAAAGGAAGGGAAGGAAACGTAGTAGGTGAATATGGAATGGGGGTAAGAAATGAAAGAGGAAGCCCCCTGGTAGAATTTTGCACAGAGCATAACTTAATCATAGCGAACACTTAGTTCAAGAATCATGAAAGAAGATTGTATACATGGATGAGGCCTGGAGATACTGGAAGGTTTCAGATAGAGTATATAATGATAAGACAGAGATTTAGGAACCAGGTTTTAAATTGTAAGACATTTCCAAGGGTAGTTGTGGACTCTGACTACAATCTATTGGTTATAAACTGTAGATTAAAACTGAAGAAACTGCAAAAAGGTGGAAATTTCAGGAGATGGGATCTGGATAAACTGACAGAACCAGAGGTTGTAGAGTGTTTCAGGGAGAGCATGAGGGAACGATTGAAAGGAATGGGGAAAGAAATACAGTAGAAGAAGAATGGGTAATTTTAAGGGATTAAATAGTGAAGGCAGCATAGGATAAAGTAGGTAAAAAGACGAGGGCTAGTAGAAGTCCTTGGGTATCAGAAGAGATATTGAATTTAATTGATGAAAGGAGAAAACATGACAATGCAGTAAATGAAGCAGGACAAAGGAATACAAACGTCTCAAAAATGAGATCGACAGAAAGTGCAAAATGGCTAAGCAGGGATGGCTAGAGGACAAATGTAAGGATGCAGAGGCATATCTCTTTAGGGGTAAGATAGATACTGCCTACAGGAAAATTAAAGATCCCTTTGGAGAAAGTAGAACCACTTGTATGAATATCAAGAGCTCACATGGAAACCCAGTTCTAGGCAAAGAAGGGAAAGCAGAAAGGTGGAAGGAGTATATAGAATGTCTATACAAGGGCGAGGTACTTGAGGAGAATATTATAGAAATGGAAGAGGATGTAGATGAAGATGAAATGAGAGACATGATACTGCGTGAAGAGTTTGACAGAGCACTAAAAGACCTAAGTCGAAACAGGGCCCGGGGTAGACAACATTTCATTAGAACTTCTGACAGCCTTGGGAGAGCCAGACCTAGCAAAACAATACCATCTGGTGCGCAAAATGTATGAGACAGGTGAAATACCCTCAGACTTCAAGAAGAATATAGTAATTCCAATCCTAAGGAAAGCAGGTGTTGATAGATGTGAAAATTACCGAACCATTAGTTTAATTAGCCACGGCTGCAAAATACTAACGCGAGTTCTTTACAGACGAATGGAAAAACTGGATGAAGCCGACCTCGGTGAAGATCAGATTGGATTCCTTAGAAATGTTAGAACAGATGAGGCAATACTGCCCTACGACTTACCTTAGAAGATAGGTCTACGTTTCTAGCATTTGTAGACTTAGAGAAAGGTTTTGACAATATTGACTGGAATACTCTCTTTCAAATTTTGAAGTTGGTAGGGGTAAAATATAGGGATCGAAAGGCTATTTACAATTTGTACAGAAACCAAATGGCAGTTATAAGAGTCGAGGGGCATGAAAGGGAAGCAGTGGTTGGGAAGGGAGTGAGACAGGGCTGTAGCCTATCCCCGACGTTGTTCAATCTGTATACTGAGCAAGCAGTAAAGGAAACAGAAGAAAAAGTCGGAGTAGAAACTAAAATCCACGGAGAAGAAATAAAAAATTTTAGGTTCGCCGATGACATTGTATTCTGTCAGAGATAGTGGAGGACCGGAAGAGTAGTTGAACGGAATGGACAGTGTCTTGAAAGGAGGATATAAGATGAACATCAACAAAAGCAAAACGAGGATAATGTATTGTAGTCGAATTAAGTCGGGTGCTGCTAAGGCAATTAGGTTAGGAAACGAGACACTTAAAGTAGTACATGAGTTTTGTTCTATTTGGGGAGCAAAATTACTGATGATTGGCGAAGTAGAGAGGATATAAAATGTAGACTTGCAGTGGCAAGGAAAGCGTTTCTGGAGAAGAGAAACTTGTTAACATCGAGTATAGATTTAAGTGTCAGGAAGTCGTTCCCGAAAGTATTTGTATGGAGTGTAGCCACGTATGAAAGTGAAACATGGAAGATAAATTATTTGGACTAGAAGGGAATAGAAGCTTTCGAAATGTGGTGCTACAGAAGAATGTTGAAGATTAGATGGATAGATCACATAACTAATGAGGAGGTATTGAATTGGGGAGAAGAGAAATTTGTGGCACAACTTGACTAGAAAAAGGAATCGGTTGGTAGGAAATGTTCTGAGACATCAAGGGATTACCAGTTTAGTATTGGTGGGCAGCCTGGAGGGTAAAAATCGTAGAGCGAGACCAAGAGATGAATACACTAAGCAGATTCAGAAGGATGTAGGTTGAAGTACGTACTGGGAGATGAAGAAGCTTCCACAGGATAGTGTAGCATGGAGAGCTGCATCAAACCAGTCGCAGGACTGAAGACCACAACAACAACAACAAGTTTACATGGTATACGACCAGAAACATGGAATTAATGTTATTGACGCTGAAGATTGAACTATACGCGAGCGTTTGCAACTATGCAGTTTATAGTTTGACGTAGACGCGCCTGTGTTTATTCAGTCCGGGCGCCGGCTCTCGAGTGATCGGTACGGAGGCACTTGACGTCTAGAGCAGATTCGCACGGCTGCGAGCCCCGCCGCACGTAGGCGCGTAAACACTCCAGGCTGAGAGGCGCTCCGCACAAGTGGCTCCAATGTGAACACCCTCTCCTGCCGAGACAATTACGCAAGCCGCGACAGCTCTATGTATCAATGCGGATGTAGATAATGCGGATGCCTCATCGACCAACAAATGTCTGGTAGTAACAAAATGTTACAATATTAACTGTGTCTTGTGGTAATTAAAAATAGACAGATGTGAAGGTAAGTCAGAATTACCCGAAAGAAATGCGATAGTACCGTTATTTTTTACAGCAAATTAATTACCTATTGGGTAACATCGGAAGCTCCGTGATGCTGTCTGCGGATAGTGCTGTTGTCTATAAGAAGGTTGCAAGCCAGAGGACTATTGTGAACTGCAGGAAGTCCTGCAGACGTTCGATGGATGGTGCAGGGACTGTCAGTTGACTTTAATCGTAAGTAAATGACTACACAATCGAAGAATAGCTGGAAACGTTGTCCCGTAAAATTCCTTGCTGTACCTATCCAGAGCGACCTGAAGTGGAATGACCACATAAAAAGAAATAGTAGGAAAAGGCGATGCCAGAGTGAAATTCACGGGGAGAATCTTAAGTAAAAGTAACTCAAAACTAAAGAAGTGGTTTACAAGGTACTTCTTCGACCGTATTTTGAGTACTGTTCATCAACTGAGAAGTTGGACCATTATGGAATACGAGCTGTAGCTCACAATTGGTTCACCTCTTAATTTAAGAACAGACAGGAAAAGGTCGTTCTCAACAGTATTGAGAATGGCTATGATGTGGGGTCCGAGTGGGGCATGGCTAAATGGAGGGTGCCGCAAGGATCAGTGCTGGGGCCACTCTTGTTCCTTACTGATGTAAGTGATAAGCCTGCTCGTATTACAGGTGATTCTAAAATATTTCTGTTTGCTGATGAAACTACGATGGATATCCCAAAAGAAATGGACACTACTTTTTTTAAATCCATCTTTTATTCTACATGTTCGAAAGTTTTACAGTGTGTAGATACACTCTTTAGGAACAATAGTTTCATTTATCCACATAATTTCCATCCCTATCAACTGCCTTACGCCATCTTGGAACCAGCGCCTCTATACCCGCACGGTAGAATTATGGACCAACCTGTTGGAGCCACTGTTTGGCAGCGTGCACAAGGGAGTTATCATCTTCAAACCATGTTCCACGAAGGGAGTCTTTCAGTTTCCCAAAGAGATGACAGTCACATGGAGCCAGGTCAGGACGGTAAGGCGGGTGTTTCACTGTTGTCCATCCCAATTTTGTGATCGCTTCCATGGTTTTTTGACTGACATGTGGCCGTGCATTGTCGTGCAGTAGCAAAACATCCTGCTTTTGCCGATGTGGTCGAACACGATTCTATCGTGCTTGAAGGTTCTTCAGTGTCGTCAGATACGCATCAGAATTTATGGTGGTTCCACTTGGCATGATGTCCACAAGCAAGAGTCCTTCGAAATCGAAAAACACCGTAGCCATAACTTTTCCAACAGAAGGTGTGGTTTTGAATTGTTTTTCTTGGGTGAATTTTCATGATGCCACTCCATTGATTGCCTTTTCGTCTCTGGAGAAAAATGATGGAGCCATGTTTCATCACCTGTCACAATTCTTCAAAGAAAATCATCTCCACCATTCTCATACTGTTCCAAAAGTTCGCTGCATACCGTTTTACTTGTTTCTTTGTGGGCCACTGTCAACATCCTGGGAACCCACCTGGCACAAACCTTTTTTAACGCAAGCGCTTTCAGTATTCTGCTAACACTTCCTTCCCCTATCCCAACATAGCGTGACAATTCGTTCACTGTGATGTGTCTGTCAGCAATCATCAATTCTTTAACTCTCTGCACATAGTCTGGAGTGTGTGCAGTACGAGGCCTGCCGCTGCGAGGACAATCCTCAATATTACCGTGCCCGCTTTCATCACGTAACCTGTTTGGCCACCAACTAACTGTACTGCTATCGACAGCAGCATCTCCATACACCTTTTTCAACCTCTTGTGGATGTTTCCCACTGTCTTGTTTTCACAGCACAGGAATTCTGTGAAAGCACGTTGTTTCTAACGAGAATCAGTACATGCTGTGAAGGCGCCACTCACGGGAACAGGTTGAACTAAGTTTGAAAATAAGCGGGAAGGATGTATCCACACACTGTAAAACTTTCACACATGCAGAATGAAAAGTGTATTTTTACGAAACTAGTGCGCATTTCTTTTGGAGTGACCCTCGTAACTTGGCAGGAAAGGATGCTGTGTGCGACACTGGCACTGTTTCAAACAGTGCAGTTCAGGACATAAGTTCGTGGCTAGTAGAAAATAAACTACTGCCATATCACAGTAAGCCTAAGCGTAAGCTTTTACAGTTTCTAACATACAATTCAATAAAACCTAACTTTCTATTAGGATTACAACTTTGCTTCCGCCGTTTTGCAAATAGATGTCAGTAGTGGAAAGTAGTGGTGCAAGTCGTTCGTCGTAAGTGTCATTTGAGAACATAACGCCATCAAAATATCAGTCGATTTTTGATTGCATCATAAAGTTGTTCTCCACTGAATACGTCAACTTAAGAGCCCAATTCTCGTCATCTACGGGAGATTTTAATTTTCTGCTTTGATATGAAGAAATCTGCGGCTGAGGCTCATAAAAAGCTGGGTAAGACCTATGATGAGACGCTAGTTAGAGACAGAACTTCGCAGAAAGTGGTTTCCAAGCTTCAAGAACGGTGATTTTGACGTTGATGACCGGCTTTCGATGACCGGCTTTCGATGCTACTGCAACCGACGGGAACGATCACAGGAGATCGTTATCGAGTGTAATTGATGTGTTTGAGCCGAGCACTGAAAGACAAACGGGCACACTACAGCGATAGATATGAATAAATGATTTTGCAGCATGACAGTGCACGACCCCATGTCGAAAATCCCGTCAAAACATACTTGGAAACGTTGAAATGGGAAGTTCTACCCCGTCCGCTGTATTCTCCAGATATTCCTCCACCTGACTTCCACCTTTCTCGATCTATGACACACGACCTAGCTGACTAGCACTTGCGGTCATATGAACAAGTGCAAAATTGGATCGATTCATGGCTCCCCTCAAAAGATGCCCAGTTTATACACTGCAGAAGCAAAGTTGTAGACCTAGTAATCACACAGAACGGCCATATGATTAGTAAGACTGAATAGTTCAAATTTCTAGGTGTTCATACTGCTGTCACGGAAAGCTCGTCTTCAGGACCTTGTTCAAAGACTTAATGCTGCCATTTTTACTTTTAAACAGTATCTGAAGAAAGTGATAGTTCGATACGAAAAATAGTCTACTTTGCTTATTTTCAGTCGCTCATGACGTGTGGTATCATATTTTGGGGTAACTCTTCCCATTCTCAAACGCTATTTTTGGCTCTGAAACGGGCGGTTCGGGTAATAAGTCGATTAAGTTCTCGAATCTCTTGTCGACTCTTGTTCATTAGTCTGGGTCTTCTGAAACTGAGCCGGCCGCGGTGGTCTCGCGGCTCTAGGCGCTCAGTCCGGAACCGCGCGACTGCTACGGTCGCAGGTTCGAATCCTGCCTCGGGCATGGATGTGTGTGATATCCTTAGGTTAGTTAGGTTTAAGTAGTTCTAAGTTCTAGGGGACTGATGACCACAGATGTTAAGTCCCATAGTGCTCAGAGCCATTTGAACCATTTTTTTCTTCTGAAACTGGCCTCTCAATACATATTTATTCTTCAGTGTCGTTTCGTGTTAACAATATCAGCTTATTCTCAAGAATTAGCTGCTTTAGCTAAGTTGATTCTAGGCTGAAATCCGTCTGCATTTGGAGCGCAACTACTTGACTCTTGTGCAGAAAGGCGTGAAGTATTCTGATGCGTTCATTTTCAAAAAGCTACCACAAGAATTCAAAAATCTTAGCAGTAATCCATACGCCTTCAAATGTAAACTGAATTTTTCATGGATCTATCTTCTACTCTGTCGAGCAGTTCCTTGAAAAATTAAGCTGATTCCTGTTTTAAATTGTTCTTTGCATTTCTATAAACTTATAGCTTGTCATCTTTTAGAATTAACAAACATTTTTTATCTGCTACTACTTTTCTGTTGTAATTGCATGTACTGACACGTTTCATGACCAGCGAGATTTGCTCCTCAATTTGGTTCTACGGAAATGGATGTAAAATAAAATAAATCTGGGACTTCTACCAGGTAGGACTGATAGAGAAAATCCAACAAAGAGCGCCATGTTTCGTTTCGTCACGGAATTGTTTAATACGCTCGAGAGCATTACAGATATGCTCAAAGAACTCCATTGGCAGACGCTTCAAGAGAGGTGCTGTGCATAACGGAGACTTTTACTCCGGAAATTTCGAGAGTGTACTTTCCAAGGAGAGTCTGACAGTATATTATTTTCTCTCATATACGTCTCTCACAATGACCACAACTGGAAAATTGAAGAAATTAGAACTAATATAGTAACTTGCCGACATTCATTGTTCCCACGCGCCATTCGTCACTGGAACACGGGAGACGGGATCGGTTAGTTGTGCCAGAAGTACCCTCCGCAACACACCGTAAGGTGACTTGCGGTGTATTGATGTAGTTGTGGACATCTGCGTGTGGAGCGCGTAAAAAATGACTGTTAAAAAGGCCTCTGAGCATGTGATTAATTAACCCATTCTTGACTTCGTCAGCCTTACGGGAGCACTGCTTTGAACGCTGTAGTATGTGTCTAGATTGTCATTTGATACAATTTCTTGAAATTTTGTAAACAGGCTGTTCACGGGACAGATAGCATCTATCTTTATGCGTCCGCAATTTTGCGTGTCATTCTCCCGCGGGGCCGCGCGGGATTAGCTGAGCGGTCTGAGGCGCTGCAAATGGTACAAATGGCTCTGACCACTATGGGACTTAACATCTGAGGTCATCAGTCCCCTAGAACGTAGAACTACTTAAACCTAACTAACCTAAGGACATCACACACATCCATGCCCGAGGCAGGATTCGAACCTGCGACCGTAGCAGTCGCGCGGTTCCGAACTGAAGTGCCTAGAACCGCTCGGCCACCGTGGCCGGCCTAAGGCGCTGCAGTCATGGACTGTGCGGCTGGTCCCGGTGGTGGTTCGAGTCCTCCCTCGGGTATGGGTGTGTGTGTTTGTCCTTAGGATGATTTAGGTTAAGTAGTGTGTAAGCTTAGGGACTGATGACCTTAGCAGTTACGTCCCATAAGATTTCACACATTTTTTCCTCCCGTGGGTCCTACAGACCTGCGATCATTCATGGCTCCCTTCCCTTGTTAGAGGCATTCGGGACGGTTTCCACAGACTTGAGAAGTAATCTGGGATGGGTCATACGAATGTTTTATGATCAGTTTCCTTTGTAGACTCATTATAGATTACTTCCATCCTACCAATAAACCGAAATCACCACCGTCTTTACGTGTTACAGAGGCTATGTGACAACTGCATTTCATATCCCCACAAACTGCCACATTCGGGTATCTGTATTGATTCGCTTTCCGACACGCTGATATATTAGATTAAAATTTTGCGCTAAACTGTCGGTGACTCTCCATCCAAGATAACTTGGTGCGACCAACCAAAAACTCTTTAATCCATTCAAAGTTTTCGTTAGTTTTTTGTATGTTTCGTAGATCATATTCGTGATAATTCGCCAAGATTTAAAACTTTCGTTCTCTGGCAACGATTGCCGGCCAGTGTGGCCAAGCGGTTCTAGGCGCTACAGTCTGGAACCTGCGGTCGCAGGTTCGAATCCTGCCTCGGGCATGGATGTGTGTGGTGTCCTTAGGTTAGTTAGGTTTAAGTTGTTCTAAGTTCTAGGGGACTTATGACCTCAGCAGTTAAGTCCCATAGTGCTCAGAGCCATTTCTGCCAACGATTCTGTTTACAAACAATGTGGTCAAACATCTTTATAGTTTGATACTGTATTCCTTTCTGTGAGAAAGTAAGAGTAAGTTCTGGAAAGTGGAGACTATTTCTGTTCCTAACGATACATTTATGAATGCTTCTGTTATTTTCAAATAATGGCTAATTCTGCACGGAAACTTTAATACCAGAGCGTATGTACTGTGAGGTTGTTTTAAAAGGCCTAATTTTTAAACAGTTGGCTGCATGAAGTTCGAGCATAGAAAACCAGGCATTACCCTTACAGTAGGTTTCTGTGTAATGAATGTTTGGAATTGCCTCAGAAAATTATTTCATCAAAGAATGGAAGATTGGGAATAAACTAATTTTCTGATGCTTTCGTCATCAAGATCAACAATTAAACTCAAGTGTCTGAGAAGATGTGTAATATGCGGTTTCCAATTCAAGTTTTGCTCATTGTGCGCACCCTGGAATTTTGAATTTTCTGTTTTATGTGTTTTCCTTCCTCGGTACTGTATTTTTATTGATAGTGGTGTACCTTGCTTTGTACAGAACTCGAAGAACTGTATTTTTTTGTGAATTGATTGACAGATTATTTCCTGAGAACCAATCAAAAATACTTTTAAATATTTCATTTTTTGCTCGTTCTGTTGTGACAGGTCTGTTGGGCTTCATTATGATGCTTGCTTGCATCACCCACAGAGAACACAATTTTCGAAACTTCCTTGCAGATTAAAACTGTGACCCCGATCGGGACTCGAATTCAGAACCTTTACTTTTCGCGAGCAAGTGTTTACCGACTGAACATCCAAACGCGACTCACGACCCGTCCTCACCGCTTTACTTCCACCAGTACCTCGTCTCCTGCCTTCCAAACTTCACAGAATCTCTTCTGCAAAACTTGCAAGACTCTTCTGCAAGAAAGGACATTGCAGAGACATGGCTTAGCCACATCCTGGGGGATGTTTCCAGAATGAAATGAGTCATGTTCGGGTAGCTCAGTCGGTAGAGCATTTTCCCGCGAAAGGCAAAGGTCACGAGGTCGTGCCTCGGTCCGGCACGCAGTTTTAATCTGCTAGGAAGCTTCATATCAGTGTGCACTCCGCTGCAGAGTGAAAATATCATTCCGAGTACAATTTCTGTTCATCAGTTAAACAGTGTGAAACGGAAGGTCATTTATGTACAAGTCCTGGCTTCAATTGTACCGAGGTCGTGTGGGGGTTGCTACGCCGAAGCATTTGTGGTGTTCCAGCTGTTCAACAGACCCTCCAAGAACCTACACAGACTCTTCCCAGCTACTGCGTTTCTATCCCTTAAGGCTTAGACGGAGCATGCCACGTAGGGTCCAGTTAGGGGTAAAGACTCATAGACGGCGTAAATAAGCAGCGTCAGCTCAAAACTTTGTAGCCTCTCGCAAAAATTTTAGTGTCAGTTTGGATAAAGGGTTGTTTCTGCCTGGAGTACTGTTGCAGGGAAGCGAGAAAGATAAATATCATTGTGGAAAATAAACTACTCGGTTCCGATTCTGGTATCAGACGTTTCATCACAACACCAGAGAACAACTGCCGACCAATTAGTGGAAGGCGGGTAACACTTGGCAAACGAAGGTCAACGAACGACAGCCAACCGCTTCGTTGGCCTAGATTTGCTTAATGTGTAAGGACGACAAATCGGAGCCAACGGTGTTGGGGGTAACATCAAAGAGTTGGCGGTTGGTTGGGCAGTTGGTTGTCCTTGTGAACCTTCTCCTAGTATTGAAGCCGCGTCGAATGTTGGTTGATCCTGTAGCGATTTGCTGCGTCTGCTGAACGGGTGTACTTAAAAATACCGAAGAATGGAGTGGAATACGGAGACAGCATTAAATCTGATAGAGCTTCATGGTGAGATGTTTATGGGACACTACGACCAGCGATTATAAAAACAAACTGAAAAGTTTAGCAGCTTGGAAGGAAATGAGTGAGCCGTTAGAAACCAATGTGCAGTTTGTAAAAGAGAAAATGAGTCTTTTTCTGACATTGTATCGCAGTGAACGATACAGAGAGACAAACACAACTGCTCTGTGGCGCCTAAAAAGATGTCATCTTTGGAAATATTAGAACCTACATAATTTAGTAACGACTCGAAATTTGTAGTCTTCGTTCGGGGGAAAAAATATGAAATAGCCCGCATTCCAATTTAGCTTTAAGCTTTTTTCCTCCATACTGCCGCCTACTTTTTAAAGGAGACGTCGTCCACCAGCGTTTCCTGATGATCGGCTTCTTGTAGTAAGGCAAATACTGTACTTGCGGTGACTGTTAAATCTTCTTCTTTCCTTATAATCACAGCCGGCGAAATTATAAAACCGGCTCTTCGTAACGATAACAAAACGGGAGCTACCTACGCATGGTATCAGGGCCAACTACGATTTCACCTGGCCCCAACCACATGGTTTGATGAGGATAAGAGAACTTTAAACCAATGCGTTGGCGACCGACGTTCGTCGCCTACATTGGCCCAGTGTGTACGTGCCTCGATATTAGAAGTTTGCGGGTGGAGGTCGTCCGGCAGCGTGAGTCAGCGCCACGCGCGCACTTGGGCTACACTTGAGCAGCCGGCCGGTCCACTCCACCTGTCGCGCGCCGTACGTCCCGGCCGGCTGTGCTCTACTTCATAGCAAAGTAGCTGGGAAATCAGCCGGATAAGTAATTCTGCAACTCCACCACCCGTGAGAAAGACCAGTTTCTGCGATATTCAGTCAATTAATAGTCGAGTGCCACTTTTGAATGGGTCAGTCGGGCGTCTCATGCCGTTGTGTAATCATTAAATCGTACCAACAGTTATCGGGAAAATCATTGTGAAATCTTCACTCTCAATAGAACACATCCGCTGAGTCGTACCAACAGTTATCGGGGAAATCATTGTGAAATCTTTATTCTCAATAGAACACATCGGTTGATAGAATACAAGTTTTTTACGGCATGCGAGTATTTCTAGCAAGGAATTATATAATTACATTATTTCTTAATATCCCTGGAACCCGCCAGGTTAGCTGAGAGCGCTAATGCGCTGCTTCCTGGACTCGGGTAGGCGCGCCGGCCCCGGATCGAATCCGCCCGGCGGATTACCGACTAGGGCCGGTGCGCTGGCCAGCCTGGATGTGGTTTTTAGCCGGTTTTCCACATCCCCCTTGCTGAATACCGGGCTGGTCCCCACGTCCCGCCTCAGTTACACGACTTGCAGACATCTGAAACACGTTGGCACTGTTTCATGATTTACACTAGACGCAGACAGCTGGGGTACACTGATTCCGTCCTGGGGGGTACGGGTTGGCGGCAGGAAGGGCATCTGGCCACCCATTCTAATTAACCATGGTTCAAAATGGCTCTGAGCACTATGGGACTTAACTTCTGATGTCATCAGTTCCGTAGATCTTAGAACTACTTAAACCTAACTAACCTAAGGACATCACAGGCATCCATGCCTGAGGCAGGATTCGAACCTACGACCGTAGCGGTCGCGAGGTTCCAGACTGTAGCGCCTAGAACCGCTCGGCCACTTCGGCCGGCTCAGATTAACCATGCCAAATCCGATTGTAGCCGTGACGACCCTGCGAAAACGGCGGGACGAAGGCACAAGCAAAAGAAGACGAATTTCTTAATACCCCTGCAAACACTGATATATAAAACAAACTCTTTCAAATCAGTTCACTAATACAGTTACTGGGATGTGATTCATTTGTTGTGAAAACTGGTGTTGTCCAGGCATTCAATCTCCGATTTGTAGTTTATAACGAACAGTCCTCTTACTACAACGTATAGCCGAGGTCCCGCAGCAACATCGGTGCCCCTCCTTGGTGATATTTTCACATAGCATGTGTAATCTCGCCTTATCTTATATTTTTTGTTCGTGGTTCATGGTGGCAGCTTAGTTTGTGGCGATCAGACATGGATAACGGATGGTTAACAAACACGTTTCTGTACGAAAACTGACCGCGTTGCCTAAAACGAAAACGTTATCTCGCTGCGCATATTCAACTTGCTTACATTTAGGTGGAATAATGTTGCTCTGTAATGAGGAAAGGCCGGCTGTGGTGGCCGAGCGGTTCTAGGCGCTTCAGTCCGGAACCGCCGACCGATACGGTCGCAGGTTCGAATCCTGCCTCGGGCATGGATGTGTGTGATGTCCTTAGGTTAGTTAGGTTTAAGTAGTTCTAAGTTCTAGGAGACTGATGACCTCAGATGTTAAGTCCCATAGTGCTCAGGGCCATGTGAACCATTTAATGAGGAAAGTACATACTATTTTACTTTGTTTATTGGCTGTGTAAGTAACACACTCCATAAAAATGCGTGCATCCAACCATTGCTCATTATAACGGTTAAATTTACTCCGCTTTGACACTGAAGTTTGGCATTACTGCATTGTTTTTTCCAAACCAATATTCCACACTATGACAGTCCAAGTAACCTTTATAAACGTTCAAGAAATAAAAATGTCCTGCTAACAGGTACTACTGCCTACTAATAGCGATAGTGTTTTGTCCACTGTTTTCGTGTGCAGTTGTGTCCATCTTCCGCGAATAAACCAAATAACTACTCACAATTGCCCTACCAATCGACGGAAAACTACCAAACCCGTATTCCACCACAACAGTAAGCTATTCATACAATTCTGGTGGGACTCACTGTATGCGAGTGTTGCATGCGAAATCCGATCGAAAATGTCCAAAAAGAAAAAAAAAAAGGTGGCGATCAGCTTCGAAACTTCCAGAGAACCAGCGATGCTTGGTGTGTAGGATTTACTGTGTCATACCACTATTGATAGTAGTGCCACCGTGGGAACGCCTCGTGAATGCTGTGTTCATAAGTAATGGTACAAAAATATTAGGGACAATGAAAGTCTGAAGGACAGGTAGGAGTGTGCTACCACGTCGTAGCGTATTACGAAAACTGCTCGATATAAGTAGGAGTTGTACTTTTGAATCTGGGTCTGGCATACAACTTCAACTAAGGGATGAAGTTTTTTGTTAGCAGTTCTGACACGTAGGCCTATGCTCTTCCTTGGAAACAGATTCACCCTCTCAACTTCAAATACCTCCAGTAGTTCCTCATCAAGCAGTGGGAGGACGACAGCCTGTTGAAGGAGGCAAGGAAGGTTGGGGCTTAACTTCCCGTCGGTGACGAGGTCATTATCGCAGAAATTGAGCTTGTAGACAGGCAGCAACGGTCTTGCTTCCTATGATGATAAAGAGTAGGGGAATTTTTTTCTATTACATTGACAGTTATTAATGCAAGGACTTGGAATACTTTAAATCAGGGCCAACCATGGTGTGCCAGAATTCTCGCTCCAAATCCTCCATTACACAGCAAACAAAATATTGCGTACACTGGTAGTGTGATCTAACTTTAGCTATTAAAATTTAAAGTTTAACGAATAAATTAAGTCCAGGTTGCAAGAGCATAATGAGGTACACACACAAAACTCTCTCTCCGTTCAAAAAAGCCTTGGAAGGCCGAACGGTACCGACCGGCCCCCGAGTCATCATCAGCTCACAGGCGTCGCTGGATGCGGAAATGGAGGGGCATGTGGTCAGCACACCGCTCTCCCGGCCGTACGTCAGATTACGAGACCTGAGCAGTTACTTCTGATTCAAGTAGCTCCACAGTTTGCCTTGATGGTCACCCATCCAAGTGCTAACCCAACCAGCCAGCACTTGACTTCGGTAATCTGACGGAAACCGGTGTTACCACTGCTGCAGGGCCGTTGGCACAACACACACAAAAGTAGCTGGACATAATAGCTAATACAAGAACTGAAACCTTCTTCATTCCACACTCATGTGTCAACTAACATTATGGAATAATATCAACCAGGAAGCTCGTAACAAGAAACTAGAACACTCAAACACAAAATCCGAAAAGATAGTTCAATCATTAACTTTAAGAAATTGGCAATTTTGTAAACAATGTTATAGTCCAGAATGAGATTTTCACTCTGCAGCGGAGTATGCGCTGATGTGAAACTTCCTGGCAGATTAAAACTGTGTGCCCGACCGAGACTCGAACTCGGGACCTTTGCCTTTCGCGGGCAAGTGCTCTACCAACTCAGCTACCGAAGCGCGACTCACGCCCGGTCCTCACAGCTTTACTTCTGCCAGTATCTCGTCTCCTACCTTCCAAACTTTACAGAAGCTCTCCTGCGAAACTTGCAGAACTAGCACTCCTGAAAGAAAGGATATTGCGGAGACATGGCTTAGCCACAGCCTGGGGGATGTTTCCAGAATGAGATTTTCACTCTGCAGCGGAGTGTGCGCTGATTTGAAACTTCCTGGCAGATTAAAACTGTGTGCCCGATCGAGACTCGAACTCGGGATCTTTGCCTTTCGCGGGCAAGTGCTCTACCAACCGGTGTTACCACTGCTGCAGGGCCGTTGGCACAACACACACAAAAGTAGCTGGACACAATAGCTAATAAAAGAACTGAAACCTTCTTCATTCCACACTCATGTGTCAACTAACAGTGGTAGAGACGAAAATGTAGTGCCAGCCGCGGTGATCTAGCGGTTCTAGGAGCTCATTCCGGAATCGCGGGACTGCTACGGTCGCGGGTTGGAACCCTGCCTCGGGCATGGATGTGTGTGATGTCCTTAGGTTAGTTAGGTTTAAGTAGTTCTAAGTTCTAGGGGACTGATGACCACAGATGTTAAGTCCCATAGTGCTCAGAGCCATTTGAACCATTTGAACGAAAATGTACCTCTAATCACGTGGTGTGTCCTATTAGATGGTATTTATGAAGTGCGGTTGCGTTGAAGTACAATGCTTTATTTACTTTACAAGATTAAAAAGGGGAGGCACAACAAACGTGCGACATCTTATAAGGACAAAAGGACGACAATGTTCCATGGAAGAGAAAGCAAACTTGATTCATAATCCTATAATTTTATTGGCCTGCGATAAACTTAACAACTGAACCCTCAATTTTGTGGTTGCTTGAGGGAGAAAAACTGATACCATCCAAAAGTGACCATGCAGGAAAGTCGTCAAACTGTGACCTTTCACTCTCGCTGCCACCACGCCAACCTCCTTCACTTTCACAGTATTTGCTAGAGACAATGAGACCCATTTCTGCCGCAGCCTCAACCCTATATCGATCCAGTTCTCCTTCTGTTTTACTCTCTTTAGAATTTTTCAATCTTTGTTCGAGGTCTACATTCATTACTGGAAGTAAAGGCAATAAAACAATGAACATCGGTTGTTTGAGGAACCGGTTTTTAAGTGGTTTAACAGTCTGGTTAAACTGGAGAGGAAAAGACTGGTATAACCGAAAAACTGTTACTTCAGTGACAACCACAATCCCTACTCCATTGCTGATCGGCGGGCTTTCTCTCCGCAGTGAGCCACCACCTCCAGCGGAAACACGCTTTACTGTTGAATATCACGAACGGCGAAATGATACTGAAATAGTAACAACCGTAGATATCTGAAGGTTTCGTCTGGAGTGAGAAAAGGTGGAACAATCACATAAAACCAGATGTAGGGAAACATCTTAAATTTAATTCCCCTATTTAGTAATTATTTACAAAACCTCTTATTCAAAGGCTATTGATAGACGGAGATTCGTACTAGGTAGTATTAATTAAGGAGACAGAGAAAATAGGAATGAGAGCCGCATCTTTGGTCACAAGTTCATTTACTAAGCGAAAGAGTGCCACGGGGTGCTCTACAAACTGCAGTGGCAGAACTACAAGAGCATCGTTTTGCATCATGAAGAGAGTAACGTTGCAAGAACGGCCAGACAACAAATTACTCTGTCCCACAAACGTTTAGTGATTTTGCTACGGTGGAAACGATATAAATTGAAGGTCATTCCTAGTAGTACCGTCAGTCGTTCCTGCTACGTTCCATTTGAATGGAACACAAAGCCGGAGTTGATAAGGGCAGCAGAAATACTCTGCGCCACAAAACGGTTTGTGGAGTACAGATGTAGATGTTGAAGGGACACACGTATGCGACAGAACCACGCCACCGACACGTATCGTCATATTAACACATCCCCTACTGATAAAGAAACTGTTCCTGGTTTACACTGCAATCAGTTAACGCATTTGTTTAAAAGAGCTAACAGCAGAGGTATCACAGTAGGTTTATATGTGATTTTGTCTCGTAATAACAGGATAGTGATTATCTTAAGAAACGAACAGTCGAGCTCGCAAATGGAGTCCAAAGATTGAAGATTATTTGTGGAATACAGATACGACGAGATCAAAAGATGACGTAATACCTTTGTTTCTGTTTATTAATTCCATTCCTATTAAAAACATTGGAACATGAAATTGAAGTCATATGCCCTAAAATACCTGAGTGTAGCACTCCGAAGGGACATGAAATGGAATGATCACATAGGCTCAGTTGTGCACAAAGCAGGCGGTAGACTTCGGTTTATTCGTAGAAAACTGTGGAAGTGCAATTAATCTACAGAGGAAATTGCTTACAAATCCTCGTGCGACCCATTTTACAACATTTCTTGAGTGCTTGGGGCCCTTACCAAACAGGACTAATAGGTGATATTGAACGTGTACAAAGTATGGCAGCACGAATGATCAGAGGTTTGTTTGGCCCCTGGAAGAGTGCTACAGTGACGCTGAAGAAATTGAACTACAGACTCTTGAAGATAAACGTAAACTATACCGAGAAAATCTGCTAACAAAGTTTCGAGAATGGGCTTTAAACGGTGACTGTAGGAGTATATTACAATCTACTACGTATCACTCACCCAAGGATGGAGAGGACACGATTGGAGTTGTAACAGCATGCACAGAGGGATTCAAACAATCATTCTTCCTGCGCTCCATACGTGAATGGAACGGGAAGAAAACCTAATAACTGCTACAATGGGACGAACCCTCTGCCATGCACTTCGCGGTGGTTTGCAGAGTATGAATGTGAACGTAGACGTAGAAATAAAGTAATGCTAAATATGTACTGCCAGCCATTAAAACTGAAATTCCCGGAAAGACAGCAAATAAAGAAATTTTAATTATTGTGAGCATACTGTGCAATGGACAGAATTCATAATTACTGTTGTAGGTGGTCTGAGGATATACAGGGTGCGAGACTGGGTACACAAAGCTGCCACAATGATTTAAACCCGGTTGGGCATCAAGTCGAAATGAACATGGGTGACAGGTATGGGCACGCCTTGTAATACTGCTTCTACTCTATGCATCAGGACTGACAAAATGGGATCTTATATTATATTGTTGAAAGATAACGTCATATTGACCTCGAAGATAGGACACACCACTGGTCTCAGCACATCAGAAACGTAGCAGATGGTTACCCACTTACCGCCTATGCAAACCAGCGATGATCGTGTTACGTACCCAATGGCACTCGGTACCATCATGCCAGAAACTGGCATCACATCTGAGCCTCCATATACAGATACAGCCCTCGCAATGATGTAGGTAGAATCGAGGTCGCCTGAAAGGTCGAGACTCGAAATGTTTTCGTTGGGAGAACCATTGTCGACGTGCCGCACTACTGCTGCGTCAAAGGCAGTCGTAACAATGATCACTATGCTGACAGACTATGATATAGACGTCGTCGCACCGTCAATATGAATACCTGCCTTGCTGCAAACAAGCCATTTCTCTACTCAATAGGCAGAATTCATAATTAATGTCGTAGGTGGTTTGGGGATATACAGAGTGCGAGACCATGTACACAAAGTTACGGTGCGTGACATGGCTACAGGCTACACCACAGGATCCTACATAGTTCGAAACCGTCTCAGCACTTCATTCCTCTTAGTTTACGCGTTTATATGCCGGTTTATCTGTGTGAGGTATTCAGACAAACGATGCATCGAAGGACTGTTTATCTTCTTTTAACAAGCGTGTATATACTGAAGTGCTGTTTTCTAGCGATGACCTCGTATCCAAAACATGCAGAATACAAGTTTACTTTGAATGACTGTGATGACGGGAGATGATGATTTCGCATAATATATTCACCATGTTGTCCATAAGAATTTCTAAAAGTAGTTGCAGAACTTTCAGAGAGCTGTAAGAAGTCGACAGTAGTTTGTCGAGGTTGAAGACTTGCTGAAGAGATGCATCTTTGTGAGGTAAACACATACAATCTTTTAAAAATGATCTCGCAGATTTAAAGACTATCGCAGTTACAATATAATTCGTAAGCTGTGATACGTTCCCTGCCGCATGTGCGAATAGCGTAGAAATTTTATTCACAGTGATAATTGTGTCAGGTTATCCTGCTATTACTGGTTTTGACTTTTTGATACTTCGTGATAAACTTATTCTCCAACTCTAACATACTGAAATCCGTCCAGAGACATCTCGTAGAGGTATTCATAGGCTGATACGCTGTTGGTGGTCGTACATGCATGAATGGACAATGCTATAATAGTGGCCGAGATCATCTAAAGATGACCATCTTGTTGATGCTGCTAATAGTTTAACAAACTTCACGCTGACAATGTGGAAAAAGTTTTTACAAAGCAACTGACTGTTGATATTGCTCTGACATACACTATCTAATCCGAAGTATCAGGACACCTATTAGAGGACATGGGGTGTATTCACCCTTCACCTTTATGACTGCTTGATTTGTGCAGGAGACACTTCCAGTAAAGTGCCTGAATGTGTGTGCAAGAATGCTAATCCATTATTCTCAAGAGCCGAAACCACAGAAGGTTACGGTGTTGGATGCTGGGGTTTGCAGTGATGTCAGCGTTCTAGCTCATCCCAAAAGACTGTCATTTCAATGTCAGGATTGTGGGTGGGCCAGCCCATTTAAGCGATGTTATTGTCCAAAAACTATTGCCTGACAAATGCTGCTTTATGACGGGTGCATTTCCACGTTTATACAGTTGTGAGGTAACGCGCGAGTTGTGGCGCCCTGGAAATATTCTAAGTCCGGAGTTGGCGTGGCCGCAGGGGCTGCTCGGCAAGCCGGGGCCCGGCAGCAGACACGTGGTGCCGAATGTTAGCCGGTGTCCAGGAATCGTGTGGCTGGGAATTCCATGGTGACGCTGTGTTGATGAAAGAGACTTGTATGTTGAGAGTGCCAAAGATGGCGGACTTTGTGAAACCATCATGGCAAACATTTCACTGTTTGTATAGAAAAAATAGTAGCCAGATGAATCATGATACCTCAAAAAGAAACATGTACATTACCATTATTTGCACGACAATTCTGATGGTGTAATCAGATTTTCAATATATTTGTTAGTTTAAAATTTAATATGTGACTGTAAATTATACAAGTAACACCCAGCAACGAATTTCCAAAATCTAAACGGTTCATTCGATTTCGTCGATCGATGTGTCTTTAGAAAGCTATTAGTGTAAACCTAAATTGGTATAAATTACAGGCTTGTCACTTGAATAGCACATGAGTTATTGAAGGTCAAAGTGTCCGATTACTGTTGATGGCTTCAGACCGTAAGTACTCCACAGTGACACGAAAAAACGGTAGCAGCATGCTTATAAATATATGTATTCGTCTATATCTTTGTCTATATCCGATATATACTATTCATGAAGAGATTGGTCAAATACTTACTGTTTTAGAAAGCACAGAGGCATTAGGCTACTGGCCTACCTTTGGTTCTATTCGTTTGATGTATGTTTATTTAATTTGTTTATGTATTTAATAATGTGTGTTTGAGCGTGTTTACGGGCCAGCCATAGGAATATTTATTTAATTTTAAGTTATTTAAATGTAAATCCAATATTTAGAAAGTGTTTCAATATGTTCGTGAGTGTGCATTGGCTTGGAGACAGGGCGGGAACGCTCTAGCCAATCACAGCGATCGTTCCAAAAAGGATACGTGGAGAGACTGTATGGAAGTGGGGGAGGAGGATCGTTTTTCAGAGAGGATACGAGGCAGTGAACCATGGACCTTGCCGTTGGTGGGGAGGCTTGCGTGCCTCAGCGATACAGAGGGCCGTACCGTAGGTGCAACCACAACGGAGGGGTATCTGTTGAGAGGCCAGACAAACATGTGGTTCCTGAAGAGGGGCAGCAGCCTTTTCAGTAGTTGCAGGGGCAACAGTCTGGATGATTGACTGATCTGACCTTGTAACATTAACCAAAACAGCCTTGCTGTGCTGGTACTGCGAACGGCTGAAAGCAAGGGGAAACTACAGCCGTAATTTTTCCCGAGGACATGCAGCTTTACTGTATGATTAAATGATGATGGCGTCCTCTTGTGTAAAATATTCCGGAGGTAAAATAGTCCCCCATTCGGATCTCCGGGCTGGGACTACTCAAGAGGACGTCGTTATCACGAGAAAGAAAACTGGCATTCTACGGATCGGAGCGTGGAATGTCAGATCCCTTAATCGGGCAGGTGGGTTAGAAAATTTAAAAAGGGAAATGGATAGGTTAAAGTTAGATATAGTGGGAATTAGTGAAGTTCGGTGGCAGGAGGAACAAGACTTTTGGTCAGGTGATTACAGGGTTATAAATAAAAAATCAAATAGGGGTAATGCAGGAGTAGGTTTAATAATGAATAAAAAAATAGGAGTGCGGGTTAGCTACTACAAACAGCATAGTGAACGCATTATTGTGGCCAAGATAGACACAAAGCCCATGCCTACTACAGTAGTACAAGTTTATATGCCAAATACCTCTGCAGATGATGAAGAAATTGATGAAATGTATGACGAGATAAAAGAAATTATTCAGGTAGTGAAGGGAGACGAAAATTTAATAGTCATGCGTGACTGGAATTCGTCAGTAGGAAAAGGGAGAGAAGGAAACATAGTAGGTGGATATGGATTGGGGGGAAGAAATGAAAGAGGAAGCCGCCTTGTAGGATTTTGCACAGAGCATAACTTAATCATAGCTAACACTTGGTTCAAGAATCATGAAAAAAGGTTGTATACCTGGAAGAATCCCGGAGATACTGAAAGGTATCAGATAGATTACATAATGGTAAGACAGAGATTTAGGAACCAGGTTTTAAATTGTAAGACATTTCCAGGGGCAGATGTGGATTCTGACCACAATCTATTGGTTATGAACTGCAGATTGAAACTGAAGAAACTGCAAAAAGGCGGGAATTTAAGAAGATGGGACCTGGATAAACTGAAAGAACCAGAGGTTGTAGAGACTTTCAGGGAGAGCATAAGGGAACAATTGACAGGAATGGGGGAAAGAAATACAGTAGAAGAAGAATGGGTAGATCTGAGGGATGAAGTAGTGAAGGCAGCAGAGGATCAAGTAGGTAAAAAGACGAGGGCTAATAGAAATCCTTGGGTAACAGAAGAAATATTGAATTTAATTGATGAAAGGAGAAAATATAAAAATGCAGTAAATGAAGCAGGCAAAAAGGAATACAAACGTCTCAAAAATGAGATCGACAGGAAGTGCAAAATGGCTAAGCAGGGATGGCTAGAGAACAAATGTAAGGATGTAGAGGCTTGTCTCACTAGGGGTAAGATAGATACTGCCTACAGGAAAATTAAAGAGACCTTTGGAGAGAAGAGAATCACTTGTAGGAATATCAAGAGCTCAGATGGAAACCCAGTTCTAAGCAAAGAGGGGAAGGCAGAAAGGTGGAAGGAGTATATAGAGGGTTTATACAAGGGCGATGTACTTGAGGACAATACTATGGAAATGGAAGAGGATGTAGATGAATATGAAATGGGAGATAAGATACTGCGTGAAGAGTTTGACAGAGAACTGAAAGACCTGAGTCAAAACAAGGCCCCGGGAGTAGACAACATTCCATTAGAACTACTGATGGCCTTGGGAGAGCCAGTCATGACAAAACTCTACCATCTGGTGAGCAAGATGTATGAGACAGGCGAAATACCCACAGACTTCAAGAAAAATATAATAATTCCAATCCCAAAGAAAGCAGGTGTTGACAGATGTGAAAATTACCGAACTATCAGTTTAATAAGTCACAGCTGCAAAATACTAACGCGAATTCTTTACAGACGAATGGAAAAACTGGTAGAAGAGGACCTCGGGGAAGATCAGTTTGGATTCCGTAGAAATGTTGGAACACGTGAGGCAATACTAACCTTACGACTTATCTTAGAAGAAAGATTAAGAAAAGGCAAACCTACGTTTCTAGCATTTGTAGACTTAGAGAAAGCTTTTGACAACGTTAACTGGAATACTCTCTTTCAAATTCTGAAGGGGGCAGGTGTAAAATACAGGGAGCGAAAGGCTATTTACAATTTGTACAGAAACCAGATGGCAGTTATAAGAGTAAGGGGGTATGAAAGGGAAGCAGTGGTTGGGAAAGGAGTGAGACAGGGTTGTAGCCTCTCCCCGATGTTATTCAATCTGTATATTGAGCAAGCAGTAAAGGAAACAAAAGAAAAATTCGGAGTAGGTATTAAAATTCATGGAGAAGAAGTAAAAACTTTGAGGTTCGCCGATGACATTGTAATTCTGTCAGAGACAGCAAAGGACTTGGAAGAGCAGTTGAACGGAATGGACAGTGTATTGAAAGGAGGATATAAGATGAACATCAACAAAAGCAAAACAAGGATAATGGAATGTAGTCTAATTAAATCGGGTGATGCTGAGGGGATTAGATTAGGAAATGAGACACTTAAAGTAGTAAAGAAGTTTTGCTATTTAGGGAGTAAAATAACTGATGATGGTCAAAGTAGAGAGGATATAAAATGTAGACTGGCAATGGCAAGGAAATCGTTTCTGAAGAAGAGAAATTTGTTAACATCGAGTATAGATTTAAGTGTCAGAAAGTCGTTTCTGAAAGTATTTGTATGGAGTGTAGCCATGTATGGAAGTGAAACATGGACGATAACCAGTTTGGACAAGAAGAGAATAGAAGCTTTCGAAATGTGGCGCTACAGAAGAATGCTGAAGATAAGGTGGGTAGATCACGTAACTAATGAGGAGGTATTGAATAGGATTGGGGAGAAGAGAAGTTTGTGGCACAACTTGACTAGAAGAAGGGATCGGTTGGTAGGACATGTTTTGAGGCATCAAGGGATCACAAATTTAGCATTGGAGGGCAGCGTGGAGGGTAAAAATCGTAGAGGGAGACCAAGAGATCAATACACTAAGCAGATTCAGAAAGATGTAGGTTGCAGTAGGTACTGGGAGATGAAGAAGCTTGCACAGGATAGAGTAGCATGGAGAGCTGCATCAAACCAGTCTCAGGACTGAAGACCACAACAACAACAACGAGGCAGTTCGGAACAGTGTGGCGCGAGGGACAGTCGCACAGGACAGGGGTGCTGAACTTCACCTCACGATGGACGCACTGTCGCGGCAGAGACTTGGAGAGTGTGGAGCGGTTTGTGCGTGGCCGCGGCAGATAGAAATACTTTGGGGCGCCGACTTGTGCACGTATGAGATTTTCGTGGCTTCTATAGTGAAGACGTAGTGTGCGTTTAGAAGTGAATATCTCGTGAGCTATGATGTTGTTCATAACTAATTATGTGATGTAGAAATCTATTGTTTCCCTGTTATTCAACTTATATTTTATTTAATTGCTGGACCATCGTAACCAATAAGTGTTTTGCAGAAATATACCACATTCTCAAAAGTACTTCTACTATCGTACTCATCATTTAAAGCAGTTAAGATGGTACTTGCAGATTTTATTTAATTTCAATCTTTCATTTATAAATGTCTATATTACGTTCTAAATTCGCAATTCCGAGTTATAGGAACCTTCGACCATTCGATTCATGTGTATATTCATATTGTATACCGTAGACTCCGCAGTATTTGGCTTGTGATGCGGGAACTACGAATCCCAGCCCCTAGACAACGCAACCAGCCAAAATTTTCAATATTTCAACTCTGAATCGGAGGGTACGTAGTTGAGGGCCATCCCACCATTTCACTTTTATAATTGAAAGCCCGCAGTAATCTGATCGCTTATAAAATGTGTAGGTGAAACCAAGATAATTGTTGGATGCCTCTATCGGCGACTCGATACGGCTGTGACACTTCTAGAGTCATTCAAAATTAGTCTACCGTGATATACCTGGATCTTGCAAGTACTAGTTGGAGGTGACTTTAACCTACCGAGTATAGACTGGGATGTCTGTGGATTCATTGCGGAGTACAAACAGCTAGTCAAGCGAAATACTTTTGAACGCGTTTTCTGTAAATTCTTGAGCAGTTAGCTCGGCAGCCCACACACAATGGAAACGTCTTAGACCCTGTAGCTACAAATAGGCCGGGCGCTATCGACAATGTCCGTACAGAAATGGAGATTAGCGATCATGATGCCATTATAGCAACTGTAATTACGAAAGTTAATACAACAGTCGAGATGGGTAGGAGAGTGGTTCTGCAAGATAGAACACATAAGCAATTGTTAGCGTCTCCCTTAAACAGTGAACTGACATCACTTATTTTCAGTAAGAAGGATGTAGTGGAATTATGGATGACGTTTAAAAAGACTGTAAATCGTGATCTGGAGAGTTATGTGCCTAGTAAGTGGATAAAGGATTGAAAAGATCCACAATGTTTAAATGACGAAATTCGGAAGATGCTGAGGAAGCAGAGGCTGGTTCACTCTCGATTCAAAAGAGAACGCACAGCTGACGACAAGCGAAGGTTAGTAGAGATTCGTGCGTCCGTGAAAAGATCTGTGCGTGAAGCATACAACAACTACTACAGTTACGCCTTAGCAAAAGATCTAGCAGAAAACTCTAGAAAATTATGGTCCTGTGTAAAATCGCTTTGCGGGTCTAAGACATCCATTCAGTCGCTTGTTGACCAGTCTGGTGTGGCAGTTGAAGATAGCAAAACGAAACCAGAAATTTTAAATGTCACGTTGAACAAATCGTTCACACTGTAGAACAGTGCAAACATACCGCCATTTCACCGTTAGACTGGCTTCCGTATGGTCGACACAGAAATAAACCCTTCGTGTAGAGAAATAACGGAAAGATAAGCAAATAAATCACCAGGTCCTGATGGAGTTCAAAAGGGTACTCTACGGAACTGAACCCTTACCAAGTCTGCATTTATCTTGAATTTCTCATCCAACACAAAGTCCCAGGCGACTGGAAAAAAGCGCACGTGACTCAAGTACACAAAAGAGTAAAAGAACGGACCTGCAAAGTTACAGACCAAGATTCCTAACTTCGGTTTGCATCCTTGAGCATATTCTCAGTTCGAATATAATAAAACTTCTCGGGATTGAGAGGCTTGTGGCCACGAATCAACATGTTGTTAGAAAACATCGCTCGTGCGAACTCAGTTTGCCCTTTTCTCACATGATATACTGCGAACTATGGATGAAGGACAACAGGCAGATTCCGTATTTCTAGATTTTCGGAAAGCGTTTAATACGGTGCTCCATTGCAGTGGTCCGAGCATATGGAATAAGATCATAGGTTTGTGAGTGGCTTCAAGACTTCTTCAGAAATAGAACCCAGTATGTTGTTCTCGACGGTGAGTGTTCATCAGAGACAATCAGGAGTGTCCCAGCGAAGTGTGGTAGGACCGCTGTTGTTCTATGGTGTACGGTAAGGTACCGAATTTGAGAGACTGTAGGAAGATAGAAAACGACTTAGATAAAATTTCTAGTTGGTGTGATGAATGACAGCTAGCCCAAATGTTGAAAATGTAAGTTAATGCATTTGAGTAGGAAGAATTGTAATATTCGGATACAGTGAAGTTTGTCCTGCTTGACACAGTCCTGTCGCTTAAATACGAGTATCTGGGCGTAACTCTGAAAAGCGTCATGAAATGGAAAGAGGATGTGAGAATAGTGGCAGGGAGGCGAATGGTCGACTTCGGTTTATTGGGAGAATTTTAGGAAAGAGTAGCTCACCTGTAAAGAAGATCGCATATAGGACCCTGGTGCGACCTGTTCTTGAGAATTGCTCGAGTGTTTGTGATACGTACCAGGCCGAATTGAAGGAAGCCATCGAAGCAGTTCAGAGGTAGGCTGCTAGATTTGTTGCCAGTAGGTTCGAACAATATGTGTTACGGAGATGCTTCGGGAACTCAAATGGGAAGCCCTGGAGATAATACGACGTTCTCTTTGAGAAACACTATTGTGAAAATTTAGAGAACCGACATTTGAAGCTGGCTGCCACACGACTCTGCAGCCACCAAAATACATTGCGCGTAAGGACCATGAAGGCAAAATACGAGAAATTATGGCTCATACGGAGACATACTGACAGTCGTTTTTTGCCTCGCTCTGTTTGCCAGTGAAACAGAAAAGGAAACGACTAGTAGTGGTAAGGGTGCCCACCGCCACGCACCGTTTGCTGGCTTGCAAAACATCTATTTAGATGTACACGTAGACATCATTTAGAGGACAGACGTGCAAGTGAACGGTGAATGTTGCAACCACAGAAGAAAGAACTGAAATGATCCTGGTTTATGATGAATGTAGGAGAAATATTGAGGCTGCTGTTGCCTTATACGTCGAGCGTTTTCCAGAGAAAGCTCGCTCTTTTTCCTTCTTTTAGGAGGTCGTGAACAGCTTTATGTGTGATGACAGCGTATAGTCCGGCAAAAGGAAACAAAGTAAACGTGTTACTGTACTAGCAGCAGTGCACCACAACCCACGGATGTATGCCAGGCAATTACACCGCGATTCTAGTATGTCCGCAGGTGGTATTGCCACAATGCTGCATCGTCGTAGGTATCATCCATACCACATGTCACTGTATCAAGAACTTCATGGCGCCGCTTTGTGTGTGTGTCAATTCCTAAGGGACCAAACTGCTGAGGTCTTCGGTCCCTAGACTTACATACTACTTAAACTAAATTATGATAAGATCAACACTCACACTCATGCCGGAGGGAGGACTCGAACCTCCGGAGGGAGGGGCCGCGCAATCCGTGACATGGCGCCTCGAACCGTGCGTCCACTCCACGCGTAACCGGCTAATGTTTGGTGAATGGGCACGTCAACAAAAGCGAACGACCCCCACGTGTTAGATTGTGTTTTCAGTGGTCTCTGGATCGGCAGAGGTGGTCTTGTTCAACGTGACCGCTAGGTCACCGGGTATGACGTTGTTAGATTTCTTTCTGTGGGGATATTTAAAAGATAAGATGTACCAACGAGTGCCAACTGGCCGTGAAGACAAGGTCGACTGCGTCAGAAATGCTTGTGCTGACATTTCCGCAGATATGCTTCTGTCGAGTGTGCGCTCATTTGAAAAACGGATCACTAATGCTTTGAAGATGGCGGTACTACGTTTGAACACTTACTCTAATTGAAAAAGTTGAGTAGCGTTCGCCACGAGTCAAGGCCACTGTGGCGTGTCCACTGTCAGATATTTCAGATGTCGGAGGTATACAATGTTGCGAATGGGGTTTCCAATTAGAAGTTATGAAATAAGGCTTGTCCTACCCTCTCAGCGAGGAGATGGGGCACCACGTACCTCTGGATACTCAAGGACCATTCAATAACATGTCGTTCAGCCAAAACGTATGTGTATCTGCAATTAAACACGGGCGTTCCCACTGAAGATTTCAAAGTTCCCCCACTCCCACCACCCATGCACGGGGGATGGGTCAAGTGTGGTATCATTGGATGGCCCCCTACGAGACAACAAATTAGAATTATAACTTTTTCCGATCTGATGTGTAGTTTTTAAGATATCAATGTCTTCAATTAAAATGAACACCCTGTATATGTCAAATATTAATTCCACCTTGCTTTCGTAGAATAAAGAATAATAAATTAATAAATTCTAAATTACTGAAATGTGTCAACTACACTTTGAGACAAAAAAAAAGGAATTATTCAAACGGGACGGAAATCGGTAGTTGTAATGTACATGTACAGAAAAACAAATGGTTACAATTTGAGAGAAATTGGTTGGTTTATTCAAGAATAAGAGCTTCAGAAAATGGCAAAGGCAATAACGCGCTGCTCCACCTCTGGCCCTGTTAGCAGTTCCTCGGCTTGGCATTGACTGACAGAAATGTTGGATGTCCGTCTGTGGGATATCGTGCCAAATGCTGTTCAAATAGCGCGTTAGACCTTTGAAATCCTGAGCTGGTTGGAGGGCCTTGCTCATAACGCTCCAAACGTTCTCAATTGGGGAGAGATCCAACCGCCTTGCTGGCCAAGGTAGGTTTTGGCAAGCACAAAGACAGGTGTGTACGGGTAGGCATTATCTTGCTGAAATGTTAACCCAAGATGGCTTGCCATGAAGGGCAACTAACAGGACGTAGAATACTGTCGACATACCGACATGCTGTGAGGCTGCCGCGGATGGCAACCAGACGAGTCCTTGTGTGAAAACAAATGGCACCGTAGTCAATCACTCATGTTTGTTGGGCTGTAAAGCAGGCTACAGTGAGGATGGTGTCCCACCACTGTGGGGGCGTCTACAGTAACGTCTCCGGCATGGAATCTCGTTGACTGGAGTAGAATTGTCTTCAGTGATGAGTCCCACTTGTAACTGAGCCCCGATGACAAGCAAGCGGCCCAAATACAGGGTGGCGCACGAAATGTGTTGCCAATTGTTTCTTTCACAATTTACGACGCACATAAGATATCCCTCTGGGATCTCTACAGCAGTACCAGCAGAACTTGGAAAAACGAATGAGTTACGAAATAACGTCTAATTCACGATACTGCCTCTAGGAGACTAGTAAGCAGCAATGGCTGACAATGGAAGAATGACGACACAGCAACGATCGGCAATTGTGTTACTTTTCCATGAAACGAAAAGCCTTGTTGTGACTCAGAGGCGTTTTCGACAACAGTTTAACACACGATGGGTCCCTGGCAAGAAGACCATCCACAGATTGTTCGATAAATTTGTACAGGAAGGAACAGTATTGGAAGCGTAGCGACCTCGGCCTAAGCCTGTTTGTTCGCCGGAGAATATTGAAGCGGTATGAGTTTGTGTACTGAGAAGTCGCGGGAAATCTTGTGGAAAGGCAGCAGTGGAACTGGGAATATCCAGACGCTCCGTTCAACGCATTCTTAAAAGTGACCTCCATATGTACCCATACAAGATGACCTGTGCACAGAGGCTCACTGAAGAACACAAGCAGCAGAGACTACTGTTTGCTCAGTGGGCGGAGGATAGGGAATAAACTCTAAACAACGTTTGGCTTTCAGACGAGGCGCATTTTCATTTAGACGGTGTGGTTAACAAACAAAATGTACGCTTTTGGGCCACTGAAAACCCACAAGTGCTTCATGAACGACAACATTATGCTCCGAGGATTACAGCGTGGGCTGCAATTCCCAGTCACGGACTTATTGGACCCTTTTTCTTTGAAGAAACTGTGAACAGCGAGCGTTATTTGAGCATGCTTCGCAATAGCTTCATTCCACAGCTTCTTGCTACTGCCTTGCCCTTCAACACGCAGTGGTTCATGCAAGATGGAGCAAGGCAACATACTGCAAACACTGTGTTGGAGTTTTTACACGAGCATTTCGGCATGCGGATCATTTCACTCAGGTTTCCAGGTCGCTTCAATGACGGTCAAAATTGGCCCCCCAACAGTCCATACCTCAATCCATGTGACTTTTTACTTTGGGGGTACCTAAAGGAAAAAAATTTCCCGAAACGCCCACGTGATTTAATAGGACTCAGAAGACTTATTCTTCAAGCTTGCAGTGAAATTACGGAAGACATGTGCCGTAGGGTAATCACTAACTTCAGCGTTCGTTTGAAGGAAGTTAGGAAACGAAATGGTGGACATATTGAGCATGTACTGAGTTACAACATATCTCCATGGACGGCTCTTCATTGTACTATATGTTCCTTTCTGACTGTATTGACAATAAAGTTTATATTCAAAAACAAAATGGTAACACATTTAGTGCGCCACCCTGTACACTCGTCTTCATTCAGCGTGGCCCAGGTAAGCTTAAAGGTTAGACACCCCTGGGCTAAAGACCTGCCGTCTATAAGTTTGTAGTTCCATCACATAAGCGACGCAGTTTAATACCAAAATAAACTGAAAATATTTAGTTATAAAAGCTACATAGATATCACTCTACGTTCCATCAGAACTGCACGGTCGTTCTTTCAAATAAGACATTTCCTGCATTGCTGGCAAAATTGGTTTTCCCGAAAAAAATTGCAGACGTTTTCTTGTCAACTGTTCTATCCGTTTTTTGGGTTCTGAATCTGAATTTCATGTTTCCCCCATGTAACAGTTCCGTTTCACAAAGAAAAACGCAGAAACCCTCAAATTTTTAGTACTCTTTTTAAGTGCCTCTCTTACATCTCGAAAACTAGGCGTTCTCTGAAAATGATCGTTCCTACAAAATTCACTAACTAGGTTTGATTTTATGGCGAGCGGTATCGGCGCTAGAGAGCTCTGAAGAGCAGAGATTTTATGACGCTTCTCAGAAAACGTCAAAAGTGCATACTCCCGCTCCCTATAACTAGAAAAATGTACATGTTATCAACAAAATCTCTACACCACGTGAAAGTAAATTTCGTACGAGAGACGTCTGGAACATTCAATTTTCTCGTAAGGGGATGGGAGAAAAAAGAAAATTACGAAAAACGCCTGGTGCACCCTACCGCCAAACGATCTCTGCCCCCTCCTTCTGATCGGCTCTATACCTTCGCTGTATTACGCTTAAAATAGGTTGTTTTGAATTAATTGATGGGAAAGCACGTTTGATGAAACATTAACAAATTATATATACAACTTATTAGGTTCGATACATGATACTGAACAGAAATGCTGTTAAATGCATATCTCATGAAATAAATAAATGTTGACCCAGAACTGGGCAACTAATCACAAGCTATTAATACATGACCTTTCCACACGTTAAGTGAATTTTCTTTCGTTTGTTTCTCTTTTCAAGAAAATATTATACAATGAGAAACTTACTAAAAATTTTCCGTTTGATATTCTCAGTTGTCTAATATTTTTCTATTTTACTTTAAAATTATATTTTTATTTATTATCGAGCTGTTCCGGCAAACCACTACTCTGGGGAAGACAAATACAAGTCCTGACTGAACATTACGTAAGCGTAAACAGGCCAGACTTATATAACACGGATTTCTGTTATGCGCCACTCGTCCGTCACAAATGTCGCTCTCCATGAAACGCTTGGCATATTCTTCCGGTATCGCGGTGACAACTCGCAGTTCACTGGCCGTGGAAGCTGTTTCTCTGTAAATATTAATAGAAAGACAAAAGCAGCGATTTTTTAGCTACATAGAACACTACGTACTCTCGAGACTGGACCGCGCACTTTCTCACACTTGCCGCTGCTTATTAAGCGTGCTGTAGCCGAAGACAAAGATCTCTGAATTGTGCGATAAACTCGGCATCTGAAGTGCGCAGTTATCAGCTCGTGTCAGTGCTCATCTCAGGACAACTGTCTGTCATACACCGTATCTTATCACTGCCGGCCTTGGGAACGACAAGACCAGCACTGTTTGTACGGAATTTGGTGAAGTACAAGGCTGAATTGTGCGATCACACATTCGGAACAAACGATATAGAAAAAAGAGCATTGTCTTTGATTGTCGTCAGTTGCTTGTTTCTCACGACGTCAGGGTGTTAG
This sequence comes from Schistocerca americana, assembly GCF_021461395.2. Lineage (NCBI taxonomy): Eukaryota > Metazoa > Arthropoda > Insecta > Orthoptera > Acrididae > Schistocerca > Schistocerca americana. Next base: position 673,916,375 of record NC_060122.1, read on the forward strand.
GACTGAACGCTTCTGTTCCGCGTTCGATGTTCGGAAAGTCTTGGCCAGCTGTGATTGCTTTGTGAATGGAACAGATACTGGCTCGCAGTTTTTAGTAACCGACTAATGCGCCAAAGTCATGGATGATGTTACAACACTACACACACGTATACTTTTGATATTGTCCATTCTTATTTTTTTATGAACTGCACACATATGTTACTGCTTGTTTTAATTACATTTCGATAGATTGTGTATACGCGTTGACAGAAACATTGTTAAAGTTATACAGAAATTATATCTTAGTTAGGTTTTTACTGCAACTCTGTACGAGCTGATATTTCGAGAAATACCACGAAATTGGGTAGTCCGCCTGCTTAGCTCAGTAACTTGCTTCCATTCCATGCACTGGGCCCGTGTTTGGTTGAGACATCCCGGCCAACAATGCCTTACGATCATTTCATTTCATACGACATTGGGGAAGTACCAACACTTGTAGCGCATCGAGCCTTGACGCCCTTGGGGAAGGCATGGGGAGTCGCCGTTTAGCCGTGGTCAAATTCAAATAGTTGAAATGGTACGGAGCAGAGGAAACTTGACTACAACTGTTCCTGACTTGCGGATATTCACATTACCTTGGACAGAAGAATATCGAGGCTAGCAGTTCCTACTGAAGGTCGCTACATGATTTGGATATAAATGCCAAAATTTAATACTCTGTGAATGGAACGTATTACAAACTAACACGCCTGGTGAGGTGGGGCATGGCTACCTGTGGATGATTTAAAGATGATGCGGCCAGCTGCCGATACTCCTTTTTCAAACGGAAACAGGCGAGACCATCAGCTCACCGTAAGAAAATCACCCACTCCCTTAAAAAAGCTCACTGGGTGCTTTGGAGCGTTACAGCTACATGGTGTAGAACGGTTACAGGGGCTGTCATGTGACCATCCACCGCTAACTTAAGTAATGGATGCTAAGCAATGTAAACGTGTCAGTGGGCTGCACGGAATGAGCGTATTAGGGATAGGTCGACATGGAGACGTGGCAGAATGGAAGAGAGGAGCTGTCGTGTTCTGACGTGCCCAGACCACACTGTGAACGAAGTTGCCCGATTTGTTGGTGTGCCAACGCGGGAATACAACGTGCCTACAAGGAATGGTGTAGCACACAGCGCAATGACAGTGGTTGTAAAAAGATGCTAACTGAAGGGACCAGAGATAGGTGCCGCGCCTTGTCGCTGGCAGTCTACCTACATCTTCAGGATGAGTAAGGTGTGGAAGGTCTCGTCTTCTGACAGTAGTCACCTTTAAATTTGTGACTTGGGGAACATGCTTGCATCCAGTCACACCTAGACTGGTTTGTTAAATCAGCCAGCCTTAAGCCCACAGAAAATGTCTGAGATTCTTTGGAAAAGCGGACGAAAGTTAGCGCTCAACATCACAGCAGTTTAGTATCTCTGCTGGATCTTATCATCAATGAGTCGCTTCAGCCGGATGGGACATATCTGAAGAAATTTGTGGACTCTCTTCTTCGCCAAATTGAGGCCACTATCAAGGTTGGAGGCGGTGTCACGCCGAATTAGTGTGACGTCGCCAGCAGGTGACTAATACTTTCTCCGATGTGCTCAAATCGCTGATCAATTGTGAAAACGACAAAACACTTCTGTGTCGTATTGTGAAAGTGTATTCGCAATTATTTACATCTGAATTTTCTATCACCTTCTTTTAATGTAAAAATTTTGAATGTTTTCTTTACGATACACTTTATTTGTGAGGCATATTTACAGTTTCACGATCAAAGTATTCCCGTCACTGTAATGCTTTAACTTAAGCAATTTTAATGTGGCAACTTAAATAAAAGCCTTATTTGTGTGGTCACGGTTAAAAAACTGAGTATTCTCACAAAATGCCGTACTAGAGGGAATGCTTCTGCCTGTTGCGACTAGAAGTCTTGAACAGATTCAGTCCGTCTAGTGCTATAATATTGTTAAACTAAGGTTTGTGATTAGGAAAGATATCTGATACTATTGCAAGTAGTTGTTTAGATAAAGATCTTTTAACATAACACGTTTTTAAAGCGAACTACAAAGCACAAAAAAATTTCTCCTAACCCCATGCAGATTGCTAACCACACACAAATAGTAATGAAAATTTGTGCTTGTGAATTTTTAATGACAATGAAAATAGTTGTAGAATTTAAAACGAAAAAGGTGGACCCATGAGAGATAATAGTAAGGAAGTGAACTACTCACGTATCAATTATGTATTGCATGCGCCCTATAATTTTCTTTTTAAATTCTACAACTATTTTCATAGCTATTGAAAATTGACGAGCACAAATTTTTAGGACTACCTGTATGGGGTTAGCAATCTGTATCAGGCTATGAGAAATTATTTTATACCTTCTAGGCCGTTTTAAAAACGTATTATATTATAAACTATTTTATTTAAATAATTATTTTCTGTTTTTAGTCTTGTGCATGTCAAATTTTTCAATCGAATGTTTCAAATGGCTCTGAGCACTATGGGACTTAGCATCTATGGTCATCAGTCCCCTAGAACTTAGAACTACTTAAACCTAACGAACCTAAGGAAATCACACAACACCCAGTCATCACAAGGCAGAGAAAATCCCTGACCCCGCCGGGAATCGAACCCTGGAACCCGGGCGCGGGAAGCGAGAACGCTACCGCACGACCACGAGCTGCGGACTTTTAGACCGATTTAAAACATTTCGATGAGATTACAACAGAGATATGTGGTAAGTGCTGCACTAGTTCTGAACTATGATAAAAGTTTCAAGTCTCTAGCTCATCGGGAACTTAGTTTAAAATCAATACCAAAAAATATACCGAACAAACAGCCAAAAAAAGACCCGTAAAAACATGTTAATACCCGTATAGTGAGGTACTGCAACTTCACTGTAGCTCGGGTGAAATTAATCGCCAGCAACATCAATTCATTACTTACCTACCACAACAGGGCGAGCATATGACGATAGATTTTAATATAACTTATCTGATTAAAAGGGGTTCGCCTACGTACTTTTGTTATAAAAGCATGGATTATTCATGACTCACGTTAATTAAAATGACAAATAGAGACATAATTAAACACATTAATGTGGATTGTGAACATTACAAGAAAAAATTAATGAAAGATCCTGTAGGATAATAATGTAGGCTACAACAGGTGGATTAATCTTTGACTATTTCTTTATTCAAATGATACACAAATTATTCGAATGATGGACTCATATAGCTTGTTACCGAACACGATAAAGATAAGATTCGCACTTCAAAAAGAGTGTTTGCAGCGAGTACTGAATGCGAACGAAAGGCTTGGAGCCGGACAGCAAAATCACAAAAACTTCAGCGAAATCTCAAAAATCGACAGCTGGATAGCACGATCTCCAGACATGTCTCCAGTCGAGCACATGTGGGATATGGTGGGACGAGAAGTGACTCGTGCGACTCGTCAACCAACAACTCTTACGAAACTACTTGAACAGGTGGCGTAAAGTATCCCAAGACAGCATTTGCCGCCTGTACGATCGACTGGGTGCCAGGGACAGCGCCTGCATTGCCGTCCGTGGAAGCTATACCAAGTACTAATATGTGTATTCAGTAGGGGCCGATAAGTGATACCTCAGAACTAGTTGTGCTATTGATCTGTAAATGTAATCATTTCATGTACTCCATATGCACTGTTGCTACAATAAATCTTGAGTGAATGAAACCTCTAAAACGGCATACTAAATCTTTTCTGGCAGTGTGTTAGATTTCAGCTTTTACACGGTTCCTGGCCCATCTTGCTTCGCTTGCTCAAGCTCGTGACGACACACTCTCCCCCTACCACCTCGGGATTTTCTAGTGGCTGCCTATCGAGCCGCCCTCCCTGGCCGCTCACCGCTCATTGCACTCCCCTGGGTGCTCTGCCCAGTGCCAAGTCTGACTTAAATGGCCGGCCAAACCATGGTAACCTGCCAGCCACACAAGCAGACAAGCTGCTCGTAATGTCACAGAGCTGCTTGTTTCATTTTAGTCTTTCTAAGGTACAGAAGCTGCTAACACGCACTTAACAGGGTATTCCCCTTTGAACGCATGAAAAGTAGGTAACTTTCATGATTTCTTTTTCAAGTAAGAGAAAAATTAATGCTAAATCTAATAATATAGTTTTATTCCTTACACTTTTGTCCTGAAGAAATCATTTTTTGTCCATATAGAATGCTCCCTGTAACTGCTACTGCTGCACCAGGTGTAAGGATCCATTGCAGCCGAAACGTTGGTCATCTGGTCATCGGCGGGAATTACCGAAGCCCTCCAATTGGACCCGCAACAAAATAATTTTGTGTAAGTAATTTTCAATGTATTTTATATCAGCGCACGTAGCATAATCGAAAAAATGTTGACGTGTTAAAACAAATGTTATTGACGTCATCCAAAAAATCGATGCAAAACAGAGCACCAAAAGGAAATGTTTAAAGATATCGGAAAACGGCTATTTACGTTGACAGACAATTAAATTTAGAATGCTGGCATCAAAATACGGTCAAAATCGTATGTGTCATTCTCAAGTTACGTTTCCCGCCAGTTTGAAACATATAGTATCAACAAAGACGCGTTTAAAATTTTGGATTACATCATTTTTTTATGTAAGTTAGACACACTTCTAGTGAGCGATCCCTGAGCATACAGCGGCCATTCCAGATCAAAAATACAAACCTCCTCCACCCTCTTCGTGGCCTTGGTAGTCCTGCGTGACTCTTTGGCATCTTCTGTCATCCGTTGCTCTGCTCGCTCGATGCGGTTTTCGTTCTTTTTTGTGCAGAAGTCGTAACAGGCGGTCTGGTTTCAAATTCTAGCCGGTTTATACTTTCCTAAATATCTGTTGCAGTGTCGTTGAAACTGCTTGTTGCCACAGTGACCTCGCTGTCGACTTCTTTTTCTCGCTGTGAATGTTTTTCGCAGACGCTTTTTCACAAATCGCCCTGTACCTCGATCACGGGGTTTCTGGCGAACTTGGATGATCACTACAACAAAGCTGACAGCCCACAGAATATTTTTGACATTTTCAAATGGGACCTAGCCCATGAAAGATTAAAGCTAACTAGCTGGCTGAAGAAGAAAACAATTAACTGCTCTCCTGGACTGGTGGCAGACTTAAAATATAACACATCAAAAGGGAACTTTTTGTAGGTGTCTTTCACTGGTTCCTGACTCAGTTCTAAACATTGGTACTGTGGTTCTGAAAAGAAAAAGTATCCATTTGAGACATTCCAGAGGTAGAAAATAAAAACATTAGTTTTAATGTGCATCAGAAACTACCACGTGGCAGTGTTTTAGGTTCTTCAGAATCACGATAGCCTTGAAAGTGACAATTATAGTTTATCAGACCACAGTTAGTTAGTTAAAACTTTTACTTAAAGAAACCATTGTTTAGTGTTAACATTTTGGACGTAATAGCAATTAATTTTAGTGCCTCGTGTTAGATGACAAAGTGTGAATTACAGCTTTAGTCCACTTATTCTTTACTGTTAACTTCACAGTATAAATGGTTGCTGAGCTCAGCATTAGGTCAGGTTAGAAATTTATGTATAATTTTGTATCCAAGACATGACACAATGTAAGGAAGGACTATAAAAGTACGAAAAAACCCAGAGCTTTACTATGATACTTAAAAACTACTGGAGCTCTTTACAGAACGGTAGAACAATCATTTCTGGTAGCGATTATTAGGTGACGGATGAGAACTACTAAGGATTGAATGTGTTCCACCCTTTTCGATAAATACAGCTTTCTGTGGGTACAGGATATTCCTAATTCATCGTTAACAGTGTGAAGTTAACATTATACTTACCAAGCCTTTATCTGCCATCTGTCCTGTACAGTCCAACGTATTGCACTACATAAAAATCAGCCTTCGAAGTCCATCACAGTGTTACAAACAAATTAATCTCAATTGTCTCATCACATAGAGTAAAACACAGAAAATATGTTCCTGGCAAGTCGTGAAAAGAGGAAAAAATCTCTGGCTCGATTCACGGACCATAGACACTCGGAATGCTATATCACGTTGTGAGCTATGATTTTGTTATTGCCTTCCTCCTACATTTTAATATCGTGCTCCTGCCAAGGACTTTGGTTGCTATTAGTGACATCCACAGACTCTCCTCGTAGTCGATGAAAGGAGTATATCAGTGCAGCAGTATGAAATTGCCTTGACAGGTTCTAATTCAAATATACTAATCACTGTTTGATTTTTATGTCTTTAGTTTGGATTCACTACTGTATTTGAACCCAGGTATGTAACACGATCATTGAATCCAATGACACGAACCTAAAGGATGGCACATAGCTCAACTCATACACGGTCAAGAGACAGAGATTCCAATTACCTACTCTTGTCTTCTGCAAGCAGTCTTCTTGATCAAAAAAATTTTCAAATGTGTGTGAAATCTTATGGGTCATCAGTCCCTAAGCTTACACACTACTTAACCTAAATTATCCTAAAGACAAACAAACACACCCAAGCCCGAGGAAGGACTCGAACCTCCGCCGGGACCAACCGCACAGTCCATGACTGCAGCGCCTTAGATCGCTCGGCTAATCCTGCGCGGCCTTCTTGATCAGTGTCGTATGACCAAGCACGTCTTAGCCACACAGGGAGAGAAGTTATTGGTTGCAAGTTAATCCTAATGACACCAAAGTTTCTAATGAGATTTTACTAGTTGGGGAGGAGGACTGCGATTGTCAAAGAATCTGGCATAGATCTGCTAAGCGTAACGCTGCAATCTGCAAGTAAGCCTAAATCAGTGGGCATCGAGAGTGAACAGGTGAGGCAGTGACTTTAAAAGTGACAGAGGCCGAGCTCCTAGGGCTGGTCGATGTTTCAATCTCGTGTCCGACGGTATCAGTGAAACAGCGGTATATGAAATAACATAATGTTAACGTGTTTGATAAAATGAATATTGTCTTGTCCAGTGTGCAGAACATGGATTGGCTGCTCGCTTAAGTGTCGGCGAGGAATGCAAGACGCAGCACCACGGCATCTCATGCAGCTTGCGGCACGTCAAGCACACTGCCTGACAACGAGAAGGCGCGGGATGCAGTAGCGGGAGCCAGTGAGACGGGCCTTCTACATCCTCTTGATGGCCGTTGTCGTGAAGACAGAAGCCCAGGGCTCCGTGAGCACACACAGCATGTAGGCACAAAGGCGATACACATACTATCTGGGAGGCCACCCTAAAGTCCCCAACCAGCTAACAGAAGATGGCAGCTTACATTCAATCGTTTGGCCCTTCAGGCGGTGGTCCTCCACCAGAGGAAGACTCAGTAGGTCCCTGCATTTGCAGAATGACGTCCTGGCAGCTGTCATACTGCACCGTTAGCGCTCCTTGCTATGGCTCTCCTTGGTGTGTGGCAATGATCGGATTTGGTTCTTTTACCGTCGGTGTTGAGCAGTAACTTCAAAAATTTATTGGTACCCCCAGAATCAGGGTTTTTGTGCAACAGTCCTCCACTCTTCAAAAGATTCACTGTGAACTGTGTGTTGCTGTCACCCTCGAACAACTTCATACACGTAGGTTATATTTAGAATGGTTTACAGTAATCAATTATTGTTTAACAACTCACGAGAGTGGGTTTCGCTGCTCATTGCCACTCCATTCCTTAAAAAACTGATTTTCGTCCCTACTTACTGTACTCTGATAACAAGTATTACGACAGGTAAGTCTATTTCTTATAGTTTATATGTAGTGTCAAGCCATTATATGGTGATCTGATGCTCCGGTAGGTCTGAAGAACTGGCAAGTGTGCACCTCAAGCGTAGGCATACCTTACTAGTTGCCACAAGAAAACTCTGGAACAACTTCGTGTACATAGCTTGTATTTACGAAGGTTTATATTTAGCATTTATTGTTTAACAACTCACGAGACGTATTTTATTGCTCATTACCACTCTCTTCCTTAAAATCTAGTTTTAATCTCTATATAAATAATGCAACAAGTAATTCTAGTTATTATTGCTTTTGTATGATGTCAAGCCATTCTATCGAGATCTGATGTGGTGGTAAGTCTGAATGACTGGCAACTGTTTGCTTAAAGCGCAGGTAGGGCATGCAGGCTGCTGTAAGAAACACCATTATGCTGGTAATTGAAAACAGTAATAAAATTTCGATGATGCAGTTCCCGAAAGTTCTGAATATTCCTGAACATCTATTCAGTAGGAATACTTTATTTTCCTTCTTTGATTAGCTCATTAATCGAATGTAAGAGTTATGCAGTCAGGATGTCGTTCAGAAACGTTATATTCTGGGTAAATAGGATACTCAAAAATCTGTCTTGCCAGCACAACATTGGTGTTGATAACTTAATCATGGTTGTACCGGTAATTATTTTTGCTGAACGATAGTTACCCCCTGCTCTTTCACCACATTTAGGAAATGGCATATTGCACCCTGTGCATAGCATGAGCATCTGGTAGCACATTCTCCTTAATCTTCCTTGGGTTTTTAGGTTTGCTGTGGTACTGTTACCAGAACTTGGGGTAAAGCATATATCGCAACATCGATTTGCTACACTCTACTTACACGTTCAATGACAGTTTTTTTAGGTAATTGGATCTTAACGTTGACCAGGGAGGTATAACCTGATATGGACAATTACATTTCGTTAAAAATTTCTTGGTTTTCCCTTTTGGCATGAATGAGTTGGTAACCAACACCCACTGACCGACACTGAAACGTGGATGCTGACTTCCCCGCTGTCCCACACTTTCTCGCCTTTCCAGTGCTTTTGTACTGGCTTGTCAAACTCGTTGCCACACCTCACGTATCTCTTTCCATATTTATTAGCTGATTCAACGTCGGATCTTAACTTTGGCTTCAGTACATCAAAGAGAGGAAGCCGGGCTAAGAATGGATTGTAATCGTATCGTTTTTTGTGCAGTTGAAAATTCATGAACTGCTGATACTAAATGCGGATTGGTTTGTACACCCTCCTCCCTAATGACATTGCCGCAGTACTTGACTCGAGTCTGTGCAAAATTACATCTGTCAAGACTAAGCGAAAGATGCACTGCTCTTAGTGTGCCGAATGCTTCCTCCAACCGTTTCACATGTTCGTCAACATCTTGCGAAAAAACTGTAACGTCACAGAGATACACCATGCACTTCCTAGGTTTCAGGCCATGAAAAACTCCATCTAACAATCTATGGAATGTGGCTGCACGTTTTTAAGTCAGAATGGCATTTGGTGGTATTGAAAATGCCCCATGGGACCGAAATAGCTTTTTTAGATCCATCCTTCGGTGCTACCTCCATCTGATGCTACTCACTAGATAAATCCGTTGTAGAGAAGAACCTGCATCTTTCTAAACTGTCAAGCATCCATGGTACTTACTATCGTATACTCTTCGGTGGTAGTTCGCGCACTGTGACATCTTTCGTCTCAACAAAAGTGATATTTCCTAATGCCATCAGTCGCCTTTTTTGGGGGCAGGGTCACAGGTTTTCCCCACGGCCTATCACTGGTTTCAAAAATACTTTGTGCCATTTGTAGGTCGATAAATTCTTGCTTGAGGTTTTGTAAACACTTTGGTATGCGATATGGCTCCTTATAAACTGGATCACTACTCACTGTTGGTATGCGATGTTGGGAAATAAGAGTCACATGTAATGCATCCTGTTCATTAAACAAATTCTTAAACGGCAACAATAATTCTTCCGTAACTTCCTGCTCACAGCCTTGTAGGTGACTCGCGTTACGCAGGATCCCATACGATGTGCTTGTGATCTGAATATGACGTCTATATCCTCTTCCACCAAAATATCCTATGTGGTGATCATTAAGCCCTTTGGTTAATTCATGTCGCCCATGAAATTATTATCAGAACCATATATTCCCCATGTACGCTACTTATGCATGCTATGCTTCTGTGTACAGAACAGCGCATCGTACCCAAATGCTCGTTATTCTTCAGTGGTTCAACCACGTGTAGCATTTCCTGTGGTAAGTCTGTACCTATGGATACCTGAATTAATTCACCTGTGCCTGATGGCACATTTTTATGAGAACTCATTTTCAGCGTGCGTGTATGCAATGTAGTCGGTAACTCCTCTATATTGGTATGCATTGTGACATTGCCTCACTTGTAGCAGTATCACTCAGTGGAAACCAAGTTCCTCCACGTTCAGATGTATGCTGTGAAAGCTTGATTTTGGCATGATGGTTAGCATGGAAATGAAGTTCTACAGTACTCTTGCCCCATTTGTGACAACACCTCGAAATGCTCAGAAAAACTCTTTATTCTAACGCTGAACTTGAGCTGTGTTGCTCCACCGAATACATATCACTGTTACCCACTCCATGTAATCTGTAATGAGGGGGTTCTAATCTTTTCCTACCGAAGAGTTCTATTAAAAATCTACGTTGCCTACCATCGACAAAATCTCGCAAGCAACATTACATCTCTGCATTTAACCGTGCAGTACCAAATTTTATTGGGACTGTCTTCCGACGACTGACACCTTCCAGTTTGCGTTTAGCGAACGCTTCTCCCGAGACCAATTCTTTCGTTTCTTAGCCCTGCCTACCTGTGCTTTGTGATCCACATGTCCCCATTCGTTAACACTTTGGCTGATGACACTGTTTCTGGAGATGCTCGTCACGCCCTCGCGTGGGATGCTTTACTGTCGAAACAAACCACGGTCTTTGGTCGCTATAGCTATCTCCTCTAAGTGCGTAACCACAAACAGATTCGACATTTCAGCAGCAGTGCCACTCAAAAACGCATCATGAATCTTATTTCCAGCTTTTGGTGTAACATTATATTGACTTCTTCATTCATATCAGCACATATGTCTGAAACTTTAATTTCCTGATCACATCCGAAAATGACTTGCCCAACTCGTTATGCTTTTGAGTCAATGTGTTTAATATTTCCCTAAAGATGGGCGTACTATTTTGTTTCCAGTACCTCTGCTGTAACCCTTCAGCTAATTGTTCAAATGTTTGTGTCTCCTGCTACGTCTGTCGCAAACTGGCCGTACGAAGGCATGATTATTCAGATCAACCTCCCAGCTTTTCAGCGTGCAGTGATTCTTAATGGCCTAATTCCCCACCTTTCAGCTCAAGCGCAGCTTGTAATCTAGCAATATGTTGGGACATAGTGGCAAGAGAAACACTCGTATTAGCAGAACATGTTTCCTTCAGCATACTACCTATACCTGCCAAAGAAATATACAATACATGAGACGTGAAAACCATGTTCAGATTATAAGGTACACAAAACAAAAGGAGTTACTCTAATTCTTACGGTGTATCATAGCCATCTACATTCATACAATCCTGTCCCAAACGACCTCAATGTCGGCAAGTAAAACATCAGGTCTTGGTGCACGGCAACCCGTGCCCAGAAAGATTAGCTCAAAATTCACACCTCACATATACATTTCACGACAACCGTCCCTGAACTTGGGCAGGTCAAGATTTTAACAGTGTTGTACTAGAGCTAGTTTCGGATTGAAATGATTGTGTCTGTGATTTACCAATGCCAACAATTATACAATGAAACAAAAAGGCCATCTACAAGGTAACAAAACAACTTTCACTCACAGCTCTTCATTGTGAACTACAAACTGCGAGATGAGTGAGGCTGACTGCAGCGATGTCAAGTTGGTGAGAACTGTGATTATGTTGGGTGTCGTGAAGACCGTTTCTGACCACCAGCTGGAACAGTGGCAGGTGTCAAAAGGCCCAGTTCTGTACTCCAATTGTAACCGTCACCCTTCAGGCCAGGAGGTCAGTGCTTGGAGAGTTGATGATGGGGTGACAACTTTTCAAGTGTTGGAGTCTTAGTTGCTTGACAATGACAAGTAGTCGAAATTAGCTAATTGCATGATTAAATAAAAATCACATTACAGCCTACTGCGGACCATGTTTACGTTTATTTAAAAAAAGTGACTGGGTCCAGTTTTATAGATGGTTGTTTGGTTGGTTGGTTTGCAGGTTAAAGGCATAAACTACAAGGTTACCAGTAGCACTTTTATGTATTTATGATTATTTAGGAGGTTGAACGTCAGACTGTATCTTGAAACACGAACCTCATTCAGTTTATTGTGTCCTAAAAAGAGAGGTGACAGGCCGTTTGTAGCCCTCATATCTTGATGTAAAACGCAGACCCTGAAACTTGTGATCCCCCCCCCTCCTTCCCAGTTATTGACATTGTCCACAATAAGCAAAGTCTTTTCTGAAGTTACGAGAGGAGTAAGATTACGATAAACGTTTTAGTTTACTTAGCTTGTCTTGTAGAGTTGGCTCCTTTTCTTCTCGTCTAGGGGTCTGATTCTTGCAGCTGAAATTATGACATTTTAGGTCCTCATGGTTCAATTGATCTAATTAATTTTTAAGATTGTTGTTGCAGAATTTTTGTTTTTACGTTAGAATATTTTGTCACATTTTAGTATATCATACAGTCTTTTGAATTATCATATCAACAAAGCCGAAATTACTTTTTTCGCCCAAAACGCAAAAATACGCCCGATCACATCAGAGGCATGCTTACTACTACTTCACTCTGCGGTAATAACTGTATTCCAAAGGGCTTACAATATTTCTTGACAAACGGATTTCTGTCAATTTCGATTATTATTTCATAAATGAATTCAGAAATAAACGTAGTAAACAGCACTAGATTGCGTAATTAATAACAGAAATTTTAAGTCTGCCAAATAATTCGTAATTTCAAATGTTTCTAAAAAAAAAATTAACTGTACAATCAGAACTAGTACTTATCGATTGTAGCATCGAAAATAAAGTAAATCCTTTTCATAAATTTTAGCTTGAAATACACCATATTGTGTATAAAATTATATGAAATTTTTCAGAAAATGCAGCTGACATAATACTGCCCTGTCCAAAATTCGAAAAATAATACTGCTATCGACAACTACTTCTGAAGAATAGTAATGCAAGAGGAGAATGTCACGTTAAAAACTGCAGTCGCACGACATCAAGCACACGAAGACAGCTACGACAGTACAGGAGTCTTATCATATGTAGTGGATTCGGAGACATTAATTTCAGCGCAGAAACGCCAAATACTAGCATTGCTAGTCATTTCGCGACACTATCTCGGAATCCTGCAGATAAAGCGAAGAATTTTGAAACTGTTTACTGTTGACCCAAGATAAAATTGACACTGCAACATGACTAACTCATAAATGTGATTCCCTCTCTACAAATTTTTTTATCAATTTTAAAATGGTATTTACACATCCCCCATTCATTCAGTGCCTCTGATATGTTCCGTAGATTATGATTTCTCACGTATTAATGAAATTTTAGGGTTCGACGAAAATATGGGAACACCACGAAAAATGCATGGTTCAACATAAATAAAGGCGCTAGGTAAGTATGCAGGTTGTGCTATTGTATTTGACCACGAAATTCACTTCTGCAACTCTAAGGCGTTTCAAGTGTTCGTAATGGTCAGAACAGAGTTCTGTGTAGTTGTGAGTGCGTTATGTAGGAGCTAAATCAATGCAAACGTGGACATACTGTCAAATCGTTGGCGCTTATATGGTGGATGATTCTGTAACCAACTCAAAGTATTTTGTGCTTTATGAGGCACATCTCCTAGGTCACAACGCAGACGAAAGTGGGTGTTGATAGTGACGGACGGTCACAGAAGAGGACTGTAAAAAAATGTAAGAGGACGACAGCTGCAGAAGTCTCTGTAGAAATAAATATCAGAGTAGCGACAGCTGTCAGCAGCAAAACAACATGAAAGGAGCTCAACAAACAGGAACTGCTGGGCGAGCTGAAGCTCGAAAGCCATTCATCAGTGAATCTAATGCCCTTAACAGGAAAATGTGGTGCCGAAGCTGTAAAACCTGGATTATGCAGCAATGTAAGAAATTCATTTGGTAGGATGAGTTTTGTTTCTGACTGTTTCCAGTTTATAGCCGAGCTTACGTCCCGATAGTGAGATTCGGTAACGATTTGGGTATCCATATCGTGCCACTCCATGGTCCCCATGGGTATTATACAAGGTCGCATTACTGCCAAGGGTTATGTGACCACTTTGGCTGATCAGGTCCATCCCATGGTGCGATATTTGCTCCCCAAAGGTGATGTTGTGTTCCAAGACGGCAGGGCCCCTGCCCACACAGATCACATCGTCGAGAACTGGTTTTGTGAGAATGAGGGGGAACTTTCACATCTTCTCTGGCCACCACAGTCACCAGATCTCAATGTCATTGGCTAAGAATGCCTACTTGGAAAATACGATATCCGAATATGCTATCCATGTACATGCAGTTAAGTCAGTGTTGAGACAGAGGGTCACGCGTCCAGGGGAGGAGGGATCGTTAGGGTTGAGTAATAATACGCTGCGGCCGGTGAAACCAACGACACGGCCGTGGCGTTCCTGCCTCCGGCCGCTGCAGGGGAAGGAAGTACCCTTAACGCATCTCCGGACAATGCCCTCTACTTCAGGAGACGATGTATTGAATATTGTCCGTGTTTTAAGATTCTGTGCGATATCTTTTCTTCTCAGTAGTATCTTTGATGGTTGCCTCACCTCTTACTTTCCAATTGCTTAACCAGGACTTCAGACACCCATCTTTTGGTGTTCTGTGTGAAAGTTTGAAGGCGAGTGAATGAGAGGGTCCCATGGTTGCTGAACATTACAGTTTATAAAAAATGGTTCAAATGGCTCTAAGCACTATGCGACTTAACTTCTGAGGTCATCAGTCGCCTAGAACTGAGAACTAATTAAACCTAACTAACCTAAGGACATCACACACATCCATGCTCGAGGCAGGATTCGAACCTGTGACCGTAGCGGTCGCTCGGCTCCAGACTGTAGCGCCTAGAACCGCACGGCCACTCCGGCCGGCTACAGATTATATTTTATCATCGTTTGCATACTTTTCACTAAACAAAACCGAATTCGTCTCATATCAGTTGAGTACGGACGTTTCTAATCACCTTGTTGAGCGCCCTAAACATACACCATGTGATCATGAGTATCGAATACCACCAAAAATATACGTTTTTTATATTAGGTGCATTATGTTGCCACCTACTGTCAGGTACTCCATATCAGCGACCTCAGCAGTCATTAGACAACGTGAGAGAGCAGAATGCGGCGCTCCGCGGAACTCAGGGACTTCGAACGTGGTTGGGTGTCACTTGTGTCATATGTCTGTACGCGAGATTTCCACACTCCTAAACATACCTAGGTTCACTGTTTCGGTTGCGACAGTGAAGTGGGAACGTTAAGGGACACGTACAGCACAAAAGGTTACAGCCGATCTCGTGTGTTGACTGACAGACATCTATCCAGACCATCACACAGTAATTCCAAATTGCATCGGGATCCACTGTAAGTACTTGGACATTTAGGCGAGAGGTGAGAAAACGTGGATTCCATGATCGAGCGGCTGCTCATAAACCACACATCACGCCGGTAAATGCCAAACGACGCCTCGCTTGGTGCAAGGAACTTAAACATTGGACGATTGAACAGTGGAAAAACGTTGTGAGTAGTGATGAATCACGGTACACAAGATGGCGATCGGATGGCAGGGTGTGGGTATGGCGAATTCCCAGTGAACGTTATCTGCTACGGTGTGTAGTGCCAACAGTAAAATTCGGAGGTGGTGGTGTAATGGTGCGCTCGTGTTTTTCATGGAGGGGGCTTGCACCCCTTGTTCTTTTGTGTGACACCATTACAGCACAGCCTTACATTGATGTTTTAAGCAACTTCTTGCTTCCCACTGTTGAAGAGCAATTCGGGGATGGCGACTGCATCTTTCAACACGATCGAGCACCTGTTCATAATGTATGGCCTCTGGCGGAGTGCTTACACGACAATAACATCCCTGTAAAGGGCTTTCCTGCACAGAGTTCTGACCTGAATCCTATAGAGCGTCTTTGGGATGTTTTGGAACGCCGACTTCGTGCCAGGCCTCACTGACCGACATCGATACCTCTCCTCAGTGCAGCACTCCGTGAAGAATGGCTGTCATTCCCCATGAAACCATCCAGCACCTGAACGTACGCCTGCGAGAGTGGAAGCTGTCATCGAGGCTATGGGTGGGCCAACGGCATATTGAATTCCAGCATTACCGATGGAGGACGCCACGAACTTGTAAGTCATTTTAGCCAGGTGTCCGGATACTTTTGATTGCAGAGTGTAACTTAAGAACTACAGGGGTGCGCTGAAAACCAGTGCCTCAAAGCTTTTTTCTGCTATCAATATCGGTTGAGGTATTACATGTCCTGCATGTAACTCTGACTTTCCCGCCTCGATGACACACGTCGCAACCCCCTGCTGCTCGAGAGCTCCAACTGTAGCTTGTACCACGACAGTGTGTAACGTAACTACGTCGATGCATCACAAACAGCGTGTTGTAATCGGGCTTCTCACCGCAGAAATGACGTTTGCAATTGAAATACATAGAAGGATGAGAGCCGTGTGCTGTGACGAATGTATCGATGTCAGTAACGTGCGATGTTGATTTGTTTGTACTCGTAACGAAGGAGACGGTGGTGTTAACCTGAACTTGCGTGACAGAGCTCGGTGTGAACTACCGCATACGGCAACCAACGAGACTCATCGGAATCGGATTCACGAACTCATCAGTTACAATCGTCGGATAACACAGAAACACCTCTCAGGTAATGTGGCACATCACAAGAGCTTGTAGAGGCATCATTGTGGATGTACGGTACAGGAAGAAACTGTGTGTGCCTCAGATACTCACTACTGGCCAGAAACAGAGGAATTGGACACCGTTGATAATTTAATTTGAGTTTTGAGTGGTAGATTGAAAGGTTCCTTAACAACACTGTGACAAGTGATGAAACCTGAGTTCACCATTTTGACCTGAGAACAGGAGAGCACCCGTTCCCAAAACTTAACGAACACCGTCAAGGACCTCACTTCGATAGTATTCAAGCGGTGCAAGAAGGGTGAGATTGTGGCTTAACATAGTCAAACGTCTTACAGTGACGGTATCAACAGACAGGTCTCTCGTTGTGAAAAATATGTTCATCGTCAGGGTGACTATGTTGAGAAGTAAATACGTAGACATGACGAATAAAGATGTAGAATGTTAATAAAGACATCTTGAAAAAGCTTTAAGTGTTTTAAAGTAAAAAAAAAAAGTCGAAGGCATTACTTTTCAGGATGCCCTTGTACACAGTGATGTCAAACGTCATGGGAAATCTGCTAATATTGTGTCGGAACTCCTTTTCGCGGCCGAGTGCAGCAACTCGTGGTGGTATAGACCCAACAACTCGTTGGATTCCCCCGAAGAAATACTGAGCCGTGTGCCTCTGTGTCCGCAATTGTGAAAGTGTTGCTGGCGCAGAATTTTTTGGATGAACTGGCCTCTCGACTATGTTCCAAGAACGTTCGGTGGGATTCACGTTGGACGATCTGGGTGGCCAAACCAAATGCTCAAACTGTCCAGAATGTTCTTCTAACCGATCACGAATAGTTGTGGCCCAGTGATATGGCGTATTTTCATCCGTGATAATTTCATATCTGTTTGGGAATACGAAGTCCACGAATGGCTGCAAATAGTCTGCAAGTAGCTGAACATCCAGAGAACCCAGTCCATTCTATGTAAAGAGAGAGCAAAACCATTACGGAGCCACCTCAAGCTTACACAGTGCCTTGTTGACAGCTTGGGTTCATGGGTCCGTGGGGTCTACACCACACTCGAACAATACCAGTAGCTTTTACCAAATGGAATAGAGACTCATCTGGCCAGGCCACGGTTTTCCAGTTATCTAGGGTCCAATCGGTATGGTCACGAGCCCAGGAGAGGCGCTGCAGCCGATGTTGGTCGTCTGCTACCATACCACATTAACGCCAAATTTCGCCGCACTGTCGTAACAAATACGTTCGTCGTACGTCCCACATTGATTTTTGTTGTTGCTTCACGCAGTGTTGCTTGTGTGTTAGCACTGACACCTCTACGCAAGTGCCGCTCCGCTCGCTGCCTTAACCGTGGTGAGAGACAGTGCCTCCAATGTGATATTCTAGGCACACTCTTGACACTACAGACTGAGGAATATTGCCTTCCCTAACGATTCTCGAAATGGAATGTCCCATGCGTTTAGCTTCAACTACCACTCCGCTTTCAAATTCTGTTAATTCCCGTCGTTCGCCATAAACACGTCGGTAACATTTTTACTTGAATCAACTAAGTCCAAACGACAATGTCGCCAGTGCACTGCCCTTTTATATTTCGGGTGCGTTGTACTACTTCTGTCTATATACGTACATACCGCTATCCCATGACTTACGTCACCTCCGTATATAATAGCTACGAAACCCTCACAGTTGTGATTACGTTGTAATTTCAGCAACAAAAATCCAAGAACACACTCGTAGTCATAAGTATTTCATCAAGCAATGCGATCACGATTACAACTCTCCAAAGCATGGCTATAGGGGTGTTAAATGTTGTTTCCTTCAGGCCTTCCCACCTACTTAGAGGTCGTCGGTTTCCTGTTTTCTTTTGTTTTTCTCAGTGGATGGCATTTCCTTTCCTGTCTTTGTTTACTCAGTTCTTGACTTACTCAGTTTCCCGCAGTTAACCATTCCTATCTGTGTACTCGCGAACCCTGTGGGGTTTCTGATTGGCAATCAGCCTGTGACTGCTCGCCATTACCTGGTGAGATTGCAAGTACATCCACCTGAGCGTTTCTAGAAGCTACAGACTATTACATTCCATGCCACTTTATTGTCATAAATACACTCCTGGAAATTGAAATAAGAACATCGTGAATTCATTGTCCCAGGAAGGGGAAACTTTATTGACACATTCCTGGGGTCAGATACATCACATGATCACACTGACAGAACCACAGGCACATAGACACAGGCAACAGAGCATGCACAATGTCGGCACTAGTACAGTGTATATCCACCTTTCGCAGCAATGCAGGCTGCTATTCTCCCATGGAGACGATCGTAGAGATGCTGGATGTAGTCCTGTGGAACGGCTTGCCATGCCATTTCCACCTGGCGCCTCAGTTGGACCAGCGTTCGTGCTGGACGTGCAGACCGCGTGAGACGACGCTTCATCCAGTCCCAAACATGCTCAATGGGGGACAGATCCGGAGATCTTGCTGGCCAGGGTAGTTGACTTACACCTTCTAGAGCACGTTGGGTGGCACGGGATACATGCGGACGTGCATTGTCCTGTTGGAACAGCAAGTTCCCTTGCCGGTCTAGGAATGGTAGAACGATGGGTTCGATGACGGTTTGGATGTACCGTGCACTATTCAGTGTCCCCTCGACGATCACCAGTGGTGTACGGCCAGTGTAGGAGATCGCTCCCCACACCATGATGCCGGGTGTTGGCCCTGTGTGCCTCGGTCGTATGCAGTCCTGATTGTGGCGCTCACCTGCACGGCGCCAAACACGCATACGACCATCATTGGCACCAAGGCAGAAGCGACTCTCATCGCTGAAGACGACACGTCACCATTCGTCCCTCCATTCACGCCTGTCGCGACACCACTGGAGGCGGGCTGCACGATGTTGGGGCGTGAGCGGAAGACGGCCTAACAGTGCGCGGGACCGTAGCCCAGCTTCATAGAGACGGTTGCGAATGGTCCTCGCCGATACCCCAGGAGCAACAGTGTCCCTAATTTGCTGGGAAGTGGCGGTGCGGTCCCCTACGGCACTGCGTAGGATCCTACGGTCTTGGCGTGCATTCGTGCGTCGCTGCGGTCCGGTCCCAGGTCGACGGGCACGTGCACCTTCCGCCGACCACTGGCGACAACATCGATGTACTGTGGAGACCTCACGCCCCACGTGTTGAGCAATTCGGCGGTACGTCCACCCGGCCTCCCGCATGCCCACTATACGCCCTCGCTCAAAGTCCGTCAGCTGCACATACGGTTCACGTCCACGCTGTCGCGGCATGCTACCAGTGTTAAAGACTGCGATGGAGCTCCGTATGCCACGGCAAACTGGCTGACACTGACGGCGGCGGTGCACAAATGCTGCGCAGCTAGCGCCATTCGACGGCCAACACCGCGGTTCCTGGTGTGTCCGCTGTGCCGTGCGTGTGATCATTGCTTGTACAGCCCTCTCACAGTGTCCGGAGCAAGTATGGTGGGTCTGACACACCGGTGTCAATGTGTTCTTTTTTCCATTTCCAGGAGTGTAGGTAATGTGAGATTTGGATATAAATACGTAAAAGTAATTATAAAATATGGACTATAACTCCCTCCTTCCCGTTCCCCCTCGCCACCACCACCTCATCCCTTTGACCCTCTCCTGCCGCCCTATAGTATAACGTAGACGATCTTAGTGGACCGTCATAGATTTTATTATGCTGCTTCAAGTCGATTTTATTATCCAGAAAGTGTTTGGCGTATTAATGTGTGACATACATAATACGTAGTGGCAACACCATCGGAACACGAAGAATGCGCTTCACATGGCTCGCCCGCTGCCTGTAGCTGATAGCAGAAGGGCAGCTGAAGTAGTGCCGTGATCGGCGGCGGCCGGTTTTGAGTCTATGGGTCTGTTGCTGTGCGTACTGGCTGAAAACGCGAAAGGTCAGTTCAGACGTCTTAACAGTATGTTTAGCTAGCACGAAGAATGTTCATGGATCGAGATTGGATTATCAAGACTGGAGTGGCTCGTTGTCGATTAGCACAGTGATGCATCCAACCATCCTTCATGACAATGCACGATGCTAGATACTAGAAATCCAGCGCATTCAACCGTTGTGAGGCCGTGCGGTTACGAACTGTTCACCAATTGAAGGAGAGCCTTTTTTTTTTTTTTTTTTTTGGTCATCAGTCTACTGACTGGTTTGATGCGGCCCGCCACGAATTCCTTTCCTGTGCTAACTTCTTCATCTCAGAGTAGCACTTGCAACCTACGTCCTCAATTATTTGTTTGACGTATTCCAATCTCTGTCTTCCTCTACAGCTTTTGCCCTCTACAGCTCCCTCTAGTACCATGGAAGTCATTCCCTCATGTCTTAGCAGATGTCCTATCATCCTGTCCCTTCTCCTTATCAGTGTTTTCCACATATTCCTTTCCACTCCGATTCTGCGTAGAACCTCCTAATTCCTTACCTTATCAGTCCACCTAATTTTCAACATTCGTCTATAGCACCGCATCTCAAATGCTTCGATTCTCTTCTGTTCCGGTTTTCCCACAGTCCATGTTTCACTACCATACAATGCTGTACTCCAGACATACATCCTCAGAAATTTCTTCCTCAAATTAAGGCCAGTATTTGATATTAGTAGACTTCTCTTGGCCAGAAATGCCTTTTTTGCCATAGCGAGTCTGCTTTTGATGTCCCCCTCGCTCCGTCCGTCATTGGTTATTTTATTGCCTAGGCAGCAGAATTCCTTAACTTCACTGACTTCGTGACCATCAATCCTGATGTTAAGTTTCTCGCTGTTCTCATTTCTTTTACTTCTCATTACCTTCGTCTTTCTCCGATTTACTCTCAACCATACTGTGTACTCAATAGCCTGTTCATTCCGTTCAGCAGATCATTTAATTCTTCTTCACTTTCACTCAGGAAAGCAATGTCATCAGCGAATCGTATCATTGATATCCTTTCACCTTGTATTTTAATTCCACTCCTGAACCTTTCTTTTATTTCCATCATTGCTTCGTCGATGTACAGATTGAAGAGTAGAGGCGAAAGACTACAGCCTTGTCTTACACCCTTCTTAATACGAGCACTTCGTTCTTGATCGTCCACTCTTATTATTCCCCTTGGTTGTTGTTCATATTGTATATGACCCGTCTCTCCCTATAGCTTACCCCTACTTTTTTCAGAAAGGAGCCTACGGGTACAAAACAAGAGAAGACACCGTTCGTGCCATCGGGTGGTCGACAGAGATGGATGCGCTGACCGTGTTCGATGCCTTCCATCCCTGTGGGACAAGGTGCTCGAGATGCGGTGCGATTATACTGAGGGCATGAAAAATGATGAACGTCTATCAGTAACGTCACCCCGAATTGTAATCATGTTGTCACTGCTTACTATCCAACCCATGAATTCTGCCAAATATCAAGCTGCACAATAAAAATTGTTCTGTATCTCTGCGATGGGCACTGAAAACTGTTAGAGTTTTCAAAGAGAGATTATACGAGTATGTTGTTACTGTTTTCATACCCATCCCATCATCGGAAACCGAGACTTTCCCATACATTCATAGCGGGTTTTGGCGAAAGCGGTACGTCACTCTTCAATACTGATGTTCCAAATGATGTTTTGCAGGTGATTATCTGTGCCTAAACTAGTTTCTCAGTAACAATGTAATATAATTTTCACTTTGGTTGATCCTTTAAAGCTGGTCTCTCCTCAGTGCATGTTCTGTACATGAATAGGTTGCCCATGAATCAAGAAGAGCCATAAAAACATAAATTGTATTAGATTGTAACAGACGAGGGAAAATTAATGAAAATGCAGCGACAGTTACATTAAAACCCGTAGCGGAAGTTTTGCAGAAGGCAGTAGCCTCTCTTCGGAGAATGTGTGATAGAAAGAAGCAATGAAGAGAGTGACTCTTCTCGCAGACAGGCGAAGGAGAGACGCCAACACAAAAGGCGAAAACAACTACATAGAAAATGATCTTATAGCTGTCCGTGGCAAGACACTACCATTGAACTCGCACCATACCGTATTTTTCGTAGGTTGATTTGAGTAGCCATATAATTTAACGCACTGCAGGTAGTAAATTTGTAATGGGGCTGGGTACAGCAAAAATAAAAATAAATTTTTAAAAAATGCGGATAGTGGGAACCGTAAATCGTGGGGACAGTCAGCAGCATGCCTTCAGAGGCTTAACTGAAACCATCGACATGCAACATTTAGAAACAATACAAGCACAACACAAAAACAATAATTAAGGTACAGCAATTAGTAAATTGTTCAGTACAATAATATAAGATTCCTTCATTTCCCTCAGCTCTCAAGAGACTGGATATGGGGCAGATCGGTGACTGTTAATGTTCATGGTATGTGATTCGTTATAAATGTACTGGAAGAGCATTTATCCTGGAACATTAGGAAAATATACAGGCGGGCTGTCCTGCAGTGCTTGGAAGCTTACTGGTAAAGTGAAGCTTTTTTATTATTTTCTTAGGAATCCAGGACTAGGATGTCACTTTAATAATGTAATATTGATCACTGAGGGGAACATCTCTGAAGGTGATGCAGAACGCCGATTCAGACCAAGAATAATAATCTATTTTTTCCAGGTAGCCTACCTGAAACGAAATTTGAAGGAACCATAAATCGTTTAAGTAAGTGATAAAAGGCGCCTTGAATCATACGCATTATTATTGTGACATTGATCTCTGACTGGGGATTTGTCGAGAGTTATATGTAGTATGACATCTCACAGACTACGGTTTAATGTAAGCTCGATTTCACTTTGTCAGTTTGTGTTTGAGTTGGTACACCACACTTAATGCTGTACCCTGTGTCAATCACTCGGGATTTGGAGTGTACTGTATCTTGATCGTGTACATCTTAACACTGCAGTTGTTACATGAACTGGTGAATGGAACTAATTTTCACGATATTTTCTCTGTTCTAATCGATGTATCTTGAATTGCACAAATATCGACCAAGAATCTTCGACAATGTGATAACATAAAGTATACGACGTGAATAGAGATTTCAATATACACTATTGTAGACTTTATCTAGCGTAACTGAAAGATTTAAATTTATTCCATAGTACTTCGGAATCATGCTAGAAAGGAAATTCTCTTTTAGATCCGTTTTGGAAGTTTAGCACTTTTTGTAGAGTAAGTTAATTTACCAGTTGCTTTAAAAGCATACATATAACAATGGAGAATTTAATACGTTGGTTACCAGATAAGAAGATAAGATGCAGTAGAACCTTCGTAATAAGGCAACTACTGTGTTGAAACTCACAAACGTTTTCGTGTTCAGAAACGAGTGACACGGCATAAAAGTGAGTGACATAAAAACAAGGGAAGACAGAGTACGGAAAACAATTAATGTACAGTTTAAGCGACATTTTATTGAAGAAGAAATAAAAATTTTGACTCAATGTTCAGACAGTACAGGAGTGGGAATTTTTAGTGTCCGAAAGTAAGAGATGGCTTAGTAGAGAGGAAGAGTGATACTTAGCGGCCATAGTGACCACCATGACCACCACCGCCGCCGCCTCCATGGCCGCCGCCGCCGCCTCCGTGACCTCCGTGTCCACCACCACCGCCTCCGTGCCCTCCGTGTCCACCACCACCGCCTCCGTGACCACCGCCTCCGTAGCCTCCGTGTCCACCACCACCGCCTCCGTGACCACCGCCTCCATAACCTCCGTGACCGCCGCCGCCGCCTCCGTGACCGCCGCCTCCGTAGCCTCCGTGACCGCCGCCGCCGCCTCCGTGACCGCCGCCGCCGCCTCCGTGACCGCCGCCGCCTCCGTGACCACCGCCTCCATAACCTCCGTGACCGCCGCCTCCGCCCCCGTGACCGCCGCCTCCGTGGCCACCTCCGCCACCCCCGTGACCACCGCCACCGCCTCCATGGCCGCCACCACCGCCTCCGTGGCCGCCGCCTCCGTAGCCGCCGTGTCCTCCGCCCCCGCCGCCCCCGTGCCCTCCGCCTCCGTAGCCTCCCGCGGCCACAGTCGCCACGAGCGCGGCGCCCAGGCACAGCGCCAGAAGCAGCCGCCTGCTAGAAGCCCGCGATCTCGCCATTGCTGCCGGAGTGACTGGACACTTGTGGGATCAGTCGTCGCAGGACGACTGTGCTGCCTCGTCCAGCGCTCCCACACGTATTTATACTCGTGTCACGGACGGTTTCTCCGCATCTCGGCGTCTCGGTTGACTTCCTCGGCTTGCCGATCCGTCGCGGTTTCGTTCTCGCAATCTTCTGACTCGTAACCAGAAAGCACGTCTTGGTATAATGTAATACAGTGTATGATTTCTCTCAAGATTAAACCGCCTTTTGTTTTCTTTCCAAAAGAGGATCATAAAAGCACAGTATAATTTTTTCTTCTTCAGTTAATTACTCTCGAATATCCGCCGCTGTAGCTTAGCTGTAGCGTTACCGCTTAGCGGGCAGGGGGCCCGGGTTCGATTCCCGGCAGGGGGTTGGGTGTTGTGTGTCTTTCACCGTCATTTTCATCACTGACTCGCAAGTCGCGGAAGTGGGGTCAACTAAAAAGGACTTGCAATACGGCGGCCGAACTCCACCGAATGGGGTCGTCCCGGCCAATAATGCCATACGATCATTTCAATTTTTTACTCTGGAATAGTCTCGCTGTCGGCCGAACGTTAAGCTCTCAGCCCCAACTGCTAAGGTAATTTGCCACTAGTTCACTTCGGTGCTGTGTGTATGGTTCCGATATAATCTTTTGTTTTGATTGCATCATTTAATGGAATGTCAAATAATATTTAGGAAACAGTACATTCCAGATTTATTAAATGGTTTCAGTAGTTGTTTTATAACATTCCTACCAATTCCAAGAAGAACGTTTATGAATAGTCAACAACAATACTTGATAGTAAATTTTCTGCTAGAGAATTCAGTGGCACTTTGGAGTAAACGTTTTTCTTCGGAAAACATCATTAAAAAATGGGAGTGTAGGCTTTCTCAGATAATCTGACTCGTGAAATCTTGCTCGTGATAGCAGCCGAGTGACAGCGTCGACTTGAAGCAACGTTTCAACGAATTTCCTACTCTTTATCATCAAGGAGGTCAATGTTGAAGCACCTGAAGCTTGGTTGTTTCTCCTCCCCATGGAGATGTGCTGAATTTAAATCCAGTAATACAATCAGAGGTGCAGCATCATTCAGCGACTTCCATACTCGTCATCTTCAGCCAAAGATTTCATCAATCATTAAAAATACTTTAAACCTACGAGCATACTTTACTTTCCTGTGTTACGTTTTTACTAGAGGAAAAGTTGTATATATTAGCACCTTCTTTTGGTTTTGACTTAACGTACCTTCTTTTGTAAAAATTCTAGATTTTATACCTCAACTAACAAGTACAACAAGTTTAAGAAATGATGAGGGTCGAAACAATGATTAGTATCCATTATTTCTATTCGAAAACAAAGGTTTACAAAAGTTTGTAAAATGGAACTTAAGAAAAGGCGGTGCATATACGGGCATCCACAAAATGGTGGAGGAAACCTTCTGAAATATTTTAATGAAATGGGTTAAAACGAAACAAAATTGTAGACCAGTCTACAAAAAGCAACATTCGTACATATATGCATGAAATTTGAAATTATTTACAGTGATCGAAAATGTAAGTAGCTCCTTCAGCACCGGCACAATATAAGTATTCCCACATTTGGCACATAACACACTTAATCCACACCTCTCGTCTCCTGTCTTGGGAAAACTTATCATGACAAAAGATACAACTTTCATCCTTTGAGTCTGGTGTATCCCCATCGTTCACATCAAGTTCATTATCGCTGTCCACAAGGTGAGGGCTGCAGGAGCCTGAAGAATCCGATGATGAATCACATAGTTTTGTGAAACAAATTTTCTGTTTTTTTTTTTTTTTTTTTTTTTTTTTTTATGGCTTTTGGATTTTGCACCTCTGACCGCAGAGCAGCCTCAACCCCAAGGAAACTCAACAGCCTCTTCTTGACAGCATTACTGTCAAGTGACTTTGTGAACTGATCTTTGTATGGCGTTCCAGTGATGTGGTAGGTGGTTGCTGCTTTTCGTCCCCGCGTTGTGGTTCTCTTCTTAAGGTTGGGGCAGAAGATTTGTCGAATGGTGAAACTGCATTTGCTGATATCCCTGGAGAACTTCCCAGTGTTTCAGTGGCTTGATCAACTGGCATAGCTAAAGCCTGATGTGACTGTACATCAGGATAACTCGAAGAAGAAGCAGATGATGTCGATGGTCCAGAGATAGCAGAAACGTTAGGTCTATCTTCCGCTGTGGAACAAGTTTTCCTGAAACCAACTCAGAAGCTGTGAAATCACCGTCGGTAAAGATGTAACGGTTCATAGGGTATAACCCAGTTACTTTGAATCCGTTTATTGCTATCTCAGCTGATTGGGTTCGAAGGCAGGCTTGAATAAAAACCTCTGTAACGTCGTAAGGTGTGAGAGGACGCCCATTGTGATGCAACCATACACTCACTACCTCGGAGAAGTACGTTTTCAGAGGTCCCATTCACGTTTTATCTAGAGGC
The DNA here is from genome assembly GCF_021461395.2 of Schistocerca americana. Classification (NCBI taxonomy): domain Eukaryota; kingdom Metazoa; phylum Arthropoda; class Insecta; order Orthoptera; family Acrididae; genus Schistocerca; species Schistocerca americana. The sequence continues at coordinate 673,943,573 of NC_060122.1, forward strand.
TGCAGTTTGTGGGTCAAGTGTGGAGGAAGTGAGATGACAGTCACGTGGTGTTCTTTCGCCAAGTCAATTACATCTGGATTTCGAACGTGGCTATAATGACCATCCAGTGAAGTGAATGAACCATTCGGTGAACAAATTGTTTTGAACCCACCCTGAAGGATGGGTTCTACCAATTGCACCAGGGGGGCAGCTCCGCGTTAGAGTTTGGGACTTGTTGGCTCTAGGGAAAATTTTCATTGGCGCGAAATAATGTTCCGAAGCGCTCAAGCATCCGATAAATGTGGTTGTAGCCCCTCTTTCTGCAGACGTCTGAGCTGCAATTTGTTTCTTCCCTTTCATCCCTATCACTTTCGGAATTTTGCTTTGGATAATAGACAGGCCTGTCTCTTCCACGTTACACACTCGGTCTGCTGGTTATGAGTGTCTGTTGAAAGTGTCTGCTAATAAATCAAAGAAAACCATCACATTCTCTTTATTGAAGCTTAAGGTTCTGGCATATGTTCCACAAGGTTTGAGAATTGACAGCTGATCCTTGTGTCTCTCAAGAAGAAGGTCAGCCCAAGTACGTCCTATTTCTTCTCCTTTGAAAGGGGTTGTCAAACTATTTGTATGGGCAAATAAAAATGCCATTCTTCTCAGATCCGCCAAAGCGCACACGAAGAATTTTTGCTCCAACCCAAGGAGATAAGAAACTAGCTGTTTTTCGAGGTCTGCATTTAAAATCGGTTTCCTCCCAAGCTTTGTCTCTTGAACCTCTTGTTCAGGGATTTTATCAAGTTTAAGAAATTTCTGCAAAGTGATACGATGCACTCCGACTGCTCTTGCAGTACCTTTCACAGAAGCCTCTTTTGTTTTCACAGCTGCTATGGCACGTACCATCTGAGATTTACTCCACTGATACGTCTGGTTCCTACATTCATAGCGCTTCTTCGTTCTCGGCATTCTGCAAAGACGAAAAAAAGCACTAAGGTCTATTATCGCAATCTGAAAATTTTGTTTGTTTGTTTGTTGTTGTGTAAGTTGTATATTTAACGTTAAACAAAATTCGACTAACCATATCCCATTCACACCAACCATCCTTAAGCAACATGGCGACTATCACGTCTAACGTAAAAGCGTGTGTAACGTAAAACGCGTTTCTAAAAGTAGCTTAGGATTACATTATTCTGGATATCACTGAGAAACTTTTTTAAAATAATGAGAAGGATGTAAAAAGAAAACGATTCCACATACCTCCCAAACGTTTGCAGTCCTGAACAAACACCAATTCAGACAATAACCGACGCTGTAACTACACTGCTTGAAACAATGCTTCCAACTGTTCACTGCTACCGTCTATTAACAATAGACACCGTTTTCAGTCCCCAGACTGAAGCACTTCCCGTACCCTCGTCGTGAGGTGTGCCTATAATTGCACCTCTGCCTGTTTTACACTTTTTCCTCTATCAAAACATTCGCTGCTGCCAATAGCAAAATTATCCAACAAATATTTTAACGTTAAAAACCGAATAATTGTTTTTATACTTCGAGTTTACTACAGTTCACACTAGCTCATTTACAATAGGATGAGGTAAAGGGTCGGTATTAGTGTTGTGTCTAGACAAGACAGCCTAGACACAATGAGAGGAAGCCGAAAGGCACGCGCTTAAACTCACGCAGGCTGGCGTGAGGTCTGAAACAGGATACGTAATGAATGCTATAAAGAAAAGTACGTAGCTTCTAGAATACTTAGCTTTAATCCACATTTGTAGAACATCACTCTTGATGTTTTTTTTTTTGTTTTGGTTTTAGGGCGCAAAACTGCTATGATCATTAGCGCCCGGTCCGTGACTTAGGAAACAGTAAAAAACCGAAAATGGAAACCAGCGGCAATGGGAACGAAAGTCATAAAACTGGAGAAACGAAAAGCAGAAGGAAGGCTTAAAAATCCACTACAGAAAGGGGTGGTTGTCCCCAAAAAAAAAGCTTCAAATGACTGAAGTCATTTCACAGGCATAAATATACTCGAGAACGCGATCGGCTGAGCGCGTGTCATCTGCTAAAATCGACGATATATCAGGCGATAGCTGTAGACGGGAGCGTAACGGATTAAAATAGGGGCACTCAATTAAAAGGTGTCTTACCGTCCACAGCTGAGAGTAGTGGGGACAGAGTGGGCGAGGATCGCCGCTTAAAAGATGTCGATGGCTAAAAAGACAGTGCCCTATCCGGAGTCTAGTTAAAATTACCTCCTCCCGACGACGCGTTCGGGAGGAAGAGGTCCAAGCACAAGGAAGAGCTTTCACGTCCCGCAATTTATCATGGGGAAGTGTCGACCAATGTGCGTGCCATAAATGAAGAACACGACGACATAAAACGCTCCGTAGATCGGCGAAGGAAATCGATTGAATAGCTGGCCGGAGAAGAGAGACCGCTGCCTTGGCTGCAATATCGGCCGCCTCATTTCCACAGATACCAACGTGTCCTGGGAGCCAGAGGAACGCCACCGAGACGCCCCCCAGGTGGAGCAAGCGCAGACAGTCCTGAATCCGGTGGACCAGAGGGTGCACAGGGTAAAGAGCTTGGAGACTGAGGAGAGAGCTGAGAGAATCTGAGCAGATAACGCACTGTACCCGCTGATGGCGGCGGATGTAGTGGACAGCCTGGAGAACAGCGTAAAGCTCCGCAGTATAAACCAAACACTGGTCGGGAAGCCGAAAGTGATTTGGGGTGCCGCCAACAATATAGGCACTCCCTACACCTAACGATGTTTTCGAGCCGTCGGTGTAAATAAATGTGGCTTCTGTCATTTGTGCACATAGAGCAGCAAATGCCCGACGATAAACAAGTGAAGGGGTACCTTCCTTGGGAAATCGACAAAGGTCACGGAGCAGGCAGATCCGGGGACGGAGCCAAGGCGGTGCTGTACCCCAAGTTGTCAAGAAGGTTTTAGGAAAGCGGAAGGAAAGAGAATGGAGCAGTTGACGGAAGCGGACTCCCGGTGGTAGTAGGGAAGAGGGGCGGCCTGCATACCCTACATCAAAGGAGGCGTCGAAAAAAATGTCATGGGCTGGATTTCCAGGCATGGAAGACAGATGGCTAGCATAACGACTCAGAAGGACTGCTCGCCGATTGGACAGTGGTGGTTCAGCAGTCTCAGCATAAAGGCTTTCCACAGGGCTGGTGTGAAAAGCTCCAGACACTAAGCGTAATCCACGGTGGTGGATAGAGTCGAGACGCCGAAGAATAGACGGCCGAGCAGAGGAGTAGATTATGCTTCCATAGTCCAATTTCGAGCGCACTAAGGCGCGATAGAGGCGGAGAAGGACCACTCGGTCCGCTCCCCAGGAGGTACCATGCAGGACACGGAGGGTGTTGAGGGATCGCAGACAGCGAGCCGAAAGATAGGAAACATGGGAGGACCAGCACAGTTTTCTGTCAAACATAAGACCCAAGAATTTAGCGACGTCTGAAAACGGAAGGTTGACAGGACCTAGATGTAAGGAGGGCGGAAGAAACGCCTTACGTTGCCAAAAATTAACACAAACGGTCTTACTGGGAGAAAAACGGAAGCCGGTTTCGATGCTCCAAGAGTGGAGGCAATCGAGACATCCTTGAAGACGTCGTTCAAGAAGGCTGGTCCGTTGAGAGCTGTAGTAGATCCCAAAATCGTCCACAAAGAGGGAGCCCGAGACATCAGGAAGGAGACAATCCATAATTGGATTTATGGCAATGGCAAACAGTACAACACTCAGCACGGAGCCCTGGGGTACCCCGTTTTCTTGGGAGAAAGTACGGGAGAGAGTAGTGTTCACCCGCACCCTAAATGTGCGCTCTGCCATAAATTCGCGAAGAAAAAGGGGCAGCCGACCTCGAAAGCCCCAAGAGAACAGTGTGCGGAGGATGCCTGTCCTCCAACAGGTATCGTATGCTCTCTCCAGATCAAAAAATATTGCTACTGTTTGGCGTTTCCGGAGAAAATTGTTCATGATATATGTGGAAAGAGCAACAAGATGGTCAACTGCAGAACGATGCTTTCGGAATCCGCATTGGGCAGGTGTTAAAAGACTGCGGGATTCCAGCCACCAAGCTAAACGGTAATTCACCATACGCTCCAAAACCTTACAGACACTACTCGTGAGAGAAATGGGACGATAGCTAGAGGGGAGATGTTTGTCCTTTCCAGGTTTCGGAACAGGAACGACGAAAGCTTCCCGCCATCGTCTGGAAAAGTACTGTCGGTCCAAATTCGATTATAAAGGCGAAGGAGGTAACGCAGACTATGGGTTGATAAATGCAGTAACATTTGGATGTGGATACCATCCGGTCCTGGGGCGGAGGAGCGAGAAGAAGAGAGTGCATGTTGTAGTTCCCGCATGGAGAAAACAGTATTGTAGCTTTCGCGATTTTGAGAGGAGAAAGCAAGATGTCGCACTTCCGCTGCACGTTTCTTCGGGAGAAACGCTGGCGGGTAATTTGAAGAGCTCGAAATCTCAGCAAAGTGTTGACCCAATGAGTTAGAAACTGCGACGGGGTCCACTAATGTATCATGCGCGACAGTGAGCCCAGAGACCGGGGAGAAACTAGGCGCGCCTGAGAACCGTCGAACCCGACTCCAAACTTCCGAGGAGGGAGTGAAGGTGTTAAATGAGCTAATCAAGAATTTCCAGCTTGCCTTCTTGCTATCGCGGATGACACGACGGCACCGCGCACGGAACTGCTTATAGCGGATACAGTTGGCCAAAGTAGGATGGTGGCGGAAAATTCCACCAAGGAACTGGGGGGCGCCGGGGCAATTCGGAGGTGCGTGGTATTGAACGTTCCGCAGCTGTAAGAATAACGTCGGTAATGTGTTTGACCTCATCGTCGACGCTGGGAAAGTGACGGTCATCGAATGTCGCTAGAGACGAAAAAAGTGTCCAATCGGCTTGGGCAAACTTCCAGCGTCGCGGGCGCATATATGACAGTTGAGGCTGCAGTCTAAGGACACATGGAAAGTGGTCACTCGAGTGTGTATCATCAAGGGCGAACCATTCGAAGCGCCGAGCTAGCGGAACAGTACCGACCGCAAGGTCCAAATGAGATATATATGTCGTGGAGGCAGACAAAAATGTAGGGACCCCAGTGTTGAGGCAAACTAGATCCGCTTGGTGGAAGACGTCTAGCAATAGTGAGCCACGTGGACAAGGATGTGGAGATCCCCAAAGTGGGTGGTGGGCATTTAAGTCCCCAACCAGCAAATAGGGGGGTGGAAGCTGACCAAGCAGATGAAGGAGATCAGCTCGTGCCATTGGTGTGGACGATGGAATGTGTACAGTACAAAGAGAGAACGTGTATCCAGAAAGGGAAAGACGGACGGCGACAGCTTGGAAGGAAGTGTTTAAGTGGATTGGGTGATAATGGAGAGTATCACGGAGAAGAATCATGAGTCCTCCATGGGCTGGAGTGCCTTCAACAGAGGGGAGATCATATCGGACAGACTGAAAATGAGGGAGAGCAAAGCGGTCATGGGGACGCAGCTTTGTTTCCTGAAGACAGAAGATGACCGGCGAGTAGGATCGTAAGAAGACCGACAATTCATCCCGATTGGCTCGAATGCCGCGGATATTCCAGTGGATAATGGACGTAGGGTGAACAGAAAATGGAGGAATGTGACCAAGGTCGCTGTCAACTCAACGACTGCTCAGGGCTTGCGACCGACAGCATGGAATGGCATTCAGCCGAAGGCAGAAGATCCTGATCCATAGGTTGTTCAGGAGCAGCTCCTGCCACCAGCGATCGGCCGGTTGATCGGCCGCCAGCAGTGCGCCTCGAGGATACAGAAGGCGGCCGAGGGCGATGTCCGCCAGGTGGTGCTGTAGATGGGACACGCCTTGGCGGAGAAGGAGATGAACTGGGTTTCTTTGTAGCCTTCTTGGAAGTATGATGTGTAGATGAAGGAGGAACCGATGGGTGTGAAGTTGGGGTACGTAAAAGATCCTCACGAGTATGCTCTTTTTTCGAAGTCTTGGTGTCTGACTTTTTGGCTCGAGATTCAGCAGAACCCGATGAAGGGTGAGCCATAGAGTGGGCAGGCGAAAGTGGTGAGGTTGAACGGGCGATCTTTGCGCTGGCCGATCTGACGACCGTGGCACTAAAGGTGAGGTCGCAAGTCTGCATGGCCGCCTCCTTTGTTGGCCGAGGAGACGCAAGGACAGTGCTGTATTTTCCTGTCTGAGGCACGGTGGGGTGTCGACTGGTGAATAATTTTCGAGCAGCAAAGGTCGACACCTTTTCCTTCACTCGGATTTCCTGGATGAGCTTTTCGTCCTTAAAAACGGGGAAATCTCGAGAGGAAGCAGCGTGGTCACCCATACAGTTGATGCAGCGAGGGGATGGAGGTGGACAAGCACCCGCATGGGCATCCTTGCCACACGTAACGCATTTGGCCGGATTGGAACAGGACTGGCTGGTGTGATTGAACCGCTGACACCGATAGCAACGCGTAGGGTTTGGGACGTAAGGGCGAACGGAAATCATCTCATAGCCTGCTCTGATTTTCGATGGGAGTTGAACTTTGTCAGTTGTCAAGAAGACAGTGCGGGTTGGAATGATGTTCGTGTCAACCCTTTTCATAACTCTATGTACAGCCGTTACGCCCTGGTCAGACAGGTAGTGCTGAATTTCTTCGTCAGACAATCCATCGAGGGAGCGTGTATAAACGACTCCACGCGAAGAATTTAAAGTACGGTGCGGTTCCACCCGAACAGGGAAGGTGTGTAGTAGTGAGGTACGCAGCAATTTTCTTACAACAGGGTGCCATTCCGTAATCTGGAACAAGACTTTACAGTACGTGCAACTGCGTCGACACCTTTCTGAATAATGAAAGGGTTGACCGTGGAGAAGTCGTGACCTTCGTCAGACTGAGAAACAACAAGGAACTGTGGCAACGATGGAAGAACTGTCTGTGGCTGAGACTCAGTGAACTTACGCTTGTGAGCAGACATAGTGGAAGGTGAGGAAACCATTGCGGAAGAATCCCCCATGATTACCGGGGCCTCCGATGGCGCGCTCCTCCCTTGTGGGGGCCCTCTCTGAGGGCACTCCCGCATTAGGTCATTGTTCACACCTCAGGTCACACCTCCCGACAAACGGACAGAGAGACCAATCGGCACTTTCGGAAGGTATCAGCTCGGGTAACCACCCCTCCCTGGGCCTGGCCGTTACCAGGGGGTACGTACGTGTCCTACCTGTCTACCCGGGGCGGGGAATTACGCGTTACCCCGTCACCGGCTAAGCTTGGAAGTGCGTGGGTCGGCCTTCAGACACACACAGGGAGGAAAAAAGAGAAAGGGAAAGGAAAGAAGAGGGGTCTAAAACGCCGCAGCGGAGAAAAAGGCAAAGAGAAGAGGGAAGGAAAAGAGAAGCACAGAGGAAGGACGAAGACTTGCAAGTGTAGAAAGCAAGGAATTTGTAACAGTTTCGAGCGTCCGTCTCCGGACGTAGGCACAAACCATACTCCCGGAGGGGGAGAAAGGGAAGGAAAGAGCCAGAGGTGAGGGGGGGGGCGAAGATGGGGGACGGGGAAGGACGCGGAAAGGGAGGGTATGCAGCCCGGAAAGGAAGGAGGGCCACATTAGCTCGGGGTCCCGTGTTCGCTACGCACGTATCCATAAAAGAGTTGTGGACCCCCTGGGGGGATCGCTCTTGATGATACATTAATAGAATCTCAATATAAATTGAATACGGCGCTTTGCTAGGTCGTAGCAAATGTAGCTGAAGGCTATGCTAACTATCGTCTCGGCAAATGAGAGCGTATTTGTCAGTGTAGCGTCGCTAGCAAAGTCGGCTGTACAACTGGGACGAGTGCCACGACGTCTCTAGACCTGCCGTGTGGTTGCGCTCGGTCTGCGATCACTGACAGTGGCGACACGCGGGTCCGACGTATGCTAATGGACCGCGGCCGATTTAAAAGCTACCACCTGGCGGTGACACCACATTACTCCCCCGCAAATCGGCGGACGGTTGTGTTATTCGACTTCCGCCCGCCGTGGGGAGTACCCCATGTTGACGTATGCGACGAGGTGGGGAGCCTAACAACAGGCGAGGCTGTGCCATCCGCACCCGGCCATTCGGTCCGAGGGGAGCTAGGAAACGCCTGAAAACCTAGTCCAGGGTGCACGTCAACATGCGGTGTATGCTCCCGTAGAGAGACAGGAGGGGCCGAAGGGTCGACCCCCATCGCGTCGGGGTACCCGACGGACGATGATGACACGTGGTTCGGAGTGGGCCAGAGTTCCATGTCGGAGGACAACTGGTCACGGGAAGCGATTGGCAGCGCGTTACCCAGGGAGGCGCCTGGCGGTTGCAGCGAAGCGTCCACTGCGGGCGTCGCCGGCGGGAGAACAGGTTGCGGCGGCGGCGGCGGCGGCGGCGGCGGCGGCGGCGGCGCGTCGCCATGCGGCAAAATGGAAGGCAGCGTCGGTAACACCTGGGGATGAGGCGAGCCAGTAGATGGGTCCCCAGGGCGCTGACCGGACGGCACCGTCGCTGAAAGCAGACGGGGAGCGGCAGAACCAGTGCGACGACAGAGGCGCAGCTGATTGAGATGCCGACGCACCTCACCAGAGGCCCCCAAAACCAGATACATAGCGCGGCCGAGGCAGCGAAGAATGCGCCCTGCGAGCCAACGCCGTGAACCTCGATAGTTGCGCTAGTATACAACGTCACCTGGAGCAAAGGCAGGCGTCTGCCGCTGCACAGCAACCTGATGCGGCGGATGTAGCAAAGACATCAAGGTTCGATGAGGACGACCGTGGAGCAACTGAGCCGGCGAGTGACCATCTCGGGGCTGAGAGCGATACGAAGACAAGAAGAGCAATAACACGTCCTCCCAAGAATGCGACTCTTTCAACTTCAACATCTGTGACTTGAAAGTCCGGACCAATCGTTCAGCGGCACCGTTTGACTGAGGCGAAAACGGCGTGGATGTCAGATGTTGAATACCATTGGCGTTGCAGAATGACTGAAATTCTGCGGACATGAATTGTGGGCCATAGTCGGAAACAATAGTCTGTGGAAGACCTTCAATACAAAAGATAGCGGATAACGCTTGGGTGGTGGCAGATGACGTCGTGGAAGACATCCGGACAACAAAAGGAAAATTACTGAATGAATCCACCACAACCAACCATCGAGCATTCCAGAATGGGCCAGCAAAATCTATGTGCAAACGTTGCCAAGGGGATGTGGCTTTCGGCCATGCCAAGTATTTCCGCGGTGGTGCGGATTGTTGTTCGGCACACGCCATGCAAGAAGAGCACATATTCGTAATCGCAGCATCGATTCCGAAACAAGTACAGTGCTGACGAGCAAGTTGTTTCGTGCGCACTATACCCCAATGTCCTTGGTGGAGAAGCCGTAAGACAGAGGACTGTAACGAACGTGGGACCACGACCCGGGACTGATCATTATCAGAACGCAACAGCAATACACCACGTCGAACAAAAAGTCTCTCCTTGTGAGCAAAAACTCGGCGAACCAACGGATCCTCGATCCGCGACTTTGACAAGGGCCATTGAGTAGTAACAAAACGCAAAATGGTAGCAAGGACAGGGTCAGCAGCTGTGGCTGTAGCTACACGACGAAAATCAATCGGAAACGATTCGACCACATCATCGGTTTCTGATCAATGAACATGCAAGCAAGTTCGGAGGAATCGAATGCTCTATCCTCAGCAACAGGCAAACGGGACAACGCATCGGCGTTTCCGTGCTTAGCAGTGGACCGATACAAGATATCGTAGCGGTACTGCGAGAGGAAAATAGACCAGCGAATGAATTTCTGCGCTGTACGTGGAGGTACAGGCTTGTTCAGATGAAAAAGCGAAGTCAAAGGTTTGTGGTCTGTAATGATGGTAAAGTGATGACCATACAACAAATCATGAAACTTTGTAACACCAAATACGAGAGCCAAAGCTTCTTTCTCAATCTGTGAATAATTTCTTTGCGCAGACGAGAGCAATTTCGACGCAAAGGCAATAGGGCGATCAAGCGAGCCATCTTTGTGCGGAAGCACAGCACCAATTCCGAAATCCGATGCATCTACCATCAACAAAAGGGGTTTCTGGGGATCGAATGGCGTAAGGCAAGTATTTGAAAGCAACGCCGATTTTTACTGGCGAAAGGCGCGTTCGCATTCCGTCGTCCAGACGAACGGAACACTTTTACGGCGTAAGCGATGAAGCGGAGCTGAAATGGAAGAGGCATGTGAAACAAATTTATTATAATAATTAAGTTTTCCCAGCACACTCTGTAGCTGCTTCAAATTCTGTGGCGAAGGCAAGTCTTGTATGGCACGGAGGTGCTCTGGGCTGGGATGTATGCCTTGGGCATTGATTACATGTCCCAAATATGGTAAGTCACGAGCAAAAAACACACATTTGTCCTTCCGCAAGCGACGACCATTTTGTCGCAAGTCCTGAAATAATGTTCTGAGATTGGCTAAATGTTCTTCTTCCGTCTTTCCAGAGATCACAATATCGTCCAGATAGTTTGCTGCAGTAGGGACCGACGCACAAATACACTCCTGGAAATGGAAAAAAGAACACATTGACACCGGTGTGTCAGACCCACCATACTTGCTCCGGACACTGCGAGAGGGCTGTACAAGCAATGATCACACGCACGGCACAGCGAACACACCAGGAACCGCGGTGTTGGCCGTCGAATGGCGCTAACTGCGCAGCATTTGTGCACCGCTGCCGTCAGTGTCAGCCAGTTTGCCGTGGCATACGGAGCTCCATCGCAGTCTTTAACACTGGTAGCATGCCGCGACAGCGTGGACGTGAACCGTATGTGCAGTTGACGGACTTTGAGCGAGGGCGTATAGTGGGCATGCGGGAGGCCGGGTGGACGTACCGCCGAATTGCTCAACACGTGGGGCGTGAGGTCTCCACAGTACATCGATGTCGTCGCCAGTGGTCGGCGGAAGATGCACGTGCCCGTCGACCTGGGACCGGACCGCAGCGACGCACGGATGCACGCCAAGACCGTAGGATCCTACGCAGTGCCGTAGGGGACCGCACCGCCACTTCCCAGCAAATTAGGGACACTGTTGCTCCTGGGGTATCAGCGAGGACCATTCGCAACCGTCTCCATGAAGCTGGGCTACGGTCCCGCACACCGTTAGGCCGTCTTCCGCTCACGCCCCAACATCGTGCAGCCCGCCTCCAGTGGTGTCGCGACAGGCGTGAATGGAGGGACGAATGGAGACGTGTCGTCTTCAGCGATGAGAGTCGCTTCTGCCTTGGTGCCAATGATGGTCGTATGCGTGTTTGGCGCCGTGCAGGTGAGCGCCACAATCAGGACTGCATACGACCGAGGCACACCAGGCCAACACCCGGCATCATGGTGTGGGGAGCGATCTCCTACACTGGCCGTACACCACTGGTGATCGTCGAGGGGACACTGAATAGTGCACGGTACATCCAAACCGTCATCGAACCCATCGTTCTACCATTCCTAGACCGGCAAGGGAACTTGCTGTTCCAACAGGACAATGCACGTCCGCATGTATCCCGTGCCACCCAACGTGCTCTAGAAGGTGTAAGTCAACTACCCTGGCCAGCAAGATCTCCGGATCTGTCCCCCATTGAGCAAGTTTGGGACTGGATGAAGCGTCGTCTCACGCGGTGTGCACGTCCAGCACGAACACTGGTCCAACTGAGGCGCCAGGTGGAAATGGCATGGCAAGCCGTTCCACAGGACTACATCCAGCATCTCTACGATCGTCTCCATGGGAGAATAGCAGCCTGCATTGCTGCGAAAGGTGGATATACACTGCACTAGTGCCGACATTGTGCATGCTCTGTTGCCTGTGTCTATGTGCCTGTGGTTCTGTTAGTGTGATCATGTGATGTATCTGACCCCAGGAATGTGTCAATAAAGTTTCCCCTTCCTGGGACAATGAATTCACGGTGTTCTTATTTCAATTTCCAGGAGTGTAGTTTGCAGATATTGCTGAAACAATGCAGATGCGGATGCACACCCGAATGGCAGTCTTTTGAATTGGTACAAACCAAGATGCGTGTTAACCACCAAGACGCGCTGGGATTCGTCGTCCACTGGTATTTGCAAGTACGCATCTGCTAGGTCCAATTTCGAAAAATATTTACCAGGGCACAGTTTGTCAAAAAGATCTTCCGGGCGGGGTAAAGGAAAAGTTGCAATCACTAGTAGTGGATTCGCAGTAGCTTTGAAGTCCACACAAAGTCTCAATTTTCCGGAAGGTTTTGGCAAACTTACTAAGGGTGAAGCCCAGAGAGAAGCCTGCACACGTTCAATCACACCTTGTGATTCCAAATCGTGTAAGGTTCTTGTGACCTCATCACGCAATGCGTGGGGAACATTGCGCGCTCTGAAAAATTTCGGTTGCGCGTTTACTTTCAGTTCCAAATGTGCTTTATAGCTCTTAGCGCAACCAAGTCCCGGTGCAAAAATGTCTGCAAATTCTTCACATAGACGAGAAACACTGGCTGAAGGCACAGTCTGGTTCACTGATAGGACCTGATTTGCGATAGGCAAGTTAAACAACTTCAATAAATCCAAACCAAATAAGTTCACTGCAGAAGAAGAACGAAGTACGTAAAATGACACAAGTTTTGTTTGTCCCTTGTATGTGGCAAGAAGGCTGCACTGTCCTAACATAGGGATATTCTGACCTGAATATGTAGTTAGCTTAACATTTGCGGCACGCAATGGAGGTTTACCCAGCTGTTGGTACGTGTCGTGATTGATTAGTGAAACTGCAGCTCCCGTATCGAGCTGGAATGGGATCACGTTGCCATTAACGTCCAAGTCTACAAAAAGTTTATTGTACTGACGACAAGAGCGACTGTCTCGTGCAATTTGAACAGACACTGGTACAGAACCACCTGCTAATTGACGTGATTTCCGGCGATGTCGACGCACACTTTTTGTGGGACGCACACTGTCACTTTTAGAGAGAGTGGCACTGGGCGGAGTGGAATTAACTACATGAATGTCCGTGGGCGAAAGGTCACGAGCCTGAGTATTCTTGGTTCGATTCCGATTCCAGCGCGAAGCAAAGGGCCTGGAATGGTTTTTAGTGTCCGATCTGAGCTTTTTCTGGCAAACACTCGGAACATGTCCTTTTTTATTACAGAACAAGCAAATAGCTTGGCTTGACGGGCAATTTTCACGCGAATGTCTAGTAGCACACCGTGGGCATGATTTCACTACATTTGTTTGCTGCCGCGGGACACGTGGTTGATAGCTGGGTGGCAGCTGCGCGGACGAGCCCGAGGGCTGTTTACAGTTCCGTGCAGCTCGCCCGGCGGGCCGGTTAATGTGACACACAGCTGGCGAAGTTGCAAATGATTCCTGAGCAAAGTCAAGTGTGTCTTGCCTATCCAATATGTCTATTACTTGTTGAAGGGAGGGATCGACTAGTTTCAAAATTTGCTCCCGTATACGAACATCAGAAACGTTCTGTGCAATTGCATCACGCACCATAGTATCTGAATAAGGGAGTCCACATTCACACTCAAAAGCACAATCCCTAGTAAGGCCTTGCAAAGTTGCAACCCACTCCCGATTAGTTTGACCGGCCGTACATTTTGTACGAAAGAACGTATACGTTTTTGCAACTACATTGACTGATTCCTTGAAATATGCATCTAATGCAGACAAAATTTCTTCGTAGGAGAGAGTTGCCACGTCGCGGCGGGGAAACAATTTCGCTATCACACGGTACGTCTGCACCCCTACACATGCCAATAAGTGAGGCTGCCGCTCGTTACCTTGAATTCTGTAGGCGGCGAAATGGAATCCAAATTGGCGTGACCACTCCGTCCAGCTTTCCATCGCCACATCGAAATGACGAAAAGGTGGTGCAACTGCGTGTTGTGGCTGCGGTAGCGGTGGAGCGGCGGCTGCCGCATCGTTTTGCATTGCACGTTGACCCTGGACGAGCTGTCCAAGGGCATCCAATAACGCCTGCGTCTGCTGATTCTGCAAGCGATAAAATTCGGACAGTACATCTGGAGATTGTGGCGAAGCCATGACACAAGTAAATTTGAGCAATACGACCGTTTGTATCCGAGTCGCCAAATATGTTGTGTCTAGACAAGACAGCCTAGACACAATGAGAGGAAGCCGAAAGGCACGCGCTTAAACTCACGCAGGCTGGCGTGAGGTCTGAAACAGGTTACGTACTGAATGCTATAAAGAAAAATACGTAGCTTCTGGAATACTTAACTTTAATCCACATTTGTAGAACATCGCTCTTGATGATACATAAATATAATCTCAATATCAATTGAATACGGCGCCTTGCTAGGTCGTAGCAAATGTAGCTGAAGGCTATGCTAACTATCGTCTCGGCAAATGAGAGCGTATTTGTCAGTGTAGCATCGCTAGCAAAGTCGGCTGTACAACTGGGGCGAGTGCCAGGACCTCTCTAGACCTGCCGTGTGGTGTCGCTCGGTCTGCGATCACTGACATTGGCGACACGCGGGTCCGACATATACTACCGGACCGCGGCCGATTTAAAAGCTACCACCTAGCAAGTGTGGTGTCTGGCGGTGACACCACAATTAGTTTATTCAAAGAAGCATCCCTGTAAACCAAGGGTTACCTGAATTATGTAGACAGATGTCCAATTGAACGTTATTGTTCCTGAAAACACCTGAGCTGTCTCACTTGGCGACATGACAAACCTTGACTCCCCTGCAGGATTTTTCACCATCAGTCAGAAAAGCTAAGGCAAATTTGACGAGCAGCTAAATTTACGGGTGATGATAATTAGAGAAAAGCGGTGTTCTGACGACTGAGAACTGTGAACTACGGTCGATCGCGACATTAGCCCAGTGACATACGGAAAGAATGATTTTCCTCACGTCGCAGTTTATTTTAAATTTTATATGTTGAAGAATGCAAGTTATAGCGGACGTCACGGAATTCTGCATGAGCTCGGTAGTGGTTCCCAGACATGGCCATAGTATTGTAAATTCGTTTGTGAGCTTCACAAAGTAGTTGGAAGTCTATATCTAAAAGTCCGTCTGGCAAACGATGGAAACTTAATTTCCATGATCCTCAGCTGCTGAAACATTTTGCAGGTGCTGGGATAAATAAATATGACAAGCAGCTTGATAGGAAACTGGTAATAGTCAAAATTCGGTACTTATTATTTTTATGACGTGATTTGATTTACCATTCATCCTGTCTGGTGTGCTACCTGCTTACCCAAGTGTGAGAAAGACGTTTTCCTGGTTGAAGTTTGTCTCAAACGTCAACTCATAAATTAGTTGAAATTGTAGTAAATATACAATTTAATTGGAGACATAAAGCAATGCATGCGTTTAAATTCGGGAAGAAGGCAATTGCCTCAAGACGATAAAATCGTGCCTGGCCACCGGTGAACCAGAACCAATTGATGTACACAAGTTTACTGCATGGCGGCCGTTGCAGTTTATAACGATTCCTCTTCCTGATGATAAAATTATGCGTAATGCACTCGCTAGACTGTGACGAAGTAGAAACGAAGTTAGTGGCTCATTTCCTATTCCCAGTTTGGTTTAGACTGTGTGGTAGCGACTTTATTGTCTGCCTATTTCGAAATTTTACCTTATACTTGGTCCTACCAAGAAAAGCAAGCATCCCTCTCGGTTTTATTACTCTCTTGGTTCTTACCATTAACCCCACTCTTTAAGTGTTACAGCTCTGTACGCTTTTAATAATAATAGTAATGATACTATATATTAAAGTAATAATAATAAACACATCAAAAAGTTTTGCATTACCCCAGTTCCCAGAATTCCTGAAAATAGACGTTCACTGTGGATGTTTTATCAATGACACAGTCCCTTTGACTGTTCAGGGATGTCATTACCCCCTGCCCCCCCCCCCTCCCCCGCGCCACCAAAGATGTAAACAACCATGTATCAGCAGCGCCTATTAGACGGAGGGAGTCCTACAGCCGATCACTTCCAGTCATTCCACCAGGAAGGAGGCACACGACTCGTGTTGTCTGTAGTTCAGCCACGCCTAGACGGTCAATACCGCGGTTCGACGCGTCTGCATTGAAGGGCTCTCAACAAAGAAGTGTCCAGGCGTTTCGGAGTGAACCAAAGCGCTGTTGTTCGGACATGGAGGAGATACAGAGAGACAGGAATTGTTGATGACATGCCTTGCTCAGGCCGCCCAAGGGCTACTACTACAGTGGATAACCGCTACCTATGGAGGAACCTTTACAGCAACGCCACCACGTTGAGTAATGCTTTTTGTGAGCCACTGCACGTTGTGTTACGACTAAAACTGTGCGCAATAGGCTGCTTGATGCGCAGCTTCACTCCAGACGGCCATGGCGAGGTCCATCTTTGCAACCACAACACCATGCAGCGCGGTACAGATGGGCCCAACAACATTCCGAATGGATCGCTCAGGATTGGCATCACGTTCTCTTCACCGATGAGTGTCGCATATGCCTTCAACTAGACAATCGTCAGAGACTTGTTTGGAGGCGATCGGGTCAGGCTGAACGCCTTAGTCACACTGTCCAGCGATTGCAGCAAGGCAGAGGTTCCCTGATGTTTTAGGGTGGCATTATGTGGGGCCGACGTACGCCGCTGGTGGTCATGGAAGACGCCGTAACGGCTGTACGATACATGTGAATGCCATCCTCCGACCGTTAGTGCAACCAATCGGCAGCATATTGGCGAGGCATTCTCTTTCATGGACGACAATTCGCAGTCCCATCGTGCACATCTTGTGAGTGACTTCCTTCAGGATAACGAATACTCTCGACTAGAGTGGCCAGCGTGTTCTCCAGACATGAATGCTATCGAACATGCCTGGGATGGATTGAAAAGGGTCGTTTATGGATGTCGTGACCCACCAACCACTCCGAGGGGTCTATACCGAATCGCCGTTGAGGAATGGGACAATCTGGACCAACAGTGTGTTGATGAACTTGTGGATAGTATGCCACGACGAATATAGGCATGCATCAATGCAAGAGGACGTCCTACTGGGTATCAGAGGTACCACCAGTGTGTACAGTCAACTGTACCACCACCTCTGAAAGTCCCGCTGTATGGTGTTACAACATGCAATGTGTGGTTTTCATGAGCAATAAAACGGGCAGAAATGATGTTTATGTTGATCTCTATTCCAATTTTCTGTACAGGTTCCGGGACTCTTGGAACCGAGGTGATGCAAAACGTTTTTTGATGTGTGTAATAATAATAATAATAATAATGATAATAATAATAATAATAACAATTCGTTTACTTGGGTACTACTTTGTTTTTATCACAGTGACCAAGAAATTGCAATTTAGAAAAATACAGCCGTTGAGTAGAAAACGTCTGAAAATTTGAGACGTAAATATGTCACTACAAGGGCGCGCTAAACACTAGTGCCTTAGATTTTTTCCTGCTGTCAATATCGGTTGAGATATTACAAGTCACGCGTATAACTCGGTCGACTTATCCGCTTCGCTGACACAAGTTGCAACCCTCTTCCTCTCTTTCTCGTCGATTTCCGTTGTCCTGAAAGCTGTTAACCCGTTAATACATGACATGTTTTTCTTAATTTCAAGTTGTGCCTTATAAATTGCACCGTACTTTCCATAAGAGCTCTGAAATCTGTCTTTAGTGATCTGAGAGGTAAGATTGTTTGTCGTTGTTGTTCTCATACCCGCCGCTGCAAGGGGCACCGTGACTTTTCCCTTCGTTTACAAAGCATTTCAGTATTTCGGTGAAGTGGTATGTTGTTCTTCGTTACTGACGTTCCAAATCACGATCTGCAGATGCGTTGAATTCGTCTGGCAATAGTAGACTAATAATTTTGAGATTTGGTTGATCCTTTCAAGACTGTCTTTCCAGTGCTTCTTCTTTACATAAACAAGTTGTCCATGAGTGTAGAAAAGTTACAAAAAAGGAAAGTAAATTAGATACAGTGAAAGATGAGGAAATTTTAATAAAAATGCAATGACAGGTAATAAAAACAGATGGTGGAAGTTTGCCAGAAGGCAGTAGCCTCTCTTCCGAGAACATATGGCAGGAAAAACCTTTAACGAGAATGACCGTTCTGGCAGAGACAATCAAAGAAGAGCCGCGAACGGAAAAGACGAAAAAACCTTGATGGCAAATGATGTACTTGTACCGTCTCGTCCTAAGATAGAATAGACTGTCCCTCGCCCACTCGCGAGTTGAGGCGTGAGAACAAAACAAAAATATCGATCTCGACACAGATGACTTTTGTAGGCCATATGGTTGAAGCATAGGCCGCAGCATACCATATTGATGTAGATAGAATGGGAAGTAATGAAATTGTCGTTGTAGTTGTAAACCTCTGAATTGTCTGAAACACCTCTTTTTTATTTTTAAGTTAATCATTTAAACGTGCAGCAAGTAGTAAGCTTGTAAAAGGTGTGGGGCAGTTGTGGCTGACAGCAGAGACTCTCATGGTGTGAACTGCAGCTCGTGAGGCTAGCTCATGAATGACAAGTGACCAACAGTAACTCTACTAGGGGTTCATGCGTGGTGCGGACTATCATCCAGGGGCATGGTAGGACCCTTTTCCTTCGATGCGACTGCCTCTGGAGAGGGCCAATTGAGTTCCCTCCACGGTCTCCAAATCTAACACATATGGACTTCTACTTGTGGGGAAATGTGAAAGTTAACGTCTATCGACGAAAGGCACGCACGGTGGAGGAATTTCGCCAGGGGATTACATATGCAGCGATCTCCACTGTAACACTGGCTGACGTAGTTTCGGAGACCGCTCGTCGTTCTGTTATGTGTTCAGCCGCCAACGCTGAACATTTTGAACATTTACAGTAGCCATATGCCAAATTGAAGGTTGTACAACCGGTGTGTTCAATTATTGAATGTAAAATAAACACATAAGTAATACATTTCGTTCCTTAAAGTGTCTGTACAGTTTTCTGGCGGACTTAGTAGTATGAGATCTCACAGACTACATCTTAATATCGGATTGATTTCAGTTTGAAACGTAGTCAGTTTGTGTTTGAGTTGGTACACCCCACTTGGTGTTGTAGCGTTTGTACCTTTCTTCAGCCACTCGGGATTTTGAGTATACTGAATAATGATCGCGTACATATTAACATTGGGGTTGTTAGATGAAATGGTGAATGGAATTATTGTTCACGGTATTTTCGCTGTTCTAATCGATGTACTTTGTATTGCACAAAAATATTGACCAAGAATCTTCGACAATGTAAAAATATAAAGTATACGACATGAATAGATATTTCAATAAAGGCTATTGTAGACTTTATCTAGCGTAACTGAAAGATTTAAATTTATTCCCTAGTACTTCGGAATCATGATAGAAAGGAAATTCTCTTTTAGATCCATTTTGGAAGTGTAACACTTTATATAATAATTTAATTTACCAGCTGCTTTAAAAGCATACATATAACAATGGAGAATCTAAAACGTTGGATACCACATAACAAGAAAAGATGCAGTAGAACCTTCGTAATAAGGCAACCACTGTGTTGTAACTAACAAATTTTCTCGTGTGCAGAAACGATTGACACGACAAAAAAATGAGTGACATAAAAACAAGGGAAGAAAGAGTACGGAAAACAGTTAATGTACAGTTTTAGCGACATTTTATTGAAGAAGAAATAAAAATTTTGACTCAGTCAATGTCCAGACAGTACAGAAGTGGGAATTTTTAGTGCCCGAAAGTAAGAGATGGCTTAGTAGAGAGGAAGAGTGATACTTAGCGGCCATAGTGACCACCATGACCACCACCGCCACCGCCTCCATGGCCGCCGCCGCCGCCTCCGTGACCTCCGTGTCCACCACCACCGCCTCCGTGACCACCGCCTCCGTAGCCTCCGTGTCCACCACCACCGCCTCCGTGACCACCGCCTCCGTAGCCTCCGTGTCCACCACCGCCGCCTCCGTGTCCACCACCACCGCCTCCGTGACCACCGCCTCCATAACCTCCGTGACCGCCGCCGCCGCCTCCGTGACCGCCGCCTCCGTAGCCTCCGTGACCGCCGCCGCCGCCTCCGTGACCGCCGCCGCCGCCTCCGTGACCGCCGCCGCCTCCGTGACCACCGCCTCCATAACCTCCGTGACCGCCGCCTCCGCCCCCGTGACCGCCGCCTCCGTGGCCACCTCCGCCACCACCGTGACCACCGCCACCGCCTCCATGGCCGCCACCACCGCCTCCGTGGCCGCCGCCTCCGTAGCCGCCGTGTCCTCCGCCCCCGCCGCCCCCGTGCCCTCCGCCTCCGTAGCCTCCCGCGGCCACAGTCGCCACGAGCGCGGCGCCCAGGCACAGCGCCAGAAGCAGCCGCCTGCTAGAAGCCCGCGATCTCGCCATTGCTGCCGGAGTGACTGGAGACTTGTGTGATCAGTCGTCGCAGGACGACTGTGCTGCCTCGTCCAGCGCTCCCACACGTATTTATACTCGTGTCACGGACGGTTTCTCCGCATCTCGGCGTCTCGGTTGACTTCCTCGGCTTGCCGATCCGTCGCGATTTCGTTCTCGCAATCTTCTTACACGTAACCAGAAAGCACGTCTTGGTATAAGGTAATACACTGTATGATTTCTCTCAAGAGTAAACCACGTTTTGTTTTCTTTCCAAAAGTGGATCATAAAAGCAAATAAATTTTTATTTCTTCCTCAGTTATTTACTCTCGAATAATCTCGTTGTCGGCCGAACGTTAAGCTGTCGCCCCCCACTGCTACGTTAATTTGCCACTAGTTCACTTCGGTGCTCTGTGTATGGCTCCGATATAATCTTTTGTTTTGATTGCGTATTTAAAGGAATGTCAAAAAATTTTTAAGTTAAACAGTACATTCCAGATTTATTAAATGGTTTCAGTAGCTGTTTTATAACCAACCAACCAATTTCAAGAAGAAAGTTTATGAATAGTCAACAAAAATAGTTGTTAGTCAATTTTCTGATAGAGAATTAAGTGGCGCTTTAAAGTAAACGTTCTTCTTCGGCAAAGATCATTACTAAATGGGAGTGTAGGCTTTCTCAGATAATCTGACTCGTGAAATCTTGTTCGTGATAGCAGCCAAGTGACAAGGTCGACTTGAAGCAACGCTTCAACGAATTTCATTCTCCACATCATCAAGGAGGTCAATGTAAGGGGCACTTGAGGCTTGGTTGTTTCCCCTCCCCATGGAGATGTGCTGAGTTTAAATGAAGGTTGTCTCCGGTAATAGCATCAGATGTACAGTACCGTTTCAGCGATTTCCGTAGTCGTCATCTTCATACGGAGATTTCATCAATCATTAATAAATACTTTTTATCCACGAGTATACTTTCCTTTTTGTCTCACGATTCTACATCAAAATACTTAATGCTACTAATAGGAAGGTTGACCAACAAATATTTTAATGTTACAAACCAAATAACTGCTTCTACGCTTGGAGCTTATTACAGTTCTCACTAGCTAATTTATAGTGGGATGGAGGAAAGAATCGGTAATAGTTTATTGAAAGAAGCATCCCTGTAAACCACGGGTAGCCTAAATTGATGTTGACGGACGTTCAATTGAACGTCATTGTTACTGAAAACAGGTATTCCGTCTCTTTCTGTGACATAACTATTCTTGACTGACGGACAGGAAATTCTACTATTAAGCAAAAAAGCGAAGTCAAATTTGACGAGCAGCTAAACGTACGGGTGGTCATAATTACGAAAAGGCGTGTTTTTGACGGTTGAGAATTGGGAACTATGGTCTGTTGCGGCATTTGCTCAGCCACATATAGAAAAAATGGTATTTCTCATGTCACAGTTTAAACAGATTTTAAATTTTGCATGTGGAATGGTGCAAGTTGTAGCAGACAATAAAGAATTTTGCACGGGCTCCGTAATGACTCCCAGACACGGGCATAGTACATAATACTATTCTTTATCAACAAAAAAACAGAGAAATGCAGTATGATACCTGAAATATTGATCTTATTCTGAATAGACAAAGAAGGCTAATTTGACTGCAGAGACAATGGTTATTCGAATATTGAAATCGTATAATATACTGTAGTGTACATATTTTGAGACTTAATATTTTCTTTATAATTTTGCAATTTGTATGCGCTACGATATCACACTTATATTAACCTGAGACTGAAATACTGTCAGAAATTAAAACGTCAGAACTAGTGCAACGTCAGCATCAGAAATGCGTCTGTTTGAGGTTCAATTGCAGGCCAAGTGTTGCCACTACGTAAATTTGACATAAACCGCCTTTTCGGGCGTACGCTTGCTTTCTATTATGTGGACTTTAATACGGTCTGTTACACTGTGACAAGGTAATATGTAAGTTACATAGTACCATACACCTGAATTTAATCAGTAAGCACCACCGGTAGGAATGAAACTGGAAAACATCCTTAGATTAAACAGGAACTTCAGCTTATATAAGATAAATGCGCAATACTGTGGTTGATAGTTGTGACCTGAGCCAATAACAGCTGAAATGCAATGGTACATTCACTATATATACGAATTTAATCAGACTCTCTCACAGGCCCGAGCGTCGAATTTGTTGGTCTTATGTCGAATCTACTGGGTACGTTGATTCAGAGTCTGCGTTTTTGTGTGTAAATCTGCAGTTTAAGGAATTCTCGTATAAAACATTTATGAAGATGTTAATTTGAACTTTCGAGTGGGCCGTTCTCGGTCACTGTGACTCAGTCTGAGGAACAGGTAGGCAATAAGCCATTGTTTCGACTGAATAGCATCAGCTGATCCGATCTTGCTGAAAAATTGAATTCACAATGCTTATTCGATACAGTGAAATTGTGGAATCCATATATTCATTATACTCAATCAGATCATACACAGTTGCCTTTTTCGGCATTGTCCGAGTTTTGTGCGAAGTCCATGTATACCTCTCGCCTTTATTATGTGTTTGCCGTCAGTACATTTTCCGCCGTTTTTCAACTCTCCACGACAGAGAACAAGCGGTATCATATGCAACTATAAGAATTCAGTCAGTTTAATATCACAGACAATGATGGATATTACGGTCCACACACTTAAACACTCTTATACCTACTTGTTTTGTAAATAAAACCGCCTTTTCTTGCTGCAACTTAATTTACTTTTCCCAGTCGCGTTTCGCCTTTTTCTTACTCTAAAGCATCTTCAGTGGGATCTATAACGGTACAGTTTTGTTATTTTTAGATTATCAAACAGTTCACTTCGCGAATTTTTATGTAAATAAGTAATTACTGACAACACGGCGTTCCGTATTACCCTCCTGAACCCACCGATTCCATATTCTGCTAACATTCATTGGATCTCGACCAACGCGAGCAGAAATGTCGCGATACGATCAACCGCAATCGCGATAGGCTACAATCCGACCTTTATCAAAGTCGAAAAAATGATGGTACGCATTTCTCCTCCTTACACAAGGCATCACAACGTTTCACCAGGCAACGCCGGTCAACTGCTGTTTGTGTATGAGAAATCGGTTGGAAACTTTCCTCATGTCAGCACGTTGTAGGTGTCGCCACCGGTGCCAACCTTGTGTGAATGCACTGAAAAGTTAATAATTTGCATATCACAGCATCTTCTTCCTGTCGGTTAAATTTCGCGTCTGTAGCACGTCATCTTCGTGGTGTAGCAAATTTAATGGCCAGTAGTGTATTTAGATGTCCCACTCACTGCTCAGTATTGTGCTGTCATGCTGCCATGAAAATGAAGTATCTAGTCCGATAAGTACCCACAAGTATGGAGAAGAAGAGTTGACACCATTCTTATCCAGTTGTGAAATTTACAATTCAGTAATTTATTCTCTTATCAGTTTCGTTCAGTTACATTTTTCAACTATTTAACAACTCACGTACACTTTGTCGAAAATAAGAGGAACAGAGAGCATATAAACCAACTGTGCTACACATATTTAGATTTGTTACTCAGAACTCAGTGTTATACCTCCGTAAAAATGAAGCAGCCAATCAGCAGCTTCCTACAAGTAGGAGCGAGGGGTACATGGTATTCTCACTCTGTCGCGATGACAGCTACGTAACTGTCTGACATGCAAGTTGGAATAGGCAAATGCTTCACTTGTCTGTCTGCCATGCAAGTTCAAATAGTCATGAGAGGTATGGATGGCAATAAAACTACGAAGATACATAGATTAATATATTATGGAAATTTTTGGTTATTTTTTCGTAACAGATCAATTGCATCTATTTCGCGAATATTACCAGTGTGTTTCAATTGCGTTTTTATAATACGTCTGTAGCCAGTCTGCTACTTTTTCATCTTAATACATCTATGACATATAGTTACAGTTTCAGTTACGTGTACCATTACATCTTTCCTGCATCTATAACATGGTGATTACAATTTCAGTTTACATCTTTTCTACGTATAGAACATGTAGGCTACAATTTCAGTACATTATATTTACAAGCAGTCTTTTTATTGTTAAATCAGTTTTAAATCACCTCCTGTTGTACACATAGCTGATGGCTAGCCACCACGCTACTATGCTCACTTTATCACCGAGTATGACTCGGTTATCATGACATCAACTTATATTGCTTTACATCAGAAACTGTAAGTAATTTGGATCGAATAGTGTACTGAATAATCTGTCAACATTAATTAATACACATTTTCGATAATCATCAGTGCTTAATTTCTTAGCTGATACTTTATTCTTAAATGTCCTTCTTAAAGGCACAAGATTTCTTAACGGATTTTTCCAACAATTTTAAAGCAGATGTACAATTATAGCACTGACGATATAGTTTGACTCTGAGTGTCGTAGAAGGCATCACGCAGGTAGCAGCTTTGAAACGAGGAGAAGCAGATGACCAAAGAATAACAATATGGTGACCCAGTAGCTGTTGTCACACAGTACCGTCTTGGACATCTCAGATCACAACAATTCCCGGACACCTTTAGAAGTGTCAGCTTGCCAAACTAGAGCCTACAGTTGATCAGGAGTACGCGGCCTGGTATGTGGGTGCGATGTGAGATGGTGCGACAACGGGCAGAAGACGACGATTTTAATGCAAGACAAAGACCTATAGTCCAATGCGTTTTTATTGTAGTTTATTTTATCAATACTGGAAACGTGTTGGTAGAGTTTTTAGATTTTTAACCTCATGAGCTGAGTTTGACACTCTGATGATTGTAGCGCTGTCTCTCGAAACATGTTGTGTGTGGTACATAAAAGACTCGAATACTACCAGTTACACTGTTGAACAACCATTTTGCATCTGGTGTTTGTTGTATCAATCCCCATGCATTTTTCGTTGTAAAACCACAATGTATCCTGAGAAACGTGGTGCAACATACGGTTTTCGAGATATTTATAATTATGTACTTTGTTTGACATTTTCATTCAGCAACTTTTGTAGTCCTGTCTTCCTCAGTTGCGTGTAATATTACGGTATATTGATAATTTTTACCTATGTACCGTCTGACAGCAACTGAATAAAATATAATTTTAGTGCCATACGCGTTTCGCCTTTATTTTCTGCAAGGCATCATCAGAGGCCTGGAATATGTTTTTGCTATTTAATTTACATTTTTGTCACTGTGCCTATAGGTTGTTTATAACACAGCGACAAAAATGTAAATTAAATAGCAAACATATGTACATATACCAGGCCACTGATGACGCCTTGGAGAAAATAAAGGCGAAACGCGTATGGCACTAAAATTGTGTTTTATTCAGTTGCTGTCAGACGGTCCGTAAGTAAAAATTATCAATATACCATAATTTTCAATTAGGTTTGCTAGTTTATTTCTTTGTTTGTTCATATTATAAAAAGTATCATTACGAAGTAACATAAGGCGTTATACAGTGTCAGTTTTAAGAAAGAGGCAGGTAAGTATCATTTGCCAGAATCTTTTGAGTTAGTAATATTAGTCTGTATGAAGGTGGTTTATATTAAAATGTTCTTACGTCCACGGATGTCTTCGTTAAGCAATTAAGGTAAATTTTGTTTTTTTTGTGCGGTATAGTTATTGTAACATTGGATTTTGCTTTATCTGTAATATTTAGTTTTGTTGTGCTGTTTGCAATGCCAGACGCAACGCAGTTACACATATTTTTCAAGATTTTTCTAGTGTTGATTTCTGTGTCTGTGGAACATCCAAGACATGAAAAACCACTGTAATGTGAAGGAGTGGTATATGAGAAAAATGTATATTGCTGGAAAGGAAAATGTTAAGATCAAACTTTTAATTATTACAAGTAAATTCATGTTACCTCTGCTTCGTATTAAGTTAAGCCCGATGAAGAATCTTGCAGTGGCTCTTCATAAACAAGATGAAGCTTTCACACATTGGAAAGGAGTTTTTCCCAAGATAGGTGAGGTCAAATCAAAAGAAACAGTTTTTATCGCATTACAATTAAGAAAATTAATGGAAGATGAAACCTTTGTTGCTAAATGCACGAATGTGGAGCTACGCGCTTGGACTTCCTTAAAATTAACTGTTCATGACTTTTTGGGAAACAAATGGAAGAGAATTATTAGTGCTCCAGCTGTAAGAGAACTACAAAGACTGAGACGTAGAATATTAAAAAAATGCCCTTTTTACTTTCGCACTTAGATTTTCGCCGCTGTTAGCAATGAATAGGGTGAAGTATTGCACCAAGGTGTTCTTACAATGGGACATTGTTAACAAGAAGCCCTTCAGTGACGGACATTAGCTTTGGCCAGTGAGACCGATAGACGCTTTCCAAAAGAAAAGCATCCTCATTCCATTTCTCGAAATAAATTGACATTAGATTTTGTAATACATTTCTAATTACCATGACTGTTTGGATGGTATATGTGACTTTTCATACAATGTGATGACTATTTTGATGTTTCATGCAGGTGTTCAAATAATTTTCAGATTATGTGTGTCATATTTTGGTTTTATTTATGTTCAACGCCTACTGGAAATAAAACCAATAAGATTTCATTAATATCTGGTCTCACACAAATTTGACAGGCAAGAGAAATCTGATTTCACATCTGAATTCTGTGGTCCGAAGCTAGGAAAATCTATACACTTAGAAACCACATGTAGAAAAAATTCTAATTTCTTGGCCAGTGATTACTGGTAAACATTCCGCAGTTTGAGCAGTTGTTTTATTAGAAATCACTTCATATAGTCTATCTTGTATATATCCAGTTAGTTAAGTTTTTTTTGTTCTTATTTTATTCTCCATCCGCCACATGGGCAGTGGGTGGGCTATCAGCGGATACAATTTGCCGTTCTTCAGCCATATGAGTGTAAAGTTTCAATAAAATAATATAAAAGCTGGGCATGGTGTTGACAGAAATAAACGTTTTGTACAATAAAAGGGCAGAGCGTCAGTTGCACTACAGCATAAAAGGTTGTTTTAGTGATTAATTAAAATACAGACGCAGATGAATGGAAACATGTGTCACTCACGAATATATAAAAACAGATAGACAGTTGCAGAAGGTTAAATGGAAAGGCCGGTGTGTTGACTGATTACAATAGATACATAAATGTGTGAAGAGATGAGTGGATGTAGACTGCCAGGGATAAATGTGTCATAGGACGTGTCATTTAAAGATAGTGCAAAGAGGGAGTTTGCGCAGGAGGAAGTTTGGAAGAAGGTTGGGGGAGGGTGGAGGGGGATGTGCTTCCAAACCGAGACTTAGGAAATGGGCGGAGAGGATTGGTGGGGAAGGAAGCTCTGACAAGAGGAGGTGGTAGGAATCTCGTAGATCTGGTACGGTAGGAGTATATCAGCATGGATTTCATGGCCAGGTAAGGGAGGGTGATTTAAGTTTCTTTGGGAAACAAAGTGGAGGGTGTGGAAGTGCATTAGCTAAGTTCTTTGTCCTTACGTAATTATATGTGTATGGTTATTGCTGTAATCACATTTGAACACATTACTTCTCCAAATTTTTTGAAGGAAACACGTAAGTGCACTGCTGACCATCAAATATGAAACACCATAAAGACAGGATAAAACAAATCACAAACTAGTTTGAAGTGTAGTACATGCTTGAATATGCGTATGATGAGCATTTCACTACAGAGCCCCAAAACAGGTATGAGTAACGCCATCTGCTGCAGCATGTTGTTCCCCGACATTGCTGCTAGTATTGGTAGAGATACTACGATTGTCCTGTGAATATGGTATCGATGGGTTCAGGACAGCCATACTCAGCGCCATGCATGATCTCAACTGCCACAAGTGACGAACGCCCGAGAAGGCAATCACATTGTTCGCTTGCTGTGCAGTACCGTAAAGCCCCATCACGTACAATGAGTCACGAAACGGAGTTTTTACAGTAAGACAAGTATCCACACGGACAGAGCAACGACGCTTGGAGCAGCACAAACTGTCAATATTGCGATCGACCTTACAACTTCTCTTGGCGCGGCAGTAGAAAGGGGATGACATGGTGGTGTGCCAAATGCGAACAGTCGGGACACGAGTGTATAACATTTACGGTTAACTGGCTCTGAGCTGAGACCTGCCAAACCTTAAACATGCAGTTGTTCTATTGGGAGACAGTCATTCCAGCGAAAAATACAGTACATGAAAACTGTAATGTTGTGCAATACGGGATAAACTCAACTGGGCGACGTCTGCTGCATCGTGAACACGCAGTGGGTTCGTAGACTAACACTTGAAACGACTAACAATACGTTTCCCGTCGCTCATTTGCTGTCCAGGGCAATCTCACATACGGAAGTTTCCTGTTCTATCCCTTTGAGTGGCTAGTTTTCGAAAACATAGACTCGAGGACGGTCTGACGACAGACGTTGCGAGAGCAGTCTGGTAGTGGTCGCGTCCAGTGAAAGAAGTGTATAACACGAGCTCGTAGATTCAGTTAGGCAAGTTAATCAGTACAATGACGATTAACGATCGTTGAAATATATTTGAAGGGTGTAGGTTCAGATGGCTCTGAGCACTATGGGACTCAACTTCTCAGGTCATTAGTCCCCTAGAACTTAGAACTAGTTAAACCTAACTAACCTAAGGACATCACACACATCCATGCCCGAGGCAGGATTCGAACCTGCGACCGTAGCGGTCTCGCGGTTCCAGGCTGCAGCGCCTAGAACCGCACGGCCATTTCGGCCGGCGGGTGTAGGTATGTGCTGTGAATAGTACTTATTTCAAAATCGTGTTTGACTTCAAATGAGTGGAAGTTTCTCATAGTGACTGGAATATGTCTGATGCACATTCCATAAGGTTGTTTCTCGTGTTCAATGTCCTTAAAATGTTTGAATATTCATCACCAATAGCCAATCAGTTTGTTAATCATTTGTAGCCACCTTCATTGCAGTGCTGTCAACAGACTAACGAATATGTGATATCTTCTGCTTAGAGGATACACGTGTTGAACATGGTAGGTAGGTGGAAGTGTGCCTAAAGTGTGTCTGAAATGTACATGTCCAGTTGAAATGTCTGGCTCTTTTTGGAAGAAACTTCGAAAGGGTTTATTTCATGTGCTGTCAGTTAATCTTTGAACACGAGTTCCACTTCTGCGGTGAACGTACCTTTGCGTGGCTACACTAAGAAGAACGAACGTTGGCAGATTACATTCGGTATTATCATACGGGCCAAATACCTGGCGTCATGGTGTAGAGTACGCAATACGATCATCTATGGCTTGCATAGCTGGTGATACGGACAGGAGTCGTTAATTTCTGAGACATTAGGGCTAGTGGCTATTCCCTTTCCTCGAGGTCCCTGTGACGTTAGTTTTCGACAACAGAACGCAAGACCGCACGTTTCCACTGTTGTCCTGACCTGCCTCGATACAGCGTATGTTTGACTGTTTATAACACTGTCACTCACTATAGTGTTACCCTCTGGGAGGATGTCGAGTTTTGAACGCGTGTTTGTCTAGTGGATCGGACAGTAATTTTGTATATACTGCAGTTAATAGAAAACTAAACAGGCTTTACTTTGGGGTTAATGAAAGTAGAAAAGTTCATACAAATGAAAAAATAAACGGTAGCCAGGCTAATTAGGCATATTAATTTGGAACATTAAGTTTAAGAAAATTGAATATGAGTTCTTGAAGTGTCTTTCATTAAGATTTCCTTCGAATAGCACGAAAACAGGGCGATCTTTGTTGTGGGTAGCAGTAGTTACCGTTAATGCACCAACTACTAATCATAGAAAGCTAGATACTGCCCAACTCTTATAATAACAGTTACAATCACTATCATTACATGATTCAGTACTGAGATGTTACTGAAGGATACACTGAAACAAAGTTGGGCAAGAAAAGATTTCTGACTTAACTGACATACAAATACCACAAATAAAATTAAATAATACTACATATACACCTTTTATACTCCAACGTATTTAGTAATGATTATATTCCAAATATCTTTCTAATATGAAAAGAATATGGTGAGGACCCATAAACTGATACTGACTCAATAGGCAACTCTATGATTGTTTCAGAAGGAAAGTTCAATTAAACCAAAGTTAATTCTTAGCCCCACTTGGAATAATTTATGTTTTCATCCTTTAAAGCAATTTATTCAACATTGAGATCGATTAACCTAAAAAAAAATCTTTCATGATAGCAATCAAGAATAAATTACGTTTCAAATAAGTTTAATACATGTGCCTTTTTCATCACCTGTGAAGCAGGAATTTTAGAAAGTAACATTTATACACTCTGGCACTGAATTTTTGCACTATTTTGATGGAAAGAGGTTACTAGGTTTTCTGTACACTTAGGATGGGATCCTGCATCGGTTCATGATTAGGATGACGTTAGGGTTCAAACAAATGTTTATAGCACTTGGATTATTATTGAAAAAAAACGCAAATTATCTGGTCCTTGCTATAATACATATCTGTGTAACTAAGTTGGTGGAGCAGTGGCGAAGTAGTGGTGACAAGCGATGTGGCGGCTAACTGTACTCACGGCTCTTGATGTTGAATGTTCTTTATAATTTCTTCTTGGCGACGGATTTGTATCGTATTAGAGCCTTAGAGCCATTCCTTATTGCCAAGAGCACCATGCAGTAACCAAATCCACATCCGAGTCAAAATTCCATACAAAACGCATTCCAAATGCCTCCCTTGGCACCCTCTATGTTTACTGTACAACGGCAAGCCACTGAATGCGTACCGTTCCCTCAAAGGAACCGTTCAGATCTACCGCCAAAACAACCTTTTACCTTGCGCCAAGCCACTTCCGTTGCGGAGGGGCTTCCCTACAGCCTTTATATTTCACAATACAAGTTCCCTAAGCATGAACCAGCTTCAAATATACAAAATTTTCTTGGTGAAGATACATATTTTATAAAATTTCAGTATTTTAAATATCATCTATCTTTTTTCATACATACATTACAAACATTAAATTTCTTGACACAAATCAATAAGCTTAACTAACAAAGAACAAACATTTCATAATCATATATACACATTTACATACTATAAACCTACTTACAACCGATATTGGTGTTATATGTTGCCCTGGCAAAGACGTTTTTCAGGTCCCTCACTCGCTGAAGACATCCTGTCATAGGTTGCCGAGTTACTGGCACGCCACCACTCGACACCCAATACGACTAAGGAACTCTGGCGTAGAACTGTAGCAGCACGATGTGACGCACCTGCATCTGTCATTCAGGATCAGGTCAATACCATGCCCACCCAGGTTGTAAGATGGTTATAATTTCGCTCCTTACAAGCACTCATCTACATACTTTGCCGTATTTAAAACCCGGAATTAGATATCATTTGATAGGTTGCACATCGTATATATGAATATTTCAAGAAGACTGGCATTGTGGCGTACACCTTGTAAATAGTTGTTAACGCTTACTGCATGAAAGCTTATGTATCGTCTTTCTTATCAAAACAGCGTAACGGAAGATTGGTCTACTTAACACGGGAAGTATCCCAAGACGGACGGTCAGGGCACCTGAGCGCTGAAGCGCAATACAGCAGCGGCCGGCCAGTGTTGTAGCGGGGCTGGAAGGATAACCAGACAATACTTTGGAAAGTCTGAAAATCTTGAACGCCACAGAGAAGAACGAGGAAGCAGGCTGGGTAATTTCAGGTGATTTTTACTCTGAGAAGCGTACCATTGTATGAATTCCTAATTAACGGGTGTAGGTATTTCTTCGCAGACTTTCAGTGCTTGACGACAGAAGTCTAAAATATGGTGGGTCGGCGTTCAAATGGTTCAAATTAAGCACTATGGGATTTAACATCTGAGGTCATCAGTCCCCTAAACTTAGAACTACTTAAACCTAACTAACCTAACGACATCACACACATCCAAGGCCAAGGCAGGATTCGAACCTGCGACTGTAGCAGCCCCGTGGTTCCGGAGAGAAGCGCCTAGAACCGCTAGAACACAGCGACCGGTCGCTGGGTTGGCGTTCAGATGAATCTGTACAGAGGGAGAATATTCCGTGGTTTCGAGATTACGACTCGCCTTCTTCAGTTACGAGGGAGGGGAGCCGAGCTTTGCTGGGAAGCCAGCAGTGGAGAGAAAGAAGTCTTCTATTTGAGCACCCGTGTTTGCTGGCGCTCAGTATCAGCTTTTGTTTGTACAGATGGACTTGATGTCTTTGCTTTCAGGAGGTTTTGTAGTTATTGAACAGTTAGGCACTGTATTGCTGCGAAATTATATAATTCTGGACTTCGCCTCCGGGTAGGGAGTCGTCATTGAGTACGCCGTGTTCAGTAATTGAGAGCACTTCTTCTGCCTGTACTCACGTTGAGACGTTACCTGAACTCCGTCCTTGTGGCTGCGGGTTTTCGTTTCTCGTCTGTAGAACACAGAGAGGAGAAGACAGTATAAGATTATACTTGTCAGAGGACCGTCTTCTGCCATCCTAGTGTTTGAATGAGTTGTTTTTATATTTTGTGGCTGGAGTTCTTCCGTAGTCGCAGACGTGTACGAGAACCATCACTCCGACGTACCGGACGCAGTACATACCGTGATATTGCTGATTGCTTCGGCTTATCAGGACTATAAAGCTAAACAGCTGTGATCACGTAACTTTTATTTTCACTAAGGTGGCACACCGCTGTAGATCATCTTTGAAAGTAGTGTCTGCTAGTGTTTGGTATGCAGATGATGTCAGTCACCTCGCGTTATTTGTTTAAGATAGCGCAGCCATAAAAAGGGGCAGACTTGGGCAGTTGATCAGTAATGTAAGTTAGGAAATTCATTTGTGTCTCTTTATGTCCATTGGACATCGATATATAATCATTTGTGATATATAAAAAGCTTTCAATCTACAATAAATGTATAAGCAGAAACAGCATTTATTATTTTGTAGTTACTAGTCCCCTCAATCATTCATTTATGTTTATGTTGTCATTTATATGTTGAAGATCAAGAAGGAGGAGATAATTTCGCCAATAAGAAAAAATGGTTCAAATGGCTCTGAGCACTATGGGACTTAACATCTGAGGTCATCAGTCCCCTAGAACTTAGAACTACTTAAACCTAACTAACCTCAGGACATCACCACCGAGCGAGGTGGCGCAGTGCTTAGACACTGGACTTGCATTCGGGAGGACGACAGTTCAATCCCGCGTCCGGCCATCCTAATTTAGGTTTTCCGTGATTTCCCTAAATCGCTCCAGGTAAATTCCGGGATGGTTCCTTTGAAAGGACACAGCCGACCTCCTTCCCCATCCTTCTCTAAACCGATGAGATGGATGACCTCACTGTATGGTCTCCTCCCCCAAACACCCCAACCCCAACCCCTCAGGACATCACCCACATCCATGCCCGAGGCAGGATTCGAACTTGCGACGGAAGCGGTAGCGCGGTTCCAGACTGAAGCGCCTAGAACCGCTCTTCCACAGCGGCCGGCTCGCCATTAAGACATCCTAAGATCTGCTTCAGGGGGCTAGTCAGACAGGGCCAAATCTTTATTTTTGCATTCAGTATTTTCTGTTGTGTACATTGACTTTACACCACCCAGGAGTAGCATCTTGGATATGGCTTACCCTGGCAGGATGCTACTTAGAGTCTTTTGATAAGTGGTTTCAAACCTCCGCAATTTTCAAATTTTTTCCCCATTTTTTAATGTTTAGATGTGATTGATAGTGATCATCAGCTAGCGTGTATAGTTTGCAGTGGTAAAGTCTCGCGATAACTTTAAAACTAACATTTCTGTACATTTTTGTACTTATTTTCAGATTTTTTGCACTTAAGCTGCTGGATGCAATTAATTGGTATTAATGTTATGTCGTTTGTCGTTGCATTTTGTTTGTATTGTAACGACACTGCTCGTTCACGACGTTTCCATTAGTTTAGCTTCTTTGTTGTAGATATTTTATCTTGCGTGCCCGTTACATAATAACTGTGGATAGTGTAAATTGTGTGTACTCTTAAGAGAGAACTGGTATCAGGGGTCACTCCATGATAATTAGAGCGAAAGCGCACTTAGTAGCACAACAGTATTTGTAACATTATAGAAGTGGTAGATACACGGGGTAATCAAGAAAGCCTGTGGAATGAAAAAGAGTTAGCTTTGTTAGCAGCACAAGGCAAAGGTGAGGTGAATACAAATTATGTAACCTTTCGAGGATGATATACACAGTCAAGCCCGTGGTGGGGAATCTATTAGGGAAGAAGAGGAACAGAGACAGACTGAGGCAATCGTAAAGATGCGGGAAGATAATATAGTGAGTCCAAGTGAACGTGGGACAACTAAGAACCGTGTTAGATAGCCGTCAGTGACATCGTCACGAGGCAGCATATCAAGGGCGCGAGGTGATGACTTTTTTGAATAACAAGAATTGGAAAGGGAATAGGGCAGAAGATCACCTAAGAGTAGAGGAAGAGAAAGTCACCATAGGAGGGAAGTTTTAGATAACACAGGTGTGTTGGACATCCTTGCATACCTAAAAGCAGTGGGAAGTGAAATGGGAAATAAAATTCAAAAGGTCAGCTCCGAATAGGGAAGTGAAATGAGAAGTAAAATTCTAAAGGTCAGCTCTGAATTGACAAGCCAAACAAAAAAAGGGAATGATGAAGTACGCTCTGAAATGGGAAGTAAAATTTAAAACATTAGTGTCGAGATTCACTCGATAAAACATGAAACGAGGGAAGTGAAAAATGAGGTCAGTAGAACTGCGAATGAGGCACGGTTACTAGCGAGGGGTACAAATCGGTTTGCTCTTCAAACATCAGAGAAGACAGAAAATACGACAATGATAGGTAGAGGTGCATTAACGAAGTTGCAGAGGCGTTTGAAACAAATAGAAATAACGCAGCTGCAAAAGACAGAAATTGCGCCAAAGAAGGCATTGACCGCGGAGCTCTCACAATTTAAACAAAAGATAGAAAGCGAAATTAAGCAATTATCTCAGGAAGTCAGGTCGCAACCATGGTAAAAATCACATCTCAGAAAAGAAATAGTAGGCGATTTGCAAATAACAGAAACCGAAAGAGCCAGTTCAATCTCAGCACGCTCATGTCCAAGCCCAGACGATACTAGAATGTGCTCGAATGTAAGAGTTGCTCGTCAACTACAGACTAAAGCGTATCTGCAGAGCAACGAAATATCGATAGAGGGTAATGTTTTACACCGAAAAACTTTTATTGAACAATTTGATTTATCATTACCTCCTCACTGGCCTCTGATGTACAAACTGGACATCGTATGTTCTCATATCGAGGGAACATCTGCCGAATGCGTGCGGAACAGTGCACAAACGTGCACGTCATACGAAGAGTTTCGTAACGCATTTTTAAGCAAATACTGGTCCACGGAGACACAGGACAGGATCAAACAGGAAACAATGATGAGCAGAGAGTTGGAGAGTTCAGGGTTCCATTGACCGGTGAAGTATTTCGAAAACTTGACCAAGAAAAATCAGTATTTGGACGACCTGTGCCCCACCGGCGGAGATCATAAGGTTGTGTTACATGAAGTTGCTAATTTCCTTCCAGCAAACGCTCGTCGGCCGATGTGGAAGTGATGTAGAAGGATTCTAGGGTATCCTAAGAGAGTTGGAGTTTGCTTTCAACGAGCAGCAGGCGCAAGAAAAACGTAGTCACAGACGTGCAAAGTGAAAGAAGGGAGAACAACGGAGGGAATAATAAAGGCAAACATGGACCATAGATATTTTAGTGGGAACAGTCTACAATGTATAAGAACTTTAGCAGAGAATATAGGCAACAAAATGAATGCAGATGGGAGCCACAAAATAATGGCGCATCTCGGGGCGACAATAGAGAAACTCGTCAACGGTCGGACCAAGGATGGGGTGGAATGAATAACAACAGGAATCGAGAATAATCAGTTGAAATTACACCACCTAAACATGGTAGAGTACGCCAAAATGACAGAAAGTGAACAATGACTGGGCCAGACGACGGGCACTAGTTAAAATGTGCCCTTAAACCATGTCGGAAGTAATAACATAAATATTATAGAATATCCTCATATATGAGGGAGATATATTAGGAGAGGGAGATATATACTGAAGATTAGATGGGTAGATCACAAAACTAATGAGGAGGTATTGAATAGGATTGGGGAGAAGAGAAGTTTGTGGCACAACTTGATTAGAAGAAGGGATCGGTTGGTTGGACATGTTCTGAGGCATCAAGGGATCACCAATTTAGTACTGGAGGGCAGCGTGGAGGGTAAAAATCGTAGAGGGAAACCAAGAGATGAATACACTAAGCAGATTCAAAAGGATGTAGGTTGCAGTAGGTACCGGGAGATGAAGAAGCTTGCACAGGATAGAGTAGCATGGAGAGCTGCATGAAACCAGTCTCAGGACTGAAGACAACGAGGGAGATATTACTCGAAGAAAAGGAAACGTTACCCAAACAGGAAATCTATCCAGTGGTAAAAGTGCAAATTGGAGAAATTACGGGTGCTGCTACAATAGACAGTGGAAGTGAACTCTCAGCTATTTCAGATGGCTGTTCGCTAAATGCAAGGATTCAGTTAATCCACCGATGCTCACAGTACAAAAAAACAAAGGTACGAGGTGCGTTAGTTGGAAAGGTTATGAAAATATCGCAACAAGCACTTCTAGATTTTGAATGCCAAGGACACCAGATGACTGCAAATCAGTTTATAACACCTAAACTAACAGCTGATATAATAATCGATGTAGATTTTCTTTCAGCGCAGAAATCTATCATTGATCTAGGAAGAGGGGAGTTAACGATAGGGAAAGAGAAAAAAAAAAAGAAAAATCAGATTTGATGAGAAGAAAATAAAAACCCAAATCCTGGCTAGCTGTTTAAAACTACAATTCACGGACCAACATAACGTTCAGAGGGAAGATAATATAAAAAATTATGAGAATAGATCAGAGTTCAAGTCAGAATGTGAGCGGGTTAATAAAATTAACGGTAAGATTGATTCGAAACTCGAGAATCTGGAAAATATATAATATGGACAGGCAAGGATTGGAGCTTGTACTCAATAATAACGCAAAGGTCTTCTTACCTAAAACCGGATGCATTAAGGGGTAGCAACATAAATTTGAAGTAAAGAAATATAGACCATTTCAGGTACCTCCTTATGCCATCCATGGTCATACTGGGAAAGGGTTCTCGGTGAGCTGCGAAGACGAAGGCGTAATTGAGGCCACGTGATCTGCGTGTAACAGTCCATTACGCATAGTAGACAAAAAGGGCGGTG
Organism: Schistocerca americana; assembly: GCF_021461395.2. NCBI lineage: Eukaryota > Metazoa > Arthropoda > Insecta > Orthoptera > Acrididae > Schistocerca > Schistocerca americana. Next base: position 673,981,187 of record NC_060122.1, read on the forward strand.
AAATTCGACTGGTGTTAGACTCATTCCAAATAAATACCATTATTGTGCCAGAGACGCATCGCCCTGTAAGGCTTGAGGAGCTCCTTCAAAGATTTCACGAGGTGCTTTCCTCACTTGAATTGCGATCGAGTTTTTGGTAGAGAGATCTCGATCCTGATTGTCGAAAACACACGGCCTTTATTGCCTTCGGAAGGTGTTTTCAATTCAAAAGGATACCTTTTAGATTGAACATATCTTCAACTGCATTTATCAGAGGTTCTAGCCAAATAAAGAGTGAATAGTTAAAAGAGAAGATCACGTGCTATGTAGACGATATATTGATAGCAGAAAATACCTGGCAGAGACATAGGAACCTCTTAGAGGAAGTGTTATGGAGTTTGGAAAGGTATGGGGTGACTGTAAATATTGATAAGTCTTGCTTTGTGAGCAGTAGGGTTAGCGTTGTGGGACACTTGATAACAGGAGGAGTGATTAGTCCTGACCCGGAGAGGATGGCAGCAACTGCAAAGTTTGGCACTCCTACAACCAGAAAACAACTGAGAGTGTTTCTAGGGATAATAAATTTTTATAAAATGTTTATATTTGTGGAAACATTAGCTAGTCCCCGACTCTGCCAATTCACGGGAAAAGGAACATCCTGGGTGTGGGATGAGTGCCGGCCGGTGTGGCCGTGGGGTTCTAGGAGCGTCAGTCTGGAACCGCGAGACCACTACGGTCGCAGGTTCGAATCCTGTCTCGGGCATGGATGTGTGTGATGTCCTTAGGTTAGTTAGGTTTAAGTAGTTCTAAGTTCTAGGGGACTGATGACCTAAGATGTTAAGTCCCATAGTGCTCAGAACCATTTGAACCATTTTTTTTTTTTGTGGGATGAGAGTGCAGACAAAGAATTCAATAATTTGAAGGTGGCACTCATCAATGCTCCTATTTTATCACATCCTGACTTATCAAAGGATTTTTGTTTGGCCACGCAGGCATTACGAATACTGGTTTGGGAGTTATGTTGTTTCAGGTGTTGTTTGAACAAGACGGCAAATTAGTTCAAGACCAATCGCCTTTGGTAGCAGGGTACTATCCAAAAGTGAAAGGAATAACTCTGTTACTGAAGCCCTTGCAATAGTATAGGGATTTAAAAAGCTTAGATATTTCCTGTTCGGTAGCAAAACAAAAGTCTATACGGACCATAGGGCCCTAGAATTTCTCCTAACAGCCAAACTTCCACATGGAAGACTAGCAATATGGGTAGCTGTGGTTCAAGGATACCAGTCTTCAACAGTCTATGTGCCTGGTCCTACAAACGTCATTGCTGACGCCCTGTCCCGCTCCCCTATTGGTATAACAGAAGAGACGGCTGAAGCGTAAGATCAAGAGCACTTTCCGTTGTTGTACCTCAAAAGGACTGCTTTTGAAAACTTTGTCACTGTAACGATGCGGAATATCCAGAATGAGTAGGACAAAGACCCAGATTTAGTCAAAATGAAGGAAAAATGGAAGGATCGGACGCAGGCCCGCATAAGACAGCACTACCTCTTGAGGAAAGGGATTCTATTTCATAGGGCAAATGTTGTGGGTGGTGTACATACCAAATGAGATAATAAATAAGCTTATATATTATACACACCTAAATTACACACATTTCGGTCCACGAAAATGTTTTCTGAACATGTGGAATGTCTGCTATTTTAAAAACATTGAGGAACCTATAAGGAAAGTTCTAGCCATCTGTAAAAACTGCCAAAATGCGAAATCCAAATTGTATGGACGCAGACTCCTTTATACCCAATTATTGGGGTTGTTTAGACTGTTTTTTGGGGAGGAGACCAAACAGCAAGGGCATCGGTCTCATCGGATTTGGGAAGGATGGGGGAGGAAGTCGGCGCTTTTAAAGGACCATCGCGGCATTAACCTGGAACGATTTAGGGAAATCACAGACAACTTAAATCAGTATGGCCGGACGCTGGATTAAACCGTCATCCTCCCGAATGCAAGTTCAGTGTGCTAACCACTGCGCTACCTCCCTCAGTGATACTCAGTTATACCTAAGAAACTAAGGCATATGGCAGCGACGCATTTAATGAGACCATTACCCAATACACCGAGGGGCCATCAATATTTATTAGTAGTATTGGAGCTGGCATCCAAATTTGTAGCGTTGACACCGCTACAAAAGGCGACTGGTGCAACTGTGAGTAGAGCCTTGTGCAGAGACTTCATAAACCAAGTGGGAACTGTAGATTGCAATCTCAGATAAGGGACCTCAACATAAATGTGAGGTATGGAAAAGAACACTAAAAAGGTATAAAATAAAGCCCATATTTATTAGTAGATTTCATCCAAGTTCGAACTCAGCAGAAAGAACGATGAAAGATTTGGGTAATTATGTACACCATACTGTGGAAAGAATCATGTCAGCTTGGATGTATTTCTACAAGATTTTCAGGATGTGATAAACGAGCTCCCCATACTACTACATTGATGCCACCTATGATGTTCTGAAGAATAGGAACCCTCCATATAAAATTCGAGAACGGATCGATTTACCACAAAGGACGCGCCGATAACGTAACATCGTAGTGGAGGCTTTGCGCAATATTCAGGTCACTGGAGAGAAGCGCAAGGTGTGCACTGACCAAAAGGCGCATGTATGGGAATTTGTAGTTGGGCAAAAAGTCTTAGTTGAGTCTTATAAGCACTCCGTCTTCAGGCCACAAGTGGCCCATCGGGACCATCCGACCGCCGTTTCATCCTCAGTTGAGGATGCAGACAGGAGGAGCATGTGGTCAGCACACTGCTCTCCCGGTCGTTATGATGGTTTTCTTTGAACAGAGACACTGTTATTCCGTCAAGTATCACCTGAATTGGCATCACGAGGCTGAATGCACCCCAGAAAACGGTAACAGTGCATGGCGGCCCAGATGGTCAGCCATCCAAGTGCCGGCCACGACCGACAGCGCTTAACTTCGGTGATCTGATGGGAAGCGGTGTATCCACTGTAGCAAAGCCATTGCCGTTAAGTTTTATAGGTTGTTCAATAAACAAATGAAGTTATGTCATAAGTTCTTCGAGAGATGCAGCGGCCCTCTACGTATTAGAAGACTAGCACATGCAAATGTGGTTGAAATTGAGGCTGTGGCATCAGGAAAATCTTTGGGACTCCATCATGTTAGCCATCTCAATCCATTTATAGAATAAGCAGGAAGAATTAAAGTGAGCTTGTATGGCGAAAGTAAAGTGTATTGTGTATAGTTAGCAATTAAATTAAGCTATTGCACTGAAGGGATATGTAGATTTATCAATATTTTCTGTAGTATTATCATGTTAAAAGAGGTAGTACAGTACATTAAAGGGTAGGATGTCCAGAGTGAGAAAATCAGGGTATGTTTCTTTGTTTAGGCTATAACGATGTGCACAGCAAACTGAGCGTATAATTTGAAAGGTGTCTGAAATTTAAGACGTGATATCTGTCCATTAAAGAATGAAGTAAAAATGAGAAACCTGTGGTGCTGCAAAAAGTAAATAAATAAAATAGAATAAAATGTTTTAAAAGTGTATCACTAGGTAAGTTTGTTACCCAATTGATGTGGAACATATTAGCAGAGAAAGTCTGCATTTTGATAAGATTTTAGAACTACTTCATTAACTGGATGTCTGTTTTCCATGTTTAGCAATGGGATCACAAATGAGTGACTTGCTAGTAGTGGTTTGCAGTGACATGCAGGTGTGCCATCCAACTATGGTTTGTCTCCATTAAGAGAAACGAGAGTTCACTAGATGGCCTGCTCCATGTAGATACATGACAGTGCACCGTTATTTGTGTATGGAAGTGTTGTATTTATGCTTTTCAGAGAGACAGAAGAATTGTGTACGTGGTAGCCAGTTCTGCGAAATACCATATGAGCGCACCGAAATATTGCTTGATTGTTACAGCATCATGAAATGGACGTGTAATAAGGAGATATCGACACGTAAAAATTAATAAAGGAAAGTATGGAATGCTATACATTCAAAGCACATGACATTGTGGGTAATACTTAAGAGTATGGCAGTCGTGTTGATGAGCAGTGATTTTATATAATGTACTAAAATCTTTATATTTGCAGAACCCCTAGTGAAATATAAGGTAACTTTATTAACATAAAAGGAAGAGTTAATGACAGATAAAGGTAATAGCAGCTCCAGGGAAAAGACAGCAACAGGGAAGGTATTACTGAGTAAAAACGTGAAAGAAGGTATGTGGCTGTGTGGTTAAAGAAAGTATCATTAATTTTGTACTAAACTGGCTACGTAGTTTATGATTGTCCACAGGAAGCAAGCCAAAGCGTGAAATGAAGAAGAGGCCTGCCTAATCATTCATTTGTGTATGTTTGTGCAGATGTGCACTTTTATTGTTCACTGATATTTATGACAACATCCACAACAAAACCAAGAGCCATCAGATGGGACAATCTTGTGATTTCCAACTACAGTGTAATACTTTGAATAGGGTTGTAGTTAGACTACTGTAAACATCCTACTGGCCAACAGTTTAACAAGTAGGTTAACAAGTAGTATTTGAAATTATTAACATTGGGATCTGGTGATGATTACAACTCAACTGTTATATGGGTAACTAATGAACATCTGTTTCTCATAGGTATATAGGTGCCAACAGATATATAATAATCAAATTACATAGGTTGAGGAATATGTTCTTTTATAATTAGCATTAACTTTGTACATGAAATTTTGATCAGAATAATAAGGGTAAATAAGTGAGCATCTTGGCTGATTGCACATCTTGAGCAATAATAGATTTAAAGATAAATGCCCTCACTGGGTAGTACGTCTTTATATATATATATATATATATATATATATATATATATATATATAGGATTCACAAAAAACTTTTGCGGAACACACTGGAAGCAACAACGTGATGTGCTGATGGAATGGGAGAGTAATAGCACAGGTGGAGAGAAAAGCAGAGGCAAGGGATACTGTCGGTAAGCCAAAGCAATCTCACAGACGTGGGCAAACAGCATGTCTATTCAAATGGGGCCCCCTGAAGACCTCAGGCTGCAGGCGACGACTGAGCAGGTAGTAAGTGGAATCTGCAACAGCCTTGCTGGGTTGGGTGAAGATCAGTGTTTAAATGGCCACTAATGATTTGTCTCCAATATTGTATTATGCGATGGAGATAAGATAAGCAAATTGCACACATGATACAGTCAGTTAATCCTACAGCAGAACTGCTAATAGCTGTATGGAACTGTGAACTCTATTTTCTTTTCCTTCTGCTGTTCTCTGCCAGACAAAGACTGATAAACATCATAATCTGTAGCAATCAGTCACCTGGCACTGACCTCTGAGGAATCTGCGTCACACACAATGACTCAGGTTCCATGTATAATGTCACCAAATGGATAACCTACTGGTCCACAATTACCAATATCCTTATCCAAAATACAATATTTATATCAAGAGAAAGAAGCGACATGAAGAACAGAAGAGTAAGAACACAAACATAATAGAAAGCAGAAACACGAAGGACTGAAGACTAGATACCATTACACTTCTCTTAGCCGATACAGAAGAATTTTAAGTAACCTATGAAGATCCTACCTGACTGTACCTCCCTAATACTGTGGGCAAATTCGACGAAAACTTGGCTGTTTCAAAACATACACCCACTTACCTTGCTGTTTATTCCAAGGATCCTTCCACATCATCAACTCTGCAAGAAGTTTGTAAACTGATGGGATGAACAATGCGCTGAGGGTCCAAAGACTGACTTACAAACCCACCATGACAGATTTCAAACAAGGCGTTGAGCCAATGTTCGCTTCCTAAACTTCACAAAAACTGTAGCTCCCATCACTACACATATGAAGATGAAAGTGTGTTGTAAAATCCGCATCAGTGTGTGACTCTTGACAAAAAATGCATATAATTTGATGAATACTGAACAGTTACACTCACAAACTAACAGTTTCTGGTATATTTATCATTTTTTAAAACATTTTGTTCTTATTTTTAAGGGAAGTATCACAAACAAATATTTGCATATATATTCTTGTAAAATTATTGTCATAATATTTGATAATGATGCTACGGGTTTTAACATTTTAATGTATTACAATTTTATACTTTGTGAACAAGAAAATTAGTTTAAATTGGTGGTTGACCCGAAATCCTATTACAAATATTAGTTGCCACAGTAAATGAAATGCAGTTTGTCAAAGAACGCCTTAGAACATAATATTTTTGAAATGTTTGAAGAGTATACACGTTAGGGAAACACTAGACTTGCACAATCAGTGTGTGAAATCATGTTTTTTAAAATGCAAGCCAAGAGCATAAATATGACCGAGTAAAATTACGCAGGATGTTTCACAGAATTTTATATAGTTGTACAACGACCAATAGATAACCTCTAGAATAATTCAAATAACTGCTTGTTTTGCATATTAATGGCTAAATGAAGCACATGTAATTTATTGGACAACCACTTTGAAAAGATTAGGATACTTTAATATTTTGTTTAGTAGGGTGGGCAACCACAGCCAAACTTCGACATTTTTTCAAAGAAAATTCCGTACTGGCTTTAATATTTCTTGCCTCAGTCTATGTTTTAGGTGTGGATGAATGGCAGAGAGCATAGGCCTTCAGTCTAAAGAAAGATAGGAATTGCCACTTTTGAAAGAGCATAAAAATCTCTAAAGTTAGTTAAATTTCGTTTGATAACATGGTTTATTTCATGTGCTATTGTATATTCCAATTGTCATGTCTCAAAACAATGTTCCAAACATAAGGAGCAGAAAGATTAAATAATAAACATGTAGTAAATAAATTTATAGCAGTACGCCCCTGAATGAACGCAGAATGACTGTAGAAGAACATATCATGATTCAATTGTTTCTCTGCCCTCGTATTCTTATTAGTTCGAGTGTACAGACAATTGATGGTTACATTATTTTGTACTGGTTGAGATAATACTATAAGAATTACCCCATCTTAGTACATAATAGTTCGTTAGGAGGGGGTATGGTAAGGTGGCTTTAATTTCGCTCCTTACAAGCACTCACCTACGTACTTTGCCGTGATTTAAAAATCGGAATTAGGTATCATTTGATGGGTTGTACATCGTATATATGATTATTTAAAGAAGAGTGGCATTGTTACATGCACCTTGTAAATAGTTACTAACGCTTACTGCATGAAAGGTGATGGATTGTCTTTATTATCAAAACGGCGTACTGAATGATTGCCTATACTAGCAGAGGTTGGAATACCAGTAGAAATGAAAAGGCAGGCGTAACTCACGCCCTGGGTACAAAAGCTCGCATAGGTGTGTTGGTCTGATTAACACAGGAAACATCCCAAGATGGACGGTCAGGGCACCTGAGTGCTAAGCACAATACAGCGGCGGCCGGCCAGTATTGTAGCGGGGTCAAAAGGATAACCGGATAATACATCGGAAACTCTGGAAATCTTGGACGCCTCAGACAGGAACGAGAAAGCGTTACCCCAGAAATAATGCAGGCTGGTTTATTTCCGAGGATTTTTACTCTGATAAGCGTGCAAGTGCATGAATTCCTAATTAGGTACTTCCTCGCAAACTTTCCGCGCTGGACGACAAAAGTCTAAAATATGGTGGGTCGGCGTTCGGAAAAACCTGTTGAGAGGGAGAATATTTCAAGGTTTCGAGAATACGACTCGCCTTCTTCAGTTACGGGAGAGGTGAGCCGAGCTTTGCTGGGAAGCCAGCAGTGAAGAGAAAGAGATCTTCTATTTCAGCACCCGTGTTTGACGGTCGCTCAGTATCAGCTTTTGTTGGTACAGATGGATTTGCTGTCTTTGCTCTCAGGAGGTTTTATAGTTGGTGAATGGTTAGGCACTGTATTGTTGTGAAATTATATGATGCAGGATTCACCTATGGGTAGGGAGTCGTCGTTGAGTACCCAGCGTTCAGTGACTGAGAACAATTCTTCTGCCTATACTCACGTTGAGACGTCATCTGAACTCCATCCTTGTGGCTTGGAGTTCGCGTTTCTCGTCTGTAGAACACAGAGAGGGGAAGACTGTATTAGATTATACAAGTCAGAGGACCGTCTTCTGCCATCCTAGTGTTTGAATGAATTGTTTTTATATTTTGTGGCTGGAGTTCTTCCGTCGTCGCAGACGTGTACAAGAACCATCACCGGACGCAGTACACACAGTGATATTGCTAATTGCTTCAGCTTATTAGGGCTGTAGAGCTAAACAGCTGTGATCACGTAACTTTTATTTCCACTAAGGTTGCACACCACTGAAGATCATCTTTGAAAGCAGTGTCTTCTAGTGTTTGGTACGTACATGATGTCAATCATCTCGCGTTATTTGTATTAGATCGCGTAGCCATAAAAAGGGGCAGATTTGGGCAGTTGATCAGTAATATAAGTTAGGAAATTCATTTGTGTCTCTTTATGTCCATTGGACATTGATATATAATCATTTGTGATATATAAAGGGCTTTCAATCTACAATAAATGTATGAGCAGAAATAGCATTTATCATTTTGTAGTTACTAGTTCTCTTAATTATTCATTAATGTTTATGTTGTACTTTATATGTTAAAGAGCGACATGGAGGAGATAATTTCACCATTAAGAGATCATAAGATCTGCTTCAGTGGTATAGTCAGACAGAGCAAACTCTTCATTTTCGATTTCAGTATTTTCCTTTGCGCAGGAGTAGCATCTTGAAAGGTCAGTGCCAATGTTTCTCCAGTGGAGGTAGCCCTGTGTACTGAATTTCGCACACTGTGCTCCCCGAAATCATCTTTAAGTTAAATGATATATTCCTGTTACCACACTGTATACATACAGTAAGAAAATTTCGCAGCTTGACATCCTGCCTGCAGTTTCTAATATTCCATCCCAAACACTATGCAAGATAGTTACCATCAAGGTAAGGCCATTTCAGGTATATACACTCACCATTCGTGCACTACGAAACTATCATTGTGAAGGAATAATAACATACCAAAGTTCATCTTACTTACTGTAGAAATAGAAAACAGCCAATCACTTGCAAGTTTGAAGGGTTATTAAAACCCCCTCACCATGCTTTCAACGTGTATTAAAACGTCTTCTTTGTAATGAAAATGTGGATAACCTAAGCATGTTAGCAGTGAAGGCACATCTCGTTACGAACACAAATACATATTCAGATTTACTGGCATGATGTGGCTGAGGTACGAAAGGCGTCCTCAAATAGAAAATTTCACAAGGATATTAAATGAAAACATCCACAACATGGTTGTTGTCATATGCCACTTCCTCAGCAATGTACAGCTGGTAAACTAGCATCACGTGCACGATGCTTCAACTAAGGGAAGCTTGTGTCAAGAGAGAGCACTAGTAGTAAGCGCAAGGAGCGTGCGCAGTAGTGACTGAAACTTTATCGCGCTAAACTTGCTTCGAAGATTAAAATTAAAATTGTGAGATTAAAAACCAGATGATATTCAGCTGTGTACATAGTTGAAATTCATAACATCACAGCAAATAGTAAGTTACCAACTAAAGAAAGTCATTGTGGTAAAAACAAATTACGTAAAACTGAACAGAGCAGATAGAAACAAAACCAAAAACAACCAGAGTGGGGAAGAGGGGGTGGGGGAGAATGTAAGGGGAGAGGAATGCGAGTAGAGGGAGGGAAGGAAAAGGCGGATGGAGAGAGATGCTGGTGTGGGGAAGGGAGAAGATGGTAAAACGTGTATAACTCACAAATACAACACGTCTGAAAAAATGTGACATTAAACTTCTGAATAAATATGTTACGTCATTACAGAGAACAAAACACAAGTACCATTAAAGGGCGAAAGTCATTTGGAAGATCGAGCCATTTCTCTGCCCCTTTAACGAAAATAGATGTCTGAAACTACCTAGAAAATTTCTGTTTTTGAGTTGCACCTGTTCATTTAAAATAGATTCGTTTTTGTGAATGAAAAGTTTAAAAATTTCTCATTCCTCTCGCAGGACAGCCTGAAACCTATACTGTCTTTATGCAAAAGTTCTAAGTCTTCTAGTATCCGTGGTCTTCAGCAAAAGTGGAAGTGTATGTACTTTCCCCACCTTTACTGAGCAGGTGCTCTTCGTATCTTACTTTAAACGGTCCCTGTTTGTCGTATGTAACAGTTAGGGCAGTCATTACACGTAATTTTACATTTAATTTTAACCTTCGAAGCAAGTTTAGCACGATAAATTTCAGTTACCATCGCGTACCCTTCCCCCGCATACAACGAATGCCCTCTCTTTCCAGAAGCTTTCCTTAGCAAAGCGTTGTGTACGTGACGTTAGGACACTAGTTGTACATTGGTGAGGAAGTACTATACGACATTAACCATGTAGTGCAAATTTTAATTTAGTATAGAAGTGGAATTTTGTATTTAGCGACGCCTTTCGCCTGTATTTTGCGTATCCCTACCACAACGTGTAGTTCAGTAAGTCAATAAATTTCATAAAGGAATTGCTCCTAATTAGTTGTTATATAACCTTAATTTATGTCTTACTGCTTGAAAACACTAGAAAAGTAGTAAATATGGTAACTACACATTTATAAATATAGACGCAATCCAAGAAATAGAGTAGCTAACAATAGAGTGTATACACAAGTGAACTCATTATTTTTGTATTTTTTTGTGTTGTGTATCTAATATTCCAGTTGGTTGATGTGTGCCTAATCGCTTTATTTCTAGTTCGCTTCCATACTTAACAAATTAAAGGCATTTTTAGCAGTCTCCTTTTTTCTTATCAAGAGTCCTGTGAAAATACTCGAGTTTCGACGATACTGCTCCGGAGTACGGAACACTACTGGCCCGTTTGCTGTTTGCAACATTTACTGTTGACCAATGGCTGTAGGAGTCGGGGGAGGGTGTTGTAAAGCAGAACTGAACATACATCACATCGGTTAAGCGTCAACAGTGCCCTTAATTCATACAGCTGCTGCCTACAAAGCTAGCACATATCAACAATGGAGCTTTGGCTGGTACTTGGCTACAGTATTCTAGGATATCAGGGGTTGGCCACTGGATGCAGAAGCAAATAATATGCCATTTAACGAAAGGCTTCTATTTTTGCTGATTTGGCTCTGAGCACTATGGGACTTAACATCTATGGTCATCAGTCCCCTAGAACTTAGAACTACTTAAACCTAACTAACCTAAGGACATCACAGAACACCCAGCCATCACGTTTTGCTGATTTCAGCCAACTGAGGACAGTAGTGAATCTGTTTAAGTTAGACTGCTTCAAAATATTTTATGGACTACTAAGTGAAACGGATTTGACGCAAAACACATCATTTCATCTCACTTTAATTTCCTACCAGAACAGCGTTCAAAGAGAGCTCTGTATCTTATTTCGAGACATGTGCAGCAGACTTTGCTGCCAAATATAACAGAAAGATCCGTACAGTAGAGGTAGCTAACGAAATAGCTGTTTTCAAATCGCAACAGAAAGAGCTGAGAAAGAGCACTAAGACAGATTGGAATTTGGATATTACGAATTTTTCGTTTTCGATGTCTGGCTTACGAGATGCTTGTGGAAACCTCGAAATAACTTAAAGATATTTGTGAGAATTGCAACGCACGCTCAATAACTTTTTTTTTTGAGTCATCAATCTTCTGACTAATATGAGGCGCTCGCCACGAATTCCTCTACAATTTTGCCCTTTGCAGCTCATTCCAGTACCATCGAAGTCATTCCCTGACGTCTCAAAAGATTTCCTGTCAGCCTGTCCCTTATCCTTGTCAATATTTTCCACACAATTTTTTTTCTTTTCCAATTCTACACAGAACCTCCTCATTTCTCTCCTAATCAGTCCACCCAATATTCAACTTTCGTCTGTATCACCGCATCTCAAATGCTTCGATTCTCTTCTGTTCCGGTTTTTCTACAGCCAATTTTTCACAAATACACAGTGCTGTGTTCCAAACGTACTTTTTCAGAACTTTCTTCTTCGAATTAAGACCTATGTTTGATATTGGTAGCCTTCTCTTGGCCAGGAATGCCCTTTTTGCCAATGCTAGTCTCCTTTTAGTGTCCTTGCTCCGACTGTCGTTGGTTATTTTGCTGCCTAAGTAGTAGAACATCTTAACTTCATCTACTTCGTGGCCATCAATCCTGATGTTAAGTTTCTCGCTGTTCTCATTTCTGCTATTTTTCATTATTTTGGCCTTTTTTCGATTTACTCTCAGTCCATATTCATTGCTCATTAGACTTCATTCAATTCAACAGATCATTTAATTATTCTTCACTTTCACTCAAAATAACAATTTCTTCAGCTAATCGTGTAGCTGATGCCCTTTCACCTCGAATTTTAAACTTACTCAGAATCTTTCTTCTATTTCCATCATTGTTTCCTCAACGTACAGATTGAACAGTAGGGGTGAAAGGCTACATCCTTGTCTTACAGCTTCTTTACTCCGAACACTTCGTTCTTGGTCATCCACTCTTACTATTCCCTCTTTTATGTATTGTATATTACTCGTCTCTCCCTATAGCTTACCCCTATTTTTCTCAGAACTTCGAACATCTAGTACCATTTTTCGTTGTCGAACCCTTTTTGCAGGCGACAAATCCTATGAACGTTTCTTGATTTTTCTTTGGTCCTACTTCCGTTACCAACCTCTACGTTAGAATTACGTCTCTGGTGCCTTCACCTTTCCTAAAGTAAAACTGATCGTCATCTAACACGTCCCCAATTTTCTTTTCCATTCTTCTGTATATCATTCTTGTCAGCAATGTGGATGCATGAGCTGTTAACCCATTAGCGCTCAATTTTTTTAGCTAACATAGTCTGTAAATTTGGAAAACTGTGTACTGGAAACCAAATTTATGGAAATATGAAGAAATTTTAGGTAACACAGTCTGTAAATTTGGAAAACTCTGTACTGGCAACCAAATTTATGGAAATATGAAGAAATTTTCTTCCTTATTGCCTAAATGTGAAACTGATGGCCGTCTCATTTGAGGAAGCTGGGCGGTTGGCAGTTGTTTTGTCATTACACTGATTACTAGGAAAAATGACAACGGATAAAGAAATTGGTAAAAATAAACTCAAAATAACATTTCAAAGCTATTGCTGATTTTACAATAGGTAATATTTACAAAAGTTTAGATCTAAATATTCTCCAAAAGTGAAATTTGGTTAATGACTGATATGATATTTGGGAAAGTATTCCATACAGAGCATAACATTACACTTCCCACACCGTGTATCTGGTACATTACTCCTGGAAGGTGAGATAAGTTTTGTTGGTCTTTCCTTAGGTGACCTGATTTCCAGACCGTTCTCCTGGTATGTTCTCGCAATCTATGTCCTGAAAACTTTAACTGAAAGAGAAGTTCCTTCATTACGTCTCTTGAAAGCCAAGTACACATCATATTTAATATCTTCAAAAAAAGGCACCAGTACTAATTTTTACCACACACTCCAATGGAAGAGCGGCGCCTCCCATGAAATTCTTGTATAGATTCAGTGCATGTGGTTGTGGAACCTTTCCTAATTCGTTATGAATTCCAACGTTGGACTTATGACGGTAGGAAGTACAGTGCTGAAATTAGTCGCTAGTGTAACACACTCGTTGTCACTCCATTTTTTGATCAAAACTGCCTTGTCTCTGGCAAATGTGAACTCAAAATATCCCCTTTCTTTCTATTTCGTAACATTATCTAGTGCAGGGGCCGCTTCCTTGAACTACTTTCTCTTGTAATTTAATTCCACTTGCACGGAATCGCAGTTCCTTCAGTTGGACAAGCAGGTCATTGTTCGGCTCGTCAATAATGGAAAACATTTTCAAAACTACTTTGGAAACCAGAGGTAGATTTTCATTGTCATCATTCTAGTCCTTCCCACAACACAGTAAAAACTGTAACAGTGGCCAACAATACCTCATATGGCTCAAAGTTTATACCCAAAGCGTAGGGGGTTGAGTATGATAAACAGCTTTATATGGTTTTGTCCATAGTATCTCACAATAGTTTCAGCAATTGCCATATTTTCCTGAAAGAATTCACATCTTTTATAATTTTTTACCAGAGCTCCTCCTAATGGTTTTATTTTGAAAGATTTGTCACTCTCGTTCACACTGGCCTTTTTATTATCATTGAAAAATATTACATATACCTGTTACGACTCATCATTCAATTCACTATTTGAACACCGAGATCATCATCCTCAAACCAATAATCTCTTTCACAGGACAATTTATGATAGCCAGTAAAGATTAAGAACCCAACAAATGCACGAATTTCATCAGGTGAAACTGAAAAAATTATTTTATTTTTACACTTCTTAGCGTATTTTTCAGTTTCTTCTACAATCATGCTTACAATTTCTTCTGAAAACAGTTCTTCAAAAACTAGCATGGGAGTGAGAACATACAACTTTTCTCTCAGTTCATCCGACAGAGAAGAAGCTTTCTTAGGTCATGAAATGAATATTTCGGAACCTGATCACACCATTTAACTATTTCTTTACTGGCACTTTTAGTAGAAACATGAGGAATGTCTTCACTGTCTCTCTCATGTAAAATTTTAGTAATATCGCATACATACATGTTTCCTAACAAGTCAGTCAATATTTTCGTCATTCGTCTGCTCATCTATATCCGGAGGGAGAGCTTCAGCAGTTTTAAAAACATGGCGAGCAAAGGCAAAGAAATCTGAAAAAACTTAAAAACAAAAGATTTACCGCGGAAACGCCCCGTATCCTTAACAACGACAGCAAATTTTCATGCACTGGTACTGAAAATGTAATAAACTATTTTCGCCTTCATAAGTAGCAAACAGTATCACAGTATTAAATTACGCAGCAACTAAAAAATGACAGTGATCCTTACCTTAGATGCAGCCACAAAAATAGGAATAGAGATAACCAACAGGCTCTACAAAATTGCTTCACTTCTGTTCACGGTCTTCAACTGAACAACTATAGCAGGTAGATAACAACAATACCCGTTGTTGACGGAAAGCTTACTTTACAACAGCAGAAGCCCATTGTTGGTTCGGAGTAACATACATTGTAATAACGGTGGAAAATGGACTGTCGTCAATTGAGGAAAATGGGCGCTAATGGGTTAATCTGATTGTGCAATAATTCTCGCATTTGACTGCTCTTGTAGTCTTCTGAGTTGTGTGGATAATATTTTTCCGAAAGTCAGATGGTATGTACAGTATTTTACACACCAACCTGAATAGTCGTTTTGTTGCCAATTCCCCCAGTGACTTTAGAAATTCTGATGGAAAGTTATCTATCCTTTCTGCCTTACTTGATCTTAAGCCCCCCAAAGCTCTTTAAATTCTGATTCTAATACTGGATCCCCTATCTCTTCTAAATCGACTCCTGTTTCTTCTTGTATCACATCAGAGAAACCTTCCTCCACATAGAGGCTTTCAATGTGCTTTATCGACCTATTCGCTCTCTCCTGTGCATTAAACAGTGGAATTCCCGTTGCACTCTTAATGTTATCACCCTTGCTTCAAATTTCACCAGAGGTTGTTTTGACTTTCCTATAAGCTGAGTCAGTCCTTGTGACAATCATTTCTTCTTCAATTTCTTCATGTTTTTCATGGATTTACTATGTATTTCATTCCTCAGTGTCGTGTATAGCGGTTCTAGGCACCACAGTCTGGAACTGCGCGACCGCTACGGTCGCAGGTTCGAATCCTGCCTCGGGCATGGGTGTGTGTGATGTCTTTAGGTTAGTTAGGTTTTAGTAGTTCTAAGTTCTAGGGGACTGATGACCACAGAAGTTAAGTCCCATAGTGCTCAGAGACATGTGAACCATTTTTTGTCATGTATATTTGCATTCCTGAATTTTCCTGTGCATTTTTGTACTTCCTTCTTTGATCGATCAATTGAAATATTTCTTCTTTTACCCATGGTTTCTTCACAGTTGCCTTCTTTGTATCTATGTTTTTCTTTCAAACTTTTGTGACTGCCCTTTTTAGAGATGTCCATTCTTCTTTAACTGTACTGCTACTGTGCTATTTCTTATTGTTGTATCTATAGCCTTAGAGAATTTCAAGTGTATCTCGTCGGTCCATAGTACTTCCGTATCCCACTTCCTTGCTTTTTGATTCTTCCTGACCAATACCTTAAACCTCAGCATATTTTTCATCGCTACTACATTGTGATCTGAGCCTATATCTTCTCCTGGGTACGCCTTACAATCCAGTATCTTATTTCGGAATCTCTGTCCTGAAATTTTCCCATATAACCCGACATTTTCCAAGTATACCTCCTCCTCTTGTGATTACTGAATAGAGTAATCGCTATTACTTGCTGAAATTTATTACAGAATTCAGTTAGTCTTTCTCCTCTCTCATTCCTATTCCCAAGTCCATATTCTCCTGTAACCATTTCTTCTACTCCTTCCACAACAACTGCATTCCAGTTTCCCATGGCTATTAAATTTTCACTTCCCTGTATGTACTGTATTACCATTTCAATATCCTTATATACTTTCTCTATCTCTTCATCTTCAGCTTGCGAGGTCGGCTCATATACCTCAACTATCGTTTTCAGTGATGGTTTGCTGTCGACTCTGAGGAAAATAAACCTATCACTCAACTGTTTACAATAAAACACTCTCTGCCCTACTTTCCTATTCATAACGATTCCTACTCCCGTTATACTATTTTCTGCTGCTGCTGACATTACCCTATTCTCATCTGACCAGAAATCCTTGTCCTCTATCAATTTCACTTCACAGTCCCCTACTATGGCTATATTGAGCCTTTGCATTTCGCTTTTCAGATTTTCCAGCTTCCCTACCACGTTCAGGCTTCTGGCATTCCACGCCCCGTCACGGTGAACGTCATCATTTCGTTGGTTATTCAATCTTTTTCTCACGGTCACTCCCCCCCTCTCCCCCCCGCCCCCCCCCCCTCCCCCCCGGTGGCAGTCACATCCCAGAGATCCGAATGGGGAACTATTCCGAAATCTTTTGTCAATGGAGAGATTATTATGACACTTTTTCAATGACAAGACACATGGTCTATGGATACACGTTATATGTATTTAATGCAGTGGTATCCATTGCCTTCTGCATCCTCATGACGTTAATCATTGCTGATTCTTCCACCTTTAGAGGCAGTTTCCCACCCCCAGGACAAGATTGTGACCTGAACCTCTGTCCGTTCCTCCGCCATCTTTGACAAGGCCATTGGCAGAATGAGGGTGACTTCTCGTGCCGGGAGTTTTCGGCCGCACATGCTGATTATTTGTCAAAAGTTAAACGGTAGAGTGTTTCGAACCCGGGACGAAGAACTTTTGATTACTAATCAGAGACGCTATCTCTTGACCATGGGTGCAGGTTCTCAGGAAATAAAAGACGATAAAAAAAGTAGTTGTAGTCGAATGTAGGTGAAGCAGACTGTCAAATTCAGTTATTGTGACGGTGGAATGTGACACAGCAGCTAAATTTGATTTCAATGACATTGTCAATGATTTTGCTGCACTCGAAGCAAGGAAACGGAAAGTATAATTATAATAAGAGCACGATTCAAGGAAAGGAAAGTGTTCTCAACACATAATTATAGTCTTTTTCCTTTATTTCCTATTAATGGATCATAAACTGATAATAATTTAGTAGGAACAAGTAAAATTTGTTCTTCATTATACATCACGATAAAATCAATATAGAGGAGCTGCCACAAACAATAAGAGATAGATTTGGTTTTACTTTCAGTTCTTTTAGAAAGTTTGGACAACTAGTAATTTGTCACTACTTTGAAATGTAGAAAGGTCTTGATCGCACAGTTCTTTATTGAATGTTATGCATTTCAAAATTTCATCACCAGACTGAAGCTATGGAATGAAGTGTACAAGAAAATTAACGATAGAAAATATGTACATAAGTACGCATTTAAGTATTACAATAAACGGAAATTTTAATTATTATCGTACTTAAACAAAAATCAAACTTTGGTATATTTAGATGCACACTTACGTTCATATTTGCTATCGTTAATTTTCTTGTACGCTTCATCCCACAGCTTCAGTCTGCTGGTGAACTTTTGAAACGAATAACGCTCAGTTAAGAATTGTGCGATCGAGACCTTTCTACACGTCAAAGTCGTGCTAAATCTGAATGGTCGCCTGCCTCTACCGTGGATTCCCCATCAGGTAATGGGAATTTGTAATTTATTTACTTCATTGATACATTTAATTTGTTGGGTGCAATATTTTTCGTCTGTGTAGCCGAACTCAATAATATTCTTCAATAAAGCTTTATTTTTACTAAACATACTTTACAGATTACAAAATGTCTTACATCTGTGTAGAAGAAATGGCAGAAAGATAGTCTTTCTCGGAGGTTGTGTGGGGGACGCAGCTTTAGCTATTCTGCCAGGAGCGCAGGATCACGTCGGGACAGCTCTGGCTACGAGTACTAACCGCCTTTCCCCAAACATTGTGTAGAAGAGCGGATGAGAGGGCAGGAAGGGGACAGAGGCAGCAGGGTTCGCTGTGGTGCGGCGAAAAGAGGCTATGCGTGAAATGGTTCGTCCAGCGGGCCCGCCCGATCTGCCCTACGCTTTGCTACGACAAGGGGCGAGGCGGAGACTGGGAAACTGCTCGGTCACGTCTCTGCGACTGCTATTTTACAAGCCGGCGTTGTGAGGAAAGTACGAGCCCCCTGGCGCGGGCCCCTGGTGCTGGTCGAATGCCCCGCTACCGAGAGCTCAAAGTAGCATCGCGATCTCTGCAACGGAGTAACGGAAACAGAGCCTGATTTCCTCTTTTCTGTGTCATTCGTACTACATCGATGTCATTCTCAAACTGTCTTACATAATACTGAAAAACGTATGCCGAATAAAATTACATTACTAGTTTTTTGGTGGGGCCGTGCCATTCTGTCCCTTAGGGACAGCTGCTGTGGCCGAGCAGCTCTAGGCGCTTGAGTCCGGAACCGTGCTGCTGCTACGGTCGCAGGCTCGAATCCTGCCTCGGGCATGGATGTGTGTGATGTCCTCAGGTTATTTAGGTTTAAGTAGTTCTATGTTCTTGGGGGCTGATGACCTAAGATGTTAAGTGGCATAGTGCTGAGAGCCATTTGGATCATAACAAAGTTACGCTGTGATGTCCGCTGAAGTTCTCCAATTGCGTGCACTGTAGCCATTCAGATTTTCATCTGAAATCAAAAATGTTTTGATTTTACTTTAATAGCTTATTTTCTAAGAATATGAACCTTAATTCTGGTGTAAATAATCAAAATTTTACAGGTGTTGGGACAACTTACTTCGATTTTCACGATTTTTTTCTCTTATTATGCAAAGTAAAATAGCCTTAAAATCATGATATAATCTCACAAGTTGGTTTATATAAATTGGCAATTTTATAAAGAATCATTCTATTAATTTTCATAATGACAGATTCTATAATTTTTGAGTGAGACTGCACACAAATTTGAAAAAAGTCCAGAATGAGATTTTCACTCTGCAGCGGAGTGTGCGCTGATATGAAACTTCCTGGCAGATTAAAACTGTGTGCCCGACCGAGACTCGAACTCGGGACCTTTGCCTTTCGCGGGCAAGTGCTCTACCAACTGAGCTACCGAAGCACGACTCACGACCGGTACTCACAGCTTTACTTCTGCCAGTACCTCGTCTCCTACCTTCCAAACTTTACAGAAGCTCTCCTGCGAAACATGCAGAACTAGCACTCCTGAAAGAAAGGATATTGCGGAGACATGGCTTAGCCACAGCCTGGGGGATGTTTCCAGAATGAGATTTTCACTCTGCAGCGGAGTGTGCGCTGATATGAAACTTCCTGGCAGATTAAAACTGTGTGCCCGACCGAGACTCGAACTCGGGACCTTTGCCTTTCGCGGGCAAGTGCTCTAACAACTGAGCTACCGAAGCACGACTCACGACCGGTACTCACAGCTTTACTTCTGCCAGTACCTCGTCTCCTACCTTCCAAACTTTACAGAAGCTCTCCTGCGAACCATGCAGAACTAGCACTCCTGAAAGAGCTTCTGTAAAATTTTGGAAGGTAGGAGACGAGGTACTGGCAGAAGTAAAGCTGTGAGTACCGGTCGCGAGTCGTGCTTCGGTAGCTCAGTTGGTAGAGCACTTGCCCGCGAAAGGCAAAGGTCCCGAGTTCGAGTCTCGGTCGGGCACACAGTTTTAATCTGCCAGGAAGTTTGAAAAAAGTCATTTCGAGATAAACGTGTTTGACACATAAATTCTCGGAAACAAGAAATTCAACGAAGTTAACAATAGCGTAAAATGCTTACCAGTTAATCTGGGATTCCATTGTCATAAGCTTCGTTTTGCGCTTGCAGCAGTGCTTTCCGAGTTTCCCGACCCTCCTTCGATTCCAGTGAACTACGTCGATTCTTCGGCTCACGCCTTGGTTATCCATTTGTTCTCCATAATTGAAGCTTTGCGTGCCTATTGCAATTCCTGCTTCGTTCATGACCATCAGCTGCTAAATACGATGCCAATTCAACGACTTTTAAGAGCTAGTGTCGAAGACATTTCTCAGTCTCAATTACAAACACACTCGTAGAAGGGTGAGTCTGAACTGACTCCAAGTAAGGCACAGCGACGCTCTAACGTAATATAACCGAAATAATCCCTTGTGTTGATGTTTCTAGTACCTTCTATACCGTTCTTTTAAAAGAAAGATATAAAGGCGGGGTTCCGTTTGAACGCTACGTCAGTATACAAAGCGACTGTGAGGTTGAACCGGTCAAGCCTACCTGAGGTAGTCTTTTTTTTTCTTTTTGTTTAACACCAGAGGTCATCAGTTCCCTAGACTTAGAACTACTTAAACCTAACTAAGCTAAGGACATCACACACGTCCATGCCCGAGGCAAGATTTGGACCTGCGACCGCAGCAGCAGCGCGGTTCCGGACTGAAACGCCTAGAACATCTCGGCCATAGCAGCCGGGCCTGAGGTAGTGCTCCGCCCTATCTGCGTTCGGTTCTATGCTCATGAAATCTAAACGAATGCGAATTTCGCTTTCATATTTTGACAGCTTAATCTTGGATACTTAAGCTAACGATTTATGGAATAAAAAATCGGATTTTTTGAACCTTCTAATCTGGTGTCCCCTCTTAAGAACAAGCTGCACCTACTGTGATTACATGCTGTCACCTTTAATTGCTTAAGTTATCCATCTTTTCCTTCTGAAGAAGACGCAACAGATCGGCTGTTTACTGTTTCTACAACAATAACTCTTCTACGATAGCTGCTCCAACGACGTATAATATTTTAAAACTTTTTACTTATCTCGCTGTCTTGCTTCCTGCTTGTTGTCTAAGGTAGGGTTTTGTTATGTCATACAATACATTCGTACTCTTTTTTCGTCTTCTATTATCTTAAGAGCAACTGACCACGACAGTGTTTCTACAGACAACTGAGACAAATGACGAACCTTCAGACGAGGGACATAGTGTCTTACAGCTAGTAAAGTAGCCACAGACTGACTAGTATAGTATCGTTATAGGTAACGAGCTATGCACAGACCCTCCGACTTGGCAGTCGATGGCCATGTTTATAATCCCGCATTTCTCAAGAGAATCTTCGTGAAAGTGAAATTTTTTTATTATAATAATTATTTAATTAGTGCATTAATTTTGACAAAAGTATACATTTTTGGAATCTGTGAATTAGGGTTACACGAATATACCATCGGCATGCGAATCTGATTCAATTTTACGGAAGAATGTTCTAGAACGCGGTAGTTTCTATCATCAATAATTTTTCAAACACATTATTTTTGGGAAAGGAAAACTGTTTTTTCAAAAATAGGTAAAGGGAGGTTTCAGTTGAGATACGTTGAGGTTAACACAAATAACTTTTATATACGCAGAAGTTTTCGAACAACACGTACATAAAGGGAAAGGAAATTAAAGGTCCCGTCGACGGGGTCATCGAATACGGAATACAAGCTGTGATTAGTGAAGGGTGGGGAACGAAATAGGCCGTGCTCTTTCAAAGGAACTTTCCACGTATTTACCTTAAGCGATTTACGGAAATCACGAAAAAACTAAACCTGGATGGCCGCGGCTGTAGTCCTCCCGTACGACTACATCGACGTACATTCTCTGCAACCCATTGTACCGTGCGTGGCGGAGGGTGCCCTGTACCACTAGTACTATTTTCCTTTCGTGTTCCTCTCGCAGATGGAGCGAGAGAAAAACTGTTGTCTATACACCTCCGTATGAGCCCTACTTTTCGTTTCGTATTTTCGTGTACGTTGGCGGCAGTAGGATCGTTCTACAGTCAGCTCCAAATGCCGATTCTCATGGATTTCTCAACAGTGTTCCTTGAAAACAACGTCACCTTTCCTCCAAAGATGGTTCAAATGGCTCTGAGCACTATGGGACTTAACATATGAGGTCATCAGTCCCCTAGAACTTAAAACTACTGAAACCTAACTAACCTAAGGACATCACACACATCCATGCCTGAGGCAGGATTCGAACCTGCGACCGTAGCGGTCGCGCGGTTCCAGACTGAAGGGCCTAGGACCGCAGGACCACTGCTGCCGACTCCTCCAAAGATTCCCGTTTGTGTTCGCGAAGCATCTGCGGAACACTTGCTTGTTCGAACCCACCAGTACTAAATCTAACAGCCTGCCCCATTTTAATACAGTCTGGTGCGGATCCCAAACGGTCGAGTGCTACTCAGGAATTGGTCACACTAGCGTACTATATACGGTCACCTTTACAGATAAACCACACGTTCCTGAAATTCTTCCTATAAACCGAAGTCGACTATTCGCCTTCCCTACCTCATTGCCTACATGCTCGTTCAATTTCATATCGCTTAGCTGCGTTACACCCAGATATTTAAACGATGTAACTGTCTAGTAAGGCACTACTAATGCTGTGTCCGAACATTACATGTTTCTTTTCCACCTCATCCGCAGTAACTTACACCTTGTTTTACTTAGAGCCAGCTGCTGCTCATTACATTCGCTAGAAATTTTGACTAACTCATCTTGTGTCATCCTGTAGTCACCCATCTTCTATACCTGCCCGTACATCACAGCATCATCAGCAAAGAACCACAGAATGCCGCCCACCCTGTCCGCCAGACCATTTATGTATGCAGAAAATAACAGCGGTCCTATCACACTTCCCAGGGGCCCTGTTGACGATACCCTTGTCTTTGATGAACACTTGCTGTTGCTTGTCCAGTGTGATAACCACTGCACCGTCTCACCCGGTAATTCATTCTTTGTAGGTATTGTAATTTTATCTCATTTCTTATATAATAATGTGATAACAGAACTAATTACACTCTTATATTCAGGAAATGGGACATACTGATAACACATTACGTATTTAATAGACAGTATAAAGTAAATAGTGTTATTTGTCTCATTAGTCCCCCCGTTATTTTTAATAACTTCCATTTTTTAAAATAAATTGTATGATGACGAAACTTTATTATAATATGTTGAACATGAGTGTTGTAGTTTATTATACCTAAAAAGAAATGTTTTTCTAGTTACAACACATGCTGAATATACTAATTACTTATATGTGATGAGATGTATAGCATAATTCAGATATAAGTTAGTACAGAGAGCTTTTAAAAATAATGGTATCCTCTGCTACAGTAATGGAAACATACGTAGCCCCCAATGACATTTCTTGTTGCAAATTTAATTTATAGCAGTGTATATTTCTCCACAGACCTATTTTTTTATTTAATTCTGCAGAAATCCTGTGATAAAAGACTGTTCGGGGGCAGTGAGGTAAAACATTAAGATAGGAAACACAACTCTCAAGGCAGTAAAAGACTCTCGTTTCTTGAGTAGTGTCATAATATAAGATCAGGAATAACTGTAAAGTAAGGTTAGAAACAAAAGTAATTTATTAGCAAATATCCAGCTGAGTACAAAAGTAAGAAACAAAGGCGTCAAAACATTTACTTTATTTTAAGCCATGATTGTGAAGACAGGGCTCTAGGGATAAATAAAAAAGAACAACAACTGGGGTTGTACATATGAAGAATAGTCAGTAGAACTATTTGTAAGTAAATAAAGGAAGATTCTAAAAGAAACTAACGAAAAATGGATTACCACCGCACAGAAAGAGAGAAACTAATTACGTCTTAAACCTTCATGAAAAACAACTTCAAAGAAAATTCCTGGTGAGGAAATTCAGAAGCAGGTCCAGAGTATCCACACTGCCAAGTGTGAACATTGTAATGAACTGTAGGAGCTACAATGATTGTGTGTGACAGTATTCCTGGGTGCCTTACGTGTTCTCACCTCTGTCCATATGATGGTACGTCCAGCATTACCAAATGCTACCTTTTTGATGGTCCAAGTGTTACTCTGTACGGGGGTACAATGTTACATGGGCGCACTGAGGTCGAAATTTTGAACATGGTACACTCACCGATCAACGTTATTGCAGCGCTGTACTCCTTCCCAGTGTGCGTCTTTTCTGGGGTTCTCTCGACACTGAATTCATTTTTATGGATGACAGTCCCTGGGCGCATCGAACAGTGCAGGTCGAGGAGTCCTTGGGAGGAGAGGATATTTGGCGAATGGACTGTCCTACCCGTTCACACGGCTACCATCGAGCACGTGTGGGATATTTTGGGGAAATGTAACGCAGCGAGCACGTGTGGGATATTTTGGGGAGATGTAACGCAGTGAGCAAGTGTGGGATATTTTGGGGAGATGTAACGCAGCGAGCACGTGTGGGATATTTTGGGGAGATGTAAAGCAGCGAGCACGAGTGGGAAATTTTGGGGAGATGTAACGCAGCACGTCCACATGCACCACCGACCGTCCAAAACTTGTCAACCGTGCTAGTGGGGGATTGGAACGCCCTACCACAACTCCGTTCCGACCTTGTGGCCAGCATGAAAGGAAGCATTGACATCCGCAGTGACCGCACTTCCTATTAAAAACCGTGTCCCGTCGTCTGCAGTGACCAGGGGACCATCATGAATTGCGGTGATTTCGTGGTAAATATATAAATAGAAGTGTCATTTCTGTTCGTCTCATTGCATGTTTATTTCAGTCACTTCCTATTATGCTATAGCAGTTCTTTCTGAGTGAGGTCCAAGTTCCATCGAGTTACGTTACTTCTCAGTGACACATCGTGCGAAAGGTACTTTCGTTTTGCGTACCAGTGCGTAATCTACCAAATGGGAATTGTCATTGGGATTCTGTGAAACATTCATGTACTCACATAACCCAAGATACTCTATGCGGTGGTTTACATGACACAATCATTTGAAAATGGCTACGCAGTCGGAATTATGCAGCAATGAATGTAAAAGGAAGGGGTTATTTTAACCTAATCAGTGATATAGTGTTATGATTCAGACAACTTGTGGGAGCTGCGGACCCTTTTACAACTAAATTCGATCTGTCTTTGAACAATACCTGCTATAAGTTATGATGATATTCACCACACGTGACACGAGGAATTTTCCTTTCATCGTGGTAGCAGGAGCGCTCTTTATTCAAAACAACACCTGTCTCTAATTCAGTTGCTTCATGAGAGTAATTAAAATAATTATTAAGGAGCTGTGTAGACAGAAACGGGGATGAGAAGAGGCGTCACAGAAAGAAGAAAAAAAATGCGTAGAGAGTTCTGTTTCTAGAGAGAGTCGTACAGTACCAACGCTGATGTAGTCAATCGATTCCTGCGTCCTTGTGTTAAAACACTGAATTCGTAACTAGGAGTGTTCGGATTGCAAGTGTATTCCAATTCAGGTACCTCTTAAGTTCAGTCAACTAGAACGGAATGTTTTCTTAATGAGGCATGTCTGACTTGGATAAGCGCTTCTCCACGGTCATCATTTGGCCAGCTGGGAGACACCTCTCACATATCACTGTGTTTTCTCGCAACAGAGGAATACAGGAAAGCGACTCGCATCGCCGTGTGAGTTGATGGACGAGACGTTCGCCACGAGAGAGCCGTGCCTCACGCTATCGGAAGTTGCTTTGTTCTGCGGTTTGAAGACGCGGCAGTTACACGAGCTCCTGCATATTTGTTTGTATCACAGCTTCCAAGGAAGATACACAACCAAAGACACCAGCGCAAAGAGCACAACGAGAAGTAACTGATGAGATTCAGAAAATCTGTGCGACTAAAAATGACAGCATAAGTCAAGAAAACAGTTTATTTAACGGTCGTTTAGAGCAAACTTAACAGCGTGGCGCAGGTTTAAGCTAAAATATTATCGATACATCAAATTAAAGACCTCTACAAAATGGATCTACCCACATCTGTACACTGGCATGAAGATAATACACTACTGGCTATTAAAATTGTTACCCCACGAAGATGACGTGCTACAGACGCGAAATTTAACCAACAGGAAGAAGGTGCTGTGATATGCAAATGATTAGCTTTTCAGAGCAATCACACAAGGTTGGCGCCGGTGGTGACACCTACAACGTGCTGACATGAGGAAAGTTTCCAACCGATTTCTCATACACAAACAGCAGTTCACCGGCGTTGCCTGGTGAAACGTTGTTGTGATGTCTCGTGTAAGGAGGAGAAATGCGTACCATCGCGTTTCCGACTTTGGTGAAGGTCGGATTGTAGCCTATCGCCGTTGCGGTTTATCGTATCGCGATATTGCTGCTCGCGTTGGTCGAGATCCAATGACTGTTAGCAGAATATGGAATCGGTGGATTCAGGAGGGTAATACGGACGCCGTGCTGGATCCCAACGGCCTCGTATCACTAGCAGTCGAGATGACAGGCATCATATCCGCATGGCTGTAACGGATCGTGAAGCCACGTCTCGATCCCTGTGTCGACAGATGGGGACGTTTGCAAGACAACAACCATCTGCACGAACAGTTCGACGACGTTTACAGCAGAATGGTCTATCAGCTCGGCGACCATGGCTGCGGTTACCCTTGACGCTGCATCACGGACAGGAGTGCCTGCGATGGTGTGCTCAACGACGAACCTGAGCGCACGAATGGTAAAACGTCATTTTTTCGGATGAATTCAGGTTCTGTTCACAGGTTTATGATGGTCGCATCCATGTTTGGTGACATCGCGGTGAACGCACGTTGGAAGCGTGTATTCGTCATCGCCATACTGGTGTATCACCCGGCGTGATGGTATGGGGTGCCATTGGTTACACGTCTCGGTCACCTCTTGTTCGCATTGACGGCACTTTGAACAGTGGACGTTACATTTAAGATGTGGTACGACCCGTGGCTCTACCCTTCATTCGATCCCTGCGAAAGCCTACATTTCAGCAGGACAGTGCACGACCGCCTGTCGGGCCTTTCTGGATACAGAAAATGTTCGACTGCTGCCCTCGCCATCACATTTTCCAGATCTCTCACCAATTGGAAACGTCTGGTGTGGCGTAGCAACTGGCTCGTCAGAATACTCCAGTCACTACTCTTGATGAACTGTGGTATCGAGTTGAAGCTGCATGGGGAGCTGTACCTGTACACGCGTATCCAAGCTCTGTTTGAGTCAATGCCCCGGCATATCAAGGCCGTTATTACGGCCAGAGATGGTTGTTCTGGGTACTGCTTTCTCAGGATCTATGCACCCAAATTGCGTGAAAATGTAATCACATGGCAGTTCTAGTATAATATATTTGTCCAATGAATACCCATTTATCATCTGCATTTCATCTTGGTGTAGCAATTTTAATGGCCAGTAGTGTACTTGGCCGATGGGATATATTTTGTATGAATTTAATTAAAATGAGTTAATGATGAATACATGTCAGTTACACCTAAGAGCAGGCCAACTGGTGCTGTCAAACGTTCTGTCAGACATGATAAAGTAATTCTTCAATTGAGGAATTTCTATTTATTTATGTATATTTTTAACAATAATTAATTCATATATCATTTAATTAATTGCCACTTTAATCTGATTAGTTACATAAGAAATAATTGCAGCGATGGAAAGGGGAGAAATTTTTGATTGATGTGTCATTTTTGGTTTTAATAGTATATTTTAGGTACAGTCCACATAACCATAGAAATCGACAGATTGGCTTATTAGACTTTCCTTAATTACGACCAACAAACAGGCGAAGAAATTTGTACAAAAGAACCTCTTGATCAACGTATTTCTGCCAGTGTAGCATAGTTTTTGAAGCTGGCTATTTGGGTGATGCCCAAAAGCTACTCATTCGGGAGGACAACGGTTCAATCCCGTCTCCGGCCATCCTGATTTAGGTTTTCCGTGATTTCCCTAAATCGTTTCAGGCAAATGCCGGGATGGTTCCTTTGAAAGGGCACGGCCGATTTCCTTCCCAATCCTTCCATATCCCGAGCTTGCGCTCCGTCTCTAATGACCTCATTGTCGACGGGACGTTAAACACTAACCACCACCACCACCCAAAAGCTACTAATAAACAAAAAGTAACATAAGAAAGATATAACTTGAATGCATGGAATGGTGTCTAAAGCGAGGGTCTAAGTCTGGTAATTAAGGAACAACAGCTACTCTTGGGGAGAAAAAAGCTGTAAGAATAGCGTTAGTAGCAGTCGGATTTTTGCATTATCAGAAGCTAGGTCACCTTGCGCGTTCATTACGTCGCTGTGTTATAGTGTGTGATTGTGATTTTAGTTCGTTGCAGTATTTCCAACAATTGCAAAATTCCGCTCGAGGTCGTATCGTTGAAATTATTTTGTGGAAATGTTAATTTGATGATTTGCTCTCGCAGCTAAGACTTAGAAAACTTCAGTGTGGTTAACGCTGTACACCCGGACTTCGCCAAACTTTAAATGAGCTACAGCTAGAACTTAGACTTACTTAGGTGTGCTTTAATATGCTGACTTCAGAATGAAGACCTGCGCTTTCTTTAATATAGAGAGTGAAGGTCCTCATTCTAAAGTAGCAGTAGTAGTTTAAACCCCAATCGGAACTTAAGTGTCAAAGACTGGAGTCGTTCCAAGATTTTGCCACATACAGTGCTAATTTACAAAGTTTAAAACGTAACTGTAGTCACATTGTCAGAAGTAGAAAGTGACTCGACATACGGACCACAAACATTCCAAAATCTGCCACCCGTAGCGGTGAGAATTGGTCTCTTCAGTCCAAACAATCATCAGAAGTAGAAGAGGTCAGCCCGCGAACGTGTTCAATCCAAACGGAAGAGCATGCTACTATCATCGGGATAATTATACTCTGAAGCAATGACACCACGTGATTGAAACGTCACCTGCATTTAAATGCTATGAATCATTGCAAGCATAGGGTCATAAGTCGGAGAACAGGTTGTCTAGGACTACTTCAGTACGTTGACAGCCTTCTATAGTTGCAATGAAGTTATACAATTGCATATCAAGGTGATGTAGTGGAGCTGTATATCATCTTTGAAGAGCGTTCCATGATAAATTCACCTGTCATCACAATTAGTGAAGATATATTTTCTGAAATGCAAGTAAGATGAAAAGCATTCCCTCCATGTCCCACACATACTCCATACGATCTTATTGCCCAGAGGAGTTGACGAACGTCTTGAAGAGCATTTTAGATATAGAGCAAGTGTGCGCACTACCATTGTCCTTAAGCGCGATTTTATTCTCCTGAAGTCGTGAAAACAACACAAGAACGGGCTGCATCATGTACTAGATGTATCCGGCGCTATCTTCTTTCTTTAGACTAGACGCCAGAGGTTTAACATTACTATAGAGCAGAAAATCAACAGTGATCAAGGATACGAGGATGCAGAAGCCAATGTAAACCATTGCATTAAAGACACATACTATTTATCCACAGGACAGGACATGTGGCCTGTAATTGAAAAAGTGTCATTGGCAAAAGATTCAGGACTAGTTCACATTCGGATCTCCGGCAGAGGACTGCCAAAGGGGATAGAAAAATGAGAAAAAGATTAAATAAGCTGCAAAAGGATAAAGTTACACGAGTCGGAGCGTAAAATATAAGGAGTTTGAATGGAGTAGGGAAGCTAGAAAATTTGAAAAAAGAAATGTTAATGTTCAGTCTAGATACAGAGGAGGTCAGTGGAGAGAAATGGAAAGAAGGCAAGGATTTCTGGTCAGACGAATATAGAGTAATATCAAAATCAGCAGAAAATGGTGTACCGGGAGTTAGATTTGTTCTGAATAGGAAGATGGGCATTGGGAAGGAGTTACCACCGCTGTAATAGGGGTTGACATCAACTTGGCAGGTATAGATTGGGAGTGTTATGCCGTCAAAACTGGTGACAGAGACAGGGAATCGTGTGGCATTTTTCTGGATGTCTTGTCCGAAAATTACCTTGACCATATAGTTAGAGAACCAACTCGTGAGGGTAGCGTCTTAGACCTCCTGGCAACAAACGTACCTGAACTTATCGAATCAGTTAACGCAGAGGACGGTATCGGTGATCATATGGCTGCGACAGCGTCTATGACGACGGGTCCTACAAGGAACGTTAAGAAAGGTAGGAAGATATGTTTCCTCAGCAAGGGTAACAGGATACAAATTTCAGAATATCTCAGCAGCCGGCATCAAATATACGATGATCAGTACGAAGATGTGGAAAACAAATGGAAAAAATTCCAAGGCATCGTTCAATATGCCCTAGACAAGTATATTCCGAGTGAGGTTTTAAGGGTTTGGAATGATACATCATGGTTTAATAGCCGTGTTAGAAAAGCGCTATGTAAACAAAGAGTTCTTCATCTCAGATTCAAGAGAAGTAAAAACCCAGCTGACAACCAAAAGCTGAACGAGGCGAAAATGAGCATAAGGAGACCAATGAGAGAAGCTTTCAATGACTTTGAAAATAAGAGGACCTGAGTAAAAACCCTAACAGATTTTGGTCGTACGTAAAATCAGTCAGTCGGGCAAAATCATCTACTCATTCTCTCAACGACCACACCGGCACCGAAACGGAAGATAACAGAGAGGAGGCCGAATTACTGAATTCGGTCTTCCGAAGTTGTTTCACCGCGAAACATATCTAACGACTAGAAAAAAGCGCAGGTCATTCACGTTTTTAAGAAAGGCCGTAAGACAGATAACGTTGAAGTCAATCTGTTGTAGAATTATAGAACATGTTTTATACTCAAGAAATATGACGTTCTTAGAAAATGAACATCTCCTCTATAAAAATCACCAGGGATTCCGCAAACAGAGATTTTGCGAAACTCAGCTCGTCCTCTTCCTCCATGAGATCCACAGCGCAGCAGACAACTGGGCTCAGGTTGATGCCATGTTCCTTGATTTCAGTAAGGCATTTGACACCGTCCCGCATTGCCGTTTAATGAAAAATACGAGGTTACGGAGTATAGGAGCAAATCTGCGATTGGATTCAAAACTTTCTTGCAGGTAGAACTCAACACGTCGCTCTTAACGAAACTGAATCGACAGATGTAAAGGTAATATCTGAAATACCACAGGGAAGTGTGATAGGACCGTTTCTGTTTAAAATATATATAAATGATCTGGTAGAGAGCGTTGAATGGTCTTTAAGGCTATTCGCAAATGATGCAGTTGTTTGTACCAAAGTAGCAACGCCAGAAGATAGTAAGAATTTGCAGAACGACCTGCAGAGAATTTATGAGTGGCGCAGAGTTTCGTAGTTGACCCTGAACATAAATAAATGTAACATATTGCGCATACATAGGAAAAGAAATTCACTACTATACAGCTACAGTATTGATGGTAAACAGCTGGAGACAGCGTTTGCTGTAAAATATCTACTATCCAGAGCGACCTTAACTGTAAGACCATATAAAACAGATAGTGGGAAAAGCAGACACCAGACTCAGATTAATAGGAAGAATCTTAGGGAAATGTAACTTCTCTATGAAAGAAGTGCCTTATAAGGAGCTTGTTCACCCAATTCTTCAGTATTGTTCATCTATCTGGGATTCCTATGAGGTAGGATTGATAGAGAAAATAGAGAAGATCCAACGAAGAGCGGCGCGTTTCGTCACGGGATCGTTTAGTTGGCGAGAGAGCGTGTAAGTAGGCTGTTAATGTTGTTTTGTTGGTAACGCCACGTAACGCTCTGTATGAAAATCACAAACTGTGCTGTGTGCAGTTTGTGGCTGATTTGCATTATTGGAATATTTGCTATTGTATTGTTGGGCAGTTGGATGTGAACAGCGCGTAGCGTTGTGCAGTTGGAGGTGAGCCGCCAGCAGTGGTGGATGTGGGGAGAGAGAGATGACAGAGTTTTGAATGCGGACGACCTGGACGTGTGTCCGTCAGAAAAAGGAAATTTGTGAGACCAGATGTCATATATATATATATATATATATATATATATATATATATATATATATATATATATATAAAATGACTTTTGAACACTATTAAGGTAAGTACATTGCTTGTTCTCCATCAAAATCTTTCATTTGCTAACTATGCCTATCAGTAGTTAGTGCCTTCAGTAGTTAGAATCTTTTATTTAGCTGGCAGTATTGGCCCATGCTGTATTGCAGTTGTTTGAGTAACGAATATTTTTGTGAGGTAAGTGATTCATGAAAGGTATAGGTTATTGTTAGTCAGGGCCATTCTTTTGTAGGGATTATTGAAAGTCAGATTGCGTTGCGCTAATTAAAAAAATTGTTTGTCAGTTTACCGTTCATCAGAATAAGCAAAGAGAGAAATGTCTGAGTACGTTCGGTTTTGCTCAGCTGTTTGAAAATCAAATAACGTAAGAGGTTTACCAGCACTGTCATTCTTAATTTTTCTAAGGGGATGTTTCATAACTCTTAAAGTACGATTCTTAGTTTCCAACATCCTTTTTCACAAATCAGAGTCCCTAACCACTGCTCATTATTCTGTACCTCATTACACATATACATATTCGTCGACACTTCTTCAATATTTCATCATAATAAATATGTAGCATAATCAAATTCCCCATATAGCATCAGCTTATTGGTCATAAACATACCTCAACAGCATAATACACATCGTCGTCGTAATTATAACATCATAACAGATCAATCACATCTCAAAATCGTCGCAGCTTCTTTCAATAATTTCAAAACCTTCAATAAAGTCATCTACCTCAAACGTACTTCAAAAATCATGATCCAATACCAAATACATCATCCAAAGCTCTCATAGTATCACAATGGTTCCGAAAAAATATGAACAGTTGACAAAGTACAGACAAAATACAATTTCATAAGTGTGAAGTTATCCAGCTGTGTAATTGCGTAAACATGTGTCGCTGACGTAGTAAAGAGGAGGTTTGTTTCTCTGCTAAATGATCAGATAGCTGTGTAATTCTGTGTTAGAGAAATATGGTACCGATGTGTAATGTTGTATAAGCAAATACCATATTAGCTAGGGCTCCAAGCGCCTGCCACACGCTTAGTACAAAAAGTAAGTGTGTACCCCCTGATGATTAATGTAATTATTCCCTCAGGTGTTACAGATTACAGCAATGGAATGAAATGTATCACAGAAAATCTTTGTATCTTTGTAATTCAAAAATCTTTAAAAATAAATGTTTTAGTACAAAATTAATCACTCAAATACGTGTACTGTAGCGCTAAACTGTGCGTCTTGTTGTAAGATAATCTCTGTCATTACTTAACGGTAAAAATGTGCCAAGTGCCGTAATTATCGTCGGCCTTAAGCAAAGTTCTGTAGAAGTCAATGTACTTACCTGTCTTTATGCGTTTATCTAATAAGAGTTATTTTGTAGAATTTTTCTAATACTATTTTATATACTTTGTAAAGATCTTTAGACAGTATTTATTCTGTTCTGTTTTATGCTCATGTGTGAAGTTGATGTTTCGAAAGTTACTCCGATCTTTCATGTATTTACTTGTGTCATAATTCCTGTAACACGGATGTATATGTTTTTTCTATTCTTTTGTAAAGCCCGTGTTACTACAAATGTTAACTATATTATAATGTTCTTTAATGATGTATTTTGTACCTTTGTAATTGTATTCTCATGTCATAAATTTGTAATTGTACAGAAACTAGTTCTTCAAATTAAGTTTCATTTCACTGCAGACGTTTCTGTTGGTCATAGTATATCCATAATGTCACATTTGTGAGACCAGATGTCTCATATATATATATATATATATATATATATATATATATATATATATATATATATATATATATATATATATATATATATATATAAAATGACTTTTGAACGCCCGCATCTCGTGGTCGTGCGGTAGCGTTCTCGCTTCCCACGCCCGGGTTCCCGGGTTCGATTCCCGGCGGGGTCAGGGATTTTCTCTGCCTCGTGATGGCTGGGCGTTGTGTGCTGTCCTTAGGTTAGTTAGGTTTAAGTAGTTCTAAGTTCTAGGGGACTGATGACCATAGCTGTTAAGTCCCATAGTGCTCAGAGCCATTTGAACCATTTGACTTTTGAACACTATTAAGGTAAGTACATTGTTTGTTCTCCATCAAAATCTTTCATTTGCTAACTATGCCTATCAGTAGTTAGTGCCTTCAGTAGTTAGAATCTTTTATTTAGCTGGCAGTATTGGCCCATGCTGTATTGCAGTTGTTTGAGTAACGAATATTTTTGTGAGGTAAGTGATTCATGAAAGGTATAGGTTATTGTTAGTCAGTGCCATTGTTTTGTAGGGATTATTGAAAGTCAGATTGCGTTGCGCTAATTAAAAAAATTGTTTGTCAGTTTACTGTTCATCAGAATAAGCAAAGAGAGAAATGTCTGAGTACGTTCGGTTTTGCTCAGCTGTTTGGAAATCAAATAACGTAAGAGGTTTACCAGCACTGTCATTCTTAATTTTTCTAAGGGGATGTTTCATAACTCTTAAAGTACGATTCTTAGTTTCCAACATCCTTTTTCACAAATCAGAGTCCCTAACCACTGCTCATTATTCCGTACCTCATTACACATATACACATTCGTCGACACTTCTTCAATATTTCATCATAATAAATATGTAGCATAATCAAATTCCCCATATAGCATCAGCTTATTGATCATAAACATACCTCAACAGCATAATACACATCGTCGTCGTAATTATAACATCATAACAGATCAATCACATCTCAAAATCGTCGCAGCTTCTTTCAATAATTTCAAAACCTTCAATAAAGTCATCTACCTCAAACGTACTTCAAAAATCATGATCCAATACCAAATACATCATCCAAAGCTCTCATAGTATCACAATGGTTCCGAAAAAATATGAACAGTTGACAAAGTACAGACAAAATACAATTTCATAAGTGTGAAGTTATCCAGCTGTGTAATTGCGTAAACATGTGTCGCTGACGTAGTAAAGAGGAGGTTTGTTTCTCTGCTAAATGATCAGATAGCTGTGTAATTCTGTGTTAGAGAAATATGGTACCGATGTGTAATGTTGTATAAGCAAATACCATATTAGCTAGGGCTCCAAGCGCCTGCCACACGCTTAGTACAAAAAGTAAGTGTGTACCTCCTGATGATTAATGTAATTATTCCCTCAGGTGTTACAGATTACAGCAATGGAATGAAATGTATCACAGAAAATCTTTGTATCTTTGTAATTCAAAAATCTTTAAAAATAAATGTTTTTAGTACAAAATTAATCACTCAAATACGTGTACTGTAGCGCTAAACTGTGCGTCTTGTTGTAAGATAATCTCTGTCATTACTTAACGGTAAAAATGTGCCAAGTGCCGTAATTATCGTCGGCCTTAAGCAAAGTTCTGTAGAAGTCAATGTACTTACCTGTCTTTATGCGTTTATCTAATAAGAGTTATTTTGTAGAATTTTTCTAATACTATTTTATTTACTTTGTAAAGATCTTTAGACAGTATTTATTCTGTTCTGTTTTATGCTCATGTGTGAAGTTGATGTTTCGAAAGTTACTCCGATCTTTCATGTATTTACTTGTGTCATAATTCCTGTAACACGGATGTATATGTTTTTTCTATTCTTTTGTAAAGCCCGTGTTACTACAAATGTTAACTATATTATAATGTTCTTTAATGATGTATTTTGTACCTTTGTAATTGTATTCTCATGTCATAAATTTGTAATTGTACAGAAACTAGTTCTTCAAATTAAGTTTCATTTCACTGCAGACGTTTCTGTTGGTCATAGTATATCCATAATATGTGAGAAGTTAAAAAAAGAGCGACTGTTAGCATTTTCACATGTGTTGGTAATTCAGGAAGGGACTGGTTAACAGCACTGTTGGTTCTAAGGACATTCCAAAAAGTTCGTGAGTGCACAAGTGGTGGTTTATGGACTTACTATATTGTCCACAAGACTCTTCGATGGTGATTGTGCACCCGCACAGTCGCAACAGATGATTGCTGGCCTTCTCTACAAGGACTACAGTGGGTCTGCACCTTTGATGGCCCACCAATACCATTATCTCTACAAGGACTGCAGTGGGTCTGCACCAGTGCTGGCCCACCAATACCATAATCTCTACCAGGACTACACTTGGTCTGCTATGTGACGACCTACCTGCCAATATTCTTCAAAACTTCGACTGACTCTGCTGTGGGTTTGCTCTGTTGTGGCCCATTACCTGTCTGCATGTCAAGAGTGAGCATTGTCTTTCCGTTGGAAGGACAACACTACTTCTTCAAGACTGCATGAAAATCCACTACTTCCTTGTGCATTTTCTTTTACTGATCAGATTTTGTCCAATGTAATTACTACTGTGATGAGTGATCAGGACTGTCTTCATGAGAACAATTTTTGCTTTTCACCAACAGTATATCAATAAGTGTGTGCATTTGATATCTTTGTTATTGTAATTATGAAAAGTTTTTTCAAATCTGTATTGGGCACTTCCCAAAACAAGTTGTAAAATTTCTTTATGGGGAGCGTGGGGGCTATGTAAGTAGGCTGTTCATGTTTTTATGTTGGCAACACCACGTAACGCTCTGTATGAAAATCACTGACTGTGCTGTGTGCAGTCTGTGGCTGGTTTGCATAGTTGGAATATTTACTGTTGTAGTGTTGGGCAGTTGGATGTGAACAGTGCATAGCGTTGCGCAGTTGGAGGTGAGCCACCAGCAGAGGTCGATGTGGGGAGAGAGAGATGGCAGAGTTTTGAGAGTGGACGGTCTGGACGTGTGTCCGTCAGAAAAAGGAAATTTGCAAGACCGGATGTCACGAACTGATACATATATTAAAACTTTTGAACACTATTAAGGTAAATACATTGTTTGTTCTCTATCAGAATCTTTCATTTGTTAACTATGCCTATCAGTAGTTAGTGCCTTCAGTAGTTAGAATCTTTTATTTAGCTGGCAGTATTGGCCCATGCTGTATTGCAGTTGTTTGAGTAACGGGTATTTTTGTGAGGTAAGTGATTCATGAAAGGTATAGGTTGTTGTTAGGGATTATTGAAAGTCAGATTGCGTTGCGCTAATAAAAAAAAATTGTTTGTCAGTTTGCTGTTGATCGGAATAGGTAAAGAGAGAAATGTCTGAGTACGTAAGAGGTTTACCAGCACGGTCATTCTTAGTTTTTCTAAGGGGATGTTTCAAGCGTCAAGGAGATGCTAAACAAACTCCACTGGCAGACGTTACAAGAGAGGCGTTGTGCGTCACAGAGTGGTTTACTACTGAAATTTCGGGACAGCAATTTTCAGGAGGAGTCAGAAAACGTATTACTCCCCCCCCCCCCCCCCCCCCCCACATACTTATCGCGTATTGACCACGAGAAGAAAATTCGAGAAATCAGAGCCAATACAGAGGTTTACCGACAATCATTCTTCCCACTCACTACTCGCGAGTAGAACGGGGTTGGAGGGATCAGATAGTGCTACCGAAAGTACTCTCCGCCACACACCATGACGTGGCTTGTGGAGTATGATGTAGATGTACTTTTAGATGTAAACAGTTCGGTGAGAGGACTGTTCTCATCAGAATCGACAGCAAACCAAAACCGACTACAATAGTCAGGTATACATGCCGACGTCGCAAGACGAAAATGGAGATATAGAAGGAAGTATGCGAGGATACGTTTAGGAGGATACTGAACTGGTAATTCAGCGCTTAAAGGGAGATGAAAATCTAATAGTCATAGGGAATTGCAATAGGGTTGTACGGGAAAAAGTAGAAGAATGGGGTCACGGGAGAATATGTGCCCAGTACTGGTAATGAGAGAGGAGGAAAACTAATTGAGTTCTGCAACAGTTTTCAGCTAGTAATAGTGAATACCCTATTCAAGAATCACAAGAGGAGGAAGTATATTTGGAAAAGGGCGGGAGATACAGGAACACTTCAGTGGGATTACATTATGGTCAGCCAGAAATTTAAAAACCAGTTACAGGATTGTAAGGCGTACCCAGCAGCGGATCACAATTTAGGAGTGATAGGGTGAAGTATAAAAGAGTAGTCAGGGAAAATAAATGAGCAAAGAAATGGGGTACGTAAACACCAAGGAATGAAAAGATACGCTTGAAGTTATCTAAGGCTATAGATATTGCCATAAAGAATAGCTCAGTAGGCAGTTAGTCCAACTGAAGATGAATGGACGACCCTAAAAAGGGCAATCACAGAACTTGAAAAGAAAACCATTGGTACAACGAAGATAACTGCAAGGAAACCATGGGTAACACAAGAAATATTTCTGTTAATTGACGAAAGAAGGAAGCAAAAAGATATTCAGCGATATTCAGGAATACAGAAATACAAGTCACTTAGGGATGAAAGAATTAGGAAGCGCGGGGAAGCTAAGGCAAAACGGCTGCAGGAAAAATGTGATAAAATCGACATCGAAATGATTGTCGGATGAACTGACTCAGCGTACAGGAAAGTCAAAACAGCCTTCGGATAAATTAAAAGAAACGGCGGTAACATTAAGAGTGCAATGGGAATTCCACTGTTAAAAGCAGAGGCGTAAGTGGATAGGTGGAAACACTACATTGAAGGACTCTGTGAGGGGAAGACTGGTCTGATGCCACGGTAGAAGAAGAAACAGGAGCTGATATAGAACAGGTAGGCGATCGAGTACTAAAATCAGAATTTAAAAGAGCATTGGAAGATTTATGATCGAACGAGGCAGGAGTTATAGAAGACATTCCATCAGAATTTCTAATGTCATTAGGGAAGGTGGCAACTAAATGGCTGTTCAAGTTGGTGTGTAGAATGTATGAATCTGGTGATATACCATCTGACTTTCGGAGGAACATCATCCATACAATTCCGAAGATTGCATGAGCCGACAAGTGCCAGAAGTATCTTACAGTCAGCTTAACAGCTCATACATCGAAGTTGCTGCCAAGAATAAAGACAGAAGGATGAAAAAGAAAATTGAGGATGTCTTAGATGACGATCAGCTTGGCTTTAGGTAAGGTAAAGGCAACAGAGAAGCAATTCTGACGTCGCAGTTCAAAATGGAAGCAAGTCTGCAGAAAATTCAAGAGACGTTCATAGGATTTGTCAACCTGGAAAAAGCGTTGGACAATATGAAATGGCGCAAGATGTTCGAATTTCCGAGAAAAATAGGGTTTAGCTATAGGGAATGACTGGTAATATACCATATGTACAAGAACCCAGAGGGAACAACGAAAGTGATGGACGAAAGACGAAATGCTCGAACTAAAAATCTGAATACCGAAGAAGCGACTGCGGAAGTAAAAGAATTAATCAAGAGACGAATTAAAATTCAAGGTAAAAGGGTATGATAAGATTAGCTGATGAACGAAAGTGAAGAAGATTTACAGTATCTGGTGAATGGAACGAATTGTTTATTGAGCGCAGAATGTAGATTAGGAGTAAATCAAAGAAAAACGAAGGTAACGAGAAGCAGGAGAAACGAGAGCAACGTGAAACTTAACATCAGGATGGGTGATCATGAAGTAGATGAAGCTAAGGAATTCTGCTACGAAGGCAAAATAACCAATGACGGTCGGGGCAAGGAGGACATGAAAAGCAGACTGGCACTGGCAAAAAGTGTATTACAAGCCAAGAGAAACTTCCTGGCAGATTAAAACTGTGTGCCCGACCGAGACTCGAACTCGGGACCTTTGCCTT
Organism: Schistocerca americana; assembly: GCF_021461395.2. Lineage (NCBI taxonomy): Eukaryota > Metazoa > Arthropoda > Insecta > Orthoptera > Acrididae > Schistocerca > Schistocerca americana. Next base: position 674,021,101 of record NC_060122.1, read on the forward strand.
TTGCGGGCTATTGCTCTACCATCTGAGCTACCGAATCACGACTCACGCCCGGTACTCACAGCTTTACTTCTGCCAGTATCTCGTCTCCTACCTTCCAAACTTTACAGAAGCTCTCCTGTTACTCTAAGATGAAGAGGTTGGCACAGGAGAGGAATTCGTGGCGGCGCCATCAGATCAGTCAGAAGACTGTGACCTTACTGTTGCGAATCGTAAACCTGTGGAAAAAGTTCCAACGGAACCGCATTCTTCAGAGACTAATAGTCAATATTTATCAAGAAACGTTTTGATTTCATTAATGAAAAATATTTTTTTAAAAAGGAAATACGACAAATGAAAATTTCAAAAAAATGGTTCAAATGGCTCTGAGTACTATGCGACCTAACTTCTGAGGTCATTAGTCACCTAGAACTTAGAACTAATTAAACCTAACTAACCTAAGGACATCATACAAATCCATCCCCGATGCAGGATTCGAACCTGCGACCGTAGCGGCTGCTCGGCTCCAGACTGTAGCGCCTAGAACCGTTACACAACAAGAAATAGCAACTTACTTTTCTGATGATCTTTTTCAAGCGCGTTGAGCTGTTTGAAATCTGGCAGATGATTGACGAGCGAAGGTCTCATAAGTTCATTCAAAAGTTCATCAGTAATTTGAGATCGATATTTGCATTCAGTTAACTTGAGTTTTGAGCAAAGTGATTCACACACATACGTTCTTCCGAAAATCGAAACGAGGCTCTTGCTACACTCGTTTGTTAGTGAGTATTTTTCTTCTGAATCCTTCATCCAAAAGCGAACCACTTCGTTTCATTTCTTGCAGTTCCAGTAGCTCCAATCTTCTGCTGCTGTATCCTTTGTAATTGGAGATAGACAGCCGTTCCCCAAAAAATCCATAGCAAACGTATTTTTCAGAACCAAAAAAGGAAGTTTCTCTATTTTCAATTCACTAAATCTGTCATTTGTTTCTTTTGTGAGGTCCAACATTGTATATAAGTAATGAATAAGACTTATTGGTAGAGAAATGAACTACTTCCAATATGTAGGGAGTATAATTCTTCTATATGACTGAAGCAAGTAAAACAACAGATGCAGATTGATGTAGACGAAGAAGGCTTGCTTGAAGAAAAATAGTTAACAGACATAAAAAATAATACGGGGAATTAAGGAGGAGGTTCGTGATACTGCGCATCTGCAACAGAGCAGTGTATGGAAATTAATTGCAAAACGAAATATATCCCCACTGGAGGTAATTTTAAAAAATCAGCCGAGAAGCTATGAGATAAAGATGAAATAGAACGGATATGAAAATGTAGAAAGCCGTTACCAGAAAGAGGGACTGGTCAGTGGGTGGCATACGTCAGAATCAAGAAATATTCGACACTTAAAAGAGCAGAAGAATAGTAACATTAAAATAAAAAATTGAAAATGCCGTCTGTTAAGTACGGAAAGGACGAAATATGTGTAGAAAGTAATAAGAAACGGAGAATTACATCAACTCAATGGAAACTACTGTTTAGCGCTCAGCCTAGATTGTCCGTAATAATACTGTCGCTGTTGCATAAACTTGGAAGGTGTTACCACTGGCACTTTCTCTATTCGGTTTTGTTACGCAACACAGTAGTAATTCTAAGAGACGCCTTCACGTATCTGCATGGGCGGTCGCGTCGCGTGTCGCGGCTGTTTCTTCCGAAAACCACCGGCGCTACGTGCGACAACTGTCCTTTCACCACACTTTTTACGGCAGCTGGTCGTCTAGCAATGCACCTGCGGTCTACAGGGTGCGGTCAAAAAGTGTGCTTTGATGTTGCAGAGGACCGTCATGAGTACGGCTGGCTCCGCCACTGAGAGCGGCGGACACGCCCAACAGACTGGAAAACGTCACGGGCGCATGATTCAGTTCAAATACGAATAAAAATTAGGATTTTACAACGCCATTACCAGACACGAAGCCGAGACAGATTTAAGCTGTATGCATTTCGTTACTGCGTTAGAAAGTCACTACGTTTTCAAAACAACTAATCCTGCGAAAGAAAATGAAACCCACGTAGTGCTATAATAGCCGCATATGTATTGAAACGGTACAGTAGTTTCCGTTCTATAAGCAGCAGGTTTCGCTGCTCGCTCGCACCGAGAAATACAAACAGAGGCGGCTCTGCCACCAATTTTATTGCACGACGCGGCCGGCCGCGGGTGCAACAGAACCCATGTGGACGGGTGGAAAGAAATGTGTCAGGCTTCATAATACGTATTTGTATGTGACGTGTATTATACATTTCTTATACGTGAATGTGAATCTGCACATGAACTTTCCTAATCCCCCTCACACCTTTCCGTAAAGCGTGGCCAAATCTTAGTTGGGAAGTAGTTCTGTAGAATAGTAGTGCCAACCTCACTCCTGGGTAGAGGATCAGAGAGACATCACAGGCAGGTAAAAGTCAAAGACGTTCCAGTGTCACAAGATTTGGGGTGGAGAGGTTGGTCACGGGCAAGGGGTGCGACCATCCCCTCCACCGCGGTCCAGGAAGTCCTCCGGGTGCCCGCCATATTCGTGGAGTGTGAAAGAAGACGGGTAAGTGAGCAGACGTGCCCTCAGTGCGTCTGTCTCAATGTTCAAGCATGGAAGAGAGGTATTTAAATATTTGAACTAATTCTTTTATTTCCAGCTTTAGATGGTGTAAGGAAATGAATGTTGTCGTTTAATTTCGGAAATTTGACCCCCGTGTTATTGTATCTGGTCCCCAGTTTTCCTGTTATCTTCCTAACGTAATGGATGTCTTATGTAAAATATTGGGAGACTTTGGTGGAATACATTTGGCCAACGCAATTCCGTATTGCCCGTAGAAATGTGCGTCCAGATTAGTATATAATACACCCGAGCTATAAGTTGTAAAATTGTAATATCTGTAAACTGGAAGAATTGCTGCAATCGCTGTAAAGTCGAGTGATAATGTTTAAAATAAATAGGTAATCAATTGTCATCAATCTTTAACATACCTTAAAAATCAAAAAGAAGTCAAATTAAAGGAATTCATTTAAAATAAAAGATATAGAATGCAGGGACCCACACATCAGCGTGCGAGCCCTCCAGCCCCTTACCTAGTATCGTACAGAAAGGGCACGCTCTCTAGGTAGCGCTCTCAAGCTCCCCTCCCCAGTTACCCCTTGCGCAATTAAGAAAAAAAAAATGGTTCAAATGGCTCTGAGCACTATGGGACTTCTGACTTCTTGAGTCCCCTAGAACTTAGAACTACTTAAACCTAACTAACCTAAGAACATCACACACATCCATGCCTGATGCACGATTCGAACCTGCGAGCGTAGCGGTCGCGCGGTTCCAGATTGTAGCGCCTAGAACCGCTCGGCCGGAATTTTCATTCAGGGCTTGACGACATCGACTTTCATCTGGCGTCCCTAGGCAAGGGGGTTAGACGGTAACCTTTCAGTATAAATAAAAAGACATTTGAGAATAATTTTATTTAGTGTTTGAATAGGAGGTGGCAACAATGATGCAGTGAAAGTTACATCTTTCATGTGTCTATTTCTCCAACTAGATCCAAATGGCGCTGCGCACCAGCATGCAGTAGAAGAAGTAGATGAGTTAGTTCGAAAGATGCACCAGGTGAGAGAAGTAGGCTCTACATACATACGGAGCAGTTTTATTTAGTTACTTATTCATTAGCCTTCATCCATCAGCAAACTAAGGTTCATGTGTACCAGAAATCAAACGTCAATAGCTGTCAAAATACCAAGTTTCATTGTCTTCTCAAAAATTAGGTTACTACATTATGCATTAATGGATTTCGGATGTTGACCGCTGAAACACCTATTGACACAAATACGAATTTCCGAAAAAATTCTGAGTTTTTGAACGCATCGTGGTGTAATATGAACAAATAATTGAGTCGCTGTTGCAAGTGCCCTTCAGTAGTGTATCTATTGTACCCCCAGATCGATGACAATTCAGTTCTAATATGTTTACGTTTAATTATTCCAGCTATGTCGTGGAGGACGCTTGGCAGCAATACACCCGATATCTGCTAAAAGTCTACAGGGACATTTTACCCAGTGTTTAGGCTGACATTATAAATATGGGAACAGTCAGACGAAACAGGTACTCCTATAGCGTATTTAATGATCCGTTTAGCGACAATGAAAACTTCAGTTAGTTTGTCGTTACAAACAGTGTTTTATGTGTTCATGTGGTACGACGACTCCAAATTGTTTTCGGTATTCGCTTTAACGGTGTTTGTAGACGGAGAAAGCCACCCATGAAAAATAATCAAAACGCCAAGTAGAAAGCATGGCGCGGGCTTGGAGAAGAGGCTATTGGGGCAAGGAAGACGTGGTGAACTAGCGTTTGCCGGTCTTTCGGTGTCTATTGTTAGCAACCGACGCAATTAGAGACTAATCGAAAGCAAAAGAGAGTACTAATACTTCTCGACACAGAATCAATTTAAAGACGTTTTCGAAGAGCAGCCTGGTTTCTTAGATTCTGTTTCGCTAAATCTACAGAACGAGTTGAATACTTTGGGATTTGAAAAAAAAGCCAGCTCCAGTGTTCTCTAGCACTAGTGATGTCAATAAAACGCCGTTCACCAAGTCTTATCCCGTCTCGTGTGACAAGCCACACCGTTGTCTTATCTGCCATCGCTATGCAAAAACGGTACTCAACTTCTACTGTAGTACTGGCTATTTTTCTTCTTTTTTTGTTCCCTTTAAAAAATATCGTTGAATCAGATGTACTACTTGACTAATTTCCTTTATATCGCTGGGTACATGAAACTTCTCTTTAAATGAGGAATTCTTCTTCTTCTTCTTCTTCTTCTTCTTCTTCTTCGACCCTCTCCGGTGTCCTTCCATCTTTCCCTCGATCGACCGCCGTCTCTTCTAACTCTTGATATATATGATTTTTCCTGTGAAGGCAATCGATTTTTCTCCATCCTATTCACATGTTTTCCCTGTTTTTCCTGTAGTAGGTTATACTGTAGTTCGAGGCAAAGATATAGTCGCGATACAATCGACATTTCCCGTTAAGACTGTGCACTGTGTGTAACAGGCCATAAAGAGTATTTTTTGGGCTGATTCCATCTTCATACTGCAACTGCTTTCCGAAACACCAGAGAACAGGCGCCTGACGACTTAAACTGAGATTTTGACTCTTGCCTCTACTTCTACATTGGCCACGCAAAAAACGCTAATCTTACAGTATGTTTCCAGGAACATAAGGCTCATTTAGCCTACGGAACTTCATTTTTCTATACGCTATGTTGATGTAAATTTTTCTGATAACATAAAATCATACGGATTTTGCAAGTAAACGAAAAGATAAAAAGATGAAATTAGTAGATGAAATAATAAGTTATGATGAACACCGTATGACTCCAAGATACCTTGTCAATGAGCGGAGAGACTGCAATAAGAGTTGTGGTTCAGAACATGTACGTTTTGCATTAGGAATGTACCGACCACCCTTGGAATAGAGGAAGCGTCTTTAATTACTAACCAAAATGACCTGGGTCCCGGGTGCGGACGTCGCCACTGTTTAAATTTCTAATAAAAATTATCAGCAATGGCGGCCGAAGACTTCCTGCGTAAGAAGTCACCCTCGTTCTGCCAACAGCCCTGTCAAAAAGGACAGGGAAGCGGACACAGGTTCAGGGCACTCTATTGCCCTTGGGGTGGGAAACTGCCCCTAAAAGGTGGAAGGGTCAGTAATGATCAACCGCTTGAGGATGCAGAAAGCAATGAAAACCGCTGCAAAAAAAAAAAAAAAAAAAAAAAAAAAAAAAAATGGTTCAAATGGCTCTGAGCACTATAGGACTTAACTGCTGTGGTCATCAGTCCCCTAGAACTTAGAACTACTTAAACCTATCTAACCTAAGAACATCACACACATCCATGCCCGAGGCAGGATTCGAACCTGCGACCGTAGCAGTCGCGCAGTTCCGGACTGAAGCGCCTGGAACTGCTCGGCCATTCCAGCCGGCAAAACCGCTGGATTAAAGACTCGTAATGCGTATACACAAGACACTTGGCCTGTAACTGAAAGAGTGTCATGATTATCTCTCCATTGGAAAAAGATTCCGGAATAGTCCCCCATTCGGATTTCCGGGAGAGGACCACCAAGGGGAAGGGGGTGACCACGAGAAAAAGATCGAATAAGAAACGAAAGAGTAACGTTCTGTGAATCGGGGCGTGGACAGTCAGAAGCTTGAACGTGGTAGGGCAGCGAGAAAATACGAAAAAGGAAATGTTAAGGTTAGATCTAGATCTGTGAAGTGAAATGGAAAGAAGACAAGGGTTTGCGATCGGACGTATATAGGATAATATCGAGAGCGGCAGAAAGTGGTTTAAGGGGAATAGGATTCGATATGAATAGGAGGTAGGGCAAAGGGTGATTACTCCGAAAAGTTCAGTGACGGGATAGTACTCAGCAAAGGCCAGTCGTTGTGGCAGAGCGGTTCTAGGCGCTTCAGTCCGGAACCGTGCTGCTGCTACGGTCGCAGGTTCGAATCCTGCCTCGGGCATGGATGTGTGTGATGTCCTTAGGTTAGTTCGGTTTAAGTAGTTCTAAGTCTAGGGGACTGATGACCTAAGATGTTAAGTCCCATAGTGCTTAGAGTCATTTGAACCACTTAGACAGCAAAGCAACACCGTCAACGATAGTTTAGGTATACATGCCGACGTCGCAACCAGAAAATGAAGAGGTAGAGAAAGTACTTGTGTATGACGACTCTGAACGGTAATTCAGTATGTATGAGGAGGTGAAAATCTAATAGTCATGGGGGATTGCAATGCGGTTGCAGGGGAAGGAGTAGAGGTAAGGCTTACGGGAGAATATGGGCTTGCTACTAGGAATGAGAGAGGAGAAAGAGAAATTGAGTTCTGCAGTAAATTTCAGCTAGTAATAGCGAATAGTGTACATAAGTTTCACAAAAGAGGGAGGTATACTTGGAAAAGGCCGAGAGATACGGAAACATTCCAGTTGGGATACATCATGGTCAGGTAGAGGTTCCGAAACTAGATATTGAATTGTAAGCGGCAATCAGGAGCAGATGCAGACTCACATCGCAATTTAGAGACGATGAAGAGTAGGCTGGGGATTAAGAGACCAGTCAGGAAAAATAAATGACCAACGAAGTAGGATACGGAAGTACCAAGGAATGAGAAGATACGCTTGAAGTTCTCTGAGGCTATAGATATTTCGATAAAGAATAGCTCAGTAGACAGTTAGTTCAACGGAAGGGGAATGGACGACTCTAAAAAGGGCAGTCACAGAAGTTGAAAAGAAAACCATAGGTACAGCGAAGATAACTGCGAAGAAAGCATGGGCACCGCAAGAAATATTTCGGTTAAAAAACGTGCAGAGAATATGAAGATTATAGAAATACGAGCCATTTATGAATGAATAAATACCAAGTGCAGTCACGTGAAGGCGACATGGCTTCATGAAAAATATGAGGAAATCGAAAACGAAATCATTGTCGGAAGAACAGAATCAGCATACAGAAAAGCCAGTACTATCTCTGGTGAAATTAAAAGCAAGGGCAGTATCATTAAGAGTGTCACGGAAATTCCACTGTTAAATGCAGAGGAGAGCGTATAGGAGGAAAGACTGTATTAAGGGCGGAGGACGTGTCTGATGATATGATGGAAGAAGAAACAGGAGTCGATATAGAAGAGACAGGAGATGCAGTACTAAAATCAGATCTTATGGTCGAACAAGGCAGAAGGGATACATAAAATTTCATCAGAATTTTGAAAATCGATTGGGGGAAATTGCTACAAAACGACTATTTGAGTTGGTGTTTAGAATGTTTGAGAACTGGCGGTATACCATCAGACCTTCGGAAAACATCATCTTCACAATTACGAAAATTGCAAGAGCTGACAAGCGCGAGAATTGTACAATCAGCTTCACAGCTCACGCTTTCAAGTTGAAGACAAGAATAACATAAAGGAGAACGGAAAAGAAAACAGAGGATCTGCTAGATGACGATCATTTGGCCTTAGATAAGGTAAAAGCAACAGAGAGGCGGTTCTGACGTTCCAGTTGATAATGGGAAAAAAAACTGAAGGAAAAACAAGACACGTTCGTAGAATTTAACGACCTGCTAAAAGGGTTCGACAATGTAAGATGGGACAAGATATTCGAAATCCTGAGCAAAATATGGGCAAGCAATAGGAACAGACAGGTCACATACAGTATCTCTACAAGAGTCAAGAGGGAACAATAAGAGTGGAAGACCAAGAACAGGTATACGATAGGGATACCTCCTTTTTCTTTACTGTTCAATCTATACTTCGAAGCAGCGATGATGGAATTAAAACAGAACTTCAAGAATGGGATTAAAATTCACCGTGAAAGGACATCTATGCTAAGATTAGCTGATTACATTGCTATTCTCAGAGAAAATGATGAAGAATTACAGAACCCACTGATTAGAATGAACGGTATAGTGAGTACAGGATATGGACTGAGAGTAAATCAAAGAAGGACGAAAGAAATGCGAAATATCAGAAATGAGAAGAGCGAGAAACTTAACAACAGGACTGGTGATGACAGAGTAGATGAAGTTAAGGAATTCTGCTACCTAGGAAGCAAAGTAACCCATGACGGACGGAGCAAAGATTTAGAAAGGAGACTAGCACTGGTGAAATGAGCATTCCTGGCCAAAACAAGTCTACTGGTATCAAACATACGCCTTAATTCGAGGAAAAAATTTCTGAGAATGTACATTTGGAGCGCAACATTGTATGGTAGTGAAACATGGACTGTGGGAAAAGTGGAACGGAAGAAAAAAATGGTTCAAATGGCCCTGAACACTATGGGACTTAACATCTGAGGTCATCAATCCCCTAGAACTTAGAACTACTTAAACCTAACTAACCTAAGGATATCACACACATCCATGCCCGTGGCAGGATTCGAACCTGCGACCGGTTCCATACTGTAGCGTCTAGTACCTCTCGGCCACTCCGGCCGGCTGGAACGGAAGAAAATTGAAGTAAGTGAGATGTGGTGTTACAAAAGAATGTTGAAAATTAGGTGGACTGATAAAGCAAGGAATGCGGAGGTTCTCAGCGGAGTCAGTGAGAAAAGGAATACATGGAAAACACTGACAAGAAGATGGGACACGACGGTAGGACATCTGTTAAGATACCGTGAAAAACTTCCAGAGTACTAGCTGGGGCTGTCGAGGGTAGAAACTATAGAGGAAGACAGAGATTGGAATATATCCAACAAAAAATTGAGGATGTAGGCTGCGAGTGCTACTCCGAGATGAAAAAGCTGAAACGCTGGCGCAATAGAGGGCCGCGGGCCACATCAAACCAGTCAGAAGACTAAAAAAAAAAAAAAAAAAAAAAAAAAAAAAACCATTCATAAGAACACCATTACAATGCCGGTCAGAAAGGCTACATACGCGCTTATTTTTGGACGAAACTACCACAAGAGGGGGGAAAGATAACCTGTCTTCTATGGTCGACATCATCTATTACTTGAATTTTTTATGTCTATACATTTAAGGACAGAAACATTTGATCACATATATGGTAGGCAAACAAATAAAATCAAACATATCGAAAAATCAACTTAGTATCAAAGACACGGAGTATTTCTCAGTAGTCACTTACGGAGCTTGTATAACTGACTATGATTAAGTGATGAAACATTGCATGAGGATTCCAAAACTTTGCATGACTCTGCTTTCGTCTTATTTGTCAGATAGTTCTCGCCTATGTATGCTGATGTATTCCTCACAGCTTGAATTATTAGACATGCATTTAACACCCAGTTCACCGATATAATTGTTCATTCCCGGAACTTACATGTTTCTTTTAAAAAAATACTAGCTCAAGAGTAACACACTAGACTGTGAATATCCGTTGCTCAAGCGATTTGGTTTCAGTGTGTGGATCCAATTACGTACGTGACTTTTTTTCTGTTACTAAAATGACAAAGTCTCACATATTTCAAGCTACGTAACTCGTGTACCACGATGTATTGTTCAGATGTAGAACATATTGGGACACACAAATGCGTATAATCTTATGAATATCGTATCTCATTGTTTGTATTTAAATTGTATTTGTAGCATTTACTTCATGGACACGATGTGGCATATTCCTCGTGGCTGTCGTGAGCACCGGAGTTGATGAAGTCAGCTTTTTGTGACCTGGAGATGAAGTTTTGATCTTTCTGCAATCTATACAAACCAGTTGGTGGTGAATGCCTACAACACTGCCTTAAAGCATAGATCACACGGGTAATGTCGTGGGGAAAGCGAACCAAAAAATACTTTTTATTGACAAAACACTTACAACATGCAACAAATCCACTAAATAGACTGCCTCCATAATTCCTGTCCTTCCTCTGTTACAGTATTGTTGTCCAGTATGGGAGCCTTACCAGATGGCATTTACGGATGGTATCGAAAAAATTCGAAGAAGGGCTGTTCGTTCTGTGCTACAGCGAAAAAGGAGAGAAAGTAGGACGGATATGATAAACGAGCTAGGGTGGCAATCATTAAAAAAAGGCGTTCTTTTTTCCATTAAATTTGTATGTTTGTGTATGTATGTATGTGTGTGTGTGTGTGTGTGTGTGTGTGTGTGTGTGTGTGTGTTTGGATCTTATGGGCACTCAACATCGAGTTAAAACAAACGAATGTGGAGAAAAACTCAAAAAGTTTTGCACACTCATCGAGTGCATCTCACATGCGCTAAAACAGTTTAGAGGGAAAGGATCTATACGTGAAAGTAAAACAGAGAAAAAACAAAACACAGAAGAGTTAAAAGAAAGGCTCAGGGAAATGTGAGTTGCTGACCACATACAAAATACGCGGGTGAGCCTGTCACCCTGTTAACAAATTAAAAACATACCTCTAAAGTCTTGTTAAAATGTTGGACAATTCACAAAACTTTAAAACTTGAACCACATTGCCGGTCGAGGTGGCCGAGCGGCTCTAGGCGCTACAGACTGGAACCGCGCGACCGCTACGGTCGCAGGTTCCAATCCTGCCACGGGCATGGATGTGTGTGATGTCTTTTGGTTAGTTAGGTTTAAGTAGTTCTAAGTTCTAGGGGACTGATGACCTTAGAAGTTATGTCCCATAGTGCTCAGAGGCATTGGAACCATTTTTGAAACATACTCGTTTGAATGTTACCTAAAATGCACAGCAGATCCGCCGCGGCCACACATTGAAGGGTCCTCTCACTGGACTAAGAACTCATGTGTCATAGGGCTGTGACCTATGCGAAGACGAGTAAGGAGGATCTCGTCCAGTCGACGTGGCTGGAAGGAAATACGCCACGGCCAAGGTGGTCTTTACGACACGGAACTTGTCGTCAGTCACTTCCAGCCACTCCCATCGACGCATGACTTTATACCTGAACAGTGAGGTGATAGCGTGCAGGAGGATAGCGCACTAAAATACCTGATGATAACGACACTCCTCCTTGGCTGCTGTATCCCCCCTTTCGTTCCCTGCAATACCCGTGTGCACTGGTACTCAGCATAAGGACACCTCCTTCCCCAATCGTTGTAGTTGGAGAAGGGCATCCTGGGTATTCTGGTTTACTTTATCTGCTGGGTATAAACGTTGGAGAGAGTGAAGTGCGTTAAGGGAATCGAAACAAACATGGTATTTAGCACTGGAAGAACGTCGCATTTGCTCCAGTTCCCACAAGATCGCATATAATTCTGCATCAAAGACCTTAAATTCTGGAGGCATTAGGATCTCGAGAAAACGATCCGAGAAAACATTAGAGTAACCGACGGAGTCCCCCTGCTTCGACCCTTCCGTAAAAACAGCTATATAGTTGCGGTGTTCATATAAAATGTCACGAGACAGTGAATTAAAAACAGAAGCAGCAGTGCAATCTCTCCTGTACTGCATTAAATCTAAAATGACGGTGGGCCTCTGCAGTAACCAGTGCGGCAGACCGTTAAAACTCTGAATTTGGGGTTGTATTTGCTCCACAGCGAGTGACTCCACGCGGATTCCGAATGGCATTGTGGATCGTGGCAGGTTGGGGAAAAGGCGTTCCAGAGGCGGATGGGCAACAGCATGGTGTGCGGGTGAAGTTGGAGCTGCAAGGCTGCTGCACCATGAGGACCTTCCGCCAGATGGTGAGTGGCGGTTCCCCAGCTTCAGCACAGAGACTGGGTGTAGGTCTGGTACTATAAACACTCGTGGCCAACCGAATCCCCTCATGGTGGACAGCGTCACTGATCATCAAATAAGAACGCCTCGCTTATTCATACGCGAGGGGTACGCCATGGCCCAGGTGGGCTTTACGACACGGAGCTTGTCGCCAGTTACTTCCAGCCACTCCAATCGACGCATGACTTTATACCTCAACAGTGAGGTGATAGCGTGCAGGGGGATAGCACAGTGAAATACCTGATGATAACGGCACGCCTCCTTGGCTGCCAGATTACCGAAGGATACAGATCAGCATTCTGCACTGATACACTTGCAATATAATTTTGGTAAGGGTAGCAACTCCCGCTTTGACCCACGAGACAGTGTTAAATCTTAGAGTACTCCAAAATAGTTAATTAACGTCGTAAAGTTACCTAACTGCATTAGGACGCGAAAGCACGAAAGTCATATAAAACTGGAGCAGACGTGCCTGTTCCGCTCCACAAGACCTGTGGCTAAGGCACTTGATGATGTTCACTGCCTTGAGGCCCACTAAATTTCTATCTGCATGTCTCTCCTCCTAATACGAAAATGTTTTCTTGACTCTCACCTTTATAGGGAGAAATGATCATCATTATAAAACAAGGGAAATCAGAACTCGCACTGAAATATTTAAGTGTTCGTTTTCTCTGCACCCTGTCCGAAAGTGGAACGGTACGGAAATGGTGTGAAAGTAGATTGATGAACACTCCACCAGGCACTTAAGTGTTGATTGCAGGCAAGTCATACTGATGTAGATTAACACTTCTCCGAGAAGGTAGGTGTTTCCCAGTGGCAGTTGGAAAGAAACGTGTAAGAAGTCCTGACGGGAAGCGGGACTTCGCAGAAGATTGCAGTTAGTGGGAGCAGGAAGCGATCAATAAAAAGCACGAACATACTGCTGGCGCTGACTGGATTAAAGTTATGAATGTTAAACAATTTCGTGGAGTTTTTGGGAGCTCGCGGAATCGATGAGTCGGCATGAGTCGCGTGGCAGCCGTTAGAGCTGTGGGAGAAGTATCATGTGCTCCCTGAGGCAGATCTAGTTTTTTAAAGCGATTAACATCTATGGAGTCAGGAGACAGAGATCCTTCATCCTCAGGGAAATCACTTTTCCGATGCAGAAAACCTACAAGAATTGAAAATTTCGTACCCATTTGCAGGTGTAGTTTCTGTTTTGAGACTTTCCGTTATTTTAGGCGAGTGCAGCAAAACAAAAAAAACAAAAAAATTGTTCAAATGGCTCCGAGCACTGTGGGACGTAACTTCTGAGGTCATCAATCCCCTAGAACTTAGAACTACTAAAACTTAACTAACCTAAGGACATCACACACATCCATGCCCGAGGGAGGATTCGAACCTGCGACCGTAGCGGTCGCGCAGTTCCAGACTGAAGTACCTAGAACCGCTCGGCCACACCGGCCGGCGCGAGTGCAGCATTTTTCGTGAAGGTACACATGATCGGTGCAGGTGGCGATACTGTACGAAGTCTTCACAGTGGCGTCAGTGACGGAGGAGCGTTCCAGAAAAATAACTGTCATTAAGTTTCTTTTGTCGGAAATACAGAGCATCCAGATATTCATAGGCGCTTGTACAACCTCTACTGGGTCCTGGCCCTGAAAAAAAGGAGGGTGAGTCGTTGGGCGAGGCGTCTGTGGAGCCTTCAACTAGCTCCTTGTTTAGTAAGAGTGACAGACTTGCCGGGATATAACTGAAACCAATAAATTCCATCTGTTTTGAAATGTGGTGGTTTTGTGTGACTATTTCGTTGTACACTTTAAGCTATTTTTCTGTTTAGCCTAAGCGCAGATTTTCGGTATAAGCCGTCAGGTAGCAGCTGGACTGCGCGGGATTAGCCGAGCGGTCTCAGGCGCTGCAGTCATGGACTGTGCGGCTGGTCTCGGCGGAGGCTCGAGTCCTAGTCCTCCCTCGGGCATGGGTGTGTGTATTTGTTTGGAGACGATCTGTGAAATGTTAGCGGCGTACGTTTTCTAGTTCACTGGTCGGATATAGGAATTTTTCTCGATGCAGTTAGGTAGTTGTACGACGTTAATTATCTATTTTGGAGTACTCTAAGATTTAACACTGTCTCGTGGGTCAAAGCGAGAGTGACTACCCTTACCAAAATTATATTGCAAGTGTATCAGTGCAGAATGCTGATCTGGATCCTTAGGTAAACGCTTCCCAGTTAATCTTCGGATCGATATGTCGCGTAATTTTCTAGCGCGCCTGGATTCCGGCAGGGAGGGGGAGCTGAATATAGCACAGTTAGCTGCGACTTTGAATCGGCGGGAAGAACTCGTGGATCCGAAAGCAACTGCTACGAAGGGCGTTCAATAAGTAACTCAACACATTTCTGTCTCTGCCAATTTCGGTTCAAAAATGGCGGAATTTGTTGTGGGATATCGCGGAATAGTCCCGCTTCAGACCTTATGGTTTCATGAAGTTCCTATAGGTGGCGGTACTATACGTAGTCTTCACAGAGGCGTCAGTAATGGAGGTGAGTTCCAGAAAAAAACTGTCATTAAGTGTCTTTTGTAGGATATCCAGAACATCCAGATATTCATAGGTGCTTGTAGAACGCCTACTGGATCCTGGCCAGGAAGAAAAGCAAGGTGAGTCGTTGGGTGAGACCTCTGTCGTCAGCAGCTATCTCCCGCACGCCGGCCGGCCGCACGCAGCTGTAAAATGGAAGAAACGACTTCAGCGTGTTCGACACCATAGAAATATCATCGAACGTCTCCGTGACAACGCAAGGCCTGACATAAGTCTACGCACCAGAGAAGCTGACAAAACTTCACTGAACTGTTCTTCGTCATCCACCTGACAACCCGCATCTCACAGCTTCCGACTTTCATATGTTTGGCCCAATGAAGGATGCATTCCACGGGAAGTAATACGTGGATTAAAGGGGGGTTATTGACCAAGGAAGACTTTGGCTTCGACGTCGACCAGCAGAGTGCGACATACGGACATACAGGCCCTCCCAGTAAGGTTGGTTAGGGCCGTCGCATTGAGTGGAGGTTACGATGAAAAATAGGATCTCGTAGCCAGAAGCGTGGGGAATAATCTGATATTCAGAATGCCGAATAAAACGAAGCTGTTTTTCGGATGAAAAAGTGTTGTATTGCTTATCGAACGACCGTCTTAAAAGTCGAACAAGGAAGATGGCAAATGGTTCAAATGGCTCTGAGCACTATGGGACTTAACATCTATGGTCATCAGTCCCCTAGAACTTAGAACTTGTTAAACCTAACTAACCTAAGGACATCACACAACACCTAGTCATCACGAGGTAGAGAAAATCCCTGACCCCGCCGGTAATCGAACCCGGGAACCCGGGCGCGGGAAGCGAGAACGCTACCGCACGACCACGAGCTGCGGACAACAAGGAAGACAACAAGCAACTATTGATAGGTTTTGTCAGTTAAGGATCTCGGCAGGTTACATGCAAGGGACGAGAGTAAAATATAGTGAAGTATTAAAGAAAAACATCTGAGGCACTCTACTGAACTGCACTCTACACGAAGACTCAACTCTGCTACCCCCGGAGTCGCTGCAGCATCCATGGTGAGTACCATCTAGACACGTGCGCTTCCTGCGTCACATCCCAGAGTCCACATACTCTCTTCGCCTCGAGGATTTTCCATGGCACTCTGTGATCACGTGTAAGTTATCCTTCGACAGCAAGTTGTACTTGGACGTCGTGATTTCCGCTGTGTGTCTGTGAGTACGTGCTCAGCGGCTGCTGGCGTCCAGCAAGCGTCACGCGGGTGACGTGACACTTTTTGGCAGTACAGTGGACTCATCAGTTGTTTCTTTAGTGTTTGCCCCGCCGGCGCCACTTATTAGACAGCTCTGTCCTGTCCTAAGCTACTACAGCTGCTTGTCTTTCTCTCTCTTTCCCTCCCCCCCCCCCCCCCCCCCCCCCCCCCCCACACACACACACACTTTATTATGAGTCATCTTTCGTTTGAGTGGGTTGATACGGCCGCCACAAATTCCTCTCCTATGCCAGCTTTTCCATCTCAGAGTAGCAATTGCAACCTACATCCTGAATTATTTGCTGGATGTATTCCATTCTGTTTTCCTCTACAGTTTTTACCCTCTACTGCTCCCTCTATAGTGCGTTTAAAATCAATTGCGACATTTGACGTTTGGCTGACCGGAGGGGGATGTGGCGCCGTTGCCCAAGCAACACCAATGGCGAGCCGGTTTTCCCTGCCACGCCGCCAGCGATTCGGCTGGCAAAGTGCCCCTGTTGCCAGGGTTACCATGAGTAAATAGTACCACGTGGTGTCACGCTGTAGATGTATCAGCGTTTGTCAGCTCTCGTATTTTCTGGCGTTGAAGTGTTCTGCAGTCGTCGGGTACTGTTAACAAGTGTTTTGTGTTGGCGTTGCATTAATGACAAAAGTGCATTACAACAGTGAGATTAGCAATAAAAGTGTCGTCCAAGAACACGTTCACCGGCTGGGAAGATAACGTTCTGCTGCGAAGCATTCCTCGGAATTCGGCAGTACTAATGGACAAAACGCCATACGGCTCTGTTGTGATGCATAAAGCTCCAACAATGCAATGGGCGAAAGCGGATATTTTGCTCTGGGTACAAGGAAATGTTGCATGAGATAGTGTTTAACCTAGCATGTATAAGGCGAAGTTAATGGAACTTTTAGTGTTGTACAAGCCAAATTTCACGCGAACTGGCAAACGGTAAACGACATAGTTTAATCAGTCTTCATCCGTATCATTTACATCCGGCAGAGTGTATGGGCCTAGGTGAAATGTAATGTGACAAGAAACAGCAAGAAGTTTACATTCACTGAGATTGAACTGCTGATAAAAGAATTTACTGCAAATGTTAAACGGCAGGGCTGGGTTTGAGTTGTCAGCCATAATACCAACAAGGTAGTTGAGATATTGATTCATGAAGGACTATGACCAGTTTTGAGGAATCGGTAACATCTCCTGCTGCCGCGTTAAAATCTTCTCTTGTTAAAACACAGCAAAGTTTAGAAATATTCATCTCACTAACATTGTAATGCAGTTGAAATTGCGACATAATCCTGAAATAGTGTATTAATAAACTAACAACTGAGTGCAAGTCAGTTCAGTAGTTTATGAAACAGCAAATTGGTTGGCTGGTTGGTTGGTTTAAAAGGGGGGGGGGGGGAGGACAAATTGCTTGGTCATCGGTCGAAACAGCAAATTCTCAGTGTAAAAGTAAACGTGTAACCTCTTCACTTATATTGTTACAAAACCCACAGCAGTTCTCGTTTCACCATGGCCCCCAATGATTACATTATTTCTTTGAAAAAATCTGTAGTCGCTTGAATATCGCTGTAGATATGGAATTTCCGCATATTAATTATATGGTAAAACAGTCTCGTAATCGTTATCATTCGCCAAAATCTTGTTTCAATATCTCAAAACATTTATGAGATACGAGGAATTTATGAATATTTCATTCTAGTTTTTTCACCGACGAACGAGTTCGTGCCGGAGGGCTCTGCGTACATTTCATTTGCTCAAGATTTGAAACAGGCAGCGATATCCTAACAAATTAAAAGAATAATTCAATATATTATGTACATTTAATACAGAGCAGCATGTAACCTAACACGCATCAAAAAGAAATTCATAGCGACACCTATTCTTCACTGCATATAAACAATTTCTTGTAGTAATTTACTTACTAGTGAAATATCACAATAATTATGACCATTAACGAAATTATAGGTGGTTCATTATGAAGCTGACGACTTATACTATAGTATGTGAGAGAATGGGAGTTTACTACAGAATAGTTTCTTTACAATCCTTTCGGAAAGATCGCAGATCGGCCAGCTTCCTCTTCACGCAGTCAAGCGACCCTGCCACGTTCCACGTGTGGTCATCTGTTGACACGCGCTACACACGCTGGCAACTACACTTCCCTCTACTCGCTCTGTGCTGAACTGTCAAAAGTCGCAACTAATTTTAAACGCACTGTAGGATAGGATGTCACTTTAGTTTTTATTGCAAAACGGGACATCCTAAAAAGTTTATAAAAATCCTAGGGCAATTTAAAAAAAAAGGGGGGGGGCACATACTGTACTGACAAAATTTAATGGACATAAAGTTTACCGTTGTTTCAGTGTCAATCCATTCAGATAATCCCGAACTACTTTTTACAATTATTCTGCTGCACTGTCACCGCACTTTTCACTCTTACATATTTTATCAAGAAGTCATTTTCGTTTGAACACTCATGGGATGTTCCTTTGTCTTAAAATGATTCACAGACCTTCCACCGCGTCCAATAGCAAAATTTAACTTCCACAACGTACTTTCTAGTTTCTCCATTGCCGGCAGTAAAAGTAAACTCGCTTTTTACATTTCTGTTAAAATTACTTTCCCTTCGACATGTTGAAACAGGGAATATGAATCGGTGCCATCAACAGGGAAAAATATTAACAGTAAACGAATAAAGATTGTAGAGCGAACTGTCAAAGTGCCACCTCGTAGCGTATATACCTGCGCAAAGCTCAGTAACCTGCAAATCAGACATGTGGTAGCCTAAAATTCTCCACCCATGCGGAATCACAAAAAAGCGGGACATTCGAGCTTCCCCAAAAGAACTTTCGGGACAGTGGGCATTTAGGAGAAAACGGCACTGTCCCAAGAATGACGGGACGAATGGACACCCTACTCTCGTACCATGGAAGTTATTCCCTGATACCCTTACACATCTCCCGTTACCCTGTCCCTTCTTTTTGTCAGTCTTTTCCTTCTCTTCTGTTCAGCCCTTTTTCTTGTCAGTGTTTTCTGTTTGTTCTGCATATCTTACATTCTCAAAAAACATTATTACGCATTTTTAGAGTCCCATGCCTCAGTCTGTAAAAACGTAACCCTAATAGAAAAGCTTTGTTGTCCGTCTGTTTGTCCAACTATTAATAACCACTTTTCTTAGGAACGGACAAACGTATGAAGATCAAATTTATAACAGATATTAAGTTCTATTGTTCTTTAGCGGCCTAAAAGTATTAAGCTTCCAAGTCATTTCAGCCAAAAGATACGGTCATTTATATCACATATTTTGACACTCGAAAACTTACTCATCAAAACCTACAGGGTCCTCCTCTTGACCTAGAAAGATAAAATTCGATAAGAAGCAAGGTTTCCGAGTACAAATAAAGTAAAATCTCTGAAACTTGCTAAATTGCAATTACAGCACATAAAAATATCTTTAGCCATTTGAACATACATTGTATTCATCATGCCTCAAAAGCTTAATAGACGAATATTACTGCAAGCAAACTTAAAATGTAAGCTGTTGTCGTGTTTTAGTACGTAAATAAAAAATGCATTATTAAATGTCTCTCTATATAAACTGAAGTCTCCTGCTCGTTTCTTTTCATACGTCCGTGCCATACTGAGGTACTGCTGCACAGATTTTGATAAAGTCTTGGAATTCCTGGGACCAGTGTCTTTCCAGTATCGATATCGATAACAGGCGAAATCGTTGAGATTTTCGATTCCTATGGTATATGAGCTGTATATATATATATATATATATATATATATATATATATATATATATATATATATATATATATATATCATTAGGTTTGGACGGAACTCTCAGTGTGCTAGTTCCACTCGCACTTTGCCAATTTTTACCTCCACGTGACCCTTCGTATGACATCACGGAATCTCCAACGACGATACGAAGCGGTTGTTTCACCTTTTTCCAATTAATAAAATGTACAATAAATCATATTGTTTTATCATTACCTAACGCCCTCATGAGTGATGAGTACAGAATGTGGACTGCGAATAAATCGAAAAAAGACGAAAGTAATGAGACGTAGCAGAAATAAGGACTGCGAGAAATTTAACATCAGGGTTGGTGATGACAGAGTAGATGAAGTTAGGGGATTCTGCTACCTGGGGAGCAAAGTAACCCTTGACGGACGAAGCAAAGACATAACAAGCAGACTAGGACGGGAAAAATGGGCATTCCTGGCCAAGAGAAGTCTACTACACTACTGGCCATTAAAATTACTACACCAAGAAGTTAATGCAGATGATAAACGAGTATTCAGTGGACAAATATATTATACTAGAACTGACACGTGATTACATTTTCACGCAATTTGGGTTCATAGATCCTGAGAAATGAGTACCCAGAACAACCACCTCTGTCCGTAATAATGGCCTTCATACGCCTGGACATTGAGTCAAACAGAGCTTGGATGGCGTGTACAGGTACAGCTGCCCATACAGTTTCAACACGATACCACACTTCATCAAGAGTATTGACTGGGGTAATGTGTCGAGCCAGTTGCTCGGCCACCATTGACCAGACATTTTCAGTTGGTGAGAGATCTGGAGAATGTGCCAGCCAGGGCAGCAGTCGAACATTTTCTGTATACAGAAAGGCCCGTATAGGACCTGCAACACGCGGTCGTGCATTTTCCTGCTGAAATGTAGGATTTCGCAGGGATCAAGTAAAGGGTAGAGCCACGGGTCGTAAAACATCTGAAACGTAACGTCCACTGTTCAAAGTGTCGTCAATGCGAACAAGAGGTGACCGAGACGTGTAACCAATGGCACCCCATACCATCACGCCGGGTGATACGCCAGTATGGCGATGGCGAATACACGCTTTCAATGTGCGTTCACCGCGATGTCACCAAACACGGATGCGACCATCATGATGCTGTAAACAGAACCCAGATTCATCCGAAAAAATGACATTTTGCCATTCGTGCACTCAGGTTCGTCGTTGAGTACACCATCGCAGGCGCTCCTGTCTGTGATGCAGCGTCAAGGGTAACCGCAGCCATGGTCTCCGAACTGATAGTCCATGCTGCGGCAAACGTCGTCGAACTGTTCGTGCAGATGGTTGTTGTGTTGCAAACGTCCCCATCTGTTGACTCAGCGATCGAGACGTGGCTGCACGATCCGTTACAGCCATGCGGATAAGATGCCTGTCATCTCGACTGCTAGTGATACGAGGCTTTTGGGATCCAGCACGGCGTTCCGTATTACCCTCCTGAACCCACCGATTCTATATTCTGCTAACAGTCATTGGATCTCGACCAACGCGAGCAACAATGTCGCTATACGATAAACCGCAATCGCGGTAGGCTACAATCTGACCTTTATCAAAGTCGGAAACGTGATGGTACGCATTTCTCCACCTTACACGACGCATCACAACAATGTTTCACCAGACAACGCCGGTCAACTGCTGTTTGTGTATGAGAAATCGGTTGGAAACTCTCCTCACGTCAGCACGTTGTAGGTGTCGCCACCGGCGCCAACCTTGTCTGAATGTTCTGAAATGCTAATAATTTGCATATCACAGCATCTTCATCCTTTCGGTTAAATTTCGCGTCTTTAGCACGTCATCTTCGTGGTGTAGCACTTTTAATGGCCAGTGGTGTATTATTGAACATACGCCTTAATTTGAGGAAGAAATTTCTGAGAGTGTACGTTTGGAGCACAGCATTGTTTGGTAGTGAAAGATGGACTATGGGAAATCGGAGCATTTGTGACGTGGTGCTACAAAAGAATGTTGAAAATTATGTGAAAGTAAGGAATGCGGAGGTTCTCCGCAGAATCGGCGAAGGAGTGTAACATGGAAAACAGGGACAGAATGGTAGGACATCTGTTAAGAGATCACGGAATAACTTCCATAGTACTAGAAGGTGCTGCAGAGGGTAAAAACTGTAGAGGAAGACAGAGATTGGAAAACACCAGCAAATCATTGGGGACGTAGGTTGGCATCTCTACTCTGGAATGAAGAGGCTGGCACAACATAGGAATTCGTGGCGAGCCGCATCAAACCAGTCAGAGGTCTGGAAAAAAAAGGAAAAGTTTATCCAAGGAAGACAAATGTATTACATCGGTAGAAGGATAAAAAGAAAAATAAATTCGTTGATGATACGTTGGCTATAAAAGTGAGCTACAGTACTGTTGGCCGGAAGTGAACTTATCAGACAGACCAATCTCCGAGAGCCGGTTGCGACGGAGGAACCAGAGCTGCAGACGGCTGCCGGGCGCAGACAGCGTGGCTGGGCAGGTGTCGGCCGGCGCTCGACCTTGCACCAGGCCAGACAGCAGCCCGCCTGTGGCAGCAGACAGCCCAGCGGGTGGCCGATTTCTCTGTACGCGCCGCTTTGTCTGGGGATTGCCCGCTGCCGCTGCTGTTCCTCTGTGGCGAATCACGTCTGGGTTTCTCCCACGCGGAGAGAGCTTTTGCTGCTAAACGGTCCGCTATAACAGGCGCTGCACCAGTCAAACGGGACTCCACACATTCACGCAGTTGGACAGGTCGAAGGTAAAGCCTCACGAAAGACACGGCTCAAAATAGAGGAAGTAATCGGCTTTGTTTATTTAAGATATCATCGCAGCATTCGCCAGAAATTGTTTAGGTGTACTATAGAGAACGTGTAACAGAATGGATAGATAAGAATACTCACAACAGTACTGTGATGTTTCTCTACTTAGTGTAAAAGAAAAGTATAACTGAAACTTCCTGGCAAATTAAAACTGTGTGCCGGACCGAGACCTCTGCCTTTCGCGGGCAAGTGCTCTACCAACTTTTTTTTTTTTTTATCTCATTTTGTTTGTTCGCTTTCGTTCGGGGCGGACGTCGTAAGACATCCGTTTAAGTTCGTTGTTGATCCATTTACTCAGTTTTTTATTACAGAGGCTTGCTAACCCTCTGACCGAACACGCTGAGCTACCGTGCCGGCAACTCTATCCGCTGCACCAACTGTACAGCATACCAACTCAGCTACCCAAGCACGACTCACGCTCCGTCCTCACAGCCTTACTTCTGCCAGTACCTCGTCTCCTAGCTTCCAAACTTTACAGAAGCTCTCCTTCGAACCTTGCAGAACTAGAACTCCTGAAAGAAAGCATATTGCGGAGACATGGCTTAGCCACAGCGTAGGGGATGTTTCCAGATTGAGATTTTCACTCTGCAGCGGAGTGTGTGCTGATATGAAACTTCAGATTAAAATTGTTTGCCGGACCGAGACTCGCGAAAGACAAAGGTCCCGAGTTCGAGTCTCGGTCCGACACACAGTTTTAATCTGCCAGGAAATCTCATATCAGCGCACACTTCTCTGCAGAGTGAAAAATCTCATTCTGGAAACATCCCCTACGCTGTGGCTAAGCCATGTCTCCACAATATCCTTTCTTTCAGGAGTGCAGTTCTGCAAGATTCGCAGGAGAGCTTCTGCAAAGTTTGGAAGGTAGGAGACGAGGTACTGGCAGAAGTACGGTTGTAAGGACGGGGTCGTGCTTGGGTAGCTCAGTTAGTAGAGCAGTTGCCCGCGAAAGGCAAAGGTCCTGACTTCGAGTCTCGGTTTCGAGTCTCGGTCCGGCACACAGTTTTAATCTGCCAGGAAGTTTCATATCAGCACACACTCCACTGCAGAGTGAAAACCTTTGCTGAAAAGTATAATTGCTTAATCAAATGAAACTGTGTGGTTCCAGAGACTTTTGAAGTGTCAAACAGACTGAAGCAACGAATGAAGATTTGTAACGAGGATGGGATTCGAACCCAGGTCTAACCACTACATTGTTCGAGCATCAAGTGGGATGAGGTATAAGTAGGAATTTGGATTGAGTAGTGAAACTTGGTTCAAATGGCTCTGAGCACTATGGGACTTAACATCTTAGGTCATCAGTCCCCTAGAACTAAGAACTACTTAAATCTAACTAACCTAAGGACATCACACACATCCATGCCCGAGGCAGGATTCGAACCTGCGGCAGCAGCAGTCCCGCGGTTCCGGACTGAAGCGCCTAGAACCGCACGGCCACCGCGGCCGGCAGTGAAACTTGCTAGTCTAGTCCATGCACTTGCTCAAAGGAAGAGTAGCATAGTGGTTAGCACATGCGCCTAGAGAGCAAGAGAATCAGATTCACATTGTGGCTCTGATACAAATTTTCATTTATCACTTCAATCTGTACATGTACATCACAAAATTATTTAAAATAGTCGATTCATAAAAGTTGTTGCATCGGTCATGTAATTTGGTTATGCATATATTTTTATTCCACTGAACCATTTTGTCAACGATTGTGTGACTATAGAAGACCTCGTTACATAACTATGACTTTTTAAAGGAGAAATACCACAAATATGAAAATGTGCAACTAAGTAATGTCAAAACTGAGATTAGCAATCGAAATAAGTTTCAAACATTAATAACAAACCCTTACAAAAACGAAGTACTTCATATTACACAGCTTGATAGGGGATTAGAAAAGGGGGACTGTCCACACACATACTTAAGAAGAGATGCAAGAATCATGCAACGCTAGCGGGTGACTTTTTCATGTTAAAGGACATGAATATCCCTACATGCATTTTTACAAGACATCGTCACGTTTGTGGAGTAAGGGACCTCAACTTACGACATAAAATTCTGCATTTTATACTGTAGATACCACTGGTCTCCCGTGAAGGTAAAGGAGTATGAGTTCGTAGTGAAACGTCCCCTTAGAAAAATTATAAATGACTGTGCTTAAACTGACACACAATATTTTTAGCTCAACGCAATCTGACTTTTAATAATCCCTACAAAAGAATGGCCCTGACTAACAATAACCTATACCTTTCATGAACCACTTACCTCACAAAAATCTTCGTTACTCAAACTACTGCAATACAGCGAGCGCCAATACTGCCAGCTAAATAAAAGATTCTAACTACTGATAGGCATAGTTAGCAAATAAAAGATTTTGATAAAGAACAAACAATGTATTTACCTTAACAGTGTTCAAAAGTCATAATATATATCAGTTCATGACATCCACTCTTACAAATGTACTGTCTCTGATGGACACACGTCCAGATCATCCGCTCTCAAAACTCCATTTCTCTCCCCACATCCACCACAGCTGGCGGCTCACCTCCAGCTGCACAACGCTACGCGCTGTTAACAGCCAACTGCCCAACACTACAATAGCAAATTCCAACAATGCCACCCAGCCACAGACTGCACACAGCACAGCCAGTGATTTTCATACAGAGCGCTATGTGGTGGTGGCGTTACCAATATAACAACCTAAACAGACTACTTACATAGCCCCCATGCTCCCCGAAAAAAATTTTACAAATTGTTTTGGGCACTGGCCAATACATATTTGTAAAAAAATTTTCACAATTACAATAACAAAGAAATCAAATGCACACACTTATTGATACAATGTTGGTCAAAAGCTAAAATTTTCTCACAGTCCATAAAGACAGTCCTGATCATTCATCACAGTAAAATTGCAGTGTTTTTTTTCCCAAAGTCTGAGCAGTAAAAGAAAATGCACAAGGAAGTAGTGGATTTCCATGCAGTCTTGAAGAAGTATTGTTGTCCTTCCAACGGATAGACAGTGCTGACTCTTGACATGCAGACTGGTAATGGGCAACAACAGAGCAAACCCACTGCAGAGTCAGTCGAAGCTTTGAAGAATATTGGTAGGTAGGTCGTCACAGAGCAGACCCACTGTAGTCCTGGTAGAGATTACGGTAGTGGTGGGCCACCAGAGGTGCAGACCCACTGCAGTCCTTGTAGAGACGGCCAGCAGCCATCTGTTGCAACTGTGCAGGTGCACAATCGCCATTGAAGAGTCTTGCAGACAATATAGCAAGACCATGTACCACCACTTGTGCACTCACAAAAAAATTTTTTTTTTGAAACGTCCTTAGAACCAGCAATGCTGTTAACCTGTCCCTTGCTGAATTATTAACACACATGCAAGCACTAACAGTCCCAACGTCTCACATACTGTGCATATATTATGACCAACAGAAACGTGTGCAGTGAAATGATACTTAATTTGAAGAACTGGTGTCTATACAATTATAAATTCACAACATAAGAATACAATTACAAAGGTACAAAGTACAACATTACAGAACATAACAATACATATAACATTTGTAGTAACACAGGCTTTACAAAAGAATAGAAATAAACGTATACATCAGTGTTACAGGAATTATGACATAAGTAAATATATCAAATAATGAGAATAGTTTTCGAAACATTAATTTCACACATGAGCATTGAAACAGAACAGATTTAATAATGTCTAAACATCTTTACAAAGTAAATAACATATTATTAATGCAAGTCATATTTGAGGATAACAGTATTCCTCATCATAGTGAATGTAGCTGAGTATTAGAAAAATTCTACAACATAAATCGTATCAGATAAACACATAAAGACAGGAAGAACAGAAATACACAAGGGTACACAAACATATAGCGGAATAATACAAAAGGAAAGGACAGGGTTTCTTTTATTGCAGTTGTAAGCAGGCTGTCTAGATTTTTATACTGGTAACGCCATGTAGCGCTCTGTATGAAAATCACTGGCTGTGCTGTGTGCAGTCTGTGGCTGGTTTACATTGTTGTTGGCTATTGTAGTTTTGGGCAGTTGGCTGTTAACAGCGCGTAGCGTTGCGCAGTTGGAGGTGAGCCACCAGCAGTGGTGGATGTAGGGAGAGAGATGGCGGAATTTTGAGAGCGGACGATCTGGACGTGTGTCCATCAGAAAGAGTAAATTCGTAATATTACATATCATGGACTGATATATACATATATATATATATATATATATATATATATATATATATATATATATATATAATGTCTTTTGTACACTATTAAGGTAAATACATTGTTTATTCTCTACAAAAATCTTTCATTTGCTAACTATGCCTATCAGTAGTTAGTGCGTTCAGTAGTTTGAATCTTTTATTTAGCTGGCGGTAGTGGCGCTGGCTGTGTTGCAGTAGTTCGAGTAACGAAGATTTTTGTGAGGTAAGTGATTTGTGAAACGTATAGGTTAATTTAATCAGGGCCATTCCCTTGTAGGGATTATTGAAAGTCAGATTGCGTTGCGATAAAAAATATTGTGTGTCAGTTTAGTGTTGATTAGAATAGGTAAAGAGCAAATAATGTAAGAGGTTTATCAGCACAGTCATTCATTAATTTTTCTAAGGGGACGTCACACAGTATTTTGCAAACAAAACTTTCTTTACTTCTTGGAGATCTCCCTTCATTCATCATTATTCCCAAAAAGTCCTATCTATACCTTCTTTCTGTATTCTATTCATATTTCTTTCAAAATAATTATTTCTCATTGTACAATACTCATTTTGGCCCAAATCTTTTTCATACAACTTCTCAATGCATTCTTTCCCCACTCTCCATAGTCAGTTTCTTATATAGTCTAACCCCTCTTTAGCTAACTTAAATCTACTGAGCTCATATTTATACATTAAGGGGCGAGGCAATGCAGCAGCACACAACAAATTAACACAAACAGCAATGGAAAAAAAATGCAAATTGGCAAAGCAAGCAGCAGTATATCTAAATTAACAAAGCAAATACAACATTACAACTAATATGAGCCAATGTGAAGCAACAAGAAAAATAAATAAGTAGTAAAACTGGCTTAATACAATGTTAAATTCAGTAGAACTATGCCTGGCAAACAGCAGCAGCAAATGCAATAACTTATATCTAATCATGACAAACCCACAAGCAAAAAAAAAAAAAAAAAAAAAAATAGTGCACTAAAGACAACAATGCAGATAAGGGAGAGTCTATTCACATCTTAATGTCTATGTAATTAAAGTGGTTCACCACAACTTATTCTACAAAAGAAATTACCAAGTACTTGAAAAGAAAATTATGTATGCAATTCCTATGAAGGGAAATGTCTTTTTGTGCTCCTTCGTTTTTTTGAAGTAGATCATAAAGTTATTATTTACTGGATCTGTAGGCATAAAATATTTATATTAGTACATCTATAAAATTTTATTTTACCCAATGCTGCAGTGCAGCTAGAAACTAGATATAAACTAAAATGAGCAATCTCTCAACTACAAAGACAATAGATGTAAAATGTTTCTCATCATTTCATTAGGAATTTTAGTAAATATTATAAATTAAGAGCTCCTCAGTGTAATCATATGTTTTCAAGTTCGAGCGTGTCGTATTTGCGATGCTTTCTAGAAAGGAATGTCAATAGCGAGGTTAATGGTCTCTTTTTTTTTTTTTCTCCACCTACTGGCTTTTTTCCAGGCGACTGTCCCGTAGCTGGGTGCTTACAGTGCATTACATCAAGGTGACCTACCTTCCTTACGGAAATATTTACGACATCAGTTTCTGCTACAGTGACAGTCTTATATAAAAAGTTTCACAGGTCGAAAATTTGCGTTACAAATGTGTCGAAACAAAATCCTATAAATATAACAGTGTCCAAAAAATTTTCGGTGGCATTGTGATACATTCACACATGTACACACATTTCATAACTCTTAAAGTACGATTCTTGGTTTCCAACATCCTTTTTCACAAATCAGAGTCCCTAACCACTACTCATTATTCCTTACCTTATTAGCCATATACACATTCGTCGGCACTTCTTCGATATTTCATCATAATAGATATGTATCATAATAAACATACCTCAACAGCATAATACACACCATCGTCGTAATAATAACATCATAACAGATCAATCACATCTCAAAATCGTCGCAGCTTCTTTCAATAATTTCAAGACCCAAGAAAAATTCTCTCCTTATTTAAATAGTGTCATTTACCTCAAACGTACTCTAAAAATCATGATCCCATACCAAATACATCATTCAAAGCTCTCATAGTATCACAATGGATCCGAAAAAATATGAACAGTTCACAAAGTACAGACAAAACACAATTTCATAAGTGTGAAGTTATCCAACTGTGTTATTACGTAAACATCTGTCCCTGATGTAGTAAAAAAAAAAAATGTGTGTCTCTCTCAGTTAAATGATCAGATAGCTGTGTAATTATGTGTTAGAGAAATGTGGTACCGATGTGTAAAGTTGTATAAGCAAATACCATATCAGCTAGGGCTCCTTGTGCTTGCCAAACACATGGTACACAAAGTAAGCGTGTACCCCCATGAGGATTACTGTAATTATACCCTCAGGTGTTACAGATTAAAGCAATGGAATGAAATTTTATCACGAAAAACCTTTGTATCATTGTAATTCAAAAACCTTTAAAAATAAATGTTTTAAATACAAAATTAATCACTCAAATGCGTGTCCTGTAGCGCTAAATGTGCGTCTTGCTGTAAGATAATTCTGTGGAAGTGTCGTAGTTATCGTCCTCTGTAAGCAAAGTTCTGCTGAAGTCAACGTACTTACATCATCATAAACAAAAGTGAAATGCTATGCGTATAGATATCGTAGTTATTATGTCCATTACCGTGATCAAGAAAGTACTATACTGTAACGTATTGTTGCGCTACGAAAAAGGCTGTCACATTGTAGCTATACCACAAAAGTTACTACTAAAACATGTTTTCCTTTCCAGAAGAATTCAGAAAAACTGTGCAGACATAAAACAGATACACCGCAAAAGCAACAATGTAAATTGTGTCACACATTAGTAGCGTCGTGATATAATCGTGTAGCTGTCAAAGAAACCAAATACTAAGTCATCTTTAATCTCACAGAAAGTGCCTCAAATGAAGAATATCTTTTCAGGTAAACCAAAATGTTGCATTAAAATCTCATTAGCAGTGTATGTAAGCAGTATATTCGTTACATAATCGTGCAACTAATAAGCAAGAATATACAAATAACAGCACTGTGTCGTCTGTTCACTATAACAATGCATTCGTAATTTCTGTTTAAATAAGTTCTCTTGGTTCTTGACTGGATATTTAACTTCAAACATTGTAGCATGTTAACAGTTTCTAAGTCTGACAAAGCATACTAGTAACGTGAAGTGAAAAGTTTTATGGCAAAGACAGAGTTAAAAAGCAGATTGTCTCTCAATAAACGGTTTTACATGTGAAATGTGGTGCAATCTTTTACCCTTTTTAGTGCACAGACTTTCAACTTCAAAGCAATTATCATGTTGTGTACATTGGTAAGGAATGATAAAATTTTTCTCAAGGTTAGTGTGTATGCTATTTTTCCCTGAGCCAGCCGGCGCACGTGGCTGCCTGCGGTGCGAGTCATTGTCTGTTTCTTTGTTGGCACGCATCGTTATTGGGATTTGGAGATCTAACTTCTACAAATTCACCTTGTCGAGAGGGCCCTGCCCTGTTTGAATCCCGCCAGTTCTGATGAAATTCAGGTCTGTCGTTTTGTCGGTAGTTTACATAGTTTCTTTCTTGTCGGTCATGTGGTGGAGAATTTCTCCCAGAATCGTAACTGTGAGGTGGACCGTTACGTCTGACGTTATTCTGTCTCCCTTGATAATAATTATTTTGGTTTCCATACTGTCTGTTTCTCTGATTGTCTCTGTGATAGTCATTACCGTGAGAGGTGATCTTTCCCTGTAATTACTACTACTCTGTCAACGGTTGTCATACGGGGGGTGTCTGTTTTGGTCACGATTTACGTTGTAAGAATAGCCTTGTCATGTCCAGTTATTATTTCTTTCCTCGCCAAATTGTGACGGATGTGACCTGTAATTGTTGTGTTTCGGTTTTCGCGTCACGCTATTGTCAGTGTCGATTTCCAATTCTTGTAAGAGTTTCAATGTCGTCTTTGCAACGTCCGCCAAAATAATATGTCGTAAATGTTCAGGCGATTTGATTAAGCAAATGCCGATGAGTTCTGAGGGGCTGGATGGGTTTGACAGGTACTGATTCTTGTGCAACATGTCTTCAAAATATTTCACAAGACTGGAAAATTCAGATTGTTCGAAATGTTTCATCATTATGATGCTATGTTTTACTCGGTCTTGTGTAGCTTGAGACCAATATGCTGAGAGGAAGGCAAGATAAAATTCTCCTTCACTGTGACAATCATGAATGACCAATCGCATTCTTACAGCTGATTCATTCTCTAAATAGCCACACATAAATTCTAATCTGTGCTGTAATGACCAGTTGGGAGGAAAACAATGAGAGAATTGATGAAGCCACTCTTGTGGATGAATGTCGTTGCCGGAATTATTAAATGTTTTGAATTTACGTGTAGTAATAAACAGCTTATAGTCAAAATCATCATGTCGGCAAGTCGCATATCGGTCATTGTTACGTCGTTTCGGCGGTTCCATCTCAAAATTCGGTGTACCTTGCCAATTTCTTTCATAATTTCCGAAGTGCCTCGTGTTATTATTTTGTGGCTTTTCCGTATTTCTTAGTCCCTCTTCCTGTATTGGAGCGCGAGTGTCCTCTGAAATATGTAATTCATGTATTACCTGCATCAACTGATCTTGTACTTCCCGGATTTCTCTTTTCTACTGCGTATTGATTTGATTTTGATTTTATTTGAATTTTCTAATTTGTTCATACTCCTCTGTGTCAGTGAAGGCTACGGGTCTTGTGTCATTCAGATCATCATCTACCTTTGTAGATATGTTAGTGATCTGATCCGAAACTTCTGCTACTTTGTTCGATAGTGAACAGATTTCCTCAGTGTTTTTCTGAACCATGTTTCAGAGTGTCCATTTGTGTTGAAATCGTATTTACTGTGTCCTTTAAGTTTTCCTGAGTTTTTGCAAGTTGCGTAACCGAATGGGTAGATGCAACTGAGTCAATTTTAGCTTGCAAGGTGTTGTGATTTTCATGGACAATAGTTTGCAGCTCTTTTATGGCTGATTCGTGATTCTGTAATGCATTTTCATGACGTGAAAAAATAGGTTGAAAATGCTCACAAATTTGTGTTTTGACGTCATTACAGACTTTTTAACATTTCGATTCGATTTTAAATAACTCAGCAGTTAAACCTTCACGTGTTTGTTCAAGCATTTGTCCCATTGAGTCTAACTTTTGAAGCTGTTGCTGTGTTTGTCTCTGATTTTGTTCCATCGTGTCTAACTTTTGAAGATTTTGTCCCATTTGTTTCTGATTTTGTTCCAGCATTGTATCTAACTTTTGTAGCCTTTGTCCCATTTGTTACATTAACTGTAATAACAATGCACTGGTGTTTGAAACATGTTCCTCAGTGCTATTCGGCAGTGCATTTGAACCTGCAATATTCGCATTTTGAAAAGCAGAAAGTGTGTCTTGACTTATTTGAGAAAACGGTGAGGATGCAAACCCTGAATCTACAGTATTTGCAAGATTGTGCCCTATCATTTTGGACCCCTGAGGCGAGCTGTTGCTGACCAATCGATCGATAATGCTTCCCTGTTCACTAATTGTTTCACAGTCTGCACCATTATTTGCAGCCTGCTCCATTTCCCTATGCACAATTACCAAATTAATAGTTTGAACATTAATTAATTCATTACACAGTGGCACTAACACACTACTCTCGTCTTCACTGTCATTTATCAGTTTACTTTGGAGCCTAGTATTACGTTTTTCACAGGCCATTATTGTCACAAAATTTCATACAACAGAGAAAAGCACAATTTGAAGAGCAAAATATGAAATCGCATTAACATAGCATTGAAAAAAAAATTAATTGCAAGTGCAGCTGTGAAATACTTGGTGCAAATCTACATGCATGCCACAACTGTTTTACTGTACATCAGTGAAAAACTACAACTTCAAAGGAAATTCTCTCTACAATTATGCACTAGGAATAAACAATAGCTACACTAATTACACAAACTACAAGAAAAAATCAGAAGATTCCAGTGAGGTATCCTGGCAGGGTCGCCATATGAAATGTCCCCTTAGAAAAATTATAAATGACTGTGCTTAAACTGACACACAATATTTTTAGCGCAACGAAATCTGACTTTTAATAATCCCTACAAAAGAATGGCCCTGACTAACAATAACCTATGCCTTTCATGAATCACTTACCTCACAAAAATCTTCGTTACTCAAACTACTGCAATACAGCAAGTGCCAATACTGCCAGCTAAATAAAAGATTCTAACTACTGATAGGCATAATTTGCAAATGAAAGATATTGATAAAGAACAAACAATGTATTTACCTTAACAGTGTTCAAAAGTCATAATATATATCAGTTCATGACATTCACTCTTACAAATTTACTGTCTCTGATGGACACATGCCCAGATCGTCCGCTCTCAAAATTCCGCCATCTCTCTCCCCACATCCACCACTGCTGGCGGCTCACCTCCAACTGCACAACGCTACACGCTATTAACAGCCAACTGCCCAACACTACAATAGCAAATTCCAAAAATGCCACCCAGCCACAGACTGCACACAGCACAGCCAGTGATTTTCATACAGAGCGCTACGTGGCGGCGGCGTTACCAATATAAGAACCTAAGCAGCCTACTTACAGTAGCTTAAGAAAACATATAAGCTGGTTGCATTTAAGGTGTTTATGGAAACTTCTAGTACAGAATACACAAGAATATCCGTCTGACGTCAGTTACCAACATAACCCTAGATTACCAAACTCTCATAGAATTTACGAGTGTAGTAGGTTATAAAACAAGACATTTTGTAATAATTTGGTATGTAACGTACCACTAGAGGTCTAATTATTGTAACTGACTTCATGTATAACCTATAAATTATGACTTGCTTTGAATAACATGTGGAGAAGCGAACTTTAGTAGCAATGTAATATGTTTCCCCCTTCAGTGTTCTAGGATTATGGACTGATCACATATACAGCATTGCAATGTTTATAAAATAACACACAATTAAAATGTACAACATGTTGTGTGTTATTTTATTGGTGACAAGCTGATGTTTCCTGCCACATTTTACGTGATGCAGTATCACTATGTGACTTTAGGTATTGTAACAAGCGAGTACAACTAATAATGTTACAGGATCCGATGATGAAAGCGTAGATCTGTCGAAATCGAACTTACTAATGAAAAGAATTTCTAGCAATCTTCGCTAACTTGATTCTTCAAGAATAATGTATCCGTTTTTGACTATAAAGGTAGTGGATTTCAGTGCCTACTACCCGATCTCTCTCATCTTTCAATGTACTGAGATTGTCTTCAGGTATGGGTTTGGGTATGCGTTTGTGTGAAACAATTCATGTTCCCTAACTTGGAATTTGTATATACGCCTGCACATTTTACCGATGTTCTTGGAAAAGGTGAACTGATCTCTTTTGAAAACTTCCGTCACTCACATCATTTCACCTGAGACAATTCAGCAAGCTTTTCCATCTTCTTTTCGTCTGGATCGAGTGCATTCGTGTGCTTCACGATAATCTTGTTTTCTTCCCATATACCAATGACATTACTCTCTTCACATACGTTGATTTCAACTCGATATGTCTAGCAACCTCCTCATTTTTTTCTACAGAATCTTTGAAGCTACGTTTCTGTTGATCTTGGTCATCCTTAATGAATATATTATTTTTACTAAAACCCAGTAAGGCATATCTCTCAGTGAGAAAGTCCACTCCAAGCACGAAACTGACGCATAACCCTTAGACAACTAAGACGTTCTTCTCGAATTCCCTGTTTGCAATCCTAAATCTTACTAAAACTTGCCTCTTTATTGGTTTAAATTTGTTCCCTACGTTAGTAACGATGTGGATTCCATTGACTGGTAAGTCTATAACGTTTCTAATAGTTCTCAGCTGATCATATAACATGGCTGACGTACTCACTGTTGACGTCTGCTAAAATATTTGCCTTTATTTCGCATATTTCCGTCTCCAAAAACAGGCACAAACACTACACTAAGAACGACTTTGTTTTCGTGTAATAGAGCTTTATTTGCATTCTCAGTGTTCTTCTCATTAGTAACGTGTTTCAGTTTGGCTTTCGTTCTCTACGTTTTTCGCTTCATTGCGATTGGTTGGGTAACTTTTGGGTTATCATTTCACCATTATCCTCCTGTGCAGGTAGGTCTCCTCAATGTCTTGCTTTTTCAACGTTCCCGTGATTATCTTAAAGGTTGTGCGTTTGCAACACCGGTACTTTCCACAATAATCGTTGTTCCTGTGTGCCTCATCGATAAGGAAAACGCTATGGCCACTCTTACTCTAATCAGGGTTGTGTTTTTCGTTCTCTCTTCTGCCTCCTTCGTTTCTCCAGCTTGCTTCTTCTGTCATCACTGTTATCTTATCCAGCATTAAATATAACTTCCCTTCAGTGCAGTGCAGCTGCATTGGAAGTTTACCGCACAATGGACACCGATAATATTGAATTAAAATCTTCACCAGTTGTTCTTCACATACCGTGTTATCTAGGTATCCGTTTTTGTTCCAGTTACTATTATAGGCTTTTTCAGAGTTCCATCTCGTTCTGAGAGTTCGGTGGTTGTCAGGAGGGATGATTTACTTCGTTATCAATACTTCTTCATTAACGCGTGATCCAACTGTTCATAGCTCTTGTTTCCTTCGGCCACCCTGCTACCTTAGTCATGCGTTTCTCCTTATATTATGCCTATACAAAAGCTCATTTTCTTTTGTTCATCTCAACTTAAAGGAAATACATTTCTAAACTTCTTAGAGGCAGTCCGACGTCTATTGCCTGTTAGGTGGAATAACTGAAATTTGTTGCTTCTTCACTTCAGACTTTGCGTTCTACAAATTCCCCTTAAGGCAGAATCTCATTTTCGAATTATTGTGCTTTCAGCTGAAATGTTCTCGAAGTTCGAGAAGTTCTAGGAGTGGAGCGCTTAAATTTTTCTCACTTGTCGCAATTAAATCTCTTAATTATGATGACTTTGTGTCAATTCATAGTCAAATTTTTCAAACTTGTGGTTCAAGTCACGCTTACTGTCTTCAGATGAGGGCGGTATCTGAATTGAAAGTTTATTACCATCATTATCCATTATCGGTTCGCACTTACTAATGGGTATCAAGGTTTGCGTTGTCAAGTACTCAATAATTAATCTGTGATTTCCTATTCCGGAGTTACTTTCCTGCCCAGCAAATTCATAATTCTTTAAAACGATTTCAGTCACTTATACTTCCCGATTGTGTTTCATCATGCTAACTGTTCCATTTCACTGTCTATTGACTGCCATACCACTCCACTGTCTGTCTCTATTATTTACAGGCACTGTATCAATTGAAAAAAAATCACAGTTGTATTTTTCTTGTTCACTCGGAATCAACGTCGTCCTATTTCTTGCAGATCAGCCATAACAGTTGCCGGCATGACGTCAGGGCTAGGCACATATCGCTCCGTTGTTACACCCCCTCATTCTTCCAAACGTACAGTAGGGCGTAATTTCCGCTGGAACGGCGTTCCGGCACCTTCCAGGGAACTTCCTTTAACTCACTGGAACAAGTCGGTACCGAAGATTTAAAACAGCACATGTGTATTCAGTCGCTACGTAACTGTAATTTGCCAGTCAGCTGGCGCCAGTGAACGTGACAAGGGGTGACCAACGTGATGTGATGGGAAGGGGCATGGGACGAAGTGCTGTGTGTGTGTATGTGTGTGTGTGTATGTGTGTGTGTGTGTGTGAGCACAGTATACCCAAGCAACAAACTCAGGCGCCACACACCGATCATCTTCCATTTTACAAACTACACACGGAATTAAGATTCCACGAAGACGTTTTAGGGACGTTCGTGTTCAAATGTGTTCCTTATTTGTAGTAATGAGAATGAACTTCAATCAGTCCAGGTGTAATACAACTCAATGAGCAGAAGACAGAGGACGTTTAAAACATTTACTTAACATCCAACTCCGTGTCTCACGTCAAATCGTGTTTTGTTTTTCTTAACTCTTTGAGATGACGGAACTTGTACGAGACCCGACGGGCCAGGAATATATTCATTGTCATTCATTGCTAAATGCTTTATTAATTAATACAGGACACATTGTGCAACTGATTGAACGTTGCGGCCGGCATCAGTTGAAAAACATGACGTGATAGTAACGGGGACTGCCGACTTGTGTCGGTATTTATCGAGCGAGCAAGACGCACTGCAACTTGCCCAGATTGCAAAATCCTGTGATTTTATTGTTTTCATTATAAGAAATTATGTTTTAAAAACCAGAGTTACAGACCTATATTTTCTAAAACATGATTTCCCATTGTAAGTTTTATCAGGTTTTAAAAAATAGAAACTTGTGATATCTATGACTGGGTGGGGGAGGGGGGGGAGGGTGGGGGGGTGGCTGGTTGACCGGTTGCTTTGCGCACTCAACATTTTAAAAATTAGGCACTGACGTATACTAAGTTTAGAGCGTCCTGCAGCTAACTGATTTGTAGTGTCTATCACTTGAATTCTGAGGATTGATTTGTTGACAGACAACAGAAGTAGTGTGATAATACTACACTTCTTATTTTTGTTAGCACTTTTTCGTCACACAATGCCATATCATGTGCCACTAAAATGCACTTAAGAGTAAAGCAAGTTTTTTTCG
The DNA here is from genome assembly GCF_021461395.2 of Schistocerca americana. Lineage (NCBI taxonomy): Eukaryota > Metazoa > Arthropoda > Insecta > Orthoptera > Acrididae > Schistocerca > Schistocerca americana. The sequence continues at coordinate 674,058,553 of NC_060122.1, forward strand.
AATACTGCAAGGAGCACACTACAGACAGTAGTTCTAACATTCAAATAAGATCGTCTAAGGCTAAGACGACAGTCGACGAAATTTCACGTAAGAGAGATCGAATATATGTGACGCTAACGCGCAGCACCAGTTGCTACGTGTACGCTGCCGCAAAGTTGGCACAGCAAGGTACTTCCGACACTGCTGAGACAAATGAATGTGTTCTACTATGGTATATGACTGTTGTGGAGATTGCGTTAAACAATGTTACAAGATCTCATGATGAAAGCGTAGATCTGTCGAAACCGGTTGTAGTAACAAAAAGAATTGCTAGCCCTCTTGGCTATCATGATTCTTTAAGAACAATGGAACTTTCAGATCACCCCCAAACTGAGGCAGAGTCAAATATGTATATCAGAATAGGAAGGCGGCGTACAGCCTGTCATCGATGCATGAGCAATAAAAAAAATAATTGTGGCACACTGGGATCAGCCTCGGAATATGGAGGAACTCTTCCAGCGTTTCAAAGGTATAAGCTGCTTAACTAGTGTGATCTTAACGAGCAGCTATTCACAGCAAGAACTGGATCTCAGCTGTCGAAAGCATGTAGAATTTCTCTTTGACGATCAGTGCTATCAACTGAAAATGACACCATTTGGAATCAGTTTGTCAGCTTTGACGTTTATATGCGTATTACATCAAGTATAAGGAGAAGTTATATTAAGAAAGGTGACAAATTACACTGATGTTATCCTCGGGTTGACAGTGATGTGGAAAAAACATCTGTCCATCATAAAATAAGTAGGGGCAGGTGGGGTAAAGTGACCCCTCCAAGGGAAATTGAATTTTTGGAAAATTATGGTTATTAGTAGAGGCTTGCCGCTTACACATTTTGAAGCTACGTATTATTAAGTTCCTCACCAAGTATTTTAACTGAAAACAAAAACTAATGTATAGGGACTACATGCATTTTTGAAGGTTTACATAATAACTACTTTTCACTACTGGAACGGTGTAATGTGACCATCTCAACTGGATCCCACATTTGTCGTTCTGATCTACAGACATATTTTCCGGGCATTTACATGGCCTGGTATCTGAAACAATAACAGGCAACTGCAGCAGACCGTTATCAATCGAATTTTTGTACTAGGCCAAACATAACTGAACAGAGACGCTTTTAAATAATGTAAATTACAATTCCAAAATCGTCACTACTAATCTCACACTGCGATCAATTCGTTTTACTTAAAACACTTACATCAATATCATACTGATGTATTAGTGCTTCAATTGCATATTTCGTACGGCAGAGTGTTTATCACGCTACTGAAGGCCAGCAGGAGGCGCGCTCTATTCTTCTTTTCCTTGGCATCCTAAGTAGTTTCCACACGTTCAGTTCAATGTCTGTTCTTATAATAAGCTATGCCTTTGGAGTAATTATCGCTGTGTTTCATGGAGGACTTAATCTACGATTTCTGCTATTTGACTTGAGTGTTATAGCTCATAACGTATGCGTATAATTTTAATGTAATGTGAGTTATGTAAGTTACTTTTTTCCATGTATTTCTGTTCATTGTTGTGACGTATTGATTAGTTTAGACGTTTATTTTGTAATATCAAGACACAAAGGAATTAAAGACATAGCTGTCAGTGGATATAAATTTAAATCAATTTTTGCCGCATCGGAATTCAAACCCGGGTCTCCTGCTTACTAGACAGATGCGGTGACCGCTACGCCATCCGAACACAATGGTAATCGCAACTGCACGGACTATCCTGATACGCCTCCCGTTGAATTATATTATATTTTTACTACTAGCCAGATAATGAATTAGAGGTTTTTAGTTGGAAATAATTTATGACTTTTAACTTTGACATCATAAATGGAAGTTAATGAAATGCTTTTATGAGTCTGCCGAACAAACAACATTAAAGATATCTAAAATAAACTTTCTAGGAAATTTAATAGTAAATGTTTTTAGTTGTATTTTATTCTCAGTGCCAACTTTATCTCTTTTTTTTTTTCGCCTGTGGTGATCGTCTTCAGTGCAGCCGCTGTAGAAGTTGCTAATTGTTGACTGTGTCACCTAATGAAAGAAGCTCATATTTCGATAAGGTGAGATGAACTCTTGGTCAAACAAATAGACAGGCACTGTATTTCACTTGACATTATCTGTACTAACCGAAAATCCTATATTATCAAGAAAACTGTTACAATAGAACGAACGATAAAATGTTTGTGTCCTCTCTTCATGAACACACTCCACACACTCCTCTCTTTCTGCCGACTAAAATAAAAGTGACAGTCACATCTCTCTCATCCAACAGCATCTCTACTGTAGCGGATCACTTTCTTTTTATCTTACCTACTGTATAACAACTTGCAATCATCTAGCAAGTGCCATTGCACCTGCCCCCTATTGTGGGCTGTAGATTCATATATACAGCACACAGTACAAAATTTTCTTTTGTTATAAATTTATACAAATTTATACGTTTTACGTTTTTTACTCATATGGCCAAGTTGCAGTTGTCTGCTTTCATAGCTGAAGGGTCCGAAACCATTTTGGCCGTTCAACTATTGGCGTATTTCTCTATTGCTCTTTAATATGCTATTTGACTAATATGTGTCAGCTGTGTGGAACCTCGTTTTTATGGAATTATTTGTACGTTGTATATTTTACCAAACGTTTTCTTACACTGTATTAAAATTACAAATAAATAAATTACTTTACATACATGAGGAAGATATTAAAAATTTTGTTTCATCGCATTTAGTGCTTTTTCACATCTAATGAAATATTATCTTTCTTTATTTACATTTATAGCACTTGCGTGTCTCTACTTTAGCTTGCAACGAAAGTTTGCGTCTTTTCTCTCCTTTGTTTTTCTATCGTCTTCGAGGCGTCGGCGTGAGCTGGCTCCATTGTATTTCCTCACTGCTATTGTTTTCAGCACAATGCAGAACATTATTTGCGCCTAAAGACGAATGTTGACCTTTCCATTAGCACACACAAATGGCTGTTCCACTTATTCATCTCGGCATTGTAGGTTTGTTAAACTTTCTGAACTGCAGATGATGAATCACTTGGCGATTGCAAGTTGGAACCGTCACACAGCACTATTTTTTAACCACTATATGGCTGCTCCACGTATTTGAGGTACGTTACAAGACTTACTTAGTACTCATTCACACGTGTTTGCGCTTTATGATACGTCTGATGCAGCGTAAGCTTGGTTTTTACAGGTTTACAAAACATACGTCAACATATTTACAAAGACATGAAACAAATAAATGTCATACAAGCATAATTACAAGAAAATCTTATATGTATTCCATTTTGACATTTCTCGTAATTAATTTTTGCTAACACCTTTATTTTCAGCTATAGGAAAATTTTCTACTTTTTATTTCTTTCAGTGAGTGAAGAATTTACTTCCCAGAGTCCTTAAATCTCCCATAACAACCTGAAAACTGACGTTATCCTCAACACAATCAAGAGCAATTTCACTACTACACGACGAAAGAGAAAGCTTAGGAGTTCTCTTCTGAGCGCTTGGGGTTGACCTGCTATTCTGTTATTCTGCGCAATGGATTGATCTGAGATGTGCCCTTTACCCTGTGGCTCCTGCAAGATGCAATTTCCACCCCCACACTTACAGAAGTCAGACAGATGCTCCTAAGGTTCTAAAGAGAAATGCCTGAAAAACTTTCAGCAATAAATATTTTCTGGAGTCGTCTGCTGTAAGGAAATGACACAAAAATTCACAAAATTTCTTATGTAACTAGTGGGATACTTGGGTACTGGAGTAGTGCTAGTTAGTGTAAGAAAAGCATGAAACTAACGAAAGTTATTATTTATTTTGCAAAAATTCTGAGAAATCACAATGACAATTTTAGTTATGAATTGAACAAGTTATATCTTGGTTCTTTTCGGAATGTGAAGTTACCTTTCAAGGATAGGATTCGCTAATGAAATTTCTACACAAAGTTTAAGATGGTAGTTAACTTGGCAGAATGGCTCAGAGGCATGCCTACTCAACTTGAATAACTATCCTTTAGAATGTTGCTAGGTATGGTCGAGGCTGTCGCATGTGAAATGCAGTTAAGTGTACTGTTGTGGAGGAAATATGGGGCTCACAATAGCTGTAGCGCACAATACCATAAGCTGCGATGACTGCTGTCTGCGCCGCTCGCTGCTGACAAGTAAGATAACTCTCGTTCTATCTGGATTGACCTTCGCCAATCAAACTCTCCCTATGCCTTGATGAAGTCAAGGATTCCTATTCGCCCATAGTCTAGCTATTGGTGTGGTACACTGGTCAGATAACCAGTCCACCGCGATGCCACTCAAAATTCGCTCGCAGGCGTTTAACTATAACTCTTTCCATTCACACCGCACAATAAGTGTGTTGGCCAACACAGTGAACAACACTTAATCGCAAGGACTCAATATAGAGTCGCCCTTTGATTCGGTCTTGACAGAGGTGCTCTCCCAGTGAAGTACTGAGGAGAGACTTGTTCCTCACTCTTTCAAGTCCACGTACTAGCGCGCACGCTCTCGTTACGTGTTCTCGCTCCAAGAGCGACAACGGAACGATGCCTCTCCATGCCAGACGTGAAGGGGTATATCTTTCAGTCTCTTCCATTATTCCTTCAGCTCAAGGCGTCAGAAATATCGTCTGTCAATCAGCATTGCTCTTCTAAAATGGGAGAATGACGTTTCGTTTAAGGCGACCAACCCGGAAACTTGCAGCCCTGGTGTTTGATGTTTGCTGTCTCCCTGTGAAAATCTCTTAAACTGCATGCTATGCGTAAAGAATACGTAGGCTGGCCGCTCCCACACAATGTAGCGGAATTTGCTTTTAAGCCGAACACGGGGTCGTTCCCCCTTTTCACTTGGGTCCACGCCGTCCGCTACGGGCAGTCACCGGCCGACATGGGCTCGGTCGTCCTCTGAAGGGCCTGGCGTCCCGCTGTACGACCTTTCTCCCGAACTAAAAGCCTCTGTGACCGTCGTATCTGGAATGTATGTGTGCACGCCAGCCTCGAGTATTTCAACCCCGGTGTGCTCACTTGTCAATTGCATATCGTTTACATGAATTCATACAACATTGGCTTTGTCTTATCGAGTTTTGGTTCGAATGAAGCGTCTTGATGTGCGGAATATGATTGTGAGGGCGGAACATGTAAGCAATGAAGGTCAGGAGACCGCGATGTCTTACGCCCTCAAGCAACTTCTGTTTAAGATAAACATCATGTATCTTCTTCTACTAGTATTTGTTATCATAAACAATTTACGCTACTTGCTATGAGGACAGGTAAAATGCTGGTTGCAAATCCACTTTCTGCTCACAGCATAGTGTTCCATATATTCCTATCTCAAAAGCCTTTGTTTAATATTTATATTTTCCATTCAACTAATCCCTGTTGAAACCGTCTTTGTTTACTATAAACTGATAGATATGTATACATGTTTTCATTGTGTTTTTGTTCAGGTTCACTGGTAAGTCTGTGTTTGAATATATTGTTCAAGTGTTTACACAATGCTAGTTTCGTACTGTTCTTTGTACGACGTGAACGTAATTGTTAATTTACCCCCACATGTGGCTCGCCTAACCATGTATGTACTTCAGTGGTCATAGAACTCAAACGTTACAAATCGCTTAATGCATGTGCTATATTAATGTGAGATCCACTACACTCGTTATTACTCTTCAACTGGCAGAACTACACTCATGTTTAGCTGTTTTAATGTACTGAATACAAATATACCTACTTATCCTCATTTCCATAAAATCACACGCAGTCACAATTACACATAACTTACAAAGTAATATGAGTGTGGGCCCTCTTATTTGGTACTTCCCATCTCCAATTCAAACCTTCTGCCAAGTGAAACGTGCTACTTTCCACCATTCCCTACAAAATTCTTATTACTACATAACTGTTTAATTGTGCATAACTGCCTGAAGGTCAGTCAGAATGTTCATTCGCAGATACACACACATGAAGTACAACTAGGTGCATTTAATATTTTTGTTAGTAATGTTTCATCTTCATACCTCTCAGAGTACATGTTTATTACTCCTCATGCGGCCGTTGATACTGATTTGCCCGCTGCATTGTGTTTGTGTAAATAACGCTTTTATGCCCTAATGAACCTTAACTTACCTTGAGGCTTGTCGCTGCTAACTATGCAAATTTTTTGCCATTTTAATCATGTGTACCTAATTTCATTTTCTTCCTTTTTTTGTATCCCTTCCTATACAATTCACTAGCTTTTTGGTATACACTTTAACGCAGAAGTAGCTTTCAATAGAATAATGTAAATTATTATATCATCATCATAGCTTAATCGGTAGCCGTTTTATGTTAGCAGTGTAGTTCCTTCTTATCGTAAGTAGCTGCAGACAGAGTAATATAAATTGCACTCAATTTTAGTACCAATAGTATACACACTAACCTGTTACGCTTTGTAGCTTACTTGTTAACATTTGTTTCATTTATTACTTTAGTATAATCGTAACCTTTTTGTAAATAGTTCTTTCTTCGCACATGCCCGGAGCTCTTTACATGTAAATAATTTCTTTTGTATACACCGTCTTACTCTGATATATCTTTCGACCCATACATAGTCCTACATTTATGTACAGTCATATATGTGAAGTTGATTTTGAAGTTTGTGACATAATGACACGCCAAAATGAAGTTGTCATTAGATAAAATATTTCTAATAGAAAAATCTGTGTAGAAAATACAAAGAGTGCAGTAATAATACTCGTTATACGTGCTTATTTTTGGAGTTACCTTGGCTAGCGATTTTGGTTAGAAAGTTTACTCTTTGTTCCTATAGCTAATTGTATATGTAAAAGGAAAAATTTTCTACTTCACTTGTTCGAATTTCCAGCAATTTTGTCTTATGTATGTGTCTGTGTTTACTTAATGCGGTTTATTCATAGTGTTACCTTTGCGCAGTTAAGTCTTATCTCGTCATTTTCACTAGTTAATGTTTGAATTACGCACAGAGTCTCTTCATTCAGTCATTGTACGTTAAGCAGTGCACTAGCGCGTTGGATGTAGCGCGCATGTACGGATATACCACTACCGATTACGTTAAAAGTGGAAAGAGGAGAGGGGAGAAATGTTTACCATCCGCAACTCAGCTAACTTCTCCCCTCACGCTGTGCCAAGCGCAGGCTGCCAGACTGTACTCTTGTCGTTCCAAGTACATATTTAACGCAGAGTTCGTACATTGTCATTTCGCTCTGAACAGAGTAACAATATTTTCATAATAGATTTCAAACAATATTCGTATTTACCTTGGGTTATATCTAATCTAATATTCATTAGGATGTTCTCTAATTTGATTCAAAAGTAATTTTGATATTTTGCATGTAGTTAAGCGAAAAGTATATACTGTGTCACAGCCTAGAAATGTTTTCATTTTTTACTATCAGACAGACTCTGCAAATATCTATAAAAATTACAGACTGTTGTATTTTCCGTAAGGGCTATAGGCTCTGAAGTGGTTGAGGTGCAATGGCCTCTTTGCTTTGCGCATGAATTCTTTGATATTTTTGTGTGGATAAAGCCACATATTTTACCTGTTTTTGGGTTGCTCGACAAATAGCTTCATATATGTGGTATTCTGTGTATAATGTACGGTTCTGTGTACCACAACTGCCTTTTGTATTTGGTAGATTGAGGATGTGTGCATAATAGCACCTTCTGTTCAACGTGAAAAGTAATTGTACTATCTATTCTTTTATCGTACTGTTTCTTTTTCTATCTTGTGCCTTTGCTCCCAAAGTTATTAAGGCTTGTCTAATCTTTTTCTTCTAACAGTAACACTTTCCCAGAAAATTTAGGTAAGGACTTAACCCAGTCGTCTCTTTTATACCTCTCTTACATCAATTCGATTTTTGTAAAGAATGTTGGTGAGTGTCGCAAATTATTTACCATTTCATGGAAGGATGCACTGTATTAAATCCACGTAGTGGGTCTGTGTGGTGTGCACGTTCTGATAAACCTGTTAAACACACAAAGGGGTGGCTTCGGGATGAAATTTGGATACATACATATGTTTTCGGTTACGAATTCTTTCCACTACACACTTGCGAAGTTAGTTGCATTATTAGTCAGAATAGCTCAGACTCTCACAAAATATTCTACATCTACATCTACATGGAAACTCTGCAAATCATATTTAAGAGGGTTCATCGAACCACCTGCACCAATCTCTATTATTCCAATCTCGTATAGCGCGCGGAAAGAATGAACACCTATATCTTTCCGTACGAGCTCTGATTTCCCTTATTTTATGGTGGTGATCGTTCCGCCCTATGTAGGTTGGGGTCAACAAAATATTTTCGCATTCGGAGGAGAAAGTTGGTGTTTGGAATTTCGTGAGATGATTCCGTCGCAACGAAAAACGCCTTTCTTTCAATGATTTCCAGCCCAAATCCTGTATCATTTCTATGACACTATCTCCCACATTTCGCGATAATACAAAACGTGCTGCCTTTCTTTGAACTTTTTCGATGTACTCCGTCAGTCCTACCTGGTAAGGATCCCACATCGCGCAGCAGTATTCTAGAAGAGGATAGACAAGTGTAGTGTAGACAGTCTCCTTAGTAGGTCTGTTACATTTTCTAAGTGTCCTATCAATAAAACGCAGCCTTTGGTTAGCCTTCCCCACAACATTTTCTGTGTGTTCTTTCCAACTTAAGTTGTTCGTAATTGTAATACGTAGGTATTTAGTGGAATTTACGGCATTTAGATTAGACCGATTTATCGTGTAACCGAAGTTTAACGAGTTCCTTTTAGCACTCATGTGGATGACCTCACACTTTTCGTTGTTTAGGGTCAACTGCCACTTTTCGTACCATTCAGATATTTTTTCTAAATCGGTTTGCAGTGTGTTTTGATCTTTTGATGACTTTATTAGTCGAAAAACGACAGCGTCGTCTACAAACAACCGAAGACGGTTGCTTAGATTGTCTCCCAAATCGTTTATATAGATAAGGAACAGCAAAGGGCCTATAACACTACCTTGGGGAACGCCTGAAATCACTTCTGTTTTACTCGATGACTTTCCGTCAGTTACCACGAGCTGTGACCTCTCTGACAGGAAATCACAAATCCACTCACATAATGGAGACGATATTCAGTAAGCCTTCCGGAACTCCAGGAATACGGAATCAATCTGAAATACCTTGTCAATAGCACTCAGCACTTCATGTGAATAAAGAGCTAGTTGTGTTTCACAGGAACGATGTTTTCTAAACCCATGTTGACTGTGTGTCAATAGACCGTTTCCTTCGAGGTAATTCATAATGTTCGAACACAATATACACTCCTGGAAATGGAAAAAAGAACACATTGACACCGGTGTGTCAGACCCACCATACTTGCTCCGGACACTGCGAAAGGGCTGTACAAGCAATGATCACACGCACGGCACAGCGGACACACCAGGAACCGCGGTGTTGGCCGTCGAATGGCGCTAGCTGCGCAGCATTTGTGCACCGCCGCCGTCAGTGTCAGCCAGTTTGCCGTGGCATACGGAGCTCCATCGCAGTCTTTAACACTGGTAGCATGCCGCGACAGTGTGGACGTGAACCGTATGTGCAGTTGACGGACTTTGAGCGAGGGCGTATGGTGGGCATGCGGGAGGCCGGGTGGACGTACCGCCGAATTGCTCAACACGTGGGGCGTGAGGTCTCCACAGTACATCGATGTTGTCGCCAGTGGTCGGCGGAAGGTGCACGTGCCCGTCGACCTGGGACCGGACCGCAGCGACGCACGGATGCACGCCAAGACCGTAGGATCCTACGCAGTGCCGTAGGGGACCGCACCGCCACTTCCCAGCAAATTAGGGACACTGTTGCTCCTGGGGTATCGGCGAGGACCATTCGCAACCGTCTCCATGAAGCTGGGCTACGGTCCCGCACACCGTTAGGCCGTCTTCCGCTCACGCCCCAACATCGTGCAGCCCGCCTCCAGTGGTGTCGCGACAGGCGTGAATGGAGGGACGAATGGAGACGTGTCGTCTTCAGCGATGAGAGTCGCTTCTGCCTTGGTGCCAATGATGGTCGTATGCGTGTTTGGCGCCGTGCAGGTGAGCGCCACAATCAGGACTGCATACGACCGAGGCACACAGGGCCAACACCCGGCATCATGGTGTGGGGAGCGATCTCCTACACTGGCCGTACACCACTGGTGATCGTCGAGGGGACACTGAATAGTGCACGGTACATCCAAACCGTCATCGAACCCATCGTTCTACCATTCCTAGACCGGCAAGGGAACTTGCTGTTCCAACAGGACAATGCACGTCCGCATGTATCCCGTGCCACCCAACGTGCTCTAGAAGGTGTAAGTCAACTACCCTGGCCAGCAAGATCTCCGGATCTGTCCCCCATTGAGCATGTTTGGGACTGGATGAAGCGTCGTCTCACGCGGTCTGCACGTCCAGCACGAACGCTGGTCCAACTGAGGCGCCAGGTGGAAATGGCATGGCAAGCCGTTCCACAGGACTACATCCAGCATCTCTACGATCGTCTCCATGGGAGAATAGCAGCCTGCATTGCTGCGAAAGGTGGATATACACTGTACTAGTGCCGACATTGTGCATGCTCTGTTGCCTGTGTCTATGTGCCTGTGGTTCTGTCAGTGTGATCATGTGATGTATCTGACCCCAGGAATGTGTCAATAAAGTTTCCCCTTCCTGGGACAATGAATTCACGGTGTTCTTATTTCAATTTCCAGGAGTGTATGTTCTAAAATCCTGCTGCATATCGACGTTAACGATATGGGCCTGTAATTTAGTGGATTACACCTACTATCTTTCTTGAATATTGGTGTCACCTGTTCAACTTTCCAGTCTTTGGGTACGGACCTTCCGTCGAGCGAACGGTTGTATATGACTGTTAAGTATGGAGCTAATCCATCAGCATACTCCGAAAGGCACCTAATTGGTATACAGTCTGGACCAGAATACTAGCGTTTAATAAGTGATTTAAGTTCTTCACTACTCCGAGGATATTTGCTTCTACGTTACTCATGTTGGCAGCTGTTCTCGATTCGAAGTCTGGAATATTTACTTCGTGTTCTTTAGTGAAGGCATTTCGGAAGTAAATCTGCTTTGGCAGCACTGTCTTCTATAGTATCTCCATTGTTATCGCACAGAGAAGGCATTGATTGTTTCTTGCCGCTAACATACTTCACATATGATCAGAATTTCTTTGGATTTTCTGCCAGGTCTCTAGATAAAGTTTCGTTGGGGAAACTGTTATAGGCGTCTCGCATTGAACTCCGCGCTAAGTTTCGAGCTTCTGTAAAGGATCGTCAATCTTGGGGATTTTGCTTCTGTTTAAATTTGGCATGTTTGTTTCGATGTTTCTGCAACAGTGTTCTAACCCGCTTTGTGTACCAAGGACGATCAGCTCCGTCGTTTGTTAGTTTGTTTGGTATAAACCTCTCAATTGCTGCCGATACTATTTCTTCGAATTTAAGCCACATCTGGTCTACATTTATATTATTAATTTGGAATGAGTGGAGATTGTCTCTCAGGAAAGCGTCAAGTGCATTTTTATCTGCTTTTTTGAATAGGTATATTTTTTGCTTATTTTTCGAGGATTTGGGGATTACAATATTCAATCTCGCTACGACAACCCTGTGTTCACTAATCCCTATATCGGTTTTGATGCAGTTTATTAACTCAGCATTATTTGTTGCTAAGAGATCAAGGGTGTTTTCACAACCGTTTACTACTCGCATGGGCCCATGAGCTAACTGCTCTAAATAATTTTCAGAGAATGCGTTTAGCACAATTTCGGATGATATTTTATGCGTACCTCCGAAATTAAACATGTATTTTCGCCAACATATCGAGGGTAAATTAAAGCCACCACCAACTATTATTGTATGAGTCGGGTACTTGTTTGAAATCAAAATCAAGTTTTCTTTGAACCTTTCAGCAACCGTATCACCCGAACTGGGAGGTCGGTAAAAGGATCGAGTTATTATTTTACTCCGGTTGCCAACAATGACCTCTGCTCATACTAACTCACAGGAAGTATCTACTTCAATTTCGCGACAAGTTAAACTACTTCTAACAGCAACAAACCCACCACCGCCAACCGTGTTTAGCCTATATTTTCGGAACACCGTTAGGGTCTTCGCAAAAATGTCGGCTGAGCTTATATCCGGCTTTAGCCAGCTTTCAGTGCCTGTAACGATTTGAGCATCAGTGCTTTCTACAAGTGCTTGGAGCTCTGGTACTTTCCCAACACAGCTACGACAATTTACAACTGTTATACCAATGGTTCCTGTGTTCGGCCTGCACCCTTTGTGACTGCAGCCCTTCTTGTATTTTCCCGAGACCCTCTATCCTAAAAAAACCGCCCAGTCCACGCCACACAGCCCCTGATACCCGTATAGCCACCTCCTGCGTATAGTGGACACCTGACCTATTCAGCGGAACCTGAAACCCAACCATTCTTTGGTTCAAGTCGACGAATCTGCAGCCTACACGGTCGCAAACCGTCTGAGCCTCTGATTCAGACCCTTAACTCGGCTCTGTACCAGAGGTCTGCAATCGGAATTGTCGACTATGCTGCAAATGGTCAGCTCTGCTTTCATCTTGCAAGCAAGACTGGCAGCCTTTACCACTTCTGTTAGCCGCTCGAAACCAGAGAGAATCTCTTTTGATCCAAAGCGACACACATCATTGTTACCGACGTGGGCAACCACTTGCAGTTGGCTGCACCCTGTGCTCTTCATGGCATCTGGGAGGACCCTTTCCACATCTGGAATGACTCCACGCGGTATGCACAGGGAGTGCACATTGGTTTTCTTACACTCCTTGTCAGCCAAGTGCCTAAGGGGCCCCTTAACGCGCCTCATGTTGGAGCTCCCAACTACTAACAGTCCCACCCTCTTTGATTGCCTGGATCTTGCAGGATGAGTGGTTTCCTCTGAAATAGTACAGGCGACAGCATCCGGCTCAGCGACAGTGTCAGCCACAGACAGCACCTGGAACCTGTTTGTCAGGCAAACTGGGGAGGCCCTAAGTGCGGCCGCCTGTGAAGTCTTTCGCCACCTGCTTCTCACCGGGGCGACCTCCCACTCGACCACAGGTGAGGGATCAGCCTCAGTGCGAGCAGTAACTGGGTTGGCCACTGGTGAGGACCGATCAGAGGACGTTGGATCCCCACGGCCAGCCCACAACAGTGGTCCCCATCCACTGCAGCCTCAAGCTGTGTAACTGAAGCCATCACAGCCTGAAGCTGAGAGCGAAGTGTTACCAACTCAGCTTGCACCCGCAAACAACAATCGCAGCCCCTGTCCATACCAAAGACCATGGAAAACTAAACTAAGCAAGTAAACGGAATATCGGCACGTGCTGCACAAATCTAATGTAGACACTGACGAAAACCACGAACTGTGTCTAGTAATACGCAGATATTCAAGATCCTAACTACCGAAGTACTCAGGCGAGACTAAATATTTGCCCCTGAAGCCGGCCAGGGTGGCTGAGCGGTTCTAGATGGTACAGTCTGGAACCGTGCGACCGCTACGGTCGCAGGTTCGAATCCTGCCTTGGGCATGGATGTGTGTGATGTCGTTAGGTAGGTTTAAGTGGTTCTAAGTTCTATGGGACTGATGACCTCAGAAGTTTAGTCCCATAGCGCTCAGAGCCATTTGAACCAATTTGCCCCTGATAAGGAACTTGTAATACGTCACAAAATCGGTTTACTTTCTGACGCAAACGAAATCGCCAGAACTGTGGCTATGACATTTTAAATTTACACGCAGAAACTCAAGAAACTAAACTATGAAAGCACACAGATGATATAATAAAATTCGCTCCTGGTTAGGAACTAGTAAATGTCACAAAAGCGGTTTACTTATCTGTTGTGGCGCCTGTCGCGGTCGGCTACTACTGCCTGACTCTCTCATGAGTCGCTTGATTATAGGCACTTCTGTTAGAGTTTTAGTAGGAAACATCTGCAGATATTTAGAAAACACATCATACAAGGCTATTACATATTTCACTCCTCCTTTAGCCACTGGAAAATGTCCTGCGGGATTGACTGATATGAAGTCAAGTGATTTTACTGGAATAATAGGAATCATTGAAAGGGGAACTCATTGAATCGGTTTTGTCTTTCGACAGATTACACGCTTCTTCATGACATGTTGTACATCACGTCTAATGTTGCGGAAACAGCAGTATGCCATTATTTTCTGAACACACTTGGCTACATCATAGTGACTCCACAGGTTATGTATATACCTGATAAAACTGCCTTAATATGCTACCAGTAAACCAACACACCATTTACCAGATTGAGGAGTTCGGCGTTAAAACAAAACCCCATTATACACACTGAAGCGACAAAGAAACTGATATAGGCACGCGTATTCAAATACAGAGATATGTAAACAGGCAGAATACGACGCTGCGGTCCGCAGTGTCTATACAAGACAACAAGTGTCTGGTGCAGTTGTTAGCTCGGTTACTAATACTACAACCGCCGCTTATCAAGGTTTAAGTGTGTTTCAACGTGGTGTTATAGTCGGTGGACGAGCGCTGGGACATCCATCTCCGAAGCAGCGATGAAGTGGGGACAAGGGGATAAAGATTCTGCAAGGTCGGGACCAACGATGAATCGTTCAACGTGACAGAAGTGCAACCCTTCCCCAAACTGCGGCAAAGCCGAAAGCCCATCGTGTACCCTTGATGACTGCACGACACAAAGCTTTTCGCCTCGTCTGAGCCTTTAACACCGACAATGGACTGATGATGACTGGAAACAGGTTGCCTGGTCGGACGAGTCTCGTTTCAAATTGTATCGAGCAGATGGACGTGTACGGATGTGGATATAACCTCACAAATCTATGAACCCAAAAAGCTGGTGGAGGCTCTGTAGTGGTGCGGGGAGTGTGCAATTGGAGTGATATGGAACCTTTGATGCGCCTAGATAGACTCTGACTGGTGACACGTACGTAAGCATCATGTCGGATCGGCTGCATTCTTTCATGTCCATTGTGCATTCCGACGGACTTGGCGAATTCCAGCAGGAGAAAGCGACATCCCACACATCCAGAATTTGCTACAGAGTGGCTCCAGAAACACTCTTCTGAGTTTAAACCCTTTCGCTGGTCACCAAACTCCCCAGCCATGAACATTATTGAGCATGTCTGGGATGTCTTGCAACGTGCTGTTCAGAGGAGATCTCCACCCCCTCGTACTCTCAAGGATTTATGGACAGCCCTACAGGATTCATAGTGTCAGTTCCCTCCAGCACTACTTCAGACATTAGTCGAGTCCATGCCACGTCATGTTGCGGCACTTCTGCATGCTCGTGGACTCTACACGATATTAGGAAGGTGTACCAGTTTCTTTGGCTCTTCAGTGTGACTTACAACGTGTTCTCATGTCTGAATCGTCAATGCATATTACTTGTTGCCTTATCTTGTTCCATCGAATATCTTCCTCTCGAAGCTGACTCATATTTTTACACCGTCACACATAATAGGGCCTTTATGTACCATCATGCATGAGAAGAATGCTAAAGTCGGACTTTTGTTCTGTTAATTCCGTATATTCTTTTAATCCTTGTAGAAGTCTAGACAAGGCGTCTGCCACAATATTCTGTTCACCTTTGAAATAAATTATCTCATTCTCGAACTTGTGGAGAAAAGGCATCGTCTGGCTAAGCTTTTGTGCAATAGTTTACATGTCGTAAGAATGAAAATGCTTGATGATCACAATACACTTTGTATGATTTCTCGGTAGGAAATACCATAATTTGTAGAACGTCCATATTGCTGCGAGCGCTTAAAGCTTGGTTACGGAGTAAGTTCTGTCATATTCTGTCAGTGTGGGACTGGCGAAACTGCTTACATTTACATTCTGATTCTCATTACCATGGTTAATCTGAAACAACATTGCCCCCACACCCTGAAGGATGCATCAGTTCTGAGACAAAATTCTTGTGTCATATCAGGATATAATAACATGTCAGATTTACAAAAGCTTGTTTTATGGTGTCAGAGTCCTTCTGAAAATTTTCTGTCCATAGCCATGTGCGATTTTCTCTAAAAAGTTTGAACAGTTGCGTCACTATTCAGCACCTAATGAGGCACATACTTACGGAAACATGAGGCTAATCCCAAGAATGCTTTTCACCGTTTTTTAGTTTGTGGAAAAGGAAAGTGTCTGATGGCGTCTAGTTTGCAGGCCCAATGCCTCTTGGTGAAGTAATATGACCTAAGTACTTAATCTCTTTTCTGGAAAATTCTGATTTTCATACGTTAACTGTGATTTAATAAATGAGAAGTTCGTCTAACACACATCCCATTCAGCTGTAGCAATTCGTAAATCATCCACATAGAATGTAACTGGATTCAGTGATTCGGGGCCTAGCACCTTATCCATAGCTTTTAACCCCCCCACAAAAAATTTAATTTAAATATTATTTGGTTAATGATTCTAATTTTAGTGTAACTTCAGAACAAAACTGGTTCCCATTTAATGTACCCACAAAATTCTTTTCTCATTTAAAATAAGCTCGAAACAGAAAAATTCCTAAACCTCGTAATAAAAAATAAATTCAGTAACCTGGTAAAATTTGGACGACAGCAGTGCTGCGTCATGGACCTGTAAGATCATTCTGAATAAAAAGCAAAAATTCTCACCTCGATAAAGTTGGCAACTATCTGCTCTTACAATAGCTCTTTTCCGGCACAGCTCTGTGCAATGCTGGCCTATACATTTGTTATTTATGAAAGGAAGCAAATGATTTTTCTTTTGCAACAATCGGAATGATCATGCATTGAAAAAAAATATTAAATTCTTTAAATTGAAATGAATGCTTGTTATTATTAGGACATTTTTAAAAGTTATACATGGGAGTTTACATAGTATTACTAGATATGTGCGAGGCTGCTTTTCTTTTACCTTATACAATAATACTCAGGCTCCGGCATCGCTGCACCGCGACCGGCCCAGCCAACATGATACACCAGACCAGACCAGAGCAGACACACACACTGGACCGAGCGAGGTGGCGCAGTGGTTAGACACTGGACTCGCATTCGGGAGGACGAGGGTTCAATCCCGCGTCCGGCCATCCTGATTTAGGTTCTCCGTGATTTCCCTAAATAACTCCAGGCAAATGCCGGGATGGTTCCTCTGAAAGGGCACGGCCGACTTCCTTCCCCATCCTTCCCTAATCCGATGAGACCGATGACCACGCTGTCTGGTCTCCTTCCCCAAAAACAACCAACCAACCAACAACACACACACTGGCAACAACTTACTGCTACTGCTACACAATTCGTACAGTCAACACTGCTCTCTGGTCAGCGATTCTCTTATACCTTGCATATCGCAGGCAGTGCATGAGCAATACATCTAAATTACGTCTGCTCGGACCTCTTACATAAAATTACATCTGTATTACATCAGCTCGGACCTCTTACATAACCCTCCACTGGGGGGGGGGGGGGGGGGGGGTCAAAAATTTGGCAGCGATGGTGAGTCAATTGGACTTGCCATGAGCAACAAATTTTTCTTAATTAACTAAGTTTACAGTCACAGAGTGTATATATATATATATATATATATATATATATATATAAAGTGCAGAACATGAAATGAAATAGAGTGCACATGCACTGAGTACAGAACATATCAAGAAATCACAAAATGTATACGCAATGAGTACAAATCATATTAACAAATGACATAAAGTGCATACGCACTGTAGTACAGAATATACCTAGCAATGACAAAATGTATACGCAATGAGTACAAAACATATTAACAAATGACATAAAGTGCATACGCACTATAGTACTTTTTTACCATTTTACAAGAACTAGGATAGGAAAGGGAAGGATTGCATCATGGTTGTAGCACAGTAGGTTGCACGTAGCTGCACCGAAAGTCCATATCTTTCCACAGAAGCACAACACCAAGTGAGACAATCTGAAGCTCTCTTCCCTGTAGTATTAATCAGTGTAGCCAAGACACTGAAATGTCGTATGAATATTCCATGTTATCATTTTGGTAGTACATTAGGTACATCAAACAGTGGAACCATAATAACATCTCCATTGTTCAAGGTAGTGGACACCATGATGTGTGAACACCACACTCTTTCACCAACGTAGAATTAGTGCAGAAACGAAATATAGCGCTCCATGATCATAAGGATAGACAGGACAAACGTATATAGCAGTAATTTCTGGTAATTAGGTCAGAAGATGAAGGACATTAAGTCTTATGCTAGTCACCATTGAGAATTGCACTAGTCTATCAACCGATTTGAGTAATTGGTGGCACTCATTGCCTAGTTACTAAATATTTCTGTACTATGTATGGAGTATTACAGAATATTATTCATAAGTCATGTGATGACAGTAAATATTGGCACTCATTGGCCAGTTACAAACCATTTTTATACGTTATTTAAAAGTGATCATTCAAAGCAAGAGTTAATTAATGGCATACCATTTACATAATTCATCTAGTTATAGTAATTATTGGCACTCTTTGGCCAGTTACAAACCATCAGAAGTCATCCTTCAAAACAGGAGCTAATGAGTGTAGCATCAAGCTACTGGTATTCATATATAATAGCATGTAGGTGACATAATTCAAAATTAAAGTAAGGAACAGTGGCATTCATTGGTCAGTTACTAAACATATAGCAAGCATTGAATAGTACAAAACATTTTTCATCGTTCAAATGACATACAACATATTTAAAATAATTATTGGCACTCATTGGTCAGTTACAAATCATTCTTATATTTTTATAAAACCTTATTCAGTATTATTCAGAAGTTATCATTCAAAATGTGAGTTAATTATTGGCATAGCATTTATAGAGTATAACAAAAATATTATTTACAGAAATTATTGGCATAGTATTTATGCATTATTACAAAACATCATTCAGTATTACTTAGAACTCATCATTCAAGTGACATAGGACATATTGAAAATGTAACACACTGTAACTATTACTCAAGGTCTGTGATTAGAAAACATCATTCAGTATTACTCAGAACTGATCATTCAAGTGACATAAGACATATTTAAAATGTAACACACTGTAACTATTACTCAAGGTCTGTGGTTAGAAAACATCATTCAGTATTACTCAGAACTGATCATTCCAGTGACATAAGACATATTTAAAATGTAACACACTGTAACTATTATTCAAGGTCTATTTTTTTTGTGCTAGCAATGCATTGCGTTGGGATCAATAATTAATTGCTGGCGCATGAAAATATTTGCTTTTGACTTATTGCTGCAAATGAGGATAGGTAACGTCATTCGTCATGAGTCAGCTGTAGCAAGGTTATGAAACAAGTAGAGTATATGTGATCACATTCATGAATGACACACACAAATAGGTAAAAAAATGCAAGTACTAGAACAGGTTTAATGACTAACTGCTTACAGCACATTAATTTCATGAATAGCTTCTCCTAGAAAAAATACAAAATGGATTGTTAAGCTGAAAGAAGAAACGCATATTATGCTGAAAAGTAGTGAACTTCGAATTAACAGGTAATGAAATGTTTACTCAACATATATGTACTCTAGCTGTCCTTTCCAAAACCTTCAGTCATTATACCATGCGACATAAGACATACTGTCAAAATGAACTGCAACAAATACCTAAATAACTACATAGCATTTCTTAACTAACAGTAAATATATAAACTTCATCATTATCCTCATCTGCAAAGAAAAACTTAAAAGTGGTGCGTTTAGTGGCCATATAAAATTTATCACTATAATCACCTGTAAACAAAAACTTCATTATTCACATCACCATAACTTCATTACTATCATCACCTGCAAAGAAAAACTTCATTATTCATATTACCATATTCTTCATCACTATTCATCATCATTCATTATCATCTGCAATAAGACACTTCATTGTTCATTATTCATATTACCATTTACTTCATACAACTATTCATAGTATAGAGTTCCTTATTTCTAACATATTTCATCACTAAAACTAAGATGTGTAGTTCTGTCTGACAGCCTGTATCAATCGCCTCGTATTCTGAAAGAAAGATAATTAGTTAAGACTGCTATCATATGATGTGTCTAGTATATTCGTGTTAATGTTTGTTAATTCTGATCCATTTACTCTTCTTGACGAGGCATTGCATCTTCTTTCGTTCTACATCTACATCTACATCTACATCTATACTCCGCGAGCCACCTTACGGTGTGTGGCGGAGGGTACTTATTGTACCACTATCTGATCCCCCCTTCCCTGTTCCATTCACGAATTGTGCGTGGGAAGAACGACTGCTTGTAAGTCTCCGTATTTGCTCTAATTTCTCGGATCTTTTCGTTGTGATCATTACGCGAGATATATGTGGGCGGTAGTAATATGTTGCCCATCTCTTCCCGGAATGCGCTCTCTCGTAATTTCGATAATAAACCTCTCCGTATTGCGTAACGCCTTTCTTGAAGTGTCCGCCACTGGAGCTTGTTCAGCATCTCCGTAACGCTCTCGCGCTGACTAAATGTCCCCATGACGAATCGCGCTGCTTTTCGCTGGATCATGTCTATCTCTTCTATTAATCCAACCTGGTAAGGGTCCCATACTGATGAGCGATACTCAAGAATCGGACGAACAAGCGTTTTGTAAGCTACTTCTTTCGTCGATGAGTCACATTTTCTTAGAATTCTTCCTATGAATCTTAACCTGGCGCCTGCTTTTCCCACTATTTGTTTTATGTGATCATTCCACTTCAGATCGCTCCGGATAGTAACTCCTAAGTATTTTACGGTCGTTACCGCTTCCAATGATTTACCACCTATGGCATAATCGTACTGGAATGGATTTCTGCCCCTATGTATGCGCATTATATTACATTTATCTACGTTTAGGGAAAGCTGCCAGCTGTCGCACCATGCATTAATCCTCTGCAGGTCCTCCTGGAGTACGTACGAGTCTTCTGATGTTGCTACTTTCTTGTAGACAACCGTGTCATCTGCAAATAGCCTCACGGAGCTACCGATGTTGTCAACTAAGTCATTTATGTATATTGTAAACAATAAAGGTCCTATCACGCTTCCCTGCGGTACTCCACTGTGGTTTGTTTCCTTTATTTCATTTACACGTTATTGCTTTCTGAAAATGATGAACAATGATTAATGTCTTGCATTTAAATCATATACCCATTAAATAAAAACTGGTTTCTAGTGATATAATTAAGCATACAGCATAGCATGACGGAAAACGTAATATGTCAAAAACATAGACAGTGTGCAGGTGCAAAAATGTACACAGAGTATCATAATGAAGTAGCAAAAAAAATGCAAAATAGTCACGATGTTGAGATATCATAAGGCAAAAATGTCAAAGTCAACTGGTGTTTGTTATATCTTAAAGATTTCATAGTGCATACAAACAAAGAGGAAAAGAATCATACATACATGAAAAATGGAAAATCTGCACGGTCTGATATATAACGACAAGAAATGACTTTCTTTGTGTTCAGCTTGTATGTTGTGTAGTTGATAGAGGCGAGAGTTGAAGACTTTAATGGAGAAAGAATTTGATAAAATTAATATGTCACTAGATAGACTTGCATAATTGGTCATAAAATATGTAAGTTCATCTGGAAAAATGTGCACGGTCTGATGTGTAACGACAAGAAAAGCGACCTGCTAACCTTACCTTTCCGGGCACTCGCCAAGAAAAAAATACGATAATCATCAGGAAGTGCTCATATAAATATAATTGCATAAGTGGTCATATAAAAATCAGGAAATGGCATTACAGTGTGATAAATCATAAAGTATGTTCATTCAATAAAGGGTTTAATATTGGAGACATCGTGATTGCCTTTACTTTTTCTGGTTTTCAGAGTTTCGACGTGTACTACATTGGAGTGAGGAATGCTGCGAATTCGATATGGGACTGCGTATAGAAGCTCAAATTTACTACATCTATTCTTTCCTCTGTTAGATAAATAGTGTGTATGTACTAATATCTTCTGTCCAATGTGAAAGTCACGGCGTGTACAAACCTGTTTTTGATGTCTTCTCCGGCGCTCTGCAGCGCGTTTGATGTTGCTCAGCGCAATGTCAATTATTTCATGGTGTCGTAGTCGACGAGATGTAGGAAAGGATACTAATTCTTTAATTTTGTTAGGTGGTTCAACATTTTTCATTACAACAGTCCGAGATAGCATAGTAGATTCATTTGGTATGGAATTAATTACATCCTGGAATGAGAGTATTTGTGTGTCCCAATCAATATGTCTTTTATGGCAGTGTATTCTACACAGTTTACCAATTTCTTTCATTAATCGTTCACAAGGGTTCGAAGACGCATGGTACTTGGATATATAGATCGGAGAAATGTTTCTAGCTCGTAACATACGTGTCCATATAGCAGATCGAAACTGTGATCCATTCTCGGAAATTACTTTCAATATATGCCCTACATTAAATAGAACATGTTTTATAAATGCTTTCGAAACAGTTTTAGCAGTAGCTTTGTGTAACGGAGTGAAGGTAACAAATTTCGAAGTGAGTTCAACAGTGACAAAGACGTAGCAAAAACCTCTATTAGTTCTGAGAATCGGACAAAAAATGTCTACAGCGGCCATGTGTCTCAAAAGATACAGGTACAATGGGATGTAACGGAGGAATATGTGAAGTCAAGTCTGACTTAGCTTTCTGGCAGATTTTACATGACGCTAAAACTCGTCGAATACGTTTCTCCATGTTGGTAAAATAACAGTTCTGTCTCAGTATAGGAAAACATTTTCTGGCTCCATAACGCGCGTAACTTAAATGAGTATACCAAATTAATTTGTTAATAAGCTCGTCAGGAATGCATGGTATCCAGTTGTTCCTGTGAGGGTGAGAGCGGCGAAACAGAATATTATTGCGTACAGTGTAATGGTTTCTAATGGTAACATTATTCCTATCTTGCCAAAGCTGTTTAATTTCTTTCCATACGTTGTCTTTACTCTGCTCTTGCGCTATGTCTCGTAATGACGACGAAATGAAATTTTCAAATGCAACTTGTTGAATATACATGATGCTAAAATTTGCTTTGCAGAAGTTGGTTGGGATGTCTTGCTGATTGTTGCTGAGAGAACGGGATAGTGCGTCTGCTACAATATTTTGTGTACCCGGAATGTGAACAATTGTAAAATTAAATTCCTGTAAATAAAGTTTCCATCTGCTTAATCCGTCGTGTGTAAATTTATCGGAAAGTAAAAACTGTATAGCTCCATGATCTGTGTAAACGGTAGTGTGTCTTCCATAAAGAAAATGCCGAAATCTCGTAAATGCCCATACAACACATAATGTTTCAAGTTCTGTAACAGAATAATTGCGTTCAGCAGGTGACAGAATGCGACTCGCAAAGGCGATGTTTTTAATTACTGTAGTACCATCTTCTTCAATTTCCTGAAAAATGTGTACGCCTAAAGCGGTGTTAGAACTGTCGGTGGCAATAGAAAAATTTCTAGGAAGATCTGGGTGTGATAAAAGAGGTGCGTTCAACAAAGCATGTTTCAGATTGACAAATTCCGACTATTGGTTTTTCATGTAAAAGTGTGTCTCAGATGTCGTCAAAAGTAATAACATTTTCTTGAACAAGATTCTCTGTGTCAAAAGTATTGCTTACGTTGCTGGAAGATGCAACCTGTACTGTATCTAGTCCAACTCTTTCTGACGTGCTGTTATTTTCGGGAGGATGCTGTGGCATTTCAACTATTTGTACTGTTCTGTTATTTCGTCCTGACGTATTACGTTCGGGATGATACCGACTGTCTAGTTCATTCATGATAATCTGTTGTTGCGGATGATTTTGTTGCTGGTAAGACCGACTGTTATTAAACGTACGCTGAAAATTGTGCTCATTATTTTTACGTCTGTCATGATAGCCATTCCTATACGGTGCATTGCGATATGAGTTGAAATGGTGTGTTTTCTGTACGTAGTTATTTCTTTGTTGCTCTGCGCTACTATTTGGCGGAGCCGATGCTATACATGCAGGCGGCGAAACATTAAAGCTTGGTTGACCTTGCAGACTGCATTGTTGGTTAGGTATGCTAACCAGCTGGTTTTGATGCTGTTGTTGAGAAAAACCTCTATTGTTACCGAAATGCGGTTCCTGTTGCTGATAATTTTGACGATACTGATAATTAAAATTTTGTCACTTATTAAAATTACGCTGGTAGTTCCTGTCATTTCAAGAGTGTCTAATGAAAACTGTCAGTTTCGGTAAAACATTTCATACCATATTTTCTTTACTCATTTCTAATCCTAGATAGATCGATAGTTGAAGAGCCGTTTTGACAGATATAAAGGATAGTAAAAGAGAAGGCAGCAGTGCAGAAAACTAAAGAGGAAACAGCACTACTACGGCTAAGAGCCCTGTGCATGCTACGGCACATATTCATCGAAGTGTAATGAATCCCCTGAGGTCTCTTACGCGCTGCAAATAAATTTTAGTTTCTGCATTACAGGCAAGGCCGGTGAAAATTCAAAAACAAATTGTCGTATCCAGTCCAATTCTAGTTTCTGCATTACACGCAATGCTGATGAAAATACAAAAGCAAATTGTCGTATCCAGTCCAAAGCGTGTACCTGTGCTCTGTCATTTTTAAATACCTTAAATTTTCTCACGGATAAAAAGTGTTTGTAATAAAAACTATCGTCTCTGTATGTCTTAGCAGGTTCAGGATTGCATGAGAATCTGTTTGTCTGTGTCTCTTCGGATTCTAAGTCGCGTGGTCTCTGTAAATTACTTAAGTTATACCGGCTGTGTGAGTCTGACAAATGTTCGAGAAATGGCGTATGCTGTGATGTGTTAAAGGCTGAAATATTTTTCATCTCCGTCACTTCGTGCTGTAAAGACGACAATTTTCTGCGTAATGTATTATAGGACGAACCTATCTCACTGATCGTCTGCTGTAAATTTTGGAATTCGGGTGTTTGATTAAACGAAACTGTTGACGTATCATCTGATTTGGTGCCATTATTACTTTCGATAACGTCAATTAGACTGGCCAATTCATCATATTTTTCAGTCAGTATTTTTACCTGACCATCGTTTTTAGTATCGCAAGCATTAATTTGTTCTTGTATTTTACGTGTGGTTTTGTTTAACTTCTTATCGTCTGCTTTGATGGCATCGGGATCCTGTATTAGTTCTAATTGTTCAGGTCTGTCGGTCACTGTCTGAAAGTCTACTGTGTGTGTGTCTGTTTTTGTTTTAAAATCAGAGATTTCATCAAGTAATTCGGTGTTCAACCGTTTGATAGTATTAATTTCGTCTGATACTGTAGCAATATTGTTGTCTACGTATGTTTTTGCTTTCGTAAACAATTTACGCTTATCTTCCTGTCTTTGTGCAGAAATTGTTTCCATGACATGTTGCTTTACTTTATTCTGTTCCTGTATAAATTTACGGTAACGCGTTTCACTGTTTTGTAGGTGGCGATTAAAACGTTCGTCAATTTGGCTGTTCTGTTGGTCAAATTTCGTATCTACTTTCGCATCCAGTGTGCGTGAAAGTTCTGCTGACATTAATTTAAACTCGTCGCGTAACTGTGTTGCGTTTTCAGAGCATTGTTTAGCGACTGCACTAATTTCGTCTCTAAGTAATTTAGTTGAAGCTGCATGTGTATTATTTAATTTTTGTGCCACAGATCTAATTTCTTCATTACTGTTCCTAGCACAAGCCTTAATTTCCTCACGTAATTGTTCTATAGTATCATGCCATTGCACGGCAACGGCTGTAATCTGTTCACTAAGCTGTTTGAAATTGTTGTCTTGTTTTTCATTCGACTGTTTGGAATTATTGTCAAGTTTTTCATTAAGTTGTTGTTCGAGATTTTCATTATTTTCATTAAGTTGTTGTTTGAGATTTTCACTAAGTTGTTTGTTGGATTCATTAATTTGTTGTTTGAAATTGTCGTCTTGTTCTTTCTTCGAGTGTTTAAGACTTTCATTAATTTGTTGTTTGACATTTTCATTAATTTGTAGCATTAATGCTATAACTCGATCCATGCCAAAATTAGCTGCTGTATTCTCTATGCTGTGTGATGATGTATCTGTATGTGTCACGTTTTGTGTAACCATTCGGTCATTTTCTGATTCTTGAAAAGGTTCGCCAATTGGATGTGCACTATTAGTCACTACACCGGAATCAAATAAATCTCACGTATTCTGATTATACTGTTCATTTTCGTTAGAAAAATTTGTCTGTTCGTTACGTAAATTTTGCAAACCGGGTGTGTCAAACTGGGCAGCGTTCATTGTAATGGAACGTGCCGCGTCATCAATTGTCGTTAAATTAACAGAGGACACAATTGAATTTGTTTGTTCATCATTAGGATCAAAATCAATATTAGTGATCGGTACGCACTGATTATCTGTAATTAGGGGATTATCACTATTACAATGAGTGTCGCAAATATTATCGGTCAAGCTATTCGAGTCGGCTATTTCACTCATTGCACATCGCGATGTACTGTTAACAGTTTTTCGCGGCATCTTTCACAAATCAAAATTAAGCACAAAAATGAAACAAAGCGAAGCAAAAATGGAACAAACACAATTACAACTGTGGTGCACAAATACTAAGATGACGATCTCACCGACCAAATCGACGTACTTATTACTGAAGGGACAGCTGGCGAGGAACCCTACAGTTAGAATCGGAGGCTCACCAGTAATAAGACGACAAGAGACTCGCTACCTGGGCGTCATCATCGATGAAAGGTGGAACTTTGGAAAGCACATTGAGTCCGTATCCCAAAAAGCATTGCAATTATTAAACAATCTTACCTCAATAGGTCATAAACGATTTCATCTTCCACCACATCTAATCAAGTTGTATCATAATAGTATATTAACATCAGTAGTGGGTTACGGATCGGGAGTCTGGGCACATAGGCTCACAAGGGTGGTGCCTGCCATGGCAGTGAGAAGAGTACAAAGAAACATGCTTCTAAGATCCATAGGGGCGTATAGAACTTCTCCAGGAAGTGCACTCTTAGTAATAATGGGGCTCTGTCCTTTAGACATCAAAATTCGAGAACAAGCAGCTTGGTACTGGGTCAAGAAGGGCAACAACGCGAAAACAGAGAACATCATGGGAATACTGGTAATAGATAGGAGAGAAATACGCAGGAGGGGCGAGGACCTATGGCAACGGTCTTGGGAAACAGAAGAAACTGGCAGAAGAACATTTGGGTTCTTGCCAGATGTAAAAGAAAGGCTAGGGATGAAGTACTTTGAGCCAACGCGGGGTCTAATACACTTTCTCACTGGTCATGGGCCCTACCCGACATACTTGTGTCGGTTTGGGAAAAAGGCTACACCCGAGTGTGACTGTGGAGCTTCGGAGGGCACTCCCGACCATGTGGTTTACGAGTGCCCCATTTTCGATGATGTAGCAATGACACTAAGACAACAACTTCCACACAATAACACATATGACCTATTAAGACACGAAGAAACTTTCGACACTTTAAACAAATTGGCAGACGAGGTATCACGAAAGGTATTGACGGCATACCTGACTGACTTTCATGATTAAGGCATATACCAAATGTGTCCCATTACGAGAGACATAAGGGTCGTTTACGATTAGACACACTTACCGAATGTGACCAATTACCCTCATCCTATACCGCCTGTACGTGGACTGGTCGACTTCTTAGTTGCAATCCGCCACGTGCAGGACTAGGGGGATCAGGGTACACCAATAAAGACCAAAGCACCGGAATTGACGTAGGTTTAGTAGTAGTTGTAGCTCTAGATATAGATATTAAGCTAGGAACCTGCAGCGACAAACAGTCTTGGCCAGCCCAGTGTCAGGGGCACGCTCATCGGGATTAGCTCGATGAGCAGGGCCTAAAGCAGTAGGTTTATATCTATGCTGACACACCTGCAACGCTGCAGGCAGTTAGGAATTAACTAGTAGGAAGATATTAATAATTAGTATGTAGAATTTAGCTGTAGTCTGCCTATTATCCTCTAGTATTCTGTCTGTAGCTCACAATAATTAACATAGCATAATATAATAATAATAAGAATAAATAGCTGCTGAACACCTAATATATGTAGATCAGTTATGACCCACTAATCACTAAGGTAGTGGGTTCCTTTGTATAAACATTAATGTTGAATAAAGAATTTTTTTTTTAAAAAAAAAAACACAATTACAACAAAGAGCAATAAATTGCCGATGATATGTGAAAGAAAGAGTGACAAATTAATAAATGAGTTGCGCCAGATGCAAACTACATTTAAGTAAATAAGAGCAGATATATGACTACTTCTCAGAGATTCACAAAGGAATACGATCCTGGCCGGATGTCGCCAAGTGTAACCTCCCCACAAAAAATATAATTTAAATATTATTTGGTTAATGATTCTAATTTTAGTGTAACCTCAGAACAAAACTGGTTCCCATTTAATGTACCCACAAAATTCTTTTCTCATTTAATATAAGCTCGAAACAGAAAAATTCCTAAACCTCGTAATAAAAAATAAATTCAGTAACCTGGTAAAATTTGGACGACAGCAGTGCTGCGTCATGGCCCTGTAAGATTATTCTGAATAAAAAGCAAAAATTCTCACCTCGATAAAGTTGGCAACTATCTGCTCTTACAATAGCTCTTTTCCGGCACAGCTCTGTGCAATGCTGGCCTATACATTTGTTATTTATGAAAGGAAGCAAATGATTTTTCTTTTGCAACAATCGGAATGATCATGCATTGAAAAAATATTAAATTCTTTAAACTGAAATGAATGCTTGTTATTATTAGGACATTTTTAAAAGATATACATGGGAGTTTACATAGTATTACTAGATATGCGCGAGGCTGCTTTTCTTTGACCTTATACAATAATACTCAGGCTCCGGCATCGCTGCACCGCGACCGGCCCAGCCAACATGATACACCAGACCAGACCAGGGCAGACACACACACTGGCAACAACTTACTGCTACTGCTACACAGTTCGTACAGTCAACACTGCTCTCTGGTCAGCGATTCTCTTATACCTTGCATATCGCAGGCAGCGCATGAGCAATACATCGAAATTACATCTGCTCGGACCTCTTACATAAAATTACATCTGTATTACATCAGCTCGGACCTCCTACAAGCTGAAATAAACACTCGTGTATTTACAGTAAATCTGAAATTGATAACTTCTGTAATTACAGACAGATGTTGTATATTGTCAGTTATCTGGGTACAAGAAGATTTGCCAGTATAATACTTTTAGGTCAATTACCTTAGGAAATTTTACTCCATGTAATTTTAGTGATTGCTGCTCTAGGTTTTCTGATTTGGTTCTTACAGGTACTATGGTTTTGTTAATTTCCGTTGCATCCAAAACATGTTGTACACTTCCTCTGGGTTTGGCTACCGATAGGATGGAGTGGAATATGGCGAGTGAGATGGTTCAGTAATATTCCAGTTAATCACACGTTCGCTCTCCTTTCTTATTGCTTCTTTCGTTGTCCAAGGAATTGCATATGATGTATGACAGAAAGTTTCGTGGGGGTATACTTACATACAGTAGACATATACTTTACTTACGTCTGATATCCTTTCAAAAACATGCAAATATTACGACAGCAGTGTATCTAGTTCTGGTTTCTCTACGGCTGGTAAACTATCTGATTCTTCTACCTGTGTAAAACCGTCGTTTCCTCTGTGATTTGTACATTACATTACTCATTCAAATGAAAGACTTCTGGATAAATCAGACGAATACTCATTTTATTTGCTAATTGGTTACTCACACAAGACTTTCTTATCATTAAATCAACTTAAATTATGTTATCGCCTGAGTAAATATAACATTTGCCATTGCGTATGTCAATTTTCACTTGATATGTCCTGAGAAAATTCATCCCTGGAAGACAGTTAAGTATTTGTTTTTCTACGACTAGGAATGTACACGTAATTGCGGTTCTGTCGAAAGTTATTGAAATATAGTTTTGTAATCTGATGCCTTTTAACTTACTTTCTATGGCTGTTAAATTATGCCAATTTAGCGTAAGTGAAGTGGGTAGGTTTAATTTCCATTTTATTCCATTGAACAAGCTGTAAGAAAGAAGATTCCTATTTTGGCATTAATCATCGCCTATACTTCATAGTTTATTCCTTTTGTATCATTTGTCTTACCTGTATGTAGGTCATTACGCATATTGACTTCTTTATCATACCTGTCTTAAGAAATAATTGTTTATTAACGTAATGCGCTCGCTGCCGTTGTTGGTAGGTGGAGAGTGTGGTCTATGCCGCCGAACAATCCCTGTTTACTGTCGGGGTGCTGACTTTACTGTTAGCCCCTTCTGCAATGTTTACAAAGTGATTGGTACTTTGCTATGTTCTGTTCTGCGCATTACTGGGGGCAGTGTTTCGCTGATTTTGGTTTATGCCGCTCCTACAACCGTTGTTTTCATAATTGTTACTTGTGCGTGGATGTTTATTCCCGCTCCTACACCCTTG
Source organism: Schistocerca americana (assembly GCF_021461395.2). Taxonomy (NCBI): domain Eukaryota; kingdom Metazoa; phylum Arthropoda; class Insecta; order Orthoptera; family Acrididae; genus Schistocerca; species Schistocerca americana. The sequence continues at coordinate 674,089,109 of NC_060122.1, forward strand.
TGTATTATCGTCGGCATCTTGCTGTTATTGAAACCATTACCGTTATTTCTTGATGGTGAGCCACGATACCTTGAATTGTAATTTATATCATTTCTCTCTTGGAAACGGTTACTTTGACAATTTCCGTATCCTTCATTACCATTATGTCCCTGCGCCGGGGCTTATGGCTGCCAACAACACTGAGTGTTGCCATACTTATTTCTCTTACTACTACCGTTGTTGCTGTCGTTATTACCGTTACTACGATTATTAAATCCTTCATTTTTGGGTGGACCCGACTGGTTTCTGTTACACTTTTTGAATTTTACCTGCTCTCATAAATGAGATCAGTCGAATCCACGACCGTGAGGTAATGTTCTAGGTCTTTGTTGCATAGTTATCAGTTTCTCACGGATGTTATTGGGCAAACGACTCTTTAATATTCTCAAAACATCGAAGTGTGAAATCAGATTCCTCCAGTATCTCGTCTTGTTCAAGTGTCTTTCGAAATATTTGCGCAGTCCGCCTTGTTTCTCGTAAAATGGCTGTGGGTCAATAAGTTTTCCTGAATTCCCTGCGACCAGTATTCTTTAGGAACGCCTGTTCAGATTCTTCGTAAGTTCGACAATGATCCGCCTCTTCGACTGCCCACATCGCTCATCCGTTCGAATGAAACGAACAATGAACTGAATCTTTTGCTTTTCTTAGCAGTGCCGAGGTAAAAAAAATTCTCAAAGCTCTCACAAAGACAACTGGGTTAGTCGTCTTAGATTCTTGTGAGAAGACTAGGAATTGTCTATGTTTTATTAGACTCTCATCTGTTATTACTGACGACAGTCCAGGATTACGTAACCAGATTGCGTGACCGTCCTACGCCTTTTCAGAAGCTGCAATTTTGCGTATGGCGACACTGGCACATACGTTTGATCGTCTGCAAACTGATCTCCTTCACTTTTGTCGCAACCTGACTTGGGCGAAACAATGTTCGCCTGACTACTGTCTAATACTACTTTTCTGTTTTGATAAGCTGCGGAAGGCGGTTACAAAATGGTTCAAATGGCTCTGGGCACTATGGGACTTAACGTCTGAGGTCATCAGTCCCCTAGAACTTAGAACTACTTAAACCTAACTAACCTAAGGACATCACACACATCCATGCCCGAGGCAGGATTCGAACCGCCGGCGAAGGCGATTCGTTCGAACTGATAATTTCGGAACGAATCTCACATTTTACTGCTTTCATATCGCTATATATTTCACCGATAAGTTTATGCCTAATTTCGTTTATGATTTCTTCAACCACGTCAACAAACGATTTTTGTTTCCAAACGCACTTTTCGGCTAGAGTAGAATCACTGTCAAACGGGCAGGCATTAGCTCTCTCATTTAATCTTTTTACATCCTTATTGACTCATTCGCACTCGGATTTCAAAAAAGTTTCTTCTGAAGTCAGAAATCCTATGTCCTCAGCGAGTTTTTGTACACCATCCGGTAAGTTTTCGCACGCAGACTTAATTTCAGATACTTGTATTTGAATTGTTGGTATCACTTGAGCTAAGCTTTCATGGAAAGTGCTATATGCCTTTGCAAGTTATTCAACTTGACGTGCACTATAATCTTGATCTTCACTCGTGCTAGACAGTTTATCTAGCTGATTGTTGATGTTAGTAAATTTGTATCTAATTTATTGATTGCATCTGGCAACTGTGTGTTCAAATTAGTGCCCAAATTTTCGAAGTCTTTCGGAAGCGTCGTGACTATTTGATCTCAATTCCCGAAACCAGTGGTCACAATCGTGATTTTTGTACTCAAGTCTGTGCGTAACTCAGTATGCGTTTTTATTAATTTCTGTAAGCACTGTTCTATGATTGTCTAATGTGCATATTGCCTGTGTGTGTGTGTATGTGTGTGTGTGTGTGTGTGTGTTTGTAAGTGCTTATCAATTCGTTCAATATCGAGCTCAGAAAATTTCTTACATCTGATCCATTGTATCAATCCAAATTGCCATGTGGCCTCATTTAGTCTAGCATTCTGTCCTTTCATGGCTGTTGCATTCGGATGTATATTGTTTCACTGGGACATTGCCATCCTTTGTGATTCATTGTCATTTCCATTATCTAATTCTTCATCCCCCCTCCCCCACCTGAACCATGCACCTTACCGTTGGTGGGGAGGCTTGCGTGCCTCAGCGATACAGACAGCCGTACCGTAGGTGCAACCACAACGGAGGAGTATCTGTTGAGAGGTCAGACAAACATGTGGTTCCTGAAGAGGGCCAGCAGCCTTTTCAGTAGTTGCGGGGGCAACAGTCTGGATGATTGACTGATCTGGCCTTGCAACACTAACCAAAAAAACCTTGCTGTGCTGGTACTGCTAACGGCTGAAAGCAAGGGGAAACTACAGCCATAATTTTTTCCGCGGGCATGCAGCTTTACTGTGTGGTTAAATGATGATGGCGTCCTCTTGGGTAAAATATTCCGAAGGTAAAATACTACCCCATTCGTATCTCCAGGCGGTGACTGCTCAGGAGAACGTCGTTATCAGGAGAAAGCAAACTGTCGTTGTACGGATCGGAGCGTGGAATGTCAGGTTACAGTCAGATATAGTGGGAATTAGTGAAGTTCGGTGGCAAGAGGAACAAGACTACTGGTCAGGTGAATACAGGGTTATAAAAACACAATCAGATAGGGGTAATGCAGGAGTGGGTTTAATAACGAATAAAAAATAGTAGCGCGGGTAAGCTACTACGAACTGCATAGTGAACGCATTATTGTAGCCAAGATAGACACGAAGCCCACGCCTACTACAGTAGTACAAGTTTATATGCCAACTAGCTCCGCAGACGACGAAGATTGAAGAATTGTATGATGAGATAAAAGAAATTATTCAGATAGCGAAGGGAGACGAAAATTTAATAGTCATGGGGGACTGGATTCGTTAGCAGGAAAAGGAAGAGAAGGAAAAATAGTAGTGAATATGGAATGGGGGTAAGGAATGACAGAGGAAGCCGCCTGGTAGAAGTTTGCACAGAGCATAACTTAATCATAGCTACCACTTGATTTAAGAATCTAGAAAGAATATCGAATAGGTGGAAGAGGCCTGGAGACATTGAAATGTTTCAGATAGATTATATAATGGTAAGACAGATTCAGGAAATAGGTTTGAAATAAGAGATTTCCAGGGGCAGGTGTGGACTGTGACCCCATTTTATTGGCCATGAACTGTAGATTAAAACTGAAGAAACTGCAAAAAGGTGGGAATTTAAAGAGGTGAGACATGGATAAAATTAAAGAACCAGAGGTTCTACAGAGTTTCAGAGAGAGCATTAGGGAATGATTGACAGGAATGGGGAAAAGAAATACAGTGGAAGAAGAATGGGTAGCTGTGAGGGACGAAATTGCGAAGGCGGCAGAGGATCAATTAGGTAAAAATCCGAGGGGTAGTAGAAATCCTTGGGTAACAGAATATATATTGAATTCAACTGATGAAGGAGAAAATACAAAAATTCAGTAAACGAAGCGGGCAAAAAGGAAATACAAACGTCTCAAAAATGAGATTGACAGGAAAGTGCAAAATGGCTAAGCAGGGATGGCTAGAGGATAAATGTAACGATGTAGAGGCATATATCTCAACTGGTAAGGTAGGTAAGATACGTACTGCCTAAAGGAAAATTAAAGAGACCTCTGGAGAGAAGAGAACCGCTTGTATGAATATGAAGATTTCAGATGGAAAACCAGTTCTAAGCAAAGAAGGGAAAGCAGAAAGGCGGAAGAAGTATACAGAGGATCTAAACAAGGGCGATGTACTTGAGGGCAATATTATGGAGATGACAGAGGACATATATGAAGATGAAATGAAAGATATGATACTGCGTGAAGAGTTTGACAGAGCACTGAAAGACCTAAGTCGAAACAAGGCCCCGGGAGTAGACAACATTCCATTTGAACTACTGATAGCCTTGGGAGAGCCAGCCCTGACAAAACTCTACCATCTGGCAAGCAAAATGTATGAGACAGCCGAAATACCCTCAGACTTCAAGAAGAATATAATAATTCCAATTCCAAAGAAAGCAGGCGTTGACAGATGTGAAAATTACGAAACTATCAGTTTAATAACTCACGGCTGGAAAATACAAAAGGAATTCTTCACAGACGAATGGAAAAACTGGTAGAAGCTGACCTTGGGGAAGATCAGTTTGGATTCCGTAGAAATATTGGAACACGTCAGGCAACAGTGACCCTACGATTTATTTTAGAAGCTAGATTAAGAATAGGCAAACCTACGTTTGTAGCATTTGTAGACTTAGAGAAAGCTTTAGACAATGTTGACTGGAATACTCTCTTTCAAATTCTGAAGGTGGCAGGGGTAAAATACAGGGAGCGAAAGGCTATTTTAAATTTGTACAGAAAGCAGATGGCAGTTATAAGAGTCGAGGGGTATGAAAGGGAAGCGGTGGTTGGGAAGGGAGTGAGACAGGGTTGAAGCCTCTCCCAAATGCTATTGAATCTGCACATTCAGCAAGCAGTAAGGGAAAGAAAAGGAAAATTTATAATATGAATTAAAATTCGTGGAGAGGAAATAAAAACCTTGAGGTTCGTCGATGACGTTTTAATTCTGTCAGAGACAGCAAATGACCTGGAAGAGCAGTTGAAGGGAATGGACAGTGTCTTAAAAGGAGGCTATAAGATGAACATCAACAAAAGCAAAACGGGGATTGTGGAATGTAGTCTCATTAACGCTAGTGATGATGAGGGGATTAGATTAGGAAAAGAGACACTTAAAATAGTAAATGAGTTTTGCTATTTGGGGAGTAAAATAACTGATGATGGTCGAAATAGAGAGGGGCAAGAAAAGCGTTTGTGAAGAATAGAAATTTGTTAACATCGAGTATAGATTTAAGTGTCAGGAAGACGTTTCTCATAGTATTCGCATGGGGTGTAGCCATGTATCGATGTGAAACGTGGACGATAAGTAGTTTAGACAAGAAGAGAACCGAGCGAGGTGGCGCAGTGGTTAGCACACTGGAATCGCATTCGGGAGGACGACGGTTCAATCCAGTCTCCAGCCATCCTGATTTAGGTTTTCCGTGATTTCCCTAAATCGTTTCAGGCGATTGACGGGATGGTTCCTTTGAAAGGGCACGGCCGATTTCCTTCCCAATCCTTCCCTAACCCGAGCTTGCGCTCCGTCTCTAATGACCTCGTTGTCGACGGGACGTTAAACACTAACCACCACCACCAAGAAGAGAATAGAATGTGGTGCTACAGCGGATTGCTGAAGATTAGATGGGTAGATCACGTAACTAATCTGGAGGTACTGAATAGGATTGGGGAGAAGAGGAGTTTGTGGCACAACTTGTCTAGAAGAAGGGACAGTTTGGTAGGATATGTACTGAGGCATCAACAGATCACAAATTTAGTATTGGAGGGCAGCGTGGAGGGTAAAAATCGTAGAGGGAGACCAAGAGATGTATACACTAGGTTGCAGTAGGTACTGGGAGATGAATAACTTTGCACAGGATAGAGTAGCGTGGTGAGCTGCATCAAAGCAGCCGCTGGACTGAAGACCACAACAATAACAACAATACATTAGACCCTGATCCAGTATTTTCGTAATCTCTACCGTTAATAATGATTTTCTCATTGGCAATTGATTCCATTTTACTGGCAATAAAAGGTACACACTATAACTGAATGATTGAAATATAACAAAAACTCAATAGTTATGGTGATATACACTCGCGACAAGATGGCTTCTCGTTATTGTTCCTGTTACGTATTTGAAAATTATTTACTACTGCAATGAAAAATTAACTCTACTATAGATACTATTGCTTACAGAAAGATTTTAATCAGGCTAAGTAACAGGATATTGTGTCGAAATCGCTTTTGCGTGCTATGATGATTGGAATATTCCTGATCCTACCTCTGGTTGGCTCACTTCTTCTCATGTTCTGTTAATTTGAATTACTTGTCTCTGGAAAAAAGTTTCTTCAGTTTCCGTAATTATATTCCGTTTTTACAGGTAACATTGTCCTTTTCCCATTGTACGCTCATTGTCCAATATGTGGAAAAAAGAATAAAATTAGTATTTCAACAGTCACTGTTACAGTTACATTACTTTTAATTATCATCCAAAGGTTGTGGGATCTGGTCTCTGTCCGGTCGGCGGTGTGTGATGATCTGTTAGTACTACTGGATGAATGATGAAAACCAGATTTTGAATTTCAAATGTTTTATGACATAAATAAACCTTCTACGAAATTTTATAGTAAATATCCTTAGTCGCATTTTATTCTCAGTGAGAAACTGTTCTCCTTGTTTCTGCTGCGATGGTCATCTCGAATACGGCTGGCGTAGAAGTTTCTATTGTTGACCGTGTCGTCTAATGAAAGAAACCCGTTTTTCAATGTGGTGAGATGACCTGTTTGTCAAATAAATACATAGGCACTATATTTTACTTGACATCATCTATATCAACCCAAAATCCAGTATTATTACGAAAACTGTTCCAGTAGGAGGAGAAATAAAGTGTTCGCGTCCTCTCTTCATCAAGACATACTAACACACTCCTCTCTTTCTGCCGACTTAAAAAAGGTGACAGTCATATCTCTCTCATCTAACAACATCTTTGCTGTAATGTATCGCTTTCTTTTTCGTCCTACGTAAACCACTTTGAAAACATCTAACAAATGCCATTATGTCGTCAGACCCTAAATCTCAACTTACCAACACACTACTCATGTAGTGCCTCTTGCCTATTATCCTCATCACTTGTTGCATATCGCCGATTCCCGTAAGAGTTCGAGCATCTGCTTACCAAGCAGGAGATCTGGATTCGAATCCCAGTCTGGCACAGATCTTCAATCTCCCTCATCGATTTAAGTTGATGCCAAAAGGCTGCAGGATTAATAACTGTGTCTTGTTCTTCGGACATGTCTTGAAGAACATATACTGCATATGTTTTGTAATACGTTTAAATAATCAGAGGTGACTTTATTCCTTCTGAAGAAGTTCTCCCTAGTGACACTGGAACCTGACCGAAGCCGAGCAATTACACATATCAAAAAAAGTTTTGGATCACCCCGGTTCACAGAACTCCTGAAGATAGACGCTGACAGCGGATGCTGTATCACAGACACAGTCCATTTGACTGTTCAGAGATGTCACCAAAAACCGCCCAAAGATGTAAACAACCAGGCATGAGCAGCGCCTGTCGGACGGAAGGGGTCCAACAGCCGATCAGTTCCAGTCATTCCACTAGGAGGGAGGTGCACGGCGCACCACGGCTAGAAGGTCAGTACCAAGGTTCGATAGCATCCGTATTGTTACTTTGTGCCAGAAAGGGCTCTCAACAAGAGAAGTGTCCAGGCGTCTCGGAATGAAACAAAAATATTTTGTTCGGACATGGAGGAGATACAGAGAGACAGGAATTGTCGATGACATGCCTCGCTCAGGCCGCCCACGGGCTACTGCTGCGTTGGATGACCGCTACCTACGCATTATGGCTCAGAGCAATCGTGACAGCAACGCCACGTGTTCAATAATGCTTTTCGTGCAGCCACAGGACGTCGTGTTACGACTCAGACTGTGCGCAATAGACTACATGACGCGCAGCTTCACCGCCGACGTCCATCGCGAGGTCCATGTTTGCAACCACGACACAGGGTTTGCTCAGGATTGGCGTCACGTTCTCTCCACCGATGAGTGTCGCATATGCCTTCAATCAGATAATCGTCGTAGATATGTTTGGAGGCAACGCCTTAGACACACTGTCCAGCGAGTGCAGCAAGGTGGAGGTCCCCTGCTGTTTTCGGGTGGCATTATGTGGGACTGAAGTACGCCATTGGTGGTCATGGAAAGCGCCGTAACGACTGTACGATACGTGAATGCTATCCTCCAACTGATAGTGCAACCATATCGGTAGCATATTGGCAAGGCATTCGTCTTCATGGACGACAATTCGCGCCCCCATCGTGCACATCTTGAGAATGACTACCTTCAGGATACCGCCGTTGCTCGTCTAGAGTGGCCAGCATGTTCTCCAAACATGAACCCTATCAAACATGCCTGGGATAGACTGAAAAGGGCTGTTTACGGACGACGTGACCCTCCAACCACTCTGAGGGACCTACGCCGAATCGCCGTTGAGGAATGGGACAATTTGGACCAACAGTGCCTTGATGAACTTGTGGACAGTATGCCTCGACGAATACAGGCATGCATCAATGTAAGAGGACGTCGTACTGGGTATTAGAGGTACCGTTCAAAAATGGCTCTGAGCACTATGGGACATAACATCTGAGGTCATCAGTCCCCTAGAACTTAGAAGTACTTAAACCTAACTAACCTAAGGACATCACACACAACCATGCCCGAGGCAGGATTCGAACTGAAGCGCCTAGAAACGCTCGGCCACCACGGCCGGCAGAGGTGCCGGTGAGTACAGCAGTCTGGACCACCACCTCTGAATGACTCCCTGTATGGTGGTACAACATGCAATGTGTGTTTTTCATGAGCAATAAAAAGGCCGGAAATGATGTTTACGTTGATCTCTATTCCAATTTTCTGTACAGGTTCCGGAACTCTCGGAATCGAGGTGGTGCAAAACTTTTTTTGATGTGTGGAAGTGGCTTTATACATCATTCATTGATAATCACAAAAGGTTATAATGATGTATGAGAGTTCTGAAAATAAAAGAGTTTATATGTCAGTACGATCTGTGGTATTATGTGTGATGTATGGAACTAATTACTACTGGGTAAACGATCTTGCCCATTTTTCCTGACGAGTTATGTGTCCACTTGTCCTGATCAGATGCCTGCATTGGGGGGTATGTAGATGAAGCTATTAAAGAAACTATAAGGAACTAAATTTATAGGTTAAAAACCTTTGCGTTAACACTAATATTGTAAAGAAGTATTAAACTACTTGTCAGTGAGGAAACGAGAATAATATAATTGACTTCCTTTTTGATTGTGAATCAGGAAAGTCTTTAGCAAAATGTAATGCTACAAGCTTCCTCTGTCAAACTCTCTGAAACAATAATAGTGTAGAATGGGCGTTCAAAAAGTTTTGCACGGTCGTCTCTAATTTTTTGCAGGAGGAGAATGAAATTTTTTTGTGAACATGGAACATTTAGCTATAAGTTGGCATATAAAAGTATTTTCTTTTATTTACAGGTGAGCCATAATGGGCCGTGAAGTAGATGTCAGGTTGCGAGAACGATCGGTGATGGAGTTACTCTTCAAGTTCGGCGATGACTCTGCATCGATTCACAGGAAGTTGCTCCATGTTTATGGGGAGGACACAGTGGATCGCAGAAGTATCCAGCGGTGGTTGCAGAGGTTTAAAGAAGATAAATGTACTGGACAATCCACGATGCGGTAGACCATCGACGGCAGTGAATGATGTGAATAAGGAGACCATTGATCAAATCATCAAAAATGACAGATGTGTGACGACACGACAGCTTGCTGAAATGACTCGTTTGTCATTCGGTAGTGTGGTATAACTGGTGCAGTCACTAGGGTACAGAAAAACCTGTGCATTTTGGATGCTGTTATGAAGCAGGAGAAAATCAGGAAAATGGGCTGGAAAATTGTTCCTCATCCTCCCTACAGCCTGGACTTGGCTCCGTCTGATTTTTATCTCTTTGGTCGTCTGAAGGCCGACCTGCGCGGTAAAACATTTGATAGTTAGAAAACCTTATTTCCTGCGTCAAGCGATGGTGTAAAAGTCAATCCCCAGAATTTTACCGAAGTGCATTTACATCATGGAAAGAACGTTGGGCCAGATGCGTCACAGCTGATGGAGGCTACATTGAGTAGGCTCAATGTATAGCTAAATATTCCAAGTATGTCCAGAAAAAATTTCATTCTCCTCCTGCAAAAAATAAAAAGTTAGAGACGGCTGTGCAAAACTTTTTGAACGCCCTTTGTACATCAGAACTAGTTTGGTCATTCCTCAGTTGGCAGCAGCACTGTTCAGAGCAAAAAACTATACTGTGAACACTTTTCCACTCTGGCCATTTTACCCCTGCTTCTCCTGTTACTGTTAAAATATTCAGAAATCTGAGAGTGATATTGAACTTGAATAAATTGCAGTTTGCAAAGAACCAAATCAAGTTTTTAGAACACATAATCTCACTAAGGGAAATTGTGCCCGGTCCATTGCATGTGTCCGCTTGAACAAAATTTTGCATCATCACAATGCAAGAAACACCTAAAAGATATTCTTGATGTCTGTAGGTATTATAGAAAATTCTTGGATGACCAAAGCCTAGCAAATCTAGCTTTGACGAATTCATTACGAAGGGGTACCTTAGAGGCATGGAAGAAAGTGTGGTAAATGTTAACAAAGACAAAACTAAATCCTTTGTAGAAATAGCGACTACCACTACTGTTGCTGCCCGGGTGGTCACTCCTTTCTTCAGCTGCAATGATCCCAACATTGAAACCGAATCAGGTGAGAGTAAGATTTCGGAAGAATTAAACACAAGTTGTGCACATCTCTAATATTGCAACATACAGTTTTAAGAAAAGAATTCTCTACTGGTACTGATAGCTGTGAATATGGAATGGGGAACAGTGAAAGATACACAAGAGCGGCCAACTGAATGGAACACTACTCCATTTGCCAGTCAAGTGTTGAGTGTAGGAAATTAAAATTTATGGTAAGCTTCTATGGGACCAAACTGCTGAGGTCATCAGTCGCTAGACTTACACACTATTTAATCTAACTTAAACTAACTTACGCTAAGGACAACACACACACCCATGCCCGAGGGAGGACTTGAACCTCCGGCGGGGGGAGCCGTGCGAACCGTGAAAAGACGCCCAAGTCCGGGCGGCTACCCCGCGCGGCTGATTGTATCATAATGCAAATATACAGTGACTCAATGAGAGGCCTTAGCTGTAGCATGGTGTTTTCCACAGTTGGAACGGACCGTTGCGCATTCTCATTTCTGATGAAATGTAAGTAAATGTATAGCAGACTCATGACACTCATTGTCATTACAAGAATGTACTTTTGAAGTCCACTATATTCCAGGGAAGGACAATGCAGTAACAGATGCACTTTTGCAGCTGCATGCAGGTATCGTTGCACCTGATGTTTCGGAGCTGACGTGGTAAGAAATGCAGAAGTACTTTATTAAAGTGGTGGAATGAGAGAAATATACTAACAAGTTATTAAAAATATGAAGCTAGAATAAGATACTGACTCTTTTCCGCACATGATACAAGATAAATGTAAGGATGCTGCTGACAGAAATATAAGATCATATGACCTGTTGTATCAAGAAGTTCTGTATGAACAAACAGATCTGAAAGTTTGTAAATGGAAGGAGGGAATTCCCAGCAACAATACAGGTGAATTAATAAAATGTACACACCTAAGTCACATGCATTTTTGCCTTAAGAAGCTTTTGAACAAATTGCAGGAGCACTGTATTTTTGATAACATGTCGAAACGAATTATAAAATTCCTACAAATGTGTGACAGATTCCAGATGAACAAATTTCAAACTGTTCTACATCTGGAATTAAAACATCACTTAATTTCTGAACAGCTTGGACAAACGATGGTCACTGACCACTCATGGACCACTCCCATGATCTAAATGAAATTTTACATAGATAATGGTGATATAAATATTAATTTCGAATTTTGTGGAACTTTACCCTTTAAGAAAGACCAATATAAATGTCAAAGTTACGAAATTGCAAGAAGGTATTATCAAAATATTATCAAACTGTGGTGCACCTTAAGTGACAACGGACGTCAGTTTAAGAAGAAAATTTGGAAACAATTTCTTTATCACATTGATTAATGCAGATCTGAATCCGTCACTCACCCTGTGAAGGGCACAATGAAGGAATTAGGGCATCCATCAGGATATGTTGTAGAAGTAAACATAAGGCCTAGACTGATCGATTATCTAACTGTGAACAAATCGTAAATGGCTCAAATGGCTCTGAGCACTATGGGACTTGACACCTGAGGTCATCAGTCCCCTAGAACTTAGTACTACTGAAACCTAATTAACCTAAGGACATCACACACATCCATGCCGGAGGCAGGATTAGAACCTGCGACCGTAGCAGTCGCGTGGTTCCGGACTGAAGGGCCTAGAACAAATCGTAGATAGTTAAATACATGAGAGTACTGGCTTACAGTCATGCGTGGTTCACTAAGCGGGATGCCGCAAGGGGTTAGCACACTGGACTTGCATTTGGGAGGACGACAGTTTAAAACCGCGTCCGGCCACCCTGATTTAGTTTTCTGTGATTTCCCTAAATCGCTTGAGGCAAATGCCGGAATGGTTCCTTTGAAAGGGCATGTCCGACTTCCTTCCCCACCATTCTTTAATCTGATAGGACCGATGACCTCGCTGTTTGGTGCCCTTCGCAACATCAACCAACCAAAGTATCATGCGAGGTTCGCTGGCCGGAGTGGCCATGCGGCTCTAGGCGCTTCAGTCTGGAACCGCGCGATTGCTACGGTCGCAGGTTCGAATTCTGCCTCGGGCATGGATGTGTGTGATGTCCTTAGGTTAGTTAGGTTTAAGTAGTTCTACGTTCTAGGGGACTGATGACCTCAGTGGTGGCCGGACGCGGTTTTAAACTGTCGTCCTCCCAAATGCAAGTCCAGTGTGCTAACCCCTTGCGGCATCCCGCTTGGTGAACCACGCATGACTGTAAGCCAGTACTCTCATGTATTTAACTATCTACGATTTGTTCTAGGCCCTTCAGTCCGGAACCGCGCGACTGCTACGGTCGCAGGTTCTAATCTTGCCTCCGGCATGGATGTGTGTGATGTCCTTAGGTTAATTAGGTTTCAGTAGTACTAAGTTCTAGGGGACTGATGACCTCAGTCCCATAGTGCTCAGAGCCATTTGAGCCCATCATACGTGGTTCTTTTCACCAAGGAACTGCTGAGCTCATCTCGACAATACCTCCATTTTCTGACAGGAGAACCAATGTCAACAGAAGGTCTGATTGAAGTGTTGCAAGATGTGCTAAAAGAACAGAGCTGAGGAGAAGAAGAAATGGCATGATAAAAGTATATTTCTCTTACAATATATTTCTCTTTACTTACCAGTGACTTATCCGCATGTCCCACTTAGTTAATTTCTAGCCACTGATTGATCGTCTTGGCTTACAGTGTTTTTGTAGTATATACATATGTAGGGCTCATGTGGTTGAATTTAAGTCCTAGAGTGCAGAACAGACATTTTATTCACATTCACAGTAGGGACTGGCAAAATATAGAATTAATTGTCTTTCTTATATTTGCTAAGTTTGTATGATAGACCAAAACTGTTAGTAACTTTTAAGGGATGCGTGCACTGAAAGACTGTGATATGTGTAAGGAGTACACACAGTACACACACACACACACACACACACGCACACACACACATACGTTCTCAGTATCGGTTGATGTATTACTGTCATGTCATGCTGACCAACCGAAGTGGCGCAGTGGTTAGCACACCGGACTCGCATGCGAGAGGACAACGGTTCAAACCCTTGTCCAGCCATCCTGATTTAGGTTTTCTGTGATGACCTCGCTGTTTGGTGCCATCCCCCGAATCAACCAACCAGTCATATCACTCGATCGACTTTCCTGCTTTGTTGATGCCAGTTGCTGTCAGCAAACAGCTCCAAATTGTAGCACATAACATGGAGGTGTGTAGCATAGCTAAGTTCGTCCACACATAGAGCAATCTCTCCTTCAGCATGACAATATCATAGAACACACAAGCAATGTAACATCTGCACTAATCTGATGCCTTAGTCACTGCCATCGATCAACATCCATACATTGTTGACTTGAGCATATCCGATTTTCATCTGTCTATTAAACTTACAGAACACATATGAGGACTTCACCTTGTTAGTGATGAGTCAGTGCAAGCAGAGGTGAGGTTGTGGCTCCGCCAGCAAAGTCAAACAACAAATTGGTCTCCCTTGGAGACGCGTTTGTAATCAGAGAGACTATGTGGAGAAATAAATTTCTTGACATGAAGAATAAAGATTTAAAATGTTAATAAGATTTATTTTGTTCAAAATTTTTTAATAATTTTGACATAAAAAATTTGGATTGATATTTTTCAGAGCACCCTCATATATATGAAGAAAACCTGGACACACAAAAACATCATCTAATGTAATGTACATATCTTTGATACATTCTGAAACTTGATATCCTCATTTAATTATTGTATGTATTATGGTATTAAGAAATGTATGATATATTTTGCATAGTCTGCCTTGCTTTCTGAGTTTGAACAGTAACTTCTCATAAGATTTTAGGAAAATTTAACAATATTCTTGTTTATTTAAAAATTATGTAATTAACTATTCCACAACTGTAGTAGAATATTTTGATTTTCAGTTTCTTAAAATATCCTTTATATCCAAAAACTTCCAAGAAATTAAATTGGGGTACGAGAGATAGGTTAACCTACATAATTGTGACATAGAACAGGAGAGCATACTCATTTATATCAACAATGTGGAAGTAAGTGTTGTGTTAACAATACAGGAGTATTAGGAAGCCAGGAATTTGTCTAAGGGGAGGTCCGATTTCTTAAAGAGAACCTTAGACAGGCTCATGCTTTCATTTTATTCTGAAAACAAACTTATTTATTTATTTATTAATTTTATGTACATAATTTCCTTTCAAGCGTCTTCATAAAATTAATATTTGGCCTACAAAATTAAGCAAGAAAAGCTTTTCTTAAAAAAATATAATATATATTCCCAACAGTATATATAGTCTCCTACATATTTCGGATACTTTGCCTTGCTTTCTGAATTTGAACAGTAACCTATGGAAAATGTCAACACTGCTGTGGGCGACAGTGTCCTGCAGAGAGAGAGAGAAGAGCTAGTCATTTAAAGGTGCATTTCACAGTACACCCAACAGTTCGCACTAGCCGCGCACTAGGTCAAAACTGGTAGCCAGATATTCTCAGTGGGATGACATTTGACATGGATTTTGCGCACTTGGGTGTATATACAAAGAAGTGCCCAATATGCAACTGAATAAATCTTTATTTGGCCTAATGGTAACTTCACTCTATTGCCAAAGGAATTATAATTCGAGTAGAATGTATTGCCTTTTTTCTAACAAAAAACAGCTCAATCTTATAATATAGGGTTCACTGTCGCAGAGTAGACAAATCTTAACGGTGGGTTGAATAACTTATAAAATTAATCGGGTTCAAATCTCTTTTGACACAAGCTATTTTTCAGCTACTACAATTCTGTTTTGAATGTACAATGTACCTGAAAACAAGTCAGGATTTCCTCAGCGCCTCAAACCATCCCAAGCCTCTGCATTCAGTATCAGATTTTATTAAAATATCTTTGATTTTATTAAAATTCTTGCGTTTCCTTTATGAACAAGATTTTTTTTTTAAATTTCTGTTTACTAGTCAACTTGAAACATAGCAACCAAATTTAACTATAAAAGAAAACAGAATACACAAAGACTGTCAGCTACAGTTTTCGGATCTTAACATTCATTACATTTACATGTGGCTCCCGAAACTGGATTTCGCAGACCGATTGCAGAATACCGTTTCTTGTTGGTCATGTAAACACTCCAAAATCTGTTCTGTAAATCCCGGTTTTCCACTTCCACAATCGATTTTTGCTTCCATGTAAGCGCGCAACAGTTTTTGAAACGTGCTTGCATTGTCAGCTTACGTCTTCTTTTCAAAATATTCTTATAATGTGGACAGAGTGACTTATGGTGCAGTGAAAGAGAAGCAGAACTACTGGACTGAGCATGAACTGTAATATTTAAACGGGCTTGGAAACCCGCTTCAGACCTTAACGTAAAGAGAACGACAGCGAAAAACTGTTTCGGAGATCCGCTTTTCATCTTCCAAAAGATGGGGCACATGTAACTGATTCACGCATTAATTTCAACTAGATTTCAAATGTATGTGACCTCATAAACGAGTTATAAATGACATATAATGATAAATGGTTATACTGTCTTTGATGCTAATAAACTCCTCTACGCTATTCATCACACGTTACCGTTTATATGAAGTTTACTTTTAAGTACATTAGGGCTGTGACGGCTAGACTCACTGTTTCAAGGAAATTACGAGTAACACATTTTACGGCAGAACGTCATTCTTGTAATAAAACCTGAAGACGTGATATATCACCGTTCCACCAGTCAGCCATCTTTGTACACAGATACATACCACAAAATGACGATCACTAGCCGCCTTCCGATGCAAGTATGACTGTTAGTTCCGGGAGCCCCCAACAGGTTTTCGGCCCGCATTCGATGCAACTCTTTTCATTTAAGCAAGGAGACTGCATCTTTAAGGGCGTTGGAATCTGCCAGAAAAGAAAGGAATTCGGAAGGAACTGGCAGTGGCCTATTGTAAGGGACCATCTTCGGATTTTACCTAGAAAGAAAATGGGAGACCACAGAAAAAGAAAACCATTTTCAAGATTGCTGGAGGATGGATCCGAACGATATTGGCTCCGGAATCGATGGATTGCTGGGTTAGTGCCTCAAGGCGATGAGCTACCCCGAACAGTGGTGAATTTGGAAAAACTGGTTGTTGTATATCGGTTTCAAATAAAATAAAACGCTTCACAACAAAAGATGGAATTCTGATACTGCACATTTTTCTTTTAGTTGCGCATGTTTCGTCAGCCGTTAGTGTATGAAAGCATGCATAGTTTAAGATTTAATTGTATAGGGAATTCGTCGCTACAGTTACTATAGTATTAGAAGAGTGTATATAGATTTTGAACGGAAGGGGGGATGCAAGGCGAAATCGGCTTGGACGAATTCAAACAGCATGCTAAAAAGAGAATCCTTTAAAAACGAAAGAACTATGGAATGTGTTGTCATCAAATACCCCTGCCCCTCTCCACAAATCCCTACTCATCTTTCCGTATCGGAACCAGTTTTCGTAACTGAGTACTGTCTGGTTCACCAGATTGGACAATATTATGTCTCTTAGGTCAATAACGACAGAACTTTGAGTAAACTTTTTAAAGAAATGCAGCAGTCACCGTTTGGGCCATGTTTTTGCAGATCAGTGCGTATTTTGCGACACAAGCAAATCCAAGTTTATTTTTATGCATTGATCTTAATTTAATATATTGGTAATTATGCTTAACCCTCCGCTGCCTTGTGAAGTACTGCAGCATTACAACCCCAGTGTTCTACCAATCTCGAAATGATGATTTTAGTGCAAACATTAAACTGCTATGGATACGTAATTCGGCAGTTATAGTAATGTGTACATATTTTTAACGTACCGTAACTCACTCACACTTAGAAAGTGTCAGAACAGCACACAACACAAAAACAATAAACGCCAGCACTTACGTTAAATTGAACTGCAGTTAAGAAATGAACTGATTAAGAAAACAACAACTGAACTCAAGTAGAGGCAACAATGTAAAAATGGTTCAAATGGCTCTGAGCACTATGGGACTTGACTTATGTCCCCTAGAACTTAGAACTACACTCCTGGAAATTGAAATAAGAACACCGTGAATTCATTGTCCCAGGAAGGGGAAACTTTATTGACACATTCCTGGGGTCAGATACATTACATGATCACACTGACAGAACCACAGGCACATAGACACAGGCAACAGAGCATGCACAATGTCGGCACTAGTACAGTGTATATCCACCTTTCGCAGCAATGCAGGCTGCTATTCTCCCATGGAGACGATCGTAGAGATGCTGGATGTAGTCCTGTGGAACGGCTTGCCATGCCATTTCCACCTGGCGCCTCAGTTGGACCAGCGTTCGTGCTGGACGTGCAGACCGCGTGAGACGACGCTTCATCCAGTCCCAAACATGCTCAATGGGGGACAGATCCGGAGATCTTGCTGGCCAGGGTAGTTGACTTACACCTTCTAGAGCACGTTGGGTGGCACGGGATACATGCGGACGTGCATTGTCCTGTTGGAACAGCAAGTTCCCTTGCCGGTCTAGGAATGGTAGAACGATGGGTTCGATGACGGTTTGGATGTACCGTGCACTATTCAGTGTCCCCTCGACGATCACCAGTGGTGTACGGCCAGTGTAGGAGATCGCTCCCCACACCATGATGCTGGGTGTTGGCCCTGTGTGCCTCGGTCGTATGCAGTCCTGATTGTGGCGCTCACCTGCACGGCGCCAAACACGCATACGACCATCATTGGCACCAAGGCAGAAGCGACTCTCATCGCTGAAGACGACAAGTCTCCATTCGTCCCTCCATTCACGCCTGTCGCGACACCACTGGAGGTAGGCTGCACGATGTTGGGGCGTGAGCGGAAGACGGCCTAACGGTGTGCGGGACCGTAGCCCAGCTTCATGGAGACGGTTGCGAATGGTCCTCGCCGATACCCCAGGAGCAACAGTGTCCCTAATTTGCTGGGAAGTGGCGGTGCGGTCCTCTACGGCACTGCGTAGGATCCTACGGTCTTGGCGTGCATCCGTGCGTCGCTGCGGTCCGGTCCCAGGTCGACGGGCACGTGCACCTTCCGCCGACCACTGGCGACAACATCGATGTACTGTGGAGACCTCACGCCCCACGTGTTGAGCAATTCGGCGGTACGTCCACCCGGCCTCCCGCATGCCCACTATACGCCCTCGCTCAAAGTCCGTCAACTGCACATACGGTTCACGTCCACGCTGTCGCGGCATGCAACCAGTGTTAAAGACTGCGATGGAGCTCCGTATGCCACGGAAAACTGGCTGACACTGACGGCGGCGGTGCACAAATGCTGCGCAGCTAGCGTCATTCGACGGCCAACACCGCGGTTCCTGGTGTGTCCGCCGTGCCGTGCGTGTGATCATTGCTTGTACAGCCCTCTCGCAGTGTCCGGAGCAAGTATGGTGGGTCTGATACACCGGTGTCAATGTGTTCTTTTTTCCATTTCCAGGAGTGTACTTAAACCTAACTAACCTAAGGACATCACACACACCCATGCCCGAGGCAGGATTCGAACCTGCGACCGTAGCGATCGCGCGGTTCCAGACTGTAGCGCCAACAATGTACAATAGTTGGTTTTGGCTTAAGTGCGGTCGATAGTGGTATCAATAAATAGGTAGTTTAAATCCACCGATGGCATTGTTGATTATCGATAGCGCTTACCTTATTTGTCGTAGGATTCAAAATCAAAATATAAGGGACGATGAAAGAGTTTCCGTTCGTAGGCCGTAAAGTCCAGAATCGGTATGCCCCTCAGGTAAAATAGCCCTTGGCATTGAGGCGATCATCCCACCCACACACTTGGTTGAATATACCCATCTGTTGAAACACTGTGCTGCGTGAAGAAGTCCTAATAGCCTACTGCATGTTCTCGTCCGACAGGAACTGTGGGCTCCTCAAGGGCTTTTTTAAGAGAGCGGAGGCGTAATGGTCGCATGGGGAGGGATCGGACTATAGGGCGTATGCTCGAGTATTCCCTCTTGAGTTGGCGTAACGTCTGCGGTACGACATTTGGCACATGGGAACGTGCGTTATCATGAAGCAACAGTACCCCTTGTTGCACCGTTTCACAACAGTGCTATTCGATAGACATGTTGCCTCGTTACACATTCTTTGCTCTCCGATGGATGTCTCCCAGCGTTTGTCCTTCAGCAGCCAGGAAGAGAATAACTGCAGGTTGATCCTGTTTGGACGCATTTGGTAATAACGTTGTCACAGTTTACGTCTATGCATTTACCGCAAGCACAATGAAAAGACACGAACGTGGAGAGACACGAACGCCTCACTAATCCCTTTCCCATATGCAAGTGTTTATATACCCGCATAGGATTCGCGCTGCGTTGCATATACGCTGCAGTAACGCTCTCAAACGGAAACTTTTTGATCACCCCTTACGCGTCTTTCAGTTTCATCGCACTGCAACTGAGTCGTGTGTAATGATGGCGGGAGGGGGGGGGGGAGGGTAAGAGGAGGGAGGGGGTGGCGTCCGGACCCCCTGGACGCATCCTTTGGCTACATCCTTGATATACGTGTGGCAACTGGCGCTGTGTCCTAGGTTCACTTCCATTAGAGTTCTTTTATTTTAATTTTATTTTATACGTCTTATTCCGTAGGACCAAATTGAGGAGTAAATCTGCAAGGCCATGGAACGTGTCAGTAAGTGAAATTACAACATAAAGGTAATAACAGATTAACTAAAATGTTTATGAATCCACAAGAAAAACAGGCCATGAGCTTAAGTAAACGCAATCAACAGTATAACATAGGAATCAGCTTAATTTTTTAAGGAACTCCTCGACAGAATAGAAGGAGTGACCCTTAGGGAAACCCTTCAGTTTAGATTTGAAAGCGCCTAAATTACTGCTAAGATTTTTTAATTCGTGTGGTAGCTTATTGAAAATGGATGCAGCAGTATACTGCACACCTTTCTACACAAGAGTCAAGGATGTGCGATCCAAATGCAGAGTGGATTTCTGGCTAGTGTTAACTGAGTGAAAGCTGCTAATTCTTGGGAATAAGCTGATATCGTTAACAAGAAACGACAGCAAAGAGTATTTATATTGAGAGGCTAGTATTAGAATACCCAGGCTAGTGAACAGGGGTTGACAAGAGGTTCACGAACTCACACCACTTATTGCTCGAACTGCTCGCTTATAAGCCAAGAATACCCTTTGAGAATGGGAAGCGTTATCTCAAAATATGATACCATACGATATAAACGAATGAAAATAAGCAAAGTAGAATACTTTTCGTGTCGAACGAGCACTTACTTCAGATACCGTTCGAATAGTAAAAATGGAAGCTTTAAGTCTTTGAACGAGGTTCTGAACGTGGGCTTTCCTCTGAAAGCGTACAGCACTACCCGATACAGAAAAGATTTGCCTCATTGGGTACAGTAATACCTATTATATAACAACATACTGCATTGCTCTTGTCAGAACAGCGGTTTTATGGTAACACAATTTTATTCTATACACTGAAACCTGATATTGATGCAGAAAAGAAGGACAAGTTGTATATTTAATTATTCATATGAGCACTTCCTTCAAAAATAGATCCGTATATCCAGTTCTGTGATGTCTGAGAAATGAGTGAATGGTTTGTTGTCTGCTGAACACATACAGTGGCTGTAGAATCTGTAATTATCTTTGAGGCAGTCATTATACCAAAATTACCGTTATTAATTACATTCGTGTGAAGCAATTTAGAAATTCTGATATTCTGAGAGAGAAAAGGTGAGTTAGCCTTCTGCCCAGCAACACAATGAGGGTTACATTGCAGTGGGAGATGAGCATAAATCCTCCATAGTATGTGGTAGGTTCGTAGGAAAGGTTACGTGTGAAATTTAATCCGGATGTCTGTGACTTGTTAATCTGGGTTGAAATTCTATTGTGCGGAAGATTTGATTCATACTGGCTGAAGTCGGTCGTTCTGTTTTATTTTAAAACTTTATTCTGTGTAATTTGAATGTGGCGATTTAGTTACAAGTACTGTACGAGAAAAGCAAGAATTTTCTTTGAATAGCCTGACCGCTAGTAAATTCTCAAGGTTATTAAAGAATGAGCTTATGAGAGTAAGAAGAGAGAGAGAGAGAGAGAGAGAGAGAGAGAGAGAGAGAAACAGAGAGAGAGAGAGAGAGAGAGAGAGAGAGAGAGAGAGAGAGAGAGAGAAGTAGTGGATAACAGTACCAATCCAGAAAGCGTCCTATAGTATTAAGGAAAAACATTAAGAGACCATAGGATATTGAAATGTGTATGTAATGTCATGCCCACTGGGCAGAGAATACCTTGTTTTCCTTTATGTTTAAATGTATTGGAGGAAATTTTGTATCACTGCGGTGGTAGAATCTCAGAAAAAAAACAGGTGATATGAAACAAAAGGCTGGTCATGATCATTCAGTAGAGGGTAGCCATTTTGTTCAGACATTTTTCCCATAAGCGCCCTATTACTGGAATACCCAATATCTGATTAAAATGGATGCAATAGAATGGGAACGTGGTCTTGCCAAGGTGGAGTGAGTCCATCGGAACTATGTACAGACAGTGCCATATTTAAAATTTATTAATGATATGTGTTTAATTCGGTTGAGTTGAGATAATTAAAAAGAAAAAAAATTTAGCAAAACAGTTCGGTGGTAGGGCTTTGCTATCAATCTACAGTAATAGTGGCTACGATAAGTCATATCAACATTTCCAATGCACAAATATTAAAAGCACTCGCTTGGCAGGCCACACACCTAGTAAGCTTGACTGCCAGATGCAACAGGTGGGAGAGTTGCGACCGGGAAAGATGACGGTAGTAACCTTTCACCACAACAGTTTACAGTCTATCTGAACACCTAGAAATTTGAACTGTTCAGTCTCAATAATCATATGGGCATTCTGTGTAATTAGAACGTCAGGTTTTATTGAACTGTTTGTCAGAAACTGTAAAAACTGTGTCTTACTGTGATTTAGCGTTAGTTTATTTTCTGGCACTCACGAACTTATGTCCTGAACTGCAGTATTTGAAACAGTGGAAGTGTTGCATACAACATCCTTTACTACCAAGTTAGTGTCATCAGCACACAGAAATACTTTAGAATCACCTGCCATACTAGAGGGCATATCATTAATATAAGTAAGGAACAGGAGTGGTCCCAGAACCGGTCCCTGTGGCACCCCACATGTACTCGTGTGCCACTCGGACCGCACATCACAGCCATTGTCAGTACTGTGAAGAATGGCCTTCTGCTGTCTGTTCTTAAAGTAAGAGGTGAACCAATTATGAGCTACGTGTCATATTACACAATGGCCCAATTTCAAGTCTGATGAACAGTACTCAAACCTCAGTCGAACAAGTACCTTGTAATCCACTTCTTTAGTTTATGAGTTACATTTCCTTAAGATTCTCCCTGTGAATCTCAGTTTGGCATCGGCTTTTCTTACTATTTCTTTTTACGTCATTCCACTCCAGGACGCTCCAGACAGGCACTGCCAGATATTTGACGATACTTACCGTTTTCAGCAATGTTTCATCGATTGTGTAGTCATTTATTTACGATCAAAGTCAACTGTCAATCGCTGCACCATCCATCGATCCTCTGCAGGACTTCCTGCAGTTCGCAATACTACTCTGGCGTTGCTACCTTCTTATAGACAACTGCACTATCTGCAGACAGCATCACGGACCTTCTAACATTATCCGCTGGTCATTTACATAAACTGTAAAAAGTGATAGCACGATCACACTTCCTTCGGGTAATTCCTATAGCTTTACATCTGTCGATTTTGTTTCGTGTTGAGTTCTATCTGCAAGGAAGTCTTGAGTTCAGTCACAAATCTGACCCGATACTCGCTGAGTTCGATTTATTTCTCACTAAACGACAAAACTTCACAGTGGTTTGCAGAGTATGGATGTAGATGTATTTGTCCCTCCATGCTATTAGTTACCTTTGTTGTTGTTGTTCTTGTTCAGTCCTGAGACTGGTTTGATGCAGCTCTCCATGCCTGTGCAAGCTTCTTCATCTCCCAGTACCTACTGCAACCTACATCCTTCTGAATCTGCTTAGTGTATTTATCTCTTTGTCTCCCTCTACGATTTTTACCCTCCAAGCTGTCCTCCAGTACTAAATTGGTGATCCCTTGACGCCTCAGAACATGTCCTACCAACCGATCCCTTCTTTTGGTCAAGTTGTGCCACAAACTCCTCTTCTCCCCAATTCTATTCAATACCTCCTCATTAGTTATGTGATCTACCCATCTAATCTTCAGCATTCTTCTGTAGCACCACATTTCGAAAGCTTCTATTCTCTTCTTGTCGAAACTATTTATCGTCCATGTTTCACTTCCATACATGGCTACACTCCATACAAATACTTTCAGAAACGACTTCCTGACACTTAAATCTATACTCGATGTTAACAAATTTCTCTTCTTCAGAAACGCTTTCCTTGCCATTGCCAGTCTACATTTTACATCCTCTCTACTTCGACCATCATCAGTTATTTTGTTCCCCAAATAGCAAAACTCCTTTACTACATTAAGTGCCTCATTTCCTAATCTAATTCCCTCTGCATCACCCGACTTAATTCGACTACATTCCATTATCCTTGTTTTGCTTTTGATGATGTTCATCTTATACCCTCCTTTCAAGACACTGTCCATTCCGTTCAACTGCTCTTCCAAGTCCTTTGCTGTCTCTGACAGAATTACAATGTAATCGGCGAATCTCAAAGTTTTTATTTCTTCTCCATTGATTTTAATACCTACTTCGAATTCTTCTTTTGTTTCCTTTACTGCTTGCTCAATATACAGATTGAATAGCATCTGGGAGAGGCTACAACCCTGTCTCACTCCTTTGCCAACCACTGCTTCCCTTTCATGTCCCTCGACTCTTATAACTGCCATCTGGTTTCTGTACAAATTGTAAATAGCCTTTCGCTCCCTGTATTTTACCCCTGCCACCTTCAGAATTTGAAAGAGAGCATTCCAGTCAACATTGTCAAAACCTTTCTCAAAATTTATAAATGCTGGAAACGTAGGTTTGCCTTTCCTTAATCTTTCTTCTAAGATAAGTCGTAGGGTCAGTATTGCCTCACGTGTTCCAACATTTCTACGGAATCCAATCTGATCTTCGCCGAGGTCGGCTTCTACCAGTTTTTCCATTCGTCTGTAAAGAATTCGCGTTAGTATTTTGCAGCTGTGACGTATTAAACTGATAGTTTGGTAATTTTCACATCTGTCGTCTACTGTATTTCTTTGGGATTGGAATTATTATATTCTTCTTGAAGTCTGAGGGAATTTCGCCTGTCTCATACATCTTGCTCACCAGATGGTAGAGTTCTGTCAGGACTGGCTCTCCCAAGGCTGTCAGTAGTTCTAATGGAATGTTGTCTACCCCCGGGGCCTTGTTTCGACTTAGGTCTTTCAGTGCTCTGTCAAACTTTTCACGCAGTATCATATCTCCCATTTCATCTTCATCTACCTCCTCTTCCATTTCCATAATATTGTCCTCAAGAACATCGCCCCTGTATAGACCCTCTATATACTCCTTCCACCTTTCTGTTTTCCTTTCTTTGCTTAGAACTGGGTTTCCATCTGAGCTCTTGATATTCATGCAAGTGGTTCTCTTTTCTCCAAAGGTCTCTTTAATTTTCCTGTAGGCAGTATCTATCTTGCCCCTAGTGAGATAAGCCTCTATATCCTTACATTTGTTCTCTAGCCTTCCCTCTTTAGCCATTTTGCACTTCCTGTCGATCTCATTTTTGAGATGTTTGCGTTCCTTTTTGCCTGCGTCACTGACTGCATTTTACTATTTTCTCCTTTCATCAATTAAATTCAGTATCTCTTCCGTTACCCAAGGATTTCTACTACCCCTCGTCTTTTTACCTACTTGTTCCTCTGCTGCCTTCACTATTTCATTCCTCAGAGCTACCCATTCTTCTTCTACTGTATTTCTTTCCCCCATTCCTGTCAATTGTTCCCTTATGCTCTCCCTGAAACTCTGTACAATCTCTAGTTCTTTCAGTTTATCCAGATCTCATCTCCTTAAATTCCCACCTTTTTGCAGTTTCTTCAGTTTTAATCTACAGTTCATAACCAATAGATTGTGGTCAGAGTCCACATCTCCCCTGGAAATGTCTTACAATTTAAAATCTGGTTCCTAAATCTCTGTCTTATCAATATATACTTTATCTGAAATCTTTTAGTATCTCCAGGGTTCTTCCATGTATACAACCTTCTTTCATGCTTCTTGAACCAAGTGTTAGCTATGATTAAGTTATGCTTTGTTCAGAATCCTACCAGACGGCTTCCTCTTTCATTTCTTACCCCCAATCCACATTCACCTACTATGTTTCCTTCTCTTCCTTTTCCTACTGTCGAATTCCAGTCATCTATGACTATTAAAATTTCGTCTCCCTTCACTATCTGAATAATTTCTTTTATCTCATCATACATTTCATCAATTTCTTCATCATCTGCAGAGCTAGTTGGCATATAAACTTGTACTACTGTAGTAGGCGTGGGCTTCATGTCTATCTTGGCCACAATAATGCGTTCACTATGCTGTTTGTAGTAGCTTACCCTCACTGCTATTTTTTTTTCATTATTAAACCTACTCCTGCATTACCCCTATTTGATTTTGTATTTATAACCCTGTATTCACCTGACCAAAGTCTTGTTCCTCCTGCCACCGAACTTCACTAATTCCCACTATATCTAATTTTAACCTATCCATTTCCCTTTTTAAATTTTCTAACCTACCTCCCCGATTAAGGGATCTGACATTCCACGCTCAGATCCGTAGAACGCCAGTTTTCTTTCTCCTGATAACGACGCTCTCCTGAGTAGTCCCCGCCCGGAGATCCGAATGAGGGGCTATTTTACCTCCGGATTATTTTACCCAAGAGGACGCCATCTTCATCTAATCATACAGTATAGCTACATGCCCTCGGGCAAAATTACGACTGTAGTTTCCCCTTGCTTGCAGCCGTTCGCAGTACCAGCACAGCAAGGCCGTTTTGGTTAGTGTTACAAGGCCAGATCAGTCAATCATCCAGACTGTTGCCCCTGCAACTACTGAAAAGGCTGCTGCCCCTCTTCAGGAGCCACACGTTTGTCTGGCCTGTCAACAGATACCCCTCCGTTGTGGTTGCACCTACGGTACGGCTAACTGTATCGTTGAGGCACGCAAGCCTCGCCACCAGCGGCAAGGTCCATGGTTCATGTGGAGTTACCTTAGTGTATTCCAGTTCTAAATTCTTTCCTTACTATCTATGTTGATAAAAATAATATACTTCCTCACAGATCAGAATCATGTGCCGGATCATATGTCGAACCCGGAACTTTACTTTTCACGGTTCTGAGGCAGTGACAGAAGTAGAGCTGTGAGTACTTCACAGGCTAGATTCACGTCACGGCCTGGCATACAGTTTTGATCGGTGATTCAAACCATCAAATACTCCACTGCAGAGTGATTATACTTATTTCATGAGGGATATCGCTATACAAGGTGATGTGTACTTACGAAAAACTGATTTCAATATTCTTCATTACAAAGTGTGAAAGACAGAAACATATTGCTCACGTCACTGGATAGAGGACGGTTCAGAGTTCGCGCAGACGTTATACCATACACTTAACATAAACCTTTTGTTTAATTCATCTAGTACCTCACAGAGAAAAGAGAATATAACATTTTCAGTTGTTAAACCACTTCTAAAGCCGAACTGTACATTTGATAGCAAATTAAGCGATATAAAATGATCAATTATGCTTACATACACAGCCTTTTCAATTACTTTAGCAAACACTGATGACATAGAAATAGGTCTAAAATTATCTACATTATACCTTTCTACCGTTTTATAAAGCGGTTTTACTACTGAGTACTTTAATCGTTCGGGAAACTGATCATTCTTAAAGGAAAAATTACAAATATGGCTAAGTACAGGGCTAACATGTGTAGCACAGTACCATGGGAGTTCTTAGGCTTCAGTGATTTAATTATTAACTCAATCAATTTTGAGGAAAACTTTCGGAGCAAAAAGGGATGACATTAGCGGAAAGTGGCGAAAACTGCGTAACGAAGAGGTTCACGAACTCTATTCAAGACCTGACATAATCAGTATTATTAAATCACGTAGGCTGCGATGGGCGGGTCACGTAGCTCGAATGGATGAGGGCAGGGCAGCGCGCAGAGTACTGGTAGGGCACCTAGAAGGAAATCGTCCTGACAATGTGAAGGCTGATTTGAGGAGCCTAGGTATTGAAGGTGAATGGAAGGAAATAGCCCAAGACGGGCAGATGGCGAAAATACGTTGCTGCGGTAATGGACTCTCGAGTCCGGTATGACCAGTGAGTAAGTAATCTCCCCCTTGGGAATATCACAGAAGAGTATTTTAAACACCAATCTCGGAAAGACATTTTCCAAGAGAGTTACTTGATTCACCATAGAAACTAAGTTCTCGTTTAATACGCAAACTATGCTCAGAAAATGATTATTAAATACTGTACATATATCTGATTTATCACTAACAGAAATATTTTTACTACGAACTGACCTTATATCGTCGACCTTGTGCTGCTCACCAGACAATTCCCTCACAACTGACCATATGGTTTTAATTTTATCGAGTGAATTAGCTATTCTATTTGCGTACCACATACTCTTTGCCTTCCAAAAAACATTTTTAAGCATCTTACAGTACTGTTTGTAATGGGCTATTGTAGCTTGACTGGGACTACTTCTAACATTTTGATATAATTCCCGCATTGTTATACATGATATCCTCATCCCACTAGTCAGCCCCCAGGCTGCCTTTTATTGCTGACACACTGTTTAGAACGTTCTAATGGAAAGCAACTCTCAAAGAGCACGAGAAATTTGCTAAGGAAAGCATTATATTTGTCATCTATCTTATCGGCATTATAAACGTCCTGCCACTCTTGTTACTGAACGAGGTTTAAAAAACTCTCTATTGCCGTTGGATTAGCTTTTCTACATGTTTTGTAATTACATATAACATTTGTTTTAGTACAAGAACCTTTAAGTGTTAAAATTCGTGCATCATGGTCTGAATGGCATCTAGTAATTAAGAATGAATAAAAATATTGTCTATGCTGTGCAGCCTAGTTGGAAGAAAACGCTGTCTGCATCAGATCATATGAGTTTAGGAGATCTTGCAACATCCTTTTTCTTGCAAAATCACATACAAAATTAATAGTGAAGTCACCACATGCAACAAATTTTTCATACTTTCTATAAAGTGAACTAAGAATCCTCTCAAGCTTGTGCGGAAATGATCTGAAGTCAGAGTTAGGGGACCTGTAAACAACAACAAGGAAAAGTTTAGTTCACTACATTCAACTGCCCCTGCACAACTTTCAAATAACTGCTCAGTGCAGTGCCGTGATACGTCTATGGACTTAAATGGAACAATGTTTTTACATACATGACCACTCCCCCACTCCGCAAATAACTCCTTGAACACCAGCCAGCTAATCTGTATCCTGGTAAAGTAAGCCTCTGAATTGTCAAAATTATTTAATTGGTGCTCCGATATATCAATATGTCATAAAACATCTATAAACAGCTACCTAACTTTATCTCTAATACCCCTTATATTTTGATGAAATATGTTAGTTCCTTCACCACTTGGATACCTGAACTCCTCTGAAGGTGATTCATGTGTTAGAGGGACTTCCATTGAGCAGGTATGCATCTCAGCTGACTTCAGTCTAAAATAGGTCGAGCTCTAACACAAACTGCAACAGGAATTTTTCCATGAGTGACCCCACCTCCACCCACTACACAGTCACCTATAAGCTTTACCAGCCTCCCCTTCCCATACCTACTGAGGTGCAGGCCAAGCCTAGTAAAACCCGATCTATTGATAGACACAACTAGCACCGCTGCAATGTGAGCCATGCCCTCCGCATTCAGTGCCTTCTCCGGCCCCAAGTTAACACACCTAACAGCAGGATTAAGATAAGGCCGACCATGACGCTGAAACAGTTGTACGATGTGCACATTAGTACCACCAGTTTCAGTAGGTATCTTTACCAGGTCACCACCTACATCATAATCACGTTCCCTATCAAGAGTATTCCCCACTCCACCCACAATCCCTACCTGACCCTCTTTTGTAAAATTCCTACATAGCTCCCCTATGCTGTCAGTTACCTGCGCCAACCCTGCACTAGGCTTCACAATGCTGGTGACCTGCCCTCACTCCCCAGCAATTCCTGCAACTGCTGGCCCACGCCTCTGCCATGCGAACAACCTAACAGCGGAACGATCTTCTTTCTGTTAGAATTTGCAACTGACTTGGGCTTCCTAACTGCTGAGGTCTGCTGCATGTTTCCTACACCTACAGCTACAAGAGGTCATCAAGTCTTCGAATGAAACACTAGGGCAACGATTGAATTCACGACATCCCGTGATTTATGGCTGTATATGGAGAGATGCGTACGAGGCCTGAAGATGGCATAATGAAATGCTGAAACTGGTAGCCTTCAAAATAAAATAAAATAACATCTCAAGTTGCACAGCTGTTTGCGAATTTCAGTGACATTGACAGTTAACCAGAAATTTTGTCTAAGTCATCTTGTAATGTCCAACAGTCAGTCAACTTCGACATTTTACCGTACACCACAGCATCGCCAGCAAAAAATCGCAGATTGCTGCCCAGCCTGTTCACTAGATCATCTATATATGTAGAGAATAATAGCGGTCCTATCACATTTTCCTTGGACACTGTTGACAATACCCTTGTCTCAGACGAACACTCGCCGTAGAGGACAACATACCGGATTCTATTACTTACGAAGTCTTCGAGCCATTCACATATCTGTGATCCTATTCCATATGCTCATATCTCCTTTAACAGCTTGCAATCGGATACCGTGTGAAAAGCTATCTTGAAGTCTACAAATACGGTATCTGCTTATTGCCCTTCATCCATTGTTCGCAATATATCACGTGAGAGAAGGGCAAACTGAGCGATACTTTCTAAAATCATTCTGATTCATGGACATAAGATTCTCGGTCTCAAGAAAATTTGTTGTATTCGACCTAAAAAAAAAGAATGTTTTCAAGGATTCTGAAGCAGAGCGATGTTGGGGATATTGTTTCGTAATACTGCGGGTCCGTTCTTTTGCCCTTCTTACATAAAGGAAACACCTTTTTCCACTCTCTTGGGTCTGCGCTGGGGGAGAGATCCGCGATAAGCGCAAGCTCAGGTAATGGACCAGTGCTGTAGAGTACTCGCCGAAAAACGAATCTGGGATTCCATACGGATCTGGTGGTTCATTTGTTTTCAACTCTTTAAGTTGTTTTTCTACGACAGGGATGCTCAATACTACGTCGTGCATACGAGAGTCTGTTTGATGGTCCAACGGTGGTAGTACGATTCTCCTGCTGAAACTATTTCTTCCAAGGGAAATTTAAGACGTCGGCTTTCGTTTTTCTCTTTTCAACTACCACATGAGACTGGTCAACAAGTGACTGGACGGAAGCCTTTACACCAACTAAGAAATTTTAGAGAAGGCCAGAATTTTCTCAGGTTCTCTGCCAGGTCTTTTGTTAAGGTATGACGGTGATAGCCGTTGTCTGCGTCGCGCATAGGTCTCTTCACAGACGCACGAACCTCTGCGAACCTTCGCTTGTTAGCATTTGTGCGTTCCCTTTAGAACCTAGAGTGCAACAGCCTCTGCTTCTTCTGCATTTTCCGAATCTCGTAGTTAAACAATGGTGGGTATTTCCCGTTCTTAATCCACTTACTAGACACATAAATCTCCAGACCATGATTTACAATCTGGTTAAGCTTTGCCAATAATTCCTCTACGTCCATCTTGTTGGATCCAAGTGACATGAATTCACTGTCCAAGTGAGATGCTAACAACTTCTTATCTGCTCTACCCAGCAGAAAAATTCTCCTAGCCTTCTTAATTGATTTGTTAATTTTTCGTAACCATAGTTGCTACAATGAGATCATGATCGCCAATCCGCTTATCTGCTCTATCCAGCAGAAAAATTCTCCTAGCCTTCTTAACTGATTTGTTAATTTTCGTAACCGTAGATGCTATAATGAGATCACGATCGCCAATCGAGGTTTGTACACTGACGTTGTCGGCCTGTTAGCAGCTACAAGTTCTGAGATTTCCACTGCGTGTGGGCTTCCGATCTAGCTGCTCACAAGACTTTTCAGGAAAGGGTTAGAAAGTACTTCGCAAGACTGTCTGTACCCCCTGACGTAAACATCCTAGTCTATACTCGGTAAGTTAAAGTCGCCTCCAACTAGTATCGCATGATCCGTGTATTTATTCGCCACTGACCATAGACTTTCTTTGAATGACTATAGAACTGTCAGAGCAGAATCGGGTGGCCGGCAAAAACATCCAGCAGATAACTTGGTTTCACCTACACCTGTTATACACAATCAGATAACTTTACTGTCACACCTCAATAGATACAATATTTTTGTCAGCTGCAATGAACACTCCCCCTTCTACGGCCTCTAATCTGTCTTTCCAATATTCGTTCCGAGACTTGCTAAATATCTCAGAGCTTTCCACTTGGGGTTTCAGCCAGCTCTCGGTCCCGAGAATAATTTGAGCCCTAGAACTTTCCTGAAATGCAATAATTTCAGGAACTTTGTCACGAATAATTCGAGAGTTTACGGATAAAATTTTTATGTCTCACTTGAAACATACCCTGGTGCCCTCCTGGATCATGTCTAAGTTCTCTACGACATTTAGTGAAAAATACTTGTTGCCATCCTCAGGTGGTGCCTGATACAGTCGTCTGCTAGCACCTGAAGGTGGCAGCGAGTCATTTAGATCTCCTCAATAGTTTAATAATTTCGTCAGCATCCATTCGTAGGACTACCACGCCCGCCCTGATAGCCGCACAGTCTAACGCGCTGCTTCCCAAGCGGGAAGGCGTACTGGTCCCCAGCACGAATCCGCCTGGCGGATTAGTGTCGAGGTCCAGTGTGTCAGCCAGCCTGTGGATGGTTTTTAAGACGGTTTTCCGTCTACTTTGGCAAATGCGGGCTGGTTCCCCTTATTACCTCAGTTACACTGCGTCGGCGATTGCTACCAAACACCGTGTCCACTGGGGGCCGAACTGCACAATAACCCTGGGTTCGGCGTGGGGCGGCGGTGGGGTTGGTGGACTGCTGTGGCCTGTTGTGGGGTTGTGAACCACTGAGGGCTATGGCGGGACGAAGCCTCTCCGTTGTTTGTAGGTCCCTGGTTTGATACATACATACATAGGACTAGCAAGCCACTAGGCATGAATGAGTATAAGCTTGAAAATATTCGAATTCTTGAGGCTGATGCGTAATCTACAGTCAGAATGGCCTTGTTAAGGTGAATATGAAAGACTGGTACAACAGAAAATGCTAGCCCTTCCAGCTAAATATAGTCTTTAATAGTGTGGATCAATCCGCATTTTGGCCATTTCCCTTCCAACGTAGCTGACCAAGACGTTGCCTAAGAGTCAAATGAAACCGAGACAGATGGAAAAAAAGTAAGTAAACCATTTATTATTTCAAAAGTAATCGCCAGAACTGTTAATACATTTATCCCACTACGAAAAAAAAACGGTCAACGCCTTCACAGAAAAAATTTTCTGCGCGGCTGTCTAAAGAACCATGACTGTACAAAGGCATACACCTCTTCGTCCGAAGCAAATCGACATCCCCGAATGTCTTTCTTCGTGGTTCTAAAATAGGGAAATCACAGAGGGAGAGATCGGGAGTGTGTGAAGTATGTGCAAGGACTTCGCAGCGAAACTTCTGCAGCGAAGTCCAAACAACCTTGGCAACTTGTGGGCGGGGGTTACCCTGCAACATAATGATCCCGTCCGCCAACATTTGTGGATGTTTGCACTTGATGGCGCGGTACCATTTCTGCGAAGTGTTACCTACCGGTGTGCTTTAATCGTGGAGCCGTGTTGCAGAAAGTCAATGAGCAGCGGCAATCAAAGGAAAGGTCATCATGACATTCCCAGACCTGGTGTGGCTATTGTTTCGCGTGTCATCATGACATTCCCAGACCTAGTGTGCCTATTGTTTCGAGTATGCTGCAGAAGTTTCGGTGGGAAGCCCTCACACTGGCTCCATACAATCCCGATCTAATCCCCATGCGAATTTCCATACTACTAGATCCCCGAAGAAATACATTCGTGGACGTGGATTTGCTTCGGACAAAGAAGTGAACGAATGGGCACAATCACGATCCCGTAGGCAATAGGAAACATTTTGCCATGAAGGCGTTCATCGTCTTGTGCCACAGCGGGATGAATGCACTAACAGTTCCTTAGATTACTTTTGAAATAATAAGTAGTTATTTACTTTTTTCCATCTGGCTTGATTAATTTGACTACCATTTATTTAAGTGTAAAGGTCTCTCATTATAAACTGCAGCTGAGAACTGAGGGGGGGGGGGGGCGAGGGCATTCATTTTCGCTATGCTTTTAGTGTCCCAAGAGACGCTGCGTGACTGTCCTAGAGCTGTATAGAAATTCTTCACCCTAGCACGACTCCCCAGTCGGCCCTGAATCCTTCAGTCCAATATGGCGAATCTTCCGTGATGGAGACCGTTCACCACAAGTTAGACATTCATTTAATATTGTTCAAACGTTTAAACTGACTAAGCTAACGGCTCATAACAGGGCAGTCATTAGCGGTCATAAGTTTAACAGCCTTGCACAAAACGGAAAGAGTAAATGTTTGTTCGTGACAGACTGCGTCCATCCGTTTCGACATGCAACCACACTCGTTAATACGAAAACCTGTTCTCGTTACACGAGTCGCTCAGCCTGCCATTTTGCAGCAAGATGAAGTGATAATATAAACATATTTTCCGAGAAGTCGGCAGCGGTTCAAGTAGATCGATGAATAGTCTTGAACCATCTGAATCTTAGTTACTTTAGAGGGTACTAGCAAGTAATATATGAATGATATGCTGTTTGACACGAAAGACGACAACTGTCCACAGGATGTACTACTGGCAGCGGACTGGCAGAAGACTGTGTTTTTTGCGTTATTGCGGACTATGTCATGGTGCAACAGGATGGGAAAACCAGAAAGAGGAGAGAGCGTGAAACAGCGGAAAGAGGGAAAGGACAGACCGATAGGCGGCTACTCAGCCCGGCTCTCAGTGTCAATGCGATCTGTTGACTCACCGTTTTCTTAGCGTTATCTCGCGCCGCCATTCACGGTTTTTCGCTCCCAGTCTGAGAGCTTTATCGACTGAACGAAATGACAGCCATCTGTGCTAAGCAAGTACTTTGATATTCTGCTCGAAGTGTCAAAATGTCAGCAAGCGAATGCGGCGGCCTTCGACACGCCTGCCGGCGGGAAGCGCGGAACGCGGAGTTTCCAGCTCAAAGCTAATAACCTGTCACGCCATCATTCAGCGGCCATTCCATGCAGGCACAGTAATTAATGAGGCTGGCGGCGAGGCCGCGTGCGATAACGTGCACTGGCCACTTCTCTTTGAATAGAAGGGATTTAATTTCTCTCCGGCGTGTTACTGAAATGGCATTGACAGGTACGTTGATAGGTTGGGTGCATTGGAGTTACTACGTGATCGCAGTACACACTTCGCGTGTCCAAATCACTCAGGTTATTTCTACCGATAACGTTTCCGTGAAGTACTCTGCATGCTGCATGAGCTGATGAAACCTCATCAACACAATGCTAGAAAACCGTTAATTTTTTAAAATTCTTGTACATGTCGCATTTAACTTCAGAGAAGGCTATTACTGATTTTTTCGTACACCTTTCTTTCTCACACAACGGTTTCCATCGATTGGAGACCATCGCATAAAATACAAGAATCTGGAAAGTAATAAAGACATTGACACGAAATGTATGTATATCTTCAATGCAGTGATGCCGAATAAAATCATTACATGCATATCAAGGGGACTGCAAGCTCCCTGTGCGATTTCTACATTAATGGAGTTAATGTTTGAGACTAGGATGGGAGATGATAGTGAGTGTGAGGGAAGGCAGATTTGAACTGGAGGTATTGTTTATTGAAGGGGCCCCTGGCGGAATGGAGGCACGAGAAAATCGCGCATAGTAGGCTAAATGTTTTTATTATTATTGTTCATTTTGTCGGTGCGATTGCATTGGCGGCCCGTGTTCTAGTGAATACAGAAGGTCACACGCACAAATTTACAGCTTTCCTTTTATTTCCTAACTGCTGTTGTAAAAATTAGCATTCAAACAGTTATACAGGGTGACGGAAGTGTCACTGGGTACTGAGAACCGATTTAAACAAAAGATTGAAGTTGTGTTTCATTATAAATACTTACAATTATTTTTCGTGTTCAAACTGTTTTCTTTCGTTATTAACACATTTCTGAAGTATGTTTGGAACACTGTTACATATTCTTTGGCGCAGTGTCGTCTCAAGCGTTGTGTATGTAGTCTTTCAGTTCAGCAATGGTCTGAGGCTTCTGAGAATAAATAGTCTTTGACGGCACAACATAAGAAAAAATCCATGGGCGTGACATCAGGCGAGCATGGAGGAATGTCAATAGCTGCCCTTAGACCGATCGCTTTTCTTGGAAGAGTTCCCTTTAAATAATCGCAGTCGGCAGTGGCATAATGTGGTGGAGCACCGTCGCGTTGAAAGCAAATTTCTTGAAAGGTTTCAGCACATGTCACAAGGCTTGGTACCACGTACTTCTAAAGCATATCCAAAAAGTTAACTCCTGTCACTGTTACTTCAAATAACTGTGTTCAAGTAAGTCAAATGACAATATTGCCCCCCCCCCCCCCCCAAACACTCACAGTAGGTTCAATTTAGTGGTTGTTCTAACAAAAGATTTTGATTGGCAGTATACCAACAAGTGTAGTTTTGACTGTTAACTTGTCGCTTAACTTAAAACTGATCTGGTCACATCACACAATTTAATTGAATAGATTAGGCTCATGTTTCTGTTGATCAAACTACTACTACGTCTTTCTGTTACTTTTGTTTTATTTTAACCAACTGTCCACCAACTTTTGCGCCGCTCTATATCTACATTATAGTAAAGCTTATTAACTATAGATTAATTTTGCATTTTGTGAAGTATGTATGGCAGAGTGAAGACTTCATTGAATTACATGTTTGGAAAGATTTCTATTCCAGAGACACAGTGCGAGATCTCTGTTTAAAAAATTAAAAAAAAAAAGAATGCTGACAATGACTGGTAGTTTCGGCAGGACGATAAAATTGTCATTTTTCAAGCGGGAACCCCTATCAGGAAGTGCATGGTTTTGGCTCCATGGGTCGTCTAAGATTGGGAACAGTACCTTCAAATCATATTCACGTTGTGTTTGGTATCCTAAAAAGTTATGCACATCAGTAGCCATCAGAGTAAAGTGGGACATCCATCTGAGCCTGTGGAATGAT
Organism: Schistocerca americana; assembly: GCF_021461395.2. Classification (NCBI taxonomy): domain Eukaryota; kingdom Metazoa; phylum Arthropoda; class Insecta; order Orthoptera; family Acrididae; genus Schistocerca; species Schistocerca americana. Next base: position 674,125,978 of record NC_060122.1, read on the forward strand.
TAGCTTTTCGATCAGGCAGGTAAACTCGTTATTTTTAAAGATGTAACGTGTGTACGGAAATTCATAATTTGGTCACTGTATGGCGTCAAGGCTTAGATCAATTAGGATATTGTGATAGATCGTGTTCCATGTTTCGTCAACAAACTCAGCAGGAGTTCCACTCGGTCTATTGCAACACAAAAGTGATTCGCAATATCTAACTCCATCTTGATTGCAGAGTGAACATCGGCAGTGGAAGACTGACACACATGACGAAAACACTGCAGCTGTACGTGATTTCTTGCTATAAGGTATTCCTGGTTCATCGAACCACATTCAAGCTATTTCCGCACGGGTCCACTCCAGAACAGCACGTGGGAAGATCGAACACTTAAATCTTTCCGTGCGAACTCTGATTTCTGTTCTTTTATTATAGTGATCACTCTTCTCTATGTAGGTGGGCTTCAGCAAACTATTTTCACATTCTCAAGAAAATTTCAGGAGAAGATCCTGCTGCAACGAAAATCACCGTTGCTTTAATGATTGCCACCCCAATTCCCGTATCAGATCCGTGGCACTCTCCCATATCTTTCGCGATAACACAAAACGAACTGCTCTTCTTTGAACTTTTTCGATGTCCTCCGTCAATTCCATCTAATTATGGCCTCACACCGCTCAGAAATAATCCAGAAACGGGCGGACAGGTGTAGTGCAAGCTCTCTTTAGAATACCTGATGCATTTTCTAAGTGATCTGCCATTGAACAGCCCCACAACATTATCTACACTCCTGGAAATGGAAAAAAGAACACATTGACACCGGTGTGTCAGACCCACCATACATGCTCTGGACACTGCGAGAGGGCTGTACAAGCAATGATCACACGCACGGCACAGCGGACACACCAGGAACCGCGGTGTTGGCCGTCGAATGGCGCTAGCTGCGCAGCATTTGTGCACCGCCGCCGTCAGTGTCAGCCAGTTTGCCGTGGCATACGGAGCTCCATCGCAGTCTTTAACACTGGTAGCATGCCGCGACAGCGTGGACGTGAACCGTATGTGCAGTTGACGGACTTTGAGCGAGGGCGTATAGTGGGCATGCGGGAGGCCGGGTGGACGTACCGCCGAATTGCTCAACACGTGGGGCGTGAGGTCTCCACAGTACATCGATGTTGTCGCCAGTGGTTGGCGGAAGGTGCACGTGCCCGTCGACCTGGGACCGGACCGCAGCGACGCACGGATGCACGCCAAGACCGTAGGATCCTACGCAGTGCCGTAGGGGACCGCACCGCCACTTCCCAGCAAATTAGGGACACTGTTGCTCCTGGGGTATCGGCGAGGACCATTCGCAACCGTCTCCATGAAGCTGGGCTACGGTCCCGCACACCGTTAGGCCGTCTTCCGCTCACGCCCCAACATCGTGCAGCCCGCCTCCAGTGGTGTCGCGACAGGCGTGAATGGAGGGACGAATGGAGACGTGTCGTCTTCAGCGATGAGAGTCGCTTCTGCCTTGGTGCCAATGATGGTCGTATGCGTGTTTGGCGCCGTGCAGGTGAGCGCCACAATCTGCATACGACCGAGGCACACAGGGCCAACACCCGGCATCATGGTGTGGGGAGCGATCTCCTACACTGGCCGTACACCACTGGTGATCGTCGAGGGGACACTGAATAGTGCACGGTACATCCAAACCGTCATCGAACCCATCGTTCTACCATTCCTAGACCGGCAAGGGAACTTGCTGTTCCAACAGGACAATGCACGTCCGCATGTGTCCCGTGCCACCCAACGTGCTCTAGAAGGTGTAAGTCAACTACCCTGGCCAGCAAGATCTCCGGATCTGTCCCCCATTGAACATGTTTGGGACTGGATGAAGCGTCGTCTCACGCGGTCTGCACGTCCAGTACGAACGCTGGTCCAACTGAGGCGCCAGGTGGAAATGGCATGGCAAGCCGTTCCACAGGACTACATCCAGCATCTCTACGATCGTCTCCATGGGAGAATAGCAGCCTGCATTGCTGCGAAAGGTGGATATACACTGTACTAGTGCCGACATTGTGCGTGCTCTGTTGCCTGTGTCTATGTGCCTGTGGTTCTGTCAGTGTGATCATGTGATGTATCTGACCCCAGGAATGTGTCAATAAAGTTTCCCCTTCCTGGGACAATGAATTCACGGTGTTCTTATTTCAATTTCCAGGAGTGTATTATCTACCTGACTGTCCCAGTTTAAGTTACTCGTGACTGAAATCCATAAGTATTCAGTTGAATGTATAGCCTTTACATTCTTTATTTTTTTTCCTCTTGTAACCGAAATTTAACTGATTCGTTTTAGTACTCATGTGGATGACTTCACACTTTTGATTACTTGAAATCATATCCGCTATTCGCACCGTACACGTACCTTGTCTAAATCGTTTTGCAATTTGTTTCGATCATCTGATGTTGTGACATCATCTGCAGACAATTTAAGAGGACTGCTCAGATCGTCTCCTAAAATTTTATGTAGTTCAGGAACAGCAGAGGGTCTTTAACACATACTTGGGGATCGCCAGGTGTTACTTCTGTTTTATTTGATAACTTTCCTTCAATTACTACGAACTGTGACCTTTATGACAGAAAATCACGAATCCAGTCGCACAACTAAGGCTGTACTCCATAGGCACGCAATTTGATTAGAAGTCACTTGTCAGGAACAATGTCAAAGGCCTTGTGGAAATCAAAAAATGTGGAATTAATTTGACATACACTGTCGATAGCACTCTTTACTTCGTGAGAATAAAGAGCTAGTTGAGTTCCACAAGGGAGAGATTATTATGAATCAGCGTTGGCTGTTTGTCACTGAACTGTTCTCTTCGAGGTAAACCATACTGTTCTAAGACAGTACATGTTCCAGATTCCTGCTAAAAATCGACGTTAGCGATATGGGTCTGTAATTCAGTGGTTTTCTTCCCTGTTGGTGTGACTTTTGAAGCTTTCCAGCCTTCGGGGACGGATAATTCGACGGTTGTATATGATTGCAAAGTATGTACAGGAAAATATAACTATCACAGAAAACCCACTTTGTTGTACACTTCGGGATGTAGTTCACTCGCAGTCTTTATTCAGCTGTTACGAACTTCGGATGATACAAAGTATTCCTGTTGTGGACCTTACAATCGTGTAACATCTCCGTAGCTATGCAAGATCCATGTTGCTTCTTTTGTAAGTCGTGTACTGGCACATGTCGTAATACTGTTAAACATATTACTGGACTGGCACACAACACACTTACCGAATTGTGAGGAGAACGAAAGACTAAACCCCGTCCGGCCTTTCAGATTCAGGCTTTCCGTGATTTTCCTAAATCACCCCAGCAAAGTGCCGCGGTTATATCTTTCTTAAAACATCGCAGCCGATTTCTTTCCCCATCCTTTCGTAAACCACCTTGTGCGCCATGTCTAACGACGAAGCCGTCGACGGGATGGACAACTCCGATCTTCCCCCCTTCCACAACGCCCATACCGAGCATTCCTGGAGAGAGCTTCCTTCGTGGTAAATGACCAGTTTGACGTTTCATTCAACATGCAAAGTGTTGTAGGAGATCTTTTTATTCACACTGTGGAGGAATGAAAAGGCCGGCTGGAGTGGCCGAGCGGTTCTAGGCGCTACGGTCTGGAGCTGCGCGACCGCTACGGTCACAGGTTCGAATCCTGCCTCGGGCATGGATGTGTGTGATTTCCTTAGGTTTGTTAGGTTTAAGTAGTTCTAAGTTCTAGGGGACTGAAGACCTCAGAAGTTAAGTCCCATAGTGCTCAGAGCCATTTGAACCATTGTCGAGGAATGAAAATAGATATTAGCTCCTTAAATTTATGATATATGTTATAACGGTACGTCGTATTCTTCTTCAAGAGTCTATGGATTCAAATTTGTCAACGTAGTCCAAAAAGTGTGCGGCCCTTCTTATTGTATTGTTATGGGACTGTTTTTCGGAACTGACCCACAACCTTCACAGTATTCAAATCAGGAACCCCCTTCGACTTGCATAATTAATTGATCTTAAATATAAGAGAGACTGTTATCTGCATTTGTATAAAAATGGACTTACCTGCTATTGGGAAGCAAGTAAGTGTTTGGAAGCTAATCGCACGATACGGCCAGTGAACCGAACTCTATGACGGCCAGACGCCCCGTCGTGCTGCTTCGGAGAAGGGATCAGGCTGGGTGGCAGTCACACAATGGCTATGAGCCAGCAGACCCTTCTCTGGTGCCCTGCAGCGCCGCCAGACAAGTTCCGCAGCAGAGAGAGCTTCCTGTCACGGCCATTTGCAAAAACGTTTTATGAAATGAACAGAGGAGGGAGCTTAGCAGAAAGCGCTACTGTCTGTCGCACACAGACACGACTTTCGGGGCGGACACTGGAACGCAGGTGAAAAGAAAGCCGCCTCATCTTCGAAAACCGTTGGACGCTGCTATAAACGCAACTCGTACACAAAAAACTTTGTTTAAGAACGTAAGAAGGACGGACGTTGGTTCATACAAAACTTTTCCCAGAGTGAAAGAGCATGGCAATGTCAAAAGGAAGATCCGTTACTGGCTGAAGAAAGTGACCAAAGGAGCGAGGAACGACTTTTTCCGACGAAATTGTTAGGAGAATTTCAGTGGTTAACCAAGTTAGATATATTTTAGGAAAGAGGTCTGCGTTCTTAAAGACGCCGTTTTAGTGGTCAGAACGAGCAAGAAATAGAATTCAGGGCCACCTCGTAGCGAAAAGCGCAGTAAAGCGAGCCTTCCTTGGCGGACGCCGCTGCACATTAGACAGAGAATTCAACTAACTCGTTTCTCCGCCTGGTAGCCACGCACTGATTCTCTTTATGACGCCAACTTAGGCAGGACGCTGGCGCCACCGCAGAGGGAGGTCGCAGCATTTCTGCCACCAACACCTGCAACATGGCGAGACCAAGCTGCTACAGTGTGAGAGTAGGGAAAATAAATTCAGTTAGAGCTTTACGATTCATCTTGCAAGCCATGAAACTTTGGCTTCCAAATTCCATAACATGTGCGAGGTGCTATCTTCCGTGATTCTAGATGTTGCCTTCAGTGGATCTATCCTTTACTAAATCATTACACGACAATCACTCATTAATTATGCGATTTATTTTCAGTTCACCCCACCCCAGGCGCCATGCCAGATTAAAAGATTTGCACTCTGCAGCGGAGTGTGCGCTGATATTAAACTTACTGGCAGATTAAAACTGTGTGCTGGACCGGGAGCACTTTCTTTTTTGTTCTTCTGTATAATATTCTTCTCAGCAACTTGGATTCAGATTGTGCGGTAATTATCACTCCCGTCGGCTCTTGTAATCTCCGCAATTGTGTGGATGAAACTCAATTGGTATCTCATCGGACTCATACATTCTGCATACCAACGTGAACAGTTGTTTTGTTGACACTTAACACCAACTATTTTAGAAATTCTAACGAAATGTTGTCTGTCTCTTCTGCCCTATTCCATCTGAAGTCCTCCAAAGCTCTTTTAAATCCTGATTCTAATACTTAATCTCCTATCTCTTCGCTACTGACTCATGTTTCTTCTTCCATCACGTTATCAAAGAAGTCTTCCCCCTCACTGACGCCTTCAGTGTACTCTTTCTCCCTGTCTGCTTTCTCCTTTGCATTTAACACTAGAATTCCCTCAGTCAGTCCTTCCGACAGTGATATCCTTTTCGGTTGTTTCACGTTTTTCATGCAGCCATTACATCTTACCTTCCCCCCCCCCCCCCCACCCCACTTCCTATTTATTTCATTCACAAGTGACTTGTATTTCTGTATTCTTGAATTTCTCTGAACATTTCTGTATTTCGTTCTTTCTACGACCAGCTAAAGTATATCTTCCGTTATCCATGGTTTCTTCGCAGTTACCTTCTTTGTACCTACGTTTTTCTTTCCAGCTTCAGTGATTCCTATTTTTAGAAATTTCCATTCCCGAACTGCGTACTGAACTATTCCTCATCGCAGTGTATATAGCCTTGAAATACTTCATTCTTAAGTACTTCCTTATCACACTTCTTTGCGCATTGATTTTTTAAAACTTGTTCTAAAACTTCATCCTACGCTTCATCATTAATGAATTGTGGTATAAGTCTATATCTGTTCCTGGGCACGCCTTACAATGCAGTATGTGATTTCGGAATCTCTAGCTGACCATTATGAAATCTGAAAGCAATCTTCCGTGTCTACCGCCTTTACCAAGTATACCCCTTCCTCTTGTTGATTTTGAAAAGAGTACTGGTATTACTAGTTGAAATTTACTGCAAAACTCAATTAGTCATCCTTCTTTCTCATTTCTAATGTCAAGCCCATGTTCTTCCATAACCCTTTCTTCTACTCCTTTCCCTACAACTGTACAAGTGCATTCCAGTTTCCCATGACTATTATACTTTCATTTCCCTTTACGTGGTAAATTCCCGGACCAGTATCCAACATACTTTCTCTATCTTTTCATCTTCCGTTTGCGACGTCGGCATGTATTCCTGAACTGTCTTTGTCATAGTCGGTTCGCTGTTGATTCCGATGGGAACAACCCTATCACTGTACTGTTCACAGTAACTCACTCTTTGTCCTACCCTCCTAATCGTAATGAATTATTCTCCTACTATACCATTTTCTGCTGCTGTTGATCTCGTCTGACCATAAATCCTTGTCTTCTTTCCATTTCACTTCACTGATGCCCACTACATCTAAACTGAGCCTCAGCATTTCCTTTGCCAGATTTTCTAGCCTCCTTACCACGTTTAGATTTCTGACATTCCATCACCCCCTCCCCCCCCCCCCCCCCCCGCGCCATTCGTAGAACATTATTCCTTCTTTGGTTATTCAACCTTTTCTCGTGGTCACCTTCTGCTTGGCAGTCCCCTCCCAGAGATCCGAATGGGTGATTATCCCAGAATCTTTTGCCAATGAAGAGATCATCATGACCGTTTTTTCAGTTACAAGCCAGATGACCTGCCGATACACATTTATATGTTATTAATGCAGTGGCTTCCACTGCCCTCTGGATACTCATGCCATTGATCATCGCTGATTCTTCCGCCGTTAGGGGCAAGGACAAGAAAGTGCACTGAACCTCTGTCCGCTCCTCTGCTGTATTTGACAAGGCCGTTGACTGAAGGACGGTAACCTCTTATGCCAGAAGTCTTCGGCTGCCATTACTGATAATTTTATTCAAAATTTAAGCGGTGGCGAGGTTCGAACCGAGGACCGAGGATGCTTTGTTTACTAATCTAAGACGCTACCCCCTTTTTTTCCTTATTTGTTACCAGACCACTTTTCTTTTTGAGGCAGGATGGTGTTGTGCGGAGGGAGAGCAGGGCAGATTGGGCAACTCACGCCTGACAACCGTGTGCCCTTCGCTGTCAAGATAATAGGACTGGTGGGTGGAAATGAACAGTGGGAAACTTTTTAAATTTTTAAAAATTTTTTTTTCCTTATACCACCTAAAATATTATCAACTAGCACTGCATCGTGCGCTAAGTAAACGAAACGAATAATCTCTGGACTTTTGTGTACTGAGATAACACACAGGGGGAAACGGCAAAAGTGCTTCGTAGACGATGCAGAAGCCGCAGCTCTCCTTGTGCTTCATCATACAGGTGTGTCTTCACGCATCCGTAGGTTGTTCCAGCGATAATCTGTCGTGTTCTCTTCAGCTCAGTCAATGGATATCTTCTTCTATCTGTCGATGAGCCAGCTGCGTAGGGTGTCGCGTAGAGCACTCCCTAAGTAATTAAAAAAATATTGCCTATACTTTTGGTTCCGTACAATCTTACAATGACATTCTTGTAGGAGTTCCAAAAGTCTAATACATCTTTAGGTCCATAGTGTGATAAATACTTCACAGCGTGCCCATGGACCCACATCACTGCGTTGGTTTTGATGCGTGGGAAATACAGTTCACCCGGAAAAAGTAGAAGCTGAGGTGCATTGTGTTCCGGGTCACCCCTAGAAAGTACGGCAAAATTTGTTGCAGCTAGCGCCATACGTTTCCTGGCGCGCCACATCTGACGTGAGACTGTGCTCGTCCATGTCTGGTACTCCGCAACCTGCACAAAGAGGCGAGTTCGCCTTATGTACTTTTATTCTAAGTGACATCAGGTGTTCTTGGCCTCCACAACGTTTGGTGGACGCCTTAGTTGTAGGACGCGGTGTTATCACGCCCGTCTTCTATTTCCTCGTTGATACTGTGGCACGGATATAACTGTGTTCAATGTAAAAGTGACCGAAGTAGTAGAAGGGCGGGGGCATGTCCTACGTCCTCAACAGGGGTGTAAGGGAGCGCAGAGCTAGGGACTCCAGCATTAGACCCGTTAAACTTTTCGGGCAGTTGGCGCTACAGCTTGACTTACAAACTGACAAACAGGGCCACCGCTCTATGTAGGACGTGAACTAGGCCAAAACCTCCGCAGTCAGGGGGAAGGGTCATCGATTCATAAATGACTTTGAACAGCATGCCTGTACTGACGTAGACTTCAAATGCCGCTAATATATGTCGAGTATGGAAGTACATGCGATATGTGTCAGTTGCGTGATGCTAGGTAATTGTTACCGAAGTGTGTCCTTTGAACTACGTCGAAGACGACGACGAAGGTTGGCGACCTTGAATTGTTGTAACAACCAGCGATAGTTATGGGCCACAGTGTGTCGTATGCCGTCGTGGAACTCTAAACTACTCCGTGGCGTTTGATAGTACCACTAACAGTAAGCTGTAGGGGTTCGACACACGCTGGAGCAACTCGTCGCCTTGGTGACGTTGAGACAGATGCCGGAAGCCACACCGTATGTGGCACTCCATTCTAGTGCTTGGCTGCATGGTTACGGTAGCGGAGCACTACCGCTGGGTCGTCTACGCGCGCTGTACAGCGAAAATGACGCCAACAGACATGATGTTGATGGAGACCCTCAGAGGAGCGTAGAGTGAAGTCGACAGGGGTAGTAGCCTTGACGCACCGATCTTGGAATTGGAAGGGACTGCGTGAGACGCCCGTTGACGAGCACCTCGAAAGTCGCCCCTCGGAGGAGGCGCACAATGTCTATGAATAGCTGTAGGAACTACATGGGTTGGAGAGTCAGGCACACGTGATCGAACTGATCAAAAGCTTGTCAAAAATCTAGTGATGTCAGTGCTCCCAGGATGCGACATGGCCTCACCAAGGCTGTTATATCACAGTATTGACACAGTGCTGTGAGGATATTATTGATGCTCCCAATGAAAGTCTGGTGTGGTGAGATGACGTGATGCAGATTCTGACGTATACGGTTCGCTAACAGCCATGAGTAGCTTCCTGTCGCAGTTGAGTGCCAATGGGCGGTAGTCACGTACTCGAACGCCACCTGTCGGTTTGTGAACAAGTAGAGTCATTCCTTCGACGAAGGTTGTGGGGAGCGGCACCACAGGGGACATAAGCTCCCGCCAAATGTCCGTCAACTCGGGAGCGAGTGGATATTGAAAAGTTGTATAAAACTCAAGAGGTTGTCCACAGGGCCAGGAGGTCTGTTCGACGCTCCTTTACTGATGGCATTGATAATTTCTTCCGTAATTTCGTCCAGCCATGTGGACCAGTGCCATAAACAAATCGTGAGAATCGCATCGGAACATTGAGCAGAATAAAGTCATGTGTAATGGTCGAAGAAGGCTGCACCAATACCGCATTGCGTGGTGAGGCGAGGGCTGTCCGCAGTGGTGATGGTCTGCATCTGTGCCCTCCGTCATAGTTTACATTCTCGAATGACATATTATATGGTGGATCGTTCCGTTACTATTCCATCATGTATTCGCGCTCGGACAATCGTCCTTCGAGGTGTCTCTGCATATGGGCTACAATCTGCGCCTTCGCATGGTTTACTGACATCTGTCGTCCTGGCGTGGATGGCAAGGAAGCACATTCTCGAAGATTGGTGAAACAAAAAGCTAGGGTGCACCACCTTCAAGCAGCGGTCTCCTAACTGTACGTAATGTAGGTTCTTCTTAGAGCCGGCTTGGTGACGTTTAACCACTAACTGATCGATGTAGAATACGTTGCGAGGCGGCAGACGTACGAACTTCATGTGCCCTCGACCATATGTCAAGAAGCAAGGGAAGCGAGATAAATGAGGTTTTACTTCCAGGGATGTCGACTGCGCCACACCTGTTGGCGACAAAGGTGACATATATAGCTCTCATGATCAGAAAAGGCTATGGGCAACAGTTCTGTGTCACTCATTGCTGCCGAGAGAGAATGGGAGACGTAAATCCTGTCGCTGTGACTAGACGACTAACACGTGAAATGAGTGAATTCCGGTTGATTTCCTTGGACATTTTCCCATTTATCTATGAGGTGAAGATCGCTGATGAGTGACGAGCTGATTTTCGTGGACATTTTCCCATTTATCTACGAGCTGGAGATCGCTGATAAGTGACAAGCTGTAAACCATGCATACCCGGGAAATTATAGATGAAGACCTCTTGGAGAAAGATAGCGTCGATGATTGCTGCATTGAACTTATCTTGGAGTAGTAAAACTCCGTATGTGTTCGAATCGTGTTAACGCTAATGATCGCTAAGCGAAAAGTCTGATGAGTGACTTAAGTTTGGAACTTGGTGAAAAACGCAGCAGCTGACTCTTAGGTGTCTGGGCGTTATTGAAATCGCCCCCTGACACCAAGTCGTCGTGTCTGCTCCTTCCGCGAACAAGAGCGATCGGTTGCAACAGCGTTCTGGAAGTGGGGCACATATGGAGCTGGACGCCTAGTACCGTTACGGCCATTCCTCTAGTGTCGGGGAGGTACCATACTTCGTCCACCTCGAGGCCCTCCCTGAGGTAAACTGCGACACACGGCATGGAAGACGAGCTGTATATCCATACATACCTAGGAAATTATAGATGAAGACCTGTTGGAGAAAGACAGCATTGATATCTGCTGCATTCAACGTATCTTGGAGCAGTGACAACTTCATGTGTGTTCGGTGTGCGTTAACGCTGATGATCGCTAAGTGGTAGGTCTGTAGACCGTCCCCTGTAATGGAGGCTGTTGCCAGCGTTGCCGTAAATGTTGCGGCTTGTCATCTGCAAGCAGTGTCCGCGCTGTCGTCCGCTGCTACTCGGGAGGGGCCAGGGTGTGTCAGAAGACACCCCTCTCCTCATCCACCGCAGTGGGCGCGGAATCTTCTTCAACGTCGTCCGACCAAAGTCCTAAGTTAATCGTGGCTGTGGTAAGGCACGTGCGAACTGGTTGATCAAGGTTGAATCTGCAGTCGTTTCCTGCTGCTTAATGGTGAGGGGTGCCGTTCTCGTGATCTGTTTGCCCGAGAGAGCGGAAAAAGCTGTGTCGAAGTTACGGGAAGCGACAGGTAAGGGTAACCCTGTGTCAGCCACGTTCTCAGTCTTGACTCCGTTCGGTTGTCAACAACTGTCTGCAGGAGGCAATCTACATCCACATCTACATTTATACTCCGCAAGCCACCCTACGGTGTGAGGCGGAGGGCACTTTACGTGCCACTGTCATTACCTCCCTTTCCTGTCCCAGTCGCGTATGGTTCGCGGGAAGAACGACTGCCGGAAAGCCTCCGTGCGAGCTCAAATCTCTCTAATTTCACATTCGTGATCTCCTCGGGAGGTACAAGTAGGGGGAAGCAATATATTCGATACCTCATCCAGAAACGCACCCTCTCGAAACCTGGACAGCAAGCTACACCGCGATGCAGAGCGCCTCTCTTGCAGAGTCTGCCACTTGAGTTTGCTAAACAACTCCTTCACGCCATCACGCTTACCAAATAACACTGTGACGCAACGCGCCTCTCTTCTTTGGATCTTCTCTATCTCCTCTGTCAAACCGACGTGGTACGGATCCCACACTGACGAGCAATACTCAAGTGTAGGTCGAACGAGTGTTTTGTAAGCCACCTTCTTTGTTGATGGACTACGTTTTCTAAAGACTCTCCCAATGAATCTCAACCCGACACCCGCCTTACCAACAATTAATTTTATATGATCATTCCACTTCAAATCGTTCCGTACGCATACTCCCAGATATTATACAGAAGTAACTGCTACCAGTGTTTGTTCCGCTATCATACAATCATACAATAAATGATCCTTCTTTCTATGTATTCGCAATACATTACATTTGTCTATGTTAAGGGTCAGTTACCACTCCCTGCACCAAGTGCCTATCCGCTGCAGATCTTCCTGCATTTCGCTGCAATTTTCTAATGGTGCAACTTCTCTGTATACTACAGCATCATCCGCGAAAAGCCGCATGAAACTTCCAACACTATCTATTAGATCATTTATATACACTCCTGGAAATTGAAATAAGAACACCGTGAATTCATTGTCCCAGGAAGGGGAAACTTTATTGACACATTCCTGGGGTCAGATACATTACATGATCACACTGACAGAACCACAGGCACATAGACACAGGCAACAGAGCATGCACAATGTCGGCACTAGTACAGTGTATATCCACCTTTCGCAGCAATGCAGGCTGCTATTCTCCCATGGAGACGATCGTAGAGATGCTGGATGTAGTCCTGTGGAACGACTTGCCATGCCATTTCCACCTGGCGCCTCAGTTGGACCAGCGTTCGTGCTGGACGTGAAGACCGCGTGAGACGACGCTTCATCCAGTCCCAAACATGCTCAATGGGGGACAGATCCGGAGATCTTGCTGGCCAGGGTAGTTGACTTACACCTTCTAGAGCACGTTGGGTGGCACGGGATACATGCGGACGTGCATTGTCCTGTTGGAACAGCAAGTTCCCTTGCCGGTCTAGGAATGGTAGAACGATGGGTTCGATGACGGTTTGGATGTACCGTGCACTATTCAGTGTCCCCTCGACGATCACCAGTGGTGTACGGCCAGTGTAGGAGATCGCTCCCCACACCATGATGCCGGGTGTTGGCCCTGTGTGCCTCGGTCGTATGCAGTCCTGATTTTGGCGCTCACCTGCACGGCGCCAAACACGCATACGACCATCATTGGCACCAAGGCAGAAGCGACTCTCATCGCTGAAGACGACACGTCTCCATTCGTCCCTCCATTCACGCCTGTCGCGACACCACTGGAGGCGGGCTGCACGATGTTGGGGCGTGAGCGGAAGACGGCCTAACGGTGTGCGGGACCGTAGCCCAGCTTCATGGAAACGGTTGCGAATGGTCCTCGCCGATACCCCAGGAGCAACAGTGTCCCTAATTTGCTGGGAAGTGGCGGTGCGGTCCCCTACGGCACTGCGTAGGATCCTACGGTCTTGGCGTGCATCCGTGCGTCGCTGCGGTGCGGTCCCAGGTCGACGGGCACGTGCACCTTCCGCCGACCACTGGCGACAACATCGATGTACTGTGGAGACCTCACGCCCCACGTGTTGAGCAATTCAGCGGTACGTCCACCCGGCCTCCCGCATGCCCACTATACGCCCTCGCTCAAAGTCCGTCAACTGCACATACGGTTCACGTCCACGCTGTCGCGGCATGCTACCAGTGTTAAAGACTGCGATGGAGCTCCGTATGCCACGGCAAACTGGCTGACACTGACGGCGGCGGTGCACAAATGCTGCGCAGCTAGCGCCATTCGACGGCCAACACCGCGGTCTCTGGTGTGTCCGCCGTGCCGTGCGTGTGATCATTGCTTGTACAGCCCTCTCGCAGTGTCCGGAGCAAGTATGGTGGGTCTGACACACCGGTGTCAATGTGTTCTTTTTTCCATTTCCAGGAGTGTATATTGTGAAAAGCAATGGTCCCATTACACTCCCGTGGCATGCCAGAGGTTACTTTAACGTCTGTAGACGTCTCTCCATTGAGAACAACATGCTGTGTTCTGTTTGCTAAAACTTTTCAATCCAGCCACACAGCTGGTCTGATATTCCTTAGGCTCTTACTTTGTTTCTCAGGCGACAGTGGGGAACTGTGCTGGCCGGTGTGGCCGTGCGGTTCTAGCCGCTTCAGTCTGGAACCGCGTGACCGCTACAGTCGCAGGTTCGAATCCTGCCTCGGGCATGGATGTGTGTGATGTCCTTAGGTTAGTTAGGTTTAGTGCGGAACCGTATCGAACGCCTTCCGGACGTCACAGAAAATGTCATCTACATGGGAGCCTGTATCTAATATTTTCTGGGTCTCATGAACAAATAAAGCGAGTTGGGTCTCTCACGATCGCTGTTTCCGGAATCCATGTTGATTCCTACAGAGTAGATTCTGGGTTTCCGAAATGACATGATGCGCGAGCAAAAAACATGTTTTAAAATTCTACAACAGATCGATGTCAGAGATATAGGCCTATAGTTTTTCGCATCGCTCGACGACCCTTCTTGAAAACTGGGCCTACCTGTGCTCTTTTCCAATCATTTGGGACCTTCCGTTCCTCTTGAGACTTGCGGTACACGGCTGTTAGAAGGGGGCAAGTTCTTTCGCGTACTCTGTGTGGAATCGAATTGGTATCCCGTCAGGTCCAGTGGACTTTCCTTTGTTGAGTGATTTCAGTTGCTTTTCTGTTCCGTGGACACTTATTTCGATGTCAGCCATTTTTTCATTCGTGCGAGGATTTAGAGAAGGAACTGCAGTGCGGTCTTCCTCTGTGAAACAGCTTTGGAAAAAGGTGATTAGTATTTCAGCCTTACGAGTGTCATCCTCTGTTTCAATGCCATCATCATCCCAGAGTGTCTAGATATGCTGTTTCGATCCACTTACTGATTTAACGTAAGATCAGAACTTCCTAGGATTTTCTGTCAAGTCGGTATATATAATTTTACTTTCGAATTCACTGAACGCTACACACATAGCCCTCCTTACGCTAACTTTGATATCGTTTAGTTCCTGTTTGTCTGAGAGGTTTTGGCTGCGTTTAAACTTGCAGTGAAGCTCTCTTTGCTTTCGCAGTAGTTACCTAACTACATTCCTGGAAATTGAAAAAAGAACACATTGACACCGGTGTGTCAGACCCACCATACTTGCTCCGGACACTGCGAGAGGGCTGTACAAGCAATGATCACACGCACGGCACAGCGGACACACCAGGAACCGCGGTGTTGGCCGTAGAATGGCGCTAGCTGCGCAGCATTTGTGCACCGCCGCCGTCAGTGTCAGCCAGTTTGCCGTGGCACACGGAGCTCCATCGCACTCTTTAACACTGGTAGCATGCCGCGACAGCGTGGACGTGAACCGTATGTGCAGTTGACGGACTTTGAGCGAGGGCGTATAGTGGGCATGCGGGAGGCCGGGTGGACGTACCGCTGAATTGCTCAACACGTGGGGCGTGAGGTCTCCACAGTACATCGATGTTGTCGCCAGTGGTCGGCGGAAGGTGCACGTGCCCGTCGACCTGGGACCGCACCGCAGCGACGCACGGATGCACGCCAAGACCGTAGGATCCTACGCGGTGCCGTAGGGGACCGCACCGCCACTTCCCAGCAAATTAGGGACACTGTTGCTCCTGGGGTATCGGCGAGGACCATTCGCAACCGTTTCCATGAAGCTGGGCTACGGTCCCGCACACCGTTAGGCCGTCTTCCGCTCACGCCCCAACATCGTGCAGCCCGCCTCCAGTGGTGTCGCGACAGGCGTGAATGGAGGGACGAATGGAGACGTGTCGTCTTCAGCGATGAGAGTCGCTTCTGCCTTGGTGCCAATGATGGTCGTATGCGTGTTTGGCGCCGTGCAGGTGAGCGCCAAAATCAGGACTGCATACGACCGAGGCACACAGGGCCAACACCCGGCATCATGGTGTGGGGAGCGATCTCCTACACTGGCCGTACACCACTGGTGATCGTCGAGGGGACACTGAATAGTGCACGGTACATCCAAACCGTCATCGAACCCATCGTTCTACCATTCCTAGACCGGCAAGGGAACTTGCTGTTCCAACAGGACAATGCACGTCCGCATGTATCCCGTGCCACCCAACGTGCTCTAGAAGGTGTAAGTCAACTACCCTGGCCAGCAAGATCTCCGGTTCTGTCCCCCATTGAGCATGTTTGGGACTGGATGAAGCGTCGTCTCACGCGGTCTGCACGTCCAGCACGAACGCTGGTCCAACTGAGGCGCCAGGTGGAAATGGCATGGCAAGCCGTTCCACAGGACTACATCCAGCATCTCTACGATCGTCTCCATGGGAGAATAGCAGCCTGTATTGCTGCGAAAGGTGGATATACACTGTACTAGTGCCGACATTGTGCATGCTCTGTTGCCTGTGTCTATGTGCCTGTGGTTCTGTCAGTGTGATCATGTAATGTATCTGACCCCAGGAATGTGTCAATAAAGTTTCCCCTTCCTGGGACAATGAATTCACGGTGTTCTTATTTCAATTTCCAGGAGTGTATTTTGTTGAACCACGGTGGGTTTTTCCGTCCCTCACAGTTTTACTCGGCACGTACCTGATGCTACAACGGCCTTATGATCACTGATTCCCTGTTCTGCGCTTACAGAGTCGAAAAGTTCTGGTCTGTTTGTTATCAGTAGGTCCAAGCTGTTATCACCACGAGTCGGTTCTCTGTTTAATTGCTCGACGTAATTTTCGGATAGTGCACTCAGTATAATGTCACTCGATGCTCTGTCCCTACCACCCGTCCTAAACATCAGAGTGTCCCAGTCTATATCTGGTAAGGCTATAACATGCTGAGGAAATTTATGTGAAATGTATTCCAGATTTTCTCTCAGTTGTTCTGACACTAATGCTGCTGAGTGGGGAGATCGGTAAAAGGAGCCAATTATTAGCCTACCTCGGTTGTTAAGCATAACCTCCACCCATAATAATTCACAGGAACTATCCACTTCTATTTCACTACAGGATAAACTACTACTAACAGCGACAAACACGCCACCACCGGTTGCATACACTCTATCCTTTCTGAACACCGTCTGTGCCTTTGTAGAAGTTTCGGCAGAATTTATCTCTGGCTTCAGCCAGCTTTCCGTACCTATAACGATGTCAGCTTCGGTGCTTTCTATCAGCGCTTGAAGTTCCGGTACTTTAGCAACGCAGCTTCGACAGTTTACAATTACAATACCGATTGCTGCTTGGTCCCTGCATGTCCTGATTTTGCCCCGCACCCTTTGAGGGTGTACGGAGTCCCTTTAACTGAATAGCTTTTTATGCTTCCTCGGTGACCACTGTTTCAGGCCGTGGGTTTATATGTACAAATGAATGTCTGAATTCTGCACCGCATCCCACTCAGGGAGAAAAGCAGAAGTCGGTATAGCCCTAGCGTCGAGATCCACTCTCTCATCCAACTCTCTCTGTGGCGTCGATGGGCCACCTCCTTTAATTTGTATCGACTCTGTCATGACACCGATCAATCCTGGATGTGCTACAGGTGTGTAGCCTGACGTCTCCAGTGTTCAAAGTGGTCGTCCGTTTGCCATGACGGTCGACCGTGTCACCTCAGAGTAACTGAGGGGGAGGGCCGTTATCGTAGGGGGAGGTGCCATTTCATCTAGCGGGATTTGTCTAAGCTGATGTTGAATACACGCCGAACGTACATGGCCCTCCTGGCCGCAACCTGAACAAGTATGTGGCTGTCCATCGTACATCACGACTGCTCGACATCCACCTATGACTAGGTAGGATGGTACCTGCTTTGTCAGTGCGGTTTTAGCTTGTTGCACGCTGTTGAGGACCGGGTACATCTCGAAGGCGTTCCATGTTTCAGCCACGTGGCTAATTACTGTCCCATATGGTCGGAAGGCCGCGGTGACTAGGTCCGGCGGCACTTCGAACGGGAGTTCGAAGAGTCGTAGTGTGCATAATCCTAGCCCTGCATGGTCAGTGGTAACCGTTATGATGTGGTAGCACACTGCGCCTTGTACACGTCCACCGCGGCGCTGGGGGTCACAGTTCCAAGCTACGACACCTGAAGATGAGCTTATAAGAGCCCGAAACCGGTCGTGTGATAATAAACCTCTGGCCCAGTTTTATAGGCTTGCGACGTGGTGTCTATCATACGATTTTGAAGCTGTTGAAGGGGTGCAATCTGCAACATGGGTTCCCATTGTCTCCTCAGCGGGGCTACCTCCCTACAGTCGTCCAACATATTCAGTCATTTGAGTGGGTGGGTGCCACCATAGCGTCCCTCACACTCTGTGTGTGAGCCCCTTCGTTGTCGTTATCTTGGTCGCCCTTTTGGAACCACAACCCCTCCCTTATCTGTGTTGTCACGTGATGTCCATAGCGCCTCTGCCACAAACTGTTGGAATCTGGAAGAATGTACAGGATCTGCTGGGGAAGAGTCATCTGAAACCACACAGTCTGCGTCATCGTGGTGTTGCAGCTCTTGTGACAAGGCTCCGAGATGTTATAATCATCATTGATTTCAAATGACAGGTAAAGGACGTCGTGTTGACCGAGTCGGCGCTTTCTACGTCATTTCGGCGCGTTGCTTCTACGAAAGTATCTCGACGTCCTTTTTGAGTGCACACTCGTCGAATTGGAATTCGTTGCGTGTGACGGCCTGCATCTCTACAACTGCATCCTGCTCCAGCCTTCCTTTGGTCGCAACCTGTACTAGCGGTATTGATCGTGTGTAATTGCAATCGGTGTCTCCTCGACCTATCCAACGACATTGCCGCCACTTGCTGGGTCGGCGGATCGAGAGAAGGCTTTGGCATCGGTGTCGGCGTTTGCCGCAGTGTCACCACGCGTATCAGTGGAAGGGACATGGTCACATCTGTAACTTGTTGGTCGCCCCTTGGCAATTGCGTCAATCTCCCCTGGAGGCATTCCGACCGAATATGGCCCTCACAGCCACACCCGGAACAGGTCATTGGCTGCCCATTGTATATCACTACGGATCTCCAGCCCCCTAAGTCCAATTATGAGGACAAATATTTTGTCAACTCAATGCGTACCTGTCAGACACAGTTATGTACTGGGTAAGTTTTGCAGTTAAGTCCATTTTCCAGCAGTGTGGATTGCGTTGGGTTGATCTGATGGAAGAGACCAAACAGCGAGGTCATCGGCCTCATCGGATTAGGAAAGGATAGGGAAGGAAGTCGGCCATGCCCTTTCGAAGGAACCATCCAGGCATTTATCTGAAGCGATTTAGGGAAATCACGGAAAACCTAAATCACAATGGCCGGACGTGCGATTGAACCGTCGTCCTCCCGAATGCGAATCCACTGTGCTAACCACTGTGCCATCTCGCTCGATAGCAGTGTGGCTGATCTCCATACCGTGTTGTCATGAAGCCTTTGTCCTCCCTTTGTTACCACTATTTGCGGTGCCTCGAAGGGTATTTCAAAGACCCATATGGTGCGGATACCTAAACCTGTTTTCTCCACTGACATCTCCTACATGACGATCTGAGTGTCGAAATTTCAGTCTTCGCTTGCCATCGTTCAGTATCTTGTCCTATGCCGCATCTGTAACCAGCTTGACGTGGACGACACTGCTCATGATCGATAAATGGATACCAATAATGTCGTGCACTTGCAAAAAGATATCTATTTCATGTGCCATAGGTCTCACATACTCGTTAGAGAACGTGAACCTGAATGTGCTGTAGCAGACGTCTATAAGAATTTATACACGTGAAGCTGTTTGTAGTAAACACAAACTCGACCCCAAGCGCGTGCAGCCAAGACTTACAGAGCGCTACCCATTGCCAAAGGCGTTCCATTGGCCATCCGGACACGCTTCCTGTCCGACCCAAATTCTCAACTTGTTACTTGCAACTAGCGCCTCTATTCGTTGTCCTCACGGCTCGTATGGTTGCGCTGCGTTCTGCAGGGGTTCGCAAATTAAGGCTTTGATTTAAATGTCTTTGAAGCTGCCAGATAAGTCGAAAAGCTATTTCCCTTCATTTACATTCCTCCTCGCGACATATCCTCGTTTTCTTTGCTATAAAGGAACATTTTCATCCTGATATTAACATATCCAGCAGACAATTCGCTTATCATCCTGTATCGCCACCAAGGCCAGTAGAAGAATGGGTCTCATAAGTCACCACCTGATACGTAAAATTCGACTGTACCACATATTTCATCCAGTGCTGCTTCGGCTTCTGTGTTCTTAATACTGTTATTCTTCATTAACCAATAATGACGAGGTAGCTTCTTTTCGACAGTCTTAGCCGTATTCAAGTCCCTTATCATTTCCTTATACTGATCGTCTACTAGAAAAACACAGTTTCTTGAAGAATTACTCCTCATTATCTGTAAATCTTTATAAAATCTGTGCGATCCTAAACCACAACATTTTGCAGTCATCTAATAAAGTCTTCAATTTAGCGAAAGTGACATTCTGACACAACTGAATTCAAAACCAACTGGACTGAAACCGTTGCAACAATGATGTTCGTGAATCTTGTAACTGTTAGATTATCTTTCTTTCACATTTGGCCTTCAGTGTAACCCGCGATCTGTTGAATGCCTAGCCAAGGTATGAAATAAGATGAATTTTTTACTGTGCCAAACGGTTTCTTGTATTTCTTGTATTGCAAGGACATTCCATAAAATGCCGATATCACATACAATAATTTCTGAATGAATCTGTAGGTCTTCAAGAGTAGTGAAGTTTAAAGCTGGTTTGTGTACTAGGCACGGATTGGTCCGGTAGTGTGGGCATTTTCCTGGAAAGAAAAGGTCTGTTCTTGTGTTGTGGTCCAATACAAAGCTTTAATCTGAAAGTTAGTTTACATGAAAGTCAGAAGCAAGCTTTCGCTTTGTACATTACGGTTGCTGGAACTGACTCACAGGTGCTGGCAAGCTGGTAAAGTTCTTCTCTTGAGAAAGTATCAAAGATTTCGCAAAAGAGACCTCGTAATATAGACGTTGAGCAAACATCGGCATTTCCTTTGTTGAGGATAGAGTTCTCTGCATTAAATGAACTGAACCCTGCGCCCTGCCGTAGTGACGATTGTGGCGTAACACTGCTTAACGAAGAGACAGCTAATCGTACTGTCTCAGAACGATCGTGGCCTTTGTCCTCCTTACGCTTGTCGGCACAAGTGTGATTAAAAAAAAAAAAAAAAAAAAAAACGGTGGGAGTCTTCTGGGAATTAGCAATCATAGTCGTAATAGATGACACCTTCACGTATTCGCTGCATGAACACTTTTGATTCGGTTTTTACGAAGATTAACTTGATGGACCACTAGTTGGAGTACGCTGGGAATAACTCTTGAGTAGAAAGATAGAGCCCAAGGCTGTATCTTTCATTGCATTGTCTTATCTGCCAACTGAAACAAAACAGTCTGCTACAGTTTCTTCTTATCTCAAGGAGCAGCTATATCCATCCTGATGCGACATTAACGATAAGCCTGCGAACGATTAGGTGTCTTCTTTCTCATGGAGTGGCTAGTCCTCACATAGTTTAACGTCTCGTCGACTTTGAGAACAGTCACTCTTTTCTGTTTAAAATAAGAAATGTTTTAAACTAGCAGGGAAAATTCGTCTTCCGTATTTATTAACACTGAGAACTGTGTGACGTCATGTGAGGGTAGTGCGTATAATGCTGGTAATGTATGCATGGCAGTCAGAGTAACTGAAATGAAGGCTGCATCAAACAATGATTGTTTCCTCTACAGATGAGACAGCTTTCAGAAACATAAAGTGTCCCTCAGGTCCACTCTAAAGCTTCTTCTTTCTACGTGTACAGAGTGTAAACGATAACTGTTTAGAACATACCAAAGAGCTACAGAGGATGTGGAGATGAGCATTATCATATGGACACGAGAGGTCTGTCAACAATCTGAAATTCGCCTGCAAAAGCCGTGTAAACCACAGCGCGTGAGTGCAGCGCGAGATTCTCAATATCTTCTCGCTCTATTACTCCACCGGCTTAGTCGACTATTTCGTTAACTTTATTAATTTAAACTTCCTGCCGGCCGAAGTGACCGTGCGGTTAAAGGCGCTGCAGTCTGGAACCGCATGACCGCTACGGTCGCAGGTTCGAATCCTGCCTCGGGAATGGATGTTTGTGATGTCATTAGGTTAGTTAGGTTCAACTAGTTCTAAGTTCTAGGGGACTAATGACCTCAGCAGTTGGGTCCCATAGTGCTCAGAGCCATTTGAACCATTTTTAAACTTCCTCATGTGGGTAATGAAGCAAGAAAAACTTTTTGTTAGAACTAAATACGTTTAAAATTCTATCTAATTGTAGCCCTTACGGACAAAATAGTTTCGTTGTGAGATGGTCAGACAAACAAAAATTTTAATCGTTAGCTTTTTTCTGTTAACAATTATAATATCATTTACACAAACGTCAATTTTACATTTGTAGGTGAAGGAACAAGGTGTTTCCAATGTTCAAGGGCGGTTTGAGCCAAAATCTCGCTCGGCGTGGACGCACTGTAGCTTACACTGAGGTGGCAATGTCATGGAGTACCTGCCTCCTAATGTCTGCCAGGAAGCTCCTAATATCGAGTCGGGCTTTCTTTTGCCCGGTGTAGTGCAGTTTCTCGACGTGGTGTGGACTCAAAAAGTCTTTGGAAGTCACCTGCAGAAGTATTGAGCCAAGCTACTTCTACAGACGTCCAGAACTGCGGAAGTGTTTCTGGTGTAGGATGTTGTGCACAAACTGACCTCTCAATTATGTCCCATAAATATTCGACGGGATTTACCTGGGCGATCCCGGTCGCCTAAGCATTCGTTCAAACTGTCTAGAATGTTCTTCAAATCAGTCGCGAGCAACTGTGGCCCGGTGACATCGTTGTTTGCGAACATAAAGTCCACGAATGGCTGCAAATGGTTTGCAAGTAGCCGAACATAACAATTTCCACCCTATGATCGGTTCATTTGGACAAGAGGACCCAGTCAATTTCGTGTGAACACAGTCCACACCATTATAGAGTCACCACTATCTCGCTCAGTGCCTTGCCGACGAATTGGGCCCGTGGCTGCATGGGATCTGTGCCAAGCTCGAACCCTATCATCAGCTCTTGTCAGCTGGGTAGCCACTCGTGTCAGTCGTCCGCTGTCATAGCTCAATAGCTTCAAATTTCGCCGCATTGCCCTAAAGGGGATGTTCGCTGTATATCACACACTGACGCAGAGGTGCTTGTCTGTTAGCACTGACAACTCTACGCGAATGCAGCTGCTCTCCGTCGTTAAGTGAAGACCGTCGGCCACTGCAACGTCCATGATGAGAGGTAATGCCTCAAATTTGGTATGCTCGGCATACTCTTGAACACTGTAGATCTCGGAATATTGAATTCTCTAACGAATTTTGAAGTGGAATGTCACATGCGACTAGTTTCAACTACCGTTACGCTTTCAAAGTCCGCTGATTCACATCGTGCTGCCATAGTCCGTGGAAACCTTTTCAAATGAATCACCTGAGTACAAAAGACAGCTCCGTCAATGCATTGCCCTTTTATACCTTGTGTACACGATGTTTCCACCATCTGCATATGTGCATATATGTCACCTCAGTGTAGGTGCTTTCTTTAGGCCAATCTGAGGCTGTTTCCCAGCTTCATTGGCCGCAAATGTCCTGCATCAATTTGTTGATTTCGACTGTTTCTACACCACTGTGGGATGTTGTAAATAGTTATCCTTTGCATCCTGTATATGCAGGGTATAACTTATTACTCGGCAAGGCGAACTTGTTACCCGGCTGTGGTAGGAACATTCCGATTCAAAGTAGAGCGCGTTGTCACCTCGCAGTGCAAGCGTGAAAAGCGATCGCTGACATAGTAATTATACATACACATTGATGGTACAGATAAATGTTTCATCAGACAGATTCCTATGATATTATGAACAATGTAATTTTTTAGAGTAATTTCACAGTTATTACCGCACAGAATTGGACTTCCAGGCTACCAATGAAAGAAGTGATCCATCTACGAGATATGAGTTTAAAAGGTGCCACAGTAAATTTTTCATGTGTGGCGAAAGAGAATTTACTTTCAAAAAAGCATACTACATTTGATCTTTTCCGAAAAACGAAGCTTAAGAATTAACTTGGCCAGTGGTTTATTCAGACGAACGGCGAATTTGCACACATTACACTCTAAGCAGGTGACAATGTGCTAAAGCCGCTCTCAAACAACAGTGCCAGACACTCGTTTTTTCTTCACTTCTTCACAATGACTGACCCGTGCTGGCCCCGGCTTATGCGTTGGATTAAACCTTGACTGTTACTCTGCGTTTGGTTTTCCGCGCTTATTGCGGTTATGCTGGGGTTCTTCCTCTTTCTACGTGTGGCAGCAGCGGTGTGTATCGATATTCGCACCTATTCTTTGGTCTGGTGCTTACACTTCGCCCGCATCTCGTGGTCGTGCGGTAGCGTTCTAGCTTCCCACGCCCGGGTTCCCGGGTTCGATTCCCGGCGGGGTCAGGGATTTTCTCTGCCTCGTGATGGCTGGGTGTTGTGTGATGTCCTTAGGTTAGTTAGGTTTAAGTAGTTCTAAGTTCTAGGGGACTGATGACCATAGATGTTAAGTCCCATAGTGCTCAGAGCCATTTGAGCCATTTTTGAGCTTACACTTCCGGCTAGCCGGTGTGCGGCAGTCCGTCGGTTGGTGTGGATCAACCAGGAAATCTCCACGCGGCGCAGTGGGCCGGGCCCGCTGGTAGTCTCTACGCAGTGTCGGAGTGTGTGGGAGCTGTTCCGATTTGCTACGGAGTTCGTGGCTCACCGACCCAGGACATCAAAGTTGAGTGATGATTTAATTACCCACATTGTGCCGTTGGTTTTCATGGTTGGCTGTTGGGGGTATTCCCCTGAGCAATAGCGAGTGTTCGAGTTCGCGATGGTTTGGCCACCATCCGGTGGAGTTCAACTGTATTTTGCTTATTTGAAGTTCAAGTGCACAAGCGTAAGCCGTTAGCGTTCCAGTTACCTGCCCTGGCTGCTGACGTAAAATTCAGGCAGTTTCCTTTCCTCACCATGTTGTTTCTGTCCAACACACGTGTGTAGTTTTGACAGCTTATGCATACTTGGTTGTGGGCGGCTACGCCTTTTACGTTTTGGCTTTGGAGTTCCTTGTGCACTGGTCGGGTGGAAAGCAAGTCGTCTTGCCGGCGGACCGGATATAGTTGGGCCGACTACCTGTCTCCCCTAAGCGAACGTTAATATTTCATGTGCAGACCGTCCACCGGAAACTTCTGAGCGCCACTGGCTGTACTGTCTTTTCTTATTGGTGTTTCATTGTGTATTTTAATGACTTATAGCCGATGGTTTGAATATCTATGCTTTTAGTTGGGTTTTAAATAATGGCCGCCCGGAGTAGCCGGTCGCCGGTCGCAGGTTCGAATCCTGCCTCGGGCATGGATGTGTGTGATGCCCTTAGGTTAGTTAGGTTTAAGTAGTTCTAAGTTCTAGGGGACTGATGACCTTAGAAGTTAAGTCCCATAGTGCTCAGAACCATTTGAACCATTTTAAATAATGGGCCTTCAGCTGCTTTAAAATTTAAATTCCTTACTTGTTAAATCTTAGACTGTTTGGGCCTTCAGCCTGTGTAAAATATTAATTAAAGATAAAGCTTTGGGCCTTCTGCCTACTAAAAATTAATTGATTTAAGCAATCGGCCTTCACCCATTTTTAAATTACAGTTCTTGTCTTTCAAGTATCAGACTGTGTGGGGCCTTCAGCCGAATTGAAGATAAGGCCTTCTACCGTGTGTTCTATTTTTTAAATTAATTTTACCTGCAGTCTTAAATCATTGGCCTTCATCCATCTTTAAATTAAACTTGTTTGCTTTTCAAGTGAGGCCTTCTGCCTTTTAAATATTCTGTTTCGAGTCTGAATTTTAAGTTAATGGCTTCAGCCGTTTATAAATTCAAGTGGTTGTGCCCTTAAGGCATAAGGTAGTGTGGCCTATTCAGCCGATAACTAAGTTCAAAAATTTTTGCTGTGTTATTTGGACAACTAAATAAAGATATATGTGTTTGAGTGTAACTGACAGCCCAGTTTTGGCCCCTTTCCACAATTCCAACTACCTGTTCTGTCCTGCGAATTTAAGCAGGGCGTCTCAATGACCATAACAGGAAAACTTCGGACTGTCATGTAGAAATTCTCAGGAATCAATTAAAAGTACATACAGACAAGGAAAGACCAATTTTTGACATTAATTGAGGAGCGGAGCACCAACCTTCTCCTCTTTATTCCAGTGACAAAATTTTCCAAGAAAATGGTTCTCCTCTTATTACCTCTAAAACATTTAGAACTGAATCCTGTATTACTAGTCTACAATCTTGTAAAGAAAGATACCCATAGTCGTAATATGTCAAGCATCTCGTACCCTGACCTGAAAAACTATCGACTGACGTTTTTGTTGCTAATGAACAAGTGTCGTGGTGTCTCCCGGCCTCGTGAATGCTTTTCGACGTAAAGCTACTTCGAAGCCTTGTGCTTCAGTTTCGCTGCTATATTCAAACGGCTTATTAGTTAGCCTGACAAGGCTGACTGGATTTCTTTCAACCCTGTACATCTGAGATAAAAGTGAGAGATAAATGGTTATTAGTGAGTGAATGGTTATTGGGAAAGTGATTTACAAGCAGAAACTGGGGGAAGTTAGCCAATGTGGAACTCCGCAACTGCTGTAAGTTCCGTGTGCCACAAAATTTTGCTGGGTCACCATTCAATTTAATTAAAATTTGGAAAATTTAATATTAGAACTGAATTAATCACTGATTTGGTACACATAACTAACGTGTTAACATTAATAAAAATTTCCAAGTGAATATATGGAATGGGCATATGCGAATAATTTAACTACAAACGTTAAATCAAATAATTCAGAGCAAGCAGGAGCTTAAGCCTCAACGAAAAGAATAAGATAACCAGACAAAAGTTTAAAAATATAAGGCCTGTCTTTTGCGCTTCAGAAACGCCAGGTGGGGTGTATTAAAAATAATCTTACAAAAGGGGAGGAGTTTGTCTGAGAAACAGTCATCTCAGTTTAACATAGGTTTATTAAAATAAACATCATATTAAAAACTAACATTGCAATTATAAATTATGAACTGTCGTTGCCTGTTATTAAATTAATTAACTCACTTATATTATTATTGTATTGAGTATTGAAGCACATTGCGGTGATAAACGAAAAGGAAATCTTAAGCGTTCATGGGAAAAGCTCACAGAAACTTACACGATTCACAAACACAAAAATAAAAACAAAAAACAATTTTGCCCATCACAACAAGTCAAATGCTAAGAGATTCTTCCCTACGGCTATGATCGAATTATTGCGAATACGAATACTATGGAACATTTCCCACAGAAATTTATCTGCATCATCTTGCACATAAACCTAGGTCTACCTCGACAAGGGTAGCCCTACACATCTCTGGTGACCAACCATTTTATGCAAGACTTCGAGGAGAGAGCAGTTGACCCACTGGCCCATATATCAATTCTAATTTGAAGATATGTGTGAGGCGTGGCGCCCTTGCACCACGAATGTGGTGATATTACAGTGGCAAACAGCTCCATACATATAATGAGTTACGGCTATCTCATGACAGGTGAGTTTTCGAAGCTAGCTGTAAGTAGCAATGGCTGGGGCCGAATGGAGTTGCAATCATACAGACTATGAAATACTAAGCCATCAAAACAGTATCTTATAGAAACTAAAAGCTATCTTCTGAAAATAATGTGACTTGTATGAATTACTAAAACTAAGCTTAACTCCACCCGAACAGGCCATGAAGGCCCAACGGGACCAGCCGGCCGCCATGTCATCCTCAGCCCATAGGCTTCACTGGATGCGGATATGCAGGGGCATGTGGTCAGCACACCGCTCTCCCAGCCTTGTGTCAGTTCACCAGATCAGAGCCACTACCTCTCAGTCAAGTAGCTCCAGTTTGCCTCACATGGGCTGAGTGCACCCCGCTTGCCAACAGTGCTCGGCAGACCAGATGGTCACCCATCCAAGTGCTAGCCTAGCCCGACAGCGCTTAACTACGGTAATCTGATGGGAACTGGTGTTACCACTGCAGTAAGGCCGTTGGCTTGTACGAATTACTGCAAATTTAATATTAGTTATTAGCATTAATGAAGTTGTACATGAGAAGTAAGATGATAAATGAATATTGTTGTAGTCATTAACTGTTATAATTGTGTCTGTTCAGAAAGAGAGTGAATCATATATATAATACGCTAGATTATGGTACTGGGGAAACAACAAATATGCTCAAGTAATTTAGTAAGATAAAGAAGGAATTGTATTGATATATAGGGTTTTATAAATTTGTTCTTTTAATAAATTGCTTCGAAAAGAGAGTAATTTGTTATCGATCTAATTTAAAAGATGTGGGATAGCGACGTGTAATACTGACAGATCATTAGTTACGATATTTCTCATCCAATCAGACGACAGCACGTTCGTGCATTTTTTGAGCGAATGAATTGATTTGTGGAGTTTAGAAGGATTCTGAGCTTAGTGGTCAGGATGGTAGGACATGTGTATTAGGAGCTCTGAAGAATGATTTTAAATTTGCAGGATTATGAGTAAACCCGACAAAGAAATGTCGCAAAATAACCGCAGACGAGTGAAGACGAACGCATGAAATCGTTTTTTTCCCTCTGTAAACTGTGATTTTTTTAATTAATTAAAATCACTGTGGCATGTTATACAATTCATGACTGAGAACTGAACGTTCGAAGAGTCTGGTTTAGATAACAGCGAGTATTCAACAGAACATACGTTTGTAAACTTTTCTGTAACAGGATTGCATGTGAATATCGGAATTGTAACTTGGCGGTGTATTGTATAAAACATGTAGTTAGGTATCGAAGTTTTCACTCAGAAACTATCTCTCTTTTAAGAGCTGATTTATCATGAAAGTAAAATGAAAAATATTAGTTACGCCCTGTAGATACATATAACAAAACTGCTTCTGCTAAAATTCACTCAGTCGAGAAACGTTATTCGTTTTCTGACTGTGCAGGCGGGCGGACTGCATTGCAAAAGAAGATATCACCAAAGTGAGTCGATAGTTTTCAAATGGCTGAAGAAAGCCGCGTCGTTACTTATGGTCGATACTTTCTTAGTGTGGCGTCATGGAGAAGAGACACTAATGGAGCTTTTCCGTCATCTCAACTCAATTCATATGAACATCAGAACCAGTATGGAATTAGAGAAAGATCGCATTTTTGGCTAGATAGAAGAATGATAGCTCTCTGGGGCATTCATTCATCATAAGCCCAAACATATCAATCTGTATTTACAGTCTCGACCTGTCATCACCCGTCGCAACCTATGAGTGTGCTTAAAACAATTGTACACAGAGCTCACATGGTCTCAGATGCATATAATTTGTCTATAGAGCTCGTCTACCTAAAAACAGTGTTCATGGAAAATATTCAAACCACCAAACTAATGGGGCACTATTAGATAAAATCAAGAACCAGAAGTAGATAAGGAAGAGAGCACGCTGGAAATGTCTCTAGCTTTTCTTCTCTTTGTTGGCAATGTGTCATTTAAAATGGCAGAAATCCTTTGGAATTTTAATGTGAAAATGATTTTATGCCCGCCATTTGAGACTGCCGATATGCTGGGACCAGTGAAGGAGAATTAAGTATTGTGGGAAAATGGAGTTTACAAAGCACCCAGTAAGTGTGGTACGACTTTTATAGGCCAGACCATGTGCACCATGGAAGAACGCTGTACTGAAGATCAATGCTGCACACGCCTTTGGCAACCAAGAGTCTGCAATTGCCGAACATTGCATCTCCATTGGACATTCAATAGCGTA
This sequence comes from Schistocerca americana, assembly GCF_021461395.2. Lineage (NCBI taxonomy): Eukaryota > Metazoa > Arthropoda > Insecta > Orthoptera > Acrididae > Schistocerca > Schistocerca americana. The sequence goes on from NC_060122.1 coordinate 674,155,601, forward strand.
TGGTAAAACAATAATTTTGGTAACAGCAACATCGTTTTGGCACTTAATTATTAAAAAATCCGTTGAAATAGGATTTGGACGTATGCGTGAAATATTTCCAGCGCGCTATATATTGCGTAACGGAGGACGTCTACGTCAGTCTTCGGCGGATCATCTGAGGATGACTGGTAGGTGCCCAGGCGACATATCGTGGTGTGCCGCTGACGACGAGCGGCTACAAGGCCGAAATTTCTTGGTACATACCATACATTTTCTTGGTTTCAGTTCTCTCGATACGCCATCAAGTAAACCTTGAACTGTGGCTGGGGCATTCTTTAATCCAAACAGAATACGATGATACTGGTACTGATCAAACGCAAATGTTATTTTCGTCTAGATCTCCGGTGCTACTTTTAGCTAGTGATAGCCACTACACAGATCGATGATGGAAAAATATCTACACTCTTCCTAACTTTCTAAGGTTTCTGCTAGATTTGGAACTGGATTTGAATGAATAATTGTACGACTTTCGTGGTACCTATAATCGCTACCTCAGTTCTGTCTGTTCTTTTCTTTTGTACGGTCACTACCGGTGCACGCAGATGCTAGTTGCAAGATGCGACCATTGGAAGGGCATGAGTTAAGTTGGTTCTGTGTCAGGAGGCACTCTCCCACATCGCTCCTTGCCAGTTTTCCTCGGAAGGGTGGTAGTGACCTACAGGGTGGTTCATTGATAGTGACCGGGCCAAATATCTCACGAAATAAGCATCAAACGAAACAACTACAAAGAACGAAACTCGTCTAGCTTGAAGGGGAAAACCAGATGGCGCTATGGTTGTCCCGCTAGATGGCGCTGCCATAGGTCAAACGGATATCAACTGAATTTTTTTAAAAATGGGAACCCCCTTTTTTTATTACGAATTCATGTAGTACGTAAGGAAATATCAATGTTTTAGTTGATCAACTTTTTTCACTTTGTGATAGATGGCGCTGTAATAGTCACAAAAGTATAAGTACGTGGTATCACGTAACATTCCGCCAGTGCGGACGGTATTTGCTTCGTGATACATTACCCGTGTTAAAATGGACCGTTTACCAATTGCGGAAAAGGTCGACATCGTGTTGATATATGGCTATTGTGATCAAAATGCCCAACGGGCCTGTGTTATGTATGCTGCTCGGTATCCTGGACGACATCATCCAAGTGTCCGGACCGTTCGACGGATAGTTACGGAATTTAAGGAAACAGGAAGTGTTCAGCCACATGTGTAACGTCAACCACGACCTGCAACAAATGATGATGCCCAAGTAGGTGTTTTAGTTGCTGTCGCGGCTAATCTGCACATCATTAGCAGACAAATCTTGTGAGGATCGGGAAACTCAAAAACGTCGGTGTTGAGAATGCTACATCAACATCGATTGTATCCGTACCATATTTATATGCACCAGGAATTGTATGGCGACGACATTGAACGTCGTGTACAGATCTGGCAATGGCACAAGAGAAATTACGGGACGATGACAGATTTTTTGCACGCTTTCTATTTAGCAATGAAGCGTCATTCACCATCAGCGGTAACATAAACCGGCATAATATGCACTGCTGGGCAACGAAATATCCACGATGGCTGCGACGAGTGGAACATCGGCGACCTTGGCAGGTTAATGTATGGTGCGGCATTATGGGAGGAAGGATAGTTGGCCCCCACTTTATCGATGGCAATCTAAATGGTGCAATGTATGCTGATTTCCTTTGTAATGTTCTACCGATGTTACTACAAGATGTTTCACTGCATGACAGAATGGCGATGTACTTGCAACATGATGGATGTCCGGCACATAGCTGGCGTGCGGTTGAAGCGGTACTGAAAAGCATATTTCATGACAGGTGGATTGTTCGTCGAGGCACCATACCATGGCCCGCACGTTCACCGCCTCTGACGTCACCGGATTTCTTTCTGAGGGGAAAGTTGAAGGATATTTGCTATCGTGATCCACCGACAACGCCTGACAGCATGCGTCAGCGCATTGTCAATGCATGTGCGAACATTACGGAAGGCGAACTACTCGCTGTTGAGAGGAATGTCGTTACACTTATTTCCAAATGCACTGAGCTTGACGGACATCATTTTGAGCAATTATCTCATTAATGTGGTATTTACAGGCAATCATGCTGTAACAGCATGCGTTCTCATAAATGATAAGTATCACATAGGAACAACCGAAAGAAAATGTTCAAACGTACCTCCGTTCTGTATTTTAATTTAAAAAGTCTACCTGTTACCAACTGCTCGTCTAAAATTGTGAGCCAGCTGTCACAAAGCGAAAACAGTGGTCCAACTAAAGCATTTATATTTCTTCACGTACTACACGAATATGTAATAAAATGGGGGTTCCTATTTTAAAAAAAACGCAGTTGATATCCGTTTGACCTATGGCAGCGCCATCTAGCGGGCCAACAATAGCACCATCTGGTTTCCCCCTTCAAGCTAGACAAGTTTTCGTTCTTTGTACTTTTTTCGTTTGAGACTTATTTCGTGAGATATTTGGCCCAGTCCCGATCAATGGACCACCCTGTATAGTTGTAGGTAGGCACAGTGAAAGAAGATCCAGAATTAGTTATTTATTTCCATAAAAATACGATTAGCATCTTGACTTGCGATGAGCATCGTGTGCCATTGCCCACTGAGGAGTCGCGTCGAAAGCAGCTTCAGCCCGCTCGCGGCAGCTGACACCATGCACTTTGTTCCGGCCAGCTGCCACACTGGCGGTTCGCCGCCTTCGGCGGCCCCGGCTCTGGCTGGACCGCGACGACGCTGCAGTGAGTAATGGCGGCGCGGGTATTGAATTGACACACGTCCACTTGCGAGGTACTCTGTCCCCTCCCACTCGTCATCCTTCATCGTCATCCGTCGAACCCCGATGACGGTTGACATGTGGCCGTGTAGTTCGACGATATTGGCCTGCCGTCCAGTAGGCGATATTCAGTCCGCCGAAATGTCAGGAACACTGATGTGCTGATCCTAGTGGAACAGGAAGACCTCCAGATCCTCCCATTAGCAGCACAGGCAGACTGGAGTGTTCAAATCTGCTACTGGTTATTATAGCGATCTAGTCATCTCTCCCAGTAGCTGCTGTTTCAGTCCGTAGCGTGCAGGAAAATTACATCAGACTTGTGCCAGACGTCACTTCGCTACACTCACGGAATCGACTGCCTTGTGAGCTAAACTGCTAGGGTATTTATGGAGCGAAGTAGTAGTTAATGTTTGTCCGGCGTCATTCGTCATAACCACACAGGGCTTGCTATTACATAGGTACCAGAGTTTCCCTTCTGCTCTGCTTGCTTAACGAGTTTTTTGTAACAAAGAACTGATTCGTAAGAGCCTTTCTTTCTTCGCATACGAAACTGACGACACCATGGTTGCATAGTCCAACTACATTCTGCTGAAGTGTGCTGCCTGGCTCGCCAGAAACGCTGATGTGTTTTGCCCTGACCCAGTCTCGGTGGCAGAATGTTTTCATTGCCGCCGCCACGTTTCGAGATTGCTGTAATTTAGAGAGACAACTTCGCTCTGGCCTATACAAGGTTCGCATGCGACACTGGTGCTTATGTCACTGGTACTGTCCCATAACTCTTAAATAATGAGCTCTTGCATGAGCAGCTGTAGGTGACGAGATATATGACATACCGCTGCACTAAACCTTTCCTCAGCACTTCACGTTTTTAAGTATTTCATAGGTTATCACGGTACACTAGGTATGCTTTAGTGCATAACAGAAAAATTAGATGAATTGTAAAACCGAAACTGGTACTTTTATGTTGTCTGATGGTGTTTTATGCTGTTGTTGTTGTTGTGGTCTTCAGTCCAGAGACTGGTTTGATGCAGCCCTCCATACTACTCTATCCTGTGAAAGTTTCTTCATCTCCCAGTACTTACTGCAACCTACATCCTTCTGAATCTGCTTAGTGTATTCATCTCTTAGTCTCCGTCTACGATTTTTACCCTCCACGCTGACCTCCAATAGTAAACTGGTGATCCTTGACACCTCAGGATGTGTCCTACCAACCGATCCCTTCCTCTAGTCAAGTTGTGCCACAAATTCCTCTTCTTCACAATTCTATTCAGCATCTCCTCATTAGTTACGTGATCTACCCGTCTAATCTTCAGCATTCTTCTGTAGCACCACTTTCCGAAACCTTCTATTCTCTTCTCCATGTTTCACTTCCATACATGGCTACACTCCATACAAATACATTCAGATAAGACTTCCTGACACCTAAATCTATACTCGATGTTATCAAACTTCTTTTCTTCAGAAACACTTTCCTTTCCATAGCCAGTCTACATTTTATATCCTCTCCGCTTCGACCATCATCATCTGATCACCTAATTTAATTCGACTTCATTCCATTATCCTCGTTTTGCTTTAGTTGATGTTCATCTTATATCCTCCTTTCAAGACACAGTCCATTCCATTTAACTGCTCTTCCAGGTCTTTTGGTGTCTCTGACAGAGTTACAGCGTTGTCGGGAAGCCTCAAGGTTTTTATTTCTTCTCCATGGATTTCAGTTCCTACTACTTTTTTTTTTCTTTTCTTTACTGATTGCTCAATATACAGATTGAATAACATCGTGGTTAGGCTACAACCCTGTCTCACTCCCTTCCCAACCACTGTTTCCCTTTCATGCCCCTCGACTCTCGTAACTGCCACCGGGTTTCTGTACAAATTGTAAATAGCCTTTCGCTCCCTGTATTTTATCCCTGCCACCTTCAGAATTTAAAACAGTGTATTCCAGTCAACATTTTCAAAAGCTTTCTCTAAGTCTACAAATTCTAGAAACGTAGGTTTGCCTTTCCCTAATCTATCTTCTAAGATAAGTTGTAGGGTCAGTATTGCCTCACGTGTTCCAACAGTTCTATGGAATCCAAACTGATCTTCCCCGAGGTCGGCTTCTACCAGTTTCTCCATTCGTCTGTAAAGAATTCGTGTTAGTATTTTGTAGCTGTGACTTATTAAACTGATAGTTCGATAATTTTCACACCTGTCAACACTTGCTTTCTTTGGGATTGGAACTATTACAGTCTTCTTGAAGTCTGAGGGTATATCGCCTTTGTCATACATCTGCTCACCAGATGGTAGAGTTTTGCAATGGCAGGCTCTCCCAAGGCTGTCAGCAGTTTAAATCGATTGTTGTCTACTCCTGGGGCCTTGTTTCGATTTATGTCTTTCAGTGCTCTGTCAAACGCTTCACGTAGTATCATATCTCCCGTTTCATCTTCGTATATGTCCACTTTCATCTACATAATATTGCCCTCAAGTGCATCGCTCTTGTTTAGATCCTCTGTATACTTCTTCCACCTTTCTGCCTTCCATTCTTTGCTTAGAAATTGTTTTCCATCTGGGCTCTTGATATTCATACAAGCGGCTCGCTTCTCTCCAGAGGTCTCTTTAATTGTCCTGTAGGCAGTATCTATCTTACCTATCTTACCCGTTGAGATATATGCCTCTACATCCTTACATTTGTCCTCTAGCCATCCCTGCTTAGCCATTTTGCACTTACTGTCGATCTAATTTTTGAGGCGTTTGTATTCCTTTTTGCCTGCTTCATTTACTGTATTTTTATACTTCCTCGTTTCATCAATTGAATTCAATATCTCTATATCTCTTCTGTTACCCAAAGATTTCTACTAGACCTCGTCTTTTTACCTACCTGATCCATTGCTGCCTTCACTATTTCAACTCTCAAAGCTACCCATTCCTCTTCTACTGTATTTCTTTCCCCCGTTCTTGTCAATCGTTCCTTAATGCTCCCTCTGAAACTCTCCACTACCTCTGGTTATTTCAGTTTATCCAGGTCCCATCTCCTTGAATTACTACCTTTTTACAGTTTCTTCAGTTTTAATCTACAGTTCATAACCAATAGATTGTGGTCAGAGTCCACATCTGCTCCTGGCAATGTCTTACCATTTAAAACCTGGTTTCTAAATCTCTGTCTTACCGTTATATAATCTATCTGAAACTTTTCAATGTCTCCAGGCCACTTCCACGTATATAACCTTCTTTCATGATTCTTAAACCAAGTGATAGCTATGATTTAAGTTATGCTCTGTGCAAAATTCTACGAGACGGCTTCCTCTTTCATTCCTTTCCCCGTTCCATATTCACCTACTACTTTTCCTTCTCTTCCTTTTCCAACTATTGAATTCCAGTCCCGAATGACTATTAAATTTTCTTCTCCCTTCACTATCTGAATAATTCCTTTTATCTCTTCACACGTTTCTTCAGTCTCTTAGTCATCTGCGGAGCTAGTTGGCATATATACTTGTACTACCGTGGCAGCCGTGGGACTCGAGTCTATCTTTGCTACAATAAAGCGTTCACTATGCTGTTCGTAGTAGCTTACCCGCGCTCCTATTTTTTTATTCATTATTAAACCTACTCTTGCATTACCCCTGTTTGATTTTGTATTTGTAACTCTGTATTCACCTGACCAGAAGTCTTGTTCCTCCTGCCACCGAACTTCACTAGTCCCCACTATATCTATCTTAAATCTATCCATTTCACTTTTCAAATTTTCTAACCTACCTGCGCGGTTAAGGAATCTGACATTCCACGCTCCGATCCGTAGAATGCCAGTTTCGTTTCTCCTGCTAACGACGTCCTCCTGAGTAGTACCCTCCCGGAGATCCGAATGGGGGACTATTTTACCTGCGGAATATTTTACCCAAGAGGACGCCATCATCATCTATTAAAGCTAATTTGGCCACACGTGATGTCCTCTGAACAACAATTCAGCTTCGTGGCTGTCAACAGGTTGTACACTGCTGTCAACACTTCCTCGTATGACTTTCACGAGAAAGCACTCATGTCTACGATGAGTATCGATAAAGCGGATGAGGATCAGCCCCGTTGCAGAGCCTCTAACAACTATGCTTCTACAGCAGTAACCATCAGTCGTCCTGATTTACTAATTGTAGAGCCTGTATCTAACCGTGTGGCGATTACAATAGGACAAACATAGGGTATACATAATGTTAGCAATTGTGCAACAACTATAACACTATTGAGTCTTTTTAATTAAGAGACAACCAGGCGCACTCTTTGCATTCTCTGAATGCCCAAATCTCCTAAACTTAAAGCACGTGATAGGTGCCAGATGAGGACAGGGAGCACTATGCTCCAGCAAATTACATGCTTTAAGTTTGACTGGGTGGATGTCTCCTTAATGTTTCCTCTAAACTTGTCCAAATCTATACCTGAGTCACCTTGCACAAAACAAACTTTGAGCCCCATTCGATAGTCTAACTGACCAGACGTCTTTACCCACTTGAACAGAAAACAGTCATAACAGTTTGTTGTCACTCACGAAGCTGCGATGATGAAGATGCATGCATACTCACAACATCGCTCGACGTCGCTGTCTCATATGTCACCAGATGGTTTTGCTAGCACATCTCTGGCGTCAGTTGTTATAGGCAGGCTGTCCTGTAAACGTCAGTATGGTCTAATAGTCACTGACACTGTAAATTGTCAGGGTGACGCCTCAAGATGGTGAGCAGGGCGATGGTGCGAAGCACGAGTTCCGTGACAGCCGTAAAATCAGAAATGAGTGACATAGATGTCGTACTCGTTTTAGCAAGAACTTGCCGAGTAGCCACTGATAGCATATCGAAGTTGTGTGTCGACCACGCGTGACAGAGCGGCGCTTAGGCACCACACAGACGCCAGACGTCTGCAACGCAGCCTCGGCAGAGTTGCTACGTCGGCAGCTTGCAAATGCTTTGCTACATCAAGGATTCCATTGACAACAAGATAAGAAAGCGCGACAAATCTAACAATCACAGCAGTAAGTCCGTTTGAACGATTGCCGTTCGTTTCTGATCTGCTTCTCTTCATATAGTTACGTCCGGCTGTACTTTACTTCTTCGCATCAAACTCGTAGGGCGATCATTGTCAGACTGTATGTACTTGCTTTCCATTGGTACCTTTTTTTATTTAATGTTTGGAATTCACATAAAAGGGTCGGCCCAATATAATTATTTGTCTGTTAAATGAAATACAAACTGTCAATCTCTGCGCAATGGATAACGCATGGGATGGCTCAAGCAAACCAGGGAAGTTAGAGGATATTTGCCTTACAGTCAGACACGATCTATCTTTCATTGACTTCATCAAAATTATTTATTGATTGATCATAATTCATCAATTGGGGTAAGTAATGAGGATTCCTATCACGTGTGATTTGGGGCTGAAATTATTAGACTACAAAATTAAAGATATTCAATTGAACATACAGTTTATTGTGACATTAATAAGGATAAGGGAAGGAATGTACATGATGAAACAATTAAATAAATGAACAAATTGGCGCCCAACCCTTTTGCAGAGGCTCACTGTACCGTACTACACCTAGAGTAATGACTAATGTCTTGTATAAAGTGACTGTCACTGAGTACAATGTGACACAGTAATGAGGCGAAACCAGTAGTTATGTCTCAAGTTGACTCAAGTTGTGACATGCACGCGAGTGCTGACTATGAACTCAGGACCCCTCAAAGACGTCCAGGAATTGTTGATGACAGCCGGGAGGATTCCCCAGGCAGATGACGCCCATTCAGGCAGTGGCTGAATAAGGCGTAGGATTGGCCAACAGACCAGCAGCTAGCGGAGGCGGTAGATAGTTGTACATGAAGCTCGGTGATCCACATTGGCGTGGAGAAGTTCTCAGTGCAGGCCGCAATCGGCAACAGATACTGATAAACCATTTCGGCCAGTATTTATACTGACTTAGCACCGTCCTACTGTGACTAGACACCGCTTCTACTCGCAATGACTGTGAAGCCTGCTGGGGTAGGTAGTTGCACAATATTTCAAAAAAATGGTTCAAATGGCTCTGAGCACTATGGGACTTAACTGCTGAGGTCATCAGTCCCCTAGAACTTAGAACTACTTAAACCTAACTAGCCTATGGACATCACACACATCCATGCCCGAGGCAGGTTTCGAACCTGTGACCGTAGCGGTCGCGCGGTTCCAGACTGTAGCGCCTAGAACCGCCCGGCCACTCCGGCCGGCCACAATATTTCACAAGAATTGAATAAACAAGTGACTTGCATGTCCTTCGTAATGTTGGAGAACTGACATAGTTTGAAGAAATTCACATATATTTCCACGATTAATGGTGAATGCTCTGTAATGTACACTTCGAGAAATTCTATACCTTGCCAGTTTCAGAGAATGCAATGTATGACGCTAAAATAAATTACGTCGAAAAAAGTTGTAATTTAAACAAAATAAGTACCTACTTGAAAACTTGTCTTTCTGTAGGATAATAGAAAGTGGAAAGAGAAAAAACTTGTCTTAGACATTGAGTTCAGAGTGGAACAAATGAAATCCAAAATTGAAATGAGTGAGTTGGGAATTCAGTTCTCGTATCTGCCGTACTGATAATACAATAGCCCCAAATTACTGGCCTCGGGCCAAGAAAGTGCACTGTCATGTACACATTTCCTGAAAAAAGAAAATGAAGCAGCCTGAAGACACGGTCGCACATGTGCACACCATCAGCAGTTCCAATTCTCTGCGACATTTAGAATGGCCGCCAGTGTGCATTAGTGTTGTTCTTCGTTTAGTGTTGTTATAGGCCTGGTAGTGTATGTAAGGGGCCATGAACAGCGTAAGATATTTAGTGCTTACTGTGAAGTACACGGTGATGCCACGTACTCGTGTAAGACAGCGTTATCAGCACCTGCCAGAGATTGAAAAAGACTTCATTGTGGGTCTGTATTGATTGGAAAAGTTCTCATTGTGGGTCTGCATTTAGCTGGCTGCTCGATTCGTGCAGAATCCAGGTTTTTGAGGCATTCATACGTGACAGTTGCCTGATGGACACCACGGAAACGTGAGGGAATTCATACTCGCCGTAAAGATTTTGATCGACCACATTTGAACACCACGAGGGTGATATACTGTACTGTTCACCAAGGACATCAGAATCCCTTCACATCTGCGTCTGCCATCAGAGAACAAGTTATGCATACCCTGAAACCCTTCGTCATTCTGCAGGAATGCTCGGAGACTATCAGCAGCTGGACTGTGGAATTACCGTCCCATACGTAGCGTGCCGTTAACACAACACAATCGTTAGCGTTTGGAGTGGCGCTATGATCAGGAAACATGGACTGCAGATGAATAGTGTCACATCGTGTGCAGTGATGAATTGTGGTGCTGCACCATCGTAGATGATCATCGTCGGTGAGCATTCAAGCAATCTCCGGAGAGGTCCCGTTCTTCCAATGTTTTGGACAGACTCAGGGCTCCATTCCTGATATTAGAGTGCCTGAAGCCATCGGATATGACTTCAGGATACAACTGGTAGTGGTGATTGAGGCGTAGTACAGGAAACGGTGGGACTGCAAAGTCGCTTGGAGTTGTGTAGGAGTAAAGTATTAACCAACTCTAAATCAATTTAATCAAACAATTTAAAGCAATATAATAATTCAGAGTGCATGCACGAGAAGGAATAAACCAGGAAATAATGCTCGGTTTATCAAAAGTCACTTGATACCCAATTCAGTAAAACAATACTCTATGAAATACTTGCACCACTGGAACAGTCACATTTACAAAATGGGCGCGATACAAATACAAGAATAAGAAACCATTAATTTAATACACAGCACGAAAATCGATGATTAGCCCCTGTGATATCAATGAGATCAAAGCTTTACAATAAAGCAGACTGGAATTATCATACTAAAATAGCAAAAGCTGTGCAAAGAGGAGAACACAGGGATACCTGATCATAGGATAGACCCTACCTAGGCAGACACCTCAAGCTAACACTAGACACACACCATAAATAAAAATGTTGTCCGACCTAACTCTGACGCCTAATATATTTCCAAAACGAAACAAAATGTGAAAAAATCAATTGGCCAGGGATGCACCTATGTGAGGGGCTCACACAATGTGCAGGCATACACAATCCATAAATGTAAACAAACATAACTTTCAACACAAAGTTACGTTTGTAGAGGTACAATTAATGACAGTAGACTTATTTTGAGTGTTCTAAACATTATATCTCCTGAAATACGGAGGCTTTAAAGGATGGCAACGGCATCACAGTTTCTGCCGCAGTGCTCAGAGCAAGGGTTACCCAGACAGCACGCTTCAGGACAGTACAGGCAGCTCGCATTACGGCATTACAGCATTACGACAGCAACTGTGGCATCGTTTACATTACTTAAAATCTAAGTATTCCAAAAGGTACAAGGGCTAGAGCTGGGAAATCAAGCCTGCCCTCACTAATAACTGTACCCCTAATTTTCATTTCAGCAGAAAAACGTTCATGTGAAACTTAGAAAAAAGTAAGTTTGTGTTGAAAGTGATGTTTGTTTACTTGTACGGTCTGTAGGGTTTGTCCATTCCTGTCTGTTGTATGTGTCCCTGGCACTGATGCATCTCTGGCTAGTTGCATTTTTCACTTTCTTTCATCTCAGAAATATATGAGGTGGCAGTGGCAAAGCTAGGTGGGACATCCTGTGTATGCACAATCAGCAGTAAGACATAAGTCACTTGCACACCCTTTGGCAAGAAGGACAAAAAAAAAAAAAAGCAACTGAAATAACGGCAAGTTCTGCATACAACATAACTCAAATAAGTCCTACCCTGCAAGTCCAGGTTTAACGGTGGCCAAGCTGTGTTTCACCATTGGGAAACATTGGATAATTAGGTAGGCTAGCGCTGGCCCAAGAGTTTGCTTGACAATACAGCACTAGTCACCACGTTACAGTGCCTTCCAACTGTAGTAGGAGAAAACTTTATAGCAAGCACTTTCTCACTCCCCACTACACCATAACCCCTGGATGTGCAAACCCAGCCGCTGTATGTATTTATGTATGTATTAAACCCGGGACCTAGAAACGACGGAGAGGCGTTTGACCGCGCGGATAGCCGGGCGGCCTAGTCACTGCATAATCATCCAGTCGGAATGATACCCTTTGTTGACAGCCACACCCAGACTCAGCTGTCCAACCACCCAGCTGCGTCGCTGCTCTGCCACGGTTCCAACTCTGGCTCCAGGAGACCACTCTGGAGTTCCAAAGTGCTGGCTGTTTTAGCTTTCTCTAGCCAATTCCGCCTGTTTATACCCGATGCGGACAGACGCCACCCATCCTGTGTCTGTACAGAACCGTGCTGACAGTGACACTTCCTGGGCTAGTCACGCCAATACCCAAAGAACCTTGAACGCCGCCTGGCGAAGCACCAGAGTCTTGTCAGCTGCTGTCCGTAGTCGGCCGGTGCTAGCACGAAGTTGAAGTTACCGCTTCAGTTCTGTGCGCCAGACTGTAATCTGTTCTCATACAACGCCACTTTCCAGCTCGCCTCGCACTCGCGTCTAGCAGATATGTGCAGCCTCAGGCGTTTTAGGAAGAGATGGGCGGCGTTTATGCAACTTGCCGGCGGGACGGGAAGTCAAGTTTGCCCTGAAATTGCTAATTCAGGAGCGCCGGAACAAAACCCGAAATATCCACTTTTCCCGTAGTCGCGTGTTTGAGCTGTAGGGGGGAGATACGGGAGTAATAATACATGCTGCCACAAAATAATTTTCAGCACAACGCGACATCAAGTGTTTTATGGTGTGTTTCTTCTTTTTATAGCTTGTGGAGCCATTTAGATATCACTATTTGTTACTTTCTGTATTAACAGCAATTGCGGATTTATCGGTTTTTGTTCCGGCGCTCCTCAATTCACGAGACAGGGTGAACTCTGAAATCACAACAGTACTCCACTGACATCGGAATATTTGTGGTGCCGCTTTTCTACTTGTCCACGTGCAGCACATGTCTATGAGCTGTCCCGACGATGTTGAGGTACCGTACTCCATTGGTCAGTAAGGTCCCCAGATCTAAAATTTGAGGTACCGTTCTCCATTGGTCGGTAAGTTCCCCAGATCTAAAATAACATCACATGCTTCTCAACCCGCGAAGTTTTCTGCTCCATTTTTTTGAAAGACAGCCTAAATTAAAGAAATATTGAATTCTCGAACGGGCTGGATATGAACACCTGACCTTTTTCAGCACTAGAGGAAGAAAATTTACACTTGTTCTGTAAATTAAAACCACCTCTTTCTGTTCCCACTTATTTTTCCCAGATGTGTTTCGCCTTTTTCTTGCTCTAAGACATCATCAAATGGTTCAAATGGCTCTGAGCACTATGGGACTTAACTTCTGAGGTCATCAGCCCCTAGAACTTAGAACTACTTAAACCTAAGTAACCTAAGGACATCACACACATCCATGCCCGAGGCAGGATTCGAACCTGCGACCGTAGCGGTCTCGCGGTTCCAGACTGTAGCGCCTAGAACCGCTCAGCCACTTCGGCCGGCTAAGACATCATCAGTGGGGCCTATAAGTTTTGTTATTTTTAGATTATCAAAAGTTCACGTAGTAATTTTTTTATATAAAAAAATAACTACTTACTATTTGCTGTGATTTGATTTCCTCTCATCTGGTTTGGAGGTCGCACTACCACATTATTACCGACATATAAGCACAGTTTTGAGTTCCGACCTGTTTCACATTTTTCATGTAAATAAAGAGGGAAAACACGTAACGAAGTTACAATATTTACGTTGTTAAAAGGGCACTGTCCGAAGAAATTGTTATATCGAGTGGCAAAATAATAGTACACCACAAAAAAAACAGAAGGAGAAACATGGCGAACAGCTCACGGGATCTGGAATATACGAAAACGTAAATTCTGGTGTACTCCGGAGTTGGCGCAATCAGCAGTTTTCACAATAAAACCGTCAAGACTTCCAACTAGTTCAGCAAGCTGTTCTTTTTCGTCTTTTCCTTCACTGGACACCAGAATCTTTTCTTAAAGACAATAGGGATGAGGTAAATTTGGAAAACATATTACATAATTGTAATATATGCAGAAGAACCAGTGAAGATATTATTATAACAACGCATAGTGAAAATCTGGAACATAGAAGAGCTACCAGATTACTGGACTGCAATTATAATACATCCATTACGCAGAAAAGGAGCCAAACCAAATTCAGACAACTATAGACGATTCTGCTTTTGTATTTTACATGTAAAGTCATGTCAGGAATTCCATCAATCGTTGTAAAGATCAACTTGAACTGAAACAAGAAGAATACGAAGGAGTATTTAAATGTTTGAGAGGCTGCTCAGAGCAGATAATCACTTTGAAATTGGTAATGGATTACTACAAAAGAAAACAAAGCAATAGGTCACAACTACTGCAGACTTCAGGAAAGGTTGTTATTGTATCTACAGATCTTCAATGATTACGATACGAAGGAGTTTCGGCCTCTACCCGAACTGATTACAATGATAAACTTAAATCTAATGAACACTAAATCTAAAGTAAAGTTCAGAGATGATGTATCTGAGACATTTAAGAGTAAAACAGGGTTAAAACAGCATGATGTTTTTCAACTGTGCTCTGGAGTAAGTAATGTGGGAATGGTACAAGGAAAATCCTAAAAACATAAGAACTGAAACCAAGAGTGATCAAATAAACTTAAACGGCTTCTGTTTCGCAAATCGCGTTGCGTTACTAGCTAATAACATTCAAGAAGCCAGAAATCAAATAACAAACCTACAAAATATAGCACAAAAAACGCGACTCCAGATCTCATTCGAAAAGACAGAGATAATGGTAGCATATGCACTAGTGATCAACCACATAACAGTAAATAATAGGAAAGTAAAAATAGTGAAACAATTTAGGTACCTAAGAGAAATTATACAACTTGAACGAGAAATCTGCATTGTAAGAAAATATTAACAAAACGATAAAAGCTCAAAAATTGAAATGGTCTACATACAATAAAAATTTCTTATGAAAAAAAACTAAATTAAAACACTACAAGACGGTGTTTCAACCAGAGGTGGCATACGGAAGTGAAACTCAACTCAAGGTCATCCATAAAACTAGAGCGAAGAATAGCTAGACCATGCATGAATAAGAAATAATGAGACGGATAGTGCCAGATGAAGTGGTGTAGGGCGTACTGGAGTTCATTGGAGATACTATAGGGAAAAAAGGATCTCTTTTTTTAGTCGTATTATAAGAACACTAGAAGCCAGATTACCAAGAACAATTATAGAGAAACTTTTAAACTTGAAGCAACAAGCAAGATAGATAAAGGGAATCAGGGAGGATATGAAAGAGCTAAAATTAACCCTGGACGATTTTCAAAACAAAATGGGAAATTTAGAGGAACGGCAAAACATAAAAATAAGATTTAGACCAAAAATAGTCAACGTCAAACAATAAAAAGGTTATCTACAGGTGAGGAACGACAAAACAGATCAGAACGAATGAAAGGATACTGGGCAATTCGGAAAGAAAACCTATTGAAGAATATGACCAAGAAATGATTGACTGAAGTGGATCGACGAAGCCGTAAAAGCAGAAGGAGAAGAAGAAGAAGAAGAAATGCATCTAAACAACTAATAAATAAATAGAGCTAGTAATTAGTGCAGAAACTTTTGGTTGACGTTGTGGCACTACTGAAGATGAGAAGGCCACAGAGGCTACAATAGATAGCGGTACATATGAGCAAGTCAGAACAGAAACGACAAAGAGCATAGGAAATGCACAATAAGTCCTTTAGTTAGCCAGATATCATTGTTACGAAGAACACAGAGTAGGGTATTCACGCTACGACAGCTTAAATGGGTAGATTTTTTTTTCAATCTATATTAAATTACAAAAAATTGTAATGAACAAAGCCAAAAAACGTAGTACATGGTTTCCAAAAAGTAATAAATTATGAACAAAAATCTTGTTTGGGGTGCTCAGGAGTCCTCTCAGATGCGAAAGGTTTTCGTTTGGGAAACTCACTAAAACTATTTTGGGTACAGCAGCTTTTTTTACTGCCAAGCGCTGGCAATTAAAAAGCTTCTGTTAAGGACAATTTCTTTTCTGATGTTGTTTCAGTCCTGATGTACGCTAGTAGTGAGTACCTTTATTTCCGAACAGAATCACAACAATCGAGTAGTGAAGCAAGTGATAGCACTGGTTCTGTGCATGCGCAGGTGCCCTTCGGAGATGTCACAACCCGCCTTTTCGAGGGCGGGTGTGAACCCCACTCCCACGACTGAACAAGTAAAATAATTGTTGAAAAAACATATCGTACATCAATTATAACGGGGATTGTACGCAAACCATGAGATGTCATTTTCAGTTTATGACAAAAGTTGTATCTTACAATTTTTATTTTACTTTTTTTTTTTTTTTTTTTTTTTTTTTTTTTTTTTTTTTTTTTTTTTCCGCCCTCGGCCTCCACCCCATTGCACCTCCTCCCCCTTCCCCATCTCACGTTATGCCACTGGTTGGTCTCTTTTCTTGATAGAGCTCAACTGAAGGAGTTGGCGCAGTGGTCATCCTGATTTGGGTTTTCCACATTTTCCCTTAAGCGGATAAAATCTTATGTTTCGTTGAAAAGGACACGGCTCCACCACTCTTCCCCAACCCAAGCTTGTTCTTCGTTTGTAACGAGCTCTACAGCGGATGGACGTCTAAGAATCCTTGTTTTCTCGATATGTATTGAACAGTAGCTTTCGTCGCTGTTCTCCACATAGATTTCAAAGATAGCTAAAGACTGATGGTGTATGCGCACTATGACGAAACAACCGCACACTTCCCCAAAAGAATGACCGCGGAGGAGAAGTTGGGATACAGCAATGAAAGTGATAATGAGCGGTGCACATAGACGAAGACAAACTGATTAATTAAACGGGGGAGAGATTAAGGTAAAAGAGCCCCTCAGAGCTGTTGTTGTGCGGAATAGCTCCACTCACGAGTCGCGCCAAGTTACGTCAAAGACACTGTGAGGAGGGGGCGCAGCTGCAGTCAATGGATACATTGTCGACTCTTGTGTCGCTGAGGGGCACAGAAAGAGAGAATGGCTGAGGGAGCGGCAAACGGCGCCGGCCGCATGTAAATGTTACTTAATTACTGCAGCTCCGGGGAACAATGTAGTGGCGTCGGCGCGACGAGCTTCATTAAGCAGGTCTGTTGAGGGAGGAATTGGGTTCGTTACACCAAGCTGCGAAACAATACGGTTTAATGATGGCGTACAGATTTGCCGCGATGTTTCCACCCGGCGTGTAAAGCGCCGAACCCCACTGGCTGAATCGCGTGCAGCTGCTGCCCCTGCGGGGAGCGGGGGATCGTGTTTGGTGGGACTTGTAGGCTGGGTAGCTCCCAAAAACTCTGTGGAACCTTAGGAAACTGTCAGTTCACGTGTACCTCGAAAGTTTATTAAAACCAGTGATCAACTTAAGTGACATCTACATTCAAAGTGGTAGCCAGTGGTTCGTTTCCGTTATACCATATAGAGTGATCGTTGGGAACATACCGAGTAAAGTGGTAGACTCGCATTCGGCAGTAGAAATTTTCAGATCCCCTTCCGGCATTCCAGATTTAGATTTCTCATGGTTTAACATTTAATCCCTTATGACATCTAACAGGAAGGTACTTCTGATAAGACATGTTATACCAGTCAGAGGTCGTGCAACATTAACAATGACCACGTAATCGAATTATGTGAAACCTAAACTTTTCTTCTCTTACTTCCATGCTATGAACATTAAAGTGTCTGTAATAGTAAGTCCGTGTTACTAACATCTCTAGAAAATTTTGCCCGTGACAGAAAACATCTCAGTTTCTAATCCCGGAACGGCACACGCTTTTAATCTGCCAGCAAGTTTGAAATCGACGCACGCTACAGTGAAGATTTATTCTAGAGACGACTCAAGACGCTGCTGTTTAGGAGTAGTGGCCACATGGCGAACCTCGTCACAATCGGTGTGGATATAAAGGTTAAGAAACGAACATAAAGCTGTAGGCCTATATGGTAGTATTTCCCTTCTTTTAGGGTTCCGTCGGTAAAAGTGGAGCCTTTATAAAAAATGGTTCAAATGGCTCTGAGCTCTGTGGGACTTAACATCGGAGGTCATCAGTCCCCTAGAACTTAGAACTACTTACACCTAATCAACCTGAGGACATCACACACATCCATGCCCGAGGCAGGATTCGAGCCTGCGACCGTAGCGGTCGCGCGATTCCAGACTGAAGCGCCTAGAACCGCTCGGCCACCCCGACCGGCGGAGCCTTTATAGGATGAATTTGTTGTCCGTCTGTGTGTATATCCGTCTGTAAAGACCACGTATCCTCGGGAACGGGTGGAGATATTAAGTTGAAATTTATGTCAAATACTTTCTACGGTCTCTTGGCGGCGTAAAAATTTAAGCTTCTAAGTGATTGCAATAAAAAGATTAGGCCATTTATGTCACATACTTTGATACTTGCAAACTCACTCATCAAGATATATAGATTACTTCCTGTTGACCCAGAATCAAGAAATTTAGTAAGAAGGACGGATTTACAACACAACTAAAAGAAGAATCCGAAAATTGTTAATTTGTAATTACACCACGTAAATTTTTGTTTGCCATTTGTAATCCGTCTATCCGTCTGACGATCTATTAAGACACTCTGTTCTTGGGAACGGGTACAGATACCATGTAGAAATTTGTGTGAAACTTTAAGGTCTCTGGACTCTTGGCTGCGTAAGTAATTTAATTTCTAAGTCCATGCAATCAGAAAATACGGCGATTTATGCCACACTTGTCCGGTTTTTCTTATAGCAAACCCAGGTATAATAGATCCATCAACGTTTCATTTCTAAAGCACTGAAGGACAACCGTACACATACTTTCTACATCTATATTATGAAACCTTTCTTACTTTGATCCTTCTGTCTGATTACGCATCATAACGTATTTCTTTTAGTGCTGATGATGGACATTAATTAACTTCTGACTACAAATTTAGATGAATGTAGTGACAGCTCTTGCCTCAACAGCGGCAAACTAGTAGAAAAACACTAGGACTGGAATAACATTTCTAGGTATAGCACGAGAATAATGTTGACACCAACAGACACTTTTCTTATGGAAAAGAGGTACGAAGTTTAGGTTTAACATCCCGTCGGCGAGTAATTTACTAGAAACGGAGAACAAGCTCTGGTTGGGGTAGGGAACAGATGATATTCTTTTGAAAGGAACTGTCCCAGCTTCTGCCCTATGCGATTTAGGGAAACCACAGACAACATAAACTTGGATGATGGTACAGGGATCTGAACAACCGTCCTCCCAGACGCGAGACCAGATCCTTAGCGCTGCGTCACCTAACTAGGTTTTGTTGCTGCGATCACTGAGAACCATTTATCGCTTACTGAGGTTCGTGTAACGTGGGTGAATATTTCTAAGAAGTCCGTCCATTTAATTCCCAGTAAATAAATCTCAAACGAGATTATACTTCTCTTTAAAATGTTCACGCGATGGATGGCCATTATCTTCAACACCAGACTAAAACAATGAGAAAGTGAACAATGTTCTGCGCTATTAAAAATAACTAGTGCCACTGAAATGTCAGAAGAAAGAATACGGTACATTTTCAACTGAGAGGCCAAAGGTCATGTGAACGGTGTTTCAATTTAGAGAAGTGCCATAATTGACGAACGGAATACTGCGCTTAGATATGGCTTATAGCGCGATCATACACTCAATATCCGAGAACTCTGTTGCGGGCAGGTGTGTAGTCAACGTGGCAGCTCGTCGTAAGCTTAAGGACTTCGAATGTGGGATGGTAATCGGTGCAAGACTCAAGTGTTATACGAGGGCTGTTCGTAAAGTAAGGTCCGGTAGGTCTCGAAATGGAAGCGAAAGTAAAAATCCGTCGAGGCCTTGCACAGATGTGTTGGGGAGTGTCTCTAGTACTTCTGTCGATCGCGTGACGTCGCTCTTTGCTGTTCAGAGCGCACTGTGAGCACGTAAAGACGCCTAGAACAATAGTGTCTCCCTCCAAGTATTGGTGCCTGCTAAGAGGTTTCACCCGATTTCATGCAACCCCATATAACGTACCTGTCATGTATTTCCTTTATTATGACAATTCTCGTCCTCACGTTGCAGCGACGATGGGGAAGCCTCTTAGCGTTTTCGATGGCAAGTGTTTGATCACCCATCATACAACCCGGACTTGGCTCCCTCTGATCTCTACTTACATGAACCGAAGGCCATGAAGAAAGCCTTTAGGCACAGAAAACGAACTGTAGACCAGCGTAGAGAAGTGGTGGAAAGAACAGGCAGCTGCTTTCTATGACGAGGGTATTGGGAAGATGGTGCAACGCTACGACAGATATCTAAGTTGGAGCGGCAACTATGTAGAGAAGTAGCTGTAAGGTGTAGCAGACTGTTGCGAGTAAAACATTTTTTATTTTCATTGTGATTTCCATTTCCCGATGGATCGGACCATACTTTCCGAATAGCTCTCGTACTAGTCGTCTATCGGATATAATGTACGAATTAGAGCATCCGAGGCCAATAACATCTACGGTGGATGTCCAGTATCGCAGAGACATTGTTTTCCACACGTGTAGACTACCACAAAGGATGGTCACAAGTGTGTGACGAACAGAAGTCACGTCACATTCGCAGTGCTGTGTGGGATGAACAACGAGAAAGATCGCCGCCTGTTTGAATGTGGGACATCGGCAACCCTTTTCTGTCGGCAATGTGCGGAAAAAAACGTACCAAATAGGCTTCAGTTGGCAGCGACCAGCGTCGTATTTTATACTGTATAAAAAAAATTACTATGGTACAGAACTAAGATGCCTCTCGTACTTGGTGATTACTGACCCAAAAGCAAAAGCAAAAAATTAACTTCTCATCGATGTTAGAAACGCTTCTTGGAACATATCAACCGTTTTTGTGCTCAAATTTGTTTGGATGTGAAATCAGGATGTTGTTGATCACCTTGCAAATGATAAAACGAAACTGAAGAATAATACGAAACTTTTCGTGAGTGACAGGATAAGAAATAAAGTTGTGTCTTACTTCCGATTACAGCAGTAGAAGGTATTACGCTTTAGGGAAACACAGCTGTACACAAAGGTGCCTAGCAATTGCAGATCTGAAGCACCAGTTGTTGGAATACCCATCACGTTCAACTTTTTTCACTTTCATCTAGTCACACATATGTGTGACTGGGAAATGTATTGCACCCACTGAAAAAACTGAGACAGCTGTAGTTGGAATTAATGTAGCCTTCCACAATCACTAATTAAAGATAGACTTTACCAACTAGAGAAAGGATGGAGGATGTGAATTGTCCTAGAAGGGAACGGCGGCGCAAGTGTGGATTTTTCACCAAGTGTAACCAGACTCAGAGCTAGGCTGAGGAATTTTCCGTTTACCTTTGCATTTATTCGAGATTGCTACGTTTGTGGGGAGAGGCGCCTGTACACTCGTTCAACTGTGGGTTCAGACGTAGTTACGAGTGTGCACATAATCAGCTTCGTAGAGAATATTTCCACACTGTACGGTTCAAAATCAAAGAAAAGGGTTTAAGCAAAAAAGTACGTACCGAAACAAGCAGCACACTGATAAAATTTTTCCTAGAGCAACAGATTAGAACTGAAGTCCCTTCGACGTCACTGTTATTAGTGACAGGGCAGGAGCTCGGATTTGGGAAGGATGCTAGGAGAAAACGGTTGTGTGGTTTCCAGAAGAACCGTCGCTGCATTTGCTTTAAGTGCTTAAGGAAAACCACGATAAAGTAACGTCTGGGTGGACTGTTGGGGTTTTGGTCTCTGTCCTCATGAATGCGAGTCCACAGGCATACTCACTCTGCCTCACTGCACGTTGCTCGGTTTTACTACACCGGGGCACGACTATCCAAGTAGCTTCAGTCTCTGAAATTGTTTGCGGTGCGTCTTGTGGTTCCTAATCAAGGTAAATTTCTTCTAGATGTATCCTCAGCTGTTGCCAAGCTGTTAACGATCCTACGATATTAAATGCATCGTTGGCGAGTACAGTTATGCATGTTGCGTCCCGCTGAGTGGCTGTCACTCAATTTAAAGAATAAGACCTATGTTTCAGTGGACCTGTTTGATAAACTCAAAGAAATATTCACGGATAATATATGGGGCACTTAAAAAGTTTCGTTTCCAGGGCGTTGCTGCAGCGTACATGAAACGTATCGCTAATCTGATGTGATCATATAATCACCGATGTGCAGGCAAGGGATTAATATGGCATTCATATCTTTCCTACGTGCATACGGTAAATGCGGAAACGTCAGCTATGATGACGTTACTACCAAATGCGTCGAAACAGGACCAACGTCCTGATATCCTTTCCTTGTCTACCGAAAGATAATCATCAGCAGATATCTATCGGAGGATAAATAATGCGTACGGGACAGCATGTCCTTAGAAAACCACCGTTGTGGAATGATGCGGGACAAATGATGCTTCTGCTTCGTGTTGACCCACGTCCCCATATCGTGAATGTCGTAACGGAGAAGCTATGACAACTAAAGTGGAAGGCATTTGAAGGCCCGACCTATAGTTCTGATCTCTCCCTATACGATTATCACACATTTGGTCCCTCGGAAAAAGGCTTTGAAAAGTCAACGATTGCTCTCGGGCTAGGATGTGCAGTAGACAGTTGCGAACTGCAGGATACGGTGTTCTGCCAAACGTGTATCTTCAACATGGTGCGTTTATGGCATAATTACCTCAGTGCTCACGGCGGTTTTGCCTGATCGGCATACCGACTCTGTGCTGCACGGCCTTTGGTGGGAAAATTTTTAATCGTCCCTTATATTTTGAAATTGAACTGAGGAACTTTAGGACGTTAAAGGAATCTCTGAAGCTGTGATAAAGACAATGGTTGGCGTAATACCTCAGCGATAAATAAATATGACATTCAAAGTCCTCGTTTGTCTTTTCGCCCTGTGTTTCGAAATAAACTTAAATTTTTCTGAATATGTTTGCAAGCGCTTTACGATATGTGTCAATAAACGGATACGAAAAGACGTATGTGACGATAAAACATACGCTCAGTCATCAAAATCGGTAATACAATCTCTATCAGAAATGAGTTATGCATTACGGTCCTGAAACAGCTTCTTAAAATTAAACTTGTTCAATAGGTAGGATCTTAAAGTGGTGTGATGGCCTGTTGAGGATACGCGGACAATATAGCTGTTGCGCTATTTGCTTACGACACAGGATGGTGAAAAAAATATTTTAATTATCTGGAATGCAATTTCGAGTGCGTATTTGCCTGTGGGCACGTTTGCTTTTGTGATATTTGCTCAAAAATGAGAAATACTCAAAACCGTTGTCGTAATAAACAAAAATATTCATAAGCCGTAATCATCATCTTCTGTAATTACAGAACTTAAACTTGTGTAGGTTAACCATATTACACGTTCAGCATCTCTAAATGGCTTACACTGGTATCATTTCAATCGTTCCATCTACACTGATTTCATCTCCATTCGTCCATTCATTTCATTTCGTTGCATTTAATTAATTTTAACTACATGAAAGCAGTTAACCATCACAAGCGAAACTCTTCTACACTTACCTTTTCGAATAATGTACTAGCACAGTATTCAAGTTACTCCTGTGTACTGGAAATTTCCTTATTCAACATATCGTTAAAGAAAGAAATGTACACCTCCCTTCTCTGAGCATCGGGTTTATTAGCTACTGGCTACACTGGCAGTGGTAGAACCGGTACATTGTCTCTTCCATATATTTACTGTAACGAAGAAGCTAATTACTTCGATTTATTTCTGTGGGGACTATTTAATCTTACACTACTGGCCATTAAAATTGCTACACCAAGAAGAAATGCAGATGATAAACGGGTATTCATTGGACAAATATATTATACTAGAACAGACATGTCATTACATTTTCACGCAATTTGGGTGCATAGATCCTGAGAAATCAGTACCCAAAACAACCACCTCTGGCCGTAATAACGGCCTTGATACGCCTGGGCATTGAGTCAAACAGAGCTTGGATGGCGTGTACAGATACAGCTCCCCACGCAGCTTCAAAACGGTACCACAGTTCATCAAGAGTAGTGACTGGCGTACTATGACGAGCCAGTTGCTCGACCACCATTGTCCAGACGTTTTCAATTGGTGAGAGATCTGGAGAATGTGCTGGCCAGGGCAGCAGTCCAACATTTTCTGTATCGAGTAAGACCCGTACAGGACCTGCAACGTGCGATCGTGCATTATCCTGCTGAAATGTAGGGTTTCGCAGGGATCGAATGAAGGGTAGAAAGGGTAGAACCAGGGGTCGTAACACATCTGAAATGCAACGTCCACTGTTCAAAGTGCCGTCAATGCGAACAAGAGGTGACCGAGACGTGTAACCAATGGCACTCCATACCATCACGTCGGGTGATACGCCAGTATGGCGATGACGAATACACGCTTCCAACGTGCATTCACCGCGATGTCGCCAAACACGGATGCGACCATCATGATGCTGTAAACAGAACCTGGATACCTCCGAAAAAATGACGCTTTGCCATTCTTGCACCCAGGTTCGTCGTTGAGTACACCATCGCCGGCGCTCCTGTCTGTCATGCAGCATCAAGGGTACCCGCAGCCATGGTCTCCGAGCTGATAGTCCATACTGCTGCAAACGTCGTCGAACTGTTCGTGCAGATGGTTGTTGTCTTGCAAAGGTCCCCATCTGTTGATTCAGGGATCGAGACGTGGCTGCACGATCCGTTACAGCCATGCGGGCAAGATGCCTGTCGTCTCGACTGCTAGTGATACGAGGCCGTTAGGATCCAGCACGGCGTTCCGTATTACCGTCCTGAACCCACAAATTCCATATTCTGCTAACACTCGTTGGATCTCTACCAACGCGAGCAGCAATGTTGCTATACGATACACCGCAATCGCGATAGGCTAGAATCCGACCTTTATCAAAGGCGGAAACGTGATGGTACGCATTTCTCCTCCTTACACGAGGCATCACAACAACGTTTCACCAGGCAACACCGGTCAACTGCTGTTTGTGTATGAGAAATCGGTTGGAAACTTTCCTCATGTCACTACGTTGTAGGTGTCGCCTCCGGCGCCAACCTTGTGTAAATGCTCTGAAAAGCCAATCTTTTGCATATCACAGCATCTTCTTCCTGTCGGTTAAATTTCGCGTCTGTAGCACGTCATCTTCGTGGTGTAGCAATTTTAATGGCCAGTAGTGTATATCTTCTGTTACTATTGTATGCAGGCATCCGTTTTTTTGGATCTGGAACGCCTTCTCTCGCTGCAGAACGGTGGGAGTTCGTAATCTAACGATTTGGCAAGTTCGATATTATTTTAATGTATTATGGTTCTTCTGAATAATCGTCATTTACTAATAAATGGTTTATTTTCTCAAATAGAGAACGAAACGTATTACATTGTGCACATGGCTTTTAGTGACGACCCAGCTAATACAGGTGATTAACTGATGATCCTCGAAGCGTTATTAGGTCTGATCTTGCAGGATCCGCCGAAATGAAACTGAGGCTAAATTAGCCCCAGTCATACTGATTTTTAATTATTTAAATATAATCTGTTATGTCAATGGAAACATTCTTTAGTCTAGTGACTTCTACTTACTAATGTTCGTTGTACAATTGTTTCATGTTTATAATGATGGGGAGGCGGAAACAATGCTTCTCCAAAAACAAGCGAGCAGTCGGATTTGCATTAGGTTACAGCGGGTCCATCTAGCAGCTATGCGGGCACTAACCACGCTGTCATCTTCCAGACTGAAGGAAAATCGTGTCATTAAGTGTTATATGCTCCGTAGGAATGAGCTATACCCACTGAAGAACGTATCAGAAGTTTGAAAAAATAGTGACCAATTTAAATAAAAAATACCACGTTGTCTCTCAGAATAGATTTTGGTATAGTATTCAAAAGGTTGCGTCTATTATTCTTTATTGCTTAGACTCCACTTATGGACAGCAACATCAATACAGTTTTTTAAGTCCTTCAAAGACTTTTAACTAGTCGAAACTGGGAGATAAGTCTGTTGAGAACCTACTGACGATAGACTATATTTAGATCGTCCAGTTGCAGAAGCGTTGCTTGTTTGTGAGCCAAGCGTTTTCAGAGCGTGGTGAACTTTCTTTAGAGCAATGATTTCCTTTCAAGTGACTACCAACGTCCGCATATTAATCTGTTTGAGAATCGTTGACGAACTCAGTTTAGAGGAGTAGATAGGAAGACTGAAAGAGCAACTATTTTCCGAATATTTTCAGACTGTATCTTTGCACCGGGTTGATAAATGTTCCGTGAAGCGCTTAAATACTGATTAACTGATATACGGTGGTTTAAAATGTATTTCGGATAAGTAATTCGACCATATAAATATGTACCCTTGCAACTTCTCGAGGCCTGAATTTACGTAGTTGTTACACGTGTTATCATCCTAGAAAGATACCTCTACATACCAAATGACCGAAACTGTGTCCAGTGCCTGATTGGAGATCATATAATCGAACGATTTCGGGTCATTTTCGTCTATGAATGGGAATTAAATTTATAAATGTTGAATATCAGTTACTAATCTCTTCATGAAGCTCGGATGCTATTCAAATCTTCATGAAAAAAACCACTCCCTCTACAGGCGACAAGTGGCCCATCGGGACCACCCGACCGCCGTGTCATCCACCGAGGAGGATGCGGATAGGATGGGCATGGGGTCAGCACACCGCTCTCCCGGTCGTTACGATGGTATTCTTGACTGGAGCCGCTGCTATTCGGTCGAGTGGCTCCCCAATCGGCATCACGCGGCTGAGTACACCCCGAAAAATGGCAACAGTGCATGGCGGACCGGATGGTCACCCATCCAAATGCCGACCACGCCCCACAGCGCTTAACTTCGGTGATCTCAAGGCCGTTTGCACAAATTTTCATGAAGCCCATACCAATACTGTAACGCCATGACCACCCTTCATGCAGTTTCATCGTCTGTGTCAGACCATCCTCACACAGCCATAACCATTGTGTGAAAAGTCGTTCGTATGTAATGAGAACAGAGGTGAGGCTATTACACTCCCTATCGGTAGGTGGGACACTAATTTGGATTCTTACGTCGCAGCTGCGCAAGGAACGACGTTCTGACGAAATCTTCAGTTCAGTCACGTATCTGTTCTTGATACTTCGGAACGACGTATATGTTGTCTGGGGAACGGTGCGGAACCGTATCGAAGAGTTATCGGAAAACAAACAACGCGGTGTGATCTTACCATCCACTGTCTACAACCTTTTCGATTTCAAAAGCGTTCAAAACAGGTTAATTTTTGGACAACATGGTTGTGGAGAGAAGCAGCGATTAGTGTGATTAATCAACAATTCAAAAACAGTCTTAATGCGATTAAGACTGTTTTTGAATTATTGAAAACAAGTTGAGTTTCACACGAGGTGCTCTTAAGGAATCTGTTTTGTATCCTACAAACATGGCTCTATCGCCAAAACAATCATCAAATGGGAGCAGAAAATATGTTCCATAATTCTAAAAGAATCGCATCAGGTCTGTAGTTGTGATATTCTTCAGTGAAGCAATTTCCAAAGACAGAGCTTAGAGCTTCTGACCTCATTTTTTTTCTCTTCTGCTTTTAAGCATCACGATCAACGTACGAGCATTTGGACACATCTGGACAACTGGTTAAAAAAAACACTGATTTATCCGAAGCACCAACTCTTTTGAGCACTTCTTTTTACAAGTGTGCGTGTAAGATAACTTTTTTCTAATTCATTGAATTAATCTCACACAGATGTTCATTGGCTGGTTTTTCATTTTTTGGCTTCTGTTTGTGAACAAGGACTGAATGTGCTACGCATATCTCTCTGCTTCCGCTGTGACCTTTTGGTATTGTCCCTGAACAATGGTCGGCCCTACTCATCTTTCACTGTTTACTATGACACGTATCTGTACAACACATGGCCTTCTTACTGTCGTTAATCATACACCTTCTCCTACAGCGAATGAAATAATTGATGTTGGTTTCCCAGGCGATTTGTAATCTCTCTCTTTTCTCTCTTATACCGCACTTGTGGAGCAAAAATATTTGCATATATTTCTCAGCTATTTTTTGTTTTGTTTCATAAGGCTTCTTCTTTCCTTCCCTACTATTCTTCAGTATAATTCCACAAAATATCATAGATATACCGCTAATGCCAAACTTTTTAGCAGTTTTAATAGTAGTTATAACTAATGCACGTTTGTTGAAAAGAAACTTCGGGCAGCCTTGTTGTCAGTAGGTCTAACAAGATATCCTCCCAAACTGGATGACTGCGCATCTGCTTCAGTTTGCTTTTGGGAAAATACTTTTAGATCAGAGAGTAAATATTCATGATTGCTTCACGTTGTAAATCCTTCCGTATCACGTTTGACATCGCAGATTGATACGAATTCCACTATGTTGTGATCGAGGAATTTAAGTGTGACAGTCATCCACTTTGTCTAGAGGTTTCGCCTCTCTGATATCTGATAGGGACGACGAAATAAACAACTGATTATAATATTTGGCACATCTGAGATATCTTCTCCCAGATTGTATCCCAGTCTGGTTCTTCGTTTATATCGTTATACAATACCGAAATTTTATGGAAATAAATGTGTTACAACCACGGGTGGCCAATGCGTTTTCTCATGCACGACCTTCATGGACATACAGGGTGAAGCGAAATTCACGCATTCAGGCTTCGCAGCGCTACTCCTCACATGCCAGCACTAAAAAAATGTCACTCCCAAAATTTCGTCTGGCGAGTTCATCCGGCAGAAAAAGGACGTTAAAGAGTGGCAGTGTGACAACACTGTAACCACATGTATAGTGACTACCTCTGACAGCACATTTTGGTTGTACCGTGCAATTGGTACAGTGTGTAAAGTTTTGAGTAAGCATGCAGAAGGTCGAGGGTTCGATCTTGGGCTAGGGCGCATTTTTTTATTTGCTAATTTCATTCTGTAATAGACACTATTTCTTAGGTCAGGCGTCTCGTAAATTTACAACATTTTGTAAAGCTGAACATAAGAAATACGTGGTTAGACAAATAATACATAGACGGTTGACGCAAATGACCTGTCATAGGACAGAATAACTACAAAAACAATATCAGTTTCGAAATGCTAAAGATGACAGCACAGTACACTCGCCATTTATACTACATGTAACATGAGCGCCCAGACGTCGCACATTATCAACCAGATACAATCATAATGTCCGTATTAACGACCGCATGACCTTCAAAACAGAATACGTGTCCCTCAGAACAACAGGTGCTCAAAGCAATCTCCCTCCACGTCTAAACATTGCGCAACTCGCCGGATCATACAGCTCTGGTCCCTTCGCACCAAAGGTGCATCGGCATTAACAAGAGCAGCATGAACACGAGCTAACAATTCTTCCACATTCGTCGGCAGAGTAGAGTACATGTTCTCCTTCGGGTGTCCACACAGGAAGAAATCCAAGGGATTTAGGTCAGGTGAAAGCGGGGGCCTTACAACTTGACCTCCACGTCCGAGCCATTTCCCTGGAAATGTTCTGTCCAAATACCGTCGCGCATTAATTCCAGAATGTGGAGGTGCACCATGGCGTTGGAAGCATATCCTCTGCCGAACATGCAGTGGAAAATCTCCCAGCGCATCGGGCAGATAGTTCGAGAGGAATGCATGATACCTTCGTGCAGTCAACCGGGTCAGGCAACATGTAGGGCCCCACCAACTATCGCCAAATATTCCGGCCTAGACGTTGATACCAAAGCGAACTCGTTATCCACGGTCGTGGGTGATGTGTGGGTTAACCTCACACCAATGGTGGGCATTCTACGTATTGATGAAACCCTTACAAGTGAATGCTAGTTGCCGAGCAGGATTAGCCGAGCGGTCTAAGGCGCTGGACTGTCCGGCTGGTCCTGGCGGAGGTTCAAGTCCTCCCTCGGGCATGGATGTGTGTGTTTGTCCTTAGTATAATTTTGGTTAAGTGGTGTGTACGCTTAGGGACTGATGACCTTAGCAGTTAAGTCACATAAGATTTCACACATTTGAACAGTTTTGAATGCTTGTTCATCTGACGAAATTACGATGTTCACAAAGTCATCTTTCGCTTCCTGTCGTTGTTGGAACCGTGCTTTGCAAGACACGCAGCTGCCTTACTAAGCTACGTGTACTTCGCTGAGGTTCTTGGTGTATGACCTCGAGAATAGCTTCCTCAGTAGCTGGGGTACAGCGAGTCCGTGGACGACCTCTGCCACGTGATGGTGGAAGAAGACACCTGACTCCCGAGGGCGCAACTCCAGATAACAAAGCACATTTTTTCTGTATGGGGTCGACGAGGACATCTAGCAGCATATTCACGAGCGGCAACACCAGCCCGATTATCAGATGCACCAAGGACCACAAGCATATCCACCTACACATTATTTTTCTATGCCATATGTCTGCCACACTGATTTAGTGACTAACAGTGAGACAATTCGATACGTGTACGCATGTACATTGGAGTCTGCCACGGGCGCGTTATTCCTCTCGTAACTAGTCATCTACATCTACATTTAGACTCCGCAAGCCACCCAACGGTGTGTGGCGGAGTGCACTTTACTTGCCACTGTCATTACCTCCCTTTCCTGTTCCAGTCGCGTATGGATCGCGGGATGAACGACTGCCGGAAAGCCTCCGTGCGCACTCGAATCTCTCTAATTTTATATTCGTGATTTCTTTTCTGGTGGACAGCTCATACACTATAAACACCCTGTCAGTCCTGTGAGCTGTTCCACCTAATGCACATTACCCTCCTGACACATATTGTTCTGCATGATTCATCCCGACACCGCTAATTGTGAAATGTTCGGTTTCGAATTACACTGTTTCCCTAATGGTAAGAGACGTGATGCTTCCACAATCCTATCCATATTATAATAATAATAACAATAATGCGCAGCGCGGGGTAGCCGCGCAGCCTAGGGCACCTTGTCACGGTCCTTGCGGCTGCCCCCATCGGAAGTTCGAGTCCTCCCTCCGGCATGGGTGTGTGTGTCTGTGTTTTCCATAGCTTAAGTTAGTTTAAGTTACATTAAGTAGTGTGTAGGCTTAGGGACCGATGACCTCAGCGGTTTGGTCCCATGAGACCTTACCACAAATTTCTATTTTCCAATAATAATGCACTGAGATACGTACTAAACAGCATGCGGTTACCAGACTCAAAGTTGAAAGGCATAATTAGTGGGACCGTGGTGATAACACACGTAAACAGTTTTGTATCCCGCCTAGAAGCCGGCCACGGTGGCCGAGCGATTTTACCGCGACAGTCAGGAACCACGCGACCGCTACGGTCGCAGGTTCGAATCCTGCCTGTGGCATGGATATGTGTGATGTCCTTAGGTTAGTTAGGTTTAAGTAGTTCTAAGTTCTAGGGGACTGATGACCTCAAATGTTAAGTGCCGTAGTGCTCAGAGCCATTTGAACCGCCCAGAAGGCGGCGCGTGCGTCTGAATTCAAATAGCTCTGAGTACTATGGGACTTAACATCTGAGGTCATCAGTCCCCTAGAACTTAGAACTACGTAAACCTAACTAACATGAGGACATCACACACATCCATGCCCGGGGCAGGATTTGAACCTGCTACCGTAGCAGTCGCGTGGTTCCAGACTGAAGGGCCTAGAACCGCTCGGACACTGCGGCCGGCCGCGTGGGATGCTCCTGTTATCTGCAAAATAGGCCGAATGAAGGAAGCGAGTACGAGCAGGAGAGATAAAGCACTTCGGTACTGCATGTAAAGTAAAAGCACATTTAATAGAGAATATTAGTCAATGACATATACATAAATTTTGGTAAAGATGAGCACGTAGGTGCGAAGCCGTTGTCCATGTATCAAAGCTAACAGTTATTAGTAGTTGGACAAACTATCATTCAAGTAACAAAGGGAAAGTCTGTAATGGCTAGCCCCCTATGAAGTAGAAGCTAAGTTGGTTGGTCGTCTGCTCTTGATCAACTGGGCAGAAAGCAGAGAGGCGCTCGTTGAGTTCCACAGCATCGGCTAGAGGGCGCTGTGGTCGGCGTAGTTCGTTCGCTCTCGAAGTGCTAACCTACGAGAGTGTACCTATGCTGTGGCGTCGGAACTATCGACGCCACAAACAGTAACCGAGTTTGGACACTATTCGCAAAGCACTTTGCTAGTCCTACTGGTAACGTAAGGCCCTAACGAAATGTAATGGATCTGAACGAGGTAAGAACAATAGTTGGTACTAATCTACGGAACCATTGGAGGAAGGTACAAAGAGGACAGGTTTCGCATCTAGTAGATGAAGTGGTGCGAAAAACTTCGTGCCCACGATGTGGAAAGGGCTTCTTCCAAAGCTGACCAGTCTTCCATTTCTACGATTGTAGTATGTAAGTGCAAAGTTTTCTAGAGGACCAGCTGCAATCGCTGTTGACGATTAAGATGCCAGATCCCGTAACACCTGGACTACATTTACCAAATAAAAAGCGTATGCCTCAGCTCAGGATCGCACCCTCGACCTCCTGCTGGCTAACTCAAAACTTTATACACTGCACCAACTGCACAATACAACCAATATGTGGGCCGGCCGGTGTGACCGTGCGGTTAAAGGCGCTTCAGTTTGGAACCGCGTGACCGCTACGGTCGCAGGTTCGAATCCTGCCTCGGGCATGGATGTGTGTGATGTCCTTAGGTTAGTTAGGTTTAATTAGTTCTAAGTTCTAGGCGACTGATGACCTCAGAAGTTAAGTCGCATAGCGCTCAGAGCCATTTTTGAACCAACCAATATGTGCTGACAGAGGAAGTTACAATACTTGTGGTTTCAACGTTGCCAGATTATCGCTCTTTAACGTCTTTTTACTGCCGGATATACTCGCCAGACGAAATTTTGTGACATACATTGTTTTTTTATCGCTGGCATGGGAGGTGTCGCGCTGCGAAGCCCGAGTGCGCGTTTTTTGCTTCACCCCACACTTACTTGAACTTGTGTTAATACTCTGACTATAAAACAGAAGTACCATTATTCGGTATGAACCATTATGAAGAACAGACTAAGTTGAAGGTAGAAGATATTACTGTTGAATGTATGCCCTGTCACATGATCTTTTTGTTTTTCCTTATTAATGACAAGCCGTCAGAATTATTCGCAATGTAGAACCGTTAGTGACAATAAATTCCGGAAGTGTCTGGTGTTTCTTTATTTCTCGTTTCCTTGTTTACTTCAAGTTAGTTGCATTTTTGTTTCTAACTTGGAAATATCTTTTTGCATATCAAAATTCTTCTGAAGTCGTCTATTTGCCATGGTTTCTCTCTTGAGCCTGATATAGGCAGGTAGGTTACGATCGAAGTGAAGGGGCCTGTGGCTTTACTTGGGGGAATTTATTATAAGTACCAATACTACAATTTTCTGAACGTGTTCTTTTTTTAAATTACTTATCGTCAGTCTCCTAGATATACCAGTTCGATCTTGAGTCATTAAGCAGATCAGTTCTGGGATTCATTAGTGCTGGATGTGTATTACTTGGTCATGTTTCAAAACGTAAACCTTAACTTACGGTAGAACAATTCGGCAATTTAACCTTGTAAACCAACTGACTGTTTTGCACACTTTTCCGAAAATATCTCACAGTACATACATGTGTGGATAATGAAAACCAAACGTTAAAGAGCGAGAAATACCAGGAGTAAAGAGAACACTATTCCGTAATTTCCATCGCAAATCGGGATGGTCAACGGGAATAGATACTGAATGAGTGTCGTGTAAGAGACCTGCGGATGACATCACAACAGAAACGTCTGATGTTGATTTGGCACGACAGAAGAAGATCTCTTATTAACAGTCCTCAGTCGGAACCAGAAACTCACCAGAAGCCTGCACATATCAGTCGGGCTTGGTTGAACGAATCACTGGTTTAATTGGTAACCTTTTTAGAACTAAGGTGTGGTTTACACGATAAGAGTCACATGCTTCGGTTGCTACCAAAGTCCGTCAGAAAATCGCAGGAGTTCCATAATTTGAGTAATAAGATTTAGATCCTCTGGAAAAACTGATCTGGCAGATAACACTATATCTCTATTTTTAATTACTCCGTGACCACGACCAATCCGTTTCTGTTTTAATGATCCTCTTGGATCGGAAAAATTCATCAGATTTGGAACATATAAAAACAGTTTACCAGAAATGACATTTCCTGCAAGAGTGTGAGGAGAAATTCTTATCTGTTGTCGTTCCAAAGAGTTTACACTGTGACATATTAACGGTATTACTATTGTAGTTATGGAGCTTCGTCCAAGTGAAACATTTTGTCAACAAGTACTATTATCTATTCAAACACAGGTCAGCGAAAACACGCATAGAATATAAAATTATCGTTTTTACACGCGTGTTATCAGCAGCTGTCGTGGCGAGTTTCTGGTGGTAACTGATGAATGCAAGCACGTATCCAACCGGTCATGGTTGATAGAGTAGCACGTATTTCAACGCTGTTACGAAGTATTTGAATACCCTGGTTCCTTAAATCTATTCATGTTCATTTAAATGCTAAGAAAAAGAATTCACTACAGACATTCGATGATCATGTGTGATAAATTGTTATACTGGACTGTGACTTCAATTCTGATACACTGCCTTTTCTGAGCACTGACTACCAGTCGTTTGTTTCTCTCTGAACCTTCCACAGCAGCGTGATGGGAGCCAGGACTATAGCGCGAGAAACAAGTGGCCAGCTGAAGCTTTGAGGGTGTCGGTGAGGCGTCCTCAGATGCGAAAAGGCTCGGCATCTGGCTTTGAGTCTTAGTAGGGCTCACAGTATTTCCTTGTCACAGATTCTTATCACAACCTGATCCCATTAAACAGCAGAAAAATGTCATAGCACATCAGTCATTCATTTCATAGGAAGTACGGCAACACCAAGACAACCGGTGACAAATCACTCTCAAATTTGTAAGCTTTCCCGTCAGACAGAATATTCCATCATAATTCGTGTGTGCATATAAGGCAGGAACCTCCTTCCCCCGATGTTTCAGCTGGTAACAGCACAGGGTTAGTCAATGGCTGAAATAAAACCACAGTAGCCGGCCGAAGTGCAACTGCACAATACAACCAATATGTGGGCCGGCCGGTGTGACCGTGCGGTTAAAGGCGCTGCAGTCTGGAACCGCAAGACCGCTACGGTCGCAGGTTCGGATCCTGCCTCGGGCATGGATGTTTGTGATGTCCTTAGGTTAGTTAGGTTTAACTAGTTCTAAGTTCTAGGGGACTAATGACCTCAGCAGTTGAGTCCCATAGTGCTCAGAGCCTTTTGAAAACCACAGTATATAAATACGTCACGTGGTTTTAATTCAATCACCGACTCACCTTGAAGACGGTTATGCTTTTATGAGATGAAATAGGAACGTTCTCAAAACACACTGAGGGGAAAAAATTTAAACACTAAAAAGTTATTAATGTAGAGTAATAAAATTTCTGAAATACGTTTTCCTAGGAAACATAGTTAAGTGATTAACATCGCAAGACCACAGATTAACGTAAGCGAGAGAAAATCCATTGCAGAGGTGAAATTCTGGTATATTAATAACCGGTGTAAACGCTAGAATATTGAATGTAAGTACGCAAATATACATGCATTGTGTTCTATAGGCGCCGGATGCCAGTTGTGGGATATATTTCCATTCCTGTTGCACTTGGTCAATACTGGGACAGTTAATCTGTTTATGGATGACGCTGGAGTTGTCGTTTGATGATGTTCTACGTGTGCTCAATTGGAGACAGGTCTGGTGATCGAGCAGGCCAAGGCAACATGTCGACACTCTGCAGAGGTTGTTGTCTTGCAGCAGCGGTATTTGGACGAGCTAACCTTTAGGACAACACACCTGGAATGCCTTTCAAATGGCAGCAAAACAGGTCAAACAGGTCGAATCACCAGACTGGCGTTAAAATTTGCATACAAGGTACGTGGAACAACGGTGAGACTGTTCCTGCTGTCACTCGGAACCACACATTAGACCATAACTCTAGGTTTAGCTCCAGTGTGTCGGCCACGCAGAGAGGTTGGCTGTAGTCCCTCAACTGACCTCCTTCTAACCAACGCAGGCTATAACTGGCATCGAGACACAAACAGATTTCATCAGAAAACACAACTGACCTTCACACTGCCCTCTAGTGAGCTCTCGCTTGACCCCACTCATGTCACAAATGGCGGTGGTTTGGGGTCAGGGCCTCTGTCTCGGAGCTGTACTTGAAGTAACCGGTTTGAAACTGTTCACTGTGTCACTGTGGTGCAAACTGGTGCTCAGATTGCTGCTGCAGATGCAGCATGACGTGCCGGTGCCGTATGCAGAACACAGTGGTCTTTCCTTCCATTAGTGTCACGTGACCGTCCGGAGTTTGACCACCTAGTGAGCGTACAGTCTCGTGACCCTGTAGCCTCCCCCTCACTTATCGACCTTAATGACAGTGAAAAATTAAACCGCGTGTACCTAGTGGAAATTTGGGGAAAAACAATCGTCACCGAAGTTAATCTGTCGGTAAAGAGGGAGGAAAGGGTTACATCTAAATGAAAGGAAAAATGCAAATTAAATTGGTGAAAATTAATTTTGAAAAAGGGTAAAGTTAATAAAGAAAGTAAATGTGCGGTCGTTACGTTAACAATTAACTATCGTTAATTAGATATTTGAGATTTGGGGAAAATTACGATCGCCAGTCCTATGGACAAATACTACAATAACTGAAAATGAAAGGTTAATGCACATATAATCAGTACTAAAAGCGTGGCAACAGAAGGTTGACACATGTTGTGTGAAAACTGAGGAAGTAATAAATTTCGCTACACTCTGACTTAATTTAGCAAAAGAATTCATAAAACCGGAAAATTGAAAGTTAATTTGGTGACTGAAATTAGTAGTGAACTTTGTTTCTGAAGCACTACGAAATAAAATAAAATAAGGTTAGTCTTGGGCTACCTCAACAATAATCTCAAAAGCAACATGAATCTACGCAATTGAGGAGTAAGAGATTTAACATTGAACATGAATTAAATGATTTTGAACAATTAACAATAGTAAAATTTAGCATGTACCAAGCTGAGCTGCAGTCACAGGTAAGCTAAAATATGGTAACAAATCTCGCACTCTTAATTTGTGCTTGTGTAATCTAAATATAGTTCTGTCTGTTTATTGTAGCCAGCTATGAATACTTTAACTGAACTTTAAAATTAAAGCAGTAAAATGGAATTATATTACTTTAATGCTGGCGTTTGAATTTCAACGACACTCGGATTCATTTCGGTAAAGGAAGGGACCCTGCTTGGTAACGCAATTGGGACAATGAGCAACAAAGGTTCATGCTAAGTTGCTGTATTTTAGTGATGTAAATGGAACAGTTTGAAAAGCTGAGGTCTGCCATACAGTTCTAAAACTTTACGTGCTTTCAGTCTTCGTTGTTGGTTCATTGAAGGTTTGAAGTCGTCGATCGAGGAGGTGGCGACAATCACTTACTGTCGGCCATCGCTGTTGCAGAAGCTGGATGTTGGCGCACCTTCTTCTCGACCAGGCGAAACGGGCTCTTGGTGTGCGCCAGCTAATGCTTCCCGTCCGCAACACCGTGTCAGAAACTATCATAGCAAGTCGAGCGCAAACCGCGAAAGCGCGGCAACTCGCGGGAGCGTCACACAACACACCTGCTCAACCGCACTACTCCAGCCAGACTCTGTCTGCTCTGCCCGAGCTCCACGCGGTAGAGTTAACACTACCAAAGATCCTAAACACTTTGGTTCTCCACACGACCTATCGATGTATTTAGTTTTCCCTAGGCAAGACCCAGCGAAAAATACAAATAATATTTACAAAACAAACCAATTATACATCAACATAAATGCATATATATATATACAAATTGTAAAACAATTACGATATATAAAGACACAGAAATGCTATACCTTCAGGTAACAAA
This sequence comes from Schistocerca americana, assembly GCF_021461395.2. Taxonomy (NCBI): domain Eukaryota; kingdom Metazoa; phylum Arthropoda; class Insecta; order Orthoptera; family Acrididae; genus Schistocerca; species Schistocerca americana. The sequence goes on from NC_060122.1 coordinate 674,193,462, forward strand.
ATAAGGAAAAAAAATTGTAGTACAATAGATGGAAATAGGAGGATATGCATTTCCGGCGTTACAAACCCGCCGCCAGCAGTAATATACAATGGCTACATTCTTCTCAAGTCTTTGTGTAATATCGTAGAAGGAACACCAAACTTTTCGTTGCCCTATCACATTATCTCGTTCAAACTCATAGAGCTGTTGATAATGTCGAATTTGTGTCGCCTTAAAGACATTCTTGACTAACATGGCCTTACCACGACCAGTCTCAAGGGTAACTGAAGCTCACGACCGTTTCAGCGTGTATTTAAAGCAAATCTGATTTCCATCCCCTTAGTAGCGCTACTAACGCTACTCTTAGGTGACTGGCGCAAAATATGAATAGACATCAAATTCCAGATGTAGAAACACGCCTACCAAATTTCGCTTATGTCGCACAACTTCTTGGTGTGCTGATTTTCTGCTGTCAGTGTATTAGTAATGTAAACTGAAAATAAATTGGAAAGGAGGGCTTCGTACAAAGCGGTTCCTTCATTTTAATAATTTCGTTTCCTAATCTCGTTTAGCAATAACTTTTTCGACTGCAGACTACGCAGCGATACTTTCTGTATACAACGTGACTTTGTCGAAAGTGCAGCGTATCACTTTTATTAATGAAGTCCGGGATAGTGTCGTACGTTGAAAAGAGAGGTTGAAATATTCTGTGGCATTTAATTTTCAATATAGATCAGATGTAACTATTATTCTAAAAGATTTTGCAACAAATGCGTATCTACAGCATGTGTGGACGTCGATTCGAGGGTCGCAAAGAATGAAATAATAACATTTCGCAGACTTTAAAAAGAAAGCTGCATTGTATTAATAACTCGACGCTGAACAGAAAAATAATAATCTGGGTGTGAAAATTTAAAGAAAAATTTATCTGTACTCTAATCGGGTAGCATCCAACACCGCGTTGCGCCACCCCGTGCACAGTAACATTCTTCAGTTCTCCTTCGCATTCCGTACGCAACGTGGTCGAGTCATGGTGCCCAGGCTGTTCTTGTCTCCGGCAGAAGTCCTCCTGAGGTCAACCAGTGCGTGCGGACTGTTTCTGTGACGACGTACTGCGAGTTTCACATGTCGAAGCGGACTGACGTCAGAAAAATGGCGCAGGCCATCCATTTCGGTTGATTCCTGGTGAAAGTTGTTAACGTGGCGGGTGCAGATTGATTGAACGTTATCTTCTTGAAAGACAAAACCAGCTGGCGCAATGTTGACTGTATGGCTGTACAACAGGTTGGAGCATCCTGACATGCATGCCCATCACATTGTACTGGATAAATATAAGAGGCGTCCGACACCTGGACATAATACCGACCCAGGACACTAGTGAGCTTCCCACCTGATAAACCAATGAGACTGCGTTCTCGAGATGTGTACTGGTATCCGGAAGTATCCACACTATATTATGACGATCATCAGCAGTCAGACAGATCACGTCCTCGTCAGTGAAGAGAGCTCGACCTCACTGATCCAAATTCCATTCCATGTGTTCCCCTGCCCGACTTCTTCACGTATCACATTGCTAAGGACTTTTTACTGTTGTTCGTAACACATGCTTAGTGCAGCGTATGGCTTGTGCCTGATGATCCCGTCTCACGCCACACAGCATTGTCTTGCGGGTTGCCGCCCTTCTCAGACACATGCAACCGAGACACCTCACCTTCACTGCGATGCACTCTGCAGTAACGAGGGTGCCACGATCGCCGGACACAAGCCGGTTGTGACGTATAATTTTATATATATATAAATTTTCGGTTGCCTACAGTGTCACGTCTTTCAGTGTCACACAAATTTTTATTTTTAAAGGGGATCACTTAAGACTATTTCCAGGGATTCGCCCCTCAAATTTCTCCCTCATATCACAAAATTGTCGTCTGATGAAAAACTAAATTCCTTTTAAAGCACAGTTTCGTATATAATTTATATTCAAAACCTTACACCTGTGTCACAGAACAAATCCTACATCGAGAATACTTTACACAAGTTTAAGGGAAGAAATGCTTCCGATAATTATTACAGTATTTAAAGAAAATCAAAATATGAACAGGCTGAAATGAACAAACAGTACATGAGACTATGTTAATCAGTTCAACTGTAAAAAGCTAAGGAGCATATTATTAGCAAAATGAGAAATATGCAAAAGTGAAATGCCAAAATGAGCACTTCTCAATTGGGAGTAAATCAAAACAATCAGAATGGCTGAAAGAGAGCACAATAACATGAGCCATAAACGAATAAGAGCTAAGCAACTAAGCAAATAAGACAATAGGCAAAAATGATATGCCAACAAAATGAGAGCTGGCCGAACTCCGTCGGCACTTATATACGGTTGCGCTCGTGGCGGCACCTCGCAGCCCGTACGCAACACGCGCGCCTGCGATCGCAATGCACTCTTAGCGCTCGCGGTGGCGTCTAGCGGCCCGTACGCAAGTTGTGCGATTGATGTCGCAGGTCGACCCTTAATCTATGATGTTACACGGTCTATCCTGCCTCCACGGGCCACATGACTCCGGGAAACTTAAAGGTACTCATACGCTGCTCGGCCTTTATAGGACCGCCGCCTGCCGCTATCCTTCAGAGCGAACTGGAATGTGAATCCGGAGTCAACTACGACGCGATTACGAGTCAGCGACATACATCGGGAACCAAGACAACGGCAGTGCAGCTGACCACGAACCTGCCTGTATGCTAAACTTGCTGGTTCCACAGCTGTAACATGTTACACAATTCTAGAGGCTGTAGAGAGGACTAGTATATCAAGTTTTGCATAGGAATCCATGTTGGGAAACGTCGTCCAACGTCGTATACACAGGATGATTCCGTGTCAGATTTATGAGAACGGCTTTCGCTTATAACTTTCGACGTGTTCGTTTCCTGTACAGGAAACCTTACCTCGAATTGATACATCTGTCCTTCTCCATCATCCTAGAAATTTTATAACATCATCACGGAATCACTCTGTGTATAGATACATTTACAGGTGTTGGCGCCTATAACCTTTACGATCTATAGTGTCGCTGGGTGACTCTTCCGGGCATGGGTTCTGATGTAAAACTGGATGTATTCAATCCCCTCGACAACCACTGTGAAACACGCTGCACAAGTGACATTTCTTCTAACATATCAGGACACTCTTTTATGTTCCTTTCACTGAAAACTGTTTTTTTCTGTTGTTCGTGCTCTTGTTTGCTTCTTGTCAAGATAAATTTGGTTCAAATGGCTCTGGGCACTATGGGACTTAACTGCTGAGGTCATCAGTCCCCTATAACTTAGAACTACTTAAACCTAACTAACCTAAGGACACCACACACATCCATGCCCGAGTCAGGATTCGAACCTGCGACCGTAGCGGTCGCGCGGTTCCAGACTGTAGCGCTTAGAACCGCTCGGCCACTTCGGCCGCCCAAGACAAACTTCCATTGTTCTTTGCCATCTGGCTGCTTTCTTGCTTTCTGCGTGCACCATCCCACAAAGTTATACTTTACTTAAAGGCCACATTGATAACATGTCCATGTCTACACAGAGCTTTCTATTGCACTCTCCTCTTGGCAGCTAACAGCCATAATTCGCAGGTAGTGATCATCAGACGATGTTGTTGAGACGGTGTTGTTGACAGCAGGTGACCACTATGAAACAAATTTTCATCAGTGTTTTGTGTCTCAAGATGAGGGTAGAATGTTCGAATGACGTCTTGTGTCTGACATTTTGCGGGAGCACTACCACTGTTAGTAATATTTCCTGTCTTAACAACCCGGGGAGGAGAAGGGGAGGAAGCAAGCTCCACACACCGACTCCCAGCAGGTAGGCTGCCGAAAGGTGAAGGGGGTGCTTGAGGGGGGGGGGGGGGACATATGATCCAAGCGATATTGACAGCGCCTTCTACTGGTCGCCGTACTAGATATCGACTGCTACGTATTTGGTGTCTACGAAAGTAAAAATTATTGTGTGGCAGGTGCGTAACGGACAAATCAAAGGAATTGTGAAACCGAAATTGATACTTTCATGTTGTCTGATGGTGCTTTACGCTACTTATAAAAAAGTGAAATTAAAAGGGGCCAGTACCTACATTGTGGCAATAAAAAGAATGATTAAATTTTTGGACATTTATAAACTTATGTAACGCTGAACTGTAAGTACACATAAATCACTCAGTTTTGTTATATTCCTCCTCTGTGCATAATTTATTACTATCACCGCTACTCTCCGATTCAGCAGTATCGATAATAATATCGTCTGCTGCGACTTCGATGAGAGTCGCTCCTCCACTAATCTTCTTCCAGTTGTTGCACGTTCCTACAGCACCCTTCCCAGTCGTCAGCAATTACTAACAGAAAGGACTCTTGGACAGTCTTAAGCAGATTGTCACTGAACATATTCTCTGAAACGTTGCTTCAGTAAAGTACTACCCCTTGCCCTTTCCGAGAAGCGGGAAAGGCATCCGGCAAGGCCAATGATGAGCCAGTAACCATCCGTCACTCATTGAGAGATGTATTAATTTGCTATACGAAACCAAACGTCACAAACATTTTGGGTCCACGGCAGGGCTGCCATCCGTCCTGATATATCGGGACCATCATCGTCATGCACCTTCTGGTTCCGACATCGCGACAAGACCCAATTTTGTCCCGATTTTGCAAATTACTGTTATGACCTTGTTAAAAGTATTGAAGTAACGCGATCCGTTACCTCAGCACGTAAATACAAAAACATGGTTCAAATGGCTCTGAGCACTATGGGACTTAACATCTGAGTCATCAGTCCCCTAGACTTAGAACTACTTAAACCTAGCTAACCTAAGGACATCACACACATCCATGCCCGAGGCAGGATTCGAACCTGCGACCGTAGCAGCAGGGCGGTTCAGGACTGAAGCGCCTAGAACCGCTCGGCCTCAACGGTCGGCACGTAAATACAGCCTCAGTTAGTTTTGTTTATGTCAACAGGTTCATTTTGACAAGGTCGTCTCCAGTGGCGGATGCAGAAAAACCTCGACAAGGGGGCGCTAAACATATCTTAAGCTACCTTTACTTTTACCGTAATAAAAAATAATCAAGTCACATGCAAAGCTTAAGAAAGTTTTTATAAACTGATTATACATACATATCAGACAATATGATATAAAAAAGTTACAACTGTGGTTCTCTTCTTTAAATTATGAATTCTATTCCCTTGTTCTTCCGGGCAAATTGGTTGATTACATCACAACAGGACGCGCCCCACGCACTCTCCGTATGTTCCGCCGTTTGTCGACTCATAGATAGCGTTGCATGTTGCGTACTCTGTATCCACAATGCAAGCACCTCCTAGACCTAGCACCATCACTCGAAAAGATGCCAGACTTCTCCAGTAGTACGGTGCTGGATCTATTCAAGTAGCGCCACGCGGAAGAATCGGGCCTTCCCATTTGAATAGTGATCTGATAGGACCAGTCTTTCTAAATGTAATACGAACAACGAGTGCAAGTAAGTGACGTTTGAAGTGTTTCCTGCCGGTATATGGTGCATAAAATGTATAGTGACCCTTACTTCGATGACTTAAGTGTCACTGTCGACTGTTTGCCGTTTAATAAACTTATCATAGATTACGAAGGTATTTAAGAATAGGAAGTGTCACTTTCCGTATGATTACACGAAAGAGTAGTATTTTGTCAAGAAAAGACGTACGGGTCAGAAAGCAATGTGTAACCGACGCAGGTAAGGTAGGTGTGAGGGACCACATTTCTACGAAGAATCATACATACACTAAAAAAAGTTTTGGATCACCCCGGTTCCCAGAACTCCTGAAGATAGCCGTTGACTGTGGATATTGTCTCACAGACACAGACTCTTTGACTGTTCAGAGACGTCACTAAACCCGCCCAAACAACCATGCATGAGTAGCGCATATTAGACGGAGGGGTCTGACAGCCGAACAGTTCCAGTCATTCCACCAGGACGTCTTGTTGCGACGCAAACTGTACGCAGTAGGCTGCATGATGCGCAACTTCACTCCCGAAGTCCATGGCGTGGTCCATCTTTGCAACCACGACACCATGCAGTGCGGTACGGATGGGCCCAACAACAATCAGAATGGACTGCGCAGGATTGGCATCACGTTCTCTTCACCGATGAGTGTCGCATATGCCTTCAACCAGACAATCGTCGGAGACGTGTTTGGAGGCAACCGGGTCAAGCTGAACGCCTTTTGACACACTGTCCAGCGAGTGCAGCAAGGTGGAGATCTCTGCTGTTTTGGGGTGGCATTATGTGGGGCCGACGTACGCCGCTGGTGGTCATGGAAGGCGCCGTAACGGCTGTACGATACGTGAATGCCATCCTCCGACCGAGAGTGCAACCATATCGGCAGCATATTGGCGAGGCATTCGTCTCCATAGACGACAATTTGGGCTCCCATCGTGCACATCTTGTGAATGACTTCCTCCAGGATAACGACATCGCTCGACTAAAGAGGCCAGCGTGTTCACCAGACATGAACCTATCGAACATACCTACGAAAGACTGAATAGGGCTATTTATGGACGACGTGACCCACCAACCACTCTGAGGGATCTACGCCAACCAGTACCTTGATGTACTTGTGGATAGTATGCCACGACGAATACAGGCATGCGTAAATGCAAGAGGACGTGCTACGACGAATACAGGCATGCGTAAATGCAAGAGGACGTGCTACTGGGTATTAGACGTACCATGTTTACAGCAAGCAATCTGGACCACCACCTCTGAAGGTGGGCAATAAAAAGGGCGGAAATGATGTTTATGTTGATCTCTATTCCAATTTTCTGTACAGGTTCCGGAACTCTGGCAACCGAGGTGATGCATAACATTTTTGATATGAGTATAAATAGATTCTTGGTAACATCGGCGTCCAAACCCATTTCTACAATCATGATTAAAGAATACAGCCAGGAAGAATTGCTCATTTCTGATGGAGAACTAACAACAGTTTATAAAGTTGTCAAGCATCATCAGTCCTTCAGTTCTCTTGACTGTAACTTAAAACTGAATGCCGCTATGTATACTGACTACAAAGACGCCGATAAGCAGTCTACAGCCAGGACCAAAGCTACAGCGATTGCTAGAAGTATTCTTGCGCCACACTCTGTCTCCGAATGCCTAAAACAATTCCAAGAAGTTTCATTTTGCGGCATAGGCACTGAGGCATCCAACTGAAAGGCTGAAAAGATGTTTCCTTTAAGTGTTCAACGTTTTACTGAAACTGACGGAATCCAACAGAAGCTGTTAAAATTTGATTCGCTGGATACTGAAACATCGGAGACAATTGCAATATTTTGTTTAGACACTTTAAGACAACTGCAAATTCCATTAGATAAATCAATCGCTTTATGTGGAGACAGTACTAACACCAACTTGGGAGGGCTTCATCGACGCTTCCAGAGGAATGTGTTTCACCAAATTAAAGAAGAGGTAGGAAAACATGTAGAAGGAGTTAGATGCCCTGCCCATGTTCTCCATAGTACTACATAAAGCGCTGCTCGAATCTTAACTATCGAGATTGAAATAAACGTCATGGACATATTCAATTATTTTTCAATATACACGGTAAGGACAGAGAAGCTGAAGGCTTTGTGCTTATACCTTGATGTCAAACATCAAACTCTCCTGTCTCACACAGAAACAAGATGGCTGTCGTTAATGCCTGTAGTTGAGAGAATTCTTAAGCTTTAGATTCAGTTACAACAATTTTTTTACCCCGAAGACAGGCAACCTAAAATAAGAATGGGAATGAACACTCCGTGGAAGAAATATGGGTTTTACTTTCTTAAGGAAACCGAAAATCCTAAACGGAAATGCCAACTGCTAAAATTATTCGAGTATTTGTTTTCTATTCCCGGACGCAACGCCACTGTGGGAAGAGTATTTTCGCTGATATCGGCCCACTGAATCGATGAAAGAAATCGACTTCTGCCCGAGTCTGTGGTACCTACCTTACAGTGCCAGTTTGACTACAAGCTGACATGCACGGAGTTTTATAAATACGTAAAAGGGAAAAAAGACTTACTGAAAAAGGTGAAATAATCCGAAAAATATGATGTACCATTTATTTCACTAGCAACAAGCTCCTTGTAATTGTGCTCTTAGAAATCCGTCTCGAAGCGTTGGGTAAACTAAAGTTAAATTTCGAAAAAATAAATAAGAGCCTCTTTCTTCACACTCTGTTGATGACTACCAGTGATGAAAGGCCTACCTCACGTAAGTAGGTGTTTCAAAAGGTACCAAAATTCGTAGTGTCTCATTACCTACATGTGGATACCCCTGCTTCACCAAGCTTCATAACTAAGGGCGTGATGGGGAAACGAATTTCGGTTTCATACGGGAGTCTGAAGAGATGTCAATGAAATCCTCTCATTTTCCAAGGTTAAGTGTTGGCGGAGGTTGTGCACTGAAAGGTTGTTTGATGTATTTGTGTTTATCAACTTCTCCTGAAGAGTGCTTCACAAAGTAATCACTAAGTGTTTCTTCATATAGTAATCACTGAGTTCATTTAAATAATCCGTGAACACAAACTTCAATTTTTCACTCAACTAAAAGCCATTGTCTTCTAAAACCGTGTGAAGGGCAGGGGTACCTAATGTATATCTCTGTCACCTAACTTTTTCTTCCACAATAGTATTTTCTTTCTGGAGACTGAAATTTTGTCTGACGTTGACAGAATGTTAGTCTTATTACCTTGGAGGGATACACTTGACTTTTCCAAAGATGTCAATGGTGTTTCAGCTTCAAAACAAAGTCAGTGTCTACGAACTTCTCTGATCTGAAATGTTTCTCTTGAACAAGACGAGAATAAAATTCATTATTGAGGTCATATACTCTTTTCAAGACAGTCCCCTGTCAAAGCTAACGAGTGCTATTACAGTAAATTGGGGAAATTTGATCAGCCCCCTCACCGCGCACATTTGTTAGATACAGCTCGACTTAATGGCCAACTTTTAATGAAGTTTATCGCTTCTGGCACTGACTGAAGAAACTCAGGGAGAAGAAGGTAAATGTTTTTTAACGGTAGTGCTTGACAGTGAATAACACAGCGTGTCCAAGTAGCATGAGGAGCCGATTTACGAGTCAGAACTTGCAAGCCGGATTAGCAACCAGTCATTCTGCGCCCTCCCCCTGTACATACATCTACACAGTTTTCTCAGTTAATGTTGTTTTCTTCCATAAAAGAGTCTAACATTCAAAATATTTCTGTTGCTTTTGTTCCGTGAGTAGTTTTCCTGTAGAAAAGATCATCATGAAATTTGACGTCATGTACGAACCAATATAGCAAATTAGATGGGTATCATTGTGATTTTCTGTAGCTAAAACAGAATTTTTCAACCAAGCAACGTGACGTGACGACGTACTGCGAGTTTCACATGTCGAAGCGGACTGACGTCAGAAAAATGGCGCAGGCCATCCATTTCGGTTGATTCCTGGTGAAAGTTGTTAACGTGGCGGGTGCAGATTGATTGAACGTTATCTTCTTGAAAGACAAAACCAGCTGGCGCAATGTTGACTGTATGGCTGTACAACAGGTTGGAGCATCCTGACATGCATGCCCATCACATTGTACTGGATAAATATAAGAGGCGTCCGACACCTGGACATAATACCGACCCAGGACACTAGTGAGCTTCCCACCTGATAAACCAATGAGACTGCGTTCTCGAGATGTGTACTGGTATCCGGAAGTATCCACACTATATTATGACGATCATCAGCAGTCAGACAGATCACGTCCTCGTCAGTGAAGAGAGCTCGACCTCACTGATCCAAATTCCATTCCATGTGTTCCCCTGCCCGACTTCTTCACGTATCACATTGCTAAGGACTTTTTACTGTTGTTCGTAACACATGCTTAGTGCAGCGTATGGCTTGTGCCTGATGATCCCGTCTCACGCCACACAGCATTGTCTTGCGGGTTGCCGCCCTTCTCAGACACATGCAACCGAGACACCTCACCTTCACTGCGATGCACTCTGCAGTAACGAGGGTGCCACGATCGCCGGACACAAGCCGGTTGTGACGTATAATTTTATATATATATAAATTTTCGGTTGCCTACAGTGTCACGTCTTTCAGTGTCACACAAATTTTTATTTTTAAAGGGGATCACTTAAGACTATTTCCAGGGATTCGCCCCTCAAATTTCTCCCTCATATCACAAAATTGTCGTCTGATGAAAAACTAAATTCCTTTTAAAGCACAGTTTCGTATATAATTTATATTCAAAACCTTACACCTGTGTCACAGAACAAATCCTACATCGAGAATACTTTACACAAGTTTAAGGGAAGAAATGCTTCCGATAATTATTACAGTATTTAAAGAAAATCAAAATATGAACAGGCTGAAATGAACAAACAGTACATGAGACTATGTTAATCAGTTCAACTGTAAAAAGCTAAGGAGCATATTATTAGCAAAATGAGAAATATGCAAAAGTGAAATGCCAAAATGAGCACTTCTCAATTGGGAGTAAATCAAAACAATCAGAATGGCTGAAAGAGAGCACAATAACATGAGCCATAAACGAATAAGAGCTAAGCAACTAAGCAAATAAGACAATAGGCAAAAATGATATGCCAACAAAATGAGAGCTGGCCGAACTCCGTCGGCACTTATATACGGTTGCGCTCGTGGCGGCACCTCGCAGCCCGTACGCAACACGCGCGCCTGCGATCGCAATGCACTCTTAGCGCTCGCGGTGGCGTCTAGCGGCCCGTACGCAAGTTGTGCGATTGATGTCGCAGGTCGACCCTTAATCTATGATGTTACACGGTCTATCCTGCCTCCACGGGCCACATGACTCCGGGAAACTTAAAGGTACTCATACGCTGCTCGGCCTTTATAGGACCGCCGCCTGCCGCTATCCTTCAGAGCGAACTGGAATGTGAATCCGGAGTCAACTACGACGCGATTACGAGTCAGCGACATACATCGGGAACCAAGACAACGGCAGTGCAGCTGACCACGAACCTGCCTGTATGCTAAACTTGCTGGTTCCACAGCTGTAACATGTTACACAATTCTAGAGGCTGTAGAGAGGACTAGTATATCAAGTTTTGCATAGGAATCCATGTTGGGAAACGTCGTCCAACGTCGTATACACAGGATGATTCCGTGTCAGATTTATGAGAACGGCTTTCGCTTATAACTTTCGACGTGTTCGTTTCCTGTACAGGAAACCTTACCTCGAATTGATACATCTGTCCTTCTCCATCATCCTAGAAATTTTATAACATCATCACGGAATCACTCTGTGTATAGATACATTTACAGGTGTTGGCGCCTATAACCTTTACGATCTATAGTGTCGCTGGGTGACTCTTCCGGGCATGGGTTCTGATGTAAAACTGGATGTATTCAATCCCCTCGACAACCACTGTGAAACACGCTGCACAAGTGACATTTCTTCTAACATATCAGGACACTCTTTTATGTTCCTTTCACTGAAAACTGTTTTTTTCTGTTGTTCGTGCTCTTGTTTGCTTCTTGTCAAGATAAATTTGGTTCAAATGGCTCTGGGCACTATGGGACTTAACTGCTGAGGTCATCAGTCCCCTATAACTTAGAACTACTTAAACCTAACTAACCTAAGGACACCACACACATCCATGCCCGAGTCAGGATTCGAACCTGCGACCGTAGCGGTCGCGCGGTTCCAGACTGTAGCGCTTAGAACCGCTCGGCCACTTCGGCCGCCCAAGACAAACTTCCATTGTTCTTTGCCATCTGGCTGCTTTCTTGCTTTCTGCGTGCACCATCCCACAAAGTTATACTTTACTTAAAGGCCACATTGATAACATGTCCATGTCTACACAGAGCTTTCTATTGCACTCTCCTCTTGGCAGCTAACAGCCATAATTCGCAGGTAGTGATCATCAGACGATGTTGTTGAGACGGTGTTGTTGACAGCAGGTGACCACTATGAAACAAATTTTCATCAGTGTTTTGTGTCTCAAGATGAGGGTAGAATGTTCGAATGACGTCTTGTGTCTGACATTTTGCGGGAGCACTACCACTGTTAGTAATATTTCCTGTCTTAACAACCCGGGGAGGAGAAGGGGAGGAAGCAAGCTCCACACACCGACTCCCAGCAGGTAGGCTGCCGAAAGGTGAAGGGGGTGCTTGAGGGGGGGGGGGGGGGACATATGATCCAAGCGATATTGACAGCGCCTTCTACTGGTCGCCGTACTAGATATCGACTGCTACGTATTTGGTGTCTACGAAAGTAAAAATTATTGTGTGGCAGGTGCGTAACGGACAAATCAAAGGAATTGTGAAACCGAAATTGATACTTTCATGTTGTCTGATGGTGCTTTACGCTACTTATAAAAAAGTGAAATTAAAAGGGGCCAGTACCTACATTGTGGCAATAAAAAGAATGATTAAATTTTTGGACATTTATAAACTTATGTAACGCTGAACTGTAAGTACACATAAATCACTCAGTTTTGTTATATTCCTCCTCTGTGCATAATTTATTACTATCACCGCTACTCTCCGATTCAGCAGTATCGATAATAATATCGTCTGCTGCGACTTCGATGAGAGTCGCTCCTCCACTAATCTTCTTCCAGTTGTTGCACGTTCCTACAGCACCCTTCCCAGTCGTCAGCAATTACTAACAGAAAGGACTCTTGGACAGTCTTAAGCAGATTGTCACTGAACATATTCTCTGAAACGTTGCTTCAGTAAAGTACTACCCCTTGCCCTTTCCGAGAAGCGGGAAAGGCATCCGGCAAGGCCAATGATGAGCCAGTAACCATCCGTCACTCATTGAGAGATGTATTAATTTGCTATACGAAACCAAACGTCACAAACATTTTGGGTCCACGGCAGGGCTGCCATCCGTCCTGATATATCGGGACCATCATCGTCATGCACCTTCTGGTTCCGACATCGCGACAAGACCCAATTTTGTCCCGATTTTGCAAATTACTGTTATGACCTTGTTAAAAGTATTGAAGTAACGCGATCCGTTACCTCAGCACGTAAATACAAAAACATGGTTCAAATGGCTCTGAGCACTATGGGACTTAACATCTGAGTCATCAGTCCCCTAGACTTAGAACTACTTAAACCTAGCTAACCTAAGGACATCACACACATCCATGCCCGAGGCAGGATTCGAACCTGCGACCGTAGCAGCAGGGCGGTTCAGGACTGAAGCGCCTAGAACCGCTCGGCCTCAACGGTCGGCACGTAAATACAGCCTCAGTTAGTTTTGTTTATGTCAACAGGTTCATTTTGACAAGGTCGTCTCCAGTGGCGGATGCAGAAAAACCTCGACAAGGGGGCGCTAAACATATCTTAAGCTACCTTTACTTTTACCGTAATAAAAAATAATCAAGTCACATGCAAAGCTTAAGAAAGTTTTTATAAACTGATTATACATACATATCAGACAATATGATATAAAAAAGTTACAACTGTGGTTCTCTTCTTTAAATTATGAATTCTATTCCCTTGTTCTTCCGGGCAAATTGGTTGATTACATCACAACAGGACGCGCCCCACGCACTCTCCGTATGTTCCGCCGTTTGTCGACTCATAGATAGCGTTGCATGTTGCGTACTCTGTATCCACAATGCAAGCACCTCCTAGACCTAGCACCATCACTCGAAAAGATGCCAGACTTCTCCAGTAGTACGGTGCTGGATCTATTCAAGTAGCGCCACGCGGAAGAATCGGGCCTTCCCATTTGAATAGTGATCTGATAGGACCAGTCTTTCTAAATGTAATACGAACAACGAGTGCAAGTAAGTGACGTTTGAAGTGTTTCCTGCCGGTATATGGTGCATAAAATGTATAGTGACCCTTACTTCGATGACTTAAGTGTCACTGTCGACTGTTTGCCGTTTAATAAACTTATCATAGATTACGAAGGTATTTAAGAATAGGAAGTGTCACTTTCCGTATGATTACACGAAAGAGTAGTATTTTGTCAAGAAAAGACGTACGGGTCAGAAAGCAATGTGTAACCGACGCAGGTAAGGTAGGTGTGAGGGACCACATTTCTACGAAGAATCATACATACACTAAAAAAAGTTTTGGATCACCCCGGTTCCCAGAACTCCTGAAGATAGCCGTTGACTGTGGATATTGTCTCACAGACACAGACTCTTTGACTGTTCAGAGACGTCACTAAACCCGCCCAAACAACCATGCATGAGTAGCGCATATTAGACGGAGGGGTCTGACAGCCGAACAGTTCCAGTCATTCCACCAGGACGTCTTGTTGCGACGCAAACTGTACGCAGTAGGCTGCATGATGCGCAACTTCACTCCCGAAGTCCATGGCGTGGTCCATCTTTGCAACCACGACACCATGCAGTGCGGTACGGATGGGCCCAACAACAATCAGAATGGACTGCGCAGGATTGGCATCACGTTCTCTTCACCGATGAGTGTCGCATATGCCTTCAACCAGACAATCGTCGGAGACGTGTTTGGAGGCAACCGGGTCAAGCTGAACGCCTTTTGACACACTGTCCAGCGAGTGCAGCAAGGTGGAGATCTCTGCTGTTTTGGGGTGGCATTATGTGGGGCCGACGTACGCCGCTGGTGGTCATGGAAGGCGCCGTAACGGCTGTACGATACGTGAATGCCATCCTCCGACCGAGAGTGCAACCATATCGGCAGCATATTGGCGAGGCATTCGTCTCCATAGACGACAATTTGGGCTCCCATCGTGCACATCTTGTGAATGACTTCCTCCAGGATAACGACATCGCTCGACTAAAGAGGCCAGCGTGTTCACCAGACATGAACCTATCGAACATACCTACGAAAGACTGAATAGGGCTATTTATGGACGACGTGACCCACCAACCACTCTGAGGGATCTACGCCAACCAGTACCTTGATGTACTTGTGGATAGTATGCCACGACGAATACAGGCATGCGTAAATGCAAGAGGACGTGCTACGACGAATACAGGCATGCGTAAATGCAAGAGGACGTGCTACTGGGTATTAGACGTACCATGTTTACAGCAAGCAATCTGGACCACCACCTCTGAAGGTGGGCAATAAAAAGGGCGGAAATGATGTTTATGTTGATCTCTATTCCAATTTTCTGTACAGGTTCCGGAACTCTGGCAACCGAGGTGATGCATAACATTTTTGATATGAGTATAAATAGATTCTTGGTAACATCGGCGTCCAAACCCATTTCTACAATCATGATTAAAGAATACAGCCAGGAAGAATTGCTCATTTCTGATGGAGAACTAACAACAGTTTATAAAGTTGTCAAGCATCATCAGTCCTTCAGTTCTCTTGACTGTAACTTAAAACTGAATGCCGCTATGTATACTGACTACAAAGACGCCGATAAGCAGTCTACAGCCAGGACCAAAGCTACAGCGATTGCTAGAAGTATTCTTGCGCCACACTCTGTCTCCGAATGCCTAAAACAATTCCAAGAAGTTTCATTTTGCGGCATAGGCACTGAGGCATCCAACTGAAAGGCTGAAAAGATGTTTCCTTTAAGTGTTCAACGTTTTACTGAAACTGACGGAATCCAACAGAAGCTGTTAAAATTTGATTCGCTGGATACTGAAACATCGGAGACAATTGCAATATTTTGTTTAGACACTTTAAGACAACTGCAAATTCCATTAGATAAATCAATCGCTTTATGTGGAGACAGTACTAACACCAACTTGGGAGGGCTTCATCGACGCTTCCAGAGGAATGTGTTTCACCAAATTAAAGAAGAGGTAGGAAAACATGTAGAAGGAGTTAGATGCCCTGCCCATGTTCTCCATAGTACTACATAAAGCGCTGCTCGAATCTTAACTATCGAGATTGAAATAAACGTCATGGACATATTCAATTATTTTTCAATATACACGGTAAGGACAGAGAAGCTGAAGGCTTTGTGCTTATACCTTGATGTCAAACATCAAACTCTCCTGTCTCACACAGAAACAAGATGGCTGTCGTTAATGCCTGTAGTTGAGAGAATTCTTAAGCTTTAGATTCAGTTACAACAATTTTTTTACCCCGAAGACAGGCAACCTAAAATAAGAATGGGAATGAACACTCCGTGGAAGAAATATGGGTTTTACTTTCTTAAGGAAACCGAAAATCCTAAACGGAAATGCCAACTGCTAAAATTATTCGAGTATTTGTTTTCTATTCCCGGACGCAACGCCACTGTGGGAAGAGTATTTTCGCTGATATCGGCCCACTGAATCGATGAAAGAAATCGACTTCTGCCCGAGTCTGTGGTACCTACCTTACAGTGCCAGTTTGACTACAAGCTGACATGCACGGAGTTTTATAAATACGTAAAAGGGAAAAAAGACTTACTGAAAAAGGTGAAATAATCCGAAAAATATGATGTACCATTTATTTCACTAGCAACAAGCTCCTTGTAATTGTGCTCTTAGAAATCCGTCTCGAAGCGTTGGGTAAACTAAAGTTAAATTTCGAAAAAATAAATAAGAGCCTCTTTCTTCACACTCTGTTGATGACTACCAGTGATGAAAGGCCTACCTCACGTAAGTAGGTGTTTCAAAAGGTACCAAAATTCGTAGTGTCTCATTACCTACATGTGGATACCCCTGCTTCACCAAGCTTCATAACTAAGGGCGTGATGGGGAAACGAATTTCGGTTTCATACGGGAGTCTGAAGAGATGTCAATGAAATCCTCTCATTTTCCAAGGTTAAGTGTTGGCGGAGGTTGTGCACTGAAAGGTTGTTTGATGTATTTGTGTTTATCAACTTCTCCTGAAGAGTGCTTCACAAAGTAATCACTAAGTGTTTCTTCATATAGTAATCACTGAGTTCATTTAAATAATCCGTGAACACAAACTTCAATTTTTCACTCAACTAAAAGCCATTGTCTTCTAAAACCGTGTGAAGGGCAGGGGTACCTAATGTATATCTCTGTCACCTAACTTTTTCTTCCACAATAGTATTTTCTTTCTGGAGACTGAAATTTTGTCTGACGTTGACAGAATGTTAGTCTTATTACCTTGGAGGGATACACTTGACTTTTCCAAAGATGTCAATGGTGTTTCAGCTTCAAAACAAAGTCAGTGTCTACGAACTTCTCTGATCTGAAATGTTTCTCTTGAACAAGACGAGAATAAAATTCATTATTGAGGTCATATACTCTTTTCAAGACAGTCCCCTGTCAAAGCTAACGAGTGCTATTACAGTAAATTGGGGAAATTTGATCAGCCCCCTCACCGCGCACATTTGTTAGATACAGCTCGACTTAATGGCCAACTTTTAATGAAGTTTATCGCTTCTGGCACTGACTGAAGAAACTCAGGGAGAAGAAGGTAAATGTTTTTTAACGGTAGTGCTTGACAGTGAATAACACAGCGTGTCCAAGTAGCATGAGGAGCCGATTTACGAGTCAGAACTTGCAAGCCGGATTAGCAACCAGTCATTCTGCGCCCTCCCCCTGTACATACATCTACACAGTTTTCTCAGTTAATGTTGTTTTCTTCCATAAAAGAGTCTAACATTCAAAATATTTCTGTTGCTTTTGTTCCGTGAGTAGTTTTCCTGTAGAAAAGATCATCATGAAATTTGACGTCATGTACGAACCAATATAGCAAATTAGATGGGTATCATTGTGATTTTCTGTAGCTAAAACAGAATTTTTCAACCAAGCAATCATCAGCCATATCGAGTATTCGACGATTAACTTTGTTGCCTGACAAAGGAACATTTGACAGCTGACATACATGTCATAATAGAAACAATATCCAGAGATGCCGGTAAAATAAGATCTGTTGTGTGTGAGGTTCCTTGCTCTTTACTACACAGCAGGCAACTTTGTAACATGAAAGAATAGCTTTTATAGGAATCTTAGCTCGTTTAATGAAAGATCGCTTGTTCTGCCACTCGTATTTCTTTTAATTTGTGGGAAAAGTATTCTCGTGTTTGTTTACCAAACTACCGTGATTTGGCTCCAAAAGTAGTTTCATTTTATTAGGAACCATGCTTTCAGCAGGTAGGTCTTTGAAACAAATAACACACTGTGGTCGTTCTTCATTTCCAACAGCAGTACACGTAAAACCGAAATTCATGTAGCTGTGCTCATATTTTCTACAGTTTCGTCTTTTCATGTCTTCAAAACCGCGTGATACATTTGAAATATCATGTAGTGTACTTACATTTAAAATAGAGAAACACAAAGCACAGGAGACAAACAACAATAAAAACGATCTGCTTACGGCCAAACAAACCTTTAAATTGATTGTTATTGAATAAAAACAAATTAGTCAATCGGTAAGTGTTGCAGCACATACCAACAACCAAAATCTGTCAAAATTAGAAATCTCCGCATTTTCTTGCAAAAATAAAGATAAAAAATTATTTTAAATATTATACTACATACTTTGTCTATGAGCTGGGCAGCCATTCAAAAATCCGCCAAATTTGGTCAAAATATAAAAGCTGTATTATTATATAACGACATCATATTTTAACGCAACAGTAATAAACAATTCGAAACATATTTCCTCAACAATGTTGCTTAAAATAATAATAATTCATATCCATTGCCCTCTGCCTCTTCTTCCGTTGTGGTGTCGAGTTTTTCTACTCCTTGGTATGCAGACATCGTGCCAGTTTGCTTCAAACCATACGCAGGTAGGTCGTAATTATGGCCCTGACTGTGAGAATTGTGTTTGTCATGTTGGTTTTAAGTCTATTGTTGAGGGAGGCTTTCACTTTGGTTACTACCTAAATTTCTTTTGACCTCGGCATTTGACCAGATTAAGACGAAAAGCATCAGTACAATATCAGGCAGCTCCTGAAATGAATTTTACAAACTAGCGTGTTTATAAGATGCGACCTGTCGCTGATATTCTATTGCATTGCCGACATTTTTCCACTGAACGGTAGTTAATTTCGGTCACTGAAAACTTATTTTCGTTATTTCAGTTTCAGGTAATTGAAATTCCTGATTTAGCTGGTTTATATTTTCTTTAACCCTGCTCTAACACTCTTCTGTTGCAATTAGACATGTTGTTGTTGTTGTTGTTGTGGTCTTTAGTCGTGAGATTGGTTTGATGCAGCTCTCCATGCTACTCTATCTGTGCAAGCTTCTTCATCTCCCAGTACGTGCTGCAGCCTACATCCTTCTGAATCTGCTTAGTGTATTCATCTCTTGGTCTCCCTCTATGATTTGTACCCTCCACGCTGCCCTCCAGTACCAAATTCGTGATCTCTTGATGCCTCAGAACATGTCCTACTAACCGATCCCTTCTTCTAGTCAAGTTGTGCAACAAATTCCTCTTCTCCCCAATTCTATTCAATACCTCCTCATTAGTTGTGTGATCTACCCATCTAATCTTCAGCATTCTTCTGTAGCACCACATTTCGAAAGCTTCTATTATCTTCTTGTAAAATCTATTTATCGTCCATGTTTCACTTCCATACATGGCTACACTCCATACAAATACTTTCAGAAACGACTTTCTGACACTTAAATCAATACTCGATGTTAACAAATTTTTCTTCTTCAGGAACGCTTTCCTTGCCATTACCAGTCTAAATATTATATTCTCTCTACTCCGACCATCATCAGTTATTTTGCTCCCCAAATAGCAAAACTCCTTTACTAATTTAAGTGTCTCATTTCCTAATCTAATTCCCTCAGCATCACCCAACTTAAAACGACTACATTCCATTATCCTCGTTTTGCTTTTGTTGATGTTCATCTTATACCCTCCTTTCAAGACAATGTCCATTTCCGTTCAACTGCTCTTCCAAGTCCTTTGCTGTCTCTGTCAGAATTACAATGTCATCGGCAAACCTCAAAGTTTTTATTTCTTCTCCATGGATTTTAATACCTACTCCCAATTGTTCTTTTGTTTCCTTTACTGCTTGCTCAATATACGGATTGAACAGCATCGGGGAGAGGCTAAACCGCTGTCGCACACCCTTCCCAACCACTGCTTCCTTTTCATGTCCGTCGACTCTTATAACTGCCATCTGGTTTCTGTACAAATTTTAAATAGCCTTTCGCTCCCTGTATTTTACCCCTGCCACATTCAGAATTTGAAAGAGAGTATTCCAGTCAAGATTGTCAAAAGCTTTCTCTAAGTCTGCAAATGCTAGGAACGTAGGTTTGTCTTTCCTTAATCTTTCGTCTAAGATAAGTCGTAGGGTCAGCATTGCCTCACGTGTTCCAATATTTCTACGGAATCCAAACTGATCTTCCCCGAGGTCAGCTTCTACCAGTTTTTCCATTCGTCTGTAAAGAATTCGCGTTAGTATTTTGCAGCTGTGACTTATTAAATTGATAGTTCGGTAATTTTCACATCTATCAACACCTGCTTTCTTTGGGATTGGAATTACTATATTCTTCTTGAAGTCTGAGGGAATTTCGCCTGTCTCGTACATCTTGCTCACCTGATGGCAGAGTTTTGTTAGGCCTGGCTCTCCCAAGGCTGTCAGTAGTTCTAATGGAATGTTGTCTACTGCCGGGGCCTTGTTTCGACTTAGGTCTTTCAGTGCTCCATCAAATTCTTCACGCAGTATCATATCTCCCATATCATCTTCATCTACATCCTCTTCCATTTCCATAATATTGTCCTCAAGAACATCGCCCCTGTATAGACCCTCTATACACTCCTTCCACCTTTCTGCGTTCCCTTCTTTGCTTAGAACTGGGTTTCCATCTGAGCTCTTGCTATTAATGAAAGTGGTTCTCTTTTCTACAAAGGTCTTTTTAATTTTCCTGTAGGCAATATCTATTTTACCCCTCGTGAGATAAGCCTCTACATCGTTACATTTGTCCTCTAGCCATCCCTGCTTAGCCATTTTGCACTTCCTGTCGATCTCATTTTTGAGACGTTTGTATTCCTTTTTGGCTGCTTCACTTACTGCATTTTTGTATTTTCTCCTTTCATCAATTAAATGTAGGATCTCTTCTGTTATCCAAGAATTTCTACTAGCCCTCGTCTTTTTACCTACTTGATCCTCTCCTGCCTTCACTATTTCATTCCTCAGAGCTACCCATTCTTCTTCTACTGTACTGTCAATTGTTCCCTTATGCTCTCCCTGAAACTCTGAACAACCTCTGGTTCTTTCAGTTTGTCTAGGTCCCATCTCCTTAAATTCCCACCTTTTTGCAGTTTCTTCAGTTTTAATCTACAGTTCATAACCAATAGATTGTGGTCAGAGTCCACATCTCCCCTGGAAATGTCTTACAATTTAAAATCTGGTTCCTAAATCTCTGTCTTATCAATATATACTTTATCTGAAATCTTTTAGTATCTCCAGGGTTCTTCCATGTATACAACCTTCTTTCATGCTTCTTGAACCAAGTGTTAGCTATGATTAAGTTATGCTTTGTGCAAAATCCTACCAGACGGCTTCTTCTTTCATTTCTTACCCCCAATCCACATTCACCTACTATGTTTCCTTCTCTTCCTTTTCCTACTGTCGAATTCCAGTCATCTATGACTATTAAATTTTCGTCTCCCTTCACTATCTGAATAATTTCTTTTATCTCATCATACATTTCATCAATTTCTTCATCATCTGCAGAGCTAGTTGGCATATAAACTTGTACTACTGTAGTAGGCGTGGGCTTCGTGTCTATCTTGGCCACAATAATGCGTTCACTATGCTGTTTGTAGTTGCTTACCCGCACTCCTATTTTTTTATTCATTATTAAACCTACTCCTGCATAGCCAATATTTGATTTTTTATTTATAGCTTTATTCACCTGACAGAAAGTCTTGTTCCTCCTGCCACCGAACTTCACTAATTCCCACTATATCTATCTTTAACCTATCCATTTCCCTTTTTAAATTTTCTAACCTACCTGCCCGATTAAGGGATCTAACATTCCACTCTCCGATCCGTAGAACGCCAGTTGTCTTTCTGTTGATAACGACGTCCTCTTGAGTAGTACCCGCCCGGAGATCCGAATGGGGGACTATTTTACCTCCAGAATATTTTTCCCAGGAGGACGCCATCATCATTTAATCATACAGTAGAGCTGCATGCTCTCGGGAAAAATTACGGCTGTAGTTTCCCCTTGCTTTCAGCCGTTCGCAGTACCACAACAGCAAGGCCGTTTTGGTTAGTGTTACAGGGCCAGATGAGTCTATCATCCAGACTGGTGCCCCTGCAACTACTGAAAAGGCTGCTGCCCCTCTTCAGGAACCAAACGTTTGTCTGGCCTCTCAACAATTACCCCTCCGTTGTGGTTGCACCTACGGTGCGGCTATCTGTATCGTTGAGGCACGCAAGCCTCTCCACCAACGGCAAGATCCAAGGTTCATTGGAGGGGGTGGGGGGTGGGGGGGGCAATTAGACATACCTTTCGTAAAATCTTTTCATTATCATTAATTTTACGTTGTTTCATCATATCTTCCAGCGAAACCTCGACTTCATGGTCAAAACAAATATTAGAGGACTTTTATTTTCTAACGTCTACCGTTAGCGAATCCTCCAGGTAATACTTACAATAAGAAGAACTAAGTCTTGTAGTAGCTTTGAAGGTCTGCTGTCCTTGATTGGAATGATTTATTGACCTTTTCACTTTCTTCTAGACCTGACCTAAGAAAGAAAAGGTAATAATTATCGGTGACATCAGGGTACATACTATACAACAGTTCTGATGTACAGCATTTTCATGTCTAGATGTGTGAAACTGTGTCTCTAATTCTAGCCACTGACTTAAAATGCGATCAGCAGCAACTTCTATCGACTGCTACCTTGTGTCTGATTGATGTACAAGCGGCTCGACTCCATCATTTATTACTTTATACCATTCCTCACACGTGACATGTTGAGAAGAAAACTAGAAAACCAATAATAGGTTTCACAAATTAAAAAGTCAAGATTCCCTGGCAGAATTCAGGTAGCAGAGGACACAGCTAACTGAAATGATTGGGAACAAAGAGCATTAACATAAGATTAGTGACTTCACATTTCATTTTCATTTAGTGCCCACCATTTCTCAGGCGCTATGCGTATTAGAGATGGGGGATGCGCTCTTGAACTAATTCATAGAGTTGAATCTTTCAAAGGAGTGAACAATCAGTGATTCAGAAAAAAAGAACGGTAGCTCCAAACGTTTCTCACAGCAGAGAGAGAGAGAGAGAGAGAGAGAGACGGAGCATATCAGCGGGGCCTTTGCTGGTCAGAGCACACTGGACGCCACACAACACAGCCAGCGCCGGCCTCTGCCCTGCTTCTACCTTGGCTGCCTGCATTGTGCAGTGCCCCATTGGATTTTGTGTTTCACATATGCCGTGCCGTCCATGTGCGTCGTCTGCCGCGCGCAGTGTCTGGCGCAGCTTAACTTCGCATCGCACTCTGTCGGCGATCGTTTCAGTCGCACGTCCTGCCCTCTGGGCAGTTGATGCGAGCAACAGGACAGAGAGCCACCTAGCGAATAACATAGGAACTACTTGCAACAACCTGCTCGCAAGAGAACAGACGATTTGTTTCGGAGCGGGTGAGTTCACCGCTCCCCCCACCCTCGGAACTCGCCCGCTCAACGCTCACCCCACCATCTCGACTCTAGCCAGAGCGTTGAGCAAAGCGACTCAGGTGTCACTCTGGTCTCTGCGGTCTCAGCTCACGCAGTAATACAGCTCGCGGCTCGACCCGCTCGACTCAGCGCCTCTGCATCGGAGTTCGTCCCTACTGGATATTGTTCTTCGTAGTAATACCGCTATGTATATTACATTATTATGTTATGTATACATCAATTGTTTTTATTTTATTTTTATTTGTTTAAACTGATTAGATTAGGTTCCTGATGACTCCTCTTACTATGGGATTTTTATTATGGACACTAGAATTTACGCTTTAATTACGAGCGAACCGATAAACGTATCGCAAAATGTGATACACCAATATTTTCCTTGTTTTATTCTGCGTAAGGCTATATGCAGCACTTTCGTTTTACAGTCAAATTTATATAAATTTTTTTTCTTATTCTGGTACGGATTTTGCGATTTTAGGCGTCTTCGGAAGGAAACGTTCACTTTAAAAATATATGGCTTGCGATGAATTTGTATGAGGTTAATGAAATTTTAATACATTATAGCCAAATATGTTGTTAATGTAAATCTCAAGTTACAACATTTTCCGATCACCCAAAAAACCACGATAGTGCAAAACAAATCAATAATCAAAAACTTTGTCATATCGTGGAAATTTCAATAAACAATACAAAATTCTTACTCATTATCTGTGTTACTTAAAAATAGGATCAAATAAGATCAAAATACAGGTGTAGTACTGGAATAAACCAAGTTTAAAGGACAATGTGCCTTCCATTTATTTTCTATTGTAAATGAGTGGTGAGTCATGAAAAAGAGCTAATTCATTTCAGGGAGTGAACAGTTCTGATCCAATCTCTGAAAAGAACAGTTTTGCCCATCTCTAATGCGTATCAATTCCTCTTATTTGCTTAATGTCAGTACCATAATGTGAAAGTGCAATAACAATACAATCAGCATCCCCTGTTTTGGTTCAACAATTTTTAACAAAGAGGAAATATCTCCGATTTGTTGTTTTCAAAAACATGCAATGCCAACAGACAGCATTTTGGTAACAGAAATGTCTATAGATTGATAAACCGTTACCAGTACCGTTTTCTAGTTCTGATTAAATGTGCTGGTAGATATTATTGCTAATCAGAGTACTGCACTTTGTGCGATGTAGCCATAAAAGAGATGAACTTTGAAAAAATTTTTTGGTTCACTCTGAAAGATAATCATCGGATCTAATTGCACGGATCTAACTGATTAAATGCAGACAATATAAGAGCAACTTCAACAGCTGCGCCTTCATTTTATATTTGATAGACTGAAATGCCAGTTTTGGCTGTCGTGAAGGTGAAAAGGGTTTAGCTGCTTTTAAATGTTTCTTACTTTTTCCGTGATGAAGTAAATTTGACGAACAGAAATTCTGGTTACATTGCCAATATTTGCACTGCACACTACTAGGTTCCTTGCGCACCTCTAACAACCAATCCTTTAATTTTTTGTCATTTAACCATTATTTTCTAAAGTGTCGTACAGCTTAACAGTCTTCTATGGCACGTTCAGTCAGTCGTTAAAGAAAAAGAAAAAAGAAAAGTAGACAGAAGTTGCTGAGAAACATACAATAGCTCACTGTAGTACTTGACCACTGCACTAATGTATTGCGCTCCCTATTCAGAATTCCAAGCACAACTGATAAAGGAAAGCTATCTTTATTAGTGTGTTGATGCTGCTAGTGGATCGTATCGTATCTTTACTTACAAGAAAAATTAGTCATATGCCATAGCATTACTTTTGTTTTGCTCAGTTTGCGAGTCACCCGAGATGTTTGTTACTGTTAGTTCTAAATAAAAGATAGACGTATACATTGCTCGACAGTAAGGGAATCAAAGGATTTAATTTCTATTCAGTTTCCACTTACGTACCACATGTGTTTAATCTGGAAGATAAAATCAGACATGAAGCCCACAACACACAGAATGAAACTTTCAGTTTTAGTGCAAGAATTCGTTAATACACCGTGCCACTGTCTTGCAGGTGCAAAAGCTTTGCATTTGTAATAGGTTTTCCTCAAAGAAAATATAATTTCTTTTCAAAATTAAACTAAACCATTAAAATCCACCAAAAAGTTAATTCCTAATAATAACAGTCAACCGTCAAAGATACCGTAAATTTTACTTGTCATGGATCTTGCTATTCCTGCAGTTTTAGAAGGAAATCCGTCAACTTGGGAACGCTACAAACGCTACAATTCAACTGCCATCTACCGCTCTGCCATAGTAATATCACTACTAACGCACACCTTGTCCCTTTACTAACCAAGTAAATAAATCAAATTACTGCTTTTATGAAAGCACCCTGATGCTTCTACTGTAAGGGAACAACGCCACTGTACCAGTCTGTCTCTTTGGACTATCGATTCCTTCCTAATACCGTTGTTAAAACCGGAGCTGGTGCATCATGTGAGCATACGTTCAGTAGCTGTCAATATTTTTTTCTTTGTGCAGAGTGTCTCCTTATGTATTTTGGTTGTCATGTGCTACGGCGCTGAACAGCTCCAGCTCTCTTTGAATAGCTTGATGGTTCCAGATTTCTAAATATATGTCCTTGTTGAAGAAATAAAGAGTGAAAACTAATGAACCAATTTATATTTCGTAACTGAGGAGAGAGAGAGAGGGAGAGAAGAGAGGGAGAGAAAGAGAGAGAGATAGTGGGCGGGTAGGGGGGAAGTAAGGGAAGAGAGGGAAGCGGTACTTTTGGTGTCGCGTACTCACTGATGTACTCGTGTGTAACTACCAAACTAATTTCATTAGTCAACATTTTTCTGAGTACCGCTGTATTGATACAATTTTAATATGGTTTTATCTTCAGGGAAGATTGAATGCGATGTGCAGTTTCTACGTCAAGTACCAAGTTTGCTAAAAATGACTGCAGCCATATGACCGTCGAAGAATCAGTAAAAGTTGAAAATCAATTTATTTATTCTTGAGGCTGCAACTGCATGTTCTTGGCACGTTGTGGAGCCATTGTCATTGCTCGAAAGCCATGAGATGAGAAGAGGAAGTCTAGGAGAGTTAATTGTCTCCAAATATTTGGATGTTTAGGACGCTCTCCAATCGTATGTTACTGAAAAATACTTAATAATAAATGTACATTTCCATTGTTTGAGTTAAATCCAAACACGAAAATCAAAAGGATAGAATCATGAGAACTTTATGGTCTCATTATTCAGTTTCCCTTGGTGAAGAGAGAGAATGTAGATGAAGCAGAACAGCAAGAAGTTTTTAGGAAGAGGGCATAAGAGAGTCAAGTTAGTGTTTCACAGCGTCTGTCAGGGGGCGTATTGTAACTTTAAAGGAGAGGTCGTCTTTAACTGCTGTGAAACCATTTCCCTTCCTCGGGTTGCATGACAAGGCGACTGCAGCAAGAAGAGATGTCCTCGTGATGAACCCCTTCAATGGGTGGTCTCACTGTGGACCACAAACTGTACTGTAGTGTTCCTGTGCTTTAGTAGTGCGTAATAGTGCAAGTAAAACGGCATACCATGATTCACGAGTGAAGACTGCATCCGCACTTTCCATGAATTCTGCTTTGCGACGGCTACTGGACAATAATGACAGCTGCAACTATGATTGGCCACTGCACACAATAATTATCGGTAGTGGGACTACTAGTTTTACTAGAATTATCGCTTCCGCCAAGTTTAACGATGAGATGGAAGATGAATTAAATAAGGTTCTCTCTCTTACGATGTAATTTCAGTATGCACTATCTATTTATAATTTGTTCCCGTGTTCTGGGTGTTTGGAAATTATTTGCCCAATCGGATCAATGTCTACAATTTTCCATCAAATAATGTGCTTGCTGTAGCTTGCTACTTTGGTTTTGAAAGGCAGCTAGCTCTTCGAAGTTACAGTCGGTTTAAATTTGTAAGCCATTTATACTTCCTTTCACAATTTAAAGAGTTCGCTGCTGGTGCTACACGACAATCTATGAAGGCGTTGTGTGTCATACAGAATTTGCCGACTGCGTGTCGTGAATCTCATGGTTTTTTGTTTTGGTTTTGGACTCATGATGAAAATTCATATTACTATTTGAATTACCCTTGATTTTTTGGTGTGACTCTGAATTAGATTTAGTGGCTTATTTACACTGACGAGCCAGAACATCGTGACCATCTGCTTAATAAACTGGTTGTCAGTCTTTTGAACGAAATACATAACTGATTCTGCGTATCCGGGGCCCGACAGTTTGATGGTAAGTTTGTGGAGGTATGTGGCGTTAGACGTCTACGCACAGGTCTCGTAATTCGCGTAAATAAGGGGACGCTGATCTGCGTACGTGGCGATGGCACCCGGCAGAGAGCCAGAAAAATTTCATAGGATTTACATCACGCGAAATTGGTTAGCGGGACATCAACGTTAGTTCACTACAATGCTCTTCAAACCACTGCAGCACGTTTCTGGCGCCGAGAGACGGACAATTATACTGCTGAACAGTGACATTGCCGTAGGGGAAGACATCAAGCATGAAGGTATGCTGTCGATTACTACCATTGTGAGTGTGTGGGTTTTATTTTGTCAATTTGTGCAATGGATTGATCCAACAAGTACCCTTTGGCTCCTGCAAGAAACAATTTCCACCTCACACTACTACGGAAGTCAGACAGACGCTCCTAATGTACCAACAAGAACTGCTTGATAAACATTCAGCAACAAATATCTACTGGATTCGTCCGCTGTAAGGAAAAGGCACAAAAATATTCTATAATCTTACGTAACTAGTGGAATACTTGGGTACTGGAGCATTGCTAGTTAGTGTATGAAAAACATTAAACGAATGAAAAATATTATTTACTGCAAAAAATTCTGAGAAATCAAGTGAAACGTTTTCTTATAAATTAATAAATTTCCCGGTTCTTTTCGAAACAGTAGATTTCCTCTTATGGATAGGAATGCTATTATTTTACAAAGTACGGAAAGGTTCTTTCCTCTCTTTTATTTAAGAATGTTATTTACTTGGCAGAATGACTGAGAGCCGCGCCTGCACAACTTGAATAACTATTCTAGGTACGGTCAGGGCTGTCACGTGAGAAATGTAATGGAGTGTATTGTTAGGGAGGAAAGATGGGGCTCGCATACGCTGTAGCGCACACTGCGACGGCTGCTGCCTGCGTTGCTCACTGCTGACGAATACTCAACTGTCTCTTTCTATCTGGACTGACCTTCGCCAATCAAACTCTCCCTACGCCTTGATGAAGTCAAGGACTCCTATCTGCCCCTGGTGTAACTACTGGAGTGGTACACCTGTGGGATATCCAGTCCACCGCAATGTCACTCAATATTCGCTCGCAGGCATTTAACTAGTACTCTGTCTGTGTTCACACCTCACAATAAGTGTGGCGGCCAACACAGTGAACAACACTTAATCGCGAGTTACTCAATATAGAGTATCACTCCGATTCGCTAACGACAGAGGTGCTCTCCCAGTGAAGTACTGAGGAGAGACTGTTCCTTGCTCTTTGCGTACACATACGAGCTCACTCGCTCTCGTTACGTTCACTACTTAAAAAGTTCAGCACATTGTTACTGCATGTTCTACTACAACCACACGAGGCATGTCATTACTATGTAACCACTCGTAGCATGATCCAGCATCAACTCTTCACCTCAAGGTCACACCTGACTCACTGCTATACACCCCTACACTGACACCTGAAACACACATAGCCATTCCCCAATGTGATGGGGTGGCAGCTCAGACCCTACCCCTACTCCCACATATAGCTGGTGGATGTACAGTGGCGTAGCATGCGCTTCTCAATCAACACCCAAACCTCAGCTTGTGCATTTCACGGGCAGATACTACCTGCTCCAAGTGCTGCTCCTGCACTTACGACGCTGCTTGCCGGTTCAAATGGCTCTGAGCACTATAGGACTTAACTTCTGAGGTCATCAGTCCCCTAGAACGTAGAACTACTAAAACCTAACTAACCTAAGAACATCACACACATCCATGCCCGAGGCAGGATTCGAACCTGCAACCGTAGCGGTCGCGCGGTTCCTGACTGTAGCGCATAGAACCGCTCGGCCACTTCGGCCGGCCGCTGCTTGCTCCAGTATATTTTTTTTTTTTTTGGAAATAATATACATAGATATGAAACGCTGATGTCACCGTATTAACTGACCTATTTCTGGCATCTTAAAATTTGAAGTAGCAGAAGAGGGATAGAACTGCTGTAATAAACAAGGACATCAGAAAGTAAGTTATACATGTCCTAGCTGAAATACATGGGACAGTATGATTCTTTTGTGCAAAACGTCTAAATTACGCACAGATTAAGCGTTAACTTCTGGTGTTATAGGTACCAAATGCAGTATTTCATCCTGTCATAGTGTAATAGCGCCAAGAATCTGTCCAAGGCTACACAGAACTGGATGAGATTGATAGTGAAGGAAGGCCATTGACACTAACAACAGAGAACAGTGTCAAGGTAATCAAGGAAAAAGATATGGGGGTAAAGAGATTTTTCAGTAGTAGTTTCCAATTAATTCCATGACCAAGAAGCGGATTTCTGTTGTCGAGGAATTGAACGATTGGTAGAAAGTTCTAACTGTCATTTACAGAGACTTGGTGACTGCAGTGAAAAGCAGTGTTATGTATGTATGCCACTGGAAGTGGAATGCACCATTCAGTAAAAGTTACAGTACCTGCCCTATCCTAGTAACATCCAACTTACTTTTTGAAGACCCCTCTTACGACATTGCTAAATAGAGAAAGGAATGGTGGAGGGGAAAGGAAAGGGGCTGAAGAAGGAGATGGGTGGCGAGGGGTAACCTGGAGGAAGAAGAGGACGGGACAATGTGGGGCGACCTTGAGGTGGTGTCCTTCAGGGTGGAAAGTGGTAGGGGAGGCGGTAATCCTTTGCATTATAAAAGGTACTCCTTCCTTGTGCTCTGTATTAATTAACATTGCAGCTGATGATGAATTGGATACTAATGTTCTTTTCTGGGACTAAATAATGACGTCATGTTCGTTCTATACCCGTTTTCTCACTATTGTGTTAAATGAAATCTATGATTGTTCTCTAATGTATTTGATTCGGACTGTGTGAAAATTTGCGGACTATTATCCAGTCACTGTTTAACTATTCACTTAGTAATAAATAAGAGCAGTTCCTCTTATTTCTGAAAGAACACCAGCCATAGTTTTTCTGGACAAGTAAATTGAAATAACCTTTTTGTAGTGGCAATTTTTTCGCTTTGGGCACAATTGGGGAGCCATGTCTCACTGGCAGTATCGAACTGAAGTGTTGTTTCGGTAAGACTAATTGTAAAACTGTTCAAGAATTGGTGAGAAATTCGTTCTTGTATACGCTTTTGGTTAACTTTTAGAAAACGGGACTCACTTATTACACAAATCTTTTGCGTAGCTAATGTCTTCATGTTAAATTTACTGTACTGCTTCTTGTGATGCGCCTATGGCTATTTCATAGACATGTAACTGCTGCTCTTGCAGTACCAAATCTCACAATTTCTCGATACGTCCAAGTGCGGTTGTCATTTTGGTATCGCTGCCACATCGACCATTCCGAGGTAAACGTTTGACCCAATGTCGGTGTCGTCCTTATGTTGCAGGATCATAGAGCGTATTGTAGGCTAAAACATTATGACGTTCCAGAACGATAGCAAGCTTCTCTCAAAAATACAGTACAGATTCAGACAAAAACAGCACAAATTGCTTTATTCATACTGGACATATTGCACGCAATATATGAAGATGAAATGGCATTTTCTGCATTCCCAGATTTCCGAAAGGCTTTCGACAAGGTAGATTCCATTTCATCAAACTTCAAATGTATGTGTGTGAATTCCTCAGGGACGATACTGCTATCCTAGTAACGTCCAACTTACTTTTTGAAGACCTCTCTTACGTCATTTGTCGCTAGACTTACACACTACTTAAACTAACTTATGCTAAGAACAACACACACACCCATGCCCGAGGGAGGACTCAAACCTCCGGCGGGAGGGGCCGTGCAATCCGTAACTTGGTGCCTCTAACTGCACCGCCACTCCGTTCGGCGTCAAACTTCGTTTCTCTCCAAAAATTTCTATGAAAACGTATTCTCTCACCTCTCAAGACCCTTTCTATTGGATTTCACATTTTCTTCTCTGGTCCTATAGTGCTTTACCTGATTCCAACGATTTTCTCATTCCCCAAACTGATAGGCACCTGTTGAGGTGACCTTCAGTTTTCCTGATAATTGCCTCTCTTCACTTGTCTCAAGTTCTGATATTCTATTGTCTATTGTCTATTGGTTATATCTGTTTCTCTGTTTCTGTTCCAGCCTCTACCACATGGTTGACTATCCCTTCTATTTCCACCCCTTTGATAATCATTTCGGAAGGTATTCTCATTTCTCATCAAATAATTATCGTGATTATTACTCTGATTCCATCCATTTGGTTGATATCTGTTATTCCTACTAACAGCATTGTCACGGTTTACATTTCATTCCAGGGCTCTGTCCAAATTGTTCACGTACCTTAGAAATTTCTCTATAGGTTCATCTTAACCATACACAAGTCCTCACGGCACTCTACTCAGAAGTCCCCTTTTCAAGCTGTCCGTTCATCAAACGATTTGTTTAAATGAATTAATCTCCTAAGTTGTCTTTCATAAAATATTTTCAGGTTTTCCTGCCCTTCGCTATAAACCAGCCCATTCTCAAATTCACTCTTCAACGTTGCTTTATCTGTTTCAGATCTAAATGTATTCAAAAAATCATTTCTCTAATTCATAACAAGAGAAGTCAGTATTAACATTTTCATTTGCCTGTGAAAGTGCCTCCCCATCCAAAACTTCTTTACAAATTTGATTTTTAAATTAGCAATCATACCACTTATGAAGCTGTCCCTACACTGGTGTAGAAATTCGACAGGGTGAATTTTACTGTCACATGGAAAATTATTAATTGAGATGTTACCGAACAAACTAGCACAGTTATTACTAAAGCTTCTATCTAAACATTTTCCTGCAGCTCTGTAAATTTGTTGTTCATACCATTCATTTCACTACTACATGCATCTATGTAGGCAGTTATAACTTTAAAGTCACTACCGCCATTAGACTGTTGTTTATTTACAGTGTTACAATTACACTTACACAATCATGATTTCGGTTTCAAAGTGCCATTATCAAGTATTTTAAGTTTTATAAATTGCCTAAGATGGCATACTGTCGTATTAAAATACACTAACCATGATTTCGACTTCAAAGTGCCATTATCAAGTATTTTTAGTGTTATAAATTGCCTAAGATGGCATACTGTCGTATTAAAATACACTATATAGTGTTTTGAATCGGCTGGTTTATAGCGAAGGGCAGGAAACCTGAAAGTATTTTATGAAAAACAACTTAGGAGATTAATTCATTTTAACACTAAGATGGCATACTGTTGTATTAAAATACACTATATAGTGTATTTTAATACGACAGTATGCCATCTTAGGCAATTTATAACACTTAAGACACTTGATAATGGCACTTGGAAGCAGAAATCATGATTTTGTAAGTATAAATGTAACGCTGTAACTAAACAACAGTCTAATGGCGGTTGACTTTAAAGAATTATATTATGACTGTGGCCCCGCATTATAGAAAAACTATTAAAGGCAGTTATATGTTTTCCTACATTATTCATTTTGGAGTCTAACTCTGATACTGTTTTATTACAACAGTCTTCTAATTTTTTGAAGGCTGAGTTATCCTTATTTATTGCATTATTCAGTGCAACATAATCATCTTCTACATTGTTCTGAAAAATTTAAATTTTCTTTCGTACAAGCAATTTCAGTACTGAGTTCTGTTTCTTGAGTTCCAACTTTGGTTTCCACAGACCCAACACAAGGGTCATCCCCTTTCTGACCTGTTTCTAGCTCAATTTTAAGCTTTTTTTATCTCTTCTTCGGTTTTAGTTATTCTTGTATTGCTATTTCCCAATTGCGTTTTAAGATACTCCAAAATATTGTTTGTTTCAGCAATTTGGCCACCTAAGCTTCTAGTTTTAGCTGTTTCAAGAATTCTGCCACCCAAAGCTTCAGCTGTTTCAATAATTTTGTCATCTAAAGCCTTGATTATATTCTTGGTTTCCAAAATTAATCTCGCCTATAATTTTACAAATTCACTGTAAGAGTCTGCAGCTTTGGTTTCGTCAATACCAGAGAATGGTGAATAAGCACTCACATTACCACTTCCTACTGCTTCATTGTCACAAATCTAGTCCTGTGCTATCTGACAATTGACTTTGGTTTCACTTTCATTACCGGTCTGCTGTCTACTCTCACAAAATTGCCTACTATCTGTTTCTGATTTTGTGTTGGTGTACCGTCTTCGTTACTACTGCTCGCCATATTAATAAACAGCCACAGTTTTAAAGAACGTGAATGAAAATTTCAGTCTTCAAGTATAATTCTTGCCTTGGCACTAAAATTTATCCCATACAGAAAAATAGAATAAATGATTAGAGTTGGCGTCAATACATAGCCCACTTCAGATTTCGATGTCAGTGTTTCCTTTGAAATTTTCTTTGGTATGAGCGTCTGTTATTACAAAGTCAACCTAAAACTCAAAATACTACTACCAAACCCACACTAGCAGGGCAGCTGTAATCCTAGGATCCTCCACCAGAACTGAAAGTTAACAGTACTGTTCTGGGTGTAAAAATTATCAGTAAATACTAATCTGCTTTTTTTGGAGAACTACGATGCTGAAGAGGTTGTAGAAGTTGTAGAAGAATTATATCTACTCCTTCAAATGTACTTCAACTTCCTAAGTTCCCCACAGTGTAGTTAACGATTTGGTATGCCAAGAGAAATCTTATGTAATTAATTTGACACGAAGTTTTCACTTTCACAATTACATGTTTATTGCATAAAAACTTATAAAAATCGTGGCAAACCTGGTGCCCTTAAAACTGTAACAAAGCGGGAGAGCCAGTGACTGGTTCATCGCTGCATGTGTATCGTTTCAGTAATTACACGTGACATCATCCACCATTACAAACAGAAAATTTAAGGAATACAAAGTAATTATGTAGAATTAAGTCTAATTGGCTCCTTCCACGTTGCGATATTAAGTTTTACTAGGTTCTTAGTTTTTATACTGAAATTCAGAAAATGTTACCAAACTGTACATGAGTTCTTTACATAAGTATAAACCAAAATCTAGGTTTCACCTCTTGTGAAAAGTATTCTGGTATTACAGAATGAGAATTGTTTATGATTTATGATCAGTTATCAATTAACAGGAGTTGAACTAGTATTTGCACTCGAAAAAATGGAAATGAAATCAGTGACAGAATATGAAGCAGTATATGACCAGATAAGTGAAACAGGAATGTCAAAAAATTTGTATGTGACTGTAAATGTGGCAGCCTAGCATTTGAGG
Source organism: Schistocerca americana (assembly GCF_021461395.2). Lineage (NCBI taxonomy): Eukaryota > Metazoa > Arthropoda > Insecta > Orthoptera > Acrididae > Schistocerca > Schistocerca americana. The sequence continues at coordinate 674,228,435 of NC_060122.1, forward strand.
TCCACACATCATGTTATACTTATCCTAACGATCATATATTGGTACATTTCAGACTACTAACAAAGAAACCATCATATAATATATCTTGGCAGATATGTGATTGGCTGGATGAATATCTGATTAATAGAACGCGATACGTTGTACCGGACGGTAGACGTTCTACTGAAAAGAAAATAACATCACGTGTAATAGGACTCCTAATGTTGTCGGCATAAATAAACGATTTATCACATAAGCTTAGCGCCACTGTAAGATTGTTCACTGAAGATGCTGCAGGTAGCAGAAAACAGCAGCATGCGTCCCCTTCAGAATGAGTTGGGACGCTGTAATACAGCAAAAACATAAGGGAATGCAACTTTTGTTATGTTCAAGACGTCTTGCTAGTTGCTGGAAACTGATCCATGTTGGATTTTCTCTTTCTTCCACTTCTGCCTGTATTGTGATCCACCGGTCTTAGAGCACCAGTGCCGCCGATACTAGTCTTAGATTTCTAGCTCTTCATAGACAGATGGTCTGCACTTGGTTTGCGTCATTTTGACGTTTCTGAGCACACTGAGAGCTGTATTCATGACAAAACTCTTGGGGACACTCACGTACGAGGGTGTGCTGAAAAGTAATTCCTGTGAACCTTTGATATGAAAACACGTAAAGCTTATTAAATAAAACAAAATTTTACTAACATCCTACATTTTTATCCATCGCGTGTATGTATTTACCTCTCAACATAGTAATCTTGTCGACGAACGCATTTCTCCCTGTGACACACCAGTTTGTTGATACGTCGCTGTACAGTGTTTGACTTTGTTGACAGAGCCACAACCACACCTCTGACTACACTGCTTCATCACTGTCAAAGTGAAGTCCTTGGTGTTCTTTAAGTTTCGGATGTGACCAACCCAGGACTGTATGGAAAATGATCGATGATAGTGAACCTGGACGTCATAATGTTGCAGATGTTGTTGAGCCGTGCGCGGCTCGTGGTCATGCCATTTATTGCTCATCATCTTGTTTTTGTGGTTCTGTCGCCTCGTTTTTCTTATTCGATTTACTGGCGTCACTAAGTTGCTGGTTTGCTTGCCTGTGAGTGGCAGCAGCAGCGCTTATTGACAAGTGCACTGTCGTACTATCTCTGGAGCGATCGCTAGTATTTCCGGGTCGTCGTTTGTCGGAAGTTCAGTAGGGGGATGGAACGCCAGTGAGGCGCGGACGGCCAGTACTTGCTGGCCGCTGGCCACACACATGAACTATCTGACGGGAGGAGACTGGAACGGGAACGACCGCTGGTTGGTCGTGTCAATGGGCGACGTGTATTTGGTCTTTTGTCCTTTTCAGGGCCTCGTCAGCTGACCATCTTGACGGACGTGGGTCAGTTCCTTCATAGTGCAGAGATGTCGTCGCCGATGGGCAAGAGTTACCTCTGCATGACTGGGTCCGAGCCAGTGTGCCTGGGTCGCCGAGTTGTGAACGGGCATCAAGGGAGTCGGGATGGAGTTGCAGTGAGCTCCGGACAGCCATGACTCGCCCTATCGTTGCCGACACAAATTACTTGAGTGGCAACGACTTTGGTTGGTCGTTCGGTCGGTCGTCTCATTGGACGACGTGTACTTGGTCGCCGACCACTTACGGAAACTCTGTGTGTTCCGACTTATGATTTCTCCTTGTAGTTCCACAGTGATTGGTTTTAGGACTGTCAGAGTTCTTCGTGCAAGTGTTTACGTGGAACTGTGTGTAGCTTCTGTGATTTCCGTTAAGCAGACGAATGCTGTCTATATACTGCAGAAGGCAGTTGGTCAGTTGCGACGGAGCAGCGACGAAGTCTCCGCGGCGTGAAGTCAGGCCGGGACTGGTGGTGGTGTGCATGCGTGGTTGGAGTTGTGTGGCACTAGCTGCGAGAGCTGCAAAGTTCGTCGCCCACTGAACCTGCATACTGGAGTTGAGTAATCAGTGAGCCAGTTGTGAAATCTCAACTGCTGTGACATCGCTTCGTTGATTGCTGGTTGTTGCTTCCTGGGCTGTTACCGCAAGCAGCAATGTGATGGTGTGCTGGAGTCGGCAAAATTTTGCAGTTGTCTTCCTGGATGATGTTTAACTTTTGAAATGATTGTAATTTATTAGTGAAGTGCACCAGTGGTATCTTCTGCCTTGTGGTCATCAACGTCCAGTTACCTGCCCTGGCCACTGGTGTAGTTTTCCGGCAGTGTGTTTTCCTCACCGTGTTGATGCTGTCTAGCACAGCTTGTAGTTCGACAACTTGATGTTGTTCCCTCTTTATCTTTGAGTGGCTTCTGTGACTTCTCTGTATTTGGACCCCAATTATAAAGACATAGTCCTGCTGCGATCCTTGTCCTCGCTGATATTTTAGGCTGTTGTGTCGTTGCTCGGGTGGAAGGGAATTGATTAGAATGTTGGTCGTGCTGCCACCCAGTTATTTAGTGTTACGCTTGGCTGCCTGTCTCACCTAAACTGTTGTTATTCCTCCCCAGGCTGACCCTTGGAACACTTCTGAGCACCACTGTTCTGCTGGTTGTGATTCTGATTTTCTTTTGTCGCAAGTACCGTGCCAGGCCTTCAGCCATGTATTGATTTTGTCTCTTCTATGTGTCTGTTTTTGTGTGTTCTTCTGTAACTAACAGTAACTGATCTTGGACCCCTTTCCACAACCTGATCCCCTCTGTCCTGCAAAACCAGATTTCAACTGGTAGCAGAGCGTGGTTACGTTTGTTCCAGTTGCTGTTAGTTCGAATTTTATTTCTTTTAGTGTTGCACCATATTGTTTTGATTGTTGATTGTTTCAGGTGCCTTGTGTAAGTGGCGGTCAGGCAGTGCCTGGGGATCAGCCTGTTGAGGAAGGACCACCTTGTTTACGAATTGGCGATAAGGCGCATGCCTATTGAAGGCAGTGTTCCAGGTTTAGTGGGCCACTGGCTTGTAATCCTTCTTTATCTGATTGACATCACACAGAAGGTGGTGTGTGGGACAGACGCAGCTATTGAGTTTGGTTCAAGCCTATTAGGGGCCTTGAGGACACTTTGTGTTTGGGAGGCACTCAAATTAATGGGAGTCAGCAGATAGGGTGCGGGCACAGATAATGCTTTAGTTCCAGGACATCACTTTGCCTTAAATTCTGGTAGCTTTCGTTCTCGACTGCGAATAGTTCTTTAACTTGGTCAACTTCTGAGGCTTACCTAGGTACATTGTTCAGCGTAGGGATGTCAACTTGCCTAAAGGCACGTGTTTCCTCTGCCTGGTTGGCTCTGAGAGGTATCTCGTTTGCTTTCACTGTTGATCTAGCAATGGGTTTTGACTTGGTCATCTTACAGTACGTTGGTCGGTCCCATCTCTGGTGCTGAGATGTCTGACGGCCAGTGGCCAGGTGTTGCCTCTGCATCGATGGGTCCGAGCGAATGTTTCGCTTGGGGTTTTTATATGGCCTTTGTCTTCGTTTTCCTTAAGGGGCTGCCGGTCAATTTCATTTTGGAGTGTGACCCCCAAGTTGATGATTGAGGGGGGGAGGTTGAGCCGTGCGCGGCTCGCGGTCATGACGTTTATTACTCGTCATCTTGTTTCTGTGGATCTGTCGTCTCGTTTTTCTTATTCGATTTACTGGCGTCACTAAGTTGCTGGTTTGCTTTCCCGTGAGCGGCAGCAACAGCGCTTGATACTTGTTTTTTTTCTTTCTTCTTTTTCATGCTGAAGGAGAGGGTGCCCCCATGTTCGAAGAACTCTTCGAATTCGAGCTTTCAGCTTTGTTTTTATCTCGCAGTATATTGTAGCATTTATGGTGCTGTCTCTAGGCTTGAATTCCAAATGCATCACACCTTGAACATGCCAGAACATTGTGACTATGACCATGCCTGCCGGTGGAATGACCTTGAACTTATTTAGCGTCAGTTACCCTTTGTGACAGAGTTTCATTGATGGTGTCTCATTTCTAGGGTCAAAATGGTGAATCTATCTTTCATCATATGTCAAAATATTGCATTACTGATGTTGACACATTTATCACCATACACAGCTTCCATTCTTCAATGGATTTCTATCTGAGGCAAGTTTTCTGCAGTTAGAAACTCGATTACAGCACGCTGTTTCTGGTGCACCGACATAGGTACGTTACGTATCACCATGTTACACGCTTCAATTCTGAGCCTTCTAATGGCAGAGGGTTGCAACATGCGACGGTGAAGCGGAAAGTAGACTAAGTGCGTGGTAGGTAATACCAGTATTGAGTACAGAATAAGAGCTTTGGAGGCGTTGCTTTGCAGCACGCACTTGTATATAGCGCAGAGTTTCCTCGGCATGTCATGTCTTTTGATCCATATTGTCATGTAATCTTAGGGATTCCGAAGATGTAACGAAGGCCCCACCCTTGAAATAAACTTTCAAGATGAGAGGTGGGAGACAGAAAACGAGCTCCGCAATGTTGTCATAACTAAATTCTTTTCACTGTTGTCTACATAATCTCTGAAACCTTTTCTTAGATTCGGAAAAGAAAGAAGAAAACTTTCACATATTTTACTTATATTTTTTTCCCTTCTAGCCAAGGGCACGCAGTGTCATAGGATCATAGTTTACTGTCCAAAATATCTATCTCTTTAATCAAGAATTTGAATTCTTGATCGTCATTCGAAATGAACCTTCGCCTCAAATTCTGACTAATGTTCTGACAGAATTGTTTAATATCAATTTGGGTAGTCATTCTGCTTGATTCTCTGATGGGAACCAGTGAAACCCCTTTAAAGCTCCGTTATGAAGTAGATTCCTCTGCTTCCGGCATGCAAGCAACTGGTACTTCCTTCACTAGTTCAGGGGCTGTTATTGATCTCTTAATTGCCCTATGTGATGATGAAATATACTGGGTGTTGTGTGCTGTCCTTAGGTTAGTTAGGTTTAAGAAGTTCTAAGTTCTAGGGGACTGATGACCATAGATCTTAAGTCGCATAGTGCTCAGAGCCATGATGAAATATTTGCGTAGTTCTTTTGGAGGTTCTGCAAGAGGATACTGATATCTTCAGGAACATCAGAATTTCTGTAATCCGTTGAGTACTAGGGTAAAGCCACTTATAGGCCACTTTTGATATCAGATAGATATGAAATTAGTCAAATTGATTAATTAATTGACCCTTCCATCTGACGACATCATTGGTTTTCTCCACCTGGCATCTGGGTCCCGACGGAAATCCCAACCCCTCCCCACAACCACACATGGGAAAAAAATGGTGGGGAATTCAAATTTTGGCAAGAAATTAAAAATGGCGGGAAATTCAATTTTTGTGGTAAATTCAACTTAATTAGTTACATTTGTACTGCAGAGCACATGATAACAATATAATATTTATTTATGGAAATAGGATGCAAGGTACTCTCTTTATTTCATCATATCTGGAGTACTGATACAGTCTATGACATGACAATCCAAGATGGTCGATCCAAAATACTGGTGCAGTCTAACTCCCATCCTCCTATAAGTGGAAATTTGAAAATTGGCTGACAAATCCAAATTTTTTCTTCTGCACGTTAAGCATGAGGGTTGGGGAGGGGAACCTGACATTGATAGAGAACCAGACAGTAGTTCTTTCCGGTTTCATCAATAACTGCTGGATGTAGAGAGGATATTTTCGATATTAGACTAGCACTAGAGAGTTGCTCTAGCCAGTCCAGCCAATACCTCTCTCTAGGAAGGATGGTTAACAATAATAGGACATCAAGCTACCGCTGAAGAGCAGGGAGTAGCGTCCTGTGAATCTACAAATGAATAGCTGCCAAGAGGGAGTAAGGATAGGCACCCATTGTTCCAATACATCTATAAATCTCTGCCTCTGTATTCAGGATTCCTGTAGCGATGTCATCACTTATACCTATTTACAAGTCACAAGTCACATCCCATCCAACAGAAACATGGGAAATACATCATACGATATTTTTTACGAATGTAGTGCTTATTATCTTACTTGAACTGTAGAAATACAAACTGACAAGTCACAACAAGTCTAGTCCAGTGCCATATACTGAGTGTATTGGTCGCTGAGCTCTCGTGACTGCTATTACCTCTTTCAGTGGCACAATGCTATATGTGCAGGCACAATTAGAATTAACTGCAATTCCACCCCTGAGCTAGACTCCTCAGTTTAAAAAATTCCATTTTACCTACTCCAAAACAAGGATGTTGCTTTTTTATACACCTAAAACTACTCACACGTAATAATATTGCTCCCTTTCATACGAGCTACTTTCGAAGAGAGAAGCAATCGCAACACACATGCATTTTCACATTGCTAAAGTATCGTTACTTTGTGTGAAAATCCTGTACAACATTATGACATTACCGGGTAGAGGACTCGATAATATTTTAGCACATCTCTCTCTTCCAATACATCGAAAACAAATACCACCTGCATGTTGACATCGAACATATGTGGTGATAGCATTAAATATATACATATTACTCGACTGGAGCAGGTGGTGAATGATCAAAGTCCCTCCCACAGACGTGTGTAAAGTTTTGCTGCCTGTACTGGAGGAAGACAATATGCCAAAGACTATCAATCGCAATAGAGGGTTCTTGTGTTGTTCAAAAATGGCTCTGAGCACTATGGGACTTAACTTCTGAGGTCATCAGTCTCCTAGAACTTAGTACTACTGAAACCCAACTAACCTAAGGACATCACTCACATCCATGCCCTAGGCAGGATTCGAACCTGCGACCGTAGCGGTTACGCGGTTCCAGGCTGAAGCGCCTGGAAACGCTCGGCCACTCCGGCCAGCTTTTGTGTTGTTATTTCATAAGTCGTTTGATACAATGTTGTTTTTTGCTGTAACACGTCCAAGCAGTGTATGACTACAGCTTTGTATACCAATATACGTTTTGTTTTTGTTCCGTGACTTTGAGGTTCGTGTCAGGTGCTAAACTGACATTAACACATATCCATTGGCTCTCACAGAAAGCTGAAAATCTCGTGGTACAAGGTAAGGTGCCCCACAATACATACAATGATAGAAATAAAAGACAGAGTCAGTTTTTCTTACTGACAAAAATGTGGAAGATATCACAACATATGGAAACTGGAAGAGTTTGCAGCAGTGATGGGCTAGCAGATGTGTCAGTGTTCCATTTTCAAAGACATCAAGAGCACTGATTCCTCGTATTGGTCGTGCATATTGCACCTACGTGTATGATCACTGTTTCAGTGTCCTAGGCGATGGTCATCCTGATTTCCAAATCTTTGGACGCTGCGTCTTTCATTTTTATAGCTTACAATGAATAACCACATGTGGAACGAAGGGTATTCTGCAGGACAGAAACCCATAGAGCAAGGAAAATATGCACTATCAGTTGTCAGTCGCACTGGTAGAGGAATGGAATAGGTTTCATACACCCAGGTGACCGTGTAAGTACCTTGAGTCATTCAAAATTTTGTCGTATCTACCTCAGTTTTAGGCATTTTCCATTAATTTTCGTTATTTCACCAGGTTTATCGTAATTTAAACGCATTTTACCAAATGACTCAAGTTCTATACCACCACTCTCGACGACTTCTCACAGCAGCAAAACGTTTTGTCGTTTCCGTCTCGTGATGCTATCACCCATTCGCATTGCAGCACTGCTCTCAATTTATGTATCTTTGCTAAACAATCCCGATCCAATAGTTTGTGAGCGCTATATACATATCGAGATCCCTTTTATACTGACTACATCTTATAACAAAATACTGTTTTTTTATATTGGAAATAGCCATCAGCAGAGAGGAGCTGCAAAAACTACGTTCGTTAACCGAAACACTTTATAAATTCGGTAAGAGTTTATTCCGTTCATCCATATCCCCCTATGTGGATGGTAGCCACAAAGTATTCTTGCATTTGTGGTCCTGAGCAAAATTATAGATGGTCTTTCAATGCATCTTATAACTGTTCCTTTGCCTTTAAACAACCGTCCCTGCAACATTGTCTCTATTTAATTTGGAATTGACTAGGTGTAGGAGGGCATTATACACTCCTGGAAATGGAAAAAAGAACACATTGACACCGGTGTGTCAGACCCACCATACTTGCTCCGGACACTGCGAGAGGGCTGTACAAGCAATGATCACACGCACGGCACAGCGGACACACCAGGAACCGCGGTGTTGGCCGTCGAATGGCGCTAGCTGCGCAGCATTTGTGCACCGCCGCCGTCAGTGTCAGCCAGTTTGCCGTGGCATACGGAGCTCCATCGCAGTCTTTAACACTGGTAGCATGCCGCGACAGCGTGGACGTGAACCGTATGTGCAGTTGACGGACTTTGAGCGAGGGCGTATAGTGGGCATGCGGGAGGCCGGGTGGACGTACCGCCGAATTGCTCAACACGTGGGGCGTGAGGTCTCCACAGTACATCGATGTTGTCGCCAGTGGTCGGCGGAAGGTGCACGTGCCCGTCGACCTGGGACCGGACCGCAGCGACGCACGGATGCACGCCAAGACCGTAGGATCCTACGCAGTGCCGTAGGGGACCGCACCGCCACTTCCCAGCAAATTAGGGACACTGTTGCTCCTGGGGTATCGGCGAGGACCATTCGCAACCGTCTCCATGAAGCTGGGCTACGGTCCCGCACACCGTTAGGCCGTCTTCCGCTCACGCCCCAACATCGTGCAGCCCGCCTCCAGTGGTGTCGCGACAGGCGTGAATAGAGGGACGAATGGAGACGTGTCGTCTTCAGCGATGAGAGTCGCTTCTGCCTTGGTGCCAATGATGGTCGTATGCGTGTTTGGCGCCGTGCAGGTGAGCGCCACAATCAGGACTGCATACGACCGAGGCACACAGGGCCAACACCCGGCATCATGGTGTGGGAAGCGATCTCCTACACTGGCCGTACACCACTGGTGATCGTCGAGGGGACACTGAATAGTGCACGGTACATCCAAACCGTCATCGAACCCATCGTTCTACCATTCCTAGACCGGCAAGGGAACTTGCTGTTCCAACAGGACAATGCACTTCCGCATGTATCCCGTGCCACCCAACGTGCTCTAGAAGGTGTAAGTCAACTACCCTGGCCAGCAAGATCTCCGGATCTGTCCCCCATTGAGCATGTTTGGGACTGGATGAAGCGTCGTCTCACGCGGTCTGCACGTCCAGCACGAACGCTGGTCCAACTGAGGCGCCAGGTGGAAATGGCATGGCAAGCCGTTCCACAGGACTACATCCAGCATCTCTACGATCGTCTCCATGGGAGAATAGCAGCCTGCATTGCTGCGAAAGGTGGATATACACTGTACTAGTGCCGACATTGTGCATGCTCTGTTGGCTGTGTCTATGTGCCTGTGGTTCTGTCAGTGTGATCATGTGATGTATCTGACCCCAGGAATGTGTCAATAAAGTTTCCCCTTCCTGGGACAATGAATTCACGGTGTTCTTATTTCAATTTCCAGGAGTGTACATGCTACATTCAATGTCTTGCGAAGGAGCAAAATGAGCTGAGAACCACATAATCAATACACATCGATATTTTGCTTTGAGAAAGAGTGTAATATGTATTCCAAACTGAAATAACCAAACGATGATATTGTAACCGCCATTTTGTGAAGACTGTTCCTTACTATTCTTACTCAACTCACCCATCCAACTACATACGATCTTCATAGATGCATGCATGCTGAAGAGGTTAACACTCTTTATTGGTATGTTATAGATATGGGCCTGATATATTTGTGAGTATTTTCGTGATGTAACTGACATTTAAGAAGAAGAAACATATGGTTATGCATGATGGAGCTCCTGGTGGAGGGAGTTCGACACATTTTATGTAAATCACTAGTGCTATAAATTCTGTAGAGGCAAGAAGGCACTGGAAAGAGAGAAATGATCATAGAATGTAAACACACACTCCTAAGGCAACGTGGTTCCACACTTCAGCGGTTTATATTGTTAAACAGTGTGATTTCTGATACATTAGTTGCATGGAATGCAATACTGTTGACAGTCAATGCAGAAAATATACGTGGAAAGAAACTTTAAGATGATAAAACTCCTACCTTATGCACCAAAGAAAAAGAGATTCTTCATGATACATCCAGAATATAGCTTTCGAGAGATGTATAGCATTCACTGTTCACGCCTGATTATGCTTCGGAAAACATGCTATGCTCACATCAGTCCTATAGTGTGACCATCAGCAATGGAGCAAAGTGTGAAACGGCGTCTTATGAAGAAACAGTCAAATACATAGCAGCGGTGTTTGGCACATGAAGTGACATGCCACGCTGCAGTAACTCTGTAAACAGAACACATTCTTTTCCACACACAAAATCAGTCAAGCAAATGTATACACAGGGATTGCGGTACCTCACTAAAATCTGTCGCTGACCTAAAATCACTGCAGTTATGTAACTGAAGACTCGATTTACATCCAAGAAATGGAGTACTTTGCATATGTATTCTTTCGTCTAGAGGAGGGTGCCAAACTAGGTTTTCCATGTGTTTGGTGGACGTGATTCATCACACATGTAGTGGAAGTGTCTGCTGACAGTGGTATGTAAAGGTTTGATGTTAATGACTGCAGATAGATTGAGCTCTAAGTCAAACAGAACACACAAATTTATATGAGCCAAACACAGGTTGTACCACACAGCTGATACAACCCAATAGAACAACGCAAAAAAAGTTTAAATGTGCGATAGATGACCTACCATAAGTTATTCCTCTCTCCCTCTATAATGCATCATCAGTCTACCATATCTACCTTTGAATCCTGCCTCGTTACCATCTCTCTCAACCAATTACTCTATCTGCTTTCTGTCAGCCATTAAAGCATATGCATGTCAAATGGTTCTCCTTCTGGGGAAAGCATCCAAGAAAGCAATCAACTTGCATGTATTCCTATTACCTCAGTAGATATACTGTAGAATATTGTTAAAAAATATGCAGCATCTGTTCTGTATTTGTTAGTTGACACTGAATAAGTCTGATTGGTAGAGAGTACAGAGATGCATATTGTACATACTGTTTGTTAGAGTTTAAAACACTTAAAAAGTCGTGCACAGGGTCAAACATGTGATCCATTCTGTAGTTATATATTGTGCTACCCAAACTCGTAATACAATGATCTTTAGCTAAGAACACTTTATAAAAATCTGTAAGGTGGTTGCCGATAATTTTGGGGCCTCATCTGCGTGTATGATCTGGCATATGTAAATTTATTACTCTACATTTGGTGGTCATCACATTAAACACTCTGTTCCATCCGTTTATCGCTATCCACGAAAAATGATGGTTTCCCTGGTTCTTGGTGCTTCCATGTCCATTTCTTCTCATATTCCTCCAGCTGTGACATATTCGTTCCCATGTACAAGAATTTTTCTGCACCAAGTAGGCGTGGGAGTAGTCCTTCATTCTCCTTCAATTTCCCAGAATTTTGGCATGTTTTCCTCAGTTTACAAGTATTTTTCGTCTACTTTCGCAATTTTACTGATTTTATGTCACTGCTTCTCATGTGATCATGACATCGCTTCTTGCCACTCATTCTAAAATTGCTTGTAAATGTACTGCAGCTGTCAACACCTAGTGCAACTTCGTTGTTTTTCTGTAAGTGTGTGGAAATCAGGGAAACATTCGCCTACCTTCTCCTCCCCTCAACACCTTTCCTACCCTCCACTTTTTCATTTGCCTGTCCTTCACCCCCAACTCTTACCACACTCACCATTGCCCCTGTAACACTTGCATGAGTAGCATTTTGCCACGACACTGTTACTACACTGGACGCCACGACACGCTCCACCAGCATCCACACTGACTCTGGCCCATTGGAAGGACCTGTCAAGCGCTATGTCCAGCCCTTCTAATTCCTCAACCCCCATACCACCCCATCGCCACCAAAAACCCCAGAACCGACCCAACACAGACTCCACAGCAAACACTACCACCACAAAACCGCAGACCAATCCAGACTCCACAAACACATAGATGTTGCTCCCTGCTAAACACACTCTGCTCTGGCAGGCCGCACCTTCCTCCTCTCCTTCCCTGACCGTTAATTCCCTAATGCAAAATCCCTCACCCTTGAAATCAGAAAGTATGTCCCTCACATTCCTATCACCAAAATCATCCCTCATAAACACTCATTCCTCATCAAATCAACCAGTCCCAACTTCCCTCATGTCACTCTTACTCCATTTACCACCACCCCACCATCCAACTACCACAGCCTCCATGCCGTCACTCCACCCTGACTGTCATGATGACAAAGCGTGGCCACAAGATCATGGCAGAGGAAGGGCTGGCAGAACTCAACGTCCCTCCCTAGAAATCTGCATCACCCACCATATCTTCAGTAACTCCGATCCCACCTTCCTCAAGCTAATATTCACAGAGCGTGGTCCCACCATTGATCGTCTCCCCATGGAGGGAGGCGTCATCAACAGCCGCCATCACAAAGCTGTACCCTTCAAATCCCCGATCCTACAGTTGCAAAAAAAGTCCTATATAACGACCATCTTACTGCTGATTGTAAGAATCTCTTACTCACTCCGCCAAGTGCAAGGCCAAACCTCCACTCATCAGCCTATTTTGACTGTGGCTGACTGTCCTATTGACTGTCCAATCCATCCCAACAACTCCTGCCACCTGCCTTCCACTGCTGAAGACATCATCCATTTTCATACCATCATCCTTCAAAATATCCACCCCTTCCATGACCACATACCCTTCAGCAAATCTCCACTACCACCAATCAGTATTCCACCTCAACACCCAAGCTACACTCTGCAGAAACCACATCCACTTCATCTTGAACCATCTCAACACGCTCTCCACCTCTATCCACTGCACACCACTTCTTCAAATTACATCATGGAATGACAGCACTACAGCAACCTATATAGCAATATCAGATCCCTACCCACCAACAGGCCCCTTTTTATGCATGTCCTATCGCAACACAACATTGATACCTTCATCCTCAATGAAATATTCCGCCAACCACACCACACTGAAGGTACTTCTACCTACATCCTCCAATGCAATAATAACCCCCTCCCCTGGGCAGAGGTGGAGTAGCAATTGGCCATCACAGGAACATCGCTGTTCAGCCACAACCTTTACTAAATAATCGCACTAAACTCCTTAACCTTACCCTCTGCTTCAAAACCCTAACTGTTATATATGCTACAATCTAGATCTGACTCAATAGTCCCCTCTCCTATGATTTCCTCACTCACATCGAGTATAAATTTCCCGCCTATGTTATTGCTGCTGAGCTCAACATCCATAATAGATCCCCTGCAGAAGTCTGGCAATGGCATCAGTTTACAAATTCACTTCAAGGTGACATTATCCCAATCTCACAGCACACCCATACTGAGAGCAACACCGCCTCAGATGTCCTAGCATCTCCCAACCTCCTTGGACACCTCAGTGCAGAAGTCCTTGATCTTGTTGGAGGTGACCAACTGCCATCCTCCTCACCATTTCCTACAAATTACCCCACCCCATTCACCCCATCTCAATCTCTATCCAAAAATTGTCCACAGCTACTCCTGTGCCACCTGGAGGGCCTACTGGGAATCCATAGATATCTAAATTGGAAGGCACCATTTACCTGATGATATTCCTCCAACAGACTTTGTCTGATACTAACTCTGTACATGTCCTGCATTGCCCCACTCTCCCACTACAAGTTGTCCTCCTTCCCCATGAGTCCTCTCGTTTATATCGCTACTACCTCTGGACTTGTAACAAGGATACATTCAAATGCCTCTGGCAACTACAGTGACACATCAGAAATTTAATCTAGTCCATAAAATGCCGGGACTAGCGCCAGATATGCACGATATTCAATGCTAGATCCCAAGTTAACTCATCCAAGTACTGGAGGGCATTCCACCAACTTATTGGCACCCACCCCCTCCCTCACTATCTCATCCCTCAATGCGTCTCTCCAAAATCTTCTCTATCGCTAACGACCCTCACTTTGACTACTCTCAGTTCACTACTGTCCATGAGTGCAGAGATATCACAGTCCCACACCTGGCTCCCAGCTTCCAGTACTTGGACAACCTACCAGAATTAAACACTTCAATCACAGCACAGGACGTAAACCACGTCCTGCACAGAAAATGCAACACATCCCCTGGTTATGAGCACATTACCTATCACCATCTCCAAGAATGTTTGTGGTCTGAATATCAACAGGATTAATTTACCATATTCCCCTGTCCACCAAACCCTCCAGAATTAAAACCAATTGAGAATCTGAGGGATCACCAAGACTGATCTGTTCATAGTGTGGATCCTCCCACATCCCTGTCAGTAACTTCCAGAACCTCACAGATTCACTTCATGTATGTCCACGCTGCAATAGATGTTCAATCATGCATTTGACAGGTGAGTGGACCATGTAGCTTAACATTAAGAACAATTTATCAGAGATAATGAAAATTAATTGCTGTAGTAAGGGAACACTGTACCTCTCCAAAAAGAATTGGAGGTACAGCATTCACCCACGAGTAGTGTGAAAAGAGAGAACGAGTGCTCTTATGATTTCAAATTGATATCAAATTAATTAGGTAATTAAATTAATAAATTAATTACCTCCCCTCCTCCTCTGGAATCACCACCCCCTTCAGGGGGTCCCTCCTCTAACCCCTCTGGGAAATACCCAGCTCTTTCCTCTGGGAGTTGAAAGCTGTGTGCCAAACCAAGACTCGAACCTGGAATCTCTGCCATTGTAGTTTGAAAGGTAAAGAAAGAGGGTCTGGTGCAATTCTGATATCAAATTAATTGACTGATTAATGAAACTGATCAATTAATTTACTTAACCACTCCTCTCCCTCCCCCACGGAAAAATGGCTAGAAATTCAAAATTAGAGGGAAATTCAAATTTTCGAGCTAAATTTATAAATTTCACAGTAAAATCAAATGCTTGTTACATTGCATTACAGAGGAAATAACAATAATAATAACATATTCATTATTTATAACAATTCACTACATATTAAAATTCTTATTTCAACATCTCTGGAATATTGTCATAGTCAAACTGTGATTTCAGAATACTGGTGCTTTCTAACTCCCCTCCTCCTCTGGCAGTAAACTCAGAAAATTTTCGGGAAATTCAAATATCATTGGGAAAATTAAAATTTTTTCCTCCAGCTGTGAAGCATGCGTGTTGGGGAGCGGTAATTACCGTTTATCGAATGCTAGAGAGTAGCTCTAGCCAGTCTCGCCAATAACTGCTGGATGTAGAAAGCATATTTCACTATTAGTCTACCACTAGAGGGCTGGTCCAGCCAGTCTAGCCAGTAGCCCTATGTGGGAAGGATGGGTAACAGTAAAAGCACCACAAAATATCGATGAAGTGGAAGAGAGTAGCCTCCTGCTGATCTACAAGTGAATAGCTGCTGGGCGGGCCTGAAAGATGAGTAATAATAATAGGACAGCAACCCAGCGTCCCAGTGCTGCTATAAATCCACGCTCCCTTTATACAGGAGTCATGCAGCAACATCACTGGTGAATGAAACACACTTATACCTATCTACGAGTTGCACGTTGTATCCTAACCAAAAGAAACTTGGAAAATACATCATACGATACCTTTTACGAGTGTAGTGCCCATTATCATACTTCGACACAGCATATCAAGACGAAAAAAGTGCCCAGACAGCTTTCATCTAGTCCAACGGCAACTATCAAGTTTTGTGTACCTGAAGAGCCTTTCTTTGTTCCTGCCCAGTCGTGACAAACTAAACTGTGGCTTCCAATCAGCCGAGCCCTCAAGGCCAGGTGCCGGTGTCATTGACGTCTAGCACATTGTGAGAGAAGCACACGCGGCTTGGACATAAAGTTTTAACTGCAGTTTCACCTCCGACATAGACTCTCCAGTTAAAAAAAAATCCATTTTACCCAATCCGAGATGGGAATACTGTCGTCCATGCACCTCCATTATTTGCGAAGACAGAAGAAACAGGAGCATGCATGCATTTTCTCAAGTATCGTTACTTTCTGATTCCTAGTTTGAAAATCCTGTACCACAGTACTGCATAAGCACTCGGTATTTTCTCATCAGCTTAACATCTGTTACGTCCTGCATCAGAGGATTAGAATATTAAAATCGTTTTTGTCTCATGACGGAGTGATAAGAACAGCTCCATTTCTGTCAAAGAATGCCTCCTAACTTTCTAATTCTTTTAAGATAGACAAGTCGCCTACGAAGTCTCATAAAGATACCAAATATCAGGTTAATACCGTGTACCATTTTATAATTGGTTTGTACATGATTTTATTACGGTGACCCTCTCTCCTTTTGTAGGTGGGAGACTGAAATTTCGTTAAAAGACCTCACCGCAACGAAAAACGTCTGATTACTGCTCCAGCTATCGAATCATATCTGTACCACTCTCACTCTCGCCTCCACCCACCCGTCGACACGTCATTGATATCAAACTACACTTCTGGAAATTGAAATAAGAACGCCGTGAATTCATTGTCCCAGGAAGGGGAAACTTTATTGACACATTCCTGGGGTCAGATACATCACATGATCACACTGACAGAACCACAGGCACATAGACACAGGCAACAGAGCATGCACAATGTCGGCACTAGTACAGTGTATATCCACCTTTCGCAGCAATGCAGGCTGCTATTCTCCCATGGAGACGATCGTAGAGATGCTGGATGTAGTCCTGTGGAACGGCTTGCCATGCCATTTCCACCTGGCGCCTCAGTTGGACCAGCGTTCGTGCTGGACGTGCAGACCGCGTGAGACGACGCTTCATCCAGTCCCAAACATGCTCAATGGGGGACAGATCCGGAGATCTTGCTGGCCAGGGTAGTTGACTTACACCTTCTAGAGCACGTTGGGTGGCACGGGATACTTGCGGACGTGCATTGTCCTGTTGGAACAGCAAGTTCCCTTGCCGGTCTAGGAATGGTAGAACGATGGGTTCGATGACGGTTTGGATGTACCGTGCACTATTCAGTGTCCCCTCGACGATCACCAGTGGTGTACAGCCAGTGTAGGAGATCGCTCCCCACACCATGATGCCGGGTGTTGGCCCTGTGTGCCTCGGTCGTATGCAGTCCTGATTGTGGCGCTCACCTGCGCTTCGCCAAACACGCATATGACCATCATTGGCACCAAGGCAGAAGCGACTCTCATCGCTGAAGATGACATGTCTCCATTCGTCCCTCCATTCACGCCTGTCGCGACACCACTGGAGGCGGGCTGCACGATGTTGGGGCGTGAGCGGAAGACGGCCTAACGGTGTGCGGGACCGTAGCCCAGCTTCATGGAGACGGTTGCGAATGGTCCTCGCCGATACCCCAGAAGCAACAGTGTCCCTAATTTGCTGGGAAGTGGCGGTGCGGTCCCCTACGGCACTGCATAGGATCCTACGGTCTTGGCGTGCATCCGTGCGTCGCTGCGGTCCGGTCCCAGGTCGACGGGCACGTGCACCTTCCGCCGACCACTGGCGACAACATCGATGTACTGTGGAGACCTCACGCCCCACGTGTTGAGCAATTCGGCGGTACGTCCACCCGGCCTCCCGCATGCCCACTATACGCCCTCGCTCAAAGTCCGTCAACGGCACATACGGTTCACGTCCACGCTGTCGCGGCATGCTACCAGTGTTAAAGACTGCGATGGAGCTCCGTATGCCACGGCAAACTGGCTGACACTGACGGCGGCGGTGCACAAATGCTGCGCAGCTAGCGCCATTCGACGGCCAACACCGCGGTTCCTGGTGTGTCCGCTGTGCCGTGCGTGTGATCATTGCCTGTACAGCCCTCTCGCAGTGTCCGGAGCAAGTATGGTGGGTCTGACACACCGGTGTCAATGTGTTCTTTTTTCCATTTCCAGGAGTGTAATTAAATAATTAAATTGATCATGAGAGTCTCTTTGCGTAGAGATTAATTTTTTTACTGCACTTGGATTGCACTCACCAGGCAAACATTACAGACGCTTCTATGACATCTCTGTGGGCTTACCACAACCTAGGTAGTCACTTCCTACAATACCAAAATAGGTCACATAGCTGAAAAGTTGACCCAGTGTACAATACCAAAATACGTGTCTGCTGACCACACCATCCCAAACTCGTATGAGTCCACAGATCTGCGTTTCCCTCAGAATAATGTTCTGTAGACGTATTCCTACTGGCTCCTACCAAATGAGTGGACGGATTCTTTAAGAACTCAAATGGGAATCTCTCGAGGGAAGGCGAGATTATTTTCAAGGAACGTTATTAGGAAAATTTGGAGAACCGATATATGAAACTGTCTGCAGAAGAATTCTAATGCCGCCAACAAACATGTCGCATAACGACCACAACAAATAAGCGCTCATATGGAGACATATAGACAGTTGTTAGATCGATTACCGCTGCTACAATGGCAAGTTATCAAGATTTAAGTGAGTTTGAACGTGATGTTATAGTCGGCGCACGAGCGATGGGACAGCCTCTCCGAGGTTCAACGAAGTGGTGATTTTCCCGTACGACAATTTTATGAGTGTATCGTGAATATCAGGAATCCGGTAAAACATCAAATCCCCCACTTGGCTACGGCTGGAAAAAAATCCTGCAAGAACAGGACCAACGACGATCGAAGAGAATCCTTCAACGTGAGAGACGTGCAACCCTTCCGCAAATTGCTGTAGATTTCGGGGCTGGGCCATCAACAAGTGTCAGTGCGAAAACTATTCCACGAAACAACATCGATATGGGCTTTCGGAGCCGAAGGTCCACACATGTACCCTTGATGACTGCCCGACACAAAGCTTTACACATCGCCTGGGCCCGTCAACACCGATTGGACTGTTGATGACTGGAAACATGTTGCCAGGTCGAACTGGTCTCGTTTCAAATTGTATCGAGCGGATGGACGCATGGACGTATAAGGGCATGGAGATAACTTCATGAATTCATGGACCCTACGTAACAGCAGGGAACTGTTCGAGCTGGTGGACGCCCTATAATGGTGTGGGGCGTGCGCAGCTGGAGTGATACGGGACACCTGATATGTCCAGATACAACTCTGACAGGTGACACATACGTAAGCATCCTGTCTGATCACCTGCATCCATTCATGTCCATTTTGAATTCCGACGGACTTGGGGGATTCTAGCAGGAGAAAGCGATACGCCACACAACCATAATTGCCACAGAGTGGCTCCAGGAACACTCTTCTTAGTTTAAACACTTCCTCTGGCCATCAAACTCCCCAGACGTCAAAATTATCGAGCATATCTGGGATGCCTTGCAACGTGCTGGTCAGAGGAGGTCTCCACCCCGTCGTACTCTTACAGATTTATGGACAGCCCTGCAGGATTAATGGTGTCAATTCCCTCCAGCAGTACTTGAGACATTAGTCGAGTCCCTACCACGCCGTGTTACGGAACTTCTGCCTGCACATTGGGGCCCTACACGATGTTAGGCAGGTGCACCAGTTTCTTTGGCTTCTGAAGAAAACAAAGGACGAAACTTCTGCTGCTGATTGTCTCTTACTAACAACTTTCGTATTAGCCTCTAATTTTCTCATTGCAATCACTTCGCGAGACATATGTGACAGACTGTAATATGTCTTAGAGAGTGTTACTTGCCTGCTTTCTCAGGAATCCAGCATTTGAATCCACCTGATTTTGACGAGAAAGAGATATCCCCCGCCAAGCTACAGACCCCTGCTAATTCTCTCCATCCCATCACGTTTCGACAGCATTGTTCTAATAGTTAGAAGGCTGTCTAGTCCCCAAGCCATCAATGACTAGGTAGAGAGCTATCTCAAGGAGAAAAATAGCACACTAACCTACAGAGAGAAATTCACAACGATGCGAAGTATACATGGACTGCACAAACTCTAGAAGCATAACACCTTGAGTTCACACATTAAACTATGCCTACGGGAGTGATTTCCTAAGTAAGGAATGGTGAAATCTGTTCGACACATTGGTTCTTTTCCTTAACACTGGTGGAGTAACATTGTGGGAACCAAACCCCATATGGCAATATCTGTATTTGATGGGCTTGAAGAGAACAATGCCTTTGATTGTGAAAAATATTTTTCACATGCTTTAACATAACACTTCCGTATCATCCTTGTTCATGTCAATGTTAAGAATCTCCACATAATTTGCAGGTAACCAACTGAAACCGTACGCGGACGGGACGTAACTTATAAGCTTTTTCCGCTCTTGAGGAGTCTAGTAGACACTTGTACACTTGTCAGTTTATGGGTATAGTAGATAAACTGAAGAACTTTGTTGTACACCATACAGCACTGTTCTGTAAGTTATTAGTTAGCTGATACAAAATGGATCTGATTGGCACAGAGTACAGGGGAGCACTGTGAAAACACTGTTTGTTGCAGTCTAATACACTTAAATAGTCTTGCACAGTGTCGCACACAGGATTTATTCTGTAGTTGTACATTTCAGCCACCGGCCTGGTGACGCCATGGTCCTCAGCCAAGGAAGACGTAAAAGTTTCTCGTAGTCGCGCGTCTGGCCACTTCATGAAGTTTATAAGGTGGATACCGATAACTTGTTTACTCCTGGACTTGTAATCTAAAACATAAATTTATTATGTACCTGTACTCTACAATTAGAGGCCGTCCGCGTTAAGCAGTTTATTCCAACTGTCTTATCGCTGTCCATAATCACATTTCTGCTTCTCTGACGGTTTCCTTCCATACAGAAGTTGCAGTTTGAGATTAAGTAGCTGCACGTCTCCACTTTATTAAAAAATCCCGAAAAAACTTGCATTACGTCCAAAACCAAAAGGTAATAGTCCACTATACGTAGCTGCTGCAATATTTCACGGAGCTCCTCCATTAGAACATCCAATTTAAAAGTACGCTAATTCTACTTTTTATGGTATATAGAGGGTCTATACAAGGGCGATGTACTTGAGGACAATATTATGGAAATGGAAGAGGATGTAGATGAAGATGAAATGAGAGATATGATACTGCGTGAAGAGTTTGACAGAGCACTGAAAGACCTGAGTCGAAACAAGGCCCCCGGAGTAGACAATATTCCATTGGAACTACTGACGGCCGTGGGAGAGCCAGTCCTGACAAAACTCTACCATCTGGTGAGCAAGATGTATGAAACAGGCGAAATACCCTCAGACTTCAAGAAGAATATAATAATTCCAATCCCAAAGAAAGCAGGTGTTGACAGATGTGAAAATTACCGAACTATCAGCTTAATACGTCACAGCTGCAAAATACTAACACGAATTCTTTACAGACGAATGGAAAAACTAGTAGAAGCCAACCTCGGGGAAGATCAGTTTGGATTCCGTAGAAACACTGGAACACGTGAGGCAATACTGACCTTACGACTTATCTTAGAAGAAAGATTAAGGAAAAGCAAACCTACGTTTCTAGCATTTGTAGACTTAGAGAAAGCTTTTGACAACGTTGACTGGAATACTCTCTTTCAAATTATAAAGGTGGCAGGGGTAAAATACAGGGAGCGAAAGGCTATTTACAATTTGTACAGAAAGCAGATGGCAGTTATAAGAGTCGAGGGACATGAAAGGGAAGCAGTGGTTGGGAAGGGAGTAAGACAGGGTTGTAGCCTCTCCCCGATGTTGTTCAATCTGTATATTGAGCAAGCAGTAAAGGAAACAAAAGAAAAATTCGGAGTAGGTATTAAAATTCATGGAGAAGAAATAAAAACTTTGAGGTTCGCCGATGACATTGTAATTCTGTCAGAGACAGCAAAGGACTTGGAAGAGCAGTTGAATGGAATGGACAGTGTCTTGAAAGGAGGATATAAGATGAACATCAACAAAAGCAAAACAAGGATAATGGAATGTAGTCTAATTAAGTCGGGTGATGCTGAGGGAATTAGATTGGGAAATGAGGCACTTAAAGTAGTAAAGGAGTTTTGCTATTTGGGGAGCAAAATAACTGATGATGGTCGAAGTAGAGAGGACACAAAATGTAGGCTGGCAATGGCAAGGAAAGCGTTTCTGAAGAAGAGAAATTTGTTAACATCCAGTATTGATTTAAGTGTCAGGAAGTCATTTCTGAAAGTATTCGTATGGAGTGTAGCCATGTATGGAAGTGAAACATGGACGATAAATAGTTTGGACAAGAAGAGAATAGAAGCTTTCGAAATGTGGTGCTACAGAAGAATGCTGAAGATTAGATGGGTAGATCACATAACTAATGAGGAAGTATTGAATAGGATTGGGGAGAAGAGAAGTTTGTGGCACAACTTGACCAGAAGAAGGGATCGGTTGGTAGGACATGTTCTGAGGCATCAAGGGATCACCAATTTAGTATTGGAGGGCAGCGTGGAGGGTAAAAATCGTAGAGGGAGACCAAGAGATGAATACACTAAGCAGATTCAGAAGGATGTAGGTTGCAGTAGGTACTGGGAGATGAAAAAGCTTGCACAGGATAGAGTAGCATGGAGAGCTGCATCAAACCAGTCTCAGGACTGAAGACCATAACAACAACAACATGGTATAGTCTCAGGAATGAACTAAGGACTGTTTAGTCTCTCACGACCAGGCAGGTGCAAATAAAGGCTCCGAAAATATTGTACAATGTGTTTCCCATTTTTTATTTTTTTTAAATTTAGGATGTAACTTGCAACTTGTAAATAGGTATAAGTGTGTTCTCCAGTGCTGATACTCATGACTACTGTATATAGGGAGCATGGGTTTATAGCAGCACTGGGGCACTGGGTTGCCCATCCGTAAGTCCCTCCCAGCAGCTATTCATTTGTAGATCAGCAGAGGGCTACTCCCTTCCACTTCAGCGATATTTTGCTGTGCTGTTATTGTTACCCACCTTCCCACATAGGACTCTTGGCTAGACTGGCTGGGGTAACTCTCTAGTGCTCGACTAATAGTGAAAATATCCTCTCTACGTCGAGCGGTTATCGTCAAGACTGGTTAGACATACTCTCTATAGCTTGATAAATGGCAATTACTTTCAGTCAACTCCCATGCTCACAGTCAGAGGAATAACTTCGAATTTTGCCACTGATTTTTGAATTTCCTCTCAAAAGGAGAAGGGGAATTAGAGTGCACCAGTACTCCAGTTTAGAAATATTGGATTGTTATGTCATAGCTAGATTGCTCTAGCATTCCTGAGCTATGAAATCAAGAGAGTTCCCAACTTCCACATCAGTGGTATGTAAATTGAATGTTTATAATAATAATAATTATTATTGTTATTACTTTTGTTTTGCAGTGCAATGTATTTAGCATTGGAATTTACTGGAAAAATTCAAATTTATCTCGAAAATTTGAACATCCACCGCTTTTTGAATTTGCAGCCATTTTTCCAGGTGGGGAGGGAGGGGATCGTTAACTGATCAGTTTAATTAATTAGTCAATTAATTTGGTATAAAAATAGTCAGAAATACTTCTTTTAGCCTTCAAACGTCATAGGCAGAAGTCCCAGTTTTGTGTTATGGTCCAACACAGAGATGGATTTTCCAGACTGGGATGGGAGATAATTAATATATCACCTTAATTAACTGTCCAGTCTTTGTCCCAATACTCCCACTTTTCCCTTTCAGTACCGCACTGACTACGCAGTAAGAGTCTGGAGTATCTATCCACTGTGTCATACGATGAAAAATTGTTGCCGTGCATTTCCAGCAACTCAGCAAGAATTGTTGCAGCGTTATTTCCTTCCAGATGCAGAATACCACTCTATCAGTGAGCTGCGCCATTTTGTTTTGTCTCCTATAGCGGCGTGCTACGTTAATAGGGCGCGAGGATTTCAGTGTGTACCAGAATTGCAGACACGTTCCTGCAGAAAAAAATAATTAATGACGTAACTTTCTTTTTTTCGGAGTGATAATTACAACTTTATGACTACTCCTTGACGTCAACGTCGTCTTCAAGACAGCGCGAACATGTTTCTTCCTGCCATTTGTGACAATAGGTAACAGTCTGTGTTAATGTAACATTTAAAATGGTAAGTTTAGAATGTTACATTCTACATCTATATCTACATCCACACTCCGCAAGCCACCTGACGGTGTGTGACGGAGGGTACCTTGAGTACCTATATCGGTTCTCCCTTCTATTCCAGTCTTGTATTGTTTCGTGTATTTACTGCGAAAAGATAACTGCATCCTTTATGGAAATGTGGCCTTAGAGCCACATGAGTGGATCGTGGTGTCCTTTTCCCGGTAATGACACATGGCGCACCTGGTACCATCCTTTCACGCTGCGATTACTGGTGTGCTGGAGCGCAAGGGGAGGAATCGTGGGGAAGCTTTCACCGGGCATTATGAAACGTATTTCCTCCTCACCTCCCCCCCCCCCCCCCCCCCCACACACACACACCCGCTGGCCCTCACCAAGCCCCCACCGGGTTTCGCCTCTTCACTCGGCAAATATGTCACATTCGGATTGGTAAAAACTCCGCTAGCCAGAAAAAAATTAATATCACTCTACATGCGAAAGTGAATTAGCTCCATCACGTCCAATTAAGTTGGGGTTCCCGGTGGATTTTAACGAATTCCGTTCCAAATGTAAATGGATTAACACGGAACGACTAAATTTACATGCGCTCGTTTTTGCCATTCTTTTACCATAATTTTAGAGCAGAAGCGCTTGTTAACTTCTTTATCCGTGCGGTGAATGTTTACAAAACATACACGGCAGAAATTTTTTCGTCCCTCTATCTCGCATACGAGCGTGCACGAGAAAAATGTTGGCAAGAATAACAAGGACGAGGACGTTTTGACGTCTGAACAAAGCAAGCGGGATTTCTTTCTCCGAGACAAGTTTGTTTATTCTGCCTACATGTAGAGCGTGGACTGGATGTCTCAGCCCATTTACTGCTTGTACTGAAATATTATTATGCAGAAAATGCTTCCCGACTGTTATATTGACTTATAAATTATAGATTGCAGCAATCAGTCGTCCTTTTTAAATTTTATTATGCAGATCTAGATTTCGGCTAGAAGCTAGCCATTCTCAATGTTAAGAATAAAAGAAGTACAGTCAGATGAAATCATAAAAAGTTACAAGTAATGGCTTAACTCATATGGTTTGTATATTGCATACCACTGTTATTTTCGCTCAAAGCATGTAAGTTCCTGTTGATCGGGCTTCATCCACAGTTCATTGAATACTACTGTTTGCGGAAGGCACGCTGTGTGGAGAACACATCGGTTGGTTACATGGCGCCATCTACATGAACTACGTATATAAAATTCAAGGGAAGTAAACCACTTCAAATTTGTATGAGAATTACAAAAAATGAAACATAAGTGAAATTCTTTACGCTGTAGTCCGCCTTATTTCATATTTGTCGGCAAGTAATAAAATTCCCATGTTCACACCTTGTGAGTCCGTTATTATTATTAAAACATCTAACTTACGGCAGATGGGTAAAACTTTTTAATTTTTTTTTAAATTTATAAGACACAAGAAGATACGTGCTGTATACACCTATTAGTCGATATGGCTTAAATATTTTTATCTTTATATTATATTTCCCTTTATTAAAACATAATAAGTATATTGTTCATCATAGATGGCGCCAAATGTCAGTGAGATGCATGGTTGTTGCAGTTTGGCTATTCCGCTGTAGATACAAAGTGTACTAACCTCATTCTCCCTTAAAACCGATTTTCCTTGTAAATGCAAAACAACCAATATACTGAATTCTGTTAGTAATACTGTATATGCATCTGAGCTAACATACCATGGAAGAAGTTCTGTTGGTTCAGAATTATAATCATCGTACAGATACAGTATTGTGTAAATGGCTGCTACATATTGGCAAGACGGCATATATTACCTCGTTCCCCTTAGGTCGAAACCTATATTGTTTCCCAGGACCAAATCTTCCAACATTCCCCAGAACCGTACATTTTTCATAATAACTCGGTCATTAATCGGGTTACTGTCGGTATTTCTGTGATGGTAGAAGGTCTTGAGCTCTCCTACGAGGTTGAGGAACCTGCCCTTCCCGCACTTATGCAGTGCCCTCACACTGGAGGTCAAAGTCGGCGACTTATGTTTTGTTGTTCGTAAATGTGCAGTCATACTCGATTTGTGTGTGGTATCTTTTCTTCCTAATGTGACGTGGTCCCCAAACCTGGCTTCCACACTCCCTCCTCTTTGGCCAATTTAACAGGCCCTACAGTCTGGTCAATCAATTTTATAAACTCCAGAAGCATGAAATATGTTTTTCATGTCTACAGAGTGTTGCAAAATACATCCTAAATTATTTTTGGTACCAAAAGACACTGTCATATGGTACTTTCTAATGATAGTTGCAATCCCAATGCTCATGTTTCCGTAGTAAGGTAAGCTCACAAACTTGGTATGTTCTTTAGAAGCCGTATTCTTATTGTATAGTATCATAATATTTTTGCGTTTATTAGCTATGTTCTTATATATAGTACCTACAAAGTCACGTGGGTAGTTATTTACTTTTGCAATGTGCCTTATTGTTGCCATTTCCTCATCGTGTTCGTTGCTAAAGAAGTCTATATTGCCAAACCTTTAAAATAACAGGTTGCCGATTGCCCCGGGGTATGACTGAAAAAGTAATCAAAGCGCGGGACTACCGTTTCAGTACTCTTTTTTTTATGAGAACCTGCTTTTACCGCCTATTGAGATCTTACGAGGTCCCTGACTAAGGAGTAATCAGCGGAGTCCGCTGTCCTTTTTGTGGCAAATAATAATAATAAAGCACGATCCTCAAACAGTGGAGTTCGCTGAAAAGCAAAGAAAGACTTCGAAATTGTAGGAACACAGAATTAAGCCTTACAAGGGGACTCATTCGTCTGAAATCTCTTTGACGAGATATTATCAGAGGAAATTCAGAAGTGTTTCTCTAGTACGGAACAATGCTTAAAGGACTTGTAAGTTACAAGAATACTGTAATCCACGGCTGTGGTGGAAGTACCTTCATAAGATCTCCTACTGCAACACTTATTACTTAAAGCGGCTTTCAAATGAAAATCTGACACTACACGAATTTATCATTCATACCAAACAAACATAAGTACTATGACAAGGATGCACAAAAGTGTGGTGCACGTTCAATGAAAGACAATGTCACATTTTTTAGTTATAAATCCCATTCATTCAAGTGAATTGGGATGTCATGTGTGTTACATAAGTACATTCACATCACTATATTGTGATACTCTTCCAACAGCTGTAGATGTAAATACAAAAGTCTCCACGGCTCCTCTTGCATTTGTCTGTTTCCCCCCGTCACATCATGTCAGACGCGAAGGGCGGGCTAAGACAATACTACTGCTTGTAACAAAATATCCAAGTCTCTGTCGGTGGAGGACACATTCTACTACATCACGTATCCATTTTTTGCTTTTGTTTGAAACAGAATAAGGACTACATTTTATGCTTTTGTTTGAAACAGAGTAAGGGCTACATTTTGTGGGAATGTTTACCACATGATTGGCGCAATTTTACGTCCTGATTGCACAGTGTAGGAAAATACTTAGACTGTACTGTAATATATACATTTGGAGGCAGGAGGCAAGATTGTGCGATTAGTCTCTCATACATAGGAAGATTTCTTGACATAACATTTCTGTGAAAGCGTATTAATCACTGTCTGTTCTATTCACTGTGATCACGATCTCTTCATTTCTTAAATCTGAATTTACTACAGTGATAAAGAAATATAATTTCTGCCTTTAAACTTAAGCATAGCATAATTTATCAGGTAACTACCGCAACACTGGACCAAATATTTCTTCGGCATCAGTCTATGTTTTACGATGAGCGTTCAATAAGCAAGGCAACATACATTTTCTCGGCCCGTTTCGGTTGGAAAAACGCGGAATTTGTCGTGGAATTTTTCCTATTCAGCCCCTACAGTTTCTTGAAGTTCTGCTAAGTGGTGGCGCTAAACGTGGCCTTCACAATGGCGTCTGTAATGGGCGTGCGTTCCATACAGAGAACTAGAGCTTCGCAGATATTCGTGGACCTTTGCGGAACGCTTACGGCGACGTGGCAGTAAACGAAAGTACTGTGAGTCGTTGGAGGAGCCCGCTGTCATCACCACAACGATGTCACGCAAACCTGTCCGATGTAGAAGGCTAGTAACTCCAATTGCGGATTGACTGACTATTAGTTTCAATCGTAACTCAATGAAGGCCATTTCAGTTGCCATGAAAATCAAAACTTATTAGACATTAAAGAAATATTAACTTTTCCAGTTCCCCGTGTTGTAAATTCAGCCTTACTTAACGTTGATTTCACAGTAGCAGAACTATGATTATTCAAAAGGAATTCATGGCGAACTCAGGTAGTACTTAGCACCTACATGTACATGTACATGGATACTCCGCAAATTACACTTAAATACCTGGCATAGGGCTCATCCTACCACCTTCATAACAGTTCTCTATTATTCCACTCTCGACAAGCGCGCGCAGAAAACGAAAACCTATATCTTCCATGCGAGCTTTGATTACCCTTATTTAATTATGATAGTTTCTCCGTAGGTAGGTCGCTGTCAACAAAATATTTTCGCATTCGGAGGAGAAAGTTTGTGATTGAAATTTCGTGACGATATTTCGCCACAACGAAAAACACCTTTCGTTCAATGGTGTTCATCCCAAATCCTGTGTCATGTGCGTGACAGTCTGTCCTCTATTTACCGATTATAAGAAACGTGCTGCCCTTCTTTGAACTTTCACGATGTACTCCGTTAATCCTATCTGGTAAGGATCCCAGACCGCGCAGCAGTATTTCAAACGAGGACGGACAAGCGTAGTTAGGCACTCCCTTTACATTTTCTAAGTGTTCTGCCAATAAAACGCAGTATTTGGTTTACTTTCCCACAAAATTTTCTATGTGTCTTTCCACTCTAAATTGTTAATAATTTTAATTCCTAGGTATTTAGTAGAATTTACGGCCATTAGATTAGACTGATTTATAGTGTAACCGAAATTTAACGGATTCCTTTCAGCACTCACATGGATAACCTCACATTTTTCATCATTTACGGTGAACTGCCGATTTTCGCACTATTCAGATATCTTTTGTAAATCGTTTTGCAATTTGTTTTGATCTTCTAATGACATCACTAGACGATAAACGACAGCATCATCTGCAAACAACCTAAGACGGCTGTTCAGGCTGTATCCCAAATCGTTTATACAGATAAGGAACAATATAGGGCCTATAACACTACTTTGTGGAACGCCAGAAATCACGTCTGTTTTACTCGATGACTTTCCGTCAATTACTACAACTGTGAGCTCTCTAACAGGAAATCACGAATCCAGTCACGTAGCTGAGACGATATTCCATAAGCACGCAATTTTTCTATACGCCGCTTGTATGTTACAGTGTCAAAAGTCTTTTGGAATTCTAGAAATACGGAATCAATTTAAAATCCCTAGTCAGTATCACTCAACACTTCGCGTGTATAAAGAGCTAGTTGTGTTTCACAGAAACGATGTTTTCCAAACCCATGTTGACCGTGTGTCAATAGGCAGTTCTTTTCAAGGTAATTCATAATGTTCGGTCACAATATATGTTCCAGAATCCTGCTACCTATCGAAGTTAATGACATTGGCCTGTAATTTAATGGATTACTCTTAATACCTTCTTGAATATTGGTGCGCCCTGTGCAACTGTGCAGTTTTTGGGTATGGATCTTCCGTCCAGCGAGCCATTGTGTGTGATTGTTAAGTGTGGAGCTAATGCATCAGCGTACTCCGAAAGGAACCTAATTGGTACACAGCCTGGACAGAAGATTTGCTTTTATTAAGTGATTTAAGTTGCTTCACTACTCTGAGGATATTTCCTTCTATGTTACTCATGGTGACAGCCGTTCTTGATTCGAATTCTGGAATATTTACTTCGTCTTTTTTGTGAAGGCATTTCGGAAGGCTGTGTTTAGTAACTCTGCTTTGGCAGCACTGTCTGCGATGGTATCTCCATTGCTATCACGCAGAGAAGGCACTGATTGTTTCTTGCCGCTAACAAACTTCACATGTGACCAGAATCTCTTTCGATGTTCTGCCACGTTTCGAGACAAAGTTCCGTTGTGTAAACTGTTATAAGCATCTCGCATTGAAGTCCGCGCTAAATTTCGACCTTCTGTAAAAGATCGCCAATCTTGGGAATTTTGCGTCTGTTTAAATTTGGCATGTTTGTTTCGTTCTTTTTGCAGCAGTGTTCTAACCCGTTTTGTGTACCAAGGAGGATCAGCTCCGTCGTTTGTCAATTTATTTTGTATAAATCTCTCAATTGCTGCCAATACTATTTCTTTGAATTTGAGCCACATCTGGTCTACACTTACATTATTAATTTGGAATGAGTGAAGATTGTCTCTCGGAAGGCGTCAAGTGAATATTTATCTGCTTTTTTGAATAGGTATATTTTTCGCTTATGTTTCGAGGATTTGGGGATTACAATATTCAATCTCCCTACTACAATCCTGTGCTCACTAATCCCTATATCGGTTTTGGTGCTGGTTATTAACTCAGGATTATTTGTTGCTAAGAGGTCAGGTGCGTTTTCACAACCGTTTACTATTTGTGTGGGATCATGAACTAACTGCTCGGAATAATTTTCAGAGAATGCCTTCAGCACAATTTCGCATGATGTTTTAGGCATACCTCTGCATTTGAACGTGTATTTTCGCCAACATATCGAGGGTAAATTAAAGTCACCACCAACTATTATCGTATGAGTCGTGTACGAGTTTGAAATGAAACTCAAGTTTTCTTTGAATCTTTCAGCAACAGTATAATCTGAATTGGGAGGTTGGTAAGAGGATCCAATTATTATTTTATTCAGGTTGCCAGCAGTGACCTCTACCCATACAGGAAGTATCTACTTCAATTCCGCGACAAGTTAAATTACTTCTAACAGCAACAAACACTCCACAGCCAACCGTGTTTTAGCCTATCCTTTCGGAGCACCGTTAAGTTCTTCGGAAAAATTTCGACTGAGATAATATCCAGCTTTAGTCAGCTTTCAGTGCCTATAACGATTTGAGCATCAGTGCTTTCTATTATCCCTTGGAGCTCTGGTACTTTCCCAACATAGTGTAGGGAAGCAGCCTACTCACGCCGTATAAAATTCACATCAGTCTCTCCATTGTGTGCCAGCCAGTCCGCTGTAACTAGCTCTGGCGTCATAAATGTTGCGCAATACTTTAAAAATCAAGTAAATAACCTGAAACGTTTCTAGCATGTCAGGAGTAATACTAAATCAATATGTGTTGAATATCAGCTCAATAACTTTTAACCATTTTCGAAATTTGGATGTTTTTCTGTAAAAATAATTGGCGCAACAGAAAAGAGCTAGAAACTTAAAAATTTATATTTAGATTCCTTTTTCATAATAATTTGGTAGAAACAGTATTCTGGATCTCACAAATTAAAATTTTAGTTGAAATTCATGATTTTCTGGTTTTTGTCTTAAAAATTAAGGAAGCAAGATAGATTAAATAGGCGAATAAATAAAGCTAGGATGTTTAAATTTAAGTAGAAGGGAGATCCGCTATAATAATAAAGATATGAGAAGTTTCAACTGAATAACTATAAAACTATAGCGACAGCGTATCTCCAAAGGGCAAGTTCCGAGCTCGTCTACTGCGTATAGTGTAATTAAATTAATTCTCTCGCCCAAAATATTTGACTTAGCCACGTCAGACTTTTATTATGATTACTTACCTGTGTGCTGATTGCACATTTAAATTGAGAGCTTCATCGGCCATCAGCAAAGGAAGCAATGATTTATTCGATAAATTAAAGTGGTGCATTACTAGCCCAGTGGCTAGTCGGGAGAGCCGATTTGATCAGGCATTCCCTTAGCCGTCCGCACCGCGGCTTTATATATAAGAATGCTGCGCGAGAGAGAAAGGCCCCAGTTCTCTCCAGACGCTGATTAGCGCACCATCTGTGCCGGGAGTCGCGTCGCATCGGTATCATTGCTATAAACAGCCTCGGATGCCGTAATAAGTTACTTGGGATACGCGTAACTATGAAATCGTTTTCGAGTGAGGTGTTTATTCTGGGATGACTTTAATGATCCATCTTCAGTTTGCTTATGTCGTATTTTCACGTGCCGCGGCGGGACAGACATTCTACCATTATTTAGCGTGGCGTTTGATGAACATTATCATCAAATTACGGCGAGCATCCACTTAAACCATCAATTTAAACAGTTATAGTTGCATCAGCGCATTAGACTCTCAACTGCTCTGGTAGTTGGATTGTGTGGATTCTTTTTTGGTCTGTGACTTTCAGAATACAGTGAACATTTTAGAGAGAATCGTTTTTGATTATGAATCCCAAACAATCTCCTGTTTCCTCAGAGCTATAAGCTGTAGCTATAAGTGTATTTCTCAGATGAAGTGGGCACTAGGAATTCTAATTACAGGCTTCACATTTTGCTAATCACTTCCTGGTTGCCAATATTGTAGTTAGAGAGCCAGTGTTGAGAACGGCAAACAACAGCATTAAATAAATAATAGGAACATTTTATATACCAATTACTCCACCCGCCGCCCCACATATGGTGCATCGGCCGGAAAATATTCGGATTCGGAAGTGAAATGCGACACACAACTGACCAATGGAACAGTGATGGACAGTGTTACGTGTTCATGTGGACGACGCAATTGGATTAACAACGCATCTGGATTTATGGGGCTGGCACTGAGTCTAGCGGCGCTGCTGGCATCGCGAGAAGCCAGTTTCGCCTCACCGCAGTCGTCCGCCGGGGCAACCGGGGCCCTGCCTGCAGTTGCGGGCCACGCAAACACACAGCAGCCGTCGAAGTGCCGTCTGCAGTTCAACATGCCGCATCGCATCAGTAATCCCGGTACGTCGCACCGGCAACGCCATACGTCGTGCAGAAGTAACTAAGATAAGTGAAAAGCTGTTAAAAACTTTATTAACCTACACCAAAAGACTGTCGGCGATGGAACCGCCAGAAGAAACTGAGGTTAAACTTAAATCAGAACATATGTCTGTTGAGGGAACTGTAAATCCAGACACGGTTCAAGTGTAAATATACATGAAAATAGTAATGTTAAAGTGAAATATGAAGTACTGTCTCCTGACAGTAGTGTGAAAAGTGGCAGTGATTCAATAATAGAGACCCCTGTAGTAAAGCAGAAATCAGAAATTGTTAATTTATTGGATGATAGTTTGTCTGATGAGTTAAAAACGAAGCAGTCATCAGAGGTGGTAGAGTTTAAACAGGAGAAGTTAGGTATGACTGATCAATCAGACATTTCATTTATTTTTGATGATTCTGGTGTTGGAGCTAGGTTTTCGTCACCTGAGTGACTGGGGCTATTGATTTAAACGTTATATTACAAGCAATAGCTACCAGTAATGCTGAATTAAAGTCTGAAATAACTGAGGTCAAAAGCAGTAATGCTAGAACGACAGCTGAGTTAAAATCGGATATAAATGAGGTAAATAACAGGATTGAGGCCAGCCAAACCAATTTTAATAAGCGGTTTGAGGTAATGGACAATAAATTAGAATCCAATAAAGCTGAATTAGAAACTTCCTTCAACACTGGCTGCAATAATTTGAAAGAGGATCTGGATAGTTTAAATTATAAAATTGATTACAACCATGAGGATATTAAGAAAAAGGTTGTTCAACAGTTATCTGAGATGTATAAAACAGTAAAATCCGAAGTTTCTGAGGTTCGCAAAGACTTCCAAATGGAAGATGCGAAGCTGGAGCACAAGTTAGCAGAAAATATCGAGGCGGAATCTGAACTGTGCTCAGATAGGTTTAAAGATGTCAATATAAAAGTAAACATATGTCATGCAGAAGTAGATGCAATCAAAACTGATACTACTCATATTGTGCAAAGAGTAGATAATGTTGAAATGAGAGTAGAAAATATTAGTACTAACATTGCTAACATTAAGAGTAAAGTAGCTTCAGTAACTTCTGGTAATGGTAGTATGCAACAAGTTGTAGCTGCAAACGCCGCTTTTATCGGGTGTCGGCAGTTCTTCGTTTCGATCCAGATAAAAATATCCACCCGCTACATTTCTGGAACGATTTTGTAGATGTGATTCCACCAACTTGGTCTGAACGAGAGAAAATCTCATTTATTAGAAGACATTTAGCAGGTGACGCCATGCGTTGGTCAGCTGATGTTATGTTGAAGTGTAAAACATTAGCGGAATTTAAAACAGCTTTCATTAATGAGTATTGGTCTAGCAATAAGCAAAATGAAGTGTTGAGAGAATTTTGGAGTGGAAAACGCTTCAATGTAGGCAAGGAATCTATTAAAGAGTTTGCCAGGTCATGGATCTCACGTTTGTCACATTTGGCCGAAATGCTAAAACCTGAAATGATAATACTAGGTCTTGAAGCCAAACTGCCATGGTATTCGCAAACTAGAATTATATCTGCCCCTAGAGACAATCTGGATCGTTTCATTGAATATCTGGAACGTGTAGAGCGTGTTGCTGCCAATGAGGAGCAAGCACGTAATGAAAGAAATGCTAATAACACTAGTAGTAATTTTAAGAACGAGCAGAATGGCAATGTAAACATCAGAACAGTAGGTGTTCGTCATCCTAAGAGAGGTAGGAATTGGAAAAATAATTATCAGAACCAACAATGGCATCCAAACGATAGTAATTTTGTTCCAAACAAAATTACGCAGGTAAACAACAGTGCGGAAAGCAATGCTGTGCCAGTTAACTATAATGGAAATAAAGGAAACAGTAGTAGGCCGAGGCAAGAAAACTAGTTCCCGTCTATGAGGACACTGGCGCTCACCAGGCGGTTATTTTTCCTAAACCAGTAGTTACAGTAATTGGTAAGACAGATCAGAATACTCAGACTGAACATGTGGATGAGGGGTCGGTAGCATCTAAGGATACAGCAAAAATATTAAATCACTCACAGTATTTGATAGATACCGTGTAAGAGTCGCTTTCTAAGTGGGAAGAGAAAGAGAAGGCGCAGCGGTGTAACGGTAGGGAGGAGCTACAAAATACTGAATTGTCATGTGAAGAAGCAGAAGAAATTCATGCTTATATTTACGATGAGGATGATGTGCTCTTATCTAAAGTGCCTGTGCAGGATGTTGATATTGTACTAATAGATTTAGGACAGGAGGTAAGTGAGAATTTAGAGGACAGCCTGTTGGGGGTCGATGAACCCAGTGGCTGTGACCAGTTGTCACTTGAGAAGGAACCCGACGATAATAGTGAAAGTGGTTTAGCTGTAACTAGTGTTATGCCCGGTCTGGAGGCGCAAAATCGCTCAGACTACAGTAATTTGGGTCATGTTCAGCAGACTAAATGTAATGAAGTCGTGCGGTGTTTCGATTTGACCGACTGGAAAAGACAGCTGAAAATGTAATTCAGGAAACCCCTACACACTGTGACCTAAATGTAATGAAGACAGATGCCGATCACTTTAGTTGGAGACAAATCCAAAAGGAACTATTGGATGAGTTTGAGGAACTACCTGTACAACCTAGAATAAGCCACCCTATAATAATAGTGAATATGTTGGATATCAATGTACGTTGTCTCTTAGACAGTGGAAGTGAGGTGAGTGCGATATCTCAGTCCTTCTTTGATGCATTACCCGGTAAAGACAAGCTTACAGTAATGAGGGTATCAGGACTAAGAATAATTGGTGCTACTGGCAAGGTGTCAAAAACGGTAAAGCAAGAAGCTTTGCTGTCCTTTGATATTAATGGTTATATCATTGATCATCCATGCCTAATTGTAAATAATCTCAGTATCGAGGTTTTAATTGGCATAGATTTCTTGTCGAAATATCAGAGTGTTGTTGACTTTGAAAGAAGCCAGTTAAAAATGGTCCTGCCGATAACCGGAGTAATTAAGGTACCTTTTATTGATAAACATGTAGTAACTAATGATGAAACTTGGGAGCTGCCTATACGAGTTCTGAAAAATAGGAGATATTGGAACGAAGGTGTTAATCTTAGTAAATACCAAGGACCTTTCAGGATCATAGGAAAACCACATGCCAATGCATATAGGCTAGAGTACCCTAAGAGTAAAAAGCTATTAGGTCTCAGGAACGTGATCGACCTAAAGGTAGTGAATGAATTCTGTAGGGAGGAGGTTGTTCTGTAACCTCTACACAGTGTGGCAGCTGTGCAGTCCCAGCTGTGTGAGATCTTCTTTCCTTTTCAGGTCTCACTCATTCTTCATCTTTCCTATCCACCTAAA
Organism: Schistocerca americana; assembly: GCF_021461395.2. Taxonomy (NCBI): domain Eukaryota; kingdom Metazoa; phylum Arthropoda; class Insecta; order Orthoptera; family Acrididae; genus Schistocerca; species Schistocerca americana. Next base: position 674,264,589 of record NC_060122.1, read on the forward strand.
ATTTCGACCTCTTCTTTCCAACACATTAAATTTACCGGTATGACTATCACGCCAGCATTAAGCTAATGAATTCTGTAGGGAGGAGGTTGCTCTGTTACCTCTACACAGTGTGGCAGCTGTGCAGTCCCAGCTGTGTGAGATCTTCTTTCCTTTTCAGGTCTCACTCATTCTTCATCTTTCCTATCCACCAAAGTTTCGACTCCTTCTTTGCAATACAAAAATTTTCCGTCATGGCTATCACGCCATGAGTTCTGTAACCATTCTATCCACCGATTAAAAAGAAAACCTTATGTGACAAACCTAACAGTGAAATAAACAACAGAGAAGTATGACGTAATTAAGATACAAATGTATTTGAGTAACAATTATGTATAGAACCCTGGTAATATTGTAAGTACAAAGCGTTGTTTTATTTGAAATGGTCCACCAACAGTAATTTAGAAAGATATACGAATTCGTGTACAAGCAGGATCTGAAGTGGCAGTGAAACCTATCGTATGCTGTAGAGCTAACTAATTAATAGTAAAAGAGGTTGCTTAGTGTTATGATAAATACGCAGATAAGTTGTAAAAATGAACTCATCTTGTGTAGCAAGGAATGGCAGGGTAATAGAATGGAACAGTGTTTGTGGTTGAGACGTGAAGGACACGTCCCTGAAGTATTTATAAGGGTGGAGCTGGCCATTATTTTGGTGATGGGTGTGCGGTGACACACCTACAGGTATTGAGGTTATGAGTTGGAGGCGTGAATGCGACCATAGGTACCCTTATGTTAGATGAGAAAGAGTAGCTCATGGTGTCCTATAGGTTTAAGGAATTTAGCATTACGCTCGTCCATAATTACGTAATGCACTTTAGTGGTAGGTCGAGAGAGACTACCTGTGGTTTCAGCGTCCGATCGAGTGGAAATGGATTCCATGTGAGCAAACTGATCAGCTGCAGTACACTATAGATATGAAATAAATGTGCTATCCTGTGCTTTAAATTTTCATGGAGTGAGTACTACCTAAGTTCATACACTAGCAAAGTAAGTGTTGATGTCCATCTTATACCCTCCTTTCAAGACACTGTCCATTCCGTTCAACTGCCCCTACAAGTCCTTTGCTGTCTCTGACAGAATTACAATGTCATCGGCGAACCTCAAAGTTTTTTTTTCTTCTCCATGGATTTTAACACCTGCTCCGAACTTTTCTTTTGTTTCCTTTACTGGTTGCTCAATATACAGATTGAATAACGTCGGGGAGAGGCTACAACTCTGTCTCACTCCCTTCCCAACCACTGCTTCCCTTTCATGTCCCTCGACTCTTATAACTGCCATCTGGTTTCTGTACAAATTGTAAATAGCCTTTCGCTCCCTGTATTTTACCCCTGCCACCTTCAGAATTTGAAAGAGAGTATTCCAGTCAACATTGTCAAAAGCTTTCTCTAAGTCTACAAATGCTAGAAATGTAGGTTTGCCTTTCCTTAATCTTTCTTCTAAGGTAAGTCGTAGGGTCAGTATTGCCTCACGTGTTCCAACATTTCTACGGAATCCAAACCGATCTTCCCTGAGGTCAGCTTCTACCAGTTTTTCCATTCGTCTGTAAAGAATTCTAGTTAGTATTTTGCAGCTGTGACTTATTAAACTGATTGTTCGGTAATTTTCACATCTGTCAACACCTTATTTCTTTGGAATTGGAATTATTATATTCTTCTTGAAGTATGAGGGAATTTCGCCTGTCTCATATATCTTGCTCACCAGATGGCAGAGTTTTGTCAGGATTGGCTCTCCCAAGGCTCTCAGTAGTTCTAATGGAATGTTGTCTACTCCCGGGGCCTTGTTTCGACTTAGGTCTTTCAGTGCTCTGTCTAACTCTTCACGCAGTATCATATCTCCCATTTCAACTTCATCTACCTCCTCTTCCATTTCCATAATATTGTCCTCAAGAACATCGCCCCTGTATAGACCCTCTATACACTCCTTCCACCTTTCTGCGTTCCCTTCTTTGCTTAGAACTGGGTTTCCATCTGAGCTCTTGCTATTCATGAAAGTGGTTCTCTTTTCTACAAAGTTCTCTTTAATTTTCCTGTAGGCAGTATCTATCTTACCCCTAGTGAGATAAACCTCTACATCCTTACATTTGGTGTCTAGCCATCCCTGCTTAGCCAATTTGCACATCCTGTCGATCTCATCTTTGAGACGTTTGTATTCCTTTTTGGCTACTTCACTTACTGCATTTCTGTATTTTCTCCTTTCATAAATTAAATGTAGTATCTCTTCTGTTACCCAAGGATTTCTACTAGCCCTCATCTTTTTACCTTCTTGATTCTCTGCTGCCTTCACTATTTCATCTCTCAAAGCTACCCATTCTTCTTCTACCGTATTTCTTTCCCACATTCCTGTCAATTGTTCCCTTATGCTCTCCCTGAAACTCTGTATAACCTTTGGTTCTTTCAGTTTATCCAGGTCCCATCTCCTTAAATTCCCACCTTTTTGTAGTTTCTTCAGTTTTAATCTACAGTTCATAACCAATAGATTGTGGTCAGAGTCCACATCTGCCCCTGGTAATGTCTTTCAATTTAAAATCTGGTTCCTAAATCTCTGTCTTACCATTATATAATCTATCTGAAACTTTCTACTACCTCCAGGGTTCTTCCATGTATACAACCTTCTTTCATGATTCTTGAACCAAGTGTTAGCTATGATTAAGTTATACTCTGTGCAAAATTCTACCAGGCGGCTTCGTCTTTCATTTCTTAGCCCCAATCCATATTCACCTACTACGTTTCCTCCTCTTCCTTTTCCTACTCTCGAATTTCAGTCACCCATGACTATTAAATTTTCGTCTCCCTTCACTAACTGAATAATTTCTTTTATCTCATTATACATAGCACACTTTGTTGCTTCTACAACTGACATTGTTTCATATATACTGTCTATTGGAGCATTATTTATCCTGTTAAGATTGAAATTACATTTTTTGTTTCACAAGTCATGACATTAACATTTTGTCCACATTAGGATTTGATGTTATTTATAAGATTTTGTCATCAACTGTCCTCAACTTTTCGCGCCGAAAGTAGACTTTGGGCCATCTGGACTACCGATCCTCAGGCAGTTACATGTGTGTTATGATCCATGCATCACAGATCCACACCCTTAACTGTTGTAAATTTTAAGTGAGGAACCGTTTGCCCTAAGACCAGGTCTCAACTTCATGGATACAATCCAGGTTTTCGCACGCTTCATTTCCTCAACTTTAAACTTGGTGTCACGAAGTTACTTTCTGTACATGAGATGCTCTCTTTCGTTCCAATAGTGCCCCTCGGACGCATGCAATTACATGGCTGAAGGCCACTACTGGAAGAAACAAACTATCATGTGGTCTCAATAGTGTTCTTAAGTAATCATAATATGCTTGTTTATATTGACACACCGAGAAGTCAATTATTAGTCACTATTTCACATTATTATTTCCCATGTACTCTGGCAAGTTCTTGATCACATAATATTAAATCACATTTTATTTACTAAAATTGGGTACTCACAAAAATGCACAAGAAATTCTTATATTAGTATATACACACAAAACTGACAACTGTCTTTTAATTCTACCTTTAATGCAAGTTATTCGTTGCTGCTTCTTTTTGTTTCGAAATCAAGCTCATCCTTCAGACTGAAAGTCTTATTACCACCATATCTTATTTTAAAACTACAAAAATATCAATGATATTGACACATGAATATAAAATTTCTTACTTACTAAAGTATTTTCCTTCCACACAGCTTCACGTTTACTCCACGGCATGGAATAAGAAGCATCACAAAACGTCTGATGGAGATATACCTACATATCATATATGTAGCCTTGAATTGTTCCGGGTTTTTCCGAAAATGTGCCAGCGTAAACACTCAATGATTTAGAGAGCTCATGCTGCTGCTCATCGGTTAAATATCCTGACTCCTTAACCTCTTCTGTCGTGCCTGAACGACTTCTTCGTCATATTGCTCATTTGTTTCAGGATACGCCTTTAGTGGTATATTATCCTGAACATTAAGTATAAAGGGTTCTACTTCTATCTTTCCGAACCACCGACAATACCTATTGTGCTTTGTCATTGTTTTAATCGTTGGTAATTGCAAATCTTTTGTAGGCATTCGCAGGAAGCACAATCCCTGGGAGATGTCGATTATAGCACTCCTGTCCCTCAGGATGTCCCATCCCAGGATGCAAGTTTCAGTTAAATTTTTGACAATGAGGAACGTGCATAATATCGCATCATTTCCTATTTCTATTCCTGCCTGCATCTAGGCCTTGACACTTTGTGCCTTTCCATTTAGTGCATCCGTAATTTTAAAATTTTGAACCGATAACGTAGGCAGTCTTTTATTGTCGTTAACAACGTTAAAGAAATCCTCAGACATGACTGACAGAGCCGCTCCTGTGTCAGTCAAAACCTTAGCAAGTACACCGTTTACTTTCACGTGTACTGCGGCCTGCACAATCTCTGTTTGCTGGTCAGAACATTTACGCGGTTCGGTGATTACTTCCTCCCGCAAATCCTGGCCGTCATTATAGCATAGCATAGCAATCCGATTATTGTCATTTTCGAGTCTGCCTTCGCTTCTGTTCCTGGTAGTCGAGTGCCGAAGTCTTACATCGACCCCTGCAGTTTGTTGGCTGGTTCTCCTCGGTAACGTCTACTATTTGCGCATTGTGCTGTCTATTCGCACTATTTTGTGAGGTACTTGGTTTATTAATCCATGTTGGAGTCGCAGTAGTCCCAGGCATGGGAATAGCCGTGACACTATTAATCGGGACTCCCAGCTCCGGTCTGTTTGACTGCTGGTTCAAATGGTTCTGAGCACTATGCGACTTAACTTCTGAGGTCATCAGTCGCCTAGAACTTAGAACTAATTAAACCTAACTAACCTATGGACGTCACACACATCCATGCCAAAGGCAGGATTCGAACCTGCGGCCGTAGCGGTCGCTCGACTCCAGACTGTAGCGCCTAGAAGCGCACGGCCACTCCGGCCGGCCTATTTGCCTGCGCCGACCAGTTAGCAGTCACATTCTGACAACACTGGCCACCTTGTTTCATATTTTTAGGTTGAAAATTACTTCCATAATTCTCATCGTTCCTCCTTTTTTTCGATTCATCGTATCATTTCTATCCTTCACGACTGAGCAGTCACCGCTTGACATACCACTTCCTCTATTCCCATTACCTCCTTTTTACCCATTCGCTCTCTCATAACTATTGCCGCCACATTCATGTCCCCAATTATTATTTCGGTTTTGATTTCCATAACCGTTGTTTCTAGGTTTATGGTTATTATTTATCCCCTCATCGTCATTGCTTTGTTGTCGTGCATCCGCTTGTGTCATATCTGAAGAATCCTCTACCGACATGAATGTCTTTAAATCGTTATCAGGTACGAGTACCAATTCTCTCCTTATTGAGATCGGAAATTTAGCTTTCAATATCCTAACCACGTCGCGTGTAGCGATCAGCTCTGACCAGTACCTTGTTTTGTTAATATGCTTCTCAAAGTATTTTCTAAGTGTACATCTCTGGATTGTATACCTGTTTCCGCAATCTCTCTTGTATACTATCCGACCAAAATTTGGCCAAAAATTGTTGCTCGAACTCACAGAAAAGAATGACAGTCCTCTGCAACTTCAGATGCCCATAATGTGGCACCTCCGGTAATATATGAGATAACGAACTGTATCTTTTGCCTCTCCTGCCACGATGCAGGTAACACATTCTTAAAACTTTTTATAAATATTACTGGATGACAGGATTTTTTCTCTTCGGAGAATACCGAAATTGTCTATGTTTCAGTAATGACTCTTCCTGTTTCAGTGTGGTCAGAGTGTGTGCTTCATTGCGACCAATTATCGGGTTATTTTTATCTGTATTCGCTGCATATGGACTGACTGTTACACTGTTTGCTAGTGGGTTTCCGCACGCGCCTCGATTTGAAGCATAATTTTCGCCCTGCCGTGCATTACATGAACGACTTCAACAGGGACTAGGTGCGGCACAGTTCATGACTCTATTATCATTGTCATTCACTGGCTTTTCTGTAATCTCGGGTCTTATGGGTTCGTGGTTCATGGAGGTACCTTGCTGACTCTTGTGTTCAACATGGTCGAGCATTATAAGCTTCACTTCAGCTTCTACTTTTCGCTCAATAGTTAAAGAGATTTCCTCGATGCCCTTGGTTAATTACTTAACTTTGGCATCGAGGGATTCCTGCACTTCTTTGACCTCTGATACCTCTCCAGCCAACGTATTTACTTTATCGGGTAATTCCCGTAAATTTTTCTTCACTTCCGAACCTCAGATTCAACCTTTTCTGTCTCGCTGTTAACATGTTCTAATATGCGTTAATCCCTATCGTCAAGAGCACGATTCAGTTTTTGTATCAACGCTTGTTCGCGTTTTACTAACCGCTCGTCCACTCTGGCGATAGCCCGCCGGTGTGGCCAAAGCGGTTCTAGGTGCTTCAGTCTGGAACCACGCGACCGCTACGGTCGCAGGTTCGAATGCTGCCTCGGGCATGGATGTGTGTGATGTCCTTAGGTTAGTTAGATTTAAGTAGTTCTAAGTTCTATGGGACTGATGACCTCAGATGTTAAGTCCCACAGTGGTCAGAGCCATTTGTACCATTTTTTGAACAGTGGCGATTAGGCAAGTCTCAACTTTTTTGAAAAACTCCTTCTGGCGTTGGATATCCTCCTCGCGCTCTCTTTTCCTCTGCTGTTCCATTAATTCTAATTTCCGGAATAGCTGTGCAAGCATATAGTTTGGATTTGCGAAGCCGACCTGCGCGTTAAGACTTTCGTCTGCTTTCTCGCAGTTGATTTCTCTTGCGGTCTCGACATTCTCTTGTCGCCCAGCGATTGTATACGCGGTTGAGAAATGTCAATCTGCGATACTACACTATTATGTGGGATCGTAGCTTGTTCAGTTTCATTAGCTTCCGACCCTCCTTCCAATAATCCAGGAATATTTTCTAACTGGTTATCACTTTCAAAATTCTCTACCTCCACACGGTTACGTCTAGTATTTGGCCTAACCATGTTGCTAGCTGATACTAAACAGTTCACACACAAAGTTCAGACTATAACTACTCAACACTTCCTACACTAAAGTGCGCGTCATTTATGTTGGCGGCCGAGTTTAGGTTCGTTCTGCGCATCTGACGTCACAAAATACAGTCAGCCAATGAACAGAGAACGACGTTGCCAGATCTCGACTGCAGTGCAGAGCATGGACGAGTGTCTTCAGTTTTAGAAACGTTCAGTTATAAATAAAGTAATAGAACAAAAGCAATGTCTTGATAGCAGACTTTCTTTTATACTGCTTTTTCGCAATAAAGAACAGCGGTAATTGTTTATTTCCTATTGCACTTCGACGAAGCGTGAGTAATTCAAAGTTATACCAACAGTGTTTGTCAGTATTTTGCGTGCGGTGTTACAGTCCTCATGGCATCCTGTACACAGACGAGCCGCGATAGCGTAACGTTTAAGGTGTTTGGCTTCTATGTGCAAGGTTATGAGTTCAAACCTAGTGTGGTGCTTAATATTTTCATTATTTAAAAACAAAATCGAAGTGCCTTACTTCACGAATTATATTCGTTTGAATGCAATTTTTTGAAATTTCTAGTGCTTTGTCTCTTCATTAACCCTTTCGCTGCTATAGACACGTGCTCCCTTCATTCTGCGCTGCGGGCGATTTTGTCATCACTGCACTGCTCACCTGTGCAGACACATGGTGTTCCCACTGCTTTGACACGCTTATCATTCGATTTCACAAAAACTATTTGGCCCAATAATTTGATTTTTACACGTCTTCTTGACTGATACCTTCTCCCCATAAATGACTTAATTTTGTTTCTATGTTCAACGCAGTTATTATACAGCATTAAATGTAGTAAACCATTGCACGAAATTATGAAGAGTTTGCAGAGGTAGAAGTCCATAGCGTATACTTTCCGTATGGTCGATTTTAGTAGCCACAATGTTGAGAATGAAATGTGGACAAGATACCTAAACTTCATATAAAATTTACTGTATAACGATATCTCATTTAGTTTAAGTACCACATAGGTGTCGTATGTAATATTGAGAAATATTCCATCTTTCGCGACTGTAATAAAAGTTTTATTTACACCAGACGCATTTGGCTTTATTTTAAAGCACTTCAATCAATGAAAGGTATGGCACATACACAATGGTACTCATGTTCTCTTTCTTGTTTTTGTTCCACAGTCGCAGTTTTACAAATGGTACTGAAATATATTCCTCTTCTGTAACTGTAATATGGTTCAAATGGCTCTGAGCACTATGGGACTCAACTGCTGAGGTTATTAGTCCCCTAGAACTTTGAACTAGTTAAACCTAACTAACCTAAGGACATCACAAACATCCATGCCAGAGGCAGGATTCGAACCTGCGACCGTAGCGGTCTTGCGGTTCCAGACTGCAGCGCCTTTAACTGCACGGCCACTTCGGCCGGCTTAACTGTAATAAGCGACTTATTTAGACCAGACGCGTTTTTCTCTTTTGAAGCATCTTCAGTGGACAGTATTTTGTCTCCTCCATTGCCAAGTCACCTTTCGTAGTTTTGTGCTGTGGTAACACAATATTCAACGTTTGTGTTGGCTGATCAGTGTTTTAGCAAATAAATGATGTTTGTGTGTGCCACACACAAAAATTATATTTGACATAGCTCAGAGCACTTCACTGATAGACGGTATATTCGAGTCCTAATGTTTTTGTAAGTCCACAGTTTTGTTTAATGTATTTTTGTCTACTTCTTTTTGATCGATTGAAGTGCTTTAAAATAAAGTCAAACGTGCTCAGTGTAAATAAAACTTTTGTTACAGTCGCGAAAGACGGAATATTTCTCAATATTACATACGACACATATGTGGTACTCAAATGAGATATTGTTATACAGTAAATTTCAAATGAAATTTAGGTATCTTGTCCACATTTCATTCTCTACATTGTGGCAACTAAAATCGACCATACGGAAAGTATACTTTATGGACTTTTACCTCTGCAAACTCTTCAAAATTTCGTGGAATGGTTTAGTATGTTTAATGCTGCATAATAACTGCGTTGAACATCGAAACAAAATTGTTATTTATGGGGGGAGGGTATCAATCAAGAATATGTATAAAAATCTAATTTTTGGGCCAAAGAATTTTTGTGGAATCGAATGATAAGAGTGTCAGAGCAGTCGGAATACGATGAGTCTGCACAGGCGAGCAGTGCAGTGACAAAATCGCGCACAGCGCGGAATGCAGGGAGCACGCCTTTGTAGCAGCGAAAGGGTTAATGCGGCCGTGGTGGTTTTACTTCATGAACTGCGCGCTCCCCCCTAAACGTAAGCTTGCGAACTATGCTATACTATGGCGCTGCTTCTATTGGCGCGTGCGTCGTGTGCAGCTGGCAACGCAGCTATCTCCCACGTCTGGGCGGGCATGCTCGAGCCGCCAAGATAAAAGAATTGAACTATAATAGTGACAATTGAAAAACTAGAAGAAATCTATGTGTACAGATTGTTTTAATTGCATGCGCATAGGTGCTACTGATTAGTTTTAATTAGAAACCTAGTCGCGTGCATTCGATTCCTTACCTTACGGTCTATGTCAGATGTAAGAAACAGCGTTGACCTGCGATTACTCATTCAGTTTTCTATCAGCTTGCCATAGTTCCCGTGCGTATGGTAAATGAAACGGAAACGTTTTATGCATTAATTACAATTCACTATTTCTGGTATACATACAGGTAATCAATTACAACAATGGAGATAGGTCGTAGGATTTCAATTTCGGCCCCACGTTGGGCGCCAAGTGTAATGTACTGAAATACATTTTTTTATTTGTTTTGTGACTATTAGTGTAATGTAATAAAATAAAATATGAGCCGTGACTTATACAAAAAAGAAACACACATTAATGCAATGACCCAGCATAAAAGGGAAAAAACTAATGTAGGAATATTATTAACAGAGTAATACGTTGTTTAATTTAGCCCGACGTGTATAAGCACTCAGTAAATTAGCTCAGTTCTCAGGATAGTTACGTAATCGTCGATACATCGTGGTTTTGTCTCGATTCCCCAATATAAGATAACAAGAGTAGCATCTACAAATGAAATCCTATAATGGAACTGTAATCCTGTGACCAGACCTTTTCTGCCTGGGATGTTATCTCGTTATATAAAGAATATCTGTAATTAAAATTATTAATAGCTGCCTCCGCTCTCGTGGGATCTGGAATAAAGTTAATTGTCCTAAACGGCGGCACGTCTTGTAGATGAGCTAAAAGAAAAATATTAAAGATTTTTCTAAGATGGCGCCTAACAATGAAAATTCTTTGTTAAGGCTCATATCTACTGAAGACAATAATGGTATCAGATTTACAATAGATTGACCACATACACAAATTCTTTTGACAAAATAACCATAATATTTTTCGGGTTTTAAGTACAATTTACGTTATCAGCTGGTACAGCAAGATGAGCTTTACACAAGAACGTCCTCTTATGTCCGAATCCAAGCAGATAAGATAAGCGAATGACAAAGGATGGATATTTCATGCATAGAAGAGCATGGAATAACATGTCCATTGTAGTTCTATCTCTTCTTCTTTGGCGTACTTGTCGATTATTTATAAAATTTGTCGTAATATTTAGTTCACATTTTTTTAAAACCCGAGTCCGCCCAGGAGAAACAGTACAATGTTCTTCCTGTGTTCATCCTGCACCACTTGTGACTGAAGCTCCTCTTGGGTTTTCCCGAAACCCTCTAACCTAAAAAACCGCCCAGTTCAAGCCACACAGCCTCTGCTATCCGTATAGCCGCCGCCTGCGTATAGTGGACACCTGATCTATTCATTGGAACCAGAAACCCAACCACCCTTTAGCGCAAGTCGAGCAATCTGCAGTCTACACGGTCGCAGAACCGTCTGAACCGATGATTCAGACCCTTCTCTAGGCTCTGTACCAGAGTTCCTGTCGACTATGTTGGAAATGGCCAGCTCTGCTTTCATCTTGCATGAAAGACTGGCAGCCTTTACCACTTCTGTTAGCCACTCGAAACCAGAGAGAATCCAAAGTGACATGCATCATTGTACCGACGTGAGCAACCACCTGCAAGTTGGCGGCACCGTGTGCTCTTCATGGCATAAGGGAGGACCCTTTCCACATGTGGAATGACTCCACCTGGTATGCACACGGAGTCCACATTGGTTTTCTTACCCTTCTTGTCAGCCAAGTCCCTAAGGGGCCCCATAAAGCGCCTAACGTTGGAACTCCCAACTAGCAATAATCCCACCCTTGTGATTGCTCATATCTACAGGCTGAGTGGTTTCCTCTGAAACAGGTCAGGCGACAGCATCTGGCTCAGCGACAGTGTCAGCCACAGACAGCGTCTGGAACCTGTTTGTCAGACAAATTGAGGAGGCCTACTTCACCCCAGGCCGACCTCCCACTCGACCACAGGTGAGGGGTCAGCCTCAGTGCGAGCAGTAACTGGGTTGGCCACCGGTGAGGACCGATCGGAGGACTTGAACGTGCTGGACGTCCGTTGGAGAAGGGTCGGGGGCGGAGTCTGAATGTCGCTTTGGTAAAGTGTATGTGTGTTATTGTTCGAAGTGGATATACATTGCAAGGAACATGTAAAAGAAGTGCTACTTTGTGTTGTGTCATTGTCTTTGGTGGACAGTGGAATTAAGACGGCCACCAGAGTAATAAATATTTCAAGTTTAAATATTTGTTGGTTTCGCTCATTAGTTATCATCAAAAGCACATCAAAAACACGGGACCTCATCTTTTTTCCCCTAGACAACCAGATTTAGAGCCAGCATGAGCATCGAGACACAGCAGCGATCCAGCAAGCAGCAGCGATTACCACAATGCATTTTAATGGCGCCAACCTAACATCAAGTGCTAACAAGCTCCGTAAATGGGAGTGAAATAGTGCGATTATAGCAAAAGCTACGACTAGGCGACCATTATAATCTCGATGCCAGTCAGGCAGTAGTAGCCGACCGAGACAGACGCAGCAACAGGGAAGTAACCGCTTTTGTGACATTTACGAGTTCCTAACCAGGAGAGAACTTTATCGTCTGTGTGCATCTACAGATGCATGTAGAGCAAGGAATAAATCAATTCAGTGGCAAAGTTCAAACATTTTACAGCTGCTTCCATTTCAATTATTTGCTCGCAGGAACGAGACAGGAGAAGTCCAGCAGTGCCGCTTTCTGCATGGGTGACGAACATTCTAAACTTTCCATATGGCCGCCTCTTGTTCTGTCTAATGGACAGACGCTGTAAGGTCGTTCGCTGAAACCATAACTACGCCGGGTCCAGACGGCGCCTCACTAAACCCAAACTTTTGGCGCTAATCTCGGCATATGGGCTGCTGAGAATGTGCTGGCGCGGTAGAGAGCTGGTTGGGGAGTGGTAAAGTGCTGGGTTAGCAAACCAGTATATACTTAATCAGTAGCTTATTTATAAGAAACAAGTGAACACTTTAAAATTAGTAAAATACACAATTTATTAGTGAGAGCACTGATGTCTTGTAAACAACGCCGTTAAACCCAAGGCTTTCCACATGAATAAACACAGTTCTCAAAATACATGGATGCGAGGTGGTAATTCAAATAGGAATAAAGATAGTCGCAGATTCGTGGCACCAAAACGAAATCTCCTTCCTTTTCTTATCAAAATAATTTAATGTACTAAACATTTGCAACAAGAATTATTGATTGCCATACTGCGTTGCCTGCTAACAGACAATTACAGGTAAAGAGCTTCCATTGACCAAACAAATAACTACAGTCAGCAACTGCACGAACAGCTTAAGGCGCAATGACATCAGAATCAAATGGCAGCTGTCTTATAAAATAGATACCTCTTCCACATATGTATGCTGCCAAAAATGATCTGATGATAGCCACAAGAACAGCTAAAGCGTACAGTGAGGCTCCTTTCCGGCTTCGCTCTTGAATTTAATGAAAGGGGTATTAAATAGTAGTTAATCTACCCTGTAACGTTCACACATTAGCTGAATTAAACACTATCTAGTAAAATACAAAATAGCAATAAATAAAACACAATAAGTAAACCAGGGTAGGCAGGGACCGATTAGATATTAACCCAGGCAAAGAGCTTGATGAAACTTTTAGCAATAAGTGTGGGATTGTGCACACAATCAAGCAAGCCACGCTAAACAGTAACGTTGTAAGTGGGAATCCAAATCCAAATCACAGTCCACTTTGGCCAGAAATCGTGAGTAACTCTCCAGAAAATCGGTCAAACACAGCCTGATAGAAAGATACAAATGAGCTCCTTCGCTCACAACAGAATATCGAAGAACAAGTACCAACTAAACCAGACGGAACAAGGCTGCATTCAGCCACACGTCAGGGAAGTACAAAATTACTGCCCATTACAGAAAAGGGCTGACGAGAAAGTCCACAATATAGGCTCTCACTGGCTCCCTGAGCAGGCTCACTTTCTCCAGATGTCGAGTAGCTGACAGTTAAAATTTGAACCAGCGTGATGTCACCAGTAACATTCCACGGACTAGGCCGCCACCTTCCTCTGTATCCCTGCCCAACAGTGTTCACCTGCACTCTTCCGGGCTGGTGTCCTCCCAATCTCCCAGCAGTGGGACAGAGACGTAAAGTCGCACAGTGCTGTTATCGAGAGCCTCGAATTTACGGTGCAGGGATTCCATTCAACAATGAGTAGCAGCTTGTAAGGGGGTCATTAGGGGTTCATTACTATTCGCTAGCGCACTTGAGCAGATGTAATTCGATGGATTGCTCACGCGCTGCCTGCGATAAGGAATATCTATGCTACAATAGATCGCAGGTCAGAGCAGTGTTGGCAGTAAGTCGAGTTTAGTAGGTCGCAGATAGCAGTCGTGTTGTGTAGCTCGCACAGAGCACTTCTACATATACATTTATACTCCGCAAGCCACCCAACGGTGTATGGCGGAGGGCACTTTACGTGCCTATATCATTACCTCCATTTCCTGTTCCAGTCGCGGATGGTTCGCGGGAAGAACGAGTGCTGGAAAGCCTCCGTGCGCGCTCCAATCTCTCTAATTTTGCATTCGTGATCTCCTCGGGAGGTATAAGTACGGGGAAGCAATATATTCGATACCTCATCCAGAAAGGCACCCTCTCCAAACCTGAACAGCAAGCTACACCGCGATGCAGAGCGCCTCTCTTGCAGAGTCTGCCACTTGAGTTTGCTAAACATCTCCGTAACGCTATCACGCTTACCACATAACCCTGTGACGAAACGCGCCGCTCTTCTTTGGATCTTCTCTATCTCCTCTATCAATAGCTGTTTGTTTTATTGTTTCACCGCCTTTAACAAGCAAACCGACAGAATATCAGCCTGCAACAAAATTAACGAAATCATTGAAAAGGAAATTGCAAAACCATTCCCAGCATACAAGAAAAGAGAAGAAGCCCTTACACGTACCATTAAGACTAAATTAAACATAAATAATGCAATAATTGTAAAAGCTGACAAGGGCAACACAACTGTTGTAATGGACAGAACTACATACATAGAAAAAACTTTAGACTTCTTCCAAACCAGCAACATAACTGAAATACATAAAGATCCAACAGCCAGAATACAAAAGGAGATTAAACACATTTCAAACAACATTAACTTTCTACTCACCATCCAAGAAGCAAGAAACATTGTAACAATGAGCCCACAAGCACCTTGTCTTAGGTCACAAACCTAAGATACACAAAGATGGGACCCCCATCAGAGCCATAGTGAACTGTAGGAACAGCCCAACATTCAAGCTCAATAAAATACTCTTCAGAATTCTCAAACAAGCATACACATTCAATAATGAGAGAACACTCAAAAACACAACAGAATTCACACAATATGTCAAAAACATACAAGTACCTGATGGAGCCACACTTGCCTCATTCGACATACAAAACCTTTATTCATCAGTGCCAATAGATACCACACTACAAATAATTAATGCCAACCTACATAAACACAAAAAAATCCCTTCAACTCACATTAAAGAACTAATGGACCTGCTTGAATTCACACTTTCACACAACTATTTTAAATTTAACAATAAAATCTACAAACAAACAGATGGTCTGGCAATGGGCTCAAATCTTTCCGGATTGTTAGCAGAAATATTTATTAGTAACCTAGAAGACAAAATCTTGAATTCCAATCACCACCTCCTCAAAAATATCATCTACTACTACAGATATGTAGATGATATCATAATTTTAATCAAAGGCACTAAAGATGACATCAGTGAGTTGAATCAGTTTTTCAACAACTCCCATGAAAGCATAAAATTCACAGTCGAACACCAAAAAGATGACAGTATAAATTTCCTAGACCTTACCATTACAATAAAGAATAACAGACATCAGTTTGAAATTTATCGGAAGCCTACCACAACACATACTACAATCCACAACCCCTCTTGCCACCCCGCAGCACACAAAATGGCAGCATACTGGTACATGATTAATAGAGCTATCCAACTACCACTCTCAGAAGATAAACGTGATCAAGAAATTGAAATAATAAAACAAACAGCTATTGAAAATGGCTATAACAACTCCATAATAGACACTCTAAAACACTCAATAATGGCAAAGCAATCACAACACAAAAAACAAAAAGAAAATAATGTCTTGCATACAATCCCCTTTCTGGGTAACATTTCATACCAGATTGCTAATGTCTTCAAACGGAAAGGCATAAGTATATCCTTTATAACAGACAACAAGATTGGACAGAAGTTACCCCACAACATCGGCACACGAAACCCACTTCATCATACAGGTGTGTACAAAATTGAATGTTTGGACTGTGACTGCTTCTACATAGACAGACAGGCAGATCATTTGAGATTAGGTTCAAGGAACACATGGCAGCACTAAAAAACAAAAAATACCACACATCAGCAATAGCTACCCACCTACATGAAACAAAACACCATGTTAGCAACACAAGTATTAGCATCCTACACATCCAACCAAAAGGCAGAAAACTAGACATCCTTGAAACACTCCAAATATACAAACACCAAATGAAACAACCAGAATCCATCTTAAATGACAAAAATGACAATATTTACAATAGTATCATCTCTGTTTTCAGCAACTGCCTACACTCTTAAAATACACACACACACACACACACACACACACGTGCACATATCCTAATATTTACCATTAATATTGACAGCCACCAAGAGTACAAGAGATTGACCTCATTCACAGATAATTCATCACACCAACAGCTTGTACCCCCTGTCAGCTTAAAACTGTATGTACATCATCTACTGGCACAAATGTGTATCTATCTGCATATTTTATAACATTAACCAGTGTATTACCCCAACCTTTAGGCAGCTAATATATGCAACATGTAATCTTAAGACTCCTTGCCATGTAAATGTTTGCTCTCATATAATCACTCCTTCCTCTCTCTCTCTCTCTCTCTCTCTCTCTCTTTCTTCAAAGATTTTACTGCTGTAGCCAATATGATCATTGTAATTGAAGCCTATAACATTTTACCTAATTGTTATTAGCAAGTATGAAGTTTAAGCCATTTTAACTTTTCACATGATTGCATAAACGAGTACGAATGTTTAGCTGTTTTAACCTTTCAAAATTGGATTTATATATCCACCTGAAGTACACACACATATATTTGGCACCTCAAAACAAACACCTCCAAATGGTTTAAACGATTATTCTGTAATAATGTTGTTACAATGTATATTCTTTGCACTTTGCGATTATGTCTTCTCTTCTGCTGTACGAACCTTGCACCCAGCTGATTCCAGACGCCATATTTGTTTACAAATGTGGCAGTATACATGTGAAGTGTTACGACAGAAAAAGGAACCTGTGACCACTGGAGGTACTCTAGTTTACTTATTAAAGTTTACCATTAAATATCAGTTTAATTTTTTGTCAAAAGTTATCCAAAACCATATTCTGAAATAGTGTCTTGTTTCTCCACTAGGCAGTGCCACAAGTTCCTCCAAATGTCGTAACACAACATACACACATATGTAATACTAACTAATGTAAATCTACCCGATGATGGAGGTTTAAACCTTCGAAACGCGTCGTGGAAAAAATAAAACGGTGACTGGTAACAGTAAACTTGTTGTTTAATAACTTTGAAATTGTGTAGCTTCTGTTTGTCTGAGAGGTTTTGGCTGCGTTTAAATTTGCAGTGAAGCTCTCTTTGCTTTCGCAGTAGTTTTCTAACTTTGTTGTTGAACCACGGTGGGTTTTTCCCGCCCCTCGCAGTTTTACTGGGCACGTACCTGTCTAAAACACATTTTACGATTGCCTTGAACTTTTTCCACAAACACTCAACATTGTCAGTGTCGAAACAGAAATATTCGTTTTGATCTGTTAGGTAGTCTGAAATCTGCCTCCTATTACTCTTGCTAAACGGATAAACCTTCCTTCCTTTTTTTATATTCATATTTACTTCAATATTTAGGGATGCTGCAACAGCCTTATGATCACTGATCCCCTGTTCTGCACTTACAGAGTCGAAAAGTTCAGGTCTGTTTGTTATCAGTAGGCCCAAGATGTTATCTCCACGAGTCGGTGCTCTGTTTAATTGCTCGAGGTAATTTTCGGATAGTGCACTCAGTATAATGTCACTCGATGCTCTGTCCCTTCTGAGTTCTGGACTTTGGACATGGCAGTCGAGCGGTTGACTTGTGTTGGGCCGGTCGTGCAGAACGATGACAGTGCCTGAGCGATGTAGTATAAGGTTAACAAAATTATTATTGTTTGTCTCCGCGCGCATATGTTAATTGCCACAACTGATTTAACCATAATTGTAATGTTAAAGTCCCATGTAATTCCTTGCAGAAATGTTTCAATAATAAATTTTGTTCTGAAGAAAAGGTTTGCCAGTCACTTATCTGAGTTTTAAGATTTTACGAATTTTTCCTGTGCATACTCATGTTGATTAAGCAAAAGAAAATCAGTTGTTTTCCTACAAATGAAAATCTAGTGCGCCAAAAATTTCTTACAGGAGCAGATATATAGATAGCGTTATCGGGCGACATCATTGTGAGGTAAGAATTTTTCAGTTTATTCAGGATGATTTCCCAGGACCATGACGCAGCGCTGATGACGTCAAAGCTTATTAATCTCGATATGCAGTCAGTCTTTAGTGGAAGGTCGCATTAAAACTTGAAATTTTATTATTGGAAAGAAATTTTTCTATTGGGAACTTAAACTAGATTTTTTCTGTTTGGAGGTTACACTAAATGTGAATATTATAATTATATTTTTCTGTTGGAAGGTTACAAGCTGCTTTGCGTGACGTTGGTCACCCAACGCGTTTGGTTGATATAATATTCTTCTTTATTTATATTCTCAGTCTTCTCTTTTGTGATCTGTCCAGTTGAAATGAGCACGTTGTTTTATAGTTCTGGTCATTTTTAGTTATACAAATAGTTTATGTTCCGTTCAGAACTTATATTGTTCAAGAATTTTCATCGAATGGAGGTTCACTTCATATTTCAATGTGACAATAATGTGAGATATTTTCATATTAAATGTAATTTGAATCAATGCACATATTTGTATTTCCCCATAAAATGTGTTTCCTTCTTCGAGATCACATCTTAAAAGTGTGAGAAAAGGACCTTCATTTAAAACCATTTTTTTGAGTTGTGTTGTTGTCAAAGTCACGAATGAAAATTGGTCCTCCACAGAGGTAGGACCCTAGTTAAAACGTTGCTAACTCCAACCAACAGCTGTGATATGCACTTGCACTGAGCATAGTGGAAGTGACCTGTGACGGTCACAAGGCACAAGAAGCCTCAGTGGTAGGTGTTTCTGTACAAGAAACCATATTCGGAATGTATTGACATTACGGAAGTCATCTTCTGTGGCCCCTGAAAAATGACGTTGCGACACCATCACATCACGTAAGGACTGCAGTTCCACTGCCAAAGCGGCATTGAGGCATAATGTCATGACTGACCAATAACTACGCCTCGTGCCCCAGTTCTGCTGAAAGGAAAGCGCTGCTGTTTCAGTAGTAGTTGTGGACTAAGCTCACAAAACTACTGTCCATTGTGAACGAGGAGTATCTGTCGGTCACCGCCAGGAGCCAGCTGCGAGGGGAAGACTACAACTGTCAGCGTCCCCAAATGGACCATCAAGCTGTTGCTGACTTCCATGCACTGACGGTGGCTTAATTTGGCGATTTGCGGTTCACGTGTGGGCGGCTTTGCTGCTCAACTACCACAACCATGTGGGGGCAGAATGCTGCTGCTCATTGCCCTGTGTGGGCAAACTGCTTGGCTGCCACGGGTGATGCTGCAGTGTTCACTGACGTCCTTGATTCGACTGTGCGCATATTAGCGCATCCCCAACTGACTCGCGTATCTGCCCATCCGACACTTCTGACTCTGCGAAGTCTTATGTAAAGAAGTGTCGACCGACTGTCTGGAAGCAGGTGTGACACTGTACTGATTGACGGTTCTGAAAGTAGCCTCGCCGCCTGTTGGGCGAGACAGTGCTGCATGTCCATCTGACAGGAGGTCGTTTGCTGATTTTCCGCGAAGTTGTAACCAAACTGCCCCATAACTTGTGTAAAATCCATAACAGATAGTCAAATTAAGTTCGAATAAATTAATCCCTACCCGATAATGGAATATGAATTACTACTTGTACTGTTGCTAATGACTGCCAGCATGTAACTCCTTAGATTTTGATTACCTGTGTTAGATGTGTAGCCAAATGAGAGGCCACTGAGAAAGCAAGTCGGACACCAAACACCAAAGAGTGCGAGGAACGTGATGTTGGCCATAAAACCTCAGGAAGTTGGCTCTAAGCACTATTCGCAGAATAACCGCTCTCCTACCTCTGTAAAGGGAAATGTGGGGCAGGTGAAATTGGCCAGAGCAGTGCTTTGTTAAGCGGGAGAAAAAGTAGGCATAACTGGCGCAACTGGCGCCATGTCTCTGCCAACAGACAATAGAGAGGACATGTCCATGGGATGCATGCCACCTAATGGCCCAAGTCCCAGAAGAAATGCTTTTGTAGGGAGAAACACCGGGAAGTCAAACATCACTGAAAAAACACACCTTGTTAACATGAAATCTTAGAGAGAGGATGGGAGCAGGAAGTTGCGGGACTTCTTTGTAGTGGGTGAGATACTGACACCTGACCAGGTCATGCCAAACTGAATGAATGTCTAAAGAAACGTAAAGACAGCACCTATTGGTCCATATAAATAATCTAGGAATGGGAATAGAGAGTGCTACAAAGCTTACAGAGACCAACCACATTGGCCAGCCTATGTTTTTTAACTGGTTAACCAACCGAAAACAGATTAAAAAAGGGACGCCAGTGTCTTGTAAGACAACATCCTACTGGTCGGTACTCACAAGAATCAGTACTCCACCACTCAAAGTTAGTCAGTGCCGTATAACACAAAGTGATCCTTGTCGGAAGCGTTCTGCAGATAGCTACTACACTTCTAGAACTTCACTTCTAGACCTTCGGTTCGAGACAACTTAAATCACTATGCTACTTCAAAACTTCCGCACGCCCGGGGCGAGAGGCACTCATCTGTCTGAGGCTGAACTTAGACGAAGGCAGAGACAAGCTGTTGATACCAGCCCAGTGACTGATTCGGCAGCTACCGCCGCTACCACTTGCGATTCTACGTACAAGGGGGACACAGCTGCAACAGGGAAGCAAACTATAGGGAAAGACAAGTTTACGTAGCAATGTTCAATCATTCCTGTCTTCATCTCGAAGACATATTTACTGTTAGAAGTTCAGCATGCTCCCAATTCTAGCAACAGTTGCGTACGCATACCCTTCTGTTGTATTTTCGATCACAGTGTAATAACCTACAGCAGTCACACAGAATCTCTGTGGATGTAAATTGTTGTCGAGGTACACGTTTACTTTGAATTGCTGTTCCAGATCCTTCATTCAAGTTGGCCAAGGCACTGGTTTATTCATTTCGGATATTGTTAGACTCGTATCCTGCGGGATTTGATTACTTGCGAGCAATAAACTGAGTAAATCGTGATCATTGTTTGATTTAGTAGCCACGTGCATTCCTTAATCAATGATTTGATGAGTGATAATTTACTTGTATCAGGTATAGGTGGGCCAGATTCATTTCCTTAACTACAGTTTCCAATAATTTAGGAACTTCCATCCACTCAATGGGCAAAAGACAACAAACCGTGTACACTTACAGAATGGTAATCCTGCCAGTATATATTTACTTGGCAGACTTCTGATGCTGAAGTCAGATTCGCACGAGAATTTTTTCTATTAAAACTTATTAATGAGGAACGTTTTTGTATGTATTATCTTAACAATAATCAAATTAAGTAATTATTAAGTTGCTGGTGTGTAAGCATGTCATTCGTTTTATTCCAACAAGAAGAGGAGGTTAGTGTATGGAACCATTGTCTAGCTTAATATAACCGTTGAACTTTTGGAGGGCACTATATTTTTTGCTGTTTTATGTGTTTTAGGGCATACCGAAATTCAGAAGAGCATAAGCTATGAGTTTGGCGAGAATGAGCAAAGTGGAAAGCAGAAGTACAGGTTAATTCAGAACTAGTAGACTATAGATCAAATATGGAAATATGGCAAGAGAATGTCCAACACATAGATTTCAGTAAGCCATGCTGTGAGACGACACAAAATGAAATGTATGTAGGGAGCGAACGACGTCAGGCACCGAATAACGAGGAAATATCAGAAGTTGAGTTTGAGAGCAAAGGCAATGTAGAAATTGTACGAATATTGGAGACATCCGAAGTAACATGCGAAATGTTCAGTGAGGTCCATGGTTCGACTCTGCGCATATACATTAAAGTAAGTCTTTGATTATTATTGTCTTTCTATATCCATTTTTAGTAAGAAAAATTCTGGGGAAGACAATAACGTGTCATGCTCCATGCACTAAATTTGACACGAAATACATAAAATTTATAGTATCCCAAAATACTGATAGAAATTTCCCTAAAATTTTATATAGATTCTTTCTTTATCATTTTAACTTGAAGTTAGTTAAACACAAAGTACATCCAAAGACTGGAATGACGGATGGAGTAGAAAGAGCAACTGCAAAATTTGGTGGTAGGACCACTAATGGTATATGGTATAAGTTACTCTAACAAACCTTTGCGTGAGATGCTTACCGGATTTTTTATTGAATCCAGAGCAAACAAATAAATTAGGAAGAAGATGTGAGCTACGTTTCAACAGTTAATAAAGAATCTATTTAATTTTGTGGGTTACACTGCTGTTGTGGATATGATGTGTGACCATTTTTTCGAGCCCAAAGCAAAACAGAAATCAAAGAAATGGGGGACTCTTACACCACAAAAGATAATATTATCTGCCAAAAATAAAATCGTCAATGTCTTCTGGAATGCGACAGGAATTCGCTTATTGATTGTCTTGTGAAAGGAAAAAAACATAACATTAACTCGAAAGCTTTTGGTTGAAAAAATACATGATAAGAAACCTGGACTGCTTAAACATATAAAGACAATGAACTAATCCCGAAAATGGATTCAAGAATAGTAAATTTATGGGATTTAAATTATGAACTGTTAATAAGTACAGATTATGAGTGTTAGAGTTAAAGTTTCAAATACCACCTGAAAAAATGAAAAACAAATATTGATGCAGTAAAACCAACTTGTTCAAATATTCACGGTTAACTATTCGCTGTTCGATGCAACACAATCTTCCCAACGGTCGATGACTTGGAGGCAACATTTGTTATAGGAGTCTACACTTCGGCTGTTCAGAAAAAGTTCCACCTGGATTATCAACTCGTTGTCGTTCTGGAAATGCCTCGCGTGCAGTGGTTTCATCATCTTAGGAAAGAAGAAGAAGTCACTGGATACCTTGTCACGAGAACATTGGGGGTTAGGCAAAATTTGATAGGAAAAGGAAACACTGACGTCTACAGAAATTCATTCAAGACTGGGTAAGATCTTAAATTTGACATTCTTGATATAACTAACACAGTAGGTGCAAAGAACGTGTCATGCTCCATGCACTTAATTTGACAAGAAGTGTATGAAATTTATAGTATCCCAAAAGACTGATAGAAATTTCCCTAGAATTTTTTAGGTACATTGTTTTGATATCTAAAAGTCAAGTAAATTTCATCACCATAGGCGATGTACAGCTTTTATGTCATTAGTATGAATGTGGAGTCTACCTTGTTAACTTAACAAAAAAAATTATTCGTCTTTCAAGTAACATTGAAGATGACAATTAAAACTGTGAAATAGGGAAACGAGTCATATTACTGAGAACATCTTTTTGGGTATCAACAAAAATAACTAAACGAGCTACCACATTAGTGTTCCTCGAAGTGGAAGTACAGAGCTAAATTAAAAAAAAAATGTTTATTCAACTTTGATATGAAGATATTGTTTACCTGAAAAACTACACATCTGATCATGTTAACGGTAGTAGCTAACGTTTAACTAAATGTGTTTGAAAACTACGTGATATGTGATCGAGAGCCAGTATACGACGAGACAAGAATCCATAGCTCTGTGCTTCTGCGATGCGCTGTGTTGCACTACACTCTGTGTGAGAAGTTTCGAATTTCTGGAGGGGACATGTTTCCGACTCCGATTTTCATACTTTTTTCTCCCTTTTAGTTAACGAAACGATATTTTCTTTTCCGACTGTAGCGCTTAGGCTCAGAAAGCTCGGCCGTTATGTACAAAGTCTACAACAACTGTTCTGCTGTGTAAAACCATTTCGGCACTGTTTTGTTATTCATCTGTGCTGCAAACACGATTGAAATTGCCGAGAAAAAGGGTCACAGTATCTCCCGTCACGCTCGGTAACGTTTCATCTACAGCTCGCTCTGGATTGGCCTGGCACAGCTGAACATCTGCGCTACTGCCTCATTTCTGCAGGGTTTTGAATAAGTACGCAAAAATAACGGCCGGAGAACCTTGTCGTGTTCTAAATGCCGTGCAAGATGTTGAAACCTAGTCCAGAACTGATTTGCAGTTTTTCCATTACCACCTCGGCTGTGATACATTGGTCTCCGATCGCCAGTTTTGTGCGATTCCCGTTTCTTCACAGAAAGATGGTCTGCCACCTCGTTCTTCTTCAGACTTATTGACCATACTGGACGCTTCTACATAACCTGTGTCGTATGACAGCACATTGTTGCCGTACACTTCCAACAACAGAACACAACTTGTTGCAGCGCTGTTCCCCTCCAAATGCAGAAAAGAAATTACAGCACGATACTCCACTTTTTCAGTGAGTTGTGACGTTTCGTTTTGGATAACCTAGCGGCAAGCTACTGCACTGTGGTCTGCCAGGATTGTGTGTATGTACTGTGTATTAAACCAGGGATCTAGAAATGACAGAAAGGCTTCTTCCTGCCATAGCCCTCAGTGGTTCACAAACCCACAACAGGCCACAGCTGTCCACCCACTCCACCGTCGCCCCACACCGAGCCCAGGATTATAGTGCGATTCAGCCCCCAGTGCCCCCCCCCTCCCCCGCCCCCCCCCACCACTCCACCCCCGGGAACGTCTCTTACCAGACGAGTGTAACGCCAAATGTTTCCATTGTAGGGTAATTATGATGTACGCGTACGTGGAGAAAGTGTTTGCGCAGCAAATCGCCGGCATAGTGTAACTGAGGCGGAATGGGGGGAACCTGCCCGTATTCGCCGAGACTGGTGGAAAACCGCCTTAGAAACCATCCACAGGCTGGCCAGCACACCGGACCTAGACACTACTCCGCCGGGCGGATTCGTGCCGGGGAACGGCACGCATTCCCGCTTGGGAAGCAGCGCGTTACACCGTGCAGCTAGCCGGGCGGGCGCAGCGGAATTGTTGACATGTAACTGGAAATTTTTTTTTCATGAGGTTTTATTTAAAACTTCATGACTACCCGTGGTGTTCGTCAGATCTATGACCTGAGTATCTCGAATTCTTATATGAAAATCTTTGTTCAATGTTTTGAATACAATGAAGTGGTTACGTTGGTCGCAGACGGCTATTGTGTCAATCACCCAGTTTCTCACTTAAGCTATAGAATCTACGAGGGGAAAAGTAATGCCTCCGACTTGTATAAGTGAAAACTCTTAAATCTTTTTAAATAAAACAAACTTTATTGATATTCTAATTCTTTATTCTTCATGTCTACATATTTATTTCTTACCTTAGTTACCCTGGCCACGAACACATTTCTCCCAACCGTCACTGTAGTCTGTTTGATTTTGTTGTCGAAGCGACAACCTGAAGGTGTTCTTCAAGTTTTGGAAACACTCCGAGCTTTGTCACACACAGTGAAGTTAGCACTACAGTTTCCTTCACTACAAGCGCGAACAACCCAAAGTCGCACATTAGTGATGTAGAAGTAATCATCACTGTAAATAGCTTTCATTCTTTTATGGATTTCAACCGCAAGAGCGTTATCTGCGGTTGGAAACTCGATTACAGCAGGCTGTTTCTCAAAGACCGGCATAGTTACGTTAGATACCATCATGTCAGACGCTGTATGTCGGAGCCTGTAGCGGAAAAGGACTGCAGTTTGCGTTAGTGAAGCAGGAAAGTGACCGACTAATACGCATGACCTGTAATACCTCAACTGATCTTGACAACAGAATAAAAAATTCGTAAACACTGCTTTTCAGCACGCCCTCGTAATCACTGGGTAAACGAAAAATTGCATTACCGCAGAATGACATTTGTAAGCGGTATATCGGGTCATGTTACCGAATCGTGACCAGCTGATTCATCTCATTTCGACATTGTTACATCAGAAGGGCCACCACTGTTTGACTAGGAGGTCGTTGCAGCCGGCAGAGCCAGTAGCCAGTAGTAGCTAGTAGCAGCCAGTAGTAGCTAGCAGCCAGTAGCCTAGCGAGTGGCTGGAGACTGGCCTCGCTCGGCCGCTCATCTGATTGGAATTCCTGCCGTCGCCCCGCCTCGGCGCCCTGACGCCGCTTTGAGCCGCTGCGCTCAAAGCCCCCACCTCCGACCCCCTCCCACCGCTAATTGACGCGGTCGGATTTTCCCCGGCGGAAATTAAATGATACAACGCCCTCTGAAGAGGCGATGCACGCAGCCTTACCCTGCCGAACGTGGCACCTGCAAATGGCTCCTCACTCACCATCTCAACTAACAACATTTCGATTTGCTACCACGAGAGTCACAGAGAACTACGGTTACCCGTGTTTTTGTGCTGCTAAATCTGAGAGCATTTACGTGGACCAGCGAGCCACATATATGGAAAATTTCACTGTCGGTAGAAACGTCACGTATTAGTCTTCATTTGAACTGCTATGCAGCACACCCTGTCAGTAAAAGTTCTCAATGTTTTTCTACATCTGCATCTACATTTATACTCCGCAAGCCACCCAACGGTGTGTGACGGAGGGCACTTTACGTGCCACTGTCATTACCTCCATTTCCTGTTCCAGTCGCGTATGGTTCGCGGGAAGAACGACCGCCGGAAAGCCTCCGTCCGCGCTCGAATCTCTAATTTTACATTCGTGATCTCCTCGGGAGGTATAAGTAGGGGTAAGCAATATATTCGATACCTCATCCAGAAACGCACCCTCTCGAAACCTGGACAGCAAGCTACACTGCGATGCAGAGCGCTTCTCTTGCAGAGTCTGCCACTTGAGTTTGTTAAACATCTCCGTAACGCTATCACGCTTAGCAAATAACCCTGTGACGAAACGCGCCGCTCTTCTTTGGATCTTCTCTATGTCCTCAGTCAACCCGACCTGGAACGGATCCCACGCTGATGAGCAATACTCAAGTACAGGTCGAACGATCGTTTTGTAAGCCAACTCCTTTGTTGATGGACTACATTTTCTAAGGACTCTCCCAATGAATCTCAACCTGGCACCCGCCTTACCAACAATTAATTTTATATGATCATTCCACTTCATATCGTTCCGTACTCATACTCCCAGATATTTTACAAAAGTAACTGCTACGAGTGTTTGTTCCGCTATCGTATAATCATACAATAAAGGATTCTTCTTCATATGTATTCGCAGTACATTACATTTGTCTATCTTAAGGGTCAGTTGCCACTCCCTGCACTAAGTGCCTATCCGCTGTAGATCTTCCTGCATTTCGCTGCAATTTTCTAATGCTGCAACTTCTCTGTACACTGTAGCATCATCCGCGAAAAGCCGCATGGAACTTCCGACTTGAGCCGCTGCCCTCAAAGCCCCCACATCCGGCCCCCTCTCTCCTGCTCCTTTGAAGATGTGTGTGTGTTTTTGGAGTCATGCTGTCTGTAGACCCACACAGCAGAAGGAAGGAAGACTGGATTTAACGTCCCGTCGACATCGAGGTCATTAGAGACGGAATACAAGCTCGGCTTGCGTTAAGGATGGGAAAGGAAATCGGCGGTGCCCTTTCATAAGAACTATCTTCGCATTTGCCTGTAGAAGTTCAGCGAATTCATGGAAACAATATCTGGATGGCCAGGCGCGGGTTTGAACCGCCGTCCTCCCAATCTACACAGCTGTTATAATGTATGTGGCGAAGAAGGAAAACAATCCAGGTTGTGCACGGATACTGAAGTGGGTTACAATCCTGAAATTCAGGCAGATCCTTGGAATTACTCTGCATTCATCAGCTCGCTGTTCCATGCATTTGCAAACACTTACCTGTGGCAGGCTATTCTATGAAATACCAGGTGATCAAAAAGTCGGTATAAATTTGAAAACTGAATAAATCACGGAATAATGTAGATAGAGAGGTACAAATAGACACACATGCTTGGAATGACACGGGGTTTTATTGGAACCAGAAAAATATGCAAAAGTTCAAAAAAATGTCCGACAGATGGCGCTTCATCTGATCAGAATAGCAATAATTAGCATAACAAAGTAATACTAAGCGAGGATGATGTTCTTTACAGGAAATGCTCAATATGTTTACCATCATTCATCAACAATAGCTGTAGTCGAGGAATATTGTTGTCAACAGCACTGTAAAGCATGTTGAGGCATTGGCGTCGGATGTTGTCTTTCAGCATCCCTAGAGATGTCGGTCGATCACGATGCACTTGCGACTTCAGGTAACCCCAAAGCCAATCATCGCACGGACTGAGGTCTGGGTACTTGGGAGGCCAAGCATGACGAAAGTGGCGGCTGAGCACACGATCATCACCAAACGACGCGCGCAAGAGATCTTTCACGCGCCATCTGTCGG
Source organism: Schistocerca americana (assembly GCF_021461395.2). NCBI lineage: Eukaryota > Metazoa > Arthropoda > Insecta > Orthoptera > Acrididae > Schistocerca > Schistocerca americana. Next base: position 674,292,884 of record NC_060122.1, read on the forward strand.
AAATTTTGTGAACTTTGTTTTTTTTTTTTGTTGTTCTAATAAAACCCCATGTCATTCCAAGCATGTGTGTCAATTTTTACCTCTCTATCTACATTATTCCGTGGTTTATTAAGTTTTCAAATTTATACTGACTTTTTGATCACCCTGTACAGTATTTCATCTTTCATAATACAGACAGCAATTGATTACCTCCGAGATCCTTTCCCCTGCATTAATCGTCCTAGAATCAGCAATATAGACACTTGCGAGATCATAACGCTGACACTCCGATTAAGTTACAGCTGTAGCGCTTGGAGACGTTAAAATTGTTTAAATATTTTGTTATCGGTACTTAAAAAAGACCTTGTGGGAACTTGCAATAATAATAACACATTTCGTGACAACGAGTGGCAAGAAACGAAATGTCAGCAGCTAACAGAAAAATAATATTACACATATTTACTGGACAAAACTAATGAGGAGGCAATGGATGTGCGATAGCGAGTATATTATCAGTGAGCCCTCGAAAATGCAATAAAACGCAGAGTCATGGACTCTATGTGGCCTTGGTATCGTTCTGGAGGGATATAGATCCACACACCTGCACTGCTACAAAGAACTGCTCTTGCACGTGTTGTAGGAGCTAGGTTCATCGAGCGTACATGGAATCCCATATAACCTCTGTTGGGATATGTTAGGGTGATCGAGAGAACAAGGCCGTGGCCACAAATTCTCTATTCGTCGAGCCACGTGGATACAACCAAAGATCGGCAATACCTCCTGTTGGAACATGGCATTGCCACATGGTACTCCAGTACGAGAAAGGGATGCAAGAATGTCCAGCACCGTATAGCTGTTACTTTCCTTACAGCCGGACGCTGGGAGCTAATTGCGACCACGTGAACGCAGTTTAGACCATAAGTGACCCATCTAATTCTGGACACATCTTTGTTGAAACACAGGTAACGTGACTCTCGTGCTACACTCAGCAGCTCGATACAACGGAAACGCTGTTCATCGAACCGTGCTACACGTCACCACTGTTGCATGGTCCAGTGACTTTGTTCTCTGGCCAATCTCAGTCGTTGAACTATGTGTCGAGATGTCACAACAGCGAGTTGCACTGTCGATTGCCCTGTATGGCTTTGCGAGGCGACATGACTTTCGTTCGCCACACATTTGTGCTCATAGTGTACTGCCGTTACATGTGTCAAAATGTTACTCTGTGAATTTGAAGGTCCCCTTCGACGTTATTGACTTCATAGTTTATACCCAAGGTGTTCATTAATCTCCTCTACTCTTCGTTGCTTTCCCTGCGAAAAGAATATAGTCGGAAGCTAGGAAGTTTGTTTCGGTATTTGCGCGAATTAGGAAACTTCATCCAGTGTGTAAAGGTAAGCCGCCTGCTAAATTTCAAATGTGTATATGACATGTGTAGTTTACGCTGCTGCAAAGAACTGTACTTTTTTTAAGAAATTGTTGCGATTAAATCTGCTCCGTGTTGTGGTGAAACCTGTGTTGTATGCACGGTATTTCCATGACGATGTTTATCACTTTCATGGATAAGGAACCATGGTACTGGTAAGCCTGACTTCAACGTTAGGAAGTCAAGCCAGTTGTGAGATAACTGTGCCAAGGAATAACCCGATTATATGTCGTTCTATGCACGATTTAATAAACTGATTTATTATACAGGGTGTCCCAGCTATCTTGTCCACCCAAAATATCTCTGGAAAAATAACAGCTATTGGAAAACGACTTTCACCGGTATCAATGTAGGGCTGGGGCCCATGAATGTACATATTTGGAAACATTCTAAAACGAAAGCGTATTTGTTTTTAACACAAACCTATGTTTTTTTAAATGGACTTCCTATATTTTTTTCAGCAATCCATAGCATGACAAAGCACATACACAATGGCGTTGATTGCATCGCAATATTCCCATTACATCCCGAGATATTGAGACGCGAAGTTGACGCTTGAAACACCCGACATGCGCTACTAGCGCACGTCCTGAGGCTCAGGCGTGGACCCCATGCTGCCCGTAATCGCGATGTGATTGACATGCGTAATCACACTTCCATACTTATCAAGAGGTCCGAAACGAATAATACGGTCTGCTGCCATCCTGCAGCATGGGGTTCACGCCTGAGCCTCAGGACGTGCGCTAGCAGCGCACGTCGGGTGTTTCAAGCGCCAACTTCGCGTCTCAATATCTCGGGATGTAATGGGAATATTGCGATGCAATTCACGCCATTGTGTATGTGCTTTGTCATGCTACGGATTGCTGAAGAAAAAATATAGGAGGTCCATTTAAAAAAACATAAGTTTGTGTTAAAAAACACATATGCTTTCGTTTTAGAATGTTTCCAAATATGTACATTCATGGGCCCCAGTCATACATTGATACCGGTGAAAGTCGTTTTCCAATAGCTGTTATTGATCCAGAGATAGTTTGGGTGGACAAGATAGCTGGGACACCCTGTATATGCGGCTTCTAACATTGTTAATGGGAAAACTCGATCGCCTACATCATTGGGTTTGGGTCAGAAAACTCTGCTAATGCATTTAATTTGGTCTGAGGTGTGCATGAATATGGTCAGTCCTCATATAAAGGTCTGCAACAGCAAAATCTGCGTTTCACAATAAAATTCAGTCATTAGTTGCAAAGTTATTTTATTTTGCTTTACCGGTTTCGGCAGAGTAATCTGTGATCTTCAGAAGTCTACAAAATTTGGGATAATGTAAATCATAAGAACTTGGCCATACAATTCCCGCAAATTATCAAACAGTGGTTAATATTATCACAAACAGTATGTACACTTTTCGACATGTCACGGCATTATTCATCCGTAAAGAAGATATTGATATTTGCTTACATTTAAGTCTATGGTCAAGTTCTTACATTATCCCAAACTTTGTATGCTTCTAAAGATAACAGATTAATCTGTCGAAACCACTAAGGCAAAATAAAGATTACTGTGCAACAGATGACTCAATTTTATTCTGAAATGTGTACCATAGTACAGTTGCTGAGACAATAACAACCATGAATAAAATCGTAAACAGTCTGTATTTATTAGTTTGAAAAGATTTTCTGCACTGCTATCTTACTGGAGCAGAGGTTTGGATCCATCAGTTCACGCTGGCAACGAAACAGCATGACTTCAGCCGACGAAGGTTATGTTATTTACCAGAATGATATGACCAGTGCATTCTGGGAGACAAAGCAGTCGTCCTTACTAATAACAATAACTGGTGAATACTATACCAGTATTCTCTATCAACTAGAGCAAAGACGTGAAAAGCAAGGAAAGGATTTCCTTAGGACATTGCAGCTGCCAGCAAACGTACTTTCGTAACTGGAATAATAACAGACAAGAAACAAAAATTAAAACATCCATCCTATATAATATTTTAGGCAACATTTGATTTCCCGTATTTTGAATGGAGAAAATTTTAAGAAAATTAATGCCTCGTTTTACAGATCGATAGAGGATAAATATCAAACTTCCCAGAATCATGCTGAAGGAATGAAATTTACTCAGAATTAGCAGGTGAATAAATAGCATTAGCCTATAACTGGATTATATTGAGAGATATGCACATTCCAGATATCAGAAATTTTGAGACTGTCTTCCTTTAGACGAGGCATAGGCAACCTTTGGTGACCTGCAGGCCTCATTCACATACATATTCAAGGCTCTACAGTCTCGGGAGTTGTCTACTCTTCAGAGCGGACAGTTTGGAAAGCGCCTTGGTGACCATTATGGCAGCAAATTTACGCGTCTTCCTCTGAGCTATGCCACAAACATAATGTCTCATTTAATGATGTGACTATAAGATAACAATTTAATTTACAAGCAAACGGCAACCAGTCACTGTTTTCCGATTTCCTCTTTAGGTACTGCAAAAAATTTGCCACAGCTGTTTGTTCAGAACTAAGTGCAGCTTATTACTTTAGCACGAGCGGAACTGTAGCATGTAGTTTAGTGCTGTACAACTTTCGAACTAAAATGTATTTATTTTCAAATCTCATGTCGACAAGTGTTGTTAAAACCAACCGCTACTGTCATAAAAAGAACGTAAAGTCAGTGATTTACCCTTCTGAAAGCGCAAGTGCTATGATTAAAGTCCATAATTTAAAATCTCTAAACATATCAACATGTCTGTCAAAAGTTTATAGGTTCCTTTCCCCAATTTATTTGTACAATTGTACGCTTCACAACTCTTCACCATTTTTCTTCACGTATACTGGAATATGTAGACAGTACAGCTGCGACTAACAAATGCTGTACGTATTCACGAATAAATATACACTGAGGTAACAAAAGTCTTGAAGTACCTCCTGATACCGTGTCGGACCTTCTTTTTCCCGGCGTAGTTCAGGAACTCGACGTAGCATGGAGTCAAGTCGTTGCAATCCCCTGCAGAAACACTGATCTATGCTGCCTGTATAGAAGTCCACAAATGGGAAAGTGTTGTCAGGGCACGATTTTGTGCACGAACTGATCTCTCGATTAAGTCCCATGAATGTTCTATGGGATTCATGCCGTCCGATCTTGGTGGCAAAACCATTCGTTCGACCTGTTCAAAATGTTCTTGAAACCAGTCGCTGCCGGCCGGGGTGGCCGAGCGGTTCTAGGCGCTACAGTCTGGAACCGCGCGATCGCTACGGTCGCAGGTTCGAATCCTGCCTCGGGCATGGATGTGTGTGATGTCCTTAGGTTAGTTAGGATTAAGTAGTTCTAAGTTCTAGGGGACTGATGACCTCAGAAGTTAAGTCCCATAGTGCTCAGAGCCATTTGAACCATTTGAACCAGTCGCTAACAATTGTATTCCGGTGACATGGTGTATTGTCATTCATAATAATTCCATCATTGTTTGGGAACAAGACATTTGTGAATGGCTGCAAATCGTCTCAAGTACCCGAACATGCAGACGGCAGTCTATTCTATGTATGTAAATACAGCGCACACCATTATGGCGCCACCACCAGCTTGCACAGTGCGTTATTGACAACTTGGGTCCGTGGTTTCGTGGGATCTACGCCACACTCGAACTGTATCATCAGCTGTTACCAAATGAAATTGGGAATCATTTGACCAGGTCAATGTTTTCCAGTCGTCTAGGGTCCTACCGACATGGTCATGAGCAAAAGCGATGTCATGCTTTTACCAAAGGCACTCGATTCGGCAGTCTGTTGCCACAGCCCATTAAAGCAAAATCTCGCTGCATTGTCCCAATGCACGTTCGTCCTAGGTCCTACATTGATTTGTACGGTTATTTCTCGAAGTGTGTCTTGTCTGTTAGCACTGACAACTCTGCGCAGACACCGCTGCTCTCGGCCATTGAGTGAAGCCCATCGACTACTGCGTTGTCCACAGAGAGACGTAATGACCGAAATATGGTATCCCCAGCACGCTCTTGACACTGTATCATGTGTCTAGTTCTAACTGCCATTCTGCGTTTAAAGCCTGCTATTGTCGTCGTGCGGCCATAATTGCGTCGGACACTTTTTCACATGAATCACCTGAGTACAAATGACAGCTCCACCAACGCACTGTCCATTTATACTTTATGTACGTGATACTACCCATTACCACCATCTTGTAGCGGACTTTCAATTTCGCCGCGCTACACTCGTTCCCTCAGATATAAATTATACCGTCGCATCTGTAGGAGCGTTCGACGGCAGAGAAAATATTTATAAGAAAATGAAGGCACAAAAATGGTAACTTTTTTTGTTTTCTACCCGCTCTGGTCTCTTGAGAGCGGAAGCTTAACTTCACTTATTCGCTAGTCTTGGTATTATTCAGACGTAAAAACTTATTCGTTAGTCTTGGTCTGATTAAGACGTAAAAACTTATTGATGTGCAGACATATTGTATTGTGGAAGCTTGTATGAAATTTGGAGGATGGAAGCAGCCGTAAAATACATCGCATTTAATATCAAGATGGTTTTAATTCGTAGACATTAGTAATTCCTGGACGATTAAATTTAATGCAAGATTTGGGAGCAGTTACGACTTTTTCATGCAGAAATGAAGCATGACATTGTTGGAGAACAAGACCTGAACGCCGCACGAGATAAGACATATTAACTTGGTAATGAATGAACTCTTTTCTACGCCATTTCCCACTGTTAATCACATTTTGTTATTCTCTGTTCTCTTTCAAATAATTTCGTAGTGGAAATTGGTTTGACTTTTGCTCAGAAACGCCACAAGGACCACCCCAACAATAGCTTTTCCGAATCACGAAGTGCGATAGCTTTTCTGTAATACGAAGTCCGATTTGCATTTCATTCTTTCCCTTTTTGATGGTCATTAACGATTGTAAAACCCCCTTTTTATTCACCATTTCTTCCCACATTTTCAACCTTTTCTTTTCTTTTCTTCTCTTCTTCTTTTTCATTAACCACTACAATCTGTATAAGTGCTTACCGCTATTCTGTTACTTTCCTCACTTCAGTCTATAAGGTTCGATTTGTGTCTTTAAAAGCCACAATACACATTCACTCACCAGACTGTAACCACCATAGTGGAGTTCAGCCGAAACTTCAAACTGTTCCGCGCCTGCAGCGCCATCGTGGAAACTAGTTATTTTTACACTTGCATCTTCAACTTTTGTGGTCCTGTCCTCCTCAGTTGCGCGTAATACTACGGTATATTGATAATTTTCACTTCTGGACCGTCTGACAGCAACTGAATAAAACACAATTTTAGTGCCATACGCGTTTCGCCTTTATTTTCTGCAAGGCATCATCAGTGGGCTGGAATGTGTCGTATTAATTTAATTTAATTTTATTGTATTTATTTATTTTTGTTTTTGTCCTGTGTATGTGTATGTGTGTGTGTGTGTGTGTATGTGTGTGTGTGTGTGTGTGTGTGTGTGTTTTGGTGTGATATATATTTTTATGTGCTGTGTGTGTATGTGTGTGTCTGTATTTTGGTGTTGTGTTTTTTTTTTTTTCGGATGTGGGCTGTGTATGTGTGTGTGTGTGTGTGTGTGTGTGTGTGTGTGTGTGTGTGTGTCTGTATGTCTGTCTGTATTTTGGTGTTATACCATGACAAACATCTTATACAAATGCAAGAAAACTTCCACATCCAGAAAGCCATAGCAGAAAACAAACATGTGATAAATGAACAAACACACATCAGCACAGGCTCCCTACTACACTTAATAAAGGAAATGATAACATATATATATATATATATATATATATATATATATATATATATATATAACACCAAAATACAGACAGACATACAGACACACACACACACACACACACACACACACACATACACAGCCCACATCCGAAAAAAAAAACCACAACACCAAAATACAGACACACACACACACACACACACACACACACACAGCACAAAAACATATATATCACACCAAAACACACACACACACACACACACACACATACATACACACACACATACACAGGACAAAAACAAAAATAAATAAATACAATAAAATTAAATTAAATTAATACGACACCAAAAAACACACACACACACACACACACACACCCAAATGCATACACGAACAGACCACAGATACTTCAATAGTTACACTCATAAGTTTGTCAGTAAAATTCGATCTTTGGCAAAAACATTTGACAATCGGCAACAGAAACCAAAACATTGCATTAAAACAAGCGTTCAGTGAATAGTGCTGTGGAATGCGTAAAAAACAGCAAATTGGCGCTCATAGGAAGAAGAATAACACCAAAAATGCAACAGGAGCGTAATATGTAAGAAACTGTCTACGCAACCTGTAAGTACAGTTCAAAACATTACTACTTAATAGGAAATACCAACCACCAGAACTGTTTATAACCTATAGGCACAGTGACAAAAATGTAAATAAAATAGCTAACATATGTACATATTCCAGGCCACTGATGATGCCTTGCAGAAAATAAAGGCGAAACGCGTATGGCACTAAAATTGTGTTTTATTCAGTTGCTGTCAGACGGTCCATAAGTGAAAATTATCAATATACCGTAGTTTACACTTGCACTTTGAAAGGGTCCTGTAGCCACCTTTCATTAGTCCGGTAGCCCATTTTCATTACCATTTCTCTTTCTTTTCCTCCTTTCTCTATTCTCTTTACTCTCATAGCAGTGTGATTGAATGAATGTGGTTGTGTGTCACGTTGCTAGACGGTGGCGTAGTCTGCTGCAGAAAGTCTGCAATAGTCGTACAGATTCAGTAGCAGTTGTACAGAATAGCCAACTCTCGTAGTGGTCAAGTCGGCAAAGAGGTTTCCGCTACTTGTGAAAAATCCACCTGCGTTAAGTTGGTGGCGGAAATGGCATCTTGGGGTTTTCCGGTCCACGCGGAGCGTGGAAGAGGCTGGGGAAGCGGGAGGCAGTCTGCCGCCAGTACGGGAAGCGTCCACAGCTGTGCTCCAGTCGAAGAAGGGTGAGTTAGACTGACCGCGTGGCGCGTTGTTACTTGGCGAGGGGAGAGCTGTTAGCCTCTGGTCTCGCTTTTCAAATCTGGAAGATTGCTTTGCCTTCCCGCAGCAAGGAATGTAAAACTTTGACAGATTTTTCTTTTAGGAAATTCCTGTAGCAGACTTGGATCCGCCGGAAGAGCGCCACACAAAGGTGTCGATAAGAAGTGAGCACTCGCTTCTGTATGAATGTCTGTTTGCCTTCAGCTGTGCCTGCATAAGCTTTCACCTTTCTAAATGTTTAGAGCCTTGCCTTATCGTAAATTTTCCTTGCTTTAAGTGTCTTTCGTCCGTGGGGAGCCAACCACGTGGTAGAACATTATAGTTGTTGGGCTACCGGCATCACTAACTGTCCGATCGCATGTTTGTTTTAGATAATGTTAACATGATTGTGTGATGTGATATTGTTGGCATTTGGCACTATAACTAGATATTGTGTCTCCACAAACCACGTGTTATCAGGAATTGTGTACATGCATCACATCCTTATCTTAGGAATAAATGATTTTATCTACAATTGTCTCTTGTGTTCCGAGATTACGTTTTTGTGCCTAAGCCACTCACCTCGTAGCTTTCCCGTTAGCACATCCAATGCGTTTCCTTATGCACAGGTCCAGTGATTAGTCTCCCCTTGTATTTTATAACAAATACTGTAGATTAAGTCTTATTTTCAGGTGTGTTGCTGGGAGCTGATCTTCTACACAGTGTTCTTGCATGTGCTATTTTATTTTAAATGTTTGATTGTCGTGAACAGTGCACGGGGAACACTATTAATTACATCGTATCCCCTATGAGCGACATAACAACGCATGCATGTTCGTGGGTTTTTGGTCTGTGATCAAATTAATTTATTTTCCGACTCGACCAAATCTTTGATTAGTTGTATGGTTTGAGTCGGTGGCGACCCTATTCTTCTCACGTTAATTTCATAAGCAATAAGTATTTCCATTCCTAACAATAAGGAATAACCCGTAGTAACCGGTTAGTTACAACTTACTTCGTATGGCGAGCCGCCTCGGCAAGTGTCACAACAGCAGCGCTCTATTGCATGTAGTCAGAACTATAGCGGTCTTCATATAAATGTGTATGGGCTGTGTGGGGGGGGGGGGTTAAAGCACTTATCTAAAGAGCACATCTTTCCCGTCACGCCACGCCAATAAATTATGCCTCCAGAAACACCAGTTTTTTGAGAGCACATTCGTTTTGTGTTCATTCAATCTTAAGGTGTTTGTATTTCTTTACGAGTCGTGAATGTTGTATCTTTACGTACGACGCTCTACAACAGCTGTTTTAAAGATTTCCGTCCCAAAATTCTGCAACGCCGTTGGTAAAAAAGCAATGTTCACAAAACGTAAACAAATGTAAACCTCTGAAGATGGGTTTCGTGAAATGTCACCGTGGAAAAATAAACGCCTAAAGAAGCAACTACGAGCAGATAATTCATTCATTATAAATTATCTTCAGTTTCAACAGTTGTAGTGTTCTAATACGTCTATAATGGTCAAGAATTATTTACTAATACTAGTATGAGAAAAAATTGAAAAACCAAATTCGACAATCACAGTCAGCAAACAATTAATAGTAGCTTTAATAATTTTTTCAGCGGACCGGACTGAAAGCAGTGACTGGCCCGAACCGGACTCGGACTGCGCCGACCGTGGTTTAGACTATTACATAGAGTGATCTGAAGTCAACAGATCTCGGATATCGCTCAGGAATATTTTCTGAGTATTCTGATATGAGTGACCAGTGGTCACCGAGTCTCCTTGCAGAGTAATTACATTTCGTGTGACTGCTTACCTCACTTTATCTTTGCTTCTTTAGTGGACTGGAAATGTGTGCACTAGGGTACAAAAGTCAACGTTATGGACGATGTCTTATTTGCAAACAAAGTATTTCATACACTCATGGTACTTGCTGTTAAAACAGTAATGTTCACTTTACTTTTAGCGCTCAGTCTTACATTCAGTAGTGCGCGGTTTTGCCTCGTTTTTTTCCGGCGTTGTCGGTTGTATGTCAACAGTGAAAGACAGCGGTACGGACAAGTTTACTGATGCAAAGTTGACCGACATGCATCTCGTGTACGGATGTTTTAAATTCAAAGGAAGAGTGGCAAAGCGACGTTATCATAAGCGGTTCCTGCAGCGAAAGCCAACCGTATCATAGTACTCCGCAACTTTAGGTTGTTGCATTACTCTGTGTGTTGTGTGTTTTGCCGTTTGCATATACTTGCTTTTTCTCTTTTGTGGAGGCATTTTCACAGAGTAAGAGATAACTGTGGTTACACACCGAGTAGATCATAATTTCCACTGAAACGCCCAAGAAACTGGTATAGGCGTGCGTACTCAAATGCAGACACCTGTAAGCAAATGGAATAAGGCGCTGCAGTCGGCAACGCCTATATGATACAGAAAGTGTCTTGCGCTGTTGTTAGATCGGTTACTGCTGCTACAATGGCAGGTTATCAAGAATTAAGTGAGTTTGAATGTGGTGCTATAGTCGGTGCACGAGCGATGGGACACACCATCTCCGAGGTAGCGATGAAGTGGGGATTTTCCTGTACGACCATTTCACGAGTTTACTGTGGATATCAGGTATCCGGTAAAACATCAATTCCCCGACATCGCTGCGACCGGAGAAAGATCCTGCAAGAACAGGACCAACGACGACTGAAGAGAATCGTTCAACGTGACTGAAGTGCAACCCTTTCCCAAATTGATGCGCATTTCAATGCTGGGCCATCAACAAGTGTCTGCGTGCGAAACGTTCAACGTAACATCATCGATATGGGCTTTCGGAGCCGAAAACCCACACGTGTACCCTAGATGACTGCACGACACAGAGATTTACGCCTCGCCCGGGGCCGTCATCATGACATTGGACTGTTGATGACTGCAAACATGTCGCCTGATCGGATGAGTCTCGTTTCAAATCGTATGGAGGAGATGGACATGCAGGGGTACGGAGACAGCGTCATGAATCCATGGACCATGCATGTTGGCAGGGGACTGTTCAAGCTAGTGGAGGCTCTGTAATGGTGTGGGCGTGTGCAGTTGGAGTGACATGGTTCCCCTGAAACGTCTAGACACGACTGTGACAGGTGACACGTACATAAGCATCTTGTCTGATCACCTGCATCCATTCACGTCCGTTGGGCATGCCGACGGACTTGGGCAATTCCAGCAGGACAATGTGACACGTCCAGAATTGCTACAGAGTGACTCCAGGGATGGATATCATCCCCGTGGCAACTATTATTGTTTTGGAAGGGGAAAATGTAATAAATAACAATGGATGTATACTGAACGGGTTTTTATTAAAAGATGGCTTAAGGGTCACAACCATTTCAGGTACAAACAGATCCACAAGTGTACTTGGTGAGCTAGAGTCTCTGCCACAGTTACAGATAACGTAACATCAAATAACAAGATTTCGCCTCCAGTGCAAGACACAAAAATATTCAGAGGTCCCATTGTCTCTTCAGACCATTTACTGTTAGTCTCAACAATAAAAGTACCTAATCGTTGAAAGAACTAAAGACAGACAAAATAATGGTGGTACATCATTTAAAGCGTATGTGCATCAAGAAGAAAGCATCCGGTTACCGTATCCGAAAAGACTTGAAGCTTACATAAGTTTAAATTTAAAAATGGATAACATCAACGAAAAATGGAATAATATAAAAGAAGCACTAGTTAAAACAGGAACAGAAACATTTGGCACGAGAAAGGAAACTTTCTTCAAAAGGGATCTGCGATACCGAGATGGTAAAATACGTAGTCTAATTGAAGATAAGACCCACGCATTCTTAAAAATGATAAAGTACCCATATGACCAAAATGTGAGACTGAACTATAAATACAATTAACTATAGTGAGAAGGAAAATCAGCTAACCTAAATACCAAGATTGGGAGATATGTATAAGAGATATTGAACATGATCGTACTTCCACATCTACATGACCACTCTGGAATTCACAATTAAGTGTCTGGCAGAGCGTTCATCGAAACACCTTAAAGCTATGTCTCTACCGGTCCACTCTCAATCAGCGCACTGAAAAAACGAACATTTAAATCTTTCCGTGCAAGCTCTGTTTCGTCTTATTACAATAATCTTTTCTCCCTAAGTAGATGGGCTCCAAGAATATATTTTCGCGTTCTGAGGAGAAAGTAGTTGATAGGAATTTCGTAAAAGGATCTTGTATCAACTAAAAACGCCTTTGTTTTAACGATTGCCACCCCTACTCACGTATCAAATCGTGAGACTCCTTCCCCTATTTCACGATGTTACAAAACGAGTTGCCCTTCTTTGAATTTTTTTATTTCCTACGACAATCTTATCTGATGCGGATTCCACACTGCGCAGCAGTATTCCAATAGATGAGGGGCAAGCATAGAGTGGACAGAGGAAAACAACACAAGGCAAACAAAATAGCGAAATATTTAAACAAAGAAGATAAGGACAATCTCGAAATAAACTCAACATCTGAAACTAATTGATAACACTCTGGACGGCTGTGCAAGATACACAGGTTGTTCTGAGTGAAGCAAATAGGAATGTAGAATTAATAACGTTCGAAGAACTACAGTTTTCAGTAATGTCTAGCAAGAACGGGAGGACTCTAGGATGTGACAAATACCATACAAGACTGATAAATTATGCGCCAGATTTGGAACTATTAAGAATATGTGTGGCAAACTGATCACATACCTGAAGAATGGAATATAGCTCAAATATACCCATTTTATGAGGAAAGAAACAGACATGTGTGTGAGAACTGCAGAAGTATTAGCCTTCCAAATAAGTGCTACAAATTGTATACTAAAATTTTAACAAAATGTCTATCGTACTAAGATTGTATCTTCAGTATGAAACGTCTAATAGGTAGACACGCTGACTTCAGAATGAATTTTCGCTCTACAGTGGAGTGCGAACGGATTTGAAACTTTCTGGCATATTAAAACTAAGTGTCACGTCGGAACTCGAACCTGAGACACTTGTCTTTCGTGGGCAAGTCTCCCGACTGAACTACCTAACCGCCATTCACACCTTCCGCTCTCAGATTTACTTCCACCGGTAATTCATCTCCTACCTTCCAAACTTCGTGGAAGTGTTCCTGCATATCTTGAGGGATTAGCGCTCATGGGAGAAAGGATAGCTCAGTTGCTAGAGCACTTGCACATCAAAAGGCAAAGATCACCAGCATGAATCTCCGTGTGGCATATAGTTTTAAGCTGCTTGGAAGTTTCACTGTTACTGAAATTTACCCACTTATCTTGCCTTCAACGGCTATGGAAAAGCGTTAGATAAAGTGAATCGAAAAGAATTGTGAGAAATTTTAAGAAAAAGGAGCCCATCTTATAAGAACTGTAACTAAGACAAAATCAGTGTCAATTTCAGGAAAGCAAAACGCGCGAATTAAAATCGAAATTGGCAAGCAAATAATAGTGCAAGTTAGTAGTGTTAAATATTTAAGATGCCATGTTACGTATGGGGAAAACAATGAAATACAAAATAAGTTGGGCTTACGTATGTATTTCTGTGGAACTATACCCAGAAACGGGAAATAAAATCCACAGCGATTATTGAAGTTCTATAAGGTTATGGCTATACCGGCGCTGCTCTGTGGAAACTGAACCGTAAGAAGAAAAATGAAACGAGAACAGAAGCATGTGAAATGAATTTCCTTAGAATCATGGCTGAATACACAACAATTACTGCATCAGGTGAGATATCATACACAATAGACATATGGTAACGTATTTTATTCACATATCGGTTACCATTGTAATTTGTGTGTGATACAGTACGGTATTTTGTTGTCGCAACTCTTTGCTTGAAGTTTACATGGCGTTTACGCAGATCGAGGCACAATGGGGCTACCATAATACTGAAACATTCTCGTCGGCCTCTAATAAGGTGTGTGATCAGCTCGGACGGCCAGTACAGTTGTACACCTGCGTGGCATGGACAGTATGAGGTTATCAATAAGCTCTTGAGAGATATTTGGCCATTCTTCCATGAGTGCACTGTCCAGCTCTGCAACCGTTGTGGGAGGTGCTGGTCTGGCTGCAATGTGTCTGCCAAGTGCAAACCAGACATACTCAATCGGTTTTAAGTCCGGTGAACAAGCTAGCCACTCCATTCGTTCAATTCCCTTAGCTTCATGCATATTATGCAACTCTGTGGGGACGAGCGTTGTCGTCACGAGAAGGAACCCACCTCCTATGGCACCAGCGTAGAGCACCAAAAAAGGTCGTAGGATCTCGTCTCTATAACTCTGAGCTGTCAAAGCGCCATTCTGAACGGCATAGAGGTCCCTATGTCCGCCAATACTGACTCCTGCTAACACCATTCATCCACCACCATGATATGTTGATGTTTCCTGCACATAAGCAGGATGGTTCAGAGTTCCTCGTTCTCTCCAGATGAGGGAACGACGATTGTCCGGCTGAACACAAAATCTTCTCTCACATGTGAACAGCAACCGGTGACATGTTTTAAGACTCCAATCCTGATGTTCCTCCGACCAGTTTCTAAACGGTATCGTGGTTTAATGGGATACATACCATAGGCCTTCGTGCGTAGAGGCCACATTCCCGAAGGCGATTTCGGACTGTAAGTGTTGATATTGCGCGTCCTGTTGCTGCCTGGAGGGTAGCTATAGTTGAGTTGCATTCAGCGTCCTGTCTCGGTGGGCTGATAACCGGAGATAACGGTCATCTGTTGCTGACGTTACCTGTGGACGACCTTGGTCTAGTCTTCTTTTAACGGTTCCAGGTCCTGGATCTTACACTTTTGGACGCTCCAATAACTGCAGTCAGCTCCCTCTGTGCCTGTCCCGCTTCCTATGGCTTTCCATGTCATATCTTCGGGTGAGTCGCATTGTTGTTGCATTGCACTACCTGCTCACTACATTATCTGAACCCAGCTGCTAGTGTAATCGGTTTGGTAGAGTTAACACAAGACAACACCAACCCCCTCTGCAGCAACTTCCGTTATTACTACTATCTCGGTGATCGTAACATTGTTGTCTCCACTCCGAAGAACCGACAGAAAGACGTCGAACCATTTTAGTTCATTCTGCCGATGACAGTACTTCAGAACCTAGATGTCTCAACTGATAATTGTTATGACCAGTGTATTTTAATGGATAGAAAGAGAAAAGATGTCACATGAGCTGAATTTGCAAAACGTAGTTGACTCAGTAATACAATGACAGATAAGTCGGAAAGAACACATGCATACTACATGCAAGAACAACTAAAACAGTAAAATAATATTAGCCAAGAGGCAAAAGATCTTCAGGAAGGCCAACCAAGAAATGGTTTGACCAGTTTTGGAGGTGACAGGGCGGACCAAAAGGCTCAATCTCAGACGTAGGTGATTGTGGTTACTAAAAACAACAAATTCGATGAAGACACTTACCAAGTAAAGCGACAGTTGAGTGGGCCGTTTGCTACAACATCCAGGAATAGTTAACGTGACACCGGCAGATCCAGTAAGGAGAAAAAATAGTAGCAGTACACCAGGAGTGTGTACAGAAAATGTTGGGTGTAACAGTTACGTAGTGAAGAAAATATTCGGACAGGACACGAGGAAAGCGTAGAATCAGATGGAAGATAAATGATTTTTTTAATGGAAGTCTTCAGGGTGTTATAGGTGGCTTCTGTAGGCTCAGACTGAGTACAGAAAGTCACTTTGAGAAGGCTTATCTAACGACACTACGCAGCGTCCCTATCATTTGACATCCTCTATCAGCTAGCATAAATCCACTTGAGTTAGGTGACGATTCAGATAGCAGGATACATGTATAAGAGGAAAATATTTTGCAGGAACAGAACCATAAACTCTCTTCTACAGTAACAAAGTTAGTAGGGGTTAGGTGAGGAGGTTAGTCCTAGCCGTTAACTATCTTTGGTAGAGACGTGGGATTCCTTTTATGAGCTCGTTCAATAGCTTCGTTCGCCTACTATCACATTTCACAGAAGGAGCAGCATAAAATTCTAGAAGACCTTGGTGTCATCTGGAAGACTGCCTTTCGTCTACCCATTGCATTCCAGGTGTATTCTGCATTCTAGACACGTGCTGTAAGACTTATACCAGTAAATCTGGTGACTAGGCAGTGGCGGATACGTCCCCCCCCCCCCCCCTTCTGCGGGGCCAGCCACATTGCCACCCGTGTCGCCGACGCCAGTCAGCCCGCACGCTATTCGTTCGTGTCTTTCGTCAGTCAACTCGACTGAATCGAGTTATCGAGTAGTTATACTTACCTATGTAGCACGCACGTCCGCGTCATCATATTTTAAATGTTTGTGTCTGGCATATACGAGGGCTATCCACAAAGTACATTACGTTTTGGAATTAAAAATTAATAAAGTGTTGGAAATTTTTTTTATTATATACAGATGAAAGCCACACTTAAATACTACTTTTCTACATAGTTGCCATTTAAATTAAGGCACCTTTCGTAGCGATGGACGAGCTTGGAAATTCCTTCGTCGTAAAATTCGGCCGCTTGCGCCTTCAACCACGTGGTTACCTCTTCTTGAAGCTGTGGGTCGTCATCAAAACACTGCATAGCCAACCACTTCTTCATTGCTGGGAATAAGTGGAAGTCGCTCGGTGCCAGGTCGGGACTGTACGGCGGATGAGGAAACAACTCCCACTTAAAAGATTCGAGAAATTCACGAGTGGCATTTGCCGTGTGGGCCCGGGCGTTGTCGTGAATCAGCAAGATCTTTGAGCCCAACTTTCCCCTGCGCTTGTTTTGTATTGCTCTTCTGAAATTGTGCAGAGTTTGGAAATACCTTTGAGAGTTTATTGTTAGTGCCTCTTTCCAGGAAATCCACGAAAATCACACCTTTTCTGTCCCAAAAGAGGTAACCACGTGGTTGAAGGCGCAGGTGGCGGGAATTTTACGACGAAGGAATTTCCAAGCTCGTCCATCGCTACGATAAGTGCCTTAATTTAAATGGCAACTATGTAGAAAACTAGTATTTAAGTGTGGCTTTCATCTGTATTTATTAAAAAAATTTCCAATACTTTATTTATTTTTAATTCCAAAACGTAATGTACTTTGTGGATAGCCCTCGTACCTGCGAGAAAAATCGCGGCCATTCTGTCATTTGTTCAAGAAATGTCTTGCACAGAGAACCTTCGATACACAGCGTTCTAAATACAAACGATTCACCGAATAGGAAGCTAGTATATATTTAGAAGCAGAAACATTAAGACTGAAGAATGAATAAGTAAAAAGTCCTAGTTGTAGCAAGTGCAAGTGCAAAGGTTAGTCAAGAGTGAGAGTGATCAGTTGATTGTGAAGTATTAATAATAGTAATTCATAGTAATTACTCAGTAAAAATTTCGTTATCAGACTCGTAACATTATTTTTGCTAATAATTTAACAATAGTTTCCCATACCTAACTCGTTACTATATAGGCCCTCTATCGAATGCGCTAGAAAGGAAATGAATCCACAGTAAAAGTTCCACATAAATTGCTATCGAGCATAAACGCCCTTAATGATTGTGGTCCTGTTATGCAATCGTTGTCTCTATGTCCTGATCAGACTATCCCACTTTGCACATGCATTGCACAAAATATTCGCTTGTCTACCTGCATCTATTGGCATAGTAGAAAGAAGTTTATAAAACTGCGGCGTACAAAGACATGGCTGAGGTCGACAATGAAGGAGGATCGACTTAATGGCTTAGCTCTGTTGAACACTCACCCTGACATTGATTGTCCTATTAACGATGTAATTAACCAATATGCCAGGAAGAACAGAAGCATTGAATTCATCATTTAAGGAAGAGAACCACAACTGTAACTTTTTATGTGATAAGATGGCACTGTCTTGTATATGTGTATAAACCTTAAATAAAACTTCCTTAAACTTTGCATCTGACTTGATAATTTTTTATTACAGTAAACGTAAAGGTAGCTGAACGTATCTTTAATTCCCCCCCTCCCCCCTCCCCTCCCTTGAGGTTCTTTTCTATCCACCACTGTGACAAGGTGAAGGTGGAATCTCGATTAACTACTGAGGAAGCACTTCTGTGGTTTGCAGTTCTTGTCTGTGCCTCTGGAAGATAAAATTTATTCCTACCACGAACCCAGAAGTGAAGCTCCATTCAAAATAATTTATATCCAAATATGGCTGATCGTCAGCAAGCTGGTCTCCTTTACAAAGCTTGCAACCTTGCAACCAGACTGATGTATGGTGTGACTCATTCTGTAAGCTGAAGAAATAGTTATTTTTGAAGAGCACAATTTAACACTTATTCGTAGAACAATCCAGACGTCGCTGACCCCACAATAGGCACCCTTTCTATGCGCTGCTGTTAGACAAACATAGAGGATCCAGTATTAGAATCAGAAATTAAAAGAGGTTGTTTTAATGCCAAGCATTCAGTGCGTAGTGCTGTGGAATCTGGAAAAAACCGCTAGAACAACACCAAAAATGCAACATGAGCGTAATATGTAAGAAATTGTCCACGCAACCTGCCACTGATGATGCCTTGCAGAAAATAAAGGCGAAACGCGTATGGCACTAAAATTGTGTTTTATTCAGTTGCTGTCAGACGGTCCATAAGTAAAAATTATCAATATACCGTAATATTACAAGCAACTGAGGAAGACAGGACTATAAAAGTTGAAGATATTATTGCACAATTAGCTTAGCAGCTCAGCTCCTGTATTCAAGCTGCTGACAAGAATAATGCACAGAAGAATGGAAAATAACATTGAAAATGTGTTAGACGACGATCAGTTTGGCTTTAGGAAAGATGAGGGCACCAGTGAGGAAGTTCTAAGGTTGTATATGATGATGGAAGCAAGACTACAGATAAATAAATACACGTTCATCGGATTTGTTGACCTGGAAAAAGCGTTCAGCAATGTCAAATCTGCAAGATGTTTGAAATTCTGAGAAATATAGATGGAAGCTGTAGGAAAATACGGGTAATATACAGTATCTACAAGAGGCTAGAGGGAACCGTCACGATGTAAGACCAAGAACTAAGTACACAGATTAAAAAGGGTGTAAGACAAGGATGATATATTCCGCCCCTACTGCTCGCTCTGTACATCGAAGAAGCAACGGCGAAAATAAAAGAAAGGTTCAAGAGTGGAATGTAATTTCAACGTGAAAAGATATTGGTACGAACTACTGAAATAAGGTTACCTGGGAGTAGAAGGACCAGACCACATACGGGTTGAACATCATTCGTATCAAGATTTTTGCTAACACTTCTTAGCAGAATAATTTTATCAGTTAGGACATTAGATCATGACATATTATGACAAAACTGTTCAATTACATAAAATTATTTAAGAATAGTTACTGATAATCGATCAATGATGTTATCAAATATTTCAGAGAGATCAAAAACCACAGGTTATAATGTTAATTGAAATACTAGCTCTCAAATCTCGAAAAGTCATTCATGGGAACATGAAGTACGAAAATTTAAATTTACAACAAATGTTATTCTCTTTTCCAAAATATACAAATAGGGTGTGCCACTGGTTACAATTTTTGAAATATTTACAGTAAATTTTAATAAGAGAAGCAAGATAATATTGCACCAATTGAAGTTACTTATGTCTCTTCAAAGCGTCTAAGAAAACACTTTTCAAGTACGTAGGCCACAAACATCTTTGTAATACGTTTGGCTAAAATACAACATATAATTCAGGTTTACCTAAAAAGGAGTTATTAAAAAGAAACAAAAACCATTAAAAGCGCTTGATATGAAACTACCATATGTCGGACAATGTGGTCCGGACAAACGGACGCTCTGCCAGGCACTTAAATGTGATTTGCAGAGTATCCATGTAGATGTAGAAATTACTTAGGACAGGGCCAATACGCTGCTCAGCATATTCCTTTCTTAAGCAACCAGTGGGAACACGGCCCAAGGCACAAACATACAATATACAAGCAACAAGCTTGTCCCCGTGAGATGCATAAGTTTACGGGCTCCAAATAACTAAGGAAAACGACTTGACGATTTAGTACACAACGTACTAGGGAGGCGTAGCACGTTAAATCGTGCCTATTTAGATAGGATATCATGGCAGTGAACAGACGTGCCGCATGAGTCACGCGCAAGACAGGTGGTGTCAGATGCTGATGTGAATGTAGTTTCTGTGCCATCTGGTAAATGTCACTAGCTGATAAACACTGTTTAAGCTGCAGTCAAAAATACTGCAGTCCTGTTTGTTTAATTTTTAATTGTTTATTAATTACTACTATAATTGTGCTTAGTTAAAAGAGTGAGTAAAGGTGTGAATGTGAAATACAGTTTTATGTAAAGTTTTTATTGAAATTGAAGTTTTCGGTAAGGTCTTATGGGACCAAACTACTGAGGTCATCGGTCCCTAAGCTTACACACTACTTACTCCAACTTAAACTAACTTACGCTATGGACAACACACACACCTTTGTCCGAGGGAGGACTCGAAGCTCCGATGGGTGGAGCCGCACGGACCGTGACAAGGCGCCCTTAGATCGCGCGGCTACCCCACGCGGCAAAAGTTTTTGTACCATACATTGAAGTATCTGGCCACGCGAGGAATGTGTGTTAGTCATTCGTACTGGGGAATTTGTTATAAATTACTTAGTCAGTTTACAGTACTGGGGCAATGAGATTATGATTTCCGTAAAGTAGTTTTGTTAGGAGGGAATTAATTTTATGTTTGTCAGTTCTCATAATTTATTTATGGTCATTTACTGTTCTGAATTAGTGAAAAATTTTGATTTTTTTCTGCATATATACGAGGGACAGAGCGTATCCAATGCTGCTTTCCGACTGGCTGTGATGTTCTTTTGCCAATCAGAAATTAGCGTATTCGCATCTATTTTGGGAACTAGAAACTTCTTTTGTGTAGAGAGATGAGTGGAGTCGGGCCTCGCATCTCAAAGTGATCAGATCTACTGATATGTGCTCCGATGAAGATGATTAATATTGTGATATTTCGGTACCAAAAGGTTTGAGAAGTCCGGTAAACTGTGGAAGAGATTTAATGCGCGGTGTAAAATTCAGAGCTTTTAGTGCTTGTGGCGTGTTGCTTACTTGCGAACGTGATCTTTTTGTTAAGTGAGACGATTACAGCAACATTTGAGCGAGCTATTCTAAAAGAAACAATCCGTTTGCAAATTTTCTGGGAAGTGTCATTAATAATTACCATAAATTGGCTACGGTTAAGAATTATGTGTGCATGTGGACTTTTCAGACTTCGTAAAGCTTGGAGTAAGGATTGGTAGTGAACTGGTGTATGCAACCTTAGAACAAAGAGTGAAATTTTACGCTCATAAATACTTTCATTTAACTATTGCTTCCACTGACAAAACAATTTTTAGAGCTACTTGTGGTTATGAGATATACAGCTGTGTTTTCTATATCTTTTTCCGGCTGAGAACTGCATTTCAGTAACTTCAAGAGGGGGTGCGTGTGAAGAGATTTACCTCAAGGTGAGTGGAACTTTGCAATGCACCCCCCCCCCCCCCCCCTCTGGTTCCGTCCCTCCCCACCTCCTCCCTCGCACTAGGCAAGAAAAATGTTTTCTATGTCAGGATTAATGACACTTAACACGAAAGAAATTTAAGGAACTCCAATAACTTAAAACTCTTAGCCTTTAACTGTGACACCACATGGAAGCTACTATGTTTTGATACGCTTGATGCGCTCTTAAAATCACCTGGCCATTCAGAGCACAGGGAACGCGAACAACAGGAGGCTGAGCCGAGTCCAGTAGAGAAGTAGAGGGTCAGAAACAGGTGCAGGAAGATATCCATTCACAAATATCACTCTTACAGCAGGGAGGGAGATCGGTTTTTAGGAATACCACGTGGTACTGGCGCCGCAGTGATGAACTAAAAACAGCTGACCGAGCATACAAAGCCGCTGTGGGAGATGACAAACAGAGGAAGAACTTCGAGCCGCCAGTAGATGTGTGGATGACGAGGCTCCACCACTCGCCTCCAGGGGCAAATAAAGTGCGCACTCCAGTTTCGGGTGCACGTCTCTTGTGTCTAGATGATGCTCAGCCAGACCAACTTGGAAGTCTCAGAGTGGCAGAACAAACAGCCGGCCCGTTACTCCGCAGATCTGCGCTGTACATGCTGCTTCACTGACTGCCTTTCAACGGAAGGCAGTCTCAACGGCACCCAACACAACGTGCCACGCCCACTTTACGTCAAAGATCGTGTTCCAGGAAACCTGGCGCGAGCTGTACACCGCGCAACGGTTCAGATGTCAATGGTAAGGTCTGCTGATAACATTGCTATCCTCAATGGAAATGAAGCAGAACTACAGGGTCTGTTGAATGGAACGGACAGTCTAATGAGCATAGAATGTGGATTGTGATTAAATCGAAGAAAGACGTAAGTAATGAGTATGAGAAGAAATAAGACCAACGTGATTTTGAACATCAGGATTGGAGATTACTGTGTAGATAAAGTTAAGGAATTCTGCTACCTAGTCGGCAAAATAACCCTTGGCGGACGGAGCAAGGAGGACATAGAAAACCGACTATCACCGGCTATAGGGACATTCCTGACTGAGAGAAATCTTCTCGCTTCAATCATAGGCGTTAATATGAGGAAGAAATTTCTGAGAATATACGTTTGGAGCACAATGTTATATGTGCAATGGCAATTGCTAGATATTTCCAAAGACGTTTGCGTAAGATAAAAACGGAAGCGGTGCGCTGCAGCAGAGATTCTGTTAGATGAGAGAGAAGTACCAGTCACTTTTTTTTAAGTGGGCAAGAAAGAGAGGGTCTTTGGAGTGTCTTGATGAAGAGAGGGCGTGAACATTTTATCGCTCTTCCTATTGTAACAGTTTTGTTAAAATATTGGATTTTGGGTTAATAGAAATAATGCGAAGTGAACTACAGTGCCTGTTTATTACGGTGCGGTGTCATCTCACCGCATCGAAACATGAGTTTCTTTTATTAGGCGTCACGGTCAACAATTAGCAACTTCTACGCCGGTTGTATTCGAGACGATATCACAGCAGAAAGAAGAGGTAAAGGTTTCGACTCAGAAGAAAATACAACCAACAACAGTTATATTAAATTTCTCAGAAAATTTATCTCAAATACGTTTGATGGTGTCTGTTCGGCAGCCGACCGTAAAAGCATTTCACTTACCTTCATTATGACTTCACAGTTAAAAATCAGAAAACATTTCGAATCCAAAACCTCTGGTTCATCTTCCAGCCAGTGCTAAGAAATTGAATAGAATACATATTACAGGGCATGAAAGGGAAGCAGGGGTTGGGAAAGGAGTGAGACAGGGTTGTAACCTCTCCCCGATGTTATTCAATCTGTATATTGAGCAAGCAGTAAAGGAAACAAAAGAAAAATTCGGAGTAGGTATTAAAATTCATGGAGAAGAAGTAAAAACTTTGAGGTTCGCCGATGACATTGTAATTCTGTCAGAGACAGCAAAGGACTTGGAAGAGCAGTTGAACGGAATGGACAGTGTCTTGAAACGAGGATATAAGACGAACATCAACAAAAGCAAAACGAGGATAATGGAATGTAGTCAAATTAAATCTGGTGATGCTGAGGGAATTAGATTAGGAAATGAGACACTTAAAGTAGTAAAGGAGTTTTGCTATTTAGGGAGTAAAATAACTGATGATGGTCGAAGTAGAGAGGATATAAAATGTAGACTGGAAATTGCAAGGAAATCGTTTCTGAAGAAGAGAATTTTGTTAACATCGAGTATAGATTTAAGTGTCAGGAAGTCGTTTCTGAAAGTATTTGTATGGAGTGTAGCCATGTATGGAAGTGAAACATGGACGATAACTAGTTTAGACAAGAAGAGAATAGAAGCTTTCGAAATGTGGTGCTACAGAAGAATGCTGAAGATAAGGTGGGTAGATCACGTGACTAATGAGGAGGTACTGAATAGGATTGGGGAGAAGAGAAGTTTGTGGCACAACTTGACTAGAAGAAGGGATCGGTTGGTAGGACATGTTTTGAGGCATCAAGGGATCACAAATTTAGCATTGGCCGGCAGCGTGGAGGGTAAAAATCGTAGAGGGAGACCAAGAGATGAATACACTAAGCAGATTCAGAAGGATGTAGGTTGCAGTAGGTACTGGGAGATGAAGAAGTTTGCACATGATAAAGTAGCATGGAGAGCTGCATCAAACCAGTCTCAGGACTGAAGACCACAACAACAACAACAACAACATATTACAGTGAAAAAAGGACTGTGGAAATACTGGAAAAGACGAGAATCGAAGCATTTGTGGTGTGGTGCTACGGAAGAATGTTGAACATTATGTGGACTGATAAAGTAAGTAATAAGGAAATTCTCCGTAGAATCGGCGAGGACAGGTTCAAAAAATGATTCAAATGGCTGTGAGCACTATGGTACTTAACATCGGAGGTCATCAGTCCCCTAGAACTTAGAACTACTTAAACCTAACTAACCTAAGGACATCATACACATCCATGCCCGAGGCAGGATTCGAACCTGTGAACGTAGCGGTCGCGCGGTTCCGGACTGAAGCGCCTAGAACCGCTCGGCTAGCGCGGCCGGCGGTGAGGACAGGAATATGTGGAAAAAACTCATAAGAAGAGGGACTAACAGGATTGTAGGACACCTGTTAAGACATCACGGAATGAGTTCAATGGTATTAGAGGGAACTGTAAGTGATAAAATCTGTAGGGATGACAGAGATTGGAGTACATCCAGTAAATAATTGAGATCGTAGGTTGCAAGTGCTACTGTGATATGAAGAGATGGCCACAGAAGTGGAATCCGTAGCTGGCAGCATCAGATGAGTTAGAAGACTGATGACTCAATAAAGAAAAATGGAAAAAAGACAGACATTTCCATGTTTCAGGCATACGAGACCACTGGAGTTCCGATATACGATCTGTCGACGGACTCCATATACTGAAGACATGTGTCGTTCCTCTTATGGCGAAGTTGCTCTGACCCAGCAGGGACATTACGTCCTTGTAGCAATTTTGATTTGCCTCAATGCTGCCAACAAATCAAAGCCCCATAACCGCGCTGATATTACCTGAAGTTAACTTCATGAAAGTGCACATTCGACTCAGACATTATTAACCTAATTTGTTTTTGTTATCTTCGAATATGGTGCCAGTTCGATGCAGGGAATACTCATCACCGGTAAAGCACATTTCCGATTTCTAGGAAAATCTCGAAGGGCGTTTACTGAAGTTAAATAGCTTCCCTGTTCCCATTTAATCTTTTGCCGTTTATGCTCGGCGCAGCTGCTGTACTCGCCAGTCCCCTGCGTACAAAGCGGACACGCTGGTGCTGCGAGTGACACTGGAAGCTGTGAAAGGAAAACAGCCAGCAGTAGCGGGGCGAGGGGAAGCTCGCCGGCCCAAGCGACGCCGACGTGGACGGCTCGCCGGGATGCGGTCGGACGGGCGCCTATCCGGCAGAGACTGCGACCCCCCTCCCCCCACCCTCGCACTCTCGGGAGCGCCTTTGATGTCGCCGTCACTTTGCGGTCGCCTTCTCTGAGCAACATTTCCATCAGCTCTATACGGCGTCCTCACATACACTTGACTGGAGTCCCCTTTTATCATGCGGAATCTCTCCGCAGCCATAACAAGCTACTTCTTTCATGTTTTTTCTCCAATCTCTCCTTTCCTCCTTTGCAGTCGGTATTTTTAAAAAGGAAATTTTAAAGGTAAATGACGCCCCCTCCCACTTTTCTGCTTCATTTTCCGCGACGCTGTGGAATTCCTCGAGCGCCGGATCAGTATCTATGGGAGAGGCGCGCCTGTGGCGGCGCCCGCTGCGCTTGTGCTTCTGTGCGACTGATTTCTCAAGCAGCGTGTCTTTACGGTTAGCTACCCCGCCATACTCTTCTCCGAATGGGGGGAAATTTATTGCGCTCAGATTTTTATATTTTATTCGGGACGAATCTCTCGCAGACGTCAACAGCCATCTTGTGCTTAAAACAGCAGTCGAGATAATAAACTATTGATGCTAAAATCTCAGAAATCGATGTGTCCTTTCACCAGCAGAATAATTCTGCGTATAAAAATATACTCTGAAAACAACAGAAATCGCTCTCTACGTCTGCCGAATGGTTTCGGCTTTGATGTGTCCTAAGAGAGACCGATACGTTTCTTCTCCGTTCCGACAGTTACTATAATCTCAGCGTGCGGAGAACATAAGAGGCAAATATGATATGCCGCAGCTTAAGCAATGGAAGCTGCATGACACGTGCACCTGCTACATTTCCGAAATGAAAGTCTCAGTCAACAAAGCCTGCATTTACAAGACAGTTACTCTTATAGAAACATTTCAATAGCCTGTTTCTCACAAAACTTATTAGCACAACACGGATTTAGATCCAATTTCTTTGTACGATTGCACTACATTCAAAGATACTAATGTAGCTGTATGGTATCTATCAGGACAAAGAGAGCGACCAGCTGTTTAATACTAGACTACGAATTCCGTGTTATTTACCTATGGATATAAGCTAAGATAATGTACAAGTGTCAGGGGTAGTTAACTTCCAAAAACAAAATTGCTGTTATGACCGGTATCACATTATTCTATGAGTTTTTACAGTATCACTGCGTGGCACAAAGAATTATTTCTTTACTTTTAACTTTCTTTAAGAGCACATGTTTTTATTCAGCGAAAGTTTTCCATTAACATATTTGTATGTAATATTACTGGTTAGAAAGTTAGCCGAAACGCTGGTCGCCCCAACACTCAATATCACCTTGTCTCTTGAAAGCTAGCTTGCACACATACTGCATAAACGGTAAATGAGCAGTCAAATGGCCTTTATATAAATGAAGTGTATGTGCGGCTTGGCGATACTTATTTTCCAATTTTTTCTGACCCATTGGGGTCTGCACGTATGATCTGTACCAGTATTGACGAATTACTTTGTAACTATCTATTTCACATTCTTTTGATGATGGTCATCGCCAAAACGCATCGAAAGTTAATTTAAAAAAAGGTCAATTCAGTTAAAAGCTGACATTTGTTCCAGGTCAAAGAAATGAAACCAAAACTCTGTATGTTGTCTAAATTAGCCCAAATAACAAGAATTGCGGCACTTCTTTTAAAGTAGGATTAGTTCAGTTTCCATTTATTGTTTTGATATCGTCCTACCATCCTGTAGAGCCTGTGTTTTGAGAGTTATCATTACTATTACTGTAAATAATTGATCTTTCTGGGGCAAAATGTCAGTTTAAAGTGATAAACGTTTGTAAGAGACTGATCTGTGGATGGAGTCGTAGAGTGTATCTGAGGCATAAGAAAACTGTCACAAATTTATTTGACTACTAGTGTGTTTTTTTTGTTTTTGTTATGGTTTTAGGGCGCAAAACTGCTACGGTCGTAAGCACCCATTCTATGGCTTAGGGAAAGGTAAAAAAACAGAATGTTAAATCAGTAGCAATGGGAGCGAAACTCAAGAAGGAGGGAAACTAAAAACTGAAGGAAATCTTAGAAAACTACTAGTGAAGGAGGGGTTGCATTCCCCAAAAAAGAGCTTCAAATCACCGATGTCATCTCACTGACACTGATAACTCAAGAACGCGATCGGCTGAGAGCCTGTCATCTACTGACAGGGAAGATATATCAGGTGACAACTGTAAACGGGCGTTTGGCGGATTAAAATATTAGCTCTGAAATAAAAGGTGTCTCACCGTCCACGGTTGAGAGCAGTGGGGACAAAGCGGTGGAGGATCACCACTTAAAAGATGTCGATGGCTAAAAAGACAGTGCCCTATCCGGAGGCTAGCTAAAATTACCTCCTCTCGACGACGAAGCCGGAAGGAAGAAGTCCAAGGACAGGGAAGAGGTTTTACGACCCGTAATTTATTATCGGGAAGTGTAGACAATTTGAGTGCAACAAAAGAGCAACAAGACGACATAGAACGCTCTGTAGATCAGCAATGGAAACCATGCGAATAGTCGGCCGAGGAAGAGAGACTGCAGCCTTGGCCGCCATATCGGCTGCCTCGTTTCTGCGGGTACCAACGTGCCCTGGGATCCAGAGGAATGCCACTGAGACGCCCCCCAGGCGAAGAAAGTGGAGGCTGTCCTGAATCCGGTGGACCAGAGAGTGGACGGGATAAAGAGCTTGGAAGTTGAGAAGAGAGCTGAGCGAATCCGAACATATAATACACAGTAGCCACTTACGGCGACGAATGTATTGGACAGCCTGGAGAACAGTGTAAGGCTCCGCAGTAAAAACCGAACACTGGTCGGGAAGCCGAAATCTATGAGGGGTGTCGCCAACAATATAGGCATTCCCAACACCAAATGTGGTCTTTGAGCCGTCAGTGTGGATAAATGTGGCATCCTCCATTAGGGTGCTTAGAGCAGAAAATGCTCGACAACGAACTATAGGGTAGTTACTATCCTTGGGAAGCTGACAAAGGTCACAGAGAAGGCAGGTCCGGGGACAAAGCCAAGGTGGTGCTGTACACCGATTTGTCAAGAAAGTTTTAGGAAAGTGGAAGGAAAGAGAATGTAGCAGTTGACGGAAGCGGTGGTAGTAGAGAGGAAGGGCGGTCTGCATACCCTAAATCCAAGGCGGCGTCGAAAAAACGGGCATGGGTCGGATGGGCAGGCATGGAAGACAGATGACTAGCGTAACGACTTAGTAGGACAGCTCGCCGATTGGACAGGGAGGCTCAGCAGTCTCAGCGTAAAGGCTCTCCACGGGGCTGGTATAAAACGCTCCAGACGATAAACACAATCCATGGTGGTGGACGGAGTCGAGACGCCGAAGAATAGATGGCCATGCAGAGGAGTAAACTATGCTTGCGTAGTCCAATTTCGAGCGCAATAAGGTGCGATACAGGCGGAGGAGGACCACTTGGTGCGCTCCCCAGGAAGTACCTCTCAGAATACGGAGGGTGTTGAGGGATCGCAGATAGCTAGCCGGAAGATATGAAACGTGGAATGACCAGCACAGTCAAACATAAGACCCAAGAAATTGGCGACGTCCGCGAACGGAAGGTCGACATTGCCCAGATGTAGGGAAGGCGGAAGAAACTCCGTACGACGCCAAAAATTTACACAGGCGCTCTTACTGGGAGAAAATCGGAAGACGGTTTCGATGCTCCTTGAGTGGAGGCGATGGAGACACCCCTAAAGACGTCGTTCAAGAAGGCTGGTCCGTTGAGAGCTGTAGTAGATTGTAAAATCGTCGACAAAGAGGGGGCCAGAGACATCGGGAAGGAGGCAATCCTTAATTGGATTTATGGCAATGGCAAACAGTATAACACTTAGTACGAAGCCCTGGGGCACCCCGTTTTCTTGGGAGAATGTGCGGGAGAGAGTAGTGTTCACCCGCGCCTAAAATGTGCGGTCTGCCATAAATTCACGAAATAAAAGGGGTAGCCGACCTCGAAAGCCCCAAGAGAACAATGTGCAGATGATGCCTGTCCTGCAACAGGTATCATATGCCCTCTCCAGATCAAAAAACGTTGCTACCGTTTGATGTTTCCTGAGAAAATTGTTCATGATAGAAGTGGAGAGAGCAAAAGATGGTCAGCTGCAGAACGATGCTTTCGTAAACTGCATTGGGGAGGTGTTAAATGGTTTCGTGACTCCAGCCACCAGATTAAACGGCAGTTCACCGTACGCTCCAAAGCCTTGCATACACTACTCGTGAGAGATATGGGGGGATAGTTAGAGGGGAGATTTTTGTCCTTTCCATGTTTCGTAATAGGAATGACGATAGCCTCTTGCCATCTTCTGGGAAAGGTACTGTCGGTCCAAATCCGATTATAAAGGTGAAGCAGGTAACGCTGACTACGGTATGATAAATGCAGCAACATTTGGACGTGGATCCCATTCGGTCATGGGGCGAAAGAGGCAGAAAAAGAGAGTTTTTTTTTTTTTTTTGGTCATCGGTCTACTGACTGGTTTGATGCGGCCCGCCACGAATTCCTTTCCTGTGCTAACCTCTTCATCTCAGAGTAGCACTTGCAACCTACGTCCTCAATTATTTGCTTGACGTATTCCAATCTCTGTCTTCCTCTACAGTTTTTGCTCTCTACAGCTCCCTCTAGTACCATGGAAGTCATTCCCTCATGTCTTAGCAGATGTCCTATCATCCTGTCCCTTCTCCTTATCAGTGTTTTCCACATATTCCTTTCCTTTCGGATTCTGCGTAAAACCTCCTCATTCCTTACCTTATCAGTCCACCTAATTTTCAACATTCGTCTATAGCACCACATCTCAAATGCTTCGATTCTCTTCTGTTCCGGTTTTCCCACAGTCCATGTTTCACTACCATACAATGCTGTACTCCAAACGTACATCCTCAGAAATTTCTTCCTCAAATTAAGGCCGGTATTTGATATTAGTAGACTTCTCTTGGCCAGAAATGCCTTTTTTTGCCATAGCGAGTCTGCTTTTGATGTCCTCCTTGCTCCGTCCGTCATTGGTTATTTTACTGCCTAGGTAGCAGAATTCCTTAACTTCATTGGCTTCGTGACCATCAATCCTGATGTTAAGTTTCTCGCTGTTCTCATTTCTACTACTTCTCAGTACCTTCGTCTTTCTCCGATTTACTCTCAAACCATACTGTGTACTCATTAGACTGTTCATTCCGTTCAGCAGATCATTTAATTCTTCTTCACTTTCACTCAGGATAGCAATGTCATCAGCGAATCGTATCATTGATATCCTTTCACCTTGTATTTTAATTCCACTCCTGAACCTTTCTTTTATTTCCATCATTGCTTCCTCGATGTACAGATTGAAGAGTAGGGGCGAAAGGCTTCAGCCTTGTCTTACACCCTTCTTAATACGAGCACTTCGTCCTTGATCGTCCACTCTTATTATCCCCTCTTGGTTGTTGTACATATTGTATATGACCCGTCTCTCCCTATAGCTTACCCCTACCTTTTTCAGAATCTCGAACAGCTTGCACCATTTTATATTGTCGAACGCTTTTTCCAGGTCGACAAAATCCTATGAAAGTGTCTTGATTTTCCTTTAGCCTTGCTTCCATTATTAGCCGCAACGTCAGAATTGCCTCTCTCGTCCCTTTACTTTTCCTAAAGCCAAACTGACCGTCACCTAGCGCATTCTCAATTTTCTTTTCCATTCTTCCGTGTATTATTCTTGTAAGCAGCTTCGATGCATGAGCTGTTAAGCTGATTGTGCGATAATTCTCGCACTTGTCAGCTCTTGCCGTCTTCGGAATTGTGTGGATGATGCTTTTCCGAAAGTCAGATGGTATATCGCCAGACTCATATATTCTACACACCAACGTGAATAGTCGTTTTGTTGCCTCTTCCTCCAATGATTTTAGAAATTCTGATGGAATGTTATCTATCCCTTCCGCCTTATTTGACCGTAAGTCCTCCAAAGCTGTTTTAAATTCCGATTCTAATACTGGATCCCCTATCTCTTCTAAATCGACTCCTGTTTCTTCTTCTATCACATCAGACAAAACTTCACCCTCATAGAGGCTTTCAGTGTATTCTTTCCACCTATCTGCTCTCTCCTCTGCATTTAACAGTAGAATTCCCGTTGCACTCTTAATGTTACGACCGTTGCTTTTAATGTCACCAAAGGTTGTTTTGACTTTCCTGTATGCTGAGTCTGTCCTTCCGACAATCATATCTTTTTCGATGTCTTCACATTTTTCCTGCAGCCATTTCGTCTTAGCTTCCCTGCACTTCCTATTTATTTCATTCCTCAGCGACTTGTATTTCTGTATTCCTGATTTTCCCGGAACATGTTTGTACTTCCTCCTTTCATTAATCAACTGAAGTATTTCTTCTGTTACCCATGGTTCCTTCGCAGCTACCTTCTTTGTACCTATGTTTTCCTTCCCAACTTCTGTGATGGCCCTTTTTACAGATGTCCATTCCTCTTCAAGTATACTGCCTACTGCGCTATTCCTTATTGCTGTATCTATAGCGTTAGAGAACTTCAAACGTATCTCGTCATTCCTTAGTACTTCCGTATCCCACTTCTTTGCGTATTGATTCTTCCTGACTAATGTCTTGAACTTCAGCCTACTATTCATCACTACTATATTGTGATCTGAGTCTATATCTGTTCCTGGCTACGCCTCACAATCCAGTATCTGATTTCGGAATCTCTGTCTGACCATGATGTAATCTAATTGAAATCTTCCCGTATCTTCCGCCCTTTTACAAGTATACCTCCTCCTCTTGTGATTCTTGAACAGGGTATTCGCTATTACTAGCTGAAACTTGTTACAGAACTCAATTAGTCTTTCTCCTCTTTCATTCCTTGTCCCAAGCCCATATTCTCCTGTAACCTTTTCTTCTACTCCATCCCCTACAACTGCATTCCAGTCGCCCATGACTATTAGATTTTCGTCCCCCTTTACATACTGCATTACCCTTTCAATATCCTCATACACTTTCTCTATCTGTTCATCTTCAGCTTGCGACGTCGGCATGTATACCTGAACTATCGTTGTCGGTGTTGGTCTGCTGTCGATTCTGATTAGAACAACCCGGTCACTGAACTGTTCACAGTAGCACACCCTCTGCCCTACCTTCCTATTCATAACGAATTCTACACCTGTTATACCATTTTCTGCTGCTGTTGATATTACCCGATACTCGTCTGACCAGAAATCCTTGTCTTCCCTCCACTTCACTTCACTGACCCCTACTATATCTAGATTGAGCCTTTGCATTTCCCTTTTCAGATTTTCTAGTTTCCCTACATTGCTGATTCTTCCGCCTTTAGGGGCAATTTCCCACCCCTAGGACAAGAGAGTGGCCTGAACCTCTATCCGCTCCTCCGCCCTCTTTGACAAGGCCGTTGGCAGAATGAGGCTGACTTCTTATGCCGGAAGTCTTCGGCCGCCAATGCTGATTATTTATCAAAATTTAGACAGTGACGGGGATTAATCAAAGACGCTACCCCTAGACGCGGATTAGAACCAGAAAGAGAGTGCATGTTGGAATTCCCGGGTAGAGAAAACAGTATTAAAGCTTTCGCGATTTTGAGAGGAGAAAGTAAGAGGTCGCACTTCCGTTGCTAGTTTCGTCGGGAGAAAGGATGGCGGGTAATTGGAAGAGCTCGAAATTTCAGCAAAGTATTGACCCAATGAGTTAGAAATTGCGACTGGGTCCACTAGGTTATCATGCGCGACAGTGAGGCCAGAGATGGGGGAGAAGCCAGACATACTGAATAATCGTCTAATTCGGCTCCGTAACACAGAGAGGGAGTGAAGGCGCTAAAGGAGATGGTAAATAAGACCCAGCTTGCCTTCTTGCTATCGTGGATGATGCGTTGGCATCGCGCGCGTAATTGCTTATAGCGGATACAGTTGGCCAACGTAGGATGGTGGCGGAAAACGCGAAGAGCGCGTCTCCCCTCGCGTATTGCGTCACGGCACGACTCGTTCCGCCAAGGAGCTGGGGTGGCGGGGTGGGGGCGGGGGGGCAAAGGGGAGGTACGGGGTATTGAACGTTCCGCGGCTGTAAGAATAACTTCCGTAACATGGGTGACGTGATCGTCGATGCTAGGAATTTGATAGTCATCGGATGTCGCTATAGAGGAGAAAAGTGTCCATCCGGCCTGGGAAAACTTCCAGCGTCTTGGGCGCGTAGATGGCAGTTGTGGCTGTAAACGAACGCCACTTGGAAAATGGTCACTCGAGTGTGCGTCAGCAAGAGCGAGCCATTCAAAGAACTGAGCTAGCTGAACAGTGCCGACCGAATGGTCCAAATGGGAGAAGTTTGACGTGGAGGCAGACAAAAAACTAGGTCCCCATGTTTAGGGAAACAAGATCCAGTTGGAAGAGGTCAATCAATAGGGTGCCTCGAGGCCAAGGACGCGGAGATCCACAAAGTGGGTGATGGGCATCGAAGTCCCCAACGAGCAAATAGGGGGGCGGGAGCTCACCAAGGAGATGAAGGGGATCGGCTGTTGCCATTGGTGTGGACGATGGAATGTATAGGGTACAAAGAGAGAAGGTGTATCCAGAAAGGGAAAGACGCACAGCGACAACTTGGAAGGAACTAATGACCGATAATGTTATATAAAATTCCAATTAAAATGTGAGCTTGGATTTGGAGCTGCAGAAATCATGACAAGGAAGCTGTCACTGTTGATAATGTCAATAGTCTAGTTGGAAGAGTATAACATTTCAACAGTTAATGTTAATGCATGGCGCTCTGTGTTTGCTGCCAAGCCACGTGGTGTGAATCACCGCATTCTCCTCTTGCTACTGTAAGGTACGGGGTCTACTCGCCTCTTCGTTCTCACGCTCAGCGATCATCCGTCGTTTTATGGGGATGGGGCTTAATGCTGATCTTAATTGCTCGGCGGCATACAGCGGCGTAAGTCTTTCCACTCTGTATGATGAAATCTAATAAAATGTAGGTCGATATCGAGCATAAATTCCACACTTTGACGACTGGTCGTAAACACTAGTCTTACTGGTGGACACTGCATGATGGGCTTATTTTTTTATCACACTGCATAAAAATCACATAATTCGACATGCATTTTCGATAAACAGGCATAAAAAAGGAGTAACACTCACAAACATTGCAAATACACATTTATAGGTAGCAAGAGATGAAGAAAACGGAAAAGGAAAATATTGTGTCATTTCAGACAAAAGTATAGGATACGCAAATGCCACAAGAATGAAAGCAATGTCAAAAGAGAAAGTATTTGGAAATGTATAACATTTTCGTATTAAATTAGTTTCAGCTTAACCTTTTTAAATTAGGGGAACTGTGATTTACAGAGCCAGAGACTTAGTTTACGTTAGATAGGTAACAACAATGAGAAGACGTAAATGTAACTTTCGCAAAAAATGTGTTTTTATTACAAAAGTGTTTTCGATATAGATTTCCAAGAGGAGAGGTTCCTAATATTCATAAAGTACAGTGAAGAAATACACTATGCGATCAAAAGTATCCGGACACTCCCAAAAACATACGTTTTTCATATTAGGTGCATTGTGCTCCCAACTACTACCAGGTCCTCCATATCAGCGACCTCAGTAGACATTAGACGTCGTGAGAGAGCAGAATGGGACGTTCCGCAGAACTCACGGACTTCGAACGTAGTCAGGTGATTGGGTGTCACTTGCGTCATACGTCTGTATGCAAGATTTCCACACTCCTAAAAAACCCTAGATCCACTGCTTTCGATTTGATAGTGAAGTGGAAACGTGAAGGGACACGGGCAGCACAAAAGCGTACAAGCCGACCTCATCTGTTGACTGACAGAGACCGCCGACAGTTGAAGAGGGTCAGTATGTATAATACGCAGACATCTATCCAGACCATCACACAGGAATTCCATCTACATCAGGATACACTGCAAGTACTATGACAGAGGCGGGAGGTGAGAAAACTTGGATTTCATGGTCGAGCGGTGCTCATAATCCACACATCACGCCAGTAAACGATGCCATGGATATGGCTGGTCTTCATGTTTTCCATCGCAGCTGGAGCAGATTTACATCTTGGCTCCTTCGGAGACCCAGAATTATTTTAGATTTGACTAATTTTAAGAAAGATAGTACGCCAAATTTTACATTCCAGTCTCTGTTTTTTAACATTTTAGATGTACACCACGGTTTTACCGTCATTTACACTGATGGCTCCAAACAAGGGAATTTCCTTGGTTGTTCTCTGATCATGTTATCCGGATTCGCCTCCATGATGAATATACCGTTTTCGCAGCAGAGCTCCACGCGATCCGGAAGGCACTGGAGCAGATGAATCGTATTCGGGGCAATCGGTTTCTCATCTACTCCGAATCTCTTAGTGCCTTACAATCATTCCAAAATCTGTACCCAACTGAGGAGATGGTCCAGCTGATATATGACCAACTGTATTTTCTCCAACGGCGGGGTAAGGAGGTGTCCTTCTGCTGGGTGCCAGGTCATGTAGGAATATGGGGCAATGAACAGGCCGATCGGGCTGCCAAGGAGGCCTGCAGAGAGCAGGATGTGGTCCAGTGTCCTGTTGCCTTGCAGTCTGTCATCTATGCACTCCAGAAGAAGTGCATGGAGTTGTGGGAGGAAGAATGGCTGGCGGTGACAGCCAATAGACTGCGGTTGGTGAAGTCAACAACTCGGCCGTGACCTTCCTCCTGCCGGTTGCTCAGGCGGGAAGAAGTGACCCTCACGCGTCTTCGGATCGGGCACTGTCCTCTCACTCATAGCTTTCTATTACGGCGGGAGGATCCTCCGTTTTGTGATGTTTGTGGTGTGCACACCTCTGTGCGCCATTAACAGATTGCATTTTATACCGTTATGCAGGGGGTCTGCCCTGTATTTTAGCTAATGATGAGACGTGTGTGTCTAGGGTTTTAAAGCTTTGTGATGTGTCTGGACTCTCGCCTAAACTTATAGGCTGGATACAATAATTCTGAGGGTTTCATTTCTAACGATTTGAAAATATTACGTACTGTGCCAAAAGAATTGCTGCTAAATACTTTAGAAGAAATTGAAATCTTTTCACTTCACAAAAGTAATCCATTATCTGTTTTAAACGAACAACTTCAATACAAAGACAAACATTTCTTTGAGCTTTTCGATGATCTGCTTTAGAATGTTCAATCTTCTGCCCTTTGTTTTTTAAATTATTAAGAAAATGGTTCAAATGGCTCTGAGCACTATGGGACTTAACATCTGTGGTCATCAGTCCCCTAGAACTTAGAACTACTTAAACCTAACTAACGTAAGGACATCACACACATCCATGCCCGAGGCAGGATTCGAAACTGCGACCGTAGCGGTCACGCGGTTCCAAACTGAAGCGCCTAGAACCGCACGGCCACACGGGCCGGGTAAATTATTAAGACTTTTAGGAAATATTTTATCTTTACTTTGTAATTTTATTTCACCAAACATTGTTTTGTGACTGACTATCTGTTTTAGAATTTTTGCTTATATGCTTTTAGACCGCATATTGCTAATTCACATCCATTTATTTTTGACACTACGGCTCGTAGTATTATAATTTTAAATTCCTTCCATTTTCATTATTGTTATTTGTTTATAAGACTGGCATACAACTTAAGGAATAGCAATGCCTTTTTAAAAATTGTCTCATGTAATTTAAAAATAAATGCAATCTACATACGAACTTCATAGACAATATTTCATAAATACAACTACTTCGTATCGTATCTGTGCAGCACGTAGTATACGTGTCAGCTAAAGATTATTGCAGCCTACTCATTGAAAATCGTTTCAATAAAGGCATGTTGCTGCTCAATAATAGATCGTCTGACGTGACAGTCTTCGCCATTCCACCTTCGCAACAACTTCGTTAGAAAGAAGCCTACTGCCTCATCTTTGGAAC
Source organism: Schistocerca americana (assembly GCF_021461395.2). Taxonomy (NCBI): domain Eukaryota; kingdom Metazoa; phylum Arthropoda; class Insecta; order Orthoptera; family Acrididae; genus Schistocerca; species Schistocerca americana. The sequence continues at coordinate 674,330,678 of NC_060122.1, forward strand.
GGCGTCCAACTTCTCCATGGCATCCAGTGGTTCCAAATGGTTCACTAACAGGCCTTGAGAGGGCAACCCATGTACTGTGAAACCGAAGTTCATTTCCCCTACATATTTAAATATTTTTAACGCTTCTTAATTGACAATAGCTGTTTAATAAGCTAAGTTTAGTGTGTGTTTTTATTTTTATTTCTTGACAATGTAATTTTAACTAAGAAATTTTACATTGTTATTCTACTTATAACTCATTGGTTAGTAATGACATCATGCCGTCAGAAGTGGGCGGAGCCTCCATTATATATAGTAAGACGTGCCCTGGTTTCTCCAGTAGTGATTCTCCAGCAGAAAGAGATTCCTACTCAATGGTAATTCATCGTTTTATAGTTTATAACTTTATGTATTTTCTTTACTGTATCTAGCCCTCTAATTAAACTTTTGTATACGACTTGTAGTTCTGAAGATGTCCACAGTAGTGGTCGAAACCGGTCACCTTAGTAAATAAATCGTGATCAAGACTGCTTTTTAGTAGCAAACATTTTTAGGCTTGAGGTTTTAATGTATTGCTGGCTCCTCCCTTTTTTCCTTACGGTCAGTCAGCCACTTCCATCTACTATATTGTTTTAGCACCCCCTACCACTTTCTTCCTGTGTTGTCCGTCTTTTACTGCTGACGACATGCTTCGTCCCACGCTTCGGTATGGGTAGGCGCATATTTTTCCAACCTTGTTACCTGTTTCTTACGTTCGGTTTTATCTTCCTGTTCTGAGTATTTTCTTGACACCGGTCTCAATGTGTTACTGAGCGGGCGCTGAAGATCTTGCCGTCGTGCGCCCATACAACTCTCTCCATTCATTCAACACAGCCGGTAAATGACGATCGACGCCTCGCTTGGTGTAAGGAGCGTTAATATTGAACGATTGAACAGTGGAAAAACGTTGTGTTGAGTAACGAATCACGGTAAACAATGTGGCGATCCGATGGCAGGGTGTGGGTATGGCTAATGCTCGGTGAACGTCATCTGCCAGGGTGTGTAGTGACAACAGTAAAATTCGGTGGGAGTGGTGTTGTGGTGTGGTCGCGCTTTTCAAGGAGGGTGGTCGCACCGCTTGTTATTTTGCATGGCACTATCACAGCACAGGCGTACATTGATGTTTTAAGCACCTTCTTGCTTCCCACGGTTGAAGAGCAATTCGGGGATGGCGATTGCATCTTTTAACACGACCGGGCACCTGTTCATAATACATAGCCTTTCACGGAGTGGTTACACGACAATAACATCCCTGTAACGGACTGGCCTGCACAGAGTCCTGACGTGAATCCTATGGACCGCCTTTGGGATGTTTTGGAACGCCGACTTCGTGCCAGGCCTCACCGACCGACATCGATACCTCTTCTCAGGGCAGCACTCCGTTAAGAATGGGCTGCGACTCCCCAAGAAACCTTCCAGCCCCTGACTGCACGAATGCCTGCGAGAGTGGAAACTTATCAAGGCTAATCGTGGAGCAACACCATATTGAAAACCAGCATTACCTATGGAGGGTGACACGAACTTGAAGTCATTTTCAGCCAGGTGTCCGGATACTTTTGATCACATAGTGTACTTAGTTGTGGAAAGTGACATGACATCACACCATATTGACAGCCTATAAACCACTTTCGTGGAATCCTTGTTACTGTTATCATTGTAACTGTCCTCTTGAAAGGAGTTACTCACATATAGAGGCAGCAGAAACACCGTTTGTTACAGTCTCGTCGTAGACTGAACGATCTGTAGTCGACAATGCAGACCAAATGTCCATCAGATTTGTACAGTAGTTGGAAAAAAAAGTGTCTTATCCAGAAGAGAAGGTTGGATGTCAGTGTTACTTCGTACACGTAAACATTAACGGCGAATATGTAAAGTGTTGAAGTGGCAATTTTTTTGGGACAAGAAGAATGGTTATTAGAGTGCATTAGTGTTGCAGGCCTGATGGCATTATAAGGGATGTGTACAGAGTCAGATTTTGAGTGATCACTGTGAAGGACACGCAGACGCCACGTAGTTGTGTGAGACAGCGTTGTCATCATCTGACAAAATTGTGGGTCACTGTTTGTCCGGCTGATCGAATTGTCCAACGTCCAGATTTGTGGTCCATTCGGACGTGATTGTGGCACCATGATGGACACCATGGGAACTACACAGCAGCCATATTCGTCGCCACGGTTCCTGTCGATCACGTCTGACCACAATAAGGAATGTTGTGTTATGTACCAAGCACATCGCAACCCCTTCAGATCTGTGCCCGCCACTCGAGAACAAGAAACGGACTCACGTCAACATTCTATATCATTTCAACATAGGTCGGAATCTAGGAACAGGCAGAAGAGAGAATTACCGTCCCAAGCGCAGATTGACGTTAACGCAACACAAGCGGCTGGGTTTGAAGTGCTGCCATGATCGGGAAGCATGAGCTGCTGCTGCTTAGTGGTGTTAATCGTGGGTCGTACTGGGGAGAGACACTGGATGTAAACTTTAGGGACAGACGTAGAGATTGAGGGAATTCTGACCCCTCAGCGCTACGTCACGGACACACTGCATCCTTGTGAGTTACCTAACTATTATTTCAGAAAATAATACTTTTAATCCTGTAATGTTCGTACTGCAATGTAACGTATTTGCTGAATGGACAGCTTTCGGTCTATAGCGTGGACTGTGAACTTAATGGATACATAGATCAAAGTTATTCTAGATTATAAATTACTGTGTAAGGAAATAATGTGGAAGTCACAAAATCGAAACAGTGAAAAGACAGTTACCTGGTGCACTGTTTTCAGTGCATAGCGCGGACTATGTAGCTAGAGTACAAATATGTGGGACCAGCTCGGATGTTAAACCCCATCCCAGTGCCAGCATCCGGGACATCATGGACTAGTTACAGCAGTTGAACTCAGTTTCCATTAGCAGAGGATACAACGACCAGACACCCTTCCCAACTGAATCAGTGCGTGCATTCAGGCCAGATGGGGAGCAACATCATACTGATAGGTGGTCTCATACAACAAAATCGTCAATTTAACTCGATTCTGTAAACACTGAAGTAACATCAAATACCCTATCAACCGATGAAGTTTCACTTCTGCGCGCTTCACTTTTATTGTTGGGTAGTTTATCTATAGCTTGCAGAACATGCTCAGTATAAAAAATAGTCCACTTCGTAAACATGTTGCTCCACTGTCGGAACATCGTGGCTTTTGAATTACTTCATGAAATATCGGTCCAATACAAGACGCATATTTGTACTCAAACTTCATAGTCCGTGCTATGCATCGAAAACCACTTCGTAAACTGGTTCATCACTGTTTCGATTTGGTGACTTCCACATTATTTTCTAAAACAGTAATTTATAACTAAGACTGGCTTTAATATATGTATCCATTAAGTTCACAGTCCGCGCTGCAGACTGAAAACTATCTATTCAGCAAATACGTTACATTGCAGTACGAGCGTTACAGGATTAAAATTATTATTTTCTGAAATAATAGTTTGTAACAAGAATAACTTTGATCTATATGTCCATAAAGTTTACAGTGAGCACTATACACCACAACACAGCCTCTAAAGCTCCTGCTATAAAATTCAAGCAGGAGACCAATAGGCCTACTGGATACACCATGCAGACTGGCTGTTCCTTGGACTGTAGCAGCTGGTCACGAGGGCAGGGCTGCAGTGGCGGCAGTGGAATGACGTCATCACTGACCTCCCCCCCCCTCCCCCCCCCCCTCCCCACCCCAAACAATCTAATTTCTAACTCTAGTGCTGCTTCCTTGCCCCAACTGCCCTCTCCTAAACTATGCCTTTCCCACCTTCCTTCCCACCTCTCTCCTCCAGCCACAGATACGGAATTCTTCCAACTACTCACACGAAACAGCCAATTACAGCTCAGTATTTCACAACCAATTAAAATGAAACAGCCAACCAGTAGTATGTACCGCAGAGTCGGCACTCTTGTTTCCTGTATCCCACTTGGTGGTGATTTGAGTTCGATAATTGCATCTAGTTGATGCTAGGCATAACAGACGATCAAATGAAATATCACAGTCTTCTTTCCACTTCTGATTTGTATGTAATATTTATCAAAACATACGTGCCTCGTTTAGTAGTACTACTGCTGTAACTTACAGGTTACGGTACACTTGAAGTCGATGATCGTTAGATGTGTGTACTCTAGTTGGTGCAAGGCACGCTAGAATCTCAAATTAAATATTGCAATGTTACTTCCCCATGTAGTTTGTCTGTATGATTTATCAAAACACAATTGGCTCGCTTATTCTCTATACTGATCTAACTTACAGTTTAGGGTGCACTTGGTGTCAACAATAATTCGATCTTTGTACCCCACTTGGTGCAAGGCACATTGGACTCTCAGATTAAATATTACATCTAAATTCTCTGTAGCAGACGCCACATGGAACTATTGATCTAAGTTACAGGTTATTGCACACTCAGAAACAAGCCTAAAGTTAGGCACGTAAGGGTATTATACACATATCAAAAAAAGTGTTGCATCACCCTGGTTCCCAGAACCCCTGACGATAGACGTTGACTGTGGATGTTGTATCACAGACACAGTCCCTTTGACTGTTCAGAGATGTCACTAAACCCGCGCAAAGATGTAAACAGCCATGCATGAGCAGTACTATTAGACGGAGGGGTCCGACAACCGATCAGTTCCAGTCATTCCACCAGGAAGGAGTTACACGGGTCGTGTTGTCTATAGTTCAACCATACCTACACGGTCAATACCGCGGTTCGATCGCGTCCACATTGTTACTTTGTGCCAGGAAGGACTTTCAACAAGGGAAGTGTCCAGCTGTCTCGGAGTGAACCAAAGCGATGTTGTTCGGACATGGAGGAGGTACAGAGAGACAGGAACTGTCGATGACATGCCTCACTGAGGCCACCCAAAGGCTACTACTGCAATGGATGACCGCTACCTAAGGATTATGGCTCCGAGGAACCCTGACAGCAACGACACCGTGTTGAATAATGCTTTTTGTGCAGCCACAGGACGTCGTGTTACGATTCAAACTGTGTGCAATAGGCTGCATGATGCGCAACTTCATTCCCGACGTCCATGGCGAGGCCCATCTATGCAACCGCGACACCATACAGCACGGTGCAGATGGGCCCAACAACACGTTGAATGGACAGCTCAGGATTGACATCACGTTCTCTTCACCGATGCGTGTCGCATGCACCTTCAACCAAACAATCGTCGGAGTCCTGTTGGAGGCAACACGGTCAAGCTGAACGCCTTAGACACAATGTCCAGTGAGTGCATCAAGGTGGAGGTTCCCTGCTGTTTTGGTGTGCCATTATGTGGGGCCGACGTACCCCGCTGGTGGTCATGGTAGGCGCCGTAACTGGTGTACGATACGTGAATGCCATCCTCCGACCGACAGTGCAACCATATCGGCAGCATATTGGCGAGGCATTCGTCTTCATGGACGACAGTTGCGCCCCCATCTTGCACGTCTTGTGAAAGACTTCCTTCAGGATAACGACATCACTTGTCTAGAGTGGCCAGAATGTTCTCCAGACGTGAACTTTATCGAACATGCCTGGGTAGATTGAAAAGGGCTGTTTATGGACGACGTGACTCACCAACCACTCTGAGGGATCTGCGCCGAATCGCCGTTGAGGAATGGGATAATCTGGACCAACAGTGCCTTGATGAACTTGTGGAAAGTATGCCACGACGAAAGCAGGCATGCATCAATGCAAGAGGACGTGCTACTCGGTATTAGAGGTACAGGTGTGTACAGCAATCTGAACCACCACCTCTGAAGGTCTCACTATATAGTGGTACAAGGTGCAGTGTGTGGCTTCCATCAGCAATAAAAAGGCTGGAAATGATGTTTATGTTGATCTCTATTCCAATTTTCTGTACAGGTTCCGGAACTCTCGGAACCTAGGTGATGCAATACTTTTTTTGATGTGTGTACATCACTGAAGCGATTTCACAGGTCTGCTGTAGTTATATAACATAATGTATCAGGTATTTGCACACGTATACAAAAACTAAAAAAACTCAAAAAACCTTCTTCCATACCGGAAGTGTTCCATATGTGCTCTGAAAATGTCAAGCCAATGATTAGGCTCTCCTCCCATTCCACACACCATGTCCTTTTCAGTTTCTTCAAAAGCACTGTTGGTGCGAGCTTCCAGTTCGAGTAAGTGTGTTGGTAGAGGATGAGTAAACACTGAATGTTTGACATAATCCCACAAAAAAAAAAAAAGAAAAAGAAAACGCGTGGGGTTAGGTAGGGAGGGCGTAGAGAGCACAACATGAATTGCTTATCATCAGCCCCACCATGATCGATCCAAAGGTTTCTCCATTTGCTAGTAAGAATTCATGAAATTCATGACGGAAGTGGGGAGAAGCACCATCTTGTTGGTAGATGGAGTCCTCACTGTCGATATCCAGCTATAGCACGAGTCAGTTTTACAGAATGTCCAAGTGCCCGGATCCCATAAAGGTTTTTCGCGGGAGGGAAAGGGACTATAAACTCTAATCCGTGAGACTGCACAGAACACGTTCACGTTTGGTGAATCTCGAACGTGCTGCACGATGGCGTGGAGATTCTTTACTCCCAGATTCGTACATTGTGCGTATTTATTGTGCCGTTGGCAAAAAATGTTGCTTCATCATTGAAGGCAAGTTGCTCGCAGTATCTATCCTCTTCCGTAAACTATTGCAACTGTGTCGAAAATTTAAAAGTCTGTCTTTGTGATCGGGAGTCAGTTTGCAGCAATTTATGAATTCATAACAGAAACAACCTTTGTCAGTTATTTCGTTATCGGGATATCAGTGCATTCTTGTAGCCATTTCCGACACTAATGGTTTTTCCTAATCAGATACGGCAGAAACGTTCTCTTCCTGAGTTATTGCAGTTCAAAAATTTGATGGCTCTACAGAAACTGCCTTTGTCAAAATAATTTCTGACAAAAATAGTCTTTAAAATTTGACAAGAGCTATTTTTGTGTGAAAGCAGGCGACAGTGCAACCTTAATATTCGCTGTTGCCTTCGTAGTACTTGTCGGATTATTTTAGTTTATTCTTTGGCAAGTGACGCTTCAGTGTCTGTGGTTCTGTAATGCATTCCGAAGAAAAGAAAATGTAAGAAAGAAGAAGAGAAACACATGAATTAAGTTGGCAAAAGTGTTCTCCCCACATGTGTTGGTGATGACTGCACTGTTTATACTATTTTCACAAAAATTTCCGTTTACTCTCCTTAACGCTCCCTTTGGCTGCAAATGCAAAAGACTGCGGTGTTTTCAAACGACAACAGCTGAATAAAAGCAACATCTTTTCTCGGAGTTCTATAGAATGGATTAAAAAATGCACAAGATTCATATTTGCCTGGTCTTATCACTGTTGATAATGTCAGACAAAGAAGGTCTCGCAAAATAGTGTGTGAAGGAAGAACAAGTAACAGTGATTGCACGGTTCCCTGTCTTTCATCCCATTCGCACACAGCATTTCTTTTTATCGTAAAGTACGAGTGATTGCTGATGTTACTACAACAGAGGTATCTTTTTGTAGAGAACCATTCACGGCTTTTCAGGCAGTCTCTTGAGGTCGACTACGCACTGTGCAACAGCGTCTGACTTCAAACAACGATTCTCCAAAGGATATGAGAAGTGTACGACGAAATAGTTGTATCGAGTGACAGAAGATCGATAGTCCACCACAAAAAAGAGTGACAAACATGCTGAACAGTGTGTGGATGGCGAAAACACGAAGAGGTGAATATAGAACGGTGATAAAAGTGGTAGTGCGACCGCCAGACCAGATATGAGGAAACGCAAATCAGCAAATCGTAAGTAATTACATTTTTTACGAAAAATCGCTAAGTGAACGGTTTGATAATCTATAACTAACAAAACTGTATCATTATAGATCCCACTGATGATGCTTAAAACAGTAGAAGGCGAAACGCGTATTGATTAAATAAAATAAATAGCAACAGGAAAAGGCAGTTTGATCTGCAAAACAAAAACTTTTTGAGTTTTTCTATATCAGTGTTGGAGGATTTTGTGACAATATGTCACTTAATGTAGCTACCGCGAATTTATGAAATAACTCCAATCTTTTTAAAATAATTTTGTGTGTCACACTTTGTCCAAGGCACTAAGGACTTTCTAATTAAATACACTACTGGCCATTATAATTGCTACACCACGAAGATGACGTGCTACAGACGCGAAATTTAACCGACAGGAAGAAGATGCTGCGACATGCAAATGATTAGCTTTATAGAGCATTCACACAAGGTTGGCGCCGGTGGCGACATTTACAACGTGCTGACATGAGGAAAGTTTCCACCTGATTTCTCATACACAAACAGCAGTTGACCGACGTTGCCTGGTGAAACGTTGTTGTGATGCCTTGTGTAAGGAGGAGAAATGCGTACCATCACGTTTCCGACTTTGATAAAGGTCGGATTGTAGCCTATCGCGATTGCGATGTATCGTATAGCAACACTGCTGCTCGCGTTGGTAGAGATCCAATGAGTGTTAGCAGAATATGGAATCGGTGGGTTCAGGAGGGTAATACGGAACGCCATGCTGGATCCCAACGGCCTCGTATCACTAGCAGTCGAGATGACAGGCATTTTATCCACATGGCTGTAGCGGATCGTACAGCCACGTCTCGATCCCTGAGTCAACCGATGGGGACGTTTGCAAGACAACAACCATCTGCACGAACGGTTCGACGACGTTGCACCAGCATGGACTATCAGTTCGGAGACCATGGCTGCGGTTACCCTCGACGCTGCGTCACAGACAGGAGCGCCTGCGATGGTGTATTCAACGACGAACCTGGGTGCACGAATAGCAAAACGTCATTTTTTCGGATGAATCCTGGTTCTGCTTACAGCATCATGATGGTCGCATCCGTGTTTGGCGACATCGTGGTGAACGCACATTGGAAGCGTGTATTCGTCATCGCCATACTGGCGTGTCACCTGGCGTGGTGCCATTGGTCACACGTCTCGGTCATCTCTTGTCCTCATTGACGGCACTTTGAACAGTGGACGTTACATTTGAGATATGTTACGGCCCGTGGCTCTACCCTTCATTCGATCGCTGTAAAACCCTACATTTCAGCAGGATAATGCATGACCGTATGTTGCAGGTCCTGTACGGGCCTTTCTGGATACAGAAAATGTTCGACTGCTGCCCTGACCAGCACATTCTCCAGATCTCTCACTAGTGCGCGTCATTTATGTTGGCGGCCGAGTTTAGGTTCGTTCTGCGCAACTGACGTCACAAAACACAGCCAGCCAATGAACAGAGAATGACGTTGCCAGATCTCGACTGCAGAGCACGGACGAGTGTCTCCAGTTTTAGTAACGTTCAGTCATAAATAAAGTAATAGACCAAAAGCAATGTCTTGATAGCAGACTTTCTTTTATGGAAAGTTTGGAAAACGCATTCTTTATACGAATTGCTTCATATTCTATTAATTAATTAAACCAAACAAGCAATAGGACCCACAATTCAGGCAATAGCAAGGAAAGGTGTTTGTATCAATCTCACGAACAGCTTTTTCGCAATGAAGAATGGTTCAAATGGCTCTGAGCACTATGGGACTTAACTACTGTGGTCATCAGTCCCCTAGAACTTAGAACTACTTAAACCTAACTATCCTAAGGACATCACACACATCCATGCCCGAGGCAGGATTCGAACCTGCGACCGTAGCAGTCGCGCGGTTCCGAACTGCGTGCCTAGAACCGCTAGACCACCGCGGCCGGCCGCAATGAAGAACAGCGGTAATTGTTTATTTCCTATTGTACTTCGATGAAGCATGAGTAATTCATAGTCATACCAACAGTGTTTGTCAGTATTTTGTGTGACCTGTTGAAGTCCTCATTGAATTATATTGCCAGACTAGCTACATTAGCGGGACGGGTAAGGTGTTGGGCTATTAAGTGAAGGGTTAGGGGGTTCAAACCTTGTGTGGTGCTTTATATTTTCTTTATGTAAAAACAACATCGAAGTGTCTTACTTCACGAATTTTATTCGTTTGAATGCAGTTTTTTGAAATTTCTAGTGCTTTGTATCTTCATTAACCCTTTCGTTGCTACAGACACGTGCTCCCCGCATTCCGCGCTGTGCGCGATTTTGTCATCACTGCACTGCTCGCCTTTGCAGACACATGGTGTTCCCACTGCTTTGACACACTTATCATTCAATTTCACGAAAACTATTTGGGCCAAGCCGGCCGAAGTGGCCGTGCGGTTAAAGGCGCTGCAGTCTGGAACCGCAAGACCGCTACGGTCGCAGGTTCGAATCCTGCCTCGGGCATGGATGTTTGTGATGTCCTTAGGTTAGTTAGGTTTAACTAGTTCTAAGTTCTAGGGGACTAATGACCTCAGCAGTTGAGTCCCATAGTGCTCAGAGCCATTTGAACCATTTTTATTTGGGCCAAAAATTTGACGTTTAAACATCTTCTTGACTGATACCTTCCCCCCATAAATGACTAAATTTTTTCTGTGTTCAACGCAGTTATTGTGCAGCATGAAATGTAGTAAACCATTGCACGAAATTTTGAAGAGTTTGCACAGGTAAAAGTCCATAGCGTATATTTTCCGTATGGTCGATTTTAGTTGCCACAATGTTGAGAATGAAATGTGGACAAGCTACCTAAATTTCATATAAAATTTACTGTATAACAATATCTCATTTAATTTAAGTACCACATAGGTGTCGTATGTAATATTGAGAAATATTCCGTCTTTCGCGACTGTAATAAGTTTTATTTACGCCGGGCGCGTTTGGCATTATTTTAAAGCACTTCAGTCAATGAAAGGTATGGCACATGCACAATGGTACTCATGTTCTCTTTCTTGTTTTTGTTCCACAGTCGTAGTTTTACCAATGGTATTGAAATGTATTCCTCTTATGCAACTGTAATAAGCGACTTATTTAGACCAGCCGCATTTCTCTCTTTTGAAGCATCTTCAGTGGACAGTATTTTGTCTCCTCCGTTGCCAAGTCACCTTTCGTAGTTTTGTAACACAATATTCAACGTTTGTGTCGGCTGATCAGTGTTTTAGCAAATAAATGCTGTTTGTGTGTGCCACACACAAAAATTATATTTGACATAGCTCAGAGCACTTCACTGATAGACGGTATATTGAAGTCCTAATGTTTTTGTAAGTCCACAGTTTTGTTTAATGTATTTTGTCTACTTCCTTTTGATTGATTGAAGTGCTTTAAAATAAAGCCAAACAGGCCCGGTGTAAATAAAACTTTTTTACAGCCGCGAAAGATGGAATATTTCTCAATATTGCATACGGTAGCTATGTGGTACTTAAATTAAATGAGATATTGTTATACAGTAAATTTTATATGAAATTTAGGTACCTTGTCCACATTTCATTCTCAACATTGTGGCAACTAAAATCGACCATGTGGAAAGTATACGCTATGGACTTTTACCTCTGCAAACTCTTCAAAATTTCGTGCAATGGTTTACTATATTTAATGCTGCATAATAACTGCGGTGAACATCGAAACAAAATTAAGCCATTGATGGGGGGAAGGTATCAGTCAAAAAGATGAGTGAAAATCAAATTTTTGGGCCAAATAGTTTTTGTAGAATCGAATGATACGTGTGTCAAAGCAGTCGGAACACCATGTGTCTGCACAGGCGAGCAGTGCAGTGACAAAATCGCGCACATCGCGGAATGCAGGGAGCACGTCTTTGTAGCAGCGAAAGGGTTAATGCGGCCGTGGTGGCTTTACTTCATGAACTGCGCGCTCCCCCCTAAACGTAAGCTTGCGAACTATGCTATACTATGGCGCTGCTTCTCTTGGCGCGTGCGTCGTGTGCAACTGGCAACGCAGCAATCTCCCGCGTCTGGGCGGGCATGCGCGACCCGCCAAGATAAAAGAATTGAATTATAACTAAAAACGTCTGGTCAATGGTGGTCGAGCAACTGGCTCGTCACAATACGCCAGTCACTACTCATGATGAACTGTGGTATCGTGTTGAAGCTGCACGAGCAGCTGTAACTGTGCAAGCCATCAAAGCTCTGTTTGACTCAATGCCCAGGCGTATCAAGGCCGTTATTACGGCCAGAGGTGGTTGTTCTGGGTACTGATTTCTCAGGATCTATGCACCGAAATTGCGTGAAAATGTAATCACATGTCAGTTCTAGTATAATATATTTGTCCAATGAATACCCATTTATCATCTGCATTTCTTCTTGGTGTAGCAATTTTAACGGCCAGTAGTGTTCAACAATGCTGTTTTCACGTCTAAATTTATAATTGTTCTATAACAGTAGAAAACATGTATTACTAAAATAATCTGCTAAGATGGCAAGGCGGAAATAGCTGATAGATCCTTTTAAGCCGAAATGGGGCTATGCTACTAGTAGTTTGAAGATCGAACTTTCATCAACCGTCCAAGCATCATTTTAGGGGGAAAGAAGATAATACAGAATGTTCTACACTAGCAAAGCGCAACGGACTTCATTTACTGGCTAATAAAGATTTTTTTTTTAATTTCATCTTAGATTATGTTACAATAGAACTTCTGAGCCAGGCTGTGACAGCTAATGACTGCGTCTATGGTGCCAATGCACTCTAAAAACATTTACACGCTGTATCTCCTTTCTTTCCTGTAGACAACTACTAAATAACGCCAATATGTGTGGCAAGTTTATCCATAGATGTCACATTTTCTAGCACATGCACACAACAAAGCTGGCTAAAAATTACGTGTTTTTCGGAGATCTTTAATGTGTTGTATCACTTAAACTGCATATTTTCATCGGAAGCAAGTACAATTACGAAAAGCATCAAATGTGATATGTTAGCTTCTTAAAAACATCAATAAACATGGCGATTCTTCGGTATGCTCCTGTCAAAGCCAACGATGGTCAAGGTTCCACAAAGAGGAAAGTTCGGTCTCTGATCATGAAAGAAAATACAGTCTTTGCACCAAAATGAATTAGAAATTTAAAGAAACCTATCGACGCTTCTTTCTTTTCTCTTAGAGAAAACCATGCAATTTGACGAAAGTAGGATTTGAAGCATTTCTTAAAGAATGTCCTCTCTTTTTGTGGATAAATTATTGCACTGTAATGAAGATCAACGATATCATAGAAATCAGCCTGTGGCAGAAACGAATCTGAGGAGTTGTATTTTCATTTTTATCTATTTATTGTAAAGAGAGTAGGCTTTCAAATGGCTCTGAGCACTATGGGACTCAACTTCTGAGATCATTAGTCCCCTAGAACTTAGAACTAGTTAAACCTAACTAATCTAAGGACATCACCCACATACATGCCCGAGGCAGGATTCGAAGCTGCGATCGTAGCGGTCTCGCGGTTCCAGACTGCCGCGCCTAGAACCGCACGGCCACTTCAGCCGGCAAGAGAGTAGGGAACCTTCTCTCAGCAAACTGAATTTCCCCCGCTTCTCTTGTCTCCATCTAAATGAGCAGACGCATTTTGAGAATGTGTCTCTGTTGCAGATATAGATTTGATTTATAACTAAGTATTTTTGTAATATTTGTTTCAGAAAAACTAGCTGGAGGTGGAAGCTCAGCAGATCATGGGAGAGAGGCACAATGTGAGGAATGCAGTTCGCGTTCAGGCATTTATTTCACTCAGCTATGAGCAAAGTGCGTCCATGAGATTATTTATGGATCATTTAACAGAGACTTGCGATGATTCTGAGCAAGCGTGAATTACGCATGACCTGGCCATTGTCTCCGAACTGTGAATTTTCTGCTCTCGCCTCTGTCAGATGCAGGCCCCACAGACGTGATAGTGTTATTAAATTACTAAGCTTCGTAACTGGTAAAAACTTCAGGAACCAATTTTATTGTGATATCATTGCATTATTTTTAGGTACGTAAGAGAACGTAGTGCCGGCCGGTGTGGCCAAGCGGTTAAAGGCTCTACAGTCTGGAACCGCATGACCGCTACGGTCGCAGGTTCGAATCCTGCCTCGGGCATGGATGTGTGTGATGTCCGTGGGTTAGTTAGGTTTAAGTAGTTCTAAGTTCTAGGGGACTGATGACCTTAGAAGTTAAGTCCCACAGTGCTCAGAGCCATTTGAACCATTTTTGAGAATGTAGTAGGAAGAATGCGCGTACCACCAACAATGGCCGCTGCTCCATTGCTTAATAAGAAAGAAATTAAATTCATTGGACAAGTTGATTTTTTACAAATTTTGCCATTTTATTCAAATACAGGAGCAAAAAGCATCATATTGTGCCATAGGTTGCGCACCAAGACCAATTTTGGCACTCTGATTACCTGTTCAACTCACAGACGACAATTTTTGTCGTAAAATATTTCACGTTCCATGATTTCACATATACGGTCAGGCTGAATTAGGCTTTCTCTGAAAAATATGAAAACTGGAGATACAAATGTTTAATACCAGTGCATTCAGAATCCACCAGTAGAACTGACAATTTAATCTGATCTGGCAATACCTAAAAATAGATGTACAGGTAATTTTCGATAATACTGTCAAAGATGATATTTCAGGTTTCAGTTCTGCTGCTCATGCGTGATGTGATTTTTATTGTACGTTCCGGCATTGTATCTTTGTCACATTAGCACTGATTTCTGGCAAGTCTCTCATTTCGTATTGTTTTCAAATAACCACTTTGTTGTTTTTGTTACGACGGTGGAAACACTTACTGAGCTACAACAGTATTAAAAGAAAAGATTACTGTAGACGCTGACCAGAAGAGATCTATCTCCTTATTAATATTACTTATTTGATAATTTTGCTATCTCAGAAGTACCTAGTTTCTAAATGTCTACAAGAAGCAACAGCGAAGAATAATGAAAACTTGCAGTACTATCCGGGGAAAAGAAAAAAAAATGCATCCCCTAATACGCAGTCTCACCTATTTTACTTGCACTGACACGGCCGTTTCTAGTATTGACCCATTATCATTTGTAGCCAATGACGCCTCTCATATATGCAACCACAAGGCGATGATGCATGGTGGGTTGCCCATGTAGCAGGCGCACAACTGGCTGTGCTGTAAGTACGAGATTGTATTACCAGTGCAATAGCGCTCTTACAGAAAGTACGAAACGCATATATTCTCTAAAAAATAAACCTTCATTTTGAATTCCCATTTTTAGTTTCAGATTTAGTAATTTTGGGTCAGAGGATCACGGTGAGTAAAGAGCGAAATTAACAACACTAACTTACTGTTTAATCGTTTCTACTACTCGCCTACAGAGGTTATTCTGTCCCTATAGCACCACGTGGGCATCTTAAGAAATGGTGGGTCATTTTCAAACTGCAGCTCGGGGGCAATGACTGACTACAGAACATGGTAACAGTGAATGTGCAACGATTCACTAATTTTCCAAGAATGTTCACAGACCCAAACAGACGATAAAGAATGACTTATTAGAATCAATTTTCTGTCCCTAGTTTAACAGTTAACTTCAGTGTGCGTGCGTCGGAACCTTACGCAAAGTTTGGTATTTTTGGACTTGAACCTTTCTGGTGGAATCGTGTAGAACCTCTTTGCAAGAGAGGCTTGTGGTACAAAAGTGGTCCGCGAGGTGGCGTGGTTCAGACAGTGAAGGAATCCTGAGTTAGCAGCGGCACGTGGAAGTTGGTGAGCGGGGCCTTGTGCTGGGAGCAGCCCGTGTATGTGCCGGAAAACGACTTGGCGCAAGTGGAGTGATAGAGCTGTCTAGCTGTAGTTGGGAGCCGTTTGGAAATCTGTAATTTGGAATGGAGCTAGCCTTATGCATGCAAGAGCGTTTCAGTTGCACAGTACTGTTCTTCACCGAAGGAGATCAGAGTATAAGGCAACAGTTGGAGGTCTGTACAGCCGTCACCATACTGTCGCTGCGTCCTGGTTGCATTGACACACGAATACTCGATAACTCCACGTGAAGCTGAGTAACCTGAGTACTTGTCCATCTGTGAGTTTTAGTTGTTCATCTTGGAAAATTGTAATTGAGTCTGTTCTTTTGGGGCGCTATTAGTTTCTCCATTTCGTGATTTGTCATTTGTTTGTTTTTAAATGTTCATGTGACAACGTTATCACTGAGTTTTCCCTTGGGGGCCCATTATTAGTGTGCATGTGTAGGACCAAAGGTAACCGATTTATGTTTCAGGTCTTACCACGCCAGTTTAATGATGTGTGTAATGTACTGCCAGGAAGTGTGCGCAGATTTGTTCTTGAGTTAAGTAATTACCTTTTTAATGGAACAATTCACGCCTCTTAATTTGGCGTTCATCAGAAGTTTGCACCAAAACTTGATTGAAATTATTCGGTACTCCTTAGCAGTAATTTAGCAATTTTTAAACTGTGGGACGAGAAAAGCTGGCGAGTACAAAACTTGCGGTAACGGTGTCCCGCTTTAATTTTTTCTGCATTTCAAGTGCTTTCGTTAAATTGGATTTATCTGAATAGTGTTTCTAGGTTTGAGTTTCTGTCACTTTGTTGTTATAAATTGGTTTAAAGTTTACTACTTGCAATTTTGAAATAGTCTTGGGCATTTCATACTTTTTTTCACAAATATTTATCCAGCTTAAGGGGAAACTTTTAATTGCTGTTATAATGGCTTTGGGATCACATTTGGCACTACTGTATCACCAAATTTTTGCCCTTGACATTGGATCACTGTAAATATTGTTAATTAAGAGTAAGTCTTGTAATGGGTACCCTTTAAAAAAATATAAATGGGTGTGACATTATGTTTTCTAATAACTGTTGAGTAAGAATTGTTTGTTAATAAATTTGTTTTAAAGATAGTCTGAATTCATGTTAGCCCGGCACCTTACACGCCTTAATAGCTCCTAACATACCGTACAGAGCGTTTAGGTGTATCACTTTAGATGAGCGAAAACACCCAGTCAGAAAATATTACAACTCTTCTCTTCTACAATAAATTGAATATTACTGTGGACGGAACTAAGGCGGCTAAAGCCAACTGATCTGAGAGAGCTACTTGTAAGTGCTGGGGTAATTATTTGGCTAAGCTGGAGTAATATGACTATACGTCTTTATCCTAATTGATTGTTTCTTACTGCTGAATAGAAACGTAGATTGCACTTTGGAAAAAAATACTCTCAAGTGCTTAAAGTCATGTGTGTAGTACGAGTAAAGAATTTGATAATGGATCTCTGTAACGAGAATGACAACGTTAAACACTGGCGATTGGGTAGTTATTTACAGTCCTCTGGGGTGTGTGACAATATGAAAAGGAAGTAAGATTATAATTTAATGTCCTGCGGATATGATTTCTGCCTTGACTGTCTCATTTATTTGGTATGTGTTATGTGTGTTGTAAAACTCGTGTTACAGTTAAATAAGTTTCTAATTTTCTCTTTCCCTGTAGCTCTGAATCTACAAAGTGGACAGAAAATTATGTAACCAGTCGTCACTCATGTAACCATTCGTCACACTCTAAGCTCTTTAAGATTCTACATATGTTCCTAAATTGACAGAAAGACAACTGCACAATAATATTCAGTTCTCGCAGATGTTTAAAAAATATATTTGCCAGTAGACACTTTTTATTATTCGTGCGGCATTGTGATTGTAACATTGTCGCTGTAGAAACCTGTTACTGATAGTAGCTGAAAAACTACCACTAATTTTCGTAGCTGTTTTTTGTCTCTGTTCTTTTTTAGTACTGTTGCGTACAGGAATACTACACACGAGAAGGCCATAAACGTAAAGTGCAATGGCTCGAGAAGGTTTTAAAAAATTTCCAGTTAATTGCCAAAAATTATTTTAAAGGAAATTGCAAATTAGAGTGCCCCTGACGCAGAGTTGGCCCAGTCGAGAAGCATTTGGCATACAGCCGTGTTTATTCTGCAGATGCAATTAATATCTTTGAGGCCGTCGGCGCCCCGGCCCGGGGGCTTTTAATTACGTTTCCCCGCCGCCAGAGTCACACAGGCCCGACCCGAGTATCGGATTTCTGACGAACAGCTGCGGCCGGGCCCGGGGGAACGGAAGGAATGCGCCCGAATGGAATGCCGACCTATTGCGAACGGCCGTTAAAGGAAAACGCTTCTTTACTACGAAAGACACCGCCCTTATGGCGCGGCGGATGAAACTGTTTATTGCGCTTACATCGTGAATGATGGAAACTGCTCGGAAAATCCGTGCGTCTGTGGTTCAGTGGAATGTTTATTGTATTGCATGTCTGCTACAGTGATGTACGGAGCTTCTGAACTAGAGATCGAAAATGATATGGAAATGTGCCAAGTGCAATATGAACTGCGTGAACTCGTATGTTCTTGCTTTTTCTAACACATATGCACCACTAACCCAATAGTTTTTATCTGTCCTGCCGTTTCCTTTCTTTTTAACTTTTCTTTTCCTAGTTAGTTTTTGTCGCTTCTTTCTACTAAACTTTTTTCTCTTTCTGTTGTTCTTTTCATTTGCATCACACGTTATTTCAAATCTATTCGTTAATCCGCTTTTCTACCCAACTTTATACGCTTACGTTAACTCATTTTATGCAGCTACCTCATTTTTACTTCCTACATATTAGTATTTGTTTGTCTGTCAACTTCCACTCTTATCCATTTCCTCTCCACGTTGCCTCCGTTTCCATTTTCCTTTCTCATCAAATTTCACACTCATTCTGTTATTTCTCTCTTTTTCTGTTTTCTCCTTTAGGTTCTGTGGACCGTTGGTTCTTGTGTTTTGATGGTGATGTTCCCACGAACCTTCGAAATGTTAGTAAAATGTAACACGACGTGTACGTTCTGGCTTCACCCAAATAAGCATTTTTTACAACTCTCCGACACAAACCAATCTTCTTCGAGCAGTTAATTATGAGTTACATATTACCTTCGTTTTTCACTGAAGCACACACTGACAATCTGTCGTAAGTTAATCCTCTAAGTGGTGCCTACAATGCCGCGTAACATCTAGTAGTATAACTTCAATTTTTAGTGTAAATATAAATATAAATATTGCGTAAAATTCATGCACATAAATATTTCTAATAACGAACGTGAAAAAAGAATAATGTATTGAGAAATTATAATCTACAAAACCTAGTTTCACCTGTGGTAACGCACAAATTGTGATTAGAAGACTGAGGGGTAGAGGACTTAGTTATCCCCCTTTATGGTATCCAGAAATCACTGCAAAAAATCACTGGGTTCTCCGGATTTGTCAAATACGTTTGCAATGTGACATTTTTGGAGAAGCCACCCTTCTGAATTCAAAGCAAATGCAAAGAAATAAGTTGAGTATTTACGTAAGAAAGGATTGGAAGATAGCAGTCAGTCCACTTTTCATGTGATTTTATAATTTCAGTTTTTGCTGAGTTTCTCTTCGCTTAGTGTGTTTTCTCAAGTTTCTTACGTCAGGGGGACAGATCACACGAGGAACCAATATGGTGGATTTTTATTCCCACTTTAACTACACGTTCGCCTCCTTCTCCCCCTCCTCCTCCTACAACTACTACAACACACACACACACACACACACACACACACACACACACACACACACGAAAATCGTTAATTATTTATAGAGTAACAGGATGGGGTAATTAATTTTCACAGAGTATGTCACGCCATTTTAATCTCAGCACAACAAGGCTGACGCCATTTTAAACTGTAATTTTTGAATTTTAAGCCATGTTAAACTTAGCACAAATTACTATGTTGGATTTTTTGAATTTCCTGTCATTTAAAGCTAATTTATTAATTTTCCATAATTTTATAGTTAGGTAAATTTGCCTAGGTCCACCATCTTCGACTGTGACGTGTGATGGACGGGGAAGTAGTGGGGGAGATTATAGCCTCCTACCCAAAGTGGATAGTTACAAGCAATCTTATTTCATTAACATGCTAAGCTCCTCACTACATAGATAAACCACGTTACCTACAGATGAGCACGAATAAGGCTACAGTATGTCGCAGGAGCACTTGTGATTTAAGTATAAGCAGCACCAGGTCCATTGGTGTTAGCGTAAGATATTTAAGTGCTTTGACAAGTGAAGTAATGATATACATACCGAATTGGTTGCACCAGTCTCCTGAAAAAGCGTGCGCTGAACACTTAAAATCGTAAACCTTACATCCTCTTGTTTAACAGGACCGTTATTATGAGTGTGGAAGAACCATAAATTTCTGTGCTCAAACTCCTGAAATACATAGCAATATTTGAGCTAGTACTTTTTCACAATAATTAGTATAAGCTATCAAATGTTCTACTCGTGTGATACATTTTCAGCAACTTAAGTGGTAGGATGTAGAACTTATGCATACCGAGTAACAAAGTGCAGGTTATCTAATCATCTAAGAAAACAATAATTTGTTTTGCACTATGCTGTACTTGACATTTTCCACCACACTGATGCAAAGCAGAGCAATTTTCAGTATTTAAGGAAGTGTTCAGCGTTCATTGTATGGTTTTTGGAAATCATTTTCGAGCAAAGCACACACACACACACACACACACACACACACACACACACACACACACACACACACCTAAAATAAAATTTTTTTAAGCAACTGGTTATCAACATAGTTTCATAACAAACTATCATGACTGAAGTACTTATTCACACCTCAATCTTTTCAGAGCAACCCGACAGCAGAAGCCAAATACGTATGTTAGAAAAGGGATGCGTTTCTCCTACTACTTCATATGTGTAGCAGAATAATCAATATGAAATGTGACATTAGATGTAAATGGTACAGCAATCGTTTTCAGATCAACTGACAATGTAAGGAGACTGCTTTCCCAAAGAAACTGGGATGTACTGGATGAAGCTTCTGAAGTCTTACCTGGCATCCAATTTCAAAGACTTGTCTTAAGGAAACTGTGATTCTGCATACATCCTGTAATTAATAAACTTTTCTCCAGATCATTCGTCTGTACTTTACCTGATAAACAGTGGTGTTTAATTAATGCTCAATGGGTTTCTAGTACAATGCAGTCACATTTTAACCCTTATGTGGTCCCAGGAGGCTAACCAGTTCAAAATGTAATTCAGAAGTAGGAAAATATCTTCATTTTCTTTCACTGTCAGTGGATGTTTAATTGAGTCTTTCATTTATTCAATATTGTATTTTGTTTTAATGTTAACGACTGACCACCGCATTTCAGTTAAACTAATACAGATGTGAGAAGCCCCTTCACAACATCCGGGTAGAAAACATTTAGAACGTATTTTCCATATTTTTTCTCCGAATTTAATCGACAGAGAGATGGCATGTACAAGCTGTAGGAATATTTTATGACCAATTTACTTTCAGGGTTTGGGGATTCGTCGAAGTAAAAAAAAAGTCACATTCACTGGCAATTTTTTGTCTGTGTTTTAGGAATCAGGATATATGAGGACCTGCTGAGAATTTTTAGTTTGTTCCCGTTGTTCAGAGTGCAACACATGCCTACTATCAACCATAAATATAACGGCGAACATGTGTCGGAAGGATGGGGTAATAACATTCCTATTTGGCGGCATTGAGAGATATATATTTTCCGTGTATGGAATTGTTGTCACTCACAATACAAACTACTTTAAAAGCAATAATATGCAAAAGCGTCAGGACCATGTAGACATAAGTGAGAAGGTAACAAGCGTTAAAAGTGTTTATAGTTAGAGTGTGCACAACTTCTTATGAACATTGCATGTTGGCGCTTATGTAAAAGAAGCAGTTCTAAAACATCACTCAGTTGACCAATATCTTGAATCTTTTTTGGAGAATTATGTCTACTCAAGGTCTCTAAGAGTTATTTGTTTCTTAAAAACATTATTCTGATAATCAGAAATTATACACTCCTGGAAATTGAAATAAGAACACCGTGAATTCATTGTCCTAGGAAGGGGAAACTTTATTGACACATTCCTGGGGTCAGATACATCACATGATCACACTGACAGAACCACAGGCACATAGACACAGGCAACAGAGCATGCACAATGTCGGCACTAGTACAGTGTATATCCACCTTTCGCAGCAATGCAGGCTGCTATTCTCCCATGGAGACGGTCGTAGAGATGCTGGATGTAGTCCTGTGGAACGGCTTGCCATGCCATTTCCACCTGGCGCCTCAGTTGGACCAGCGTTCGTGCTGGACGTGCAGACCGCGTGAGACGATGCTTCATCCAGTCCCAAACATGCTCAATGGGGGACAGATCCGGAGATCTTGCTGGCCAGGGTAGTTGACTTACACCTTCTAGAGCACGTTGGGTGGCACGGGATACATGCGGACGTGCATTGTCCTGTTGGAACAGCAAGTTCCCTTGCCGGTCTAGGAATGGTACAACGATGGATTCGATGACGGTTTGGATGCACCGTGCACTATTCAGTGTCCCCTCGACGATCACCAGTGGTGTACGGCCAGTGTAGGAGATCGCTCCCCACACCATAATGCCGGGTGTTGGCCCTGTGTGCCTCGGTCGTATGCAGTCCTGATTGTGGCGCTCACCTGCACGGCGCCAAACACGCATACGACCATCACTGGCACCAAGGCAGAAGCGACTCTCATCGCTGAAGACGACACGTCTCCATTCGTCCCTCCATTCACGCCTGTCGCGACACCACTGGAGGCGGGCTGCACGATGTTGGGGCGTGAGCGGAAGACGGCCTAACGGTGTGCGGGACCGTAGCCCAGCTTCATGGAGACGGTTGCGAATGGTCCTCGCCGATACCCCAGGAGCAACAGCGTCCCTAATTTGCTGGGAAGTGGCGGTGCGGTCCCCTACGGCACTGCGTAGGATCCTACGGTCTTGGCGTGCATCCGTGCGTCGCTGCGGTCCGGTCCCAGGTCGACGGGCACGTGCACCTTCCGCCGACCACTGGCGACAACATCGATGTACTGTGGAGACCTCACGCCCCACGTGTTGAGCAATTCGGCGGTACGTCCACCCGGCCTCCCGCATGCCCACTATACGCCCTCGCTCAAAGTCAGTCAACTGCACATACGGTTCACGTCCACGCTGTCGCGGCATGCTACCAGTGTTAAAGACTGCGATGGAGCTCCGTATGCCACGGCAAACTGGCTGACACTGACGGCGGCGGTGCACAAATGCTGCGCAGCTAGCGCCATTCGACGGCCAACACCGCGGTTCCTGGTGTGTTTCCTGGTGTGTCCGCTGTGCCGTGCGTGTGATCATTGCTTGTACAGCCCTCTCGCAGTGTCCGGAGCAAGTATGGTGGGTCTGACACACCGGTGTCAATGTGTTCTTTTTTCCATTTCCAGGAGTGTACTAGCACACTGGTGAAAATGGTCCAGAATTAAAAGTGCCAACAAAAACAAATAATAAACATACCGTTTTCTTCACTGTGGACCAGCTTTCGCAAATTTTTTGCCTTTACAAACAGTCCATAAATTTGCTAAATATCGTGAACTTTCTCCTGCCCTTAGACAGTTCAAATGGTTCAAATGGCTCTGAGCACTATGGGACTTAACATCTATGGTCATCAGTCCCCTAGAACTTAGAACTACTTAAACCTAACTAACCTAAGGGCAGCTCACAACACCCAGTCATCACGAGGCAGAGAAAATTCCTGACCCCGCCGGGAATCGAACCTGGGAACCCGGGCGTGGGTAGCGAGAACGCTACCGCACGACCACGAGCTGCGGACATTTAGACAGTTCACAAATACGCAGATACGCAGGGAACCGAAATTACGGCAAAGTGCTGTTGTTCAAGCCTGACGTGGTTGCCTCTAGGTATTCTCGTTTATCCTTGATCACTGTGAATACGGAGGACAATTGTGAAAGAATTATGGCACAGATTCAGCACTGGATTTGTTTTCAAGGTATCCACTTTTGGAAAATATAGTTCATATACCTGAAAGCCTTTTCGAAAACAATGACTGAAGCTATACGCGAATTCGAATTTACACATTAACGTACAAAACAAAGAAAGGATGCACCAAGAAGGAATTATGCTTCGCAAGAGACGGAAATCGGTAGATGTGATGTACACGTAGGGACAAACGAATGATAACAGTTTCAGAAAAGTGGATGATTTATTCAAGAGAAAGAGCTTCACTAATTGAGCAAGTCAACAATACGTTTGTCCTCCACTGGCTGTTATGCAAACAGTAAATCGGCTTGACATTGGGTGATATTGTTGGGTGTCTTTCTGAGGGATACCGTGCCAAATTCTGATCAATTCGCGCGTTAGAGCATCAAAATACGGAGATGGTTGGAGGACCCTGCCCATAATGCTCCAAACGTTCTCAATTGGGGAGAGATCCAGAGACTTTGCTGGCCAACGCAGGGCGTGGTATGTAGGAAGACAAGCAGTAGAAACGCTCGCCGTGCGCGGTCGGGTATTATCTTGCTGAAATGTAAGCCTAGGATGGCTTGCCACGAAGGCTAACAAAAGAGGGCGCAGAAAATCGTCGACGTACCGGTACGCTGTAAGGGTGTTGCGGATGACAACCAAAGTCGTCCTGCAATGAAAAGACACGACACCCCAGGCAATCACTCTTGGTTGTCGGGCTCACTGTAACCTCACCCCTTACTAATCGGCCGACTGGATTTCGATGTAACTGACCGTGTCGTATATGCCTAATGAAAGTTTATAGTGAGTAAGGCTATCGTTGCCGAAGGAAAATAACCGGTTAGTTGGAAGAAAGTGTACAACAGACTCTCCTGAAGGAAGGGTCTATCCTAAACTCAGGCGAAATATGATAATTTTGAAATGGGGGGAGTATAGTGCAATTGCTCATGACCCGCACAGGGGGAAAAGGGTACCACGTAATATTTACTACAAAACATGATGACAGATAACTTTTAAAGTGTAAAGAAAGGGGTTCCACCATTCCGGAACTAATTGAAGTTAGAAAATAAGTAAATACTATAACTGTCTTTTACCATTTGATCGAAAAGGGTGACTCGATCAAAGCTGACTCACGGTTAGGAATGTACCTTTACTGTTCTTGTAACACAGTGTCAGTTTAACTCAGTATGAAATTTATGATTGTTTATCAGCGCACTGCTACCAGACTGCAGTTATAAAAGTCGAACACGAAAGATAAGCAGCAGTTGAGAAGGGAGAAAGACTACGTTATGAGCCGTCCTCGTATTACTGAATGTGTATACTGAACAAGGTGCAAAGGAAACAGAGAGGAAATTTGGGTTGGGAAATAAAGTTTCTGCAATTTGTGATTTTTTGAGAAATTTATTAATTGTCCTTTTTTAATTTTATTTTGCACTTGAAAGAAGCATTTGCATGGGATGGGGAGCGCCAGCTGCGAGTATGCAGTTATATTATCTCAAACATTTATTTTGTGAGGTACTAGGGCCATTAAATACTTTGAAAACGACTGTTACTAATGAAATTAAGATAATAGTATGTGCATTGCCCGTATAAGTTATAATAATTGGTGTATGTATATATCTGTGTATGTATGGTTATCTAGCTTTCAAAGCGGCGGGAACAGCAATGTAGCCCACGATGCGCGAGTATCCATACTTTACTCAGCCAGTATTTGAGAATGAGAGCAGTTAGTGACCTCCAACAAACTTAACACATAATTACAATCATTTACGAAACTTTTTCTCACTGATAACCCCCATAAGATGATGAAAGGCAAAATGTTAATCACTTACTCCATTTTCGCCATTCATACAGTAAAACCGTCGCATGAAACATGAAGATTTAACTTATTACTTCTTTGCTCTAATTGTATTCGCGACACATTTTGCATACAGCATTCATACATATCACAGAGTGCACCAGGAAAATTATACACTGTACGAGTCTTTGTTCAAGAGATATGATGTGATAAATCTGAGATGCGTTACAAACTGCCCCATCTGCCGTGACGTTAAAACCGAAGAGGGTTGGGTTGTTTTAGCGAAGGAGACCAGACAGCGAGGTCATCGGTCTCATCGGATTAGGAAAGGATGGGGAAGGAAACCGGCCGTGCCCTTTGGAAGGAACCACCCCGGCATTTGCCTGGAGCGATTTAGGGAAATCACGGAAAACCCAAATCAGGATGGCCGGACGCGGGATTGAACCGTCGTCCTCCCGAATGCGAGTCCAGTGTAAAACCGAAGAGGCTCAAACATCAGGCAACCAGTTGCAAAACAGAGGTTTATTAGCCCTTGACCTAGGTTTCGATATTTTGAAAAAAATATCTCCTTCAGAAGGAGTGCGCCTTGTTATATCACATGATGTGACATTAGATTAGGTGAAGCCCAGCGGCTCTTATCATTATAAAAATATTTTTAAAAATATCGAAACCTAGGTCAAGGGCTAGTAAATCTTTGTTTTGCAGTTGGTTGGCTGGTTTTTCAACCTCTTTAGATTTACACAGCTGCTGTTTGGCAGTCACGTTTTAAATTTTGACGTTCAAATTTATTAATTCTTTGCTACCAATTCTATTCTCAAAACATTTAGCATGCAGTATCCACATATGCCAGTCTGTGTACCTACAAAAATATATCTTTTTACAACACATAGGTCAGGACATACGACGTCATAAACATTGAGGTGTGTGAAAATGAAACTGCAAGACGAAATTCACTAGAGATACAGCTGAAATATGTGTACAAATACGTGTGACATATGTTAAATATATCTTAAATATATTTGAGATGTAAGCACGCTAGCAAAGCCACGCGTAAAAAGCTCATCCTAAGCCCTTGGAAAGATTTCATCCAAATTTCGTACACATAATAGTTACCATCTGGGAAGAAATACGGTGGTTGTGAGAACCATCAGTATCCTATTGGGATGAGGGTGATAAGGGAGAAGAGACAGACAAAGGGAGAGAAGGAGAAAAAAGGTACAGATAGGGGGAGCAGGAGATGAAGAGAAGAGGGAGAGGGAAAATAGAGAAGAACGAGAGGGACAGAGAAAAGAAAGAGGAGGAGATGGACAGAGACAGGGTGAAGGAAGAGATGGGCACTGAGAGAGCAGAGAAGACAGTCTGAGGGAGAGAAGAGGAAAAGGATAGATCAGGGGAAGAAGAGGAGAGAGACAGAGGGGAGAGAAGGAAATGGCGAGAGAAAGAAAGAGGAGGAGATGGAAAAGGAGGAGGGAGGAAAGATGAGCTGAAAGAGGGGGAGGAGGAGGAGGAGACGGACAAAGGAAAGGGGAGGAGGAGCTGGTGGGTGGTGGAGGAGATGGACAGAGGGGGAAGGGACAGATGGTCGGAGGGGACGAGCAGATAGAAAGAGGGTGTAAGAGCTTTCAGAGAGAGGGGTGGGAAGAGATGGGCAGAGGGAAGGGAAGGAGGAATGGATAGAGAGTGATGGAGAAAGTGGACACAGATAGAGGTTGACGTAGATGTACAGAGAGAAGAGAAGGAAGAGAGTGTCTAATAGAGGACTTGGAAAGTACATATACTGGTAACGCCGGGTACTCAGTTAGTTGATAAATTAAACTCTGAGGTTACCATGGATTTTAGTCGTGATTGATAAGAGAGAAGCGGATTTCGATGGGAATACTGTAGGGCTAGTCATATACTGCATTGTGATGGGCTGCTGGCGCCCTGACAGAACGCACACTTGCGGCGGATGACTTCATTTCGTAGAGGCCTGTATGCTTGTCTTGCGGCTGCGGCCAGACCCGCAGGTCCAGCATTAGCGATAATGAATAATGACGTTCAGCAGCGAAGCCTCATCGAGGCCGACGTCTCTAACCTCTGGCGTCTCCATATGAAGTATCTACTACAAAGTCTAACTAGCCAGTGTTCCCTGTGCTGGCCGTCCTAGCGTTCTGCAAAGATCTCTCTCTGGGCGTGAGAAGCACCCGATTAGCCAGCTCATGTTACTCTTCTGGCCAAACAAATTATTTTCCAGGATATTCCTTAACTGCATCGTACCACAGACAAATCCCAACCTAGCGAGTAGGCGCAGTGGTTAGCGTACTGGATTCACGGTAGGGAGGACGTCGATTCAAACCCTCGTCGAGCCATCCGTGGTTTCCGTAAATGACTCCAGACGAATTCCCGGATAGTTCGTTTGAAAAATCACGGTCGATTTCCTTCCCCATCGAGACAATCTGAGCTTGTGCTCCATCTCTAATGACCTCATCATCGATGGGACGATAAAACCTAATCTTCTTTCCTTTCAAAAAATCCCAAGGAGGAAAGACCACACACAACCGTAGAGAAAGGTTTCCTAGAAGACACTCCCTCGTCCGTCAAGTGCCGATGTCCAATGTGCAGAGGACGTGGCTATTTGTCATTTCTGCCAGTATACGTGCACACTTCTGCTTTCACTCCAGCTTCACGACGTGCATCTAACTCTGCGACTGTACAACACCTGTTCGGACATGCAACAGAGGCTCGATGAACGCCCTATGGTGATCCCTCGGCGTGTGACCCCAAACTGGACAAGTTTTCGGCGGTCTCTGTGGGCGGCGGCTGTTTTATTTCGGCGGCGGGCTGAAGCGTCTCGACTGGTCTATACATTACAGGTTCAGGGCGGAGAAATTAAAATTTTGACCTGTACCGATGATATTATAATTCTGTCATAGACGGGAAACGACTTTGAAGACTAGTTAAACGATACTGATAGTATCTCTATTGAAAGATATTGATAGTATCTCGAAAGAAGGCTGCAAGATGAATATTAACAAAAGTAAAATAAGGATGATGGTGTATAATCAATCTAAATGAGGCAATGGTGACAAAGTAGATTAAAAGTGAGATACATAAAGCATATGTGAGTTTTCTTGTTTGTACCCAAACTAAGTGACGGTGTCCGACGCAGATATTAAATAAAATGCAGAGTAAAACAGCAAGAACAGTATTTCTGAATAAGTAAACAAAGATATTAACGTCAAATAAAAATTTAGGAGTCGGGATGTCTTTTATGAAGTGTTTGGAGTGTAGCCTGGCACAAAATTGAAAGCTGAACAATGAACATTTCTGATAAGAAGGAAGTAGAAGCTCTCGAAAGGTGGTGCTATAGAATACTTATACGGTTAGATCAGTTAATTAATGAAGAAGCAGTGACTAGAACTAGGGAGAAAAGAAATTTTTGGCATAACTGGACTAAATGAAGAAATTGGTTGATTGCATACATCCTAAGGCATCCTGAGACATCAAGGAATCAGAAGTTAGGTAAAGAACGCAAATGTGAGGTGTGGAAACAGTGTGGGAGATCAGGACTTGACTAAATTAGCCGTTTCAAATTGAGGTACGCTGCAATAGTGACAGTATGATGAGGCTTGCACACGATAGATCAGCGTGAAAACTGGAGACCACAACAGTGACAACAACAATGCAACACACGGCGAAATTAGATCTTCAGATCAATTGACGTAAGTCCCAATGTCAAGGGTAGATCAAGATCTCATTATACAAAGATCCATTGATTTTCACATCAGTGAAACAATTCATGTACGTGGGAATTTGGTTTAGCACACTCAAAGAACTAAATCTTCATTTAAAGGAGAGGATAGAAGGAGGACTTAAATAGACGACAGAAAGACAAATTTTCGGTAGACTGAATACACTGATTTCCACACATTTACCTTGCAGAACTAAGCTGAAAACATGAATTATATTTGAATCGCGTCATAATGAAACACTAAAACTACATGATATCCACGAGCTGCGGAAAACATTCCGTGGAAATGGATACGTGAACTGAAGGAGTTGTGGGCAACATTTCGTGCGAACAGGTGCAGCAACAAGAACACACAACGAGCTGCGAGGGACAGTGAAGATAAAACAGTCAAAGGAACAGAGGGACCTCTTCCTGTTGTCCGCTTTCCTTCTGTGAGAGGCGTCAGAGAACATGGGAGGTATTCAAAATATTTCAGAGCAGTCGCAAGAACCAAGAATTGTTGAGGCGCGCGAAAGATTCCGTAGATGCTTTCCAAGCTACAGGTGTCTACGAACTTCAAAGCGAATGCAGCGATGTCTACGTTGGCGACACCGAGAAACTGACTAGCAATCGCGTGTCGGAGCATTAACGGTACTTACGGGTGGGTCAGCACAGCAAATCAGGTATAGCTGAACACCACCAAAATGTGATCGATCTAATAAGTTTCAAAATAATCGTTTACTTGCATGAGAGTCGTAGATAAAAGAGGCTATTGATCAAACTCCCTAAGAGCATCAACAGGAAGGATGGCTTCAAGGTACTGATGGCCTGGCTGCGAGCGGCGATCCAAGTCTATCGCAGCGCCTGTGTTCGCCAACCACCAGCTCCACATGAATTGCGTTCGACAGTTTAAACAAGCGACCATAAGACAACTACCGTGCAGCATCAATGTGTCGCTGCAGATTAACAATGAGCCGCGGTACAAGAAGCCGATTCGTTGTTGCCGGCCAATAACCTACTAGAGTAGCACAGGCAATAGCCTACCGTTCATGCCCCCCCCCCCCCCCCCCCCCGCCCCCATCGCAACCTCTCAATTGTCCAATGGCATCTCCGAATGTGACGGTCGCCACCTGACAATTAAAATAAGAGAGCATATAAGAAAAATCATCATCAAAATCCAGCAGTTAGTCAACACGAAGAGAACCGCTGCAAAGTGGCCCGAAACGCTGGCTTTTTAGTGGCTTGAGCGTTTGATAATGACACGGCCTAATGCCCAAAATCATTTTATTGAGACTGACACTGGCTGTGGAAATCTGTGAACTGTCGAGCCACATTGATGTGACCACCTATCAGAAGCCTGAATATCCACCTTTTGCAGTGCGGACTGCTGCGAGACGTGCTGGAAGAGAGTCAGTGTGGTTCTAGTAGCTACCGATAAGAAAGTGGAGCCATGCCGATCCCACTGCCGCGGCTAGCTGCCATAGGTTTCTCGGTTGGGAATCCATCAGTCAAACAGCCGATCGACAATGCTCCACAGATTCTCGATTGGGTTTAAATCGGGCGAGTTTGGTGGCCAGTGGACTACGGTAAATTCATCCTAAAGCTCTATGAGACATGCACGCACACTGCGAGTTGTGTGACACGTTGCTTTGTCCTGCTGGTAGATGCTATCATGCCGAAAAAAAGAACTGCATGTATTGGTGGACATGGTCTCCAAGAACAGATACATACTTGTGTTGATCTATTGTGCCTTAGAGAATGATGAGATCACCCAGGGAACGCCACGAAAACATTCCACGGACAGTAATACTCCTTCCTTCGCCACGGATTCACTGACGATCGTTGCAAGGTTTTTGCCTTCAGTCTCTTCACGATAGTGGAGCGTAAATCGCGATTCATCTGAAAACGCACTGTCGCCGCTCAGGGGGCGTCCAGTTCAAGTATTGACGTGCAAATCGCAGCCTTCTTCGCCGATAAACAGCAGTCGGCGCGGGAGCATGAACCATGCCCCTGTTGTGGAGGCTGATATGCAGCGACATTAGCTAAACGGTCGTTGGGGAGACATTTTTGGTGGACCCTCGGTTCATCTGGACGGTCGGCTGCTTAACAATTGCACGTCTATTCGTCCGTACATGTCACCGTTGCCGTCGTTCGTTCCGGTCATGTATCACTCGTGGTGCACTATGACGCCGATTTTGGATAGCGCCGTTTCGACATGCACGTTAGGTTATACTTTAACCACACCGGCACTCGAACAGTTTACAGAGTGGGAAATATTTCAAGCTTCGGCCAGAAAGCTACTGATCATGTCCTTTTGGACGTCGGATAAATCTCTCCGTTTCCGCATTACGAAAACGACTGCACTGTTTTCCGCATCCCCCCAACACGCTTTATATACCCTCCACCGCTAGTGTTGCCTCCTGTCGAAAGTGAGCGATTACTGCACGGTAACGTCGAACAACGTGGTGGTCACATTATTGTGACTGGACTGTGTATTACGCACCGCATTGTATCCTGCAATTCCAAAGCATAGCCCGTCGCAAGCTAGGAAAGTGAACATCTTAAGAAGTGGGATGCTAAAGAGAATTAGTTGACTTTCAGGAAACAGAGGGCACAGAAAATTAAATAGCATATTACGTGATGGTTGATCATCAGATTACGATAGTAGTGAGAAGCAAGCGGTTGCAATCAGCAAGTGTGTGCAAAAATGCCGAAAAGTCACAGTTTTTCCATTTGAATGACGACGTCTTCCATTCGCAAGGCACACAATCATCCAGACGTGGCTTCTAGTAATTCCATTGAAACGCCTTAATCGCTAAAAACTTTATTTATGACGCGTTTCGAGTCGTCATCTTCATCAGATAACTGCCGCAGAATTTACACAAAAGACAAATTAGAAAAATTAGTACATAATAATTACGAGGTCAAAGTACCATCAAGAACGGTTGGCTTGTTGGTTGGTTTAAAAAAGGGGGGGGGGAGGGGGGAGGGACCAAACTGCGACGTCATCAGTCCCTCGTTTCCGGTAAAATAATTACACAATGGAAAGAAAAAAAGGAAGGAAATGTACAGCACATTAGCAGGAGCAAGGAAGAACCAGTAAAACGACAGGACAACCAACACTACTATGGACAAAACAGAATAGAAAACCACAGAGAGCCGCAAGAAACAGGTAGAATGAGTAAAAACAAGAGATCAGATGACCGTGGCTGGCCGACCACGAGAATAAAAAGGAAAAGCCAGCCACTCTGCAACACATTAAAATATCCACCCTAAAAGCATTAGAGTGTAGAACACAATGGCACAAAGGACAAGCACTAAAACGTATATAGAATGATAAAACCCACTATCACGTATAACACGTAAATGTAAATTAGTCGATGAGGCGTTGTGAGCTGTAATTAGTCCGGTAACTAAAGAATCCGTCGCAGGGTAGCCAAAGAAGGACAGCTCAGCAAGATATGGGCCACTGTCAGCCGGCTGACACCCCGACACTGATGTGGGTCATCACGGCGCAGGAGGTAGCCGTGTGTCACCCAAGTGTTGCCAATGCGGAGCTGGCAGAGAATCAAAGATTCCCCGTGAGAGGCCCACATGGAGGACTGCCACACATTTGCAGTCTCCTTAATGGCACACAGTTTGTTGTGTGTGTTGAGGATATGCCATTTCGTCTCCCGAAGCCGCAAAACCTAGCATGTAGTACTGAAAGCAGGTCAGTTGCAGAGAAGGCGACCTCCATAAGCGGTTTCCACGTAGCCTGTTTGGCCAGCATTAGGCAAGTTCGTTGCCTGGGATTCCAACGTGTCGTGGGGTCCAGACAAAAACCACTGAGCGTCTGGACCGTTCCAGGGCATAGATGGACACCTGGATAGTCGCTACTAAAGGATGAAAGGGGTAGCACTGGTCAACAGCTTGCAGGCTGCTCAAGGAGACAGTATGCAGAAGAAACGACTCCCCACGGCATGAATGGATGTGCTCAAGAGCACGTGTAGCCACCTGCTCGGCAGTGAAAACACTGCAGCTATCAGGCAAGGAATGCTGTTCAATATGTCCTCCATGAGCAAATGTAATCGAGCTGTCAGTGTAAACCACTTCGTGGCCTCGGTACATGTCAAGAATCGAGAGGACGCGGCAGTGGAAAGCCGCAGGGTTAACTAAGTCCTTAGGGCCAGGTGAAAGCCGCGGCCTAGGTGTACACCATGGAGGTATATGTGAATGGACCTTAAGTATAGTTGGTAAAGGCAGGGACTTCCAGTTTGGAAAGAAGGACTCAGACACGAACTACAATTGGAGGCCCTGACCTGGGCCGCTGATGCGGGAGATGAACCGCCATGGGTACGAAAAGGAGATGGTGACTCGGATGCACAGGAGAACTACGATTGTGTGCAACATAACTGGCCAGCAGATGTACACGCCTGCCTTGCAATGGAGGGACTCCCGCCCCCACAAGGACGCTGGACACCAAACTCGTCCTAGAAGCTCCTGTCGCTAGATGAACGACACAGTGGTGCACTGGGTCGAGTAAATGCAACGCTGAGGGAGCCGGTGAACCATAAACCAAACTCCCATAGTCAAGGCGGGATTGAACAGGGGCTCTCTAGAGGTGCAGCACCGTAGAGCGATCTGCAACCCAGTTGGTGCTGCTCAGGCAGCAGAGGGCATTGTGGTTCCTGCCAGCACTTCCGCTTAAGCTCACGAAGGTGGGGAAGCCAAGTCAATTGGGCGTCGAAAACCAGTCCTAAAAGCCGATCCACAGTGAGTGGATCGTCATTAAGGTAAAGTTCTGGTTCCAGATGAACGGTACGACCCCGACAGAAGTGCATAACACACGACTTTGCGTCTGAAAATTGGGAGCTGTAGGCTAGAGCCCATGACCGCGTCTTATGGATGGCTTCCTGTAGGCACCACTCAGCAACACCAGTAATGGTGGGGCAGTACGAAACGCAGAAGTCGTGTGCATACAGAGAAGGTGAGACGGACGGCCCTAAAGCTGCTGATAGACCATTAATGGCCACTAAAAATAGAGACACACTCAATACAGAGCCCTGTGGGACCCCATTCTCTTGGATATGGGGGGTGATATTGGAGGCACCAACTTGGACTCTAAATTACAAAGTGAGAGGAAATTCTGGATAAAAATCATGAGGGGGCCTCGGCGACCCCTCTCGTATAACGTGGCAAGGATATGATGTCGCCAGATGGTGTCATACGCTTTTCGTAAATCAAAAAAGACGCAACCAGGTGTTGGCGTATGGAAAAGGCTGTTTGGCAGACTCGAGAGACACAAGATTATCAGAGGTAGAGCCGGCCGGAGTGGCCATGCAGTTCTAGGCGCTACAGTCTGGATCCGAGCGACCGCTACTGTCACAGGTTCGAATCCTGCCTCGGGCATGGATGTGTGTGAGGTCCTTAAGTTAGTTATATTTAATTAGTTCTAAGTCCTAGGCGACTGATGACCTCAGAAGATCAGTCGCATAGTGCTCAGAGCCATTTGAACCATCACAGGCAGAGCGACCCTGGCGGAAGCCGCCCTGTCATGGAGCGAGTGGGCCAAGTGAAACTAAGACCCAACCCAACTGCCGACACACCATACGTTCCAGAAGCTTAAAAAGAACGTTGGTGAGGCTGATGGGCCGATAATCGCGTTTGCGTCGGTAGATAACACGTCATTTATGTTAACACCAGGAACACCTGTTGGGTCTGGTATCCGAAGACACGTTTGATTTGGTCCAGACTTGGAAGGTGACGTATGACAGCTAACGGTGGAGACGTATTTCTCCCACACTCCTGCTCCCGTCGTTTGATAAACTGGCGTACTTGGGCGTGGAGCTGTTTAAAGGCTATGAGGTGATCCAGGGAAGTATGCCGCTGTAGGGCTCGCCGACACTTCTTAATTGCTTCAGCGACTTCTGGCGATCAGCATGGGAGTGCTTTTCGTCAGGGGCACCCTAAGGAGAGAAGTATCGTGTTTTCTGCCATGGAAACGATTGTTGTAATCACCTGCTCAACCATCATCGATGTTCCTGTGTGGGGGAGATTCATCGGTGACAGCAGAGGTGAAAGTTTCCCAGTCCGCCTTGTTTAAAGGGCATCTTGGCAGGCGTCCACGGGCCTCACGCTGGGGCAGTGTCAGGTGATGGGGAGGTGGTCACTACCAGGATGATGGGGAGGTGGTCGCTACGACACAGGTCGACATGTGCTCTCTAGTAGATAGATGGGAGAAGTCCTGGGCTCCAAACTGAAAAGTCAGTGGCCGAGTAACTACAATGAGCCACACTGAAATGTGTGGCGGACTCAGTATTTAAGAGGCAGAGGTCGAACTGAGACAGTAAAGTTTCGACATTTCTGCCTCGGCTAGTAAGTACGGTGCCACCCCACATTGGGTTATGAGTGTTAAAATCTCAGAAAAGTACGAAAGGTTTTAGGGGTTAGTCCATCAATGCAGTTAATACATTCAGGGATACTGCACCATCTGGAGGGCGGTATACATCGCAGATTGTTGTTTCCTGCGTCGTCCTTATTCTGACAGCCACAACTTCAAGAGGGGCTTGAAGAGGCACAGTCTGAGTTTACAACAAAACGCAA
Source organism: Schistocerca americana (assembly GCF_021461395.2). Taxonomy (NCBI): domain Eukaryota; kingdom Metazoa; phylum Arthropoda; class Insecta; order Orthoptera; family Acrididae; genus Schistocerca; species Schistocerca americana. The sequence continues at coordinate 674,366,544 of NC_060122.1, forward strand.
ACTCCACCTGACACTCGATTATAGTCGCTACGGTTCCTGCAGCATCCTTTATAGGGAAATGCAGAAAGCAGGTATAAAGCTTAACAGTTGCCTTGGCTCAGCCAGATGGTGGAAAAAACCACCGCAATTCCACTGGAGGATGACATCATCGTGAAGCTGAGAAGACATGGTACATTCAAAGAGGCAGTTTACGCCTCAGGGTCACCTGCTGCCACCGACTATTTGCCTGAGCAGTCTATGAGGGTCCAGCGAGATCTAGATCCTCAACAAACGCCAGAATCTCCACCTCATCCGCAGATGCAGAGCTTGTAGGTAACGGTGGTGTGGGTGCCACCGCAATTCCCTTGGTCTTGGGGACCTTCTTTTTGGATTTCTCTAGGTGCTTCTTGGGATTCCCTGGCTGGGAGGACTTCACTGACACAGTCTCGGGGATTGAGGATGAGCGTGAAGCCCTATGAACAGCTTCTGTTGGGCTCTTCAGCCACTGGCGGGTGTCATCTTTCCCACTGGCTAAAACATGGGAAGAGAGTGACCCAAGGGACCCCTTCCTAGCTAGAGGAGCCAAAGAAGACTTACACTTTTCCGGCTCAGAAGTGGGGACTGATATCCCCAATGGTTGGGGAGGGTGTTACACCAGAAGTAGGTGGTGCAGGAGCAACAGGTAGGGAAGTGCCCCCCACCATCAAGGGATCAGGTGTAGTCTTCTGATTCTGAGAGGAACTGATGGGGTGACAACTATTCTTGTAGCGGTGTCGTAAGAGGAGGTCGTAGCCACAATTGTAGGCACTCAAATTTCGTCTTAGCCTCAGTGTAGGTCAGGCATTCCAGTGTCTTATATTCCATGATTTTCTTCTCTTTCTGTAAAATCCTGCAGTCTGGCGAGTAATATGAATGATGCTGCCTGCAAAACTCACCCAGGAAGGTGTCCTCGCCCAAGAAATGGAGAATTAGCGGGACTGCATTGCGATGACGAGAAAGTGGGCTAAAGATCTTTAATGCACGATGGACACGATGCACCATGCAAGGCGCCTTTCCCCAATTGGTTCGCTCTTCGGGAAAATTTAGAAAGATGGAGTTCAAACCCGACAGGGGACCATCACATAAAGGCCAAAACGTGTGACTCCTTTTAGTCCCCTCTTACGACAGGCAAAAATACCTATTGTAACCCCCAGACCCACGGGGGGGGGGGGGGGGGAGGGGAGGTATCAAGAACGGAAATACATGTTAGTTACAAGTACTTACAGTATGCTTAGGAAAGCTCGTATAAATGAGCAATACAAGAGGAACATACAGCTTCATATATAATTGCTGTTACACGGTATTTAAGAATGATGTTATTTGGAGAACTTCGCATGCCAGACTGAAGATAGAGACTCAAGGACTGTATTATATCCCAGTAATTCAATGTCTGTTTCCAACTGACCACTACCCTGCCCTTCGTGCTCGCCCCTCTGCCCCCTCCCCGCAGTATTCCCACTCGTTCCTGTCCCTCCCTAGTCCACCCTGACACGGTGAGAAAATTTGCTATTCGCAATATTTTTGTTTTTTTGACAGGATCCATATGTGGTCTCAAAGGGTTGAAGCTTGCTTGATTGGAAAATTGTAATTAAAAATTGTAATGTCTTCCTTTTGCAATGGCGGTCTTCACGATACTTTTTCTTTCGATGTGCCTAATTGCCTTATGTACTGAACGATCTTGTTTGTGGCCTGTGACAGGTTTTGACTCATAAAAAAATCTTAAAAAAGACTTAATGTGGTAGAAATACTTACGCTGTTTTAGGTATTATAAAAGCTATGTCTTCTATGTCTTGGTTTGTCTCGATCTTTGACATCAACGCCATCTTGCGACAAGTTAATGTAATACGGTCCTTGAGTTTGCTATCTTCACTTTGCTATGCGAAGTTCTCCAAATATCTTTTGCAAATATCACCTAACGCCAACAGTGTATGTGACCGTACGTTTTTCTTGTATGAGTTTGCTATGTATGTTGTAAGTACTTGTACCTAGTATGTACATCCGTTCCTCTCAATACATACTACAAAGCATGGAGACTCCACCCAATTGCAGCAAAGGCAGAAGTCTGCTTATTCCATCTAAACAACAGAATTGCAGACCAGCAGTTGAATGTGAGCTTCTGCCAACAAAAGGTTAGACACAATTTCCAGCCTAAATACCTTGGTGTCAAACTAGATCGGTCTCTGGCGTATGAAAAAAACTTTGAAAAGCAAACCAAAAACTAAAGACCCGAAACAACATCGTAAAGAAACTAACTGGTACAACATGGGGTGCCGACGCATCGACTCTACGTACTACAGTACTTAACGCTGGTGTACCCAGTGGCCGAATACTGTGCTTGAGTAGGCAACATAGTGCCCACACGAGGAAGCTAGAGGTACACCTGAACCGAGTCAATGAGGATTATTATGGGCACATTAAAATCCAACCCGATAATCTGTCTACACACCATCAGCAACATCCCACCAACTGAATTACGACGCCAACTAGCAATTAATCGATAATGGAGCAAACTACGCCACCCCGACTACCCACAAGACCTCCCAATTCATACAGTCTGAAACAACCCTCCCCTAGACCTCTTAAAATCTCGCAATCCGCTGTAGCTTAATACAAGGAACGATAAGAAGTTCGACATTAAAGAAGAGTGGCGCAAAAGTTGGAATGCTGCAACAATAGCACATCGAGGTATCCACGACCCAACTGCCAGCCTACCAGGATTTCATCTGCAGAGAAGTGAGTGGACAAGGCTGAACAGAATAAGAACGCCAGGTGCAACGCTATGATGCACACGTGGGGACTCCGAGATTCTCCAGCCTGTGATTGTGGAGCCCAAGAACAAACTGTTCAACATATTATTAAAGACCGTCCTCAGAGGAAGTATCCTGGACCATATAGTGACTTTATTAATGCTACTCCCTCTGCTGTCAGCAATTGTTAGATATTAAACTATAATTAAATGTATCTGCCTTTTTAACTTGCAATAATATCCGCAAATTAGTAATATTAAGTTAGTAATTTTCGCAATTTAAAAATGTGTATAAAATTTGTGCCAAGAAAGTAAAACTAAAGTATATGTAAATACTTGCGACGGGGCGGTAAATAAAGAAGAAGCGGTTGCGAATGTTTACACGCGACTGTGCATACACAAATGTTGGTTAAAAATGTTGTTGCAAATTTTGGCTCTAGCGTAAGTCTCATGGGATGATTTTACACTTGGTGCATTAGTACACATCCACACCCGCGCATTGTTATAGTTTTTGAATTAATTATTCACTCAGGCATAAGTACAGGGAACATGAATTAGGCGATTATTATTCTAAAATAAGTTTTTCACGACACAATTGAATCACTATTTATTGGCGTTGTCCTTTTCTTTCACACAATGAAATTAGCACTGGTGAAACGGTTTACAATTTTACTTTAATAATAATTTGACTCCGAGCCCCCAGCAGCAGTAATGTAGGCTGCTATAAACGAAAGTTATTCAAATAATTCGAACAGAACCACAAGTCCCACTGTCCTCTTTGTTCTAGCAGTTTTGGCGCGAAATCACAAATGGCCGTATGTTCACTTACACCGATGTATGCCTCGTAATTCGCACTCACACAAATAATCGTAGGACTTCCAGTTCACCAAATATATGCTTGCCCACTTGCACTATTAATCAATACCCTTTGTCGAAATAAATCGGCGCAAGAAGAAATTCTCAAACGACCACATGGGCCACCCTAAAGTACGGCTTGCTCGCCACCCACCCTTCAAAACGACTGACCAACGACTGACCCCTGGCCAAGATGGCCTCTCGCTTATATAGGCTGGGACGTCAGGCCCCTGTTTATGCAAGTACCAATCTCACTAGTTAAGGTTACAAATTGTGATACATACATCCCTCAACAGAAATAAGTACACCATTGGAACCGCGCTAAAAAGTACATCTTATTTAGTATCTTACATTAATTTCTAGGATTATTCTATCGGCCATAACTCAGGTTTTAGTTTTTGCAAAAGTTCGTCACTTAGCGCAAATTTGATTGTTGACATCTGTGCTGCAAAGTTTTAACATAGAACTGCATATAGCACCGTTTTTAGACGTAATCTACAGCGATCCACACATTGCGCAGCTCAAAATCTTCATTTCTGTAATAATTAATTAATTATGGGCGAAAAATGTTAATAATAATTCGCAAACAATGAAAACTATTGCAAGTTAAGTGTATGGTATAACTTAACTAGTTTAAAATACGTGTGATGCCACCCAAAATATTACATAGTGCCGTTCTTTACGTCATGAATTTTCTATTGAATTTAATAAACAATTTTCCCTCAAAATTTGTTTATTTCTCCTTATGGGCTTAATTATTTATGAATCTTAACATATGACTACGACAATCGATCCGCTATGAGGAAACGTTTTTAACGAGTGCTCGCTCATCCCTGTAAGTTGATATTTACTATTTTTATTAATCTTTCAGTAATCGTGATATTAACCGATTTTTAGGTTACTATAACCTTTGCGTCTCGTGACTTGAAATAAAGATCGATCTTTCAGAAGCTGCATATTGCCGACCACAATCCACTGCCACATCGCTCTTCACCGTAAGTTACATAGTATTCTCGTGATGCGCGTAAAACCAAACAATGCCCCAAGCTGCGGGCCACGTGGAGACATCCCACCGACCGTTGCAAGTCTCGCGCGGGCGCGCCACGCGCTTCCGCGAATCGCGCTCGCTCTCCACAAAGCCATCCTTGCATACTACACATTTTCATCTAGTAACGGGGGTTTGTATCGTCACGTAATTAACTAGATATACGTGTAAAATTGATCTTTATGTACTTGTCAATGATTGCCGTTGTTGCCTTATGATAAATAATAACGTAAATAAAAACTTCCGTTCCTGTGGTTACTCGTAATTATTATGTAGTAGCTTTCCTAATTTGTCTTTTGTGTAAATTTTCCCGCAGTCATTTTAAGATGATGACTCGAAATGCTTCTTAAATAAAGTTTTTAGCCATAAAGACGTTTCCATGGAGTTACAGCATGCCAAAAATCGCAGTGGAGAAATGGTTCAAATGGCTCTGAGCACTATGGGACTTAACATCTACGGTCATCAGTCCCCTAGAACTTAGAACTACTTAAACCTAACTAACCTAAGGACATCACACAACACCCAGTCATCACGAGGCAGAGAAAATCCCTGACCCCGCCGGGAATCGAACTCGGGAACCCGGGCGTGGGAAGCGAGAACGCTACCGCACGACCATAAGGCAGTGGAGAAGAAAGAAAAAGAACCTAATTCAGTCGTGTGAAAATTTTGCCGCAGTTATCTGATGATGATGATGACGAGAAATGTTTTTAGCGATCAAAACTCTTCCATGGCATTACTACATACCAAAAATTACAATAGAAAAGAACGAAGAAGAATCTAATTCAGTCGTGTGTCCCAGAAAACTGAAAGAAAGAGGCAGTACATCGAAGAGGTGGCGGTAACGTTTCAAAGGAAATCGTGGCCTGAGATCTGTGGGTAATGATAATAATCAGATACTTCTTCAACCCACGTGTTGGCATTTAAATGATCGTGGTACGTAAACGTAATTAAGGATAAAAATGTAGTAAATAAGTGTATCTGTCCTTAATAATTGGAATGTACAGTCGACCATACAGTGACGAACAGTCGTGCACAAGTGATGTGTATCGTATGTTTGTGGGTGAATGATTAGCGGCCGTCGTGCCGATATCCGCCGCTACACGGCAGGGAGCGCAATGTCGGCGAGTGGGCGGACGCCGGCGCGGCAGGCGGGTAGTTAACTAGTGAAAAGGTGCAATTAGTGCGCGCCCGCGGCCGCCATTGTGAGCTGTTTAGGGGCCATTCTCTGGCCGTACCTGGGGTCAAGCGACACGCCAGACGCCGCGGGCGGCCGACAACAGAACATCGCCGTGTGTGTACCGGGTTAACACGCCGGAGAGGCACGGCTGTTTGCGTTGTCTACCGCCTCGCCTCGGCCCGGTATTCACGCCGGGATTTGCGTAATCCATCTGCAATCAGGCGGCCACCAATTAGGGCGGCTGATTCTATTTACCGGCGCGGCGGCGGCAAAGACACGGCCGCCGGCTCCACACCTCACGAGCCGCTTTCACGTCCGGCACAATGGGTCGGGCGGCGCCTGCGGGCAGCGCTCCTGGCGGCAGCGCTGATAACCACAGCTCACACGCCACCGGCCATGTCACCGTGTCCTCCACAAAGGATCGACGTCGCGCACAACTGTGCTGGTTAAATGCAATGCATTTGGTACACACGATATATGTAAGTTCAGTTTTACTATCTGCTGTTTTAGCCTAAGCTTTGTGGGTGTTGTTATTTAAGTTTTACTTATACATTCTTTTACAGAACTAGTCTCAGTTGTCAAAACTTGAAACCAAGCCACCTACATTGGTGCGTTCCCTCTAGGAGGAGGCAACCACTACCTATTTGTGAGAAGTTCAAATAATGCTCCTCTGATTCACGTGAAGGTTAAATTTTATATTGTTTTTATTGTTTCCTATTGCCTCTTGTAAGCTGGTGTTCAAATGGTTCAAATGGCACTGGGCACTATGGGACTTAAATTCTGAGGTCATCAGTCCACTAGAACTTAGAACTACTTAAACCTAACTGACCTAAGGACATCACACACATCCATGCCCGAAGCAGGATGCGAACCTGCGACTGTAGTGGTCGCGCATTTCCAGACTGTAGGACTTAGAACCGCTCGGCCACCCCGGCCGGCTAAGCTGGTCTAATTACAGCTGTTAATTGACGTGTTAACCATGCGTGTATTCATGCTTGACGTATTACTGTGAAATATTTGTTGATGGAAATATTTTACTATTCTTCTTGTAGCATCTGGGGTCATACTGTACTTTATCGAAATTAGTTTCAGACAGCACCACGTGAGTGATGTGGACCTTTATCTGAGGTCACGATTTGAAATTTTAATATAAAATCCATTAACGTAGGCGGTTTGTCAGCTACACAGGTAAAGAGATTGTACCACACTTACAAGTTCATATCAAAGCATTGCAAGCGTTAATCCTACCTCGATCATCCCCCCCCCCCCTCACCCCATTCTAAAGCTTAAACCTGGTGTGGGAGGAGGGACCAGGAGTAATTGGCCTGAGCAGCTTCATTCTTTCTTTTATTGTTGATCCCGTTTGGCCAAAAACATTAGGAGGACTGCTAAGGTTAGAAAGGCCGCTAATCTCGACACGACTAAGATGACCCCTACAGAGTTGACAGGTAGCAACATTTTTAACTCGGTGACTAACCAGGGTAGGTGTGCTGAGAATCTGACGCGGTCCAACAAAATGCGGCAACAGCCCAGCAGAAATTTCCTCTGCCCTCTTGCTCTGGACCCAGAAATTCATTATTGATACAAAAACCTCAATATTTACCGAAGCGGACTGTCTATGGTCACTATGTTTTCGGGCCACTGACCTCCATGTGCAAGATGAATGTTATTAATCACCCTGTTTCAGTTTCTTTTAATGGTCTAAGAACCAATTTTCTCAGGGAAGTGGGCGTTGGTGAACCAGATTTTGGATATTGGAAAGTTAATCAGGTACACAAGCATTAATGTAGCAGGTGCAGTCTTATGCGCCTCATGTACAGTGGAACTGAAATCGAAATGAAGCCAGTTGGTGCATTTATTTCAGTTATTCTGATATTGGCAATGATGTACTCGTATAATCAGCACTGGTTTAAGGTTCCGATTAACATGTTATGTGACATATGGTTGAGAATAATATGGGGTGGAGGTGAGATGAGATATGGCGCTTTTGAAAAAATATTTCCCAAATTCTCCAGAAGTGATGTTAGATGGAGTATCACTGACTAATGTCTTGAGGAGCCAAAGTAAGAAAATATTTTACCAAGACGCTAATCTGACAAACCTGCAGTCCCACCCATGGGGTCCACAACTCTTTTGTGGATACGTGTGCAGCGAGCACGGGACCCCAAGCTAGTGTGGCCCTCCTTTCTTTCTGGGCTGCATACCTTCCTTTTCCACATCCTTCCCCATCCCCCATCTTCCCCCCCCCCCCCTCACCTCCGCCTCTTCCTTTCCCTTTCTCCCTATCTGGGAGTATGTTTAGTGCCTACGTCTGGAGACGCTTGAAACTGTAAAACACTCTCTCTTCTTCGCTTTCTCTGCTGGCAAGTCTTTGTCCTTCCTTTGTCCTCTTTTTCCTTACCTCTTCTCTTTACCATTTTCTCCGCTGTGGCGTTTGAGACCTCTATTCTTTCCTTTCCTTTTCTTTGTTCCTCCCATTCTCTTTTTTCTTCCCTGTGCGTGTCTGAAGGCCGACCCAAGCATTCCCACACGTAGCCGGTGATGGGCAACGCCCCAGGTAGACAGGTAGGACACGTACGTACCCCCTGGTAATGGCCAGGCCCAGGGAGGGGTGATTACCCGACCTGATACCTTCCAAAAGTGCCGATTGGTCCCTCTGTCCGTTTCTTGGGAGATGTGACCTGAGGTGTGAACAATCACCTAAGGCGGGAGTGCCCTCAGAGAGGGCCCCCACAAGGAAGAAGCGCACTATCAGAGACGCTGGCAATCATGGGGGATACTTCCGCAATGGTTTCCTCATCATCTACTATGTCTGCTCACAAACTAAAGTTCAATGAGTCTCAGCCACGGACAATTCTTCCATTGTTGCTACAGTTCCTTGTTGTTTCTCGGTTGGACGAAGGTCAAGACTTCTCCACAATCAACCCTTTCATTATTCAGAAAGGTGTCGACGCAATTGCAGGTCCTGTAAAGTCTTGTTCCCGATTACGAAATGGCACCTTGTTGTTAGAAACAGTCAGTGCCCTCCAGGCAAAAAAATTGCTGCGTACTTACTGTTACGCACCTTCCCTGTCCTGGTGGAAGAGCACCACACTTTAAATTCATCGCGTGGGGTCGTTTATACACGCTCCCTCGACGGATTGTCCGACGAGGAAATTCAGAACTACCTGTCTGACCAGGGCGTAACGGCTGTTCATCGAGTCATGAAAAGGGTTGACAAGAACATCGTTCCAACCCGTATTGTCTTCTTGACATTTGACAGAGTTCAACTTCCATCGAACATAAAAGCGAGCTATGAGATATTTTCCGTTCACCCTTACATCCCAAACCCTACGCATTGCTATTGGTGTCAGCGGTTCAATCATACCAGCCAGTCAAATTCCAATCCGGCCAAATGCGTTACGTGTGGCAAGGATGCCCATTAGGGTGCTTGTCCACCTCTGCCCCTCGTTCCATCAACTGTATGGGTGACCACGCTGCTTCCTCTAGAGATTGCTCCATTTTTAAAGACGAACGGCCCATTCAGGAAATCAGAGTGAAGGAAAAGGGGTCGACCTTTGCTGCTCGAAAGTTATTCGCCAGTCGAAAGCCCACTGTGGCTCACGCAGGTAAATACAGCACTGTCCTTGCCTCTCCTCGTCCAACAAAGGAGGCAGCCACGCAGACTTGCGATCTCACCTTCAGTGCCATGGTTGTCAGATCGGCCAGCGCAAAGATCGCCTGTTCAACCTCCCCACTCTCACCTGCTCACTCTATGGCTCACCCTTCATCTGGTTCTGCTAAATCCCAAGCCCCAAAATCAGACCCTCGGACTTCCAAAAAAGAGGCTACTCGTGTAGATTTTTTACGTACCCCAACTTCACAACCATCGATTCCTCCTTCATCTCAACGTCCTGTTTCCAAGAAGGCTAATAAGAAACTCAGTTCGTCTCCTTCTCGGCCACGGCGTGTCTCATCTACAGCACCATCTGGCGGTAACCGCCCTCGGACGTCTTCTGTGTCGCCGAGGAGCACTGCTGGCGGCCGATCAACCGGCCGATCGGTGGTGGCAGGAGCTGCTCCCGAACAATCTATGGATCAGGAATTTCTGCCTCCGGCTGAATGCCGTTCCACGCTGTCGGTCGCCGGCTCTGAGCAGTCGTTGAGTTGAGGGCAACCTTGGTCACATTCTTCCCTTTTCTGTCCACCCTATGTCCATTATCCATTGGAATATCCGCGGCAATCGAGCCAATCGAGATGAATTGTCGATCCTCTTACGATCCTACTCGCTGGTCATCTTCTATCTTCAGGAAACAAAGCTGCGTCCCCACGATGGCTTTGTTTCCCCCCATTTTCAGTCAGTCCGATTTGATCTCCCCTCTGTTGAAGGCACTTCAGCACAAGGAGGACTCATGTTTCTTCTCCATGATACTCTCCATTATCACCCAATCCCCTTAAACAGTTCCTTCCAAGCTGTCCTTTTCTGGATACACGTTCTCTCTTTGTACTGTATACATTCCATCGTCTACACCAATGGCAAGAGCTGATCTCCTTCATCTACTTGGTCAGCTTCCGCCCCCCTATTTGCTGGTTGGGGACTTCAATGCCCACCACCCGCTTTGGGGATCTCCGCGTCCTTGTCCGCATTTTTGGCTCACTATTGATAGACGTCTTCCACCAAGCGGATCTTGTTTGCCTCAGCACTGGGGACCCTACATTTTTGTCTGCCTCTACGACAAATTTCTCTCATTTGGACCTTTCGGTCGGTACTGTTCCGCTAGCCCGGCGCTTCGAATTGTTCGCTCTCACTGATACACACTCGAATGACCACTTTCTCTGTGTCCTTAGATTGCAGCCACAACTTCCATATATGCGCCCGAGACGCTGGAAGTTTGCACAAGCCGATTGGACACTTTTTTCGTCTCTAGCGTTATTCGATGACCGTCACTTTCCTAGCGTCGACGATCAGGTCACTCATATTACAGAAGTTTTTCTTACGGCTGCGGAACGTTCAATACCTCGCACCTCCGATTTGCCCCGGCGCCCCCATTTCCTTGGTGGAACGAGGCATGCCGTGACGCAATACGTGAGCGGCGAAGTGCTCTTCGCGTTTTCCGGCATCATCCTACTTAGGCCAACTGTATCCGCTATAAGCAGTTCCGTGCGTGATGCCGTCGCGTCATTCGTGATAGCAAGAAGGCAAGCTGGGACTTCTTTACTAGCTCATTTAACATCTTCACTCCCTCTTCGGAAGTTTGGAGTCGGATTCAACGGTTATCTGGCGCGCCTAATTTCTCCCCGGTCTCTGGGCTCACTGTCGCGCATGATACATTCGTGGACCCCGTTGCAATTTCTAACTCATTGGGTCAACACTTTGCTGAGATTTCGAGCTCTTCAAATTACCCTCCAGCTTTTCTCCCGAAGAAACGTGCAGCGGAAGTGCGACATATTGCTTTCTCCTCTCAAAATAGCGAAAGCTATAATACTGTTTTCTCCATGCGGGAACTCCAACACGCACTCTCTTTTTCTCGCTCTTCCGCCCCAGGACCGGATGGTATCCACATCCAAATGTTGCTGCATTTACGAGTATCATACCATAGTCTGCGTTACCTCCTTCGCCTTTATAATCGAATTTGGACCGACAGTACTTTTCCCAGAAGATGGCGGGAAGCTATCGTCATTCCTGTTCCGAAACCTGGAAAGGACAAACATCTCCCCTCTAGTTATCGCCTCATTTCTCTCACGAGTAGTGTATGTAAGGTTTTGGAGCGTATGGTGAATTGCCGTTTAGCCTGGTGGCTGGAGTACCGAAGTCTTTTAACACCTGCCCAATGCGGTTTCCGAAAGCGTCGTTCTGCCGTTGACCATCTTGTTGCTCTCTCCGCTTATATCATGAACAATTTTCTCAGGAAACGCCAAACTGTAGCAATATTTTTTGATCTGGAGAGGGCATACAATACCTGTTGGAGGACAGGCGTCCTCCACACACTGTTCTCTTGGGGCTTTCGAGGTCGGCTGCCCCTTTTTCTTCGTGAATTTATCGCAGAGCGCACATTTAAAGTGCGGGTGAACACTACTTTCTCCCAAGAAAACGGGGTACCCCAGGGCTCCGTGCTGAGTGTTGTACTGTTTGCCATTGCCATAAATCCAATTACGGATTTTCTCCTTCCTGATGTCTCGGGCTCTCTATTTCTGGACGATTTTGCGATCTACTACAGCTCTCAACGGACCAGCCTTCTTGAACGACGTCTTCAAGGATGTCTCAATCGCCTCCACTCTTGGAACATCGAAACCGGATTCCGCTTTTCTCCCAGTAACACCATTTGTGTCAATTTTTGGCGTCGTACAGAGTTTCTTCCGCCTTCCTTACATCTAGGCCCTGTCAACCTTCCGTTCGCGGACGTCGCTAAATTCTTGGGTCTTATGTTTGACAGAAAACTGTGCTGGTCCATGTTTCCTATCTTTCGACTCGCTGTCTGCGATCCCTCAACACCCTCCGTGTCCTGAATGGTACCTCCTGGGGAGCGGACCGAGTGGTCCTTCTCTGTCTCTATCTCGCCTTAGTGCGCTCGAAATTGGACTATGGAAGCATAGTTTACTCTTCTGCTCGGCCGACTATTCTTCGGCGTCTCGACTCTGTCCACCACCGTGGATAACGTTTAGTGTCTGGAGCTTTTTACGCCAGCCCTGTTGACAGCCTTTATGCTGAGACTGCTGAACCTCCGCTGTCCAATTGGCGAGCTGTCCTTCTGAGTCTTTATGCTAGCCATCTGTCTTCCATGCCTGCTACTCTGGCCCATGACATTTTTTTCGACGCCTTCTTGGATTTAGGGTATGCAGGCAGCCCTTCCTCCCTACTACCACTGGGAGTTCGCTTCCGTCAACTGCTACATTCTCTTTCCTTCCCCTTTCCTAAAACTTTCTTGACGACTTGGGGTACAGCACCGCCTTGGCGCCGGCCCCTTCGTCAGTTTCCCAAGGATGGTACCCCTTCTCTTGTTTATCGTCAGGAATTTGCTGCTCTATGTGCACAAATGAAGGATGCCATATTTATTTACACTGATGGCTCAAAAACATCGTTTGGTGTTGGCTACACCCAAAATCGATTTCGGCTTCCCGACCAGTGTTCGGTTTTTACTGCGGAGCTTTACGCTGTTCTCCAGGCTGTCCAATACATCCGTCGCCATCAGAGGATACAGTATGTTATCTGCTCAGATTCGCTCAGCTCTCTCCTCAGTCTCCAAGCTCTCTACCCTGTCCACCCTCTGGTCCACCGGATTCAGGAGTGCCTCCACTTGCTCCACTTGGGGGGCGTCTCAGTGGCGTTCCTCTGGATCCCAGGACATGTTGGTATCTGTGGAAATGAGGCGGCCGATATAGCGGCCAAGGCTTCAGTCTCTCTTCTTCAGCCCGCTATTCGCATGATTCCCTTCTCCGATGTACTGAGTGTTTTATGTCGTCGTGTTGCTCTTTTATGGCACACACATTGGTCGACACTTCCCAATAATAAATTGCAGGATGTGAAAGCTCTTCCCTGTGCTTGGACCTCTTCCTCCCGAACTCGTCGTTGGAAGGAGGTAATTTTAACTAGACTCCCGATAGGGCATTGTCTTTTTAGCCATCGACATCTTTTAAGTGGCGATCCTCCCCCACTCTGTCCCCACTGCTCTCAAATGTGGACGGTGAGACACCTTTTACTTGAGTGCCCCTATTTTACTCCGTTACGCGGTCGTCTACAGCTGTCGCCTGATCTATCTTCCATTTTAGCAGATGACACGCGCTCAGCCGATCTCGTTCTCGAGTTTATTAGTGTCAGTGAGATGACGTCAGTCATTTGAAGCTCTATTTGGGGACAAACAACCCCCCTTCCATAGTGGTTTTTTAAGCTTTCCTTCTGTTTTTAGTTTCCAACTTTTTGAGTTTCGCTCCCATTGTTGCTGGTTTCCAGTCTAGTATTTTTCGATTTTTGCCAAGTTACAGACTGGGCGCTAATGACCTTAGCAGTTTTGCGCCCTAAAACCATAACAAACAAAAAAAAAACCTGCAGTCGTACTCGTACATAGGGTAAGACGCAGAAACTGGGTGAACGTCTCCATCACAACAAAACTGTACTTGTTGCCACTCTTAGTGCATGGAATCAGCCTTAAATACTGCGCAGACAATTTGTCTGTTGGTGTATCTTCCTGACTAGATTGTAACAGGCCACGATGACAATTGGGATTGTGCTTATTAGACTGACAGTCCGACATACGTTGCCTAACTTTCTCTGGTCTGTATGAATGAATGGCCAAGTAAAGTCATTTTTAACCTTCATGATGGTCTTAAAACTATCCAAATAACCACATACAAGTAGCAATGAAATAAATACAACCAGTAGTATTTTATATGGAGACAAATCCTTAACTTTCCATATAGCAGATAAAATATCGTAGGAAATGATACTCAGCTACTCACTTCCCACTAAGGAAGCTCTCTTGAGTGCTTGACCCACTCTTGCTGCCCTTTCAAATTCCTGCTCAGTGATGGAATCTCACTGTACTTACATTGTAGATTATAACCCGACTGCATTATTCCAGTGGATTTCTCATCCCCACTAAACATATGGTTCTATGCATCGTTCAGAAGGGTGGTAGAATCCTTAACGTATTTAACAGCAAAGTGAAAATCTGAAATTCGAACAGGGCAGCGTGCTATCCTGCCGGTACCCAACTTAGTGCATAATAGTCTATTTCTAATAGGAAATGTCGATGCTCTAAACAGAAGTCTCTTTATGGCAAATAAAATTGCCAGTGCTTCAAAACTGTGTATGGAGTAATTAACCTTGGCGAAAGAGTGAGTTCTTGATGCATATGTGACCGGCTGACAGTCCCCATCAGATTCTTGTAACAGGATGGAAGCAACTCCATGATGGAAGGCATCAGTCTGGAGAATAAACTGATGCTGAAGATCCAGAATGGCTATCACGACTGCATTCTTGAGAGTGTCAAAAGCTGACTGCTGTGTATTCGATTGCTGAAGTAGCTCCCTCTTACAATGAAGTTGGTTTAAGGGGTTGATAGCTACGCAAAGTTTGGAATGAACTTTCTGAAACAGTTGATCTTTACAACAAAGAATCCAACTCCCTTCTTATCCTGGGCGAGGCAGAGAATTATAAATGGTCTTAGTATGCATGTTATCAGTTTTAACACCATTTGCTGAAACTAGATGAACCAGAAAATAAATCTTGGCATGGGCTGAACTGACCTTAGTAGGTTTCAGTGCTAATCCCACTTCCTTAAAATGGGACGGCAGTTGCCTAAGATATTGGTGCTCACCAAAGGTATTGCCCTAAACAAACACATCATCATTTCATTTCTGTACACAACAACACTTCAGTTCTCCCAAGACAGAATCTAGAAGATGTGATAAGACTGCTGCACAAGTTGACAATTTATGACAAGTTGACTGTAGAACTCAGACAAGTTCCAGTCCACGCAATAGTCATTCAGAAGCTTAAATTCTTCAGATAAATGTATTTGGTTGTAAGGTTGCCTTAGATCCTAAATCATGAAGTAGCGCACTCCAGCAAAACAAGTAAAGCACATGTGAAGACCAGTCAAGGTCATCGACTCCAAAACTAGATATTTCGTTGAGGCGTATGGAGAGGTAGAAGATCTAATGACACCCTCCACGAGCAATTTATCAATACTGTATCCAGAATGAGATTTCTACTCTGCAGAGGAGTGTGCGCTGATATGAAACTTCCTGGCAGATTAAAACTGTGTGCCCAACCGAGACTCGAACTCGGGACCTTTGCCTTTCACGGGCAAGTGCTCTACCATCTGAGCTACCGAAGCACGAGTCACGCCCGGTACTCACAGCTTTACTTCTGCCAGTACCTCGTCTCCTACCTTCCAAACTTTACAGAAGCTCTCCTGCGAACCTTGCAGAACTGCATCGGTAGCTCAGATGGTAGAGCACCTGCCCGCGAAAGGCAAGGTCCCGAGTTCGAGTCTCGGTCGGTCACACAGTTTTAATCTGCCAGGAAGTTTCATATCAATACTGTACTTTAACTCATGCGTTTCTGGCATCGATAATAGATAACGAGCATGACACACTGCAACCACGTCGATGAGTTTGATTTGATTCGACTTTACAGATTACACTCAGTTCTTTTTTTTCCAGTCTTTGATCACAATATCTGTACTTTTGACGATGACCCGTTTCAGTCAGTAATGACAATCCTCAGACCTCAGTACTGATTTTCTGCTTCAGTTTACAGAGCCTTTTGACTCTTTCGTAAACCAGACATGGCACTAGTTTCACCAGCTGCGACATATTCGCGTATATGAACAGTGATCCAATACTGTCAAATGTTTTTTATTCCAGTCTTTGATTACAATATCAGTTCTTTTGGCGATGACCGGTTTCAGTCAGTAATGACCCTCCTCAGATCTCAGTATTGATTTTCTGCTTCATTTGATAATATTGGATCACTGTTCATATAAGTGACTATGTCGCAGCTGGTGAATCTAGGGCCATGTCTGGCTTACGACAGAGTCAAAAGGCTCTGTAAACTGAAGCAGAAAATCTGTACTGAGGTCTGAGGATAGTCATTACTGACTGAAACCTGTCATCGTC
This sequence comes from Schistocerca americana, assembly GCF_021461395.2. Lineage (NCBI taxonomy): Eukaryota > Metazoa > Arthropoda > Insecta > Orthoptera > Acrididae > Schistocerca > Schistocerca americana. The sequence goes on from NC_060122.1 coordinate 674,382,984, forward strand.
AAAAGAATTGATGTTGGGATCAAAGACTGGAATAAAAAACATTTGAGAGTATTGGGTTACTGTTCATATACGTGATTATGTCGCAGCTGGGTTACACTCAATCGTTTAATCAAAACATTCAGAAATTCATTTAACAAATTTAATTAGTATAGAACTTCACCTTCTTCCAAAGATCATACATCAGTTTTGAATTCAACTTGAGGAATTTGCACATGTCTACATAACACATAGCCCTTCCACACATGAAATTTAATGAAAACTTGTTTCAGGAGTAGTCTAATACACAACCAATTTTGTCTATGAATTCGCATTCAAATCGGAAGTCGCTAGAAAATTGTTCAGGAAAACAGCTTTTAACAGTCCATAAGAATTGCTGAATTTTTAAACTAACTCGTGTTTCCTCCAAGCTTAATTACAAAGAGAGACTTGGTAAAGCGATTTAGAGTGTTCTGTGTTAAAGGAGCACGAATATGATTGTATACCATAAATTTTGATGTGGAAGGCGGAACGATGATAGAGGCAGCTGGTTCCCTACTTTTCTGTCAGTCTTTTAAAAAGGGGCATATTCGCCTTTTATGTGCTGTGACAGGAACATTTTTTCGTTTGTGTAGTAACATTTTACTCTTCCAAAATACAGTTAAAGAAACGTGTCGTGAAATCCTTGCTATCAGTAAGATGAAACGTTTTAAAACTCCCCTACACTCTTTCCCTCGTTTAACTCTAAGGTAAACCAACATATGCTCGGTGATTGGTCAGAGAATCCAGGAAACGGCGAATGTTTCTCTTACGCAGTGGAAACACGTCCAGCTTGCGTATTAAGTGTACTGTTGTTACATCAATACGACCGAAAGTCTGAGAGACTCTAAAATCTAAATTCTTAAAAGCCTTCAAATTTTTCCTGATCACTATATTTATATCGAAAAAATCAATAACCAGTTGCATAAAAGAAACGGTTTCTGGCACTTAGTTCCCTTCCTTAGAAGGCTACCGCATGATTTGCGAGTGTCAACAGTAAGATGCATACAGACAACAGTTGTTGTCTTATGGTTCATAGTACCTGTACAAAAATGAAATAAAGAAGCCATACCATTTTTGTACAGGCAATATGAACCACATGAGAAAGGCATTTTGCTGTATGCATCTTATTGCTGACACTCCCAAGTAATGCGATAGACTTCTGAAGAAGGACACCAACTGCCTGGAACCGATTAAGAAATTATATTTGTTTTATGCAGCTGGTTATTGATTATTTCTATGCGAATACAGTATAGTGATCACCAAAAACTTGAAGACTGTAAGACTTTACATTTTAGAGTCTTTTAGAGCTGCATTCGTACTGATGTAACAGCAGTACACCTAATACTCAAGTTGGAAGTATTTCCAGTGAGTAATGAAATCCATTCACCTAATACTCAAGTTGGAAGTATTTCCAGTGAGTAATGAAATCCATTCACTGTGTCCTGGACTCTCTGACCAGTCATCGAGCGTATGTTTGTTTACATTAGGGTCAACCGACGAGAAGAGTCTAGGGAAAATTTAAAAGGTTTCGTCCTACTGATAAGGATTTTACTGTACGTTTCTTTAGCTACATGTTGGAAGAGTAAAATGTTATTAAACAGGCGGAAAAATGCTCCTGTCGCACTACATAAAAGGTGAATATGCCCCTTTTTAAAAGACTGACAGAAAACTGGGAAACCAGCTGCCTTAATCTTCGTTCCACCTTCAACATCAAAAATTATGGCTTGCAGTCATAATCGCACTCCTTTAACACGTAACATACTAAATTGCATCACCAAATCTCTCTTTGCAGTTAAGCTTTTATTCTCAGCATCTTCCTCTTTTTGCCATTATCTATATACGTCTGTCGCCCACTATCTCCTTTTTCTCCTACTGCTTTACAGTATATCCATCCGCCACTGTCTCCTCTCCCACACTATATCCTTTTATCTTTCTTTCCCCGTCATTGTCTCTATCACACCTCGGCAGCTCATAATTTCTTGTCCTATATCAACTTGTTTATTATTTGGGTCCAAAATTCGCCATCCCCTATACCTACGTTTTTAGTTCTCTGCTCTGGGAGATTTCAGATCCTCCCAAGCCTATGTACAGTCACCTGTATTTTTCATTTCGACTGTCTCCTCTCTATTTCGCTCCCACTCCTGTCTCGATCCATCCGTCTATCACGGACCATACTCTCACTCACCATCAACATCTCCTCTCAGTGTGGCTCTCACTGCTATTGTTTTCATCCATGTCTCATTCCCTTCCTCTTTCTCTCTCCCATCATCGCTGTCTCCTCTCTCTTTCCCTGATCAGGAATGAGGACTGAGGTAGCTGGTTCCTACATTTCTCTCAGAGTCTTTTTTGCGCTCCGACAGCAGCATCTTCCTCTGCTTCCCTTCCTTTCCCTGCTACAGTAGGGTATGCTGCTTATATAAAAAGAATTCTATAGGTCAGCAAAGTTTCGACAGTTTATTTATATACTTGTACTTCTGACAAATTCATACTCGTATACTTTGACACATATAAATAATAAATAAGTACGCATAATATAAGGTTAAAACAAATGCTTTTGCCTTACATTTTTTCTGAATACTTTGCTCATCGACTGCAATTCGTCGAAAAGTCTGACATATGATTTACATCTTATAAGAGTAAAAATGTTATTAAAACAGTTCATTCAACATATACAATTTATGCCAATAACTTTAAGTCTTTTCGGTCATATAAAGAGCCTTTTTAGCCTATTTTTTCACTGTGGGGCGCATTTGTATGGGTGAGGGGTGCCCATTATACAGGGACAATTCGTCTAAAAAATTTGTTGGTGAGAAAACGCTGCCTAAAAGTATAGTTTGGTGACCTCGGAAGCCTTGCGATGATTCTAGAATCCTTTGCCATGTACGCACTAAGTGAGTTAAAACTACATTTCTGCCTGAAACTGGATAGGCCTATAATGTGTATTTCTTCGCGGTTAAGTATGATAATTTTGAGCCTCTGGATCTTTGGAATGGATAATGACATCAAAAAACGGTTTCAAAGTTCCCAGAGAACATCATATTAATAACATATGACACGAATTTCGACAATTTTCCGTAAACAGAAATGATATAAATGGCTATCCCCACAGCTGAATTTTAGTACCCAAAATTCTTGGTTTTTCGGGTCTAGGATCAGATCTGCACGCAGGGGGAGGGGAACTACAGGGGACCGGTGTCCTCCCATGAAATGTTTGTGCTTGTACTAGATAAAATGGAAATTTTCTAGTACCAAAATGCTTTCTTAATATTATTCATTCTTTGTTATGACTGAAAGTAAAGTGAAAGGAGTTTCAGTTCTAAATAAGTTGATGAAAAACAGCAGAGTAAGTTTCATAAGCCTGAATGAGGCTTCAACTCTTGTAAAGCAGAGTAGGCAGTGAACAGTTTCATAACATTGCTAAACATGTATTTGCATAAAGATTTCCATGTAGTTGAAAATAGATCACCTAAAGACAGGTTTGAGCTAATTAGCTTTCTTTGTCCCCAGCAGCGATCTGAGGTGCCTTGTCACGGTTAGCGCGGCTCCCCCCGTCGGAGGTCAGAGTCCTCCCTCGAGCAGGGGTGTGTGTGTCGTCCTTAGCGTGAGTTTGATTAAGTAAGATTAAGTAGTGTGTAAGCCTAGGGATCGATGACCTCAGCAATTTGGTCCTATAGGAATTTCCACAGCTTTCGTCGGTTATTTAGTTATCTGCGGCCCACGGTGTAGAAATGGCTAAACACCGATTTTTGCGGGTTTCATTATACATACGATAACTTTGAACCCTTGGGGCTCGGTAACGGAAAATGATGTAGAAAAAAGTTTGAAAGTATCCCGAGAATATCATATTAAGAACACATGGGAAAAAGTTAGACGAGCTGCTAGGAATAGAATGTATAGAACCAGCCATCCTTAGAATTACTATTTTAGGTACCCAAAATTCATGGTTTTTGGGTGTTTCTCAGGAACTACCCATCAACAAAAGGTGCTTTATAAGCTGCCTAAAGTTAACTCTGCACTGAGACCCTGTGAGGCCATCTGAAGAGTTTCTTGACTGAGAAGTAGCGGTAATGGTCACGAGAACTGACAACGGGTGGGGGAGCAGGTTCAAAATCAAATGGCTCTGAGCACTATAGGACTTAACATCTGTGGTCATCAGTCCCCTAGAACTTAGAACTACTTAAACCTAACCAACCTAAGGACATTACACACATCCATGCCCGAGGCAGGATTCGAACCTGCGACCGCAGCGGTCGCGCGGTTCCAGACTCCAGCGCCTAGAGCCGCTCGGCCACTCCGGCCAGCGGGGGAGCAGGGTGCTGACCACATCACATGCCCTCTCATATCCACATCCAGGCTGAGAATGACATGGGGGGCGGTCGGTACCGCTGGGCCATCAGTGACCTGCACGGACGGAGCTAATGGAAAAGAACCAACCGATTTGCTCAATTTGCCCGGACAGGAGAATGTATGTAATATTTAAATCTTGACCCTGTACTGTACCTGTACTGTAGGATAGCTACAGCATGCCTTTTCTTCCGATAGGTATACAAGTGGTCGGTAGGGGGAAGAGGGGAGGTCACAAAGAAGCCACCTTTCAGTTTGGCATACGTGAATATACAATTTCGCCTTCAAACAATATTACATTTCGGTAATAGTTCCAAAGTGCTAGCCGTCATTTCCCTGCTAGGTGACAGTTATAATTATGCTCAGAACATACTTTTGAGAATATTTTCAATTTATATTTACCTGAAAGCAGCAAAAATTGGTAACATGATGAAACAAACTGGAAACTGTTGAATACGTTGAAATCACATAAATCCACTATGACGGTACTTAATATTTGTATCATCTCAGCGGAGAGCGAGGGGAATGAAGTTGGTTGGTCGGTTTAAAGGAGGGAGGGGGGGGGGGGGAGGGACTAAACAGCGAGGTCATCGGTCCCCTGTTTCCGGTAAAATAATTACGCGATGGAAAGAAGAAAAGAAAGGAGACGTACAGCACAATAACAGGAGAAAGGAAGAACCAGAAAAACGACAGAAGGACAACCAACTCTGCTACGGACCAAACAGAAAAAGGAAACCACAGACAGAAGCAAGAAACAGGTAGAAGGGATAAAAGCAAGAGAGCAGATGACCACGGCTGGCCGACCACGAGAATAAAAAGGGAAAGCCGGCCACTCTGTGACACATTAAAACATCCAGCCTAAAAGCATTAGAGTAGAGAACACAAAGGGACAGCCGGCCGGGGTGGCCATGCTGCTCTAGGCGCTTCAGTCTGGAACCGCGCGATCGCTACGGTCCCAGGTTCGAATCCTGCCTCGGGCATGGATGGGTGTGATGTTCTTAGTTAGGTTTAAGTAGTTCTAAGTTCTAGGGGACTGATGCCCTCAGATGTTAAGTCCCATAGTGCTCAGAGCCATTTGAACAAAGGGACAAACGACATGCACAAAAAGTTACATAGAATCATAAAACCCACTGTCACATATAAAAGGTAAAACTAAATTAGCCGATGAGGCGTTGTCAGCTAAAATTAATGGTAACGAGTTTGGTAACTGATGAGTCCGTCACAGGGCAGACAAAGGCTCAACAACATATGGGCCATTGTCAGCCTGGCGCCGCACAAACACTGAGGTGGGTCATCATGGCTCAGGAGGTAGCCATGTGTCACCCAAGCGTGGCCAATGTGGAGCTGACAGAGAACCACAGAGTCCCTGCGAGAAGCTCCCGTGGAGGTCTTCCACATATTCGTAGTCTTCTTAATGGCACAGAGTTTGTTGTGCATACTGCCATTCCGTCTCCCAAAGCTGCAAAACTTTTCGGCGTAGTACTGAACTCAGGTCAGTTGCAAAGAAGCCGATCTCTTGGCCAGCCTGTTGGCAAGTTCGTTTTCTGGGGTTCCAACGTGACCTGGGGTCAAACACCACTGAATGACTGGACCATTCCAGAGCATAGATGGACGACTGGATGATCGCTACCAAAGAATGACGAGGGTAGCACTGGTCGATAGCTTGCAGGATGCTCAAGGAGTCTGTATACAGAAGAAACGACTCCCTAGGGCATGAAAGGGAGCAGAGCACGAGATATAGCCACCAGCTTGGCAGTGAAAACACTGCAGCCATCGGGCAGGGAATACTTTTCAATATGTCCTAGATGGACATACGCGAAGCCGATGTGATCATAGCCATCGAGCCGTCAGTGTAAAACACTTCATGGCCTCGGTACACGTCAAGAATCGAGGGGAAGTGACAGCGGATAGCCACGGGGTTAACTGAGTCCTTAGGCGCATGCGAAAGGTCCAGGCGAAGCTGCAGCCTAAGTGTACACCATGGATGTGTATGTGAATGGACCTCAAGTATAGGTGGTAAAGGCAAGGACTCCAGTGCCGAAAAAACGGATCGGACACAAACTGCAATTGGAAGCCCTGACCTGGGCCTTCAATGCAGGAGATTAACCGCCGTGGGTGGGAAAAGGAGACGGTAATTCGGATGTGCAGGAGAACTATGAACGTGTGCAACGTAACTGGCCAGCAGCTGTACACGCCTAACCTGCAGTGGAGGGACTCCAGCTTCCACCAGGACGCTGGTCATCAGACTCGTCCTAAAAGCTCCTGTCGCTAGATGAACGACACAGTGGTGCACTGGATCGAGTAAACGCAATCTGAGGGCGCCAGCGAACCAAAAACCAGACTCCCATGGTCAAGGAGCGATTGAAAAAGGGCTCTGTAGAGCTACAGCAGCGTAGAGCTACCTGCACCCCAGTTGGTGTTGCTCAGCGGATGGCATTGAGGTGCTGCCAGCACTTCCACTTAAGCTGACGAAGGTGAGGAAGCCAAGTCAATTGAGCGTCGAAAACCAATCGTAAAAATCGATATGTCTCCACTACAGTGAGTGGATCGTCATTAAGGAAAAGTTCTGGTTCTGGATGAACGGTACGACGCCGACAGAAGTGCATAGCACACGACACTGCGGCCGAAAACTGGAAACCGAGGGGCTAGAGCCCATGACTGCACCTTGTGGACGGCTCCCTGTAGGCGCTGCTCAGCTACACCAGTACTGGTGGAGCAGTACGAAATGCAGAAGTCGTCTGCATACAGAGAAGGTGAGACAGACAGCCCTACAGCTGCTGCTAGACCATTAATGGCCACTAAAAATAGAGAGACACTCAATACAGTGTCCTGTGGGACACCACTCTCCTGGATCTGTGGTGAACTATGGGAGGCACCAACTTGGACACGAAAAGTATGAAGCGATAGGAAATTTTCGATAAAAATCGGGAGCGGGCATTGGGGACCCCACTCGTATAATGTGGCAAGGATACTATGTCGCAAAGTCGTGTCATACGCTTTTTGTAAATCCAAAAAGACGGCAACCAGGTGTTGGATTCTGGAAAAGGCTGTTCGGATGGCAGACTCAATGGTAGAGCGACCCTGGAAGAAGCCACCCTGACATGGAGCCAGTAGTCCACGAGACTCCAAGATCCAACCCAATCGCTGACACACCCAGATTACAAAGAATGTAGGTGAGGCTGATGGGCCGATAGCTATCCACATTAAGCAAGTTTTTACCCGAATGATGGTGCTCTCCCGCCATTGCGATGGAAAGACTCCATCGTATCAGATCTGGTTGAAGATGATGAGGAGATGTCACTTGTAGTCAGATGAGAGATCTTTAATCATCTGACTGTGGATCCGATCTGGCCCAGGAGCAGTGTCGGGGCAATGTGCACGGGGCTATGAGGAGCTCCCACTCTGTAAATGGTGCGTTACAGGATTCACTGTGGTGTTTACTGAACGAGAGGACTTTCCACTCCAGCTGCCGTTTGAGAGTGTGAAAGGCAGGGGGGTAATTCTCTGACACAGAGACTGGAGCATAGTGCTCAGCGAAATGCTCGACAATCGCGATTGCGTCGGTAGATAACACGCCATTTATGTTAACACAGGAATACCAGTTGTGGCCTGGTACCTGAAAAAACGTTTGATCCTTTCCCAGACTTGAAATGTGACGTATGTCACTCAATGGCCGACACGAATCCCTCCCAACACTCCTGCTTCCATTGTTCGATAAGTAGGTGAACGCAGGCACAAAGCCGTTTAAAGTCTATGAGGTGCTCCAAGTTAGGGTGCTGCTTATGCCGGTGTAGAGCTTTCTGACGCTCCTTAATTGCTTCAGCGACTTCCGGCTACCACCAAGGGACTGCCTTTCGCTGTAAGCACCCTAAAGAGCGAGGGATCGCCTTTTCTGCCACAGAAAGTTTTGTTCTAGGCACCTGCTCAACCAAGACATCAATATTCCCGTATGGGGGAGATTCAACGGTGACAGCAGAGGTGAAAGTTTCCCAGTCCGCCTTGTTTAAAGCCCATCTGGGCAGGCGTCTGTGGTCCTGACACCTGGGCAGTGACAGGAAGATGGGGAAGTGGTCACTACCACACAGGTCGTCATGTGCTCTCCAGTGGATACATGGGAGAAGTCCTGGGTTTGCAGATTGATAAATCAATGGCTGAGTAACAACAATGAGCCATACTGAAATGTGTGGCGGCCCCATTACTTAAGAGGCAGAGGTCGAACTGAGACAGTAAAGTTTCAACATCTCTGTCTCGACCAGTAAGCATAGTGCCACTTCGCAAGAGATTATGGGCATTAAAATCTCCTTAAAGTAGTAAATGCTTAGGGAGTTGATCAGTCAGCGCAGCCAATATGTTCAGGGGTATCGCACCATCTGGAGGGAGATATACATCACAGGCAGTTATTTCCTGCGTCGTCCTTATTTTGACAGCCTGCAGCTTCAAGAGGGGTTTGAAGGGGCACAGTTTCACGAAAAAATGGCTGACATCGAAATAAGTGTCCAAGGAATAGAAAAGCAACTGGAATCAATCAACAGAGGAAAGTCCACTGGACCTGACGGGATACAAATTCGATTCTACACAGAGTACGCGAAAGAACTTGACCCCCTTTTAACAGCCGTGTACCGCAAGTCTCTAGAGGAACGAAAGATTCCAAATGATTGGAAAAGAGCACAGGTAGCCCAGTCTTCAAGAAGGGTCGTCGAGCAGATGCGCAAAACTATAGACCTATATCTCTGACGTCGATCTGTTGTAGAATTTTAGAACATGGTTTTTGCTCGCGTATCATGTCGTTTTTGAAACCCAGATTCTACTCTGTAGGAATCAACAAGGATTCCGGAAACAGCGATCGTGTGAGACCCAACTCGCTTTATTTGTTCATGAGACCCAGAAAATATTAGATACAGGCTCCCAGGTAGATGCCATTTTCCTTGACTTCCAGAAGGCGTTCGATACAGTTCCGCACTGTCGCCTGATAAACAAAGTAAGAGCTACGGAATATCAGACCAGCCGTGAGGCTGGATTGAAGAGTTTTTAGCAAACAGAACACAGCATCCAGAATGAGATTTTCACTCTGCAGCGGAGTGTGCACTGATATGAAATTTCCTGACAGATTAAAAATGCGTGCCCGACCGAGACTCGAACTCGGGACCTTTGCCTTTCGCGTGCAAATGCTCTACCATCTTTTTTTTTAACAGACACACACACCCATGCCCGAGGGAGAACTCGAACATCCGCCGGAATCAGTCGCACAGTGTTGGGGAGCAGTTGGGTGCAAAAATTTTATTGTGCATTTATCTTATCCATGCGTCATAAAGAACCGGTAACAGCGCAGTACCATCGAGCTTGCGATATCTATGTCTGAACATGTTAAAGATACGGTCGTGATGGCAGCATTTCAACCTGAAACACATTTCTGAACGAAAACTATATGGTGCCTGTCTATTGCGTAGTCTTGTTTCATACCACTAAGAGACCTAAAGGTCTCATCATCTAAAGCGTCGAACATAAAATATCACCTCTTTGTATGGGGAATAGAATCATGACACAGTGGTAAATATGAACGAATGTGAGAAGCTGAAGAAAATTAAGCGAAATTGTGAAAGAAAAATCTCATCGACCGTGACAGGATTCGAACCTGCAATCTTCGGTCCGACGTCCGACGCCTTATCCGTTTTTTTTACCATCTTTTTTATTTGGATCTAGCATCGCTGAAACAAAAGTAGGATAGACGGGTCTCGAACCAGGGTCGCCTAGACGAGAGTCTAGCTCGCTTGCCACTTTATTTTTTTATTATTTTTATTTTTTTATTTTTTTTATCCAATGTCAGGCTTACCACCTTTGCTGACATACATTTTGTTGTACTATCGCATAAATAGTGCCTACAAAGTTCATATGTTGACAAATAGTGGCTAATTAGAAAATTAATTAATTAAGGAAATGAATAAAATTGAAAATGCCCAAATGAAAGACACGAAGACATTGCGGATAGTACAAATACAAAAGAAACATGCTCCTGTAGCAATGAAATGAAATTAGTGTCGGGGACGACACCTGCTCACGACCCGACGTTCGATAGAGCAAGAGAGCCATCTATCGACTCGTTCTCCAGACGTTGGTGTAAGACTGGGTCGTCTTCTCGAAATTAAACTAAGGGTCCGTAAGTGTGCTCGATGTCTATCTCGGCTTCTTCGTCTATCTCATCTCTCACCCGTCACACCCCATCTGGCCGGCGGGTCGGTAAATGTAAGTCGCAAGTAATTAGCGAAGTCTTGCCTATATTTCTTATGCTGTTGCAGCTTCGTGTGTCTATCTAGGAGAAAATGCCAAAAATCAATTTTGTCCTTTTCCGATTCGTTGTACACGTAGCCCACCACCATTCCGCGCACCCATGTCACTGCATTGGTTTTTTGGACCGGGAAATAAGATTCTTGGGGGAAAAAAGTGTGTCTGATGAAATTGTGTGAGGGGCGGAGCGTAACAGGAACGCCAATATCTGCTGTGCCAAGTGTCACACTGGAGCCGTCCCACTACATGCTAAACGATGTTCATCAGTGTCCACTGTTGCGCAGCCTAAACATAGTGGAGCGTCTGCCAAATGAATCGCGTGCCGCCGTGGATTCGTTGCGAACTTCCTATTTACCACCACATACCATGTTGAGCGTACCGACGTTGGGAGGTAAACGTTCCGTATGACGCGCCATATCTGTCGCCAGTTCTTGTCTGGGTACTTCTTTTCCAGGGTATTCCTGGGGCACCGGCGCAGTAAGAGTTGGTATACGTCTCGTGTCGTCGGTAGTCGTGTTGTTGGGAAGGAATCTCTGACATAGCTAAGCTCCAAAAAAAATGACTTGAAATGTGACAGCTTCGGTGAAATATGGCCCACATTGACTGGGGGCAGCATTGAAGTGGGCGCTAGTACATCGGCCAATGCACCCGAGATATTGCGGAATTGACCGCGCCACTGTCGGAAAATCGTACTGACGAATAACGCCCGTGCCTTTTCATATACGTTCACTAGACCAAGTCCACCCTCTCCAGGTGGTAGCGTAAGCGTTGTGTATCGGATCTTAAACAGGAGTCCCACACTCACGTAGGTTCCGAAAGTTGCTTGTATCCGTGATGCCATTGTGCGCGTTAAAGGCAGGACATGCGCTACGTGAGTGAGTCTCGGTGCTAGGTATACGTTAACATAGGTCACCCTCTGAATCATATCCAACGCTTTTAATTTCTGTAACAGCGCCATTGTCCGCATCAGCTTCAATATGCGTCGGTAGTTAGCCGCTGCTGTCCGCTGCACATCCGTGTGGAACGTAATACCTAGGCATTTTATGGTCTTAACTAAGATGAGCAGGCCTTCCTCCCCCGGTTGTAATCCTCGACCGACATTCATGCAGCGTGATTTTTGTAGATTAAGCACGCTTCCTGCCGCCATCCCGTATCGCTGTATCCATGCCAACGCCGTACGTACTTCTTCGCCTGTCCGTGCCACCAGCATCACATCGTCAGCATAAGCGCGGCAATGAAAGGTCAGTTGTGGCAACGGCACTCCCTCCAACCGTCTTCGGAGACCATATAGACAGGGTTCCAAAGCGCATACAAAAATATCGAAAGGGGGCAACCTTGACGAACTGACCTTGAAATAACAATGTAGTCAGTGCCCCGCCCATTCACCGAGACCTTTGATCGTACGCCGTGTAACAGTCGCATGATCACTAGGATGAAGGCCTGTGGGATTCCCAATCTGCCAATCACCGCATGCAAAAAGGTATGATCCACTCTGTCGAACGCATGATCGAAGTCAATAGCGACGAGTGCCCCACGCACTCGGCATGCCGCTGCTAATGCGATGATATCACGGTAGTCACCGAGCGCCGTATGTACGTTACTCTTGCCGCCGAGGCAAGTTTGATCTATGAGGAGTCTATCAGAAAGTGAAGACCGCAGGCGAGCCCCAAGGATGCGCGCGAAAATCTTATAGTCGCAGTTCAAGGGAGTGAGTGATCTATAATCTCCTGGATTTCTGACACCGCGTGGTTTGGGTATTGGGATGATGATACCCTCCGTGAATTCGGCAGGTATCTCAGTCTGCGGTAACAGGAGTTCGTTGTACATGTGAATCCAGGTCCGTCCCATGAGGTATGCAAAGGCGCGGTAAAATTCAATTGGGAAGCCGTCCTGTCCTGGGGACTTGTTCGGAGCCCCCCTGGCAATTGCGTCTGTCAGCTCGTCCTCTGTTATCGCTGTGGTGAAAGTCTCTGCATCCAGTGGTGGTCCTCTATCTGGCATTTCCGAGATGACATCATGTAGTGCCTCGTGGTTCACATGTACAGGTCCATATAACTGGCGGAAATAGTCGGTAAACACATGCGCAATATCACGCTGGTTCACAACTTGCTGGCCAGTTTCAGAGATTTGTTCCCTGATCAATGTCCTGCGTCGTCGTTGGCGTTCACGTTCTACGTGGTGCATGGAGGGGCTTTCGGCAGCAACTGTGTCCGCCAATCTCGCCCGGACCATTATACCTTCCATTCTAAGTCTCGTCAGCTGTAATAACTTGGCTTTTATCCTGCGCGTGGCCGTGTGCCTTTCCGGCGATGGTTGTTGGGTCATCAGCTCCCTCAGGGCTGTAAAATAAAAATCAGCCGTCGTGAGGTTCCACTGCGATTTGTCCTGCCCGTATCGTATCAACGTTCTCCGTGACGTTGGTTTTGCGCATGTAGTCCACCACTGGAGAACCGAGGTGTATGCTCGTTGGCGGCGAACGCAGGTCTCCCAGGCCGCCTCTATCGGCCGGTGACATTCAGTGTCACGTAAAAGTGCACAATTCATTTTCCAGTGACCCTTACTACGCCATATCTTCTGACGCGTTAGTGAAATCGTACAGACGTACGCCATATAATCCGTAAAAGCCGCTGGCAAGATTTCGGTATCCAGTATCGCCGTCCGTAGAGCTCGTGTCACTTACACTCTATCAAGTCTACTCGCCGAGTGTCCCGTGACAAACGTATAACCCGGTCTGCCACCATGCTGCAGTTCCCAGGTATCCAGAAGCGCCATTTCGGTAATCAAAGCACGCAGTTCCATGCATGGCACATAATGAGGTACTTGGTCCTTTTTGTCGACGACACAATTAAAGTCGCCGCCCACTATATAGTTATCATAGCGTCCAGCGAACAACGGTGCTATCTCTTCGGTGTAAAAAGTCGCCCTTTCTCTTCGTTTTGTGGAGCCAGATGGTGCGCATAAATTGATGAAACGAACGCCGTCGACAGTGATCGCTATGCCACGTGCCAAAGGGAGAGACCTGACGTCCTCCACTCCTATTCCTTGCCGGGTGAGAATCGCCACACCGCATCCACTTTCATCGTGCACTGAATAATGTGCCTCGTAACCGTAGAACTCTGGCGGCGATGTGAAACGCACTTCTTGTAGGAGTACAATATCCACGTCCGCAGCGCGTAACATATCTTTCAGCATTTGAATTTTAAGCGGTGTCCGTATGCCATTAATGTTTATCGTGGCAATGCGGTACGCCTGGCTTGTGTTCATCAGTTGTAGGGCGGTGTCATTAAGCGTCTACCTGCACCCCCGGCGCTCCCCAACACAATAAGTTATTCAACATTTCCCGACCCCTCCCGGCCTCTGGCCAGGACTATCCTCAATCGTCGCGTTCGTATTTTCATCCTGTTCCTGTTGGTCCATTTCTTGCGCCCAGTTCCCCAGCATATTTCCGGAACTGGTCGAAGGATGGGAGGCAACGTTGTCATCGCTCTGGACAGTTGTCATGTCTACTTCCGCCTTCCGGTCACGAGAAGGAGAGTTCAAGTTATCGTCGCTGTGTAGTTCCTGCATCGTCATCTCGGTATCTGTTGAATCCACTGGTCTCAGGTCGATACTGTCGTTGTCGTCCACTGTCCCCTCGGGACTATGGCTATCGTCAGCAGAAATCAGTCGACGCTTCTTTCGTCTCTTCGGCGAACGCTGTTTCCGTTGCCTTGCTTCCGCATCGGCTGTTTGGGTTGCGTATCCTCCGTCTTGGGTCTGGCCTATCACGCTCTGGCAGCCACCACGGATGAGCCTGGAGCGGCCGTCAGCTGCATCTCTTGTGTGGTGTCCTGTGTCTGCTGTGGTGGAACCGGTGGTCGGAGTTCCAGTCCGTTGGTGTCCACGTTCTCTATAGGGGGCAGCTGCTGGTGCCCATCGGAAATCTCCCTCACGTCGCCTCTCAGGGCGTCCACAAAGGTTAACGGAAAGACAGTCGTCTGTTGTAGCGCCTGAACGTCATCCCGTGGAGTTTGCACTAAACGTCGCTGGAGGCATTCCGAGCGGACGTGACCTTCTTTCCCGCACCCCGAGCAAGTGCGAGGTTGCCCATCATAGATTATAATCGCTCGACAACCTCCTATGTACAAATAAGAGGGGACGTGCTTTCGCAGTTCTATCCATATTTGTCTCACCCCATTTACAACGGGGTACGTGGTAAAACTCGTCCATTTTTCAGCCACATGGGATAGAACTGTACCGTATGGTCGAAAGGCGTCGGTAACAAGTTCAGACGGGACCTCAAACGGAAGTTCGAAGACTCGTATAGTGCGGATCCCCATTCCCGCGTGATCGACTGTAACCGCACCAACATTCCCGTCGGCATGACAGAAACGATACCCGTTCGGTGATCGTTGTAGAAGTCTTTCGCAAGCAGCCTCGTCAACAAGCTTGACATAGACGACGCTTGAAACGAGCGATAAATTGATTCCCACGATTTCCTGTGGATCGATTTTTTCCTCTTCTTTGAAGAAACGTTCAATCTCGTGTGCCTTTGGTCGTGTATAGTCGTTCGCAAAGCTGAACTTCAAAGTCGTTTTCTGTAGGGGTGTGCCATCTCGTTCTAGACTCACAACACCGCACGCGCGAGGCTGCTCCGGCGTAAACAAACAGGTGCGCGTACCACAGCGCGGCCGGCAGGCAACACGGTCCGCAGTGTGTCACTGCCGAAGGCAGACTGCCATCTGAGCTACCGAAGCACGACTCACGCCCGGTGCTCACAGCTTTACTTCTGCCAGTACCTCGTCTCCTACCTTCCAAACTTTATAGAAGCTCTCCTGCGAACCTTGCAAAACTAGCACTCCTGAAAGAAAGGATACTGCGGAGACATGGCTTAGCCACAGCCTGGGGGATGTTTCCAGTTTCCACACAGTTTTGATCTGCCAGGAAGTTTCATATCAGAGCACACTCCGCTGCAGAGTGAAAATCTCATTCTGGAAACATCCCCCAGGCTGTGGCTAAGCCATGTCTCCGCAGTATCCTTTCTTTCAGGAGCGCTAGTTCTGCAATGTTCCCAGGAGAGCTTCTGTAAAGTTTGGAAGGTAGGAGACGAGGTACTGGCAGAAGTAAAGCTGTGAGCACCGGGCGTGAGTCGTGCTTCGGTAGCTCAGATGGTAGAGCACTTGCCCGCGAAAGGCAAAGGCCCCGAGTTCGAGTCTCGGTCGAGCACACAGTTTTCATCTGCCAGGAAATTTCATACCAGCGCACAATCCGCGGCAGAGTGAAAATCTCATTCTGGAAACATCCCTTAGGCTGTGGCCAAGCCAAGTCTCCGCAGTATCCTTTCTTTCAGGAGTGCTAGTTCTGCAAGGTTCGCAGGAGAGCTTCTGTAAAGTTTGGAAGGTAGGAGATGAGGTACTGGCAGAAGTAAAGCTGTGAGCACCGGGCGTGAGTCGTGCTTCGGTAGCTCAGATGGTAGAGCACTTGCCCGCGAAAGGCAAAAATTCCGAATTCGAGTCTCGGTCGGGCACACAGTTTTAATCTGCCATGAAGTTTCATATCAGCGCACACTCCGCTGCAGAGTGAAAATCTCATTCTGGAAACGTCCCCCAGGCTGTGGCTAAGCCATGTCTCCGCAGTATCCTTTCTTTCAGGAGTGCTAGTTCTGCAAGGTTCGCAGGAGAGCTTCTGTAAAGTTTGGATGGTAGTAGACGCGGTACTGGCAGAAGTAAAGCTGTGAGCACCGGGCTTGAGTCGTGCTTCGGTAGCTCAGATGGTAGAGCACTTGCCCGCGAAAGGCAAAGGTCCCGAGTTCGAGTCTCGGTCGGGCACACAGTTTTAATCTGCTAGGAAGTTTCAAAACACAGCATGTTGTTATCAATGGAGAGACGTCTACAGACGTTAAAGTAACCTCTGGCGTGCCACAGGGGAGTGTTATGGGACCATTGCTTTTCACAATATATATAAATGACCTAGTAGATAGTGTCGGAAGTTCCATGCGGCTTTTCGCGGATGATTCTGTAGTATACAGAGAAGTTGCAGCATTAGAAAATTGTAGCGAAATGCAGGAAGATCTACAGCGGATAGGCACTTGGTGCAGGGAGTGGCAACTGACCCTTAACATAGACAAATGTAATGTATTGCGAATACATAGAAAGAAGGATCCTTTATTGTATGATTATATGATAGCGGAACAAACACTGGTAGCAGTTACTTCTGTAAAATATCTGGGAGTATGCGTGCGGATCGATTTGAAGTGGAATGATCATATAAAATTAATTGTTGGTAAGGCGGGTACCAGGTTGAGATTCATTGGGAGAGTCCTTAGAAAATGTAGTCCGTCAACAAAGGAGGTGGCTTACAAAACACTCGTTCGACCTATACTTGAGTATTGCTCATCAGTGTGGGATCCGTACCAGATCGGGTTGACGGAGGAGATAGAGAAGATCCAAAGAAGAGAGGCGCGTTTCGTCACAGGGTTATTTGGTAACCGTGATAGCGTTACGGAGATGTTTGACAAACTCAAGTGGCAGACTCTGCAAGAGAGGCGCTCTGCATCACGGTGTTGCTTGCTCGCCAGGTTTCGAGAGGGTGCGTTTCTGGATGAGGTATCGAATTTATTGCTTCCCCCTACTTATACCTCCCGAGGAGATCACGAATGTAAAATTAGAGAGATTAGAGCGCGCACGGAGGCTTTCAGACAGTCGTTCTTCCCGCGAGTCATACGCGACTGGAACAGGAAAGGGAGGTAATGACAGTGGCACGTAAAGTGCCCTTCGCCACACCCCGTTGGGTGGCTTGCGGAGTATAAATGTAGATGTAGATGTAGACGTAGATGTGTTTGACGGCCAGGAAGAGATGAAGTACTATGCTTAATTGCATGTCACTCACCCTGATCCCACCCATACCGACCAGGGGCCCTCCCCACGGGCGCCACCCAACCACAGCAAAGGCCACCTGGCAGGATAGCCATTGCCGGGAGTCCTGATGCCCCAGGGTGATGGGCATCTACTCCTCAGCATACATGGGGAGCTAATGCCGCAGGCATCAGCAGAGTGCCAGCCGGGGTGGCTGAGCGGTTCTAGGCACTACAGTCTGGAACCTCGAGACCGCTATGGTCGCAGGTTCGAATCCTGCTTCGGGCATGGATGTGTGTGATGTCCTTAGGTTACTTAGGTTTAAGTAGTTCTAAGTTCTTGGGGACTGATGACGTCAGAAGTTAAGTCCCATAGTGCTCAGAGCCATTTGAACCATCAGCAGAGCGATCCCAGTGTGGTCAGGGGGCTACAACCAATAGAGAACATGACAGCCCCACCACAACAGGTGTACTGTGCTGGATATCAGATGCAACCAAGCAAACAAGTCCATTATCATTGTCAGTGTAGAAAACGATACTGCACAGTTGATGGGAAAATACGCACCAAGGAGTGTGATATCGCCCAACAGTTGGAGAATGAGCAGAAGTGCAGATCCACGTCGATGAAGGATGCAATAGGTCTCAGCACATGATAGACAAGATGCACCATGTAAGGTGCCCTTCCACAATAGGTTCGCTCCTCGGAAAAATTTTGAAAAATGGAGGTCAAACCCTACATGGGACCATCACATAAAGGCCAAAACGTGGAGATTCCTTTTATTCACCTGTTACAACAGGCAGGAATAGCTCAGGCCTGTTGTAACCCCTGGACCCGCAGGGGGTGGGGAATGAGTCGTAGGTTCAATACTATTGCCCATCGTGGCAAGAGGAATTTTGTGGGTCGAAATCTTCCTCAGTGCTGGCAATATTTGCAGCTCTCATTACAATCTGACCACTTGCTGTGATAGAAATGACACACTTAGTAACAAGGTCTCGTGAGAGCGCATTACAGCGACGTTTATGTTCACATGTGGTACTTATTTGTGGTTCGAATTTTGAAAAGAAATTAAATAAATGCCACACCACAAGGTCAAGCAGTTAACTGTGTAATGCCTAGTGCAGTGCCACTTAGTGTCAGCTCATATAGATTGGCAAGCATCACGCCAAGCTTCACGAAACTGCAACTGGTTGGCTGAATTTTCAACCTTTTCCATGAAAGCTTCCAAATTCTGATATATTTACTCCTTCCCCATCCTCCTTTCTCATGCACCTTCTGCTCCTCACCCTCCTCCCCCATTTCTCTGTCCATCGCTTCATTCCCCTCTCTCAAACCATCTCTTCCTCCCCCCCCCCTAATCTCTCTCTTTCCATGTCACTCTCCTCCACACTCTCTCTGGCTACCTCCTCTTCCCCTTTTCTCTATTTCATCCTCTCCTCCTTCTAAAAATCCTTGTTCTCGCCCCTCTTTATACTCAGCTGTGCCAGTCCTTACGTTTAGACCTGCAAGGCATGCCGATACTACTCACACAACACACCTCTACCCTCACTCTACATCCACGTCATCCTCTTCGCGCTCTCTCCTCCTTATCCTCCACACTCTTTCACAATCCAGCTGCCTTCCCCATCTCTCTGCTAACCTATGCCCATCTGCATGTATAGTCCCCGCAGGGCATGCCAATTCTACCTGTAGAACATGTCTTTTGTGGAAGGACCCAGCAGGTGGGAACTAGGAGGTTATAACTCCCAAAATGTTCTCATTTTGCAAGCAGTTTGTGTATCAAATTTGGTTGAAATCGATACAATGATGTAGGAGTACATACTAGCCTTTTCACTGCAGCTTTGCCCACACATGCGTTCAGCAAACTGCTCACACATACTCCTCCTGCCTCTCTGTGTCCACCTCCTCCTTCTTCTGTCGCTCTGTACATGTCATCCTCCCAACTATATTTCTGCATCTCCTCCTGCACACACTCTGTCTCGTAATCTCGCCCTGATCCATCTGTTCTTCCTTCTCCTCGGCTCCTCTGCCTGACCACGTCTTCCTCCCCCCATTCTCTCTGTCCCTATCCTCCTCCCTCTAACTCTGTTCATCTTCTTCACTCCATCTTTCTACTTCACTTGTCAACTACCCCACTACACATTCCACATACATCCGGCACCTACCCCTTTCCTCTGACCATCCCCTCCTCCCCCATTTCTTCCTCATCCCTGTCTACATATTCTCAACCTCACACTATGTCCACCTCCTTCCCCTCCACACCCTCTCTGTTCATCTCCTCTGACTATCCCTAGTTTACAAAATTGTTAAGGCTTTCGTGGCCACTTGTTGACAAACAGCCTATTGGCTTCTGTCTCGGGTTCTTCGGCCGACGTTCATATAATGATTTTTCTGACGTTTCGCCAGCACGAGTGGCTGGCATTGTCAAAGCTTCACCCTCCATTGCCAGTGGTGAACTGGAGCCGAGCTCGCGGGCGCAGACTATATGTACCTGGCGCGCCAACGTCCGAGGGCTTCTTTGCGGTCATTTCCGGTGCGGTTATCCTCTTTCCACCTGCGACGGTCGTTCGCTGCAGTACGGGAAGCCAGGATCCTTTTACCTTAAGGCTTTCCTCTTTCTTGTTCAAACTGTTAGCGTGTTTTTGTATTTCTACAGCTTCTCTGAACAAGCGCGTGTGATAGTGATTCTCTACAGCCAGAACTTCCGTGTCGGCGAATTTTATTACGTGGTCGGTCTCATTCAGCGCGTGCTCTGCCACGGCCGATTTCTCCACCTGCCCCAACCTGCAATGTCGCTTATGCTCTTTGATCCTGATGTTGATGGATCGTCCAGTCATTCCGACATAAACTTTTCCGCATGTGCATGGTATACGGCATATTCCCGACATTGCAAGTGGGTCTCTTTTCTCCTTCGCCGATCTAAGACACTCTTTGATCTTCCTTGTCGGTTTGAAAGTCGTCTTTACGCCATGTTTGCGCAATATACGGCCGATTCTGTCCGTCACTCTGGGAATGTATGGCAGAAAGGCTGTACCCGACATTTCTTTTTCTGGTTCCTTACTTCGCCGAGTGTTTGGCTCTGTTACACTTCTAATATAATTTGTGGAGTACCCATTGCTCCTCAGGACAGTTTCCAGGTGTTGCATTTCTCGTTTGAGGTGTTGCAGCTCACATATTCGTCCTGCTCTCGTTACGAGCGTACTAATCATGCCTCTTTTCTGGCTCGGGTGGTGGTTTGACAGTTTGTGCGGGTTTCGGTCCGTGTGTGTCGGTTTTCGATACACGCTGTGTCCCAGGTTTTTGCCGTCCCTTGTGACCAGCACATCTAGAAATGGCAGTTTCTTGTCCTTTTCTACTTCCATGGTAAATGTTATGTTGGCATGGAGGCTGTTCAAGTGTCTTAGGAAGTCACCGAGCTGTTCTTCACCGTGACTCCACACCACGAAAGTATCATCGACGTACCTATACCACACCTTAGGTTTGCAAGTCGCCCAGTCCAGTGCCTGTGTGCCGGCCGCGGTGGTCTCGCGGTTAAGGCGCTCAGTCCGGAACCGCGCGACTGCTACGGTCGCAGGTTCGAATCCTGCCTCGGGCATGGATGTGTGTGATGTCCTTAGGTTGGTTAGGTTTAAGTAGTTCTAAGTTCTAGGGGACTGATGACCACTGCAGTTAAGTCCCATAGTGCTCAGAGCCATTTGAACCATTTGAACCAGTGCCTGTGCTTCAAATTGTTCCATGAAGAAGTTGGCCACCACTGGACTGAGAGGACTACCCACGGCGACGCCTTCCAGCTGTTCGTATAAATCTCCATTCCACGTGAAATAGCTCGTGGTGAGACATGCATGGAAGAGCTTTCTGATGTTCTTCGGGAAAATTGAACCGATGTGCTCCAGAGCGTCACTGAGTGGCACTTTTGTGAATAACGAAACAACATCAAAGCTGACCAAGATGTCGTTTGGTGCAAGTTTCAGCTTCTTCAGCTTCTCAATGAAATGTCCTGAGTCCTTAATATATGTGTCAGTCTTCCCCACGTGTGGCTGGAGCAGAGAGGCCTAGTGTTTTGCCAGTTTATATGTCGGTGATCCAGGAGCGCTAACGATCGATCTCAGTGGAACGTTGTTCTTATGGATCTTGGGTAATCCATACAGCCGAGGTGGTAGGGCTTCTGTGTTGCGCATGTTTCTCTGTATGTCCGCCGGCAGAGAAGACGCCTTGATTAATTGATTCGTATTCCGTGTGATACGCTGTTTCGGATCTGCGCTTAGTTTTCGGTACGTCGTCGGATCTAATAGGTCTCGGATCTTTTGCTCATAATCTTCGGTCTTCATTACGACGGTCGCATTCCTCTTATCGGCAGGCAGTACCAATATACTCTTGTCGGCGTTGAGATTCTTAATGGCTTGTACGTCTTCTTTCTTCAGGTTGCAAGCTGGTGGTTTTGCTGGGCGCAGTATCCTGGCTGTTTCCGTGCGTATTTCCTCTGCCCTTTCACAAGGAAGGGTCCAAATGGCTGCTTCGGTGTTGGCAATGATATCCTCCATAGGTATAAATCTCGGGATGATAGCGAAATTCCCTCCTTTTTGAAGAACAGACACTTCCTCTTCGGTCAATTGTCGTTCAGTGAGGTGGACCACTGTGTGGGACATGTCGGGAATCGCCTTGTCGGTCTGCTTCCGGCATCTTTCAAACTTTTTCTTCTGTCGCTCGATGCAGCGCTCGAGTTCGTTCTGCATGCTCCTGTGAGTGATGCTGTCGATCTTGCCCCAGTCGTCTCGATGCATTCTGCTACCTAGTTGATAGAAAATGTCCAGAAGTTCCTGATCCGTTCTTGCCAAGTCTCTCCGTGTTGTATGTATTCGCTCACGAAGAAAAGCTCGTCCTATTCTGTCGTAGATACGATGTGCTTGGGCGGTGGTGAATAGGCGCTTACATCTCAAGAACTTCGGTGTAGCACATTCATCTCGGCACCGTGACAGAAAGGCGAGAGAGGACATCAGTCGCGCCTTCTTCTTCCGTCGTTGGTCAAGGCGTCGGTACAATCTGCAAATCTCCTCCCCGTAGAGGCGTAATACAAAATTGTTAAGGCTTTCGTGGCCACTTGTTGACAAACTGCCGAGAACCCGAGACAGAAGCCAATAGGCAGTTTAGCCCTATTTTATCCATTGTAACCATGCACATGCTCGTTCGTACCTATTCTGATGTCCATGCCTACCTTCAAGTGTAGACACTGTAAAACAGGTGGAGAAAGCAGGGTGCTACTATGCCCACAAATCACCTGTATTACAGGTCAGTGTATGTGGCATGGGCCGCAAAAGCACGTTTTTCCCCCTATCTTTGCTCCTACACAATCTGGGAGGCTTTTAACCTCACAGAACTGGTACTCATGAAGTTTGCTGTTTGTGTGCCACATCTGGCTGAAATCGATCGAAGGGTTTGGCAAGATATTTTAGTCATACAAGTCATCCATAGAACAATATACTTAGTATGTACATCGTCAACACTTCTTATTTATATTTATTATTTATATTTTTTATATTTAGCCTTAAAACACTTCTAGGATAAACATTTTTGTGAAGCAGTAATCCTCAGGCTGACTAACGATTTCTCATTTTACTGAGATGTGTGCTGTTTTTGTAAAGTGTTTCTTCGTAAATCAACTACGCTGAGAAGGGAAGCACTTGATGTGGACTGTCGCATAACATACAGTTTACAGACACTAAATGAGAGAACATTTAACATTGCAGCGTGTCAGCAATCGTGAATAATTTAATGATTATAAAAAATCCGCCTCGACTGCAAATGGAAACCGGATGTTGACCTAGGTTTCGGCGCGGATTGCCACGCCTTCTTCGGAACACACTAAAGCTACAGAATGCCTAAAGAGGCCTCTTTAGGCAGTTTGTAGTTTTAGTGTGTTCCGAAGAAGGCGTGGTCATCCGCGCCGAAACCCTGATCAACATCCGATTTCCATTTGCAATCGAGGAGGATTCTTTACAATCATTACACTAAATAAGCGTGGTTTATGGTGCGATTTACGTCAAAATCAACAAAGACCGTAATTTTTCTACTATTACCCTTTCATTTCCATTCACTTGTATCAAAATTTTCACTACATGCAACCTGTGTTCCAATCCTAATTGTTCAGCTGCTAATATCTTGGAATATTGCTCTGGATGAAGATCTTGTAATTGAACAGAACTGGAATCAACCCCCTCCCCCCCCCTCCCCCCCCAGTAGAAAAAAATTATCCCTGGTACTGTTTCTTGGTGTGGGGATATCGACATTTTTAAGCTGCTATTTACAGAAAGTGTGCCGACGGAGTGACTTAAACTGTTATGAGATTTGACGATGCGATCTTCCTCTTGTTCTACACAACGACATACTTTGGATGACGGACTTTTCTACGAATACCTTTAGCATCTACGAACTGGATGGACACTCTGATGTTTTATAGCCGCAGGCGTGTAGTATGGCATCTGTTGATGTGAAGTCAGCTTGATATACAGTGTATATAACACTAGTGTCGATATCAATGATACTTATTTCAGTAACTTCTTTGTCGGCTTTTATTTAATATGACGTCTGTATAACCATGTTCTTTGCTGTAACATTGATACAAACGTTTTTCTAATAACTTATATCATAAATGAGAAGCACCAATTTATATCAGTATAAATAAACTACGTAAGTAATTTTAAAAGTAATGTTCTATAAAAGTACTGAAATGTTAAAACTATACTTATAGCGATGGTTCAGGGCACAGGGAAATTAGAATTTTAACCATGTAAAACCTGGGGGGAGATCCATCCGGTACGAAACCCACATGGCACGAATAGGAAAGATGGATATGGCAGTCGAACAGCAAGGCTCCTTTGTGGCAAGAGTTAGTTCGTGGCTAGCAAGCAAAGTGTTCGCATTTTATGCGATGAATGAGACAAGAAGAGCAGCAAGATTATTTAATATTGCCTCGGATTAGAAGACTTTGTGCTCGTTATTCATGGCGGATAATGGTTAGCTGTGTACTACGAAAATATGACGCTAAAAAGAGAATTTTCAGAAATTGTTATACAGCAAGAAGCATAGATACATTTGCCGCCTTTTTGAGTAGGGACAGTAAATCGCCACGGCCACCACCTTCGTCTCAAATAATCAGTTAACTAGTGTATAAATTCAAGGACAAATTATGTGGTTTCTTATTCAATGACAAACTTGTATTCTTTAAACTTTGCACTGAGCATCCATATTTTATCCTTAGTCGTTAACCTAGAGATGGCTCTGTTCCAAGTGCTACGGTATTTATGAGTATATTACTTTGTTGAACGGAAAAGAAATTGTTTTCTGTAATAGCACTTAATAACCTTTGTGGAGTATTAGATTTCTTTAACATTCAGTAAATGTTTTTTTAAGTACGTCACGTGTTTATTTTTTATAAAATGTAGTTAACCGCAAGGAACTAATACAAAGAGTTCTGTTAACTGCCACCCTTGCTGAATCTCAGTTCAGTACTGAAGTCACCTGTATAACGCTGTGATTAGTCACAACAGTTATTGGTTACTAAACCTCACGGTCAGCTTTAGGAACAGTTAATGTACAGGTTTGCAATAATATATGTATTTAATTTGCTTGCAGTTAATCAAGTTTTTCCTACTGCGTTGTAAGAAAACTTGTTAGCCATGACCTTCGTCAATGATAGAACAGTTTCTGTGCTTTCCATGCTAGAAGTTGCGACAGCTTTGCTTTCCATATTTCAGTAACAGTACAAACGAAATGTAGCTATCAGTTTCATAACGTTTGTGTGGTGTAATAAGTAACTGGCTACTATTGTTCAAACTACTACATATTCAGGAGCCACGTGTTTATTGGTACCCAGTCTAGTAAAAAGAAATGAAGATTCTCTAACAAAACATATAGTTATCAGTCCAGGTAATATCACTATCTGCTGTCCATTTGTTACTCATTATATTTGCGTTAATGTGGCAATAATAATCAGTTTTGTAGTATTCTCTGGCTTTTGGTTTGGTTGTGGTCAGAAATAAAGCTCACTGACATTCAGTGACAGCAGCTGTGACAGACTATCAGTGAACTTGTTATTTCTACTGCTGTCTGATTGTTCACTGATTAAATTATTTCGTTGTTATTGCAGTAGTAATTGGTTGTATGTTATATTCCGGCATTTCATTAATAATACTCCTAAATACATTTAATTTTCCACTGAAATTTATTCCGACATTTCATTAATAATACTCCTAAATACATTTTATTTTCCACTGAAATTTTGTCGCAGCAATTATGTCATACGATAAGCGATATTGTATGTTTAAGTATAACAGCAAAATACTGCTGATTATCTGATATAATTACTATCTCACATTTTAGAAAGGCAATACATGGTTCTGAAAAGGTACTCGGTAAAAAGTATCAAGTTGCGAACAGAGGTGTGATCAAAACACTTCGCAAATTCAAGGGAACAGTTTTGATCTTGAAGATAAAATTGAAGACAGCCCTAGTTGTTTGACTTATAAAATACCTTATAATAAACTCTGAGATGCCGAAGAACGAATCCTGCCTAAAGACATACTGGCTGGCGTCACTGGATTACGTGAAAAATTGCGAAATGACTTTTTCTGAGTATCTAACAGACCAGGAAAAGATCAATATAGTTATCAGAGCATTAGCAGGTAATGCTAAATGATGGGTACTTAATTTGAATACGGATCAGATAAAATGTGTTGAAATCAAACAAAAATTTACTGAAACACATTGTCCAGAGGAAAAACAAGATTTTTTTATGGTGAGAGCTCATAATGGCCAGAGTATATCACAACAGGGGCAGAAACTGAAAGATTTCTGAGAACCCTAATGCTGAAAATTTACTCACTTAAGAAGTAGACGGTCCAAACCCTCACTTTTGGAAGCTATGGAAAACGCTGCCAGAGGATTCGAAGAAATTTGTGGGAAGCAGTCACAAAAGCTTTTCTGCATTTCCGGAAATAGTTGAAGATAAAGATCACTGGCGATAAAATCGTGATTGTCGCCAGAATAACAACAGAGCTAGTCACAATGGCAAGTAACAAAATGGCGACGATAGATATTGCTTGAACATGGTTCAAAGAGGAAGAGGTAAAAATGTTTCAAATGGCTCTGAGCACTATGGGACTTAACTTCTGAGGTCATCAGTCCCCTGGAAGTTAGAACTACTTAAACCTAACTAACCTAAGGACATCACACAAATCCATGCCCGAGGCAGGATTCGAACCTGCGACCGTAGCGGTCGCGCGATTCCAGGCTGAAGCGCCTAGAGCCGCTCGGCCACAGCGGCCGGCGGAAGGGGTAAAGGTTGAGGTACTTCAGCAGCTTGCGGTAAATGGTTTGCACCGTGACATTACCACGCCAGCAACATCTCTCAAAAATTAAGAACACCTATGTTGCGGACCAAACTAACGAGAACAGATTGTCGTGGCCCAAACGCAAGAAACAATACGGGAGTCTACGTAGTGAAATTAGTAGACGAGAGAGCGACAGCGAAGCACAACAGGTCGCTGCAAGGGAAGTGAAAAGCTGTGCTCACAAAGGAAACTCCCCTTCGAACCCCCTCAGATTTAGTGGTAAAATGGCCCAGTGGTCAGCGCGTCAAAAACTGAACACAGATCAAGCATGAAAGTAGGAAGAAGGTGTACTGAACTACGAAAAAAGAAGAAAAATAGAAACAATGAAAAGTCCAAGCTCAAGAAGTGCAACTTCAAGAAAATTAGAAATGCCACGGCGTCGTGGTTATGTGGTATACATCTACATCTACATCTACATCCATACTCCGCAAGCCACCTGACGGTGTGTGGCGGAGGGTACCTTGAGTACCTCTATCGGTTCTCCCTTCTATTCCAGTCTCGTATTGTTCGTGGAAAGAAGGGTTGTCGGTATGCCTCTGTGTGGGCTCTAATCTCTCTGATTTTATCCTCATGGTCTCTTCGCGAGATATACGTAGGAGGGAGCAATATACTGCTAGACTCTTCGGTGAAGGTATGTTCTCGAAACTTTGACAAAAGCCCGTACCGAGCTACTGAGCGTCTCTCCTGCAGAGTCTTCCACTGGAGTTTATCTATCATCTCCGTAACGCTTTCGCGATTACTAAATGATCCTGTAACGAAGCGCGCTGCTCTCCGTTGGATCTTCTCTATATCCTCTATCAACCCTATCTGGTACGGATCCCACAGTATTCAAGCAGTGGGCGAACAAGCGTACTGTAACCTACTTCCTTTGTTTTCGGATTGCATTTCCTTAGGATTCTTCCAATGAATCTCAGTCTGGCATCTGCTTTACCGACGATCAACATTATATGATCATTCCATTTCAAATCACTCCTAATGCGTACTCCCAGATAATTTATGGTATTAACTGCTTCCAGTTGCTGACCTGCTATTTTGTAGCTAAATGATAAAGGATCTATCTTTCTGTGTATTCGCAGCACATTACACTTGTCTACATTGAGATTCAATTGCCATTCCCTGCACCATGCGTCAATTCGCTGCAGATCCTCCTGCATTTCAGTACAACTTTCCATTGTTACAACCTCTCGATACACCACAGCATCATCTGCAAAAAGCCTCAGTGAACTTCCGATGTCATCCACAAGGTCACTTATGTATATTGTGAACAGCAACGGTCCTATGACACTCCCCTGCGGCACACCTGAAATAACTCTTACTTCGGAAGACTTCTCTCCATTGAGAATGACATGCTGCGTCCTGTTATCTAGGAACTCCTCAATCCAATCACACAATTGGTCTGATAGTCCATATGCTCTTACTTTGTTCATTAAACGACTGTGGGGAACTGTATCGAACGCCTTGCGGAAGTCAAGAAACACGGCATCTACCTGTGAACCCGTGTCTATGGCCCTCTGAGTCTCGTGGACGAATAGCGCGAGCTGGGTTTCACAAGACCGTCTTTTTCGAAACCCATGCTGATTCCTACAGAGTAGATTTCTAGTCTCCAGAAAAGTCATTATACTCGAACACAATACGTGTTCTAAAATTCTGCAACTGATCGACGTTAGA
Organism: Schistocerca americana; assembly: GCF_021461395.2. Lineage (NCBI taxonomy): Eukaryota > Metazoa > Arthropoda > Insecta > Orthoptera > Acrididae > Schistocerca > Schistocerca americana. Next base: position 674,411,512 of record NC_060122.1, read on the forward strand.
GATATAGGTCTATAGTTCTGCACATCTGCTCAGCGTCCCTTCTTGAAAACGGGGATGACCTGTGCCCTTTTCCAATCCTTTGGAACGCTACGCTCTTCTAGAGACCTACGGTACACCGCTGCAAGAAGGGGGGCAAGTTCCTTCGCGTACTCTGTGTAAAATTGAACTGGTATCCCATCAGGTCCAGAGGCCTTTCCTCTTTTGAGCGATTTTAATTGTTTCTCTATCCCTCTGTCGTCTATTTCGATATCTACCATTTTGTCATCTGTGCGACAATCTAGAGAAGGAACTACAGTGCAATCTTCCTCTGTGAAACAACTTTGGAAAAAGACATTTAGTATTTCGGCCTTTATTCTGTCATCCTCTGTTTCAGTACCATTTTGGTCACAGAGTGTCTGGACATTTTGTTTTGATCCACCTACCGCTTTGACATAAGACCAAAATTTCTTAGGATTTTCTGCCAAGTCATCCGCATAGTCCTCCTCCCACTACATTTCGCTTCGCGTAATTTTTGTTTGTCTGCAAGGCTTTGGCTATGTTTATGTTTGCTGTGAAGTTCCCTTTGCTTCCACAGCAGTTTTCTAACTCGGTTGTTGTACCACGGTGGCTCTTTTCCATCTATTACGATCTTGCTTGGCACATACTCATCTAACGCATTATGTACGACGGTTTTGAACTTTGTCCACTGATCCTCAACACTATCTGTACTTGAGACAAAACTTTTGTGTTGAGCCAACAGGTACTCTGAAATCTGCTTTTTGTCACTTTTTCTAAACAGAAAAATCTTCCTTCCCTTTTTAATATTCCTATTTACGGCTGAAATCATCGATGCCGTAGCCGCTTTATGATCGCTGATTCCCTGTTCTGCGTTAACTTTTTCAAATAGTTCGGGTCTGTTTGTCACCAGAAGGTCTAATATGTTATCGCCACGAGTCGGTTCTCTGTTTAACTGCTCAAGGTAGTTTTCAGCTAAAGCACTTAAAAAAATTTCACCGGATTCTTTGTCCCTGCCACCCGTTATGAACGTCTGAGTCTCCCAGTCTATATCCGGCAAATTAAAGTCTCCACCCAGAACTATAACATGGTGGGGAAATCTACTCGAAATATTTTCCAAATTATCCTTCAGGTGCTCTGCCACAACAGCTGCTGAGCCAGGGGGCCTATAGAGACATCCAATTACCATGTCTGAGTCTGCTTTAACCGTGACCTTCACCCAAATCATTTCACATTTCGGATCTCCGTCAATTTCCTTCGATACTATTGCACTTCTTATCGCTATAAACACGCCTCCCCCTTCACTGTCCAGCCTGTCTCTGCGGTATACATTCCAATCTGAGTTTAGGATTTCATTACTATTTACGTCTGGTTTCAGCCAACTTTCTGCCCCTAGTACTATATGAGCGTTGTGACCGTTCATTAATGAGAACAGTTCTGGGACCTTTCTGTAGACGCTCCTGCAGTTTACTATTAGCACATCAATATTGTTATCCCCTGTTGCATTTTGCCTACTCCTACCTTGCTGCGTCTCAGGAGGCGTCTTGTCGGGCCTAGGGAGGGGATTCTCTAACCTAAAAAACCCCCATGTGCACTCCACACGTACTCCGCTACCCTTGTAGCCGCTTCCGGCGTGTAGTGCACGCCTGACCTATTCAGGGGGACCCTACATTTATCCACCCGATAGCGGAGGTCGAGAAATTTGCACCCCAGATCTCCGCAGAATCGTCTGAGCCTCTGGTTTAAGCCTTCCACTCGGCTCCAAACCAGAGGACCGCGATCGGTTCTGGGAACGATACTACAAATAGTTAGCTCTGATTTCACCCCGCGAGCGAGGCTTTCCGCCTTCACCAATTCCGCCAACCGCCTGTACGAACTGAGGATGACCTCTGAACCCAGACGGCAGGAGTCATTTGTGCCGACATGAACAACAATTTGCAGTCGGGTGCACCCAGTGCTCTCTATCACCGCCGGTAGGGCCTCCTCCACATCTCGTTTGAGACCCCGCGGCAAGCAGACAGAGTGAACACTGGCCTTCTTCCCCGACCTTCCCGCTATTTCCCTAAGGGGCTCCATCACCCGCCTAGCGTGGGAGCTTCCAATAACTAATAAACCCCTCCCCCCGTGTGGCTGCTCGGACCTTGCTGAAGGAGCAGCCACATGTCCACTCACAGGCAGAGCGGGCGATGCCACACGGCCAGCCTCCACATTGACCCTCCGCCTCGTGCGCCGCGAACGCCGCTGAACCCGCCACTCCCCTTGGGGAGAGGGTGGCCCAACCGCGCCCAGTACACGCGAAGATGTCGGGACAGCAGGGACAGTGGGTGAAGCATGTAACACCTGGGGTGTACCTTGCGACGCACCAGACTCCCCACTGCCGCTACACTCCGAGGCAGCAGCCTGAAGACGGCTGACCGCGGCCATCAACACGCTCAGCTGTTCGCGAACAGTGGCCAGCTCCTCCTGCGTCCGTACACAGCAGTCACACATCCTATCCATCCTAAGGAATCAATTTACTGAAGAGAGTTAATCAACCTATAACTAGACTGCTAATTCACTAAAGGCGGCTGTTTATTCACTAAACTGTGGTTGCTAGGCACTTCTTGTAGAAAACAATGAAAACAGCACTACCTGTCTCTGGACTGTATTGCAAACAAACACTAGCACTACTGGCACTATGGTTGACTAAAGTGACTCTCTCTGACTGTATTCAAAACAAACACGAAATCTATGGAACACTATTAATAGCACCCGACAATTAAAGCTTCCTAAAAGCAAATACTCACGGAAGAAGAAGTGACAAGTGAGAAAAATACAGTTAATACTTAAATTAAGGTAGCTCGCTGCACAGCAGACGTGAAGCAGACGGCAGTTACGACGACACTGGTCTCGATGTTGAAACGCGGAAAGGGAGATACGTGTTCAGATCTCCGTTGTTCCCCATTTTTTTCACAACATTATGAACTTTCGGTCCGGTCACTGATGTGTCTGTTCACTGTATTCAAATTTGTGTGTGTGTAGTGGTGTAACGTTCCGTTTGCAATAGCGAAGTGTAAGGAAGGGCCTTTCAGGCATGAGTACCTGCGATTTGTTCTACAGAAATATGTTACGACTCTTGCGTCCCGATTTGGAAATTTTGACACTTGAATTCCTGTGTTGTAACATATTTCACACCCGTTCATGTGTTGTTTTCATTTCTAAGAGGTCTTTGCGGCACCTCGCCTGCTATCACTGTTCATCACATTTAGTTGCGTCGATAATACACTCTTACCAAGTGACTCATTCTATGAGCAGTATATAATATGACAGCTGCTAAGCCTACAGGAGGAGAACAGCCACGTCAGTGACCGGCGTAAAGTTCATAATTTTGTGGAAAGGAAAATGAGTCACGAGGGAGATGTGAACACGGATCTTCCGCTTTGCAAGCGAACACCGGGACCACACTGTCGCGACCCCATGATTCTTGCGATTCCCTCGATGTTGCACATCTTAAGCTTGAACCATTCACCGTTTCTACTTTGCTTCTTTTTTCATAGTTCAGTACAAATTCTTCCTGTTTTCATGCTTGATCTGTGTTCAGTTTTTGACGGGCCATTTTATCATTAAATCTGAGGGGAGTGTGATGGGGAGTTACCCTTGTCAGGAAGGAGTCAGGGCTGGTAGGTAATGAAACGAGTACTACACTGAAGCGCCAAAGAAACTGGTATAGTCATGAGTATTTAAATACAGAGATATGTGAACAGGCAGAATACGGCGCTGCGGCCGGCAAAGCCTATATAAGGCAACAATTATTTGGCGCAATTCTTAGATCGGTTACTGGTGCTACAGTGGCAGATTATCAAGATTTAAGTGAGTCTGAAGTGTTATAGACGGCACACGAACGATGGCACACGGCATCTCCGAGATAGCGATAAAGTGAGGATTTTCCCGTATGAACATTTCACGAGTGTACGGTGAATATTAGCAGTCCGGTAAAACATCAAATCTCCGACATCGCTGCGGCCGGGAAAAGATCCTACAAGATCGGGAGCAACGACGATTGAAGAGACTCGTTCAGTGGGACAGAAGTGCAACCGTTCGGCAAATTGCTGCAGATTTCAATGGTCGGTCATCAACAAACGTCAGCGTGTGAACCATTCATCGATATGGGCTTTCGGAGCCAAAGGCCCGCTCGTGTACCCTTGATGACTGCACGACACAAAGCCTTACGCCTTGCCTGGGCCCGTCAACGACGACAATGGACTGTTGATGACTGGAAACATGTTGTCTGATCGGATCGGTCTCGTTTCAAATTGTATCGAGCGGATGGACGTGTACGGATATGGAGACAACGTCACGAATCCATCGACTATGCATGTCAGCAGGAGACTGTTCAAGCTGGTGGAGCCTCTGTAATGGTGTGGGACCCCTGATACGTCTAGATACGACTCTGAGAGGTGACACGTACATAAGCGTTCTGTCTGATCACCTGCATTCATTCATGTCCATTGTGCATTCCGACGCACTTCGCAATTCCAGCAGAACAATTCGACACTCCACACGTCCAGAATTGCTACAGAGTGACTCCAGGAACACTATTCTGAGTTTAAACACTTTCGCTGGCTACAAAACTCCCCAGAGATGAACGTTATTGAGTATGTCTCGGATGCCTTGCAGCGTGCTGTTCAGAAGAGACCTCTACCCTCTCGTAGTAATACGGATTTACGGACAGCACTGCAGGATTCATGGTGCAAATTCCATCAAGCACTACTTCAGACATTAGTTGAGTCCATTCCACATCGTGGGTCCTTGGGGGGGGGGGGGGGTAGGGGGGGGGGGCTACACGATATTAGGCAGATGTACCAGCTTCTTTGGCTCTTCAGTGTAGCTTCTAGGTAGAGCGCCTGCCAGCAACGAATGCATTAGGTCGATCAGTTGTCCATATGGAAGTTGCGGTTACGGCAGCAGTACAAAAAGATGACGTCACAGTAGAAAGCAATGAACCCACTCCGGTTGAGAATGACACTATAGCAAGAGAAAAAGTGAACATTTCATAGACGAAGAATAAAGCGCCGACAAAAGTTTAAATAATGATTGCAAAAATGAGTTGCCAGGGATTGAAACTTGGTATGAGTAGATTGATGACATATACCAAAGAATAAAACAATGCAAGTGGGAGGATTTCAAAAGAAATTATGCGACAAGAAGGTTAGGTGGTAATAAAGGAGGAAAAGAGACATCAAGAACAGGACGTGGGCCAATAATAAGGAGGAAATGGACGTATTTAGTTCCTCACAAAGCTATTGTGAGACAACTGATAAAGAGGTGAACAGTGATCCAGAATGGGTAGATGCAGGGAATAGTTTAGATGAAGAATATCTTGAAGTAACAGAAATCGAGGAATATATAACGCAATATTGTTTTTATTTGTATCATCTGACGAAGCAGTTTCAGAACAAGAACCAGATGTAAAGACTAAACGAAGAAAGAAAGAAGCATCGGATGATTCTTTATACTGTCAAGAACAGATTCAGGTTGTGGAAGACTTTGAAATACCAAAACAAAGACGCCCCCTAATATAGACAAATTACGCGTATACAACATCCCTTGGGATAGAATTATACATCTTAAAAACTTGGTATGGAAAGAACAACAAAAGGAAATTATACTGTTTACCGTAGCATGGTCCGCCCCCGGTAGCTGAGTGGTCAGCGCGACGGAATGTCAATCCTAAGGGCCCGGGTTCGATTCCCAGCTGGGTCTCAGATTTTTCTGTACTCAGGGGCTGGGTGTTGTGTTGTCCTAATCATTAGCACTTCACACCAACCGACGCGCAGGTCGCCGAAGTGGCGTCAACTCGAAAGACTTGCACCCGGCGAACACCCTACCTGACGGGAGGCCCTAGCCACAATACTTTTATTTTACCGTAACAAATAGGGCCGTCTTAAGTTTCTTCTTCTTCCGTATCCGGATGCACCAATTATATCTTCCCTTCCCAGTAATTAGCAACGTAGGTTGCTTTGTCATTGACTTTCAAAATATCGTCTTTAGTGCATGTTATAGACATATCTGGGCAAATCAATAGGTGGTCCAAGTCCTGTAATGCTCCGCATTCACACCTGTCGCTATCATTGTAGCCCCATTTAAATAGGTTTGATTTACACCCAGTTACTCCAGTGCGCAGCCGGTTTAATGACCTCCAAGTTGTAAAAGGTAGTTGAAATCCTGCAGATCCCTCCTCAAGTAGTTCCATTGTGGAGTGTGGCACCATGTCTTCCCAAAGATATAGCCGCCTTGCGACGTACTTGGTGGCGAGCTCTTCAGTAGTTTCAATGAAACTCCTGCGGGATTTCAGCCGGACACGTTGTTTGCGGTGCATATGCATTGGGTGTCGAGGATCATTCTTTTCTTTTGATCTTTCGATCTCGGCGGCTACTTGTTTGCGGTTAGTGGCTGGTGCTATGCCTATGATGGGATAAATTTTGTCTTTGGGAGTTGGTTTGAGGCATCCTGTGGCAATACGTACAGTTTCGTTTACGGCGACGTCAACTTGCTTAGTGTGAGCAGAGTTCCTCCAAACTGGCGCCGCGTATTCCGCTGCTGAGACACTCAGCACCAGACCTGTGGTGCGAAAAACCTGTGGTTGAGCTCCCCGCGATGAACCTGTTAGCTTCCGCAGTATGTTATTCCTGGCACAGACCTTTTTTTTTTAGTGTTGTGACAGTGCTGCTTAAAAGTAAGCGCTCTGTCCAATGTTACTCCCAGGTATTTTTGGCTGTTTGTATGCTTCAGCTCTTCCCCTTGCCACATGACTCGGAGTTTCCGTTTGGCTTGTTTGTTCCGAAGATGGAAGGCGGATACTTGAGATTTACTAGGGTTTGGTTTGAGATTATTGCCGTCGTAAAAGGTAGCAAGTTCTGTTAAGGCTCCTGTGAGATTCTCCTCAACTTGTTCAAAGGTTTTACCCTGTGTGGCCACTGCTGCATCATCGGCATAAATGAACATTCGTATCTGGTGGCTGATGGGAAGGTCATTCGTATAGATGTTAAATAATATTGGAGCCGAGACACTATCCTGTGCAAGTCCATTTTTCTGTGTCCTCCATCGGCTGTTTTTAGATTGTAAGGTTACGTAGTAGCGTCTGTTCTGTAGCATGCATTGCACGAACATAGAAAGGGTGTAGTTCTTAGTGACATTTTACACTTTCTGGGTAAGCAACGTATGGTTAACTATGTCATATGCGGCACTGAGATCCTGGAATGCGACCCCAGTAACTTCCTCTCTCTGATAGCCGTCTTCGATGTACTGTGTGAGATTAACTATTTGGCGACAGCATGATTTTCCTGGTCGAAATCCAGCTTGTTCCTTAATGAGGGCTTTGTCCACATAATCAGCTATGCGTTTGAGGATCATTCGCTCCAGCACTTTAAATAGATGACAAAGCAGTTGTAACGCCGGAAATGCATATCCTTCTATTTCCATCTATTGTACTATAGAGTTTTCCTTATTTTGTTACCTGAAGATATGACATTTCTGTGTCTTTATATATCGTAATTGTTTTACTATTTGTATATACATATATATGCATTTATGTCGAAGTATAATTGGTTTGTTTTGTAAATACTATTTGTATTTTTAAGCTGGGTCTTGCCTAGGGAAAACTATGCTATCGAACGAATACATCGATAGGTCGTGTGGAGAACCAAAGCGTTTAGGATCTTTGGTAGCGTTAACTCTGCCGCGTGGAGCGCGGGCAGAGCGGAGTCTGGCTGGAGTAGGGCGGTGGAGCAGGTGTGTTGTGTGACGCTCCCGCGGTTTGTCGCGCTTTCGGGGTTTGGCAGCATGTAATTGCGCTCGACTTGCTATGATAGTTTCTGACACGGTGTCGCGGACGGGAAGCATTAGCTGGCGCACACCAAGAGCCCGTTTCGCCTGGTGACCGTGTCGAGAAGAAGGCGCGCCAACATCCGGCTTCAGCAACAGCGACGGCCGACAATGAGTGACTGTCGCCACCTCCTCAATTGACGACTTCAAACCTTCAACCAACCAACAAGGAAGACTGGAAGCACGTTTTAGAACTGTATGGCAGACCTCAGCTTTTCAAACTGTTTCAAAATTACAGCAATGTAGCATGAAACTTTGTTGCTCATTGTCCCAATTGCATTACCCAGCAGGGTCCCTTCCTGTTCTGGAATGAACCCGAGTGTCGTTGAAATTCAAACGCCAGCATTAAAGTAATATCATTCCATTTCACTGCTTTAATTTCAAAATTCAGTTAAAGTATTCATAGCTGGCTACAATATTTAGATTACAGAAGCACAAATTAAGAGTGCGAGTTTTGTTACCACATTTTAGCTTACCTGTGACTGCAGCCCAGCTTGGTACATACTAAATTTTACTATTGTTAATTGTTCAGAATCATTTAATTCAAGTTCAAAGTTAAATCTCTTATTTGTAAATTGCGTAGATTCAAGTAGCTTTTGAAATGATTGTTGAGGTAGCCCAAGACTAACCTTATTTTATTGAATTTCGTAGTGCTTCAGAAACAAAGTTCACTAATAATTTCAGTCACTAAATTAACTTTCAATTTTCCTGTTTTATTAATTCTTTTACTAAATGAAGTCAGAGTGTGGCGAAATTTATTACTTCTGACAAACATTCAGTTTTCACATGACACGTGTCAACCTTCAGTTGCGTCGCCTTTAGTGCTAATTATATATGCATTTATCTTTCATTTTCAGTTATTATAGTAGTTGTCCATGGGACAGGCGACCGTAATTTTCCCCAAATCTCAAATATCTGATTAACGCCAATTAATTGTTAACGTGACGACCACACATTTACTTTCTGTATCAACTTTACCCCTTTTCAAAATTAATCTCCACCAATTTCATTTGCATTTTTCTTTTCATTTAGATGTAACCCTTTCCTCCCTCCTTACCGACAAATTAACTTCGGTGACGATTGCCTTTCCAAAATTTCCATTAGGTGCACGCGGTTTAATTTTTCAGCATTTTTCTTTTCATTTAGATGTAACCCTTTCCTCCCTCCTTATCGACTAACTTCGGTGACAATTGTTTTTCCCAAATTTCCATTAGGTGCACGCGGTTTAATTTTTCACTGCCATTAACGTCGATAAGTGAGGGCGAGGTTACACAGTGGGACAGGCCGGAAATTTTTAGCTTCAGCTGGGTCTTTCCCTGGTTTTAGTAACGCAACAACCTGAGTTTTCCTCCACAGTTTAAGAATTTGCATTGTTATAATACAGTTATTCATTAGCTCTAGGATCCATGCTTGTATTCTCGGTCCAAAATGTTTAATTTGCTCAGATCTCAGATCGTCGAGATCAGCGGCCTTATTGCTTTTCAAATCGTTGATGGCGTCTTGTAGCTCCTGAAAGAAGAACAGGCGAGCTAGGAAGCTAATCTCCTCGTGCAACTTTCTTTTGATTTTGCCATTTCTGTTCTTCCTTTTAGTTTTTACGTTCATGAGCAGTTGGTGAGCTATCTGATCAGGTGTAACTTCACTGTAATTTGGTTGTGGTTCTGTTGGGTCGTTTCTCAGACTTTAGAATATTTTCCATGCCTTCCTACTGCTGTGCTTCATGTCCGTCTCTTGTAGGAGGTTGCACCACTTTTCCTTTCTCACTTCGGAGGTACCAGACATCAGTACCTCACCTGTCTGGATCGTTTCCTCTGAGAAGGGGTCCTTATTGTAATGTTCTTCATACTTTTTCAGCCCTTCCTTGCTGCTACCATTGAGTTCAGCAATATACTGAGTGCGGCACCCTCTAGATATGCGCCATCGAGAGATTTTATTGATGAGGTCTATAAAAGTTTCACATGATTGTACTTCTGGTTTACTTTCCAAGATCTCCTTATTAAGGTCCTCTGTGAAGAGTTCCCAATGAGCTGTTTTGAAGCTGAAACGTCTCTTGAAGGGCATTACATCTCATTTGATTACTGCCGTAATGCAGCAAGTTATTGCTCTGTGTTGCGATCTTAGAATTGGGTCCTCGATTTGCTTTGCAGTTTGCAGGGATACCTTCTCGGAGACAAAGATGTTATCTGGATTATATCGTCGTTTCCATCTTCCGCTATTTAATGATGCAGGCAACTTTGGGTCATGTATCAATTTCAGTTTAGCCTGGTCTGCCCAGATCTCCAGCATTTCGCCATCGTTATTTGTCTCTTTATACGAGACCGTGACAGTTAAAATCTCCTAGTACAACTTTAATGTTTTTTGAACGGAAATTTCCAGGCGCCGTAAATTTGAACCGCGCACTGGGTGGTTTTTACACGGATGTTACAGTACATGAATGTAGCTCAATAGTTAAAATTTCTATATTTTCTTCGCAGATCAAAGCACAGGAGCATACGTCTAAGTTCGGTTTCACAAATTTAGCACTTCCGTATCTTTCGTGTGGTCTCTCAAGAACTAATTTCATGCCCTGTATTTTTGGTCTATGGCTAGTTGGTGCTCTGTGTGTTTCTTGTAACACTAAAACATCTCAGTTGTTTCGTTTGCACATGTCAGATAATAAAATTTCTTTATTTACAGATAAGCCTTCAATATTGCAGGAAGTTGTCACTAGTGATGGTCTTGATAAAGGCCATTTTTGGGACTCTTCGGAGAGCTGTTTTGGCATCTATGGTTTCGGTGCTCCGGTGTTTGCAGGATTGGCCGAGTAGGTCGTTTCCAGGGCACGCCCGATTGCTTGTTGTTCGTGTGGTGAACGCAATCTTCGTGGAGGCTTCTGCTGTGTCCCTCCGTCTTAAGTTGAGGATGTGGGACAGGTTTATTTCCAAATTAAAATGTATTTGCAATTAGTAATGTCAAGCGCAGGGAATTCCTCACATTAATGCGTACTGTATGGTGTAATCAAGATCAAAGAAACCATTAGGTATTCGTAATATAGTTGACCTGAAGTCTTATGTCCACAGAAGCGAATAACAAGAAGCGCTATCTGGAAACAAGACCTGAAAAAACTGTGTAAAATACGTAAGTAGCCTGTTTGCGTGTTGGCAGCGCTACAGACTGCGTTAATATCGCTGACAGCTCTCTGTGCCCTCGGCAAGAGATTCTGTGGTTGGGCGGACTAGCAGTTAGCGAGTGGATAGTGGTGTGTATGGACATGTTTTTACTAGTGGAGACTGTGTTGATAGGACACGCAGTGTGAAGTGAGATGAAATTTCTTATAAGAAAAGATGCAGGGAAACGTATGATGATGGATGTATGGTTGATAATGTTTGGGTAGTGGAATTATTGACAACTATAGAATTTTTAGAACTAGATTTTAAATGAATAAGGTAAAATTTTCTAAATACACTGTTTGCTCTTCAACAAAATCTTTCTTTTGCTAACCATCTGCTTCCTAGTATTTATAGCCTCAACCGGTATTACCTCGGCGTTATCATGAAATGCCCAAAGAACTAAGAGGAAGGACTGGACCTTAGGACAGGGGAGCATTCACCTTTTATTGTTCACAATATTTATTAAAGTCAATAAACAGAAATACAATTTGTCATGACTTCAAGTGAGAACATACGTACATGAAGCCTGTCAGTTGACTTTCAGTACCCAAGCAAATATAACAACCCTTCAAATGAGAAAGACAGTACCTTAAAAAAGGATAACTTTACACATGAACTGTGAATAACTATTTTGTATTAACAAATAGTGAAAAAATAACATAAATAGTAATAAACTCGCAGCCAGAGAGCATTTACACGCAAAGGCCATCAGTGCACTTCATTTACTACAAACGTATAACAAATTGTTAAATGAGAAAGGTAATACCTTTTTATAGAAAACAGTATCGTAAGTACACTTACAGGGAGTAGTAAAACCTTGCCCAAATATACTCATTTAAAAAGAGAGCAACATTTCATAGGGGCTCTCAATTAGACAGGCAGTAATCTGTATCAGACACTTCTCTTACAAATAGTTCCCAGCTCTCGGCATCTGCCAGGTGTGGACATGAACGTCCTGCGGAGTGGCCAACACCGGCCACACCTGGTTGTGCCGTTCAGACCCGATTTATCGGCCCGACCGAGGGCGCGGAGTACAGTAGGCGCGTCCGACTTAACTTCCCGGGTGCTTGTCGCCCTCAAACGGTCAATTCAGAGGCCTGTTATTGGGTGCACCTGGGTCTTAACGGATCGTTCAATTCCGTCATATTCAAGAACAAGCGAGAACCGGAAGGTGTAGCCCTGACCCACCACCTGTAGAACACAATCATAGTCCAACAAATCGCGCATGTTGACGCAGCAACAACACACTACAATTAAATGTCTCAAGCAGGGCTATGTTAATAAAACCAAAACCAATCACTTAAAACAACTTTAGATAAAAAGGCATAGCAGCAGTATTGCAAGAGTTAAAACAGGTTGGGACTGCTAAATTTAACTTACAAGTAACTGCTACACAAACTCAGGGTTCAGATGTTTTAAGTAACCGACTGAGCTCACTGGCACACGTGATGCCCCAGAAAAAAAGAAAATCAAATGATATTTTATCCTTACGATAATCGACCCCTTGGTGGATGCTGACATTGAAACCTCTGCACAAGTGTCTCACGGAGTTAGCGTACCTTGGTACATCATACAGTACAAGATCCACCAGATCGTCTGGAACAATCTAAACTCTCAGTTTTAAAACATTAAGCAAAATAAGCCCCACGGCTGGGATGGTAGGGCAGAATGCCGACACTGCTAGACACCAAGTAACAAGAGTTCCATCAAAATGGTGCAACAAATTGCGTAGGGTTCGACCACACATGTATTACTAACAGATTTTCATAACTCAACACTCGCTAATAGTTTCTCAGGTGAGGTATACTTGCAATGTGGGAGGTAGAAGGTACATGGCCAGTGAAAAACATGAATAGAAAGACGTCACCTTATCACTCCAGCGAAATAATCGTCCAGCAGCATCAGAGAAGCAGGTCGTCACTACAATCTCCCAATAAAATGTCATCGGTTAACGGCCACCAACTGCCTGGCTGCGCAGGCCATGTCAAGACACATCCGTTACAATTGTCGCATGTACAATGCCTTTTCAGAAACATTCACCGACCGGGTTACCTCCCCTCCGTGGGCAATCGCACCGTCTTCGCTCCACCTCCCAACTCAACTCGCCCCCACTCGCCTGTCCATCCTCTCACCGTCGCGCCACCTCGCGACCGACTCACAAGCGCCGAAAGGTTAACATCTCTGAACAAATATCGATAGCCGCAAAGTCGGCGTGGCTCAGAGTCTATTGTAGCCTGAATCTCTTTATATAGCTGACTGTTGTTGCTACTTGCTATAGTTCGTGTTGTGAAGATTTTCTGTGAGGTAGGTGACTTATGAAAAAGAATGGGGATTCGTGACTGAAATGAGTTAAGGTATTAACAGAGTTGGAGGTAGTTTCTTATTTCTTTAGTTTCATATTAGTTTGGGTTCCTATTGTTGTTAGGATTTCTTGCAATTCAGGGCCATTCTTTTGTGTTCATCATTGGAAATCGAGCCTTCATTGTATAGCAGTCAGATTGCGTCGGGCTTTTATATTGTGGGTAATAAATGAATAGGTTAAGTTTGAGTTGTCTTTGCCTTAGTCAGTGCTTAATAAAAAATAATGAAAGAGGTAGTTTCAAATAAGTGTTAAAAATAATTGCTTTTGTAGCTACAATATATAATGTAAGGACTTGACATTCAAAAACGTCGAACAACAAGCTAAACACTGCACTGCTTCTGATTTGGAGCCTAATAACGATATAGATTGTCATCATAGGAAATTTCCTGCAGTAAAGGAGTTTCAATAGGACTGCCAAAAAATCTCGGTGGGCAGTGCAGTGTTTCCTGGATGAAATGAGAGTTGTAGTTTAAAATGGTTGGTGTGGAGAGCCCGAATAAACGAAAGGGCAGTGAAAAAGTTAATGTTTATTATAAATGATGTTGTGCTATTTTCTTTAAGTACGCAAAAATTCACGCAGCGAAAAGCACCTACATGGCTAGAGTAATAATTTCTCATAGTTATTTTTGCTGTACACAAACTGAAAATAAAATCTGCAGTAATATTTTTAAAGTTTCAAAAAGTTGAAAAGTTAAATGTTTCCTTTAAAGCAAAGTAAGCGAGCTGCTGAAGTTGTAGTAAACAACGGAATATAGTGAACATATTTAAAATAATGTTTATGTAAACGTCTGTACCATATTTTTCTTTAGTTTATATAGTATGTATTCTCTTATATACAACATGTTTTAAAATTCATTTTACACACTTCTGGAGGTCGCAGAGGGGACATAACAGATCAAGTTTTAGATAGGACAGTGTGTGACAATAAAATGTATTTGCAGAGTTTTCTGGCCGAACACTGTTTCAGATGTTTCACTGATGTGTTCTTAACAGGAAACACCCTGGGGCTCATGTAACACTAGTGTCGATGTCACCTGTACTTCTTTCAATAACTTCTTTGTCTGCTTTTGCTTAATGTGACATCTGTATAACGATGATCTTTGATACAACAACTAAGTAAATATTTACCTAATAATTTTTGTCAATATAATTAATCTTTGTACCTATTTTAAAAGTAATGATATGTAAAAGTATTGATCTGTTAAAACTGTACTTGTAACAATGGTTCACACTTAGTGAAATTAGGACTGTACTCATGTAATACTTGCATGGAAGTCCCTCCGCAACGACATCTGCATGGCGGTAAGAAGGGAAAGATGTATATGGCGGTCTAACTGCAAATCTCATTTGTGGTAAGAGTTAGTTCGTGGCTAGTAAGCAAAGTGTTAATGCCATCTGTGATCAATGAGTCAAGAAGAACAGCAAGAGTATGTAATATAGCCTCTGAGGTGCAAGAATTTGGGTTCTTTATTCGTGGCATACAATGCTCAGCTCTGTACTACGAAAATCTGACGCTAAAAACAGAATTTTCAGAGCTTGTTTGTACAGCAAGAACCATGGATACTTTTTGCCACTTCTATGAGTAGCCAAGGGAAATGGCCAAATCTATCACTTTTGTCGCAAATAATTATTTTAGTAGCGTATAACTGCATGGACCAGTTACATGGTTTCTTATTCAATAATAAATTCGTGTTCTATAAACTTTGCGTTGAGGGCTTATATTTTATCCTTTACCATTTACCTACACAGAGTCCTATTTCATGTGCTACGATATTTTCGAGTATCCTTTTCTGTTGAAAGGAAAAGCAATTAATTTCTGTAGCAACACTTAATAACTTTCGTAGTGTATTAGATATCTTGACCATTCAAAGTGTGTTTTTTCTTAAGTATTTCAATGTCACTGAAGTAAAATCAAAGATGTTTTGCTTAATTGTCATCCTTATTGAATCTCAGTTGAGTACAGAACATTTATTGTCTAGTAAACTTCAAGAGCCAGCTTAAGGAACAGTTAATGTGCAAGTTTGTAATAATATTTATATTTCATCGGTCTTGCAGTTAATAGTGTTTTTCATACTGTGTTGGAACAAAAATAGTTAATCCTGATCTTAGTCAGTGACAGAATAGTTTCTGTGCCTTCCATGCCAGTTGTTGCTTTCCATATTTCAGTAAGAGTGCAAATGAAATGCAGCTATCAGTTTTGTAACGTTTGTGTGGTGTAATAAGTAACTGGCTACTACTGTTCAAACTTCTACAGATTCAGGGCCACATGTCTGTTAGTACCCTGTAAAGTAAAAAGAAGTGAAGGTTCTCTAAGAAAACATATAGTAATCGAAACGGGTAATATGGCTACCCAAAACCATTTCTACATCCCTCAATAAAATTCTTCAGGGTATCAGACCGCATCGTCATAATTTAAAATGCGCCAACGTTTCGGCCAGCGTTGCAGCTAGCCTTCATCAGGGCCTTACGTTAACTGCTAAAAGAACACACTTGGTTCCTTAAATAGCTGCCCGAGAAAACCGTGTCGTTACTTGATTGGCTGTAAAAGGAGGAGGAGGAGGGGTGAAAGGCATGCTTTATTGGTGTTTATTATCTGTCATTGGCTGAAATAGCTGTTTTCTATTGGTCTTTATATTAATCCACCCCATTCGAGGAGACGGACGAATAGCGAACAGGTGATGGCTGTGACGTCACACTGTTTCCATGCTGTACCGAAGCCGGCTGCGGCGTGCCATTGCTTTGTGTGCTCGCGACCACTACTGCGGCTCTCCGCGTGTCTGCATGGGCCGCCACGGCTCTGCCGCCGCTCAGTAGCCCTGCTATTGCAGGCAGCCAAGACCTCGGAAGCTTGTACCCGTCCTCTCTATTCATGTTGGCGGGTCTTTTGGCTATTTCTATCGCCTCTCTAATCTTTCTTTTGAAAGTGAGAGGCTGTTTCGCCAGGACGCGGGCTTCTTCAAAAAATATTGGTTTCCCGCACTCGTCTCGGTGTTCCGCCACTGCTGACTTAGTGTGTTGTTTCAGGCGGATATATCTTTCATGTTCCGAGAGCCTTGTGCTAATCGGACGTCCCGTCTCACCTATGTAGACTAATCCACACGCACAACCAATTTCATACACGCCAGCTGTGTGTAGTTTGTCAACTGCATCCTTGGTAGAACCGAGCATGTCTGATATTTTGTTTCTGCTTCGGAAAATTGGTTTGATGTCGGCTTTTCGTAGAATTTTGCCAATACGTTCGGCGACCCCTTGTACATATGGTAACACAGCAATGCTCTGTGCCTCCTTCTCCTCTTCCCTATTAGTCTTCTCCCTTGTCGACATGGTGCTGTCTATCATCTGCTTCCCATAGCCATTAGTTCCGAAGATGGACCTGAGGCGTTCAAGTTCTGTCTTCAGATGTTCTTCGTCGCTTATCCTGTACGCTCTCTTCGTTAGCGTGTGCAGGGCGGACTTCTTCTGCGTGGGGTGATGGTGGGAGGAGGCGTGAAAGTACCTGTCCGTATTGGTTGGTTCCTGTACACTTTGTGGCCAAGGTTACCATCAGGTTTTCGATAAACTTCCACGTCGAGAAAAGGCAGCACCCCATTCTTCTCTGTTTCCATTGTAAACTGAATTTTCCTATACTGTTGGTTAAGGTGCTTGTGGAAGTTCTGTAACTCCTCTTCTCCGTGGGGCCAGATGACGAAAGTATCATCGACATAGCGAACCCAACAATTTGGACGTAATGGTGCGGACTGGAGGGCTGTTTCCTCAAATGCCTCCATGAAAATTTCTGCTGCGATAGGCGATAGGGGTGAGCCCATAGCTACACCGTCAGTTTGTTCATAAAATTGACCTCTCCACTTGAAATAGGTGGTCGTCAGACAGTGGCGCACAAGCTCACATATATCAGGTGCCGCGCGTTCTTCTAGGATGTTCACAGTATCTGACACTGGGACGTTCGTGAATAGGGATTTGGCGTCGAAACTAACCATCAGATCTTGGTCCGTAACACGCATTTCCTTTAGGAGAGGCACGAAGTGAGTGGAATCCTTAACGTAGGACTCGGTTTGATGCACTAGGTGTCGGAGCCTAGGTGCCAGTTCTTTCGCTAGGTAGTAGGTCGGCGAATTTATACTGTTTACTATGGGCCTTAAGAGGAAGTCGGTTTTGTGTACCTTCGGTACACCATATATCCTTGTTGCTTGTGTCACTTGCGGGATGAATCTTCTGGCCTTGTCGAAGTTGATTCTAGAGTGCTTGAGCAGTGCCTGCGTCGTTTTGATTACCTTGGCCGTCGGATCTCCCTGAAGTTTCTTGTAGATAGGTTCTGCGAGAATATCTTCCATTCGTTTGTTGTAATCAGTTGTGTCCAAGACTACAGTGGCGTTTCCCTTATCTGCCTGTACCACTACTAAGTGGGGGTTGTCCCTGAGTTCCTTGATGGCATGGTATTCCTCAGCGTTGATGTTTTGCTTCGGTGGCTTTGCTTTATTCAGAACTCTGACCGTTTCCTGCCGGATCTTCTCCACCTCGGCCTGTGGCAGATGACGTACCGAAGCCTCTACGGATTCTATGATATCTTCTTTTGGAACTCGCTTAGGTGCGACTGCGAAATTCATCCCCTTGGCCAGAATTGCTGTGGTTGCTTCGCCTCCTCCCACCATCACCCCACGCAGAAGTAGTCCGCTCTGCACACGCTAACGAAGAGAGCGTACAGGATAAGCGACGAAGAACATCTGAAGACAGAACTTGAACGCCTCAGGTCCATCTTCAGAACTAATGGCTATGGGAAGCAGACGATAGACAGCATCATGTCGACAAGGGAGAAGACTAATAGGGAAGAGGAGGAGGAGGCACAGAGCATTGCTGTGTTACCATATGTACAAGGGGTCACCGAACGTATTGGCAAAATCCTACGAAAAGCCGACATCAAACCAATTTTCCGAAGCAGAAACAAAATATCAGACATGCTCGGTTCTACCAAGGATGCAGTTGACAAACTACACACAGCTGGCGTGTATGAAATTGGTTGTGTGTGTGGATTAGTCTACATAGGTGAGACGGGACGTCCGATTAGCACAAGGCTCTCGGAACATGAAAGATATATCCGCCTGAAACAACACACTAAGTCAGCAGTGGCGGAACACCGAGACGAGTGCGGGAAACCAATATTTTTTGAAGAAGCCCGCGTCCTGGCGAAACAGCCTCTCACTTTCAAAAGAAAGATTAGAGAGGCGATAGAAATAGCCAAAAGACCCGCCAACATGAATAGAGAGGACGGGTACAAGCTTCCGAGGTCTTGGCTGCCTGCAATAGCAGGGCTACTGAGCGGCGGCAGAGCCGTGGCGGCCCATGCAGACACGCGGAGAGCCGCAGTAGTGGTCGCGAGCACACAAAGCAATGGCACGCCGCAGCCGGCTTCGGTACAGCATGGAAACAGTGTGACGTCACAGCCATCACCTGTTCGCTATTCGTCCGTCTCCTCGAATGGGGTGGATTAATATAAAGACCAATAGAAAACAGCTATTTCAGCCAATGACAGATAATAAACACCAATAAAGCATACCTTTCACCCCTCCTCCTCCTCCTTTTACAGCCAATCAAGTAACGACACGGTTTTCTCGTGCAGCTATTTAAGGAACCAAGTGTGTTCTTTTAGCAGTTAACGTAAGGCCCTGATGAAGGCTAGCTGCAACGCTGGCCGAAACGTTGGCGCATTTTAAATTATGACGATGCGGTCTGATACCCTGAAGAATTTTATTGAAGAAGACAACGGCCGCGGAAGCCTACGCTTACGTTTCTACATCATTAATTTCAAAAATTAAAGTGATAAAAGATACTCATGTCCAAGACATATGTCTCTTTCATCAGACATCAATTTCCTGTAATGGTTTTTTGCTTTCCTACTGTTATGTGCAGATAGTTTGTGTTATTGAGAGCTAGCTGTCACTAAGAACTTACTTATTATTTCCGTGTTATTCATTTCAGACGACTGGTACATTGCTCGCTAATGTATGTTGCTGTGTTGTGTCTTATAAGAAAAATAGAATTTCATAACAACTAAAGTAAATCTCAAGAGTTAACTACCTTTATTAACAGTACCAATGCTTGCCAGAACTCTGCCTAATTAGCCTGGCAACCGTTTCCTTTTACCTGATTACACTTTACTTTATTATTAACAGACCCCAGCTCTGATTCCCGTCTGTTTTGCTACTGCTCTCTTTCAATGCGTGTCATTTGAGAAACGAGAAATAGGTCAGTACCTTAACCATTAGTACACAGGCAGGGCCAAATCTAATTCCTCTCGCAGGAGTAACATTGTCAGTGTATTGTTAATTTTGTAGTAACTGGTAGTGGTGTGTGTGCTGCACTGTTTGGCCACACCAAGAATGTCTAGTTTCCTGTTATTAACTCTGAGTTTTCTTGAGGGTAGCATTTGATCTAGCCTTACATACAGGGTGTCCCAGCTATCTTGTCCACCCAAAATATCTCTGGAACAATAACAGCTATTGGAAAACGACTTTCACCGGTATCAATGTAGGGCTGGGGCCCATCAATGTACATATTTGGAAACATTCTAAACCGAAAGCATATGTGTTTTTTAACACAAACTTATGTTTTTTTAAATGGACATCCTGTATTTTTTCTTCAGCAATCCGTAGCATGACAAAGCACATACACAATGGCGTTGATTGCATCGCAATATTCCCATTATATCCCGAGATATTGAGACGCGAAGTTGACGCTTGAAACACCCGACATTCGCTGGTAGCGCACGTCCTGAGGCTCAGGCGTGAACCCCATGCTGCCCGTAATCGCGATGTGATTGACATGCGTAATCACACTTCCATAGTTATCACGAGGTCCGAAACGAATAATACGGTCTGCTGCCATCCTGCATTAACGTCGTACATTCCAGCTGGTATTTATCCCATAGGCTAGAGGTGATGCGGTTCTGAAACATATCTGTGTTCCGCAACGTTAGTCACAAAGTTAACTTCGCTTATCGTTAATCCGTTACTAAAAAGGTAATGTCGTTGAACGTTAAAACTTTACTTTACTGTAGATCCAGCGCAAGTGACAGTTAATCATTCACTCGTAATAGTAAAATTCATGTTGATGGTTTTAGTGAAACGAGCAAGTGGACTAAAAGTTTTACCGTTGTTTAGGTAAAAATGTTTTGATTTGGGAAGTTCAGGTAGGACATAGAAGATGAATGTAAATATGTTTAATCAATTAGTTTTATTGTCACATAACTATCAATGTTATGTTTATCTAATGCGTTAAATGACAAATTGTTGCAAACAAATGTTTCTTAACATCACTGGGTAAAATGGCCCTGTGTAGAAACTTCCACTGTGATACCAGCACTACATACTACACATAGCGTTCACATCTCATGCTCAAAGTGATGCCCATTGGCTTGCATACATAGGGTCACTCTGCGGATGAAGGATGCCCTACTTCGTGCTACCGTTTCCTCTTTGATGGCTGTACAAGCATCAATAATCCGTTGCTTCATGTCCTCTAGTGTTGTTGATTCATGTTGGTAAACAGCATCCTTCATTGCTCCCCAAAGAAAATAATCCAGCGGTGTAAGGTCTGGAGATCGGGCAGGCCACCTAACTGGGCCACCTCATCCAGTCCACCTACCAGGGAACTTACGGTTCGTAAGTCGTCGTGCTCGTAATGCGTTATGTGCAGGGCATCCGTCATGCTGATACCACATGACCATTCTCCGGTTCAGAGGTACGGTGTCCAAGAGAACAGGAAGATTGTGTCGTATAAATCTGGAGTATTGTCTGCCATTTTGGATGCCATTTATAAAGAAAGGTCCGATAATGGTATCTCCAATAATCCCACACCAAACATTAACTTTCCACGGACGTTGATGCCCTACCTGACGGAGCCATTTTGGATTGTCTGCGGACCAATAATGCATATTCTTCGTATTGACAATTCCTTTGTTGGAGAATGACGCCTCGTCGGTAAAGAGAACATCCGCAAAAAAAAAAAAAAAAAAAAAAAAAAAAAAAAAAAAAAAAAAAAAAAAAAAAAAAAAAATTTGGGTTAGTCAGAAGTTTTTGCGGAGCCCACCGACAAAATGTTACCCTATTGCGGAAGTCATTTCCGTGAAGATCCTGGTGTAAATGAACATGGTAAGGATGAAATTTATGACGTTCAAGAATACGCTGTGCACTTGATTTCGACACACCAACTTCACGTTCAATTTGACGTGTGCTGATTTGAGGATTCACAGCTATGGTAGCGAGCACAGCAACTTCAGCACGTTCATCTGTGCGTGTTCTGCGACGTTGTCGAGGTCTTGGATTTAAGCTTCCCATTTCACGTAGACGAGATGTGAGACGACCAAACATCCGGCGCGAAGGCGATGGCTTGTCAGGGAATCGTCTTCTGTACAGTCGTTCTGCCTGAACAGCATTTCGTCCACCTACAACAGGGTACAGTACAGGTATGTAGAGTAGGGTAGAAAACAGACATACTAACTTAGTAATCATAATGTTCGCTAACAGTACTATCAACAAACAAGCAATCTCATAACGTATTTCCCGTCAACGTACATTCTCCATAGATCAGCAGCATTTCCACCATATCTTCATGTGTGTACATTATACCGTACAGTATAAGTTCCACAACACAACGTTTATTCACAATGTCTACTACCTCCGTGCCGTCACTAGATTACTCTGATGCACGACTACACTGGCAAGCGGTGTACTGCACGCCAAAGCAACAACAAATGGGATGCTCGGATGGTGGTGGAGTACAGGAGTTTGCATGGGTCGCAAATCATAAACAAGGCGAAGTGGTAACTGTGGCAGTAGTGGGAACTACGTTGGAAGGTAGAGCCAGGCCCTGCGCGACAGGCACAATGGGTCATATAACGCATTAGATAAACCTTATTTTGGGTTTGCAGGATAAATAAGACAACCTGACGGGTGTACACCGATCGGTACTGGTTCATATTGTGTACGTAGATACGTAAAACGTGCAAGAGGGAAACCATTATGTGCTTATGAGAGTTGATGGCAGCAGACCATATTATTCGTTTCGGACCTCTTGATAAGTATGGAGGTGTGATTACACACGTCAATGACATCACGATTACGGGCAGTGTCGGAACTGATCTTGCTGGAATGATCTGGTCTCCTGACAAGAAATGCTTCATTTCTAATTATTGTCATTGCTTGACTTTTATTATGTACAAAGTGAATATTCGACCATCCAGTGTAACGCTGCAGTGACCTTGATGCACCCGTTGTCTGATGCTATAAAAATTATGCTGAATTCTAAGTGAAGTTATTATCGACTGTCTTATTAGCTGTTTAATTTCTTCTGTCCTAAATTTGCTTCAGCTGCTTCTTGCTTAATGCTATTGGACACCATTGTAAGATTTCATTAACTTTTTGTGTCATGATCTTAAGGAGTAAATCAATTTAAAAAAATGTGTTTTCAATGAATGAATATTATTACACTGTTAATCAAACTATTCCAAACTTTTACTTTCCTTATGAGCCGCCTGCCATCACATTTCATAGCAGAGCGTGGTTGATGGACTGAGCAGAGGCGGGTATTTTGTCTTCAATAAGTTTTTCTAGTGATATAATGGATGGGTCTTATTTGAGACGCAAAGAGTTCTTCCATAAATTACAACAATGAAATCACGAGTTCCTTAGCGCCGGCCGCTGTATCGGCATCTGCGGCGTCTACACGTGCGGCAACAGCAGCTCAGCAGTTCAAAATGGCTCTGAGCACTATGGGACTTAACTTCTGAGGTCATCAGTCCCCTAGAACTTAGAACTACTTAAACCTAACTAACCTAAGGACATCACACAACACCCAGCCATCACGAGGCAGAGAAAATCCCTGACCCCGCCGGGAATCGAACCCGGGAACCCGGGCGTGGGAAGCGAGAACGCTACCGCACGACCACGAGATGCGAGCTCAGCAGTATCTGCCAACATGGCCTATAAGTAAAGTGCATGCGCCGATACTGTTAATATGTCTGAACCCTCAAGGTTGCCGTCAATGATGGGGTTTGCAGCGAATGAGCAACCACTGAGAGGTTCAGATAACATTTTCCTCCAAAATCCATATCGATACCAGTAGGCCATTTTGCAGAAGTCATACCATTGCATATTGGTCACATTCGTGCTGCAAAAGGGGCTCAATATGGCGCCCATCATTGTCCAGAAGATCTAGAATTGCAGGATTGCATTCTGCACAGCAGAACGAAGCACGTCCATAGGTACGCTAGCTATCTCTCTTGATATGCTGCGCTTCAGATCAGCACATGTGTCAATGTTCCCCTGGTAAACCCTGTCCTTCAGCTAGCCCCAAAAGCAGAAATCACATGGAATGAGATCAGATTATCGTGCCGGCGAAGCATTTGGAAACGATCGGCTGGTAATTCGAACGTTTCCAGATGTGTTTCGGAGAAGCTGGTGAACTTCACGAGCGATGTTCGGCGGGGCTCCATCTTGCATGAAAACTGCTGAGTTTAATGCGTCTCTCTCCTCTAGGTTGGGTATGACATGCTGGTGAAGCATATCGCAGTAACACAGCCCGTCGTGTTGCACGTCTTTGGTCCTGGAGCGCCAACCTGTTCAAAAAAGAATGGGCCAATGATGAATGAACGTAGCCGTGAAGCCACACCATACAGTGACACGTTCACCATACAGAGGAACTTCATGCACAGTGACTGAGGGTGAAGATCCAAACACTCGACAATTTTGTGTGTTCACCTCACCCAGCAGAGAAAAATAGGATTCGATTTTCCATAGGATGGTCCAGGGCCAGCCCTCGTCAGCCCCAATCCTTACGAGAAAGTGGAAAACGGAGTCTACACGTTGTCGTGCGTCCTGTCGTGCAAGCTGCTGCACGGTATATTATACCTTGTATGGATCCCATTTGAGAATGGTTCGAAGTACCTTCCGCCCAGGGGACCACGGGATGTTCAACTGTTGTGACACGGCACAAGCACTGTCTGACGATCGGGAATTGCGCGCAGCGTTGTCTGCCATAGCAACAGCGATTTCATCAACCACCAACCACCTGTGGTGCAACCGGTCGACGGCATCTTCCCGGAGCGATGTCCAGTTCTCCAGTTGGTTCCAAGTACTTCATCATGCACCGCACAACAGGTGGAGAAAGACGACTCTTCCGTAATCATCCTTTCAGCCGCTGCTTTCAGTTACTGCTGCACTACTATTGTTTTGATGATAGGGCTTCACCAATAACACCCTGCTTCTTTTGTCCAAGTTCATGCTGACACGTCAACAAGTGCACTGCGTTTGGTCAGGTGTGTGAATCACGTTGACTGATAACGGCACCTGGTGGCCACAGTTGGAACTGGGCGGTGGCGCAGTGACGCATGAAAATCATGCACACCATACACTGTACATTAATGGTACCAAGTTCGGTATTCGTACGATAATTAGTTTCCTTGTTATAACGTGTTAAATAGGGAAAGTATAATTATAATCATCCGGTATATTAGCTACTGGTGACTGAATAGGATAGAGTGCGAATTATTGCGACACAGATCAGTTAGTATCTTTAATCTTCATTGGTATTGCTGAAACATTTTGTAATGTACGCATCAAAAGGTGAAATATCTACCTTTCTTGGCGCTAACGCCCCTCACGTTTCTGTCCAGCGACTGTTGCTGTCCAGCTATTGACCACTGCTTCTTGCTCTTAATGGAGAGTGGTACTGGATGGACATAGACTCCGTAAATGATTATTTGGGCTAGTTATTTCCATCTTTAAAAGCGTGTAACATATTTGTTACAAGGCATGCAACTGTCAGCCAATGCTGGCCGCTATTCTGAAAACCAGATGTCCGAAGAAGGGGGTTATTCTGCAGTCTGGAGATAAAGGGCCAATTTTGCCGTAACCCGTCTAAAAGAGGGTAGTCTGGCACGACCCAGCTGCTTTCAAAGGCGAATGGTTTTCACCGTACGGCTGATGTTCCTTATAATCCTTCGGGGGAAACACTTTTGAAAGTGTCGCTCGACAGGTAGCAGACCGTTACAGCAGTACTTTGAGCGTTAATGGGAAGTAGCCAATTCAGGTGTCTACATTCTGCTCTGCAGGCTCATTGGCACGAAGACTTGCATGTTAATTTAGTGGAGCAGCTGGCAGTTGGAGAAGGAGAAATGAAGGTGTCAGGTGACAGCCGTCTATGGGTGCACGAGGCTAGTGTCCCCCCCCCCCTCCCCCCCCCCCTCCACCCCTCCCCCCCACCCTCTGGGGCGGAGATAGTGGTCTACGTGTATTTCGGAAGACGATAGCCAGCCATTAAGGAAGTATCTCTCCTAGTGTTTAAAATATTTTTGAAGATTAACTTTCGGTGGTTTTGGTTCAAATCCATGTAAAACGTCGTTCCTTATTTGCATTATTGCGATTTCTTTCGTATGACCATCAGTGATATAACTGTACTATAACACATCAGAATCTTAAAATCTTCTGACATGTGGTCGTCGTATCCGCTTGTCTTGAACGTGAATCACACTGAAACGGTACTTGTGAATTCTGTCTGTCTCACAACTAAAATAGTTGGCGGGAAAACACATTTAGAGGTCGTATTTTCTTGTCCGCAAACCATCTCAGTTGTCACGTATACAGGGTTCACAAGTAGAGATTTAGTGTGATTCATGTTAACTATATAAAATATCTTAAAAGACCAAACATACGATATGACGACGACGTGTATACATGTCAGAAGACTTTAACATTTGTGTTTTGAAGTGCAGTTGTACCAGCTGGCAATAGTGACTCGGTACGTCCAAAAACGCAATAGTGAAATAAATAACTTTTTCAGTCAAAGGCGAATACAAGTTGATTTACAGAAGTTTCGAAAGAGTTCGCGAATTTGTTCACGTGTGGTAGCAAGTACTGCTGTGTAGTGGGTCTGCATAACAGAACGTGTAGCCATCAGTTAGGTAGTATGTTTTCTAACGAACTAAGCGAACTTGGCATGGGTATTCGCAAGATTATAAGTTCAATTTTTTTCCTAACGGAAATTTGAAAAGTTACTGTTTCCGTCCTAAAGTAAATTTGAAAAGATCCTCTTTACGTCCTTATTCTCTTTGTCTTCGTCCTGTGTTGATTGTAATCCTGTGTTAATTGTAGAAGATTTACGATGATCGTTTCCCAATCGAGTGGTAGATTTTAGGACTTTTGAAAGCAGTGTGGACTGCTACAGGTCTATTGGTTTAGGAAGTGGCTACTTCAGCCTTATCTCACAGGCCGAAGAGAAACTGATGGCCCTCAGGATGGCCAAGGAAGCCTACCGAGCAATACGTCCCACGATATATCTCGAGCGCCGCATGGCACTAAGAGTGCTGGACTCGGGCCGTGATGGCGAGAGGAATTTTGCACGACGCTGTGGAAGCTACGTTGACTAGAGGAGGAAGATCGTTTCTCTTGGCGACGTCTTACAAGACTGGAACCACCATGTAGAATTTTATCTTCACTGGGTGGAGGTATTAACCGTCGGCTGCACTACTGATGAAACACAACAAGGAAAATCCTACGGCTTTGCGCGGTGCTGTTTTGAAATGGTTCAAATGGCTCCGAGCACTATGGGACTTAACATCTGAGGTCATCAGTCCCCTAGAACTTAGAACTACTTAAGCCTAACCAACCTAAGGACATCACACACATCCATGCCCGAGGCAGGATTCTAACCTGCGACAGTAGCGGTCGCACGGTTCCAGACTGTAGCGCCTAGAACCGCTCGTCCACGCCGGCCGGCGAACTCCACAACAGAATAGAATGAGTGACTCATGAGGACAATCTTCAGTTTCAATTTGAAAGCTCGTGGATTACTGCTAAGATTTTTGAGTGCTAGTGGTAGCTTACTGAAAATGGATGCAGCAGTAAACTGCACACCTTTTGGCACAAGAGTTAAGGAAGTCCGATTCAAACGCAGGTTGGATTTCTGCCGAGAATTAACTGAGTGAAAGCTGCATATTTGTGGGAATAAGCTAACTTTGTTAACAAGAAACGACAGTAAAGAATATATTTTGAGAGCCCAGAATGAAAATATCCGGGCTTGTGAATGGTGGGCGCATACAGGTTCGTGAACTTACACCACATATTGCCCGAACCGCCTGTTTCTGAGCCAAAAATATCGTTTTAGAATGGGAAGAGTTATAATACCATACGACATAAGCGAATAAAAATAAGCAAAGTAGACTAATTTTCATGTCGAACGATCACTTACTTCAGACACCGTTCGAATAGTAAAAATGGCAGCATCAAGTCTTCAAACTAGATTCTGAATGTGGGCTTTCAATGGCTGTTTACTATCTACATGAACACCTACAAATTTGAACTGTTCGGTGTCACTAATCATATGTCCATTCTGTGAAATTAAATCGTGGGGTATTGTTGAATTGTGTGTTAGAAACTGTAAAAACTATGTTGTACCGAGATTTAGCGTTAGTTTGTTTTCTAAAAGCATGAACTTACGTCATGAACTGCACTATCTCAAACCAACCCAGTGTTGCACACAACATCTTTACTACCAAGCTAGTGCATCAGCAAACGTAAATATTTTAGAGTTACCCATAATACTAGAGGGCATACCATTTATATAAATAAGGAATGGAATTCCTGCAGCACCCCACCTTTGATTGTACCCCACTCATACCCCACATCACAGCCATTATCAACAGTGTGAATAATGAAATTTTACTCCGTGTTGTTAAAGTAAGAGGTGAACCAAATGTGAGCTACTCCCTGTATTCTGTAATGGTCCAACTTCTGGAGCAATATTTTGTGATCAACACAATCAAACACCATAGTTAAATAAAACAAATATGCCTAAGTTTCAAAACCTTTCGTTTAACCCATCCACTACCTCACAGAGGAAAGTGAATATTGCATTTTCGGTTGTTAAACGACTTCTAAAGCCGAACTCTGCATCTGATAGCAAATTATGTGATATGAAATCATCAATTATCCTTACATACACAGCCTTTTCAATAACTTAAGCAAACATTGATGTCACACAAATAAGTCTATAGTTGTCTACATTATCTTTTTCTCCCTTTTTATAAAGCGGCTTTACTACTAAGTAATGATTCAGGAAACTGACCATTCCTAAAGGAAATAATTGGAAATATGGCTAAGTACAGGGCTAACATGTGCAGCACAGTACTATACTATTCTGCTAGGCACTCCATCAGTCCATGAGAGTCCTTAGTCTTCAGCAATGTTTCTACACACTTCTGATGTAAATTTCTAACCTTTGAATTTTTTTATTTTATATGAGACTGTCACTGTAGTGGAAACTGCTGCCGTAAATATTTCAGTAAATGTGCTGTGGAGACCCAGCTGAGCGACAGTCACCTGGAAAAAAAGCCATTAGTGTGTGCCTTTCAGAGGCACAGGTGGAGAAAAAAAGAGGCCACTATCCTCGCTATTGACATTCCTTTGTAGAAAGTATCGCAAATACGACACACTCATTACTTGGAAACATATGATTACTCGTACTTTGTGCTACTTACTGAAATGCTTATGAATTCATGGGAAATATTAGTACATCTGCACACCTGATTATGACAAGTGTCTTTCTACGAGAATTTAAAGAATTTCTACTAACTTACGAAATGCCACATGACTATTGAATGATATTTTTATGCTTCGCTTTAGATTGTTGCTTATTTAATTTGATATCTGTTTTCCAGGTGTGTTGCATCATTGGTTTTATAAAATAAAATTAAATGCATTTGCTAATGTGAACACTTTCTGTCAACAGATCTGTTAGATAATAATTTTATGATCCACATTCTTCAAAAAAAAAAAAAAAAAAAAAAGGAGCACTTGGAAAGGAAAGAACAACGATAAGGAGGGACTAGTAACAGTAACTGCAGACATAATTTTCTTTTCAAGTACATGGTAATATTTTTTTTACAATAAGTTTTTGTGGTGCATCACTTTAATTACATAGACACTAAGATGTGACATAGGTATTAGACATGGCCATCTTCACTGTAATATTTTTTCTGCTTGAGCATTGTCATGTTTAGATATAAGTTATTGCATTTGCTGCTGCTGTTTGCCAGGCATAGTGCTACTAAATTTCACTTGTATTACTCTGTTAAGCCAGTTTTACTACTGATTTATTTTTCTTGTTGCTGCACATTGGGTAATATTAGTTGTAATGTTGCATTTTCTTTGCTAATTTAGATTTACTGCTTCTAGCTTTGCCAATTTGCATTTTTTGTCATTGCTGTTAATTGTTTTGTGCTGCTGCCTTGCCTCGTCCCTTAGTTTAGCATCTGAGCTCAGTAGATTTAAGTTAGCTTAAGAGGGGGTAGGCTATATAAGAGAATGAGTTGCGATGAATTGGAAGAAATGCATTGAGAAGTTATACGAAAAAAGTACTGAAAGCAGGTATAGATAGGACTTTTTGGGAATAATGAAGAACAAAGGGAGATCTCCAAGAAGTAAAGAAAGTTTTGTTTGCAAAATACTGCAGTAAAACACAACCCGTCCTTTCCTTGTGTTATCCCACTATGTGTTTGTGTACCCTTGTGTATTTGTGTTTTTCCTGTCTTTATGCGTTTAGCTAATGAGAGTTATGTTGTAGAATTTTTCCAATACTATGTTATTTACTTTGTAAAGGTGTTTAGACATCATTCATTTGTTCTGTTTTAATGCTCATGTGTGAAATTAATGTTTTGAAAACTATTTTCATCATTTTATATGTTTATTTACGTCATAATTCCTGTAACACTGATGTATTTGTTTATTTGTATTATTTTGTAAAGCCTGTGTTACTACAAATGTTATCTGTACTGTTATGTTCTTTAATGACGTATTTTGTACCTTTGTAATTATATTCTTATGTAGTAAATTTATAATTGTATAGACACCAGTTCTTCAAATTAAGTATCATTTCACTGCACACATTTCTCTTGGTCATAATATATGCACAGTATGTGAGAAGTTGGAACTGTTAGTGCTTGCATGTGTGTTAATAATTCAGCAAGGGACTGGTTAACAGCATTGCTGGTTCTAAGGACGTTTCAAAACAAAACAGAAAAAATTGTGATTGCACAAGTGGTGGTTCATGAACTTGCTATATTGGCCGCAAGACTCTTCAATGGTGATTGTACACCTGCACAGTCGCAACGGATGGCTGCTGGCCATCTCTACAAGGACTACAGTGGGTCTGCATCTTTGATGGCCCACCAATACCATAATTTCTACAAGGACTGCAGTGGGTCTGCAACTCTGGTGGCCCACCAATACCATACTCTCTACCAAGACTATAGTGGGTCTGCTCTGTGATGGCCTACCTACCAATATTCTTCAAAACTTCGAATGACTCTGCTGTGGGTTTGCTCTGTTGTGGCCCATTACCTGTCTGCATGTCAAGAGTCAGCACTGTCTTTCCGTTGGAAGGACAACACTACTTCTTCAAGACTGCATGGAAATCCACTGCTTCCGTGTGCATTTTCTTTTACTGCTCAGACTTTGAGAAGAACACTGCTAGTTTACTGCGATGAACGATCAGGACTGTCTTTACGGACTGTGAGAAAATTTTACCTTTGACCAACATTGTAGCAATAAGAGTGTTCATTTGATTTATTTGTTATTGTAACTATGAAAAATTTTTTCAAATCTGCCCAAAACAATTTGTAAAATTTTTTGTGGGGAGCATGGGGGCTATGTAAATAGGCTGTTTAGGTTTTTATATTGATAACGCCACGTAGCGCTCTCTATAGAAATCACTGGCTGTGCTGTGTGCAGTCTGTGGCTAGTTTGCATTGTTGTCTGCCATTGTAGTGTTGGGCAGCTGGATGTTAACAGCGCGTAGCGTTGCGCAGTTGGAGGTGAGCCGCCAGCAGTGGTGGATGTGGGGAAGTGAGATGGCGGGTTTTTGAGAGCGGATGTTCTGGACGTGCGTCCATCAGAAACAGTACATTTGTAAGAATGGATATCATGAACTGCTATATATATTTTGACTTTTGAACACTATTAAGGTAAATACATTGTTTGTTCTCTATCAAAATCTTTCATTTGCTAACTATGCCTATCATTAGTTAGTGCCTTCAGTAGTTTGAATCTTTTATTTAGCTGGCAGTAGAGGCGCTCGCTGTATTGCATCAGTTCGAGTAACGAAGTTTTTTGTGAGGTAAGTGATTTGTGAAAGGTATAGGTTAATGTTAATCAGGGCGATTCATTTGTAGGGATTATTGAAAGTCAGATTGCGTTGCGCTAAAAATATTGTGTGTCAGTTTAGTGTTGATCAGAATAGGCGAAGAGCGAAATGTCTGAGTACGTTCAATTTTGCTCAGCTGTTTGAAAATCAAATAATGTAAGAGGTTTATCAGCACAGTAATTCAATAATTTTTCTAAGGGGACGTTTCAACCTCTTATCTGCTGAGGACTGCTGCATGTTTCCTACACCTACAGCTACAACAGGCTCCTCTCCACTCAGCTCTGACAGTTGGTGAAATCTATTGCATATACGCAAAGTACAACTGTCTGAATACCTCCTAGTCCTAGCTGCCTTCTTGCCAACTGCCAGTTCCCATTCCCCAGTACCCTTTACCCTCCTCAACCTATCTAGTTCCTCCGCCGTGTATTGTAACCGCACCTGAAGGGCACAGATCTTACACTCCTGCTCCTCTGTCAACTTATTTCTACTTCAGATTCAGCGTCCCAGGAGAGGATCTCGCTAGAATGCCCATTGTCTTCCCCACTGCATTCCCTCCAATGAAAATACTTTGAACAAATCCTACACCTCAACTCACGCAGAATCTCACAAACCTACGACAGAGCCCACACTTCTCACTCATGGTAAAATTTTACAGTTACTGAAAAAATCTAAGTGTCTACGTTACCCAAGTTCATTTACACAAGTAGAGCTGTTTATATAACTAACAATAGAGGTTGTAACCTCCCCAGAGAAATTTGAATGACAATATTTAAATGTTAACGAGAATAGAACCTAGTGTAACCTCCCCGCAAAAATGAAAGTCAATTCAATAAAAAATGAAATGTCAGTGACAATGAAAACGCAAATAGACCGAAATGTCGATCTTAGGCCCTGTTCTTACCTCAGTAAAATTGCATCTGCTCTTATTTTTCCCCATAGCTTGGAGGAAATGCATCGCAAAAATTCTTTGAACTTAAGTACTTTTTTTCTTTAAGGAAATGCATGGGAAACTTTCTTTCAATAAAATGTTTGTTTTGTTAAAATGCTTGGTTTGAAAACAAAATTATTATTGGGGCGATTCTTGAACAAATTAATTACACTTAAGATACATTACATTATCAGATGAGCGCAATGCTGCTTCATTACCTTATTTAAAAAATATACCTCATTCCGAACCTTGACCAGAGGCCCGTGTCGACGCCCGCCGACTCCTCACACACAACTCCGACTGTCTCGCGTGCGCTACTAGCACGAACGAACTACATGCTCTCGCGACCCGCTACATACAACAACTTTCTCGCAACTGAACAGAACTCTCGCGCGGTCAAGCGCAGACTAGCAACGATAAGTAACTCTCTGGTCAGAGATTCTCTCATGGCTCGCCATCGCTGGTACTGAATACATACGTGTTTCATAACCCTCCACTGGGGGGGCAAAAATTTGGCAGCGATGGTGAGTCATTTGGACTTGCCATGAGCAACAAATTTTTTCTTAACTAATTAACTTTACAATTACAGAGAAATATACTGATGTAGCAAATATGGTGCACATGCACCGAGTACATAACATATCAGACAATGACAAAATGTGAGTACAAAACATATTAGCAAATCAGAAAAATGTATATACAAATTATGTGATAGATAACAAAAGTGCACGCGCACTGAAAAACTCTTTAGCATTTTCAGAACAAATAAACAGAATGCCAAAAAATCATGTTGAGAAGTGACATGAGTGCACATGCACTGCAGTTTAGAACATATCAGCAAATGAAGAAATGTATATACAATGAGTAACAGATGACATAAGTGCATACGCACTGAAGTATTGAACATATAAGGAAATCACAAAATGTATACAGAATGAGTACAAATCATGTTGAAAAATGAGAAAAGTGTACAGGCACTGAAGTTCAGTAGAAAACATATTAACATATGACATAAGTGCACATGTACCGTGGTTTAGAACATATCATCAAATAAAAAAAAAATGTATAGGTCATGAATACAAATCATGTTAGCAAAAAAATTTGTTTTTTTACTATGTTACAAGAATTAGGATAGGAAAGGGAAGGATTGCATCATGATTGTAGCACTTTAGGTTGCACACAGCTGCACTGAAAGTCCATATCTTTCCACAGAAGTACAACACCAAGTGAGACAATCGGAAGTTCTTTTCGCATAAGTGTTTATCAGCGTAGCCAACACACTGAAATGTCGTAGTAATATTCCATGTTTTCATTTTGGCAGTACATTAGGTACACCAAACAGTGGGACCATAATAACGTCTCCATCGCTCATGGTGGTGGACAGCATGTCGTGTCAACACCACACTCTTACAAGGCACACCAAGGTAGAATTAAAATATAGTGCTCCATGATCACGAGGATGTACAGGACAAATGGATATTGCAGTAATTCTGGGTAGTTAGGTCAGTAGGTGAAGGACATTAAGTCACATACTAGTCTTCATTGAGAATTACATTAGTCTAACAGCTGATTTAAGTAATTGGTGGCACTTATCGCCCAGTTATTGAACATTTCTGTACCATGTATGAAGTATTACAGAATAATGTTCATTAATCATCTGATTATAGTGAATATGTCATCATTGAAAATGAGAGTCAATTATTGGCATAGCATTAACATAATTCATTTAGTTATACTAATTATTGGCACTCATTGGCCAGTTACAAAACATCAAAAGTCATCATTGAAAACAGGAGCTAATGAATGGCATAGTACTAACATAATTCATTTAGTTATACTAATTATTGGCACTCATTGGCCAGTTACAAAACATCATAAGTCATCATTGAAAAAAGGAGATAATGAATGGCATAGTACTAACATAATTCATTTAGTTATACTAATTATTGGCACTCATTGGCCAGTTACAAAACATCAAAAGTCATCATTGAAAACAGGAGCTAATGAATGGCATAGTACTAACATAATTCATTTAGTTATACTAATTATTGGCACTCATTGGCCAGTTACAAAACATCAAAAGTCATCATTGAAAACAGGAGCTAATGAATGGCATAGTATTAACATAATTCATTTAGTTATACTAATTATTGGCACTCATTGGCTAGTTACAAAACATCAAAAGTCATAATTGAAAACAGGAGCTAATGAATGGCATAGTATTAACATAATTCATTTAGTTATACTAATTATTAGCACTCATTGGCCAGCAAGTATTGAATAGTACAAAACATTTTTCATCATTCAGTATTACTCTCTTAAATGGGTAGCATTATTTGGAACTGGTGATACATTTTTTTCTCTTTTTTTTGTGCTAGCAATGCATTGCGTTGGGATCGATAATTAACTGCAGAGGCATAACAATATTTGCTTTTGACCTATTGCTGCAAATGAGGATAGGTAACGTCATTCATCATAAGTCAGCTGTAGCAAGATTATGAAACAAGTAGAGTATATGTAATCACATTCATAGATGACATAGATTTAATGAACCACTGCTTATAGCACATTAATTTCCTAAATAATTTCTCCTGCGAAAATATACAAAAAAATGGATTATTAAGCTGAAAGAAGAATCGCATTTTATGCTGAAAAGTAGTGAACTTCGAATTAACAGGTAGTGAAATGTGTATAAAAAATGTGTTCCATAGCTGCCCTTTCCAAAACCTTCAGTCATCATACCACACGATATAAAACACACTGTCAAAACAAACTGCAACAAATACTTAAATAACTACATAGCATAAATACATAAACTTCAACATAATCCTCATCTGTAAAGAAAAAACTTCAATATCCATCACTTCATTATCCATATTATCATAACTCCATTATTATCATCACCTGTAAAGAAAAACTTCATTATTCATAGCTGCATATTCTTCATCATTATTCTTCATCATTCTTTATCATCTGCAAAAAGGTCACTTCATTATTCATGAGACAACTATTCCTTATTTCTACCATATTTCATCACTAAAACTAAGATGTGTAGTTCTGTCTGACAGCCTGCATCAATCACCTTGTATTGTGAAAGAAAAAATTAGTTAAGACTGCTATTCTACGATGTGTATTGTATATTCTTGATAATATTTCTTAAATCTGATCCATTTACTCGTCCTCAAAGGGTTTTTGCATCTTCTTTCGTTTATTCCGTAGGTGAAATTCCCATTTCTGTTTAATTTATGTATTTCACGCATCATTTCTTTCTGAAATTGATGAACAAGGATTAATGTCTTGCATTTACATCATATACTCACTAAATAATTACTGGTTTATGGTAACATAATTAAGCATACAGCATAACATGACAGAAAACATAATATGTCAAAGACATTGACAGTGTTCAGATGCAAAAATGTACACAGAATATCACAATGCAGCAGCAAAAAAAAAAAAAAAAAAAAAAAAAAAAAAAAATTTAAAACAGTCACGATCTTGAGATGTCATAGGGCAAAAAAAAAATGTCAAAGTCAACTGGTGTTTGTTATATCTTAACCATTTCGTAGTGCACACAAACAAAACATGAAAACAATCGTACACACAAAAAAAAATGGAAAATGTGCACGGTCTGATGTGTAACGACAAGAAGAGAGACCTGCTAACCTTACCTTGCCGGGCACTTGCCAAGAAAAAATACGATAGTCATCAGTAAGTAATTACATAAATATAATTGCATAAATGGTCATAAAATGTGTAAATTCATCTGGAAAAATATGCACGGTCTGATGTGTAACGACAAGAAAAGCGACCTGCTAACCTTACCTTGCCGGGCACTTGCCAAGAAAAAATACGATGATCATTAGTAAGTAGTCATGTGAGTATAATTGCATAAGTAGTCATAAAATGTGTAAATGGCATCATAGCATATTACATCATAAAGTGGTTTCATTCAATAAATGGTTTAATATTGGATAAGTGTTGGTTTCTTTTCGATTTTCTGGTTCTCAGAGTTTCGACGTGTACAACATTGGGGTGAGGAATGCTGCGAATCCGATATGGACCTGCGTATAGAAGTTCAAATTTACTGCACTTACCTTTTATTCTACTGGATAAATAGTGTGTACGTACTAATATCTTCTGTCCCACGTGAAAGTCTCGGCGTGTACAAACCTGTTTTTGTTGTCTTCTCCGGCGCTCTGCGGCACGTTTGATGTTGTTCAGCGCAATGTCAATTATTTCACGATGTCGTAGTCGACGAGATGTAGGAAAGTTTACTAATTCTTTAATTTTGTTTGGTGGTTCAACGTTTTTCAGTATAACAGACGGAGATAGCATAGTGGATTCATTTGGAATGGAATTAATTACATCTTGGAATGAGAATATGTGTGTGTCCCAATCAATATGTCTTTTGTGGCAGTATATTCTACACAGTTTACAATTTCTTTCATTAATCGTTCACAAGGGTTCGAAGAAGCATGGTACTTGGATATATAGATCGGAGAAATGTTTCTAGCTCGTAACATGCGTGTCCATATAACAGATCGAAATTGTGATCCATTGTCGGAAATTACTTTCATCACATGCCCTACATGAAATAGAAAATGTTTTACAAATGCTTTCGAAACAGTTTTAGCAGTAGCTTTGCGTAACGGAGTGAAAGTAACAAATTTTGAAGTGAGTTCAACAGCGACAAAGATGTAGCGAAAACCTCTGTTAGATCTCGGAATTGGACCAAAAATGTCTACTGCGGCCATATGTCTTAATTTAACAGGTACAATGGGATATAAAGGAGGAATATGTGAAGTGGTGTCTGATTTAGCTTTCTGGCAAATTTTACAAGACGCTAAAACTCGTCGTATACGTTTCTCCATGTTGACAAAATAACAGTTCTGTCTCAGTATAAGAAAACATTTTCTGGTTCCGTAATGTGCGTAACTTAAATGAGTATACCAGATTAATTTGTTAACAAGTTCGTCAGGAATTCATAATAACCAATTATAGCTGTCTGGATGAGAGCGGCGAAACAGAATGTCATTGCGTACAGTGTAGTGGTTTCTAATCGTAACATTATTCTTATTTTGCCAAAGGTGTTTAATTTCTTTCCACACGTTGTCTTTATTTTGCTCTTTTGTTGTGTCCTGTAATGACGAAAATATAAAATTTTCAAATGCAACTTGCTGAATGTACATGACGCTGAAATTTGCTTGGCAGAAGTTGGTTGCGACGTCTTGCTGATTGTTGCTGAGAGAACGGGATAGTGCATCTGCTACAACATTTTGTGTGCTGGGAATGTAAACCATTGTAAAATTAAATGCTTGTAAATAAAGTTTCCATCTACTTAACCTGTCGTGAGTAAATTTAGCTGAAAGTAAGAATTGTATCGCTCTGTGGTCTGTGTAAACGGTGGTATGTCTGCCATAAAGAAAGTGCCTAAATCTCGTAAAAGCCCATACAATACATAATGTTCCCAGTTCTGTAACGGAGTAATTTCGTTCAGCAGGTGACAGAATGCGGCTTGCAAAGGCGATGTTCTTAATTACTGTAGAGCCATCTTCTTCAATTTCCTGAAAAATGTGTACGCCTAAAGCGGTGTTGGAACTGTCGGTGGCAATGGAAAAATTTCTGGTAAGATCTGGGTGCGATAAAAGTGGTGCATTCAACAAAGCATGTTTCAGGTTCATGAATTCAGAATGTGCTTGCTTATCCCATGACCAAATACTGTTTTTACCTGTTAATTGTCATAATATAGGTGTGTCTAAAGCAGAATGATGAATAAATTTACGAAAAAAGTTAATTAATCCCAAAAAGCTGCGTAATTGTTTCTTCATCGTAGGAACAGTAATGTCACGTAGAGCTTGAAGTTTTTCCGGATCAGGCGCAATGCCTTCTACTGAAATTACGTGTCCAAGAAATTTTATAGAAGTTTTGCCGAAGTGCGATTTACTAAGATTAACTGTAAGTCCTTGTGCATGAAAAGTTTGCAACAGTCGTTCTAGAATCACATTGTGTTCAGACTAGTTAGCTTCTGCGATAAGAATGTCATCTACGTATGTCATAATTCAGTCTTTCTGTCGGAAGTATTGTGTTCAAACCGCGAATAAAAGCTCCAGAAGAAATAGTTAACCCGAACGGTAATTTACAAAATTGATAACAGTCGACAAAACAGAGAAAAGCTGTATACTTTCCGCAATTCGGATGAAGTTGAATTTCCCAAAATCCCGATTTCAAATCTAATGTAGAATAAATAGCAGTACCGTGAAATTTCTGTAGTAGTTCTTCTAGTGTCTGTGGTCGATCTGTTTCATTAATAATAATGTCATTAACGACAAGTACGAGGCGAAGTGAGCCATCTTTTTTCTTAACAATATGTAGCGGGTTTATGTACGGACTAACTGCCGGTTCAATAATACCTTGGTCGAGCATATCTTGCAATTCCTTTTTAACTTGTTCTCTGTGGATATATGGAATGGGATAATGCTTTGCTTTAAATGTGTCGTACTGTTTGACTTGGAATTCATACATAAAACCGGACATAGTACCAGGAACATTGTCGAAAAGTGGAGCTTGCTGTAAAAGAATTTTGTGTAGTTGCGTGCGTTCGTCGTCTGTATTTGCACTACTTTGTTTAACTTTGTCAGAAATCATCTGCGTTACATCGTAGTCAGCTTCGTCTGGAGTGTTATAGTTATGTACGTACGTATCTGTGAACAATGTCGAATTACAGTCTACGTTACGTGATTCGGAAATGACCTCTGTGCGGTTAATTATTTGTTCTTCCGCAGATAAAGAGTGCTGAAATTCTAAAGCCAATTGTACATTTTCATCCTTCAACATTAAATAGGATTTCTGAAAATCAATAACTGCGTCGTGATGTACCAGAAAATTACTACCTAAAATAACGTCTGTTGTCAATAAAGGAACAATCCAAAAATTTGAGTGAAATGTGTGACCTGCAATACAAAATGATAAATGCGTCTGTAATTTAACGTCTACTCCTTTACTTGACACTGCTCCTTTTACTTTCGTTTTGCCTAATGGTAATGTAGGATAGGTATTCTCTTTGTTACACTCGTTGAAAGTCTCCTCATTTATAACTGACATAGGTGATCCAGAATCGATTACTGCTGAAAATTTCGATGAACCAATTTTAATTTCGATGACAGGATGTGAAATAGTTTTCTGAACAACAGGTCTTTCCTGTAAAAGAGTGTCTCGTATGTCGTCAAAAGTAATAACATTTTCGTGAATAACATTCTGCGTGTCTTAAGTTGTGCTTGTGTTATTGGAAGATGCGACCTGTACTGTATCT
This sequence comes from Schistocerca americana, assembly GCF_021461395.2. NCBI lineage: Eukaryota > Metazoa > Arthropoda > Insecta > Orthoptera > Acrididae > Schistocerca > Schistocerca americana. The sequence goes on from NC_060122.1 coordinate 674,451,309, forward strand.
AGTCAAATCCTATCAGACGTATTATTATTGTCAGGACGATTCTGTGGCATTTCGACTATTTGAACTGTCCTATTATTTATTCCAGACGTATGCTCTGGATGATACCTACTGTCTGGTTCATTCATGAGAATATGTTGTTGCTGATCATTTTGCTGCTCGTAAGACCGACTGTTATTATACGTACGCTGATAATTGTGCTCATCGTTTTTACGTCTGTCGTGATAGTCATTCCTATACGGTGCACTGCGATAGGAATTGAAATACTGTGTTTTCTGTACGTAGTTGTTTCTTTGCTGCCGTGTGTTACTATTTGTTGTACCAGGGACTATACGTCCAAGCGGCGAAACATTAAAGTTGTGTTGACCTTCTGCATTACATTGTTGGTTAGATATGCTAACCGGCTGGTTTTGTTGCTGTTGTTGTGAAAAACCTCTGTTGTTACTAAAATGTGGTTCCTGTTGGTGAAAATTTTGACGATATTGATAATCAAAATTTTGTCTGCTATTAAAGTTCTGATGGTTGTCGTTCCTAAAGCGTCTGTTACCTTTTCTATTGAAATTACGTGTCTGATCATTACTGCTGTATGTTTGTTGACCTTGGTTATTATACGAAAACTAAAATGTGGTTCCTGTTGGTGAAAATTTTGACGATATTGATAATCAAAATTTTGTCTGCTATTAAAGTTCTGATGGTTGTCGTTCCTAAAGCGTCTGTTACCTTTTCTATTGAAATTACGTGTCTGATCATAACTGCTGTATGTTTGTTGACCTTGGTTATTATACGAAAAGTTTTTGTTTACGAAAGAATAATCTGATTGCTGCACTTCTAAAAGCTGCAGCAGATCTCTGAATGCCGAAATGTTTTCTTTTTGCTGACCCATTAGGAGTGACACTCTTAATGATCGTGGTAATTTAGATATACATAATTGTATCAGTGCAGATTCACTATATGGTTCACTTATGTACTGGTTTTGTTGGACCATATGCTCAAAAAATTGCGTCACACTGGGAAAATTGGAGTTCTCATAAATTGGTAAACTAATTAACTGATCTTTAATTCCGTGCTGTGTCGTCTTCGACCAATACGCTGACAGAAAAGCATTCTGAAACTCTTCTACCGAATAACATTGCCTCGCGATCGGTCTCATACGAGTTGCCGGTTCGCCTTCCAAAAAACTGCAAATAAATTCAAGTTTGTGTGTTACGGGCCAAGTCGGTGGAAAAGCAAAGCTAAATTGTTGTATCCAGTCCAATGGGTGAATCTGTGTTCTGTCATTTTTACACACTTTAAATTTTCTCACTGACAGAAAATGTTTGTAATCGAAATTATCGTCTCTGTATGACGGAACAGGTTCAGTATTGTAAGAGAATCTATTTGTCTGTGTCTGTTCGAAATCTAAGTCCCGTACTCTCTGTTGATTACCTAAATTATACGCGCTGCGTGAGTCTGACAAATGTTCGCAAAGTGGTGTCTGCTGTGATGTGTTATTAACTGAAATATTTTTCATCTCTGTTACTTCTTGCTGTAAACATGACAATTTTCTACGCAACGTGTTATTAGACGAATCGATCTCATTAATTGTCTGCTGTAGATTTTGAAATTCAGGTGTTTGATTAAATGAAACCGGTGAGGTATCGTCTGATTTGCTGTCATTATTACTTTCAGTAACGTCAATACGACTGGCCAATTCATCACATTTTTCAGTCAGTATTTTTACCTGATCATCGGTTTTAGTGTCTGAGGCATTAATCTGTTTTTGCAATTTACGTGTAGTTTCGTTCAGTTTTTTAACGTCAGCTTTGACGACATCGGAATCCTGTGTTAGTTCTAATTGTTCGAGTCTGTCTGTCACTGTTTGAAAATCGGTTGTGTATGTGTCTGTTTTCGATTTAAGATCGGAAATTTCGTCACGTAATTCTGTGTTCGACTGTTAGATAGTATTAATTTTGTCCGACACTGTAGCAATATTGTTGTCTACATATGTTTTTGCCTTCGCAAACATTTTACGTTTGTCTTCTTGTCTCTGTGCAGTGATTGTTTCCATGATTTGACGTTTTATTTTATTTTGATCCTGAATAATTTTGCGGAAACGCGTATCACTGTTTTGTATGTGAAGATTAAAACGTTCGTCAATTTGAGTGTTCTGTTGATCGAATTTCGCGTCAATCTTTTCATCCATTGTGCGCGAAAGTTCTGCTGTCATTGCTTTAAACTCGTCGCGTAATTGTGTAGCCTTTTCAGAGCATTGTTTAGCGACTCCGCTAATTTCGTCTCAAAGTGTTTCTGTTGCAGCTGTTTGCATTTCCATTAATTCCTGAGCAACAGACCTAATTTCTTCGCTACTTTTTCTTGAACAAGCCTCAATTTCCTTGCGCAACTGTACCTTAGTACCATGACATTGTGCAGCAACGGCTCTAATCTGTTCACTAAGCTGTCCAGAATTGTTGTCTAATTTTTCACTCTGTTGTTTGTGATTTTTGTCTTGTCTTTCATTCTGTTGTTTGAAATTTTCATTAAGTTGTTGTAGCAATATTGCCATAATTTGATCCAAGCCATTATTACCTACTCTATTCACTGTGCTGTTTAATGGTGGATCTGGAATTGTCTCGCTTTCTGTAACTATTTGGTTATTCTGAGATTTACAAAAAGGTTTGCCAGTCGAATGTACACTGTCGGTCACTATTTCGGAATTAAATGGATCCGTCGTACTTTCAGTACTCTGTCCATCTTCATTAGAAAAATTTCTCTGTACGTTACTTGAATTTTCCAAACCGGGTGTGTTAAGCTTGGCAGCACTCATTACAATAGGGTGCCCCGCGTCGTCAATTGTCGTCAAATTAACAGAGGAGAAAATTGAGTTCGTTTGCTCATCAGTAGGATGATTGTCAGTAAACAGTGGATTGTCATCATTACACTGCGCGTCACAAGCACTATCGGTGAAGTTGCTTAAGTCGGTAATTTCATTCATTATACCTCGCGATACACTATTCACAGTCTTTCGCGGCATTTTTTACAATAGTCACAATTATTCACAAAAATTAAATAAGCACAATGCAAAAAGCAACAAACACAAATGCAACAGAGCAACGAATTGCCGATGATCTGAGGAAAGAAAGTCATAAAATTAGTAAAAGCGTTGCGCCAAATGCTAATTATATTAAGTAAATAAGAGCAAAAATCTGACTACTTTTCAGAAGATTCTCAACGAAATACGATCCTGGACCGGATGTCGCCAAGTGTAACCTCCCCAGAGAAATTTGAATGACAATATTTAAATGTTAACGAGAATAGAACCTAGTGTAACCTCCCCGCAAAAATGAAAGTCAATTCAATAAAAAATGAAATGTCAGTGACAATGAAAACGCAAATAGACCGAAATGTCGATCTTAGGCCCTGTTCTTACCTCAGTAAAATTGCATCTGCTCTTATTTTTCCACATAGCTTGGAGGAAATGCATCGCAGAAATTCTTTGAACTTAAGTAATTTTTTTCTTTATACCTCATTCCGAACCTTGACCAGAGGCCCATGTAGACGCCCGCCGACTCCTCACACACAACTCCGACTGTCTCGCGCGCGCTACTAGCACGAACGAACTACATGCTCTCGCGACCCGCTACGTACAACAACTTTCTCGCAACTGAACAGAACTCTCGCGCGGTCAACCGCAGACTAGCAACGATAAATAGCTCTCTGGTCAGAGATTCCCCCATGGCTCGCCATCGCTGGTACTGAATACATACGTGTTTCAATGTCTCAAAATTCGCTCTCTAGTAAGAAAGCAACATCTCTTATTAATACTCCTAAATCAGAACTAATACCAATAACAGCAAATCTTTACAAAATTTGTTACCTAAGACCAAAAATTCAAGCGGCCACTGGAACACTCAACGAAGTTAAGACAGTGAATGAAAATTTTACTGAAATATTTCACTAGAAGCAATAAGGAACACCATCTGAAAACTAAAGCACGAAATTTACTAAACGACTCCAACGCACAGGAAACTCTAAGAAACACAGCGAGCGAACGTTTCTAAAAGTTTATTAAATCTTTATTTCACCACAAACGGCACGAAACACCGTTGAAAAGTACTGAATTTAGTAACTGTATAACAGTGCACAAACAACTTTGCCAGCATTTAGCTTTATAACCGCCACAGCTGCAGCCGCACGCCGCCAAATGTAAACACACTACTGAGGCGTGAGACTTGGATGAACGACGTAAGCACACTCACGAATGACTACTCGAGTCAGTAGTATAGAAAGAAAGACTGAGATTAATGGAAATCCTGTAATAAGTTACTTTTACAGAAAATATTAACACAAATAAACTTTAAAATAAGTAAATGAAGACTAAAACTTTATAGAATATTGACGAGCGATTTCAAAAAGCACTCCAGCACACGTGACGTCACACCAAAGGTTCGTGTCTACTGTCTCTCTTATATAGTACGGTGGGCTGCAGGAATTTGAATCGAGTGTGTACTGGTTTCAAGGGAAATGTTGAATAAGTAGCTGAGTGTGTGTATTCCTGTGAGTTTCGGACAGAGTGAAACAATGAGGGAAATTGAAAAAAATGTTATTAGATTTTTGTTTCATCAGTTTTTTGAATGGGCTGATGCTCTCCGCCACGAATTCCTCACCTGCGTCAACCACTTCACCTCAGAGCAGTATTTTAACGTAGGTCCTCAATCAACTGCTGGATGTATTCCAGTCTCTGTCTCACCTTACAGTTTTTACCCTCTACAGTTCCCTCCACTACAACGGAGGTTATTCCCGATGTTTTAACCCAGATCCTACATTACTGACCCTTCTTCTTGTGTTTTCCAGATGTTCCTTTCGTCACAAATTACGCTGAAAGCATCTTTATTTCTTTTATAATCAGTCACCTAATATTCATCTAATTCTTGGCCAGGAATTCTGTAGCGGCACACCTCAAATGCTTTGACTGACTCCTGTTCACACTTTCCCACTATCCATGGCTTACTACCAAACAATGTTGTGCTTCAAACGTACATTCTCAAAAATTTCTTTAACAAATTAAGGCTTGTGATACCAGTGGACTTCTCTTGTCCAGGAATGACATCTTTGCCTGTGCTAGTCTGCTTTTTTACGTCCTCCTTTTTTCGTTTGTCAGTGGTTAATTTGCTTCAAAGGTAGCACAATTCCTTAACTTCGTCTGTCTGATGACACCAATTTTGATGTTAAGTTTCTCGCCATTCCCGTTTCCTTTACTTCTCATTACTTTAGTTTTTTTCGGTTTACGCTCAGTCCATTTCTATACTCATGGAACTGTTATTCCGTTCAACAGATCTTGCAAATCTTCTTCACTTTCACTGAGGATAGCAATGCCATCATCGAATCTTATCAGTGATATCCTTTCAACCCTAATTTTAGTTCCACACATGGACCATTATTTTATATTCATGATTGCTTCAACGAGGTGTAGATTAAACGTAAGGGTAAAAGACTGCATCCATGTCTTACATCCATTTTAATCTGTTCATTTTTTGTTCTTCCACTCTTATTGTACTCTCTCGATTCTTGACTTATTACACATAACCCGTCCTTCCCTGTAACTAACTCCTTTTTCTCTTTGAATTTCGAACATTTTGCACCATGTAACGTTGTCTGACGCTTGTTCTAGATCGACAAATCGTATGAGCGTAACCTGATTTTTCTTCAGTCTTACTTCCAATTTAAACCGGACGTCAGAATTGCCTCTCTCGTGCTTTAAGTTTCCTAAAACCAAGATAATTGTCGTGTAACAGATCCTCAATCTTCGTTTTCATTCCTCCGCATATTATTCTTGTAAGCTGCTTGGATGCAAGATGTCTTAAGCTGATTGTCAGATTGTTTTAGCACCTATGTGTCCTTGCTATCTTCGGAACTGTGTAGATGATATTTTTTCGAAAGTCTTATGGTACGTCGCCAGTCTCGTAGATTCTGCTCACCAACTTAAATAGTAGTTTCGTTGGCGCTTCCCTCAGCGCTTTTATAAATTCCAAGGGGATGTTGTCTTTCCTTTCTGTTTCATTTGATTTCAAGTTTTCTTTTAGATTCTGACTCTAATACTGGATTTCCTGTCTTCCTTATCGACTGCTGTTTCTTCTACCAAATCATGAGGGAAGTCCTTCCCCTCATTGGACTTCATTGTACCCTTAGCATCTAGTCTGTGTTTCCTCTGTGCTTAACTCTGAAATTCCTTTTGCGCTCTTAATGTTACCACCCGTGCTTTTGCTTTAACCGAAAGCTTTTTTCACTTTTCTACATGATAAGACAATCCTTCAGGTATCTTTTGTTCTTCGATTTCGTCACTTTTCCCCTGAAGTCATTCGCTTTAGCTGACCTGAATTTCTTATTGAAACATCCCCATAGAAAAATTAATGAATTACTGTGCTGGTAAACCCCTTACGTTATTTCATTTTCAAACAGCTGGTGAAAACTGAACGTACTCAGACATTTCTCTCTTTACTTATTCTGATCATTTCAATAATCCCCACAAAAGAATGGCCCTGACTAACTATAACCTATACCTTTCATGAATCACTTACCTCACAAAAATCTTCGTTACTCGGACTACTGCAATACAGCGAGCGCCAATACTGCCAGTTAAATAAAAGATTCTAACTACTGAAGGCCCAACACTACAATAGCAAATATTCCAACAATGCAAATCAGCCACAGACTGCACACAGCACAGTCAGTGATTTTCATACAGAGCGCTACGTGGCTTTACCAACATAAAAACCTAAACAGCCTACTTGCACTATCTATTTCGTTCCGAAGTCACATATATTGCTTTACTCCTGTTTTTACTTAAAGTTTTTGTATTTCGGGTCTTTTCGTTGACCAATAGAAGTATTTCTTCTGTTACCCAAGAATTCTTCAGAGTTACTGTCCTTGTACCTATGTTTGGTCTGCCCAGCATCTGTGTTTGGCCTTTTATTAGAGATTCCCTCCTCTTCAACTTAGTTGCCGAGTTTGATGTTCCTTATCGCAGTATCCACATCATTAGCGATATTTAAATGCGTCTCGTCGTTCCTCAGTGCTTCATTATATCACTTCCTTTCACACTGATTCCTTCAGACGATTCTCTTAAACGTAAGTCCACTCTCCGTCGTTACACAGTTGTGATCTGAGTCTATACCTGCACCTGTGTACCCCATAAATCTAATACATGATTTCGGAATCTCGGTCTGACTTTGATGTAATCCAGACGGAACCTTCCCGTGACTCGAGTTATTTTCTGAGTATACTGCCTCTTCTTGTGATTCTTGAACAAAGTATTCGTTATTACCATCTGAAATTTATTGCAGAACTCAGTTAGTCTTTCTCGTCTCTCAGTCCTGCTGCCAAGCTGATATTATCCCTCAATCATTGCCCGCATCTCGTGGCCGTGCGGTAGCGTTCTCGCTTCCCACGCCCGGGTTCCCGGGTTCGATTCCCGGCGGTGTCAGGGATTTTCTCTGCCTCGTGATGGCTGGGTGTTGTGTGCTGTTCTTAGGTTAGTTAGGTTTAAGTAGTTCTAAGTTCTAGGGGACTGATGACCATAAGATGTTAAGTCCCATAGTGCTCAGAGCCATTTGAACCATTTGAACCCTCAATCATTTCCTCTGTTCCTTCCTCTACGATCCCGTTCCAACCCCCATGATGTTTAGATTTTCATCCTTTTGTACATACTGAATTACCTGTTCAATACCTTCACGTAATTCATCTTTTGCTCACGACGCCGGTATGTATACCTGAACTACCGATGTCGGCTATGGTCTGCGTCGAACACGTCACAGTAGTTCATTCTTTGCACTTCTTTCCTATTCATAGCGAATCCTACTCCCATTACACTGTTTTCTGCTGTTACTCGTATTGCCCTATATTCATTGAAATCCTGATCTCCTGTCACTACCCTTACTATACCTAGCCTTTTAATTCCCTTTTCGGATTTTCTAACTTTCCTACTATGTTCAAACATATGATATTCTATGCTCCGTCTCGTAGACTATTGTCCATTCGTTGGTTAAGCCATCTTTTTCTCATGGCAGTCATCTCCTGGAGATTCGAATGAGAGACTAGTCTGGAAATTTACGTCTGTGGAGAGATCATCATTACCTCTTTGACCTACAGACCAAATGTCATGTGTATACACATTATGTGCCTCTATTTCAGTGGTTTCCATTGCACTCTACATTCACACGCCGTTGACCATTGCTGATTATTCCACCATTTACGAGACAATTTCCCACCACAAGGGCAAGAGAGTGTCGTTAATCTCTGTCCGCTTCTCCGCCCTCTTTGAAAAGTCATTGGCTGGGCGAGGGAGACTTTTTACGGCGGAGGTCTTCGGCCAACATTGCTTATTCAAAATTTAAGGAGTGTTTCGATTCGGATCCGGAACCAGGATGTTTTGATTACCAATCAATGACGCTACCGCAAAACCGAGGGTTGAAAAAAGTTAGTGAAAATAAAATTGATCTAATAACAAAACTATCGGCGCAATTGGCGGTAGAAAATCAAGCGTGGGAGGTAAAAAAAGAAAGAGAGCTAGGAGGTCATAGAAGGAGACCGAGAAGGGAGGAAATAGAGACGAGAAGAGGGTCTGTAAAAAGTGTAAGATGTAGTGACGAGAAGAAGAAGGAAATAAGCTGATTGATATTATATCCAGACAGTTCAGACTATGGTAGCAAGCACATACCAAGGAACTAAAGGAACTAGGAGGTCGGGAACGAAAGGGAACAAAAGACACTGTAACGCCGGAAATGCATATCCTCGTATTTCCATCTATTGTACTATACTTTTTTCCTTGTTTTGTTACCTCAAGATATGACATTTCTGTCTCTTTATATATTGTAATTGCTTTACTGTTTGGATTTATATATATTTATGCACTTATGTCGATGTATAATTGGTTTGTTTCGTAAATATTATTTGTATTTTTACGCTGGGTCTTGCCTAGGGAAAACTGCTATCGAACGATTACATCGATGGGTCGTGTGAAGAATCAAAGTGTGTAGGATCTTTGGGAGTGTTAACTCTGCCGCGTGGGGCGCGGGCAGGGAGAGTCTGGCGGGAGTAGCGAGTGGAGCAGGTGTTGTGTGACGCTCCCGCGAGTTGCCGCGCTTTCGGGGTTTGGCAGCATGTAATTGCGCTCGACTCGCGATGATAGTTTCTGACATGGTGTCGCGGACGGGAAGCATTAGCTGGCGCACATCAAGAGCCCATTTCCCCTGGTGACAGTGTCGAGAAGAAGGCGCGCCAACATCCAGCTTCTGCAACAGCGACGGCCGACAATGAGTGACTGTCGCCACCTCCTCGATCGACGGCTTCAAACCTTCAATCAACCAACAAGGAAGACTAAAAGCACGTAAAGTTTCAGAACTGTATGGCAGACCTCAGCTTTTCAAATTGTTCCATTTGCCTCGCAAAATTACAGCAACTTAGCATGAACCTTTGTTCTCATTGTCCCAATTTCATTGCCAAGCAGGGTCTCTTCCTTTACCGAAATGAACCCGAGTGTCGTTGAAATTCAAACGCCAGCATTAAAATAATATAATTAGATTTCACTGCTTTAATTTCAAAGTTCAGTAGCTGGCTACAATATTTAGGTTACACGAGCACAAATTTAGAGTGCGAGTTTTGTTAGCATATTTTAGCTTACCTGTGACTGCAGCTCAGCTTGGTACGTACTAAATTTTACTATTGTTAATAGTTCAGAATCATTTAATTCAAGTTCAAAGTTAAATCTCTTGTTTCTAAATTGCGTAGAGTCAAGTTGCTTTTGAAATGATTGTTGAGGTAGTCCAAGACTAACCGTATTTTACTGGATTTCGATGTGCTTCAGAAAGATAGCTCACTATTAACTTCAGTCACTAAATTAACTTTCGATTTTCCGGTTTTATTAATTCTTTTGCTAAATTAAGTCAGAGTGTAGCGAAATTTATTACTTCTGACAAACTTTCAGTTTTCACACTACACGTGTCAACCTTCAGTTGCCACGCTTTTAGTGTTAATTATATGTGTAATAACCTTTCTTTTTCAGTTACTATAGTAATTGTCCTTAGGACTGGCGACCGTGATTTCCCCCAAATCTCAAATATCTAATTACCGCTAGTTAATTGTTAACGTAACGGCCGCACATTTACTTTCTTTATTAACTTTACCCCCTTTTCAAAATTAAATTCCACCAGTTTCATTTGCATTTTTCCTTTCATTTAGATGTAACCCTTTCCTCCCTCTTTACCGATAGATTAACTTCGGTGACGATTGCTTTTCCCAAATTTCCATTAGGTACACGCGGTTTAATTTTTCACTGTCATTAAGGTCGATAAGTGAGGGGGGAGGTTACACGTGGCGACCGTGACAGGACTCGAACCTGCAATCTTCGGATTTGAGGTTGTTCTGGACACGAATTTTGCATTGTGCAAATCTCGTAACAAAGTACTGGTTACGAAATGGTCGATACGGCAGCGAGAATATTCGTGTGAGGAATCCTAATTAGACTTAAGATTTTGCATTTATATTGAAAATTATTAAAATGAGTGAAGGCAACAATTACCAAAATTTGGTAGACTTAGATACGGAACAATCGGTCGAACAGTGGGAAACGCGCACAGCGGTACCCATTGTTCCGGGGCAGGCCGCTAGCATGAAAGATGCGACCGCCGAAACGCAACAAAGAGCAGAAATGGAATTCCAGACTTTACAAAATGTTTCGGAATCGGAAGTGAAAATCAAATCTGAATCCCTTATTGACGAATATGGGGGGACAATGAAAGAGGAAGCCGATCCGGAAGTAAAACCGGTGGTTTCCAGGAATTTAACTGATTTATTGAATGTTTTGATCAACGAAATCAAGAGTCAATCGGGAGAAATTAAAGATCAGGCTGCCAAGCAAGAAGCTCAGGCTGCCGAGCAAGCTGCTCAGGCTGCCAAGCAAGTAGCTCAGTCTGAAAAAATTGAACGAATGCTAGACAATCAGAACAAAGCTATTAATGTTGTTAACAACAATGTTGAAGTTGTTAACACAAAAGTTGATAAAATCAAAGACGATATTGTCGTGATTAATACCGAAATCGGTAACCTTAAACAGGAAATGATAGGCGTTCAGGCGGAAATTGCGAGCATAAATACTCGTTTTGATTCCGAAATTAGCAGAATCGAGAAAAGTGTAGGAGACGCAGTTGCTCCGATCATCGAGAATAAGGTGACGGAACAAATTCAATTGGTGAGAAAAGAGGATCAACAGAAGGTGGAAACTTTAAAGGCTTTAGTATCCGAAGTAGATACCAAAGTGAAGAAGCAGGCTAACACCTGCGAAGAGAAAAAGAGGGAAGTGGAAACGCTTGCGACAACCACTTGCCAAGTGATTACGAGGGTGTCGGAATTAGAAAGAAAACTTGACGAAAAACAGATCTATGTGCCAATCTGTGCACATAGTTCGGAGTTGTTGACGAAAGAGGAGCGGTTCGACCCCTTGAAAAAAGGCGGTATACACCCGACGGATTTCATTAAAAATTGTGAAAGAGTTTTACCCAGATCATGGACTAATGAGAGAAAAATTAATGCGGTTATTGATGTGTTGGCTGGTGATGCCAAGCGTTGGGGCCTAAACCTCAACATTACGAACCTGACTTTTGACGAGTTTAAAAATTTGTTTATGGCTGAATACTGGTCAGAGCAAAAACAGCAAAGTGTCTGGCGCGAATTTGTCGTATCGAGGCCTTTCGATGCGAATTCGCGCGGCTCGATGAAGGAGTTTTGTGAGGGCTGGATCCGCAAGTTGGAATATTTGCGTGATCGCCGCACGGAATCCGAAATTGTCTGGGAACTCTACATGAAGCTTCCAGATGATACAAAACGCTACATAGGAAGCAATTACAGGACAATAAATGATTTCCTGGAAAGAGTGGAGGACGAGGACAATTGGCGCAATAATCGCGACAGTGGTAGAGGCCGTGGTAACAACAACGGGTACCACAGCAACCACAACAACGACAACCATGGGAATAATGCATACCGCAACCATGGCAGCAATAACAATAATGGTTCGGATCGTAATAACAATCGGTACAATGCAAATAATAACAGGAATGACGGAAACCAGTATCATACTAGCGTGATACGGGCTGCGCAGATTAGTAATAACGCCAGAGGGTGTGACCAGCCGCCTCAGCAGTATCCGGGGAGCGTATCTGCTGGGACGAGACAGGGAAACCATTAGCCGCGCCGGTGAGGGGCCGACCGGGCGTGGAGAAATTTTGGCGGCCCAATAACAGTAGGAAACCGAGGTGTCGTCGTTATGAAAATTCCGTATGGAATAATCAACGGCGGGAGAGTGTGCCAGTGTTAGGAGAAAGGAGTGCGCCCACAAGTAGTAGAACAGCTGTAGACACGGCAGTAGAAAATACATTCACTGTCAGTGAGAACAATTTATGTAGTGTTCCGGAAATCGATTATAAAATGGCAGCTGTTATACCCACAGCGGAACTGGAGATTGAGTTTAAGAATGATTCGCAAGTGTTGGAAGAAGATCAGATGTCGGATAAAACGTCCGTCATCGAGCGAGGGGATGCAGAGAGGGATGAGGTCTGGTTAAGGCAGTTCGGTCGCTTATACGACGAACTAAGAGATTATAGGGGCCTGTACGGGATAAGTGTTTATGGGGAGCGCGGGCAGGATTTGTCGCGTCTCGTCCCGCAGGAAGATAGTGATTGTGAAGTGATAGAGAGTTCTGGCCCTAACCGGCAGACTTTACTAGAAATAGTTGATGTTAAGGGGGAGCACGAGCAAGATGCGTCGCGTTTCGTCCCGCAGGAGTTGAATGCTGAAGTAGTAACGGAAAGTTCTGGCCCTAACCGGCAGACTTTACCGAAAGTTGTAGTGGTAGAAGTAGCCGACCCATCCGACGCGAACATCCGGTTTAAACATTGCGAAAGTATTGAGGAGAAAGATTACGAGAATTTTAGTGATAGCCGGACACGATTGGTAGAAAAGCATGTGGATTACAGCGTGTATGAGTTTAGAGCTGACATTATATGGTCAGACGATAGCAGTGTGGGTTGCGCAGACCTAGCGGAAGTAATTGCAGAGACTACTGGGCACATTCCTCCAGGTAGATTGGCAGATGAGATCAATCTGGCCAAAGAGGAATCAACGAAGGTGACAATTAGTGAAGTGATAGCAAAGCAACACTCACTAGTTGACGAGTTACAGGAAAGGGTTTCGGTATTGGAGGCGAAGCTACTGACTAAGCCTCAGGACAAACGTGTTGAAATTAAAACTGTATGTGAACAGAGGCTGAAAAAGCCGCCAGATAAACCGGATTTAGGATCAAAGCCGGATGGTTTTTTCTGGAATGACCTGGATATAGACGAGGATTTACTGTGAGAAAATAAAGAAACCGTCGAGGACAAGTGTAGACAGATAGTAGTGTCTGTTAATATGCACGACCTACAACTAAACGTGTTGATTGACACCGGTGCAGAATTGAGTGCTGTATCTGGCAAAATATTTGAGTTACTGAAAGACAGACCTGGCATCGTAGTTATGCCAGTAACAGGAGTGAAAATTATCGGTGCTACTGGGAAGGCCAGTAAACCGGTCACGAAACAAATTTTTGTCAACTTCGAGATTTGTGGGGCACGATTTGAACAAGAGTTTGTCGTCGTGCCAGACTTAACTACGGAAGTAATTATCGGGTTAGATTGGCTATTAAAGTACCGTGCAGTGATTAATTGCGAAAGCAAAACTTTGACATGTACGTCACAAGATAAAGCAATAGTAGTTGATTTTGACGAGGCAGGAGACGGTGTGCATAGGCAATACCAGCCTATACACATTGTTAACTGGCCGGATGACATTGACGTAGGAATGAATTTGAACTGCCGTAACGTGAGGAATCTCGGCATTGACAAAAGTGTAGAAAGTGAATTGGAAGAGATAATCAAATTCCCTCCACGGATTGACATTAGTATTGGTGTGAAAAAAGATCGTTTGCGAGAAGTAATGAAGCTAAGAGCCGATGCACGCATACGTCGTCATGACGCTAAAGCGCGTTTTGCTAAGTTTGCAATCGGAGACTTAGTACTTGTAAAAGCTCATGAGAAATCGAGCGAGACAGACAATGAAATCTCTAAATTTAAGTTTGTTTATAATGGACCATATAAAGTCATTGGTATACCTCACACAAATGCTTATTGCTTAGAGTATCCAAGCTCTGGAAAACGATTAGGTATACGGAATATAGTAGACTTGAAATAGTACCAACCTAGGATCGATTAATACCACACAATGGGTAATTTATAAAGTATGTAAAATAGAGTGTAAGATTTAACGATTTGCTAGATTGCCATGCTTTTGACTGACCAAGGTCATTAAAGAAGTTGTAATTAATAAGTAATTAATTTTGATTAATCAATTTAATTTTAATCAATGTAATCATGATCTAATCAACTGAAAAATCCAAGCTGCTAGTTTAAGTTTTCAGCTGAGTCACAGTAGATTAAGAAATGTAAATATGATTTTGTAAATAGCTGTAAGATTCCATGAATATGTGTTCTACTAGTCATTGCCGATGTACTTAGACGCTGTTTTAAGTTTCAGGCTAGTACATGGGTGTGATGATGGACAGTGTTGAGTTATCCACTGTGATAGTGTTTATGGACTCCTTGAGATTACTCGGGAGTGAGTTTTACCGAAAGAATTCAGTGAAACGGACGTTCTGGAAATGCCGTTACAAGGGCGAGAGAGATCAAGCGTGCCGCACAGGCGGGCGCAACAATACTGGCGGGGCGGAACCGCTGTAGGCTCTTGTGCCGCTGTCGGCTCTTGTGCCGCTGTCGGCATTCTTTGTACTTGCGAGTACGGAAGGCGGAATTGTTTTTCTTCCCGGACAGATGATGTGGAAGAATTCTGCTGTCAATACTTATGTTTTTTTCGATCTACTGAATATTATTTTCTTGTTTAGCATTAAGTGGACTCTCATGGCAAGCGTATTAATTACGAAAAGGTTATATAAAATGTGTATTCTATGTAATTAATAATTAATTTGCGTATTTTGATCTACCTGTTTTTATGACCATGCACTCTAATTAATTTTGCAAATAGTATTCCATTTCTTATAGTGTTACGAACTTTAATGATTTTGGAATAGCTAACCATTTTCTATGTTTTCTATGAATTTTGATATGTTGTCAACCGGTTTTATTTTGTGCAAGACAGAGTGGAATAAGATAAGGAGTGTCTCCACTCAATTATTATTGTCTAAAACTTGGTTTATGGTTAATTAATTAGAAGAATGCTAAATTTTTTTGATGTTTTGAGCATATGCATTTCCGCTGTTTCTTTTTTGGGACATTTACTGAGTCTATTTAGGTTACACGAACATCCTCAGACAATGTGGGGCACGTGTAACGCCGGAAATGCATATCCTCGTATTTCCATCTATTGTACTATACTTTTTTTCCTTGTTTTGTTACCTCAAGATATTACATTTCTGTCTCTTTATATATTGTAATTGCTTTACTGTTTGGATATATATATATTTATGCACTAATGTCGATGTATAATTGGTTTGTTTCGTAAATATTATTTGTATTTTTACGCTGGGTCTTGCCTAGGGAAAACTGCTATCGAACGATTACATCGATGGGTCGTGTGAAGAATCAAAGTGTGTAGGATCTTTGGGAGTGTTAACTCTGCCGCGTGGGGCGCGGGCAGGGAGAGTCTGGCGGGAGTAGCGAGTGGAGCAGGTGTTGTGTGACGCTCCCGCGAGTTGCCGCGCTTTCGGGGTTTGGCAGCATGTAATTGCGCTCGACTCGCGATGATAGTTTCTGACATGGTGTCGCGGACGGGAAGCATTAGCTGGCGCACATCAAGAGCCCATTTCCCCTGGTGACAGTGTCGAGAAGAAGGCGCGCCAACATCCAGCTTCTGCAACAGCGACGGCCGACAATGAGTGACTGTCGCCACCTCCTCGATCGACGGCTTCAAACCTTCAATCAACCAACAAGGAAGACTAAAAGCACGTAAAGTTTCAGAACTGTATGGCAGACCTAAGATTTTCAAATTGTTCCATTTGCCTCGCAAAATTACAGCAACTTAGCATGAACCTTTGTTGCTCATTGTCCCAATTTCATTGCCAAGCAGGGTCCCTTCCTTTACCGAAATGAACCCGAGTGTCGTTGAAATTCAAACGCCAGCATTAAAATAATATAATTAGATTTCACTGCTTTAATTTCAAAGTTCAGTAGCTGGCTACAATATTTAGGTTACACGAGCACAAATTTAGAGTGCGAGTTTTGTTAGCATATTTTAGCTTACCTGTGACTGCAGCTCAGCTTGGTACGTACTAAATTTTACTATTGTTAATAGTTCAGAATCATTTAATTCAAGTTCAAAGTTAAATCTCTTGTTTCTAAATTGCGTAGAGTCAAGTTGCTTTTGAAATGATTGTTGAGGTAGTCCAAGACTAACCGTATTTTACTGGATTTCGATGTGCTTCAGAAAGATAGCTCACTATTAACTTCAGTCACTAAATTAACTTTCGAATTTCTGGTTTTATTAATTCTTTTGCTAAATTAAGTCAGAGTGTAGCGAAATTTATTACTTCTGACAAACTTTCAGTTTTCACACTACACGTGTCAACCTTCAGTTGCCACGCTTCTAGTGTTAATTATATGTGTAATAACCTTTCTTTTTCAGTTACTATAGTAATTGTCCTTAGGACTGGCGACCGTGATTTCCCCCAAATCTCAAATATCTAATTACCGCTAGTTAATTGTTAACGTAACGGCCGCACATTTACTTTCTTTATTAACTTTACCCCCTTTTCAAAATTAAATTCCGCCAGTTTCATTTGCATTTTTCCTTTCATTTAGATGTAACCCTTTCCTCCCTCTTTACCGATAGATTAACTTCGGTGACGATTGCTTTTCCCAAATTTCCATTAGGTACACGCGGTTTAATTTTTCACTGTCATTAAGGTCGATAAGTGAGGGGGGAGGTTACAACACAAAATCTGCGTCACCAGAGGGGAAAGATGATAATGACTTTAACTCAAATGTGATCTTTCCCAGAATAATCAGGATAAGGATCATTATTTATCTGTGCAAAAAGAGGATGAATCACTGGCTCTTTCCTGTAATATTAAGCGTTATAAAGCAAGGAAGAGAGAAATCTACCAGAATCGATATGTTCATAGGATTAGAGGACATGAGATTTCTTAAGTGTTGTGGCACAGTCACATATTACGGAGGAGTTGGCGGATCGTTAACAATGAGTCCACATAATTAAGTTCCCTACAGAAGCAGGAATATCGAGATGAATCGGAGTCTCGGCATAAAAAGATGTTAACTACACTGAACAACAGAATAAGAGCATCACCTTTTTGAAACCCTGTAACTGAGTCCCAATGAGACGCATAAATTTGAAAACAGGCTCAAAGGTGGCTACAATCTTTCATGGTGCAGAAGCTTAGCACCCTGCGACGTCATCCTTGGGCTCGACGACTATTCAAACAGCAAGTTGTCGACGCGGGCGAAACAAACGCCAGAGCTCGGAAGTTCACGTGACGTGGAAACTGCGTTAATCACATCATATGGGCACCAAATCTCACCACAATGCTGCCTCACGCCACGGTGGACGTGTCACGATTGGAGGGTCGTAACAGACCCTCTTACCCTCCTCATTTCATCCCTTCTTTTCGCGCCTCTGCGGTGGAAGTCACAATCGCGACACCCAGCATTGAAATCACGTTGTTTTCTTATGAGTGGCCGAAGAAAGCATTTCAGATACACCGCCACTCATAATCGACACGAAAGGCCTTAGTGGCTGGCATAGAGAGCGTCAGTTCAAATGGTTCAAATGGCTCTGAGCACTATGGGACTTAACTTCTGAGATCATCAGTCCCCTAGAACTTAGAACTACTTAAACCTAACTAACCTAAGGGCATCACACAAATCCATGCCCGAGGCAGGATTCGAACCTGCGATCGTAGCAGTCGCGCGGTTCCGGACTGAAGCGCCTAGAACCCCTCGGCCACTCCGACCGGCAGGGCGTCAGTAATCGACCATTTTCCATGCAGTGCGACGAGCAATAAGGTGATGTTCTTGACAATCTTTGATACTGCTGATACTGTTGAACAATTATGTTGGAGAATTACGTTGGCCTCATTTTTATTTGGTTTGGATTTTTATTTCAATTTATCCTTATGCATTTGGTATGTAGTTAGGTAGTGGACAGACAAATCTTAAATTTTACATACTACTTAGTTAGTGTTTCTCTTCAGAACTTCTGAGAAGGTAATTTTATTTTAATGCAAATCAATTTTTAATTTATTTTACTTAAAAATTAATAAATGCAGTGTAAATTTCCTTTGCTTTGTTAGTTTGCTAACATCTGTTTTACTTATTGTGGCGTAGACAGCTGCACCCTACATTAATATTTCTGAATTTGTATTCTTGTATCTGCGTGAGTTATTTCTTTTAGATTAGAAGAAATGTATGCACTCTGGTTTTATCACTTTTATAATCTAACTGTTATTTCTTGTAGAAAGCTGCAATTTCAGATTCATTTCATATGAGAAATAGGATTATTTCCTACTTACTAATTCTCATTAACTGATTAGCAATCGTTTCATAACCTAAGAGAAAGTAGAGATCAATTACACTGTGTTCATTTGTATCTTCTTTTCCTTGCGTTATAAACGATTGCCTTTAACGACATACTGTCCTTTTCCATATACATTGTCTGTCCTCCGGCAATATAAGGAAAAAATAGATTGCTACTCAAGGTAAAGAAAACGCGTTGAGTTTCAGACAGGCACAATGAAAAGACAATTACAAATAATCTTTCAGCCTAAGTCGTCTTCAGAAAAGGAAACACACACACACACACATTCATTCACACAACCAAGCACACCTCACGCACACGTGACAGCCATCTCCGGCAGCTCGCACCGGAACCAACAAGTGGAACAAAACAGTAGGAGATAACTGAAAGCAGGCACGAGGATAGCCGGCCTACTTAAACAAGGACACCGAGACCCCCGTGTGCACCACACAAGATATCACGAAAGAGCCCTGAGCCCCCTGGAGGGTTATGCAAACGTCTGGGTGCAACAGTGTGTAATGGTACGAAATGGAACTTAACAAACAGGATCAGCCGTCGCTAAAGCACGTGGAAGGCTTCGGTTTCTTGGTAGGATACTGAGAAAACTGAATCAGTGTACAATGGAGATTGCGTAGAAACCACTCGTTCGGGCCAGTACATAATATTGCCAATGTGTGGCATCCATACCGAACAGAAGCTACTAGGGAAACTGAACGTACAGAAAGAAGGGCAGCCGGTGTGGTCACAGGTTTGTTTGACCCGCCACGGAGATGCTCAAAAACCTGAACTGCCAGACACCTGAAGGCAGACGCCAATATTCTGCTAAAGTACATACTTGAAGGACGAGAAACAGGAAGCAGTCTATACTATAACCACCTACATTTCCGCCTTGTAGTGACAACAAAAAAAGAAAAAAAAGAAAGATTAGAATAATTACAACGCGCACAAGCATTTAAGCGATATTTTTCCTGCGATGTAGTTGTGAATGGATCGGGAAAAAGTTATAATAGTTTAAAGGAGCAGTGAAATGAAAACGAGATAGTAGGAAAAAAGTAAACTGTCTATTGCTTCGAAAGTAGTCGGCCTAACTGTATGCGACGTCCCCTTAGAAGAATTAATGAATTACTGTGCTGATAAACCTCTTACATTATTTGATTTTCAAACAGCTGAGCAGAACTGAACGTACTCGGGCATCTCGCTCTTTACTTATTCTGATCAACACTATATATTTTTAGCGCAGCGCTGTCTGACTTTCAATAATCCTTACAAAAGAATGGCCCTGACTAACATTAACCTGTACCTTTCACAAATCACTTACCTCACAAAAATCTTCATTACTCGAACTACTGCAATACAGCGAGCGCCACTACTGCCAGCTAAATAAAAGATTCAAACTACTGAAGGCACTAACTACTGATAGGCATAGTTAGCAAATGAAAGATTTTGATAGAGAACAAACAATGTATTTACCTTAATAGTGTTCAACAGTCATAATATATATATCAGTTCATGACCTCCAGTCTTACAAATTTACTGATGGACACATGTCCAGATCATCCGCTCTCAAAACTCCGCCATTTCTCTCCCCACATCCACCACTGCTGGCGGCTCACCTCCAACTGCGCAACGCTACGCGCTGTTAAAATCCAGCTGCCCAACACTACAATAGCGACTATTGCAACAATGCCGACCAGCCTCAGACTGCACACAGCACAGCCAGTGATTTTCATACAGAGCGCTACGTGGCGTTACCAACATGAAAACCTAAACAGGCTACTTACAACTGTTAATACATTTATCCCACTGTAAGACAAGACAGTCAATACGTTCACGGGAAAATGTTTACGGTTACCTGCGGAACAATTATTGTACCCCGGGATGCATCTCTTCATACGAAGCGTCCAAAAGTATGAAAGTCGCATGAGGAGCGACGGGGCCGTATGGAGGATGTGTAAGGGCTTGCTAGCAAAACTTCTGCAGCGCAGTCGAAAGAGACTTGGCAACCTGTGGGCGGCCGTTTTGTTGGCAGATTTGTTTCGACTACGCTGCAGAAGTTTCGCTGAGATGCTCTTAAACATCCTCCATTGAGTACCAATTGCTCCCCACGCAATTTCCATATTTTTGAAGCCCTGGAAAAAGGGCATTCGTAAACGTCTATTTGCTTCGGACGAAGGGGTGGTTTCGTAGGCAATTGTAACATTTTTCCACGAAGGTAGTGAACGTCTTGTAGCACAGTGGAATAAATGTATTAAAAGTTATGACTATTACTTGTGAAATAATAAACAATTTACTTTCGTTTTTCCACGTGTTGCATTTCATTTGACAGCCCCTTATACAATGGTGCGGTGGGCAATACCCTCTGACATTCACTTCACAGAGGTTCGCAGAGTCTATGGCGTGAATGTAAATAGCTACAAGAGCAAACGCCTCACAACCGAGTTCACTGTACATAATAATTAAAGCGAGAACCTTGTACATCGTCGGGAAACTATCTGTAGTTTCTCTTGAGCTTTGCTCCGATGAAAGCATTCCGTCTAACAACTACTTGCACCAGCGTTGTGTGCTGGAGCTCGAATACTAGTCCGTGCATTCCCTCTGTCAGTGCTGCGCTGCTGTTACTGTTCCGCGGTGAGCTGCAGACACTTTGAGCGAGTGGGGCGGGGCGAGCAGCACCGCAGTGCAGTAGGAGCCCGGGGGCGGGGTAGAGGTGGGGGCGTAGCCGGCGATTAGCGAGCGACCGGGCCGGCCAGATGCAACTCGCCGGCAGGCGCGCCGCGCCGCGCTGGCCAGATTAAATTCCGCGGCCGCAGGGCGCCTCCACAGCGCGCCGCTGCGCTACAGAAGCGAAAGCGAGAGGCGGCCAGCGTGGTAGAGCCGTGATGCACAAGAGGCACACGTTCCATTAACGGAGGATTGCGAGTAAAAGCGACTGGTGCAAAAAAATCCACCGTCGTGTTATTCATTTATTTATTTGTTACTTTTGTTTTACCTAGCTGATTCCAGAGCATAAGGCATTCGGTTGTATCTAATCATGTTTACTTCATACACTTACACGACATACACGGTAATTGCAAATGACGGATACTGTTTAATTAGCTTTTATCTCTTGAAAACTAAAGTAGATACGAGTCATCTACACACCCTAGAAAAGAAAAGTATCTGAAGTTTCAATTAGCACCGCTAAAGAACTGATAGTTGCATTAACCTTTCTTTGTTGACGTGGCATTATTTTACACAAGTGGTAACGTGAGTCCAGTAGATTTCCACAACGTTTTAACATTGTTAAATACGCAGAATATTAATAACCAGGTTATTTAATACAAAATAATGTAGACGCAACCATATAAATTACGAACTTGAGTCAATTAATGCTTATTTGAAGAAATAGTGCTTTTTATTACACAAGAAAACAGGTAATACCTAAAGTTACGTCTAAACAATATAAACTGAACATTGAGTGATTCAGCAGTCTTCTTCTGATGAGTCTTTACAACAAGACAGTAAGAAAATATTCCATGCACGTGCGTTTTCCGCACTGATGATAAGTAAATCGAGTTTTACATCCTTATTTCTAGGGCAGGTGATGCACCTCCTTTTCGCGGTTGACATTTCTCCCTGTGTTGGTTTGTCATTGACAGAAGATGTTGATCCACTCATTTTTGCTGCCCTTTGGCGATTTTCTCTGCGTAAGCGATCCATTAGTGCCCTCTTCTTTAGCTGGTCTTGCACCAAGTCGAATCCAGTTTCCAAAGAAAATCTTTCCTTGCCATTTTCTTTTCAGGTTTATTGCTTCTAGGAATTGCAGTGCTATTGATTCCAGCCAGATCAATTATAGGAAAAAATATCGTCAGAGGCCATCTATTGCAGTTGAGTATATACCACACAACTTTTCCACAACATCGACTCCCCCTCCTCGCTTTTGTTCTTTGTATTTGTTCTTTGTAGATTGTGATTATCTTTGGTTTTTTGTTTACACCGGAGGCAGGATCTATTGACGTAGCTTCAAGGTGCGTAGAAGAATTTAACAGCACATTTCTATTCTTCTTTGAAGCAAAGGAGAACGAAGTGAAATCTTTTTGAAATCGAAGAGTTGTGGATTTCACATCGCTCTTCTTAGCCACAAATTGGGAAGGACCTCTCGCTTGTTCTTCAGCGTTCCGACATTGTGAAGTTTTTCTCCAACAATCTTAAGAAAAGAGGAATACTAAAAAACTAGTTATCTCCAGTTACATTCCAACCTTTGCCACATCAGCTACAAAGTTATGTTTCCAACGTAAATCACCATGGAAATAGTGTACCAAGTTTTCGCATTTGTTAGAGAGAAGACTTTGAGGCCATACTTGGCCGCTTTACTCGGAAAATACTGTCGAAAGCCACAGCTCTGAATGGAACAAGCTGTTCATCTACTGTCCAATATTCAGAAGGTACATAACTGATTCTGCAGCTGCGTATGAAATGTTCAAATATAAACCGAATCGGTGAGAGTTTGTCTTGTTGTTTACGTAGTGGTCGGGAGTTCGTCATCGAACCGCGCGTACCTCAGAAGAAACTGGAAACAATTGAAATCGATTGTTGTAGGAAAAACTTGAATTCCCATTCCCTATATATTCCATAAGTCGGGCAAGTTTCGATGACCTGAACAAAGAGATTCTGCTAAAATTTGAAATCCAATGACGGCTTTTAATTCAATATCATCAGCCAAATACGCAATACGCAGTCCTGTCGTTTTTATTCTTTTCCTTTATCAATTTTTATGTTTGTACTGACTGTAATGGCACTAATAAATGTGGTATCTATTAGCGCAGAGAAACGGTTATTGGGAGATTTACAAGTGCTCGCCGATCCCTTTACTCTAGGAAGTTGAGTTATGATATTTCTCATACTAGCTTTGAGTGTCTGATTGGCAAGAACCTTCCTCCATTTTGTATTCTTGTCTTTATCAATGAAAAAATTAGGTAGATCTGAATCTGCACCATCTGAATCACCAGACTGCTCACTAATGGTATTTTACTCAGACTCGATGAATCAGTCTGACACAGAGTCAGAAAACAATCCATCTCGAGAGGTCTCTTCATTTGAAACGTCCTCAATGAATCAGTTGGAAGCGTCTTCTTGCATCGTCTGTTACAAAAATAAAATCAATTAAGGTGAATTCCAAATTCGAAAGCTTCAAACTGAAATGAAACCGTGAGTATGCTAATTTACTCCTACTTGCTCGGCACTAGCCTGTAACGGAAGAGTTGACTTAGGGGGCCTAGGGACTCCCTAGCCACTAAGTAACTCAAACGCTATTTACAATGAGCAACACTAGAACGAAAAGCTGTGACGAGAAGTCAACAAATGTGAGAGAGGATTGCTACACGGGAAGCAGTATTCCCAAATTTGTTCATACAAATTTAACTAAACTAAATGTGCTGGGGATCTGTAGAACCCCATGTTAACAATTAAAGGCTAGCTACAGCTGTGTTTGTAGAATGAGATTTTTCACTCTGCAGCGGAGTGTGCGCTGATATGAAACTTCCTGGGAGATTAAAACTATGTGCCTAACCGAGACCCGAACTCGGGAACTTTGCCTTTCGGGGGCAAGTGCTCTACCAACTGAGCTACCCAAGCACGACTCACGCCCGTCCTCACAGCTTCTACCAGTACCTCACCTCCTACCTTCCAAACTTTACAGAAGCCCTCCTGCAAACCCTGCAGAACTAGCACTCCTGAAAGAAAGGATATTGCGGAGACATGACTTAGCCACAGCCTGGGGGATGTTTCCAGAATGGCTGTGGCTAAGCCATGTCTCCCCAATATCCTTTCTTTCAGGAGTGCTAGTCTTCAGGGTTCTCAGGAGAGCTTCTGTAAAGTTTGGAAGGTAGGAGGTGAGGTACTGGTAGAAGCTGTGAGGACGGGCGTGAGTCGTGCTTGGGTAGCTCAGTTGGTGGAGCGCTTGCCCCCGAAAGGCAAAGGTCCCGAGTTCGAGTCTCGGTCCGGGACGTAGTTTTAATCTGCCAGGAAGTTTCAAGTTTCAGCTGTGTTTGTGCCAACAGACCTGTTCCAACAGACCTTTTGGCGAAGGTTGTTGTGCCATGCGTCCCCGTCTTATGCGCATTCGAGAAACCTAGCCACCTTCTATGAGTGGCGCCGTCTATCAGTATGACGCTCCCTGGAGCCTGTTTGTGTGACCTCAAGCGTACAGCGGCCGGGGAGTAGGGTCTTCTCTCGCAGAACGTGCTTCAGTACGGAACTAGCTGGTAGTCTTGGCCCGTCGTGCGGTCCCAGTCACGTTTTCTTCATGGTGCTGCTCGAGTGACAAGAATGAAATCACGGTGCTGTGGCCAATGCAGTGACTTCTGTACTGTTTAGTATCCCTCTTACAATCTTCAGTCAGCGAAGAGTTTGTTCAGTTCTCCAGTCGTGCTTTTTACCTTCAGGTGTTTGAAGTGTTTCGTTGGACTTTTATTGTCTGTTTATGCTCGCTGTTCTAGGCGTTTTTTTAGCCAAGAAGGTCACTTAGCTGCTGAAAGCGGAAGTCACTTCGAATTTTTCTATATGCTGCCACATAATTTGTTGACTTAGAACTGTGTAGTGACCAACTCATGCCCTATGGTCGGTGTGCTTTTCTAGGAAGAGTAAAAGGCTTGTATGTTCCTGGACTATATTGTGTTATCGTTCGGGAATCGAGTATGATTCCATGGGAATGGTTGCCTGTGAAGAGCGAGCAGGGATTAGGTACGCAAGTCTAATATGCATTGGCAGTCATGGTTAGCCGGCCGGAATGGCCGAGCGGTTCTAGGCGCTTCAGTCTGGAACCGCGCGACCGCTATGGTCGCAGGTCCGAATCCTGCCTCGGGCATGGATGTGTGTGATGCCTTAGGTTAGTTAGGTTTAAGTAGTACTAAGTTCTAGGGGACTGATGACCTCAGCTGTTAAGTCCCATAGTGCTCAGAGCCATTTGGTAGTCCAGGGTCAAAATTCTTTCTGCGGCAGGCACCCACAAGCTGTTATCAGAGCCGGGTTGTTGTGTCATTGGTTTATGTGTTCTCGTTTGTTGGGAGTGTCCGTTCGGGAATCAGTTATAAGTTCACTGTGAGTGGTTCCACTGTAACATGTGGTCAGGAATGATGCACACATGTATCACGTGAGCTTTGTAGTTCAACCGTGTGAGAGTTTTGTCTGTCTGTTGTGTTGTGTAGCTTCTGTCTGAAATCTGGTTGATTCAGTGTCTTTGTGATAGGACTCAAGTAGTGTTTGCCGATGAGGATATAATTTGCACTTTCCCGAGGGGATGACAGGAAAGTATCGCGCGTGAGTAGTTCAAAGTGAGACCATAGCGGTCGCGCGGTTCCAGACTGTAGCGCCTAGAACCGCTCGGCCACTCCGGCCGGCCGCGTGTGAGTGTACTGAGCGAAATACCGGTCACTAAATTGAGATTGGAAGTACCACTGTTTATTAGATGTCAACTTAGTGGCTGGATCTGTGAACATGTTGGTCATGAGACCTGTGTCTCCAAAGGATTGTATTTGTTTGGTTGGATTTTAATTCGCTATGATCTCTTTTTTTCCTACACGTATGTACGTCGGCATGTTTGATGGTACCTCCGTCGTGTTTCCTTGTGCTGGTTTTGTGTGTTCCCCTTACAAATTGGAGATGACTCGTCTCTGATTGACGCTTGAGCTCAGAACTGTTTTTGAGCACTCTGACTACTTTTAATAATACTCGGACCTTGTGGCTCGTTGTATGAAAGTGTTTTGTGTTTGTCCGTGTCGTTTTTTATGGGCGTCTCCACAGTTGTTTAGTTCACCTCGCATCGCGCTAAGGAAAACGGGCGTGTTTGTTGTCACCGTCGTCTTCGTCCCTGTGTCAGTCCTTACGTTTCTTTGCGAAGCCCTACACCAAGAATTGTACTCACATGGTGGTGCTTGAGTAGCCAAAGGCGCACTTTGCTCTTGTATTGCATGTGATATTAAGTATGGCTAGTGTCTGTGCAGTTTCAAAGGGGCTAGCTCTCCTCCTTGTACTGAAGCCTAGTTTACGACTAGAGCCTGAAAGAGCAGACATATTTTGTTGTAAGGGCATGTTGCCATAGTTGTAAGTGGCGCCAAACTAATTAAGGGGTTAATTGCGGGTTCACTAGTTTGAGTAAGCTTGGGAGTGGATTAGAGCGGCTTCTGTTTGCTCATTGTGTACTATTTTGAATTGGCAACTGAGCGTCGCTAGCTGTGTTACTGTTTGAAGGAAAATGCTCGTGTGTCCATTCTGTGTGTTTTTTTGCGCTCAAAATGTATTGTGACTTCGTTTTCATTAGTGCATTTTTGGTGTACTAGAATGGCAATGGGTAAGGCAATACTCAGTCATAAGTCAGAACTTATTCAGGTTTTGCGATTATTTTATGCCAATGTGTAAGTAATCATTTGATCTTTGGCTTTTTTTTTTTCTAAATGTCATCGAACAGTGGTGTTGTGGCTTGCAGTGAGGCATGGTCACTTATTCAGTGTTGTTACAGGGTAATATAGTTTCTCTTCCTCATGGTTTTGCCCCTTCGGCAGCTGATGGGGTGCGTGCCACTGTTGCCACCCATGGTCTATCAGTACTGACGGTACGGGTCATCGCTTTCAGCACCTGGGTCGATGAAGGTACATGGGGCGCGTGGAGGGGCGCTGCACCCATCCAGCTGTTGGCGCGCTTTAGGAAAAAATGAAAAGAAATAAAAAATAAATTTTAGAATGAAAATTTGTGTCAACCCTGAACATCCTCACTCGTAAATACCCGGCTCTCCACTACCCAATTCCCACGTTCTCTGACCGAACAGACATGCTTTTCGCGCTGGTTGTAATATAAGTGGCATGTAGCGTAATGTGTTCTACGTTCTTGAGTTCGCAAAAGTTATTCAGCAAGTATTTCTTCCCCAATTCTCCATTAAACCACCAACAACGAAAAGCATAAACCGTTGGTTTAAACATTCTCAACAAACTGGACATAGCCGCAAAGGGCGAATTACGGGCAGACTGAGAGTTCGGCTACTGCTTATGTTCCATTATGAATTAGTTACTGGTGGAATTAAAACTGAGATGTAACGTTTGGAAGCTAAGAAATTAGTTACTGATGGATTTAAAACTGAGAATGCAGGTATTGACTTGTGCTTGACTATGTCAGTCAGTGGAGAACTTCCACCATAAAAACAAAGATATCAGTTTCGAGTCCCGGTTCTGCATACAAATTTCATATCGCTTGGATGGTTTCCTGTGCTGCAATGCACACAGAATATGTGTAAATTTCTAAACTTTGTTTTAATCTCTTGCAACATCCCTGTATCCTCCCAAATCAGTAGATCACTTACAGAGGATGTCGTAACAAGACTTTAATATCTGTCACTCGAAATTTGAGAACTCCTATGTTAACTAAGACCAATTGCAACACAACTTGACTTGTTTTTGTTAGCACTTTTTCCTCACACAGCTCCGTATCATATTTTACTAAACAACTGCTCAAGAGGACAAAATTCATATGTGAATTTTCACAGAGGCTAAGGTGAGCAACTGAGTGCTAAAGATTTTCGCGAAAACGGGGCACAACTGAATTCTAGCGTGTTAAAGTACTTAATTTAGAAGAGTTTAATGCTAAAGACTATGAACGAACAGTGGCGGATCAATAGCAAGGGGGCGGGGGGGGGGGGGGGAGGGGAGGGTATTGGGAAATCATTCGCTAACTCTTCACACCACCCACATCCAACTATGTGAGGGCGAGACACTGATACTGCTACAGCTTCTCGCAGTTGTTGAGCAACTTAATAGCACACCTGTGACCGGCCACCCCGTGCAGTATCTTCTGGCTGATCAGGAGAAACCTAGAACCACTTCACTAGTGATTATAAGGTCAGATTCGTGAATCGAAGAGGAGATGCAGTGAGGTGTCCTCAAACGATCTCTGTAAACCTGACGACATTTCTCGACGGGGAGAAGAATGATGTACGAGAACTGAAGATGTGGCCAAAACGGCGTGGCGCTTGGTCAGTGTCATCGATACAAAACGAAATACTGTAAATTAAGACATTTTACAAAAAAAATCAATCTCCATTTTACGAAAAGAAGACAGATTCAACGGCATACGTGACTGCCCAGGAGTAGTTCACTCTGTGCGTACGTTGCATCGATCCTGAGGCTCTCGTAGAAAAAAAGTTTTAATGATGTTATACTGTTGTCCAGACTCCAGCGCACCAAATTTTACAAAAAATACATTCCTCTAAGACGAGACAACTAACTCAGTCTCTACGCGCCCACTGTTTCCATGGTGCAGCCAACTGCACTACAGGAAGGTAAATGTCAAAGATGTGTCTCAAATATCCACTAAAATAAAAAGGACCCACCACGAAAGAGTTATCCGAACGCGATGGAAATTGATGGGTGCTATTTATATGTACAGACAAAGAAATGATTACAATTCAAGAAAAGAGCTACACAAATTGTCAATAACGTATCGGCCCACCTCCGGCCCCTGTGCAAGCAGTTATTCGGCTTGTCATTGATGTTGTTGGATATCCCCCTGAGGGATATTGTGCCAAATTCTGTCCAACTGATGCGTTGGATCGTCAAAATCCCGACCTGATTGGATGGCCATATAATGGTATAAATATTTTCAGCCAGTCAAAGTAGGGTTTGACAGGCACGAAGACAAGCAGTAGAAACTCTCGCGGTGTATTGCGGGCACTATCTTGCTGATATGTAAGCCCAGGTTGGTTTGCCATTAAGGGTAGCAAAACGGGCCGTGGGGTATCGTCGACTCATCGCTGTGATGTAAGAGTGCTGTGGGTGACAACCAAAGGGCTCCTGCTACAAAAAGAAATGGCACCCTAGACTGTCAGACCTGCTTCTCGGACCGTTTGCCGGACAACAGTCGGGTTGATATCGCACTGCTGTCTGGGACGTCTCCAGACACGTTTTCACCAGCAGTTTCACCAGCAGAGTCGTTAAATCTCCTAAAGATACGATTCGTACAAGATCTTAAGGGGGGTAGGACGTCAAACGGGCCGACTTGGAGCAGGAGAGGCACCACAGGACATTTTAATTTCCACTGTCTATAATTTTGCAAATAAATTCATAAAACTTTAACAGCATGACCAGGAAGGATTCAGGATTCATACTCATAGCAGTGGAAGCTCAAAAACGAAACAAAACACTTTTTTTTACATATGGAATTTCATCATTTTTTCACTTACTACTGGCTGCATTTGTTGCTATAGGTACACTTTTATTCCTAAGTAAGAGAGATTCTTCGATGACTTTTGCACAGCATACAAACCATAGTTACAGGTGTATGAAACCCTAGAAGTTATTTAATTCATGATAAGGTGAATGAACTATTACATTTTAAACTTCATGTTTAGAAAAAAACTCAAGTTTTATAGTTAATTATCTCAATTTTTTCCGCAGTTTTTTTTATAGATTTGGAAAATTCTAGAGTTTCATACACTTGCAACTACTGTTTGTATGCTATGAAAAATTCATCGAAGAATCTCTCTTACTTAGGAAGAAAAGCAACAAATGCAGCCAGTAATAAGTGAAAAAATGATGAAATTTCACATGTAGAAAAAGGTATTTTGCTACGTTTTTGAACTTCCACTGCGATGAGTGTGAGTCCTCAATCCTTCCTTGTATTGTTGACAAAGTTTTATGAATTTATTTGTTAGACAGTAGAAAATAAAATGTCCTGTGGTGACTCTCCTGCTCCAAGACGGCCCGTTTGACGTCCTACCCCAGTTAATGTAGAAAATGGAATTGTGCACTTCACTGAACGTAAAAACGTATCAATCCTTAAATAACTGTTACTATGGTCTCACAACTGAATTATAACTGAAGCAAAGGGCAGGCTTCGGTTTATTGGTAGCATTACATGAAGTTTCAGTTTGCCCACGTGGTGAATACTTACAAAATACGTATATTGATTGTTCCGTAAACTCTGATTGCGAGTGGTGTGCTAGCGTGACTCAACATTTCTTTATTAATTTCCTTTTTTAATTTTTGTACGTCTTCAGAATTACAATTGTGGAAGGACTCAAAATCACGGATCTCGACCCGACGATGCCTTTGGAAGGTGGCCGGGCACCAGGCGCTGTAGCTCGTTATCGCTCGGCAACGCGACGTGACGTCGGCGGTGGTAACAGCCGAAGGCAGAAGCAATTTGAAACTGAAACAACCTCGTTCTGTAACAGAAACCTAAATGAATAACATGATCGGTTCCAAGGAACATCTGCCTCTGTCACGGTAATCAGTTGACAGATTGGGCCCTTAAAAATGCGATCAACACAACATCAAATTGGTCGAGCTCATAAACTCCCTAAATTGCATAAACATTCTAATATTCTTGTAAAGTTCATTATCGAGTGTATTCAGAGTTTACTAATCCCAATAAAACTTCTTTTTTAACAATAAAACAATACATTTCAGATTCATTATTACGCAACGCCACATGGAGACAAGGTATTTACTGCCAACAAATTTTGTATATACTTTCGCGTTTCCTTTAACTGAACTCCATATCAGTCGAACTATGAAGGGTACCACAGTTCACGGGGTTGGAACACGTATCACACGGACAGCAAGGTAAGTTTTACAGGCAACCCATATCGCCGGACACTAAATTAGCAGCGGCAGTTTGTAGGACTAACAGGTTATTGGACACTCATCCAACTATATTCAAATTACTGTCAATATAGAGCCCTCTTTGAATCTATGTAGTCTAAAATGATTACAGTGTCACTTAAACTAAGGCGTTAGCCCCAATAAGACCTTTTGACAACTTTATTTTGAGTTATCAGTCCTCTGATTGGTTTGATGCGGGCCGCCACGAATGAGAGTAGCACTTGCAACCTACATCCTCAATTATTTGTTGTATGTAGTCCAATTTCTGTCTTCCTCAACAATTTTTACCCTTTACAGCTCCCTCTAGTACCACGGAAGTTATTCTGTGATGTCTTAAAAGATTTCCTATTATCCTGTCTCTTCTTCATGTCAACGTTATCCATATACTTTCCTCGTCGATGCTGCGGAGAACCTCCTCATTCCTTACCTTATCAGTCCACCTAATTTTCAGCACCACGTCTCAAATGATTCGATTCTCTTCTTTTCCGATTTTCCTACAGTCCATATTTCCCTACCAAATGTTCGTTCTGAGAAATTTCTTTGTGAAACTAAGACCAATGGTTGATGCCAGGAGACGTATTTTTGCAAGGAATGCCTTTTTTGCCAGTGGTAGTCTTTTTATGTCCTCCTTGCTCCTCACGTCACGGGTCATTTTGCTTACTAGGAATCAGAATTCCTTAACTTCATCTACATCATCATCACCGATTCTGATGTTTAATTTTCTCACTGTTCTCATTTCTGATACTTTTCATTACTTTCGTGCTTTTCACTACTTTCGTCGTTCTTAGATTTTCTGTATTCAATAGACTGTTCAATTCCATTCAACTGATCCCACAGTTCCTCTCACTTTGACTGAGGATAGCAATGTCATCAGCCAATCTTATCATTGATATCCTTTGAATTCGAATTTTATTCCGACCATTGAATCTTTCATATATTCCAGTCATTGATTCTTCGGTCTATAGATTGAACGGCAGGAGTGAAATAATCTAGCTCCGTCTTACGCTTCGTTCTTGTCTTCCACTCCTATTGTTCCCGCCTATTTTTTTAAGAATTTCGTGTATCTCGCACAATCTTACGTCGCCGAACCGTTTTTCCAGATCGACAAATCCTACGAATGCATCCTGATTTTTCTTTAGTCTTGCTTCCATTATCAACTACAATGTCAGGACTGCCTCTCTGGTGCCTTTACCTTTCCTAAAGGCAAACTGATCGTCATGTAGCATATCTGCAGTCTTCCTCCAGTTCTTCGGTGTATTATTCTTGTCAGCAACTAGGATGTATGAGCTGTTAAAATGACTGAGCGGTAATTCCCACACTTGTCGGCTCTCGCTATCTTCGGAATTGTGCGGAAGATGTTTTTACGAAAGTAAGATGACATCAACGTCAATAGTCGTTTTGTTGCCATTTCTCCTTATGATTTTAGAAATCTATTACATCTTCCTTTGCACACCGTATGGTTGTTTAGTTGATACGGAAGCGAGGAACAGATGCTGTTCAGGAGCAGCAAATTCAGATATTAATTTATTCTGTATCTAATACCCAATATTAAAAGTAATACATAATTTTGTTGTTGTATTTGCAGCGTCAGTTGTCAACAGTAGATCTGAATGTCGAAATATATACAGATAAAAAAGGCTTATAAATCTGTCACAGAAGCTTATAAACCTGTCACTCTTCAATACGATGTGTATTTAGAATATGTTGCACCCAGGCCACTATGAGAGTTTGTAAATGCTATTCAACTGGCAAACATACAAAATGAGCTCACCCACGAATGTTCGGACTTAAGTACACCCGGCGCTGAAGCTCAGAGAAGAGTTGCTTGTATCTCACTGGCAGCAGCGTAATCGCTCGTGGCAGCGCGCTCGTGCCTCGATGGCGGCTGTAAGAAACGCTGCGGCGTAACTGGCGGCGTAAGTATTTAAAAATGTAGCCGACCGGATAGCTGCCGATGCCGCAGAATGTTAGCTACTCCTTCCACCTTATATGATCCTAAGTATTCCAAAGCTCTTATAAATTCTGATTCTAATACTAGATCCCCTATCGACTCCTCTTTCTTATTTTACATCATCATCAGACAAATCTTCCTCTTCAGATGCCTTCTACGTTTCCAGCTATTCGGTCTCTCACGTGCATTTAACAGTGGAATTCCCGTTGACCTCTTAATGTTCCCGCCCTTGTTTTTAATTTCAACGAAGGTTTTTTTGTTTTCTGTATCCCGAGTCAATCTTTACAACCATCAATTAATTTTCGATTTATTCACCTTTTCATGCAACCATTTCGCCTTAGCTTCCCTGCTCTTCCTATTGATTTCATACCTAAGTGCTGTGTATGTCTCTATTCCTGAATTTCCCTGACTATTTTTGTACTTGCTCCTTTCCTAGATCAGCTTTTTTGCGATGTCCAGTCCTCATTAACTGAACTTCCTACAGATCTATTCCTTACTGGAGTATCTATAGCCTCAAAGAATTGCAAGCATCTCTCTTCATTCCTTGGTACTTCCATATCCCGCTTCGTTGTACATTGATTCTTCCTGACTAATCTCTCAAACTTCAGCCTACTCTACATCACTAATAAATTGTGATCTAAGTCTGTTGAGTCTGTATCTGCTCCTGGGTGTTCCTTAAAATTCACTATTTGATTTCGGAGTCTCTGCCGGGCCATGATGTAATGTAACTGAAATCTTCTCGTATCTCCCGGCCTTTTCCAGGCATGCCTCCTGGTCGAGTCATTACTGAACAGAGTATTCATTGTTGCTACCTGAAATTTATTGCAAAATTCAATCACTCTTTCTCCTCTCTCATCCCTAGACCCAAACCTATATTTTCCCGTAACCCTTTCTTCTACTTCTTCCCCTGAAACAGTATTCCAATCCCCCGTTACTATTAGATTTTCATCTTTCGTTAAGGACCCTTTCAATATCCTTGTATGTCAATGCACAAAGAATTGGGATACGGAAGTACTAAGTAATGACGAGTTACTCTTTTTGTTCTCTGAGGCTATAGATACTGCGATAAGGAATAGCTCAGAAGGCAGTTCAGCCGAGGTGGAATGGGCAACTCTAAAGGTTGTAAAGAAAACCGTCGGTAGAAAGAAGGTAACTACAGAGAAACCGTGGATAACAGAAGAAATACTTCAGTAGCTCGATGAAAGAAAGTATTACAAAAATTTCTGCCATCCTATTAAATAATTCAGGAAAGCCTACAACTGTGTCATTCATGATTTAAACTATGAAAACTGCACCAGTTACTTATTTTTTTATGCATAGCACAAAGCGTTGCGACATTTTGAGACTGAATTTCGAAACGCGTTGCATTAAACATCAAAACGTAGGTGACTGGCGCATATTTCATAATTGAAATCATAGTACAACAATGTCTAGGGAATTCAGGATTACTGAGATTGTTGTTGTTGTTGTTGTGGTCTTCAGTCCTGAGACTGTTTTGATGCAGCTCTCCATGCTACTCTATCCTGTGCAAGCTTCTTCATCTCCCAGTACCTACTGCAACCTACATCCTTCTGAATCTGTTTAGTGTATTCATCTCTCGGTCTCCCTCTACGATTTTTACCCTCCACGCTGCCCTTCAATACTAAATTGGTAATCCCTTGATGCCTCAGAACATGTCCTACCAACCGATCCCTTCTTCTAGTCAAGTTGTGACACAAACTTGTCTTCTCCCCAATCCTATTCAATACCTCCTCATTAGTTACGTGATCTACCAACCTTATCTTCAGCATTCTTCTGCAGCACCACATTTCGAAAGCTTCTATTCTATTCTTGTTTAAAGTATTTATCGTCCACGTTTCACCTCTACACATGGCTACAATCAATACAAATCCATTGAGGAACGACTTCCTGACATTTAAATCTATAGTTGATGTTAACAAGTTTCTCTTCTTCAGAAACACTTTCCTTGCCATTGCCATTCTACATTTTATATCCTCTCTACTTCGACCATCATCAGTTATTTTACTCCCTAAATAGCAAAACTCCTTTACTACTTTAAGTGTCTCATTTCCTAATCTAATTCCCTCAGCATCACCCGATTTAATTTGACTACATTCCATTATCCTCGTTTTGCTTTTGTTGATGTTTATCTTATATCCTCCTTTCAAGACACTGTCCATTCCGTTCAACTGATCTTCCAAGTCCTTTGCTGTCTCTGACAGAATTACAATGTCATCGGCGAACCTCAAAGTTTTTACTTCTTCTCCATGAATTTTAATACCTACTCCGAATTTTTCTTTTGTTTCCTTTACTGCTTGCTCAGTATACAGATTGAATAACATCGGGGAGAGGCTACAACCCTGTCTCACTCCTTTCCCAACCACTGCTTCCCTTTCATGCCCCTCGACTCTTATAACTGCCATCTGATTTCTGTACAATTTGTAAATAGCCTTTCGCTCCCTGTATTTTATACCTGCCACCTTCAGAATTTGAAAGAGAGTATTCCAGTTAACATTGTCAAAAGCTTTCTCTAAGTCTACAAATGCTAGAAACGTAGGTTTGCTTTTTCTTAATCTTTCTTCTAAGATAAGTCGTAAGGTTAGTATTGCCTCACGTGTTCCAACATTTCTGTGGAATCCAAACTGATCTTCGCTGAGGTCGGCTTCTACCAGTTTTTCCATTCGTCTGTAAAGAATTCGCGTTAGTATTTTGCAGCTGTGACTTATTAAAGTGATAGTTCGGTGATTTTCACATCTGTCAACACCTGCTTTCTTTGGGATTGGAATTATTATATTCTTCTTGAAGTCTGAGGGTATTTCACCTGTCTCACACATCTTGCTCACCAGATGGTAGAGTTCTGTCATGACTGGCTCTCCCAAGGCCATCAGTAGTTCTAATGGAATTACTGAGATACCAGTCACTAAAACAGAAAGTGAATGGAAGCTAAGGCGAAATGGCTGTGTGAAAAATGGTGAAGAAATCGAAATGAAATGATTTTCGGAACGATTGACCCCATATATGGGAAAGAGAAAACAACCTTAGCTGAAAGTAAAAGCAATGCCGTTAACATTAAGAGTGCAATGGGAATTTCGCTTTTAAATGCAGAGGAGAGAACGATAAGTGGAAAGGATACACTGGAGGCCCTATAACGGGGAGTACTTGTCTCATGACGTGAAAGAAGAAGAAACGGGAGTCAATACAGAATTGACAGGGGATCCATTGTTAGAATCACAATTTAAAATACCTCTGGAAGATGTAAAATCAAGTAAGGCAGAAGGGATGGATAACATTCGATCAGAATTTCTAAAATCTTTGGAGTAAGTGGCAACAAAATGACTATTCACGCGGTCTGTGTAATATGTGAGTCTGACTATACCATTTGACTTCCGCGAAAACATCATCCACACAATTCCGAAGACTGCAAGAGGAAATAAGTTCGAGAATTATCGTACAATCAGTTTAACAGCTCATACGGCCAAGTAGTTGACATAAATAACTGAGGATGTGCTACATAACGATCAGTTTGACATTAGGAAAGGTAAAAGCTCTAGAGAGTCAATTCTGATATTGCGGTTCATAATGGAAACAAGACTAAAGAAAAATAAAGACCCGTTCATAGTATTTATCGACCTGGCAAAAGAATTCGACAGTGTTAAATGGAGCAAAATGTCCGAAATTCTGAGAAAAATAGTGGTAAGTATAGGGAAAGACGGGTATATACAATATGTAGAAGAACCAAAAGGGAATAATAAGAGTTGAAGTTCAAGTACGAAGTGCTTGGACTGAAAAGGGTGTGAGACAGGGATGTAGCCTTCCGCTCCTACCGTTCAGTCTATACTTCGGGGAAGCAATGACCGAAATAAAAGAAAGGTTTAAGAGTGGATATAAAATGCAACGTGAAACGATATCAATAATAAGATTCACTGTTGACATTGCTATACTCAGTGAAAGTGAAGAAGGCTTACAGGATCTGCTGAACGGAATGAAAAACTTTAAGAGTACAGAATATGGATTGAAAATAATTTGAAGAAAGACGAGAGTAATTTGAAGTAGCAGAAGTGAGAACAGTGCGACCTAAACATCAGGACTGCGATCACGAAGGGATTCTGATGCCTAGGCAGCAAGGAGGACATAAAAAGCAGACCGGCACTAGCAAAAAGGTCTTTGCTGGCAAGGGAAGTCTACTAGTATAATTGGTGGAAGAAATTACTGAGAATCTACTTTTCGAGCACAGCGTAATATGGTAGTGAAACATGGACTGTAGGACAACCGGAAAAGAAGAGAGTCGAAGCATTTGAGATGCGGTGTTACAGAATGATGTTGAAAATTAGGTAGACTGATAAAGCAAGGAATGAGGAGGTTCTCCGCAAATTCGGTGAAGAAACGATTATATGGAAAACACTGACAAGCAGAAGGGACAGGATGGTGGGACATCAGTTAAGACATCAGGAAATGACTTCTATGGTGCTGTAGGGAGCTTCAAAGGCTAAAAATTGAAGAGAAAAACAGGATTGGAATACATCAGGCAAATAATTGAGGACACAGGTTGCAAGCGGTATTCCGAGACGAAGAGTTTGGAACCGTGGTGGGCCTCCTCACACTAGTCAGAAGACTGATGACTCAAAAAAAAAAAAAAAACAATGGTTTCCATTGCCTTCTACACCCTCAGGCGTTGATCCTTGCCGATTCTTCCGCCTTTAGGGGCAGTTTCCCACTCCAACGGCAAGAAAGTGCTCCAAACGACAGTCGGCTCCTCCATTCTCTTTGACCATGTCTATTTCGAAACGGAATGCGTGAGGGGATTCGAACCGGGACAGAGTCTGCTTTCTTTACTAATCAGAGTCGCTACCCCTAGACCACGGGCCTAGCGGACACTAACGAATAGTTCTACCAACACTATGCATAGATTAATTTAGATATTAATTCTTGGCGTTGCTTAGGTCCCTATTACTAGGCGGGTAAGAGCCTGACTAAACAGACAACAACGTCGTAGAGACGTCGCTTCTCATAGGCAGATCAGTAAGCCGAGTTTATCACCGCCTTTACTAGGTATCGTTAACCACACACACTGCTGGCAAGGCGGTGAACATCGTGTTCGTGCTAACAGAACATACAACAGCACTCGAACTACAGTCTCAACCTACAGTTATAGCTGAGCATAGACCAGTACCTGCACCAAATCCATCTAGTGTCTCCAATACACGTTCTCCCCTGTCATTGAGAACGAAATTATAGAGCGAAGGCGGCCACATCAATCGAACAACTTAAATTAGGTACGTCTATAGCGTATGTATTCAAGAGCATTCAAGGTATACAAGTCCGAGCATGAAAACAATAAAGGTTCACAGTGCGACTCAAAGTGCACTCGGCTTCTATTTCGGCACACACATACAAGGCAGCTTGATCGTGAGCCGATTCAATCTTACGTGGCGCCACCGACTTTATCGCAACCAACCAAACACAATAGCTTTTGTGTCTCCATCTTACTGATGTGGATGCGTGTCTGCAACTAATCCATAACTCGCAGTAATAGCGTGCCAAAAATTTTATTATTTCAGCAATCAGTGTCGAAGCTTCATGACCGTATTCTTCAGTCCCCTATGCGATAAACGAATGGAGACGTCGCAAATGTTTGCACATCTGCAGCCGTTTTCCGCATAGAAACCTGAAGATGACGCTAATGAAGCATCGAAAATGGTTGCTTAAATAATAAAAATTTTAGGACAAATTACGGTGTTGGTATCCTTTTTCTGTGAGACACTCTACAGCTATTGGTTGATTGGTTGATTCGGAGGAGGGGACCAAACAGCGAGGCCATCGGTCCCATCGGGTTAGGGAAGGATAGGGAAGGAATTCGGCCGTGCCCTTTCACAGGAACGATCCCGGCATTACCTGAAGCGAAAACACGGGAAGCCCTAATCCGGAATCCCCGACGCGAGTTTGAACCGTCGTCCACCCGAATGCGAGTCCAGTGTGCTAAGCACTGCGCCATCTCGGTCGATGCCAACAGCTGTGAAACAACGCTTAAAACGGTAAAATACAGCAGACTTATGAATCATGTCCTCCCGATAGCGTACCGGCTTCGCTCGACGTCACCCGACCGCCTGCTAGAATAGTGCATTCCTTAAGAAGTCAGTCCAAGTCTTAGTTCCACGACTTTGAACTCTAAAAATACCGCTGACAGAACAGGGTACTTGACGAGTAAACTACAACTCTTGCAATCGACAACAGTTTCGCACACACAGAAGACATAAATGTCAACTAATCGGCAACTACACTTCAGTGTGGAGACACTCGCGCAGCACCAAAATCCAGTTTCCACATCCACGATATCAGTAGCTCGGGAGCGCGCACTAAACCACATGCATAAATGAGCAACGTTGGCCTTCCGGTCGATACTGCAAAAGACAATGTCTGAATGGGTTCAAAAATGGCTCTGAGCACTATGGGACTTACCATCTGAGGTCATCAGTCCCCTAGAACTTAGAACTACTTAAACCTAACTAACGTAAGGACATCACACACATCCATGACCTAGGCAGGATTCGAACCTGCGAGCGTAACAGCAGCGCGGTTCCAGAGTGAAGCACCTAGAACCGCTCGGCCACAGCGACTAGCGCGTCTCAATGACCACCATCAAACTTCTTAGCCAAAACACTAAGGACATCGACCTATTAGAAAAGTGCCAGATTATGTACCACATCACTCTGCAGCAACAACAGCGCACACGTAAGGCTGCCACTCGACATCTACATACATCATGGGTTCAAAAACTTTTCCTCTGAGGGAGCACTTTTACAAGCCTGTTCGAGGGAACACACTTTTTATGCTGAATGCTAATAAAACTTTTTAAAAAATGAGTAAAACTTGTTTTATTCAAAGATTACTTCAGTTTTAAAACGCAGATAATAACGTAGAAATTACAATAAAATCTTTAAATAGTAATGAGTATCGACACAATGTCAGAGAAAACATCATGTTTTTTGCGAAGCAATTATTCATTCCCCGTGGATCACCGGTGTTACACGGCACACAATTTGGGAAACCCTAGTCTAGATAACGTCAGGTCCCACCGGCACCAGAGAAAAGCCGGCTATCGACTGCGGCCAGTACGTGCAGCAAGCTCCACACTGCCCAACGACACAAAAGTAAAAACCTCGTGTTCCCTGCCGTAGGCCTCAGGGAATTCAGCTGTTAAATGCGGAGGATAGAGCGGATAGGTGGAAAGCATACATTTAAGGCCTCTATGAGAGGAAGGACTTGTCCGATGACACGACAGAAAAAGAAACAGGAGTCGATAGGAAAGAGACAGGCGATCCAGTATTAGAGTCAGAATTTAAAACAGTTTTGGATGACTCAATATTAAATAAGCCAGAAGGGATGCGTAACATTCCATCGGAATTTCAAAAATCATAGGGGTAAGTGGTAACAAAAAGACTAACGCGTTGATGTGTTGAATGTATGAGGCTCGCAATATACCACCAGACTCTCGCAAAAACATATCCACACAGTTACGAACATAGCAAGAGCCGACAAGTACGAGGACTGAGCGCTCGAGGAAGGCAGGCTTCCGATTTCGATTCCCGATCTCGTATATAATCTGAATACCCCACGACGCTGAATATGCCACACTATGCTGCAGAGTGAAATACTCAGTTTGGATATGACTCTTGTGGTTACATAAAGGACGAATGCTCAGCAGTGTCATCAATCTTCTGTGTAGTTTGTATCAGAGAACAATTACATTTTAGTAGTCAACTTTCTTCACGACATACATTTATCTATTACAAGACAGATTTTAATATACGGGGTATTCATTGTAACTGAAGTCATTGAAATGTCTCGAAAACTACGCATCACCTCAAAAAATTTATAAATTCTATTCTTTTGTCTCGGAGGGGGACAACCCATGATACGACACTTGACCCCCCCTCTCAACCTTTACGTGGTTGACGAGCGGCAACTTTGATATCCTCAATGGGAACCTCCGTTTTTTATCGCAGATTACGATTCTGCCCCAAAATCTACATATGTTTTGTCTGAGCCATTTTCATCCTTTCGCCACAGGTGGCACTGTAATTGGAGGAATAGAAATAGAAATGGTGCACACTCGTAATTTATGACGTGTTACTCAATGGCCGCGCGGAGGGTAAAAATCGTAGAGGGAGACCAAGAGATGAGTACACTAAGCAGGTTCAGAAGGATGTAGGCTGCAGTACGTACTGGGAGATGAAGCAGCTTGCACAGGATGGAGTAGCTTGGAGAGCTGCATCAAACCAGTCTCAGGACTGAAGACCGCAACAACAACAACAACATATTTTCAATGTATTCATTTAAAATGAATACCATGTATAAATAATGCCAAGAAGGTTTCGTAATCCTGAAGTTGAGGTAATGGCAATTCATCTGAAAGACATAACGGCAACACGAACACACACACACACACACACACACACACACACACACACATATATATATATATATATATATATATATATATATATTCAGTGTGAGTCACCTAACATTACCGCTGGATATATTTCGTAAACCACATCAAATACTGACGAATCGATTCCACAGACCGAACGTGAAGAGAGGGGCTAGTGTAATTGGTTAACACAAACCATAAAAAAATGCACGGAAGTATGTTTTTTAACACCAACCTACGTTTTTTAAAAATGGAATCCCGTTAGCTATGTTAGCACATCTGAACATATAAACAAATACGTAATCAGTGCCGTTTGTTGCAATGTAGAATGTTAATTACATCCGGAGATATTGTAACCTAAAGTTGACGCTCGAGTACCACTCCTCCGCTGTTCGATCGTGTGTATCGGAGAACACCGAATTACGTAGGGATCCAAAGGGAACGGTGATGGACCTTAGGTACAGAAGAGACTGGAACAAAACACCTTTTTGTTGGTATTTTTCACTGACGCACATGTACATTACCATGAGGGGTGAGGTACACGTACACACGTGGTTTCCGTTTTCAATTACGGAGTGGAATAGAGTGTGTCCCGACATGTCAGACCAATAGATGTTCAATGTGGTGGCCATCATTTGCTGCACACAATTGCAATCTCTGGCGTAATGAATGTCGTACACGCCGCAGTACATCTGGTGTAATGTCGCCGCAGGCTGCCACAATACGTTGTTTCATATCCTCTGGGATTGTAGACACATCACAGTACACATTCTCCTTTAACGTACCCCACAGAAAGAAGTCCATAGGTGTAAGATCAGGAGAACGGGCTGGCCAATTTATGCGTCCTCCACGTCCTATGAAACGCCCGTCGAACATCCTGTCAAGGGTCAGCCTAGTGTCAATTGCGGAATGTGCAGGTGCACCATCATGCTGATACCACATACGTCGACGCGTTTCCAGTGGGACATTTTCGAGCAAAGTTGGCAGATCATTCTGTAGAAACGCGATGTATGTTGCAGCTGTTTGGGCCTCTGAAATGAAGTGAGGACCAATGAGGTGGTCGCCAATGATTCCGCACCATACATTTACAGTCCACGGTCGCTGTCGATCTACCTGTATGAGCCAGCGAGGATTGTCCAGGACCAGTAATGCATGTTCCGTATATTCACTGCCCCGTGGTTTGTGAAACCCCCTTCATCGGTAAACAGGTAGAACTCCAACGCATTCTCTGTTAATGCCCATTGACAGAATTGCACTCGATGATTAAAGTCATCACCATGTAATTGCTGATGTAGCGACACATGAAACGGGTGAAAGCCGTGACGATGCAGTATCCGCATGACACTACTTTGACTCAGTCCACCGGCTCTCGCAATGTCCCGTGTACTCATGTGTGGGTTCATGGCAACAGCAGCTAACACACCAACTGCACCCGCTTCTCCTGTGACGGGCCTGTTACGGACCCGTTTGCGTGCTGCGACCATACCTGTTGCATACAGTTGGCGGTAGATGTTTTGCAATGAGCGGCACATTGGATGCTCTCTGTCCGGGTAACGTTCTGCATACACCCTGCAGGCTTCAGCTGCATTTCGCCGACACTCGCCATAGATGAGTATCATCTCCGCCTTTTCAGAGTTCGAATACACCATGGTCACAGTTCCTACAACACTACACTATCACAGACGTCTGGTAACACGGTGTAGTACAGTTGGTCTGCGTGCGGAGACGAATGCAGAATAACAATAGCAGCACATGCGGACACTGCGACAACTAGACCAAACCACAACAGTGCACTACAGCTACACTCGTAAACACGATCGTCATCGTACACATGTCCCTGCAGATGCTGCTCGCCGACCGTGGCCCGTGTTTGTTACAACACGCAACTGAACGTCGGAGGTTTCAAGCGTCAATTTTAGGTTACAATATCTCCGGATGTAATTAACGATTTACAATGCAACAAACGGCACTGATTACGTATTTGCTTATATGTTCAGATGTGCTAACAAAACTAACGTGGTTCCATCTATAAAAACGTAGGTTTGTGTTAAAAAACATACTTCCGTGCATTTTTTTATGTTTGTATTGAACAATTACACTAGCCCCTCTCCTCACGTTCGGTCTGTGGAATCGGTTCGTCAGTATTTGATGTATACAAAACGAAATGCTAATTAGATGTTGATTATTTTGCTTGCCATGGCGTCGTA
Source organism: Schistocerca americana (assembly GCF_021461395.2). Lineage (NCBI taxonomy): Eukaryota > Metazoa > Arthropoda > Insecta > Orthoptera > Acrididae > Schistocerca > Schistocerca americana. The sequence continues at coordinate 674,495,124 of NC_060122.1, forward strand.
TCGTGAAAATATACTTACTGATAGATATAAAGACAGAATCTGGTGTTAGGACCTGGCTTATTTTTTATAAGAAATAGTGGTAATTAATAACAGTGTGCTGTAACTGTTAATTTGTAATATTAATGACAAAATGCACCCTAACGCTAGATTTGGTATCCTGTGTGGCCGTTTCTTAGTACGACTTAAGGAGAGAGAGAGATTATTAATTGATCACCGATACGTTGGTTCTCGATTGTGTTCAGAAGTCGTACGGATTGATTACGCGAAGGGGTATTCTTAATTGACCTTCTGACCCGGATTGCCTTCACGCAATCCGAATCTTCGATGGAAATACCTAAGGGATCTATCTGAATATAAAAATGGAAATGAAAGCAAATTAGTGGAATTTCATAAGAGAAAGATTAACAGATCGGAAGTTGAACACATTATTGGTCTCCCAAATACAATCGAGACACCACGATAAAGAGCGAACCTGTAACAAAGTTTATATACAATTTGAACATCATTTTTGGTTAGTGAAAGAAAAGAATAGGAAGAAAATTACTCCATCCTAAAATATTAATATATTTTGAACAAATCGGCTTTAAACTTCTAGACATTGAAAAATACACAATAAGTACATGACTTACATCTGATATTTCTTTTGTACATGGCGCAGTCCCTTAGTCGCAGCTTTGTCAGTCCGTTCCTTCATAAAATTAAATGTCCTTGCATGTGCGTTTAAGTACATTATATTTTCACCCGAGTTACCGAAACGTTTGTTAGTCGTTTCACATAGTTTTACACAAAATAAAAAATACAACTTGTGGCAATGATATGTAGTAGGACTTAACATGCCGGCGACGAAAAGTACAAGGGATAAAGAAGTCTCTAGAATATTTCTTAACAAAAGATAGATTGTTCTTTCATCTGTTTCGCAGCTTGTTCCTATCAAGCGCTGCAGCAATGATTTTAAATATCTGCGCCCAGCGGGTCATAGTGTTTATTTGGAGTATTTAAATGCTGGACGCCCGTCTTGGTATAGGAGCACATTATAATAATATTTCGTCTCGTTACTGTCGCGCTGTGATGATTAGAATCTTTACGAACTACAGCTCGTTGGCTGCCCTTTTCTTTTATGACAAATACGTCATATGCAAAGTATCTTAAATCCAATACTATTACAAGCAAACAAAGGTAATTGAAGTTATGGAATAGCTACTATGCAGTTACATTTCCTTTATGAATATTTATCGCGGTAGGACACCATTGCAAGCAAAATAACCAACGTCCGATTAGCAGTTCGTCCTGTGATGCGACAATCTGATGATAAACACAAGTTAGAAAATAGCAGAGGCATGTAACAAAAAAGTAAGTTGACAAAAAGTCTTTAAAAGTGTAGTTGGTAGCTGTTCGTGTAACTTACAACAAAATTTATTTCCTTTGGTGATGTACAATGAATACTCAGACAGTGATACTGCGACTGCTGCTAAGATATGGCTGACAGTGCTGCTGTGAGGTGAGTTATTGGGTGTGAGCACCTAGCAAGTTCTGTATAAGTTTGAAAAGAGGACAAAGTGGCAATACGGATGAATGTATCGCTTTGTATATGGTGGTGGTGGGAGGAGCAAATTATGGGCTTGGAGTAGCGCTGGACTAGTGGAGGCTGGAATAGGTTATAGCAATAATTTTAAATCATAATTACAGATTCACATTACATTGAAAATAAATCTTATGTCAATTTCATACGTTACTAGCCGCCGAACCCGACATTGCCTGGGTATTCATTTTGCCAATTTTCTAGCAGAAACCAAAACAAAAAGTGACTTTGAGGTCAATTTGGTTCATGGCAGGCAGGAGGCGAGGAGGTCATAGGAGGTAGGGGCAGAGGAGGTAGGATGGCTAGGTATGAGGCTGGGTTCCTGGGTGCAGAAGAGGGATTCTGATGTAGTTTCCATAGGATATGGAGTGGAGGTGAAGGGAGGAAGAGAGATGTTTACAAGATTAGACAGCAGACTGGGATTGGGGACGATTGGGATGACAATAGAGTTGTTATCTTTACGGAATGCGTATGATTTGTGAAGATATTCAAGGAGTTTGAGGAGAGTGAATGTAAGTATTTTCTTCCCGAAGATATGCTATATAAAATATATTGTGTGAAATAAGTTCGTCCATACGTTACTCTATAAAAATGTCGTACTGATAACGTCCCCCCCCCCCCCCCCCAATGAACCATAGACCTTGCCGTTGGTGGGGACGCTTGCGTGCCTCAGCGATACAGATAGCCGTACCGTAGGTGTAACCACAACAGAGGGGTATCTGTTGAGAGGCCAGACAAACGTATGGTTCCTGAAAAGGGGCAGCAGCCTTTTCAATAGTTGCAGGGGCAACAGTCTGGATGATTGATCTGGCCTTGTAACACTAACCAAAACGGCCTTGCTGTGCTGGTACTGCGAACGGCTGAAAGCAAGGGGAAACTACGGCCGTAATTTTTCCCGAGGGCATGTAGCTTTACTGTGTGGATAAATGATGATGGCGTCCTCTTGGGTAAAATATTCCGGAGGTAAAATAGTCCCCCATTCGGATCTCCGGGCGGGGACTACTCAGGAGGACGTCGTTATCAGGAGAAAGAAAACTGGCGTTCTACGGATCGGAGCGTGGAATGTCAGATCCCTTAATCGGGCCAGTAGGTTAGAAAATTTAAAAAGGGAAATGGATAGGTTAAAGTTGGATATAGTGGGAATTAGCGAAGTTCGGTGGCAGGAGGAGCAAGACTTTTTGTCAGGTGAATACTGCGTTATAAATACAATATCAAATAGGGGTAATGCAGAAGTAGGTTTAATAATGAATAAAACAATAGGAATGCGGGTAAGCTACTACAAACAGCACAGCGAACGCATTGTTGTGGCCAAGATAGACACGATCCCCACGCCTACGACAGTAGTACAAGTCAATACGCCAACTAGCTCTGCAGATGACGAAGAAATTGAAGAAATGTATGATGAAATAAAAGAAATTATTCAGATAGTGAAGGGAGACGAAAATTTAATAGTCATGGGTGACTGGAATTCGGTAGTAGGAAAAGGGAGAGAAGAAAACGTAGTAGGTGAATATGGATTGGGGGTAAGAAATGAAAGAGGAAGCCGCCTGGTGGAATTTTGCACAGAGCACAACTTAGTCATAGCTAACACTTGGTTCAAGAATCAATAAAAAAAAGGTTGTATACATGGAAGAAGCCTGGAGATACATTATATAATGGTAAGATAGAGATTTAGGAACCAGGTTTTAAATTGTAAGACATTTCCGGGGGCAGATGTGGACTCTGACCACAATCTATTGGTTATGAACTGTAGATTAAAACTGAAGAAACTGCAAAAAGGTGGGAATTTACGGAGATGGGACCTGGATAAACTGACTAATCCAGAGGTCGTACAGAGTTTCAGGGAGAGCATAATGGAACAATTGACAAGAATAGGGGAAAGAAATACAGTAGAAGAAGAATTGGTAGCTTTGAGGGATGAAGTAGTGAAGGCAGCAGAGGATCAAGTAGGTAAAAAGACGAGGGCTAGTAAAAATCCTTGGGTGACAGAAGAAATATTGAATTTAATTGATGAAAGGGTAAAATATAAAAATGCAGTAAATGAAGCAGGCAAAAAGGAATACAAACGTCTCAAAAATGAGATCGACAGGAAGTGCAAAATGGCTAAGCAGGCATGGCTAGAGGACAAATGTAAGGATGTAGAGGGTTATCTCACTAGAGGTAAGATAGATACTGCTTACAGGATAAATAAAGAGACCTTTGGAGAAAAGAGAGCCACTTGTATGAATATCAAGAGCTCAGATGGAAACCCGGTTCTCAGCAAAGAAGGGAAAGCAGGAAGGTGGAAGGAGTATATAGAGGGTCTATACAAGGCCGATGTACTTGAGGACAATATTATGGAAATGGAAGGGGATGTAGATGAAGATTAAATGGGAGATACGATACTGCGTGAAGAGTTTGACGGAGCACTGAAAGACCTGAGTCGAAACAAGGCCCCGGGAGTATACAACGTTCCATTAGAACTACTGACAGCCTTGGGAGAGCCAGTCCTGGCAAAACTCTACCACCTGGTGAGCAAAAGGTATGAGACAGGCGAAATACCGTCAGACTTCAAGAAGAATATAATAATTCCAATCCCAAAGAAAGCAGGCGTTGACAGATGTGAAAATTACCGAACTATCAGTTTAATAAGCCACGGCTGTGACATACTAACGCGAATTCTTTACAGACGAATGGTAGAAGTGGTAGAAGCCGACCTTGGGGAAGATCAGTTTGGATTCCGTAGAAATATGGGAACATGTGAGGCAATACTGACCCTACGTCTTAATTTAGAAGCTAGATTAAGAAAAGGCAAAAGTACGTTTCTAGCATTTATAGACTTAGAGAAAGCTTTCGACAATGTTGACTGGAATACTCTCTTTCAAATTCTGAAGGTGGCAGGGGTAAAATATAGGGAGCGAAAGGCTATTGGCCGGCCGAGTGGCCGTGCGGTTAAAGGCGCTGCAGTCTGGAACCGCAAGACCGCTACGGTCGCAGGTTCGAATCCTGCCTCGGGCATGGATGTTTGTGATGTCCTTAGGTTAGTTAGGTTTAACTAGTTCTAAGTTCTAGGGGACTAATGACCTCAGCAGTTGAGTCCTATAGTGCTCAGAGCCATTTGAACCATTTGAAAGGCTATTTACAATTTGTACAGAAACCAGATGGCAGTTTTAAGAGTCGAGGGGCATGAAAGGGAGTCAGTGGTTGGGAAGGGAGTGGGACAGGGTTGTAGCCTCTCCCCGATGTTGTTCAATCTGTGTATTGGGCAAGCAGTAAAGGAAACAAAAGAAAAATTCGGAGTAGGTTTTAAAATCCATGGAGAAGAAATAAAAACTTTGAGGTTCGCCGACGACATTGTAATTCTGTCAGAGACAGCAAAGGACTTGGAAGAGCAGTTGAACGGAATGGACAGTGTCTTGAAAGGAGGATATAAGATGAACATCAATAAAAGAAAACGAGGATAATGGAATGTAGTCGAATTAAGTCGGGTGATGCTGAGGGAATTAGATTAGGAAATGAGACACTTAAAGTAGTAAAGGAGTTTTGCTATTTGGGGAGCAAAATAGCTGATGATGGTCGAAGTAGAGAGGATATCAAATGTAGACTGGCAATGACAAGGAAAGAATTTCTGAAGAAGAGAAATTTGTTAACGTCGAGTATAGTATTAAGTGTCAGGAAGCCGTTTCTGAAAGTATATGTATGGAGTGTAGCCATGTATGGAAGTGAAACATGGACGATAAATAGTTTGGACAAGAAGAGAATAGAAGCTTTCGAAATGTGGTGCTACAGAAGAATGCTGAAGATTAGATGGGTAGATCACATAACTAATGAGGAGGTATTGAATAGAATAGGGGAGAAGAGGAGTTTGTGGGACAACTTGACTAGAAGAAGGGATCGGTTGGTAGGACATGTTCTGAGGCATCAAGGGATTACAAATTTAGTATTGGAGGGCAGCGTGGAAGGTAAAAATCAGAAGGATGTAGGCTGCACTACGTACTGGGAGATGAAGAAGCTTGCACAGGATAGAGTAGGATGGAGGGCTGCATCAAACCAGTCTCAGGACTGAAGACCACAACAACAAACTGGTAACGTAATGCAAGGCCTCACATCTAACATTTTCTTACACCTTTCCGATAGGGTTTGGCTCCCCGTGTGCTTTGCTGCGATATAAATAGATATTAACCGGCTTTTCCGAGCGTTTTCTGTTGCCATAGAAATAGAATGTGTTTTTGCCAGATGCACATGGCCTAATTGACAGTCGTGTGTTCTCTAGATACTCCGCTAGGTTTTTGTACACAAGAAAGCTAAACATAATAATGATGTCCATGACGACATCCTAACATTCCGAAAGTACAACGTGTTTGTGGAATAATTCCTGAAAATATGACCTTAGGTCTGTGTGTGAAACGCTTTTGGAGTGGAAATAAGCAATCGTGAAGTGGGTACATAGGTTTAAGGATCCTGTGATAACCGGGGAAAACACGACACAGCACTGGATTCCGCCCTCAAAAGTCCAAAAACTTCTCTGGGCCTTTCGGAGAGTTATTCGGCAGACTTTATTTCATCAATAGTACTGATGATTCCCCGACGCTAGCGCAGTCAACCATCGCCAGTCATCGCCTAGCACGTCACCGCATTCGCTGTGAGACATTGCTTCGGATTAATCATCGACCTCGCCGACAGATATCGCCTATCTTGTCATCGCCTCGTCATTAATCATCACCTTCGCTGGGAGTCATCGCCTTCGCCATCAATCATCTTGCCAGTCGTCACCTACGCTGTCAGTCATCACATTGCCTTGACTGTCAGTCTTAGCCTCGTCTACTGACGTCCTTATTGTAGGCGTCATGGGCAGCCTTCGCTCCTCTGATCTTCTGAGCTATTTTGCTTCCGCTGTACTTCCGCTCAGTGTGGTCTTACGTTAATACTCATTTTTGATGTCGGTTTAATGTGGTGTGCTAGAAATTAGATATCGGCAAAATGTTAAACCCAGTTGTCCTTCCTATAAACAAAAAGTGATGTAATTTTCAGGTTATCATTGCGGATTTCCATATTTAAGTGTCTCCTTTACATTTCAAAGGGAATTTTTTTAGTATGTTCGGTGCTGATGAAGTGTTTTGGAAATTGACACTCCTCAGCTACGCCAGTTTTCTTATTTTGTGCCGTACATTTTTGTTATTAATTTTGTTTTTGCGCTTGGTTTGTCTATGTCCAGCGGCGATGCCGTATCCCAGACGAAAAACTTGGATGATGGCAGGAATGAATGCTTGAAAGTGAAGTTACGATCCAGCAGGTAAATGAATAAAGTAAAAACGGGGTAGCTCTGGAACGTCTGTTTCCAAAACGAATCCCAGTTTCTGTTTTCACTAGATCATCGATGAATCATCCGATCGCTATCACTATAACAGTCTTATATAGAGACCTGTATACCACTGCCATTTCAGTATGTCTGTGAACACTTCTCTTTATCACTTTGTCTGATACTTCCTCTCACTTTTCCTTCGTACCTCGCTGACAGAGCAACCCTTTCAGTCTTCCCATCGATGTTCCTGCTTTCGTCCAGCTTACCTGGTTTCTTGTTCAGAGTACTGGAGTTTCAGCATGTACTGCAGCGTTTTTTTCTGAAAAACGGCATGTTATACCACCAATAGTTTCTTATAAAATTTCTCTGTTATACAGCAAGTTTCTGTCCACACATCGTTATCAGGTATCACAAAATATTTGCAGAAGCATGGAATGCAATATATTATGTGTTTTACGACGATGAGGGTTTGTGGACAGAAACTGGTCGTATACTAAAGAAATTTTTGTCAGCAGCTCTTGGTGGTGAATCACGTCTCTTTCAAATATTTACGAGCCCGTCTGCGAGTGCGTGATCACCTGCTCCACCGGCAGCACAGTCTGTAGTTCTATTATGGGCTCCACTACCATCACCAGCGCTGGCTCAGCTCCGTTACCAACGCTATCAACAGCATCCCCTTCCTCAAAATCCTTATCCAGCTGAAATCCAAGTAATAGAGTTCCGGCGCCTGACGCATCACAGAAGCAAAAAACGCACACACATACCTCACACCTCTCGACCAATGGAGAGTACACCTCAGACTTTCACACACTCGAAAGTGCCACGACGAAGTCCAAAATTTGTTAACCGTGAAACTTTAGCTTTGAAATCAGAAAATGTCTGCCTATCCTCAACATCACACATCTTATCGGACACAAAGATTCCCCGATCAGACTTCACAGCTCCCGGAAAATTAAAATTGTCTCTTAGACCGGGATCCGAACTCGAAACGTTGGCTTTTGCAGCCAATGTCGTCACGGACTGCGCTACCCAGTAAAGACTCACAACGCAGCCCCACAGCTTTAATCCGCACCCATCCTCCCATCTCCCCCTTCTTCCAAGAGAGCTAGTCCATGCTGGTATCAAGAAGAATTTCTGTGATGTTTGGAATATAGTAGAGAGATATTTGCTCTAAGGGCTGGTTCTGAGTCGCTCCTGGACAGCTCTTTTGGCATGAGCTTTGGCCGCAAAAGGTAGAGTTCCAGTTTCGAATGCCTATCCGCCATATGAGTTTTAAATTGTCAGGAAGCCTCGAATCAGCGTTCACTCCACTACAGAATCGAAGATTTATTCTTGTGCACAGACCCTGACTTCCATACTATGGAAACACCCCTCTGTCCCAGCAACTCACATTTGTGACCAAGGGGAAAGAGCCGAGGTCATAGCCGAGAAAATTAAGCAGGAACGTAACTCCCATTCCGTCTAGAAAAACCCTCAATATGTTTAATAATTCCAGTCTGATATTTCTAGTCGCAATATTTCCCAAATCCTCATTAACGGCAGATTTAAGGCAGAACTGTGAAAAAAATTGAATCTTTTTATAGCGTTGTTTATTAGATTGATTCTTATAGAATAACATCGCAAAATTTCATAATCGAATTTAGGCTAGAAGTATATTTTTAAATAGTTTGTTTAGGCGCCTGCGCCTGCCATGCCCCCTCTCTCTATACTGTAATCCATACCGTTCCTACGCTAGAAAGTTTTGGTGCGTTAATTTTTCATGCACTCAGTCTAAACGAACTGCAGACAAGTCCATAAGGCTGTGAGAAAGATTATATTCGCTTGTTCCGTTGTTTATAATGTGGTTTGTTTGACAGTACGTGCTACAAACTTATTCCCTATTTGCTCGAAATGGGTCATAACAGTGGACGCATATTCTAAAATGTGAGGAAATTTAAATAACAGTGCTACAGATGCTGCCCCTAAGTGTGAAGAACAATTTTCGACAATGAAGACGAAATTAGTGAAGGAACTGACGATGTTGTGTACAGTGCCGAAGACGAGTTTTCCAGTGGATTTAGGTTGATTTTCTTCGAAATACTTGCCCATATGATTAATGTTCCAAGTGCGTGTAGTGATAACTGTGGGTCAAAGGGCCTTAGTCTGTATGATTACAGAGCCCTAAAATGCTGTGAAGATAGCTGCGTGTGATTACTGTCTTGTGTTAAATAGTGGATGTTTTGTGCGATGTTTTGTGCTTCCTTCTCCTGACGATGGGAGGAGGCATGTAGGTACCTGTCAGTACTGGTTGGCTTCCGATATACACTATGGCCCAGTTTACCATGAGGATTTCTGTAAATTTCCATGTCGAGGAAACGCAGCACCCCATTCTTGAATTCTGCTGTGCTGCTGGATGAGGTGTTGGTGGAAATTTCGTAGCTCTTCCTCCCCATGTGGACAGATAACGAAAGTATCGTCTACATATCGGAGCCAGCACTCTGAATGGACTGTTTCTTCAAATGCTTCGATGAAGATGTCTACTGCAATAGGCGAGAGGGGGGAGCCCATAGCTACACCATCTGTCTGTTCATAAAATTCTCCTTTCCACGTGAAATAGGTGGTCGTTAAACAATGCTGCAACAGCTCGCAAATAGCGAGTGCCATGTGTTCCTCTAGGATGTCCATGGTGTCTTACTGGTACATTCGTGAACTAAAACTTCACATCGAAGCTGACCATGAGGTCTGTGGCCAAGATACACTTTTCTTTTAAAAGTTCTACAAAGTGGGTGGAGTCCTTAACGTACGAATTTGTGTGGCTCACCAAATGTCGGAGCTTTCGAACCAGGTTCTTTATTTGACTATACGTCGCTGAATTAAGGGTACAATCGGTCATAAAGGAAAGGCCTCTTTTTGAACCGTCGGTACAATATGTTTCCTTGGTCCCTTGGAGTGTTCGGAAGAAGGATACTTGCAATAATGACCGAAGCGTTTGTAGTTTACATATTGACAATTCGGTCACAAACCCGGAAAAATTTTATTGGCTGAATTTCATATGTTGATGCTGGCTGCAATGTTAAAAAATTTGACATTGCTATGCTGTAAGGATATTGATCTTGTTGCTATTTTAGTTCTACCCACGGTACTTGACGACCAGCTGTCGGTAAATGAGTGGATGTAATGAGAATGTGGGGAGGGAAGAGGAAGTGGGATACAAGTAGGGAGCTGACAAGGGGTTGTGAGTTAAAGAATGGAGTATGTCAGTTCCTCACTGAAAAAGTTGCTGTCATGGAACAGGATCTGGGTATGATTGTAGTTGGTACCGTAGGACTGTAGATGCTAAGCAGTACTGGGTGGGAGTGCTTTTGAAAAAGAGTCTCTAGACCAGGGAGAGTGAATCGGGAATAGTTCAGGGAGCATATGACTGGCATTCCGGTGGAATGGCGAACGAAAAAACAGTAGGGTGTCCTGTATACTCGTTCAGTTAGAGGAGCCACCTAAGCTTGTTGGGGATGTCTGATGCAACTGCATGAGTTCACGTTCGCACAGCACAGTGCACTGAAGTCTTGCCCTCCTGCCTCTGAAGAAACTCTGCCATACAAACATCTGTCAGCATTTCATGTAGTATAAGGACGGATGTTTGTAGTTAGAGCTTGTTTATTCTTTATCCTCTCAACGGTGGTCTCTTGCCGCTTGTCCCTATTGTTTAGAATCGTCCTGTGTACTGTGAACTCCTTGCTAGCTTCTGTGGTGATGTTATCGTCGTAAAGCTGCTCCTTACCAGTCTGGTTCTGGACGTGTCAGTTAGTACCACCACTATTGGTCCTCAGAACGAACGGCATTGACGGCAGGTAATATGATTTACCCATGTCTCTATTGTAGACGTCTGCGACATGCAATGTCCGGTAGGCGATGACGACATGACTGTTAAAACTTTCAGGCCCTGCAACATTGTCGACTTTTGGTCCACGGACGAGGGCCACGGTTACCCATCCGTTACCTTGCTGCAGGGTATCATTATTGGTAATGGACCAAGAAAAGTTCTGACCAGTAGCGTCAGCGGAGAACCGCCAAACATACATCGAGAACCGGGGGCTCAAGGAGGCAACAGCTTTGACTATATAAGTGATGAATCTGGGAAGAAGACGTCAGTCTTCGTGCAGCCGTGCGAGCAACAGCATTGGACCGCTCACACAGAAGATGCCACGATATTATAGGAGAAGAACGCGTACCCTCCCAACTGTGTATAAAGCAATAGACAATATTGCTATTAATACCTCTAACTACGTAGGTGGGCTAGTCGTCCTGCATGGTCGACCAATGTTCTGTGGTGGAGTTCTTAACTTTACCATTACCAATAATGATACTCTGCAGCAAGGTAACGGATGGGTAACCGTGGCCCTCGTCCGTGGACCAAAAGTCAACAAAGTTGCAGGGCTTGAAACTTTTAACAGTCGTGACGTCATCGCCTACAATAGAGACATGGGTAAATCATATTACCTGCCGTCAATGCCGTTCGTTCTGAGGATCTGGAATCATCGTAAAATAAATGAATCCAGATCTATGTCAGTGTGGGTTAAAGGTGCTGACAACTGTAAAAAAATTAAGCTCGTCGTTGACCTTACCCATTATTATAGAAATTAAATAAAATCGCTCTTCCCTGTTCCTTACCACAAAAAATTATTAACCACAATATTCGATCAGCCACATGCGAGATATTCTGTGTGAGCGCTGACCTTGGTCGTTGCGCAACCGCTTATCGCTCTGTGCTTACAAACATGGCAAGCCAAATGAGACGCGAGCTGCTAGTGAGACTACAGTACGCGTACGGGATAACGAAAAGCACCAGAGACAGACAGATTATCTGTTTAAGAGAAGTTCCAGCGGAAATTCTTCTGAAAATAAATATTATGGGTTAGAATCATGAACCTCACTCTTTGTACAATATTTGTTGTAACAGTACCAGTTTGCAATCCTTCTGAAATAAAATAAACTTTGTATTTTAAAATGTCGCTCTAATTTCTAAAGCTACAATATTCACGCTGATACGTACAATTCTCGTGAATAACGTCATACAGTCTCGAAAGAAAATTTGAGTGAATCATTCAAAGGCTACATACTAAAATACTACCATATTATAACGTGTTGGATAGGGCAGGAGAAACTGAGCTATGTCCGTATTGCGATACTGCCAACGTTTTTTATGTCCACGAAGGAAATCTATGGCTTTCTTGAGCAGAACAGGCCACCGATTGTGGTTGAATGGAAATATCCCCACGTCGACTGGCGTGCAACTGGCGATCGGTGTCCTCTCCATACCTTGCCACTGGCGGTCAATGCGGAGCAAGTATGTCGCTCAGGCTACCACAGGTTTCGCCTTGCAGATCTCCCACTGTGAGTCACATGTGACGTTCTAGACACACACGAGCAGGGCCGTGCGGAACGGCAATGGGTGTCTGGCTCTCGGTGCTACAGATGCTGGTCTTAATCACCCGTCGACTCCCCATCAATATCTCATCGCCTTCTCCTCTTTCTGGACTCGGGATAATTCCCCCAAACGAAGACGAATTCCGTAAGGTAGATTTGTGGACGCGCAGTTCACTACTTGTTTGCTGACGTAGAGAAAATTGTCCTTGATTTTTAGCACTTCCTTAATGATCTTTTCTCTAATACTCTTTGTGGCGTATTTCTAAATCCAACCCCGAGTTGGGGTCTTATTGAATCCACGCACTTTCCGCTCATGGTATTGTTATTGTGTGGTCACTGGAATGTTCTTCTCGGCGACGAAGGTTTCCTGACACACTCGATGGTGATGAAACAAAACAAAAAGTCATAAATAAAACACAGATAAATAAAAATTTATCAACAAATAAATGAAACTTACATTGTGTCGCTACTCCATGTTCCCTGCGCTTTTTCTTGCTTCCTGGGGAGGGAACGGTACACAGTGGACATAGTGGCCGGGCCTCGGGTTGCGACCCCTGCCTTTCTTGCCCCCACCCCTTCCTTTGAGCGCCAGGAAGCTTCCAAAATAGAGGAAAAAATGGGTAGCGTGTTTGATCAGTATTCAAAACGTCCTCGGTCCCGCGTTTGAACCTCGCTAACTCTTAATTTTTTAGTGAAAATTATCAGCAATGGCGACCGAGGACTTCCGGCGCAAGAAGTGACCCTCATCCAGTGATTGGTCTTGTCAAAGAGGGGTAGACAGAGGCTCAGGGCAATCTCTTGCCCTTGGGGAGGAAAACTGCTCCTAAAGGAGGAAGAATCAGCAGTCATCAAACGCATGAGGATGCAGAAGGGAATGGAAACCACTGCATTAAAGACATATAATGTGAATCCATAGGACAAGCGACCTGTGACTGAAAAAGTGTCAAGATGATTTGCCCATTGGCAAAAGATTCCGGACTGGTCTCATTTCAGATCTCCAGGAACGGACTCCAAAGGGGGAGATGACTGTGAGAAAAACATTGAATAACCAACGAAAGGTTTAACGTCGATTGATGAAAGAGAAAAGTACAAAAATGCTCAGGGAAATTCAGGAATACAGAAATACAAGTCGCTGAAGAATGAAATAAATAGGAAGCGCAGGAGAACTAAGACGAAATGGCTGCATGAAAAATGTGAAGAAATCGAAAAAGAAATGATTATCGGAAGGACTGTCTCAGCACATAGTAAATTCAAAACAACCTTCGGTGAAAGTAAAAGCAAGGGAGTAACATTAAGAGTGCAACGGGAATTCCAACGTTAAATGCAGAGGAGAGACCGGATAGGTGGAAAGAGTACACTGAATGCCTCTATGAGGGGGAAGATTTGTCTAATGTGATAGAAGAAATAGGAGTAGATGTAGAAGAGATATGGGGTCCAGTATTAGAACCAGAATTTAAGGGAGTTTGAGGACTTAAGTGTGTAGAATGAATGAGTCTGGCGACATACCACCTAACTTTCGGAAAAATATCATCCACACAATTAGGAAGACTGCAAGAGCTGATAAGTGCGAGAATTATTGCACAATCATCTTAACAACTCACGCATCCAAAAATAATATACATAAGAACGAAAAGAAAATAGATTATATGTTAGATGACGATCATTTTGGTAAAGGCACAAGAGAGGCAATGCTGGCGTTGCAGTTGATAATGGAAAAAGCTTTCGACAATGTAAAATGGTGCAAGGTGTTAAAAATTCTGAGAAAATTTGGGGTAAGCTATAGGCAGAGACGGGTAATATACAGCATATGCAAGAGCCAAGAGGGAATAATAAGAGTGGACGACCAAGAACGAAGTGCTCGTATTAAAAAGGGTGTAAGACAGGAACGTAGTCTTTCGCTCCCTCTGTTCAATTTGTAAATCGAAGACGGAATGAAGTAAATGAAAGAAAGGTTCAATAGTGAAATCAAAATTCAATATGAAAGTATATCAATTGTACGAATCGTTCATGGCATTGCTATACTGAGTGAAAGTGAAGAAGAATTACATGATCTGCTGTATGGTACGAACAGTCTAATGAGTACAGAATATGGACTGAGAGTAAATTGAAGAAGACAAAAGTAATGAGAAGTAGCAGAAATGATAACACCGAGAAACTTAACATCAGGGTTGATGAACGCATAGTAGAAGATGTGAAGGAATTCTGCTACCTAGGCAGCAAAATAACCAATGACGGTCGGAGCAAGGAGGACATCAAAAGCAGACTAGCACTAGCAAAACGGGCAAGAGAAGTCTGCTAATATCAAACAAAGGTCTCAATTTGAGGAAGAAATTTCTAAGAATGTACGATTGGAGTACATTACCGTATGGTAGTGAAACATGGATTATGGGAAAGCCGGAACAGAAGAACATCGAATCGTTTGATATGCAGTGCTACAGACGAATGCTGAAAATTAGATGCACTGATAAGGTAAGGAGAGGAAAGAAATTTGCGGAAAACACTGACAAGGAGAAGGGACAGTATGACAGGACATCTGTTAAGACATGAGGGAATGACTTCCATGGCACTAGAGGGAGCTCTAGAGGGCAAAAACCCGTTGAGGAAGATAGAGGTTGGAATACACTCAGCAAACAATTGAGGACGTAGGTTGCAAGAGCTACGCTGAGATGAGGAGGTTGGCACAGGAGAGGAGTTCGTGGCGGGCCGCATTAAACCTGTCAGAAGACTGAAGAATAAATAAATAAATAAATAAATAAATATATTTAAAGAAACTCCAAGCTTTTCTTGGTGAGAATAAAATCATTCACGTTAATTTAATCTGTGTCCTATGTACTTTCTTTTTGAGTCATCAGTTTTGTGATTGGTTTATTGCAGCCCGCCATGAATTCATCTCCTGTGCCAGTCTCTTCATCTCATTGTAGCACCTGCAACCCACGTCTTCAATTGTTTGTTGTTAGTATTTCAGTCTCAGGCTTCCTGCACAGTATTAACCTGCACAGCTCTCCAGTAATACGGAAGTTATTCCCTGATGTCTTAACACATGTCCTGTCATTCTGTCCGTTCTTCTTGTCAGTGTTTTCCATGTGTTCCTTCCTTCGCCAAGAGAGCTTTCTCATTTATTACCTCATCTGTAGCACCTCAGCAGGAATGCTTCGATTCTCTTCTGTTCCTGTTTTCTCACAGTCTGTCCTTCACTACCCACAGTGTTGTTCTCCAAATGTACATTCTCACAAATTTCTTCCTCAAATTTGAGTGTGTTTGATACTAGAAGACTTCTCTGTATGAGGAATGTCCCTTTTGCTAGTCTGCATTCTATATCCTCCTTGCTTCGTGCGTCATTAGTTATTTTGTTTGCAAGGTAGTAGAATTACTTAACGGCTAACCCGTGTCAATCAAATTTGATGTTAAGTTTTTCGCTATTCTCATTTCAGCTATTTCTCATCATATTCATTTTTCTTCGATTTATACGCAGTCCGTATTCTGTTTCAATTATACTGTTCATTCCATTCAGCGGATCCTGTAATTCTAATTCATCTTCACTGAGGATAGCAATGTCGTCAGCAAATCATATAAGTTACATCGTTTTGCACTGTGTTTTAATACACTCCAGTACCTCTCTGTATTAATCCTGTATTCACCTGACCAAAAGTCTTGCTCCTCCTGCCACCAAACTTCACTAATTCCCACTATATCTAACTTTAACCTATCCATTTCCCTTTTTAAATTTTCTAGTCTACCTGCCCGATTAAGGGATCTGACATTCCACGCTCCGATCCGTAGAAAGCCAGTTTTCTTTCTCCTGATAACGACGTCCTCTTGAGTAGCCCCCGCCCGGAGATCCGAATGAGGGACCATTTTACCTCCGGAATATTTTACCCAAGAGGACACCATCATCATTTAACCATACAGTCAAGTTGCGTGCCCCCGGGAAAAATTACGGCTGTAGTTCCCCTTGCTTCAAGCCGTTCGCAGTACCAGCACAGCAAGGCCGTTTTGGTTAGTGTCGCAAGGCCAGATCAGTCAATCATCCAGACTGTTGCCCCTGCAACTGCAGAAAAGGCTGCTGCCCCTCTTCAGGAACCACACGTTTGTCTGGCCTCTCAACAGATACCACTCAGTTGTGGTTGCACCTACGGTACGGCCATCTTTATCGCAGAGGCACGCAAGGCTCCCCACCTACGGCAAGGTCCATGGTTCAAGGGGGAGAGAAATGAAAGAGGAAGCCGTCTGGTAGAATTTTGCACAGAGCATAACTTAACCATAGTTAACACTTGGTTCAAGAAGGTTGTATACATGGAAGAATCCTGGAGATACTAGAAGGTATCAGATAGATTATATAATGGTAAGACAGAGATTTAGGAGCCAGGTTTTAAATTGTAAGACATTTCCAGGGGCAGATGTGGACTCTGACCACAATCTATTGGTTATGAACTGTAGATTAAAACTGAAGAAACAAAAAGGTGGGAATTTAAGGAGATGGGACCTGGATAAACTGACTAAACCAGAGGTTGTACAGAGTTTCAGGGAGAGCATAATGGAATAATTGACATGAATAGGGGAAAGAAATACAGTAGAAGAAGAATAGGTAGCTCTGAGGGATGAAGTAGTGAAGGCAGCAGAGGATCAAGTAGGTAAAAAGCCGAGGGCTAGTAGAAATGGCTAAGCAGGGATGGCCAGATGACAAATGTAAGGATGTAGAGGGTTTTCTCACTTTTGTAAGGATGTAGAGGGTTATCTCACTAGGGGTAAGATAGATACTGCCTACAGGAAAATTAAAGAGACCTTTGGAGGAAAGAGAGCCACTTGTATGAATATCAAGAGCTCAGATGGAAACCCAGTTCTAAGCAAAGAAGGAAAAGCAGAAAGGTGGAAGGAGTATATAGAGGATCTATACAAGGGCGATATACTTGAGGACAATATTATGGAAATGGAAGAGGATGTAGATGAAGATGAAATGGGAGATACGATACTGCGTGAAGACTTTGACAGAGCACTGAAAGACCTGAGTCGAAACAAGGCCCCGGGAGTAGACAACATTCCATTGGAACTACTGACGGCCTTGGGAGAGGCAGTCCTGACGAAACTCTACCATCTGGTGAGCAAGATGTATGAGGCGAAATACCCTCCCTCAGACTTCAAGAAGAATATAATAATTCCAATCCCAAAGAAAGCAGGTGTTGACAGATCTGAAAATTACCCAACTATCAGTTTAATAAGTCACAGCTGCAAAATACTAACGCGAATTACAGACGAATGGAAAAACTGGTAGAAGCCGACCTCAGCGAAGATCAGTTTGGATTCCGCAGAAATGTTGGAACACGTGAGGCAATACTGACCCTACGACTTATCTGAGAAAATAGATTAAGGAAAGGCAAACCTACATTTCTAGCATTTGTAGAATGTTGACTGGAATACTCTCTTTCAAATACTAAAGGTGACAGGGGTAAAATACAGGAAGGGAAAGGCTATTTACAATTTGTACAGAAACCAGATGGCAGTTATAAGAGTCGAGGGGCATGAAAGGGAAGTGGCGGTTGGAAAGGGAGTGAGACAGGGTTGTAGTCTGTCCCCGATGTTATTCAATCTGTATATTGAGCAAGCAGTAAAGGAAAGAAAAGAAAAATTCGGAGTAGGTATTAAACTCCATGGAGAAAAAATAAAAACGTTGAGGTTCGCCGATGACATTGTAATTCTGTCAGAGACAGCAAAGGACTTGGAAGAACAGTTGAACGGAATGGATAGTGTCTTGAAAGGAGGATATAAGATGAACATCAATAAAAGAAAACGAGGATAATGGAATGTAGTCGAATTAAGTCGGGTGATGCTGAGGGAATTAGATTAGGAAATGAGACACTTAAAGTAGTAAAGGAGTTTTGGTATTTGGGGAGCAAAATAGCTGATGATGGTCGAAGTAGAGAGGATATCAAATGTAGACTGGCAATGGCAAGGAAAGCGTTTCTGAAGAAGAGAAATTTGTTAACATCGAGTATAGATTTAAGCGTCAGGAAGTCGTTTCTGAAAGTATATGTATGGAGTGTAGCCATGTATGGAAGTGAAACATGGACGATAAATAGTTTGGTCAAGAAGAGAATAGAAGCTTTCGAAATGTGGTGCTACAGAAGAATGCTGAAGATTAGATGGGTAGATCACATAACTAATGAGGAGGTACTGAATAGGATTGGGGAGAAGAGAAGCATGTGGCACAAACTGACTAGAAGAAGGGATCGGTTGGTAGGACATGTTCTGAGGTATCAAGGGATCTCCAATTTAGAATTGGAGGGCAGCGTGGAGGGAAAAAATCTTAGAGGGAGATCAAGAGATGAATACACTAAGCAGATTCAGAAGGATGTGGGTTGCGGTAAGTACTGGGAGATGAAGAAGTTTGCACAGGATAGAGTAGCATGGAGACAACAACAACCTCTCTGTTATTTCCTCATTGCTTCTTCCGATATATGGATTGCAGATTAGAAGCGAAATAGTACTTTCTTCTCTTACACCATTTTTGATTTGTGTAATTCATTCTTCGTTATCCAGTCTTATAGATGTTTCTTGGTTCTCGTACATATTGTATATTACCCATCTTTCCATATAGCTTACTCCTATTTTACTTGGTATTTGTAATATCTTACATTGCCGAAAGCTTTTACCATGTCGAGAAATCCTACGAGCGTGCTTGTATTCCTCATCAGTCTTGCTTCCATTATCAAACCCAACGTCAGAACTGCATGTCCGTTGCCTAAAGGCCAAATGATCACTATCTAACAGATTCTCACTTTTCTTTTCAATTCTCCTGAATATTACTCTTGTCAGGGGCTTAAAGGCATGAGCTGTTAAGCAGATTTTGCGATAAATCTTGCACTTATTTATCCTTACTATCTTTGGAATAGTGTGGAGGACATTATTTCGAAATTTTGACGGTTCCTCGCCGGTGTTATAGATTCCACACGCAACCTTGAATGTTCGTTTGGTTGCTCCTTCTCTCAATGGAATTCCAAGGGAATGACAATTATTCTTTTAGTTTTAGTTGACCTCAAGATTTCGAAAACTGTTTTAAATTGTGATTCTGTAACTGGATCCCCTATGTCTTCCACATCGTCCCCAAATTCTTCTTCTATCACGTCATCAGACATGTTCTCCCTTTCGTAGAGAATTTCAATGTACTGTTTCCATCTATCCGCTCTCTCCTCTGCGCGTAACAGTGGAATTCACAATGCCTCTTAGTGATACCACCCTTTCACTTTTGCCTTTTATAATGCCGAGTCAGTACTAACGACAATCATTTCTCATTCGACTTCCGCACATTTTTCCTTCACTTTCTATTTAAATCATTACACAAGGGATATATGTTGGCATATTCCTATCTTTAACTGATCATTTTTGTACTTTATTCTTTTGTCATTAAACTGAAATATTTCTTCTGTTACCCAAAATTTCTTCGCAGATACCTCCCATGTACCTATGTTTGTCTATCGGACAACTGTGATTGTTCTTTTTAGCGATATCTACTACACTTCAGCTGAATTGTCTACTCTGGTATTCGTAATTGCCATATTCATATCTTTCACGAATTTCCAATGCGTCTCACCATTAGTCTGTATTTCAGCATCCCACATCCTTCCACAGTGATTCCTCCGGACGATTCTCCTAAACTTCAGTCTGTGTGTGTGTGTGTGTGTGTGTGTGTTAACTCCAAAGGGACCAAACTGCTGAGATCATCGGTCCGTAGACTTACACACTTCTTAAACTAACTTATAATAACTTCTGCTAAGAACAACACCACCGAGCGAGGTGGCGCAGTGGTTAGCACACTGGACTCGCATTCGGGAGGACGACGGTTCAATCCCGTCTCCGGCCATCCTGATTTAGGTTTTCCGTGATTTCCCTAAATCGTTTCAGGCAAATGCCGGGATGGTTCCTTTGAAAGGGCACGGCCGATTTCCTTCCCTAACCCGAGCTTGCGCTCCGTCTCTAATGACCTCGTTGTCGACGGGACGTTAAACACTAACCACCACCAAGAACAACACTCATACCCATGCCCGAGGAAGGACTCGAATCTCCGCCGCGAGGGACCGCGCAATCCGTGACATGGCGCTTGAACCAAGCTGCCACTCCGCGCGGCAAACTTCAGTCTGCTCTTCGTCATTGATATATTGTAATCTGAGTCTATATCTGCGCCTTCGTATATCGTACCATCCAAAACCTGATTTTGAAATCTGTGTCTGATCATGATGTAACGCAGCTGGTATCTTTCAGAGTCTCCCGGGCTTTTCATGTATACCTTTTCGTCTAGCGATTCTTTAACAATATTCGCCATTACCATCTGAAAGTTATTGCAGAACTCAGTCTTTCCACTCCCTCATTCCTATTGTCGAGTGCATAACCTCACGTAAACCTTTCTTCCATTCCATCCTCTACAACGACGTTCCAATGCCCCATTGTTATTAGGTCTTTGTATCCCTTTACATACTAAGCAGAATTTATGTATCACATTTTCTAAACCATATAATTCCCACCAATTGCGGCGCTTAACTTAAAATTTTGCTTCAGAGGTGTGTACAGCCTTCCTCTGTAATTATGTAAAAGCGTAGCACACTGAAACGACACCCTCGGACTCTATGACGCTTCAGACAGCAAGACTTCGGCACATGCACAAAAAAGGCCATAGGTCATAAGTTCATGTACGTGTAGGATGAGTTAACGACGTCACATTCACACCAAAATTCACCACTTTTCGGCCCTTTGCTACCGTGGATGCGTCACACGATCGGAATGTTGCCACACCTCTCTTACATTTCACCGCCTATTTTGACGCCTCTGCGATGGAGGTAAACCTTGCTGTTTTCTTATGAGTGGTCGAGAAAACATATCAGATACAGCGTCGCATAAAATCGGTATGAAGAGGCGATAGTAGTTGGCATAATGGGCATCAATTAAACCAGTGTTATCGTTGGGACGTTGGTGTCGAAATAACACTTCGCAGTTCTTCACAACCTTATACACTGCTGACACCGTCGGACGTTTCAATCCTTCCCAGGACTGTGGGGCTGCATCCTCATCGAACGTGATTGGACCTATTCGTAGCGCTGCGCAGCTGCAATTTTTGCTCTCCTGTACAGGCTGGAACCCCTAGGAACCGTAGAAAACCATTTGTCGAAATTTGAACGTCATCTGAAGCAGCTAAGTATGGTGTTTCTTTTCCACGCTCCTATTATGTGGCCTCCGGTGGTGTGATCACGGGGGTGGACCGGACGCTGCGATATTGACACACTGCCACTCGTGTGACCAAAACGGCGAAGGGTTCTTTTAGGAGCCCCCCCCCCCCCCCCCCTCCGTTTAGCAAATACCCAGGTGCCATCTGCCCACCTTGGTTAAGGATTTATAAAATCTACCAGTATAGACAGAACCCACGACGAAGCACTAGGCGTTTGCAGAATGGCAACCTCTTTCACTCTCTCCATTTCCAGAAGGCCAACGATCAGGCGCAAGACCAGCAGCGTAGCGCCCAAAGAGCATCATCGTAGCCTGCCTGCATTCGTCTGGTACTCTTGCCTATGTTTCTGATTAGACTTCTTTACCTACAGTAGACAGCCCACCACTACTTACATCTGCCTTATCGTCTACCTTACATCTGTGAACTGAAGACTGATCTAATTTTCGTCACGCCACCAAACTGTGATATATCACAGTACACATACATTCGAAATACTGTAGTATAAAACATCAGTGTTTCCTACTAGATTAGATACGCAAAGTTCCATGCAATACGTTCTAAAACCGTACTACCTACACTGCTCACTCTACAAAATTCCTATCTAAAAAAACTATATAATTACTCTGGTATATTGTTAATATTTCTTGGTACCACAGTTTCTCGTGTCTAAGCCAGGTAAAGAGTGTAGCGTTTCCTACTTGAAACCAGACAAAGAGATATTGTTCAGCCGCCATGGCACAACTGTTCCCTTCCAGGTGGTATTCCTTAAGACTCTGAAGGAAAAAAAAATCGGAACACTAAGAAGGACCTATACGACATAAACGAAAGTTGGCAGACGAGTTTCTACATCTGAAAGATGATAACTAATCAATTTCGTGCCGGTCGCATTGAGGTACTAGCGCCACTAATGCAGATCAGTTTTGCTTTAAACACACGCTGTAATGGCTGTCAGAATTAGTTACTTTTGAGAGTGGACGTGGTGAGTTGATGTTAGTCAAGAATGCCTTTAAGGCACCAAAGACCCCAATATCAACACCCAGCTGAGTTTGAATGAGGTCGTGTAATAGGACTGAAATCTGGAAATTTCGCAGGACAGAGCGGATTAGGTAGTGGAAAGGGACCCAAAACAGTTGCTGCTAGTTGCACAAACATACAAACATTATTTGCTAAAATCACTTAGTCGCACAAGCCCTTAAAAGAATTAAGAAACACTGTGGCTAAAGGTCAGAACAAAAGTTATTAAAACTGCGTTAAGGAATACACACGGCTAAAGGCCTTACTTACAAGATAGATGAACTGAGGGCTCAAGGCCAGGATAGCAAAATTAACATAGAAGAGAAAATTTTCAAATCTTCAAAATTTTTTTTTTTTTTTTTTTTTTTTTTTTTTTTTTTTTTTTTTTTTTTTTTACTTCAGACGGATGAAGGTGGATGAAGGCCGTATCTTAAAGTATTTCACATAAGGTTCGGCTGAAGGCCATCTACTGAACACTAAAAACAAACTAACTAAATTAATACACGGCTGAAGGCTTCGCACAATACTTTACAGAAAATCACAATCACAAACAACAGAACAATAGAGCTCAGAAGTGTTCCAAGGGTTGGCCTGGGTAGGAAACTCTAACAATAGGTTAGATGTGGCAGGCAGTCAAGCATAACACTAAATAATCAGGTGGCAGTACGACCTAGGGACAGCTGAAGAACCAACCAAAAACCTAATCGATTCCCTTCCACCCAACCAACGGCTCGGCAATCGAAAATATTAGTGAGGACGAAAATCGCAGCAGCACTACGTCTGATAATTGGCATCTGAACACAGTCAAAGCACAATAACCACTTACAGACAAAAGTTAAAGACACCAAAGCTGTCGAACTATACGCCGTGCCAGACAGCCTCAACACAGCGAGGAAAACACACTGCCGGAAAGCTACCCTAACAACCAGGGCAGGTAACTGTTACGTTAACGGCCACAAGGCAGAAGGTACCGCTGGTGCACTTCACTAATACGTTATAATCATTTCAACAGTTAAACACCATACAGAAAGACGGCTGCAAAATTTGCTGACTCCAGAACACCATATGTCGCTGCTTGTGGGGACAGCCCAGGAAGCAACAACCAGCAAAGAACGAGGAGATGTCATGGCAGTTGACCTTTCATAACAGGTTAACTGATTGCTCAACTCCAGTATCCAGGTTTGGTGGGCGACGAACTTTGCAGCTCTCGCAGCTAGTGCCTCACAATTCCGACCGCCCCTGCATGCCGCCAGCGGCCACGTCCTGACCTCACACCACAGAGACTTCCTCGTTGTTCTCTCGCAAGCAACCGACTGGCTACTCCTGTATGCAGACAGCATTCATCTGCTCTGCGGAAATCACATAAGCTACACACAGTTCCACATAAACGCTTGCACCAAGAACTCCAACAATCCTAAAATCATTGACCGTGGAACTACAAGGAGAAATGAGAGGTCACACACACTGGGTTTTCATAAGCGGTCGGCGAACAAATACACAAATGAGACGATCGACCGAACGACCTATCAAGGTCGTCTCCTCTAAAGTTATGAGTGCTGGCAGTGGTCGGGCGAATCTTGACTGTCCAGAGCTCACTGCAGCTCACCCGACTCAATGTCCGTTCGGAACTCGGAGACACGATACCCAGGCACACTGGCTCGGATCCACCCATTCAGAGGTAACTCTTTCCCATCGACGCAACATCTCTGCACGAGGAAGGAACTGATCCATGTCCGGTAAGATGACCAACTAACGACGCCCAGAATCTGTTAAAAGACCAAATACATGTCGCCCAGTGAGATGAC
Source organism: Schistocerca americana (assembly GCF_021461395.2). Taxonomy (NCBI): domain Eukaryota; kingdom Metazoa; phylum Arthropoda; class Insecta; order Orthoptera; family Acrididae; genus Schistocerca; species Schistocerca americana. The sequence goes on from NC_060122.1 coordinate 674,519,417, forward strand.
CAACCGAACGACCAACCAGCGGTCGGTCCCGCTTCAGTCTCCTTCCTTCAGACCTTGTGTGTGGCCAGTGGTCGGCAAGTACTGGCTGTCCGCGCCTCACTGGCGTTCCGTCCCCGACTCAACTCGATGTCCGTTCAAAATTCAGCGACACTGCGACCTGGGCACACTGGCTCGGACCCAACCATGCAGAGGTAACAATTGCCCATTGGCCACCCGACATCTCTGCACAAGGAAGGAACTGAGCCACGTCCGACAAGATGACCAACTGACGAGGCCCAGAAACGGTCAAAAGATCAAATACACGTCGCCCAATGAGACGACCAACTGAACGACCAACCGGTGGTCGTTCCCGCTCCAATCTCCTTCTGTTGGACAGTTCATGTGTGAGGCCAGCGGTCAGCAAGTACTCTGGCGCTCCGTCCCCGACTGAACCCCCGACACACGACGACCCGAAAATACTCGCGGTCGCTCCAGACATAGTACGACAGTGCACTTATCGATAAGCGCTGCTGCTGCCACTCACGGTCAAGGAAACTAGCAACTTAGTGACGCCAGTAAATCGTATAACAAGGAGGCGACAGTACCATAAAGACAAGGTTACAAGCAATAAACGGCATGAAGACGAGCCGCGCACGGCTCAAAGACTACGAGAAGCTGGAGGTTACTTCTGCAACATTGCATAAAGCCTTGACAGAAATGAAGCCAATGTACATGATGGCTGGCAGCGGTGTTCATGAGAATGTACAATCGCAACAAGATCGGGCTGTGGGTGGTCAAGTGGCACTGCTGAGAGGGAGATCACTCTGTTAGGTATATGGGTCCGGCGCATCGTATTGCATCTGCAGCAACAATTTGAGAAGCCGTTGGCATCACAGTGACACAATAAGCTGTTACTTCAAGCACAGCTCCGAGCCAGACGATCGGTAGTGTGCATTCCACAGACTCCAAACCACTGCCGTTTGCGACTACAGTGGTGTCAAACGAGAGCTCATTGGACGGCAGTGTGGAGGTCTGTTGTGTTTTCTGAAGAAAGGTTTTTTTGCCTCGGTGTCAGTGATAGCTACGTGTTGGTTAAGAGGAGGCCAGGCAAGCACCTGCAACCAACCTGACTGTGACCTAGGTACACTGGACCTACATCTGCAATTACGGTCTGGGGTACGCTTTTGAATGACTGTAGAAGCATCCTGACTGTAAATTTGTTTGTCAGTTTGGTGATTCGACCTGCTGGGCTGCCATTCATGACCAGCATTCCATGGGGAGCTTTCCAACAGGATACCACTAGCCAACATATCGCTATTGTAACCCAACATGCTCTACTGTGTCAACATGTTGCATTGGCCTGCTCGATGACCAGATCTATCTACAATCCAGTAGATGCTGGACATCATTGGGCAACTGCAGTGTCATCCACAAACAGCATTAACCGTCCCTATATTGACGGACCAAGTGCAGCAGGCATTGAACTCAGTGCCACAAACTGATTCCCGGCATCTGTACGACACAATGCATGTACGTATGCGTTCTTGCATCCAACTTTCAGGCTGTTAAACGGTTATTAATGTACCAGCATTTCACATTTGCAATGGTTTATCTCGTGCTTACATTAACTGTGATCTTACAATGTTAATCACTTAAATCTATTACTTAGAAATATATACTCTAGAAATTTCATTACTCTGCATTACTTATTATTTGGTTTTACGACTTTTTCCGTCACTGTATAAAAAGTATTTAACATGTACATTATTTATGCCACTGGAAATATAGGCTTAATATTATTATAAATATCATGCTCACAGTCGATGTTATTGACTGTTTAATTAGATAATCGACATTAAAATGGGTGCTTGTTAGTGACCTGTCGAGTAAGGATGCAATGTTTCCCTAAGCACGCGTCCAGTCACCGATTCGTGTGAGCAGGCTTTGACACTTCTGGACGGGGATTAGCTAGGCGTCGGATTTCTGGAGTCCCGTCGAGAGACCGTGTACACAGTGCTACAATTACTAATAAAGAAACCCCAATGATTCAGTGATAAAATTTCGTATGATAATATTGATTCTCGAAAAATCGTTTAAAGATTTATTGATTTGAGGTGTACCCATAACAATTTCAATAAACTTATTTAAGCTTAAGCGTCATCACAGGCTGTATTCAATGAAACAGAACAACGCTGTATTAATTTGGCAAATCATGGAGACCAGAACTTGGACTAAGCCACGAATAAGATTTGTTAAAATTTAACACTAGTGTAATCAATAAAATTGTTACTCAGTTAGTCAAACAAAGCTCTTGCAGTTCCAGTTTTAGCAAATAAGTAAAAATGCCCCTGGATACACAAATGAACACCTCATCACAGTTATAGATCAGAAACATTAAAATTATGATCAAATCGATTCACCCTTGCAAAGATGGGGTAACTGTACAAACATTCTCTGCGTAGCGCTACAAGCTCGAATTAAACCCGTGTTCCAGGTTGACACACTATGCAGTAGTCTTAAATATTACATACAAACATCTTTCGACTAACCAACAGGGTTGACAGTTACCCTGTCGTTTATGACATTATACCGATTATCTAAGATATCCAGACAATGCAATCGTTCCTAGATCCAAGACATCAAGCCCCTATAGGCCGTCGACATCACGATGTGTCCTTAGAACCATCGTCCTCTCAAGAGGCAGAATTTACGACCCACACCTATCAGCGTCATGCAACCAAAAACCTTCATTTTGGGAGCACACTCTCAGACGCGATCTCTATCAGCACCGCCTCACGGCCATACTCAGCCGGTTACATCACTGCCGCCGCGCGCATTGCCTTGGCGCGGCGCTTACATTGCCGTGGATGTGTGTCATCTTGTTACGGCGCACTAGTAAAGATGAAGTCAATTTTGATCTGATGACAGCGTATGCCACATAATGGATAGTAGTGGAGGGTTGAGGGTTGCAACGCCGTCTGTCGGCATATGACACAGGGGCATAGCTATAAGAGCGCTGTTTCTGTCAGCCTTTGAAATATTTGCCGTCCACGAGGTTCAGTATGGCGTGAATGGGTAGAACGGGTAGACACTAGGCCACAAACAGACATCTGTGCTTCCTACAGCTGAGGAAGTTTCACAGGGGTCAAATCGTAACCTTCCAAGTGAAGGGATGAGATACGACGCGGCCTAACATGTTCATCAACGAAAATGGCCACGAAACTACGCAGACTTATTGAGAGCTTCGTAGGTCCACGAAGTAAGAATGATGACCAAGATCGTTGTAGCATAGGGGCGCAATAGCAGACCGTACAGATGCCACAGTACAGTTAAGAGTGTATATCATCCTCAAAGTCTGAACGAACTGTTGCGAACCGATTAATAACAATAGGGCTAAGAGCACTGACGCTTCCAGCCCATATTCCATTCACGACACAGCATCAGTTTGTCTGATGCCGTGGAAGAATGACCTGAAGGGTGGAAGGGTACCCTGTGATCCAAATATTCGTCCTCCGGACGTACCAAATAGACCTGTTAGACACTGTCTCGTTGAGTGCACTCGACTGGGAAACATGGTCTTGGGTGCGATGAACAAATCTCGCTCATTTTTGGTGCTTGTTGAGACAACGCTAATCAACACTCGGCACGTGCAGGATGTTGACTGGCCAGTTCTTGTGAGGTGACGGTGACTCGCTGTTCGAAAGGATAATGGTTTCCCTGAAACTGAATGTCTCATCAAGATGTGCAGAACTTACACGATGAGCCTAGTTGTCAGACTTGTCCCCAATAGAGCACAGGTGGAGCACAATGGGGTGACAAGTGAATCATGCGACTCGTCCACCGACAGATCTTAGAGAGCTATGGGAACGGATCAAGCAGATGTGGAGTAATTTATCCCAGAAAATAATCGTCATCTGGGTGATCTACTGCATGTCATAGTCAGTGCCCTCATTGCTACGCACACTAGATTTACCTCACGTTAATATACGTTGCAGTGACAGAAGCCATGGGGTGGTGATATGCACATATTCAGATGGCAATAGTATCCCATACACAAGGTACTAAAGAGGAGACGTTGACGGAGCTGTCGTTTGAACTAAGATGATTCATGTGAAAACGTTTCTGACATGATTATGACGGCACGTCGTGAATTAAAAGTCTTTTAATCCCGGAATGGTACTTGGAGTTAGACGCATGGATATTCCATTTCAAAAATCGTTAGGGAATTCGATATTCCGACACCCACAGTGTCAATAGTATGCTGAGAATACCAAATTTCCGTCATTAACTCTCACTATGGACATGGCAGTGACCGACGACCGTCACTAAACGACCGAGAGCATTGGCTTTTGCATAGAATTGTGGTAACTGACGAGCATTACTGCGTGAAAAAACCACAGAAATCAGTGTGAGACGTACGGTGAAGGTGTCCGTTTGGACAGTGCGGCGGAATTTAATATCTATGGCAGCAGACCAACGCGAGTGCCTTTGCTAACAGTACATCACCTACAGAGCTTCTCTTGGACTCGAGACCTTATCGGTTGGACTCTGGACGCCTGGAAACCCTATTTCAATTAGTAAGGGCAGATTGTAGGGTTCGAGTATGGCGCAGACCCTAGGAATCCGTGTACCTAAGTTCTCATCAAGGCACTTTGCCAGTTGGTGGTGGCTCCACCGCGATTTGGGCTGTGTTGAGATGGAATAGACTGGGTCCTCTGGTCCAAATGAACCGATAATATTCTGAAAATGGCTATATTCAGCTACTTGGAGACCATTTGCCGCCATTCATGAACATTAGTTCCCAAACAACGACAAAAATATTAAGGATGGCAAGGCGTCTCGTCACCAAGCTACAATTGCTCGCGATTGGTTTGAACAACATTCTGGACAGTTGGAGCGGATGATTTGAGCACTCAGGTCTCCCAAGATGAGTCCCATCGTACATTTATGGGACACAATCGAGAGACCAGTTAATATACAAAATCCTCCAACCGCAACACTTCCGGAATTATGGACGGCTATAGAGGGAGCATGGCTCAATATTTGTGCAGGGGACTTCCAATGATTATTTAAGTCCATGTCACGTCGAGTTGCTGCACTATGCAAAGCAAAAGGAGATCCGATGTGACATCATGTGGTATCGTACGACTTTTGTCATCTCAGTGTAGGTGTTTCAGTATAACTGACACTTACAAATTGGGTAGAGTTCTTCATTTGTAAATGTAAACCTTTCAGGTTGTCCATATGTGACCTCGTGCAGTAAGTTGAAAGCGACTCTGAAAGGTGTCAAATGGTTCAGAAATGTTTCAGATGGTTCTGAGCACTATGGGACTTAACATCTGAGGTCATCAGTCCCCTAGAACGTAGAACTACTTAAACCTAACTGACCTAAGGACATCACACACATCCATGCCCGAGGCAGGATTCGAACCTGCGACCGTAGCGGTCGTGCGGATCCAGACTGAAGCGCCTAGAACCGCTCGGCCGCACCGGCCGGCGGTGTCAAAAGGTTGTATGAGGTTGTTTTTTTTTTTTTTTTTTTTTTTTTTTTTTTTTTTTTTTTTTTTTTTTTTTTTTTTACCGCTGTCTGGTAGGACTCTACGCTACGAGGTTTGATAACTAAATACTGCCCCCCTTCAGCTTCGAGAAGTCATCTGCAATCGATTGAAGGAGTGTGACATGTATCATGCTGTTCCCAGCATCAGACAATGAAAGACGAGAGAGGTTCTGGTGGACGCGCAGGCAGTAGCGCGGAACCACCCCTCCCGCTGCGGCCGGCGCGCCACTCGGCGGCAGTCCCTGTGTCGATACTGGTGTCCCCGCTGGGGACGGCTGCGCCTCTCCGGCCGGAGACACAAGTAAAACGTTTATCAGCGCGGCGCCTCTCCTCCCAAGGGCATCCCCCCCCCCCCCCAACCACCACCTCCTACTCCCTCCTCCCTCACCACATCCCTCTCTTTCTTCCCCTCCGGAAGGAAAGGCGAGCGGCGCCGGCTAGTTGAAAGTTTACGTGCGCTGAAATATACATGGCGGCAGCGGCCAGCGCGGTTCGATAAGGCGCGCCGTGCGCCATCGCATAAACCGCGCCAGCCGGAAAAATGCCTGTAAATATTTATGGAACGAATATGGGGATTCTCAAGGGCGAAACATGTTGGAACCGCCGGACACGCCCTCCGGTACTGTCCAGTGGCCAGCGCCGTCTCCACTGGGCGATGGGGAACACAGCGTGAAACCGATCGCGGCCGAGTGGCGCCTGGGTGCAGGTTGTTTCTCTGCCGCCAGAATATGAAACCCTAGCGCGTTCACGGAACAGGGGTTTCTGGTCTCGGCGCGCTACACTGTGTATCTAACTTGTTTTACGAGCCACCAACGTTGAAGCAAACTCAGGTTATTCATTTCTCCCCTTTCTGGTAAAGCTTGCTATATAACAAACATAGTCAACCTCTTTTGGAATTAGCAATTTGGTTCTCTTGCTTCCATGAAAATGTTGCAGGCGAACACAAGTTCGTCGTCCCATTGGGCCCGTTATGGGCAAGTTCCGCAAAACACTGGAAGATTATGGTTTAACGTCTCGTCGACTAGGCTATTACAAACGGGGTACGTCTCATACTGGACAGAATTTCGGAAGAAAATTGGCTCTAACCTTTTAACGGAAATTATGATCGTTCTCGCCATACCAAGTATTAGGAAAACAGAAAAGTTAAGTCTGGATAAGAAGATGGTGATCTGAAAATCGCTGCTTCGCACCTTCGCCAACCAACTTGGTAACATGTTTCGTGCCAAAGCGACAAAAGTGGACAAATGTGCAGCTATCGGTTACCTGCCATCTGAATGTTCGATGTGCTTTATGTTAAAACTAAAAATTTCTACCATTCAGCTCATCTCTGTCCACCAGCTCATAACTGGGAAAATATTTCTGCTTACACGACAACACTTCTTCAAAAATTTATTATAGATCTGGCTTCCGCCATAAAAGGAGCACAGTAATCTCAGAAAGCTATGCCATGCTAAACAATCTAATGCCACATTATAATTGCTGGAAGGTGTCTACCAGTATCTGACGCATTTGGCACCAAAATAGTCTGTATAAAATGAACAAATGTTCTAAAACAATCTATACCTGATAGTACATCTAATTAGTAACTGATTAACTTTTGTTATAGAAATTATACATCGATTTAGACTTCTATAGAGTCACCGGATAATAATTCGTTAAGTGAGATTTTATAAGCCTAATGTTTACCTACAGAAATTACAAATTTTGGAGATGTGAAAAATAATTATGTCTTGTTAGCTTATTACATCATCAATAGTAAAACTAGAAAAAACAAAAATTTTGTTTCATAAAAACTAAAGCATGACAGTATTACGTTTAATGGAAAGTTGACACATGTTGTTACTAGTTTTCATGGTATGCGATCGATACTGGAAAATACATTAATACAAATAATAAAAATATATAGGCAGAAATATAGTTTTTTGACAATCAGCAATATTCATAAATGTCTACAGATGAGAAATATATAATTTAAGGAAGCAAATTAAGCCAAATATGGTCAAAATTTCTATGGAATCGAACATTTCTATTGACATGCGGAAGTTCCGAAAGGACTGTGTTTACTATAATATGCAAGGCGAATTTCATGTTGGTGAATTTTCAGTCAAATACGCCAATTCTTAAGCGTTACACCATTATTACCTCTTTGGAAACGTCAAGTTCTTTTCGTAGAATCACCATTAACGATAATGCAACTTCTACGCCTCAAAGGGTTGATATTGCGGAGAGCTGCTGCCGTAAAACACAACGACGTTCTAATAAAAGAGACAGTCCCTAAAACGCACATATGAAATCTAGACGTGACTCGAACACGCTACCGTACAGCGATATTCTAGAGACATATCTGACGAAACATTTTCGACAACGAATCTCAAATTTAACGTAATTTTTGTGGATCTTAAGGAGAAGAAATTGACAAAACAGCATATGATACTGATTTTTTTGTAGGTTGAATGTCATCATATATGTTTACATGACTGTGTACATCAGCTGTAGCACTTCAAATTTCAGTGACAGTTACATACCTTGATTGTTTTCAGATGTTAACAGAAAAAAATTCCTTTTAGTAATAATTTATAGCCTATTGTGCCGGCCATGGGGGCCGAGCGGTTCTAGGCGCTACAGCCTGGAACCGCGCGACCACTACGGTCGCAGGCTCGAATCCTGACTCGGGCGTGGATTTGTGTGATGTTCTTAGGTTAGTGAGGTTTAAGTAGTTCTAAGTTCTAGGGGACTGATGACCTCAGAAGTTAAGTCCCATAGTGCTCAGAGCCATTTGAACTATTTTTATAGCCTATTGTTTCATATTACTACAAAATAATCCATTTTGTAATATCTCTTTCGTTGTTTAGCACGGCATTAAACACACTGGCGGAAAAATTCGAAACACCAAAAAATAATCTATAGTAATGACGTTTTAGGAATGCATTTGTCTAAGTAATGTATTTAAGTGATTAACATTGCAGGATCACGAGATAGGCCATCGCAAATGTGAAATGCTAGTACACTAATAACCGGTGTAACCGCCAGTATGTTGAATGCAACCATGCAAACGTTCATGCATTGTGTTATACAGGTGCCGGATGTCAGATTGTGGGATGGAGTTCCCTATGGTCGGTTAATGCCGTTTATAAATGACGCTGAAGTTGTCCGATGATGTCCCGCAAGTGCTGGATTGGAGGCAGATATGATGATCGAGGAGGCCAAGGCAACATGTCGACACTTTGTAGAACATGTTGGGTTCCAACAGCTGTATGATGGCGAGCGTTATCCTGCTGGAAAACTTCCGATGGGATGATGATCATGAATGACAGCACAACAGGTCGAATCACGAGACTGACGCACAGGTTTGCAGTCACGTTGCGTGGGATAACCATGAGAGTGCTCCTGCTTTCGTTCAAAATCGCAGCCAGACCATGTCTCCAAGTGTGTGGAGCACGCAGACAATTAGGGTACAGGTCCTCAAATGGCCTCCTTCCAACCAATACACGGCCGACATTGGCACCGAGGCATAAGCAGCTTGCATCAGAAAAGACAACAGAGGTCTACCCTGTCCGCCAATGAGCTCTCGCTTTACACCATTGAAGTCGCAAATGGTGCTGTTTTGGGGTCAGTAGAATGCACGATACAGGACATCTGGATCGGAAGCGTCCTTGAAGTTAGTGACAAGTTGTAACAATTCGTTGTGTAACTGTGGTGCCAACTGCTGCTCAAATTGGTGCTGCGGATGCAGTAGCATGCGCCAGAGCCATAGGCCGAACACGATGGCCTTCCCTCTCGGTAGTGCCACGTGCGACTTGATGCAAACACTTTTTGTTACTTACTTACCCAAACGTTCCATCGAAATACCACGACCATCAGCACGTTCGTTATTCTAAAACATGCAAAAACCAACATAGTTACAATACATTACGAAAGAACGTTATTGTACGTGTACCATTTGATTCCAGATACTGTATGAATAACTGTATTGTACCTTTTGTCTTCAAAGTCACTGCATAATTTCTATGTCTTTTGCTGGCTACTATTAACAAATGTGAAAATCTTAACTTAGGTATGTCATTGTTACTACCAGTGAAATTTGTGGCTGTACTAGGCTACGATTTTTGTGGGGACTAGGTTGTGTGCTAATGTAACCTGTCAAGTACTCAGGCCAGTATGTCGGCTTTTAATAGCTCGGAAAACGCGAAAAGGGTAAATTTTTACCTTGGTGGTAATTCAAATATTACACCGTCTTACTATAGACGTGTGAAGACTTGTCTTCCTTACTTACATCTCTGCGTGGGTGGGGGAGTAATTATGCACTTTCAAATTCCGAAGTAATCTATTTCTGGGTTTCAGGATTTGTAGATCAGTTCCGATATTTGGGGATGGTGGTTTTCATTTATTAAGTGTTTGCAAAAGGGGAATGTGTACTGAGACTCTTTAGAGCTCTCATGTATTTTGTGTACCTTCTTCTGAAGGTCCTGCTTGTTTTGTCCTATGTGTTAGTACTGACACGAGTTGCATGCGTGTTGGTATATTTCTAAATTGCTGAATCTATTTGGAGTTTTTTGTCTCATATTTACCTTCTTTGTGTTGTGTCATTTGTTGTGATTGCCATTGTTATCCGTTGCTTCTTCATTGTATTTCCAGTTATACGTACAATTTAATTATTATACGTAAGTGTGTACCAATTGTTTCTTTTTTTTGATGTGGTGTGGTCGGCTATGTTATCTGTTGCTCTTCATCTGTGTTTTCAGGCCCTTTCGTTGCGCACTTGTATGGGTGATCACTTTCATTACCTTCTTTTTTATGTTTATCTCGTTATGAAGTGTGAAGTGTGTTTTTGGGTTGCACGGTGCTGACATTATCAAGTAGCAATTGTCTCTTACATTGTAAACATTTATGAAACAGATTATGTCTTTTGTATATTGGTAACAGTGTATTACTTTTACCCCCTTTGTTTTGCAATGTTGATGAATATTCTGTTTTTTATATCAAAGAAAATGGTGGCTAAGTTTCCACTGATGGAGGACCCAATGGGTAGCCATTCTTGTTGCAAACAGAAGTTGTTATCGCTAAGTATAGTAATTTTGTTCTGTGATTAGCCTTAGAATGGGTGAGAATTCATTTATTTGTATGCCTGAACATTCTTGCTTTTCTGTGGTTCTATGATGCTTACAGTTCCTCCTGTCGGTATATGTGTGCACATGGATGTAAAGTCATAAGATAGTGGTGTTACTGTCGGAGGATATTGACGTTCTTAATTTTCTCTGTTATGTCTCCTGTGATTTTGATGCTTATGGTCTCTCTGTATGTGTAGATTTGCTGTAGGAATACGCCCATGTGTCTCAGTTGTGAATATGAAAGGCCTTTTCTGAAGCTGACCACTCGTCTGACAGGACTATCAGGTTGCTGGACTTTTGGAAGGCTTGGTAAGAGTCGAGCTTTAGGATTATTTTGTATAATTCTTTTTTATCTGATTTTATGTGAGAGAGCTTGTGATCCTTATTGACAGTGTTTTCAAGTTCCTTTGGTATCTTTGTGTTTGGACACAAGTTAGCTTTCTTATATTACTTTCTTCCGTGAAGTTTTCTGTGTTCTTTTTTTTTTTTCAAAGTAGTCTGCCTCTGTTATTAAGACCTTTGTGATCCTTTGCGTGCCTTAGTGATGATGGTTTGATATCAATTGTTAAAATGCTGAACACCCAAATACAAATACAATTACAATATTGGTACAATTGTGTGAGAGGATTATATTGTTAATGATAAGTGCGCTCTTTTCATCGTGTAAGATGTAATCTAAAGTAACCTCTCTGAATGTATATCAGCTTTAAGCTTGATTGAAGTGGTCACTCCATAATATCGAAGATATTCTGGGAGATGTGGAGAACTTTTCTACCTCTTGGGAACAATTTGCTAGCTGAGTGGATAGCATCTCCTCTTTGCCCACAGTTAATAAACGTGTTTATTTTTGAAAATGTCGCTGGAGTGATTAACCCTAAAACTCTCAACATCACAAGGCACGTTTATTAAAAGGTGACCGATTTCATTACCTTATGGTCATCTTCAGACCTCCAACTATACTGACGGACAATGGCTGTGATGAAGCAGGAGCCGCTGAATGACGATAGTCAACTACTCCAACAATAGTCATTCAGCGGTTCTGGTTCTATACACAGCCATTACCCACCAATGGGGGTTAAGGTCTGAAGATGATCATGTGATGACTGAAGTCGGTCACATTTTAATAAACATGCCTGGTGATTTAGACAGTTCTGTAATTAATGTCTAATAAACGTTTCTCCCTGCGAGGCTATCTCGAAGGTGAGCTTAAGATGCTTATTGTATTCTGGGCGCTGGCATCCAATCCACGTTTGTTAACAGATCTTTGGTTGCTGGTCTGAATTTATAGGTGATTGACACTCTGGACCTGATGGTAGACACTTTTGAGCTGATGGTTACCACATCAGAATCACATAGACTCGTCCTAACGAATTCAAGAAGTGTATGAAATAAGGAGCACGTTACTACGAACACCTTTCTGCGTTCACATTTCTTTATCTGCCACCAATCTGTATCACGAAATGCCACAATTATGGAACACGCATGTAAACTATCACTGACTGAACCTACTGACAAGCGCACGGACGTTCCCGTGGATCTGCTTATAGACGCAGACATCGCCCATACGAATACCTCCATCTGCTTTTCATATCTCGCCGATGTTTGGCTAGATATTTAGCGGAAGTCGACCATGCTATTCACCATTAACCTTATTAGCCTTGTTTCACAAGAGCTAACAGATTATAACATCAGTTGGTTCTGGGAATCGATAGATACTATCTCTGAACGAGAACCATGATAGAGTCCCAGAGACTTCGGAATATTGGAAGAGTTCAACGCATCGTAGTTTATCCAAGATGGACGGCAGGTAGTTCGTCTCCCTTGTATGTCGACATTCGTTCTTCATGTAACTGTCGAAACACTGAAAGACGTTTTGCTGAACTGCAAAAGCTTCAACTAGAAGCTAGCTCAGACACTCGTACTACACTTACAAGTTAGAATATTGCACACAAGGCCATTTCGAGTTAACTCTTTCTGAAGCACATACAAAAATGGTTCAAGTGGCTCTGAACGCTATGGGACTCAACATCGGAGGTCATCAGTCCCCTAGAACTTAGAACTACTTAAACCTAACTAACCTAAGGACATCACACACATCCATGCCTGAGGCAGGATTCGAACCTGCGGCCGTAGCGGTCGCGCGGTTCCAGACTGTTGTGAAGCACATACAGACATCTTTTATCTGTCACATCACGTAGCCCTAAAAGTAAGGTAAGGAACTGTGAAACGGCGATTTGTTTTTGATGGATATTCTCATCAAGAAAGAAGCTCAGTCTCTTAATGACGTTTTAGAAAGTGGTCCTAGCCTCTTTGTTCGAAAACTATAGGTAAACAAACCAAACAGGAGGGAACACATAATGAACTCACAATATTTACATCTTTAAAAGCACCGTTTTCGAGCAAATAGCTGTAACTAGTGGCAAAAGAATAATAGTGCACAGCAAAAGAGAAGGAGAATCATTGTGAACAATGTGAAACAAAAATTCAGAATATAAAATTGTGCTTATGTTTCGGAAATGAAGTCGTGGTGCGACCTCCAGACCAGATGAGAGGAAACGCAAATGCCAACAAACTATCCCACTGAAGATTCCTTAGAGTAAGAAAAAGACGAAATGCGTCTGTGAAAAATAAATTAAGCTGCAGCAAGAAAAGGCGGTTTTATTTACAAAACAAATATTTCTGTACTTGCTGCGGAGGATGGCCACCCAAACAAACTTGTATCTGACTGAGTATATGTTGTCATTTTGTACGTCACTTACGAGGTAAACGGAAACACTTATACACACCTGACGTCTGTAACTGATAGCTACGTTATTGCAAACAATACTCTCGTTATTACTGCCATGCTACCAACTGTGGCATAGGCTATGCAACGCTTTGGACTGATTGCTCCACTGTCGTGTCAAGGATATGAGTAAACCCCAACACTTGGAAGTTATCATCCTACGTGGGGCTTCATGGGAGACTGGAGGGAAAGAATGGTTGTATCAGTAAAAAGTCCTTCTCTAAGAACAGATTCCACATACGTGGTAAAAGGCGAGTGTAAGGGACCAAACGGAGTTCAACGAACAGCTACACTCACACCTATGGAGCGAGGAGAGGTTACCAGTCCAATCCAACTGGTTATACTGTTGGTGGTTGTCTAGGGTGGAGGGCACGTGGGGACATATTAAGAAGAATTATGCATCGTAATATCTGTAATGACTCACCGTGCTTTTATTGTCTTTGATACAAAGAAATGTTCTTACTGATTTGAAAGCAAACGGTACATGTTACTTATTCACTTGGAGCTACACCGAACAGGAACGTTTCGTTTGTCAATCATGAAATAATGCGTGTAGAATTCAGCAGGTTATGTTTTTGAGATAGTTTTAATATTCTGACAATCTATTTGTCTCGCTTTGTATTTTCTGGCATGCTTTCAGTAAACTGAAAATTTTTATACTGGATCATGACAGGCCACGGAATTAAGATGTATGAAAGTATTAACGATGGACGGTACAGGATAACTATTGACATTTCCGATAATATTTTATATTGATTGATTTGTTAGGGATGGATATTATGAACTGACAGATTACATCTGTGTACCCGACTACCACTCAAACCTGGGACGTTTGCCTTCATGACAAAGTGATGTACAGACTGACCTGTTCAAGCACGACTCATTTTGAAAACTGATTTACCTTAATTAAATTTATTAACTGTAAGCAACTGCATTTGCATGGAAAATTTTGCGGCTAATATCTGCAACTAAAATGAAATGTCCTGACCGATTCCCTGACTGATCATCGTCCGACCCAAACCGTTGAGGATAGAAACTTGTAATTGGAGAGGGTGTTGATCTTATCTGTAGGCATTCCTAAGGGGGTGAAATACGGGATGAAAGGTGTTTTTAAGAAAGACGGTATTATAGCAATTCTGAAGCTAAACTACGAAACTAGGTGTTCGGTTTCTCGGTCAGAATTAAAAAATATTTGTTTCAGAATTTTTGAAAATTTTACCCATAAGAAGGTGAAATAGTAGCTCGTTTTTTATAATAAACCATTATTAAAGGATCACTAAAGCATTTTTAAAGCTACATCAATGAAAATTGGTATTTGACTTCTCGTTTGGGAATTCAGCCTCTAAGACGGTGCAACAGGGGATGGTAAGTATTATGAAAATTTTTCGTGATGAAAACATTTTTCAAGTTAAATCTATGGAAATTTCTGTTCGGTTTCTGGGTTAGAAAAAAAGAGAGTTTCAATGGAAAAATCGCCAAAAGAACTCAAAAGGCAGGACTGACGAAACGCTGCGTCTCCAGCTACAAGAATTTCTTTTCAGTCCGAAATATGTTCAGAAAAGATTTTTCTTCTGTAGCCTTATTTAGAGCAAAAATTTTAGAAGGTGTCGCAATTTTTTTAACTTAATCAAAGGGAGCTGTTTAAAAGTCACCATGACAAATCGGGTTCGTCAGACTTGCGTAGGGAAAGAAACGTATCTTCAACACATTTATTTTTCAGTTAGCGTATTATATGTTTAAGCAATTACTTTTGTCGTGATTACTACGAAAAGTAATCATTATTGATGAAAAATAAATAGCACGTTTAAATGCGACTTCATGTACGGTGATGTACGTTTCAGATGAAAGAATTCAGTACCAGATGTAAGACTCGCTCTAATAACTATAGGACCCATTTAACCGAATTGCCTGTCTTTTTTTATTTTTTTAAGTCGCTATAGGCAGTTAAATTAAGCCCACTGGAACAGTTTAATTATGGAAAGACTGTCACCCACACAAATGATCAATAATTTTTTTATGAAATTTCAGTACCCTGCCTGCAGCTTACTTTGCGTAGACTAGACACACTGTTCATACAGTAATGAGAGTAAGGACACAAATTATATTAAAGACAAACAAAAAAGTCTGTGCAGACAATACAATCTACGTGAGCGAAGCAGCAGGCGCTAAACTACTAACAGAAATACTAGCTGCACCAGTTACTGCAATGTCAATAGAACCCATTACAGTCGATGTCTTTCTGCAAAACCATTTTATGGGAGTGCTGTAGTGCACTTCATTTTTAGTTAATTTTTCGTTAGTGTCTGGTACTGAGTTGTTGATACGAGTCTCACGGCACTACATTCTCATAGCGGCCGGTGTGTGTCAGCAGCATGGGCTGACTGATGCGTAACAACATTTTTGTTTACAAAAAAAGTAGAAAAAACAACCTTCTAATGTTCGAACACAGCAGCAATGATGTGTTTGTCCGAGTCACCTCAATTAAATACACTGGTCTTCAAAATTAAAGCAAGAAACGGAAATTTTGCAATGCTGCGTTTATTTTGCCAGAAAACATATAAACAGGTGATAGTGAAGTAGAAACAATCTAAAGAATACAGAACGTAATCAGCTGCGACATGCATAACGGTAGACAAAAATGTTCTTCGTTTTTTTCCAACGTAACGGATTTGCACACACATTGTGACAACAGGTCACTGTGCTCAGTATAGGGTGTGAC
The DNA here is from genome assembly GCF_021461395.2 of Schistocerca americana. Taxonomy (NCBI): domain Eukaryota; kingdom Metazoa; phylum Arthropoda; class Insecta; order Orthoptera; family Acrididae; genus Schistocerca; species Schistocerca americana. The sequence continues at coordinate 674,535,565 of NC_060122.1, forward strand.
CACCTCTGGAACCAATACAGGCCTGACAACGACGGGACATGCTGCGAATGATATCAATCCCATGTTGAGGCAAGAACGCAAATTTTTCCTGCAGAGCTGCTCGCAAGTCTTTCTGTATGGTTGGTGGATGCTGACGTGATGCAACCTCCCTAGTGCATCCCAGACATGCTCTATGGGATTCAAATCGAGAGAGCGAGCAGGTCACATCATGCGTGCAAAATCTTCCGTTTCCCAAAAAACGTCAGTCACCGGTTTTCTATGAGGTCGAGCATTATTATCCATCAGTACGAAGCCTGGGCCCACAGCACCTTGCAACAACCGCACATAAGACGACAGGATCTCCGCTCCGGTATACAGTTTTGGTCTCTATAAACTCTCACCTCATCCGAGAAACAACTGAACGGTTCACATTAAGCCATCAGTTCGTCACTCTCCTGCTTCCATTGTATTTATGGCTGTCCACAGCAGAAAGTCTATAGTCTACTTCGTGTCATACTGCGCCGTCTGTGACCATGTACACAGCGATTGTGGATGTGGGACTACACTGTAAACACTAACCCGCTGGATAGATGGTCTGACGTCATTGCCGGCGTGCTCGTCCGTTGATCGGAATGCCATATTCCGTGCAGAACACTAACGTAGCGACATCTGTTGACAGTTTGCATGATTGTATCGTGAATTAGACACAGGACGGGGAAATAGCGTTCGTTTCTTTAATTTTGGACACCAGTGTGTCTCGGCACAACGTCGCCAAGCCATATGAACTGGAACGGTCACGTGAGAACAGTAGTAGGGAAGGTGAATGGTCGACTTCGGTTTATTGGAAGCGTTCTTAGAAAGTGTAGCTCATCTACAAAGGAGACTGTACGTAGAACACTGGTGTAATCCATTCTTGAGTACTGCTGCAGACCGGATCAAAGGATGCTATAGAGGTATTTAAGAAATACGCTGCTATGCCTCTGATAGATTCGATCATCACACGTGTTTTACGGAGATCTTCGTGAACTCAAATGGCAATCCCTGGCGGGAAGGTGGCTTTCTTTTCGAGAAACACTATTTAGAAAATTTGGAGAACAGACATTTACAGCTGCCCACGGAACGATTCTAATGCCACCAAAAGGTAAGAGAAGTTAGGTATCGTACGGAGGCATACAGACACTTGATTTTCCCTCGCTTCATTTACTTGTCGAACGGGAAAGGAAATGATTAATAGGGGAACATGGTACGCTCAGCCAGACACGATGAGGTATCTTGTGCAGTATGTGTGTAGATGTACATATAGATACACTTGCTTATCAAGTAATGAGGTTATATTCTTTGATCAAGGCGGAAGGGATACCTACATGTGAATTGGCCAAGCCTGACAATTGGTCTGTAGACGTGGTAGATTCTGTGCAATCAAAACAAACATAAAACACTTACCGACACGCTGAAAGAACTGTGATGTTGAGTTCTAGGATAACTTGGAAAGTTAGAGCACGCTATTTAATTACTGGGATAGTTAGAAGAGGTTAGAAATGCGGTTCCTTGAAAATGTTCACTAAAATAACTTTAAATATGAGGAAGGATAAACTGTCTCTAGAATTAACAAATAATTTTCCCAGTTTATTGCTCTATCTACACGAATATCCAGGAATCTAGTCATTTATATTTGTGGGACAATGAGTCTCGCTACAAAGTACTCACATTCCTTTTTCAGTGATTCATAGCGTTGAAAGTATTGCAGCACCTTTCATGTGTATGGTCAATCTCCTAAACTCTTTACTACTTTATTAATAATTAATGGAGCGAGTTTGATAATTGTGTGAAATGAGTATTCACATTAACTTATTGAACCGATATTAATGTGCAACTGAAAGTACACAGCCTTTTCATCGCGACACTAATCTCATGTTCAGCCAACGGCCCTGCCAAAGAGGAGAAGCAGACGCGGATTCAGAGTAATATCTCGTCCCTGGGGGAGGGAAATGGCCCTAAAAGGCGAAAGAAACAACAGTGATCAACGGCATGAGAATGCAGAGGGCAGCAGAAACCACTGCACTGTAGACAGACAACGTGTATCGACAGGATATGTGGCCAGTAATTAAAAAGTGCTTTGATGATCTACCCATTGGCAAAAGACCCTAGATTATTTTCCCATTTGTATCTTTGGGATGGGACTCTCAAGGGGGAGGTAACTGTTAGAAAAATATTAAATAACCGACCAAAGAGCGTGCAATGTCAGAAGTTTAAGCTAGAAAATATGAAAATGGAACTACAAAGGGTCAGTCTAGCTATTGTGGTGGTCATTAAGATGAAATTACAACAACATTATGATTTCTGCTCAAACCAGAGAAGAAGAGACAGAGAAAGTTAATGAAGATGTTGAATGGGTAATTCCTTATGTAATATAAGATGATTAATAATCGCATGAGACTCTAACATGGTAGTAGGTGAATGAATAGGAGAAAGAATTACGGGAAAATATGTGCTTGACAGTAAAATAAGAGAGGAGGAGGACTAATTGAATTCTACAATAAATTTCAGCTGGAAATGGAAACTACCCTGTTGAAAAGTAGAAGAGGAGTAGGTATACTTGGAATAGGCCTGGAGACAAGGGAAAATTCCAACTGGTTTACATCGTGGTCTGACGGAGATACAAAAATCAGATACTGTATTATAAGAAGTACTTGAGAATAGATATAAATTTTGATCACAATTTAGTGATGATGAAGAGTAGAATGGTTCAAATGGCTCTGAGCACTATGGGACTCAAACATCTGAGATCATCAGTCCCCTAGAAATTAGAACTGCTTAAACCTAACTAACCTAAGGACGTCACACACATCCATGCTCGAGGCAGGATGCGAACCTGCGACCATAGCGGTCGCGCGGTTCCAGAGTATAGCTACTAGAACCGCTCGACCACCCCGGCTGGCTAGATACAAGGAAGGTGGCTATGAAGAAACCGTCTGTAACAGAAGAAATATTTCATCTCATCGATGAAAGTGTCCTGAGGAATTTCGGAACAGAGCAACACAAATCCATTAGGCGTGATTTAAGTAGGTAGCCAAGTCGAAATGGCTGCCCCTAGATGTGAATAATAAGGTAGGGTTGACTCAGCATACACAAAAGTCATACCACCTCCACTAAAATTAAAACCACAAGCGTTAACACTAAGAGTGCAATGAGAATTCCACTGCTAAACGAAAAGGAGAGAGTGGATAGGCGGAAAGGTTATATCGAAGGGCTCTATGACGGGGAGACCTTGGGTAATTATATGATACAAGACACTGCAGGTGATATGGAAGTCTTAGGGGCTCTGGTATTAGAGGCAGAACTTAAGGGGACCTCGAAGTGAAAATGACCGAAAAATAGAAAAAAAGAAAATTTATCTCCATCTGAAAGACAGATTTCTTCCGTTTCCAAAAATGTATGCATCATCAACTTTCAAATTCATTAATTAAAACTTCCGGGCTGAGTTGCCGTGGTCTATATATAAAACTTCTTCTCCATCCTGACGTTTCGTTGCGAGCTGCGGGCAACATCTTCCGAGGTGAGTCGGCGACGGATGAGACATGGACGATATGATAAGCAGACTGCTATAGACACAGAGGGTATTCCTGTCCAAGAGAAGTCTTCTAGTATCAAAAATCGGCCTTTGTCTGTGAAGGAAATTTCGAAGAATGTACGTTTGTTGCACAACATTCTGTGAAAGTGAATCGTGTACTGTGGGAAAACCAAAATAGAAAAGAATCAAAGAGAAATGTGGTGCTACAGAAGTATGTTGAAAATTTAGTGAACTGATAATGTTAAGCATAAGGATGTTCTCCGCAGAATCGGCGATGAAACCTCTGACAACACTGTAGAAGACGATAGGAGATGTGTTAAGGCATCATAGAATTATGCCAGTTGTGCTACAGGGAGCTGTAGAGGATAAAAGTACAGACGAAGACACTTGGGATATATCCAATAATCAGCTGAGGACATAGGATGCAACTGCTGCTCTGAGATGAAGGGGTTGGCAAAAGAGAATTCGCGATGGATAAGAGTATTGTCCTAGTTGGTATGTGAACTACTACAGTTGTGTACTTATTTTTGAGTAGGTAAAGTAAAGGGCTTAAAGATGATTTAAATCATAGTGACTGTGCTTTGTAAATCTCAGTTAGCGAGAATGATGACAGTTTTGACTTAATTTGTAATTTATTCTTATTTGATATTCACGACTACTAGTATTTTCAATTACAAATATCATAAGCTTGTCCATAGCAGATATATGGCCTAAGAGATTTTAGATTATATCTGTTATCAATGGTTACGATGAAATCTTAAATGTATGCATCTGTGGTGCTGTTCGGTTAAAAAAAGCGCTTCATGTAACGTAGATAGTTCGTTAAGGTGACTCCCCAAATCAGTTCCCAGTTTTAGTACTATCTCTTTATAGATGAAAAACTTTTTTTTTAATACTTGATTGCTGTAACAGCAACAATGGAATGAGATTGCGTTGGCATAAACAACTTTAATAATAAGGTTATTATTGTCTGTAATGGCCATTCTGTACCTTTAGAATCTGAACTGCAACTTGTGATGCCAAGTGTCTCCCTTGTGTCTCCCAAGTGTCTCCTAGCCGACAAAACGTACTAACATCATCTTTGGTGACTCATGTGACAGCATTTTTAGAGTGACACGTCTACAGCATATTGCTGCCACAGCTGATGGTGCTGTCTTTCGAAACCGAAGTTGCTACTTCTCCGTGAACTAGTTCTCCACTTATAATCGGAGGCAAAGTGGACCCCGTTACAGAACGTTAAGAGAACGTTGCTGCCAATATTCGCCACTGAACTCTTGGTCTCCCCATGGCACTCAGGCACGTCAGCCGCTCAGTCACAGTCGCTGTCGACACGTGTACATCTGCTAGTACGAGTGATTTAATTGATTTGCTGAGATGGACTAATCTCACACAGTATAAAAATAGAAGGAAAATCTGTGAAAGCCAAAGCAAGTTTGAGTATTTCTTCAACAGAAGTAGCAGCTATTGAACGCTCCCCTGGAACTGCTTTTCTGGCGATGTAATGAAATGCATCCTCGGCTTTCCCCCTTTGGCAGCCGCATGCCAGAATCTTCCGAGAGCTCTCTTCCTGCGGCCGCGCGTTCGTGTAGAGGGCGTTGCCCTTCCGACTGGCTGGCGGCTGATGGGTTGCGGCAGGAAGCAGGAGGCGTTCCAAGTCCGGCACTTTCACACCTCCTCCTCCGTAGGGGAGCCCAGTTCCTTCCACTGCTGCTCAGTATGGCAGCAGAAAACATTCCAACGAAATATCTCCCACTACTCTGTCGTTAACGTGCAGCATTAGAGTCATTACATAGTGACAAGGAAACTAATTAAAATTGAAAAAATTAATACTCAAAATTGTACTGTCACGAATAAGCAATTTTCACACTATAATGAACATCGATTGTCACACTTTAGCTGTAATTTTTCTTGAGACAAGCACAAAGCAGTAGATAACTTTGTACTACCTAAATTTTATATAAATTTGTGGATTTTTCTGTGGTGATGAGGAGGCAGAATAACATATACTTATTGATTCCACGAAGTGTACTCACTTTATTAACCCTTGCATTACCAAGTAGGTTGTTATGACTATCGTAGACCGACCTTTTTTTTCTATAATAATTTTACCTGAAGAGCTACATGCTTCTGGTTTCATGATATTGTCATGAAATGATTGAAATTTTATTCACATTCTTTTTGCTTGTGTGGTTATTATTGATGGGTTACGCTGGTGGGGTTGTGAGACTATCCTGCTTTGTATATAATATCATATTTTCTTGTTCCATAAAACTTCGGGCGTGCAGATAAATTCAGCTTCTTCTTCTAATATTTCGGCTGAATACCGTCCACCCATCTCCGGAGTGAGCCGAGGTGACTAATGCTACAGCACTTGCTCCGACCTTTTAAACTCGAGGACCGAACCACTGTGTGTGTGGCCAAAGCTACACAAGGCGCCAGAGACGTTGATAGGCCGCAAAGAGGTGTAACATAAGCATGGAAATTAGATCTATTGCTGCGCAGTCGATGCACACGGTGATATCGCTGTGTCACAGAGAGCTGTGCCGTCGCGACGTCCTTGTCATTTAATTACAGAAATCGACGGATTCCACGATTTGTCCAATCTGAAGTCGCTATCTCTATTAATTAAATTCGTCACCAACCGAATTTCAACTGCTTCTTTCACTACAGAGTCCCAGAAAGATGAAGTCGAGGCTAAAATTTCGATATTATCGTACACCATAGAGTGCCCAGTATCAATACAGTGCTCCACCACCGCAGATTTCTTAGGTTGTAAGAGACGAGTGTGTACCTGCGATGCTCTGTGCAACTCTACTGGACTGTACGTGTCGTCTGTCCGGTGTAGGAACGGCCACGCTCACAGGGGAGCTTATAAACCTCAGGCTTCCGAAGCACCAAATCATCTTTAACCGAACTCAGGAGTGCTGCAGCCTTTGGTGGAGGGCGAAAAATCACTTTCACTTTGTGTTGCCCGAGGATCCGACCTGTATTTGACGAAAGGCTTCCCACGTATGGCATGAAAGCCACGGACTTAAACTTTCCGTGTCTTCTTCGCTTTTCTTGTGCCCATTGTTGATTTCATTTGTAGTGCCTTACGTATCTGCTGTGGAGAGTACCCGTTGGCTTCAAAAACTCCTCTCAGGTGTAGAAGCCCGTCCTCCAGACTGCTCTCGTCAGCAATGACGTGTGCTCTGTGTATTAGAGTTCTGAATTCACTCATCGTCCGCGAAGGATGGTGGCAGCTCTTTACACGTAAATATAAATCCGTATGGGTCGGTTTTCGATACACTGCATATCCCAAAGTGCCATCATCTTTGCGCTGTACCAACACATCAAAAAATGGAAGGCGTCCACCTTTTTCGATTTCCATCGTGAACTCAATTTGTCTGTGGATAGAATTCAGATGATTTAAAAATTCTTTTAGCTTGTCTTCACCATGGAGCCACACTACAAACGTGTCATCAATATACCTCCAAAACACTGTGGGTTCAAGCTAGCAGATTCCAGCGCTGTGTCCTCGAAGCCCTCCATAAAAAAGTTGGCCACCAAAGGCGACAAAGGACTACCCATGGCGACACCGTTAGTCTGTTCATAAAATTCGTTATTGAATAAAAATATTTCGAGGTCAAAACATGTTCAAATAAAGCTGAAATCTTTTTATCGAAAGTCTTTCCAATGAGAGCCAATGAGTCCGAAAGAGGAATCTTCGTGAACAACGACACTACGTCGAAACTGACTAACATATCAGAATTTTCAGTTTGAGTGATTTCAGTTTGTCAATAGAGATTAGAAGAAGAAGCTGAACTTATGCGGCTGCATCCCCGAAATTTTATGAAACAGTCTTTACGCCGCAAAAACATGAAGATGCATACCTTATTTCCTTATTTGTCAAAAATGAATTACGAAATATTTTCTCATTTAATTTCCCAATAAGAAAAAAATTCGAAGGATTATTTGTTGGACAGAGAGAAAGGTAATTCCTAAACGTTTCATTTCACAAATGACTAGTTTCATAAGTTCCAAAAAGGCGCAAGTAGGTGATCTTACTCTCTACTCACCAGGAGAACACGTCAAGTGTCGTAACCGTTTCCTCAGTAACTTCGTTCAATGGAAGAAGAATCAAAATAAGCCAATGAGTGTCTCGCCTTACCCGTAGATATTCGACTGTTTCTGAGAAAGCGCCGGTCAAAACTTACCGTAGATGTCTTTTAGCGAGCGATAAATAAATCGAAAGCGGTGGCAAAGTGCTTAGCATCGCGGCATCATACTTCTGTGCCCCGTGCTCGAAATCAGATTATTGTTCTTATTTTACTTTCTTATCTATCTAAGATATGAATTAAACTATCAGTCATCATCCAACGGAACTCATTACATATGGCGTCCCTTAGGGCCCTTGTTTTTTAGTATGTATATAAATTACCTTTCGTCAGTAACATTACCAGATGCCAAGTTTGTTTTGTTTGTAGATTGTAGATGATACATACAAAGAAGCACCAAATCAAGGGTAGTATTGGAAAGATCGGTTAATGAAATTTTCATGGACATTAATAAAAGGTTGCAAGCCATTTCTTTGTCAGCGAACTATATATAAAAAAAAAAAAAAAGAAACACTACATGCAATTCAGAACTTGGAAGAGGTTTCCCAACAGTGTATGCCTAAAATACGACGACAAACAGACAGAAGAAGTGGACAGCGTTAAATTTTTGAGATTACTACTTGATAATAATACCATATCACTGCTGAAGCGCCTAAACAAATCTCTATTTGCAATGCGAACGTTGTCAGGCACACGGGATATAAAAATTGAAAAGCTGACATACTATGCTCACTTTCATTCCGTAATGTCATATGGGATTACTTTTTGGGGTAACTCGTCAAGCCACGGTAAAGATATCTGAGTACAAAAACTTGTAATAAAGATTGTAGTGTGAACTCAAGAACATCCTGCAGAGGTCTCTTTAGGGAACTAGGGATACTAACTACTGCTTCCCAGTAAATTTACTCGTCAATGAAATTTGTCATTAAAATATATATCTTTTTCAAATCAACAGCTTAGTTCATGGAATCAATACGAGGAATAAGTATAATCTTCATAAAGGTTTAAGATCACGTACTTCGGTCCAAAAATTTGTCCATTATTCAAGAACACATTTTCAGTTGGTTGCCAGCAGCCATAAATAGTGCAACTGCTTATAAAGTTTAGTTTAATGTCTTACTAATAATATAATACGACACAATATTTTTACAATCTTACATCTATATAAATTCAGTGCAGTAATGTGTCAGTTGTAAATAATGTGGTAAATGACTCTTGTATTCACTGTTTACTACTTCACAAATGAATATAAGTTAAACATTTTTTCTCATTCCACATCCATAACGATCATTCCACTTGGGATCTGTGGAAGGTGCATTAGCGTGTTTATTTTCACTGTAAATATCGTGTATACTTGTTCTTCTGACATGCTCTGTGTCTTGGAGGATCTCCTCACCATAGATCAACTGGAACGAAAGGTATATCTAATATAATCTAACGATGTCCGTGGATTGTAACTACACGAATCTTTCTTATCAAGTTAGGCGATACAAGAGCATTTTTTAATTGAAAATTGAAACTCTGTTTCACAAAAACTCGTGTACGTTTACTATACATGCGATGAAGATATTTTCAGGTGTAACAATTTTTTTTTAAGTATTCATATCCTTATATTTAATTCTTATATCAATTTCTTATGTTTTATTCCTATGTTCTTTTATTTAGAAAGCATTCTCTGAATGATACCAATCTATGAAACATTCATAACATAGAAATTCCGAACACCACGAGCATTGCGCAAAGCCGCGTTTGTCACAGTGACATTTGTTCGCGTCAGTTTCAGTCGGGGAAAGAAACGTCGTTGACAGAACTGAAGATTTCACATGCTGGCCAAATAATTTGGCAGCAAACCATGCATGACGTGTAATTTTTTCTGAATACTGGCGCTTGTAGTTGATTGTGAATCAAGAAACTCTACAAGAATTTAACCTTAAACAATTTAAAATAATTCTCTTCTTCATTTTTGAACACATTCAAGAGACAGACAATTAGTAGACAAATAACAACAACTTTATTTTAAACATAGCTGCACAACAGCAACGGTTTCACGTAATAAAATTATAAACAGCCGACCAGTTGCAGTGGATAAAGAAATTCTTTACTTAGGTTTCGACAAATATATTTGTCTTCTTCAGAAGGCAGCAACTTTACATTAGTAAGGACTAATGTATCATCGCCGTTTTTACAATTGTCAGCATAGATCCATGTGTTAAAAATAAAATATAGCCCTAGAATTAGGGTTTGTCACGTAATTAGTCCTTACTAATGTAAAATTGCTACCTTCTGAAGAAGACAAATTTATATTTGTCGAAACCTAGGTAAAGAATTTCTTTATCAATTGCAAATGGTCGGCTGTTTATAATTTTATAACAACTTTATTTCTACGTACACTGGAAGACTTTCATGCATTAATGTTCTGCGGACATGGGTAGATAAACGAAAAAACTGAAACAGATATAAGAACAAGGATCGAACTATCAAAACGAGGCGCAAAAATGTAAAGTCACAACGCTAGCCACTGTGCCAACGCTTCAGCTGAGCTTGTTACGAGCTAAAGGTAACTCGCAAACTTTGACCGTCGTTTTCTCAAAAACGATCGATTGTCTACGGGTAAGACGAGACACATGTTCGCTTATTTTGATCCCTCTTCCAATGATCGGAGCTCCTGGATAATCGGCTTAAGGCAAATGCCGTGCTGTCTTCGTCAGCGTTATGAGAATCAAGTGAGCGGCGAAGAAACTTAATATAGACCTTAAACGATACTCCTTTACAACAAAACCAAAGACACCGCGCATAATGGAGACAAAGTCAAAAGAGAATGCAGCTACGTTAGAGGAATCCGAGGGCAGCCTCTAGGATTTTCAAGGAGATAGTAGATATTAAAAGATGCAGTGAAAGCACCTGGTACTGAAATTCCGATAGCAATGATCCAGTCAGAGAGTTCGCAAAAAGAAGAAAATGAATCCCATATACTTTACAATCCCAGCAATAATATTTGGAGAGAGGGCAAGAATGAAATTTTTGTTTTGCAGAACTATTAATTGAAGGAAATGTTTGCCCTCAGATAACTAATAACAGTAATGATTACTGTAAATTTGGGGTCGTTTTTCATTATGTTACAAATAACGCAAATTTCTAGAAAATTTGCAATTTTTGTAATTAGGGAATTTCATAATTTTTAGTGTTTGCACAAGCTAAACAGTTTTTTTGGCAATAATCAGAGTTTAATTTTTCAAGAGTGATTTTCTTTCAAGTAAAACCCTCCTCCACCTTTCTTAAGAAAGTTTTGAATATTTTATCGTCCGCGCATTGTATAACACAGATTGTTTCTGACAAGAGAAAAAGTGCTGCGAGTAGTTTATTTTTTCTCTAGCTGCTGCATCTGTTGATTTCTGTTTGCTTTCGAGAACATCAGTACACCATGCTGAGCATGAGGTAAGTTACTTCCATTTCAGGCCAGGCCTGGCTTTCCAGTCTTATGAAACAGTTTGCAGTCAGAATTATCAGGTGTTGTGCTAAGCAAGCAGATTAATTTACAGTGAACCAGTGTAGGTAATCTCAAACAGTTATTTTTCTTCTTAGTTAAGCAGCTCTTTTTTGTGGACATTTCAAGAAAAATTTGCACTTCATGTCATGTAACTTTCGTAATGTACTTCAGTACTGAGTTTCAGTTAAATAGTTTTGATTGAGCAAGCAATTAGTTACTTTTGGCATTTAATTAGATTAGTTTTCACTATCCCAAATTTCGTATTTCATTACGTTTAAATCCTTGTTTCATGACACAGGGCCACCCAACAATCAGTATTGGTCAGTAGTTGAATGTGATATCTAAACCTCACGTTACACGTAGAGGAAGTTTTTGAAGGAAGAATATTCGGTATATCTTCTGGTAAACCTTGCGGGATGTAAGGTCGTGGTCCATGAAAGAGTCCATGAAAGAGTTTCATGGACCACGACCTTACATCCCGCAAGGTTTACCAGAAGATATGTCATCCGGTCGTGAAAGCCTTCATACAATATTCAGTATTTTTATTTATGGGTAAATTGTTGTAGAAAGTTCACAGGGGAATAATTTTTAAGAGGACCTGTATCACTAGATTACACAGTGAAAAATAGATACTGATCTCCAGATGTTCGAACAAAGACGTAAACCTCATAGAGACATAAATTTTTTCATGTGGATGCACTATTGCAGAAGTATGTCCTGCAGATGCATTTTAACAACAATGTAATACGGAATTACGCCAATGGTACCCAAGCAAAACAACGATTTCACCAATAATAATGGCCGTCATAGGTTAGTAATGTCCTTCTCAGTAGTACACTAGACGAATGTTTACAACTTTAAACGCCGTCGCCGGCCGAAGTGCCCGTGCGGTTAAAGGCGCTGCAGTCTGGAACCGCAAGGCCGCTACGGTCGCAGGTTCGAATCCTGCCTCGGGCATGGATGTTTGTGATGTCCTTAGGTTAGTTAGGTTTAACTAGTTCTAAGTTCTAGGGGACTAATGACCTCAGCAGTTGAGTCCCATAGTGCTCAGAGCCATTTGAACAATTTTTTTAAACGCCGTCCGAATAGGCGCCGGAGGGCCCAACGATACAGAGCGATCGCCGTGTCATCCTCAGCCTATTGGCGTCACTGGATGCGGATATGGAGCGCTCTCCCGGCCGTTGTCATTTTTCGTGAGCGGAGCCGCTATAATTGCTATCGAAGCCCAACAGCACTTAACTTTCGTGATCCGACGGGAACCGGTGTTACCTTTATGGTGAGGCCGTTGGCCTACACAGATGTCTGAAAGTTAAATATCGCCAGCGGAGAGCACGAGTGTAACAGGTTCAGCGGCGGCTAGGAGCACTCGACGATACTGATGCACCAGGTGCTGAGTTGGCAGTGGCGGTCATAGTCCTGTGGCTCGGCTGCCGGTTGTCTTCTGATGTGGTGGTCCAACGCCGCAGTGACGTAGCAGGTGTGGTGTTTTGGGTAAAACCCCAAACCAACAGCTGGAGAGTGGCACCTGACGTCGGCGGACCCAAATGGCTTGCGGCTTACAGGACTCAGCTCGTATATTGGACAAAGAGGCAATGGCGTGATTCCAGCATGCAGTTTGGCAGAGATGGCCGAAGAGTGTAGGTCAGCTAATGGCTAAGCTGTCATGTAGCGGTCGTTGGTTTGCAGCCCTGTTGCTCTGATGGTTGCCCTGTGAGGAGAGCACTGGCGACTCCAGGGCAGAGACAGTCACACAGCGGGCATCGATGAATAGCCCAGCTGTACCGACGACCTATTCGGATAGCTCTTTGATCTGTGTTCTCCCACGCCTGCTCACATGGACCTGCTCCACGTGTTTTCCCACGCCTGCTCACATGGACCTGCTCCACGAGCCGGCCGAAGTGGCCGTGCGGTTAAAGGCGCTGCAGTCTTGAACCGCAAGACTGCTACGGTCGCAGGTTCGAATCCTGCCTCGGGCATGGATGTTTGTGATGTCCTTAGGTTAGTTAGGTTTAACTAGTTCTAAGTTCTAGGGGACTAATAACCTTAGCAGTTGAGTCCCATAGTGCTCAGAGCCATTTGAACCATTTTTTGAACCTGCTCCACGTGTTCTCCCACGCCTGCTCACATGGACCTGCTCCACGTGTTCTCCCACGCATCCTCTCATGGACCTGCTCCTAAGGTCATCAAGAAGTGTAAGATCTGAAGATTATCTCTTAGGACACTGAAATAGGTCATCTGAAGATAAAAATAAACAACTCAAATGCGATCACGACTGTGTGTATTGAAATAAGTTGGAAGTTCTAATGATATTTCAAGGAATGTAATTTACTTGATATTACTTCCCATTAGGCGGTATGATCTCAATAATTCTTGTGCAGTATAATTACACGTCACTGACCTATACTTGCCCGAACATTTCTTGCAGACTTTTATGAAAGTCAAGTCACAAAAGTCTTTCAGCATCACAAATCTAGAAAATACTCATTAGACATTAATTCGGCAATTTGCGACCATACAAATATTTCTACCTTCATTTTTGTATCATTGATACTCGGAAACACCTCTCGCAGGTCTATGAGTCAAAGTGAAGTTTTTGGCTTAGCTTTCAAAAGTTTTTGCTGAGATCCAGTTTAATGTGCAATTATGGAGCATATACATTTTGGTATCAGCAGATGGAGTGCTCACCACATTATCCTATCCAGGCAACAGTTTGTAACCTCCCCAGAAAATATATTAATAAATAATAATATGAATAATGAATGTGATTCTAATTTAGTGTAACCTCTCTACAGAAATTCATTCACATTTAAGCTCCACACCAAATTTGTTTCCCATTTAATGTACCCACAAAATTCTTTTCTCATTTAATGTAAGCTCGAAACAGAAAAATTCCTAAACCTCGTAATAAAAAAAATAAATTCAGTAACCTGGTAAATTTTGGACGACAGCAGTGCCGCGTCATGGCCCTGTAAGATCATTCTGAATAAAAAGCAAAAATTCTTACGTCAATAAAGTCGCCAACTATCTGCTCTTACAATAGATTTCTCCGGCACAGCTCTGTACAATGCTGGCCTATAGATTTGTCATTTATGAAAGGAAACAACTGATTCTTTTGCAACAATCGGAATGATCATGGATTGGAGAAATTAGTAAATTCTCTAAATTGAAATGAATGGTTGTTAGAAATTACTTTATATGACAAAGATTATTATTAGGACATTTTTAAAAGATTTACATGGGAGTTCACATAACATTACTAGATACGCGCGAGGCTGCTTTTACCTTATACTATAACGCTCAGGCTCCGCCATCGCTGCACCACGACCGGCCCAGCCAACACGATACACCAGACCAGACTAGCTAGCAACAACCTACTGCTACAGCTACACAGTTCCTACTCAGTCAACACTGCTCTCTGGTCAGCGATTCTATTATACCTTGCATATCGCAGGCAGCGCGTAAGCAATCCATCTGCTCGATTGCGCTAGCAACAAATTCCTTAATCATGGACCTCTTACAAGTTCATTGCGAGTAAGCTGCTTTTTTCTGCCTTTGTTCTCGCTCTTGTATAGCAAGCGAGCTATGCTTTGCGTAGCCGAGCTTCATCGTCGAGAAGAATTGCAATTACCCTCAGATCCCCACTGTTATTTCACCCGTTTTTCTGAAAATGGGTAAGTGTATCAGTTTAAAGTTCTCATATGTCTCCATCAGACTGACTGCATCACCAATGAAAACAAGGGGAATGGACTCTCTTTGCTGAGAAGTAATGCTTTCTTCGGAACGGCTTGAATCTACGAACAAGCGTCACTCATTTACACTGACATCACGACCAACAGTCTCCGTAAGAAACCCGACATGGTTGCAAAAAACCAAATCTTCTTTCTTGGACTAATATTCAGAAAACAAATACCGTAGCACTTATGATAAACACTCACCTTAGTACCGCAAGAATAAAATTCCACTACGTACGGTGTCGCTGAGATCCCCTTGAGATAAAAGGTAAGGCCCATTGATTCACAGGGGACCATAACGGTTGGGTTGCCTTTCCTGTCTTCTGCGTGTTCGTCAGTGTATTACGTCTTCATTCACTGCCACATTCTCAAGAGCCGCTGGTATCGACAACTCTTCACTGTCACGTAAAGGCCTTACATTACACGGCAAGTTAGGATATTACACAGTTTTTCTTGTTCTAGAGGCGATTCCATCTGCTTTTGTCAGGAAAAAATAACTGTCCATTCAGTGGCTTCCTCGTTCCTGAGGAATCGTGGAACTAGCAAGTGATCCATGTGTGACCCTGTTAACCAGCCTGACTTGACGAATAACATGTGTTGGGTGTTGGGCGCACGAGTTATTGACGCTATGGCCAACCTTACACCCAAATAAAATTAGTAGCACTTCTTTGCAGGAGGGTTGGGTTACCATTTTTCTCGATTTCAGAGTTAACTCTGCACAAATATTAAACAAATAATTTATACTACACTCCTGGCAATGGAAAAAAGAACACATTGACACCGGTGTGTCAGACCCACCATACTTGCTCCGGACACTGCGAGAGGGCTGTACAAGCAATGATCACACGCACGGCACAGCGGACACACCAGGAACCGCGGTGTTGGCCGTCGAATGGCGCTAGCTGCGCAGCATTTGTGCACCGCCGCCGTCAGTGTCAGCCAGTTTGCCGTGGCATACGGAGCTCCATCGCAGTCTTTAACACTGGTAGCATGCCGCGACAGCGTGGACGTGAACCGTATGTGCAGTTGACGGACTTTGAGCGAGGGCGTATAGTGGGCATGCGGGAGGCCGGGTGGACGTACCGCCGAATTGCTCAACACGTGGGGCGTGAGGTCTCCACAGTACATCGATGTTGTCGCCAGTGGTCGGCGAAAGGTGCACGTGCCCGTCGACCTGGGACCGGACCGCAGCGACGCACGGATGCACGCCAAGACCGTAGGATCCTACGCAGTGCCGTAGGGGACCGCACCGCCACTTCCCAGAAAATTAGGGACACTGTTGCTCCTGGGGTATCGGCGAGGACCATTCGCAACCGTCTCCATGAAGCTGGGCTACGGTCCCGCACACCGTTAGGCCGTCTTCCGCTCACGCCCCAACATCGTGCAGCACGCCTCCAGTGGTGTCGCTACAGGCGTGAATGGAGGGACGAATGGAGACGTGTCGTCTTCAGCGATGAGAGTCGCTTCTGCCTTGGTGCCAATGATGGTCGTATGCGTGTTTGGCGCCGTGCAGGTGAGCGCCACAATGAGGACTGCATACGACAGAGGCACACAGGGCCAACACCCGGAATCATGGTGTGGGGAGCGATCTTCTACACTGGCCGTACACCACTGGTGATCGTCGAGGGGACACTGAATAGTGCACGGTACATCCAAACCGTCATCGAACCCATCGTTCTACCATTCCTAGACCGGCAAGGGAACTTGCTGTTCCAACAGGACAATGCACGTCCGCATGTATCCCGTGCCACCCAACGTGCTCTAGAAGGTGTAAGTCAACTACCCTGGCCAGCAAGATCTCCGGATCTGTCCCCCATTGAGCATGTTTGGGACTGGATGAAGCGTCGTCTCACGCGGTCTGCACGTCCAGCACGAACGCTGGTCCAACTGAGGCGCCAGGTGGAAATGGCATGGCAAGCCGTTCCACAGGACTACATCCAGCATCTCTACGATCGTCTCCATGGGAGAATAGCAGCCTGCATTGCTGCGAAAGGTGGATATACACTGTACTAGTGCCGACATTGTGCATGCTCTGTTGCCTGTGTCTATGTGCCTGTGGTTCTGTCAGTGTGATCATGTGATGTATCTGACCCCAGGAATGTGTCAATAAAGTTTCCCCTTCCTGGGACAATGAATTCACGGTGTTCTTATTTCAATTTCCAGGAGTGTATTTACACATGGAGCGAGGTATATTATTTTCTCAATTAAAACAAAAACCAGCAGCCTCGACGAACTGAGGAAAGCAAGCAGTCACTCCTGTCAATTGCCAGAAGTATTAAAGGTGAGATGGAAGTGTCAACAACACAACATCATTCTGCGAGTTCAAGCATGACTCATTAGCAGAGTTGACAATCCATCTTCGTTTTCTGGAGGTAGGAGATAAGATTTCTGAATCGAGACTAATGTGTGGCGATTCCTTGTACATACACTAAGCTGACGAAAGTCAAGTGATACCTGCTAACAGCCGGCCGGGGTGGCCGAGCGGTTCTAGCCGCTACAGTCTGGAACCGCGCGACCTCTACGGTTGCAGGTTCGAATCCTGCCTCGGGCATGGATGTGTGTGATGTCCTTAGGTTAGTTAGGTTTAAGTAGTTCTAAGTTCTAGGGGACTGATGACCTCAGAAGTTAAGTCCCATAGTGCTCAGATCCATTTTTGAACCCCCTAACATCGTGTCTGACCTCCTTTTACCCTGCGTAGTGCAGCAATTGATCTAGCGTGGACTCAACAACTCGTTGGAAGTTACCTGGAGAAACATCGAGCCATACTGCCACTACAGCCGTCCGTAATTACGGCAGTGTTGCTGGTCCAGGATTTTGTACACGAACTGACCTCTCAATTATGTCCATAAAGGTTCGATGGGTTTTATGTCGAGCGATCTGGGTAGCTAAATCATCTACTCCAGTCGTCTAGAATGTTCTTCAAACTAATCATGAGCAATTGTGCACCGGTGACACGACGCATTGGCATCCATAAAAATTCCATCGTTGTTTGGGAACATGAAGTCCACGAATTGCAGTATTCACTTTTCACTAAGCTATCTGTGAATGTAGGTCATATTTACTTTCCTACTCATTTGATATCACTACGGCGATGTGAAAATGTGTAGGTTCCTTATCTGCGGTATGCTGAGAATATGTGCTATTATATTTCCACGTGGTCCGATGGAGGACAAGTGTATTAGTTGTTTGTGAACTTCCTTGCTTACCTCTTGACTAATTAATTTCATCTCCATCATTTATCGTCTTTCCTCCCATGGGCATTTCTAAACCCTAAGACATTTATGCTCAATTTATATCTGCTTACTTATTCGTCGTTCACATTCGTAGGTGATGCAAGCACAGCTCATTGGAAACGATCTGCCTTCTGCAAACTAATATAACGACAAACAGCTTTCAGAAGAGTATCATTTTTCTTTGCATCGAACTTTCAGCTATTAAAATGTAGGTAAGAGACGCTGAGAACTTGGAGAAACACTCTACTGTGCCGCAGACACCGACAGTTAGTTCTTCCTAGATTCATGCTTCTTACTGTCATGTGTTAGGCAGTACATCTACATTTATACTCCGCAAGCCACCCAACGGTGTGTGGCGGAGGGCACTTCACGTGCCACTGTCATTACCTCCAATCGCGTATGGTTCGCTGGAAGAACGACTGTCTGAAAGCCTCCGTGCGCGCTCTAATCTCTCTAATTTTACATTCGTGATCTCCTCGGGAGGTATAAGTAGGGGGAAGCAATATATTCGATACCTCATCCAGAAACGCACCCTCTCGAAACCTGGCGAGCAAGCTACACCGCGATGCAGAGCGCCTCTCTTGCAGTCTGCCACTTGAGTTCGTTAAACATCTCCGTAACGCTATCACGGTTACCAAATAACCCTGTGACGAAACGCGCCGCTCTTCTTTGGATCTTCTCTATCTCCTCCGTCAACCCGATCTGGTACGGATCCCACACTGATGAGCAATACTCAAGTATAGGTCGAACGAGTGTTTTGTAAGCCACCTCCTTTGTTGATGGACTACATTATCTAAGGATTCTCCCAATGAATCTCAACCTGGTACCCGCCTTACCAACAATTAATTTTATATGATCATTCCACTTCAAATCGTTCCGCACGCATACTCCCAGATATTTTACAGAAGTAACTGCTACCAATGTTTGTTCCGCTATCATATAATCATACAATAAAGGATCCTTCTTTCTATGTATTCGCAATACATTACATTTGTCTATGTTAAGGGCCAGTTGCCACTCCCTGCACCAAGTGGCTATCCGCTGCAGATCTTCCTGCATTTCGCTACAATTTTCTAATGCTGCAACTTCTCTGTATACTACAGCATCATCCGCGAAAAGCCGCATGGGACTTCCGACACTATCTACTAGGTCATTTATATATATTGTGAAAAGCAATGCTCCCATAACACTCCCCTATGGCACGCCAGAGGTTACTTTAACGTCTGTAGACGTCTCTCCATTGATAACAACATGCTGTGTTCTGTTTGCTAAAAACTCTTCAATCCAGCCACACAGCTGGTTTGATATTCCGTAGGCTCTTACTTTGTTTATCAGGCGACAGTGCGGAACTGTATCGAACTCCTTCCGGAAGTCAAGAAAAATACCATCTACCTGGGAGCCTGTATCTAATATTTTCTGGGTCTCATGAAGAAATAAAGCGAGTTGGGTCTCACACGATCGCTGTTTCCGGAATCCATGTTGATTCCTACAGAGTAGATTCTGGGTTTCCAAAAACGACATGATACTCGAGCAAAAAACATGTTCTAAAATTCTACAACATATCGACGTCAGAGATATAGGTCTATAGTTTTGCGCATCTGCTCGACGACCCTTCTTGAAGACTGGGACTACCTGTGCTCTTTTCCAATCATTTGGAACCTTCCGTTCCTCTAGAGACTTGCGGTACACGGCTGTTAGAAGGGGGGCAAGTTCTTTCGCGTACTCTGTGTAGAATCGAATTGGCATCCCGTCAGGTCCAGTGGACTTTCCTGTGTTGAGTGATTCCAGTTGCTTTTCTATTCCTTGGACACTTATTTCGATGTCAGCCATTTTTTCGTTTGTGCGAGGATTTAGAGAAGGAACTGCAGTGCGGTCTTCCTCTGTGAAACAGCTTTGGAAAAAGGTGTTTAGTATTTCAGCTTTACGCGTGTCATCCTCTGTTTCAATGCCATCATCATCCCGGAGTGTCTGGATATGCTGTTTCGAGCCACTTACTGATTTAACGTAAGGCCAGAACTTCCTAGGATTTTCTGTCAAGTCGGTACATAGAATTTTACTTTCGAATTCACTGAACGCTTCACGCATAGCCCTCCTTACGCTAACTTTGACATCGTTTAGCTTCTGTTTGACTGAGAGGTTTTGGCTGCGTTTAAGCTTAGAGTGAAGCTCTTTTTGCTTTCGCAGTAGTTTCCTAACTTTGTTGTTGTACCACGGTGGGTTTTTCCCGTCCCTCACAGTTTTACTCGGCACGTACCTGTCTAAAACGCATTTTACGATTGCCTTGAACTTTTTCCATAAACACTCAACATTGTCAGTGTCGGAACAGAAATTTTCGTTTTGATCTGTTAGGTAGTCTGAAATCTGCCTTCTATTACTCTTGCTAAACAGATAAACCTTCCTCCCTTTTTTTATATTCCTACTAACTTCCATAATCAGGGATGCTGCAACGGCCTTATGATCACTGATTCCCTGTTCTGTACATACGGAGTCGAAACGTTCGGGTCTGTTTGTTATCAGCAGGTCCAAGATGTTATCTCCACGAGTCGGTTCTCTGTTTAGTTGCTCGAGGTAATTTTCGGATAGTGCACTCAGTATAATGTCACTCGATGCTCTGTCCCTACCACCCGTCCTAAACATCTGAGTGTCCCAGTCTATATCTGGTAAATTGAAATCTCCACCTAAGACTATAACATGCCGAGAAAATTTATGTGAAATGTATTCCAAATTTTCTCTCAGTTGTTCTGCCACTAATGCTGCTGAGTCGGGAGGTCGGTAAAAGGAGCCAATTATTAACCTAGTTCGGTTGTTGAGTGTAACCTCCACCCATAATAATTCACAGGAACTATCCACTTCTATTTCGCTACAGGATAAACTACTACTAACAGCGACGAACACTCCACCACCGGTTGCATGCAATCTATCCTTTCTAAACACCGTCTGTACCTTTGTAAAAATTTCGGCATAATTTATCTCTGGCTTCAACCAGCTTTCTGTACCTATAACGATTTCGGCTTCGGTGCACTCTGCATCTGCATGGCATGCTGTTCTGTATAAGGAAAAACGCACCTGCAATAACAGGTTGTGTTAGAATGTCTGAATATTTTGTTTGTAATTTTGCATTCCTTAAACACATGAAGAGTCTCATATCACATATTTTGTACCATGAAAGCACGCTTATTATTAACATATTATTTATTTGTTTAATTTGATCTATTTAGGGTCATCAGACCCTATCTTACATCGGACCATAGTTTCACACATACGGAACCTTTCTTTACATAGTAGTTACCTAAGAAACAACAATTTTCACATGACATATACTCCTGTCTGCAGTGGTAGTATGAGTGACTGTACTAACTATGAATAAAATTAATACAGGCAGTACCTGAACTACTGCAGCTGCGGCCACAAATAGTGATAATAGTGCTAGCAATGAAAATACTAAAACTAATGGTAGTTTCCGATGTAAGAAGAATTTGTAGGTGTACGAAACAGAGCTATGCTATAGCGAGTTCTGCGAAAAGGAAATTGAAGGAGGCTGCATTGGCTAAGAATACCGCAAAATGGGGAAGATAAGATTGGAAAGAAGGACATATAAGGTAAGGCGTGCACACAGGGACAATCGTAATCTCATTGTTGCTTTGTTGTTGTTGTTGTTGTGGTCTTCAGTCCAGAGACTGGTTTGATGCAGCTCTCCATGCTACTCTATCCTGTGCAAGCTTCTTCATCTCCCAGTACCTACTGCAACCTACATCCTTCTGAATCTGCTTAGGGTACTCATCTCTTGGTCTCCCTCTACTATTTTTACCCTCCACACTGCCCTCCAATGCTAAACTTGTGATCCCTTGATGCCTCAAAACATGTCCTACCAACCGATCCCTTCTTCTATTCAAGTTGTGCCACAAACTTCTCCCCAATCCTATTCAATACCTCCTCATTAGTTACGTGATCTACCCACCTTATCTTCAGCATTCTTCTGTAGCACCACATTTCGAAAGCTTCTATTCTCTTCTTGTCCAAACTAGTTATCGTCCATGTTTCACTTCCATACATGGCTACACTCCATACAAATACTTTCAGAAACGGCTTCCTGACACTTAAATCTATACTCGACGTTAACAAATTTCTCTTCTTCAGAAACGATTTCCTTGCCATTGCCAGTATATGTCATTAGCTGTATTCCGAAGCTAGAGACGATATTCGCTTCTCTAACAGAATGTGAGAGAATATTCCAAAGTCCGGTTCCTGCTACAGATAAGTGGCTGAATGATGAAGTGGGTCAGAAGTAATTTTGCTCTGATGGGGTCGTGGGAGCGGGTGTTTCTGCCGCGTTGTTCAGGAAGAGCATTAAGGTCGATGAGAGATACCACAGTGTTCATCTCATTGGTAAGGCAGCAGGAAAGGCAGAATGTATGGAAATCTCTGAGCCTGTCGTAAGCAGCTAGGATAGCTGTGGATAAGATGATGACATACATTCAAAGACTTGAATGTCACAGATATAAGAAACGCAGGTATTCATAACCAGTTCCAGGTACTGTGATCTTTCCTGAAATAGGCCTTGCAGGATAAAATCGTTCTAATCAATAATTAGAAGTATTCAGGTCGACAAGAAAGAGCATTTTATGTTTTTGTAGGGCATGGAGAGATGCTGATGCCTTCTTACACACTGCAGTTATATGCTCAGTCTAATTTATATTATAATCTATTTTTCCGTCTAGTCTCTTTTCCAAATGAGAGGAGTTGATAGCTGTCATATTTTGGATTAAAGACGGTAGGGATTCCCGATATTTCCGACCAATGGGCCTAGAATGGCCAATCAGTACAGCTTAAGTTTTGGATGGGTTGATCTTTAACCCTATATCCTGACTCCATTTATACAATGCACACGGGTCGGCATTGAGATTCTCGACAGCTATCTTCGAGTTTATTGGTTTTATTCAACTGGACATCATGCAATTAAAATGTCATAGTCAACAATGTCAAAGGCTTTGCTGAAGTCTAAGAAGCGCGTGATTATTTACGGAAAGTAGATCGCATTGTTATACATTCATGGGTAAAAATTTTGTAAAAGAAAGGAAATAGTGTTGGGCATCTTTACCGGAGTCATATTAGTTACGCACTCAGGTTAAAGAACTAAGAGGATGAAATTTACTATAGTTTGGCAAACAAAGAATGATTTGTTCAGGGAAAGGATATGACACAGAAGATAGAATGAAAAAGCTGTATCAGACAGGAAATCAAGAACGTAGTTTATGAGAATTTATGTAAATATAAGGAAGATTAAATAAAATAACAAATATAACATGTTATAAAATAAAGTTTGCTTAGCAAATCTGTTAAGAAAGGTTTTGTACCAACAGCATGGTAGCACAAAACAGGCATAAAGAAAGATGCAACAAGGCAATTATTACAGAAATAACGAGAACTGCAACTGTAAGACCTTAAAAACTAGAAATAATATATTGATTTAATCAAAACTGCATGGAAATATCTTTGAGAGATTGTTAGATGAAGCGTTGTAAATATTGTATGGGAAAAAATTGAAAGTGGTAAGAGTATGAAGAAAATATAACTACACGAATTAACATTACATTTCATCAGGTAAGAAGGGCGATGGTACAATATGTAATAACAGACAGAAAATGTGCGAATTTTCAAAGATTTCTGTAAAAGTCTTTATCGTAAAGAACTTTAAGTAAAAAACGTGGAGCTTCACAGTAAAACCACAGAAGCAATATCATATGAGGCGTATATAAAGCAAATGTGTCTGCATCTGATAATTTTTTTCAGTAGAAAAGTCTTAGAAATAAACGAAAAACTTAAAGAATATCTGGAGGAGGACATAGCTCCCAGAACCGGAACAATCCTACAGTTGTTCTTCAAGTAAGAAGACCGGTAAAACATTACAAAGCGGTAGATCAGTCAGTCTATTGTCGTTATTTTACAATTTTTTTATATAATCAGTTTGTAGAGTGGTTTGATGTCTCCCTCCCCCCCCCCCCCCCCCAGATGATTCTCTTATTTTTGGAGTGGTAAATTATCTTTAAAGGAGAAGGAATCACCAATAGTCAACGGCATGGAGACGCAGAAGATAGGGGGAACCACTGCATTAAAGAAACCTAATTTGTAATCACATAACATGTAGCCTATAGCTCTGCAAAATATTTACCAAAATTATCACCAATAACACAGAAAAACATGACTTTTATCTGGCATGACAATGGAAATAGTTCAGAAATGTAGACAACACACTCCACAAATTTCACGTAAAGAATAAAATTTCAGCACACACCCATGACCCTGAATTAAAATAATAGCTATGTTTCAAAGAGTTTGAAAAAGTTGTCGACTGAGTTTCACCTACATCTACTATTACGAAGCGAAACATCGGTTCAACCTGTGTTAATATACTGCAGAATATATACATCAAAGCTGCCTTGGAGTAAACTTGGCAACGTGCCGACTTAAAGTATAAATTATTTACTCTTTAATCAATCAACTGTCTGGAAACTCGCCAAGAGGTCGGTGTGGGAATGTATGATCACTGATTGGATGCAGGCTGTTGAATACCAAGGGTAAGACCAAACATTCACAATATGTTCCTGAAATTGGATGTCTGCAGCTACCTACGCTGTGATTAATTTCTAGAAATGTATGCCTTTAGGCAAAATCCTGTGAAGTAACCTTGGTTATGATAGTATAAAACTGCCACTGGTGAGTGATTTATTGTAAGTACAGCTACCAAGAATTACAAGCTAATTTGCATGGAAGGGCATGACTTCACACAGGTGACACCTACACATATAGTGGAGGGCTGTGTGGAATAAACTAGGCAGCTTTTTAAGGTTAGATGGTCACGGATAAGTTGAGACAGAGGTACATTCTCAATGAGAGTAGGTCCAGGACAGGACGGGGTACACCAAGGACAAATCGGTATTACAGTTATGAATCGTAGTACCTAAGTTGGAAAAGAAATAGAAATTCAAGCGCTCGTAGGAAGCAATGGAAGAGATTTGAAGAGAACGTGATTGTCACTTTATCCTGCAGTGAAACTAGAGTAGATAGCTTGCGACCTTATAGCTCCTCATTTTACGGAACTTTATAATAAACAATGTGGCTCAAAAAGTTATAGGGGCCGAGAAAGGAGTGATGCGCTTTCACTTTCACGCCCAATGATATCTAACAAAGTCTTCAGATATCAAAGTTACGTTGCTTTCCTTAATGTAATTACAGGAATCTTTGAAAGACATAATTGATTAAAACCGCTGTATTTATTAGCCCCTCAACATAAGAACACAATGCAAATGTACTTTAGTCACTGATCAAAGAACGAAAGCTGTATTTGCTTCAACATCCCTGTTTCACAAGAAAATATCCAGTGTTAAATTTCGTACGAAATATGTTAAAGTCGAGAGCAGTCAATGAAAGTCCTCACGAACTTGCATGATTCTAAATCAGAAGAGTGTTAGAAATAATTCGAAGTTGGGTGATACTCTACATTATTTGAAAATCCAGCAGCACTTGCAAAATATCTAAGTTCGACTGCAGTTGGAAAATTTTTGAGTCCCTCGACCTAGCAAGTACAAGAAATTCTCTAACGACTATCTAAAATGTAGCGGAATAATAGAGGGGTAAAATATCAGTTCATATCTTAACTGTGTTATGTGAAGTAGGTGCTATTTTTTGGTAGTAATTTGGTCAATTGTAGTTTCAATCATGTTTTTTCATACACCTTAATGTCTTTCTCTGGTCAGACTGAGTACAATAGATCATAGCATATCGGTCGATCTATATTTATCTTCACTTTAGCAGTACTGGTGTGAACTATGACAACGATCTTATCTCAGGGTCAGTGAGAAGGAGTTCCACTGTAAGGTTACACTTGCTATGGGGTATCATGTTAAAGCTGAGGCAGCTGTTGTATGTGGTACAGGCAAGGTAATCCCTTCCCCCAGGCCTGCCTGCATACTAGTATGTCGTACATTCAAGGTCATACCGCTCCCCTCGCCCAGGCCTGCCTATGCATTTTTGTGTGGTACATTCATGATCACCCTCATAATTCTTCCCCCTCAGGCGTGCACACACCCTTACAAGTGGTTGTAACAACAACAACTGTACATATAATAATTTTTTCTTCTGATTTTCGATAAATAAGTGTAAGCGATGTTCTGATTTCTTTTTTCTTTTCATGTCATTATGTTAAAGAAACTGTAAACAATTTTCGATGTGAATATTAATGTTTAAGTCAAATTGCAAGCAATATTATAACAAAATGGAAATGTAAGAAATGTTGAAACTGTTGTAAGATGTTAAAGTTGTAATTGTGCGCCTGGTCCATACGTAGGCAATGTATTAGGATATGTAGAAAGCAAAACCTTTGGTGAATGCCCTGTCTGTAGGCGAGCGGTAAAAGGTGGATGGCAGGCGAGCGCGGGAAAATGCACACGGGCGCGGCACGGCATAACGGGCTCAGCAGTAGTACTCGGAGTTGGACATCGGTCTGAGAAACACGCACTGGATCGAGGAGACTCTCCTGGAAAACGTGATTTCATTGAGCCTCGGATGTGCCGTTTCCGACGACTATACAGCATGGCTATATTCCATAGGCACTAAATGGAAAAGTATTGCGACGCTAAGAATAAGCAAAGTGCCGATACATCAAGAGCCAAAGCTGTGATTGTATGTGTGCTCTGCGCCTCGCCATCTCGCCGCCCGCCAACCGCCGCATCGACACGAACAGGTTGAAACTTTTAGTACTGTATTCCTGTGGACCAGTGTTACTTTTGTTCCACACTGTTCAATAACAACTTAAATTTTACCAGAACTGTCCTATCAGTTAATTATCCTCACAACTAACCTAGACAGAGTCCTTTCCACATGTTGTGCAATACGAGTGTCCCGAAATGAAGATTTAAAGTGTATGTTAATAGTACTTACCTGCAAACGTATCTGTTAGAGTGATGTTTAAAGAACTTTGTTGTTAATGAATATATAGGTCTGGCAAAGTTGGAAGGTAATGTTGAAATTGGGTTAGTAATGAAGTTTAGTTATTTGAGGCAGATAAAATGGTAATTAAATGAGCAGTAAATAAGCTAAAAAGAGTAGTAACTCACCTATTGGAAATCTTGAGTGCTTAATGAATCCTTTAATCAATATTTTCAATACAGTGATCATAACAGTTTCAGGGTCCCCCCCCCCCCCTTTTTCTTTTTTATTCATTTAAATTCTGAAGTGTACTGAACTGATTTGACCAGCAAAGTTAAAGTCAATATAAAACCAAAATTCATTAGTGTTTTACCTTTTTCAAAATTGACATTGTATGTGTGTTTCAAAAGTGCTATTTCTAGGGTCACCTATGCCCGAATTTAATCAGATCAATAGACAGTACGAAGTTTGTAGTAAACATTATAGTGTATTGTGTATTTATGGCTCGTCCATATTAGTACAGAAAGTGAAATTATTAGTTCAGTAGATTTTCTGGTTCTAAAAGTTACCATATTATGCAGTGTTATTACGTGTTGTTTTGTATGAAAGTATAGCAACTTGTACAGGGAAGAAACTCAGTTAATGCCTAATTAGGCTGGCGACCGTATTATTAACAATTTGGTAGCATCTGCTGTGTCGTTTCTTGTCCGTCCTAACGTGTAGTTGCACTTCAGACTTGCTTGACGTATCATTGTTATTACTGAGTGAGTGTAAGTCTGATTTGCCTCCATTCAGGTACACGCGGTCAAAATCTATACAAAAATCCTTTCTCTTAAGGTGAAGCCCGTCAACTTACCATAGTACAGGCTTTAAAGAGTATCGTGTGCAATAGCGCAGTGTTACAAGTGGCTCCCGGTGACAGGACATCCAGTTGATGTCGGTCACAAATTAATGTGAATACCGAACAGTGGATGTTCAGTGGCACGTATTGCAATAATATTTTGCTAAGTAAATAGCAGTGAACGTCAAGTACGGTAGTGTGGTGTAATTTGCGTTTAGTATGGACAAGAACGTAGACACGGTAGATGTGCCGAGCGTAATGGAAATTGCGCATGGCAATAGCAGGAGTTTACGCGGCCAGAGAACAGATGGCGTTAGCGGAAGACAATTGGCGTACATACAATATCACGAACATGTTAACGAACAGATTGAAATGTCGAGAGTGTCTCGAACACAGCAAGGAATAAAACAGGAAGTAGAGGATGACTTTGTAGACGATAGTGGGTACGTGAACGAATCCACTGACATGTTTGATTCTCCACAGATAAAGAAAGAACCGAAAGAAACTTTTGAAGTAAGATCGGAACACACCGATTCCGTAGAACAAAACAGTGTGAAAATTTTAAGCATGAACGATTTATTTGGACAATTAACCAAACAAATTGCGGGACAGAATAATCAGCTTAAGACACACGTTGCAGAGCAGCTCAAAACACAAAATGATCAGCTTAAAACACACGTTAATCATCAGCTCAAAACACGAAGTAATCAGCTCAAAACAGAATGATCAGATTAAAGCACAGGTCGAAGAACAGGGAATTAAGATTAGTAAACAAATAGAACAGGTAGAACAAAAAATGGGTAATTTAAGTTATGTGGTAAATACTAAGAAATTTGAAATTGACACAATTAACAAAAGTATGGATACTATGCAGGGGGAAATTGACAACATTAACAGTAGGTTTGATGTTGAAATTCTAAACATCCAAGAGAAAGTAGAGTCTCTAGTCGA
Source organism: Schistocerca americana (assembly GCF_021461395.2). Taxonomy (NCBI): domain Eukaryota; kingdom Metazoa; phylum Arthropoda; class Insecta; order Orthoptera; family Acrididae; genus Schistocerca; species Schistocerca americana. Next base: position 674,564,380 of record NC_060122.1, read on the forward strand.
AACAAAAGTCGACGAAAAAGTTTTCGGTCTTAAAACTGAGATCGTAAACGAATGTCAAAATGGAATCTCACAGTTGAAAAAGGCAGTATCAGACACAGAGAGATTTAGGCGAAAAAGTGACCGGATGTGTACAAATGTGTGAACAAAATACATCGAAAATTCAAGGCAAAATTTTCGATCTTGAGAGTAAAATTAAAGATAGGCCTGGTGTTGTCTATAATGGCACACCACTTACGAAGCTGTTGGAAGGTGTGGAACGCTTCGATCCCGCCAAGAAACATAACGGATGGCATCCGTTAGATTTCATCAAAAATTGCGAGAGGATATATCCTGAACACTTGTCTGATCAGGAAAAGATAAACGCTGTAATTAGGGCCTTAGCAGGTGATGCTAAGCGCTGGGGGATTAATTTGAATACCGAACGAATGACGTTCGAAGAATTTAAGCAAAAATTTACGGAAGAATATTGGTCCGAACAAAAACAGGATCATTTATGGCGCGAGTTTATCATGGCCAAGCTTCATGATAACAGGGGAAGGAATTCTTTGAAATATTTCTGCGAATATTGGTACCGGAAGTTGACGCATTTAAGAGGGAGAAGATCCGATTCGGAAATCATATGGGAGCTATATAAAAAGCTTCCAGAAGATTCGAAGAGATACGTGGGAAGCAGCTTCCAAGCGTTTCTCGAAAGGGTCGAAGACGAAGACCATTGGCGCATCTGCAAGTGGAACTCTAACAAAATACGAGAGAAACTACACTATATCGGAAAAGGAAGCTTTAGCCATTATATGGGGGTTAAAGAAATTCAGAAATTATCTGTGGGGCCATAAGCTCATAATACATACTGACCACAAAGCTTTAACTTTTCTTAAAGATTGTCGTTTACTTAATGGCAGGGTGTAAGTAGGCTGTTTATGTTTTCTCTATGTAAGTAGGCTGTTTATGTTTTCTCTATGTAAGTAGGCTGTTTATGTTTTCTCTATGTAAGTAGGCTGTTTATGTTTTCTTATTGGCAACGTTACGTAGCGCTCAATATGAAAATCACTGGCTGTGCTGTGTGCAGTCTGTGGCTGCTTTGCATTGTTGTAATTCTCGCCATTGTAGTGTTAGGCAGCTGGCTGTGAACAGCGCGTAGCGTTGCGCAGTTGGAGGTGAGCCGCCAGCAGTGGTGGATGTGGGGAGAGAGATGGCGAAGATTTGTAATTTGTCACGAACTGCTATATTTATATATGATGATATCAAGGTAAATACATTGTTTGTTCTCTATTAATATCTTTCATTTGCTAACTATCCCTATCAGTAGTTAGTGCCTTCCATAGTTTGAATCTTTTATTTAGCTGGCAGTAGTGGCGCTCGCTGTATTGCAGTAGCTTGAGCAGCGAAGATTTTTGTGAGGTAAGTGATTTGTGAAAGGTATAGTTTAATGTTAGTCAGGGCCATTCTTTTGCAGGGAATTTTGAAAGTCAGATTGCGTTGCGCTAACAAAATATTGTGTGTCAGGTTTAGCACAGCCATATATAAATTGTTCAAAGGGGACGTTTCATATGTCGACCCTTAGCCGAGGATACCTCACTGGAATCTTCTGATTTTTCTTGTAGTTTGTGTAATTAGTGTAGATTTTGTTTATTGCTAGCGCGTAATTGTAGAGAGAATCTCCTTTGTAGTTGTAGCCTTTCATTGTTGTACAGTAAAACAGTTGTGGCATGCATGTAGATTTGCACCAAGTATTTCGCAGCTGCGCTGGCAATTAAGTAGACATTATTTCCATTGCTATGTTATTTTATTTTCCTCTTCAAATTGTGCTTTTCTGTGTTATCGTGTGAAATATTGTGACAATTATGGCGTGTGAAAAACGTAATACTAGGCTCCAAAGTAAACTGAGAAATGACAGTGAAGACGAAGGCAGTGTGTTAGCGCCGCAGAGTAATGAATTAACTAATGTTCAAAGAAGTAATTTGGTAACTGCGCATAGGGAAATGGAGCGGGCGGCAAACAATGGTGTAGACAGTGAAACAGGTAGTGAACAGAGAAGCGTTATCGATCGATTGGTCGGCAACAGCTCGCCTCAGGAATCGGGAATGACAGAACACAATATCGCAAATACTGTAGATTCAGGTTTTGGGTCATCACCGTTTTTTCAAATAAGTCAAGACACATTTTCTGCTTGTCAAAATGTGAATGTTGCCGTTGCAAATGCACTGCCGAAAAGCGTAGAGAAACAGATTCCAGACACTAATACATTATTATTGCAATTAATGCAACAAATGGAACTAAATCAGAGACAAATGGGACAAAATCTTAAAAAGTTAGACACAGTGGAACAAAATCTTAAAAAGTTAGACACAATGGAACAACACCAGAGACAAACACAGCAACAGTTAGACGCAATGGAACAAAATCTTCACACCACGTTGAACAAACACGTGAAGATTTAACTACTGAGTTACATAACATTGAATCGAAATGTCAAAAAGTCTGTAATGACGTAAAAACACAAATTTGTGAGCATTTTCAACCTTTTTTTTCGCGGCATGAAAATGCATTACAGAATCACGAAGCAGCCATAAAAGAACTGCAAACCATTGTTCATGAAAATCATGAGACCTTGTGGGCTACAATTGACTCAGTTGCATCTACCGATTCGGTTACGCAACTTGCAAAAACTCAGGAAAACTTTAAGGACACAGTAGATATTCTGAAACTTGGTTCAGAAAAACACACTGAAGAAATAAGTACACTATCGGAGAAAGTAGCCGAACTTTCGGATCAGGTCACTAACTTATCTACAAAGGTAGATGATGATCTGAATGACACAAGACCCGTAGCCTTCACTGACAAAGAAGAGTATGAACAAATCAGAAAATTCAAACAAAATCAGAATCAAATTAATACACAACACCAAAGAGAAATCCGGGAAGTACAAGATCAGCTAACACAGGTAATACAAGAATTACGTATTTCAGAGGACACTCGCGCTCCAACACGGGAAGAGGGACTTAGAAACACGGAAAAGCCGCAAAATAATAACACAGGGCATTTCGGAAGTTATGAAAGAAATTGGCAATGTGCACCGAATTTTGAGATGGAACGGCCGACATGACCTAACAATGACCGATATGCGACTCGCCGACATGACGATTTTGACTATAAGCTGTTCATTACTACACGTAAATTCAAAACATTTAAGAATTCTGGCAACGACATTCATCCACAAGCATGGCTCCATCAATTCTCTCATTGTTTTCCTCCCAACTGGTCGTTGGAACACAGATTAGAATTTATGTGTGGCTACTTAGAGAATGAACCAGCTGTAAGAATGCGATCGGTCATTCACGATTGCCACAGTGAAGGAGAATTTTACCATGCCTTCCTCTCAGCGTATTGGTCTCAAGCCACACAAGACCGCGTAAAACATGGTATCATAATGATGAAACATTTCGAACAATCTGAATTCTCCAGTCTTGTGAAATATTTTGAAGACATGTTGCACAAGAATCAGTACCTGTCAAACCCATACAGCCCCTCAGAACTCATCCGCATTTGCTTAATCAAATTACCTGAACATTTACGACATATTATTTTGGCAGGACGTTGCAAAGACGACATTGAAGCTTTTCAGGGACTGTTACAAGAACTGGACAGTGACACTGACAATCGCGGAACGCGAAAACAAGGACACAACAATTACAGGTCACATCCGTCACAATTCCGTGACGACAGAAACAATAACCGGACACGACTGGTCTATTCTTACAACGCAAATCGTGACCAAAATAGACACCACCCGTACGACAACCGTTGGCAGAGTAATAATAGTTACAGAGAAAGATCGCATTTCCGTAGTAATGACTATCACAGAGACAATCAGAGAAACAGACAATATGGGAACCAAAACAAGTATTATCAAGGGAGGCAGAATAACTTCAGACGCAACAGTTCGGCGCAGAGTTACGATTCAGGGAGAAATTCTCCACCACATGACCGACAAACAAGAAACTATGTAAACTACCGACAAAACGACAGACGTGAATTTCATCAGAACTGGCGGGATTCTAACAGAGCTGGGCCCTCTCGGCAAGGCGAATTTGTAGAAGTTAGGTCTCCTAATCCCAATAACAACGCGCGCCAACAAAGAGACAGACAATGACTCGCGCCGCAGGCACCCACGTGCGCCGGCTGGCTCAGAGAAAAATAACATAGACGCTAACCTTGAGAAAAATTCCAGTATTCTTTGCCGACGTATACCGCATGACAATTGCATTCAAGTTCAAACTCTGAGTACTATGAAGAGTAAAGGTTTACACCAGGTTTCACATGTAAAACCGTTTATTGAAAGATAATCTGCTTTTTAACTTTGTCTTTGCCATATAACTTTTCACTTTACATTGCTAGTAAGCGTTGTCAGATTTAGAATCTGTTAACATGTAACAATGTTTGAAGTGAAATATCCAGTCAAGAACCAAGAGAACTTATTTAAACAGAAATTACGAATGCATTGTTATAATGAACAGACGACACAGTGTTGTTAATTGTACATTCTTGCTTGCTAGTTGCACAATTACGTAACGACTATCAGGCTTACATACTTAGGACACATACTAGTACTGCTAATGAGATTTTAATGCAACATTTTGGTTTACTTGAAAATACATTCTGGGTTTAAAGTACTTTCTGTGAGATACCAGACGACACAGTGGTTAGTTTATGTGACAACTACACGGTTTTATCACGACGCTACTAATGAGTGACAATTCACAATGTTGCTTTTGCAGTTTTTCTGTTTTATTTCTGCACAGTTTTTCTGTTTTATTCTGCAAAGTAAAACATGTTTTAGTAGTAACTTTTGTGGTATAGCTACAATGAGATCGCCTTTTCCGTAGCACAACAATACGTTACAGCACAGTACTTTCTTCATCATGGCAATAAGCGTAATAACTACGATATCTATACGCAAAGCATTTCGCTTTTGTTTATCATGAGGTAAGTACATTGGCTTCTGCAGAACTTAGCTTTCGGAGGACGATAACTACGACACTTCCACAGAGATTATGTTGCAACAAGACGCACATTTAGCGCTACAGGACACGCATTTGAGTGATTAATTTTGTACTTTAAAAATTTATTTTTTAAGATATTTGAAGTACAATGATACGAAGTTTTTCCATGATACATTTCATTCCATTGCTGTAATCTGTAACACCTGAGGGTATAATTACATTAATTCTCAGGGGGGTACACGCCTACTTTGTGTACCATGTGTTTGGCAAGCACAAGGAACCCTAGCTAATATGGTATTTGCTTATACAACTTTACACATCGGTACCATATTTCTCTAACACACAAATTACACAGCTATCTGATCATTTAACTGAGAGAGACAAACATTTATTTTACTACATCAGTGGCACATGTTTACGCAATTACACAGTTGGATAACTTCACACTTATGAAACTGTATTTTGTCTGTACTTTGTAAACTGTTCATATTTTTCGGAACCATTGTGATACTATGAGAGCTTTGAATGATGTATTTGGTATGAGATCATGATTTTTAAAGTACGTTTGAGGTAGATGACACTATTTAAATGAGCAGAGAATTCTTTTTAGGCTTAGAAATTATTGGAGGAATTTACGACGATTTTGAGGTTTGACTGAAGTTTTATGATGTTATTATTACGACGACGATGTGTATTATGTTGTTGAGGAATGTTTATTATGCTACGTATTTCTCACGATGAAATATTGAAGAAGTGTCGACGAATATGTATATGTATAATGAGGTAAGGAATAATGAGTAGTGTTTAGGGACTCTGATTTATGAAAAGGATGTTGGAAACCAAGAAACGTACTTTAAGAGTTATGAAATGTGTGACTGTATCACAATGCTGACGAATATTTTTTTTGGACACTTATATTTATAGGATTTTGTTTCTACAGATTTGCAACGCTAATTCTTGACCTGTGAAATATTTTTATATGAGACTGCAACGGTAGCAGAAACTGCTGTCGTAAATTTTTCCGTACGAAAGTTAAGTGACCACCTGCACGTAATGCGTCGCGGGCACCCAGCTGTGTCAGACGCCTGGAGAAAAAGCCATTATTGCGAGCCCTTTTCAGCGGCACAGGTAGAACAAAAAAAAGGGGAGGCCATTATCCTGGCCATTGCCATTCCTTTAGAGAAAGCATCGCAAATCCGACACGCTGATTACTTGGAAACATATCGTACTTTCTGATATTTACTGAAATGCCTAATAAAATGACAAGAAATATTTTTACATCTGCACACCTGATTATGACAAGCGTCTTTCTATGAGAGTTGAGAGAATTTCTACTAACTTATGAAATGTCACATGACTACTGAATGATATTTTTATGCTTTGCTTTTCATAGTTGCTTATTTCATTTGATATCTAGTTTCTAGCTGCACTGCTGCATTGGTTCAAATAAAATTTTATAGATGTACTAATATAAATATTTTCTGTCTACAGATCCAGTAAATAATAGTTTTGTGATATATTTCAAAAAAATGAGGGAGCACAAAAAGATATTTCCCTTCACAGGAACTGCATACATAATTTTCTTTACAATATTTGGCAATTTATTTCATAGAGTAAGTTATCGTGATGCATCACCTTAGTGTTAAGATGTGACATAGGTATTAGACATGGCCATTTTTAGTGTAATATTTTTTCTGCTTGAGCTATGTCATGTTTAGATATAAGCTGCTGTTTGCCAGGCATAGTGCTACTGAACTTTAATTTGTGTTACTCTGCTAAGCCAGATTTATTTTTTGTTTGCTGCATTGCCTCATATTAGTTGTAATGTTGAATTGCTTGGTAATTTAGATTTACTGTAGCTTGCTTTGCGATTTTCCATTTTTTTTATTGCTGTTTATATTAATTGTTTTATGTGCTGCTGCATTGCCTCGTTCCTTAGTTTAGTATCTGAGCTCAGTAGATTTAAGTTAGCTTAAGAGGGGGTAGACTATATAAGAACCTAACTATGGAGAACAGGGAAAGAATGCTTTGAAAGTTATATGAAAACGATTTGGGCCTAAATGAGTATTGCACAATGAGCCATATTTCTTTTGAAAGAAATATGGTTAGAATACAGAAAACAGGTTTAGGTAGGATTTTCTTGGAAATAAATGTTGAGGTGAGAAATGTGTGAACATATAAATACAGAAAGCATGCTTAGATAGAATTTTTTTGGTGGAAACAAAGGATGAAATAAGAGGAAAGATATATGAAGTTTTGGGTTGGACTGCAGTACCAAATGTGACACTGAAAACGAACCCTGTCCTTTCCTATTGGTGTTATCCCACTATGTGTTTGTGTACCCTTGTGTATTTGTTTTCTTCCTGTCTCTGTGCAGTTTCATAGAATTTTTTCTTCTTTTAATGTTAAGCTACATTCACTATGATGAGGAATACTGTTATCCTCGAATATAATTGGCATTAATAATATGTTATTTACTTTGTAAAGATGTTAGACATTATTAATTCTGTTCTGTTCAATGCTCATGTGTGAAGTTGATGTTTCAAAAGTTATTGTGATCCTTTATGTATGTACTCATGTCATAATTCCACTGATGTATATGTTTATTTCTATTCTTTTGTAAAGCCTGTGTTACTACAAATGTTATCTGTATTGTTATGTTCTTTAATGATGTATTTTGTACCTTTGTAATTGTATTTTCATGTTGTAAATTTATAATTGTAAAGACCCCAGTTCTTCCAATTAAGTTACATTTCACTGCACACGTTTCTGTTGGTCATAGTATATGGACAATATGTGAGAAGTAGGGACTGTTAGTGTTTGCACGTGTGTTAATAATTCAGCAAGGGACTGGATAACAGCATTGCTGGTTCTAAGGACAATTCCAAAAACTTTGTGAGTGCAGAAGTGGTGGTTTATGGACTTGCTATATTCTCCGCAAGACTCTTTGATGGTGAGTGTGCACCTGCACAATCGCAACAGATGGCTGCTGGCCATCTCTACAACGACTACAGTGGGTCTGCATCTTTGATGGCCCACCATTACCATTATCTCTACAAGGACTACAGTGGGTCTGCATCTTTGATGGCCCACCATTACCATTATCTCTACAAGGACTACAGTGGGTCTGCACCTCTGGTGGCCCACCAATACCGTAATCTCTACCAGGACTACAGTGGGTCTGCTCTGTGATGACCTACCTACCAATATTCTTCCAAACTTCGAATGACTCTGCTGTGGGTTTGCTCTGTTGTGGCCTATTACCTGTACGCATGTCAAGAGTCAGCACTGTCTTTCCGTTGGAAGGACAACACTACTTCTTCAAGACTGCATGGAAATCCACTACTTCTGTGTGCAATTTCTTTTACTAATGAGACTTTGTGAAAAAAAACCTGTAATTACTGTTATGATGAATGATCAGGACTATCTTTATGGACTGTGAGAAAATTTTAGCTTTTGACCAACATTGTATCAATAAGTGTGTGCATTTGATTTCTTTGTTATTGTAATTATGAAAAATTTTATCAAATCATTATTGGCCACTGCCCAAAAAAAATCTGTAAAATTTTTTGTGGGGAGCATGGGGGCTATGTAAGTAGGCTGTTTATGTTTTCTCTATGTAAGTAGGCTGTTTATGTTTTCTCTATGTAAGTAGGCTGTTTATGTTTTCTTATTGGCAACGTTACGTAGCGCTCAATATGAAAATCACTGGCTGTGCTGTGTGCAGTCTGTGGCTGCTTTGCATTGTTGTAATTCTCGCCATTGTAGTGTTAGGCAGCTGGCTGTGAACAGCGCGTAGCGTTGCGCAGTTGGAGGTGAGCCGCCAGCAGTGGTGGATGTGGGGAGAGAGATGGCGAAGATTTGTAATTTGTCATGAACTGCTATATTTATATATGATGATATCAAGGTAAATACATTGTTTGTTCTCTATTAATATCTTTCATTTGCTAACTATCCCTATCAGTAGTTAGTGCCTTCCATAGTTTGAATCTTTTATTTAGCTGGCAGTAGTGGCGCTCGCTGTATTGCAGTAGCTTGAGCAGCGAAGATTTTTGTGAGGTAAGTGATTTGTGAAAGGTATAGTTTAATGTTAGTCAGGGCCATTCTTTTGCAGGGAATTTTGAAAGTCAGATTGCGTTGCGCTAACAAAATATTGTGTGTCAGGTTAAGCACAGCCATATATAAATTGTTCAAAGGGGACGTTTCAAGGGTAACTCGTTGGGTTTTGTACCTGCAACAATTTGATTACGAGATTTTCTATGTTAAAGGTACTGAGAATTATGTGGCAGATGCTTTATCTCGATTGCCTAATGGTATGAGTGAAGTGCCCGATGAAAATGGTTAAGAGGGTACTTTTCAGATCAGGTATATGAAAGAGGTTTCAGGAAAAAGGAAAATTGAGCAAATATGTAAAAATATGAGATACCATCAGAATGAGGATCCGACATGGAAATCTGTGAAGGTAAATTTTGACAGTGTGCAGTATCCGCAAATTAAGAAATATTACAAAATCTTTAAAGGCATTTTATATAGGAGGCAAGGTTTAGTCACTGAGGAATGGAGAGTATGTTGGCCACACCGTTTGATACTGATGTCATAGATTATTTTCATTTAGCATTGGGGCATAGTGGGCCGAAGAAATGTTTGGATAAATTGATTAATGTAATAGTGATTGCTGATAGTGTCAGTAAGAAGGTAAATGAACGAATTAAGTCGTGTGATGTCTGCCAAAGGGCCAAAGTACCGAATAGAACTAGTAGAGGTCCAATGCAAAGTACATTACCTGAAGACACCCTAAAATTATTATCAGTAGATCTGTATGGTCGCCTCCCAAAGACTTCGGGAAATTGTGCATATATTTTAGTAATTTTGGAAGTATTCTCAAAGTTTGTGAAATTATACCCCTTGAAAAAAGCAACAGCAAAAGCTGTATTTAGTAGGATGGTCGAATACTTTAGAACCATCGGGAAACCCAAGGCAGTACTATCTGACAATGGGCCCCAGTTCATATCCAAAATTTGGAAAGAAGGAATGGAGCAAAATGGTGTGGAGGTTAAATATATTGCAGCCTACCATCCTGCTAGCAACCCGGTTGAAAGATATATGCGAGAAATCGGGAGATTGTGTAGAACATACTGCAGTCATAACCATAGAGCCTGGGGTAGATTTATATCGGATTTTGAGACTGTCATGAACACCTTACATCATGAATCTACTGGGTTCCCACCGGAAGAAATTTTGTTAGGCAGCAGGAGTAAAAGTTTCATTGAAAAATAACTAGAGTTTCCACCTTGCACAAGCTTGGAGCTGAGTCAAAAGAAAGAATTAGTCAGAAAAAGGGCAAAGCAAAAAGCTGAATCTAGATCTAAAAGACACGATAAAAATCTGAAAGTTTCAAAATTTAAAATTGGGGATTATGTTCTTTTAAAAACCCACGAAAAGTCTAGTGAACTGAACCATGAAATTTCCAAATTTAAATATATTTATAATGGACTGTATATAATACAGAACATTCCACACGATAATGCTTACTACCTGATCTACCCAAAATCCAAAAGACCTTTAGCTGTATGTTCCTAGGAGTGAGTGACATAAGTACAGTCAGAGAGCAATTTGCAGTAAATGTGCTGTATCCTATGCTGAAACTATTTTATTCCAAATGTAACAAATCATTGTAAATATATGTATACCAGTGACAGTGTGCTAATGTAGTTATGTGAGTTTCAGATTACCAAATGTACTGTAAATGTAAAGGTGTATGGAGAAGGACTGAAAAGAAAGGGTAAATGCTGCAATCCAAATAAAAGATGGGACTGTCAAAAATTAAAGTGGGCAGTATATGAGTCATAATATAAAGGACTGCCAAACACCAATGAGGGCAGATAAATAGTCAAAGGAGAATTGTATGTGTGGTACAGGAGATGTGGTAAAATGATGCGAAATGGACTGCCCAAATCTGAATAATAGGCAGCAAATATATGTAGTGATTTTTCTAGATATTATTGTGTGTGTGTGAGTGTTTTTTTTTTTTTAGTAAGTAAGGCAATGGACTGCCATTCAATGCAAGCAGCAACAAAGTGTCTTATCGTGTATATAGATATTTGCATTTGCTTTTGTAGTTAAGTGTTTGTGTTCCAGATTTTGAAATTATTTCTTTGAGAAATTTAGTAAAAATGAGTAATTTGCTATTTAAATAATGTTGCGACAGAAGGTTGGACTGTGCCAAAGGCACTTACATAAATGATAAGTAAATGTTCTTGATATGTTAAAAAGTGTAGACCTATATAATGTGAGTGAAAGGAAGTTTGTGGTATAAAGTTTTTTTTCTGGGACATTCAAATAAGATTCAGAACCACTGTATAAATATAAAAATTAGTGTTCCCATCAAATTTGCACTTAGTGAAATTTACTGGAAACAGGGGCATGTGTAACAACAACAATTGTACATATAATAATTTTTCTTCTGATTTTCGATAAATTAGTGTAAGCGATGTTCTGATTTCATTTCTTTTTTCTTTTCATGTCATTATGTTAAAGAAACTGTAAACAATTTTCGATGTGAATATTAATGTTTAAGTCAAATTGCAAGCAATATTATAACAAAATGGAAATGTAAGAAATGTTGAAACTGTTGTAAGATGTTAAAGTTATAATTGTGCGCCTGGTCCATACGTAGGCAATGTATTAGGATATGTAGAAAGCAAAACCTTTGGTGAATACCCTGTCCGTAGGGGAGCTTTAAAAGGTGGATGGCAGGCGAGCGCGGGAAAATGCACACGGGCGCGGCACGGCATAACGGGCTCAGCAGTAGTAGTCAGAGTTGGACATCGGTCTGAGAAACACGCTCTGGATCGAGGAGGCTCTCCTGGAAAACGTGATTTCATTGAGCCTCGGATGTGCCGTTTCCGACGACTATACAGCATGGCTATATTCCATAGGCACTAAATGGAAAAGTATTGCGACGCTAAGAATAAGCAAAGTGCCGATACATCAAGAGCCAAAGCTGTGACTGTATGTGTGCTCTGCGCCTCGCCATCTCGCCGCCCGCCAACCGCCGCATCGACGCGAACAGGTTGAAACTTTTAGTACTGTATTGCTGTGGACCAGTATTACTTTTGTTCCATACTGTTCAATAACAACTTAAACTTTACCAGAACTGTCCTATCAGTTAATTATCCTCACAATTAACCTAGACAGGGTCCTTTCCACATGTTGTGCAATACGAGTGTCCCGAAATGAAGATTTAAAGTGTATGTTAATAATACTTACCTGCAAACGTATCTGTTAGAGTGATGTTTAAAGAACTTTGTTGTTAATGAATATATAGGTCTGGCAAAGTTGGAAGGTAATGTTGAAATTGGGTTAGTAATGAAGTTTAGTTATTTGAGGCAGATAAAATGGTAATTAAATGAGCAGTAAATAAGCTAAAAAGAGTAGTAACTCACCTATTGGAAATCTTGAGTGCTTAATGAATCCTTTAATCAATATTTTCAATACAGTGATCATAACAGTTTCAGGGTCCCCCCCCCCCCCTTTTTCTTTTTTATTCATTTAAATTCTGAAGTGTACTGAACTGATTTGACCAGCAAAGTTAAAGTCAATATAAAACCAAAATTCATTAGTGTTTTACCTTTTTCAAAATTGACATTGTATGTGTGTTTCAAAAGTGCTATTTCTAGGGTCACCTATGCCCGAATTTAATCAGATCAATAGACAGTACGAAGTTTGTAGTAAACATTATAGTGTATTGTGTATTTATGGCTCGTCCATATTAGTACAGAAAGTGAAATTATTAGTTCAGTAGATTTTCTGGTTCTAAAAGTTACCATATTATGCAGTGTTATTACGTGTTGTTTTGTATGAAAGTATAGCAACTTGTACAGGGAAGAAACTCAGTTAATGCCTAATTAGGCTGGCGACCGTATTATTAACAATTTGGTAGCATCTGCTGTGTCGTTTCTTGTCCGTCCTAATGTGTAGTTGCACTTCAGACTTGCTTGACGTATCATTGTTATTACTGAGTGAGTGTAAGTCTGATTTGCCTCCATTCAGGTACACGCAGTCAAAATCTATACAAAAATCCTTTCTCTTAAAGTGAAGCCCGTCAACTTACCATAGTACAGGCTTTAAAGAGTACCGTGTGCAATAGCTCAGTGTTACATGGTATGTTCAAGGTTAACCCCCAACCCTCTCCCATTCGGCATTGCCCACCCCTCTGGGCACAGTGTGTGTGAAACTGCACTAACTAGAGTACCATGTTGTATATCCTCCCCATGCACTCCAACCCATCCCCAACCCCATCCCCCTCCACCTTGCACCAATGACTTTCAAGCTCCCCTTCCCCCTCCTCATCCTCAACCCTTATGACTAGAGTAATTGAGTGGGTGACATCAGTCTCATTCAGTGCACCACAGGACTGTGATCAGTTTTGTTTGGAAACAAGATGTTGATATGTCTTATAAATACTAACAACAAAGTAATTTTCTTTTGTTCTAGTTATATGAGTTTCTCCTGATTCCCTTGATTCCACATAAATGTCATGTCATGTCAACATTATATCACGCCAACATCACATCACATGAAGATTATGTCACATCAATATAGCATTTATGATGTGTTATGTCAATGTTGTGTTGTGTCCATGGTGCTTTACATTGACATCATAATGCCCTCATCCAGTCACAATGCAGCAGATGTTAAAAATATCCAACAGTGTGAATTATTAATAAATTGTGCATTGTTGGTCTCCAATACTAGTATGGACTCTGTAGTGCAAGGACCATTATGAAGCACAAGCTGGCTCTAGCCACCTCTTCCAGGCGAATCAAAAGACACATAAGCACAATTAACCACTTCCTCTCATAATTAATTGTCATTTTACAATTTTGGGTTAATTTTAGCAGTTTTACTAGTTACCAATATACATCATTTAAGACATTACATCAATGTATATTTTAATTGTGGAATGAAGGTGCATTCTAGAGACATGTTAATAAGACGAGGTTGTTAGATTCCCTCTAGTGCTCTATGTGTGAGGAAGCCGCAATGTTATTTCCAGACCATATTTTAGCTATAGTGCAGGATGAGACAGTTAGCATGGGTGGTACAAGTTTTATACACGAAGTATGCTATGTAGTTTTCAAATTACCTACCACTATTTACATTGTGTCCCCACTTATAAGATTCTGTTGTGGCATAAACTTGTTGGCATCCATTCGTTTTTTAAACTGCTATACAATTGAATGCAGGGTGAAAACAGTTGCTGATATGAGCTAAGTCCTCTAAATTCAAGTTGCTTTACTACTGCGAAATGTGCATTGTATGTACAGTGTCCTTACTTGGATTCTGAACGCTGTCATATTCTTTCTCCCAATAGGACAAGGCGGGCAGAAAACATTTTATCTACATGACTTACATGTAATTGGACATAAACGAAAAACTTCAGTATTTCACTAGCAAAATTACTCAACTATGTGACAAATATGCTCCAATAAAAACCGGAAAAGTTAAAAGGAAACCTGCACTTTGGCTGACTGATGAACTAAAACAGCTCATGAATCTCAGAGACGCTACACATCGAGCATACAAGATACACCCTACACCTGAAAATCGTACTGTATACAAGCAGAAACGAAACATAGTCAGTCAAGAGGTCAAAAACGCTAAGCTCAGGCATGCCCTTTCATTAACTGACAATAGATGTAGACCAGCTATACCATGGAAAAAATCTCTGTAGTCTCGGTTTAGGCACAATAAAAGTTTCAGAAAATCCCATGGTCCCAGCTGAAGAACTAAACTGATTCTTCACGTTACCAACAACCACAACTCAACCGCAAAAACAACCGAGAATCATTGATTACTTCATGGGGATGAACGACTGTTGCAAAGAAAAATTCTATCTACTAAACGTCACCTGCAATACTGTCAAGAACGCCATCATGCGGATTAGATCAGCATCTACTGGACATGATGGCATCACTATCCAGGTGGTAAAAGTTATTATTGAACCACTAATGCCCTCTATAACAGACATTTTCAATGATTCCTTAATCACGACTGTTTTCCCCGAGGCCTGGAAACTGGGACAAATTAAGCCTCTGCCTAAAAAGGTCATTGCCTCAGCAGCCTCTGACTACCACCCCATCTGCATTCATTCTGCACTATCAAAAGCCTTAGAATATACAGTCCACAATCAGCACACCATCTACCTAACTACTAACAACCTACTAGACGAATACCAGTCAGGTTTTCGTAAACATCGAAGTACATCATCTGCTTTGATAAAGGTGAGAGATGACCTGAAACTAGCCATGGATAGACAAGAATTGATTATCATTTGCTTCTTAGATTTCAGCAAAGTATTTGATACTGTCGACTCCGACATCTTACTTGCCAAACTTAACGATCTAAATTTCTCACCAAGTGCAATGCAATGCTTTAGCTCATACATGACGTCTTGTCAGCAACGCCTCCTGTCCGGGAATATAAAATCAAAACGGTGGCAGGTAGTGTCAGGCGTTCTCCAAGGCTCAGTGCTAAGTCCTATACTCTTCTCTCTGTATGTCAATGATGTGTCATCGGTTCTTACCTATTGCAAATATTAGTTGTATGCTGATGACCTTCATTTGTATATAAGTGCAAAACCAATCAATCTTAAGAAAGCTACTGAATATTTCAATACTGACCTCAATCCACATTAAAAATGGGCACAGAACATTGGACTAAACCTCAAACCATCTAAAACCCATGTGGTACCTGTTGGTCAATCTAAGCTCATTAGCCCAAAACATTAGGAATCCGTACCATCTCTAATCCTAAATGGAGCAAATATCAACGTCTCTCCGTCAGCAAAGAGTTTGGGAGCAATAATAGATAAACATCTAAATTGGACAGATCACGTAACTACAGTGTGCAAAAAAACATCAGCATCCCTTCATGCCCTTTCGATCTGAAAAAGAAATTAGTACAAACGCTACTCCCAATTATTGACTACAACGATATTATCCTACAAGGTCTCTCTCTCAGGAAAATTCGCGACGTCTGGAACTTGTCATTGATGCTTGCGTCCGATATATCTGTGACGTTTCACTTTTTGATCACATTTCACCAGCGTATGCAGAACTGTCCAGGCTGTGTGCAGACAAACGTAGAGATTTCCATACACTCTGTCTCATTTACTGTCTTATAAATGTCCACTGTCCCTTGTAACTCTCCTCGTCCTTAACGCTCATGTCTGAACAACATGACAAAAACACACGTTCCCATCATAACAAAATCCTCTCTGTTCCATTACATTGCTCTGTCACTTTCTCGAATTCCTTTACAGTAGCAGGAACCCGACTCTGGAATAACTTACCTCAGTATATTAGAGAACTTAAAACATGTCCGGCTTCAAAACACAGGTAATGACGTATCTTCTTAAGCAACAGCAATGCCTTCCTCTGTACATGAATGCACTTCATCCCATTACTTCCTTCTTACTTTTTAGATCTTCCTCAATTCCCAGTTTTTTCTTAACTAATGCGGCCTCCTTAAAATCTCCCTTCTACAAAACTCCCTATACCAGGAAAAAACTACATTATACACCAATATATTACTGTACATCTGCACAAATCTTCATTACTATTGCCAGTTTTTCTCATGTTTACCTTTACTGTTCCACTTTTCTTAAACTGTTATTATTATTGCTTTTATCATTATTTTATGTACAGCGGCTGTTGTAAAAATACTGTCAGTATTTACTTTATTAGATCTTAGTCATAACTCTTTATTCATATTATCACTAGATTAATCTATTTTTTTAATTTCAAACTACTGTCATGATGTAACTATGACGTCTAAAATGTTGCATATGTGGAACACTGCTCCGATGTAAGAGAGGACCTGATGGCCCTAATCTGATCATGTTAAATAAATAAATAAATACACGAATAACTAATATCACTGCTCTACGTTTGCCTCATTTCAAGCCATTTGTCACAATTTAACAATTTTTCCTTCAGTTGTTCTCTCCAACAATATGAGTGGTGGGGAATTTTCTGCTTTTGACAGTTGTACAGTTGACTGATTTTGGAAGAGAGAGAACACATGATGGAGAGACATTTATATCACATTGTCGCTGCGCAGAAGGTTATGGATGTCTTTGATGAATTGGCAGAGCTACCTAGTAGTGTTATTTGACCGCTTATGAACGCTTGTCGTTGTCTTGTGGTTTTAATGGCAATATCTACACTCATGAACCATTATTCTTTTAATAAACGTTTCCTGCAAAGTGAAACTTGTCAATGTAACGATGAGTGTTCTAGTGCAACATTGTAACAACCTCATCTAGACGATATCACTTATAAGCGCCATATAATTATTATCACTAATGCACTGGAGAAACATATTTCAGGTTCCGTCTGCACCACTCTACAATTTATAAAATAATTACTCCATATGACTTAGATGTGTTGTTTAGTTTTAATTATTTAACGTGTAAACTGAGACTATGGTGTTTAGTGTGTGACATCACGTCTCGCAGCATATGACGTATCTTATTACACAACTCTGAATGTGTGTGTGTATCAGAGTCTAAACTACACTTATTATTTTATCGAAATACTCTTCTTAGTTCCACTTAAAACGATATCAAAGTCATCGACACATTATGGTGACCCTTCAAGCTAGGGTAGCTTCCAGCATTGATATTACCTTGTTTTTGTACTTTTCATCTATACAGTTTCCAGGATTGAACATTTGTTGGCTTGGGAGTAACATGTTGTGTTTTAATGAGACTGGGACTTATGGTTTAATAAATATAGTACGTTAAATTTCCTCCGTTAGTCCGCGTTGTAGTGTGTAGTGCAACACTAAGCATATAAAAGACCCATGAATGTTGATTGTCACTGCTGAATCCACTCCTGCACCCTACCCATCGAGTATCCACGACAAAGCACACTCAGAATAGTGCACATGGTCTAGGACTTTACAACCAGATTTAGAATGTATGACTGGATGATGAAGTGAGCGTAAATGTTGCCATCATCATCTGTACGCAGAAGGTTTTGCTCATGGTACGAATAATCATCATCAACAAAAAGCATCTGGTTTACATGCTTATCTAATTAGTGTACTAAAACGCATTTCAGTGTTTGTGCTGCATTTAGACAAACATCTACATCTACATCTACGTGATTACTCTGCTATTTACAATGAAGTGCCTGGCAGAGGGTTCACTGAACCACCTTCAAGCTATCTTTCTACCGTTCCACTCTCGAACGTAACGCGGGAAAAACGAGCACTTAAATTTTTCTGCGCGAGCCTTGATTTCTCTTATTTTATGTGATGATCATTTCTCCCTATGTAGGTGGATGCCAACACAATGTTCACGGAGGAGAAAACTGGTGATTAAAATTTCATGAGAACATCCCGTCGCAACGAAAGACGCCTTTGTTTTAATGATTGCCACTCCAATTTACATATCATTTCTGTGACACTATCTCCAATATTTCGCGATAATACAAAACGAGCTGCCCTTCTTTGTGCTTTTTCGATGTCATCCGTCTGTCCCACCTGATGCGGATCCCACACCGCACAGCAATACTCCAGAATAGGGCGGACAAGCGGGGTGTAAGCAGTCTCTTTAGTAGACCTGTTGCACCTTCTAATATTCTGCCAATGAATCGCAGCCTTTGGTTTGCTCTACCCACAATATTATCTATGTGATCGTTCCAGTTTAGGTTATTTGTAATTGTAATCACTAAGTATTTAGCTGAATTTACAGCCTTCAGATTTGTGTGACTTACCGCGCAATCGACATTTAGCAGATTTTTCTTAGTACTTGTGTGAATAGCTTCACACTTTTCTTTATTCAGGGTCAACTGCCACTTTTCACACCATACAGATATCTTATCTAAATCATTTTTCAAGTCGTTTATCAACTGATGACTTTACAATACGGTAAATGAGAGCATCATCTGCAAAAAATCTAATACGGTTACTCAGATTGTCGTTAATATAGATCAGGAACAATAGAGGGCCTAAAACACTTCCCTGGGGAACGCCGGATATTACTTGTGTTTTACTCGATGACTTTCCGTCCGTTACTACGAACTGTGACCTTTCTGACAGGAAATCACGAATCCAGTTGCACAACTGAGGCGATACTCCGTAGGCACTCAGTTTGGTTAGAAGACGCTTGTGAGGAACGGTGTCGAAAGCCTTCTGGAAATCTAAAAATATAGAATCAATTTGACATCCTCTGTCGATAGCACTTATTACTTCATGAGTACACAGAGCTAGTTGTGTTTCACAAGAACGATATTTTCTGAAACCGTGCTGACTAGGTGTCAATAAATCGTTTTCATCGAGGTACTTCATAATGTTCGAATACAGTATATGTTCCGAAACCCTACTGCAAATCGACGTTAGTGATATAGGCCTTTAATTCAGTGGATTACTCCTACTTCTCTTTTTTGGTATTGGTGTGACATGAGCAATTTTCCAGTCTTTAGGTACGGATCTTTCTGTGAGCGAGTGGTTGTATTTAATTGCTAAATATGAAGCTATTTTATCAGCATACTCTGAGAGGAACCTGACTGGTATACAATCTGGACTGGAGGCCTCGCCTTTGTTAGGTGATTTAAGCTGCTTTGTTACACCGAGGATATCTACTTCTATGTTTCTCATCTTGGCAGTTGCTCTTGATTGGAATTCATGAAAATTTACTTCGTCTTCTTTGGTGAAGGAGTTTCAGGAAACCGAGTTTCATAACTCTGCTTTAGTGGCACTGTCATCAGTGACTTCACCGTTGTTATCGCGCAGTGAAAGTATTGATTGCGTCTTGCCACTGGTGTGCTTTATGTATTACCAGAATCTCTTTTCGTTTTCTGCCAGATTTCGTGGCAGAATTTCGTTGTAGAAATTATTAAAAGCATCTCGCATTGAAGTACGCGCTTTATTTCGAACTTCTGTAAAACTTTGCCAATATTGGGGATTTTGCGTTCTTTTAAATTTGGCATGCTTTTCTCGTTGCTTCTGCAACAACGATCTGACCCATTTTGTGTACAATGGGGGATAAGTACCATCGCTTATTATTTTATGTGCTATATATCTCTCAATTACTCTCGATACTATCTCTTCGAAAACATTCCTCAACTTTTCTAACTTACATGATCAGATCGGAAGGAGTGAAGACTGTCTCTTAAAAAGGCGTTAAGAGCATTTTTATCAGCTTTTTTTAAGTAGATATACTTTGGGCATCTTTTTGATGGTTATAGGTGTTACGGTACTCAGCCTATCAGGAAGTGCCTTGTGGTCGCTAACCCCTGTATTCATCACAATACTCACTGTTTGTCCGGGATTGTTTTTTGCTGAGAGGTCAAGTATGCTTTCGTAACCATATACGCTTCGAGTGGACTCATGAACTAATTGTTCAAAATAATTTTCTGAGAAAGCATTCAGTACAATTTCGGATGACTTTTTATGCCTGCCGCCGGCTTTAAACGTATAATTTTTCCAGCATATCGAGGGTAGGTTAAAGTCACCACCGACAATAACTGTACGAGCGGGGTACTTATTTGAAATGAGATTCAAGTTTTCTTTCGACTGTTCAGCAACTATATCTTCTGAGTCGGGTGGTCGATAAAACAATCCAATTAGTAGCTTAGTCCGATTGTCAGGTATAATCTCTACCCATACTATTTCACACGAACTATCTACTTCAATTTCGCTACAAGGCAAACTACCTCTGACACCAATAAATACACCACCAACTGTACTTAATCTATCCTTTCTGAACACTGTTAGATCGTTTGAAAAAATTACGGCTGAACTTATTTCCGGCTTTAGCCAGCTCCCTATACCTATAACTATTTGAGCTACAGTGCTTTCTATTAGGACTTGGAGCTCTGGTTCTTTCCCGACACAGCTACGACAATTTACAGCTACAGTACCAATTGTTGCTACAACTAACTTACTGTGTTTTTCCTGCACACTTTTAGACGGACGTCTCTTCTGTGATTCCCTGAGACCCTCTAACCTAAAAAACTGCCCAGTCCCTTCCACACAGCTCCCGCTACCCGTGTAGGCGCCTCCTGTGTTTAGTGGATGGACTCCTGACCTATTAAGTGGAACTCGGAAACCCACCACCCGATGGCGCAGATCAAGGAATCTGCAGCCTACATGACACAGAACCGCCTGAGCCTCTGATTCAGACCCTCCACTCGGCTTTGCACCAAAGGACCACAGGCGGTTCTATCGACGATGCTGCAGATGGTGAGCTCCACCTTAATCTCGGAAGCAAGACTGGCAGTCTTTACCATTGCCGCTAGCCGTCAGACACCAGACACAATGTGCTCCGATCCAAAGCGACACATGTCATTGGTACCGACATGAGCCACCACTTGCTGTTGGCTTAACCCCGTATTCTTCATGGCATCCTGAAGCACCCTTTCCAAATCCGGAACGACTCCCCTCGGAATGCACACTGGCTTCCTTCCTCTCCGTGGCAGCCATGTTCCTAAGGGTCCCCATTACGCACCTAACGTTGTAGCTCCCAGCTACCAGCAAACCCACCCTCTGTGAGTGCACAGACCTTGGGGGCCGAGAAGCTTCCTCTGGAACACGGTGGAAGATTGCATCCAGCTCAGGGACATCGTCAGCCACAGATAACGCCCGAAACCTGTTCGTCAAACGAACCGGGGAGGCCCTACGATCGGCCCCTCGGAAAGTTTTTCGTTGCCTGCCAGACTTTGGAATGATCTCCCACTCGACCACAGGTGAGGGGTCAACCTCAGTGCAGGTAGTACCCGGGGCGGCCATAACAGTGGACCGAAAGGGGGACACGTGGGATGTGCTCGACGTCCCTCGCATCCCCGCGCTGATCACCCACAGTGACGCTCCTTGGCAGCAGCCTTAATCTGTGTGACGGAACCCAACGCAGCCTCGAGCTGTGAGCGAAGGGTTGCCAACCCAGCTCGCATCTGTACACAACAGTCACAGTTCCTATCCATTACTGCAGTTGCTACTGTTTGAAGCACTCAAAAATATATAACAAACTAACGGTGTACTCGCCTTATTAGCAGCGGGAAATCGAAGTGCTCTCTCGCTGACGGTCTAACTGACACTGAGCTGTTCTCAGAAAAGAAACAAAAGCCAATACGATACGAGGGTCGATAAAACGGTCGATAGCAACGGCGTTACTGTACACTACACTGTTATTGCAACAAAAGTTTATGCCTAGGGAGCAGTCGAACACGCAAGAAATTACGTAAATAGACTAGTAACTACACAGATAACTGAAAATAAGTCGCTCCTGTATAAAGCTCGTAAAAATATGTAACAAGCGAACAGTGTACTCGCCTTATTAATAGCTGGAACTAGCGGTGCGCTCTCGCTGGCGGTCTAACCGACTTACCAGCGCAGAAAAGCGGAATATGCCAGCTGCCACGTTCTATCTTCCTCAGCACCTTCAAAAATTTCATAAAAGTTTTGCTATTCTAACATATTCGAGCTCTTTTTCAGATGCAACTTACACTCACTCCCATTCACGGGGTATGCCACTTATATGAGCAGAACTTAATGGGTTAGTAAAATTTTGCTACTTTTTTTGCGAGACTGAAGTAACGCAAAACTAATTTTTTGCCTCGAACGGACATCATGCGCGCATATGCTTCAGCACTACAACGTGGGATTTCCAGAACTCTTCTAATGATAACAGAGATACTTTGCAGTATAAGTCACAGTAATAAGTTACTTTGTGAACTACGTTTTCGCCTCTTACCGGATTTTACGTGCGTGTTTTACTTTCACATGTATGTAATTTTAACCTCTGTACCTCGGAAAGTGATAAAGCCACACAGAAAATTTTGAAGGTTGTTCGAGATCGAGTTCTTACGAAAATATCCTAAAAATTACACCCGTTTTCTTTTCACAGCCTTCTTGGAGGCAGCAGCACGATTTTGGTGGCGAGAAGCCATGTTTCGATGAGTCTGTTGATAACGGATGAAGATGTTTCAAAATGGAAGATGCCACTTCTAGATAAATGGCTATAGAATATAATGTTAAAATTTGAATCATTTATTGCGGTTATTTATTATTTAAATTTCGCCTCACACCGAATTTTACGTTTGTATTTTACGCGTACACGTATGATAGAGATGAATATTTGTATTTTTGAAACGGATAAATATATCAACAAAATTTCCAAGTTTGTTAGAGTTCGAGATCTTAGAAATATATTGCAAAAAGGTTAGCTATTGGTTATACATAGCCGTCTTGGAATCCGCAGCTCGCTTTTGGTATCAAAAATGGTAAGAAAACGCTTTTTTGTGTTTCTCTGCGGAACTGCCCATGAATTAACGGAGCCTCCATAAGACCCAACGTAAACCACATAAAATACAAAAGGAACCAAGCGATTTACCCCATTTACCTCAGCAGGAGGAAGTGTATAATATTTATCTTTGGCCCTGTACTATAGGACTGTGACACTAAGACAATCCGTCTGTGGGGTATACAAGTGGTCGCTAGTTCCAGAGTTGTACCAAAACTTTACGCTATCTTTCTGTCACGATTACAACCCAAGGTATGAACCCGGGAGAAATCCCATTTGCCGGCCGGTGTGGCCGAGCGTTTATAGGCGCTTCTGTCTGGAACCACGCGACCGCGCTGGTTCGAATCCTGCCTCGGGCATGGATGTGTGTGGTGTCGTTAGGTTAGTTAGGTTTAAGTAGTTCTAAGTTATAGGGGACTGATGACCTCCGATGTTAAGTCCCATTGTGCTCAGAGCCATTTGAACCATTGTGAAATCCTACATTTATCCGCGGGTTTTTGGAACACACTATGTAGCACGTGCTGTCACATGCGTAATATTCTAAAACTGACTGACTGTGGTATCTAAACCAGCTCCCTCCGGAGTATTACAGTGAATACGTACAGGTTGATAGTTGACTCGTATGGAAGTTCACACATTCTAGGCACTCACGACCGTTAATGGATTATAAAATTATGCTCTGTAGGTCTACAGTTTTAATTACTGTTTAACGTGGAAATCGTTTACGCAGACTACTGGACAACGATACTGTTAGTTGTATTGCAGACTATGAGCCATGTTCAGAAAGCAATTTTGCTAGTGCTTTATATATTTTTTTTAAAAAAAGAATTGTGTTTGGAAATAACTGCAGAATATTGTCGATAACTTGATGAAAATTTTGCCCCACAATCACTATCCCTTTCGATGCATGTGGTGAGAGATGGCACAAGCTTCTTTATGCCCTCCTCTAAGAACTCTCCTGCCAGCTCTTTTCGCCACTTCACGACCTATTTCCGTACCTGCTCGTAAGTTGAAAATTTAATTCTACTCATGCGTACTTTCACAAAGCTGAAATGATAATCTGAAGGCGCCAAATCAGGGGACCACGAAAGGGTGTTCCGAACATCCCAATCAAAGAGCCCAGGAGCTCCTTGGTGGCTAAGGCTGTGTGTGGACGGGAGCTTTCGTGCAACATGCACACTCCTCTCCTCAGCATTCCCTCCCTTTTGCTTTGAATGCTCCTTCCACGATTTGTTACGGCCTCAAAACATTATGCACTGATGGTCTCCTCCTGAGGCAGATATTCGACCAAAATGACGCCTTTTCGGTCAGAAAACACTGAGACCACGATTATTTTACCCGAAATTGCGGGTCTGAATTGTTTGGCAGATGAAGAATTGGTGTGACATTACTGTGACTATTGAATTTTTTTCTTAGGCATGTAATGAGCCACCCGCGTTTCATCTCCAGTCACAATAGAGCTCAGAAAATTCTCACCATCCAATTCGAGTAACTCACGCAACTCGTCGGTGTACGGACCCGAGTTTTCTTGTGCTTCTCTGTCGGCTGTTTTGGGACCCACCTTGCGCAGTTGCCGGTATCCCAGCGTTTCTGTGAGTGTCTCGTATGAAGGAGTTCTTGACAGTTGTGGAAACATGGCAGAAATTTCAACCGCTATCAATCGATGGTCTTCACGAAGTTTCCTCGACTTTTTATACAACTCATCAGTCAGAATTGTTGACAACATACACTCTCAACAAAAACTTGATTTCAAAAAAGTGTACCGAATCGTGTCACATTACGACTCCACTAAACTCTCTACACCACATAAACACACTTTACTTGTTCGTAACAAATTCGTCGTAAACCGTTTTGAGTAGTGAAAAGATTTCCGTAGGTCTTATTCCTTTTGCTAGTAGGAAGCGGATCACAGCACATGGTTCACATCTGGCGGGCTTTCTTAGCGACATCTTCCACGCAACTGGACATTACAACGTGAGTTTACCTGCCACCGTGTTTCTGCCATTCTCGCTATGGTCAGAGTATCACTTTCCAACACTCAGTGTTGTAAACTCTCAAAAAACCCGAAACCACAGGTTGTTAGGATTACAGTATACCTACTTTCTGAACATGTCTCGTATATGGTGGTGGAAGTCTATGTTGCTCATCAGGATAACTTTCTGTTCGTCTTACGGAAATTAAATTGCGACATCAGTGTGGGATACATATACATTACATTAATGTTCGTTTCATGGGACATTTTTAAAGGGAGGAGGGAGTGGAAGACTGGTTATTCGTCTACGTGGAAATCGATTCGTCAACCAAGTAGTGGGGCTAGGTATTTGCTATCCAACCAAGACGGGGTAAGAAAATTGTACTGGGAGACATGTTCATTATTTACAGTTACGTGCTTGCAACTATGGAAGACAAAAGCTCCACCTCCCGAAAGGTTTTTACTAATGCTAAACCCTTGACCCGTCTGTTCTTTGCGTCTCTATCTGTTCCATCTCGTGTAACAGTCCCTGTGCCTCGAGGCGCTTTTTTGCAGTGCAATCTAATCTGATACTATTCGGTACGCTTTCCTGAAATCAAGTGAGTGTTGCGTTTGTTAAGTTGTCAACAATTTGGTAGTCTGAGTGCGTACTACGAAAATAAGCCCATTAGAATTGATTTATCTTGACAGTCTCATGCAGGTTTTTACTGGAGGAACGAACACATACACAATTCTTTTCGGAAAATAGATGTTTCAAGAATTGTTTTCCTTGAGTAGTACATTCGGTTTTCTGAAATATGCTTTGCAGGAATAACATTGCAAACAAAGAGTTTGAATCGCAATTGATAGTTAGACCCGTCTGTGTATATGTGATCGTTGTTTCAGTGTACCCACATGCGAATTACCAAACTGTTCAGCATATTTATTCGTCTCGTCAGTTGTTATTCTTAACAACCTATCGTCAAAAACGAATGTGAAAATATCAAGAGGACCCTTGTGGCTGGTGTAAAACTCTGAATGCACTCTGAAGAGCCTGTCGAATGTTGGCAGCTGTGGGCCAGAGCGCTGCTCGCGGAGCACGCAGCGCAGCGCACCGCCATCAGGCAGCCCGAACTCAGTTCATTGAGCACAGGTTAGGGGTTAAGAATGCACATAAATCTAGTGAGAGTCGTCGTCTCCAATGATAGTAAATCTGAGAATGCAAAGAACAGCTACACATCTCTGTGACGAATCAGAGGCCTGCCTGTATTGCTTGCGAACATATGAAAGAAATCTCATCGTTCTGATACCTAAAGGAACAGTCCGTCGAGTAGACTTAGGCCATTAACTATTACATCATATAAATGTAATTCTGCAATTTATCTACTGGGAACTGGGAGGAGCTTCTAAGTTGATCATGTGATCGTGACGCCACTTACAGTCATGACTCCTAAAATTAGAATCGACTAACGCTATAGGTAAATGCGAGTTTGATTAGTTCATGCTGTTTTAGATTTGTGTTGGGTGCTGGTAGCCTGCTGCACTAATGCTACGACAGATAAAATTGCATGAAAGTACAATTATATCCAAACCATTAGCTGTTTACAGGCGTTGATAAATATCAACGAGAACAGATGAAAATGTGCCCCCAGACGGGACTCCAATACGGGATTTCCTGCTTGACATGACGTATGCTCTATCCGAGTGAGCCATCGAGGACACTGCAGGGACTTACCTCTGGCACACTCCCTTTGAAACCCATATCTCCAACTTACTGTTCACACACTACATTTGTAGTACCCCTGCCTATTATACTCATTACCAGCGGCAGTCAATCTATCGATTCCTGTAAAGTTTCAGGAATGTTAGTGCATCCACACTGTAGAAGATCATTGGACGGTAAGCTCTTCGAGAGCTGCAAGACCACCAATGGTGTCTGTTCCTTTGGACATGTCCGAAAGAACAGATACCATCTTCATATAGATAAGGCTTACCCGCCAATGATGACATTGCTCTCACAGTCTTACGGGAAACGGTAGACTGCCTGCTGCGAGTAATGAGTGTAGTGGACAGGGGCACTAAAAACGTAGTGTGTGGACAGTAAGTTGGAAATATGGGTCTCACGGGGAGCGTGCCAGAGATAAGTCTCTGCAGTCACGCTGTGCTCTGTGCTCTCGCTGGCTCGGTCGGATGGAGCATCTGCCACATAGGCAAGAGATCCCGGGTTCGAGTCCCGGTCGGGGCACACATTTTCAACTGTTCCCGGTGATATTTATCAACGCCTGTACGCAGGTAATGGTCTGTATTTCACTGTGATTTCATTCTTCCAATGCTGAAAGATCACCAATGGTATCTGTTCAGTCCGAAAGAACAGATAGCATCTTCATACAGATAACATTTTTTGTGGAAATGCTTCAGACTTACACCATGCTATGCTAAAGTCAATATGCTGCCGCAAAATATCGATTATCACCCGTAATGTTCGATGAGTTATTTGTCACTGGGATAACACGTTTCGTGAAATGATTCGGATTTTCAAACGCGTTTATCACGGTGTGTTCCGTAAAATAATACACTATGTCGTGGGATTTGATCGTCAGCCCTAGAAAGCTAAATGGTTAGTTCAAAACATGTATATAATTATCACGCAACCCTCAAAATTACACAGCAGAATGCGAACAATAAGAGGAAATCATCACATGGAAGGATTTTGGACAACTCCTAGACGAATTTCCGCATTTGCCACTCTACATGACAATAAAAACAGTCAGCGATCAAAGAACACATTAAGGGTATACAAATGGGCATAAAATGTTATAAACAGTATATGGCGTATCATCGAGAATACGACATTATTTTAAACAACTTAGTCACTTCTGTGTGTCTAGAGAAAGCTTTCAGACACTGATGACTTATGATATAAGGCAGTCGTTATACCTGGCACGCCAGCAGTTGATTGAGTGTTCTGTTTGTATTATTTGTGCAATTTTGAATGTACCTCATGTATATTTTTTTAATATGATGTTTAAAATAATGTAGTTTGCCCAATCATATGCCATGTATTGTATATAATACGAGGGCAGTTCAATAAGTAATGCAACACATTTTTTTTCTGAAACAGGGGTTGTTTTATTCAGCATTGAAATACACCAGGTTATTCCCCAATCTTTTAGCTACACAGCACTATGTTTCAACGTAATCTCCATTCAATGCTACGGCCTTACGCCACCTTGAAATGAGGGCCTGTATGCCTGCACGGTACCATTCCACTGGTCGATGTCGGAGCCAACGTCGTACTGCATCAATAACTTCTTCATCATCCGCGTAGTGCCTCCCACGGATTGCGTCCTTCATTGGGCCAAACATATTGAAATCCGACGGTGCGAGATCGGGGCTGTAGGGTGCATGAGGAAGAACAGTCCCTGAAGTTTTGTGAGCTCCTCTTGGGTGCGAAGACTTGTGTGAGGTCTTGCGTTGTCATGAAGAAGGAGAAGTTCGTTCAGATTTTTGTGCCTACGAACACGCTGAAGTCGTTTCTTCAATTTCTAAAGAGTAGCACAATACACTTCAGAGTTGATCGTTTGACCATGGGGAAGGACATCGAACAGAATAACCCCTTCAGCGTCCCAGAACACTGTAACCATGACTTTACCAGCTGAGGGTATGGCTTTAAACTTTTTCTTGGTAGGGGAGTGGGTGTGGCGCCACTCCATTGATTGCCGCTTTGTTTCAGGTTCGAAGTGATGAACCCATGTTTCATCGCCTGTAACAATCTTTGACAAGAAATTGTCACCCTCAGCCACATGACGAGCAAGCAATTCCGCACAGATTGTTCTCCTTTGCTCTTTATGGTGTTCGGTTAGACAACGAGGGACCCAGCGGGAACAAACCATTGAATATCTCAACTGGTGAACAATTGTGACAGCACTACCAACAGAGATGTCAAGTTGAGCACTGAGTTGTTTGATGGTGATCCGTCGATCATCTCGAACGAGTGTGTTCGCACGCTCCGCCATTGCAGGAGTCACAGCTGTGCACGGCCGGCCCGCACGCGGGAGATCAGACAGTCTTGCTTGACCTTGCGGCGATGATGACACACGCTTTGCCCAACGACTCACCGTGCTTTTGGCCACTGCCAGATCACCGTAGACATTCTGCAAGCGCCTATGAATATCTGAGATGCCCTGGTTTTCCGCCAAAACAAACTCGATCACTGCCCGTTGTTTGCAACGCACATCCGTTACAGACGCCATTTTAACAGCTCCGTACAGCGCTGCCACCCGTCGGAAGTCAATGAAACTATACGAGACGAAGCGGGAATGTTTGAAAATATTCCACAAGAAATTTCCGGTTTTTTCAACCAAAATTGGCCGAGAAAAAAAATGTGTTGCATTACTTATTGAACTGCCCTCGTATTTTATGTGCATTTGTATGCCCTTTATGTATTCTTTGGTCGCTGACTGGTTTTACATGTGACAACTAAGTCTGGCACGCCAGCAATATATGTAACGTGCCTATGATGTGCACTACCGAGAGTCTAAAAGTCTTTAGCCGAGTATGAATCTGTGACAACAAATTACTAGCTGCTATCAAATACCATGTGGTTGTAATAAATTTGTGGAATAATGTTTTATGTAAATGTGAGGTGCGTACAGTGTTTGTATTGTATTGAACTGGGCACCTAGACACGACGGAGAGGCTTCGACCCCCCACCCCCCGACACGGGAACGTCTCACACCAGACGAGCGTAAGCCCAATGTTTGCGTGGTAGAGTAACTATGGTGTACGCGTACATGGAGACAGTGTTGGCACAGCAGTCGCCGACATAGTGTAACTGAGGCGCAATAAGAGGAACGAGCCCGCTTTCGCCGAGGCAGATGGAAAACCGCCTTAACAACCATCCACAGACTGGCCGGCACACCGGACCTCGACACTAATCCGCCACGCGGATTCCTGTCGGGGACCGGCACGCCTTCCCGCCTGGAAGTGTAAAGTGTTAGTTATACAAGGTGATATATGCAGTCAGTGTAGTGCCTCTCTATGTTGGTTTTACAGGTACTTGACAATGACAAGTAGTCGAAATTAGTTAATCGTACGATTAAACAAAAGTCACATTTAATGCCTACTACGGACCGTGTTTACGTTTATCCTACCGTTTGGTGGACGACTTCTGGGAGTTATCGTTCGGTCGCTACCGGGCAGTTACTGACAGCCAATGGGCGCTTGTTGCCCTCACGTTGAGTGCTGTCGATTGCATATAATGTCGGTATTTCCATCAGATAGATGATTAACACATATGTGTGGTAGGAACGAGTTGGACATTCTAGAAAGATAGGAGTGACTGTGACGGAGAGTGCGCGCCTTGTACCAGGCAGAGGCAATGTAATGGAGAATATTTAATACAGCTTGCATTTTACTCTGCTGCAGTAAGCTAGAGGAATGCTGACTGCTTTATCAAGCCTCTGCTTCCAGCGATAGCAGGTGTCGGCGGAACATCGGCGTACCGAGTATTACCTGTTTGCTCCCTCGATTTAACGTTCTCTGTATTCTGGCGCTTCCTGTTATGAGCGAGTAATTTCATAGTTGGGTGGTAGTCCATGGACAATATCAAGTGGCGGCAGTGTGTTCCTTCAGCCACCTACCAGGTGCGCCACGCACGTATGGTTTACCATCACAGCTCGACTATCTGCTCTCAGAACTAGTCATGGAATAAAAATAAAGTAGACGTCTGCAAATGTTAAAACCTGAATTAACCCTAACGAATCAGACAGCGGGAAGAGAGTGAAGGAAGAAGACACATCAAAAGTTACTGAAATATCAGAGTTATACAAGCGCAATCACTCTAATAAACGTAAGAAATCCTCCAAGTATTTAACGTGGTGTACAGACGGACCTACTAGTAGGCTTAATAGAATAGCGAGGTGTTTTGCTGCACGATATGCCGGAGAAGCAATGTTTCAGTCAATAGGCCTAAGAGAAACACTTTCATTGTGGATCTTCGGATGGCCCTATAATGTAAGGGGTTGGGGGGAGGAAATGAAGACAGCACAAGAAGAGTTAAGACGCTTGATAGCCTCTTCTGACAAGGCACGTTTCTTCTTCAGGTTGTTATTCTTCTTTCCAACCTTTCTTGTCGGGTCAGCACTGAACCTGCGGTACGCTGTATCAGGTAGTAAACACTGCATCATGTGTGCATAATAACCGTAACGTTGCCCCTGTCCGCTGGTAAGATAAAAATACTACTATCGAACCCGAATGAATCCAAAGCAACTCTCTCAGCTGCTGTCATATCACTCCTGACAACACACAGCATGCTTCTCTGCTAACCTCCTCGACAGCATCACGAGGCAGTTTAAGGTTCGACAGACCTTATAAAAATGAACAACTGCTAAACGTTTGGGCGTCGATGTAATATTGGAACATTTCTCTAGTAAGGGTAAAGCTATAACCTACAAACCTTTCATCGTGAGATTGATCACAGAATGTCGACTGCAGAACTGCATTCCGAGGTAGGAGAAAGTTCAAACTCAGCTGAATGCTAGAAAGTTATAGAAAGGAATTCCTAGTCAGACAACGACCAAGGAGAAGAATCGTCCAGATAGTCGCAAAAAAAAAAAAAAAAAAAAAAAAAAAGAACTTTGCCAAACGTTCCCGCAAGTTCTTTCAACACTTTATAAGGCGAGAGAAATATTTCTCTTTTCCAGTTAAATTCCGGCAGCAGAAAAATTTACCCGCTGAGCTTACAGCCAGCCATGACATTTTCTTCCACCTAGTCTGTTACCTTCATTATTAACCATTTTATAGTCTCCAAATAAAGTGTTGAATGTATGTATAGCACATTATGTAAATAACAACATAAAATTTAAATTATCGCGCACATCAAAAAGTAGTCAAGCGAATTGTAACATGTATTTTGTATCGCAACTCACACATGTAAATTGTACAGCAAATGCTCAAAATGGTTGCCCTGTTTAGTAACGCATTTACGAATTCATTTTTCTACATTTCAGGCCACCTTAGAAGCGCACCGACAAAGATATTTCTAAGCTCTGTTACTACTTTAATCTTTAGTTCGTCCAATGTGTACGACCTGCTTTTACATACTCTTCCTTCAAGACAGCCCACAGGAGGATGTCTTGGGACGTTACATGGGGAGAACGTGGGAGGGGAGCGGGTAAGGGTCATAATGCTGTACAGATGATTCGATTACCAAAAAGTTCACTTATAAATGCATTGTGACACTTGGCACCATACTGCTGCTAGCAGCAATAACGTTCATCTGCCCCAAGATGCGAAATAAAATGCTAAATCATGTCTTGGTTCACTGTAGCTTCAGAAAAAGTAGGGCCCTCTATTCAACAACGCGATGCTCCACTCCACACTCAGATGTTCTGACCATGGATGGTGGTTTCGTTAAAGACATTGGAAGTCGGGTCTGGTGCCTCCTGAATTTGACTCGAGGAGCGCAAGTGTTATGCTCGTTATAAAACATACGTTTGATCATACGAGAGGAGCTAGGGCAATGCTCGTGCTTTTCATAACTGATCGTTGGGTTTAGCCGCTGTACACAACGAAAACACCGTCATAACGCGGACAAGAAACCGGGCGTATTGCAGACTACAGGGGTATTACAAATGATTGAAGCGATTTCACAGCTCTACAATAACTTTATTATTTGAGATATTTTCACAATGCTTTGCACACACATACAAAAACTCAAAAAGTTTCTTTAGGCATTCACAAATGTTCGATATGTGCCCCTTTAGTGATTCGGCAGACATCAAGCCGATAATCAAGTTCCTCCACACTCGGCGCAGCATGTCCCCATCAATGAGTTCGAAAGCATTGTTGATGCGAGCTCGCAGTTCTGGCACGTTTCTTGGTAGAGGAGGTTTAAACACTCATTCTTTCACATCACTATGCGTGAAACTTGCCCGCACGCGTTCAACCGTTTCTTCGCTCACTGCAGGCCGACCCGTTGATTTCCCCTTACAGAGGCATCCAGAAGCTTTAAACTGCGCATACCATCGCCGGATGGAGTTAGCAGTTGGTGGATCTTTGTTGAACTTCGTCCTGAAGTGTCGTTGCACTGTTATGACTGACTGATGTGAGTGCATTTCAAGCACGACATACGCTTTCTCGGCTCCTGTCGCCATTTTGTCTCACTGCGCTCTCGAGCGCTCTGGCGGCAGAAACCTGAAGTGCGGCTTCAGCTGAACAAAACTTTATGAGTTTTTCTACGTATCTGTAGTGTGTCGTGACCATATGTCAATGAATGGAGCTACAGCGAATTTATGAAATCGCTTCAATCATTTGTAATAGCCCTGTATATCTGTTATCTGTGCGTCGCCCAATCATGGAAAGCCAGCCGCTGTGCCCGAGAGGTTCTAGGCGCTTCAGTCCGGAACCGCGCTGCAGGTTCGAATCCTGCCTCGGGCATGGATGTGTGTGATGTCCTTGGGTTAGTTAGGTTTAACTAGTTCTAATTCTAGGGGACTGATGACCTCAGATTTTAAGTCCCATAGTGCTTGGAGCCATTTGAACTAATCATGGAAAAGTCGAACAGTAAGGGTTGTTGAAATCTAAGTCAACACTCATACTGCTATAATGACTGATATAAATCCCAGTAAAGTTCTCTAAAATCCAAATCAAATTACAAAACGACTATCACTGTGGGAGCGTACCAAAAAGTGTGGAAGGCTGTATGGAGAAGCGCAACAAGATCTGCTCACCCGGGCAGCTCGCGAAATTAAAGTTAGCGGTACATCAAAATGGCAGAAATTGTGACCAAACTAAGCAACACAAGTTACACGGCAACGTAAGCAAATAAAGTGCCAGAATACAGATCGCACTGCCGCAACTTACGACTCTCACATTTCTCCAAATCAGTTAGCGTTTGTCAATGATCACCATACGGCGGCCATGGATGACTCCCTCTCAACGGTGGCAGAGACAAATGCTCAGAATCTAACTTCACAGCCCTCTCCTCTCTTTCTTCAAAAACCTCTAATTGGAAGGAAACGACTCAATGCATTTCTGGACGTGACTGATAAAAATATCTCTTATTTCACAGAAAAAGAGAGAAACACGGCAGTAACTTCCCACTCTTGGCATATAAAACGTAAAACACAGGATAGGTGCAAGCCTGGAACAGTCTTTCTTCGACTGAACAGCACACTGACGGGTCCTCTCACTATTATTTGACAGACAAAATTTTGGAAAGTTAGTATCGTTTTCACGCTGGCCTCTTGTTGCCACAGCATCTAGGCCTTTGATTTCTGTCCAGAAGCGGAATATATCAAACTCTTTTTATTCAGGAAGGATGGTTGTGGCGGCATGGCAGTCGTGCCAACAACTGGATCAGGGCAATGCCACTGCCCACAATAGCACTTCCTCGAAAACTGCGCATCTTCGTGCGGGGGTATACCTTTCCAAATGAGATCTGCAGACTGCATTCTGTCGACAACGGGAACCTGAGACCATACCGATACTGAACCGTCCCAGAGTGAATAACGTGAAGATTTTCTCATAAGCACACATTTCCACCTTTTCTCTTAAGCACACATTTTCAGTACCTGTAAAATAATAACAATGAAATAGTGGCAAAGAATGAAACAATGTCACGTAGCAAAATGTGAAAGTAATGCACAATATGTGGATTACCGGTTGACCATCTATTTGGGTTCTGCCTATTCATGTATCCAGTTATGTGTAACACGCCTCATCAGTAAATTTCTATGATTATGTCAATGTTAACAAATGACCTGAGACCTGTGCAGTATGCTAGAACTCTTCAGTTCAGGCACGAAACGAACTTTTGAATCGCACTCTAAGCGCTACCATTCGAAATATGACATTGGGTAGACAGTTTCTTGGAACTCTTTGAAGGCGATCCCACAATTACATCCTGTACCTCAGCCAGTTTTGCGTCCTTAAAAATGTCCTGCAACTGATCCGCATTCTCGGAAATGAGAGATTAATCTCTTAATCTCTTTGTTGTTGATCTGTTGGGCACTGCGGCATCTGGATAATTCGCACAAAACGCTTCTACAATACGTACATAAGAAAGACGACTGTCAAAATGCTGTTTAACGATGAAACTCGTTGCTCCTGGCAAGAAAGACATGTTTATAGACTAATGAAATGCGCAATACTACAAACGTCATATGACGTGTACTCGCCACAATGGTGTCTTCTTTTGTTGTATGTAATACTTGTGGTGTCATGCTCGTACTTTATTAGTGAATCTGTGCATTACGTACTCTAGATAACGGATGTAAAACATGTACAAGTGGCCCAGGGAGGCAGAGAGAACGTGGGAAATATCTGAGAATTACGCGTTAAATGAAAATTAAAGTATACCTATATATTATCATTTGGCCCTCTCGCATTCGGATATACGTTCATCCGGAATCCACAAGACATGCTGCTGCACTATCGTATTATACCCCTCTGCTATACAACAAATTTTGTAATCTATAATTATACACACAGATGGAGTTGTTTTACAAGCCCCTGTGAGGTGCTGCAGTAGTCCTCTTCTCATTCACCAATGAAATTCCACGGATTTTACATTTCTGGCTCTGCGAATGCACACGCTCGCCCCATAGCTTACAATAGCTGTTGAGGTTGTGTTGTGATACTTCCTTATTGCATATAGAGGGATCTGAAAGATTCTTTGCGTAATTGATGCTGTTTTCTTGAGTATTTTAATACCTCTCCAGAAAACAGTTTCCACTTGAGAATGAAAACCGTCGATGTTTATACCATGTTACCTACGTAATTCTATTCTCGTCACTGGCTTGTAATTGTTTGGTTTTTATTCCTAATAATGCTCCTACTACTAACACTTAATCTATGTAGTTGCTGTCGTTTATTTTCTCCATATGTAAGTCTACCAGCGTTTTGAGATCTTGTCAGCTATTTTGTTGTAATTTTGCTCTTGTGTTGGCAGATTATTATCAGGTCATCTGCATAGGCGAAATAGCCTGCGGTACTTCTCATATCGTGAAACTAGTCAGTACTGATTCCCTTCCTACATCCTAGAACTCTGGCCACAAACAGAGTTCTGTAGACAGTCGCTGGTGAAAATTTTCATTATTTTCTTACTGGTACATTCTATTTTCGATTATCTGTGCAATAATCTTGGAGGCTGTTACAGAAACACTGGCAGTGACAGAAACTTGAAATTCTTCGTTGGAGTAAAAGCGTTCAGAGTCACGCCACTTTTTCACGTGCCTGAAGACATGCAGATCACTCTGAGTCAAGTCTAGGCCGTAAGGTAAACGTTCAGAAACGTGCCATCTGTGCTGACTAAACAAGCGTAACGTTTGCCGGGAATAGCGTTAACGAGCACTGTCGTGTTATTTTGAATGCCTCTTATTTCGCAGTATGTTACAATAGGCTTTAGAACCGACAGTATTTTGACGTTCCATAAGAAAAATTTCATATCCGTACCTAAAAACCGCTAGCCATAGCCTTCTAACCTTTCTTGCTGACAAAGCTGGTATGTTTTTCCATTTGTTGGAAGAAGCGATATGACACCACACCACTAACTGTTTTCTTTGCACATTAGCATACGGAAAGCGCGTATCTTCTCCAATCTCGCACTCAGCCCTTGAGAAGCAAACTGAGGAGCTACATGATTGAGAAGAAGCGGCTCCGGTCTCGTAATCTGGCAAAACGGCCGGGAGAGCGGTGTGCTGACCACATGTCCCCCCCCCCCCACCCCCACCCCACCCATTTCCTCATTCAGAGACGCCTCTGGGCTGAGGATGACACGGCGGCTGGTCGGTACCCTCTGGCCTCCCAAGGCCTGTTGGGAAGGAGAGAGAGTTTTCGCCAACCTCGGATCTTTTCAGTAAGCATTTCCTTCCTCATCGTAACGGAAAAGCAAGTCCATAGATGAAATCAGCCAGGCGGTGTGGTCGAGCCGTTCTAGTGGCTTCAGTCCGGAACCGCTCTGCTGCTACGGTCGCAGGTTCGAATCCTGCCTCGGGCATGGATGTGTGTGATGTCTTCAGGTTAGTTAGTTTTAAGTAGTTCTAAGTCTAGTGGACTGACGACCTCACATGTTACGTCCCATAGTGCTTAGAGCCATTTGAACCATTTAGGCGAAATCAGAGATAGAAGTTCGTGGTTGTCAGAAAGGAGTTTTTGAGCCTAACGAGTATAGAAATTGTTGCAAACCCCCTAATTGTTTAGTCATAAATCCCACACAAAACACTCATCGAAGATGTCGAAAGATTTTCAGCGACTGAGATACGGTGAATCACTGCGTTTTCAAGAATTTTGCAAACAGTTTTCTTACCACTTCGTTGCTAAATACAAACGTACGGCCATTTCCGTAATTTGCAATAACATTCGTCTGTACACTCTCAAAGACACTGAAGCGCCAAATAAATTGGTATAGGCATGCACATTCAAGTACAGAGATATGTAAACAGGCGGAATACGCCGCTGCTGTCGACAGTGCCTATATAAGACAACGAGTGTTTGGCGCAATTGTTATATCTGTTAATACTGCTACAGTGGCAAGTTATCAACATGTAAGTGAGTTTGAACGAGGTGTGGTGGGTGGCGCACGAGGGATGGGACACAGCATTTCCGAGGTAGAGACGAAGTGGGTATTTTCTCGTACGAGGATTTCACGAGTGTACCTTGAATAGCATGTAACCGGTAAAACATCAAATCTCCGACATCGCTGCGGCCGGAAAAAGATTCTGCAAAAACGGAACCAACAACGCGTGAAGAGAATTGTTCAACGCGACATAAATGCAACCTTCCACAAAACGCTGCAGATATCAGTGCTGTGCAGTCAAAAAATGTCAGCGTGCGAACCATTCAGCGAAACATCGTCTGCATGGGCTTTCAGAGCCGAAGACCAACGAGTGTACCCTTGATGACTGCACGACATGAAACTTTACGCCTCGCCTGTGGCCGTCAACACCGACAGTGGATTGTTGATGACTGGAAACATGTTGCCTGGTCGGACGAGTATCGTTTCAAATTGTATCGAGTGGACGGTCATGTACGGGTATGGAGAAAACCTCGTGAATCCGTGGATCCTGCATGTCAGCAGGAGGCTCTTCAAGCTGGTGAAGGCTCTGTAATGGTGTGGGGCGCGTGCAGTTGGAGTGATATGGGACCTACGATACGGCTAGACACGACTCTGACAGGCAACATGTACGTAAGCATCGTGTCTCATCACCTGCATCTATTCCTGTCCATTGTGCATTCCGACGAACTTGGGCAATTCCAGCAGGACGATGCGACACCCCCACACGTCCAGAATTGCTACAGAGTGGCTCTAGGAACTGTCCGCTGAGTTTAAGCACTTCCTCTGGCCATCCACAGACATGAACATTATTGAGAATATCTGGGATGCCTTGCAACGTGCTGTTCAGAAGAGATCTCCACTCGTAGTACTCTTATGGATTTATGGTCAGCCCTTCAGGATTCATGATGTGAATACCCTCCAGCACTACTTCATACTTCGAGTCCACGCCACGTCGTGTTGCGGTACTTTCGCGTATTCGCAGGGACATCCACGATATTAGGCAGGTTTAGTAGCCCTCTACGAATTCCTCTCCTGCCCCAACCTTTTCGCCTCATAGTAGCTCTTGCGCCCGATTTCCTTAAATATTTCTTGGAAGTAGCCCAATCTCTCTCTTCCCCTACAGTTTTTAGTCTTTTAGCTCACTCTAGTACTACAAATGTTATTCCCTGATATCTTAACACATGTCCTATCATCCTGTCCCTTCTTCTTTTAAGTGTTTTCCAAGTGTTCTTTTCTTTGCCGAATCGGCGGATAACGTCCTCACTCCTTACCCTATCAGTCCACCAAGTTTTCAACAGTCTTGAGTAGCTCCACATCTCAAATACCGCCTACTTCGTGAATAACACTTTTGATGTCGAGCTTCTCGCTATTCTCATTTCTTCTACTTCTCATTTCTTTCGACTTTCTTCTCTTTACTCTCAGTCCTTATCTGTACTCATTAGACTGTTCATTATACTCAACAGATATTTTAATTCATCTTCACCCTCAGTGGAGACAGCAGTGTCATCAGCGAAATTTATCATCGATATCCTTTCACCATGAATTTCAATCCCACTCTTGAGCCTTTCCTTTAATCGTGCCATTGTTTCTTCTTTTGTATATTTTGAAGAGTAGGGGAAAGACTACATACCCGCCTTACACCCTTTTTAATACGAGCACTCTGTTCGTGTCGTTCCACCCTTACTGTTTCCACCTGGTTCTTGTTATTGCACTTATATATTTCCAGTAGTTTCCAATACCTCACTCGTATTGTCCTCAGAAATTCGAACATCTTTTTTCATTTAATATTGTCAAACACTTTTTTCAAGCAGACGTTTTGTATGAACGTTTCTTAATTTTTCTTCAGTCTTCCATCTATTACCAACCAAAACTGCGGGACTGTCTGTCTGGTGACTTTACCTTTCCTAAAGGCAAACTGATTGTCATTTAACAGATACTCAATTTTCTTGTCCATTCTTCTGTGTATTATTCTTGTCAGCAACTTGGATTACTGAGATGTTAAGTTGATTGTGCAATGATGTATCGCTCTTAGAAGCTACTACTATCTTCGGAATTGTGCCTGTGACATTTTTTCGAAATTCGGTAGACTCTCACATTCTGCGTATCAACTTGAATAGCCGTTAGGGTTGCCACTCCACCAAGTTATTTTAGAAACTCCGCTTCTGCCTTTTAAGCTCTTACCATAATACTGAAATCCCTATCTCCTCCGTGTGTGTGTGTGTGTGTGTGTGTGTGTGTGTGTGTGTGTGTGTGTGTGTGGTCTTCAGTCCTGAGACTGGTTTGATGCAGCTCTCCATGCGACTCTATCCTGTGCAAGCGTCTTCATCTCCCAGTACTTACTGCAACCTACGTCCTTCTGAATCTGCTTAGTGCATTCATCTCTTGGTCTCCCTCTATGATTTTTACCCTCCACACTGCCCTCCAATGCTAAATTTGTGATCCCTTGATGCCTCAGAATATGTCCTATCAACCGGTCCCTTCTACTTGTCAAGTTGTGCCACAAACTCCTCTTCTCCCCAATTCTATTCAATACTTCCTCATTAGTTATGGGATCTACCCACCTAATCTTCAGCATTCTTCTGTAGCACCAAATTTCGAAAGCTTCTATTCTCTTCTTGTCCAGACTATTTATCGTCCATGTTTCACTTTCATACATGGCTACACTCCATACAAATACTTTCAGAAACGACTTCCTGACTCCTCCGTATCAACTCTAATTCCTCCTTCTGTAATTCCCCTCCATTGTATAGTTCTTAAAAGTACTCTTTCCACCTATCCAGTCTTACCTGTCCCACTGTACTTTTAATGTTACCAAGTTTGCTTATCCTTTCACCGAAGGTTGTTTTGGTTTTTCTGTATGCTGAATCTGTCCTTCCAACGATCACTTCTTTTTGAATTTTTTCACAAATTTTATCCTGCCTTTCTGCATTTACTTACCTCCACCTCCTATTTATTTCATTCGTAAGTGATTTATATTCCTGTATTCCTGTCTTCCCTTGAACGTTTTTTGCTTCCTTCTTTCTCCTGTTACACAAGAGCTCTTCCTTTGTGCGTCCGTCACCTGTGATTGCTCTTTCTAGAGACGCCCATCCCTCTCCAACTGAACTGCCTGCTGTGGTATTCCGTATCGCAGAATCCACATCTTTAGTAAACTTCAAACTCGTTTCATCATTCCTCAGTGCTTTACTGCCTCACTCCCTACCACGATGGTTCTTCCGGACTATTCTCAAACTTCGATTTAGTTTTCATAGTTACTAAACTCTGATCTTAGTCTATATCTGCTCCTGTGTAGCCTTACAATCCAGTATCAGACTTCGGGATTTCTGTTTGGCCATGATGTAACCCTACTGGTTTCCTTTAGTATCTCCGGGCCTTTTCCAAGAATACATCCTCTTCTTGTGGTACTGGAACCGAGTAATCGTTGTTACTACATAACATTTCTTTACGGAACTGAATTAGTCTTTGTTCCCTCTCATTCCTACTACCAAGCACATATCCTCTCGTAATGCTTTCTTCTATTACTTCCCGTGAAACCGCATTGCAATCCCCCATGACTATTAGGATATATCGAGTCGCCCGTTCAGTACCATACAATTTCTCGATCTCTTCATTTTATGCTTGTGATAGCGGCAAGTGTACCTGAACTGCTGTTGTCGGCATTGGTTTGCTGTCACTGACTCTTCACAGCAACTCACTCTCTGCCACACCTTCCTAGTCATAAGGCATCCTATTCCCATTATACCATTTTCTGCTGCTGTTGATGTTATCCTGTATTCTTCTGACCATAGATCTTTATTTACTTTCTATTTTACTTCAGTGACCCACACTATACCTAGGTTGTGCCTTTGCATTTTCCTTTACAGATTTTATGGCATCTCTTCAAACTTCTGACACTTCTCGTTCCTTCTCGTAGAGTGTTACCCTTTCGTTGGTTGTCCCATGTTTTTCTCATGGTTATCTCCCATTTGACAGTTCCCAGCCGGAGATCCGAGTGGGCGACTGATACAGAATCTTCCATCAGTGGAGAAATTATCACCACTCTTTTTGCTGCTGCACCTCTAAGAGGACCTCCAACCTTTTTGACAAGGCCTTTGGCAGGACGAGGATGACTTCTTACGGCGTCAGTCGCCGTCCGACATTGCTTATGATTTTTACTCACAATTTAATCAGTGACTGGGTTGAAACACGGGACCCACTACATTCCGATTATTAGTCAATGATGTTCCAAATAAACCTTACTACTTCTGTTATCATTATGATTCATCCATGGACGATTACACAAACCCGCTCCATTAGCATACAAAATTTTTAGACATTAGGACTGTATACAGCACAAATTTTGCGGTGAAAGTCAACCGATAAATATTTTTATTGACTATTAATAGCCTTAAAGAAAGTATTTCACATCTGACTGCAATGAAATTGCTCATTTAGAGCCGCTGCTGTACTATCTGTTACTATCGCTGCTCTAAGCGCGCTGTACTGCGTGAGTCAGTCGTCGACTGCTTCTCATGCTACGGGGTATATCAAAAGGTAGTCCTTGTATTTTGCTTGTTTTGAGCCATTAGTCTTCTGCTTGGTTTGATGTGGCTCGCTACGAATACCTCTCCTGCACGAATCTTCTCATCTTAGAGTAGCACTTGCAACCTACGTCCTGGATTATTTGCTGGAGTATTCTATCTTCCCTACAGATTTTACCCCCTAACGGCTCCTTCTAGTACCGTGGAAGCTACACGATGTCTTAACAAATGATCATCGTGTCCCTTCTTCTTATCCATGTTCGCCATATATCCCTTTTCTTACCGAACCTCCGGAGAAGCTCCTCTTTCTGTACCTTGCCAGGGCACCTATTTTTTAACACTTTTCTATGGCATCATATTCTTCACTTTCACTGAGGACAGCAATGTCATCAACGAATTTTATCGCTGATGGCCTTTCCCTTTAAATTTTACTCTCAGTCTCGAGGAGTGAAAGACTACATTCCTGTCTTACATCTTCTTTAAGCCGAGAATTTCATTCTTGGTCTTCCACTCTTATCGTTCCTCTTAGTTCTTGTACGTGTGGTATATCAGTCGTCTTTTCCTATGGATTATCCGTATTTCTCTCATAATTTGGAACATCTTTCACGATTTTATTTCTTCAGAATTGTGACTGTGATGTTTTTCATTAAGTCTGATAGTATATCTCCAGTCTCAAGCATTCTACGCACCAACGTAAATGGTATTTTTGTTGCCTCTTCTCCCAATGATTGTAGAAATTTCGATGGAATTTTATCTATCCCTTCTATCTTATTTGATCATAGGTCGCACAAAGCTCTTTTAAATTATAAAACTGTATCGCCTTTAACGGAATGGACAGTGTCTTGAAATGAGGGTATAAGATGAACATCAACAAAAGCAAAACGAACATAATGGAATGTAGTCGAATTAAGACGGGTGATGCTGAGGGAATTAGATTAGGAAATGAGACACTTAAAGTAGTAAAGGAGTTTTCATATTTGGGGAGCAAAATAACTGATGATGGTCCAAGTAGAGAGGATATAAAATGTAGACTGGCAATGGCAAGGAAGGCCTTTCTGAAGAAGAAAAATTTGTTAACATCGAGTATAGATTTAAATGTCAGGAAGTCGTTTCTGAAAGTATTTGTATGGAGTGTAG
The DNA here is from genome assembly GCF_021461395.2 of Schistocerca americana. NCBI lineage: Eukaryota > Metazoa > Arthropoda > Insecta > Orthoptera > Acrididae > Schistocerca > Schistocerca americana. The sequence goes on from NC_060122.1 coordinate 674,607,860, forward strand.
CCATGTATGGAAGTGAAACCTGGACGATAAATAGTTTAGACAGGAAGAGAATAGAAGCTTTCGAAATGTGGTACTACAGAAGAATGCTGAAGATTAGATGAGTAGATCGCATAACTAATGAGGAGGTATTGAATAGAATTGGGGAGAAGAGGAGCTTGTGGCACAACGTGACTAGAAGAAGGGATCGGTTGGTAGGACATGTTCTGAGACATCGAGGGATCACCAATTTAGTATTGGAGGGCAGCGTGGAGGGTAAAATCGTAGAACGAGACCAAGAGATGAATACACTAAGCAGATTCAGAAGGATGTAGGCTGCGGTAGGTACTGGGAGATGAAGAAGCTTGCACAGGATAGCGTAGCATGGAGAGCTGCATCAAACCAGTCTCAGGACTGAAGACCACAACAACAACAACATCGCCTACCTCTTACATGTCGACTCTTGATTCTTCTTCTACCACATCATCAAGCAAGTCTTGCCTCTCGGAGAGACCTTCAGTATACTCTTAGCACCTGTCTGCTCTTTCCTTTGCATTTCACGGGGGATATCAATTGTATTCTTAATGTGATCCCACTTGCTTTCAGTTTCACTGAACTTTATTTTGACTTTTGTATACACTGAGTCATTACTTATGACAACCATTTCTTTTTCGATTTCTTCACGTTTTTCCTGGAGCAGTTTCGCTTTATCTTTCCTACTCTTTCTATTCATTTCATTCCTAAGGGATCTGTATTCCTAAATTTTTTTACTTCCTTCTTTTTGCGATCAACTGAGATATTTCGGTTACTTACTGTTTCTTTGCAATTGCCTTCCTGGTCCCCATGTTTTCTTCACAAATTCTGTGATTGCCCTCAATAGAGACGCCCATTCCTCTTTAGCTAAACTGCCTACTGAGATATACCTTATTGCAGTAATTATAGCCTCAGGGAATTTCAGGCGTATATCTTCATTCCTTAGTACTTCCGTATTCCACTTCTATGCGCTCTGATTTTCCTGAGTAGTGTCTTAAACTTCAGCCTCTTCCTCATCATTATTAAATTATGATCTGAGTCTATATCTGATCCTGGGTACATATTTCAATCCAGTATCTGATTTCGGAATGTCTGCTTGACCATGATGTAGTCTTACTGGTAATTTCCTGTATCTCCCAACCTTTTCCAAATAAACTTCCTGATATGGTCATTCTTAAACAGAGTATTCGCTATTACCATCTGACATTTATTGCAGATCTTAGTTGGTCTCTCTCCTCTCTCATTCCTACTACCAGGTCCATATTCTTCCGTAATTCTTTCTTCTAATCCTTTCTTCTACCTGACATTTGTTGTTGTGGACTTTTAAGTTCCGTTTGAAATTGTCCACATTAAACATTTCCCTTTTTGGAGTGAATAAACCCCTAACGAAAATAATTTTGTCACTTGATCACATTGCTCTTACGTATGGTTCATTACAGACACGCATACTTTAAACAATGGATATTATTTGGCATTTGACATGATTTACTATTGATCTTTCTCATTGCTGACCATAAGTTTGGATCCCAGAAGCAGCATCTGGATTTCATTTAATGAGCTGGATTTATATACAAAAATCAAGAGTTCAGTCATGAATCTAAACCAATTAGTCCTTACGACCTAGTAATGTAACGTTGTCACAAAACATTTAGTGAGGATAACGCAGCTGCTACTTCCCTGTTGTTCTCGAGGCGTACTCGCGGTTTGTGACCTGAAAATAATTTACTAAACCGAAATAAAACTCTGTGCTATTTGAATAACCTATGTGAGAGCAGAAGTGGTTCTGACTGAACTAATGATTAAATTACAGATACGAGATAATATCTCTCGTTACTCCAACATGGGGCATTGGCGCGAGGATTCATGATTGCTCAGTTACCTTGTCACATAAAAAAATGAAGGAAAGTTAGTAAGTATCCGCAATTTTGCTCTACTTGTTGACCTTACGGCTTTGTGTGCTCACCAGCCGGTATATGGCACCTTTGCTTTCGCCTGTCGTAGGTTGCAATATTATCACATCAGTCCACTTTGGGCTCTTGCGACTTAAAAATGGCTGCACTACTCTCTGTATGCACCATACAACAACAGAATTCCGTAATGCTGTCGTTTTATTTTTTTTTTCTGATTTGAGGGCGTCCCAGGACTGGAAATTCATAGAAAACTTTCAGTACAGTTGGGTACATTCTTTTACAACAGGGAAGTGTTTATCAGTGGACTGCATAGTTCAAAAATAGTCGAAAAAGCGTGCCGGATGAGGAAAGAGCGGGCCGTCCAGCCACAGTCATGACCGAATGCCGTCCTTTGATTCTGAATTACAGACGAGTGACTTTTGATGACTTGGTAAACAATATACAGATTAGTAACGCTTCTGCATATGAAATCACTCATAGCAGGCTCGACTTTCACAAAGTCTGTGCCGAGCGGTTCTAGGTGCTTCAATCTGGAACCACGCGGCCGCTACGGTCGCAGGTTCGAATCCTGCCTCGGGCATCGATGTGTGTGATGTCCTTAGGTTAGTTAGGTTTAAGTAGTTCTAATTTCTAGGGGACTGATGACCTGAGCTGTTAAGTCCCATAGAGCTCAGAGCCATTTTGAACAAAGTCTGTACGAGATGAATTCCAGCACAAGTCGACGAAGAGTGAAAATGTGTGAGCACTTGCTCGCCGGTATGTTAACGAAGTTAACGCGGTTCTGAAACGAACCATCGATGGGGCTGCTCCATTTAAAGATGCTTTAAGAGGTTGTTGATTCAGCTCCGATCAACACGTGAAGAAAGCGCCACATACGTGGCTTGCTTCGCAACCAAACACTTTTTAGATATTATCGGAAAGCATGCGCAGCGGTGGACCAAGTCATAGTCAAAAACGATATCAATAACAACTGTGCACACTCGTAGTAGCAAATTATGAAAAATGATTGCAGTGCCTCATTTAATTAAATTGGTGAGGGAATGAAATTTTAATAAAGATGTGAGATAACTTTGCAGTTATTAGTGGACCCGGAGAGCACGAAGGCGTTACGCATACCAATAAAATTAACGTTACATTACTCACGTGGTGTGCTAAACACAGTCATAAAAAGACGTTCTCCGTAACAGGTATATCATGTCAAGATTCTTTATCAGTTCATCTTCATTTATCTAAAGAAAAGCTGGCTTCACAAATTGTTGGGAGGCGGTTGACAGGTTCTCACGTAAGGAAACGGATTCTGAGGCAGCCCATTTTTTACTGTCAAGTTGCAACAGAAAAACTTTCGTCAAGCCACAAGGATTCTTTATTCCTCAAGTGCCTACGTGAGCTGAAACAAGTATCTGTTCAGCATGAACGTAACTTTTTGCTTTCTGTACTTCCAATACTGTGTATTGCACCCCCCCCCCCCCCCCGCCACCCACAATAAATACAATTTGGTGCATCCAGATAATAGTAGCCATGCCAACTCAGTTTCAACCTAACAAACTGTTTATGCGTATTTGTACATCATACCCCCCAGCCCCCCATGACCATGGACCATGCCGTTGGTGGGGAGGCTTGCGTGCCTCAGCAACACCGATAGCCGTACCATAGGTGCAACACCAACGGAGGGGTATCTGCTGAGAGGCCAGACAAACGTATGGTTCCTGAAGAGGGGCAGCAGCCTTTTCAGTAGTTGCAGGGGCAACAATCTGGATGGTTGACTGATCTGGCCCTGTAACACTAACCACGCAGGCGTTGCTGTGCTGGTACTGCGGAAGGCTGAAAGCAAGGGGAAACTACAGCCGTAATTTTTCCCTAGGCCATGCAGGTTTACTGTATGATTAAATGATGATGGCGTCCTCTTGGGTAAAATATTCCGGAGGTAAAATAGTCCCCCATTCGGATCTCCGGGCGGGGACTACTCAGGAGGACGTCGTTATCAGGAGAACAGGTGAAATACCCTCAGACTTCAAGAACAATATACTAATTCCAATCCCAAAGAAAGCCGGTGTTGCCAGATGTGAAAATTAGCGAACTATCAGTTTAATAAGTCATGGTTGCAAAACACTAACACGAATTCTTTACAGACGAATGGAAAAACTGGTAGAAGGTGACCTCGGGAAGATCAGTTTGGATTCCGTAGAAATGTTGGAACACGTGAGGCAATACTGACCCTACGACGTATCTTAGAAGATGGATCAGGGAAAGGCAAACCTACGTTTCTAGCATTTGTAGACTTAGAGAAAGCTTTTGAAAATGTTGACTGGAATACACTCTTTTAAATTCTGAAGGTGGCAGGGATAAAATACAGGGAGCGAAAGGCTATTTATAATTTGTACAGAAACCTGGTGGCAGTTACGAGAGTCGAGGGGCATGAAAGGTAAACAGTGGTTGGGAAGGGAGTAAGACAGGGTTGTAGCCTATTCACGATGTTACACAATCTGTATATTGAGCAAGCAGTAAAGGAAACAAAAGAAAAATTCGGAGCAGGTATTAAAATCGATGGAGAAGAAATAAAAAGTCTGAGGCTCGTCGATGACATTGTAATTCTGCCAGGGACAGCAAAGGACTTGGAAGAGCAGTTGAATGGAATGGACAGTGTATTGAAAGTAGGATATAAGATGAACATCAACAAAAGCAAAACGAGGCTAATGAAATGTAATCTAATTAAGTCGGGTGATGCTGAGGGAAGTAGATTAGGAAATGAGACGCTTAAAGCAGTGAATGGGTTTCGCCATTTGGGGAGCAAAATAACTGATGATGGTAGAAGTAGAGAGGATATAAAATGTAGACTGGCAATGGCAAGGAAAGCGTTTCTGAAGAAGAGAAATTTGTTAACATCGAGTATAGATTTAAGTGTCAGGAAGTCGTTCCTGAAAGTATTTGTATGGAGCGTAGGCATGTATGGAAATGAAACATGGACGGTAAATGTTTTGGACAAGAGGAAAATAGAAGCTTTCGAAATGTGATGCTACAGAAAAATGCTGAAGATTAGATGGATAGATCACTTAACTAATGAGGAAGTATTGAATAGAATTGGCGAGAAGAGAAATTTGTTGCACACCTTGAATATAAGAAGGGATCGGTTGGTAGAACATGTTCTGAGGCATCAAGGGATCACGAATTTAGTATTGGAGGGCAGCGTGGAGGGTAAAAATCGTCGAGGGAGATCAAGAGATGAATACACTAAGCAGATTCAGAAGGATATAGGTGTAAGTAGGTACTGGGAGACGAAGAAGCTTGCACATGATAGAGTAGCATGGAGAGCTACATCAAACCAGTCTCTGGACTGAAGACCACAACAACAACAACAACAACAACAACAACATGATGCCAGGAAAATGTTTTCGATATTCCTCTCAGTTCGCAGAAAGGAAGATTGGGTTTATTATTCCGTCTACATGAAGTCATTAGAGGGAGCACAAGCTCCGATTATGTCAAGAATGGGGAAGGAAATCGGCCATGTCCTTTCAAAGGAACGATCCGGCATTTACCTGGAGCGATTTAAGGAAATCACAGAAAATCTAAATCAAGACGGCCGGACACGGATTTGAACCGTCGTCTTCACAACTGCGAGTCCAGTGTGTTAACCACTGCACCACCTTCCTGAAACATTCAGGGTCGTTACATCGACTACAGGCATGTGCTCGCCTCTCCAAAGGAGTTTGGGTTGCGAAGAGAGAACTTTAAATTCTTATCGTTCGCTTCCTGGCTACCATTCCTTGCTGACTGAATTTCGAAGACGAACGTGTCGCTTGAAGTGCAGGGTTATACTGTATTTCAGGGACCATATTCTGAACAGCTCATTTTTAATTTTGTTCATTTGTTCTTCTAGTATATTTGAGTTTTTGGTGTTATTTCTCTTTTTGAGTTGAAAGTGCGAGCTGACCAGATGAGGAACTCACACTTCTTCTTTCAGTCTTCATAACGATTTCAGTCAAAGTATCATATAATAAACTGCAATCTTTCATGTTAATTTTCTGTGTTTTAGTTTTTAAGAGTAAAATTGCACTAAGATTTCATGTGTTTTTAATTTTAATAAAAATTTGATTATTGTACAATCGACTTCCTTAATTTTCTGAATCCTACTTCATGAAACGTCCCCCATGATCATCTGGCCTTTATGAACCAATGTGACCAGGAGTACACTGAGCTAATGTTTCAATGTGATGATATTTTTATTGCGTGCAGTGAACAAATAATGAGTGCAATTGTACTTAATATGCAAATTCCTTAAACCAGTTGACGGATGAATGGCATTCGCACGTTTTATAACAGAGCTTAAACCTTTTGGTGAATGAAATAGTGACTTGGTAAAACTGATTACTAATAAAATGCAGCATGTAAACAGAACGTAATCTACCCCACATAAATCGTAACCACAAGTATCATTCTGATTTCCATGCGACATCAGAAATGTCACTGTTTCAATATGGGTCGTCAAGCAAGTTGTAGATAAATATTATCTTGCGTTCCAGGGCAGACGCAAGGAGAACAGCCGTTTATAGCTCTAATTATAACTTCGCCAATAAAAATCCTAGCAGCTTTCATACAAAGCTCTATCTCTTTCATTAGCACACCACATAACACACAAGCAGAACGACACCTTCACTCGAGAACAGTCTTAAACAGAAGAGACGTAAGTTGTCAGATACAGCACAACTGTCATAATGCAGGTTCCAAATCGCAATCTGCGACGTATTAATTTTTTTTCTTGCCGTAAATAATAGTTCCTGTCAATTACAACACAATGTTTTACACGTGTACTGTCAAGTTATTGGTTTAACTCTGAGTTAAATAATATTTACTTTACAGACTTACCAGAATAACGTTTACAAAGTGTGATGTATTCTTGTCACTTTTTCTTGTACTTTCCTTGACACTTTTTTGTCCTGAACTTAAATTCTTGTCCACGGCTGCTTACGTTTTACGCAGATTTTCTGTAATGCTTACCTAGTAAAAGTTGTCTGTTTAACCAGCTGTGCTAAAAGCACCGTAGTGTTCTTACTATTTTAAAATAATAAGCTATGCTGCAGAAATAGCATAGCAGTAAGATAGTCAACATGTGGCACTGTAACATACAATATATTTTTCCTAATGTGGAGAGGGTACGAATGAGATTATTTTCTAGTACTTACTCTACACCTTAAGGTGTGAAATAAGACAATGGTGAAAAAGAAAATTTAAACTGAATTTGAACACTCTTTTCCACATTTTTGCAGTAAATGCTCTAAATTTTTGCCAGCTACTTCGTTACAAAGTTGATACAGCAGCAGTTCTGGCAGATAATCCCACACTGTAAAACACACCGACACACGTTCGCTTACCGCACAAATTTCGTCGTGCTCGTCGCTGAATAGCTGTCGTTTTTATGGCTGTAGCGCCACAACCATGCAGTTCGGACCTATGGTTACCTGTAAAATTTTTCTCTGATCAAAGGCTGCAATACATTTTGCTTCTTCGTTTTACCACAACTGGACATAGTTATCAGAAGTGGGTTATCCGTGGTCCTTATCTGCAGAAAATACACTTACTTATCGTCTGTCGATCACTGTTTTTATTATCTGAAGCTGACTGGTTTCTAGTGTCGCCCATATTCATATCATTTCTCATATTTACAGAATAAACGGTCTTAACCGAACATTACCACTGTGACTGTGACATATGACAAACATGGTGTTCCTTTAAAACTGGCTACTCTGTAACTACGAGAAATGATCGTAAGATGGGAAACACTGCCCACACTGGACAGTTTGAGATACTGAAAATAGTAATCAGCAGACTATAAATAAATACGGAACGGACACACTTTGCGAAAAATGGCGTAAACACTGTTTTTAACTTCAAGACGCCAATGCATCTTACATTAACTGCCTAGCTAATTAAGATGTGGAGACCATTTATAGCTCAAATTGGGCACATGTATTAACCCGCTATGAATCACATCACAGTGTCAGACGCTATCATACAGCAATGGAAGGCCTACCACAAAATAAAAACACTACGACCTCGATTATGGGACACACAATTTACGCAGTAGTGTCCCTAAAATTTCTGACAAATTGGAACACGGTAAGAAACAAACAGGGAAGAAATAGTGACACCTCTGCAAAATTTCCTGAAAGTACCATTCCAAAGAGCGTATGGTGATATGGGACTATAATTTATTTGTTCTATCTTTTCTTTTATGTCTTCTTTTCTATTCATTTAATGTGATTTCGTGATTTACCGTGCTGTCCGAAGTCGTTATTTACTTTTCTATGCTCCATAAGCTGATATTTCTTGTTATATAACACTTTACTAGAAGAGCACTAACAGAAGTACAGGCTTAGGTGACTTTGTCTCAAGAGAGTTCTGGACTTACTTGGTGTGGTGCAGATTCCAATACACGCCTCGAGTGTTCGGGATAAACGGCATGTCTACTGAATTGCACTGCCTAAGACTGGGACTGTAGAACAGTTGGAAGAAACTTCTATTTCCGTTATGTAAGGGCGTTTTATGTTAAAACAGGATTTAACCCCAGAGGTTCACATTTACTTCGAGTGTCAGAGAGGTTGTCTGCTGCCAGGTTATGTTAACTTAGAAGACGATTAATTAGTTGTAAACAAAAAAAAGTTATCGATGAAGTACTTCGAGAACGATTATTTTTCTACAGCAACCAGTGAATATACACTACGTGATCAAAAGGATGCGAACCCCCAAAAACATACATTTTTCATATTAGGCGCATTGTGCTGCCACATACTGCCATGTACTCCATATCAGAGACCTCAGTAGTCATTAGACATCGTGAGAGAGCAGAATGGGTGGCTCCGCGGAACTCACGGACTTCGAACGTGATCAGGTGATTGGGTGTCACTTGTGTCATACATCTGTACGTGAGATTTCCACACTCCTAAACAGCCGTAGCTCCACTGTTTCCGATGTTATAGTGGAAAATGAAGGGGCACGTACAGCACAAAAGTGTACAGGCCGACCTCGTCTGTTGACTGACAGACACCGATAACAGTTGAAGAGGGTCGTAATGTTTAATAGGCAGACATCTATCCAGACCACCACACAGGAATTCCAAACTGCATCAGGGTCCACTGCAAGTACTATGACAGTTAGGCGGGAGGTGAGAAATTATGGATTTCTTCCTCCAACGGTTCCTCATTAGCCACACATCACACCGGTAAATGCCAAACGATGTCTCCCTTGTTGTAAGGAGATTAAGCATTGGACAGTTGAACACTGGGAAAACGTTGTGTGGAGTGACGAATCACGGTACCTAATGCGGCGATCCGATGTCAGGGTGTGGGTAGGGCGAATGACCGGTGAACGTCCTCTGCCAGCGTGTGTAGTGACAACAGTAAAATTCGGAGGCGATGGTGTTATGGTGTGGCCGTGTTTTTCATGGAGGAGGCTTGCATCCCTTGTTGTTTTGCGGGGCACTATCACAGCACGGGCTTACATTGATGTTTTAAGCACCTCTTTGCATCCCATTGTTGACGAGCAATTCGGGTATGGCGACTGCATCTTTCAACACGATCGAGCACCTATCATAATGCACGGCTTGTCGTGGAGTGGTTGCACGACTATAACATTCCTGTAATGGACTGGCCTGCACAGAATCCTGACCTAAATTCTATAAAAACCTCTGGATGTTTTGGAACGCCGACTTCGTGAGAGGCCTCACCGACCGACATCGATACCTCTCCTCAGTCCAGCACTCAGTGAAGTATAGGCTACCATTCCCCAAGAAACCTTCCAGTACGTGACTGAACGTATGCCTGCGAGAGTGGAAGCTGTCTTCAAGGCTAGTTTGGGCCAACACCATACTGAATTCCAGCATTACCGATGGAGGGCGCCACGAACTTTTAAGTCATTTTCAGCCAGGTGTCTGGCTACTTTTCATCACATAGTGTATTTTTTGTGTGACACTCAAGTAAGGTCGCAGGCTTCAAACTCTTATGACGGACTGCCAATTCGTCTATCTGCTGCGAATTGTGTTTCGTTCTTCGTTCTTTATCTGGCTTTAAGAAGACCAGTGCGTCAAACTATTTGTTTATAAAATTTATCTTATGAATAAATATACTTCGTATTTTGTTATATGGCACGAAGTGTGAGTTCACCACAAGGAGTTTTCGTCACGAGACATGGGCTATGAGGAACAGATACAGTTTCATTTCATACCATTTATTTCCTGATTTCGTTCTTTATTGCCGTAAAAGTGAGAAGATTATGAATTACCCTTTGTCGGAACGTGACATCTACTTTTAAATTTAACTAAAGCAATGAATAGAATGAAAAACCAGTCCAAGCTGCAAATATTTTATTTTTCATTCGATGTCTGCTTTCGGACGGAGACACATTTTCAAATCAACATAACAAAGTGGAAATTGGCATTTCCGAAGACGTCCAAAAATGTGTAATGTACTTTTACAGTGCATACCGATGCCATTTTCGACTTGGTTATGTTGACTTGAAAATGGGTCTTGGCCCGAAACTAGTCATCTAATGGAAAATAAAATATTTTCAACTTGAACTGGTTTTTCGTTCTATTGACAGTTGTTGCTGACGCAAGCTAAGAGCAACGATGCTCGCCGATGAAGGCACCCCTGGAGAGCGCAAGGAATGACTATGATGGGGGAAGGGAGGGCATAAAAATTTGTATTGTGGTATGTGTAATAGCAAATAAATCTATCATTTATGACGTGTACCCTGGTTTTCATAATGTAAGATGTTTTACCCTCTTTGCATACTATTCAGAGATCAGACGGTGGTAACTCTGTTTGCCAAGACCGGTTATTGTAAGTAAAAGTTTTACAAATGCGATCTTGGCATTTTAGCTGACAAGTTGTCTTTCTTCGAGCTGAATATTTACAGACTGTTGCATGCATGAGGAAGTTGACGTGTGTTATTTATCCGATGTAATTACATTTTCTTGCAGACTTATTGAGGCCCAGTTTTATCCTTATCGAAGAGCATTATTAATGTTACGCTTCCTCGCAGCTGATGGTTCTGCCACGAACATGTCTGATCTAACAGAAGATTCAAAAATGGTTCAAATGGCTCTAAGCACTATGGGACTTAACATCTGAGGTCATCAGTACCCTAGAAATTAGAACTACTTAAACCTAACTGACCTAAGGACATTACACACATCAATGCCCGAGGCAGGATTCGAACCTGCGACCGTAGCAGCAGCGCGGTTCCGGACTGAAGCGCCTAGAACTGCTCGGCCACAGTGGCCGGCTCTCTAACAGAAGGAAGGACGCTTATAGGCATACGTGAACACAATCCATCTGCTGTCTTTTTTTTTTTTCATTTATGGCTGATACGTGGTTGTAAATATGTTCCGAATTTCGATTCATTTGGTGCGTTCGTTCTGAAGTCTGCAATTTTCACTAGCTTTTCTGTACGAAACAGTCGGCAGCCCCACTGGAACACTCAGTTCCCCTGCGAGAGACGTTCACGCGCTCGCCGCAGATCGTGTAGTCGGAGAGCAAAGACCGCTCGCATTTAAAGGCGGCCGCATTCGGTGGCATTCCTGAAGACGCGGCGGTATGCCGGAACGTGGCCACGAGGCGGCGGCGGCGGCAGCCAGGGAATTACCCACCGCGGCGCATGCCGCGCGCGTCGCCCCAGACGGCTAATCCGCTCCCCCAGACGCGCCTGCAGTTCCAGCTACACCGCCGCTGATTAATTTATCTCTCCGAGCGCGGCGCCACCTCTGCAGCAGTAGCCACCCAAATGTCTGGCGTGCCTGCGCGACTCCACGCACTTCCCATCTTTCTGCCTCTCGCCAGTCTCTTCACACAGTACATTCACTACCTTGCTCTCTGTGCTACTTGTACTAGTTTCTGTTTTCATCTAAAATATTTCTTTCTCCTCTCTTCGTCTTCATCTTAACCAAAGATAGGTGCCCACATGAGGTATGCTTCCTAAAGTCTATGGACTCTCGTACTCTACATGCAGTACGGTTTCCAAATTTACGGAAAGACTTCGCTAAAGCTGTTCATCGGATCCAGTTAACCGGCGAGTAACTTTGAGTTTACGAGTAGTGCACTGCCATCTCCGGTACTGCAGCAGCAGACAACGATCAGTCGGAACTGGCCGAAGCGAATGGAGCGGAGTCAGCCGGAGGATTCCTCTTCACCGACTAGTGCGCTCCGAGAGGTAGTTAACAAAATGGTCTCCTTCATTTCACAAGAAGTAAAGAATTTTACGCAGCATATTGTGGAACATCATAGTGACGCGCAGAACAGCATTTTCTCTAGGAATACTAATGTATTCGTAGAAATGAAAATATTACGAGTATGTTTAGATAGATAGAAGCGATGTGTCTCTTTGTTTAGGTGCCAGGATAGAAATTCAAAGATGTGAGTTTCGATGCTGTGTCACTTATCGCGCATTTCATCTATGGTAACCACTTGTTACAGTAAAAAATGCCAACTTGCATCTTGATACGGAGTCCCTTTATCAATTTTAAGGTCAGAAGAAGGCAATACATATCAAAGACACTAGAACCATATCTAATAAAGCACTGCAATTTCCAAGTTAACCTTTCGTATGGATATAACTTTCAATTCAAAACAGGAAGATCAGATGTGTAGCAGTACTTCTAAAAAGAAAGAGGAACAAAATGGCTTTTTACGATGTCGAAGTGATTGTTTATGAGTAAATAAAAGTCAGAAGTGACAATATTGGCGTTACTTTTAATTCGATCATGATTTTCAAACTTTTCATTCCATTCAGACAGTTTTATACTCTCAGTAAACAATACCTACTTATATTCTAGTAAACTAATTATATAGACAATTCTCTGTTACGAACTTGGACTTATTTCCCTGTATGCGAAAAACCGAAGTAGATTAAATAAATATTTTTCTTTGTATTTCTTATCCCTCTTGGGCTCACAAACACACGATCATTTCTTATAATTTTTCTGTCGAATTGTATCGAAAATTTGTGACGAAAACAGAAGGCTGTCAGCTCGGTTCACCTGTTTGAACTCCCAGTTCTTCCTATCAGACCGAACACTGTCGCAGTCTCCGAGTGAAATTGTGCAAGAGCTCCGGCTCTGCAAAACCTGTGCTACTCAGAATTTCCAGCATCATGTGCAGCCGTCTCTCACCTTACCCAGCTTCCCACACAGGCTCACGGTTATGCTGCACGATGGTAAGTTACGCGAATGCGTATGACAGTGACTTCCTCTGGGTAAACGCATATCAAGTACGTAGCCTGTGAATTGTGGTAGACTAGATGCAGCTCCTTTCTTGCCTAATTTCAAGTCCCTGGCGGAATAAAACTGTGTATCGGACCGGGTCTCGAAAGGCAAAGGTCTTAAGTCATGGTCAGGCAGACAGTTTTAGCCTGACAGTAAGCTCCAGATCAGCGTAAACTCCGCTACAGAGTGAAATTTCATTATGGAAACAATCGCCTCGGCTGTGGCTAAGCCATGTCTCCGCTGTATATTTCCATGAGTGCTAATCCCGCAAGGTATACAGGAAAACTCTGATTATCGGAAAACAGGAAATTATACACTCCTGGAAATGGAAAAAAGAACACATTGACACCGGTGTGTCAGACCCACCATACTTGCTCCGGACACTGCGAGAGAGCTGTACAAGCAATGATCACACGCACGGCACAGCGGACACACCAGGAACCGCGGTGTTGGCCGTCGAATGGCGCTAGCTGCGCAGCATTTGTGCACCGCCGCCGTCAGTGTCAGCCAGTTTGCCGTGGCATACGGAGCTCCATCGCAGTCTTTAACACTGGTAGCATGCCGCGACAGCGTGGACGTGAACCGTATGTGCAGTTGACGGACTTTGAGCGAGGGCGTATAGTGGGCATGCGGGAGGCCGGGTGGACGTACCGCCGAATTGCTCAACACGTGGGGCGTGAGGTCTCCACAGTACATCGATGTTGTCGCCAGTGGTCGGCGGAAGGTGCACGTGCCCGTCGACCTGGGACCGGACCGCAGCGACGCACGGATGCACGCCAAGACCGTAGGATCCTACGCAGTGCCGTAGGGGACCGCACCGCCACTTCCCAGCAAATTATGGACACTGTTGCTCCTGGGGTATCGGCGAGGACCATTCGCAACCGTCTCCATGAAGCTGGGCTACGGTCCCGCACACCGTTAGGCCGTCTTCCGCTCACGCCCCAACATCGTGCAGCCCGCCTCCAGTGGTGTCGCGACAGGCGTGAATGGAGGGACGAATGGAGACGTGTCGTCTTCAGCGATGAGAGTCGCTTCTGCCTTGGTGCCAATGATGGTCGTATGCGTGTTTGGCGCCGTGCAGGTGAGCGCCACAATCAGGACTGCATACGACCGAGGCACACAGGGCCAACACCCGGCATCATGGTGTGGGGAGCGATCTCCTACACTGGCCGTACACCTCTGGTGATCGTCGAGGGGACACTGAATAGTGCACGTTACATCCAAACCGTCATCGAACCTATCGTTCTACCATTCCTAGACCGGCAAGGGAACTTGCTGTTTCAACAGGACAATGCACGTCCGCATGTATCCCGTGCCACCCAACGTGCTCTAGAAGGTCTAAGTCAACTACCCTGGCCGGCAAGATCTCCGGATCTGTCCCCCATTGAGCATGTTTGGGACTGGATGAAGCGTCGTCTCACGCGGTCTGCACGTCCAGCACGAACGCTGGTCCAACTGAGGCGCCAGGTGGAAATGGCATGGCAAGCCGTTCCACAGGACTACATCCAGCATCTCTACGATCGTCTCCATGGGAGAATAGCAGCCTGCATTGCTGCGAAAGGTTGATATACACTGTACTAGTGGCGACATTGTGCATGCTCTGTTGCCTGTGTCTATGTGCCTGTGGTTCTGTCAGTGTGATCATGTGATGTATCTGACCCCAGGAATGTGTCAATAAAGTTTCCCCTTCCTGGGACAATGAATTCACGGTGTTCTTATTTCAATTTCCAGGAGTGTATATGGCGGAAGTAAAGCTGTGAGGGCAGGCTGTGAGCCGTTCTTGGATATCTGAGTCAGTGAAGCACTTGCTCGTTGAAGGAAGAGGTTACAGGTTAGAATCTCGGTCCAGAACTCAGTTTTAATTTGCCAATAAACTCCAATGTAGCCCATCTTCGAATACTGACTTTCATGTGCAATGTAAATACCAGTTTTTGTATGCGGATCTGATTATCTTCTAAATTTTTATTGCGTATCTCTTGCCTTTAGTTACATCTGTAAGGGTCACGGGTTCGGCCATTTTCTGTGGGCGATTTTTTCTTTAATAATGCCAGAATAATAAGCAGTAATTGAGCTGAATATATTTTGTTTACCGGCCGCAGTCGCCGTGCGGTTCTTGGCGCTACAGTCTGGAACCGCGGGACCGCTACGGTCGCAGGTTCGAATCCTGCCTCGGGCATGGATGTGTGTGTTGTCCTTAGGTTAGTTCTGTTTTAGTAGTTCTAAGTTCTAGGGGACTGATGACCTCAGAAGTTGAGTTGTGCTTCACTGACTCAGCTATCCAAGAACGGCTCACAACCTGCCCTCACAGCTTTACTTCCGCCATACATAGTTTTCTGTTTTCCGATAACCAGAGAAGTTTTCCTGTATACCTTGCGGGATTAGTGCTCAGAGCCATATTTTGTTTATTTATATCTTTGAGTATAGTTAAGGAATGATACCTTCCGAAAGTAAATATTTAACTTCTATGGCAGAGAGCTTTAATGTAAACACGGTTTTTCTTTAACATGTTGGCATCTATTCTCATGTAGTGTGTGTAATATTAATAAAGGATTCTTTAATTTTTTCTGAGAGAGCGAATTTATCACATACGTTTGATGAAAATGTGATTTATAAAATAACGTTTTCCAATCTTTTTATTACTGTTTTGTAGATTACGTTTCTTATAAATTGTTCTCTCTGTACTTTTACCACTCAAATTACTAGCAATACACCTGGTTCTCCTATATACTTACATGCAAGCAAGCACGTGGCTACTTGTTTATCTTTGAATTTTACCTCGTAATAGATAGTTTACAAATTCATGTAACTTGTTGGGCCTAAATTTTCCCTTTTTTCGTTTTACTCTGAAGCTTTAGTTGGTACTAAATTATTCAGTTTAGAAATTCTTTTAGTCTTTCGGAGATATATATAAGGAGACTGCTTCATCACACGGCATACGATATACTTTCTGCACATTCTAGTATTCATTCATTCATTCACTCACGGCTAGTCGGAATTGTTGACCTCATTCCTCCTCTGATTTACAGTCGTCAACTGACACCTCTCTGGCACTCTATTATAGACGCGTTGTTGTGTTTAAGGTATGAGTTGTGGGCAGTCGGTGTGCTACGGTCATCATTAGCGGCAGTTCGTGGAGCGTGTACATGTTGTATCTAGCGTAATGTTCGTGGATAGTGCTTATGTACAGTTCTACTAAGGTTCATACTGAGACAGAAATGTGGAAGCTAAGCGACGGTTGTCGTTACAAAAGTTCGGACAGCAATCGTCGCATGTAGTAAACTGCAGTGTTGTGACGGGTTTATCGCAATCCATCTGAAATCATAAATAATCACTACTTTTACGTTAATTGGGTTTCAACATTATCAAACAGAACTTTTCATGAACCATTTTCCAGTTTAACAATCTCAACGAATAGAAATTAATTTGAGTGACATCAATGATTTGTAACTGTAGGCACGATAGTTTGAGGGAATGGAGCAGACGCCTGATAACTTATTCAAATGCTGGAGTATCCGAAACTTCTCAGAACGCATTCTGTGTCCCTCATCTCGCATCCTAGATCCTGCGGCAGCTCACATATTCGTCTTGTGCACATTACGAGCGTTACCGAGCTGTTCCTTGTCACGGCTCTACACGACTGGCTCGAGTATGATATGATAATTCGTGCAGGTTCTGGTCCGTGTGTCAGTTTGTGACACACGATGTATTCCAATTTTCCACCAGTACGTATAAAAGGCGTTTCTATAACAGCGTGCATAAATTTAACAGGACAGAGGTTGCTCCACTGAACCATTTGAGGTAGGGAATCGGGGGCTGATAATCCAGCTTAAGAAGATAAAATCATATAACTGTGTACTTTTTTATTTACATCATTTGCAGTTAACTGCAAATGCAACCATTGACGCAATGATCGTACCGTTTGTACTGCATCTTATAAAATGTGCTGAAACTGATGGCCTTCAACCTCAATGCATGCAAGACGTCGTCGAAAAATATGCTGAGGCACCCTGAGAAATGTTCCTGGTGTGTTTCGAATCATAAGACAGGCGGACAGAATTCTCGCAACTAATTCCATCACCGTATCCACGGGGTCTCATACACAAGTGGCTTTAGATATTCCCATAGGAAATAATCACGGGGATTCGGGTCAGGTGACCTAGCAGGCCATGGAATAGGAATTCCCCTTCGAATCCAGCGACCAGGAAATACAGCAAAGAGATAGATCCGAACATCCACACTGAAGTGAGGCAGTGCACCCTCCTATTTTATCCACATCCTCTCAAACAGCCAAGGGTACGTTCTCCAACAACTCAACTGGTTCAAATGGCTCTGAGCACTATGGGACTTAACAGCTATGGTCATCAGTCCCCTACAACTTAGAACTACTTAAACCTAACTAACCTAAGGACATCACACAACACCCAGTCATCACGAGGCAGAGAAAATCCCTGACCCCGCCGGGAATCGAACCTGGGAACCCGGGCGCGGGAAGCGAGAACGCTACCGCACGACCACGAGCTGCGGACTCCAACAACTCAGGCATAACTCCTTGCATAAACATGAAGTATAGGTGGCCATTCAGACGGCCACGTAGAAGATATGGCGCAATGAAATTGTCGTCTAAAATGCTGGCCCAGATATTTACAGCAAAACACACTTCATGATGTGACCTTTCTACAGCATGAGGATTTTCCTCATTCCGCACATGGCTGGCTATTCCTGCTGTTCGAAATACCATCACGATCAAATGAGCCCTCGTCAGTAAACAGAACGATTTGGGGGAAATTTGGTCGATCACCTTGTTGGAGCAGCCACTGACACAATGCGACCCTTGGTGCAAAGTCAGTCACAAGAATTGTGTGGACTAGTTGTAGGTGAATTGGGTGTAATAATTGTTCGTGGAGTACTCGCAACACACTAGTATATGCAGCACCCATTTCACGTGCAATACGAAGAGTGCTTGTTGAGGGATACGTTGAAACACATTGCATTACCTACTCTCCAAAATCGGGTGTGTGTGTGGTCCTCATGTTGCCAGGTGCCTCGTTTCTTCTTTCCAGTGAACCAGTCTCCCGCACTCGTCGATCAAGAGAAATAAACACTCGTCGTGACGGACGATGTTTGTTATAAAATCGTTCCCCTTACAGCCCTTCAGCAGAGAGCACTGGCACGTACTTCCCCATACACACAGTGCATGGCAGTGAGTTTTGCGAAACAGTACCGCTACTGCTCCATCCTATTATACTACACGTCAGAATAGCACTGAGCAAAGACTGATAGCACAATCTGTCACGGACAATGTAAATACAATGTAAAAGAGCCAACTTATGGACAAGTAAAGTAAACGATACCTGCAACATGACTTCCTAGTGATCAGGCTCGTCCTCTAATTCTTGGCAGCAAATAGTGTAGATGTAAATAAGCAGCACGGTACGTGCGAACGTGTAAGCATCTTACTCGTAAATAAGCTGAAAAACAGTAATGCTAGACAAAGCGGCATACCAAGTTTACTTCCACATGTCCTTTAGCTGGTTTCTCCGACCCCAGGTTCCCTACCTCAAATTGTTCAGTGGAGCATTCTCTATTTCCCGTTACATTTTTGCACGCTTGTACGGAATCGCCCTGTAGAGAAAGGTTAGGGTGTGGTGCTTTTCCATTTTTTTATTTTTACTTTTTTTATTTTTTATTTTTTTTAGTCATCACTCTTCTGACTGGTTTGATTTGGCCCACCACCAATTCCTATCCTGTGCCAAACTCTTCATCTCAGAGTAGCAGTTGCGACCTACGTCCTCGGCCATTTGCTGGATATATTCCACTCTGTCTTCCTCTACAGTTTTTGTCCTCTACAGCTCCCTCTAGTACCATGGAAGTCATTCCCTGATGTCTTAACAGATATGATATCATCCTGTCACTTCTACGTATCAGTAGTTTCCATATATTCCTTTCTTCTCCGATTCTGCGCAGAACGTCCTCTTTCCTTACCTTGTCAGCTCATCTAATTTTCAAAATTTGTCTGTAGCACCATCATCTCAGATGCTTTTAGTTTATTCTGTTTCAGTCTTAGCACAGTCCATGTTTCACTACCACACAATGCTGAGCTCCAAACGTACTTTCTCAGAAATGTCTTTCTCAAATTAAGCCCTATGTTTGATCTTAATAGACCTCTCTTGGCCAGGAATGACCTATTCGCGAGTGCTAGTCTGTTTTTGACCTTGCTCCGTCCGTCATCATGTAGATTCGAAAATGGGTCTTGGCCCGAAACTAGACAACGAGTGACAAATAAAATATTTATAATTTCGGCTGGTTTTTCTATTTATAAACAGAAGTTGCTGACCCAACCTACTCCAGCATGCTGGAATTCGTAGATCCACCTTGAATTTTGTGTGTTTTTATGACTGGTTACATATCCAGTTATTGTTGCTACAACCACCTCCGCTAGCCGGCCGAAGTGGCCGCGCGGTTCTGGCGCTGCAGTCTGGAACCGCGAGACCGCTACAGTCGCAGGTTCGAATCCTGCCTCGGGCATCTATGAGTGTGATGTCCTTAGGTTAGTTAGGTTTAAGTAGTTCTAAGTTCTAGGGGACTGATGACCTCAGTTATTAAGTCCCATAGTGCTCAGAGCCATTTGAACCATTCCCCTTCCTCTTTTGCTAATTGATTGGTTTGCTGTTTTTATAGACAATCTAATGGTGTCCCAAAAGGGCGGAACGCGTCACTGAAATTATTTCGCAACCAGGACTGTTTTTATTCTGAAACTGGTTGAGTATCTATGACGTTTTCGCGTTTACTAAGTCAGCTAGTAAAGAAACACACTGTTCTTTGGATCTTTCTATTTCTTCTATCAATTATATTTGGTAAGAATCCCAGTCTGAGGACCAATATTTAGGTGTTGGTCGAAAAGGGTTTTATAAGTTACTTCTTTTATGGGTGGAATAGATTTGTTGAGGATTCTTGCAGTGAATCAGTCTGCCATCTGTATTTCGTGCGAATAGTTTTATGTTGTTGTTCCACCTTAAACCGTCCCCTAGTCATACCCCTACGTATTTCATAGGATTACAATCGTATAATCATGTACTTCTTGCTTATTTATGCACGATACATTACATCTGTTTCTGTGGAGGGACAACTGCCAATCCCTGCACCAAGCGTCGAACTTCTGCCAGTCTTAACAGCACTTCCCTGTACACATCAGCGTGATCCGTAGTAAACCTCGTGCCACTTCTGACGCTATCCACTACGTCATTTATACATGTTGTGAAAAGTAATGGTCCTGTATCACTTCCTTGGTGCATGCTCGAAGTAGTTTTTACGTTTAAAGATTTCACTCCGTTGAGAATGACATGCTGTTCTTTGTTCGCCATAAATTCTTCAATGAAGTCACATAAATGGGCTGATATTCTGCACCCTCGTGGATTGTTCATTGGAAGTTGAACGCCTTCCGCAAATCAAGAAGCACAGTATCAATACCGACACCACTATGTAATTCCTGGGTCTCAAGCACAAACAGAGGGAACCCAGAGGAGATTTTAGGGCTCCAGAGTGTCATAATACGCATGCATTATAGTTCAAATACTGCAGTTGTGACAAAGTCGCATAGGAGGCTTCCGGTCATAATGTAGCTAGAGGGCAATACTTACTCAACCGTTGAGTGGGTCGCTTGAAATGAACGAATGACAGTGTTCAGCAAGTAACATTTGACGCTTTTCAGGGTTACTCATCTTCAGAATGTCATACAAAAGTCTTTGTACGTAGTGCAGTAACATCTTCCTCATGGCGACCCTGCCAGGATACAAACTACAAGAAAAAAATCAGAAGATTCCAGTGAGGTATCCTCGGCTAAGGGTCGACATATGAAACGTCCCCTTAGAAAAATTATACAGGACTGTGCTTAAACTAACACAATATTTTTAGCGCAACGCAATCTGA
Source organism: Schistocerca americana (assembly GCF_021461395.2). Lineage (NCBI taxonomy): Eukaryota > Metazoa > Arthropoda > Insecta > Orthoptera > Acrididae > Schistocerca > Schistocerca americana. The sequence goes on from NC_060122.1 coordinate 674,628,959, forward strand.
CTTTCAAAAATCCCTACAAAAAAAAATGGCCCTGACTAACATTAATCTATGTGTTTCACAAACCGGTTACCTCACAAAAATCTTGGTTACTCGAACTACTGCAATACAGCGGGCGCCACTACTGCCAGCTAAATAAAAGATTCAAACTACAGAAGGCACTAACGACTGATAGGCATAGTTAGCAAATGAAAGATTTTAATAGAGAACAAACAATGTATTTACCTTAATAGTCATAATATATATAGCAGTTCATGACAAATTTCAAAACTCCGCCATCTGTCTCCCCACATCCACCACTGCTGGCGGCTCACCTCCAACTGCACAACGCTATGTGCTGTTCACATCCAGCTGCCGCTGCCCAACACTACAATGGCAGACAACAATGCAAACTAGCCACAGACTGCACACAGCACAGCCAGTGATTTTCATACAGTGCGCTACGTAACGTTGCCAATAAGAAAACATCAACAGCCTACTTACAGTACCTAGCAGAATATTAAAGTACTATGCTGCACATGTTAGCCCTGTGCTTAGCCATATTTGTAGTTTTTCCGTTAAGAATGGTCAGTTTCCTAAATGATTAAAGTAGTCTGTAGTAAAGCCGATTTATAACAAGGGAGAAAACGATAATGTAGATAATTTTAGACCAATTTCTATGCCATCACTGTTTGTTAAAGTTATTGAAAAGGCTGTGCATGTAAGGATAATCGATCATTTTATATCACATACCTTGCTGTCAAACGTGCAGTTCGGCTTTAGAAGTCGTTTAACAACTGAAAATTCTATATTCTCTTTTCTCTGTGAGGTACTGGATGGATTAAACAAAAAGTTTCAAATGCTTGTCATATTTTTTGATTTAACTGAGGCAACTGTTTGTGTTGATCACAAAATATTGCTCTAGAAATTGGATCATAATGGAATAGAGGGAGTAGCTCACAATTGGTTCACCTCTTACATTAACAACAGACAGCAAAACGTCATTATTCAAAGTGTTCAGAATGGCTGTGATGTGGTGACTGAGTGGGATACGGTAAATGGGGGGGGTGCCTCATAGATCAGTGTTGAAGCCACTCCTGTTCCTTATTTGTATAAATGATATGCCCTCTAGTATTATGGGCAATTTTAAAATATTTATGTATGCTGCTGACACTAGTTTGGTAGTAAAGGATGTTGTGTGCAACAATGGCTCTGTTTCAAATAGTGCAGTTAGTGACCTAAGTCCATGGCTTGTAGAAAATAAACTAATGCTAAATCACAGTAAGACTCAGTTTTTACAATTTCTCTCACACAGTTTAACAAAACCCGACGTTTTAATTTCACAGAAAGGACATATGGTTAGTGAAACTAAACAGTTCAAATTTCTAATGTGCAGGTAGAAAGTAAACTGTTGTGGGAAAGTCCACATTCAGGATATTGCTCAAAGACTCAATGCTGCCATTTTTACTATTGGAACAGCGTCTGGAGTAAGTGATCGTTCAGAACGAAAATTAGTCTAGTTTGCTTATTTTCATTCAGTTCTGTTGTATGGTATTATATTTTGGGGTATCTGTTCCCTTTCTAAAATGATATTTTTGGCTCAGAAACTGGCAGTTTGGGCAGTAAATGGTGTAAGTTCATAAACCTCTTGTCGGCCCGTGTTCACTAGTCTGGATATTTTGACATTTCCCTCTCAATACACATGCAACAATTAGCAGATTTTACTCAATTAATAATCGGCGGAATACAACTTCATAATCTTGTGCGGAGAGATGTGCAGTATACTGCTGCATCCATTTTCAATAAGCTGCCACAAGAATTCAAAAATCTTAGTAGTAATCCACTTGCTTTCAGATCGAAACTCAAGAGTTTCCTCATGGGTCACTCCCTTTATTCTGTTGAGAAGTTCCTTGAAAAATTAAAGTGATTCTTATATTATATTGTTGTCTACATACTTCAAAAGAAAGTAAACAAACTTAAAGTTGGAAACATCCTGACTGGAAAAAAGGAGAATGGCAGCCGGATTATGTATTTATGGACAAATTCTTCTACAGAGAAATTTACAATGTTAAAATATTAAGAGGGGTAGATACAGGTTCATATCATTACACTGAGTTCACACCACTCAAAAAGAAACCAAAATGCAATAAACGAAAGAGGAACTTCGATCCCCACCAATTAATTAGAAATGATAAATATAGAGAAGTGACACAAAATATGAAACTGACATAATTTAGAAAAACTGGTTCAAATGCTGAGGCAACAAGCAGAAAATTTAGCCCCATTGAACCCACTTAAAAGACATGTCTGGTGGAACTCAGAAAGTGACAAAATTCATGAAGAAAGATATAATTTGAAACACACAAAACAGGAGAAAATGCAGCCAAACTCAAAAATATCAGGGAAAGGTTAACAAAAATTATCAGGCAAACCAAGAGACAATCACAGAAAAACCTAAGCGACTCAATAGAAGAGCGTTATCTTAAAACCAATTCCAGAAACTTTTACAAACTGTTTGGAAGACAATTACAAAAATTTGCCCCTCCCACATTAATGCTGAAAAGGGAAGATGGAAAAATGGCACATAATGACAAGGAAAATGCCGAAGTCATGGCAAAAGCATTTAGTAAACTTTTGAATTGTGAAGAACCTCAGGAACGTTTAGTAATTAATACAGACACACCCATCAAGACTCCACCTGATCTCATAAATCCTCCAACAATCCGATAGGTGGAAAGAGCACTCAGAGAGATGAAAACTTATAAGGCATTCGGAGAAGACCAAGTTTTTGCAGAAATGTGGATATATGCCAGTGATACAGTTCGAACATCCTTACACATAGCCATAACATAAATCTGGATAACAGAAAAGTTTCCCAAACATTAGACCACAGCCGTAATCCACCCACTCCACAAAAAAGGAGATAAAAGCAACCCAGATAATTACAGAGGTATCTCTGTCTTAGCCTGCACATACTAGATTTTCTCCAGAATCCTATACAAGAGGGTCAAAGAGCAACTATGGGAAGAATTAGGTGAATACCAAGGAGGCTTCAGACCTTGGAGAGGCTGTGCAGAACAGATCATCACTTTAAAATTAGCCATAGCATATTACAAGAAACAAAATAAACCTCTTGTAATAACCTACGTGGACTTTAAAAAAAGCATATGACTGTATCCATAGACCTTCAAGGTTAGAAATCTTAAGAAATTTTGAGCTCCATACAAAACTAAAAATTTATAGAACTCACCTTAACCAACACTGTATCAAAAGTCAGTTTCAGGGGGGAACTCTCTGAGCCATTCATCATAAAAACAGGTTTAAGACAAGGAGGTTGCTTGTCACCCCTGCTGTTCAGCTGTGCTTTAGACTACATCATGAGGAAATGGTACAAGATTAACCCAAAGAACATCCAAATTGGAAGACCCAAAGACAAAATAAGTTTGAAGTGTCTAGGATTTGCTGATGACCTTGCTCTCTTGTCCAACACTATTCAGGAAACCAAGTTATCTCGCTGCAGGAAATAGCACAGAAAATTAGTCTTGGAATATCCTTTGAGAAAACAGTCATCATGTTAACTGACCCACCATTCATAAACAAAATTGCCATAGGAAACCAAGAAATCAGAATTGTAGATAAATTTAAATATCTGGGAGAAATCATAACATATAACCTCAATGAAATGCCAACATGACATAACAGAATAAACATATCGACTAGAGCACAATATATTACCAAGAACACCTACAACAAAAAGAGCCTGTCAATAGCAACAAAATTAAATCACTACAAAACAGTCACTCAACCATAAATAAAATACGCAAGTGAAACGATTTTCAAAACAACTAAAACTTCACAAATAGACATACTCAAAATAGAGAGAAGAATCAAAAGAACGTGCATCATCAAATCGTACCAGAGAAATGGACGCTGCAGAGTAGCTACAAATGAAACAGTCTACAAGGAAATAGAACCGGTAATGAGTACAATCAGGAAGAAACCATTTCTCGGGAATCTAATCAGAACACCAGAGATCAGGATCATCAGGAGGTAATAGAAAAATTGTGGAATAGTAAGTACAACATTAAGTGGATTACAGAAATTGGAGAAGATATGGATGAGCTACAGATTAGATTGGAAGACCTAAGAAACAAAACTGACAAAACCAGGAATCTCACAGACAAACAAACCAGACTGCAAACGAGAAACAACAAACAGACAATAGGGAGGGTGATTTCCGATGAAGAAAGAATGATAAGATCCGAGAGAATGAAGAAAAATTGGGTAGAGTGGTCCTATGAAGGCCATGAAATGGAAATAAAAAAAAATTGTATTGTTGATTGCGTTTACTTAAACTTATGGCTTGACTTTTTTTGGATCATGAACAATTTACTTTATCTGTTATTACTTTTATGTTTAATTTCATGCACTGACAAGTCCCATGACCTTGGAGATTTGCTCGTCAGTTTGGTTCTATGGAACTAGATATGTAAATAAATAATGTAAAATACACAAGACACTGAAGTTGCTCGTCCCAACAGGCAGCCTGAATTACTGTACTTACGCCAATCCCCCGCGCCATGGCACAAGTTACCAAACAACAAGGCAGCCCGTAACACCAACAGGTTCCCGCGTCCGTGAGGCGCAGAAAAGCCGGGTCGGCCGCAAGCTGAGGCACGTTAGTGCTGTTAACAAAAGGCACTAAATAAGTGACGGCCAAAGAAGCCGTTTAACAATTGTTAATAAAACCCTTACAAGAACATACCAAAGAGTAGCAACTTACTTATTACTCTCATAACAAAGATCTCTATTCAAGACAAGAGAAAATGAGAATTAAAGGTAGGCTCAAGCTTTAATCAAGTGGCTAGTCCTCATTATAATCAGAGGCTCAGCCGAGAAGTGTCACGCCACCAAGCCGTTTGTTGGAGTATATTGCAATAAAGCAAGAATGAATAAGCTTACCTCTACGGAACTGGAACTAAACCCATTCTCACTGTCATTAGCTGCTCACGCAAGACTAAGTACGGAAATCTACAACACAATTTGCATATGTATCAGAGATGCAAGATTTAAATCCACTCCCCTACAATTTTAAGAAATAAAAATAAAAAAGCAACTGCTGAAATAATCAGTAGCAAAAAAATAGAACTAGTAAGTTCAGTCAACTTCAGACTGAAGTGTTTATATGGCTAATTAAACATTTCAGATTAATCATGATTTCACGTAGCTATCCACAAGAAAACTCTGACCAAATTGCATCACAAAATTGTTTAAATAGTACCAAAAGACTAAACTTAAATCCTACTAAAAAAAGCGGAGGTCACCAACATTTAAATAAAACAGAGCTATCCTCAATGTATTCACCAGCACAATAGAAAGATAAACAACATTAGTTAAAAAACTGCCTTCGGCCACTGTAACTGGACTTAAGACCAATTTACACATGCAATAAGTAACGCACAAAACCACCCTAAGAGAGGCACAGAAAGGCACAAAGACAATTAATATAAATACCAACAAATAAAAAAGAGAGCTCAATCAGTGACCACATTAAATTCAGCCCTTCAGGCAACCACCAAGACCAGGCAAAGCCAGAAGCTCTCTTAGTACGACCACAGTGCATGAAAGGTGCGAATGGCGAAGACAAGTTTAATATTGTCAGGGGAACATTAAAATATCCAGTCGAACAAAGGACTGAATCGCCTGAATCACAAACTAACGGACGTCAAGACGAATGGAATTCATACAACGGGACGCCGTCCCCGCAAAAACTGCAGCAGGCGAGAAACGCTAAGGCTGTGGCCAAAACATGCGCACGAGATATACACCTGCCGTTGATAGTCCAGGTCGCTGGTGATCCTGGTCCTCCGCGCCCAGCTGTTGGCTTGCCCTCGTCGTACTGGCTCCCTCCGCGTTCTGTCACCTCCTCGATGCACGGCCAGAGACATTGCTTCACAAGGAGAATCAGTAAACAGAAAATAACGTGGCTCCATAGCCGCATACGACTACGGAAGTCAGGGAAGAACCGACAAGGAGCCGTCTACACGGCTCAGATTTAATTGAGGAACCACGCTACGATATTCCTCAGTGATACAGTTTTGGAAAAAGACGTTTAGTACTTCGACCTTCCCTCTGTCATCTTTTCTTTGCCCTCTATGGTTACATTGTGGCTTCGATCCATTTACTGATTTAACAAAATGCGAAAAGTGTTAGGATTTTCGATTAAATCATTAAATACAAATTTACTTTGAAATTCGTTGAATGCTTCAGACATGGCTCTCTTTACACCAATATTCAATTTTTATTTGTCGGTTCAATTTTTATTTGTCAGTGAGATTTTCGCTACGTTAAAAATTTACAGTGAAGTTCTGTCTGGTCTCTTGTTTCCTCTGCTTGTCTAAAATTATAGAAATACGCCACATTTCCTCCACAAATAAAGGATGAAACCGATAAAAAGCGATTCAAAAATCAAGAAAGATGATTCAATGTAATATAATGACACTTAATTTGAACTTAGCGAAACAGTAACTTGCGTGATAGTGGGTATGATAGTTTCGGTAGAAACTTATAAGGAGATATTAAGTTTTCATTGCCAAATTTAGTGAAAACACGCAAAAAGATTTTACGAATGCAATCAATATCTCGACTCACCGCTACAGTAATTTCACGTTCGGTCCAGCGTTGCAAATAAGCAATTTGGAACAGCCTATTCGCCAGATCTCTGACTTGTCTGTAATGTTGCTAAGTCTGAGGGATCCAATTGATGCAGGTTGTATTGAATTCGCGTTTGATGTTTCGGTCTCTTTTCTCGACAGAAGACGAGCGCTCCGCTGCCATTTTAAATCCTCATTTCCTGCGTTCATAACGTCCCTCTTTCATCTGTCTCCGGCATCCCCGCTCTGCCTCCGACCTAAATGAAGGCCTCGGGTCTTCTCCTTACAGACTACGAGTCAGCTACATCGTCTACCGTTGCGTCTCCATGTACACAGTGCGTTTCTGCTCATTGCATGTGTTCTATCTGCATCTTCACCTATACACAGAAAGTGACCCTGAAGAGTGGGAAGGGATGAATAGGTACTGTTACGGTTCCTCCCAATTCTCCCATTAACAGACCATGGAAGACTGACTGCTTAAACGCCATTGTATAAGGTGTTACAGCAATATACAGGGTGATTATAATTAAAGTTTCAAATTGCTGTGGAAGTAACACCACTGGTCAGAATGACGTCAAATTGCAAAGGAACATTATCGGAGAAGGAGGAAAAAGTATGGAAGAAGAAAAAGAATAATGTGAGAATTGATCAATAGATGGCACTGTATGTGTCAGAATGCGTAAATGAAGCCACCTGTCATGCGCACGACCAATTGAAGTTGTTATAAACACGCCGGTTATACGGCTGTTCCACCTTTCGCGCCTGTGAAGTTCGCCATGACTGTCACAATGCAGGATAGCGCTCTGCTTGTAAAGCTGTATTACAGGACTGATGACTGTGCACGCGTCGCTCTGCAGAAGTTCCGGGCACTGAAGGGTTTGAAAAAAGCGTTGGTCCTATGATGAAGTTGTTTGGTTTGTGGGGCACTCAACTCCTCGGTCATCAGCTCCCGTAAAAAGTCCCAATTTTTACTCAGTCCAATTTTTCATGCAATCCAATCGAGCGACTGTCACGAATGGTGGTGATGATTATGATGTTGATGTGATGATGATAACACAAACACCTAGTCGCCGGGCAGAGAAAACGTTGGTTCGATGAGTGCCTTGAGTCTGGAACAAAATGATTCAGAAATTCGAAAAGACGGGTTCTGTTGGTGTGCAACCTAGTAGAGGGAGGAAACGAATTGATTCGACGTCAGTGGACGCAGTGGCCACAACAATGCAGGAGACGAGTGGTGGTGTGCAAATGTGTAGTGCACGGAGTATTGCCCGAACATTGGACATATCCGTCAGCACGGTGCGTAAAATCCTACGAAATATCCTTCTTCGCTATCCATTCAAAATTTCCCATGTGCACGAGTTTCTTCCTGTCGACCTGCCAGCAAGAGAGACATCTGATTTAGAGATTCTTGCTGACGTGGAAGTGGACAGTGATTCACCATGGAAGATTTTGTGGACAGACGAAGCCCTCTTCCATATGACAGGGAGTGTCAATACACATAATTATCGAATATGTGCAACGGAAAGTCCACACGTAAATAAAGCAGTACCACTTCATCCTGAAAAGGGGGTGGTGCGGGTTTACAGTGTCATTTATCATAGGGTCATATTTTTTCGAAGAGACAAGTGCTTCCGTTCACTTTGCCTGTACCGTCACTGGTAAGCACTAGAAGTGTCCTTTGTATTATTCAGCTACCATTCCCCTACAGCCTGGCCGTCCCGATCACCTGAGCTTAATCCGTGTGACTTCTGGATGTGGGCTTATCTGAAAGATGTGTTCAGTGTTCCGATTGCAAACTTAGCTGCATTGAAGGCACGCATTGCGTAACACATTCTGAACGTGACCCCGGAAACACTTCGCACAGTTGTAGAACACGCTGTTTCTCGAATTCAACATGTTGCAGAAATCGGTGGACAACATACTGAACATGTTTTGCGCCAGTCACACGGAAATTAATAATCCGATTTCATTTTGATTGATGGATTTGTGCAGTTTTGGGCGTCAGGACAATTAAAACCCGATGTGATGGATGCTTTTTATGCGGTTTTGGCCTCAGGACTATTAGAAATAGATGTGATTGATGCTTTTATGCTGTTTTGGCCCTCAGGATAATTAAAAAACCGTAGTGGATGGGCTTACATAACTAACAGTGTCACACCTGTACACTCATGTGTACTGAGTAGCACTGTTTGTTTAATGTCAAACGTACACCTTAGGCATTGTTGTATGATTCGTTTGTCATTTGTAGTCGACCACTATTAAATTATGATGCTTACAGCGTCGCCTACCGCTACGTTTTGTAACTATTTATTTTTCTTTTGCCATACGGTTTCCCCCTTCTCCGAAAACATTCCGTTGTAATTTGTCGTCATTCTGACTAGTATTGTTATTTATACAGCAGTTTGAAAGTTTAACTTTTAATTATAATCACCCTGTATTTCTGCTATGAGTCTCCTGTCTTATTATTCTTGCTTTAGCTCTGTATTCTCAGTTAGTCCTTTCTGAAAAGAATTTGACATACGAACAGCGTTCAAGTGTAATACGATTGAACGTAAAACATCGTTATGTCTCATATCTTCATATTATGTTACTGTTAAACGCTTATAGTAGATCGGGAAATGGAGTTATGGCCAATTAGACCTCCATTCATTGTTAAGTCCACAACTTTTTACTTGTACTACACCACATAACAAATTATTTTTTGGTTACCTTTGGCCCTCTGCTCAGGATAACTGGAGAGTTATGCCAGTCAACAAATCCTCAATCTAGCCGCACCAATATTTTTAGTTTACTATACGTTTATGGTACTGAATCAACAGCATTTCTGCAGTGAAGTAACATCGATATGTCCAGTTCGCTTAGTAAACACCTCCTAGAAAAAATACATGCAGTGATTATCCTAGAGGACAGAAGGTTATATATAGACCTGCAAACGTTCTTGAGAAAATATCATAGTTTATACCAATAGGTAACATTACAACGTGAAACAGTGCTATTAATGAGCAATTCCAGACACTTTCCGTCTTTTGTTTACCCTTGTGATACTCTACTCTGAATTCCGGACACAACATTCAGCACTGTTGGTAAGTTTAGCATCGTAACAGCAGCTAAACCTAATGTCAGACGGGCGGAACGGAGGTGAAATAAACTCTAAAAATCGGAAGAGTACTTTTCGATACATCGAAGATATTCGAATAATCAACACTTTAAAAGTATGTATGTCAAACTATAAAATACCGTAAGTTTGAAAATTAGGCATGTAAATGGTGTTGTTGCCTACATTTACTGATAAAGGGACGTAAGGTGGAAGGTTAGGGCCCATGTACCATCATGTATCATTTCATGTTACTACCTTATTGACATAAATACCTCTGAAACAGGTAGGCTTTTAGCAATCACAATTTGAGTTAAACAACACAGATTGAGTAAGATATCAGATCTCAGTAATAGGGAAATGAAAACAGGTGGGCCTTGACTAATTAGAGTTTCAGCTAACTTAAATTATGAAATAGCCCTTAATTTAATTCAAAGGAAACAGGCAGGCTTTCAACAATAGCAGCTTCAGTTAAGTAAAATTAGGAAATAGAAAACAGGCAGGCCTTCAGTAATAACAGCTTCAGTTAAGTAAACAAGAGCTTGAATTGCCTCCTCACAAGTGATGCGCCACAAGGATATACACAAGGAGGACAAGACAATATCAAATAGGAAGGCCAAGAAAGGTTACAACCAACGGACCAGCCTTCCAGTTCCCTTATCGTTGCGCGCAGACTGGCAAAAGAAAGGTTAATTTCGTGAAAGCAACAATAACTAGCCGAACGGTACGCCCACGTCTTTGCAAGATACCGCCTCTAAAACGACGGAGAAACGCTCGAGAGAAAACTAGGCTGCCAAACTAAGCTGCCAAATCCAACTACACAGCCTGAGCAATTGCAGATTTTGAGACGAAGGCACCTTCTCAGCCAACGTAATTAACAGAGCGATGGCGTCTGCAACGTCCGAAGGTATTTCGAAACAGGCACTCGGCACTATTACAAGATAACGGTACTTATCTGGTGATCGAGGACATTATGCAAGCATGTCAGTTACAAAACAACCTCCTGGACTTACACAGTTTAAGATAACCTGTTAACAAACAACCAAGGCCAGTATCGACTCAGGAAAAGCAAACAACAGCCACAATTCAAGGAATCAACTGGTGGTGAAATAGATCAGCTAAGAAATCGCAGTGACCACAACAAACCTTTAGGTATCAATAACAAAATAACAGTCAAGAACCCGAAGTCCAAAACTTACTGAAGTTCACGAATCAAAGCTGAAGCTTGGCAGTTCCAAAGGGGACCCAGAATTTAGCACAGTGATACTGGCTTTAGCTGTCTCAGCAGTGTGCCACGCGCCAGGAATTCTAAGGGCAACGCCGGAAACCCCGCCATGGGTGAGCTGTAAATTTCATTTGAACTGCTATCTTAGATTTGTTAGAAGACATACTGTGTAATTAGAAGAAAGACGTTAGTTTCGCTTTGTTAGTGATTGGCGCCATTGCATTCTTGAAATTATTTGTGTGTTAGACGTCAAAGAATCAAAATAACTTTTGCTTTGTCTGGCAAACGAGGCTCTACTGTGGACACTAGTCTGGAAAAAAAAATCTGGGCCCGACAGATTGGTCATCAATTTACTAGAGATGAGCATGAGTGTATTCTCGTAACCTGCTGGTCTAACAAACGATTATGATGTACGTTTAATGTGATGAAACAATAAAGAGACAAAGTCTACGTTATGCTGCGTCTCTGTAGGTCTGAACAAGGTGACCACGTTTCATATTAAATCAACAGTAGGGAATTCAGAATTACGCAGTGTGAAATTTAGCATCATTACATTTGTAACTTGCATGGTGGTTATTCACAACATAAGATATTTCAATGCTGTTCAGTTTATACTTTGCGTAAGTTATTGAACTCCAGTCATTATTGTGTTTTTGCAAGGCATCCTAGTAATATTTGGTAACAGCTCTATTGATATGTGGAATAATCTGGTCTACTGCCAGATGTTTTTGTCGCTCTGACACAATATTTCGCCCACGTAACTCGTTGCCGTCTTCGGGTGCTACCTGAGACTGCCGCCTTGGATGATCTTGTCCAGTATTTATTCCCAGTGGGCGCTGGGTCCCCTCTCTGCCGTCCGCGCCCGCCTGGCGCTGCTTGTAATGTGTTCTCTCTTCCCCGGTGCTCCCTCGGACGTCCGCGCCGGACTTGGTCGCCGTCTGTGGCAGGTGTCTGAGGCCCGCCCTGTGTCGGGCGTTCCGTTCGCGGTCCGCGCCCGCCTGGTGCAGCTTGTAAGCTGTTGTCTCTTCCCTGGTGCTCCATCGGACGTCCGCGCCCGACTTGGTCTTTATCTGTGGCAGCTCTCTGAGGCCCATCGTTTGTCGGGCGTTCTGTTCGCGGTCCGCGCCCACCTGGCGCTGCTCCTGAGTTGTTGGCACTTCCCTGGTGCTCTGACAGTCGTCCGTGCTCGGATCGTCCATCATTTGCTGTCGTCGCGGCTGCCAGAGGCCCGTCCTGCGTCGGGAGTTGCGTTCGCGGTCAGCGCCCGCCTGGCGCTTCTCCTGTGGTGTTACTACCTCTTGAGGAGTTTCTTGGTTCCTTTCGTTGGGCCCTGATAAGCTCCAGAGCCGGACTCCACGCCGAGCTGAGCTGGTAACCGCTGTCTTGGTTTTTTAGGTTGTCCATGACCTTCATCTCGATGGCCCCTTTTATGACACTGTCCCAAAATCTTGGAGTCTGTGTCACAATTTTCGTGTTTTTGTAGTCCATTGAACGACTGAGCTCCAGACAGTGCTCTTCTATGGCAGATTTGGTTCCCTGTCCGAATCTGGTGTGCCTCTGGTGTTCTTTGCACATGACGTCCACCGTCCTGGTTGTCTGGCCAATGTATGATTTTCCACACTGGCATGGGATGTTGTAAATGTCTGGTTTACCTAGCCCCAGGTCGTCCTTCACACTCCCTAGCATTGTCCCGATTTTGGAGGGTGGACAGAAGATACTCTTTATATCATATTTTGAAAGAATTCTGCTGATATTTGCAGAAATAGGTCCAGCATATGGCAGGTATGCCACCTTCTTCACCTGCTCTGGCTCCTCTTCTGTACCCTGTGGTTGGTTGGTAGCACAAAGTGCCCTTTGGATGTCTGTGGAGGAATACCCATTTCTGCAGAACACCAGCTGTAGATGTTTTATCCCTGTGGCCAGACTTTCCGTATTTGACAGAGCCCGAGCCCTGTGAACTAATGTTTTCAATTCTTCTGTGCTGGGTAGTGACAGCTACTGGCATGAAGGTATAAGTCAGTGTGGGTAGGCTTACGATACACACTGTGCCCCAGAGTGCCATCTGCCTTCCTCTTGACCAGGACATCCAAGAATGGGAAATGTCCATCCTTCTCTAGCTCCATAGTAAATTTTACAATTGGGTGGCGTGAATTTAGATGTTCCAAAAAGTCATCTAGCTTCTCCCTGCCGTGGGGCCAAATGACAAAAGTGTCATCGATATACCTAGGAAAGCACTTGGGTTGGTAAGTGGCTGATGCAAGTGCCTCCTCTTTGTACCTTTCCATGAAAAGGTTGGCTACCACTGTTGATAAAGGGCTGCCCATTGCCATTCCTTCCATTTGCTCATAAAATTGACCCCCATGTAGAGAATATGTTGATGTCAGTACATGCTTGAACAGGTCGAGCAGCGCACCATCGAACTTCTTTCTAATGATATTGAGTGAATCAGTGAGTGGCACTCGTGTCAAGAGCGACACCACATCTAAACTGACCATGATGTCAGAGTCCATGGTAAGTAGCTGCCTTAGCTGTTGTAGGAAGTCCTCCAAGTTCGGAATGTGGTGTGCACATTTGCCCACATATGGTGGCAATATCTTCTTCTGGTATTGTGCTGTGAGGTATGTCGCTATGCCAATGTTACTGACAATAAGTCGAAGAGGTACCCCCTCCTTGTGGACCTTGGGGAGTCTGTAGAGTCTGGGTGGTACAGCTGCTTTGGGATGAAGCTTCTTGGTGACCTGTTCAGGTAGACCTGTCTCCCTCAGCCACTTCCAGGTCTCCTTGTCCACCTAGTCAGTGGGGTCACCATCTAGTGCTTTGTAAGCAGTGTCTTCCAGAAGTTGTTGCACCTTCCTATCATACTCCAACTTGTTTAAGATGACCGTGGAGTTACCCTTATCAGCTGGCAGAACTACAACGCTGTCATCTTCCCATAGCTGCCTGAGTGCCACCCTCTCCTCACTCAAGATTTTGGATTTGGGGGGCTTCATCCTGGTGAGTGCCCTGCAGGTTGACCACTACCCATGTGTCCCCATCCTGTTGTGCCTTCTTGTTAAGGCGCTCAAACTTGGCCTGTTGACATGCTGTTGATTTTCTCATGGTGCATTCAGCCAACGACCAGGATGCACCATGAACTTGGTCCCAGTCCTCTTAGGTCAGGGTAGCTGCTATGGAAAAGTGGAGATGCTGCAACTCCCTAGACGTGACAGCAAGGCTGTGGCTCATGTCACACACTCCTTCTCTTACCTGCTCGAGGCTGGCACAGTGTTTGATTCTGTTCGCCATTCTGGTGTTGACATGATGCTTGAACCTGGCAAAGACAGGAAGTACATCCCCCTCTCGGCATCTCAGAAGGAAACTGAGAGAACTCAGAAGCCTCCCCTTCCCCTGTCGAAGCTTATTCAGCTTCTTGATATTAAGGTACATCACCACCCCGTAGAGTCTCCTGCCAGGCGGGCGCGGATCGCGAACGCAACTCCCGACGCAGGACGGGCCTCTGGCAACCGCCACAACCGCAGATGATGGACGAGCCGAGCACGGACGACTGTCAGAGCACCAAGGAAGTGCCAACACCTCAGGAGCAGCGCCAGGCGGGCGCGGACCGCGAACAGAACGCCCGACAAACGACGGGCCTCAGAGAGCTGCCACAGATAAAGACCAAGTCGGGCGCGGACGTCCGAGTGAGCACCAGGGAAGACACAACAGCTTGCAAGCAGCGCCAGGCAGGCGCTGACCGCGAACGGAGCGCCCGACGCGAGACGGGCCTCAGACAGCTGCCACAACCGTAGGTGGTGGATGAGGCGGGCGCGGACGTCCGTGGGAGCACCAGGGAAGTGCCAACATCTCAGGACCAGCGTCAAGCTGGCGCGGGCCATGAACAGAACGCCAAACGCGAGTCCAGCCCCTGACAGCTGCCACGACCACCCAAAGAACGTGAGTTTCACCAGTTCATGCAGGACGAGGCCATTGACCTCTGCCTAGTTGGCGAAACTCACCTTAAACCTGGGGTCCACGTGCGTGTAGCAAACTATGTTTGCTACCGCAAGGACAGGCCAACAGCAGGTGGTGGCACCGCCATCTATGTTAGTGCATCACTCAGGCACCACCAGGTGCAACTCCTGGACCTGGCAACCCTGGAAGCCACTGGGGTGACGGTCACCACGGCAGCCAGGCAAATCACGTTTGTGGCAGTACACAGGCCACCATGTGGACACCTCCAGGGGGCGGACGTCGACGGGCTGCTGACAATTGGGGGGAGGGTGTTCATTGCGGGTGACTTCAATACAAAGCACCCTGAATGGTACTCCCACCTAACGAATGCCAGTGGCCGCCGACTTTCCCACTCTGCCCAGAGGAACGGCGCCCTGATCCTGGGCCTACAGGAGCCCACAATCTACCCGGCCAGGGGACGGCCGGACGTGCTCGATGTCACGGTCATAAAAGACATTGGGCACCACACGACTGCCTCCACACGGTGTACACTGTCGTCAGACCACCTGAGGGTGGTCTTCACCATAGATGTCGCCGGAGCCACGCTGCCACCACGCCGACAGACATACCGGCGCATGGACTGCAAGCGGTTCCAGGAGACAGTCCTGGAATCGATCGTTTACATGCCCGATCCAGATGCAGTGGGCGCGGACGCCGCTCTGTGGGTCCTCTCCCGCCAGCTACTGCACGCAGAGCGCCTACGCGTTCTGTACCCTCTGCTCAATCCGTCGTCTGCCTTGCCTCCCCACCATGGCATCACTATATACCTGGCGCTGGTTCGTCTAGTGCTGGAATATGAGGCTGTGGTGTGGGGCAACGCAGAGAGGGTGCAGAACTGGGCGCTCAAGCTCGCTCTGCGCTACTGAGGCTCTATTCGACTGCTCGGCTACACCGGCAAACCAGCATCCCCTTCCCCCGTGACCGATTTAAACAATCGACGAGGGTCTTCTATGAGTGGGCCGTACGGTCTGACAATAGGCTCATTAGGGACTTGGGCCATCCTATTCACCACAGGCCAACCACACGTTAGCCTGACCTGTTACGAGAATAATATCTCGCCACAGAGAAAGGACAACTCCCCCCAGAAAACATCTCAGGCGAATTCCGACCATGAGGAAGCCACTCCACAGATATAGGATTATGCAGGAATAGCAGTATATGCTTAGCCTGCTCCCATCACGAGTCAGGGCAGACTCGTATGGATAAGTGACAGTGACAGTGACAGTGACAGTGCCACGATCACAGATGGTGGACGAGCAGGGCGCGGACGTCCGTGGGAGCACCAGGGCAGGGCTAAAACCTCAGGAGCAGCACCAGGCGGGCGCGGACCGCGAACGGATCGCCCGACACAGGGCGGGCCTCAGACAGCTGCCACAGATGGCGACCAAGTCGGGCGCGGACGTCCGAGGGAGCACCGGGGAATAGAGAACACATTACAAGCAGCGCCAAGCGGTCACGGATGGCAGAGAGAGCACCCAGCGCCCACTGGGCATAAATACTGGACAAGATCCTCCAATACGGCAGTCTCACGTAGCACCTGAAGAAGGCAACGAGTTACGTGGCCGAAATATTGTGCCAGAGCGACACAAACATCTGGCAGCAGACCCAATTATTCCATATGTCAAGATCTCGCTGGGAAAGCCTGAAGAGTTACAACAGCTCTATTATTTATGAATTATATTGTGAGGCCAGTATTTAAATTCATTGAGCTGCAAATTCGCAATGTTTCAGTTTGCTGAAGGAGAGCAGGCCTAGGAGAAGCAGAGGCCTGTGGATCTGAGAGCAGCATGGAAGTAGCAGCAGAGGACAGCGGGTCGGCAGGGGTCATGTCTCACTGTAATGTGGAGGTAATCAAGCTGTGGTCATCCGGAAGAAAGTACAGCTCATAGACAGGAAGAGAGCTTGGTGGAGAGTTTCAGTAACGGTGATGAAGTGGAAAAGCATAAAGTGATGTATGGCGTGGTACTTTCCATAATTGGAACAGGTAGACATTGGTAGTTAACACAGTTCTGACCATCAAAAATAGAGTGTGACGGTATGTGCTGGGATTGATGAAACTGGCCTGGTATTGTTCGTTATTGTGAAGAATAACAGTTACACACTGAGGAATTTAATTGTGCCATAACTGTATTTGAGTTTGTTTGCACAGTTTGGTCATGATGCTAACTGAGCGTATCATTGATGTCTGGAAACTTGCAGGACCATTATGAGATAATTATGTGTTACCTATATGTCATTGTACGCTTTGCTTGCTTATGACTTTTTCCTTGTAGATTCTGTATTAGCTTGTATATCTGTCGAGATTGTGCTGTCCTTTCTGTTGTCTGTCTGGAACACAGCAGAGATTCTGGTAGCTGTGGACTGCAGATCATTCTAGTGAGCCATTCCACTTGTTATTATTTTATTTTTGTGCCCTTATGTGAAGCCACGGTGTAGAGAAGCAATACTTTTTTGTCTATATCATATATGCCTACATCTTAGGACAAGTTTTACTATATATTACTATAGCCTATTTTGGAGGTCGGATTATTTTATTTCTGTTCTTTAAATTTGTTATCTAAAGTTAATTATTATAAGATAAGTGTGTTTGTATATGCTATGGTATTGAAAATTATTGTTTAGTAACACAAAGATTGTTTAAAATCCCACACTTTCCAACTCATCAGCAAGAACTCCATTCCCACCAAAATCCTGTGCCACAGTAACAGTAACTGAACATAGTGTCTAAGGCAGCCTTTTTTCGGAAACCATGTCTTGCACTCTTTTTTTCGTCTTCCAGTTATGCCCGTTAGGGATGTGCTGTGCATCTCTTAGATATGTAAAAATGAACAAACGCATGAAGTAGCCATTCGAGTGAGTGCCCCTGCAAAACACTGTGGGCGCGTTAACCCAACAGTTAAGGGAGAAGGTCAAGGGAGAACTGTTACAACTGACATTAGCAACTCAATGTGAGTCAGGAAATGAACAGTACTATGAGATTGAGTTGGTGTTAAAGTTTCTCGTGAGTGAGGTATCCTCTCGTGTTCAGACATGTAAACTCCAGGCTAGTGCTGCACATTATTTAAGTAGGGTTGATCATTTAATATTGTTACCTAAAGAAGGAGCAAACAATAAGTCTCAAATGAGTTGTAAGGTAGTGAGGCACAGGTAGCTGTTGTTACAACTGATACTTTGTCAGTGTTAACTTTTAGGGCAGTACGATGAACTGAATATGATACATGAGGATGATATTAATCAGGCAGGAGAGCTAGATGCACCAGAGTTGCGAAGAAGAACATGGGATACACAACTTACTGGATTACCACAACCTTGTAGATGTGTGATGAATAACTGTGAGTTGTTCACAGATTCAACATCATGAACACTGAAGTGTCTTTATTACTAGGCAGCCCAAAAATACTAGGTTTTTACATGGTAATAGTCTTAATCTTATACTCAAATGCCAAAGGCAGTTTAGTGCAAATGATATTCTTGGGAACGAAAGTTTTCTAACTTCTGCATCTACATCTACATCCATACTCCGCAAGCCAGCTGACGGTGTGTGGCGGAGGGTACCTTGAGTACCTCTATCGGTTCTCCCTTCTATTCCAGTCTCGTATTGTTCGTGGAAAGAAGGATTGTCGGCACGCTTCTGTGTGGGCTCTAATCTCTCTGATTTTATCCTCATGGTCCCTTCGCGAGATATACGTAGGAGGGAGCAATATACTGCTTGACTCTTCGGTGAAGGTACGTTCTCGAAACTTTAGCAAAATCCCGTACCGAGCTACTGAGCGTCTCTCCTGCAGAGTCTTCCACTGGAGTTTATTTATCATCTCCGTAACGCTTTCGCGATTACTAAATAATCCTGTAACGAAGCGCGCTGCTCTCCGTTGGATCTTCTCTATCTCTTCTATCAACCCTATGGTATGGATCCCACACTGCTGAGCAGTATTGAAGCAGTGGGCGAACAAGCGTACTGTAACCTACTTCCTTTGTTTTCGGATTGCATTTCCTTAGGATTCTTCCAATGAATCTCAGTCTGGCATCTGCTTTACCAGCGATCAACTTTATATGATCACTCCATTTTAAATCACTCCTAATGCGTACTCCCAGATAATTTATGGAATTAACTGCTTCCAGTTGCTGACCTGCTATTTTGTAGCTAAATGATAAGGGATCTATCTTTCTATGTATTCACAGCACATTACACTTGTCTACATTGAGATTCAATTGCCATTCCCTGAACCATGCGCCAATTCGCTGCAGATCCTCCTGCATTTCAGTACAATTTTCCATTGTTACAACCTCTCGATATACCACAACATCATCTGCAAAAATCCTCAGTGAACTTCCGATGTCATCCACAAGGTCATTTATGTATATTGTGAATAGCAACGGTCCTACGACACTCCCCTGCGGCACACCTGAAATCACTCTTACTTCGGAAGACTTCTTTCCATTGAGAGTGACATGCTGTGTGCTGTTATCTAGGAACTCTTCAATCCAATCACACAATTGGTCTGATAGTCCATATGCTCTTACTTTGTTCATTAAACGACTGTGGGGAACTGTATCGAACGCCTCGCGGAAGTCAGGAAACACGGCATCTACCTGTGAACCCGTGTCTATGGCCCTCTGAGTCTCGTGGACGAATAGCGTGAGCTGGGTTTCACACAACCGTCTTTTTCGAAACTCATGAAGAGTTCTTAATAGGTGTTTCCATTTAGCGCCTTGCAATTTTTTTGTCTCTCCTAAGGAATACAGTGTGGGCTGTCTGACCGGTCACTATCCTACACAGCAACTAGGCACAGTCGAATTCTTGTCACACATGTAGTATTTGTTTTCTTTTCAGTGTTTACCCAGCTGTTGTCCCTCTTGTGAAGTGGGGGGGGGGGGGGGGGGGGGGGGAGAAACTGAAATTTCATGCCATGTTTGTCTCTTGCCCGCACAGACTGTCGCACGACCACGTGTCATGCATCTTAGTCTCACCAAAGGGTGCATGTGGCAGCGAGTTGGCAGAGGCAGTACATCACCGAGGCTTCCTGCAATGGCGTTGTGAGGCAACAGTTGGAATCGTGTAACTGAAATACACACTTCAACTTGAGACAGCACCAGGGGCTGCACTGGTCAGTGGCACACAAGTCGTGTGGCGATGATGGGGAATTGTATGTGGAGTACTTGCTGGACATGGTTGGATTAGGTATGGCTGGAACAAGGATTTACTGTGGATTGCAGTCCAGTGTAGTAGTTGTTGGAGTTGGTTGACGGCCACCAAGGAGATCAGCCCCTGGGGAAGGAGTGTGCCGTAGAGCTGAGAGAAGCGTGGTAGCAGCTGCAGTGGACAGCATTGGCGAGTACAGGACGTAGCCAGCGAACCATATTCGGCTGTGGTAGCAGACAGTGTCTTCCTTCTGGCGTCCAGAAATCATCGTACGCTACCACAGCTCAATGATGTTCGCATCACAGCTGGCCCCGCCCCTTACTGACAATTACAGTCCAATGCAGCAGTTCTATGCTGCTCTTGGCTCCAGCTCATACACAAGGAGAAAAGACACAGGACAGTTTCAGCCACGGCGATAAATTGCACAGCACAGAGTGATGCATGCTTTGGTGTGTCCCATTATTGCAGTGGATGGGCACTGGTAGTTGTCAGAGTTTTGACCGACCAAAATACAGTGAAACAGTGTGTGTTGGGGTCGTGAAAGTGGCCTGGTATTGTTTGTTGTGAAGAAGCGTGCGGATGTCGTGAGAAATTTCGTTGTCACATAAACACAGTTAAGTGTATTTGCCTAACGTGGCTGTGGTGCTATTTGAATTTGAAAACACGGTGAAGCCATTGTGCGATCATTGTGTATTTGTGATGAGTCATCGTGTTTTTTACTGGCTTATGCATTTTCCTTGTGTGTTCTGTAGTAAGTCATATATCTGTCAGGATTGTGTTGTGCTGTCCATTGTCTGTCTGGGGTACGACGGAGGTATTGATACTAGAGGAATGCAGATCAATTTCGCGAGCCATTCTGTTCGTTGCCATTTTACTATCGTGACACCTTGTAAAGCCATTGGCAGGCAGCACCAGCATTGTTGATTTGCATAAAGTAAGCCTCTATCTTAGGATTTTCCACATCGAGAAACATCACTAGCAGTAACGGGAATAGAACCTGGGTCTTCAGCAAAGCAAGTTTCGCTGACCTCGCAGTTACGAAGGCGGACAATAACTTTCAAAACCTATGAAGTTAGTGCATTTCATTTGTTGTACGATGATTTTAATTGCATTATAATGCAATTACATACTCCAAGTCGTTATTAAAATCGCACTACACTGATGGGTTGTGCAAAAGTCCACTACAATTTATGCAATTCTGCAGCTTCTCCCAGAGTAATTAATGACGAAATAGTCCACGGGTGGATGGCTTCATGCCAGAGTACATGCAAGGCATCACGTTACCATAATGAAATGCGCTGATGAGCTGACTGAGGGTCAGCGTGGAGCTTTCACCGCTATCCCCCAATCCCTATAACCACACGCGCTCTCTGTGGCATGTACCCGGCATCTCCTCCCCCCTCCGACTGTCAGTTTATTGTTCAGTACTTCAATTCTTCATGATGATGAAGACAATACAACACCCAGTCCCTGAGCGGAGAAAATCCCCGACCAAGCCGAGAAACGAACCCGGGCCCGTAGTACGGCAATCCGTCACGCTGAACATTCAGCTATCGGAGCGGACTTGTCAGAAGACATACTCTGTAATTAGAAGAAAGTTTTGCTTTGCTAGTGATTGTCGCCATTGCATTGTTGAAATTATTTGTGTGTTAGACGTCAAAGTATTTACTTCACTTTTGATTTGGTTGCCTAACGAGGCTCTACTGTGGACATAAGTCTACCTCTTAGCAAATTCTGCTGGACCATTTCACAGGCTTTCTTCACATATATTGATATGTAGTTGCACTAAACATGAGAGTGCGCAAGTGTTAATTGTAAACATTTTAGTGCCCATAAGGTCGGAAGTGGCCCACTTTTGTACCGTCCTTCACATTCACTTTCTACGATAAACCAGCAATCAATGAAAACCAGAACTCTTCTGGACACCTTGCTATGAGAGACGCTAGGAGGCGGTAGCTGTCATTCTACATAATGCGACAGTATTCACTGGTGTACGCCGAAGAGCTTCATAATGCTTGGGAACAATTACGTGGACAGCCCCTCAGTGCCACTTTACGTAAACATACATTTCGGTCAACGCACAGATAACTACTGGAATCAGTGTCTGTTTTAAAGAGGCAATAATTATTTTGTTTTGGTTTTTGGGTCATTAGCAATCCGATTCCACTGCCGGACAAACCTTTCCATCCCATAGTACCATTAGCACTCTATGTCCTCATTTATCTGTTGGATATATTCCAACGCCTGTTTTCTCCTACAATTTTCACTAGGTACTGTTCACTCTACTGCCATGGATGTTATTTCATGATCTCTTAACACGTCTTATATGTCCCTCTTTCTTTTCAATGTTCTCGATGTATTAGTTTCTCCGACGATTCTGCGGGTAACCTTCTCATTTCTTATTCATCAGTCCATCTAATTTTTAACATCCTTCTACAGCACCACATCTTGAACACATCGATTTTCCCCTTTTTCGGATTCTCCAAAGTCCATGATTCACTTCCATGCAACGCTTTGCTATACAAGCATACATTTCCAGGAATTTCTTCCTCACATTAAGGTCGGTATGTGATAGGAGTAGACTTCTTTTGGACAGGAATGCTCTCTCTGTCTGTCCTAGTCCGCGTGTTTTATGTTGTCTTTGCTTCGTCCATGATGTGTTATTTTGCTTCCAAGGTAGCAGAATTTCTTCGGATATTTCGTGGTTCCCGATTTTGATGTTATGTTTTTCGCTAATCGCATTTGTGCTACTTTTCGTTACTTTCGTCTTTCTTCGGTTTACTCGATACCATATTCTGCACTCGATATTGTGAGTTGACAAATCATTGTTTCTTAGAAAGTAGAATAAATACCATCGCTTTCTAGACTGATTATCGTATAAATACGGCATGAGGTGAAAAAGCATCTGCAGGTCATACTGATTGCATAAAGTGTAATTTGAAGTCGTATTAGGTAATATGTGTACGACAACGGACACTTTAGGATGCTAGATGGTGTATGTGATAAACACCAATATTTACGAAGCTTCTTCATATTTCAGATTGAGGCCTGATAATTCTACACCGTGTACAAAACTACAGTTACTGCGTTTATTGCCTGGGAAACAGGCTGATTGTGAGTAATAGGTGGTGTGAGTACAGTAACAGAACAGTGAGAGATAGAAAAATATGTCGTACAGAAAAACATCTTGTGTGTTTTGCTTTCGTCACTGACTCCCAACAGCAACAACACCTATTTTACCCAGCGCAAGAAGGTAAGGAGTATCTGTTGCTAAGTGTCGTATGCCAAGTCTGAATTTCTCTGAATTTCGTTATTTTCTTCCACTTATTTTATTTTTCCTTCTGCCACTGCTTGTTCCGATTTTCGGCGAGAAATGGAAATGAGCCTATGGCGTCAGTAGCTGGGAGTTCCCAGTCGGGAAGTTCGGCCGCCAAGTGCAAGTCTTCAAGTCTTATTGAGTGCGACGTCACCTGGGGCGACTTGCGCGTCGACAATTGGGATGAAATGATGATGAGGACAGCACAACACCCAGTCTCTGAGGGGGAAAATCTCCCTCCCCAGTCGGGAATCGAACCCGGGCCCCCGAGCGTTCCCGCGAGAAATACACGGCAAAGAGGCTTAATGAAAACTATAAATTTGCACACAATTTTAAGATTCAGAAGCGCCATCGAACAGTGATGCAATGATGCAAAGCAGTGTGGAAATGTCAGTTTCCAAGGAGACGACGGCACATTCGAGGCTATTGAATTTGTGTTTGACAGATCGGACACAGTAAACAGCCCTATGTCACGTGGTGAATTTACAAGCGTTTGAGTAGGTATTTCGATTGGGGAAGGCAGAAGAGAATATTAATTGTGTTGTTACGCTATCATCAGGCGTTCAATGAGAGTTTGGGACGTTGTGAACTGACGCCAAAGAGACAGCGCAGAGGCGGCTGTACCTCGGGTGGGCGGCGACAGTGCATCAGAGATCGTTTGTGGCTGCGGCTCCTATCACTTTACATCAGTGAGCTCCAGCAGTCCCCATGACTGAACACTTGCAACGTTTAGCTTTCGAATACCTCAGATTCCGTTTTGATGAATTTGAGAACGCTTCGGACATAATTTTTCGTTTCACTCAGCACTTTCCTACATGACATTTTGTAACTGGAACTATTTCTTATGTACGTACCTCAAAAGCCGTTTTAACGACATTCCTCTTGAAAACTATTAACAGTCGCTGAAGTATTTACTACTCAATAAAGCAGTCGAAGCAAGCCATCGTATTGTAGATACTACGTGAAGTTTCAGTAGATTCAGTATTTACGTAGGTATAGCAGTGTCGAAAGTAAATCTTCACATTATTTGTTCACTATTGTTAAGATGCTACTCCAGGCGGGTGTAAAATCAATGTGTGCAACGGAAATACTGAAAGTGAAAATGAAGTTTTGGCCCTGTTTGATTACCCCGTGAAGCAGATCTTAGGATCTCTTAATGATGATTATATAAAGAGATAAAAATGAATTTCCTAAATAATACGATTGATCAATTGCCCAAATCTGCCCCTTTTCATGGCTACGCGATGTCATATAAATAAAGCGAGACGATTGACATCATCTGTGTACCAAACACTAGAAGACACTACTTTCAAAGGTGATCTACAGTGATGTGCAACCTCAGTGGAAATAAAATTTACGTTATCACAGCTGTTCAGCTTTATAGCCCTAATAAGCTGAAGCAATTAGCAATATCACCGTATGTACTGCGACTGGTGCGTGAGAGTGATGCTTCTCGTACATGTCTGCGACGATGGAAGGACCCCAGCCACAAAATAAAACTCTTTCAAACACTAGGATGGCAGAAGGCGGTCCTCTGACTCTTATAATCTAATACTGTCTTCTCATCTCTGCGTTCTACAGACAAGAAACTGGTACTCCTAGTCACAAGGGCAGAATTCGGATAACGTCTCTACGTGATTATAGACAGAAGAAGTGCTCTCAATCATTCAACACTACATACTCAACGACGACTCTCTACCCGGAGGCGACATCCAGAATCGCAACAGTACAATGCCTAACCGTTTTATCTATAAGGTCTCCTGAAAGCATAGACAGCAAGTCCGTCTGTACCGGCAAAAGCTAATATTGAGCGACCGTCAAACCCAGGCGCTCAAAATGGAAGACTTCTTCTCTCCATTGCTAGCTTCCCAGCAAAGAAGCTCGGCTCCCCTCCCTCGTAGCTCAGAAGGCAAATCATATTCTCGAAACCACGGAATATTCTCCTTCTCTACAGAATCTTTCGAACGCCGACCAACCATATTTTAGTCTTTTGCCGTTGAGCGCGAAAAGTTTGAGAGGAAATATCTATACTCATACAATGGTACGCTTCTCAGAGTAAAATATCCTCGGAAATAACCCAGCCTGCTGCATCCAAGATTTTCAGAGTTTCCGAAGTATTATCCGGTTATCCTTCCGGCCCCAGCTACAATACCGGCCAGCCGTCGCTGTATTGTGCTTCCACGCTCAGGTGCCCAGACCGTCCGTCTTGGCACTTCCTGTGTAAAGCAGGACCAACACACCTGTGCGGAATTTTGCACCCAGGACTTAAGTTACGCCTGAGATTTCATTTCCACTGGCGTTTCAACCGTTCCTAGTATAGGCAATCATTCATTACGCCGTTTTGATAATAAAGACACTCCGTCACCTCTCAAGCAATAAGCGTTAACAGTTATTTACAAGGTGTACGTAACAATGTCAGTCACCTTAAAATATTCATATATACGATGTTTTTTTTTTGGTCATCAGTCTACTGACTGGTTTGATGCGGCCCGCCACGAATTCCTTACCTGTGCTAACCTCTTCATCTCAGAGTAGCACTTGCAACCTACGTCCTCAATTATTTGCTTGACGTATTCCAATCTCTGTCTTCCTCTACAGTTTTTGCCCTCTACAGCTCCCTCTAGTACCATGGAAGTCATTCCCTCATGTCATAGCAGATGTCCTATCATCCTGTCCCTTCTCCTTATTAATGTTTTCCACATATTCCTTTCCTCTCAGATTCTGCGTAGAACCTCCTCATTCCTTACCTTATCAGTCCACCTAATTTTCAACATTCGTCTGTAGCACCACATCTCAAATGCTTCGATTCTCTTCTGTTCCGGTTTTCCCACAGTCCATGTTTCACTACCATACAATGCTGTACTCCAGACGCACATACTCAGAAATTTCTTCCTCAAATTAAGGCCGGTATTTGATATTAGTAGACTTCTCTCGGCCAGAAATGCCTTTTTTGCAATAGCGAGTCTGCTTTTGATGTTGTCCTTGCTCCGTCCGTCATTGGTTATTTTACTGCCTAGGTAGCAGAATTCCTTAACTTCATTGACTTCGTGACCATCAATCCTGATGTTAAGTTTCTCGCTGTTCTCATTTCTACTACTTCTCATTACCTTCGTCTTTCTCCGATTTACTCTCAAACCATACTCTGTACTCATTAGACTGTTCATTCCGTTCAGCAGATCATTTAATTCTTCTTCACTTTCACTCAGGATAGCAATGTCATCAGCGATTCGTACCATTGATATCCTTTCACCTTGCATTTTTATTCCACTCCCGAACCTTTCTTTTATTTCCATCACTGCTTCCTCGATGTACAGATTGAAAAGTAGGGGCGAAAGGCTACAGCCTTGTCTTACACCCTTCTTAATACGAGCACTTCGTTCTTGATCGTCCACTCTTATTATTCCGTCTTGGTTGTTGTACATATTGTATATGACCCGTCTCTCCCTATAGCTTACCCCTACTTTTTTCAGAATCTCGAACAGCTTGCACCATTGTATATTGTCCAACGCTTTTTCCAGGTCGACAAATCCTGTGAAAGTGTCTTGATTTTTCTTTAGCCTTGCTTCCATTATTAGTCGCAACGTCAAAATTGCCTCTCTCGTCCCTTTACTTTTCCTAAAGCCAAACTGATCGTCACCTAGCGCATTCTCAATTTTCTTTTCTATTCTTCTGTATATTATTCTTGTAAGCAGCTTCGATGCATGAGCTGTTAATCTGATTGTGCGATAATTCCCGCGCTTGTCAGTTCTTGCCGTCTTCGGAATTGTGTGGATGATGCTTTTCCGAAAGTCAGATGGTATGTCGCCAGACCCACATATTCTACACACCAACGTGAATAATCGTTTTGTTGCCACTTGCCCCAATGGTTTTAGAAATTCTGATGGAATGTTATCTATCCCTTCTGCCTTATTTGACCGTAAGTCCTCCAAAGCTCTTTTAAATTCCGATTCTAATACTGGATCCCCTATCTCTTCTAAATCGACTCCTGTTTCTTCTTATATCACATCAGACAAATCTTAACCCTCATAGAGGCTTTCAATGTATTCTTCCCACCTATCTGCTCTCTCCTCTGCATTTAACAGTGGAATTCCCGTTGCACTCTTAATGTTACCACCGTTGCTTTTAATGTCACCCAAGGTTGTTTTGACTTTCCTGTATGCTGTCTGTCCATCCTTTTTCGATGTCTTCACATTTTTTCCTGCAGCCATTTCGTCTTAGCTTCCCTGCACTTCCTATTTATTTCATTCCTCAGTGACTTGTATTTCTGTATTCCTGATTTTCCAAGAACATGTTTGTACTTCCTCCTTTCATCAATCAACTGAAGTATTTCTTCTGTTACCCATGGTCTCTTCGCAGCTACCTTCTTTGTACCTATGTTTTCCTTCCCAACTTCTGTGATGGCCATTTTTAGAGATGTCCATTCCTCTTCAACGGTACTGCCTACTGCGCTATTCCTTATTGCTGTATCTATAGCGTTAGAGAACTTCAAACGTATCTCGTCATTCCTTAGTACTTCCGTATCCCACTTCTTTGCGTATTGATTCTTCCTGACTAATGTCTTGAACTTCAGTCTACTCTTCATCACTACTATATTGTGATCCGAGTCTATATCTGCTTCTGGGTACCCCTTACAATCCAGTATCAGATTTCGGAATCTCTGTCTGACCATGATATACTCTAATTGAAATGTTCCCGTATCTCCCGGCCTTTTCCAAGTATACTTCCTCCTCTTGTGATTCTTGAACAGGGTATTCGCTATTACCAGCTGAAACTTGTTACAGAACTCAGTTAGTCTTTCTCCTCTTTCATTGCTTGTCCCAAGCCCATATTCTCCTGTAACCTTTTCTTCTACTCCTTCCCCTACAACTGCATTCCAGTCGCCCATGACTATTAGATTTTCGTCCCCCTTTACATACTGCATTACCCATTCAATACCCTCATACACTTTCTCTACCTGTTCATCTTCAGCTTGCGACGTCGGCATGTATACCTGAACTATCGTTGTCGGTGTTGGTCTGCTGTCGATTCTGATTAGAACAACCCGGTCATTGAACTGTTCACAGTAACACACCCTCTGCCCTACCTTCCTATTCATAACGAATCCTACACCTGTTATACCATTTTCTGCTGCTGTTGATATTACCCGATACTCATCTGACCAGATATCCTTGTCTTCCTTCCACTTCGCTTCACTGACCCCTACTATATCTAGATTGAGCCTTTGCATTTCCCTTTACAGATTTTCTAGTTTCCCTACCACGTTCAGGCTTCTGACATTCCACGCCCCGACTCGTAGAACGTTATCCTTTCGTTGATTATTCAATCTTTTTCTCATGGTAACCTCCCCCTTGGCAGTCCCCTCCCGGAGATCCGAATGGGGGACTATTCCGGAATCTTTTGCCAATGGATAGATCATCACGACACTTCTTCAATTACAGGCCACATGTCCTGTGGATACACGTTACGTGTCTTTAATACTGTGGTTTCCATTGCCTTCTGCATCCTCATGTCGTTGATCATTGCTGATTCTTCCGCCTTTAGGGGCAATTTCCCACCCCTAGGACAAGAGAGTGCCCTGAACCTCTATCCGCTCCTCTGCCCTCTTTGACAAAAGGCTGACTTCTTATGCCGGAAGTCTTCGGCCGCCAATGCTGATTATCTATCAAAATTTAGGAAATGTCGGGGATCGAAGCCGGGACCGAAGCCGTCACGAATCAAAGACACTACCCCTAGACCACGGGTACTCGCCTATACGATGCACAACCTATCAAATGATACCTAATCCTGGTTGTAAATCACGGCAAAGTATGTAGATGAGTGCTTGTAAGGTGCGAAATTATAGCCACCTTACAAAGCAAGCACCCTATTTGTTTTTATTGGTCTAAGTAATCCAGATTTCTGTTTCAAATATATCGACATCGCGGCTTAAAATAATATTCTTAAGATGTTACGTATATGACAAACAAGCCGCGAATTTTGATATGGTTAGCAAATTAATATTCTTCAGTCTGAATTGCTTCTTAGGGTCATTATTCAATGGGAATCGGAATTGGGACTCCAAAGTTTTGCTAGTGTGTAATGATGATAACTGAAAAGGAGAGATTCTTTTAAGATCTTTTCGATAACAAATTTCGTAAAGCAGAACCACAAAGGGACAGTGAATAACGACAAAGCAGGAGACCAGCCGTGGCCTCAAACTCGTGGAAACTGCAGCTAGCCTAAGGCTGGATGGACGGACGGTGGTTGGAGCCCCTGCTGTTGACGAATCCGGCAATACGTCTCACAGTTAGATTCTACTGATGCAAACTGTACCAAGGGGCTGTTGTGTCATTCGTGACGGCACTAGTGCAGACAGTAAGTGGAAGTTGACAAACAAAAACAAAATTTTTCCAGTTTATGGTAACCTGAAAGCGTAGTTGGATACAAAACACAGTACACTGAATCGCAAACATGTGCGATTTACTTAATGTTTTTGTCTAGGACAACTGACATAGTAGCTGAATACTCCACCAGATGTCTAATCGCGCTAGTATTCGTCTACACCACACAAAATATCATGAAAGTGTAGTGAATTGCGCGAGAAGATGAAATGTCAACGTGCGAAGTACATTGAGTTACCGATTTCACTGGGTGCCACGTTACACTTGGTCAGCTAACGAACATCGACAGCAACTAGCGTCATCTCAATGCCGACTGATTTGACGCAGACTAAATTTGTTGGCAGTAAAAATCCATTCTAAATTCGAAACTCATTCATTAAGTTATGTTATGGTTGAGGAGATAAGTCTAATACAGAGCAAGGGACGTAAGACTACCAGAGGAAACCTTTTCAATCAGAAGCAGAAATTTATGTACTGTCCTTTGTGCAATATTTGTTCGTTTGGTTTTCTGTCTAACACTATACAGTATATCTGCAATTCACTTTACGTAACGTAAACACAAAGCGTTGTTAGTGCATTGGAATAATCACTTTGAGGAAATTTTACTTTTTATCGTAGAGAAATATCACCAATTCGCAAAACTGGTACTTTCAGATTATACAGAGCAGAGTTTCGTTGGCAGTACCTACATCGTTGGTGATGGGCTAGAACACAGTTGAGAGCTTAACAACAGCTGGAGATATCCTAAAATTTATTAAGACTTGGTTAATTTTCAGACTTGGGCAAGTTGAACTGTTTATACGTAACCAGCAAGCGCCAACACTTTTGTTGCAAGTTCTATGGCAAACGTCAGAGCGACTCCGTGATCCTTGGCAGCGGTCGGCTGACGGTTTGTGTAGAGGGTATGGGTATGCTCTGATGGATGGAGGATGTCGGAGCCGGGTGACTAGGACGCTGTTGAAAAGTAGCAGAATGCCTTTGTTAGCTTGTTACAAGATCGCGCCCTCATCTGACGGCGTAGAAATACTTCTAAAACTCTTTTTACTAAGGGGAAACGTCAACTAAAAAACAAAGATATATAAATAAGTTAAATACCTGGAAATCCAGTGAAAAAAACTGAATCAAATCCCGTAGCATGATGACGCTCGGTAAATTAAATAGTTTAAAGTTCAAAGAAAAGAAAGTTTACTTAACCCACGGTTTGCAGTTTCAAGAATACCGGCCTGTCGTATATTAGCAGACACAAATAAAAACCATAAAGTAGTCATGATCTATAGAGTCCAAGCGGAGCATCAAATACTAAAATGGGTGCAAGGAAAAGCCGGCCAGTGTGACCGAATGGTTATAGGCGTTTCAGTCTGGAACCGCACTACCGCTACGGTAGCAGGTTCGAATCCTCCCTCGGGCATGGATGTGTGTGATGTCCTTAGGTTAGTTAGGTTTAAGTAGTTCTACGTTCTAGAGGACTGATGACCTCAGATGTTAAGTCCCATAGTGCTCAGAGCCATTTTAACCATTTTTTCGTGCAAAGTAAGATCACCTAACTGTAAAGTAACGCAGTAGTAATTAATGGAAAAATTCATAGTCCCAACGTGTTTCCCCGGTTTCAGCTATGCTGTAAATTAAAGTTTGTTTTTATCAATGACTACCGTGAAAGACATCTAACAGCTTCATAACATACGAATATAAATATGAAATTCACAAAATAATTACAGTTAAGACGTTCCTCAAATCCTTTCGAACAATTGACAGTTTGGATAGTCGCGTAAAACAATCACAAAAAACAAAGTCCCTGGACAAGTTATTTCGTAACTCATGCTCAACAAAGTGTTGTGCACCCAATGAAAAGTTAGAGTCTCT
This sequence comes from Schistocerca americana, assembly GCF_021461395.2. Classification (NCBI taxonomy): domain Eukaryota; kingdom Metazoa; phylum Arthropoda; class Insecta; order Orthoptera; family Acrididae; genus Schistocerca; species Schistocerca americana. Next base: position 674,660,593 of record NC_060122.1, read on the forward strand.
GACTAGCACTCCTAAAGCTATTTTGTCCACACAAGTTTTAATCCAATGTACGGTTACTTCACTGCACAGTCTCCTTCACCAACACTCGTTCTTGTGGTCTTCAGTCCTGAGACTGGTTTGATGCAGCTCTCCACGCTACTCTATCCTGTCCAAGCTTCTTCATCTCCCAGTACCTATTGCAACCTACATCCTTTTGAATCTGCTTAGTGTATTCATCTATTGGTCTCCCTCTACGATTTTTACCCTCCACGCTGCCCTCCAGTACTAAATTGGTGATCCCTTGATGCCTCAGAACAATGTCCTACGAACCGATCCCTTCTTCTAGTCACGTTGTGCCACAAACTTCTCTTCTCCCCAATCCTATTCAATACCTCCTCATTAGTTATGTGATCTACCCATCGAATCTTCAGCATTCTTCTGTAGCACCACATTTCGAAAGCTTCTATTCTCTTCTTGTCCAAACTATTTATCGTCCATTTTTCACTTCCATACATGGCCACATTCCATACAAATATTTTCAGAACTGACTTGCTGACACTTAAATCTATATTCGATGTTAACAAATTTCACTTCTTCAGAAACGCTTTCCTTGCCATTAACAGTCTACATTTTATATCCTCTCTACTTTGACCATCATCAGTTATTTTGCTCCCCAAATAGCAAAACTCCTTTACTACTTTAAGTGTCTCATATCCTAATCTAATTCCCTCAGCATCACCCGCCTTAATTCGACTACATTCCATTATCCTCGTTTAGCTTCTGTAGATGTTCATCTTATATCCTGCTTTCAAGACACTATCCATTCCGTTCAACCGCTCTTCCAAGTCCTTTGCTGTCTCTGACAGAATTACAGTGTCATCGGCAAACCTGAAGACTGTCAAAAGGTCACTACCCCTGACGCTTAAGTACTGTCTGTGACATCATGCGCTACTGAATTTGATTTAGTTACTTAGATAACATTCACCAATTGAATTCAAAGGTAACTGCACAGGTGCATATGATACCACAAGACAAATAAAATTACTGTGATCACTTTGGTCACTTAGTGACCTCTCACTGAAACATCCATACAATATTAAATAAGTTATTATTAAGTCCACGAATAAATGCTTACATCCGCCCTTGTAACGTGTTAAATCCTATGAAACAGTAAGTATACATACCAAGTAACAAATTATGCTTACTCATTCACTAGGACTATTAGGTGCTGAGGTGGAAATGTCCAACAGTCCTCATATTACGTGAAGAATTTACAGTAGTGGCACAATTTCCGTATCAATTTAGTAACCAGTCTGATTTTAAATTTAATTGGTTGCTATGATTATTGGCATCATTAGCTTCATATGACGCCTCATACGAACGGATTGCTTCAACTATTCATTTGCGAGGGAGATAATCGAGGCTCGGCATGAATGACATTTAATGAATGCGACTCCATCTTCTGGTGGAGTATGGGACTATGGCTGGTCAATGTTCAACAAAAACAATACCAATCGCCATTATATAGATTTATTTCTAGGCAACAAGTTTCGACGTTACACCACGTAATCTTCAGGCCTAAATTGCTCCAATCCAGTAACCTTGGTGTTTAAAGTCTAGCAGTGCCTTTAACTGGTCTCGTGATACCTATTGGGTATGCGTGTTCGCTGGACAACAGTCATCAACTGTCACACCAAACATTCAATTCATTTATGCAGCTCAACCATGTTCCATAAACTGTTTAAATTACTGTTTCACTTTTGGGCTTGGAAACGTGAAGTCTTAGTATCTTCTACAGCTCAAATCGACGCACACATTCAGTGGGATTCGTTTCTAACTATTCAGACTGTACCAAGAATTGATTTTCACATTCGCTCTTAGTCACCATTCAAAAATATGGTATTCGTGATGTACAACGCTTTATCATAACTAAGTATCTACGAATTATATGATGTAGTCTTTCATTTGATATTTATTTGACGTCAGAATTCAACTACTGAATTTCCAGTATGATTTTGTCTATTCGAAGCTACCTTACGACACATAGCGCAGTTTTAGGATGTTATTCTCTGCACCAAAAGTTGAAGTCAGGCATTATCTCATAACTGTCGAAAGCGAAGGGGTGACTGCCTCACAATTCATCACAAAGCTCAGTTGTCGAAAATAAATAATTTTCTAAAACCATGGGTTTCTAGTTAACCCATTTGCTTGAAACACAATCAGCACGAGTATTTTAACACAGCTTATACTTGAAATAAACTATTGTACAACATATACCAAAATTATAAAAATTAAAATTTTTAACAGAAAATATCTGTCAGGCTGATAATATTCGACTTGCCCTAGGATCGAGTTCAATTTACCCTGTTCAAGAACTGACAGTCCTTAGCAGCTTAACGACAGTTAATTCAGTTTGGTAGAGCTTTCTATTTCTCTTAACGCATACTTTCATTCAGTTCTCATTCCTGATGATATCTACAGAACGCAATGAATTAGTAAAGGAATGAAGGAACTTGTGCTGTACGAGGTACTGGTTTGAACGTGATATTGGATGCGGGGAGGGGGAGGGGGAGGGGAAGGGGGTTAGCGTTTTTTGATAAGGGCCGAGAGAGGGAAGATGACACCTACAGTCAGTGTTGGCTAATGACGAGGTAGGGTGCAGTTGACAGAACCTCCTAAACGCATTTCCTGGAATACTGCATATTGACCCTCGGATTATAGGGCTGGAGCTCAGCAACAACTACCTGTTAGTTGATTCTCATAAAATCTAGACCCAATGTTCTCTCTATATTACACAGATGGTAATGCTATATCGAGTGCTCGAACTGGGAAAGATTTATTGCAGAATAACAATTATAAGTTTACTTCCATTTAAAATGAATTTGAATTTACTTGGAAGCTTCTAAGCTTCAGAAAACTATATATAACAAAAAAAAAAAAAAAACACTGCCATACATTTTTTGTGCCTGGTAGTAAAGCAGAGAGAATCAGACCTTGAAAGATTGCAGGGCACTCTCACTTCTGATTCATTGTTATGCTGCTTCATGTTCTTAGGGAAGATGATCTTTATTACAGTTTGACATCATACATTGTGATGAAATGGGGAGCAGTAGTTAATGCTCATGCTTGTATGCTCTAAGGAAGGAATAATGTTAAGTTTTACCTGCATTCAAAGGAATAGTGTGTAAATTTAAACAACTGCAGTAAAAGCGCACGGCAACTGTGGGCCACGGGAAGCGCGTATTTTCTGCGGAATCTGGGTGGAAACATTTCTCGACAGCCTAGTTCCACGGTCTCATTGTGCAGACACGTTATTTGGCGCCGGTCAGTCGGCATCCGCATCCAGGTGGACTGACTAGTGTCGAGAAGTCGCCACTGCAATGGCCAGTGCATTGTAGATCGGCAGTAAAGCAGAGGATGTGCCCTTGTTAGGCAGGAAGCTGACGAGACAACTGTGAGCGTTCTGAGAATTTCCGTGGGACAGGTCACTGGCGCCCAGATGTCCAGACTCTGTTGCAAAACATATTTGTGAAAGCACGAGGCTTTTAGCGAATTTATGGCAGTTCTTTGGAAACTTAGAAATGGATGGAACAGTTGAGATAACAAGCTTTTTATCGAGAGGTGTGGTTCAATCCAGGTCATGTTGTTAGCAAAAGACACGGCGTAAACGCGTGGGAAAGAGGCCGCGAAGCTGAATCTTTTTTCCTTTTCTCCCAATTAACTTTAAAGTCCCTGATTGGTCAAATCGGTGTATGCAGAGCAAGGGGCACTCTCCGAGATTCGAACACCACGCTCCAGCTCGTGATTGGCTTGTGTTAAAGTGGGGGGAAAGTATAAGATGTTAATGGGCATTTGTTATCGAGCTGAGGGGGAAAGCGTACAGAAACGAAAGATCACGCCTGTACTGTTGCTTCGCTAGTAAAGAACTGTAGGTCTCTACCTTAATGGTGAGACTTGTTTCCTTTGCTAGTTTGCCACTTAGAGCCTGTGTCAATCAATCACTTCTGAATCGTCAGAGGTACTGCTTCTAGAATCACGCACACAACGAGTGATGCGTGGGTGTACTTATTTGTCTTGAGTCAGCTGTCTAAAGATTTAACATATTCCATCATGCATAGTCATGGCACGGAGTCAAACTGGTTTCACAGACCAGCAAACGGGTCCACCTACACACTGGAATCCACCGGAGTTTCAGAGGCTCATATGGAAGTACCTGCTTTCCGAATTAACCGAACGCGAGACCGCGTACTAGCATTTTTTGGGCACGCGCCATTAATAACAGATTGCGGCCGTCCATGACTTCAGTCACCGAACGCATCGTGGCGTTCCGCCCTGACCAGAAGGAGGGTAAAGTATTCGCTGCTACGGCGTAGGGTGTCAAATATGTTTCTCAGCACCCTGTTCTTTCGAACCATATTTTCCTTTTTTTGGAATAGTAGAGTATAGCTGCTTGATGGTGGATTAGTTTTTGTGGCATAACCCTGATTCACGTGTATGAAGTCAGATAAAGCGATTAGTGTTCCGGTTAGTGTCGTGTGTCCATCTACAACTGATCACTTTTTCCACCATAAACCCCATGTTAGTGAAAGCGTTTGTCGAATAAAAATGTTTGTGTGACGTTTCTTTAGTCATTTTTGTTGTCTATTGATGTTAAGGATGAATAAATCTATCGTCATTTAAGTCACAACATCTCCCTGTGTTCTGATTAACAGTACCTTGCCATTTTTATTGAAGTCCAGATTATAAAAGAGAGTAGCAAGCTTGCGACGTATCTAAATAATGCCAAGCAAATATCCTCCCACACACGCTTTTCTTGGCAGTGCGAAGGCGGTGTGAAAGGTACTGTTCACGTTAAGGTGTATTGCACCACGCGAGTTTTACAGAGACTAATCTCCCCTTGGAAATAGAACATCGTAATTGACGACTTCAAAAATTTGAGCACTTACAAGGAAATGATTCTGTTACGCACCGGGATAGTATGGGAATGGAAGAGTATAAATTTTCCAAGTCCACACAGCCCCACGTGGTTCTAACACAGGGAAGCGTCAATACAAGCTACCTGGAAAGCGAAAAAAGTTCATCGTAGTTAGTCACAAAGAGTGCGACTTCTGTGTGTGAGAGAGAGAACGACCTCAGCAGAAAAGTGTAAGACAAGAAGTAATATGTACTAGAAGGGACGCAACAAGGCACATTAGGGACCTGATGGAGCTGATATGATACTGAAACAAACCCCTTAAGAAAATGCAGCAGTATTAGCGACCGCTGACCACTCGTAGTAAACCGAACCGATTCGGCCATTAGCAAAGCCTCGCCTCAGTTCAGTAAATACTCTGATATCACGGCATCCGGCACCGTGGTCAATCCGTGGGACAATGCAGGCAGTGTCAAGAAATGGACAGAGCACTATGAGGGCGACATGTGAACCAGTCACACATGACTGTAGTCACGCCTCCTTCACAGTTGATCTGCCGTACAGGGAGCGCCTACGGATCGGAGTGCAGGCAACCCGCCAGGCCACTAGTTGCCGGTGTGTGCTACGGTCTGACACAGCAACCTCTGGGCAGCCTTGAGAGTCGCCACAGTTACGAGATTTATATTGAAGAATACAATGGGCAATAACCAGTCTTGTTTAATTTGCGTCAAACGACGCCCCACTGTTCCTCAGGCCTTATGTGAGCATCTAGCCTGACAGTGGGCGAGTGCTACAATTCTAACCGAGACTTTGTTACCATCAACAATTCCTATATCATGGTCAAGGGAACACAGACACGACACACTAGCGCGTTGGAGACTTGCTTAATAGGAATGGCAGGTTGCTGGACTGAGCAGCCGTCCTTAACGCCACTGTTGCGCTACGTCAACTGGCGGATTTCTTCAACAAAGCTTGAGTTTCCACTGGCGTAGAAAACAATGCCAAAAGAATACGATTAATTGTCTGTAATTCTTAGCACCACAAATCTCGGAATACACGTGGCTATCAGACAAGTTGGCTTCTGTTGAGCACTCCACATGAAAGCTACAATTGATTGCTCCGTCGCAACGCCTTCCCACCAGAATAACAGACGTTAGCCCTATTTGTAGCCGCTGTTGAAAGTCCATAAGACTTGACTGCGAATAAATCTGCGTCCAGAAACAGCCCTGGAACTAAATCAATTTTTTAACAAAGAAATTCTGAAACAGTTGTGCAAATTGAGAGGTTATTTTATTTTGTTTTCGCTACCAGTTTCGGCAATTCAGTAAGCCATCTTCAGGCCCCATATGAACCACTCACATGAGGCTTGAAGATCGCTTGTTGAATGGCCGAAACTGCTAGAGAAAACAAAATAAAATAACTTCCCAATGTGCACGGCTGTCTGGAGAATTTCTCTGTTAACTATTTGACGAATCGCAGTGCTGAGTCCACAGTGGATCAATAGAGACTAAATCAAATTGGTTCGAACACACTGTCAGTCTTCTTGTTCTCCAGTGCTTAACAGAGAGCTGGAAACAAGAACAAACATTACGCTCTATTTCGCATATTTCCATTTTCAGCTAAATGGACGGTCTCATTTCTACGTGAGAATTCAGTGCAATTATAATGCACCAATGTTCTAAGAGTTTCGAGACCAGAAACCCTAACAGTATCCAGTGTCCGTAACGGAAAACAGACCCTGTGGCCACTGTAGCCTAACTGTGCCGTGTTACGCTGTCATGCTGCGCGACTGTGTATGCGTATAACAAGAATATCATATTTTTTATAGACTACGATATCCCTTTAATGCATCCCCTGGGAGGAGATAATTTTCGTGGTTAACTATCCAGAGAAAGTGGGATTTTAAATGGCAACAAAGGATGGCTGTTCTTAATTTTTTATTTAGAACTTCGTTATAGTGCTTAACAGTGATTTGCTTTCTACCCACCACATGAGATGATGTTCAACTACAGAAGTTATTTGAATTATTTTTACTTTTGTAAGTTTTCTGGTACTAAGCTACATTCACTATGATGAGGAATACTGTTATCCTCAAATATAATTTGCATTAATAATATGTTATTTTCTTTGTAAAGATGTCTATAAACATTATTAATTCTGTTCTGTTTCAATGCTCATGTGTGAAATTAATGTTTCGAAAACTATTCTCATTATTTTATGTATTTACTTGTGTCATAATTTCTGTAACACTGATGTATCTGTTTATTTCTATTCTTTTGTAAAGCCTGTACTATTACAAATGTTATCTGTATTGTTATGTTCTTTAATGATGTATTTTGAACCTTTGTTATTGTATTCTTATGTTATAAAATTGTAATTGACACCAGTTCATCAAATTATTAACTTGTAAGTTACATTTCACTGCACACGTTTTTGTTGGTCATAGTATATGGACAATATGTGAGAAATAGGGACTGATAGTATCTGCACGTGTGTTAATAATTCAGAAAGTGACTGGTTAACAGCATTGCTGGTTCTAAGGACATTTCAAAAAAACATTTGTGAGTGCACAAGTGGTGGTTCATGGACTTGCTGTATTGTCCACAAGACTCTTCGATGGTGATTGTGCACCTGCACAGTCGCAACGGATGGCTGCTAGCCATCTCTACAAGGACTACAGTGGGTCTACACCTTTGATGACTCGCCAATACCATTATTTCTAAAAGGACTGCACTGGGTCTGCACCTCTGGTGGCCCACCAATACCGTAATCTCTACCAGGACTACAGTGGGTCTGCTCTTTGATGACCTACCTACCAACATTCTTCAAAACTTCGACTGACTCTGCTGTGGGTTGGCTCTGTTGTGGCCCATTACCTGTTTGCATGTCAAGAGTCAGCATTGCCTTTCCGCTGGAAGGACAACACAACTTCTTCAAGACTGCATGGAAATCCACTACTTCCATTTGCATTTTCTTTTGCTAATGAGACTTTGTGAAAAAACTGTAATTATACTGTACGGACTGTAAGAAAATTTTAGCTTTTGACCAACATTGTATCAATAAGTGTGTGCATCTGATATCTTTGTTATTGTAATTATGAAAAATTTTTTCAAATCTGTATTGGCCACTGCTCAAAACAATTTGTAAAATTTTTTGAGGGGGAGCATGGGGACTATGTAAGTAGGCTGTTTAGGTTTTTATATTGGTAACGCCACATAGCGCTCTGTGTGAAAATCACTGGCTGTGCTGTGTGCAGTCTGTGGCTGGTTTGCATTGTTGTTCGCTATTGTAGTGTTGGGCTGTTGGCTGTTAAAAGCGCGTAGCGTTGCGCAGTTGGAGGTGAGCCGCCAGCAGTGGTGGATGTGGAGAAGTGAGATGGCGGATTTTTGAGAGCGGATGATTTGGACGTGTGTCCATCAGAAACAGTACATTTGTGAGAATGGATGTCATGAACTGCTATATATATTATGACTTTTGAACACTATTAAGGTAAATACATTGTTTGTTCTCTATCAAAATCTTTCATTTGCTAACTATGCCTATCAGTAGTTAGTGCCTTCAGTAGTTTGAATCTTTTACTTAGCTGGCAGTAGTGGCGCTCACTGTATTGCAGTAGTTCGAGTAACGAAGATTTTTGTGAGGTAAGTGATTTGTGAAAGGTATAGGTTAACGTTAGTCAGGGCCATTCATTTGTAGGGATTATTGAAAGTCAGATTGCGTTGCGATAAAAAAATATTGTGTGTCAGTTTAGTGTTGATCAGAATAGGCAAAGAGCGAAATGTCTGAGTACGTTCAGTTCTGCTCAGCTGTTTGAAAATCAAATAACGTAAGGGATTTACCAGCACAGTAATTCATTAATTTTTCTAAGGGGACGTTTCACTTTTTGTTGTAATTCTTCGTGGGTTCAACTTCAATATAGCACTACTAGATATCGTTTCTTTTTAATAATATTTAAAGTTGTTGACCCCTGTCAACATTTTAGGCTGCAGGAATTTACATAACATGTCGATGCCCAGCTTCAACATATATCTTTTGTTTTGTTAGTATAAAAATATCGTTACTCCACTTTTGCGTTTTTACACTACTCAAGACAAAGCCGTTACTGTGACATTAAATTCTTCATACAACGTAGACTCTTCAAATATCAGAAATAAATACTCATTTTCTCATTTTGAAGAGTTAAAGACAATTACAGATATTTTTAAATGTGTTGCTCCCGTCATCCAAGTTAAGTTATATTACAATATTTCTAAGCATATATTGAAAGTAACTAGTACAGCTCGTTCAGTACTCTTTCCCTTTATTTTCTAGCGACAGAACCTAGAATGAGAAGGAATCGGCAGTATCCTCTTGTGGTCGCTATCAGTCGGGAAAATATAATGCTCAGACGAGCGCGGTGATGGACCCCTCTCAGCGAAGTACACGAAGGCGCCTATGTCCGACACCTGTTCAACAACAAACAATTATCTCTAAATTATAACTGGCGGAAATTTATGAACAAATGTTTATCATAAGTCACTCAGTCGGTAACTATAGTTGCGTGATCGAAAACCGTGTCATGTTACCCATGTTGCGTCAGCTAGAGACCTCGACATTCAGCCAGAGCCCTCGTTCCTGTGCTTCTGTCACTACGGTAGACAGCGAGAGTAAGACTGGCTCAATGCGACAATACTGGAATAAGAGAAACGAGTGCTAATGGTATGGATGCCATGGATCCTACTGATTGACTGCGTTCTATCTAGTCTATATTACTTAATGATATGAGAGAAACGAAGGCAGTTTTGCGCGCTTTTGTCTCACACTCTTCTCTCTGACACAGAAGTGTCGACGACGCTCTCTTGGTGACTATCTAACCATATCAAAATGTTTACACCTTGCGGCTGGCCTGTGTTACACCTCCCTGTGCTACAGCAATGCCGGACTTGGTGACAAAAAATTTTTACTCTCGCGTTCCCGTACTATCTCGGTGCACATCTACATTTACATCTACATGATTATTCTGCAATTCAAAATTAAGTGTGTGGCAGAGGATTCATCGAAATATCTTGAAGCTACTTCTGTACCGTTCCACAATCGAACAGCGCGCAGGGAAATCGAACACTTAAATCTTTCCGTGCCAGTTCTGATTTTTCTTATTTCATTATGATGATGATTTCTCCCTTTGTAGGTGGACACGAATAAAATATTTTCACGCTCTGAGAGGAAAACTGGTGATTGAAATTTCAAGAGAAGGTCTTACCGAATCGAAAAATGCCTCTGTTTTAATGAATGACACCCCAATTCCTGTATCATCTCTCTCTCTTATTTCACGTTAATATGAAACGAGCTGCTGTTCTATGAACTTTTTTCATGTCCTCGGTCGATTCTATCTGAAGCGGATCGCACACCATACAGCGATTTTCCAGAAAAGGGCGCGCGAGCGCACTCTAAGCAGTCTCTTTCGTAGACCTGATACATGTTTTTAAAAATGTTCTGCCAATAAATCTCTGTTTATGGTTTGCTTCCCAAGAACACTTTCTATGTAATCGTTCCAGTTATTTGTAACTGTAGTCCGTAAGTATTTAGTTGAGCTTACAGCCTTTAGATTTATGGGTTCCATCGTGTAACTGAAATTTAGCGGATTCTTTTAGTGGTCATTGGAATGACTTCACACTTTTTATTATTTAGAGTCAACTGCCACTCTTTGTACCATACAAATAACTTTTCTAATTCATTTCGCAATTCGTTTTGATCATCTGATGGTTTTTCGTGACGGTAAATGACAGCATCACCTGTGAACAATAAGAGAGGGCTGCTCAGGTTGTCTGTTAAATCGTTGATACAGGTCAGTGACCAAGAGAACCCGTAACACTTGCTTGGGGACACCAGGCATTACACCAATTACTACGAACTGTGAGCTTTCTGACAGGGAATCACGAATAAAGTAGTCACACAATTGAGGTGATATATAGGCACGCAACTTAATTAGAAGTTGCTTGTGGAGAATGGTATCAAAAGACTTCTAGAAATCTAAAGGTATTGGATCAGTTTGACGTGCCCTCGAGGTGGCACTCAATTAATTCGTGAGAATAAAGAGCTAGCTGTGTCTCACGAGAACGATATTTACGAATCCTTGTTGGCTGTTTCTCAATAAATCGTTCCCTTCCAGGTGATTCATAATGTTTGAGCACTGCATACCGACGTTAGTGATAGGGCTCTATAGTTTAGCGGATTTCTATTATTTCCTTTCTTGGGTATTGGTGCGACTTGTGCAACTTTCCAGACCTTGAATTCGGATCTTTCTACAAGTGAGCGGCTGTATATGATTGCTAAGTATGAAAAGGAACCTGACGTGTATACAGTCTGGACCTGAAGCCTTGCCTTTCTTAAGTGTTTTAAGCTGCTTCGCTATGCTGAGGACATCTACTTCGTTCCGAGTCTTACTCTTCCCTTATCTACTAGTTTAATATTTTAAATACACTGCGTGATCAAAAGTATCCGGACACCTGGCTGAAACTGACGTACAAGTTCGTGGCGCCCTCCATCGGTAATGCTGGAATTCAGTATGGTGTTGGCCCACACTTAGCCTTGATAACAGCTTCCACTCTTGCAGACATACGTTCAGTCAGGTTCTGGAACGTTTCTTGGGGAATGGCAGCCCACTCTTCACGACATGCTGTACTGACGAGAAGTATCGATGTCGGTCAGTGAGGCCTGGCACGAAGTCGGCGTTCCAAAACATCCCAAAGGTGTTCTATAGAATTCAGGTCAGGACTCTGTGCAGGCCAGGGATGTTATTGTCCTGTAACCACTCCGCCACAGGCCGTGCATTATGAAAAGGTGAACTATCGTGTTTGAAGATGCAATCATCATCCCTGAACTGCTCTTCAGCAGTGGGATGCAAAAAGGTGCTTAAAACATCAGTGTAAGCCTGTGGTGTGATACTGCCACGCTAAACGACATGGGATGCCAGCCTCCTCCATGAAAAACACGACCACACCTTAACATCACCTGGCCGAGTGGTTCTAGGCACTACAGTCTAGAACCGCGCGACCGCTACGGTCGCAGGTTCGAATCCTGCCTCCGGCATGGAAGTGTGTGATGTCCTTAGGTTAGTTAGGTTTAAGTAGTTCTACGTTCTAGGGGACTGATGACCTAAGAAGTTAAATCCCATAATGCTCAGATCCATTTGAACCTTAACACCACCGAATTTTGCTGTTGGTACTACACACTATGGCAGATGACGTTCACCGGGCATTCACCATACCCATACCATGCCAGCAGATCGCCACATTGTGTACCATGTTCCGTCACTCCACACAACGCTTTTCCACTATTCAATCGTCCAATTTTTACTCTCCTTTCACCAAGCGAGGCGTCGTTTGGCATTTACTCCCGTAATGTGTGGCTTATGAGCAGCCGCTCGACCATGAAATCCAAGCTTTCTCACCTCTCGTCTAACTGTCATAGTACTTGCAGTGGACCCTGATGCAGTTTCGAATTCCTGTGTGATTGTCTGCCTACTACACATCACGACCCTCTTCAACTGTCGGCGGTGCCTGTCAGTAAACAGACGAGGTCGGCCTGTACGCTTTTGTGCTGTATGTGCCCCTTCATGTTTCCACTTCACTATCACATCGGACCTATAGATGTTTAGGAATGTGGAAAGTCGCATAAGGACGTGTGACACAAGTGGCACCCAATCACCTGACCACGTTAAAAGTCCGTCAGTTCCGCGGAGCGCCCTATTCTGCTCTCTCACGATTTCTAATGACTACTGAGGTCGCTGGTGTCGAGTACCAGACAGTAGGTGGCAGCATAATGCACCTCATATTTTTGGGAGTGTCCGGATGCTTTTGATCACAGTGTATTTGCACTTCCTTTTACTGTGAATTTCTCCACGCCATTGCCACGCTACAAAATTCTGTTCTGGGAGAAGATGAACGCCTTAACAACGGCACTCCTCTGCGTGTAGCGCGCTAACGGCTGCAAGTTCAGCTGGTCTCGGAGCCCTCGCTAGCAAAGTTAGGAAGGCGCACCGCAGCTTCCAGCGGCTGCCGAGAGCCCTCTGGAGCCGGCGGCGCGGCCGTCCCACGGCGGCCCACTTGCTTGTTTAGCGCCGTGTTAATTGCCCCAAGCCGGCCATTGCCCAAGTTCATTATTACTGCAGCGATGTGTCCTCATTAGTGGACGCAGGGTGGTGGCGTCGAGACGCCTAATAACGAGTAATACGGCGACGCCGGCCGGCTGCGGCCGCCACGGGGCGAGAAAGCGGCGCCGTCTGGCTTCTGGCGTCTGGCGGCGGCCATTCGCCGCTCTCCGGGATGATTACTAGCGCTGAATGCTGGCCGCCCGATTACTCCGCACCCGCTCTGGAGACCTCGCCGGAAATGGGCACAAATTGGCGCTGTCGCAACGCTTTGATAGGCCAGCCAATTAAGGGACGGCGGGTGGATCTGCTGGGCGCGTAGAGACCCTTTCCCGCTTGATTCTGTTTATCGTATTCGCGGCAACAGTTTACCCTCTGCGTCAGGCTGTATTCATTGATGCCAGTAGCTGATTCCCAGGCGTCTCATGGGTGATGTCCATACAAATACATTCAGAATTCAAGAACTGGAGCTACCTGAGACTCACACTCAAAACAATATATACTACTGGCCATTAAAATTGCTACACCAAGAAGAAATGCAAATGATAAACGGGTATTCATTGGACAAATATATTATACTAGAACTGACATGAGACTACATTTTCACGCAATTTCGAGCATAGATCCTGAGAAATCAGTACCCAGAACAACCACATCTGGCCGTAATAACAGCCTTGATTCGCCTGGGCTTTGATTCAAACAGAGCTTGGATGGCGTGTACAGGTACAGCTGCCCATGCAGATTCAACACGATACCACAGTTCATCAAGGAGTAGTGACTGGCGTATTGTGACCAGCCAGTTGCTGGCCACCATTGACCAGGAGAATGTGCTGACCACGGCAGCAGTCGAAAATTTTCTGTATCCATAAAGGCTCGTACAGGACCTGCAACAATAGGTCGTGCATTATCCTGCTGAAATGTAGGGTTTCGCTGGGATCGAATGAAGGGTAGATCCACGGGTCGTAACACATCTGAAATGTAACGTCCACTGTTCAAAGTGCCGTCAATACGAACAAGAGGTGACCGAGACGTGTAACCAATGGCACCCCATACCATCACGCCGGTTGATACGCCAGTATGGCGATGACGAATACACGCTTCCAATGTGCGTTCACCGCGATGTCGACAAACACGGATGCGACCATCATGATACTGTAAACAGAACCTGGATTCATCCGGAAAAATGACGTTTTACCATTCGTGCACCCAGGTTCGTCGTTGAGTACACCATTGCAGCCGCTCCTGTCTGTGATGCAGCGTCAAGTGTAACCGCAGCCATGGTCTCTGAGCTGATAGTCCATGCTGCTGCAAACGTCGTCGAACTGTTCGTTCAGATGGTTGTTGTCTTGCAAACGTCCACATCTGATGACTCAGGGATCGAGACGTGGCTGCACGATCCGTTACAGCCATGCGGATAAGATGCGTGTCATCTCGACTGCTAGTGATACGAGGCCGTTGGGATCCAGCACAGCGTTCCGTATTACCCTCCTGAACCCACCGATTCCATAATCTGCTAACAGTCATTGGATCTCGACCATCGCGAGCAGCAGTGTCGCGATACGATAAACTGCAATCGCGATAGGCTACAATCCGACCTTTATCAAAGTCGGTGACGTGATGGTACGCATTTCTCCTCCTTACACGAGGCATCACAACAACGTTTCACCAGGCAACGCCGCTCAACTGCTGTTCGTGTATGAGAAATCGGTTGGAAACTTTCCTCATGTCAGCACGTTGTAGGTGTCGCCACCTGCTCCAACGTTGTGCGAATGCTCTGAAAAGCTAATCATTTGCATATCACAGCATCTTCTTCCCGTAGGTTAAATTTCGCGTCTTTAGCACGTCACCTTCATGGTGTAGCAATTTTAATGGCCAGTAGTGTATAAGTGGTCGCATGCAGCATTTTTGTTAAAAATCGATTACAGTCTAGTAACATAGCATGAGACATATTTGCATCGCTCACGTTGGATCTGTACGGTTACGTGACAACGAATCAAAACCACTTACACATATACAAATGGTTCAAATGGCTCTGAGCACTATGGCACTAAACATCTGAGGTCATCAGTCCGCTATAAGTTAGAACTAGTTAAACGTAACCAACCTAAGTACATCACACACATCCATGCCCGAGGCAGGATTCGAATCTGCGACCGTAGCGGTCGTGCAGTTCCAGACTGAAGCGCCTAGAACCACTCTGCCACAACGGCCGGCTACACGTGTACACTGAGGTGACAAAAGTTGTGGGATATCGAGACGCACATAGACAGGTGGCTTCCGTATCGCTTACTTAAGGTTTAAAAGGGCAGTGCATTGTACTAAGCTGATACATGTTAAAGGTTTCCGACTTGATTATGGCCGCACGACGGGATTAACAGACTCTGAATTCGGAATGTTAGTTGGATCTAGACGCATGGGGAAATTCAATACTCCCCTTTCGGCAGTGTTAAGCGAGTGTCAAGAATACTCAAGTTCCGGTAGTACCTCTCACCACGGACAACGCAGCTGCCGACGGCTATTACTTAACCTCTGCAGTGGCGTTTGCGTTAAGTTGTCGGTTTTAACAGACAATCAACACTGCTCGAAATAAACGCACAAATAAATGTAGGACGTAGGGCGAAAGTATCCGTTAGGACACTGCGGCGAAATTTGGCATTAATGGGCTACGGCAGCAGACGAGTGACGCGATTGCCTTTGTTAGCAGCACGGTATCACCTGCAGTGGCTATCCTGTGCTCACGACCACATCGGTTGAACCCTCGACGAGTGGAAAACTGTGGCCTGGTCAGAAAACTCCCGATTTCAGTAGGTAAGAGCTGACGGTAGGTTTAGAGTGTGGCCCAGACCTCATGAAGGCTTGGACCTAAGGTGTCAACAAGGCACTGCGCAAGCTGGTTGTGGCTCCGTAATGCTGTGGTCTGTCATCTGGTCCAACGGAACCGATCACTGATTGGAAATGAGTATGTTCAGCTACTAGGAGACCATTTGCAGCCGTTCATTGACTTCATTTTTATAGACGACAATGCGCTACGTCGCCGGGCCACAATTGTTCGTGACTGATTTAAGGAATATTCTGAGCAATTCGAGCGAATGATTTGACCAGTCCGATCGCCCGACACGAATTCGACCGAACATTTGTGCGACATAAATGACAAGTCAGTTCGTGCGCAAAATTCTGCATAGGAAACATTTCAAAATTGTGGACAGCTACAGATGCCTCATGGCTCACTATGTATGCAGGGGACTTCCGACGACTTGTTGAGTCCAAGCCACATCGAGTTCCTGCAGTACGCCGGGCAAAAAAAGGTCAGACACGATATTAGAAGGTATTCCACGACTTTTGTCACCCCAGTAATATTTCTCCACAATGCAATGCGTTTTTATTTTATTTATTGGACTAACCCTTTTGGAGGGTACGATAAATCAACTCTGATTTTGATTCTTTGTGTTTAGTTGCTGTCAGACTTTCTTCAGCCTTCGGGAGTGTCGTTTCGTTTGTGCCTTGGTCAGCTTCCTTCGATCTGAAGACTTCTTTCCTTTCTAAAATCCTGCTTTTTTGTAATTTGTTTAAAAATTGTCCTATTATCTACCGTGCCCATTCGAAGCCTAGTGAATTTCATGACTTTATAAATTTCATTTCAGTGGCCCCTGTGGTTTGAGTTACTGTCTGTCGTTCCTTTCGGCCAATGATGTTTTTAGATCTAATTAAACACGCACGGATCGGTCCCTTGTGAGTAGTGAACCAACAGGGTTGTATAGAACATTATAACAGCTTAAACACAATGAAAGTGCTCATCCCGCATATAGCTGTTAAAAATGTTTATCACGATTGCGATTTCGACAATTTGCCACTTCCAAGCAAACTGAGTGTAATCATTGGCACCAAATAGCGTACGATGGAGTTTAAAATAATAGAACTTTAAAACTGAAAGCATAAGGATACTTACGTGATGTGTTAAAGCCCACTCTACGACGTTAAGTCATGACATACTGGAACATAGTTCCCAGTAGTCTGAATCTAAAAAACAATCAGCTTACATAAAGATAAAAGCTTCATGGATAATATACAACGAAATGAGTCGCTCGTGCAACCGACATGTTGGCAACTTGTTTTTAGCACCTCAGCTACCACGGGTCTCGGTCTGCTACTTATCACTGTAATGTTGTCAAGCTACATTGCATTTTCCTTCTTTTCTTTTTAGTATGCGTTGAAAATGTTACGATACTCGTGCTAATCTGTTTGTGCACTAGCTCATTATGGAATGCTATATCTCCTATTGTTTATAACATAGGTCTACGACATAAAAATTGTTTCAAATTTATTAACCCTCTGATACTCGCGTGAAAATTCTTGACATCGTCACTCGCGTGAATAACTGGTATCATCCACAAAGCTAGCGGTATATTTGTACACTTTGAACGGTCTTTATGACTGGTTTTATGATTGTTTATTAAATCTAAATATAATACATTTAATATTTGTACACATTGTAGTATATTCTAACCTTTGAAACAGTTTGACCATTCGAAGAACGATTTCTTCAGCTGAATTATTGGTATTACATGGTCCCTCTAGCTACTTACCAATGTACATTTCTAAATTCAATGTGTAAGCTGTTTTACATCAACCAAAGCAAACACTTTGAACCCATACTTTGCTGGTTTGTTAGGAACTAATGCCTGATTGGGCAGTTGGATGCCAAAAGCTGTTCGTCAACAGCAAGATATTCACTAGGTGATAAATATTTTTGGCAATTGTTCGTAAATAGTTCAAGTACCTCTCTGATAGCAGCCAACTTGTCAATCTCTCTGCGAACACCACTATCACGGATATTATCAAACCTCAGACACCTGGATCGGTTATCACTTATGCATAAATATCATGATTCAAGTCCGTTTCCCTTTGAGTTAGCCCACAATTTGGATATACTCTTCCTAGAACATCTCAAAGATCCACATAGATATAACAAACCAATGAAAGCTCTGGTCTCTATCGCATCTGTTTCTTTAGCGTCCCTTTCCCTAGAGACGTTACCACGAACTTAATATATATATATATATATATATATATATATATATATATATATATATATATATATATATATATTAGTGCATGTTGCGATAATGCTTATTATGTTTTCATCCAAGAACAAATTCAGAATTTCTATTTCTGACTTTTTTATACGAGCTTCATTTTTTGGTCCAGACAAATGCGTAATAAAATTACAATATCTGCTTCTAACACTGGTAGGATATTTATTTTCGTCCGTTTACTTATTCCATCTTTCCCTAAAAAAAAAATGCATCCTCTTGAATTACTTCTTCCTGTGATTCATATTCATTAGTTTCTGACACTTCTTGTACTGTTCCTGAATCATTACCGCTTTCATGAACAGAATCCTCAGTCTCTGAGTCAGACCTATCACTGTGAGCATCTTCATCACTCAGCTCATTGAATCATACCAACCATACATTAGGACCTCTACTAAACTCTGTCCGAGGTTTTTTGCCTTTCACATTTCTTCAACAATTTAAAAATAAAACTAGGTAACATGGAAGATAACTGCAATCAGTTTCAATACGTCTAAATTTACGCACATGAAAGATCGATTGAATCTAGGAAAGCAATAAAGTAATAGAGACTTACTTTGTTTGAGATTGTGGCAGCAGAGCTCGTGCGGATGACAAGCGTCCTCCAGACTTTAATAATGTTTCGTAAACAATATATCTGTCCTAACTGAAAGACAACAATGACTGGAGCTAATAGCCGGAGAGTTAACAGGAAGGTACTGAAAATGGCGCGAACTCAATCCAACCCTATCAGACAAAATTGAGCGGGAAAGTGTTGTGGATGACGAGTGTCATCCGCACGAGCAACCGAGGGTTAAGTGATTATTATAGTGTTTTCAACGCTGATTTTGGGAAAAATAGTGAATAAATTCCATCACTTACAGTTATTTCACAAACTGCTTGTCTAGCTTTAGCTTTTTTCGATATTTCAGCAATGTAGTGAGTTTGAATTTTGGTTTTTGGGATCTCCATAAACTGTTATTTAGCTGTTTTTATACTAGATATACGTAAAATAAAGAGTAATTAGGAGAAACTAGGAGTATTTTCATGTCGGTGCCTTTCGTCGCGCTGCCCCTCACCCCGCCATCAGCAAACAGTAAGCTTCTCCTGTTGTCCTTCAGTTCACAGTACCTCATCACTCTGTGCTGTTTATGTGTTGTTGTTACTAGTGATTTAAAGTAGTAACTGTTCTCTTGTGTTGTGAAGCTGTTTTATGGACAATGGACAATGGTTACCAGAGGATGTATAAACTCGCCAGATTCCATCTGCTACATTTGTGGTAACTATACCGTTAAAAATCAACAAAGGAACATTTCCGATTTTGTCGAAAAAGTATAATTCGCCTATTTTGGTATAAAGTTAGGCGATCAAGATAAGCCTAGGGCCCCACACAAAGTTTGTTCAATGTGTGTTGAAGAACTGAGGCAATGGTTTCAACGTACAAAGCAGTCCTTACGTTTTGGAATAGCAGTGGTTTGGAAGGAGCCCAAAAATCATAATGATGACTGCTATTTTTGTTCTTCCAAAGTACGAGGTTTCAATTTGAAAAACAAAATGGATATTTCTGACCGAAACATTCAATCAGCCATTCGCCCTGTTCCTCATGGACCTGAAGTACCAATACCCTCTTCTCCAGATTCTTTGGATCATATAAATGATCACGAGCCATTGGCTCAGCAAGGTGACAGTGAAGAAGACAGAGATTGCTGCGATCCCGTCACAACCGATCCCCTTCCATTCTCACACTCTGAAGTCAACGACTTAGTTTGAGACCTAGGCCTTTCTAAAGAATCGACAGAGGTTTTAGGACCTAGATTGAAAGATAAGCATATGTTGGCTCCGGGTATATCCTTTTCTTGCTATCGATCGAGGGTAAAGGAGTTTGCATCTTTCTTCTCTCAAGAAGGTTACCTGTTGTTTTGCAGTGATGTTCCTGGACTTACGGGACGTTTCAAAGTAGAATACGCTCCAGATGAATGGAGACTTCTTATTGATTCTTCAAAAAGAAGCCTTAAAGCAGTACTTTTACACAATGGCAATAAGCACGCTTCTATACCAGTTGGACACTAGGTACACTTAAAAGAATGTTACGAAAACCTAGACCTGGTTTTAAACAAACTCTGCAATTCAGACCACAAATGGACACTATGTGGTGATTTAACAGTGATTTCAATGCTGATTGGTCAACAAAGGGGCTATACAAAGTTCCCTTGCTTTCTCTGTGAATGGGACAGTAGAGACCGAAAGTGACTCCACATAAAAAAAGCTTGGCCCTTGAGAAAAACCTTACAGGTAGGGGTTAAAAATGTTGAGAGGAAAAGCCTTGTGGATTCCAAAAAGGTGTTACTTCCACCACTTCACATTAAGTTGGCGCTGATGAAACAATTTGTTAAGGCACTGCCAAAAGAAGGGGAGTGTTTCCGATATCTTTGTGGACAGTTTCCTGGTTTACTCGAGGGATTGCTAAAGGAAGGAATCTTTGTCGGACCAGACTTTAGAAAACTAATGATAGATCCCAACTTTGTGGACAAAATTGAAACAACAGAAAAGGCAGGGCGGACTTCTTTTAAATTAGTTGTTATCGGTTTCCCAGGAAACAAAAGAGATCCAAAGTACAAGACAATCGTCGCAGACATGCTCGACAACTTTAAGAACCTGGTCTGTAACATGAGCATTAAAGTTCATTTTCTTCACTCACATCTTGACTACTTCCCTGCAAACCTTGGTGATGTAAGTGAAGAGCAGGGCGAAAGATTCCATCAAGACACTAAAAAAATGGAAAGAAGATATCAAGGAAGGTAGAACGTCAACAAGATAGCGGACTACTGCTGGATGATAAAAAGAGATGTTCCTCAACGAATCCACAGCCGGAAAAGCAATAAAAGAAGCTTCGACAGAAAGCGAAAGCGTTATTATAAGGACTTATGAGCTTAAGGAGAAATATAAGTGTACTGGAAATGTAGTTTAGAACTTGATTAATAAGTGAAACGTGATAAATTGCTTAAATTTTGTTATTATACTAAAAATTATTCGCTGTTTTGTGAGAAAACCTGACGTCATAGAAAAAAATAGATTGAATTTTTGAAATCAGAGCTGAAAAAGTACATAAAGGTCAGTCATCAAATTTCAAACAACTTTCAAAAAATATTTTTTGGCAAACTGTGTAATTGATGATGGGTGTGACTGAAAATCGACGCAAGAAATAAACGCATTGCGATACACAGACATTCTGCATGTCAGTGCTAAGAATTTTCGTTGACCTTTGAAAGGATTTCCCGTCGTAAGTAGTGATCAACACCGATTAACTACGTTACCACATCATTGTATTGAACGAAAAAAGCATTAAAAGCAAATAAACGTTCTAAACTACAACACAATCTCCATTGCATTCCATGTCTTCAAAATTTCTCTTAAGTCTGTGTTGGGATCACTTAATCATCATGAAGCGTTCCTTTTTGCCTGTCGGCTCGAGTCGGCGGTTAGAGCCAGACCCACCGACCTCTCAGCACCGTGCTGTGCACGGGGGCAAATCACGTGCATATTGCTCTGTACACTTTGTCCGAATCGTTCTTTGGTAGATTCGGATTATTTCTAAGCACTGCTGCACATCTCCTGTCATGCCAAATAAGGCTCACAAGTTTCACTTTTACTTATCAGTGCCCAGTACCAGTCAGAGTGTAATGTTATAAACAGTAGGTCATATAAATGTATTGGTAAAAGCACCGAACGTTTACTTGAGAGATATGTGGCTGACAGGTTGCAGTATAGTGGCCGGAAAAACATCTTAGAAAGAGCCGTACCGCGGTCCAACGACCCGCAAGAGGTGAGTAGCTACCTGACAAGTCAGTAAACGGAAGTCGCCAGGAGTTCCTCACCGGAAATGGGTAAAAGTCAGCTATGGATGCTGAGGAGCATGACGAGATTCTGACTGTTTCTGAGACTTTTTTTTAAACGTCGGTCTTCTGACTGATTTGATGCAGCCCTCCATCAATTCCTTTCCTGTGTCAAGCTCTTCATCTAAGCGTACCACTCTCTCCCAAAGTTCTGAATCATTTTTTACTTTCATTTTTATATACATGTGAAGTACCGTAGGACCAAATTGAGGAGCAAATCTCCAAGGTCATTGAACGCGTCGGTACATGAAATTACAACATAAAAGTAATAACAGATAAACATAAATGTTTACGTACCCAAAAAACCTAGTTCATAAGTTTAAGTAAACGCAGTCAACAATCCATTAAGAATCAGCTTTATTTTTCAAGGAACTCCTCGACAGAATAGGAGTGGCCCAAGAAGAAACTCTTCAGTTTCGATTTGAAAGCGCGTGGATTACTGATAAGACTTTTGAATTCCAGTTGTAGCGTATTGAAAATGGTTGCAGCAGTATATTGCACACCTTTTTGGACAAGAGTTAAGGAAGGCCGATCCAAGTGCAGCTTTGATTTCTGCCGAGTGTAAACCGAGTGAAAGCTACTTATTCTTGGGAATAAGCTACTATTATTAACAAGAAATGACAGTTGCCGTTGTTGTTGTGGTCTTCAGTCCTGAGACTGGTTTGATGCAGCTCTCCATGCTACTCTATCCTGTGCAAGCTTCTTCATCTCCCAGTACTTACTGCAACCTACATCCATCTGAATCTGGTTAGTGTATTCGTGTCTTAGTCTCCCTCTTCGATTTTTACCCTCCACGCTGCCCCCCAATGCTAAATTTGTGATCCATTGATGCCTCAAAACATGTCCTACCAACTGGTCCCTTCTTCTTGTCAAGTTGTGCCACAAACTCCTCTTCTCCCCAATTCTATTCAACACCTCCTCATTAGTTATGTGATCTACCCATCGAATCTTCAGCATTTTGCTGTAGCACCACATTTCGAGAGCCTCTATTTCTTCTTGTCCAAGATACTTATCGTCCACGTTTCACTTCATACATGGCTACACTCCATATATATACTTTCAGAAACGACTTCCTGACACTTAAATCTATACTCGCTATTAACAAACTTCTCTCCTTCAGAAACGCTTTCCTTGCCATTGCCAGTCTACATTTCATATCCTCTCTACTTCGAGCATCATCTGTTATTTTGCTCCCCAAATAGCAAAACTCCTTTACTACTTTAAGTGTCTCATTTCCTAATCTAACTTCCTCAGCATCACCCGAGTTAACTCGACTACATTCCATTATCCTCGATTTGCTTTTGTTGACGTTCATCTTCTATCCTCCTTTCAAGACACTGTCCATTCCGTTCAACTGCTCTTCCAAGTCCTTTGCTGTCTCTGACAGAATTACAATGTCATCGGCGAACCTCAAAGTTTTTATTTCTTCTCCATGAATTTTAATACCTACTCCAAATTTTTCTTTTGTTTCCTTTACTGCTTGTTCAATATACAGATTGAATAACATCGGGGAGAAGCTACACCCCTGTCTCCCTCCCTTCCCAAGCACTCCTTCGATTTCATACCCCTCGACTCTTATAACTGCCATCTGGTTTCTGAACAAATTGTAAATAGCCTTTCGCTCCCTGTATTTTACCACTGTCTCCTTCAGAATTTGAAAGAGAGTATTCCAGTTAACAGTGTCAAAAGGTCTCTCTAAGTCCACAAATGCTAGAAACGTAGGTTTGCCTTTTCTTAACCCTTCTTCTGAGATAAGTCGTAAAGTTAGCGTTGCCACACGTGTTCCAACATTTCTATGGAATCCAAACTGATCTTCCCCGAGGTCGGCTTCTACCAGTTTTTCCATTCGTCTGTAAAGAATTCGCGTTAGTATTTTGCAGCTGTGACTTATTAAACTGATAGTTCGGTAATTTTCACATCTGTCAACACCTGCTTTCTTTGGGATTGGAATTATTGTAGTCTTCTTGAAGTCTGAGGGTATTTCACCTGTCTCATACATCTTGCTCACCAGATGGTAGAGTTTTGTCATGACTGGCTCTCCCAAGGCCGTCAGCAGTTCTAATGGAATGTTGTCTACTCCCGGGGCCTTGTTTCGACTCAGGTCTTTCAGTGCTCTGTCTAAATCTTCACGCAGTATCATATCTCCCATTTCATCTTCATCTACATCCTCTTCCATTTCCTTAATATTGTCCTCAAGTACATCGCCCTGGTATAAACCCTCCATATACTCCTTCCACCTTTCTGCCTTCTCTTCTTTGCCTAGAACTGGGTTTCCATCTGAGCTCTTGATATTCATATAAGTGGTTCTCCTCTCTCCAAAGGTCTCTTTAATTTTCCTGTAGGCAGTATCTATCTTACCCGTAGTGAGATAAGCCTCTACATCCTTGCATTTGTCCTCTAGCCATCCCTGCTTAGCCATTTTGCACTTCCTGTCGATGTCATTTTTGAGACGTTTGCACTCCTTTTTGGCTGCTTCATTTACTGAATTTTTATATTTTCTCCTTTCATCAATTAAATTCAATATTTCTTCTGTTACCCCAGGATTTCTATTAGCCCTTGTCTTATTACCTATTTGATCGTCTGTTGCCCTCACTGCCTCATCCCTCAGAGCTACCCATTCTTCTTCTACTGTATTTCTTTCCCCAATTCCTGTCAATTGTTCCCTTATGCTCTCCCTGAAACTCTGTACAACCTCTGGTTCTTTCAGTTTATCCAGGTCCCATCTCCTTAAATTAGCACCTTTTTGTAGTTTCTTCAGTTTTAATCTACAGCTCATAACCAATAGATTGAGGTCAGAGTCCACATCTGACCCTGGAAACGTCTTACAATTTAAAACTTGGTTCCTAAATCTCTGTCTTACCATTATATCATCTATCTGATACCTTCTAGTATCTCCAGGATTCTTCCATGTATACAACCTTCTTTTATGATTCTTGAACCAAGTGTTAGCTATGATTAAGTTATGCTCTGTGCAAAATTCTACCACTCGGCTTCCTCTTTCATTTCTTCCCCTCAATCCATATTCACCTACTATGTTTTCTTCTCTCCCTCTTCCTACTCTCGAATTCCAGTCACCCATGACTATTAAATTTTCGTCTGCCTTTAATTTCTTCATCATCTGCAGAGCTAGTTGGCATATAAACTTGTACTACTGTAGTAGGCATGGGCTTTGTGTCTATCTTGGCCACAATAATGCGTTCACTATACTGTTTGTAGTAGCTTACACGCGCTCCTATTTTTTTTATTCATTATTAAACCTACTCCTGCATTACCCCGATTTGATTTTGTATTTGTAAACCTGTATTCACCTGACCAAAAGCCTTGTTCCTCCTGCCACCAACTTTACTAATTCCCACTATATCTAACTTTAACCTATCGATTTCTCTTTTTAAATTGTCTAACCTACCTGCGCAATTAAGGGATCTGACATTCCACGCTCCGATCCGTAGAACGCCAGTTTTCTCCCTCCTGATAACGACGTCCTCTTGAGTAGTCCCCGCCCGGATATCCGAATGGGGGACTATTTTACCTCCAGAATATTTTACCCAAAAGGACGCCATCATCATTTAATCATACAGTAAACCTGCATGCCCTCGGGATAAATTACGGCTGTAGTTTCCCCTTGCTTTCAGCCGTTCGCAGTACCAGCACAGCAAGGTCATTTTGGTTATTGTTACAAGGCCCGAACAGTCAATCGTCCAGACTGTTGCCCCTGCAACTACTGAAAAGGCTGCTGCCCCTCTTCAGGAACCACACGTTTGTCTGGCCTCTCAACAGATACCCCTCCGTTGTGGTTGCACCTATGGTATGGCCATCTGTATCGCTGAGGCATGCAAGCCTCCCCACCAACGGCAAGGTCCATGGTTCATGGGAGGGGGAGGGGGGAATGACAGTAAGGAATATATATATATATTGAGAGACCAATGTCAAAATACCCAGACTCTTGAACAAGTGTTGACAAGCGGTTCGTGAACTTACCCCAACTATTGCCCGAACCGCCCATTTTTGAGCCAAAAATACCCTTTTAAAATGTGAAGAGTTACCCCAAAATATAATACCCTACGACATAAGCGAATGAAAATACGCAAAGTAGACTAATTTTCATGTCGAACGATCACTGACTTATGATGCCGTTCGAATAGTAAAATGGCAATACTAAGTCTTTGAACAAGTTCCTGAAAGTGGGCTTTCCACGACATCTTAATCTATCTGAACACCTAGAAATTTGAACTATTCAGTTTCACTAATCATATGCCCGTTGTGTGAAATTAAAAGGTCAGGTTTTGTTGAATTGGGTGTTATAAACTGTAAAAACTGAGCCTCATTGTGATTTAGCATTCGTTTATTTTCTACAGGCTATGAACTTAGGTCATGTACTGTACTATTTGAAACTGAGTCAATGTTGCACACAACATCCTTTACTACAAAGCTAGTGTCATCAGCAAACAGAAATATTTTAGATTTACCCGTAATAATAGAGGGCATATCATTTATATAAATAAGGAACAGGAGTGGCCCCAACACTGATCCCTGGGGCATCCCCCACTTGACAGTACCCCACTCAGACTCCACATCACAGCCTTTACCAACATTGTGAACTATGACCTTTTGCTGCCTGTTGCTAAAGTAATAGGTGATCTAATTGTGAGCTACTACCCGCATTCCGTAATTGTCCAGCTTCTGGAGCAATATTTTGTGATCAACAGAGTCAAATGCCTTAGTTAAATCAAAACCTTTTGTTTAGCCCATCCAGTACCTCACAGAGAAAAGAGAATATAGTATTTTCAGTTGTTTAACGACTTCTAAAGCCGAACTGTACATTTTATTGCAAATAGTGTGATATGAAATGATCGTTTATCCATACATACACAGCCTTTTCAATAACTTTTGCAAACACTGATGGCATAGTAATAGGTCTAAAATTATCTACATTATACCTTTCCACCTTTTTATAAAATGGCTTTACTACTGAGTACTTTAATCGCTCAGGAATCTGACCATTCCTAAAGGAAAAATTGCAAATATGACTAAATACTGGGCTAACATGTACAGCACAGTACTTTAATATTCTGCTAGACACTCCATCATAACGATGAGAGTCCCTAGGCTTCAGTGATTTAATTATTGACTCAATCTCCCTCTTGTCTGTATCACAGAGGAGTATTTCAGACACCAATCACAGAAAGGCATTCGTCAAGAAAGTTATATGATTTCCCGTAGAAACTAAAGTTTGATTTAATTCACGAGCAATGCTCAGAAAATGATTGTTAAATACTATACATATATCTGATTTATCAGTAATAGAAATATTTTTACTACGAACTGACTTTATATCGTCGACCTTGTACTGGTGACCAGACACTTCCTTCGCAACTGACCATGTGGTTTTAATTTTTTCCTGGGAATTAGCTATTCTATTTGCATACCACATACGCTTTGCTTTCGTAATAACATTCTTAAGCGCCTTACAATTCTGTTTGTAATGGGCTATTGTAGTTTGATTGTGACTATTTCTAACATTTTGATATATTTCCTACTTTGTTCTACAAGATATCCTTATCCCACTAGTCAGCCACCCGGTCTGCCTATTATTGCTAGTACTCCGTTTAGAACGTTCTAATGGAAAGCAACTACCAAAGAGCATGAGAAATTTGTTAGGGAAAGCATTGTATTTATAATCTATGTTATCGGCACTATAAACATCCTGCCACTCTTGTTCCTTGACAAGGTTTAAAAAACTCTCTGTTGCTGTTGGATTAACTTTCCTACATAGTTTGTAATTAAATATGACACTGTTTTGAGTACAAAAGCATTTTAGTGGCAAAATTTGTGCATCATGGTCTGAAAGGCCGTTCACCCTTTTACTAACAGAATGCTCATCTAGTAGTGAAGAATGATTAAAAATAATATTTATGGCTGTGCTACTGTTCCCCAGCACTCTAGTTGGAAAAAACACAGTCTGCATCAGATCATATGAATTTAGGAGATCTACGAACATCCTTTTTCTTGCACCATCATATACAAAATTAATATTGAAGTCACCACATTTAACTAATTTCTGGTACTTCCTAGAAAGTGAATCAAGAACCTTCTCTAGCTTGAGCAGAAAAGCTCTGAAGTCGGAGTTAGGGGACCTATAAACAACAACAATTAGTGGTTTAGTTTCACTAAATTCAACTGCCCCTGCACAACATTCAAATATCTGTTCAGTGCAGTGCCGTGATACATCTACGGATTCAAATGGAATACTGTTTTATACGTACATGGCCACTCACCCACCCCGCAAGGATTCCTCGAAAAACAGCCAGCGAATCTGTATCCTTGTAAAGGGAGTCTCTGAATTGTCAAATTATTTAAATGGTGCTCTGACATCCAATAATTTCAGAGTCAACATGTATAAGCAGTTCACTAACTTTATCTGTAATACCTCCTATATTTTGATGAAATATGTTAATTCCTTCTGTACTGGGAAATATGACATCCTATGAAGGTGAGCCCTTAGATAGAGGTACTTCCTTCAAGCATGTATACCTATCAGCTGACTTCAGTCTAAAAAAGGTGCAGCTCTAACACCAACTACTACAGGAATTTTTCCGTGAGTGTTGGATGTATTCCAATCTCTGTCATCCCCTACAGATTTTTCCTCTACGGCTCCCTCTAGTACCTTGGATGTTATTTCCTGATGTCGTAACACACGCTCCATCATTCTGTCCCTTCTTCTCGACTGTAGTTTCGCTAGGTTCCTTCCTTAGCCGACTCTACCGAGAACCTCCTCTTTCCTTACTATATCAGTCCTCCTGGTTTTCAGCATCTGAAAAGCTTAAATTCATGTTTCACTACCATACAGTGCTGTGCTCCACACAATGCTGTGTTCGAAACGTACATTCTCAGAAATTTCTTCCTCAAGGCCAGTGTTTGATGCCAGATACTTATCTTGGCCAGGAATGTCGTCTTTGCGCAAGATAGTCTGCTTTTTATGTCCTCCTTCCTTCGTCCGTCGTGGGAAATTTCGCTTTCAAGGTAGCATAATTCCGTAACTTCGGCTGTTTCTTGATCTCAATTTTCATGCTAAGTTTCTCATTATGTCATCAGCTAATCTTATAGTTGATGTCATTTCACTCTGAGTTTTAATCTCACACTTGAACCTTTCTTTTATTTCCGCCATTGCTTCTTAGATTGAACAATAAAACTGAGATCCTGCGCTTCGTTCTTCATTATCCAATCTTCTCTCTTTGTTCTTGTGCACACTGTATATTACCTGTCTTTTCTTATAGCTCACTCCTATTTTTCACAGAATTTCGACCATCTTGCCCCATTCCACATTGTCGATAACGTTTGTTGGGTCGACGGAGACTATGAGTGTGTCTTG
This sequence comes from Schistocerca americana, assembly GCF_021461395.2. Taxonomy (NCBI): domain Eukaryota; kingdom Metazoa; phylum Arthropoda; class Insecta; order Orthoptera; family Acrididae; genus Schistocerca; species Schistocerca americana. The sequence goes on from NC_060122.1 coordinate 674,689,943, forward strand.
ATTTTTCTTTAGTCTCGCTTTTATTATCAAATGAAATGTAAGAACCGCCTTCCTTGTGCGTTTACCTTTCCCAAAGCCAAATCGGTCGTCATTTAATAATCCTCAATTTTCTTTTGCATTCTTCTGTATATTACTCTTGTCAGCAACTTGGATGCAAGGGTTGTTAAGTTGATTGTGCCATAGTTTTCACACTTATCGGCCCGTGATGCCTTGGGAATTGTGTTTTCCTGAAAGACTGATGGTACGTCGCCAGGTTCATAAATTCTACACACGAGCTTGAATGTCATTTGATACTTTACAAATTCCAATGGAATGTTATCCAACCCTTCTGCTCCATTTGATCTCATGTCTTCCAGAGGTCTTTCAAATACTCACATACTAGATTCCGTATGACTTCCATTGCGACTCCAATTTTATCTTCTATCTAGAACGAAGTCGTATATATCCATGAAAAACACTAGGGTCACTTCCAGAAGAACTGCTGTAAATCTAATCACAGCATTGCAATCACAATAATGAGACGAGTTCACTAAAATTATAACCATGAAGGTACAGTAAGTACTGATAAAGTTACTAACATGTATGTGTGAAATTATTTATCACAACAGTAACGAAAACTTAAAAAAAACGCTACAATTACATTCGGTTGCTGTCTGAAAGCACTTGAACTCAGATATGAAATGAGAATATTTCTTGCAGTGCGGAAGAGACTAAGTAATTATTGTAAGTAAATTGTTCAATAAGTTCTTGTCCGAGTGTTAAAGTATCAAGTTCTCCACCTTTAGACCAAAGCTTAGCAACAACATGTGAAGTCATCTTACTATACCAGTTTCTTTGGGCCGGCCGGAGTGGTCGAGCGGTTCTAGGCGCTTCAGTCTGGAACCGCGCTACCGCTACGGTCGCAGGTTCGAATCCTGCCTCGGGCATCGATGTGTGTGATGTCCTTAGGTTAGTTAGGTTTAAGTAGTTTTAAGTTCTAGGGGACTGATGACCTCAGAATTTAAGTCCCATGGTGCTGAGAGCCAGTTTATTAGTAGATATTTAATACGAAACTTTGGTGATGTAATGTTCTGAAGTGATCAGTTAATTAGAGGGGTACCGCAACCTCTCGCATTATGTGACGCTTGAAGGCAGGTGACACGAAGCCTTGTGGTCCGACGCTTCGTTCCGGCCGTGCTCTCTCTGATGTTGATCACGGCCTCTCCCCACGTCTCGCCTATTTCTTTGCTGTCTTGTTTCCTCACGACTGTGCCTATCATTCCGCTGCACGAATATTTGCGGCGCCTCATTTTCCGACCTGTGAGTGATAATGCCTTATCCTCTGTTTTCTTGTTCCTCAGTCCAACGACCTTAAAATTTCGAGGAACTGTTTTCTCGAGAATGTAGCACCTGAGCGGGGAAGTGTGTGTGTGGATCTCTATCTTCCCACACAGTTTTTATACTCTACGCTTTCCTCTACTGCCCTGGAGATAATTCCATGATGCCTTAACACATGTCCTATCATATAGTGGTTCAAATGGTTCTAAGCACTATGGGACTTAACATCTGAGATCATCAGTTCCCTAGACATAGAACTACTTAAACCTAACTAACCTAAGGACATCACACACATCCATGCCCGAGGCAGGATTCAAACCGTAGACCGTAGCTGCAGCGCGGTTCCAGGCTGAAGCGTCCAGAACAGCTCGGACACACAAACCGCTGTAGAAATAATACCAATGATCAGAATGACTGCAACGGAATATTATCAGAGAAGGGGGAAAACGTATGGCAGAAGGAAAATAAATAGATACAAAATGTATTAATAGATGCCGCTGTAAGCATCATAAGTTAATAGCAGTCGACTACAAACGACAGCCGCGCGGTGTAGCCGCGATGTCTAAAGGGGGCGTTCCACGGTCCGCACGGCTCCCCCCGTCGGAGGTTCGATTCCTCCCTCGGACATGGGTGTTTGTGTCGTCCTTGCCATAAGTTAGTTTAAGTTACATTAAGTAGTGTGTAAGCTTAGGGACCGATGACCTACGCAGTTTGGTCCCATAAGATCTTACCAAAAATCGACTTTTTTTTTTTTTTATTTTTTTTTTTACAAATGACAAATGAATCATACAACAATGTGTAATGAGTATGTTTGACGTGAAACAAAACGTGCTACTCAGTGCGCATGGGTATACAGGTGTGATACTATTAGTTATCTAAGCCCATCCACTTCGGCAAGGTCATATCACATCGGATGGGAAAAATCGGTTTTTAACTGCCCTGGGGCCAAAACTCGAATAAAAATCATCAATAATATCTATTTTTAATTGTCCTGAGGCCAAAATCCGAATAAAAAAGCAACCATCACATCGGTTTTAATTGTCCTGACGCCACAAACGGCACAATCAAAATGAAGTCGGACTATTAATTTTCGTGTGAGTGGGGCAAAACATGTTCAATATGTCGTCCACCGTTTTCTGCAACAAGTTGAAACCGAGAAACAGCATGTTCCACAACTAATCGAAGTGTTTCCGGGGTCACGTTCAGAATGTGTTGCGCAATGGTTGCCTTTAATGCGACTAAGTTTGTAATCGGAACACTGAGCACAACATCTTTCAGACAGCCCCACACCCAGAAGTCACACGGATTAAGATCAGGTGATGGGGACGGCCAGGTTGTAGGGCAATGGTGGCTGAATATTCTAGCATTTCAGAAATGGCCCTTCAGGAGCTGCTTAACTGGATGTGCAATGTGCGGAGGTGGACCATCTTGCATAAAAATGATCCCATACACACATCCCCGCTGTTGGGACAGCTGGAATCACGAGGTTGTGGAAAGGACACTCATAGCGCTTACTAGTGACGGTACAGGTAACAGGAGCGGAAGCACCTGACACTTCGAAAAAATATGACCTTATGGTAAATGACGCTGTAAACCCGCACCACTACCTTTTCAAGATGAAGTGGTACTGGTTTATTTGCGTGTGGATTTTCCGTTGCCCATATTCGACAATTCTGTGTATTGACATATTGGGTCAAATGGAAGTGGGCTTCGTCTGTCCGCAAAATCTTCCACGGCCAATCATTGTCAATTTCCATGCGAGCAACAAATTCTAAAGCAAAGGTCTCTCTCGCTGGCAGGTCAGTAGGGAACAACTCGTGCACATGGGTAATTTTGAATGGATAGCAAAGAAGGACGTTTCGCAGGATTTTACGTACCGAGGTCACGGGCTTGTCCACTGTTCGGACAATTCTCCGTGGACTACATGTTTGGACACCGCCACTCGTCTGCTGCTGCATTGCTGTAGCCACTGCTTCCACTAGCGTCGAATCAATTCGTTTCCTCCCAACCCGTCTTTTCGAATTTCCGAATCTTTTTCTCCATACCCACTTCAGTCATCGGACCAACGTCTTTTTTTCAATGTCTTCAGTGTCTCGAACTTCTGCAGAGCGACGTGTGCGCAGTCATCATTCTTGTAATACAGCTTTACAAGCAGAGCGAGACCCTGCATTCAGACAGTCATGACGAATGTCGCAAACGCGAAAGGATGATACGCCGTGTACCCGACGTGTTTATACCAACTTCCATGGGTCGTGCTGATGTGTTTTACAACGCCATCTATTGATCACTTTTCACACACTATTTTTTTCTGCTGCCAATCGTTTTCCTCCTCCTCCGATAATATCCCACGCAGTTTGGCGTCATCTGGCCAGTGGTGCTACATCTACAGCGTTTTGAAAGTTTAACTTTAGTTGTAATAACCCTGCACTTTAGAATGTTTGAAATGAGAATCTAACGTTTTTAATCTGGTGTACATTAGCACATGGACAAAACCCACCTAAGGGTTACTTTTCTTCATTTTTGAGTGCGGAATTCACATTTGTGGGTAAGAGGGGCTTTGACGACCTTTCCATCATTTGACACGTCCGCGATGGCGTGGGGCAGATTTATAGCGAAATTTGGTGCGAATGTGGCATCATTAAACTGCACTATAGATCCCATGAAGTTCTCAGCTATGGCTTTGTTTCGCATGTGTCGACACCTTGCTGTCTGAAGCGCTGTCGACCCTGGGGATGATGCGGCAGGGTGCGACGGTTTTGAACCGTTACAGAGGAAGGTCTTAGGCACGTCTGAAACAAGTATGAAACTCCTGCGTCGCAATGTGAGACAATTACGGGGTTTCGAAAAAGTGACCCCTTAAGTTCAAAGTGCGTTGTACATTTATCAAAAGTAGACGTAAAATATTATGTAAGCAATAACAGGTAACATTTGAGATTGAATGTAATCATGACATTACGTGTCTTAATGCATCAGTTTGACTGAATCAGAAGAGTGGGATGTTACATTAAGGTGTAACCATCTGCTGAAACCCTGATGCTATCTATACCTGCGATTCCGGCTTTCAGTTGAATTAAGCTGAGACCAATCCTTTCATTAATTTCTACATGGAGATAAAAAAAAATTAAACCTGATGACATGTTAAGCGATGAATCTTATCACTTTGAGCAACGTCCGACAGAAGATGATAAGTTTTACAGAGGGCGGTCATGAACGCAAGGGATAAGTGCATGTCCCAGCGTGTGAAATTTTGTTATAAACTTAGCAACGTGCACCAGTAAACTGTAGCTGGAAGATGATTGCGTGGTTGTCAGGTGATGTATCGTGTCATGAAGTGGAGAACATCTAGTCTCCGTCCTAGAGCTGATGGAATACTCATAAGGCCGAGAAAAGTATGATATATTCCCACAAATAAAAAACCGAGGTCAAACTCAGGTCTCTCTAGGTAGAAGACGTTCTACGCTGGAGCCGCCTTTGGCGCCGCCCTGCTATGCTGTAGGCGACGTGCGGCGGCAGCTAATAAAGGCAGTCGGTATTCGCGCAGGATTTACGGCGTCGCTGCCCGCGCTGCCCCTCCGCACATTTCATTAGACGGCAGGCGGGCGCTCGCCGGCGACAGGGAGGCGGAGACTGGCGGCCGCGGTGCAGGGAGCCTCTGTTCACAGCCGCCGCACGCCGCACGCCGTAGCACACGCTCTCATACTTCCGTCCGCGTCGCTTATACGAATGCGCTGTCTGCCGACCTCCACAGGATGTTGTACTGGTCTCGAAATCGCTGTCTGCAACGAGTAGGCGAACCAACACATCTTGGGTGCAGAAAGTTTGAAAATCTTACGTTGCTTTAGTTTCCAGTGCAAACCGTTTTGCACTCAAAACGCTCAGCATTGTCGTTATTGTACTTCTTTTGCCCCTCACTTTGAGGGACGGATGGTGGTTACCGTTGAAGCAGCGGTTTTCTGTTATATCGGTTTCTTTCGAAGTCAGTTCAACTTGGCTGTCGTAATCTGTGAATTAATAATTAAGTTTTAAGTTTTCTCCTCATGTGAAGTCACAACTTCATTATAACTTCTCCCGCTTTTAAAGCAAATGGAATATTGTACTTCACTGATGCTCCTCTTCCTGATTACGGATGCTGCCATTCTGTAATACAACTGATTTCCGACGACAACATTGAGAAAGTACGAGGTAGACGAGATAAGGCAAGTCTTACACATCTCATGTAGGTCCTACACACGTACCCTCTAAGAGGCCACGCCACATGGTAAAATGTACACTACTGGTCATTAAAATTGCTACACTAAGAAGAAATGCAGATGATAAACGGGTATTCATTGGACAAATATATTATACTAGAACTGACATGTGATTTCATTTTCACGCAATTAGGGTGCATAGATCCTGAGAACTCTGTACCTAGAACAACCACCTCTGGGCGTAATAACGGCCTTGATACGCCTGGGCATAGAGTCAAACAGAGCTTGTATGGCGTGTACAGGCACAGCTGCACATGCAGCTTCAACACGATACCACAGTTCCTCAATAGTAGCGACTGGCGTATTGTGACGAGCCAGTTGCTCGGCCACCATTAACCAGACGTTTTCAATTGGTGAGATATCTGGAGAATGTGATGCCAGGGCAGCTGTCGAACATTTTCTGTATCCAGAAAGGCTCGGACAGGACCTGCAACATGCGGTCGTGCATTATCCTGCTGAAATGTGGGGTTTCGCGGGCATCGAATGAAGGGTAGAGCCACGGGTCGAAACACATCTGAAATGTAACGTCCACTGTTCAAAGTGCCGTCAGTGCGAACAAGAGGTGACCGAGACGTGTAACCAATGGCACCCCATACCATCACGCCGGGTGATAAGCCAGTATGGCGATGACGAATACCCGCTTCCAATGTGCGTTCACCGCGATGTCGACAAACACGGATGCGACCATCATGATACTGTTAACAGAACCTGGATTCATCCGAAAAAATGACGTTTTGCCATTCGTGCACTCAGGTTCGTCGTTGAGTTCACCATGGCAGGGGCTCCTGTCTGTGATGCAGCGTCAAGGGTAAACGCAACCATGGTCTCCGAGCTGATAGTCCTGCTGCTGCAGACGTCGTCGAACTGTTCGTGCAGATGGTTGTTGTCTTGCAAACGTCCCCACCTGTTGACTCAGGGATCGAGACGTGGCTGCACGATCCGCTACAGCCATGCTGATAAGATGCCTGTCATCTAGATTGCTAGTGATATGAGGCCATTGCGATCCAGCACGGTGTTTTGTATTACCCTCCTGAACCCACCGATTCCATATTCTGCTAAGAGTTATTGGCTCTCTACCAACGCGAACAGCAATGTCGCGATACGATAAACCGGAATCGCGATAGGCTACAATCTGACCTTTATCAAAGTCGGAAACGTGATGGTTCGCATTTCTCCTCCTTACAAGAGGCATCACAACAACGTTTCACCAGGCAACGCCGATCAACTGCTGTTTGTGTGTGAGAAACTTTCCTCATGTCAGCACGTTGTAGGTGTCGCCACCGGCGCCAACCTTGTGCTTGTGCCCTGAAAAGCTAATCATTTGTGTATCACAGCGTCTTCTTCCTGTCGGTTAAATTTCTCGTCTGTAGCACGCCATCTTCGTGGTGTAGCAATTTTAATGGCCAGTAGTGTACATTATTGTTTCAGTAAAGCTGAATCATTTTTTATGTCATGTGTTGGTAGCACGTTTACGTCGGCATTGTTATTAAAACAGCAGTGACTGCTTTTCTCATTTTCTGTTATAACGTAACATTTCAAAGCAATGGAAACATTACGAATAATAATAACTCTTTTTTTAAAAAAATAAAAGCCAGAAATTTTAGCACTGCTGCTATGGCTAACTGATATTTCCGTTTCTTAACCAGTTATTAGTAACTGAAATATTTCGTGATGAGGTCTCACTGAGATTCCAACACATTGCATGACTGACGTCTGATTTCGATTTATATGTCAGGGCGAACTCGCATTTGGTTGCTGTTGTTCCTCATAACTTCTAATTTGAGCTGATAGACATACAGCATAGTGACCTGTTTGTCCAGTCCAAGACCTTACAAGATTTTTATAAAATGTTGCCCAGAGATCAATACCCTCAACCACAAAGACAAGCCGCTGCAGTTACTTCGACGTTTGCTTCAAAACATGGGTGTGAGCATCTTCTTTCTTTTATGTTACGAAACAGACAAAGTTCCGCCAACGTTAAGGTTTAACGCATTTTAATTTCTTTAACTCCATGTGTTTGACTGTATCACAAACCGAAGTTCGAGACATATTGCATATTCTAAAATGTAAATGTTTATAAAATATTTATAATCGTGACAACGTAAAGTATGAAAAGCTTCTTGTTGTTCTGCTTACAGTATTAGCAGTTCTAATGTACTTATTGAGTAGTAAAACTTATTGCCTTTACCGAAAAATGAAAAGTTGAAAAAAAACACAAGGGACGAAATCCTGCTTATAAAATACCCTGCGATTTTCTCCTCTTAGTTGTAGCCGCACTGTGTTCAATACACGTCTTCCTAAGTTTTCCACGTATGCGTACTTTAGCGTGTAGGGGCCTCACTCACAAATCTGCTCGGAGCAGCCCAGTCGTGAAGGAAACCACAATGCTGAGAAGACTCGGCTGCACTCGCTGAGCGCGAGGGCGCTCCGGAGTTGCAAATGTTGGCTAGGCCTGCTACACAATATTCACGTACTTCTATATCAAAACTGACCTTTCCTTGATTCCTCAGGATATGTTCACTACAACGTTTTCCTCTTTTGGGAAAGTAGTGGCATATACATCTTTTCTCGTAGTTCAACTCACTAGCACCTCGCTACGTTTACGATATTCACATCTTATCTCCAACATCATTCTCTAGCGTCACAGTTCAAAAATTTCTGTTCTGTTCTTGTTTACGCTGTATGTCACCTACGATTCACTTTCGTACAATCCTTGACTGCAAGAGAAATATCTCCAGCAAAGACATACTAACATTTAAATTTATAGCGACGTTAACAACTCATTCGGCTTCAGAAACGCTTTTCATGGTATTGCCAGTCTTCAGTTTACACTCTCCCGGTTCTCGCCATCACGTGTTTATTTGATATCTAAATAACAAAATTAATCTACTACTTTTAGTGCCTCATCCCTCATCTAATTCCCTCAACATCATCTAATTTCATTCGACTATATTCCTTTGCTTTTGTTTTACTTAATATTATTCTGATCACTTTATCCGAAATGTTATACATTACATGAAATTTATCTTCCAGGTGTCGAGTGGTTATAATTAAAGTGGAGCTACTTACAGAGATCTATTGTGGGCTGCAATTACCGTATGGCAGCGAGACGTGTTAGATATGGTAATCTGATACTGCGGATCCGATTTAAGCTGGGAAAAGTTAGTTCCAATTCTGGCCACCAGTTTCAAATTTGGCGCTTTACACTGTCGGTATGACATACATGTTGTTATTTGTTAGCCACAACGTGAGTGAACAGTATGGCTACCGAGAAGAGAGACCGCAGTGTTAGTGAATGTGTGTTATCAGCAGAGAATATCGTCTATTGAAATTGATATGTCTGCGTAAGCAGAAGGAACTAACGATCAAAGTACGAAAACAATTTATTGGACTGTTCAGTTAACCTAAACAAATTCTCCAAGTATAACACCAACACAAAACAGTGATCCATCTCTGAATCATAACTACATACAAGAATAATATAGAAAACAACTGGTAAATTTCCTACTAGTCTCCGACAGAGACTTCTCCGATATACCAAGCCTAATCCAGGGATCAGGGAGAAGATCCAAGTCAGGCTGCCGGAGCGGCAGCTATCCACGTCTGCTGGCGGTTGATGAACTGCCGACGTGCGGCCGAGCGCCGGCCTTTGTAGCACTTCGGCGGATGACGTGTGAAAATAGTTCCGGGATCTACAGCGACCTCTACCTTATGTTTATGTGGGCCGGTAGTGGCCGCTGGTGGCCACTGGTGTCTTTGCTGAGTTCTTGTTGTCGTTGTTGTTGTTGTTGTTGTGGCCGTTCATAAATATTGCCTCTCGGTTGTGTTGTGCTTCGGTGTGCCTGCGGAGCGGGCAACCCGCGGCTGCACGCTGTCAGTTTGGTTGCTGATACTCTAGGCGCCGTGATGTCTGGTGGAGAAGGCCACAGCAGAAATGTCTTGGAGTGGATTGATGCCATTAAATGGTTTAAAGAAAACGATAAAGAAGTTGAAAAATACGAGGAGGCTTTCTGTAGCATCTGTTTGAGGAAGGCGTCCTATTTCAGTGGAAGTTAGTGACGAGGTTGCTGTTGCTCTAAGTGACCACGCAACATGTGCCCCAGGTAGTACTAGTGCAACTGCAGTCTCGTGAGAATGGTCCATTACATGGTCAACAGTATGGAAAGTTTTGTCGTCCGTTTTTCGCTGCTAACCGCACAAGGTCCAGATGGTGCAGCAACTGAAACCTCATGGTCTGCAACAAGGTTCTGATTTTGGGCTTTGGTTTCTGGCATGGAGCAAACCTGATGATATGCGACTCGGCAAATTTTACAGTGCACGTGTTGGTGAATACACACAACTGCCGAGTTTGGGATACTGATAAACCACGAGCTGTGCACGAAGAACCATTGAACTCGCTGTATGTGACTGTGTGGTGTGAACGAGGACTGCTTTTTCAATAAATATCATTATCAGGAAGGAATATTTACGCAGAGGCAATGCATCATGGATTTGCTTTGGAAATAAATAATCTCTAACATATACAGTGTTGAAAGATTTACACTGTTTAACAAACAGTTAAAGGACGAAGGTGCATAAGATACGCACAATAATAGATAATGTCATTAGAGATGGCTGAAAGGGGGGCCAACAACGAAGTTCACCATGCTGGCTAAAATTCCGATAATTGTGTCAAAATCCAAACCACCAACATCTTCCCTGAATTCCAAGTATTGATAATGGTCAATTAGTTGTATAGAGGGCGAAGGTATGGTACCATGAGGATAGTCTGTCGCCATAAGTTCGATCTGCGAAAAATATAGAAAAATTGGTAAAATCGGCACACGCAAAGATATCGAACCAATGCCCTGATTATTTGTTAAGATGATGATTAGATCCATGAGATCACATCCGTACGTCGTAAACATAGAAAGGGAACAGATATTTGAAAGAACCATGACGTCACACATCACCAAACAGTGGTTATCCTCTGGTGGCCCAATTTAAATAACGCAAAGATCACCTAAATTAAATTTCAGATTAACTAACAGGTCTTAGCCCAAAAAGTATTTATTGTAGATGAGCTCATAAGAGCATGTCTTAGCACGCCAGCACAACTAGAGTGCTCTTTTACAACTAACAACTACTTTTGCTGTCTTCCAACTTCTTAGAAGTCTGCCTTTGCTGTCATCAATCTTTTTAGAAATCTATCTTAGGCATCGTGTGAAGAGTGCATCTTTACAGAGTGGAGGCATTAGACGACCAGCTGGCAAATTTCTCAGAAGGCGTCGACACTTACACCATTGGGTTGAAGCTAGAAAACGGTCAGAACATAGTTATTTTGTTCCCATTGAAGTTTACCAGACAGACTTTGAGCAGAGAAAGCAGCGGAAATGTCGATAGCATCCCGAGTTCGTTTTTACTTGACCAAACACAAGTCATACTTTTAAAAAGACTGGGTTGCGCACTATCCATGGAGACCTCAGGCTGTCTTTGAAAATAAAATCCAGTGAAAAGTTACACAGCCTCTTCACAGAAAAAATAAGACTAAACTACCCCGGCTTTCCAGTAACAGACGCACATCCAGGCCCCTACTCATCCACACATTACAGAGCTTATTTGGTGTCGGGATTATGGAGAGAGGATAACACAAGTGCGATATAAAATATAGTAAAGTGAGACCAATAAACGGTGGCTCTCTATCTGCGGTTTATATAAAACAAACTGCAACAGTTTATTCTGAATACAGTTTAAAGATAATAGACAACACGTAACTGAAAGGGCCTTCACGGGACCGTTTCATTACACAACGCTGCCCCTCACCTGCTCGTATGGCATCTGGGACGGAGCATCAGGGACGAGGTTTTTCTCTTACGTTCATGAAAATATGGTAATTAAGGCACAGAAGGGAACTATAAAACTCTATGGTCAGTATAAACTAATTCAGTTTACAACTAATCGCGTAAATATGACCAAGTTAAACTCTTCAGAACGAAAAAGATGTGTCATAAAGCTCTTGACAAAAATAGTGCAAAGATCAGTCTCAGAAAAAGCAAACATTTAGCTATTAGTATCCTAACCTAGGCCAGACAAGAATTCAGAACAAATGGAACAATAAAGATAAACCTGACTAACTTCACAGTTGTATAAAAACAAAACTATCTGCTAGTACATTGGATGGAACTACGTACCGAAAACTGCTGCATATTCTAGGAGGTGTTGCAAGTTTCTTTTCGAGTTTTAAATTCGTGTTTGTAAGTGGCAAGTCGGCATATGAGATATAAAAACTTATTTTGATATCGAAAAGTGCAGATCTCAATGCAGGACAGTAGAACTATGTAAACATTTAATTTTGAATGAAAACATGTAGGGCCACGCTACACGTTGAGAAATTCAGCATGGCCGATACATCAGACATTCATAAGCGAGAAGTCAATCTGTTTTCTTTCCACAGAATATGAACATAAAAATTGAAACATCTGACTTACTAATAAAACTGCTTGAAGGTTCACAGTTTAGCTCTTTACTGAAATCTTTTACTGGTATTAAACCTCTGAACTGATACTGATATTTTCACAAAATACTCTGACAATCAATGTGCCTTACAGTGGACACAAACTTTGATGGTAATTAGATTTATTGGCCTACCTGCGCGCACAGAGCGCTCGTCTGCTCTACAACTTGTTGCTATTGGGAATAACGATGTGACTGATGGAAACAAAATTTCATTTGCCGTTCTTGCAATGTGCAGTGCAAGACGTTGTCTTGCCAGTTTTCATAAAAATGTTTATCCGCAGACAAATCGTGACACGCAATACGAGTGTGCAAACAGACATGAAAGTAAATGAAAATGGGGAACTAATTTTAACGACTAATAAATAAGAACAAAGGCTTAAGGTTTAACTATGCTTCATTAAGCCATGACGACAGTATACCTTTTCCTAAGCTCGCCTAGTTACCTAAGATATTTCTTAATAATTCTCTTGAGCACGACTGCTTCCCTTGACACTTGTTTCAACCATAGGGCAAGTCCATGTGGTTCATTATAAAATTTTTACAGCAAAGTTTGACCGCACACTACGTTCTGACAATAAGAAACTACAAACGTGATTGATTTAAAGGTTGGCTCATTCAGATTGTCCAACACACACTATCTTACAAGGAATATATCATTACAGAGATCGAGTACAGTTGTCAAATTCGCAACATCATTTGCATTTATGGCCGAAACTATCTAAAAATCATCATGGCAAATGGAAGAGCCTCCTTTCAGTGTGACGTTCATGGTATAACACTAGAATTGAGCAATGCAATGGTAGAGGTGTCATTTGTTCTCAGGTGATTCTTATGAAAATGTTTCAGATCTGATTACGGGCAATCTCTGAACGAAGAATGGTAGTTGCAGCTATACGCAACGGACATTCCATTTCGGAAATCGTTAGGGAATTGAATATTCCGCTATCCACAGTCTCAAGAGACAGACGAGAATACCAAATTTCAGGCATTAGCTCTAACCACAGACAACGCAGCAATCAATGTGGGACATACGACGAACGTGTTATAACGGCTCTTCTTCTTGATGATTTGGTTTGATTTGTACTTGGCCTCTGCTAAAACTCGGCGACAGTCGGTCGAGTGTTGAGATCGTTATCAAGTTACGAAGACTACTTTACACAAAATAACAGTGCTGATCAGAAATGTCGACGTGCGTGAGATATTTACTTCACCAAGAATCGTAATTAATCGTTCGTAATCGATGTTTAAACTGATTAATAATGAAATATTAATGATAAAACCAATCCAGTCACATCCACAACAAATTACCTACAAGCTGGTCGTAATTTCAAGTATCTAAGAAATCGTAACAGTGGGCTTGTTATTTGAGTCATACATTCTACACGAGCGCCGAGCGCTACAGTCAAGTATTATCGCTGCGCGTAATAATTACTCGGGAGTTTCATGTCAATAGTTTGATAGACTTTTAAATCACAAATGCACGACTTGGCACGACAGGGTGTTTTATTGCACAATATCAGTCACTTGCTAACCGAGCCTTGAGAAGAAAACTTTCCCGGGTGTTGGAGGGATTTAAATTATATGCTTCGGACCTATCACTGAATTTCCATAAACCACTGGCTATTATGAATGAAAATTGTCTATCAGCGTTAGTTGCCGAAATCACTGTCTAAGTAATGTTTAGCTCAATTATCTAGTTGAAAGTTTGCTTTATTTTAGTAGGCAAAAGTCCTCCGTTCGAATTCTAATGCCGTGACATTTAAAGTCAGAAGATCGTATTACTGCGTCATAATAGATCGCAATTATTCAATCTCAAAAACAATCTAAGCGCGTCTACATGTACGAGCATTCAAAAATATTACCTGCTTCGGCTAACTCTCGTAACGTAGTGACAATGCATTGAATTATACTTAGTCATTACTCACGATTCCAAAAGAGTACTCACACGGAGTATTCTTTGGGATCGTTGGTTCTACTTTGCGAATGTTAATTTATGCTAATTTTTTAATCTATTACGATTTTGATTTTAATTTTACTGAAATTTAATCTTTCTTTCGTAGATTGCTAAATTATCAAGTCTGACATTCCTGATTTAATTACTTGTTATTGCCTTTTAATAGTGATAAATGGAACTTCGTTCGCATATTCACTTTTCTGGGAATTTGCGACTTGGGGGGAAATCTTTGGGGTATTGGGAGCTAATTTTTGATATTTATTTCTCCTCCGAGGAAGTGGCATTACAGTATCCGTTAGGAAAGTGCGACGAAATTTAGTGTTAATGGGCTATGGCGGCAGACGACCGACGCTAGTGCCTTTTCTACCAACACGAGCTCGCCTGCAGCGAATTTCCGGGCTCGTGACTGTATCGGTTTGACGCTAGACGGCTGGAAAACCGTGCCTGACCAGATGAGTCCCGGTTTCGGATGGTAAGAACTGATGATTTTGTTCGAGTGTGGCGCAGACCTTAAGAAGCCATGGACCCAAGTTATGAACGCGATACAGTACAAATTGGTGTACGCTCCATAATGATGTAGGTTGCATTTACGTGGAATGGACTGGATACTCTGGACCGAATGAATCGTAATAGACTGGAAATGGTTATGACCAGCTACTTGGAAACCATTTTCAGCCATTTATGGACCTCATGTTTCCAAACAATGTTGAAATATTTATGGTGACAGTGCGCCCTTTCACCGGGCCAAAACTGTTCGCGACTGATTTGAAGAACATTCTGGATAATTCCAACGAATGATTTGGCAACCCAGACCACCTGACATTAATTCCATCGAACATCAGTGCGACATAATCGAGAGGTCAGTTCGCGTACAAAATCCTGCACCGGCGACACTTTCACAATTATAGACGGCGACAGAGGCGGCATGGTTCAATATTTATGCACGGGGTTCCCAGCGACTTGTTGAGTCCATGCCACGTCGTGCTGCTGCGCTACGACAGGCGAAAGGAGGTGTCACATGATGTTACGAGTGTCCCGTGCCTTTGGTCACCTTATTGTATAAAACTTTTACACGGACACGACACAGTAGTGGTCTGCTATAACTATACACGATGAGAAAAGATCAACATTTATTGAAACACTGTTTCATGAAAATTGCTGATGTGACTCGGTAAGTCATAGCGTTCTTTGTCCATCCGTGGCAATAGTTCTCATTTGGATGATATTTGGCAAAAACACATAAAGAGCAGGAAATTACGCAGACAACATGAAGCAATTTAGTTTTATTTAAAAAAGAAACATTAAAAATAGATTGTGTAAGTTAACATAATAGTCTGAGGTGTAACGTTAATATATTTATTTTTCTCGTCACAACACTTATCACACGTGGATCACAGCATTGTAATGAGGAGCGTCAAAACGGTTTGTTAGGGTTGACGGCTCTTCCCGAGGCAAAACTGGAATGGTCATCGTGAAGTGCAATAGAAAAAATTACTCGAAGATGCGTCAAACTTACAGCCTTGTAATGATAAATCACTTCCTGCCACACGAGATCTAAATAGCTTTTTCTCAGTTACATCGTATTGTCCTAAATTTATTTCCATCGTTTAACTGTCACTACTTCATTAAACAAGATTCACTGAAAAATCTCCAAATTTCGCATGGATTACCCCTTCTTTACTAGGAAGAGTGTCCCTTGTGGTCTCATACTTCTGCCGCACGCTAGATCATAATATTCATGGCTCCCATAATTCAAAAAATTCAAAATTCATGATTTGCACAGTTACTACTGACTCGATCGGTATTAGTTCCCAGTTATTTCTTACATTACTCTATGATAAAAGTCCTTTTCCTCCTTTTCCCGTTGCTGACGGTAGCAAACATTTCATCAGTAAACACAAGCACACTGCTTAGGAATCGCATCATAACATGCATACAGACGTCTTTTTCTTTTTGAATCTTCAGTCTTCCGACGCGTTTGCTGCGGCCCGCCACGAATTCCTCACCTGTGCCAACTTCTTCCTCCTAGAGTAGCGCTTGCAACTTAGGTATTCTAATCTCTGTCTTCCTCTACAGTTTTTGCCTGCTACAGCTCCCTCTAGTGCCATGGAAGTCATTCCTTGATGTCTTAACAGATGTCCCATCATCCTGTCCCTTCTCCTTGTCAGTGTTTTTCACATATTCCTTTCCTCTCCGATTCTGTATTATCAGACAAAGTAATTTTCAATATTCGTCTGTAGCGCCACATTTCAAATGCGTCGATTCTCTTCTGTTTCTGTTTTCCAACAGTCCATATTTACTACCATACACTGCTGTGCTTCTAACGTAGATTCCCAGAAATTTCTTCCTCAAGTTAAGGCCTATGTTTGATACTAGTAGATTTGTCTTAGAATGCCATTTTTGTCAGTGCTAGTCTTCTTTTGATGTTCTCCTTGCTCCATCCGTCACTGGTTATTTTGCTACCTAGGTAGCAGAATTCCTTAACTTCCTCTACTTCGTGACCATCAACGCTCATATTAAGTTTCTCGCTGTTCTCATTTCTGCGACTTCTGACTATTTTCGTCTTTATACGATTTACTCTCAAACCATATTTCGTATCATTTGATTGTCATTCCATTCATCAGATCACGTAATTCTTCTTCACCTTCATTCAGAATAGCAGTTATCAGCGAATCGTAACACAGATATTCTTTCGCCTTTAATTTTAATTCCACTCTTGAAACTTTATTTTCTTTCTATCACTGCTATTTCGATATACAGACTGAACAGTTAGCGCTTAAGACTACAGCCCTGTCCTTTTTTAATATTCGCCTGCTTAGCTGGGTGCTTACATGCTCCCATACAGCGACAGGGTTGGAGATTTTTTCTTCTGGGGGGGCGGGGGGGGGGGAGGGGGTTGTCGTCCTCATCATCCTTTCATCCTCATTACCGGCACGCAAGTCGCCCAATGTGGTGTCGACTTGAATAAGACTTGCACTTGACGGTCGAAATTCCTCGTAAGGAGCCTCCCGGCCAACAATGCCATACGCTCATTTCATTTACCATTTTTAATCCGAGAAATTCGTTTTGGTCGTCCACTGCTATTATTCTCTCTTGGCTCTTGTACATATTGCATATTACCCCTCTCTCCTTGTAACTTCCCCTATTTTTCTTAGAATTTCAAACAGCTTGCACCATTTTACGTTGTCGTACGCTTTTTTCCAGATCCACAAGTCCTATGAACGTGTCTTGATTTTTCTTTACCGTTGATTCCATTATCAACCACAACGTCATAAATGCCTCTCTGATACTTTTACCTTTCCGAAAGCCCAACTGACCGTCCTCTAACACATCCTCAGTTTTCTTTCCCATACTTCTGTATATTACTTTTGTCAGCAACTGGGTTGCACGAGCTGTTGAACTGATTGTGCGATAATTCTCGCACTTATCAGCTCTTGACGTCTTCGGAAATGTGTGCATAATATTTTTTCTTAAGACAGATGGTTTGTCGCCAGTGTCATACAGTCTACAGACCAACCTGAATAGTCGTTTTAATGTCACTTGCCCTGATGATTTTAGGAATTATGATGGAATGTTATCTACGCCCTCAGACTTCTTTGATCTTAAGTCCTCCAAAGCTCTCTTAAATTCTAATTGTAATAGTGGATCACCTACCCTTTCTAAATCGATTCCTGTTTCTTCTATCACATCAGACAAATCTTCCCCCTCATACAGGCCTTCAATTTACTCTTTCCACCTATCCACTCTCTTCTCTGCTTTTAACAGCGGAGATCCCATTGCACTCTTAATATTACAACCCCTGCTTTTAATTCACGGAAGGTTGTTTTGAGTTTCCTATAAGCTGAGTATGACCTTCCAGCAATCATTTCTTTTTCGATATCTTCACGTGTTTCATACAGCCTTTTCGTCTTAGCTTCCCTGCACCTCCTATTTATTTCTTTGCTCAGGTACTTGTGTTTCTGTATTCCTGAATTTCTCTATACATTTTTTTTACTTCCTTCTTCCAACGATTAACTGAAGCATTTCTTCTCTGGTCCATGGTTTCTTCGTAGTTAAATTCCTTGTATCTATGTTTTGCTTTCCAACTTCTGTGGTTGCTCTTTATAGAGACATCCTTTCCTCTTCAATTTTACTGCCTACTAAGCTATTCCTTGATGCTGTATCTACAGCTTTAACGAACTTCAAGAGTATCTCGCCATCCTTAGTACTTCCGTATCCCACTTCTTTGGGTATTGATTCTTCCTGATTAATCTCTTAAACTTCAGCCTGCTCTAGGTCACCACTACATTGTGATCTAAGTCTATATCTGTTCCTTGGCGCGCCTTACGATCCAGTATCTGCTTTCTGAATCTCTGTCTGACCATGATGTAATGAACTGAAAACTTCTGTATCACTGGGCCTTTGCCGAATGTACCTTCTCCTCTTGTGATTCTTCGACAGAGTTTTCGTTGTTACTAGCTGAAATTTGTTACAGAACTCAATTAGTCTTTCTTTCTCCTCGCCCATTCCTTTTCCCAAGCCCACATTCTCCCGTAACCTTTTCTTCTACTCCTTCTCCTACAACTCTGTTCCATCCCCCATGACTATTAGATTTTCATCTTTCTTTACGTACTGTATTACCCTTTCAGTATCCTCATGTACTTTCTCTATGTTTACGTCTTGAGCTTGCAACGTCGGCATGTTTACCTGAACTACCGTTGCTGTTTGCTGTCGATTTTGATAAGAACAACTCTATCACTGAACTGTTAGCAGTAACACACTCCCTGGAGTACCTTACTATACATAGCTAATCCTACTCCCATTATACCATTTCCAGGTGCTGTTGATATTACCCTATACCCAACTGACCAGAAATCCTTCTCTCCTTTCCATATCATTTCACTGACCGCTATTGTACCTAGATTGAGCCATTGTATTTCCCTCTTCAGATTTTTTAGCTTCCTTACCACGTTCAAATATTTCAGCATCATCTTCACTAAAAACAGTAGTAGCGTGGAAAATGGAAGATACTTTCAGTTTATCGATCCTCTGTGCCTTAATCTACTGATAATAAAATGAAAAATGAAGTCGATGGGAACCCACGAATGCCTCAAGATAAATACAAGTGGATTCCCTACAAACGGGAAGTTCTCAGCCCCTGGGCAGCAAACGTACATCGTATCAGAGACACGGTCGCCAATTTAGAACAAGAATTTTATCACCTAAGGGAAACACTAATAAGAATGGCTTTAACGTGAAGTCAATAGACAGAGCCTTGAAGCTTAAGAAAGCAGCAAACAAGAAAGAGCAGAAGACCCCAGCATCGCAACAGTTTGCGTTTCTACCATGAATAAAGTTCGTGATCGACCACATAGGTAAGACCCTTCAGCGCACAGGGTTCATGGAATGTTTGTCCGAAGAGCCACAAAGCGAAATGAATGTTTAGACGGCGGTGGACCAATCATAATCGTTACAGATTTATGGGGTATACGAAATTAGGAGCGTTCTATAGTATACATAGACACAGATGTCATGTAGATAAAGAACGTCTGAAAGGGTATGAGTGATAAGTGCATCTCAAGGAACATAGTACGTGACCCGTGATGATCGGGATGGTCACTTTTTCGTAAAAACAACATATCAATACGAATAATTTATAGTAAACTTAGACCCAGAAAGGAAAGCACGAATGACTTCAATATTACTGCAGTAACATCTCTTTGGTAGGTGTGTAGAGAAACACATGACGTTTCCTTTAGTTACGAAGATACTTTTCGTAGCGATGACAGTGCTTGATGACTCATTCGCAGCCAGATGCCTTCGACGGCGTCGTAGTTGCGGGGAGTCGGTGCGCGGTCCGCGTGTCAGCGCCTGGGGCCCCAGCCGCAGGGCAGTCGCACTCCCCCGGACCGCCGTAAAGTACTGCGCGGACGCCGGGCTGGCGACGTCGCGACGTCCTCCCCCAGACGGACGCAGCCTCCATTTCCTGGGCAACAAATTAGAGGGCCGGACGCACGCACAGCGACCTGATTGCCTCCGCGGGTCGCCGGAAAACAGAGGCTGATAACGCCGCCCTCCGGCTCTGGGGCCGATCAATGGCCGCAGGCCGTGTGGCGGGTCCTACAGGTCCAAAGGGCCGGCATTCTCCGGCCCTTTCGGTGCCACAGGCGCCTTGCCGTCTGCGCCGATTCGATGCACTCGTATTCTTTATCCGAAATGAGCAGACTGAAGTGTAAGAGAATCGCCAGGAAGAAACAATGTGGAAAGAAGTGGAATACTGAAATACAGGCGAATAATGAGACGCGTTTGAAATTCTCTAAAGCTGTAGATACTACGATAATCAATACCACAGAAGACATTTCACTTGAGGAGAGATAAACACATCTAAAAGGAGGAGTCATAGACTTTGATCAGGCAAACGTAGTTATAGGAAAGATAACTACAAGGAAACTTCGTGTAACAGAAGAAATAATTCAACTGATCGACGCAGTAAGGAAGTGCCAAAATGTTCAGGGAACGGCAGAAATACAGCACTGTAAGTCACTCAGGAGCGAAATAAGAGGAGCACGGAAGCCAAAGCGAAATCACTGCAGGAAAATCGAAAGGGAACGGGCATCGGAAAGACTGATCCAACATATAGCAAGGTCTAAACAACCTTCGGAGAAATTAAAAGCAAAAGGAATTCCAGTGTTAAGCTCATTGGAAAGAGCGGATAGGGGGAAATGGTACCATACTGAAGGCCTCTACAGGTGGTAGGACTTGCCTCATATGATACAAGAAAGAATGGGATTAGATTTGGAAGACGTAAAGCATCCATTGTTAGAATTTAACAGAGCTCTAGGGATCATATAAGGTAGTCGATATAGAAAACATGAAGGATCCAGTATTAGGATTTTACAGAGCTCTGGAGAACTTGAGATCAAATGAGGTAGAGGGGATTGAGACATTCCTTCGGAATTTCCGAATTCGGAGAGGGAAGAAATATATGAATATATAAGTTTTGAGCATAAAAGGATAGTGAAGCATAGAATACTGAGAAGCCGGAGAACCAAAGCATTTGAGGTGTAGTGCTATAGAAGGCAGCTGAAAATTAGGTTGATCGACGAGATAAGAAATGATGATATTCTTCGTAAAATCGGTGAAAACTCTGACAAGAAGAAGGGTTTGGGTGATGGAACATATACTAAGGCATCAGGGAATAACTTCCATGGAACTAGGAGGAGCTGTAGAGAGCAAAAGTTGCAAGGGAAGACAGAGATTATAATATATCCAACAAATAATTAAGGGCGTAGGGAGGCTAGTGCTAGCGTGAGATGGAGTGTATGAGCACACTATCAGTTTTACATTCCGCTGTTATTGTTAGCTAGTCATGACCAAATTATTTATTGGCTTATTACGTCTGAGGGGTCGGTCGTGTACCGTCACTTCCACCCCAAATATTTAATAAAACAATATTGCTCAAATTTTTACTGTAGAGACAAAATAGCGGAAAATGGAGACATGTAATCGGTGACTTCTGATCAAATTGCTTACCAGCCGAGTATCTTCTCAGTTATGTGACTGGATTCGTGATTTCCTGTCAGAAAAGTCACAGTTCGTAGTAAATGACATTAAGTCATCGAGCCAAACACAAGTGATACCTGGCGTTCACCAAGGCTATAGGCACTCTGCTATTTCTAATCTTATAAACTATTTATGAGGTAATCTGAACGGTTCTCTAAGACTGATCGCAGATGCTGCTATCATTTACCGCCCGGTAGTCATCAGATGATCAAAATCAATTGCAAAATGATTCAGACAAGATATCTTTACAGTGGGAAAAGTGGAAATTGACTCTAAGTAATGAAAAGTGTGAAGTCATCCGAATGAGTACAAAAATGAATCTGCGAAATTTCAATTACATGATAAATTATATGAATCTAAAGCTGTGATTTCTACTAAACACTTGGGGATTAGAGCTATGAATAACTTAAACTGAAATTATCCCATAAGTAACATTTTAGAGAAAGCTAACCAATGACTGTGATTTATTGACAGAACTCTTAGAAGATGCAACAGGTCTACTAAAGAGGCTGCCTACACATTGTTTGTCCATTCTCCTCTCGATAATTGTTGGCTCTGAGCACTATGGGACTTAACATCTGTGGTCATCAGTCCCCTAGAACTTATAACTACTTAAACCTAGCTAACCCAAGGACATCACACAAATCCATGCCCGAGGCAGGATTCGAACCTGCGACCGTAGCAGTCGCGCGGTTCCGGACTGCGCGCCTAGAACCGCTAGACCACTGCGGCCGGCTCGATAATTGTTGCTTGGTATGGGATCCTCATCACATAGGATCAAAGGAGGACATCGATGAAGTTCAGCGAAGGGCAGCTCGTTTTGTATTATCACGAAGTAGAAGAAGGGAGTTATGAATATCATATGGAAGTGGGGATAGCTATCATTAAAACAAAGGTATCTTCCGTTGCAGCAGGATCTTTTCACGAAATTTCCAGCACTAACTTTCTCCCTCGAATGCGAATATATTTTGCTAGCGCCCACCTACATAAGGAGAAATGATCATTGCAACAAAATAAGAGAAATCTGAGCTCGCGCTGAAAGATTTAAGTGTTCCTTTTTTTCCATGTGCTGTTCAAGAGTGAAATGTTTGAGAAAGAGTTTGAAGGTGGTTCCATGAATCCACTGTCAGGCACTTAACAGTGAATTGCAGAGTAGTTGTGCAGATATATTTGTAAATGTAGATATGGTAAAATATGTATTTACTGCATAAAATCCAGTGGAATGATGACGCTGGTTTAACCAGATATATATATATATATATAGTTCAAAGAAAAAAAAAACATTAAATGAAATTCAAAATGAAATACTGCTTTGGAACGTCAAAAATAATTCTCTTCTGAAAATTGGGAGACGGAAGGCTAGCGCAACGAGTTTTTCACGTGATATTCTTTGGACTGTTGCTGTAAACATGTGCCACGTCAGTGCTCTTGGAAGACAGCTGTGACGGTGACGTGCCTCTGTTGTTGTTCCCTCCTAGTGAATTGCTTAGATGGAAAAAGTCGAGCTTCGAGCAGTGATTAAGTACTTCGTAAAGAGAGGTATGAAAGCAAAGGACATTCATGCTGATTTCGAGAATACACTGGAGGACTCTGCTCGTTTATATTCGACTGTTGCCAAGTGGACAAACGAATTTAAATTTGGTCGGGAGAGTTTAGATGATGATCCATACAGTTGCCAGGCAAGATGTGTCACTACTCCAGAAATCAGTGCAAAAATACACAAAATGGTCATGGAGGATAGCCGATTGAAAGTACATAAAATTGCTCACGCTTGCCAGGTGTTATCTGAACGGATGTATCACATTTTAACTGAAGAATTAGAAATGAAATAACTAAATGGGTGCCGCGATTCTTGATGCGCGCTCGCACGCATGTGCCGTCGACATGGCAAAATTATACGAACTAAGATATGAATTGTTGCCACACCCACCTTGTTCACCTCATGTGGCTCCGTCAGACGTCCATCTCTTCCCACAACGGAAAATTTTTCTTGGTGGATGAGTTTTCACTTCAAAAGAAGAACTGACAGCCGAAGTTACCAACTATTTTGCAGACCTGGAGAAAGCTCATTTTCGAGATGGCATCAAGAAGCATTGGACCAAGTGAATTGATCTACAAGGTGACTACGTCGAAAAATTAAAAAAAAAGTTTCAGTGATGTAAGTACTTTTTTTCTATTCCATTCCGAGAACTTTTCAAACCACACTCCTATAACTAATATTGTACAGGCATCATTCAATTGCATTTTATTGTTCTTATGTTAAAAGTAAATCAGTTGCTCATTTGCTAAGAGTAAATTCAGTTCAGTATTTCAATAATTAAAATTAAATTACTTTCCTCTTTCCAAATGTTACGTTATGCTGATGTTACTTAAAGTCATGTTTTACATAACAAAGTTTCAGCTGCAGTCAGTCATTTATTTAACTTTACCACACTAAATTTGGTATTTCAGAATAAGTAACTGCAAATTCAGTGTTTTCCGATTCATTTATTATCTCGTGAATTTTTGTGTTGTGGAAAACCTTGACAACATTCTGTTGCCATGCCAGTGACTATTTGAGTAATTTTCTTTGACATTACCTTTCTTAGTATGCTGGATAGTCATTGCCCTAGTGAGCTGGTCACAGTTTAATTACCCTTTTTTTGCGAATCCGTATTTTTTGTATTAAATATTACGTGGTACCCATTTCCGCTCTGTGTGGTTCATGAGCGATTGCATTATGCTCTACCCATTTCAAAATCATCAGTCTCTAGATTAGGTTTAGAATACATTCTTCTTCAGAAGGATTTGTTCTACACTTTCCTTCTACTAACCAGTATTATGTTTTTGGTAACGATAACCTTACTCATTTGTAAAATTTCATTACGCACCCGCGATCACAGTCATTTATATCGAAATCCAGTAGGACACTTAGGACGGGGAGCTTACAGACAACAGGTAGAAATTACTAAATCAGCGGTAAAAACCTTACGACTGACCAGGAATAATGAGAAGATATGGTGGAATGAAGAGTGTGAAGAAGCACTAGAATAAATAGCTCAAAAGTGGATAAAATGGAGATGCTGAAATTAAATTAATTTAGAAGAATTCAGACAACAAAGGAAAGAAAGATCAGAGATAGTCCGAAAAATCAAAAGAACCTTTGGAAAACCTCTGCTTATGGAAATACATGAAAATTTTACCAAAGATAATACTAGAAATTTATATCGAAACTTTAAACATGTACTTAAAGCGTACCAAGCACCAAGTATTTGTTCCGATGTAAAAAATGGCAAAATAGCATTAAATAACAAACAAATCTGTGAAACACAAGGAAAATATTTTGACAGGCTCCCAAACCGTCCACTTCGAACGTCCACATCCAATAGTTTAATTGGTATTTCCAGCAATTGGATGAAATTTGGAGGACGATTTCCAAGCAACAGGGCAAACAATCATGAAGCTATCAAATCACTCAAAAACAACAATGCAAGTGATGAGGACTCCATTACAGCAGAACTACTGACACGGTCAGAACCAAAGTTTATTAATGATTTACAACTGGTTTTTGAGAACATCGGGAAAACCGAAAATATTCCAGAAGAGTGGAAAATAGCGTTAAGGGGGATGTAACGGAAAATGTAAACAGATGGCTCTGAGCACTATGGGACTTAACTTCTAAGCTCATCAGCCCCCTAGGACTTAGAACTACTTAAACCTAACTAACCTAAGAACATCACACACATCCGTGCCGGAGGCAGGATTCGAACCTACGACCGTAGCGGTCGCGCGGTTCCAGACTAGCGCCTAGAACCGCTCGGCCACACTGGCCGGTAAAATGTAAACATTTATTTAAAAATCCTAACAGCCATATTTATTAAAGTACAAGCCCAAAATTTCGCCTGTGTAAAGCAAAAGAGCTGTGTTTTAACGGAAAAACATAATAAAGTAAGCAGGGTTAATATTTAGCCAGAAATCTGAATTTTTATTTATTTTTTGTCTTTTTTATAAAAAGCCATAACTCAGATTCTAAGTCATGCAGTGAATCTGAAAATTTTATTATAGTTTTCTGAGAAGGTTATAAGACCACTGAACTACAGTTATTAATTGATGGTACAAATTGTATCACTAACAGAGTTTTTAATTTTTCACATCCAAAATTAACTTTTCTTCCACGAACATTCATCTAAAAATCAGAATATAATTGCAAGATCTCGTATTTTTTAGTTCTTGGCAGACAGCAACACGTTGTGAACTGTTTCAGAAAATGTCATAGCATTAGCGCATACACTTTTTGAGAAAAAGCTTCTAACAACGTAAAAAATGTAAAACAGGTAAAACGAGGTTCAAAGATTTTCTTCTCATACTTCTGTATCTAATAAGCTTACCTCAATTTTAAAATCCTCTGTGCTGATGCTCCTCATCCTCCAGGTTTCTCTTGTCTCCCCTCCGAATCTGCGTGGCCTGTATTTGCAGGTGAGACACTGATCTGTTAGCTTTCTTGACCCTGCTCCCGTAGATGGAATAAAATGCTTTAGTTGTAAACACACCAGGATCTATACCATCCCTCTTCAGCACTTCAATTCTGCCAGTATTTCCGTTATTGTAACATAAAACTGCATCACAGACACCTATTTGGGGTACTTCAAGTCCACAGATGTTCTTTTTGAGCATCTAATCAAAATTAAATTGTGGAGGCTTTCATTTCCATTTTGTGTCTTTCTGTGAAGACACTTCCTCAATAAATCAGGGTTTGCAAGAAAACCTGAATGTGGCTTAATTCCACTCATAACAGGTTCTCGTAATGAGTGTTTATGTGAACACATCTCTTTTCCGTTGCTGAACTGATACCAATTGTCTTTAGGGCACAGACTGCGCATTAGTGTTTGGTCAGTGGATAGTTTGTGGAAAAAAATTGCCCACACAACACGCCTCGTTGCTTCAAATTATGTGTGTTTTTCCTGATAGTTGTCCCATAAAATAAGTGAATAGAATCAATATCTTTCAGAGTACGCCTGCCTTTTCAACCTAGTGGATTTCCATCCTCAAGTATTTCACCTTTCTTCTCTTTCAGAAAGCAACAAAGCCTTCCATCAAGCCTCGTTTCGATGTGGCCAACACATTCCAACTTTTCCGTTGTTGCATTGTACGGATTTTTGTCTGTCACAGCTTTGAACGAAGAGGAGTCCCCATCACCAAGGTATTTAGTACATCTAACACTATACTGGTCCTCAGATCTTGAGAACATGCTCAGAACTGAGGCAGGATCCATGCCCCAACTGGAGCTTCCTCTCTTTTGTTGCTAAACCGATTTCCATGAAACACCGTTTCTTAAACATAGCTTTCCTACTACCCAGTATGCATAATCTTGATTTCCATGTAAAGGTGTGCGAATTGAACCTTCCACTTACTAATATGTGTTAGTATTGTCAAAGCGTAAGTAAACCAGATGGAAGAAAGTTATCAGGCAAAGATATAGATGTTGCTGTTGTTGTGGTCTTCAGTCCTGAGACTGGTTTGATGCAGCTCTCAATGCTACTCTATCCTGTGCAAGCTTCTTAATCTTCCAGTACCTACTGCAACCTACATCCTTCGGAATCTGCTTAGTGTATTCATCTCTTGGTCTCCCTTTACGATTTTTACCCTCCACGCTGCCCACCAATACTAAATTGGTGATCCCTTGATGCCTCAGAACACGTCCTACCAACCGATCCCTTCTTCTGGTCAAGTTGTGTCACAAACTTCTCTTCTCCCCAACCTTATTCAATACTTCCTGATTAGTTATGTGATCTACCCATCTAATCTTCAGCAATCTTCTGTAGCACCACATTTCGAAAGCTTCCATTCTCTTGTTGTCCAAACTATTTATCGTTCATGTTTCACTTCCATACATGGCTACCCTCCATAAAAATACTTTCAGAAAAGACTTCCTAACACTTAAACCTATACTCGATGTTAACAAATTTCTCTTTTTCAGAAACGAATTCCTTGGCATTTGCCAGTCTACATATGATATCCTCTCTACTTCGATCATCATCAGTTATTTTGCTCCCCAAATAGCAAAACCCCTTTACTACTTTAAGTGTCTCATTTCCTAATCTAATTCCCTCAGCATCACCCGACTTAATTCGACTACATTCCATTATCCTCGTTTTGCTTCTGTTGATGTTCATCTTATATACTCCTCTCGAGACACTGTCCATTCCATTCGACTGCTCTCCCAAGTCCTTTGCTGTCTCTGACAGAATTACAATGTCATCGGCGAACCTCAAAGTTTTTATTTCTTCTCCATGAATTTTAATACCTACTCCAAATTTTTCTGTTTCCTTTACTGCTTGTTCAATATACAGATTGAATAACATCGGGGAGAGGCTACAACCCTGTCTTACTTCTTTCCCAACCACAGCTTCCCCTTCATGTCCCTCGACTCTTATAACTGCCATCTGGTTTCTGTACAAATTGTAAATAGCCTTTCGCTCCCTGTATTTTTCCCCTGACACCTTTAGAACTTGAAAGAGAGTATTCCAGTCAACATTGTCAAAAGCTTTCTCTAAGTCTACAAATGCTAGAAACGTAGGTTCCTCAAGAACATCACCCTTGTATAGACCCTCTATATATTCCATCCACCTTTCTGCTTTCCCTTCTTTGCTTGGAACTGGGTTTCCATCTGAGCTCTTGATGTTCATACAAATGGTTCTCTTATCTCCAAAGGTATCTTTAATTTTCCTGTAGGCAGTATCTATCTTACCCCTAGTGAGATAAGCCTCTACATCCTTACATTTGTCCTCTAGCCATCCCTTTTTAGCCATTTTGCGCTTCCTGTCGATCTCATTTTTGAGACGATTGTATTCCATTTTGGCTGCTTCATTTACTGCATTTTTATATTTTCTCCTTTCATCAATTAAATTCAATATTTCTTCTGTCACCCAAGGATTTCTACTAGCCCTCGTCTTTTTACCTACTTGATCCTCTGCTGCCTTCACTACTTCATCCCTCAAAGCTACCCATTGTTCTTCTACTGTATTTCTTTCCCCCATTCCTGTCAATTGTTCCCTTATGCTCTCCATGAAACTCTGTACAACCTCTGGTTCTTTCAGTTTATCCAGGTCCCATCTCCTTAAATTCCCACCTTTTTGCAGTTCCTTCAGTTTTAATCTACAGGTCATAACCAATAGATTGTGGTCAGAGTCCACATCCGCCCCTGGAAATATCTTACAATTTAAAACCTGGTTCCTAGATCTCTGTCTCACCATTATATAATCTATCTGATACCTTTTAGTATCTCCAGAGTTCTTCCATGTATACAACCTTCTTTCATCATTCTTAATCCAAGTGTTAGCTATGATTAAGTTGTGCTCTGTGCAAAATTCTACCAGGCGGCATCTTCTTTCATTTCTTAGCCCCAATCCATATCCACCTATTACGTTTCCTTCGCTCCCTTTTCCTACACTCGAATTCCAGTCGCCCATGACTATTAAATTTTGGTCTCCCTTCACTATCTGAATAATTTCTTTTATTTCATCATACATTTCTTCAATATCTTCGTCATCTGCAGAGCTCGTTGGCATATAAACTTGTACAACTGTAGTAGGTGAGGGCTTCGTATCTATCTTGGCCACAATAAAGCGTTCACTATGCTGTTTGTAGTAGCTTACCCGCATTCCTATTTTCCTATTCATTATTAAACCTACTCCTGCATTAAACCTATTTGATTTTGTGTTTATAACCCTGTAGTCACCTGACAAGAAGTCTTGTTCCTCCTGCCACCGAACTTCACTAATTTCCACTATATCTAACTTTAACCTATCCATTTCCCTTTTTAAATTTTCTAACCTACCTGCCCGATCAAGGGATCTGACATTCCACGCTCCGATCCGTAGAACGCCAGTTTTCTTTCTCCTGATAACGACATCCTCTTGAGTTGTCCCTGCCCGGAGATCCGAATGGGGGACTATTTTACCTCCGGAATATTTTACCCAAGAGGACGCCATTATCATTTAATCATACAGTAAAGCTGCATGTCCTCGGGAAAAATTACGGCTGTAGTTTCCCCTTGCCTTCAGCCGTTCGCAGTACCAGCACAGCAAGGCCGTTTTGGTTATTGTTACAAGGCGAGATCAGTCAATCATCCAGACTGTTGCCCCTGCAACTACTGGAAAGGCTGCTGCCCGTCTTCAGGAACCACCCGTGTGTCTGGCCTCTCAACAGATACCCCTCCGTTGTGGTTGCACCTACGGTACGGCTATCTGTATCGCTGAGGCACGCAAGCCTCCGCACCAACGGCAAGGTCCATGGTTCATGGGGAGGGGGTGGGGGGATATAGATGTAAGCCAGAGATATAGATGTCAGCCACAGATATCGAAAGAAAATAGCCTTCACACTGACAAAAATTCCGTTGAAGCAAGCAGTTTCCCAGATATCGGAGATGGTGGGTGTGGCCGCCAGTGCAGACTTAACGATTTTAACAATTTAAAAGCTATTCTAAAGCTGCTATCAAGATAAAATTCACACACAACATAGATTAAACTGTGTAGAATAACAAAGTAATATTTTAGAGAAATCGATTTTAAGGATCAAAATCCATTACAGCCCCCCTCAATCCATTCGCTATATAAAAAGTGAGACAAACATGTCAACAATTACAGAGGAGTGTCGCTTCTGCAAGTGACACATAAAAATTATCAAAAATTCTCCTGAAAAGAGTTGCAGAAACCTTAGATGAACTACTGGAAGGGAGGTTTCCGAAAAGAAAGATCCTGCACACAACAGATTTTTAACTTAAAAATCAATAATTCGCCAAAGAATATAACCAGAATTCTATAACAATATCGTTCATTGATTTCTAACAAGCATTTGATTCCGTAGACAGAGAAACAGGAAACCATTAGAGTTTTGGTTTAATGCGAAATCAGCAAAATAAATTGTGAAAATCTTACAAATACGATATCTTCAGTTAAAGATACGGGAGGAAAATCTCAGCCATTTGAAATAAAAACTGGAATTAGACAAGGTAATGGCTTATCATCTTCGCTGTTTGATTGCATTCTAGAAAAAATTGTAAGGATCTGGAATTTGCACCTAAAGAATGACAAAATTGAAAGTTACTCTATGAAGGAAAACCAATGGAATTAACGGAAACTGCCTGGTTTTCAGGCGATTTTGCAATACTTTTAGAATATGTGGCAAATGTAGTTATTCAAAAAATTTTCTCGAAGAAACAGCAAATAGAACTGGTCTCAAAGTTTCAGGTGGAAGAACGAAATTCATGACAAATATAAAAAATGCACCAATATTTATAGAAACACAAATAGGTAAAATGGAGTGAGTAAGTAAATTCAAAATACCTTGGAGAAACTACACAACAAAATGGATCAGAAAAATTTGCAGGTGTAAGAGTTAACAAACTGGTGATAACATACGGTTTGGCAATGAATATTTGCGATAAGAAATGCATGTCTTTAAAAAAAAAATAAAACAAAATGTCACAGTGGCATGGCCAGAATGTTTATATACATGTGAACGCCTAACAGTGAACTGTAAGCTGGACAGAATAGAGGTACTTGAAAGATAGTGTCATATAAACTTCAGATGGGTGGAAAATGAGAAGTAATGAACAAACGCCAAGAAAGAAAATATCAGACGTAACGGCTAAAAGAAGATAAATCTTTTCTCCATATATTTAGCGAAAGAATGTGAAAAGGCTCATGAAACAAATATTCTTGTATTTCTGGAAGAAGAAATCGACAATAGCAAGTAAAGAACTAGAAAGAAACAATTTCAAGGAATCGTAAATATCAGCCAGAACTCTGTTTAAGAATAAAGTGTTAAATTTTAGAAGGCTTTCAATTCAGAAGAAATAAGAAATCCCAAACAACATGGACAGCGGAAAGGGAAAAACAACATGAGGAAAAGATGAAGGAGTACAGGGAAAAATAGAAAACAACAAGGAAAGAAGAAGAACTGTGGCTGTTACTTGATCCAAGTTGATCAATAGGAAAAAAAGTTTGCACATATGAACTTGTGAATTCAACTGAAGCCAATTAAATATTGATAATTTTATGCGAAGTGTAGAGTCCGAATAGACTGTTGAACACAGTAACACATGCTGGTAAATTTCGTCTAACTGAAGATGAATTCAAAAAATCAGCAGCAAATATTCAGGATTTGAAAATGCTGTTTGCCGCCACCAATTGCTACCAACAACCACTGCGAAAGACATTCAACACGCCCATCGATTTCGAATAGAAATAGTAACTCGAACAAATAATCAGAATTTACAGCTGCGTCAAATACCCTAAATCAAACTAAAATTTGAATAGACACACGAAATCACTCATCAAGAAACACAATCAGATAACTCAAGTCCCACGAAAAAATTAAAGTTTGTCACTCGCACTCACGCAATTATCTGAATTCCAGAAATTTTTTCCTTACCTCATGCAAAAAGGATTTATTCAAAAAGTCCAATGATCGTTAACCTGTTCATTCAATGCAAGCGTTTTTATTACCAGGCTTAATAACAGGCTGATAGGCGACTGGGGAGAAAACATACCAGGCACCAGTTCAAATGGCTCTGAGCACTATGGGACTTAACATCTATGGTCATCAGTCCCCTAGAACCTATAACTACTTAAACCTAACTAACCTAAGGACAGCACACAATACCCAGTCATCACGAGGCAGAGAAAATCCCTGACCCCGCCGGGAATCGAACCCGGGACCCCGCGCTCGGGAGGCGAGAACACCACCACGAGCTGCGGACCCCAGTTTTAAGTAAAGCGAAGTATATTTTTTGTGTAAAACATAATAAATGTGAGGTAGTCTTGTTACCATTTGGAACGATATCAGTCCAGAATTGTAGATACTTGGAACTCAGTCGTCGGGTCGGAAGAGATGATAAATATATGAAAAAGCTACAAGACACAAATGATAACTTGTTCAGTCCACAGTCACGGTATTTGGAGGATTGACACGAACCTCTGGCGTTAAACAACGAGAAATAACATGGTGGTTAGCCGTGAGGAGATACGAATAAGAATGCAAAGACACCGGCACTGCGTCAGCATTCGACATTCACCGTACCGGATGCTCGCGTTGCAAAGCTGTATAATCGCGTAAATGGAAGGATCTAAGTAACCGCGAGCATTCTGTCGTGAAGCATCGTGAGTCAAACATATTGATTCCGCACAAAGTTGCTTCCAACGTGATGGAAGCCAGTGTATGTACAATAAAATGGCGACCACCCCCACAGTACTACCAGTAACGATGTGGTAGAGAAATGCAACATGATCGGGATCGGAGAGCGTCCTTCTGTGTTTTCGTAAACTTGCACGTAGCACAGTAGTTTTCCTCCTCCGTGTGAGAAATTTTCCCATAGCTAAATTTAACGGCTGTGGCAGAGAAGCCGGTTCCTGCTGTTTCCGACTGTTTGGGTGACCCAAACTCCTAGCATTAAAGTTGGGTAACCTGTTGATGTGCAAGGTCAACGAACAGGAGAGAAACTAGTATCCACTTGTAACGGCGTGTCTGCATACAAAATCCCAATGTAAAACCATCTTGTGATTTTCATAATTTAATTGATTCGTCAAAATGAAAAATGATCGACCTCCACCTACTTAGGCAGCCTATCGGTGGTTTCTGTTACTCAGGAAATACTGTAATCAATGATTAAACAGCCCAGTTAATATTCTGGACTTTTTAATTAATCAAATAGTACGCCTTTGATCAATATCATTGCACTCGTGATTAAGTACGCAATACGAAATCTTTTCCACGTATTGGTTGTCAAACAACTTTCAGCCGTCTAGTTTACAAATTTATTTTATTTGGCTACCAGGTTCAGCGTTTTACTACGCCATCTCCCCTGATCGACGTGTAGGAAGATTCTACCTCACTTGAGATCAAAAGAGGGCCGACTCGGCAGATGATGGTTGAAGTGACCGCTATAGCAAAAAATCTGCTAATACCAGTATTGCTGACCTCTGTTTCGATCACAACCGAGGTAGAATCTTCCTACACATCGGTCAGGGGCCTCCAGATTCCGTAGTAAAACGCTGAAACTGGTAGCCAAATAAAATAAGTTTGGAAACTAGACGGCTGAAAGGTGTTTAATTTGACGTCCCTCGAACAGCCAAGACCCGCAACCAAAAAATGGAAATGAGCATATTGCATCGTTGGCCGGGAGGCCCCTATTCGAGAATTTCGGCCGCCAAGTGAAAGTCTTATTTCATTCGACGCCACGTTGGGCGACTTGCGCGCTGGTGATGAGGATGAAATGATGATGACAACACAACAGCCAGTCTCCGAGCGGAAAAAGCGCCAACCCCGCCGGGAAGCAAACCCGGGCCCACTTGTATGGGAGGCAAACACGGTACCACCCAGATAAGCAGGCGGACTCCCGCAACCATCGCTAAAAGGATGGACGTACAGACTTTTCCACTCGACCGATAGTATTTCCGGTCATCGTGTGTCTGTAAATGAGTTGGAGGTGCCAGTTGGGCACGGAGCAGCGTCAGAGACGGAGCGCCAGTGAGGTGCTGACAGGCACCACTTTCCGACCGCTGGGGACACACATGCACGATCCGACGCAAGGAGACTGGAGCGGGAACGACCGTTGGTTGGTCGTACAGTCGGTCGGTTGGGGCAGAGTAGTGAGGAAGTCTCCGAGGCGCTTAGTCAGGCTGGAGCTGCTGGTGGCGTGCATGCGCGGTTGGAGTTGTGAGGCGCTTCTTGCGAGGGTTACGAAGTTCGTCGCCCACAGATCCTGGGCATTAAAGTTGTGTGCTCGCTTAACCTACTATCAAGCCTCAACTGTTATCACATCTCTTCATTTGATCCTGGTTGTCACTTTCTGAGAGATTCCCGGAAGCAGCAATGTGTATGCATTGAAGTCGCCTAGAATTGCAGCTGTCTTAATGTAATTCATTTCTTCATTAATGAAGTGTACCAGCGGTATCTTCTGCCTTGTAGCCGTTGACGTTCTGGTGACCAGCCCTGTTCATTGACGTAGTTCTTGGCGGTGTATGTTCCTCGTCGTGTTGATGCTGTCCAGCATGGCGTGTAGTTCGGCAGCTGAGCATTTGTTGGTAGTTGTGGGCATTTATTCTGACTTGGCTGGATTGGGCACGAGTATACAGAACGTTGTGCTATTGACATTTTGTTGTCGTTTTGCTGGTCGGGTGGAGCCGAACTGATCTTGTTGGTTCGTCGACTGGCTTTCGGTTGGGTTGCCTTCTGATTAAGAGGTTGTCGGTCTGGCTGCCAGTCTCCCCTAAGCGTGCATTAGTGTTACTTCCCAAACCGATCCTTGGAACCTTCTGAGCGCCTCTCCTTGAGCTTTACATAGTGATTTCCTTTTTAGTCTTAAGTACTCTGTGTGGCCTCCAGCCAAGTTTTAGCTTATTAAGATTGCAAAGCTTTTCTTCTTAGACCTTAAGCTGTTAAAAAAATATTGTTTCTTGTTTGGTATGTGGCCTTCAGCCGAGTTTCAGACTTTCTAAAATAAAACTGAAAATTACAGCTTAAATTAAAAATTTGTAATTTCTTTGTCTGGGCTTTAAGCCATGAGATTGTTTGGCTTTAGTATGTGGCCTTCAGCCGAGAGTTATGTGAAGCATTTTAGGATAAAGCCTTTAGCCTATTTTAGTTTAAATTTATAAGCTCTTCCCTTTAGGCCTTAAGCCGTAAAATTGTTTTCTGCATGGTATGTCGCCTTCAGCCGAGTTTTAATCTCTCTTAAATTAAAAATTCAGTGTCCTTGTCTTACCCCTTAAGTCATAAGATTGTTATACTTTAGTACGAGGCCTTAATCGGAGTTTTACACGAAATATTTTTAGACAAGGCCTTCAGCCTTTTCAAATTGAAAACTCTTCTTCCTAGGCCTTAAGCCGTTAAATTGTTTTGCTGATATGCGGCCTTCAGCCGAGTTTTCAGCCTATTTAGATCAAACATTGAAAATCTTTGTATCAGCCTTATGCCGTAACACTGTTCTTGATTAATATTTGGCCCTCAGCGGAGTTATATGGCAAAAATTTAAGCTAAGGCTTTCAGCCTATTTACATTGAAGATAAAAAAATTTTTTGTAAAGAAGTGAAACCTCCAGAAGAACTCCTGTGCCTCAATTCCTTGCTTAGACCTTATGCCTTGGATTTTCTATGTGGCTTTCAGCCGATCTAAATTAAATCAAAGGAGGTCTTTCGTTAATACCTTACGAGTTTTAGATTCTTGCTTGTGTATTTGTGTGTTTTAGCAAATTAAGTTTATATGTTGAGTGCAACTTATTACAATAACTTATTTTGGCCCCTTTCCACAAATATAACATCACCCGCTCTGCCCTCCTAGACCAGAGATTTCAGTAATATGTGTTTCGAGTGGGTTCGAAATATGATGATAATGGTAAATTGTTCCATTGGAATCGTACTGTCCAGACAATGTTTCTCACTGCAGAGGGGTGAGAGGTTTATTCCGAATGTAATCTGCTAGACTGTGGCTTAGTCATTTCTGCACACTATCCATTCTTCCACGAGTGCAAGTCCCACAAACTACACGTGAGAACTTCTGTCCTGTTACTCGTGGAAGCAAACCGTAAGATCGCTACTTCCGTTCAAAACAACTCTTTACTGGATAGAAGCCTGACGCTACACACGTGGGCATACATCTGCAGGATGCAGCTGGCTGTAGGTCACCTGAACCCAGCAACCCGAGAATCGGGAGTGGTCCTTTCAGAACTCCAAACTCCAATTAGGTTGGTCACAGAAAGTGGCGCCACGTTTCCTCCAAACCACAGATCTCAACGAGGACTCTGTCACTCTGTCTGGCTCGTATTCGAGAGAACCACACACGCTTCCGTGATTAGTGTAGTCAGTCTCCAGACCTCATGGACCCATAGTAGCAGGCCGCACTCTCGTAGGGTAACTTCATCAATGAGGTTTCCCATCCGTTTACTACAGGCACTTAATGCTCGTCAACCAGGGTGTGTAAAACATTCAGTAGAGGACTTCGAGTACACACTTCTCATAGATAACTGAATATTTGAACAATCGGATCAGTCAAGATGAGGGAAATGTGTCGTGAGGAAAGATATAAATTTATGTCTCAACTATCGCATCTACGATAACCACTATAAAATTGCTAAACCTTAACTAAAAAGAACTGTTCTATAGTCAGAAAAATGGTAGTTGGTATTGGTAATATAATGTGACGCGATTTCCAGTTCGAAATAAAAACAGAATATCCACAATATGCACTTTCCACTTTTAAAGCTCACAAACATTCAATAAGCTCACACTTCACTGACAATATTAATTTTTTTGCCTGCAGTGTGTTATACATATCAAAATGAATAAAATTTGCACTTCACGCGCAGGCTGAATAAATAATCTAGGCCACATTAAGAAACAACTCAGCTATCACAGCTGGAGTTCGAAACAGAGGAGGTACAATCACTTAGATGACATCACACACTAATAATCTACGACTATATTCTGCCTAAATACGTATAAAGCAGACGGTAAGCACGTATCTATATGCGTCTGTGATCTCTTCTCAAACTCCTGGATCGATTTCAACTACATTTGGCACACAAACAGCAAACTTTGCGAGTATTAGCACTGTGGAGTTTATAAAATCCTAGCTCCAATAGGAGTGAGGATACAGGCAGATGCTTGTTTTCCTCAGTCTGTATATGCTGCCCTGCACAACAGGTGTTGTGGGAACAGTATCATCCGACCTTATCGAACTGTTGTGCGCAGGCTACACATGTGGATGGGCAGAGCAGCGCTAAGATTAAGATAGATAGTGGAGGGGATGGACAGAGATAGGGAAACGGGAGCAGTTGGATAGGTAGAGAGGGTCAGGAGGGATGGAAGAGAGGGGGAAAAGGAGGTGGTTGGACAAAGGGAGAGGGCAATTGGTGAGACAGAGAGGAGGGGTAGTAGATAGATAGGGAGAGTGGGTAGAAGGAGATCGTTATCGAGAGTGTGTGACATGATGAACTATATTTGAGCATGGGTGATGTGTTTTGCTGTGAGTGACACTCATCTTGCATGCATTCCAGGCCGTGGCGGCCAGGCATACATGGCTTCAGTCTGTAATGTGCTGGCTCCCAGTGGCGCATGGCTGTCAGATTCCGACAGGCACACATGACGTCAGTTACACTGCTAGTGCGCACAAACAGTTCTTATACACTGACGGAAAAAATTGCAACACCATGAAATATTAATGGAGAGTAATGAAATTTGGGAAACGAGCAGAACCAGCTTTTATGAGAAAACACAACTGACCGCCACCCTACCCTCCAATGTGATCTAGCCTGACGGCA
Organism: Schistocerca americana; assembly: GCF_021461395.2. Lineage (NCBI taxonomy): Eukaryota > Metazoa > Arthropoda > Insecta > Orthoptera > Acrididae > Schistocerca > Schistocerca americana. The sequence continues at coordinate 674,727,798 of NC_060122.1, forward strand.
TTGAGATCGCAAATAACAGTGGTTTGAGGACAGTGAAAAGCACGCTACGAAGTGTCTGGATCACAGCTGTCATTGACGTAACCGATTTGTACTAGTTCATTGTGTAACTGTGGTGCCATATACTGCTCAAATTGCTGCTGCAGATGCAATATGATGCGTGGGACCCATAGGTCGAACACGATGGTCTTCCCTCTTGGTTGTGCCACGTCCCATCTGCAGCCTGTTCTTCTCGTGACCACTGCTACCAACAGTCATGCACGGAGACTGCATTCGTGCCAAGTTTTTCGTCAGTATCGCAGGAGTAACGTGCAGTTTGTCGTAGACATGCTACACGACCTCGTTAAAACTCAGTGCGGCGTTTATAATGGCGTCCTTGTCGCCTTAAAAGCATTCTTGACTAACATCAGCACACCACATCCAATCCCAAATGTAACTAACGCCCACGACTGTCACAGCGTGTATTTGCAGAAAGCATCATTTGGATGCTCACAGTGGCGCTGCCAGCGTCACTCTTATGAGACTGGAGTGGACCTGGAAAACATATAATATTTCAGATGCAGAAACACACCCACCAACTTTCGTTTGTCGCACAACTTCTTCTTGGTGTTCTTTTCTGCCAGTGAATATTTTTTGTATTTGCACAAGCACGCCATAGATAATGTGAAGGAAAACAGGTCAAATTAGAGAAGAGAACAAGAAGATTCTGCCAATATGGAATGTAATTTGTAATTAATATATGTGAGCAGATACAGCACTAAGATGATTTTTGTAACAAAAAGTCAACAAATCTCTAATAACTTGTGTAATACATATGGCACAAAACAGATCAAGCACTCAAATACTAGCTCTGAGTGATGTGCATCAATCGAACTACTCACTTGTGTTGTGTCATAATTAATTAGGATGTGATATGTTTTTTCTGTTGAACTTTAATTAAAATCAATATATAATTAATTATATACAAGAAGTATACGTAAGTAGGAATGTAGTATGTATTGCCTGACTTTATTACATAATTAATTGTTAAAAATTGGTATAGTTCGATCCATAACATAAAATATAGGCGGAAAAATCCACCACGAAAATGCTTCCATACCCATATTTATTGTAATAACTGATGGCACGGGAATTATGATCTGATTTTTAGCACTACAACAAAATTTGGCATTTATTTAATTTTAATTTTTGGGTGAACTGGTGCACATAAAATGATGTGTTAGGTATAAGTTTTGATTATAATTACAGTGTTCAGCTAATGGCACATTGATTGTTTGGTTATCATTTATGTGTAAATAGTTTTGAATACGGCTGGGTGAACACAAAGTCAGTAAAGGAGCAGTGGCCCTCTTGCAGTCTTTCACAGTTTGGTACGAGCCTGAAGACGCTAGTTCTGTGTTGGTCTGAGCGGTGATACAGCTGCACACGTTTTTGTTGTTATAATGTTTTCAGTCATGGTACTTAAAAATATTTCACATTTTTTTTAATTATTCTATAGTAGTCGGGACCTGATTTATTTCTGCCAGCAATTCAGCAGAACTTCTGGTGTGGACTGATTATTTTCTACAATTTATTGGCATTTAGGTTTAATGAGTTGTATGTTTGCTAGACTCTTATTACAGGTGAGTGAGTGTGGACTTTAACTTCAGTTACATTTCAGCTGTGAACACAATGTTTTTTCAGCTATTTATCTATTAGTTTTGTGTAGTGCATACGCCAACCAGTGTACTGGAGGCCTGAGCTACTTTCAAATCACATAATAGGTAGTTACTTTCATCAGCCTATGAATTAATGTGTGAATATGAAAAAATGAACTTTTATTAGTTGAAGTATAAACCATTGTTATTGGGGCATATTACTTAACATAGATTGCACTTACGTCCAACCTGGTATATACATAAACAAGCATGTGTATATATGTCCAGGATCTCTTCCCAAATCAGTGGATCGATTTCAGATAGAATTGACACATAAACAGCAAATACCACAAGTATCAACACTGTGGGGTTTATCACCTCATCAATCTAGTAGATGGAGATAAAGGAAACAACATGCCTTTTGAGGCCCTGCTGTATAACCTTATTGCTTCCTTTGCAGGGAAGTCTACACATCAGGGGCAAGAAAAATTTTTTCAACACCCAGTGTATTGACTGGCTTGTACAGGTGTGTTGTTTTGGAGTAGTATGGGCCTGTCTTGTCAACCTGCTGTGCAGGGCAGCCTAAACGTCTGGGGCAAGGTAATCAGGGAGACTGGGGAGAATGGGATAGTCAGAGAATGCGGTGAAGTAGATGCTCAGAGAGTGAGGGGGCGGTAGGAGATGTAGTATACGGAGAAGTTGCAGCATTAGAAAATTGCAGCGAAATGCAGGAAGATCTGCAGCGGATAGGCACTTGGTGCAGGGAGTGGCAACTGACCCTTAACATAGACAAATGTAATGTATTGCGAATACATAGAAAGAAGGATCCTTTATTGTATGATTATATGATAGCGGAACAAACACTGGTAGCAGTTACTTCTGTAAAACATCTGGGAGTATGCATGTGGAACGATTTGAAGTGGAATGATAATATAAAATTAATTGTTGGTAAGGCGGGTGCCAGGTTGAGATTCATTGGGAGAGTCCTTAGAAAATGTAGTCCATCAACAAAGGAGTTGGCTTACAAAACACTCGTTCGACCTATACTTGAGTATTGCTCATCAGTGTGGGATCTGTACCAGATCTGGTTGACGGAGGAGATAGAGAAGATCCAAAGAAGAGCGGCGCGTTTCGTCACAGGGTTATTTGGTAAGCGTGATAGCGTTACAGAGATGTTTAGGAATCTCAAGTGGCAGACTCTGCAAGAGAGGCGCTCTGCATCGCGGTGTAGCTTGCTCGCCAGGTTTCGAGAGGGTGCGTTTCTGGATGAGGTATCGAATATATTGCTTCGCCCTACTTATACCTCCCGAGGAGATCACGAATGTAAAATTAGAGAGATTCGAGCGCGCACGGAGGCTTTCAGACAGTCGTTCTTCCCGGGAATCATACGCAACTGGAACAGAAAACGGAGGTAATGACAGTGGCACGTAAAGTGCCCTCCGCCACACACTGTTTGGTGGCTTTCGGAGTATAAATGTAGATGTAGATGCAGAAGGGAAGAATTAGTTGGACAACAAGGGAAAAGGATGAGATGGATGGAGAGAAGGGAGGACAAGATGCACAAACAAAGAGGAGAAAGAATATGATGGACAGAGAGAGCAGAGAGGAGGTGGACAAATAGAGGGAAAGACGCGAGTTGCAATATTGGCATGCGTTATAGGGGCTACACAAGCAAATGGGTGTGGCTAATCTGAGAAAGGGCCGAGAGGAGACGGATACTGAGAGAGATGGGAGGATAAATGGTACAGAGAGAGAGGGGGAACAGTAGATGGTCATATGGAGAGGGGGGAAAAGGAAATGTACATATTTAGAGGGGGAAGAGGAGGTGGGGAGATATAGAGGCGACAAGGAGAGATGGACAGAAATGGGTGAGAGGAGGAGATGAAGAGAGGAAGAAGGGAAAGGAAGGGAATTCGATGTTGCGTCATGCGTATGCGTATTCAATCGTACAGCTTCACGGAACTTCGCGAGACGTTTCACCAGAATTAAGTGTGGGTGTGTGTACTAGGTGGTCCGTCTAGGTGGCTTTGGCTATAATGCTCTGCTATAACGCGGGCGACCCTCTTTCCTGATACCAATACGGACTCAATGCGTTCAGCTTGTGTTAATTATAGATCTAGAATGAATAAAGCTATGCTCAAATTAAAGTCACCATCGCTTTTCTTGTGTTACTCGTAATGTCTGATGTACACAGACGCAAAAAAAAAGAAACACCAAGAAGGTACTGTGTCGGATACATGAAAGTTGGTAGGCGTGTTTCTGCATTGAAAGATAACGTCTACTCTAATTTCGAGCTAGTCACGTGAAAGTGGCGCTAGTGGCGTCGCAATGAGGATGCAAATTAGGATTGTTATAAAAATGCTCTGTAACAGTCGTTAACGTTAGTTGCTTTTTGAGATTGGACGCAATGAGTTGATCTTAGTCAAGTATGCCTGTAAGAAGGTGAAGATGGCATCATCAACTGCTCGTTGAGGTTGGACGAGGTTGCTCAGCACAGCTACGAGAAGGTGAATTTCATTTTCACGATATGGAAGAAGCACTTGGCAGGAATGATTCACAGCATCGGTTGTGTCGGGCTCCAGACAGCCAGGTGGCACTACCGAAAGGGAGGACTGTCGTGTTCGGCATATGGCCCTGGGTCATCTACAGGATCTGCAACAGCTATGTGAGCAGCAGTTGGCGCCACAGTCACAAAACGAACTGTCACAATTCGGTTCCTTCAATAACAGCTCCGATACAGACACGCTGTAGCGGGCATACTACTGACTCCTTACCACCGCCACACGCGGCTTCAGTGGTGTCAAAGCGAGAGCTCATTGGAGGGTAGGTTGGAGATCTGTTGTGTTTTCTGCTGTGCTCATGTCTTGATGCAAGTGATGGCCGTGTGTTGGTTAGAATGAGACCAATCTGGGGTGCGATTTCGTAACAGCAGGAGCACACTCGTGGTTATCCCCTGCCCCTGACTGCAGATTTGTAGGTCAGTCTGGTGGTTAGACCTGCTGAACTGCCGTTCATAAACAATATTTGGTATTTTCCAACAAGGTAACGCTCGCCCACATACCGCAGCTGTAACCTGACATGCTCTACAGAGTGTCGACATGTTGCCTTAGTCTGCTGAAATACCAGATCTCTCCCCGATCAAGCACATAAAGGACATCATCCGACGACAATATCAGCGGCATCCACAAACAGCATTAACCGTCACTGCATTGACCGATCGTCTAGCAAGCATGGAACTCTCTCCCACAACCTGACATCCGACACTTGCACGACATAATTCGTGCATGTTTGCATGATTGCATTCAACATTATGCCAGTTGCATCGGTTCTTAATGCAACAGCATTTCAAATTTGCAATGGCGTATCTCTAACTTACATTAACTTGGGATATTGCATCGTGAATCACTTAAATGTATTACCTAGACAGATGTATTCACGAATTTTCATTGATCTACATTAATTACACCTTGATGTTGTGAATTTTTTTCTCCACGTATTATCATAGCCCCTTTCCCATCCAAAAATTACAAGTTTCATTCAAGATGAGAGCGACGGTCGGTGTGGCCGAGCGGTTCTAGGTGCTTCAGTCTGGAACCGCGTGACCGCTATGGTCGCAGGTTCGAATCCTGCCTTGGGCATGGATGTGTGTCATGTCCTTAGGTTAGTTAGGTTTAAGTAGTTGTAAGTTCTAGGGGACTGATGACTTCAGATGTTAAGTCCAAAAATGCTCAGAGCCATTTTTAAAGATGAGAGCTTCCAAAAAAACGGTAGATTTTTATTTTAGCCTTACAGGTACCCCCTTCCTCCTCAATCTCATACTACTCGGCTTTAAATTTCTTTTTCGTTTTATGCACGGATTGCTGTTTTGGAACGGTGGTCCTACATCTAAGGACCTCCTTGTACAAATGTGGGTAAGATCATAAAAATCGCTCAGGATTTTGATGTATGCGTCTCATGTGAGACATAAATCCGTATTCGCGTTTTCTACAGTGCTAATTCCGAACATGTTCATAAATGAGAAAATACAATTATTAAAACCTTAGGAATCAATATGATTTTATCTCAATTTGCTTTCCGCCTCCAAAATACCAACAAAAAGTAATGAAACTTTTGTTTCCTGAGCGACATCCCTTTCATGGTAATTAACGCCTCGGCATTGACTACTATAATACAATGACATCCAGTTGTTGAGTCCTGTTTTTTTCTCACCTCGGTGCAGCTTTATGCATGTGCAGTGGATCATCAAAAGCTGCCTTTATATTGCTCGAAATTATGAAATTCGGTTGCATTTTCATTTACATTTGTAGTTTAATGTGTGACAAATGCACTCAAAGACGCTAGTCGAGCTAGGGATGCGTCAATAGTGTTCATATCAGATTAAAGATCTTCATGAGAAGAAGTTTTGCTGCGAAAATCATTGCTTGTGAATAACAAGGATCTACGTTCGAAACCAAAACCGAGCAGGATAGTGCAGTGGTTGGCACACAGGACTCGCATTCGCGAGTATAACTGTTCAAACCCGCGTCCTGGCATCCTGATTTAGGTTTTCTGTGATTCCTTAAACCACTTAAAATAAATGCCAGGATGGGTCCTGCGAAATGACACCGCTGCATTTCTTCTCCATCCTTCCGTAATCCGACCCTGAGCTCCGTCTCTAATGATGGTACGTTAAACACTAACCTCCTCCTCCTAGAAACAAGGTCGCCACCCTTTTCAATTTATAAGGATGTTCCAGTGCACAGAGGATTATATTATGGTACAGAACTACAAATTGAAGCTTCTCTGATATCGATGACGATGACGGTAGTGCCAACTCGGTGATACAACTGTCACTGTTACAACGGCGTCTATGAAATTTTGTAGCCGGAGATTTAACAGACCAGATACCTGGGGAACACAAACAGAGAATTTAAGTAATTGCGTTCGACAGTGCTGTACTGTTCCACGTAAGCTTTTCCAATGCCCCTCAGTTTACGGATGAATAATTACGCCGTATGTGCGATCTGTATTGCTGCGGATCTACAGTAAACATTCAGTGTGATCGCCGCTCCCAATAATTGGCACAGTAGCGAAATGCTCGTACACAGGAAACTGAATTAATTCCAGAATACCACATCTAATTCGTTTCCCGTATCCGATATTTATAACACGCGCGAAATAAATTAAAATATATTCCACCGAATTGTTTTCCCTAACGCCCGTCCGTATGTAGGCTACGCCGTATAGGTATTTGCTCGCGTTCTCTCGTTACTCAGTTCATTATTGCTCGCGGTTGTTTTTACGAATTGCCGTTTATTTTTATTTACTGAAAAATACGTTTACATCTAACCAGAAGAGGGAGCAGTTCCAACACTTTACACCGCAACATCTGCAGGCACCGAAAGGCGATTGGGAGTATTTAGTTTTCTCCTTAGGCTGCTCGAGTGGTGCGACGGGAGGAAAAGGCGATATTTAAGCAAGAAATGGAGGCTACTAGTCTCTTTTATTTCCTTCCTTAGAGCTTCGTATGAATCAGTTTCTCGTTGGATGATACGTACTGTGTATATCTTTGTTCAACTTTACGTTTTCTGTTTCTATTATCTTAGACCGTATTACACACAAAAACCAATCAAGTGACAACTCGCTTTGTCCATTAGATTTTTTGTAAAGATATTTGAAGAAGTTAGTTGTAAGTGTTTCGCCGGACGCGGTGGTCTAGCGGTTCTAGGCGCGCAGTGCGGAACCGCGCGACTGCTACGGTCGCAGGTTCGAATCCTTCCTCGGGCATGTATGTGTGTGATGTCCTTAGGTTAGTTAGGTTTAAGTAGTTCTAAGTTCTAGGGGACTGATGACCACAGATGTTAAATCCCATAGAGCTCAGAGCCATTTGAACCATTTTTTCTGTAAGTGTTTTGTTCAAATCATTAAACTGGAATAGGCGGTCGTCAAGAATGTGTTTGTTTTGCGACGCTTGTGGACAGGGAAAATTGATATAAAGTTCTAAAGATTGATAAGAATTCTACTGTCTCATTTTAAACAGTCGAAAAGTGACTTTATTCCTTACCAAGGTGTTCGACATGAAGAATATCCCATGACTGCCATAAAATGTGAAGCTAATTGGAAGATTGGCGACTGGACATTAATAGACAGTTGACCTTGAAGTCCTGTAGAAGGAAAACTGCAATTGATTATACACAAATAATTATCTAAGCTTCATGATGGATGAGTGCCACATTTTATACTGATAACCTGAAGTAAATGTGAAAAAATACCTCAGATGTAGTGGCAGCGCCTGTAAAAGGATTCTGCTGATCTCATGGAGCGATGTATGGGACAGATACCGGCCTTGTACAAACACTGCTCTTCCAATTACGCAACCTCAGCATGACTATCAAGTTTTTTCCCCTTTTAAACCTAAGACACGTCTGCCTCCATTCTTTCCAAACTCCCTACATACACTCAAACCATGCTATGAGATTGGTCCCACTATGAGAATGAGTTTAATAGAGAATCTCAATTAATGGAAGTGTCGTGAATTTAGTATCTTATTATTTCTCTGTGGCCAGAGAATGGATAATTTGATCATTTGGATCAATGGGGTGATTGTTGTCCACGGAAAGCAGATGTCTAGGTGAAAGATGGTGGTGTATTATAATAATTAATACAAGTCTCAAAATTAGAATTACTTTCATTTTGTGATGTTTTTATACAACGGGACATATATCCGTCAAGAGACACAGGGAAGAAAAGCTTCTCGACACTGAATGACGTGATGATTCACTCTTCCATATATATATATATATATATATATATATATATATATATATATATATATATATATAGGACCGCCACTGTCTCAGTAGATAACGTAGAATGGATGACCCTGACTACAAGAAAAGAGAGCGTTAAGCGACAGCAGTAAACATTAGTAGCAAATAATTCGATTTGAGAGGACAAGTGAGACAGGAGAGATTTCATTAGTGTAAAAGTTCACTAAAATACCTAACCACTTAACCACAGTCATACACTATGCCTACCAGCCATTTTAACCCATTTCCGACACACACACACACACACACACACACACACACACACACACACACGTGCCATCCACCGTCTGAGACACTTGAACCACTTACTGTCTACATTCTGGTGAAGAGGATCACTGAAGCACTTTCTCAAGGACTGAGGAAACACCGAGGAAAGTGACTCTGAGATAAATATTAATTAAAAGATTCATAAAGGGTCTATTTTTAATTCTAGCGTGCTTAATTACCTCAAGGTGTAATTATTTCAAGGTATGATTAGTATCTTTTATTACTATCATTTATCTGTGGTCCAAAGTAAACCAGATTTTCTGGAACTGAAAAGGAAATAATGTATCTTAATGCACCTGATCATTTTATTCGATAATTGCAAACGCTGGATCAAGTTCAATGTGTACTGTTAATTAATGTAGTTAGCAGACCTACGAATTTTAGGTACAACACTTTAAATTAATATGAAATTTAAGTGGTTGCAATTGACTTATCATATACGAAAATACTTAAATAAACTCTCATAACCGTGATTTTGTTGCCCTTCTCTACAGCGTCTGCTCCTCTTCTTTTGGATGTTATTTCAGCGTCAGTACTTTTCGCAGTGTTTTTCGTCAAATGTTCGAGTAAAGGAAAAAAAATCAAAAATTACACTTAGGAATTAAGCAGTGAAATCTTATCCGAATTTTCACAGCCAGGTAAAGAGTGGAAATGGATAAATGGCGTATCAGATGGACTAGTTGTATCTAGTTTTCCAAAGAAAGCTGCTTGAAAATAAACAGGAGAATTAAAAAAAATTACTTAGTGATCTGAGGGCTAATTACACAATGAATTTTTGTCCTGATGTACATAGCCCAATGAGGAGTTGGAATTGGACAGATTGGGTACCAGACTGAGCAGCGTCGGATCTAGTTTTCCAACAAAAGATTGAATTACTTAAGAGTTATAATTACTTAGAATTATTCAAAGGAAGTCTACAGGCAGTGGCTCATAATACACAGATCATGCAGTACTAGCTGGAGGAGACTTTAACCTACCTAGTATAGAATGGGACACCTATGGATGCAATGTAGGGAGTGCAGACAGATTATCTTGCGAATTTTTCCCAAAGCACGTCATGAGTAGCTACTTCGGCAGCTCGTACGCAATGGAAATGTTTTAGACTTTGTAGCTACATCAGGCCGGACCTTATCGACAGCGTCAGTATAGAGATGGGGATAAGTGATCATGATGTCAAGAAGGCTAGGAAAGAGTTTCTACTAGAAAGAGACGATAAGCAAATGTTGGCTTCTCAGTTAGACAATGTATTGATATCACTTAGTTCCAATAAGATAGCCGTACAGGAACTATGGAATAAGTTTAATTAGAGCGTAAATAGTGCTCTAGACCGACTTTGGTTTAACAACGAAATTTTAAAATTGCTGAGAAAGCAAAGGCTGTTGCACTTTTGGTCTAAAGACAATACGTAAATGACGCGCGTTTGTGAAAAGATTTAAGTTTGCAACATAAAGCAGCTACCACCGTCATACCATAACAAAAGATTTGGCGTAGAAAACGAGAAAATTCTAGTCGTACGTAAGATAGCTAACAGGGTCCAAGGCTACCATCCAGTCACTCATGGCCCAATTTGTTGCGGTAGTGAAGATATCAAAAGGAAAGCTATGAATCAGCACGATTATAGAAAGCATCGCTCGTGCTATATTGATACACTGATCTGCTAGAACATCATAACCGTGTACATACTAGCCGGTATCTCTCCCTTTGGCACGGATAACAGTGACGACGCGTCGTGGTATGGAAGCAATGAGGTCTGGTAGGTCGCTGGAGGAATTTGGCACCACATCTGCACATCTAATTCCCTTAAATCCCGGGGACGGGGCGATGAGCTCTGACTCCACGTTCAATCGTATCTCAGATGTGTTCGATCCGGTTCAGATCTAGAGAGTTGGGGAGCCAGAACATCAACTCGCATCAGTCTTTGTGTTCCTCGAACCACTCCAGCACACTCCTGGCCTTGCTGAAAATGCCACTGCAGTCGGGAAACATGAGCGTGCGGTACTCCTTGGCCGTCATGGGCCCTCGAACGAGCTCTACTGGTCCCATGGTTGCCCACGTGATTGTTTCCCAGAACATAATGGAACCTCCGCCAGCTTGTCTCCGTCCCGTAGTACAACTGTCAGGGACGTGTTCCCCTGGAAGACGACGCATTCGCGTGCTTCTGTCGTCATGACGAGGAAGGTATCGGAATTCATCAAAACATGCAACGCTCTGCCACGGTACCACCGTCTAGTGCCGAGGGTCAAGTGCCCAATTCAGTCGTAATTCCCGATGTCGTGGTGCACACGCACGGATCGTCGGCTGCGGTGGCCACCGTCAGGATTGTTCGGTGCTCTGTGTATTCAGGCACTTGTACCCTGCCCAGCATTAAAGTCTGTTGTTAGTTCCGCCACAGTTCGGTGCCTGTCCTGTTTTACTGGTCTGCCCAGCGTTCGACGAACACCAGTTATGAGGGGTGATCGCCCAGTACCACAACATCTGGACATGGTTTCATTTTTGTTTTACCACGTGTTGAAAGCACGCAACACAGCACTCCAAGAGCAACCGAAAAGTTATGCAGTTTTCGAAATGGTCGTGCCGAGCCCCCGGGCTATCACAATCTGCCTTCGGTCAAACTCAGATAGATCGCGTGCCTACTCCATTCCGCATACGGAAAGCGCGCTCACTGGTACTACATGCACCGTGCGTGTGTCTGACTAGCATTCATTCCTCGCCAGCGCCGCTGCTGATGGACGGGTTTACAGCCGAACTGTGTGTTCTTCACAGTTCGATTCCTCTACCTCTTAATGTCGCTTGCAGCGTTAATTTCAGTTCCCGCCACGCGCCATCGTTTGTTTATTAGCAATTCCAAGGGGACGCTGTGTGCTCTGCGTGAAGCGGTTCCTGCTTGCACGCGCAGTAGGGGGTGAGCGGGAAGGCGGGAGTGGCGAGTGGTCGCGAGTAGTGCCACGGTTGTCGACGGTTACTGGCTTCGGCTCTGAATATAGGTGTCTGATTCAGGACGTTATGGACATTGTATCAGTTCCGTTTTCTCTATGTTTGCCGATGTGGAAGCAAGACTGTGTCTCGGTACCGGTAGCTATTCGTCGGAGTGTGCATCAATCAATGTAAGACCTGTCATACACCTTTGTTAAGTGGTGGTTGACATTCGCATTCCGCTAAAACGGTGATTCAGTAACCCGGCCATATTGCCTAAGTTATTCGTCGTGACTACTGTTGACTGTTCCTATCAGACGCTTTAGTATTCTCTTCTGTTTCTTCCGCTGTGTACTGTTGGGTTCATTTCAGTGTTAATATTCAGCACACTGTATTAGAAATGAATCCTTGTTGTCTTGTGGTTGAGTCCTGGGTTTGTTTGAATCGATAACCAGGACGTCCCATACCATTCACGACGCAGGTCAAGCAACCAAGATAAATGTGACTTAAATTTGCATTTGTGTAACTTGTTTATCCAGTTTCCTATGAGGTTTTAGTTAATTAGTTATACAACTATTTTATACTTCAATTTAAGTAATACTTGTCCCGCCCGTGAAATGCGCTTCAATTAATGAGTTTAGTAGTTTGTGGAGGTCAATCTTACCCTTGCTTTGCCTGCCTCAGCTTTAGGGAGGGGGTTAATTCCCCACGCTCGCTTTAGACAAGCGCTGGTCCATTAGGACCCCTTCGATCTTATATACAATTTTATATAGCCTTACAGAGTAGCTTATTGTGGTCGAGGTTATTAAGCGGATGATGTGATCCCAAAGTGATGGTTTTTTAAGAGCAATTTGTAGCCCCTTTCATAAGATAAATTGTTCAGGGTGAAACATAGTTGTGTTAGATGCCTGTTTATACATATTTATGATATCTTTAAATTTACTGTGCTGTTTTCATGATTTAATGTATATTCCCCTTTTAATGTGTGCTAGATTTATCCTGTCTCATTTAGTGTTTAAGTAAGCCCTCTGAAATATCACCCTCAAATTAAACTAATTGATCCGGCTTTCTGTAACGCGTGAAATTGCTTAGTTCTCCCTGTCCTATCATTTATCTCGTCGAAAAGTGTTTCACTCTTATAATGTATACCAGTCAAATCTGAACCAAGTTGTTTTCCAGTTTAACTGTTTATTCCCTAATTTTCGTGGAATTTAATTTTTCTAAATTTGCAAGCCTTAATCTATTTTCTGTAAATTGTTGCCAGTATAGCTGTGATCTACCTCATTGCAACACGTAATTGTTGGTGTTTTAACAGGTTGTGTTATAATAAATGCAAACTTAAAGAGAAGCTTGTGGATGATTCAAATCCCCGATTCCTTATCCTCAGTAATGCTAGAATTAAAATTTTATTAAAGCTTGTGTTAAGATTTTTCGGTGAGTTACCGGGAGAAAAGAAAAGTAGGTGCTTCAGTACCGATAGTAGATATGTGGTTGTAACGTTCTGGCTGATCGCTGAATACTGCAGATATGGATGAAGGGGAATAAGCAAAGTCAATGTTTCTAGACTTCCGGAAAGCATTTTATACGATTCCGCTCAGTAGACTATTAAAGAAGGTACGAACTTATGGAACAGGTTCCCAAATGCGAGTGTGACTCGAAGACTTCTCAAGTTACAGAACCCAATGTGTTTTCGTCGACAGCGAGGGGTCGTCAGAGACTTGGGTATCGTCAGGAGTACCTCAGGGAAGTGTGGTAGGGCCGCTGTTATTTTCTATATACGTGAAGGATCTGGTGGACAGGGTGGACAGCAATTGGTGGTTGTTTGCAAACGATGCTGCGCTTTACGGGAAGATGTCACCACTGAGTGACTATAGGGGGTACAACATGACTTAGAATTTCTAGTTGGTGTAATGAACGACAGACAGCTAGCTATAAATTTAGAAAAAGCGCAAGGTAATGCTCATGAATAGGAAAAACAAACCCATAATGTTCAGGTACAGCACTGATAGGGTGCCTCTTGACGCAGTCACACCGTTTAAATATCTTGGCGAAAGTGAAGTGATGTGAAGTGCAGGATTTGTGAAGACTGTGGTAGGGAAGGCAAATGGCAGACTTCGGTTTATTGGGAGAATTTTGGGAAAGTGTGTTGCATCTGTGAACGAGACTGCATGTAGTATGCTGATGTAAACTATTCTTGAGTCTTACTGAATGTTTGGAATCCACACCAGGTTGAAGTAAGGGAAGACATCGAAGCAATTCAGAGGTGGGTTGCTATATTTGTTACTGGTAGGTTCGAACGACACGCAAGTATTACAGAGATGCTTCGTGCACTAAAATGGGGATTTATGGAGAGAAGGCGATGTTCTTTTCGAAGAACGCTATTGATAAAATTTAAAGAATCGTCATTTGAAGCTGACCGCAGGACTATTCTACTCCCACCATAATAAATTTCGCGTAATGATTTAGGAGACGAGTTACAAGATAATAAGGCTCATACTGAGGCACAGAGACCGTCGGATTTCCTTCTCTCTGTTCATGAGTGGAGCGGGAATGGAAATGACTGTTAGTGATACATGTTATCCTCCGTCCCGTACCGTACACTGGCTTGCAGGGTACTGCTAGGGGTTAACTGTAAACTGATAAGCATTTTCGATTTGCTTGGAAGTATAAAGTTGTTTTTAATTTTTGAGCAATTGTTTCATGTCAGTCTTGATAGGAGAGAGTTGGAGACGCTTGTCTGCGTCACCATGCAGACTACTGTGGTATTTTGTCTTTGTAGCTGCATATGCTGAGAATCCCATTTAACACAAGTGTATTGTTGGGAACAGGTGAAGAAAAGACAAAACATGTCTGGCAAGTTGGGGGTATTCAGCATGAATCTTGCATCAAAAATCAAGTGACGTAATTTATTTTGAATCTGATATCATTTCTAAAAAGGTTTATTAGGTTTATTTTGACACACTCGTAGTCTGTGGCTTCTGCAAATTTGTTACAAAAAGATTCTGGACTAATGAATTCATTTTGTGTTTTGTATTCTGCTCTTCAGAAAAATACGTCTCTAAAGATGCGAGCATATCATGAAAAATTTGGACCAGTTCTTCAGCTTTTTCATCTAGTAACTATATTGTCTCAGCAACGAACACATTCTGTGTGTGCTAAAAAGCTTCCTAGTTATCTACTGCCAACACATGCGATCCAGTATCTGATTTTTTAAAGGCGTTTGTTCCTAGTATTGAAGACTGTTGCCTCTTTTACTTGTAAAGACAGACCTAATTCATTAAACAATCCAAATATATCTAACAAAAAAGCTACCTTGCACAACCAAATCTTTTCATTTATAAGAAATGTGGCGTAAGAGCTTTAAATTTAGCTCTTAGTTCGAATAATCTTATTAAGGTCAATCTAACCAGGGTGTGGGGGAATGATGTTTCATGTCTGCTTCCACAATCTTCACACACAAAAAAAGAAAAAAAAACACGCTTGTGTATGCAGGATCAAATGACTGAACTACGGTCTGGGGCTTTACTCTTTTTGTTAGTGATACCACTTCGACTAATTGACCAGTCATTACCTTGGTTCCTTCTGTACAAATATCGATGCAGTCGTTCCAGTCGAAATGGTTCATTTCAAAAGAAACCCTCCAAAATTTCTTTTCCTGTGGCGTTAGCTAGCAACGATGCGCATATAATAAAGTCTTCTTCGAGGGAATATTTATGTGGCTACCATACAATTATCAGCAAGATACCAAGTCCAGCAACATTAGCCGTCTCATCCATTTGTAAGACGAGTTTGTTGTGTTGAAGGCGGCAACTGGTTATTGTTGTTTTATATAGCCTACAAGATCGGTGAATCGACGAGAAACAGTGTCGTTCGAAAGTGACATTGTAGAAAGATGCTTTTCAGATTTTTCATCGAGCATATATTGTTCTATGTCTGCAACATATGGTTTTAATTACATTCTCAGCGACAGCGTGCGCTTCGTCCGCTTGTGCGACACGATTGCTGACCAAACGCGATGGCTCCATGACTTTTTCGTTCACAGTTTCGGTCACATACTTCATAGTTCTTTACTTCTCTTTCTTATGAATAAAAAGTTAGTCACTATTGTCTTTGTCGTTTGGGTGTATAGTTTCCAAACATCAGCGCATATTAGCAGGTACCATGGTACTATTTGGAAGTAGCTTCCTACATAACACGCAGAGAGGTGAGACGAATCAACAAATCCGAGACTGAGATAAGATTCTTCATACATTCTTTTTTCATCTTTAGTGAGTCTTTAGGTATCTAGATTCACCTTCTTGAATCTCATAGTCCTGACCGGAAGATTTTGAGGTTGATGTCGCACCTTCAAGGCGCCATTCTTTCGAACTTTCATTGCAAGATTTTGTTGCAATACCTTTAAGCCAACGCTCTGTTCCATCGTTTAAAATCAATAATTTAATTTTACAATATGACAAACAAAGAATAGTATTACTACAAGATACTGTATTTTACAACTGTAGTAAACAGCAAACACGAATAGGGGAACCTGTGGCCCAAAGGTGGTGCACAGATTCGTTGCCCAGAGAATTGGACTACGCGCTGCAATCGCAAATTTGATTAGGAACTGTACTCTGTGCTATCTAGTGCGAACGTTTGTAGCCCTGGGTGATGAAGCATAGAAAGCGAAGGAACGAAATTCTTCGAGGCAGTTCGAGGTGTTTGGGGATGAGAGACAGATGGAGATAGCGTAATGGAATGTTCATGGCGTGTGTATGTGAGACAGCATACAGTGAAAGAGAGAGAGAGAGAGAGAGAGACAGAGGGAGAAAGTGTCAACAAGAACACTGTATATGTGTGTGTGTGCACGCGTTTATGTGGTGACGAGTATCGAGTAGTCACATGTTGACCCGCACAAACTACATTCTTTTATTTGTAGTTTTTGATCGTAGCACTGTTGTAGATTTATTATGCTGTTCTTCGCCTCAGTTTAGGATATTACACACTGAGAGAAAAAATAACTTTTGTAAAAGCAACACTGATATGATATTTATAACAGTTGTTTTTCTCATTGTGTGACAAGACTTGGTGGTTTTGTTCTTTAAGTTGATATTGTTTTGGCAGAGCCCTCGCAAAGGCCCTGCGGAGCCCCAGAGCTTCGAGGAGCACACTTTGAGTTTCCCTGATGTAGATCATGTAGTCTCATTTACTGTACACGATTTGTAGTATTATACAAATGATTTTATAATCTGTTTTATTCCTCACTTTTAGACAAAAAATTTCACAAAATATATCAGCTTTTTTCCAGCATTTATAGTCCTTCCTCTGCACTTTGCAGTGTTTCGTGATGGATTTCACCCACACTATTTTTGAGCCCCAGTGCTGAATGAGTTTTGACCTGAATGAGGTTCTGATGGAAGACGCACACTGAAATAATTGCCTGTAATTTGTTATTTGGACATCAGTAAGAGATTCAAATACATCCCAATGGACCTCATGCTGGTTGTTAACTGGAAGAGTTATTCCACGTTATCTGACGTAAAATAAATATGTCGCCAATGAACTAAAAATACTTGCAATAGTTGGTTGACAGTATTTCCTGCTTCGTTTAAATGTGGCCACGTATCCAACAAGTCGCTTTAGAGTACTTCAAAGAAGCGCCATCGTGCCTCCATGGACTTTGAATAACCTCTCATGCCGTTGAAACTAGTCCCCCATATTAGATTATTCGTCCGAAAGGCTCGTACCGGAGTCATTCTTTCTTAATGTCCTGTGTAGCACATCTAATATAAAAGACCAATGCTTTCTACTCATCATCCGCTGCCTCTTCTGACGCATGTTCATTATTTCCCTTACAAAACTTACTATTTAATCAGCACCGACAGAAATAGAAAGACATTTTCAAAGACTGTTATGAGCTTCAGGTATAATCGAAACGGAAACGTAATTGGGTAATGAATCACACTGTCAAGCGAAACAACAAAAATAAAAATAAGCGGAATAAAGTATGCAAGAAAGCTAATACAAACTGTGAGTGAAATAATTCCAAAAATTCGAATTGAACAATAACGTATGGATATCTCCATCATTATTTACCTGAATAAAATTACGAAACTTTCTCGCAACACTCAAAGGAATTCTGGTCGTATATATAGCGTGTTACTGGCCCTAAAGTCCCTCAAGGACGAAACAGGAACTGAAGTTGAAGGTAGCAAAGCAAAAGCAGAAATGCTTAACTATGCTTTAAAATGTTCTTTTACAAATGAAACCCCAAGAATACTGCCTCAGTTTAATTCTCATAACACTGAAAATGTGAGTGAAATAAATGCTTAACTATGCTTTAAAATGTTCTTTTACAAATGAAACCCCAAGAATACTGCCTCAGTTTAATTCTCATAACACTGAAAATGTGAGTGAAATAGATACCTATGTTTGCTGCATCGAGAAACGGCTGAAATCGTTACTATTGAAAAAAGCTCCATGGCCCGATGTAGTCTCTGACAGAATCTGTGCTGAATTTTCGGCCGAGTTAGCCCCCTTTCTTACTACAATCTATTGTAGATCCCTCGAAGAAAAAACCGTGTCCAGTATAGTGAAGAAAGCACAGGTCACATCCGCCTACAAGGCGGGTAGCAGAAGCGATCCACAAAATTACCATCCAGTATACCTGACATCGGTTTGTTATAGAATCATAGAACATGTTGTGAGGTCAAGCATAATGATGTACCTTGCGCAAAATGACCTCTTCCGTGCCAAACAGCACGGATTCCGAAAACGCCGATCATGTCGAATCCAACTCACGCTTTCCACACAATTCATCCAGAAAGTCATGGATCAAGGCACTCAAGTACATGCAGTGTTAATCGACTTCTGAAAAGCACCTGACTCAGCATCACATCAACGCTTATTATAGAAAGTACGCTCGTATAGGACATCAAACTGTACTGATGATTTATTGGTAGGAAGAACACAGCACCACTGGGAGACATCGACAGGTGTAGAAGTAACATCTGGGTACTCAAGGGAAGTGTGTTGGGACCCTTGCTTTTCATGTTGTATATTAAAGATCTTGCAGACAACATTAATAGTAACGTCAGGATTTTTGCAGATGATACAATAACCTATAACGAATTACTGTCTCAAAGAAGTTGCACTAAAATTCAGTAAGATCTTCAAAGTTATGCGAAGACTGGCAACTTCCTTTAAACATTCAGAAATATAAAATTAATATCCTGTGACAACAGTATCAGTAAGTCACCGTTGTAATCGGTCAATTCATACAAATATCTGGGTGAAATGGAACAACCACATGGGCACTGTCGCAGGAAAGCAGGTGGTAGACTTCGGTTTACTGGTAGAATACTAGGGAAATGGAGGAGTTAACAAAGGAGAGTGCTTACAAATTGCTCATATGACCCATACTAGAATACTGTCCAAGTCTGTGGAACCCGTACCAAATAGGACTAACAGGGGACATTGAACATACACACAGAAGGGCAGCACGAATGGTCGTAGGTTTGTCTGATCCGCGAGACGGTACCACGGACGTTCTGCCGGCCGAAGTGGCCGTGCGGTTAAAGGCGCTGGAGTCTGGAACCGCAAGACCGCTACGGTCGCAGGTTCGAATCCTGCCTCGGGCATGGATGTTTGTGATGTCCTTAGGTTAGTTAGGTTTAACTAGTTCTAAGTTCTAGGGGACTAATGACCTCAGCAGTTGAGTCCCATAGTGCTCAGAGCCATTTAATTTTTAGTACGGACGTTCTGAAAGAACTGAACTGGCAGACCCTTGACGATAGACATACACTGTCCCGAGAAAACCTAATTACAAAGTTTGGAGAATCGGATTTAGAGGATGAATCTGAGAATTTACAATAATCCCGTACATATCGCTCCCGTTGTTTGCAGAGTATGAATGCAGATTAAAATGCACCAGCTGTGAGAGTTGTTATCGCACTGATTGACCTACATCTACATCTACATCTACATGATTACTCTGCAATTCACATTTAAGTGCTTGGCAGAGGGTTCATCGAACCACAATCATATATCTCTCAACCATTCCACTCCCGAACAGCGTGCGGGAAAAACGAACATCTAAACCTTTCTGTTCGAGCTCTGATTTCTCTTATTTTATTTTGATGATCATTCCTACCTATGTAGGTTGGGCTCAACAAATTATTTTCGCATTCGGAAGAGAAAGTTGGTGACTGAAATTTCGTAAATAGATCTCGCCGACACGAAAATCGTCTTTGCTTTAATGACTTCCATCCCAAATCGCGTATCATATCTGAAACACTCTCTCCCCTATTACGAGATAATACAAAACGAGCTGCCTTTTTTTGCACCCTTTCGACGTCCTCCGTCAATCCCACCTGGTAAGGATCCCACACCGCGCAGCAATATTCTAACAGAGGACGAACGAGTGTAGTGTAAGCTGTCTCTTTAGTGGACTTGTTGCATGTTCTAAGTGTCCTGCCAATGAAACGCAACCTTTGGCTCGCGTTCCCCACAATATTATCTATGTGGTCTTTCCAACTGAAGTTGTTCGTAATTTCAACACCCAGGTATTTAGTTGAATTGACAGCTTTGAGAATTGTACTATTTATCGAGTAATCGAATTCCAATGGATTGCTTTTGGAACTCATGTGGATCACCTCACACTTTTCGTTATTTACAGTCAACTGCCACCTGCCACACCATACATCAATCTTTTCTAAATCGCTTTGCAACTGATACTGGTCTTCGGATGACCTTACTAGACGGTAAATTACAGCATCATCTGCGAACAACCTAAGAGAACTGCTCAGATTGTCACCCAGGTCATTTATATAGATCAGGAACAGCAGAGGTCCCAGGACGCTTCCCTGGGGATAATGCTTGTCTTGTGACCACTCCACGAGCAGAAGCAGTATGAAGTACATTACAAACAGTGGCACGCTACATACAATGGCGAGTGTACTTCTGCGATTTTTCTGCTTTCTCTGTACCCAATATGCCACAATGCTAAATGAGCGCTCGGAGGTTGTGTGGTATTGTTATACACTTAAGTAGTGACGGTTTTCACGTTCACGGTCGTGTTGTAAGGTATAGAATTTACAACGAATCAGTTGCGTTTGAAAGAAAAAGCACCAATGAAATCGTGTTCAGCAATATACACGTCAAGATTAATGTGGTAAAACGAAGCAACAGTACGGTGATATAGCAGTTTATCAGCGAAACACAGGCATATGCAGGTTCAAACTTTAGAAATGAAGTTTTTCTCTAGCAAGTGGTTTCGCCATTTCCAAGCTCAACAGTCCCAATATGAAATCATGTGAAAAGTATATTCGAAAATCTGTTCACGATTACAAATCAAAGGAGCAATAGACGATGAGCCAGCGTATTTTATTTTAGATGAAACCTCTGACATGCAGAACAGATACGTGTTGAACTTCATGGACAACGAATTCAAGAAATCGTTTTGTTAACTTTCTTTTCTGAGAAAACTTATAATGCTACTCACCATGATACATAATTTCAATAATGGATGTTTTGTGCTGTGGTCCGTAGCATTACAATATATTCGAGTATGGCTACGGCTTACAGATAAAGCTTCTCACATGGGAATTGCACTGTTGACTACAGGTCTATGACCTGGAATTAAAAACCCATTCCTTTCATAGTGCTCTCTATTCGATGAGTTTGTGAGGTATTAAGAGAGCAATATTAATACATTAACAAGTCTGTATCTTGGTTTTAAATTACTGGTAAAGTCCTGACAGAATACAAATGTAGATACAAATTGCAGAAATTCTTTTACCAACTTGCCCTCTCCCTTTCACTACCGGATGATCAGAGGCTTGAAAACACCAGTCCTTCAGCTTGTAGGGAGATCTTTGCATAGTTTGGAAGTGATTTTCGGTTTTAACGAAGTGTAAATAGCTTTGAAGTAAACAAAAACTGCAAGATGAAGTTTATGTCGAATTCCTCATGATGATAATGTGGACCACTTTCACAGAATTCAAAGATATGATTGAAGATATTTGGAAACAGAAATTTGAGCAAAACTTAGTCAGAAACCTGGTGTGGAGGATATGGGAACAAGCAGTAATATTACTGTGACTAAGTAGACTTTCATGGCTTATTAATTCATTATAGTCTCTTTCACCTGAAGATGGCGGCGGGATAGAGCGCTTAAACGTAAAGTGACGATGACTGGACTGACCCGCTGCAGATCCGTCGAGAATATTATGAAAAAGATTATCGATTATCGCTTAAAACTGAAATACACTCATGTCCAGAAAAAGCAAGACACCTTGAACGACTATAGGTGGGACGTTCATATTCACAGGACATTTAAATTATTATGTTCTGCAGAAATGATTAGCATTTGAACCATGTCGGCCCACTTGTTCAGGGTCAACATCGATATGGTGGCGCAACACCAACTCCTGGTAAAATGTGACTTGAACATACGTGCAGGATGCCCCGCAGACGTATGTGCGAACCGTACCGTCAACTCCGTGAGTTTGAAATAGAGAGCATTATTGGCGTAAGAAAATGTGATGCATCCATCCGGTAAATTGCTGCTCAGCAGTGCAACAGGTGTATGCAGAATGGTTCACAGAAGCCCGCAGAACACGACGAGATGGGTCAGGTCGCAGAACACAGACGACCCCCTAAGAAATTCGACACCTCATTCGAATGGCCCTTCAGGAGACATCTGCGTCCTCCTCGGTTCTGGCGGAACAGTGGAACAGTGTAACACATCGTACGTCATGGTGGGCAACATTTCGTCACCATTCATTACAGCAGGGGTTACTTGCATGTATTCCTTTGGCGAACGTAGAGAAACATGCTAGACAGCAATAGTGTATGGATCGACGTCACTGGATACAAGAATGACAACAGATAGTGTTTTTGGACGAATCCAGGTTCTGTTTGAAAATGATAGCCGCATTTTGGTTCGCCACATACAGGGGGAGCGGTATCACGGTGGCTGCATTCGCACAAGATGTACAACGGAAACTCAAGGCCTTAATAGTAGGGTAAACTATGTTCTGCGTCACATTTGATATCAAACCGATATGCAAACTAATTAAATTGTGACAGCTGATTGATTTATAACCTTTACTTATTGTTCTGCTAAGGGTATTATAGCCCCCTGGGGATAATCTATCCTTCTAAGAACCGCACCCCTCCACCCCTTACCCCCTCCACCTCCCCCACCCCTCTGGAAACCTCCAACCCTCCTCGCTACCCTCATGGGAACAAGCACTCTTTTGGGCCTCTGTTATTCTTATAGCCCCTCCCACTATATCAATATGATCGACTAATTAATTAAATCAAATAATTAGTTAATCTCTCCCACTCTGGTAAATTTCTTTGCCCCCTCCCCTCCCCCCTGGAAATCGGTGGGAAAAGGACTCAGAGAGGAAGGATCTCGCGACAGGAAATTCAGGTACGCAGCAAAGGATATAGTATTTATTTATAAAATTCAATTCATAGGGGTTGAATCTCTCTTTCATTTAGTGGGGATAGCTTATCGTCATTTGCTGCTTCGGAAGGTGCGGATCTTGTAAAATATTTCGAAAAGAAATGATGAAATAGATATCTATTTTCCTATCGTGCAAGGAATACCATCACGAAATCGACGACAACATAACTCATGGCACGTAATTACACTGTTAAAAATCTTTCAATCGCGTCTTCGCATCAACTGCCGCACAGATGCGCTGGCCGGGACATGTGTGCCCACGCCACTTGGCTGAGCTTTACATGTGCTGGTGTAAGAAAGGCCGCACTATGCCCGCTAGGGCCAGCAACTGCTGTTGACTGTCTCACAGGCAGATAGCACGCCCCAAGTGGCTACTTTGTCACATGACACTGCTTAGGAGAAGTCTGACCAACCTTTCCAAACCAGCCGACATACTTTCTCAGATTAATGTGCTCTTTTTTTCTTCTTTGTTATCAACCAGTAACTAGTATGCTCCCACAGCCACAATCCCCTTTGTTTGTGGCAGTGTTCTTTGCCACCTCCGGTGGCTACTTGGAGGTGCTTACTTTCTGGCCTGAGTTATTCTCACAATCTGCTTCCAAACACACACCTTCCATACTACATCAGTGGAAGCAGCTGTTCTGTGTGTTCGACTTGCTCTGCAGATACTGAGTTAGTTCACAATACCACAACCAGAGGACACTGGGAGAAGCAAACTCCCC
Organism: Schistocerca americana; assembly: GCF_021461395.2. Taxonomy (NCBI): domain Eukaryota; kingdom Metazoa; phylum Arthropoda; class Insecta; order Orthoptera; family Acrididae; genus Schistocerca; species Schistocerca americana. Next base: position 674,751,598 of record NC_060122.1, read on the forward strand.
TCCCCCCCCCCCCCAACTTCTCCTCTTCTCTCCGTCTCCCCTCTGGTTAATTCCAGTCGATCAAGGCATCAGCTGGTGACAACTCTTTGATATTGATACCTCAGAAATTTCTGTTGAAATTCTCTCTCTCTCTCTCTCTCTCTCTCTCTCTCTGTCAAGTGTCTGTACCTGCCTAGTGAGCATGTGATGTGTGCCACACTAACCTGTCCTTTTTCCTGAATAAAGTAGTAGATACCTAACAAATCTCCAGCTGTGCCTGTCTTGGAAATGTTCCCTTATTCTATCAGACTGATTGACTAATTAATTAAATCGATACCCTTTGTATATAGGGTAAGTCAGGGTGATATGGTGAATCGGGTGGAATGGTGACTTGTTTAATTCTTCACTGGTTAAACAGATGTCTCTGTATGTCTGCATGCCAACGGTCTCTGATCATCTGTGCAGTGTGCACGGTTTGAAAACCAGCTCCATTTTAAAAATCATAAGTAATTTGCACAAAACTGTTTTCGACGCTAAATAATTTTTATATGCTGCATGCATTTGTAGATGTAACTTCAGGTAGCGTAGTCCGCGGGGTATTTTATGATATATTCTGCCTTCTTATACTGCTTATGTACAACATAACCAGAAATCGTTGCATCTAGTGTTTTGAACTTCTTGCCGTGCTATTCACCGTTTCACCCACAGCAAATGGGAGAAATGATGAACTCGGGCAGGGGTGATACTGTGAAGGACTTTTCTTATGTGTAAAGTGTAAAGCTTTTATTTAGGTACATCCCAACCAGGGTTTTTGAGAAGTCATGAAATGTTAGCGTTTCCTATCCCATGCGAGAGTTATATTCTGTTTTATCTGACGTCTCAATACAATCGTTAATTTAAAAATTAGTTTTTATATATTTTTTGCAAGTACAGTTTGGTTTTTCAGTGATTAAAAAATTAAATGTTGTAACTACCACCATTGTTCCAGGCAAAGATGCCTACATTTTTCAAAAGACAAGAAGGATCCAGCCGTGCTGATTGGACAGAGGGGCAACTTAACGATGCCGTAAAAGCGGTGCAAAATGGAATGAGCCTGAATAAAGCCTCAAAGGAGTTTCACGTTCCATGGTCAACCCTGAAGAGACGATTAGCAAACGAGTGCTTTACGAAAAAACCTTTGGATGGGCCGCCTGTACTAACACAAGAATGTGAGAAAAAGTTGGTAAAACATATCATAAAATTACAAAACTTCGGATTTGCACCGACAAGGACAGAAGTACGTACCATGGCATATAAAATAGCTGAGAAATATAACAAACATCACAAATTTAACCGAGAAAAGGAAATTGCTGGAATTAACTGGCTACATTTATTCTTAAAAAGAAATCCGGAACTCACAATCCGCAAATCGGAAGGAGTTTCACAAGCACTGTCAAGGGGTTTAAGTACGAAAAACGTTTCAGACTATTTTTCATTGCTGCAGAAGATCTTGGTAGAACATAACCTCCTTAATAAGCCGGGAAATATATTCAACGTAGATGAGTCCGGACTTCATCTGAATAATAGACCAGGTTACGTGTTGGCAGCAAAGGGGTCTAAGAGCGTTCCAGCGATAACATCCGGTGAAAAGGGTGAAATCATATCTGTAAATACTTCCTGAAATGGAGAGGGTCTGTTTTTACCCCCAGCTTGTATTTTGAAGGGAAAAAATGGAAAGGCCGAGTACAAGGACTGTATGGCGCCGGGTTCCACGGTTTTCATGCCACAAAAGTCGGCGTACGCAACAACTGATATTTTTCTTCTGTGGCTAAGGAACCATTTTGCACCGAGGAAGCCTGAGGGAACAGTCGTGCTTATTTTGGATGGACATAGCTCTCATTGTAGCAGTGTGGATACATTAGAGTTTGCAGAAGAAAAAAACATAATTTTGCTCTGTCTACCCAGCCACACGACACACTATCTGCAGCCTCTAGACAGAGCATTTTTTAAGGCTCTGAAACACTATTATTGCAATGCTTGCAATTCGTACATTAAAATGAATCCAAACAGAAAAATTTCCACTGTTCGGAGGACTGCTTACAAAGGCGTGGGTACAAGCAGCTACGACAGAGAATGCAATGTCGGGGTTCAGAAGCACAGGAATCATCCCGTTTAATCCTGATGTCATCCCTGAATACGCGTTTTTAACATCAGCTTCAGATCAACATCTGGAAAAACAACGAACGACATGAAAACAGACCTACTTCACCCCGACCAAGATGTTCGCACTGGCAGGAGATACCTAATCCCTCGGAAGAAGCAACTACAGATGAAGATAACGATCAGGGACTTCAACACATACAAGCTTCACCACAACTGGGCTGTTCGCAACGGGCGGAAATCCACAGGAAAATATGCAGTCTTCATCAGAAGCAACAGGTATGACCTCGACAGTGGTAACAGAAGAATCTCAAATAACTTTTGGCAAACTCTTGGACCATATTTAGCCGATACCTATCCTAGATAAAGCTGCATCTGCAAGGAAGAATTCCAGAGCTTTAGCTGAGGTTTTCATTTCTACAGAAAACATCGACAAGCTGTGAAACAGAAAACGACAAAATGAGTCAGTGAAGAGTAGAGCAAATGATAAAAAGAGGACCAAAGAAGAAACCGTAACCAAAGGAAAAACCGTAAGCAAAGGAAAAACCATAACCAAAGAGACTACCAAAGGAATTATCAAAAAGAAGCAGACTATGAAACGAAAAGCGTCTACCACTGACACCGAATCCGACTCGTTGCAAGACGATGATAACGACGTGGATGATGAAGAGTGTTGTTGTGTAGGGTGCGGCGAACTGTTCAGTTGCACTAAACAGGACGTGGATTGTATCAAATGTATTAGCTGCGAACGTTGGCTGCATGAAGACTGTTCAAAATATGAATCTATGTGTGACGTATGTGGCAAAAGGTAGAGGAAATAAGTTCACCATTTCACCCAAAGGGCATTCGCCATGTCACCCACATACATGGGTGAAATGGTGAAATTTATAAAAATAAGTATTGTTCTTTTTTAACTTTCGTAGTGCCTTAAAGAGGATGTGGTACTGTTACTTATGTATTTTGTGAAAGGAGAGTGTTTTTATTTTGTTTAAATAAACAATTTCTTTTCTTCTACGAGACCCAAATTTTTTGTTCGCTATATCACCCTGATTTACCCTACATACAGAAGAATAGTGCATTAGCGCTAGGTTTTGACAGCTGTACTACATCTACAAGCCACTTTAGAATATGTGTTGACAAGTGATGTTATGATCACATAAGGAGAAGTGACATAAACAGCAGGAGGAATCCGAGAAAAAGTAGAGATGGAAGAATGGGACCCAAGGAAACAGTCATTTTTCGTCGACAGCGATAAACTGCCGGGCACAAATTATGTAACATGATTAACCACCAAATATAGAGTAATATATTTATATATGTTGGATAGCAAGTCCAGCTGTGATCCCAAAGCTATCAGCTACCAACTTATAGATTTTTATAAAGTGTCCTTAGCTAAAGAGCGTTGTATTACGAGTTGGGGCACTGCAATATACGCAAGAGTCTTTAGGTGTTTTAAACCTTATCAGACAGTATTTACAATGTGCTTCTCTGTACTCTCTATCGGTCTCAACCATGCAGTGTCAGCTAACAAATCTCTTACAGTACAGTTTCTACAGGGTTTTCATCAATATTCTACTGTATGTCAATTGAAGTAACAGGGGTATCTGCAACTTCACTGCTATCTTTGATGCTTTCCTGGAAAAAAGAACCATATGCCTCTAAATTGGTGTGGATCTCCGTTAAAGAATGATAGGCAGTAGGCGGAGTAATCGGTTGAGAGGCATTGTAACGAGGTTTTATTTAATGGTAGACTGTTCCAGAGAGAGAAGGAGATATTGTGGCAGGTCATTTATCAGGCATTTAACAATTTTTTTTTTCTGTTTCTCTCCCAGCGTGCATCATTTTTGTCATATAACTTGCGTTTGACTTATATCAAATGTCGTGTTCTGTGTGTGACTACGAGATGAGTACTTCGGCTACACTAGTCACTCTGTTTCAGGCGTTCTGTAGGGCCGGACACGTATCTCTGTTTCAGCGATCTGGAGGGTCAGACACGTATCTCAGTATCGTGCTTTACTTAGATGTGAATATGTAATAGTCACTCGGTTTCGGGTGTTTTCCAGAACAGGACATGTTGTATCCTACATCGGGTGTAACTTAGTTGTGAATATGTAATACTCACTCTGTCTAGTGTGTACCGTAGAGCCTGACATGTGTATAATGTTTCGGAAGTTGGATGGAAAAGATACCATACAATTAAGAAATCTATGTCGAGTGTTGTAAAAGACAGTGTAAATGGGTGAATATTTGAATAATAACCAAACAGGATGCATTAATGAGAAGTGTCACCTACCACCATTGTCAGTACTACAGACTAACCTGGAAAAGTGGCATCACACAAAAAGCACAATCATAGGTTCGAATTGACCGCGTAACAGCCTCCGCCAAAGAAGATCCCACGACCGACGAGCTGTCTTCTGATCTGGGCACACAACTCATGAAGACGACAGGTTGGTGGGAAGAACGGTCAGAGATTCGTATTCAGTCTCTCTAGATCCCACCAGCTTCAAGATCTGACTTCCACGGACATTTAATTTATATCTATTTCAGATTAAACCAGAGAGTGTTGCAGGAAATGGTGGTTAAAGACAGAGGAAGACTTACGAGATACACAGAGAGAGGCTATGTTAGGTCTTGCTCAGGGTCCTTAGTCTACATATTCAGAAAATGGGTAGCTCATTTCGAAACAGAGGGCTGAATGTCTGACTTGATCCAACGAATGCGACAATACTTCGTGACAGCATCCACACAGGGGAAGATGACAAATCATAATAAACCCTTACCGAATTTATAAAGTGTTTCGGCTAAGGAACGTAGTTTTTGTACCTCCTCTTTGCTGATGGCTGTTTCCTACATTAAAAAAACAGTATTTGTGTCAGGTAATGTAGGCTGTGTAACAGGGTTCACCCACACATATATGACCTTCGCAAAGTAATGGAGAGTGTGGTTTAGTAATGATACAGAAACTGAGAATCATGTGGCAATGTCACTGGCTGATACCATCACAAGATCAACGTTATGAGACATTTTGTTGACGTTGTCCAGAGTTGTGGCTTGGACCTCAGATACCCGAGTAAGATGCGTTGAAGTTCGAAAATTGATGGAAAATACGTAAAACTGGTGGAAATATGAGAAATGTGGGGGGTGAGGTAATTAAATGCTCACATGGGTGTACGAAACGCCTGTTGGTGGATATCTGTGTTCTGTTTCAGACCTACAGTGCACCTGCTTGTACCACACACAGTTTGCACTATAAGTCATAAAAATGACAGACGTAGAGTCCACCGTGATTCAATGCCAGACAGCACAGATGAACTTTGGAACCAGATGAATGTAGCATGGATTGCTACACCACAGGACGTCAGTCACGCCTTGTACGCGTCGATGCCATCACACATGGAAAAAGTTATCAGAGCCCATGGCGAACCCTATGCCTACCAGGCAACAGGACATGCGCTGTTCTGAGGTGACTGAAATTCTAATCATTTCTGAAGAGCATACTAATGTACATATTCCGTGAAGATGAACGTCCTATCTCCAATCGTTCAAGGTGCTTTTTTATCTGAACATTAGTATGTATGAATATTGAACTTTCAAGTCCAGTCGTCCTCATATGTGTGTAATATTACTGTATGTTGATAACTTTTGCTATTGTGCCATGTAATTAAAACTGAATGAAACATATCTTTCACGCCGTACTCGTTTCGATTCTATTCTTTACAAGGCATCTTCAGTTTCTGGAATATGTACATATTTTTGTTTATACTATTTAGTTTACATTTAGGGACGAAGTATATATAGGTTATAAACAGTTCTCGCACGTATAGTAATAGTAATAGTAGTAATAATTTAAAGTTGTCCTTACACGTTTCGTGGAGGTGGTTGTTCCATTTTTGGCAAGGTACTTCTTATAATAGACATTTCACACACACATACAGACAGACACACACACACACACACACACACACACACACACACACACACACACACACACACACACGCAGATCACAGATATCACAAAAATACATTCAATATAATTGGCAGTAACATTCGATTTTTGGCAATAACATTTGGCAGTTGGCAACAGAAGCTAAAACATAACGTTCAAAACAAATGCTCGGTTTCTAGTGAAGTGAAATCTGAAAAATGAAATTTAAATTGGCAATTATAAGAACAACAGCACCAAAAATGGTAGAAAAAACACAACATGTAGAACAACAGCCTCGAAACCTGTAAGGAGAACTTCAAATTATTACTACATCACAGACAAGAAAACTACCAGAACTGCTTATAAACTATATGTACTTCGTTCGAAAACGTAAACTAAATTATATAAACAAAAATATGTACATATTCCGGGCCATCGAAGATGTCGCGGAAAGAATAAAAACGAAATGTGTATAGCACGAAAACTGCGTTTCATTCGCTTGTAATTAGACGGTTCAAAAGTAAAACCTGTGAACATATCGTAATATAACTTCGTATCTATTGAGGCAGAACGTTTCTTTTAGATTTACTGTTAGTTACCGAGAGGCTGAAGATGCAGGTTGACTGAAACACCGATCTGTTAAAAGTCACTTCTTTCAACAGTTTTCTGTATAAGTGACTAAAGAAGCTGATTGTGTTCGGTGATGTATTTCAGTATATTTTTCAGTATCTCGAGTAAATTCGTTTGGAGTGTTTGTAATTTAACGACTTATAAATGCAATCCATAATAAATTTTCGCATTCGGATTGACACCATGTTTTTGTACCTATTTCGCCTAAGACTTTTGCACACATTTCGACGCATTTTTTTTACACAAAATTCTTGGGTCTAGTTATTGCCTTTGGCATGGAAAAACAATAAATACTTCACTGCACAAATCTGCTTCCAGAGCCGACTCTACACAAAATATACCAAATAAAATAGCTGCTCATAGAGGGCCAACAAAAAAAAAAAAAAAAAAAAAAAGGGAGAGAGAGAGAGAGAGAGAGAGAGAGAGAAAGAGAGAGAGACAGAAAGAAAGAAAAATGCTCGTTCAGTCTTCAACAGTTGAAAGCAAAAGCTGTAAGCTACACCCTATGACATATTGATGAAAAGTGTTACTCACAACCCTTCTTGTATGAATATCTACTGTTTTCTGGATCTGACTCTGTTACAAATAATCGTAGTATAATGCGGCGAGTTTGTCGTATTTTTACAAAGTTACGATAACATTTGCAGTTTCTTTCTTTTCTGATAAACTTTCGGTGGGGATAAGGTTTCTTCATTGTTTTGGAGCCCGTGATTGAAAACGGAGGAAGCAACACTGTTTGATACACTAGCTGTAGTGGAGTATAGCTTGATGCTACAATCGGATAGCAATTTCGGTACTGGCTGAACCATGATTAGTCGGAGCGACTATCTTCCGCACATAAAACTTAGTGCCGCGCTGCTGCATCATTAACCTAGCCGTACCTGAAGTTAATTTCGCAATGAATACCGGTTTGCACATTAGCGGCGCTAAGTCCCCTTAATGCGCGGCGCGGAACGGCCTGTGGAATGTGCCGGCAGAGGCGGCCGCAAAACCCCGCCCGCTCGTTTGCCGGGGTAGTCTGCTGCATGCGGGCCAAGTTGGGAGCGCTCGTAACGGCAGCTTCCGCGTCTCTCGCAATCAGGCGAAAGTCCGATCTAGAGTGAGACCAGCAAGTGCTGCCTGTAATTTCTTCACACGGAAATAGCCACAAAAAGTTCTAGTGCCAAAAGAGAGACGAAGAACAATACAGTCGATCTGAAAGAAATTTGTTCGATTTCAAAATGTTATACTCTACATCAACATCTACACCCATTCTCTGAAAATACCTGTAAACCGTTCTGAGCCGTGCATGGCTCGCGGTCGTGCTATCTCTTATTTTACATCCTGTTTTTTTTCGTGTTGCCACCTCGTTATGTTAGTTTCAATTTCTGTTGTCACTGAGTTGCTGCTTTGTCTGCCCGTCAGCGGCAGCAGCAGCGCCTATCGATATAGCCCTCACGTGTTATATTAGGTGCACTGCTATTATTTCCCTGTTGTCGTCTGTAGTGAAGTCATTTGGAACCTGTCAGGAGTTCAGTTCGGACCTGCCAGTCGTGGAGTTGAAACGAGGCACTAGTTCAGTCGGGTTGGAGCAGCAGTGAGGCCTGGATGTCCATGGTTTGCCCGACCGTTGCCGGCACGCACTACTTGAGCCGGGGACGGTCTTCGTTGATCGTCGGTGGGTCGTCCTAATGGACGACGTGAATTGGCTCGCCGATCGCCTATAGGTTGGCTGTGTGTGTATCGACTCCCGATTTGTCTTCGTGATTGCACAGCCACTGCTGAGTGTCGTTCAAGTCTTCATGCAAGTGTTTGTCAAAGTGTGTGTGTAGTTGGTGTCATTTCCACTGACAACTTGTTTTATATTTTGTCGGCGTACTGACAGTGAGTCGGTCGGTTGGAGCGGATCAGCAAGCGACGCGAGACGCTGCGTTTCGGAGCGTGTGGGGACTGGCTGTTCCAAGTGCTACGAGGTTCGTGTCTCACCGACCCAGGACATGAAAGTTGAGTGGTGATTTAATTACCGAAGCCACGTCTGTTCACATTGTCCCCTTGGTTGGGGGTTCGCTGTTGGCGGTATCCCTGGGAGCAACAGCGAATGTTCGAGTTGGTGAAGATTTAGCCGCCATGTGGTGGAATGAACTATATTTGTCGGTTTGAAATTCAGGTGCACCAGCGGAATTTTTTGCTTGTGGCCGTTAGTGTTCGGGTTACCTGCCCTGGTCGCTGACGTAAATTCAGGCAGTGTCCTTTCCTCACCTGTTGTCGCTGTCCAACATGGTGTGTGGTTTTTGACAGCTTAACGTACTTTTGGTTGTAGGCGGCTATGTCTGTAACGTTTTGGCTTTGGAATTCTCGTATACTGGTCGGTGGTTAGCAAGTCGCCTTGTCGGTGGGTCCCTGACTGTCTCTTGGTCTGCTGCCGGCGGATCGAGTATAGTTCGGCCGACTTCTTGTCTCACCTAAGCGAACGTTAAGATTTCAAGGGCAGACCGAGGCCCTGGAAACTTCTGAGCGCCGTTGCCTATACGCCTTTCTTATTGCCGTTTAATTGTGTATTTTTAATGGCTCATAGCAGATGGTTGGAATTTGTATGCTTGTAATTGTGTTTTTAAAATTAAAGGCCTTCAGCCCTTTTAACAGTAAATTTCTCTAAATTGGGCAAGTCTTACAATGTCTGAAGATAAAGCTTGGGCCTTCTGCCTGTTGAAAATTTATTGTATTGTTCTAAAGCATCGGCCTTCAGCCACGTTTTAAAGATCCTGCTTACCAAGTATTACCGTTTGGAAGATAAAGCTGCGGGCTTTCTGCCTGTTGAAAATTTATTGTAGTTGTATTGCTCTTAAAATTTTGGATTCTTACTTATCAAATCTTACATCACTTGGGCTTAAATACTACTTAATGTTAAAGGCTTTAGGCCTTCTGCCTTGGAAATCGATTGCAGTTTTTTTTTAAACAATGACCTTCAGCCGTTTTGGAGTAAGGTTTCTTCTTGGTCATAAAGCTTGGAACTTCTGCCTATTGAACGGTTATTTTAAATTTATCGACCTTCAGCCGCTTTTAAAAACTTAATCTATCTGACTAGTCAAGTCTTACATCGCTTGGCCTTAAATACTATCTAAGGTTAAGGCGTAGAGCCTTCTGTCTCAAACTATAACAGTTGTATTTAATTCATGGGCCTTCAGCTGTTTTAGAATTAAAGACGTTTCCTGTCGATAGTCAAGCTTAGAAGTTGCGCTGTAATGTTTGAACAACATAAATTAAGTGTTATGTTTGGAGTGTAACTGACAGCCGCTCATTCTGGCCCACTTCCACAATTTCTACTACTTGTCCTGCCCTGCGGGTTTACCAGGGCGTCTCACGTTTAGCAGAGGATACTTCCCATTGTACCTATTATTACTGCTTTTCCGCTTTCCAAACACGTATGGAGTGCGGGAAGAATGACGTTTAAGCGCCTCTATGATTAATCTAACCATGTTCTCGCGAACCTTAGGAGCCGTACGTCTGGGGTTATAGTATATTAATTTATTTTATTTGTAGCCGGTTCTCACAGCTTTGTCACCAGGCTTTCTTTGGACAGTTTGCGCCTATCTTCTAGTGTCTGCTAGTTTAGTTTCTTCAGCAGAACCGTGATACTCTTCCATGGTCATAAAATTTTCTCGGGCGTCCAGCCGTTAAAAATCCACAGGCTCTCGACCGTGTTCTCCTCGGCCTTTGCCAAATGGTGACTGTCGAATGATTGCAGCTGCCATCCTTATATAGCCATGCTGTCTTGAGTGACGTCACTGGTGCTCGCTCCAAAGCCATATATGGTCATGCTTTCGTTGCGCGCTTGCCGCACTCGCTTGAACTTTTCCCAGGGTGGATTCTAAGCTGTGCCTAGCCGCAGGCCACCGTCTTTATTGAGGGTTCTCTCAGAAATTTTTAACTCGATCGCTTCTTTTGACACTGTCACAAAAATTAGTAGTCCGCGGGATAACAAATGTCTCGGCAAATGCAATACGGTGTCCGTTTTCTAAAGCATGCTTCGCCACCGCTGATTTCTCAGGACACCGTAGGCGAAAACATCTCTCGTATTCCACATGCCGCTGTTCAGGAGTACGTACAGTCCGATGTAGAACTGTCCACACCCACAGGGTGTTTCGTATACTCCTGGCATTCTGAGTCCAACAGGGTTCATTACCTGTCAAATTTTAGCCGGTGCCCTTAAAACCATATAGATTTAATGGTTATTTAGAAACTGGCTTATCTTTACTGTTAATGAGCCACAGAACGGCAAGAACACAAGCTTCTTCGTGTCCTCCTCGGAGGTCTTCTGCTTACATTTCTTCGGCAGGATGGCATCCGAAACCTGGCGGTTGAAGTAGCCCTTTTCTTTGAAGATCTTTCAGTAAGTGGCTCACTTCCTTCGGAAGGATTTCAGCGTCCAAATCGGCTTCCGCTCGATCCACCATTGTCCTCAGAACAGAACGTTTCTGCGAAGGGTGTTGATAGCTCGTAGCATGCAGATATCGGTCTGTGTGGTTGGGTTACCGTTAAATACTGTGGCTGAGACACCCATTTTATTTCCGGCGGACGAAAACTCGGACGAGGCACCGTCTGTCTCTATTTCCATCGTGAATCTGATGCTGCTGATGTGGTTCAAACAAATCAGTTGCAATTCGTGCGGTTCTACTTTGTATGCATTCCATGTTGTGGCTCACTGAAACTTTGAGCATAAGATATTGCGTTTGTGAACAGAACAGTTCTCCATTTTTGAACTTTTAACAAGTTGCCACTATTTGCACCATTTTGAAATCTTATCAAGATTCGATTGAGGGTAGCCACACGGTCTGAGGCGTCTTGTCACGGTCCGCGCGGCTCCCCCCGTCGGAGGTTCGAACCCTCCCTCGGGCGTGGGGGTGTGTGTCGTCCTTGGCGTAAATTAGTTTAAAGGGACCGATGACCTCAGCAGTTTGTTCCTATAAGCCCTCGCCACAACTTTCCAATTTTATTTTAGGACTGACTATTTTTGAAGTTGTCTGGGTAGTACTTCATTAGGGATAACCGCAACATATGCAAAAAATTCTGAGATTACTGTTAACATTATCTGCAATGTCATTAATATACAACATGACAGCAAGGGTTCCAACACACTTTTCTGGGGCACACCTGAAGCTATTTCTACATGTGTCGATGACCGTCCAAGATGACGATTCTGCTTCATCCCTACCAACAAATCCTCACTCGAGTGACGCGTTTCGCCTGGTAGCTCTTACGCTCGCACTTTCGACAGTAAACGCAGGTGTGCTACTTTCTCAAATGCTTTTTGAAAATCAAGAAGTACTAGATCTACGTTAATGACCTTATCAAAAATGGTTCAAATGGCTCTGAGCACTATGGGACTTAACTGTTGAGGTCATCAGTCGCCTAGAGCTTAGAACTACTTAAACCTAACTAACCTAAGGACATCACACACATCCATGCCCGAGGCAGGATTCGAACCTGCGACTGTAGCGGTCTCGCGGTTCCAGGCTGTAGCGCCTAGAACCGCAAGGCCACTTCGGCCGGCTGAGTGACCTTATCCCTGGGTTTCATGAGGTCATGTGAGAAAAGTATGTGTTGGGTTTCATATGACTCACCTTTTAGGAAATCAGGCCGGTTGTCTTGGAGATGTTGCCCGAGATACTTTATTAGACTTGTATTCAGAGAATAAGACCCTACGACAAATTAATGTCTTGTGTACTGGACTGTAGTAATGTGGATAATTTCTGCTATCCCTCTTATAAGCGTATGATCTTCCAGCTAATGTGTGCGGTTTTTTATTCAAGGAAAATACGGTAGCTTATAGTTGAGAGAGAGGCTGCAATCAGTCGCAAACTGAATCTGATAGACTGTTCTTCGGGCCATGGACCTTGCTCCGTTCCAGTGAGTTCAGCTGTTTCTCAACACAACTAAACCATCATCCCTACCGCTCGTCTTTTCTGTGATGCGAAAACGAAATTGGGTATATTTCTAGATTTTCTTTCGGAAATGAACATTTGAAAACGTTCAGCTTTTCAGCTTTTGCTTTTCTACCCCCGTTTTCAGTCAGTCTCACTTGACTATCTGGACACTAACAACCTTTACATGTGAGCAGACTTTCTCCAGATTTTATAAGAGAGCGTTTAAGACTTAACGAATTGTCCTCTTATCAACCAAACACGTTTCATATCGTCCTCATGTATAACTATAGGCACTCTGAACGAATTTTATCTTATGAATCGAAACTAGAGATTTACCTTGTTGCCATTAGTAAGATGTTAACTCATGTTGTTGCTGGTCGTGGTCTCTCTAGCGCAGCACGCTCGCTCGGTCGTTAATCACACAATTTGCGGCGAATCAACAACGAGAGAACGTTGTGTGTAATATACTAACAATCGTCTGGTGTGGTTTTAGTCTCGAATACGGTCGCAATCTAACAAATACAGTCGCAGTGCTCACTGCAGTGAAAATTGTTATCGCGTGACATTTTGACCGACACTACCGCCTTTAGCCAGGAGAAAGCAGACTTAAGAATTAACGAAACAGTTATTATATTTTAGTGTTACAAACATAAGTTATAGAAAGACGTGAATGATCGTGAAATAAATGTAAAAACACTGACTGAGTGACATACGCCACAAGTTATTAATGAAGAAACATTTTAGAATATGTGCATAACTGCAGCTTATACCGCTGAAATCAAGATAATATAAACATATACGTCAAGCATGACAAACATATATGTGTTGTCTGTTCTTATTACAAAAGGCACTTCTCTCGTCACGTAAGAATTTTGTATGAAGTCTAATCATCCGCACATTCTCGCACGTCTCTCTAGACTTTCCAGTGCACGAATGTTTTTGCAAATGTAACTGTTTTTGCTTCAAAAGTGAATGTATTGAAGAATTTTACCTTCTGTAGCTCAGATGTGGCACAATACTGGAACTGGTTTCTCTGTGTTGTAAAACAGTTATCTTGTTTGTGACGTTACCATGACTGTTGACTGTGTGGCTTTCTGTTCAGCTACAATTGCGTGGCTTACGTGCTGTGTTAAATAATGCAGGTATTGCATTCCATATGAGTATTCTACCTTCCAAATTCGCTAACTTGACTGGAAGTGTAGTGAACTAAACTTCACGTTGCTAAATGGATATACGGCATCTTTCTGCAGGAGGTCAGGTCTTCTGCTGCTACTAGCCATTCAACATTCTGCAATAAATATTTGTCGATTGCAAGAGAATCTTAAATAAACTGTTTGATGTACTGTTTCATGTGTCGCAGAGTCCTCAGGAAGCAAACGAAAGACAAAGATAGTGTTATCATTTAGTTATTGTCTATTATTATGGAGCTACATACCCTACCCATTGTAAAAACTATGTTAAAATTCACTGTACTACACGCACTCATCCGATATTGTATTCAGAATGTTGCTTGCTGGCCGCTTGGAGCGCTGCTGTAGTGGAGTAGTACGAAAATTAGCAGGGATGTGGCGGTATGTGTTAGCCTGTGGTACAGTACTGCACCTGGTATAACTTAAAGATGTACGGATGTCACAATGTACATTGGCCTCCAGTGTCATCTAATCACACGATACGTTTTCATGTTTTTAGTTTTGTGAAAGTCCCTCTACTCCCATCAACTATGGGTGAACTGCGGTGCCATATAGAAAGGTCAGTGCAGGTAGAAGTATGGGAAGAGTTGCACTCTTGTCTAGATGTTTCTTGTGCGTCCGATGAAGAGGACACTGAACATGTTTGGAATATAAATTAACAGTTTGATCCTAAGCATAATTCTAAAAACCACTAGAAGTTTTTATGTGCTGAACGGTTACCTTACCCGTTGTTATCCTCTTCTCTCTCTCTCTCTCTCTCTCTCTCTCTCTTTCTCTCTCTCTCCCTCTATCTATCTATCATTGTTAGAGCGTGCCTGTTGCGTGTGTGCCAAGACATCTCATATACATGCGCTTACCCGCCTGGTTCAATGCTTGGAAGGATTCATTGAAAGGGAACCGGCCAGAAGTTAGTATCTGATTGATTAGGTGAATACCATATTAAGATTTCGCAACGGATGACGCGGGGGAAGGCTCAAGCAATCAAGTGGACAAGTGACAAATTAGCACGCTCTAACATGATCTATATTCTCTATATTGTTAACTTTCATTCCTGCCAGATTATTTTGACTTCAATTTAGTACTAACATTGTCATCTACACAGGATGGTAGTGTTATGATCAGTCACTGAATCCATTAAATTAATTCAGATGACATTTTTATTATTTACCCAGAAGCTTTACAAATGTTATAACCATTTTTTTACTCGTTACTTAAGTGATTTCATGACTGCAACTAACAAAACAATTCTATCGTATCTAGCACTGAAGGTGTTCATACTATCAGAAATCTATTCAACACACTCTCGTACTGAAGGTGCTTATTCATCCGAAAGCTGGTCTCGTTTATAATATAGTGCACTGGTAAAGGGGAGGGATCTACGTTGCTGCACCTGTAGTCCGCCTGCTTGGGCAGTGATTGAAATACGCTTCCCATGTTGTTACTTGGACCAAATCGTTACGAATTAATGAACTGTGCCTCGGTTCCTCAATGGTCACTCTCTTCATTACTTTTCAGCACCGTTTCGTTAGACAAAATTACAGCGAAGATTCTTGGTGGGAAAATGGGGGAAACAAAGCAGACGTAAACATCTCTCGTATACACAAAAAACAATTTCTTTAAAAATAAAACAGCCTATAAAATTTGGCACACGCAAATTAACAATGTACAGCACACGCAAGCATCCTCACCTCAACTATTTTCAAGTACGAAGTGGTAGCTCGCTAGCGCTGCAATTCGACACCACGTGGGTGATCGACATCAACGGATATATTTGTTTTTGGTACTCATGCCACTGTTCATTTTTGTTTTCAATCTATACAATTATTCACACGCACAACCTATTATTTACCAATTAGTTAGGGCGTGGAGTCCCGTATAGGTTGCTGCTTGCAAATGGAGGTAGTCATGAATCAAAAGATCCGTGCACAAAATTTATGAATTTTCCAAAAAATTACGTCACACGCTTACAGTCGCAAGTAACACAGAACACACGCATATCCTAGCAGGTTTCACACGGAATCATCGTCTAAATATCTCATCGGCAGTTACAACCACGTGTTAAGCTCAATAGGCGGGGTGATGCCCCATGTTACTTTAGCTGCACCCGTAAGAAATTTAAAATTGCAAAACGCTACTCCTAAAAGTGGAACTACATGATTTTAGATACTTCTGCTGCTCCCGTGTGATGAAGGCACTAACTGCATTACTACAAATGGATACCGTGAGTCCCCATGCTCACCTCTGGAAAAGAAATCCAAACTGAAAATTTTAATTTTACATGTAAAACTTCTCAAAATAATAAATGGTCGTAACGACTTGCTAACTACTTCCATCCTGAAAAATGGCGGATTAATTATAATATAATAAATTACACCTCATCCCACAAAGAATTTGTCGGCAAAGACGGAGATCCGCTCAGTTCAACAGCTTCCCCCAGTGTGGCCCTGTCATGGTGGCCCTCCTCCGTCCTGAAGGGGAGGGAAACCTGTTATCAACCCGGAACTACCCCTCACCAACAGATGCATCATCGCTGCGTTTACCCCAAATTTATGTTGGCACTAACCAATCTATAGAGTGACCACATCTATGTCCTGCCACTACCAGCAGACGAACTCTTAATACAAACTCAAAGTTAATTAACCCAAGGCAGCGTAGAGTGATTAAGGAAAGGAAGTGCATTTATGTAAATATGAATTGAATAAACAGATAGTCCATTTCTTTACTACAGTTATAACATTTCTTAAATTTGGAAAAAAGGTAAAAGTATCTCAAACATCTATAGAATTCAGTATGATACGACGGAAGAAACTAATTACAATGAGATGGAACAAACAGTTCCCTCTCATCGCATGCATGCGAAAGACGTACCCTTTTAAATTAGGATGGTTCATTTGAAAACTAAAACTCTGTAGCTCTAAACGATTGTTACAGTTTTTTCGTCTTCATCTCCATTCACGTAGAAGGTATAGGATTACGAAATCTACTTGAAACATTTTTACTTTCATTTTGAAGTCAAAGAAAGTTGTAGATTGTGACATGTGATTAGAGAGCAAGCTCGAATACTTCGGCGAGAATAAAAACCGATGTTGATACTAGCGACGTTTTAATTTCTAGTCCTTGCGCGAGCAGTGGAAATAAAGTAAATCAAGTATGATTTCATCTGCAGCAATATTCGGACAACTCTCCGTGCACTACACGTTTGCGCACCACCCTTCGTCTCCTCCTGAATTGCTGTGGCCACAGCTTCCACTGACGTTGAATCAATTCGTTTCCTCCCTTTTTCAGGTTTCACACCAAAAGAACCCGTCTTTTCAAATTTTCGAATCATTTTCTTCAGACACACGGCAGTCATCGGACCAACGCCGTTTTTAAACCCTTCAGTGCCCGGAACTTCTGCAGAGCGACGTGTGCACAGCCATCATTCTCATAATACAACTTTACAAGCAGAGCGCGATGCTGCATTGAGACAATCATGGCGTACGTCGCAGACACGAAAGGAGGAAAGGGCGTGTAACTGACTTGTTTATACCAACTTCAATGGGTCGCGCGCATGAGAGGTGCTTCCAGTTACGTGTTCTGACACGTACAGCGCCATCTATTGATCAATTTTCACACTATTTTTTTTCTTCAGAGATATGTTTCCTCCCGTCTCCGATAATATTCCGCTGAAATTTGACGTCATTCTGGCCAGTGGTGTTATTTCTACATCGTTTTGAAAGTTTAACTATAATTATAATCATCCTATAGATTAACAAACACGAAGAAAGCTTTCTCTAGTGAGAGAACTTTACTGGAATGAGATATTGATACAGAACTGAGGTACGAAGGAGTACAAGGGCATATGAATGTGAAACGTGGACCGTCGGAGAACGGAAGAAGAAGAAGAAGAAGAAGAAGAAGAAGAAGAAGAAGAAGGAGAAGAAAGTGGGTTCACATGAAATGTGATACCACAGGTGAATATTAAGAATTAAATGGAAAAATGAAGTACGAAATGTAGAAAGTAGCAGACGAGGAAAGTGATTTGTGGAAGATTCTTACCCGAAGAAGGGATAGGTTGGTGGGAAACTAATTAATGCAGTCGAGTAGTAGCTAACATAGTTTTGGAAAGAGCAGTAGAAAGGAAAACGTAGCAGGACCTGACAGGGAATATACAAAACAGATTACAGTGGATGGTGTGTTTAGGAGTCACATGCAGATGGAAAGGTCAGCACAAGATCGGAAAGGATAGAGCTCAGCCTCAAACCAGTAGAATTAATGACGATGATCAGGCAACTTGTTTAACTGTAACTAAACTCTTTCGTCTATTTCACTCTGGTAGTTTAAAGACCATTATATTTCGGAAGGCAACGATTTGTCCTTCCACAACCACTGTTACAATGGTGTTTTTCTTTATTCAGAAGACCTGTTTCTTGCTGCAGCAGAAATTGCATCTTTGTACGATCGAATCAGTAATACTTCTCAAATAAAAATGAACAGTGTCTCCCTCCTTTCAGAAACCGTTTTCGCAAAATACTCAATTACTGAGTGGAAGAGTGCATCTACATCTAAAAATATTTCGCAAGCCACAGCAAATTGCTGGAGGGGGGTACTTTGTTTTATCTCTGGGCATCCAGAGCCTCTGAATTTCAATAGTCTTCTTCCTTCCAAGGATTCTCATCAAAGCTCACATAGAACATTCATATCACCCTCGTACTTACCTAGCCCTTTGGAGACAAATCTAGCAGCACTCCTGTGAAATCGTCAGTGTCGTCCTTAATTCCAAACTCTCGCGCAGTGCACAAGAACATGTCAGCGTTCTCTGCGTGGTCCCGTATTTAGATGCAGTCCCAATGAAACGTATTCACTTATTCGGTGTTTCTTGCAGCTGACATGTGTTCATTTAATTTCATGTCGGTTCACAATGATTCCTCTAGGTATTTAATCGACTGAATGAATCAAGCTGCATAACGTTGACACTATATTCATACAATCCAATAATTTTTCTTCGACCTATACGCATGTACTTAAATTTAGATTTAAAGCAAACTGTCGTTCAAATCCCCAGTAGAAATGCTCTCCCAGCAGTCTAATTCCAAAATTCAAACTATGACCAGACTTTCCCTTATATAACGTCATCAACAAACAATATGAGGTAGAGGCCGACCCTATCCAGGAGGCTACACAGAACAGGCCTCACCTTACTTTTTCTACCTAGCCGTCTCTTATCAACGAGTGCAGTCAGAAACCTGTCAAGATGCTTTGTTTTAATATGCTATATTAAATTAACCCATTGGCTTACTAATATTTTTCTCCATAGTTAACATTATATTTGCTATTTAAATTTGCGAAATTCAACATATTTTGTCTTATGCAGTCTTCACAAACTTACATAATTTTTTGACAGAAATTCTTTATAAATCTGTCCTTACTAAGCAATGAAGTGACAAGGAGTGAAGATAATACTGTTTTGGAAATTTTGTTGGTGTGGTATAACCGGAAAAATACAGGAATGTGGAACATAACCAGACATTTCTCACACTCATAGCATGTATCACATTTCATCTT
This sequence comes from Schistocerca americana, assembly GCF_021461395.2. Taxonomy (NCBI): domain Eukaryota; kingdom Metazoa; phylum Arthropoda; class Insecta; order Orthoptera; family Acrididae; genus Schistocerca; species Schistocerca americana. The sequence continues at coordinate 674,770,911 of NC_060122.1, forward strand.
TCTTGCTTTGCAAAACTACACAATTTCTGTAGGGTATTTTGTTGATGGGATTGAGGGGGAAGCTTCATCGTGAGGCCACGCCTTGCACTCTTGTATAGTTATCCTGTAGCGGGTGCCCACTCTTTCCTGGTACGTTCAGGCTGTGGTTCAGAACTAGATACAGGACAACGTCCAGTGTTGGATCCATCTACCTTTGGAATAGTGTTAGGAAGTGGATCCACCGGCATTACACAGGGCTATTGCTGGGATTGGATCCACCAGCTTTAGGTCAGCTGCACCACATCCGAGGTAGCGTCCAGAGGCGGATTCACAAGCATTTGGTCTGAGGGAGGGAGGGAGCGTCTGGAGCCCCTTACAGGAAACAGTATTGGACGTTCTTTTCCATACAACTGTCCATATATCCAGCGTTCATTCTGTCTGGGGCCCCTTACAGGAAACAGACACATGCATGAACACAAAATACTACAACTGGGCTTAGTGTTTATAATAGAATAAAGCCAGTTACTTTTACATTATTATTATTTACATCTGTTACATGCTTACATACATCGTGGCTCTAATAAAACGTGATCTAGCAGACACTTTGTAGATTTCTTCTACGTTGGAAGGGAGAGATCGAATCACTATTGGGTGCAAGAGATAACTGGCAGGGTAGGCAATAAGAACACAAATATTCTTGTACATTTATAACTGAATATGGAAAACATGTAAAAAATTGGGGAAGTATGGTTGATGAGTGAATGAAGAATCTTGATGCTGATAATTGTATTGTAGTTGCTTTTCTCTTAGACACTGCCCGCGTATGGAGAAATGAATCGGATCCGTAATGGCTATAAAGATATGCAGAAGTTACAGCTCAGCTTCCTTAGACAGATAGATCATCTCTTTGTATGATTACAATCAGACCTTAACATTTCCTTCGAAAAATACTGCCAAGATTAAAAAAAAATGATTTTAGTGCTAAAATGTGGAAATGACTGACAGTACCATTATTTATCATCACGCAGGGTTTCCCCTGCATTAAGAAGATGCCATTTTATTCCTCACAAACTACTATCGAAACAACATCTGGGTCTGTATCATCTGGTAACAAGTGCTATACCGTGTGAGGATTGCACTCCAGAAGCACTATGTATACTGCACTATGCTGACAGTGCTGTATCGTGGTGTACTGCATGGGAGAATATATGATTCTGTTACATAACAATTATAATTACTTGCCCACACTGATTTATGGACATGGTTATAAAAGGCATTATACAGTGGGAGTAATTGGTATTTGTGCCAAAGGCTACATGACTTTAACGTAAGTACTTGATATAGGAGAATGATGACACGAAAAATGTGTACTTTGATACTGGAAATACAAAATATTCGAGAGACAAGGTGTCAATTTGAAACTACCATATTTATTTACACATGAGCAATACAGTGGTATCAAGAGGCACATACTAGGGAAAACTGGGAAGGGGGCGGAGCAACCCATTTCGAGGAAATATAAAAAACCTTTCGCTATGTCGTATAAAGTGGAGTTGGCAAGTGTTAAAATGGACTATTGCAACAGCTCCCCATTCTTTATCTTTTATATTTTGATATAATGCGAGAGTTTTGTAAAGATTTTTAACAACATGGAGATGTGTCACTACCGAACATCAAGCCGCAACTTCCATAATTATTAAAAAGAAGTAAAGGGGAACGGTACATAATGTACAGTGTAAAATCCTCCATTAAAAGTTGACTGACGTGTGAACATAACGCAACTCTTAGGGTACTCTACTATAAAGGGGGGCTGAGAGTGTAGCGTAGACGACATTTGTTGAAACAGATGACACAGATATTACAAATAAGCGCTGTATTATGACTGAGAAACACATTTTTTTCTCAATTCAGAATCTCATTAAACTGATGTACCGTGCGTCGAAGTTGTATATTGGAACAAACAGGACTTAAAGGAACGAATGTGATGAGTAGGTGTAGGCCATTCATTAGTAAAGGTTTCAAGTATAAAGGATATACGATACTTGGCACTACTGTCGTGATGCAGTGTGTCTGCTGGGGTTATAGGAACATACGAAAATTGTCTGCTGTAGAAATACAACCTGCTGACAACTAAGACCCAAAAATGCTATAAAGTGTTAGCTGTCTCTCTATAGTTTCAATTATTTGATGTGGACATCAGTTACACTAGCTTATATAGTAGGTGTACTGGTCTAGAATAATTTTATAGAAATATTTGTACATTAATAAATGTACAATCCTAACTTCCAATAAGTGGACGTCTTTATTTTTAGTATGGTCAAAAAATTAACATTTGTTATTTGTACCGAAGTCTAAATTATCCATATTATTTTGTGAAACTAATAATCTTAGTTCCACTTAAAATGATATCGAAGTCTTCTACACGTTATAGTGACCCTCCATTAATATTTTGTCGACGTCACCCGTTTCTTTATTATTTTTTAAAATCTTTTTACTTCGTTCCTTCAGTAGAGTTGCCAAGGAGGGATATACTGTTCACTTGTAACATCTCATATTCTAAAGACACTGGAGTGATACTTTAATACATACCTATAAATTTCCTTTCTAAGTATGTGTTTCGGTATGTAAAGTAACGCTTATGCATATAAAAACACATGCAAGTTGCTTGTCGTTGCTGGTGGATCAACTCCCGCATTCTCTTCCTGACTCACGGGTATCCAAGATACAGCATACACAAAAAAAACGTAAATATGTGTGCGTGCAATTTCAAAGCAGGAGAAACATATTTTTTCTCAGTATTAGACGTTCTTTTCGATACAGCCGTCCATATATCCAGCGTTCATTCTGCGTGGAGGGGGATCCAGTTAAACAGTAGACGAAATCACTAAGGCTCAGTTCACGTGGTAATGTGTCGCAAGACGTCTGGAAAGGACTTTGGGTGGGCGTGGAGACACTACAAATCGCTGACGTCTTGTGTGTATTAGACATACTGGAGAAGAACCGTTATTGGATGCATCACAGTGTTTAATACGCAGAAATATCATTTTCACCACACAGGATACAGATGAGTAAAGTTTTGTTCTCCTTAGTCTGGATTATTTTGGTGCTGATGGAGTGGTGTGGGATCCTTACCAGATAGGAGTGACGGAGTACATCGAAAAAGTTCAAAGAAAGGCAACACGTTTTGTATTATCGCGAAATGTGGGAGAGAGTGTCACAGAAACGATGCAGGATTTGGCCTGGAAATCATTTAAAGAAAGGCGTTTTTCGTTGCGACGGAATCTTCTCACGAAATTCCAATCACCAACTTTCTCCTCCGAATGCGAAAATATTTTATTGACACCGACCTACATAGGGAGCAACGATCACCACGATAAAATAAGGGAAATCAGAGCTCGTACGGAAAAATATAGGTGTTCACTCTTTCCACGCGCTATACAAGATTTGAATAATAGAGAATTGTAAAGGTGGTTCGATGAACCCTCTGCAGGTTTTTGCAGGGGGAGGATGGGGAGCTTGATTGTTACTGACCTAGAGAGGGAAAGGGGTCGGAGGGTAGACCATCCTCTGGGGTACAACTGGCCACAACTGATCGACAGGCGCTGATGGTGGCCTTACCTTACATGTAGTACATGCCGCCAGGATTGTAACATGGGCAAGAGATGCTCTCTGTATCACAAACAGCGGCGCCAGTCGTTCTTCGGCCGATAAGAGATGGAGACTTCCACGGCAGTGCACTAACTCAGTTCGCGTAGTTGACGCAGAAGCCGCAGCTCGTGGCCACTGGCAGGATAGCAGAAATGACGAGCGGCGGCGGAGTGTTGGGCATCGAGTCCTGGGCATTCGGCAGTGTTCCCTGGACCACAGCAGTGGCGGTGGCAGCTGTGGTCGCTGGTGTGCGAGCGCTGTGTCTCCTCCTCTGGACATTCCTTTCCTACAGTATCGGCAATTGCTTACAGTGATGTCTGTGTCTGTGGAATGTTTTACTATTCTACTAGGGACAGTTTTGTAGCGACGTCACACGTTAATAATGCAGGATATGCATTTTGTTGCATTGTGGAAGTTGTTTAGTATATATTTTAGAATGGAAGCGTGACTGGTAAAATTACAACATAAAGCAATGGGAGGCGGGATTTGGTCGATTTCTTCCCCTACTGGCGTTTTCTTGTTCATCCTTTCACTACACTGAACAGAACATGAAAGACGATCAGATTTAAAGTAAGAAGAAGTGGAGGTTACGGTTGGGGGAGGGACAGTGGTGAGCCAGTATCTTACTGGCCCAAAGGGTGTGGCCTCGTTATCTTGGCTAGAACCGTGTCAGGGGGTGGGTGACCTAAGGGCAAGGACTGTTCCTAGAAGTCTTATCTGTGACCTTGAGACAAGATCGTTATCTGTGCCCATTGTCCCACTGATACGCACTTGACCTGTTGAGAGGAAATCCCCTATTAAAGCAAAATGAATTGTATACAAAAAACATTTACTGCCTAGACCACAATTTACATTAAACAATTAAACAATCTTTAGATCGTTGAGATCACAAATGCAGGTACACATGCAATTAACAGTATCAATAATGAACAGCATGCAAAAAAACAACTATTCGTTTTTAAAAACTACCAGATTAAGACAATACTGATATTAAAAGCACCATAAAGGGCGAAACAGGCCATAACATATAATCCCGTGAGACGCAGGTAAAACAGAGGGAGAGTGGGTTAGTTACATAAGAAAAATTGCAACAGTCATCCACTATATGCATTTTTAAAACAGTTGTTACAATGCAAAAGTTTTATGCAACAGCATAAAGACTTACAAACTCTTCAAATGTCCAAATGTGTGTGAAATCTTATGGGACTTAACTGCTAGGTTCATCTGTCCCTGAGCTTACACATTACTTAACCTAAATTATCCTAAAGACAAACACACGCACCCATGCCCGAGGGAGGACTCGAACCTCCGCCGGGACCAGCCGCACAGTCCATGACTGCAGCGCCTTAGACCGCTCGGTACAAACTGTTCGACATCCTGGTTGACAAGAGAGTAATCCACCATAGCACGTAAAATAGCCATTGTTACATTATATGGACTAATTGTTGACACAAATAAAACGAAACTTGCCCAGGCAGAGTGGAAACTCGCCCGCATACTAAGAACAACTGTACTGATTATGTCAGGCTCAACAAGGAATGTCCTTTTTCGCTAGTCCTTTTCCGAGCTCATATCCCGTTGTGATTCAACTGTATCATTATTAAACAATAAATCTTCCGCACCCACATACTGACTTTAAACGAAAGAGAGGTCAATAACCAATAGAATGTAAACAAATAGCGCCTGCTTGTACTTCGCGTCTTTGTACACCCTTTGGATTGACGCTATCAGAGAATAGGCACGTTAGTCCATACGTAAATCGAATGCTTCCTTACTAATGGGCAGTATAATAACTAACTGCTAAATACACTTTAAATATACGCATAGAATACGTTTTATATTCACCTACCTCAATGATCTGGAAGCCACTTTATGCTGTGTGGCGGAGAATACTTGGTGTACCTTGTCACTTATCCCACTTTCTGGTTCCAACCGCGGATTGTGCGCCGGAAGAAACGATTGTTGGTAAGCCACCGTAAGGATACAAGTCTTTCTAATTGTATTTTCATGGTTTTTCCTCAAAAAATACGTAGAAGGAGGCATTATAGGTTGAAACGTTCAGAAACGTTCGCTTTAGGTGTTTTTGCAGTCAAGCACAACGGGATACACAGTGCCTCTCTTCAGCTGTTGGATAAGAATCACCACCATTCTTTCGCTCCTACTAGAGAAACATGTGACGAAACACACTGCTTTTCTTCGATCTCCCTCCAATGAATCTCAGTTTTGTATCTACCTTCCTTGCGACTGGATAGTTGTGGTCGCTTTAAATCGCCTAGTGTGCATATTTTCAGACCGAGTGTTCTCGTATGTTTATAAGTAATACCTTACGTTTGTTTATGTTGAGGGCCGTCTGTCAACTCCTCCGCAAAGCGTTCACCTTATGGAGCTCTTTCTGCATTTTGCTGCAATTTTCTAGAGTTGCGACATATGTGTACAAATCAGCATCATCTAAGAAAAGCGTCAGGGGGTTTCTTACATTATACACTATGTAATTTTTATGTGTTGCGAACAGTAATGGTCATGTAACACTTCCTAAAGGTACTTACTTCTGAGAATTTCCCTCCGTTATGGATGGCATGTGTTCTGTTTGCTAAGAATTCTTCAGTTCAGTCAGAAAGCTGGTCTGATATTCCGAATTTCTACGTTGTTCATTAGGCGAGAGTGTTGAACCCCTTTTGCAAGCCGTTGAAAATGAATTCCGATATCTTCTACTCTCTGGGTCTCGTAGAAGAACCGAGCGAGCTGGTTATTACACGATGGTTGTTTCGGTAATCGATTTTTATTTCTACAAAGGAGATTTTCTGCTTCCAACAAATTTATAATACGTAAGCATGTTCTAGTATGACGTTAGTGATAAGGCTTTATAGTCGCATTTTTGGTGCATGTTTGGCGACTCTTGTAGGAAACGGGAATGACATGCAAATCATTAGGAATACTTCGCTTTCTCCACCTATCTATGGCACATTGCGGAAAAGGAATTCATCAGGGCAACACAACGGTATACACATATTACGTGCGCGTTTGATGGATCTGTCATTAGGTAGATATAATTAAAATATCCTATAAAATTAATTGGAATGCCTTTCATATTAGGCGAACAGTAGTAACAACATTCTCCTTCAAATACTGTGTGACATCTCGTTTGTGATCGCGATTATACGCATGCGCTTGCTTTTAATATTTACATGAACTTCATTCAGTATTTACATGAACTTCGTATAGAGACTGATTTGTGCAAACTGATGTAAAGCACTTAATTGTCGCCCGCATCTCGTGGTCGTGCGGTAGCGTTCTCGCTTCCCACGCCCGGGTTCCCGGGTTCGATTCCCGGCGGGGTCAGGGATTTTCTCTGCCTCGTGATGGCTGGGTGTTGTGTGCTGTCCTTAGGTTAGTTAGGTTTAAGTAGTTCTAAGTTCTAGGGGACTGATGACCATAGATGTTAAGTCCCATAGTGCTCAGAGCCATTTTGCACTTAATTGTCGCAGCATAATTAGCAGCTAATTCGCAGTGCATGTATCGCATTGACGAGTGCAATTTAATGTATCTGTAACTGCTTTGGTGGCAGAATGAGACACAAATGGACACGCTTGGAGAGCTACATCAAAATAGACCCCGCACCGGAGACCACAAGAACAATATCGTTGGTTGACGGAGAGTTGAGAAAGTTGCACATACGTGCTGTGCTCTTCCTTCATTAGGTTATCATGATGTTGCAAGTATCCTATGACTGGCGCCGCCTCTTGCTTCCCATATTCCACTTCCTCTGGTCATGCCAGTCCCGCTCTTGTGGTCGTGTTATCCATCGCGTCCCGAATCTCCCTACCCCAGCGCCTCCTAGGTCGCCCATGCTTTCTTCTTTCCACTGGCGTCCACTGCCACACTTTCTTGCCATAGGCTATGGTTCATTTTTTCTAGATGTCCATCCCATTTTAGAAGTTTCGTCTCTGTGGTGTCTATTATTGATTTATGGACATCTATAGCTCTTCTAATGTTAGTGTTTGGTACATGGCCCAGCTTGGAGATGACACAACTTCCCCTCCAGAACCCCACCTCTAGTCCAAGCAATTTGTTTCTCCAACGTTTGTTTACTACCCATGTTTCTGCACCGTAAGTAGCAATGTTTTCAACAACTGAGCGATATGTCATCTGATAGGTTCTCTTTGTTTGTTAGTTATTCAGTTGTCGTGCTACCCTCTTGCACTGCCTATTTTATATTTCATTTTCACATTCTTCGTTTCATGATATCATAGCCCCCAAGATACTTAAAAAGATTTACATCCCCTGATCTTCCTTGTTCCAACCTCTATTTCCCTTAAGGTATTGTCGTCAGCCTTCAGATATTCGATTTTTATCACGCTAACTGCAAGACCCATTTTTAATGTTCCTCTCTACAAACTTGCTTGCAGCCACCTTCATTGTTTTAAAATCTGTGCCCATGTCCATGATGCACTTTAATTTCTTTTTAAATTTGAGGTAAGGTATTCTCACAACTTAATACTCTGCTTCCTTTCCCTGTGAGCCATTGACCACTCAGTTTCTCACATTATGTCCCACATATTGTCCTAGTATAATGGAACGGTTATTTACATAACTCTCTGGTGCAGCGCTTCACAGGATTAGCGCCTCGCTCCCGGGCTCTCCGTGTTTTGTTTTCGGAATGCCACTCGGCGCGTTTGTGGAACGCAGTTACCGTTAGCCGTAACCACATTCGTTTTCGATATCACAGTTCGCTCGTCATAATTAACATGCTTCATTTGCGGCCTGCGGTTTGGAATGTTTTCGACATTCACTTGGCATTCGAGCGCCGATACATTAAGCTAAAAATTTCTAGAGACAATGATGGTATTTATGTCAGAAAACTGTGCACCGCAGCGCGGTATGCACTTGTATTCGTGGCTAAGCTGCTGCTTCGTTGTTTGTGTTAATAGTGGGCACATCGACTGTGGTATGACAGCGCTGCAGAGCGAACTGTAAATAAACGTGCGATGGCCTTTAGGAGAGTGTGGCGATCGTTATTCAAACAGTTTTACTCACGTCGCCCGAAATGTTTGTCCCCTTGCCATATTATCATTTTTCTTAATTTTACATGCCGGAACGCACTTCAACCATGCAAATTCACTCCCAACCCACGTCCCAGCCATAAGAAATCATAAGTAGATATTTTTGAGAAGTTGTGATGGTAGTTAATAGTGAGAAATATTTTTTTAATAAAATATTGTTCTGAAATTCAGGTTTTGAAAACATAATTTCTTCTAAAAAAACCAATACAAACATAATACTTAACATAAATAGCTGCCGCCGTCTTTCCTCGTAGCAATACCACTTTAGTCCCTATTTCAGCTCAATACATACCGGCAGTAGTCGGTAGTCTTCTTGACTACGATGTAATGTTCTCAACTGCTGCCGATCACCACGTTAAGACTGCCGAATTGTAGATGCTCGATGAATGTGTATCTACTATTAGTTACTAAAGCGTTTGAGCCGGTCGTTTTAGCCGAGCGGTTCTAGGCGTTTCAGTCTTGATCCGCGCGACCGCTACCGTCGCAGGTTCGAATCCTGCCTCGGGCATGGGTGTGGGTTATGTACTTAGGTTAGTTAGGTTTAAGTAGTTCTAAGTTCTAGGGGACTGATGACTTAGGATGTTAAGTCGCATAATGATCAGAGACATTTAAACCATTTGAACTAAAGCGTTTAGCGATGACTTGAGAAGAAGTTCGTGGCCCATCCGGGTCACGTACAATTCATACTACCTGAAGAGTTGGGAAAAAAGGAACATGATGTGACTGAAACACGGAGTTAATGTTTTGTAAATATTTTAAATGTCATGTGTCTTCTAATCACTGAGTTGCCTTAAAGTGGGACTGGCTTATGTTCACATACATTACTTCAAATAATCAACACATCTAAACACGCTCTCGCCCGCTGGCATAGTACCTCGCCCCACGCCCCTGCCCACCGCATCACGTTGGTCACCCATTTTCACGTTCACTGTAGGCCGCTCAGAGGCTAACTATAGTTGCGTTGCGATGTAATACACGTATACTGTTTTAAATCTTCGGTGTCGATTAGTTCTGGAGAGCTCAAAAAATATCCCCTTGGAGGTGCGGAAATATCGTTCCGGTGCATCCCGGTCGAAATAAGAGGGCTGGAACTTTAATAGTGGCAAATATTTATTTACAGCTCGTTCAAAATAGATACGTGTTTCAAAGTTTTACTGACCTTCAAAGTAGTCAGCATCGTGTATGACCCGTTGCCAGCAATGTGGAAGTCGTGGGATACTCGTAGAGTGCCAGTTGTGTTGACAGTTCGAGAGGCGCGGACTGTTGCCCGACGAATTTGTAGCAGTTCTGGAGTGAATGCCGTGAAGTGCTTCCTTCAGTTTAGAAATCGAGTTGAACTCACGAGGGCTTAATTCAGGGGAGTGCAGTAGGTGGTATAGCACTTAGCAGCCCCATCAGTCAAACAAATTAGTAACAGCATGTGAAAGGTAAGCGCTAAGGTCTGATCAGGGTAGCTCCAGAATATAGTCGGTAGTTGCCAACCGCAAGGTGGAACGAGTATAATATCTTTGAGTAGGAGGTTCTTTGATGGTTAAGAGAGCCGGGCGCATGCAGTAAAAAACCGAGGAGTCGCAGCTAAGTGCCTGGAGGAAGCAGACGTGTGGTGACAGCTGTAAGCTAGGTCGCGCTCGCTGCTCCAGACCAAACCTTAGCACGTAAATGAGAGAAGATATATAATGATTTCAAATTGTTATTTAGTTAGGATTTGTCTATCCAAGATTTGACGCAGTAAGCGTTTTGTAAGATTTTTGTAAGAGCGATTCGTGTTACGAAAATGTTTGAAAAAAAATGGCTCTGACCACTATGGGACTCAACTGCTGAGGTCATTAGTCCCCTAGAACTTAGAACTAGTTAAACCTAACTAACCTAAGGACATCACAAATATCCATGCCCGAGGCAGGATTCGAACCTGCGACCGTAGCGGTCATGCGGTTCCAGACTGCAGCGCCTTTAACCGCACGGCCACTTCGGCCGGCGAAAATGTTTGAAATAGTAGGTTTTGTGTATGGCTTAAAATTTTAAGAATATAAATATTGAGATCAGCATTGTCTTTAAATCTAACAGCCTGAATCATAATTCAGATCGTTTGCTTAAACTGAATATGAAAATGAGTAGTAGAGTAAAGTTACCCACCAATGAAAGAACCAAGGAAATATCAGGGCCAAAAGTTAATTTTCCAGTACCATCTTAATGTCATTGCACAAACGGCATTATTGTCTTAAATTTTATTTCTGAGTCAAATACATGTTGCATTTCTGGCAAAATGGAGGAGTGCAAGAAACAAGTTCACAGACGCAGTCAGATGCGGGTTCTTAGCACATACCTTTCACATGGACTGTACATGCTTGAGCATTGTCCTGCAAAATGCTGATCAGGTCCTACAGAAAGTGTCATCACTTCTGTGTCTATGCTGTTCATTTTTCGAACACAACCTACGACATAAATATACACTGTGTATGTTTCACGTTGGTTTCTCTCTTCTGAGGGGTAGGGGATGACTGTTTGAGACAATGATTTTCACCCTTCATTGTTACGTGACACTCAGATATTTCAAGTAGAGTCAAGTTAGTACGATTAACTGAGTTGATCCATAATATAAATTTTTTACGTGATAATAATATTTAATTGAGTACAATTCACTTCAGCTGTAGTACAGAGAAGTGTACAATGTTACCTGGGGGCGTTAAAATGTAGTTGAATAATTAAAATACAAATGGTCACCTGCAACCTTAATAACAAGACAGATAGTTAAAACACATAAGTATTAATAACACAGTTGAATACAATTAAATAATTGGCTTTTAAATAAGACCAATGGACAGAAGACAATGTTATGAGACAGTCCTGAGGTAGGTGTTAGGCAGCTTATGTATTTATGGGAACGTAGTTCTCCTCATCTACGGTTTATTTGTATATGTAGCATTAGTTGTTACAGTATCGCCTGTAAATATTTTTTACTTGAACTAGTAGGTTGGTAGGCATTTTTATCCATACGCGGAGTCAAAACAAATCTATTGTTCAGTTAGAAGACTTGCTGAGTATGGGCAAGCATTTTGTAGAATGGGAAGACTACAACAATCCTAACCACATCAAGGAAATCTAATCCCAGTAATTTTATTTATTACAGCAACGCAAAAAGCTGAAGAAGCTTTATTAGTCAAGACCAAACTAATCCTTCGTTGCAAAGGTGTTCGGCATCTCACAACAGCTTGTGTATGGGACCGGCTTCAGAAGAAAAATGGAGACTATAGAGAACAATGCACGAAGCGATCGGCCCAGAAAGAAATCACCCATAAAGAATATAGGATCAACGGAATGCAATCAATGGCTGAGCCCAAAAAATCAGCCTGGGAAATACGTGATTATCTGTAGGTAAAACATGGGGTAAAGATCCATGTTTCAATAGTTAAATGTCGCGTTGCAGCTATAGATCTGAATGACAGGCAACCTTCTCGAAAACATATGAGAAGTGCAAAAAATAGGAAGGCCAGACTAGAGTTTGCTAAGTAGTAGCGCCATGGACCAGTTAGAAATGGTGAGAAATTCTATGGAGTGATGAAAACATGTTTAATCTCTTCTCCTCAAAAGGGGTACAGTACGTTTGACGGCCGAAAAACATAAAGAACGGCAGGAAGTACCAAGTATCCACCAAGACATGGTGTGGGGCTGTTTTTCGCGACGTGGTGTACGTCTTCTCGTCGAAATGGGTAATGCGTATTCTTAAGTATGGTGAAATATTAACAGACCATATGATACTTCACCGAAAACGAAAGATGCAATTACAAATTGACAAGAACCCGAACCACGCTTCTGGTCATTTGAAGATAGTTCCGAGACAGCAGAAAGTAAAGATATTCGAACTGCCAAGCCAAAGTCCAAACTGAAACCCCATAGAACATCTCTGAGGCAAGCTGGGTAGACGTTTTCACCAACAAAACTGCACCAATACTGTGGCTTTCTGCATAGAATTGTGTAAGGAATTGAAGAAGTATCCTCAAGCGCTATTAGCCAAACTCGTGTATTCGATGCCATCCAGGTGTCCTGCAGTAATACATGCAAAGGGCTATGCAATCAAGTAGTAAGCCAAGAACATCATGGGTCAAGACTTCGTTATTATTTTCGTGTTTTTGGATGTAACAAAATATTTTAGATCCTATGTAATTTGGTCATCTGCTTTTTATTATTGATGCTAAAATTGGAAATGTGTAAGAAAAGAAAGTACACAGTATATATATTTCGTAATTAAGGTCTTTCATTTAAAATTTTTCTTAAAAAAATTGTCTTACGATTTTATTACCTCCACAAAATACTTTTGAGCGATACTGTATATGTAAATTAATCTTGGCTGACATGTATGAGTTTTAGCTACTGCTGCTGCTCGGCTTTCTTGGGAATTTACTTTCATTATTCTGTAGAGGTGGTACACGGCATCGTGTCTCCAGTATCGTGTAGTGTGTGTGTGGTGAGAGGGGGAGGGGAGGGGGGGGGGGGTAGGAAAGGCGTGGGACGACTATTTCCGGAAACTTAAGTATACGTTTCACGTTGTGTTCGCTTTCCAATTCTCATCCTGTCTTGGAAATTCCCGCCGTTGAACGGATCTGAGATCATCGTTTTGAGCACCTTCATAGCAGTCTCTCTAATACTTTCCCCTAATCTTTTGTCGATCTACTTTTATTCGTCCTCTCAACGTGTCTGTATCAAAGAAGCAAATTCTGAATTGTTTGCGCTTGTACACCTATTCTCATTTACGGTGGGTTTTCGCTCATGATCCTCATGTACATAACTTTGATTCTGCTTCAGATGTCCATTTCCAGTAAAAGTAATCTTTTTCGTTGCCTCTTGGTCAGCACACAAGTCTATTGACACGCTCAGCGGATGTCTTAGATAATACCCTGTGCTGCGCAGAGGAGAAGTCAGTGTACTATGTCCCATTTTGCTATTTAGCCACCTGTGCTCTTAAAGTCGGTGGAAGAGTCGCCGTTGACATTTTTGGCGGATTACGTAAAACAAGTGTGCTGCACAAGTGCTTCTACGTCAGTAGTAATCCAATCGGAATACTGCATCGTTACTTATTTCTTACAGGGCATGATAATTTCTCCCTCAGAATACTTTTTCATACACTTTTTCATTACAGCAGAAAACGCAGGAGTTTGGCAAAAAGATGATACATTTTTTTTCTTTTTTTTTTTTTTTTGGGAAATGTTACTGGAATCTACCTCGGATAGTGGTAGAGATACAGTTAATGGTCTGGAGGGTGTTTTAACAATATAGCTGAGCAATAACTGATCAGATATAATCATTGACGTGGTAAAGAGCGTTGTACCTCTGGGAAACGTTAGAAACATAATATATAAATAATCACTCAATTTCGCTTTCATGCTTTTAATGCTGGCTGAGCTGCAGTCAGTAACAGTGAAACGGTGTTTGCGTCGCATATTGATTGATAGTCTTTCGTGACGAGGTCATGACGCAGTCTAGATCTCGTTATTTCTGGAGTTGTAAACACACCGGTTCTGACTCGCTGTCCAAATGATCGAATACGCACTGCGCTCTGTTAGCGGTATCGAGGGGCGTGGGTGGCGCCGACGTTTCGACTGCTATCTCAGCGGAGGGCGATCAGGAGCGCGCGTCCAAACACACCACACTGCCCTGCCCGCCGTCCAATAAAGTCTGCCCGCGGCCTGATTGGTTTCTACGCGCGCGCCTTGTTAGGCGCTGACAGCCGGGCGCTCCATTGTAGATGGATTATGCAAATCCGCGCAGAGCGGCCAGCGGCGGCCTGTGTAACCGTGTTTGGACGCCCGGCCCTCGACGCCAGCGCCGTCCTAATATCTGGCCATTCGTCACACCGCTGTGCTGCCGTCGTACAGAGGACGGAAATTATCAGCTGATCCTGCAGGGCGGCGGGGTCGATAAAACTGACGGAATGAATAATCCGCACCGGCACCGACATCTCCATCTGCGACAGCGTCGACGCGTTACAATCTGCAGGTGCGTGCTCACGTCATTTCACAGAAGTCCCGTAAACGACCGAATTCAGTCCAACCCCAGAAGCCGATTTTTCTTGTTTCCATTGGTCCATTTCCAACAATTCGTTGTTCCAAGAAATAAATAATTATTTGCGTGGCACCACGGCTAACTGTGATGTTCTGTTAAACTGAAAAATAGGTTTCAGTAATATGTGATAAACGTACTGACGTAACGCTGTAGAACATTGCAGTTATATTGCGAAATTCGACATGATTTATTGTGCCGCATTTTTATTTCGCCATATTGTAGCAGTTAGCGTTAAAAAAAGATTGCGATAGATACCACGAAAATTTAATATACAGGGTCGTCCACTGATCGTGACTGGGCCAAATATCTCACAAAGTAAGCGTCAAACGAAAAAACTACAAACAACGAAACTTGTCTAGCTTGAAGGGGGGAAACCAGATGGCGCTATGGTTGGCCCGCTAAATGGCGCTGCCATAGGTCAAACGGATATCAACTGCGTTTTTTTACATACTCTTGTAGTACGTAAAGAAATATGAATGTGTTAGTTGGACCACTTTTTTCGCTTTGTGATAGATGGCGCTATAATAGTCACAAACATTTGGCTCACAATTTTAGAGGAACAGTTGGTAACAGGTAGGTGTTTTAAATTAAAATACAGAACGTAGGTACGTTTGAACATTTTATTTCGGTTGTTCCAATGTGATACATGTACCTTTGTGAACTTATCATTTCTGAGAACGCATGCTGTTACAGCGTGATTACCAATAAATACCACATTAAAGCAATAAATGCTCAAAATGGTGTCCGTCAACCTCAGTACATTTGGCAATACGTAGAACGACATTGTTCTCAACAGCAAAGTGGTCCAACTAAAACATTCATATTTCTTTACGTAATACACGATTATGTAATAAAAATGGGGTTTAGTACTTAAAAAAACGCAGTTGATATCCGTTTGACCTATGACAGCGCAATCTAGCGGGCCAACCATAGCACCATCTGGTTTCCCCTTCAAGTTTCGTTCTTTGTAGCTTTTCGTTTGATGTTTATTTCGTGAGATATTTGGCCCGGTCACTATCAATGGGCCACCCTGTATACATGAGATGTATTTCTAGTTGCGAATACGAATAAGTATTAGCTCTTTATGGGAATCATTGTTCGTATTCGTAACGTCGAATACATCTGACGTATTTCATTACGGCTGTAGTCGCATGAATGTCCACAGGACAGCTGCATCGTTCTCCTCAAAATAATAGGCATGCAGTATCGTATTTATCCACCGTTACCGGCCAGCGACTTTTAATCAAAATGTCCTGCCCTGTACGCCAACTACAGAATGTGTGTACGAGTACAGAAAAGACGGACGACATATGGAAATTTGGGTCTGGGCGTCACTCGCGCATGGATAGCCAAAGCGGTTAAGGAGGGACGTTGATGAAATTGATCAAAAGTGTCAACTTTCGATTTGTTTTTTATTTGTTTGTACAACTCATGGACAATAAGTTCCCAAAGTTTCAACGTTGAAATCGCTTCCGAAGTGCCTGAAAATTAATTAAAAGTGTGACGCGGCCTCCCTGCCACGCCCACGTTTTGAAGCAGCACTTCAATACCATCTCAGTGAACAACGATTCTGTGTATTACTTTCAACCAAGCACGTGCGGGATACATCTAGAAGGCCGTGATACATACTCTTTGGTTTTATAGATCATCTTTGGCCGATCCTGCAATTCTCAAAAACTGTGTTCATGGTAAAACCAAAAATCGAAATGAGTCTCTAAATTCACCCATATGGAAACGATGCCCTAAAAACACATTTGCATCTGCTACAGTTGTCAGAATTGAGACTTATGTTGTAGTTATTGTATTTAATGATGGGAAAGTCCGGAAGATGAAGGTATTAGAAGGAATGGGCTTCAAGATAGGAAATTTTACTCAAGACATCCTGAGAAAAATAGATTTACAGAGCGGTTCTGCAGCTGAAAAGTCAGTTGAAGACCTGGTAAAGCAAAGAAGACCGACAACAAGAAACCAGAAGAGAAGCCTTGAAGGGAAAGACGACCCGAAGGACAAATGTGGTGCCTTCTGAAGAAGTGACATAAGAAAAAAAGTTAGGTCGAACTTTAAATTGCATTTCCTGAAAAGTTTGTTTTTAAAAGTTTATGTACCTTTTCCTCAGATTCTATGAATGCTATAATTATGAAATTTTGTACACATGTTTCTGTAAAACTAATAAACGTTGTCTCAAGAGAAACTTTTGAAATTCTGATTGCAAGCTGAGATATGGGGCAAAGTGTTTGGAATTTTGCATGAATTTAAAACTGTACTCGTGGAATTATAATTAAAAAATTACGAAAATTTTCCTATTTGACCTATTGCGAAAGCCTCGTGAGAGTAGCTTACAACATATAAAGAGATGAAACAGAGAAATTTTTGTAGGAATCTCTTGAATACTTTCTGAGAAAAAGGAACATACATTATTTTTTGAAAAAAAACTTCAACTTTCATTAAAAAAAGTTGAATATATATAATCAAAGGATTTTATGTGTAAGTGTGTTACTTTCATGTAAAACGTGGTATAAAATGTCATTGTCATATCTCCAAAACTGTGGATTTGGTGCATTTTTGAAATAGTGTGTATTTTTCATAAACGTACCCGCTTAAGGCGACCGGCGGCATAAAGCGGGAAATCTTAGTGTGGCACAAATTTTCATTGTTGCCTTCCCTTATAACGTTGATGGTTGTTCGTATTCGTAATTACGATTACATTTTATGTATTTCATAACGCCTGCAGTTGCCGCAGAGCGTCTTCCTTTGGACATGCATGCATGCCCGAACGAACATCGCATCGTTTTTCTTAACAACACAGGTACGAAAATATGGTATCGTATTTAATATGATGTGATTTGTCTCACAAAAAGAAAAAGGAAACAACTGACCGATTACAGGGCTCTATACTCGGGCATGTTGTTAAAGAGCCCCTTATCACAGCCAGATGGCAACAGGAACAATTTCAAATATTGGTGGTATGGTTTTGAGTTATAATTCACTGATAAGCCAAAACATTATGACCATTGCCCACAGCGACGCTGGATTCCACCTGGTGACGTTGCGAGCGCGTGACGAGAAGCAGACGTATGTAAAGCGGAGCAGATGCTCACGGGGGATCGCTCTAGAGAAGATGTGGTGCTGCAAATGGGGAAATCGACTGAGATGAGCAACTCTGACAGAGGGTCGTCTCCACAATGTCATCGAGGTGAACAGCGGCTCGGAGCCTGAAGGCGCCACGTACGTAGGCTGGTGGGAGCAGCATTATAGTATGGAAGACATTCTCCTGCGATTGTATGGCACCTGTAGTAGTAATCGAACTCATGCTTACAGCTGCCAGTCATCTGCATCCCTTCATGCTTGGTGTCTTTCCCGACGGCGATGTCATCTTCCAGCAGCATAATTGTCCGTGTCTCAGAGCCAGAACCGTGGTTTGAGGAGTATTCTACTGAACTCATGTTGATATCTAGGCGACCAAATTCACCTCATGTAAATCCTATGCAGCGCATCTGGGTCGCTATCGGGTGCCATCACTGCGTACATAAATCAGCGGCCCGTTATTTATGCGTATTACAAGACATGAGCGTAGACATGTCCAAAAACCTGCCAATAAACTGTCGGACCCTGTTACGCTGAATAAGTTGTACATTCTTTACCGAAGACAGACAAACTAGCTGAAAAGCAGGTGGTCATAGTGTTTTGGCTCGTCAGAATGTACATACAAAGGGAATCGATGAAGATGGCATGCTACTGAAAATGACTCTGAAATCGTGGCACGGTTCCACCCTTCCCCAAGCATTCCGCTTTTGTTCGTATTTTCGTTCCTTTTTCTGAGATGCGCGAAAGAATCCGCCACTAGTATTTAATATTGGCTATCGATAACATCTGACATTGGTCATCTTTCTTTTGATGCATAGTTATCTTTGGTTTGTGATGGTGCTAGTAGTACAGCTTGTGTGTGTGTGTGTGTGTGTGTGTGTGTGTGTGTGTGTGTGTGTGTGCGTGCGAGCGCATATTGTCTCTCTGGATATGTCGCTTTTTTAAATTGTTATTTCTTAATTTATTGGTCTGCGGCCCTGCCCACTCGTCGCTTATAGGGTGCCTATATCATGCTGCGTTCTCGGAATGCTATACAACAATTCAAGCAAATCAGATTACTAGTTTTTTCTACAAAACAGAAGATTGACAATACTTAACTTTGAATTTACAACGGTTCCGCAAACGATGGGCAACATGCAAACAATCATAGTCCTTTGCTGTGTAGATGGTTTACGTGAGCAACTGATATGGATCACATCTCACTGCTATCGTAGTGCTCTCTGCTAGTACTGTGCTAATACTGTCGGGCCGAGGCTCGCGCCACGGATCTTCAGTGGGGGTGGACTTCAACCCGTGCGTGTATGGAGTGTCCAGGCTTGCGGCTTCTCCTCCCGAGTCTGAGTTGGTGAGAGATAAGGACGTCGTGGTGTGTTTGTCTTCTGGGCGATCCGTAAGTGGAGGTCGTCACTGGCTAGCCGATCGGGTCGACTAGCAGGTCTGGCCTTTGGGTTGACGCTCGGAAGTGAATTTTCCTCCCAAGCGCCCGTATTTTCGGATTGTGCGAAACTTATGTCTTCTGTCTCGCAAAAACGTTCGCGCAGTCGTTGTACTCCGGCCACCTGGTATGCAACAGCCGAAGGGAGGTTGCGGTCCACGTGGACTGCAAGCCAGAGGGCTCCATTTTGCAGGGTCTGCAGCTTCTGGACGTGATCGTCAGCAGCATTGCCCCATACCACCGCGGTATACTCAAGCACAGGGCGGAGCAGCGCCTTGAAGAGAGTAGCCTCGAGGTGAGGAGGGAGCGATGAGCTCGGGTTGAGGAGGGGATACAGAAGACTGAGTCTTCCTGAAGCCTTTCGTCTGACATCCGCGACATGTTGGCGCCACGTAAGACGACGGCCGAGCGTAACGCCCAGGTATCGTGGGTGTCGCTCCATGGAGCAGCACTGCCGGCGATTGTCGGTGGTCGGAGGTCCAAGGGCACGCGACGGCGGGTAACAATGAGGGCTTGGATCTTCGCTGCATTAAAGCGGAGACGTCACCAGACCGCCCAACGGACGAGATGGTCGCATGCGTGCTGGAGCCTCTGCTGCAGAAGATGGGGCGAAGACAGCAGTATCATCCGCGTACAGAGCCAGCTGTACGCGGTCAGTCTTCGGAGTATCCGCGTTGAACAGGGTGTAGAGGATCGGCCCGAGGACCGACCCCTGTGGCACGCCTGCCTGGATGCGGCGGTCTGTGGACGTCCCAGTCTGGGCCCGCACGTGGAACGTCCGATCTGCCAGGTAACTGCGGATGGGGCGAACATGTGGCACGGGGAGCCCCTGCACTAAGAGCTAGTACAGGAGTCCCTCGTGCCACACGCTGTCGAACGCCTTCGAGACATCCAACAAAATGGCTCCGAAGTATTCGTGGCGATCCATAGCATCGAAGTCTTCTTCAACGAGACGAAGTAATTGCTGTTCCGGCGGCCGAGCCTGGCACGAGCTGCGCTTATATCCACTTCGGCTAGAGGGCGCTGCTGTCGTGGTGCGGTCCTCGCCAGCGGGCTACTGGATGACGTCGTCTCGCAGCCTTCTTCGCTCTTGCGGTCTTCGTCTTCGTGCCGGCGCTTGTCAACACGCCTGAACATTCGGCTTTCGGAACGTACACATACAGCCATCCCAACACTGGAAATATTATACTACAGCTTGTTTTGAAAGTTCAGTATAAACAATAGTTTAAGTCTTACCTTGGTACGAAGTTACATAGGTTGGACAAAGGACAGACTCTGGCAGGAAACAAATGTTACATCCACGTATACTGAAGCGAGAAAACAAGATGAAAGTATAACACAGGATACATAGACGTGGTGCTATAAAAAAATCCTACTGGTAACACAATACGAAATGATAAGACGCCGTTGTACTGACTTGGAATATTCCCAGTTCAATATTAATGACTACGTATCTAAATCAGCAATAAAATGTTCTTTTGTATCGCCTGTAATAACTGTTTCAAAAGTTGCGGATAGAGAATTGAATAACTGTGGAGAAGAGCCATCTAGACAGAATATGAGAACAGTATAGAAGAACCAGATTTGGACATTACAGCCATATGTATAGATACGCCGGTATTTAGACAAGTGCACATGGAAGGTACATAGTGATATACATCTATAGGGTGAGCTTTCCATATCCAGCTGTGTGGCACGTGGTAATATAGTCGGTTAATTGTGCTTCGGTATTCCCCAGGCGTTCTAAGTACCAGAAGCAGTAGATCAGCAGCGCAGGGAGGTATATCGGTATTTTGACACTGTTGACGAACTCGTAGAGGATTTCATGCGTTACTACATCGTTGGATGCTAACAATGTTAGGACGCTGCTTGGGAACTGATGACCAAGAGCTCGAAGATGGTTCCAAGTACGTTTGTGTATACGTGTTGCGAGAAGACTATGGGAGTGGATGATTTCGATCTTCTTCTACTCCGCAAAAAACATATAGAGGTGGCGCTTAGGCTTAAAATATAGGTGTGTTTGTTATACTTCCAGTGATTAAATTTCAGCCGTACTATAACTGTCGCAAAGCTCATCGATGTTTGCATCTCATTATACCATGCCATTCTTAATGGAATTAGTGCGTACAAACAGCATTTGATTTTAGATCGCTTCGATCATTTGTCTTGCAAGTCCGCTTTCTGAGCATGGGTGTCATATCTGTGAGAGGGTTGACTGCTCTGTTAAAACATCTGATTGTTCATTGTCCACAGCTCGTGGTTCTGCGGTAGCTTTCTCGTTTCTTTGTTCAGTCTTACGGAGAAAGATGTGGACGACGCAGAGTCCTCATCTACATCTACATCTACAGTTGCATCTACATGGTTACTCTGCAACTCACACTTAAGTGCCTGGCAGAAGGTTCGTCAAACCACTTTCATCCAACTTCTCCACCATTCCACTCTCGAATGGCGCGTGGGAAAAAGGAACACCTAAATCTTTCCGTTCGAGCTCTGATTTCTCTTATTTTATTATGATGATCATTTCTCCCTACGTAGGTGGGTGTCAGCAAAATATTCTCACATTCGGAAGAGAAAGTTGGTGATTGAAATTTCGTAAATAGATCTCGCCACAAAGAAAACGCCTTTGTTTCAGTGACTCCCTCCCCAACTCGCGTATCATACTAATGACACTCTCACCTCTGTTGCGGGATAACACTAAACGAGCTGCCCTTCTTAGGACTTTTTCGATGTCCTCCGTCAATCCTACCTGGTAAGGATCCCATACCGCGCAGAAATATTCCAGCAGAGAACGGTCAATTGTAATGTAGGCTGTCTCTTTAGTGGGTTTATCGCATCTTTTAAGTGTTCTGCCAACAAAGCGCAGTCTTTGTTTCACCTTTCCCTTAATATTATTTATGTGGTCTTTCCAATTTAAGTTGATCGTAATTGTACTCCTAGGTATTGAGTCGAATTGACAGCCCTTAGATTTCTGCGATCTATCGCATACCCAAAATTTTTCGGATTTCTTTTAGTACCCATGTGGATGACCTCGCACTTTTCTTTTTATTTAGTGACAATTGCCACTTTTCGCACCATTCAGAAATTCTCTCTAGAACATTTTGTAATTGGAATTGAGCGTCTGATGATTTTACTTGACGGTAACTCATCTGCAAACAATCTAAGGGGGCTGCTCAAATTATCACCTAGATCATTTATGCAAATCAGGAACAGCATAGGGTCTGTGACACTAGCTTGTGGAACGCCAGATATCACCTCTGTTCAACTCGATGATTTACCGTCTATCATTACGAACTGTGACCTATCTGAGAGGAAATCACGAATCCAGTCACACAACTGAGACGATATTCCATATGCACGTATTATGGAAAAGTTTAAACTCTTCTCCGATGCCTAAGCATTTACCACTTGTTGATTTAATAACTTATGTCAAACAGGCTGTTTCTAAACTACCTTGTGATATTACCGGGTTGCAGGCTCTACTGACTCGACAAGAAAGGATTGATAGGAGGACTAACAACCACTTGACGATAAGTTCGTGGTCGCAAGAGACTGTCGAGGGTCTCATCTCTTCTGGCGTCGTCCCTGTAGATTGTACGACCATCCCAAGATTCACAAACAAGAGGTTCCTATTAGTCCTACAGTTAGTAACATTGGTTCTCCGATATACTGTGTAGCAACAAATTTCGCTGTTCTCCTCAGCGTACCAGTAGGTAGGTATGTGAGTACGTAGGTATGTAAGTGACATTTATAAATCAGCGGACATCTTAACGTCGATTACAGGGACTGAGTTTGGATGCCTCTGATATTTAAGTAACTGTAGATGTGATATATATCTCCAGCCGTGTTTCTTTAACTGACTCATAACGGATAATTGAGGTTGACTAAACTGTTGAATTAACTAACCTATTTAGAACAAGTGACTACCAGTTACTTTTTATTAAATGACATGTTCTATGAACAAGAAGATGTAGTAGCGATGGAGAGCTGTTTTTCGCCTATTATTGCCAATCTGTTTGTGGATGGACTTCGAGGAACTTGCTTTGGAATCGGCAGTATTGTATTTTATTGTTTTTTTTTCTTTTTTCAGATACGTAGATGATATTTCTGTTGTTAGACCTAATGGAAAAGAGAATTTCGACAGCTTTTTAGAATATTTGAATTCAGTCCACCCGAATACTCGCTTCACAGTGGAGGTGAAATCAAATGTTCGTATTGCTCTCGGGTGTCTATCCGCTTACAGTCATTTACGAAAAACGACATTTCGACAGCATATCTTCGTAACCAGGAACTTAAGGTGAGCTTTGTTCTCCTATTTATCAGAGTACCGATATCTGAGTTCCTCAAAATGACCAGGGAGAAATTAAGCTCCACACTGACTAACCTCTTCGGATGTTTTCTCACTCTTATATTCTCTCTCTTCACTGGCGACTATTTCAACAAACGGATGGCGTTGACAAGGGGTGCACTCTATCACCGCTTGTGATGAATGTATTTTTGAAGCTTTTCGAAGAGAAAGCACAGCTGAAGCCTACATGCTTTTGAAGATATGTTGATGACACATTTGCGGTATGGCTACTCGGGAATGAAAGGCTGCAGGAGCTCTTCCAACATCTGAACTTTCTGCACCATAGCACCATATTCTCTATGGAACGAAAGAGAATGGTGTGCGAGCCCAGTGGACAGCACCATTGGACACAGTTTCCACTGGAAAGCCTCCCATACTGATTTGTAACTGCATCCCTCCGGCCGCCATCATCCTCCTCACAGGAGAATGTGCTATTTGCTCTGGTCAACACGGACCGTGCAGTATCGGGAGCCTACCAAGGGAGCGCAACGAGTTAGGGACATATTCAAAAAGAACTGATATAGCGGGAGATAAACCGAACTCGCTTTCAGGTAGAAGGGACAGGCCCCAAACACAAGGAAGATTAGACGAGAGTGTATCCGGCATACATCGACAACGTGTTGAGCAGAATCGACAGAACCTTGACCTGTAACATTAACTTTGTTTTACTTCCGACTCTGAAAACACGTGCACCATTAGGTACAATGAAAGATGACTTGGAGTTCCGTCACACGGATGTTCACACTGGTAGCTACCGCATTTCCTGCAAATCCGGTAAGGCCTACATCTGGCCGATTGCGTAGACAGTCGAAGAAAGTTTGCAGGACACAGATAACTGAAGCGATCACTAAAATCAGAGGTTGCGAAAAACTACATAGCTGCAGGGGACTCAGTGAAATATGAACAAACGGTAGTGCTAAGATAGACCTCGTCGTTTTGAAAATGTGTTGTAAAGGAGGCATTTTATAGGAAGAGCTCCGAAAACAGCTGTATCTTGACTATCTTACTAAAATTAGTTCGAGATACAGCTGTTTGCGGAGATCTTGCTACAGAATGTACTACCACGGTTGCGGATGCCCAGACCACAGAGTCATTTGTCTAAAGGGCTCTGTTTAAACACGAGTAACCGATGTCCTGACCAATAACGACAGTGACTTCAGACTCAGTAAAGCACTGGACCAGCGCTCAGTCAACTGAAGTTACAGCTTCGGCAGAGAGTGACATCCACGCCCGAAGAGGGTGGCAGAAGCAGAGAAGTGCCGAAGTATGCGCCCAGCATTCGATGATTGCGTCACCCCACGGATCTACCCAATGGGGAGGGCGATCGGGTGGAGGGGGAAGGTGTCGGGAGCGATAAGAGTGCAAAGGAAGCGGGATGTAGCAAAGATGCACATTCTAGAGATATTACCTTACAATGGCGGCAGTGTACTGAAAAGGCCAGTACGCTAGGTGCTTTGGGCAGTTGTAGGGCTAGGCTGTCAAATGAACACCATTCGCACAATAACAGCTCTTAAAACAAACCACCACTGCGATCATTACGATGCAATACACAAATGCTT
This sequence comes from Schistocerca americana, assembly GCF_021461395.2. NCBI lineage: Eukaryota > Metazoa > Arthropoda > Insecta > Orthoptera > Acrididae > Schistocerca > Schistocerca americana. The sequence continues at coordinate 674,796,078 of NC_060122.1, forward strand.
GCCGAAAGATTCAAAACTGAATTATAAATGCCAGCTGGTATCCAATTCGCTTCCAAACAGTGTGTGGGCAGGACTTAAGCCTGGCACCAGTTCACAGTTCTGGATGCGCTGCTCTACAGAACATTGGCCAGACAGCGTGTAAGAGGTCCGAGCAGATGTAATTTCGATGTATTGCTCATGCGCTGCCTGCGATATGCAAGGTATAAAAAAAACTCTGACCAGAGAGCAGTGTTGACTGCAGTAGGAACCGTGTAGCTGTAGCAGTAAGTTGTTGCTAGTCTGGAGTCTGCTCTGGTCTGGTCTGGTGTATCGTGTTGGCTGGCCCGGTCGCGGTGCAGCGATGCCGGAGCCTGAGTATTATTGTATAAGGTAAAAAGCAGCCGCGCGCATATGTAGTAATGTTATCTCAAGTGCCATGTAAATGTTTCAAAAATCTCGTAATAATAATCTTCGTCATAAAAAGTAACTTTTAACAACCATTCATTTCAATTCAAAGAATTTACTAATTTCTCCCATCCATGATCATCCCGATTATTGCAATAGAAAAATCAGTTGCTTCCTTTCATAAATGACAGATAGGTCGGCCAGCATTGCACAGAGCTGTGCCGGAAAAATTTATTGTAAGAGCAGATATATCTGGCGACTTCATTGAGGTAAGAATTTTTCCTTTTTTTTTCTATTCAGAATGATGTTTCAGGGCCATGGCGCAGCACTGCTGTCGTCCAAAATTTACCAGGTTAAATTCACAGTGAATTATTGAAAAGTCATAAGTGAGCGACAATTTAATTGAGAGGTTAGTTACATTGTTTTATTACCAGGTTACTGAATTTTTTTTAATGGGACGTTATAATGAATGTGAACGACATAATTATAATTTTTACTGGTGAGAGGTTTAGGAATTTTTCTGTTGTGAGGTTTCGGTAAATGTGAATGAATTTTGAGCTTACAAGGGGAGGCCGCCAATTGTGAAATTCAGATTCGATTCATACTGCGCATAATAAAAGCTCATGGCCAGAGGTGTAATGTGGCAAAGCACCAAGATGCACTTCTCAGCCGTTGTCGAGAAAATCGACAGTTAAAAGAAACCGTTGCGGTGAAATACTCTCTACGATTAAACGTTTACTACAGGGTCGTGGCGCAGCGGTAAGCGCTCGGGTTTGTAAACTGAAGGTCGCCGGATCGAATCTCGCACCATGCACTTTTTTTTATTATTAGTTTTTTGTAATTCAAATATATATATACTATTAATGAATTGCTTAAGCATGTTGGTGAAGGCGGATCGCTCTCCAATTGTACCGCCTCCATTTTTCCGTTTTTTTAACAGGGTGTACCAAAGCTCTCCCGTCCGCACTGATTTTCGACGATGTTATAAGTTGCGCTAGGGACCGCATCTACCTTCTTTCAAAGCTGGCAGGCAACTACGCTGTTATGCGGCGGCTCGTTTCGGCCCATTCAACATCTGTCCTTCAAGTGTAACGAGCGAGTAACGGAGTTTATATTTCATACCTGCCACAGCGAATTTGTGTTCGTGGGGTCTCTATTCTAATTCGAACGTTTGACTTACGCTATACGTATTCGTTTCGGAATATCGTTTCTACGTCTTCCGTTAACTATACGTGGTTAACATTATGAAGACAATTAATAACATTTGTGAAATACAACTTTGTTTGCGGAAAACATAATGATGTTCGAAGTCGCCAGTTTTTCCCCGACAAACGACTTTCAACAACTTATTGTATGCATAATTGTTGCAACTGATATATGTTTGGATGGTACGAGATTCGATCCAGCGACCTTCGGATTACAAACCCGAGCGCTTACCTCTGCGCAACGACGCTGTAGCAAACCTTTAATCGTAGAGAGTATTTCACCGCAATGGTTTCTTTTAACTGTCGATTTTCTCGACAACGGCTGAGAAGTGCATCTTGGTGCTTTGCCACATTACACCTCTGGCCATGAGCTTTTATTATGCGCAGTATGAATCGAATCTGAATTTCACAATTGGCTGCCTCCCCTTGTTAGATTAAATCAGAAAGAATTTTGTGGGTAGATTAAATGTAAATGAATTTTGTGGGGAGGTTACACTGTGAAAGAATTTTGTTTTGAGGTTACATTAAATCAGAATCATTACCCATAATATTTATTTTCTTTTGTGGGGAGGTTACAAGCGTAGTCACTTGTACTTGCAGAACATATTAACAGAATACATATAACAAACGCACAATAACTAGTTCACGGAAGTGGGTGGCTCTTCAAAATTTTGCAGAAATATATTTAAAATAAGCTTTCACAATACTAATAACTAATTCAAACCCCCTAAATAAGAATAAGTTAAAGCAACGGGCTTGAATCCGAAGCCAACATCTATTAACTTTTGAATAATAAACAAAAAGCAACAAGTCCTGGAAAAACTGGCATAAGCGTAATAAAGCTAGGCTGAAACTTACAAGAAACACTGATGATGACAAAAGCGTTGTCTAAGAGAATTAAGCGAACGGTACACCATCGACTATGGCAAGTTACGGTACAAAAATTGGACGCACTCACTGCACAAGCTCACAAGGAGAGGACCCCTACTCGTCATCGCCGTATTCGTCCAAATGTATGGTACATGTAGGGCGTGGTGAGATAAGAAATGCTCGAAGTGGAAACTCCAGATGGCCAAGCGTTTAGGAAATAAAAGGAATTTTGATACGGATCTATGACTATGTGCTCCGTATCAATTCTCCCTGTGTCTGTGTGTTTAGGAAGCTGTGTTTGGCTTAGCGATAAGAAATCTGATTCTCATTAATAGGGTCGCAGGTTCGACTCCGCCCGGTGGTAATATTTTTGTGCTCCTTTGGCAATGCGTACACTAGTGATATCACAATTAACCACAACATCATATAGGTTATTTTATTAATTTATATAAGCACAAAAAGTATAGGCATAGGATGAAACCCGAGGCTGCAAACATTTAAAAAGAGTTTGTAGTTAACGTGTACACGGGAACGTATGTATGTAAATCAGTACTTCCATTCTTTTGCAATTGATCTATGACGTGTGCCGGGGTGATATTCATCAAAGAAACAGGGGAAGCAATAATTCTGACCGCATCTTACGCACGTTATAAACGACGCCTTTTTGCAGTGACATGGTTCTTTTAATGTCTCCATAGAAAAACAAACTGGAATGACAAACTGGAAACAGCTTCTTTCATCGCACAGTTCAGCAGCGAACCACGTGTAACGCAGCATATCGCTGAATACGCGCGAGGATAGCTAGTGACGTATGATGGAATGTAGTTTGATGCAAGCTTCTCGGGAAGTGATTTCTTCTTCTTTCTCGGTGAGGCAAGTGCAGTTTTGACATTTTTTATTAGGTTTCTTATTTGACTATAAAAATATACATCGCAGGGTTGCACTAGTGGCGTACATTTGGGGCGAAATACTTCAATACTGAATGTTGGCAATCTACCTTCATCTTGGAACAGTTGGTCGTAATTTACCAAGGAGCACAAAAATATGTGGCGGTGGGCGGAGTCGAACCCGCGACCATTCCAACACGAATTCGTTCTTTTATTGCTGATCCAAACCTCGCTAACTGAACGGATTGTCACTGGAACAATTTATAAGGTGCACATGGTGATAGATCCGTATCAAAAGTCCTTTTATTCCTAAGCGCTTGGCCATCTGATGTTATCACTTGGGGCACTTTCATGTTTCACCACACCCTAAATTTGGACGAATTCGGCGATGACTAATAGGCGTCCTCTGCTTCTGTACCACTCAAAATCTGTGCTTCCCATAAACCCCGATATTCAAATGAATAAACAGCCAATTTTAACCTAGAACAAACAACAATTAATGCCGATCGAAAAACAAGAACAAATTAACGGGTGAAACCAATGTAACACAAACAGTAAATAAACAGCTCTTGTCAAGTCTTTCAGCGCTAATAGCAAACACCAAGCAAGAAACCGATTCAAACCAGTAGGAAGTGACGTTCCGGCAAATAACATTAAACCAGAGTGGACGGTGCGTTAACGTCGGCTCCACGGCACAAGCGCAGAGCAACAGGGAATGTTCTGAAACACAAAGTTCAACTCTTTTTGGCTGAACAGGGCATTTTCTAAATTGTGTCTGGTACACCAGTCTTCCCTTGATAGCGTCCCGCGACTCGACGTTGCCTTCTCTCAGTGTACAGCCACCCACTTCGCCTCCTGTCATGCTCGCACAGTCACTTGCCGGAAATTCGCACTCGATCACTCGCTGCCCTATAGATGCCCACTCCGATTTTCCGCTCCGAATGGACACCACGATCCTGTTACCAATAGGAACCTTGCTTTTTGACTGACAGACAGCGACTCTCTAGTGTGAGCCCCGTAAGGCTACAGATGTCTCCGATGATGTCGTGCACGCCCTCTCAGGCGCCACGCAAGAAGTCGTTGGTGGGTAACAGCGAAAGAGTATAATAACGCGCAATATCGGTAAGAGCCGGGACAGGTGCAGTGGTGTACAGTAATACTGTGTATCGTAAACGATTGAAATCGGCTGGGCACTGAGAGGAATACAAACATAAATTTAAGTACTAGCAAGTCTTTCTTGGAGATATTTCTCTGGAGAGTAGAGAATACTTTAACGGCTATGACTCATATCTAAATAAAACAGTACTAAGCTGGCTCAGTAGGATTTAGGTTTCAGTAATTATGTAAAGGTGAAGAAACTTTCACAAGACAGACCAGCGTCAAGGCTGCATCAAATCAGTCTTCAGAATAGTAAGTAAATAAATAAAAAGTTAAAAATAAAAAAAATTCAGCTTGTCGAATTTTTTGTCATTTGTCCGGGAATGTTGGAATGTGAAAAATCGCGAAAATGTGATTGTCTGCAAAATAATATAGGAACGCTATTGATGCTTCAGTTGTGATGGCATAGTATTTTTAAATATCACCTCTACCCATTGTTTAAGATACAGAAAAAAATACCTAGAAAATGTCGCTGATTTGACGTATTTAGCAGTTGCAGTGACTTATGTGAAATTTTCAACAAATCGAGAAGGCTCTTTGTAGCTTTTTCATATCTGGCGCCTCAGCATCAAATTTATTAGAAGACAATTTCATTTTCCAGCCATCACAGTCAGCTGATTTCGGCTGTTTGTCAAGTGTGTGGAAAACAGCCGAAATCAACTGAGCCTGGTGTGATACAAACGACAGTGATCGTATAAGAGCCAGGATTGAAAACATAATGTTCTCTCAACCTACACGGTGCAACACAATTAAAGGATCACTTTTTCAGAACCCCTTAATTTCCACCATTTGGGACGCTTTAGTTAGAAGTTTGGCTCGAAGTTGCTTGGCGCCCTGTGACGTCACCATGCGCTCGACTGCACTTCAAACAGGAAGATACCGACACATGTGAAAAAAAAGGCCACAACTCAAAAGTACATGTGAAATATGAGGTGGGTTAATGATATCACACTGGCACGACACTTCACCACGGTTCTCCCCGTCGCCACCGTGTGCACGTCACATGCTGGGGAGATCGTCAGAGCCCGTCTTACCCACATTTCACCCGTTGTTTTGACGCCTCTATGATGAAGGTTAGAACTGCGACACACACGGATATCGGACATGCCCTTTCAAAGGAAACATCCCGGCATTTGCTTGCTGCTCATCGCTCTGTGAATTGTCGTTTCCGACCACGATCTGTCTGGAAATCAACGCCTCAGCGAAAGGGGTCTTCCACCCACCCCGGAGGCAGTTTCGTGACGAGCCTGAGCGGCAATTTGCGTGGAAGTTTTTTCCTTGTTCTCCCATAGGAAACCCGTAAGATGTCATCGCTGGGCGTCGTGGTTCTGACCTCCATTGCTGAGGCGTCAAACGAAGAACTGATATGTGGATAAGAGGGACGTGACAACCATCCAGTCTTTTGACATGTGCTTTTTTTTTTTTTTTTTTTTTTTTTTTTTTTTTTTTTTTTTGCATGTGTCGACTCTTTACTGTTTGAAGCGTCACCGAACCCGAGGGTCAGGTCGCAGGGCGCAACTCTTTTGCAGCATTTAGAGGAAGGTTTTAGGCATTTTTGAGCCAAATTTCAAACTCATGTCGGAGTAGGAGACAGTTACGGGACTTCGCAAAGGGAATGGTTTAATTCTGTTGCACAGTGTATTTCAAGCATTGCTCAGTGCTCAGTTATAATAAAAGTGATGTTCGTGAGCCACAACGAACGACAACATTTAAGAAATACGTGCAGTGGCAGTTTGGTTAGCACACTGGCCTCGCGTTTGGGAGAATGACGATTCAGAATCTGCACCCTGCCATCAAGCTCTAGCTTTCCGGTGGATTCCTTAAATTACTCCAGGCAAAAGCCGGGACGGTTCTTTTGAAAGGGCACGGAAGATTTCCGTCCCCATCCATGGAAGGGTCCGAAATTGTGCTCCTTCTCTAATAACCTTAGTCTGGACTGGACGATGAACACTAACCTCCTTTCGTTGATTCCCTCCTTTCTTCCTTCCTTCCTTCCTTGCAGTTAAGACTTGTGATTTTAGGACAATATATCTTTTTTACAATCAACTGTAATTGTTTTATTTACAATCGAGATATGAGACGATGGAGACTTCTTTTGTATTATTTGTGGTGCTTGATATAGGTACCACGCAGCTAGTACCGCATCATATAAGTATTGGTAACAACATATAGAGCACACATATACGATGAAAGGTCATAATGATACTGTGTGTTAACTAAGTGTCAAGAAATACAATTCTTTTACATTACTGAAGGAAAAGGGGCAAAGAATTAGTGCTAAACTTGTTCTAAAGTGACATTGTCACCTTAACTGCTAATTATACGATGACTTTTATAATGCAAAAATTAATAAATAGCCGGCCGGAGTGGCTGAGTGGTTCTAGGCACTACAGTCTGAAACCGCGCGACCGCTACGGTCGCAGGTTCGAATCCTGCCTCGGGCATGGATGTGTGTGTTGTCCTTAGGTTAGTTAGGTTTAAGTAGATCTAAGTTCTAGGGGACTGATGACCTTAGAAGTTAAGTTCCATAGTGCTCATAGCCATTTGAACCATCTGAATTAGGGAACACGTAGATATATAGCGTTATCACTAAATTACAAGTGCAGGCTACAATTTATGTGAAGTTTTCATATTTTATATCTCATGGATAGTGGTGATACTAGTGTGAAATTGCTGTTTAAAATCGGAGTTACTGGTTGCATGTAAGACTGGAAATCGCCGCGCGGGGTTAGCCGAGCGGTCTAGGGGACTGCAGTCGGCTGGTCCCGGCGGAGGTTCGAGTCCTCCCTCAGGCATGGGTGTGTGTGTTTGTCCTTAGGATAATTTAGATTAAGTAGTGTGTAAGCTTAGGGACTGATGACTTTAGCAGTTAAGTCCCATAAGATTTCACACATAGGACTGGAAATCATGTCCATCCTGGCGAAGGCCTAGAACCTACCGTCATTTTACGCTTCTCGCGATTATTTGTTATTATGAAAAATATCAGGGTGCAGAATGGTTCGGACTCAACGGTAAAATGGAGGTCCTCTTGTAACGGCCTGGGAAAGATTTAAAACTTCCAAGCATGTGACTGACAAGCAAATCTCTGTTAAAAGATTTCAAAGGAAAACCATGGAGCTAAACGAATAACGACTGAAGTTACAGAAAAAAATAATGAGGATTGTAAACAAAGGAAGTCGCTCCGACGTAGCTGTACTTCAATTCTGCACTTACATGCTAGCCAACTCTCTCTCAATTTCTAAAAGTCAATCTGTTCCTGCAAAAGCCAAAGAATTTCCTGATTTACCTTGATTTTTCTTAGATCAGGATAAATAAATCGTTATTATTCGAGTACTTTTTCTGGGTTACGTCTGCTGCCTTGTAATACAACAGTTTAGCACCAAGCAGTAGCATTGTCACATTCTGCATATAGGAGGTCCGGACTACGTTCCTACCGCCAGCGTGGCAGTTTCGTAGGCGCGGGTCGATGATATCGTTGTAGCTGATTTACGCTGACGGGCGTCGATCTCTGGCATGATAGCTGCCTTATCCGCGCTGCGCGTCGGCCCGCTCCAATACGGCCGTAAAGCGAACCGATAAGGAGGACGGCGGGGAAGGGGGTCAGGGGTCGGGGGTCGATTGTGGAAGGCGTTGACGTGGATGGCGTGGGGGTGGGGTCAGTGGGGACAGTGAAGTGCTGCCCTGGAGCGCTGTGGGGTCGCACGGCGAGGGCCTCTGGTCGATCGCTCGCTGCTGGTATGTATCGTAGGGCTACACTGGTTTCCTTGGCCCGTCGTGGTGCCCTGCGGAGGAGGGTACGCAAAACTAAATTTAATGTCTGCATCTACACTTCTGTAGCCCGCAAGTCACCTTACGGTTTTCGGCGGAGGTCACATCGTGTAGCAGTTACTGGATTTTTCCGTGCTATTACACCGAGTTTCCTGATATATCTAAGTTTTTAGTTGCAGAAGATTTGTTCGAGAAGGAAGGGTGACGGGGAAGGGGGAAACAGGAGGGGATACTGTGGTGGTATATAAAAAGAAAAGATAATCTTTATGTGGTGGGTGATAATTATTACGTAAAATTGTAATCTTCTGTTTCTGTTTTGGTACTTGATTTGAAGAGAAATGTTCATCATTAGCATTTAGTTCTGATTTTGGCTAGCACGAGACTGTTAAGCAAACTCTATACTACCACAAGCACTTACTTAGACCTTGGATATTCCGTGATGCGTACGTAACAAGTTTTATAACACAGCGCGCGACTCACCGCCTTCTGTGGTTAGCTTTGCGTGAGTGACTGTTGTTATTAATAAAAATATGCGTATATTACGCGGAATGCTGTAATAAAAGTTAGTCCTCAGGGGGCCTGATGGCAACTGGTTTAATTATGTACGATTTTAAAACCACAATTAATACCTGCAATATTTCTGTTTTCATGAAAAGTAATAAATTGCTATGATTATTTTTCACTAGCAGGGCAAAGCTAGGGAGATTCTCGTCATCTGGCGTTAAGCGGTCAATCGAAAATTTACCGGACTCAACGCAACGAAAATATTAACTATCGAAACTTTAATTTAATTTTACTCACTTTAGAATATTGACTGAGAAAAACACAGTACTCTCCTGCGTTTACAGCTATATTTAATAAATGATTTAATAAGAATAATGGTTTTGCCGGCGTAAGGGCCGATCTATGCTGCAAGAGAAGTGGTGGTCCCCTCCGGAGCACACGCTGAAACAACAAATTTACACAAAATATTGGTTCACTCATATGAGAGAAGCGAGCTGTACAAAAAGTAAATATTATTATACAGAAATATTATTTATATTTTGAATAGTTTGTCGAACTTGCGCACAATTATATCCAGCGTACAGTGGCGCCTATCATCCATATAAGAATCGAAGACAAGAGAGTGAGTCACATGATACAATATCTGTGGTCCAGTTACATTGACCAACACAGATTAAATAAAGAAGATTCGATATCATTATCTTTAGTTCTCTAGATCTTCCTTCCAAATGTTAATTTTCGTTTCACAAAACACATCGCACTTTAACACTTCTGGCGTCACATGACCAATTATTCATCAGAGCAAAAAAAGCCCATTTGTTTATAATAAGTATATGCTGCGGTCCGCCACAGTACCTTAATGCACGTAGACAGTGTTTCGCTTTCTGACTGAATAAAAATTCCGGAGTGTGGTACTTCTGTTTAAGGGGGTGACGTCAGAAGTTTTTGAAATTCGGCTACAATTATCCGTTGTAGTCTGCTGTCCGTTACTACCGCTGCCACCCAGTGTTAGAGACTGGTGCACTCCTTCTGCAGCGACTTTCCCACTGATGTTATTGCCATGTTTGTCAATCTCCCTGCCTCGCGGGATTAGCCGAGCGGTCTAAAGCGCTGCAGTCATGGACTGTGCGGCTGGTCCCGACAGAGGTTCGAGTCCTCCCTCGGGCATGGGTGTGTGTGTTTGTCCTTAGGATAATTTAGGTTAAGTAGTGTGTAAGCTTAGGGATTGATGACCTTAGCAGTTAAGTCCCACAAGATTTCACACACATTTCAACATTTTTTTCAATCTCCCTTTACACTTTGCTATAATACATTTCTGTCATCAACCGTTGCTCATCAGACTGAATCCTGCGGTATCTTGGAGGAAACAACTTGCTATAACTTCTATCAGTTTCTCCTCTTCGACAGTTTCTTTTGTGAACTTCTATTTTCACAGGACATAAAAAAATATTACTTTGAAAACATTCAAGTGTCCGTAGTACTCACACTCTGATGAGGTGGAATAAGCTGTCAGCAAAGAATTACAGAAACTGTGAAATGGCATCATATCTACATCTACATCCATACTCCGCAAGCCACACGACGGTGTGTAGTGGAGGGTACCTTGAGTACCTCTGTCGGTTCTCCCTTCCATTCCAGGCTCGTATTGTTCGTGGCAAGAAGGATTGTCGGTATGCCTCTGTGTGGGCTCTAATCTCTCTGATTTTATCCTCATGGTCTCTTCGCGAGATATACGTAGGAGGGGGCAATATACTGCTTGACTCCTCGGTGAAAGTATGTTCTAGAAACTTCAACAAAAGCCCGTACCGAGCTACTGAGCGTCTCTCCTGCAGAGTCTTCCACTGGAGTTTATCTGTTATCTCCGTAACGCTTTCGTGATTACTAAATGATCCTATGACGAAGCGCGCTGCTCTCCGTTGGATCTTCTCTATCTCTTCTATCAACCCCATCTGGTACGGATCCCACACTGGTGAGCAGTATTCAAGCAGTGGGCGAACAAGCGTACTGTAACCTACTTCCTTTGTTTTCGGATTGCACTTCCTTAGGATTCTTCCAATAAATCTCAGTCTGGCATCTGCTTTACCGACGATCAACTTTATATCCCAATACTAACTGCTAGTGAAGAATTTTATCGTGAAAAAAAGAAGAAAACAAAACATTTTTCGGTAGGAAACTTTGGGTGTGACTAGAAATAATAGAGGTCATAGGTTAGTAGAATTTGTCGGGCAGAAAAAACTGTTTCTCCTTAAAGCATTGCTCCACGAGGGAACAAGTTGAAACGCACTTGATAAAGATGAAATGCATCAAAACTGACTATACTTAGTAAACACAAAAAATTAGTTTTATACAATGTGCCGATCGTAAGCCGCTTCAGGATTTAATATGATCATAGAATTGTCAGACGAAGAGAAAAACCAAATACAAAGCTACAAGCAGGACGTCAGAAATGTACATTTTGATAAATTTAATGGAATATTCCGTCGGTACTTGGAGGACTTCAGTCATAAAACTAACTTAAATCTCAGCATTGATGATCCACAGCAATATTTATTTAACGTGTGTGGTGCTGGTGGGAGGCAATCTCCTGGCCTGTACTGCCGCTCACGGCGTAGAAATGGTGACCTGTGCGCCGCTGGTGTTGGGACCTCCAACCCCGATGACATGTACCGATATCTGACTCGCTAGATACAAAAATATTAGGAAATGACTTCGACAGCGTGTGAGAAAATACAGTGAAAAATAAATTCGCGCGTTTTACATCTAGCAGCTAAAGTCCCTCAGTCATCTCATACAAAGATGGGCTTACAATACTATGAAAATTTGTGAGATGCAAAAGAGAAACCAAGAAGTAATTGAAGGAAAAATGTAGAAACTTGTTTAGGAATGACGACAATTATCAGCAATTGAGATGGCAGATTCTGTAATAATTAACAACAGTGAGGAAAATGTACAAAAATTCAAAGCTTTCTTCAAGTGATGACAAGTTCCCTATATAATGCTGTTTGAGGTGCAGAAAGACGACTAAAAGGAAAGCCGCATGGAAACGATGAAGATTTGTTTAAAGTGGTTGAAACTCGTGACAAGAATACAAAAGAAAAAACTTGCAAAATTCTTTACAAAATGTGTACTGGGGAAGACAGTTTCCACAAACTGGAATTGAGTTGTTACTGTTCTACCGCTGATGATAAGCTTGAGAAATAAAAAAAAAGCAAAGAAACTACAGACTTATTGACCTTGTCTCCGCAGTGTGCAAGGTGCTGAGTAGAAGTTTGGACAACTCAGAAGCAAACCATTTGGGTTTAATCAACTGATGGAGCAAGATGGCCTTAGGACTGAATATAGTTAAGTGGACAACTTACCGGTTTGGAAAGAAGCAACGATGGTGAATTATCGATTTGCCTGAAGTTCATAGTGATACGAGAAAGTTTTTGAAGTATTTTCAACAATTTATTCTGACAGTCGTTGCGAAATCAGATGTCGATGAAAGCTGTGTTAATGTACTGAAGAATATATATTTATATTTATACCAATTCTTCATCAATTTCTTACAATGCAAAGAAACTAATGACTGATTGTGGCCTACCATACTCAACTCTCAAGATGTCAACACATATGCGAGGTGCGAGAGGAGGGTTCGAAAGACATTTCCATAGGGAATTGCAGGATGTTGTAGAGTGGCTTAGCGGGTGTGATGTGGTAACCAGTTTTACTGTTGGACATGTTCACAAATAAAAAAAAAAAACTGTATGGACTAAAAGGTAACATGGACATCAGAATGCGGCTCAGTTGCTTTGCGTGTCTACAACGCGGTTTTGTAAATCTCTCTGTTTAAAGGCCTGTTTGCACTTCACAGTTGAAAGCTTTCACAAGCGCTGCTAGGTGTTGGAAATTTCCTTAAGTCGACACTACTGTAGGACCGAGACTATTCTCAGGGCGTTCCAGTTGTGTGTCAACACCCAAATGAAATCGAAAGAAAAAACGATAAATTATTTGATTTCATTTGTTTAAATATAATGATTCATTATAGTGTGTTTTCCTTTCTTTATAATTCATTGTTCCGCTCCATACATTATACTTACTCTCTGCAGTGTCCGGAGTCGTCTGCTACTGCCACACAAGCCGCCAAGACGCCGCATCTGGTTCCATCGTCTCGGCAGCAGCTGGAAAACCGCATGCTCCCATGTACTCTCAGACCTCGTTCCTTCCGTTTGCAAAACCTGACCAAGGTAATGTTTCCAACGCTTTGTGTTCATTGTTGTTTCGGAGTTACGCGCTAGCGTATTTATATTTCTTACGCAGTCAAGTCGGAAGTTTAAATATCTAATAAAATATGGGAAGTGAAAGCACAGTGAGACACTTAACACCAATTCTTCATCAATTTCTTACAATGAAAAGAAACTAATGATTGATTGTGGCCTACCATACTCAGCTCTCAAGATGTCAACACATATGAGAGGTGCGAGAGGAGGGTTCGACAGACATTTCCATAGGGAATTGCAGGATGTTGTGGAGTGGCTTAGCGGGTGTGATGTGGTGACCAATTGTACTGTTGGACGTGTTCACAAATAAAAGAAAACTGTATAGAATTATCAAGTATACGATGATCTGAGCTATGTGAATGGTACAATGAAAAAGCACAGTAAGTGTGAAATTCGTCTTCCTAGTTATTTCAAATTTAACGAATTTATTTTGTCTTCCGCTAGAATTAATGTTTTTTTCTGGATTACCAATGATGAGCTGAAATCGAGATGCACAATGAAAAAGGGAGAGAGAATAGGAAGACGCTAAAAAGGCTCATTAATGACATATGCTGTTTAGGAAAACAGGAACTGCCATTTCGTGGTCATAATGAAAATGAAGAGTTCTTCAATAGAGGGAACTATATACTGTATTTCTTGCTACAAGTGCTGAATTTGATTCTACAGTCAAAGAGCATTTAGCAATATCTACAGACTTCTGCGGAACCTCAGCAAGTAAACTTTGCTTGATGAGTGTTGAAATATGAGATTTACGACGAAGTTCGAAAAACAGATTCTGTGACCATCATGCTTGATAAGACCTTAGATGTGAGCAATACGTCTCACCTCTCAACCGTGTTGCAATACTTTTCTGCGTCATAAAAGAAGTCGTAGAAAGATTCTTTGGAATTACTGATGCAAGCGCTTGTAGAACCGCAGAAGCTCTATTTAATCATGTAAATTCAATCGTGGACAGACATAAAACATACGATGGAATGTCAGTGATAACTGGGCGCCTTAGTGCTCTTCAAACGAAAGTATTAGAAAAGTATTCTCTTAAACTGTTCGTGAGGGAAGAGAGAGAGAGAGAGAGAGAGAGAGAGAGCGGCATTTATGCGTTTTTCTCGGACTTCCTTTGCAGCAGCACGGCCTGAATGCTGTACAGGACACCATCCATTGCGATAGTGACACCCGACAGCAGCTTGTTGAGCTGCTCGTCGTTGCTTATGGTGAATTGGGAGTGGCACGCTATGATGTGCATCTACTTGTTGTTACGCAGTGCATTTCCTGCCAAATACAGCGCCAGGTACTCCATGACGGGGCAAGGTAGGCAGGCGTCCCTTCTCTGATGTGCACTGCATTTGAGTTCTATTTTTTTAAATTTCTTTCGATTATTTCTGTTATATTTTCTCACATTATTAATTTGGTACTTCAACAATCTCTAGAATTTATGAAGAACTTTAAGTCATCTTCAGTGCCCTTAAATTGCTGTCATTTCCTTTTCCACATCATCCTAAAAAACTTCTCGAACCTTCAGTCTTCGAGTCCAGAAAGCTTCCATCAGTAGCTGATACCAGACGGAATTTTACTACGCCACTTATCCGTAGTGGGTAGTAACAGAGAAGCACTGATAATATTTTTTGAACATGCCTGTGGAAGTGCATATTTCGACACCTTGACTGAAATGACAACTAGAGAAGTTTCTGGATTTTTGAAGGATTTTAAATATATATTTATAAAAGTCAAAGTTACTGACTTTTATAAATATAAAAAAGTTACTGGTCCCCCCCCCCCCCCCCCCTAGAACCGTGGACCTTGCCGTTGGGGGGTGGGGGGGGGGGGGCGGCTTGCGTGCCTCAGCGATACAGGTAGCCGTACCGTAGGTGCAACCACAACGGAGGGGTGTCTGTTGAGAGGCCAGAGAAACGTGTGGTTCCTGAAGAGGGGCAGCAGCGTTTTCAGTAGTTGCAGGGGCAACAGTCTGGATGATTGACTGATCTGGCCTTGTAACACTAACCAAAACGGCCTTGCTGTGCTGGTACTTGATTCAAGAATCATAAAAGAAGGTTGTATACATGGAAGAAGCCTGGAGATACTGACAGGTTTCAGATAGATTATATAATGGTAAGACAGAGATTTAGGAACCAGGTTTTAAATTGTAAGACATTTCCAGGGGCAGATGTGGACTCTGAACCAGAGGTTGTACAGAGTTTCAGGGAGAGCATAAGGGAACAATTGACAGGAATTGGGGAAAATAAATACAGTAGAAGATGAATGGGTAGCTCTGAGGGATGAAGTAGTGAAGGCAGCAGAGGATTAAGTAGGTAAAAAGACGAGGGTTGGTAGAAATCCTCAGGTATCAGAAGAAATATTGAATTGAATGGCGAAAGGATAAAATATAAAAATGCAGTAAATGAAGCAGGCAAAAAGGAATACAAACGTCTCAAAAATGAGATCGACAGGAAGTGCAAAATGGCTAAGCAGGGATGGCTAGAGGACAAATGAAAGGATGTAGAGGCTTATCTCACTAGGGGTAAGATAGATACTGCCTAAAGGAAAATTAAAGAGACCTTTGGAGAAAAGAGAACCACTTGTATGACTCTCAAGAGCTTAGATGGAAACCCAGTTCTAAGCAAAGAAGGGAAAGCAGAAAGGTGGACGGAGTATATAGAGGGTCTATTCAAAGGCGATGTACTTGAGGACAATATTATGGAAATGGAAGAGAATGTAGATGAAGATGAAATGGGAGATACGATACTGCGTGAAGAGATTGACAGAGCTTTGAAAGACCAGAGTCGAAACAAGGCCCCGGGAGTAGACAACATTCCATTGGAACTACTGACGGCCTTGGGAGAGCCAGTCCTGACAAAACTCTACCATCTGGTGAGCAAGATGTATGAGACAGGCGAAATACCCTCAGACTTCATGAAGAATATAATAATTCCAATCCCAAAGAAAGGAGGTGCTGACAGATGTAAAAATTACAATCAGTATAATAAGTCACGGATACAAGATACTAACGCGAATTCTTTACAGACGAATGGAAAAACTGGTAGAAGCAGACCTCGGGGAAGATCAATTTGGATTCCACAGAAATTTTGGAACACGTGAGGCAATACTGACCGTACGACGTATCTTAGAAGCCAGATTAAGGAAAGGCAAACCTACGTTTCTAGCATTTGTAGACTTAGCGAAAGCTTTTGACAATGTTGACTGGAATACTCTCTTTCAAATTCTGAAGGTGGCAGGAGTAAAATACAGGGAGCGGAAGGCTATTTACAATTTGTACACAAACCATATGGCAGTTATAAGAGTCGAGGGACATGAAAGGGAAGCAGTGGTTGGGAAGGGAGTGAGACAGGGTTGTAGCCTCTCCCCGATGTTATTCAATCTATATATTGAGCAAGCAGTGAAGGAAACAAAAGAAAAGTTTGGAGTAGGTATTAAAATCCATGGAGAAGAAATAAAGACTTTGAGGTTCGCCGATGACATTGTAATTCTGTCAGAGACAGCAAAGGACTTGGAAGAGCAGTTGAACGGAATGGATAGTGTCTTGAAAGGAGGATATAGGATGAATATCAACAAAAGCAAATCGAGGATAATGGAATGTAGTCGAATTACGTCGGATGATGCTGAGGGAATTAGATTGGGAAATGAGACACTTAAAGTAGTAAAGGAGTTTTTCTATTTGGGGAACAAAATAACTGATGATGGTCGAAGTAGAGAGTATATAAAATGTAGACTGGCAATGGCAAGGAAAGCGTTTCTGAAGAAGAGAAATTTGTTAACATCGGGTATAGATGTGTCAGGAAGTCGTCTCTGAAAGTATTTGTATGGAGCGTAGCCATTTATGGAAGTGATTCATGGACGATAAATAGTTTGGACAAGAAGAGCTTCCGAAATGTTGTGCTACAGAAGAATGCTGAAGATTAGATGGGTAGATCACATAACTAATGAGGAGGTATTGAATAGAATTGGGGAGAAGTTTGTGGCAAAACTTGACTAGAAGAAGCGATCGGTTGGTAGGACATGTTCTGAGGCATCAAGGGATCACCAATTTAGTATTGTAGGGCAGCGTGGAGGGTAAAAAGCGTAGAGGGAGACCAAGAGATGAATACACTAGACAGATTCAGAAGGATGTAGGTTCCGGGAGATGAAGAAGCTTGCACAAGATAGAGTAGCATGGAAAGCTGCATCAAACCAGTCTCATTACTGAAGACCACAATAACAACAAAGTTACTGGCATTTTCAGATGTGCTAAAGGGCTCTGAGCACTATGGGGTCATCAGTCCCCTAGAACCTGTTGTTTTTGGTCATCAGTCTACTGTCTGGTTAGATGCGGCGCGCCACGAATTCCTTTCCTGTGCTAACCTCTTCGTCTCAGAGTAGCACTTGCAACATACGTCCTCAATTATTTGCTTGACGTATTCCGATCTCTGTCTTCCTCTACACTTTTTGCCCTCTACCGCTTCCTCTAGTACCATGGAAGTCATTCCCTCCTGTCTTAGCAGATGTCCTATCATCCTGTCCCGTCTCCTTATCAGTGTTTTCCACATATTCCTTTCCTCTCAGATTCTGCGTAGAACCTCCTCATTCCTTACCTTATCAGTCCACCTAATTTTCAACATTCGTCTGTAGCACCACATCTCAAATGCTTCGATTCTCTTCTGTTCCAGTTTTCCCACAGACCATGTTTCACTACCATACAATGCTGTACTCCAGACGTACATCCTCAGAAATTTCATCCTCAAATTAAGGCCGGTATTTGATATTAGTAGACTTCTCTTGGACAGAAATGCCTTTTTTGCCATAGCGAATCTGCTTTTTATGTCCTCCTTGCTCCGTCCGTCATTGGTTATTTTACTACCTAGGTAGCAGAATTCCTTAACTTCATTGACTTCGTGACCATCAATCCTGATGTTAAGTTTCTCGCTGTTCTCATTTCTACTACTTCTCATTGCCTTCGTCTTTCTCCGATTTACTCTCAAACCATACTATGTACTCAGTAGACTGTTCATTCCGTTCAGCAGATCATTTAATTCTTCTTCACTTTCACTCAGGATAGCAATGTCATCAGCGAATCTTATCATTGATATCCTTTCACCTTGTGTTTTAATTCCACTCCTGAACCTTTATTTTATTTCCATCATTGCTTCCTTGATGTACAAATTGAAGAATAGGGGCGAGAGGCTACAGCCTTGTCTTACACCCTTCTTAATACGAGCACTTCGTTCTTGATCGTCCACTCTTATTATTCCCTCTTGGCAGTTGTACATATTGTATACGACCCGTCTCTCCCTATAGCTTACCCCTACTTTTTTCAGAATCTCGAACAGCTTGCACCATTTTATATTGTCGAACGCTTTTTCCAAGTCGACAAATCCTATGAAAGTGTCTTAATTTTTCTTTCGCCTTGTTTCCATTATTAGCCGTAACGTCAGAATTGCCTTTCTCGTCCCTATACTTTTCCTAAAGTCAAACTGATCGTCACCTAGTGCATTCTCAATTTTCGTTTCCATTCTTCTGTATACTATTCTTGTAAGCAGCTTCGATGCATGAGCTGTTAAGCTGATTGTGCGATAATTCTCGCACTTGCCAGCTCTTGCCGTCTTCGGAATTGTGTGGATGATGCTTTTCCGAAAGTCAGATGGTATATCGCCAGAGTCATATATTCTACACACCAACGAGAATAGTCGTTCTGTTGCCACTTCCCCCAATGATTTTAGAAATTCTGATGGAATGTTATCCATCCCTTCTGCCTTATTTGACCGTAAGTCCTCCAAAGCTCTTTTAAATTCCGATTCTAATACTGGATCCCCTATCCCTTCTAAATCAACTCCTGTTTCTTCTTCTATCACATCAGACAAATCTTCACCCTCATAGAGGCTTTCAATGTATTCTTTCCACCTATCTGCTCTCTCCTCTGCATTTAACAGTGGAATTCCCGTTGCACTCTTAATGCTATCACCGTTGCCTTTAATGTCACCAAAGGTTGTTTTGACTTTCCTGTATGCTGAGTCTGTCCTTCCGACAATCATAACTTTTTCGATGTCTTCCCATTTTTCCTGCAGCCATTTCGTCTTAACTTCCCTGCGCTTCCTATTTATTTCATTCCTCAGCGACTTGTATTTCTGTATTGCTGTTTTTCCCGGAATATGTTTGTACTTCCTCCTTTGATCAATCAGCTGAAGTGTTTCTTCTGTTACCCATGGTTTCTTCGCAGCTACCTTCTTTGTACCTATGTTTTCCTTCCCAACTTCTGTGATGCCCATTTTTAGAGATGTCCACTGCTCTTCAACTGTACTGCCTACTGCGCTATTCCTTATTCCTGTATCTATAGCGTTAGAGAACTTCAAACGTATCTCGTCATTCCTTAGTACTTTCGTATCCCACTTCTACGCGTATTGATTCTTCCTGACTAATGTCTTGAACTTCAGCCTACTCTTCATCACTACTATATTGTGATCTGAGTCTATATCAGCTCCTGGGTACGCTTTACAATCCAGTATCTGATTTCGGAATCTCTGTCTGACCATGATGTAATCTAATTGAAATCTTCCCGTATCTCCCGGCCTTTTCCAAGTATACCTCCTCCTCTTGTGATTCTTGAACAGGGTATTCGCTATTACTAGCTGAAACTTGTTACAGAACTCAATTACTCTTTCATTCTTTGTCCCAAGCCCATATTCTCCTGTAACCTTTTCTTCTACTCCTGCCCCTACAACTGCATTCCAGTCACCCATGACTATTAGATTTTCGTCCCCCTTTGCATACTGCATTCCCCTTTCAATATCCTCATACACTTTCTCTATCTGTTCATCTTCAGCTTGCGACGTCGGCATGTATACCTGAACTATCGTTGTCGGTGTTGGTCTGCTGTCGATTCTGATTAGAACAACCCGCTCACTGAACTGTTCACAGTAACACACCCTCTGCCCTACCTTCCTATTCATAACGAACCCTACACCTGTTATACCATTTTCTGCTGCTGTTGATATTACCCGATACTCATCTGACCAGAAATCCTTGTCTTCCTTCCACTTCACTTCACTGACCCCTACTATATCTAGATTGAGCCTTTGCATTTCCCTTTTCAGATTTTCTAGTTTCCCTACCACGTTCAAGCTTCTGACATTCCACGCCCCGACTCGTAGAACGTTATCCCTTCGTTGATTATTCAATCTTTTTCTCATGTTAACCTCCCCCTCGGCAGTCCCCTCCCGGAGATTCGAATGGGGGACTATTCCGGAATCTTTTGCCAATGGAGAGATCATGACACTTCTTCAATTACAGGCCACATGTCCTGTGGATACACGTTATGTGTCTTTAATGCAGTGGTTTCCATTTCCTTCTGCATCCTCATGTCGTTGATCATTGCTGATTCTTCCGCCTTTAGGGGCAATTTCCCACCCCTAGGACAAGAGAGTGCCCTGAACCTCTATCCGCTCCTCCGCCCTCTTTGACAAGGCCGTTGGCAGAATGAGGCTGACTTCTTATGCCGGAAGTCTTCGGCCGCCAATGCTGATTACTTATCAAAGTTTATGTAGTGGCGGGGATCGAACCCGGGACCGAAGACGTTTTGATTATGAATCAAAGACGCTACTCCTGGAACTACTTAAACCTAGCTAACCTAAGGACATCACACACATCCATGCCCGAGGCAGGAGTCGAACCTGCGATCGTAGCAGTCGCGCGCTTCTGGACTGAAGCGCCTAGAACCGCTCGGTCACAGCGCCCGGCTCAGATGTACTGTTCGGCGTACGCCAGTCCACAAATGTTGACGTTTTATGTTATAGTAATAAAATAGTTGTTTCAGCAACAGCCGTAAAATAAAGAGAGAACTTTGAATCGTTATGGTCATCTACGTTGAATAAAACTGGTGATGAGGAACTTGCACCAACAAAAAGAGGAAAGTTGAATGATGAATCACGTGATAACTATTTTCGAAGCCTGTATATCGATGTCTTAGGTAATATCAGTAAGAAATAATAAATTTAATCAGTTTTTCACGCATCTCACTGACTGTGACGTTATGTGTATGGTACCATGATATGATTTTGTAGGAGCATTTAGAAGTATATGTGGATACTGTATGCGAAATTTATTGCGAATAGAGTTAGTAATGCAGAAGTACTACATTTAGATATCCTGCATGATGCAGTGCAGTTTCTCAAGCATCTCTTTTTATGGTGACATGTTTTCTGAACTATCATAGGTAGGTGCTTCTTACCCACAGAGCGACTGTTGCCTGATCATAAGGGGTGTGTGTACCAAGTATGATTGAAATCGGTGACGTGATTTAGGATGATATGTGTAACACACACACACACACACACACACACAAATAAATACGTACATTTTTATAACATGTATAGATATACATATTCAAACTGATGTTTCATGTGGCAGCTGCTGGTGTTAGGACAATCCGAATATGCTGTGCTGAAATTTAGCATGGTGCAAAGTCAGTTGGCGGACACGTCCGAAAGAACAGGCACCACTCATTCATTCAACTGATTGGCCTCTATGGTCAGTAAATCCACAACCTTCAGCACGGATGAACAATATCTTTCCACCTCAAACAGTAATCTAAATTTAGAGAGTGTAGAGCATTTGGTCGGAGGCTGCGGATGGGTGGCGCTGAGTGAGAATGTGGGTGAGCCGGGGGGCATACCCAGATAGTTCTTGCATGTGTTATAAACCTGTGTGGGGATGGCGCAGCGGTTAATGCAACTGCCTATTAAGTGGGAGATTCTGGGTTAGAGTCTCGGTCTGGCGCACATTTTCGCTAGCCGCCGCTGATTCCGCATAAAGTCCCGATACATCTAATATCACCATTTCTTTTTGTTTCCTACCTTCTCCCCCCCCCCCCCCCCCCCCCCCCGCCACTCCACATTTTATATACCCGCACAATTTTACTTCTACACTCCTGGAAATGGAAAAAAGAACACATTGACACCGGTGTGTCAGACCCACCATACTTGCTCCAGACACTGCGAGAGGGCTGTACAAGCAATGATCACACGCACGGCACAGCGGACACACCAGGAACCGCGGTGTTGCCGTCGAATGGCGCTAGCTGCGCAGCATTTGTGCACCGCCGCCTTCAGTGTCAGCCAGTTTGCCGTGGCATACGGAGCTCCATCGCAGTCTTTAACACTGGTAGCATGCCGCGACAGCGTGAACGTGAACCGTATGTGCAGTTGACGGACTTTGAGCGAGGGCGTATAGTGGGCATGCGGGAGGCCGGGTGGACGTACCGCCGAATTGCTCAACACGTGGGGCGTGAGGTCTCCACAGTACATCGATGTTGTCGCCAGTGGTCGGCGGAAGGTGCACGTGCCGTCGACCTGGGACCGGACCGCAGCGACGCACGGATGCACGCCAAGACCGTAGGATCCTACGCAGTGCCGTAGGGGACCGCACCGCCACTTCCCAGCAAATTAGGGACACTGTTGCTCCTGGGGTATCGGCGAGGACCATTCGCAACCGTCTCCATGAAGCTGGGCTATGGTCCCGCACACCGTTAGGCCGTCTTCCGCTCACGCCCCAACATCGTGCAGCCCGCCTCCAGTGGTGTCGCGACAGGCGTGAATGGAGGGACGAATGGAGACGTGTCGTCTTCAGCGATGAGAGTCGCTTCTGCCTTGGTGCCAATGATGGTCGTATGCGTGTTTGGCGCCGTGCAGGTGAGCGCCACAATCAGGACTGCATACGACCGAGGCACACAGGGCCAACACCCGGCATCATGGTGTGGGGAGCTATCTCCTACACTGGCCGTACACCACTGGTGATCGTCGAGGGGACACTGAATAGTGCACGGTACATCCAAACCGTCATCGAACCCATCGTTCTACCATTCCTAGACCGGCAAGGGAACTTGCTGTTCCAACAGGACAATGCACGTCCGCATGTATCCCGTGCCACCCAACGTGCTCTAGAAGGTGTAAGTCAACTACCCTGGCCAGCAAGATCTCCGGATCTGTCCCCCATTGAGCATGTTTGGGACTGGATGAAGCGTCGTCTCACGCGGTCTGCACGTCCAGCACGAACGCTGGTCCAACTGAGGCGCCAGGTGGAAATGGCATGGCAAGCCATTCCACAGGACTACATCCAGCATCTCTACGATCGTCTCCATGGGAGAATAGCAGCCTGCATTGCTGCGAAAGGTGGATATACACTGTACTAGTGCCGACATTGTGCATGCTCTGTTGCCTGTGTCTATGTGCCTGTGGTTCTGTCAGTGTGATCATGTGATGTATCTGACCCCAGGAATGTGTCAATAAAGTTTCCCCTTCCTGGGACAATGAATTCACGGTGTTCTTATTTCAATTTCCAGGAGTGTAGTTTATATATGAGTTGAATTATTCCAGTCATGACATTGATATAGCAGTCACTGATGCTCCTTTTTAAACTGCGTAATTTTACACTTTCCAACAGTAAAACAAGTGGTCAAACGTCTGACCATTTTTTAATCTGATATAGGTCTACCTGAACATCGGGAAGTATTTTTCCGATTGTAATTCATTACAGATAACCGCATCGTCTGAAAATTGCTGTTCATTCTGGCAGGTCACTAATATACAAGTAAGCAAAGTTCCTAAACACTTCCCTGGGGAACACCTAAAGGTGTGACACTGTGTCCATGATAACATGCTCCTTACTATGTAATCTGCAATCCGTCACAAATTTCGTTTCATAATTCTTCTTACACTATTGTTAACAGGCGTTAGCGTTGTACTTAGTTTAATGCTTTACGTAAGTCGAGAAATACTGCATTTGTTTGATATATTTCATGCTTAACAAACCCATTTCCCGGAAATCAATTATTATCTCCCTAATGGAACTACAGTACGCAGCTCGTGGTCTTACGGTAGAGTTCTCGCTTCCCGCGCACGGGGTCCCGGGTTCGATTCCCGGTGGGGTCAGGGATTTTCCCTGCCTCGAGATGACTGGGTGTTGTTGTGTTGTCTTCATCGTCATCATTCATCCTCATTACGGTCGGAGGAAGGCAATGGCAAACCACTTCCTTGCCTAGTCGGTGGTGCGTGTCTCCCGCAACGTTCCCTACGCCCCTCGGAGTACGGGACCTCATCATCATAATGGAACTACAGAAGTAATCAACGGTATGCCAAGAAATGCCAGAGGGCAGTTGAAGACGGTTAACACGTACGAATAAATTCATCTAGAAAACAACTATAGTGGCCCTTGCGGACTTTCTTTGGAAATTGCTCTAAGCTGTGCTACAGTTCGGGTAGTGAGCTGACAGTTTTAAGTCTATGGTTGCAATTGTACTTTTGTGAACTAATAAACGACTGGTTGTAGCCGATTAGGAAGGAAGATCACTCTGTGTTTAGGAGAAAGCTGGGAAAAGCGTAGCGATTTCGACCATACGAATTATTTTTGAAGATGGGTTGTGTAATGTACGGGTGGTGCCTGAAGTTCCAGCCACAGGTCACACAACAGTGCTTTGCGTGTTGTCGCTCTGCCAGACGCCTGAAGACGATGCGTCTTAATTCCACTGCGACGTCCGTAGCAGCAAGGAGTCAGCCACGTTTACCGGGCAGAGCGGCACTAGCTCACTTACGTGAAGCCACGTGGGGCTGGCTACCTTTTAGTATTCATATGTCGGCAAGTCTTTATAGAACCGTCTTCGTCAGCTCTCCAGCAGTCCGAATCCGACCGCGAATCGAGTGATAAGCGACGAATCTCCGATACTGCGCACCAGAACCAAGTCCACACTATTGCAACCACCGATTGCGACCTCGACCGATTCCGACCTTGTCTACGGCAGTGAAACCTATAGTGACAAACTGTGTATTAAATGAGTGACTTTTCTTCTGGTATGTCAGGACAGTCTCTTACGTTCATTCACGGAGAATCTGTTTTCTGGTATTTGTATTGTCTTGTCTGTATTCTTGTAGAAATAAACTCCTATTGCTCATAGCTACCTTGGCACTTTCTTGTTGAAGGAAGACAACCAACGTGTGTAACATTTGTAGATTTAAGTAGTGCTTATTGGAATATATTGTTTGGAACTCTGAGTGAAACGTCATGTGCAACCTGTATAGAATCAAGAGCTACAAAAATTGGAGAGCTTGATAGTAGAAGAAAGATAAGTGAGAGAGATTTATAGCATATGCCCCTAATAATCAACCGTGTATAGAGGAAGCACTGAAGCAAAATAAAGATATTCCTGTCGCAGTCGCAAAATTGCAGAATGGACAGTAAAATAAATGGCGACGTCAAAGGAAAATATGTGTATAATTTGTAGACTGGAAAGACCGAAGAAAACTTTCCCTTAGAAAACATGTTAACATGGAATATAAATTTAGTAGGAAGTCTTTCCGAAGAGTAATTGTCTGGTGTGCAGCAGCACATGTCTGGAATATAGAATTAGCGAAAAGTAGAAGGATAAATGGGAAACATAAGAGGAGGTAGTCTAGCGTGGAAAGTACCATCAAACCAATCTTCGTACCGAAGTCTACAACAGCAATAGCAACAACAGCTGCAGTAATAGTAACAACAAAAACAATGATTTTAGAAAAGAAATGGTTCTGAGGTACTTAACATCTGAGGTCATCAGTTCCCTAGAACTTAGAACTACTTAAACCTAACTAACCTAAGGACATCACACACATCCATGCCCGAGGCAGGACTCGAACCTGCGACCGTAGCAGTCGCGCGGTTCCGGACTGCAGCGCATAGATCCGCTCGGCCACCGCGGCCTGCATGATTTTAGAGCAGAGCAATTAACCGAGAGGTCTTCATCAGCGCCAGATACTTGACTCGTAACCAACGTAAGAGATACGTAACTACTATGCCACACTGACACTTTGATATTTAAATTTGGTTTCACATCAGTAAGCTTCCTACTCATTCAAGACAGGGAGTGATTGTGTCTGCACCAACGACAGAACGAGCTATTGCTGCTACATAGTTCTAAGCATACTCCAAATAGGAATTCATTCCGCCGTTCTTTCTAGGTGTTTAGATTTTGATAGTTGATACATAGAATGAAATTTTTTTCTGCATTGTGTAGCGTTCTGAAGCGTAGACGACTGATAATCAGTTACATTCGCACAAGTGGGGGTAATGCTACTGTAAGACGGGTCCTCGTTAGATGACACATTTAATTATTTCGCATTTGCTGTAGTTCGTCGCAAGGCAACATTGCTCTCCTGGGACAGCGAGGCATGGGCTAGCCGAACAGTTGAGCACTGGAATATAATTTGCAATGTTTGTAGATTTCCATTCCATACTGATATTGTGAAGTGGTAAAAACTGACCTATCGGAATGCATGTACACTGATCTTTGATGTGGCCTATGACCTACTGCTACGATTCCTTTGTCAGGGCGGCCTACCTTTTCCGCTTTCTTGCAAGTATCTGATTATTTTGGGTATGGATTGCAGTGGGGCGATCTTTATATCGAGATGAGATGCTCGATACAGATCACTGGTTTAATATGTACATGTACTCCCGTAACTCCAGTGCAATAAGGAGGCAAGATGTCTGTGCCATACGAGTCTGTCGTCCGAGATCCCTCGATCACTACCAGCCGTGACCTGAAGTCATATCCGATGGATCCCCATAGCACCATGCTAGGAGTAACACTGCTTTGCCTCTACAACGCAATGGAAGAATGAGACCTTCCCCCAGGTCGTCGTCTTACCCGCCGACTATGGTCATCCTGGGTATCTCAAAAGCGCGATTCGACGCTGAACACAGTGCGACGCCATTTATCAGCAGTCCATGCTTCCCGGTCATAGCACCATTCTAAACCCAGACATTTGTATTTTGATATTAACACCAGCCTACGAATGGGAAGTTAAGTCCCTAATATAGCTGCGACTTGCCTCAGACTAATGGTCCGTACCACGAAATGGTGTAGCCAGTCCATTACATGTTCTCGGATGGCAGGCGCAGATGTGAAGAAGTTGTGATGTCTGTAGTGCAGAATATGGCGATCGTAACTTGTGATGTCAGACGTGGTGACTGGAAAATTGATGACGAGTGAGCCTGCACTCAGTTCAAATGTAGTCCTACATCAGGCCACTGTCATATCCGAATACCTCACAAATCTGGATACTGAACAATTCGACGAGCCAGCGAAACGGAGACCCACAATGAGGCCTCTCTTAAACTCTGTCAGATGATGGTAACACGGTCTAACATAATTATGCGGCACTTCCCTGTAGTACAGTGCTCACTCAACATCCGACGCTGTTCGTGTCCTTTGTATGCCCCACCAGGCCTCTTCACAGCACTAAACAGGAACAACACTGATGCACTAATACACTCCGGTGCCTCTTCTACCCTCCACAGAGAACTAGTTAAAATGGCTCTGAGCACTATGCGACTTAACTCCTGAGGTCATCAGTCGCCTAGAACTTAGAACTAATTAAACCTAAGTAACCTAAGGACATCACACACATCCATGTCCGAGGCAGGATTCGAACCTGCGACCGTAGCGGTTCCAGACTGTAGCGCCTAGAACCGCACGGCCACTCCGGCCGGCCCACAGAGAACTGCAACTTTAATTTTATACATCGTATACATACCCGCCCATGGCGTCTATGTTTACGAAATTACAATATCTGACCATATCTTTTAGATCCTCAATTTTTTTTATCAGGTGTTGTATTTGCGTAACCATTATAGATATGTAACCTATGTTTCTGTTCGCTATACTGCAGCAAGGAGCACGTATTTTGTTTATGGTCGATGCTTGTTACATTCCCCATGGCTCAGATGACTCAGAGGTATGTAAATTTGCAAATCTGTTGTACTTAGTACTAGTGTACGTTTGAT
Organism: Schistocerca americana; assembly: GCF_021461395.2. Lineage (NCBI taxonomy): Eukaryota > Metazoa > Arthropoda > Insecta > Orthoptera > Acrididae > Schistocerca > Schistocerca americana. The sequence continues at coordinate 674,823,906 of NC_060122.1, forward strand.
TTACGATCGTACGAGGAATAATAATAGTAACAGTAATGATAATAATAATACTAATAATCTCTGTTACTATTCAGGTAATCAGCCGAAATTACGAATTGGTCTTAATATCGAGCAGTGTATCACAGTCGTAGATACCCGTCATGATGGTGCAGATGGGCAGACGAAGAGGTCTTCATGCGTCCTTAGTTACTGTTGTGTATCATTCAGGACTTCGTGCAAGTGTTTGTCAGGTTGTGTGTGTGTGTGTGTGTGTGTGTGTGTGTGTGTGTGTGTGTGTATGTGTGTGTGTGTGTGTGTGTGTGTATGTGTCTGTGTTATTTCCACTGACGACTATTTTAGACGTTGTCGGCTTTCTGAAGGGGGTCGGACGGTTGGTGCGGACCAGGCAGGATATCTCCGTGCGGTGCGGTCGGCTAGGTCCCCGCCGGTCCCTGCGCAGTGTCGGAGTGTGTGTGGAGCTGTCCGATCGCTACGAGCTTCGTGGCTCACCGACCCAGGACGTCAAAGATGAGTGGTGTCTTAAGTGCCCAAGCCATGTCCGTTCATGATGTGTCGTTCGTTTCGGTGCTTCGCTGTTGGGGAGCTTTTCCTGTGAGCAACACAGTATTTGTAGGGATGAAATCGAGCCGCCGTGCCGTGGAATGAACTACATTGGTTCACTTCAATTCAAGTGCACCAGTTGAATTTTCTGCCTTGTAGCCGTTAGTGTTCTGGTTACCTGCCTTGCCCACTAACGTAATTGCAGGCAGCGTCCTTTCCTCACCTGTTGTCGCTGTTCAACATGGTGTGTAGTTTTGACAGCGTAATACATATTTCATTGTGGATAATCACGTCCGTAACAGTTAGGTCTTTGAGTTCTTAGGTACCGATTAGTGGCTAGCAAGCCGTTTGGTCGGTCGGTCCGTGGCTGTCCATTGGTTGGGTTACCGACGGATCAAGTGTAGTTGGGCCCACCACCTGTCTCATGTAAGTGAACATTTATGTTACGAGGAGAGCTCCCCCCTCCCCCCCCCCCCTCGGGATACGGATGAGTGCCGCCGTCTATACTGTCCTTTTCATGGGTGTTTAATGGTCTGTTGCTAATCTATTATAGCCAATGCTTTAAAATAACATTTTTATTGTGTTTTATGTAAATCAGTTCATGTAAATCAATTGTGGGCTTTGAGCCGCTTAAAAGCTTATTTTTAAATTTAGTTACTGTCGTTTCGTTTCTTTTTCATTTAGTGTGCGTTCCCTCAAAGCAAATTTAAAGTTTAAGGTAATTTTGAATATTTGGAAAATCAGCTGTGGACCTTCATTCAGCCTCTTAAAGCCTTATTCTCAAAATTTCCCCTTAACCGAAAACATTGCGGCCTTCTGCCTTAAAAGATTACGGTAATTTATTTTAAGATTTTGAAATTTAGTTGCGGCCTTCAGCCCTTTGTACTGCATCTTGCATATGTTTGTTCTACCACTTTTGCCTTGAGGCTTTCCGCCTAGCTGTGATATATTATTTTATTTGCTTTTTTAACTGCATGTCTTCAGTCACTTGAAATTGTTGCTTTTTAAGATTTCTTGTTTGGAGGCCTTCAGCCGTGAAAGAATTGTATTTTGAAACTTGTAGTTGTAAAGGTTTGGCTATATGCCGTTTTGGTTTAAAGGTGTTATTACATTACAATAAATTACAATTTTGAAGTGAAACTGGCCGACATCTTATTTGGCTCTTTCCAATATCCTAATCACCTGTTCTGCCCTGCGGGATTAGCGGGCGCCTCATAGCCCTTGATTGCATCATTAGGTCAAGAAACAATGAAAAGTCCAAACCAACACAGTGGACCGGGATGTGAAGCCCGTTCTTCCTCAATGGCAGTCCACAGTCTTACCGTCTGCGGCACGTCGCACAGTTTTCCTCATTGATTCAGATCGACTACTGAGACGGAAACATAAGCCACGCAGGAAGGGGTGACCGATGACTACATCGAGCCTAAACAGTGGTTGTTCGGGACTCTGGGACGGAGTGCGTCCGGGAATGGATGGCACTTCTCGGACGCGCCGTACACATGTGTGCACTGGGCAGGCTACTGTACATAATGAACGATTCTGCGTCGTAAGGCGGCGGTTGTAAATATCGGCGCTCCCGCGCGATGAAGGAAACTGATGTCGGGGTTAGCCGTAATTCACTCTGGAGCGGCGCGTTCGTGGCTGCGGGCAGAAGCGGCGGCAACTTGGAGGCGAAGCCTGCTCGGACGGAGGCCGTGATTTATGGCGATACCGGGCCCCGTCGCCGGCCCGACTTGGCTCGTGACAAATCTGTACACCATATAAATCAGCCATTATGTATCGGACGCAAAGTACGCCTAAATGATAACGGACTGCTTCCTGACGCGAACAAATGACGGCGCGTGCATTAAGAAGTAAAAGCCCGCGGGAGGGCGCGCCGTATAAATTCTCGTTGGCCCAACTCGGCGTTCATCAGTCAGGGGTCGTCATCTGCCCTCCCCCGGCGTGCACCCCTTCTGCAATCTGAATCTCGTACAACGCCGCACCGGACACCACTACCACAGGCTCACGAGTTTACTGAAATGTCTCAAGAGCAGATACCAGACAGGCAACTTTTACTTCCACTAAATGGATCTTAGAATAAAATTATTCAGATTTGTGGATCGACTGCAAACTTTACTCCTCCGTATCTCCGAATTTCTATTCTGACGCTTATCGTTTCTTTCTCCAGCATGGATGAAGCAACGGTGAGGTTTTGTAGGGAAGCAGCCTACTCACGCCTTATAAAATTCGCATCAGTCTTTCCATTGTGTGCCAGCCTAGTCCGCTGTAACTAGCTCTGACGTCATAAATATTACGCAATACTTTAAAATGAAGTAAATAACCTGAAACGTTTCTAGCATGTCAGGAGTAATACAAAATCAATATGTGTTGAATATCAGTTCAATAACTTTAACCATTTTCGAAAATTGGATGTTTTTCTGTAAAAATCATTGGCGCAACAGAAAAGAGCTAGAAACTTAAAAATTTATATTTAGATTCCTTTTGCATAATAATTTAGTAGAAACAGTATTCTAGATCTCACAAATTAAAATTTTAGTTGAAATTCATGATTTTTCTGGTTTTTGTCTTAGAAATTAACGAAGCAGGATAGATTTAGCAGGCGGATAAATAAAGCTAGGATGTTTAATTTAAGTAGAAGGGAGATCCGCTTAATCATAAAAATGTGAGAAGTTTCAACAGAATAACTATAAAACTATAGCTGTAGCATATCTCCAAAGAGCAAGTTCAGAGCTCGTCTACTTCGTGTAGGGTAATTAAATAAATTCTCTCGCCCAAAATATTTGACTTAGCCACGTCAGACTTTTATTATGATTACTTACTTGTGTGCTGATTGCAAAATTAAATTGAAAGCTTCATCGGCCATCAGCAAAGGAAGCAATGATTTATTCGATAACTTAAAGTGGTGCATTACTAGCCCAGTGGCTAGTCGGGAGAGAAGATTTGATCAGGCGTTCCCTTAGCCGTCCGCACCGCGGCTTTATATGTAAGAACGCTGCGCGAAAAAAGGAAGGCCCCCAGTTCTCTCCAGACGCTGATTAGCGCACCACCTGTTCCGGGAGTCGCGTCGCGTCGGTATCGTTGATATATACAGCCTCAGATGCAGTCATAAGTTACTTGGGATACGCGTAACCATGAAATCGTTTCCGAGTGAAGTGTTAATTTTGGGATGACGTTAATGATCTATCTTTAGTTTGCGTATGTCGTATTTTCACGTGCCGCCGCAGGACAGACATTCTACCATTATTAGCGTGGCGTTTGATGAACGTTATCATCAAATTATGGCGAGCATTCACTTAAACATTTAATTTGAACAGTTATAGTTGTATCAGCGCATTAGACTCTGAACTGCTCTGGTAGTTGGATTGTGTGGATTCTTTTTGGTCTGTGACTTTCAGAATATAGTGAACATTTTAGAGAGAATGGTTTTTGATTATGAATCCCAGACAATCTCCTAATTCCTCAGAGCTATAAGCTGTAGCTATAAATGTATTTCTCAGATGAAGTGGGCACTAGGAATTCTAATTACAGGCTTCACGTTTTGCTAATCACTTTCTGGTTGCCAATATTGTAATTAGAGACCCAGTGTTGAGAACGGCAAACAACAGCATTAAATAAATAATAGGAACATTAACAATTATTCCACCCACCGCCCCACAGTTTTCCTTGTGTTCATTGTAGAAAGAAACTTGGAATACCAAAGAAGTATGTTAGACTCATAGAAGCGAGTTTGAAAAATACAAAAGGTAGAGTACGCGTGAGGAAATTGGAGTCAGAAGAATTTGTAATAAAGAACGGGCTTAAGCAGTGAGATGCCCTGTCTCCGCTACTTTTTATTTTAATCCTAGAATATACTGTACGAATGGCGGCAGATAATTCAGAGGGTGTGGAGTTAAATGGAAGTATTAAGATACTAGGATATGCAGATGATCTAAACATCATTAGCGCTAGGAAAGAATCTGTAACAGCAAATGCGAATGCGTTAATCAAGGCTAGTGAAGATGTAGGACTAAGGATAAGTGAAGACAAAACTAAATATCTGGTTACTACTAGAATGCGAACAGCAGTAGATCAGGCAATGTTAAATCACGGATATTGTCTAGGAATTCTACCATATATGCTGTATGGTTGTGAGACTTGGTCTCTCACTGTGCAAAATGAAAAACCGTTTCGAGTATTTGAAAACAAAATTTTGACGAAAATTTTCGGAGCAAAATTAGCGGAGAGTGGCGAAAACTGCATAACGAAGAGGTTCACGAACTCTATTGAAGCCCTGACATAGTCAGTATCATTAAAGCACGTAGGCTGCGATGGGCGGGTCACGTACCTCGATTGGATGAGGGCAGGGCAGTGCACAGAGTACTGGTAGGGCACTTAGAGGAAAAACATCCTGTGGGGAGACCGAGGCGTAGGTTGGAGGACAATATGAAGGCTGATTTGAGGAGTCTAGATATTGAGGGTGAATGGAAGGAAATAGCCCAAGACAGGGACAGATGGCGAACATACGTTGCTATGGTAATGGACTCTCGAGTGTGGGGGGGGGGGGTGTTTTATCGAGGACGAATAAAAATGAGGAAGGTGCATTGAAAACGTATGTGGCTTTATCGACATGACAGGTAAGTGGTGCCATGAAAAATAGAAAGAAATAAAATTAAATATAGTGATATGGACTACAATTACAAGAAAAGGGTCTCAAATATCCTTAACAGAAATGAAAATTTTAAGATTAACAGGAAAATACCTTCTGAAGTACGATGTGCGTTGGAGATTGCTACAAATAATCAGTCAGTATGGTAAGAAACAGGGAATGGTATCTTTGTCGCAGAAAGGTACCTGCAGTGACTCCAATAAATGTGTAAGTCTTGTGCAACCATAAACGACAGTGATGTGTAACAACATTGTCCATTTGAAATCTCGAAGTTGTTGAAATTAAATTAATATTAAAGCATGATTGTTTGTTTTTAACTAGACGATTATCTCTTATCACATAGAATTTTTGTTACCGAGTACTCTGATACGTGATGCAACTGCTTAGATCTGTAGACGATCAGTAGTGACCGAAACATGTGACCCAATTAAAAATGTGCAACTCAGATGGAACAGTAAATGAGAATTATCTTAATTATCTAAATAGTTGCTGAATTTCTCAAGAAGATTATGTCAACTGTAGTGATAGACATTACTAATAATTAAATTAATTCCACAACTTATCACGCTTAATAACAAATTGATTAAATCCAGTGAACTGAAATGACTCAGTCGATAGGGATGAGATCGATGAAGATGCAGTGACATGAAGTTACATAAAGGCAAATCTTATAGGTATGCAGAAACTGCTCTGTGACGGTTACGTAGCACTAAATGAAATTTCTTCGAGTCTGGGACTCGAACACAGAACAAACAAAACTTGCAAACTGAGACCAGCAAAGCATTCAAGAATGAATGGACGCTGATAACCGACATGTCGACAGTAAAACTGCGTCCCATGATATTGACATAACGACATAGAGGGCATGTTGAATGCAATGCCCCGATTTGTTTCTATGTGAAAACTCTTAAGGCTTCTTAAATAAAACAAACGTTTTTAACATTCTACATCTTTATCCTTCATGTCTACTTATTTATTTCTCAACATAACGGCCTTGGTGACGAACACGTATCTGTCAACGAGAGACCATGTTGTTGATAACACCTCTGTAAAAGGTTTGAAATTGTTGACTAAGTCAGGACCTCACCTCTTCTTGTACCGCTTCATCGCAAGCAAAGTGAAGTCCTCGAACGTGTCGTTTAACTCCGTCGGAACAGGCCTTAGCTTCCAAGGCCGGCCGCCGTGTCATCCTCAGCCCACAGGCATCACTGGTGCGGATCTGGAGGGGTATGTGGTCAGCACATCGCTCTCCCAGCCGTATGTCAGTTTACGAGACCGGAGCCGCTACTCCTCAATGACGTAGCTCCTCAGTTTGCCTCACAAGGGCGCTCGGCCGACCGGATGGTCACCCATCCAAGTGCTAGCCCAGCCCGAGAGCGCTTAACTTCGGTGATCTGACGGGAACCGATGTTCCCACTGCGGCAAGCCAATTGGCTCTCGTAGGTGTCGTTTAAGTTTTGGAAACAGGTGAAAATCAGATGCTGAGGACAGCACACCGCACCATGTCCGAGGGAGGACTCGCACCTCCGACGGGGGGAGCCACACGGACCGTGACAAGGCGCCCTAGGACGCGTCTACGCTGCGCGGCTTTTTAAAAATGATGGCGTGTGTTAGCCATTTGTTGAACTGTAGAGACTTTCTTTTCCTGGCTTCAGTCACAAAACTTTATTTAAACACAATTCTCTCTGCATGTTGTTAAATTTGTAATAATCTAGAAGTTCTTTTCGATCGTCCTTTATTCGGTCCAACGGTAGCGTAAGTGGTGTGAATATATTTTTATAAGTTCTTCCATTTCGTGAGACACCACACAAAGCGTTCATTGGTCAGAATTAAGTCTTATTGTTCCGCACTGGACAACTAGCTACTTCAGCTATTACGTATGTAGTTTGACTTCGTTGGCGTTATTATTTTTAACATAAAATCTGCATCCTTTTCGCTCTTCATGAAACACAACGATTTAGGGACGTATTTCTTTTATTATTTAGGGGCATTTTTCTATTATGCCCCTTTCGTGAAAGTAATACGATTTATTCCTCCTGTGTGAAACACAGGCTCTATGCGTCATTCTTTTTGTCTGCGTACTATGGGCTGCTGTAACTTTTTTTCGAACGTTTACAAAATCCTTGTAGAAGTGCGAGTGAGAGGGAGATTGTTGAATCCCCCCTTACGCAGACAATGTGAAGGCGGTCAGAACTTATCGCTGGGGCGTCCAGGGCTGATGTTAGATGACAGAACAGGAAGTTAGGTCATTTAAAGAGAATCTTAGGGTAGGATGCTACCAAGTGTAGGCCAGTCTAGGACATCAAAGACGATGCAACAGTTTCGTACAAAGTTCATTACGGTTTATGCTCACTGAGAATCTATACGATTAGAAAGCTAGGCTTAATTACTGTAAGCAAGACGAAGATGGGTTAGGAAAGTGGTAGCGTGACTGGCTGAAATCTGAATGAGTCCAAAAAACACTGATGCCTCAACTGTAAACTCGCTGCTCGGTAATATGAAACATGTTTAACGTTTCAACTCTGACCTACGGGGGAAACAGCGTAAAATACACTGTTTAACATCAGCCGGTTAATTCTGTATTATCGGAAAAGATATCCTCCATAGCTTCTTCTAAAAAAATTCATAATCTGCGCAACAGAAACAGCATCACTTAAAACTGCTGAGACAAGAATCCTTGACAGCACATAAGTACCTTCAACAACATTAACCACAAGAGCTATTGCATGCTCTCAAATAAATACAAAAAGACAACCTCACACTTATTTTCATATCAACAGAACTTTCCTGTCCTTTTGGGGATAATAGCCGAAAGTCATTATATCCCCACATAACAGCTTACAGGGGTCCAACAGATCAGTCTTCCATAATCCATTTTAACTTATATTACACTGCTTAATACATCGTAGTTTTGTGCATTGAGTTCACAGTTACATGCAACTAGCACTTATGAAAAACCAACAGACAGAAAAAGACTATAAGGTAGGGAGAGAAAGTGTAGAGAGACGCAGAAAGAAGTGAAAGGGAAGATGGACAAAGTTTGTTTCTTTCGACATAAAAGATTTCTGGGTATGGTACCACGTCATAATGTATAAAACCACTCCTGTTGGAAAAAAAAACAACGTTTCGGCCACGGTTACAGCAGCCTTCTTCTGGGTCTTCAAAATGGTTCATATGGCTCTGAGCACTATGGGACTTAACTTCTGTACCCTAGAACTTAGAACTACTTAAACTGAACTAACCTAAGGACATCACAAACATCCATGCACGAGGCAGGATTCTAACCTGCGACCGTAGCGGCCACGCGGTTCCAAACTGAAGCGCCTAGAACCGTACGGGCACACCGGCCGGCTTCTGGGTCTAATGGTGCATTATAGCTATCCAGTGTCCTTTATATTTAGTTCTTACTGTTCACTGCGCATGCCGTTACGTCATAATTTTAAAAAGGTAGTTAGTTTCATTTGTCACTTAAGAAAGAAGGAGAGGGAACTTTATTTTAATAGGTTATTGCGGTGGAGGGAGAACGTAACCTCTCTTGCCTATTGGCTCTTGTGTTATGTGCCATGATTGGTGGTCACCGTCGAATGAGAAGTTGGCTGCTGTTTACCAACTGCTGGACGTCGGCCGCACGGCGGCAGTTACTCGCCGGTAGTGCTCGTGCCTCGTGTTGACAGTGCGGTCTGTTGGGCTCTGACTGCTGGGAGCCAAGATGGGGTAAACGTGAGTCCATCCTCCCTGTTCATGTTATTAGGGTGTTTAAGTATTTCGATGGCCTTTCTGATTTTGCGTTTCGTCATAACCGGCTGCTTGGCCAACACACAGGCTTCGCTGAATTTTATTTCTTTTCCGCTGTCTTGCTGATGTTTTGCCACTACAGATTTGTTGTGTTGCCCTAGACGAATATAGCTCTCGTGTTCCCGAATGCGCGTTGCTGTTGACCTACCAGTCTCGCCGCTGTATGCTTCTCCACATTCGCATTCCACCTTGCAAACGCCTGCAGTGTGTAATGTATCCATTTTGTCCTTAGATGAGCCTAGCACGTCCTGGATCCCACGACCAACGCGGTGAAGATATTCGCCTATTCGGTCAGTAACATTTTTCACATGAGATAAGCGCACTGTTGCCTGAAACTATCTACCTGTGAAAGTAACTACCTTTTCAAAATTATGACGTAATGGCATGCGCAGTGAACTGTAACAGCAAAATAAAACGCACCATTATACGCAGAAGAAGGTGGCTGCAAACATGGCCGAAACGTTGGTTTTTCTCCAACAGCAGTAGTTTTATAAATTATGAAGCGGTTCCATGACCAGAAAACTTTTATGCCGACTGACTCTGGCCGCGGAAGCCTACGCAATTCTGTTTCTTTCGTTCCACAATCCTGCATGTCACACAGCGTCCCAGTAGTTTTGGCAACGCAAGTGATAGTCATGGAATTACGACTGTGTACGCTCTTGGGGCCTCAAGTCTCCTAGTTCCGTTAGTAATCTGATAGACAGTACCAGGATGGTCAGAATCCAATGGTTTGCAACTTTTCTTACAAGGCCTCGCAATAAAACAGATTCCTTTCAATGTTAAAATGATTTAGAGTACCGATTATATCTTCGACCTTAGAGACGAGGTTTTCGAACAGAAGGGATTTGTGAGGTGTCTAATTCTCTCACGTCTGTGGATCAAGGCGTAAGATCATACTATCATCGGACGCAGGAGTAATATTTGTAGAAGATGAAAGAAAATAAGACGGATCCTGGCACGAAAGCAACATGGAAGAAAATGCCACGAACAGCTTGGAGAGACTCTGCGTGCCACAGACATTTTGCTAGTACAGATTGCTGGAGGTTAATCGAAAACTCTTAAAAACATATGTATAGAAACTTCTCATCAAAGCACCTAAGCATGACATACTTCAGTGACAACAGAGCTTAAAACATGGATAAGAAATCCACTGCAGCACGCCGATCAAGATAACTATGTGTCTGAATCAAGCAGGCATTAACTGTTCAAATAACATACATCTGAAGTGGTTATCTTGGAACAATTACACAAACATTACTCAAGAACAGACCCCATAAAAACGTTACAGTGCTACAAGATTTAGGTATGTTGAAAAGTAGAACAGTTAATCACTATGATGCCTGGTAACATCGCATACAGTGGGTAGGTAACGCAAAGAGTTGCCAAATCAGCAGTAACTTACAAGCTGGCAGTAGAAGAGATGAAGGAAAACTAAAATCAATTAACAGATAATACGTGTAGAAGAAATGCCAAATCAAGAAAAAAGTAAAATCAAAAATGAAATCTGTGGAACAGTTGAAACTTCAAATTTAACCCATGTTGTCCACAGAGAAATATGAAAGGCATAACCTATTGTTTCGCCTTCGCATCCCCGTATGAGGAGATTGAACCTCTGCTGTGAGCTAGATCGCCTCAAATTTGAATATTGGGAATTAGGAACCCATTTCAGCCGAGACTGTATGGAGACAAATGCCGACGACGGACACTTGTCAGAATGTGTTCCTTTGATTTATGTATGTATACAAAATGCTGTCGGCGACTGACAGTTCCACGACCCAGAGTCACCACATAAATCTGTACTGAGGTGCGGTAAATGCTTAGATGTTCAGCAGATATGATGCATTCTTTTGTGAACCATCTAATTAAAATATAATTAGCCCGTTACTGTTCACTTTCAACGCTCAGCTCTTTAATTGCGGCGTTTAGCTCTTTCGATTGCGAAATCAAATGTGTCGCCAGCAGCTAATTTTGCTTTCGATACACATTGGGGGTATTTTGTGAAACAAGTTAAACGTAGCGAATCACGTTTATCGGTATCGTGATGAGATAGTATTCCTTTAAAACAGAAATGCTGACTTTAATGAGAATAAGTTCATCTGTCTGGCGTAAACAAATCCAGTTGCATATCACAAGCTCAAGGGTATTCAATGAGTAATTCCGTCTGGAATTAACGATAAGAACTCGACGTGTTTGACCGAAATAAATGAATTTTGAACAGCAACAAGAATATATTCTTATCACAGCGATTTAAGAATAACCTGTGCCATTGTGCATTCCTATTTTAAAAGCTACGATCAGCCAGTTTGTTTTGTGCTCAGACAGCACAAACTGACAAAACAGACATTCTTTCCCCAGCCTTTAAGAAATATTTTTAGTTAAAGGATAATCAGAGTTTCAAAAAATTAAGGAACATCATTTCAACGCGCTGACTGTACCCTTGGTCAATCAAGTTTCATGCTACTAGTCTACTTTCTGTTGCTTGTATGTTCTTCAACGTCACTTTGCTGACGGCTGTCTAATGGAGCAAGCTCTGGATTCTTAATCTAATTATGATGCCGTGAAGTAGAAAATATGCTGAAAATTTTATCGTAAAAATACATGAATCCAGCCTTGCCTGCTAAAACGAAAGCAAATTATTTATTACAGTTTCGCCCACGTGTGTTTCATGTTATCAATATTTAGTTGCTAATTGATGCTTCCTGCAACAAATGAACAAGGTAAGAGTGACAATACGTGAGTCAACGTTTATGATTTAGCGGAATCGCTGGAGTCTGTTAGCTTTGTGCCGTAGAATCTTATATGTTGCCACCCATTTGCCTGCCGTCGTAGCAGCGTCACAGCTCTGAATGAATCTAGCGACATGCAACAGGTTACACTACTTTTTTGATTAGTGTGTTGTTTTAGTGTAGCTACATTGTTAGTTATTTAGCAATAGAGAAGAAAAGACAATCAGCTTTGCTCTGTTACTTTCTTGAAATAAGAGAGTGTTAGCTGCAAACTGTTTTCATCTATTTATTGACGCGTTTCCCCCCTCTGAGGCATCTTCAGATTAACCTAAAGGTATAAAATAAAATTGTTAGGCCTAGGTACATTAAAAACGGGGTTGGGGATAATATGAGGCAAAGTTTCAGGCAGAGTAGCCGTCTCTACAACTAACAATAACTGTCAATTTAAGTCAGAGGTAATGTCTTTAATGCCAGCATATGGGATTAAGATGAAAATTATAAGGAAACCTCGTCCTATCATCATTAGGGGAAAAAAAACGCGTAAGGGACCTGAAACCGGGAATAAAATGCCAAGTATAACTAAGAAGACCTATGGCAAACCAAGAAAAATACTTTAAAGAGCTTACATAACAGAGAGCCAACTGCGTTCCTGCGTACACAGCATGGAGCGTTGCGAAATGTAAATACATATGTAATGCACTCGAGAACACAATATACGTCAGACCCCGCAGCTGGCCTTACAAACATAGAGCCATAAAGGCAATGTTAAATGACCATAGTAACAGACACTGAGGGTAGATGACGTTGGTTAACCCACGTACTTATGAAAAGCGGTTGCACAGCTAAATTACGTAAGCGGAGAACAATAAATTAGGTAAACAGTAAAATTATTAAAATTAAATTAGTACAAAGACACTAGCTGTGTAGCGGTAAAATAACCTCTAAAGTATGAAACTGTTAAAACCTGCCTAACAATAAAACTTAAAATAAGTAAACTTAACAAGTCAGAAGACAAAAAAAAAAAAAAAAAAGAAAAAAAAACGTGTAGAAGATAAAGGAACGAGTAAGGTAGCGTCAAACTCACGCTAAGGAACTATTGGCGGATTAGTGTAGTGGTTATCATAATATCAAAATAAAACTGGTTTCTGCTAAGCAATGTATTACTCAGTATTCTACCTTTTTCTGCCCTGAAATGCTTAAGAATTTCCATTTCCTCTAAAATGTTTAGCTGTTTTCCTTTGCGCGTTGTATGGAGTATTTGTAAACTCTTCAACATCGGGGGGACGATGGCTACTAGATTTTAAGTGATCACCAAAAGCCAAATGCTATTTAATCGGTCCTTTCTGTCTTAGGTAACTGTTCACTAAATCTTGTACGAAATTTTCTACCACTGTGGCCCACATACGAGGCTTCACAGTTAACTCACTCAGTTCTATAAACTCCGGAGTCCGCGTATTTGGTTTTGGTAGATAGTTCGTTATGAATGTACCAATGCTGGACCTTATGCGTCGCCGAAAAGGCGACTCCATACCGTACTTTATAAATAATTTTGCGAAGTACTGCGATAAAGTACATACAAAAGGGATTTTAGCAAATTTAGTATTAGCGAATAACAGACGTAGATTCATCGGGATGGGTTTTTTGTTCATAGAGATCGTCTTTAATATTAGGATTGTATTCGTTGCTGGTTGAAATATATCCAAGGTTCGGTAACTCTTTTTCGATGGAAGATTGACTTCGGTGAAGTTCTGTAACACGATGAATCACTGATGTAAATTTTTCAGAGTGCTGGCAGATGAAACTGCTGACGTTTGTGGAATTCAACAGTTTGATCATTGTGCTCGATATGTTGATGAAGACAAAATTCGTGAAGATTTCCTCAGATTTGTTCCTGTTTATGATCTTCGTATACTGGCTTGGCTGATGTTAAAAGAAAACATTCATGATCTGAGGATAAATCTGACCAGTGCTTGTGGACTAGGCTTCACTGGGGCAGAAAATATTAGCGATGTGTTCAAGGGATCTGCCGCAAAATGCCAAGAGTCCTATCGGCAAGCTATTTACGATCACTGTGCTCTTAGTCATTCATATAGTGTTTCTGTAATGAAAAACTCTTCAGGCAGCAGAAACAATATCATCATATCCTTCAGAGTTTCCCCTAAGAGATAAAGATAAAATATTGCAAGTTCGTACCGAAGCAAGAAGAACGAGGCATATGAAATTCTGCCAGACCAGTAGGGTAGAAACGTGGGATACAACTTTATTGTAGTCAAACTGTTTCCACTTTTCATTGATTCTTAGGCAAAATTCAAGGAACTTCAAGCCAAATACGTTCATTTTTGACAGCAATATGGACCGACATTTCTGGTGTAAATGGTTGTAACTAGTCAGGTTTCGGGCTTATTCAGTTGGTTTACTACACTCAGAATAGATGGACCTCAGCATATGTTCTGGACTGCGTACGAATCTACAAAAGGGAATGGAAGATTTTTCGATCACACTTTCAACCATTAAACAAGGAGTCAGGAAGCGTGACTGAACCTACTGGAATTAAGCTAGAAATTCCAAGAACTAAGGGGCACAAACACAGCACAAGCCTTCAGCTTTTCTACCTTCTATAGACAGCTGCTTTCGCCAGCTCATGAATAGGTTTTTAAATCCTAAGTGAATCCTAAGAAACACAGATTTCGTTACCGAGAAACATAGTGCTACCATCCAAAGAAAACAAGCAAAGTAGTGTTTATGCTATAGTGTAATGATGTTGATGGATCACCAGAGACTATCTTGAATGAACTGTAAATGTTGAGAAGAATTTCCCTTAACTAGAAAGATCGTTACTTACTGCCCACCAGTTTTATAACATCCTTATGTACTTATGTAATGAAATCATTTTTTCCTGCAGTCTTAAGGTGCTCAAATTTTTCTGCACATTGCCGCTAACCACAGGAACACCAGAACGCTTGTTCTCAACATTGCGGCTGTAACCTCCCCACGAAATTCATTCACATTTAGTGTAACTTCAAAACAGAAGAATTTCTAAACTTCTCAACAGTAAAAATTATAATTATGTCGTTCACATTCACTGTAACGTCCCAACAAAAAATAAATTCAGTAACCTGGTAATAATACAATGTAACTAACCTCTCAATTAAATTGTCGCTCACTTATAACCTTTCAATAATTGACTGTCAATTTAACCTGGTAAATTTTGGACGTCAGCAGTGCTGCGTCATGGCCCTGAAACATCATACTGAATAAATTGAAAATTCTTATCTCAGTCTAGTCGCCGGATAACGCATGTGTATCTGCTCCTATAAGAAAATTTTCTGGCTCAGCTCTGTGCAATGCTGCCCTATAGATTTGTCATGTATAAAAAGGACAACTGATTTTTCTTAGCAATAATCGGGATGACCATGGATTGGGCAAATTAGTAAATTCTGTAAATTGAGATGGGTGATTGTCAAAAGTTACTTTTTATGACGAAGATTATTATTACGAGATTTTTGAAACATTTACATGGCACTTGAGATAACATTACTACATATTCGCGAGGCTGCTTTTACCTTATACTACGTATAACGCTCAGGCTCCGCCATCGCTGCACCACGACCGGCCCAGCCAACTCGATGCACACGACTAGACTGCTCGCTATCAACAACTTACTGCTACAGCTACATAGTTCCTACAGCAGTCAACACTGCTCTCTGGTCTGAGATTCTCTTATACCTTACATATCACAGGCAGCGCGTGAGCAATACATCGAAATTACATCTGCTCGGACCTCTTACATAACCCTCCACTGGGGGGGGGGGGCAAAAATTTGGCAACGATGGTGAGTCAATCGGACTTGCCATGGGCAACAAATTTTTCTATAATCGACTTAATTAACTAAGTCTACAGTCACAGAGTATATACATATATATAAGTGCAGAACATGAAATGAAATGGAGTATACATGCACTGAGTACAGAACATATCATGAAATGACAAAATGTATACGCAATGAGTACAAAAGATGTTAACAAATGGCAAAGTGCACACGCACTGTATAAGTCTTTAGCATTTCTACATAACATATCATGAAGTGAAATAAAGTGCACACGCACTGAATACATAATATATTAACAAATGACATAAAGTGCACACGCACTGTAGAAGTCATTAGTATTTTTAGGACCACTGATCATATTAACAAATGAAATAAAGTGCACAAGCACTGTGTATGTCTTTATCATTTTACAAAAATTTAAACGCACTGTATAAGTCTTTACCATTTTACAAGAACTAGGAAAGGAATGGAAAGGATTGCATCATGGTTGTAGCACAGTAGGTTGCACGTAGCTGCACTGGAAGTCCATATCTTTCTACAGAAACATAGCACTAAGTGAGACAATCTGAAGTTCTCTTCCCTGAAGTATTTATCTGATGTGCAACGACAAGAAAAGCGACCTGCTAACCTTGCCTTGCCGGTCACTTGCCAGGAAAAAATATGATCATCATCAGTAAGTAGTCATATAAATATAATTGCATAAGTGGTCATATAAAATTCAGGAAATGGCATTACAGTGTGATAAATCATAAAGTATATTCATTCAATAAAGGGTTTAATATTGGAGACATGGTGATTGCCTTTGCTTTTTCTGGTTCTCAAAGTTTCGACATGTACTACATTGGGGTGAGGAATGCTGCGAATTCTGTATGGACCTGCGTATAGAAGCTCAAATTTGCTGCATCTACTTTTTCCTCTGCTGGATAAATAGTGTGTGCATACTAATATCTTCTGTCCAACGTGAAAGTCACGGCGTGTACAAACCTGTTTTTGCTGTCTTCTCCGGCGCTCTGCGGCACGTTTGATGTTGTTCAGTGCAATGTCAATTATTTCATGGTGGCGTAGTCGACGAGATGTAGGAAAAGATACTAATTCTTTAATTTTGTTGGGTGGTTCAACATTTTTCGATATAACAGTCGGAGATAACATAGTAGATTCATTTGGTATGGAGTTAATTACATCCTGGAATGAGAGTATGTGTGTGTCCCAATCAATATGTTTTTTATAGCAGTATATTCTACATAGTTTACCAATTTCTTTCATTAGTCGTTCACAAGGGTTCGAAGAAGCGTGATACCTATATATATAGATCAGAGAAATGTTTCTAGCTCGTAACATATGTGTCCATATTGCAGATCGAAATTGTGGTCCATTGTCGGAAATTACTTTCAATACATGCCGTACATGAAATAAAAAACGTTTTACAAATGCATTCGAAACAGATTTAGCAGTAGCTTTGCGTAACGGAGTGAAGGTTACAAATTTGGAAGTGAGTTCAACAGCGACAAAGATGTAGCAAAAACCTTTATTTGTTCTGGGAATCGAACCAAAAATGTCTACAGCGGCCATGTGTCTCAATTTAACGGGTACAATGGCATGTAACGGAGGAATATGTGAAGTCGTGTCTGATTTAGCTTTCTGGCAGATTTTACATGACGCTAAAACTCGTCGAATACGTTTCTCCATGTTAGCAAAATGACAGTTCTGTCTCAGTATAAGAAAACATTTTCTGGCTCCGTAATGTGCGTAACTTAAATGAGTATACCAAATTAATTTGTTAACAAGTTCGTCAGGAATGCATAGTAACCAATTGTTGCTGTCAGGGTGAGAGCGGCGAAACAGAATGTTATTGCGTACAGTGCAATGGTTTCTGATTGTAGCATTATTCCTGTCTTGCCAAAGGCGTTTAATTTCTTTCCATACGTTGTCTTTGCTCTGCTCTTGTGCTATGTCTCGTAATGTCGATGAAATGAAGTTTTCAAATGCGACTTGTTGAAAATACATGACGCTAAAATTTGCTTGGCAGAAGTTGGTTGCGATGTCTTGCTGATTGTTGCTGAGAGAACGGGATAGTGCGTCTGCTACAATATTTTGTGTACCGGGAATGTGAACAATTGTAAAATTAAATTCCTGTAAATAAAGTTTCCATCTGCTTAATCTGTCGTGTGTAAATTTTGCTGAAAGTAAAAACTGGATAGCTCTATGGTCTGTGTAAACGGTAGTATATCTTCCATAAAGAAAATGCCTAAATCAAGTAAATGCCCATACAACACATAATGTTTCAAGTTCTGTGACAGAATAATTGCGTTCAGCAGGTGACAAAATGCGACTTGCAAAGGCGATGTTTTTAATTACTGTAGTACCGTCTTCTTCAATTTCCTGAGAAATGCGTGCGCTTAAAGCGGTGTTAGAACTGTCCGGGGCAATGGAAAAATTTCTAGTACTTGAAACCTTACATCAAAGGTCCTGCCTGTCTATACAGCTCTTTTCGCATTCATGACATATTTTGTAGATGTACCATATTTATTACTATTCCGTGGCAAGTTATGACGCACTAGTCTTTTGAAATTGTCGGAAGTCCTGAATGCAATTTTAACCCCGGTTCTTCGGAATATATGTACGATTTTGTCTGATGTTTTGCCTACATATTTCATAATGGCGTACTTATCCTTTTCGGATGTCGGTTTTACCTGCCGTTTCTCACTCCTTATTATCTTCTTTTTAATTTTTCTGTGTATGGAGTTAACTACATCCGGGTCATAATCATTTGCAAGTGCAAGTCTTAATATGTAAAGTTGTTTTTTCACTGAATTTTTCCAACATCATTGGTTATTTGCAGGTATTTGTCTACAGTACTGGTACACATGGAAACACTCGCGACAAAATACCGTTGCCCGTCGTCAGAGAACAGAGAACAAAAGGGAAGCCTACTGATGAAGTGGAACATCGAAAGTAGATCTTTATCTGCATTTTAAGGGGAATGACGCTACAACCGTCCCTGCAGAGTTGACGGAAGTATCCGGCAACAATGCACCATCGTAAGACACAATGCTCAAGTGTTTCAGACCAATGTTCTATAATGCAAGTCTGAATTATTTGTTCTTAGATTGGCGAATCACAAGTGAAGACCATCACTCCACATTCGAGGCGATAGTGGAAAAAAGTGATCACTTATGGATCTGTTTTAAACATCTGCGACATTTTGAACATGAAAAATGTCGCCACCAGCTGGGTTCCACGACTGCTGACACACTTTTAAAAAGTCCGTCTCAACGAGGCAGCAACACAAATGTTACAGCTGTTCAGCTCATTTCTGGTGACATACTCAACCGTCTAATCGCCATGGACGAATGCCAGGTGAATCACAATGATCCCCGAGACAAACAATGTAGTCATGGTGATTCACTGTCACCTAAAAAGTCGGAGGCTCACGTTGTTGAGGAAGGTGATTTTGTTGTTAGGACTGCCACCGAGGTTGTAAGAGATTACACTCGTAAGAGGAACGCTCTCAGAGAAGAAAACTACCGAAATCTCCTGACAGTGTCAGGAGAGGTCGTTTGGCTCAACAACAACGCCCCAGCTCAACTTGCACAGGTCAAGCTGCACATGCTGCCTCTTTCGGCTGCCAAATTTTGCCTCACTCACTGTATCCCCTTGACACCCAGTGGCTTCTTCCAGCTCCCTCGGAAAAAAAACCTCCTACGTCGGAAGCAGTTCTAGAATTCTTTATTTTCGCGGTGTAAAGTTTGCTGAACAGCTAAAATGAAGACTTCTGTAACCAAAATCTCCGCCAAGTCATCCGTTATTGGAAAAAAACTTGTCCCGTTAAATGGCGAATCTTTTAACCTTTCCCTGGCTCTTTTGACTTCAGTAATCGAAATATTAAAGGAATTGACAATGTTCAAACATGCTTTCATTTGTGTCATAATTCCAAAATTATTATGAGCTAGTGAAAGTCAAACATTGTTAATGAGTCAACTTATGCTCATTAACGCTGAAATTGCTGTCTGGCTGTTCGTCTAGACCAATGATCCTGCTACCTGTAAGAAAACTGGATTCTTGCCTTGTTATAGGTAGTTAGAAATTATATAATTAATGAGGTTATTTTCTTCACATGAACTTTTTAATTGACGACAAATGCTTCACTGCATAGCAGTCAGCATACTTGTTCACAATTTAGTGAAATTATTTACAAAACGAATTTTCAGTCGAGCACCTCATGCAAACCTCCACCTCATTCCACCATTATCTGCAAAAATGTATCAGGAGCAATTACTCCAGTTTCCGTTGTATCGTGTGCTTTTATAGATCGCGGCAAACGAGATGTGTTGGTCAGTTTCTTTACAGTCTGAAGAAAAGGAGCAATACGAACATCAACCTCATGGCTGCAGCTTTCTTTTTTTCGTGGTAATTAAAATTTGACGACTACCTCTGGGAAACGACTTTGGTTGTGTCTTGTAAAGCAATCTTTTCGACGGTCAGCCACTTAAAGATATCTAAGAATCGAAACTTGTACGACTATAATATCAACTGAAGCGTACTCATTACTCAGTTTGATAGCAAGTTTAGTTCAGTTAGTTGCTTATATAATGCCTCAAATATTATAATTATTACATAGCTCTGTACTCTGTTTTCTGTAGATTGAAGTACTGTGTGTACCTGCAGACGTGAATTTCTGTCGGAAAGAGGCGATGTTAAATTTAGAGTGTAATTCAGTTCGTTTCACGCATTTTGGCCATTGCTCAAACTTGGAGAGGAAAAGGCGTCCAAATTAGACTGCGGAGATTAAAGCCCAGGGAACACGGAATCACCTAATACCTGAACGCTTCGTGTCAGACCTTAATTGATTCGCCTGTGCCCTCACTCCTAACGGCGGAATCAGAGTTCGCAGCTCTGAATGCAGTCTTCTCCCCCAGAGCCGTTACTCATTAAGGAAATTGGCTAGCAGTTAACCGATGTTCCGTCTTCCGTGAGACGCCGACCGGAAGCCCAACAACGAGCTCTTCATTTCGAGGAAGTCTCGCAGCGGTGGGAGTAGTTGCTTCTCTGGTCTGTTGCTTCCACAGTCTATCAAATGAGCTATGATACTATTGGGAAATAGTCAGTAAACGTGACAGTAAGTCTCCACAATACTGGAGCAGCTTTTAAGGATTCAAGATATTGCTGCGGGTATAATAATAAGGCTCTAAGAAGGGAAGAATGGAACTAGAAAGTGTGTTTTACACGAAAAGAGGGGAGTTAACGATAAGAATGTTAGTTGTAGCCAATATATTTACGTTGTTGTGTCAGCAAATATTATTTAGCGTTCTTGTTTACAGCTAACTTTCAAATTTTGCTTCCTCAGATTTCAGGATTTTGGAAAATAAGCACCATTCAAATTTTAACTGCTGTTTATTGACGATGACAATATACAGCTATTTAACTATTTGTTCTACAACAATAAGACTAAAATCAAACTGGCTATTTTATTTTGAAATTCTACAATGTTATTCCTGAAACAACCCAAAATTATAATGCAGATAAAACGTAAAATATGATGTGAAAAACCCAAAACACTTGCCACGGTTTGTTAGAATTCTCTTCGTGGCATTCTAGGTGGTGGGAAAAATTGTGTATCTCGTAATGTATCGCGTATAACTGATGAATTAATTCAATCAGGTTCTGTGCGTCATGAGAACACAGTCGAAGTTAGTGCCATGCAACAATGAAACGAAAGATGTAAAATTATTTATCGAGTCACTTCCGCCTTCATATTTGAATTAGGGTTTCCACGTTTGGCAAGTCAAAATTCGGCCACTGTCACCTTTGTCAAGTCAAAAATCGAAGATTCTGAAACACGACCTAGCTCTTAGTGTATTAAATGTTCAGTTCTCACTAACGTTCGTCAGTTTTTATCCACACACGAAAACTAAACTACATGTACCATGTTGAAATTTAAAATATTTAAAAGTTAACATTTTTTATCTTATACAATGGTAAAAATCAGGGAGTCGGGGCTGGAACTTCAGACATACTTGTTGTCTGATGTATGTCTGACATAACTGCCTTTAGAAGTTCCTTCACCTCGAAAATGCTGATGGAACTGAGTAGCTCATATTGTACTTTATTTTAAGAGGAAGTTCATTTCCCACAAATTTCATCATAAGGTTGTTTTCATCATCGGTCCACAAGTTTTTCATCAGCGAAAATACTCATTGTAATTGTGCGTTGCCCACAGGAATAAAAAACACAAATTTCGCTGTCCTCAGTAAGCTTGGGACTGGAGTTTTACTAAAGAAGAGAACACGTTTTTGGCCTGTTGGTAATTCTAAAATCTTAAGAGTTTTAGCGGCATTTCTCATCGCTGCTAATGCATGATACAATTTGTCACTGTTTACATTTATACTACACTCATTTACAATATCTATAAGGATATAAAGGCATCTCGTCAAATTTCCCAAAAGGCGAGGTTTCAAAATTAAATATGACTCACACTTCAGAAACCCTAAAAAATCACCGTGATATTAATAATGATTTGCTCTTACGGAACAGTGAAAGTACAAAACATGTCAATACTCCTTTACTTGGACACTCGATACACACAACTGTCTTTTCGACCAACGAGGTGGCGAAGCACTTGACTTTCAACCCCATTGTTAGGTTGCCCTCTCGTGTCTTTTACACGTATTGGCGTTGGCTAACTAGAATAATGTGATAAACGTAACAATATGAAATTAAATATTATGAAATATTATGTAAAAATGTACAAGTGTAAAAGTAAACAAAAGGTGTAGGACTTGAAGGTGTTGAGTCACACTTACGTAGGGACATTGGAAAATTTTAAAAAAGTGGGGACGAGCCCTACAAAATCGAGATAGGCGGAAATCTTCATCTGGATATTAGCAAGTTCTTGCGTGCCTATAATGCTTAAGAGAACGCTTAAATGACATTGAAGCAATGCTTTTCACGGAAATTTCTTAACGTGTACTGCAAGGCTGGGTATGGGAGACCAGCAACTGAAAATCTTTCTGTCTTCAAGTTACCGAGAAAGAAAACAAGACAGCAAATCTGAAATTAAGAATTATGTATTAAACTGATCTGAAGTATCAAGACACCTATTAGCGTGCATTAATATGATGTGGCTCCGATTGACACAGACCGGACGTCACTCACTGCCCAGCTGGGGGCGATGGTGAGCTGGTTCGGCAGTGCTTGAAAACTGCTTGTCCCTGCTGATTTTTGCTGTTTGCATTCGTTATTGTGTGGCGGTGAATCGTCTGAAACGTGTCGCCAATCCCAGCTGTCATAGTTGGGCTGCAGTGCATTTACAGACAGCGTCACACATCACGGCGGGTGTGGACGTTGCACAACCACTAACCTCTCAGTCCACTCGCCAGCTGCGACCAACTTGGTGGTGGCCTGGTTCCGTCGTAGTGCTCCTCTGCTGCTTAGAAGTCTCGTTTATAACTTCATACTTTACATTCCTCAACAGCTGAATCAAGAGTTGGTAGTGATGATAGACGCTGGTTTCCGGAGCGAATGGACGATCTCATCTCAAACGTGTTCCACTGGGCTCAGGCAGAGACACTGGGTGGTGTGGCGGTTGCACACTCTAACCTTGTACACCAGTAACACTACTAGTTTGTAGTTGCAACACTTCTTTATTGATCACACATACACATGAATTCATCCGCAGTAATAATCAATTAACAACATTTGCATATCAATGCCCTATCCACACTTAGTATTTACAATATTAACCGTCACACTTGTGACAACGGCCCCTTTACGTGCCAGTAACAACAACAAAATAACAGATAACCAAATGTTTACAATGTCGGCTATCGCCTTTTTCACTCAGTTTTGCGCTTACTGAAAAGATAAAATTAATTTAATGCTATCTGACCTGAAGGGTACTATTAATCGTTCTGTTTATACTTAGCATTCTACTACACTCAACGTCCGAAAGATTCTAGACTTTATGCAAAGGCAAAACGTCAATTTGATGAACATGTGATGGACGCGAGCAAACGTTAATCAATTCGATTTCACAAACACACGATACAAAGGGTGAATTTATACTCAACTTTGGGCAGTAGGTAATCTTCTGCCTAAAATAAGCCTCTCGTTCAATGGAATAGACAAATCACGCTTTAACGGGGTCCGGACGGCCCTGAGTTCAAAGCCTGAGATTTCCGTCACACTGCAAGCTCGCGGGGCGAGGTTTGCTCGCGTCGACCACTATACACGTTTCTGAAAACAGGAAAACATGAACGGCAGATACACTGTAGTATATACAAGTTACACACACACACACACACACACACATATATATATATATATATATATATATATATATATATATATATATACATATATAAAAGCAATACCTTAACATATTACAAGTTAACCAATGAACAGAGTTAAGGAGCTTAGTTTCCTTTGAGCCAAAAAAAAAAAAACCGCCTGTAGATACTACTTGAAAAGATATGTCAGTCCATACCCATTGACTTCAGGTCCCCCTTACAAGATAATTTGTCTTTGCTGAATGGCTGACACCACATAATGCAAACGTGCAGTACCTAACGTGACAATCAACCTTCTGATAGGTATTTGAAATTGCAGTAGAACACTAATGTCACTTCAGTAGGTCGCTAATACAATAAGCACGGCCCCTATGGCCAGAGACCAAAATACACATGGCCCCTATCCGACCATAAAACACAATGTGACCTATATTTATCATGGCCACATGCCTTCCATACACATAAGAAATTATTAAGAAACAACAACTACCGTTAATTCGTAAAACCAGAAAATTCTAAATCTATAGCTAAATTAAAAAATGACGTTCAAGTGAACCAGCCACCTTCAGCGAGCCACTACCTTCAGCATGCTATTTCTAGCCGCTTTAGTAACATAATTTCATGGCCGTTCCAGAACATAACTCACCTTGCCACCACTGCAGTGAAAGCTTTGCTGGCCACTAGCACGAGCAACTACAACAGTCAACAGTCCTTGAGTACACAATAATATTCACTACATATAGGAGGAGGAACCCACCACGAAAGCTTGGCGATTAATTTTTTCTTCTTCATGTGAAATTAACACGCCATCCATCCACATAGCTCTCGAGGTTTTACAAAATCCTGGTCGCCAGTGGCCAGCCGCGTCAATACAACTTCAACACTTTCCGGCAGCGGCTCATGTTTTTCGTTGCTCCAACACAACTCGTCCTCACGGCATACGGCCGTGCCATGTGACATGGTGTCGCCAACTCCCCACAACGACAACATCGAAAGCACGTCACGTCACAGACTGACTCGGCTCATGCGCGGACCCACTCTCCTCGACTTGCGCACGCGCGCCACCATAAATAGCCTGCCTCAAAGACGCAAAGTGAACAAGGCACAGGGACAACGATCAAAGATGGAAGTAAGAATCGATATCGCCTGGCGCCAGAAATCCACCGGCTCACTGGGCAGGCTAGCCCTTTTCACGAATGATTTCGACCCCAAAGCATTGCCCCACAGACGCTGCTTTACGACAGGATGCTTGTCATGCTCCGAACTGTTCCTCTAAGCAATACACAATGCTGTAAAATACGTCCATACCCTTCCGCATTCAGCAGTTTCTTAAGCTCCATAAGGGGACTGCAACACAACTACAAAAACAGCCCTGTATCGTAACATGACCTCCTCTTTCCTTCACTGTCGGCAGTTCACATGATGGCAGGTAACGTTTACTTGTAATTTGCAAAACCCAAATCCATCTATCGAAATACCATAGGGTACAAAGTGGTTCACCACTCCAGACCTCTCATTTGCAGTCCTCCACTGCACAGCAGCGCCGCTCTTCGCATCACCTCAAGCATCGCTTGGCATTGGCTACACAAATGAGTGGCTTACGAAGAGTTGCTGTACCATTGTGCACATCCCTAACTGTTATTTTTCTAAACTCGTAAGTGTCAAGTTCGTGTCTTAAAAATTTGTAAATCATATCTTGATATCGAAATGTGTAAATTTCGAAGTTCGTGTCTGAAAAATTTATAAATCTTATTTTGATATCGAAATGTATAAATTTCAGTGCAGAGCAACAAAACCATAGGAAAATTGATTTTGAACGGAAATATGTGGAGCTCACGCTACACAACGCGAAATCCAGGCTAGCCGGCAGATCAAACAATTCGTGTGCGAGAAAGTAATCCGTTTCCAATGAAATTTACATATTCTGTTTGACTGCAAAACAAGTGATTCTGATTAAAATGTTGGCCCTGAATATAGCTAATCTTTACCTTGGTCTTTCAAACAATAACAGTACCAGAACTGTTATTGTACTCGTTATTACTCAGCAGATGAACATAAAAATTAACGCATCTGGCTTTCTAATGAAACTGCTTAAAAATGCTTAAGATAGCGTTTTATTTAAATCTTTTACTGGTATTAGGCATCAGAATTGGTACTGATATTTTCACAAAAACACTCTGAAAATCACTAAACCTTATCGTTGACATGAACTTAAATCGTCTGCTCTGCAACCTGCCACTATTAGCGTAATGATGGCACAATAAAAAATCAAATGTCATTTACCGTGTTTGCCATGTGCATTCCAAGATGGTATATTACTAATTTTCATAAAAATACTTCTCAATACACCACTCGCGATGTGCAATGCGAGTGTGCAAACAGAGTCACGAATGTAAATGAAGGTAGGGAACTGGCTTACCGACTATGAAATAGAACAAAGGCTCCACGTTCAACTATGATTCATTATGCCATGGCAACAAAACACCTTTGCATATAGTTATCATAACTAGACAAATTAACAAAATATTTCTTAATAACTTTCCTGTGCACAATTACTTTGATTGACACTTGTTTTGAACTATAAGACAAAACCATCAGTTGCATTATAAGATTTCTACAATAAACTTCAAGCATACGCAATGCTCTAACAATAAGAAGCAAAACTGTTACTTTGGTCCGATAAGACCTTACCACAGATTACAGAATACTGTTACAAAAATATAAAGAAACAGGATTACCTTAAAAATTGGCCTTTTGATGTTCTTCCATTAATATAATCTCATTTTCTTTCCTGAAAACATATTGGCTTGAAAGCCACTATACGGCAGGCCAGCTTCCATCCTTTAAAAGCCAAGTACATAGCCAGATTGTCCAACATGCACACTGCTATTCTCTTCAAAAGAAGTAACATCTCTGACCAACAACTACAACATTACAGAGGATGAGTACATTTATCAAATTCGCAGCTTAATTCACATTTACAGCCAAAACTAGCTGAAAATCGTCATGGAAAATAGGACAAGTCCTTTTCACTTATAATTCCCTACACACCGTCGTGCTAGGAGAAGTGCTAGTAGCACTGTGCAACTCACAAGTGATTCCTTCCCCTGATTCCACCCTCCCTGTCCCTGTACATAAGTAGAGTCTTGGTCTAGCTGCGGTTGTTCCTTCACGTTTCCTTTTCACAGTCACATCAGCAGCGGTCGACTTGCACAGCTTTGGAAGTGAAGCGCCGTGGAATAACACATTTTAGTAATTGACTAATATTAAGTCTTTTACTGGGATCGCAAGAGGCTTGAAAAGCAGGTAAGAATCCAACAGAAGGGGGGGAGGAGGATGCCAACAAGGAAGATTGTAGACCAATCTTTGATGGAGCAGAATGTTCCAGCTCTGAGCCAGGGTACCGCCATCTGAGCTAAAACTAATGGGAATCTGTGGGTGCCTTCATCCAGAAAGTCTTTTAGTGGCCTAATCAATGAGCGCAGGGAGCAGACTATCATCCATCAACGTGGGGGAAGAACTGAAGAAAGTTGAAGAACGTTTCAGTGAACCAAAGAATGTTGCCTTTTGAACAGTGATTATTGCATGAATATTACTCGTTCTACGCGAAAGATTGTGATTTATTACCCACGAATATTCAGGAGCTATCATAAACACATTTTCACTGATTTTAAAAAGTTACACAGCATGTTGAATATTCCATTCTTCAGTCAATAAATATAAGACAAATCTGCCAAATATATTTTGGACTAAGGCAGGGCTTCCCAACGTGTGGTCCGCGGACCCCTTATGGGTCCGCCGACTCTTTCTAGGGGGTCCGCGGCCACCCTTCACCAAATCGTGTAAAGTAATGAGTAAAACTATTGAGTAAAATGTGATAATCTAAGTCATCACTTTTTTTTCGTGTGAAAAACATGTGTACATTTATTTCAGGTCGTATTCCCAAACAGCCTTTGCGGTTCCGAAGTGAGAACGCATACACAGTTTAGTGCCGGAGAATGCGGCTTCTCTGATTGTTTCGCAACAATACGGGATTCGTTTGTGCGCCGCGTCACGGCGGTAGATGCGCTGAAACCTCTTACGCATGCGCGGAGCGAGCTTTGTCGACCAATCACAGCGCTCGCTGGTACGTATGCGGCCCCAGGCATCATTAAATGTTAAACTTGCTTTGTCAGTGCACTACCTACTTCACAAGTCGATTTTTGACCTCCAAGTTGTTTTCATTCCTCTGTAAACCAAAGACTATTGATACTTCAGAGGAAGGAATGGGGCGGGAGAGGGGGGGGGGGGGGGAGGGGGAGGGTCATTGGGAACGTGGAACTTGTATTAAGAAGCTTTCAGTTCCCATGGGTTTCGCTCTGAAATTTAAAGTTATTGTGCTTTTGACTGACTAGGGGTCCGCCACGGATTTTCGACTGAGGAAGGGGTCCACCAGCTAAAAAGGTTGGGAAGCCCTGGACTAAGGCATCAAAAAATTAAATCCAACCAGCTAATCGAGTCTAATGATTAGAATACTGTCATGGGTTTATTTTCAAAATATAACTTCTTTTGTTTTACAGTGTGTATTTTTCGCCTACCAAATATGAAATTACCTGGCTGGACTCATAGAGAGCGTATGGTAAAACTATGTACACTATACGGTGATAAGTCGAAACATTAGCACCACTACCCACTGCGATGTTGGATACCGCCTGGTGATGTTGCGATCGCGTGACACCGTAGCAAAAGTATGTAAGCGGAGAACACACGGGCAGTAGATTACCCTGGCGAAGATATGAGTTACAAATGGGGAAATCAATTGAGATAAACGACTTTGACAAAGGACAGATTATTATTAGGCAGAATCTGTGAACGAGTATCTCGAAATCGCTGAGGCTCGTCTATTTTTCACGTGCTACCTCATGAGCATCCACGGAAAGAGGCAGGAGAACAATGAAACTATCACTAGGACCTAATGGTTGACGTCCACGACTCTTCACAGATCGTGGCGTTCGGAGGATTGTCTGCTTTGTTAAATAGGATAGATGGTGATCGATGGTATCTCTACCGGAGGAGCATAATATTGGTGCAGGCACAAGTTCTTCGGAGCGTACCGTTCATCGTACGTTGTTGAACATGGTGCTCTGCAAGAGATCAGACCCACGTATTCACATGTTACCCCAACGACATCGTCATTTACGATTTCAGTGGGCACGAGACCATCGGAATTCTACCGTCTATCACTGGAAACTGGACGGCTCTTTGGATGAATCAAATTTTTGCTACACTAGATCGATGGGCGTCTCCACAAACGCCACCACCGAGATGAACGGCGGCTCGAAACGTGCAACGCGCCACGGACGCAGGCTGGTGGAGGCAGTATTATGTTATGGAGACATTCTGTTGCGATTGCATGGGACATGTGGTAGTAATCGAAGATACGCGGACAGCTGCGAACCACCTGTATCCCTTCACGCTTGATGTCTTCCCCAACGGTGATTTCTACTTTCAGCAGTATAATTGTCCGTGTCTCGGAGCCACAACCGTGCTACGGTGGATTTAGGAGCGTTGTAGTGAATGCACGATGATCCTTCTGATGTACATCTTATGGAAACCATCTGGGTCACTATAGGGCGCCTTCGCCGCGTACGCATATAAGCGGCCCGTTAGGTACTAGAATTACACGACCTGTACGTAGACTTCTAATACGATATACATTCCACAAACCTACCAAAAATGTTTCGGATCCCTAATATGCGGAATCAGTAAGGTATTTCATTCAAAAGGCGGACAAATAAGCTATTAAGCAGGTGGTCATAATGTTTCGGCTCAGCAGTGTAAGGTATAAAATGTTTAACAATTTCTACGCTTTTTCTGAGAAATCATCGAACGTAGAACTGTTACGACTTTTTTTAAGTACCTCTTTTATACACAGATTTAACATGCAGTTAAATAAATGTTTATCTTATTTGTATAATTCTGTTAAATGGTACAGTGTTCCACATGCAACTTCATGGAAAGATTTGTTATTACTGTAGCGCCATTCAATTCGAACTGTTGTATTAAAACCATTAACATTGTGTGATTACCTTTAATGTGAATATTATTATGTTGTAATTTTCAATTTAATTTTACATTACTTCAAGGCGTATATACTAAACAGTATCATGTCATTTGAACACAGTCAAGTACAAAACATCCTTACACTAGGACGAGAAATTTATTACTACTTCCGAAAACGATATATACCAAAAAGTACAATGATAGAATTTGCGTATGTTCTTCAAAAGGGGAGTACGAGAAACTAAATAGGATCACTGCTTTATAGATGCTCTGTCTTTTGATCTTTATGTTCTGGGGAAGAGTTTTTGCTTTGTCGAAACTTCTAAAAAAACATCAATACTCTACTTATGGGCCACACTGAAGGATGAGAGACAGGACTGGTGTGGTTGAAGCTCTGGCTAGTAGAAGAGTCTGCTGGTAGCAGCAAGGCAAATGTGCGATAGGCAGGCGGTGCTGGCATGCTTAAGGGTCAGTAGGGGATGCTGCCGCAGGAGTAGGTGACCTCACTGTTTGATACACAAAACAAGGATGCTCTGCGCTCTGCTGTGTAGTGTTGTCAGTAACCATTCGTTACGTCAGAGGTGTGCAGAAACGTTGTGACTTAACGAGCATTTCGCTCTCATTTAAATATATGGCCGAAAGAGTAAGCCTTTAGGAATTGTGAAACGAACCCTGTCGTCCAGAACCGTATACCACCCCAAAGAGCGCAGCTTCGCCACGAGTTGGGGGAATTCACAGGAATCTATTGTGCTGAATGAGGCCTAGGCGCTGTAGTGTGTGAGTGAGACAGACGAGAACCTACGTTATAGGGAAACCCACTAGAAGCTGTTTGTGGCCAGAGAGGCGTAGCAGTGTTAAATATGGCAGACCTAAGATCGGCCATAAAGGGAAACATTTATGAAAATTATTTAACTCTGTAGTAATTCAGTGAATGAAGCCACAGTAATTTTAATCTAACATCCTTAATAAATTTTCCTCGTGATACGTATAAAACTTGAATATTGATCATATCTATAATAGTTTAGGATTTACTGTTTAAGTGAAATTAACAAGTTTTGTAACGAAGACCTGAATGCTAAAATCTGAACGCTTTGGTAGATTTTTAACGATCGACATTTCATATAGAAGCCCATAATTAAAATGACAAACGTTGTAAATATCAACTCTGTAACTTTATTTGTTTAAAAGATGCAGTAAATTTAAATTATCAGTATTTTCAGTTAAACATCAGATCATTTCCTCCGCACAAAACACATTGAAATATGACAGCAAGACATCTTATTGAATCATTAGGTAACAGAATATATGTTGTAATGTTCAGTGCATAATAGTTATTATTGTTCTGTATTTATTTATCAGAAAGCATAATGGTGCAAGGTTATCGGCCGTGACGTTCAAAGTTAAGAGGGAAATTGTATTGGTTTTAAGTAAAAGAATTTAACGTTCATTATGTAATGGATATTATTGTTACTTTATTAAGAACGTGAAAGTGGTCAAGCTTTAATTATTTAAATATGTTAAAATGGAAAATAATGTAGAGTAAGCTGTAGCCAACCAGATGCACGGCTTCAAGAAAGGGAACTGCCCTAGTCAGTTGATCGAGGATGTTCATCGCGCGGGAAACACGGCAGGGGCGGGCAGAGGGACAGTGCTGGTGGAGACGCGAAAGCGGACGGTCGGTCTTTAGACAGCTAGGAAGTGAAGCGACTTAGAAAGTTTAGCGTTGTGTGTATCAGGGGACTTAGTCCGTGAGAGGTGAGCAGCCGTGCGCCTGGTGTGAACTCTAACTTTTCGCGTAGTTAACGACGTGGAGTATTGCACTCGTAATTCTCTATGACATTTTGAATAATCGAACGGTGTCAAATGGATATGAGCTCGAGTGTAATAGTAATTCTAAATTCGACCACTTTCGCTATTAGTTTGCTTTCTGAATAAACATTATTCTGACCAAATCGCAACTGTGTGGCCTACATCATTTATGGGTCGTTAATTTAGCTCCCGATATTATTATTACTGTTGTCATATGTTATATTAACACTGTATGTTTCATACAGTTTCGCAAACTTACCATCAGACAGACAGTTTAACCAGAGGTCACAAGTGTCTAATTTAGAGCGTTAATGCGACACGTGCGGTTCAACCCCTAGGCGAGTTAGAGCCAAGACATTTCGACGTAGAGGAACCACATGTGAGGCCGAATGTCTTTGGGATGTTAGCTCGCAACGTTATTCACTAAATTTGCTACAACAGCTCTTCTAAGATTCCAGATCTTTCTTTGTGTGATAGTATAAACCAACTGATCGCTGTGTCAACAATTACTATGAAAAGACAATAGTTCTTTTCCTTATAATATGCAACATGTTATTATAGGAACTGTTGGAACATTCCATACTTTCATCTTCAAGGATTCTTTCCATATCATACTCCTCTTTCAAAGTCGCATGGGCTAAAGTTGTGCTACAAAGAGAAGATATTACGTTTGATACGCAGCCCTCCATAATAAATGTTCTTTTAAAAAAGTTCTTTTTATTTTTCTTGTAACATCTCTGTGACGTTTTTACGGGGACGTGCTGAAAAGTAATTGCTACGAGATTTTTTTGTTGAAAACTCAGAGTTCTTTTCGAATAGAACACATGTTATTAACATTATACATCTTTATTCTTCTTCATGGCTTCAGAGTTGCAGCCCTCTGCCGGCAGACGGCTCCAAATTGTAGCGTGTAACATGGCGATATGTAACGCAACTACGAAGGTCGTTTCGAAATTAATGTCTCCTATTTCTTTGTGGTGTATGGAGGCGATGTAATAGACGTGAGCAATGTGAGACGATGGGTACACCATTTCCAAAGTGATGAAAGGGATGCGTATGACAAGTCACGGCCCTGTCGACCCTGCACAGCTGTCGTCCCTTACCGATCAACTCATTTGTGCTGATCGGCTGGCAGCCACGAGTGAATTGTGTGAAAAGCTGAATGTCGACTGTAATATCTTGGAAACAATGTTGGAACATATTGGTTATGGGAAAATCTGTGCGAGATGTTTGGGTGGTTGGTTGGTTTAAAAGAGGTGGGTAGGGACTACACTGTGAGTTCATCGGTCCCCTGTTCCTAATAAAAGAATGCCACAAGTGTGAGAATAAAACGGACGAGAAATAAACGAAAACAGAAAGAAAGGAAAAACCATAAGTACGAAGGAAAGGCAACGAACCCTAAAAGGAACAAAAGAGGACAAGAAAACAACAGAGAAGCTAGAAACAGAAGAGGGTAAAACAAGAAATCAAATTACAGTGGCTGGCCGACCATGACAATAAAAAAGAGAAGCCAGTCACTCTGCAACACATTAAAACTTCCACCCTAAAAGCACTAAGGTGGAGGACACAGAGGGACAAAGGACATGCGCTAAAACCTACATAGAAGTATAAAACCCACTCTCGTGGCTAAAACTTAAAACTAAAGCTGCTGCTGAGGCATCGTCGCCCAACACCGAGGGTAGGGAGCTGGGAAAATTAAAAGTGGGCAGTCCAGCAAGAGGTGGACGACTGTCATTTGGGAGTCACAGCGACACAGAGGTGGGTCCTCGCGACGGAGTAGGTGACCATACGTTGGTCATGTATGGCCAGTGCGGAGCCGGCAAACTTATTCCCTGCGAGAGAACCGCATGGAAGACTTCCACACATTCGTCGTCTCCTTAATGATACGCAGCTTGTTGTGCGTTCTCTTATGCCATACTGTCTCCCAAAGGCTGAACTCCCTGCGGCGTAAGACAGAACGCAGGTCAGATTCGGAGTTGCTCATCTCCAGAAGCGGTTTCCGCGTCGCCTGTTTGGCCAGCCTGTCGACAAGTTCGCTGCCTGGGATTCGGACGTGTCCAGGGCTCCAGACAAACACCACCGAGCGACGGAACCGTTACAGGGCATAGATGGACTCCTGGATGGACGCTACCAGAGGATGGCGAGGGTAGCACTTGTCGATAGCTTGTAGGCTGCTCAATGAGTCAGTACACAGCAGCTGGTTCAAATGGCTCTGAGCACTATGGGACTTAACTTCTAAGGTCTTCAGTCCCCTAGAACTTAGAACTACTTAAACCTAACTAACCTAAGGACATCACACACATCCATGCCCGAGGCAGGATTCGAACCTGCGACCGTATCGGTCGCGCGGTTCCAGACTGTAGCGCCTTTAACCGCGTGCCCACCACGGCCGGCTACACAGCAGAAATGACGCGCCAGATCATGAGCGGATGAGCTCAAGAGCACGAGATATGGCCGCCAGCTCTGCAGTTAAAACACTGCAGCCATCTGGCAAGGAGTGCTGTTCAATATGTCCTCCATGAACATATGCAAAGCCTACGTGAGTAATAGCCATCGAGCCAGCCCCGGAACACGTCAAGAATCGAGAGAAAGTGACAGTGGACAGCCGCAGGGTTAACGGAGTCCTAAAGGCCACTTTAACGGAGCAGACGAAGCTGCGGCCGAGGTGTACACCATGGAGGCGTACGTGATCAGACTGCAAGTAGAGGTGGTAAAGGAAAAGACTCCAGTTCGGAGAGAAGAGACAACACGCGAACCGCAATCGTTAGCCCCGACCTGCGCCGCCGATGCGGGAGATGGACTGCCGCGGGCGGGAAAAGGAGACGGTAATTCGAATCGGGACGTGCTGGACGAATATGAAGCTGAAGGTGATAATTTTCTGAACAGCATCGTCACCGACGATGAGACGTGGTGTCATCACTGTGGGGCCGGAATCCAAAAGACAGTACACGGAATGGCAATATGCAGATTCTCCGTCAAAGAAGTATTCTGCAGGCAAAGTGATGTCCACTGTCTTCTGGGACAGCCAGGGTGTGGTTCCTGTGGGTGTCCTCGAACCTGGAGAAGCTATCAATTCAGCACGCTACAAGACGACACTGACTAAGCTGAAACCACGACTTTCCAGGGTGTGGCCAGAGA
Organism: Schistocerca americana; assembly: GCF_021461395.2. Lineage (NCBI taxonomy): Eukaryota > Metazoa > Arthropoda > Insecta > Orthoptera > Acrididae > Schistocerca > Schistocerca americana. Next base: position 674,858,718 of record NC_060122.1, read on the forward strand.
AGAAGACCAATTTTCACCTGCAGCATGATAACGTCAGGCCGACACCAGTTTTGCGACCATGCAACTCAATGTAAAAATTCGACTGGACTGTCTTATCATATCTGCCGTACAGTCCCGATTTAGCGCCTTCAGACTTCCTTCTCTTTGAGCCTCTGAAAGATGGACGACGTGGCGCACATTTTTGAGACACGGATGCTGTTGTTAATGTTGTAAGGAAGTGGTTAGCTTCAGCTATTTCCGATTTTTATAAGTTCGACGTGCAATTTCTGATCAATCGTTGGTAAAAGTGCATAACGAATGGTGGTGACTATGTGGAAAAACGACAGTCTGTGGCTGAAATATCGCTCTATTTAACTGTACTTTTGTGAATTAAGTATCTCCTGTAGTTTCCATGAATATAAATAGGAGTCGTTACTTTCGGCGCGTTCCTCGAATGTCGGTACGTGAACCACAGTGCGCTATAATGCAGTTTCGAATTAGAAACACGTGGAGAACACTCTTCTTCAGCATCAGAATGCCAGAACACACACGAGCGCTGCGAGATCTGCAACAATCCGTTGCCTTGTGTTCATTCTCATGGATCATGCCCCATATAGTCCCGATTTGGCCCCATTCGATTTTCGTCTGTTTCCAAAACTTAAAGAACACCTTCAGGGACTTCACTTTGACACTGATGAAGCGGTGCAAGCATAAGCGAGGTTGTGGCTCCGTCAATAATGTTAAACATTCGACAGTGTCGTTATCAACAAACTAGTCTCTGGTCTGGAGAAATACGTCCGTGGCCAGGGTAACTATGTTGAGAAATAAATACGTAGACATGAAAATTAAGGATGTGAAATGTTAATAACATCTGTTTAATTTAGAAAGTTTTAACAATTTTCACATAAAGTATCCAGAGGCATTACTTATCGGCACGGACTCGTATATGCAATCACAGATAACGAATTCCCATTACCCTCTGTCAAATCTTGCACTCCATTCTTCTTCTCACATCAGTTTTTCTGTGAGAACATAAAGGAACTGATCATCAGAAATCACTTCCTCTGTTTTTACATTTATCAACGTAGTCATTGGTTGTCTATAACGTACAGTGTCCTTTATTCTCAATGCATACCTCTTGGGGTCTAGTGTTCTCTAAGGATCTTCGTCTAAGCCTGTCAGACTACATTCAGTCGAGTAGTTTTTAACTTATATGAAGTCAACTAACTCACAGACAAAAAAAAATTTGGAAATAAAATGTGGTACAACTGCAATATTTTGCTCAGATTCCTGTTGCTGCATTGTGTTACTTAGCAGCCAATGACGTAGTTGTCATTTGGATTTATTACTAACATTCTCCATTTTCTATCCTCATACATGAAGAACATTGGTAATTCTTAAATTATTCAAATTTTATATACGGGGTGGTCCATTGATCGTGACCGGGCCAAATACATCACGAAATAAGCGTCAAAAGATAAAACTACAAAGAAAGGAACTTGTCTAGCTTGAAGGGAGAAACCAGATGACCCTATGGTTGGCCCGCTAGATGGCGCTGTCATAGATAAAAAGGGTATAAACAGCTTTTTTTTAAAAATAGGAACCCCCATTTTTTATTACATATTCGTGTAGTACGTAAAGAAATATGAATGTTTTACTTGGACCACTTTTTTCGCTTTGTGATAGATGGCGCTGTAATGGACACAGGCATATGGCTCACAATATTTTCCGAACAGTTGGTAACAGGTAGTTTTTTTAAATTGAAATACAGAACGTAGGTATGTGTGAATATTTTATTTCGGTTGTTCCAATGTGATACGTGTACCTTTGTGAACATATCCTTTCTGACCACGCCTGCTGTTACAGCGTAATTACCACATTAATGCAATAAATGCTCAAAATGATGTCCGTCAACCTCAATGGATTTGGCAATACGTGTAACGACATTCCTCTCAACAGCGAGGATTTCGCCTTGCGTAATGTTAGCACATGCACTGACAATGCGCTGACGCATGTTGTCGGGCGTTGTCGGTGGATCACGATAGCAAATATCCTTCAATTTTCCCTACAGGAAGAAATCCGGGGACGTCAGGTCCGGTGAACGTGCGGGCCATGGTATGGTGCTTCGACGACCAATCCGCCTGTCATGAAATATGCTGTTCAGTATCGCTTCAACCGCACGCGAGCCATGTGCCGGACATCTATCATGTTGGAAGTACATCGCCATTCTGTCATGCAGTGAAACATCTTGTAGTAACATCGGTAGAACATTATGTAGGAATTGAGCATACATTGCATAATTTAGATTGTCATCGATAAAATGGTGGCCAATTATCCTTCGTCCGCCGGCCAGTGTGGCCGAGCGGTTTTAGGCGCTTCAGTCTGGAACCGCGCGACCGCTACGGTCGCTGGGTCAAATCCTGCTTCGGGCATGGATGTGTTTGATGTCCTTAGGTTAGTCCGGTTTAAGTAATTCTAAGTTCTAGGGGACTGATGACCTCAGATGTTAAGTTCCATAGTGCTCAGAGCCATTTTTATCCCTCCTCCCATAATGCCGCACCATATATTAACCCACCAAGGTCGCTGATGTTCCACTCGTCACAGCCATCGTGGATTTTCCGTTACCCAATAGCGAATATTATGCCGGTTAACGTTACCGCTGTTGGTGAATGACGCTTCGTCGCTAAATGGGACGCGTGCAAAAAATCTGTCATCGTCCCGTAATTTCTCTTGTGCCCAGTGGCAGAACTGTATTCGACGTTCAAAGTCGTCGCCGTGCAATTCCCGATTATCGCCCAATATGTCTGCTACTGATGTGCGGATTAGTCGCGACAGCAGCTAAAACACCTACTTTGGCATCATTATTTGTTGCAGGTCGTGGTTGACGTTTCATATGTGGCTGAACCCTTCCTGTCTCCTTAAATAACGTATCTATCCGGCGAGGACTTGGATGATGTCGTCCAGAATACCGAGCAGCATACACAGCACACGCCCGTTGGGCATTTTGATCACAATAGCCAAATATCAACACGATATCGACCTTTTCCGCAATTGGTAAACGGTCCATTTTAACGCGGGTAATGTATCACAAAGCAAATACCGTCCGCACTGGCGAAATGTTACGTGATACTACGTATTTATAAGTTTGTCGCTATTTTAGCGCCATCTATCACAAAGCGAAAAGTGGTCCAACTAAAACATTCATATTTCTTTACGTACTACACGAATATGTAATAAAAAATGGGGGTTCCTATTTTAAAAAACGCAGTTGATATTCGTTTGACCTATGGCAGCGCCATCTAGCGGGCCAACCACAGCGCCAACTGGTTTCCCCCTTCAAGCTAGACGAATTTCGTTCCTTGTAGTTTTTCGTTTGATGCTTATTTCGTGAGATATTTGGCCCGGCCACTATCAATGGACCACCCTACATATATATACTGTATATACATAAAGGAGATGTGACACTAACCTTGTTACCACTTTACAAGAGGGAATTAATCTTTTGAACGAAAGTCTTTATCGCCACTACTGGCATTTACAGTTTTGGTTTCTTCATTGCACAGCAGATTCTCTCGAATTTAAATACAGCTTCCTCACTAATGTAAGGTGATATTTCATTTTCCATCTGTATTCTGGAAAATGTAATATTTGAAATCTCTATTAATTTATCTATTCGTGTTGCATAAACGTGCACTCGTCATTTTTATTTCTGACAGGTGATATATCTGGCACACCTTAGTCATGTTGATACGCTCTTCATTCGCTGTAGTCATATTTGTACTGTTATCTCCAGTATTCATCTCTGCACCTTGCATCTTCATTGCTGCATTTTCACTTCCGCAGAAAGCTTTCATGAGTGCTTCCATTGTCTCTGGTCGGTTGTTCCACATTTATCTTTCGCTTCTTTTGCGGTTATTGTGTGCGTTAGTTTTTCTGTCGTCATTAAATGACTCCTTTACGACCAAGAATTGATAGATTTTATGTGTGTCAAAATGTTTTATTGGTGACAACATCTGTGCTGTAACTGGCAGCCTTCCAATAAAATATCTTTTTACCCTTCACTTTTAAGATATTGTTGCAGTAAGTACTGCAGCCTACTGCAGTCCCAAACACTTTTGATAAGATCATATTGTGCCAACTCTTGACAAATACTGAGCGGCTGTAAACAACACAAGCTCCGTCATGCCAGACTTTAGCAAATGCATCCCAACTACGTTCAAAAAATGGCTCTGAGCACTATGGGACTTAACATCTATGGTCATCAGTCACCTAGAACTTAGAACTAGTTAAACCTAACTAACCTAAGGACAGCACACAACACCCAGTCATCACGAGGCAGAGAAAATCCCTGACCCCGCCGGGAATCGAACCCGGGAACCCAGGCGTGTGAAGCGAGAACGCTACCGCACGACCACGAGCTGCGGACAACTACGTTCAGATAATTTCTTAGATATATGCTTCCATTTGTTATAAACTGTAGAAACTTATAGGTATGAATTTCCTTGATGTATATGTCTGAACAACCGACTGAGATGTAAGTTCCCACCCAGTCATATACTTAGTACAAGTGCAAATATTCACATATCACATTTATCCCTTCACTCACACCGATAATCGAAACATGAAATTAGCAATGCTTAATACAGTTATTAGCAGATAGCTGACTCATATGAACATCTGTCATGAGGGAGCAGTGACTCCCCATATGTATGAAGCTGCTGGCTGTCACAAGATTGCTAAAGGAGCAATGTATGGTGTTACCGTACACATCTCCTATAACTCTGAAAATTAATTTTCCCAAAAATTTTTTTCAGAACTATACAAAATGGCATATACGATTTTAAAATCTTAAAAATTTCCAAAACAAAATAAAATAAAAAAAAATTACATGACATAATTCCCCTTTTTGGACTTGTCAGTTCTAAAACTAAGTCTATTATTTTACAAAATTTCGTTTTTTTACAATAGTTGTTTAAAAAATCACGTGGTATGCAAATTTTCTTTCAAATGATAATCTTCAGTCTGTTTTCAGAACACTTCAAGATATTTACAAAGCTTTATTTATGCACTTTATTTAATATTTCCAAATCTCAAATTATTCACTTTCTCATTTGCTTTCGTGTGCACCTTTAGAATTTAAATCACCACAATTCCAATATCCCCTACCCTTTCCGCTTTGTAGTGCACCTGTGTTACATGTATGAATACTGCCTTACAATCAGCGCTTTTCTAGCGTCCTTTGATAGTATGAGTCATTTTCTTACGTTGTTGCGGCATGCATAACACTTCACCTTCACTGTAACCACAGTGAAGACTTCTGCTGTTTTTTCTGCAAACACACCTTTGCCTAGTAGTACTAATTTACACAACAGCTTCCTGAAAGATAAAAATATTACATATTCCTTCCATAAAACTACACTTCTTCTGTACATTAATAATGACATTTTAAGTATTTTTTTCATGTCCTCCTCAATGGAAATACATTAATAGAGAAGTCCTTATACTGCTGCACTCAAGTAGCGCTAAACTGAAGTTACTTGAAAAGACTTTTCTTACAGCTAGAAAAAGTCAGTAACTAAGTATTGAAAGCATCCCTACACTTACTTGGTTAGTTCAGAATACATATTTTACGCTGGTTCTTCAAATCTTCATATACTCATATCTTGGATGAATCGTCGTTTACAATGTTTATAATAAGGCATTGCTACCATTCTTTTTTAACAGCTTCTTTTCTTAACTTTATAGAAAGTCACATATAGTGTAAGAAAGCCACAGTGTTTCGCAAAATCGGGAGAACATTTTAATGTAATACAAAAACACATATGCCTAAATTCATGAAATTATTGACAGTATCTTCATATCATTCTTTTTCAATCTTATTCTCTCACATTTTGAGATCATTCTCATTCTCTAACACTCTGAGGTTAGTTACGTTGATGTTATGATGTGATGTATACAACACATCCATAATAAAACCTCTATGTCACAATCTGTTGCTATAAATTCAATCTCCTTCAAGTATAGGAACTAATTACTTTCAGCTTACACCACTACAACTTTTCCTTAAACATCTAGTTACTACTTGTAACCATCTATTCTTCTAACACTTTTTATGTCAGTTTGCAACTTGATCCGCAAATTATATCTACAGTTAGTTTTATTGCACTAATTGGTTGATTTAATCATCGCATATGGAAATTATTACTTCACTATTTCAAAATCCACCGTCTATTCTTCATTGAATCGACATGTCTGCCTGCAATAAGTAACCTTATTTCATCACTAATAACTTTTCTTCACTAAGTGCATTTGTTATTCCTGGTTTTCAAAAGTCATTGATGTTTCCTGTTTCATCTGAATACACACTACAATCTGTAGTCGGCTTTCAGAGTGACAGCAAAACCTGATAATTCTATTTCCTTGCTGTAGCAAAGAATGTTAGTGATGACAGACGAATTTCAGAATGACGGAAGGGGAAGACTGACAATATGAAAAGAAAATTAAGTAATATTGCCAATAACTCTAGTACCTGGCGATTGTCAGTCATCTAACATTACAAAGGCCCCAGGGGCTCAGCATTCATTTGTTGAGTACGGGCTTGGCGACCCCGGGGTCCTGAGCTGGGGACTGGTCAGCGCCGCCAGTCTCCTGTCACCGTAACCCCCGGACATGCTTCAGCGACCACCGTATGGCGCGGCAGTGGAATGTTGCGTGCTGCGGGGAATGGTAATCTTGGCTTGACCGGCTGGATTGCGAGGAAGGTCAACCTCTATAAAAACCCCTCAATCTTACGATGTGCTGCGCGCCCATAAGATGCATGGCTGTTGGGGTGGAACAGTCGCAGTCGGGCAACCTCTGGGGCACCTGCCGCACCCCAGTTGTATAAGGCTTACTCAGGCACGCGGGGCTCTGTCTGAGCTGACCTTTAGTTCCCTAGCTGCTCGTGGGACCGCAATGGACCCTTCGACTTCTACATTTCCCCCTACCAGTGTATTGGGTTAGCCACTGATAGGAAAACACACCCCATCGAAAAAGCGACTTCGTGCTGCGAGTCCTCCAGCGCCTGGTGTTACTAGAGATTTATCAGACTGTCGTGACAGAGTACACGCTGATAACCAGAATGTGTTTTTGATTGTCAAACGGAAGGAGGGTAGCTTTGAGAGGGTTTCTCCCTTTTACATCCACAAGGGTCTTGAGGGAATTGCAGGAACACTGAAATCTGTGAAGCGACTGCGCAATGGGACTCTGTTAGTTGAGACTTCTAGTTCCCGTCAAGTCACTTCTCTTCGGAAAGCAACCTGTCTTGGAGAGTACGCTATCGAGACCGAGCTCCACTCCACTTTGAACTATAGTAAGGGTGTTGTGACATGTAGGGACTTGGTGGATATCCCCAAAGACGAGTTGAAATCTCAGTGGACTGACGAAGGTATTGTTGACGTGCAGCATATTATGAAACGAGTCGATGGAGACCTAGTCAAATCCGACTCGTTTGTTCTCACGTTCAATTGCCTGAGACTCCCAGAGCATGTTAAAGCGGGTTTCTTACGTTTGCCAGTACGGCTATATTTCCCCAACCCAATGCGCTGTTTTAAATATCAGCGCTTTGGAATACTACGTTGGGGTGCAATGGGATAGCCACTTGTGGTAAATGTGGTCAACCTGCCCATTAAGGATCCGATTGTTCATCGCCTGTGAAGTGCGTGAATTGTGCTGGGAGTCACCCTGTCTGGAGTCAGGTCTGCCCCATCTATCTCGAGGAACGGAAGATACAGGAGATCAAAACATCTAAGCGCATCCCCTATGGTGAGGCCAAGAAGCTCTTTAAGGCCATGCAGACTACTGTGTTTACAACATCTTTCGCTTCCGCTCTGCAGAAACTGGTACAGTTGGCCACTGTTGCTACACAAACCGAGGTTGCTAGTGTGAGCACTAATACCAGCGTTTGCCAGTGCACTTGTGCTGCTGCGGTTGTTTTGCAACCTGCAGCACTCCCCACAACGTCGGACAAGGCCGTGGTTGCTGACATTGGGGTATTTCCTGCCCCTCCCCATATGGCGCCTTCTGCCCAAGCGAGTAAAGCTCCAACTGTTGACAAGGTTCTGCATTCGAAGCCCCCCAAGACAAAAACGCCGAAGGTGAAGGTTTTGCCACCTGAGGAGACTAGTCAGGGTTGGTCCGATGACGAGGCCATCGTACTGTCTGACATCTCCCTTGGGTCGCCATCGGAGCTGATGGACATTGATGTCGACCGGGGGCGAGCTTTTCGCCCCAGGAATAAATCTCTGGCCAGTACGGGCTCTCCTCCAAAGCACAGAGGCAGGGTGAAAGTTCAGCCACCCTGATCACTAGCTCCCATATTACAGTGGAACCTGACTGGGTTCAGGACGCATGTGGCCGAATTACAACTTCTTGTACGAGAGCGCCCCTTGTGCTTATGTCTCCAAGAGACACATTTTAGGGCCACTGATGCTCCTTATGGGGCTATACCGTGTATCGAAAAGATGATCTGATGGGGGAAAGGGGAAAGGGTGGTGTTGCGGTTTTTGTCCGTGACATGCACCACTCATCTGAGCTCCCTCTCGTTACGGACTTGCAAGCAGTTGCAGTTGACTTTCTTGTGGGGCAGAGGCTCACAATCTGTTCCGTTTACTTACCGCCTCAGGATGCAATAGACTCTGAGGCTCTCACAGACTTATCAGCCAACTCCCCCGCCCATTTCTCCTTCTGGGGGACTTCAATGCTCATAATGTCTTATGGGGCTCCACGACTACTTGCCCCAGGGGTCGCGTTCTGGAATGCCTCATGACGTCCGAGGAACAGTGCATCCTCAACTCTGGTGCTCCCACCCATTTCTGTACTGCTTCTGGGTCGTCGTCAGCTATTGACCTTTCCTTTTGCTCTCCAGCACTCACGGATTCTGCTCTGTGGGAGGTTGCTGCTGACCTCCATTCTAGTGACCACTACCCCCTTTGGATTCGCCTCCTGGATGAGGCTGTGGCATTACCAGTGCCGCCCAGGTGGCACCTCTGCAGAGCTGACTGGACACTTTTCAGCCAGCTGGCTGTTTTGGAACACCGTGCCAGCGTCCACGAATGGGTCAACCATGTTACAGCCGTGATCTCCCTTGCTGCTGAATTGTCGATACCACGGTCCTCAGGTCATCCCAAGAGGCGTCCTGTCACTTGGTGGACCACTGAATGCCTCTCAGCCATTCGAGCCCGCCGTGCAGCCCTGCGCCGCTTCAAGTGCCGTCTCTCAGCTGACAATCTTGCGGCCTTTCGAGTGGCAAGGACCAAGCCGTGGCGAGTGATTAAAGAGAGCAAACTACGGTCATGGCAATCGTTCTTGAACTCCATCTCCCGCTCCACTAATTCTACGAAAGTATGGGAAACCATCAGGAGGATCTCCGGGAAACGCAGCCAACTACTTGTCACGGCATTGCTGCATCAGGGATGTCTCCTCACAGCGCCGAGAGACATTGCCCAGACACTGGCCATCCATTTTGCGAAATCAACCGCCACTATTAACTGTGATCCAGATTTCTGCCGCTACCGCACTGCCATCGAGAGGGGTCACTTGGATTTCCGGTCTCCAAATTCTGAACCCTACAACTGCCCCTTTACAATGTGGGAACTGGATTCGGCGCTGTCTGTGGCTCATGATACTGCGCCCGGTCATGATCAAATCTGGTACAGCATGCTGCAGCACTTGTTGCTGCCATCCAAGGAAGTTCTCCTGAATTGTTTTAATATGATATGGTTATCCGGCACGTTCCCTGACTCATGGAGGGAGGCGATTTTGATTCCCATCGTCAAACCGGGGAAGGACCGAAAGCATCCCAGTAGTTATCGGAGTATTGCTTTGACGAGCTGTGTCGGGAAGACGTTGGAACGCATGGTCAACCGTCGCCTGGTTTGGCTGCTCGAGACCAGGCAGCTCCTTAGCCACTCTCAGTGTGGCTTTCGGAGATGTCGTTCAACTATAGACAACTTGACCCTGCTTGAGGCGGCCATCCAGCAGGCCTTCCTACGTAACCAGTATTGTCTAGGTGTATTCTTTGACATTAATAAGGCGTACGACACTACTTGGCGCCGCCTTATCCTCAATCAACTCCATCAATGGGGCTTTCGTGGCCATCTCCCCATCTTCATTCGGTCCTTTCTTTCCCATCGCCTCTTTCGATATCGGGTTGGTAATGCGCTATCTGATTTGTACGTGCAGGAGAATGGTGTGCCTCAGGGAAGCGTTTTAAGTGTCACTCTCTTTGCTGTCGCCATTAACAGTATCACGTCCACTATCCGGAGTCCTGCCCAGTGTTCCTTGTTTGTGCACGATTTTGCTGTTTTCTGTTCTTCCTCCAGTCTTGTCACTGCTTGTCGGCAGTTGCAGCTTACAATAAAGCGATTAGAGGCATGGACTGCGAAGACGGGTTTCACCTTTTCTGCAGACAAATGTTTGTGTGTTCATTTTAATCGTTCTCGACGTCTTTTTACCTCCACTGAATTGCGTCTGAGGGACACCATTCTTCCTTTTAGCGACACTGTGAGGTTCCTGGGCCTCACTTTTGATTCCAAGTTGTCGTGGTTGCCGCACCTTAAAGACCTCAAGGTGCCGGCCGTGAAGGCACTGAATATTTTCGTCTGAGCCATCGGTCCTGGGGAGTAGATCGGGCACGTCTGCTGCAGTTTTATAGGGCTTTCGTCTGGTCGCGTCTTGACTATGGATGCACCATGTATTGGTCATCGAGGCCTTCGTATCTGAAGATTCTTGACGCAGTACACCATGAGGGTATCAGGCTGGCCACTGGTGCCTTCCATACCAGTCCCATCCCCAACCTGTGTGCTGAGGCAGGGGTACCGCCGCTCGCCATCCGGCGGAAACTCCCCATGGTGCAACGGGTGTGTCAATTCCTTGCCTGTCCTACCTTCCCTGCCTACCCTACCGTTGCCCGACCGCCTATGGAACGTCTCTTTTCCAGTCGTCCCAGGGCAACGAGACCATTTGGGATTCATGCCAAGCATTTGCTAGAGTCCGTTGGTGTGGAGCGTGTGGCACCCCAACTCCAGGGTTTTACCCGCCTGCCTCCCTGGTTGCTCCAGAGGTCGTCCTTTTAGAATTGTCGGAGTACCGGAGGAGCTGCACTCCTGCGTTTGTTTTTACCTCCTTATTTTACGATATTTTAAAACAGCATCCCGACCATGTACCAGTATTTACGTATGGCTGTAAACAGGGGGACTCTGTTGGTTGCCGGCCGCGGTGGCCGTGCGGTTCTAGCGCTGCAGTCCAGAACCGCGGGGCTGCTACGGTCGCAGGTTCGAATCCTGCCTCGGGCATGGATGTGTGTGATGTCCTTAGGTTAGTTAGGTTTAAGTAGTTCTAAGTTCTCGGGGACTGATGACCTAAGATGTTAAGTCCCATAGTGCTCAGAGCCATTTGAACCATTTGAACTCTGTTGGTTGTGCTGTTGTTTTCCCTGATCGATTCGTAAAGTTACGGCTTCCTGCGGCGTTTACCATCTTTTATGCCGAATTGTTTGCGATCTTCCGGGCATTGGAGTAGATGAGATGTGTTCCCAGTCTTAATTTTCTCATCTGTTCTGACTCCCTGAGTGGCCTTCAGACCATGCAGCACTTGTACCCAGTGGATACGGTCGTCCAGAACATCCATGATGCCCTACTCCAGCTGCAACGGCAGGGGAAGGAGGTTTCTTTCTGCTGGGTGCCGGGGCACGTGGGTATTAGGGGAAACGAACTGGCGGATGTGGCTGCCAAAGATGCATGTTCCCTCCCTCACCTTGTTGAATGTGCCGTCCCCCTCCACGCCGTTACCTCCCCTTTGCGTTTTCGTGTTATGCGTCAATGGGAAGAGGAGTGGCCGGTAGTCGGTGAAAATAAGCGTCTGGTCAAGGCCACCACACGGCCATGGCGTACGTCCTACCAGTCATGCAGGCGGGACAAGGTTCTCCTCACTCGCCGCCGCATCGGGCACAGTCCCTTAACGCATGGTTTTTTACTCCGGCGGGAGGACCCCCTAATCTGCAGTGCTTGTGGCGTCCAGATTACTGTCCGCCAAATTTTACTTGATTGTCCTTTATTCTCTGACCAGATGGCTGTGGTTTCCTTGCCACCGGATTTGCCCTATATTTTGCAAGACGACGCAACGATTGTGGTTAAGGTCTTACGGTTTTGTGTCCTGTCCAATTTGATGCCTCGGATTTTAGGGAGAGGATTTTAATGTGCTGTGGGTGACTGGCTCACCCAGGTTTTAGGTGAGAGGTCCGCCAGTCACGATTACCTACTTGGTTCCCTTCGATTTCTGTTCTCTTTTCCTTGTGTTTCCTTTCCTTTTAATGCGTTTCTTCTCCTCTTGTTTTGCCTCTGTATGCGAGGATTTGGAACTGCGTCAGGTCTGTGTCTTTTAGCTGTTCTCCTTGTTCGCTGTCCGTCTTCGTCCCTTCACCGCATGTGATACTGTTTCTATGCGTTTTGCTGCTGATTACCACGCTGTTTAGCGCCCGAAAACCTCAAACCACACACACACACACACACACACACACACACACACACACACACAACATTACGAAGACAGCAGAGGTCTCCGATGTCTTTTCCTCCAGCTATTAGATAATTGTGAAGTACTTTGAATTTGTGCTCTATTGTATGTGGTACTACCAGAAATTCCTCTGGATCGACTCCTATTTCATCACCATATTCGTTATACCATTCCAATTCTTTTTTTGTGTCAAAATACCTTATAAGAATATTATCAGGTTCCTCAGTTGTGTCTTTTTACTCGCAAATCATACCGTTACTTTCCCCTCTTCATTTCCAAAGTCACAAAATGCAAATTAAGGTACAATTTACCTTGACATTTATTAAAAAAGTCTAAATCCATTAATATTCCATCACTAAAACCTGAAATTATAAGGAAGTTGCGATGCAAATGGATACCCTTTACTTCTATAGGTAACATCACTTCATATTCAACATATTTCTTTCCAGTGTTTCGTTATCACGTAAAAAAATCTAACAGCACAAGAATCACTCCACTGTCAGCTAAACACTGCACTTTTTCACCGTAAAGTAACAAATTAATTAGTCATAATGGATAAATCCACTCCAGGGTATCTGACTAATCCTTTATTTGTTTAAAATTGTTCACACTTTGTGTTAAGTAATTTTATGCTTTTATTATTTTAATAAATGTGTGTGAAAATTAATCAAGTTCTGTTTGAAGTTGGTCACCGTCAATCTGCTACTCTAAGCGTGCAAGTGGCATTTATATCGTCTGACCTAACGGTAGAAGATAAACACGCCACGATAAGACCACGAGACATATTGCTGACACTCGCCTACTTCGTTAGAGCGACAAGTCAAATAATCTGATGGCATGTGTACCGAAGGTCTTACAGTACGCACACCACATTGGCGACGAGGTACTACGGAAACAGATGATTTCAGCGCGATTGCGGATTGCCTGAAATAAAATAGAATTACAGTGGCCTTCGGGAAGCTACATACTTGACTGTTAACCCGCTCTCTTGCAGCTAAAATATCATTATTGCAGTAATCTAGTCGCATTTGGAATTTTCAGATAACCATGGACCTCACGGCGCAGATCGTAAATCTCATGGCACAAATACAACAAATGCAACAGGCGTTGCTTACAAGAGTGGAACGTTTGGAGTCGCAGCCTGCCGTAGCGTCTCCGCTACAAATTAAACTTCCGCCACCACCTTTCGCAGTTTACAACAGGAAGGAAGAAAGGAGGTCGGACTATGCAGCACGCCTGGAACAGCACTTCCTCACACACCAGATATCAGGTGATGTAGAAAAACGATCTTATTTTTCGGCAAATTGCGGCGCAGCTATCTACAACCTTCTCTTAAAACTGAGTCCGACTTGTGAACCGACAAATTTGTCATTCCCAGCTATTAAAGATTTGCTCGAAAAATACTTCGACAAACAAACGCATGTCGCTGCTGCAAGGCATAAATTTTACTTATGCAAGAAAAAGGCACACCAGACATACACGGAATGGATTACACAGTTGCAAGGATTAACTAGGAACTGCAAATTTATTTGTGAAACCGAAAAGTGTAAAAAGTCCTATGCAGATTCTTTAATACGTGATGTGCTCATAATGCATTCACCAGACGAGAAATTAAGGAAAGAGCTCCTTAGTTTAATCAATGCGTCCTTGCAAGATTGTTTACCAATCATTCGAGCACACGAACAAAGCCAAGCTTCTGTGAGTGTGGTACAAGACGACGGCTGTGACGTGTTCGCGACACAGGCACGCGAAACGGGGCAGCGCGGCCCGCATACCCAAGGCCGTAAACAGGACAGCAACGCTAGGCTCACGCGATCTAAGAACGGATCACACACCCAAACTAACAGACTAAAGTTGAAATCATGTCTTAAATGTGAAATCAATCATCACAGAGACAATTATTACTATCGTAACGCACATTGTGACTTTCGCAAACGTAAAGGGCACAAATCAGAAGTGTGTAATAAGAAAAGTGTAAAGTCTAGAAATAAGTTTAGTAATAAGAAAGTGCTTAATTTTAAGAAGTATATCTCCAATGCGTATGACGATATCAATAGGCAAGACTATATTCAGGTTTCAGAAGTTCAACATAAAGTTAATGCTATTGTACAAAACAGGAACAAATCTTTGTCTGTCACATTACTGGTGAACACAATACCTATCAAATTCCAGATTGACACAGGATCGTCGATCTCTATCATAAATATGCACGCGCATAAACGACTAGGTTCTCCTAAATAGCAGCATTTTGACAGTTCACTGTACAGCTAAAGTAATGAACAAATTCCAGTCAAAGGTGCACTGACGACGTAAGTAACTTACAAACAGTTTACCAAGACTGCTTCTTAAGCAGTAGTTAACAGCTATAAGGCATCAAACATGCTGGGTCTGGATCTATTTAACGCACTAGGCTTCACAATCCATGAAGCGAAACAGGTCACACATGAAGGTCCGAAAGGAACATTACAAACAGTGTTGCAGAAGTACGAATATATTTTTTCCTCCGCGACAGGCAGTGTAACAAATTACCAGGCACACATTACGCTGACACCGAATGCAGTGCCGAAGTTTTGCAAAGCTAGAACTGTCCCTTACACAATGAAAGAACGCGTAAAACAAAAACTTGACCGTTTAGAAGGCAATGAAATTATCGAACCAGTCATATGTAGCGCCTGGGCAACATCAATCGTTATCATCGAAAAGCCAAATGGATCATTACGTATCTGTGGAGATTTCAAGAATACTGTCAATACACAGGGCATTATAGATACATACCCGATTCCGAAACCGGAAGAACTAATGTATAAATTAGCAGGGGATGTGTATTTCGCCAAACTGGATTTAAAGGAAGCATATCTGAAGATCCCTTTAGACAAAGATACACAAAAGTTTATGGTCATAAATACTCTACAAGATTTACTAGATAACCTGGAAGAACTGCTCAAGGTTCTCAGAAAGGCCAATCTCAGGTGCAACAAGAACAAATGTATATTTTTCGTCAAGAAAATTCAGCATTTAGGACATATATTGTCAAATAACGGAATCAGTCCGATACCACAGCATATAGAAGCAATACAGAAATTGCCAGCTTCGAAAGACTTAAAGCAACTAAGAGCTTAATTAGGCCAAATTAATTATTACCGGAAATTCAAACTGAAAGCAGCTGAAATTTCCGAACCGTAGCACAGATTGCTTCGCAAAGGAGTCACGTGGCATTGGTCCAAAGAATGCCAGCACGCATTCGACAAACTGAAACAAAGTTTAGTAGACGCAAAATGTCTTACGACATATGACCCGCAAAAGTTGATCACTATTGCAGCGGACTCGTCAGATTACGGGATCGGTGCAGTCATGTCCCATAAACCTCAAGGAATTGAACGACCGATTGCATACGCGTCGAAAACATTAAACTCCAGTCAACGAAACTATAGCCAAGTACAAAAAGAGGCAC
The DNA here is from genome assembly GCF_021461395.2 of Schistocerca americana. NCBI lineage: Eukaryota > Metazoa > Arthropoda > Insecta > Orthoptera > Acrididae > Schistocerca > Schistocerca americana. The sequence continues at coordinate 674,874,700 of NC_060122.1, forward strand.
TAGTAATTATCTTTGCAGTGAAAAAGTTTCATAACTACTTATACGGGAGAAGATTTATTCTGTTGACAGACCATAAGCCGTTGGTGACAATATTCGGACCACATAATAGTGTATCCCATAAGACAGCACAGCGTTTACGACGTTGGACAATGCTATTGTCAAATGACAACTACGAGATCTTATATACATCGACGGCAAAACATGCCAACGCCGATGTACTTTCACGTCTACCGGCGGGTCAAGATGAACATTTTGACAAATCAGAGGACGTATGTTTTCAGATAGACGTAATCAGTGAGGACGTCGTGGAAAATTTCCCCGTCACTGCCACCTTAATAGCTAAGCTAGTGCCCAAAGGTCCAGTGTTATCAAAGATAAAGCAGTATATTCTTACGGAATGGCCAACCGATAAGAACATGTTATCTCAGCCAGAAGTGAAATCTTATTGGAACATGAGCCATGCTCTCACAGTGCACAAAGGCGTCATATTAGTTCACAGTGAAACGAGAAAAACAAGAGTAGTTATACCCAAAGCTCTCAGGAATAAAGTGTTAAAAATGTTACACCAATATCATTGGGGCATAGTACGCACGAAACTCATGGCAGAGAACATTGCTACTGGAAGAACATTGATAAAGATATTGAAACAATGCTTTCTAACTGTAAATTACGTCAGACGCATCAATCAGCCCCCCCCAAGATAATATTTTCCGTGGCCACAGGCAACAGAACCTTGGTCAAGACTGCATATTACTACAAATGCGTACAACTTCTTCAGCGACAACAATTCAAGCCTTGTCAAAGATCTTTTCCATTGAAGGATTGCCTGAAACCATAGTCACCGATAACGGCACTCAATTTACGTCGCAAGAATTCCAGTAATTCTGTCAGATGGACGGAATTGCACATTACAGGACGGCATCATTTCACCCTGAGGCTAATGGACTCGCCGAACGATTCGTACGAACGTTCAAGGCACACATGACGAAGTTGGTGCAACAGTACAACAAAGAGACCTCCTTATTAATTTTTCTGTCACAATACAGAGCTACTCCGCACGAGGAACAGTCACCAGCAGAAAAACTGCATGGGCGACAACACAGGACTTTGATGTCTATCCTAAAACCCACAATGCATCCAGAAAATGATCAACGAACGTCGAAAGGACGACGATTCCACGTAAACGACAAAGTCCTCGTAACTGTCTACAGTCGAGGAAAGCGTACTTGGACACAAGGAATCATTGTAGAATGCATTGGAAATGTCATGTATAGATAAGAACGCAAAGCGGCATAGTTATTCGCCATACTAATCAATTACGGCAGCAAAGACAACAGTCACGTATAGGCAGAACTCCTAGGCTGTTGCATTTTGCAGACTCAGAAGCATCCGAGCAGCTGGCAGGATTCCAGACGCCGTCTCCGGCAGCCGACGCCGCCGCCGCCGCCAGCGCAGCCACCGCCGCCGACGCCGACGCAGCACCTTTAGGGGCAGCCGACTACACCAGCCGTCCACAGCCCACATCCCCCGAGAAGATGGACGTCGAAGAAGAATTAGATTTAAACTATTACCAATGTACCGATGTTGAAATGCAATTATGTAACAAAATTTTTGCTTCTCCGGTTCCCTGTTCCGTAGGTTTTGAGTGTTTTCTTAGCGGACCGAGGACGAATGCCACGGGGAGCAACATGTGTGCACCCACAGACATACGCACGCCGGAAAGCAAGAAAGCGGAAAAAAAGGCTTTTCAAGCAAACTTCAAAAGCTTTTTTTCTCCCGCCGCAAGTACATAGTTCCGCGTAGTCAGCGCGTACACAACTTTCCCACTAGAGCGCGCCCCGCTAAGCACAACAGCGCAGGCGCAACGCTCGTCCATCTCCGCACTACGAGATGGCGCTGTCATAGAGACGGTGTAACGCAACCAATGAGATTACTGCTAAAGTAGAACCTTTTCTCCTCTCGGATCACACTCGCGCAGTGATACCTGAATGCTCGAGGCATTATAACGAGTGTACAGACCTCTGATTAGTTAGTCTGCATTAGTCTGCAGTCAAGTTTCAGTCTGCGCCTAATAAGATTACCATATTCCTATACATAGTCATGAAGATAAATGTATAGACGCTTTTTCAAGTATCAGAGATATGTGAGAATAAGATTAACGTAACAAGACCAAAGGAACTTCAGATTGTCAATTGTAAATAGCATCCAGAATCAAGTTAATTGTATGATTTTATTATTTTAAGAAATGTGTGTGAAAATTAATCAAGTTCTGTATAAAGTTGGTCACCGTCAATCTGCTACTCTAAGCGTGTAAGAGGCATTTCCATCGTCTGACCTAACGGCAGAAGATAAACACGCCACGATAAGACCACGAGACATATTGCTGACACTCGCCTACTTCGTTAGAGTGACAAGTCAAATAATCTGATGGTGTGTGTACCGAAGGTCCTACGGTACGCACACCACAGTTATTGACTTCAGATTCTTCCAGTAAATCATGCACGATTTTCCTTCCCTCAGAACTTTCTCTGTGTCTAGAGATTATACATGTATTTGAAGGATCGGCTCGTTATTCATAATCGTTACATTGGTCAGTCTCGCTAATAAACACAAATTAAAACACTTCAGTAAATCTCTCTCTCTCTCTCTCTCTCTCTCTCTCTCTCTCTCTCTCTGTGTGTGTGTCTCCAAATTCACTTTCAACTTTATCATCCTCCACACTTCCACTAATTGGCTGACTCCTATTTTAGTCATCCTCTGTCTGCACATCTACCTTTACGACAGCTAAATCCTATTACACAGCCTTCAACGTTTCCTACAATTTCGTTTCTCTAGAACATACAATCCTTCCTTACCTGTTCTCTCCAGTGCTCTCCAATTCCTTGTGACAAGATTACTTAGAGTTCCACTTTACATGCTTACCAGTTTATCAGATTCTTTGTCACTCTCCATAAAATCATCTAAAAATTATCGTTACTGCTGTGTCCTTATCGCCAGATTCTGTTCAAAAATTGTTCCAAGATGCCATCAAATATGTATTTTCTAACTTCACTAGTCTTGTTAATCTCGGTTGTATCCTTTCTGTCATCACATGTATATTCCATATACTTGTTTCTACAGAGAAAATATAGATAGTGGTTTTGAGTTCCTGCTACTCATTTTGCAACTTCTAGAAAGTTCGCAATCGGGATCTAGTTTTCCACATTCTGCAATTCTGCATCATTTCAATATCATACACTCACCTGCTGCCTTTAGTGGATTGTCATCGCCATGCATTGTTGAGTGCGGACTTTACACAGGTCCTTGCTCTCTGTTAGTTTGTTTGCATAAACACCTTAGTGGAATTACACACTTCCCTGAGGAGTAAGCTTCCTATTTCCTTGCTCCTGTTTCTCCAACGGTTTTTCTACCGTCCCTAATAATTAATACATACTCTACTGGCCATTAAAATTGCTACACCAAGAAGAAATGCAGATGATAAACGGGTATTCATTGGACAAATATATTATACTAGAACTGACATGTGATTACCTTTTCACGCAATTTGGGCGCATAGATCCTGAAAAATCAATACTGAGAACAACCACCTCTGGCCGTAATAACGGCTTTGATACGCCTGGGCATTGAGTCAAACAGAGCTTGCATGACGTGTACAGGTACAGCTGCCCATGCACCTTCAACACGATATCACAGTTCATCAAGAGTAGTGACTGGCGTATTGTGACGAGCCAGTTGCTCGGCCACCATTGACCAGACGTTTTCAATTGGTGAGAGATATGGAGAATGTGCTGGCCAGGGCAGCTGTCGAACATTTTCTGTATCTAGAAACGCACGTACAGGATTATTCTGCTGAAATGTAGGGTTTCTCAAGGGTCGAATGAAGGTAGAGCCACGGGTCGTAACACATCTGAAATGTAACGTCCACTGTTCAAAGTGCCGTCAATGCGAACAAGAGGTGACCGAGACGTGTAACCAATGGCGCCCCATACCATCATACTGGGTGATACGCCAATATGGCGATGACGAATACACGCTTCCAATGTGCGTTCACCGCGATGTCGCCAAACACTGATTCGACCATCATGATGCTGTAAACAGAACCTGGATTCATCCGGAAACACGACTTTTGCCATTTGTGCTCCCAGGTTCGTCATTGAGTACACCACTGCAGGCACTGCTGTCTGTGATGGAGCGTCAGGGGTAAGCGCAGCCATGGTCTCCGAGCTAATCGTCCAAGCTGCTGCAAACGTCGTCGAACTGTTCGTGCAGATGGCTGTTGACTCAGGGATCGAGACGTGACTCCACGATCCGTTACAGCCATGCAGATAAGATGCCTGTCATCTCGACTGCTAATGATACGAGGCCGTTGAGATCCAGCTCGGCGTTCCGTATTACCCTCCTGAACCCACCGATTCCATATTCTGCTAACAGTCATTGGATCTCGACCAAAGCGAGCAGATATGTTGCGATACGATAAACCGCAATCGCGATAGGCTACAATCCGACCTTTATCACAGTCGGAAACGTGATGGTACGCATTTCTCCTTCTTACTCGAGGCATCACAACAACGTTTCACCAGGGAACGCCGGTCAACTGCTGTTTATGTTTGAGAAATCTGTTGGAAACTTTCCTCATGTGAGCACGTTGTAGATGTCGCCACCGGCGCCAACCTTGTGTGAATGCTCTGAAAAGCTAATTATTTGCATATAACAGCATCTTCTTCCTGTCGGTTAAATTTCGCGTCTGTAGCACGTCATCTTCGTGGTGTAGCAATTTTAAGGGCCAGTAGTGTATATTAATGTTGGCTTTGAGAGAAGAAATTAATCTATTATGCCGATTCATCGGTAGCATTTCATCCAAACTCATTATAATCTGTTCTGTCGCCTATTTATTCATTAAATACTATAAATTCATAACCCACTTAAAAGCAAACATTTATACGCTCATATCTGTGACTTAACTTTTTTCCACAATGAAAACTATTTTGCAATTGTAGTTGCTTTTGTATAAACCAATATTCTTTGAGAAACGATTCCTCGAATTTTTCTAAGGTATTATACTGCTCAGCAGCAGTTATTCCACATGTTCTGTTTTATCCTAAAAGTTTTGAAGTTAGAAAACCGATCTTTTGTTGATAACTCGACGATCTAGCCTACACATTTTGGAAACAATTCTAGAGTTCTTGATTCTCATTTCCCGATGTATCTAAACTTAAAAATTGTTTACTAGAGAGATAAGCAACTTGAAATGATACAGTAACAAGGTGTTAGTACCTATTCTAACGTTGGTCTCTACCGTAGACTGTCTATTGCCATACACTCAAATTTCTACTCTCTGTCTGGTTAGTTAGCTGACCTATACTACGTTCTGCCACTTCTATATGATCACACACAACCCTTACGGATCTGAAACAATTTACACTTTCCGCGTTACTTACTGTCCAAAGCTTTATGTCCATCTTCACAAATAGCTACACAGCAGAAACTTTCTACTTGACTTTATTTACATTCTTTTTAACTGATCTACCCTTTGCTTACTTCCATTAGTCGCCCTATCAGTAGTCTACATCTACATCTACATCCATACTCCGCAAGCCACACGACCTCTATCGGTTCTCCCTTCTATTCCAGTCTCGTATTGTTCGTGGAAAGAAGGATTGTCGGTATGCTTCTGTGTGGGCTCTAATCTCTCTGATTTTATCCTCATGGTCTCTTCGCGAGGTATACGTAGGAGGGAGCAAAATACTGCTTGACTCTTCGGTGAAGGTATGTTCTCGAAACTTTAACAAAAGCCCGTACCGAGCTACTGAGCGTCACTCCTGCAGAGTCTTCCACTGGAGTTTATCTATCATCTCCGTAACGCTTTCGCGATTACTAAATGATCCTGTAACGAAGCGCGCTACTCTCCGTTGGATCTTCTCTATCTCTTCTATCAACCCTATCTGGTACGGATCCCACACTGCTGAGCAGTATTCAAGCAGTGGGCGAAGAAGCGTACTGTAACTTACTTCCTTTGTTTTCGGATTACATTCCCTTAAGATTCTTCCAATGAATCTCAGTCTGGCAGCTGCGTTACCGACAATCAACTTTATATGATCATTCCATTTTAAATCACTCCTAATGCGTACTCCCAGATAATTTATGGAATTAACTGCTTCCAGTTGCTGACCTGCTATTTTGTAGCTGAATGATAAGGGACCTATCTTTCTATGTATTCGCAGCACATTACACTTGTCTACATTGAGATTCAATTAGCATTCCCTGCACCATGCGTCAATTCGATACAGATCCTCCTGCATTTCAGTACAATTTTCCAATGTTACAACCTCTCGATACACCACAGCATCATCTGCAAAAAGCCTCAGTGAACTTCCGATGTCATCCACCAGGTCATTTATGTATATTGTGAATAGCAACGGTCCTATGACACTCCTCTGCGGCACTGAAATCACTCTTACGTCGGAAGACTTCTCTCTATTGAGAATGACATGCTGCGTTCTGTTATCTAGGAACTCCTCAAACCAATCACACAATTGGTCTGATAGTCCATATGCTCTTACTTTGTTCATTAAACGACTGTGGGGAACTGTATCGAACGCCTTGCGGGAGTCAAGAAACGCGGTATCTACCTGTGAACCCGTGTCTATAGCCCTCTGAGTCTCGTGGACGAATAGCGCGAGCTGGGTTTCACAAGACCGTCTTTTTCGAAACCCATGCTGATTCCTACAGAGTATATTTCTAGTCTCCAGAAAAGTCATTATACTCGAACATAATACGTGTTCCAAAATTCTACAACTGATCGACGTTAGAGATATAGGTCTATAGTTCTGCACATCTGTTCGACGTCCCTTCTTGAAAACGGGGATGACCTGTGCCCTTTTCCAATCCTTTGGAACGCTACGCTCTTCTAGAGACCTACGGTACACCGCTGCAAGAAGGGGGGCAAGGTCCTTCGCGTACTCTGTGTAAAATCGAACTGTTATCCCATCAGGTCCAGCGGCCTTTCCTCTGTTAAATTATTTTTCATACTTTTCGAAGGACCGCTTATATTTTTTCTAAACTTGGAAACCACTTTCCTTGATATTAGGGTCAAAGAAACGCAAATCTTTCTCCCATATTTTCTTTGGCTCAGAAACCCGGCATTTCTTTCCATTAATTACAGATTTAAACTTCTTAAGATCATTAGCCAAACTTTAATTGCTTCTGTCTATTATTTAACGCTTTTATTTACCTCGAAAAACGTTTTGTGCTTCTTAATCATTGATTTCTGTACAAGTTTTCTGGTTCATTTACCTCTTGTGTAACTTCCTGCTCGATTCGAAGTGCCTTACAGGCGATAGACTACATTTGGCATCTTGTTCCATAGGTAACTGTTCGTTTACGTCAGACCAATTCATATCTAAAAAAATTCGTATCGCTGATATCGCCAAAGCGAGTTTTGAAAAAATTGGAGGTATGAACTATAGTTACATTTGTTGTACACTTTTCTTCCATATCAACAAGCACAATTGATGACTCCGCTAACAACTGAAACATCATTACGTTCTAATTCACCTCCTTGCATTTGCTCGAAAGTGCGTCTTTGATTTGCACTCGCAATGATGCGAACCACGTCCTTTCCTTTCGCAACTACAGAATTGTGACTCTCTTCCGTCATGGCAAGTGTTTTAATACAATCAAACACCACGCCTGATAAACTTTTATCCAGTGGTTAGCTGTGGTAGCAGCGTGTCGTCTCAATGGTTCCAGTTTCTATCTTCGGCTTTGCCAATTTCGGGGCCCCCGTCCACTGCATACGCCGTCAGCGCTGCTCTGCAGGCCACTGACTGCAAAATATTCCGCTTCCTCCTCCATTTCTACGCCACGTCTTCCAAATGTAGACAACGTTCACCTTCCACTTCTCATCGTAACGATCGCGTTACCGCTGCGTCAGTCTTCTTTTTCACTTTCTTGTGCTCAATATCGTACTACATTTTGCTCGTTGTCCTTTTTCATAATCACCTCTAATCACGATTTAGACCTACTGCAGCTTTTATATTTCCCAGACGAGTCGGCACTAGGTGCGATGGTGCAGTATGTTTTGCCTTCACAAAAATATTTCACTCGTGTTTCGATGATGTTCTTCTGCAGTAGGCCTTCCCTGAATGGACGATCAGTTGTATCTCGGCTAGAGAAACTATAGCAGAAACTATCTACACTAAATTTAACTACAATGAGCATATAATGCTTTCTAGGTACAGGTCTGGCTAAGCACTAAATGACAGAAAGTTATCACATAAAACATTTCGGTATACTGTCACTTCTTCTACACAGTTTCACTAGAAAGTCGGAATTAATTTAGAGTTGAAATTTGAACATTCACACGTTATCACTATCACATTCAGTACCTAGCTTATGATGCACACCTTAATCTGTTACCGAAAAAGTTACACACAGATTGGCTGTGGATAGATCTATCAATGTAATTTGAACTAAGAGCTCTTGGTCAAGTCCCATACGATATGTCGCATGGATTAAAAGTATTCAAAAGGCCACAGTTTACGCAGAAGATCCGGAATTTGCGAATTCGTCTGTAACGTTCGTCCATTAATGCTTTGCGGATCTCCACGATATTTTTCCGACCACTGGTGCTCAAAATTATAACATAATTTTAGAGCACGGTGTTAACTCGTCCGAGCGGCATAAGAGGTCCGAAGTGCTTTTCAGACTAGCAAGCAGACCTCTGTTCACAAAATACGTACGAAAGCTTATTCTTTTGATTGGCTGAAATCCGTCATAGCCAGTCAGCTGGCAGGTCGAAATCTCACTGTGTCTTTTACCTTGTAGCAATTGCGTCGTAAATATCTCACCAAGGCACATTATTAAATAAACAACTTTGTATCTCCAGTAATAATAAACTAAGGTCCACCCTTACTGAAATGAATTATTATGTGAGTATGTTTCTCGTTTCCGCAGTTTCATGAGCTGGCGAATTACAAAATCACAAATTTACCAGATGTGTGTTGAACTAAGAGCTCTTGGTCAAATCCCATACGATATGTCCCATGGATTAAAAGTATTCAAAAGGCCACAGTTTACGCAGAAGATCCGGAATTTGCGAATTCGTCTGTAACGTTCGTCCATTAATGCTTTGCGGATCTCCACGATATTTTTCCGACCACAGGTGCTCAAAATTATAACATATTTTTAGAGCACAGTGTTAACTCGTCCGAGCGGCATAAGAGGTCCGAAGTACTTTTTAGCCTAGCAAGCAGACCTCTGTTCACAAAATACGTACGAAAGCTTATTCTTTTGATTGGCTGAAATCCGTCATAGCCAGTCAGCTGGCAGGTCGAAATCTCACTGTGTCTTTTACCTTGTAGCAATTGCGTTGTAAATATCTCATCAAGGCACATTATTAAATAAACAATTTTGTATATCCAGTAATAATAAACTAAGGTCCACCCTTACTGAGATGAATTATTATGTCAGTATGTTTTTCGTTTCCGCAGTTTCGTGAGCTGGCGAATTACAAAATTACAGATTTACCAGATGTGTGTGGCTCACACAAGCAAGTGAGATACATGTTCCCACTCTGTCATATGCCCAATACAAATGCAAATATTCATTTGTCACATACATCACATTTATTCTTTCATCCACGCCAATAATCAGAGCATGAGCTAAGCAGTACTTAACGTAAAACATAATATCTGCATACGATAAAAGTTATATTCGAGAAATAGCGTTTTATACAAAGTTTCTTTCCTTTGTTACTAAAAAGCTAAAAGTGCCGTCAGACTTATTTACATTTGGTCATGAAATTCTTAATGTAATTTAAAAGACGTTACTGATTCACGTAAGCTTTAAATTTTGCATTTTTAGTGTTATTCGCATCTCCAAAATTACGACAAATGTACCGGCGTAACGACAAGCGCCGACACGAAGATCAAGAAAAATACGGCAGAGAGGGCTGCGAGACGGCGTCAGCCAATAGCACGATGACTGGAACGTCACCACGACAAGAACGGCCTCTACACGAAGAGAATAAAAGGGACGCCCCCTAAACTCGGTCGCACTAGAAGAGCTGCACTAGGAGAGCAGTGACATTAACGATAGCAGTTACTTATGAAGTTGTGTGATTACATTGCATGGAAATATTTTGAAGGACACTGATTATTTTCATATCGCCAATTGCTTGCTATACCACCTTGTACATACGCAAGTTAAGTATTGTCAATTCAATTACTGTAACAAACTCCATTAATATGATTTGCTTGTATGTTGTCTAGCTATCCGAGAAAACAGCTTCCTAGGCACCCTATAAGAGACGACTGGGCAGGATACCACAACAAATATTACGCTGAAATTTGCAAGGGTGTTAGTTATTGATGTATGTCGACATAGTATTAAGGGTTGTTCCGTTTGATATATGGGAAATGTTGCATTCAGTTTTACAATAGCGTTCTTACTATTTCGTTGCCAGTGCAGTAGTGATATCTTCGGGTTGGAGCATTAAGCACTAGCACAAAGATAGCTGTTTTGGATAAACATCTCTCACGAGGGACCTGTGACTCACCTCCTGCATGAAACTACTACCATAGAGATTCTAGAGGAGCACGGTATGCTGATATATGAAATCCGGATAGCTGCCTACCATTGTACTTGACGTTAAAACAACTCATTTGCTTTTCATGTCCTCAAATATCACCCTTGTCTTTGTGCATAATTTCTACGTAAAGTCTTCAATTGTTGGTTGTTGTACTCATTATCTACTCATCATCATACCTCATATAACTGTCACGTTCAGTTTTAAATCCTGTTTTTCTGTAACTTCACTTCAATTGGAAAAATGTTTTCTCACACTTTTTGTTGCATTATTAACACCAGTTGATCATTTATTTTTTAGATTCTTATTTCTTCCTCTTCAATTATTTTTTGACAATCCGCCTCTCGATCACAAATTTCTCGTGTACTATTGCAAATTATTCTTCGATTTTGTAGGTAATTGCGGTGAATAACTTGTGTAGTTTCTCAAATTTTTGAGAATTAATGCTATTCGATCCTCGTCCTGCTCTGTTATTTGCTGTTTGCCGACGTCTATACTGGATTTGATCACGTAGCTACACGATTTCAGATCTCATACATTGCGCGATATTCCACAAATCCGAGTCCTGTTATCGATTTGTCCATATTTAAATAGTTTTATCTGTACTCTCTGCTTGTTGACTAGCTTTGCATTTTCCGTATCACCATGTGCCTTTTATTAATTTCTGCAATCATTAGTGGTCTAATAACAGATTTAGCCATGATATACAAACTGCCATTCAGTGTTCACTATCGAGTCCATCTCTTGATTAGTGTATCAATGTAGAATTACCACAAATGCTGTACAGTGCATTCGCTGTGAGTTCACACTATTGCTGCGTAATTTTTATCGGTGGCATCCAACGATTAACAGTGAACGACAGCCTGGAGCCAGAGCGCTTAGTTGTAAGCTCTCCACAGGGCTGGAGAGGGTAGAGTATGGCTTACAGCAGGATAGGTCGTAACCTGGGTTTGAAATAATGAACGGGAAGTGATATATTAATGCCAGTTTGGTAAATGCAATTATTTATTCAAGAGGATGGTCAAAGATATTGCATAAGCAGTTTATAAAAAGGTCTGGTAGTAACAAATCACCTTCGTATCGTAGTTACATTGCGCATGGGAAGCTAATGAAACACCACATCCACGCTTATGTTCCAATTGTATTTCTAAACTTGGGACCGTTCATCACTAGGGGCACAAAATTGCAGTTTTACATAGCAATTCAATATATTAACAATTAGGGAAATTCCTAGAGAGATGGCTCACCCCTTTTGTAATGCGATCAGGGGGCACCCCAGCCATTTTATAATAATTAAAAAGATACACAGTTATCTAATACTAAATGTAATTACTATATTCATGGGAAACTTCCGGAAATTGTCGACTAGGATACCAGGGTAAAAAAATGAAAAAAGTTATTGTTCCATGTAACCTAGACCATCTAGGTGGCATGAGATATACCGTCAATAACTAAGTAACAAATTCAAAACAGTACGCGAATATATGCAATGCTTCATTGATTACATACGAAATAAATCGTAGGAGACATTCAAAGTAAACAAAGAGGCGATTAGTCGCTAACAAAAGTCTTTCCAGTGCGTATCAGCTTTAAAACGGGCAACATTTAAAATTATGAAACTCAGCAAAATTGAAACTTTGTTTCATACCTCTTTCTTAGCTTCTGAAATTTATAATAAACGTCATAAGTATTATCGAATTTTGTGCAACTTTAATGCAACCAGCGGCTGTAGATAAAACATTCGCGCCAATCAGCTTCGCTGTTGTGGAATAGCCGTCCTTCCCACAACCCCCACGAAAGTCCTCGTCACTGTGTTCTCTATCATCCAGGTTGGAATCGGACTCTGAGCCAGAGGTGTCGCTTCTACTCTTCTGCGCTGGTGGAGCTGTCGGCTACTTCATTTTTTTCCTATTTAACTCCTTGTTTTATTTTCTTTGTCCCAATTGGCTTTATCAATTTGCAATTTGCTGTTTTCCGTAGCATTTAAAATTCTAGCAACGCTTGTAGTAGCACATTGCGATGTGATTTTTTTTTCACTTCCACGATTGGAGAGATTTTACTGAGGACTTGCGTTGGTGATTGGACTACTTCTGGATCCACTAGCTCCTCTAGGATTTCTTGAAAGCGGTTTGAAGGAGTACTGCTAGTTTCTAGGAGGTGTTTCTTCCAGTGTTGGTTGTGCTGACTCTTCGATGGTGTGGAACACGTGCTCTGGAATAGTTGCCATATCGAAAGTTACGTTCCCAGTTGCCATAAGTCCATATATGGTGTTCGTTACTGTTGCTGCTTTTGCCCAAGCAGATCCCAACAAGTCACTGAACTGCAACCTGGCTATTTGTCTGTCGGGGTTATTGTAGATGAACCTGTTTCAAGCGGAGTAGTAAAATCCTTCAATGACTTGGAGAAACAACGGTCAAGAGGCTGCAGGAAGCGGGTCGCATGACTTAACAGATCTAACAACATAACGTCATTAACCTCTGGGAACTAACATGTAGACCATTGAGCAATACGAAGCATGCCCGTCCAAAATATGGACTTTTCCCGCTGGTTTCCTCGGAAGAAAATGATCACTGGGCCAAGAAAATACTGGGTGATCAAAAAGTCAGCTTATATTTCAAAACTGAAGAAATCACGGAATAATGTAGATAGAGAGATACAAATTGACACACATGCTTGGAAGGACATGGGGTTTTATTAGAACTAAAAAAATACAATCGTTCAAAAAATGTCCGACAGATGGCGCTTCTTCTGATCAGAATAGCAATAATTAGCGTAACAAAGTAGGACAAAGCAAAGATGATATTCTTTACAGGAAATGTTCAATATGTCCACCATCATTCCTCAACAATAGCTGTAGTCGAGAAATAATGTTGCGAACAGCACTGTAAAGCACGTCCGGAGTTATGGTGAGGCATTGGTGTCGGCTGTTGTCTTTCAGCATGCCTAGAGATGTCGGTCGATCACGATACACTTGCGACTTCAGGTGACCCCAAAGCCAACAATCGCACGGACTGAGGTCTGGGGACCTGGCAGGCCAAGCATGACGAAAGTGGCAGCTGAGCATACGATCATCACCAAACGATGCGCGCAAGAGATCTTTCACGCGTCTAGCAATATGGGAAGTTTTTTTTTGGTTCTAATGAAACCCCATGTCATTCCAAGCACGTGTGTCAATTTTTACCTCTTTATCTACATTATTCCGTTGTTTATTAAGTTTTAAAATTTATACTGACTGTTTGATCACCCGGTATATATCAGAAGTCACGTAGGCTGCCTTCTCAATCATCACAAATTGTGATCCAGTTGCATTCCGCCTGTAAACTCTCGTTTCGTATTCTTCCCGTCTAAAATGTACTAGGGAAGCATGTTCAGCCCTTCAGCACTGAAATTGTTTCGCCTTTTTTACCACTGAAAGTGGTGCTCACATTTCTTGAGCCTCTCTTCGCTGTTACTTACCCCGTTTTATTATTCAGCTATAAACTATTCTCATCTACATTAAACATCTATCCTGGTTTCCCTGTGAGATCATAGTCCCGAATGAGTCTTTCCAGCACGGTGAAATAGTTTCCTACTGTTTATTTTTTCATCCTTACAGCTCTGTTTATCGACACTCCTTTAGCTGTTGTAACTGATAACTAGGGGTTCCGTGCTAAGGAACTTTCAAGCCACTTATAAGCTGCTCTCTGGCGTTTCTTCTTAAAATTACGGGGACGTTTGAGGCGTTCAGCTCATTTGAAAGGCGCCATTCGAACTGTGTCACTATTAGATTAAAAACCGCTGGACTGCACTTTCACTGAGTGCAACATCATCTTTTTCTCAGCATATTTCCCAAGAACAGGTGGTGGCCCAAGACGAACCTTGGAAATGATGCCGGATTTTTATCTTGGTTTTTAATGTGTTTTACAGCACGTAGTAATCTCTGGCAGCTGCACTGACAACCAAGCGCGGTTTTTCGTAGCATTGTAGACTTTGCAGAGTTTCTTCGCTTCAGCATCCGCTTACGGAACATGCGTTTCTTTCATAACATGTCGACATTTTACTCCATAAGTGAGAACATAAAAAATTAGTAAGAACCAGCATTTGCATCCAGGCCATTACAATGAAAAGTTCAGGAGGATGACTGCGTATTATAACGTTAGCTTGTGCCAAACTATAACAGTTAAGTCAAAAATTACATTTACCATCTAATTTCAAAAACAAAAATTTATTTAATATAATTCAACTAAAAACAAAAGTTAAAATAGAAGACTAATGTTGAACAGAAACTATTAAACACACAAAGGATATTAAATGATTAATTTTAGTTATGTTGTTTGTAGTTTTTATTTTTGAAAGTATAATAGTTAAAGGTACTGCTCAAAACTACAATTTTGTACAACATCAGTGAACAGCTTGAACAGTTTAGTGATCCAACTCTACTGAGTTTCTGGGAGAAATCAGCAGGCCGTCATGGTTGCCCTGGTACTGGGAGACGCTTCTAATCTCACAACTATAGTCGTAAGGTATACGACTGAACGATTATTGGACGGTAGTGAGCTTACAATTAATGATGTTGGTGGGGGGTGGGGGCTGAACTTTTATTGTAGGTGGAGACAAAACTTTCGCATACCTTCATTCACATTTACGCAGTTTATCGACAGGGAACTTACAAAAAGAAATGTTGAAAATGCAACACTCTCTTATCTCATCCGTCACGTTGCTACAAAACCGTCGGTGACGCGTTCAAGCGGATTAGTTACGAATTAGCGAAATGATCCATATCACCTAATGAAGTTCTGTTACAATTCTGCATGATACTCAAGAAAGGCCTTGAATCTACTACTCGATTTCTTGAAGGTGCAGTGAGACAATGATTGCAAAGTAAACGAAATATATTGCTTTTACACAAATACATCGGGTAAAGATTAGACACCTGATGAGAGACACAGTGATGTGGAAATTGTAGTGGTGATAGTAGAAATGATAGAGCTGGGATCAGCTGTGAGTGAACATATTCATCTGACTATTTATTTAGTAACCACATGAAATCTCAGTTTACAAAATTTCAGTAAAATTTTTTAAATTTAGAATCAGTCAACTGGATAGCGAAAATGACAAGAAGAATTTACTGACTAGAAAATACTCCCTAATGAGATTTTTAAATTACAGTGATTGCACAACCCCAGAGAGCAAAAGCTATAATTATCAAATTTATTAAAATCGGATAATGAGTTTACGCTACTAAAAACAGAATGCCAAACAGAATTTCATTGTACAAAATATGCAGTATTCGGTAACAATTAAAATATTAAAATCAAAATATAAATTTACACCATCACAGTGAATGCAAATGAAAGCAGAGAACCAAATAAAATTAGCCAACAGAAACCCAGAAAGTTCAGCATCAGTTAATAGAACCTGAGGCCTTGATGAATCACATGCTACAAATTAATCAGAATTACCACTGTGCCTGACATAGGAGAATGTCGAACAGTCCTCTGCTCGTGTACGAGAGTTGGCTGAAAAGTAATGCCTCCACCTTCGTAACTCTTCAACAGTTCGCAACACTGGTATGCGGTAGGTACTGGCATGTTCCGTAACCTCTTCTCTACAGCTCCGTTTAGCAGGAAGCCTTAACAGTGAACGGCTGTGTTGTTAAAGTGTAAAGTATGGAACCCTGCGCAGACGGTCGGTCAATCCGATTTAAGCAATGTGCAGTCACTGAATTATTGACAGCAGAAGGTGTCATCCCAAAGGAGATTCATCAGAGATTGAAAGCAGTTTATACTGATTGCGCTGATGTGAGTACTGTGCGTCGTTGGGCGAGTAAGTTTAAAGACGTTGAGGCGGGAACATCTGACCTGTTTGACAAACAAAGAGTTGGACGTCCTGTGACAGCAACGACCGAATTACGCAGGCAAAATGTTGACAGATTGATTCAGGACGATCATCGTATCACTCAGAGAGAAATTGCAAGCACAATCGGCCTTTCACAAGAACATATGGGTCATAACAATGCCGAACCACACACTTCACGTGACACCACAGCAGAACATCAGAGACTGGATCTCACCACCGTACGGCATCCTCAATACAGTCGATATTTAGCACCGTGTGACTTTCATCTGTTTCCGATAATGAAAGACGATCTGCGGGGACATCATTATGCTTCTGATGAAGACGTTGAGAGAACTGTGGTTGCGGGTTCAAATGGCTCTGAGCACTATGGGACTTAACATCTGTGGTCATCAGTCCCCTAGAACTTAGAACTACTTAAACCTAACTAACCTAAGGACATCACACACATCCATGCCCGAGGCAGGATTCGAACCTGCGACCGTAGCAGTCGCGCGGTTCCGGACTGCGCGCCTAGAACCGCTAGACCACCGCGGCCGGCGTGTGGTTGCGGGAACATTGTCGACTTCTTCCGTGACGGCTTCAGAAAACATGTTCGTCGTTAGCAGAAATGTATCCAACTGGCTGATTATGTGGAAAAGTGAATATTTTTAATTAAAGATCACATTCTAAGGATTATTTCTGCGTTTGAGTCATTAAAATATTGCCATTCAAACCCAGTTAACGAAGGTGGAGGCATTATTTTTCATTCAACCCTCGTACATATCCAATGGTAAGACAAAGCCAGAGTAATTCAGTGATCACCGTCACGTAAATCTACAATCCAGCTTAAAGCTTCTACTGAAAATCAGTCGCACGAACATTTATAGCGGTGTAAATTAGTGTCGGCAAACTCACACAGCGCGATTACTTGTATCCGCTATACAATGCTGCGTTCTACTTCCTGTAAATATGACACTGTCCATCCCCCAGGCAGATTTGGAACAGACATCGGAGCCTGGAGACAGCTACATGCAAAACAGCTCAAGACCAATACCAGTTCTGACACCCAATAACTGCACAGTACAGGCTGCTTTACTGAAACCACGCCAGACCTGCCGCACTTGCTTCCATCAAGTAATAAGTTCATCTTCATGGCCATCAACCACCAAACGGTTACCCAAATGTCTCCATCACTACTTCCCGTCCGACTGTTTCGCTCTGGTTTCTGGTGGTCAATGTTATTCGGTGTCTAAGGTACTTCATGTTCTCTCCGTAGTGCACAGCGGCCTCCCATCTTAGCTCCGGATGGTGCTGGCGAAGCGTCTCTCCCGGTGACAGCGCCCTTACGTTTCCGAGATTGTGCAACCAGAGCTTTGTTTGTTGTCCATTTAAATTGCTGCGGACGTGTGACATCTAGTGACGGCAAAAAAAATGGTACAGAGACCACTAACAACCCAATGGCGTACTGCTTCCTCTCTATAACCAAAGAAATCGAAACAGGTGAGATCCGAAATGGAACCAATGTTGTTTTCTTTTCCGCAGTGAATTTTTATCGCAATGTACCAGTTATCCAGTATTACTTCCTGTAAGTTTTAAGGCGAGTGTGTGAAGTTCTGCATTGTGGTGATGAAAGAAATGGAATGGCATATTCCCATTAAACGCTCACAGGCAGTGCATAGTGTGAGGTTGCTGTTGCCCAAAAGCAAAATCACATCAAGCATTTTATGGCTATTTACTGGGTGACAGATCTATTACAGACTCCTTTCTGTTTGAACACTACGCTGAGGTGACAAAAGTCGTGGGGTAACGATATAGACATCTCCAGATGGCGGAAATATCGCGCATACAAGGCGCAAAGGGGCAGTGCATTGGCGGAGGAGTCCTTTGTATTCAGGTGATTCACGTGAATAGGCTTCCGACGTGATTGCAGCCGCACGATGGGAATTAACAGACTTTGAATGTGGAATGGTAGTTGGAGCTAGACGCATGGGACATTCCGTTTCGAAAATCATTCGGGAATTGAGTACTCTGAGATCCACACTGGCAAGAGTGGGACGAGAACAGCAAATTTCAAGCATTACCTCTCACCACGGACAACTCAGTGGTGCAGTGGCCGACGGCTTTCACTTAAACAACAGATCGAGAACAAGAACAGTGCTAACAGACAAGCAACACTGCGTGAAACAAACACAGAAATTAATATGGAACATACGACCGATGTATCCGTTATTTCAGTGTGGCGAAATGCGGCATCAATGAGCTGTGGCAGCAGACGACAGAGGCGAGTGCCTTTCCTAACAGCACGATATCCCCTGCAGCACCTCTCCTGGGTTCGTGAGCAAATCAGTTGTACCGTAGACAACTGGAAAAAGGTGAGCTTGTCAGATAAGTACTGATTTCAGTTGGACGAGCTAATGGTAGGTTCTGAGTGTGCTGCTGACCCCATGAAGCCATGGATCCAAGTTGTCAACAAGGCGTTGTGAAAGCTGTTGGTGGCAACATAACGGTGCGGACTGTCGGTACATGGAATGGACTGGGTCCTCTGGTTCAACTGAACCGATCATTGACTGCAAAAGGTTACATTCGGTTACCTGGACAGCATTTACAGCCTTTCATGGACTTCATGTCCTCAAACAACGATGGAGTTCTTGTAGATGACAAGGCACCATGTCACCATACCAAAATTGTCCCCGATTGGTTTGAAGAACGTTCTGGACAATCCGAACGAATGGTATGGCTACGCGGATGGCCCAACATAAATGCCAGCGATTATTATTCATGGCACAAAATCGAGAGAGCACTTCGTGCAACTCTTTCGCAAATATGAACGGCTGTAGAAGCAGTATGGCTCATTATTTCTGCAGAGAAATTACAACGACTTGTTGAGTCCATGCCCCATAAATTGCTGCAGTACGCCGGGCAAAAGGAGATCCGACACGGTATTAGGATGTATCCCATGACTTTTGTTCAAATGGCTCTGAGCACTATGCGACTTAACTTCTGAGGTCATCAGTCGCCTAGAACTTAGATCTAATTAAACCTAACTAACCTAAGGACATCACACACATTCATGCCCGAGGCAGGATTCGAACCTGCGACCGTAGCGGTCGTGACTTTGGTTACCGCAGTGTATAACATAACCTACCTATAACCACCATAACTGACAGGCCATACATTTGCAGTATTTCTGAAACAGGAAAAGAAATACGTGTAAGTCTACATTGAAATCTTAAAAATGTGGAAAAGGTGTTGCTAGATTTAGTTGTGAGTAACGTGAAGTAAAAATATAATTGCGTGTGATTTATCTAAGCGACATAGACTGGATTTGGCTCGCTAGAGTTCAGCACTTGGTTTGTCATCCTGCGTGGAAGACACCAGCAACCCTAGAAAAGAATAAGAAAAAAGAGTTTTGTTCCGAGATTTTGTACGACAAAGCATATCGTGGAGCATTTGTGTGATTAGACCTAAAAAATGTATGAAATGTATCATCTCACAAAGAGTAAGTGTACTGCCTGAAGGAAACACTGAGACAGACTTACGAACAAACAGGTTGCTTTAGTCAAGAAAAAACATGCTTAACTACAGAACACTAGTCCTGAAACTTGTTAACCTAAATGTTGAGTGAAAAGGTTTTTACATATTTCTAGGGTTATACCAAAAGAAGGAGAGAAGCAGTTGCATAAAAATTTCTCTCCACGTTGCAGGTCAAAACTGGCTACAGATTAAAAAACGAAAAAGCTTGTTGAGCTTGGTGTAGTTATTTTACAAGAAAACATCTTTTACGCAATCTATGACACACGATTTAAGGAAATTTTACGAAACGTTCTCTGTGAGTTTTCTGCGTGAAAACTGGAAGAAATTTCAGACATTTGGTATCTCCTTTATTGTCTTTGCAAGAACAAATAACACATGGTCTTTCGTAACCTTATACTCAGTAAATCTTTTCTTTACTTCGTCGAGTTGTCGCTAGTTATGTCTCTGTAGATGTTTTACTACATCGAACACCTTAGTAACCAACTAATAAGTGTGTTATTATTGAGCCGTGATAAAATGAGCTGTTCTGAAGAGCGCGCCGCAGCGCGGAGTGTAAAGCAGTCGCCCTCCGTTTCTGGCGGTGGCGCCGCTGTGGCAGTCACAGCTTTGGTGTCTCCCTCTGGTGGGAGAGGGGAAAGGTTGCCTGTTCACGCGCATTTAAGGGGCGCTATGAGCTCGGCAGTTGGTCAGTCTGAGTCGGCGCTGTCGGAGGGAGTCTGGGCAGTTGGTCAGCCGTGTCAGTGTGGGGCAATCAGTGTCTGTCTGTCGTCTGGAGTGCTAGTATGTGCTCGGTCGCCAGTCTGCTCGAGTTTGTTCAGGCAATGGTCATTGG
The DNA here is from genome assembly GCF_021461395.2 of Schistocerca americana. Classification (NCBI taxonomy): domain Eukaryota; kingdom Metazoa; phylum Arthropoda; class Insecta; order Orthoptera; family Acrididae; genus Schistocerca; species Schistocerca americana. The sequence continues at coordinate 674,895,471 of NC_060122.1, forward strand.
CGGTTGGATCAATCGGTTGGTCGGTCGCGCACTGGGACACAAAATGACTTGTCCGGCTTGAGCGTCGGCGCATGTGAGGTCGCCACGTGAGTCCAGTGGAGCGCGCCCTATAGCGAGGGGAGTGGCTTCGCGGCCGACACGAGAGCAACAGGAGCCACCTACGACATCGGTCTGGCCGGTGCGAGCTGCGACGCCGCGAGACGGGAGATCGGCGCGCCTTCCTGCGTCTGCTGAAGCGGCTGACAGCGGACGATTCGGGAGAGCTTTTTGGGGGTGCTGCGCCAGGTCTTCGCCAGACATCGCAGTTTTTTAGAAGTTAAGTGACTCGTGATATGTTGTTTCATTTACTTGTTAAATGCTACGTGCTTCCTTGGTCAGTCTCTCGTCCCCAGCTTGCTCGTCTGTCTCCCGTCCGCATTTGTTAGGCAGTTAGTGTCTGTCTGTCTGTCTGTCGGTCTGCCGTACGTTAACAGCTGCTTCTGTCATGTTTGTCGGATTCGGTGTTAACGAATTTATTGTTCAAGGTGTAAAGGCCAAATTCCTTAAATATGTTTTTATCTTGCCTATCATCTTGAGAGGCGGTATATGTGTAACGCAGAGCATGTTTGTACATTTTATGTAAGACTGCATTTCATGGGTTTTTATTTAAATGGTCATTTTAGAATATAAAGCCTCCACCCTTCCACCGTAAGAGTTTTCTTTTAAAAACAAGATGCACTTTGGGTGGCAAGTAATTTTTTTGTGAGTGTTTTGTACCATTTCCATCCCTCCTACGGGTTGCATAGTTTATGTGTTTGTGTGAGTTGTTAAAACATTTAGTTTTTAAGTAATCTGGTGTGTTGCAGATTAGCACCAGTGTAATCTTTGAGAGGTTGTTGTGAGCGGTCGTGACTACGGCCGTGTTAAAAGGGAGCGGGAAGCTTCTCAGCCCAAAAGCTCATATTGTCAAAAAAATTAAAATTGTTATTTCTGTCTCTGAATAAATTGTAACTTGATATTTACAGGGTGCTTTCTGATTATAATTTTTAAATCTTTTTTTTTTATTTTTTTTAAAGAAAGAGTTTTTAGGTATAAAATTTCCATTTCTTGAAATTTAATTTGTTTTCATCAGTTACCCACTGGCAACTACTTCCACGCTCACATAGCGTGATTAAATGTGTTAATGTTCTTGATGAATCGTTAGTAAATAAAGTAAATTCTTTAAGAAAAGATTTTGAAAGTAATTCACAGTTCAATTATTGTGAAATTCTGTCTTTCCAGCTTGAATAAAAAACCCTTTTACAGTTATATCTATGTTCAATATATGTTCCGTAATCCTTTTCAAAAATGTTTTACGTGTATTTCGTAAGCTAGAAAATCAGTTTCTCGACACGTCTGCGAGAGGTGACCAAGCGGTTTATTATGACTTACATGAAACGTTGAAGTACCGGCACAGATTAGCTCGTAAGAGAGGAAAGCAGATTTTTTACTGGCCGTTGGGAAGCTCGTCTCATCTCGGCCACTGCTGCTGTATGACGCAGCTGTGACGACCGAGCTCAGAGTAAATTGCCCAATACTGGCTGCAAATGGAAACCTGTAGTTAGTAACCTTTAGGGTCGCCGAGCAGGAAAGGCCGTTGGTTGCTGATTTTATATGCTTCTATATGCCTCATCAAGTAATAGTCATCACTGACGATAACTTGAAATAGGTTAACGGCTTTCAGTACTTACCGGGCCGACAGTAGTTGCTGGACAGTACATGGTCTCTGTTTTGTACGCCACACTTCTCTTTACCAACTGTTCATCGCACATCATTCCAATATAAGTGACCGCTGTTTGTATCAATTGTACAGTTTTAAGGGAGAATTTTCACTAGTTTGAGTCTGCATGCAAATGGTGCTTCCTTGTCCATAAAACGAGTAACTTCGTACATCCTATACATTAACGTCACTCAGTAGGCGGCAAGAGGAGCAGATTTGATTACCTCAAAACTCGGGGAATAACCCCACAGCAGATCTGGGTTCTCCGTGGTTCTCGGATTGTAAATAAGAAAATTTTACCTGATGTTTCAAAAATCAATCCAAAAATACATCGTTCGAATCTTATGGTAGAAACCACAAACTTTTAAAGGGAAAACGTTTAGGAGTGATAGAAGCTTCCAATGTAGAAGTATGGAATGTCAGAAAATTAACTAGAAAGGATGAAGCACCTAGAGGAAAATATAACCTGAAGGAACGAACAAGCAGAACTTTCACAAACAAGAAAAGATTAGTTGTGTGGGGCGGCGGATGTATAAGTTTGTAAAATAATAATTTGCTGCATAAACGCTTGCATGTAGAAATCAGTTTCTAGCTTTTAGAATGTTGTTATTGCTGTCTTTTGCCGTTCTCAACACTGGCTCTCTATTTACTCCGTGACCCCCAGAAAGTGATTTAATAAAACTTGGAGCCAGTAAATAGATATCCTAGTGCCCACTTTACCTGAGAATGTTCTTATAGCTGCAGCTTATAGCTCTGAGGAATTAGGAGATTGTCCGGGATTTCTAATCAAAAACGGTTTTCCAAAATAGTTGAGTATATTCTGAAATTCACTGATAAACAACACAAGTATCCCTACAACCTAACTAACAGAAACAGTTCAGAGTCTAATGCGCTGATGCAACTATAAATGTCCGAATCAAATGTTAAACAGAATGCTCGCCATAATTTGATGAAAATACTTCATCAAACGCCACGCTAAATATTTGGTAGAATGTCTGTCCCGCGACGGCACGTGAAAAATTACGACAATACGCAAACTGAAGCTAGATAATGAAAATCATTCCAGAATTAACACTTCACATGAAATGTTTTCATGGTTCCGCATATCTCTAGTAACTTAATACGGCACCCGAGGCTGTTTGTAGCAGATACACTGATGCGACGCGACTACCGACACAGATGGCGTGTCATTCAGCGTCTGGAGAGAACTGGGGCCTTGCTTCCTCGCGCAGTGTTCTTATATATAAAGCCGCGGTGCGGACGGCTGAGGGAACGTCTGATTAAATCCGCTATCCCGACTAGCCGCTGGGCTAGTAACGCACCACTTCAAGTTACATAATAATTTATAGCTTCTTTGGCTGATGGCCGAAGAATCTCTTAATTTAAACGTGCATTCAGCACGCAGGTAAGTATTGATAATAAAATTTTGACGTGGCTAAGTTAAATACTTTGGGCGAGAGAATTAATCTAATTACCCTGCACGCAGCAGATGAGCTCTGAACTGTCCCTTTTGAGATCCGCTATCGCTATAATTTTATAGGTATTAAAAAGAAACTTTACACATCTTCATAATCATAGCGGACCTCCAACCTATTTAAATCTAAACATCCTAGCCTTATTTACTAGCCTACTTAATCTATCTTGCTTCCTTCAGTTTTGAGATGAAAACCACAAAATCATGAATTTCCACTAAAGTCTTAATTTGTGAAATCCAAAGTACTGTTTTTATTAAATCATTATGAAAGATGAATCTAAATATTTTGAAGTCTCTAGCTCTGTTCCGTTGCGCCAATGATTTTTCCAGAAAAACGTCCAAATCTCGGAAATGGCTGAAGTTATCGAACTGATATTTAACACACATTAATTTAGTATTATTTCTGACATGCTAGAAAAGTTTTAGTTCATTCGCTTGATTTTTAAGGTATTGCGCAACATTTATGACGTCAGAGCTAGTTACAGCAGACTGGCTGGCACACAATGGAAACTGATGTGAATTTACTACAGCGTGAGTAGGCTGCTTCCCTACATCACCCTCTACTTAAATTTTTTGTTTATGAATGTTAATGAATGAAAAAAAAATTTAATTACAAAAAGGGAAGCAAGAGTACAGTTTAACTTCCGATGAAAAATCAAAATTGAAATATAAACCTGTAGAAACATTAAAGAAAACTTATTACCTACATTAATTATTTAAATTGTAGGCATGTTCACTGCCCTTTAAACAATGTCATTACTCAAAATTTTAAGCAAAGTCAACGAAATATTTTGGCACACATATTGCCTTAGACAAACAAACACATACAAAATGAAAAATTATAAAAATATTAGATCCATTAAATACATTAAATACATTTTTACATACACAAATTCTAAGAAAATAACATGATACATAAACAGATGATTATCTCTTAGCAGTCTTTTCTAAACCTGAAAGAAAAAGTTCACAAATAATTTTTACACACGTGGTTGTAGCCGCTTTGGCTGGCGTCCTACACTTCCATTCACAAGGGTAGAGGAGGGGAAGTTGCTATGGTGTGCGTCCTTCTCGTTCTCTCTAAATTACATGGGGGAAAGGGGAGGTGTCACTGTGAGTTGTGTCCAAGTCACTCCACGCTTTCACGCAGCTACCAAGCTGCCATTATCTGGTTTGTCCTGTAGAACAAACAAAAAGAGTGCCTCAGACTCTGTTCACTTAATATCTAAGGGTGGGTCACAATGAAATGGGGATATATATACGTTTTATCCTTCAGTATGTTGCTGGAACAAAGTTAACAGAATTTTTTTTCAATTCTACTCTCGTGGTTACTTAATTGTCATAAAATCGTTAAACAAGTGGCTCAAAACGCCGTCAATGACGTACTTGACAAAATTTATGCTCAAGGCATATAATCATAAATCATATTTTATCTGAATTTATTATTTCTGGGCCGGAACACTGAACCAATGCTCGGTACATGCTTGATACATTTGCACTTTAAGCACTTAACTAACTCATCTTTGATTACCTTATTCTTAGAGATAGTATGAGTATGATTAGTGGTTGTTTTCTCAGCTTCCATGTACATGTGAGTAACTTTTGGTAATAGTACAGTTTTGAGTGTTCAAAACACACTACGTTTAGTTGACTACAAAATCCACTTATTGGTCCTCTGCTGTTGTCAGTTCCACATCTGCAATTAGGTACTTACTTACTTAGAAGTGTATTTATGCTGAGCTAAAATAGTGTTTCACGTCTGTCAGTATGTTATTTATTTATTTTGCTAGTGTATGTACTTATTTAACACTCACTCTATTAATATTTAAAGCATAGGATAGCACATTCATTTCATATTCATAGTGTATTGCAGCTGATTAGTTTGCTCACGTGGCAATCCATTTCCACTCGATCGGACGCTGAAACCTCAGGTAGTCTCTCTCAGACCTACCACTAAACTGCATCAAATAATTATGGACGAGCGTAATGCTAAATTCCTTAAACCTATAGGACACCATGAGCTGCTCTGTCTCATCTAACATAAGGGTACCTATGGTCGCATTCACGCCTCCAACTCATAACCTCAATACGTGTAGGTGTATCCTGTCACACACTACACTAAAATAATGGCCAGCTCCAACCTTATAAATACTTCAGGGACGTGTCCTTCACATCTCAACCACAAACACTGCTCAATTCTATTACACTGCCTTTCCTTGCTATACCAGGTGAGTTTATCCTTACAACTTATCTGCATATTTTCATAACACTAAGCACTCTCTCTTATTATTTATTAGTCAGCTCTAATGCATACACTAGGTTTCACTACCACTTCAGATCTTGCTTGTACATGAATTCATATATCTTTTTAAATTACTGTTGGTGGACCATTTACAATAAAACAACACTTTGTAGTTACTATATTACCAGGGTTCTATACGTAATTGTTACTCAAATACATTTGTATCTTAATTACGTCATACTTCTTTATTGTTTGTCACTATTAGGTTTGTCACATTAGGTATTTTTTTTGTCACTAATCGGTAGATAGTATGGTTACATAACTCATGGCTTGATAGCCATGACAGAAAATTTTCATGTTTGGAAAGAAAAGGTCGAAATTTTTGAGGACAGGAAAGAGGAAGAATGAGTGAGACCTGAAAGGGAAAGAAGATCTCACACAGCTGGGACTGCACAGCTGCCACACTGTGTAGAGGTTACAGAACAACCTCCTCCCTACAGCATTCATTAGCTTAATGCTGGCTTGATAGTCATAACGGAAAATTTTAGTATTTGGAAGAAGAGGTCGAAGTTTTTGAGGACAGGAAAGAGGAAGAATGAGTGAGACCTGAAAGGGAAAGAAGATCTCACACAGCTGGGACTGCACAGCTGCCACACTGTGTAGAGGTTACAGAACAACCTCCTCCCTACAGCATTCATTCATAACCTTTGACCACGCCACGTCGATCTGAAAATACTTTATGATGCCTTTTTAGAACCTGTCTCAGTTCTTCCTCTTGATTGGCTGAAATCCTATCGATTTCCTGCAATTTAGCTTCTATTTTGTCTAAAATAATTGCTTCTTCTTCTTCTTCTGTGTTCAGCTTATTGTTATTAAGATTAACATCTTCGTCCCAATACCTCCTGTTTTTCAGAACTCGTATAGGCAGCTCCCAAGTTTCATGATCAGTTACTACATATTTATCACTAAAAGGTACTATAATTACTCCGGTTATTGGCAAGACCATTTTTAACTGGCTTCTTTCAAAGTCAACAACACTCTGATATTTTGACAAGAAATCTATGCCCATTAAAACCTCAATACTGAGATTGTTTACTATTAAACATGGATGATCATTTAAATTACCATTAATGTTAAAGGGTAGTAAAGCTTCTTGCTTTATCGTTTTTGAAACCTTGCCAGTAACACCAATTATTCTTAGTCCTGATACCCTCATTACTGTAAGCTTATCTTTACCAGGTAATGCGTCAAAGAAGGACTGAGATATTGCACTCACCTCACTTCCACTGTCTAAGAGACAACGAACATTGATACCCAACATATTCACTATTATTATAGGGTGGCTTATTCTAGGTTGTACAGGTGGTTCCTCAAATTCATCTAATAGTTCCTTTTGGATTTGTCTCCAACTAAAGTGATCAACATCTGTCTTCATTACATTTAGGTCACAGTGTGTAGGGGTTTCCTGAATTACATTTTCAGCTGCCTTTTCCAGTCGGTCTATTAATTTTAAATCGAAACACCGCACGACTTCATTACATTTAGTTTGCTGAACATGACCCAAATTACTGTAGTCTGAGCGATTCTGCGCCTCCAGACCGGGCATAACATTAGTTACAGCTAAACCACTTTCACCATTATCGTCGGTTTCCTTCTCAAGTGACAACTGGTCACAGCTACTGGGTTCATCGACCCCAAACTGCCTACCCTCTACATTCCCACTTATCTCCTGTTCTAAATCTATTAGTACATTATCAACATCCTGCACAGGCACTTTAGATAAGAGCACATCATCCTCATCGTAAATATAAGCATGAATTTCTTCTGCTTCTTCACCTGACAATTCAGTATTTTGTAGCTCATCCCTACTGTTACACTGCTGCGCCTTCTCTTTCTCTTCCCACTTAGAAAGCGTCTCTAACACGGTATCTATCAAATACTGTGAGTGATCTAATATTTCTGTTGTATCCTTAGGTGCTACCGACTCTTCATCCACATGTTCAGTTTGAGTATTCTGATCTGTCTTACCAATTCCCTTAACTACTGGCATAGGAAAAGTAACCGCCTGGTGAGCGCCAGTGTCCTCATAGACGGGAACTAGTTTTCCTGCCTCGGCATACTACTGTTTCCTTTAGTTTCATTATAGTTAACTGGCATAGCCTTACTTTCCGTACTGTTGTTTACATGCATATTTCTGTTTGGAACAAAATTATTATCCCTTGGACGCCATTGTTGGTTCTGATAATTATTTCCCCAATTCCTATCTCTCTTAGGATGACGAACACCTACTGTTCTGATGTTTACATTGCCATTTTGCTCGTTCCTAAAATTACTACTATTATTGTGATTGGCATTTCTGTTATTACGTGCTTGCTCCTCATTGGCAGCAACACGTTCTACACGTTCCAAATACTCAATGAAACGATCCAGATTGTCTCTAGGGGCCGATATAATTCTAGTTTGCCAATACCATGGCAGTTTGGCTTCAAGACCTAGTATAATCATTTCTGGTTTTAGCTTTTCCGCCAAATGTGACAAACGTGAAATCCATGACCTAGCAAACTCTTTTATTGATTCCTTGCCTGCATTGAAGCGTTTTCCACTCCAAAATTCTCTCAACACTTCATTTTGCTTATTGCTAGACCAATACTCATTAATGAAAGCTATTTTAAACTCCGCTAATGTTTTACACTTTAACATAACATCAGCTGACCAACGCATAGCGTCGCCTGCTAAATGGCTTTTAATAAATGAGATTTTCTCTCGTTCAGACCAAGTCGGTGGAATCACATCTTCAAAATCGTTCCAGAAATCTAGCGGGTGGATATTTTTATCTGGATCGAACCGCAAGAACTGCCGACACCAGATAAAAGCGGCGTTTGCAGCTACAACTTGTTGTACACTACCATTACCAGAAGTTACTGAAGCTACTTTACTTTCAATGTTAGCAATGTTAGTACTGATATTTTCTACTTTCATTTCAACATTATCTACTCTTTGTACAATATGAGTAGTGTCAGTTTTGATTGCTTCTACTTCTGCTTGACATATGTTTACTTTTATATTAACATCTTTAAATCTATCTGAGCACAGTTCAGACTCCGCCTCGATCTTTTCTGTTAACTTGTGCTCCAGCTTCGCATCTTCCATTTGGAAGTCTTTGCGAACCTCAGCGACTTCGGATTTTATTGTCTTATACATTTCAGAAAATTGTTGAGCAACCTTTTTCTTAATATCCTCATGATTGCAATCAATTTTATAATTCAAACTGTCTAGATCCTCTTTCAACTTATTGCAACCAGCCTTGAAAGTATCGTCCATTACCTCCAATCGTTTATTAAAATTTGTTTGGCTGGCCACAATCTCAGACTTTAATTCAGCATTACTGTTTTTGACCTCAGTTATTTCAAACTTTAATTCAGCATTACTGCTTTTGACCTGTTCACTTATTTCAGACTTTAACTCAGCTGTCATTTGTGCATTACTGGCAGCTATTGCTTGCAATATAACATTTAGATCAACCGCCCCAGCACCTTTGGGTTGCTCACTAGCTGGCTTTTTATCACACTCAGGTGACAAAAAACTAGCTCCAATACCAGAATCATCAAAATTAAATGAAACTTCTGATTGATTAGTCATCTTTAACTTCTCCTTCTTAAACTCTACCATCTCTGATGACTGTTTCATTTTTAATTCATCAGAGAAACTATCATCCAATAAATTTACAATTTCTACTTTCCGCTTTACTACAGGGGTCTCTATTATTGAATCATTGCCCCTTCGCACACTACTGTCAGGAGACAATACTTCATATTTCACTTTAACATTACTACTTTCATGCATATTTACACTCGAACCGTTGTCTGTATTTACAGTTCCCTCAACAGACATAGGTTCTGATTTAAGTTTAAACTCAGTTTCTTTTGGCGGTTCCATCGCCAACAATCTTTTAGTGCAGGTTAGTAAAATTTTTAACAGCTTTTCACTTAACTTAGTTCCTTCTGCACGACGTATGGCGTTGCCGGCGCGGCGTACCAGGATTCCTGATGCGACGTGGCCCGTTGAACTGCAGACGGCTCTCCGACGGCTGTTGTGTGTTTGCGCGGCCCGCAATTGCAGGCTCTGCGTCGGCTGCTCCAGCGGACGACTGCGGTGCGGCGAGACTGGCTTCTCGCGATGCCGGCAGCACCGCTAGACTCAGTGCCAGCTCCGTCAATCCAGATGCGTTGTTAATCCAATTGCGTCGTCCATATGCACACGTAACACATTCACTGTTCTATACTCAGTTGCGTGTCGCATTTCACTCGCGAATCCGAAAAGTTAAAAATCACTTTCACTTAGTTGATTTCCCGGCCGATGCACCATATGTGGGGCGGCGGATGTATAAGTTTGTAAAATAATAATTTGCTGCATAAACGCTTGCATGTAGAAATCAGTTTCTAGCTTTTAGAATGTTGTTATTGCTGTCTTTTGCCGTTCTCAACACTGGCTCTCTATTTACTCCGTGACCCCCAGAAAGTGATTTAATAAAACTTGGAGCCAGTAAATAGATATCCTAGTGCCCACTTTACCTGAGAATGTTCTTATAGCTGCAGCTTATAGCTCTGAGGAATTAGGAGATTGTCCGGGATTTCTAATCAAAAACGGTTTTCCAAAATAGTTGAGTATATTCTGAAATTCACTGATAAACAACACAAGTATCCCTACAACCTAACTAACAGAAACAGTTCAGAGTCTAATGCGCTGATGCAACTATAAATGTCCGAATCAAATGTTAAACAGAATGCTCGCCATAATTTGATGAAAATACTTCATCAAACGCCACGCTAAATATTTGGTAGAATGTCTGTCCCGCGACGACACGTGAAAAATTACGACAATACGCAAACTGAAGCTAGATAATGAAAATCATTCCAGAATTAACACTTCACATGAAATGTTTTCATGGTTCCGCATATCTCTAGTAACTTAATACGGCACCCGAGGCTGTTTGTAGCAGATACACTGATGCGACGCGACTACCGACACAGATGGCGTGTCATTCAGCGTCTGGAGAGAACTGGGGCCTTGCTTCCTCGCGCAGTGTTCTTATATATAAAGCCGCGGTGCGGACGGCTGAGGGAACGTCTGATTAAATCCGCTATCCCGACTAGCCGCTGGGCTAGTAACGCACCACTTCAAGTTACATAATAATTTATAGCTTCTTTGGCTGATGGCCGAAGAATCTCTTAATTTAAACGTGCATTCAGCACGCAGGTAAGTATTGATAATAAAATTTTGACGTGGCTAAGTTAAATACTTTGGGCGAGAGAATTAATCTAATTACCCTGCACGCAGCAGATGAGCTCTGAACTGTCCCTTTTGAGATCCGCTATCGCTATAATTTTATAGGTATTAAAAAGAAACTTTACACATCTTCATAATCATAGCGGACCTCCAACCTATTTAAATCTAAACATCCTAGCCTTATTTACTAGCCTACTTAATCTATCTTGCTTCCTTCAGTTTTGAGATGAAAACCACAAAATCATGAATTTCCACTAAAGTCTTAATTTGTGAAATCCAAAGTACTGTTTTTATTAAATCATTATGAAAGATGAATCTAAATATTTTGAAGTCTCTAGCTCTGTTCCGTTGCGCCAATGATTTTTCCAGAAAAACGTCCAAATCTCGGAAATGGCTGAAGTTATCGAACTGATATTTAACACACATTAATTTAGTATTATTTCTGACATGCTAGAAAAGTTTTAGTTCATTCGCTTGATTTTTAAGGTAATGCGCAACATTTATGACGTCAGAGCTAGTTACAGCAGACTGGCTGGCACACAATGGAAACTGATGTGAATTTACTACAGCGTGAGTAGGCTGCTTCCCTACAGTTGGACTTCTCACCTATGAAGAGGGGAGGAAAATGGATGCCGAATAATTCTATAGTTAATAGCAAAAAACACTTTACAAGCGTTTATAGATACTGTTAATAACAGTCGGTGAATTTAATGCATTCCTGGTGTGTCCGTATATCAGTTACTGTATATGTATGCAAGAGCATGTCAGATAGCAGAAAGCTATTTCATCACAATATACATGATTGAGAAGCTACATATTCATCTTGAAACAAAAACATAAAACATCTTCAAAGGTGTATTTGTTGTGGAAAAACTGCCGATCTGTTTCAGACTAGTTTTTATCAAATAATGTCAGCTTTTTCGGGCAGTGATGGGGATGTGTTTCAAATGGCTCTGAGCACTAAGGGCCTTAACTTTTAAGGTCATCAGTCCCCTAGAACTTAGAACTACTTAAACCTAACTAACATAAGGACATCACACACATCCATGCCCGAGGCAGGATTCGAACCTGCGACCGTAGCGGTCACGCGCCTAGAACCGCACGGCCACACCGGGGTCCATTCGTGTTATCTGTTCAGTGATGCGCCGTCAGCTAGGAATATGTACCTACGATGTTGCACATGCGCAGTCTGGTAAGTGTGTACAACCCACCAGCCGCCTGGCGTGCTTCGAATTAGGCAATACTCAGTTTTACTAGAAAATACTTGCAGTGAATCTTAACAGCAAACATTTGGATAGGGCCTTTCTCTAGGCATGACGCGCTGGTAGCCGCGTGGTCTTTGGGCGCCTTGCCACGGTTCGTGCGGCTACCCCCTCGGAGGTTCGAGTCCTCCCTCGGTCATGGGTGTGTATTTTGTCCTTAGTGTAAGTTAGTTTAAGTTAGATTAAGTAGTGTGTAAGCCTAGGGATCGATGATCTCAGCGGTTTCGTCCCATAGGAACATACCACTAATTCCCAAATTTTCTCTCGATGCATTCCTCTTGCATAAAAATTTTCCTGGTATATTTCGACATGTCGGCTTCGACTGTGCCCTTGTAGGCTACGAATATCCACGGTCCAAACTGCAACAGATCGTACCTCATGTGTACCGCAAACTCAAAGATGTACTCGTGTATATTCTTAAAAAAAGTTCAATGAAAATAACTGTCGATAACGGTTAATCGTGCATGTGTGACCAGAACGAATACTTCATTGTTCTTTAATGCAGAAGTGTGTTAAGAATATTTCTTTTGCGTCTTATTGAGTAATGCTTTTCATAAATACTGGTGTCATACCGTCGGTAAACACGTTGTATTCAAGAAGCACCTTTCGGTTTACTAATGTGCTTCGGCTCCTCGTTGGTACAGTCATAAATGTCTCGGCAATAATTCATACCTGCATGTACATAAAAACTACACATTGCATTAGGTAGCGAATACAGCAAACTTCAATAAAATACTTTCGTCGTATTGTTCACAGTATTCAAACTGCACCGTAACAAACGTTGTTAGAAATATTACCACTTTTTACATACAGCGATTATACAATGATGTGGCTCTAACTTGCAGCTGACGCAGTCCCCAGTATAAGCTGACTGCCTCATGCCCGTGCTGGCTACAGGAGACTGCAAGCTCGTTCGGCCGAGCCTCATATCGAATTGCAAGTGCTGACAGCCAAGTTACATTATTAAATACTGCGTAAGGTGGGTTGAGAGTACTCGCACATTTTCATGCCAGCATCCAAACGTCCTTCCTGGTAATGATCTCTATAATTTCTTACTCAATCATCCGTACTCTATAGGTATCTCCAATTTCTGGCTTGAAATGATTGAGAGCATGATACTCCAGCACGTATCGGTAGAGGACGGACGAAAAGAGAGATTCACTGGCCAGTTCTTCGGTAACCTCTTGTCGTAGTGATCCTGCCGTAGTTGGTCGATTAGAAGATAAATTTTCTCCCACAGATACTATATAAAATACTAGACAAGTCTTTCCAAATACTATACAAGTTACATGCGTTCGTCATCTATTGCTACGTTTCTGCCACTATCAAAATTACGTGACAAGAATAAACAAAAAAATTGACATAACTGATTCTGTCTGAGAATCGGAGACATAAAGGAAACAGTGTACAGGCAGGGTTGCCATTTATTGCGAAACCTTGGACATTCGTTAAGTTACCCAGAGACAGAAAACTAATTGTGGGCGGCCACACGCTCAAGACGTAAGCTATAAATTTTAATATGCACAACTTTAACGAACAACGAGATTTTTAAGGTCCTTGGTGTAGTTCCTTAAGCGGAGATAAACACAACGAATATTTTAATATAATAAAAGGTGTCTGACTAAAAAAAAATTTTCAGATAATATATTAATTTATTCGATAAACATATTCATATGGAACAGATTATGTGGAATTATTCACACACTCCATGTATACAAATTCTAATTTGGACTTTCTGTTGATTCAAAGACTTACTTGCCTCCATAATAAAGTATGCCCTTCCAGCACTTGTAGTTATCAGAAAATGAATTTCAAAATTCATTAATCCTAAAGGGGAAAAGTGACTGCCAATTAATCAAGAAGCTTGTAACGGAACTGAAATGATGGTGGGCTGACAGTAATTGGGAGCCCGCGCGTCGGAAACGGGCGCGCTGGTGTGAGACTGCCAGGGAGTGCACCCTGATGCCATCTATTGGCGAAACTGGGAATTAGCGCTGTCTCAGACAATGCACAGAGCTCTCGGAGTCAAATGTATTCTTTTTCTTGGTAATAATAAGTTATTACTGTATGATTTAATGTTATAAAGAGCTAGTAGTAAATTATTATGACTGGTATGAACTCCAGGGTAATAAATATAAATATTCTTAAATACTAAATGATTTCGGTGAAAAGGTGGTAGGGGGACACCCCCACTCTTGGTGGTACGAGCGTAGTTAGAGGTAGCTGGAGACACAGGGACTGAACAATGGAATGGCCTGGGGAGTGTTGACGTGATCGGACGTGCGTAACTGTGCTCACGCAAAAGTGATTGTGCAACAGCGAAGAGGCGAATATCGTCGCCGTTTGCGGAGTGGAACGCGACGAATGGTTGTCAAAGCCGTCTCTATGCCACTGGTGCTGATTGTAAGAGTTCCTGCGTCCAGATTTTATGGCGGACGTGCAGTAGCTTATACGAGTGCTACAGCTCGTAGTTCCAGCCGCCATTGAGGGCATGAGGCGTGAAGAGCTGCGTTAGCCACATGCATCTCACCACCAGCACCGACACGTCTACCCAAGGCAAGACTGCTTGAAATTGTTAAGTCGAACTTTGTATACATGTAAAAGGAGAATACCAGTTTTCTTTTGTGCAAGTGCAGAAGACAGAATATAGTAATGAGTAAAATTACGACGCATGTTGTTCATTGTAAAGTGTAGTAACCTGAAACATAGTGTAGTGAAATCAGACTGAGGCCACCATCGCCTCTTCCATTTACAATTCTTTTGGGTGTAGAATACTTTAGCGTATAAGAACCAGAAAAGAGCAATGGTCACACCAGAATGAGTCGCCTATTTATAGTTACTTAAATATTTCTGAGTAACCTTTCAAGTAAAGTCACTTAACTAATTCTATAGCAATTGTCCAAAGAGTAATATCCCAAAATCATTAAATAAGTTGAAGGGTAGAAGTTTGTTAACCTAAGTTGCTTAAATTGTCTTGGTGGTAACTACCAAGCCAACTCACAGAAATTGAGAGAGTATTTGCTTTGTAGAATCACCTAGAATGATCAGAAATAGTAATATTCAGAAATAAGTTTAAAATTCAACTCAAGCCGTTTCACTTTGAAACGAGCCAAAAAATTGATTTATTCTTTTGCTCCTTCAGAGCTGGCGACCGTAGTTATAAGTATTTTCAGGAGGATTCGACGGTAAGTCTGCTGCTCTCGTCGTGCTGATAGGATTACCCACTGCTGCTAGCAGTGGTGATTGGATACATGAGCTCACTACCAAGTTAAGTGGGTCAGGTAGGCAGTGTTACCGTGTGAACTGTAGGGCACTGTAGGCCGTGGATCGAACCCGTTCAGTCATCACAGCTCTTTGAGAAATAGTCCGGTTAGGAGTGTACTAATCCAATAGGTAAATACTGGCGAGTAACGGTCAAAAATGTATACGCAAGTGAATTTAGCAAGGTCCATGTAGCACCTAGTTAATGTGGTGTAATGGCGAGGGTAGGAGTGGAGTAAAAGTGAGCTGAGCTTGTGGCAGCTGTGCTGTCTTCAAAGATTAATAACGTGAGTTCACTACTACCTCTTACCATTAGGACTGAGCTATTTACGGTTAAAATACGTAGCAGTAAGCGCAAAGGCGTGACAGCTACAAGTCCATATTGGCTTTATACATACGGAATTAGGAAGCGGGTCATTCCGTCAGTGGAGGGGGTTAAAACAACCGAGTCAGTTGAGAACATACCCCATTTACTGATGGAAAGATTCGGCGGTTCGGTCGCATGTGGCGACCGTGACAGGACTTACCAAGTTTGTAGAATAATGGCTGCAATAAAAGTGTTTTGTGTAAACTTGTAGTTTCAAGAAAATTTTAAATTTAAAATTCTGTTGTAGACAAATATACCACAATTGGTAAGTTCAAGACGACAACCTGCAAAGCAGAAAAAGGAAGTCCAATAGTAGGAGTTAAACAACTAATACTTGGTTTAATAAACATTTCTATTAGGCACGAAATACAGCAGCATAAGATGGAGTCGAATAGTAACAAGCAAGACGAAAACATTACAAGGTCAGACCCAGAATTAGGGACCATAGATACTGTTGTAGGGTTGGAAAATCCTGTAGATGAATCCACACCCACAAAACAGGAGGAACGGGAAGTGAAACCAAAGGTAGTGAAAAGTGAACCCAATGTATCTGTGGATGCAAGTCACAAGGGAGAGGATATGGAATTAACAAGTTTGTTAAATAGTATGATGGCGCAAATTCTAGAAGGGAATGCTAGTTTGAAAGCAGAAATGGCTAGTCATATATCCCAATTGGATGAAAACCTATCTGGTAAAATAAAAGCCAATTTAGATATTTTGAATACGCAAAGCCAACGTATCACAGAGGTAAACAAATCAGTAAATAGCATTAGGGCTGAAATAACAAATGTTCAGAGAAAAGTCACAGAAATAGAGAAAAGATTTGATACCGAAATTCAGAAAATAGAGAAATCAGTGGAACCTTTGATTAGTGAAAAATTAGAACCGATAATTGAAAGTAAATTACAGGTGATAGTACCAGTTGTAAAGAAAGAGATTGTTAAAGAAACGGCAGCTGATATTGAAACACTGCGCAATACCATGTTGAGTTTTGATGCATGTGTGCAGGAGCAGGAAAATACATTGCGTAATGAGATAAAATTGTTAAGTCAGCAAGTTCAGAATCAGACGTTTCTTAACTGTAGTGGTATCCCATTGGTAATGCAAAAATCGGAAATACTGAGTAGGGAGGAAAAATACGATCCTCAAAAGAAACAAGGTGGATGGCATCCAATGGATTTTATAAAAAATTGTGAACGTGTCTTACCAACAGACATGTCGGATAAAGAAAAAATTAATTTAGTATTAGACGCTTTAGCAGGTCATGCTAAACGTTGGGGATTGAATTTGGATATCGACAATTTGAAGTTTACAGACTTCAAAGAAAAGTTCCTTGAGGAATTCTGGGGCACACAACAGAGGGATAGGTTGTGGAGAGAATTCGTTGTCGCCAGAATGCCAGAACATGGGCGTGGGCTCATGAAAGAATACTGTGAAGGATGGTTCAAGCGTTTGGAGTATCTTAAAGATCGTAGATCAGAATCGGAGATAGTGTGGGAGTTGTGGAAAAAGCTACCTGACGATTCAAAGCGTTATGTAGGAGGCACTCATCGAACATTCGATGAATTTTTAGAAAAAATCGAGAATGAAAATAGGTGGCGTGAAACTAGAGAGTTTCGAGGTTTCAGAAATCAGAATGGAATAGTAAAAGGTGGTAGGAATGAACCGCAAATTAACATGATGAGAGGAAGAGGTCGAGGAGGTAACTCTCAGCGAGGGAGAGGACACTATCAGGGAAACGGGATGCATTATCAAAATCAGGAAAACTAAATACCGCGCAGGTCAAGGGCCTAACGCGCGCGGAAAGAAAGAAATGGCCCAAATATAGGGAAGATCGGAGTAGTCAGTACTATAGTAGGATAGTGCGTCGTTCGCCTGAAGAGCAGTTACATAAACGAAACTTTGCGAAGTATAATGCAGGGATACAAACAGAGGAGAGAGAGCAGGGAGGAATTATTAAGGGAAATGTAGTAGGAAAAGAATATCGGTCGGATGTGAAGGCTCACGTGAATGAAATAAGTACAATTCGAGGTCAGAGTGACGAATTGATGAAGGAAGAGTCAGAGAAGGCGTTGTTTGTCGGTAGGGATGGCAACTGTGCAGAGAGGCAGGGGCAAGGTAGGAGTGATGTGACTTATGGTAAAAGGTTCGTACGAATAGTCGACGAATCGCATCGAGAAGTAATTAAAGAGGAAAGGGTGGATAAGAAAAAGGGGCATAGTGCAGAGACGCATGCCGATTCAGAAATTACCTCGTATGCAGAATATGTACATCAGCTCAAAAGCCAGCCAGCACAATTAGAAAGATCTTCCACTCAAGTGATTAATTTGGACCCGAATATGACGGTGTTAGAGAGCCATACCGATTATGATGTGTACCTAGTGACAGCAAGAGTACATGACTGTGATGAAGATTCTTTTAAAGAAATTAGAGAAAGTGTATCTAACCAAGAGAAAGAGTGTTGTGATCCCTGTAGTACTGAAGCAAATAAGTTGAGTGCGACTGGAATTCCATTAGTAGGGGAAAATAATGAAAGTAAGAGTGGCGAATGTACTATCCAACAAAGGGAAAGTAGAGAAATGGATTATAATTTGCAAGAATTATTTGAATCCGAAGAAGGTCATATTTCTAAGGAGGAGGAATTATCGTCAGAATCATCAGAAAGCATCCAGGGAGAAAAAGAAGTAGAGGAAGTTTCCGATTCTGCAACCGAGAGTTCAGGCATGACAGATTCGAATGAGAATGAGATGGCATTAAAGAGCCTAGACGAAGGACTATTGGAAAAAGTGGTGAAAGAATTTGGGATGAAAAGGAGAAAGAAACCTCCAGATGGAATGGTCAGTATAAAAACCGGAAAAATAATATGGCAAGACTTGGCGTTGGAAAAGGATTTATTATGGGAAGATAAAGAAAGTATGAAAGAGGACAATAGGATGCAAACAATCCTGCCCATTAATGTATGTGGGTACGATTTATATGTATTGTTGGATACGGGTGCTCAAATAAGTGCTATTTCGCACGCATTTTTTGAGATGATCAAAGAGCAACGAGGAGTAGTCATGATGCCAGTAACAGGTGTTAAAGTGATAGGGGCGACAGGGAAATGTAGTAAACCTGTTAAACATCAAGTGATGATGGAATTTAAGATAAAAACAAGCAATTTTCGAATGCATTTTTAATAGTTCCAGAGCTCAGTGCCGAGATCATTTTAGGCATTGACTGGTTAATAAAACAGAAAGTAATTATAGATTGTGACAAAGGGATAATAGTTTGTAAAGTTGATAGTGCGGTATTAGAAATACCATTTAAATCATCTAGAGTAATGGAAGAGAACCAGCTGAGATGGGTAGAATTTAGAGATGATCATGATTCAGGAATAGGTCAAAAATTCGATTGGTGTCTGGTGAGGCAGATAGTTGAAGATGGAAATAAGGAGACACTCCTTCGAAATGTAGTGGATAAAACGGAAGGACTACCTGATGCCCAAAGGGAGGATCTATGGCAAATTCTGAAAGAAAATCGGGAGGTATTTTCAGACAAACCGGGACGAGTGATAAATTATGAGTACTGCATGGAGGTAGAGGAGCATGAACCTTTCTTTAAACCACCATATAATGTACCCGTGTCTAAGAAAGAAGCAGTTCAAAAAGAAATAGATAAAATGGTTTCATGTGGGGTCATTGAACGGAGTTCTAGCCCATATAATAACCCACTGGTGCTAGTAGGTAAGAAGGATGGAAGTGTACGAATAGTGATAGATGCTCGCACTCTGAATAAAGTAGTGAAGAGGGAGTTGGATCGTCCAGAGAACATAGATAATTTATTGCAGAAGTTTAATGGTGTAAAGTACATGACTAGTTTAGACCTAACTGCAGGATACTGGCAAATCCCATTAAGTGAGGAGTCTAGGAAGTACACGGCATTTTTATTCAACGGCAAATGCTACCATTTCACAGTGGTACCATTTGGCCTAAATACTTCCGTTTCAGTGTTCATTCGGGCTTCAGACAAAATTTTAGGGAGTGAACTTAGTTCGCTAATCACGGTTTATGTAGATGATCTGTTAATTGCTACAAGGACATGGGAAGAGCACATGGAGTTATGCGACAGGGTGTGCAAAGCTTTAATTAAAGGAGGAATGACCCTGAACCTGAAAAAATGCGAGTTTGTGAAGAAAGAAATAAAGTTTTTAGGTCACATAGTAACACCAGAGGGAATTGGAAAGGATCCCGATAAAGTCAAAGCAATAAGAAATTGTCCGGCTACCAAGAATAAAAAACAACTAAAGTCGTTTATAGGACATTGTTCCTTTTATCGTAAGTATGTGGATGATCAGGTGTTCAATAGCCCACATCTGAACAACCTACTTAAGAAGAACAGTGTGTATATGTGGACTGAGGAATGTGAAACAGCATTCAACTGGCTAAAAGACAATTTGGCTAAAAACATAAAGTTATGGCACCCTGACCTGTGTGAACCATTCCACATGGCAACAGATAGTTCAGATTATGGATTGGGAGTATCCATATTTCAGGAGGTAGTGATAGATGGGGAAAAAACTCATAGACAAATTGCATTTGCGAGTAGAACCATGTCTAAGTATGAAAGAAACTATACGGTTTCAGAGAAGGAGGCTTTAGCTATAGTATGGGGTTTTAGGAAATTTCAACTTTTCTTATGGGACATAAGACTGTGGTCCATACAGACCACAAAGCTTTAATATTTTTGAAGGACTGCAGATTGTTACATAACAGGTTGACCAGATGGGCGCTGTTTTTACAACAATTTGATATAGAGATCAGGTATGTTAAAGGGAAAGAACATGCAGTACCGGATGCTTTGTCGAGATTACCGGAAGGATGTGAGACACTAGAAGGTGTAAAGAATAGGGAAGATGTTTTTGAGGTGAATTACTTCAAAAAAGCGGAAGGAAGAGAAAAAATTAGGGAAATATGTCGGAATATGCGAAGATATCAAAGTGATGATGATGCACTCAAGTCGGTAAAGGTCAAGTTTGACAATCCGGACGCAACTAACATAAGGGCTTCATATAAAATACATAAAGGTGTACTGCATCTTCACAGATTAAATAATCCAGGGAAGTGGAGAGTATGTTGGCCGGAACAACACACTGAAGTGCTGATAGATTATGTTCACTTGGCATATGGCCATTGTGGTGCGCGGAAGTGTACCGATAAGTTAGATGAATGCATTACCTTTAACAACATGGCACGAAGGGTAGCACAGAGGGTAAGATCTTGTGATCTATGCCAAAAGGCGAAAGTAACAAATGCAACTAATCAAGGGCCCATGCAATCAATAAAACCTGATGAAGTATTAGAAATAGTAGCAGTAGATATCTTTGGACCATTACCGAAAACCATGGGGGGTTTTGTGTACATATTTGTAGCAGTTGAACTTTTCTCAAAGTATATAAAGCTATATCCCTTGAGAAAAGCTAGTGCCAGAGCTGTGTATGATAAAATGGTGTGTGATTATTTTGTGAAAATAGGAAAGCCAAAGAGAATACTATCAGATAATGGTGTTCAGTTTTGCTAAAAAATGTGGAAGGATGAGATAACTGAGAAACAGGTAGAAGTGGTACATATCTCAGCTTATCACCCATCAAGCAATCCGGCAGAAAGATATATGCGTGAGATAGGTCGGTTATTTAGGACGTACTGCCATAGCAACCACAAGAAGTGGGGCATGTATGTGAGTGAATTCGAAGAAATCATGAATTCATTAACAAACGAGAGCACTGGATTTACTCCAGAAGAAATCCTGAAAAAGACGAGAAGTAAAAGTCTAGTAGAAGACCTACTAGAATTTCCAGATAGAGTTGAATTAGATTATGATAGTAAAAAGAACTTAGTAAAAGACAAGATGAGAAAACAAGCAGATGCGAGAATTCGTCGTCATGACGAAAAAGTAAGGAATCCTAAATTCAAAATAGGTGATCTCGTTCTTGTAAAAACACATGAAAAGTCAAGTGAAATTAATAACGAGATCAGCAAATTTAAATATATATATAATGAACCATTCAAAATAGTGTCCATACCCAATGTGAATGCTTATTATTTAGAGTACCCATTAACAGGCAAACGCCTGGGAGTAAGAAACATAGTGGATCTCAAAAGGTATGAGCCACGAATTCTACCAGATTGAAAATAAATATATAAATAAATATTAAAGTAAACCAATATGAAAATAGTTTTGTTTCTTTTGTTCTATGTGAAAGGTAAATGTTCACTAAAATATGTTGCAGTATTCTAATGAAACTTCTAGTTTAAGTAGAGACTAAACAGACTGGGAAAGACTGAGCTTCTAAGAAAGCCTTAATAGATGTGTAAATAAGTGTTGTGGAAGAGGTAGAAAAGTGAGGAGGTAAAGTGAAAAGGACGGGCTATAAAGTAATAGGCGCATAACGTGTGTTTTACTTGCCTGAGATAAAAGAAGTGTATTTAAAATTTTTGTAAAAAAGATGTTTAAAGTGTACTGTGTTTAGATGTAAGAAAATTGTAAAGAATATATGTAAATCATTTATGTAATGTTTAGCAGGAAAGATAGAAAGAATTGGTGTATAATTTTAAATAAGTAATATAAGTACCGAGGTGTATCAGTAAGAAAGGGAAAACCCTTGGTAAAAAGCTTAACGAAAATTTCATATTCATTATAGGAGAGACTTCTTATTGAATTATCACTGTTAGATACTTCAATAAGAAGTGGGGCATGTGTAACGGAACTGAAATGATGGTGGGCTGACAGTAATTTGGAGCCCGCGCATCGGAAACGGGCGCGCTGGTGTGAGACTGCCAGGGAGTGCACCCTGATGCCATCTATTGGCGAAACTGGGAATTAGCGCTGTCTCAGACAATGCACAGAGCTCTCGGAGTCAAATGTATTCTTTTTCTTGGTAATAATAAGTTATTACTGTATGATTTAATGTTATAAAGAGCTAGTAGTAAATTATTATGACTGGTATGAACTCCAGGGTAATAAATATAAATATTCTTAAATACTAAATGATTTCGGTGAAAAGGTGGTAGGGGAACGCCCCCACTCTTGGTGGTACGAGCGTAGCTAGAGGTAGCTGGAGACACAGGGACTGAACAATGGAATGGCCTGGGGAGTGTTGACGTGATCGGACGTGCGTAACTGTGCTCACGCAAAAGTGATTGTGCAACAGCGAAGAGGCGAATATCGTCGCCGTTTGCGGAGTGGAACGCGACGAATGGTTGTCAAAGCCGTCTCTATGCCACTGGTGCTGATTGTAAGAGTTCCTGCGCCCAGATTTTATGGCGGACGTGCAGTAGCTTATACGAGTGCTACAGCTCGTAGTTCCAGCCGCCATTGAGGGCATGAGGCGTGAAGAGCTGCGTTAGCCACATGCATCTCACCACCAGCACCGACACGTCTACCCAAGGCAAGACTGCTTGAAATTGTTAAGTCGAACTTTGTATACATGTAAAAGGAGAATACCAGTTTTCTTTTGTGCAAGTGCAGAAGACAGAATATAGTAATGAGTAAAATTACGACGCATGTTGTTCATTGTAAAGTGTAGTAACCTGAAACATAGTGTAGTGAAATCAGACTGAGGCCACCATCGCCTCTTCCATTTACAATTCTTTTGGGTGTAGAATACTTTAGCGTATAAGAACCAGAAAAGAGCAATGGTCACACCAGAATGAGTCGCCTATTTATAGTTACTTAAATATTTCTGAGTAACCTTTCAAGTAAAGTCACTTAACTAATTCTATAGCAATTGTCCAAAGAGTAATATCCCAAAATCATTAAATAAGTTGAAGGGTAGAAGTTTGTTAACCTAAGTTGCTTAAATTGTCTTGGTGGTAACTACCAAGCCAACTCACAGAAATTGAGAGAGTATTTGCTTTGTAGAATCACCTAGAATGATCAGAAATAGTAATATTCAGAATTAAGTTTAAAATTCAACTCAAGCCGTTTCACTTTGAAACGAGCCAAAAAATTGATTTATTCTTTTGCTCCTTCAGAGCTGGCGACCGTAGTTATAAGTATTTTCAGGAGGATTCGACGGTAAGTCTGCTGCTCTCGTCGTGCTGATAGGATTACCCACTGCTGCTAGCAGTGGTGATTGGATACATGAGCTCACTACCAAGTTAAGTGGGTCAGGTAGGCAGTGTTACCGTGTGAACTGTAGGGCACTGTAGGCCGTGGATCGAACCTGTTCAATCATCACAGCTCTTTGAGAAATAGTCCGGTTAGGAGTGTACTAATCCAATAGGTAAATACTGGCGAGTAACGGTCAAAAATGTATACGCAAGTGAATTTAGCAAGGTCCATGTAGCACCTAGTTAATGTGGTGTAATGGCGAGGGTAGGAGTGGAGTAAAAGTGAGCTGAGCTTGTGGCAGCTGTGCTGTCTTCAAAGATTAATAACGTGAGTTCACTACTACCTCTTACCATTAGGACTGAGCTATTTACGGTTAAAATACGTAGCAGTAAGCGCAAAGGCGTGACAGCTACAAGTCCGTATTGGCTTTATGCATACGGAATTAGGAAGCGGGTCATTCCGTCAGTGGAGGGGGTTAAAACAACCGAGTCAGTTGAGAACATACCCCATTTACTGATGGAAAGATTCGGTGGTTCGGTCGCAAGCTGAAACGTTCAGTACAACAATAGTTGACCTTAGATAGGTGATCATAGAGATATATGCAAGAGCAGACCAAGAGATACCGATGCTGTCACTTCTCACTGCAATTAGTCACAGCCAGACGTGGTGATCGCCACTGTCATGCGAATGGCTCTGCCGGACAGAAGCCAAGGCCGCGTCCCAGATGCCGCAACTCGTCTCCTAAGGTGTGCAAATCTCCGTCTCCAACATATGTGACTTACGTGCAAAGTCTCACGTCACCTTCAATCCGCCGCTCTCCTAAGCGTATAGCCACTCAGCCTACTAATTTTCACTGACTTACGCCGGCTATAAATTCTCTTTTATATCTCTCGATAACAGAACTACGCGGCGCTACATTATATTGTCACAGCCGACCTCACAAAGGGAAGAACGGCTGTTCAAACAGCTCTGAAAAGAGGTTTTAGTGCGACCAAGACGAGTAACTTCGACACAAAAAAAAGAAAAAAATACTTGCAGTGGGCCTTAGCAGCTAAAACTCTGACAGCGCATTTCTTTCATTGTATTCTTGTTACATAAGAAATTTCAGGCTGTATTTCGACATGTCGGGCTGGACCACTCCTTTATCAATCCCTTCGACGTATGAGCGACTGATATAAGCTGTGATGTGCTCTGATTGGACGTTAGTGAACGCACGAGTACGAATGAACCACGCACGTATTATTTCGTAATGCGCCATGTGCAGGTAAGGACAACATGGATATCTGCCATAACAGGAATAGCCCCATGTACGTATAAAGCATGAGAGGCGCTTGCACAGTGACATCTGTTTTAGATACAGTAGTTTTTGTAAACAAGGCACGAGCTCTGTCGTTTTTGGAAACAAAGTACCAATGAACGTTTAGTTATTTTTTATGAAGAGTGGTCACTAACGCACTTCAGTTATTAGAATGGGAGTGGTACTACGATACTGTATCAAACACCAGTCACGTAAAGTTTCTCTAGTTGTATCAGGAGTTGTCCTGTATTACGAATGTGAAATTTTAAAAAAAGAAAAAAAAGAAAAACAAAAAAGAAACAAGACGACATCGGCAAAAGTCAGTGCAGAGCAAATGCCACGAACCCAAACCCTATCAGTACGGGAACCAACTGAAGGTATTTTCATCAGCAGGGAAAAGCAGGGAAGGCTGGAATTCCAAAATCACTCATCAATGAAGCAAATGCCCTTAACAGAGAAACTTGGTGCCAAGGATAAAACCTGGACCATAGAACAATGGAGGAAAGTCATTTGGTCCAATGAATCTTGTTGCGCACCGTTTACAACTTCTGGTTGAGATTAAGTACCAAGAGTGACGCGTGACGGAGGTTCCAAGATGATTTGGGCAGCCACATAATAATATTGCATGGGCCCTGAGATTACCCTGCAACGCCGAATTATTGCCAAGAATTATGTGACCTTTATTTCTGAACATTCTATCCTATGGTATGACATTCATATCACTGAAACCTGGCAAGTAATTTCGCATGCCTTTTTCATTTAGTTACTACTTGATTAGGTAACTAGAACGAGAAAATTGTGTTGAATCCTCGTGCAGTGTTTTTATCGAAAGTATACATACTAAGCTCATTCTATGCTCATTTCCTTTCATTAAGCCAATGTGCTGGGATTGATTGCTTTCTGAATGATGTCTATTTACAGGGAAAGCACAAAATGTAGGATTTGAGATGCTTTCGGCAGAGAATGCTAAGAAGAAAGCAGTCACTGGCGTCAGTGCAGCCTGGAGCCCCGGGTGTCAGTCTTCGTCGAAATCGGGACACCAGTTGCGAGCCAATGTGTTGCTGTCTGTTGTGTATATACAACTTGGGCTCTGCTGGGTGGTCGAATTGCGGCCAGGACGGTATGCTAGGAGCAGGAGAGTGCCGCTCCCTCTTGTTTTAATGGTAGTCTTTTGTTTTCCAAAAGAAATACTGCTTGTGAGCTGCTTTCTAGATTCAGAGGACCTCTGATGTGCTCCAGGTGCTGGACGCGATACTGCGCCACTTGTAAAATAGTCAGTGACGTCACGGAGATGTAGCGCCAGCGGCCAGATTCTAGGAAGTAGGAAGGCGTTTTGTCAAATGATTCGTGTTGTTTTGGAGGATTTTGTGTGCCGAAAGGACCAACTCTATTGAGCCACTGTGTATACATTTTTCGCTTTTGGTGGGCTACAACATCTGGTGGGAAATGATAGCAGACATAAGAACCAGTGAAAATTATTAGAATGAGTGTCTACACGCTAAGGAGAGCGGTTCGGAGGAGGCGTGTCATATCAGTGATACATGTTGGAGATGGAGATTAGCTCATCTTAGGAAACGGATGGTGTCCAGAATTGCGGCAGCAGAAATACGCCCTTTGCTTCTGTACTGCAGTCATTTGCATGACGGTGATGGTCAGCGTTGCTGTTCGTGTGAATAAGAGACAGCGTCGACACTGTAGGACATCTCCTGGTCTGCACTTGCAGACATCTGCCTGATCACGTATCTCAGGTCAACTGTTGTTCTAGTGAATATTTCAGCTTCTTGATTAACCAGCAGGTTTAAGATTTGCGTTCCCATTCAGCATTAATGAACTTACATTTTCATTTTCAGATTAATACAAGTGCGCAAACTTTTTTCACACAGCCAAGTAAATCTTTGAATCAACGGAAATACCCTAATTACAATTTACACACACAGTATGTGAACCATTCCACAGTGTTTCCAGTCTGTTCGATATAAATATGTTTATTGAATAAATTAAAGTATTAACTGAAAAATTGTTTGTGGTGGACACCTTTCATCTCGTATTAATATGTTCTTTGCGTAAATATCCACTCTAGGAGCTACAGCTAGGGCCTTACAATCGCGATGTCCGTTAAAGTTGTGCATATTGAAACTTCTAGCTTTCATGATAAGGGTGTTGTCGTCTCACAGTTAGTTTTCTCTCTTAAGTAACTACACGCACGCAGCGTATTTCGTAATAATTGTCGACCTTGGAGCAGACAATTTGCTTTTGGATCTCCCGATTCGCAGTCAAAATCAATAATGTAACCTTTTTTTGTTTATTCAAGTCACATTATTGGTGGCACCAGATTGGAGACAAAAACACCGTACTGCAATAGTTCTTACCACTTGCTGACACGAATTAAAGAGTCATGTAGTTTCTTTTCTCAAGGTTTACATTCATAGATCTGTAGATTCTGCTCCACATCTGATGGTTTAATCTGCATTTCAAATCAGCGTTGTCGATTTTACTGAAGGGCTTACACGTACAAATTTTGCATCATAGATACAATTTATCGTGCGCAGTAAATTAGAATACTGTGTCATACTTTTTTATTTGAGCGATGTCAGACTTGGAGACAACTGTCACTGGAACATTATGTCACAGTATCCAAATTTCACATCAGGTTGGGGCCATCGGCTCTAAATCACTTCCAAGGGAACTTAAACAGAACAGAAAACCTACATCCTACGAAATGCATTCAGTGCAATCTGAGCTGTCGTTGCGCGCCACGTAATCAAGCGAGATGGGAGGTTTGTGCAATGTGCCAACAAGACGGACACTCCGCCGATAGATGATGAACGCAGGTACTCGTAGATTAGCAAGAAGAATTTAGATATAAGTTCTATTGGAGAAATGCTTATTGTGAGCGATTTGTATAGTAGTTTGTGTAGAATGATGAGGAGAGAATTTATCTTCAAATCCTAACTACCAAGGAACAGATCAGTTCAGAAGAGGCTACCAACGAAGTACAAGAGTGGGGGACAATCGAAAAACGGAAAAGGTGTTAAAAGATTTATGGTTCGTTAGAAGATACGAGGAGTGCGAAATTTTGTGCCACAGTTAATATTTACGTAGTAATCATGAGTACGATAACTTTCAAGGGTATGAAGGGCAGTGAATATCTCTTGTCGCACGTCCTCTGCCGACAGATAACGGGGTATTAAGTCCTTAATCATTTCAAGCCAGAAATTAGAGATACCTATAGATTACATATTATTGTATAAGTAACAGTAGAAATAATTACCAGAAAGTATGTGTGGATCCTGGCATGAAGATGTGAGTGTAGTGTCAACCCACTTCACGCAAGATTTGAATGTGTAAGTCGAGCGCCAGCACTTGCAATTTGATTTGAGAGAGTATCGCCTGATCTGGCACTCTCCCGTCGGTAAGTCAGTGCCATGTCGTTATATAACCGCGTTTTGTGGAAAGTGATAGTATTTATAATAATACTTTCTTACAGTACAGTTTTAATACTGTGAAGAAGACAACGAAAGTATTTTCACAGAAGTGTACCATGTTCACTACCAAATGGAATGGGTTTTTGCTCGTAATGTTTATGTACACGCAAACACACATTATTACCAAGATATTTCTGACTGTAACACTGAAAAACCTTAGTACATTACTAAACTGAATGGTACTTTTTGTGTGTAAAAATGTTTAGCGGCAGTGCGACACTAGTATTTATAGACAGTGCACATAGTAAGTCGTAAAAAATATTCTTTCTTCTGCAATAATGAACAATGAAGTATTAATTCGGACCACAGACGCTTGGTTAACAGTAATCAAATGTGAAGTGCTATCGGTTATTTCCATTTAAAACTTTTGAGAATATGACGGCACATCGGTAAACACATAAAACGACTCGAAGTGATCGTAATTTGTAAAGCGAATTTAATTTTCGTTGATAGTTTCTCTGAAACTATTGTCCGCAGTATTTGTTCACTGAGTTTTGCAATTCATGTAATATTCATAAAAATTACCAGTTGAGTTTGCAATAGCTCAACTGCAAAATGTAAACTTTCACGGCTGGCATTATCACAATTAATAAGATATTCCGGGGTTTCACTTTTTCAAGGAGGATCGTAGCTTTGTTGAACGTCCGATTCACACCCCGGATCGCCACTGACTACAGCAAAATTCCGATACCGTGAGCTTCCGCGCAATGGCGTGACGTCACATGTTTTGAATACGCGAGAGCAACTGGCCATTGTCGACTGCCATCGTCCGCTATTATTCTCATCAAATGGTGGAAGACTGGTACACATCCTCTTAGACCACAGCTTAGAAATCATAGCGATACTCAAGCGCCGGTGAATTCGAAAGTTTTCCTCTCGTTCCTTAAGGACGTGATTAACCGCATAGGAAAAGTCTTGAAAAAGCGGAACGTTGCGGTGATTTACGCACCCACACGGAAGATACAAGATCATCTAAAATCGGCCACTGGAAAAAAGCTGGAGTTTATAAGATTCCGTGTAGTTGTGGGGAGGTGTACGTGGGTACTAGAAAAATAATTGTCAAGAAATGACTCGAAGAGCACGAGGGAAACTGCAGAAGATGGGAGGTTGACAGATCAGCTGTTGCGGAACATGCTTTACAACCAGGAGACCATCACATTCATTTTGACCAGACTCTAGTACCAGAAGCCACAGATACCACGAACCCTTACACAGTGAGGCCATATAGATTGTGAAACACCCCAGGAATTTTAATAGGAAGGAATAGGGCGTACAATTGAATGAAATCTGAATTTCGGTGCTGAGGAAGATGTGTATCAGTCTTCCACCATGGGAAGATAGTAACAGCGGACGACGGCAGTCTACAACGGCCAGTTGCGTTCGCGTATTCAAAACATATGACGTTACGCCACTGCACGGAAGTTCACGGAAGCGAAATTTTGCTGTAGTCAGTAGCGAGCCAATGTGTGAATCTCATGTTCAACAAAGCTACGATTCCACTTGAAAATGTCCTCCGAAGATAGGGACGAAACGTCTGGATCTGAAGTGAAATCCCTTAGACCATGGCTTAATAGCCCGGTGTATTTTATTAATTGTGGTAGGTCAGCTGTGGTAGCTCACTGTCACAGTTGTCCACAGAATTGACGAATAGGACTTCGATGTGAATATTGAAACGTCCTCTTTAAACAATTTATACAAGACTGTGCTTAAACTGACACACAATATTTTGTTAGCGCAACGCAATCTGACTTTCAAAAAAATCCCTACGAAAGAATGGCCCTGACTAACATTAACCTATACGTTTCACAAATCACTTACCTCACAAAAATCTTCGCTGCTCAAGCTACTGCAATACAGCGAGCGCCACTACTGCCAGCTAAATAAAAGATTCAAACTACTGAAGGCACTAACTACTGATAGGGATAGTTAGCAAATGAAAGATATTAATAGAGAACAAACAATGTATTTACCTTGATATCATCATATATAAATATAGCAGTTCATGACAAATTTCAAAACTCCGCCATCTCTCTCCCCACATCCACCACTGCTGGCGGCTCACCTCCAACTGCGCAACGCTACGCGCTGTTTACATCCAGCTGCCGCTGCCCAACACTACAATGGCAGACAACAATGCAAACTAGCCACAGACTGCACACAGCACAGCCAGTGATTTTCATACAGAGGTGGCGTTACCAATAAAAAAACCTAAACAGCCTACTTACATAGCCCCCATGCTCCCCACAAAAATTTTTACAAATTGGATTGGGCAGTGGCCAATACAGATTTGAAAAAAAATTTTCATAATTACAATAACAAAGAAATCAAATGCACCCACTTATTGATACAACATTGGTCAAAAGCTAAAATTTTGTCACAGTCCATAAAGACAGTCCTGATCATTCATTACGGTAAAATATAGTGTTTTTCTCAAAGTCTGAGCAGTAGAAGAAAATGCACACGGAAGTAGTGGATTTCCATGCAGTCTTGAAGAAGTAGTGTTGTCCTTCCAACGGAAAGACAGTGCTGACTCTCGACATGCAGACAAGTATTGGGTCACAACAGAGCAAATCCACAGCAGAGTCATTCGACAGTTTGAAGAAGATTGGTAGGTAGGTCATCACAGAGCAGACCCACTGTAGTCCTGGTAGAGAGTATGGTATTGGTGGGCCACCAGAGGTGCAGACCCACTGTAGTCCTTGTAGAAATGGCCAGCAGCCATCTGTTGCGACTGTGCAAGTGCACAATCACCATCGAAGAGTCTTGCAGAGAATATAGCAAGTCCATAAACCACCACTTGTGCACTCACAAAGTGTTTGGAATTGTCCTTAGAACCAGCAATGCTGTGATCCAGTCCCTTGCTGAATTATTAACACACGTGCAAACACTAACAGTCCCTACTTCTCACATATTGTCCATATACTATGACCAACAGAAACGTGTGCAGTGAAATGTAACTTAATTTGAAGAACTGGTGTCTGTACAATTATAAATTTACAACATGAAAATACAATTACAAAGGTACAAAATACATCATTAAAGAACATAACAATACAGATAACATTTGTAGTAACACAGGCTTTACAAAAGAATAGAAATAAACATATACATCAGTGGAATTATGACATGAGTACATACATAAAGGATCACAATAACTTTTGAAACATCAACTTCACACATGAGCATTGAACAGAACAGAATTAATAATGTCTAACATCTTTACAAAGTAAATAACATATTATTAATGCCCATTATATTCGAGGATAACAGTATTCCTCATCATAGTGAATGTAGCTTAATATTAAAAGAAGAAAAAAATTCTATGAAACTACACAGAGACAGGAAGAAAACAAATACACAAGGGTACACAAACATATAGTGGGATAACACAAAAGGAAAGGACAGGGTTTGTTGTACTGCAGTATTTTGCAAACAAAACTTTCTTTACTTCTTGGAGATCTCCCTTCATTCATCATTATTCCCAAAAGTCCTATCTAAGCCTGCTTTCTGTATTCTGTTCATATCCTCTTTCAAAAATAGTTTTTCTCCACTATACACTACTTTTATTTGGCCAAACCATTTTCCTATAGATTCTCAATGCACTTCTTCCAGTTCATCATAGTTAGTTTCTTATGTAGTCTACCCCCTCTTAAGCTAACTTAAATCTACTGAGCTCAGATGCTAAACTAAGGGACGAGGCAATGCAGCAGCACATAAAACAATTAATATAAACAGCAATAAAAAAAATGGAAAATCGCAAAGCAAGCTACAGTAAATCTAAATTACCAAGCAATTCAACATTACAACTAATATGAGGCAATGTACAGTAACAAGAAAAATAAGTCAGTAGTAAAACTAGCTTAACAGAGTAACACAATTTAAAATTCAGTAGCACTATGCCTGGCAAACAGCAGCAGCAAATATAAAAAATATAAAACTTATATCTATACATGACAAAGCTCAAGCAGAAAAGATATTACAGTAAAAACAACAATGCAGATAAGGGAAGTGTATATTCACATCTTAATGTCTATGTAAATTAAAGTGGTGCACCACAACAACTGATTGTAAAAAGAAATATTACCATGTACTTGAAAAGAAAATTATGTGTTACTGTTACTAGTTCCTTCTTATTGTTCTTTCCTTTCCAAGTGCTCCTTTTTTAAAGAATGTGGATCATAAAATAATTATTTAATAGATCTGTTGACAGAAAGTGTTCACATTAGCAAATGCATTTTATTTTATAAAAGCAATGCTGCAACACAGCTGGAAACCAGATGTCAAATGAAATAAGCAATTACGCAAACCAAAGCATAAAAACATCATTCAATAGTCATGTGGCATTTCGTAACTCAGTAGCTCTCAACTCTCGTAGAAAGACACTTGTCATAATCAGGTGTGCAGATGTACGAATATTTCCCATCAATTCATAAGCATTTCAGTAATTAGCACAAAGTACGAGTAACCATATGTTTTCAGGTAATGAGCGTGTAATATTTGCGATGCTTTCTACAAAGGAACGTCAATAGCCAGGATAATGGAAGTAATGAGGGTGTCGCATTTGCAATATTTTCTCTAAAGGAATGCCAATGGCGAGGATAAAGGCCTGCCTTTTTTCTTTTTTTTTTCTACCTGTGCTTCCGGAAAGGCACACCCTAATGGCTTGTTCTCCAGGTGTTTGACACAGCTGCGTGCCCACGACGCATTACGTGCAGGTGGTCACTTAACTTTCTTACGGAAATATTTACGACACCAGTTTCCGCTACAGTGACAGTCTCACATGAAAATATTTCACAGGTCAAGAATTAGCGTTGCAAATCTGTAGAAAGAAAATCCTATAAATATAAGTGTCCAAATAAAATATTTGTCAGCATTGTGATACAGTCACGCATATACACACACATTTCATAACTCTTAAAGTACGATTCTTGGTTTCCAACATCCTTTTTCACAATTCAAGAGTCCCTACCCACTATTCATTACTCCTTACCTTATTACACATATACGTATCCATCGACACTCGTCAATATTTCGTCATTATAAATATGAAGCATAATCAAATAACTCATATAGCCTCAGCCTGTTAGTCGTAAACATACCTCAGCAGCATAATACACATCGTCGTCGTAAAAATAACATCATAACACCTCAGTCAAATCTCAAAATCGTCGTAGCTTCCTCCAATAATTAAAAAAATTCTCTGCTCATGTGAAAAGTGTCATCTGCCTCAAACGTACTTTAAAAATCATGAACCCATGCCAAATACATCATTCAAAGCTCTCATAGTATCACAATGCTTCAAAAAAAAAAAATGAACATTTCACACAGTACAGACAAAATACAATTTCGTAAGTGTGAAGTAATCCAACTCTGTAATTGCGTAAACATATGTCACTGACGTAATAAAAAAAGTTTATCTCTCAGTTAAATGATCAGATAGATGTGTAATTTGTGTGTTAGAGAAATATGGTACCGATGTGTAAAGTTGTATAAGCAAATACCATATTAGCTAGGGTTCCTTATGGTTGCCACACACATGGTACACAAAGTAAGCGTGTACCCCCCTGAGGATAAATGTAATTATACTCCCAGGTGTTACAAATTACAGCAATGGAATGAAATGTATCACGGAAAACTTTCTTTGTAATTAAAAAAAAATCTTTAAAAATAAGTGTTTTAAGTATAAGATAAATCACTCAAATGCGTGTACTGTAGCGCTAAACTGTGCATCTTGTCGCAACATAATCTCTGTGGAAGTGTCGTAGTTATCGTCCTCCGAAAGCTAAGTTCTGCAGAAGTCAATGTACTTACCACATGATAAACAAAAGTGAAATGTTTTGCGTATAGATATCGTA
This sequence comes from Schistocerca americana, assembly GCF_021461395.2. Classification (NCBI taxonomy): domain Eukaryota; kingdom Metazoa; phylum Arthropoda; class Insecta; order Orthoptera; family Acrididae; genus Schistocerca; species Schistocerca americana. The sequence continues at coordinate 674,929,829 of NC_060122.1, forward strand.
GTTATTATGCTTATTGGCGTGATGAAGAAAGTACTGTACAGTAACGTATTGTTATGCCACGAAAAAGGCTGTCTCATTGTTGCTATACCACAAAAGTTACTACTAAAACATGTTTTTCTTCCCAGAAGAATTCAGAAAACTGTGCAGATATAAAACAGATACACTGCAAAAGCAACATTGTAAATTGTCACTCATTAGTAGCGTCGTGATAACATCGTGTAGCTGTCACATAAACTAACCACTGTGCCATCTGGTATCTCACTGAAAGTACTTTAAATCCAGAATATATTTTCAAGTAAACCAAAATGTTTCATTAAAATCTCATTAGGAGTACTGGTAAATGTTCTAAGTATGTAAGCCTTATAGTCGTTCCATAATCGTGCAACTAACAAGCAAGAATGTACAAACAACACTGTGTCGTCTGTTCACTATAACAATGCATTCATAATTTCTGTTTAAAAATGTTCCCTAGGTTCTAGACTGGATATTTAACTTCAAACATTGTTGCATGTTAACAGTTTCTAAAGCATACTAGTAACGTGAAGTGAAACGTTTTATGGCAAAGACAAAGTTAAAAGGCAAATTATCTTTTAATAAACGGTTTTATATGTGAAATGTGGTGTAAACCTTTACTCTTCCTAGTACGCAGAGTTTCAACTTCAAAGCAATTATCATGTTGTATACATCGGTAAAGAATGCTAAAATTTTTCTCAAGGATAGCGTCTTATGTTATTTTTCTCGGAGCCAGCGGGCGCACGCGGCTGTCTGCTGTGCGAGTCATTGTCTGTCTCTTTGTTGGCGCGCGCCGTTATTGGGATTAGGAGACCGAACTTCTACAAATTCGCCTTGCCGAGAGGGCCCAGCTCTATTAGAATCCCGCCAGTTCTGATGAAATTCACGTCTGTCGTTACGAGTATATCGTCTGTCGTCATGTCGGTAGATTCCGTAGTTTCTTCCTTGACCGTCACGTGGTGGAGAATTTCTCCCTGAATCGTAACTGTGCGCTGGTCCGTTGCGTCTAAAGTTATTCTGTCTCCCTTGATAGTATTTATTTTGGTTCCCATATTGTCTGTTTCTCTTATTGTCTCTGTGATAGTCATTACCACGGAGAGGTGATCTTTCCCTGTAGTTATTACTACTCTGCCAACGGTTGTCATACGGGTGGTGTCTGTTTTGGTCACGATTTGTGTTGTGAGAATAGCCTTGTCGTGTCAAGTTATTACTTCTTTCATCACGGAATTGCGACGGATGTGACCTGTAATTGTTGTGTTCCTGGTTTCGCGTTCCGCGATTGTCAGTGTCAATTTCTAATTCTTGTAAGAGTCCGTGAAATGCTTCAATGTCGTCTTTGCAACGTCCTGCCGAAATAATATGTCGTAAATGTTCAGGCAGTTTGATTAAGCAAATGCGGATGAGTTCTGAGGGGCTGTATGGGTTTGAAAGATACTGATTCTTATGCAACATGTCTTCAAAATATTTCATAAGACTGGAATATTCAGATTGTTCGAAACGTTTCATCATTATGATGCTATGTTTTACTCGGTCTTGTGTGGCTTGAGACCAATATGCTGAGAGGAAGGCATGGTAAAACTCTCCTTCACTGTGGCAATCGTGAATTACCGATCGCATTCTTACAGCTGGTTCATTCTCCAAGTAGCCACACATAAATTCTAATCTGTGTTCTAACGACCAGTTGGGAGGAAAACAATGCGAGAATTGATGGAGCCATGCTTGTGGATGAATGTCGTTGCCAGAATTCTTAAATGTTTTGAATTTACGTGTAGTAATGAACAGCTTATAGTCAAAATCATCATGTCGGCGAGTCGCATATCGGTCATTGTTAGGTCGTGTCGGCCGTTCCATCTCAAAATTCGGTGCACATTGCCAATTTCTTTCATAACTTCCGAAATGCCCTGTGTTACTATTTTGTGGCTGTTCCGTATTTCTGTGTCCCTCTTCCCGTATTGGGGCGCGAGTATCCTCTGAAATACGTAATTCTTGTACTACTTGTGCCAACTGATCTTGCACTTCCCGGATTTCTCTTTTGTACTGTGTATTGATTTGATTTTGATTTTGTTTGAATTTTCTAATTTCTACATACTCTTCAGTGTCAGTGAAGGCTACAGGTGTTGTGTTATTCAGATCATCATCTACCTTTGTAGATAAGTTAGTGAACTGATCTGAAAGTTCGGCTACTTTATCCGATAATGAAATTATTTCCTCTGTATGTTTTTCTGAACCAAGTTTCAGAGTATCTACTGTGTCCTTTAAGTTTTCCTGAGTTTTTGCAAGTTGCGTAACCGAATCGGTAGATGCAACTGAGTCAATTTTAGCTTGCAGGGTGTCGTGATTTTCATGAACAATAGTTTGCAGTTCTTTTATGGCTGCTTCGTGATTCTGTAATGCATTTTCATGACGCGAAAAAATAGGTTGGAAATGCTCACAAATTTGTGTTTTTACGTCATTACAGACTTTTTGACATTTCGATTCGATTTTATGTAACTCAGTAGTTAAATCTTCACGTGTTTGTTCAAGCGTGCTGTCTAACTTTTGAAGATTTTGTTCCATTGCGTCTAACTGTTGCTGTGTTTGTCTCTGGTATTGTTCCATTGTGTCTAACTTTTGAAGATTTTGTTCCATTGTGTCTAACGTTTGAAGCTTTTGCTGTGTTTGTCTCTGATTTTGTTCCATTGTGTCTAACTTTTGAAGCTTTTGTCCCATTTCTTGCATTAATTGTAATAACAATGCACTGGTGTCTGAAACATGTTCGTCAGTGCTTTTCGGCAGTGAATTTGCACCGGCAACATTCACATTTTGACAAGAGGAAAATGTGTCTTGACTCATTTGAGAAAACGGTGAGGACGCAAAACCTGAATCTACAGTATTTGCAAAATTGTGTCCTGTCATTTCGGATTCCTGAGGCGAGCTGTTGCCGACCGATCGATCGATAATGCTTCCCTCTTCACTAATTGTTTCACTGTCCACGCCATTGTTTGACGCCCGCTCCATTTCCCTATGCACAGTTACCAAATTACTGTTTTGAATATTTGTTAATTCATTACTCGGTGGCGCTAACACACTGCTTTCATTTTCACTGTCATTTCTCAGTTTACTTTGGAGCCTAGTATTACGTTTTTCACACGCCATTATTGTCACAGTATTTCAAACGACAACACAGAAAAACACAATTTGAAGATCAAAAATAAGAGAACACATTAACATAGCACTGAAAATAATATCTAGATAATTGCAGCTGCGAAATACTTGCTGCAAATCTACATGCATGCCACAACTGTTTTGCTGTACAACAATGAAAAACTACAACTACAAAGGAAATTCTCTCTATAATTACGCGCTAGCAATAAACAAAATCTACACTAATTACACAAACTACAACAAAAGATCAGAAGGTTCCAGTGAGGTATCCTCGGCTAAGGGTCGACATATGAAACGTCCCCTTTCAACAATTTATACAAGACTGTGCTTAAACTGACACACAATATTTTGTTAGCGCAACGCAATCTGACTTTCAAAAAAATCCCTACGAAAGAATGGCCCTGACTAACATTAACCTATACGTTTCACAAATCACTTACCTCACAAAAATCTTCGCTGCTCAAGCTACTGCAATACAGCGAGCGCCACTACTGCCAGCTAAATAAAAGATTCAAACTACTGAAGGCACTAACTACTGATAGGGATAGTTAGCAAATGAAAGATATTAATAGAGAACAAACAATGTATTTACCTTGATATCATCATATATAAATATAGCAGTTCATGACAAATTTCAAAACTCCGCCATCTCTCTCCCCACATCCACCACTGCTGGCGGCTCACCTCCAACTGCGCAACGCTACGCGCTGTTCACATCCAGCTGCCGCTGCCCAACACTACAATGGCAGACAACAATGCAAACTAGCCACAGACTGCGCACAGCACAGCCAGTGATTTTCATACAGAGGTGGCGTTACCAATAAAAAAACCTAAACAGCCTACTTACAATATGACTGGTTGAGCGCTGAAGCCCACTTTCTTTTGGATGGGTTCGTCAGTAAGCAAAATTGGCGCATTTGGGGGACTGAAACCGCGTATTTCGCGATCGAGAACTCTCTTCACCCACAGAGGGTGACTGTGTGGTGTACAATGTCCATTAACGGACCAATCGGTGCGATAGTCCTTGGTGGCACAGTGACTACCAAACGGTATGTGAAGGTTTTGGAAGATGACTTTATCCGCATTATCTAAACTGACCCTAATTTCGGCAAGACGTCGTTCATACAAGACGGAGCTCGACTCCATCGAAGCAGGAGAGTGTTTGATATCCTGGAGAAGCAGTATGGGAACCGTTTTCTGGCTCTGGGGTACCCAGAGGGTACTGTCATGGGCGTCGACTGGCCGCCATATTCTCCGAATCTGCACAGAAGCGACTCCTTTTTGCGGGGCTATATTACAGACAACGTGTACAACAATAATTCCAAAACCATTTCAGAGGTGAAAACAGCCATTCAGGAGGTCATGGACAGCATCGATGTTCCGTCACTTCAGTGGATCATGCAGAATTTCGTTATTCGTCTGCGCCACGTCATTGGCAATGATGGCAGGCGTATCGAACATGTCATAACCTAAATCCCAATATCTTTAGCGATGTCTACATGCCGAATAAAGTGTGTGCACGCTGTAGTTTGTAACTAATTTACCTTTTTTTCATATACACTCCAGGAAATTGAAATATGAACACCGTGAATTCATTGTCCCAGGAAGGGGAAACTTTATTGACACATTCCTGGGGTCAAATACATCACATGTTCACACTGACAGAACCACAGGCACATAGACACAGGCAACAGAGCATGCACAATGTCGGCACTAGTACAGTGTATATCCACCTTTCACAGCAATGCAGGCTGCTATTCTCCCATGGAGACGATCGTAGAGATGCTGGATGTAGTCCTGTGGAACGGCTTGCCATGCCATTTCCACCTGGCGCCTCAGTTGGACCAGCGTTCGTGCTGGACGTGCAGACCACGTGAGACGACGCTTCATCCAGTCCCAAACATGCTCAATGGGGGACAGATCCGGAGATCTTGCTGGCCAGGGTAGTTGACTTACACCTTCTAGAGCGCGTTGGGTGGCACGGGATACATGCGGACGTGCATTGTCCTGTTGGAACAGCAAGTTCCCTTGCCGGTCTAGGAATGGTAGAACGATGGGTTCGATGACGGTTTGGATGTACCGTGCACTATTCAGTGTCCCCTCGACGATCACCAGTGGTGTACGGCCAGTGTAGGAGATCGCTCCCCACACCATGATGCCGGGTGTTGGCCCTGTGTGCCTCGGTCGTATGCAGTCCTGATTGTGGCGCTCACCTGCACGGCGCCAAACACGCATACGACCATCATTGGCACCAAGGCAGAAGCGACTCTCATCGCTGAAGACGACACGTCTCCATTCGTCCCTCCATTCACGCCTGTCGTGACACAACTGGAGGCGGGCTGCACGATGTTGGGGCGTGAGCGGAAGACGGCATAACGGTGTGCGGGACCGTAGCCCAGCTTCATGGAGACGGTTGCGAATGGTCCTCGCCGATACCCCAGGAGCAACAGTGTCCCTAATTTGCTGGGAAGTGGCGGTGCGGTCCCCTACGGCACTGCGTAGGATCCTACGGTCTTGGCGTGCATCCGTGCGTCGCTGCGGTCCGGTCCCAGGTCGACGGGCACGTGCACCTTCCGCCGACCACTGGCGACAACATCGATGTACTGTGGAGACCTCACGCCCCACGTGTTGAGCAATTCGGCGGTACGTCCACCCGGCCTCCCGCATGCCCACTATACATCCTCGCTCAAAGTCCGTCAACTGCACATACGGTTCACGTCCACGCTGTCACGGCATGCTACCAGTGTTAAAGACTGCGATGGAGCTCCGTATGCCACGGCAAACTGGCTGACACTGACGGCGGCGGTGCACAAATGCTGCGCAGCTAGCGCCATTCGACGGTCAACACCGCGGTTCCTGGTGTGTCCGCTGTGCCGTGCGTGTGATCATTGCTTGTACAGCCCTCTCGCAGTGTCCGGAGCAAGTATGGTGGGTCTGACACACCGGTGTCAATGTGTTCTTTTTCCATTTCCAGGAGTGTAGTTCAATAACTCTCACCCTGTATATAAGGAGTTGTCCCGTACTACGAATACGTGACTGCAAGCAAGGAGAAAAAAAGATGACATCTGCAGAAGTTACCGCAGAACTGAATGTCATAGACGCAAACCATATCAGGACGAAAACAAACTAAAGGCAGCTCCACAAGCAAGAAGTAGCAGGGCATTCTGGATTTCCAAAATCACTCATCAGTGAAGCAAATGCCCTTAACAGTGCCGTCAGTGCAGCCTGGCGGTCCGGGTATCAGTCTTCGTGAAAATCGGGACACCAGTGGCGAGTCCAGGGGCTGCTGGCTATTGTGTATTTACAGCCTGGGCCCTGCCCAGTGGCCAAACTGTGGGCAGGACGTTTTGCTAGCAGCAGGAGAGTGCCGCTCTCTCATGCTTTTCTGATGTCTTTTTGTAGGCAACTATCGTTCACATTCCAAAATAAACACGGGTTTTCAGCTGCTTTCCGAATTCAGAGGACCTCTCTTGTGATCTCGATACTGGGCGCGAAGCTACGCCTTTGCCAAATTAGTCAATGACGTCACAGAGACATAGCTGCTGCTGTCGGATTTTAGAAGCGGGCAGCGTTGGCCTTGTACCACGTCGGTGTTGTCTTGAAGGGAATTTGTGCGCAGGAAGGATCCGCTCTTTTGGTGGACATACGGAATCTAGCGGTAAATGATACCAGGCATAAGACTCAGTGAAAATTAGTAGAATGAGTGGCTATACTTGTAGGAGAGCGGATCGCAGCAGACGTCAGACCGTGCATATCAGTCAGTTACACTGGAAACGGAGATTAGCGCAACTTAGGAGACGAGTGGTGTTAAAAGTTGCGGCAGCAGACACTCGGCCTTGGCTTCTGTACGGCAGAGCCACTCTCATGACGGGGGTGGACTCCACGGCTGTCCGTGAATAATTACAGTGAGAATGAGTGAAAGCATCGTCATGACAGGACATCTCTTGGTGTGCACTTGCAGACATCTTCGTGATCACCTGTCTCAAGTCATCTAGTCTTGTAATGAGTGTTTCAGCTTCTTGATCAACCAGCAGTTTTACAATCACTGTTTTCATCTAGTATTAATGAACTTTGAAATTCTTTTTTATCTATACGAGGGATAGAAGGGCATGACTTTTTCATACAGCCAAGTAAGTCTTTGAATCAACAGAAAGCTTCTAATTAGAATGTATATTTATGGAACGTGCGACCCATTCCACAATCTTTCATATTCTGTTCAATAAGAAAATGTTTATAGAATAAATTAATGTACTCACTGAAAGAGTGTTTCAGTTAGACAGCTTTTATTACACTAAAATATTCTTTGTGTAAATCTCCACTTTAGGATCTACAGCAAAATCCTCAAAAACCGCGTTATTCATTAAAGTTGTGTGTATTAAAGTTCTTAGCTTACTTCTTAAGGCTGTGGCCAGCTCATTAATAATTTTCTGTGTTTGAGTAACTTTCCGCACCCCTGGGTTTTCACAATAAGTAACGGTCCTGTCTATATGCTCCTTTCTTTGGATTTCCTGAATCGCAGTCAGTATCAACATCAGTCTTTTTGTTACGCTTCAAGGAGCGACAATAAAGTAATGAGACTGATGTGAAAAAAAAATGTTGCTTACCATTTTAGTCAAGTTTAGTGTTGTCTCCTTCAAAGTAGTTCCCTTCTGATTGCACACAGTTTTTCCAGCGCTTCTGCCATTGATGGCAACATTTCTGAAACTCGTCTTCTGTAATATCCTCCAAGACCCTCGTCACAGCATTTTGGACATCTTGTGTTGTTTCAAAATTGTGTCGCTAGAACGCCGTTTTGACTCTTAGAAATAGAAAAAAGTCGCACGGAGCAATATCTACTGAATAAGGTGGCTGAGGTAGTACTGAAATTTGTTTCGAGGTTAAAAATTGCTGCACTGACAGAGCAGTATGGGATGGCGCATCTTTCTCATGCCAAGATCTTCAGTTATTATTCGACGAACCGTTTCTAGATTGATGTTCAGTTCTTCTGCAATCGTTTTCACGGATAATCTTCGATCAGATCGTACAAGTTCACGCACCCTGGCCAAATTGACACCCATCCGTGAGGTTGATGGTCGTCCACTGCGGTCTTCATCTTCAACATTCGTTCTGCCTTCACTAAACATTTTATGCCAATGAAAAACTTGAGTTCTTGACATAACCTCCTCTCCAAAAGCCTTCTGAAGCTTGCCATAAGTTGTCTTCGCGTTTTCACCCAATTTAACGCAAAAAGAAATGGCATACCACTGCGCAATATTATGCGATTCCATTTCTGTGACGAGAGCCACAAACATATGTTAACTTATTACAGCACAACTCACGACTGAGCAGTTGCATCGATGTACCTCTTGGAGTAGAAGCAGTTCATAGACCAAGGTCAAAGATATTGTGTCTACGCAAGTTTGCAGGGTTACCACATCTTGCAAAGAAAATCAGTCTCATTACTTTATTGTCGCACCTCGTATTACAGATAGTAGACAAAAACATCGTAATTTCCTACTACTTGCCATCGTGAATTAATGGGTCATGCGATTTCTGTTCTGTATGTTCACGTCCATCATCTTCTGGATTCTGCTTCGCATTTCATATCTGATTATGTAATCTGCACATCATAACAGTGTTGTGGATTTATGTAATGTGTAAAAGAGATGGATACAATTCATTGTGTGTATGGAATTACAATGCTGTCGTCACATTTTCTTCATGGGCTACTGGATTTGAGTTAGTACAAAGGGAACTCACACGGAACGTATAACCTACATCCTAAGAAGTTCATGTAGCGCAATTTGAGCGGTCATTGCGCGCCATGTAATAAGGAGACACAAGAGGTTTGTGCAATGTGCCAGTCCGGAACCGCTCTGCTGCTGCGGTCGCAGGTACGAATCCTGACTCGGGCATGGTTGTGTGTGATGTCCTTAGGTTAGTTACGTTTAAGTAGTTCTAAGCCTAGGGGACTGATGACCTCAGTTGTTAAGTCCCGTAGTGCTTAGAGCCATCTGAACCATTTTCGCAATGTGCCAACAGAACGGAAACTGCGCTCAGGAATGCAGCAGCTGCATGTGGCTATGTCTGAGGAAGAAGAAATACCGGTATCAGTGAGTGTGGCAGACACGGAGCTATAGGTGATGAACGTAGATCGATTAGCAAGAAGAATTTAGAGATAAGTTCAAAAGGGAAGACGTCTATTTGGAAAGATTTGAATAGTATCTAATGTAGTATGTGCAGGTGAGAACTTATCTTCAAATACCAAGGAACAATATCTGTATCAGATAAGGTTACTGACGAACTACAAGAGTGAGGGATAAACGAAAAGCGTAAAATGTTTGTGTAGTGATTGATTTATGATTGGCCCGGAGTAACGTGGCGGCCGAAATTTTGTTTTCATTTTTCTGTCATTTTGTGCCACAATGAATAATTAAATGGTAATAGTGAGTGCAACAGCTTTCAAGGGCTCAAGCTCAGTGAATCTCTATTGCCGGACGCAACGTACTTCATAGCATTAAATCGAGGTGTGAACGTAGCACCAAATAAATTCGCAATGTCAGTACTCACGTACATCATTTTTTAGAGTACATTCATGTGGCACGATACAATTTTAAGGCGAAGGTGATCTGAAAGATGATACCAGACGCGTGCCGCACTTAGGAGATGTGTGTTTTCGACATAAACCGTGAGACGATGCAAATTATCTGTACGACGAGATAGATTATGGTTACAAGGTGTTTATGAAGGAGTATAGAAACGGGATGAAAGTTGATCTGCACGAGAAAGAAAATAGGAATGATCGATGAATTAGATCCGGCCCAGGGGAAGATAATGGAATACATAACCAATCGTGTGCCAGAGATCACGATTGTCGATGGACACGTGGAGAGACAGTCTATCGAAGAGCTGATGAAGAGGAAGCGCAACGAGATCTGCGTAGGAATGAATTCACAACCATATAAGAGGAGTGCACAAAGTCGAGTCAGAAGGCGTTAGATGTTACACTGGCAGCACCACTCGCAGCTTCACCATACACAACAAGTGAAACATCAGAAGATGAGTTCAGTACCATGAAATTGAAATGAGGGAAGAAAGTAAGAACATGGAAGAGGAGATACTACCAATGAGGAAAGAAACAGAAGACGTTGGAGGGAGGGTACAAAATTAAATTCGAGAAATAAAGTGAGATACGGAGAAAACTGACAAAACGTGTAGGGAAAGAAGGAAAGCGTTCAGGAAGTGAAAGACGGAGCCCAAGACGCAAACGAATAGCAATAAAGGGAAATGAATAGTGTGAGGATATGAAGGAGATGAGCCGGGAGGCAATATTGAAACTAGAGAATACAATCGATATCTGGGAGAAGCGACAAGGAGCACGGGAGAGACTAGTGGCCTAGTTGAAGGAGCGTGTGGGCCAATTTGAGGAAACAGTGAAGACAAAACTAGAAGAGGCCATGCACCAACTGCACTGCAAGAACCGCGAAGTGATATCAGAGGCGATAAGCAAGGCACAGGCCAGATTTGATAGCATGGAGAAAATATTTACGGAAGTATATTACAGCTATTGTCGCGGAGACCAGGAGGACATAACTACTAAAATAGAGAGCAAGGAAGCAGGGACGGGGGAAGCAGGTATTGTCCAATCGGAAATGGACAATATGTGCGAAAAGGGGGAATGGATGAATAACAATAGTAAGACTGATTACGGGACAACCGTGAATAAACTCGCTTGTCAAATTGGGAAACCGAAATTAGTCACTAATGTAGCAGGAGTTAAAACTAGTAAATGTAGTAAGTTTTACTTTGTTTGTTTTATGTAGCTGTTAGTCCGCAGCTCGTGGTAGTGCGGTAGCGTTCTCGATTCCCGGTGTGGTCAGGGATTTTCTTTACCTCGTGATGACTGGGTGTTGTGTGATGTCCTTAGGTTAGTTAGGTTTAAGTAGTTCTAAGTTATAGGGGCCTGATGACCATAGACGTTAAGTCCCATAGTGCTCAGAGCCATTTGAACCATTTTTTTTATATAGCTGTTATCTACCGTGTCTTATAACAAAACCTAAGGGTGTTACTCGGAAAGCTATTTTTCTGATTTCATCCATACTAGAGCATTATTTTTGGATGATATTTCGTGTGCATTTAAAGTGCTTTCCCTAGATGTTAGTTAAAAAAGGCAGTTTACCCTTTTCACAGTAGTGCCCCATTCATTATTTGTTTTTTTCCGCTTTTTTTCTAGGGTTGACTCACTCAGCTGCCATGCTTTGTACATTTTGTAAGTATCTTTTCAGTGTCTTGAATTTTATTACGACAACCAAAAAATGTGGTTTGGCTCTTAACGTGAATAACTTCCCGAAAACTGGGACTCCGTAATTGTCCATCTATACTATGTAAATATAATGACTAGGAGTACTTGTCATTGTTTTTTTGTTGAAAGCCAACACTATGGTTCTGTATTTCTACCATTTGAAAAGTTTCTCACAGCGATTTGTATTCTTGACAGATGAACTTGAAGATACCCCTATACTGACGTGAAACCGGTAGTTGCGAATGAAGCACCTTATAGAGATATGTGGCTTTTGGAAACACCTCGTCATTTTTGACGTTTAAACAGTCATAATTTTTGTGATATTTTGCATGGGGGCTTAATTACTTTTAAATGAAAATATTTTTAGTAGCTGTATGTCCGGTTACGAAGTCTCGTAACCGGTTGGCACTGAGTAGTATTAGTACGCAATATGATAGCAGAGAATAACAATAAAGAATGAAAGGAAATTTGCGTTAACACAATTGATTAATTAAGTCCCCAGCAACTATAAAAGCTACGAAACAACAAAGCACAAGAGTAACTGTTCTGTGTGTGGAAGTGTGATTCAACGCACACATCTGGCACGGTTCTTCCTCACTACGACAAGATATTTTAAACAGCATTTACAATGAAGTAATTAAAAAACCAGAAATACTATAATTGCTTATAGAAACCATAATTACAGTCTAATACATGAACACCAGCCAGATGCGTTGTTGACTGAACCTGTGACCACGAGGCATTGTTATTTAGGAAATTTGAAATAAAAAAATTTTTCTTACCTTCATATATATTGACGAAAAATACACTTTGATCATTGCAACATCCCCAATCAAACAACATCTGCTGTCTCGCCCAACAGAACAACTGCACACGACATGGCCTCAACTAATACAGCTATCGACATCCTCTCAACAAGAACTGCCCACGGCACTCTCTGAACTACTATTGCCCACGGCAACTTCTGAACTAAAACTGCCAGTGGAGGCGGCTGAATAATACTCTTTGGCGCAATCTCTGGCGCTGTGACTCAGTGTAGCCATCTTTCATATGCCCCTCGTCGACGGGCTAGAATTTGATGCTATTTTTGCCAGCATTGGTGGTGAAAATACCACCAAATTCGTCCAAAAAATACAGACAAAAATAAAAGATAATATTAATAAGTAAATATCACATAACTTAATAAATTTTGCCTTTGCACTGACCCTTCAATAACCTTATATACGAAGTACAGTAGCACCAGCATTGACGAATAGGTGTAGGTAAGAGTCTCATAAAATTTCATAAACAGTAAATACACAAAAAATCAGTTCATACAAATATTCACATAATATCTTTTCAATGGTTCAATAAACAAGCAGCATTCCTCAGAGTAGTTGACAGTTCCAACAGTAGCATCCAGAAACGGTCAACAGGTGCAAATAGCAGTCTCATAACATTTCATCAGCAGTATTTAAACAGCTCCAACAGTGGCACCCAGAAACGGCGAGCAGGCGCAGACACCAACAAGTGACATCATCTCAGTAGAAGCAGTTCCATCAGTGGCAACCAGAAATGTTGAACAGGTGCAGACACCAACAAGTGACATTATCTCAGTAGAAGCTGTTCCATCAGTGGCACCCAGCAATGTTGACAGGTGCAGACAGCAACAAGTGACATCATTTCAGTAGAAGCAGTTCCATCACTGGCACCCAGCAATGTTGAACAGGTGCAGACAGCAACAACTGACATTATTTCAGTAGAAGCAGTTCCATCAGTGGCACCCAGTAATGTTGAACAGGTGCAGGTAACAGTCCATAATATTCTCTATCACTAATCAGGCAGTTCATCAGAGTTTATCAGCAGAAATTAAACATTTCCAAGTGACACCCATCATATTTAACAAGTGCAAGTAACAGTCTATAATATTCACTATCACCAATCAGACAGTTCATAAGAGTTTATCAGCAGAAATTAAACATTTCCAAGTGACACCCATCACTGACGACAGGTGCAAGCTCGAACAACAGTTTGAATGCACACACAATTGCTTTTACAAAATCATTATCAATGCTCTTACACTAAACATACAAATTATAACATACACACAAATGATATCAGATAATTGTCATATTAACTATTACAATACACAAATAACAGTAAACCTATAATATTTATGGGTGTCAGTGCAAGCCACCACAAACAAGTAAAATAATATTTAGGAGGTAAGTCGGTACCAATTATTTGGGATTGGGAAACGAAGACACAATGTCCACACACAACATCTGTGTAATCCATCTGTCCCAAATCTTCTACTCATTATCAATTATAAAATACATTTTGGTTACCTCGTCCATCATTAAATAAAAGAAATGCATACATTACCTCTAACAGCCTTTACCTCGAATAACTTTCAGTAAGTAAGTACGAGTACGGAGTGTGAATGATTCTAATATTTCACAGTGTGTACACCACTTCAAGAATCATGGCAAAACAGAAGCAAACACGTGGAGTATTTCTTGTGTCAAGTGTCACTTGCTATTTTAATTGTTCACGAAGAATGCAGTGTAATAACTGTCAATGGTCTAAACCTAGTGCTGGTGTGTCGTGTCGTTAACTTCCTTCCTATTAACATAAATTTATACAGCTTCCATAAAACCTCCAGCTCATGTGACTTCCATGAAGTTTCTTGTACCAATGTCGTTCGTAGAATTATAGGAGTTCATTTTATTATCTTATAATATAAGGCACTGAGCGTAAGCAAAACATGCAATAGCGAGTAAATGTACCAGTAGAGAACAGAATGTTAACAAGTGGATGTAGCACAATCCTTATAACGAGCTCTGCCAAGCGAACAATCTATAATTAATACCATAGTGTGACCTAAACTCCATGTTCGTACACCGTTTATCAGCATTTATACATACCAAATGAAAGAGTAGTTATCACAACAAAACAGAAATTTGTAAATATGCAATCCATACGCAAAGCAGCAAATATATATATATCTTACATAATAAACAGGTCATTAGCATCATATCAGCATAAGCAAATAAATGTTCATATGTAATCTTAATAAGTAAACATGGAGGCGCAAGCAGATAAATCACAAATTATAACCTACATACATAACCATATCAGCACAATTAATCAGGTGACAATTATAATTTAAATAAATAAGCACAGCAGGCACATAATTAAAAAAAAGTGACATCAGTGAAACAGCAGTGCAGCGAAGCGATGCATAATATACATAACAACCCTGTTCATTAATCAATCATTGTCAAAATCAGATAACACAAAGTATAAATCACGTAATCGCGAGCAGCAAATTACGTCTAAAGTACGTACCCAAGTGGAAATATGTTACCTGAAAAATAAACTCAATTAATAGTTACCTTTTTAGTTCATTACTTTCTTCTTCGAAATTGCATTCTTCCTGAAATTTTCTCGATAGCAAGTCCTCTTAACGTCGGACACACACAGAATTTACCTGAAGTTCTTAAATATTTTATACAACTGTATCCTGAAAAAAAACTGAACGTTAATAACATAATTTATCAAGTCATTAAAGCTTTATACTGAATTTAATCAGAGAAATTAGATTGTGTATTTGCTTACGGCTGTCAGTGCATTCGCACTGAGCGCTCGATCAGCTGTAGGTACGCGTGACGTAGGAAGTAATTGTTTGCGGTCAACGACTGCCTTGTGCTGCACGCAGATTTGACTGTTGGTTTGAGTATGTGCCGCCGCCAAAACACGGCGCGGTATCCTTGTATTCTCTGCGTGTGTACGTATAACTGTTAGTTTCTCAAAAGTATGTTATCCCACAAAAATTTTAACGTTCGATATATGACGTATTCCCTTAGAGCGCCGAGATTTAAGAATTTCTACTTCGACAGTGTTATCATGAATAATTTTGCGAACTCTATATGGACCGTTATAAAGCAGAAAAAATTTGCGACACAAGCCTTTTCCTTTGTGAGACAAACGGTGAAACTTAATTAACACCTATTGACCAACTGACAAGGTTTTTAAACGACCAGGACGTTTAGCTGATTTCTCTCTTCTAGCAGCCGCAGATGCAATATTTTGTAGAGCCAGGTTGACAACTCTAGAACGCCGCAGTTTCCGTGAAGGCGGAAAAGGAACGATTTCAGAAATGCGGTTTGTCGGTGCATTATTTTTTAATATCAATATAGGCGGTAAAGAAGATGAATCATTAGGGAGTTCATTCAGAATGTTTTGAAAAATATGTAGATACTGATCCCACGTTCTGTGATTCTGATGACAATAAAGTCGACACAATTTATTGATTTCCTTCATCCATCTCTCTGAAGTGTTAGATTGAGGGTGAAAAAGTGAAATGAAAATTGGTTTAATCTTACGACGCCGTAGAGTACAAATCCAAATTTTAGAGCGAAACTGTAATCCATTATCTGATATAACCTTATCAACATGACCCACTTCTGTACGAAAATGTTTGATGAAAGCATTAGATACTGAACGAGCTGTTGCTTTGCGTAAAGGTGTAAAACACACATATTTTGATGTCAATTCTACTGCTACCAAACAATACACAAAACCATTAGTAGAACGAACCACTGGACCCAACAAATCGACTGCAGCCATCTCCTTTAATTTCGCTGGAATGATAGGAAACAACGGTGCTCTGTGAGAAATAGTTGGCGGCTTAGCCTTTTGACATAATTTGCATTTGGCAAGAACAGATCGAATACGTTTTTCCATATTACTGAAGTAGCAATTTTCTCGTAATTTATGAAAGCATTTTCTGGGACCAAAGTGTGCATAACTGAAATGTATATACCAAATCAATTTATTAACCCACTCATCAGGAATGTAAACTAACCAAACAGAGTTGTCGACAGATTTTCGTTTAAAAAGAATATCATCACGAACTAAATAATACTGTCTAATCGCTACGCTTTCCTTTCTCCTCCACTTCTCCTTAATGTCCTTCCAGATTGGATCCTTGTTTTGCTCCTTAGCGGTGTCCTAGGACGAAGACGAAATAAAGTTTTCAAACGCAACACCTTGAATATACATCAAACAATAATTGTTTTCTTTGCAGTCCTCCTCAGAACTTTGTTTCAAACCCATAGGTGCACATGATAAAGCATCAGCAATAATATTTGAACAACCATGTATGTAAACAATACTAAAATCAAATTCCTGTAGATACAGCGCCCATCGTGACAATCTTCCATGCGTTAATTTTGTTGACATAAGAAATTCCAGAGCTCGATGATAACGTAAACCTTAGTACATCTGCCATACAAGTTCCGTAATCGAATAATTCTTTTCTGATTTAGAGAGAACACGACTTCCTAATGCAATAGTTTTCTGTACTACAACACCGTTTCCTTCTATCTCTTGAAATAAGTGTGCACCTAGGCCTTTGTATGATGAGTCCGTCGCCAAACAAAAATCTTTAGATAAATCCGGACGTGAAAGAAGTGGAGCAGCAGCTAAAGCATCACAGAGTTGTTCAAATTCTGACTGAGCTGCCTCATCCCAACACCAATTAGAATTCTTTCCAGACAGTTCACTTAAACGAGGTGTGGCCAAATTGCCCAATCTAACAAAGCGTCTAAGAAAATTACAGACGCCAAGGAAACTACGAACATCACGTTTTGTAGTAGGAACAGCATAATTACGAATAGCGTCTAGTTTCTCTGGATCAGGAAGAATACCTTCTGTAGAAATAATGTGACCAAGAAATTTCACCTGAGTACGACCAAATTCAGATTTTTCCAAGTTCACTGTAATGCCAACCCTTGGAAACATACGTAATAATGAATTCAAAATTTAGTTATGCTCACTCCAAGAACGTTTAGCAATAAGACTATCGTCAGCATATGAGGAAATATTGTCACGAAGATAAACAGGTAAAATTTCGTTTAAACCACAAATGAATGCTGCTGAAGATGCAGTAAGTCCAAACGCAAATTTTCGAAATTGATAACAGTTACCAAAGGCTAAAAAGGCAGTGTATTTTCTACAATCAGGGTGGAGTTCTATTTGCCAAAAACTTGCGCGAATATCAATCGTGGATAAAACTTTAATTCCATGGAAATGTTGAAGAAGTTCATCTAAATTTTGTGGACGGTCGTCAGTTTCAGGAATTACGATATTATTTATCTGTCTGGAGTCCAGAACCAAACGAATTGACCCATCCTTTTTAAGAACGACATGTAATGGGCTGGTATAAGGACTGGCTGTTTGCTCAATAATGCCTTGATCTAACATGCATTGAAGTTCACTCTTAACCTTGTCTCTATAAGCCAAAGGAATAGCGTACGTTTTTCCTTGAAATGGTGTGTGTTCTTTTACTATAAACAAATATTGTAAGCCTTGTATAGTTCCTGTGTGATGACTAAATACTGTAGCATGTGAAGTCAAAATTTGGTGCAGTTCTTCTCTTGCAACGTCATCTGGCACTTCAGCTTTCTTAACCTTTTCATTAATTAATTCTTCGCTATTAATTATATCATCCATCCCGTCTCAGTATCTATTGTCGTTGTCGTGAATGAACACATTGTCGTTATAATGCTCAGCGAAAACATCTGAAGTAAGAAACCTTAAACATTTTGTGTCTGATTCAATTTCGTTACACACTCAAAAGATTTCAAACATCTCGGCATTCCGGCAACAGTCAAGTTCATACTTCCTTCTTTAAAGTTGTAAATTGCCTTACGTGTGTTAAGAAACTCCATACCTAATCCAATTTGTGTACTGAGTAATGGAACAATAATAAAATTAGCAGAAAATTCATATCCTTGACAAATGAAATTTAAGTTGGTTTGTTGTTTGATTTCCACACTTTTTCCAGAAATAGCTCCTCGAATTGTAGTTTTAGAAGCAGGTAACACAGGACAAGCAATAGTTCTTACACATATACGAAAAACTGATTCACTAATAACATTCAATGGGCTCCCAGAATCTAAACCCGCAGTGAAGTTATTCTTACCCACACATACTTCAATAACGGGATGTAAAAATGCGTCTACATTATTTTCCCTATCGTCTAGCAAAATGTCTCTCATGTGTTCCAGGCGCACGTAGTGTAAAGTCGTAGTGTCATTGCTTTCTGAACCGTCTATATTGCTGCCAGAAGCCGCAGCTACACGACATTGTCGATCGTTCGCGTCACGTCTTTGATTATTCGCGTCATGTTGCGGATCAATTTCTACGATTTGCACTTGTCTCTCTGAATTTCTGTCACGCGGAGGATGCCAATTAGGTCCCTCCTGTCTGTTACATGTAAATTCATATTAAAATTTCTATTTTCCTGGCTACCTGCATGGCTACTTCTTGTGTAATTTCGACTGTCACTTCTGAAATTATTGTTATGTCTACTACCCTGGTTATTTGTGTAGTAAGAATTCCTATTATTGTATGAATAATTTCTGTCTTGATGATACCGATTACTGTTTCCGTATGATTGATCATTCCAGTAGGACTTTCCGTTATTATAATTGTCTGTGTAATTTCTGTTAGAACGTCTGTTACTATCATAAGGCTGGTATCTATTGTCCTGTCTGTTTCGTCTGTCATTTTCAAAATTACCGCTATAACGTCCGTTCTGATCATTATCCCTTTTCTCTGAAAATCTGTTTTAATTACTGTTACTGAAAAAATTACAAGAAGTTCCGTCGTCGTTGTCATACTCAAGTTCCTCTAGCAAAGTCTTAAAAGTCTTAATGTCGTCTTTACATCTTCCGGCTAAAGCAATTTGTCTTATGGATTGTGGCAGCTTAATTAAACAAATGCGAATTAATTCAGTCGGGCTATAAGGGTTAGAAAGGAACTGATTCTTTCGAACCATGTCGTCAAAGTATTCTGCTGGCGTGCGGAACTAAGACTGCTTAAAATTACGCTGCACAATAAGACTATGTTTGACTCTGTCTTGCGTGTTTTCGGACCAATATGCCGATAGAAATGCATGATAAAAATCATTTAAATTATTACAAACTCTAATAAGTGCGCGCATCCGCGTCGCCGGTTCGTTTTCTAAATATCCACACATAAATCCAGTTTGTGACTTAGTGGCCAATTTGGTGGAAGTGCGTACATAAATTGATCTAACCATGAACATGGATGTATGTCATTCATAGAATTGCGAAAGATCTTAAATTTCCGAACAGTTAAAAAGTGTTTATAGTCAAAGTTTTCGCCTCGTGGCGACAAAGACCTACCGCGTCTGTCCCATTCCCGATTATTGTCAAGTTCGCGCGCCTGGCGCTCTCTTGTTGCATCTCGTAAATGAAATAAATTATTTTCTTCAAAACCCGCTGATACCTGTGATTCTAAATTTCTGATACTGTCATTTCCTACGATTTCGCTTTCAGTTTGTTTGACTTGCTTTCGTAACACCTCAGATTCCCTTTTAACGCGTTCATTAAATTTTCCCTGATTTTCAACATGTTTATTTATGTTCTGGTACTCTTCGGTTTCTGCAAATGGCAATGGAGCTGTATCATCTGAATCTGTGTCCCGATTTAAACTAAGACTTGTCAATTTATGTGAAATCTCCTCAACTCTTTCCGATAAGTCACCTATTTGTTCTTTCTGTTTATTTACGTCTTCCGTAAGTGTCGCGACTCGGGTTTCAGTATTGACACATTTAGTAGTTAACTGTTCATATTGTTGTGTTAGGTTAATTATTCTTTCATTTGGTACGGATCCCTCGATTCTTTCAAATATTTCTTCCTTATCATGTGCACGTTGTAAATTTAACACTGAGAATTTTTGTACATTCACGCGATCTCTTTCTTCCTGCTCTGTACCCTGTTCCTTTTGTCTAATCTCTACTGCAAATAATCTATTATTGTGAGAATTCAAAATCGGTTGTGCTTCTTCTCTAATTTCTTTCTTTAATTCGTCTTTCATGTTTTTAAAACATGTCCCTATTCTTGAGTCTAACCGTGTTTCCATTGTTCCCATATCAGTTTCTAACCGTGTTGCCACTGTTTTTAATTCAGATCCTGTGATCCCAGTAAGTCTAACCGTGTTTCCATTGTTCCCATGTCAGTTTCTAACCGTGTTGCCAAAGTTCCCATATCAGTTTTAATTGTTCCTATTTGTGATCCCACTGTTTTTAATTCAGATCCCAAATTTAATATTGCGCTCATCAACTGCTTCATTATAACTGGTTCGAAATTCTTTTCAACCCTAACATTTCCCGCAAAACCAGCTTCCTTCGTCATAGCTGTAAAGCTATCTGTGCTCGATACTATTCCAGAATCTTCTGTCGTTAATCTCGTATTCTGAAAATTTTTTGATTGTGATACGTTTTGAACTGGTTCCGGCCTATGTCCCCTGCTTATTAAATTATTTTCTACTTCATTATTCATCATACTGTTCTCCTGTGTTGGCGCGTTCACCATGTTAACAATTTCGTCATTCTGACTATCCATCATTTTTGCCTTTTTCATCGATCGCGTAATCATTTACAAAACATACAAAACTCGTCACTATACGAAAATTACACACAATATGACACTTTATCACCAACAATACCATTCACACGAAATGCTTCCCGACAAACACGCCTAACGAACAATTAAAACCTTCACAATTGCACAAAATTGTCAAACCCGTATACGACTTATCAAAAATTAAATTCCACAAAAATACCGTCAGAAGAATGACAAGACAACTACAAATGTTCAATTACAAAATCTATACATGCAATATAGACTACAATTACTAAACTACACATCACTACAACAATCCTACTGTCTGCTATTTTTACTATCAAAAGAATTCCAAGGGACGATCCGAAGCAGCGGTCGCCACGTGCATGGGGCTTAATTATTTTTAAATGAAAATATTTTTAGTAGCTGTATGTCCGGTTACGAAGTCTCGTAACCGGTTGGCCCTAAGTAGTATTAGTACGCAATCTGACTCCAGAGAGCCGGCCGCGGTGGTCTAGCGGTTCTAGGCGCGCAGTCCGGAACCGCGCGACTGCTACGGTCGCAGGTTCGAATCCTGCCTCGGGCATGGATGTGTGTGATGTCCTTAGGTTAGTTAGGTTTAAGTAGTTCTAAGTTCTAGGGGACTGATGACCACAGATGTTAAGTCCCATAGTGCTCAGAGCCATTTGAACCATTTTTGACTGCAGAGAATAACAATAAAGAATGAAAGGAAAATTGCGTTAACACAATTGATTAATAAGTCCCCAGCAACTATAAAAGCTACGAAACAACAAAGCACAAGAGTAACTGTTCTGTGTGTGGAAGTGTGATTCAACGCACACATCTGGCACGGTTCTTCCTCAATACGACAAGATATTTTAAACAGCATTTACAATGAAGTAATTAAAAAACCAGAAATACTATAATTGCATATAGAAACCAGAATTACAGTCTAATACATGAACACCAGCCAGATGCTTTGTTGACTGAACGTGTGACCAAGAGGCACTGTTATTTAGGAAATTTGAAATAAAAATTTTTTTATTACCTTCATATATATTGACGAAAAATACACTGTGATGATTGCAACATCCCCAATCAAACAACATCTGCTGTCTCACCCAACAGAACAACCGCACACGGCATGGCCTCAACTAATACAGCTATCGACATCCTCTCAACAAGCAGTGCCCACGGCAACCTCTGAACTACTACTGCCCACGGCAACTTCTGAACTAAAACTGCCAGTGGAGGCGGCTGAATAATACTCTTTGGCGCAATCTCTGGCGCTGTGACACAGTGTAGCCACCTTTCAATTTTCAATGGTTATTGAATGTTAAATGTTCTTTCTGTTACTCACAGCTGTTGGAAGACATGTGTCAGATGGAGTGCAATGACAGAGAAGAAAGAAGGTGAGGGCGTTTCCGTATAGAACGGTTGGAAGACATGTGGAAAATGTATAGTGAAGCGAGATGTATTGAGCGCTTTGGAAATATATCGAGAGGCCGGTGGAGAAAATCATCAACAACATGACAGTCGTTCTGCTAGTGTGTACTGTGTCTAAGACCGATGTAAAATAACTGATCAGTGATACTTTTTGTTGTTTCGTTGTGTCCTGTGTATAAAGTACTAAATGACTATATCTATCCTAGCTTATTGGTCGGAACTGGTACTCGGTTCATTAATCCAAAAAACTGATGTAAAGACCGTAGAGCTGCGTGAATGCTGTGATACATGATTGTAGAGAGCAGCCAGTAAAATGAAACAGAAGTGTGGTAACGCACTTCCTTGTCACACACTGACGTTAAGAACATTAATCTTGACTGTATGGTGAACCGATCGCCATTCAATTGGCGTGACTACAGTGAGTGTTCTGCACGGTACGGATTGTCTGATGTATAGCGTGGGTTGTTAATTCAAGCTACACATTTATTAACGCTGTTTACTGTTATTCCGTTGAAGGTTGCCGAGCCACGGTCGAACGGATAAACCATAAATCTGTGACCAGACACGGTTAACGAATATTATGACGTCGGGATTCGTCACCCGCTAAGTGAATGCAGCTTGTCTCACTTTCGTCGCTGCCTGTAGAAGCGCCAATTGAGATAATTCTACAAACGTCGTGCATCCCTGATGCGTTCACAACTAGTAGCTACGGTCGGGAGGCACAGCAAGATGACGATAATTGCTGCACTGTACGCTCAAGGGTTCTGAACCAACGACGCGAACGTCGACTTTTCACCGGCAGCACCAGCTAAATGGCAGCTGACTTTGAAAAACATTGCTAGAATGTTCAACTCTAGCGAACTGTCTCCCAAATAATCATCTAAAAGCTTTTGCAGAAGCAGGGGTAATTTCTCATTATCGATGATTATAAGTAAATGAAAATCATCACTCTGGTACCGCGCGCAGCGGAATTTGAATCCGCGCCAGACGTCAAGGACGTCGAAGACCCCCTAGAGGTCTCTGCATCATCGCGCCGAAAGCTGTGGCGGCGCGCGCCTCCTGGCCCGCTTTAGTGTGAGGTCTCGCTGCTCCTTTTTGACTGTCCTCTCTGTGAGGAAGTTCAAGTGGAAGTTTGTGGCCTGTTGGCCTTTACTCCCCTAAGAATCTTGATTAATCTTGTTTCTTGTACTATTTGGTTATATCTGGAACTGGCAAGGAGTAACAGCCGGGTTGGCCGAGCGGTTCTAGGCGCTACAGTCTGGAGCCGCGCTACTGATACGGTCGCATGTTCGAATCCTGCCTCGTGCATGGATGTGTGTGACGTCCTTAGGTTAGTTAGGTTTAAGTAGTTCTAAGTTCTAGGGGACTGATGACCTTAAATGTTAAGTCCCATAGTGCTCAGAGCCATTTGGCAAGGAGTGCCGATGATCTACTTCTGGTACTTGTCGATGTGACGCTTTTTCTTTTCCTTCTTACTGGTGACTGAGGATTGTTCCTCGGTGTCGGCTTCATGCGTAGCTTATTCAGCCTTCAGGTTTTCTCCGCAAACCAGAGTAGTGATTAGACAACGTATCTGCACTGCAGTGAAGATAAGGTAGGAATTGACGAGCTCATAATCCTCCCTGGTAAGTCCTAGAAGGCCTTCAGGATAGCTAACTGCTCAATGTGGGGGTGGCGGTATTGGATAGTTTGGTGGAACAAAAGAATAGGGATTTTCGTGGTGGCGGTATGTAACGTCGCGAAGCGAACTAGCAATCTTATTCATTACAGCACTTGCGCTGCACATGTCCGGAAGCGGCAGGAATGGTACTTCTTCCCACTCTTCTTCCTCTTTTGCAGCTGCTTCGGTGTCCTTTAGGCTGAGTCGCCTCCCCTTCGGCAGGCTCGTCAGTTAGCGTGGCTACCGTTGCGAATTCCTTCTCTCGTGCAGGAGTCGTCTGGGTGGCGGTGTCTTCTCTTGTGGCGGAGTCTTCTTTGGCTGAGCGAAGTTCCTGCGTCAGCACAGCAACCTGACGCCGAGCCTCGCCCACTTCCGCCAACATGGCAGCCCTCTCTTCCACCATGGCGGATTTGAAGGCGTCCTTTAGACGCCTGGAGACGTCTTCTTCTGTACAAGAGACCATCTCTTCATGTGTGGTGGTCACTTGCTTCTGCGTCTTCTTCTTGTCCGGTACGCGCCAATTCCTCTTGTAGGCGCAGGAACGGGCGTTCGCCGCGTGTGCGCCGCCGCAGTTGACGCAGGTACAAGGGGTGTCCTTCTCCTTCTTGCAGGCACATGTGTCATGTGCTTGCACACACTTCAAGCACGCAACTGTGCCGCTGCAGTGCTTGGCGACGTGGCCAAGCTTTTGGCAGCGAAAGCACTGCGCTACAGCCTCCTTCTTCTTGTTGCCGGACGTTCCTGCTACAGTGAGCAGCAACTCCGCTAGGGCTGCAGCTTTGCGTCCCCTTTCGCCTCCCGACATCTCGAGGAGCAGCAGTGACAACAGCGACCTCTCCGCAGACTGAGCGGGAATCCGTTAGTGTGAGGGCGCCACAGTGGAACACGTGGTTCCAGCGGCCAATAGCGGCGCCCCTGATAGAGTACTGAAGCACCAGCCTCTCGCTCAGCCAGCCAGTTTAATATCGCGTACGTCTGTGGACACATCGCCTAGCGTTAGACAACTTAGTTACTTTCTTGTTCTATGTACGAGTGGACGTGTTTGTTAGGTTTCCTTGTGACTCCGTTGTTCGATCTTGTTGTTGTTCGTTCTGTCCTTCGTTGGTCGTGTCTGTCCTCTACCGTGGTGTTGTTGTTCGCGGGCCTCTCCGCGCAGTCCCGCCGCGCTTTCCGTCATTTCAACCCCGCGACCGACCGGGTCGCAGTTACAATGATCACATTGAACTGCAGTTTATTAGTAAGATTCAGAATTCTAATTAAAACTTTTTCCGTTCATTAAAACATTTCTTGCTACAGATGTTATAATTTTACAGTCCCACTAATTTTCGACACGTCCTTATAATTGGAAATAATTGTTATTATTATTAACGAAACAAAACTTATTCAGTCTCTATTTTTCATTCGCCTTTTAATAACTCGCATGTTTACTTAGGTTCTTTTCTGTTGTAATTCTTTTATTTGCATGTTCCTTTGTTTTTGCGCCATTTCTCTTGCGGATTATTGTCGTGTGCTGATGAAATACACGCGTTGTGCAGTGTCCGCCATTACGTCAGCAGACAGTCATACCCCACCACGACCGGTCCAGTGTGTTTGTTGAAATACTTTGTTAGGGGGAAACATGTTTACTTTGGCAGATGGGTGAGCACTTATCATGTGGTATAATGAGCCTCGCTCACATGTGTGAGCGTAATATTTAGTAAATCCTGGAGAAACATTCAATGTTCTTGGTTTCAGTTATTCCAAAACGCAAGTACTTCAGAAACCAGAGGGGACGTATCAGGGTTCCTCCACTTTTAGTAGACGCTCACAATCATTTCTAGTTGACTGATATGCGAGGGGTGTTCTGCTTTGTCACAAGAGGACGTGCCACTTAAGGGAGGTGGGTGAGTATCGAGAAGTAGTAACAGCAGAATACTTATAAGCCCGCCCGGTTAGCCGCACGGTCTGACGCGCTGCTTCCCGAGCAGGAAGGCATGCCGGTCCCCGGCACGAATCCGCCCGATCGATTAGCGTCGAGGTCCAGTGTACCGGCAAGCCTGTGGGTTGTTTATAAAGCGATTTTCTGTCTGCCTTGGCAAATGTGGGCTTGTTCCCCTTATTCCGCCTCAGTTACACTATGTCGGCGATTGCTGCGCAAACACTGTGTCCACGTACGCGTACACCATAATTACTTACTCTACCACCACGCAAACGTTTGGGGTTACACTCGTTTGGTATGAGACGTTATCCGAGGGGGGGGGGGGGGTACGAACCACACAATAACCCTGCTGG
This sequence comes from Schistocerca americana, assembly GCF_021461395.2. Lineage (NCBI taxonomy): Eukaryota > Metazoa > Arthropoda > Insecta > Orthoptera > Acrididae > Schistocerca > Schistocerca americana. The sequence goes on from NC_060122.1 coordinate 674,956,062, forward strand.
AACCCTGGGTTTGGTTTGTTACGGGGTGGATGGACTGCTGTTGGCCTGGAGTTGTGAACCACTGAGGGCTATGGCGGGACGAAGCCTCTCCGTCGTTTCTAGGTCCCCGATTCAATATACTCATAAAAAACACTCACATCCCTATAAGTTGCTCATGTCGACTGTTGATGAAGTGATTGTAAAGTAGAAATGCAAAGAAACCATCACAGCTAAACCAAGACCAAGCATACTCATGTACTGACGGACATGGACGGTAGGGTATTGCGGAAGATGGCTGTAAAAAAAAAATCGAATTAAATCTGGGGAAAGAATCACGCATGAGTTAAGAGTGCTGCCAGCACAATGACTGTGTGTATGGATTTAAAAGAAAGTTGTACAGTGGTCGAACAGCTGCTCATAAGCCACGTAATTCTGCAGTAACATGCCAAGCGACGCCTGGGATTCTGTAAGCCTGATGAGCGATGACTGGAAACGAGTGATGTGAAATGATAAATCACACCACACTCCGTGGTAATCCGATGAATGGTTTGACTATAGCGAATGCGTGAAGAGCTTTGTTATGTCTAGTGAAGTGTGGAGGAGGTGGTGTTACTGTATGGGGATACGTTTCGCTGTCAGAATGTGATTCACTTACTGCGCTTGAGAAAACGCTAAATGCTGAAGGATATGAAAAACTTTTACAGCATTGCGTATTGTGTACAACAGAGGTACAGTAGGGAGACAATGACTGGTTGTATCGACACGACAATTCATCCTGTGGTGAAGCAGCATCTGTGAGGCAATGACTTGTGGACAAGACTATTTATGAAAATATGTCATTAAGTTCATGTTGTGGCTATGAGCTGTCTTGGGAAGACAACGGAAGCGTTTCCGGAATCGTTTACTTAAACAGCGTCTGCTCGGCGCCGGACCGAACACAGTTTATGCACACGTGGGGAGGCAAACGATCAGCGAGTGCGTGAATCAGTCCCGTGCCGAGCGCGTGACAGCGGCGTATGCTCCTAATGATCTACCCCAAATATGGTAATGGAAATGAAGTGGAAATGAGCGTTTGGCGTCATTGGCCGGGAGGCCCCTTGCAGGGCAGGTCCGGCCGCCTTGGTGCAGGTCTTATTAATTCGACGCCACATTGGGCAACCTGTGCGTCGTATGGGGATGAAATGATGATGGTGACAGCACAACACCCAGTCCCAAAGCGGAGAAAATCCCCGACCTAGCCGGGAATCGAACCCGGGCACGTAGGACGGCAATCTGTCACGCTGACCACTCAGGTATCGGGGCGGACGATATGGTAATTTTCACCACACACATGGCCGTTATATACGTCAGAGGGAGTCGTCTACAAATTTAGTCAGTGGTATAAAGAGAGGACTCGGCTTGAAGCGATGGAGGGACAGTTTAGTAGTCGTCTGGGACGCAATCCCGTTTCGGTCGTCGCCAGGCTGCTGGCTTCGATCTTTTGGAGAATGTCGAGAGGGTAGCATCACTGAGACACGGGTTCGCGAGTTCGGAGGCAGCTGACTAGTAGAGCTGAATAAGCCATATACAGCAATAGCGTGCAATGAGTTAGAGCAACTCCAGTCTGTAGTTCCAGAAGTATACTCACATTAAACTTTGTTATTCGGAGTTAAATAGGCCCGAGTTTCCTTGAGAATTACACCGAATTCTGTGTCTCCCAACACCCTTCCAGCTTGTAGATTCTTTACAGGTTTCAGTCCTGTAAGCTGCCCACACGGAAGCCGCTCTTCGATTGCATCGTTCGAGGTGAGCCCTTCTCAATCAAAACCTGTCCTTCTTACTCTCTGTCGTGACTCGGCACTAGAGTCCCGACCTGAACGAAATGGAAGACTTTGGGATGATTCAGAACGTGGACTACACTCCACAACCCAGCATCGAACGTCACTACCTTCTTCGTTCCGGGTCGTGTTAAAAAATTAGATTCTGTTCCTCCACAGACGCAAGGCCGAAAGGTGGACACACGCCAACCTACAGTCCGGTAACTGGTGTACGGATACTGTTGATCAGACTGTGTGAGGTGGCGCAGTGGCCTCGCATTCCGGAGGACCACATTTCAAACCCGCGTCCAGCCATCCAGATTTGCCTTCTTTGTGGTTACCCTAAAGCGCTCCAGTCATATGCTGGGGAGGATCCTACGAAACAGCACGACCGCTTTCCTTCCACATCTTTGACAAAATCCGAACTTGTGTTCCGTCTCTAATGACCTCGATGTCGACAGGACATTGAACCCAATCTTTCTTTCTTCCTTCATTGTGATTTTTACTCTATAATTTCTTCTAGTTTTGTATCTGTTCCCGATAAAAAATCCTTTCTGTCTAGCGCAATTTTCATCATGAGTTCTCCTGTACGCCGTTATTTCACAATGCTTATCCGGCTCCCTGTTGTTGAAGCACCCCACTGTTGAAACTCGTTTCCGCCCAAGAGAGGTTTTCGCAGGGTATAGCGGGAAGCTTCGGGCAGCGACCGCTCGAACGAACAGCGTGTAGAGGAGGGGCGGCGACGCTACTGGCGAGTCGTTCGTCTGCGGCGGCCATCGCTCTGGGGGCGGCGGAGCAGAGCTGGTGGGCGCTCACCGGCCGCGCCAGACCGCAGAGGCGGCCGCCAAATTGATAAGGCTGGAGGCAGCTCCAGCTACCGCCTCCATCTGCCGCCTCCCCCTGCCGGCCGCCGCTACGCCTCCGCTCCGCTCGCAAAGTAGATTAGGCTCGGTTGCGGCCGCGGCGGCGATAAATTCGGCCGGCCCTGCGTAACGCGCCGGCGATACAAAGCGCCGCTTTATTAGGCCCTTCCGCCTGCCCGAGATTAAACATCAAGTTAATTACGACACGGCGCCTGCATGTGAGCGTCGTATCGAGTCTGGGCCTGAAAGGTAGTCGAGCACTGTCTGAAGCACTATGCTCTCCAACGGCGGAAAACGGCCTACGATGGACAGGGCGCTAATCGCTTGTAATAGGGCTCTTGGGCGGATCGTTGTTTCCCCCTCTCTTCTTCTCTCCATCTAGCACTAGGGACTTGTCCATTGTGATGCCCATCTCTTCTTTGACTTTAGTTGATTACTTATTCTTTCTCATCTGTATCTTAATATTTTGTGAGTCAGTGTATGTCAGCACACACAACTAACGAGCGCTGCATTTAGTGAACTGATTTTAACATTTTTTAATTAGCTCGCTTTCTCGTCTGTCGACCTCTTTAGTACAAATTCTGCAGCTTATTTTGAAGTACCCGATGTGCTAGATACTTGAAATTTTAAACATAACTCGTAAGTGGATGTCATTGCAATATTAATTAGATTTCTTGTCTCTCTGACCACCTAGCTCTAATATTGCTTGCGGGGGTGGGGGTGGGGGGCGGGGGGCTGGGGGTGAATTAAATGATATTACATGTTTCTAGAGACCTTTACAAGTCTCAGACATCTATTATGATATAGGTTGAAGCGATGAATGAAAATTTGTGCCAAGGCTGGGCTTTGGATCTGGGTCTCCCACTCACTGAGTAGATGCACTAACCACTACGCCACCTGGCACAGTGGCTTTTGTTTTTCCACAACTGCACAGACTAGCATGCCGCCCTCCTCAAGGGGGCTCAAGTGTGAATGGGAATTTGGACTGAGGAGGGAGCCAAGCTAGGTTGTCTGTTCAGTTATCCAAAGCCACTGTGGCAGAGTGGTCTAGTGTTAGACACATCTTCCCAGTGGACAGGAGACTTGGCTTCGAATCCCAACCTTGCAACAGATTTTTATTCTACGTTTCCGTCAGCTTATAAAAATGAGCGGTGAAAAGATGCCGCGTGGTGTGGCCGCGCGGTTAGCTCCCTGGCACGGATTGCGCGAGCCCTCCCGTCGGAGCTTCGAGTCCTCCCTCGGGCATGAGTGTGTGTGTATTGTTCTTAGCATAAGTTAGTGTAAGTTATTGGAAGTAGTATGTAAGTCTAGGGACTGATGTCCTCAGCAGGAATTCACAAACATCTGAACATTTTTTAAAGAGGTTTTGGTAATACATGACATCTTAGCTGCCCTGCAGGATCAGCGTGTTGTGCAGTTAGTATCCAATGCACTTCAGGCGATATGCTTGGAACTCGACGACGGCGCCTAGACGGCTCTGTCAGGTGCCAGAGCGCAGCTGTAGGGTCGTGCCCACCTTTTCGGCCAATTACCACTCTTGGATGCGTTATAAATCTACTTGCTCCGCAACTCTGTCTTCCGCTTTGTATTATTATTGCTCTTGTTTATGTTTTATAGCTCCATTGCTTGATCTCCGATTTCGTTACGCCTTAGGTTTTGCTCTTCGATCGCTGGTTTGCAATTATTTACTTTGGAGTGCCGTCTTCATTGTCCATTTCACTCTTGTTGTTGTCCTCCTGTTCACTTACGGCTGTTGACGGCCCTTGACTGGAAAGACAGTACCTGCTGCTTCATTGAGTCATTACCGATCTTTGTCAGATTCCTGTCACAATACTTTGCAACAATAAAAACAAAAATGTTACAGAAAATCATACCAAATCACAAAAAGTATTTTAGAGAAACAACAGTTAAACAGACTATTATATTTTTAGTTGGTAGGTACAACACTATAGTCCAATCAATGAAGGAAAATTAGGTGAAGAGGGGAGACTTTTGTAAACAAGATACTAAAAATCTTGACGTGTGGAGTGTGACCGTGGGCGGATTGTAAAGGTTACTTGTTCATCTTTTTCTCAAAAACATAGAAAACCGTGGCTTCTGGCGATAATGTTTCACAGTACAAAATTAAACTGCATCAAATTGCCTACAAAAAGGTATATTCGTTGTTGCCCTAGAACAAATGTTTCTGTATTGCAGTGGATGTAAAAATCGCAGATTATTAAAAATACTGTTTTCACAGTATAAAGTTGGTCTTCGCTCTTAAATGAAGTGGATTGAGAAAAAATATTAAACATGTACCATATACAAATGAGGGAGAACCGTATTAAGGGATACACTGTATTCTAGGGCTGTAACAGAGAGTAAAGGGTGAATGGAGGTTAGAAGTCTGAGGAGAGATACGTCACTGGATTCCGGTCATGCACTTCCCTCATTCATGGTCTCCAGACTGAAGAGCGAGCAGGCGATTCTCACTTTACGAACCCCACCACATCACAAAGAGCAACTACAGTGTGCTTAAAAAGCATAGACCGAGCCTCCCGCACCTCGCCCTATCAATCACTGGCGAAGTAGCGTGTAGATGGACTGGAAGTTTTTATGTTCCACAAAAAGTGCGTTAACACTACATGAAATACAGATATGAATTACTAATAATATTAACATAAGAAATACGTTAAGCACAGTATCTACGAGAACGTAAATCTCTGCACGCTGCTCTACACTGCTAGAGGAGAAACTGATTCTTAGTCATCCTGTACTGCCGCTGTAGCGTTCTGCTGGGAAAGGAAACTTCCCCCACCACGAGCACTGCTTGCTTTTCAGTTTACGAAAAAAACTGTGCGTCCCCTGCTTTTCGTGTTCATTTCTCTCGTGTTTATATGGTGAAGTTACTTTCAGTGAATTAAGAGAGTATTTATCTGCTGTAGTTAAGTGAGCCACTATGTAACAAAGCGCCGCATCTGGAACTGTCAACTGTCTGCAACCCTGAAGAGTCTGTCGCAAGTCTAGCATGGTAGAGAAGTGTACTTTGCAATGTTGATTTCATCGTGTCCACTAATATTGGCTGGAATAGTATCTGCAGCATGAGAGATATTAAACCCATCACACTCATTCAGCACTCCCAACATCTGAAAAGACCCAGATGCTTAAACTGGCTGCCTCTGTAACAGACGTCGGTCACCAAGGTGCTTTGGAACTTCAGAAATTTCAGTCTAAGGATCACTTTACATTAGATTATTATTAGATTTGAACATGATCAGTCGTATTGACTCCTACCTTCGAAAAATGTATGCTGTGGAAGTTTTATGTGGCTCCACTCAGTGCAGCCCACACTGCAACTGCCATAATTCCTTAATTGAAGAGATTATGTAGTCTACAAGTAAAACAACTAATGGTAATGGAGGTGAAGTAACTTCGTCGTCATTCATTAATTCGCAACCATGTGATTACAACATAGCTACATCGATTTACAATATGCTGTTGACGACAGAGAGAAGCAAGGTGCCATATTTACCAATCCACTCCCTTTCCCACCAACACTAAATAGATCACGTACATCACACCTACAAATCAAACATTCTCATCCATCGTTTATAGAAACGTATTCTACGATAAAACTCACTTAACAGTTACAACTAAGTTCTCATTTAATAAACCTAAAATAACCCCACTACATAAACAGAAGGTCAATGAAGTCATTTTTTCTACTTACGTAAGAGGGCTGGACAAGAAATGCTGGGGAGGCGTAACCTGTCTGTAAACTGAAAAACGCTCTTGGTAGGGAAAGTCGCCTTCCCTGGAAGAACACTACACCTGCTGTTCAGGATGATTAAGATTCAATTCCCCCTCTACTAGTGTAAAACAGTGTGCAGAGATTGATTTAGAATCTGTCCATATCTCTCCTTGCGTTAGTATTAAAACTCCACTTAGCAATTGATATCTCTATTTAATACATTGTTATTACACTTCGTGGAAAATACCCCTCCCCCACCGGAGTGCCTGCTCACTGCGTCGCCAGTGATTCGTATAGGAGCTGCGGAAGGGTCGCTATTACTTTGTGAAACAGCGTGTAGTTGCTTTTTGTGGCGTAGTGGGGTAGAGATAGTCGGGAATCATCGCCTACTCCATACTCGGTCGCAGACCTATAAAGGAAGGAAGCATGACCACAATCTGGCGACGTGCCTTCCCTCAGCCGTCTACTCTCCAACCACCCCCGGCCACGAAGTCGCTCCAGCCCATCTCACACAAAGAACACAGTTTACCCCTGAACCGGTTTTAATGCACACAGTTAATATTTGTTCTAAAACCTCTTTATTTAACATTAGACTTCCATTTTACACCGTAAATGTGATGTTTAAACGCTTTCTACCGGACCCCAACCCACCCCACTCACACCTATACCCCACCGGTCAGCAGTTTCACTATGTTATTCATTACACTCCTCCCGACCACTGCACAAAAATTTGCGACAACGCGAATCTTTCCCCCAGTCGACGGTTTTCGGTCTTCGTTGACTGGGTTACTACTCTATTACAGATATGATCGGATAAAAAGACACTGAAATAAACCTTAAATTTACATATGACTATCTCATACTAGTAATTGCATCGAAATATTCAAAATCCATTGAGAAATCTCACACACGCAAGACTAAATAATAATAAATTTTGTTGCTGTTGATGCCGTTGACGTGTTCCAAGAAATCGACAAGTTTCTCACTTCGATGGTGCTAACTGGAAAATTGCAATGCTCTTCCTCGTAGTCCTCGTCCACCTCAAACTAAAGATACACATTGACCACAGTGTCTATAGATAAGCTACGAATACCAATCTGTACTGGCACGCCATCGTCATCATCTCCCTATATAGAACCGCACTCTGTTACGAACATTGGTACATCATGCAACAACGACAATGATAACAGAGCTGATAAAGTGGTCTATAAGCTGAGCCACCTACACAAAGTCTTTAGGAACAATGGCTAGCACGTTCATCAGATAAATGAAGCCATCTCAAGCAGGAGTCAGAAAAAGACCATCCACGAGGAACCGGAAAAGAGACTTGCTTGTTAGCTATTCTGAAGCTCTTCGACGGGGAAGAGAAGCCGCTTATAGAAAGGACACAAAGTAATGTTGATCTGAAGGCCTCCAACAAGAATCCGGCAGTTGTCGAAACCAATAAAAGATGCGGCAGTTCCAAGAACACCCGTTGTCTGCAAGAAACCTTGCGAGTGCGGCGTGTATTACATCGGAGAAACAGTGCGCTCTGTGGAATAAAAGAGGAAGGAGTCAGATGTTCTAGCCTTCACAACCTCAAAAACCCCGATTTATCTTACTCTAGGAAATGCTCACCAGATCAAAGTTGTCAAAACCACGGCCATGGCTCGCACTAGCGGATTCTCGAACTGTGTAATTAAAGGAGCCCTTCATAGAGGCAGTGGCCTACAGCTCAGTGCAGGGTGGAATCCAGCGACCCCGAGCTTGAAACCGAGGCATCCAACACGGAGTCACTGTACGTCCACATATGACGATGCCATGAGCACCAGTGACGCCACAGGCGGCAGCTAGAGTATACGAAGACCTATCAGCAGCCCGTCGGCTGTCATTCCATTTGACAGTCCCTAGGAGTGCTCTAGTGGAAGCTTGTGGAATTTTATACACTTGATGCGATTGGGAGCTCAAGAACATTTTATTCTATCTGCTAACGCTGTCTCACATGAGAACGCAGTGTCTACTAGTCCTTCATAGTGATTACTCAATATCTGACATTGTTCGTGCCCTATACATGCTCTACCAAGCCAGGTAACAAAACTAAACGAGAACTGAGCTAATACTCTATGGTGACCGTCCTTGCTATCACACAAGGAATGCCTTAAGTGTGAAGGCGCAAAATGGCCAATGATGTTTACGACATTCGACGACCCACATACTGCCTATCATGCAACCACAATATTTGCTGCTAATGACAACGGTAGGGGAGGATGGGAGGGAGGGGGGGGGGGGGGGGAGCGGGCGGGGCGGAACTGGAGGTATCCAATGACGAGCACAGCATGAGGCTACGGTGCGTGGCTGAACTGCTTAGTCGATGAGTAAATCACAACAGTGCATTGAAGTATATCTACAGAAACAGGTGTCGATGGGTACATTACGTCAAAAAGAAGAAACCCAAGGAATTTCATGGTGAGAAAGAAGTGGCCGATGAAATATTGGCGTTTCTGCAAGATGGGTTAGTGGAATGTGGGGTGTCGTATACGCTGGACTATGTGAACAATGTACATGAGGAGTATAATGATGAAGATGCGTGCTAAAAAGTGAAAATGATATTGGAAGAGATGTTAAACTACGCAGTTATTTATCTTCGTCGGAAAGCGAGCCACAAATTCTGTCTCCAGAAAAATGTAGTAAAGGACAACCGTTGTCCAAGGAAAGGATACCAACATAAAAACGTACAAGGAAAAATCATCCACAGCATAGTAAAAGAACAACTATGAATAGATCTCGAATAATTTAGCAGCAATGTAACCGTGTGGTGCATAAGAATAATTGTGGATATTCAAGGGAGGACAAGCCCGCATCTCGTGGTCGTGCGGTAGCGTTCTCGCTTCCCACGCCCGGGTTCCCGGGTTCGATTCCCGGCGGGGTCAGGGATTTTCTCTGCCTCGTGATGGCTGGGTGTTGTGTGCTGTCCTTAGGTTAGTTCGGTTTAAGTAGTTCTAAGTTCTAGGGGACTGATGACCGTAGCAGTTAAGTCCCATAGTGCTCAGAGCCATTTGAACCATTTTTTGAAGGGAGGACAAGGCGCAGTTATTACAAAAACTGGTGTTAGCGCGTGTCAAGGATGCTCGAACCAATTTACACGATGTGCACGATAGTGACCTTTTACGTCATGCACATAATTGGGAATGACGTTGATTACAGTGATTTCAATAGAAGAAGTCGACGTCTGCGTGTCTTCAAACAGAGCTGCATAACTGGAAGACGTAAAGTAACTAAATTCCAAACAAAGCGTCAACTTGACGATGGAAAGTTGTTTAATGTGCTGCGAGAATTTTGAGGTGCTCTGCCCCCTACGATTATTTCTCTTGTGCGTGATCTTGAAAGTACAGTAAGGAATATTTGCGTTACAGCGAGCAAAAGTGGGAAAACGGGCCGCGCGGGATTAGCCGAGCGGTCTAAGGGGGTGCAGTCATGGACTGTGCGGCTGGTCCCGGCGGAGGTTCGAGGCCTCTCTCGGGCATGGGTGCGTGTGTTTGTCCTTAGGATAATTTAGGTTAAGTAGTGTGTGAGCTTAGGGACTAATGACCTTAACAGTTAAGTCCCATAAGATTTCACACCCATTTGAATATTTTTTTTTTTGGGGGGGGGGGGGGGGGGGGAATGGGTGTAAGATATGAACTATGATACTCGCACTGCTTTCGCCTAATATCTGGCCAAAAAAACTGATTTTGTTTGGTTTCTGGTCGGCGCATAAAAATAATGCTCCTTTAGAGAAAAGTACCCCTCCTGAAAATAGTGTGAAATTCCAGTTCATACCATCTGGAAGCACTGGACAAACTGAGCTTCTGGATCTTTGTTTTTTACGTGCCAATAAAACACATTATGTCACTATCTGCAGCTACGCGTTAAGGGATAGCCAATTTCACGATATGCTCCACGGCAGTCTATTTCCCATTCGTTTGCATGTCATGACATTCCGTCAGTTCTCTTTACCCCGTTACACCAAAATGATCCAGTGATCCTACATGCGTTCTTGAAGAGCGAATACATACCTGAGCGTCATGCACGGTTTGTATCCGCCAAGGAGTTCGCCTCCGAACTTGACGGCGCGAACCTTGGTGATCACTGTTGCGCGCCATTTTTCGGTCGGTGTTCATGACATCGGGCAGTGGTTTGTTTTGAACATTTCTTGAATGTCCATTTTGTAAAGTGTAATACTTACGTCCCATAGAAGACTGATTTCAGCAACTCCCCCCCCCCCCCCCCCCTGCCCCCCCCACCCCTTATTTTCTGTCGCCCTCCTGAGTCATTAGCAGGCAATATTGTTCATGTCATAATTGTTAACGCAACAGATGAGCCTTGTGACCTCGCCCTAAATGGGTTCCTTGTCGTGAACTGCAACTCTTAGGGCTAGCGCGCACGTTTAATTGTCACCGTGACAAAGAATTTTCCGTCACTGCCATGCTACTTTAACAAAATGAAGTGCGCTCACGAAGAATAACAATCATCAAACTTTGTTTGAAATCCAAGCGTTATTTGTCGACATGGATTTTGAAGAGACATTATTTATTTGCCATTTTATTAGACGTAAATGAAAATTTGAAAATGGTTCAAATGGCTCTGAGCACTATGGGACTCAACTGCTGAGGTCATTAGTACCCTAGAACTTAGAACTAGTTAAACCTAACTAACCTAAGGACATCACAGACATCCATGCCCGAGGCAAGATTCGAACCTGCGACCGTAGCGGCCTTGCGGTTCCAGACTGCAGCGCCTTTAACCGCACGGCCACTTCGGCCGGCTGAAAATTTGAGACAAAATAATGGTGGGTGCACCCACTTTTGATTGACAGGCAAATAAGGAAACTCTTACAGAATGTTTCATAAGCTTCGACAGCATCCAAAGAAATTTTTATAATATTTTCCAATGAGTGTTGAAAGTTTTGTTGAATTATTTCGCACTTTACCTGCATTAATATATAAAAATAAAACATGAGATTGTATGTTCCACCCACCTGAAAATATTATTCTTCGGATTTCTTCCCTTCTATTTAATTTTCATATTTATGTCCAAATAATTCTTCACGTTTTTGTCGCTATGTGTTGGTCTACCTATTATCTGATGATGAGTCCCATACTTCTTTACACAGCTTAGGGGAGCGACGCGGGAGACCCGCGCCGACTTACTAGGCAAGGTCCTAGTGGAGGTGGTTTGCCATTGCCTTCCTCCACCCGCAACGGGGATGAATGATGATGAGGAAGATGACACAACAACACCCTGTCGCCTCGAGGCAGGAAAAATCCCTGACCGTGCCGGGAATCGAACTCGAGACCCCGTGCTCGGGAAGCGAGAACGCTACCGTGAGACCACGAGCTGCGGACACCTTTTATCTAAGAATATCATTACTGATTTCGTCTTCGTGCACAGTCACCTTGGGCGAAGACGTTGATGCTATGTTTGCGTGTCACGGTGTCGGAAATTGGAAAGCTAATGGGGAGCGGGGAACGAATGACGAATGACAATTTTGTCACGCGTGCGTGCGTGACTATCAAAGCCTAGCAGCGCAGTGACAGTTTTGTCACAGGTTTGTTGGAGAATCGACTTACAAAAGTGTAACCTAGCTGTCATGCCGTAAAAAATTCGCGTCTGTGTGTATAGACAAGAGTGACAAAACAGTCACGATAACATGTATCACCCGTGGGCGCTAATCCTAATCATTTACGTACTCGCCGATGACGTGCACGTGTACGAAGACAACCGACCATGTGTTCTGCGTGTTCTACTTTTTCTCAGGCAGTGTATTTTTTCCACCTCAAGTGCCCCAGCGACACCAGGTAGTGCTCATAGCGTTTTTGATCGTCATATTTTCTGTGTACATTATGCGTGCGACGTCCATGTAGTTATCGGTGAACTATAACGTAAATGAGAGGCAAGACACCGCCTTTTACTAAATCCATCGTGAATTTCGGTAATGGGTGCTGCTAAACTATAACAAGTACTTTGCAGTTTTTCACATCCGTGCGGCGAGACTGCGAATGTGTTCTCAACATACTTGTAAAAAAACTTGACTTCGTGGAATCCACGACCGGGGTGATGTCCTGAAAGACCATAAACCGGCTGCAAACTTGACGACGACAGGATGTGCTTCAGTATAACCACTATCGTGCTGTGAAGGAACTGCGAGATCAGATATAGCAAGAGTTTTTCAAAAACATGAGTGAATAATGATACCTCATCGAGTATCATCGTCTCCAAGGTGCAGGCGCTTAATTCGGCTGTCGCAGTCGGCCATATTCCTTATGTTATGCGCGCTGTGTCCCACATGGGTAGCAAGTACACTGGCAAGACGGTTTACCTGTCACGTACTGTGCATTTCATGACACACACACCCACACACGCACACACACACACACACACACACACACACACACACACAGACATACATACAAATACCGGTGAGCAGCCATTAATTTTCTTATTGACATGGGTGTATCAAAAAGGACATATTTTCCTTTTGAAAAATTTTGAGAAAACTATAAAATTCGCAAGTATAGTACTGTCCTCTCGCATACTTAAAAGTGAAAGAACTATTCCTAGTTTTCAAAACTATCAGTTCCTTCCTCATGGCAGGAACCGAGGGTAAGTCAATTAAGGATGGGACTGAGGGACAGATCACTTAGCCCAGAGGTTAAGAGGAATTCACTCACAAATGTATCCATCGAGTGTACTGCTATTTAACCTTGTGAAGGTAAATACAGGTTAGCCGTTCTATCAATTTCAATTTTATAATAGTTCATCTCACAGTCCTGTCCACAATCAGGATGTCCCAGATAACCCTCAGTTCTCAGTTTCCTCTGAATCAGTGCGTTCACCCTTTTTCGGGTAAAATATATTTTAGATAATTCTTTAAGGACAAGTTGTATGTGAGACCTCACATTGCCAGGAAACTGAAGGAAAAAAATCTCACATCCAGAGTTTCAAAAGGAAGATATCATAAAATTATTACCGCTGAATTGACCCGAGTTCTCTTTGTTTATTTTTTTTTATGTAAAGTTGTTTCACGCATTTCACCCTTTCGAGTACATCATCAATCTTAACGCCACTGGAAAACTGAACAACTGCTAATAAAGAAGCAAATACGCTACCTGATATGTTAATAATATCTTGTTAACATTGTAATGAAGAAAATAAATTTCAATAAGTTTCAACTTATATATAAAAGTGCTTTTTTTCATTTTCACGACGCAAAACGTGGTGCCCAGCTATTTAGAACCAAAATTGTTTGAAAATTATTACGAAAGAATACTACATTTTTCAAATTTTTTCATCGTAATGTTCTTTAAAAACACTTATCACCTTGTGCAAGACACTAAGTATCGTATTACAGTGCTACTGTCAAAGAAAAAGGCAGGGCTGTAAGGGAATGACGTGTGTCTGCCACAGGGAACTGTTTCGTATTAATCACTGAATTGCAGTAGAACAATTTAAAAGTCGCCGTCGCCAGATTTTATGGTACGCTTCAGCAATATGCATATAAAATAATTGAATGCAACACGAAGAACAGCAACGAGTTAGCTGTTCACGTCGTGCAGTAAGGCCAGTATCACTGAACAGCTGTATAAGATAGTACTGTTCACATACAGATCTCAAACTGCAGCTATATCATGGGGCGAGTGGACGATTACGGGATCGTCACCTTTGAATAACACAAGCTATCTCTAAAACTGGTGACAATCACCATGTTGCCACAGAGTTTTCATTTCATTTTTCTCTGTAGAACACCCCTTTCATACACTGTGTTTTCGATGTACATAAAAAACTTGGTAATGACAAATTAAGCCGGCGTCTTTTCGTCTGAAAACATCAGCAATCGATCAGATTCATTTCTTTAAAGTAAATTTATCATCAAATCCAAATCAGACATATACCGTCTTGAAATTCATACTACATAAAATTTTAATAATTCTACTGGTTCAATAGGAATTCGTACGACATCCTAAAAATTACAGTGAATGCGGAGAAATAAGCTTCTGTATGCCAAGAGGAACACAGCTGAATTTTTCACGCTGGAGGTTCTGTGATTTACACACTGCACTGTGTATTATACGAGCGGTGTATTGGGTGTATTTGCTAGCGACAACATGCTGCACGGAATCCTGTGGTTGTCGAGTGACGGATTGGAATTGCTTATTGAAGGCACACAGGAGCGTGGTCGCGTGCTTTGTTAGCAGCGTATTTCTTCTTGTTAACTATATATGATTAGCCGACTTCATCCTAAAGTCTTTTGTTTAAACCACGCCGTGAGAGTGACTGCTTAGAACTCATCGTGTTATTTTTTCTTTGAGAATAATCAATAGTTTGTGTAATTGTATAAAAATTTTTAAGACATATGCATAGGCAGTTTGGTAGAAATTTTGTGGCTTGTTGTTGTAGCTATCTGATGATGGTAGTAGCAGCAGACCATTACATAGTTGTGTGTCATGATTCTAGTTAACTTTCATAGCTGTTTTATCATTTTATGTTTTAATGCGGAAATTGTCTCAGATATGATGTCCGGCTATGGCTGAGGACCCGGCACTGTGAACTGTTAATACTCTGGCCTGGTTATGTGTATTAAGACAAAGATAGTATTTTAGTCTTTTATTTAATGGTAGACATTTGTCTATTGGTTGTGCGGAAATCTACTTAAGGTCCTTCACAGGCTAGAGCAATATTTTACTTTGGTGAAAGTGTGTTTCTATTCTGTTGTCATTAGTTAAAATAATAGATGAGATTCACCTCTGTACAACAACTATCCTGAACCCCACTCCACCCTAAATCCTTCGCTGTGAATCTACTTTGGTAAGTAAGTAGGCACAGTTACAAGTCAAATAAGACATGCCATCCGGAGTGTTAAAAGAATTGTTACACATACTACCTCTAATACCTAAAATATCTTCTCAAGCGACGTAATATAGTCCTACAAAATGCAAGTAATATTGTGGTGTCACCGCCAGACACCACACTTGCCAGGTGGTAGCTTAAATCGGCCGCGGTCCATTTAGTACATATCGGACCCGCGTGTCGCCACTGTGTGATCGCAGACCGAGCGCCACCACAAGGCAGGTCTCGAGATACGGACGAGCACTCGCCCCAGTTGTACGACGACTTTGCTAGCGACTACACGGACGAAGTCTTTCTCTCATTTGCCGAGAGACAGTTAGAATAGCCTTCAGCTAAGTCCGTGGCTACGACCTAGCAAGGCGCCATTAGCGTTACATAGTTTGATAGTTATCGTATGAAATGTCTCATCAAGAACGATGTATACAACAAAGATTAAAAGTTAAGTATTCGAGGAGCTGCAAACTTTTCTTATTAGCATTCACTACTTATCCTGTTCCAGAATTCACGCCCGTCTGCGTTAGATAGCGTGCATTTTGGCCTCCTCTATCTACAAGGTGTTGGCACATTTGCCAACACATCAAATATAGTTTCGGAAACCATTGCGGTTGCAGGGTGTCAGATGATATTTCACAAGTAATGCACGAGTAGCAGCTTTTCATCACTGCTCGGAAATAAATTCGCGGAATGTCGCACGTAACTTTGATACCCCTTCCCATCAACGACTCAAGATAGGGACATAGCGTTTTAAAAATGATGGTAGGCAACGTGACAGGTATTTAGCAGTGTGTACTAAACGCCTAATTTTTTTAGCTGCGAGACCAAATCGATGTAGTTTTGTTAACACTCTTTAATACCTATTTAAAAATGGTTACAGTGGTGGAATACTCGTCAAATTTTTTAAAATGGTTTCACAGGAATAACCAGAAAACTTATTGAAAATGAATGACAAACTGCTGGAACAGTGAACTTCCTCTTCAGTGGCCGCATAAACATCACGGAATGTGTATCAAATTGTGCTGCACAGAAAAAGCTCACCTCAGCCATTTCTGAGGCACGATCTGAGCCTGGCACAGACATGGAGGTGGTAACAAAGGAATCTTATTTGCATGAAATAGCTCAGTGACCACGTTGGTAATGGCTCTGAGCACTATGGGACTTAACATCTGAGGTCATCAGTCCCCTAGAACTTAGAACTACTTAAACCTAACTAACCTAAGGACTTCACACACATCCATGCCCGAGGCAGGATTCGAACCTGCGACCGCAGCGGTCGCGCGGTTCCAGACTGAAGCGCCTAGAACCGCTCGGCCACTCCGACCGGCCCGCGTTGGTAATGCTACTTTATGAGAATCTCGTGAAAACGTCGAATGTAGCAGACGTAGAACAGCATGGAATGAAGAACCTGCACAAAGGAAAGGGCGTGTGAAGAACGAACTATGAGTAACCGTATAAAGGTTCCGGGCGGGAAGATGTGCCGGTCCCTGGCACGAATCCGCCCGGCGGATTAGTGTCGAGGTGCGGTGTGCCTGACAGTCTGTGGATGGTTTTTAAGGCGGTTGTCCATCTGCCTCGGCGAATGCTGGATGGTTCTCCTCAGATACACTATGTCGGCGATTGCTGCGCAAACACTTACTCCACGTACGTGTACACCATAATTACTCTACCACGCAAACATTGGTGTTACACTCGTCTGGCGTGAGACGTTCCCGGTGGGGTCCACTGGGGGCCGAACAGCACAATAACCCGGGTTCGATGTGGGGCAGCGGTGGGGTGAGTGGACTGCTGTAGCCTGTTGTGGGGTTGTATACCACTGAGGGCTACAGCGGGGACGGAGCCCCTCCGTCGTTTCTAGGTCTCCAGTTCCATACAATACAACGCAATACAAGTATATAAAGGGATAGTGCGTGGTGACAGAATCGAGCAAGAGCAAGTGAGTTTAATGTGAGGCAAGTGCCCATCTAGAAGTTTCTCGTTTGTTTTTCCACTCTCGCACTCTGGTCTAGATTCCCCCTGTTTCTTGAGTCCATCAAGAAGGGGATCATGGGTTTTATTCAGGAGACTGAATCAAGACTTTCCGTGAGTGTATCCTGTTATGACAAATTCCCAGAAGTTGGAGGTCTGTATCACCAGCAACGTTTATCTCGCCCCAAGCAGTTCTACAATCGAACAAGGACAGAGTAATGCTGGGTATGCCGCACGTTAACTACAGCAAATGAAGCACGGGACAGGAGAGTGGACCAGGTATGGAGCCCCTGACCCGCCGACATCGCCCGCAGGTAGAAACCGTAGCCGCACCGCCAAGGTGAGTGTGGTTCACCTCAATAGACAAGCGTTTACGCATAAACACCTAGGAAATTCTCACAGAATTTGTCGGAGAGTGCTCCCCCTTGCAACTCGAATAAGGCAAGATGACAGCTACAGGCAGCTCTAGCTGCTCCATTAGCCGCCAGAATTGAGCGACGACGACGTGGAAAGTGATAACGACGGTACACAAAAGAGATGTGCAAAAAATCCACTACCGATGTGGCGATTGCGACGACGAGGTCTGCTAGCAATGAAAACCAGAGGCTAACCAATAGGTCAAATGGAAGAAGCACCGATGTTGACAGATTCATCGCGTCACGAAACCCAGTGCCAGCTGCTAAACTTCGAACTCCATCGCCAGTACTATGCACGGTGTGTACTTTAACCGCCCTGAAAAATAACGAACAAAATTGCTGTGTAGCCCATCGGAGATGCTCTACTCCACTGCCACTTGTGGCGGAGTGCTGTTGTGACTACATAGATGAGAACCACTATGCTCCAGGAAGGGGACTGGCTTCCATACATATGCAACAGTGCCGGAGAGGACTCGAACCAATATCTCGAGGGTTTCAAGTACGACGTCAAAAACGTCTAGCAGTTTTTGGAAGATGTTGGATGTATAGTGAGATCTGTAACTCGCCTCAAGTAGCCGGCGCGGAGGGAGATGCCATAAATCCCTATAACCCTTTCCGATACTGAGCGCAACAAGAAGATATACCAAGGCGCCAAACTAGCTGTGAGATGACTTCCGAGGAACTGCGGGCTAATCGAAGACATCTTCATCGCTTATACTGCCGAGGTCTGTGCCTTGTTGCTCTGTGGTAGGCCACTAAAATACGTGAAGTAGACAGAACCTCACCATCCTAACGAGTGCACCATCGACCGCCGGGTACAGAAGGCTGTCTGTCAGCCTTGAGGAGGGATGCTCATTCCACAAAGCAGTTGCGGCCTGCTAGCATAGAAATAGAAGATGAATAGGTAATGCACATCCTGGATTATCTTACACTGCAGCCGTCTAGTCATCAAAAACCGCGTAATCTTCAACTCAGCAGAGGGCGCACTACGAAGACAACAGATCAGACCCCCCCCTCCCCGCAAACGGCTTCACCGAATGAAAGTGCAACGGGTATACATAAAGAATCAAACGGCAATGCAGTCGTTGCAACCAGCCAGAGCAGAAGTGAAATTTACGTTTCTTAACAAACACCATCAGCCGCCCTAAGCAAACTGTACAACGACCTGAAAGTACGGCAGCGCGTCCCACTCAGCATTACAGCTTGCTTCAACCAAGTGACGGCCATCATGGCACAATGCCGGAGACGTTAACCAAGATGACATCCGCAAAAGATTGAATCTGCAGACCAGTCCAGCTACAGAAGGAGTCAGGTGGGAAGCTTCAGACAGCAGTATGGTTTCGTATTATATGGTCTAAGCAGACATCGTATGGAATGTCAATGAAATCCATCTGCAACAAGAAAAATACCACGAGACCTGGTTGATAAATCGTTTCTGTGACGCATCTGACGTAAGGAGTTCATACTACAACTACCAATTACACTTCACAGATCGTCTGGCTGTTGGTGGCGTCTCAGTAGTCTACACACACTCCACATTGAATCACGACCTCTTACACCTACTACAACAGCTGAGGCAATAGCCATAACCATCGACACCAGGCATGGTCTAATATCGTCGACAGCAGGCGAATGACCGACAAAAGCATTTCAGGACACCATTAACAATGAAGTATTGCTGAGACATCTATGCATGCAATTCCTAGCAAGAGACATTAATGCAAAGCATGTTGCTTGGAAGTCAATGACCACCAATCGCAATCGTGGAAGGTTGCTATGCGTCGTTGAGCAAGAGGACGTGTTGGTGCTAGAGTCATCTCGACCACAAACCTATAACTGGAGAGAATTTGGCAGCTGCAATTCAAGTGAAGTGTCTGCCCTTTTAAATCATTGCAGAAGTCCTGGATGTGTTGGCTCCAGATCATTCTCCTGCTATCTTTAATACTTATACAGCTAGCTCATGGACAACCACAAGTGCCTTTAACTCAAAGAGGACGAACTGGGACAGCTACTGAACTCTTCGCTGACCATTACTCTCTGCCAAACTCAGAAGATTAGAACAGAAGAAGCACTTTACCCTCATGCAAAGAGATGCTGTACGCCGCTAGAGGCACCACTCCCCATGAAAAGGGAATACCGCGCCAGCAAACCCGGCGTGTGACTCATGACGTATCATGCCGGCAGATTTGAGTGCGCTTCACCAGCTTTTGGCAGCCAAATCAGAGAAGAACAGGGGTCGACGCGAATGGTAGCTTACATGGAATTCTGCCACGAAAAGCCTGATTCAAAGAATACAGTGTGACATTCGCAAAGAAATTGATGACCAGGTGTTGGACATTAGGGTCGAGGCATTATGTGTGGTACGACCCGAGGTACACCTCCAAATCCCACAACTTCACATCCAGTACTTGGTCGCCAGCGACATCGACGCCAAAGCTGATGCTGTCACAGATGTCGTTGTGGACAACTTCACTCTGCTGAAGATCCCGTGGATACCGCTTAAGTTGCTCTGGTCAGTCAGTGTCTTCCTTAGTTCTTGGGTACCAAAGTGGAAGAAGAACATATTCAACAGATCCTGGCAGATAAGGTCCGCTGCTAACTCGTTCAGCTCAGCCTGAAGAAGTTGAGTGAAGCATACAGTCTTCAATCCACTGCTTAAGCAGGTGCCACCCACAGCCACTAACAACAATACGAGCCTCTTCTACGACATTCTGGAACCTGCCGAATATCCAGCACCAAGGAAGCGTGCAGAGATGGTCGCCGTTCCTAAACCGGGAAATTATTTGCGATCACCACAAAGCTGAAGACACATAATCATTTATACAGCGATGTCGAATGTGTCTGAACGACTTTTTTCGCAGAGCCTGCTGCAGCAAATTGAAGAAGGAGTCATCTTCTCAAACAGCCACTTCGGGTTTAGGAGTCGTCACTCGACCACTCAGTAGGTGCCGCGGCTCTCTAATGAAGCGAAGAAAGCCGCTGATCGCCAAGAGTTCTTCGGTATCATTCTCCTTGATGACTCCAGCGCCTGGTGTGGCATGATGAACCACTGGGGTCACATGTGAGGCTCTTCTGCAGCGACCTTCCACAAAGCAACTTCTACGTCTGTGCTAGGAATAGGATCTCTAAAGGACTCCAGATCCTGGCTGACGAACCTCTAGGATTTGTATTGATCCCAAATCTGTATATCTTGTATTCACTGAACTTGCCACAGACACGAAAAGTTCAGCTGGCATTGTATTCTGACAACACGACTCTGCCACCTACATCACTACCGAATGACTATCGATGTGTAAGCTTGCGGTCAACGTGGCGAAAACGCAAGCAGCCATCGCCACACAGCGGAGAGTTCCTGCAGCCTACCATTCCGCTGCGCCCGAGGTAGTCCAGTTGCATGGAACGCAGCAAATCTCTACTTTCGAGTCACACTGGAGAGGCGCCCACCATGGCGCCAGATCATCGTACTACAGTGCAAACCACTGGGAAGATTGAAGACCTCAGCCGAATACTAACTGATAGGTCAACATGGCCAGCAGCGATCAGCTTGTCATCTATAAAAGCCTCATACGACTGCAGTACGCAGCTATTGTACAGGGTGTTTCAAAAATGACCGGTATATTTGAAACGGCAATAAAAACTAAACGAGCAGCGATAGAAATACACCGTTTGTTGCAATATGCTTGGGACAACAGTACATTTTCAGGCGGACAAACTTTCGAAATTACAGTAGTTACAATTTTCAACAACAGATGGCGCTGCAAGCGATGTGAAAGATATAGAAGACAACGCAGTCTGTGGGTGCGCCATTCTGTACGTCGTCTTTCTTCTGTAAGCGTGTGCTGTTCACAACGTGCAAGTGTGCTGTGGACAACATGGTTTATTCCTTAGAACAGAGGATTTTTCTGGTGTTGGAATTCCACCGCCTAGAACACAGTGTTGTTGCAACAATACGAAGTTTTCAACGGAGGTTTAACGTAACCAAAGGACCGAAAAGCGATACAATAAAGGACCTGTTTTAAAAATTTCAACGGACTGGGAACGTGACGTATGAACGTGCTGGATAGGTAGGGCGACCGCGTACGGCAACCACAGAGGGCAACGCGCAGCTAGTGCAGCAGGTGATCCAACAGCGGCCTCGGGTTTCCGTTCGCCGTGTTGCAGCTGCGGTCCAAATGACGCCAACGTCCACGTATCGTCTCATGCGCCAGAGTTTACACCTCTATCCATACAAAATTCAAACGCGGCAACCCCTCAGCGCCGCTACCATTGCCGCACGAGAGATATTCGCTAACGATATAGTGCACAGGATTGATGACGGCGATATGCATGTGGGCAGCATTTGGTTTACTGACGAAGCTTATTTTTACCTGGACGGCTTCGTCAATAAACAGAACTGGCGCATATGGGGAACCGAAAAGCCCCATGTTGCAGTCCCACCGTCCCTGCATCCTCAAAAAGTACTGGTCTCGGCCGCAATTTCTTCCAAAGGAATCATTGGCCCATTTTTCAGATCCGAAACGATTACTGCATCTCGCTATCTTGACATTCTTCGTGAATTTGTGGCGGTACAATCTGCCTTAGACGACACTGCGAACACCTCGTGGTTTATGCAAGATGGTGCCCGGCCACATCGCACGGCCGACGTCTTTAATTTCCTGAATGAATATTTCGATGATCGTGTCATTGCTTTGGGCTATCCGAAACATACAGGAGGCGGCGTGGATAGGCCTTCCTATTCGCCAGACATGAACCCCTGTGACTTCTTTCTGTGGGGACACGTGAAAGATCAGGTGTACCGCCAGAATCCAGAAACAATTGAACAGCTGAAGCAGTAAATCTCATCTGCATGTGAAGCCATTCCGCCAGACACGTTGTCAAAGGTTTCGGGTAATTTCATTCAGAGACTACGCCATATTGTTGCTACGCATGGTGGATATGTGGAAAATATCGTACAATAGAGTTTCCCAGACCGCAACGCCATCTGTTGTTGACAATTGTAACTACTGTAATTTCGAAAGTTTGTCTGCCTGAAAATGTACTGTTGTCCCAAGCATATTGCAACAAACCGTGTATTTCTATCGCTGCTCGTATAGTTTGTATTGCCGTTTCAAATATACCGGTCATTTTTGAAACACCCTGTATGTGGAGACGTCATTTATATCCATGGCAGCATACTTAAGAGGATTCAGAACAGGGCCCTTTTCGATATTTTTTCACTTTCAGATGGTTGAAATGGCTCTGAGCACTATGGGACTTAACAGCTGTGGTCATCAGTCCCCTAGAACTTAGAACTACTTAAACCTAACTAACCTAAGGACATCACACACAGCCATGCCCGAGGCAGGATTCGAACCTGCGACCGTAGCGGTCACGCGGTTCCAGACTGAAGCGCCTAGAACCGCACGGCCACAACGGCGGGCTTTTTCACTTTCCCTGGGAATATCCGGACCAACAGCTGGGTGTACTCACCGATATTCAAGCACACAGTATAGTCGTTCTATGCCAAGAATGAGGATGCCACCAATGATAACATCCGTACCCTAGGTCGTCGACTCCACTGCCGCAGGGGGAACCGATAACCTGATGTGCTGTGGCACTGAACGTCTACCGCTAGTCAAGATCGTTTCCAATGAGGCAGAAACCCACCTGATAATTATGCATAAGGAAACAGAGTAAACAAAAAGACAGTCAAAAATTACTTCTAGACGTCGACTGCAGGAAAAACACAGTGTTGATACCTCACCAAAACCGGGGACAGTGTACGTCCTAAAAGGAAAAGAGGAATGTATAATGCGCCTATTGATGACAACTCGTTCTGCTGTCGAAATCTCTGATACAGCGATCGTTCTCTTCGTCCTAGGTCTTTTCCTTCGCATTACACGCCGGGAAAGTCTGGAGAACTAGCGTCACATCTGACTGCAATTGCACTGCTCCAAATTGTCATCCTGTTCTTCTGTACTGAATCAGTTGTTTAACAACAACAGCTTCTACTGACTACGGTTTGGTTCTCCTCGTTGTTGTACATATCAGTGTTTGAATTTTAATTGCACTGGATGCAGTGATGTTCCACTCTTTTTTTCTAAAAGTTTTATTTTGTAGTTTCCACATTACACTGCAGCGAGTTTTAAAGTTTCCACATACATTGAAGTGAGTAATTAAATAACTTATTGTAAGTGATATTCAAAACGTTCAAATGTGTGTGAAATCGTATGAGATTTAACTGCTAAGGTCATCAGTCCCTAAGCTTACACACTATTTAACATAAATTATCCTACGGACAAACACACACATCCATGCCCTAGGGAGGACTTGAACCTCCACCGGGACCAACCGCACAGTCCATGACTATAGCGCCCCAGACCGCTCGGCTAATCGCACGCGGCAGTGATATTCAGATTAACTTTGATATATATGGTGAGTTTCTAGCTCTTTGCACAAAACGTCTAGGGGTAACAGATCACGTCACAGATAACAACTTTGCTAGAGACGAAACATTAACTGAAGCTTTCCCTCTGAGGCTGTAAGGTTATGACTGGGTTGAGAGCGTTAAGGTACCGGTACCCGTCAAATAACATTTTATTTAATATTAACGAAAGGAAAAGTTTTACTTCCCCTTTTGTGTTAGCGACTTAAAAACAACACACCACCTGCAAAATAACATGTTAAGAATTCCACTAGGCTCAGTTAATCAGACTTCAGAGACTAACCAGAGACCAATCCAATCACAAAGAAAAGGAAGAAAAGATTAAGTATTCTCATACAAGTATCATGTATGTCCTATTCTTCACATCCACAGAAAAGAAATAGAAGCACAGTTTAAACACGCACTGGAGGCATCGATGTAAATCTGAGACACCACAAAGAAACAAAGGTGTATATATCTTCGCCTTTCACTTCTTACAGGGAACCTAATTAGGTATTCACTAAAAGGTGTTTCGTCCAAAATTTTACAATATGTGATTTAAACACACTTACAATTTCCGTCGACCCATGCAGCTATTCGCGCCTCCAGCTATGAACCTAGTGTTTCGAATCCCGGAGGCCGGAACAGAGGGTCCGTACCTTCCCTAGCCCCATCAATGCATAGTAACCAAATAAATTCAAACTATTCGGGGAGCTTACATAAGATCCAACTTAAAACAGAGACGGCGCTTATAGAATTACCAATTGCCGGCCACTTCTGAGACTTCACAGTTGTTAATAGCTTCGCTTTTAGTGACACTGAAAAGTGCCTCAAGAGCATACTTTGACAAGAATTGATTAAACAACAACACTACGTGGAACAAGAGAAATAGTACTGCCAAGACAGCCAGACAAGTTAATGATACATTAAAAAAAAAAAAGTACCCAAATCCGTCAGAAGAAATCATCACCACAATGCAGATCCCAGTATAGCGTCAAACAGAATGAATGTACTCAGATTATTATAACACACTGAGGTGATAAAAGTCATGGTGTAGTGTAGTGATATGATGCTCACATACGGAAGGCGGTAGTGAAATGGCAGAGTTACCATTTCTACTCACAAGGGAACCTCACCATCGCACCCCCCTCACATTTAGTTATAAGTTGGCACTGTGGATTGGCCTTGAAAAACTGAACACAGATCAATCGAGAAAAAAGGAAGAAGTTTTGTGGAACTACGAAAAAAATAAGCAAAATATACAAACTGAGTAGTTCATGCGCAAGATAGGCAACATCAAGGAAATAATCATACAAATGTTAGACAATCGTTCGATCCCTTAAGGAACTTTCTGATTCCTTACAAAAAATGGTTAAAATGGCTCTGAGCACTATGGGACTTAACTGCTGAGGTCATCAGTCCCCTATAACTTAGAACTACTTAAACCTAACTAACCTAAGGACATTTCACACATCCATGCCCGAGGCCGGATTCGAACCTGCGACCGTGGTGGTCGCGCAGCTACAGACTGTAGCGCCTAGAACCGCTCGGCCACTCCGGCCGGCCGATTCCTTACAGTTCGGAAAATATTCATTGACCTTGTTATTGAAGTCGAGAGCTATATTTGCTGGATTCATATTGCCCACGGAATACATCTCAAGTTGGCACTGTGGATTGGCCTTGAAAAACTGAACACAGATCAATCGAGAAAAAAGGAAGAAGTTTTGTGGAACTACGAAAAAAATAAGCAAAATATACAAACTGAGTAGTTCATGCGCAAGATAGGCAACATCAAGGAAATAATCATACAAATGTTAGACAATCGTGGCAGTTCAATAAGTAATGCAACACATTTTTTTTCTCGTCCAATTTTGGTTGAAAAAACCGGAAATTTCTTGTGGAATATTTTCAAACATTCCCGCTTCGTCTCGTATAGTTTCATTGACTTCCGACAGGTGGCAGCGCTGTACGGAGCTGTTAAAATGGCGTCTGTAACGGATGTGCGTTGCAAACAACAGGCAGTGATCGAGTTTCTTTTGGCGGAAAACCAGGGCATCTCAGATATTCATAGGCGCTTGCAGAATGTCTACGGTGATCTGGCAGTGGACAAAAGCACGGTGAGTCGTTGGGCAAAGCGTGTGTCATCATCGCCGCAAGGTCAAGCAAGACTGTCTGATCTCCCGCGTGCGAGCCGGCCGTGCACAGCTGTGACTCCTGCAATCGCGGACACACTCGTTCGAGGTGATCGACGGATCACCATCAAACAACTCAGTGCTCAACTTGACATCTCTGCTGGTAGTGCTGTCACAATTGTTCACCAGTTGGGATATTCAAAGGTTTGTTCCCGCTGGGTCCCTCGTTGTCTAACTGAACACCATAAAGAGCAAAGGAGAGTCATCTGTGTGGAATTGCTTGCTCGTCATGTGGCTGAGGGTGACAATTTCTTGTCAAAGATTGTTACAGGCGATGAAACATGGGTTCATCACTTCGAACCTGAAACAAAACGGCAATCAATGGAGTGCCGCCACACCCACTCCCCTACCAAGAAAAAGTTTAAAGCCATACCCTCAGCCAGTAAAGTCATGGTTACAGTCTTCTGGGACGCTGAAGGGGTTATTCTGTTCGATGTCCTTCCCCATGGTCAAACGATCAACTCTGAAGTGTATTGTGCTACTGTTCAGAAATTGAAGAAATGACTTCAGGGTGTTCGTAGGCACAAAAATCTGAACGAACTTCTCCTTCTTCATGACAACGCAAGACCTCACACAAGTCTTCGCACCCGAGAGGAGCTCACAAAACTTCAGTGGACTGTTCTTCCTCATGCACCCTACAGCCCCGATCTCGCACCGTCGGATTTCCATATGTTTGGCCCAATGAAGGACGCAATCCGTGGGAGGCACTACGCGGATGATGAAGAAGTTATTGATGCAGTACGACGTTGGCTCCGACATCGACCAGTGGAATGGTACCGTGCAGGCATACAGGCCCTCATTTCAAGGGGGCGTAAGGCCGTAGCATTGAATGGAGATTACGTTGAAAATTAGTGTTGTGTAGCTAAAAGATTGGGGAATAACCTGGTGTATTTCAATGCTGAATAAAACAACCCCTGTTTCAGAAAAAAAATGTGTTGCATTACTTATTGAACTGCCCTCGTATACAAACTGAGTAGTTCATGCGCAAGATAGGCAACATCAAGGAAATAATCATACAAATGTTAGACAATCGTTCGATCCCTTAAGGAACTTTCTGATTCCTTACAAAAAATGGTTAAAATGGCTCTGAGCACTATGGGACTTAACTGCTGAGGTCATCAGTCCCCTATAACTTAGAACTACTTAAACCTAACTAACCTAAGGACATTTCACACTTCCATGCCCGAGGCCGGATTCGAACCTGCGACCGTGGTGGTCGCGCAGCTACAGACTGTAGCGCCTAGAACCGCTCGGCCACTCCGGCCGGCCGATTCCTTACAGTTCGGAAAATATTCATTGACCTTGTTATTGAAGTCGAGAGCTATATTTGCTGGATTCATATTGCCCACGGAATACATCTCACATATTAAATGCACTCTCGTCCAAAGTAGCGAACAGTCAACTGCCAGTCATGGAGCCTCGTTAGCAGGAATACTCCCTCTTCCGTGGGCTGTAATCGACTGACGTCGTGTGTTTCGATGTTTGTTTAGGTGTAGCGTCCCCATACGACTTCGCAGTTACCTCGCATCGGACGGACGGACGGACAGATAATAATTGTCTGAAAATAAAAAATTAAACTTTTCACTCAGACTTGAACCAATGACATCTCGTTCCTCAAATGCTCACGCTAACCACGAGACCACGGCCCTCTTGAGTTCACGCTCTCCTTGATGTTGCTTATCTTGCACATGGACTACTCAGATTGTATATTTTGCTTATTTTTTTCATAGTTCCACACAACTTCTTCCTGTTTTCTCGATTGATCTGTGTTCAGTTTTTCAAGGCCTATCAACTGTGCCAACTTATAGCTAAATCTGAGGGGGGTGCGATGGGGAGGTTCCCTTGGTGATTTATGTGGAAAGGTTTCCGACGAGGCTATGGCCCCGCGAATTGAATCAACGGACTTTGAACGCATGGGACATACCATTTGGATAATCGTTAGGGAATTCAGTATTCCGAAGATACATAGTGTCAAGAATGTCCCGAGATGTTTAGGACGCGTTGTAGGGATAGAGCATAGAGCGACATTATACTGAGTGAACTATCCGAAAATTACCTCGAGCAATTAAACAGAGAACCGACTCGTGGAGATAACATCTTGGACCTACTGATAACAAACAGACCCGAGCTTTTCGACTCTGTTAGTGCAGAACAGGGAATCAGTGATCATATGGCCGTTGCAGCATCCCTGAATATGGAAGTTAATAGGAATATAAAAAAAAGGGAGGAAGGTTTATCTGTTTAGCAAGAGTAATAGAAGGCAGATTTCAGCCTATCTAACAGATCAAAACAAAAATTTCTGTTCCGACACTGATAATGTTGAGTGTTTATGGAAAAAGTTCAAGGCAATCGTAAAATGCGTTTTAGACAGGTACGTGCCGAGTAAAACTGTGAGGGACGGGAAAAACCCACCGTGGTACAACAACAAAGTTAGGAAACTACTGCGAAAGTAAAGAGAGCTTCACTCCAAGTTTAAACGCAGCCAAAACCTCTCAGACAAACAGAAGCTAAACGATGTAAAAGTTAGCGTAAGGAGGGCTATGCGTGAAGCGTTCAGTGAATTCGAAAGCAAAATTCTATGTACCGACTTGACAGAAATCCTAGGAAGTTCTGGTCTTACGTTAAATCAGTAAGTGGCTCGAAACAGCAAGAGTAATAGAAGGCAGATTTCAGCCTATCTAACAGATCAAAACAAAAATTTCTGTTCCGACACTGCTAATGTTGAGTGTTTATGGAAAAAGTTCAAGGCAATCGTAAAATGCGTTTTAGACAGGTACGTGCCGAGTAAAACTGTGAGGGACGGGAAAAACCCACCGTGGTACAACAACAAAGTTAGGAAACTACTGCGAAAGTAAAGAGAGCTTCACTCCAAGTTTAAACGCAGCCAAAACCTCTCAGACAAACAGAAGCTAAACGATGTAAAAGTTAGCGTAAGGAGGGCTATGCGTGAAGCGTTCTGTGAATTCGAAAGCAAAATTCTATGTACCGACTTGACAGAAAATCCTAGGAAGTTCTGGTCTTACGTTAAATCAGTAAGTGGCTCGAAACAGCATATCCAGACACTCCGGCATGATGATGGCATTGAAACAGAGGATGACACGCGTAAAGCAGAAATACTAAACACCTTCTTCCAAAGCTGTTTCACAGAGGGAGACCGCACAGCAGTTCCTTCTCTAAATCCTCGCATAAACGAAAAAATGGCTGACATCTAAATAAGTGTCCGAGGAATAGAAAAGCAACTGGAATCACTCAACAGAGGAAAGTCCACTGGACCTGACGGGATACCAATTCGATTCTACACAGAGTACGCGAAAGAACTTGCCCCCCTTCTAACAGCCGTGTACCGCAAGTCTCTAGAGGAACGGAAGGTTGGAAATGATTGGAAAACAGCACAGGTAGTCCCAGTCTTCAAGAAGGGTCGTCGAGCAGATGCGCAAAACTACAGACCTATATCTCTGACGTCGATCTGTTGTAGCATTTTGGAACATGTTTTTTGCTCGAGTATCATGTCGTTTTTGGAAACCGAGAATCTACTTTGAACGAATCAACATGGATTCCGGAAACACCGATCGTGTGTGACCCAACTCGCTTTATTTGTTCATGAGACCAAGAAAATATTAGATACAGGCTCCCAGGTAGATGCTATTTTCCTTGACTTCCGGAAGGCATTCGATACAGCTCCGCACTGTCGCCTGATAAACAAAGTAAGAGCCTACGGAATATCAGACCAGCTGTGTGGCTGGATTGAAGAGTTTTTAGCAAACAGAACACAGCATGTTGTTATCAACGGAGAGACGTCTACAGACGTTAAAGTAACCTCTGGCGAGTCACAGGGGAATGTTATTGGACCATTGCTTTTCACAATATATATAAATGACCTAGTAGATAGTGTCGGAAGTTCCATGCGGCTTTTCGCGGATGATGCTGTAGTATACAGAGCAGTTGCATCATTAGAAAATTGTAGCGAAATGCAGGAAGATATGTAGCGGATAGGCACTTGGTGCAGCGAGTGGCAACTGACCCTTAACATAGACAAATGAAATGTATTGCGAATACATAGAAAGAAGGATCCTTTATTGCATAATTATATGATAGCGGAACAAACACTGGTAGCAGTTACTTCTGTAAAATATCTGGGAGAATGCGTGCGGAACGATTTGAAGTAGAATGATCATATAAAGTTCATTGTTGGTAAGGCGGGTACCAGGTTGAGATTCTTTGAGAGAGTCCTTAGAAAATGTAGTCCATCAACAAAGGAGATGGCTTACAAAACACACGTTCGACCTATACCTGAGTATTGCTCATCAGTGTGGGATCCGTACCAGATCGGGTTGACGGAGGAGATAGAGAAGATCCAAAGAAGAGCGACGCGTTTCGTCACAGGGTTATTTGGTAACCGTGATAGCGTTACGGAGATGTTTAGCAAACTCAAGTGGCAGACTCTGCAAGAGAGGCGCTCTGCATCGCGGTGTAGCTTGCTCGCCGGGTATCAAGAGGGTGCGTTTCTGGATGAGGTATTGAATATATTGCTTCCTGCTACTTATACCTCCCGAGGAGATCACGAATGTAAAATTAGAGAGATTCGAGCGCGTACGGTGGCTTTCAGTTAGTCGTTCTTCTCGCGAACCATACGCGACTGGAACAGAAAAGGGAGGTAATGACAGTGGCACGTAAAGTGCCCTCCGCCACACACCGTTGGGTGGCTTGCGGAGTATAAATGCAGATGTAGATGTAGAACAGCAATTTTCACGCATTACCTCACACCACGGCAACACAGTGGCCTTAGGCCTTCGCTTAACGATCGTCCCAAGAACATGTGTAAGCAATCAACCTGCTATCTGTTGATATCCTAACAGAAATTGAAGAAGAATAGTAGACATGAATGTAGTGAGTACAAAATACGAATTGAGTGTAAATCGAATAAAGATGAGAGTAATGAGATTGGTGTTTCCATTGGCATCAAAATCGTTGGCAACAAATTAGTCAAAGTTAAGGAATTCTGCTGTCTTGAAATCCAAATAAAGTATAACGGATGAAGCAAGAAGGACATAAAAAGCAGAGCAGCACAGGCAAAGAAGGTATTTCTGGCTAAAAGAACTCTACTAGCTTAGACCTCAACCTGGAGAAGAAAATGGTTCAAATGGCTCTGAGCACTATGGGATTCAACTGCTGTGGTCATAAGTCCCCTAGAACTTAGAACTACTTAAACCTAACTAACCTAAGGACAGCACACAACACCCAGCCATCACGAGGTAGAGAAAATCCCTGACCCCGCCGGGAATCGAACCCGGGAACCCGGGCGTGGGAAGCGAGAACGCTACCGCACGACCACGAGATGCGGGCGGGAGAAGAAATTAATGAGAATTTACATCTGAAGCGCTGCATTTATGGCAATGAATCATGGTCTATGGGAGATCCAGAAAAGAAGAGGGGAGAAAATTAAGTGGACATGTAAGAGTTGATAAGGTTCTTCGGAGAATATATGATAAAAAGGGACTGGATGATAAGACATGTTATTAGAAAATAATTTCCATTGTACTAGCGGGAACTGCAGAGAGTAAAAGCTGGAGGGGAGCAAAAGCTGGATGGGAGCATAGAGGTTTTCCTGGTCTCTGAGTATGCTATGTTGCATTATTACTGCTGTGTGTTAAATATTTTACGGAATATTGATGTTTGTGTTAGTATGTAAAATAATGAGCTCCTGTACACTAATTGGTGTAATTTTACCGTTGGACACGAGTATTGTTTATCGATGCATGATTAATGAATTTTATTTACATTTTATAGTGTTACCGAGCACAGTACGCTGTACAATGGCACTCGTATCGAGAAGTGCCACACATTTCGAATGCTCTGTTGCAGTTTCTTCGGAATAGGCACGTTACGTAATATAGCAGACCGTATAAATTACAGTGTGTAAACTGAATTAAGATTGCAGTCTTTGTTATGTAAAATCGGTGACTCATCACACAACCACGGGAATCACTTGCACGTAGTTTACTTTCAAATGAAAAAATTTTATGTCCGAAGAAATGTATGCTTGCAAACGAACAATTTTTGGTCATCATTGTTGCATTTGAAATACCAGCCTTATTTAAAGGATGTCTGAACACTACAGCGATAAGGGTCATTTGTATTTGGCAGAAAGTCTTTCGTATTAATGAAGTTTGGGTGTAACTCGGAACACCAGCGGTACAGTATGTTACAAAGGGCTAGTAACTTTAAGCGGTTGTAGAAACAAAGTTTACTCAAAAGACAGTAAACAAATCACATCAGTAAATGGTGCTGGATGAGTTGGCATTGTTAGGTACAGATCGTTCTCAATAGAGTGAATTAGAAAGAGCACCACCATGAGA
Source organism: Schistocerca americana (assembly GCF_021461395.2). NCBI lineage: Eukaryota > Metazoa > Arthropoda > Insecta > Orthoptera > Acrididae > Schistocerca > Schistocerca americana. Next base: position 674,988,624 of record NC_060122.1, read on the forward strand.
AAATTATTATTCTATTTATAGAAATAATAACAATGTCAACCACTACTGTACAGCATGGTTTTACTAGCTCATAAACTAACAATCGTGAATATGTCAATACGTTACGGAAATGTTAAAACATGTCAGAGCACAGGAACACCTTATAGTGCCAGATAACTGGATAACAGTAAAAGGTAGAACAATGCCGGTAGAAAGAGGAATGGGCATTGTCAGGGACGAAACACGTGGAGTGAGAGAAACTTCTAGCGTTCTATTACAGGCTTCAGATCGCTGCTGCTCCTCTTCCAAAGTAGCAAAATATAAATTCATACTTAGAAAAGATCGAGGGAAATGAGAGGATATCAGTTTCATTACTTCCTGTGCATCCAAAAATTTAGGAAGCATTCAGTGGATTGGAAAGTATACTCGGGAGCAGATATGGATAGAGGTCGCAACAGAGCAATTATGTACTGTCGGTTGAATATAAAAAAACAACAAAATGGTGGCACTTGAGTGTTTGAGCAGTTAAAAAATTTAGAAACAGTGAGAAGAAACTGATATAATCCAAGGTAATGTGTTGGAGTTAGGACAAATATTGAAGTTTTCGAAAAGAGTGAGAAATATTATGAAAAATATAATGGTGCTTGGAGAGGTGATTGTAGATTCATCAAAGCAAGGATATGTAAAAAAAATTACACTGCTTGCGTATCAAAGAATATAATTTGAGACCAGGTAGGGTAAGAAAGGAAGCCAGTCGCATACATTTAGAGATGATATTAACAGAAAGTACAAAATTAATGTAAATGAGAATTACATATACGAAAGTCAAAAAGTTAAGGAGAGAGATAATATTATCTTCTCTTTGATCAGTAAATGTACTACATATCTGGCCTAAAATGAATGTTGTCTTATTACTCGCCCAGTGCATGTTCCATACTAGAAATTTACGCGATATAATGCATTTTGTTACAATATTAACATTTGTTTTATGTGAACCTGTGAAGTGTTCCAGTGAATATTAAGTGGTATGTTTCTGCTTGACTTTGTATTGCTGCATTATCATTGATCATTATTTAATCACTGTGAATTACACATCACGCCGTTCCAGACTATTTCCCAATATTCGCTTTGGTTAACGTTAGTACGTAACCTTTACCTCCCAAATGTATTACTAATTACATGATAGTCTCGCTGGCTAGGTGCAGCATTAAAGAAATACGTAATATTTACATCGTATACGGTAACTCGTGTTACCACGTTCGCAAGTACATTAACCATTTAAATAGAAATTCCCATGATCCTTGTTACTCACACGAGACATAGCCTTTATTACAAAAAAAGGCTATTTTATAATAGGATATCAAAACTAAAAAATTCTGTGCGAATTAGCATTATCCATGTCGTAAATCAAGACCCCGTTGGTGTTTGCCAGAGTAATAGCTATTTTTTATTTGACATATTTATGACAGTAAGATCGTAAACCCTATTATCAGTAACGAATAAAAATTATTTATGCAAGTAAATACTATTCAAAAAACCATGTACAAAATGGCACATCTTCTGAGACCTACGCAGACTACAGAGTTGCTCTGAAATTGTTGATAATATAACCAGAGAACGAATGTATATGCCCTAGCAAAATGTCATTTTCTTTACATAAAAATTAGAGACATGATTTCAGAAACACGGTTTCTATGAGAAGGTATAAAGGATTTTACTTTTATCGGGAGGATTAGGAGGAAATTAATGTCCCGTGGAAAACAAGTCATTGTATCACAAGCTCAGATTAGGTTAGGAAATCGGGCGGGCCCTTTCAAAGGAACCATCTCGGCATTTGCCTGAAGCGATTTAGGGAAATCACGGAAGACCTAAATCAGGTATTTGGACCGTCGTCCTGTCGAATGTGAGTCCAGTGTGAAAACCACTGCGCCATTTCGCTCGACGATTTAACTTCTATGATTCTATAAACAGCGCTAGTGGGGTGCAAATTACAGTATGAGATATTCCCCATGTTTGCACCTCAAGATCATGGAACAGTAAAGAAATCAGTACATGTTGCTGTATATATGGTATGGAAAGAGACAGCGCATATAAAAGATAACGGCTATGATAATTTTTATTGTTTATATCTCTTAATACTGGACGTCGCTGATTTCAGTTACCAACAAACTGAGAGCTTCATAAATATTTGTAAACAGGCTGCAGCTACCTAACATGGCACTTCAAAACCAGCGACATTTTATTTTCTCACAGCGCAGAGACATGAAATAGGTGAACACACCGTTCTTGTGAAGGACGACTTTAGTATTGCAGCCGCGCTACATTCACGTAATACATTCACCTGTCGTTATGTGGACAAATAAGCTTAGAGCAGCAACAAATAAAACGTTGTACGCACGTGTGTCAACACTCTGAATCGCACTCATCGTCCGTGGTGCTTCCGCAAACAGGACATGCCCGCAATATAAACATCATTGTGGGCTTAAACACGGGGAACTGTTCGCCTGTTTTCTGGAAGCGCGTTCGCTGTAGCGTCTGCTTTTAACGAGGTGAAAGAAAAAGAGCCAGAATTCGTAGTACGTTATCCATGCAGTTTGTGTAAGATTCACTGCTGCCTACGCTGTAATCATGGCTTCCATTGTGAAGACTTTGAGATGCGGAGGCACTGAACCTATGACCAAACAGAAATTCTCTCATGCCGGTTAAGATATATTGCGCTTGACGGAATATTCAGTTTCAAGAAACCTAAAGATTTTGTTGTCCGTTATCTTCTTAAACATGAAAAATTGGTAATAAATGATATACTGGAGCAAAGAACGAAGATTCCGTATATTGTATATTACTCAATTTCGAAAACTTTTTGTAACTCGTCATTTTGAACATCACGTGGTTATTAATGTCACGCTAACAATTCCTTTGCATAATCAACTTATACCTAACAAACGAGGCCTAGAGAAGTATAAGGATTTCTTTGTACCTTTAAGTGAATCTCTGAACAATTTTATGGACTAATCGTGAGGAAGCAGGATCTGTTTATCAACAAAACTCATATGTAGCATCTGAAGTTTGGGGAGGCGACTGTTCATCTATGTTACTTGCGTATCCTTTGCGCATTTCTGCTGTGATCATGGATTTTATTGCTAACAAACGGCTGTTGTGTGTTTCCATGAACAGAAATATGGAAACATGTATATCAGTATTATCCATGACTCAATGTGATTCTGGTTTATTTATCATTCGCATATCGTTCACTTTATATTGTTCTATGGGATGCAGATCTTCAAAATAGTTTCATTATCAAACGTATTTTCACGAATTTATTTTAGTTATTGTGTTCCTAAATTTCTTTATTCCCAGTCGGGATAGAATCTGTACATATCGCAACCATTCACTAGAAAGTACACGAACTAATACTTTTCTAACAGTCTATTTTTTTGCCGACAGACGTTCTAGTGTCAGTATTACAAGTCAGAGGAAAACATTCCTCTTGTCCCACATGACTGCTGTAACGTATCACACGTGGCTACATACGGAACAATTAGAGCACAAATGGAGGGAGACTTTGGCGCAATCAGGAATGTTACGTAGCGTTGGTTCTAATGCTGTAAAGAAACTCAGTTGTTCTTCCACAAGAATGTGTCGTTGCGTTTCGTTGTTTGAAGTTCAGTTACTTCACATACATAAATTTCAAGATTTCCATATAGCATTTCGCTTCTAAAAAATTATGTAGCTTGACCGCTCCGAATTGGGTGATGCCATTCTTATCTGGTACTGGTCTCAAACTTATCTGCGTCATTTCACGAATCGAAAAATGCCAACAAGTTCAGGTTGGCTTGCAATGTATTTCTGAGAAATTACTTACATGTTCTTTTCTTTCGTATCTCTAGGCCACATTACGTCAGGTTATGATGTATCCATGGGCTACAATCGCATACATCATACACTTGCTTTGGTACGATCTGTCACACGTAAATCTAAAATTCTTTCAGTGGACTTAGTATTGGTTCGTATTGGGATGCGGGTTCGACTCCTGGCCTGGTCGGAGGCTTTATGCAGCCATGAGCAGGGTGTGGTGTTGTCCTCCTGCCGCCGGATTTTATGACGGGTTTTATTATTTCCGTTCCAATGCCGGAGGGGCGTCGCAATGTCAATAAATTTCGGCCTCTCACAATGATAAATAGCGACTAAAAAATCTTTATACGGCTACTAGCGTCTCGTCTTAAACTGGTGATATAGAGAACTATCTCCAACGGGAAGGCTTGCCTAAGGATGTAATACAACATCCACGCGGCTTTAAGCGAATATCGTGATGTTATAGCCCCAGCGGAAACGTGTCGACTGCGCGCAGCTCTAACTTCGGTGGACTTAGATCATGCCTTCTACAGGGTGAACCATGATATTTTATTGTCAGTTATGAGCAGAATGGCGGTTCCAGTCAGCTCCGTATTTACGAGACTTGATCCGAGAGTCTACCTCGAAGGCAAACGGCCGGGAAGCGGGCTCAGTTCACATGTACAGACCGGTTCATCAACGTTGCCCGCTTTCAGTGGTACTTTGGGAAAGCACTCGAGCCGATGACGCATATTATACGACGCCCTCTCACTGAAATAGCGCTACATAAGATCTCATTCATTCTATGTGCCTATGCGGACGACCTGATACTCCGTCCGTCCAGGACATCAAGTGCGTCAGGCTATAGGGCATTTGAACACTTGCGGGATGGCGGCAGAATAGTGTCGTTATCATGACAAACTGTTGAATAGTAAACATTGGACGAGGTCTGCAAGACTTTTCAGTTCCGTATCAGACTGTGGAAACTGCGATGCTCATGGATCATATTTACTCGTTCTTTGAGGCTGTCACCAGCGACGAGTTGTTGATGACTACTTCAGAACGTCAGATTGTCTATAAGCAACAGTTCGTCCCATGAGACAGCCCACGACAGGAAATCGATCGCTGCTTGATGGGTTACCAAGGCCGCAACGTCATGGAAATCAAACGTCCAACGAGAGCTTGGCAGCATATCTGTCGTGCAGTGCATAAGCCAGTACAGTCAACGGCATCACAGTCGACATGGTAGATCCTCATCAACCGTAAAATTGTCACACGGAACCGATTATATGCCATTTGTATGGTTGTTGGACACGGAAGAACATGGCTTAGTGTGTGGTGCTGTGAGGGATATTTGGATGATGAAGTGTCGAATATTGGTCTTGCATCGGCACCCCAACCATGCAGAGATAACGTCGCTTGCACTTTTCTTACCGGGCACGACGTTCATTCTCAAACATAAGAGCATAAGACGTATGCGGTTAACTGGAAGGCTGGACAGACACGTAACACACATTTTCACACTATATATTGTGTGCGATGCATTATTGGATAATTGGATATACATTTTTTTTTTTTTTTTTTTTGTCATCTGTCGACTGACTGGTTTGATGAGGCCCGCCACGAATTCCTTTCCTGTGCTAACCTCATCATCTCAGAGTAGCACATGCAACCTACGTCCTCAATTATTTGCTTGACGTATTCCAATCTCTGTCTTCCTCTACAGTTTTTGCCCTCTACAGCTCCCTCTAGTACCATGGAAGTCATTCCCTCATGTCTTAGCAGATGTCCTATCATCCTGTCCCTTCTCCTTACAAGTGCTTTCCACATATTCCTTTCCTCTCCGATTCTGCGTAGAACCTCCTCATTCCTTACGTTATCAGTCCACCTAATTTTCAACATTCGTCTATAGCACCACATCTCAAATGCTTCGATTCTCTTCTGTTCCGGGTTTCCCACAGTCCATGTTTCACTACCATACAATGCTGTACTCCAGACGTACATCCTCAGAAATTTCTTCCTCAAATTAAGGCCGGTATTTGATATTAGTAGATTTCTCTTGGCCAGAAATGCCTTCTTTGCCACAGCGAGTCTTCTTTTGATGTCCTCCTTGCTCCGTCCATCAATGGTTATTTTACTGCCTATGTAGCAGAATTCCTTAACTTCATTGACTTCGTGACCATCAATCCTGATGTTAAGTTTCTCGCTGTTCTCATTTCTACTACTTCTCATTACCTTCGTCTTTCTCCGATTTACTCTCAAACCATACTGTGTACTCATTAGGCTGTTCATTCCGTTCAGCAGATCATTTAATTCTTCTTCACTTTCACTCAGGATATCAATGTCATCAGCGAATCATATCATTGATATCCTTTTACCTTCTATTTTAATTCCACTCCTGAGCCTTCCTTTTATTTCCATCATTGCTTCCTCGATGCACAGATTGAAGAGTAGGGGCGAAAGGCTACAGCCTTGTCTTACACCCTTCTTAATACGAGCACTTCGTTCTTGATCGTCCACTCTTATTATTCGCTCTTGGATGTTGTACATATTGTATATGACCCGTCTCTCCCTATAGCTTACCCCTACTTTTTTAGAATCTCGAACAGCTTGCACCATTTTATATTGTCGAACGCTTTTTCCAGGTCGACAAATCCTATGAAAGTGTCTTGATTTTTCTTTAGCCTTGCTTCCATTATTAGCCGTAACGTCAGAATTGCCTCTCTCGTCCCTTTACTTTTCCAATAGCCAAACTGATCGTCACCTAGCGCATTCTCAATTTTCTTTTCTATTCTTCTGTATATTATTCTTGTAAGCAGCTTCGATGCATGAGCTGTTAAGCTGATTGTGCGATAATTCTCGCACTTGCCAGCTCTTGCCGTCTTCGGAATTGTGTGGATGATGCTTTTCCGAAAGTCAGATGGTATGTCGCCAGACTCATATTCTACACACCAACGTGAATTGTCGTTTTGTTGCCACTTCCCCCAATGATTTTAGAAATTCTGATGGAATGTTATCTATCCCTTCTGCCTTATTTGACCGTAAGTCCTCCAAAGCTCTCTTAAATTCCGATTCTAATACTGGATCCCCTATCTCTTCTAAATCGACTCCTGTTTCTTCTTATATCACATCAGACAAATCTTCACCCTCATAGAAGCTTTCAATGTATTCTTTCCACCTATCTGCTCTCTCCTCTGCATTTAACAGTGTAATTCCCGTTGCACTTTTAATGTTACCACCGTTGCTTTTAATGTCACCAAAGGTTGTTTTGACTTTCCTGTATGCTGAGTCTGTCCTTCCGACAATCATATCTTTTTCGATGTCTTCACATTTTTCCAGCAGCCATTTCGTCTTAGCTTCCCTGCACTTCCTATTTATTTCATTCATCAGCGACTTGTATTTCTGTATTCCTGATTTTCCCGGAACATGTTTGTACTTTCTCATTTCATCAATCAACTGAAGTATTTCTTCTGTTACCCATGGTTTCTTCGCAGCTACCTTCTTTGTACCTATGTTTACCTTCCCAACCTCTGTGATGGCCCTTTTTAGAGATGTCCATTCCTCTTCAACTGTACTGCCTACTGCGCTATTCCTTATTGCTGTATCTATAGCGTTAGAGAACTTCAAACGTATCTCGTCATTCCTTAGTACTTCCGTATCCCACTACTTTGCGTATTGATTCTTCCTGACTAATGTCTTGAACTTCAGCCCACTCTTCATCACTACTATATTGTGATCTGAGCCTATATCTGTTCCTGGGTACGCCTTACAATCCAGTATCTGATTTCGGAATCTCTATCTAACCATGATGTAATCTAATTGAAATCTTCCCGTATCTCCCGGCCTTTTCCAAGTATACCTCTTCCTCTTGTGATTCTTGAACAGGGTATTCGCTATTACTAGCTGAAACTTGTTACAGAACTCAATTAGTCTTTCTCCTCTTTCATTCCTTGTCCCAAGCCCATATTCTCCTGTAACTTTTTCTTCTACTCCTTCCCCTACAACTGCATTCCAGTCGCTCATGACTATTAGATTTTCGTCCCCCTTTACATACTACATTACCCTTTCAATATCCTCATACACTTTCTCTATCTGTTCATCTTCAGCTTGCGACGTCGGCATGTATACCTGAACTATCGTTGTCGGTGTTGGTCTGCTGTCGATTCTGATTAGAACAAACCGGTCACTGAACTGTTCACAGTAACACACCCTCTGCCCTACCTTCCTTTTCATAACGAATCCTACACCTGTTATACCATTTTCTGGTGCTGTTGATATTACCCGATACTCATCTGACCAGATATCCTTGTCTTCCTTCCACTTCACTTCACTGACCCCTATTATATCTAGATTGAGCCTTTGCATTTCCCTTTTCAGATTTTCTAGTTTCCCTACCAAGTTCAAGCTTCTGACATTCCACGCCGCGACTCGTAGAACGTTATCCTTTCGTTGATTATTCAGTCTTTTTCTTATGGCAACCTCCCCCTTGGCAGTCCCCTCCCGGAGATCCGAATGGGGCACTATTCCGGAATCTTTTGACAATGGAGAGATCATCATGATACTTCTTCGATTACAGGCAACATGTCCTGTGGATACACGTTACGTGTCTTTAATGCAGTGGTTTCCATTGCCTTCTGCATCCTCATGTCGTTGATCGTTGCTGATTCTTCCGCCTTTAGGGGCAATTTCCCACCCCTAGGACAAGAGAGTGCCCTGAACCTCTATCCGCTCCTCCGCCCTCTTTGACAAGGCCGTTGGCAGAATGAGGCTGACTTCTTATGCCGGAAGTCTTCGGCCGCCAATGCTGATTATCTATGAAAATTTAGCAGTGGTGTGGATCGAACCCGGGACCGAAGACGTTTAGATTATGAATCAAAGACGCTACCCCTAGACCACAAGTGCTTGGCTTGATATACCTACAAAAACAATATGAACTCATACTTTGTCATAATAAATATAGAACCTACTCCGCCAACTATTTAGGAAGCGTGTTTCATTATCCGCGCGTCAGCTGGGATATCCCAGGAATGACACGTTGAAAGGTGGCTACACTGAGTCACAGCGCCAGAGATCGCGCCAAAGAATTTTATTCCGCCGCCTCCACTGGCAGTGCTTCTTCAGAAGTTGTGGTGGTTAGTGCTTTGCTGAGAGGATGTTGATAGCTGTACTATTTGAGGCCATGTCGTGTGCAGTAGTTTTGATTGGCTAGACAGCAGATGTTGTTCGAATGGAGTGTATTTTTAGTCAATATATATGAAGGTAAAAAACAATTTTTTTAAATTTTTTTTTAAATTTCCTAACTAACAATGCCTCTTGGTCACAGGTTCGGTCAACAAAGCATCTGGCTTGTGTTCATGTATTAGACTGTGATTCGGGTTTCTATGTGCCATTATAGTATTTCAGTTTTATTTAATTAATTCAGTGTAAATGGTATGTAAAATATCTTGTCTTATGGAGGAAGAACCGTGTCAGATGTGTACGTTGAATCACACTTCTACACACAGAACAGTTACACTTGTGCTTTTTTGTTCGTAGTTTTTGTTTCGTAGCTTTTATAGTTGCTGGGGACTTAATTAATTAATCGTGGTAACGGAAATTCCCTTTCATTCTTTGTTGTTATTATATGCAGTCAGATTGCGTACTAATACTAGTCAGGGCCAACCGGTTACGAGACTGCGTAACCGGACAGACAGCGACTAAAATTAAAATTGTTTGCATTCTATTTAATTAAGCCCCCATGCACGTGGCGACCGCTGCTTCGGATCGTCCCTTGGAATTCTTTTGATAGTAAAAATAGCAGACAGTAGTATTGTTGTAGTAATTTGTAGTTTAGTAATTGTAGTCTATATTGCATGTGTAGATTTGGTAATGAACATTTGTAGTTGTCTTGTCTTTCTTCTAATGGTATTTTTGCAGAATTTAATTTTTGATGCCTTGTATACGCGTTTGACAATTTTGTGCAATTATGAAGATTTCAATTGTTCGTTAATCGTGTGTGTCGGGAAGCATTTCGTGTGAATGGTATTGTTGGTGATAAAGTGTCATATTGTGTGTAATTTTCGTATAGTGACGAGTTTTGTATGTTTTGTCAATGAATACGCGATCGATGAAAAAGGCAAAAATGATGGATAGTGAGAATGACGAAATTGTTAACATGGCGAACTCGCCAACACAGGAGAACAGTATGATGAATAATGAAGTAGATAACAATTTAGTAAGTCGGTAAAATAGTCCGGAACCAGTTCAAAATTTTTCACAATCAAAAAATTTTCAGAATACGAGATTAATGACAGAAGACTCTGGAATAGTGTCGAACACAGATAGCTTTACAGCTTTGACGGAAGAAGTTGATTTTGCGGGAAATGTTAGGGGCGAAAAGAATTTCGAACAAGTTAATATGGAGCAGTTGATGAGTGCAGTATTAAATTTGGGATCACGGTTAGACTCACAAATAGGAACAATTAAAACAGAGATGGGAACCTTGGCAACGCGGTTAGACTCACAAATAGGAACAATTAAAACTGAGATGGGATCAATTGAAACACGGTTAGACTCACAAATAGGAACAATTAAAACAGAGATGGAAACAATGGAAACACGGTTAGACTCACGAATAGGGACATGTTTCAAAAATATGAAAGATGAATTAAAGAAAGAAATTAGGGAAGAAGTACAACCGATTTTGAATGCTCATAATAATAGATTAATTTCAATAGAAATTAGACAAAAGGAACAGTATAGAGAACAGGAAGAAAGAGATCGCGTGATGGTACAAAAATTTTCAGAGTTAAATTTACAACGTGCACACGATAAGGAAGAAATACTTGAGAGAATCGAGGAATCCGTACCAAATGACAGAATAAATAACGTAACACAACAATATGAACAGTTAACTACTAACTATGTCAATACTGAAACCCGAGTCGCGACACTTACGGAAGACGTAAATAAACAGAAAGAACAAATAGGTGACTTATTGGAAAGAGTTGAGGAGATTTCAGATAAAGTGACAAATCGTAGTTTACACGGGGACAGAGATTCAGATGATACAGCTCCATTGCCATTAGCAGAAACCGAAGAGTACCAGAACATACATAAACATGTTGAAAATCAGGGAAAATTTAACGAACGCGTTGAAAGGGAATTTGAGGCGTTACGAAAGCAAGTCAAACAAATTGAAAGCGAAATCGTAGGAAAAGACGGTAGAAGAAATTTGGAATCACCGATAGCAGAGGGCTTTGAAGAAAATAATTTATTTCATTTACGAGAAGCAACAAGAGAGCGCCAGGCGCGAGAACTTGACAATAATCGACATTGGGACTGGGACAGACGCGGTATGTCTTTATCGCCACGAGGCGAAAACTTTGACTATACACACTTTTCAACTGTTCGGAAATTTAAGATCTTTCGCAATTCTAAGAATGACATACATCCATGTTCATGGTTAGATCAATTTATGTACGCACTTCCACCAAATTGGCCACTAAGACACAAACTGGAATTTATGTGTGGATATTTAGAGAACGAACCTGCGACGCGCATGCGCGCACTTATTAGAGATTGTAATAATTTAAATGATTTTTAACATGTATTTCTATCGGCATATTGGTCCGAAAACACGCAAGACAGAGTCAAACATAGTCTTATTATGCAGCGTAATTTTAAACAGTCTGAGCTCCGCACGCCAGCAGAATACTTTGAAGACATGATTCGAAAGAATCAGTTCCTTTCCAGCCCTTATAGCCCGACTGAATTAATTCGCATCTGTTTAACAAAGCTGCCACAATCCATAAGACAAATTGCTTTAGCCGGAAGATGTAAAGACGACATTGAAACTTTTAAGAATTTGCTACAAGAACTTGAGTATGACAACTTCGACGGGACTACTTGTAATTTTTTCAGTAACGGTAATCAAAATAGATTTTCAGTGAGAAGGGATAATGATCGGAACGGACGTTATATGGGTAATTTTGAGAATGACAGACGAAACAGACAGGACAGTAGATACCAGCCTTATGACAATAACAGACGTTCTAACATAAATTACACAGACAATTATAATAACAGAAATTCCTACTGGAATGATCAATTATACGGAAACAGTAATCGGTATCATCAAGACAGAAATTATTCATACAATAATAGAAATTCTTACTACAGAAATAACCAGGGTAGTAGATCTAACAGTAATTTCAGAAGTGACAGTCGAAATTACACAAGAAGTAGTCATGCAGATAGACAGAAAAACAAAAGTTTTTATAACAGACACAACCAAGAATTTACAACTAACAGACAGGAGGGACCTAATTGGCGTCCTCCACGTGACAGAAATTCCGAGAGACAAGTGCAAATCGTAGAAATTGATCGGCGACATGACGCGAATAATCAAAGACGTGACGCAAACAATCGACAATGATTTGTAGCTTCGGCTTCTGGCATCATTATAGACGGTTCAGAAAGTAATGACAATACGACTTTACACTACGTACGCCTGGAAGACCTGAGAGACATTTTGCTAGACGAAAAGAAAAATAATGTAGACGCACTTTTACATCCTGTTATTGAAGTATGTGTGGGTAAGAATAAGTTCACTGCGGTTTTAGATTCTGGGAGCCCATTGAATGTTATTAGAGAATCAGTTTTTCATATATGTGTAAGAACTATTGCTTGTCCTGTGTTATCTGTTTCTAAAATTACAATTCGAGGAGCTATTTCTGGAAAAAGTGTGGAAGTCAAACAACAGACCAACCTAAATTTCATTTGTCAGCGATACGAATTTTCTGCTAATTTTATTATTGTTTCATTACTCAGTACACAAATTATATTAGGTATGGAGTTTCTTAACACACATAAGGAAATTTTAAACTTTAAAGAAGGAAGTGTGAATTTGACTGTTGCCGGAATGCCGAAATGTTTGAAATTTACGAGTGTTTTACAAAATCTGAATCAGACACAAAATGTTTAAGGTTTCTTACTTCTGATGTTTTCGCTGAGTATTATGACGACAATGTGTTCATTCATGACAACGACAATAGATACAGAGACGGGATGGATGATATAATTAATAGCGAAGAATTAATTAATGAAAAGGTTAAGAAAGCTGAAGTGCCAGATGACGTTGCAAGAGAAGAACTGCACCAAATTTTGACTTCACATGCTACAGTATTTAGTCATCACACAGGAACTATACAAGACTTACAATATTTATTTAAAGTAAAAGAACACACACCATTTCGAGGAAAAACGTACACTGTTTCTTTGGCTTACAGAGACAAGGTTAGGAGTGAACTTCAGTGCATGTTAGATCAAGGCATTATTGAGCCAGCAGTCAGTCCTTATACTAGCCCATTACACGTCGTTCTTAAAAAGGATGGGTCAATTCGTTTGGTTCTGGATTCCAGACAGATAAATAATATCATCATTCCTGAAACTGACCGCCCACAAAATTTAGATGAACTTCTTCAACATTTCCATGGAATTAAAGTTTTATCCACGATTGATATGCGCGCAAGTTTTTGGCAAATAGAACTCCACCCTGATTGTAAAAAATACACTGCCTTTTCAGCCTTTGGTAACTGTTATTAATTTCGGAAATTACGATTTGGACTTACTGTATCTTCAGCAGCATTCATTCGTAATTTAAACGAAATTTTATCTGTTTATCTTCGTGACAATATTACTTCATATGTTGACGATATTCTTATTGCTAAACGTTCTTGGAGTGAACATAACAAAATTTTGGATTCATTATTAAGTATTTTTGCAAGGGTTGGCATTACAGTGAACATGGAAAAATCTGAATTTGGTCGTTCTCAGGTGAAATTTCTTGGTCATATTATTTCTACAGAAGGTATTCTCCGTGATCCAGAGAAGCTAGATGCTGTTCCTACTACAAAACGTGATGTTCGTAGTTTCCTTGGTGTCTGTAATTTTATTAGACGCTTTCTTAGATTGGACAATTTGGCCACACCTCGTTTATGTGAACTTCTCGGAAAGAATTCTAATTGGTGTTGGGATGAGGAAGCTCAGTCAGAATTTGAACAACTTCGTGATGCTTTAGTTGCTGCTCCACTTCTTTCACATCCGGATTTATCTAAAGATTTTTGTTTGGCGACGGACTCATCATACAAAGGCCTAGGTGCACATTTATTTCAAGAGATAGAAGAAAACGGCGTTGTAGTACAGAAAACTACTGCATTTGGAAGTCGTGTTCTCTCTAAATCAGAAAAGAATTATTCGATCACGGAACTTGAAGCCTTGGCTGTTGTTTGGGCTTTCACAAAATTTCGCATATTTTTGTATGGCAGGCATACTAAGGTTTACACCGATCATCGAGCTCTGGAATTTCTTATGTCAACAAAATTAACACATGGAAAATTGTCAGGATGGGCGCTCTATCTACAGGAATTTGATTTTAGTATTGTTTACATACAGGGTTCTTCAAATATTGTTGCTGATACTTTATCACGTGCATCTATGGGTTTGAAACAAAGTGCTGAGGAGGACTGCAACGAAAACAATTATTGTTTGATGTATATTCAAGGTGTTGCGTTTGAGAGTTTTATTTCGTCTTCGCTCTAGGACATCGCTAAGGAGCAAAATAAGGATCCAATCTGGAAGGACATTAAGGAGAAGCGGAGGAGAAAGGAAAGCGTAGCGATTAGACAGTATTATTTAGTTCGCGATGATATTCTTTTTAAACGAAAATCTGTCGACTACTCTGTTTGGTTAGTTTGCATTCCTGATGAGTGGGTTAATAAATTGATTTGGTATACACATTTCAGTTATGCACACTTTCGTCCGAGAAAATGCTTTCATAAATTACGAGAAAATTGCTGCTTCAGTAATATGGAAAAACGTATTCGATCTGTTCTTGCCAAATGCAAATTATGTCAAAAGGCTAAGCCGCCAACTATTTCTCACAGAGAACCGTTGTTTCCTATCATTCCAGCGAAATTAAAGGAGATGGCTGCTGTCGATTTGTTCGGCCCAGTGGTTCGTTCTACTAATGGTTTTGTGTATTGTTTGGTAGCAGTGGAATTGACATCAAAATATGTGTGTTTTACACCTTTACGCAAAGCAACAGCTCGTTCAGTATCTAATGCTTTCATCAAACATTTTCGTAAAGAAGTGGGTCATGTGGATAAGGTTATATCACATAATGGATCACAGTTTCGCTCTAAAATTTGGCTTCGTACTGTACGGCGTCGTAAGATTAAACCAATTTTAATCTCACTTTTTCACCCTCAATCTAATGCTTCAGAGAGATGGATGACGGAAATCAATAAATTGTGTCGACTTTATTGTCATCAGAATCACAGAACGTGGGATCAGTATCTTCATATTTTGAAAACATTCTGAATGAACTCCCTAATGATTCAACTTCTTTACCGCCTATATTGATATTGAAAAACAAATCACCGACAAATCGCATTTCTGAAATCGCTCCTTTTCCGCCTACACGGAAACTGCGGCATTCTGAAGTTGCGAACCTGGCTCTACAAAATATTGCATATGCGGCTTCTAGAAGAGAGAAATCAGCTGAACGTCCTGGTCGTTTAAAAACCTTGTCAGTTGGTCAAAAGGTGTTAATTAAGCCTCACCGTTTGTCTCACAAAGGAAAAGGCTTGTGTCGCAAATTTTTTCTGCTTTATAACGGTCCATATAGAGGTCGCAAAATTATTCATGATAACACTGTCGAAGTAGAAACTCTTAAATCTCGACGCTCTAAGGGAATACATCATACATCGAACGTTAAAATTTTTGTGGAATGACATACTTTAGAGAAACTAACAGTTATACGTAAACACACGGAGTGTACAAGGATACCGCGCCGTGTTCCGGCGGCGGCACATCCTCAAAGCAACAGTCAAGTCTGCGCGGCGTACAAGGCAGTCAATGACAGCAAACAATTACTTCCTACGTTACGCGTACCTACAGCTGATCGAGCGCTCAGTGCGAATGCACTGACAGCTGTAAACAAATAAACACTCTAATTTATCTGATTAAATTCAGTATAAAGCTATAGTGACTTGATAAATTGTGTTATTAACGTTCAGTATTTTTCAGGATACGGTTGTACAAAATATTTAAGAACTTCAGGTAAATTCTGTGTGTGTCCGACGTTAAGAGGACTTGCTATCGAGAAATTTTCAGGAAGAATGTAATTTCGAAGAAGAAACTAATTAACTAAAAAGGTAACTATTAATTGAGTTTATTTTTCAGGTAACATATTTCCACTTAGGTACGTCCTTTAGACGTAATTTGCTGCTCGCGATTACGTGATTCATACTTTGTTCTAAATTTCATGTTCTATGAATTTACTTGTGAAGCGACGTGCTTGCGTACATTAACTGATTTTGACAATGACTGATTAATGACCAGGGTTGTTACTTATGTATATTATGCATCGCTTGGCTGCACTGCTTTTTCACTGATGTCATATTTTTTTGTTAAGTGCCTGCTGTGCTTATTTATTTAATTTATAATTGTCACCTGATTAATTGTGCTGACTGTGGTTATGTATGTAAGTTATACTTTGTGATTTATCTGCTTGCGCCTTCATGTTTACTTATTAAGATGACATATGAACATTTATTTGCTTATGCTGATATGATGCTAATGACCTGCTTATTATGTAAGATATATATATATTTGCTGCTTTGCGTATGGATTGCATATTTACACATTTCTGTTTTGTTGTCATAACTACTCTTTCATTTGGTATATAGAAATGCTGATATACTGTGTACGAACATAGCGTTTAGGTCACACTATGGTATTAATTATAGATTGTTCACTTGGCAGAGCCTCGTTGTAGGAATTGTGCTGCATCCACTTGTTGACATTATGTTCTCTACTGGTATATTGTCTCACTATTGCATGTTTTGCTTGCGCTCAGTGCTTTATATTTTAAGATAAGAAAATGAATTGCTATAATTCTACGAACGACATTGGTACAAGAAACTTCATTGAAGTCACATGAGCTGGAGGTTTTATGGAAGCTGTATAAATTTATGCTAATAGGGAGGAAGCTAACGACATGACACACCAACACTAGGTTTAGACCATTGACAGTTATTACACTGCATTCTTCGTGAGCAATTGAAATAGCAAGTGACACTTGACGCAAGAAATACTCCACATGTTTGCTTCTGTTTTGCCATGATTCTTGTAGTGGTGTAGACACTGTGCAATATGACGATCATTCACACTCCGTATTCGTACTTACTTACTGAGAGTTATTCAAACTAAAGGCTGTTAGAGGTCATGTATGCATTTCTTTTATTTAATGATGGACAAGGTAACCAAAATGTATTTTATAATTGATAATGAGTAGAAGATTTGGGTCAGATGGATTACACAGAGGTTGTGTGTCTACCTTGTGTCTTCGGATTGCATTGGATGATGAATTGAGGTTTGCACTAGGATTTTATCTGTACTTGTTTGAGGAGACTGACTAGAGGAAAGAGTTGTTATGGAAGTGGAATGATATTGGCGATAAGGTTTATATGTGTCGACGTATTGAAGAGGTATTATTGAGGTATTGGGATTGTGTGAAGTTGATGATTATTGGAGTTTTGGTGGACAAGAGGTAAGGTAAATGATATTGATGATAAGGTATATATGTATCGACGTAAGAGGTATTATTGAAGTATTAAGATTATGTGATGCTGATGATTATTGGAGTTTTGGTGGATAAGAGGTAAAGTAAGTGAGGAGCATATTTTTTGTTGGTTTATATGGAACAAGGAGGATGAAGATGGCAGACTAGAACACTCAAGTGGAAGGAAGATTGTCTACACACACTTTGTTAAATCAATAAGCAGTACATACTTTTTTTGGAGAGAGGAAGTATTTGCATATCTTGGCACACTGACAGTTGTTCAGCAACTGTACATTTGATTTGGCATGGCAAACATTGGTCTTGACATGATGACTATGACGTTGACTAACTATTATTGACTGTTATACATTGCTGCCACTACTACTTGATACACATGTCGAACATCAAATCTTTAACAGAATTGCATTTACACAGTTAACACTATTCAATTACACAGTAGCACTTAATGTGGATGAAAGATGAGTGAGTGTGTTTTGTATGTTTTCCTTTCCTAATCCCAAATAATTGGTTCCGACCTATCTCCTAAATATTATTTTACTTGTTTGTTGTGGCTTGCACTGACACCCATAAATATTATAGGTTTACTGATATTTGTGTATTTTTAACATTTAGTATGACAATTATCTGATATCATGTGCGTGTTTAGTGTAAGAACATTGATAATAATTTTGTAAAAGCAATTGTGTGTGCATTCAAACTGTTGTTCGTGCTTGCACCTGTTCAACATAGATGGGTGCCACTTACAAATGTTTAATTTATGCTAATGAACTCTGATGAACTGTCTAATTAGTAATAGTGAATACTATTGACTGTTACCTGCACTTGTGTTCAACATGATGGGTGCCACTTGGAAATGTTTAATTTGTGCTAAAGAACTCTGATGAACTGTCTGATTAGTGATAGTGAATATTATGGACTGTTACCTGCACATGCTCAACTTTACTGGATGCCACTGATGGAACTGCTTCTACTGAAATAATGTCACTTGTTGGTGTCTGCACCTGTTCAACATTGCTGGATGCCACTGATGGAACTGCTTCTACTGAAATGATGTCACTTGTTGGTGTCTGCAGCTGTTGACCATTGCTGGGTGCCACTGTTGTAAATGCTCAACCAGTGATGAGAGGTCACTGGTAGCTGTCTGCATCTGTCAACATTACTGGGTGTCACTAATGGAACTGCTTATACTGAAATGATGTCACTTGTTGCTGTCTGCACCTGTTCAACATTGCTGGGTGCCACTGATGGAACTGCTTCTACTGAAGTGATGTTACTTGTTGCTGTCTGCACCTGCTCAACATTGCTGGGTGCCACTGTTGGAAATGCTCAACCAGTGATGAGAAGTCACTTGTTGCTGTCTGCACCTGGCAACATTATTGGGTGTCACTAATGGAAATGCTTCTACTGAAATGATGTCACTTGTTGCTATCTGCACCTGTTCAACATTGCTGGGTGCCATTGATGGAACTGCTTCTACTGAAATGATGTCACTTGTTGGTGTCTGCACCTGCTCAACATTGCTGGGCGCCACTGATGGAACTGCTACTACTGATGAGGTCACTTGTTGCTGTCTGCACCTGTTCAACATTGCTAGATGCCAGTGATGGAACTGCTTATACTGAAATGATGTCACTTGTTGCTGTCTGCACCTGTTCAACATTGCTGGGTGCCACTGATGGAACTGCTTCTACTGAAATGATGTTACTTGTTGCTGTCTGCACCTGCTCAACATTGCTGGGTGCCACTGTTGGAAATGCTCAACCAGTGATGAGATGTCACTTGTTGCTGTCTGCACCTGTCAACATTATTGGGTGTCACTAATGGAACTGCTTCTACTGAAATGATGTCACTTGTTGCTATCTGCACCTGTTCAACATTGCTGGGTGCCATTGATGGAACTGCTTCTACTGAAATGATGTCACTTGTTGGTGTCTGCACCTGCTCAATATTGCTGGGCGCCACTGATGGAACTGCTTCTACTGAAATGATGTCACTTGTTGGTGTCTGCACCTGCTCGCCATTTCTGGGTGCCACTGTTGGAACTGTCAACTACTCTGAGGAGTGCTACTTGTTTATTGAACTATTGACAAGATTTTATGTGAATATTTGTATAAACAGATTTTTTGTGTATTTACTGTTTAAGAAATTTTCTGAGACTCTTACCTGCACTTCGTAATTGCTGACGCTATTGATTGAATTGTGTAACCACATGATACTTGTGTAAACTATTATGTAAAATCGCATGTATGCAAGCATTTGTATTCCTTACTGTATTTTATATATTAGGTTATTGTAGGGTCAGTGCAAAGCCAAAATTTATCTAGTTATATGATATTTACTTATTAATATTATCTTTTACTTTTGTGTGTTTTTTTGACGAATTTGGTGGTATTTTCACCACCAATGCTGGCAAAAATACCATCAAATTCTAGCCCGTGGAGGTGGGGCATATGAAAGGTGGCTACACTGAGTCACAGCGCCAGAGATCGCGCCAAAGAGTTTTATTCCGCCGCCTCCACTGGCAGTGCCTCTTCAGAAGTTGTGGTGGTTAGTGCTTTGCTGAGAGAATGTTGATAGCTGTACTATTTCAGGCCATGTCGTGTGCAGTTGTTTTGATTGGCTAGACAGCAGATGTTCGAATGGAGTGTATTTTTAGTCAATATATATGAAGTTAAAAAATATTTTTTTTATTTTTTTTTAAATTTCCTAACTAACAAAGCCTCTTGGTCACAGGTTCAGTTAACAAAGCATCTGGCTTGTGTTCATGTATTAGACTGTGATTCGGGTTTCTATGTGCAATTATAGTAATTCAGTTTTATTTAATTAATTCAGTGTAAATGGTATTTAAAATATCTTGTCTTATTGAGGAAGAACCGTGCCAGATGTGTACGTTGAATCACACTTCTACACACAGAACAGTTACACTTGTGCATTGTTGTTCGTAGTATTTGTTTCGTAGCTTTTATAGTTGCTGGGGAATTAATTAATTAATTGTGGTAACGGAAATTTCCTTTCATTCTTTGTTGTTATTCCATGCAGTCAGATTGCGTAGTAATACTAGTCAGGGCCAACCGGTTACGAGACTGCGAAACCGGACAGACAGTGACTAAAATTAAAATTATTTGCATTCTATTTAATTAAGCCCCCATGCAACGTGCCATGCGATCGAACGTTCAAAGACAATAATGTACACGGTTTCAGTATGCTGGACTATTCGTGCGGACTGGGAGAATGATCACAACTGGTACATCATGTTATTGGTATACCCATTACAACTGCGTCTTTCCTGTCCCGACCCTTTTGTATTTTAGGGAACTATCAGTTAAGACGATTTCGTGTTGTTTTATGCAGTACACCAGCTTCTACCCACAACTTCAATTGTTTTTTGTTTCTGGGGTGAAACAGCGAATCCATGTTTGATCAGTAGGAACAAACAGGCACATAAGATCAGCTGTGCTGTTTTTGAAACGGCCCAAAAAATCGTTACCGAAGTGGATTTCGCATTATTTTCTGGGCACCATTCAAGGTGATACTCATCGTACACAAAACTGAGATAAAGACCCCTAAAAACGAGCTCCTCATGCAGACCTTGAAAGTCCAAGTGATGTCGACCGGCCGCCGTGTCATCCCCTGCCTTGCGGCATCAAGCGGGTGCAGTATGGAGGATCATGTGATAAGCACGCCTCTCTTTCAGGTGCTTCTGGACTTTCCAGTCCGTGGACCCGGTACTCCATATTCACATAGCTCCTCAATGGGTATCACGAGGCTGAGTATACCGCACACCAGTCCTACAATCGCAGGACAATCTTTGGCAGTACTGGGATCGAACCTGGGTATCCGCATATCAGCTATCTATCATAACTGCTCAGCTACGAAGTGATACACTCATTAATAAGAATGGAGAAAATTTTAAGATAATGTGAAAATTGATTTGTTCCAGGATATTCATATATAATTTCAACCAGAAATTATAGGTTACGGAATGGATGAGAACAAGGAAAGAAATCAAACATTTCCTTATCAAAGACATCAATACGGTGTGATCCTTAATCGATTTATATGAGAAAAAACACGAAAAATCTATGCGGCTGAAACTGTACTTTAGCTGTCCTTCAGATTATAGTGGTAGAAGGTTATTCCACTGCTAGAGAGAAACACACTAACATATGTAGCGAATCCTATTACGAAAGTGTGTTTTTACCAAACGGAGGCGTTTGTTTTAGTCAGATACGACCTGAATAAAGCCCTGTTTCTGATATGGAGCGGCTGCGGTTCTGAAAAGGGCATACAGATCGGAGTTTTGAAGTAAAGAGATTGATATAACTCACGTACATACCTCAAAAATTATTTGCTACTCACTTAGATAAAAGGAAAGCATATTTATACATCTGGTCATAAGTGAAATCAAGTTCAACATCTCGAAACCTCACAGAATAGAAATAACGACGAGATGGCAATCAGCATGGGGACTGATAACTTCTTCCCTTAGCAGCAGTTCAAGCAAAATTTAGAGTAGTGAAGTGTTCAGAGCAGTGCTCCCAACAACCTGTTTCAGCTCAGAGCCCCCTTACTGTCTTGGGATGCTGACTAACATCCCCCTCCCCTCTCCATCCAACAATCCTCACCAAGACCAGTCTTCCTAGTTTAAAGCCAGTTAAAGTTTACCTTTGTACGACATGATATTGTCACTGTCATATCTTGAACAGTCGGAAGCTTTTTGTATTTAGTAACCTTATGTGAAGACAAATATAACAACTTTTTAAAATAATTTCAACAAAATGTTTAAACTCTTGTACTGCAGCAATGGTACTCATTTTTGTACTCACTTTTGTAAAAGTTGTTTTTACTGAGAGATTAGTATTAATTGTGAAAATTATCAAAAAGTTATGGTAATCAGACGTGAATAATTAAAAAGAGCTAAGTATTTGACACATTAAGTTCTGACAGGGAAGACATTTCTTAGTTACTTATTTAGCTTATGGCATGACACACTACATTGGAAACAGTTTAAGAGAGAATATATGTTATATGTTGTTAAAATTTAGGACACAGACATAATAAAATAATGTAAACTGAACATTGGCACATAACGATAAATGTATAACTACATTGCAAAACAATAATATTGCATAAAGTTCTCATTCCAGTATTTTAAGCAATAACAATTCCACACTGATATTCTGCAGCCGCTACACAGCTTGTGGTGTTGACCTCAGGAAGTCGTCATCAGTGCCGGTGAACGCCCTCAGTGGACACTCGTGGATGGTTTGTTCTTTGGCACCACAGTCGCACCCAGGGCCAGGTCTCAAGTTCTATCTGTACATTGAGGAAACGCATCGGCCATGACCTGTCCGTACTCTGTTCAGTGTTGCCCAGGTTTTCGTTGGGAGGTGAAAGCCATCTGGATGGTTGGGAGTCTCAAGTAAAGTATGCCATCCTGGATTGGCTCTGTTTTTCCAGTCCGTTCGCCAGCTTTGAGCGTCATTATAGTTTTGGCTCAGAAGTTCCTGTGCAGTCTTCACAGGGGGATTTCTGGATTTGAGTCTTGGTGGTATCACTGGAGATCTTTTCAAACTCTCTTATGAGTATGTTGCATCGTCGTATATAAGGCAGATCGATGTTACTGAGGACTGGTAGCCAGAGAGTGGAGTGATTTTAATACTCCAGCAATTATTCGCATCGTCTGATTTAGCACCACATCTACTTTCCCCACGTGCGGATTGCTTAACCACACCGATGCCGGGTATTCAGCTGTTCAGTAGACTAAGTTTAGAGCGGTGTTATGGAGTGTCTCTGCACCAGCTCCCCAGGTCGTTCCCGCTTATTTGTGGAGGATGTTTTATTGCGATTTCAGTTTTGCAGCCGGGTTTGGTAGGTGTTTTTTTTATGAGAGAGAACGTGATCCCATGTTACGCCAAGATATTTTGGATGGGAATTGTAAGGAAGCGCAGTACCATTCAGATGTATCTGTAGAGGTGTTCCAGCCAGCCTATTATTTAGGTGGAAGCATAAGGTCTCCGTTTTAAGTGAACTTGGTATTAGTTGCCATTTCCTGAAGTACTCAGCCATCAATTCCAGATCTTGGGTGAGAGTTTGTTCAAGCGCAGTCATATTATTATGTTGGCATGCAAGAGTGATATCATATGCATAACTAAATTTTCTGGATGTATTTCTTAGTAAGAATGAATAATTCAAATTTTAACTACCATTTGATAAAAACGTAGAAAAAAAAGAAAATGGAAGATACATATTATACATAGGCAATTAATATAAACTTCAACATCTTCAGTACACCATGAATTGCACTAGAAAAATTTACTTGCCAGAACAAGTACGGAGGTTTGCAATGAACGATCAGTGAAATCTGTTAGAGAGGAAGGTTTTGGTGGAGAGTTCCTATAGGACAAAACTGCTGAGCTCATCGATCCCTAGTCTTACACACTACTTTAATCTAACGTAAACTGACTTACGCTAAGGGCAACACACACACCCATGCCCGAGGGAGGACTCGAACCTCCGACGGGGGAAACGCGCGAAACGTGACAAGGCACCTCATAGCGCACTGATACCCCGTGCGGCTATTAGAGAGGAGCAAACAACAGCATTTACATCTGTTTCCACAAAATGAAACTGCATATACAGGGTGTCCCATTTATCTAGACCACTCAAAATAATTGTTTGTCCACATGCTAATTACAAAATGTTTCAAACAAATGTTCTTTAACCATCAGCATGATTGTTTTCGCTGTAGCTTTGTTTCTTACAAAGATATGATCAGTGGTATGACTTTTTAAATGGCACGCTGTATTTTTTATTCGGTAATTCATTTCAACTCCTAAAGACTTATTCAAAAATGTATCACAGTGTACCATTCACTGAAACACAACGTTATTAATTACATAACACAACACTGAGTTTGAGCCCGGGATCACAATCTCGTCGGGTTGCAGGAGTTGTCAGAAGACAAATGAAAACCAAGTAAAAACGCAACACAAAATTCACTTTGACTCTCCTGTAAAATTTCCCAAGAGTAGAAAATTCAAAGGTGCTCAGAGTGGTGACCCTGGACGCCGACACACTAGTGCACTCGTTGAATGAAAGAATTATTTACTGCTTCCTGTGTTGCCTGCTGAAGATAATTACAAGCATGTACGATACTTTCCTGCATGTTCTCAGGAGTTGTTGGTAAATCGCGATAGACAACGTGTTTAATGCACCCCCAAAGAAAAAATTCCAGAAGATTTAAATCAGGAGACCTGGCAAGCCAAGTAACTGTTCGTCCTCGACCAATACATCTGGCAGGATACGTTCGGTTCAGAACACGACGTGCACGCAAGGCAATATGTGCTGGACAACCGTCGTGTTGATGCCACATAATCATTCTGGTTCTTAGCGGCACTTCATGCAGAAGAGGAGGAAGAATTAGTCTGAGAAAGTTGGCATACTCTGTGCCGTTTAGACTAACATTGATGAAGTAAGTGTCAGTAATTGTAGTACAAAGCATCCCAAACTAGAAGTTAACTCTCCATTGACGCTGATGTTCCATCGTGGGTTGCCGCTGGACCAATGATGCATGTTCCTTGTATTCAGCTGTCCTTTGTTTGAGAAGCAACATTCATCGGTAAGTAGGACACTGGAGAAGAAGTTCGAGTTGGCGAGGATTTACTGCTGTGCCCACTGACCGAACTGAACACGATTCTGGGAATGATTCCCATGCAATTCTTGATGTAGGTTTAAATGTGGATGGAACCAGTTGAAAGCTGGTTGGTAGGTACTCAGAGAGCTCACAGGATAAGGTTACAATTGTGGTTGGAGCCGTAAACAGTTACTGTGAGTTGCACAATCAAACACACAATTTTATTTGTCTAAGAACCACTTATTTACACATTGCTTTAAAAGATCACAATCAGACAGTACGGCTGAAGGCCTAGTTAAATAAAACTTGAGATTCTTTCTGGGCTGAAGGCCCAAAACCACACCAAAAACAAGAACGGCTGAAGGCCTGGCTTAGAAATCAAAAGCAATTAAAAGAGAAGGTAAAATTTCAAGAAAAAAACATGCAATTGAAAACAATTAGCAGCTGAAGGCCTACAATACACGTCTGAAGGACAACTATAATTAAAACACATTAATAAACATTTTTTTCTAACTAAGAAATTTCTTTTTAAACTTACAACAGAACGGCCGAAAGCCCAATTAAAGAAATATTAACTTATTGCAAGGTTGATGCCACAAACAAATTTGAAACAACGGCTGAAGGCCTGATCAACAAGTCAGACAAACAATTTAAAATAAACCCCTTTCTTCCTATAAAAAATTTCCCTTTAAAGAATACACACGGCTGAAGGCCTTAGTAAAAGGGTCTCACGTAAATCCTTGGATGAAGGCCACACATAACACATCGAACAACTAACAACTTACGGACTGGATTACAAACAATTTCAGATAGAACAAATTTTAAGGAGAAATATTTCTTTTAAATAAAATCAATCTTCAAAATTTTAATTTAACACAGCTGAAGGCCTTTATGTAAAATTTAAAAAGAACTGAATTAATACACAGCCGAAGGCCTCGCACAATACTTCAAACTAAAATGAAAATCACAATATAAAACAAACAAGCAAGTGGTGCTCAGAAGTGTTCCAAGGGTCAGCCTGAGAAGGTAGCTCAAACGTAAGGTGAAGTGAGACAGGCGGCCAAGAGTTGAAGTCAAATAATCGGATGGAAATTCAGACCAGGGACGGCCCAAGGACCGACCAACTATTTAACCAATTCCCTTCAGTCCGGCCAACGGCAGAATGATGGAAAATATCGGACGAGGACGAGGATACAAACAGCACTATGTGTTCAGAAATTGGCATCTAAAAAACAGCCAAGGGAGCAATAACCACTCTAAGCAAAATATGAACCAAACAACTTAAAAGGCTGTCCAACTACACGCTATGCCAGACAGCATCAACACGACGAGGAAAGGCACACTGCCGGAAAACTACGCTAACGACCAGGACAGGTAAATGGGCCGTTAACGGCCACAGGGCAGAAAATACCGCTGGTGCACTTCACTGGCCAGTAACAGTCAATTTAATACTTAATCACAATATTGGAAGACAGCTGCAAGATTTCCCCGACTCCAACACATCATACGTTGCTGTTAGCCCGAATGGCCCAGGGAGCAACAACCAGCAAGTGAATGAAGAGATGTCACAATAGTTGTGATTTCATACCAGGTTAACTGATCACTCAACTTCAGCGTTCAGGTTCGGTGGGCAACGAACTTTGTCGCTCTCGCAGCTAGCGCCTCACGATCCGACAGCGCGTGCATGCCGCAAGCAGCCCCGGCCCGGCCTCACGCCATGGAGACTTCCTCGCTGCTCTGTCCCAACCGACTGACCACCACACACACCACCACCACCTGGAACTGCCAGTGGTCACACCACAGATAGTACGACAGTACTAGTATCGATAAGCGCTGCTGTTGCCACTCAAGGAGGCAAGCCAGCAACTTCGTTACGCCAGTAAGTAAGGAAGAAGCAAGACGCCACTCGATGTGACAAAATGCCAAAGAACAAACGGCATGAACGCGAGCCGCACACAGCTCACTGGTGTCGTGGTTGGCTCTGAGCACTATGCGACTTAACTTCTCAGGTCATCAGTCGCCTAGAACTTAGAACTAATTAAACCTAACTAACCTAAGGACATTACACACATCCATGCCCGAGGCAGGATTCGAACCTGCGACCGTAGCGGTCGCTCGGTTCCAGACTGTAGCGCCCAGAACCGCACGGCCACTCCGGCCGGCATTGGTGTCGTGTAAGAATACGATGTACACTGGTTTTAGGAACGCCAATCTCGTGTTCAAGCTGTCGTGTGCTCACATGTGGATTCATAGCAACGAAGCTAGAACAGAAACTTCGGCAGCTTCGTCTGTGCGATTGCTACGACGATTGCTTTGTCGTTCATTGAAACTTTCCGTTTCCTGAAGCGTCGTAACTAGACGAGATAACATCCGTTGGAAAGGTGGGTTCTTGTCAGGATATCGCTCTCTGTATAGTTCCACTGCCTGTGTAGCATTTTGCCTACGTTCAACAACCACAATAAAAGAAACGTTAGGCCGATGCAGTTTGTAGGAGGAACTACTGTACTAAATGTACCCATACATAAGAAAACAGTATTGCAATTACTGTTTTGCTAGCTTACATTCCCCATAGATGAGTAGCATTTCTACCTTCTCTCCGATGGTGTACATTCTACTCACACAACTCTTCAACGGACGATGGTTGACGGAACGACGGGTTTGCAATCTACTTACGTTTACATTTGTCCTCTGTCAATGTGAGCACGTGGATGATTTCCATTACCCTAAGTACGTGCACTAAGCACTAGGAGCGTCACCGTCATTGTTGTGTTATGTAATTAATAATGTTGTGTTTAAGTGAATGGTACACGGTGATACATTTTTGAATAGGTCTTTAGGAGAGGAAATAAATTACCGAATAAAAAATATAGGGTTCCCTTTAAAAACGTCATACTGCTTTTCATATCTCTGTAAAAAACAGAGCTACAACGAAGACAATCATGCTGACTGATGTCGCCCTGACGGCTAAAGAACATTTGCTTGAAACATTTTGGAATTTGCGTCTGGACAGTCAGTTATTTAGGATCGTCAAGATAAATGGAACATTCTGTATAACAGCAGAAGTGTGAGTCTTTTACATTATGTACCTCTACAGCAGTGACAAGCATGTCAGTTAATACGACATGATATGAAATCTGTCGTGTCGCGTAGTATACAGGTTGTCATGTTTGTTACTGCTGTACAATCCTACTCCCCATTCACATGGGGCTCCCAAAAACGGGTTTTGTAAACTTTCCGTTTATCACTTGCGGTTTATCATGTAAATACTTCAAAATCTATTCTGGAAACGTGCCTCTAGTTGTCGGTTTTTAAATTCCACAATCGATTTTCGCTCCCATTTAAAGGCGCAACCGCTTTTGAAACGTGCTTGGATTGTAAGGTTACGTCATGATTTCAAAATATTCGACTAATGTTTACGGGGTGACTTATTGTGCAGTAAAGGAAAAACAGTCGTGGTCTAGTGGAAGTCGGCCTTTGGCCGTGGTGAGGCTCGCGTGCCTTGTTTGCGTCTCCTCTGTTGTGCTGCTTACGTGCCAGCGTTTGTCTACTTCCGTCTAGCGGCTTGTCTCAGAGCCCGACTTCATTGATCATTCTGGCGTTTTCTTATCGCCAAGACGCAGTTAAATTAAATATTCCGTTAGATCAAGAGCGACCGAAGGCGTATGAAGTTGAATGTTTGATACGGGATGAAATGTGACTCCCGCCACAAGATGTTCTCACAATATATTTTTACGATCATCAGTACCATTGTGTAGATAAAGCTCGCGTATGACGAGCTGTGCGCCGACGGTGTGCGTCGCCACGGTAACCATCTCAACTTCCGGTGTCCGTTCTGAATGTCTCCGACGTAGACTGGTTCAGACGTCGATCGGAGATGTTGCTCTTCCCGCGGCGCCTACTGTGTCACCTCTGTCTTATGCGTTTGCGGCGGTGCTGCCTGCTACTCCCCCTCTGAATCAGTCGGTACCGGTGTCGGTCCCTCTCGACGACGCGATAGACGTATCGCCTGTCTCTTCTACACCCCTGCCGGAAGCAATACAAATGAACGACGAACATCAGCAGGCACAAGCTGTCTGTCCCAGCCACATGGTTATCGATCAAGGACCTCCGCCCTTCTGCCATCTGGCCACATGTCGGACGATAGCCACCCGCCATCCGGACACGGAACGCCATATTAGGATGCAACGGTCGCCGAGGAAACGGAAGAGACAACGCCGTACCCCTTCTAACGAATGCGTCCATCGGAAGTCTGCACAGGATGACGCCCCTGCTACTGATGGTGCGCTCTTCTCTTACGCTCAGTCACCTTACGACGTGACGTCCTTCCCCGCCTCCATCTCCAGCCAGCGTCCACCTCTGGACACCGACCTTCCCCCGCCTGCGACCGATGCAGTTGCCTCCCTTTCTATGTCTGATGCTACCTGTGGGCGCAGCTCTGATACTGTTTCACTGAATCGGCGCAATGATGGATATCCTGGAACGATGGAACCCCGTTGATGGAGTCGGGTTCCTCCTCGTCACGGTAATGTGCCCTTCCATGGGGGCCCAACAGGCAGTTCCCTGTCCTTCACCCGTGTTTGAATCGCCTGTCTTCCTGTCGATGGCAGCTTTCCAGACTTATGGCATAACTGCGGTCAGTATCAAGACCATTCGCATACGCCACAAACTGGTATTACTCCATGACACGCTGTATGCCGCGTATATAGATGTAGCTCTCCTTCAGGAGGTGCATGTTTCAACTTTCTGTGCTCCCTAGGGTTTTACATCACATGTCTCTGACGTTTCCCCTACTGGTAGTGGTGTGGCGATCTTCTTACGTGACGGTGATCTAGCTGATGCAGTTGCCTATCTCCTTGATGCCAGAGGTATGGCTCTCACGTTTAGTTGCGTTAGGACCGTCAGTGTCTATCTGCCATCAGGTTCGGATCGCCGCCGTGAACGTTCGACCGTGTTCTCAGAGACAGTCAAGCCTCTCTTCCTGTGTCGGCAGGATGCATTGATCATGGGAGGCAACTCCACCTGCACCGAGGCACCCAAAGACAAACTACCACGTTACTCTCCATGCGCGGCGGTAGTGCGCGGCGCTAGCGACAATTATCCATCACCTCAGCCTAGTGGATTCTTGGGTGGATGTTCACTGCGATAGTCCGGAGTTTACGCATTTCACTAGCCATTTTTCCAGCCGATTCGATCGTCTTTACATCTCCAGCGCTATTTTCAGTGAGGTGTAGGCTGCTGAAGTCTGACCCCTTGCGCTCTCTGCCCATGGCACATATATCTGCGTCATCAATCTCTGCCGACAAAAGATGTGACGCGGCCGTGGACCATGGAAACTGAACACCATCCACCTTACCTCCCCTGACTGCCGGCGACTCATCGCGACCATGTGCGCAGCTTGTCGTCGACGCCGTATCAGTCTGTCCTGTTATTGTGGGTGTCCTGTGCAAAGCCTGCCCTCCGCAAGACCTTGAATGGTTACGGAAGGGAGGTTGCGGCTTGGCGGCACCGGACTCAGGAATTCCATTTCACCATTCTCCGGGGATGTACTATGCTGCGGTATTCGCCAGAGCGTCAGATGATGGCAAATCGTGCCAAGGCACAGCTCACATCTCTCTCTCGCCGCCAGCTTGAAAGAGCTATGATCAAAGCGCGCAGACGCGATGGTTTGATACAAGAGCGTCCATCTATGTATCGTGTCATAGCAGAGCTACACCACCATCGGAGGAATTTTAATTAATGTTCTTACAAGTGATGATGGGCAGCGTTTTGATACCCGACGGGATACCGGTTCTGCCCTGCATGCGAATTACGTTATGCTGTACTCATAACAAAAGCTACGCCCTGCCAACATTA
The DNA here is from genome assembly GCF_021461395.2 of Schistocerca americana. Lineage (NCBI taxonomy): Eukaryota > Metazoa > Arthropoda > Insecta > Orthoptera > Acrididae > Schistocerca > Schistocerca americana. The sequence goes on from NC_060122.1 coordinate 675,019,550, forward strand.
CGACGGTCTCCAGACTCTCCTTTGACTCGCTTCCCGTGGATGCGAAGATGGATCTGAATGCTTACGTCACGAAGTCCATGACGCTATCCAGGCGGGTTCTCAGAAAAGGTCGCCAGACCCGACGGTCTCCCTTTTCTGACGCCAGTGTGGACGGAAATTTGTCGGGATCTTATCCCAGGCCGACCCCAGACGGTTTCCTCAATGGTTACCCCATTCCCATACACAAGCCTAGGGGTACTTCATCGATATGCGATTACCGCCCCTTGACGTTACTCAATAGCGATACAAAGATCTTTACCCGGCTGTTGGCTGCGCGGCTCAAACGGACAGCTCGGTACGTGGTTTGCCCCGATCAAACTTCTTTGGGAGGTGCCTGTAACATCCACACTGCCATCTGCCGCTGTCGAGAGATAATCGCTGTTGCTCACGCTCGTCGTATGCCTGGACTTTTGGCAGCTCTTAACTTCAACCACACCCTCGATCGAGTCGATCACGACTACCTGCAATGTTGTATGTATTCGCCATGGAACCTTTGCCCTGCGGCCTCCGTCAACGCCTCTCTGGGATGTCTCTCGGTGACCACATATTCAGCTGCTCTGCTTAAGCAGACGATCTTCTCATCGTTCTTCGTAGCGGTGATGAGGTCCAGAAGTCACTGGGTTAACACCTACGACGAAGCTTCTGGTAGCTGCCTTGACGTCCGCAAACAGAACGCCATGGCTATAGGTGAGGGACTTCCAGTGAACAGTGCTGCTCCTTTGCGTGTAGCTGATACTCTCCAATGATTAGTACTCGATTTCACAAGTGATCTGTGGCGGACAGTTGTCCTCAAATGCCGAGTCTACTTTCCCAACTACGAACTGGGTAGTCCATCGCTTACGAGCACTCGATCCTCTGCAACAGACACAATACGTAAATGTATAATTGGCGTCACGTATCCGCAACGTGGCAGAGACACTTCCTATTCCGCCATCCATGGCCCGCCGCATGATAGCGGTACTAGCTTCGTTTGTTTACCACGGCTTGCTGTTCAAGATAAGATACGAGATCCTCATCCTGCCGCGGTTCCCGGGTGGTTGAGGTCTGTATCGTGTGGCTGATAGAGCGGTACCACTTTTAATTGGCACTGACATGACGTTGTGGAGCCGTAGTCCTACGTGCCTTACCGGCCTATTGCTGGAGGCCATTGTACCACGCTCTTTCTCCGCACCTATCCAGCTTTCGGAAATCACGCCACCCTTGTTTTACTTTCGCCACTTTTTCCTTGAACTGGGCTACGTCCGTACTGTGATACCGGCGAAGCAATTGACATCCACGAAGCTGATCTATGGTTTCCTTCAGCAGCGCAGGTCACCGAATGTGGCTGAGGGGAAACTTCCCCATGTCGACTAGCGTGCCGTTTGGCGATCTGTGTGAGCTCCTTATCTTAATAGTGACGTCCAGTCTGCATGGTACCTTGCTGCCAATGGTTAGCTAGTCACGCCTTCACGGGATTCACCTCGCAGATACCCCGTTGTGTGTCGACTGTGATGTTATGGACACAGACGAGCACCGTCTGGTATGCAGATCGGCGAGAGTTATCTGGTTCTTGGTGCGACAGATGTTGTGCCTAATTGCCCGTAAGACTCCTCATCTGATACTTACTCAGCTGCTGCTGTTTCCGAAGGCGAGATACTTCCCGCAAGCGAAGACCTCTGTGAAATGGATTTGTGGACACGCAGCACACTACTTGTTTGTTGATGGAGAAAAAAGTATCCTTCACTTTTGGCCATTCATTACTGAACGCCATTCTGCAGTTGTCCGCAGTCCAAAATACAGACCATTTCTCTCCACTTTCCCTTGCAGTATCACCCCTAACCCACCCCAGAGCTGTGGTGTTCCTGTCATGATGAGTTGATTCCCGCCTCTTCCACACTTTGAACCGATTATTCACCGGTCATCGGAATGTTCTTCTCGGAAAAGCTATACGTTGATAGTCTAAATTAGTCTGACGTCTTGTTGCACCCTCCTCCTCGCGTTCCGCCAGTTTCCTGATTTCCCGCTGGTATTAATAACAGAAATAAATAAACAAAATGAAATGGATCGAAAAGGAAAGCCAATAAATAAACGATGTTCATTGTACTCATACTCCTCCCTTTTGGTCCCTGGAAGATCCCTCTAAAAAAAAAGAAAAAAAAAAGAAAAAAAAGGAAAAGGGTGGCGTCTTTAATTAGTAATCGAGACCTCTCGATCCCGGGTTCGAAACACGCCTCTGCTTAAATTTTGATCAATAATCTGCACTGGCGGACGAAGGCTTCCGATGTAAGAAGTCAGCCTCATTCTTCCAACGGCCTTGGCAAAGAGGGCGGAGGAGCGCACAAAGGTTCAGGGCACTTACTTGTCCTAGGGGTGGGAAACTTCCGCTAAAGGCGGAAGAATCAGCAGTGATCAACGGCATGAGGATGCAAAAGACAGTGGAATTCACTGCATTAAAGACACGTAACGTATACCCACAGGACATGTGCCCTGTAATTGAAAAAGTGTCATGATGATTTCTCAATTGTCAAAAGATTCTGGAATAGTCCCCCATTCGAACCTCCGGGAGGGGACAGCAAAGGTGGAGGTGACCATGAGAAAAAGCATGAATAAACAACGAAAGGATAACGTTCTACGAATCGGGGCGTGGAATGACAGAAGCTTGAAGTAGGTAGGGAAATTAGAAAATCTGAAAAAGGGAATGTAAAGGCTTAATATAGATACAGTTGGGGTCAGTGAAGTGAAATGGATAGAAGACAAGGGTTTTTCGGCAGATGAGTATAGTGTAGTATCCACAGCAGCAGAAAATGGTATAAAGGGAGTAAGATTAATATGAATAGAAAGGTAGGGCAGAGAGTGTGTTTCTGTGAACAGTGTAGTAATAGGGTTGTTGTTATCAGACTCGACAGCAAACCAACACCAAAACGATAGTTCAGGTATACATGCCGACGTCGCAAGCTGAAGAAGAAGTTACAGACAAAGAATATGACGACAATGAAAGGGCAGTACAGTACGTAAATGGGAGATGAAGAACTAATAGTCATGGGGGACTAGAAAGGGTCGAAGGAAAGGTTACAGGATAATATGGGCTTGGGACAAGGAATGAGAGAGGAGAAAGACTAATTGAATTTTGTATAAATTTCAGTTAGTAATGGCGCACACTCTACTCAAGAATCACAAGATGGGGTATACTTGGCAAAGGCCGGGTGATACGGGAAGATGTCAGATTACATCATGGTCAAACAGAGATTCTGAAATCAGATACTAGACTGTAAAGCATACCCAGGAGCAGTTACTGACTCAGATCAAAATATGGTAGTGATGAAGAGTAGGCTGAAGTTTAAGACATTAGACAGGGAGAATCAATACGCAAAGAAGTGGGATAAGGAGGTGCTAAGGAATGACGAGATACACTTATAGTTCTATAATGCTACAGATCAGCAATAATGAATAGATAAGTGAGAAGTACAGTTGAAGAGGAATGGACTTCTCTAAAAAGGGCCATCACAGAAGTTTCAACGAAAAACATTGGTACGAAGAATCTGGCTGCGAAGAAACCATAGGCAACAGAAAAAAACCTCAGTTGATCAATGAAAGGAGGAAGTACAAAATGTTTCGGACAACTCAGAAATACCAGTCGCTGACGAATGAAATCAATAGTAAGTTCAGGGAGCTATGACGAAATGGCTGCATAAAAATTGAGAAGAAATCAAAAATGAAATGACTCAGCATGCAGAAAAGTCAAAACAATCTTCGGTGAAATTAAAAGCATGGGTGGTAACATGAAGAGCGCTACAGAAATTCCACTGTTAAATGCAGAAGAGATAGCTGATAGATTTAAAGAGTACATTGAAGGCCTCTAAGTGAGCGAAAGTTTGTCTGATGTGATCCATAGATTTAGAAGAGATAGGGGATCCAGTATTAGAATCAGAATTCAAAAGAGCTTTGGAGCACTTAAGATCAAATAAGACAGAAGGGATTGTGGTGTCACCGCCAGACACCACACTTGCTAGGTGGTAGCTTTAAATCGTCCGCGGTCCATTAGTACATGTCGGACCCGCGTGTCGCCACTGTGTGATCGCAGACCGAGCGCCACCACAAGGCAGGTCTCGAGATACGGACTAGCACTCGCCCCAGTTGTACGGACGACTTTGCTAGCGACTACATGGACGAAGCATTGCTCATTAGCCGAGCCAATAGTTAGAATAGCCTTCAGCTAAGTCAATGGCTACGACCTAGCAAGGCGCCATTAGAAACATTGCATGTATCTAAAGAGTCTCACTTGTATCGCCACAAGCTCCAGATGTACCAAATGGATGGATTAAAGTTAAGTATTCCAGAAGCTACGTACTTTTCTTTATAGCATTCATTACGTATCCTGTTTCAGACCTCACGCCCATCTGCGTGAGTGTAGCGCGTGCCTTTCGGCTTCCTCTCATTGTGTCTAGGCTGTCTTGTCAAGACACAACATTTTTGGCGACGAGTCCAAAAAGGGTCTTGTTCTTTCTAATTGCTTACATTTACTTGTCATGGCATCGCCAGATGTACTGTCCGAATTTTATCGCTTGCAGAATCAGCAGACGCAGGCGTTATTGGATGCCCTTGGACAGCTCGTCCAGGGTCAACGTGCACTGCAAAACGATGCGGCAGCCGCCGCTCCACCGCTACCGCAGCCACAACTCGCAGTTGCACCGCCTTTTAGGCCATGTGACCCAGCTAAGGAAACATGGACGGAGTGGTCACGCCAGTTTGGATTTCATCTCGCCGCCTACAGAATTCAAGGTAACGAGCGGCAGCCTCACTTATTGGTGTGTGTAGGGGTGCAAACGTACCGTGTGATAGTGAAATTATTTCCCCGACGCGACGTAGCAACTCTGTCCTACGAAGAAATTTTGTCGGCATTGGACGCCTATTTCAAAGAAACAGTCAATGTCGTTGCAAAAAGGTATACTTTCTTTCGTACAAAACGTACGGCCGGTCACACTAATAGGGAGTGGGTTGCAACATTGCAAGGCCTTACAAGGGATTGTGCTTTTGAGTGTGAATGTGGACTCCCTTATTCAGATACAATGGTACGTGATGCAATTGCACAGAACGTTTCTGATGTTCGTATACGGGAACAGATTTTGAAACTAGTTAATCCCTCCCGTCAACAAGCGATAGACATATTAGATAGACAAGACACACTTGACTTTGCACAGGAATCATTTGAAACTTCGCCAGCCGTGTGTAACATTAACCGGCCCGCCGGGCGTGCTGCGCGGACCGTTAAACTGCCCTCGTGCACGTCCATGCAGCTGCCGCCACGCTCTAAACCAGGTGTGCCGCGCCAGCATACAAATGCAGTGAAATCATGCTCGCGGTGTGCTACTAGACATTCGCGTGAAAAGTGCCCGTCACGCCAAGCTATTTGCTTTTTCTGTAATAAGAAAGGACATGTTCAAAGTGTTTGCCAGAAAAAGCTCAGATCAGACAATCACAACCATTCCAGGCATTTTGCTTCATGCCGGAATCGAACCACGAATACTCAGGCTCGTGAACCTTCGCCCATGGACATTCATGTAGTTAATTCCACTTCGTCCAGTGCCACTGTCTCTAACCGGGCCTGTGTTCGTCCCACAAATACTGTGCGTCGACGTCGCCGGAAATCGCGTCAAGTCGCAAGTGCTTCTGTACCTGTATCAGTTCAAATTGCACGAGACAGTCGCTCTTGTCGTCAGCAGGACAATAAACTTTTTGTAGATTTTGACTTTAATGGCAAGGTCATACCATTCCAGCTCGATACCGGAGCTGCAGTTTCATTGATCAATCACGACACGTACAAACAACTGGGCAATCCTCCGATGCGTGCCGCAAATGTTCAGCTCACTAGTTATTCAGGACAGCATATCCCTGTGTTAGGACAGTGCACTCTTCTTGCAACATATAAGGGACAAACAAAACTTGTGTCATTTTACGTTCTTCGTTCTTCTTCTGCAGTGAACTTGTTTGGTTTAGATTTATTTCAGTTGTTTAACTTGCCTATTGTAAATCAGGTCCTAACAGTGAATCAGACTGTGCCTTCAGACAGTGTTTCTCGTCTGTGTGAAGAATTTGCAGACATTTTTGCACCGGGCTTAGGTTGCGCTCAGAACTATGAAGCACATTTGGAACTGAAAGTCAACGCGCAACCGAAATTTTTCAGAGCGCACAATGTTCCTCACGCATTGCGTGATGAGGTCGCAAGAACATTACACGATTTAGAATCACAAGGTGTGAGTGAATGTGCGCGTGCCTCTTCCCTTTCAGCTCTGCTTCATCGCTTACGCCGTACAGGTGTTCCGTTCGTCTGGACGACGGAATGCGAACGCGCCTTTCGCCAGTTGAAATCGGCGTTGCTTTCCAATACTTGCCTTACGCCATTCGATCCCCAGAAACACCTTTTGTTGATGGTAGATGCATCGGATTTCGGGATCGGTGCTGCGCTTGCGCACGGAGATGGGTCGCATGGTCGCCCTATTGCCTTTGCTTCCAAATTGCTCTCGTCTGCGCAAAGAAATTACTCGCAGATAGAGAAAGAAGCTTTGGCTCTCGTCTTTGGTGTTACTAAGTTCCATGATTTCTTGTATGGTCGTCACTTTACCATCATCACAGACCACAAACCTTTGACGTCGCTTTTTCATCAGAACAAGCCTGTACCTCCGCGTACAGCGCAGAAATTCATTCGCTGGTCTATTTTCCTCTCGCAGTACCGCTACGATTTCTTGTATCGGTCCACTGCTAAGCACGGAAACGCCGATGCGTTGTCCCGTTTGCCTGTTGCTGAGGATAGAGCATTCGATTCCTCCGAACTTGCTTGCATGTTCATTGATTCGGAAACCGATGAAGTGGTCGAATCGTTTCCGATTGATTTTCGTCGTGTAGCTACAGCCACAGCTGCTGACCCTGTCCTTGCTACCGTTTTGCGTTTTGTTGCTACGCAATGGCCTTTGTCAAAGTCTCGAATCGAGGATCCGTTGGTTCGCCGATTTTTTGCTCATAAGGAGAGACTTTTTGTTCGATGTGGTGTTTTGTTGTTGCGTTCTGATAATGATCAGTCCAGATTCGTGCTCCCACGTTCGTTACAGTCCTCTGTTTTACGGCTTCTTCACCAAGGACATTGGGGTATAGTGCGAACGAAACAACTTGCTCGTCAGCACTGTACTTGGTTCGGAATCGATGCTGCGATTACGAATATGTGTTCTTCTTGCATGGTGTGTGCCAAACAACAATCCGCACCGCCACGGAAAGTCTTTGCATGGCCAAAAGCCACTTCCCCTTGGCAACGCTTGCACATCGATTTTGCTGGTCCATTCTGGAATGCTCGATGGTTGGTTCTGGTAGATGCCTTCAGTAATTTTCCTTTTGTTGTCTGGATGTCTTCCACGACGTCAACTGCCACCATCCAAGCGTTGTCTGCTATTATTTGCATTGAAGGTCTTCCGCAGACTATTGTTTCCGACAATGGCCCACAATTCATGTCCGCAGAATTTCAGTCATTCTGCCGGGCCAATGGTATCCAACATCTGACATCCGCGCCGTTTTCGCCTCAGTCAAACGGTGCCGCTGAACGATTGGTCCGCACTTTCAAGTCACAGATGTTGAAGTTGAAAGAGTCGCATTCTCGGGAGGACGCGTTGTTGCTCTTTTTGTCATCGTATTGCTCTCAGCCCCGAGATGGTCGCTCGCCGGCTGAGTTGCTCCACGGTCGTCCTCATCGAACCTTGATGTCTTTGCTGCACCCGCCGCATCAGGTTCCTGTGCAGCGGCAGACTTCTGCTTTTGCTCCAGGCGACGTTGTATTCTATCGCAACTATCGAGGTTCACGGCGTTGGCTCGCAGGGCGCATTCTTCGCTGCCTCGGCCGCGCGATGTATTTGGTTTTGGGGGCCTCTGGTGAGGTGCGTCGGCATCTCAATCAGCTGCGCCTCTGTCGTCGCAAGGGTTCTGCCGCTCCCCGTCTGCTTTCAGCGACGGTGCCGTCCGGTCAGCGCCCTGGGGACCCATCTACTGGCTCGCCTCTTCCCCAGGTGTTACCGACGATGCCTTCCATTTTGCCCCATGGCGACGCGCCGCTGCCACCTCCGCCGCCGCCGCCTGTCCTCCAGCCGGCGCCGCCCGCAGTGGACGCTTCGCTGCAGCCGCCAAGTGCCTCCCTGGGTCACGCGCCGCCGATCGCTTCCCGTGACCAGCCGTCCTCCGCCATGGAACTCTTGCCCGCTCCGGACCACATGGCGTCTTCGCGCGTCGGGTACCCCGACGCAATGGAGGTCGACCCTTCGGCCCCTCCTGTCTCTTTACGGGCGCACACACCGCATGTTGACGTGCACCCTGGACTAGGTTTTCAGGCGTTTCCTAGATCCCCTCGGACGGAATGGCCGGGTGCGGGTGGCACAGCCTCGCCTGTTGTTAGGCTCCCCACCTCATCGCATACGTCAACATGGGGTCCTTCCGACGGCGGGCGGAAGCCTTATAACACGACCGTTCGCCGATTTGCGGGGGAGGAATGTGGTGTCACCGCCAGACACCACACTTGCTAGGTGGTAGCTTTAAATCGGCCGCGGTCCATTAGTACATGTCGGACCCGCGTGTCGCCACTGTGTGATCGCAGACCGAGCGCCACCACAAGGCAGGTCTCGAGATACGGACTAGCACTCGCCCCAGTTGTACGGACGACTTTGCTAGCGACTACATGGACGAAGCATTGCTCATTAGCCGAGCCAATAGTTAGAATAGCCTTCAGCTAAGTCAATGGCTACGACCTAGCAAGGCACCATTAGAAACATTGCATGTATCTAAAGAGTCTCACTTGTATCACCACAAGCTCCAGATGTACCAAAAGGATGGATTAAAGTTAAGTATACCAGAAGCTACGTACTTTTCTTTATAGCATTCATTACGTACCCTGTTTCTGACCTCACGCCCATCTGCGTGAGCGTAGCGCGTGCCTTTCGGCTTGCTCTCATTGTGTCTAGGCTGTCTTGTCAAGACACAACAGGGATCGATAACATTCCATCTGAATTTCTAAAATCATTGGAGGAAGTGGCAACAAAACGAATATTCACGAAAGTGTGTAGAATGTATGAATCTGGTGACATACCAACTGACTTTCGGAAAAATATCGCCCACACAGTTCCGAAGACTGTAAGAGCTGACAGGTGACGTATATCGACAGGACATGTGCCCTGTAATTGAAAGAGTGTCATGATGGTATCTCCAATGTCAAAAGATTCCGGAATAGTCCCCCATTCGGATCTCCGGGAGGGGACAGCTAAGGGGGAGGTGATCATGAGAAAAAGCATGAATAACCATCGAAAGGATAACGTGTGTTTTATCACACTATCAGCTTAACAGCTTATGCATCCAAGTTGCTGTCAAGAATTATAAACAGAAGAATGGAAAAGAAAATTGAGGTTGTGCTAGATGATGATTAGTTTGGCTTAAGAAAAGGTAAAGGCACGAGAGAGGCAGTTCTGACGCAGCGGTTGATAACGGAAGCAAGACTAAAGGAAAATCAAGACACGTTCATAGGGTTAGTCGATTCCAAAAGAGCGTCCTACATTATAAAATAAACAAGATGTTCGAAATTCTGAGAACAATAGGGGTAAGCTATAGGGAGAGACAGGTAATATACAACATGTACAAGTGGACGATCAAGAACGAAGTGCTCGGATTAAAAAGGGTGTAAGACAGGGATGTACTCTTTTGTCCCTACTGTTCAATCTGTACATCGAAGAAGCATAGATGGATATAAGAGAAAGGTACAGGACTGGAATTAAAATTAAAGATGAGAGGATGTCATTGATACGATTCGCTGATGACATTGCTCTCCTCAGAGAAACTGGAGAAGAATTACATGATCTACTGAAAGGAATGAACAATCCAACGAATACAGAATGTGGACTGTGAATAAATCTAAGAACAACGAAAGTAATGAGGTGTAGCAGAAATGAGAGTAGCGAGAAACTTATCAAGGTTGACTGTCACGAAGTAGATGAAGTTAAGGAACTCTACCACCTAGGCAGCAAAATAACCAGTGACTGACGGAGAAAGATCGAAAGCAGACTAGCACTCGCGAAAAGGTCATTCCTGGTCAAGAGAGGTCTAATAGTATTGAACAAAGGCCTTAATTTGAGAAACAAATTTCTGAGAAAGCGTGTTTGGAGCTCAGCATTGTATGGTAGTGAAGTATGGACTGTGATAAGACTGGAACAGAAGAAAATAGAAGCATTTGAGATGCGGTTGGAACCTGGTAGACAAGGAAGGCAGGATTCGGTTACGATTGTGGACTGGGCCGTAATAAGCTACGATTCCCTTTGCAATTACACATTTATTTTAACGGTGATTCCAGACTCAGCAATAAATAAAGATATCACACGTTATTAATGAAAGAATAAACAACTGTGTAATTAATAGTGGCCGGCCGCTGGTGGCCGAGCGGTTCTAGGCGCTTCAGTCTGCAACCGCGCGACCGCTACGGCCGCAGGTTTGAATCCTGCCTCGGGTATGGGTGTGTGTGATGTCCTTAGTTTAGTTAGGTTTAAGTAGTTCTAAGTTGTAGGGCACTGATGACCTCAGATGTTAAGTCCCATAGTGCTCAGATCCATTTGAACCATCTGAATTAATAGTGCTTTCAGTGCGTTAGAATTTACCAAATGAGCATAACATACAGACACAGCAAATAATGTTTTAAAAACAAGCCAATGTGATCTCAATTAGAATTTTAAGGCAAGTAACCACAGTCATGGCTGAAGACCTTTAACGCCAAGAACTGCAATTATAAAGAAAATTAACAAGCACACTGTAAAACGGCAATGTAATAGCAAAAGTTAATTTCAAAAGACAGGAAACTGATCACAAAACGGGCGAGGCAAAATGATAGTAAACTTGGTAGCACGATGATTTAAACCTGCTGTAACGCCAAGAATGGAAATTATATTAAAAAATGTAGAAACATACAATAAAACAGCAAATACAATAATAAAACACAAGGCCAGCCACAGACGGTGCACCAGAAATCGACCTCTGAGTAGGTCCGGAAAAAAACACATTCGCGAGTGATGAGATTGGCAGTCAAGAGTTGCATTCACTTCACACGATGGTAACTCAGACTAGTGGCAGTCTAACGAATGACTAATAATGATCTTGCTGAGGCTACCAGACGTCCAATAAACCAAATGCAAGATGCAAAAATATGCCAAAGCCGGAACCGGCGGTCTGGACTCCATCCGCAGAATACTGTGCTTAGAGCGCCCGGAACGAGAAAGGAATCGCTACCACTAGAGTAGAAGAATCGCCAACCACCCTACAATCAAGAAAGCTGTCAAAACTACACGCCTCACCGGACAGCAGCGGCAAGGCGAGGAAACGTACACTGTGGTTACATACCCTAACCCCCAGGGCAGGTAACTGGGGCGTTGGCGGCCACGAGGCAAGAAAAATACCGCTAGTTGAACTTAACAAATAGTAATAAACTGAACGCAATAAATAGGAATTAGAAGCGCAGTAAAGCTAATCATATCCGCCTTCCCTTAAGCACTCCACTCTCTGCTCTTCGCCCCAGCAACACTTCGAGCAGCTACACGAACCCAAGTCACTGGAGAATCGTAAGAAACAGAAATATTAGACTGATTATGAATCTGTCTACCTCCAACAGTTAAGCGAAGAGAAAGAGCGGTTGTGCTGACCAAATCAAACTGCAACTGCTGTTTCTCAGGCGCCACATTTAACGGGGCTATCAAATCGCCTTCAGACATTAGCATGCAAACACGACAGCAAAAACGGTTTCCGAAATTCGATTTTCGCGATTCGGAAGATGAGTCGCACTTAAAGGTAGTGTTAGGCAGTGACAATTGTTGATCACGTTTGACATAACAAGCGTGTAGTTTAAACATATAACTGACAGGTCAAATAATCAGCATTAACAGTCTTTTGTTAGTTCTGCGATAATATTTACATAAATTTTTCACATGCCTTCATGTATGTAAATTGCAATATTTCGACAATTGTTGTATGAAGGTAGAATGTATCATAGGTATAAAAGTGTAATTTACACATCTGAAAGAGGTAATACTAATTTCACAAGACTTTCTGCAAACATGACCTCATTTTGACATACGAACAACATCGCCCGAGCTAACATCCCAAAGAGTTCGGGCTCACATGCGGTTCCTCTTCGTCGAAATGTCTTGGCTCAAACTCGTCTTGGGGTTGTACCGCACATGTCGCATTACGCGCCCTAAATTATACACTTGTGATCCTTTGGTTAAATTGTCTAGCTGATGGCAAGTTTGCGAAATACAAAGTTAACACAACATATAATAACATCAATAATAATATCAGGAACCAAATTAACGACCCATAAATGATGTAGGCCACACAGTTGCGATTTGGTTAGAATAATGTTTATTCAAAAGGCAAACTAATAGCAAAAGTTCTCGTATTTAGAGTTACTGTTACACTTGAGCGCATATCCATTTGATACATTTCGATCATTCGCAATCTCATTGCGAAATACAAGTTCGATACTCCACCTCTTTAACTATGCGAAAACTTTGAGTTCACATCAGGCACGAGGCTGCTCACCGCTTAGAGACTAAGTTCCGTGATACCACACAACGCGAAATTTTTCAAGTCGTTTCACTTCCTAGCTACCTAAATACCGACTGTCCGCTTTCGCGTCTCAATACGAACTGTACCCTTTGGTTAATACAGCCGAATTGTCCGCTCTCGCGTCGGCACCAGCACTCCCTCTGCCCGTCCCCGGTCGCGTTTCCGGCGTGCCGAGCATCGTCGCTCAACTGACTAGGGGAGTTCCCTTCCCTGAAGCCGTCCATGTGATTGACTGCAGCTTAGTCTACATTATTTTACATTTTAATATATTCAAATAATCAAAGCTTGACCACTTTCACATTCTCAACAAAGTAACAATAATATCCATTACATAATAAACGTTAAATTCTTTTATTTAAAACCAATACAATTTCCTTGTTATCTTTGAATGTCACTTCCAGTAGCCTTGCACTAATGTGCTTTCTGATAAATAAATAAAGAACAAAAGTAACTATTATGCACTAAACTTTACAACAAATATTCTATTACCTAATGGTTCAACAAGGTGTCATGCTGTCATCGTTCAATGTGTTTTGTGAGGGGGAGATGATGATCTGATGCTTAACTGAAAATACTGATAATTTAAATTTGTTATACCTTTTAAAAAAATAAAGTTACAGAGTTGATATTTACAACATTTGTCATTTTAATGATGCGCTTTTATATGAAATGTCGATCGTTAAGATCGACCAAAGCCTTCAGATTTTAGCATTCAGGTCTTTATTACAAAACTTGTTAGTTTCACTTTAACAGTAAATCCTAAACTATTACAGATATGATCAATATTCAAGTTTTAATGGGATCACCATGAAATTTTATGGAGGTCGGCAGGTTAAAATTACTGCGGCTTCATTCCCAGCACTACTACAGAATAAAATAGTTTTCATAAATGTTTCCCTTTATGGCCGATCTTAGGTCCACCATATTTAACACTGCTACGTCTCCTTGGCTACATAAGCCTACTGGGCTTCCCTATGACGAAGTTTCCCGTCTTTCTCACTTGCACACTGCAGCGCTTAGACCTCAATAGACAATATCCGCCGGCCGGAGTGGCCGTGCGGTTCTAGGCGCTACAGTCTGGAACCTAGCGACCGCTACGGTCGCAGGTTCGAATCCTTCATCGGGCATGGATGTGCGTGATGTCCTTAGGTTAGTTAGGTTAAATTAGTTCTAAGTTCTAGGCGACTGATAACCTCAGAAGTTAAGTCGCGTAGTGCTCAGAGCCATTTGAACCAGACAACATTCGCCTGTGAGTTTCCCCATGTTGTGGTCAATCTGCGCCCTTTGTGGCATCCGGTCCTGGACGACAGGGTCCGTTTCACAATTCCTGAAGACTGACTTTTTCGGCCATATACTTAAATGAGAGCGAAATGCTCATTAACTCACAGTCGATAACCGCAGAAACTGTTATCGACTTTCGTTAGTAATCGATACGGGCTTCTTACAAGACTTCATGCACATGTATCGGAGATTTACAAAAATACGCTGTTATTGGTACGATTTGTTAAGATTATTATTATAGTTAAACGTTACAACCATTTATCGACGCCTAATTCTTTAAGCAGTCTCTAGACTGAAGATGGCAACAACAACAACGCTTTCATATAAGAATACTGCCCTAAAAGTGAGTTGTACTAATCAATACTTTAAAAATTAACCATGAAACACACTACTATTGTACACTGAAGAGAAACAGAAACTGATACACATGCCTAAAATCGCGTAGGGCCCCCCGCGAGCACGCAGAAGTGCCGCAACACGACGTGGCATGGACTCGACTGATGTGTGAACTAGTACTGGTGGGAACTGACACCATGAATCCTGCAGGGCTCTCCGTAAATCCGTAAATCTCTTTTGAACAGCACGTTGCAAGGCATCCCAGATATGATACGTAATCTGGGGAGTTTGGTGGCCAGCGGAAGTGTTTAAAGTCAGAAGAGTGTTCCTGGAGCCACTCTATAGCAGTTCTGGACGTGTGGGTGTCTTACTGTCCTGCTGGAATTGCCCAAGTCCGTAGGAATGCACAATCGACACGAATGAATGCAGGTGATCAGACAGGATGCTTACCTGTTACCTGTCAGAGTCGTATCTAGATGTGTCAGGTGTCCCATATCACTCAGCTGCACACGCCCCTCACTGTTACAGAGACTCCACCAGCTTAGTCTCCTGCTGACATGCAGGGTCCATGGATTCATGGGGCTGTCTCCATACCCGTACACGTCCATCCGCTCGATACAATTTGAAACGAGACTCGTTCGACCAGGCAACATGCTTCCAGTCATCAACAGTCCATTGTCGGTTTGACGTGCTCAGGCGATACGTAAAGCTTTGTGTCGTGCAGTCATCAAGGGTACATGAGTTAGCCTTCCGCTAGGAAAGGCCATGTCGATGATGTTTCGCTGAATGGTTCGCACGCTGATACTTGTTGGTGGTCCAGCATTGAAACCTGCAGCAATTTGTGGAAGTGTTGCACTTCTGTCACGTTGAACGATTCTCTACAGTCGTCGATGGTCCCGATCTTGCAAGATTTTTTTCCAGCCAGAGATTTGATGTTTTACCGGATTCCCGATATTCAGGATACACTCGTGAAATGGTAGTACCGGAAAATCCTCACTTTATCGATACGTCGGAGATGATGTGTCCCATCACTCGTGCGCCGACTGTAACACGACGTTGAAACTCTCTTTAATCTTGATAACTTGCCATTATAGCAGTAGTAACCGATCTAACAATTGCGCCAGACAATTGTTGTCTTTATAGGTGATGCGTACCGCGTTGAAACAAAGTGTGTCGAAAATATGTCACAAACATGTTACCATTATCATTAATGTCAATTAATAGTGCATCAGCTCTATAAGCCTTCAAGACATGTGATAATCAAGACAGGAGACGAACAGAATAAGACGAAATACTAGCGTCAATGATAATGTTATGGTTTATGGAGTCTAAAGATGTACGTAGTTTCGCATCCCGTTATATGCAAATATATTTTTGATCCGTGACTTTCTTTCAAATGTAATACAGTTATGTTCTGCAATATTCGATGGTATTTATATTTCCGTCAGATGAGAGAAGGATGAAACAAATATTTGGCGATTTTTGAGGGTGTGGTTAGGCAGAAAAACAAGGGGACAGTTTGAATTGCTGCTCGTTTCACTCTCAGCAATAAAATTCGTATACTTCCTTCTCACAAATATTTGGCTCTTTATTTCCGACTATGTGGCGATCTCCTAGTATGTGGTTAGGCAAGAACCTAAGATAACAGTTTCAATTGCTGCGAGTGGAACGGGGAGCAATAACATTCGCATTCTTCAGTGTCGGAAAGTCGATAGCACTTCCTGTTGTTGATATTGCGCGTGAAGTCAGAACGAAGTCACGTTTGCAGAAAGTGTTGTGAAATAATAGTTACCCATGTGAATGCATGTCACAGACGTATATAAATATGATATTAAAAGTAATACAGGACAGGTAATGTAGACCCTTTGACCATTCAGTTCCGTGCTTACGCTATATAATAGCTACGTTAAATGTAATGAAAAATTGTCACTACCTAAGATCTGGCAGCAGTAACATACATGACAACCTGTATATTACGTGATAGGACAGATGTTATAGCTTATAGTATTAGCTTACACGAATGTCACTACTATGGAGGTACATAATATAAGTAGACTTATATTTCTTCTACTATATACTCGTACACAGTTGTCATTTTATAGAAATAGATGTGCATAAATTTATTTGTTCCTCTGTATCAGATGTAAATGATAGTGGGTTATAAACCCGAATGCCAGGTTTGACAAATAGAAATTTCTAGTTCGGCTCATGCTGTATGGAAGCTGTCCCTTAACAAATATCTTCAAGTTGCGGAGCATCAAGAATTCGAGGTTTTTAATACTAATGCCTGTTACAAGAGTCACTTTAATCTATGTCTTTAGTGGTTTCGACTCACCTGATGAGTACATATCTAGGTCCATCTTAGTCGCCGGCCGCGGTGGCCGTGCGGTTCTGGCGCTGCAGTCCGGAACCGCGGGACCGCTACGGTTGCAGGTTCGAATCCTGCCTCGGGCATGAATGTGTGTGATGTCCTTAGGTTAGTTAGGTTTACGTAGTTCTAAGTTCTAGGGGACTTATGACCTAAGATGTTGAGTCCCATAGTGCTCAGAGCCATTTGAACCATTTTTTTCCATCTTAGTCAACTGGAATCTCACATTCCTAAGCTTCTCTTCATGCTTTCGTCAGAAACTGCGTCACCGCGTTGAAACCCCAGTCCACAAATTGTAAGGAGGTAGGTGGAAAAGCTAAGACGAGCAACACAGCTTCGTGTAACAGAGGAGGATAGTTGTTCGCACTCAATGAGAGACTAGATATAGCCATACAGGCGAAAAAACTGCTTATACTTCGCAGTGTCTCGAGCCAGTCAGTTGCTGTTCCAACCTCTGACGATACTGCAGTGCGTCTACGAAAAAAATATACTGGATATGACACTGATTGGAAGCCAAAGATTTTCGCCGTTTCCTACTGGATAGAGTCATGATGTAAGCAAGAGCGTACCAAGGACTTGAACTGAAGGGCACGGGGACGAAACATTTTAGTTTAAAGATGACGAAACAGTTTAGTAGTTTTGCGACAAATATACCTGGGTGACCAGTCAGAATTAATTACAATCTACCTTTGTTCAGAGTGGCACGGAAATGATTTATCTGTACGCGTAGTACGCAGGAAGCTAGTTGTCAGCGGGATAAGTGACGCGCCATTGGCTGTGGCTGAGAACGGAGCAGCTGTGTGATCCAGGCGCCGGCGGCCACCGTTCCGCCAGCCACAGCCCGAGTCTGCCGAGCTGACATATTTCACAGAGGCCGCCGCATTTGTCACAGTCTGCCGGACACTGGCCAGGAAATGCTACTTTTATACAAATTGAGCAGCCATTATAACTTTAAGCAAGCGGCGCTCATTCATTCCGGTGCCGCAGCGGCACCTAAATCATCTCCGGCCGGGTCGGGAAGCAGCAGACGCACTCGCTTCCTGCCGCCGCTGCGGCAGCGGGTCAAGTATTTTATGTAGCCAGGATTTACTGGCAGCGTGAATTTTATTTACTGCGTTGAGGGATTTTTCGCGAGCGCGGTACTGCAGTGTTTCTATCGGGCAGCGTAATTTTTTTTTCCCCCCGTTCCATTCTCGCGCTAGTAACCATTGTCTCTGCTGCTGCTGTATTTTTAGAATCCGACCCACAAAGACTTGGCGACAATGAATTGAACACATCGCTCGCAATCAGGTGTGGATATTCAGATAGTTGTGTTGACGCAGTGTCACCATGAGAACAAAATATGATCTCATCTCTTAAGCAGGAAACCACTCAATTCACACGCACCGTGGTATCGGTGTTCTGGAGATTTTCGGGTACAAAAATCCTATCGACCTCTTTTAGTTCAGAAGTAACAAACACATAAGTTCAACTCTAACACAGAATCAGTTGTCTCCTTTATTTTATTCTGTAGTACTCTACAATTGCGAAACCACCACAAGGCAATATTATTTAATGACTGCTTTGTACGTCTCATTCACTCAGCCTTACAGATGTTACCAAATGTACCTGTTATACGATTCCGCCGGCCGGTGTGGCCGTGCGGTTCTAGGCGCTTCAGTCTGGAACCGCGTGACCGCTACGGTCGCAGGTTCGAATCCTGCCTCGGGCATGGATGTGTGTGATGTCCTTAGGTTAGTTAGGTTTAAGTAGTTATAATTTCTAGGGGACTGATGACCAGAGATCTTAAGTCCCATAGTGCTCAGAGCCATTTGAACCATTTGCTATGCGATTCCTTGTGTAATATTATAAGGATTGGTGACGAACCTCATGCGAAACCTCCGAATATCGTGCCGGACTTCATTTTGCTCCGTTTTTGCAGCAACTTGACGCGGCATGACTCAACAAAGGTTAGGAGTGCGCCGCAGAAATGTTGAGCCATGATATCTCTATTTTCTTTTTTGAGTCATCATTCTTTTGACTGGTTTGATGCGGTCAGTCACGAATTCCTCTCCTATGCGAACCTCTTCATCTATAAGTAGCAACTGCAGTCTAAGCCCTCAATTACTTGCTGGATATTCTCTAATTTCTACCTTCAGCTACAGTTTTTGCCCTCTACAGCTCCCTCTAGCACCGTGGAAGTCATTCAGTCATGTCTTAACAGCTGTCCTATCATCCCGTTCCTTCCCCTTTTCAGTGTTCTCCACATATTCCTGTCCTCTTCGAGTCTGCACAGAACCTCCTCATTCCATTCCTGATCGGTCCACCTAATTTTCAACATTCGTCTGCAGCACCACATATAAAATGCTTTGATTCTCTTCTGTCCCGGTTTTCCCACAGTCCATGTTTTACTACCATAAAATGCGGCGCTCCAAACAAACACTCTCACAAATTTCTTCCACAAATTAAGGCCTATGTTTGATACTAATAGACTTCTCTTGGCCAGGAGTGCCATTTTTGCCAGTGCTAGTCTGCTTTTGATATCCTATTGCTCTGTTCTTCGTTGGTTATTCTGTTGTGTAGGTAGTAAAATTCTCTAACTTCATCTGTTTCGTGTCCATCAATCCTGATGTTAAGTTTCCTACTGTTCTCATTTCTGCTATTTCTCATTACTTTCGTACAGCTTCGATTTACTCTCAATCCATATTCTGTACTCATTAGACTCTTCATTCCATTCATCAGACTATTTAATCCATGAATTTCATCAGCGAATTTTATCAATGATATCCTTTCACCTTGAATTTTAACTCCACTCCTGACCCTATCTTTTATTTTCATCATTGCTTCTCCGATATGCAGATTGAACAGTAGGGGCGAAAGATTACATCCCCGTCTTATACACTTTTAATTCGAGTACTTCTTTCTTGGTCGTCCAGCCATTATTCCCTCTTGGCTCTTGTACATTTTGTACATCATCCGTCTCTCCCTATAGCTTACGCGTATTCTTCTCAGAATTTCGAACATCGTGCTCCATTTTACATTGTCGAACGCTTTCTCCGGGTCGACAAATTGTAAGATATTATCTTGATTGTCTTTGATCTTACTTCCATCGTCAACTGCAACATCATAATTGCCTCCCTGGTGCCTTACCTTTCCTAAGGCCAGAGACATTCAAGCCATGGCGGTGTTGCTGGCGTTGCCTTTCGAATTCCTGTCGCCACTAGCTCGAACTGTCGTATGATGTCCCTCTGATCTGAGACCACTTAGGCGTTTTCTCGAGGCTGTTGATGGGTACGAGGCGTGTTGTGGCGTAGAGCGTTGGAGAGTAGTAATGCAGCTAGGAGGACGGTGTGAGATGTCAGTCCGGTGTGTGAGGCGAGCACATGCGCAGACGTCTTGGCCACAGAGTTCTGTGAGTGGTTGCTGGATTATTTGTGGGCCGATTTGAATCCGTAACTGACTTCAAGTGTCGTCTTCGTGAGTATCCTGACCAGCCATTTCTGGGACGTGGCACACTGATGAGAGAGTTGAGGCCAGTTTCGCTGTGCTGAATTCTGGGCCACCTTCGAATCACGAACTTCAGTTATGTTTTGGATTTTGAGGTCTTAACTGCTATTTTCTTATTGATACATATAGATCTGTTGCGATCATTGCGGTTTTTTAGCTTATCTGTTTCACCACCGTTTGGTTCCGTGAATTGTGGTTGTTGTGTGCTTTTTTCTGAGTCGGTACTGGCCTTGGTTGTTTGTTAGCAGGATATCCGAAACTTTGTCAGCCGATAGTGTTTTCTGAGATGCAGCGATGACGTGTTTCTTCTACGTTGTGGCCAGAATGCCCCCCCTCACGCAGTACTTAAATGGTTAGGTTTTAGCCGACATCCTTGACAAATATCTTCGAACACCAGACAAGCACATAAGTACCTTTTCCTTGTATTATTTCCGGGTACCGGTTTCGTGATACCTTCAGGCATTGCAGACGCCATTGCTGTGTTAATTATATTGGGTTAGGAGGTGTCTGCGTCTCAAAATTTGCAATTTCTAAGACTATATAATTGAAATTGACAGCCTAGTTTTCTTTCGGGGGTTCCGCCGTTGTTGTAGAGGCTGTATCTTGAAGTGACACGGTACACAGTTCGGCTAGTTATTTTTGCTTCCACGTAATTAATTTTGCTTTGTTGATATTTTTTTGCTGGTCTGTACCCAACGAAAAAGGCCTTGGAAGGCCGATCCTCTCGTTGTAACCTTCCTTGGGCTTCCTATTTGGTGTAGTCTTGTGCTCTTGCGTATAAATCTTCTGGTGCACCTCGTGTGAGGAGGTAATTCAAACTCTTGGTTACTTAACTGAAACAGTTAATCAAGAAAGTCTGCTTTATTTCTGTTTGACAATTCCACTTAACTGAAGGTGCTATCACTGTAGGGCTAACTATTTTAAACTAGGTAATTTTACTTAACTGAATCTGTTATTACTGATGGCCTGCCTGTTTTGCATCTGGTAATTTTATTTTACCGAAGCTGTTATCACTGAAGGCCTGCCTGTTTTATTTATTGGGAATTTTACTTTGCTGAAACTGTAATTAAAGAAGGCCTGCCTATTTTATATTTGGTAATTTTGCTTAACTTAAGCTGTTATTAAAGCTGACCTGTCTGTTTTTCTATTTGGTAATTTTACTTAATTTAAGCTGTTATTAATAAAGGACAGCCTGTTTTCTACTTGGTAATTTTTCTTAACTGAAGTGGTTATTGAAGAAGGCTTACTGTTTTCTGTTTGGTAATTTTACTTTACTGAGCCTATTATTAAAGAAGTCCTGTCTGTTTTCTGTTTGGTGATTTTACCTAACTTAATCTGATAATGCAGATGGCCTGCCTGTTGTATATTTGGCAATTTCACTAAACTGAAGCTGTTATCACTGTAGGCCTATCTGTTCTATATATGGTAATTTTATTTAACTTAAGCTGTTACTACTGATGGTCTGCTTGTTTTGCATTTGGTAATTTTGCTTAATTGAAACTTGTAATATTAAAGGCCTGCACTTTTCTGTTTGGTAATTTACTTAATTGAAGCTGTAATTAAAGAAGGCCTACCTCTTTTCTGTCTGGTAATTTTACATAACTGAAGCTGTTATTTAAGGAAGCTTACCTGTTTTCTATTTGCTAATTTTATTTAACAAAACCTGTTATTAAAGGCCTGCCTGTTTTCGGTTTTGGTAATTTTACTCAACTGACACTGCTATTATTTAAGGCCTGCCTGTTTTGTAATTGGTAATTTTGCTTAGCTGAAGCTATCATTAACGAAGGCCTGCCTGTTTTTCATTGTAATTTTACTTAGCTGAAGCTGTTATTAAAGGAGGCCCCCCCAGTTTCCAGTTTTTTTTTATTTCATTTAACTGAAACTTTTATTAAAGAAGGCACGCCTGTATTCTTTTTGGTAACCCCACTTAACTGCAACTGTTATCATTGGAGGCTTGCCTGTTCTCTGTTAGGTAATTTGACCTAACTGAAGCTGCTGCCATTGAAGGCCAACTGTTTTCTATTTGGTAATTTCGATTAACTGAAGCTGTTATTACTGAAGGCCTGTCTGTTCACTTTTAACTAAACTGAGGGCTATTTCATAATTTGGGTTAGCAGAAACTGTCATTAATCAAAGTCTACCTATTTTTATTGCCCTATTATTGATATCCTACTCGATCTGTGTTGTAATTGACTGAAATTGTGATTGTCAAAGGCCTGTCTGTTTCAGAGGTATTTATGCCAATAAGGTAGTAATATGAAATGACCAATTATGATATATGGGTCCTAACCTTTTGCCTTACATCTCTTTATCCATAATTGTAGGTTTCAACATCCTAATTTTTATTTTCCATTCTTCGGTATATTATTCTTGTCAGCAACTTGATGCATCAGGTGTCAAGCTGATTGTGCGATAATTCTCGTACCTATTAGGTCTTGCTGTCTTTGGGACTATGTGGATGATATTTATTCGAAATAAGATGGTTTGTGGCTAGAATCATACACTCTACACACCAACGTGAATGGTGGTTTTGTTGCCGCTTCCCACAATGAATTTAGAAATTCTGATGGAGCGTTATCTATCGTTTCTGCCGTACATGATCTTAAGTCCTCCAAAGCTCTCCTAAATGCTGGTTCTAATACTGGGTTCCTATCTCCCCTAGATAGACTCCTGTTTCATCTTCTGCCACATCAGACAAATCTTCCCCCTCATAGAGGCCTTCAATGTACTTTTTCCATCTATCCCCTCTTTTCTCTGCCTTTAACAATGGAATTCTGGATGCACTCTTAAGGCCTCTATAGCCGCTCATACCTGCGAAAGTGTTGCCAATGGTGGATTTTGTGCACGAACTGACCTCTCGATTAAGTCCCATAAAAGTTCGTTGGTACTCATGTCGGGAAATCTGGGTGGCAAAATTATTCGCTCGAACTGTCATGTATTTTTGCAAATCAGTCACGAACAATTGTGACCTAGTGACAGGACACATTGTCATCCACAAAAATTTCCATCGTTGAACGTATGTAAATGGTCTCCAAGTAGCCAAACAAAACCTTTTCCAGTCAATGATTGGTTAAATTGCACCAGAGGACCCTGTGCACTTCATGTAATCACAGCTCACACCATTATGGAGCTACCGCCAGCTTGCACAGTGCCTTGACAACTTGGGTCCATGGCTTCGTGGGGTTCTGCGCTACACTCGAACCCTACCATCAGCTCTTATAAACCGAAATTGGAATCCATCCGACTGAGCCACTGTTTCCAGTCATCCAGGGTCCAACCGATGTCACGAGTCCAGGAGAGACGCTGCACGCAACGACGTGTTGTTAGAAAGTGCACTGACGTCGCTAATCTGCTGCCATAGCCCATTAACGCCCTAACGGACATGTTAGTCGTACGTCCAACATTGATTTCTGCAGTTATTTCACGCATTGTTGCATGTCTGTTAGCAATGACAACTGTACACAAACGCCACTGTGTTCTCCATGATGAGAGGTAATATCTGAAATGTGGTTATCTTGGTACACTCTTACAGTGTGGATCTGGAAAAGTTGAATTTATTAACGATTTCCGAAATTTTATGCTCCAACTGTCATTTCACATTCAAAATCTGGTGATAGTCATCATGTAAGAAACCTTTTTCATGAATCGCGTAAGTACAAGTAACAGCTTCACCACTGCACTGCCCCTTTATACATTGTGTACGCAATACAACCGTCATCTCTACATGTGTGTATCACTATACCATGACTTTAGTGACCGCAGTGTTTATTCGTTCACATATAGAGAGATGTCCTCGATCTTCACTGGTGAAAAATCGAGACTTATTCACTTTATCATGCTATTTTCTTAGAACAATAACGTGTATTGACTATAATTTTGCGTATACACTGGTCAAAGTGGGTAATTAATCAAGATAACATAATATTTTACGAGAAGAATGCTGTATATAAGGCATAATGCCGAACATTCACTCAGTATTACCCGGGGCATAGTCCAGATTCCCTTGGTGCAGAACACACATTTTTATTGTACACACATAAAGCAATAAATCTGCAATTTGACTTTCCGATATCTATGGGAGGTTTGAGCAGTTGTTAGAACAAAAGCTTGTGATTAGCAAATGTATTTGCTTTAAAATAACAGATACTACCAGATGATGGGAGTATGGGAGCAAGACAGAGAATACCATCACAACTTCAGTGTTTGCATCTGAAACTGCAGTGAGCATCTGGTGAACTCTTTCGTGACCAAATTATTTACAGAAGTTGTGGACTTTACATCAGCGCTTTAGTGGGCTAAGAAACCACATACAAAATCGTACCTTAAATCTTGAAACTCAGATGTTAGCCTATAGGTATAAAAATAGTGTGAAATAATGTTCCCACTGAACTCTGGAATGATTGCTCCTGAAGATTTGAAAAAAAAGAAAATTATTGTTTATTTGTGATTATTAAAAAAGGCTTAAATATTCATGTTTTCATGCATTACGTTCTGTTGTTCTTTGAGTTCACTAAGGTGATGTGCCATGGAAGTTAGAGAAGCACGGTGCTTTGCACAAAGGCATACGACAGATGCCACATAGTCTTTTTGTTATATTTTCTTTGTTCTTCGTGCTACATTTGCGGCATCTTCTGCTTGTTGCACCTTCTATGGGCACATGAGACCCAACTTTCTGCAGACGAACCTTATCTGGCGCTCCACACACGCCTCTTTTCGGTGTTTCGAAATGAACAGGGCTTCCTCTTCGCTTACGACTTGAGAAATCACATATAAACTGTCTTGCCAGCCGTAACTGAAAAGTTTGTTAGCCTGATATTGTCTTTTGAAACTTCTATATAATGTACAAAGTGATAACTGCGCCAAATATACTAGAAAGAAAAACAGTCTATGCCACCACTCCAATAAACGATGACATGCAGCATACCATTTTCGCAGCTGATGAAATCTATCAACCCCTCTAATTATTTTATTGTACTCTGCCACTAGCCTTTTACTTCCATCCATTGAATTTATTAGGGTAAGTACACTGTCTTTACCCAATGAAAACTGAGACCTATTATCTTTATCTTTTTCCCAGTGCAGTTGTCAAAGTTTATAGTGTACCCACACTTGCATCAGCTAAGCAACACACTTTCTACCCACACTTTACTGGTTTCATTGGCATATACTGTTTTAGTGCTGAACGTCCTTTGAATGGCATCATACATTCGTCAACTAGTAAAAAAGAAGAAGGTTTGTCTACTTCACACAGCTTCTTTGTTACAAAGCTGATGACTGACTGGATATTGTGCATCTTGCCATGTCAATGTTGTATCTCTCTTTACACTTGTTCAGTTGTCATTGCAGTGCAGATTCTCAACAAATTTTTTGTATCAATGATTTATCATCACTGATGAGATAGCAGGCACACCAAGAATAGGATCGCTACTCTAATAATTTCAGAGTTGATGCATACCTATCGAAATAAGCATTCCTATTAAACATTTTAGTTCATGAATGGTTATGTCATACCAGTTGGAAGTTACTTTATCTGTTTTCTTGCCTGACTTCACTATACATCTTTCCTGTTTTGTATATAAGTGTGTTTGATTGCAAATGTGTAATAACAGATTGTTTGCGAATAAAGGCTGGATATGTATGTTTCATTATCAGAATTTTATAAATTAGCCTGTATCTCTGGGTTTTCTTCTAATTTCACTGAAATATTTTAAAATGGGAAACATCTTCACACCAGTTGGGTGAAAATGTTGAAGCAGCTCTTACTGAAGTTGAGTCAGATAATCTACCATTACAAGCAAACAGTTTTCCAATTTTATCCATTTCTGTTGTCAAATTGCAGTCATCACCATCACTTGATATAATAGTATCATTATTAAAGGGTTAAGCACAGCATATGGTGGCATCTGATAAGATTCAATTGAAATTGAAAGTTCTGTTATGAATGGAGATTTAGTGTCAGGCATAGTGGCTGGCATGCAGCATTTCAGTATAAGTGAAACTCATTTTCCACTATGAGTCATTTTTATACAATTATAGGGTAATTTTAGACATTTTATCAGAATTTACAAATTCTGTAAAATGTGTCCATAGACTGTTTGTACCCAATGACCACATTTCTGGAAATCTCTTTTTGATGTATGAATGATGATAAATGAAAACAAATGGGGATGAAGTACATAAAAATAGTTGTGATGAATACACATATCTACTGATAACGATTAATAAAGTAAATGTATGCATTGATGATGATGTAATGCAACTGGTGATGATATATAACATGATTCAAAAAGCTGCTGTGATTGAGCTATGTGATCTATCATAATATAATACACGGATTTTTGTCAGGATTCAGTGGCACAGTGAGGGTACAAATTTTACATCCTCCATATAGCAATTAGTTCTACAGATTAAAATATTTTCGTAACCAACAGTTCATGAATTTTTATAAAACAACTAGTGGAGGAATCCATATGTTTATGTTTAAACCAGATGAATGTATAATACTGCAGAGTTGTTAAATATATTAAAGAAATTCTGGGAAGACAAAGCCTTACTATATAAACATTTTACTGCAGTGATAGCTTAAATACTAAACATTTATCAAAGAATGACACTAAAATTAATATTAATCAATTCAAATGGAATAATCTAAGGAATATCAACAGCAACAATCTCTTCTATTTAAACATTCATCGCCTTTAATGCATTTGTTAGGTTTTATTCATGAATTTATTATCCTAAGTTTCCCAATGATTACTGAACAATAGGATTTATTATTGTTTCACTGTTACATTATAATTGGTTATTTTCTGATGTAACACTTTGAGTTAAAACTGTTTTATAAAATCCAACCCATGTCACACTTCTTACCTGTCTGTTATAACTATTGTTACTCTTTTCTTTAGCACTGCTTAATTACTGCTCAGTTGAAGTAGTTTACTCACTGATTAGTAATAAAACGAAGACAGATTGGAATCCAAAAATAAGAATTCCAGAAAAACTATAACAATAGTCACGATAAATTAATATCTATTTCTATAAGATTTGCAGTTATTGGAATAAGTGGCTGCAGCAAAACAACATTAAGAATATATGAATAAATATTAGCACAAGGGTAGTTAAACTAGAATAAAATTTATCATTTATTTCTTTATTTCAAACATTCAGATCAACCAAAATATGTAAAGTAACTGAATCTAAATCAGGTGATGAAATAGTGGCAGTTATTAGTAACGCTGTCGATATTATACAATTAGATGAACCTGAAGAAAATTCAGCAGTAATATTTGTTTGATGATTTTACATTGGTAAATGGAAATATTGTTATATATATATATATATATATATATATATATATATATATATATATATATATATATATATATACAGGGTGTCCCAGCTATCTTGTCCACCCAAAATATCTCTGGAACAATAACAGCTATTGGAAAACGACTTTCACCGGTATCAATGTAGGGTTGGGGCCCATGAACGTACATATTTGGAAACATTCTAAAACGAAAGCATATGTGTTTTTTAACACAACCTTATGTTTTTTTAAATGGACCTCCTATATTTTTTCTTCAGCAATCCATAGCATGACAAATCACATACACAATGGCGTTGATTGAATCGCAATATTCCCATTACATCCCGAGATATTAAGACGCGAAGTTGACGCTTGAAACACCCGACATGCGCTGCTAGCGCACGTCCTGAGGCTCAGGCGTGAACCCCATGTGGCCCGTAATCGCGATGTGATTGACATGTGTAATCACACCTCCATACTTATCAAGAAGTCCGAAACGAATATTACGGTCTGCTGCCATCAACTCTCATAAGCAGATAATGGTTTCCCTCTTGCACGTTTTACGTATCTACGTACACAATATGAAGCAGTACCGATCGGTGTACACCCGTCATGTTGTCTTATTTATCCTGCACACCCAAACTAAGGTTTATCAAATGCGTTTTATGACCCACTGTGCCTGTCGCACAGGGTCTGGCTCTACCTACTCAAGTGTCCAACGTAGTTCCCACTACTGCCCCAGTTACCACCTCGCCTTGTTTATGATTTGCGACCCATGCAAACTCCTGTACTCCACCACCCTCCGAGCATCCCATTTGTTTGTTCCTTTGGCGTGCCGTACACCG
Source organism: Schistocerca americana (assembly GCF_021461395.2). NCBI lineage: Eukaryota > Metazoa > Arthropoda > Insecta > Orthoptera > Acrididae > Schistocerca > Schistocerca americana. Next base: position 675,047,817 of record NC_060122.1, read on the forward strand.
CTTGCCAGTGTAGTCGTGCATCAGAGTAATCTAGTGACGGCACGGAGGTAGTACACATTGTGAATAAACTTTGGGTTGTGGAACTTATACTGTACAGTATAATGTACACACATGAAGATATGGTAGAAATGCTGCTGATCTATGGAGAATGTACGTTGACGGGAAATACGTTATGAGATTGCTTGTTTGTTGATAGTACTGTTAGCGAACATTATGATTATTAAGTTAATAGGTCTGTTTTCTACCCTACTCTGCATACCTGTACTGTACCCCGTTGTAGGCGGACGAAATGCTGTTCAGGCAGAACGACTGTACAGAAGACGATTCCCTGACAAGCCATCGCCTTTGCGCCGGATGTTTGGTCGTCTCACATCTTGTCTACGTGAAACGGGAATCTTAAATCTAAGATCTCGACATCGTCCTAGAACACGCACAGATGAACGTGCTAAAGTTGCTGTGCTCGCTGCCATAGCTGTGAATCCTCAAACCAGCACACGTCAAATTGAATGTGAAATTGGTGTGTCGAAATCAAGTGCACAGTGTGTTCTTAAATGTCATAAATTTCATCCTTACCTTGTTCATTTAAACCAGGATCTTCATGGAAATGACTTCCGCAATAGGGTAACATTTTGTCGGTGGGCTCAGCAAAAACTTCTGACTAATCCAAATTTTTTTTCAGATGTTCTCTTTACCGACGAGGCCTCATTCTCCAACAAGGGAATTGTCAATATGAGGAATATGCATTATTGGTCCGCAGACAATCCAAAATGGCTCCGTCAGGTAGAGCATCAACGTCCGTGGAAAGTTAATGTTTGGTCTGGGATTATTGGAGGTACCATATCGGACCTAGTAGGGCATCCTTCATCCGCAGACTGACCCTATGTATGCAAGCCAATGGGCATCACTTTGAGCATGAGATGTGAACACTATGTTTAGTATGTAGCGCTGGTATCACAGTGGAAGTTTCTACAAAGGTCCATTTTACCAAGTGATGTTAAGAAACATTTGTTTGCAACAATTTGTCATTTAATGCATTAGATAAACATAACATTGATAATTATGTGATAAAAAACTAATTGGTTAAACATGTTTACATTCATCTTCTGTGTCCTACCTGGACTTCCCAAATCAAAACATTTTTACCTAAACAACGGTAAAACTTTTAGTCCACTTGCTCGTTTCACTTAAACCATCAACATGAATTTTAAAATTACGAGTGAATGATTAACTGTCACTTGCAGTAGATCTACAGTAAAGTAAAGTTTCAACGTTGAACGGCATTACCTTTTCAGTAATGGATTAACGATAAGCAAAGTTAACTTTGTGACTAAAGTTGTGGTACACATGTAACGCCGGAAATGCATATCCCTCTATTTCCATCTATTGTACTTTAGATTTTTCCTCATTTTGTTACCTGAATATATGACGTTTCTGTGCCTTTATATATTGTAATTGTTTTACTATTTGTATATACATATATATTTATGCATCTATGTCGATGTATAATTGGTTTGGTTTGTAAATATTATTTGTATTTTACGTTGGGTCTTGCCTAGGGAAAACTATGCTATCGAACGAATACATCGATAGGTCATGTGGAGAACCTAAGTGTTTAGGATCTTTGGTATGTTAACTCTGCCGCGTGGAGCGCGGGCAGAGCAGAGGAGAGTCTGGCTGGAGGAGGGCAGTGGAGCAGGTGTGTTGTGTGACGCTCACGCGAGTTGCCGCGCTTTCAGGGTTTGGCAGCATGTAATTGCGCTCGACTTGCTATGTTAGTTTCTGACACGGTGTCGCGGACGGGAAGCATTAGCTGGCGCACATCAAGAGCCCATTTCGCCTGGTGACCGTGTCGAGAAGAAGGCGCGCCAACATCCAGCTTCTGCAACAGCGGCGGCCGACAATGAGTGACTGTCTCCACCTCCTCGATCGACGGCTTCAAACTTTCAATCAACCAACAAGGAAGACTACAGATGTCAACCTCCAGTTGCCACGCTTCTAGTGCTAATTTTATGTGTAATAACCTTTCTTTTTCAGTTACTATAGTAATGGTCCATAGGACTGGCGACCGTAATTTCCCCCAAATCTCAAATATCTAGTTACCGTTAGTTAATTGTTAATGTAATGGCCACACATTTACTTTCTTTATTAACTTTATCCCTTTTGAAAATTAATTTCCACCAGTTTCATTTGCATTTTTCCTTTCATGTAGATGTAACCCTTTCCTCCCTCTTTACCGACAGATTAACTTCAGTGACGATTGCTTTTCCCAAATTTCCATTAGGTACACACGGTTTAATTTTTCACTGTCATTAAGGTCGATAAGTGAGGGGGAGGTTACACACAGATATGTTACAGAACCACATCACCCCTAGCCTGTGGGATAAATACCTGCTGGAGTGTACGACGTTAATGCAGGATTGCAGCAGACCGTGTTATTCGTTTTGGACCTCTTGATAAGTATGGAAGTGTAGTTACGCATGTCAATCACATCGCGATTACGGGCAGCACGGGGTTCACGCCTGAGCCTCAGGACGTGCGCTAGCAGTGCATGTCGGGTGTTTCAAGCGTCAACTTCGCGTCTTAATATCTCGGAATGTAATGGGAATATTGCGATGTAATCAACGCCATTGTGTATGTGCTTTGTCATGCTATGGATTGCTGAAGAAAAAATATAAGAGGTCCATTTAAAAAAAAACATATGTTTGTGTTAAAGAACACATATGCTTTCGTTTCAGAATGTTTCCAAATATGTACATTTGTGGGCCCCAGCCCTACATTGATAACGGTGAAAGTCGTTTTGCAATAGCTGTTATTGTTCCAGAGATATTTTTGGGGGAGAAGATAGCTGGGACACCCTATATATACTACTTCAGCCTATCTCAATTCAGTTCAACAAAAATTTTTAAAAAACTAAAATAATTTGAATCATCATATTTACACACAGACACACATACACACACACACACACACACACACACACACACATATATATATATATATATATATATATATATATATATATATATATATATATATGGCACAGAGAGTGTTGCTGTGAACAGTGCAATGGAACAGTTGTTCTTATTAGAACCAGCAACAAACCAACACTGACAACAATAGTTCAAATATATGTGCCGATGTCGTAAGCCGAAGATGAAGACAAGAATATGAGGATATCGAAAGGGTAATACAGTACATGAATGAAAATGAAAATCTAATCGTCAGGGGTAATTGCAAAGCAGCCATTGAGGAAGGATTTATGTAACAGTTATAGGAGACTGAGCTCTGTAATAAATTTCATCTAGTAATAGCAAATAATCTGTTCATGAATCACAAGAGGAGGTGGTATTCTTGGGAAAGGCAGCATGACACTGGAAGATTCCAGTTAGATCAGATCATGGTAAGGCAGAGATTCCGAAATCAGATACTGGATTTTAAGGCGTATCCAGGCACAGATAGAGACTTGGATCACAATGCAAAAGTGCTGAAGAGTAGGCTGAGCTTTAAGAGACTAATCAGGAAGAATCAATACTTGAAGAAGTACTAAGGAATGACAATATATGCTTGAAGTTCTCTAAGCTATAGGCATAGCAGCAAGGAATAGCACAGTAAGCAGTACAGTTTAAGAGGAACAGACATCTCTAAAAATTGGCAGTCACAGAAGTTGGAAAGAAAACGCAGTTACAAGAAAGGTAATTGCAAAGTAAACAGGGGTAACAGAGGAAATACTTCAGTTGATCGATGAAAGAAGGAAGTACAAAAATATTCAGGGAAATTCAGGAATCCAGAAATACAAGTCTCTGAGGAGTGAAGTAAATAGAAAGCGCAGAGAAGCTAAGACATAATGGCTGCTTGACAAATGCGAAGAAATCGAAAAAGAAAAGATTGTCGAAAGAACTGTCTCAGGATGTAGGAAAGTCAAAACAACGTTGAATGAAATTAAAAGCAAGGGTGATAACATTAAGAGTGCAGTGGGAATTCCAGTGTTAAAGGCTGCGAAGAGAGCAGATCGGTGAAAGAGTATGCTGAAGCCTTCTATGAGGAGGAAGATTTGTGTGATTTGATAGAAGAAGCCTCAGGAGTCCATTGAGTAGTCATAGGGGATCCAATATTAAAATCAGAGTTTCCAAGAGCTTTGGAGGACTTAAGAACAAATAAGACGAAAGGCATAGTTAACATTCATCACAATTTCTAAAATCACTGGGGGACGTGGCAAGAAAACGATTACTCATGTTGGTGAGTAGAATGTATGAGTTTGGTGACATACCATCTGACATTTGAGAAAATATCATCCACTAAGGCTGTAAGAGCTGACAAGTACGAGATTTATCTCACAATGAGCTTAACAGCTCCTGCATCCAAGTCGCTTACATGAATAATATAAGGAAGACTGGAAAAGAAAACTGAGCCTGTGTTAGATGAAGATCAGTTTGGATTTAGGAAAGGTAAAGGCGCCAGAGAGGCAGTTCTGATGTTGTGGTTGATAATGGAAGCACGGCTAAAGGAAAATCAAGGCAAGTTCGTAGGATTTGTAAACCTGGAAAAAACGATCGACACTGTAAAATGGTTCAAGATGTTCGAAATTGTGAGACAGCCAGCAGTAAGCCGTAAGGAGAGACAGGTAGTATCCAATATGTACAAGAGTGAAGAGGGAAGAGTGGACGACCAAGGACGAATTTCTGGGATTAAAAAGGGTGAAAGACAGGGATGAATTCTTTCACCCCTACTGTTCAGTTTGTATATCGAAGAAGCAATGACAAAAATAAAAGATAGGGTCAGGAGTGGAATTACAATTCAAGGTTAAAGGATACCAGCGATACGATTCACTGATGACATTGCTGTCCTGAGTGAAAGTGAAGAAGAACTACACGATCCGATGAATGGAATCAACAGTCTACTGAATACAGTATAAGGGTTTAGAGTAAATCGAAGAAACGACAGTAATGAGAAGTAGCAGACATGAGAACAGTAGGAAACTTAACATCAGGATTGATGGTGATGAAGTAAATGCAATTAAGAAATCCAGCTACCTTGGCAACAAAATAACGAATGATGGATGGAGCAAGGGGGACATCAAAAGTTGACACTGGCAAAAAGGGCGTTTTTGGCAAACAGAAATCTACTATTATCAAACATAGGCCTTAAATTTGTGGAAGAAATTTCTAAGAAAGTATGTTAGGAAGATCGCATTGCATTGTAGTAGGAGATGGTTTGTGGGAAAACAGGAAGAGAAGAATCGAGGCATTTGAGTAGTGGTGTTAGAGGCGAATATTGAAAATTAGGTGGACTGATAAGGTTGGGAATGAGAATGTTCTGTGCGGAATCAGATAGGAAAGGAGAATGGACAGGATGATAGGGCATGTGTTAAGACATCAGAAAATGATTTCCATAGTACTAGAGGGAACTGTAGAGGAGGAAAAAACTGTAGAGGAAGACCCAGGTTGGAATACATCCAGCAAATAATTGAGGATGCAGGTTGCAAGTGCTACTCTGAGATGAGTAGGTTGGCACATTAAAGGAATTCATGGAGGGCCACAACAAACCAGTCAGAAGACTGATGACTCAAGGAAAAAGTAAATTGTACATAACAGGGAATATTTGCGTTATACGCCAGTCATTATTAGAAGAATGGCTGCAAATGCTCCAGAATTATTTGAAGTATTTTAGGAAAAAAATATCTGACAAAGGAGATTCTAATATTAAGGAACTGCCTGACAAAGTAGATTCTAATTTTTGGATGTTATCTAACATAATAGGTTCAACAAATAAGAAACGATATGAGACTAGGAATGAGTCATCTGACACTGGGATTCAATTATCTGTCAAAGCAGAGTCTAAAAGTAATGAATTCACTGTCAAAATAGGAAATACTAATGAAGAATTAAATTAGAGATAAAAGAACACATCAGACAGGAAATAGAACCTAAATTAATTACCACTGCAAGGACTTTCACCCAGTTACCTCAGGAATTGAAGGATAAGATCAATAACCAGTGTGGTTTAGTTCGAGATTAAGTGAAAGCCCAAGTCATAGAATTAGATGGTAAAACTAACAAATTAGTTCAATGTGCCATAAAAGAAAAAATCTCAGAGCTAGTAACTGTTTTAGAACAATGAAAAGAGTTTAGAGAAACGGCTAACACACCTAAGACACTATCTAATATGGAGGAACGATTACGAGAATTTACATAAAATATAACTAAGGAGACTATGGGTGGCTGTTGAGAGTACTAAACAGAAAACCCATAAGAAGGTAGGTGTAGATAACGGTGGGTTATCGAGTGCTTTATAAGAGGAGTTACATTTGGGAAGTAAAATGAATTTATTATAGCAATTTCCGAGATTCAAACATGATGGAGAAGTTCACCTGATCTGTTTTTCGAGATTATTTTCTAGATCTTCACCAGAAACCTGGGAGTATAGCGAAAAGATAGATTCAGCCCTGATAGTGATACAACATAACGAGATTCTGCGCCTTCTGAATAATTTTCGTCTTGGGAGGATTTTAAGGAGAAATTTAGAAGAAAATATTGGTCTACTAGCATAGAAGACAAATTGACATTACCTAATTACACCCAAAATACTACAAGAACTCTTAGGGAAATTTCAAGAAGTATACTGAATGACACTTCACTCATTTTAAATATTTTAATAAGACAATAGAGCAGTCCAGTTCAATTATAATATTGGTATGGAGGTATTGTATCTACAAAAGGATGTGTGGTGTAGAGGCTGGTTTACCATCAATGATTTATTAACTTTTGCTGAAGAATTAGATACACTGACGAAAGAAAGGAATGAACATATGCCAGAGGATAACAGGGGAAGTAATGTTATGAATAACAAACGATTCCCAGACAAATTCATTAATAAACAAAATAGTAATCTTCGACAAGTATGAAGAGAAATCAAAATAGGACTGCACCTACGAGTGGGCAAAATATTTCCTGCCCACTAGACAGCTAAGACTGTCAAAACATCAATATGTCTTCATGAAGTATTAGCTACTAGTGACAACGACAGAACACTGGGAAATCTGAGAGGAACAGAGAATACAGTGATTGCAAAGCATTATTCTATAATAATTATGGAAAACATGGAATGCCCTGCAACAGGGGCCACAACCAAGTATGTAACCAACATCTAGCAGGCCCATACATCGAAAAGATAATTTCCTTTACCCATAAGATACCTACAAGAGAATGATTATTAGAAGAAGAAGAAAGCAAAAAGTGGGATATTTATAACCATAGAAGAACATAAATTTTTATATACTTTATTAATAGTGTCAAATATAAATATACCTATGTTGCTTGGTGTGGAATAGTTGTTAAAGTAAAACATAGCCAAAAATTTTGATATGAAGACATTTTTGTAATTTCAGTGGAAGTAATAGTGAAATATCATTTAAGTCAGATGCTGAGATAAAACCAACCCTTCCCTTAAACACGAAAATTTGTAATAGAGACTACTGAGCTAATTTCGCAAGATGACATAGTAACTCTTTAAAAGTAACTCTTTAATATATATATATATATATATATATATATATATATATATATATATATATGTGTGTATTTTCTGACAAAGCAGGATCTATAGGGAATTATAGATGTAAATTTAAGACAACAGATTCATATTCTCTGTTTTGTAATCCATACGCAGTACCTATGAGTAGAGCAGCATTTCCAGGGGAAATCAAAAATTTGGTAGGTAATGAAGTTATCAAACAAAGTTTGAGCGTATATAATAATCCATTACTTGTGGTGCAAAAGGCTACAGGAGGCGTTCATTTAGTATTGCTGATCATACATTAAATTATTATATACATAAAATTATTATACAGGGTGTTACAAAAAGGTACGGCCAAACTTTCAGGAAACATTCCTCGCACACAAAGAAAGAATATATGTTATGTGAACATGTGTTCGGAAACGCTTAATTTCCGTGTTAGAGCACATTTTAGTTTCGTCAGAATGTACTGTACTTCCTCGATTCACAGCCAGTTGGCCCAATTGAAGGAAGGTAATGTTGACTTCGGTGCTTGTGTTGACATGTGACTCATTGCTCTACAGTACTATCATCAAGCACATCAGTATGTAGCATCAACAGGTTAGTGTTCATCAATAACGTGGCTTTGCAGTCAGTGCAATGTTTACAAATGCAGAGTTGGCAGATGCCCATTTGATGTATGGATTAGCATGGGGCAATAGCCGTAGCGCGGTACGTTTGTATCGAGACAGATTTCCAGAACGAAGGTGTCCCGACAGGAAGACGTTCGAAGTAATTTATCGCCGTCTTAGGGAGCATGGAACATTCCAGCCTATGACTCGCGACTGGGGAAGACCTAGAACGACGAGGACATCTGCAATGGACGAGGCAATTCTTCGTGCAGTTGACGATAACCCTAATGTCAGCGTCAGAGAAGTTGCTGCTGTACAAGGTAACGTTGACCACGTCACTGTATGAAGAGTGCTACGGGAGAACCAGTTGTTTCCGTACCATGTACAGCGTGTGCAGGCACTATCAGCAGCTGATTAGCCTCCACGGGTACACTTCTGCGAATGGATCATCTAACAATGTGTCCATCTTCATTTCAGAGCAAATGTTCTCTTTACGGATGAGGCGTCATTCCAACGTGATCAAATTGTAAATTTTCACAATCAATATGTGTGGGTTGACGAGAATCCGCACGCAATTGTGCAATCACGTCATCAACACAGATTTTCTGTGAACGATTGGGCAGGCATTGTTGGTCATGTCTTGATTGGGCCCCATGTTCTTCCACCTACGCTCAGTGGAGCACGTTATCATGATTTCATACGGGATACTCTACCTGTGCTGCTAGAACATGTGCCTTTACAAGTACGACACAACATGTGGTTAATGCACGATGGAGATCCTGCACATTTCAGTCGAAGCGTTCATATGCTTCTCAACAACAGATTCGGTGACCGATGGATTGGTGAAGGCAGACCGATTTCATGGCCTCCACGCTCTCCTGACCTCAAACCTCTTGACTTTCATTTACGGGGGCATTTGAAAGCCCTTGTCTCCACAACCCCGGTACCAAATGTAGAGACTCTTCGTGCTCGTATTGTGGATGGCTGTGATACAATACGCCATTCTCCAGGGCTGCATCAGCGCATCAGGGATTCCATGTGACGGAGGGTGGATGCATGTATCCTCGCTAATGAAGGACATTTTGAACATTTCCTGTAACAAAGTGTTTGAAGTAACGCTGGTACGTTCTGTTGCTGTGTGTTTCCATTCTATGAGTAATGTGATTTGAAGAGAAGTAATAAAATGAGCTCTATCATGGAAAGTAAGCGTTTCCGGACACATGTCCACGTAACACATTTTCTTTCTTTGTGTATGAGGAATGTTTCCTTAAAGTTTGGCCGTACCTTTTTGTAACACCCTGTATAGAAACTGTTTGTATAAAGTAGTTAGTAACCAATTTCGAAGAGGCCAAATATTTCGCCTACATATCTGCCACAAATGGTATTTGGCAGATGAGGCAACATGATAACTCTAAAAAATATACCACATTTTTATTTGATGGTAAATCTTTCCAATTTAGAGTATTAACATTCAGTCGGTTTTCATTCAGATGTACAATGAAGAGTTATGTAAAGAGGTGTTTAAGAACTCATTATTTACGTATATGACATTTTACTAGTATCGAAAACTCGAGAAGATCATTGCTATTTACTCACGAAAAATCTGAAAAAGTTCAATGAAAAGAGAATAACAATAAAATTGTTAAAATCACATTTTGTGAGGGAATAATAAAACTTTTGGGACCCTTAATTGGGTTTACGGGCATGAAGCCAAGCCCAGAATGAATAAGAGTGATACAGTAGTGTCTAGAACCTCAAAAGATAAAACATGGCGTTGACTTTTAGATTCTTGGGGTTCTACTGTCGATATATTGAGGGACAAGCATTGATGATTCACATTTACTACATCTTTTGAAGCTATAGTCTTTGTGGTCATGGGATGGAGGTGCAGTGAAAGCATTTACAAAAATAAACAGGCTGGTATAAGCCTCTCTCCTCAGTCATCCTATAATGAATGAGCTATTTAAGCTAGCCACCAATGCATCAGCGTACAGAATCATGGCAGAACTATTCCTAGGGGAGTGGAATCCTGAAATGGGGAACACAGAACGATAGCCTTTGCTAGTAGAAGTACCATCATGTATGAAATGAACTAGACAGCCACAAGAAAGAACTGTTAGTAATAGTGTGGAGTATCAAAAAATTATCCATACAGTCCATCGAACATTGCAGTTTTTGATTGAAATCAGGTTATTGCATCAAAGACTCATGCACTGGGCTATATTGTGTCAAGATTGCCATATAAATATTTACTATAGAAAAGGATTGCATAATATAGTTCCTAATGTGTTTCACAATTACCAGTAGGTATGGGTGAAGGTCCAGGAGTGATTTTTGCCATCAGTTTTTTGGGATTAAGCTACACAACAATGCTGTAACGATTCTAGTCTTAAAGATAAAACAAGACATGAAAGAGGATCCTTACTTTACTGATACATATAACAGTTGTAAAGAACTATCATTATCCCAGTCGGAAAATTATGAATGGATGAGCATAAAATATATGTTATTTTGGAAAGTGCTGTCAGGTCAGTCAAGATGGAGACTGCACATTCCATGTAATGCAGAAACAGTGTTAATATGGTTTATGCACAAACTGGAATGAAGATGTGTAATAAACACATGTGTAATTTTTATTGTTTCAAGAATATGAGTCAGAAGATAGTCACTATGTTGAGATCTTGTATGACCTTTCAGCTCATTAAAGAGGATAATAGTCATGTGCACTACAAATTGCACCCGATAATTCTGATAGGTATACATGATTTAACAGGAGTGGACTTCTTTGGACATTTTCCCACAGGTAAGGGAAAAATAAATTACGTATTATTGTTGGTTGAAATGTTGGGCATAGTATGTTAAACATTATCGCACCAAACAAGCAAATATAAATACAGCAGTGCATTGTTTGTAAGAGTATTTTCAAGATGTGGGTAAACCGCAATGCTTATTAAATGATAATGGCCCACAATTTAAAAGCCATAAGTGTAAGGAATTATTGGCTTGGAAAGGGGTATGCATGTAACTATATGAAAGTATACTCTACAAACTAATACTTGTGAAAGTATTATGAAGGAATTAGGATGACAGTGTAAGACATGCTGATCCAAGAGCTCAACCTGGTGACAACTAGTGCTGGAATTTCAAGTAAACCTTAAGGAATTACCAGATATGTCAACAGGATTGGCTCCTGTAGAAATAATCAATAAAGCAGTTATAGGAGAGTCATTATTAAAATGGTTTACATGCCCAAATTCAGAACTGATCTGGAAAAGTTGCTGCAGAAGTACAAGATAATATGATTGCACATGTACAAAAAGGAGTCAGAAGTTTTAATAATGAGCTATTGTACCCAAGTTCCAAATAAAGAATTTGGTATTAGTATGCGATTTTCGTCATAGCTCGAATTTAAAGAAGGAAATGGGAAATTTTTTCAGATTTATGGTGGACCTTTTCAAGTTCACAGTACACCCAATCCAAAAGCAATATATCTAACAGACCTTGATACACAACAAGATAAGAGATTATACAGTATAGGTATGATTAAAAGGTTTAAGGCCGATGGAGAGCTTACCTTCTTTGCAAATTTGGTGGACTGATGACACTGGGCGTTCGAGTTTAATTGTTTCTGTATTTCCTTCTTCTTTGGCTCTTGTATTATCTTTTATCAATATTACACCATATACTACCACTTCTACCAGAAATAGAACTGAATATGCGACCCCAACACCTGTACATATATCGTCAAGTGTCTATTAAATAATAACAGCATTGGCACATTTATGAAGATAGCTATGAGCTTAGTTAAGAAACTTAACTGTAAGTTAACATTTCAAGGAAGTGATATATGTTAATCACACCACACATTGCAGGGAAGAAGAGTTCAAGTGGAAGGAAGGACAAACTCATGGTGTGCTAATATGCTTAGCCAAGTAAGAAACATGATCTTAATAGCTAACAAGAGACAGAGAAGGTCTGACTATTAGTAACTTTTGTATTGTCCAAATCTAGAAATTATAAGAAAGTAACTTGTCCTTTACTTTGTTACTGTTTTGAGTGAGAAAAGATAGAAAACGGGGGTTAGTAATTGTATATGCTGATGAAGTGAAGAACAGACATGCCCAACTAGCGGATGAGGTATGGGAGAGGAAGAGGGTAGGTGGATCCATTGGAGGAGTGGCCTATACCTTCGTCAAGTGAATCCTTGGGAGAAATGCCCTGTACTACTGTATGTAGGTAGGGAAGAGGAAAGGTCAAACTGACCCTTAGAAGGGATGATCTGTACCTTGGTCAGTTGAATCCATTAAGGGAATGATTGGTACCATATTCTATTTTAGGGAAATAAGAGTAAACCCACTTCTACAATGATACAGAGCTTTGACGAAGTGATTGACCTTAGAAGGAGTATAGGTGCAGTGAATACAGAAGCATGAAGCTGTATAATGACTGGTGGTAAAGATATGAAGGTCTTCTCCAAACTAGTTCTATAATCGAATAGACTTACCTGGAACTAGAGGTGAAAATGGTTGGAGCAGGAATGTTCCAAGCTTGATCGCTAGAGCCTGTACTGAGTGAGATTTGACTAGAGAACGAATAGTAGGCGTATACCCAAAATGCAACTCCTCAGGTAATAATAATGTAAGAAACAAGACATAGACAGTAAAATGTTGGGTGTACTGGACTGAAGGAAATACAATATTAAATAAATGAATATATGCAAAAACAGTAAGTTAACACAATACACACACACACACACACACAGATATACAGATATATATATATATATATATATATATATATATATATATATATATATATATATATATATATGTAATTACTGGACAATTTTTCACATTACACAAGATCAAGGTGTGGAGTTAATAAGAGGAAGCTACACAAAGTAGACTAACACTGTTTAGCAGAATTTACCTGAAATGAAACAACAAAACTGAAAAGACTTCTAACTAAAAATGAAATTATATTCCTTTTTAAAGAAGAACATCATATTCAGTGTTTTTAAGTAATTAGGTTGTTTACAGTTGTATGTTAATGGGAATTTTTTTGAGATTGTGAGATGTCCCATAATCATTCCTCTAAGTGGGGGAATATGAAGTGTTACATACTATTTAGGGAAATAACATTACACATTCCTTGTGAGGAACAAGAGAAGATGATCCTAACAAAATAATATGAAGTAGGGAGTAAGTTGTGAAACAAATACAGTATGTTCATGTTTGGTTTCATATGTGCAGACATTAAGGGGAGTAATGGGATACCAAAAAATGGCAAGATTTGGTGACAAATAAATGGCTTCAGCTGCTGACAGCTGGTCCTTTTCCATTCTGATGCTGTGGCTTGGTGGTGATTTGAATGTCAAAGATCAACCACACTCTCCAAGAATTAAAACACAAGACAAGATGGCTTGGTAACAAACGAAACATACCGTAAACTGGTTTGTCACATTGAGCCTTTGATGCTAATGTCATTTGAAAGTGTGTTCTACTCAAATTCATATGCCACATTAATGATATGTACACCCATTAAAGGAAGATATGTTTGTAGAAGGAAAGTAGTGGACATGCTTTCTCGTAATATGAGTAGAAGTGATCTTAGAATCAACTACGGCCACCAGACTAAAAGAAAAAGGTAAAGAAATCAGATGTTACATCAGGTGACAGATTTCATGAGGTGTTCTAACTCAGCTTCAGCTACAAAGACCGAGCCAGGAGCTAAATCAAACCCTAAATAACAAAAAAATGGAAAAGATATAACACTTCGAACTCCTTTACAGATGAGCCACACCACCGAGTCCTTCCGTCAAGCAGAAGTCGACCACACACCTTTCCTACCGGAATCCTCACATGGTACTATGAGATATTATGATCTTCATAAAGATAACATTTTTTAGAAAAGGTTACATGTGAATGTGGTAGACATGTAGAAAGATGTATGTCCAAATGACACATAAGAACATTAAGTCATAAGAGCTGCACAGGTAGTAAAATTTCGTAATAACTTTTATATCAATTTGCTGCATTTGTATCTAGTTGTATAATAATTAATTTGTTTTAATCTAACAGCTGATAGAAATACCTAATAATTATTGTGTCTAGTAAAAGATAAATATGCATCTAAGTGTGAAAATAATTAAGATATTGGATACATATTAGAAGTTGATATGGAATATCAAAATGAGCTACAAGGTAGTCATAAAAATCTGCCATTTGCACCTGAAAATAAAAAAAACTATTAACTATATTGAGAAAATTAATATTGATATCTGATATATTACAGAAATTTAAAACAATATTTAAATTAGGACTAACATTAATTAAAATACATAGAATATTAAAATTTAGTGAATGTAATTGTTTTCAAAAATATATAGATAACAATACAGAAATAAGAATGGAAGGAAACAAGGAATGTGTAAAAGATTTCTATAAACTCATGAATAATAGCCTCTTTGAAAAACAGTGCAAAATGTACAGAATCAAGTCAATATGAAATTTGTATTACAGAGGAAAAAATGTGATAAATTAATAGTGAAGGTAAATTTCAAACAAGAAACAATATTTAGTGAAAATCTAGCAGCAAAGCATATGACTAAAATTAAAATTAATTACAGTAAGACAAACTAGATTGGTATATGTATTTTAGACATATCAAATGTTTTAATGTATACTTTTCATTACACGGTAAAGAAACATAAGTATAACACAAAAATTGAACTATGTTATTAAGAAACTTACCGGCATACTTAGGGGCACATACAATATAGAATGTGAGAATGTGTAGGCAGATATGAAGAGTATTCATGATGAATGTGATACAAATGATTAATCATCTAAGAATGTATGAAATACACCTTAAGTATTAAAAATTGTTAGGAAAAACGAAAGATAAGTGTAACAGAATGAAAAAATAATGACAGACTTCATTCAATTGAAAGCTTAGATATAACATAACTTGTTGGAAATTATCAACATAAAAATGAAAAGGTGTTAAAAATATGGTAATGAAAAATAGAATCACATTTGATGGCTGTAGGTCGTGCTTCCCGAATAACTGTGAATTCTATAGATAGAAGAATTTAATTAGAAACTATAAACATGTAATACATGCAACCAGATTAAATAAAATAGTGCTGAGTGCACAGAATAATAAATAGCACATTATAAGTGATGAAATGAATACATTGCCACTGGGGCACTGTAGTAAACTACAAATAACATCATTACATTACTTGTAAATATTCATATTTGTTGGTTGTATGTATATTTATTTATCATTACCATTAGTTGCATATAATTTTTTATTTGTCATTATCATCCATATTGTAAGAAAATATATAATATGGAAGATAATGATAAATAATGAAAAATAGACTCACATTTGATGGCTGTAGGTTGTGCTTCATGAATAACAGTGAATTACGTAGATAAAAGAATTTAATTAGAAGCTATAAACACGAAATATATACAACCAGATTAAATAAAATAGCACTGAGTGCACATGATGATAAATATCTCATTATAAATGATGAAATGAATACACTGCCGCTGGGGCACTGTAGTGTACTACAAATAACATCATTACATTACTTGTAAATATTCATAATCGGTGTGTGTATGTATATTTATTTATCATTACCTTTAGTGGTATATATTTCATATATTAGTCATTATCATCCATATTGTAAGAAAATATTCAATATGGATGATAACAATAAGTAAAAGTACTACCTAATATTTTTATTATGTGTCAATATCAAACATTTTACAACAGAAAAATTAACAGCACTATTAATTATAATAAATTCATAATTATGTTAATAATGCAATGAGTCAGTTGTTCACTCATTAAATAAAAAAAGGTGTGACCTTACATTGTATAATCACTAAAATTAAATTTGTGACATTAAATACACAAAAATGTGTCAACAAAATGTAAGATTTATATTCTGTATATTAATTATGGGTTGCATCCAAGTAATAACTACTGAAGCACCTTAATAGCATCAGATAATAATAATAACAATTTTCAAAATGATGTTACCAAAATCCTAGTTATAAATTTACAGGGAATGATTTTATTAATTTCAGTGTGAGTAAATCTTTTAAATTGTATGTCTAATGCTGATTTACAGAGAATCCTTAATGATTAAGCAATTTATCTAATTTTAATTTATCTATTTATAATGAATACAAAGCATTGTGCTTATCATCATCAGTACCAGTTCTACATATATACATTTTACTTCTACTCGTCTGGAGAGAGAGAGAGACAGAGAAAGACAGAGAGAGAAAGAGTAATACTCAAAAGCTGGCACATTTCTAAACGAATTATCTCAGTATCATATAGGGTACTACCGATGAGGACTGGAAGCATTCCACCTTCATCCCACTTCAGTCTCTTCCTGGCAACTGAAAAATGAAGAGGTATGATGCAATGAACTTTTACTATACTCTACACTGGTGTCATTGGTTTTTCCTTTTATTTTCTGGGTTTAAGATTTCCTTTTGTACGGCCCATTTCAATGACAATATGGTGTAACATCAGGAGGAGGAGGAGGATATTAGTGTTTAACGTCCCGTCGACAACGAGGTCATTAGAGACGGAGCGCAAGCTCGTGTTAGGGAAGGATGGGGAAGGAAATCGGCCGTGCCCTTTCAAAGGAACCATCCCGGCATTTGCCTGAAGCGATTTAGGGAAATCACGGAAAACCTAAATCAGGATGGCCGGAGACGGGATTGAACCGTCGTCCTCCCGAATGCGAGTCGGGTGTGCTAACCACTTCGCCACCTCGCTCGGTGTAACATCAGGGTAGACAATTATACCTTATGCAACCACCCTCTTGACCCCCACTGCCTAAGACAGCACCCAATACGAGTATATATTGCTGAAATTAATGTAAAGTCATATAACAGAAAAGTTAAAATCTCTCCTGACAGTTCCAGGTCATTCCTTTCTATCTGTCATATCATGAGACAAGCTACTGTATCGTGGCCATTCAGTGGCACATATAAATAATAAGTAACATGTTATAGTAAAGGCATTAAAACAGTGCAGTGTCTGAGATCAAGGATTAATATTGGAAGAAACCATGGAAGTTAGGTGCGCATATTTATGGTTACTATGTACTTTTTGTAGAGAATTCTTACATTGAAGATGGCGTCAGTCAGTTTCTGTGCAATATCCGGGATGTAGTACTTCCAACAAACGTATCATCGAGCACGTCTAGATAAGACTCTAACAGGTGACATGTACGTAAGCATCCTGTATGATCACCTGCATCCATTCGTGTCCATTGTGCCTTCCGACGGACTTGGGAAATTCCAGTAGGACAAAGTGACAGCCCACACGTTCATAATTTCTACAGGGTGTCTCCAGCAACACTCTTCTGAGTTTTAACATTTCTGCTGGCCACCAAACTCCCAAGAAATCCACATTACTGAGCACATCTGGGATGCCTTGAAACATTCTGTTCAGAAGAGATCTCCAGCCCCCTCGTACTCTTACGGATTTCTGGACAGTCCGGTAGGATTCATGGTGTCAATTCCCTGCAGCGCTACTTCAGACGTTAATTGAGTCCATGCCACGCCGTTTTGCCCCACTTCTGTGTGCTCACGGCCGCCCTAAACGATAGTTGGTAGGTGTGTCAGTTTCTTTGGCTCTCCAGTGTCATGATCCAATGATGTCTTGGGTTAATTATAATAATGTAAAAGTTAACGACACCCGATTGGCAAAGAAAAAAGGAAAAAGCCAGGTACCCATTTCAGTACCCACAGTTCTCAACTTACCGTTGAACAGAAATACTGCCTTTCACACAAGAGACTAAACAACATTCTTGTTAACGCTCCTTTTCGAAAATCGACATGAGAGCACGTTAAAAAATTTAGTGTAATGAGAGAATTTGCTGCTTTTTTATATATAGCCTTCTCACTACTGTGCAGTGGTGTTCGAATAGAGTTAATCAGTTCGAATCCTTTTGGTGGAAGAAGTTTTCTACACTAAATTTTGATCGGAAAGTGGAGGGTCCAAAGTGTCTCACAGAGTGAGAACGATTTGCTCTTGATGATGATCCGTCCATCGGATGCGGCCGTTAAGCCTGGCACTGCCCTTGTTAGTATTTGACAATAGTGAGCTCTGTGCAGGCGTTGGTTGTCGTCTTCTCCCTTTGCTTCAACCATTAAGTCACAGTCATTACACTACACAAGCATTCATCATAATCGTACACAAAATACATATACACACTTGACCAAAACCGACTTTGAGAAAGCGAACGAGAGACCACATCCACTTTTACATTGTTGAGGGCGGCATTTTGGAATTCCAAGCGTCTACACTATCCCTCATTTCTCGAATATGGGGTTGACTCTGGTTTTACTTTAGGAACAATCTCCCATACGTCTTGTATTAAGGGAACTCCTTGTTTCTGGTCTTACTTCAGGAACAACCTCCCATACGTCTTGTATTAAGGGAACTCCTTGTTTCTAATTGCCGTAATGCCACTGATAACTATATACATATAGTGACAAAATTTATTGAGGAAACATGTATTCATTAAATGGGTTCGATATTACGCAGATCCTACAGTGTCAGAAGTAATATGGAGCTGGTCAGAATACGTTATACCCTGAATAGACTGCTGGCACGAAGGATTCTACGACCCACGTTCCGACGGCCTAACGATGTGTGTCGATTTTAGTCTCACGGGTCAACGTTGTATCCTTCAGTTTTTTTTCCGAAATCTGCGTTTACGATGGAAAAGAAATGGATTGCTACCAAAGCTCTTCTAAGAATTGAGAAGCTTCAGATTGCTACCAAAGCTCTTCTAAGAATTGAGAAGCTTCACGGCACGAAAAGACAAACAAAAGCAATTAGCGTAGAAAAACAAATTTGTGGAGGAATGCTAATTGGAATGAGAAAGTCGAACACTTGCAGAAAACGCACTTGTAGCACAATACTTTTATTTTTCCTTAAATATAATTAATTATTTTGTTTGGTTTTAATCTCTTGCGGCTTCGTTTCTATGGCGCGGCATCAGCGAACAGTAGCAGTCGCAATGTGGTACAAACAAGCCATTGTTTTTTAACACTGGCTTGAGTTGAGTTTTGGTCGGAGATACGGCGTGTGTATATGTTCCCTGGTTTTCGTTACATTTTTACACATTCATTTTATTTATGAAATCTCAACTGCATTGTCCCTAAAAATTTTAATGCATTTTCACATGTAATGTCAAGTCTTTTCCCCATATACGATTTAACGCTGAAGCAAAGCGTAATCAGTCGGGACTGAATTGCTATTTCAGTGAAGTTTTGTATGAACTCTTTATAATTGCTCATCCACACTGACAGCCAAGGCTGCAAGCTCCTATAAAGTTACGAAAGAGAAGACCAGAGAGGTAAGGTGCTTGTTGTCAGACTGTTATGATGTACGAGGGACGGAAGAGGGGGCATGGGGAATGAAGAGGGATGGGAGGTGATGTGTGGATAGGGAACAGGCGAGAGTTTTTTAGGAAACTCTTGGTAATATGTCTTTCAGTCAATAATTTTAAAAATGATTGGATCCACCATCAGAGAGATAAGCCAGATTTCTGTAGCTTATTGTGATAATTTAAGTTAAAATTGTCACTGACAGGCTTGTACATAGTAAAAAAGTTGGCTAGTCTGCTGGTGGGGTCGTGAAGTCTACACAGATTTCCACCCTAACCCAAAGTTTGCTGAGGTGCCATATTGATCGTCCTCGTCTGTAAACGTCCTAATTCGACACGACGCCCGCGCAGAGAATGAAAGAACAACATTTGTGGAGCCAAAACTAGGGGCAAAAAAAAAATGAAGGGAGACTGTCCGAATAAGAATGTCTGTGAAATAAAAATGTGCGGCTGGTGAACACTCAGTACCGTGTTGTTTCATCTTGTGTATGAGAAGATCCTTGGATCCTGCTTCATATGCGTCCATAACGTTGTCGAGGCGTCACTGCCCAAACCTGTAACGATCTTTTGCTGTGGCTGGACCGTGCTCTTCTAGCGGGCGTGGAGAATTCCTGCGACAGCGCGCCGATAATCATAAGTGCTCACAAACATTATCACTCGTGTTCGTATCAGCAGAAACCGTAGATCACAGTCGAGGCTAATATGAGGACTGTGTAGCATCGGTACAGAATCCTGCAACAAATTATCGAGCCTTATAGTACCATTTCGGCTGTGAATTCCTCTTTAGATGTGATAATGCGCGAGCACAACGCACACCTTCTTTCAGCAGGCAGGAATGTGCTGCAGGATTCTGTACCGATACTTCACAGTCCTCAGAGTAGCCTCAAATGTAACGACAGGTGTCGCAAATCCTTCTACTCATGATACCATTCCAAAACATCACTAATCCACTAACCCCCATTGAGCCAGTGGACTGCATGCCTGAGGCATTCATTGGGACCTGCCACATCGACACACGATTTTCAGGCCTCAGGAAAATTCCACCGTCGTCGGTTATCCGGCAGTATTGATCCCAATACCATTGCAGGTGTCTCTTGGTTCAGGTTCTTTGTGCGCACAATGCTCATGAATTTTGTGCGTGCAAGGGTGGTCACATACTGTCTGGTTAGCTAGTTAAATTGTCCACAGATCATTTGAACGATTCTTTTATCGAAATGATGTTGAACGAGTCATATTAACAGAATCTTCCGTCGGTTCTTGGTGGAACAACATTACAATAAATGAAAAGCACCAGTTTGCTTTTGTTCTGTTGTACAATATTGCTTTTGTTCTACAATATTGCAGAACTAAAGCAAACTGGTGCTTTTCATTTATTAAACGAGTCAGTTTATGGGATACCTACACATGATTAGTGGTAACATTAATGAGCAATTACGTCAAACATTTTGTGTTATCGGGCAAATGGTAAAATTTTTTTTGCTGCTGCTTTCTGAACTCCTCTCTGAGTTCAACATAAATGGTTAAGAAGCTCAGTAATATATTTTTTTCAGTTCAAGTCATCATCGAGATGTACACCCAAAAATACAGAGCATTCTGCTCTTTTTTTGACTCCAGCTTATATGCTACCTCAGTTTCTGGCATGAGACCATTTGTACAGAAATGAATATAGAATATAGAGGGAGTCAATTTTCTGAGAATAATTTTATAATTCTTTGTAAAATATCATTTACCATCTCTCCCGTTGCTTCCTGTCTAATGGCTGTAACACCTCTGGTGCCTCTGGAATCCCCTGAAAATCCTCGTGCCACTGTCAATGATAAGCAAAATCTGGCTGGTTATCCGAACTCAGGAGTGAGCTGTAGACAGTGAAGGGATCTCGTATGGGTCGAACGTAAGTGTGAGAGTTGGTTGTGCAGCTGTCTTCTTACACCACAGCAGCAGATATGAGTTGCTGCCTTGTGCGAAGTGTGGAGAAGCTCAGAACATACGCGCATTGGTTACTGGGAGCTCCAGTTTTAAGCAGGCAGATTGGGAATGAAGACCAGTGTGTGCTCGGTGTTTTTTCCGAGAAACCTCGTCCGAGATGTGGCTGAAGTTTTGCCGGTGTCTATTGGGCGCACTGTGTACAACAGGCTGCAAACAGCAGATCCGCAAATGACGCATTCCGCCTGCAGTCTGTGGTCATTCTAGGTTCCCTTAGGTGGTTGGATGCATTGTTGAAGACTGCTGGCTTCACAAAAGGTATAGCACTTCACACTATCTGCAGCGTCGTACCCAGAACCGGCAGCAGTTATGTCGTTTGCAAGTGAGTGGAGGGTCTAAAGCTGAGACTCAAATGATTCTGCAAATTTCGAGACCTTCGCTGTCGTGTGGAGAAAGGTCTGCTTCGTTGCTCTCAGAGGAGAGTTTTCGTCCTTGCAAATCAGAAGGAGAAAATTTAATGTAGTATTAGTAAACTACAGGAACATCCATGATAAGGTAACAGAAGTAATCTTGTTCGCTGAAAAAATAATGAATGCGCTGTATTTGGAATAGAAATCTGGCTGAAGCCGAAAGTGAGTAGCACAGAAACTCTAAATTCAGACTGAAATATACGTTGCAACGGTAGGCTAGAGGCGAATGGTGCCATTAGTTTTGGAAAATCGACGGAGACTGCAAGGCTTCAACTCAGAGACAGTTTGAAACGAATTATGGGCTGAAAGTGGAACTAAGAATCGAAATTAAGTGGGCGACCCCAACAAGGAGATCGATGGATTCAACCTCCATGTGAAATTGTGGACAGCTTCGAACCGTGCCTGAATGAGTACTGTCTGGAACCTAGCGACCGCTACGGTCGCAGGTTCGAATCCTGCCTCGGGAATTGATGTGTCTGATGGCCTTAGGTTAGTTAGGTTTAATTAGTTCTAAGTTCTAGGCGACTGATGACCTCAGAAGTTAAGTCGCATAGTGCCATTTGAACCATATACAACTAATGAACGAATGGGTGGCATCCGACAGTCCTGAAAGTGAGTATGGGGAAATCTAATCAATCTACCATTTACTTGTGTGTAAAGTAACTGGTTATGGGGTGAACGGAATAATATACATACTCTCAGACTCAGGCACAGAGTGAGCCGAGAATTTTTGTTGTATGATATAGTATTATAAGAACATATGTAGGGAGTATTGTAATTGAGTACAGAGCTATAATAATACTGCAGCTAATACATTATGTGATGATAACCTTTGTAAATACTGAGATTTCGAGAGTAAAATAATCTAGGGGAAGTAAAGCAGCATAGATTTCTCAAAGGTGGTAATCAGGTGCTTTTGTGGACCACCTGCCTGAGGAGTTGTAACGGTATATCACTTCAGAGAAAACTGGCAGTATACAGTGAGAAGTTTCCTTCCTGGCCACGATACTGAAATAGGACACTTCAGTTCTCCAACTATGAAATTGGAGAGTCATGGAATTAAAATTACTGCCGGAAACAGGAAATCGTGTCTTATTAATCTCAACGTTACTCGGCGAAAAAAAAAAACAAAAAAAAAAACTTGTGGACGAATTTCTGGGAGCAACGTCTCATACGTCGTTTTAAAAAACATACCTAACGTTTTGATTCAGTTAACGTGCAGAAGTGAACCTGTGACCCTCAGGCTGCAGTAGCATCAGCGATTCCGAGTCTTGCAAGGAATTTTATGGAAGAGGCGAAAATATATTTATCATAGTGATAGAAAAAACCTGTAAGGTAATTAAGTGGTCAACATCAGATATTTAGGTTTTGGTTCGGAGATTTGGAGGACAAATGTATAAACCTCAATGCTGTAGGTATGGGCCGTTCAAAGTTCCCAGGAAAGGGAAACAGACGCTGCGGTTCGATAGCCGTGTTAGAAAGTCGCTAAAAATGCGAAAAGTGCTTGCGGAGATGCATAGTTGTTCCATCGCCGCCGCTCGTAGTTACGATCATGTTACCCGTCGATCCCACTATACGGGGCGTCTAAGACGGATGGTTTTGTCACCTGAAAATTAACTAAAGAAATGCAAATCCTACCATCTTACTACTTGCAGAATCCTGCAGGTGTTATCCCTGAAAAACAGCTCCGCATTTGCATCTATGAAACAGGTTCAGGGGTTGCAACTGGCTACAGACAAGAGAAACACGCTCTGTAGATCACTTGATATACTCTGAAACCAACTGTTTAAAACCATATAAAACTACCAAGGCTTTTACCACAATTTTTATGCAGTAAATCAACGTAGTTGTCCCCTCATTCGGAGCCTGCACTCGCCATAACTTTAAAAATTAATGGAGAAACTGGAAGTTATGTCAACAAAAGTCAGTTAATAGTTCTTTCTAAAATGGATTCCTTAACACTCAAAGCACAATCAAATTCTCTTAATATGAAAAGAACCCATTTGCCATGTAGTATTATATGTTTACACTAGTCGAGAAACAGTTTGTAATGTTTTCAGTGCTTCAGTTATTCGACAAAATTTTGTGTCCGAAATCAAGTAGGTAGATTTTTTTTTAAGTCCACCAATATTGTATGATTAAAGATCATCTAAGTTCACACACAAAACGTGGTTTCCGATGCAGTGTTGGCGTCCTCTTACCACCACGACTCACATCTGTCGGGTGACGGGGGCAGCTTTCGCCTGCTGCAGCGGACTGTGCACGGACATTTGCTAATAGCTTGCTAAGGCCGCTTTCACCCAGAGCAAAATGTGGCCCTTCCGACCATCTACGACACTCATATCGTCTCTGTTTTGGGCCTCTCCTATGGCTTTCTAATTTTCTTACCGTTCATAAATTTTTTGCAGGGTAATGCCCAGCAAAATGTATAGCCCAAGTCTCCAAAACAAAGGTACAGAAATTTGTTGAGGATGTTGGATGGTCACCTGTGGGCTGTATAAGAATTCATAAGGACTTCATTTCATCTCAATACTAACTTTACATTGGTTCAGAACCACACAACCCTACCTATATCTGTAAGGTACAATACTTCAAAAACCTGTACTGACGGCTTAAAATGATCGGTACAAGATCCAAACAGATTTTTCAGTACTTAGTGAAACCATTAACTTCACAACAACTTGACCAAATTGCACGTTATTTGCACATGAGCATATGGAACGTTTGCTGTATATGACAACAGACTATTGCTGAATTATACCCCTCTAACTCCGCTCCCTAGCAGCCACTAACACGTCTATAAACACTATTATATCACGAGGTATATAATTTTGAAGATACCTTGGAAAACATGCGTCTTCGGTACTCTTTATGCATTGACGACATTATACTTGCTGCACAAGCTTTCCTTCGAGACTGTAAATGAGTACACAACAATCGGTGGCGTCACCGCCACAGTCGCGGATTTGTCAACGGACAGCGTGGTTGTCCGCGTTCTGAAAACTGGCTGAGACTGGTAGAAGTCCTCACCAGTTTTTCCGCAAGTTTCATCAAATACTCAAATGAAACCAAGCACTGTTGGAAAAAATTGTTGAACGAAGCTAACTTAGCACAAGGAGCGCATTGTGAGAAATTAGAAGCAAAACTTTCCCAACCAATCTGATGAAAAGTCCTAAGAAGTATTTAAGAAACATCTTCGAATAGATATACATAATTATTGACTAATGTTTGAGATGTATCCGTTGAAATTCAGGAAAACGTATTACGCTCATGTGCGAAGATCATTTTGGATAATTCATATCTCCCGTAAAAAAAAGCGACATGCTTCCGAAACTCAGCACACTTCGTTCGTCCAGGAGATCCACAGCCAGTGAACAACGACACCCAGTTTGAAGGAATGGCTTCTGGAAGGCATTCGGTACAATTCCGAAATGTTGTTTGGTGAGCAAATTACGAGCTTATCGGATATCCGACCATATTTGTCACTGTAGGGAGGAATTCCTTGGAGATGGAATTCAACACTCCTTTGCTAACGAAACTGACTTATATCGGACCTGATTTGTGACTGTAGTAAGGACTTCCCCACGAATGGAATGCAACACTTCTTTGCTAGAGAAACTGACATACACGTATAAAAATAACTTCGGTAGTACCATAAAGGAGCAGTACAGGGTCTCCAGATTCACAAGGCGGTTCGCGGAAGGTGCTGATGTCGATAGGAAGTTTGCAATGGCAGAAGACACACAGGGAAACCTGCAGAATATCGACTATTGCTTCAGGTCAGGCAATTGATCCTCAACGTAAAGAAATGTAAAGTACTACTCGTTACTATTGACAATAAACGATTGGTAATTATCTGACCTAGATTAAGTGAAAGCATATGTATTTAGGAATCGTCATTCATCCACCAAAGAAATAACAATGATGAGAATAGACTGATTACTGAGTATGGCTCGTCTGTGGAATCATTACTGGTTTGGAGTAACGGAAGCGGCAGAGAAGACCCAATGATGAGCGGATCGTTCGTCATATGATCATTTCGTCGGTACGAGAGCGTTCCGGAGATCATCAGTGAACTCCAGTGGCAGATTGTACAAGAGAGGCGTTGTACACCACGGTGAGGATTTCAGCTGAGCTTCCTGACAGCGTACGACCAAAGAAGATCCGGGGGACGTATTACTTCCCCACATACACCTATCTTGGAATGACAAGGACGAGAAAATCAGGGCAACAGGAGATCATACAGAGGTCTACCAACAGTCGATTTTCCTATGAAATGTTGGTAGATGGACTTAGGAGGAAATTACACTGTTGCCTGAAGTACTCTGTGGTTTGCGGAGTATAGATGTACACCCAACTTGGATGCAATATTTAGCCGCTGTTTACGTACCTTTTTCAGAAAAAAAGGCAGCAGTATTTCAGCAGGAAAGTTGTACTTGTACAGAAACTTTTAGTGCATCATTCTGATAACAATCACAGAAGGAAAGTTAATTTCCTTTTCATTCCCTTTTTCCACTGGTATGTATATATTAATGTCAAATTTATACTATATATAAAGAAGCAGAAATTAACCTAAATCTTCGATATGCCTCATCCGCCGACAGAGAGCGTGATAAACGTATTTTTCATTCTTTACCACAAGTCCGAAGAAGCGTCAGTCAAAACAGCCTCTCACTATTGTAAGCATAGCTCACATTAATCGGCGCAAATGAACTCACGGTGATAAATGGAAAACATATTTCTCATGTTTTCTGCAAGAGTTGGCTCAGAGGTAGTAAAATTAGGTTGATTCTGTCACCATCGATGCTACAGGTCGTTTGAGATTAGTAAGTATGCTCATAATTCAGCTAATGGTCATGAAGGTTGAAGCACCAGTGGCTGCCTAGAGTTAGGTAAGATCGTTGTAGTGGCAAATTAATGGCGAAGTTTATTTATTTTTACGAGTTTATGAGTGTTTACAAACAAAATAGACGAGCAAGCACTGCGAAAACACGTTAAAATTTTTTTAGTTAAGCCTGATTCACTGGTTTATCCAACAGATAATTGTCTGGCGGATTAAAACGGATTATTTCAATCTATCCCACGGATGAAAATAGCTGTTGAGAGAATCAAATAAACAAATTATAGGACACCGTTCAAGAAGGAACTCGGAAAAGAATTACCCCCTTTTTGATTACAAAGAGAGTGGGGAATGCATTTAATGTGAAGTCTCAGAAGAGCCGTCATTGTGGCTGATGGAAATTTTCATTTCACTCTGGGAAGAGAACTGCACGCAGCGAGACGACCCGAAAAAGTCGCAGGAAATTGAACCTGTAAGCAGCCGAAAAGCGCGGCGCGAGGATCGTGGCGGTGAGTTCCCCGTCCCGCCCGGCTCTGCCTCTGTCTCCGTCTGTTCCCTAATGAGTCCCCCTCGCAAGTTGGGGAAGAAGTGCGCCGCGCAGAGACTCCGCAGTTAATCGCGGCCGCCGGCGGATGCGGTCGCCCGGCGCATAATTACTCCACATCCGGCCGCAGTCTGTTCCGACGCCGGAAATGGCGGCGAATCGGGAAGATGCCAGCCCTGCCGCTGACGTCACAAGGCGTGTAACCCGTCACAAGCGCACTTTACTGTGTGTGACACACAGGCAGTGCGTCACGACCCATAGACGTTGCAGCAGGAGTTTAATCTGCACGTGTCCAGACACGCTGCAGTGTCAGATGAAGACTACGCGCTGATATACTCGTGAACGATGTGCGGGCAAGAAACGACAGATAACAGCCCCTACACGAGCGGTAGTTATAAAATTTTAATTTTGAAAGGAAAAAAAAAAAAAAAAAGAAACCAGGATGCAGCCATCGTGTAAGTCGTTCTCTACATACCTTTCAATGCGACACTTTTTTTCCCAACGATCGATGACTTTGGCGGAAACCTCAATTACGAAAACCTGAATTTTGTTTTTTGAGAAAACTTTCTAACTAGAAATCACCCCCTCATCATTCTTAAGCGAAAAATGAAATGATCATATGGCATTACTGGTACCCAGGGTTATTCGGATTACTATTAATGCCACTTCGACGC
Source organism: Schistocerca americana (assembly GCF_021461395.2). NCBI lineage: Eukaryota > Metazoa > Arthropoda > Insecta > Orthoptera > Acrididae > Schistocerca > Schistocerca americana. The sequence continues at coordinate 675,075,828 of NC_060122.1, forward strand.
ACTTCCGCGTCGGTGAAAATGAGACAGAATGCTTAAGACAACAAGAACACCCAATACCCGAACGATCAAAATCTCCGACCTGGCCGGAAATGGGACCCGGAACCCCGCAATCACGAGGCACTGACGCAAATAGCTATGTTCTGGACTTCATTCTTTCGATATGTTTCTTGTTCAATTTTTCAGTAGTGTCTCTGCGCGGATGTGGCATGACGTTAGGTCGACAACTTTACTACCGTCGTATTGCAATAAATGGCAACAGCTACAAGTAGTGGCAAAGGTGGTAGGTCGCTTATGAATCTGTAAACATAACGCCGTCAAAATATTAGTCGCTTTGTGATACCATCATGAAGTTGTTCTTCAGCAAATATGTCAATTTACGAGCCTACTTCTCGTCGTTTGCGGGAAGTTTCAGTTTTCTGCTTTAACAAGAAGAAATCTGTGGCTGAGGCTCGTAAAATACTGGGTAAGACCTGCGGTGAGACCCTTGTTAGTGGAAGAACGTGGAGAGAATGGTTTCAACGCTACTAGCTCTGTGATGTTGACGTCGAAGACCGGCTTGACAGTGGAAGAGAGAAGGCTGTCGAAGCTACTGAAATCGACGGAAAAAATCGCAGGAGTTCATTATCGAAAACAATTGATGCGTCTGAGCCGAACATTGAAAGACAAACGGTCACAACACAACGACAGGCATGAGAAGCTGGTTTTGTAGCACTGAAATGCTCGATCCCATGTCGCAGAACCCTTCCAAACACACTTAGGAACAGAAGTTTTGATGATAACTAGGTCCCCAGGCTTTGTAAAAATTTTTAAATGGAATTATTTCCGCTTTTGGATGTCAAAACATTATTTATTGCAATTTCAATTTCGATTTGTTGACATTTTCAGGCTTCGTGAAATGTTGTAACCCTCTCAATAATATAAAGCTGTACAATGATGTGTAAGTGAAGCTGTATGACGTGTTCTGGATTTATCCACGGTTGCATACACTACATACGTTGTAGAGATGATGAAATAATGATGTAAACACTGAAAATTAAATTTTATGTGCTAGGTGTGATAAATGAATCGCAAAAGATTCATTGTTTACATCATTATCTCACCGACTCTATAGCGTTTATAATATATGTAACGGCTGATAAATTCACAACACCTCATTCAACGGCTCTTACACAGTGTAGCACAGCTTTATATTACCGAGTGGGTTACAACATCCCAATATGCTTTTAAGAGTGAAAAGCGGAAATAAGTTGGAAACGTTGAAATGTGAAGTCCAACCCCAACCGCCGGCCGGTGTGGCCGTGCGGTTAAAGGCGCTTCAGTCTGGAACCGCGTGACCGCTACGGTCGCAGGTTCGAATCCTGCCTCGGGCATGGATGTGTGTGATGTCCTTAGGTTAGTTAGGTTTAATTAGTTCTAAGTTCTAGGCGACTGATGACCTCAGCAGTTGAGTCGCATAGTGCTCAGAGCCATTTGAACCATTTGAGCCTACCCCAACCGCCGTATTCTCCAAAAATTGCTCCCTCTGCCTACGACCTTTTTGGATCAGTGTAGCATCGTTTGGCTGACCGGCACCTCCGGTCATGTGATCAAGCGAAAATTTGACGGATTCATGGGTCTCCTGGAAAGACGCCAGTTCTTTCTCCGCGGGATTCGTATGTTGCCCGAAATATGTTTGGAAGTAGTGGCCAGCCGTTGACAACACGTTGATTCGTAAATTCGTTGTTTGTTTTTCACAATAAAGCCTCAAACAGAGAGAAAAAACGGCGGAAGTAAAGTTGTAGACCTATTATCTTTCGAGTTCCATCGACGGGAACTTCAGTCTTATTTATTTTTATTTACTACAGAGCAAACATGCTCAGCTACCGGGCCAGCAGCTCTAGACCACGAGCTGCAGACATTCTGGAATGCCTGTCACATAACGCTTTCTTCATCCGAGGAATAGGGGGAGGGGACAGGGATCAATGGATGTCACGTCAGGAGTGAACACAAATGAGGGGGTGGGTGTGGGGGGAGGCGGTGAGGTAAAATTGAATAGCCTGAGGAAGCAGACATAGTGTGTCTTGTGCAGAAAGGGCTCAGACATTTTGACAGGGTAAAACCAGCCCTTCAGACAGCTTCCCGAGCAGCTTGACAGCTTGCTGTCAACGCGTCACGAGATTTCTACGGTATGCTCCAGTGACCGTTTGTTCCTTAAGATCACAGTCTATTAGCAACACACCAAAACCCAAAATAAGTGAAGCACAACTTCTCCTGATAATTGTTGTGCCTTCATCTTTTCCGGCAGTGGTGAATACAAATGTTTCCAATGCTTGCTCCGCCCCTTCCTCTCTTAGTCATACTGATACAGTCATCACTCATTCTTGGTTATTAGGCGACGAAGGAACTAATCCGGTTGGGCTGACATAGTTAAACGACCGCTGCCGCCTCGTTTGACCACACTGGAAGAGGCTGCGCCACCTAACAAATCGTAGCACTTCGTTTCGAAAAAGGTGCTAAAAAACTGCAGCTGACGTTCCCTCTTTAAGAGTGCGTAGCTCAAATAATTAATTTAAGACTGTGTCACCTTTTATTATCAATCTTTAATCGGTTAATTACGCGTAATAATTTTAAATTCAAATGACAGCCTGTCTCCTCACTAAACGGTCCCATGACGTGCGACATCGATATCATATTTATTGAAGTTGAAAGTAGCTGCCCACACGAGTGCAGGAAAGCTGCTTAGAAAGTCTTGATATGGGAAAAAGGAAACCAATTTTGTGCCTTACGCGGAGGCACACCTAGACTCCCAGTCGCGGTAAGGGTATAGTACGCAAGGAACACCCACTACTTTCGGCCCCTCTGTGTGAGGTGCCTGCCCTTGGCTTGAGCAAGATAAGAATCGGAGGTGATTTTGGTTTGCTGGAGGCAGGTGCTGGGAGACATGCTCAATGGAGAAATTTGAGCAGAGCTGTGAAGCTATAATCCATGAGCATCTCATTAAAGAGAAGTGATGCCGTCGTTCTCTGTCAGTCTCCGTCAGCGCAGCCGCGCCACGTGTAAGTTTTCCTTGAGGATGTTCTTTTCGTCGTTACTATACCTTGCTGCATACTCCACCTTTTCTGTTCTGGTTAGACCCTTGATAAAATGCTCCTTAACTGCAGCAAAGCAACTTGTAGCTTCTAGATCTTCAGTATCATTTTAAGTGTGTGTGTGTGTGTGTGTGTGTGTGTGTGTGTGTGTGTGTGTGTGTGTGTGTACTCCATTGCATCGTTTCATTTAACTTAAACGCACCGTTGCTCACAGTTAGGTGCTAACTTCAGTATATCGAAAACGGTTGTGGAAATCCAAAATCAGCTATGTTTTATTGTTCAAGGCATGTCTTGCGCCATTTGAAGTAAATGGTAAATAGGAAATACACTATTAGCAAAATGACGTGGCACTGATCTCACTTACAAATAAACAAAGAAGTAAGAACTGCTTCTTATAGGATAAAATATACCCTGTCAACTCAAAAATGTTTAGAAGCCGTCTCAATAAAAAGTAGAGATACGTTAACATGGTTGTTTTAATACTGTCGGTCTTCTACCTAGTCCCCCGAACCCCTCCCACTTGAGTACATTTTAAGAAAGTTCAAACAGACATGTACGACTTGTAGGGAATCAGCCTACTCACGCTGTAGTAAATTCACATCAGTTTCCATTGTGAGCCAGCCAGTCTGCTGTAACTAGCTCTGACGTCATAAATATTGCGCAATATTTAAAAATCAAGCAAATGACCTAAAGCTTTTCTAGCATGTCAGGAATAATACTAAATTAATGTGTGTTGAATATCAGTTCGATAACTTAAGTCATTTTCGAAATTTGGACGTTTTTCTGAAAAAATCATTGGCGCAACAGAAAAGAGCTAGAGACTTCAAAATTTATATTTAGATTCATCTTTCATAATGATTTAATAAAAATAGTACTTTGGATTTCACAAATTAAGATTTTAGTGGAAATTCATGATTTTCTGGTTTTCATCTCAAAACTGAAGGAAGCAAGATAGATTAAGTAGGCTAATAAATAAGGCTAGGATGTCCGCTATGACTATGAAGATGTGTAAAGTTTCTTTTGAATACCTATAAAATTATAGCGATAGTGGATCTCAAAAGGGCCAGTTCAGAGCTCATCTACTGCGTGCAGTGTAATTTAATTAATTCTCTCGCCCAAAATATTTAACTTAGCCACGTCAAAATTTTATTATCAATACTTACCTGCGTGCTGAATGCACGTTTAAATTAAGAGCTTCTTCGGCCATCAGCAAAAGAAGCTATAAATTATTATGTAACTTGAAGTGGTGCGTTACTAGCCCAGCGGCTAGTCGGGAGAGCCGAAAAGATCAGGCGTTCCCTTCGCCGTCCGCACCGCGGGTTTATATATAAGGACGCTACGCGAGGAAGCAAGGCCCCAGTTCTCTCCAGACGCTGAATGACACGCCATCTGTGTCGGGAGCCGCGTCGCATCAGTGTCACTGCTACAAACAGCCTCGGGTGCCGTATTAAGTTACTAGAGATACGCGGAACCATGAAAACATTTCATGTGAAGTGTTAATTCTGGAATGATTTTCATTATCTAGCTTCAGTTTGCGTATTGTCGTATTTTCACGCGCCGTCGCGGGACAGACATTCTACCAAATATTTAGCGTGGCGTTTGATGAAGTATTTTCATCAAATTATGGCGAGCATTCTTTTTAACATTTAATTCGGACATTTATAGTTGCATCAGCGCATTAGACTCTGAACTGCTCTGTTAGTTAGGTTGTAGGGATACTTGTGTTTTTTATCAGTGAATTTCAGAATATACTCAACTATTTTGGAAAACCGTTTTTGATTAGAAATCCCGGACAATCTCCTAATTCCTCAGAGCTATAAGCTGCAGCTATAATGGTATCTCAATTGAAGTGGGCACTAGGATCTCTAAATACTGGCTCCATGTTTTATTAAATCACTTTCTGGGTGCCAAGAAGTAAATAGAGAGCCAGTGTTGAGAACGGCGAAAGACAGCATTAACAACATTCTAAAAGCCAGAAACTGATTCAACTTGCAAGCGTTTGTTACAGCAAATTTATTTTTACAAACTTACACACGCCGCCCCACATATGGTGCATCGGCCGGGAATTAACTAAGTGAAAGTGATTTTAACTATTCGGATTCGCGAGTGAAATGCGACACGCAACTGAGTATAAAACAGTGAAAGTGTTACGTGTGTATGTGGACGACGCAATTGGATTAACAACGCATCTGGATTGACGGAGCTGGCACTGAGTCTAGCGGTGCTGCCGGCATCGCGAGAAGCCAGTTTCGCATCACCGCAGTCGTCCGCTGGAGCAGCCGGCGCAGCGCCTGCAATTGCGGGCCACGCAAACACACAACAGCCGTCGGAGAGCCGTCTGCAGTTCAACGTGCCACGTCGCATCAGGAATCCTGGTACGCCGAGCCGGCAACGCCATACGTCGTGCAGAAGGAACTAAGTTAAGTGGAAAGCTTTTAAAAATTTTACTAACCTGCACTAAAAGACTGTCGGCGATGGAACCGCCAAAAGAAACTGAAGTTAAACTTATATCAGAACCCATGTCTGTTGAAGGAACTGTAAATCCAGACAACGGTTCAAGTGTAAATATGCATGAAAGTAGTAATGTTAAAGTGAAAAATGAAGTATTGTCTCCTGACAGTAGTGTGGGAAGGGGCAATGATTCAATAATAGAGACCCCTGTAGTAAAGCGGAAAGTAGAAATTGTAAATTTATGGGATGATAGTTTCTCTGATGAATTAAAAATGAAACAGTCATCAGAGATGGTAGAGTTTAAGAAGGAGAAGTTAGATATGACTAATCAATCAGAAGTTTCATTTAGTTTTGATGATTCTGGTATTGGAGCTAGTTTTTTGTCACCTGAGTGTGATAAAAAGCCAGCTCGTGAGCAAACCAAAGATGCTGGGGCTGTTGATTTAAATGTTATATTACAAGCAATAGCTGCCAGTAATGCACAAATGACAGCTGAATTAAAGTCTGAAATAAGTGAACAGGTCAAAAGCAGTAATGCTGAATTAAAATCTGATATAATTGAGGTAAATAATAGGATTGTGGCCAGTCAAACTAATTTTAATAAACGATTGGAGGTAATGGACGATACCTTCAAGGCTGGTTGCAATAAGTTGAAAGAGGATCTGGATAGTTTGAATTATAAAATTGATTACAACCATGAGGATATTAAGAAAAAGGTTGCTCAACAGTTTTCTGAAAAGTATAAAACAGTTAAATCCGAAGTTGCTGAGGTTCGCAAAGACTTCCAAATGGAAGATGCGAAGCTGGAGCACAAGTTAACAGAAAAGATCGAGGCGGAATCTGAATTGTGCTCAGATAGATTTAAAGATGTTAATATTAAAGTCAACATATGTCAAGCAGAAGTAGAAGCCATCAAAACTGATACTACTCATATTGTGCAAAGAGTAGATAATGTTGAAATGAAAGTAGAAAATATCAGTACTAACATTGCTAACATTGAGAGTAAAGTAGCTTCAGTAACTTCTGGTAATGGTAGTATACAACAAGTTGTAGCTGCAAACGCCGCTTTTATCGGGTGTCGGCAGTTCTTGCAATTCGATCCAGATAAAAATATCCATCCGCTAGATTTCTGGAACGATTTTGTAGATGTGATTCCAACAACTTGGTCTGAACGAGAGAAAATCTCATTTATTAGAAGTCATTTAGCAGGTGACGCCATGCGTTGGTCAGCTGATGTTATGTTAAAGTGTAAAACATTAGCGGAATTTAAAACAGCTTTTATTAATGAGTATTGGTCTAGCAATAAGCAAAATGAAGTGTTGAGAGAATTTTGGGGTGGGAAACGCTTCAGTGCAGGCAAGGAATCAATTAAAGAGTTTGCTAGGTCATGGATTTCACGTTTGTCACATTTGGCGGAAAAGCTGAAACCTGAAATGATTATACTAGGTCTTGAAGCCAAACTGCCATGGTATTGGCAAACTAGAATTATATCAGCCCCTAGAGACAATCTGGATCGTTTCATTGAGTATTTGGAACGTGTAGAACGTGTTGCTGCCAATGAGGAGCAAGCACGTAATAACCGAAATGCCAATAACAATAATAGTAATTTTAGGAACGAGCAAAATGGCAATGTAAACATCAGAACAGTAGGTGTTCGCCATCCTAAGAGAGGTAGGAATTGGGGAAATAATTATCAGAACCAACAATGGCGTCCAAGGGATAATAATTTTGTTCCAAACAGAAATATGCAGGTAAACAACAGTACGCAAAGTAATGCTATGCCAGCTAACTATAATGAAAATAAAGGAAACAGCAGTAGGCCGAGGCAGGAAAACTAGTTCCCGTCTATGAGGACACTGGCGCTCACCAGGCGGTTACTTTTCCTATGCCAGTAGTTAAGGGAATTGGTAAGACAGATCAGAATACTCAAACTGAACATGTGGATGAAGAGTCGGTAGCACCTAAGGATACAACAGAAATATTAGATCACTCACAGTATTTGATAGATACCGTGTTAGAGACGCTTTCTAAGTGGGAAGAGAAAGAGAAGGCGCAGCAGTGTAACAGTAGGGAAGAGCTACAAAAGATTGAATTGTCAGGTGAAGAAGCAGAAGAAATTCATGCTTATATTTACGATGAGAATGATGTGCTCTTATCTAAAGTGCCTGTGCAGGATGTTGATAATGTACTAACAGATTTAGGACAGGAGATAAGTAGGAATGTAGAGGGTAGGCTGTTTGGGGTCGATGAACCCAGTAGCTGTGACCAGTTGTCACTGGAGAAGGAACCCGACGAAAATAGTAAAAGTGGTTTAGCTGTAACTAGTGTTATGCCCGGTCTGGAGGCGCAGAATCGCTCAGACTACAGTAATTTGGGTCATGTTCAGCAAACTAAATGTAATGAAGTCGTGCGGTGTTTCGATTTAAAATTAATAGACCGACTGGAAAAGGCAGCTGAAAATGTAATTCAGGAAACCCCTACACACTGTGACCTAAATGTAATGAAGACAGATGTCGATCACTTTAGTTGGAGACAAATCCAAAAGGAACTACTAGATGAATGTGAGGAACCACCTGTACAACCTAGAATAAGCCACCCTATAATTATAGTGAATATGTTGGGTATCAATGTACGTTGTCTCTTAGACAGTGGAAGTGAGGTGAGTGCAATATCTCAGTCCTTCTTTGATGCATTACCTGGTAAAGACAAGCTTACAGTAATGAGGGTATCAGGACTAAGAATAATTGGTGCTACTGGCAAGGTTTCAAAAACGGTAAAGCAAGAAGCTTTGCTGCCCTTTAACATTAATGGTAATTTAATTGATCATCCATGTTTAATTGTAAACAATCTCAGTATTGAGGTTTTAATTGGCATAGATTTCTTGTCAAAATATCAGAGTGTTGTTGACTTTGAAAGAAGCCAGTTAAAAATGGTCTTGCCAATAACCGGAGTAATTATAGTACCTTTTAGTGATAAACATGTAGTAACTGATCATGAAACTTGGGAGCTGCCTATACGAGTTCTGAAAAACAGGAGATATTGGGACGAAGGTGTTAATCTTAATAACAATAAGCTGAACACAGAAGAAGAAGAAGAAGAAGCAATTACTTTAAGCCAAAATAGAAGCTAAATTGCAGGAAATCGATAGGATTTCAGGCAATCAAAAGGAAGAACTGAGACAGGTTCTAAAAAGGCATCATAAGGTATTTTCAGATCGACCTGGCATAGTTAAAGGTTATGAATGTCAATTAAAGGTGAAACCTGGCCAAGTGTTTTTCAGGAAGCCATACCAAATACATGTAGCTAGGAAGGAGGCAGTTCGGAAGGAGATACAGAGAATGCTAGAGTGGGGTGTGATTGAAAAAGCGGTCAGTGAGTACAATAATCCTCTTGTTGTTGTACCAAAAAGAGACGGGAGTGTCAGATTGGTCTTGGACGCTCGTTGGTTGCATGAAATAGTGGTTAGGGAAAGTGATAGACCGCAGAACATGGACGAGTTATTGCAGAAGTTCCGGGGAGTAAAATTCTTAACTTCTATGGACATCACGTGTGGGTATTGGAATTTTCCACTGGCGGAAAGTTCAAGGAAGTACACAGCTTTCTTGTACGAAGGAGTTTGTTACCAATACCGTGTGGTACCTTTCAGACTTAATATCTCTGTTTGTGCCTTCGTACGTGTGATGTGCCATGTTTTAGGACCAGCTTTAAGTAATAAAATAACAGTCTACGTAGATGATCTGTTAATAGCAACTCCTACCTGGGAAGAACACATAGCTTTATTAGAGGAAGTGTTAGAGGCTATTGAGAAAGGTGGCATGAAACTAAAGCTTGAAAAGACAGAGTGCGTTAAAGAGGAAATAGGTTTCTTGGGATATAGGATAAGTGGAAAAGGTAATCTGCCTGACCCAGGCAAGCTAGCAGTCATTGAAAAATTTGAGGCTCCCAGAAACAAGAAGCAGTCGAGATCAATGTTCGGTCTTTTCGGCTTCTATAGGCGTTTTGTTAGTGATCAGGCTTTTAATGCTCCCTGTCTTCACCTCCTGCTGAAAAAGAATACCCCTTGGGTTTGGACAGCAGAATGTCAACAGGCGTTTGAGGTGCTTAAACAGTCTTTAATTAATAGTCCAATTTTGCATCATCCTGACTTTGAGAAACCATTCTGTATGTCTGTTGATGCTAGTGGCTATGGTATAGCTGTGGAGATATTCCAAGTAGAAATAGAGAACGAACAAGAAGTGCACAAGACTATAGCTTTCGCAAGTCGATCTTTACAGCCAGCAGAGAGAAATTATGGCATCTCAGAACTAGAAGCGTTGGCAATTGTATTTGGGGTACAGAAGTTTGAGCAGTATCTATTAGGTCACAAGATAATAGTTTACAGTGACCATAAGGCATTGACCTTTTTAAAGACCTGTAAATTGAGGAATGCTCGTTTGGTAAGATGGTCATTGTATCTCCAGCAGTTTGACCTTGAGGTTAAATATATTCAAGGGAAAGACAATCTGGTAGCTGATGGGTTATCTAGAAGTGCAGAGCTCTGTGATGACGCGGGAATTACAGCAACCGACCTAAATGAGGTTCGAATGTTTGCATTGCACGAAGTAAAGGAAGAAAGTGCATTAAAGAGAGTGATTAAGAACTTGAGACGTGAGCAGAATGCAGATGACCAACTGAAATTAGTGAAGAGCTATTTAGGGAATGCGAACTATCCTAAGGTTTCGCAATACTATTGTTTGCATAAAGGTATTCTGTTTAGGAGGAAAAAGGTAGGTGTTTCTGAGTGGAAGCTGTGCTTTCCCTCACAACATGTAGACTTACTAATCGACTATGTACACCTGAGGTATGGGCACTACGGTGCAAAGAAGTGCATTGCAAAATTACAAGAGAAGGTTGTGTTTGACAACATGTACCGCCGTGTGGCCAAGCGTCTAGCATCGTGTGTAGTGTGCCAGAAAGTCCGTGCTGCTAACACCAGAATACAAGGAGACATGCATTCAGTAGAGCCAACTGAAACCCTAGAATTACTGGCTTGTGATTTGTTTGGCCCTCTTCCTGTTTCGAGAGGTGGTTGCACCCAAGTTTTTGTTATTGTGGATGGATTCAGTAAATATGTTAAGCTATACCCAATTAAAAGAGCAAATGCAAAAACATTGGTTGAAAAGTTGGAAAAAGATTTCTTCGTGAACGTTGGCGTTCCGAAGAATTTGCTGTCAGACAATGGACCTCAATTTACTTCTGATAGATTTAAGGAATGTCTAGATAAGGCCGGCGTGAAACATCTGAAAATATCTGCGTATTTCCCCCAAGGAAATATGAGTGAACGTATTATGAGGGAATTGAATAGGCTTTGCAGAACTTATTGTGCTCGGAAACACTCAAGTTGGGCAGAGCACATTAAGTATTTTGAGAATGTAATTAACAACCTAAGACATGATGCAACTGGTTTTGCACCTTGCGAATTGATGTTTGGCCAAGAACCGCACAATGTGATTGCAGATATGGTAGAATTCCCTATTCTAACGCAAATATCCACAGACGAGAAGAAACTAAAAGCTAGGGCTAATATGAGAAAAAGAGCGTTGGAAAGGAAGAAGCGTCATGACGCAAAAGCTGTACCTACTAGCTTTGAAATAGGTCAATTAGTCCTTGTCAAAACCAAAGAAAAATCAAAGAAAGTAAATGCAGAAACAAAGAAATTCATGTTCGTATACCAAGGACCTTTCAGGATAATAGGAAAACCACATGCCAATGCATATAGGCTGGAGTACCCAAAATGTAAGAAGCTATTAGGTCTCAGGAACGTGATCGACCTAAAGAAATTCATAGGTAGTGAATGAGTGCTGTAGGGAGGAGGTTGTTCTGTAACCTCTACACAGTGTGGCAGCTGTGCAGTCCCAGCTGTGTGAGATCTTCTTTCCTTTTCAGGTCTCACTCACTCTTCATCTTTCCTATCCACCTAAAATTTCTAACTCTTCTTTACAGCATTAAGCTAATGAATGCTGTAGGGAGGAGGTTGTTCTGTAACCTCTACACAGTGTGGCAGCTGTGCAGTCCCAGCTGTGTGAGATCTTCTTTCCCTTTCAGGTCGCACTCATTCTTCCTCTTTCCTATCCACCTAAAATTTCTAACTCTTCTTTACAGCATTAAACCAATGAATGCTGTAGGGAGGAGGTTGTTCTGTAACCTCTACACAGTGTGGCAGCTGTGCAGTCCCAGCTGTGTGAGATCTTCCTTTCCCTTTCAGGTCTCACTCATTCTTCCTCTTTCCTGTCCTCAAAGATTTCGACCTCTTCTTTCCAGACATGAAAATTTTCTGTCATGGCTATCAAGCCTTGAGTTATGTAACTATTCTATCCACCGATTAGTGAAGAAAAATACCTAATGTGACAAACCTAATAGTGACAAACAATAGAGAAGTATGACGTAATTAAGATATAAAATGTATTTGAGTAACAATTATGTATAGTACCCTGGTAATATAGTAAGTACAAAGTGTTGTTTTATTGGAAATGGTCCCACAATAATATTAAAAAAAAAAATGTACAAATTCGTGTTCAAGCAGGATCTGAAGTGGTAGTGAAACCTAGTGTATGCATTAGAGCTAACTAAGAAATAGTAAAAGAGATTGCTTGGTGTTAGGAAAAATATGCAGATAAGTTGTAAGATTAAACTCACCTGGTGTAGCAAGGAAAGGCAGTGTAATAGAATTGAGCAGTGTTTGTGGTTGAGACGTGAAGGACACGTCCCTGAAGTATTTATAAGGTTGGAGCTGGCCATTATTTTAGTGTAGTGTGTGACAGGATACACCTACACGTATTGAGGTTATGAGTTGGAGGCGTGAATGCGACCATAGGTACCCTTATGTTAGATGAGACAGAGCAGCTCATGGTGTCCTATAGGTTTAAGGAAATTAGCATTACGCTCGTCCATATTTACTTGATGCACTTTAGTGGTAGGTCTGAGAGAGACTACCTGAGGTTTCAGCGTCCAGTCGAGTGGAAATGGATTGCCACGTGAGCAAACTGATCAGCTGCAATACATTAAGAATATGAAATAAATATGCTATCCTATGCTTTAAATAATAATAGAGTGAGTGTTAAATAAGTACATACACTAGCGAAGTAAATAAATAACATACTGACAGACGTGAAACATTATTTTAGCTCCGCATAAATACACTTCAAAGTAAGTAAGTACGTAATTGCAGATGTGGAACTGACAACGGCAGAGGACCAATAAGTGGATTTAGTAGTCAACTAAACGTAGTGTGTTTTGAACACTCAAAACTGTACTATTACCAAAAGTTACTCACATGCACATGGAAGCTGAGAAAACAACCACTAATCATACTCATACTATCTCTAAGAATAAAGTAACCAAAGATGAGTCAGTTAAGTAAATAAGATGCAGATTTGTCAGGAATGTACCGAGGATTGGTTCAGTGTTCCGGCCCAGAAATAATAAATTCAGATTAAATATGATTCATGATTGTATGCCTTGAGCATAGATTTTCTCTAGTACATGACTAAAGGCGTTTTGTGCCATTTGTTTAACGATTTTATGACAGTTAAGTAACCGCGAGAGTAATACTGAAAAAGCTCTGTTAACTTTGTTCCAGCAAAATATTGGAAGAGAAAATGTATATATCCCCATTTCATTGTGACCCACCCATAGATATTAAGTGAACAGAGTCTGAGGCACTCTTTTTGTTTGTTCTACAGGACAAACCAGATAATGGCAGCCTGGTAGCTGCGTGAAAGCGTGGAGTGACTTGGACACAACTCACAGTGACCCCTCCCCTTTCCCCCATGTAATTTAGAGAGAAGTGAAGGACGCACACCATAGCAACTTCCCCTCCTCTACCCTTGTGAATGGAAGTGTAGGACGCCAGCCAAAGCGGCTACAACCACGTGTGTAAAAATTATTTGTGAACTTTTCTTTCAGGTTTAGAAAAGACTGCTAAGAGATAATCATCTGTTTATGTATCATGTTATTTTCTTTGAATTTGTGTATGTAAAAATGTATTTAATGTATTTAATGGATCTGAGATTTTCATAATTTTTCAATTTGTATGTGTTTGTTTGTCTAAGGCAATATGTATGCCAAGATATTTCATTGACTTTGCTTAAAATTTTGAGTAATGACATTGGTTAAAAGACAGTGAACATGCCTACAATTTAAATAATTAATGTAGGTAATCAGTTTTCTTTAATGTTTCTACAGGTTTATATTTCAATTTTGAATTTTCATAGGGAGTTAAACTGTACTCTTGTTTCCCTTTTTGTAATTAAATTTTTTTTTCATTCATTACCATTCATAAACAAAAAAAAATTTAAGTAGAGGGTGATGTAGGGAAGCAGCCTACTCACGCTGTAGTAAATTCACATCAGTTTCCATTGTGTGCCAGCCAGTCTGCTGTAACCAGCTCTGACGTCATAAATATTGCACAATACCTTAAAAATCAAGCAAATGACCTAAAGCTTTTCTAGCATGTCAGGAATAATACTAAATTAATGTGTGTTGAATATCAGTTCGATATCTTAAGTCATTTTCGAAATTTGGACGTTTTTCTGAAAAAATCATTGGCGCAACAGAAAAGAGCTAGAGACTTCAAAATTTATATTTAGATTCATCTTTCATAATGATTTAATAAAAATAGTACTTTGGATTTCACAAATTAAGATTTTAGTGGAAATTCATGATTTTCTGGTTTTCATCTCAAAACTGAAGGAAGCAAGATAGATTAAGTAGGCTAATAAATAAGGCTAGGATGTTTAGATTTAAATAGGTTGGAGGTCCGCTATGACTATGAAGATGTGTAAAGTTTCTTTTGAATACCTATAAAATTATAGCGATAGTGGATCTCAAAAGGGCCAGTTCAGAGCTCATCTACTGCGTGCAGTGTAATTTAATTAATTTTCTCGCCCAAAATATTTAACTTAGCCACGTCAAAATTTTATTATCAATACTTACCTGCGTGCTGAATGCACGTTTAAATTAAGAGCTTCTTCGGCCATCAGCAAAAGAAGCTATAAATTATTATGTAACTTGAAGTGGTGCGTTACTAGCCCAGCGGCTAGTCGGGAGAGCCGAAAAGATCAGGCGTTCCCTTCGCCGTCCGCACCGCGGGTTTATATATAAGGACGCTACGCGAGGAAGCAAGGCCCCAGTTCTCTCCAGACGCTGAATGACACGCCATCTGTGTCGGGAGCCGCGTCGCATCAGTGTCACTGCTACAAACAGCCTCGGGTGCCGTATTAAGTTACTAGAGATACGCGGAACCATGAAAACATTTCATGTGAAGTGTTAATTCTGGAATGATTTTCATTATCTAGCTTCAGTTTGCGTATTGTCGTATTTTCACGCGCCGTCGCGGGACAGACATTCTACCAAATATTTAGCGTGGCGTTTGATGAAGTATTTTCATCAAATTATGGCGAGCATTCTTTTTAACATTTAATTCGGACATTTATAGTTGCATCAGCGCATTAGACTCTGAACTGCTCTGTTAGTTAGGTTGTAGGGATACTTGTGTTTTTTATCAGTGAATTTCAGAATATACTCAACTATTTTGGAAAACCGTTTTTGATTAGAAATCCCGGACAATCTCCTAATTCCTCAGAGCTATAAGCTGCAGCTATAATGGTATCTCAATTGAAGTGGGCACTAGGATCTCTAAATACTGGCTCCATGTTTTATTAAATCACTTTCTGGGTGCCAAGAAGTAAATAGAGAGCCAGTGTTGAGAACGGCGAAAGACAGCATTAACAACATTCTAAAAGCCAGAAACTGATTCAACTTGCAAGCGTTTGTTACAGCAAATTTATTTTTACAAACTTACACACGCCGCCCCACAAACTGTCGGAAACGTCCTTCCTTCGGATGTTGCTCGACTCACGCATTACCTTCTTTCGGGCTTGGCGAACCACCGGAGACTTATCCTACAGTTTGTCGTTTCGTGGTAGGTTTGCACTGATAACACAAATTAATGTCACCTCTGACGATTTTTTCAAACCGTTATCGCAGGGTGCTGTTCGTCGAACTTTGATGGCATCAGTAACGTCTACACTCTCCGTGAACGTTTATCACTGCCTGACACCTACGTGGCATGCCTCATAGAAGTGTTCGGAAGCTCCTCTGTGCTAATCGTTCCCATTCTTCAATGAGAGCCATTGGGAGTTCTTGTAAAGTCTGTGGTGGAACCGGACGACCATGAAAACGGCTGTGACGCATGTCGCACACATGTTCAATAGCGTCTAAGTCGGGACACACCCGTGGCCGTTCCATTACTGCAGTGTCAAGACTTTGCTGGACATTCTTTGTGACGCCCGCCACATTGGGATTACCGTGTGTTTGACAAGTAATTCGTGCCCACCGCATCCAGCAGCCACCACATGGTGCAGCGATGTTCGTTGTACTGTCTGGTGGTGGTAAGGCGATAATGAATGAAGACAAGATCCGTAAGGCGGTCAGCACTAATACCACCCCCCCCCCCCCCCACACACACACACACACGCACACACCATTGCAGACCCTTGTCCGAATCTGTTGCTTTTGTTTTTGGCGTGCGTTCATAAAGTGCGGTCGCCGCCGCCTTCTCGAGCACCGTGTGCCAACGCTCCAGTGGCAGGAGCCCGGCATACTTCAAAGTGCTCACAGTGGAAGCGCCGCAAGAGATGCAGAGGCATACCGCTGTAGCCTACGGAGCCAATTAAGATGCAGCCCCACGTGATTAAGTCGCGCAGTCGCAGCCCGGAAGGGGAGTCGCCTGGTGGGCCTCCTGAAGTATGGAGCAGGTTTCCTCTCAGTCGCGACGCTGTTACTGTGATAGTGTTTACGGGAGATGAACTTTGGCTACGGACCTAGACACGAGTGATTACGCTAAGTTACGTTTCTCCTTGTTTTCAAAATAAATCTCCTAAGCTGTAATTAATTCAGACTTTCCATTTGGTAGTTTGTACCTGGGACACAAAAAAATTCCATGGGCAACATTACTTTGGCAGTTACCGACCACCACGAAATCTCCATACACGAATATGGCCATCAACTTACCTCAGAGGAAACCTGGACTTGTCTGTGAATATCACGTTTGCCAGTTGACATGTGAACGGCAGAACAGAAGGCGAGGTGAGAGACGTTATCGTGTCAAGCCGGGTACTCGAACAGTTTGAATATTAAACCCCTTCCCTTTAGCTGTTCCTTAACGTGAGGTCCGACAGAGCGGCTCCAGTCACCCAGCGCTCAGGCGGTAGCCATACATCGCACATATGGTCAGACAGCGATCTTGATGTATCAGCGACCTTGTACAACTTATAACACCACCGGCTGTTATTAACATAGTAATATACCGATAATGTTGCTCCTATGAAAGGACTTTTATTTTCGTTACTGCGACGGTGTGTTATCGTGGTAACGTCTCGGACTACTTGAAAGAAAGCAATAGCAAAATAAAATGGAATCGAACCAAGGTTGTGCTAGTAATCTAGTAAACTGTAATTCCGTCTAAAGAAACGGTAGCCAGTCTAATTAAGCAAAGTTGTACTCACTACCATCATGGTTGATAAAGAAAGTTAACAACTGGGGTTGACTTTGCTTTACACTGAACTCCTGTTTTGCTGATACGATAAAAAGCAGTACCACAATTTAACAATTAATATACCAGTGATTTGTTTTTACCTACACAGGTTTTGGCAACAACTGGCTCTGATAAATTCTGTCTGTACGGTACAGTAGGAATATAACAAACATTATAGTCAAATGATTATTAATGGTGTAGCACTACTGATTCTGACAAAAAGTTTTTTGTCAGTTCAGTTACAGGAGATTACTACTACTGAAACAGTTACTAAGTAATTGTGTCTTTTGTACCCATTATTCTCAAGGAACATTCTCTTCCGTATTTAGCTCGAGTGGAACATGTGATAACAGGGTCTAGTATAGTTTGAACATTTGTAGCCGTTAACTTATTATCGATTGCTATTATTGTACTGTGACACACGAATCTCACTTAACTATTAGCGTGGGGACCTAGGAACTAATTTGCCGGTGGATTCAGATCGTGGCTGAACTCTCTAGTCACAACACATTATGGGAAACACTGTTATCTACATAACACATGAAATTGTAAACACTGTTATTTCAATGAGAAAAATTTTTGAACTGGATACTTTAAAGTCCACTTATGAAAACTACGTGGAGTATTTCAAAATCTATGTTCGGTAAATAATTATATTCTCTACAGCTCCACAACGTTTATTAACTTTTCAGTTCAGTAAAACAATATAATCTGATTCGTCGTAGCTCTTGGCATAGGGTCCTGTGTAGATAAATGACTAAGAGTTAAATATGGTGGATCGACACAAAGTTTATACAAATAAAGTTATTACTGAAAACGAAACCACATAATTGATCCATAGAGTTATACAGTACACAACTGATAATTTGAGATGAAGGTGGTGTCACTATCGATCTCTGTGCTATTCAAGAAAGGTGCCAAAGGTATCCATGTCTCTTCCTGTGCAACAAGCTCTGTGAATTCTTTTCTTAGAGTCGGGTTTTCATAGCACAGAGATAATCATAGTATGCCACGAGTAATAACCTGCATTACTTCAACATACAAGGCTATGTTACAAAATCTTTAAGTTTTTCTCGTCTCTTTCAGTTCAAAAGATGCTAGTCACCGACTGACTCATGCCACACAGGGGCTTTGCATTCCACCGCTAGATCCATCTATCTGTTTCCGCCTAGCCAGTTCCATTGCGGAGGGACTTCCCTCCAAATTTTACATGATTACAAACCTACTTTCCCTGTTCATGAGTCAGTATTACAATTAAAGTATTAACATTTGCATTTTTACAGCACATTACTTTTGAATATACATCGACGGATTAATTACAGTTACATAAACTATCATAAATAACAAATAAAACATTTACATCGATGTTACATCAAAGGTCTTGGCTGTACGAAAGTCACATTAAGTAAAAACAGACCAAGAAGTTAGATACGACCATTATAGGTAATATGGATAAAAGTGTTTCACATGCCCCAGTTTTCAGAGATGCTTCCAGTTAAAGTTACTTCATTGAAACATCTGTAACAATTCAAACAGTGTTGGGCGAAAGAACATTTTTTACAAACACATCACAACAACATTGACCTTACATAAATAAGAATACAAAAATAAAGAACACCATTTCACCTCATTCACACAAGATGAACAATAGTTACATTTTATATAATATTTCACCGTGGGAAAAAATTTTGCATTACGCGGAAGAGTGGATAAGAATGGCTATACCTGTATGTTAGTGACACATATATAAGAGAACACATAATACTTAAAGGCAATGGAGAAAAAATTATGCAGTTATTTACTCTAAACTTTAAGCAGTCTGTTAATTTTGCTTTCAAGACAATATGGGTAGCTACTTTTCAAACTTTTATCATTTTAAAAAATACTACTGAAGAGTTTGCTTTCCGTTTGTGTGAATGAAAGCAATTAGGAAATATTCTTAATTTCACCAGATAAGTGTTTTTAGCTGCCTTAATTTAATACAGTTCAGCAAAATAATGGAACACTATTTACAATAAGAATAAACCTTCTCACTGCCCCTCCATAATTCCGGGCAGTCCACACAAACATCTTCATTTACAAACTTTGCTTTCCCAAGGGATCACTTGGCTGCCCACTGAGATTTTTGGTAGTCACTTTTAAACTACCATCTTGCTCTAGTCATGTAGCAAGAAATATGCTACCTATTTCACACATTGGCAGTCCATTTTTATGAAACTGCAGCTTACACGCAGTGCAGCCTTCTAGTATGTCATTTTACTTTTTTGAAATATCCTTTTCACTCTATACACAGAGCTACTTAGTTAAGAATCTGAAATTGACAAACATATGCTGGCAAAACTAAGCGATAATTTTTCACGAGATTGTAACATCAATAGCGAAACATATTTTGTAAAAAATATAAACATATTGCAATACAATACATATTATTCGTGGCATGTTTACAAACACTGCTGGTTTTTGTTCTCTTCATTGGACATAAGGTTTCAAGATAATGTGTATCAAACACCTAAGGGCCTCTTTGATTTCGGGTACACCAGATAGTATGCGTTAGTTCATGAAGTTCCTTGCACTTCAAATGGGCAAATGTAAATATATTAACGTTTTGAAATTTCACTATTCACTATTCACTATTGGCTAGATTTCTCGTGAGTTTTAACAATAATAAAATCTCCAATTTTGAATTTCGTAATTTTGAGGTTTTTATCATGCCTCTTGGATCTGGCCTCCGTTTTCTGCTTCATTCTCTCTCCCACCTAATACTTTTTTCGGTCCAGTCCCAGGTATATGTATGGTGTCAATTCTAAGGTCTCTTCTAATATGCTTTTTCTTTTACTATTTAGCAAAATTTCTTCTGGTGTAAAGCCTGTGGATTCATGGTGTAGAACGTTCATGACAACTTCAAATTTCGACATAAATATGCCCCACGCCCTATGGTTGTGGTGGCAGTAAAGTATGCATAATCTACCTGGTTGACGCATATATCGTTCAACACGGCTACTTTCTGGGTGATAGTCTGACACTGTCTACTTGGACACTGTACAGCATCTTACATTCTTTCCAAATCTTTCATATAAACTGAGGCACATTACTGATAACACTAATTTAGGTTTTTCTGTGTTATTAAAGTATTCTGTCATTGCTATTCAGTAATGCTTTATCTTTTGCCTTCTTGACATGGAAAAGTTTTATAACTCGTGAAAACACTTCTAATACTACCAGTATATTACCTATATATATATATATATATATATATATATATATATATATATATATATATAGGTAGTATACTGATTATTGCCGTTACACATGAATGCCTTTCAACACATTTTTTGGGTCCACAGTTTTATAATGCGAGGTGAAAGTAGTCCATCACTCTAGTCTCGAACTGAGATGGACAACACACTTCCTAGTCCTCCCTATCCAGATTTTGTAGTTTACATAAAAGGTCTTTACAGATCTTGTAATATATAGCAGTTTGGGGATAATTCGCACTACAAAAACTAACTTTATCTTCATTTTGTAATATCTCATGCTTTTATAAATCTGTTTAATTTTTCTTTTTCCATTCGCTCTTTAACGAACCTTATTTGGAAAATGGAGTCCTCATTACTTTCATTTTGCACACAATTTAGATATTCTAGTAATCTAGGTAACGCATCTGCTACATAATGTGTCGACTAGTAGGCGGCAGTCCTTCAGAAATGTCAGTGCGTTATGATCAGTATGTATGCTTATTTTATGTCGTCATAAATAAGTGCGGACTTCCTCAAATCCCATATTATTTCTAAGGCTTCTTTTTGTGATATGGAGTAATTCCTTTCACACCTAGTTAACGATATACTTGCGAATGCTATTGCTTTGTCACATGATTCTTCTCTTCCTTGAAAACTTCAACCCCAATTCCATACACACTGCTATCTGCACCTGTGTGAAAGGGTTATGTTAATACTGGGTGGTGCAAAACATTATTCCTCATTAATTCACTTTTTAATTTTTCAAAGTCATCCTAACATTCTTTAATCTAAATAAAATCATTGTCCTTTCTAAGCAGGCTGTTTAAATGAGTGACTGTTAAATGCTTGTCTCTTTGCCAGTTTGTGATAAAACCCGCAAATCCCAGGGAAGGCTTTAAGTTGCATTTTTCCTTGGGTGGAGAGCATTTTTCGACAGTATTTAATTTTTCTGGGACCTCGCCAATCCCAGAAAAGGTAATGATATATTCCAGGAACTTAACCTTTCCTTCAAGAAATACAGAGTTTTTAGTTTTCATGTCATTCCCCCTGCTTGAAGAGCAGAGAAGACTTTGTTTAACAGTTCACAGTGTTCATGCCAATCTTCTGTGGCAATCAACAAGTGGTCTACATATATTATCAATCTAGGACTTATTTTTCGTTCTAGTACTGAATCTTAAGCCTCGATAAATATCCAGACAGATGTTTTAAGACCAAAACGGACAACTATTAACACTCTCCAGCAGTTAAAAATGCCTATATTTGCTCCGAGATTCTGCATTCAGCTGAGTCTGCCAATACCCAGCCGTCAAATCAAGGCTTGTTCACTACTGCACATTATCAAATTTTTGCAAGATTTCATCCAAATTTTCCGATCAGTCTACTTTTGACAATCTTTTTTAGAGTTCCTGCGTTAGTCACCACCCGCATGCCCCCATCTTTCTTATTGAGAGTGCTATTATATTGTCTGTTGCTTCGTTCAGTCACCCCCAATCGATCAATCTATCTATTTCTACCTGTGACGCTTGTTTCTTAGGCAACGACACAAAATAAGGTATCTCTTAAAAAGGTTTGTGTGCCAGAGTTTCGACATAGTACTCAAAATTCTTAACTAGTCCAGGTTTGTCAGAAAATACATTCTGGTTTCTATCTAATACTAAACAGGTCAGACTTTTGTTCTAATGTAAGGTCCTGTAAGTTCTCAATGATTTCCTTAAAATGATACTCTTTCCAACTGTTATCAAATAAGCTTTTAACATAGTACGTTCAAAAAATTCTAGACGAACCTTCGTTTACAGGGTCAATTTGTAATTGCAATTACTCGAATTTAACGTCTTGAGAAATTTCAGTTTCTTAAAACCCTACTTCCAAATTATTGCATTTACTGGTAATTCTGACAACTTCCTTACTGCAATCAGTAACCATCTTTTCTTTACCCAACCAATCGATACCCAAGATCATTTTGGCGTTCAAACCTGGAACGACCAAGGAATTCGTGTTAAAATTTTCTTCTTTTAATTTTGAATTCTGCCAATATTTGAGTTTTAATTTGCCTACTGGTTTTGCCAGTAGCCCCTACGACTTTGACGCTGTTTTCGGGTATCACTACTTATCCAGGTTTGTCTGAAATATAGTCAAGAAATGACAGTGATATGGCACTGACTTGTGACCCAGTGTCTACAAGGACTTCTATTCTAACATCGTAAATTTCGACATTAATGACGGTATGTTTACTTTTTCTACTGTCGGAGTTATTTTGTTCTTCCCATAACAAATCTTGGTTAACTATAAGATCATTGGAAGACATGTTATTCACCTGCAAATCATATGTCTGGGATTTTTTTCGGTTTTCGGATTTCAAAGTCTTTTATGGCTTGAATTTGTTGTTCACTAGGTATCTTAAAATTTGGAGGTCCTTTCTTCCTTGGTTCTGTGTTTACTTTCGGTTCTTGTTTTGAACTTGCTTCGTCTGGTGCTACAAAACAACATTTCGTCACTCCTTCTTCGATTTCTGTCTCTTCAATAGATTCTTCATCCGAAGTGTTTCCTATCTCTGACCAATCTGGGTCACCGTTTGCTTCTAACAGAAACACTTTTCTTCGACACATGTTAATTTCCTGACACAACTTTTGTCGATTCTTAAATACTCACGCTCTCGGTTTCTTCCTAATGTTGTTAGTCCTGTTTCTTTCACAGCAGGGTCTTCGTCTGAACTGTCATTTACATCGGCTCTGACGACGTCTACCTTTACTTCGTTTTTTGTGTAGTGTTCGTGAACATTCTTAAAGAATCGTCTGGATCTACTTCTTCCGGCCTTCTAACAACAGATTGTACTGTTGGCGATTCATTAATCCGAAATGCTTCTTCAGCAACGCATAGTATTTGATCTTCTTCCATTCCCCTCATTGAGACCGTATTTCTTTTCTTATTATCAATCTCAGTATTACTGGCAGCTCGCGTAATTTACACGGTGCCCTTTTCCTCACTACTTCCCACCTCTTTACTAGCTGATGCTCGCGAACTTTGCGAGGTGCTACACATTTTCATTTCCTCCTTGCTACCGGCCACTTACTATTCTCATCGTCCCTTTTTCTCCTTTCACTACTACCTAACCTTTTGGTCACAAAATTCCTATTGAACTCATCCCACTAGCACTGCTTTAGCCCTTAGTACAAATCATCGATCTGTTCACACGAACAAGTAATCCCTTACATTTCACTTTCGCAAATTTTATCGTTATTCAAACTGTCGTCGGCGCTTTCTTCCTAACCTACGAACACGTTCACGTTTTCTCTTGCCCCAGTATCGTTATCTGCCGAAAGTATAAGAATCATTATGTCTATGGCGGCACTGTTTCTTACGTTTGGGCCATGAAAATTTGTCCTCCTTACATTTTCTTGCAAAATAGGTGTTCGTCATTCTTCTGCATTCTTGCTGTCGTTGTAAAGTCACGGTGCAAATTCTCTTCGATGAACGCTTGATGTACCTCGGCCACTGCCCCCATATCGTGAAACAATTATACCGTAATACCTAGCGCCGTTATTTTCTTTATTATCATTGTGGTTAGCCCAATTGTTGTTGTTACAGCGATAATGACGATTACTTCGCCATCCTCTACTCTTCCTAAAAACGTAGAAAATATTTTATGATTGCTTCATACGTATCTCTTAAAATCCTCTGGCAGCTGTTTCCACAGCACCCAAATAAACTCGCATTTGGATCGTTTATTTCTTAAATATGTCAATTTTCGGTACCAGGATTCACAGAAATCTTTCATAGAGTTTTTGCCCCTACTGTCATGTAATATAGCAATTATGAATTCTCGCCATAAATAACCTTGGTTTTATTCTGACCAGCATTCCTTGGTAGACTTTTGTTTTATTTTGTTAAAAGTCATTTGATCAGTGTTCAGATTTAGTCCCCATCGCTTAACATCACCTGCTAATACACTGTTAACTACGTTAACCTTTTCAGAAAATCCATTGGGTGGCAGCCAGTACGTCTTTTGGAAGGATCAAAGCGTTCTTCATCCTCTAATTGTTATGAGATATCGTATCATTGACGCAACTGGGCTTGTCTCGTATTTTCTTTTCAAGGTAGCGGATCTTGCCTTGAATTTGTGAAGTGTTCGGGTTACTCTTCTGTACGCAGATATTTACCTGTTTGCTTATTTCTTTGTCAGAATCAACCACTATCTCTCTCAAACGTTAGATTTCATTTCTACGTTAGTCAACAATTTCGATTTTCAGAATGAAAACTTTTTCGTCCACTTGTATCTTTACAGTTTCTAAAACGAAACTTTCGTTGACATACTGAACTGCCCCTGCATAATGGCCGCATTGACGTTTATGGTATTTATTTCAAGTTTCATGTCTTTGATTGCAGAGCTCAAAACACTTCCTTCCTCGTCTGTTTTGTTGATCTGTTTACTGATCTCTACCCTCTGTGTTTTCATTTGATTATTGAGGCTACTAATACCACTTTCCTCTGTTGTCAGTTGATTCTACAGACCTCTAACTTGTGTTTTGAGTTGGTTATCATGACCACTAGCTTCTGCCTTAATTTCACTGTTAATGATATAAACTTGTGCTTTATTCTGATCTTAAATCTGTACAGACAAAAGTTTAAATAGGTCGTTCATGTTTAAGGGGTTTTCGCTATCCCGCTCTTCTGTATCCTCATGCTCTGATTCTACGTCATGTGATTGTGTCGTTTCTTTCTCTGTTTGCGAGGTACTGAACATATCAGTTAATTCAGTTACATAATCATTATCGTCCTCGTAAGTTTCCTCATTCGTTCCGTGCTTTGGTTCCTATTTTATTTGTGAGGGCCTCGTCATCTGAATATGATCATTTGCTTACGCGTGGTATAGTTCGTAAGCCAATTGTCGTTCTATGGAGCTGTCAGCGCACCCATTTCGGTAACCGCTATCGGGATCAGTGATATTTCTCGGTACGCCCCGTAGCATCTCCTTCTGTTCGCTTCTGTCTACTACAGATTTTTGGATCAATTTTGTACTGAATATGAATTGCAGTTTATTTTCTAAATTCCCTTAATATTTGCTATTATTTGTTTTATTAAATTTACTGCAAGTTCGTGTCGCTGGACATTCTGTACTCGAAATACGCTTATTTCGCGCTTAATACGTATATTATGGCCTGTATTTGACCGCGTACGTCCACTGTCGGAGGGTGGTATCCACACCCTCAACGTGCACTCCTGTGGTGTCCTTGGAATGACATCACTGTAGAATGGAACGCTTTTACCATCCACCCAGACAGTAAGACGGTGATCCGTCGGTGACGCTGAATTGAAACCATCCCAAAAATAGTCCTATCATGGTAAAAGCCACGTATAACCCTACCGGCAACTACTAACATTGAAATATATCGATAATGTTACTCTTGTGGAAGGACTTTTATGTTTGATACCATGACTGTGAGTAGTGACAAGGTATCGGACTAATTTTGTCTCCCGAAAGGCTTCTAGCGAAACAGAGCAATAGCAAGGTAAACGGGAATCGCACCAAGGTTTTATTAGTAACCTAGTAAACTATAATTACATTGAAAGAAACATTAGCCGACCTAATCAGGCAACACAGTACTAACATTGTTCATAAAGGAAGTTAACTGCTGAGGTTGACTTTATACTGAACTCCGGTTTTGTTTTTCTGATAAGACACAAGATGATAGCACTGTTTAGCAATTAATGTAATTTTGATTTCATTTGAACTTCAGGGAGGAATATTAATACGTTCAGGCAGCAATTGGCTCTCAATAACACTATTTGTATATTACAGTAGAAATATAATCATAATTATATATAAATTATCACTAATGGTGGTTTACTACTGATCTGGGCAAGAAGATTTTTTGTCGGTTTAATTATAGGAAATTACTACTACTGAAATAGTTATGAAGTAACTGTATCTTTTGTGCTGATTATTATTTGCATTCTAAAGGAACGTTCATTTCCTTATTTAGCTCAAGTGGAATTTGTGATACATGGATCTAGCATAGATTGAATTCCTGTAGCCATTTGCTTATACTTGATTGCTGTCATTGTACTATGACATACATCTCTGGCTAAACTAAGGGACCCATAAACTAATTTATCGATAGATTCAGATAGTGGCTGAAACCTTTACACGCAGCACAATATGGGAAACACTGTTACCTACATGTTTGTTGTTGTGATCTTCAGTCATGAGACTGGTTTGATGCAGCTCTCCATGCTACTCTATCCTGTGCAAGCTTCTTCATCTCCCAGTTACCTACATAACACATGATATTGTAAACACTGTTACTTCTCATGAGACAAATCTTTTAACTAAATACTTTAACTTCCAATTTATGCAAAGAACATGGAGTATTTCAAAACTTATGCTCACTAAATAATTATGCACTTTACAACACCACAAAATCTATTAACTTTTGTTGAGGAAAATAACTGCTTTTCAGCTCAGTAAAACAGGATACTCATATTCATCGTAACTCTTGGGATAGGACCATGTCTAGGTAAATAGCAAAGGGTTAAAGACTGAATCAATACAAAGTTTACAGAACACAAACTTATTATTGAAAGCGAAATCACATAACTGATCCATTGAGTTATACAGTATTCAATTGATAATTTGACATGAAGTTGATGTCAACGTCGATTCCTGTGCTATTCCAAAATGGCGGCAAAAGTGTCCATGTCTCTTCCTGTGCAACAAGCTCTGAGAATTCTCTTTCATAGTACACAGCTAACCAGTGTATGTCGTGAACGATGAGCCGCGTTACTTCTGCATCTGAGGCTATATTAAATAATCTTGCAGTTCTACTCGTGTCTTTCAGTTCACAAGAAGCACGCCCATTTCATTCTAGCCACCGACTAACTCATGCCACACAGGAGCTTTGCAGTTCGACCGCCAGTTCCACCTTTTCAATTTCCGCCTAGCCAGTTCCATTGCGAAGGGACTTGCCTCCAAGTTTTACATGATTAGAAACATACTTTCCATATGCATGAACCAATGTTACAATTACAGTATTTCATTTACATTTTTTACAGCACATTACTTTTTAAATTTCATTGTTATATTAATTACAATTACATAAATTATCATAAATGTTGAATAAAACCATTGAACGTGTGCTACATGAAAGAACTTTGTTGTACAGAAGTCAAATAAAGCAAAAACAGAGAAATAAGCTTGATAAGTCCAATATAGGTAATACCATAATGGTGTTCCGAATTCGCCTTGTATAGTGACCTGTCTCCCTGCAGCGTGCCCACAACCAATGGATGACAGATGATGTGACACTGGCAGCTACAACAACACTACAGAGAGTCGATTTTTCTTTGATCATTGCATCATTGCACTACACTGAAATGTCGCATTGTGTGAGCTTTGTTGAAGACAACGTCCACAAATGGAAACTGTCGTCCGTGCGTCTTACTAGAGCCGCCGCCGTTGGCGAGCGGTTCTAGGCACTTCAGTCTGGAACCGCGTGACCGCTACGGTCGCAGGTTCGAATCCTGCCTCGGGCATGGATGTGTGTGATGTCCTTAGGTTAGTTAGGTTAAAGCAGTTCTAAGTTATAGGGGACTGATGACCTCAGATGTCAAGTCCCATAGTGCTCAGAGCCATTTGAACCATTTGAACCAAAGTGAAAGGATATCAGTGATACGATTCGCTGATGAGATTGCTATCCAGAGGTGTAAGACAGGGATGTAGTCTTTCGCACCTACTGTTCAATCTCCATACCGAAGAAGCAATGATGGAAATAAAGAAAGGTTCAAGAGTGGAAATAAAATTCAAAGTGGAAGGCCGGCCGGTGTGGCCGAGCGGTTCTAGGCGCTTCAGTCTGGAACCGGGTGATCGCTACGGTCGCAGGCTTGAATCCTGCCTCGGGCATGGGTGTGTGTGATGTCCTTAGGTTAGTTAGGTTTAAGTAGTTCTAAGTTCTAGGGGACTGATGACCTCAGATGTTAGGTCCCATGGAGCTCAGAGGCATTTGAACCATTTCGAGCCATCTTACTAGGGAACACTGGGCCACCAACAGTGACCTCTTTCTGCGGGATCTCCAAATACTAAAATACCTCACTCAGCCGACAGATGATGAATAGCTTTTTTTATTGCATACCTTGGAAGTGAAGATACCAAGCAATCCAATAAAATGTGGGTACTGCCTGTATCTAAAGAGATTTAACATACAGGACGTTGAAGCACGTGATCCTCTAATTCTTTTGAGCATTGCATTTATTAGTTTTAATTCGTCCCGTAAAGTGTTTGGGTAATAAACTGAATATATTCACAAATTTGACATTGTGGTGGCCGAATGGAGCGAGAGTAATTATCTTGGTGAACAATGATTCTCAGTTAAATATCTTCCTCTGCAGACTTATCTGCAGAAGGCAACTGTGTGGCTGTGCTCATCCTAATGACAGAGGTAAGACAGGTAAACTAAACTGTCTCTACCAGTGTTTTCAGCCAAGGGGTGGAGGACCGGTTACGCACAGTTATTGATTATCACATTTTATGCCAGTGTCCTCGATTATATTCCGCAGCACCCCGCTGCGTCTCACGTAGTGAGAGCACGCCAAACCGTTGATGGTGTTCTGATTGTCAGCTGGTTACACTAAGCTGTTCGGTACCCTTTGCGCTATTCGAGAGAGTAAAACATTTACATCAACAGAAATAGATTATGTTTCGACACTGTGTTTCTCACTTTCTCTTGTCTCCTCGTCATAAAACACACTCACGACACCACACAATGTACACTGTAATTTCGCTCTTCCTTATGTTACATTGGTGTTTTGTATCCTAATAATTTCAGTACATATTTGCCCTTCTAAGTAATTATTAATATTAATTAAAATCATCTTTTAACCTGTCCATGATTCAGGCTTGTCGTATTCTCTAAGAGCTGATCAGAGGCCCAGGGTCTTATATAACTAAGTGAAAACGCATTTTCATCCTACCGCTACACAAGCCTTATTAATCATGCTGATTTATCATAACAGTAAGAGAAATACGTTATTCATCTGCGTATTTCGATGTTTCCAAAACTTTAAATATTAACATAAGTTATTTTTCATAATAACGAAATACAACTTTTGAAATTGTGGAATGTATCAGACAGAAACAAAGCATATATTTAGCCTTCAAATCAAGTTATGTTATTTCTGATTACGTTACCTATGACTTTGAACTATAAAATAGATTATTTGTTTGGTGAGCAATAAACTTTTGTTTGATATCACGTAAAATAAACTTGAAATAACTCTGTACAAGTAGCATTTGTTATGAATATCAAGAAAAAATAAATTAAAACAAAAAACAGCTTACGTTTTGCATAGGTACGTGCTGTACTTTGAATCTAGGTCATTATGAAATAATGTCTGTAGGATAAATAATTTTGACAGGCCAAGATTAACTAAGAGTAACATCGAAAGATTTGGAAGCATAAAATTCAGTAAATGCATGTGTGTTATGCGTAATTACTTGAGAAACGCGAATCTCGTGCTCTGGAGCAGAAAATCGGAATAAACATTACTGAAACAAATGTGTTTTCGCAAATTCGATCAGTCCAGGAAGTAGCCATAACTCTTTATTTGTTAAAACGTCCATTACAGTCAACATATGCGCTTAAGACATAAACATCACTCACAGGGGGGAAAGGGGACCATTATAAATGGAGGAAGAAAACTTGTTCCATTACGAATAACAATAAAAAACACTTAACACTTAAAAGCCATTCAAATTATCGTAAAAATTATAGCAATTAAAACCATCTGAAATTAGGAGGTGTTTGCAATGGCCGCGCAGCTATTTGAAGGTGTTTTATGTGCAACTACAAGTTTCACGTCAATATAGACACATCTTCAGGTCTATCTGCCAAGTACACAAATAAATGTGTACTAGTCATCGTGTTTTGTTCAACGCCAACACTATGATTCTGTATTTATATCATTTTAAAAAAATTCACACAGTGATTTGTATACAGAACCAGTGTTGGCAGCGAACAAAAAAGGTAAGTGTTTGCGAGTATTTGTTATTGTTTCTTGTTGAATGCCAGCATTGCGCTACTGTACTTCTACAATTTCAAACTTTTCACGCAGTAATTTGTATATCTGGCAGATAAACCAGATAATGCGTCTATAATGACGTGAAACAGGAATTTGCGAATGAAACGCCTTCACAAAGCTATGCGGTTATTGTTGACTTTTCTAATTGCTCTAATTGTTATTATATTTTGAATGGTTATTGAGTGTTGAGTGTTTTTTATTGTTTTCGCAATGTCTCTGGGCTGTGGTTGGCCTCCCCAAAAAGTTGTCCGCGTTTTCCGTTAGGCGGCTGAACCTGCCCCCCGGACCTTCCACGCAATACTGCCAAACGACGTAATTCGAGAATCATCTGAAATCCTTGCAAGAAATTCGTGCGAGTATAGCCTTTAGTGTTGATAGAAATCGATCTATGTTCCACGTGGGGTACTGGCCTAGAATTGGTCGTGACTTGCTCGTTGTTTGAAGTCGAGGAACGCGTACCATTCGGGAAATTTATTTCCTCCCGGTGACATTCAGACTTTAGCTCAGGTCGAGCTGGCCAGGTCGTTCACGGTGCAAATAGAGCGCATCAGAGGCGAACGACACTGATTACGATTCCCGCGGTGTTGTCGTTCGGTCAGCGCCGCCGCTGTCGGCGCATATCGATCCCGCGGTCGAGCGGCGCTGCTGGCGACTGGTGCGCAACACGTTGCTGTAAATTGCAGATACCGATCTGCAGCTGGCGCCAGCAGCTGCCTAATCAGATGACCCCGTATGCAAATATCGCACCGCCAGCGGTGCTGCCATCTTCCGCTCGGGTTCCTTCCGTCCGGTGCGCGACCGATGCGGTCACTATGTTCGCCGATCAGCGACTCTGTCGCGCCACGCCCCAGCGACCGGCGACCCAGCGTCTGCCGGTCTCATACAGGCTCAGCGATCCTGCAAAATACACCAAATCAAATCAATCCGCCACGGAGGAACGAAGTGTCTGAAAACAAAAGGCTCCGCTGTTGCCCAGCTCCAGTATCTTAATTAGAGAGATATCAGTATCAGCTATGTTTTTCAACACATTAATTATAGCAGTTTTTGCTGCTATCATCGTACTCTTAAGGAGAGGAATTCAGTTGCTTGAAACCAGGCGATTAGTATAGAAGATGCTGCAATACTTATATATTTCTAAAATCAAGGCAACTGCTGTTTTATGCGAAGTCGTGATTCTGTACCCTAAACTACACCGGTATATAAATACACGGAGGAAATTACCAATCTGTCCTCTCCCTCTGTGTGTGTGTGTGTGTGCGCGCGCGCGCGCGCGCGCGCGCGCGTGTATGTGTGTGTGTGTGTGTGTGTAGTTAATATGTATCGAGTAGTGGTTACGCCGAAAAAAAATACTACCTCCTTTATGAAGGATGTAGAACGATTATGAAGGGAAAAGATGACGCGCAGCTGCAACGGTGTATGACGAGAATAACACAGAATGAAGGCTTTCGCGACCGGATGACAAAGCTGCTGGTAAACCTTTCGGGATGTGAGGTCGTGGTCGAAGAAACTCTTCCGCTCCTGACATTTCGTTCAAGACTGCGCTCGACATCCTCAGAGGCACTCTTCCGCTTAGTCTTACCGACTGATTGGCCGGGCGTCCGAGAGAGACATATACAGGGTGAGTCACCTAACGTTACCGCTGGATGTATTTCGTAAACCACATCAAATACTGACGAACCGATTCCACAGACCGAACGTGAGGAGAGGGGCTAGTGTAATTGTTTAATATAAACCATACAAAAATGTACGGAAGTATGTTTTTAACACAAACCTACGTTTTTTTAAATGGAACCACGTTAGTTTTGTTAGCACATCTGAACATATAAACAAATACATAATCAGTACCGTTTGTTGCATTGTAAAATGTTAATTACATCCGGAGATATTGTAACCTAAAGTTGACGCTTGAAACCTCCGACGTTCAGTTGCAACATACATCGCGTTTCTACAGAATGATCTGCCAACGTTGCTCGAAAATGTCCCATTGGAAACGCATCGACGTATGTGGTATCAGCATGATGGTGCACCTGCACATTCCGCAATTAACACTAGGCTGACCCTCGACAGGATGTTCGACGGGTGTTTCATAGGACGTGGAGGACGCATAAATTGGCCAGCCCGTTCTTTTGATCTTACACCTCTGGACTTCTTTCTGTGGAGTACGTTAAAGGAGAATGTGTACCGTGATGTGCCTACAACCCCAGAGGATATGAAACAACGTATTAAGGCAGCCTGCGGCGACATTGCACCAGATGTACTGCGGCGTGTACGACATTCATTACGCCACAGATTGCAATTGTGTGCAGCAAATGATGGCCACCACATGTCGGGACACACTCTATTCCACTCTGTAATTGAAAACGGAAACCACGTGTGTACGTGTACCTCACCCCTCATGGTAATGTACATGTGCGTCAGTGAAAAAGACCAATAAAAAGGTGTTAGCATGTGGACGTAATGTGCTGTTCCAGTATCTTCTGTACCTAAGGTCCATCACCATTCCCTTTGGATCCCTATGTAATTCGGTGCTCTCTGATACACACGATCGAACAGCGGAGGAGTGGTACTCAAGCGTCAACTTGAGGTTACAATATCTCCGGATGTAATTAACATTTTACAATGCAAGAAACGGCACTGATTAAGTATTTGTTTGTATGTTCAGATGTGCTAACAAAACTAACGTGGTTCCATTTAAAAAAACGTAGGTTTGTGTTAAAAAACATACTGCCGTGCATTTTTTTATGGTTTGTATTAACCAATTACGCTAGCCCCTCTCCTCACGTTCGATTCGTCAGTATTTGATGTGGTTTACGATATATATCCAGCGGTAGTGTTAGGTGACTCACCCTGTATACTGTAAGAAATGGGGCATGGTCGAAGTAACACGTGATGAGTGGAAATAATCATTGTCAAAGATAAAACTTAACTATCGATTGTCGTCTTGTCAAAGATAAAATTGTCTAGCAATTCTGTAGAGCTGCTGTCCATATGTCGCTAAGTTTCATTGCCTCCTCTTTTCTATTAAAATTATCCTGATGCTTATAAATTTCAATGGCTTCCTTACAAAGTCGTGGATAATAATTGAAGTTAAAATTTCTGTTACAGAAAACTTCACTTCATGGTTTCCTGACTGAAGCGCATGTTCTGCTATATGTCATTTCTCTGTTTTTCCTAGTCGGCAAAGACTTTTGTTCTCTTTTAGCTGTGTATGAAACTTAGCGACATATGGAAAGTAGCTCTACAGAACTGCTAGACAATTTTATCTTTGGCAAGACGTTAATCGATATTTGAGTTTTATCTTTCTACATCTACATCTACATGGGTACTCTGCAATTCACACTTAAGTGCCTGGCAGAGGTTTCAACGAACCATTCATACTACATTTCTACCATTCCACTCTCGAATAGCGAGTGGGAGAAAGGAACACCTAAATCTTTCCGTTCGAACTGTGCTATCTCTTACTTTATTATGATGATCATTTCTCCCTACGTAGGTGGGTGTCAACAAAATATTTTCGCATTTGGAAGAGAAATTTGGTGATTGAAATTTCGTAAACAGATCTAACCGCAAAGAAAACCGCCTTTGTTTCAGTGACTGCCACCCCAACTCGCGTATCATATCAGTGACACTCTCACCCCTACTGCGCGTTAACACGAAACGAGCTGCCTTTCTTTGCAGTTTTCGATGTCCTCCGTCAATCCTACCTGGTAAGGATCCTACTCCACGCAGCAGTATTCCAGCAGAGGACGGACAAGTGTAATGTAGGCTGTCTCTTTGGTGGGTTTGTCGCATTTTCTAAGTGTTCTGCCAACAAAGCGCAGTCTTTGTTTCGCCTTCCCCACAATATTATCTATGTGGTCTTTCCAATTTAAGTTGCTCGTAATTGTAATTCCTAGGTATTTAGTCGAATTGACATCCCTTAGATTTGTGCGATTTATCGTATACCCAAAATTTTTCGGATTTCTTTTAGTACCCACGTGGATGACCTCGCACTTTTCTTTGTTTCGTGCTAATTGCCGCTTTTCGCACCATACAGAAATCCTCTCTGGATTATTTTGTATTTGGAATTGATCGTCTGATCATTTTACTAGACGGTAAATTACAGCGTCATTTGCAAACAGTGTAAGAGGGCTGCTCAGATTATCAGCTAGATCATTTATGTAGATCAGGAACAGCAGAGGGACTATGATACTACCTTGCGGAACGCCAGATATCAGTCCTGTTGTACTCGATGATTTACCGTTCATCACTACGAAATGTGACTTTTCTGAGAGGAAATCACGAATCCAGTCACACAACTGAGACGATACTCCATATGCAGACAATTTGATTAATAGTCGCCTGTCAGGAAATCTAGGAATATGGAATCGATCTGAGATCCCTTGTCGACAGTACTCATTACTTCATGGAAATAAAGAGCTAGCTGTGTTGCACAACGACGATCCTTTCTGAATCCGTGTTGGTTATGTATCAATAAGTCATTTTCTTCAAGGTGATTCATAATGTTCGAGTATACTATTTGCTCCAAAATCCTACTGCAAATTGAGGTCAGTGATATGGGTCTGTAATTCAATGCGTTACTCCTATTTCCTTTCTTGAATATTGGTGTGACCTGCGCTACTTTCCAGTCTCTAGGAACAGATCTTTCGTCAAGTGAGCGGTTGTATATCATTGCTAAGAAAGGCGCCTTTTTTTATTTACACCATTCAGTTACTAAAGCGCGATGCTACAACTCTCAAATACTATAATACGTCCGAAATTTGTGAATCTTTGACAAGGATTATCTTCGCTCATCACGTGTTACTTCGATCCCGCCCCCTTTCCTACAGTATATATGTCGCTCTCGGACGTCCGACCAGTCAGTCGGCAAAACTCAACAGGAGAGCGCAGTCCTGGATGAAACGTCAGAAACGGAAGAGTTTCTTGGACAAAGACGTCAAATCCCGAAAGGTTTACCAGCAGTAAGAGTAACAGTTCAGCAAAGGCTCAAAAATTTTTTGCTGGGAGGACGGTGGAATGCAACAGAGAGTAAGCGTACCGAACGAAATGTATTGGATGCATCAAAAAAATTCATGCACTCACACAAGACTATATCTTCTACATGAGTACAACTGAGGAGTCGATATTTGAGTGGAAAAGGTAGGAAGCCAACGACCTGTAAGTGGTATGGTGCTAAGCATAAGCATAATAATCTTTAAACATGTTTATTTATTACGAAGGCTAAATTCTGAATTACAGTTTCTGTAATAGTATTCATAATTTTGAAACCAAAGAAACTCTTAGAATTCTGTATCGATGTGGCAAAAGTCATGGGATACCTTATAACATCGTGTCGATCCTCCTTTTGCCCGCCCTAGTGCAGCAACTCGACGTGATGTGGACACAGCAAGTTGTTGGCAGTCTCCCGAAGAAATACTGAACGTGCTGCCTCTGCAAACATCTATAACCGCGGTAGTGTTGCAGGTGCAGGACTTCGTGCGCGAACTGTCCTCTCGATTATGTTCCACAAACGATCGATGGAATTCACATTAGACCATCTTGGTGGACAAATCATTGTTTATAATTGTCCTGAATGTTCTTCAAACCAATCGCGAACAGTTGTGGCCTAGTGTGATGGAGCATTGTCATCCATAAAATTTCCATAATTATTTGGGAACATGAAGTCCATGAATGGCTCCGAATGATCTCCAAGTAGCCGAAAATAACCGTTCCAAATCAATGATCGGAGCAGCTGGACAAGAGAACCCGTCAAGAAAGGCGCTGCATGCGATGTCGTGCAGTTGGCAACGACACTCACGTCGGCCGTCTGCTGCCATAGCCCATTAACGCCAAATTTCGCTGTGCTGTAGTGAAGGATACATTCATCGTACTGGATTGATTTCTGAGCGTATTTCACGCATTGTTGCTTGTCTGTTAGCGGTGACAACTCTACGCAATCGCCTTTGTCCTCCGCCGTTGGCAACTGCGTTGTCCGTGGTGAGAGGTAATGTCTGGAATTTGCAGTTCTTGGCACACTCGTGACACTGTGGATCGCGGAATAATGAATTCCGTAACGACTTCCGAGATGGAATATTCCACACGTCTATCTCCATTCCCCCTTCAAAGTCTGTTTATTTCCTTCGTGCGATTATAATCACGTCGGAAACCTTTTCACATAAATGAGTAAAAATGACAGCTCCGCCGACGCAGTGGCCTTTTATACCTTGTATACGTGATACTACAGTCATCTGTACATGTTCATGACGCTATGACATGACTTTTATCACCTCAGTGTACCACACTAGAAATTCGTCTCAAAGACGTTTACTGGCATTTACAACAGTTTTGGCTACTTGAAAAAAACTTACGAAGACCGAAATGTTTATACTCTTTACATAACTAAATAAATTCACAAAATACATATGGGCCTTCTAAGTTTAACTGTGAATGAAAGAGATGCCTAATCTGTTGTGTCTAGACAAGACAGCCTAGACACAATGAGAGGAAGCCGAAAGGCACGAGCTAAGTTAAAGCAGGATGGCGTGAGGTCTGAAACAGGATACGTAATGAATGCTATAAAGAAAAGTACGTAGCTTCTGGAATACTTAACTTTAATCCATCCTTGGTACATCTGGAGATTGTGGCGATACAAGTGAGACTCTTTAGATACATGAAATGTTACTAATGGCGCCTTGCTAGGTCGTAGCCATTGACTTAGCTGAAGGCTATTCTAACTATCGGCTCGGCAAAGGAGCGAGGCTTCGTCAGTATAGTCGCTAGCTACGTCGTCCGTACAACTGGGGCGAGTCTAGTCCGTATCTCGAGACCTGCCTTGTGGTGGCGCTCGGTCTGCGATCGCACAGTGGCGACACACGGGTCCGACATGTACTAATGGACCGCGGCCGATTTAAAGCCACCACCTAGCAAGTGTGGTGTCTGGCGGTGACACCACATAATCTCCTACGGGGCATGCACGAGTGGAGCAGGTAAAGGATAATTTTTTAGATCCAAGTTAACTGACAACGAATAAATTTATAGACAGCTAAACCTATAAACCATTCGCACCAGTAATGCTAGTAGATGCAAGAAGAACATAGAGAGATAAATTGAAACCGAATAAATGTGTAACTCGAGCGCGTCCCTGTTACCGGTATCCTGACTAATGTTGAGGGCTTTAGTCAAAGCATCGGTCAGCCATACAAGTAAAAATCGCTTACGGCAAGACCATAAAATGAGAAGCAAAGCACAGGGATTTTCACGATCCGGGGCAGGCACTTAACTGCTCGCAAGAAACGGTGCTCGCCGTCATTCCTGCGTCATACCTAGGAGAATAACGGACGGCGTACGCAGCCACATCGATCAATCAGCGCAGCAGGAGACAGGAAGTCGAACAGCAGAGTGTGGCTTGCTACTGCACAGACAGAGCGAAAGTAGCGACTCTCCAGTATGCTCCTCAGAGTAAACATCTGGTATCCAACTGCAGCGGGTAGACCTCTTTGGCTAGGAAGCTCTAGGGTTCTACCTAGCCAAGTAAGTCAGCTCCCCCTCCCCTCACCCCTAGCAGACCGACCTCAAGTCTGAGCTGCGCACATGCTTAAATTGCGCCCGAGGGGCCATAAGAGCCCCACCTATTGAAATGTCAGAGACATTATGCGAGCAAAGATATCGATACCACTGCGCGCACCGCTCAACAGGTTTACTTTGACGCCATTACTCTTTCGTTAGCTATCGTAGATTGAATGTGAATAACATGGGAAGAAACAGTACTGTGCGTTTTCTGTTTCAACAAGTTTAGTTCAGTTACGTCTGGCATGTCATTTTCTTCGAGATTACAATAATGCACACCCTCGAACCAACCAAAATGGTATAAGCATTTTCAAGGCAGTTTTTGTTTATGTAACTGGGAATCCACAAGTTGCCCGCTTGGGTTAGGTCAACACGCAGCGCTCGTTCACCAGAGTTGAATACGTAGTTCACAGGAGTCTACCCGCCATGTCAGCCAAAAATTATACGAGGTGTATTCGGAAAGTAATGTCCGGTTAGGCGCAAAATGGAAACCACTGTGGTACTTCGTACATATGTATTGGGCAGTGTCTTTAGTGTGCATGTCGATCGGTTCACATCGCTCATTTCAGTTCAGAGCTCGGTGATTAAGTAGAAATGCCTGAAACAACAGTGTTTTCCGCCAAGTATGTGTATCTGATGAGAGATTTCTCGTGAAGCTATGCTGCCCACATAACATAAATGTGATGCCTTTCTTTCTTCAACACAATTTTCAGCTGCATTGTGCAGGGGCAATGTAGACGCACCTGCAGCGTTTTCGATGGAAAGTGTTTGATCACCAACAATACAACCCTTCATTGTTTATCTCTGCTCATATGAACCGCTGGCTACGAGGAAAATATTTTGGCATAAACAACGAAAGGCAGACAAGCGTAGAGAGTTGACGGAAAGCACAGGCGGTTGCTTCCTGTGACGAGGATACCAGATAGTTTGTTCAGCGCCACGTAAGTGTCTAAGTCGGGGTGGCGACTATTTAGAGAGGTAGGTGGAAGGTGTGGCTAACTGTTGTGGATATAAAAATTTTGATTTTCACTGTGGTTTTCATTTCGCGACCCATGGGATCTTACGTCTTAAACAGCCCTCATACATTCCTCTTGAATCTGTCTGACGTGTTGTGTAGCGAAGTTTATATTTCGAAACACACACGATTCAGTTGGTGCAAGCCTTTCATGATGGTGGTAAACAACAACGTGTAGAAGTTTCTGAATGCTTTCTATGTGTCGAAATGTAGTGTAACTTACTTTCACTTGTCGTGTTCAGTCATCAGATTACGTTGCATTTCAGTGGGAAAGCTAACTGCTACAGCAAGGATATGGAGAACATAGCAGCCACATACCAAGGGAAATCCTCTAAAACCTCTCACGTTTTTCCGGCGTTCTCGTGAAAAAATTTACGGCCAATTCCTCTTTTGCGTACGGTTACATAAATCATCTAGCTGGGTATTTTGGTGTTCTGTCTTTTCTCCCATTTGCAAGAATAAGCTAAAAATTTAAGTTTTCAATGGGACGTAAGAACCACCTCGATGCCACCTGAGTGTAAGAGCATCTGTGAACAGTGTGCTTCCTCAGTGATGCATCGGCCCTAGGGGACGTAACGAACTTGCATTCCACTATTCACCTCCAATGTAGCCTGATCTCATCTTATATGATTTTCTTTCCAGGGTTTTTGTTAAAGGTTTGGTTTCTATTCTATCCTTCTAACAGATTTAGGTGAGCTGCGAAGTCGGATAGAGATACCAGTGAATGCAGTAACTGAAGCAATGCTGGCGAAAGTATGACTATCGTTTGGAGGTTTGTCATGCGGCCAGCGGAGAGCACATTAACGATTAAGAAAGGGAAAATTGTTCAAATGTGTGTGATATCTTATGGGACTTAACCGTCAAGGTCATCAGTCCTTAAGCTTACACACTACTTAACCTAAATTATCCTAAGGACAAACACACACGCCCATGTCCGAGGGAGACTCGAACCTCCGCCGGGAGCAGCCTCACAGTCCGTGACTGCATCGCTCTAGACCGCTCGGCTAATCCCGCACGGCTATGAAACAGAAATAAAAGCGTTGATCCTAAAGTTAAATGTAAAAAGTACTCCAAGATTGTAATTGTATTAAAGTAAAATACATACCTTTTGAAATTAAAAGCTTTGTATTCCTAAGCGTAGTTAGTTTTTATCTTAACTATCTGAGTACACTGTGTTATGTGGGTAAGTATGTATTCCCTATCCACCTCCTCCCTCTCTGCCCATATATTTCTTCCTCTCCGTATGTGCAAGTTTTCCACCCCGTACTCTGTGTCCATAACCTCTTGCCCCCCCCCCCTCTCTCTCTCACCCCATCTGCTACTTCCCTTCTCTCTCTGACCATCTGATCCTAACCCCACTCTCTCTGTCCATCTATTCTTCCCCCTCTCTCCATAGGCTCCTTCCCTCTGTTCATTTCCTTCTACCTGCCTCCTCGCCCTATCTCCTACTCCATCCTCTCTGTCCATCTCTTCCACTTCCTTTCTCTGTCCATTCCCCCTCCTCCTCTCCCTATCCACCTCCTCCTCCTTCTTATCTCTGTCCATCTCCCTTCTAACTCTCTGTCTGTCCCCCTTTCTGCCTCCATGTTACCACCCCCCACCCCAATAGGAGACTGCTGGTTTCACCCACCCCAGTATTTTTTTCCAGAGTAAGTAATATGTGTACTAAGTTTGGATGAAATCGATCCATATGACTGGCCATCTGGATGTATTCTCTTCAAAGGAGGACGGATCGGGAATAAAGATGCTAATGAATCCACACCACACAGTATCATACGGCAGCTGCAAAGGCTCTTCGTGCACAACACGTGCTTTAGCAGTACCTCAGATTCGGCAGATATGTGTGTTCACTGCACCCAGTACCTTAAGACGTGCCTCACCACTCTACAGAATATTGTCCAGTCACATATTGTCAACTTCGATCCGTCACAGTAACCGAAGAGCAAAATCACAACGTTGCTGCAGAGCATGAGGTTTTAGTTGCTACATCGTCTGTATCTTGTACAGGTACCAGTGCAAAACAGACAGCAAAACTTTCCATGCTGTTGACCATGGGATGAACAATTCTTGTGGCACTGCACAAGTGCTAGCACTGCACGGGGCATGTGCTGCATGGTCAACAGCAAGCTCGTCCACAACTCCATAACTTCTGCTGGGATAGGATGTCTTTCTCTTCCACTACAAGGTCACTTGTGTTTTGGAATTTCATTAGCATCTTCTTTAAACTATCTCCTCAGACCTTTCAGTCGGCATTACTCTCTCAATGCAAAACTATAATTGCTGCCGTTCAAGTAAACGAGTTTCACATAACAGCGCACAGTCTCTCTTTGAGATAGCCATACAGTTCATTCACGTTATGGCTTGTCAAATGACAGCGTGGGTGCCATACGGTCACACAATGTACAGCACCAGATTTGCACTTGGTGGCCAATACTGGAACAAATTTTTGTCCAGCGTCGATCAGATCAACATGAAAGCATTAGATATCCTACCAACCTTCGCTTCCCCTACGATAATTATAGTTCACACGGGACCTCCCCGAGTAGCTGCAGTTTTATCACAACCACCCTTTGTAATAGTAACAAACTATCTACTTCGATAACTTCACGATTGATAGTGTATTAAATTGAATCATAGACTTCCCATTATCAGTACATTGCTAAGCACTTCGACTGTAATCCGTGAGAGTGCTTATGTGTGGGGAATGTCGTTTCTTTCAGTCGTTTCCTTCTTTGCCCGGGTGTCAGTTCTCCTATTTATTTCTTAATGGAGGGCCCTTCCCTTTCGAGGTTGCCTTCCTCAACTTCCTCTTATTTTTGGATCCGAACTGTGTACTCATGAACTGCACTGAAGTTGTGGTTGGCGTCAGATACGTCCAGTCTCAGAATAGGCCCCTAGCTAACATGTTTTTTGCAGGCCTCAGACCAATCCTAGTGAACTAGCATTCAAGAAAGCAACTAAA
Organism: Schistocerca americana; assembly: GCF_021461395.2. Taxonomy (NCBI): domain Eukaryota; kingdom Metazoa; phylum Arthropoda; class Insecta; order Orthoptera; family Acrididae; genus Schistocerca; species Schistocerca americana. The sequence continues at coordinate 675,117,751 of NC_060122.1, forward strand.
ATGTATGCTGTGTTATACAAGGCTTGTGGTTTTCTAGACTATTTTGCCACGTAAGATACTTAAATTTGCAGGGAACTTTACTCTCCGAATTTTTTTAGGGAATTATATAAAAATATAAACAGTTTCAGTAAACTGTTCCTGGACGGAATGTTATAGTGAAAGTACTTATGCGGCTGTATTGGCAGTAGGTCGACAGTATCTACGGATATGTATTCAGTTCCCTCGCTCAGGACGATATTCTGGATTCTGACTCATTTCATCCTCTTCATCAACTTGTTTTTCATCATAAAGGCGTATGTTCTTCCAGTGGTACGTTAATAACTCCTCGACAGTCTGCTTTCTGTGTCCTCTCCACTTCGGCTGTCGTCAGTTATCTTCCAGCCCAAATAGCGAAATTTATCTCCTACTCCTAGTGTCTCATTTACTAAATTAATTCATTCAGTATGACTGATTTACTTCAACTACATTTTAATACCCGTATTTTACTTTTGTTGGTACTGAATTTGCAGCAACTTGTCAAGACATTATATATTCCGTTAACTGCTCTTCCAAGTTATTTGCTGTATCTGACAAAATCACAGTGTCATCGGCAGATCTCAAAGTTTTCATTTATTCTCTCTGAACATTAACAGCTTCTGCACTTTTTCCTTTGGTTTCATTTATTGCTAGCTCAATGTACAGATTGATTAACGCTGGGGGGGGGGGGGGGTAGGCTGCTACCCGGTCTGATTCCTTTCCCAACTACCGCTTTCCTTTCATGCCCTTCGCTCGCTATCAAAAACGCACGCTGATTGCAGTACAAACTGTTTATATGATTTCGCGCACTGCGCGTGCGAACCATTCAACGAAACATCATCGATATGGGCTTTGAGAGCCGAAGGCCCAATCGTGTACCCTTGATGACTGCACGACACTACGTTTTACATTTCACCTAGACGCGTCAACAAAGACGTTGGACTGTTGATGACTGGAAACTTGTTGCCTGGTCAGACGAATCTCGTTTCAAATTGTATCGAGCGGGTATGGAGACAACCTCATGAATCCATGGACCCTGCATGTCAGCAAGGGACTCTTCAACCTGGTGGAGGCTCTGTAATGTTGGGGTGCGTGCTGTGGGAATAATATGGGACCCTTGATACGTCTAGATACGACACTGGTGAGACGTGAGTAAGCATTCTGTCTGTTCACCTGCATCCATTCATGTCCATTGCGCATTCCGACCGACTTGGGAAATTCTAGCAGGACAATGCCTCACCCCACATGTCCCGTATTGCAACAGAATGGCTCCAGAAACACTCTTCTAAGTTTAATCACTTCCACTGGCCACAAAATTACCCAGACATGAACATTACTGAGCATATCTGGGATGCCTTGCAATGTGCTGTTCAGAAGAGATCTCCACCCCTTCTCTCTCTTACTGATTGATGGACAGCTCTGCAGGATTCATGATGTCATTTGCCTCCAGTAGTACTTCAGACATTAGCCGAGTCCATGCCATGTCATGCTGCTGCAGTTTTTCGTGCTATCGAGCACCCTACCCGATATTTGGTAAGTGTACCAATTGTTTGGATCTTCACTGTTTATTTTCCTTAGATAAGATACTGATATATGAAATTACTTGGGCAGAAGTTGTCTTTCATTTGGATGAAGGTGATTTGAGCCATGGTAAAAATTGCTGAAGACCGCGCCGCAGCGCGTAGTGTGAAGCAGTCGCCCTCCGTTTCTAGCGGTGGCGCCGCTGTGGCAATCGCAGCTTTGGTGTCTCCCTCTGGTGGGAAAGGGGAAAGGGTGCCTGTTCACGTGCATTTAAGGGGCGCTATGAGCTCGGCAGTCGGTCAGTTGGTCAGCCGGGTCAGTGTCTGTGTCTGTCTGTTGTCCGGAGTGCTAAAGTGCGCGTCATTTATGTTGGCGGCCAAGTTTAGGTTCGTTCTGCGCATCTGACGTCACAAAACACAGTCAGCCAATGAACAGAGAACGACGTTGCCACATCTCGACTGCAGTGCAGAGCATGGACGAGTGTCTTCAGATTTAGAAACGTTCAGTCATAAATAAAATAATAGAACAAAAGCAATGTCTTGATAGCAGACATTCTTTTATAGAAAGTTTGGAAAAAGCATTCTTTATACCAATTGCTTCATATTCGATTAATTAATTAAACCAAACAAGCAATAAGACTCATAATTCAGGCGATAGCAAGGAAAGGTGTTTGTATCACTCTCACAAACCGCTTTTTCGCGATAAAGAACAGCAGTAATTGTTTATTTCCTATCGTACTTCGACGAAGCGTGAGTAATTCATACTCATACCAACAGCGTTTGTCAGTATTTTGCGTGAAGTGTTATACTCCTCATGGCGTTGTATAGTTAGATAAGGTGCGTTGGCGTAACAGTTAAGGTGTTGGGCTGCTATGTGAAATGTTATGAGTTCAAACCTTATGTGGTGCTTAATATTTTCATTAATTAAAAACAATATCGAAGTGCCTTACTTCACGAATTATATTCGTTTGAATGCAATTTTTTTCAAATTTCTAGTGCTTTGCCTCTTCATTAACCCTTTCGCTGCTGCAGACACGTGCTCGCCGCATTCCGCGCTGTGCGCGATTTTGTCATCACTGCACTGCTCGCCTGTGCAGACGCATGGTGTTCCCACTGCTTTGACACACTTATCATCGACACACTTATCGATTGATAAGAGTGTCAAAGCAGTCGGAACACGATGTGTCTGTGACAAAATCGCGCACAGCGCGGAATGCAGGGAGCACGTCTTTGTAGCAGCGAAAGGGTTAATGCGGCCGTGGTGGCTTTTCTTCATGAACTGCGCGCTCCCCCCTAAACCTAAGCTTGCGAACTATGTATGCTATACTATGGCGCTGCTTCTATTGGCGCGTGCGTCGTGTGCAACTGTTAACGCAGCAATCTCCCGCGTCTGGGCGGGCATCCGCGAGCCGCCAAGATAAAAGAATTGAACTATAGTATGTGTTAGGCCGCCAGTCTGCTCGAGTTTATTCAGGCAATGGTCATTGGGGGTTGGATCGATCGGTTGTTCGGTTGCGCACTCAGACACAAGATGACTTGTCCGTCTTGAGCGTCGGTGCATGTGAGGTGGTGGTGGTTAGTGTTTAACGTCCTGTCGACAACGAGGTCATTAGAGACGGAGCGCAAGCTCGGGTTAGGGAAGGATTGGGAAGGAAATCGGCCGTGCCCTTTCAAAGGAACCATCTCGGCATTCGCCTGAAACAATTTACGGAAATCACGGAAAACCTAAATCAGAATGGCCGGAGACGGGATTGAACCGTCGTCCTCCCGAATGCGAGTCCAGTGTGCTAACCACTGCGCCACCTCGCTCAGATGCATGTGAGATCGCCACGTCAGTCCAGTGGGCCGCGCCGTATAGCGAGGGGTAGTGACTTCGCGGTCGACACGAGAGCAACAGGAGTCAACCCACGACATCGGTCTGGCAGTTGAGAGCTGCGACGCTGTGAGATGGGAGATCGGCGCGCCTCGCTGCGTCCGTTGAAGCGGCTAGCAGCGGACGGTTCGGGAGAGCGTTTTGGGGGTGTTGCGCCAGGTCTTCGCCAGACATCGCAGTTTACTAGAAGTTAAGTCATTCGTTATATGTTGTTTCACTTGTTAAATTCTACTTGTGTGTTGGTCAGTGTCTCGTCCCCAGCTTGGTCGTCTGTCTCCCACCCGCATTTGTTAGGCAGTTAGTGTCTGTCTGTCTGTCTGTCGGTCTGCCGTACGTCAATAGCTGCCTCTGTCAGGTTTGACGGATTCGGTGTTAACGAATTTATTGCTTGAAGTGTAACGGTGGAATTCCTGAAATATGTTTTTATCTTGCCTATCATCTTGAGAGGCGGTGTGTGTGTAATGTTGTATATTTTATGTAAGAGTGCATTTCATAGGTTTTTATTGAAATGGTCATTTCAGTATATAACGTTGCCACCGTTCCACCGTAAGACTTTTTTTAAAATCAAGTTGCACCTCCGGTGGCAAGTCAATATTTTAATGTTAGCGTTTTGTACCATTTCCATACCTCTCAAGGGGTGCATAGTTTATGTGCTTGTGTGAGTTGTTAAAATTTTTAGTTTGAAGTATTCTGGTGTGTTGCAGTTTTGCACCAGTGTAGTCTTTCAGAGGTTGTTGTGAGCGGTCGTGACTACGGCCGTTTCAAAAGGGAGCGGCAAGGTTCTCAGTCCGAAAGCTCATACAGTCAAAAATTTGTTTTCTCTGCCTCTGAATAAAGAGGCTTTAGGAACAAAATATCCATTTGTTGAAAGAAATTTGATTCGTTTTCATCAGTTACCCTCTGGCAACTACTTCCATGTTCACATAGTGTGATTAAATGTGTTAATGTTCTTGATGAATGGCTAGTAAATAAAGCAAATTCTTAAGAAAAGGTTTTGAAAGTAAATTCGCGGTTCAGTTCCACACATCGGTTATCAGACTTAGAAAGAAATCTGTGTGAAGAAAGCGTATGCGGAAGTGCGATACCAGACTACGAAAAACAAAAATAAATGAACGCACTGCAGAATTCCGTGGGGCTGAAGAGAAGCCTCTGTCTCCACGGGTCCGGAGATGTCACAGCGCCGTATTAGGGACTTCCCCTGCGCCCTAGATCAGCGAAATTTAAGGGCGGGCCGCCGTGCATCCCGATCGGTCCCGTCGCGTGAGAGGGCGCGATAAAGGAACAGGCGCTGCGAGGCGGCCGCTATCTCCGCCGGCCCGGCTCGCCTCTTATCGCGGGCCGCGCAGGGTGCCGGCAGCGCGCTCGTCTTGCAGCGTTTTATCGCGTCCGCCGCCGCCGCCGCCGCCGCCGCCGCCGCCGTCCGCCGTCCTCCCGGAACGACACCCACGGCCGCGTCACCTGCCGCTAGCCCGCCACCTGCGCTCGCGTTGTACGCGCGTCCCGGCGCTATCAGCCCGCCGCTCCACGAGGCGGCCAGCGGCCTGCCTCCACCGGGAAAAAGCAAAGCGCCGCCCGCGCGCCGCACTCTCGGCGATTACGCAGGCTGAACTGTATCGGAGCGGAAAAATAAACACTGCCCTGTGATGTCGGCCGGAAGCGCGAGTTAAAAGCGGCCGCGCGTATTTTTGAGAACTTTTTAGTAAAATTTTTATTTTCGTGTATTTTTTGCGTGTGTAACCGAGCAAATTTCAGTATTACGTCGCACTTCTTTAGTCGCCTGTGGCGATTAGATTATTCTCTCTTTTTTTTTTTTGCTTTTTACAAACACAGTCTCTTCATAAATATCGCGTTCTGTACGCCAAACACAAACAGTGAAAGTTATTGCATTACGCTACATGTTCCTCGTATAACCACATATAGATACCACGTGTGGAGTCAATTACGATTCTGGTCGCTCTTATGCAATAAATGACAACGGAGGACAATGTCCACTACTACACTACTGGCCATTAAAATTGCTACACCAAGAAGAAATGCAGATGATAAACGGGTATTCATTGGACAAATGTATTATACTAGAACTGACATGTGAATACATTTTCACGCAATTTGGCTGCATAGATCCGGAGAATTCAGTACCCAGAACAATCACATCTGGCGGTAATAACGATCTTGATACTCATGGGCATTGACTCAAACAGAGCTTGGATGGCGTGTACAGGTACAGTTGCCCATGCTGCTTCAACACGATACTGCAGTTAATCAAGAGTAGGCACTGGCGTACTGTGACGAGCCAGTTGCTTGGCCACCATTGACCAGACGTTTTCAATTAGTGAGAGATCTGGAGAATGTGCTGGTCAGGGCAGCAGTCGAACATTTTCTGTATCCAGAAAGACCCGTTCAGGACCTGCAACATGCGGTCGTGCATTGTCCTGCTGAAATGTAGGGTTTCGCAGGGATCGAATGAAGGGTAGAGCCACGGGTCGTAACACATCTGAAATCTAACGTCCACTGTTCAAAGTGCCGTGAATGCGAACAAGAGGTGACTGAGACGTGTAACCAATGGCACCCCATACCATCACGCCGGGTGATACGCCAGTATGGCGATGACGAATACAGGCTTCCAATGTGCGTTCACCGCGATGTCGCCAAACACGGATGCGACTATCATGATGCTGTAAACAGAATCTGGATTCATCCGAGAAAATGACGTTTTGCCAACCGTGCACCCAGGTTCATCGTTGAGCACACCATCGCAGGCGCTCCTGTCTGTGATGCAACGTGAAGGGTAACAGCAGCCATGGTCCCCGAGCTGATAGTCCATGCTGCTGCAAACGTCGTCGAACTGTTCGTGCTGATGGTTGTTGTCTGGAAAGCGTCCCCTTCTGTTGACTCAGGGATCGAGACTTTGCTCCGTTACAGCCATGTGGATGCTTGTCATCTCGACTGCTAGTAATACGAGGCCGTTGGGATCCAGCACAGCGTTCCGTATTACCCTCCTGAACCCACCGATTCCATATTCTACTAACAGTCGGATCTCGACCAACGCGAGCAGCAATGTAGCGATACGGTAAACCGCAATCGCGATAGGCTACAATCCGACCTTTATCAAAGTCGGAAACGTGATGGTACGCATTTCTCCTCCTTACACGGGGCATCACAACAACGTTTCACCATGCAACGCCGGTCAAATGCTGTTTGTGTATGAGAAATCGATTGCAAACTTTCCTCATGTGAGCACGTTGTAGGTGTCGCCACCGGCGCCAACCTTGTGTGAATGCTCTAAAAAGCTAATCCCTTGCATATCACAGCATCTTCTTCCTGTCGGTTAAATTTCGCGTCAGTAGCACGATATCTTCGTGGTGTAGCAATTTTAATGGCCAGTAGTGCACTTTAAAACTTGGGTTTTCGCCCTGCAGCGTAATGTTCTCTGTATTGAAACCTCCTGGTGCACTAAATCCTTGTCTGATCCGGGTACTTGAACCCTTATGTAGCTGCTCCTAAACCATTTCTCCATAATATTCTTTCTTTCACGATCGCTTGTTCCACAAGGTACGCAGAACTACTACTTTTGGAAGGTAAGAACGTGGTACTGGTGGAAGTGAAGCTGTGAGAGTCGTTCGCAAGACGTGCTTGCACATTTCAGTCAGAAGGTGCAAGGTCCGATGCCCGCATCTCGTGGTCGTGCGGTAGCGTTCTCGCTTCCCACGCCCGGGTTCCCGGGTTCGATTCCCGGCGGGGTCAGGGATTTTTCTCTGCCTCGTGATGGCTGGGTGTTGTGTGCTGTCCTTAGGTTAGTTAGGTTTAAGTAGTTCTAAGTTCTAGGGGACTGATGACCATAGATGTTAAATCCCATAGTGCTCAGAGCCATTTTGCAAGGTCCGAGTCCGCTCTGGCACAGATTTTTAGTTTGTATTTGTTCTTTGTTAGGAAATCACAAATTTTGTGACGGCTCCAAAACCCAAGGTCCTCGGCGGTACTTTTGGGGCAACCACCACATATTGTATAAAGCGTGGGTTGTGACCAGGATGTAGCCATGTCTGTTGGTCGAAAAGTAATTAATGACAAGAATTGCGCCAGCTAGAATGAAGAGATAACTTATCTTTATTTCTGACGATATGTGCGCCAGCAATACAAGGCCAAGTAATATCCAAGAGTAATCCGTGTACTGAGCCTAGTCGACTACAATAGCAAATATCACACTGCAATGACTCCGCTATAAACTCCACGAAGGCTAGCAATAGACAATCGACAACAAACTGTCCGTCTCGGGGCCAACGCTCCTCCTCATATGCAAAAGGCAGAGGGCGCTGCGGACCCGAGCTCAGCCATGCCGCGACCTCTTCCGTCGGCGGTCACGCCCTGAGACGCCGACGGCCGCGACAGGAACTGTGGCCAGCGATGTCACGGTCAGGGCGCGCGTGCGCGGTTGGTTGGTTGGGTCCGTGGGTACAACAACAAAGCTTTTAGAAGTATGACAACTGGATGAAAATTTAAACAGCAAAACTAACAACATTCAGAGACTGGGAGCGGTCCATCTTACGCAATATAATTTAGGTACCACGATTGGTCAATCAAAGAGATTAGCCTAACGCGGGAAATCTCTTTTCTTTTGATTACACGGAGATTACCCTGAGAAATACAAACACACTCTCAGGTTATGGAAATACAGTTTTCTTTATTTGGTGTGAAAATTATGGTGATGATATTTGAAACAAGTTGTTTGTTCAGTCTCTGATGTGTATGTGTTCAGTTACGTTACAGGCTGCGCCTCGAGTCAAAGCGATCATGTATACGACAAAATTAAATTATACAATATATAGACGTTAGAGACCAGACATCCACACAATTCGCATACGCTGAATGCCACGAAGACTCCCCTGAACTAGACGAAGCTAATTTTCTTGTACATATTTCCCTATTTGGAGCTCTATCCCTGTTTGTGACCTTGTCGTTGGCGAGGTGTTATATTCTAGTCTTATTTTCTCTACGTAGCATTGCTACTCCTGTACGGCGGAAACCGCTAAAATCTCCATAAACACTATACCACGTATGAGTCAAATATCTGTAGACCGGAAACTAAACAATCTGTCATCAACGTATAATAATGTGGTTATTAGGAAAGTTGTGATAGTTGCAATGCTGCCAGCTGTACCTCACAAAATGCTTCGATGTTGCGAAAAGAATGAAATTGATAATATCTTTTGTTAACAGTCCTTGTGAATAATGATTTTACACAGACCGAACAACAATATTACGAAACCAATATTTCAGTGGTCGTTGAAAACAATGTAACAAAAAGAATATTTCGGTACAGACTACGAGTAATCTTTACATGACAATAAAGAAAGGTGATAAGCGAACGACAAGAATGTGGTATGCTTCTAGTGCTTCCAATTTAAGAACTAAACGCATGTTTCCTAAATGGCTTGCATGAGCATTCAAGGAATACTCTATGTCCATATAATTACAAGCAACGATTGCATCTGTAGACCACAGAGTCTTTCCAAAAATAACTAAATTAAGACATATTTAAGAAAATAATTAAAAACGTGAGAAAACTCTAGGTAGCTATAACAGAGAAAAGCATTAGACCGCACTATGAGACAGAATGTGGCTTTGAGAGAGTCGCGCCTTTTCAGCAGGATTCGAGAAACATATTTGCAGGAAGGATTGCAATAGTGTACGGAAAACGTTAGACGAGACGGAGGCAACAGATAATACAGCAGATAATACTATAACAAGAGTCGGACGCAAGAGAGTTCAGAAAGCAGGATTTAATGCCGTAGAAACACGTATAAAACGTGACTTTCTCACTGGCGGAATCCGGCAGCGTTGTGGAAAAAGAGGAGCGCGCTAATGACCGTCATAAATTACAGCGCGCCATAATAAAGTGGGCACATCTATTTCACAGTCACTCGTCCTATATTAGGGGTTTTATATTTCTTAATTATTACTTTAATTTCATAAGTCTCGAAACTGTGGTGAATAATGCACTGGAGGTGATTTAGCAATATTACTGCAATATGTTTCTGCACAGGACTCCAATTTATTCACTGTTTCATTAACTATATTTCGTACATCGACTTCGAAGTAATGAATGTTGCAAATTTATAAACGCTGCAGTCTACTGAAAGCGATTACTAATGTTCAGCCCACACTGTCTTGAACAGCTTCCTTAAATAGCTACGGTCTATATGGATATACCGAATGTGTAAGTCTGTATGCAGACCGAACTTTTTTTATGGGACTCATTTCGAATAACACTGATGATATTCCGTTCTATAAATTTGATCCTGATAACTCAGTGTATACAACGGAATTATTCTGATTCTAATAAACAGAGTCAGTTTATCTGAGCACCGTCGCATTAGTAACATCTTCCGGATGTACTGACCAACTTTGTCGGGGTATATGTGTTTTAGATGTTGCCAGAGTATTTACTTACTTCAGCCGAGACACATTCAGTGAAATGCTTATCATTTTTAAATGCGTTTTTTTACTTACGATCATATTTGTAAACCTGATGTTTGGAATGTGAAGCTGTTTTATTATTCTGGTGGCTTTACTAAAGTCTGCTCATTTCAGTTTTATGGGTGTATCTTGACCTATACAAAATGGCGAATTTGGAAACAGCCTTTACTTAAGCATTCTCTATTGGCCTTTCCAGTAGAAAGTTACAGATATTATTCTTTACTTACACGAGTCCTAGTCCACAGTAAAATTTGAAAATGGGACGTTTATAGACAAACAACTGAAAATACATGTTAAATATTGTCAGATAGATACGCCGTTACATATCGTCCATAGAGTGTCTTTGGACCACAGAGAATTTTTCGAATTTAATTTTATTTAGCTATGTATTAATTACAACTAGACTTGTTTGTATGTATTGTTCTTTCATTTTTGTTGTGTAAGAATACTGTCGAAGGATTTGAAAACATTGCCAAAGTCGCATTGGACTTCGCTGTTGAGTATTTTTATTCGTACGTTTTGTAATGAGAATACTTCTCCAGTTTCAACACATCCGTTTTATGATCTTTATTTGTTCGTGGAATACCATCACATTTTGCTTATGTTTACAAAATGGTGTTATGTATTGTATACTTGTGCGTCTATTGTTGACGTTGTGTGTCTGCTGTGTGTGTAGGCTCTAATATGATTTGTAAACTGCTGCTGGAACCTCAGCTTATTTCTTTTAGACAAAAGAGTATTCATGATATGTCATATACTTCAGGAGCTAAAATTAGTTCATTGCCATACTTCGTACTATGTATTAGCTTCTGTTGTACTTTATCAAATGTACTAAATCCCGTTGTTCCCTTGTGTGTTGGTGAAATTTTGCCATTGCCATATTTATCTTCTTCTGCTGTAGTGGGGTTAGTACCTGGTTATTTCTTTTATTTGCCCTGTACTGTTCAGTAGCTCACGCATCCCGAACATCACTATTAAAAGACACGAGAAACATTTTTCGTAAGAGGAATTATTTCTCGTGAGGAAAATAAATAAAAAATCGTGAGTGGCAACAGAAAATGTTATTATATAAACAAATAATCGTAATTTCATTTCATTTGCCCGATTTTAACAACCATTTCATAATGGATGAAATACAAGGTAATTAGTACAGTCATCTGCGCAGGGAGAAACCGCTACGTTTACTTACACCAGACGAATGCCCGTTTTCATCCACAGAAGCACCACTGCTGGTCTTCAATTACTTTACAGTTATAAAGATATACCAGCAGTTACTTTACTTAATCGATGGTAGATATTTATTAGCTTCCTATATTTAACACATTTCCTAAAATATTTTTCTGGAACTGCGCTGGCAGTTTCCTTGCTCTTGTAGCATCAGATCTGATCTATGTCTGACCATACTGAGGTGCAGTAATATTCACAGCTGATTCATCACTGTGGCACAAAACTTGCGACACGCTGGATTGCGAAGCGATAATTTTGTCTCCATTACGATCGCCAGCTTGTTTATTGTTTTCGTTCCGGAACAGCAGAGATTCGGATTTAACAGTTAAAATCGTCTCAGATGAAAGGCAGATGTACCTGTTAGCGTAGCATCTATTTTATGTACCATTAGTGTAATGCAAGTATTCAAGTTTAGGTCGTAGCGTACAGATACTGCTAGAGCGTCAACAATTGTTACCGTTTCCTGTCGTTTATCACCATACTGTAACCTACAGTAACGAGTCGTTTCGCTTGTTTATGAGCAATACGTTATCTTTACACATGCTGTTGGCCGCCTGTCAGTCACAGCAATGGGACTTGATACTCTGCAAACATTTTTACATGTCACTACAATTTTCCGGCGTTACATCTTCCCTGCGTGCAACAGGTCCGTCCATGTAGAGCTTTCTGCATCAATCATCGGTTCATATATTCAGGTTGTAAAGAAATTACGTATACATAATTTTAGAGTTTTTAGAGGAGGTAAAAAGGAAAACATTTTTTGCTTGCATCGTTCACATTTTTGTGTATCAAAAATATCACAAGTGTACGCTTCCCTGTTTGGCGTCAATGTTTACAAATGGTGTTCAATTTAACGTGTGCTGAATACTGATTTACAGATGTTGCTGAAACCCTCATCCATTCAGATTAATGCACATCTGGCAAATACTTGCTAAGAGTTGTCTACCACGCTCAATGTAGTCAAGTTACGGAAATTGGCTGGAGATTCGGCCAAACAGACAACCAGCTCTTCTGGGATGTCTATCGGTGTTTCGTCAACCAAATGCTTGATCTTCTCTCGCGAAATTAATTCCGTAAAAGTGAGGTAGGGACTACGTGGTGGCCACGATACTGGGAAACAACTCCCAATCCAATAATTTGGGTAAACATTGCCTATATGTTCTCTGACTCAACAGGAAAGTGTCATGCAGCCTCATTATCCTGGGGTCATGCTCACGTAATCAGCCATCAAGATTCGGTAATCATATATAGAAACTCGACAGAACATAAATAGAAATAACGTAATTGCTTAACAATGGACGTGGACATTGTTACCAGTAATGACAACCTACTGTTCCTAATGTAATGGGGCTAGGAGAGTTTCAGAACAGCCTGAACTGTTGCCAGACTCCGCTCCCTATTCCGCCAGAGTCGTATCATGCACTGTTGTCACATTTCCCTCCTCCGCCACCTGTCACTGCTCTGATGCAGGCCAATTGCTCTATGCATGAATTGTGTGAAATTTTAAAATATCCCAATGTGATAGAGTTTTCCTCACTCCTCTGATGTGACTGTGGAAGTAGTGCTGCTGTGCTAAGTGTAAATTGGATCGATATTTTAAAAAATAAAAATGGGGCACTGTCCTATTGGTATGAAATTAAAAATTCCAAGACGGCAATCTAAGATGACAACCTGGACCTACTAGGAAAGTCCCTATGATTTGAAAATTCCTGATGACGAGTTGGCCATAATAGGCCGTACTTTATGTCACAGTTACAGATGTGAGTCCCGGGAGACTGATACAACTTCCTCCTGTATTCGTCAGAAATGATTTATAAATTACGTGGAAAAGTTGATTTTCTATCATTGACTATCAACTTATTATACCTCTCCTAAGAAGCTTTCGAATGGGTGTACTGCGCTGTCATTTGTCTTCGATCGCAAACCAGTGACACCTGTCATAGTCGTTCTAGTATGTAGCCAGGCAAGGCGAGGCAAGGGAAGGCAAGACTACAACAACATCATAGGTAAAACATACGTTGCAAACGAGAACTATTGGTGAGTTACGCTGATAGAAGTAGAATTATTTATTTATTTATTTTTTAATGGTGCTTTCTCGCTAGAGCTCTGTCATCCCTGACCTAGTCTGCCCCCTCTGCGTTCCATTTTAATATATTATACGCATCAGTGCATTCGCGTCACCGTCCCTCGGTAGCTCGTTAACGCATGCAGATGGGTCGCAACACACGTGGCCCGCCCCGGACGCAACAAAACATGGGCGGGGGACCGCATACTGCCCCCGCGACACGCTGCATGTGCCTGTCGACATGAATGGCCCATTCGTTTATTACGCCCCAGCTAAACGAGGCGGCAGCACGCCGCATTTCCAAACGAACCTTCAGTGTACCACACGATTAACATGGTCATTACGCTCTTGTGCTCCAAATACGTAACAGTATTGCTTACCACATACATATCAATACGTTTAGGTTCTAAATTTCTATCATCAGATGTAAAGTAATTAACATGTGTGCCCCGAGCTCAACACGTTATTTAATCCCTGCGTGCCACTAGCCTCATACTATTCTCACCATTTCTTTTTATATGTATATATATTGTATTCACGTGAAATGATTTAGTAATCCTGTGGGAAGGTTATGTGTCTATATCACAGTTACAGATGTGAATCCCGGGAGACTGATAGAAATAACGCCTGTATTAGTCAGAAATGATTTATAAATTACGTTGAAAAGTTGAGTTTCTATCATTGACAATCAACTCATTATACCTCTCATATATATATATATATATATATATATATATATATATATATATATATATATATACTCCTGGAAATGGAAAAAAGAACACATTGACACCGGAGTGTCAGACCCACCATACTTGCTCCGGACACTGCGAGAGGGCTGTACAAGCAATGATCACACGCACGGCACAGCGGACACACCAGGAACCGCGGTGTTGGCCGTCGAATGGCGCTAGCTGCGCAGCACTTGTGCACCGCCGCCGTCAGTGTCAGCCAGTTTGCCGTGGCATACGGAGCTCCATCGCAGTCTTTAACACTGGTAGCATGCCGCGACAGTGTGGACGTGAACCGTATGTGCAGTTGACGGACTTTGAGCGAGGGCGTATAGTGGTCATGCGGGAGGCCGGGTGGACGTACCGCCGAATTGCTCAACACGTGAGGCGTAAGGTCTCCACAGTACATCGATGTTGTCGCCAGTGGTCGGCGGAAGGTGCACGTGCCCGTCGACCTGGGACCGGACCGCAGCGACGCACGGATGCACGCCAAGACCGTAGGATCCTACGCAGTGCCGTAGGGGACCGCACCGCCACTTCCCAGAAAATTAGGGACACTGTTGCTCCTGGGGTATCGGCGAGGACCATTCGCAACCGTCTCCATGAAGCTGGGCTACGGTCCCGCACACCGTTAGGCCGTCTTCCGCTCACGCCCCAACATCGTGCAGCCCGCCTCCAGTGGTGTCGCGACTGGCGTGAATGGAGGGACGAATGGAGACGTGTCGTCTTCAGCGATGAGAGTCGCTTCTGCCTTGGTGCCAATGATATATATACCGAGTGATCACAAAGTCAGTATAAATTTGAAATCTTAATAAACCACGGAATAATGTAGATAGAGAGGTAAAAATTGACACACATCCTTGGAATGACATGGGGTTTTATTTGAACCAAAAACAAAAAAACAAAGTATTGCTAGACGCGTGAAAGATCTCTTGCGCGCATCGTTTGGTGATGATCGTGTGCTCAACCGCCACTTTTCGTCTTGCTTGGCCTCCCAGGTCCCCAGACCTCTGTTCGTGCGATTATTGGCTTTGGGGTTACCTGAAGTCGCAAGTGTATCGTGATCGACCGACATCTCTAGGGATGCTGAAAGACAACATCCGACGCCAATGACTCATCATAACTCCGGACATGCTTTACAGTGCTGTTCAGAACATTATTCCTCGACTACAGCTATTGTTGAGGAATGATGGTGGACATATTGAGCATTTCCTGTAAAGAACATCATCTTTGCTTTGTCTTACTTTGTTATGCTAATTATTACTATTCTGATCAGATGAAGCGCCATATGTCGGGCATTTTTTGAACGTATGCATTCTTTTGGTTCTAATAAAACCCCATGTCATTCGAAGCATGTGTGTCCGTGATTTATTCAGTTTTCAAATTTATACTGACTTTATATATATACCGGGTGATCAAAAAGTCAGTATATATATATATATATATATATATATATATATATATATATATATATATATATGTATGTATCGGGTCCATTGCCCGATGAATTTGTAGCAGTTCTGAAGCGAATGGCATGAAGTGTTTCCTTCAGATTAGAAATCGAGTTGAACTTACGAGGGCTTAAGTCAGGGGAGTGCAGTAGGTGGTATAGCACTTAGCAGCCCGATCAGTCAAACAAATCTGTAACAGCTTGCACTGTACGTGCTTGAGCATTGTCCTGCAAAATGTTGGTCAGGTCCTGCGGAAAGTGTCATCACTTCTGTCTCTAAGCTGTTCGTAGGTTGTATTCCAAAAATGAACAGCATAGAGACAGAAGTGATGACACTTTATGCTTCAAGTTCCCAAAATCATCGATTTTCTGTCCCTGTAGCAGTGGGCGAGGCAAAAATAACTGCCTATCTGCTTCTACAGGTGTCGCTGTTTTCTTATATGTACGAATATTCTCATGATCACCACACGAGATATACGATAGTTGCAGCACCATAAGGTTCTCACAGTCTTGACGGGATACATGTTCTCTGAATTCATCGAACTGGTTTTTATGTTGCTTAGATGATTCTTATTTACCCTAGAGCACTAACGGTGGAAAAATATTACATTGTTCCTAACCCATCATATATTTTACGACTCCCTATTTAATCGAAGGACGTCATAATTAACAGTTCATGCACTAGTTAATTACATTTATAAGGTCTACAGTGATATGCCACATACAAGACAAGTAAAAAATGTCCTGTATTTACACCCTGTACTGACAATATCGGACTGGCAGGAACGGCGAATTGATACAAATACAAACCGCAAAGGCAAATTTTATGAGAGTTTAATGATATAGAGCTAAATTCCCCACGCGCATATGTTACACTTTCTCATGGACTACTGAGACACGTTACAATCCTAACCACGTGTCTCTGAATTTGTCCAGTACCCTTTGTTATGCCCGCTTGATTCGGATTCCAAACACTGGAACAATAGAATTTTTTCGAGTTAACGTCTAGTTTCCCTTACAGATCCACTCCATTTTCCCAGAACCTTTCCAGCAGACCCAATTCTTCCATCTTACTCTCTAATAATGATGTTACGTGGTCATTCGGTTGTATATCGCTTCGCAGTACTACATACTTCTCCGACACGACGTACTCAATACCGATCAGACGCTATTGGACTCTGTATCTTTCTTACAGGCGTCATCTTGCATTTTCCAACGTTTAGAAAGAACTGCTGTTCATTACAAAAAGTGTATTTTTTTCCAAGTCTTTCTGCAATTCCGGCCAATCAAATGCGATCCTGTACGTCGAGCCGACCGCCGTGGCCAAGCGGCTCTAGGCGATTCATTCCGGAACCGCGCGACTGCTACGGCCGCAGGTTCGAATCCTGCCTCGGGCATCGAAGTGTGTGTTGTCCTTAGGTTAGTTAGGTTTAAGTAGGTGTACTTTCTAGGGGACTGATGACCTCAGATGTTAAGTTCCACAGTGCTCAGAGCCATATCGACCATTTTGTACGTCGATAAAAGCATTGTCACTGATCAATCTTATACTGCCTCACATCCTGTCTGACATTTTGTTTGGTTATATTAAAATCATTAAGGTAGTATTACGCTTCCTTGGGGCACATCCGACGATATTTTGTCTTCGTGTAAGATTAGTAGCAGTTTAGTATTACGAACGGATTTCCATTAGTCAAATATTCCTCGACCCAGTCACCTATTTGTCAAGATACTCCGTATGACCGTATCTTCGTAAGTAGTCAACGATATGGCACAGTGCCAAACGCCTTTCGGAATCCTAGGAAGAAGAAATCTACCTGTTCACCTGCGTGTTTTGTTTGCAAGATGTCGGGTATAAATAAAGCAAGCCTTGTTTCAGACGAACGATTTTTCCTGAATTCGTACTGATTCTATGACATTAACTGATTTTCCTCCAGGAATCACACAATGTTGGAACTTACAACATGGTTTAGCAGCCTACAACAGAAGGACGCCAAAGACACTGGTCTGCAATGATGTGTATCTCATATTTTATTCTTTTCTCAGTACAAGTGACTTTTAGTTTCCTCCAGTCATATGGGGCTATTCGTTGTGCAATGGATCCTTGACAAATATGAGAGATGAACGAAGCTGATTTACGAGACGTATTCAGTTTAAAATATAACTGTAATCCCTTCACACCCTGGTGCCTTGTGTACTTTCAGTTGTGTTTTCTCATTACTGGGATTGTTATCTTTCACTTGTGAGTCTCTGATGCTTACAAACATTGATAGTTAGTATGATCGTGCATGGATATGTTGTGAAATGATATGATTACAAACTGTCCCTGTAGGCACCCATATAACATTCAGCAATGGATGCTATAGTGTCAACAAGAAAAATGCTAGGTGGTAATGAAGTATTCCAAGCGACTAGAAAAGAACTAATCATTACTTTTTACAAGAAAGACTATTGGATAGGTGAACATAATTTTAAACATAGGAGAGTTATTCGGAAAGAAAGTTCCGATCTGTCACGAAATGGAAAGCACTGTGAAAATCCGATGAAGCTTTGTATAGATGTTGGACAATTTCTCTAGTATGCCAATCTATAGTGTCACGACTCTCTTATCAGTTCTGAGTGCACAATGAGCACGTCAAGATGTCTAGGAAATAACGTCTCCCGCCAAGTATGACGGCCTGGTTAAAGATTTTGCGTGATATCATGGAGCCAACATAGCTGTCATCCATTTCCTTCTTCATGCCAGTTCTCGGCCACACTCTGCAGGGACATTGAAAATGCTCCTGCAGCGTTTCCGATGGGAAGTGTTTCATCACTCACAATACCGCTCGTAACTTGCTTCCCCTGGGGTCCATCTCTGCTCACATGAACTGATGTCTTTCAAGACAACGTGTCGACATGGTGAACGAGCAGTAGATTAGCATAGAGCATTGGCGCAAAGCACAGACTTCTGCTTTCTGTGACCATGTAACACCACAACTCTGTGGATTATCATACATTTTCTATGTGTTTTTCGAAGTGTGCTTTATTAGTTGTGCTGAATATTATTCTCGTAAATATGTTGTCATATTATAGACGCTATTTGTTATTAAGGAAAGAGA
The DNA here is from genome assembly GCF_021461395.2 of Schistocerca americana. Classification (NCBI taxonomy): domain Eukaryota; kingdom Metazoa; phylum Arthropoda; class Insecta; order Orthoptera; family Acrididae; genus Schistocerca; species Schistocerca americana. The sequence continues at coordinate 675,136,204 of NC_060122.1, forward strand.
ATAGGCACGGTATGTTAGCATTTTGTAAGTAGACACCCTGGCCTAGTCAGGGAAAAACTATTGTCAAAGACTGTAATAAACTGTAAATGCATTATCGCTGGACGTGCGAGCGCGCCGAAAATAGTAGCAGTTGGGAGTCGCGAAGGGACGATTGGTGTCGTTGGTTGTGTGTATTCGCCGGTGTGGTTATGCAAAAGCGTGGGGACAAAAAGTCTGTTTCCGAAGTGCGGAGCAGTGTAAACTGAAATCGTTGTTTCGGAGGATGCTTAATATGGGCAAGTTACGGCATTTATTGTGCATAGGACAAATGCAGCAAGAGTAATTCATATAACATCAAGAGTACTGTGGGACCTCGTTATTGGCTATGGTATGGCAACAAGATCAACCTATGCCCTATTTACCACTAAATGAAGTGAAGTAAGATATAGACTTTTTATAACTACAAATTTTATTACACTGACCACCGTAGTTCGAATTTTATTGCTTGAACAACATTGTGTTTGCGCATATTGCCACGTAAAGAATTTTCTTAATTCATTATCCAAGTAGTCTCCATCCTATCCCTTTGTATGAACCGAGATAATCAGAAAATGAACTGAAAATGAAGCGAACACTAATTTATTAGATTATCAGAACATAATTTTTGCAGCTTTTGGACAATTACTTAATAATGAAATCTTTGGTTGTGCTATGAATAATGTCAGAAAGAGAATGATACAAAAGCTATTTGCTAAGAACAGAGTATCTTTCATAAAAAAAATTGGTGGTAAAACTTTGCGAAACTTGGACACTGAATTTCATTGTCAAAGCAGTTTCTAATTCACAGCTTGTGGCATAGTTTGTAAGTTTCATCACAAAGAAATATCAAAGTGACTGCTAGAGTCGAACAATCTTTCTGCTTGCTACAGTTACGACAGTCAGTATTAGGTTAGTAACGTAGCAAACAGTTTCTGTTCACAGCCAGTAAACAATCTTACTTTAATTGATCTTAAATAAAATTAATATGATATGTTGTATGTGTTTTCTATTTGATTATTATCTGACTAATGTGACATGTGTGGGGTGAAATACTTGAAAGTGTGCGTTAGGTACTGTTCCTACGTCATGACGCCAATAACTATTCTTACGGGTACAAAGTTCAGTTTCAATTTAATTATTCTTGTTCCGGTAAGGAACTGGCGACCGTTGGTTATTTCATTAATGACATACTTTGAAAACCTTTCTTTCAAATCTTCCACTAACTACTGTTAATTAAAAAACTGGTTAACGTAATTAAAAATATATAAAGTCAACCGAACTTTGTTTCTAATCGTCATTGCTAAAATACTGAGCAGTGGCGATTCGGTTATAACTTCATCTACTTCTGTCGGTTTTGCATTATTCTTCGGAGTAGATGTCTTTTTCCAACACATTACGGACTTTAGGTACACGGTCATATAGAAAAGCCTAATTAGCCGGAGAGGCAGTAGCGTTATAACCAGTGAGTACGCTATGAAAAATATCTAAGTGGGAGCGGCGACTATATAGAAAAGTAGCTGGAAGGTGTAGCTAACTGTTGGAAATAGAACATTTTTGATTTTCACAGTGGTTTCCATTTTGCGACTGATCGGAACTTACTTTTCGAATAGCCCTCGTACATCGCTGAAGTTAATGAGCGTTACTGAAAGCTTTTACGCCTACATTTTATTATGGTTTATGGAGAACAAAAGAATGTGACTCAAAAATCGACATAGATTCCAGAATATTGCTGTTGTTGTTATGATCTTCTGTCCGTGTATTGGTTTGATGCTATCTCCACACTAGTCTCTCCTGTGCAGTTCACTTCATCTCTACATTTATACGTCCATTTAAACTCCCTTACTGTAATCAATCCCTCTACTTCAATTACCCCAGACACTCCCCTCTATTTTCAATTTATCTATTTCTCGATGTCTCATGATTGTAATATCAACCGATTCCTTCTTTCTTCCCAGTTTGTTTCAGTAATTCTTCGTTGGTTATCAATGTACCCATCTAATCTTCAGGATTATTCTGCAGTCCCACATTTCTAAAACAAAAATTCTCTTCTTGTCTGGGCAGTTCATAGCCCTCATTTCACATCCAAACAAGACTTACCTCCAAAGAAATACCTTTAACAAGGACTTCCTAAGATTTAAATTTCTATTCGATATTGACAAACACCTCTTTTTCATGAATGGTTTTCTTGCTACTGTCAATATTGGGTTTTAAATCCTCTCCTTTTTTCCCATCGTCATGTATTTTTCTACCCAATTTAGGAAAACACGGAAACTAATCTTAGTGTCTCATTTCGTAACCTAATTCCCTCAGCATCGCCTGATTTAATTCGAATACAATCTCTTACCCTTATTTTACTTTTGTTGATATTCATCTTATAATTTATTTATTTTTTTAACAATATTCATTTGTTTCCATTCATCTTCCCAATCCACGGCTGTCTCTGATAGAAATATAGTGTCATCGGTAGACCTAAAATTTATCATTTCTTTTCCATGAACTATAACTCTATTTCAAATTTTCTCCTTTGTTTCCTTCACTTATAATCGCTCTTACGGTTTAGTAAGCATTTGTCCTAAAATCAAAATCGGAGCGATAAAAGGTCATAGAACATATATCTGAGATCGGTAAGCTCTGATGGTAACAATATATTGTGGGACTACACACTGACGCATAAGGAAGGAGTATCGTGGTTTGGCGTCACGATCGTTGGAGTGAGAGAGCGAACTATGCCCGATGACATGAATTAGGTTTCAGTTAAATCGATCGTTCCTGAAAGGGGTTTTCTCATACATTTTTAGTTTTAGTTTATTATGGTTTACGGTTCTGCCGGAGTAGATGATGCCACAAACTGTGTTAAAGAGGCCGCTTTCCGACAGTTGGAGTTGTCGATGGAAGCCTTTCCATTCATTTAGGAATAGAAAAGGCACAATTTACCAGGGAACCGATATTGTAAACTCCGACAAGAACTTAGCTTATAGGCCAGCTAAGTAAAGTGAAAGACAGAAACGCTTTCTGCTAGTTGCTCAGAATGCCGACTGAACTCAAACAATTCTCTTACATTGAAAAATTTTTGTTTAAGTGGTACATTACTTCAAGCGCACTTACGATGTCAGGTTGGCAATAATGAAAAAGGTGACTCTTTTTTCAGTGTGTAGTTTCAGAAGTTTGAACGTGGTAGCGAAGGTAGGAAATCCGAGAAGGGAAATTCCAATGCTCAATCTAGATTTAACAGGGGTCAATGAAGTGGAGGGGAAGGAAAACAAGGATTTCTGGTCAGATGAGTAGAGGTAGCAGCAGAAATTGTTATAACAGGAGGAGAATTCTTTATGAATAGGTCGGCAGGACAGAGAGTGAGTTACTGTGACCGGTTCGGTGATACGATTGTGCTCATCAGGATCGCCATGGAACCAACACCGATAACACCGACAACACTGACACGGTGACGTCGCGAGCCGAAGATGAGAGGATAGAGAAAGTGTATGAGGATACTGAACGGGTAATTCAGTACGTAATAGGAGATGAAAATGTAATACTTATAAGGGACTGGAATGTGGTTGTAGGAGAAGAAGGAAAAGGATTTGCTGCTAGATACAATGAATTTCAGCTACTAATAGTGAATACACTGTTCAAGATCCACTGGAGGAGGAAGCATACATGGAAAAGGCCGGGACGTACGGGATGATTTCAGTTAGATTACATCACGGTCAGGTAGAGATTCTGAAACCAGATACTGAATTGTAAGGCATATTCAGAAATAGGTGTAGACTCAGATCACGGGTTAGTAGTGACGAAGAGTAGACTGAAGTTTAGGAGACTAGTCAGGAACAGTCAGTGCCCAAAGAAGTGGGATGCGGATGTAGTAAGTAATGATGAGTTATGCTTGAAGTTCTCTAAGGTTATAGATACTATGATAGCAAATAGCTCAGCAGACAGTTCAGTTGAAGAGGAACGGCCATGAAACTTCCTGGCAGATTAAAACTGTGTGCCGGACCGAGACTCGAACTCGGAACCTTTGCCTTTCGCGGGAAAGTGCTCCACCAACTGAGCTACCCAAGCACGACTCACGCCCCGTCCTCACAGCTTTACTTCTGCCAGTACCTCGTCTCCTACCTTCCAAACTTTGCAGAAGCTCTTCTTTCTTTCAGGAGTGCTGGTCCTGCAAGGTTCGCAGGAGAGCTATTACTAGATATGCGCGAGGCTGCTTTTTACCTTATACAATAATACTCAGGCTCCGGCATCGCTTCACCGCGACTGGCCCAGCCAACATGATACACCAGACCAGAGCAGAGCAGACTCCAACAAGCGCAGACTAGCAACAACTTACTGCTACAGCTACACAGTTCGTACTGTCAACACTGCTCTCTGGTCAACGATTCTCTTATACCTTGCATATCGCAGGCAGCGCGTGAGCAATACATCGAAATTACATCTGCTCGGACCTCTTACATAAAATTACATCTGCATTACATCTGCTCGGGCCTTTTACATAAAATTACATCTGCTCGGACCTCTTACATAACCCTCCACGGGGGGGGGGGGGGGGGTGTCAAAAATTTCGCACTGATGGTGAGTCAATTGGACTTGCCATGAGCAACAAATTTTTCTTATTTTTCTTAATTATTTAAGTTCACAATCACAGAGTATATATATATATATATATATATATATAAGTGCAGAACATAAAATGAAATAGAGTGCACATGCACTGAGTACAGAATATATCAAGAAATCACAAAATGTATCCGCAATGAGTACAAAACATATTAACAAATCTAGTCACAGAGTATATACATATATATAAGTGCAGAACATAAAATGAAATAGAGTGCACATGCACTGAGTACAAAACATATCAAGAAATCACACAATGTATACGCAATGAGTGCAAAACATATTAACAAATGACATAAAGTGCACATGCACTGTATATATTTTTACCATTTTACAAGAACTAGTATACGCAATCAGTATAAAACATGTTAACAAATGACATAAAGTGCACACACACTGTATATATTTTTACCATTTTACAAGAACTAGGATCGGAAAGGGAAGGATTGCATCATGGTTGTAGCACAGTAGGTTGCACGTAGCTGCACTGAAAGTCCATATCTTTCTGCAGAAGCACAACACCAAGTGAGACATTCTGAAGTTCTCTACCCTGAAGTATTAATCAGTGTAGCCAAGACACTGAAATGTCGTATTAATGTTCAATGTTATCATTTTGGTAGTACATTAGGTACACCAAACAGTGCGACCATAATAACATCTCCATCGTTCAAGGTGGTGGACAGCACGATGTGTCAACGCCACACTCTTTCACCAACGTAGAATTAGTGCAAAAACCAAGTATAGCGCTCCATGATCATGAGGATGGACAGGACAAAACGGATATTGCAGTAAGTTCTGGTAATTAGGTAAGAAGGTGAAGGACATTACGTCTTATGCTAGTCATCATTGAGAATCACACTAATCTATCAACCGATTTGACTAATTGTTGGCACTCATTGCCTAGTTACTAAACATTTCTGTACTATGTATGAAGTATTACAGAATATTATTCATAAGTCATCTGACTACACTGAACATTGGCACTCATTGGCCAGTTACAAACCATTTTTATGCATTATTCAAAAGTGATCATTCAAAGCAAGAGTTAATTAATGGCATACCATTTACATAATTCATCTAATTATAGTAATCATTGGCACTCATTGGCCAGTTACAAACCATCAGAAGTCGTCATTCAAAACAGGAGTTAATTAATGGCATAGCGTTAATGTAATTCATCTAGTTATAGTAATCATTAGCACTCATTGGCAAGTTACAAACCATCAGAACTCATCATTCACAACAAGAGTTAATTAATGGCATAGTATTAACATAATTCATCTAGTTATAGTAATCATTAGCACTCATTGGCCAGTTACTAAACATTTTTATGCCTTATTCAGAAGTCATCATTCAAAACAAGACTTAATGTGTGTAGCATCAAGCTACTGGTATTCATATATAATAACATGTAAGTGACATAAGACAAATTTAAAATATAAGAGTCAGTGGCATTCATTGGCCAGTTACAAAGTATTCACATAGTTTTATAAAACATTATTCAGTATTATTCAGAAGTCATCATTCAAAATGAGAGTTAATTATTGGCATAGCATTTATAAAGTATAACAAAAATATTATTTACAGAAATTATTGGCATAGCATGTATGCATTATTACAAAATATCATTCAGTATTACTCAAAACTCATCATTCAAGTTTCATAGGAATATTTAAAATGTAACACACTGTAACTATTACTCAAGGTCTGTGGTTAGAAAACATCATTCAGTATTACTCAGAACTCTCTTAAACTGGTAGCATTATTTGGGACTGGTAATACACTTTTTTTATGCTAGCAATGCATTGTGTTGGGATCGATAATTAATTGCTGGGGCATGAAAATATTTGCTTTTGACTTAGTTCTGGAAATAAGGATTATTAACATCATTCGTCATGAGTCAGCTGTAGCAAGGTTATGAAACAAGTAGAGTATATGTGATCACATTCATGAATGACACACACAAATGGGTAATAAAAATGCAAGTACTAGACAGGTTTAATAATTAACTGCTTATAGCACATTAATTTCATGAATAGCTTCTCCTAGAAAAGAAATACAAAATGGATTATTAAGCTGAAAGAAGAAACGCATATTATGCTGAAAAGTAGTGAACTTCGAATTAACAGGTAATGAAACGTGTACTCAATATGTATGTACTCTAGCTGACCTTTCCAAAACATTCAGTCGTTATACCATGCGACATAAGACATACTGTAAAAACGAACTGCAACAAATATTTAAATAACTACATAGCATTTCTTAACTAACAGTAAATATATAAACTTCATCATTATTCTCATCTGGAAAGAAAAAACTTAAAAGTGGTGCGTTAAGTGGCCATATAAAATTTATCACTATCATCACCTGCAAACAAAAACTTCATTATTCATATCACCATAACTTCATTACTATCATCACCTGAAAAGAAAAACTTCGTTATTCATATTACCATATTCTTCATATAGCTATTCATCGTCATTCATTATCATCTGCAAAAAGACACTTCATTATTCATTATTCCTATTACCATTTACTTCATACAACTATTCATAGTATAGAGTTTCTTATTTCTAGCATATTTCATCACTAAAACTAAGATGTGTAGTTCTGTCTGACAGCCTGCATCAATCGCCTCGTATTCTGAAAGAAAAAATTAGTTAAGACTGCTATCAAACGATGTGTATAGTATATTCTTGTTAATGCTTGTTAATTCTGATCCATTTACTCTTCGTGACGAGGTATTGCATCTTCTTTCGTTCATTCCGAAGGTGAAATTCCCATTTCATAGTAATCCACTGTGGTTTCTTTAATTTATTTCTTTTACACGTTATTGCTTTCTGAAAATGATGAATAAAGATTAGAATCTTGCGTTTAAATCATATACCCATTAAATAAAAACTGGTTTCTAGTGATATAATTAAGCATACAGCATAGCATGACAGAAAACGTATTATGTCAAAAACATAGACAGTGTTCAGGTGCAAAAATTGTACACAGAGTATCATAATGTAGTAGAAAAAAAAAAATGTAAAATAGTCTCGATGTTGAGATATCATAAGGCAAAATGTCAAAGTCAACTGGTGTTTGTTATATCTTAAAGATTTCGTAGTGCATACAGGAAAACAATCATACATACACGAAAAATAGAAAATGTGCACGGTCTGATATATAACGACAAGAAAAGCGACCTGATAACCTTACCTTGCCAGGCACTTGCCAAGAAAAAATATGATAATCATCAGTAAGTAGCCACATAAATATAATTGCATTATTAGCTATAAAATATGTAAGTTTATCTGGAAAAATGTGCACGACAAGAAAAGCGACCTGCTAACCTTACCTTGCCAGGCACTTGCCAAGAAAAAATATGATAATCATCAGTAAGTAGTCACATAAATATAATTGCATCATTAACTATAAAATATGTAAGTTTATCTGCAAAAATGTGCACGACAAGAAAAGCGACCTGCTAACCATACCTTGCCGGGCAGTTGCCAAGAAAAAAATACGATAATCATCAGTAAGTGTTCGTATAAATATAATTGCATAAGTGGTCATATGAAAATCAGGAAATGGCATTACAGTGTGATAAATCATAAAGTATGTTCATTCAATAAAGGGTTTAATATTGGAGACATGGTGATCGCCATCACTTTTTCTGGTTCTCAGAGTTTCGACGTGTACTACATTGGGGTGAGGAATGCTGCAAATTCGATATGGACCTGAGTATAGAAGCTCAAATTTACTGCATCTACTTTTTCCTCTGTTGGATAAATAATGTGTACGTACTAATATCTTCTGTCCAATCTGAAAGTCACGGCGTGTACAAACCTGTTTTTGCTGTCTTCTCCGGCGCTCTGCGGCACGTTTGATGTTGTTCAGCGCAATGTTAATTATTTCATGGTGTCGTAGTCGACGAGATGTAGGAAAGGATACTAATTCTTTAATTTTGTTAGGTGGTTCAACATTTTTCATTATAACAGTCGGAGATAGCGTAGTAGATTCATTTGGTATGGAATTAATTACATCCTGGAATGAGAGTATGTGTGTGTTCCAATCAATATGTTTTTATGGCAGTATATTCTACATAGTTTACCAATTTCTTTCATTAGTCGTTCACAAGGGTTCGAAGAAGCATGGTACCTGGATCGAAGAAATGTTTCTAGCTCGTGACATACGCGTTCATATAGCAGATCGAAATTGTGGTCCATTGTCGGAAATTACTTTCAATACATGCCCTACATGAAATAGACAATGTTTTACAAATGCTTTCGAAACAGGTTTAGCAGTAGCTTTGCGTAACGAAGTGAAGGTAACAAATTTCGAAGTGAGTTCAACAGCGACAAAGATGTAGCAAAAAACCTCTATTAGTTCTGGGAAGCGGACCAAAAAGTCTACAGCGGCCATGTGTCTCAATTTAACAGGTACAATGGGATGTAATGGAGGAATATGTGAAGTCGTGTCTGACTTAGCTTTCTGGCAGGTTTTACATGACGCTAAAACTCGTCGAATACATTTCTCCATGTTGGCAAAATAACAGTTCTGTCTCAGTATAAGAAAGCATTTTCTGGCCCCATAATGTGCGTAACTTAAATGAGTATACCAAATTAATTGTTAACAAGCTCGTCAGGAATACATAGTAACCAATTGTTGCTGTCAGGGTGAGAGCGGCGAAACAGAATATTATTGCATGCTGTGTAATGGTTTCTAATGGTAACATTATTCCTATCTTGCCAAATGTGTTTAATTTCTTTCCATACGTTGTCTTTACTCTGCTCTTGTGCTATGTCTCGTAATGACGACGAAATGAAATTTTCAAATGCAACTTGTTGAATATACAGGGTTATTACAAATGATTGAAGCGATTTCACAGCTCTACAATAACTTTATTATTTGAGATATTTTCACAATGCTTTGCACACACATACAAAAACTCAAAGAGTTTTTTTAGGCGTTCACAAATGTTCGATATGTGCCCCTTTTGTGATTCGGCAGACATCAAGCCGATAATCAAGTTCCTCCCACACTCGGCGCAGCATGTCCCCATCAATGAGTCCGAAAGCATCGTTGATGCGAGCTCGCAGTTCTGGTACGTTTCTTGGTAGAGGAGGTTTAAACACTGAATCTTTCACATAACCCCACAGAAAGAAATCGCATGGGGTTAAGTTGGGAGAGCGTGGAGGCCATGACATGAATTGCTGATCATGATCTCCACCACGACCGATCCATCGGTTTTCCAATCTCCTGTTTAAGAAATGCCGAACATCATGATGGAAGTGCGGTGGAGCACCATCCTGTTGAAAGATGAAGTCGGCACTGTCGGTCTCCAGCTGTGGCATGAGCCAATTTTCCAGTATGTCCAGATACACGTGTCCTGTAACGTTTTTTTCGCAAAAGAAAAAGGAGCCGTAAACTTTAAACCGTGAGATTGCACAAAACACGTTTACTTTTGGTGAATTGCGAATTTGCTGCACGAATGCGTGAGGATTCTCTACCGCCCAGATTCGCACATTGTGTCTGTTCACTTCACCATTAAGAAAAAATGTTGCTTCATCACTGAAAACAAGTTTCGCACTGAACGCATCCTCTTCCATGAGCTGTTGCAACCGCGCCGATAATTCAAAGCGTTTGACTTTGTCATCGGGTGTCAGGGCTTGTAGCAATTGTAAACGGTAAGGCTTCTGCTTTAGCCTTTTCCGTAAGATTTTCCAAACCGTCGGCTGTGGTACGTTTAACTGCCTGCTTGCTTTATTCGTCGACTTCCGCGGGCTACACGTGAAACTTGCCCGCATGCGTTCAACCGTTTCTTCGCTCACTGCAGGCCGACCCGTTGATTTTCCCGTACAGAGGCATCCAGAAGCTTTAAACTGCGCATACCATCGCCGAATGGAGTTAGCAGTTGGTGGATCTTTGTTGAACTTCGTCCTGAAGTGTCGTTGCAATGTTATGACTGACTGATGTGAGTGCATTTCAAGCACGACATACGCTTTCTCGACTCCTGCCGCCATTTTGTCTCACTGCGCTCTTGAGCGGAGAAACCTGAAGTGCGGCTTCAGCCGAACAAAACTTTATGAGTTTTTCTACGTATCTGTAGTGTGTCGTGACCATATGTCAATGAATGGAGCTACAGTCAATTTATGAAATCGCTTCAATCATTTGTAATAGCCCTGAAAATGACGCTAAAATTTGCTTGGCAGAAGTTGGTTGCGATGTCTTGCTGATTGTTGCTGAGAGAACGGGATAGTGCGTCTGCTACAATATTTTGTGTACCGGGAATGTGAACAATTGTAAAATTAAATTCTTGTAAATAAAGTTTCCATCTGCTTAATCAGTCGTGTGTAAATTTAGCGGAAAGTAAAAACTATATAGCTCTATGATCTGTGTAAACGGTCGTATATCTTCCATAAAGAAAATGCCGAAATCTCGTAAATGCCCATACAACACATAATGTTTCAAGTTCTGTGACAGAATAATTGCTTTCAGCAGGTGACAGAATGCGACTCGCAAAGGCGATGTTTTTAATTACTGTAGAACCATCTTCTTCAATTTCCTGAAAAATGTGTACGCCTAAAGCGGTGTTAGAACTGTCGGTGGCAATGGAAAAATTTCTAGTAAGATCTGGATGTGACAAAAGTGGTGCATTTAACAAAGCGTGTTTCAGATTGACAAATTCAGAATGTGCTTGGCTATCCCAGGACCAAATACTGTTTTTACCCGTCAATTGACATAATCTAGGGGTGTCTAAAGCAGAGTAATGAATAAATTTACGAAAAAAGTTAATTAAACCCAAAAAGCTGCGTAGTTGTTTCTTCGTCGTAGGTACAGTAATGTCACGCAAAGCTTGAAGTTTTTCCGGGTCAGGCGCAATGCCTTCTGCTGAAATTACACGTCCAAGAAATTTTATAGAAATTTTGCCAAAGTGCGATTTACTGAGATTAACTGTGAGTCCTTGTGCACGAAAAGTTCGTAACAGTTGTTCAAGAATCAGATTGTGTTCAGACCAGTTAGCTTCTGCAATAAGAATGTCGTCTACATACGTTGTGATTCTGTCTTTTAATTCTGTCGGAAGTATAGTATTCAATCCGCGAATAAATGCTGCTGAAGAAATTGTTATACCGAACGGTAATTTACAAAATTGATAACAATCACCAAAACAGAGAAAAGCTGTGTACTTTTTGCAGTTCGGATGGAGCTGAATTTGCCAAAATCCCGATTTCAAATCTAACGTGGAATAAATAGCAGTACCATGTAATTTCTGTAGAAGTTCTTCTAGTGTCTGTGGGCGATCTGTTTCATTAATAATAATGTCATTGATGTGACGCGAATCAAGTACGAGGCGAAGTGAACCATCCTTTTTCTTAACAATATGGAGTGGGTTTATGTACGGACTAACTGCCTGTTCAATAATTCCTTGGTCAAGCATAGCTTGCAATTCTTTCTTAACTTGTTCTCTGTGAATATAAGGAATGGGATAATGTTTGGCTTTAAATGTCTTGTGCTGTTTGACTTGAAATTCATACATAAAACCGAACATAGTACCAGGGACGTTGTCAAAAACTGGAGCTTGCTGTAAAAGAATTTTGCGTAGTTGCGTGCGTTCGTCGTCTGTATTTGCACTGCTCTGTTTAACTTTATCAGATATCATTTGCGTAACGTCATAGTCGGCTTCGTCTGGAGTATTATAGTTGTGTACGTACGTATCTGTGAGCAATGTGGAATGACAGTCTATGATACGTGATGCGGAAATGACCTCTGTATGATTAATTGTTTGTTCTTCTGCAGATAAGGAGTGCTGAAATTCTAAAGCGAGTTGTATATTTTCATCCTTTAACATTAAACAGGAGTTTTGAAAGTCAATAATTGCGTCGTGTTGTACCAGAAAATTCGTACCCAAAATAACGTCTGTTGTCAATAAGGGAACAATCCAAAAATTTGAGTGAAATGTATGACCTGCAATAAAAAATGATAAATGTGTCTGTAATTTTACATCTACTCCTTTAACAGATACTGCTCCTTTTACTTCAATTTTGCCTAATGGTAACGTAGGATAGGTATTCTTTTTGTTACATTCGCTGAAAGTTTCCTCATTTATAACTGACATAGGTGATCCAGAATCGATTACTGCTGAAAATTTGGATGATCCAATCTTTACATCAATGATAGGGTGTGAAATGGTTTTTTGAATAACTGGTCTTTCCTGCAAAAGAGTGTCTCGGATGTCGTCAAAAGCAATTACATTTTCGTGAACAAGATTCTGCGTGTCAAAAGTATTGCTTGCGTTGCTGGAAGATGCAACCTGTACTGTATCTAGTCGAATACTATCTGACGTGCCATTATTTGCGGGAGGATGCTGTGGCATTTCCACTATTTGTACTGTTCTATTATTTCTTCCTGACGTATTACGTTCGGGATGATACCTACTGTCTGGTTCATTCATGATAATCTGTTGTTGCGGTTGATTATGCTGCTGGTAAGACCGACTGTTAGTAAACGTACACTGAAAATTGTGCGCATTATCTTTACGTCTGTCATAATAATCATTGCTGTACGGTGCATTGCGCTATGAGTTGAAATGGTGTGTTTTCTGTACGTAGTTATTTCTTTGTTGCTGTGCGTTATTATTTGGCGGAGCCTATGCTATACGTGCAGGCGGCGAAACATTAAAGCTTGGTTGACCTTGCACATTACATTGTTGGTTAGGTATGCTAACCGGCTGGTTTTGTTGCTGTTGTTCGGAAAGACCTCTATTGTTACCAAAATGTGGTTCCTGTTGCTGATAATTTTGACGATACTGATTATTAAAATTTTGTCTGTTATTAAAGTTCTGGTGGTTGTCTTTTCGCGAGTGTCTAATGAAAATTGTCACTTTCGGTAAAACTTGTCATATCGGGTTTTCTTTACTCATTTTTAATTCTAGATAGATCGATAGTTGAAGAGCTACTTTGATAGATATAAAGGATAGTAGAAGAGAAGGCAGCAGTGCAGAAAACTAAAGATGAAATAGCACTACTATGGCTCGTGGCCCTGTGCACGCTACGGTACATATTCATCGAAGCGTAATGAATCCCCTGAGATCAATTACGCGCTGCAAATAAATTTTAGTTTCTGCGTTACAGGCAATGCCGGTGAAAATTCAAAAGCAAGTTGTTGTATCCAATCCAATTCTAGTTTCTGCATTACAGGAAATACCGGTGAAAATTCAAAAGCAAATTGTCGTATCCAGTCGAAAGAGTGAATCTGTGTTCTGTAAATTTTACATACCTTAAATTTTTTTACGGATAAAAATTGCTTATAATCAACGTTATCGTCTCTGAATGTCTGAACAGGTTCAGGATTGTATGATAATCTGTTTGTCTGTTACTGTTCGGAATCTAACTCATGTACTCTCTGTAAATTACCCAAATTATACTGGCTGTGTGAGTCTGAGAAATGTTGGGAATGTGGCGTATGCTGTGCCGTGTTAGAGGCTGAAACATTTTTCATTTCTGTCACTTTAAAACGTTCGTCAATTTGGCTGATCTGTTGTTCAAATTTCTTATCGACTTCCGTATCCAGCGTGTGTGAAAGTTCTTCTGACATTAATTTAAACTCGTCGCGTAACTGTGTTGCTTTTTCAGAACGTTGTTCAGTGACTGCACTACTTTCATCTCTAAGTAATTTCGTTGTGGCTACACGTGTACTACTTAATTCTTGTGCAACAGATCTAATTTCTTCACTACTAGCACAAGCCTTAATTTCCTCACGTAATTGTTCTTTAGTATCATGACGTTGCACTGTAACGGCTGTAATCAGTTAAATAAGTTGTTTGTTCTGTTCATTAAGGTTGTCGTGTTTTTCATTCGACTGTTTGAAACTTTCATTAAATTGTTTGCACGATTCAGTAAGTTGTTTATAATTGTTGCTTAGTTTTTCATTCCACTGTTTGAGATTCATTACGTTGTTTGAAAAGGTTGCCTAATTTTTCATTGACTTGTAGTAATAATGCCATAACTTGATCCAAGCCAATATTACTACTCTATTCTCAGTGCTGTTTGATGGCGTATCTGCAATTGTCACGTTTTGTGTAACCATTTGGTTATTCTGTGATTCTCGAAAAGGTTTGCCAATCGGGTGTGCACTGTGGGTCACTACCTCGGAATCAAATAAATCTGACGTATTTTGACTACATTGTTCATCTTCGTAAGAAAAATTTATCTGTTCAAAATTCAAATTTTGCAAACAGGGTGTGTCAAATTGGGCAGCGTCCATTGTATCGGAACGTGCTGCGTCATTAATTGTTAAATTTACTGTGGACATAATTGAATTTATTTGCCCATCATTAGGATTTGACTTAATGCTAGTGATCGGCAGGCACTGATTATCTGTAACTAGGGGATTATCATTATTACACTGAGTGTCGCAAGTATTATCGGTCAAATTATTCGAGTCCGCTATTTCACTCATTGCACATCGCGATGTACTGTTAACAGTTTTTCGCGGCATTTTCTCACAAATCAAAATTAAGCACAAAAATGAAACAAAGGCAAAGCAAAAATGGAACAAACACAATTACAACAAAGAGCAATAAATTGCCGATGATATGTGAAAGAAAGAGTGACAAATTAGTAAGTGCGTTGCGCCAGATGCAAACTACATTTAAGTAAATAAGAGCTGATACTCGTATATGACTATTTCTCAGAGATTCACAAAGAAATACGATCCTGGCCGGTTGTCGCCAAGTGTAACCTCCCCACAAAAAATAGTATATATAATAATATGATTATGATTCTAATTTTAGTATAACCTCGGAACAAAATTGGTTCCCATTTATAACCTCCCTACAGAAATTCATTCACATTTAACCTCCATACAAAATTTGTTTCCCATTTAATGTACCCACAAAATTCTTTTCTCATTTAATGTGAGCTCGAAACAGAAAAATTCCTAAACCTCGTAATAAAAAAAATAAAATCAGTAACCTGGTAAATTTTTGACGACAGCAGTGCTGCTGCGTCATGGCCCTTTAAGATCATTCTGAACAAAAAGCAAAAATCCTTACCCCAATAAACTTGCCAACTATCTGCTCCTACAATAACTTTTTTCGGCACAGCTCTGTGCAATGCTGGCCGGTAGATTTGTCATTTATGAAAGGAAGCAACTGATTTTTCTTTTGCAACAATCGGAATGATCATGGATTGGAGAAATTAGTAAATTCTTTAAATTGAAATGAATGCTTGTTGGAAATTACTTTATATGACAAAGATTATTATTAGGACATTTTTAAAAGATTTACATGGGAGTTCACATAACATTACTAGATATGCGCGAGGCTGCTTTTTACCTTATACAATAATACTCAGGCTCCGGCATCGCTGCACCGCGACCGGCCCAGCCAACATGATACACCAGACCAGAGTAGAGCAGACTCCACACAAGCGCAGACGAGCGCAGACTAGCAACAACTTACTGCTACAGCTACACGTTTCGTACTGTCAACACTGCTCTCTGGTCAACGATTCTCTTATACCTTGCATATCGCAGGCAGCGCATGAGCAATACATCGAAATTACATCTGCTCGGGCCTCTTACATAAAATTACATCTGCTCGGATCTCTTACAACTTTACCACAAGTACACGGAATTTTGTATACACCACATGTCGACAGAGGAGTGCTTTTATCCTTCACATATCGGAGTACTTGACTTATTTTATTTGTTGGTCTAAACAATAGGTCTAAAATTATGTTTCTGTAAAATCTTACCGATCTGATCCGTTACTTTTTTAATAAAAGGGAGAGAAACTGAATTTCTGGTTCATCCTTGTCCTTCAGTCTTCTGTTCCTTGGTCGCAAAATTCTCTTTACATCTTTCCCTGAGTAGCCATATTTCTCGAAAGCCTGCTTCAGATGTGTTATTTCAGCGTCCAGGTGCTCCGATGTGCATATCCTTTCGGTTCTATCGCCAAAACTTTTAATGACACTTCCCTTTTGTTGTGGATGTGGTGTCATCTCTTTACTGATGTCCCGTCAACCAAGGATATGTGCCCTCCGCGTTGCGCATGTCTTATGTGCTACAGCTATGGCAGCGCTATCATATCTCCAGCGCCTGGCAGATGCCATTTCTTAAAAAAAAAAAAAAAAAAAAAAAAAACTTGTAATGGGTCTCAGCAGGTAAAATTTTGTCGTCGTATTTCTTTTTTTTATTCTTCACGTATAAATAGAAATTCAGGGCATGTTTCGACATGTCAGACGGGACAGTTCCCTTGTTAGTTTCCATACACAGCGACTCATCCCCAAACTGCTGACATTAGCTGTCTGTCACCTGTGCTGTGTACCATTCCTTAAAATCATTTCCTCCTACTTGAAACACTGCTACTTTCCTACTTAAGCTATTTACAGTCAAATGTTTTTCCTAGGTTTCCGTATGACTTCAAAATCAAATTCACTCAGTACTACTGCCCATCATGTCAACCTTGTCGGTGAATCCTTAAAAAAACCCAGCAACCATTTCAACGCTGCATGATCCTGTATCACTTGAAACTTTTCCCGTAGACTTGATGTAGATGATAACATAGGTAAAGATCAACATTTATTTCTCCTCCATGGAGTAATTATATCCTACTGAGTTCATTAGCCTTGAAGCATTGGCTACCGGGTGCCCTATGCCATCTATTTCTTGAAACAACACCCAGCGAAGTTCATAGTTAGATGTACTGCATGACAGAATGAATACCTTGTTGAAAATTGGAACCAGCAGGATTCGACTCGATGTCAAAGCTTCTTGCAGTTTCTGCATGTTGACAGTCCCCAGACCAAACAAATTTTGAACTATTCTTTAGTAACTGCTTCAATGGTCTGACAAAATTCACAAATCCTCGTACGAATTTCCTTAACAATTCATTACTCATACAAATGATTGTAGTTCCTTCAGCGATTCACGCACAGAAAATTCACGTATGGCTGTAACCAACCCCAAGTCAGTCTTAATCCCATTCTTACTAATTATGTGACCAACGAATGCCATCTCTTCCAGTACAAAGTTATACTTCTCTATACTCAGTGATAAATTCACGGCTCTTGGTCTCCGACATACTTCCTTTAGGCACTGTAGCTGCTGCTCCATATCATTCACAAAGACCATTATATTATCAAGATAC
Organism: Schistocerca americana; assembly: GCF_021461395.2. Lineage (NCBI taxonomy): Eukaryota > Metazoa > Arthropoda > Insecta > Orthoptera > Acrididae > Schistocerca > Schistocerca americana. The sequence goes on from NC_060122.1 coordinate 675,153,971, forward strand.
ACCATACACTGATGTAGTTTCAGCCCTCTGAGAACTCTGTCCAACAAAATCTGCAACATTGCAGGTGTGTTCTTCACTCCAAAAGACGTACTTCTGAAATTGATAATTCCCCAGCAGCGAAGAAAATGCAAACCTCTAGATGATGGTAGTCATTCCTTAAGTCAATTGTCTGAAGATACTTGCACAGACCTAAATAACTGTGGTTACCATAATGTTTGGAGAAGAGTAGACATCCTTTACAGTCTTGGCGTTCAGGTGTCGATAATCAGCTGCAAGTACGTACCCTGGGACACCAGCTGGTTTGCAGTATACCATATTCAGTACTGCATAAAATGCGCCACTGGCAACGGCCATTCAGGTAAAAGCAAATCCGTAAATTCCAACAGTAGCTCTCCGTTCCTTATCACTCCCCTTTAGGTGCTTCATTTTCCTTCATAATGCAGTTTAAATTGCGTTTTGGGGATCGTCTGTGGCCAACACCCCTAGTGTTCCCTCTTCCACCTCCATGACATCTCTGTTAGAGACCAACAACTCCTCCCTTAACCTCAAGTCATTGGCGTTAAAATTATTCACAAACAGAGATGCTATTTTTTCACCATTTACCTCTTGTGCATGTACAATACTTCTCTTAACTAAGTAATCCACCTGATCCAATACTTCATTTACTTCCAGTGATTCCACCATACACGACATACCTTCTGATAGTAAACTAGACTCAGCATTAACCCAAAGTGATTTACCAGTACCCTTACGTACACAAGTCTGTGAATCGAGTCTTAGTGTGACTGTTCGTGATTTTAACCATTTGTCTTACTCTACAGACTCACCTCATGACTTTGCTGCACTGCCAGTGGTTTTGTGCAGCTGAAAAATTATTCCGTCAACCTCCCCCACATATTGCTGAACATCGATATTAGCACAATGCTGATGCAAGAAATCCAGCTCCAGAATATGTAATAGCCCTCACTCACATGCAGCACAATCTCTACACATTGTATGAATTGAACCACACCCAAACAAAAATTTATGTCATACCAGTCCTGATGGAGTGACATCTCTATCCCTCACCAATCATAGTCTATACTGTAGGTTCCATTGCTTATGTTGTATTAGATCTTCACAGATAAACAACACGAGTGCCCCTGAGCCCATTGATATCCTGCAATTCTTCTTCCCTAATACTCCCTTGGTCACACAATTCATCTCTGCATACACCTTTTTAGCATCTATTTGTGAATGCCTATGGATGAACGTTGGGTTCCTTTTAGCATTTAATGTCTGCCTCTTTCCTGGTTGCCTACCCCGAAACTACTGTTCCTACTGTGCCGACCTCTACCTCTACTTCCACTGTCCTGTCGCTGACGACATTGCTTCTGCACACACTTTGTCTGTCCACATAGACAACATCTTATATTGGCTGATAACACTATCCATGCAGCATGCAGACTGGCTGATTCCTACTGCTAATCTAAAAGCTGTGCATAATTCAACCGGCACCCCTGTCTGTACTCTCCTTGACATTTCTGAAGGAAACCCTCTTGAAAATGTCTCAAGCGTCCTCTGCTCAGCCTACCACAAAGTTACTTCATTCATCATAGACTTCTGCACCAACTCCTAAGTACAACCATTTTGTTTTGTCTACTTTAGAATTAACCCTATTTCTATATTCCTCAAACGAACACTGTGTACCAATTCCCTTGAGAGCTCCCTTGAGAGCACAAGTTTTTGCTTCCCTAGTTGCCGCAAGGAACAACAACGCCGAAGCAAGCGCAGCCCAAAAGCGTATATCTTAATTTTGCTGCCGTCAAAAGTTCTGCATCAGACCATGTTTCCATCTCTGATCAATTCCTAAGATCCTCCACAAAAGTTTGCGTACCCTCTATTAATTTACCAGAGAAAGGAGCAAAACAAACTTGCAGCTGACAAATATATATTTCGCTATGGTGACAGTGCTTCTACCAGGCTACGTAACTTTATATTATCCTCTGTCAACTGTACTAAGTAGCCACGTCGTACTAAAGTTTCTTGTGTTAGTATCACAGCCCTACAACCATGAGAATGTCACTCTCGGGGAACCATTCAGAATGGTGTTCATGGAGACAGTTCTCTCTCTGGTAGGGCAATTCGCCCTGAAACCACGGCACCAAGAGCTGCAGTCTCACAAGCCCATCACCGGCCCTGAGAAGCTGTTGGCCGGCCATTATCGCAGAGCAGTGGGTCACGGCCGTTACGTCACTTGTCCGCACCTGCTGTACAGCGCTGGGAAGATCCACACGCCACAGCACTAGCGGCCATAGTTACCATAGTTAGTAGACGTCGCTGGGACTGGAGTCATCGCTGACAAAGGTAGTTGCATCACGCACCACCGCTCAGCCGACGCCGCGCTTTGTCAGCATTGCTGGGTGACCCACAAACACGCATGCGCGTGCGAGCGAGCCGGGAATCACTGGACACCTCAGCCAGACTGCTGTTGCCCACACACACACACACACACACACACACACACACACACAGGGAATCACTGAACACGTCAGCCACAATGGTGTCGCCTGGACTGAATCATGGCGAGAATCAGAAATAGAGTTATTCTGGAACTTCTGGCTGTTTGTCAGGCTAAACACTGCGTCACCCTTCACCTCTCTGGCTCCAGACCAGTTCGCTGGTGTCAGAAGTGGGATGACTCCTTTTCAGCGCAATGCCTAAACCTACAGCCTACAGTACGGCGAGTCAAGGTTTTTGGTTGCTGTTACAACAGAAAAGAAACGTGACTGATGTGTCCTTTGTAAGGTGCATTTTGTTAAACGTAAGGAGCCCAATAGATTTGTTGCACTTTTGAGGTAATGGGGATCACGACTGTCTAGTACCTGTCATATTTGCGAGATATTACTTGGAAGGTCATTCATCATCGTGTACAGAGCCAATATCAGTTATGTGTTCCGTGTGTAACATTGACATTGACATTCTGTCGCGCTGACCACTCAGCTACCGGGGCGGATCGGACACAGGTGATACAGTTACAATTTAAGAGGAATCAAGACTTTTGCATAGGATTTGTAGACAGACTGAGAGTCAAATTGGTTAATGATTAGATCATGTCTTTTATTTTATGTGTCTTGTAATTAGTGATGCTTCAAAATAAGTATATAGAAAGGCAAACGTTTTAGAGAGTCAGGGACCAAAGAGTATTAGAACCAGAGGCATTTCTTACATTACTGGAAAAAGCAGCACAGCTGACAGTCGATAATATCGAGTTACGTAGCCTGGTAGAAGTACTGTCCCCACAGAGAAGTTTAGATTTGGCAGCTGCCAATTTGCTAGCACCTTTCTCTTGTAAATTAACAGAGGGCGTGCAAGCTTTTGTGGAGGGTCGTAGTAGTTTGACAGAGATGGAAAGGTGGTCTGATGCAGAACTTATGACGGCAGCAAAATTAAACTTATACGCTTTCAGGCTGCGCTTGCTTAGGCGTTGCTGTTCCTTGCGGTACGTATATTAAACACTTATGTGGCTGCCGATATGGAAAGTCTTCCACATTCTTCTACTTAGGTAATTCTGTGTCAGCTGCTTCCCTGCCAATCCAGACTGGCTCGCCTCACAACACTGCGACGGCTGTGCTGTCTTTTGTAAGGCATAGCATTGGTGCTTGCCTGTGCGGTGGCGTTGTTGCGATGTAATTCCTACTCTACGTGTTTCTGGCCAAATATGGTCAGTGTACTACACACTTCACGTTACGTCACGGACTAATGCCAATGTTGTTGCTAAAAATACATCTTGTCGCTTTCTTTCACAATTTGATAAATGAAGTACATTGTTATGCTGTATGTTTACCGTTATTATGGGCCTTTTCCAATTTCTGATTCCTGTGTCACTCTTTTGATGTTTCTTCCAGTGATGGTATATGAGACTGAACAAATACTTTCGTACGGCTGTCGTATATACAATTCCTAGTAAAATTAGAGCACATTAAACAGCTTTTGAATCCGAAGTGCTGCACGGACTAATATGTGGTTAATTTGTAAAAGAATGGAAAAGAAGAATGACGAACTGTTGATTGACTATTAGTTGGGCTGTAGGAAAGATAAGGACACAGGTCATGTGGCTAAGGCCTCCCGTCGGGTAGACCGTTCGCCGGGAGCAAGCCTTTCGATTTGACGCCACTTCGGCGATTTGCACGTCGGTTCGGATGAAATGATTATGATCAGGACAACACAACACCCAGTCCCTGAGCGGACTCAGCCGGGAATCGTACCCGGGACCTTAGGATTGACATTCTGTTGCGCTGACCACTCAGCTACCGGGGCGGATCGGACACAGGTGATACAGTTATGAAACGTCCCCTTTGAACAATTTATACACGACTGTCCTTAAACTGACACACAATATTTTGTTACCGCAACGCAATCTGACTTTCAAAATTCCCTACAAAAGAATGGCCCTGACTAACATTAAACTATAAGTTTCACAAATCACTTACCTCACAAAAATCTTCGCTGCTCAAGCTACTGCAATACAGCGAGCGCCACTACTGCCAGCTAAATAAAAGATTCAAACTACTGAAGGCACTAACTACTGATAGGGATAGTTAGCAAAATGAAAGATATTAATAGAGAACAAACAATGTATTTACCTTAATATCATCAAAAGTCATAATATATATAGCAGTTCATCACAAATTACAAAACTCCGCCATCTCTCTCCCCACATCCACCACTGCTGGCGGCTCACCTCCAACTGCGCAACGCTACGCGCTGTTCACAGCCAGCTGCCTAACACTACAATGGCGAGTATTACAACAATGCAAAGCTAGCCACAGACTGCACACAGCACAGCCAGTGATTTTCATACAGAGGTGGCGTTACCAATAAAAAAACTTAAACAGCCTACTTACACAGTTACAATTTAAGAGGAATCAAGACTTTTGCATAGGATTTGTAGACCTAAAAGCTCTTTAGAGTAAAAGTAGCGTGTCTGAAAGTCCGAGATAAATAAGCACGCGAAATATCGAAAGATGGGTAATATGCAACGTTTACAAGAGCACACCGGCAATAATAAGAGTGGGAGATCCATAGAGAAGTACTCCGATTGAAAAGGATGTAAGGCAGCGACGCCATCTTCCTCCTATACTCTTCAACCCATATGCTGAAGAAAGAACTAACAAAAAATGAAAGTATACGCTAATGGTAGTGAAATCGTCTGTAAAAGTGAGGAAGAAATGCAGAAGCCGATTAACCGTTCGTTTACTGAGCCCAGGTCATTTAATGAGATTAATCCAAAGAAAGACGAAAGTAAAATGACTGCAGATGACTTAGTAGACGAAGAGAAGGAATTCCGCAAAGTGGCACATGTCAAATGTACCTAGGAGGACTTAGGAAGCAGACTATCGTAGGCAGAGAGAAAACACCTCATCAAAAGTGTGAAATAAAGGCTTTAACTTGACAAAGGAATTTCTCAGACTTTAGGTCTGGAGCACAGAATTGAAGGTATATGAAGCATTCACTGTGGTAAAAGAAGAAAAGAAGAGAGTCGACGGATTGGGACGAAGTGTTACCGAAGGAAGCTGAAAATTATGTCGACAGATTCAAAATGAAAAGACGGGTTTCCGTGGGGAATCGGTAAGTAGTATTTGAAAAACACCGAGTAGAAAAAGAGACAACATACATACATCAAAAAAAGTTTTCCATCACTTCGGTTCCGAGAGTTCCGGAACCTGTACAGAAAATTGGGGTAGAGATCAACATAAGCATCATTTCCGCCCTTTTTATTGCTAATTAACACCACATATTGCATGTTGTACCATCATACAGCGAGACCTTTAGAGGTGGTGGTCCAGATTCCTTCAGAGTGGTTGGTGGGTTATGTCGACCATAAACAGCTTTTTTCAATCCATCCCAGGCATGTTCGATTAGGTTCATGCCTGGAGAACTCGCTGGCCACTCAAGTCGAACGATGTGGTAATCTTGAAGGAACCCATCCACAAGATGTGCACGATGGAGGCGCGAATTACCGTCTTTGAAGACGAATGCCTCGCCAATATGCTACCGATATGGTTGCACTATCGGTCGGAGGATGGCATTCACGTATATTCCAGCCGTTAGGGTGGCTTCCATGACCACCAGCGGCGTACGTCGGCCCCACATAATGCCACCCCAAAACAGCAGGGAACCTCCACCTTGCTGCACTCGCTGGACAGTGTGTCTAAGGCGTTCAGCCTAACTGGGTTACCTCCAAACACGTCTCCGATGATCGTGTGGTTGAAAGCATATGCGACACTCGTCAGCGAAGAGAACGTGATGTCAATCCTAAGCGGTCCATTCGGCATGTTGTTGAGCCTATGTGTACCGACTACATGGTGTCGTGGTTGCAAAGATGGACCTCGCCATGGACGTCGGGAGTGAATTTGCGCACCAAGCAGCCTATTGTGCACAGTTTGAGTCGTAACTTGACGTCCTTTGGCTGCACGAAATGCGTTATTCAACATGGTGGCGTTGCTGTCAGGGTTCTTCCGAGCCATAATCCGTAGGTAGCGGTCATCCACTGCAGTAGTAGCCCTTGGGCGGCCTGAGCTAGGCATGTCATCTCCTCCATGACCGAACAACACCACTTTGGTTCACTCCGAGACGCCTGTACATTTCTCTTGTTGAGATCCCTTTCTGGCACAAAGTAACAATACGGACGCGATCGAACCGCGGTATTGACCGTCTAGGCATGGTTGAACAACATACACCATAAGCCGTGCACCTCTTTCCTCGTGAAATGACTGCAACTGATGGGCTGTCGGATCTCCCCCGTCTAATAGGCGCTGCTCATGTATGGTTATTTACAAATTTGGGCGGGTTTATGCCATCTCTGAACAGTCAAAGTGACTGTGTCTGTGACACAATATCCACAGTCAAGGTCTATCTTCAGGGCTTCTGGGAACCGAGGTGATGCAAAACTTTTTTGATGTTTGTATTACAAACTGAATAACTTTCACGTACTTGAGGGAACCAAACGTAGGCAGAAGTAGTAGAAGAAGATGTTGGAACTTAATTATACGACAAATAATCTGAATTGCATGTCGTACCACTTAGAATTGTGTGGAGTATGATGCCCGAATATTAAGGCTACGTGAGGCGTGGGGTATGAATGTGGGCACGATATCTGAGTCTCGTTAAAGATAAGTGTATAGCATCACATAGCGAGTTATCAGACCTTGTTCTAAGACAGAAGAAAAGTCGATGCAAGGCGCATGAATCGCACCATATCAAAGTATCAAAGATTATTCAAGAATTACGGACTGAGAGGTCAACAGAGTCTAGCGTTTATCTTCATCATCACTGAAATAATATTAAAACTCCCATGAACCGCTACAAATGGGCTCTAGGTTGTCTTCGTGCAAATGTATAGAACGATTGACGGTATATTATCTACTTTGGATTAGTTCTGTAAGAAGAAACATTTAGCGCATAACCATGAGCTATCACCGACAGTATCGTGTCACGGGGCCTCCCATGACGTTTAGCGACTTGCACAGCGTTCTTACAGTCTGACCCTTTGGGATTTTCTTCATGCTTATTGAACTCGAATGCACGCCGATAGCTCAGTGCGTGTCAAATAAGACTGGTAATCACGAAGTCATTGAGTTCGATTCTCACGGGTAGCAATACATTTAAATTTTATGTTTATCGTCAAATGTAAATATTAATTACCAAATACTAAGTTACAAATTATTAGAAACACACCACCTCATTATTTCAAATTATTAATCGAATAAAAGTAAATTAAAATTTGACGCAAACAAGCCATTTTGGTTAAGGAAGACATCATATTCATCAGTAAATCTATTCTACCTCTGGAAATGAAAATGTATTTTATTTTCTATTTGATATGTCGTATTTTAAAATTAACCATTGGTCTCTCATTTTTATGTAATTAGTAATTAAAATGAAAAAGGCATTTATAATCCTCATTGATACTGGTTCTGCAATTGCTAAGTATTGTTCAAATGATTTTGTACGATCTTCAGTTGTCACTTTAATTTATTTGTTGTACTATTGCACGATTTCAGTTCTAAGCCATTTTAAAGTATTTAAAATAAAAGCACTGCATACATACTATATTAGCATCAGTTAAGAATTAAACGCAATTTATGTCAGATCTCAAGATATGCCAGGAAAATTATAACATACTTTACAGGAGAATTACGTGACTCACTTTGACAAAACAGTCAAACTTTTTGGCACTTAACAGTTCTTTCCAGATCGTTTTTTTTTATGTTCAGGTGCTGACCTTGTAATCCTCTTGGCCTAATAATGAAGAAATCGAAGAGGACAGAGCAGTTGTTTAAAGTTCCTTTGTCAGTGTAATCGAGGAAGTGAATAGTAAACTGCTCATTGAGAACTTTTAACATTGCAGCGCGTCAGCAATCGTGAATAATTTAATGATTATAAAGAATACGCCGCGATTGCAAATAGAAACCGGATGTTGACCTAGGTTTCGGCGTGGATAACCACGCCCTCTTCGGAACACACTGAAACTACAAACTGCTTAAAGAGGCATGGTCCAACATTAACACAGAACGCCCAAAAGGGTAAAAGACTCGCATAACATGTAAAATAAACGGTACGTGTGTACCATGTCAATGGCTGTACTTAGCTCAAACCTCAGAAGCGTGCTTCCTCACCCCAGCCAACGTTCGGTGGGCTGCGGGCTCTCAGGTAAACTGAGGTGGCGCCTGCAGATAGGCTGTGAGAATGTCAGAAAGGAACACACATGCCCAAATTGGGAAATCGTCTTTTTCCATGTGATTGACAATAATGTGTTAGAAAACGATCCGATGATGGGTCAAAGGCGCAGGAAGTTAATGCGTGTGTATGTATAATGTCCTAGCTCGAGGACGATTTTATAGAACTATAGAACGTGGATAGGCTGAAAGTATATAGTGGGTTAGCAAATTCCACGGATGGTCAAAACGCATGCACGCAGGACAGACAAAATACCGTCAGCTAGAAGCAGGCTAAGAATATGGGGGATGAATGACGTATTTTTCAATTCCCTGGGGTCGGTGATAGTAATAGATGACTACGCTTGGATGAGCGTGTAAAGTCACTAGCTATATTAAATTCTAAGCGCTATTGACCAGAAAATGGTCAAATTAGTATGACAGGCTTAATGTAAATGCGTGAAAGGACGTACAACGTCACTTTCATTGCCCTTATTATCTATTGACCGACAGAGGTCAAAGTGATTAGTGCTATCAGGGGTTACCAAAATGGTATGCAAAGTTATGTGTTTATGCGTGAAGGGACGTACGATGTCACTTCAACGTTTTTTTTAAAAAAAAAGGTTAAGGATTTATTTCCTAATTTTAGGCCAGAGCTCGGGCTTGGAATGAATTTGATTAAAAACATCCTTGCATTACCATATTCAACTTGGATAATTATAACTAAGTGGGAATGGCTATTTGGGCCATATAAGATATATTGGAGCTTGTAAAGAAGTGAGAATACTGTGAACGTGTACAAGAATCACTCATTATAAGGCGTTAATGAAAGAAAAAAGCCTGTCTATTGTATTAGCGTGCCCACGTTTGTAAAGGCAGCCGTCATATAAAATTAAGGGAACCTAGAGCGTGACTGAACGAATTGACCATCCGTGACACCAAACGACCACATGAATGCATCGGCTATCTTCTATGTCCTGTGGTAGAATGTGAAGCACTGAGCAAGAGGATAAAAACTTCGAAAAAATTTTGGTTTTTAACTGGAGTTGGTCGTTAAGGATGCAGTGTTTGTGAAACCATAGATGTTTAAAAATCTCCATTTCTTCTAATATGCCTAATTTTATACCCTTAACTTCAGAACGAAGCAGCTCGGTAGTGGCCGGGGAATTAGGTGCATGAGCCATTTGTACAAGATGTTCAGCGAAGGTGGAACCTCGCGTACCGTCACCATTTCTGGTGGGAATATGTTCTTTATATCTAGTAGCTAGAGAATTGACCTGTTTGACCGATATAATATTTCGGACAGTCACCGCAGATAATTTTGTAAACCCCAGACTGAGAAAGTTTATCACCAGCGGATTGTAACGAGTGGATTAGGTTGTTTTTCAAATTATTATTAGTGGAGAAGGCTACTCTAAATCCATAGGTTTTAAGTAAACGTCTTAATTTGTAACTTATTTTACCTATGAAAGGAACAGATATAAATGCCATTGGTTCGTCATCTACTGCATCACCTAATGTGGAAGCCGTATTATTATTTTTATTTATTTTATTACTGTACATTCGTCTTACTAAGTGTAGATTGTAACCATTATTTTCAGCGATAGTTTCCAGCGAAACTAATTCCGTTTCTAGCGCCTCCGGGGAAAGGGGGAATGCCATGGCGCGATGTACACTTGAATGAAAGAAAGCAATTTTTTGGACTTGCGGACGTGCAGAGTCAGCAGGAATAATGTTATCAGAATATGTATTTTTTCGATATATATTGAAAGGAATGTGGCTGTCCACTATAGTCAAGGTGACATCTAAATAATTTAAGGACCTCGTAGAGGACTCATTGTCATACGTGAATTTGATGTTTTCATGAAACTCGTTAAATATTGAAAATAAGTGGTCTATATCATTTTGAGTGCCGTTAATGACAAAGATTATATCGTCAACATATCTTGCATAAAATTTTATTTTACTCAAAACCTCTGCATTACTGGAGGAAAAATCAGATTCTACAGAGTTCAGAAAAATTTCAGGAAGAATACCAGCTAGTGGGCTTTTCATAGCGAATCCGAAAGGTTGAGAATACATTTTATCATTGAAGGTGAAATAATTATATTTCAACACAATCATCATCATAATCATCATCATCTTTTAAGACTGATTATGCCTTTAAGCGTTCAGTCTCGAGCATAGCCCCCCTTATAAAATTCCTCCATGATCCCCTATTCAGTGCCAACATTGGTGCCTCTTCTGATGTTAAACCTATTACTTCAAAATCATTCTTAACCGAATCCAGGTACCTTCTCCTTGGTCGGCCCCGACTCCTCCTACCCTCTACTGCTGAACCCATGAGTCTCTTGGGTAACCTTGCTTCTCCCATGCGTGTAACATGACCCCACCATCTAAGCCTGTTCGCCCTGACTGCTACATCTATAGAGTTCATTCCCAGTTTTTCTTTGATTTCCTCATTCTGGACACCCTCCTGCCGTTGTTCCCATCTACTAGTACCTGCAATCATCCTACCTACTTTCATATCCGTAACCTCAACCTTGTTGATAAGGTAACCTGAATCCACCCAGCTTTCGCTCCCATACAACAAGGTTGGTCGAAAGATTGAACGATGCACAGATAACTTGGCCTTGGTACTGACTCCCTTCTTGCAGAAGAGAGTAGATCGTAGCTGAGCACACACTGCATTAGCTTTGCTACACCTCGCTTCCAGTTCTTTCACTATGTTGTCATCCTGTGAGAATATGCATCCTAAGTACTTGAAACCGCCCACCTGTTCTGACTTTGTTCCTCCTATTTTGCCCTCAATACGTTTATATTTCTTTCCCACTGATATTACTTTTGTTTTGGAGATGCTAATCTTCACACCATAGTCCTTACATTTCTGATCTATCTCTGAAATATTACTTTTCAAACCTCCAATCGAATCTGCCATCACAACTAAGTCATCCGCATATGCAAGACTGCTTATTTTGTGTTCACATATCTTAATCTCACCTAGCCTGTCCATTGTTTTCAACATATGATCCATAAATAATATGAACAACAGTGGAGACAGGTTGCAGCCTTGTCTTACCCCTGAAACTACTCTGAACCATGAACTCAATTTACCGTCAACTCTAACTGCTGCCTGACTATCCATGTAAAGACCTTTAATTGCTTGCAAAAGTTTGCCTCCTATTCCATAATCTCGTAGAACAGACAATAACTTCCTCCTAGGAACCCGGTCATATGCCTTTTCTAGATCTATAAAGCATAGATACAATTCCCTGTTCCACTCATAACACTTCTCCATTATTTGCCGTAAGCTAAAGATCTGGTCCTGACAACCTCTAGGAGGCCTAAACCCACACTGATTTTCATCTAATTGGTCCTCAACTAATACTCGCACTTTCCTTTCAACAATACCTGAGAAGATTTTACCCACAGCGCTGATTAAAGAGATACCTCTGTAGTTGTTACAATCTTTTCTGTTTCCATGTTTAATCATTGGTGTGATTACTGCTTCTGTCCAGTCTGATGGAACCTGTCCCGACTCCCAGGCCATTTCAGTTATCCTGTGTAGCCATTTAAGGCCTGACATTCCACTGTATTTGATGAGTTCCGACTTAATTTCATGCACCCCAACTGCTTTATTGCATTGCAATCTATTGACCATTTTCGCCACTTCCTCAAATGTGATCCTATTTCCATCATCATTCCTATCCCATTCTACCTCGAAATCTGAAACATTACTGATCGCATTTTCACCTACATTGAGCAACTCTTCAAAATATTCCCTCCATCTGCCCAAGGCATCAACAGGATTCGCCAGCAGTTTTCCTGACCTGTCCAAAATGCTTGTCATTTCCTTCTTACCTCCCTTTCGAAGACTGCTAATTACACTCCAGAATGGTTTTCGAGCAGCTTGACCCATAGTCTCCAACCTGTTTCCAAAGCCTTCCCAAGATTTCTTCTTGGATGCTGCAGTTATCTGTTTGGCTTTGTTTCTTTCTTCAACGTAACTTACTCTGTCTACCTGAGTTCTAGTATGTAGCCATTTTTGATACGCCTTCTTTTTCCTTTTACAGGCTGCCTTGACTGTGTCATTCCACCAAGCTGTTTGCTTCATCCTACTTTTACACACTACTGTTCCAAGACATTCTTTAGCCACTTCTAGTACTATGTCCCTGTACCTTGTCCATTCCTTTTCCATTGACTGTAATTGACTACATTAAACTAACTGGTACCTTTCTGAGATCGCTGTTATGTACTTGTGCCTGATTACCTTATCCTGAAGTTTCTCCACTCTTATCCTTCTACATATGGACCTGACCTCCTGCACTTTCGGCCTCACAATCCCAATTTCACTGCAGATTAAATAATGATCAGTGTCATCAAAGAATCCCTTAATACACGTGTGTCCCTCACAGCCTTCCTGAATTCCTGATCTGTTATTATATAGTGAATGACACATCTGGTTCCCCTGCCTTCCCAAGTATACCGGTGAATGTTCTTACGTTTAAAAAGGAGTTTGTGATTACTAAGCCCATACTGGCACTGAAATCCAAGAGTTGTTTCCCGTTCCTGTTGGGCTTCATATCCTCTCCTAAGTTACCCATAACCTTTTCATAGGTTATGGGTAAATTTGGAGAGGAGATTTCAACACAATCTGTAGCAAATTCATGAGCTCATCAATTTCGATGTCCGATATTCTCTTATGGTGACGTAAATTGCATTCTAAAATCCGGAGGGTTTGATCAACAGGCACACTTGTATATTGACTTACATCTTCGAGCTAGAACATTATACACGCACGCATTAACTTCCTGCGCATTTGACCCGGTCATCGGATCATTTTCATAACACAATATTGTCAATCACATGGTAGAAGACGATTTCTCAATTTGCGGTAGCGCGGTTCCTTCCTGACATTCTCACAGCGTAACTGCCGGCACCACCTCAGTTTACCTGAGAGCCCGCGGCCCACTGAACGTTGGCTGGGGTGAGGGAGCACGCTTCTGACGTTTGAGCTAAGTACAGCAATCGACATGGCGTACACGTACCATTTATTTTACATTTTATGCGAGTCTTTTGCCCTTTTGGGCGTTCTGTATTAATGTTGGACCATGCCTCTTTAGCCAGTATGTAGTTTTAGTGTGTTCCGAAGAAGACGTGGTTCTCCGCCCCGATACCTAGGTCAACATCCGGTTTCTATTTGCAATGGAGGCGGATTCTTTATAATCATTAAAGTGCCCATTACTTGGAAAGACTTTCATGGAAGAGGAAATCTAGGGGGGCTGTAACAAACCCGATGGAAGAGAATAATCGTCTTGGACGCATAAAGATGCCACTGACTGTGTGTTATTCATACAGAGATCTATCTGAATGATAACTGAATGAATAACGTCTTGAAACGTGGCTACACTGAGTCACAGAGCCAGAGACTGAGCCAAAGAGTGTTATTCAGCCGCCTCCACTGGCAGTGCTTGTTCAGAAGTTGCTGTGGGCAGTAGTAGTAGTTCGGAGGTTGCCGTGGGCAGTGCTTGTTGAGACGATGTTGATAGCAATACTAGTTGTGAGCATGTCGTGTGCAGTAATTCTGATGGGCTAGACAGCCGATGCTGTTCGATTGGGGATGTTGTAATGATCAGAGCGTATTTTTCGTCAATATATATGAGGTAATAAAAAAAAATTTTTTTATTTCAAATTTCCTAAATAACAATGCTTCTTGGTCACAGGTTCAGTCAACAAAGCATCTGGCTTGTGTTCATGTATTAGAGTGTAATTCTGATTTCTATGTGCAATCATAGTATTTCTCGTTTTTTTTAATAACTTCATTGTACTCGTAAATGGCGTTTAAAGCATCTTGTCGTATTGAGGAAGAACCGTGCCAGATGTGTACGTTGAATCACACTTCCACACACAGAACAGTTACACTTGTGCTTTGTTGTTTCGTAGCTTTTATAGCTGCTGGGGACTTAATTAAGTAATTGTGTTAACGGAAATTTCCTTTCATTCTTTGTTGTTATTCTATGCAGTCAGATTGCGGAGTAATACTAGTCAGGGCCAACCGGTTACGAGACTTCGTAGCCGGACATACAGCTACTAAAAATATATGCATTCTATTTAATTAACCCCCATGCACATGGCGACCGCTGCTTCGGATCGTCCCTTGGAATTCTTTTGATAGTAAAAATAGTAGACAGTATGATTGTTGTAGTAATTTGTAGTTTAGTAATTGTAGTCTATATTGCATGTGTAGATTTGGTAATTGAACATTTCTAGTTGTCTTGTCATTCCTCTAATGGTATTTTTGCAGAATTTCATTTTTGATGTCTTGTATACGGGTTTGACAATTTTGTGCAATTATTAAGATTTTAATTGTTCGTTAGGCGTGTTTGTCGGGAAGCATTTCGTGTGAATCGTATTGTTGGTGATAAAGTGTTATATTGTGTGTAATTTTCGTATAGTGACGAGTTTTGTATGTTTTGTAAATGATTACGCGATCGATGAAACAGGCAAAAATGATGGATAGTGAGAATGACGAAATTGTTAACATGGCGAACTCGCCGACGCAGGAGAACAGTATGATGAATAACGAAGTAGAAAACAATTTAATAAGTCGGGAAAATAGTCCAGAACCAGTTCAAAATTTTTCACAGTCAAAAAAATATTCAGAATACGAGATTAACGACAGAAGATTCTGAAATAGTATCGAACACAGATAGCTTTACTGCTATGTCGAAGGAAGTTAGTTTTACGGGAAATGTTAGGGGCGAAAAGAATTTCGTACAAGTTAATATGGAGCAGTTGACGAGTGCAATATTAAATTTGGGATCACGGTTAGACTCACAAATTGGAACAATTAAAACAGAGGTGGAAACAATGGAAACACGGTTAGACTCAAGAATAGGGACATGTTTCAAAAACATGAAAGATGAATTAAAGAAAAAAATTAGAGAAGAAGTACAACCAATTTTGAATGCTCACAATAATAGATTAATTTCAATAGAATTTAGACAAAAGGAACAGGATGGAGAACAGGAAGGCAGAGATCGCATGCTGGTACAAAAATGTTCAGAGTTACATCTACAACGTGCACACGATAAGGAAGAAATATTTGAAAGAATCGAGGAATCAGTACCAATTGACAGAGTAAATAACCTAACGCAACAGTATGAACAGTTAACTACTAAATGTGTCAATACCGAAAACCGAGTCGCGACACTTACGGAAGACGTAAATAAACAGAAAGAACAGATAGGTGACTTATCGGAAAGAGTTGAGGAGATTTCAGATAATCTGACAAGTCTTAGTTTAAATGGGGACAGAGATTCAGATGATACAGCTCCATTGCCATTTGCAGAAACCGAAGAGTACCAGAACATAAATAAACATGATGAAAATCAGGGAAAATTTAATGAACGCGTTAAAAGGGAATTTGAGGCGTTACGAAAGCAAGTCAAACAAATTGAAAGCGAAATCGTAGGAAAAGACGGTAGAAGAAATTTGGAATCACCGATAGCAGCGGGTTTTGAAGATAATGATGTATTTCATTTACGAGATGCAACAAGAGAGCGCCAGCCGCGCGAACTTGACAATAATCGACATTGGGAATGGGACAGACGCGGTAGGTCTTTGTCGCCACGAGGCGAAAACTTTGACTATAAACACTTTTTAACTGTTCGGAAGTTTAAGATCTTTCACAATTCTAAGAATGACATACATCCATGTTCATGGTTAGATCAATTTATGTACGCACTTCCACCAAATTGGCCACTAAGTCACAAACTGGAAGTTTTGTGTGGATATTTAGAAAACGAACCGGCGACGCGCATGCGCGCACTTATTAGAGATTGTAATAATTTAAATGATTTTTATCATGCATTTCTATCGGCATATTGGTCCGAAAACACGCAAGACAGAGTCAAACATAGTCTTATTATGCAGCGTAATTTTAAACAGTCTGAGTTCCGCACGCCAGCAGAATACTTTGAAGACATGATTCGAAAGAATCAGTTCCTTTCCAAACCTTATAGCCCGACTGAATTAATTCGCATTTGTTTAAATAAGCTGCCACAGTCAATAAGACAAATTGCTTTAGCCGGAAGATGTAAAGACGACATTGAGACTTTTAAGAATTTGCTACAAGAACTTGAGTATGACAACGACGACGGGACTTCTTGTAATTTTTTCAGTAACGGTAATCACAATAGATTTTCAGAGAGAAGGGATAATGATCGGAACGGACGTTATATGGGTAATTTTGAGAGTGACAGACGAAACAGACAGGACAATAGATACCAGCCTTATGATAGTAACAGACGTTCTAACAGAAATTACACAGACAATTATAATAACGGAAATTCCTACGGGAACGATCAATCATATGGAAACAGTAATCGGTATCATCAAGACAGAAATTATTCATACAATAATAGGAATTCTTACTACAGAAATAACTAGGGTAGTAGATATAACAATAATTTCAGAAGTGGCAGTCGAAATTACACAAGAAGGAGTCATGCAGATAGACAGGAAAATAGAAATTTTAATAAGAGACACAACCATGAATTTAAATGTAACAGACAGGAGGGATCTAATTGGCATTCTCCACGTGACAGAAATTCAGAGAGACAAGTGCAAATCGTAGAAATTGATCCACGAAATGACGCAAATAATCAAAGACGTGACGCAAACAATCGACAATGACTTGTAGCTTCGGCTTCTGGCAGCAATATAGACAGTTCAAAAAATAATGACACTACGACTTTACACTACGTACGCCTGAAAGACATGAGAGACATTTTGCTAGACGAAAAGGAAATAATGTAGACGCAGTTTTACATCCTGTTATTGAAGTATGTGTGGGTAAGAATAAGTTCACTGCGGTTTTAGATTCTGGGAGCCCACTGAATGTTATTAGTGAATCAGTTTCTCGTATATGTGTAAGAACTATTGCTTGTCCTGTGTTACCTGTTTGTAAAACTACAATTCGAGGAGCTATTTCTGAAAAAAGTATGGAAGTCAAACAAAAGACCAACCTAAATTTCATTTGTCAAGGATACGAATTTTCTGCTAATTTTATTATTGTTCCATTACTCAGTACACAAATTATATTAGGTATGGAGTTTCTTAACACACATAAGGCAATTTTAAACTTTAAAGAAGGAAGTGTGAATTTGACTGTTGCCGGAATGCTGAAATGTTTGAAATTTTTCGAGTGTTTAACAAAATCTGAATCAGACACAAAATGTTTAAGGTTTCTTACTTCTGATGTTTTCGCTGAGCATTATGACGAAAATGTGTTCATTCATGACAACGACAATAGATACAGAGACGCGATGGATGATATAATTAATAGCAAAGAATTAATTAATGAAAAGGTTAAGAAAGCTGAATTGCCATATGACGTTGCAAGAGAAGAACTGCACCAAATTTTGACTTCACATGCTACAGTATTTAGTCATCACACAGGAACTAACAAGGCTTACAATATTTCTTTAAAGTAAAAGAACACACACCATTTCGAGGAAAAACGTACGCTATTCCTTTGGCTTACAGAGACAAGGTTAAGAGTGAACTTCAATACATGTTAGCTCAAGGCATTATTGAGCCAGCAGTCAGTCCTTATACCAGCCCATTACATGTCGTTCTTAAAAAGGATGGGTCAATTCGTTTGGTTCTGGATTCCAGACAGATAAATAGTATCATCATTCCTGAAACTGACCGTCCACAAAATTTTGATGAACTTCTTCAACATTTCCATGGAATTAAAGTTTTATCCACAATTGATATGTGCGCAAGTTTTTGGCAATTAGAACTCCACCCTGATTGTAGAAAATACACTGCCTTTTTAGCCTTTGTTACCAATTTCGGAAATTACCGTTTGGACTTAACTGTATCTTCAGCAGCATTCATTCGTAGTTCAAACGAAATTTTACCCGTTTATCTTCGTGACAATATTACTTCATATGTTGACGATATTCTTATTGCTAAACGTTCTTGGAGTGAGCACAACAAAATTTTGTATTCATTATTACGTATTTTTGCAAGGGTTGCCATTACAGTGAACTTGGAAAAATCTGAATTTGGTCGTTCTCAGGTGAAATTTCTTGGTCATATTATTTCTACAGAAGGTACTCTTCCTGATCCAGAGAAACTAGACGCTGCTCGTAATTATGCTGTTCCTACTACAAAACGTGATGATCTTAGTATCCTTGGTGTCTGTAATTTTCTTAGACGCTTTGTTAGATTGGACGATTTGGCCACACCTCGTTTATGTGAACTATCTGGAAAGAATTCTAATTGGTGTTGGGATGAGGAAGCTCAATCAGAATTTGAACAACTTCGTGATGCTTTAGTTGCTGCTCCACTTCTTTCACATCCAGATTTTTGTTTGGCGACGGACTCATCATACAAAGGCCTAGGTGCACACTTATTTCTAAATCAGAAAAGAATTGTTCTATTACGGAACTTGAAGCCTTGGCTGTTGTTTGGGCTTACACAAAATTTCGTACATTTTTGTATGGGAGACATACTAAGGTTACACCGATCATCGAGCTCTGGAATTTCTTATGTCAACAAAATTAAATCATGGAAGATTGTCACGATGGGCGCTGTATCTACAGGAATTTGACTTTAGTATTGTTTACACACAGGGTACTTCAAATATTATTGCTGATGCTTTATCACGTCCACCTATGGGTTTGAAACAAAGTGCTGAGGAGGACTGCAAGGAAAAAAATTATTGTTTGATTTATATTAAAGGTGTTGCGTTTGAAAATTTTATTTCTTCTTCGCTCGAGGACATCGCTAAGGAGCAAAATAAGGATCCAATCTGGAAGGACATTAAGGAGAAGTGGAGGAGAAAGGAAAGCGTAGCGATTAGACAGTTTTATTTAGTCCGCAATGATATTCTTTTTAAACGAAAATCGGTCGGCAACTCTGTTTGGTTAGTTTCCATTCCTGATGAGTGGGTTAATAAATTGATTTGGTATACTCATTTCAGTTATGCACACTTTGGTCCCAGAAAATGCTTTCATAAATTACGAGAAAATTGCTACTTCAGTAATATGGAAAAAAGTATTCGATCTGTTCTTGCTAAATGCAAATTATGTCAAAAGGCTAAGCCGCCAACTATTTCTCATAGAGCACCGTTCTTTCCTATCATTCCAGCGAAATTAAAGGAGATGGCTGCAGTCGATTTGTTTGGTCCAGTGGTTCGTTCTACTAATGGTTTTGCGTACATTCTGGGAGCAGTGGAATTCACATCCAAATATGTGTTTTTTACACCTTTACTCAAAGCAACAGCTCGTTCAGTATCTAATGCTTTCATCAAATATTTTCTTAAGGAAGTGGGTCATGTTGATAAAGTTATATCAGATAATGGATCAGTTTCGCTCTAAAATTTGGCTTCATACTCTACGGCGTCGTAAGATAAAACCAATTTTCATTTCACTTTTTCACCCTTAATCTAACGCTACAGAGAGATGGATGAAGGAAATCAATAAATTGTGTCGACTTTATTGTCATCAGAATCACAGAACGTGGGATCAGTATCTTCATATTTTTCAAAACATTCTGAATGAACTCCCTAATGATTCAACTTCTTTACCGCCTATATTGATATTAAAAAATAAAGCACCGACAAATCGCATTTCTGAAATCGTTCCTTTTCCGCCTACACGGAAACTGCGGCATTCTGAAGTTGTGAAAATGGCTCTGCAAAATATTGCATCTGCGGCTGCTAGAAGAGAGAAATCAGCTAAACGTCCTGGTCGTTTAAAAACCTTGTCAGTTTGTCAAAAGGTGTTAGTTAAGTCTCATCGTTTGCCTCACAAAGGAAAAAGCTTGTGTCGCAAATTTTTTCTGCTTTATAACGGTCCATATAAAGTTCGCAAAATTATTCATGATAACACTATCGAAGTAGAAACTCTTAATTCTCGGCGCTCTAAGGGAATACATCATACATCGAACGTAAAAATTTTTGTGGAATGACGTACTTTTGAGAAATTAACAGTTATACGTAAACATGCAAAGAATATAAGGATACCGCACCGTGTTCTGGCGGCGGCACATATTGAAAGCAACAGTCAAGTCTGCGGGCCGCACAAGGCAGTCGTTGACCGCAAACAATTACTCCCTACGTCACGCGTACCTGCAGCTGATCGAGCGCTCAGTGCGAATGCACTGACAGCCGTAAACAAATGCACATTCTAATTTCTATTAAGAAATCCAGTATAAAGCTATAGTGACTTGATAAATTGTGTTATTAACGTTCAGTTTTATTCAGGATACAGTTGTATAAAATATTTAAGAACTTCAGCTAAATTCTGTTTGTGTCCGACGTTAAGAGGACTTGCTATCAAGAGATTTTTAGGAAGAATATAATTTCGAAGAAGAAACTAATAAACTAAAAAGGTAACTATTAATTGAGTTTATTTTTCAGGTAACATATTTCCACTTAGGTACGTACTTTAGACGTAATTTGCTGCTCGCGATTACGTGAATTATACTTTGTGCTAAATTTTATGTTCTATGAATTTACTTGTGAAGCGACGTGCTTGCGTACATTTGCTGATTTTGACAATGTTTTATTAATGAACAGGGTTGTTACTTGTGTATATTATGCATCGCTTGGCTGCTATGCTTTTTCACTGATGTCACATTTTTTTTTTTACTATGTGCCTGCTGTGCTTATTAATTTAAATTATAATTGTAACCTGATTAGTTGTGCTGATATGGTTATGTATGAAGGTTATACTTTGTGATGTGTCTGCTTGCGCCTTCATGTTTACTTATTAAGATTACATATGGACATTTATTTGCTTATGCTGATATGATGCTAATGACCTGTTTTTATGTAAGATATATATTTGCTGCTTTGCGTATGGATTGCATATTTACACATTTCTGTTTTGTTGTCATAACTACTCTTTATTTGGTATATAGAAATGCTAATATACTGTGTACGAACATGGAGTTTAGGTCACACTATGGGATTAATTATAGATTGTTCGCTTGGCAGAGCCTCGTTATAGGGATTGTGCTGCATCCACTTGTTGACATTCTGTTCTCTGCTGGTATATTTACTCGTTATTGCATGTTTTGCTTACGCTCAGTGCTTTATATTTTAAGATAAGAAAATAAACTGCTATAATTCTACGAACGACATTGGTACAAGAAACTTCATTGAAGTCACATGAGCTGGAGGTTTTATAGAAGCTGTATACATATGTGCTAATAGAAAGGAAGCTAACGACATGACATACCAACACTAGGTTTAGACCATTGACAGTTATTACACTGCATTCTTCGTGAGCAATTGAAATAGCAAGTGACACTTGGCACAAGAAATACTCGACATGTTTGCTTCTGTTTTGCCATGATTCTTGAAGTGGTGTACACACCGTGAAATATTACGATCATTCACACTCCGTACTCGTACCTACTTACTGAAAGTTATTCAAACTAAAGGTTGTTAGAGGTCATGTATGCATTTCTTTTATTTAATGATGGACAAGGTAACCAAAATGTATTTTATAATTCATGATGAGTAGAAGATTTGGGTCAGATGGATTACACAGAGGTTGTGTGTCGACATTGGGTCTTCAGATTGTATGGGATGATGAACTGAAGTTTGCACTAGGATTTTATCTGTACTTGTTCGAGGAGACTGACTAGAGGAAAGGGTTGTTATGGAAGTGAAATGATATTGGTGATAAGGTTTATATGTATCGACGTATTGAAGAGGTATTATTGAGGTATTGAGATTGTGTGAAGTTGGTGATTTTTGGAGTTTAGGTGGACAAGAGGTAAGGTAAATGATATTGATGATAAGGTTTATATGTATCGACGTAAGAGGTATTATTGAAGTATTAAGATTATGTGATGCTGATGATTATTGGAGTTTTGGTGGATAAGAGGTAAAGTAAGTGAGGAGCATATTTTTTTTGTTGGTCTATATGGAACAAGGAGGATGAAGATGGCAGACTAGAACACTCAAGTGGAAGGAAGATTGTCTACACACACACATTGTTAAATCAATAAGCAGTATATACTTTTTTTTGGAGAGGGGAGTATTTGCATATCTTGGCACTCTGACAGTTGTTCAGCAACCGTACATTTTGATTTGGCTTGGCAAACATTGGTCTTGACAGGATGACTATGACACTGACTAACTATTATTGACTGTTATACACTGTTGCGACTACTACTAGATACACATGTTGAACATCAAATTTTGACAGAATTGCATTTACACAGTTAACACCATTCAATTACACAGTAGTACTTAATATGTGGATGAAAGATGAGTGACTGTGTTTTGCGTGTTTTGCTTTCCTAATCCCAAATAATTAGTACCGATCTATCTCCTAAATATTATTTTACTTGTTTGTTGTGGCCTGCACTGACACGAATAAATATTATAGGTTTACTGATATTTGTGTATTTGTAATAGTTAATATGACAATTATCTGATATCATTTGTGTGTTTATTATAATTTGTATGTTTAGTGTAAAAGCTTTGATGATAATTTTGTAAAAGTAATTGTGTGTGCATTTAAACTGTTGTTCGTGCTTACATGTATTAACATTGTTGGGTGCCACTTGGAAATGTTTAATTTCTGCTGATGAACTCTGATGAACTGTCTAATTAGTGATAGTGAATATCATGGACTGTTACTTCCACTTGTTCAACATTGATGGATTCCACTTGGAAATGTTTAAGTTCTGCTGATAAACTCTGATGAACTGTCTGATTAGTAATAGTAAATATTATGGACTGTTACGTGCACTTGTTCAACATGGATGGGTGCCACTTGGAAATGTTTAATTACTGCTGATGAACTGTGATGAACTGCTTAATTAGTGATAGTGAATATTATGGACTGTTACCTGCACTTGCTTGCTTTCATCCTCACTCTGGGAAACTACGATCACAACCACAGGTGGAAACACAAGCGGCCAAAGACACTGCTAACTAGGACATAACCACCTATGGTAAACTAACATACGGAAACAGCGACAAACGCCGGTAAGCCCCTGCATATCAGCAACACTGACTGGCAACTACCAGCTGCTATTAGAGCCAACCAACAGGCCACAGCAGGGACACCGACGAGCTCGCCCACAGACGCACGAACAATCTGCCAACACTCCCTCACACTGTGTCTCCGGTATATGACCTATCGGACACGAGACCGATAACAAACCTAACTGTTGCAGGTTGCAGGACGCTGAACGAGGACTCTGTACCAGCACCCAGCGCCAGCCGCCGAGCAGCACAAACCCACAACGTCAAGGTATCGACATGCATGATACCCACTACTAACAAAGCCTATCCTTACACAACCTATCGCAGGCAGCAAGACAACCGCTACTGCTCTTGCCGCCCGACATAACTTTCGCAGAGGTTTTTTTCCCTTGGCTCTCGCTTTGGCACTTTTTTTCCTCTGCCCTTCAAACCGCTACCCTTCGTCAGATTTCGACCAATCTATCTCCAGATGAGCGCGTATTAATGGTTAATCCTAACCAGACGTACGCAGACATCGCAGTACCCACATCCTGCAACACCTCACTTTAGTGAATACTAACCCTTATGCAGAGATGGCAGTAGACCTTTTGTGTTGGCCATCATGCCGGTGTGGGCGTGGAGGGGCTCCACCTCTATTTAAAAAAAAAAGTTGCTTAACATTGCTGGGTGCCACTGATGGAACTGCTTCTACTGAGATGATGTTACTTGTTGCTGTCTGCACCTGTCAACATTACTAGGTGCCACTGATGGAACTGCTTCAACTGAAATAATGTCACTTGTTGGGGTCTGCAGCTGTTCAACATTACTGGGTGCCACTGATGGAACTGCTTCTACTGAAATCATGTCACTTGTTGCTGTCTGCACCTGTTCAACATTACTGGGTGCCATTGATGGAACTGCTGCTACTGAAATGATGTCACTTGTTGCTGTCTACACCTGTCAAAATTGCTGGGTGCCACTGATGGAACTGCTTCTACTGAGATAATGTTACTTGTTGCTGTCTGCACCTGTTCAACATTGCTGGGTGCCACTGATGGAACTGCTGCTACTGAGATAATGTCGGTTGTTGGTGTCTGCGCCTGCTCGCCATTGCTGGGTGCCACTGTTGGAGCTGTTTAAATATTACTGATGAAATGTTATGAGACTGCCATTTGCACCTGTTGACCATTGCTGGGTGCTACTGTTGGAACTGTCAACTACTCTGAGGAGTGTTACCTTTTTATTGAACTATTGACGAGATTGTATGTAAATATTTGTATAAACTGATTTTTTGTGTATTTACTGTTTATGAAATGTTATGAGACACTTACCTACACCTATTTGTCATTGCTGGTGCCATTGACTGAATGATACTTGTGTAAACTATTATAGAAAATCACATGTGTGCAAGCATTTGTATTCCTTACTGTATTTTATATATTAGATTATTGAAGGGTCAGTGCAAAGCCAAAATTTAGTTAGTTATGTGATATTTACTTATTAATATTAATCTTTTATTTTTGTCTGTATTTTTTTGGACGAATTTGGTGGTATTTTCACCACCAATGCTGGCAAAAATACCATCAAATTCTAGGCCGTGGAGGAGGGGCATATGAAAGGTGTCTACACTGAGTCACAGCGCCAGAGACTGAGCCAAAGAGTGTTATTCAGCCGCCTCCACTGGCACTGCTTGTTCAGAAGTTGCTGTGGGCAGTAGTAGTAGTTCGGAGGTTGCCGTGGGCAGTGCTTGTTGAGACGATGTTGATAGCAGTACTAGTTGTGAGCATGTCGTGTGCCGTTGTTATGATGGGCTAGACAACCGGTGCTGTTCGATTGGGGATGTTGTAATGATCAGAGGGTATTTTTCGTCAATATATATGAGGTAATAAAAAAAATATTTTTATTTCAAAATTCCTAAATAACAATGCTTCTTGGTCACAGGTTCAGTCAACAAAGCATCTGGCTTGTGTTCACGTATTAGAGTGTAATTCTGATTTCTACGTGCAATCATAGTATTTCTGGTTTTTCTTAATTACTTCATTGTAAATGGCGTTTAAAGCATCTTGTCGTATTGAGGAAGAACCGTGCCTGATGTGTACGTTGAATCACACTTCCACACACAGAACAGTTACACTTGTGCTTTGTTGTTTCGTAGTTTTTATAGTTGCTGGGGACTTAATTAATTAATTGTGTTAACGGAAATTTCCTTTCATTCTTTGTTGTTATTCTATGCAGTCAGATTGCGGAGTAATACTAGTCAGGGCCAACCGGTTACGAGACTTCGTAGCCGGACGTACAGCTACTAAAAATATTTGCATTCTATTTAATTAAGCCCCCACGCAGTCTTCCTACGTAATAGTATTGAACGCGAAGTGACTAGGTAGAGAAGCTTCGTTAGAGAGACATGCGGAAGTGAGCGTGCTAAAACAGGGGTGGCGCTGCGCTTGGCCTTGTGCCTCCAGTTGAAGATGAAACACATTTGCGAATATAGGCCCTCCATTATGCGTCTGCTGCGCGCTCCGTAATTGGACGTGTCCGGGCTCTTTGCATGTAAATCGGCGCTGGCCGGCCCGTGGCGTGGCCCCGGGCTCACACGCGGCGCGCATTAGCTGCCACGCAATCACAGCCGCTCCCCACCACCACCACCACAGCACACGCTGTCACCTCGCCGGTTTGTTACCTCGCTGCCAGCCGCGGCACGCTCTCCAGGTGACACAACTAGCTTTAAACGTCTGCTCTGTTAAATGTGCTGCTCCCGAAAATAACTGTCACCCATAATTCCTACGACTCTGACCGATACTGCACCGACGCCTTCTTGCATTATTATCCTCGCATTTGCGTGTCTCGTCTGAGCTTAAGCTTGCTAATGGCCTTCATCACTGAGTTGTCATGAATTTATATTTATTTTATGGTTCATTTCCTACTTACTGTAGCTAGAAGGCGAGTAAATTTTTCTGATCTTCTTTATCTTAAAAAAAACATATCTTGAATATTATAATTTCATTACATGATTTATTAGAAAAATCTGAGAATATAAACATCCCACATACATAGTCTTTATTGACTATGAGAAAGCTTCTGTAAAGTTAACGGAGTTAAATTATGGGAGATATTAGAAAACAATGGTATACACCAGCACGTAATAAGTGTAATTCAAAGTACGTATATACACAACAAAAATGAAGTACAGAAATTAAGTCCGTTTATGGACATCTCTCAAGGAGTGAGACAAGGTTGTCCTTTATCATCCATATTAATAAAAGATACACAGACGACGTCATGAAGACATGGCAGAATGAAGTAGTGCTCCATTATAAGACTGAGAATCCTAAGACCTCTAGTCGGTTAAAAATTCGTAGAGCGAATAAAAAATAGAGAAATAAGGAATGAACAGGATGTCAAAAGCAAGTTTCAGGAAATAGACCCGTAGTGAAAAAATGGTATGGACACTTTCAAAGGATGTTGTCAGGCAATCGAATATATAAATTAATACAGACATTTAAAATTCGAGGAGAAAGCAATGTTGGGCGTCCAAAGAAGAGATGGAAAGATCAGCAGCATTATACTTGGAAATTCGAACAGACAAGGATGTCTAAACCAAAAGTGGATGTGATGTTTATGTGAATTTTCATGCTTTTTGAAAACGTGGTTTTTCGAAGTGCTCGTATACTGTTTGTAACTAGATGGGAATGAAAAGTGCTCAGTAAAGAGAACAGGCAAGAATATTCTGTTGCATTAACGGGGGACATTGACGAAAAACACACACTAGTTCAAAATGCACCAAACCCAAAGTTTTGGAGATACGGCAACGACATTTTGTTCGACGCTTTACATGAAAGTAACACATATAAAATCGTTTGATTATATATATTCAACTTTTTTTGAATGAAATTTGAAGATTTACTTTCAAAAAATAATGTATGTTTTTTTCCCTCAGGAAGTATTCAAGAGATTTCTACAAAAAATTTCTGTTTCATTCCTTTATATCTTGTAAACTTCTCTCATGAGGTTTTTGGAATAGTTCAAATAGGAGAATTTTCATAATTGTTTATTTACAATTCCATAAGTAGAATTTTATATTCAAGCAAAACTTCAAGTTCTTTGCCCCATATCTCAGCTTGCAATCAGAATTTCAAAATTTGGTCTTGAGACAACGTTTATTAGGTTTACAGAAGCATACGTACAAAATTTCATAATTCTAGCATTCATAAAATCTGAGGAAAAGGTACATAAACTTAAAAAAAAAACAGTCTTTTCAGGAAACGCAATTTAAAGTTAAACCTAACTTTTTTCCTTATGTCACTTCATCAGAAGGCACCACATTTGTACTCTGGGTCTTCTTTCCCTTCAAGACTTCTCTTCTGGTTCCTTGTTGCCTGTCTGCTCTCCTATACCAGGTCTTCAACTGACTTTTCAGCAGCTGAGATGCGCTGTAAATCAATTTTTCTCAGGATGTCTTGAGTAAAATATCCTATCTTGAAGCCCATTCTTTCTAATACCTTCATCCTCTCGATGTTCCCACCATTAAATACAACAACTGCATCATAAATTGCAATTCTGACAACTGTAGCAGATGCAAATCTGATTTAGGGCATAATTTCCATATGAGTGAATTTAGAGACTCATTTGGATTTTGGGTTTTGTCATCAACACACTTTTCGAGAAGTGCAGGATACCACAGATGATCCATAAAACCAAAGAGTATGTATTATGGCCTCCTAGATGTATCCCACACACGTTTGGTTGAAAGTAATACACAGAATCGTTGTTCACTGAGCTGGTATTGAAGTGCCGTTTAAGGCGTGGGCGTAGCAGGGACGCCACGTCACACTTTCAATCAATTTTCAAGCACTTTGGATGCGATTCTAACATTGAAACTTTGGAAACTTATTGTATATGAGATGTACTAACAAATAAAAGATAAATCGAAAATAGACATTATTGACCAATTTCATCAAAGTCCCCCCTTAAGCTCAGTAGTTATTCAGGAAGCACAATTTTTCACCAAGTGTTACTAGTTGATTTTGTATCCAGTACACAGACAATAAATTGTACAATTAACGACAGAACAGTAGCTTTCGAAATGCGATGTTACAAAAGGATACTGAAGATTAGACGAGTAATTCGGTATCTAATTATGGTATGCTGTGTCGAATAGGGGAAGAAAGAGCTTTGTTGCGCAGCTTGATTAAAAAAAATGCAGGTTGCTAGTACACATCCTAAGACATCAAGGAATATTTAATTTGGCGAAAGAGTCACAGGATAAACTTGTAGAGGAAGGCTAGAGCTTAAACCAGTAAGTATGTTCGCGTGCATATAGATAACACAAGCTATTCCGAATGAAAAGGCTTGCAAAGGGCAGAGCAATAATGGAGAGCTGCATCAAACTAATCTTTCAACTGGAGGGTATAACTTTAATACAAAATTCGGAGATATTGTTTATTTGCAGGAACTGCAGGATCCTCTGCTAAACGCAACTCAGATTTAACTTATATTGTATGATCTCTAGACATATATTTCTACGTATTATAAACATGCTGTTTTCTTTTGTCAAAAATATTGCTTTGGTTAGTTCTAGTTTTTCACTCAATTCTTTAATTCAAAGTTTTAGATTCAAAGTGAGTTGAGACTTGAATCACGATTTTTGCTATTTGTTTGGCCACTGGTTTACAGTAAGCTTCTTTTTAACAACATACAACTGGAAGCCTTTTAAAACGTGATTATCAATTCCCATCATAATAAGCACAGAAAACTGTCATTCGTAAGAACTCAAAAATTGAAGCCAGCTCTTCGTCTATCTAGGACTAATAGGTGAATGATTCGCTGCCTTCCATTGATTTGTTCTGACTTATAGGTACATAATAAACTTAGTTATCGAAGTTACCGATGTATTACTCTTTTTAGTCAATACATTTTATCAAAATCTTTCCGATTGTATAGATTCAATACGTCTCGTCTGTATATAGAAGGAATCCAGGATTAAGGCAAATTCTTTACTATCGACGACCAGACTTTCATGTGAGAAAGATATAATTTGTATCATTTTGAAGACATTCCTGTTGTACTAAAATAATTTGATTTATTGAAATTGATATTCTACTTTACTCAGTCAGTTTCATTTTACAAATTACAGGAGTATTCTGTTTATAGTCTAATTAATTAAGTACACTCTCCCTCCGCATCCAGTTGACTTCCACAATCATTTAAAAGTTATCCTTTCCAAAAATTTTAGAGAACGCTGAAAAAGATGAAATTTTGCTGAAGTATAGCCGTATTTGTTAATTTTCCTTCTATGGCCGTGGATTTAATTCTCTTTCTTTGGAATGCTACAGGGATGAATGACAACCTATACATATAATCAAAGGTCTTGTTAGATAAGCGTGCCCTGGAAGTCCTCAGATGTCACATCACATTCTTGTTAATACACAGGTGATTAAAATTCTTTGCATGTAAAACAATATCTCAGTTTACAGTAGAACTCAGTGGCTCTCTGATGCAGCACTTTGTTTATGAAAGAAATGTAAGAAAAGTCTACAAGAGTATTATGCTCCTCTGACGATGATGCGAAAAGTGCATGTTTTGTTGCTGTCAAACTCTGTGAGCTGCTCACATGATTATGACATGCGACGCAGATCATTCACCCAAGAGAGCGACGCCAGTTCAATGTGGGTCGAATGGCACTAGTTAAGATATAGACGATTGCATTGGGAGTGTGGACAAAAGTATTGATAAAATTAAGGTATGGGATAGAATATCAAGGGTCCAAGAAAGACTTGAGTATTGCAGGTTAAATAATGAAACAGTTATATCTGATGAAGCGTCAGACATCATTATGCAAAGTTATACAGTCAGTGTTAGTTTTATATGAGAATGGATGGTGCTTACGAACAAAGCAGAAAACGATAATCTACAACTAAAAGCGAATAACTGTCGGTTTCTTCATTCATTTAATCGTTTCCCCACAAAATGCACAGTGGTAGGAGTGACTTGCCCAGTGCTTTCAGCCATCTGGAAGAAAAGACAGAGCACATTACGGACTTACCCCAGAAACCATCTTTAGCAAAGAAGGCAGATCACAGAACATTTATAACACAAAACTATCGGCACTTATCTTCGAAAAAAGATTAAGGAAAGGCAAACATACGTTTCTAGCATTTGTAGACGTAGAGAAAGCTTTTGACAATGTTGATTGGAATACTCTCTTTCAAATTCTGAAGGTGGCAGGGGTAAAATACAGGGAGCGAAAGGCTATTTACAATTTGTACAGAAAGCAGATGACTGTTATAAGAGTCGAGGGATATGAAAGGGAAGCAGTGGTTGGGAAGGGAGAGAGTCAGGGTTGTAGCCTATCTCCAATGTATTCAATCTGTATATTGAGCAAGCAATAAAGGAAACAAAAGAAAAGTTCGGAGTAGGTATTAAAATCCATGGAGAAGAAATAAAAACGTTGAGGTTTGCCGATGACATTGTAATTCTGTCAGGGACAGCAAAGGACTTGGAAGAGCGGTTGAACGGAATGGACAGTGTCTTGAAAGGAGGGTATAAGATGAACATCAACATAAGCAAAACGAGGATAATGGAATGTAGTCGAATTAAATCGGGTGATGCTGAGGGAATTTGATTAGGAAATGAGACACTTAAAGTAGTAAAGGAGATTTGCTATTTGGGGAGCAAAATAACTGATCATGGTCGAAGTTGAGAGGATATAAAATGTAGACCGGCAATGTCAAGGAAAGCGTTTTTGAAGAAGAAAAATTTGTTAACATGGAGTATAGATTTAAATGTCAGGAAGTCGTTTCTGAAAGTATTTGCATGGAGTGTAGCCATGTATGGAAGTGAAACATGGACGATAAATAGCTTCGACAAGAAGAGAATATAAGCTTTCGAAATGTGGTGCTACAGAAGAATGCTGAGGATTAGATGGGTAGATCACATAACTAAAGAGGAGGTATTGAATAGAATTGGGGAGAAGAGGAGCTTGTGGCACAACTTGACTAGAAGAAGGGATCGGTTGGTAGGACATGTTCTGAGACATCGAGGGATCACCAATTTAGTATTGGAGGACAGCGTGGAAGGTAAAAATCGTAGAGGGAGACCAAGAGATGAATACAGTAAGCAGATTAAGAAGGATGTAGGCTGCAGTAGGTACTGGGAGATGAAGAAGCTGGCACAGGATAGAGTAGCATGGAGAGCTGCATCAAACCAGTCGCCGGACTGAAGACCACAACAACAACAACAACAACAACAACATGGGCATTAGTGTCCCAGTATAGTTATTGCATGTTAATAAGTCTCTTACTAACATTTCACGTTGCATCATACAATACTAAAACTATTGTTCAAATAAAGGTAACTATCGACATTTACATCGTCATAAACATTGTTAGACAGTTCTTACTCGACAGAACAAACAATCTAAAGTGGTAAAATTATTTGACTATGTTACAGCTACCATTTAAATATGCATTGGATTTATGTAGTAAGAATATAAATTCTTCACCAAGTAAACTAACTATATAGCATTGTACTACACATGAGAACTGTGGCTGGATTACATTACGACTGAAATTTTCCGATTAAAGTGAATGTGAAATATATGGACAGTACTACAACTAATATCTGTAACACAGTGGTAGTGTTCTGTGGTGTGCTTCTGCACCGAACTGGACTATTGTTTTGATCACAGTATCAGCATTGTGCTATTAGGCACTGTAACAGCTTTGAAAATAAATAAACTATGTGTTATTTTATTTGCAAAAAATTTTAGTGGAAATATTATCTGGGAAAGCTTTATATGCTCATTACAAAAATGTGTGGCTCATGTAGGTTTTGATAGGTCACGCACAGCCAATCAGCTTAACTGTAAATAGTTTCATTATTGCAGGCACAGAAGAACAACTATTAATATATCAGTAGTGTACCAGTTACTAGATTAAGTCGATAAAGTGAATGTAAGAACTTAGAATCCATCTATCGTTGCCTTGAAGGAGCCCAGTGTCATGGAAAGAGATGGCGTCATTCCCATTTGAGTGCAAACTCAAAAACTATAAAACCATTCCAAAACTGAAGGCAAAAGGTATATTTCTGGCGAAATATGTTGAAGTAACTGAGCAAGTGGAAGTAGTTGTTGGATGGCAAGGGAGGGACTTGGAATTAAGGTTATTAATAGTTTAAGACATTAATGGTGATTTTAGATTGTACGTAGATTATTTAAAGAGGAACAAAGTGTGATTAGGTCTGATTGATGGAAGTGTGAAGCTATAGGTGAGTTTCAAAATATAGTGTTTTAGTTTGAAGAAAACCAGAAGAGGAAAATGGACTCATCGTGTATGCAAACTGCAGTAGGAGGCATTTCAGTTTTATCTTAAGATATAGGTAGTTTATTGGTTCATGAAGAAATCAATTTTTTGAGTTTAAGAAATCAATTAGGAAGTCAGCAATATTATTCAAGAAGAAGCGTCAGCAGCCTGTAAGTGGGAAGATAGGGAAGTAAAAAGGGAAGGAGTAGAAACTGAGTGATGTGTGACTCAGCAAAGTCTCAAAACTCCAAGACATGAATCGTCTTTTGAGACCCAATTACAACTTCTGCTGGAGAAGTACTAAAGATGGAAGTTGGAATCTGGAAATATATACGAAGAATGTGAATTTTGGAGTTCAAATATTCGGAAATGGAAATGGAACTTCTAAGGTGATGAAAGAGGAATAGAAGAAGGGTAATGTTGATATTGAACACTTGGTTAAGCAAGGCTGTAAGATGAGTCCATGAAATATTAGTCCCACCATTGACAGTATGATCATAGATCACAAAGCAGTTACTGCATCGATGATTTCAGCTGTAAATGGAAATATTCAAAAAGGTAGGAAGATTTTTCTGTTTAGCAAAAGTGACAAAAAGCAGATAACAGAGTACCTGATGGCTCAGCAGAAAAGTTTTGTCTCAAGTACAGATAGTGTTGAGGATCAGTGGACAAAGTTCAAAACCATCGTACAATATGCGTTAGATGAGTATGTGCCAAGCAAGAGCGTAAGAGATGGAAAAGAGACACCGTGGTACAACAACCGAGTTAGAAAACTGCTGCGGAAGCAAAGGGAACTTCACAGCAAACATAAACATAGCCAAAGCCTTGCAGACAAACAAATGTAGTGTGAGGAGGGCTATGCGAGAGGCGTTCAATGAATTCGAAAGTAACGCTCTATGTACTAACTTGGCAGATAATGCTGAGAAATTTTGGTCTTATGTCAAAGCGGTATGTGGATCAAAACAAAATGTCCAGACACTCTGTGACCAAAATGGTACTGAAACAGAGGATGAAAGACTAAAGACTAAATGTCTGTTTCCAAAGCTGTTTCACAGAGGAAGACTGCACTGTAGTTCCTTCTCTAGATTGTCGCACAGATGACAAAATGGTAGATATCGAAATAGACGACAGAGGGATAGAGAAACAATTAAAATCGCTCAAAAGAGGAAAGGCCACTGGACCTGATGGGATACCAGTTCGATTTTACACACAGTACGCGAAGGAACTTGCCCCCCTTCTAGCAGCGGTGTACTGTAGGTCTCTAGCAGAGCGTAGCGTTCCAAAGGATTGGAAAAGGGCACAGGTCATCCCCGGTTTCAAGAAGGGACGTCGAACAGATGTGCAGAACTATAGACCTATATCTCTAACGTCGATCAGTTGTAGAATTTCGGAACGCGTATTGTGTTCGAGTATAATGGCTTTTCTGGAGACTAGAAATCTACTCTGTAGGAATCAGCATGGGTTTCGAAAAAGACGGTCGTGTGAAACCCAGCTCGCGCTATTCGTCCACGAAGCTCAGAGGGCCATAGACACGGGTTCATAGGTAGATACCGTGTTTCTTGACTTCCGCAAGGCGTTCGATACAGTTCCCCACAGTCGTTAAATGAACAAAGTAAGAGCTATGGACTATCAGACCAATTGTGTGATTGGATTCAAGAGTTCCTAGATAACAGAACGCAGCATGTCATTCTCAATGGAGAGAAGTCTTCCGAAGTAAGGTGTGCCGCAGGGGAGTGTCATAGGACCGTTGCTATTCACAATACACATAAATGACCTTGTGGATGACACCAGAAGTTCACTGAGGCTTTTTGCAGATGATTCTGTGGTGTATCGAGAGGTTGTAACAATGGAAAATTGTATTGAAGTGCAGGGGGATCTGCAGCGAATCACGCATGGTGCAGGGAATGGCAATTTAATCTCAATTAGACAAGTGTAATGTGCTGCGAATACACAGAAAGAAAGATCCCATATCATTAAGCTACAATATAGAAGATAAGCAACTGGAAGCAGTTAATTCCATAAATTATCTGGGAGTACCCATTAGGAGTGATTTAAAATGGAATGATCATATAAAGTTGATCGTCGGTAAAGCAGATGCCAGACTGAGATTCATTGGAAGAATCCTAAGGAAATGCAATCCGAAAACAAAGGAAGTAGGTTACAGTACACTTGTTCCCCTACTGCTTGAATACTGCTCAGCAGCGTGGGATCCGTACCAGATAGGGTTGATAGAAGAGATAGAGAAGATCCAACGGAGAGCAGCGCGCTTCGTTACAGGATCATTTAGTAATCGTGAGAGCTTTATGGAGATGATAGATAAACTCCAGTAGAAGACTCTGCAGGAGAGACGCTCAGTAGCTCGGTACGGGCTTTTGTTAAAGTTTCGAGAACATACCTTTACCGAAGAGTCAAGCAGTATATTGCTCCCTCCTACGTATATCTCGCGAAGAGACCATGAGGATTAAATCAGAGAGATTAGAGCCCACACAGAAGCATACCGACAATCCTTCTTTCCACGAACAATACGAGACTGGAATAGAAGGGAGAACCGATAGAGGTACTCAAGGTACCCTCCGCCACACACCGTCAGGTGGCTTGCGGAGTATGGATGTAGTTGTAGATGTAGATAGGAGCTATAAAGGAAAGATCAAGAAAGAATTTATAATTTTATACATAGGAATAACCAATGGGAAGTGCCAATGCATGGGCATTTCGTTTTCTGAGGGATATGAATGCCAATTAGGCACTTATCCGATCATAGCTATGAACGTGAAGAAAGTTTGCATCAAATCAGTTGTAAACATGGTGTGTATGGTTTCGATCATTTCGTGCAAAGCTATCACCAAGTGTGAGCAGTTACTTACAGTGCATTACTAGATCTTCAGAAAAACAAGATAAAGTGTGCAACTTTGAATAAAGTCGTCTCATTGAATAAACATCCTTTTTGATGTTAGAATCTCAGGGTCATGTTACTGTGTGATAGTAGTAGCAAAACTAAGTTCTAATGTGTTTATTTGTATGAATTACTTGCATCAAAAGGATAATGGCATTGCTTAGCTGAAAACTAATAATAACACCATTAAATTAAAATTTGACCCAAGAGGGAAGAGATGTGCACCAGTTATGTGTTTACATCTAATAGAACCAGAAGCTACCAATAAAAGTCTCGAAGGTATAAGTATCATCCGTGCAAAACTTCAAAGGATGGGAATGGTCTGTACAAATATCATGACATATTTTTAAGTAATCCAGGTGAAATAAATATTTTTATGGTGCTTTTGCAGTGTTTCGGGATATTTGTAAACATCCCAACACCCAACTGCAGATCCATTGGTAAGAGATGCTCGTGAATAAATTGAATAAGGATAAATGTAGTGGGAAAGGGAAGCTACATGTTTTTCTCTCTTGTATGCAGGAAATGTGGAGCAGTGGTGGAGCTGGCGAGAAGAGGACCATAAATATGGTATTACATCCACTGATCGTCTGAGAGTCATTTGTGCCATAGGACAGCAAGTGCCTCAATCCGAGAGCCATGGAGTAAACAACGCACCAACCAAGGCAGAATAAGCAATTGAACACCAGTAGTTGTTTACCGTTTGGTTTTTTCTCTCAGGTCCTGCAGTATGCACGTACAGACGTTTTGAATGTACTCAAGAAAGTGGTATTACTGCAGAAATTGTTAGTTGTGTTGTTAGAAGTAATAGTGAAAATGTTGGCAAAATATACCCTTGATTGTGAGATGTGTGGCTATTTATTTAGTAGCGCAGTAGAGAGCACTTCCAGTAGCATTCCAGGAATCTTCACCGCAGTTTGATCGACAGGGAGGTGGCACAGAATTATGTGGACCACCAAAAATCTACTCTGAGAAGAGAGTATAAAGGTAATACTACTTTCATCTGGCGGTGTATTAGGGTCGGCAAAATACTCCCCTGTTGTATCGGCCAAGGACGCAAATTCTGGCTAGTGCTGGTATAAGACCCACCACAAATCTTACAAAATTAGCAACAGCAAGAAAAGAAGGAAAAATACACCCCATATGGCGACCCTGCCAGGATTCTGAAACAGTAAGTCTATCATATACCTTAATCCATAGTTATTTAAACAACTTTCTCCCTAATGCTTGATCTAATGCTCTTATAAACACTGATACTGGTATGTTTAACCCAAATGTCCAAACTTTAAGCTGTTATGACTTTCTGTCATATAGGAATGCAGTATAAGGTCTAGATTCTTTACCTAATTTCACCTGCCAGTACCTGCTGTGAGATCCACGGAACTGAAATAATTTGCTTTTGCAAAACGAGCAAGTAGTTCCTCTATGCATTTGGGACGATCTCTCTCCAGTTCAATGTAACGATTCAACGTTCTTGCGTCTAGTACTAGGTGCACAGTCCCAGTTGCCTTTCTGACAACTAATAGTGGATTGTTGTATGCACTTTTATTTCTTTCTATAATATTATTATCTAACATTTCATCTTATTCTTCCTGCACTTTCTGATTTACGTTGATAGTTACATGGTAAGGTCTACAGAGAAATGGTTCCATGTTTTTGATCTTAAAACTACACACGTAATCTCTACATTCTCTGGTTAGTCTGAAAATACATCTGAATATCAGCATAATATTCCATATAGCTCTTACTTTTGAGTAAGGGTTAACAGTTCCGATTTGTAAGTCTTTGCGTACAAATCAGCTTTATTTGCAGTTTGTTGTAGATTACTTACATCTTTCTCCATTGAACTCATATCCGTTATTAACCATAAATTATTACTCCCATGTAGTCCTTGACAGCCATCTGTCTTAAACAAGATCCCTTTATTACAGTTATCTAGACTGCTCTTAAAAGAACCACTCTGAAAGTCTATTACCACTGCATATTTCATTAACCAGTCTACTCCTAGTAATACTTGCGTATTTATTTTAGGGACTGTTAACATAGTTGGTTCAAACACCAATTGATCTATTCCAAAAGTAATTCCCATTTCACTACACTGCTCTTAGTACCTGTAACACCTACAATATGCTATTCCATAACAGGTAACTTAGGAAATTCCTTTATTCTTCCACTTAATAGCCATTCCTCGGAAATTACTGATGCATTATTGATAAATTTCCACTCCTCTCTTTCCTATTCTATCAATTGCAATTGGTTTCCATGTGATCATCTTACTTATATGGTATGTGGGCCGAGTATTGTTCTGTGACATTTTGGAATCTGGCCCTTGACCCAGGATTGTTCTCATTATCCATCACTATGACTGGACACTGGTTGGAACTCACTTCAGTAATATGATGATTTGCTTCTGTGTCATTATTTCGTTACATATCTATTTGTTGGTTTTGAGGTGTAAATACCTACGAGTTTATGTTATGAGTCTGATTTCTTCCCCCACTAGGGTTATTGTGATTTAGACCGTTAGCCCTGCTGTGAACAGTTTTATTAGTGCTTACTCTACAATAATTGGATTCCTTCGTCCTCAGCAAGAAATGACGAAAGGATTCATTAGTCCTATTCCCTGTATTTCAGTCACTCACTGAATAATTTCCATTTCTTTCAGTATTCAATGTGTCTAAACCTTCAATAAACGTTAATAACTCGTTCACGGTTTTGCACCCTCTATACAAAATTCCTTGTCGAGCATGGTATGGTAAACGTCTAATGAGTACTTTTATGAAGTGCATTTCATGTATTGGATAGTCTAAGTACTTCGATTTTGTCAAATTCCATTCTATGTACTTTTATATGTGCCCCATGAATTATTGTATGGAGTAGGGTCTAATAATTTTAAGATTAAGTTGTCCTGAATACCTGAAGACCAGTACTTCCTCTTAAAGCTTTTCTCAAAATCTTTCCAAGACACAAATTCTTCTGCGTGAGCATCTCCCCATTCTGCAGCGCCTCCCATTAAATATCCTAATGTGAAATCTATTTTGTTCAAGTCATCCCACTTTTTAGATAAAGATCTGGCAAACACTCATAAAAAATAAATGGGGTGTACATCACCAACTGGTTTATACTTTGGAAGTTGCTTTGCTAAATTAAACCCATTTCCTGTACAGAAATCCTGTATTAGATCTTTAGTTACTCCTGTCATAGTTTCAGGTGTACTATTTTCTAATTTCTTTTTATTATCGTATATTGCTTTCCATATTCTATTATGTTCTGTTTACATTTAATTGTGCCCTCTCCAGAAGTGATTTTGTCATTATTTACTTGTGTTTTGTCTTTTAATTTTTGTTCTACGAATAACTGCAAAAGTGTTTCTAAATGTTTTATAGCATCAAGTGTCCCTATTATAGCATTTTTCTGTATGGACGTGATACGCTTATTTGCGTCTGAAATACCAGCTCGTACCGCTTGGAATCGAAAATTCACATTATCTACATAGCCCGTCTACTGTCGGGCTGTTATTCTATGTACACTGTCTTGTAAATCATCTCTTAACACTCGTTTAGCTACTTGTTGTACGCCTACTGGCACTGGTTCTCGTAATTTATTTACTCCACAATTTATTTCCATTATTTTAAGGTTTTGATCATTCTAGATTCTAAGTTAGCTTCAACGTCTCGTATTTTATGGCTGAGTATGTCATCTATTGATTCAGTAATTTGTTTCTTAACGGACTTCATTAATTCTACTTGTTCCTCTTTCCGACCTTCGTTATCCTTCTCTGCTTGTTATTCAATTATACCTTCTAGTGTCGATGTTAACTCCTCGTTTTGCATTGCTATCTCTCTTGTGATCGGCATACACTATTTATTAGCAATCGACAGTATTAATATTAAATCATAAACTCACAGAACTGTATCTACTTTTTAAATGTTTACGGCTCATCCTTCTGCGGAACAGTGAACTGAGTGCTGGTTGTAGAACAGCCAAAGCCGGCGCTGAGGCTGAAGCCGACGTCTGCTCTTGTTCTGCCATCTGCCGCTGACTGCACAACATTCCTTCCCACGCTCTCGCAACTGCTGGCCGCACTGTGTTGATAACTCCCTCCGGATCGACGTCTGGCGTATGCGGCGTTATCCAGTTGAAACAATTTTTTTAAGTTCTGAACTAATTCTGTGGACTCACTTCTTCTTTCTTTCTGTTTCAGATTTCCGACAGTAAACTATATTTTGCATTCATTATGCGTTTACTATTCTTTCTTAGACAATTCGTTCAATACAAGCTCTTAATTATTTTTGATTTCTTGTAACGTGTGTTATAAGGCACTGTTGTTGATCACTGGTTCCCGGAAGCCACTTCTCTGTCTTCCATTCTTTGGAGTCGCAATTCTGACTGAAATAAATTTTCTGCACTTACTTGCGAGTGCATTCTCCGTTCGCGTTTACATGGGCCGCCATAAGGGGTGTATTGCTCCTTTCTTCCTTGGTGTTGCTTATTTTGTAGGATTTGTGGGAAGTTGCGTCGGGTTCAATATTAATTTTGTCCATTGGTAATAAATAGGGTATGCCGATCATAACAAAGACGACAATCCAGGAGCTATGATCCATACTCTAAGGTATAATTAAAGAACAAACAGAAAGGATAAGGAAGGATGGAAAGCGGAAAAAGTAGAATTCATTAAGGTCTTTAAAGAAAAAATTACTGAATCAATAGATGACATACCTTGCCCTAAAATACAAGAGGTTAAAGCTAACATAGAATCTCACTGTTCCAGAAACCTGGGAGGAACATTCTGATTTACTTGCAAGAATGCCTGAGAAATTTTATAACAAGGGAATAATTCTTAAGCTCACTAAATCACATTTTGGGCGAGAGGAACTAAAATTCTTGGGACATCTCGTAGGAATAAGAGAAATGAAGCCAGATCCACAACGCATTACGGCGATTGAAGACTGTCCACATTCACAGAATGTGAACCAGTTACGTTTATTTTTAGGATTAGTGGGATTTTATAGATGGTATATACAAGGGCAAGTCATGAATAATCCACACCTGCTACCGCTATTAAAGCAAAAGGCGAAACTGCTATGGGATGAAAATGCTGAAAAGACATTCTAGGAAGTAAAGGATACCCCAGTCAATTAAACCATCCGAGTCTTCGTGAACCATTTGGCATCACAACAGATGCATCAGAATATGGCATAGCAGCAGAAGCATTTCAAGATAAATGGAACCCAGAAGAGGGATAACATAAAACCATTGCTTTCGCTAGTCGCAGCCTAGACAAGCATGAACTGAATCATACAGCAACGGCGAATGAATTACTTGCTGTGCTGTGGAGCTCAAAGAAATTTGAAACACTGATTTGGGGTTCAGAAATTGTTATTTTTACAGGTCAATAAGCATTGATATTCTTAATGGAAAGTCGTTTATTATATAGGAGGCTCATGAGATGGCTATTGTTTTTACAACAGTTTCAGATACAAATAGTATACATCATGGGTACGTTAAGTTGCGTACCAGATGCTTTATCACGATTGCCGTTAGGAATGAGTAATTCTCAGAGGACTGCTGGACCAGAAATGATTTTTAATATAAATTTTATGAAAATACGCTACACGAAAGACGAAGTACGTGTGTTGGCTAGTAAAATCAAGCAAGGACTGAAAGATAAAAAAGAGTTAAATCTTAAATGTTAAAGTATGAGAAAAACTAACTACCGCCCAAAGCAGACAAACTTGGGACAGTGATCTATGAAGTGTCGTTTTGGAGAGGGAATACAAATACACCATATTGGAAATTACGTGTGCCTGAGATTAGATTAGATTAATACTTGTTCCATAGATCATGAATATGACACTTCATAATGATGTGGAACGTGTCAGGTTAATAAAAGATGTCTGCACAAGATATTACATTACATAAAATATTGCATGACACTAATGTTTAAGTTGTTTTTTTCCCTCCCTTAATTTATATCTAAAAATTCAGCCAATGAGTAGAAGGAATTGTCATCTAGAAATTCTTTTAATTTATTTTTAAATCTTGGTTGGCTATCTGTCAGGCTTTTGATGCTGTTTGGTAGGTGACCAAAGACTTTTGTGGGAGCATAATTTACCCCTTTCTGTGCCAAAGTCAGATTTAACCCTGCATAGTGAAGATCATCCTTTCTCCTGGTGTTATAGCTATGCACACTGCTATTGCTATTGAACTGGGTTGGATTATTAACAACAAATTTCATAAGTGAATATATATACTGTGAGGTTACTGTGAGGATCCCTAGATCCTTAAATAGATGTCTGCAGGATGACCGTGGGTGGGCTCCAGCAATTATTCTGATTACAAGTTTTTGAGCAAGGAATACTTTTCTACTCAACGATGAATTACCCCAGAATATGATGCCATACGAAAGCAGTGAATGAAAGTAGGCATAGTAAGCTAATTTACTGAGATTCTTATCACCAAAATTTGCAATAACCCTAATAGCATACGTAGCTGAACTCAGACGTTTCAGCAGACCATCAATGTGTTGCTTCCAGTTTAATCTCTCATCAATGGACACACCTAAAAATTTTGAAAATTCTACCTTAGCTACAGACTTCTGTTCAAAGTCTATATTTATTGCTGGAGTTGTGCCATTTACTGTACGGAACTGTATA
This sequence comes from Schistocerca americana, assembly GCF_021461395.2. Taxonomy (NCBI): domain Eukaryota; kingdom Metazoa; phylum Arthropoda; class Insecta; order Orthoptera; family Acrididae; genus Schistocerca; species Schistocerca americana. Next base: position 675,196,522 of record NC_060122.1, read on the forward strand.
TACTGTGTTTCATCAAAATTTAAAGAGAGTCCGTTTGCTGAGAACCACTTAATAATTTTGTGAAAAACATCATTTACAATTACATCACTTAGTTCTTGGTTTTTGGATGTTATTACTATACTTGTATCATCAGCAAAAAGAACTAACTTTGCATCTACATCAATGTAGAATGGTAAGTCATTAATGCATATCAAGAACAGTAAAGGACCTAGGACCGAACCCTGTGGGACCCCGTACTTGATAGCCCCCCAGTTTGAGGAATCAGCTATTGTTTTAACATTACATGTACCACTTATTTCAACTTTCTGCGTTCTTCCAGTTAAGTATGAATTAAACCATTTGTGCACTGCCCTCCTGAAACCATAATGATTTAGCTTATCTAAAAGAATTCCATGATTTACACAATCAAAGGCCTTTGAGAGATCACAAAAAATACCAATGGGTGATGTCCAGTTATTCAGAGCATTTATTATTTGATCAGTGAAAGCGTATATAGCATTTTCTGTTGAAAAGCCTTTCTGAAAACCAAACTGACATTTTGTTAGTACTTTATTTTTACAAATATTGGAGGCTACTCTTGAATACATTAGTTTGTCAAAAAATTTTGATAGAGCTGTCAGAAGAGATATTGGGCGGTAGTTGTTGACATCCGACGTATCCCCCTTTTTATGCAATGGTTTTACAATGGCATATTTCAGTCTATCGGGGAAAACAGCCTGCTCCAAAGAGCTATTACATACGTGGCTAAGAATCCTACTTATCTGTGGGGAAAAAGCCATCAGTTCCGTAAGAGCTTTTACTTTTCAGTGAGTTTATTATTTTACTGATTTCAGAGGGAGGGGTTGGTGGAAATACAGTTGTTTAAAACTGCACAGGTATGGCCTCTTCTGTTAGTAGCCTTGCCTCTTCTAGTGAAGATCTAGATCCTATTTTCTCCACAACATTTAAAAAATGATCATTGAAAATATTTTCAATTTCTGATTGTTTGGCAGTACACTTGTCATTCAGTTTTATGGCACTAAAGTCTTTCTGTGCTCTTGGTTGGCTTGTTTCCCTTTCAATAATATTCCAAATTGCTTTAATTTTATTATCAGAGTTACTGATCTCAGACATGATACACATGCTTCTGAACTTTTTAATAACTTTTCTTAGTACTGCACAATAGTTTTTATAATATTGAACAATTTTGGGGTCAGTACTGCCTCTTGCTGTTAGATACAGTTCTCTTATACAGTTGCAAGATATTCTTCTTCCTTTAGTTAACCAAGGTTTTTATATGTTTTCTTGGAATTATGTTTAACTATTTTCTTGGGAAAACAATTTTCAAATACCCTTAAAAATGTATCGTGAAATACTAAGTTATATTTCAAGTTTGCATCGAGTTCCTTATACACTTCATCCCAGTCTAGCTGCTGTAGGCTTTCCCTATAGTTTGCAATATTTATGTTGTTAATTGAACACACTGCTTTGAAATTCTGATTTGATATACTGCATGGAGCTATGTCATGTACTGTAACTAGCTGTGCACCATGATCTGAAAGACCATTCTCAACAGGATAAGCATTTATGTCCTTAAACTTATCTTGGTCTATAAAAAAGTTCTCTATCAATGTCCTGCTGTTCTTCGTTATCCGAGTAGGAAAATCCGTGATGTAGCTCAAATTGAAAGAACAGAGTGATACTACAAGGTCATTCTTCCTATTACACTCTTTCAGGGAATCAACATTGAAATCCCCACAAATGATAATTTGCTTGCCCCTGTCTGACAGATAGCACAACAAAGCATCCAAGTTTTCTAGAAATAGCCGGAAATTTCCTGAGGGGGACCTATACACTGTTAGAATTATGAAAGTGCCATCATTTAGTTTTAGTTCAGTGGCACATGCTTCCATATGTTGCTCTACACAAAATTTTTTAGTTTCTAAATTTTTTACACTGTGGAAGCTTTTGACATAAATGGCAACTCCTCTTCTCATCATATTATCTCTACTTACACGTGCAGCTGATTTGTACCCATTGATGCTAACCTTTTGCATATCAGTGACAATGTGATGCTCAGACAGGCATAGTACATCTATTACATTCTCAGTTTCTATATCTTCTAAACAAAGCAGAAGGTCATCAATTTTATTCTTCAACCCCCCAATATTTTGATGAAATATACTAACATTATTTTTCACTTTACTTTTAACATCTTTAGTACTTGCCTGGCTGAGTTTCCCACTAGACACTGATCTTACACTAAAACAATTTCCACCATGAGATGTAGTTCCTCCCCGCTTTAAATTTCCTGCTATCAGCCCAGCCAGTTTACCCTTCTCTTTCTTGTTGAGGTGTAGGCCATGTCTAGTACAGTGCCACCTACAGAGTGAATCAACAGGAACCACACCAATGTGTGACCCTGCACCAGATCCAAGTAGGCATTCCAACTCCAAATTAACTCTCCTGACAGAAGAGCTCAAATGAGGTCGGTCGTGGCGCTCCAGAACCGACACAAACCCAACACTGGTATGACTCGATGTTGATGCAATCTTTACCAGGTCACACTCTATGCTGTACCCCGGATCTCTGTTAATACTGTTGCCCGGCCCACTCACAATAACCACGATATCTTCCTTAGTAAAGCCTCTACATAGTGAACCTAAATCCTCTGTAACCTGCCCCAGTCCAGCACTAGATTTGAAAAAACTTGTGACCTGGTATTCTGACCCTAATTCATCCTGTAGAAGTTGGCCCACACCCCTAGCATGCGAACTACCTAGCAACAAGACTTTCTTTCTCCTTGCAGATTTCCCTACATTCTTATTCAATTTGCTGCTGAAAGCTTGTTGAGCCCTGTCTACATCTACTTCTGTGAGAGGCTCATCAGTTTCTGACTGAGGCAACAGGTCAAACCTATTTTGTACATTAATAACAAAGCTGTCAGAAGAATTTCTTTTCCTGTTCCTTATGCCTGTTGCCACTTCCCACCCCCGTTTACCCTTCTCACCCCTTAACCTGCCCAGTTCTCGCCTAGCCTCATCTAACTCAGCCTGAAGGGCAGCAATTTTCTCCTCCTGTTCCACAATCTTTCTATCTCTACTGCATAGCCTACAGAACCACTGATGAGTCTCGCTCATTTTCCCAATTCCCACGCCACTACAATCGCCCCAATGAAAAAAGTTACTACATCCATCACACCAGACCGCGGAGCTAACGATTCTACGGCACGTCAGGCACTTTACACTCATGGTACAAATCGATTTTAGTGACAGAAAGTTCATTGTTAATGGTCCCTTAGGTAATTACAAAATTTATACTGGTTGCGTAAAGGAATCCAGGTTGTTCTTTTACAAATAATAGAAGCCTTTGAGTAATCAAAAACTAGCCTCCATCTGACAACGATCAGGAGCCGACCAGAAGATAGAAGTCTTCGGCGTCTTTCGTGTTTACCGTGACAAAGCTGTGCCAAACTGGGAACACTACATTCTAGTATGAAATACAACACCTACATAAATATTAGATTAAAATTGAAAAAACTGAACTATATCAGTATTTAAATTATATTTTTATCATACTAGATTTACCATAAGGAAACGTCTTTACAGTTGTTGGCCAGCACTGCCTCAGCATGACAGCCTCATATTGTCAGTGACTGACATGGAATTCATTTCCAGGAGATTTGTCACACTACACATGTCAGATACCGGTATATTATCACTTTTTAAGTATTCTAATGCTGTTCATGTTTGCTATGACAAGCGCACTGCCTCACTACTTTTCGTACTGACTGTCTTTTGGTCTTCTTATATTGCGTTTACCTCTGTTTTTGTGTTACTTTCTCTAGTATTTTGAAATATGCCCTATTATGAGCTACAGTATAAATATAACAGCTGTTCCAAACTGAAAGATGGAATTTCCTTTATCCCGCAACGTACCTTACAAGGCACACACAAAAGCATGAAGTGCGAATTATTGATTAAACAATCCAGACAGTAGTTGTCACCAAATGCAAGGAACACTTAATTAACTTACTGACAGAATCGTTGCTTAGACAATCCTGCCAGAATTTGCTGAACGAAAGGTTTATTTACACTTATATCTACGTCTACATGGATTCTCCGCTGTCCACCGTACGGCGGGTGATGGAGGATACCGTGTATCACTACTAATATTTCCTTTCCCGTTACTCTCGCAAACAGAGTGAGGGGAATTCCGCTGTCTGTACGCCTCCTTATGGACCCTAATTTCTCGTATCGTCTCTTCGGGGTCCTCATGCGCACCATACGATGGTGGCAGTAGAATTGTTCTGCAGTCAGCTTCAAATGCCGGTTCTCTAAATTTTCTCAATAGTGTTCTTCGTGAAGAACGTCGCCTTCCCTCCAGGGATTCACATTTCAGTTTCCGAAACATCTCCATAACACTTACGTTGTTCGAAATCACCGGTAACAAATCTAGCAGTCCGCCGCTGAATTACCTCAATGTTTTCCTTCAATCCTACCTGGTAAGGATCCCAAAGACTCCACGAGTACTCAATAACAGGCCGCACTAGTGTCGTATATGCGTCTCCTTTACGGATAACCACACTTTCCTATAATTCTCCCAATAAACCGAAGTCAACCATTCGCCTTCCCTACCACAGTCCTCACATCCTCGTTCTATTTCAGACCGCTATGCAGTGTTACCCCCAGAAAATTAAATGATGTGACTTATCAAGCAGGACATTACTAATGCTGTATCTGAACACTCAGGATTTGTTTTTCTTACTCATCCACCTTAATTTACATTTTTCTACATTGAGTGATAGCTGTCATTTATCACACCAACTAGAAATTTTCTGTAAGTCGTGTTGTGCCCTCCAACAGTCACTCAACGACGACACCTTACCTAACAGCACAGCGACATCAGCACGAACCTGCAGACTGCCGCCCACATTGTCCACAGGATTGTTAATGTACACACAGAACAACAGCGATCCTATCACACTTCCCTGGGGCACTCCTGACGATATATTTGTCTGCAATGAAGAATTAAAAAGTCTTGGAGCCACTCACATATCGGTGAACCTATTACATATGCTCGTACGTTCGTTAACAGCCTGAAATAGGCACCGTGTCAAAATTTCCGGAAATATAGATGTATGGAATCTGCGTACTGCCCTTTATCTACAGTTCGCAGTATATAATGTGAGAGACGGGCAAGCTGAGTTTCGCTAGAGCAAAACTTATTTTCCAGTCGCTTGGGACTTTGAGCTGGGCAAGAGATTGGCAATAAATGAACAAGGTAGGCGGCCAATGCCATAGACTACTCTTTGTGAAACCGAACTCGGCTTTCATGCGGACCTGGTGTCTTATTTGTTATTTGCTTTTACATCTTTTTTTTTTTTTTTTTTTTTTTTTTTTGTAACCAGCGATGCTTATAACTACGTCGACCATAGAGGAATCCGTTCGATGGTCAAATGACGGCAAGTTTGTATGATTCTCCTGTGTGACTTCTTGAATGCGAAATTTAATACCTCGGCTTTCGTTTTGATATATTAAGTTGCCACTCCAGACTGATGAATAGGGGACTGGATGGAAGCCTTAGACCAGCTTAGCGATTTTACATGAATCAGAATTTTCTTGGTTTCCACGGCAGATCTTTTGCTAAAGTATGTCGGTGGTAGTTTATAACACCTTTATTCTACGTCAGCACCTCCTCTGGAAGGAATTTTGTAATGTTTGACCGTGTAGAGATAGAGATAGAGGGTATCGAACTTGAATTTCGTGTAAGTGGCAATTAGTAGAAAACTGAGAGACTTTAATTTTGTAAGTAATGAAGGTAGTAAAATTCACGTAAATGAAATACTAAACGGTCGCCAGCCTAACTAGGCGTAATAATGTGGGAATCAAGACTTTCAAGGAATTTAAATATAATTTTGCAAAAGAGACTTTCATTCTTTTTCTCTTTGTAAAGTGTAATCAACACACACGACTACCAGACGAACTGAACAGTATATAGCAGTAGTTATCATTTGCATAAAATGGCAATCACATAAGGATAAATGGTACTTTATTCCTGTTAATAATAATCACCATCTCCACCATTAACCAATTCAGCACCAAAAAGTTATCAAAAACATCACGAGATTAAGTGAAGCGTGACAAGAGTCCTGGTTTAACTAACACATAAACATCATAAATGTAACACGGTACAAACTGAAGATTAGATGGGTAGATCACATAACTAATGACGAGGTATTGAATAGAATTGGGGAGAAGAGGAGTTTGTGGCACAACTTGACTAGAAGAAGGGACCGGTTGGTAGGACATGTTCTGAGGCATCAAGGGATCACAAATTTAGCATTGGAGGGCAGCGTGGAGGGTAAAAATCGTAGAGGGAGACCAAGAGATGAATACACTAAGCAGATTCAGAAGGATGTAGGTTGCAGTAGGTACTGGGAGATGAAGAAACTTGCAAAGGATAGGATAGCATGGAGAGCTGCATCAAACCAGTCTCAGGACTGAAGACCACAACAACAACACAAGATTTTATAATATAGACATCATAAACTTCCACTTTCCCTCTGACAATTCAAAGATCTTAGCTAGTACAAAACAATCACTTCATAGTTACAAACACATAATTACACTGTATAATCTACTTACAATCGATAATGGTGTTGCAAGTTGTTATATACTTCGCTCATAGATCTTTGCACAGAACACACGATTCTCTACTAACCTTTGCTTGTCACGGTTTGTGCGTTCACATTTGAACCGTGAGTGCAATAGCATCCACTTACTCAGCATTTTCAGAATTTCGTTATTAAACCATGGTGGGTCTTTTCCATCCTAAATCAATTTTCTAGGCTCACGACTCTCCAAACCACAATTAACAATGTGCTTAAACTTTGCCCATAATTCCTCTACATCCGACCTATAATTCATCGACGATCAACGTACTGGAATAAGTGATGACAGTTCAATATTTAAATGAAATGCTGAGAATTGATTATTTTCTCTTTCCAGCAGAAACACTCTCCTAGCCTTATTAACTGATTTACTAACTTTTGTAATTAGAGTTGCTGCAATGACATCATGATCGGTAGCCCCCGTTTCTGTACTAAGGTTGTCGATAAGGTGTGGTCTATTTGTAGCTAAAGGGTCCAAGTTTCGTGTGGGCTACCGAACTAGCTGTTCAAAACAGTTTTCAGAAATCGTGTCGAAGAATACTTCGCACGACGGTGTGTGTCCACCCCCTGCTCCCCGCAGTGAATCCAAAGAGTCACCCCAGGCTCAGTAGGCTAAAATCGCCTCCCACTAGTATAGCCTAATCTAGGTATTTAACCGCTACTGACCGAGCAGTTTATTTGAATGACTGTAGATCTGTCACAGCGGAATCGGGCAGCCGGTAAAAGCATCCAACAATTGACTTGGTGTCACTGCGCCTGTTATACGCGGCCAGATAACTTCACTTTCACACTCAGCTTCGACGTTGTTAACTGTAATGAACACTCCCCCTCCTATGACCTATAATCTGTCTTTCCGACATATGTTCCACTACTCGCTTTCTACTTCAGGTTTCAACCACCTCTCGGTCCCAAGAATAATTTCAGCGCAAGATCATTCTTGGAGGTCAGTAGATTTAGGAACTTTGTTACGAATAGTTCTCTACAATTTACTGATACAGTTTTGACAGTCGAAGTTTCTCTACTCTGAACGTGGTCTGACTTCCCTTGCTGCGTATCAATAGGCGAGTGTTCATCAAAGTACCTCAAACTTCAGCCTAGCATAAAGATTTCTCATGTGCATTCCACAAGTACTCAGGTAACCGAGTAGCTGCTTCCCTTTGTGTAGTGCACACCTGACCTATCAAGTGGAGTGCTCCAAATCTCCACCCGATAACGCAGGTATAGAAATCTGCAGCCAAGAATGTCACAGAGACGACGAAGCCTTTGTTTGAGACCCTACAAACCAAAGGACGCCGATCACGTCTGAGATCAATGCAATTGCGAAATCTACTTGCATCTCATGACCGAGGCTAGCAGCCTTCATCACATCCGCCAGCTGCCTGTATGAACTGAGTATGGTCTCAGAACCAATGCCACAGTCGTCGTTGGAGTTGACGTGAAGCCACAACTTGCAGACGACTACACCCTGAACGCTCTTTAGCTGTAGGCAAGGCCGCCTCCACATTTCGGATGACGTCCTCCTCAAATGACGTCCACCCCCCCCCCCCCCCCCCAGGAGGCCCCATTAGCTTTCTTTCTTCCAGCCGTAAACGCTATCTGACCACGACGCTCCAAAACGGAACCTGACGTTGGAGCTCCCAGTAACTAGTTAACCCCTCCCCTCGACTGCATGCACGGGCCCTGCTGATGCAGCGGCCACTTGTCCACTCACAGGGTGAATCAGCGACGCCAGACAGCCAGTCTCCACATTCGCCTTCCGTCTCGAGCGACCTGAATGAAATAGCAGACGCCACTCACTCTGCTGTGATGGCGCATTACCGCGACGGTTACACTAGGACGTACCTTGGGAGCAGAGCTCGTGGGCGAAACATGCGACACCTGAAGTGTCATGTGATGCGCCAGATTCTCCGCCACAGCTACACCCTAAACGTGACTGACTGTAACCAAAAGCGCATTCAGCTGTTAACGAACTGCGACCATTTACTCCTGTGTCCACAATAATCATGTACACATCCTCCCCAACCTAGCAAGTCTTACTGAAGAAGAAAAACGTAAAAGAAGACAGAATCCTACATATGCTACTTTCTACCATCCTATGGACAATGATGCGTTAATGATCTATGTAGCTGCTTGTTCAGACGAAATGACAACTGTGCTACCGACTGAATGAATTTACTCTTACATAAATCTCTTAAACAGAAAAACGCGCAAGAAATTTAGGAAATGTACTAAGAAGAAAACACAAGAACAGATAAACGCTTAACTTGCCGCTCTGATGAGAATGTCATTTGAATTATCCTGGCTCTTGTTGCCAAATGAAGGACTCTGAGCTAAGTAACTGATTCACTTCTAACGTAAATAGGTAATTTAAACTTTCAAAACAATCGGTTCAAAAGGTTAAGCAGTAGAAATAAGTATTGCTTGATTACACTTGAGTGTAGCAATGTTGTCCCTTGCAGGGGCAACGCAGGCACAGCAAGTGCTTGCCTTGTCTGGATTACATCAGTAATCACATAAAATCATTAAGAAAATATTCACACATCTGACCATGGCGATAATGTGTCCACTGTTTTGCCTACAATCTCGAAGAAACACTGAAGCACCGATAAATGAGAAAATTGGTATTTCACATCCAATTACAATACTAATATCTCCTCTGTTATGTCTAGAAGCTCAAAGAGAAGCTGAAACATTTTGTCTTCACAGCCTCCGCTGATTTCCGCGCTACATGTGGCCACAAGTCGCCAAAAGTTACTTCAACGGAGATGAAAACCATAGAGTCATATACATGTAATATGGAGAGGACTGCATAAAAAATTAACAATAATCAGGTTCTGATAAATCTAAGACGTTCTCTAAAAATGGATAGTGAATAGGCGTTACAACGATTAAAAAAAAGTTCATGTGGTAGAAATGAATTTTTACATAACTGTTTACATAGCCACTAATTACTGATATGAACGCTGATGGTACTCGACAAACAGCAAAGTAAATCAGTTTCACATGAGTCCTCTGACCAGTGAAATTCCTATTAAAAAGTGAAGGCCCTCACAGAGAAATTAGAAAAGAATAACGGTAAAGAAAACTATCTCCATGATATATTCCTTTTAGTACTTGTGCACACATTCGTTGGATGGTACACAAAATCTAGAAAATCTTGAATGCTCATGGTTTCTGACTAAATGTAACAAAAGAATTTCACGGAACATCCAGACTAAAAATTCTACAAATTATACTAATAAAATATTTTCTATAAGCGAGAGGTTACTCTCTTTCTCACTTGAAAGAGGCAAGGCAGGCTAGATACAAATAATGGTGGACAATTATCGAATATGTATATTGATCATTGCCTCCTTTTGCGAAGCCACTCAGAGAATTTCTAAGCTCCTGACACTGGAGTAGCTAACCGGTGAGGAATATTAGAAACATTGCAGAGCTCTTCGAACATGATGCATGGATACACCTAACCAAAGAAAATCGCAAACGAAGATGTCAAGGTCTGTGTCCATTTCTGGATACTGCCACCAAACCCACGACTCTAATTCTGAGATGTGTACTTCACTTTTATTAACAAGTTTGCATCGATCTGTATGTGCAATCGTTAGCTCATTCTTCAGTTATAATGTATAAAGTATCGCTTACGTTATTAATGTTTATCTGGCAAACTGTAGAGTTACATTCTCGAAAGACCATTCCAGCTCTCACACGGGTAAATATCGTCTAGGCTGTTATTTTAATATGACCTGTAATAATGCAATGACTCAGTTAGAAATATATTTTATCCATGCAAGATGTTTTAAATTGAGATTTTGTTGTTGAAACAAAAGAAATTGAGTTGTCACGTCGAGAGAGGAACGTGCGCAAATGTTGCACATGCGACCTGTATAGATCTTAATCTGATTGTCAGACAATTCGGTATTGGATTTGAGTTTGGACTATGAATAATTACGGAAGTCGTTCCGCAGTGGCCCATTTGGTTGTACGTGGCTTGGTTGACGTAGAAGCCATGGAATACCAGTTTTAATTGCTTCATTATTATGAAAATAGACGTTACTGCTGTGTTAAACCCGAAAGCTATTAAGAGATTACTGTCATGAATTAGACCGTGTGGGCTGTGGAAGTTTAACGACTATTTCTGGTAAGAACTGAGAACTGTTAATAATTAGATACTGAAGTGTAGCGAACTGTGATTTGGTCTTCAAGCTGTTAAGCAATCGACTAAAGTTTAAACAGACAGAATCTTACTTCTTGCTGGGCCATTCACAGATTTTACTTGTTGTTTGTGTAGCATCAAGTAAGTTAGCATGCCCACATGAAATAAATTTTATATGTGATGCACTGTTTGCCGTATTAATCGTGTTTTGTTCTAATTGAACATCAGAAACCTATATAGCTTTCACCAGTGAATTTTAATTCTTTCAGCACAAAATGTCTCCCAGAGCAGAAACTCACAACGCTCAGTATTATTACGCTTTTTACTTACACAAAACACTGCAGGTACGCCATTATCAAGATCGTTCATGGATGCCGTCGCAAATTTTTTTGCACAAATCAGCAAGGCTACGCCACCTTGAGGGACGTCTTTTCTGACAACTCTCTCGTCTTTGACAAAACTCGGGGTGATAAGAAACCACGATGTAGGTGATTATTAATGAACTTTACATATACTGAAGTAGAACCAGAATTAAAGATAGTTGTTGTTGTTGTGGTCTTCAGTCCTCAGACTGGTTTGATGCAGCTCTCCATGCTACTCTATCCTGTGCAAGCTTCTTCATCTGCCGGTACCTACTGCAACCTACATCCATTTTAATCTGCTTAGTGTATTCATCTCTAGGTCTCCCTCTACGATTTTTACCCTCCACGCTGCCCTCCAATACTAAATTTGTGATCCCTTGATGCCTCAGAACATGTCCTACCAAACGGTCCCTTCTTCTAGACAAGTTGTGAAGTTGTGCCACAAACTTCTCTTCTACCTAGTCCTATTCAATACCTCCTCATTAGTTATGTGATCTACCCATCTAATCTTCAGCATTCTTCTTGGGCACCACATTTCGAAAGCTTCTATTCTCTTCTTGTCGAAACTATTTATCGTCCTTGTTTCACTTCCATACATGGCTACACTCCATACAAACACTTTCAGAAATGACTTCCTGACACTTAAATCTATACTCGATATTAACAAATATCTCTTCTTCAGAAACGCTTTCCTTGCCATTGCCAGTCTACATTTTATATCCTCTCCATTTCGACCATCATCAGTTATTTTGCTCCCCAAATAGCAAAACTCCTTTACCACTTTAAGTGTCTCATTTCCTAATCAAATTCCCTCAGCATCACCCGACTTAATTCGAGTACATTCCATTATCCTCGTTTTGCTTTTGTTGATGTTCATCTTATATCCACCTTTCAAGGCTCTATCCATTCCGTTCAACTGCTCTTCAAAGTCCTTTGGTGTCCCTGACAGAATTACAATGTCATCAGCGAACCTCAAAGTTTTTATTTCTTCTCCATGGATTTTAATACCTACTGCGAATTTTTCTTTTGTTTCCTTCACTGCTTGCTCAATATACAGATTGACTGACATCGGGGAGAGGCTAAATCCCTGTCTCACTCCCTTCCCAACCAATGCTTCCTATTCATGCCCCTCGACTCTTATAACTGCCATCTGGTTTCTGTACAAGTTGTAAACAGCCTTTCGCTCCCTGTATTTTACCCCTGCCACCTTCAGAATTTGAAAGAGAGTATTCCAGTCAACATTGTCAAAAGCTTTCTCTAAGTCTACAAATGCTAGAAACGTACGTTTGCCTTTCCTTAATCTAGCTTCTAAGATAAGTCGTAGGATCAGTATTGCCTCACGTGTTCCGATATATGTGCGGAATCCAAACTGATCTTCCCCGAGGTCGGCTTCTACTAGTTTTTCAATTCGTCTGTAAAGAATTCGCGTTAGTATTTTGCAGTTGTGACTTATTAAACTAATTGTTCGGTAATTTTCACATCTGTCAACACTTACTTTCTTTGGGATTGGAATTATTATATTCTTCTTGAAGACTGAGGGCATTTCCCTGTTTCATACATCTTGCTCACCAGATAGTAGAGTGTCAGTACTGGCTCTCCCAAGGCCATCAGTAGTTCCAATGGAATGTTGTCTATTCCCGGGGCCTTGTATCGACTCAGGTCTTTCAGTGCTTTGTCAAACTCTTCACGCAGTATCATATCTCCCATGTCATCTTCATCTACATGCTTTTCCATTTCCATAATATTCTTCTCACGTACATCGCCCTTGTATAGACCCTCTATATACTCCTTCCACCTTTCTGCTTGCCCTTCTTTGCTTAGAACTGGGTTTCCATCTGAGCTCTTGATATTGATACAAGTGGTTCTCTTTTCTCCAACGGTTTCTTTAATTTATCTGTAGGCAGTACCTATCTTACCCCTAGTGAGATAAGCCGCTACATCCTTACATTTGTCCTCTAGCCATCCCTGCTTCGCCATTTTGCACTTCCTGTCGATCTCATTTTTGAGATGTTTGTATTCCTTATTGCCCGCTTCATTTACTGCATTTTTATATTTTCTCCTTTCATCAATTAAATTCTATATTTCTTCTGTTACCCATGGAGTTCTACTATCCCTCGTCTTTTTACCTACTTGATCCTCTGCTGCCTTCACTACATCATCCCTGAAAGCTACCCATTCTTCTTCTACTGTATTTCTTTCCCGCATTCCTGTCAATTGTTCCCTTATACTCTCACTGAAACTCTGTACAACCTCTGGTTCTCTCAGTTTATCCAGGTCCCATCTCCTTAAATTACCAACTTTTTGCAGTTTCTTCAGTTTTAATCTACAGTTCATTACCAATAGATTTTGGTCAGAGTCCACATCTGCCCCTGGAAATGTCTTACAATTTAAGATCTGGTTCCTAAATCTCTGTCTTACCATTATATAATCTATCTGAAACCTGTCAGTATCTCCAGGCTTCTTCCATGTATACAGCCTTCTTTTATGATTCTTGAACCAAGTGTTAACTATGATTAAGTTGTCCTCTGTGCAAAATTCTACCAGGCGGCTTCCTCTTTCATTTCTTAGCCCCAATCCATATTCACCTACTATGTTTCACTATCTGAATCATTTCTTTAATTTCATCATACATTTCTTCAATTACTTCGTCATCTGCAGAGCTAGTTGGCATATAAACATGTACTACTGTAGTAGGTGTGGGCTTCGTATCTATCTTCGCCACAATAATGCGTTCACTATGCTGTTTGTAGTAGCTTACCCGCATTCCTATTTTTTTATTCATTATTAAACCTACTCCTGCATTACCCGTATTTGATTTTGTATTTATAACCCTGTATTCACCTGACCAGAAGTCTTGTTCCTCCTGCCACCGAACTTCACTAATTCCCACTATATCGAACTTTAACCTATCCATTTCTCTTTTTAAATTTTCTAACCTACCTGCACGATTAAGGGATCTGACATTCCACGCTCCGATCCGTAGAACGCCAGTTTTCTTTCTCCTGATAATGACATCCTCTTGAGTAGTCCCCGCCCGGAGATCCGAATGGGGGACTATTTTACCTCCGGAATATTTTACCCAAGAGGGCGCCATCATCATTAAACCATACAGTAAAGCTGCATGCCCTCGGGGAAAATTACGACTGTAGTTTCCCCTTGCTTTCAGCCGTTCGCAGTACCAGCACAGCAAGACCGCTTTGGTTTGTGTTACAAGGCCAGATCAGTCAATCATCTAAACTGTTGCCCCTGCAACTACTGAAAAGGCTGCTGCCCCTCTTCAGGAACCACACGTTTGTCTGGCCTCTCAACAGATATCCCTCCGTTGTGGTTGCACCTACGGTACGGCCATCTGTATCGCTGAGGCACGGAAGCCTCCCCACCAACGGCAAGGTCCATGGTTCACGGGGGGTGGGGGGTTGAAGATAGTAAAGAATAGAAAATAAGAATGTTACGAAATGTAACTGATCAAGTTTTGCAGAGTCCAAAAAATGTGTTCCACAACTTCCAGTAGCAGTCGGAAAACCATTGAAACTGAGTTGTTTTGCACTAAAATTTACTATTTGTTACACAGAACTACAACACTGCAGAAAACAATGTTTTGCAAGTAGTTTTGAAGTGTCAGATATTGAATGTCATAAACAGCTACTTCTCGTGTGTTTGCTATCAGGAGTTATTATACAAGCAAGCGTCACAATTATGTCTTAGTTTCTCACTAGCTTGAATCGCTTACCTTTATCTGTCGCTTTGAAACTGCGCCACGTTGTTTCAATATATTATTGTGCAGTGTGTTTGAGAGAGAGTGTATGTGTTCTGTGTGTGTGTGTATGTGTGTGTGTGTGTGTGTGTGTGTGTGTGTGTGTGTGTGTGTTTGTCACGCTTACGTCTGACAGACAGGCTAATACACTGTTCTCTACGATTCATTTTTTTCCCAACAACAGGGTAGTTGCAGTAGCTCTTCTTTCATTGTTAAGAAGCTAGATATATAGCAAATACGTTAGGAGACAGGTACCAAGTAACAACATGTTAACTCTAACCGAAATCATGTTCATGGTCCGCGCTTTCACCCCGCACGCCATTAACTTGAACATACTCTTGTCAAAATCCAAAGTGTTGGCACAAAGAGCATAGCACATCGTCATCATTGGATTATAGGTAGTAGGGTAATTCCAAATCCGATTATAAATGAGTTAATGTTAAATAGGTGAAATCATTTTGCTACGACAGACTATCAAGCACATCACTACAGATGCTACACGCCAATTGATGTATGCGCAAATGAATTCTAGAGTAGTGATGAAACGAGACTATCTGCCACATTTCAGTCTCTATTAAGTTAGATGTTAATGATTTTTGTATAGCCTGCTTCTGATATACACTGGAGAAAAACAGTTATCATATAAGGTGAGGTAATGCTTAGGAAATGCATTTAATTTTACGATATGTCATGAGAAATACAAGCATCTCAATAGAAATTGTTGTCCAGTAGTTTCCTCAAATGTTGAATTTTTGACTTATTAACTCCCGTCCTTCAAGTGAAATTTGTCGATAACCTACAAGACGTAGGATAAACTGAAGCAACTGTTCCTCTCATGTCACTGTAGCTGCGCAACATTCCTCAGGTTGGTATTAGGGGTTACTTATTTTTATCAAAAAAACGTGGGAATGAATGTGTAATCTTAATAAAAACAATTATGTAGGTTGAAACTGGTCAGATAGAACATGGAAGGCTATATCTGAACCTTTGATTTCTTATCTAAAAATGTAAAATATGAATGGCATTTAACCATTAATTACAGTACCCATTTGACAGTGGACGGTAATACCATGGCAGCCGACCTGCAAACAGTTAACTATGTACTACAGCTGTTTCCAAAATTGTTCCGTGATAGACAAATTGGAAATACCTCGTCTGTTCTGGATTGTAAATACACTCAGCTCAATAAATGAGGACCCGTAATTCACAATAATTATTCGGTGATTGTAATTTTTTTTTAACTATGTGGAAAATTCCTTTGAATCTTACGCGGTCTTCATTACCGTGGATTTCAGTATAAAGTCTCAAATGACACAGGACCCTAACATACTAGAAAATATAGTTTTTTATGTCATATTTAGATTCTACCACGCAAGTGATAACCAAACGTTGCTGTGTGGTCAGTGATGGCCCCTTCCTGTCTGCCATACCGCATAGGGAATCGTATCGCCTCAACACACTAGGCTATCACAAGACTTCATCAGGGTGTCCGCGTAACTTCCGTACTGAGAATGTCAGGACCGTACGTGCCCGAATATGAGGGCTAAATGATACTGTTTTCTTCTTATTTTACGACCCGACACACTCCACGTTATCCAGAGAATTCCCAGGTGTGCCCGTATTCTATAAAGTCGATAACGTTACTAAATCTTAGAAATTGCGAGCGATGAGAAAAAACTAAACCAAACGTTAAGTGCAAGAATATAATGATTCGGTTTTCAAACATAAAATATGTACAGTTTAAAAGCTAAGTTAGTTTCTAACGCAACTAAACAAATATTTTATGTCAGCTGAATGGCAAAATGGATTATTTCTCATTAAAATTTGTCGGTGGAATTGAAGTGGAAGTCTCCTTGTTTCTTAAGCTGACGTATAAATTTCGTCTACATTAGATATAGACATTAATTAATGACATTAAATTGGCAGTCCGTCAAATTGCACAATACAAAAATAGGTACACTATGTAAGCAAAAGATTTAGGACACCTGGCTGAAAATGACTTACAAATTCGTGGCGCCCTCCATCGGTAATGCTGGAATTCAATATGGTGTTTGTCCACGCTTAGCCCTGATGACAGCTTTCACTCTCGCAGGAATACGTTCAGTCAGGTGCTGGATGGTTTCTTAGTGAATGAAGCCCATCCTTCACGGAGTGCTGCATTGAGGAGAGGTATCGATGAGGGTCGGGGAGGCATGACACATAGTCGACGTTCCAAAACATCCCAAAGGTGTTCTGTAGGATTCAGCTCGGGACTCCAGCCAGTCCATTAAAGGGAAGTTATTGTCGTGTAACCACTCCGCCTCAGGCCGTGCATTATGAAGAGGTGCTCGATCTGGTTGAAAGATGCAGTCGCCATCTCCGAATTGCTCTTCAACAGTGGGAAGCAAGAAGGTGCTTAAAACATCAATGTGCTGTGATAGCGCCACGCAAAACAACAAGGGGTGCAACCCGCCTCCATGGAAAACACGACCACACCATAACCGCCTCCGAATATTACTGTTAGCAGTACACACGCTGGCCGATGACGTTCACCGGGCATTCGCTATATCCACACCCTGCCATCGGATCGCCACATTGTGTATCGCTATTCGTCACTCCACAAAACGTTTTTCTGCTGTTCAATCGTCCAATGTTTACGCTCCTTACACCAAGCGAGGCGCCATTTGGCATTTACCGGTGTGATGTGTGGCTTATGAGCAGTCGCTCGACCATGAAATCCAAGTTTTCTCACCTCCCATCTAACTGTCGTAGTACGTGCAGTGGAACCTGATGCAGTTTGGAATTCCTGTGTGATTGTCTGGATTGGTGTCTGCCTGTTACACATTACGACCCTCTTCAACTGTCGGCGGTCTCTGTCAGTCAACAGACGAGGTCGGCCTGTACGCTTTTGCGCTGTACGTGTCCCTTCACGTTTCCACTTCACTATCACATCAGAAACACTGGATCTAGGTATGTTTAGCAGTGTGGAAATCTCGCGTACAGACGTATGACAAAAGTGACACCCAGTCACCTGACCACGTTCCAAGCCCGTGAGGTCCGTGAAGCGCCCCATTCTGCTCTATCACGATGTCTAATGACTACTGAGGACACTGATATGGCACGGCAGGAAGTGGCACCACAATGGGGTGTCAGCATACTTTTGATCACGTAGTGTATTTAGGTGATTATTGTGAGGGGTCTCAGATAAACAAAATTAAATGAACCGATAATTTTTTAGGCTAGAGAGCTAGATTTTATAACCAAACAAGTGCTATTTTGACACCGAGTAAAGAGTAAGCAAAGGGGAAAATTTTAAATAAGTTTTTGTCAAGTCATTTTTAATATGTTTGCATATTTCAAGTGACTTTTCATTGAAGACGTACAAAGTAATGTTTCTAAACAGTTAGTTGCAAACCGGTAAATATTTGGCTATCTCAGTGATTATGTTTTTTTAAGAAATTTTTGATATTTTGCTAAATCCATCACAACCCAGTTTCGCCTTTCGCTGCAACATAAAGATTTTGACGCCAATGATGGTCGGCGACGGTACCCAAAGTGTTACAAAGATTCCACTTTAGAGACGTTGCCGAAAATGTGATCACTTGAATTAAAGTACAACTAGCATCTGCTAGCTAATGATTCTCTGAAATGTAACCGGGTACTTCGCTGATTAGTGGGTGCAGCATCAGCCAAATGGGCAACCAGTTGTTCTGCAGTGTCTGTCCGTGTCACATACACCAGAATATTCATTTCCCCTCATAGCAAGAAATCTGTAGAACTGAGGTCGGGAGAACCTGATGGTCACGGCATTTGCTCTCCCCATCCAACCCAACAATTGGAGAAAACATTGACTTTTCGCTGACATCAAAGGCCAAGCATGGTTGGTCCTCGTTATGCAAGTAGCAAACTTGTTGCCGACTGCTAGCGGAACATTCTCCAACACTTCCCGGAGTTCTTAACGGAACAAACATGTGGTAATTTCCTCCACAGAGCGTGACGGGTCCTGAACACTACCATCCAAACACTCTTGGTAAATCTCTGTGATGTTGAAATACTCGAGATGCCTTAGGACTTTGCATTTCCCAGGTATGATTTTTGTAGATATTGAATATTCCTTCCATTGTGAAGGTAGCATGGTCACTTAAAAAATGCAAGTTTAGAAGCCAGGCGTGTTCACAATTCGGTGTACATGTCACTGGCAGAATTCCACACCTTGTGAGTGTCATTAACTGACTGGTCTTGATACTTCTATGTAATAATTGAATGTTTTGCACACATATCGCTAGTAAGAAGTTTCACACTTTGGCCTTGGAGGTATTTAATTCCTCGACTATGGATCGTGTGCTGGTGTTGTTCTCAATGTACTGTAACACAGATTCCTCAGTTCACACACTGCGAGATCTACCGGTTTTCCACCGTTCCAGTCTAAGGGATCCCGTTTGCTGAAGATGGCCATCAAGTCTTTGAAGCATGACATGATTTGATAACGAACTATCTGAAAATCGTGCTGCACACAGGCGCCATGTCCTCGGATTTTGCATCGTGTCTCCCCGTAAGTTAGACGCATGTCAGCTAACTCGGTCAGAGTATAATCAGCCATCAAGAACCTATGTCATTAGAAACTTATGTGTAAACGCAAGACAAGGAAACAGTCATAACGTATTTTTTATTCACGAACTTGGGCACAACTGCCAGAAATGAAAACTTACCCTTCCTAGAAGCAAGATGTAATTGTGTCGCATATCAGTTTCCATTGTCGTCCATACGGAAAGCCATAACAACTGTGGACGTTGATTTAAGGGAAATCCAGCGAACAACCCCAGAAGGGCGCCTGCCGGGAAACGGCGCACCTGTGACATTTGTGGTGTCACATGAGAAATTGTTTCTTTGTATCTTCTCTAATAACTCTGTAAATCTGAGTACGAAAGTTTTTTTACGCTCGGCACATTAGATACAGTTCCTATACATTTCGTCAAGGAGCTCCAACAAACAAGTTTAAATACCAGAATAAACGAATATGTAAAGCTAGAATACACTACAGACATAAATAATTTATCATTTGTTGTTAATGTTACAAAAATAGCAAACCACGTAACTTGTCAAGTGCATTTAATACCCTGGTTACACTTACCAAACATTAAATGAAACTATCTCATTTCTTACGTAAATGCCGAGTCCACCCTTTTTACGTCGTTCAGCACAAAACCGTCTGCAACATCAACGAGAATCGATCAACGTTAGGTTGTTCCATACAAACGATTTTGGAATAGTCTCCTTCAGTGTTTGGAAATATGTCCCGGCCTTGATTTTAACTCTGGGATCGTGTGATGTTTAAACGAATTTAAAAATCAAGACGCCGTAAGAACGAGTGCAGCTGTGTATAACAATAAAAGGTACCTTTGCAATATGCCACGAAATATAGTTGTGTGGCTTATCCGGTGGTTACCTGATATATGTATGACTGTTTGTCTGAGAGCGGAAGCCAAGCGCCCGTCCGGAATCACTGTTAGCGACGTTAATTAATTAATCAATTAGAGTGGGCGATTAATTGGACGGAATAATTACAGTGGCTATGGGATCCTGCACCACGAAATATTAATTACAGCTGCAGGGCGTTAATGTGACTGCCTCTCGCAGTCAGTGTGACACGGCGAGTGGATCATCGCGCAGCAGCGGATATCTGACGCGCGCCACCGGCGTGATGCATTTCGCCCAGCCGTGTGGGGAAGTTAGCGGCAGCTGAACGCACCGTCGTCGCTGGAGACGCTTCGCCGCGGTGATCAGCCTCTTAAGGGAGTTGCTCGTGGTAAGGTTGCCTGCAAACGACTCATTAAGCTCAATTTTTAGAAATAATCATCAGGAGATAAAAAATGAAAGGAAAAAGAGTTCTTAGGGAGGTAACGCGCTATAGACAGTTCCTTGTCTACAGAAAAACCGCATAACAATGGAAAAGTTAAATCATCGCGCAGAATACTGAGCAGTAATTTGTAAGTTCGCATATGATTTTACGAAATTTATTTGAACCATCGTAAGCGAATATCGCGATGTTTCCTCGGTAACTAAACTGAAACCTCTGTGTGTGTTTACATTTTTCGTTTGCATTATTATCAAAGTGGGTCAGTTTTAGTATTCCATGTCAATCGTTTCATCTCCGCGCATCAATGAGAAATGTGCTTCCTAATCTGCACTGCATAATATAATCTTAGCCCTACCACACTGACCACCTCTACCCCCCTCAATGTCCCGTTTAAAATATCCATTATAAGTTGGCAATAACATGCGTCTTCTAGTTAAGTTTTCGACTGGAATTTATCCTGGTTTTATGGTTTCTTTTTGCTTTTTTTTCCATCTGTTCCTCGCCGTATTCTAAAGATGCCATTTCACAAACTTTACACAATGAGTTTTCCAAAGTACGTCGAAGTCTACGCTGCTGTGAGACTGATTAAAGACGATGGCTAGTCTTTTGTGTAGTTTAACAAAGGGTATCCTAGAAAATTGTTGACTAGTCTGGGATTGTGAATCGTGGAATCGCATATGAATGACTCAGTCTGCGAGGCTAAGAACTAAGAAGGGGGTTCGAATACGTGTTCAGCATCGAATCCGTGTTCAGCACGTTATTTTGGTGAGAGAAAATTCTTCTTGAAAGAATCTTTCGACTCAGCTCTAACTTCCCTCTGGCTTGTTTTGTCTATCCCAGGAAATCCTTTTTCCAGAATGGAAGGATCTTCCGTCACTTATATCTCTATAGTCCCTTATAGCTCTATAGTTACCAGTGTTCCTTTCCATTGCAATAAAATAAAAATTATACTGCCAGGCAGTTTCTTTACTTCACTGTGGTGTTTAGGTCAACACCAGTTGTTGTTGTTGTTGTTGTGGTCTTCAGTCCTGAGACTGGTTTGACGCAGCTCTCCATGCTACTCTATCCTGTGCAAGCTGCTTCATCTCCCAGTACCTACTGCAACCTACATCCTTCTGAATTTGCTTAGTGTATTCATCTCTTGGTCTCCCTCTACGATTTTTACCCTCCACGCTGCCCTCCAATACTAAACATGTCCTACCAACCGATCCCTTCTTCTGGTCAAGTTGTGCCACAAACTTCTCTTCTCCCCAATCCTATTCAATACTTCCTCATTAGTTATGTGATCTACCCATCTAATCTTCAGCATTCTTCTGTAGCACTACATTTCGAAAGCATCTATTCTCTTCTTGTCCATACTATTTATCGTCCATGTTTCACTTCCATACATGGCTACACTCCATACAAATACTTTCAGAAATGACTTCCTGACACTTAAATCTATACTCGATGTTAACAAATTACTCTTCTTCAGAAACGCTTTCCTTGCCATTGCCAGTCTACATTTTATTTCCTCTCTACTTCGACCATCATCAGTTATTTTGCTCCCCAAATAGCAAAACTCCTTTACTACTTTAAGTGTCTCATTTCCTAATCTAATTCCCTCAGCATCACCCGATTTAATTCGACTACATTCCATTACCCTCGTTTCGCTTTTGTTGATGTTCATCTTACATTCTCCTTTCCTTTGTTGTCTCTGACAGAATTACAATGTCATCGGCGAACCTCAAAGTTTTTATTTCTTCTCCATGGATTTTAATACCTACTCCGAATATTTCTTTTGTTTCCTTTACTGCTTGCTCAATATACAGATTGAATAACATCGGAGAGAGGCTACAACCCTGTCTTACTCCCTTCCCAACCACTGCTTTCCTTTCATGTCCCTCAACTCTTATAACTGCCATCTGGTTTCTCTACAAATTGTAAATAGCCTTTCGCTCCCTGTATTTTACCCCTGCCACCTTTAGGATTTGAAAGAGAGTATTCCAGTCAACATTGTCAAAAGCTTTCTCTAAGTCTACAAATGCTAGAAACGTACGTTTGCCTTTCCTTAATCTTTCTTCTAAGATAAGTCGTAAGGTCAGTATTGCCTCACGTGTTCCAGTATTTCTACGGAATCCAAACTGATCTTCCCCGAGGTCGGCTTCTACTAGTTTTTCCATTCGTCTGTAAAGAATTCCTGTTAGTATTTTGCAGCCGTGACTTATTAAACTGATACTTCGGTAATTTTCACATCTGTCAACACCTGCTTTCTTTGGGATTGGAATTATTATATTCTTCTTGAAGTCTGAGGGTATCGCCTGTTTCATACATCTTGCTCACCAGATGGTAGAGTTTAGTCAGGACTGGCTCTCCCAAGGCCGTCAGTAGTTCCAATGGAATGTTGTCTACTCCGGGGGCCTTGTTTCGACTCAGGTCTTTCATTGCTCTGTCAAACTCTTCACGCAGTATCGTATCTCCCATTTCATCTTCATCTACATCCTCTTCCATTTCCATAATATTGTCCTTAAGTACATCGCCCTTGTATAGACCCTCTATATACTCCTTCCACCTTTCCGCTTTCCCTTCTTTGCTTAGAACTGGGTTTCCATCTGAGCTCTTGATGTTCATACAAGTGGTTCTCTTATCTCCAAAGGTCTCTCTAATTTTCCTGTAGGCAGTATCTATCTTACCCCTAGTGAGATAAGCCTCTACATCCTTACATTTGTCCTCTATCCATCCCTGCTTAGCCATTTTGCAATTCCTTTCGATCTCATTTTTGAGACGTTTGTATTCCTTTTTGCCTGCTTCATTTACTGTATTTTAATATTTTCTCCTTTCATCAATTAAATTCAATATTTCTTCTGTTACCCAAGGATTTCTACTAGCCCTCGTCTATGTACCTACTAGATCCTCTGCTGCCTTCACTACTTCATCCCTCAAAGCTACCCATTCTTCTTCTACTGTATTTCTTTCCGCCATTCCTATCAATTGTTCCCTTATGCTCTCCCTGAAACTCTGTACAACCTATGGTTCTTTCAGTTTATCCAGGTCCCATCTCCTTAAGTTCCCACCTTTTTGCAGTCTCTTCAGTTTTAATCTACAGGTCATAATCAATAGATTGTGGTCAGAGTCCACATCTGCCCCTGGAAATGTCTTACAATTTAAAACGTGGTTCCTAAATCTCTGTCTTACCATTATATAATCTATCTGATACCTTTTAGTATCTCCAGGGTTCTTCCATGTATACAACCTTCTTTCATGATTCTCATACCAAGTGTTTGCTATGATTAAGTTGTGCTCTGTGCAGAATTCTACGAGGCGGCTTCCTCTTTCATTTCTTAGCCCCAATCCATATTCACCTACTACGTTTCCTTCTCTCCCTTTTCCTACACTCGAATTCCAGTCATCCATGACTATTAAATTTTCGTCTCCCTTCACTATCTGAATCATTTCTTTTATTTCATCATACATTTCTTCAATTTCTTCGTCATCTGCAGAGCTAGTTGGCATATAAACTTGTACTACTGTAGTAGGTGTGGGCTTCGTATCTATCTTGGCCACAATAATGCTTTCACTATGCTGTTTGTAGTAGCTTAGCCGCATTCCTATTTTCCTATTCATTATTAAACCTACTCCTGCATTACCCCTATCTGATTTTGTGTTTATAACCCTGTAGTCACCTGACCAGAAGTCTTGTTCCTCCTGCCACCGAACTTCACTAATTCCCACTATATCTAACTTTAACCTATCCATTTCCCTTTTTAAATTTTCTAACCTACCTGCCCGATTAAGGGATCTGACGTTCCACCCTCCGATCCGTAGAACGCCAGTTTTCTTTCTCCTGATAACGACATCCTCTTGAGTATTCCCCGCCCGGTGGTCCGAATGGGGGACTATTTTACCTGCGGAATATTTTACGCAAGAGCACGCCATCATCATTTAATCATACAGTAAAGCTGCATGCCCTCGGGAAAAATTACGGCCGTAGTCTCCCCTTGCTTTCAGCCGTTCGCAGTACCAGCACAGTAAGGCCGTATTGTTTATTGTTACAAGGCCAGATCAGTCAATCATCCAGACTGTTGCCCTTGCAACTACTGAAAAGGCTGCTGCCCCTCTTCAGGAACCACACGTTTGTCTGGCCTCTCAACAGATACCCCTCCGTTGTGGTTGTACCTACGGTACGGCTATCTGTATCGCTGAGGCTCGCAAGCCTCCCCACCAACGGCAAGGTCTCCATTTTTTTTCTTCTTCTCACTACAATCGTCATGACTTAACCGTGTTCGTCGTAACTCGACTTTCATTTCAATACTCATAACGTATAGCACGTGATTGTTGGTGATACACTTTAGTCCTTTAGGAGACTATTCTAACAATCAGAATGCTGTGGACCACATAACCTTCCTTCAGTTCTCTTATCATGCCGTTTACATGTTTTCTGAGTCTATCACCAAAATTTCCTAACATTACATGCCATTTCTGCATTCTGTAGGAGCCGTGCATCATCGGAGCGTCCATTTCTGTGCCTGCAGTAGTTGGTTTACATCCAGTCGCTCATCACTCTGGGAACTAATAATCACTGAGTACTTCGTCATTCTAGCAATTAAAATACGTTATGGAAAGAAAGTATCTTCTGATACTCCTACACCAGGGCCGAGTCACCAGGCTCCACTGAATAGGTTAGGCAGTAAAATGTTTTACTAGCTTGCCTGCGCATTCATTAGAGATATAACTTTGTACCGGATTAGGTCTTAACACAGCACAAGTTTTTGATAAATACTCTTTTAGTTAGTGTAAACGGACAGTCGTCAAGGACCAGGAATTGCATTCGTTTTGTCGTCAGACCATACAGAAATCCTGCTAACACTGTAGTACTAATGCCACTAGTATCACTAGTATACAGCATATAATATTAAGGAGATTTTAGCAGTCTGTAGCCCATTGTAAACGCAATATGCTAAAACGTATTTCATAGATTAGGACCTATGAAGTGCCCATCTTAATTAAGATACCTTGATTTTCGTTGACCGCTGGAAATTCGATTACGTATCATGACTTTCGAGTGTAATTAAACATGCAGGCCCATAACTGTACCTAATTTTCCCTGTTTTCGTCTGCACCTTGACTTTTTACCTATTTAATCTTCCCCTGACTTCTCTATTTCATGTCCCGCAGCTAACAATTCGTCCTTTATTGTATTCCTTTCCCTCGTTTCAGTCGATTGTTGCCTCAGACTCCCTCTGAAACCCTCAACAAGTAGTGATTATTTCTATTTATCAAGTTTCCATCACCTTAATTTCGTACCTTTCTGTAATTACTTCAGTTTTAGCCTTCAGTTCGTAACCAAATACTGCCTGATTCAATATCTGAGCCTGATTATGTATTGTGGTTTAAAACCTGGTATGGAAATCTGTCTCACCATTAGAAGATGTTGTAACACATTAAGGAGAGACTTGCTGTGAAACGTTCATAGACACCCGTTCAAAGAAAAATTAAGAAATACATTATTTACTGCGACGTATATCTCGTGAAATACGCATGGGTAGGAAATGTAATTTTTGTGCAGAACCTTACTGGTTGGTAGGACATGTTCCGAGGCATCAAGGGATCGTCAATTTAGTATTGGAGGGCAGCGTGGAGGGTAAAAATCGTAGGGGGAGACCAAGAGATGAATACACTAAGCAGATTCAGAAGGATGTAGGTTGCAGTCGGTACTGGGAGATGAAGAAGCTTGCACAGGATAGAGTAGCATGGAGAGCTGCATCAAACCAGTCTCAGGACTGAAGACCACAACAACAACAACAACCTTACCGCCAGTCGTTCTTGCAGCGCATGGTAGGAAAATGAAAAATATAGAGAGTGTGGTGGTGTGAGGGGAAGAAAGCGAGATTTATGGAACATCCGCAACAAAATCCTTAGTACGGAAATTCTCCGTGGATAGTTCAGAGAGTTGTGCACATTGTCTAATAGCTGATGGAATCTCGACTACAATTATGTGATAGCTAGATTTATGTGGTAGTGTGGCCAGTGTTGGCAGCGTTGAGTCAGTCGGCAGGCTCCGCATGTAACCATAAATCAGGCAACACAGCGGGTACCTGTAGCTCAACAGTGATCTGCGGGTCCTCCTAAACTCAAACCGCTAAACATGAATCACGCATCTACTTAAATGGAAGTTTAACTATAAGGGGACTAAAATTTCTTAGCCCAGGTTGTGTCTTCGCAGTACTAACGATGAGCACAGTCATACGCTCTCTATACGTTCGCACGCAGAACGACGGAGAGAGTGGCAATATTGCAGTCCCAGCGTGGGTGGGCGCGCGCGAACCCCCGCTGTTGGCTGGGGTGGGCGGCATGCAAATTTGCCGGCGCGCTGCGTTGCGCACTTGTCAGCAGCGGTAGCGTGCGGGAGTTCCCCGGGCTGCGGCTGCCTCTTAATTACAAGCGGGGCTGGGGGCGGCGGGGGCGGCGGCGGCGCAGAGGGCGGACGGACGCCGCCCCCAGGCGTGCACGCTGGCCCCGGCACCGCCCTCGCCCCCAACTCCACTCGCCCCGCAGCGAAAAATTATTCGGCCCCTCTTGTTTACTGCCAGCGATGCACTCCTCTCTGTCCCTCTGTGTGCGCCGAGGACTCCTCGCCCACTCTGTCTCTCTCCGTGCACTTTGCATCAGTAAAGTGGCCCGTCTGTTAACTTTACAGAGGGCCGTGCTCTCACTCTCAGTGAAGCGTCAAACACCTCCTTCCGTTTATTTGAGCGCAAACAATTCTGGACCGTTTATGACAGACACAAAATATTCACAGGGGACAGGAAAATACTCCTTGATGTTAGATTCAAAAACAGGGTTCGTCGAACCGTGCCAAATTTACCTCACAACTGTAGGTCGTAAACACTTCGGTTTGCAGCCAAGCGGTAAAACGGTAGGCAAAGTGCGACGACTCAAACGGTAGGCAAGGAGCGACCTCAATGTGGAAGCTTAAATATAAAATTTGTTGCAGTCAACGCACACAAAACTTTAGGTATATCAGTTTCCACTGTCTAGTTATTATTAGTGCATAAATATTAGTTGACCAATGGGTCTTTGATAATAAATGAACAGACGAAACAGCGTATGTGAACACTGAGCAAAATAACATTTATAGTTGAAAATAATGAACTCACTGATGCTCTCGGCCACTAACGTAACAAATGTGAAGTTTTCAACAAACTGACCCTACTACAACTAACTTTATTTTCTCTTGTGCTATGGTTGTAAGGTGACAGTATAGCTGGAAGCGGAAAAGTCCAGATAATTCTGTAAATAATAAATAATTGCTAACTGGAAAGAACATATTTTTAAAATTCTACTACTTTAGTGTATTAGTACGACGCAGCGAATCTGCCTCATAAAATAGTACATTCTTGTGTTCTCAGAACAATTAATATGAACACACATGGTCTCACACTTTGACTATTAGAAACATTGCTATTTCAGGTAGCTTACGTTGATTGCTTCACTGTGGTGCTATTCTGGAAGTGCAACTTAATTTAAGCTGGGCTGTAACGTGCTTGTCTCCCATGCACTGGTCCCGGATTGGGTTCCCGGCCGAGTTGGAGATTTTCTCCGCTCGGCTACTGGGTGTTGTGTTGTTGTCATCAAATTTCATTCTTATCATTAGCCGCAAGTCGCCCAATCTGGCACCGAATGAAATAAGACTTGCACTTGGCGGCCGAACCCTAACGGGACCGCCGGCCGAGGTGGCCGAGCGGTTCTAGGCGCTACAGCCTGGAACCGCGCGACCACTACGGTCGCAGGTTCGAATCCTGTCTCGGGCATGGATATGTGTGATGTCCTTAGGTTAGTTAGGTTTAAGTAGTTCTAAGTTCTAAGGGACTGATGACCTCAGAAGCTACGTCCTATAGTGCTCAGAGCCATTTTGAACGTAGTGGGACCTCCCGACCAACAAGGCCATACGACCATTTCATTTAAACTTAATTTCTTTGCTAATATAGATGTTTCAGTACAAAAACTGCAGATAACGTAATGCTTTAAGTTTATAAAAAAAGTCTTGTCCCACATAATTAGCATTAAATGCGAAACTGCAGTTTGCTTCATTTTGACAGATGAAGGAATTCAGTATATTGAAATACAATGAAAGATTAATGGTTAACTGTGTTACATAAAATAGTTAAGACAGCAAGATTCTTGGGTAACGCATGAGAAATTAATTAATTGATGAAAGGAGAAAATAAAAAATTCATTAAAAAGAGCAAGCAAAAGGGAAAACGCACGAAATTTCGATGAAGTACAAAACTGCAGAGCAGTGATGGATAACGGAGAAACACAAAGCTGTTGAACTACGTGTGACTACGGAAAATATAGATGCCACACAGTTTCGCTTGATCCATTTATAAACCTTGGTGCAAAGTGTGGATTGATTCGTACGGGTTTAGAGCGTAGGAGTAAGGTGCTTCAAATATCTCCCAAGAAATGGGATACGGTGCACATACAAATGGTGCCACTACTAGAACTAATTTCAACCAGATTAACATCTTTCGCAAAAGGAATTAATCGACTCGTACAGTCTGCCCGGGTGTCAGCTCCGATTCGTCATTCAAACCTTGGATAATGTACTGTAACTTACCTGTAGTACTTGACACAGCTGTAGTAAGACAGATGTTCGAATGCCTATACAAATGGCCCCTGGTCCGCGCTAAATCAAGAGCATTGTACCCCACGTTTTCAGCTCATACAGGAACCGAGCACCAATCCCGCCCCCAATCCGCGGTTTTGCACACGGCCTTCTCAGTCACTAATTCACTTAGAGAGCTCTTATTTGTACACCTAGTACCTATTTTCATTTTCACGAGAAAATAAAGTAATCCTCTTGACAGAGACTCACAGACTAGACGTATTGCCCTGGTGTTTACACCTAGAGAATGTCGACGAAGGAAAAGCGTATATCACTCAAGGTAACTCGAGGTCTCTGTGACTTTTTCGAGGAGGTAACACTTGACCACATGCTGCACGTGCTGTCCTGACCTGCCTCGATACGGCGATATCGAGGGTGTTCGACTGTTGCCAGCATGCTCTCCACGTTTGACATGCACTGCATTACATATGGTAATGGGTCGCTGAGAGACTGCGCACGTCCATTCAGCAGCCACTACGACTGATGGACACTGGCCTAGAGGTGACACAGCATGGAGTGCCATACACGTATCTGTCATCCAGTTTCAGTTCCACTGATGCCCAGATGCATTACGGTCATAGTTGGTGGCAATGGATGCAGCTCGCATTACTAAAAATTCCCACAGTCTAAACCCCCCAAAACCTCCGAAAAGTCATGTCTTCTTTCAGTCATTCTCTAATTGTGATGCGCCAAATCTCTGCAAGTGTAGCACTTAATATTTGCAGCAGAAAAACTTACCTGGTATAGTAGTAATAAATCATACACACAAACCTGACTTTTGGTTCAACATATCTATCAGCAAAAACTGGCATCAAAGGACCTATATCGAGTTGTTATAATTAAACTGTGTCCAGAGTGCTGCACTGTAAGCTGTGTACATCTCAGGACAGTGAAACATCTTATGTATGTTCATTAATCGGTGCATTCGCTGAATATGCTGAAAAAGTAACTGTTGCATTTTCTGCAACGAGATGAAAATATGACTCCGTAAGCAGCCAATATGTGATGTGGGTGCAGGAAATGGGATGTGGCACGTGTATTAGGATATGGCACAATTAACATATGCTGTATGGTCTCCTGAGTCGGCAACACGCTGAATGGGGAATACGGGATGGTCGGCAGTTGCTTTCAAAACATCTGGTGTAATCAGAGCGATATGTCGACGTGAGCTGTTTTCAAGATCAGGACGAGTCCATGTACATCACCAGCGGACGCCCTCTTTCAGATATCCCCTCAACCAGAAGTACGTGGATTCAGATCGGAGGATGTGGAAGGCTGGACATTTTGAAACTGTCTAAAGACGTTGCGGTCGTTATGTCACCTAGCAAGCGATACGTGAAGTTGCCCCATCTTGCATGAAAATAGTGGTGAGTACACAGTTGCGTTCATAGAAAGCTGGAATCAGGTGCTGCACACAGAGGTCTTTATGACATGCATATGTCGCGGTACACCTAGCAAGCCCACGTGGTGTCACCTCCGCGAAGAAAAACGGGTCGAGAATGAAGAAGTTTGTGAAATCACCGCACACAGTCACGTAAGGTGAGTGCAGTAGATGTTCTTGCACAGTATATGATGGAACAGAACCTCATATTCAACAATTCTGTGTATTCACGGCGCCGTGCAGGGTACAATGTGCCTCGTCCCGCCAAACAGTATTACTCGGCCACGTGTCAGCCATTGCCATGCTTCTGTGCACATTCTGAACCTTATAGTGTTACCAGCGTAAAATGGGTCGAAAAATGTTTCGCACTGTTGACCAGGGGAGAGACAATTCCTGTGACACAGCTCGAGCACTGGCTGCAAAATTTTAGGTTTTAATGCACGGCGGCTGCAGCTACAACTTCATTATCAACTTTCACGGCAATGGGCCACCTTCCTCTCCCTTCTGCGCTACCCAATTTACCTGTTTTTTTCCCCAACTTTCTTGATCATATTCTTTAGCACATTTATTGACATGGGGCCGCGTCGCCACTATTCTGTCGGCAATTTTCCCCCAATACAGCTGAGCTATTACTTCAGACATCTTTTTCAGGCGAGCATGGTCATCCTTCTCAACAGCCACTGCATTTCGTACGGAAAGCTTCAACCTTCTTAACCCTTTACACTAACAGTCACTTTACAAAAGAAATTACAAGTATCACCAAGCGACACACAGCACACTGACGACAAAAAAGGAAAAATTTAATTTTTGCGACTGTTTATAGCGCTAATTTTCACCTAGTGGCAGAAAGTGAAACTATTGTTTTTTCAGCACACTCCAAGATCGCACCGACGAAAGTAAATACCTGCAATGTTTCATGTCATGCAATGTATACAACCCACAGCCCTCGGAATAAATTCAGTTTAATTATAACCACCCACTAGTTCCTGAGATTATCCTTCACATGTAGACATAAAAACGCGACAAGGGACTTTAATCTGTAATACGTATAAATATGTATAGATGTCGAGCAAACTTCGTTGCTCTCTGGAGCTACAGCTGCTATTTACTTCACTGCCTCCTCGGTAGCTGAACAGCTCGTACCTCAAACCACTGCGACGAGATGCCATTCCAAACGCCAGTTAAATGTGGAACAGGCAACAATAGATACATTAGGTACCCATCTTTATATGCACCAACTTTCCTAATGGATCACTGAAAACTGTCAAGATCCCTTCAGTAGTTCCTGAGATTTGCCATCACGTACTGACAGGAAAAGCAGTGGCGCACTTTGACTCACTAATATGCACAATAAGTATAATTTCCGTTATTTACTGTCTTTCCTGGTGTTGCAGTTCTAATTGCCACAAGCAAATTTCATTGAAAATTAATCGTTATCACAGAAGCAATCTAATGTACTAATGGATTTGCAGATCAATACAGACGTGTTCAATTATCCAACATCAAAGTAAACATTTTCCCACAAACAACCAAATGAAGGCCATTTAAACAAACGTGCACAAGATTGCTATTCTCATAATTTAACTGACGAGGAGTTACAATTTTTTTACTCAGAAGCTTATTTTTGTCTGCTCTTTTGTGTATGTCAAACAAACGCATTCGAACGAAGTCTGTATCGTTCTGTCGATACAGGCCCCCAGGTTGGCGGTCATACGCTCCCATACGTTTTTTGGCGAAGATGAGATTTTCCTAAGACCGACTAGCTCAACGGGCACACATTCACGTTTCCGTAATTATTTGGTGGCACCTGAAGATGAAGCTTTAACACTAGATAGTGGTCGCGTTAAAATGTTCCTTAATTCTTCATCTGCATTGATTCCCTGTAAGTCACATTTAAGCCCCTTGCAGACGGTGTTCATATGATCAAATACTTTGGTTAAAAGTATTATACACAATAAACAATATAACTCAAATAGCGCTCTTAAAGTCTGCTGTGGCTTGTTATTAGTCTTTGCAATGGCAGTTATTTAAGCAAAGCAAAGAAGAAATATGTAGAGCATTTAACTAATTTCGTTCCACCAACACTGATTAATAGTTCCACTGCAAAAGCACAGTAATCGACAAATGATATTCATAACAGTACTGTCTTCTTAAATGAAGGTTACATAATACTGTAGGCTCCAAAAATTAAAATAAAATTACGCTGACTTACGTTTGTGGATAGTTTTGTTTCGTTTAGAATTTAAAGTTTAGTTTTGCTTCACCACCGTTGAAATCACTACACTTCATGATTCAGTTACATCGTGTTACTGATGGGGCTGTGTCATTACACCATGTGTTAGATTGCACAGTATACAGTTTAAAGAACATCTATCCACTACACTATTCAAGTTTGTTGGCATCGAGATGGTTAGTTGCGGAAGTCTACAATTTTTCAGGAATGAAAACGAGCTTGTTCTGGAAAAGATAATCAGATGGCAGAATGAGCTCACAGAAATGAAGTTAGAAATTCCCGACGGTTCATTACTGCAAACAATAAATGAGACATAGTTCGTCGTTACAAATCATATATGTAATTAGCTGTGAATTTCTAGTACCCCACAATCGACTTTCTTAATCATAACACAGAACATTCGAAGTAAATAACACTTATAGGTTTTATTCTACAATGAGATGGGAAACATAAAGACGAAAGTAAATTTCGTATGATGTGTCGCTGCAAAGTGACATAGCACGATGAAACTTGGACTAGACATAGAACTACTACGATATAGTGCAGAAGATAACTGGAAGAAATACGAATAGGTATGATACATTTATTCAAAAACATAATTACACTGAAGACAACGCGATTCAGGAGGGTGCCTTGGACACTGCAGACGGTGGGACGGCTTTCTTAATAGGATGTGTGACCACCACGGATGGCAATGCTACATAATACACGTGCTCCTGTGCTGGACACAAGGTTGGTAAGGAGTTATTGTGGTAGGGTGTTCCATTCTTCCTCCAGCGCGGAGGATCGTCGGTGGTAGGTGTGGACGCGATACATTACATCTCCTCACTGCATCCCACACGCGCTTGGTGGTTTTTAAGTGGAAGGAACGGGCGGGCCAGCGTATGCCCCGATCTACCCTCTCCTTCAACAGCTCCTCCACCTGGGCTATTCGATGCGGTCGCACTTGGTCATTCATAAAACTGAAGTCAGGGCCGAATGCATACCTGAAAACACGCACGTGAGGGAAGGAGTACAGTGACACAATAACTTCTACCAGTGAGCGTACCACTTTCGAAGATCTGGAGATCAGTAGCCCCATCCATCCTCATGCCTCTCCACACCTTAACATCTGGACCGACACAACGATCGTGTTCGACAATGTTCCTGGACGTATTACGTTTCCCACCTTTCGTCATACAAGGGTACGTCCAGCATAACAGAAGACGATCGTTTTGGTTGTCCAGATGTTATGGTGTGGGCAGGCTTAATGTTGCATAAGCATACTGACATCCAAACCGTTTTATGTACTACGCTCAAAGGTTAACGTTATTGTCACACTGTACTCCTTCCCTTTGGCGATATTCTCAGCGGTGCACCCGGGCCTGACTTAATTATTATGGACAACAGTCCACTGTCGCACCGCCATTCGCCCGGCTTAAATCCCATCGAGTGCTGTGGAATGCGTTCATGAGACATACTGTAGTACGTCCACATGTACCAATGAGCCTCCAGCAGTTGTCAACAGAGCTGGTGAAGGAATGGAACGCCCTGCCACATCTCAGCAACCTAGTGGTCCGCGTGGGAGCAAGTTGCAGAGCTTGCACTGCCGTCTGTGGTCATCACACACCCTTTTAAGAACCATGTCCCGCAGTTTCTGATGTCCAGAGAACCACTGTGAACCGCGTAACTTCAGTGTAATTATTGTCTTTGAATATGTCATTCCTTTCGTCTCATTGCGTATTTAATTCCTTGTGTGCTGTATTGTAGCAGTCCTTTCTATGTATTGTCCATGTCTCATCGAGCTTTGTTACTTGGTAATGATACTTCATGCTAAGTTACTTTGAACAGTACGTTGTGCACATCAGAGTCTGTGCTCATCAAAACAGAAGTCATGTTATAACCTATTTGCTTTCATTCCGTAGAAATTCTGGTTGTACTGAGTTTGCATATTAATCGTTCGTTACGCTGAATCCTTCTGTCAATGCTCTCAATAAAATGTAGCTACATGTTCGTTTCCGGACGACCGTGTCAATAATGATGGCAGAACTGTGCTACTCTGCACTGCACTACAAACTGTGTCAGAAGGCGGGCTTCTATGTTTCTGTGGTGTGTGTACTGTAAGACCTTTGGTACCCACACCATCAGATTATTTGAACTGTCGCTCTAACGAAGTAGGCGAGTGTCAGCAATATGTCTCGTGGTCTTATCGTGGCGTGTTTATCTTCTGCCATTAGGTCAGACGATAGAAATGCCACTTGCACGCTTAGAGTAGCAGAATGGCGGTGACCAACTTTAAACAGAACTTGATTAATTTTCACACACATTTATTAAAATAATAAAAATGATAGACATTACGTAACTTGATTCTGGATGCTGTTTACAATTGACAATCTGAAGTTACTTTGGTCTTGGTACGTTAATCTTATTCTCACATATCTCTGATACTTGACAAAGTGTCTATTCATTTATCTTCATGGTTATGTACAGGAATATGGTAATCTTATTAGGCGCAGACTGAAACTTGACTACAGACTAATGCAGACTGGTACAGACTGGTGCAGACAAATGCAGACTGATTAATCAGAGGTCTGCACACTCGTTATAATACCTCCTGCGTTCAGGTACCACTGTGTGAGTGTGATCCGCGAGGAGAAAAGGTTCTACATTAGCTGCAATCTCATTGGCTGCGTTACATATTAATACACAGATCGGCAGAAGCAGAATTTGGTCTGCCTCTAAGGCAGCGCCATCTCGTAGTGCGGAGATGGACGAGCGCTGCGCCTGCACTGCGCTGTTGTGCTTAGCGGGGCGCGCTCTAGTGGGAAAGTTGTATACGCGCTGACTACGTGAAACTATGTACAAAACAGTTTCCTTTAGATTTTCGTCATGTATGGTGTACTGAAAGGCTTTCACAAGTTATCTTGCCAACTTTTCTGGGATAACTCTGTCAGAATGACAATAGTAAGTTTTGCAATCAGTTAATGTTTTAAGCTGTAAAACTTCCAATTATTACATAATAATAAATATAATGCATAATACAACATTTTTTATCGTCTGTTAGCTAAAAAATAAACTTATGAAAGCATAAATGGAATATTCGGGAAGTTATCAGAATAGTTTTAGGGAAACTTAAAGATGATGTCAGCATTCATGCCGCAACCTAAAAGATTCTGCTGTCGCTCTTGGTTTGTAGTAATTGCCGGCTGCCTCCCAAGGATGGTACTTATAATCCGTCTTGATTGCAAAATGTATATTCATATGACCGGTTTCGGTTCCTCTAGGACCATTTTCAGATCTGATATTTCGGTTAGAGGAGTAACCCGTCCAAATATAGGAACTTTCACATGCTGCGTCGCATATTTTATAAGTAACATTGTAAAATCATTGATTGTGGCTATCCTATCAGATATTATGTCTGTTTTTGCAAAAAAATCCCAAGGATGGTGCTGGCTGGAATGTCAAACCTGAGCTTCGTGCGAATGTAGCGTGCGTTTGAGAGACCTGACGTTTTAAAATACGTAAATGAAATAATAATGAAATATTTGTGTCATCCATATACTCGTGCTATTACAATGTTGTTATAGCCTTTGGTTTATGAAGTTCTTGATAATAACCAAAGAATCTGATTGTGTAAGCTAGAATGGTGAGACAACAGCACATAACTGAATCATTTGTAAATTTCAGAGGGTGATGAAATGATTTGATTCTTTAGTATGTTTACGGCCGTTATGGACACATGTGCAAGAAAGTTAATAGACATTTTGATGACTGCCGTGACTCCGCTCAACACATTTACGTTTAACTCGATTGGGGTAAGTTAGTATTAAATGTACGTGATACACCTTAGCAGCCTTGTACGATCATCTTTAAGCTTTGACACTTTCAACATTTCAGAATGCCGTTTCCAATTTTATTTTCCATTTTTCCACTACTTTTGAAACTGACATTACATTTTCTACGTGTCTGATTGTAGTATGTTGTATGAACTGCACTTATAACTGCAGTGGTACGAAAGGATGCGTGAAATGTCTTATTTTTGCACGCATACGTGTATGCGACGTGCTACACTTTAAATTGCTAAGGTCTATGCTACCTTAGACTATGCGAGAACTATTTCATATAATATTCAGCAGATTTATTGTCTAATCAGTGCTCCTGTAATCTTATGAATTTATTGACCTACTTTTGAACGATGTCATTAAATATGCAGATCGAGATAATAGCAAATCTTGTGCCAGGTGTTAAAGTTGGAGGGCGAAGTTATTTATTTTCGATG
This sequence comes from Schistocerca americana, assembly GCF_021461395.2. Taxonomy (NCBI): domain Eukaryota; kingdom Metazoa; phylum Arthropoda; class Insecta; order Orthoptera; family Acrididae; genus Schistocerca; species Schistocerca americana. The sequence goes on from NC_060122.1 coordinate 675,233,798, forward strand.
TATTCTCTACATGTTTAGCGTCTGACTGTACTTTTATTAATCTTGGCTTTACCCGACTGACTGCTAGCAGTGGCAATCCATCAGGCTGAATATTACGTAGTTGTTAAACCTTGTATGTTTTGAATAATTATACTAAATTCGAAAACAAATTGTCACTGCGAATGTTCGTTGTAGAATGAGAGACGATGATGTACGTACAGTATCAAAAAATAAAATCTTTCGTGTGATGATAAGAGCAGAAACCGTCGCATTATAAGTGCCCGTTTACGTATTGTCTTTTGATAAACGTTTTCAATATCCTCTCGGTCCTGACCACGACACAGCAGCCTAAAAATGTATGTATCTCAGAGAGAGTGGTGACGAAATAACTCGTAGAAATTTCAGTGTAGGCATAACAGTTACCACAACATGCCGTTCTCGGAATTCTCAAAATGCTTAAGGCATGCCGTAATCACATTACGGAAATTTGTAGATACATTCGAAAAATCTGCGAGCATCAAAAGAAATATGGCGTGAAATAGACGAATTAATCATTGCAAGACTTGCCTTAACATTTATAATACCTCAAGAAGTTTAAGTCTGAAGTATCGACCACAACTGTGCTCAAACGGCGGGGTGGGGGTGGGGACTTGATCTTGATATTTGCTTTCTTCTCCGATTCAGAATTAAGTTTGTGTTACTTTATGACCTCCTTTAGGAGCAATGCTTTGCAACTGAATGGTATTTGGGAAAACATTTCCGTTATTTTCTCACATATCCCCACACAGCTGCGCAATGCCCACTCGGACATGGCGAGAAAGCAACACGCACGCTCTGCTGAAGAAAGGACACACAGCGAACTGGAAGGACTGCTCAAAACACCTAAAAGTAGCTCATACATCTCGTCAGTATAATCCTGCAACACATAAGGAAAGCAATATGACTCTAGAATGAGATTTTCACTCTGCAGCGGAGTGTGCGCTGATATGAAACTTCCTGACAGATTAAAACTTTGTGCCCGACCGAGACTCGAACTCGGGGACTTTGCCTTTCGCGGGCAAGTGCTCTACCATCTGAGCTACCGAAGCACGACTCACGCCCGGTCCTCACAGCTTTACTTCTGCGAGTATCTCGTCTCCTACCTTCCAAACTTTACAGAAGCTCTCCGCTCTCCTGCGAACCTTGCAGAACTACCACTCCTGAAAGAAAGGATACGGCGGAGACATGGCTTAGCCACAGCCTGGGGGATGTTTCCAGAATGAGATTTTCACTCTGCAGCGGAGCGTGCGCTGATATGAAACTTCCTGGCAGATTAAAACTGTGTGCCCGACCGAGACTCGAACTCCTTTCTTTCAGGAGTGCTAGTTCTGCAAGGTTCGCAGGAGAGCTTCTGTAAAGTTTGGAAGGTAGGAGACGAGATACTGGCAGAAGTAAAGCTGTGAGGACCGGGCGTGAGTCGTGCTTCGGTTGCTCAGATGGTAGAGCACTTGCCCGCGAAAGGCAAAGGCCCCGAACTCGAATCTCGGTCGGGCACACAGTTTTAATCTGCCAGGAAGTTTCAATATGACGCTACTTCGAGCCATACTCAAACGAAAACACAACCCATCACGAACGATCCGGAAGTTGAAAGGAGACAAAAACAACAGTCATCATGAAATGTGTAATATGATACACAAAGCAAAAGTAGATCACTGAGTAGAAATTCCGTCATCGTGATTACACGAGGCCCAGAAAAGTCAACAAAATCAAACAATGTGTCCTCCTTGAGACCTGTCTTTAAAAACGTTACTTCCTTATGAATATTATTAATCAAGGAAGAGAAAATCAGGAAAATTAAAATCGCTTGAACAAAAACTGAAAAATGCACCTGGCACCAAGAGCAAGGCCATGGCTATAAATGGTGGTGTGGTATCACTTATGTAACAGATGGCCAACCAAAGGACTCCTAAACGTTACATCATTGCAACCATAGCTGTTTACGTCTAGCATAAAGGAAAACAGCTGAGACCTGCCATGTCAGAGCTGAATGACGCCATTACGTCACACTATGCACTGTCGAAAACTGATGAGTGCCCTAGGCAAGTTTCACGTAATTTTAGCAGAAGTACCTGGACGACGGTGTCGTGAGATACTGTGAGACCAAGATCCCGTTTTATCGCCTTATAGTTCAAGGTGGAGTCACTAAATAGAATAAGTATACCTGTGATTACACCAGCCCAATGCAAGTCACAGAAGCTACAGAATATACCATCTCTCTGTCCAGCCACATTAGTGACCACCTGTCGAAAGCCTGATGCCCTGTTTGTGCAGCGGAGACCGATGCAAGACGTCCAGGAAAAGGAGTTCTGGAAGTTAGCGATAGGGATGTAGGGCTACGCCGTCTCCAGTGTCGTGGCCAGCTGCGCCAGGCTCCTCGGCTGAGGATCCACGTCGCGTACAGCACACCTGGGGTGGTCCAATAGATTCTCGATTGAACTTTAATCCGGAAAGTTTGGTGGCCAGGGGGGTACGGTGAACTCATCCTGACGCTCTTCGAACCACGCTGTGTGACACGTTACACTGTCGTCTTGTTGGATACCATTGTGCCAAGGATAAAGAAATCACATGTAGGGATGGACATGATCTCGAGGGAGAAATGCCTAGCTGCGTTGATTCATTGGGCCTTCCGGAATGACGAGATCAACAAGCAACAAGGGAATGCCACGAAAACATTCCGGAGACCATGTAACGCCGGAAATGCATATACTCCTATTTCGACCTATTGTACTATAAACCTTTTTCCTTATTTTGTTACCTGAAGATATGACATTTCTGATATTTCTGTGTCTTTATATATTGTAATTGTTCTAATATATATATATATATATATATATATATATATATATATATATATATATGCATTTATGTCGATGTATAATTGGTTTGTTTTGTAAATACTTTTTTTTTTTTTTTTTTGTCTTCAGTCTACTGACTGGTTTGATGCGGCCCGCCACGAATTTCTTTCCTGTGCTAACCTCTTCATCTCAGAGTAGCACTTGCAACCTACGTCCTCAATTATTTGCTTGGCATATTCCAATCTCTGTCTTCCTCTACAGTTTTTGCCCTCTACAGCTCCCTCTAGTACCATGGAAGTCATTCCCTCATGTCTTAGCAGATGTCCTATCATCCTGTCCCTTCTCATTATCAGTGTTTTCCACATACTCCTTTCCTCTCCGATTCTGCGTAGAACCTCCTCATTCCTTACCTTATCAGTCCACCTAATTTTCAACATTCGTCTATAGCACCACATCTCAAATACTTCGATTCTCTTCTGTTCCAGTTTTCCAACAGTCCATGTTTCACTACCATACAATGCTGTACTCCAGCCGTACATCCTCAGAAATTTCTTCCTCAAATTAAGTCCGGTATTTGATATTAGTAGACTTCCCTTGGGCAGAAATGCCTTTTATGCCCTAGCGAGTCTGCTTTTGATGTCCTCCTTGCTCCGTCCGTCATTGGTTATTTTACTGCCTAGGTAGCAGAATTCCTTAACTTCATTGACTTCGGGACCATCAATCCTGATGTTAAGTTTCTCGCTGTTCTCATTTCTACTACTTCTCATAACCTTCGTCTTTCTCCGATTTACTCTCAAAACATACTATGTACTCATTAGACTGTTCATTCCGTTCGGCAGATCATTTAATTCTTCTTCACTTTCACTCAGGATAGCAATGTCATCAGCGATTCGTACCATTGATATCCTTTCACCTTGTATTTTAATTCCACTCCTGAACCTTTCTTTTATTTCCATCATTGCTTCCTCGATGTACAGATTGAAGAGTAGGGGCGAAAGGTTACAGCCTTGTCTTACACCCTTCTTAATACGAGCACTTCGTTCTTGATCGTCCACTCTTATTATTCCCTCTTGGTTGTTGTACATATTGTATATGACCCGTCTCTCCCTATAGCTTACCCCTACTTTATTCAGAATCTCGAACAGCTTGCACCATTTTATATTGTCGAACGCTTTTTCCAGGTCGATAAATCCTATGAAAGTGTTTTGATTTTTCTTTAGCCTTGCTTCCATTATTAGCCGTAACGTCAGAATTGCCTCTCTCGTCCCTTTACTTTTCCTAAAGCCAAACTGATCGTCACCTAGCGCATTCTCAATTTTCTTTTCCATTCTTCTGTATATTATTCTTGTAAGCAGCTTCGATGCATGAGCTGTTAAGCTGATTGTGCGATAATTCTCGCACTTGTCAGCTCTTGTCGTCTTCGGAATTGTGTGGATGATGCTTTTCCGAAACTCAGATGGTATATCGCTAGGCTCATATATTCTACACACCAACGTAAATAGTCGTTTTGTTGCCTTATTTGTTGCCTTATTTGACCGTAAGTCCTCCAAGGCTCTTTTAAATTCCGATTCTAATACTGGATCCCCTATCTCTTCTAAATCGACTCCTGTTTCTTCTTCAATCACATCAGACAAATCTTCACCCTCATAGAGGCTTTCAATGTATTCATTCCACCTATCTGCTCTCTCCTCTGCATTTAACAGTGGAATTCCCGTTGCACTCTTAATGTTACCACCGTTGCTTTTAATGTCACCAAAGGTTGTTTTGACTTTCCTGTATGCTGAGTCTGTCCTTGCGACAGTCATATCTTTTTCGATGTCTTCACATTTTTCCTGCAGCCATTTCGTCTTAGCGTCCCTGCACTTCCTATTTATTTCATTCCTCAGCGACTTGTATTTCTGTATTCCTGATTTTCCCGGAACGTGTTTGTACTTCCTCCTTTCATCAATTAACTGAAGTATTTCTTCTGTTACCCATGGTTTCTTCGCAGCTACCTTCTTTGTACCTATGTCTTCCTTCCCAACTTCTGTGATGGCCCTTTTTAGAGATGTCCATTCCTCTTCAACTGTACTGCCTACTGCGCTATTCCTTATTGCTGTATCTATAGCGTTAGAGAACCGCAAACGTATCTCGTCATTCCTTAGTATTCCGTATCCCTCTTCTTTGCTTATTAATTCTTCCTGACTAATGTCTTGAACTTCAGCCTACTCTTCATCACTACTATATTGTGATCTGAGCCTATATCTGCTCCTGGGTACGCCTTACAATCCAGTATCTGATTTCGGAATCTCTGTCTAACCATGATGTAATCTAATTGAAATCTTCCCGTATCCCCCGGCCTTTTCCAAGTATACCTCCTCCTCTTGTGATTCTTGAACAGGGTATTCGCTATTACTAGCTGAAACTTGTTACAGAAGTCAATTAGTCTTTCTCCTCTTTCATTCCTTGTCCCAACCCCATATTCTCCTGTAACTTTTTCTTCTACTCCTTCCCCTACAACTGCATTCCAGTCGCTCATGACTATTAGATTTTCGTCCCCCTTTACCTACTGAATTACCCTTTCAATATCCTCATACCCTTTCTCTATCTGTTCATCTTCAGATTGCGACGTCGGCATGTATACCTGAACTATCGTTGTCGGTGTTGGTCTGCTGTCGATTCTGATTAGAACAACCCGGTCACTGAACTGTTCACAGTAACACACCCTCTGCCCTACCTTCCTATTCATAACGAATCCTACACCTGTTACACCATTTTCTGCTGCTGTTGATATTACCCGATACTCATCTGACCAGAAATCCTTGTCGTCCTTCCACTTCACTTCACTGACCCCTACTATATCTAGATTGAGCCTTTGCATTTCCCTTTTCAGATTTTCTAGTTTCCCTACCACGTTCAAGCTTCTGACATTCCACGCCCCGACTCGTAGAACGTTATCCTTTTGTAGATTATTCAATGTTTTTCTCATGGTAACCTCCCCCTTGGCAGTCCCCTCCCGGAGATCCGAATGGGGGACTATTCCGGAATCTTTTGCCAATGGAGAGATCATCATGACACTTTGTAACAACAACAACGCTGTACTACTATACGTATAATAATTTTTTCTTCCGATTTTCGATAAATTAGTGTAATCGATGTTCTGATTTCATTTCTGTTTTGTTTCATGCCATTATGGTAAAGAAACTGTAAACAATTCTCGATGTGAATATTAATGTTTATGTCAAATTTCAAGTAATATTATAACAGAATTGAAATGTAAGAAATGTAGAAACTATTGTAAGATGTTAAAATTGTAATTGTGCGTCTGGTCCATACGTAGGCAATGTGTTAGGATATGTAGAATGCAAAACCTCTGGTGAATACCCTGTCTGTAGGGGAGCGGTAAAAGGTGGATGGCAGGCGAGCGCGGGAAAATGCACACGGGCACTGCACGGCATAACGGGCTCAGCAGTAGTCGTCAGAATTGGGCATTGGTCTGAGCAACACGTTCTGGATCGAAGAGGCTCTCCTGGAAGACGTAGTTTCATTGAGCCTCGGATACGCCGTTCCAACGCCTATACGGGATGGCAAAATTCCATAGGCACTAAACGGAAAAGTATTGCGACGCTAAGAAGAAGTAAAGTGCCGATACATCAAGAGCCATTGCTGTGATTGTATGTGTGCTCTGTGCTTCGCCATCTCGCCGCCTGCCAACCGCCACATCGATACAAACAGGTTGAAACTTTTAGCACTGTATTCGTATAGACCAGTGTTACTTTTGTTCCATACTATTCAATAACAACTTAAATTTTACCGGAACTGTCCTACCATTTAATTATCCTCAAAATTAACCTAGACAGGGTCCTTTCCAAATGTTGTGAAATCCGAATGTCCCAAGATGAAAAATTAAAGTTTGTGTTAATAATAATTACCTGCAGACCTAGCTATGTTAGAATGATGTTTAAAGAATTGTTTTGTTAATGAACTAATAGACGAATAACAACGGTCTGACAAAGTGGCAAGATAATTTTGATATTGAATTAGTAATGAAACTTAATTATTTCGAGACAGATATACTGGTATTTAAATGAGCAGGAAATAAGACAAAAAGAGTAGTAAATCATATATTGGAAATCTTGAGGGCATAATGATTTCAGTAATTAATTGTTTTAATACAGTGATCATAACAGTTTCAGGGTACCCCCCCCCCCCTTTTTATTCATTTGAATTCTGTAGTTTTCTAAACTGATTTGACCAGCAAAGTCAAAGCCAAAACAGAAACCAAAATTTATCAGTGTTTTACCTTTATCAAAATTGACATTGTGTGTGTGTGTTTCGAAAGTACTATTTCTAGGGTAACCTATGCCCGATTTTAATCAGATCAATAGACAGTACGAGGTTTTGTGGTAAACATTATAGTGTAATGTTATGTATTTATGGTTTATCCATATTAGTACAGAAAGTGAAATTATCAGTTCAGTATATTTTCTGGTTCTAAAATTTACCATATTATGCAGTGTTATTACAGGTGGTTTTGCATGAACGTACATCAACTTGTACAGGGAATAAACTCAGTTAATGTCTAATTAGGCTGGCGACCGTTTTATTAACAAATTGGTAGCATCTTCTGTGTTGTTTCTTGTCCGTCCTGACGTGTAGTTGCATTTCGGACTTGCTTGACGTATCATTGTTATTACAGAGTGGTTGTAACTCTGATTTGCCTCCATTCAGGTACACGCGGTCAATAACTAAACGAAAATCCTTTCTCATTAGGTGAAGCCCATCAACTTACCATAGTACAGGCTTTAATGAGAATTGTGTGCCCCAAGCGCAGCGTTACAAGTGGCTCCCGGTGACAAGGACATCCAGTTGTTGTCGGTCACAAATTAATGTGAATACCGAACAGTGGATGTTCAGTGGTACGAATTGTAACAATATTCAGTAAAGTAAATAGCAGTGAACATCAAGTACGGTAGTGTGGTATAATTTGCGTTCAGTATGGACAAGAACGTAGCCACACTAGATGTGCCGAGCGTAATGGAAAATGCGGCTGGGAATGACAGGAGTGTACGCGGCCAGAAAACAGATGGCATTAGCGGAAGACAATTGGCGTACATACAATATCACGAACATGTTAACGAGCAGATTGAAATGTCGAGATTGCTTCGAACACAGGAAGGAATAAAACAGGAAGTAGAGGATGACTTTGTAGATGATAGTGGGTATGTGAACGAATCCACTGAGATGTTTGATTCACCACAGATAAAGAAAGAACCGAAAGAAAATTTTAATGTAGGATCGGAACGCACCGATTCCGTAGAACAAAACAGTGTGAAAATTTTAAGCATGAACAATTTATTTGAACAATTAACCAAACAAATTGCAGGACAGAATGATCAGCTTAAAACACACGTTGATCAGCAGCTCAAAACACAAAGTAATCAGCTCAAAACACAGAACGATCAGCTTAAAGCACGGGTAGAAGAACAAGGAATTAAAATTAGTAAACAAATAGAACAGGTAGAAAAAAAGTGGGTAGTTTAAGCTCTGTAGTAAATACTATGAAATTTGAAATTGACACAATTAACAAAAATATGGATACTATGCAGGGGGAAATTGACAACATTAACAGTAGGTTTGATGTTGAAATTCTCAACATCCAAGAGAAAGTAGAGTATCTAGTTGAAACAAAAGTAGACGAAAAAGTTTTTGGTCTTAAAACTGAGATCATAAACGAATGCCAACATGGAATCTCACAGTTGAAAAAAGCCGTTTCAGATACTGAAGGAAATTTAGGCGAAAAATTTACCGGATGTGTACAAAAGTGTGAACAAAATACTTCGGAATTTCAAGGCAAAATTTTCGATCTTGAGAGTAAAATTAAAGATAGGCCTGGTGTTGTCTATAATGACACACCACTTACGAAGCTATTGGAAGGTGAGGAACGCTTCGATCCCGCCAAGAAACATAACGGATGGCACCCGTTAGATTTCATCAAAAATTTCGAGAGGATGTTTCCTGAACACTTGTCTGGTCAGGAAAAGATAAACGTAGTAATTAGCGCCTTAGCAGGTGACGCTAAGTGATGGGGAATTAGCTTGAATACCGAACAAATGACGTTCGAAGAATTCAAACAAAAGTGTACGGAAGAATATTGGTCCGAACAAAAACAGAATCATCTGTGGCGCGAGTTTATCATGGCAAAGCTTCATGATAATAGGAGCAGGAATTCTTTGAAAGATTTCTGCGAATACTGGTACCGAAAATTGACACATTTAAGAGGGAGAAGATCCGATTCTGAAATCATATGGGAGCTATATAAAAAGCTTCCAGAAGATTCAAAGAGATATGTGGGAAGCAATCATCGTAGCTTCCAAGCGTTTCTCGAAAGGGTCGAAGACGAAGACCACTGGCGCGAAATTCGTGCCAATTATCAGAGTTTTGGTAACAGAAATAACCGCAATAATGACGAGAGAAATGACGGCGAAGGCTTTCGCGTCAACGTGATACAGAGAGGCAGAGGCAGAGGCAGAGGACGAGGGGGTTATCCAGGTCGCGGTAGAGGGCACACCGCGCAAAATAATAACGACGCGGGAAACTGATTTCCGCGAACGTTGCGGGCCAAACGGAAGCGGACAGTATATACCGGCCCCGATTTAAGAAAAGTTACCGGACCGACAGTAAAGTTATGAGACAGGTTAGAGACAGGCGTGGAACGACGCAACGTGTTGTTGCGAAACAAGCGTCAGGTGCGAGCCAGAATGAGTCATCCTCGCTGCGCGGAGTGCTACATGTTAACAGGCGAGTGGAGCATCAGAGGGCAACGGCCCAGCCTAGCAGAACAGATGTTCAGAGAGAAGCCGCTAGCAAGGAGGCAGCATTAGGCACGAACATTGCCGTAAGAGCTGGTGAAGACATTTCGAGTGGTAATTCCGTGGCGAAGGAAATAGTAGATAAAACAGTGGATACACAGAGAGGTGCGGTTAGCAGTGTTAGCAATAAAGTAAAAGGCGAGAATGAATTAGCAGAAGTAACTGATTAGCGTGTGCAGATCGACGATCTGTACAAGGGCCTCAAGCAATGTGACTGGGAGGATTTTAAGAAGGAGTATGAGGCAAGGAGGTTAATTAGTGGAAAAGGAAATAGTAGGGACGTCGATAAGGTGACGTGGCCCGAATTAAAAGAGGAGAGAGTAAATAGCGCCGCGCAAAGTACGGGTGCTGCCGATAGGACGAAGGTTGAAGATAGGAAGGAATTGGAGGATGAAATCCTAAGCATTGACGAGGAAGTAACTTCTGTTAACGATCAGCCAATAGTACAAGCTGTTACCGAAAGGCACCGTGGGAAACGGGCAAGAGTAACGGAAGTCCACGAGGATTACACTAAATATGAAGTAACAGTGGATGTGAGTAAAGCTGATAATGTGGTCGCTTTGTCAAAAGAGGATACTGAGTCAAAATCAAAGTCTGACGAAGATGCAGAGGAAGAACTTAGTGCCTGTCTCATAAAAGCTTTTATGTTAGAACCTGAAAGCGATCCAGAATGGTCGGATTCGGATGATAGTTCAGATGACGAGTATTTCGGTACTAGTGAAAATAATGGGAATACAGCTAATTGCGATATTGTACCTACTGATGACGAAGTTTCAAAACAAAACCCAGATGTTGAGACTGAACACAGAAAGAAAGAGCCACCTAATGACTCAGTATCTATTTTGCAAAGAGTTCAAGTAAGCAAAGACTTTGAACTCCAGAAATCGAAAAAGCCACCACATATAAATGGTTCACAGGCCAGGAACGTATCTTGGGACTATGTACAGTCGACCAAGGTGAGTTGTGGAAAAAAACAGGAAGGGGCATGATTTAGAGTCTGGGGCTGATTTATATTGGACTTTGAGAATGTCATGAACACCTTGCATCATGAATCTACTAGGTTCCCACCGGAAGAAATTTTGTTAGGCAGCAGCAGTAAAAGTTTAATTGAGGGAAAACTAGAGTTTCCTCCTTCTTCAAGCGTGGGATTGAGTCAAAAGAAAGAATTAGTCAGGAAAAGGGCAAAGCAAAAAGCTGAATATAGATCTAAAAGATATGATAAAAAACTGAAAGTTTCAAAATTTAGAATTGGAGATTATGTTCTTTTAAAAACCCACGAAAAATCTAGTGAACTGAACCATGAAATTTCCCAACTTAACTATATTTATAGTGGACCGTATATAATACAGAACATTCCACACGATAATGCTTACTACCTGATCTACCTAAAATCCAAGAGACCTTTAGGTGTAAGGAACGTTGTGGACCTGAAACTGTATGTTCCTAGGAGTGAGTGACCTAAGTACAATCAGAAAGCAATTTGCAGTAAATGTGATGTGTCCTATGCTTAAACTATTTTTTCCAAATGTAACAAATATTTTTAAATATATGTATACCAAGATCAGTGTATTAATGTACTTATGTGAGATTCAGATTACCAAATGTACTATAAATGTAAAGATGTATGGAGAAAAGGGTTGAAAAGAAAAAGCAAATGCTGTAAGCCAGATAAAAGATGGGACTGCCAAAAACCAAAGTGGGCAGTATATGAGTCATAATATAAAGGACTGCCAAAAATCAAAGAGGGCAGATAAATAGTCAATGGAGAATTGTAAGTGTGGTACAGGTGATGTGGTAAAATGATGCGAAATGGACTGCCCAAATCTGAATAATAGGCAGCTAACATATGTAGTGAATTTTTTAAATATTATTGTGTGTTTATTAGTAAATAAGGAAATGGACTGCCATTCAATGAAAGCAGCAACAAATTGTTTTATAGTATATATAGGTATTTGTATCTGCTTTTGTAGATAAGTGTTTGTGTTCCAAAATTTGGTTTTATTTGTTTGAGAAATTTAATAATGATGAGTAATTTGCTACTTAAATAATGTTGTAATAGGAGGATGGACTGTGCTAAAGGCACTTAAGTAAATGATAAGTAAATGTTCTCGATATATTAAAAACGATAGACCTCTATAATTTGCGAGAAAGGAACTTTAGGGATACAAAAATTTTATAATGGCACATTCCTACAAAGATTCAGAACCCCTGTATAAATATAAAGTTCAGTGTTCCCATCAAATTTGCACTTAGTGAAATTTACTGGAAACAGGGGCATGCATAACAACAACAATGCTGTACTACTGTACATATAATAATTTTTTCTTCTGATTTTCGATAAATTAGTTTAATCGATGTTCTGATTTCATTTCTTTTTTGTTTCATGCCATTATGTTAAAGAAACTGTAAACAATTCTCGATGTGAATATTAATGTTTATGTCAAATTTCAAGCAATATTATAACAGAATTGAAATGTAAGAAATGTAGAAACTATTGTAAGATGTTAAAATTGTAATTGTGCATCTGGTCCATACGTAGGCAATGTGTTAGGATATGTAGAATGCAAAACCTCTGGTGAATACCCTGTCTGTAGGGGAGCGGTAAAAGGTGGATGGCAGGCGAGCGCGGGAAAATGCACACGGGCACTGCACGGCATAACGGGCTCAGCAGTAGTAGTCAGAATTGGGCATTGGTCTGAGCAACACGTTCTGGATCGAAGAGGCTCTCCTGGAAGACGTAGTTTCATTGAGCCTCGGATACGCCGTTCCAACGCCTATACGGGATGGCAAAATTCCATAGGCACTAAACGGAAAAGTATTGCGACGCTAAGAAGAAGTAAAGTGCCGATACATCAAGAGCCATTGCTGTGATTGTATGTGTGCTCTGCGCTTCGCCATCTCGCCGCCTGCCAACCGCCACATCGATACAAACAGGTTGAAACTTTTAGCACTGTATTCGTATAGACCAGTGTTACTTTTGTTCCATACTATTCAATAACAACTTAAATTTTACCGGAACTGTCCTATCATTTAATTATCCTCACAATTAACCTAGACAGGGTCCTTTCCAAAAATTGTGAAATCCGAATGTCCCAAGATGAAAAATTAAAGTTTGTGTTAATAATAATTACCTGCAGACCTAGCTATGTTAGAATGATGTTTAAAGAATTGTTTTGTTAATGAACTAATAGACGAATAACAACGGTCTGACAAAGTGGCAAGATAATTTTGATATTGAATTAGTAATGAAACTTAATTATTTCGAGACAGATATAATGGTATTTAAATGAGCAGGAAATAAGACAAAAAGAGTAGTAAATCATATATTGGAAATCTTGAGGGCATAATGATTTCAGTAATTAATTGTTTTAACACAGTAATCATAACAGTTTCAGGGTACCCGCCCCCCCCCCCCCCCATTTCATTCATTTGAATTCTGAAGTGTTCTAAACTGATTTGACCAGCAAAGTCAAAGCCAAAATAGAAACCAAAATTTATCAGTGTTTTACCTTTATCAAAATTGACATTGTGGGTGTGTTTCGAAAGTGCTATTTCCAGGGTAACCTACGCCCGATTTTAATCAGATCAATAGAGAGTACGAAGTTTTGTGGTAAACATTATAGTGTAATGTTATGTATTTATTGTTTATCCATATTAGTACAGAAAGTGAAATTATCAGTTCAGTATATTTTCTGGTTCTAAATTTTACCAGTGTTATTACGGGTCGTTTTGCATGAACGTACATCAACTTGTACAGGGAAGAAACTCAGTTAATGTCTAATTAGGCTAGCGACCGTTTTATTAACAAATTGGTAGCATCTTTTGTGTTGTTTCTTGTCCGTCCTGCCGTGTAGTTGCATTTCGGACTTGCTTGACGTATCATTGTTATTACAGAGTGGGTGTAAGTCTGATTTACCTCCATTCAGGTACACGCGGTCAATATCTAAACGAAAATCCTTTCTCATCAGGTGAAGCCCGTCAACTTACCATAGTACAGGCTTTAATGAGTATTGTGTGCCCCAAGTGCAGCGTTACAACTTCTTCAACTACAGGCCACATGTCCTGTGGATACACGTTGCGTGTCTTTAATGCAGTGGTTTCCATTGCCTTCTGCATCCTCATGCGGTTGATCATTGCTGATTCTTCCGCCTTTAGGGGCAATTTCCCACCCCTAGGACAAGATAGTGCCCTGAACCTCTATCCGCTCCTCCGCCCTCTTTGACAAGGCCGTTGGCAGAATGAGGCTGACTTCTTCTGCCGGAAGTCTTCGGCCGCCAAAAATTAGGCAGTGGCGCGGATTGAACCCGGGACCGAAGACGTTTTGGTTATGATTCAAAGACGCTACCCCTAGACCACGGGTACAGTTTTTGTTTTTGTGCTGGGTCTTGCATATCTATCGTATCGAACGATTACATCGATAGGTCCTGTGGAGAACCAAAGTGCTTAGGATCTATCGTAGGGTTAACTCTGCCGCATGGAGCGCGCGCAGAGAAAGTCTGGCTGGAGTAGGGCGGTGGAGCAGTTGTGTTGTGTGACGCTCCCGCGAGTTGCCGCGCTTTCGGGATTTAGCAGCATGTAATTTCGCTCGACTTGCAGTGATAGTTTCTGACACTGTGTCGCGGACGGGAAGCATTAGCTGGCGCACATCAAGTGCCCGTTTCGCCTGGTGACCGTGTCGAGAAGAAGGCGCGCCAACATACAGCTTCTGCAATAGCGACGGCCGACAATGAGTGACTGTCGCCACCTCCCCGATCGACGACTGCAAACCTTCAATCAACCAACAAGGAAGACTAGAAGCACATAAAGTTTTAGAACTGTATGGCAGACCTCAGCTTTTCAAACTGTTGCATCACAAAAATACAGCAACTTAGCATGTACCTTTGTTGCTCATTGTCCCAATTGCATTACCAAGCAGGGTCCCTTCCTTTCCTGGAATGAACCAGAGTGTCGTTGAAATTCAAACGCCAGCATTAAAGTAATATCATTCCATTTCACTGCTTTAATTTCAAAGGTCAGTTAAAGTATTCATAGCTGGCTACAATATATAGATTACACAAGCAGAAAATAAGAGTGCGAGTTTTGTTACCATATTTTAGCTTGCCTATGACTGCAGCTCAGCTTGGTATGTACTAAATTTTACTATTGTTAATTGTTCAGAATCATTTAATTCAAGTTCAAAGTTAAATCTCTTATTTCTAAATTGTGTAGATTCAAGTAGCTTTAGAAATGATTGTTGAGGTAGCCCAAGACTACCTTATTTTATTGAATTTCGTAGCGCTTCAGAAACAAAGTTCAATATTAATTTCAGTCACTAAATTAACTTTCAATTTTCCGGTTTTATTAATTCTTTTGGTAAATTAAGTCAGAGTGTGGTGAAATTTATTACTTCTGACAAACATTCAGTTTTCACACAACACGTGTCAACCTTCAGTTGCCACGCTTTTAGTGCTAATTATATGTGCATTAATCTTCCATTTTCAGTAATTGTAGTAGTTGTCCATAGGCCTGGCGACCGTGATTTTCCACAAATCTAATTAACGCCAATTAATTGTTAACGTAACGACCACACATTTACTTTCTTTATTAATTTTACCCTTCTCTCAAAATTAATTTCCACCATTTTCATTCGCATTTTTCCTTTCATTTAGATGTAACCCTTTCCGCCCTCTTTACCGACAGATTAGCTTCGGTGACGATAGCTTTTCCTAAATTTCCATTGGGTGGACGCGGTATAATTTTTCACTGTCATTAAGGTCGATAAGTGAGGGAGAGGTTACAACCATAATGCTCGTTGTTCGCTTTCGGACGTTTCAACCCGTGTAGGTCAACAGATGTCTACGCGATGCAGCACAGTGATTCATCTGAAAAGGCCCTGTCATCACTCGGTGGACGTCCGGTTGCAATACTGATGCACGCAGCCTTCGTCGCTGATGAACAACAGTCAGCATGGGTGGGTTCAGGAACCAGGCGCCTATTGCAGAGGTCCATAAGCAGCAACCTTCGCTGAATGGTCGTTGAAGAGACGCTGTTGGTGGCTCCTTTGTTTATCTTGTCGGTCAGTCGCTCAACAATGCACATCTATTCGCCCATACACATCTCGGCAGCAGTCGTTTACCGCCGTCGTGTATGGCTCGTGGTGACCACAGTTGCCTTGTTTTAGAGAACACCATTTTGCCATACACAAACTTTGCCGTGTAGGAAATGCTTCCACCCTCGGCCTGAAAGACAATGATCATTTCCTTTTGGACGTCAGATAAATCGCCCCGTTTCCTCTGTACGACAACGACTGCAGTTTCTCCCGCGTCTCCCGGGGCGGTTTATATACCCTCCACTGCTAGTGCTGCCACCTGCCGTATGTCGGTGGTTACTGCACGTTGACGTCGAACATACGCGATGGTCACATGAATGTGACTGGGTCGTGTGATAATGAATAGACTGAGTTACTGTGATGTACCTTCTGCATTTCTTGCTTTCATGTTTTCGCTGTCTTTAAAGGCAAAGAGGAAAGGTGGAGCGGTAACCCCGCATAGAGCCTGCGCCTACCATCATGTTTTACTTTTTTTATTTTTAAATGTTAAAAAGCATAAGATGTTTTTGCTGTGCCTCGGTTAGAGGAAGGACTCGCTCTCTGCTAATGAACGAAGGTAGACGTATATCATTTTAGAGCGTAATGGGCGGTAGCCATTTAGGTTATGATAATAAGTCTGCATTTTATATGTGTGTAGAAGAAATAACACATTTGCATCTCGTTAGACAAAAATTCAGTTATTATTCCAAGTAGTACTGTAAAATAGAAGGACCGAAGAAGCATACCTGTGTACTTCGGAGTTATCACGAAGATCCGATTACCATATTAAGCACACAGTGAAGATTTTGTAGAAGTATACGGCGATCGGACGTAGTATTATTAATTGGTAAGCATAAATCTACAACAAGTGAAAGACTACTTCTTCCACGCAGAAATAATATGAACTTATTCACAGGCATAGGCCAGCTTATTGTGCTTATCCGAGCGCCGAAAAATTAATCTAATTATTTCCATATATCTAAACATTTTTATTATGTTACTACATTCATCCCCCCATGAACCATGGACCTAGCTGTTGGTGGGGAGGCTTGCGTCCATCAGCGATACAGATGGTCCTACCGTAGGTGAACCACAACGTAGGGGTATCTGTTGAAGGCCAGACAAACATGTGGTTCCTGAAGAGGGGCAGCAGCCTTTTCAGCAGTTCCAGGGGCAACCGTCTGAATGACTGAGTAATCTGCCCTTGTAACACTAACCAAAACGACGTTGCTGTGCTGATACTGCGAACGGCTGAAAGCAAGCGGTAACTAAAGACGTAATTTTTCCCGAGGGCATGCAGCTTTATTCTATGGTTAAATGATGAGGACGTCCACTTGGGTAAAACATTCCGGAGGTAAAATAGTACCCCATTCGGATCTCCGGGCGCGGACTACTCGGTAGGACGTCGTTATCAGGAGAAAGAAAACCAGCGTTCTACGGATCGGAGCGTGGAATGTCAGATCTCTTAATAGGGCAGGTAGGTTAGAAAATTTAAAAAGGGAAATGGTTAAGTTAAAGTTAGATATAGTGGGAATTAGTGAAGTTCGGTGGCAGGAGGAACAAGAACATTGGTCAGGGTATTACAGGGTTATAAATACAAAATCAAATAGGTGTAATGCAGGAGTAGGTTTAATAACGACTAAAAAAATTGGAGTGCGGGTAAGCTATCACAAACAGCATAGTGAACGCATTATTGTGGCCAGGATAGACATAAAGCCCACGCCTACTACAGTAGTACAAGTTTATATGCCAACTAGCTCTGCAGATGATGAAGATGGGTGACTGGAGTTCGAAAGTAGGAAAGGGGAGAGAAGGAACCATAGTAGGTGAATATGTATTGGAGGTAAGAAGTGAAAGAGGAAACCGCCCGGTAGAATTTTGCACAGAGCATAAATTAATCATGTATACACGGAAGAAGCCTGGACATACTGACAGGTTTCAGATAGATTATATAATGGTAAGACAGAGATTTAGGAACCAGGTTTTAAATTGTAAGACATTTCCAGGGGCAGATGTGGACTCTGACCACAATTTATTGGTTATGAACTGTAGATTAAAAGTGAAGAAACTGCAAGAAGGTGGGAATTTAAGGAGATGGGATCTGGATAAACTGACTAAACCAGAGGTTTGTACAGAGTTTCAGGGAGAGCATAAGGGAACAATTGACAGGAATGGGGGAAAGAAATACAGTAGAAGAAGAATGGGTAGCTTTCAAGGATGAAGTAGTGAAGGCAGCAGAGCATCAAGTAGGTAAAAAGACGAGGGCTAGAAGAACTCCTTGGGTAACAGTAGCAATATAGAATTTAATTGATGAAAGGAGAAAATATAAAAATGCAGTAAATGAAGCAGGCAAAAAGGAATACAAACACCTCAAAAATGAGATCGACAGGAAGCGCAAAATGGCTAAGCAGGGATGGCTAGAGGACAAATGTAAGGATGTAGAGGCTTATCTCACTAGGGGTAAGATAGATACTGCCTACAGGTAAATTAAAGCGACTTTTGGGGAAAAGAGAACCACTTGATGAATATCAAGAGCTCAGATGGAAACCCAGTCCTAAGTAAAGAGGGGAAATCCGAAAGGTGGAAGGAGTATATAGAGGGTCTATACAAGGGCTATGTACTTGAGGACAATATTATGGAAATGGAAGAGGATGTAGATGAAGATGAAATGGGATATACGATACTGCGTGGAGAGTTTGACACAGCACTGAAGACCTGAGTCGAAACAAGGCCCCAGGAGTAGACAACATTCCATTGGAACCACTGACAGCCTTGGAAGAGCCAGGCCTAACAAAACTCTACCATCTGGTGAGCAAGATGTATGAGACAGGGAATTACCCTCAGACTTCAAGAAGAATATGATAATTCCAATCCCAAAGAAAGCAGGTGTTGACAGATGCGAAAATTACCAAACTATCAGTTTAATAATCACGGCTGCAAAATATTCACATGAATTCTTTACAGACGAATGGAAAAACTGGTAGAAGCCGACCTCGGGGGAGATTAGTTTGGATTCCGTAGAAATGTTGGAACTCGTGAGGCAATACTGACCCTACGACTTATCTTAGCAGAAAGATTAAGAAAAGGCACCTACGTTTCTAGCATTTGTAGACTTAAAGAAAGCTTTTGACAGTGTTGACTGGAATACCCTCTTTCAAATTCTGAAGGTGGCAGGGGTAAAATACAGGGAGCGAAAGGCTATTTACAATTTGTACAGAAACCAGATGGCCGTTATAAGAGTCGAGGGACGTGAAAGGGAAGCGGTGGTTGGGATGGGGAGTGAGAGAGGGTTGTAACCCGTCCTCGATGTTATTCAATCTGTATATTGAGCAAGCAGTAAAGCAAACAAAAGAAAAGTTCGGAGTAGGTATTAAAATCGATGTAGAAGAAATAAAAACTTTGTGGTTCGCCGATGACATTGTAAATCTGTCAGAGACAGCAAAGGACTTGGAGGAGCAGTTGAATGGAATGGACAGTGTCTTGAAAAGAGGGTATAAGATGAACATCAACAAAAGCGAAACGAGGATAATGGAATGTAGTCGAATTAAGTCGGGTGATGCTGCGGGAATTAGATTAGGAAATGAGAAACTTAAAGTTGTAAAGGAATTTTGCTATTTGGGGAACAAAATAACTGATGATGGTCGACGCAGAGAGGATATAAAATGTAGACTGGCAATGTCAAGGAAATCATTTCTGAAGAAGAGAAATTTGTTAACATCGAGTATAGATTTAAGTTTCAGGAAGTCGTTTCTGAAAGTATTTGTGTGGAGTGTAGCCAAGTATGGAAGTGAAACATGGACGATAAACAGTTTGGACAAGAAGAGATTAGAAGCTTCCGAAATGTGGTGCTGCAGAAGAATGCTGAAGATTAGATGGGTAGATCACATAACTTATGAGGAGGTATTGAATAGAACTGGAGACAAGAGGAGTTTGTGGCCCAACTTAACAGGAAAAAGGGACCGGTTGGTAGCACATGTTCTGAGGAATCAGGGGATCACAAATTTAGCATTGGAGGGCAGCATGGAGGTTGAAAATCGTAGAGGGAGACGAAGAGATGAATATACTAAGCAGATTCAGAAGGATGTAGGTTGCAGTAAGTGCTGGGAGATGAAGAAGCTTACACAGGATACAGTAGCATGGAGAGCTTCATCAAACCAGGCTCAGGACTGAAGACCACAACAACAACAACATTACATTCTTGAAAATTAACCGAGTGCTAGAGACATTTACTTGATAATTCTACAAGTAATGCCACTTGCAATATATTACTGCAGAATAAGTCTGAAGAACTATTCTTAAAGGAAGTCTACTGGTGTACAAATGTGTAAAACAAGAAAATCGTATTATTCTTTCCAGTCAGTGATAATGCCATGAAATCTTGCGGCTGAAGGCGCTCTTGTATTTCGACCATAGGTAATGGCCCATAAATTAATGTCGTGTGACCATACCACGTTAAAAGCTCTGTAAGTCGGCTGCTGAAAGGCAAACAAAAATTTACATATATTTGCATGGGTCGAAAATCTCAATTTCGGGAATGCACATGCAACGATACGTCTTCCCACAACCGATGAGGTGAGCTGGTTCTCAGGTCAGAGAAAGCTTATGGTACAAAGCACAGTGCTACGATTTCTAGTGAAAATAGTGTAAATAGAAACATTAATGCTGGTGATTAAGATAATTTTATAGTAAAAGCTTCATGGGAAAGATAACTCTCAGCATTTTGCATATTTAAGTTCTATTGCATGGTATTACAAAGAACAAGTAACAGTATCTGAAGTATATTTATAGTTTACATGCCCTATAATAGTAGAAAATTGTACTACAGTGCTAGCATCAGCTAATCGCAATGATTAACTATTTTTTTGGTTTTCGAGTGGTGCCTCTTCAAAAACTAAACGACACTGCAACCAGGTGCTCCAGAGGGATAGCTTCGATGTTTTATAAACTACGGTATCAGTTAAAAGAACAGAATACAGTGAGGAGCTAACCATAGAAATAGTAACATAAAGTATTTATCTTTTGTCATTTTGAAACTGAAAACCGACACAGTGTCATCTGCTTGTTTGTTA
This sequence comes from Schistocerca americana, assembly GCF_021461395.2. Classification (NCBI taxonomy): domain Eukaryota; kingdom Metazoa; phylum Arthropoda; class Insecta; order Orthoptera; family Acrididae; genus Schistocerca; species Schistocerca americana. The sequence goes on from NC_060122.1 coordinate 675,254,598, forward strand.
GTTTGAAAACATGAATCTTCTGTGAGACATTTGTTTGCCCTGCAACGCTGGAGTTGACAGTTAATTCACAGACATAACCTTCGTGTGACGGAAAAATGAGTAGTGATTATTTTATTTAATCTGCGAAATTTGCTGTGCTTTCCGTTGCTAAACATTTTTCGCGAAAGGCCTCGTTCTGTAGTAGCTTAACTATAAATAAAAGGGTTGCGTGAAATTGAGTTTCAACAGCGATAAAAGGGCGCTGACGTGATGTGTCTGTACCACAGTAGAAATGATAATAAGTTTACTCAAAAAAAAAAGCTCAATGCTTGTATAAAATATAAAAATATTTTTAAAAACCCTGGATTACGCTAAAATGTATTACATTCATTTGCATATAAATTAAAAGACACATGTTCAGTAAAATGTTTTTGAATGGAGAATGTTACAACTCGTTTTGTTCCATGATTAAAGGACTATTTGAATAGCGCATTGGGCTAAACCAACAAGTTCGTGTGTCGATGGAAGCCTTCCCTAAGCTGCGTGAGCCAACAAGCAACTGTAACCTGTGTAATACATTACAGTGCTGTAGTATACGGAATTCTAAGTGGAGCGATACTGCAGAAATCATTATTAAATGACAACATATATTTCGTCACAGGAGCAAGGCAACAAATGATATTTAAAATTGTCTCGTAGACGTCAATTCCATTTAACTCCCTTCGTTGTGACGTCGTTTGGAACCAGTTTACACAAAATTTAGAAAGCTGATAACTGAAGCAGATTATAACTTGTATAAGGGTTACTTACCTGTTTCATACATAGCGTACTGTTTTTAACTTGGTGAGCTGGTGTATAATGTACCACATTTACCATTTCTATCATCGTTTATTGCCTCCGAAAGTATCACCATTGCTGTCGCGGAATAGTATTCATTACATGGTAATGATGAAATTTTGGGAACGAGTATTACATTTGTTCTCATTCTCAATGTATCGTATTCTGGTACTGAGTTCTACCACTTTAGTAGCTTCGGATGTTGCCATAATTAAGAAAGGTGATTATTCAGGACGAACCGCCACTTCTCTTTTTATTAACTTCCAAAGCATCAAATCCCACAATTCTTTCTTATCGTTTAGTTATTTACATAAATCCTTTTTATGCGTAACTGACAGTGAACTTGTATATGTTCGAGAGGTAGTGATTCTTTTCATTGAGGAGAGGGAATTCTGAGTCACCAAAGCTCAGTTGGCGGAGATGGTTACAGGTTGATTTATCTTTCTATGCTCTTCACTCCTACTAACTCCAACAAACAACGCCTGTGTATGCGGGAGGTAATACACATAACAGCTTAAGCAATTTCTCTCTGTGCCATGCATTACTTCGGCAATTTGGTATCACGTATAACTTAGCTTTTGTGATTCCAAATTCTGTATGTATTTAATATACGTATTTAATAGATTGGGACTGACAGCTGAATCCTTTCCCTGATTTCGAGACACGCTGCAAGTTGTCGCAATACGATAACCGAGAGGATCTCGATTCGAAGGTGCTCTACGTGTTCTGTTGAACACTTGTGGAATATTTGAACACCACACCCGAGCCGAGAACAGGACCTTCAGGTTTTAGTTAGGAGCCGAATTACGCCAAGAGGATCGAGAGGAAATCGAGAACCGTTACTGAGTGTACTCATGAACATTCACGGTTTTCGGTTCTCGAAAAGGTTCTCGTTTCTATTCCCAGCCCCGCAAAGATTCTTACATGTGTATACATTCCCGTTGAACTGACTCTTACCATGCGAATTCTGACGATAGCTTTCGCTTCTTATAGAAAGTAGAGCATTACTACGAAATACGTATTTTACAAAATTAATATTCGTACTTGGATATTATATTCAAATCAATACAATTTCTTAGAATTTTGCTACGATTTTTTCCATTGACATTTGAGAATCATTATGAAATCACCTTATGAAGGAAGTTGTTTAATTTTCTATGTAATTTTTGGAATTCATTGCTCCAAAATTTCTATCCCAAATGGTTATTTTCACCATTAATAAATGTTGGTGAAATAATTATTACGTCAAAAATTACTTCCGGTTTCATTGAAAAGGAAAGAATGAGGGCACTAATTTGGCAAGATGCGCTTTATGACTTTTGTGGAGACAGAAGGTTTCTTCTGTAGGAATCACCATGGAATGCAGGAACAACGATTACGTGAAACACAACTCGGGTGTTCGTTCTCGAGACTCAGAGGGCAACTGACGACGTTACACTATTTCATGTCGTGTTTCTTCACTTTCGGAAGGTGTTCGACACAGTGCCACACTGTCGACAAATGAACAAAATGCAAGTGTACGGCACATCAGGTGAGCTTTTGATTGGAGAGTTCCTAGGGAATGGGATACAGCACGTTAATCTTAAAGGGAAAAAAAATCCTGAAATGGAAAACTTGGGAAGTAACTCACTGGGGTGTTACAGGAGTATTATTCTACACTATATATATATGAACGAGTCGATAACGTCGGAAGCTCCATGGATTGCTGATGGCATTGCTGTAGAGAGATTTTTTTCAGTCATTAGTCTTCTGACTGCTTTGATGTGGCTCGCCACGAAATCCTCGCTTGTACCCAACTCTCCATCTCAGAGGAGCACTTGCAAACTCCGCCCTTAACTATCTGCTGGATGTATCCCAATCTCTGCCTTCCTCTACAATATTTACCCTCCACAACGTTACATAATTATAGCGAAATGCTGGAAACCCGGACAGAAGACAGCTGCTGATGCATGGACTGGAAGTTATTCCCCAGTATAAACAAATGCAACTTATTGTGGATAAACATGCGGAACGGCACTTTGTTTGCATGATGGCCGCACCATAAATCGAAATCGCTACAGCCAGTAAAGAACATTGTGCATGCCTACGGAACATATTCAAGCGGAAAGACCCCACAAAACGTAGTAGGGCAGTCACACACTTTAAAAGAGGTCATTTACTTTTCGAAGTCGATATCATTAGTGATTATGAAGGAGAAAAAGTTTCCCACTTGATAGCACTTGCTTAAATATAACATGTGGGTTGCAGTTATTGGCTTCTGCTCTTCGTAACATTCAACTGCAGGGCGTTGCCTCTTTCACCATACTGAATGGATTACCGAGGTTACTCGGGCAATCGTGATAAAATATTTTACTTCTGTTACTCTCATGTAAATAGTATCGTCACTCACCGTGTGCGCAAGAATCGTACCGACCTAACATTAAATGACAGATTAAGCCATAGACGATTTTGTAATAAAGACGTTATTCCATGCAACGGTTAGAACCCTTTGGATTCTGTACGACCATGCGGTAGCAACCATTTCTATGCGGATTCGTTTCTGCTTCTTGGACGCAGCATGTTAGTCGGAAACTCTCACTGTCAGAGAGCTCTCTTGAGGAATGTGATGTCACAATCGTTTAACTCATATGTCATTATTAGTAGGAGTGAAGAGCATAAAAAGATGAATCAACCTGTAATCATCTCCGCCAACTGAGCTTTGGTGACTCAGAATTCCCTCTCCTCAATGAAAAGAATCACTACCTCTCGAACATACACAAGTTCACTGTCCGTTACGCATAAAAAGGATTTATGTAAAAAACTAAACGATAAGAAAGAATTGTGGGATTTGATGCTTTGGAAGTTAATAAAATGAGAAGTGGCGGTTCTTCCTGAATAATCAGTCACACAAATGGAGGTGAAACATTATATTCGTCAGACGTAGCAAAACCTGATTATTTCAATAGAATCTGAACCAGGGAACGATTACCTCCCATATAGGAATTCATTATTTTCAGTACAATTAGTGCCGCGCTATTAAAGTGGTAGCCTATGGAAAGAGACGTAATGTACAAAGCCACTCTTTGAAGTAAAAATCGTTAATTCCAATAAAATCGGATTACTGACAATCGCATCCATATAGGGATTCGTTACACACAGTAAGTTCTGAGGTCCCTAACAGAAATGATTTTTAACTGCAAATCCCAGATTCTAAAACACGTGGTGGACTTCGCCACAGAAAGGCGGGGTTCAAACGACCGGCCGAATAATATGAAAACACGAAACCAAAGGACCGCGTCCGAATATAACCAGGAAAGATCGTTGGAGGTGATTAGACAATCGACAAATGGAGATTTGCGCTCCAAGGGGAAAACTTGGTGAAACATCCCTCATTATGCCAAAAAAGTCCTTTACACTGGAATAAATTCGTTCACGTTGTACACCTCCGCGAAGACACTTGAACAATCATATCGAAACATGAAATATTAAACTTAGCAACAACCAAATTACTAAGCCCACCATTTCGGTAGCAGACAAAGGACAAAGCTTATCTGCAACATCCAACGTAATACGCGAATTTAATTAGACTGAAAGTGTGAGCTTTGCTAAGAGCATTAATAATTACTAGCTTGACTTGTAAGTGTTGAGTGCCTCACATCTCCTGACATGCTAGCCTACGCAAAGCAGCATGCCATAGGCTATGTCGTGTTCCAGAGGAGCAAACATATTCACTTCAAGACGACAGCCACAAGAGTTTCTCAAAAAACCATCCCCCAAGAGACTGCTGATGACGGAGTTTCGTTTTTCGCACGGAGGGTAATGGCGCCATTCTCTTAGCAAAGAGAGTGGACAAGAAAACGCGGAAAGACTCCGGATATGCGGTATGCTCTCTCAGAAGACACGTATAGAGCAAAAATATTTAGGATGGTACTGCTAAGCTGCGAATGAAGGAAACTTCTCTGATGTCGTTCACTACATCTGAGAAATTTCCACCTACGCAGGCATACAGAACAGACAGACATTCCGGGCGTCACAAGTGACAAGGAAATTGGTTGCTGAACTCAAACGAAATAAGACAAAAACCGCTCTATTCCATCATATTCTCATACGTCTGAACAACTTCAACTAGACAGCAGAAGCAACAAAAACTTGTGAAATTAATAAACATTGAAATCTTCAATTATGAAATGGGGTGAAACTATGTACTCCTTTCAACCAGACTAAGATTCATTGGAAGAAACGTCCTAAGGTAGCTTACAAAACCCTCGGTCGATCGATACTTGAGTTCTGCTCACCAGTCTGCTACCCTTGACAGTTAGGATTTGGCGAAGAAATAGAGGCTATCGAAGGACGACCAACACGTTTCGTCACAAGTCCGCTTAGCACAACGCGACGTTTACAATTGCAGAGGCATCACTGATATGGTGCTGTGAATCAAGGAGAAGCTTACATTTAAAGTTCCAGGAGCATGCGTTATTAGAAGAGTTAACCAAGACATGAAACAAATATTAGAGAGATTTCATCTCACGTGGAGAACTAATAAGAATCGTGTTTTCTTATGCGCCTTTCGCGAGTGGGAAAGCTATGGGGGAATTCACAGCGTTACAGATTTTACCCTCCACCACTCACCATAAAGTGGTCGAAAGGAAGTAGACGTAACTATGTAGGTGGTAGCATAAAAACTTGAGTGGGACGTAGCTAAAATATGAATTCAAGAAATCTTCACAAAATTATTGTTTTGTGTCTAACGCTCCACTGCATCAAACAGAAATAATAACAGCTTAAGTAACAGGATTCGTCTTGGCTTCCCTGCACTTCCTATTTATTTCATTCCACAGCGACTTGCGTTTCTGTAATCCTGAGTTTCCCGGAACGTTTTTGTACTTCCTCCTTTTTTCAAAATGGTTAAAATGGCTCTGAGCACTATGGGACTTAACATCTGAGGTCATCATTCCCCTAGAACTTAGAACTACTTAAACCTATCTAACCTAAGGACATCACACACATCCATGCCCGAGACAGGATTCGAACCTGCGACCGTAGCGATAGCGCGGTTTCAGACTGAAGCGCCTAGAACCGCTCGGCCACAGCGGCCGGCCCTCCTTTCTTCGATCAACTGAAGTATTTCTTCTGTCATCCGTGGTTTCTTCGTAATGTATGTGATTTAAAAGAAGAAAAAACATACCGTTATTTTCAGCTAGAGCTAAGCATTTCTTGCCCGATATTCAGACACATATGAAGTTGCTTTCTACTAATTATTAATTGGTGTAGCGGAATTGTTTGTAGTGTAATTTTTATTGTTTCATGTGCTGTAATGTGTGACAAATGTGGATAATGCCGTAAATTAGTGAGCACGGTAGTGAAATGCCAGGATTGTGGTGTTTCACTGGGGTGATTGTAGCAGGGAAGCTGTTATAGTGCCAGATGAAGCTCGCCAATGGAGTTGTAGATTATGTAGCCGTGACAAGAAAATAGTGGAACAGGGAAAAAAGATTTGTGCCCTTCAGGCTGAACTAGAAATGGCGTACTTCGAATTACACAGGTTGAAGGGGGAAAGAGACAATGGGAGCTGTGGAACAGGTAACAAGTCGTAGTCAGAAGGAGAAAACCTCAAAAATCACTTTTCAGATTCCACTGAGCAATAAGTTTGTTTGGTACCAGAAGTAGAAGAGCTTCAAACACTTTCTGAGCGAAGTAGTGTGCAGCAGACTCGTAGCAACAATTGTAATGCTAGCTCGCGAGCAAAGCCAAGCAGAAAAAAAAGAGTCCTGTTGTTAGGTAGGAGTCATTGGAGAGGTGTAGGCCAGTTGCTACAGGATAGGCTAGGAGTCGAGTACCAGGTCACAAGCATTGTGAAACATAGTGCTAAGCTCAGCCAGGTTACAGAAAACCTACGGGCTCTGTGCAAAGGTTTTGATGGTGAGAACCATGTTCTTATAGTAGGAGGAACAGGAAACAGCCTGGCTAGCAATTCGGACTATAGTATTAGGTGTGACCTGGATGTAATAGGAGCAGCAACAGTTCACACTCGTGTGGGGTTTGTGGATGTTTTGTAGTGCCATGACCAGCCCTGAGATATAGGGCTGTCTACCGTGTTAACAGAGAGCTGGGTTGTGGGGGGGATACTGTTGGCAAATACTAAATCTTATGAAACTTCCTGGCAGATTAAGACTTGTGCCCGACCGAGACTCGAACTCGGGACCTTTGCCTTTCGCGGGTAAGTGCTCTACCATCTGAGCTACCGAAGTACGACTCACGCCCGGTACTCACAGCTTTACTTCTGCCAGTATCTCGTCTCCTACCTTCCAAACATTACAGAAGTTCTCCTGCGAACCTTGCAGAACTAGCACTCCCGAAAGAAAGGATACAGCGGAGACATGGCTTAGCCAAAGCCTGGGGGATGTTTCCAGAATGAGATTTTCACTCTGCAGCGGAGTGTGCGCTGATATGAAACTTCCTGGCAGATTAAAACTGTGTGCCCGACCGAGACTCGAACTCGGGACCTTTGCCTTTCGCGGGCAAGTGCTCAACCATCTGAGCTACCGAAGCACGAGTCACGCCCGGTACTCACAGCTTTACTTCTGCCAGTATCTTTTCTCCTACCTTTTACAGAAGTTCTCCTGCGAACCTTGCAGTTGGGAGGTGGGGTTACTCTAGTCATGGCCTGCACCTGAATAGGAGGGGGAAGGATAGATTAGTTGATCTTCTTGCCGAAAGTTTAAGGGGGGCCACATGCACACAAGACAAAATATCTGTGATTTATGGAGTCAGAGGGTCACATTTTTTAGGTTAGTCAGGTTACAGACAGAGAGCACTGAAAGAAATTAAAACATTACAGCGCTGTAACGTCTGTAGCACTATCCAAAGAAATAAAATTTTTGTGTTTCATCAGAACATAACAGGATTGAAAAATAAGATAGATAAGCTTCTTGTATGCCTAGAAAATGGAGTAAATTCTGAACACCATGTAACCTCAGGGATGGAGAAGTTAAATTTAAGATATTACAGATTAGCATCTTATTCATGTAGAGTCAAAAGGAGGAGTTTGCTGGACACAAAGTCAAAAATATTGAAACAAATACTTTTTGTGTAGATCAGATCCTAGGAGCCTGTGCTTGTGAGTTGCTACTGCAATATACTTGGCTCTGAGCATTATGGGACTTAACTGCTGTGGTCATCAGTTTCCACGAACTTAGAACTACTTAAACCTAACTAACCTAAGGACATCACACACATTCATGCCCGAGGCAGGATTCGAACCTCCGACCGTAGCGGTCGTGTGGTTCCGGACTGTAGCGCCTAGAACCACATGGCCACTCCGACCGGCGCAGTATATTTCTAGAGTAATTGTAACAATATACACATCCCCTCAACGTAACTTTCAGCTATTCATGAAAAATCTAGAGAGCATTATTGAGGTACCTGTCTGACAAAAGGAAGCAGTTAGTGGTTTTTGGTTATTTTAATGTAGATTTCCTAAAAGATACGGATTGGAAAAATAAGCTAGAATCTTTGTTTGGTTGTTTCAATCTAGTATCTGGTTGTAAATTTTCCAACTCGTGTGCAGCAGGATAGTTGGTCACTTATCGATAACATTTTCATAGACAGTGCTCAGACAGAAACTATTAATGTGTACCCAATTGTTAATGGGCTCTCTGGTCATAATGAACAGTTAATGGAAATAATACCTATTGTTGGGAAAATGATCAAAGATTTTTGTTGCTGAATAATTTACTCCTTTTTGAGCAACTGACAGCTTCAATAATCGATAGAAAGGTCATTTTCCTCAAGCCTGTAAGAACATGCTTGAGGCAGGTTCATACAAGGCAGGCAGGCTTATTGATGTGAACAGGTTACAGAGTTTTAAGAGCAACCTAGAAGAGGTAGAATGGGATTCAGTACACACAGAAAATGATGCTGATGCCAAATTCAATTTATTCCACCGTAAATATTTCTCAATATTTGAGACTTGCTTTCCTGAAACGTTATCCAAAACAACCATTACAAAGTCAAGTAAGCTAGGGATTACTAAGAAAATTAAGTTATTGTGTAAGAGGAAGATGGACATATATGTACAGGCCAGAATAAGTCAAGATCCGATGTTATTTGCTTGCTACAAAAGATACTGCAATATTTTATGGAAAGTCATTAAGAAGTCGAGAAGCTTACGTGTTCTGACAGACGTTAATAAAGCGAATAATAAGATGAAAACTATGTGGAATATTGTCAAACGCAAGATGGGGCAGCCAGACAGTGCACACACAGCATACCACAGCAATAAAGCGAAATGATGATGTTGTGAGTGATAATACACCAGTTGCAAGTATTTTTAATGATCACGTTCTGAATCTAGCAGAAAAAGTAGGATTAAAGGGTTCAGTTGAAGAAGCAAAAGAATATGTTAAAAATGTCGCTCCCCAGGACTTCGGACCTTTACAAATAGCACCAACATCCCCCACAGAAGTTAAGGGAATTATAAATATACAGAAAAACAAGAGCTCATGTGGTGTTGATGGAGTCTCTAACAGAATTTTGAAGTGTTGTTCTAATTTAATAAGTGGAGTCCTTAGTGACAAATGTAATGCTTCGCTGGCACAGGGAATTTTTCCAGTCAGATTGAAATACACAATTGTCAAACCTCTTCATAAGAAAGAGGACAAGAGTGACTTAAATAACTATAGATCAATTTTATTGCTGACTTCGCTTTCTAAAATATTCGACAAAGTTATGTACTCAAGAGTAACCTCACATTTAAGTGAAAATAACTTACTCAGCATGTTACAGTTCGGATTGTGTAAGGGTTACTCGACTGAGAATGCTATCTACACATTTACTCATCAAATAGTACAAGCCCTAAATAGCAGATTATCGCCAGCTGGTATTTTTTGTGATATTTCCAAGGTATTTGACTGTGACAATCATGTTACACTCTTAGAAAAATTCAGATTTTATGGAACTGAAGGCTACACACACAGCTGGTTTGAATCATACTTAACGAACAGGAAGCAAAAAGTTGTCCTCAATAACACAAATAATGTTGGGAGGGTGGTAAATTCTAGTGAATGGGGAGTTATCGTAAAGTGAATCCCACAGGGTTCAATTTTGGGTCCTTTTCTGTTCCTTATTCATGTGAATGACCTCTCACTTTACGTTTAGCAAGCAGAACTAGAACCTTTTGCAGATGACATGAGTGTTGTAATAAATCCCATTCCAGAAAAAGCAGCTGAAGATCTTCTTAAGGATGTCTTTCAAAGAATTATTAAGTGGCTCTCAAAAAATGGACTCGCCCTTAATTTTGAAAAAACTCACAATATCAAGTTCTGCACACCGAACAGAGTCGTACCGATAATTGATGTAGCATATGACAAGGGCTCAGTTAACAGGGTAGATTTCTCAAAAATTTTTGGGTGTCCACATTGATGACAACTTGAAATGGAAGAAGCGTATTACTGAGCTTCCCAATCAATTAAGTTCAGCTTCTTTCGCTCTTCGTATAATCGCTAGTCTTGGTAATAAACACATCAGCCCCGTAACATACTCTACATATTTCCACTCGATAATGTCTTATGGAATAGTTTTCTGGGGTAAGTCACCACTTAGATTTGAAGTATTGATTGCACATAAAAGAGCAGTGTTCACTCAAGGACGTCATGTAGGCACCTATTCAAGGAGTTAGGTATTTTAACTGCACCATCAGAGTACACATATTCACTAATGAAATTCGTTATAAATAATCCATCTCAATTCGTGAAGAAGGGAAAAATGACCATTACTATCAAATATTGAAGCTTTGAATTGCTCAAAAAGTAGTATAATATTCAGCAACCAAAATCTTTGATCATTTGCCCAACAACATAATGTGTCTGGCAAGTAGCAGATCAATCTACCCTAAAATCATTTCTTTTGGACAACTTCTTCTATTCCATGGATGAGTTTCTATTTCAAAACTGGTAAAAAAAATTGTACCTGTACCTCTAAATGTAGTTGCATGTGTAGAATTAAAAATTTCAGTAATATTAATATTAGCACTATTCATATATATATATATATATATATATATATATATATATATATAGATCAAGCAGTCTGATATATATATATATATATATATATATATATATATATATATATATATATATATATACTCCTGGAAATTGAAATAAGAACACCGTGAATTCATTGTCCCAGGAAGGGGAAACTTTATTGACACATTCCTGGGGTCAGATACATCACATGATCACACTGACAGAACCACAGGCACATAGACACAGGCAACAGAGCATGCACAATGTCGGCACTAGTACAGTGTATATCCACCTTTCGCAGCAATGCAGGCTGCTATTCTCCCATGGAGACGATCGTAGAGATGCTGGATGTAGTCCTGTGGAACGGCTTGCCATGCCATTTCCACCTGGCGCCTCAGTTGGACCAGCGTTCGTGCTGGACGTGCAGACCGCGTGAGACGACGCTTCATCCAGTCCCAAACATGCTCAATGGGGGACAGATCCGGAGATCTTGCTGGCCAGGGTAGTTGACTTACACCTTCTAGAGCACGTTGGGTGGCACGGGATACATGCGGACGTGAATCGTCCTGTTGGAACAGCAAGTTCCCTTGCCGGTCTAGGAATGGTAGAACGATGGGTTCGATGACGGTTTGGATGTACCGTGCACTATTCAGTGTCCCCTCGACGATCACCAGTGGTGTACGGCCAGTGTAGGAGATCGCTCCCCACACCATGATGCCGGGTGTCGGCCCTGTGTGCCTCGGTCGTATGCAGTCCTGATTGTGGCGCTCACCTGCACGGCGCCAAACACGCATACGACCATCATTGGCACCAAGGCAGAAGCGACTCTCATCGCTGAAGACGACACGTCTCCATTCGTCCCTCCATTCACGCCTGTCGCGACACCACTGGAGGCGGGCTGCACGATGTTGGGGCGTGAGCGGAAGACGGCCTAACGGTGTGCGGGACCGTAGCCCAGCTTCATGGAGACGGTTGCGACTGGTCCTCGCCGATACCCCAGTGTCCCTAATTTGCTGGGAAGTGGCGGTGCGGTCCCCTACGGCACTGCGTAGGATCCTACGGTCTTGGCGTGCATCCGTGCGTCGCTGCGGTCCGGTCCCAGGTCGACGGGCACGTGCACCTTCCGCCGACCACTGGCGACAACATCGATGTACTGTGGAGACCTCACGCCCCACGTGTTGACCAATTCGGCGGTACGTCCACCTGGCCTCCCGCATGCCTACTATACGCCCTCGCTCAAAGTCCGTCAACTGCACATACGGTTCACGTCCACGCTGTCGCGGCATGCTACCAGTGTTGAAGACTGCGATGGAGCTCCGTATGCCACGGCAAACTGGCTGACACTGACGGCGGCGGTGCACAAATGCTGCGCAGCTAGCGCCATTCGACGGCCAACACCGCGGTTCCTGGTGTGTCCGCTGTGCCGTGCGTGTGATCATTGCTTGTACAGCCCTCTCGCAGTGTCCGGAGCAAGTATGGTGGGTCTGACACACCGGTGTCAATGTGTTCTTTTTTCCATTTCCAGGAGTGTATATATATATATATATATATATATATATATATATATATATATATATATATATGTGTGTGTGTGTGTGTGTGTGTGTGTCTTCTACACACTATACTATGATGCTGTAACATGAGTAAATAAAAAACATTTGGACAACTCTGCACTTTACTTGCGGACGAAGGATTACTATTTTCCCAAAGGCTCTGATCCAGGCATCGAAAAACATTCTTGTGAGCATGGCACATTTGAGGGTGACAGATTGCAGCGCACTCTCACTCCTGATTCGGTGTAAGGAATACGATCTACTTCATACATTATGATGAAATGGTGGGCAGTAGTTTATGGTCTTGTTTGCGTGCTCGAGGGAAGGAAATACAGTAAGCTTTACCTGAATTCAAAGGAACAGTGTGCCGACTTAAACGACTGCAGTAAAAGCACGGCGTTGGTGGGCCGACAAAGCGGTTTTTTTCTGGAGAACAGTGAGGAGACATTTCCAGACGGCCATGTGCCGCGGTCGCATTGTGCAGAAACAAATGAAGATGGCACCAGACGACAGGCAGAGGTCTAGGTATATGACCTAGCGCCGAAAAGTCGCCGACAGATCATTGTATGGCGAGAATAAAGCAAAGGATGGACCCTTGTTAGCGAGCAAGTCGCCAAAAGAAAAGTAAACGTTCTGCAAATGTCCGTGGGACAGAGGAACTGGCTCCAAGACGTCCAGACTCTGTTTCAAAACATGTTTTGTCAATGAATTAAGCTGTCTGCAAGTTTATGGCCGTTCTTTGCAAACTGTGAAATAGACGCAACAGGGGAGATAACAAGCTGTTTATGGAGGTCTATGCTTCCACCCTGTATTGTGTTAGCAAAAGACATGACAAACGTGTGGGAAAGAGGCCGCGAGGTGGAATTTTTTTCCGTTTTCTGCCAATTAACTTTAAAGTCTCTGATTGGTCAAATCGGTTTGCAGTGCAAAGACCATTCTCTGACCTTAGAATGCCGGGCGCCAGGTCGTGGTTGGCTTGTGAGAAAGTGGGGAAGTCAAAAAGAGAAATATGCTTTTGGAACCAAGCTGAGGAGGAACCGCAGAGGAAGGAAGAAGGATAACTCTGGCACAAGTCTCTTGTATTGGCGCTTCGCTAGTAAAGGAATGCAGGTCCCTACCTAAACGGTGAGACTTGTGTCCTTTCCTAGTATGCGACTTAGAGCCTGTGCCAGTCACCTTCTGAACCGTCAGAGGTACTGCTTATATTATCACGGTCACAACGAGTGACGAGTGCGTGTACTTATTTACCCTGAGTCAGCCGTCCAAACATTAGACGTATTCCTACACGCACAGTCGTGGCAAGGAATGAAATTGGTTTGGCAGACCAGCAAACGAGTCCACCCGCACACTGGAATCCATTGCGGTTTCAGAGGCTCATAGGGAAGTACCTGGGTTCTGAACTAATCGAATGCGAGACCGAGTACTTGCATTTTTCGGGAACGCGAATTTAATAACAGATTGCCACCGTCCATGATTTCAGTCACCGAATGCATTGTGGTGCACTGCCTTGACTAGCAGGAAGATAAGGCATTCGCTGTTGCATAGCATATATTTCTCAGCACCCTGTTCTTTCGAACCATATTTTTCTTTTTTTTTTGTATGGTAGAATAAAGATGCTTGGTGGTGGCGTAGTTTGGTGCCGTAACCTGGATTCACGTGTATGAAGTCAGATAGAGCGAGTAGTGTTCTGACTGGTGTCGTGTGTCGATCCCCAGCAGATCACTTTGTCCACCATAGATCCCATTTTAGTAAGGCGTTTGTTACATAAAAAACTTTTTGTATGATGTTTCTTTAATAATTTTGTTGTCTTGTCATGTTTAAGATCAACAAATCGACTGTGAATTAGCCTACAACTTCTCCCTGAGTTCTGATTAACAGTTCCTTCGCATTTTTATGGAAGTCTAGATTTGAAACATAAGGAGTTTCTTTTCACTTGGTGTCCACTGCGTGGATCTTTTACTTCATTTACAATAATCATCTTTCAAGGGTACCGTGCAGCATACTCACAAACAGCAGCAGCAGATTGGTTACCTGAAGCACCCAGCACCAAAAGCATATGGACGTATACTTCGTCTTTATACTTCATCGGAAGCCGCCCTACACGAACTCCACAAGAGCAGTTACAGTTATGGACTGCGTGGTTGTAAGACTCATGCATGTGGCGTAATGGATTCCACTATCATATGGTAGGCTATTGCCACATGACAACATGATGTGTTACTTAAAAACGACGAGAACTCGAAAACGGATATCTAAGAAGCCGAAAAGGAACCTGACGGGGATTAGAACCTTAGCTCCATAATGGACGGGAGTTTGAAGTCCCAGCGGACTACTAAGGGAGGTACGAAGGCTGGCACTTTAGTGCTGTACATTCCGATTGCCTGCACGATGTGAGAGTGTTGGCAGCTCCTCGTTTTATACAGTGTCTCCAAAATGCACCCGACCTGAGCTTCCTAGATAAACTTTTGTGTAGATTTTGAATGAGGAATCTCCTGCCAACCTCCAAGTAGACCAGTTTACTTGAAATTTTTATAAGATACATGAATAAATATTCCGATGTATATAGGATACAAAAATTTTGAACATCAATGCATAGTCTTCAGTTAAGACTTCCGGGTTGACAGGCAATGGTCAATACGTAAAACTTTTCCCTAACGTTTTGTGCATTGTCAAAACGCAGAGGGTTAGTTCGCCCTTACTGGTGCTAAGCGTCCTGCGTGATAAATCAATGATAACGCCTGGTGGTCACGATAATATACGTGTACGATGTGGTAAAACCAAAATCAAATTGTGTTCTAGATGATATGAGAGCGTGTACGGAATAGCAGGTGGCGAGCATGCGCGACTGCAGCGACATACCATATCGCCCTCGCTGATTCCAGAGATGTTGCCTGAGCGACGCGCAGAAGCCGGCCGCTATTGCGAAGAATCGACAGCATCGCTGATTATTACATTAATTGTTAAAAGTTGGCGTGGCGTTGCGTGTTTTTTCGTTTTAAATGGTTCCTATTGTACAACGATAAGGGTTAGTTCCCAGATAGACCTCTCACCGACCAAGCGGTGGTAGTGGTGTATATCAGGTCTGATCTTATAGCGTTTCACTGCGTGGTGTAGTGAGTCTACTCAGTTGACAACTAAGTCTTGCGCGAGTGCACGGAATTTTGTTGATTATAGTTGTGGGAACAATTTCGTTCGTAAAATTTGCTGGAGTTAGTCCCGCTTGAGCCTGGTTTAATTGAGAGATTGATTTGTTAGGTGCTGAGTTTTGTGGAATCGTTGTGACCGATATCCCGTTTGCATTGTATGTTGAGTGATGGCGACGCGCCCAGAGGTAATTGGGTTGCTTGTCGTTTTTATGGAGGTGGTTTGGGTAATGTGCGTGTGTGTGTCGAGAAGGGAAGCCTCTAACACGTGTTGGTAGTTGTATTTTCGAGACCACTAGTTTGCAGCAGACAGCGAATTGGCTCGTAGAACGAAGAAGTTTCACTATACGGTGATGGTGTGCACGTATCACTGAGTAGACAAGCGATAGTAAATTGAAGGAACCATTTAACGAGCTACACGTAGCTAAACCAAAACTTGATTCATCAAGGTGACGAGTGGCCGATTTAAATGTTAGGGAACTAAGCGCGTCGCGTGTGGTCAACGCCTGAAGAGGTCAAGATTTGCTTTTAAATAGTAACTTAAGGTATGTTGAAAAGTGGCGGTGACATTTAGAATTTTTGTTTGATATTTTTTTTATTACTTTTTTCCGTATTGTGGGGAATGATAATATATTCGCTGGCACTCGATCACTGGTGATCACCAACGTGTATAGAGATACCTAGAAGGAAAATAAATCCAATTTTAGTGTTCAAGGAAACCTTCCAGTCTATTTATTTGGTATCTAGTGTGAATATATCTATAGAATTTTCGGAACTATAAACGAGTGTAATTTACAGATATTGATACGGTGGAGTCGATATCACGTATAATGTGTTTTTAAATGTGGTTGGTAAAAGGATCTTGAAAGAATGAAATTATCAATAATCTACTGAAAGTAGATCTCTATATTAAAGAAAAGATGTCAATTAGGGAAAAAAGTTTTCTAAATGATGAATAAGTTTAATTGAAATAATTGAATTATTTACGGAAAGGCCAAAGATTTTGCTACTAACAAAGATTCGTTATTCTGTGACGCATGCGAAGTCTCATCAATTACATATTATCGCTGCGTCGAGTTGGAAAAATATTTAAGGGAGAATGAAAGATGTTTTAATTCCTAACAGTAGTGCTGGAAGTGTCCATAAACAGAATAATCATTTCAAGACGCTAGACGGATTGGCATTTTAGTACAAGTAATAAAATAGTTCACAGTTTATGTCAGAGAGTACGTACTGCGTTGTGAAAAGCTCGTTGGGAAACATAACAATTGCTAGTTGGATGTCGCATTTATCATCACGCAGGATAATCAGGTACTGAAATTAGAGTAATTTGTTGCTCTGACGAGATCAGTATCGTAGACAACGAGAGTGGTTCATTAAGTAGGCCCATTTATTCACCACTGCTTAACTTCAGTAATTATTGGTGTGTGAATATTGTTAAGTGATTATTCGTAGTTCTATCGTGGCTTGGTACGATTTCGGCGTAGTGTCTAGGCAGGGTGTTCCCCTTATTTGGCAGACACGCTGTTTGCATGGTCATCGGCTGAGATGGCTGCAATATTTATTGTACTAAGGCTGATTTCGTGTCCGATTAGTTCATTGCCAGTCTGATTGCGGCGCGGGCTAAATTCTTGTCGTCATCAGAGGCTCCTCTCCAGCTGGAATCTCCTGTAATTAGATAGCGTTCTGCAGTCTTAACCTCTAGTTGAAAATAAGAAACTGTACCTAATTATGGGTGTGGTGGTCGACTGGTGGCCTAAGTACTTTGCGCAACAGGATACTCTGTAGTAACTGCATAGAGACGTTGGTACAGTACGATCCCTTGTCGTTGTCAATCGATCTTGGGTACTGCCAGTCACGGACCAGTACAGTTTCTTCTCCAGCTGTAGGAGACATCCTCAGTGGTGAAGGGGCGAACTACAACACTACTAACAGAACTCGAGGGAGAGTCGAATTCATAGAGAGTATAGAGGGCACCACAGTCTATCACGAGACGCTAGCTATGGGACTGTCTCTGGCACCACCAAGATTCTCGACTGAAGGCAATCGATCGTCATTCTGCCGGTGCAAAGTCGATATCCATATTTTACCTAATATGACATCCTCCTCTTTTCTGCTAAGATTGTTCTGGTGTTTACAAATCCGAATAACCTCTCTACACATGAGCACATGTTAATACGATGTTCTGGACCACTCGCTGAAATATCGGAACATCGATGCTGTGTGACCTCCTGAATGGCTCTTTTTCAGTTCAACAATGGCTTTGGAGTTGCTGATGTACACCTTGTCTTTAATAAAGCCCCACAAAAAGGAGTCGGATGTGTTCAGATCCGGAGAGTAAGGTGGCAAATCGAGGCCCACGCCAATGGCCTCTGGGTATCCCAGAGCCAGAATGCAGTCCCAAAAGTGCTCCTCCCGGGCATCACACACCCTCCTGCTTCGATGGGCTCAATTCGACTTGTTGTATGAACCACATCTTGCCGAATTCAGGGTCACTTTGGATAATGGTGACGAAATCATCTTTCAAAACCTTCACGTATCGTTTTGCAGTCACCATGCCATCAAGGAATATCGTACTGATTATTCCGTGTCTGGACATTGCACATCACACAGTTACCTGCTGAGGGTGAAGAGACTTCTCGAACCCGAAATGCGGATTCTCAGTCGTCCAAATGCGCCAATTTTCCTTACTGACAAACCCATCCAAATGAAAGTGGACTTTGTCGCTGAACCGAACTATGCTTGCGCATACTAACCCCCATCAAGCCCGTCGGCCAATCATGCTGTTTGAACGTACTAATGAAAACATTTCAGTAGTTATGACGATTTTATTTCATACATAGTTCAGTATTTATCACCACATATTTCCTAGTTAGAATAACAACTCTTCTTAAAGATCGACTATAGATGGTTAACTTCATCATGTAAATAAAACAGTTCACAAATTTTGCTGGCTGTATCCACCAAGATTTTTATAACAACTCTTCCTGGCCCAGAGCGATGGTTAGAATCTTTTCAGATTCGTTGATGACATCTTTGCTACCTGGATTGAAGATGAGGACACCTTATTCACCTTCCTCCAGAACATCAACAACTTCTCCCCCATTTGCTTTACCTGGTCCTACTCAACCCAACATGCCATCTTCCTTCATGTTGACCTTCACCTCAGAGATGGATACATCAGTACCTCTGAACAAATCAAACCTACTAATCACCAGCAATACCTCCACTTCGACAGCCGCCACACATTCCATACCAAGAAGTCCCTTCCGTACAGCCGAGCCACCTGTGGTCGTCGCATTTGCAGTGACAAGCAGTCCCTCTCAAAATATACTGAGGCTGTCACTGAAGCCTTCACTGACTGTAAAAATCCTCCCATCCTTGTACAAAATAAATCTCCCATGCCTTATCTTTCCAGTCTCCCACCACCTCCCAAAGTCCCACAGTCCATCCACAGAGGAGCATTCCCCTCGTAACTCAGAACCCTACAGGACTGGAGCAACTGATTTACATTCTCGGCCCAGGTTTCGATTACCTCTCATCACGCCCTGCAATGAGAAATGTCCTGCCCACTATCCTTCGCACCCCTCCTACCATGGTGTTCTGCTGTCCGCCAAACCTACACAATATACTCATCCATTCTTACACAACCCCCGCTTCCAGTCCCTTACCTCACGGCTCATACCCCTGTAATAGACCAAGATGCAAGACCTGCCCCATACATCCTCCTACCACCACCTGCTCCAGTCTGGTTGTAACGACGGATATGCATATCCTCCTATTTCAATCTAATGTACTCTAAATTTTTTTCCTTATTTGTTACCTGTGTCTTTATATATTGTAATTGTTTTACTTTATATATATATATATATCGATGTAATCGTTCGATAGCATAGTTTTCTCTAGGTCAGACCCAGCGTAAAAATACAAATAATATTTACAAAACAAACCAATTATACATCGACATAAATGCATATATATATATATATATATATATATATATATATATATATATATATATATATACACTCCTGGAAATTGAAATAAGAACACCGTGAATTCATTGTCCCAGGAAGGGGAAACTTTATTGACACATTCCTGGGGTCAGATACATCACATGATCACACTGACAGAACCACAGGCACATAGACACAGGCAACAGAGCATGCACAATGTCGGCACTAGTACAGTGTATATCCACCTTTCGCAGCAATGCAGGCTGCTATTCTCCCATGGAGACGAACGTAGAGATGCTGGATGTAGTCCTGTGGAACGGCTTGCCATGCCATTTCCACCTGGCGCCTCAGTTGGACCAGCGTTCGTGCTGGACGTGCAGACCGTGTGAGACGACGCCTCATCCAGTCCCAAACATGCTCAATGGGGGACAGATCTGGAGATCTTGCTGGCCAGGGTAGTTGACTTACACCTTCTAGAGCACGTTGGGTGGCACGGGATACATGCGGACGTGCATTGTCCTGTTGGAACAGCAAGTTCCCTTGCCGGTCTAGGAATGGTAGAACAGTGGGTTCGATGACGGTTTGGATGTACCGTGCACTATTCAGTGTCCCCTCGACGATCACCAGTGGTGTACGGCCAGTGTAGGAGATCGCTCCCCACACCATGATGCCGGGTGTTGGCCCTGTGTGCCTCGGTCGTATGCAGTCCTGATTGTGGCGCTCACCTGCACGGCGCCAAACACGCATACGACCATCATTGGCACCAAGGCAGAAGCGACTCTCATCGCTGAAGACGACACGTCTCCATTCGTCCCTCCATTCACGCCTGTCGCGACACCACTGGAGGCAGGCTGCACGATGTTGGGGCGTGAGCGGAAGACGGCCTAACGGTGTGCGGGACCGTAGCCCAGCTTCATGGAGACGATTGCGTATGGTCCTCGCTGATACCCCAGGAGCAACAGTGTCCCTAATTTGCTGGGAAGTGACGGTGCGGTCCCCTACGGCACTGCGTAGGATCCTACGGTCTTGGCGTGCATCCGTGCGTCGCTGCGGTCCGGTCCCAGGTCGACGGGCACGTGCACCTTCCGCCGACCACTGGCGGCAACATCGATGTACTGTGGAGACCTCACGCACCACGTGTTGAGCAATTCGGCGGTACGTCCACCCGGCCCCCCGCATGCCCACTATACGCCCTCGCTCAAAGTCCGTCAACTGTACATATGGTTCACGTCCACGCTGTCGCGGCATGCTACCAGTGTTAAAGACTGCGATGGAGCTCCGTATGCCACGGCAAACTGGCTAACACTGACGGCGGCGGTGCACAAATGCTGCGCAGCTAGCGCCTTTCGACGGCCAACACCGCGGTTCCTGGTGTGTCCGCTGTGCCGTGCGTGTGATAATTGCTTGTACAGCCCTCTCGCAGTGTCCGGAGCAAGTATGGTGGGTCTGACACACCGGTGTCAATGTGTTCTTTTTTCCATTTCCCGGAGTGCATATCTTGCTCCGGACACTGCGAGAGGGCTGTACAAGCAATGATCACACGCACGGCACAGCGGACACACCAGGAACCGCGGTGTTGGCCGTCGAATGGCGCTAGCTGCGCAGCATTCGTGCACCGCCGCCGTCAGTGTCAGCCAGTTTGCCGTGGCATACGGAGCTCCTTCACAGTCTTTAACACTGGTAGCATGCCGCGACAGCGTGGACGTGAACCGTATGTGCAGTTGACGGACTTTGAGCGAGGGCGTATAGTGGGCATGCGGGAGGCCGGGTGGACGTACCGCCGAATTGCTCAACACGTGGGGCGTGAGGTCTCCACAGTACATCGATGTTGTCGCCAGTGGTCGGCGGAAGGTGCACGTGCCCGTCGACCTGGGACCGGACCGCAGCGACGCACGGATGCACGCCAAGACCGTAGGATCCTACGCAGTGCCGTAGGGGACCGCACCGCCACTTCCCAGCAAATTAGGGACACTGTTGCTCCTGGGGTATCGGCGAGGACCATTCGCAACCGTCTCCATGAAGCTGGGCTACGGTCCCGCACACCGTTAGGCCGTCTTCCGCTCACGCCCCAACATCGTGCAGCCCGCCTCCAGTGGTGTCGCGACAGGCGTGAATGGAGGGACGAATGGAGACGTGTCGTCTTCAGCGATGAGAGTCGCTTCTGCCTTAATGCCAATGATGGTCGTATGCGTGTTTGGCGCCGTGCAGGTGAGCGCCACAATCAGGACTGCATACGACCGAGGCACACAGGGCCAACACCCGGCATCATGGTGTGGGGAGCGATCTCCTACACTGGCCGTACACCACTGGTGATCGTCGAGGGGACACTGAATAGTGCATGGTACATCCAAACCGTCATCGAACCCATCGTTCTACCATTCCTAGACCGGCAAGGGAACTTGCTGTTCCAACAGGACAATGCACGTCCGCATGTATCCCGTGCCACCCAACGTGCTCTAGAAGGTGTAAGTCAACTACCCTGGCCAGCAAGATCTCCGGATCTGTCCCCCATTGAGCATGTTTGGGACTGGATGAAGCGTCGTCTCACGCGGTCTGCACGTCCAGTACGAACGCTGGTCCAACTGAGGCGCCAGGTGGAAATGGCATGGCAAGCCGTTCCACAGGACTACATCCAGCATCTTTACGATCGTCTCCATGGGAGAATAGCAGCCTGCATTGCTGCGAAAGGTGGATATACACTGTACTAGTGCCGACATTGTGCATGCTCTGTTGCCTGTGTCTATGTGCCTGTGGTTCTGTCAGTGTGATCATGTGATGTATCTGACCCCAGGAATGTGTCAATAAAGTTTCCCCTTCCTGGGACAATGAATTCACGGTGTTCTTATTTCAATTTCCAGGAGTATATATATATATATATATATATATATATATATATATATATATATATATATATGCTGGGTCTGACCTAGGGAAAACTATGCTATCGAACGATTACATCGATAGGTCGTGTGGAGAACCAAAGTGTTTAGGATCTTTGGTAGTGTGAACTCGGCCGCAAGGCGCGCGGGCAGAGTGTGGCTGGAGTAGGGAGATGGAGCAGAGGTGTGTTGTGTAACGCTCCCGCGAGTTGCTGCGCTTTCGGGGTTTGGCAGCATGTAATTGCGCTCGACCTGCTATGATAGTTTGTGACACTGTGTTGCGGACGGGAAGCATTAGCTGGCGCACATCAAGAGCCCGTTTCGCTTGGTGACCGTGTCGAAAAGAAGGCGCGCCAACATACAGCTTCTGCAACAGCGACGGCCGACAGTGAGTGACTGTCGCCAACTCCTCGATCGACGACTTCAAACCTACAATCAACAAACAAGGAAGACTGGAAGCACGTAAAGTTTTAGAACTGTATGGCAGACCTCAGCTTTTCAAACTGTACAATTTGCCTCACCAAATTACAGCAACGTAGCATGAACCTTTGTTGCTCATTGTCCCAATTGAATTACCAAGCATTCCTTTCCCGGAATGAACCAGAGTGTCGTTGAAATTCAAACGCCAGCATTAAAGTAATATCATTTCATTTCACTGCTTTAATTTTAAAGTTCAGTTAAAGTATTCATAGCTGGCTACAATATTTAGATCACACAAGAAATTAAGAGTGCGAATTTTGTTACCATGTTTTACCTTACCTGTGACTGCAGCTCAGCTTGGTACGTACTAAATCTTACTACTGTTAATTGTTCAGAATCATTTAATTCAAGTTCAAAGTTAAGTCTCTTATTTCTAAATTGCGTAGATTCAAGTAGCTTTTGAAATGATTGTTGAGGTAGCCCAAGACTAACCTTATTTTATTGAATGTTATAGTGCTTCAGAAACAAAGTTCACTATTAATTTCAGCCACTAAATTTACTTTCAATTTTCCAGTTTTATTAATTCTTTTGCTAAATTATGTCAGAGTGTAGCGATATTTATTACTTCTGACAAACATTCAGTTTTCACACATCACGTGTCAACCTTCAGTTGCCACGCTTTTAGTGCTAATTATATGTACATTAATCTTTCAATTTCAGTTATTATAGTAGTTGTCCATAGGACTGGCGACCGTAATTTTCCCCAAATCTCAAATATCTAATTAACGCCAATTAATTGTTAACGTAACGACCGCACATTTACTTTCTTTATTAATTTTAGCCTTTTCTCAAAATTAATTTTCACCAATTTCACTTGCATTTGTCCTTTCATTTAGATGTAACCCTTTCCTCCCTCTTTACCGACAAATTAACTTCGGTGACGATTGCTTTTCCCAAATTTCCATTACGTGCACGTGGTTTAATTTTTCACTGTCATTAAGGTCGATAAGTGAGGGGGAGGTTACACGTGGCGACCTGGTGACAGGACAAACTTCGGATTTGAGGATGTTCTGGACACGAATTTTGCATTGTGTAAATCTCTTAGCAAAGTACTGGTTACCAACAGGTTGCTACGTCAGCGAGGATAAGAAGTGGGAGGAATCCTAATTAGATATGAGATTTAGCATTTGGTTCAAATGGCTCTGAGCACTATAGGACTTAACATCTGTGGTCATCAGGCCCCTAGAACGTAGAACTACTTAAACCTAACTAACCTAAGGACATCACACACATCCATGCCCGAGGCAGTTTTCGAACCAGCGACCATAGCGGTCACGTGGTTTCCAGAATGAAGCGCCTCGAACCGCACGGCCACACCGGCTGGCCGATTTGGCATTTATATTGAAAATTAGTAAAATGAGTGAAGGCAACAATTACCAAAATTTAGTAGACTTGGATATGAAACATTCGCTCGAACAGTGGGAAACGCGCACCGCGGAACCCATTGTTCAGGGGCAAGCGGCTAGCATGAACCACCGAAACGCAACAAAGAGGAGAAATGGAATTCCAAACTTTAAAAAATGATTCGGAATCGGAAGTGAAAATCAAATCTGAACCCCTTGATGACGAATACGGGGGGACAATTAAAGGGGCACCCGCCAACGAAGTAAAACTGCTGGTTTCTGGGAATTTAACTGATTTATTGAATATTTGATTAACGAACTCTAGGCTCAGTCCAGAAAGATAGAAACTCAATCGGCAGAAATTAAAGCTCAGTCTGCCAAGCAAGAAGCTCAGTCTGAAAAAAATGACAGGAAGCTAGACAATCAGAACAAAGCTATTAATATTATTAACAACAATGTTGGAGTTGTTAACACAAAAGTTGATGAAATCAAAGAAGATATTGTTGTAGTTAATACCGAAATCGGTAATCTTAAACAGGGAGTGATAGGCGTTCAGGCGAAAATTGCGAGCATAAATACTCGCTTTGATTCCGAAATTAGCAGAATCGAGAAAAGTGTAGGAGAAGCAGTTGCGCCGATCATCGAGAATAAGGTGACGGAAGAAATTCAATTAGCGAAAAAAGAGGATCAACAGAAGGTGGAAACTTTAAAGGCTTTAGTGTCCGAAGTAGATACTAAAGTGAAGATGCAGGCTAATACCTGTGAAGAGAAAAAGAGGGAAGTGGAAACGCTTGCGACAACCACTTGCCAAGTAATTACGAGAGTGTCGGAATTAGAAAAGAAACTTGACGCAAAACAGAGCTGTGTGTCAATCTGTGCACATAGTTCGAAATTGTTGACGAAAGAGGAGAGGTTCGACCCCTTGAAAAAAGGCCGTATACACGCGACGGATTTCATTATAAATTGTGAAAGAGTTTTACCCAGAACATGGACTAGTGAGAGAAAAATTAACGCTGTTATTGACGTGTTGGCTGGTGATGCCAAGCGTTAGGGCTTAAACCTCAACATTACGAACCTGACTTTTGACGAGTTTAAAAATTAGTTTCTGGCTGAATACAGGTCAGAGCAAAAAGAACAAAGTGTCTGGCGCGAATTTGTCGTATCGAGGCCTTTCGATGCGAATTCGCGTGGCTCGATGAAGGAGTTTTGTGAGGGCTGGATCCGCAAGTTGGAATATTTGCGTGATCGCCGCACGGAATCCGAAATAGTCTGGGAACCCTACAAGAAGCTTCCAGATGATACAAAACGCTACGTAGGAAGCAATTACAAGACAATCAATGATTTCCTGGAAAGAGTTGAGGACGAGGACAATTGGAGCAATAATCGCGACAGTGGTAGAGGCCGTGGTAACAACAACGTGTACCCTAACAACCACAACAACGATAACCATGGGAATAATGCATACCGCAACCATGGCAGCAATAACAATAATGGTTCGGACCGTAATAACAATCGGTACAATGCAAATAATAACAGGCCTGACGGAAACCAGTATCATACTAACGTGATACAGGTTTCACAGAATAGTGATAACGCCAGAGTGTGTGATAAGCCGTCTCAGCAGCATCCGGGGAGCAGATCTGCTGGGACGAGACAGGGAAACCATTAGCCGCGCCGGTGAGGGGCCGACCGGGCGTGGAGAAATTTTGGCGGCCCAATATCAGGAGGATACCCAGGTGTCGTCGTTATGAAAATTCCGTATGGAATAATCAACGGCGGGAGCGTGTGCCGAAGTTAGGAGAAAGGAGTGGAGGTGGAGGTGGTGGTTAGTGTTTAACGTCCCGTCGACAACGAGGTCATTAGAGACGGAGCGCAAGCTCGGGTTGGGGAAGGATTTGGAAGGAAATCGTCCGTGCCCTTTCAAAGGAACCACCCCGGCATTTGCCTGAAACGATTTAGGGAAATCACGGAAAACCTAAATCAGGATGGCCGGAGACGGGATTGAACCGTCGTCCTCCCTAATGCGAGTCCAGTGTGCTAACCACTGCGCCACCTCGCTCGGTGTGAAAGGAGTGCTCCCACAGGTAGTAGATCAGCTGTAGACACAGCAGTAGAAAATACATTCACTGTCAGTGAGAACAATTTAAGTAGTGTCCCGGAAATCGATTATAAAGTGGCAGCTGTAACACCCACAGCGGAACTGGAGACTGAGTTTAAGAATGATTCGCAAGTGTTGAGAGAAAATCAGATGTCGGATAGCACGTCCGTCATCGAGTAAGGGGAAGCAGAAAGGGATGAGGTGTGGTTAAGGCAGTTCGGTCGCTGATACGATGAACTAAGAGATTATAGGGGCCTGTACGGGAGAAGTGTTTATGGGGAGCGCGGGCAGAATTTGCCGCGTCTCGTCCCGCAGGAAGATAGTGTTTGTGAAGTGATAGAAAGTTCTGGCCCTAACCGGCAGACTTTACCAGAAATAGTTGATGTTAATGGGGAGCACGAGCAAGATTCGTCGCGTTTCGTTCCGCAGGAATTGGATGTTGAAGTAGTAACGGAAAGTTCTGGCCCTAACAGGCAGACCTTACCGAAAGTTATAGTGGTAGAAGTAGCCGACCCATCCGACACAAAACTCCAGTTTAAACATTGCGAAAGTATTAAGGAGAAAGATTACGAGAATTTTAGTGATATCCGGACACGATTGGCAGAAAAGCACGTAGATTACGGCGTGCATGAGGATACAGCTGACGTTATACGGTCGGACGGTAGCAGTGTGGGTTGCGCAGATCCACAGGAAGTAATTGCAGATACTACTGGGCACATTCCTCCAGGTAGATTGGCAGATGAGATCAATCTGACCAAAGAGGAATCAACGAAGGTGACAATTAGTGAATTGATAGCAGAGCAACTCTCACTAGTTGACGAGTTACAGGAAAAGGTTTCGGTATTGGAGGCGAAGCTACAGACTAAGCCTCAGAACAAACGTGTTGAAATTAAAACTGTATATGAACAGAGGCTGAAAAAGCCGCCAGATAAGCCGGATTTAGGATCAAAGCCGCATGTTTTTTTCTGGAATGACCTGGATATAAACGGGGATTTATTGAGGGAAAATAAAGAAACAGTCGAGGACAAGCGAAGACAGATAGTAGTGTCTGTTAATATGCACGACCTACAACTAAACGTGTTGATTGACACCGGTGCAGAATTGAGTGCTGTATCCGGGAAAATATTTGAGTTACTGAAAGACAGACCTGGTATCGTAGTTATGCCAGTAACAGGAGTTAAAATGGTCGGTGCTACTGGGAAGGGCAGTAAACCGGTCACAAATCAGATTTTTGTCAACTTCGAGATACGTGGGGCACGATTTGAACAAGAGTTTGTCGTCGTGCCAGACTTAACTACGGAAGTAATTATCGGGTTAGATTGGCTATTAAAGTACCGTCCAGTGATTAATTGCGAAACTTTGACATGTACGTCACAAGATAAAACAATAGTATTTCGTTTTGACGAGGCAGAAGACGGTGTGCACAGGCAATACCAGCCTATACACATTGTTAACTGGCCGGATGCCATTGACGTAGGCATGAATTTGAACTACTGTAACATGAGGAATCTCGGCATTCACAATAGTGTAGAAAGTGAATTGGACAGTATTGTAGACGGTGTGTCAAACGTAACACACGAACAAAGACGAGGTCTGTATGAAGTAATAATGAGGAATAGAGTGTGTTTTCAGACAAACCGGGACTTGTGGAAGAGATAATCAAATTCGCTCCACGGATTGACATTAGCATTGGTGTTGAAAAAGATCGTTTGTGAGAAATAATGAAGCTAGAAGCCGATGCTCGCATACGTCGTCATGACGCTAAAGCGCGTTTTGCTAAGTTTGCAATCGGAGACTTAGTGCTTGTAAAAGCTCATGAGAAATCGAGCGAGATAGACAATGAAATCTCTAAATTTAAGTTTGTTTATAATGGACCATGTAAAGTCATTGCTATACCTCACACAAATGCTTATTGCTTAGAGTATCCAAGCTCTGGAAAACTGTTAGGTATACGGAACATTGTAGACTTGAAATTGTACCAACCTAGGATTGATTAATACCACAGAATGAATAATTTGTGCATTATGTAAATATAGAGAGTAGTATTTAAGGATTTGCTAGATTGCCATGCTTTTGCCTGACCAAGAGGTCATTAAAGAAGTTGTAATTAATAAGTAATTAATTTTGATTAAATGATTTAAGAGTAACTGATTATTAATCAATTGAAAAATCCAATCTGCTAGTTTAAGTTTTCAGCTGAGTCACAGTAGATTAAGGAGTGTAAATATGATTTTGTAACTAGCTGTAAGATTTCATGACTATGTGTTTACTAGTCATTGCCGATGTAATTAGACGCTGTTTTAAGTTTCAGGCTAGTACATGCGTGTGATGATGGACAATGTAGAGTTATCCACTGTGATAGTGTTAAAGGACTCCTTGAGATTACTCGGGAGTGAGTGAAAACGGACGTTCTGGAAATGCCGTTAGACAGGCGAGTGAGATCAAGCGTGCCGCACAGACGGGCGCAACAGTACTGGCGAAGCGGAGCCGCTGTCGGCTCTTGTGCCGCTGTCGGCATCTGCCATTTGGATCCTTCCCACAAAAACCAGCTTTTCTGAATCGCACAGGTGGGAACTTTCCCTGCTATCATCCTACCTTCCCGTAACCCTCCTGGCCTTAACCCTCATTAGTCACTGTCCTCACCCATCCAACGCCCTCCCTGTTCCCATTCCAGCACTACACAGCTGCCATTTCACCGCCACACTCAATCTTTTAATTTCTTTTTATTTCTGTTTATCTCTCTCCTTCCTGCCCCTTCCACACCTTCTCTCCCGCCCTCCGTCTAAACTGTAACACTTCACTGTCCACCACTCCCACCATACTATCCCTCCCCCCCACCCCGCCCCAGCCTCCTCCTTACCCCCACCCAGTCACCACTCCCATCATGCACTGATGCTGCTGCTCGCAGTGTAGTTTCAGCTCTGAGATTGCAGACGGGTGTGCAAGTTGCGTTTGCGTGTGTGTGTGTGTGTGTGTGTGTGTGTGTGTGTGTGTGTGTGTGTGCATGTGTGTATGTGTGTCTACTGCTGACAAAGGCCTTAATGAACGAAAGCTCTAATTGCGTGTATCTTTTTTTGTGCCTATCACGACTCAGAATCTGTGCTATATGGTGAGTAGCAACTTTCCTTCTCTGTTATTGTTACATTCGATCCTGGCTATTCCATTGTTCGATTTTGTATACATCTTAAGGACCAACACATCCAGATAATTTAGTTGACCTTTACTCTTCATCGCCACAGTAAACTGAATTTTTTGGTTGATACTGTTTAGATGTATTAAGAAGACGTTCAAGTTTTCTGCGCCATGCGTCCGTGCTACGAACGTATTATCAGCGTAACGGTATGACCCAGGTGTTCTCTTACTGGCAGTCTGCAACACCAGTTGCTCAAAAGTCTCCAAAAACAAATTGGCCAGAGCTTAAAATAAACCGTTGTTGTAGTGGAAATATGTTGTGATTGGGTAACACCTTAGTAACGCCACTGCATCCGCTATGCATGAGATAGCTTTGTTTACCGGAATCGTGGTAAATAAGGACACAACATCAAAACCGTCAACAATATCGCTTGGGCCCTCGTCCACGTTTTTTTTTTTAATTTGAAATGAGCTGAATTTTCAAAATAACTATCAGTTCCACCAATGTAAGGCTGCAACAGTAAGGTTATATGTCTAGCTAGCTCGTGGGTGGGAGGCACTATAGCACTCACAACAGGCTTCAAAATAATCTGTGGTTTGTGCAGTTTGTGTGATCCACAGAACAGAGGCAGATACCCCTCCGTTTCACGAGGTACAGTACTGGCCGTTAAAATTGCTACACCAAGAAGAAATGTAGATGATAAACGGGTATTCATTGGACAAGTATATTATACTAGAACTGACATGTGATTACATTTTCACGCAGTTTGGTTGCATAGATCCTGAGAAATCAGTATCCAGAACAACCACCTCTGGCCGTAATAAGGGCCTTGATACGCCTGGCCATTGAGCCAAACAGAGCTTGGATGGCATGTACAGGTACAGCTGCCTATACGGCTTTAACACGATACCACAGTTCATCAAGAGTAGTGACTGGCGTATTGTGCCGAGCCAGCTGCTCGGCCACCATTGACCAGAAGTTTTCAGTTGGTGAGAGATCTGGAGAATGCATTGGCCAGGGCAGCAGTCGAACATTTTCTGTGTCCAGAAAGGCCCGTACAGGAACTGCAACATGCGGTCGTGCATTATCCTGCTGAAATATAGGGTTTCGCAGGGATCGAATGAAGGGTAGAGCCACGGGTCGTAACACGTGTGAAATGTAACGTTCACTGTTCAAAGTGCCGTCAATACGAACAAGAGGCGACCGAGACGTGTAACCAGTGCCACCCCATACAATCACGCTGGGTGATACGCCAGTATGGCGATGACGAATACACGCTTCCAATGTGCGTTCACCGCGATGTCGCCAAACGCGGATGCGACCATTATGATGCTGTAAACAGTACCTGAATTCATCCGAAAAAATGACGTTTTGCCATTCGTGCACCCAGATTCGTCGTTGGGTACACCATCGCAGGCGCTCCTGTCTGTGATGCAGCGTTAAGGGTAACCGCAGCCATGTTGTCCGATCTATTAGTCCATGCTGCTGCAAACGTCGTCGAACTGTTTATGCAGATGGTTGTTGTCTTGCAAACGTCCCCATCTGTAGACCCAGGGATCCAGACGTGGCTGCACGATCCGTTACAGCCATGCGGATAAGATGCCTGTCATCTCTCCTGCTGGTGATACGAGGCCGTTGGGATCCAGCATGGCGTTCCGTATTACCCTCCTGAACCCACCGATTCCATATTCTGCTAACAGTCATTGGATTTCAACCAACGCGAGCAGCATTGTCGCGATACGATAAAGCGCAATCGCGATAGGCTACCATCCGACCTTTATCAAAGTCGGAAACGTGATGGTACGCATTTCTCCTCCTCACACGAGGCATCACAACAACGTTTCACCAGGCAACTCAGGTCAACTGCTGTTTGTGTATGAGAAATCGGTTGGAAACTTGCATCATGTCAGCACGTTGTAGGTGTCGCCACCGGCGCCAACCTTGTGTGAATGCTCTGAAAATCTAATCATTTGCGTATCACAGCATCTTCTTCCTGTTGGTTAAATTTCGCGTCTGTAGCACGTCATCTTCGTGGTGTAGTAATTTTAATGGCCAGTAGTGTAGATCTGATGGTCAGAGTTGAAGGAAGAAACTTTGACAAGTTGGTTGGTAATTCTTAAAATCTTCGTAGTAGGATCCGTCTGAAGCTTTATGTAGTTGGTGGGATTCAAATGTCACTAACGTTTTGATGATAGTCCTCACTCCTGATCACGATGGTGGAATTACCCTTATCCACGTTTTGCGTTAATATTCGTCAGCACCTTACTTTGTGCTTGTAGGAAATTGCTGTTGGGTGACTTACATTTATATAACGCTCTGTTTCCATTCTAATTACACCAGCAGACTGGCTGTGCAGGCTGTCGGTAAGTGCCTCAATATGTGCTATAATGTCGTCCGTGGGTACTTTTAGAGGTATCACAGCAAAATTTCCATCTTTGAATAGTACGGAAATTTCAGCTACAGTCTAATCCTTTTCGACAGGCTAATAACAGTTCAAGATTATTCTCTAGTCTAGCGCATTTCTTCTGTCTGTTAACCTATATATTTGCCCTAAGTTTTAATGTCCTGAACTTTAGACCATCAACATCGTAACACTGCTAATTCCATAAGGTTATAAATGCAATGAGATTATGCCGAGTGAAACATTTTCTTCACTTTCAGAGCTTTCGGAAACGTGAAAGTGCCTGGCCGCAGAACACAGGAACGTCAGTTTGCACGTTGCCTTGTTTTCTTATTGACCATTGCTTCTAACCAGTGCTGACATATCCTCCTAGTAGCGGCATTTTGCCACACTTTGTAGGCTTTCACGGCCTGTATTTTCACTTAAAACCTCCGAGCTGACACCCCGTAGTTGATACCTAAAACCTTTTCCAAACGCTTCATCACCGGCTGCAGGAAACGTCCACTGTGGTGAAGCTGGGAACTGCGATCAGAACTCAAGGGAGCGCCGAGTACAAATGCAGTATAGAGGGCGCCACATTCGATCACGTGACGCCGGCTAAAAGACTTTCTCTGGTTGTACCAACATTATCGATTGACAGCAACGAGTCGTCATTCTTTCAGTGCAAAGTCGAAAAATCGGTCAAGTAGCCTTTCAAATGGTTCAAATAGCTCCGAGCACTATGGGACTTAACATCTGTGGTCATCAGTCCCCTAGAACGTAGAACTACTTAAACCTAACTAACCTAAGGGCATCACACACAGCCATGCCCGAGGCAGGATTCGAACCTGCGACCGCAGCAGTCGCGCGGTGCCGGACTGAGCGCCTAGAACCGCTAGACCACCGTGGCAGGCCGCAAAGTCGAAATCCTTATTTTATATAACTTGACATATTTCTCTTTTCTATTAAAATTATTACCGCGCTTAAAAACCTCAACAGGTTCTCTATACATGCGTGTATGATAATGCGATGATTCAGACATAAGGCTCGCCTCACTGAATTTTATTTCCCGATTCCTCTCGTTCTGCTACGACCAATTTATCTTTATTTGTAACCGTATTATTTACAAGACAAGGTTAACTACTTACTGTCGAATTTCAAGAAAAATAAATGTGTTCGCAGCTGCGAATACGATTAACCTTCAACTGTATAAGGGTACGACTACAATAAAAATTTGTGCTGGACCACGTCTCGAAACAGGATTTCCCGCTTTACGCGAGCTGTCACCTTCACTGCTTTGGCAATCCGTGTCCGAGTCACGCGCAGACCCAAACGTCCCTATGTCATCGATCCTGCGACAAAACCCGTAAACTGTAAGTAAGAACACATGACCACTGTCCACCGCGACGTTGGACGCCGCCTGGTAGCGGTACGGTTACGTAACGTGGTATCAAAAATATGGAAGCGGAGCAGACACGGACGGGAGATCACCCTATCGAAAGAGTGGATGCAAATGGGGAGATGAGGTAAGAGACTTTGACAACGGGCAGATTGTTATTACACAGAGCCCGTGAACGAATATCTTGAAAACGGCCGGATGTTAACATGCCACTGTCGTAAGCATCTGCAGAAAGAGGTAGAAGGACAGTGAAACTACCACTAGGCGCTAAGTGGTGAGACGTCCATGACTCTTCTGCTCAGCAGAGTATGAAGGACGACTACCTGTGGCGTCTCTGCTGAAAGAGCACAATGCTGGTGCAAGCAGACATGTTGTGGAGCACACCGTTCTTCGTGACTCTCCACAGAAGACCAGCCCTAGTGTTCACATGTTGAATCAACAACATCGTTAACTACGTTTGCAGTGAGCACGGGACCATCGGAATTCGACCATCGATTAATGGAAACGTGTCGCCTCTTTGGGAACAATAGTTTTGACAACCTATGCCGATAGTCGTCTCCACGAACGTCGTCATCGAGGTGAACGGCGGCTGTAAACGTGGAACTGCGGCGGAGCGGGGTCGGTTGTCTGCATCCTCTCTTTCACTTATAGGAAGTACACCTACCTCGATATGCTCGTTTCCGACGTTCCTTCACTCTGTAGTAGCAGGTACGTGCTAGGCAGTGTAAATCAGTGTTGATGAAACCGCTACCTACTACCTACCACCCAGGGACCGCGTAATTCGAGTTGAAAGTCAGTTCCTAAAAGTTCATTTCTAAAAAAATCGGGCGTTCGGAGGATGCAGTCTACTTGCAGAAAGCATTTAAAGTTATATTGAATTTACATTTTATTCATATGGAATCACATGAAATGGCTATCAAGTCCGTATTTAATATGGTAATGCTCTCTCATTCAAAGTTCACTGTAGCCAGAATTTTTGTATGTCCGACCCGACTAATTTTCACATTCTAACAGTTACCGACCCACAACTATTCGTGAGTTATGCATTCGGTTGTTGTAGTAGTGTTCTTCCAAAGAAGTGTTCGGCAATGTATTCCGTACAGAGCACGAAACATGCCACGCGGAATTGTTACTACGACGACAAAGTTCAAACGCTCATAACTTTCAAACTATTTAATTTAGAAACACCAAACTTTCATTAAAATATTCGTAACTTCAGTCGCTTCAGTCAGGAGGTATTCGAACCGCAGTGAACTCACTATTTCTTCATTTTTCAGAGTATTTTTACGGAGCTACCTAACATGGTGTTATCCGTAGGCCGGATAGCAGGCGACTATCTCCAACTATTCTACTTACGGTCCACTCCACTATATTCGTGCGGGAACAGCTTAATTATGATTGGCTGTTGATCTAAACGACCAATCAGGATGTTCCTTCCAGATCATTCTCGCAGCAAAACTTGCCTTGTGCAATCAATAATCTGATAGTAATTAACGTCATTAAAACTTCAATTTCTAGTACATTGTTTAATCAAAATAAGCGAAGTACGAATTGTTCTCCAAATTAATAAATAAACTTATTCCGCCTCTAACCCTCATTCTGGCTGCTTTTATACAAAAGCAAGCTCACACTGATATACGCCATCCGAATCATGGTTGCACCATAACTTTCCCACGTTCTATTTGTACAAGGTTTTATGAAAAATGACATTAAGTGCTAACGTATGTCCCATGTACACTCTCTCAATCATTCTCACTCACTCACACATCAAAATATAATCAAATAATAATTTTGACCGATTTTTGTTTTAGGTAAAGCACAGTGACTACAGTTTTGAAAAGAAAATGCTAATTAATTAATTTTATGCACTGATAAATTTGTAATGGCTTCAGATGATAATGAAAGTTAATCTGTATTTATTCCTGACTTGGTTTTAAAAAACAAGCGTTGATTTTAGGACATTTAGGTAATTTTCTCTGTCTCCAGAACTATAATAAATAAAAATCTGTAATTTTAACAGCACCATTCCATTAATAACAAAAGGCAGTGTACCATATTTGAACAAAATCGGATAATAACTAATATGGATTACTTAGATTCGTAGAGGGTGTGAATCTTCGGATGGACTGAATGTTACTCTATGCAGTTCTCACGGCAGGCAGCGTCACCTGCGTTGTGAGAAAAGCGAAAAAAAGAATGTAGTCATCCTGTAGCCACCGTACCATACGGCTGCGTGCCTTACTGCAACTAATGTCATCTCGTAATAACTTGCTGCGTTTCAGAGCATGCCTCTGACGCAGGTTGATTGATTTATTTGGGGGAGGACCAAACAGCGAGGTAATCGGTCCTATAGGATTAGGAAAGGATGGAGAAGGAAGGCGACCGTACCCTTTCAAAGGAACCATCCCGACATATGCCTGAAGCGCTTTAAGGAAATCACGGAAAACCTAAATCACGATGGCCAGACGGGGGTTAGAACCGCCGTCTACGCGAATACGAGTCCAGTTTGCTAACCACTGGCACCACTCGTTCATTGCGGACGCATGCTGGTGAGAGCAGTATTATGCTAACAGAGACATGCACTCTCATGGGATCTATGCCACCATCGAAGGAACCCTGACAACTGTGAACCACCTGCATCCCTTCATACTTGATGTCTACCCAGACGACGATGTCATCTTTCAGCAATATAATTGTCCGAGTCTCGGAGCCAGAACCGTGCTACAGTGGTTTAAAGAGTACAGTTGATGTCTCGGCCATCAAATTCGCATGATGTAAATGCTATAGAACCCATATTGATCGCAACCGGGCGCCATCGCCACGTACCCAAATCACTGGCCCGTTATTTGCATGACCTGTGCGTAGGAATCTACTGCCTCATACCTCCACAAACCTACAAACAAACGTCGGATCCATGATACGCAGAATCAGTGATGCATTTCGTTCCAGAGATACGCAAACAAGCTAATGAAGCAGGTGGACGTAACTTTCTGGCTCATCAGTGTACTCCCCTCCCAGAGACTGGAGGACAATTTATTTGACAGGCGCTGCCTGATATAGGCGATTAAATACGATGTTGCAGTAGCTGCGTTGTTAAGAAGAACGCTGCAGTGTTCCTCTAGGCAAACACGCATGCATCTGCGAGGGAGCATTGTATAGCACAGTCACTGCAAAATATCATGTTTAAGAAAATTGTTATTCTGACAAGGAGGTAGATCGAGGTTGTCGCCCTAGGGAAAGAATTATGATCATAGGATCAACGAGAAATAACGGCCGCCAAACGGGAATTATTTTTTAATCAGTAACATTGAATATCGCATTCGCAGAGTGTTGGGCAAGTAAGAAACTGAAACAACATTTTGACCGACCACGAAGATAAACGTACATTTAAGAAAGGTATTAACATTCGTTGTAGTTGTGCACAATTATTTATTGGAAACACGAATAGAAGTGTTAACATCCCTTTAGTTGAATGTAGGAGGAATTGCCTTCCGGGACGTACGGATAAATCGGTCGTATCATAACATATGAACCAAGAACGTAATCATGAATTAAAATTCAGTGTGACGAGCCTCACACCGAAAACAATGCACTATCGGGCGCGCCTGTATAGAGTGGTTTTTGAGATTTATAAACACCGTAATTTTGACAGAAAACAAGGAGGTGTCAAAACTAGGTAAAGTATTGACGTCGACTCTGCACCGACACAAAGACGTTATATTACTTTTAATCGAGAATATTGGCACTGCCAGAGATAAATGCAAAATGTAAACCTTCACGGACGGAAATGTCACTATTAACAAAATGTTCAAATGGTTCAAATGGCTCTGAGCACTATGGGACTTAACATTTGTGACCATCAGTCCCCTAGAACTTAGAACTACTTAAACCTAACTAACCTAAGGACTTCACACACATCAATGCCCGAGGCAGGATTCGAACCTGCGACCGTAGCAGTCGCGCGGCTCCGGACTGAGCGCCTAGAACCGATAGACCACCGCGGCCGGCTAACAAAATGTTCCGGGCTACTGTGTCGTGGTGTGAGGTATCATAAAAACTTACAGCAAGAAAAGTCGGCGAACCAGAGGTACTTGGCACGGAATTAAAACATCTAGCCAACGCATTGCTCAAGAATGGTTATTCGTTCGCTGAGGTGTAAAGAACGTTAAAACCACCGTGTAGAAATATAGCGATGCTCAAGCGGCCGTGAAATCGAAAGTTTTTTTTTGCCTTTAATTAAGGACGTTACTGATCGCATAGGAAAAATCTTGCAAAATCGGAACATCGGGGTAATCTACAAACCCATCTGGAGCAGAAGATCACCTAAAGTAGGCCAAGGATGTTCGCCCTCCACTGTAAGAAGCAGGATTCCGCGCAGTTGTGTGAAGATGGGCATAGGCGCTACAAAAAGAACGGTCAAAAAAGAGAGCAAGAGCCATTGCAGAAAAGGGGGGATTGACCAGCTGTTGTGGAACCTGCTTTGCCGCCAGGAGACCGTCACATTCATTTTGATGCGACTCAAACACTGGAAGCAGCAAGGGGATACCATGTAAGGTTATATAGAGATTGTAAAACACCCCAGGAATTTCAGTAGGCTGGAGAAGGTAGTGAAATTTAATGACATCTGGATTCCGGTGCTGAAGAAGGTGCGTACCAGTCTCCCACCATGGGGTTACAGCAACAACGGATGACGGCAATCGACAACGGTCGATTATGCTCGTGCATTCAAAACATGTCACGTCACTGCGCGGAAGCAAGCGGAAGCGGAATTTTGCTGTAGTCAATACCGAGCCAGGGTGTCAACCGAACATCCAAAAAAGCTAGGCTGCCCTTTGAAAATGTCCTCCTCATATGGGGACTAAACGCTGGGTTTTAAGGTGAAATCCATTCGGTCATGGCACAATAGCCCGGAACATTTTATTAATTGTGACGACTAGAGAAAGTCCTGCCGCTAGCGTCACGTGATGGACTGTGGTGTCCTCTGT
Organism: Schistocerca americana; assembly: GCF_021461395.2. Lineage (NCBI taxonomy): Eukaryota > Metazoa > Arthropoda > Insecta > Orthoptera > Acrididae > Schistocerca > Schistocerca americana. Next base: position 675,292,767 of record NC_060122.1, read on the forward strand.
ACTGCCTATACTTTATGCGCTCCCTCGAATTACGACTGCAGTTTACCGCTGCACCCCCGAGTACGTCCCCTGAAGCCAAAGACTAAAAGTTAGAAGAAAATTTTACACTTCGACCATGGCCTATGAGCCCAGAAGTTATAAGTCAACTTAATACAGGCCGTGAAAACGTACACTGTGTGATCAACAATCTAGAGGGTTTCTTTGACAACTGACTGTGCTGTGCTGTGCTTGCTGCGAAAATGTGCATTTTTGTTCTCTTTCTCGAAATCGGTATTAAAAACCACAGCAGGGCATTTAAAGCAAAAGAAAAATTGTATCTCCAATATATAATACTTCTCCATATATTAAACTTTAACCAATATTTTATATACAACAGTGTATTGTTTTGATTTTTTCTTCGCAGTGAAGAAATTGTTCAATATCAACAAGAATTTCTTAATTCGGTGAATACAGCAGGCGCATGTATGGTCTCCATTCATCAGTTGTTTTTTTTTTAATTTCCACTGTCTCCTCTCCCTTTTGCTTGCACTGCTTCTGCCTCCACCATCTCCCTTTCTGTTATACTATTACTGTTTTTCACCAATCATCGTTCCATCCTCTTTACTGGTCTCTCAATGGTATTGTATTCATCTATCCCTCTTTCTCTTTTTCTGTCACTTCCTCTCTCCCGATAACGGTGTTTCTTCTCTTTCTTTGTCTCTCACTTATGTAGTCTCCGCCACCGCCGCTGTCTCTCTGCTACTCTCTTTCAGCACAAAGAGCGTGACTATGTTCACTAACCAATATTTTTGGTGGAGAACGCGGAATGAGGGTTGAGGAAACTTGTTCCCCACTTTCCTGTCAGTCTTTTAAAGAGGAATATAGTCATCTTTTTTGTATTCCAGCAGATGACATTTTCCGCTGGTTTCAATGTTTTCCCAGCTATATCCAGGTGTGGTGCTTATGTAAAATGAATCCTATAGGTAAGTAAAGTTTTTTGAGTTTATTTACACATTTCGACTCATTTATATTCTTTGAGACATACAGACAACAAACAAGCATGCGTAAGATTAACATAAAATAGTTTATTTTGCATTTTTTCTGAATACTTTGCTCATCGATCGCAATTCATTGGAGATCCCCAGCTTTTGGTTTGTATCTTAAAACAGATAAAATGTTCTTAGAATGATTTTGATGTCATTGCAGTCTTTTCAATTTTACGTAATTTTTCGTAGTGTTTCAAATTATTTTCAGGCATGTGAGTACCATTGTTAGCCCATCTTTGTCACTGCAGTTCCGCTCAGAGAATATCTGAACAGATGTTAAGTGCCCACTATACTGACACGGTACTTCATAAAGCTATATTTGCGAAAAACTGCTAACCAAACAGGACCATAAAACCATTGTAATGTTTTTGCTACGGCAGCTGAAACGTCAGTTACGAGTCACACTGGGTTGGTTGGTTGATTTCGGGAAGGGGACCAAACAGTGAGGTCATCAGTCCCATTGGATTAGGGAAGGTTGGGGAAGGAAGTTGGCTGCGCCTCTTCAAAGGAACCATCACGGCATTTGCCTGAAGAGATATAGGGAAATCACGGAAAATCTGAATCAGGATTTCCCTTGAATAGAAATTATAGATCACCCCCAAAACTAGTATCTCAGGTACTCAAAAGTCATGGTATTTTTGGTTATCTTGATAATGGATATTAATTTTCGAAAATGTGAAAACTGTATTTCGAGATCAAAGTCTAAAGTCTGCACTGCTAAAATCTGAGCTATTTCTATGGTTAGTTATTCGGATATCTGCTGCCCAAGGTTCACCAACGGCTAAAAAATGGTTTCATGATTTTCTACATAGGTACAGTAACTTCTAACCTCTAGTAATCGGTAATGGGTAATGGTGTCATTTTATGAATATATGATAAAGGTTTCTACGATCTGGCATGAATAGAAATTATAAAAGTGGCCATTCCCCCAACTGGTAACCCTCAGGTAAGGCCTAGGAAAAAATAATACTAAGATACACCCGAAGCCACATGAAGCAAAAGAAACAACCGACTTGCTCAATGTGCCTGGGCTGGAAGAAGTTTGTATCGTTGACCCTTTGCTGTAGGATTACTACAGTATGCTCATTCTTCCGATATGTATACAAATGGTCGCTAGGCCAAGGAATAAATTTAAGACTAAGTAGTAGATGTGACCTTTCACAATGAATGTAATGTTCAATATATTCAGCTTCAGAGACCTACTTATACATCATTATCTCATTAAAAGTACGTTATGAAGTCAATAGTAACTAACGAAATTCGTATTAATTTAAAATTTGTGTTGTGGTTGTCTCAAAGTATCCCCCATTGGTGGTATGCCTTACTGAAGGTGTATTAGTGTCACTAAGAGTGTGCTAAAAGAAACTTTCAAGTTCTGTATCATACCTACACATCGTCACCTCTTTAAAAAGTCAGTATAAGTCAATAAAACTTACCAAATTTTGTTTTTTAATTTTTTTCAGGGAGGGCATAAACAGCCACCACTCCTCTTGGTAATACATGTTCTTGAAAATACATTGGCATTGTGAAGATTAAGCATAAAACGTACAAGCAATTATATATTAGGCAGTTCACTCAACACACACACACACACACACACACACATACATACATACATACATACACAGACCGACATGCTAGTTCACCAATTCATATCACTGTGAGAAGACAAAAGATTATTGAAAAATATTCATCATAGGAGTTACCAATTACTTACCAGTTCCATTTTAAAACTAAAGATCACTAATATTTTTCGAAGACATACGTTTTACTACTTATAATGATACACCTAAATACAGGGATGGAGAACACAGAAACTTCAACATCATTTTAACAAGTCCATTTAGAACTACTTACTACTACTCGTCCCAAAATCAAACTCTTCTTTAACATTCCTGTGGTGGTTACAGGTCATCTCTTATTAGTTCTTCCGTGTTTGTAGACAACATATAAAATGCTGCTTCCCTCTGTAAAAAATATATCTATCAGTTTCCTTCGAAACTTAAAGTTGCATACAAGCTCAGAATCATATTACATTATACATGCAAAGAAGGGTTTCTACATAATTAGTGAACTGTATTCTACCTGAATTCTCACATTAAATACACACTAGGCAGTTTTGCATCTAGTACTAGTAAAATACTTCAGTAATTAAAATCTTTGACATGGCTCTGTTCGATACAAGATGCAGCATGCAAAATAATCAATTCACAACTAGGCTAATGTGATCGTGATCTGAATCATTACTCATACTTCCATAACCTCAAGAATAGGACTAAGTAGCATATAATCCTTCAGACTACTGTCCAACTACAGCCAAGAACCATAATAAGACACATCATCTAGCAACAACTTCCTTTCAGTGAAGAAACCAGCAAATGTCATTAACTCCCTGTTAATTCACAAATCAACACAGAAAACAGCAACACCAAATGGTTTCTGCGTCAGTCCTGGAATTAATTCATAACTACACAAAAATTTACTTCAGATGACCACACACTCACAGTATTCACTACAGCCACTAACCAGATAGTCACATCTCTCATTCAAATGTTATTCATTAACGCCAAATACTAACTATATCATCACACATAGGCAACATTTCCTGAAAGCAGGACCCTTCTCATAATTTCTTATAACATTCCTCATCGTCTGTAGATCTCTTTCTAAAAGGGTATAGGAAATGTCAAAGTAATTACAAGCGTAGACCAATATAAAATAAGTTAATTCATATACACATTCATTTACAGATTTCTAGTCAGAGACAATCATTAGAGTTACTCCTGGTATACAATACTGTTTTTACAAATAACTTATTAAATAATCGAATGCCACACTGTTAACTCATATCTCACTATCAGTCACTGCACACACTATACATATACTGTTTCATAGCACTTCACTCACTACAGACACAAACAGTGGTGATCTCAGGGCCATTTCCTGTACCGTAACTTCCCATTTGCTATCCTGAAAAACTGAGTCAGCATCCCTCTATAATGACTGAGATGTTCAGCTCAGAAAGAGTAAGAGGTGTTTGTATTGTGCGATGCGTAGTTTAGGGGTAAGTTTTTCTAGAAAAGGAAAAATGAAGGAAAACACATAGTGTGAAGGTGCTATCTGGAATGTTGGATGTTTTATAACCATTATTCTTCTTTATCTGCATAACATTTTTTACTCTGTTTTATGTAAGTAATCCTTCAATGTATAAAACGTGTTGCATAAGAGGTACCTTTTAGCTGCCTTTTTAAATCAGTGTATTTTTGCAATTTCTTTTATCTCTTTTGGTAATTTATTGTACAGTCTTACTCCTTGGTAGACAATGCTGTTTAGAGTTTTATGTTTATTTATTCTCGGCAAATGTAAGTTGAACCTAGCTCTTGTTCCATGGTCATGGACAGAACGTTTTGAGCAGTAATTGTTATTTTTGATGTGTATAACTGACTGGTAAATGTATTCACATGGAGCAGATAAAATACCCAGTGTTTTGAACAGTTCTTTACAATGAGCTCGACTACCATTTCTGGTTATAATTCTTTTGTCTCTTTTTTGGAGTTTGAAAACTGTGTTCATATTTTGTGCATTTGTTCTGCAAAAAAGAATGCCATAATTAAGAACTGAGTGTACATGTAATTAGTATTTAACTAAAAGACACTGCATGCCACACACTGATGATTGGATTCTAAGGGCATAACATTCTGGTGACATTCTGTTTGCAAGTACCTATGAGTGTTCACATAACTTCAAATGAGAATAAATATTCATTCCTAGAAATTTAGCATTTGTTACACAATCTATGGAGGTGCCATCTACATTTCATTTAAAATAGTCAGTTTCCCTCTTGAAACTGAAATTCATGGCATTATTTTCTTAACTTCAACGTCACTTTATTGCTTTTTGACCAATCGTAAGCTTCCTTGAGAGCTTCATTTGCTTTCTCTGCAGGGAGTTCTCTTGTTTCCTCAGTGACTATAATATTGCTGTCATCAGCGAAGAGAATTTTTTCACCTTTAGTAACACTACTGGGGAGCTCATTTATATATGTCAGGAATAGTATTGGTCCTAATATGCTATCTTGTGGAACCCCTGTATTAATGTATTTTGGTTCTGATAAATGTTGCACTAAATGTTTGGACCAATTTGAAGTATATGTTATCTCTACTCTTTGTACTCTATCTGCTAGTTATGGGTGAAACCAGCCATTAACTCATTCCTAATGCTTCTTATTTATTTAATAGAATTTTGTGGTCAGCTGTATCAAAGGTCTTAGAAACATCCAAAACTATGCCTGTGACACATTCGTCTTTGTTAAAAGCATCAAGTACAACATTTGTGAATTCTACTATGGCTGACTCCAAGTTTTTGCCACTTCAGAAACCAAACTGTGATTCGCTTAAAAGATTGTATTTATTCAGGTAATTCATTAACCTGACTTTCATAATTGCTTGTATTATTTTTGAGAATGGTAACAGAAGGGAAATGAGTCAGTAATTTTCTATGACTTCTGCATTACCTTTCTTATGCAAAGGTACAAATCTTGCCTGTTTAACTACTCCGGAAATGTCCCTCAAGTGAAGGATTCATTTATTATATTTGTTTAGGTGCCTTGTATAATCTCTATGCATTGTTTCAGAACACACATTGATACTTCATCTAAGCCTACTGACTTTTTATTTTTTGATGAGTTTTATGACATCATTCTCTGTGGTTGAAAGTAACATCATTTAATTTAGTGCATCATTATTTACACAATATTTACAGGTATTATATTTGTTTTGGGGAATATTTCCTGTAATTTCTCTGCAATACTTGAAACATGCTCATTTACATAGTTTCCTAAGTGTTGTGGATCATTTATTACCTTATCCCCTCCCTTAGCAGTATGTTAATTTCCTTTTTTATAACATCCCAGACTGTTTTTCTTTTATTCTCTGGATTATACTATTTTGTCATTAAATGACTTTTTTGGAGCAGTCAGCAACTTCCTATAGATCTTTTTCTATCTATCATAGAAATTTAAGAATTTTGGATCATTGCGACTCTTTTTCATGGAAATGAGGTATTTAAGTGTTTGTGAGGAATTTTTAATATCTGCTGTTATCCATATATTTTGTGAGGTGTTGATACAGACATGTATACTTTTGAAAATGTATTTTCGAAGTTCAGTTTAAATAATGTGGAGAATTTACAGAATTTCATGTGTTCATTGGTTTCCTTGCACACTTCATCGAAGCTTTGTTTTGCTAGCTCTTTTGAACAATCGTTTATTTTCATTTCTAATAGATGTCGTTTGAAGGCTTGTAGTCTAGGGAATAATTCGATGCATGATTTTACTGTTGTTGTTTGACAGAGATGGTCTGATAGTCCTAGATATTTTACAGCTACCAAGAGGAACATGCCAAAACTTTGAAGGATTTCTATAAAGGCGCTGCTGGATTCATTTGTCCCCACACAGAATTATATTGACCTTTGTACTTGATACTTTATCTAGAACTTCTGTTAATTTATTGAAAAAAGTGTCCACACTACTACTGGGAGATCTATACACACATAAAATGAGTAATTTTTTGGTGATATCAAGCCCTGTTAATTCAATAGGTTGATACTTGAAAGTATTTGTCTTCACTTACTGTACTGAGGTCATGTCTTGATTTGAACTGTATTCCTTTTCTGATAGAAATGCATATCCTGTGCCCCTTGAAGCAGTTTTGCGGTAAGAGTTTGCCCTTTCGTATGATGATAAAATCACTTGTTGGATCTCTGTCTCTCTGCACCAGTGTTCAGTAACACAAACTACTGTGCAGTTCAAATATTGGAGCCCAGCTTCTAATAGTTGTATCTTATTTTTTATTGATTGCATGTTTTTATGGAGGGTTGTTAAGTCTGTGAAATGCCCCATGCCACTCTTTCCAGTTGTTTGTTTTTCTTTGTGACGTCTGGTATGTAAGATATTTGGAGTGTTAAAATCTGTCTTGTGACTGATTGTTTCAGTATTTTCTTAAAGTTCTGGAGACATCTTTAGGCAGGGGAACCTGTTGTCTCGATTTATACTAAAAGAGACTTACTTTTCCTGCCCATGGCAACAGGTATTTGACCATGTGTGGCCCGAGATCCACCCCATATACTTTCATGACTCAGCTGTACCAATCTTCTTTTCCAAGTCCTGTTTTGGGTGTGGGCCATGCCTAGTGAAACCCCATCTGTTGATTGTCCCAATGAGCACAGAGAGTGGTCTAAGGCGCTGCAGTCATGGACTGTGCGGCTGGTCCCGGCAGAGGTTTGAGTCCTCCCTCGGGCATGGGTGTGTGTGTTTGTCTTTAGGATAATTTATGTTAAGTAGTGTGTAAGCTTAGGGACTGATGACTGTAGCAGTTAAGTCTCATAAGATTTCACACACATTTGAACATTTGAGCACCAGAGAAACATGAGCAAAGTTGGCTGCCCACAGAGCCATCCCTATCCACACATTGATTCCTCTCACAGATCCATCAAGGTGTGGCTGATCATGGCGCTGGAACAGCTCAGCAAAGTGTGCGTTGGTGCCATGAGTCAGGGAAGCTATCTTGTCCAGGTCACCACCTATGTCATATGCCCCATCCCTGTCCAAACTCTTTCCCACCCCTACCCACTATCACTACATGGTCCTCTTTCGTAAAGTCCTTACACAAATGCCTAAGTCCCTTATCACATGACTTAGCCCTGCATTTGGCCTGAAGACACTGGTGGCCAGGTACGCTACCCCTAAACGTTACTGTAACTCAGGGCCTACACCTCGCCTGTGGCTACTACCTAGCAGCAGCACTTTCTCCTTCGTAACACCAATGGACAGCCCCATCAGTGGCGAATTCCAGAACATACCAAAAAGGCTTCGAATGGACCACAATGTTCCAGAACATTCCCCAGCATTGTATAGTGTTCCGAAATGTTCCACAATGATCTGGGATGTTCCGGGCTGTTCCCGAATATTCTCGAATCTTCCCGAATGTTCCAAACTATTTCTTGGACATTCCAGAATATCCCACATCACTGTGGAATATTCCGGAAAGTTCTGAAATTATGTGGGAAGCTCTTGAATACCCTGGAATGTTCTACAAAGTTCTCGAATTTTCCGTAATGTTCTAGAAATTTCTAGAGGGCGAAACGTCCCAGCCCTTATATCTTAAAAAGCACACCCTTCAGGTAAAAAGAAGAACCTTCTTCATGGATAGGGGATAGCGGGCTATCACGTCATTTAACTCCCTTGATCGTAGCGGGATTCGTTTCGGAGTTTTAGGGGCACGGACCTTGTACAATTACATTAATAACATAAACCGATTGGGGAATCGATGATAGAACACGTTCTAAGACATCAGGTAATAACTACCATGATTCTTTAGCTAGCTGTAGAGGGTAAAAGCCTTCGGGAAACACGGAGATTGAAACATGTCAAACAAATAATTGAGGTCGTTGGGTGCAAGTAATTGCCACAGGAGAGGAATTCGCGGCAGATCCAGTCAGCCAGTCACACGCCTGATGACACACAAAAATGTAAAACGAAAATCATATACCAGCACGTATCGCAATTCGATAGTGAGAGAAGCGTGACTGACCGAGACTGTGGATTAATAGTTACGAGACATTAGTGTTCATATTGGTTATGATCGCACTACTGTCATACAAATATGCAGTCGATGTGCTCAGGATGGATATAGTCAAACGTCATGACGAATCTCATCGTCCCCGAGCTACTGGCCCAAAGGACAGGCATTTTGTTGGCTCGTCCGTTCGCGATAGTACAGTAATGCACGTACCTTTGGTCAGGAAACGCGCTCGTTTCCAGCAAGAAAAATATCAACACGTACTATACGGCGATCTCTTACTCAGCACAGAGTGTCTGCACATAGACATTGTGGCGGCTTCCCTTGAAGCAGCAATGGAGAGAAGCAGTAGGGGAGTGGTACACCAAACGACAATACTGTACAAGAGTGGCACAAATTGTCCTTACACCTTCACAGATATGCGCGCAACGTTAACGTGGATTCACATATCAGTGGAGACTCCCAGCAGAACGAGAATAGCCAGATTGTATTCATCATATTTATGCTCCCTATCCAGAACCTGGTGCTGGTTGTTTTAAGAACTGCTATTATGATTGCGACGTTTTGAGGCCAGTGGCTGGGCCCTTTCTTCAAGATGTGTGTGACGTTGTCTTTTAACACGTTGCCCGTTCTGTCTTTGCACACCTATACACAAAGAGCGAACGACTCTTGCACTGCCAGCACGTTCTCAAGAGCTTTCACCCACTGATAACGTCTGGTCATGAGTTATCGAGAGACTGGCATGCAATCACTCGCCAGCAACTACAACTGGTGAGCTTACTGTAGATTTAAAGTGTGGAGTAAAGAGCCATTATCTATTATCGAAGCTCAGCTCGACTCGAAACAGATCTGGGTGGGGAATGTTGTTGCCAGAGGTGGAAACAATTTCTATTAAATGTCACACTCTATATGCTCCCAAATCACCTGTAAGTTTAATCATTTATTCTCCCCAATGCACTATGTACTCATAACATGTAAAATTTTGTTCTTTGCTGTCTTTCCTGATGGAGCAGTTGTAATGACCAGCAGCAAAGCATACAAGGCGGTGTTGGCTGAAGACAACAATGTCACGCTACCGTCCTGAGACCAAATGAAACGATGACATAAATAAAATCAGAATTGATCACATATTGCGTCATATTGCCAGACTAACGTAACTATATGAAAAGGTGCTTGTAACAGCATATATAATAAAGAAAATGTGTGGTGCAATGAAGAAAGTGTTTTACAGGTGTTTCTAAGGATTATTGTGCAAATTACAAAATTTATCAGACTGTTTTCCTTAGCCCTGGGAAGAGACTATTCCCTCACCGTCGGAAGACGTGGCTTTTCCTACTGAACTTTCTACAGGGATTGTATGGCACTCACTAGAGTTTTGGCGTGGGAGTTGAAGCCACTTCGCGGTGGAGAAGAATTCATGAGGAGCGTGCAGAATGGGCAGTGTGACAGTCCGCAAGGCAGGTGACGTGGGTCCGGAAGCGACGGTGACGCCGCAGGAATTTTTTAAACGGGGCCGGCCGCCCTTTGTTTGCGGACAGGTAGACAGCCGGGGGTAGCACTGCGCACGGTGGGGGAACCCCCGGCCGCTGTCTGTGCCGGCGCCGAGGCCGGGCCCGACCCGTAAATAAAGCACCAGCTGCCAGCAGTGGGCGTATCGCGACGACTGTTTGCCAGATTAATACAGATTGGCGACCCGCTCTGCGAAAGGCATTAATTTTCAGCGCCCTAACCCCAGCATGGACTCGCCTGCAACGTTTTAATCTTCGATGTGAACGCGCGTGTCCAGCCTGCAGTCCACAAAAAGCGTGTTTGCACTTGCAAAACTTCTGTACGGCTTTGTTTAAGTGTGGCTTGTTAGGAATATTTTACGAATCGGGATTATTATTATAGAATGTTGCCTAGTAATCATCTTTTCATATCACAGACTGTCATAATTTTAGAATTTCGAGAATAATAGTCATGAATACGGAAGAGCACTAAAAGTAATAATCTGTAGTTGTTGTGGTCTTCAGTCTTGACACTAGTGTAATGCAGCTCTCCATGCTACTCTATCCTGTGCAAGCTTCTTCATCTCCCAGTACCTACTGCAACCTACATCCTTCTGAATCTGCTTATTGTATTCATCACTTGGTCTTCCTCTACGATTTTTACCCCCCACGGTGCCCTCGGGTACTAAATTGGCGATCCCTTGATGCGTCAGAACATGTCCTGCCAACTGATCCCTTCTTCTAGTCAAGTTCTGCCACAAATTTCTCTTCACCCAATTCTAATCAATATCTCCCTGGTTGATCCTGCCAGTAGTCATAGCTGATACCGTGGTCTAGGGACCCCGCCACTGCCTAAATTCGCCGGCACGGTAGCTCAGCGTGCTCGGTCAGAGGGTTAGCTGCCCTCTGTAATAAAAAAAAACACTGAGGGAGCTGATCAACAAAGAGCCTGACCGGGTGTCATCGGATGTCCGCCACGAACAAATTCAACGAACAATATAGAACAAAATGAGATTAAAAAAAAAAAAAGGGGGTAGCGTCTTTGATTCATGATCAAAACGTCTTCGGTCCCGGGTTCGATCCCCGCCACTGCCTAAATTTTGATAAATAATCAGCATTGGCGGCCGAAGACTTCCGGCATAAGAAGTCAGCCTCATTCTGCCAACAGCCTTGTCAAAGAGGGCGGAGGAGCGGATATAGGTTCAGGGCACTCTCTTGTCGTAGGGGTGGGAAATTGCCCCTAAAGGCGGGAGAATCAGCAATGATCAACGACATGAGGATGCAGAAGGCAATGAAAAGCACTGCGTTAAAGACACATAACGTGTATCCACAGGACATGTGGCCTGTAATTGAAGAAGTGTCATGATGATCTCTCTATTGGCGAAAGATTCCGGAATTGTCCCCCTTTCGGATCTCCAGGAGGGGACTGACAAGGAGGAGGTTACCATGAGAAAAAGATTGAATAATCGACGAAAGGATAACGTTGTACGAGTCGGGGCGTGGAATGTCAGAAGCTCGAACATGGTAGGGAAACTAGAAAATCTGAAAAGGGAAATGCAAAGGCTCAATACAGATATAGTAGGGGTCAGTGAAGTGAAGTGGAAGGAAGACAAGAAAGTGTATGAGGATATTGAAAGGGTAATGCAGTATGTAAAGGGGGACGAAAATCTAATAGTCATGGGCGACTGGAATGCAGTTGTAGGGGAAGGAGTAGAAGAAAAGGTTACAGGAGAATATGGGCTTGGGACAAGGAATGAAAGAGGAGAAAGACTAATTGACTTCTGTAACAAGTTTCAGCTAGTAATAGCGAATACCCTGTTCAAGAATCACAAGAGGGGGAGGTATACTTGGAAAAGGCCGGGAGATACGGGAAGATTTCAATTAGATTACATCATGGTCAGACAGAGATTCCGAAATCAGATACTGGATTGTAAGGCGTACCCAGGAGCAGATATAGACTCAGATCACAATATAGTAGTGATGAAGGGTAGGCTGAAGTTCAAGACATGTCAGGAAGAACCAATACGCAAAGAAGTGGGATACGGAAGTACTAAGGAATGACGAGATACGTTTGAAGTTCTCTATCGCTATAGATACAGCAATAAGGATTAGCGCAGCAGGCAGTACAGTTGAAGAGGAATGGACATCTCTAAAAAGGGCCATCACTGAAGTTGGGAAGGAAAACATAGGTACAAAGAAGGTAGCTGCGAACAAACCATGGGTAGCAGAAGAAATACTTCAGTTGATTGATGAAATATATGAGTCTGGCGACATACCTTCTGACTTTCGGAAAAGCATCATCCACACAATTCCGAAGACGACAAGAGCTGACAAGTGCGAGAATAATCGCACAATCAGCTTAACAGCTCATGCATCGAAGCTGCTTACAAGAATAATACACAGAAGAGTGGAAAAGAAAATTGAGAATGCGCTAGGTGACTATCAGTTTGGCTTTAGGAAAAGTAAAGGGACGAGAGAGGCTATTCTGACGTTACGGCTAATAATGGAAGCAAGGCTAAAGAAAAATCAAGACACTTTCATAGGATTTATCGACCTGGAAAAAGCGTTCGACAATATAAAATGGTGCAAGCTGTTCGAGATTCTGAAAAAAGTAGGGGTAAGCTATGGGGAGAGACGGGTCATATACAATATGTACAACAACCAAGAGGGAATAATAAGAGTGGACGATCAAGAACGAAGTGCTCGTATTAAGAAGGGTGTAAGACAAGGCTGTAGCCTTTCGCCCCTACTCTTCAATCTGTACATCGAGGAAGCAATGATGGAAATAAAAGAAAGGTTCAGGAGTGGAATTAAAATACAAGGTGAAAGGATATCAATGGTACGAATCGCTGATGACATTGCTATCCTGAGTGAAAGTGAAGAAGAATTAAATGATCAGCTGAACGGAATGAACAGTCTAATGAGTACACAGTATGGTTTGAGAGTAAATCGGAGAAAGACGAAGGTAATGAGAAGTAGTAGAAATGAGAACAGCGAGAAACTTAACATCAGGATTGATGGTCACGAAGTCCATGAAGTTAAGGAATTCTGCTACCTAGGCAGTAAAATAACCAATGACGGACGGAGCAAGGAGGACATCAAAAGCAGACTCGCTATGGCAAAAAAGGCATTTCTGGCCAAGAGAAGTCTACTAATATCAAATATCGGACTTAATTTGAGGAAGAAATTTCTGAGGATGTACGTCTGGAGTACAGCATTGTGTGGTAGTGAAACATGGACTGTGGGAAATCCAGAACAGAAGAGAATCGAAGCATTTGAGATGTGGTGCTATTGACGAATGTTGAAAATTAGGTGGACTGATAAAGTAAGGAATGAGGAGGTTCTACGCAGAATCGGAGAGGAAAGGAATATGTGGAAAACACTGATAATGAGAAGGGACAGGATGATAGGACATCTGCTATGACATGAGGGAATGACTTCCATGGTACTAGAGGGAGCTGTAGAGGGCAAAAACTGTAGAGGAAGACAGAGATTGGAATACGTCAAGCAAATAATGGAGGATGTAGGTTGCAAGTGCTAATCTGAGATGAAGAGGTTAGCACAGGAAAGGAATTCGTGGCGGGCCGCATCAAACCAGTCAGTAGACTGATGACCAAAAAAAAAAAATCTCCTCATTAGTTATGTGATCTACCGATCTAATCTTCAGCATTCTTCTGTAGCACCACATTTCGAAAGCTTCTATTCTCTTCTTGTCCAAACTATTTATCGTCCATGTAATAATCTATGTTGTAATAATTCCTGCATGTGTCACAACTGCCGTGTACAGCTTTAAGTTAGTATAATTCTTGGCATCTATGAACAGATGCGGTATTATCTTCATGAACGTTGCACACTCGGGCATGGTACAGACTTGTTGCGACTTGAGGGATGTCATTCTCCTGCGTAGACTGTATAAATTTTGGAATAAATGGTATTTCAAGATTTATCCATTAGCTAATTTCGTACGCTCGGGCATTCTCAGTCTGTCTCTATTACTTGCTTCACAGTACAAAAATGGTAATAAAATAGCTAACTATGAAATAAAGTCATCATTTCAAAATACAAGCAGCATGCAGGGAAATGAATTGCCTAAGGAAATTCATTGCGCCTGGGCACCGATGATATTAGACTATTAAATGCAACTTGCCAAGAAATAATGACGTTGTTACAGTTTCACTTGCTACATGCAAGAAATCTGAAAGAAGGAAAAAAAACACGGTTGACTACACGAGAGGAACTCAGACAGGTTCCACATAATGCAGGATGACGGTAATTTAAGGGCAATAAAAGGATCCAAGAGCATTAAAGAGTTTACAGGATAATAGTGCTGAAACAGAAAAAGATGAATAAACACAGTATTCAAGTACACACATCGTGTTAAAGAGGTGTAAACAAAATAAAGACACTGCAACAAGGGAATGAAATCAGGACGAACAGATTATGTTACTTAAAGTATGGACTGTCACTAAATTGCTGGAGGCGTACACACGATGTAAGAAGAATAAACTGTAGTAAAGGGTAATGACGTTTCAATAGACGGAAAGAATACAATACATGCAGTATTGTAAGTCAAATAAGTACAAAAAAACAATACAGATCCGTGTTGGTTCGTTCTCTGTTTTTACATCCTTGCGTACTGGCGCGAACAGTCTCTGCGTAGTCGCCGTGTGGCGCTTCGGTCACCTGTTACTTGAATCTTTGTAGTTCCTTGGAGCAGCTTGTTCACCACATCGGAGGCAGTTGGTTGCAGTCGGGGCGAGAGAGACAGAGATCAGCTGCATATGTGACGTACGGTGTGCCGTTCAAGAGCTTACCGGTGCACGAATGTCTAAGATGCCGATCGTCGCTAGAGTTATGCTGGCCAGCAATACTTGGGCCTCATGTTGACGCTTTACCCTGGATTAAGGAAGCATAGTTGCCGATGTGAGTGTTGGAGTGCTGTTCATTTTCTGGTGGCTTCTGTTCTGCCCTTTTGGGGTAAGGTACTCGTTACACGATGGATACATGTGCTCGTGCGTTGATGTTGCTCCTGCTACGCTGAATTGCCCCTGATTCTCCATCACTCTGTTTGAAGAGTTGAATGTACCCTACAGTGCCTCTGTTTGAAATGATTTGAGTGCCATTTTTGTTAACCTTCAAATTTCTTTTATTTACGACTTGTTCAATGTCTGCTTACTTGTCAGTTGCGGCTGAAATTAACTGTCATATGCTCTAGGCCACCATGTGTGTTAGTGACAAGTGAGGTCGAAATTGAGTCTTATTTTTAATGGAAGTTGTTGCTTCCCTGACTGATGTGGCGACCTTAAAATTGCTTACTGCTGTGGTAAGCAAACGTTAGCGGCCCAGTGAATCTTGGCTGATTTTGGAAATTCAGTTTCATAACTCTGGTGAGATTTTGCTTTGAAGAAGAGTAATATTTATTGTTTCAAATATAATTACTATTGCAGCTGCTTCAGTCTCAGCCCTCAAGATTGGCCTGTTATCTTTTAACCCATCTAAGATAATGTGCCTGCGGAGTGCGTGATTTTCTTGTTACTACATTAGCTTTTTAGATTTTGTTGTAAGATTAACCAGTTAAACCTTTTCGTAATTATTATTGTAAAATTCTTGTTGTTTCGGTTAAGATTTGCTTGCGTTTTGGGGCCTCACGTACATTGAGCTTCATGTCTGGGCACTTCATACGTTCTACGATTGTTATGCGTGAATTATATGCTTACTTGTTCTCTCTCAGCCTTGCGTGCTGTTAGTAGCATTTGGAGGGGCTTCTCCGGGGTGTTATTTGTTCCCGTCCCACCGTAGCCTCTGAGACGTTATGAATTCCTGGCTTGCTATGTTACCCTCGTAAGCTGCGTTTGTATCTCATAGCAATTGGGCATTAATTTCCCCAGTAGTGCCCATTATTCTGAACCATCCTATTCAGACCTGGCCTGCCGTACCTGCCTTTCCACGATTTTTAACGTATAAGTTTTAATATTGATGTAATGCTCAATTTGCTAATGGTATTTTATTATTTTCCCACGTCAGTATCTCGAATATGCTCACGAGCCTTTCCAGATTGAGCAAATATGTTTCCTAAAAATGGTTCAAATGGCTCTGAGCACTATGGGACTTAATTTCTGAGGTCATCAGTCTCCTAGAACTAAGAACTACTTAAACCTAACCAACCTAAGGAAATCACACACATCCATGCCCGAGGCAGGATTCGAACCCGCGATCGTAGCGGCCGCGCGGCTCCAGACTGTAGAGCCTAGAACCGATCAGCCACTTCGGCTGGCTATGCTTTCTCAATGATGTGATTCAACTTTTGCCACTGTACTTTTGCCAATGTATTTCTTATTTATTTATATTGAACCTATTGGTACTCTGTTTACTTGTAAATCTGAATTGAAGAGTTTCCATTTTTTATGTTTCAAAAATGTGCTGTATTTATTGTGGTAAGATGGAATAAGAGAATCCAGAACAAATGTTTTTTTTGCCAGGCAGTTGATTAATAAGATTTATCTGGGTAATAAAATATTGTTGGATTCATGTGATGTAACAAATAACTTGTGATAAATGACCTGCACTTTTCCATGCCACTTTAGTTGTTCCTTTATCCTGGGGAGCCACTGACATTTCAAACACAAGGAGCAAATGACCATTAAATTCCAGAATAACTTAGTGAGGTTTTTGTGGTAAGAAGGGTAAAATACAGTACATGTTTTCATTTTGACACCATTGTTGTTTCACAGGTGCACAGAGAAGCAGGAACGAATTGAATGATTTTTGTCAGTGCGTTTTTTCCTAAGTGACTGCATATTCGGCCTTTCAGTGTCTCTCGTTTTATATATTGGTCCTACGCTTACTAATTACACATCTATGCAAATTCCTGTTACGTGATTTGCAACTAGATAGAACACACGGAGTAAAGTTATACACGAAAGTCAATTCATTTCTTAAGGCAGGACACAAAACCGCGACGTCTTTATGAGGCAATTACGTTACTCAGAAAAAACTTCAGGCGGCATGAATGAAAATGTTCGCTCCACGCTCTAAAGCGTTCGGGGAAAACGAAAACTTACATACTTCCGTGCGGGCTCTGATTTCTCCCATTCCGTTATTATGATATTTTCTCCCTATGCGGGTGGGCGTCAACAAAATACTTTCACATTCGGAAGAGCAAGTTAGTGGCTGAAATTACGTGCAAAGATCTTTCCTCGACGAAAAACACCTTTGTTTTAATGATTGCCACCACAGCTCACTTACCATACTCGTGTTTAGTTGAACTGACAATCTTTAGATTTATGTGATTTATCGTGCAACCGAAATTTATAGAATTCCACTTGATACTCATGTAGATGGCCTCACATGTCTCAGTATTTAGGGCCAATTGCCACTTTTCGTAAAATATAGATATCGTTTCTGCGGTGGCCGCCCACTTCATACATAGTAGCGCCTACTGAATCGGCATCCCACTTCACATCCAACCAACACGGGATGTATTGCACCAGTGACGGCGCTGCCGTCCGGATAGAGTAGTCAGCCAGTCAACACGATCTTAACACATGCGCGTGAAACACAACGCGAAAATAAATTTTTATAAGGGGAATGTCTCCGTTTGTCTTCAATGGTACATCTGAGAATGACTGAAGGGTGGCTAGTCGGAATTTGCTAAATGCAATCAACGACGACCGTCCGCAAAACGAAAAACGTTTTTGAACACTCAGTACTTGGGAAAGATTTTAAAATTCATGTTCTCTGTATGTTTAACGTGCATCGGCTTGGGGGCAGTTTGAACATTTGTATAGGACTGCTGGAAACTTTTTTTCTGTGCTTATTTGTAAAAATTAATGGGAAGTCTTATGCACAGTGTAGTGTCAAGTCGAGAGGCTTGGGGGCAGTTTGAACATTTGTATAGGACTGCTGGAAACTTTTTTTCTGTGCTTATTTGTAAAAATTAATGGGAAGTCTTATGCACAGTGTAGTGTCAAGTCGAGAGGTTTTTATATTTCATTGTAACCTCTGTCTTACAATCTGTGTGCGAAGGTTGTGAAAGTATGAACGCTGTGAAAATTATTTTTCATTTTCGTTAACAGCTGGCAGTGGTGAATCCCATGCTTCGAATATGAGGTTGTGAAAGTATGAACGCTGTGAAGATTATTTTTCATTTTTGTTAACAGCTGGCAGTGGTGAATCCAATGCTTCGAATATGGTTTGAAATGTACTGCGTAACCTGCTTTGTATCTCATCCGACATGGACTGGCACAGCTACGACACTAATATTGACACTCAAATCTATAGTGGCTGCGAGTGGCAACAACGATGCTAGAAAGAGACTGTTGTACATTGTATTTCTGGCTCTGTTGTCGACTTGGACGTAATTTCTAATTTTTTTTGTTTTATTTTGTCTTCCTAGCGGGAGTAAGAAGAGGCATATATCGTTGAATGAAAGGGATCGTCCGCCGTTACAATCAGAATTGTGTCTTTAACGTTTGGTGTCTATAAAGAAACGGTGTAATTCGAAAGAGCTCATCTCGATTAATAAACGGCCAATATAATCGTCGACAAAGAAACAAAACAGGAAAAGATAATTCATTCTTTTAAAAATCAGACACTTCACATTGGGCATTATATACACACATCAAAAAAAGTTTCGCATCATCTCGGCTCCGAGAGTTCCGGAACCTGTACGGAAAACCACACATTGAATGTTGTACCACCATACAACGAGACCTTCAGAGGTAAACTCCGGTAGCTCTAATACCCAGTAGCACGTCCTCTTTCATTGATGCATGCCTGTATTCGTCGAGGCATACTATAGACAAGTTCATCAAGGCAGTGTTGGTCCAGATTGTCCCACTACTATACGGCAATTCGACGTAGATCCCTCAGAGTGGTTGGTGGATCACTTTGTCCATAAACAGCCCTTTTCAATCTATCCCAGGCATGTTCGATAGGTGTCGTATTTGGAGAACATGCTGGCCACTCTAGTCAAGCGATATCGTTATCCTGGAGGAAGTCTGAGTCGTAACACGACGTCCGGTGGCTGCACTAAAAGCATATACACGACGGGGGCGCGAATTGTCGTTCATGAAGACGAATGCCTCACCATGACGCTGCCGATATGGTTTCACTATCGGTCGGAGGATGGCATTCACGTATCGTACAGCTATTACGGCGCCTTCCCTGACCAGCAAAGACGTACGTCGACCCCACACAATGCCACCTCAAACCAGCAGGGAACTTCCACTCTGCTGCACTCGCTTTTCAGTGTGTCCAAGGCGTTCAGCCTGACCGGGTTGCTTCGAAACACGTCTCCCACGATTGTCTGGTTGAAGACATATGCGACACTCATCGGTGAAGAGAAAGTGATGCCAATTCTGAGCGGTCCATTCGGCGTCTTGTTGGGCCCATCTGTTACGCGCTGCATCGTGTCGTGGTTGCAAAGATGGACCTCGCGATGGATATTGGGAGTGAAGTAGCGCATCATGCAGCCTACTGCCCACGGTTTGAGTCGTGACACGACGTCCTGTAACTGCACTAAAGGTGCATTATTGAACGTGGTGGCTTTGCTGTTAGGGTTCCTCCGAGCCATAATCCGAAGGTAGTGGTCATCCACTGCAGTAGTAGCCCTTGGGCGGCCTGAGCGAGGCATGTCATCGACAGTTCATTTTCCTCTATATCTTCTCCATGTCCGAACAACATCGCTGTGGTTCACTCCGAGACGCTTGGACACTTCCCTTGTTGAGAGCCCTTCCTGGCACAAAGTAAGAATGCGAACGTGATCGAACCGCGGTATTGACCGTCTAGGCATGGCTGAACTACAAACAACACGAGCCGTGTACCTCCTTCCTGGTGGAATGACTGGAACTTACCGGCTGTTGGAAACCCTCCGTCTAAGAGGCGCTGCTCATGCGTGGTTGTTTACATCTATGGTCAGGTTTAGTGACATCTCTGAACAGTCAAAGGGACTGTGTCTGTGATACAATATCCACAGTCAACGTCTATGTTCAGGAGTTATGGGAGCTGGAGTGATGCAAAATTTTTTTTTGGTGTTTGTATTTTTTAAGTTTTACCAGCAAGACAAACACCCTGTGGCCGGACGTGGATTTACTCTCGCTACAACGATTAAAGATCTGCAGCCATTTTCATTCCTCTCCCGCTTTTCTTTGACATTGTGCAGAACCATCAATACTAAATGGTCGTTCGCAGCAGCCGTGGAGTTCCGGGATCGACATAGCCGAGATTCAGAGGAAGAACCGGCCGGGGTGACCGAGCTGTTCTAGGCGCCACCGTCTGGAACCGCGCGGCCGTTACGGTCGCAGGTTCGAATCCTGCCTCGTGCATGGGTGTCTGTGATGTCCTTAGGTTAGTTAGGTTTAAGTAGTTCTAAGTTCTAGGGGACTGATGACCTCAGAAGCTAAGTCCCATAGTGCTCAGAGCCATTTGAACGATTCAGAAGAAGAATTCTTCCTACAGGGATTCTTTGTTGCTGGGATACAATAATAATAATAATAATAATAATAAATTACCCCGTGGAGGCCCGGGAAAAGAATAGGCCTCCGGTATGTTCTGCCAGTCGTAAAAGGCGACGAAAAGAACAAACCACTAATAGGGCTAACCCCCCTTTTACTGTGATTAGTTGGTTCAGGACAGAACTAAAGAAGCCTCGGACAAGCGCCGTCATGGTCGGGGACGACGCTTGAACCCTATGCCCGCCCACAATGGTAACGACACTGCTAGCCAACTGGAGAATGATTTAAATCCAAATAGAGGTGTTTTGCAGGATATGCTTCCTGCAACCACCCTAGAAGGAAAACAAAGACAGAGGATGAGATGGTCAGATGAAGTTAATCGACACCTCATGTTCTGTTATTACCAAGCAACAAACCTAGGAACCAACACAACTGGATACAGATCACAAGTATACACAACATTTATTACCAGATACCCAGAATTAAAATTTTTAACAGAACAACGACTAGCTGATCAGATCCGTGTAATAATAAAAAATAACAGGATACCCCAGTCAGAATTAGAAAACATCAAACAACAAGTACAACAAATACTGGAACAAAATAATGTGCAATCAGAAGAAGAAGAAAATACAGTAATGGACTCAAACATCCCAGAGCAAACAAACAAAGAACAACACGCACCAATTAAACAATCAGAGGAAAACGAAATCTTAAGACAGCCACCAGAACAAGCACAAATAGAACACGAAGTGACACAGATGTTAGATATAGAAGAAAAATTTCAGCTAACATATATAGAATACAAAGACACAAATACAGACATTAGACCATTCTTGTATAGACCACCAAATAACCCACAAGTCGAAACAACAATAAAAACTATCAACACAATCATACACAACAAAATAAATGAAAACACAACTATGGAAGAGTTACAACTACTGGTTTATACAGGAGCACTCACTACACTAAATATACACACTAGGCAGAGATCAGAACCAACCAACACACAGAAGAAACCCACAAAACCAGCATGGCAACACAGGCTACAGATCAAAATAGAAAAACTGAGAAAAGACATCGGACAGCTAACACAATTTATAAGAAATGAAATCTCGGAAAAAAAACGAAAAAGGTTAGGTAAAATCTCACAACAAGAAGCGACCGAGCAATTAGACGAAAAGAAGCAGAAATTACAAGCATTAGCCAAACGACTCAGAAGATACAAAAAAAGTGAAAATAGAAGGAAACAAAACCAAACACTCAACACAAACCAAAAGAAATTTTACCAGACAATAGATAACACACACATTAAAATAAACAATCCACCAAACATAACAGACATGGAACACTTCTGGAGCAACATATGGTCAAACCCGGTACAACACAACAGGCATGCACGATGGATACAAGCAGAAACAGACACATACAAGATGATACCACAAATGCCTGAAGTGATAATTTTGCAACATGAAGTCACCCAAGGAATTAATTCTACTCACAATTGGGAAGCCCCTGGAAATGATAAAATAGCAAATTTCTGGTTAAAGAAGTTCACCTCAACACATTCACATCTAACTAAATTATTTAACAGTTACATTGCAGACCCATACACATTCCCTGATACACTTACACACGGAATAACATATCTGAAACCTAAAGATCAAGCAGACACAGCGAATCCAGCTAAATATCGCCCCATAACATGCCTACCAACAATATTCAAAATATTAACTTCAGTCATTACACAGAAATTAATGACACCTACAACACAGAACAAAATTATAAATGAAGAACAAAAAGGCTGTTGCAAAGGAGCACGAGGATGTAAAGAGCAACTGATAATAGATGCAGAGGTGACATATCAAGCTAAAACTAAACAAAGGTCGCTACACTACGCATACATTGATTACCAAAAAGCTTTTGATAGTGTACCCCACTCATGGTTACTACAAATAATAATAATAATAATTATTATTATTATTATTTTCAGACGATGTTCAAGATTTTCTTTCCGAGAAAGGCCCTGTTAGACGAAGTGATAAGACTGGGAACTTTTGTTGATGAGTGCGTCCTTTCTACAACTACGTACACAATGTGATGGAGCAATGTTGGATAGTGTTGCTCCGTGTAATTCTGTGTCGTTTTCGACCTATGATGCAACTGAAAGCATCTTTCACTATCCGCCTTCACTACTGATACTCTGGAATTATGGGACATCTGTCTAGAGGTTTTGTGTTGAAAGCGCTAAATTAATACGTACACCGAGAATCCGTCGCCTGAGGTCTTAATGTCCACAAAGCAAGTAAGTGTTACACCGCTGTTCCACAGGTGTAGCCAGCACTCCTATTACGCCACGGCCGATGTGCGTGAGACACAGCGTGGCCTGGAAATAGGAGCCGGAAGAGGAATTCAGCAGAGGTGCGGCGCAGACACAAACAGTGTTTTGAGGGAGGCGGCCTAATCCGGCCGTGAGCGCAGGCCGCTTTGCAGGGCACTGCACGGCTGCGGCCAGGCAAACAGCGAGATGAAAGGCTCGCGGCCGCGCAGCGCCGTGCGTCACGGAAACGACAAAACAAACACACGGCCGCCCGCAAGCGCAAGCGCGCCTCACAAAGGACGCCAGTGGTGGTGGCTAACAGCTGCACGCCGCACAATAGCCTCCTCTCTTGCTTCCATACTTCTCTCTTAACATTCTTAAAGTGTGCGACAGCTTAGCGAGATATGTATACGGAGGATTCTCAGCGCCACGAATGTGTTAGTAACAGATTTCACCCTTACTTTTACACAATCTTATGCTTCCTTAATAGCTAGCGATACCATCAACTATCATGTACTGCTGTGGGGAACACGTAGGGAAGTGAAAAAACTCTGTAAATTTGTCATCGGTATGAGTTGTTCGGCTGGTGAAACCTCTCGACGTCTACGCTAGTCTGTTAATTAATTATGTCTTGAAATAAGTGAAATTCGTAAAATACTCATCGTTACAATGTTGGTATTACGAGTGAGCCGTGTGTGGCTCGTGTTCCCGCCATTGTGTATTTTACACCCTGTTTTTAACATACTTCCACCTCACTACGTTTATTTACATTACTACTGTCACTGAGTTGCTGCTTTGCCTGACCGTGACCTGCGCTAGCAGCACGTATCGGTATATCCCCTCTCGTAGTACCTTTGCTCGACTCCTATTATTTCCCGGTAGTTGTCTGTCGTAATCCCTCCCCCCCCCCCATTCCATCCTGTTTTCTCCCATTCAAACCTCTCCCTACCTCCCTTCTCCCCTCCCCCCCCCGAGTCCTTTTGTATTCCCCTCCTCTGCCTTCCCCACTCCCTGTCGCGTCTGCCCAGCACCCCCCACCCCTCTTATGGGTCCACATCCTCCATCGGCTACTTTCACCCCTCCCCCCTTCGCTTTTCCTCTCGTTCCACCCTTTTTTATTTTCCCATCATCTGTCCAGTTTTCCCCCACCTGCTCTCGGCTGTGGTATGTCACATTTGCCTACTTTTTAGTGCAGTCTTTCAGTGAATGTTCAGTGTTGTTCGTCTTTCTAGTGTTGCGAACAGAAACCATGCTGTCGCTGGGTGTGAATTTTATGTCTTTTGCGAACAGAAACCGGACTTTCGCCGTGTTTTTTAATTGTCTGTCTATTATTTTACCTGTCTGCTTCGTATGTATTTTGTTAGCATCATTCTCCCTTTGTTCTATGTTTTAAGTTCCACGATTTTTTCGCCATGTTACTATTTAAGTCTCCAATTTTATCGCCTGTTTTTATTATTTATTCTTTTCATCTTTTAAAATAAAGTCTTTAGGCTGAAGTGTGGAATACTAAGCTGCTGCCAGTCCGCCCCCTTCGGGGGGAATCGAAATTCAATAAAGAAAAGAAAAATCTGTCGTAAGGCAGTTTGGGTCGCGAGTTCGGGCCAGTAAGTTGGAACGCGTCTGGAGCGCAGTCCGGACCTGCCAGTTGGGGAGCTGCAGTGCAGCACTAGTGCAGCCGGGTTGGAGTAGCAGTGAAGTCTGCGTCGACATGGCTCGCCCGACCATTGCTGCCACGCATCAATTGAGCCGGGTCACGGTCTTGGGGGATCGTCGGTCGGTCGTCCTACCGGACGACAAGTTTGGCACGCTGATCATTCGTGAGACGGCTGTGTGTGTGTGTGCATCGACTCCCGTTTTGTCTTCTTGCATGCTTAGTTACTGTTGGGTATCGTTCAGCTTTTCGTGCAAGTGTTTCTCAGGCGTTATTTCCACTGACGACGATTTTAGATGTTGTCGGCATTCTGCGAGCAGTCGGTAAGTTGCTGCGGACCAGGGAAGTTATACCCACGCGGTGCAGTCGCCTGGGTCCGCTGGCGGTCCCTGCGCAGTGTCGGAGCGTGTGTGGAGCTGTCCGATCGCTACGAGCTTCGTGGTTTACCGACCCATGACGTCAAAGTTGAGTAGTGATTTCAACTACCCAAGCCACGTCCATTCATGTTGTGTGGTTCGTTTCGATGGTTCGCTGTTGGGGAGGTTTTCCTGTGAGCAACAACGAGTGTTTGTATTGCTGAAATTTAGCCACCATGCGGTCCAATTAACTATATTGGTTGTCTACAATTCAAGTGCAACAGCGGAATTTTCTGCATTGTGGCCGTTAGTGTTTTGGTTACCTGCCCTAGCCACTGACGTAAATTCAGGCAGTGTTCCTTTTGGGTTAAGTTAAGTATATTACCGTATTTCAAATTCAAGCCTACCAGCGGAATTTTCTGCCTTGTGGCCGTTAATGTTCCGGTTACCTGCCCCAGCTACTAACGTAATTTCAGGCAGCGTCTTTTCCTCGCCCGTTGTCGCTGTCCAACTGTAAGTAGGCTGAAACTTCCAGGCAGATTAAAACTGTGTGCCAGACCGAGACTCGAACTCGGGACCTTTGCCTGTCGCGGGCAAGTGCTCTACCAACTGAGCTACCCGAGCACGACTCAAGCCCCGCCCTCACAGCTTTACTTCGGCCAGTACCACGTCTCCTACCTTCCAAACTTTACAGAAGTTCTCGTGGGAAACTGAGGACGGGGCGTGAGTCGTGCTTGGGTAGCTCAGTTGGTAGAGCACTTGCCCGCGAAAGGCAAAGGTCCCGAGTTCGAGTCTCGGTCCGGCACACAGTTTTAATCTGCCAGGAAGTTTCATATCAGCGCACACACTGCTGCAGATTGAAAATCTCATTCTGTAAGTAGGCTGTTTCTGTTTTTATGTTGGTAACGCCACGTAGCGCTCTGTATGAAAATCACCGACTGTGCTGTGTGCAGTCTGTGGCTGGTTGGCATAGTTCGAATATATATATATATATATATATATATATATATATATATATATATATATATATATATATATATATATGCTGGCAGTATTGGCGCTCAGTGTATTGCAGTAGTAACGAAGATTTTTGTGAGGTAAGAGATTCATGAAAGGTATAGGTTATTGTTAATCAGGGCCATTCTTTTGTAGGGATTATTGAAAGTCAGATTGCGTTGCGCTAAAAATATTGTGTGTCATTTGGTGATGATCGGAATAAGTAATGAGGGAAATGTGTGAGTTCTTTCAGATTTGCTCAGCTGTTTCAAAATCAAAAAACTTAACAGGTTTTCCAGCACAGTCATTTATAAATAATTCTAAGGGGATGTTTCACAACAGGGTATGTAGTTTTGACAGCTTAATACATATTTCATTGTGGATAATCACGTTTGTAACATTTTCTGTTTAAGTACTCATGTACCGATTGGTGGCAAGCAAGTCGTTTTGTCGGTCGGTCCGTGGCTGTCCCTTGGTTGGGTTCCGACGGATCAAGTGAACGGGGTCAGACCGACCTCCCTGGAGGCTTTTGAGTGCCGTTTTCTGTATTGTCCTTCTCACTGATGTTTAATTGTCTATGTACAATCTATCATAGCCAATGATTTAAAAAAATTCTTCCTTATACTGGATTTTATGTATTTTGAATTTGGGAAAATCAATTGTGGGCCTTCAGCCACTTAAATCCTTTTTTGAAATCTTGAAAATTTTATTGTGGGACTTCAGCCGTTTGTATTGCACCTTGTTGATGTTTGCCTGTGCACCCTTGCCTTGAGGCTGTCAGCCTCGCTATATATATATATATATATATATATATATATATATATATATATATATATATATATATGATTATGCCTTTCAGCGTTCAGTCTGGAGCATAGTCCCCCTTATAAAATTCCTCCATAATCCCCTATTCAGTGCTAACATTGGTGCCTCTTCTGATGTTAAGCGTATTACTTCAAAATCATTCTTAACCGAATCCAGGTACCTTCTCCTTGGTCTACCCCGACTCCTCCTACGCTCTACTGCTGAACTCGTGAGTCTCTTGGGTAACCTTGCTTCTCCCATGCGTGTAACATGGCCCCACCATCTACGCCTGTTCGCCCTGACTGCTACATCTATAGAGTTCATTCCCAGTTTTTCTTTGATTTGCTCATTGTGGACACCCTCCTGCCATTGTTCCCATCTACTAGTACCTGCAATCATCCTAACTACACTCCTGGAAATGGAAAAAAGAACACATTGACACCGGTGTGTCAGACCCACCATACTTGCTCCGGACACTGCGAGAGGGCTGTACAAGCAATGATCACACGCACGGCACAGCGGACACACCAGGAACCGCGGTGTTGGCCGTCGAATGGCGCTAGCTGCGCAGCATTTGTGCACCGCCGCCGTCAGTGTCAGCCAGTTTGCCGTGGCATACGGAGCTCCATCGCAGTCTTTAACACTGGTAGCATGCCGCGACAGCGTGGACGTGAACCGTATGTGCAGTTGACGGACTTTGAGCGAGGGCGTATAGTGGGCATGCGGGAGGCCGGGTGGACGTACCGCCGAATTGCTCAACACGTGGGGCGTGTGGTCTCCACAGTACATCGATGTTGTCGCCAGTGGTCGGCGGAAGGTGCACGTGCCCGTCGACCTGGGACCGGACCGCAGCGACGCACGGATGCACGCCAAGACCGTAGGATCCTACGCAGTGCCGTAGGGGACCGCACCGCCACTTCCCAGCAAATTAGGGACACTGTTGCTCCTGGGGTATCGGCGAGGACCATTCGCAACCGTCTCCATGAAGCTGGGCTACGGTCCCGCACACCGTTAGGCCGTCTTCCGCTCACGCCCCAACATCGTGCAGCCCGCCTCCAGTGGTGTCGCGACAGGCGTGAATGGAGGGACGAATGGAGACGTGTCGTCTTCAGCGATGAGAGTCGCTTCTGCCTTGGTGCCAATGATGGTCGTATGCGTGTTTGGTGCCGTGCAGGTGAGCGCCACAATCAGGACTGCATACGACCGAGGCACACAGGGCCAACACCCGGCATCATGGTGTGGGGAGCGATCTCCTACACTGGCCGTACACCACTGGTGATCGTCGAGGGGCCACTGAATAGTGCACGGTACATCCAAACCGTCATCGAACCCATCGTTCTACCATTCCTAGACCGGCAAGGGAACTTGCTGTTCCAACAGGACAATGCACGTCCGCATGTATCCCGTGCCACCCAACGTGCTCTAGAAGGTGTAAGTCAACTACCCTGGCCAGCAAGATCTCCGGATCTGTCCCCCATTGAGCATGTTTGGGACTGGATGAAGCGTCGTCTCACGCGGTCTGCACGTCCAGCACGAACGCTGGTCCAACTGAGGCGCCAGGTGGAAATGGCATGGCAAGCCGTTCCACAGGACTACATCCAGTATCTCTACGATCGTCTCCATGGGAGAATAGCAGCCTGCATTGCTGCGAAAGGTGGATATACACTGTACTAGTGCCGACATTGTGCATGCTCTGTTGCCTGTGTCCATGTGCCTGTGGTTCTGTCAGTGTGATCATGTGATGTATCTGACCCCAGGAATGTGTCAATAAAGTTTCCCCTTCCTGGGACAATGAATTCACGGTGTTCTTATTTCAATTTCCAGGAGTGTACTTTCATATCTGTAACCTCAACCTTATTGATAAGGTACCCTGAATCCGCCCAGCTTTCGTTCCCATACAATAAAGTTGGTCGAAAGATTGAACGGCGCACAAATAACTTAGCCTTGGTACTGACTTCTTTCTTGCAGAAGAGAGTAGATCGCGGCTGAGCGCTCACTGCATTAGCATTGCTACATCTCGCTTCCAGTTCTTTCACTATGTTGGCATCCTGTGAGAATATGCATCCTAAGTACTTGAACTGTCCACCTGTTCTAACTTTGTTCCTCCTATTTGGCACTCATCCGTTTATATCTCTTTCCCACTGACATTGCTTTCGTTTTGGAGATGCTAATCTTCATACCATAGACCTTACATTTCTGATCTAGCTCTGAAATATTACTTTGCAAACTTTCAATCGAATCTGCCATCGCAACTAAGTCATCCGCATATGCGAGACTGCTTATTTTGTGTTCACATATCTTAATCTCACCCAGCCAGTCTATTGTTTTCAACATACGATCAATAAATTATATGAACAACAGTGGAGACAGGTTGCAGCCTTGTCTTACCCCTGAAACTACTCTGAACCATGAACTCAATTTACCGTCAACTCTAACTGCTGCCTGACTATCTATGTAAAGACCTTTAATTGGTTGCAAATGTTAGCCTCCTATTGCATAATCTCGTAGAACAGACAATAACTTCCTCCCTGGAACCCGGTCATATGCCGTTTCTATATCTATAAAGCATAGATACAGTTCCCTGTTCCACTCGTAACAGTTCTCCATTATTTGCCGTAAGCTAAAGATCTGGTCCTGACAACCTCTAAGATGCCTAAACCCACACTGATTTTCATCCAGTTTGTACTCAACTGATACTCGTGCTTTCCTTTCAACAATACCTGAAAAGATTTTACCCAAAACGGTGATTAAAGTGATACCTCTGTAGTTGTTACAATGTTTTCAGTTTCCATGTTTAAAGATTGGTGTGATTACTGCTTTCGTCCAGTCTGATGGAACCTGTCCCGACTCCCACGCCATTTCATTTATCCTGTGTAGCAATTTCAGACCTGACATTCCACTGTATTTGATGAGTTCCGACTTAATTTCATCCACCCCAGCTGCTTTACTGCACTGCAATCTATTGACCATATTCTACACTTCCTCAAATGTGATCCTATTTCCATCATCATTCCTGTCCCATTGTACAACGAAATCTGAAACATTACTGATCGTATTTTACCTACATTGAGCAACTCTTCAAAATATTCCCTCCATCTGCCCAAGGCATCAAGAGGATTCACCAGCAATTTTCCTGACCTGCCGAAAATACTTGTCGTTTCCTTCTTACCTCCCTTTCGAAGACTGCTAATTACACTCCAGAATGGTTTTCCAGCAGCTTGACCCAAAGTCTCCAACCTGTTTCCAAAGTCTTCCCAAGATTTCTTCTTGGATGCTGCGACTATCTGTTTGGCTTTGTTTCTTTCTTCAACATAACTTTCTCTGTCTACCTGAGTTCTAGTATGAAGCCATTTTTGATACGCCTTCTTTTTCCTTTTACAGGCTGCCTTGACTGTGTCATTCCACCAAGATGTTTGCTTCATCCTACCTTTACACCCTACTGTTCCAAAACATTCTTCAGCCACTTCTAGTACTGTGTCCCTGTACCTTGTCCATTCCTTTTCCAATGACTGTAATTGACTACATTCAACTAACTAGTACCTTTCTGAGATGACTTATGTACTTGTGCCTGATTACCTTATCCTGAAGTTTCTCCACTCTTATCCTCCTACATATGGACCTGACCTCCTGCACTTTCGACGTCACAATACCAATTTCACTGCAGATTAAATAGTGATCAGTGTCATCAAAGAATCCCCTGAATACACGTGTGAACCTCACAGCCTTCTTGAATTCCTGATCTGTTGTTATATAGTCAATGACAGATCTGGTTCCCTTGCCTTCCCAAGTATACCGGTGAATGTTCTTATGTTTAAAAAAGGAGTTTGTGATTACTAATCCCATACTGGCATCGAAATCCAAGAGTTGTTTCCCATTCTTGTTGGCCTCCATATAGTCTTCAAATTTACCCATAACCTTTTCATACCCTTCTGTTCGATTTCCAATCCTGGCATTAAAATCACCCATGAGCAGAACACTGTCCTTGTCCTTTACTCTAACAACTACATCACTGAGTGGTCATAAAAACTATCCATCTTATCTTGATCTGTCCCTTCACAATGCAATATACTGACACAATCCTAATTGTCTTGCTAGACACTGTCAAATCTATCCACATCAGTCGTTCGTTTACATACCTTATTGCAACTACGCTGGGTTCCATTTCTTTCCTGATGTAAAGCCCTACACCCCATTGTGCTATTCTTGCTTTGACTCCTGACAGGTAGACCTTGTATTCTCCCACTTCCTCTTCTTTCCCATCCCTTACCCGAATGTCACTGACAACTAAAACGTCCAACCCCATCTTACTTGCAGCCTCTGCCAGCTCTACCTTCTTCCCAGAGTAGCCCCATTTGATATTAATAGCTCCCCATCCCGTTACCACTCGTTTACTGAGTTGCATCTTAGGAGTCCCTGGTTTGTCAATTAAACGAGGCATTTTGCTCTGATTGTTGCCAGCATCATATTTAAAGTACCAGGGAAGCAGACTGCTAGCCTTGCTTGCCCCTGGTCCCATTGAGTTTTACCCCTAAC
This sequence comes from Schistocerca americana, assembly GCF_021461395.2. Taxonomy (NCBI): domain Eukaryota; kingdom Metazoa; phylum Arthropoda; class Insecta; order Orthoptera; family Acrididae; genus Schistocerca; species Schistocerca americana. The sequence continues at coordinate 675,323,973 of NC_060122.1, forward strand.
GGTTGAGGGACTAACTGGTGGATTTGGTAGTCTTTGCTGTCTGAGCACAAAGGCGACCACGACTCAGAATACGTCCGAGATGCCCAGCCTTATTCAAAAGTAACTGGTATCCCGACTGTCAGGACCACTTACTTGGCCACTCATACGTTGATACACTGCTCGTGGTTCATGAACTAGGACATAACAACAGGAACCCACACCATGAACCACACACACACACGTATATATATATATATATATATATATATATATATATATATATATATATATATATATATATACAGGGTGAGTCACCTAACATTACCGCTGGATATGTTTCGTAAACCACACCAAATACTGACGAATCGATTCCACAGACCGAACGTGAGGAGAGGGGCTAGTGTAATTGGTTAATACAAACCATGCAAAAATGCACGGAAGTATGTTTTTTAACACAAACCTACGTTTTTTTAAATGGGACCCTGTTAGTTTTCTTAGCACATCTGAACATATAAAAAAATATTAACCAGTGCCGTTTCTTGCATTGTAAAATGTTAATTATATCCGGAGATATTGTAACCTAAAGTTGACGCTTGAGTACCACTTCTCCGCTGTTCGATCGTGTGTATCGGAGAGCACCGAATTACGTAGGGATCCAAAGGGAAGGGTGATGGACCTTAGGTACAGAAGAGAATGGAACAGCACATTACGTCCACATGCTAACACTTTTTTATTGGTCTTTCTCACTGACGCACATGTACATTAGCATGAGGGGTGAGGTACACGTACACACGTGGTTTCCGTTTTCAATTACAGAGTGGAATAGAGTGTGTCCCGACATGTCAGGCCAATAGATGTTCAATGTGGTGGCCATCATTTGCTGCACACAATTGCAATCTTTGGCGTAATGAATGTCGTACATGCCGCAGTACATCTGGTGCAATGTCGCCGCAGGTTGCCACAATACGTTGTTTCATGTCCTCTGGGGTTGTAGTCACATCACGGAACACATTCTCCTTTAAGTACTCCACAGAAAGAAGTCCAGAGGTGTAAGATCAGGAGAACGGGCTGGCCACTTTATGCGTCCTCCACGTCCTATGAAACGCCCGTCGAACATCCTGTCAAGGGTCAGCCTAGTGTTAATTGCGGAATGTGCAGGTGCACCATCATGCTGATACCACATACGTCGACGCGTTTCCAGTGGGACATTTTCGAGCAACGTTGGCAGATCATTCTGTAGAAACGCGATGTATGTTGCAGCTGTTTCGGCCCCTGCAATGAAGTGAGGACCAATGAGGTGGTCGCCCATGATTCCGCACCATACATTTACAGTCCACGGTCGCTGTCGCTCTACCTGTCTGAGCCAGCGAGGATTGTCCACGGACCAGTACTGCATGTTCCGTAGATTCACTGCCCCGTGGTTTGTGAAACCCGCTTCATCGGTAAACAGGTAGAACTGCAACGCATTCTCTGTTAATGCCCAATTGACAGAATTGCACTCGATGATTAAAGTCATCACCATGTAACTGCTGATGTAGCGACACATGAAACGGGTGAAAGCGATGACGATGCAGTATGCGCATGACACTACTTTGACTCAGTCCACCGGCTCTCGCAATGTCCCGTGTACTCATGTGTGGGTTCATGGCAACAGCAGCTAACACACCAACTGCACCCGCTTCTCCTGTGACGGGCCTGTTACGGACCCGTTTGCGTGCTACGACCATACCTGTTGCATACAGTTGGCCGTAGATGTTTTGCAATGCGCTCTCTGTCCGGGTACCGTTCTGCACACACCCTGCAGGCTTCGGCTGCATTTCGTCGACACTTGCCATAGATGAGTATCATCTCCGCCTTTTCAGAGTTTGAATACACCATGGTCACAATTCCTACAACATTACACTATCACAGACGTCTGGTAACACGGTGTACTACAGTTGGTCTGCGTGCGGAGAAGAATGCGGAATGACAATAGCAGCAAGCGCTACATGCGGACACTGCGACAGCTAGACCAAACCACAACAGTGCACTACAACCACACTCGTAAACATGGTCGTCATCGTAAACATGTCCCTGCAGATGCTGCTCGCCGACCGTGGCCCGTGTTTGTTACAACACGCAACTGAACGTCGGAGGTTTCATGCGTCAACTTTGGGTTACAATATCTCCGGATGTGATTAACATTTTACAATGCAACAAACGGCACTAATTATGTATTTGTTTACATGTTCAGATGTGCTAACAAAACTAACGTGGTTCCATTTAAAAAAACGTAGGTTTGTGTTAAAAAACATACTTCCGTGCAGTTTTGTATGGTTTGTATTAAACAATTGCACTATCCCCTCTCCTCACGTTCGGTCTGTGGAATCGGTTCGTCAGTATTTGATGTGGTTTACGAAATATATCCAGCGGTAACGTTAGGTGACTCATCCTATATATATATATATTTGCAATTTAAACTGCATGTTTTTACCACTTGAGATTTAGCTTGTTGCTTTAAGATTTCTTGGTTGGAGGCCTTCAGCCGTGAAATAAGTGCCTTTTTGAGACTCGTAGATCTAAAGTTTCGGCTATGTGCAGTTTTGGTTTAAAGGTGTTATTAAATTACAGTTTCTAGTGAACCTGACCGACACCTTATTTGGACTTTTCCACAATCCTAATCACCTGTTCTGCCCAACTTGTTTAGCGGGCGTTTGAACGAGTAATTTTTTCTTTATTTATATATTTATTGAACCTGATGTGATTAGGGCCATCAGGCACTCTCTTACATCGGACCAGGGTTTCACACATACTGTACATTTTTACTTCTTGGTTGCCTAAGAAATAACAACTGTAATTTGACAAATAGTATTAAAATGACATAAGGGTCTGTAGAGGCAGTATGAGTAAATAGTACTATGAACTAATGTAGTTAACACTGACAATACTTCTACTACTACGGCTGTTGCCACTAATAACGATAATAATGATAAAATGATAATAACAGTAACAACAATAATAGCACTAATAACATTAAAAAATAAAGAAATAAAGAATTTACAGGCGTATAAAATAAATGTCTTCTGCTATAGAGGGTTCTGGAGGAAGGAACTTTAAGAAGACTGCAGCAGCTAAGGATAGATGAAAATGATGTAGATTTCATAGGAAAGAAGGATGCGCAGGAGTAACTAGTGCGAGTGAGCTGAGACAGCGGTAATGATTATTGTTGGTTCAGTAGATATGTCTTTAACTGTTTTTGAAGCTGGAGATTTTTTTTACCCAATATAATGCGGGAGGTTATTCCAGGGTCGGGTTTTTGCTACTGACAGGACTTCGAGCAAGGGCTGAACGATGGAGTGGGATAGAAGGAATTTTGTTCTGATGGAAACAGGTGTTTGTGCCATGCTGTTCAGACAAGAGGTTTAAGGTTGAGGTGAGACATGAGGGACGATATACTTTGACAAGACATTAGAGAAGACAGAGTATATGGAAACCTCTGAGCTTGTCCGTAGGGAGTGAGGATAATTGTGCGTGCGCTTGGGAAATACGGTCACAGAGTCGCCCATCACAGATATAACGAAAATAGACATTATAACCATTTCAGGTGCTGTGAGCTTTCTTGACCTAGTGACTGGAAGTGTTTGCACGAGTTTCTTTTCCACGCCAACAGGCAAGAGCTCTTTATATTCTTTTATAGGGCATGGAGAGATATTGATGCCTTCTTCCCCATTGCGGTTACGTGCTCAGTCTAATTTTAATTCTCATCTATTTTTATTCCTTGACTCTTCGCTGAAGGTGAGGGCTATAGGAAGCAGGGACTCCCGACATTTCTTTCTAATGAGCCTAGAATGATCAACAATTAGCGCTTGGGTTTTGGATGGGTTTAGCTTTAACCCTTCATTGTGTCCCCATTTTGACATTGCGCAAAGGTCGGTAATGGTACGAACAATAACTGTCTTCAAATTTATTAGTTCTGCACTTAGATACAACAGGAGATCATCAGCATATATGTGGTATTTGCGGTAGGACAATTGTGGTGACAAATCATTGACGTACAAGAAAAAGAGTAAAGGATCTGCCAATGAACGCCGGGGTCGCCTGGCGAGAGATCCGATATATGCGAGAACATTGTACTGCAATCGACGAGAAACATAGGCAGCTGGGTTTGCAAGTAAAATTTCGAAAGAGGCTTTGCTGAGGTCTACAAAGCATATGATGGTAGCCTCTTGTGCATTGCTATCTGGAACGACAGGTCTTCGGTTGAGTCATGCAACTGTATTTTGTAGGCGCCACAGCGCAGCCTCGCTTACGTCAGTGCGTGTGTCACGTATTAAATTTTTTCTGTAGTTATTTCCGATATAGGTGCCAATACCAACTTCGATAGGCCATTGGCATCGATATTAATACCTACGTTTCTATGGGTACCTCGATAATATCAGTACCAAACTGTCGTTTCAGACTATATCGCAAGGTATTATTGTGAAATATTTCAAACTTTTCTCTTACCAAAACGGGCTTACAGATCCCGGGTGATGTATAGAAATTATTCTATGTTTTTATAAACCAACTGAAGTATAAAATCAAATAAAAAATTAAGAGGAAAATCGTATATATTCCAAATTTTAAGAAGACATAAGCCTTTACATAATTTTTTTGTGTTCTTGCATGCCACTCTTTTAGTATATCATTATAATATTTTTATGTAAGGCAAGTGTCGTGGCCCTGCGACTTCGAATCCCGCCATAATGCGTGGAACTGGACCTCAACTGCGAGGCAGAGGTCGCGAGCGCTCGCATAGCCCGCCAGACGGCGGCGCCGCTCATCGTCCTAGCGGGCAATCAAACCTCGCGTCCACTCCGTGACTTCGCTGTGCTACGACAGTGGACTCATTGCTGCATTCGCCTCGCTCTAGTCTAGATTGTTATATGTACCGTTGGTTCATCGTTTCCACTTCGCTATGTCTTAGGATTTTCTCTCTGTTTCCTTGATGTTCATCATTCTGCTCACGCTAGGTAATCCACTAACGATTGCCCTTGGCCGACTGGTCCATCCTCACGTCAAATCGTTCCCTTTCTTTCATCCAAACCCGATCACAGTAATTAGCGGCAAGGTTAAATCTTAGCAGGGTACCATTAACGCAAAGCTTGTGAAATTATTGGAACAGCAACAGCGACAGCCGCTACCGTAACAGTAGTTCCAACAGGAGTATCAATAACATAAACAGCAGCAGCCAAATGAATTGCTCCATCAAGATATTCAGTTACTGAAATAAGAATTGCATGTGCAGGAAACCACCCAATACAGGTGTACAGCCTCCCCACACGCTTTAGCAATATCGAAGATGACTGGCAGATGTATTTGCAGTAAAACGGATACCACTCCAACGCCTTTCTAGACACCCAGACTGAAAATACTTCTCTCTGAGTGGACATGATGCCAAACAGCGTTATCAGCCGTGAGACCTTTTTGTAGATAGCACGATAGTGAACTGACCACGGAAGGGACTAAACTGTCACCAAATGCTTATAGGAGTGTGGTGCTAATTCCGGGGTATCTAGACAAGCATACATTTGGAAGTTTTCAAAGGAAACTGCAGTCCTTGTGTACATCTTTAAACTGACATAGTTTTTTTACAATTTTAAGGTTTATAAATGAATTCTTAGTGGAAGGAACATCAAGAGGACCGATTGCTTAAAGTTCATGGACTGTTCCCGAAAGCGTGCGGGAAACCGAGTCTGATTGTCCTGACTGTTTATGGCAGACGTTTCGGAGACATATTCTTATACAACGGGTGCACTGCACAACGTGATCCAGAAACTCTGCATGTGCATGCGCTGCGAAGCAGACTAAGAACCGCGGAAGATCCCATTTCCCACGTCGAGGGGGTATGACTGGCTGTTCAGAGGCCACTGATACGTCTGAAATTGACAATCTCTGACGTCGCCGTCTTGGAAGTCGTCATTGGTATTCGAATTCCTGGGGCGCGGTGTGGTGTCTTGACTGCTGCCACCTGAGGTCGAACCATGAGACGGTCATTTGCTACCTGTGCCATTTCGAAAGAGTATCCGCCGGCCGGTGTGGCCGAGCGATTCTAGGCGCTTCAGTCTGGAACCGCGCGACCGCTACGGTCGCAGGTTCGAATCCTTCTTCAGGCATGGATGTGCGTGATGTCCTTAGGTTAGGTTTACGTAGTTCAAAGCTCTAGGGGACTGATGACTTCAGGTGTTAAGTCCCATAGTGCTCAGAGACATTTCACCCATTTTCTTGAAAGAGTATACGATTGTCAAAATACAGGTAGCTTCCAGAGAAGGATAGCTTGAAAGTTGATGTCCGTACTGTAGAAGAAGGAGCGTGTAGCAGAAATGAAGCAGGCATGTGCAGAAACAGGAGCGAATCTCATCTTAGCATACCAGGACAGCAACACCATAAAATTTCCACTATTTAACTTTGCGTGAAGAAGCACTCCCGGTACTTGTAAATTCTTTTAACAGGTAATAATGACTGAACATTTCGTTTAATCTTAAATCATCACCTTCCACCCATTTTCAGATCGCTTAAATTTTTTATTTAGTAGTTGCAAGTCACTCTCGCCGAAACTACATTAATGTCAGAAATTTTTACTTTCACAATGAAATAGGACCATACCCCACATTTAGCTGTCTCCCTGTTCTACTGTTGAGATTTATCCTTATCATTTATTCCACAACGGCCCTTAACAGACTCGGATACCATGACATAACAGGTGAGTACCTTATCTCTTTCACAATAAATAGCAAACGAAATTATTAGGCGCGGAAAAGGGGATAGGAAACATGAGGCGAAACCAATTATGAGTGACGACGCTAAGTATTTTACAGGCATTTTGTCAGAACTATCTTAGGCACTGTTATTCTAGTAGCAAGTTATTTTCAGTATTTGCGATACAAAATTGTACTTATTTTACAGAGCATATTAGACTACAGTACACTACATGTGACAGAAAATATTTGCACAAAATTTCTGGCATGATGATTGTTTTGAACTGATTCATAACGATCGAGAAGTTGGTGAGTTTTGTTGTTGTAGAATGCTGTATTTCAGAACGAATATGCGGAGTTACCGCTGTGGAGAAACAATAGTTCAAACTTGTGTGAGGGCAGTTATTCACTGTGGCAAGGCTGATGTGATAGTAAAGATGTGTGTGAGTTATGAACCTGAGATACTAAGTAGAGCGACACAGGAAGGTGTATTTTGCCTTAAATGCTAGCTAAAAGTCCACTACTCAAACGCCAGTAATTTTTGGAATGGATAACTTTCTGCGATAGTCTGATAGATAGGGCATTGCTGAGTCAGTGTGTTATTTGCTTATTGTGCAAGGATACGTGGTGAAGCTAGTCTGCGTTCTCATCTCCCTTGCTTCTCAGCTGCCTTGAAGTCACTCTGCGTTTGTTAACATGTTAACGTGTGTTTTATTTGATATGTGGATGATAAAATATGGATTCGTAAGATGTGGATATGGATTATTTTCGTTCATATTATTTACTACTTTTATTATTAATCATACTTTTTGTTGTAATTCAGGGTGTTTTCCTTCATACAGAAAAATCATTTCTTTACTATAAATTTAAAAAACTCGTCGCTGAATACCGTAATTTCGTTCTGAGCGATTGTTTTACATTAATGAGTTGTCAGCTATAAAAATTTCGTCTCCGAAACGAAACTTGAAAGCATTTTGTTTTTACCCTAGGTCCTTCGAAAGTCAAATTTATGACAAGAAAAAGCCTCTACGATCTTATTTTGTTTTTGAGTAAGAGATGTTCTTACAAACGACTGGACATTACAGAAAATTATATATTATCAGAACCTATCTTTCCTGTTGAAGAAAAAAAAAGTTTTACATGAAGTCACACTTAAAGAAACGATACCTTCCATCACACTAAGTATAAAGTACCTCTTTCAAAAAACATAACTGGTTGCAAGATACCACTAAAATTCAGTGCAGAAGAACTCGAGTTGGTAGGCCATCAACGTCGTTCGTAGAGTTCAGAGTACGCAGTAAAAGGCGTAAGAGGCAGTTATTGAGAAACAGTTTGGAGCCACAGAATTAACGCAAGCTCTTCGAATGGAGTTCCGACAACCTAGTTATTTTGAGTCTTCCAAGCTGATTAAAGATATTGCTTCATCTCCTGCAGGCGGAACTAAACACAGACAACCATTACTAGGGAAAAAACCACTTATATATATCCAAGCCTTGTCAATCTTTGTGGAAGTTTGTCTGGCAAGAAAACAATACTAAATAATGCAAACAGCTGATAAGAAGGACTATCCCTGTCACAGTATGCTTCAAGAGGTTAAAAAGCTATGCTAATCTGTGACTGAATCCTGTCGGGTGACTGCTACATGTGCAGAGATTCAACTTCAAGCCTTACTCTATCACATAGATGAACGATTAATAATTTAATTGGAAGAGGTTTTAAATGATCTTCAAAATGATGACATAAATGCACTCGAACATACCTATAAGTGGGGTTGTGATGGTCCGCAGAAAATTCAGTTTAAACAAGAATTTGAAAACAATCATTATTCCAATGTGAACTTATTTCAATCATCTTTAGTGCCTCTCCATTTTATTACTCACACGAGTAAAGACCTAACTGTGTAGAAAAATCGTACACCATTTACTCCTACCCATTGCAGACGAATAAAAATTAATTTTACTTATAAAACAGCTGACGCTACCAGTGAATAAATTGGTTACATCAACATACAAATTGAAACATTACAAGAAAAAATTACTACAACAGAAGCTGATTTATCTTTAAAACACTCATTACTGATCATCGAGGTAGATGAAAAAGTCCGGAATGCAGCAACAGACACACTATTGACAATGATACGCTACATTTGGAAGGCTACCTCAAAAGACTTCATTGACTTATTGAAATCCAAGGTTGTAAATATAGAAGCTCTTCAGTTCGACCTATCCATACTCCTTGCTCAAATTAGACTTTCCGAATTTTGTTGCATTTATCCTATAAAATAAACACTAACAAGTGGAAAATCCGTTGAGATGATGAAAAGAGGCTTGCTCAAAAGGGGAAGAAAATCACACAAGAAATGTTTAGGAATCTATTGGAATTATTTATAGATGTTACCAAGCAAGTCTACGGAAACAGCAATGGTAGAAATACCAGTAGAAGATTTGCAATCCCCGAAGTATCAGCAGGAATAATAGGTGTAGATCTGCAACTCATATATCGATCCTGGGTCATCTTAGAAGCTATTTCCAGTGGACGTAAGATAATCAAAAGTAAGGTCTCCTATTGTTTTTCTAGTACAGAACTCTGTTTGTGTGGCAGTTGGTCACACTGTTATGAAGAGTGCTTCACGTGCTGTGTGTAAACATGCGCACGCCGCGCTGAGGCGATCGGTATTGGCTTGGCAGCCGTTGCGAATGGAGCTCCCGTTGGATGTTATCGCCAAGTGCGAATTGCTCGCAGTTATTCGGTTTTTGAACGCAAAGGGCACTGCGCCAATTGAAATCCATCACCAGTTGACGGAAGTGTATGGTGAGTCGTGCATGGATGTCAAAAATGTTCGTAAGTGCTGTAGAGAGTTTGCAGCTGGTCGGACCGAAATTCACGACGTACAAAGAAGCTGGAGACCGTCAATTTCTGAGGAGACAGGGTTGAAGGTTGAGCAAAGCATGCGTGAAGATCAGCGGATCAGCCTGGATGATCTCTGCACGTTGGTTCCTGAGGTTTCCCGAAGCACCGCTGACAGAATTCTAATGGAAATATTGAACTACCGGAAGGCGTGCGCTAGATGGGTGCCACACATGCCACATGCGGCAACGAGTTGATTCTTCCCGCGCATTTCTTCACCACCTTGCAGCCAAACAGGACAACTTTCTGGACTCAATTGTCACGGGTGACGAAACCTGAGCATACAAATTTACACCTGAGACCAAGCAACAATCACGCTAGTGGCGGCATCCTTCTTCGCCAAAGCCGCGGAAATTCAAACAAACACAGCCTGTCGGTAGTCATGACAAACGTTTTTTGGGATCGGAAAGCGGAATTGTTGGTCCGCTTTATGCCCACTGGGACCACAATTAACGCTGACAGGTACTGTGAGACTCTGAAAAGACTCAAACGGGCAATTCAGAACTGGAGAAGTGGAATGTTGAGCAAGGGCGTGCACATTCTCCATGACAACGCTCGCCCACACATCGCTCGGCAAACCGTTGCGCTCCTGCAGCAGTTTCAGTGGAACATAATCACCCACCCACCCTACAGTTCTGACTTGGCGCCCATTGACTATCACCTGTTCCCTAAGTTAAAAGAACATTTGGCCGGAATGCAATTCAGCTCCGACGACGAGGTGATAGAAGAGGTTCATAACTTTCTGAACAGCATGGCGACGAGCTGGTTTGAGGTGGGCATACAGAAACTGCCACAGCGTCTACAAAAATACATCGACATAAATGGTGATTATGTCGAAAAATAGCTAAATGTTGACGCTGTAAACTGATGTAAACTATTGTAAAAATAATCAGGTCTATGTACTAATAAAAAAATAGGAGACCTTACTTTTGGGATTACCCTCTTAGAAATATACAAATTTTCTGCTTATACTGTTGAAAGAGCAAGACTGTATGTTGGTTTATACCCACGGAATCAAGTTCTCCCACTGTATACAAGAGGTTACTGCATGGCCCAAATGTCATAGAACTTGCACCCTTACTCAAATGCAGTTTCTCAGTAGAAGCAGCCGAAGTCCGCAGTAAGCACTTCCGGTACAGACAGACGTTTCCCAGGAAATTCTCAAGAGAAGGGTACAATCTGAATATAATAAACAGGTTGCTGTTGATATCTGACTGATTAATAACAGGTATAAGACTGAAACCAAAGAAAACTAGCAAACCTTTCTGGAAAGTAAATTACACTTACTGCTCTCATGCGCATCATGAATTAGACAGGCTTCTCAGGCAGAAAATGATGATGGAGTTACCGATAGAAACACAGTGCTCAGATGGACAACAATGGGAGGAAACATCTGCATAACAAATACTATTGTAGCTAATAAATAGATAATCTAATAAACTGCCATGATTTTGTTTTATCTCATTAAATACGTTATTATTCCACAAGTATATTCTCCAGGGTTCTCACAGTGTAGAGAACTTTGGCCACCTTTTTGCATGAAATATCCTCATGTTCGACGGAAAGCGGGTGCCATGTAGTTTCCTTAGTGCTACACCATGTCTCTGTAAAAATAGGCCTCCATTATTTTCTTTTCGGTATCCTTGGAAAAATAACAACCTATTCTTGTGAGATATGATGCAAACTACCCCTTCAAACTCAATAATAAAATTAGTATTGTACAAATATTACTCTATGAGCACAGAAGAAATGTAAGGGTATTACTCAGAATAACATATATGATTGAGTCTTGTAAGCGCTTTGAGGCGATTTCGCTTGGAAGATTAACTTGCATAGTATTTTGTGAACCCAATGATAAGAGGTATGGAGGGTTTTATTAATTGTATATATGATTAGCTATGTATTGTTTGACCTGTCAGATACACACAGTTCAACGTCGTGGAAGAATACTGATGATTTATAAGCTCACCGACAAAATATCTGTCACCCAATTAAAAGAGCTCAGGGTCACGTCCGACGGGCTTAGATGGTGTAGAAGCTGTACGCGAAGGCCAAGCGACTCTCCATTGCCGACGTTAAGTCGTGGCAGTGACATGGGTATATTTCAATCTGTTGTATAATACCAACAGATTGGGAGAAATAAGCTATCGTGCTTCGACGTATCCACAACAACACGCTCAACGAAATTGTCTGATTTATTGGCGCATCAAGGCGGACGTGCGTTCTTAAAAACGTTTTAACCTATAGGAATTGGAGACGCTTATAACAATTTGCAAGCGAAAGTTTGTTTCGAACCCATAGGAGGGGCCGCTATCAATGGTTCCAGGTTCATCTCAACCAGCTATCGAGCGAACAGTACGAGGCGATCTAAATAAAAGGACAATGGTTGTTGGGTTCCTCGCTAGAGGTCATTGTTCACAACAGTACATACAGTTATCAGTCTTCAGTTGGTCGAACGAAACAGATATTGGACAGTATGTGGCCGGTGGCATTGGGGTTACAAAAAAGGAATGGCTGGGGCAGCGTCAGGCATACGACTAACTATTAAAATGTTCACAGCCCGGGTCTCAGACGACTGCTTCATTTTTGAGCAAAAAGGTAACTGAACACTCCCGGTGTATGGAGTCACTCTTCTTCCACCAACCATCTTGTCAAAGGGGGTGGAGGATGGGGAAGCGTTTCAATGCAACCTCTTGCACTTGCTCATGGCCAAAGAATTAGGGAGGCAGCGGTAAGCACTGCATTATGGACACTTAAGATATATCCTCAGGACATGTTGCCTATAACTGAAGGAGTGTCATGACGATATACCCTTTTCTAAGAGATTGCGGTTTTGACCCTCATTCGGATCTCTAGGAGGTTACCGTGGCCTACGGCCGGTGCCTTACGTTCCAACCACACGCCACTGTACTATAGTACAGTATTGCGGATTGCCGCCCTGTCAGGACACCTGCATGTCGCCGCAGTTCAGTTTGACAAGTTGAAGAGGATTGGCATACATATTTACAGAATGCAGGGTAGCACTTCACCACCTTTTAAGTCACTGACGACGCCCACAGAGACAGTTTTCTTACTCAGGAAGTTTGCCCTTTTCTTGGATCCTGTCGCCCCCACATTCGAGCAGATATACACGTTACTATCGAATTGTTATCCACGATGATTGCATGTGATCTCAACATAACTTCAATTTCATCAATAGCACAAGCGACTATGTCAGTCCTACCGTTCCTAAGTGTCTGATTTAAGTCATCGAAGTGATTTCACTCGTGCGAACCCAGCAGGCAAAACCTATTGTACAGAAAATTTTATGTAAGATGCAATGGTCCTGTTGGCTCCTGGTCCATAAGAGCGCCCATCAGTTCTCAGCTAGACTGCCCATCGTTGGAAGCTGTTCGTATTTTGACAATCGTGTACTCTTTTGAAATGGTGCAGGCAGCAAATGAGCACCTCATGGCTCGACTTCAAGTGACAGCAATCAACACACCACATCGCGTCACAAGAATTCGAAATACCTAACAACCACTTCCAAGACGGCTGCGTCGGGATTCGCCAGTCTCAGACGTATCAGTGGCCTCTGAACAGCCAGTCATACCTCATCGGCATGGGCAGTAGGGTCTTCCGTGATGTCCAATCTGCTTCACAGTGCATACGCGCTCAAAGTGTGTGGATAACTTGTAGAAAAGTTAGATATCTCGGAAAAGTCTCCCATAATGTTCATGACACTCAGACTCGGTTCCCTGAATGCTTTCAGGAACCGTGCATGATCTTCAGGCACCCGGTGCTCTAGGCTATCCGTTCACTAACAAGTTATTTATGAAACCTCGCAATTGTAAATAACGATATCCGTTTCCAGGTTGACACAGGTACTATAGTTTCATTTGCAGACTTGCAAATGTATACTTGTCTAATTAGTTGGAAGTATATGGTGACGGTTCAGTCCCTTCCGTGGTCAGTTCACAATCGTCTCTACCTACGAAAAGGTCACACCACTGATAATGCTGTTTGTAGCGATAGCCAATCTGAGAGATATACTTGCAGTCTGGAAGTCGTCTCTTTGTTTGGATTTTCCATCAGTGTCTGGGTGCAAATCGATTCTGCCACTGCCGGACGAAGTGGCCGTGCAGTTAAAGGCGCTGCAGTCTGGAACCGCAAGACCGCTACGGTCGCAGGTTCGAATCCTGCCTCGGGCATGGATGTTTGTGATGTCCTTAGGTTAGTTAGGTTTAACTAGTTCTAAGTTCTTGGGGAGTAATGACCTCAGCAGTTGAGTCCCATAGTGCTCAGAGCCATTTGAACCATTTGATTCTGCCACTGTTCCCTTCCAGAAACAGGACGACCTTCGTGCTGCTTTCGCAGCTATATTAGAACTAGCCCTCCGGGGTGAGCCACAGACTTCCAGACATATCTCCTTGTGACCTGACACGGTGCCTCGTTTCTAACAAGCACGAGACGTTCCAGCCTCCTTCTGGACAGCCGTTCAACAGGAACGCGATTGCCTGTTCAAGGCTGGGGTGACTGAACCAATAAAAATAGCACTTGGCTCTAACGCTTGGTAACTGTAAAGAAGCCCAATGGCTCCCTCCGGCTATGCAGAGGCTTAAAATAAACGATGAGTGCCCAGGCACAAGGAGAGACCTTCTGTATACCACATCCAGAAGACTTCATAACAAAGCGTGTCAGGGGAGCAAATTCTTGCCGATGCAAATCAGCAAATACCACTGGATGAGGAGTGATTATCAACACTCTCTTAAGCTTATTGTGACTTCTTCTGCCCCACCAGTCTTATAGAGATACCTGGAACAATTAACGAAGTCCATACCCGCTTATACTAACTATCTGAACGACTTAAGTGTCACTGACTTAGCGTGTCAGGAATTCATATGATACCTTTGCACACTATTAACATTGTTACGTGATCCAAGGATAAAGTGCCACATAATCAAATTTTCAGTTTTCCCACGAGTAAGTGGAGTACCTTGGGCGCAGTCTAAGTAACGAAGGATTCCAGCCCACTGACATCAACGTACAACGTACATCTGTGGATCTCCCCCTCCCCCCCCCCCCCCCCTACAAGTCTTAAGACAGCTGCAAGATTTTTAGGAAAAAGTGAATTATTATTGGCAGTTAATTCCACAAGCATACTAAACCATCCATCCATGTAACCAGTTGCGAAAGAAGGACATTGTGTACAGATGGACAACAGCCTTCAGCGTACCTTCACACCGTTGTAGCGTTCGCTGTGGTCAGCAACTTTCATTACACTGGTTCTGGCCACAGATGTCTCTTCTCTAATGCTGACACATAGGAATGACGACAATCCTGAGCAACCTATCACTTATGCGTTATAGAACCTGAAAGCGGAAAGAATTACCCACTGATAGGAAAGAAAGCGTTGGCGATAGACTTTACAGTTACGAGGTTCCATGTTAATCTATTTGGGACTAAGTTCACGTTAGTTACGGACCAGAAACCGCTGGTAACGCTGTTCGGGCCGCCCTCCAGCACAACACCTCCAGCGTTGGACCCTTACATTATTAAACACAAGCCAACAGCTAAACGTTATATCGCGCCTCCCCTTGGGACCAAACCCGAACTTCGACAAACAGGAAATTTCATGTTCCCTGATAGACACGGGGTGGAGACAAACCTTGGACGTGGTTCTCATAACGGCTGCACGCTGCATACTTCCTTCGTGACCCAATATTACGCCAGTCATGCAGTATGTGTGCTATAAGTGGCCCATGTATATTTCGATGGTTAATCACGAGCTCCAGGTCTGGTCCCGCACCTACCACGTGTTTTCCTGACTCACACCGAAGCCGGGGCTCCTCATGCCGTCATATAGGCAGCCCTGTAGCCTCAGGTTTAACAAATACTGCATCACGAATGCTGCAGAACATAACGGATGAGAGACCTAGCAAGGCGACATGCTTACTTCCAGTCTTTGTTGATACACTGTGGGCATGGGACAAAGTCTCGTGAAATATTCAACAGTGAAATTCCCCGAACTGCTGTGCCATTGAGATATTATTTTATTTTCGCTGCCAGTTTCTACAATTCATTATACCATCTTCAGGCCCCAAATACACATATCAAAAAAAGTTTTGTATCACCTCGGTCCCGAGAGTTCCAGAACCAGAACAGGAAATTGGAATAGTGATCAACATAAACATCATTTCCGCCCTTTCTATTGCTCATGAAAATCACACATTACATGTTGTACCGCCGTACAGCGAGACCTTCAGAGGTGGTGGTCCAGATTGCTGCGCACACCGGTACATCTTATACCCAGCAGCACGCCCTCTTGCATTGCCGCATGCCTGTATTCGTCGTGGCATATATCCACAAGTTCGTCAAGGCACTGTTGGTCCAGATTGTCTCACTCCCCAACGACGATTCGGCGTAGATCCCTCAGAGTGCTTGGTGGATCACGTCGTCCATAAACAGCCCTTTTCCATCCATCCCAGGCATGATCGATTGGGTACATGTCTGGAGAATTTGATGGCCACTTTAGTCCAGCGATGTCGTTATCCTGAAGGAACCCATTCACAAGATGTGCACGATGGGGGCGCGAATTGCAATCCATGAAGACGAATGCCTCCGCTATATATTGCCAATATGGTTGCACTATCGATCGGAGGATGGCATTCACGTATCATATAGCCGTTATGGCTCCTTCCGTGACCAACAGAGGCGTACGTCGGCCCCACATAATGCCACCTCTAAACATCAGGGAACCTCGACATTGCTGCACTCACTGGACAGGGTGTCCAAGGCGTTCAGCCTGACCGGGTTGCCTCCAAACACGTCTCTGCTGATTGTCTGGTTGAAGGCACATGCGACACTCATCGTTGAAGAGAACGTGATACCAGTCCTGAGCGGTCCATTCGGCCCGTTGTTGGACCCATATGTACCGCGCTGCATGGTGTCGTGGTTGCCAAGATGGACCTCACCATGGACGTCCGGAGTAAAGTTACGCATCATGCAACCTATTGCGCACTGTTTAACTCGTAACACGACGTCCTGTGGATGCACACAATGCATTATTCACCATGGTGGCGTTGCTGCCAGGGTACCTCCGAGCCATAATCCTTAGGTAGCGTTCATCCACTGCCGAATTAGCCCTAGGACAGCCTGAGCGAGGCATGTCATCGACAGTTTCTGTCTGTTTGTGTCTCCTGCATGTCTGAACAACATCGCTTTGGCTTATTTCGAGACGCCTGAACGCTTCCCTTGTTGAGAGACCTTCCTGGTACAAAGTAAGAATGCGGACGTGATCGAACCGCGCTACTGACCGTCTAGGCATGGTTGAGCTACAGCCAACACGAGCCGTGTACCTCGTTCCTTGTGGAATGACTAGAACTGATCGGGTGTCGGACCTCGAAACATTGCGGTGAACGCACATTCGAAGCTTGTATTCATCATCGCCATACTGGCGTATCACATCTTTGGGCACGTTAGTGACGTCTCTAAACAGTCCAAGGAACTGTGTCTGTAATACAGTATCCACAGTCAACAACTATCTTCAGTTGTTCTGGGAACTGGTGTGATGCAATACTTTTTTTGATGTGTGCTCTTCTTAGTACATAGGACAAACAGGATGTAGCTTTACAACCGGATATAATGAACATCTTTTAAGAAAAGTGGCACTAGCACCCAAAATTCGTATTTTGCCGACCACCTTCTGATTACAGATCACGCGCCTATAGCTATTCACGATGTCAACATTTTGCACACCGAGAAGAAAGGGCGTAGATTAGATATTCTCGAAGACTTACAAATTTTTAAACATCTTTCTCGAAATGATAGCCTCTACAAAAAAAAAGTTCTGTGGTAAACAGTCCATATCAACCACTATATTCACTGTTCATGCATCCAAATTGCTGAGAAGGGTAATATACAGAATAGTGCAAACGAAAACGGAAGATTTGTTAGACGACAATCAGTCCGTATTTCAGAAAGGTGAAGGTACCGGGTTGGCAGCTGTTTGATGATGGAACCAGGACTTAAAAAAAATCGAGAAACGTTCATAACAAATTATCGGCCCAGAAGAAGCATTCCACAAAGAAAAAATATTGCGAAAAGTTTTACATTCCGAGAGAAGTAGGAGTAATCTATTTGGGAAATATGGGAAATACACAATGTGTACAATAACCAAGAGGAAAGGATAAGAAGGAAAGACCAAAAACAAACTGCTAGGATTAAAGAGGGCATACGACAGGGATATAGTCTTTTGTTCCTATTGTTCATCAGTACATGAAACAAACAATGACGGATGTAAAGCAAAATTTCAAAAGAGGTTTAAAAATTCAGGGGGAAATGTTATCATATATGAGATTGGCTGATGACATTAATATCCTCAGTAAAAGCTAAGAAGGATTAAAGTACGAATACTTGCTGAATGAAATGATCCGTGATTATAGAATATCGATTCAAAGTAAAACTGAAGAAAGACGAAAGTAATGAGGAGCATAAAATATGAGATACGGGAGAAATTTAACATAAAAAATTGATGACCACGGTGACCATGGAGTAGACGAAGTGAAATAAATATTGTCAGAAGACGCAAGGAGGACATAAAAAACAGACTGCCACAAGCAAAGAGGCCGTTCGTGAAAAAAGTAAATCTACTAGTATCTAATAGAGGTTAAGCTAAAGTTTCAGGTTCTGGCCCTGGTGGGCAAATCGGGTCCAGCCGATCGGCGTGTCATCCTCCACCAAACGCATCATTGGATGCGGTATGGAGTATGTGGTCATCACATTGTCGTTTCGGTCGTTGAAGGATTTCTTTACCTTGGGACAGCTACTAATCGGTCAAGTAGCCTTTCAAATGGTTCAAATGGCTCTGAGCACTATGGGACTCAACTGCTGTGGTCAGAAGTCCCCTAGAACTTAGAACTACTTAAACCTAACTAACCTAAGGACATCACACACATCCATGCCCGAGGCAGGATTCGAACCTGCGACCGTAGCGGTCGTGCGGTTCCACACTGTAGCGCCTTTAACCGCTCGGCCACTCCGGCCGGCAGTAGCCTTTCAGTTCGCCTCACGAGGTTACATCAATATTGATGCCCTGCAAGATATCATAATTCGGAGGAAAAGCATTATCTTTTTCATTTCATCACTAGTCGGATCGATAGTAATAAAAGATTTTCGGAAACCGAGGAAGTTCATTATACTTGCCTGTTAACAGCCCGTAATAAGTTTCATATTATCTATCAGTTTGCTAAGATCATACGTAGTGCAATTTGTTTCTCAGAATTTTGTTGATACTTCTAGAAAGTGATGTTAATAGTCGTGCACATTGTTTCTGAGTATCTTCTACAAAACTAGAAGAATCGTTAGTAATCTAAATTCGTAGCCGCTGTTTTCTGTACATTTTTTAGTATCAACTTTATAAAGATAACGTTTGATAGCAATAATCAATCATTGACCACATTTTAATTATATTCTGAAAATACCTATCACTTCTGGCAGTTCTCCAGATTGGCCTGTTATGACTTAGAAGTCATGAGTGATGCCGTTTGAGAACACAGGCAGCCTGAATTGCATATACACCGCCGAATTTAAACTCACACTCTCAGTTACTCCGTCATCGCCAGTTGCTGGTGACGAAGAGATGCTACACCCATCATCCACCTGAGATGAATCCACACTACTACCATCAGACTCTGCCATCAGTAACTACAGGCTATAGCTTATGCCATGGGATCTGCCCAGCCAGCACTACCTGAGCAGGGTGAACACCAACACTCTGTGTGGACATACGCTGTCGCCGGCCACCATCACCCAGTGCTGGCACTCGACACCAAAATCATCCATGCTGGAGATCAAATGGTACAAATGGCTCTGAGCACTATGGGATTCAACATCTGAGGTCATCAGTCCCTAGAACTTAGAACTACTTAAACCTAAGTAACCTAAGAACATCACACACGTCCATGCCCGAGGCAGGATTCGAATCTGCAGTTCCAGACTGAAGCGCCTAGAACCGCTCGGCCACACCGGCCGGCTGCTGGAGATCGCGGACTGATTCCTCCTCACCACTACATGTCGATCCGAGCACTGGGGCACTTCTGTCCATGTGATTTCTGTCCATCACAAGGCACCCCTATGTCAGCGCCTATTGCTGCCACAATGGAGCCAACACCTTGCCGACAGCCATAATTTCCGAGAGCAGACGCTGCTCGCCATGGACTACTTGATGTCCGCATGGAATTTTTGTATTTCTTTTTCAAAATTTAAACTTCATGTAAATTTTTGTTAAACGGTTTGGGAAAGCTGCCATAAAGAATAGAAAAGAGGGATAAACAGCAAACAATGATAACCAAGTAACAGAAAATAAAACGAGAGACAAAAACAAAACAAGATCAATTATGACCTGCCTCCACGTGGCGGGTCACGGGCAACGGTGCAATCGGATGCGGGAACTGGTGTGGAGGTTCAGCCAGATCAGCGCCCATATACCGATCGAAGCGGCTAAGTGGTCAATAAAGACTCACCTTAAGCAATTAGGCGGTGGGTCGTAAAATCTGAGCGGCAAGCGAAAAAAGAAAAGTGTCCTCTTGGTTCACCAGTCTTGGCTGCTTGCATCATGGGGCCTCTGACCGCCTATTCAGGTCCATCTTCGCTGGTCATTTTGTACACCCCGACCCAGAGCTCTACAGTTTATGTACAGACACGAGACTATTCTCGTGTGTACACTCATTATTATTGTATTTACTGATCGCATACAATCTGATGACAGAACGAGTACATACTGGCATCGAGTCAAAGATAGCAGTAGTTGTCCATATATTTTGTGGATGCTAAAACAGTGCCCGGTATCACTGTAACTCGTACTGACGAATAATTAAATCCACTCTTGTGTTTTACTGCTGATTCCCCTCATGTTTAACTAAATTCTGAAACTTTTCTGGTTTCTTTTCTGGTCAATTATTTAAAGAATATTCCGTTTAGGTTACAGTATTGGTAGATGTGAGTGGCTGTGAAATTCGCCATTAGTGGTCCGCCCGCCAATCGACTGAAGTTGGAACGTGTGGGTCGGCCGCCCAAAGCTATCTGCTGCCGCCATCAGCTTTGTAGCGCGTCGAACAACGGGCAGCCACTTGGGCGCCAGGAGTACCTGCGACAAAGTGCTTCCCAGCTGCTGACGACCCAGAGAGATAACTTTATGCTGGCTGACCTCCTGTTGCGAAAAGAAAAAGTAGGCTCAGGAACTCGACACATGCGAAGTAGGCTTTCCCTGTCGCGATAACAACTGGATTTTTAGACAGCTAAAGTAACTATCCCGAGTCCCCATCAAAGCAAGCATCCGATAAATTGTACCAGAAGCGCCGCAAAAATTTCCGGACGACCTGGACATCCAATTTTATTTCACTGAGGTAGCGTTGTGCTTCATGATGTCACACGTTCCCTTCATTGGTTCATAATGACGATCGGAAATAGCGTTTTCTAATTAGACACCATCAGTTCTGCCTGGTTAAATTAAAATGAGAATTTTGTCACATAATCACAAATTGCATTTTTTTCCTGTGTAAGTTAATAAAAACGAAATCTGCATTTTTTGCTATCCATAAACTCGGAAGCGTGTCCTACACTGATGTGACAAAAGTCATGGGATACCTTGTAGCATCGTGTCAGACCGCCTATTGCCCAGCGTAGCGCAGCAAATCGACCTGGCATAGACTCAACAAGTCGCTGGAAGTCCTCTGCGGAAATAATATGCCATTCTGCCTTTATACCCCCATAACTGCGAAAGTCTTACCAGTGAAGGATTTTGTGCACGAACTGACCTTTCGATTATGATGTGAAGGTCGATAGCAGCATGTCATGACCTCACACAAATGCAGGATGCTTTTCGATCGGTACCCCTGGGATTTGCAGTGGGATGATAGAGGCTAACACGAGTGGGATGGTTGTAGGAATCTGGAAATTTCTATAATAATTAGTATTGGAGTACCTTAGTGAATAGATCTTACTTAACTTTGTCCTGCTACTGCACTCCAGGAACATAACTAATAAAAACTGGTGTGATCTGCAAATCTCTCTCCGTGCCATACGGCGGCGCTCCAAGCGCCAGCGAGTCCACAGAGGTTGCAAGTGCTGGAGAGCTATCGATTATCGCAACCTCTAGCGTGGTGCCTAACGTTGACACCACAGATTACGTCTCATAAATACTTGACGGGATTCATGTCGGGTGATCCGGGTCTAAAAACCATTCGCTTGAACTGCCCAGAATATTCTTTAAACCAATCACGAACAATAGGGATCTGGAGATATGGCGTATTGTCTTCCAAAAACATTTCATCGTTGTTTGGAAACATGACGTCCATGAATGGTTGCAAATCGTCTCCAAGCAACCGAACATTCACACAATCCAGTCTATTCCATATAAACATAGACCACATCATTATGGAGCCACCACCAGCTTGCACAGTGATTGTTCACAATTTCGATCCATTGCTGAATGGCATCCGGACTGCATCATCAGCTTTTATCAACTGAAATCGAGACCCATATGACCAGGTCACGTTCTTCCAATCGCCTAGGGTCCAACGGATATAGTCATGAGACCAGGAGAGGTGTTGCAGCTGATGCCTTTCTGTTAGCAAAGGCACTTGCGTCAGTCTTCCGCTGCCGTGGCCTGTTAACGCCAAATTTCGCCACACTATTCTAACGGATACCTACTTCGTGGCTGTTTCAAACAGTGTTTCTTGTCTGTTAACACTGACACATCTACGCAAATTCCGCTGCTTTCGTTTGTTAAGTGAAGGTCATCGGCCAATGCATAGTCCGTTGTGAGAGGTGATGCTTCAAACGTGATATTCTCGTTACGTGCTTGACACTGTGGATCGCAGGATACTGGATTCCGTAATTTCCGAAATGGAATATCCCATGTGTCTAGCTCGATCTAGCATTCCACATACAAAGTCTGTTAATTCTCGTCGTGCGGCCATGATCACGTGGGAAACCTTTGCAGATGAATCGCGTGAGTACAGATGACAGCTCCGCCAATGCACTACCCTTTTATACCTCGTGTACGGGATATTGCCAACATCTGTGAATGTCTATATCACTGTCCTATGACTTTTGTCATCTTACGTGGTGGTGGAAAAACATATTTCTCATCATATTTCCGCAAAATACGACTATATCCGTTCGAAATGCTACCTACGTCAGTCAAAAAGGCCGTGGACTTCGGTTCCATCTCAGAATTATCCTCACTCACCCGGTGCACAATTGGTCGATAGTGCAATGCAAATTTGATCTGTCTTTCAAGAGATCCATTCTGACGGAAGGTGATTTCGAGATGGGCTAACAGCTGAGAAATCGTGTCCAGCTTGAGGTCTCCTCTCGTTGGAATGGTTATAGTGAAAGACAGTTCAGATGTGCGTTTCACTATTGACCAACTGTACACCTTGTGAGTGATGATGATACCGAGATGGCACCAAAGTGAAATATCATGTGAAATGTGTTTTCCGACCACTGTCTAGGATCAAGGTCGTTTCAGGTTCTGTAAAGGATGCTCTTGGTTTGCATAAGGTGTATGTCACAGTATACCTTGCAGCTTTGACATGTTTCGTGTGACGGTGAGAACTGTGCAGGACCGTTGTATTCAGCATAAGCCTCACACACGCACGTAACAGCCTAGAAAATCTGTCATTGCAGAGCATTCCCTTGGCACAACACGGAGCTTCTGGCGTGCACTTCCAACCGTTTATTAAGGATGAAGTTGAAATTAAATTAGCAACTAACCTTATACATAGAGATCGTGGTTTGTGTTTAAATTTTGCATGGAATCCTGCTTCCTCCCTTGTTAAAAAAAGAGGATAGAATTAAGGATACCTCACACTTTGATTATTAACTTCACTATCGATAACTTCTGCTGTGAGATATCTTTGGTCTGTGGTGGCGGCAATGTTTGCTTTGTGTGTGTGTGTGTGTGTGTGTGTGTGTGTGTGTGTGTGTGTGTGTGTGTGTGTGTTATCTTTACAGGGTTCTCCGCAAACCAAGGTTTTAAATTCCCTTGCACGGCGCTTACTTGCTACAGTTAAACCTTGAATATGGCATGTGCTCCTGCAAAAATACCAGAGGTTGTCGACGACGCACCCGGCTGCATTCCCGTAAGTTATGTGAACACTGTATACGCCGGGAGAAACTCTGTTCTCATCAAAGGATGTGTGTTGTCCTGACAGACATGTGTCAGACACGCGAACGACTACTGGTATTAATTTTATAGCAAGAAACAATTGCTACAAACCAATGACCTTACATAACTTTAAAGAACACAACAGTTTAACCCTGCTGTTCTGTTCACTTTTACTTGACATATATACTGTTCGGGTCAATATGACCCGACATATCAAAATGCTTTAGAAACATAAATTTTGGTACAGTTTTAGCTATCGACATTGTTGTTCTATTCCAGTACCTTGTTAGTAATAATAATAATAATAATAATAATAATAATAATGGTAATAATAATAATAATAACAATGCATACAACTTTATTGAGGGATATTTTTCATTTAAATATGCACATAAATTTGAAACAACAGACAGTTTCCATTACAGGCATTCAACTTAGAAAGCACTACAGTTTTTCCATACTTCTATTCTTATTGTTGACAGTTTAGACGTAAGTATTGACATTTTCTAACAACAGACAGTTGTCATTACAGATATTCATCTTAGAGCACACTACAGTACAGAACACACTACAGTTTTTTTATTACATTCCAACATAGAAAGCACTACAACTTTAGAATCCTCTCTTCTTACTGATTGTAGTTTAGGCACAAGTATTCACATAAATTTGAAACAACAGAATTTTCAATACAATCATCTTATAAAATACTACAGTTCTTTTCTTACTGCTTGCACTGTGGACACAAGTAGGTTACATGTTTCTTGCAAATATGTTTACTACATTTTCCACACACCATGTTTGTTTTATTGTCATTACTTGATGGACAGAACTTACAGCGTGCACGTTTTGTAGATTTTCTTGTTGTTACCGATTCTGACACACCACCCACATCATTCGGGTTTTGGATGCTTGTGACCATTCTCAAAGAATCTTCTGTTCTTGGGAAATGCGTTCTTGATGCAATATGTTCTTTTATCAGTGACTTTCCAAGTTCCTCCAAGAATATTCTCCTTCTAGTCAATTTGCTTGCATTCCAATTAGGGTCAACCGAAATCCACAAAACGTATGCATTATAAGCAGAAACATCAAGAATATTGTAGAAAACTATCATTGGCCACCTATTACTTTTTCGTTTGCATGTATATGTACCTAATAACTGATCAAGCGTGTCTACAGCACCTTTGGTTGAATTATAGTCCAAAATCATTTTTGGCTTCTTATCAGCCCTGTCACTGATTTCCGCATCATGGTGGAGAGTGCTCATAAGTACAACATTCTTGTGTCTCTTAGGAATATAATTAACCACAGTAGTGTCATTTGTGAAGTAAAATGAAGAGCTGTGTACCTCCTTGTTGGTCATTTTGTGTGGAAGCTCCGGCTTATTTTTCCGTATAGTTCCCAACATAGTCAATTTCCTTTTCAGAAGCAGCTGCCCCAAATTGTACGACGTAAAAAAGTTGTCACACGTGATATTCTGACCACGTAACTCAGAAGTGAGATCAGATACCACCCTCATTCCCTGATTTCTTTCTGGTGCCGCTCCACTCACCTTTCCTGTATAAATTTGGGCTTTCAGTACGTATGAAGTTTTGCTGTCACACATGGTCCATATTTTGATCCCATATTTTGCCGGTTTACTTGGGATATACTGCTTGAATGGACAGCGACCTCTAAATGCTACTAACTGCTCGTCAACAGTAACATTTTCTCCTGGATTATACAGTTTAGGAAGGACCTCTACCCACTTCTCCCAAATACTACGAATTGCGGCAAGTTTGTCAGTACGTCGTCTTTCCTCTCTAGTAGATTTCTTGTCAAATCGCAGGACACGTGATATCTTACAGAATGTTTCATGAGACATGGTTGCTCGAAATATGTTTCGCCCAGTATCTTTATCCCACAAACTTTTTGTAGACTCCCCATGAGATCGATATACACCCGCTAGGAGTAAGAGTCCTAAGTATGCATGGAAAACAGAACCATCAATATCTGTCCACTGTTCACCATAAACTCGCTGCCCTTCAATATTTGTCATCTCTATTATTTCATTTTGAAGCGCTGTGTGAAATACTGCTTCAAATGAACATTTTACATCAGATATTCTGCTGACTGCATACCTGGTAACTCCTGGGGTACTCTTGATGATGTTCGAAGCTGGTAGGCGACCATGTTGTGCTGGTGGATGCAACTGCCATTCTATATTCCCATTTTTAGAAAGAAAAGTCTCTACACTATTTTGTATGGGCTGTGGACTGTCGTAACTGTCATCGGAACACTCGCTTTCAGATGCATTGCTGATGTGATCTTCAAACTCAGAAAGTGATCCTTCATCTGGTGAGGCATTTACTATTTCTTCCAACTCACGATCATTCAATGGTCTCATCGCCATGGTGTCACAAGTCAAACTGGGCAGAAACAAAGCATTCCAATTATTGAGAACTGCCAATTATTATTTCCTGGGGAAAGCAACAAACAAGCCCATTGTTGTGAACGCATGGAGCTTTAGGTGATTGTTGAGAGTAAGTTGGAATGATGCAGTCACTATTCCCACACAACACAACAAAAATAATTTTCGCCATTTCCAGATTTTAGAAATAAATACGAGTTACACTAAACATATTTGTGTCGGGTCATTATGACCCGAACATTACATATGCAACTATTACAGTTGAAGCCCAAACTTCTTAAACTTTTTTAAAACCTTTTAAAACACATGCTGCTCATCCATTTTCAGACAAAGTCACAAAGTTTCATAAATATATATTGGTATTTACATAATGTAAAATAACGTTCATATTCGTTTCGGGTCATATAGACCCGAACAGAACAGCAGGGTTAATATCTAAGAATAAAAAGTAATCTAAGTCTCCTGCTTGTTAACTTTATGAAGCGACAGCCTCCATTGTCGGAAACAGTGCTGAACATCGTAATTCTGAAGAAGATTATATCACCTAGACATTATTTTTTCTGCGGTTTGGATGATCACCCAAGGAAATGCATAGCTGTTAATATGTAATTATTTACGTTTTTGTGGTTATTTGATTTCTCTTATGAAGAGAATTATTAATATTTCATTTATGTGATTCGCAGGGAAATAATTGCGCTGGTTAGCATTTGGTTTACTGGGAATAAATATTTCTCTTTCATCGGCCGAACAGTAGAAATATAACTAGTATCATTCCAAGGATATGAATCCATAGTGTTATTTAAACAAGACAAATAGTTCTTCTTTTTTTAAATTTGTTTTAAATGAATAACAAATTTTTGTCAAATAATTAAGAAAGTGATCAGCTACCATTTACGCAAATTTCTATATTGAATTTCACAATAATTTACTAACTGAAGTCTTCAAAGTGTGTTCGTGTCACATAATAAGGAAGATGAAATTTCAAATTTAAACAGCTAATCTGGAGTGTGAGAAAGTTTTCTGTTCTTTCTTTTAACTAAAATGCTAACCACAACTAACCGAGAGTCTTTACCTTTTCCTATTTCATTATTTCTTGAACTATGTGTGCAGTCGGAACTTCTTTCAAAATTATGTACGCCACGAAAAGATTCTCACAGTACGAAGTTTAGGTCACAAGAAACAATTTCTCTTATTGTCATTGAACTTCGAATTATTCCTAACCTTGCTATAGCATTTTCATATGGCAGCTAGAGTTCGTTGATGAACGAGATGCCAAAAACAATAAAACACGTTTCTTTTCAAGCGAAGGGAGAAAGTGTAGTGCAGCGCCATAGCTGTAAGATATGACTTACTTTAAAATAACAGCACAGGGTGTTATGCCTTGGCAACACTGTATGCCAGCAGTGCATGTAAGTTGCACAACTAGTTTTACGCAGTTCTACGGCCAAGCCGAAAGATAACTAAATGTGTTTTAAATCATTTACGGCAAAAGCAGGAATAACTCTGCATTGTCTTTGTAAAAAACGTATTTGAAAATATGAATAGATGTTTTTAAAAAAATTGTGCACATATTACTACAGTCTGGAAAGCGTTAAGGATGGATGGTGATGAAGTTCTGTCACTTAACTACACATAACATTCATTATATTGTACAGGCGAGGAGAGATATAGTTCTTTTAACACCCGCTGAAGGCAGATTACCAAGTTAGGACTGATACAGGAAATAAAGAATATCGCACGAGGAGCAGCGTGCTTCGTTACAGATTCATATAGCGAGATCCACGTGCGAAAGCGTTATGGATGTATTCATGTAACTTCAGTAGTGTACATAGGAAGTAACAGTGGTACACAAACTACGTTCTGTCACACACCGCGGGCTGCCTTGTGCGGTATAGGGAGAACTGTTGCCTCACCATCAAGTACACAGCAGACGCCCATTAATAAATCTTCGTGTCATAATTTTGACGCTGCAGGATAGTTAATTCTACAAACTGTAAACAAATCTGATGGCAGCTAGTTCTGTAGGGAGAATGCTAAAATACTTTCACCTTGTTCCAAAACATGCTCAACAGTGCGTGATTTATCACCATTCATATCAGAAGGTCTTAAGAAATTGGAACCAAGATACAGCTTACCAATGATCATTGTAGCTGAAAACACTGTCCTCATCAACCCCCCCCCCCCCTAGACACTCTTTTTGAGCCCTCAGTCTTCTAACTTGTTTGCACCCTACATCCTCAATTACTTGTTGTACGTATTGCAATCTCTGTATTTATCTACAGATTTTATACTCTACAGGTCCCTCTAGTACCACTGGAGAAATTCCATGATGTTTTAATAGAAGGCATATCATCCTGTCCCTTCTTCTCGTCATGTTTCCCACATGTACGTTTGTTCGCCGAGTCTGCGGAGAACCCTCTCATTCATTTGTCTGCGTCACGTCTGCTGCGCAGCAAGCCACGTTAATTTAAGTATTAACTGTATTTTTCTTACTTGTCACTTCTTCTTCCATATGTTTTTGCTTTTAGGAAGCTTTAATTATCGAGTACTAGTAATAGTGTTCCATAGATTTCGTGTTTGTTTTGAATACAGTCAGAGAGAGTCCCTTTAGTCACCCATATGCCAGTAGTGTCAGTGTCGTCGTTACTGCCGTCTGCTTCACGTCTGCTGCGCAGCAAGCCACATTAATTTAAGTATTAACTGTATTTTTCTTACTTGTCATTTCTTCTTCCGTGTTTTTTTGCTTTTAGGAAGCTTTAATTGTCGAGTGCTAGTAATAGTGTTCCATAGATTTTGTGCTTGTTTTGAATACAGTCAGAGAGAGTCTCTTTAGTCAGCCAAAGTGCCAGTAGCGCTAGTGTTTGTTTTGAATACAGTCCGGACACAGGTAGTGCAATTTTCATTGTTTACTGCTAGAAGTGTCTAGTAACCACAGTTTAGACAACTATCAGGCGCCTTTAGTGAATTAGCAGTCTAGTTAAAAGTTGATTAACTCTCTACAGTAAATTGATTTCTTAGGATGGATAGGATGTGTGACTGCTGTGTACGGACGCAAGAGGAGCTGGCCACTGTTCGCGAACAGCTGAACATGTTGATGGCCGCGGTCAGCCGTCTTCAGGCTGCTGCCTCGGAGTGTAGCGGCAGTGGGAGTCTGGTGCGTCGCATGGTACACCCCAGGTGTTACATGCTTCACCCACTGTCGCTGCTGTTGAGGCATCTTCGCGGGTACCGGGCGCGGTTGGACCGCCCTCTCCCCAAGGGGAGTGGCGGGTTCAGCGGCCTTCGCGGCGCACGAGGCGGAGGGTCAATGTGGAGGCGGGCCATGTGGCATCGCCCGTTCTGCCTGTGAGTGGACATGTGGCCGCTCCTTCAGCAAGGTCAGAGCAGGCACACGGGGGGAGGGGTTTATTAGTGATTGGGTGCTCCAATGTTAGGCCGGTGATGGAACCCCTTAGCGAAATAGCGGAAAGGTCAGGGTAGGAGGCCAGTGTTCACTCGGTCTGCTTGTCGGAGGGGTCTCATCCGAGACGTGGAGGAGGCCCTGCCGGCGGCGATAGAGAGCACTGGGTGAACCCGACTGCAAATTGTTGCTCATGTCGGCACCAATGACTTCTGCCGTCTGGGTTCAGAGGTCATACTCAGTTCATACAGGTGGTTGGCGGACTTCATGAAGGCGGAAAGCCTCGCTCGCAGGGTGGAATCTGAGCTAACTATTTGTAGTATCGTTCCCAGAACCGATCGCGGTTCTCTGGTTTGGAGCCGAGTGGAAGGCTTAAACCAGAGGCTCAGACGATTCTGCGGAGATCTGGGGTGCAAATTTCTTGACCTCCTCTGTTGTTGTTGTGGTCTTCAGTCCTGAGACTGGTTTGATTCAGCTCTCCATGCTGCTCTATTCTGTGCAAGCTTCTTCATCTCCCAGTACCTACTGCAACCTACATCCTTCTGAATCTGCTTAGTGTATTCATCTCTTGGTCTCCCTCTACGATTTTTAACCTCCACGCTGCCCTCCAATACTAAATTGGTGATCCCTTGATGCCTCAGAACATGTCCTACCAACCGATCCCTTCTTCTAGTCAAGTTGTGCCACAAACTTCTCTTCTCCCCAATCCTATTCAGTACTTCCTCATTAGTTATGTGATCTACCCATCTAATCTTCAGCATTCTTCTGTAGCACCACATTTCGAAAGCTTCTATTCTCTTCTTGTCCAAACTATTTATCGTCCATGTTTCACTTCCATTAATGGCTACACTCCATACAAATACTTTCAGAAATGACTTCCTGACACTTAAATCTATACTCGATGTTAGCAAATTTCTCTTCTTCTGAAACGCCTTCCTTGCCATTGCCAGTCTCCATTTTATATCCTCTCTACTCCGACCATCATCAGTTATTTTGCTCCCCAAATAGCAAAACTCCTTTACTACTTTAAGTGTCTCATTTCCTAATCTAATTCCCTCAGCATCGACCGAGTTCATTCGACTAAATTCCATTAGCCTCGTTTTGCTTTTGTTGATGTTCATCTTATATCCTCCTTTCAAGACACTATCCATTCCGTTCAACTGCTCTTCCAAGTCCTTTGCTGTCTCTGACAGAATTACGATGTCATCGGCGAACCTCAAAGATTTTATTTCTTCTCCATCGATTTTAATACCTTCTCCGAAATTTTCTTTTGTTTGCTTTACTGCTTGCTCAATATACAGATTGAATAACATCGGGGAGAGACTACAACCCTGTCTCACTCCCTTCCCAACCACTGCCTCCCTTTCATGTCCCTCGACCCTTATAACTGCCATCTGGTTTCTGTACAAATTGTAAATAGCCTTTCGCTCCCTGTATTTTACCCCTGCCACCTTCAGAATTAGAAAGAGAGTATTCCAGTCCACATTGTCAAAAGCTTTCTCTAAGTCTACAAATGCTAGAAACGTAGGTTTGCCCTTCCTTAATCTAGCTTTTAAGGTAAGTCGTAGGGTCAGTATTGCCTGACGTGTTCCAACATTTCTACGGAATCCAAACTGATCTTCCCCGAGGTCGGCTTCTACTAGTTTTTCCATTCGTCTGTAAAGAATTCGAGTTAGTAGTTTGCAGCTGTGACTTATTAAACTGACAGTTCAGTAATTTTCACATCTGTCAACACCTGCTTTCTTTGGGATTGGAATTATTATATTCTTCTTGAAGTCTGAGGGTATTTCGCCTGTTTCATACATCTTGCTTACCAGATGGTAGAGTTTTGTCAGGACTGGCTCTCCCAAGGCCGTCAGTAGTTCCAATGGAACGTTGTCCACTCCGGGGGCCTTGTTTCGACTCAGGTCTTTCAGTGCTCTGTCAAACTCTTCACGCAGTATCGTATCTCCCATTTCATCTTCATCTACATCCTCTTCCATTTCCATAATATTGTCCTCTAGTACATCGCCCTTGTACAGACCCTCTATATATTCCTTCCACCTTTCTGATTTCCCTTCTTTGCTTAGAACTGGGTTTCCATCTGAGCTCTTGATGTTCATACAAGTGGTTGTCTTATCTCCAAAGGTCTCTTTAATTTTCCTGTAGGCAGTATCTATCTTACCCCTAGTGAGATAAGCGTCTACATCCTTGCATTTGTCCTCTGGCCATCCCTGCTTAGCCATTTTGCACTTCCTGTCGATCTCATTTTTGAGACGTTTGTATTCCTTTTTGCCTGCTTCATTTACTGCATTTTTATATTTTCTCCTTTCATCACTTAAATTCAATATTTCTTCTGTTACCCAAGGTTTTCTACTAGCCCTCGTCTTTTTACCTACTTGATCGTCTGCTGCCTTCACTACTTCATCCCTCAAGGCTACCCATTCTTCTTCTACTGTATTTCTTTCCCCCATTCCTGTCAATTGTTCCCTTATGCTCTCCCTGAAACTCTGTACAACCTCTGGTTTAGTCAGTTTATCTAGGTCCCATCTCCTTAAATTCCCACCTTTCCGCAGTTTCTTCAGTTTTAATCTACAGATCATAACCAATAGATTGTGATCAGAGTCCACATCTGTCCCTGGAAATGTCTTACAATTAAAAACGTAGTACCTAAATCTCTGTCTTACCATTATATAATCTATCTGAAACCTTTCAGTATTTCCAGGCTTCTTCCATGTATACAGCCTTCTTTTATGATTCTTGAACCAAGTGT
The DNA here is from genome assembly GCF_021461395.2 of Schistocerca americana. Classification (NCBI taxonomy): domain Eukaryota; kingdom Metazoa; phylum Arthropoda; class Insecta; order Orthoptera; family Acrididae; genus Schistocerca; species Schistocerca americana. The sequence continues at coordinate 675,356,286 of NC_060122.1, forward strand.
TAGCTATGATTAAGTTGTGCTCTGTGCAAAATTCTACCAGGCGGCTTCCTCTTTCGTTTCTTAGCCCCAATCCAAATTCACCTACTACGTTTCCTTCTCTCCCTTTTCCTAATACCGAATTCCAGTCGCCCATGACTATTAAATTTTCGTCACCCTTCACTATCTGAATAATTTCTTTTATTTCATCACACATTTCTTCAATATCTTCCTCATCTCCAGAGCTAGTTGACATATAAACTTGTACTACTGTTGTAGGTGTGGACTTCGTATCTATCTTGGCCACAATAATGCGTTCACTATGCTGTTTGTAGTAGCTTACCCGCATTCCTATTTTCCTATTCATTATTAAACCTACTCCTGCATAACCCCTATTTGATTTTGTGTTTATAGCCCTGTAGTCACCTGACCAGAAGTCTTGTTCCTGCTGTCACCGAACTTCACTAATTCCCACTATATGTAACTTTAACCTATCCATTTCCATTTTTAAATTTTCTAACCTACCTGCCCGATTAAGCGATCTGACATTCCACGCTCCGATCCGTAGAACGCCAGTTTTCTTTCTCCTGATAACGACATCCTCCTGAGTAGTCCCCGCCCGGAGACCCGAATGGGGGACTATTTTACTTCCGGAATATTTTACCCAAGAGGACGCCATCATCATTTAATCATACAGTAAAGCTGCATGCACTCGGGAAAAATTACGGCCGTAGTTTCCTCTTGCTTTCAGCCGTTCGCAGTACCAGCACAGCAAGGCCGTTTTGGTTATAGTTACAAGGCCAGATCAGTCAATCATCCATACTGTTGCCCTTGCAACTACAAGGCCAGATCAGTCAATCATCCATACTGTTGCCCTTGCAACTACTGAAAAGGCTGCTGCCCCTCTTCAGAAACCACACGTTTGTCTGGCCTCTCAACAAATACCCCCCCCCCCCCCCCCCCGTTGTGGTTACACCTACGGTACGGCTATCTGTGTCGCTGAGGCGCACGCAAGCCTCCCCACCAACGGAAAGGTCCATGGTTCATGGGGGGGGGGGGGGGGGCGACCTCCGCTATCGGGTGGAGAAATGTCGGTTCCACTTGAATAGGTCAGGCGGGCACTACGCGCAGGAAGCGGCTACAAGGGTAGCGGAGTACGTGTGGAGTGCCCATGTGGGTATTTTAGGTTAGAGAATTCCCTCCCGAGGCCTGTCAAGACGCCTCCTGAGACGCGGCAAGGTAGGAGTAGGCAAAATGCAACAGGGAATAACAATATTAATGTGCTAATAGTAATCTGCAGGAGAGTCTGTAGAAAGGTCCCAGAACTGCTCTCATTAATAAACGGTCACAGTGCCCACTTAGTACTAGGGACAGAAAGTTGGCTGAAACCAGATGTAACCAGTAATGAAATTCTAAACTCAGATTGGAATGTATACCACAGAGACAGGCTGGACAGTGAAGGGGGAGGCGTGTTTATAGCGACAAGAAGTGCAATAGTATCGAAGTAAATTGACGGAGATCCGAAATGTGAAATAATTTGGTTGAAGGTCACGGATAAAGCAGGCTCAGACTCTATAGGGCCCCTGGCTCAGCAGCTGTTGTGGCTGAGCACCTGAAGGATAATTTGGAAAATATTTCGAGTACCGACTCGTGGTAATAACATATTAGATCTTCTGGTGACAAACAGATCCGAACTATTTGAAACAGTTAACACAGAACAGGGAATCATCGATCATAAAGCGGTTACTGCATCGATGGTTCAAATGGTTCAAATGGCTCTGAGCACTATGGGACTTAACATCTATGGTCATCAGTCCCCTAGAACTTAGAACTACTTAAACCTAACTAACCTAAGGACATCACACAACTCCCAGTCATTACGAGGCGGAGAAAATCCCTAACCCCGCCGGGAATCGAACCCGGGAACCCTGCATCGATGATTTCAGCCGTAAATAGAAATATTGAAAAAGGTAGGAAGATTTTTCTGTTTAGCAAAAGTGACAAAAAACAGATTTCAGAATACCTGACGGCTCAACAAAAAAGTTTTGTCTCAAGTACAGATAGTGTTGAAGATCTGTGGACAAAGTTCAAAACCATCGTACAATATGCGTTAGATGACTATGTGCTAAGCAAGATCGTAAGAGATGGAAAAGAGCCACCGTGGTACAACAACCAAGTTAGAAAACTGCTGCGGAAGCAAAGGGAACTTCACAGCAAACATAAACATACCCAAAGCCTTCCAGACAAACAAAAATTACGCGAAGCGATATGTAGTGTGAGGAGGGCTATGCGAGAGGCCTTCAATGAATTCGAAACTAAAGTTCTATGCACTGACTTGGCGGAAAATCCTAAGAAATTTTGGTCTTATGTCAAAGCGGTAGGTGGATCAAAACAAAATGTCCAGACACTCTGTGACTAAAATGGTACTAAAACAGAGGATGGTAGGCTAAAGGCCGAAATACTGAACGTGTTTTTCCAAAGCTGTTTCACAGAGGAAGACTGCACTATGGTTCCTTCTCTAGATTGTCGCACAGATGACGAAATGGTAGAAATCGAAGTAGACGACAGAGGGATAGAGAAACAATTAAAATCGCTCAAAAGAGGAAAGGCCGCTGCACCTGATGGGATACCAGTTCGATTTTACACACAGTACGCGAAGGAACTTGCGTCCCTTCTTCCAGTGGTGTACCGTAGGTCTCTAGAAGAGCGTAGCGTTCCAAAGGACTGGAAAAGGGCACATGTCATCCCCGTTTTCAAGAAGGGACGTCGAAAAGATGTGCAGAACTATAGACCTATATCTCTAACGTCGATCAGTTGTAGAATTTTGGAACACGTATCATGTTCGAGTATAATGACTTTTCTGGAGACTAGAAATCTACTCTGTAGGAATCAGCATGGGTTTCGAAAAAGACGGTCGTGTGGAAGCGAGCTCGCTCTGTACGTCCACGAGACTCAGAGGGCCATAGACACGAACTCCCAGGTAGATGTGTTTCTTGACTTCCGCAAGACGTTTGATACAGTTCCCCATAGTCGTTTAATGAACAAAGTAAGAGCATATGGACTATCAGACCAATTGTGTGATTGGATTGAAGAGTTCCTAGATAACAGAATGGAGCATGTCATTCTCAATGGAGAGAAGTCTTCCGAAGTAAGAGTGATTTCAGGTGTGCCGCAGGGGAGTGTCGTAGGACCGTTGCTATTCACAATACACATGCATGGTGGCTTAATTATATTACGAATGCAAATACTTTTAAATTTTTAGTAGCTGTCTGTCCAGTTACGCAGTCTCGTAACCGGTTGGCCCTGACTGGTATTAGTACGCAATCTGACTGCATAGAATAACAGCAAAGAATGAAAGAAAATTTACGTTAACACAATTAATTAATTAAGTCCCCAGCAACTATAAAACCTAGGAAACAACAACTGTTCTGTGTGTGGAAGTGTGATTCAACGTACACATCTGGCACGGTTCTTCCTCAATAAGACCAGATATTTTAAACACCATTTATACTGAAGTAATTTAAAAAAACCAGAAATACTATAATTGCACATAGAAACCAGAAATACAGTCTAATACAAGAACACGAGCCAGATGCTTTGTTGACTGAACCTGTGACCAAGAGGCATTATTGTTTAAGACATTGAAATAGTAAAAAAAAGGAATTTTTTACCTTCATATATATTGAAGAAAAGCACACTCTGATCATTACAGCATCCCCAATCCAACCACATCTGATGTCTAGCCCATCAAAACAATACTACAAATTCTGAACAAGCACTCACTACCGCAATTTCTCAACTACGGCTCGCTACTGCCACATCTCAACAAGCACTCTCCACTATCACATCTCAACAAGCACTGCCCGCTACGACTTCTCGACAAGAACTGCCAGTGGAGGCGGCTGAATAATGCTCTTTGGCGCAATCTCTGGCGCTGTGGCTCAGTGTTGCCACCTTTCATATGCCCCTCCTCCACGGGCCAGAATTTGATGGTATTTTTGCCAGCATTGGTGGTGAAAATACCACCAAATTCGTCCAAAAAATACAGACAAAAATAAAAGATAATATTAATAAGTAAATATCACTTCACTAAATAAATTTTGGCTTTGCACTGACCGTTCCATAACCTAATATATAAAATACAATAAGGAATACAAATGCTTTCATACATGTGATTTTACATAATAGTTTACACAAGTACCATTCAATCAATGGCACCAGCAATGTCAAATAGGTGTAGGTAAGAGTCTCATAACATTTCACAAACAGTAATTACACAAAAAATTTAGTTTATACAAATATTCACATAAAATCCTTTCCATAGTTCAATAAACAAGTAGTTGATAGTTCCAGCAGTAGCACCCAGCAATGGTCAACAGGTGCAGACACCAACGAGTGACATTATTTCAGTAGAAACAGTTCCATCAGTGGCACCCAGCAATGTTAAACAGGTGCAGACAGCAAGAAGTAACATCATTTCAGTAGAAACAGTTCCGTCAGTGGCACCCAGTAATGTTGAACAGGTGCAAATGCCAACAAGTGACATTATGTCAGTAGAAACAGTTCCATCAGTGGCACCCAGCAATGTTGAGCAGGTGCAGACACCAACAAGTGACATTATTTCAATAGATGCACTCCATCAGTGGCACCCAGTAATGTTGAACAGGTGCAGACACCAACAAGTGACATCATTTCAGCGGAAGCAGTCCATCAGTGGCACCCAGTAATGTTGAGCAGGTGCAGACACCAACAAGTGACATCATTTCAGTAGAAGCAGTCCATCAGTGGCACCCAGCATTGTGGAACAGGTGCAGACACCAACAAGTGACATTTCAGTAGAAGCAGTTCATCAGTGGCACCCAGTAATGTTGAGCAGGTGCAAACACCAACAAGTGACATTATGTCAGTAGAAGCAGTCCATCAGTGGCACCTAGCAATGTTGAACAGGTGCAAGCACGAACAACAGTTTGAATGCACACACAATTGCTTTTACAAAATTATTCTCAATGCTCTTACACTAAACATACAAATTATAATAAACACACGAATGATATCAGATAATTGTCATATTAAATATCACAAACACACAAACATCAGTAAATCTATAATATTTATGGGTGTCAGTGCAAGCCACAACAAACAAGTAAAATAATATTTAGGAGATAGGTCGGTACCAATTATTTGGGATTAGGAAGGGGAAACACACAAAACACACTCACTCATCTTTCATCCACATTAAGCACTACTGTGTAATTGAATAGTGTTAACTGTGTAAATGCAGTTCTGTCCAAAATTTTATGTTCGACTTGTGTATCAAACAGTAGTGGCAGCAATGTATAACAGTCAATAATAGTTAGTCAACGTCGTAGTCATCGTGTCAAGACCAATGTTTGCCAAGCCAAATCAAAATGTACGGTTGCTGAACAACTGTCAGTGTGCCAAGATGCAAACACTTCCTCTCTCCAAAAAAAAAAAAAGTATATACTGCTTATTGATTTAACAAAGTGTGTGTGTAGACAATCTTCTTTCCACTTGAGTGTTCTAGTCTGCTATCTTCATCCTCCTTGTTCCATATACATCAAAAAAAAAAAAAAAAGAAAAAAATTCTCCTCACTTACTTCACCTCTTATCCACCGAAACTCCAATAATCATTATCATCACATAATCTTAATACTTCAATAATACCTCTTACATCGATACATATAAACCTTATCATCAATATAATTTACCTTACCTCTTGTCCACCAAAACTCCAATAATCATCTGCATCACATAATCTCAATACTTCAGTAATACCTCTCACGTCGATACATATAAACCTTATCATCAATATCAGTTACCTTACCTCTTGTCCACCAAAACTCCAATAATCATCAACTTCACACAATCTCTATACCTCAATAATACCTCTTCAATACGTCGACACATATAAACCTTATCGCCAATATCATTTCACTTCCATAACAACTCTTTCCTCTAGTCAGTCTCCTCGAACAAGTACAGATAAAATCCTAGTGCAAACTTCAATTCATCATCCCATACAATCCGAAGACACAATGTCCACACACAACCTCTGTGTAATCCATCTGACCCAAATTCTTCTACTCATTATGAATCATGAAATACATTTTGGTTACCTTGTCCATCATTAAATAAAAGAAATGCCTACATGACCTCTAACAGCCTTTAGTTTGAATAACTTTCAGTAAGCAAGTACGAGTACGGAGTGTGAATGATAGTAATATTTCACAGTGTGTACACCTCTTTAAGAATCATGGCAAAACAGAAGCAAACATGTGGAGTATTTCTTGTGTCAAGTGTCACTTACTATTTCAATTGCTCACGAAAAATGCAGTGTAATGACTGTCAATGGTCTAAACCTAGTGTTGGTATGTCATGTCGTTAGCTTCCTTCCTATTAGCATAATTTTATACAGCTTCCATAAAACCTCCAGCTCATGTGACTTCAATGAAGTTTCTTGTACCAACGTCGTTCGTAGAATTATAGCAGTTCATTTTCTTATCTTAAAATGTAAGGCACTGAGCGTAAGCAAAACATGCAATAGCAAGTAAATATACCAGTAGAGAACAGAATGTCAAGCACAATCCCTACAACGAGGCTCTGCCAAGCGAACAATCTATAATTAATACCATAGTGTGACCTAAACTCCATGTTCGTACACTGCATATCAGCATTTCTATATACCAAATTAAAGAGTAGTTATGACAACAAAACAGAAATGTGTAAATCTGCGATCCATACGCAAAGCAGCAAATACGTATCTTACATAATAAACAGATCATTAGCATCATATCAGCATAAGCAAATAAATGTTCACAGGTAATCTTAATAAGTAAACATGAAGGTGCAAGCAGATAAATCACAAAGTATTACTTACATACATAACCACAGTCAGCACAATTAATCAGGTGACAATTATAATTTAAATAAATAAGCACAACAGGCACATAATAAAAAATATGACATCAGTGAAAAAGCAGTGCAGCCAAGCGATGCATAATATACGCAAGTAACAACCCTGTTCATTAATCAATCATTGTCAAAATCAGCAAATGTACACAAGCACGTCGCTTCACAAGTAAATTCATACAACATAAAATTTAGCACAAAGTATAAATCACGTAATCGCGAGCAGCAAATTACGTCTAAAGGACGTACCTAAGTGGAAATATGTTACCTGAAAAATAAACTCAATTAACAGTTACCTTTTTAGTTTATTACTTTCTTCTTCGAAATGACATTCTTCCTGAAAATTTCTCGATAGCAAGTCCTCTTAACGTCGGACACACACAGAATTTAACTGAAGTTCTTAAATATTTTACACAACCGTATCCTGAAAAATACTGAACGTTAATAACATAATTTATCAAGTCACTATAGCTTTATACTGAATTTATTCGGAGAAATTCGACTGTGTATTTGTTTACGGCTGTCAGTGCATTCGCACTGAGCGCTCGATAAGCTGTAGGTACGCGTCACGTAGGAAGTAATTGTTTGCGGTCAACGTCTGCCTTGTGCGCCGCGCAGACTTGACTGTTGCTTTGAGTATGTGCCGCCGCCGGAACACGGCGCGGTATCCTTGTATTCTCTGCGTGTTTACATGTAACTGTTGGTCTCTCAAAAGTATGTCATTCCACAAAAATTTTAACGTTCGATATATGATGTATTCCTTTAGAGCGTCGATATTTAAGAGTTTCTACTTCAACAGTGTTATCATGAATAATTTTGCGAATCCTATATGGACCGTTATAAAGCAGAAAAAATTTGCGACACAACCCCTTTCCTTTGTGTGAGAAACGGTGAGACTTAATTAACACCTTTTACCCAACTGACAAGATTTTTAAACGACCAGGATGTTTAGCTGATTTCTCTCTTCTAGCAGCCGCAAATTCAATATTTTGTAGAGCCATGTTGACAACTTCAGAATGCCGCAGTTTCCGTGTAGGCGGAAAAGGAACGATTTCTGAAATGCGATTTGTCGGTGCTTTATTTTTTAATATCAATGTCGGCGGTAAAGAAGTTGAATCATTAGGGAGTTCATTCAGAATGTTTTGAAAAATATGAAGATACTGATCCCAAGTTCTGTGATTCTGATGACAATAAAGTCGACACAATTTATTGATTTCATTCATCCATCTCTCTGAAGCGTTAGATTTAGGGTGAAAAAGTGAAATGAAAATTGGTTTAATCTTACGACGCCGTAGAGTACGAAGCCAAATTTTAGAACGAAACTGTGATCCATTATCTGATATAACCTTATTAACATGCCCCACTTCTTTAAGAAAATGTTTGATGAAAGCATTAGATACTGAACGAGCTGTTGCTTTGCGTAAAGGTGTAAAACACACATATTTTGATGTCAATTCCACTGCTACCAAAATGTACGCAAAACCGTTAGTAGAACGAACCACTGGACCGAACAAATCGACTGCAGCCATCTCCTTTAATTCCGCTGGAATGATAGGAAATAACGGTGCTCTGTGAGAAATATCTGGCGGCTTAGCTTTTTGACATAATTTGCGTTTGGCAAGAACAGATCGGCAATAGTTTTCTGCACTACAACGCTGTTATATTCTACCTCTTGAAATAAGTGTGCACCTAGGCCTTTGTAAGATGAGTCCGTCCCCAAACAAAAATCTTTAGATAAATCCGGATGTGAAAGAAGTGGAGCAGCAACTAAAGCATCACGAAGTTGTTCAAATTCTGACTGAGCTTCCTCATCCCAACACCAATTAGAATCCTTTCCAGATAGTTCACATAAACGAGGTGTGGCCGAATCGTCCAATCTAACAAAGCGTCTAAGAAAATTACAGACACCAAGGAAACTACGAACATCACGTTTTGTAGTAGGAACAGCATAGTTACGAATAGCGTCTAGTTTTTCTGGATCAGGAAGAATACCTTCTGTAGAAATAATATGACCAAGAAATTTCACCTGAGAACGACGAAATTCAGATTTTTTCAAGTTCACTGTAATGCCAACTCTTGCAAAAATACGTAATAATGAATCCAAAATTTTGTTGTGCTCACTCCAAGTACGTTTAGCAATAAGAAAATCGTCAACATATGAAGTAATATTGTCACGAAGATATGTTGTTGTGGTCTTCAGTCCTGAGACTGGTTTGATGCAGCTCTCCATGCTACTCTATCCTGTGCAAGCTTTTTCATCTCCCAGTACCTACTGCAACCTACATCCTTCTGAATCTGCTTAGTGTATTCATCTCTTGGTCTCCCTCTACGATTTTTACCCTCCACGCTGCCCTCCAATACTAAATTGGTGATCCCTTGATGCCTCAGAACATGTCCTACCAACCGATCCCTTCTTCTGGTCAAGTTGTGCCACAAACTTCGCTTCTCCCCAATCCTATTCAATACTTCCTCATTAGTTATGTGATCTACCCATCTAATCTTCAGCATTTTTCTGTAGCACCACATTTCGAAAGCTTCTATTCTCTTCTTGTCCAAACTATTTATCGTCCATGTTTCACTTCCATACATGGCTACACTCCATACGAATATTTTCAGAAATGACTTCCTGACACTTAAATCAATACTGGATGTTAACAAATTTCTCTTCTTCAGAAACGCTTTCCTTGCCATTGCCAGCCTACATTTTATGTCCTCTCTACTTCGACCATCATCAGTTATTTTGCTCCCCAAATAGCAAAACTCCTTTACTACTTTAAGTGCCTCATTTCCTAATCTAATTCCCTCAGCATCACCCGACTTAATTAGACTACATTCCATTATCCTTGTTTTGCTTTTGTTGATGTTCATCTTATATCCTCCTTTCAAGACACTGTCCATTCCATTCAACTGCTCTTCCAAGTCCTTTGCTGTCTCTGACAGAATTACAATGTCATCGGCGAACCTCAAAGTTTTTATTTCTTCTCCATGAATTTTAATACCTACTCCGAATTTTTCTTTTGTTTCCTTTACTGCTTGCTCAATATACAGATTGAACAACATCGGGGAGAGGCTACAACCCTGTCTTACTCCCTTCCCAACCACTGCTTCCCTTTCATGTCCCTCGACTCTTATAACTGCCATCTGCTTTCTGTACAAATTGTAAATAGCCTTTCGCTCCCTGTATTTTACCCCTGCCACCTTTAGAATTTGAAAGAGAGTATTCCAGTCAACGTTGTCAAAAGCTTTCTCTAAGTCTACAAATGCTAGAAACGTAGGTTTGCCTTTCCTTAATCTTTCTTCTAAGATAAGTCGTAAGGTCAGTATTGCCTCACGTGTTCCAGTGTTTCTACGGAATCCAAACTGATCTTCCCCGAGGTTGGCTTCTACTAGTTTTTCCATTCGTCTGTAAAGAATTCGTGTTAGTATTTTGCAGCTGTGACTTATTAAGCTGATAGTTCGGTAATTTTCGCATCTGTCAACACCTGCTTTCTTTGGGATTGGAATTATTATATTCTTCTTGAAGTCTGAGGGTATTTCGCCTGTTTCATACATCTTGCTCACCAGATGGTAGAGTTTTGTCAGGACTGGCTCTCCCACGGCCGTCAGTAGTTCCAATGGAATATTGTCTACTCCGGGGGCCTTGTTTCGACTCAGGTCTTTCAGTGCTCTGTCAAACTCTTCACGCAGTATCATATCTCCCATTTCATCTTCATCTACATCCTCTTCCATTTCCATAATATTGTCCTCAAGTACTTCGCCCTTGTATAGACCCTCTATATACTCCTTCCACCTTTCTGCTTTCCCTTCTTTGCTTAGAACTGGGTTTCCATCTGAGCTCTTGATATTCACACAAGTCGTTCTCTTATCTCCAAAAGTCTCTTTAATTTTCCTGTAGGCGGTATCTATCTTACCCCTAGTGAGATAGGCCTCTACATCCTTACATTTGTCCTCTAGCCATCCCTGCTTAGCCATTTTGCACTTCCTGTCGATCTCATTTTTGAGACGTTTGTATTCATTTTTGCCTGTTTCACTTACTGCATTTTTATATTTTCTCCTTTCATCAATTAAATTCAATATTTCTTCTGTTACCCAAGGATTTCTACTAGCCCTCGTCTTTTTACCTACTTGATCCTCTGCTGCCTTCACTACTTCATCCCTCAAAGCTACCCATTCTTCTTCTACTGTATTTATTTCCCCCATTCCTGTCAATTGCTCCCTTATGCTCTCCCTGAATCTCTGTACAACCTCTGGTTCTTTTAGTTTATCCAGATCCCATCTCCTTAAATTCCCACCTTCTTGCAGTTTCTTCACTTTTAATCTACAGTTCATAACCAATAGATTGTGGTCAGAGTCCACATCTGCCCCTGGAAATGTCTTACAATTTAAAACCTGGTTCCTAAATCTCTGTCTTACCATTATATAATCTATCTGATACCTTTTAGTATCTCCAGGGTTCTTCCATGTATACAACCTTCTTTCATGATTCTTAAACCAAGTGTTAGTTATGATTATGTTGTGCTCTGTGCAAAATTCTACCAGGCGGCTTCCTCTTTCATTTCTGTCCCCCAATCCATATTCACCTACTATGTTTCCTTCTCTCCCTTTTCCTACACTCGAATTCCAGTCACCCATGACTATTAAATTTTCGTCTCCCTTCACTACCTGAATAATTTCTTTTATTTCATCATACATTTCTTCAATTTCTTCGTCATCTGCAGAGCTAGTTGGCATATAAACTTGTACTACTGTAGTAGGTGTGGGCTTCGTATCTATCTTGGCCACAATAATGCGTTCACTATGCTGTTTGTAGTAGCTTACCCGCATTCCTATTTTCCTATTCATTATTAAACCTACTCCTGCATTACCCCTATTTGATTTTGTGTTTATAACCCTGTATTCACCTGACCAGAAGTCTTGTTCCTCCTGCCACCGAACTTCACTAATTCCCATTATATCTAAGTTCAACCTATCCATTTCCCTTTTTAAATTTTCTAACCTACCTGCCCGATTAAGGGATCTGACATTCCACGCTCCGATCCGTAGAACGCCAGTTTTCTTTCTCCTGATAACGACATCCTCTTGAGTAGTCCCCGCCCGGAGATCCGAATGGGGGACTATTTTACCTCCGGAATATTTTACCCAAGAGGACGCCATCATCATGTAATCATACAGTAAAGCTGCATGCCCTCGGGAAAAATTACGGCTGTAGTTTCCCCTTGCTTTCAGCCGTTCGCAGTACCAGCACAGCAAGGCCGTTTTGGTTATTGTTACAAGGCCAGATCAGTCAATCATCCAGACTGTTGCCCTTGCAACTACTGAAAAGGCTGCTGCCCCTCTTCAGGAACCACACGTTTGTCTGGCCTCTCAACAGATACCCCTCCGTTGTGGTTGCACCTACGGTACGGCTATCTGTATCGCTGAGGCACGCAAGCCTCCCCACCAACGGCAAGGTCCATGGTTCATGGGGGGGTCACGAAGATAAACAGGTAAAATTTCGTTTAAACTACGAATGAATGCTGCTGAAGATACAGTAAGTCCAAATGGTAATTTCCGAAATCACTTTTGGGTAAAATAGTCATATCCGGTTATTCTTTACTGACTCTCTAGATAGATTGATAGTCGTAGAGTTGTTTTGATAGATGCAAAGAATAGTAAAAGAGTAGGCAGCAGTGCAGAAAACTAAAGGGGAAATAGCACCACTACAGCTCGGGGCCCTGTGCACGCTACGGCACATATTCACTTAGTGTAGTGAATCCCCTGTGGACTGATTATTCGCGTCATTTCGCGGATCAAGTTCTACGATTTGCACTTGTCTCTCTGAAGTTCTGTCACGTAGAGGATGCCAATTAGGTCCCTCCTGTCTGTTAGATGTAAATTCTTGATTGTGTCTGTTATTAAAATATCTATTTTCCTGTATATCTGCATGACTACTTCTTGTGTAATTTCGGCTGTCACTTCTGAAATTATTGTTATATCTACTACCCTGGTTATATCTGTAGTAAGAATTTCTACTACTGTATGAATGATTTCTGTTTGATAATACCGATTACTGTTTCCGTATGATTGATCATTCCGGTAGGAATTACCGTTATTATAATTCTATGTGTAATATCTGTTAGAACGTCTGTTATTGTCATAAGGTTCAAATGGTTCAAATGGCTCTGAGCACTATGGGACTTAACAGCTGTGGTCATCAGTCCCCTAGAACTTAGAACTACTTAAACCTAACTAACCTAAGGACATCACACACATCCATATTGTCATAAGGCTGGTATCTATTGTCCTGTCTGTTTCGTCTGTCATTCTCAAAATTAACCACATAACGCCCGTTCCGATCACTATCCCTTTTCTCTGAAAATCTATTGTAATTACTGTTACTGAAAAAATTACAAGAAGTCCCGTCATCGTTGCCATACTCAAGTTCTTGTAGCAAAGTCTTAAAAGTCTCAATGTCATCTTTACATCTTCTGGCTAAAGCAATTTGTCTTATCGATTGTGGCAGCTTAGTTAAACAAATGCGAATTAATTCAGTCGGGCTATAAGGGTTGGACAGGAATTGATTCTTTCGAATCATGTCTTCAAAGTATTCTGCCGGCGTGCGGAACTCAGACTGTTTAAAATTACGCTGCATAATAAGACTACGTTTGACTCTGTCTTGTGTGTTTTCGGACCAATATGCCGATAGAAATGCGTGATGAAAATCATTTAGATTATTACAATCTCTAGTAAGTGCGCGCATGCGCGTCGCCGGTTCGTTTTCTAAATATCCACACAAAAATTCCAGTTTGTGACTTAGTGGCCAATTTGGTGGAAGTGCGTATATAAATTGATCTAACCATGAACATGGATGTATGTCATTCTTAGAATTGCGAAAGATCTTAAATTTCTGAACGGTTAAGAAGTGTTTATAGTCAAAGTTTTCTCCTCGTGGCGACAAAGACCTACCGCGTCTGTCCCAGTCCGAATGTCGATTATTGTCAAGTTCGGACGCCTGGCGCTCTCTTGTTGCTTCTCGTAAATGAAATAAATTACTTTCTTCAAACCCTTCTGCTATCTGCGATTCTAAATTTCTTCTGCTGTCTTTTCCTACGATTTCGCTTTCAATATGTTTGACTTGCTTTTGTAATGCCTCAAATTCCCTTTTAACGCAATCATTAAATTTTCCCTGATTTTCAACATGCTTATTTATGTTCTGGTACTCTTCGGTTTCTGAAAATGGCAATGGAGCTGTATCATCTGAATCTCTGTCCCCATGTAAACTAAGATTTGTCAATTTATCAGAAATCTCCTCAACTCTTTCCGATAAGTCACCTATTTTTTCTTTCTGTTTATTTACGTCTTCCGTAAGTGTCGCGACTCGGGTTTCAGTATTGACACATTTAGTAGTGAACTGTTCATACTGTTGTGTTAAGTTATTTATTTTGTCATTTGGTATAGATTCCTCGATTCTTTCAAATATTTCTTCCTTATCGTGTGCACATTGTAAATTTAACTCTGAGAATTTTTGTACTATGACGCAATCTCTTTCTTCTTGTTCACTATCCTGTTCCTTTTGTCTTATTTCTATTGAAATTAATCTATTATTGTGAGCATTCAAAATCGGTTGTACTTCTTCTCTAATTTCTATCTTTAATTCATCTTTCATATTTTTGAAACATGTCCCTATTCGTGAGTCTAACCGTGCTTCCATTGTTCCCATATCGGTTTCTAACCGTGTTGCCTAAGTTCCCATCTCTGTTTTTAATTCAGATCGTAACTGTGATCCCAGTGAGTCTAACCGTGTTTCCATTGTTCCCATATCCGTTTTTTAATTGTTCCAATATCAGTTTCTAACCGTGTTGCCACTGTTTTTAATTCAGATCCTAACTGTGATCCCACTGTTTTTAGTTCAGATCCCAAATTAAATATTGCACTCATCAACTGCTACATATTAACTGGTTCGAAATTCTTTTCACCCCTGACATTTCCCACAAAACTAACTTCCTTCGACATAGCCGTAAAGCTATCTGTGTTCGATACAATTCCAGAATCTTCTGTCGTTAATCTCGAATTCTGAAAATTTTTTGATTGTGAAAAATTTTGAACTGGTTCTGGACTACTTCCCCGACTTATTAAATTGTGTTCCACTTCATTACTCATCATACTGTTCTCCAGTGTTGGCGAATCACCATGTCAACAATTTCGTCATTCTCACTATCCATCATTTTTGCCTTTTTCATCGATCATGTAATCATTTACAAAACATACAAAACTCGTCACTATACGAAAATTACGCACAATGACACTTTATCACCAACAATACCATTCACACGAAATGCTTCCCTCAAACACGATTAACGAACAATTGAAATCTTCACAATTGCACAAAATTGTCAAACCTGTATACAAGACAACAAAAATTAAATTCTGCAAAATACCATTAGAAGAATGACAATTTCCAAATCTACACACGCAATATAGACTACAATTACTAAACTACAAATTACTACAACAATACTACTGTCTGATATTTTTACTATCAGAAGATTCCAAGGGACGATTCTGGCAGGGTCGCCACGAGCATGGGGGCTTAATTATAACATGAATGCAAATACTTTTAAATTTTTAGTAGCTGTTTGTCCGGTTATGCAGTCTTGCAACCGGTTGGCCCTGACTGGTATTAGTACGCAATCTGACTGCATAGAATAACAACAAAGAATGAAAGAAAATTTCTGTTAACACAATTAAATAATGAAGTCCCCAGCAACTATAAAAACTAGGAAACAACAAAACACAAGTGTAGCTGTTCTGTGTGTGGAAGTGTGATTCAACGTACACATCTGGCACGGTTCTTCCTCAATAAGACCAGATATTTCAAACACCATTTATACTGAAGTAATTAAGAAAAACAGAAATACTATAATTGCACATAGAAACCAGAAATACAGTCTAATACAAGAACATGAGCCAGATGCTTTGTTGACTGAACCTGTGACCAAGAGGCATTACTGTTTAAGACATTGAAATAACAAAAAAAAGGAATTGTTTATCTTCATATTGAAACACGTATGTATTCAGTAGCAGCGATGGCGAGGCATGACAGAATCTCTGACCAGAGAGTTATTTGTCGTTGCTAGTCTGCACTTGACCGCGCGAGAGTGCAGTTGCATGTAGGGAGTCGGCAGTTACGAGAAAGTTGTTCTACGTAGCGAGTCGCGAGAGCATGTAGTTCGTTCGTGCTAGTAGCGCGCGAGAGACAGTCGGAGTTGTGTGTGAGGAGTCGGCGGGCGTCGACATGGGTCTCTGGTCAAGATTTGGAACGAGGTATATTTTTTAAATAAGGTAATGAAGCAGCATTGCGCACATCTCATAATGTAATGTATCTTAACTGTAATTAATTTGTTCAAGAATCGCCCCAATAATAATTTTGTTTGAAAGAAAATTTCCCATGCATTTCCTAAAAAAAATATATACTTAAGTTCAAAGAATTTTTGCGATGTATTTCCGCCAAGCTATGGCGAAAAATAAGAGCAGATGCAATTTTACTGAGGTAAGAACAGGGCCTAAGATCGACATTTCAGTCTATTTGCGTTTTCATTGTCACTGAGATTTCATTATCATTGAATTGTCTTATTTTTGTGGGGAGCTTACACATGGCTCAGATTGCTAGTTCTCATTTAATTGTCATTGTCAATAAATTATTTTATTTGCTGGGAGGTTACACTAGGTTCTATTCTCGTTAACATTTAAATATTGTGTTTCAAATTTTTGCGGGGAGGTTACACTTAGCTCTATGTCCATTGACATTTAAAATATTGTCTTTCAATTTTTTGCGGGGAGGTTACACTTTGCGACATCCGGCCAGTATCGTATTTCTTTGAGAATCTTCTAAGAAACAGTCAGATATCTGCTCTTATTTGCTTAAATATGATTAGCATTTGGCGCAACGCTTTTACTAATTTTATGACTTTCTTTCCTCAGATCATCGGCAATTCTTTGCTCTGTTGTATTTGTGTTTGTTGCTTTTTGCATTGTGCTTATTTATTTTGTGAATAATTTCGACTATTGTAAAAATGCCGCGAAAGACTGTGAATAGTGTATCGCGAGGTATTATGAACAAAATTACCGACTTAAACAACGTGACCAATAGTAATTGTGACACGCAGTGTAATGATGACAATCCTGCGTTCACTGACAATCAGTGCGTTCCAACCACTAATGATGATTTTTATCTTACTGATGAACAAACGAACTCAATTGTCTCTCCTGTTAATTTGACGACAATTGATGAGTGGGAAGCTATATTGTAATGAGCGCTGCCCAGCTTAACACACCCGGTTTGGAAAATTCACGTAACGGACAGACGAATGATTCTAATGAAAATGAACAGGATAGTCAAAGTAGGACAGATTCATTTAATTCCGAAATAGTGACTGACAGTGTACATCCGGCTGGCAAACCTTTTTGTAAATTACAGAATGACCAAATGGTCACACAAAACGCGACAATTGCAGATACACCAACAAACAGTACAGAGAATAGAGTAGGTAATGTTACCTTGGAACAAATTATGGCAATATTGCTACAACAGGGTAAACAACAGAGTGAAAAATTAGACAACAATTCTAGACAGCTTAGTGAACAGATCAAACAGCTTAATGAAAAACATGACAGCCTTAATGAAAAATTAGACAATAATAATGAAGATCTCAAACAACTTAGAGAACAGAACAAACAAGATAACAAAAATCTCAAACAACACTTAAATGAAAAATTAGACAACAATTCCAAACAGTTAAATGAAAAATTAGACAACAATTCCAGACAGCTTAGTGAACAGATTAGAGCCGTTGCCGCACAATGTCACGATACTAAGGAACAGTTGCGCGAGGAAATTGAGGCTTGTTCAAGAAAAAGTAGCGAAGAAATTAGGTCTGTTGCTCAGGAATTAAGGGAAATGCAAACAGCTGCAACAGAAACACTTAGAGAATAAATTAGCGGAGTTGCTAAACAATGCTCTGAAAAAGCTACACAATTACGCGACGAGTTTAAAGCAATGACAGCACAACTTTCACGGACAATGGATGCAAAGATAGACGCGAAATTCGACCAACAGAACACTCAGATTGACGAACGTTTTAATCACCACATACAAAACAGTGATACGCGTTTCCGTAAATTTATTCAGGATCAAAATAAAGTAAAACGTCAAGTCATGGAAACAATCACTGCTCAGAGAGAAGAAGACATACGTAAAATGTTTGCGAAGGCAAAAACATATGTAGACAACAATATTGCTACAGTATCGGACAAAATTAATCCATCGAACAGTTGAACACCGAATTACGTGATGAGATTTCCGACCTTAAATCAAAAACAGATACACACTCAGCAGATTTCCAAACAGTGACCGACAGACTCGAACAATTAGAACTAACACAGGATTCCGATGTCGTCAACGCTGACGTTACAAAACTGAACGTAACTACACGTAAATTGCAAAAACAGATTAATGCTTCTGACACTAAAACCGATGATCAGGTAAAAATACTGACTGAAAAATTTGATGAATTGGCCAGTCGTATCGACGTTATTGAAAGTAATAATGACAGCAAATCAGACGATACCTCACCGGTTTCATTTGATCAAACACCTGAATTTCAAAATTTACAGCAGACAGTTAATGAGATCGATTCATCTAATAACACCTTACGTAGAAAATTGTCATGTTTACAGCAAGAAGTAACAGAGATGAAAAATATTTCAGTTAATAACACATCACAGCAGACACCACTTAGTGAACATTTGTCAGACTCACGCAGTGCGTATAATTTAGGTAATCAACAGAGAGTACGGGACTTAGACTCCGAACAGACACAGACAAATAGATTCTCTTACAATACTGAACCTGTTCCGTCATACAGAGACGATAATTTCGATTACAAACATTTTCTGTCAGTGAGAAAATTTAAAGTGTTTAAAAATGACAGAACATAGATTCACCCATTGGACTGGATACAACAATTTAGCTTTGCTTTTCCACCGACTTGGCCTGTAACGCATAAACTTGAATTTATTTGCAGTTTTTTGGAAGGCGAACCGGCAACTCTTATGAGACCGATCGCGAGGCAATGTTATTCGGTAGAAGAGTTTCAGAATGCTTTTCTGTCGGCGTATTGGTCAAAGACGACATAGTGCGGAATTAAAGATCAGTTAATTAGTTTACCAAATTATGAGAACTCCAATTTTCCCAGTGTGACGTAATTTTTTGAGCATATGGTCCAACAAAACCAGTACTTAAGTGAGCCATATAGTGAATCTGCACTCATTCAATTATGCATTTCTAAATTGCCACGATCATTAAGAGTGTCACTTTTAACGGGTCAGCAAAAAGAAAATATTTCGGCATTTCAATTCATATCGCAATGCACCGTATAGGAATGACTATTACGACAGACGTAAAATTAATGAGCATAATTTTCAGCGTACATTTAATAACAGTCAGTCCTACCAGCAGCAAAATGATCAGCAACAACATTTTCTGATGAATGAACCCGACAGTAGATATCATCCAGAGCGTAACACGTCTGGAAGAACAGTTCAAATAGTAGAAATGACACAACATCCTCCTGATAATAATAACACGTCAGATAGAATCTGACTAGATACTGTCCAGGTCGCATCTTCCAGTAACACAAGCACTACCTCAGACACGCAGAATGTTATTCACGAAAATGTAATTACTTTTGACGATATCAGAGACACTCTTTTGCAGGAAAGACCATTTGTTCAAAAAACCATTTCACATCCTGTTAGCGAAGTTAAAATTGGTTCATCGAAATTTTCAGCAGTAATCGATTCCGGATCACCTATGTCAGTAATAAATGAAGACACTTTTAACGAGTGTAACAAAGAGAATACCTATCCTACATTACCATTAGGCAAAACGAAAGTAAAAGGAGCAGTATCGAGTAAAGGTGTAGACGTTAAATTACAGACGCATTTATCATTTTGTATTGCAGGTCACACATTTCACTCAAATTTTTGGATTGTTCCTTTATTGACAACAGACATTACTTTAAGTACGAATTTCCTGGTACAACACGACACATTTATCGATTTTCAGAATTCTTATTTAATGTTGAAGGATGAAAATATACAATTTGCTATAGAATTTCAACAATCACTATCTGCGGAGGAACAAACAATTAATCGTACAGAGGTCATTTCCGCAACACGAAACATAGACTGTAATTCCACATTGTTCACAGATACGTACGTACATAAATATAACACTCCAGACGAAGCTGACTACGACGTAATACAGATGATTTCTGATAAAGTTAAACAAAGCAATGCAAATACAGACGACGCACGAACGCAATTACGCAAAATTCTTTTACAGCAAGCTCCAGTTTTGGACAACATTCCTGGTACTATGTCCGGATTTATGTATGAATTTCAAGTCAAACAGCACGATACATTTACAGCTAAACATTATCCCATTCCGTATATCCATAGAGAACAAGTTAAGAAAGAATTGCAGGATATGCTTGACCAAGGAATTATAGAACCAGCAGTTCGTCCGTACATAAACCCGCTACATATTGTTAAGAAAAAAGATGGCTCACTTCGGCTCGTACTTGATTCACGTCACATCAATGACATTATTATTAATGAAACAGATCGACCACAGACATTAGAGGAACTTCTACAGAAATTTCATGGTACGGCTATTTGTTCCACACTAGATTTGAAATCGGGATTTTGGCAAATTCAACTTCATCCGAATTGCAGGAAATACACAGAATTTCTTTGTTTTGGCGACTGTTATCAATTTGCAAATCACCATTCGGCTTAACTATTTCTTCTGCAGCTTTTATTCGCTGTTTGAAAACAATACTTCCGACAGAACTTGAAGACAGAATTACGACGTACGTAGACGACATTCTTATCGCAGAAGCTAACTGGTCTGAACACAATATGATTCTTGAACGACTGTTACAAACTTTTCGTGCACAAGGACTCACAGTTAACCTCAGTAAATCGCATTTTGGCAAAACTTCTATAAAATTCCTTGGACATGTAATTTCATCAGAAGGCATTGCGCCTGATCCGGAAAAACTTCAAGCTCTACGTGACATTACCGTTCCTACGACGAAGAAACAACTACGCAGTTTTTTGGGCTTTATTAACTTTTTTCGTAAGTTTATTCATCACTCTGCTTTAGACACACCTAGATTATGCCAATTAACAGGTAAAAACACTATTTGGTCATGGGATAAGCAAGCACATTCTGAATTTATGAACCTGACACATGCTTTGTTGAATGCACCACTTTTATCGCACCCAGATCTTACCAGAAATTTTTCCATTGCCACCGACAGTTCCAACACCGCTTTAGGCGTACATATTTTTCAGGAAATTGA
This sequence comes from Schistocerca americana, assembly GCF_021461395.2. Lineage (NCBI taxonomy): Eukaryota > Metazoa > Arthropoda > Insecta > Orthoptera > Acrididae > Schistocerca > Schistocerca americana. The sequence continues at coordinate 675,377,600 of NC_060122.1, forward strand.
AGAAGATGGCTCTACAGTAATTAAAAACATCGCATTTGCAAGCCGCATTCTGTCACCTGCTGAACGAAATTATTCCGTTACAGAATTGGAAACATTATGTGTTGTATGGGCTTTTACGAGATTTCGGCACTTTCTTTATGGCAGACATACCACCGTTTACACAGACCATAGAGCTATACAATTTTTATTTTCAGCTAATTTCACACACGACAGACTAAGTAGATGGAAGCTTTATTTACAGGAATTTAATTTTACAATTGTTCACATTCCTGGCACACAAAATGTTATAGCAGACGCACTTTCTCGTTCTTTCAGCAACAATCAGCAAGACGTCGCAACCAACTTCTGCAAAGCAAATTTCAGCGTTATGTACATTCAGCAAGTTGCATTTGAAAATTTTATTTCGTCGTCATTACAGGACATAGCAAAAGAGCAAAGTAAAGACAATGTGTGGAAAGAAATTAAACACCTTTGGCAAAATAAGAATAATGTTACGATTAGAAACCATTACACTGTACGCAATGACATTCTATTTCGCCGCTCTCATCCTGACAGCAACAATTGGTTATTATGCATTCCTGACAAACTGGTTAACAAATCGATCTGGTATACTCATTTAAGTTACGCACATTACGGAGCAAGAAAATGTTTTCTTATACTGAGACAGAACTGTTATTTTGCCAACATGGAGAAACGTATACGACGAGTTTTAGCGTCATGTAAAATTTGCCAGAAAGCTAAGTCAGACACCACTTCACATATTCCTCCATTATATCCCATTGTACCTGTTAAATTAAGACATATGGCCGCAGTAGACATTTTTGGTCCCATTCCGAGAACTAACAGAGGTTTTTGCTACATCTTTGTCGCTATTGAACTCACTTCAAAATTTGTTACTTTCACTCCGTTACGCAAAGCTACTGCTAAAACTGTTTCAAGAGCATTTGTAAAACATTTTATATTTCATGTAGGGCATGTCATGACAGTAATTTCCGATAATGGATCACAATTTCGTTCTGCTATATGGACACGTATGTTACGTGCTAGAAACATTTCTCCGATCTATGTATCCAGGTACCATGCTTTTTCGAACCCTTGTGAACGATTAATGAAAGAAATTGGTAAACTGTGTAGAATATACTGCCACAAAAGACATATTGATTGGGATACACACATATTCTCCTTCCAAGATGTAATTAATTCCATACCAAATGAATCCACTATGATATCTCCGTCTGTTATACTGAAAAATACTGAACCACCTAACAAAATTAAACAATTAGTACACTTTCCTACATCTCGTCGACTACGACACCATGAAATAATTAACATTGCGCTGAACAACATCAAACGTGCCGCAGAGCGCCGGGGAAGACAGCAAAAACAGGTTTGTACACACTTTCACATTGGACAGAAGATATTAGTATGTACACACTATTTATCCAGCAGAATAAAAGGTAAGTGCAGTAAATTTGAACTTCTATACGCAGGTCCATATCGGATTCGCAGCATTCCTCACGCCAATGTTGTACACGTCGAAACTTTGAGAACCAGGAAAAGTAAGGGCAACCACCATGTGTCGAACATTAAACCCTTTATTGGATGAAACCACTTTATGATTTAACGTGCTATGATGCCACTTATGACCACTAATGCAATTATATTTATGTGATTAATTAGTGATGACTAAGGTATTTTTTCTTGGCAAGTGCCCGACAAGGTAAGGTTAGCAGGTCGCTCTTTCCTGTCGTTACACATCAGACCGTGCATATTTTCCAGATGAACTTACACATTTTATGACCACTTATACAATTATATTTATGTGACTAATTATTGATGACTATCGTATTTTTTCTTGGCAAGTGCCCGGCAAGGTAAGGTTAGCAGGTCGCTTTTCTTGTCGTTACACATCAGACCGTGCATATTTTTCCAGACAAATTTACGTATTTTATGAATAATTATGCAATTCTATGTAGTGACGTATTAATTTTATCAAATTCTCTCTCCATTAAAGTATTTAATTCTCGCCTCTAGTAACTACACTACATACAAGCTGAACACAACGAACGTCACATTTTGTCTTTCTTATGTATGTACGATTGTTTTCATGTTTTGTTTGTATACAATGTGAAATAGTTAAGGTATAACACACACCTGTTGACTTTGACATTTTTTTGCCCTATGATATCTCAACATCGTGACTGTTTTATATTTTTCTTTTTTTTTTGCTACTGCATTGTGATATTCTCTGTACATTTTTGCCTTTGAACACTGTCTTTGCTTTTGACATATTACGTTTTCTGTCATGTTATGCTGTATGCTTAATTATGTCACCATAAACCAGTCTTTATTTAGTGGGTATATGGTGGTGGTTAGTGTTTAACGTCCCGTCGGCAACGAGGTCATTAGAGACGGAGCGCAAGCTCGGGTTAGGGAAGGATTGGGAAGGACATCGGCCGTGCCCTTTCAAAGGAACCATCCCGGCATTTGCCTGAAACGATTTAGGGAAAACACGGAAAACCTACATCAGGATGGCCGGAGACGGGATTGAACCGTCGTCCTCCCGAATGCGAGTCCAGTGTGCTAACCACTGCGCCACTTCGCTCGGTTAGTGGGTATATGATTTAAATGCAAGACATTAATCTTTGTTCATCAATTTCAGAAAGAAATGATGCGTAAAGGAAATAAATTAAACAGAAATGGGAATTTCAACTACGGGTTAGACGAAAGAAGATACAAAAACCTTATGAGGTAGAGTAAATGGATCAGAATTAACAAGCATTAACAAAAATATTCTATACACATCGTGGAACAGCAGTCTTAACTAATTTTTTCTTCCAGAATACAAGGCGATTGATGCAGGCTGTCAGACTGAACTACACATCTTAGTTTTAGTGATGAAATATGCTAGAGATAAGGAATAGTTGTGTAATGAGTAATGAAGTGATTTTTTTTGCAGATGATAATGAATGCTGATGAAGAGTAATGATGAGAAATATGCTACTATGAATAAAGAAGTTTTTCTTTACAGGTGATGATAATAGTGAAGTTATGATAATATGGATAATGAAGTTTTTTTTTCTTTACAGATGAGGATGATGTTGAAGTTTATGTATTTATGCTATGTAGTTATTGAAGTATTTGTTGCAGTTTGTTTTGACAGTATGTTTTATATCGTATGGTATGATGACTGAAGGTTTTGGAAAGGACAGCTATGGAACACATTTTTTATACACATTTCACTACCTGTTAATTCGAAGTTCACTACTTTTCAGCATAGTATGCGTTTCTTCTTTCAGCTCAATAATCCATTTTGTATTTTTTCCAGGAGAAGCCTTTCATGATACTTACTAAACTTGTTACTTATTAAACCTATACTAGTACTTGCATTTTTTTTTACCCAGTTGTGTCACAACCTTGCCACAGCTGACTCATGACGAATGACATTACACATTTTTCATTTACAGGAACAACCCAGAAGCAATTTTTTTTTCTTTTTCTGTTCTTGCTTTTCCTTATAATTACCCAAAGCAATGCATTGCTAACAAAAAAAAAAAAAATGTATCACCAGTTCCAAATAATGCTACCCATTTAAGAGAGTTCTGAATAATACTGAATGATGAACAATGTTTTGTACTATTCAATACTTGCTGGCCACTGAGTGCCAATAATTAGTGTAACTAAATGAATTATGTTAATACTATACCATTCATTAGCTCCTGTTTTCAATGATGACTTTTGATGTTTTGTGACTGGCCACTGAGTGCCAATAATTAGTGTAACTAAATGAATTATGTTAATACTATACCATTCATTAGCTCCTGTTTTCAATGATGACTTTTGATGTTTTGTAACTGGCCCCTGAGTGCCAATAATTAGTGTAACTAAATGAATTATGTTAATACTATACCATTCATTAGCTCCTGTTTTCAATGATGACTTTTGATGTTTTGTGACTGGCCAATGAGTGCCAATAATTAGTGTAACTAAATGAATTATGTTAATACTATGTCATTCATTAGCTCCTGTTTTCAATGATGACTTTTGATGTTTTCTAACTGTCCACTGAGTGCCAATAATTAGTGTAACTAAATGAATTATGTTAATACTATGCCATTCATTAGCTCCTATTTTCAATGATCACTTTTGATGTTTTGGTAACTGGCCAATGAGTGCCAATAATTAGTATAACTAAATGAATTATGTTAATGCTATGCCAATAATTGACTCTCCTTTTCAATGATGACTTCTGATGGTTTATAATTGGCCAATAAGTGCCAATGTTCACTATAATCAGTTAATTTTATGAACATTATTCTGTCATACTAAATATGCGTTGTAACTGGCCAAGGACTGCCACTGTTTATAGTAATACGATTACCCATGATGCCAATAATTGCTATAATCAGTAAATTTTATGAACATTATTCTGTAATACTAAATACATGGTACAGAAATGTTCAATAACTGGGCTATGAATGCCGCAAACTACTACTGTAATTCTCAATGAAGACTACTATGTGACTTAATGTCCTTCACCTTCTGAGCTAACTACTCTGAATTACTGCAATATCCTTTTGTCCTGTCCATCCTCATGATCATGGAGCACTATATTTGGTTTTTGCACTAATTCTACGTTGGTGTGCCTTGTAAGAGCGTGGTGTTGACACGACATGCTGTCCACCACCGTCACCGATGAAGACGTTATTATGGTCCCACTGTTTGGTGTACCTGATGTACTGCCAAAATGATAACAGGGAATATTACTACGACATTTCAGTGTCTTGGATACTCTGATAAATACTTCTGGGAAAAGAACTGCAAATTGTCGCACTTGGTGTTGTATTTCTGTGGAAAGATATGGACTTTCAGTGCAGCTGCGTGCAACCTAAGTGCTACAACCATGACGCAATCCTTCCTATTCCTTCCCTAATTCATGTAAAATGAAAAAGTCATATACAGTGCGTGTGCACTTCCTTTCATTTGTTAATAAGATCAGTTATCCTGAAATTACTAAAGACTTCTATAGTGCATGTGCACTTTATTACACTCCTTGATTTGTTTGTTTGTTGTAGAAAAATACTACAGAGTACTACAGTGCGTGTGCACTTTTGTCATTTGTCAATATGATTTGTACTCATTAGGTTTATTTGTCGTAAACATATTAGAGAGTTTTTCAGTGTGTGTGCACTTTATGCCATTTGTACTCATTACGTATGTATTTTGTGGTTTTCTGATATGTTCTGTTCTACAGTGCGTGTGCACTTTTGCCATTTATTAATACATTTTGTGATTTGCTGATATATTCTCAACTGCAGTGCATGTGCACTTATGTCACTTGTCAACATTATTTTTTGCCATTCTGTTTATTTGTTCTGAAAATGCGAAAGAGTTTTTCAGTGCGTGTGCACTTTTGTTATCTATCAAATAACTTGTATATACATTTTTCTGATTTGCTAATATGTTTTGTACTCACATTTTGTCATTGTCTAATATGTTTTGTACTTGATACATGTGCACCATATTTCCTTCATGTTCTATATCTGTATATATGCTGTAATTGTACAGTTAATTAGTTAAGAAAAATTTGTTGCTCATGGCAAGTCCAAATGACTCACCATCGCTCATCGCTGCCAAATTTTTGCCCCCCCCCCCCCAGTGGAGGGTTACGAAACACGTATGTATTCAGTAGCAGCGATGGCGAGGCATGACAGAATCTCTGACCAGAGAGTTATTTATCGTTGCTAGTCTGCGCTTGACCGCGCGAGAGTGCAGTTGCATGTAGGGAGTCGGCAGTTGCGAGAAAGTTGTTCTACGTAGCTAGTCGCGAGAGCATGTAGTTCGTTCGTGCTAGTAGCGCGCGAGAGACAGTCGGAGCTGTGTGTGAGGAGTCGGCGGGCGTCGACATGGGTCTCTGGTCAAGATTTGGAACGAGGTATATTTTTTAAATAAGGTAATGAAGCAGCATTGCGCACATCTCATAATGTAATGTATCTTAACTGTAATTAATTTGTTCAAGAATCGCCCCAATAATAATTTTGTTTGAAAGAAAATTTCCCATGCATTTCCTTCAAAAAAAAATTTACTTAAGTTCAAAGAATTTTTGCAATGTATTTCCGCCAAGCTATGGCGAAAAATAAGAGCAGATACAATTTTACTGAGGTAAGAACAGGGCCTAAGATCGACATTTCGGTCTATTTGCGTTTTCATTGTCACTGAGATTTCATTATCATTGAATTGTCTTACATTTTTGTGGGGAGCTTACACATGGCTCAGATTGCTAGTTCTCATTTCATTGTCATTGTCAATAAATTAATTTATTTGCTGGGAGGTTACACTAGGTTCTATTCTCGTTAACATTTAAATACTGTGTTTCAAATTTTTGCGGGGAGGTTACACTTAGCTCTATGTCCATTGACATTTACATTATTGTGTTTCAAATTTTTGCGGGGAGGTTACAATATATATTGACGAAAAGCACACTCTGATCATTACAGCATCCCCAATCCAACCACATCTGGTGTCTAGCCCATCAAAACAATACTAAAAATTCTGAACAAGCACTCACTACCGCAACTTCTCAACTACGGCACGCTACTGCCACATCTCAACAAGCACTCTCCACTACCACATCTCAACAAGCACTGCCCACTACGACTTCTCGACAAGAACTGCCAGTGGAGGCGGCTGAATAATGCTCTTTGGCGCAATCTCTGGCGCTGTGGCTCAGTGTAGCCACCTTTCACACATAAATCACCTTGTGGATGACATCGGAAGTTCACTAACGCTTTTTGCGGATAATGCTGTGGTATATCGAGAGGTTGTAACAATGGAAAATTGTACTGAAATGGAGGAGGATCTGCAACGAATTGACGCATGGTGCAGGGAATACCAATTGAATCTCAATGTAGACAAGTGTAATGTGCTGCGAATACATAGAAAGAAAGTTCCCTTATCATTTAGCTACAATATAGCAGGTCAGCAACTGGAAGCAGTAAATTCCATAAATTATCCGGGAGTAGGCATTAGGAGTAATTTAAAATGGAATGACCACATAAAATTAATCGTCGGTAAAGCAGATGCTGGACTGAGATTCATTGGAAGAATCCTAAGCAAATACAATCCGAAAACGAAGGAAGTAGGTTACAGTACGCTTCCTCGCCATCTGCTTGAATATTGCTCAACAGTGTGGGACCCGTACCAGATAGGGTTCATAGAAGAGATAGAGAAGATCCAACGGAAAGCAGCGCGCTTTGTTACAGGATCATTTGGTAATCGCGAAAGCGTTACAGAAATGATAGATAAACTCCAGTGGAAGACTCAGCAGGAGAGACTCTCTGTAGCTCGGTACGGGCTTTTGTTGAAGTTTCGAGAACATACCTTCACCGAGGAGTCAAGCAGTATATTGCTCGCGAGGAGACCATCAGGATAAAATCAGAGAGATTAGAGCCCACACAGAGGCATACCGACAATCCTTCTCTCCACGAACAATACGAGACTGGAATAGAAGGGAGAACCGATAGACGTACTCAAGGTACCCTCCGCCACACACCGTCAGGTGGCTTGCGGAGTATGGATGTAGATGTAGATTTCCTTATCACACAACCACGTCTTCAGCATTCTCCTGTAGCACGGCGTCTCAAATGTTTCTATTATCTGATGCTCTGGTTTTCACGCAGTTGGTGGTTCACTACAATGCGATACTGCGCTTCAAATGTAAGTTCTCGTAAATTTCTTGCTCATATTGAGGACTATGTTTGATACTAGAAGACTTTTCTTGACCAGGAACGCCCTTGCGCCTGAGATCTGCTTTTTTGTGTTACTTGTGTTTCGCTCGTCATGAGTTATTTTCCTTCCAAGGTAGCAGAAGTTACAGACACATAGAAACTCCGCAAGCCTTCGTACGGTGCGTGGCGGAGGGTACCCTGTACCACTACTAGCCATTTCCTTTCCTGTTCCACGCGCAGACAGAGGGAGGAAAAAATGACTGTCTATCAATACGCCTCCGTATGGGCCCTGTTTTCTCATATCTTATATTCGTGGCCCTAACGCGCAACGTATGTTGACCACTGTAGAATCGTTTGCAGTCAGCTTCAAATGCCGGTTCTCCAAATGCCATAATTTAGTTTACTCCGTGATCACAAATTTTATCGTGAAGTTTTGCACTGTTCTCATTTTTGCTCTCGTTACTTTCGTCTTACTTCGATTTACTATAAATCCACAACCTGTACCCATTAGACTGTTCACATCATTCTAAGGATCCTTTTATTTTTCTTCACCATTGCTGAAGGTAGCAATGTCATGAATGAATATTATGACTGCTATCCTTTCACCCCGAATTTTAATCCTAGCCTTGGACCTTTCTTCTATTCCCGTCTTCGTCTATGTACACTGGTGAGAACACGTTATGACCACCTGCTTAATAGCTTGTTTGTCTATCTTTGGAATTAAAGACATCACTGATTCTGGGTACCAGTTATCCGATAGTTTGTTGGTTGGTTTGTGGAAGTAAGTGGCGTTAGACGTCTACACACAAGTCATGTAACTCGCGTAAATAGCGAGTCACTGATTTGCGTACGCGGTGATGGCGCCCGATGGCGACCAGGATGGGTTCCATAGGATTAACATCGGGCGAATGTCGTCGCCAAGACATCAACGTAAATTCACTATAACGCTCCTTAAATCACTGTAGTATCGTTCTGGCAACGGGAATTCCACTGTTAAATGCAGAGGAGAGAGCAGATAGGTGGAAAGAATACATTGAAAGCCTATATGAGTGTGAAGATTTGTCTGATGTGATAGAAGAAGTAACAGGAGTCGATTTAGAAGAGATAGGGGATCCAGTATTAGAATCGGAATTTAAAAGAGCTTTGGAGGACTTACGGTCAAATAAGGCAGAAGGGATAGATAACATTCCATCAGAATTTCTAAAATCATTGGGGGAAGTGGCAACAAACGACTATTCGCCTTGGTGTGTAGAATATATGAGTCTGGCAACATACCATCTGACATTCGGAAAAGCATCATCCACACAATTCCGAAGACGGCAAGAGCAGACAAGTGCAAGAATTATCGCACAATCAGCTTAACAGCTCATGCATCGTAGCTGCTTACGAGAATAATATACAGAAGAATCGAAAAGAAAATTGAGAATGCACTAGGTGACGACCAGTTTGGCTTTAGGAAAAGTAAAGGGACGAGAGAGGCAATTCTGACGTTACGGCTAACAACGGAAGCAAGGCTAAAGAAAAATCAAGACACTTTCATAGGATTTGTCGACCTGGAAAAAGCGTTCGACAATATAAAATGGTGCAAGCTGTTCGAGATTCTGAAAAAAAGTAGGAGCAAGCTATAGGGAGAGACGGGTCATATACAATATGTACAACAACGAAGAGGGAATAATAAGAGTGGACGATCAAAAACGAAGTGCTCGTATTAAGAAGGGTGTAAGACAAGGCTGTAGCCTTTCGCCCCTACTCTTCAATCTGTACATCGAGGAAGCAATGATGGAAATAAAAGAAAGGTTCAGGAGTGGAATTAAACTACAAGGTGAAAGGATATCAATGATACGATTCGCTGATGACATTGCTATCCTGAGTGAAAGTGAAGAAGAATTAAATGATCTGCTGTACGGAATGAACAGTCTAATGAGTACACAGTATGGTTTGAGAGTAAATCGGTGAAAGACCGAAGGTAATGAGAAGTAGCAGAAATGAGAACAGCCCGCATCTCGTGGTCGTGCGGTAGCGTTCTCGCTTCCCACGCCCGGGTTCCCGGGTTCGATTCCCGGCGGGGTCAGCGATTTTCTCTGCCTCGTGATGGCTGGGTGTTGTGTGATGTCCTTAGGTTAGTTAGGTTTAAGTAGTTCTAAGTTCTAGGGGACTGATGCCCATAGATGTTAAGTCCCATAGTGCTCAGAGCCATTTGAACCAAATGAGAACAGCGAGAAACTAAACATCAGGATTGATGGTCACGAAGTCAATGAAGTTAAGGAATTCTGCTACCTAGGCAGTAAAATAACCAATGACGGACGGAGCAAGGAGGACATCAAAAGCAGACTCGCTATGGCAAAAAAGGCATTTCTGGCCAAGAGAAGTCTACTAATATCAAATACCGGCCTTAATTTGAGGAAGAAATTTCTGAGGATGTACGTCTGGAGTACAGCATTGTATGGTAGTGAAACATGGACTGTGGGAAAACCGGAACAGAAGAGAATCGAAGCATTTGAGATGTGGTGCTACAGACGAATGTTGAAAATTAGGTGGACTGATAAGGTAAGGAATGAGGAGGTTCTACGGGGAATCGGAGAGGAAAGGAATATGTGGAAAACACTGATAAGGAGAAGGGACAGTATGATAGGACATCTGCTAAGACATGAGGAAATGACTTCCATGGTACTAGAGGGAGCTGTAGAGGGCAAAAACTGTAGAGGAAGACAGAGATTGGAATAGGTCAAGCAAATAATTGAGGACGTAGGTTGCAAGTGCTACTCTGAGATGAAAAGGTTAGCACAGGATAGGAATTCGTGGCGGGCCGCATCAAACCAGTCAGTAGACTGATGACCAAAAAAAAAAAAAAAAAAAAAAAAAATCTTTGTGGCTCCCAGACCCGAGACACGGACAATTATACTGCTGCAAGATCACATCACCGTCGGGGAAGACATCAAGTACGAAGGGATTAATGTGGTTCACAGCTGTCAGCGTATCTTCGATTACTACCACAGGTCCCATACACGAGCAGTAGAATGTTTTCCATAGCATAATAGTGCTCCCACCAGCCTGCGTCCGTGGCGAGCTGCACATTTCCATCCGTCGTTCACCCCGATGACGACATTTGTGGAGATGACCACAAAAAAGTGATTCACCCGAAGCGCCGACGCGTTTCCATTGATCGACGGCCGAATCCCGATAATCCAGTGTCAACAGCAAAAGTAATTGACGATGTCGTCGGGTCAACATGTGAACACGTAGAGGTGGTCGGCCACGGAGCTCCAGGTTCTACAATGTACGATGAACGGAGTGCTCCGAAACACTTGTGCGAGCTCCAGCATTCTGCTCTTTCTGTGGAGATGCCACCGATCGCCATCTATTCTACTTTACTGAGGAAGGAAGCCTGCGAACCCCATGTTCCGTGAAGAGCCATCGACGTCATGGGCTGTTCTTGAGTTAAACCGAGAAGAACGCTTCTCACTATTTTTTATCGTCATCAGCGGATATTTAAACAATCAATCACAGAAAATTGTTAAAATTTTAACGACATGTTCTCTAGGCTTTTATCTATAAGTGGCATCTCACTGTTTCCAATAATTATCGAGAAACACCCCAAAAACTTCGCTTTTGGGTACCAAAACATAGCCACGGGGACCGACACGGCTATGCATAGGAAATGGCTGAAATTTTTATTATACATTCTTAAGGTACCGATACCGAACAGCTTTAAAAATCTTGAGGATGCTTTTCACCTGTGCGCGTAAAATAAGCACGTAAAATCCGGTGTGAGACGAAATCTAAACAATGAATAATTTCTCAAATTTCATGATATACTATCTAGGCATTTATCTAGAAGTGGCATCTTCCCATTTTCAGAAATCATTATCCACTATCGGGAAATCCTCCGAAAACGTAATTTTTGAGTACCAAAACCGTGCCACGGATTTCAAGCCGGCTATTCGCAGTAAATGGCTGTAATTTTTTCAATATATTGTTATGATGCTGGTCTCGAACAAACATAAAAATTTTCTTGATATCTTTATCCGTTTGCGATATACAGTGGTTCAAATTTACCCTATCCGTACACGTAAAATTCGCACGTAAAGATAAGGTGTAATAAAAAAAACGTTGTTCATACTGTGACGTAGCACAGAGAAATACGATTTACAGTGAATCCGTTACCCTCAAAAGTGTTGCGGGAACCCCCGTTGTAGTACTGAAGCACATCAAAAAATTTTTGGCCCTTTCAATTAGTTTCGCGTTATTTAAACTTCACGTAAGTAAACTATCAAAATTTTACTGACCCATAAAGTTACTAGGAGTGAAAAGAACGAAACCAGCGCAAAAATGTTCCATCGGAGCGAGAGAAACGAATATGTCACTGTTTACAAGTCTCTCACTGAAAAGTGAAGGAGACAATACTAGTGGGAGTGGAATAAAGAGAAGAAGAAATTGGAAGCAGGCGAGAGCCAGTGATGATAACAGAAAGGTTCTGTGACAATGACAACAAGGAAGAGAGAGATAGTGATAGTGAAAAGAGACAACAGCGGTGGCAAGGAGTGAATGAGATAGTAACAGCAAGAGAGAGCAGCAGGGTGACCACGACAGGGAGAGGAGATAGTAGTAGTAGGTAGTAGGACAGAACGAAGGGGATTCTGGCTGTGAGGTAGGAGGCAGAGAGACACAAAATTATACTGCCGATGAGTTGGGATAAACGAGTGAGTGCAGATGGGCAAGTGGGAGTAGATAGGAATGAGCGACGCACAGTGCTGTATTTCTGCTTTTCTCTGCAGAAATTTGTACTTTCTTCTTTCGTCAATCGACTGAAGTATTTCATCCACAAGCAAAGGTTCCTTCACAGTTAACTTCATCATGCCTATCATTGTCTTTCAAACATCTGTGATTCCTCTTTTCAGATTTATCCACTTTTCTACAAGCGAATTGTTTATTATGTTATTCCTTACAGCAGTATCCACATGTTGAGTGGAGTTTAAACGTCTCATCCTTCTACAGTACTTCAATATCACACTTCCTTCCACAGCGATTTTTTTGAACGGTTCTTTCAAACATCAGTCTACTCTTCACGATTATTAAAATGTGACCTGACTGTATCTCCTCCTGGGAGCGCCTTATAATCCAATATCTTATCTCTTTCTGCCTATAATGTAATCCAGCTTGTATCTTACCGCGTCTTCAGGTGTTTTCCGCGTATACTTGCTCCGCTTCTGATTCTTGAACAGAGGACTTGCTATTTCCAGCAGAAATTTAATGCGCAGCTCAACTATTCTTTCTCCTCTTTCATTCCTGCTATCAAGCCCATACCCTTCCACAGCCCTCTCTTCTACTTCTTTCCCTTCAATGGAGTTCCCACCCCAGAAGACTATTATATTTTCATCTTCCCCTACACAATGAAGTACTCATTGAATACCCTCATATACTTTCTCTTCTTCTTCATCCTCACTTCTGTTTGCGACGTCGGAATGTATACCTGAACTGTTGTTGTCGTTGTTGGTTTGGTGTCGATTTTGATGAGATTACCGTGTCACAGAATTCACAGTAAACCACTTTCTGACCGACCTTCCTATTCATAACGAAACCTACAACCGTTATACTATTTTTTGCTGCTGTCTTTCCGTTTCACTTCAATGACACCCACTATGTCGAGATTGACCATTAGCATTTCCATTTTCAGATTTTGTAGACATCCACTACGTTCAGTTTGGTGACATTCCACGCCTTACTCGTAAAATATTACTGTTTCATTCAGTATTGCATCATTTTCTCATCGCTACCTCCCCCATAGATATTCCCCACCCCTCCACCCCATCCTGGAGAGCCGAATGGGGGACTAATCCGGAATCTTTTGCCAATGGAGAGGTAATCATGACACTTTCTACAATTACAGGTCACCTGTCTTGTGGCTACTCATTAGGTGCCTTTAATGCAGTGATTTCCATGCCCTTTTTCATCTTCACACCGTTGATCAATGGAGATCCACGCGCCTTTTTGGAGAAGTATCTTATCCCAATGTCATCAAAGTGCCCTGAACTTCTGTCCGCTCCTGCGCCGTCTTTGACAAGGTCGTTGGCTGAACGGGGAGTACCTGTTAAGCTGGATGTCTTCAGCCGTCACTGTTGATACTTTTATTCAAAATTTGAGCAGTGACTAGATTCATACCGTGCACCCGCGACGTTTTGATTACAGCCAGAGACACTTCCCATGATCACAAGTACACTCTTTCAGCCATTGTCAAAAAGGCGCACCCGTTGTCCTAGATAGGGCACTCTGAATTACTATTTGACCTTTATATCGAGCAACTTCCTCAACGTACGGTATTAAATTGTGCGTTCAACGTAATGCGACCTAGGGGAACACACACATTTAATTATACCAAGAACAGTTTGTTCTTAAATGTTCAGATGTGTGTGAATTCCTAAGGGACCAAACTGCTGAGGTCATCGGTCCCTCACGGAGCGAGGTGGCGCAGTGGTTAGCACACTGGACTCGTATTCGGGAGGACGACGGTTCAATCCTGCGTCCGGCCATCCTGATTTAGGTTTCCCGTGATTTCCCTAAATCGCTCCAGGCAAATGCCGGGATTGTTCCTTCGAAAGGGCACGGCCGACTTCCTTCCCCGTCCTTCCCTAATCCGATGAGTGAGACCGATGACCTCGCTGTTTGGTCTCTTCCCCCAAACAACCCAACCCTCATCGGTCCCTACACTTACACACTACTGAAACCAACTTAAACTTACACTAAGAACAACACTCACACCCATGCCCGAGGGAAGACTCTAACCTCCGGCAGGAGGGGCCGCGCAATCCGTGACATGGCGCCTCAAACCATGCGGCCACATGTTCTTAGCTGTAATAACAAGTGACAGCATAGAGGATTTTAATTTAACGCATTATTTTTTGAATGTTCTGGCGGACATTTCCTGTGGCTTCAAACAAAAAAAAAATCAAGCCATTTTGCTGTCAGACTCCTAATTTACATAGACAAAATAATCTTGGAAGTGCACCCCGTGCGTCTAAAATCAAGGTTCCAAATCAGAATTATTTCAATAAATACCGGTGAAATTCGCTTCAGCTCTCTTAAATATTAAAGCTGGCTCAAGACCCTACGAACTTTTAAAGCGGTAGCACACAACTGCTATGAAAGTCCACGATTGCTCCCATGGGAAAATAAACGTCTTCTTAATACTGACATAATTCTTCAAACTCTGAGCCCCACTCCAAAGTAAAAACTTGGAATTTGAAAACGTTGTTCATCGTAAACATTAGGAGTTCTGTGGTCGTTTTCCCCAGACAGTAAATTCTAATCAGACATTCGCAATGAGTCACTAAAACTCGAGAAAGGTTCATCGTTCTACACCCATCGAGATCCTACTCTCTACCTACTCTCTAACAGGCCTTCTCTCTTAAATATTAAAACTGGCTCAAGACCCTACGAACTTTTAAAGCGGTAGCACACAACTGCTATGAAAGTCCACGATTGCTCCCATGCGAAAATAAACGTCTCCTTAATACTGACATAATTCTTCAAACTCTGAGGACCACTCCACAGTAAAAACTTGGAATTTGAAAACGTTGTTCATCGTAAACATTAGGAGTTCTGTGGTCGTTTTTCCCAGACAGTAAATTCTAATCAGACATTCGCAATGAGTCACTAAAACTCGAGAAAGGTTCATCGTTCTACACCCATCGAGATCCTACTCTCTACCTACTCTCTAACAGGCCTTATAGATGCACATCTCACTTCCGGGTAATGGCACCTGAGTAACCATAAAATATTATGAAATACTTAAATGCTATAGTTTTTTTTTACCTAATATGCTCACCAATATCTCAAAATGCGCGCTCGTCTTTACCCTTTATATCGAATATTTAACCTGTCTCTACAACTAATACTACTGGAGAGGTAGAAAAGCATACGAATCGTCATACTCAAAAAACACAAAAGAAAATTTATAATTTTAACTTCTAGTTTGTTTGTGAAGTACACATTTCTATAGAATTTTTCATCTTGTCACAGTGCGATATATCATGCATTAAACAAATAGAATAGTATGTTCGTTTAAATGCTTCTTGTCCCATCCGGCGTAATTCTCAGAAATACTCCTGACTTAAACGTAATCCAAAAATGAAACTAATATTTGTATAGAAAATGCAACTCCGGAGTGCAGGATCGATGTCCCAAAAACATTATTGTATACTTATCAAGTAACTGATCCCACCAGACTAAATTAGAATGCGTCACAGACAGCTTTCATGACCTTTTTTTAAGACGAGTAAATAATTAACTAATTATTTTATCTTTAATATGAATGGCTGGGTTATACGCAATTATTTACTCTGACACAATTATGTTCATTTAAACATCATTTATTCACAAGCAAATGATACATCCACGGTAACTTTAGTGTGGGGTTGTTTGCTTGAGCGATAGAGACAGAGTGAGCTTATTAGGATACCAATACAACTTCACTTTTTCTTGATTTAGCATAGAACAGACACATTACAACAGGTGTGTGCAAAACTACGTTTTCATAGAAAGTTTGTCTATTTTGCATTAATTACTCTCCTGATTTTTAAACAATAATTCAGTATTATGTATGGAAAGCTGAGGATCGAAAGCTTTTTTGTCTTATTCTAGTGCATGCAGTTGCGGCTGATTGACTGTTATATGTAAATAATGAAATATTTAAAATAATTTGCGGCTTTCTCCTACTGCCTGTTAAATAAATACATGTATGACATATCGTCACATAGTAAGACAGCATTTACATTTCGCATATGCCATTTAAAGATTCTATGCCTAGTGTTGCGCAATTTCTTGTATACCTGCTACTATTATTTGAATTGTTATTATGCTTATTCATTTTTAACCTACCGTAATCGTGAAAGAGTTAAATATACCGAAGAGATCTCATTGTCAGCAATTTTAGCATTCAATTTTCTTTCTGATGTATTTGTATTCTGTGTAGATCTGTCAGTTTTCTAAGATTCCTTTCATTCATATTCGTAATATTTGGCCATTTTCGCCCGTTCAGCTAAGTCGGCCATCACTCTTGTGCTCCACACAGTTACACGGGCTTTTCTGTACTGAACCGTACCATTTGCCTTCCCTCCTTGTGGCTGCTAGTTGCTGGATACCTATACGGCACCAGTGAGAGCTCAGTCTTCGACTACCTGCGCCACTTGTATCTCCAGACACACACTCTAATCTGCGCTCAGTACGCACCTAAAACAACTTCTCACCACTTACTCCCACCCTTGCCGGCTTCCGCCTTTACATGACATCCTTGCCAGCATTAAACATTATTCAGGCGCCAAATATTACGGACGTATCATGCAAGATGGCAAATGTATACATCTACCTCAATAATTATTTTATTAAAACAGTGAAGGATAAATTAAGCCCTGTTATATAAACATAAGCTCCACTAGTCTGACCTGCTTGTGGTCCACACATCATTTGCGTACAGTCAGATATCTTCAGAAAATACTTCCTAAAACTTAAAATTGTGTTAAATGAACACACCACCATTTGACTGTACTATTGTCAATTTAATTACGACCTAGGTTTAGGCCTTTTGCGCCATTTTCAAGTAATTGAGCTTATGTCATTGCCATAATTGCAGGACATCAAGCTAAAAATGGGCATTTCCTACTTGATGTCCTGTAATATATGTTAATGACAGAAGCTCCATTACTTGAAAATGGAATAAAAAGCTCAAACCTAGGTAGTAATTAAATAAACACCAATACAGTCAAATGGTGGTGCGTTCATTTAAAACTTATTGCATGACTGTTGCTCAGCAACACCAAGAGCTGTTTAAATTGGTATTAGATGGTACCAAATGCCTTTTTTACATAAATCTCTCCAAGTTCTTGCAGCTTCTACCAATAGCTGTGTCTCATCTACGTTCCTACATTAGTAAATAATTTTCTTTAATTGTGCTAGTTGAAACCGAAAAGCTTTTCTCCTACTGTATTAATAAGTGTATCTGCAATCGTGACCACAAAGCGATTGTCCATCGCTACTCTATCAGACTCTTTCTAAATTTTATTTTTGAATTCAGAATAATTTTGTGAGAGGCTAAATTGTACTGACTTTGCTACTTTGTATGTTTTGATGGTAGATATCTTCGCATTATGTATATGGTTTCTGTTTATAATCTATGTTGTTCTGGTATGGGTACACTTTTATGTAGGCTGGCTGTATCGAACGACAAAAACCTTCCTTCGTCATGGGGTTTTGTGTCCTTTATAATGTGGAAAAATGTCCCAGATTTATCATGAGTATTTTATTACACGCGTAAAATTAGATTATCAGCATATTCAGTTTCTTACTAAGAAAGTAGGTTGGGCTAAAAATGTAATTAATTATTGAATGGATTGGAATTGATTTTTGTCGGATTAGGGTTGTAGGGGTAGAGATGGTGTTCACTGGTACAGAACTATGGATGATTTGTTTTCCTGGTCTGTGAAGATGGTATTACATTTTTTATTGATTTTTTAGCTTTGCATTAAATCTATGTTATCTTTACATAACTTCAACTTAATTTCAAACTTCATAATAATACTATTGGGACAAAGCTGGTTCTAGTGCATTTTTGTTTGTGCAGGTTGCATGTTGCATACATGCAGGGGGAATCACAAATTCAGGGACAAATTATATCGCTCCCCTTAACCTACTAATTAATACTAAATTGTGGCGCTACAGACTTCAAAATGGTGGTCTAATAGTGAACTGCAAATTAATTTTGTGGCCAGGTGAGATACGTATCTAATGAAAGAAAAAGTTACTGTAAGTTCTATTGTTTATTGTAAATCTCACACTATAGAGTGCAGTAGTTTCACTGAAGTATAATATAAACATCTTACTCACTGGCAAATTATAATACACGCCAAATCCGATTGCAGATCTTTCCGTTTTTTATCAGCATTATTGTGTTGTATGACAGTGCTGATGTCAGTCCATGTGTTAGACACGGTTCCTATGAATCCCGAAATGCTACCTAATTCAAACATTATATTATGCTCCAGTGAGAGCTGCAAAGTGAAACGATAACTTCTCACTCCGAATTCTGCAAGCAGAATTTGAAATGTTTCTCTTACTAGCACTTACTAGCTATAGACAGTATCCTTTCTTAGTTCCTCCTGTCTTCCCTCTTAACATTCGCCCCTCCTTCAAGAGCCAAACCTAGCGTCTCACAAGAAGCTATCCAACAATAAGTGTCAATTCTCCTGGAGCATCTTCAAACTTCTCAATAGTTTTCCGTAGCTTCTGTGACAAACCTTTCCGAGCAATTAAATTTCCCCTTATTCGAGCCCAAAGTTGTATAGATATTGAAAGGAATTTCTTTCGGCTCTGTCCTGCCGATGCCTCAAAGGACAGCGTTTTGTGTTACAGCATGACGTTTCCTGTGACCCTCCTACGATTCCTATCTGCTTTATATATATGAGGGGCCAGTTACAAGTACTTTTTGGATGGGAAAGCTGCAGTATCACGCGTATAGAATCCTCACTCGTCGCCTGCTGAAAGCGTAGAGCGTTAAATACCTGCAGCCTTCAGAGAGCCTGCGTAGTGTCTAACAGCAAATTTCTCTCCTATCCGAGGACTGACTCCATCTTCTCTGCATTTTCCACCCAAATCTCACTGTTGCCCATCTTCCAGGACCTTTACTGTACTCTACAACGCCCTCACGCCGGAAAAATCCTTTAGAAATGTGGGAGCAGTCGTCATCTCGTGCAGTATTCCAACCAATCCCTGTGGCCGTCTTGACTGCCTTGGTGTTATTTGGTGGTCACATTGTGTCGCCTCGCGGTGGGCGTCTCCTCATCCCGTCCAGTACACACAACAGTCATCGGTAAACACTGTTCTACCTGGCATCGATGTCACCTTTTACAACCTACGTTAAATTAATGGTGCCCTTAAGCACTTTTAATTTGCTGTCCGTCTGTGAAATTGCCAGCCCATCCAAACACAAGTCTCAAGAAACAGACTGTCTATATGTCGCTGTGTCAGCTCCAGTTTCTCATGTCTTATCTTCGTGGTCCTTGCACGAAATGTATTCTGGCGGCAGTAGAAATCTTCTGCAGTTGGCTTGAAATGTCAGTTCTCTAAACGTTGTCAATAGCAATATTTGTGAAGAACATCGCCTCCCCTCCAGGGATTCCCGTGTAAGTTCTCGAAGCACTCAGCCATTAATCTGTCGGGAGCCACTGGGAATGCTTCCACAGGGCTGTGTTCTGAGGGAAACCAGGTCTGCAAGCTTATACACGTTTGGCAGTGGCGGTCTTGGTTACTGTTCACATGTGTCCAGTGGCGGCGGTGAGGACGGCGTCACGGGGTCGGAGAAGAGAGTGAAACATTTTACCGCCTCCATTTTACTGCTGAGACCTGTCGGTCTCAGCAAGATTAGTTCGGTATCATTATCACCAGAATTTTAAGTGACTTGCATCCATCAGCTTGACAAGGCACCCGCAGAAATAACGTAATTAACATTGGATTTCTTCAGCTATTTGATAACGGTTGCCACCTATGTTGTTACTGAAGGATGTGGCTAAATAGCCCATGATAACTCCCAGGCTGTAAGGCCTCTAGTGAGTGTAATCCAACCACAGGAAAGAAATTGCACATCATGCAATGGAACTCTCATGATCAGTTTAATTAATTACTCAATCAATCACTCTGGGCATGTGGAAGCGAGGGGGAGAGTACCAGGGACATTATTCGCGAGTTGGAGCGGCTATCGGAGGTTTCTTCGTTGCGACGAAATCTTTAACATCCACATGCATCGGGAGAGACGAGCATCGTACAGCTATATTACCTAATTTATGCGGTGATAAATAGTATTAACCTGATGTATACAACTCATCATTGGTGCTACCTCAAGAGTCTTTGTAGGTGGCAGGGCATTTAGATACTTTACCCTTTTAGCGATGAATTTTATCTGAAGGAAGGAAAATTTTTATTTATGTGGTAATGCTCTTAGATGATTTTTTAATTATTTTAGGCGCAAGATTTATAGAAACATATGTACCCGTTTCCAAAATATACTTTGTACGCTTGGCCTCATTTTATGGACTGAAGTAACTAATTACAAAATGTTCTCTATTTTCATAAGTAGTAAAATAGTCATTCAATAATTACCATGCAATATGACAATAACAATATTGAATTATACAGTGGAATATAGCAAACCAACCACATCCGTGTATTCTGGTGGTCACGGGTGCCCAAGGGTTGGCAGCACTTGCTCATGATGAAAGGGTTGAACATTCACAAGTATTTACCTAAGGTGTCCATTTGGAAAAAATACTTCTGTTGCAGCTACGAGACAGTAAAATTTAATGTACACAGTTGTGGTCAGAGGATTTGAAAGGGTTAAGAGAGTTCGGATGTGAGGAGGTATCCTGTGGTAGAGGTAGAAGACGCTTTTAGTACGCCATCATAAGGCAACAATGAGTTTAATAATCTTGTTGTGGCATTTGCTGTGTTATTCAGTGGTTTGGTATTTAACTAATTTGTAAATGGAAATGATAACCTTATTTTATTACATTGAGTAATTACTAAATAATTTTTCTCCCGGCTAAAGATTTGATCAAGTTGCTAAAGTACTCCAAGTTAATGTCGTGTTAAAGTGTTGACTGTAAGTTGTGTAAGTGTCACTAAATAACAGTTAATACAACAGATTCCTTACAACTATTGATTAAGATGGAAGCAGTTATCTTCAGCAAAATGATCGTTAAAACCACCGAATATCAGCCGCGCACAATACTGACGTATGTTACCTGAAACAATATTCTTCGCAACTCGCGCGTAATTAATTTCGGCTCCATACATCAGCTAGAAAAATTTCTTATAAGGATCGTGCTATGAGCACTGCTTTTAAAAAACCAATCTGATTGGAATTATTTTCATGAAAATGAGTTCGGGACCACCGGTGCACATTTATTTTTACACATTTGTACTACGTTCGGCATTTATGTCTGCAGAGTTGCGTAATTTGAATTTGCCGCTGAGGTAATTGTTAAGATGGCGGCAGACAATTGATAGAGACTTTCTATTGTTAGACCAAATAAGTAAATATTTGCAATGATTACTACACATTATATTCGTATTGTGCTCTATTTAGACTTCATCAAGCAAACATTTGATTTTTTTCTAAGGAAAACACAGACAAAAACGCGATACAAATCGCTATCATCCATGGCTGCGCTGCTTGCAGCGGAAAGAAATAATTAACACAGATAATGCTTACTGAGAGAGGAATTAAAGTTACAAATAATTGTTCACTGATATTTATAATAATAATGAACTCTATTTTCAAGTAATAATTAACAAATAATTACAATTTCTTAACAGACCTCAGTTCGATATGCGTCCGCAACCGACAAAAGCCAACCAACAAAAGGTAAAAACAAAGGAAGACAAACGCAGATGATAAAAGGAATTTACAATTATCATTGTCTTTGTAAGATACACATCGATATGTCCAATTACATCATAGAATATTATATAAATAATTAATATTTGTCGTTATCACTATTTTTTTCATATTTCGAATGGATAATGTTTATAACTGTTACAGGCATAATTTCCTCTCGTCGCACTGTAGCTAAAATTTATCTCGTGGATGTTACATTGTCCTGTGATGCAGAACGTAACAGATGTTAAGCTGATGAGAACAGATTTATTTTTACGTGATGAGATAATACATAGTGGAAATATAACCTATGCCATATTTCTGCTGGAGATTTTCCCAACAGGTAAGAATACTTTACCGATGTCAAGACGCGTGTATCTTCCAGTTTCTTCTGTCTCCGAAAATTACTCGTATAAAAGGGAGGAATGTACACTTCATACGAGAAATTCGAGGTGCATCGTCAACAACAACAACCCCCACCCCTCACGGTTCGGATTGGGTAAAGTAGATTTTTAAAAAAGGGGGGGGGGGGGGGAAACTACAGTTGTAACTATATTTCCAAGTCGCACCTGCCTGTCTTGCAGAGCGCAGCAGCTAGTGGTAGGGGTGGGCAAGAGGCTACGACCAACTGGAAGCCACGGCCTAGCCTCACGTGCCCGGAGCCACTGGGACAAGCTGCGGTTGCCTCTGGATGGCCTATCAGCGAACTAGCCAGTATGCTAATTGAGGAGCAGAGTGTGTTGCATTACAAGATTCAATATGACGAGTGTTTGCGCTGGACGATTATTCTTCTCATTTAAATTGATTGGTTGATGTTCGGGAGTCACAGCGACAGTCTCTCTGGCCTCTAAGTGATTAATACGGCCAGTTGTGGCTACCTGGAGATGTGCACACACCTGCCAATACACGTGCAGGTCTCTAGTCCTCTCGCAGTTGGTGAGACCACTGCTCCCCATCTATCGGCTGATGATACGTGCCTCACAGTCGCTAGTGTGTGAGATTGGAAGGTTTTGTAAGATGGAAATGTTTTGGTGGAGGAGGGTGCTTGTGTTCTCAAACATCGAATCATAGGAGACCTCAGATATTTTTAGCACTATGATCTATTTGTAGCGGAAATTTATTTACTTGATTTACAAAATGTTTTTTTTATGATTCTCAAACGCTAAAAATCTGTTTTTCTGTAAAGAAGAATCATCCCAATGTTGTGGTGATGTTTTAAGTTATCTATTTGACTCTTGTAAATTATTAAACAATTAATTTGCTAAGGTACGCAAACAGACTATTTCCTGCCAACCCTGTAATCATGTACAATCCACTGGCGCATCCATAATTTTCCTATGAATTTCATTTCGAGTTACTCAAAAATTTAATCACGATTTAAACAATTAACAAAATTTGCGAGAGAGAAGGAACTTCAAGATAATGATTCCTAAAACGTTGAGGGACCAAAAATGGATGCAGAATTTGGTTGCTGTAATTTTGAGACAAGTTAAAAATTTAGCCAAAATGGTAGCAACCTTTAAGAATTACTAAAACTTTAAGAGTTCGTGGATCTTCCTCCTGGAGACGTAGGGATACAGTGTGAACTGCCTTTCTGTCCCGTATCTGAGATAAAGTGGGAAACCTCTGTCGAGAAAAATACGTCATCCCCTTTGTCTGAGCGAAGAGGGTTCGCCCCTACTCCTGCCCCTACTGATAGCAACGGCTCTACTTTTAGAAGTAGGAAGCGTAGAGGAATAGGGCTCCAACATATCCACGTCCGGCGTGGGAATTGGGGAAGCAAACGAGACTCTTCCATTCTTTTGCAGGGTTTTCTCAAGAGATAGGATTATAGCTGAACAGGAGGAGAAAATGAGAGCTCTTCAGGCTGATTGGGACAGAGCAAGGGAGGAACTCAAGAGGTTAAGTGGGGAGGAGGGTAAACAGCGGTGGGAAGTGGTAGCTGGGAACAGGGGCCACAGAAAGAGGACAGTGCCTGACAGTTTCCCAATTGGCACAACCAATAGATTTGCTTTGCTACCACAGATAAGTAAGGAAGAGGCTCCAGTAGAAGTAGATGTGGTTAAAATGCAACAGAATCTCACTAGGAAACCAACTGTTTCAAAAAAAGTAGAAAGTAAGAGGAAAGTTCTGTTGCTAGGTAGCAGCCATGGAAGAGGTGTGGGCTAGATTTTGCAGGAAAAATTAGGTGACAGTTACCAGGTCACAAACTTTTTCAAGCCAAGTGCAAGCCTTAGCCAGGTGGTAGAGAATATAGGTTCCTTGTGCAAGGGTTTCACAAAGCAGGAGTAGGGAAACAGTATTGACAGGGATCAGGGCTACAGTATTGAGTGTGACCTGGTGAAAATAGCCTCGGCAACGACCCATTACAGTGTTGGGCTGGTGCCTGCTTTCGTGTGGCATGATCAGCCCGAGTTGAATCGCTCTGTCAGGCGGGTAAATATGGAGTTCAGTTGCGTAGGGCGGCTGTTGAGGCTATTGATAGGGGGACTTCACAAGGCATGGCCTACACCTCAATATGAAAGGGAAGGGTAAACTGGCAGGGTGCATGGGGTCTTAATTATATACAATGCAAATAATTTTAAATTTAGTAGCTGTCTGTTCGGTTACGCTGTCTTCTAACCGGTTGGCCCTGACTAGTATTAGTACGCAGTCTGACTGCATAGAATAACAACAAAGAATGAAAGGAAATTTCCGTTACCACAATTAATTAATTAAGTCCCCAGCAACTATAAAAGCTACGAAACAAAAACTACGAACAACAAAGCACAAGTGTAACTGTTCTGTGTGTGGAAGTGTGATTCAACGTACACATCTGGCACTGTTCTTCCTCAATTAAGACAAGATATTTTAAATACCATTTACACTGAATTAATTAAATAAAACTGAAATACTATAATTGCACGTAGAAACCCGAATTATAGTCTAATACATGAACACAAGCCAGATGCTTTGTTGACTGAACCTGTGACCAAGAGGCATTGTTAGTTAGAAAATTTTAAAAATATAAAAAAATGTTTTTTACCTTCATATATATTGACTAAAAATACACTCTGATCATTACAACATCTCCATTCGAACAACATATGCTGTCTAGCCCATCAAAACAACTGCACACGACATGGCCTCAAATAGTACAGCTATGAACATCCTCTCAGCAAAGCACTAACCACCACAACTTCTGAACAAGCACTGCCAGTGGAGGCGGCGGAATAAAACTCTTTGGCGCAATCTCTGGCGCTGTGACTCAGTGTAGCCACCTTTCAAGGGTTGTTAGCGAAATCCGTAAGCGGGAGACTAGTACTCATGGATGTCCCTCTTTTTTAGACTAATATCAGTGTCCAATGAGAAGTTCAGGCAGGCAGGTGCTAAAGAGGTCCAAAAGTCACAAAATTCTCACAACAGTAAAGTAAATAATAATGTTATCATATTTAACCAAAATATTGGTGGATTAAAGAAAAAAGTAGATTCTCACAAAAGTAAAGTAAAAAATTTGTTACAATTTTCACCAAAATATCCCAGGATTGAAGAATAAAGTAGATGAGCTCCTGGTTTGTTTAGATGACATTGAATCTTATAATGTTATAGATATACTATGCCTCTCTCAGCATCACATTGTGTCTGATATGGAAAAGGTAAATATCAGTGGTTATACACTAGCTGCACATATGAGTAGAGAGAATAAGGTGAAAGGAGGAGTTGCCATATATGTCAAAAGTTATCACTGTGTAGAAAGCTCAGATACAAAAAAGTTTTGTCTAGAGCAAAATATAGAAGCATGTGCCTGTCGACTTAAACTGAAGGAGGGCTCTTTGATAATTGTAACAGTATATAGGTCCCATTCAGGAAACATTCATTTATTCCTGGAAAACTTGGATGCCTTGTTGTGCTATCTGTCAGATAGGGGAAAGCAAATTATTATTTGTGAGGACTTCAAAAATGGCTCTGAGCACTATGGGACTCAACTGCTGAGGTCATTAGTCCCCTAGAACTTAGTACGAGTTAAACCTAACGATCCTAAGGATATCACAAACATCCATGCCCGAGGCAGGATTCGAACCTGCGACCATAGCGGTCTTGCGGTTCCAGACTGCAGCGCCTTTAACCGCACGGCCACTTCGGCCGGCTGTGAGGACTTCAATGTTGGTTCACTGTAAGAGTGTAATAGGAAGAATGACCTGGAAGTATTGTATGGTTCTTTCAATTTGACATATGTCATTAATTTTCCTACTCGGGTAGTAAAGGACAGCAGCACATTGATAGATAACACTTTTGTAGACCAAGATAGGTTTAAAAACATAAATTCTTGTCCTGTTGAGAATGGACTTTCTGATCATGATGCTCAGCTAGTTACAGTATATGACATAGCTCCATTCACTAATTCAAAAGTACCCTCCACAGTTGTGCGTTCAATTACTGACTCAACAATTAGAAATATCAGAGAAAATCTTCAGCAGTTTGGCTGGGATGAGGTGTACAATGAACCCTACGCTAATTTAAAATATAACTTATTTCATGATACACTTGTAAGAGAATTTGAAAACTGTTTCCCCAGGAAAGTAGTTAAATCTAATCTTAAGAAACCATGCAAAAAACCTTGGCTTACTAAATGAATAAAAAATCTTGTGACAACAAAAGGGAACTGTATCTAACAACAAGAAAGAAATAGACCCAGAAACAGCCAAATATTATAAAACTACTGTGCTACATTAACAAAGGCTACTAAAAAGTCCAGAGGCATGTGCATCATGTCTGAGATTAATACCTCTGATAACAAAACCAAAACAATTTGGAATGTTATTCCAAGGGAGACAGGGCAACCAAGAGTACAGGATGATGGCACCACCATCAAAGTGAATGGAAACTAGATAAACAACAAGCCCAAAGTCAAAAACATTTTGAATAACAGTTTTTTAAATGTTGAAGAGAAAATAGGATCTAAATGTTCATTAGACGAAGCAAGGCAGTTAATGGAGGAGGCCTTGCCCACACCATTTGATACAATTGAAGTTCCACCCACCTCTCCTTCTGAAATTAGGAAGATAATAAACTCTCTCAAGAACAAAAGCTCACATGGAATTGATGGGATTTTCAGCAGGATAATAAAAGCTCGTTCCCAAGAATTAAGTGGGATTCTTAGCCACATATGTAATAACTCTCTGAAGCAGGGTATTTTCCCAGACTGACTGAAGTATGCCATTGTTAAACCACTGCATAAAAAATGGGATACTTCTGATGTTAGCAACTACCGCCCAATCTCTCTTCTGACTGCCTTATCCAAAATTCTTGAAAAAGGAATGTATTGTAGAGTAGCTTCACACCTTTGTAAAAATAAAGTTTTAACAAATGCCTGTTTCGTTTCCAGAAGGGTTTTTCGACGGTAAATGCTATTATATGCTTTCACTAATGAAATATTAAATGCTCTGAGTAACTGGAAGTCACCCGTTGGGATTTTTTGTGATCTATCAAAGGCTTTTGATTGTGTAAATCATGGAATACTTCTAGATACGCTCGAGTACTGTGGTATGAATGTGACAGTGCTCAAATGGTTGAAATCATATCTAACTGGAAGAGTGCAGAAAGTTGAAATAAGCAGTTCACATAATATTCAAAAAACTGGTGTTTTCTTAAACTGGGAAACAATCAAGAACGGGGTGCAACAAGGTTCGGTCTTGGGTCCTCTGCTGTTCTTAATATGTGTTAATGACTTGCCATTCTATATTAACGAAGATGCAAAGCTGGTACTTTTTGCTGATGATACTAGTATAGCTGTCACACCCAACACACAAGACTTAACTGGTGAAATTGTAAACGATGTTTTTCAGAAGATCATTAAGTGGTTCTCTGCAAATGGGCTCCCATTAAACTTTGACAGAACACAGTATACACAGTTCCACATAGTAAATGGAATGATACCATTAATAAATATAGACTTCGAGCAGAAATCGGTAGTTAAGGTAGATTATTCAAAATTTCTAGGTGTATGCATTGATGAGGGGTTGAACTGGAAAAAACACACTGAGGATCAGCTGAAACGTTTGAGTTCAGCTACTTATGCTATTAGGATCATTGCAAATTTTGGCGATATACATCTCAGTAAATTAGCTTAGCACGCCTATTTTAATTCTCTGCTTTCGTATGGTATCATATTCTGGGGTGACTCATCATTGAGTAAAAGAGTGTTCATTGCACAAAAGCGTGTAATCAGAATAATTGCTGGAGCTCATCCACGATCATCCTTCAAACTCTTATTTAAAGAGATAGAGATCTTCACTATAGCCTCACAATATATGTATTTACTTATGAAGTTTGTTATTAACAATCCGAACGAATTCGAAAGTAATAGCAGTGTACATGGCTACAACACTAGGAGAAAGGATGGTCTTCACTACAGAAGGTTAAATCTAACTTTGGCTCAGAATGGGGTAAATTATGCTCGCACAAAGTCTTTGGTGACTTACCTAATAGCATCAAAAGTATGACAGATAGCCATATAGCATTTAAAAGGAAATTAAAAGAATTTCTTAATGGCGACTCCTTCTATTCATTAGATGATCTTTTGGTTATAGTAAGCGGGTAATTTCCTCAACCACCCCCCCCCCCCCCCAAAAAAAACACTGTCGTGTAATATTTTGTGTAATGTAATATCTTGTATAGACACCTTTTGTTACCCTGAGACGTTCCACGTCATTACGAAGTGTCGTATTCATGATCTATCGAACAAGTACTAATCTAATCTAATCTCTAATCCTACCCCATTCAGTTTGAGCTTCGAGTAGTTCTAGAAGCTGCACTTGCGTCACCGTCGCTATCGTGCCTTGCTACAGGAATTTACCGCTTTTTCGTCAGTAGCATCTCATCTGTGGATCACCTTGAAAAGAACGCAGCGCATTCGCTAGCCGATTCGTTCGCCAGGCAGGAGGGCGTACACTGTCCAGTCACATCAATACGACCCCCGCCTACATTCGATCTCAACTTGCAGCACTAGCAATGGAGAACATATAAAGCGTGTTTGGTGGAGAGAGGGGGGGGGGGGGGTCTTGGAATACTACGCAGTCACACTGGACTCGCATTCGGGAGGACGACGGTTCCATCCCGCGTCCGGCCATCCTGATTTAGGTTTTCCATGATTTCCCTAAATCGCTCCAGGCACATGCCAGGATGGTTCCTTCGAAAGGGCACGGCCGACTTCCTTCCCTAATCCGATGAAACCGATGACCTCGCTGTTTGGTCTCCTCCAAAAAGCAACCCAACTATGCAGTCGTTGTAATGCAGAAACGCAACGATTTATCTGACGTCCAAGAAGTCTGTGATCTGCTCGCTTGGCCCGTGGTTAAAGTATACCTTGCATCAAAAATGCTACCAGTACCAAGGCAACTATAGTGCTCCGCGGGCCATAGAAGACAGTGGTGAACGACGGCTGTGGATGTGTATGCTGACGAACAGACGTGCAACTGCTGAGCGACTCACCACCAGTATGAAACATGGGGCTACCTGCAGTGTCTCAACGACCGATCAGCGAGCGTTGCTGCGCATGGGCCTCTGTAGCAGGCGCGTACCTGATGCACCCATGCTGCCTGCTATTCTTATACAACGAAGGCTGGAGTTTGCAGTCCAGAACCGCAACTTGATGTCCACGAAGTGGTGACAGGTGACATATTCAGGTGAATAACGTTTTATGCTTCACTGGACACATGATCTTTGCTGTCTACGGCGTGAAACGTCTGAGAGCAATCACCCTGCATCAATCGCCGGAAAAGTCTAACCGGGGAATATTTTCCTGTCATTCCCTCGGTGACCTCGTCATTCTGGAAGGCAGAATGGATCAACAAGTATACTTCTATCTCTGGGATCCATGGTCACCCGTACACGCAGTTTTTTTTATCCTTGGTACAATGGCACTTACCAACAGAACAGACGACCGTCGGTCATCTGGCACCAAGCCTGGGCTAATATCAACAACCCAGCCCTTCCCACGGAAGTTTCAGCGCTATGGTATCGTGTCGTAAACAATTTAATACCCACTAATCATCGCCTGGCGGCCATCCGCCTACGGCCCTCGGCTGCTTGCGGCCGATGTGGTGACGTAGACACCAGAGAGCATCGTCTCTTATGCCCTCACGTCACAGAAGTGTGGGACCTTGCACGTGTGCTATTAGCGCTGATCGGTGGGACGACACCAGACAATGTGTCAATCGACTGGTTCCTTACCCCTGATATTCAGACCATCCCCCGAACACGACGTAACGCAATGGTGTGGCTCTTGGCCCACACCATTTTCACGATCTATGACCTTTCCCTCACCGATGCTGTCTCTTTCATGGACTACCTGTGGAGCCAGCAATTGGCTGAGTTTACCCCTGGATCCTTGTCACTTGGACTTTCAAACTACCCTTGACTTGCCTATACCCAAGATTTGACATTGGCCTTCTGGGCATCACTAGAGTAGACGTTTCTATGCTACTGATAATATGGCAATTGGTAACATGGGAATTGTGTGAACCTTGTATGAACAATTATTGGAAAATTAGAAAACACGTAATCTATCTTAGAGGATTATTATGGGCGATGGGATTATCTCGCCAGTTTCGTTTTCATTTGTGTGTGCTGCCGTCCCTGTTTTTAATTTGCCTTCATTTCTGTCTTTATTTATTTCTTTCTTTTTCGTTTCTAAAGTCATCACTTGCTTCTCACCTGCAGAGAGAAGTGTATTTCTGAGTAGTGTGTCGTCGCCCCCTGAGGCATAGCAGAGTATGCCTCCGCTTTTATTTTCGGTTTATGGCGATAAGTCTTGCTACTAACAGCACCCTGCTTTGTGTGCTGCGTCGACACTAGAGGATGGCGGCATTTTTGGAGAGGAAAAGGAAGGGCTATAGGGGAGGAAGGAGGCCCAATAAAAATTAAAAAAAAAAAAAAACAGAACAATACAACGAGTCACACAGCTCGCAGCGTATGTGCGTTTTTTGAAGAGCACCAGGATGAGCTTACCGCACTCCTAATCATACACCCGTATTAAAGCCCAATCATCGAGCGAGATGGCGCTGCGGTTACCACACAGAACACGAATTCGGGAGGACGACGGTTCAAACACCGTCCGGCCATCCTGATTTAGGTTTTCCGTGATTTCCTTAAAACGTGTCAGGCAAATAGCGGGATGGTTCCTTTGAAAGCACACGGCCGACCTCCTTCTCTGTTCTTACCTAATCCGATGAGAGCGATGACCTCGCTGTTTAGCCCCAACCCCAAATCAACCAACTAACCAAAACCCAATCGAGAATCTATGGGACCACCTCGAAAGAGCCGTTTGCGCCATGTAACATCAACGGAGAAAACTAGCGCAGCTAGCAGTGGAGTCGGCGTTGTTCAACATCCCTGTTCATACATTCCACAGCATCACTGATTCTCTTCCTGCGCTTTTCGCAACGGTTCGCGTTGCTAAAGGTTGTTATTCAGGCTTTTGACAGCTGATCACATTAATGTGACCGGACAGTCTGTCTCGCGGTACAAACGCAAACCAGCGACGTCAGCGTAGTGTTAGTTCCAAGCGCCTGTTCTGTGTCGTTTGTCTTTGTGAAACGTCAATAATTGGTGCTATCGGCTAAATATAGTTTTTTCCCTTGATTCGAACTTTAGAATATAAAACTATGTTTGTACATCCCCCCCCCCCCAGCGTCCGTCCCCCTTCCTTTCTCTCTCTCTCTCTCTCTCTCTCTCTCTCTCTCTCTCTCTCCCTCTCTCTGCTTCTCGCTCCCTCTCTCTCTCTCTTATTGAAGTGAAATCCTCCCTTGTCTTCCAATATCCAGACAAATCAAGGATCTCTTGCAGATTGGACCTTTATCGACGTCTTCCGCGGCCGAATGCTAGATAGGCAATCAAATTAAAAACCGGGCAGCCTGTTAATATTTGCCGCTCCTGCAAATTGGAAAAAGCTCCTACCATTTTCGACACCTTAAATTGCAGTAGCTGTAGAAGACAGCTGGGTGACGTAGCCACTTCCTCTTCTCTTTCTAAAATTTCGTCCTCAAGTTTGATATTCATACAGCTATCTCTCTTTCCTCCAAAGGTTTCCTTAAGGCCTCTGTCTGTATTCTACCACTTGTGTTTTTTCTCCAGATTTTCATTTTTCCTCCAGCCATTCCTGATTCTTAATTTTAGATAACTGTATTCTCTTTCACCTGCTTTATTCGTTACATTTTTGTTTTCTCCTTTAGTCGATTCAGTATCTTCTACGTTATCCAGGAATTTCTAGTTGGCTTGTCTTATTACACTTGCCGTCGCATATTCCCTATTTCATCTATCGGAGCTACCCGTTCATCTTATAGTGTACCCTTCCCGCTGCGTCAGTCGAAAGCAGCCTAATTATCTTTCAAAAACCATTTTTTAATTCCGTAGTTTTTTGAAATTTCTTAATTTTGTTATCTGCAGTTCATAACCAATAAATTACGATAAAAATCGACATTATCCCCCGTAAATGCAGATATACAGTCAATCTGAAATCTTTCTGTGTACCTAGGTCTAGGTCTCTCCCACGTATACAACCTTCTTTCATGATTAGTAAAGTGTTAGAGATGATTAAATTTTGCTTTGTGCAAAAGTCTCCAGGCAGCTTCCTTTTTCATCCTTTACCCACGGTCTACATTTCCTTACTACTTTTCCTCCTGTTCCTTTACCTATTAGCGAATTCCAGTCAACCATTACAACTAAATTTTTGTCTCCATTGACTGTCTCAATAATTTCGTCTGTCGCATCACATATTCTTCCAAACGCTTCACAATCTGCTGAGCTCGTTTGCATATAAACTTGTATCAGTGTTATCGGTAATAAAAGGAAACATGGGCCGTAGCAGACTACAGACGATGTTTTCTTTTATTAAGCATTCAGAGGCTGTGGCTACCTTCAGAAACATAATATTACTCTTACGTTTGTGCCGGCCGGAGTGGACGAGCGGTTCTAGGCGCAACAGTCTGGAACCACGCGACCGCTACGGTCGCAGGTTCGAATCCTGCCTCGGGCGTGGATGTATGTGATGTCCTTAGGTTAGTTAGGTTTAAGTAGTTCTAAGTTCTAGGGGACTGATGACCTCAGAAGTTAAGTCCCACAGTGCTCAGAGCCATTTGAACCATCTTACGATTTTTGCTTTGTGTCTATCTTGGCTACAATATACGGTCACTGTTCTGTTCACAGTTGGCTCTTGATTTAGTGGTTATCGTCGCTGCCTCAACATCGCGGGATTCAGGATTCGATTCTCGGCCGAGACGGAGAACTTCTTCGCACGGCGCAGGGTGTTTCTGTTGTCCTAATCATTCCAGCTCGTAAATCGCCGAAGTGGCGCCACATGGAAAAGACATGCACCAGGCGACTGTACAACGCTAGACGTGGCCTCTTGTTCAGCTTGTGTCATACCATACGAACATGCCACATAATCTTACCAACATTCCACTTCTCTCGCTATTAGGCCCACTCCCACATTACCCATATTTGACTTTATACTGGTAACGCAGTAATGACCTGACGAGATGCCCTTCCCTCCAGGGCACTTTAATAATCCCCATTGTATCTAACCTCTGCCTATCCATTTGCCCTTGTAGATTCTCTAACCTACCTACCCGATTAACAGGTCAAAGATTCCACTCATCGCTCTGTAGAATGCCAATTTTGTTTTCCCTGTTGACGACATCTACTGATTAGCCTCCACCCGGAGATCCGAGTGGGGGAGTATTTTACCTTCTGAATACTTTACCGAAAGGGATGCCATCATCACTAAGCCGTACCGTGTAGCAATACCGCCTCTGGAAAAAGATAACAAGTGTAGTTTCTCCCTCTTTACAGCCGTTTGCAGTACCAGCACAGCAAGACCATGATGGCTAACGTTACAAAGACAGATCACTCAAGCATCTGGACTGTCGGCCCTGCAACTACTGCAAAGGCTGCTGCCCGTCTTCAGCAACCCTGGGTTAGTGTGGGGTCTCCCTCGATACCTCTCTGTTGCCGTTGTATGTACTGTGCGGGTATCTGTATCGTTGAGGCACGCGAGCCAACACACCTCGACAAGGCCCTTGACTCATGGACGTAACACAGTATAAAAAGGTTTTCCATTTCATGGCGTCTCAGTAAAGCTAGCAGTATGCAGAGTGCGGTGAAGACAACAGTGCTGGTTGCGGAATTGATTTTATTGCTTTATTTATTCGTGACATGCGTTTCACCTAACACAAGACATCTTGAGATTGATCAGTATCCCATGGTAAGTGGGTTTTGGTGCCACGAGTAGGGCACCGACAAAAATTGAATGCCCCGTCATATGCAGTAAAATAAATCGAAGGAAGCATATGTTCACGTCATATGTACGAAAGCATAACATCCGACAACCATTCAGGTGTGTGTACCATAGGTTATCGTGAGTTACAGTTCAAACATATGACCAGAACACATACCTGCTGCTCTTTATTGTACTGAACGTTGCGAAGGCAGTCCGTTGTTGGCGAGGGCCTAATCGTGGCACCCAA
Source organism: Schistocerca americana (assembly GCF_021461395.2). Taxonomy (NCBI): domain Eukaryota; kingdom Metazoa; phylum Arthropoda; class Insecta; order Orthoptera; family Acrididae; genus Schistocerca; species Schistocerca americana. Next base: position 675,412,249 of record NC_060122.1, read on the forward strand.
AACCCACTTTCCAGTACTAGACAGGTCAATCTGAAGATACCTTGTATTAGGCGAAACTAGAGTCATGAATAAATTAAGCAGTACAATCAGTTCTGCTACTAACACTGTTCTTTTGACCACATCAACACGTAAGAAAATATACATTAGGGTAATTAACTGGAATGAGAAACGTAGCAACCCTGTTCCATCTGGAGAATAATTGTGGGAAAGAAACCCGATGAGTACAGAATGACCAAGTGTGATGTGGAGTATCGAATCAGCAGCCTCTACAATAGGATAGACGTCTGTGAAACATTCCTCTTGACATGATTTACAGGGCTAGTCATCCTATTTTATCGAGTTATACATGCTAAGGTGTTGATCGCTTCAAAGCCTGTTTGCAGTGCCACACAAATGATAATACAGTCGCATTAAAAAAAAATGAGAAAGAGAGAGAGAGAGAGAGAGAGAGAGAGAGAGAGAGAGAAACCTTGGCGCAGAAATTCAATAATTATTAAAGTTAAAAATCACTTACATACGTCAGAGAAACACTATGCTGTGCACTATCGCTCAGTGGAACCCGTATCTAACTATATTTACCTGTTCTCTACACTTTTCGGTCTCCTGATCCTCTAAATACAGCGCGCATCTGTGTGTGTGTGTGTGTGTGTGTGTGTGTGTGTGTGTGGGAGTGTTGGAGAGGGGGGTGGGGGGGGCATGGGGAGAGGGAAAGAGAGAGAGAGAGAGAGAGAGAGAGAGAGAGAGAGAGAGAGAGATAAATCGCTATGGTGGAGGTGTCAGTACAGGAATACAGCATGATGGGGAGACAGCCACACCACACCACACCACGCCACACCCCCGACAGCAGTCAGTGACAAATGGAATAAGGTAATAAGCCCCAACGGGTGCAACAATAACGTGTCGATATCGCGCCGTGTACTGCCCAGTAGCGGGGACTGTACGTATTCGGCGTCGGTGATAAAATATAATTCGCGCATTAAATTCGGAATTAAAAATGACCGCACGTTTCCAATGGCGAATATTGGACGTGTCGTTCGGTTCAGTGACGACGAGGGCGTTATAATAGCTGCGGTCGGTGAACGGCGCGGCCGTCGATATTTTTGATCGGTGGCGTCTATTCTACGGGCGAAGTTGCTGTGACAGGGTTAAACATTACTCACAAGCATAATGTGCGAGCACGACTTTTTCATTACAGGAACAGCGCAGCCACCTTGGTTTTTACGGAGCACACGCAGCACGCCGAACCTAAAAATCTCTGCATCACTTCCGCTTGCTGTTCTCCCGCTTAAGAAACTTCGAAGATTAAACCAACAACTTGAGGGAACAGAGGAATGATTCGGTTGATTGCTTGTTCTGAAAGTCACGTGTCAAAAAATGGTTGAGATGGCTCTAAGGCATCTGAGGTCATCAGTTCCCTAGACTTAGAACTACTTAAAACTAACAAACCTAAGGACATCACACACATCCATGCCCGAGGCAGGATTCGAACGTGCGACCGCAGCAGCAGCGCCGTTCCGGACTGAAACGCCTAGAACAGCTCGGCCACAGCGGCCGGCAAAGCCACGTGTCGAGTGACCAGTTTTCTACAGGGCGGTCAGTAGCAGTCCGAAAAGTTTGTAAGGGTCTTGCAGGGGAGATTGTGCTGAGAAATATTTATTAAGATAAAAATTCGATATATTTTGCCATATCCGAGTTAATTAGCATTGAAGTTAGTCAATCAGGCTGTTCAGTTCGCAAATTCAAGCAGCCCGCCAGGGACAGTGTCGCCAATCGTGTGCTTCGTTTGGATTCATATGAGAAAGCGATACAAAAATTAGACATGAGGCGTTAGTAGGGATCGAACCAGAGCCAAAGGCTGAGCAGTCTCGTTCGCTATCGCTTACTCTATGGGAACAGCTGACACTAATTTTATCCGGAGTGCTACTTGAATTCGCGCGCGCAGCAGCCTGATTGTCTAATTACAGTAACTCGGAAACGCGCAACATATCGAAGTTTTTCTTGTCAGTTATTTCTTAGCACAAACTACCATGCAGTACCATTATAAGCTTTCCAGACAGTTTCTCTCCATCCTGTATACTCAAATGGGAAGCTTCCATATCGGCCACGCTAGCGTGATCAGTTGGTATGTGGCGTACTTTGGCGAAATTCAATTAATTGTTACTTTTTGTCCGGATAGCGTCGACATCAAAAGCCAAAGAATTTTGTAACAACAAGACATTTATGGGAGATATATTTCACGATACTGTACGAATGAATATTCATTTAACACATGGATATTCATTTAACTGCGACAAAATTTTCCCCGTTTTTGGAATACATACGAGTGCTTCGACTTGTTGCAAGTATCTGGATGGAATACTAACCGAACAATTCATGGTCTACGAGTACGTAATGCTGCTCCGTGAATAATTACTGAACTAAACACAAAAACAACAACAACAAAATATTACTGATGAATTAAACTACTACTTAATGATAAATTAATAACAATAATAATAACGATAGCCATGTTAATTTCCCAAATACATTGTCACTCTATTTTAAAATCAGTACACAATCCTTCAAGTGCTTTTAACCTACACGTATCCTACTGTTAATCCTACTAGATGCTGAAAATTCTCGACGGATAACTTAATTTTCTGGAAATTGATCAGTCAGTTTCCTTAATTATTTACATGCTGTTATTACGCTCTTTGACTCCACCATCTTGACTGACCAAGCACGGCGCACCACAGACTTTACGTACGCGCGCCAGGTCCTTGCTACGTCTACCTGTCCGTAATTTCTCTGCAACGCTAATGATGTTTTGCTGATACAGTTCTATGACATACATCCCAATGTTTGGATTCTATCCATTGTTCCTGGACACTGCGTTTTCATCTCAGTAGTATAATTACCACAGTAAGCTAATGGAGGTCACGATGTGACAGGAGCTGATTAGGATGCGGTGGTATTTCGGAAATGTAGGGGTTCTTATTAGGGTAGTGGCCGTTATTAAACAGGAATAAAATATATTAATGTGACAGTGACGGCTGACTACCACCTACTACTGAATCAAAAACGATATTGTAAATAGCTTGTATTTATTGTAAATTATCTCACGATAGAAATTAGATCATATTGAACAAATCATGAATGAAAACAAATTACACAAATTGTACACTGTTCTTAGATATACTACACTGGTAAGATTGGCTCTCAGCTCTTAATCTTAAGTTGATGCGAAGTTAGATTTAATTATGCCGCTGGATAAGGAAATGGTAAATGCGAGCTGACTGCGTTTTTATAAGCTCAATATTAAGTTGATACGAAGTTAGATTTAATTATGCCCCTGGATAAGCAAATGGTAAATGCGATCTGACTGTGTTCCTATAATCTTCGGACACCACCACCAAGAAACAAACCAAACAACATGCAAAAAGACAAATAATCAATAACGAATCGTAACCAAAACTGCACGGATGCTCAGTGGATGGCAAGAACACGATCCAACAACTATTTCTGAACTTTACTACCGCTGCTGCAAGTTTTACAATACCGTCTACCAGCGTGCTGGCTCCGTCGATACTGCTGGAGCGACGACTGCAGCTGAATCAAGATAAGTCTCTCAAATATCTTGAGCAGAATAAACTACTCAGAAACTGCTCATACCACAAACCCTATATTTCCTCTAAATGGTATATAACGCTTTCAAGACTGGCTCAACAACCTTTAAGGTGCAGCCCAGTGTGTCTTGTACTAACGTGCAATACCAGTATGATAGCTCTGTGCACTGGTTGACTACGTTCAATGGTGACTGCCAGCATATAAGGCGGAATCAACTGCAATTATACTAGTAGTCAATGCAATGCCTATCGTGGACGCTGATGTCCTACTGTAGCTGCAGACTCTAGATCATACACAGCATCTCAGAGCTACCGAACTTTGCAACTGTCCGCTTTCACGGCACAAGACGCTCTCACGCTGCCGAAACTGCTCTCTCTTTCGTCGTTGATTTCACATAATTCGTGTAAACTATCAGTGCTACCCCGATTCTCTGTCTTCATTTCATTTCTTTCCCGACTCATATGGTCTGCCATTTTACGTGCTCTTGCTCTTGTAAGCATCAAATTACCCTTACTACAACCCCATTGATTTTGTACATAACATAAATGTACTACACACGACTAAATCTGTTCTCTGACATACAAAGTTTACTGTACAGCCTGACATAACTACGTATGCTATAATCTGATAATCTGAACCTGCATTCAAAGTCACACGCAAACAAATACACTCCTATTTACTATAGCACAATTATACACAACACTCCCCACAAAAGAAAATAAAACATAAACAACACAATAAAATACAATGCACATATAAATACAAATCTCGCGAAGCAAACAAATGTTGGATCACAATTACTGAAAATTTTCCACTGAGTCAATTCTTCTCGTTATTTGGTCTGCCTCTCTTTCTGTCTTTCTTAATTACCAGTTTTAATATCGATCCTGGCAGGGTAAAGCCATGTGTAGGGGTACATATTTGGGTAGTTAGCCAACACTGTCCCATTAATATATGTTATTCATGTTCAATAACGGCCGCTACCCAAATAGGAAGACCTACAATGTCAAAGTACTTTCCTTTCCACATTACTCGCAAATGGTAGCCCTCTACAGTACGCCTTGCGCTATTTGCTAAAATGTATGAAAAATGTCATGCTTCAGATTCAATAAGAGATATTTGTCAGTACATCTTTATTAGCTACTGGTATCGCTAGAAACAATCCTGCATCACTTCTGTCAATAGTAAAATGCATAGACGTTCGGTACACGATGTGAGTTTTCGTCAGAACTGGCACGATTGCGTACACACCTATGAATACGGCTGTTCGAAGACGGGGGCATGCACTGCACACTGTTATGAAGATGCAGGAGAAAGGGAAACGTTAGGTCAGCAAGAATTATGAAATATCGTCACTCATGTTTATAACAACCGAATGAGAAGGCTGAACTCGTTCTATGGAACACACCCCTAAAACTTCATGAAGTCTCCTCCGGCTTGAATTGCACCTTCTAGTTACTGTGGGTTATGTGCTTCATTCGGCTGTTGGTTCATTGACCTTCTTTTCCCCCAGTGAAACAGCCTCCAGTTCCTATATCTTTTGCCGCTCTGAAGACGTGCACCTTTTTTTTTATGCAGTCGACTACCGGACGATAATTGCCCGTTGTACGAGGGTTATTCCAAGAGTAAGGTCCGATCGGTCGCGAAATGGAAACGACTATGAAAATCCGATAAAGCTTTGCACAGATGTGTTGGATAGTGTCTCTAGTATAACCCCAGTTAGCATCACGTCGCTCTTCTCACTTCTGAGCTCGCAGTGAGTGCGTAAAGATGTCTAGAAAATAGTGTCTGCCGCCAAGTACGAGGGCCTGGTGAGAAATTTCGCCTGAAGCTATGCAGCCAACATTACATAACTGTCGTGCTGTTTCGTCTTCACGACAATTCTCAGCCGCATTCTGCAGGGGCAATGAAGATGCTCCTGCATCGTTTTCAAATGGAAATGTTAGATTACCCACAATACAGTCCGCAATTGTCTCCCCCTGAGTTTCATCTCTGGTCACATGAACCGCTGTCTTTGACGACAACATTTTGACACAGACAACGAGGTGTAGGCCAGCGTGGAGAATTGGCGGAAAGCACTGGCGGCTGCCTTCTATGATGAGGCTATTGAAAAGTTGGTGCAACGCTATGACAAAAGTCTAAGTCAGAACGGCGACTACGTAGAGAAGTAGCTGAAAGGTGTAGCTAATTGTTACAAGTAAAACATTTCTGATGTTCACTGTGGTTTCAATTTGGCAATCAATCGGACCTTACTTTTGGAATAACCCTCGTATATAGTTCCTTCCGCAATGCTTGCTCGGAAAGTCCTGGAGATGGATCCGCATTCACCGACAGCAGAAACTCCTGTCGGCTTTGAAACTGACATGTATTGACACTCCCCTGTGGTTCCTACGATCACTGTTGTAACACTTTTTCACAGGGCTGCAGATACGACGGGCAGAACTTGTTAAAATGTTCGACAGTCCGCGTTGGTACGTCAACAAATCGCGCTACATCACACAAGGCTTTGGTCCCTGCTATATAACAGCTTCTTTCTGGCATTCCGGCATGTCTCCACGTCGACCATGACGTTCTGTACAACCGCATCAACTGACTGCCACGATCTACGTCAGTTGTGGTTACTAACACTTCCAACAGCGTTCCAAAGACACCACCGCACTCTTTCAGTGGAATGGCTAATATTATATAGCGTGAGCTTATAGGGCATTATAGTTCTCATCAAACTATTTCAAAACGTACCATGACATGATCACATCACTATATCAACTTTTAAGAACTGAAGACTCTTTTCTGGCCACAGAGTAACTGATCACATGAGGAAACCGTACTGCATGGAGACCATCGCTTAGTAAAAGAACTATGATTTCTGGTAACAGTTACAACCCGAAAACTAGAGCCGATACGTAAATTTTAATGTCAGTTTCGGATCGTTAGCACTAAGTTGACAAAGACTGGCACGTATCATTTCCCTGGTATTTTACGCAGGGTGATTCAGCTGCCCTAACCATGGGTTTCATGCAGTGCCTTCAAAACCAAGTGTAAGATTAACATATTCTCTCACATGCCGCACAAAAACTGTTATTTCTATAGAAAAAATGAACAGGACCTTTTCGTAAGAAATTTAATGTAAGTAAATTTTGTACTGGGGTATGTTTCCATTGGAAGGTGTAGTTTTGAAATTATTAAAAAAAAGCAGAAGTGTCCTTCAAACGCGATGTTCTTGACTAACTCGAAAACCACTGTCTCTAGCGAAAACGTATCCCAGTACAAAACTTAACTGCATTAAATTTTTTACAACAGGGCCCTTTTCATTTCTTCTGCAGGACAATAGTTAGCATGTAGCAAGTGAGAGAATATAATATCTCGTGCGTGGTTTTTGACGGCGTTGTAGGACACGTAAAACCTATCGATAGGTGCAGCTGAATCATCTTGTATGTTGAATTGCGATATCTTCCGCTCTGCCTTTGCGACTTTGATTCTACTGTGCTTTACGTTGTTAGCCTGTGTTCGCACAATTATTCCATGCGTATGCTGTTCATTCCCTTGGAAATGAGTTCGTCGTGGTGGTAGGACACCGGAGACGGATTGACTGAAATGACATCGAAGTGAACGAAACACGCAATTTAGACGCTTGACTGTGTTTAAATCACTATGAACACAGTTGCGGCGAACTAGTCAGGAATAGTACCAATACGTACTCAGTTGGAATGAAGAATAAACAGCCCGTCTTTGTAGCTGGTCTGTTTGTACCGACTTGCACAGTGCATTTGCTCAAAGTTGTCAAAGCTGGGGCCACCAACTGGGACTATTTACACTTCAGCTTTTAATGTGATAAAACACTGCCATCTGTTTCCCATTTCTCGTAACCTTACAAGTACGAAGGATTTTCTGTATATTCTGTACAGAATAGCGGTAACTTGCCGAGACATGGAGTAACGTCATCTGCAGAATGTACAGCAATCTGTGCAACAAAATTGCTCTTTCACTGTTTTGTTTTGCAACGCCAAACTTGCACGTTTGCAGGAACGTCCTTTGGAATCCGCCAGAGTAAGAGCTGGACGGAGATGTCGGAAGATGGACACAAGGAGCCCGCACACAAGAAAAGTATAGCGCTGGTGACCAAGCCCGGAGGACGCAAGGTGTTTCCAAAGCTGCATACCATTTTGCTTGATTAACGGCAACACATTTTCGTGCATTCTGCACCAATTTTGCATTTTTTAGGTGATTCAACACCATGGAATCTTCATAATGTTATCGTTTTACCTATGAATAAATTTCATAGTGCCCCCACTTACCGTTCGTGAGCTACAGAAAACTCTTTAAATGTTTTTCATTTTTTTCTAGTTTCACTAAATGCTCTTTGAGTGTCTGTACAAATCTGATAGTGATTCTGTGTATTCACTATGTGATCAAAAGTATCCGGACACCTCCAAAAACATATGTTTCTCACATAAGATGCTTTGTGCTGCCACCTACTGCCAGGTACTCCGTATCAGCGACCTCAGTGGTCATTAGACAGCCGGCCGCTGTGGACGAGCAGTTCTAGGCGCTTCAGTCCGGAACCACGCTGCTGCTACCGTCGCAGGTTCGAATCCTGCCTCGGGCATGGAGGTGTGTGATGTCCTTAGTTAGGTTTAAGTAGTTCTACGTCTAGGGGACTGATGACCTCAGATGTTAAGTCCCAGAGTGCTTAGAGCCATTTGAGTCATTAGACATCGTGAGAGAACAGAATGGGCCGCACCGCGGAACTCACTGACTTCGAAAGCGGTCAGGTGATTGGGTTTAACTTGTGTCATATCTCTGTACGTGAGATTTCCACATTCGTAATCATCCCTAGGTCCACTGTTTTCGATGTGATAGCGAAGTGGAAACGTGAAGGGACATGTACAGCACAAAAGCGTACAGGCCGACCCCGTTGTTGACTGATAGAGAACGCCGACAGTTGAGAATTCCAAAGTGCATCAGGATTCACAGCAAGTACTATGACAGTTAGGCAGGAGGTGAGAAAACTTGGATTTCATGGTCGAGCGGCTGCTCATAAGCCACACATCATGCCGGTAAATGCCAAACTACGCCTCGCTTGGCGTAAGAAGCGTAAACATTGGACGAGTGAACAGTGGAAAAACGTTGTGTGGACTGATGAATCACGGTACACAATGTGGGGATCCGATGGCAGGGTGTGGGTATGGCGAATGCCCGGTGAACGTCATCTGCCAGCGTGTGTGCTGCCAACAGTAAAATTCGGAGGCGGTGTTTTTATGGCATGGCCGTGTTTTTCATGCATGGGGCTTGCATCCCTTGTTGTTTTGCGTGTTTCAATCAGATCACAGGTCTACATTGATGTTTTAAGCGCCTCCTTCCTTCCCCTCTGTTGAAGAACAATTCGGGGATGGCGATTGCAACTTTCAACACGATCGAGCACCTTTTCATAATGCACGTCTGTGGAGGAGTGGTTACACTACAATAACATCCCGTAATGGACTGGCCTGCACAGAGTCCTGACCAGAATCCTACAGAACACCTTTGGGATGTTTTGGAAAGCCGACTTCGTGCCAGGCCTCCGGACCTACATCTACCCCCTATCTCAGTGCAGCATTCTGTGAAGAATGGGCTACCATTCCCCAAGAAACTTTTCAGTACCTGATTGAACGTATGCCTGCGAGAGTGGAAGCTTTCATCAAGACTAAGGGCGGGTCAATACCATAATGAATTCCAGCATTACCAATGATTACATAGTGTATATGGACGACAACGAGACAATGACAGGGGAAGAACTGCCGACCGTCAGAGATTGAAGAAATATTCCTGGAGGGATGTTGCTGGTAATGATCTTTTGATCTACACTGCTGACTTGTTTGCTCAGCGTGACGGTGCAACGTAATCCGGAACGCACTGATGTTTGCACAGCTGTTACAACATCGGGATTCGATTAAAGGCGGGAGGGTGAATATATTAAAGCACTGCCCGGTGGCAGTATATAATATAAACTATATTGATTAATTTTCCGGCTGCGCTCTTCGCGGTGGGTGGCGAGTCCGCGTGGCGTCTGCTGATAGAACCGCGCGATGGGGCGCGGTGTGTGGTCGCAGGGAGCCCCGTCTCGGCCGCAAGCAAGAAACTCCATTAGGCAAATTAGGCGGCTGCGGGGGCGGAGGGCGGAGAGCCCACGGCTGACCCGTGGCCAGGAGGCACCAGTCAGGAGGCGGGAGGCGGAAGCGGAGGCGGAGGCGTGTTCTTGGCGGCTGCGCTGCCCCCTGGATTAAGGGCTTCCCGCTTGCTCTGTACGGCCGGATTACTGCCGGCCGCCCATAGTGCGCAAGGCGACACCCGGTGAGGCACTTGACACCCTGGGAGCGTTGATGGCGATATTCCGCCGCGCTGCACTGAGACTTAGCACGCAGAAATTAGTAGTAGTAGTAGCAGTAGTAGTAGTGGTAATAGTAATAGCAGTTTCACTGAGCCGTGGATCACTTTCACAAAGGTACTAGACACGCTGTGGCATCACACTTTGAGAAGAAATATTTACGTGAAGATAAATTGTTAATATAAGACGTTTTTAAATCGGACTAAAAAATATATGTCCGACCCCCTTACAGATTCCTAAGCAGCTAAAGAGCTGATAATATGTGATGGTGACTTCTAATAGCTAAGAAAATAACTGTAAGACTTACAAAGAAAATCGTGGTGCACATGCAGTAGATAATAGTTAGGAGGTGAAACATTCATGCATGAATTATGCCTTGTAACCCACGACTTCCGTTATAAATCTTACAAGTACTTTCATAGCTATCAAAATTAACATTCACCAGTTTTCGGAACTATCCATGTGGGCTTAGGAATCAGTACAAAAGCTAGGAGAATACCATGCAGGCTGAGGCGTAAATGAGAATTTGGACTGAGGACGGAGGGGTGCAAGGGTACTCTGCGCCAAGGTGGCGTAGTGGTTAGCACACCTGTCTATCGAGTGCTCAGCGTGTTCAGTCAGAGGTTTACCTGCTCTCTATAACAAAAAACTGAGTATTCAACCATGAACTTCAATGGGCGTCATGTGACACATACCCAGTCCAAATCATTATAACAATGACGAACAGAACGAAAAAAAAGTGAGCTGCAGCCCAGGCTAGAATTCCAGCATTGGTACAAATTTTCATTCGTCGCTATAGTCTGCATATATACATTATTTTGTACCTTTTTGTCTGATTTAAAAATATGTTAGATTAAGAATTTATTTTTATCTCGATCATTATTTTCTCCTCTTTACTCTTGTGGGTGTGAAATTTTCCATTGGATTTTAATAATTTTAAGAGATTGAAAGAGAAACATATGTGAAATATCAGGTTTGTTTCAGTGTCTTTTCACCTGATCATATCTGACGTACGATACCTATCTACTAATAAAATATCAACTTGTTTGTTTTCTAAACCCTAAAGAAACAAGAAAATTAATTTTGTATAATTTTTATGAGATTTTTTGTTTTGCAGCCTATTACGACCGGAATATGACAATTATCTGCAATGACTCAAAGAGTCAGCAGCGGCTGGCCGACCAGCCAGGGGCCGACAATAGCAGTCAGCTGAGTGTGGGAAGGAGGAGACGGCACAGCAGAACAACAAAATTCAAAGACGTGATGCAAGAACGAATTACAGTGGCGTATCGGAATCTGAGACCAAACCAACAGTTTGTAATGAGAACTGTACGAGACCGCAGAAAATACACAGCAGAAGGCAGGGCCGCGGAGCATCTAGTTTCGTAGTGCGAAGCTAATTGGTTGGCGAAGCGCCGTGAGGCTGTACTAGTGCTCCCAGATGTAGCAGTGCCGTCTCGCAGCCCTCATCGTGTTACGTGCATATTGCCTGCAATGCATTCTGAAACTAGCTGCACAACACGCCATCCCTGTACTAAAACCGAAATGGCAGGTGTTACTAACAATTTTCCCCTTCTTCCTATTGTAGATAAGTCGATCAGAGACACAAGAAAGCGAGCTAGTATTGCATTGTCATCAAGTTCTGAGCTAATGTTAAAATTTCAAGTATCTTGCTCACCGGGATGTTAGTTTACATTCAGTTGCAAAATTCGTTCTGAACAGACACACAGACAACAAAGCGACTAAATAAAAATGTTTTAAAAAGAATGTCATTATAGATACAGGCATTTAAATACTAACGTTAACAGGCTGACAAGGATGGAACAGGTACTTGCATGTTGCCTGATTGTAGGAACGATCAAAGGATTTGCTTGAAGTATTTTAGAGCAAAATTGGGAAACCTAAATTGAGATGACCAGACGGTGGAATAGAGCCTCTATTCTCACGAATTCTAGGTCAGTCTGTTTGAAACAGTGAAACCTCATTCAGTTAATCCCTTGTGTACAATACAGTTTTTCAAAGCTATTAAAATAGGTCCTTTACGTTTTGCCATTATCGTATCTATAGATTGATGCTTACCCAAATTTAATACGAGTAGCTATTCTCCAGATCAACTCTTTTGCTGTATACCATGGATTTTTTAAGAAAGTTATGACTGTTAGCAACAGTAGCAAGTAGAATAACTATCCTTCAGCTCCACTGTGTGTGCAGTGTCATGCAAAGTCCCACTAAAATTTATTTTATGAATATGTAGAGTAATTAAATGTACATCTAAACATTCCAAAGCCCTCGACACATCAATACAGGGACGATGTTTATTTACATTGTTGCCAAAAATTTCCTAACAGAATGTTCTTTCTGTTATTCGTTTTACAAGGAATGCCGCGAAACCACGGACCACAGGACGTTTTGAGAGCAAAAGTGACTCATATTCTATAAAATGAACTTTTATTACAAAGGAAACCTTTCACTCTCAAAGCTCAAATCATGCATCAAGAGAAGCACTTAATTAATATGGTCCGTTATGGTATATGGAGGATTATCACCAACAATCTTTATCCTTAACATCAGCATGTCAATCTTGTTGGACGAAATGGGAACTGTAGCTGCATTAGGAAACGAATAACTGCGAGTCTCGCAGCACAAGATAATTCAGGTGAAAGGAAACCACTGGAGAAATTACACAATGTGTTGGTATCATCATGAACTACAATCATAGGGGGACGTTTCAATGAACAGGCTTTCCATGTCCATTATATTCAACAATAGTTAATGATTTGAATAAATTCCAATCTATCGCGAAATTCCCCAGCCAGACAGGTACTCGTATTATTCAGGGAGTTCAGCGCGATGTAATTAGATGGGTCTATTATGGGTGGACTGTAGATTCAGGGTCAAACTGTAAAAATGTAGCTAAAGCAATAAAGTCTGACACCCGACTTTTCAATACACATATAAATATTCGTTCTACTCACTCAACGCAGATTTGTTTGATTAACAAATCTCCTAGTGGGGACCCTTTATTTAGTATCACGTGGTGTTCAGTACAACAAAGAAATACAGTTTCAACCTGGAACATCACACGGGGACCTGAATCAAGATTAGAATAATGTAAATAGAAAACAGAAGTTACAGGGAATTACGTGAATGCGATCAGTAACCCGAAGGGCTTCACACAATGGAAGACTGGCACTGAGGCTGCACTCATGTTAACACAAGTGTTGTAAGTAGCCAGTCTGTATGTTGGCAGCGCTATAGACTGTTTTAATATCGCTGACAGCGCTCTGCGCCCTCGGCAAGAGATTCCGTGGTTGGACGGATTAGCAGTTAGCGAGCGAACAGAGAAGGGTTTGGACATGATGTCTTAGTGGAGACTCAGTATGACATGCATTGTAAACTGAGGATGGATGTTGTTGGTAGTGTTTGGGTAGTGGAATTATTGACATCTATATAATTTTTGCAACTGGATGTCACATGAATAAGGTAAAATATTCTAAATACACTCCTGGAAATGGAAAAAAGAACACATTGACACCGGTGTGTCAGATCCACCATACTTGCTCCGGACACTGCGAGAGGCCTGTACAAGCAATGATCACACGCACGGCACAGCGGACACACCAGGAACCGCGGTGTTGGCCGTCGAATGGCGCTAGCTGCGCAGCATTTGTGCACCGCCGCCGTCAGTGTCAGCCAGTTTGCCGTGGCATACGGAGCTCCATCGCAGTCTTTAACACTGGTAGCATGCCGCGACAGCGTGGACGTGAACCGTATGTGCAGTTGACGGACTTTGAGCGAGGGCGTATAGTGGGCATGCGGGAGGCCGGGTGGACGTACCGCCGAATTGCTCAACACGTGGGGCGTGAGGTCTCCACAGTACATCGATGTTGTCGCCAGTGGTCGGCGGAAGGTGCACGTGCCCGTCGATCTGGGACCGGACCGCAGCGACGCACGGATGCACGCCAAGACCGTAGGATCCTACGCAGTGCCGTAGGGGACCGCACCGCCACTTCCCAGCAAATTAGGGACACTGTTGCTCCTGGGGTATCGGCGAGGACCATTCGCAACCGTCTCCATGAAGCTGGGCTACGGTCCCGCACACCGTTAGGCCGTCTTCCGCTCACGCCCCAACATCGTGCAGCCCGCCTCCAGTGGTGTCGCGACAGGCGTGAATGGAGGGACGAATGGAGACGTGTCGTCTTCAGCGATGAGAGTCGCTTCTGCCTTGGTGCCAATGATGGTCGTATGCGTGTTTGGCGCCGTGCAGGTGAGCGTCACAATCAGGACTGCATACGCCCGAGGCACACAGAGCCAACACCCGGCATCATGGTGTGGGGAGCGATCTCCTACACTGGCCGTACACTACTGGTGATCGTCGAGGGGACACTGAATAGTGCACGGTACATCCAAACCGTCATCGAACCCATCGTTCTACCATTCCTAGACCGGCAAGGGAACTTGCTGTTCCAACAGGACAATGCACGTTCGCATGTATCCCGTGCCACCCAACGTGCTCTAGAAGGTGTAAGTCAACTACCCTGGCCAGCAAGATCTCCGGATCTGTCCCCCATTGAGCATATTTGGGACTGGATGAAGCGTCGTCTCACGCGGTCTGCACGTCCAGCACGAACGCTGGTCCAGCTGAGGCGCCAGGTGGAAATGGCATGGCAAGCCGTTCCACAGGACTACATCCAGCATCTCTACGATCGTCTCCATGGGAGAATAGCAGCCTGCATTGCTGCGAAAGGTGGATATACACTGTACTAGTGCCGACATTGTGCATGCTCTGTTGCCTCTGTCTACGTGCCTGTGGTTCTGTCAGTGTGATCATGTGATGTATCTGACCCCAGGAATGTGTCAATAAAGTTTCCCCTTCCTGGGACAATGAATTCACGGTGTTCTTATTTCAATTTCCAGGAGTGTACATTGTCTGCTCTTCAACAAAATCATTCTTGTGCTAACCATATGCCTCCTAGTAATTACAGTCTATAGTAGTTAGAATCTTTTTATTTAGCTGGCTGTAGTTGCTGCTTGCTGTAATTGCTGTACCTCATGTTATGAAGATTTTCTGTGAGGTAATTGACTTATGAAAAAGTATAGGTTATTGTTAGGATTTCTTGCAATTCAAGCCCATTCTTTTGTGTTTATCATTTGAAGCCATGTTGTCATTGCATAGCAGTCAGATTGCATTGTGCTTGTATATTGTGGGAAACAAATGAATAGGTTAAGTCTGAGTTGTCTTTGTCAAGGAAAATTCCGTAGATCAGTGATGAAATGATAAAATAAGTAGAGACTGTAGCAGTAGATTCACTTAGTAGATTCAGATTCACTCAGCAGTTACACTGTGTAGTTTCAGTGTGCACCAGTTAATTCTTAAACATGGAAGCAAGTTCTGAATTTAATTAATAGATGTGCTAAAGGCACATGTTCAGCGTCAGTACTAGAATAAAGTCCTAACAAAAAAGTGCATATTATACTGAGAAACCCATAGAATGAATGTGCGGTCTTTCCTGAATAAAACTGTAGTCTTCCAATTCGACTGCAGCTCAATAGGCATCTTCATTGGCAAACGAATATTTAACTGATTTCGAGCAACTTGAACCCTTTTATAAAGTGTGCTCCAAGGAGCACGAATACTTGCAAGGCGTCCCAGCAAGTGAACCGAAGGCTTCCTAACCAGCGGCCGTGAGTGCTGGAATCTGAATTCTTTTACTGGGCGGCGGGAGTCGAGTTGAAAGCGCTAGAAAGAGCGGAAAGGAGCTCCAACAACCAAGGATCCCTAAAAAGAACGGAACGGCCGTAGCTCTGCACAATCCAAGGCTGCAACACATGTTTGAATAGGACTGAAGGAAAATTTCCATGACTTTACGTGAATGAAACTACATTGATCTCTACCGGAAATGAAGGGCTAATTTCAATAGTGGTACATGTCCATTTTTGTTCATTGTGAGATACAAAGTCCTAAAGTTAATTAGCGCTGAAAAATCTGCAGCTGAGACACCAGAAATATTCAAGCATATGGCTTCTGGCTAGAGATGAACCTTTCTTTCTGTTTGTTTGGAACATTAATTTCGGAAGCATTATAGGCAGAAAAGTGGAGGTAATGGACTTGTACCACTATTGAAATAAGCCATTCAAATATGAACATTCATTTACCCGCAGATCCACAGACTACAGAATCATTCATGAAGTCGGTTAAGAAAAGGAAATGGATTGCTGGTTTCAGACATAAATAATACAAATTTCTACCTACGAAATCTCTTCCCCGGCACAAGGTAAAAGTACAAAAAAATGACAGACTAGCAGGAAACTAAGATGAATACAAAGCAGAAAATATATATGACATTTTTATGAAAGGGTACTGGAACAGACCCATTTCAAAGTTATTTAATTGTTGCTTGAGATGTTCCCGAAGGACTAGGAGTAGAAAAGGCTCCTGGGCGAAACGTCGGAAGTCATCCTTAAATCCTCACTTCTGCACACCTGACAAACATCTTCAGGTGTAACGAACAAATACTGAATCATAATTGCACCATCTACTTCTGCCAGCGTGGGTGGGAAACACGCTGGCATCAAGTAAACAAATTCTTTTATTATTATTAGTACAATTATTTAATACTGTAAAAAATTAATTCTACCCAGTTCATTCATTTCTTATTACCTATCGCCGCACACTGTAGGTCACATCATTTTGGCCCACTACTCACTTTATTAGCTGACACTAGGAGTTTTGTGTATCAATGCATCCTATTTCCTTACCTGAAAACAGCCTCAATAGCCTTTTATACCGAGTGAGATGTTAAGCTCAGGAAAAGGATCAGTACCAAGAATGATAGCTATCCTCTTCAAAGTATTTTTCATCCTCCTTAAAAGATAAGATGTTAGTATTATTACCTGCAGAACTTTGGTATAATATATCCCAGAACAGAGAAGAAAACATTAATGGTTAAAAAGTGTGTTATGAAATGAGAGAAATGTATCTTTACTATTCTTATTATCTAGATGTATTCATTTCCCAGTGGAACCCTACCCTTTGTCCGCGTATTCCGTATTTGTTACCGAGCGAGGTGGCGCAGTGGTTAGCACACTGGACTTGAATTCGCGAGGACGCCGGTTCATACCCGCGCTCGGCCATCCTGATTTAGGTTTCACGTGATTTCCCTAAATCGCTTCAGTCAAATGCCGGGATGGTTCCTTTGAAAGTGTACGGTTTTCTTCCTTCCCCGTCCTTCCCTAATCCGGTGGTACCGACGACCTGGCAGTTTAGCCCCCTGCCCCGATCAACCAACCAACCAACCAGTCCTTATTTGTTCGTAATGTATTTCTTAACGCGTAATTTTTAACTGTCTTTTAATTATGTCTGTCTTAAGACTCTGCTAATTACAAAATATTTTATTAGGAGAACTTCCGAGACTAAAGCTCATATTAATGGAATTAAAATCTTCTTCAGTTGTAAGTACTTTGTCTTTTTTGTTACACGACCGTGTTTGGAAGCTTAAAGGTCCATTATCAGGTGCCACCAAATAATTAAAAAATCATGAATGTGTGGAGGTCGTGACATTCATTACGACGGATCAAACTCATGCCAAACAAGACTTGAGAGCGTAGGTAGCCTCCGCAACAAAGGCGTTCCTCGTCGGCTGGATGCCTTTACGAGACAAGCAAATACTAGTACTAATAATAATAATAATGATAATAACATATTTCTGTCATTTCATAGCACACTTTGAGCAATATTTTTCCTTTATTTTCTGGGGAACGTTACACCGACGCTCTGCAACGATTAATAATAACATCTTATTTTCTAAATATGTATTTTAATTACCTTAATATCTCTAAATTTCTGACAGGATCAACAAAGGCCTGACCTCCTTCTGCCCTTCCAAATTCTCTTTGAGGAATCCCTGGAAGGTCAGAGCAGGAATGGAAAATTTTTTAGCTTAGCAGTGCTCCATCATGTGTCTCATATTGATTAATATTTACCAATATCACAAATTTACCCACTCATAAGTTGTTACTGGCAGGTATTAACAGCATTAAAAATTTTCCTCTGCTACAATGTCCTTTATTAAGGGTGTACTCTCTCCTGAATGTTCAATCTCCAGGAATTTTCTGTGGGCGACAGAACACAGACTGATACTCCAGCCTCCAGTTCTAAGGCATTAGGAAAAGATTAATCCTCTTAACCCATCGTAAGCCATACGTACGTCTACAAAGGCTCGCGCTCAAGTGGCTGCGGACGAAAGACTGTTCTTCTGAAACCGATAACCTGTAATAAAGGACATTGTGGGAGAGATGAATTTTATATACTATAAACAGAAATACAGGGTTATTACAAATGATTCAAGCGATTTCACATCTCTACAATAACTTTATTATTTGAGATATTTTCACAATGCGTTGCACACACATACAAAAACTAAAGAAGTTTTTTTAGGCATTCTCAAATGTTCGATATGTGCCCCTTTAGTGATTCGGCAGACATCAAGCCGATAATCAAGTTCCTCCTACACTCGGCGCAGCATGTCCCCATCAATGAGTTCGAAAGCATCGTTGATGCGAGCTCGCAGTTCTGGCACGTTTCTTGGTAGAGGAGGTTTAAACACTGAATCTTTCACATAACCCCACAGAAAGAGATCGCATGGGGTTAAGTCGGGCGAGCGTGGAGGCCATGACATGAATTGCTGTTCATGATCTCCATCACGACCGATCCATCGGTTTTCCAATCTCCTGTTTAATAAATGCCAAACATCATGATGGAAGTGCGGTGGAGCACCATCCTGTTGAAAATTGAAGTCGGCGCTGTCGGTCTCCAGTTGTGGCATGAGCCAATTTTCCAGCATGTCCAGATACACGTGTCCTGTAACGTTTTTTTCGCAGAAGAAAAAGGGGCCGTAAACTTTAAACCGTGAGATTGCACAAAATACGTTAACTTTAGGTGAATTGCGAATTTGCTGCACGAATGCGTGAGGATTCTCTACCGCCCAGATTCGCACATTGTGTCTGTTCACTTCACCATTAAGAAAAAATGTTGCTTCATCACTGAAAACAAGTTTCGCACTGAAAGCATCCTCTTCCATGAGCTGTTGCAACCGCGCCGAAAATTCAAAGATTTTGACTTTGTCATCGGGTGTCAGGGCTTGTAGCAATTGTAAACGGTAGGGCTTCTGCTTTAGCCTTTTCCGTAAGATTTTCCAAACCGTCCGCTGTGGTACGTTTAGCTCCCTGCTTGCTTTATTCGTCGACTTTCGCGGGCTACGCGTGAAACTTGCCCTCACGCGTTCAACCGTTTCTTCGCTCACTGCAGGCCGACCCGTTGATTTCCCCTTACAGAGGCATCCAGAAGATTTAAACTGCGCATACCATCGCCGAATGGAGTTTGTCTCATTGCGCTCTCGAGCGCTCTGGCGGCAGAAACCTGAAGTGCGGCTTCAGCCGAACAAAACTTTATGAGTTTTTCTACGTATCTGTAGTGTGTCGTGACCATATGTCAATGAACGGAGCTACAGTGAACTTATGAAATCGCTTCAATAATTTGTAATAGCCCTGTATATTAACTGCCACAATGACTTCACTAACACGAACATTTGACCAATAGACTGCGTTGTAAGCACCAGAATATGCACATCAACAAAAGTACGGTACACGTCTGTTCCTCGGCTGGCGTCCAAGATGCCCAACATGTTTATTTCCTTGAAGGATCGGCACTGCTGGTAAAGCTACTTTACATGAGCGGTGACTGTGTGTCAGTAGATTTGCAGAAGTTCCGGACACTCAAGTGTATGAGAAAAGGCATTGCTGCTAAATCTGCTAAGGCTATGGAGAAAATGATTGCAGAGTTCGAAAAGACTGGTTCTTTTGAAGTGAAGTGTGGCGGAGGGATGAAAGCAGTTGATCTGACGTTTGTCGAAGATGTGGTCATAGAACTGCAAAAGGGGTCAAACGGTGATGTGCAAACATGCAGTGCACGGGTAACTGACCGAACGTTAGACATGCCTGTCAATACGGTTCATAAAATCCTACGAAACTTCCTTCACTGTTATCCACACAAAGTCACCCCTGTTCAGACACTGCTTCCAGCTGACCTGGCAGCAAGACAAACGTTCGTTGTGGAAATTCGAGGTCGCACGGAGGTTTGGCATACGGATGCCAAAAGAATGCTGAAATGCTGCATTAATGAATTCCGGATGCGTTCCCAACTTGTGCCAACTGAAATGTCATAATAAATCAACCAAAGATAACAGGCACGGTTTGTCAACAGTTCTGGCAAATGGGAGATCATAGCAGGCAGCGAGAATTCATCTGTTGACATGTTAGCAGGAAACAGCACAAAAATGTTACTGAATCAAGTAAAAAATTTCAAGATTGTGTTCTCCAACGATTGATGGGAATAACATTAAGGTGTGTCAGAAAATGTTTCTGCATACGCTCTCTGTTACAGATATGTGTATGAGAACTGCCACGAAATAACTGGGAACAAATGAAATTTAGTCAGCCGATATGAGAGGAAAGCAATGCAACATGAATTAAAGGAGTAAGTGCGAGAGCATATAAACAACTTTCCTTGTGTAATGTCGCATTACGCAAGGGAAGAAACAAGGAGAAAATAACGTTAATGCCAAAATGAGCAATCCAAAGATGCACATAATGTCTAAAAAATGGATCAAGAAATGTAAATACGTCTCCTTTAGTTCTGAAACAGTAAAGCAATACAGTGATATTGCGTATTTAACCAAGAATATACTTTATCCTTTTTTGTGCTTAAAAAGGATAAGTGTGAACTACGCGGCCTTAGCCTAACACTAGTTTTTCTGGAAAGGGGAAAGCAAAGCTGGCAGGCAAATACGCCTCTCACATTGCAAATAAAGCTATTGTCTGTCAACTGAAAGAAAAAGACAAAATCAGTTCAATCTCAAGCAAGTCCATTATCAATGCATGTTGCGACCTGCAGAAAGTGTGGGCCTCTCCGCAGTCTCATGAGAACCCTTATTACGACAAACGGTTACATTCCACCTTTAATTTCAGAGTATACGACGTAGGAAACAAGGAAGCGCAGGGCTACGTTTGGCTTGAGGCCGTTGCCAGTTGTTGACGAAATTAAGTAGTCGGTTGTCTTTACCATTTCCTATAGACGCCAAACATTCAAACTTTACAAGGATAACAGACGTTACACGATCTCAGATATGCAGGTTGCGTAAAACTTCACGATTATCCAAGGTTACATCGTGCACTTTTAAGTTGTGTTAATCCGTGATTGTAATTTTGTATAAATCTTACTGATCATCGCCAAGAGTTGTTCGGCTGGCTTCCGTTCTGCGTAGCTCCTGTCACTGGAAGTAATACAATCGCGTTTCTCCGTACATTCGAATCTCGGGACTGTTAAGTGTGTAGTACTGGTTACGATAATGAACTCGAGATAGGGAACTCGGGCAGCCTTCCATACTTGACCTCTCCTAATCATGAGTACGCCATTGTCTGTGACGTATGTTTCTTGCATTCTTCAAATGTAGACTTGGCAGACTTTGTTATGGTTTTCTGTTTTTCTTCTTTCTTATGTCACCTGGCGGAGACCGATGTATAGCTGTTTTTGCTAGCTTTGTGAAATGTTCTTTTGATTGTTTCAAGAACGTGATAGCAGACGTACAGTAGTTTTCACTAACAGCCATCGATCCTTAGTTTTCATTTGAAGTTCCGAAACGTTTCTCTTCTCTTAGTATTCAAAAGCCGTGATTTTTCTGACGTACGGTGGTACAGAAACGAAATGAATGTCACAGCCAGATTTTCTAGAAATATTGGTTGGTCTGCTTCTCAGAAGGGAACTGCAAAACAAGGAGCGGAAGATAGGGCGGAAAGGAATTTATATGACTGTTATGGTTCCAAGAGTAAAGAAATGGGTCAGTACTGCAGTAAGACGGCCGTAAAATACGGGGAACAGTGCTGCAGAGGGAAGTTCTAAGGAGGCATTTTTCTTCAAGGAGGCTATGAGACTTTTCACATGAAATCTATAGAAATGGGTACAGTTCTACATTTTCTGTGTGTTTCGTGTCCCGCAGACGTTACCTTTAACACAAAAATAATTTCGTTAAAGTTACTCAGCTGTTAGTTACGGTTTCCTGTTCATCGTTACGTGACATAAGTATAAACAATTACGTTACACAGCCGTAGCTGTCGATCTAATCCGTAATACAACTGTATTCGCAGCCTCGTACCGGTACGATAACCTTATCCTTAAAGTTATGTTTCCATAGAGGTTGAGAGGACTACGATTTTCCTCCCAGTGCTCCGAATAGTGACACAAAGAATCTGAAATGAGCCGTCGTAAATTCCCGGGCAATCAGTTTAATTGCGGGCTCTTCAGGCCACATGGTGTTGTCTATACACTAGCCGTTTAGTCACTTGTCAGTAACGATAAAACGATGATCGCAGGCAATATTTGCGTCCAGTAGAGGTTTCCATGCGCATGCTGCGGGTACACTTGCAGGCAGTGACGCAGTTGCTGTAGCGCACATGCCTAGAAGTCGAATACGAGAATTTCACGGAGGGGAGACGAATATCCATTAGGGACAAGAATGTAGATTAGTGGCCGCTGCAGATCTTGTAGTCGTAGGAACAGTTATTCACCTCCTAAATATCCCTGGTATCCGTGACTCAGGATCGAAGACATTAGAAAATTTTTCTTGTTGTTTGTGTCAACTACACAATATAAATGTAAGAAACGCTGTTCCTAATAAAAGAATGAGTCGAATGGCATTTCTGGTTGGGAGATCCGAGGTTTTGGTCAGCCCTCTAGTCATAAGAAGATTTCTTCCTAGGCACATGCGATGTTTCAGAGTGATGTCTTAATTGAAGTTGTTTTAGAGGAATTTTGTGGAAAGTAGCCATATAGGGCAGAAGTGAGGACACCAAACAAAGAAAATAATAGGAAGAATTCAACCAGCTGGCCGGCCTGGGTGGCCAAGCGGTTCTAGGTGCTACAGTCTGGAGCCGCGCGACCGCTACGGTCGCAGGTTCGAATCCTGTCCCGGGCAGGGATGTATGTGATGTCCTTAGGTTAGTTAGGTTGAAGTAGTTCTAAGTCTAGGGGACTGGTGACCTCAGATGTTAAGTCCCATAGTGCTTAGAGCCATTTGAACCATTTGAACCCACCAGTTGAAATAATACTTTGAAAGAGATGTTACAAACCAAAATAATGGATGCGGTTAAGAATAAGGGCAATTGGACCAGCATTTCTATAGAAAGAAAGCAACAAGAGTGGTATGGCCATAAGAGACGTTTGGATGGTAACAGAATGCTTCAGAGAGAGTGGACATGAAAACCTTCAGGAAGCCGAATAAGAGGCAACCTGGGAGGAACTGAAATGTGGCGATTGCAGAGGCTGTAGAGGGAATACTGTTGGCATAAATACTTAGACGAGGAAGTATGCGTGAAACCACCGCTGCAATAGCTTATGTATGAATTTTAAGGGTAAATAAACCACTTAAAAACTGAACACATCCAAAATATGTCGAAAAAGTTGTATGTTAGATATTTATGTATCAGGTCAATGCTACGTGACACGTAGACAACTGAATGAGCAACGACTATACACATTTTAGTGCTAAACGTACTCTCTGTCTTCTTACTGCTCCATATTGGTGTAAAAATTCGGGATTTCGATGACAATGTACGTCGTTCCTGACGGGATCATCAGATTGTCGTAATTACTGCCTTATGTGGCTGTCAGAGATCATTCTGTCTTGGATGCTCGTAAATTCACTGTTCCCGTAACGTGGACTTCCGTAAGGGAAAAGTGGGAGGCTGTATTCTCGTTTACAGACTTTTAATTCCTTACTCATTTCTAGAGATTATTTTTTATTGTTGTGCTAAACCACAGATCTAGCATTGCTACATCGAGAAATACTTTACGGTCCGTAATCTCTACGTACCAGTTTTGTTTCTTTGTCTTTCTCTTTGTGGGAAATTATGTAGTTCCTCCTAGCCGTCATCGCTTGTTTCGGCGCTGTCCTGCAGTAAAGGTGGTTAGTAGCCTTTACTGGACATTGCAGGACTAGAGTCACCGAATGTTTCTCCGTCACTCCTTCCTACCGCCTTTCAACGAGCTGCAGAAAAAGGACCATTGCAACATCGTGATGCTCAAAGCCCGGCGCCGATTTCCAAAACATTCCTGTCCTCGGTCATAAGCACAGCGTACACTGGCGTGCAAAACTTGAGGACGAGAGTAACTATCGCATGACGTGTCACTGCCAAAAACACAGCTTGATGAAACTTCGACCATAAATAGAAAAAAAAACAGCTACTATGTGGCATAAATGGTACCTGAAAGAAATTTACAATGAGGCGTAGAGAAATGACAATAATTACAATGAAGTCATCTCAACGAAGATGGGTCCCTGTTGTTGTTGTTGTTGTGGTCTTCAGTCCTGAGACTGGTTTGATGCAGCTCTCCATGCTACTCTATCCTGTGCAAGCTTTTTCATCTCCCAGTACCTACTGCAACCTACATCTTTCTGAATCTGCTTAGTGTATTCATCTCTTGGTCTCCCTCTACGATTTTTACCCTTCACGCTGCCCTCCAATACTAAATTGGTGATCTCTTGATGCCTCAGAACATGTCCTACCAACCGATCCCTTCTACTGGTCAAGTTATGCCACGAACTTCTCTTCTCCCCAATCCTATTCAATACTTCCTCATTAGTTATGTGATCTACCCATCTAATCTTCAGCATTCTTCTGTAGCACCACATTTCGAAAGCTTCTATTCTCTTCTTGTCCAAACTATTTATCGTCCATGTTTCACTTCCATACATGGCTACACTCCATACGAATACTTTCAGAAATGACTTCCTGACACTTAAATCAATACTGGATGTTAACAAATTTCTCTTCTTCAGAAACGCTTTCCTTGCCATTGCCAGCCTACATTTTATATCCTCTCTACTTCGACCATCATCAGTTATTTTGCTCCCCAAATAGCAAAACTCCTTTACTACTTTAAGTGCCTCATTTCCTAATCTAATTCCCTCAGCATCACCCGACTTAATTAGACTACATTCCATTATCCTTGTTTTGCTTTTGTTGATGTTCATCTCATATCCTCCTTTCAAGACACTGTCCATTCCATTCAACTGCTCTTCCAAGTCCTTTGCTGTCTCTGACAGAATTACAATGTCATCGGCGAACCTCAAAGTTTTTATTTCTTCTCCATGAATTTTAATACCCACTCCGAATTTTTCTTTTGTTTCCTTCACTGCTTGCTCAATATACAGATTGAACAACATCAGGGAGAGGCTACAACCCTGTCTTACTCCCTTCCCAACCACTGCTTCCCTTTCATGTCCCTCGACTCTTATAACTGCCATCTGGTTTCTGTACAAATTGTAAATAGCCTTTCGCTCCCTGTATTTTACCCCTGCCACCTTTAGAATTTGAAAGAGAGTATTCCAGTCAACATTGTCAAAAGCTTTCTCTAAGTCTACAAATGCTAGAAACGTAGATTTGCCTTTCCTTAATCTTTCTTCTAAGATAAGTCGTAAGGTCAGTATTGCCTCACGTGTTCCAGTGTTTCTACGGAATCCAAACTCATGGGTCCCTAGGTGTTACAAAAGGCGTATCTTGGGTCTTAATAGAATTTGGGATTACCACGGACGAAATTTTTTTGTTTTTCAACATGCTACCTTAAGGTTGGTAGGTTCTTGCGGCAAGGCATTCCATCCCTCCATCATCGCGGATGACAACTGTTGTATAGTCGCTGGAGCATGGGGACGTGCTGCGGTAGGTAGTTTCTCACACCCAGACTCCACATGTCAGTCTCTCAGATTGCCACCAAACGTTGTATGTCGATGGAGTATCAACCATAACTGTGATTTATTTCATACTATGTGCTGTCGTCCGCCAGAACGGGAGTAATGTTGATTAAATATAACACCAGATTTAGGGAGCACATGAAAATCGTAACTGTGGGTCACTTATATTTATGGTTTACATGGAGAAGTTAGTAGGGTGTTGGATCTTCGTGCTAAGGGTCCTTGGTTCATCCCCAAAGACGACTTCTTTACTGTGTTACGCGTGAAAGTGACAACATGTTCATGACATGCAAAAGGGCTGCTTGGAGTTTACAGAAATTTTCTCTCGGCAGTCTACTTTCGCTTCGTTTTTTTGAAAGTTTTAAATCTGTAAAGTACATTTGTAGTTTCATGGAACATACAGTCAGATGAGAAAAGTAAAGAAATAGTTGCATGACAGGTGCGGAAGTTGGAGTGATAATAATCATAGTAATAAGCGTCCGGCCCCGGCAGAAGAGTGGTCAGCGCGACAGAATGTCAGTACTAAGGGCCCGGGTTCGATTCCCGGCTGGGTCGGAGATTTCTCCGCTCAGGGACTGGGTGTTGTGTTGTCCTAATCATCACCATTTCGTCTCCATCGACGTGCAAGTCGGTGAAGTGGCGTCAGATCGAAAGACTTGCACCCAGCGAAAGGTCTACCCGACGGGAGGCCCTAGTCACACGACATTTATTTGGCAAAATAACAAGATCAGTGATAAGCAGATAATGCTCAAGCAACGAATCAAAAGAGCCTGCCAAAAGAACACTGCTACAAACTCCAGAAAGTACTTTTATATGTCAGGAAAATGTTCTTTCATATAACAATTTGATGCGTAGACAGTTACAAAAAATTGTCACCAGTGACGTTTGAATGCGAGACCTATGGCAGGACAACCGCCACGCTCTACCAAATCACCGACGAGAGATTTAAGACAGTTACTGACAAGTACGGTATTCCTGTACTCCGTAGTTCTGGCGTTACTTTTAATTACCGTTTATTTATGTTCTACTGGAGGGCAGCGCATATCACGAACTAAATCGGTGTTTTGGTTGATACTATATCGACACACAAAGTTTGGTATCGACATGAGTGTCTGACATCTGGAGGTTTGTGTGTTAGTTCTTTAGTTTCCTGTTCCATTGGTCATTTGCACGATAAATCGTAATAATGTCGAACGAGTCATTTTACATTCGCTTTGCAAGTTAACTTTTAGATAAGACTTCATGATGAATACTTATAAATTTGTAAACTTTTATTCTAATTTCCTTCTTTCATTAAATCTGCAAGGGAAGGTTAGCAATTCCTGTCCACCATATTTTACAACAATAACACAAAGTCTTCTGCAAAATAGAAACCATTATCAAGGAGGCTCCCAGGTTCGAACCTCCCCACAGTTTAGACTCAGAGCAGAAACCATCAGCAATGGCGACCAAACACTTATGTCATAAGAAGTCACCCTCTTTCTGCCAGCGGTCTCAGCAAACAGTGCAGAGGAGTTGGACACAGTTTCAGGGCACTCCCTTGGGCTTGGGTTGGGAGACTGGCACTAAAATGCTGACTAATCATCAATGACCAACAACATGAGGCTGCAGAAGGCAAAGGAAACCTCTGCATTAAAGGAGGATAATGTATACCTACAGTACTTGCGGCCTGTAATTCAAAAAGTGAGGTGATGACCTCTCCATTGCCGAAGGATTCCAAATTAGTCTCTCCAAAAAATGGTTCAAATGGCTCTGAGCACTATGGGACTTAACATCTGAGGTCAACAGTCCCCTGTACTTAGAGCTACTTAAACCTAACTAACCTAAGGACATCACACACATCCATGCCCTGCGACCGTAGCAGCAGCACGGTTCCGGATTGAGGCGCCTAGAACGGATCGGTCACAACGGCCGGCTTAGTCCCCCATTCAGATGTCTGTGAGGAGAAGTTAGACGTCTCAAAAGAGAAGTGTTACGGCTCAGTCTAGATGTAGTGAGTGTGCCATCGTGTATCAATACCACCTCACATGCGTCATAGCAACGGACTTCCAAATTTCTATGAACGCCGATAGCGGTCGTGCGGGATCCTGCGGACACAATGGAACATCCCCACAGAGTTTAAGAACTTTCAGCATTGCAGCGCGTCAGCAATCGTATGTATCGAAATATTTATGAAAAATCGGCCTCGATTGCACAAACAACCTGGTGTTTACCTAGGTTTCAGCGTCGGTAACCATGCCTTCTTCAGAACAAATATAAATCAGCTTGCCTAAATAGCGTTTGACTATGCCTATTTAGGCAAGCTGTTTTATATTTGTTCTGAAGAAGGCGTGGTTACCCACGCTGAAACCTAGGTAAACACCAGGTAGTTTGTGCAGTCGGGGCGGATTTTTCATAATTATTATTCCCCACCGAGTCACACCTCCAGCAGCACTGTACTTTGAGCGGCCTCTGCTGCCGCGACATCGAACGCCCGGGGACAGCCACTCACCGACTCCCGCTCAGAGCCACTACTCTACAGGACATAATGCAGAAACTGCGTGGTCTCTGTTCCGACTCCATTGTTCTTGCTATTGTATGACCTGGAATCTGTTTCTTGCTTCATTTGCAATGGCTCTTCGTGCCTGTTTTCAGACTACACAAGTTGATAAATACTTCAGACATGTTTATACTTCTACCTTATATTCCGCACTGTTATCTAAAACTAGAGCCTGTTCTACAAACAGTCATTTCCCTTCCACCAGTCACTAACAAATACTCACTACTATCGTAGCGACATTGTTATCGACTGACACTGATATCTATCGATATGTTAACAAAATTAAACTTTTTAGACTTTTATTCTTATTGGTAATAATAAATTAACAGTAGTTTAAAGGTAGCGAAGTATGGAGTAGCTTAAAACTGTTCATTATATGTACTGTATGATTTTAAAGGGCCCAGTGATGTGTAAGACAAAGCTCCTTTGGGTGTGAAAAGCAAGGCCCCGAGTTCGTGTCCCCAGCCGGCAATAAATTGTAATCAGCCACGAAACTTCATTTTATAGTATCCAAACGTTGTTGCGTAATACTTATGGCATATTAATAATCAATATTTACGACAATCAGCCGTCGGTGAACGTAGGGCTAGCCATATAACATAATACACTACTGGCCATTAAAATTGCTACACCACGAAGTAGACGTGCTACAGACGCGAAATATACCCGACAGGAAGAAGATGCTGTCATATGGAAATTATTAGCTTTTCGGAGCATTCCCACAAGGTTGGCGCCGGTGGCGACATCTACAACGTGCTGACATGAGGAAAGTTTCCAACTGATTTCTCATAGACAAGGAGCAGTTGACCGGCGTTGCCTGGTGAAACGTTGTTGTCATGCCTCGTGTAAGGAGGAGATATGCATACCATCACGTTTCCGACTTTGATAAAGGTCGGATTGTAGCCTATCGCGTTTGCGGTTTATCGTATCGCGACATTGCTGCTGGCGTTGGTCGAGATCCAATGACTGTTAGCAAAATATGGAATCGGTGGGTGCAGGACGGTAATACGGAACGCCGTGCTGGATCCCAACGGCCTCGTATCACTAGCAGTCGAGATGACAGGCATCTTATCCGCATGGCTGTAACGGATCGTGCAGTCACGTCTCGATCCATGAGTCAACAGATGGGGACGTTTGCAAGACAACAACCATCTGCACGAACAGTTCGACGACGTTTGCAGCAGCATGGACTATCATCTCGGAGACCATGTCTGCGGTTACCCTTGACGCTGCATCACAGACAGGAGCGCCTGCGATGGTGTACTCAACGACGAACCTGGGTGCACGAATGGCAAAACGTCATTTTTTCGGATGAATCCAGGTTCTGTTTACAGCATCATGATGGTCGCATCCGTGTTTGGCGACATCGCGGTGCACGTTGGAACCGTGTATTCGTCATCGCCATACCGGCGTATCACCCGGCGTGATGGTATGGGGTGCCATTGGTTACACGTCTCTATCACTTCTTGTTCGCACTGACGCACTTTGAACAGTGGACGTTACATTTCAGATGTGTTACGACACGTGGCTCTACCTTTCATTCGATCCCTGCAAAACCCTACATTTCAGCAGCATAATGTACGACCCCACGTTGCAGGTCATCTACGGGCCTATCTGGATACAGAAAATGTTCGACTGCTGCCCTGGCCAGCACATTCTCCAGATCTCTCACCAACTGAAAACGTCTGGTCAATGGTGGCCGAGCAACTGGCTCGTCACAATACGCCAGTCACTACTCTTGATGAACTGTGGTATCGTGTTGAAGCTGCATGGGCAGCTGTACCTGTACACGCCATCCAAGCTCCGTTTGACTCAAT
This sequence comes from Schistocerca americana, assembly GCF_021461395.2. Taxonomy (NCBI): domain Eukaryota; kingdom Metazoa; phylum Arthropoda; class Insecta; order Orthoptera; family Acrididae; genus Schistocerca; species Schistocerca americana. The sequence goes on from NC_060122.1 coordinate 675,442,378, forward strand.
CCCCAGGTGTATCAAGGCCGTTATTACGGCCAGAGGTGTTCTGTTTTCATTTGATTGCCTCTAATACGCGGTAAGAAATGTTACTGCCTTATGATCTGCAGATAAAACTTGTTGTTGAGTCTAGTCCACCAGACGGATTTTTTTTCTAAATAATGTCGACGCGGTGGCAAGCGTGACACCAGTCCAGATCACAAAACACAGTCGTCGCAAGTCTCCAGAATAGAATTAGCTCTGCGGAGAAAGTTGTGGACAGCGCTAGAACAATATGACGGCCCTGTCACTGTCAGTGACCATCTATTCTCCAAAGGTCCACACAGGCGTCCTTGTCATTACAATATGCGTTTCCTGGAGAGTAAATATTCTGGTACATTCGAACTCACTCACTTACTTTTTGCTAATTGACGAAAAAAAAAATGCCTCTGAGCACTATGAGACTTAACAGCTGAGGTCATCAGTCCCCTAGAACTTAGAACTACTTAAACCTAACTAACCTAAGAACATCACACACATCCATCCCCGAGGCAGGATTCGAACCTGCGACCGTAGCGGTCGCGCGATTCCAGACTGAAGCGCCTAGAACCGCTCGGCCACAATGGCCGGCGCTAATTCACGTATCGACATTGACCATTTATGCTGAACTTATACACCCGGTACTTCAGTTTCTGCTGAACTTATATACCCGTTGCTCCAGTTTCATCTGTTGTCACTCAGTGAGTCTTATGTAACGCTGACCGACCCAGTCACACAATAGAGAGCTCTTCTAACTTCACATATAAACCAACTGTCTGAGAATTTAGTTGCTTGTTACTGATATACACTCCGAGTTTACATTCAGTCATGCCAATCCGTGTGAGTGTTGCAACATTAACAAAAAATAGTGTATATGTGTCATCTTAAGATCGAAGTGTTTCCATATAACATCTTTGTATGAAATATTCTCGCTGATCCTGCCGCGTGAAATTACCGTAAAAACTCGAGCATTAAATGATAAGAGCCACGTTTTTTCCAGGAACCAATGACCTAACTGCTGCTCTGAAGACTTCGTGTAATGAATAATCGATCTGTGATTGGTCATCCTGTGTCATCCTGATTTCACGCTGTCAGAAATATTGTCGACGTCTGCAAAGCTAGTTACACACTGCTCTCTATAATTCCTGAACTTAAGAAAGATGTTCAATACGTTACTAAGGCTATAACCGCTATCTTAGATTAATTTGAGAATAATTTCTTGTTGTAAATTCCGATAGCAACAGTTTAATTGATTTAGGAATCCTGCAACGATAAGGTGTGGAACGAAATATTGCTTCCATCAAACATAATACACTGCTCGCCATTAAAATTGCTACTCCAAGAAGAAATGCAGATGATAAACGGGTATTCATTGGACAAATACATTATACTAGTACTGACATGTGATTACAATTTCACGCAATTTGGGTGCATAGATCCATTCAAAAGCAATCACCACAAACGTTAAGACATTTGTCTTAATAGTAGAGGAGGCAGTGTAGAGGAGACGGTCAATTCCTGTCTCGTAGAATGCGGTAGGTCGCCGACAGACTCTAAAGCTTTTTGTCGACTGAAGCCAACGTACACGCATGTCTTTCTTCAGGTTGCCAAAGATGTGAAAACAAAACGGTGAAAGATTCGGGCTGTGCGGAAGATGTTGCAGTGTTTCCAACGAAATAGCTGAAGCGCAGCGTTCGACCAAGTGACAGGGAGGGGCCGGAGTCAGCGTGAAGCAGGATGATTCAGTGCGACAGTATTCCGACAGTCCGAGGGCAAACGGCAAAGTGAACAGTGGAAATACTCCACAAAGAAACGCAGAGTTGTTCACGCAAGTTGCGGTAAGGTAATGATAACAATCTTCTGCTACTACAGTAGTTCGCTGCCGTCACCCACCATAAAGTCAAAATGCCGAGGAGTGCTGTCGGACAGAATCATCCTGGTGCACGATAAAGCTCACCCCACGCTGCCAATTGGACGAAGGCTACGGAAAACGCTGCAGCATTCTCCATACGGCCCGGATCCTTATCTGTGTGATTTTCACAACTTTGCCAACCTAAAGGAAGACCGCTGTGGACTTAGGTTTCAGTCAGACGAGGAATGGCAAGGATGGGTGCGCTTTTGGATCCATCTGCGGCCGACCACGTCTTGTGAAACAGAAATTGATCGTCTCGACTCCCAGTAAGATAAATAGCTTAACGCATATGGTGATCACTTTTGAATAGAACCATTCCATGGGCCCGCTGCAGCCGGTGTTCGGTTTCTTTGACTGCTCGTCATACGTTGTGGTTCGCCCTTGAGCTGACATCGACGGCCTACACGTGAAACGTAAGGAAGGAGTTCTGTGACGTATAGAGGAAGCGTTTTACGGTACTATAATAGGGGCTAACTGGCATGAGACGTAGCGCATGAATGATCCAGTATTGCGCCAAACAATACAGACCGAGGCGGCAAACAGAAAAATAGATATTTTAGCCCACGCTAACAAGTATGCAAGAAAGTTGTCTTTCAGTGTTAGAAGTGGTGATATCGATTCACTTCTGCAAAGTAACACATGTGTATATCAGCTCGGATGTGATACTGCCCCGAACAGTTTCTGCTAACAGTCCTGATCTTGTAGCTCGTCAGTCAGATAACACACCATGCGTCTTAATCGATGTATCAGTCCCATTTAAGAGAGACATTAACACTAGAATGTCTTATACGAAATTTGAATGTAAGCTTCTGATCATCGTGGTCAGTCGAATGAGGAATGTTAAAACGAAGCTTCACATCTGTCCTCATTGGCGCCCTGGGATCATTACCACATAAGCTGTGGAAGCCTCTATCTAGAACCCTAGATGGCAGTAAAGAAAGTGGAGCACAAGATATAGTACTGTTCGGAATTTCCCACATGTTTCAAAAATGGTTCAAATGGCTCTGAGCTCTATGGGACTTAACTTCTGAGGTCATAAGTCCCCTAGAACTTAGAACAACTTAAACCTAAATAACCTAAGGATATCACGAACATCCATACCCGAGGAAGGATTCGAACCTGCGACAGAAGCGGTCGCGCGGTTCCAGACTGTGGCGCCTAGAACCGCTCGGCCACTCCGGCCGGCCCACATGTTTCATAAAACATTGTAAAGTCATTTGAGTCACCAGGCATACTCCTGCGGAAACTGGATGTGAACTGGAGTTGACTTGACTGTATCCAACAATGTAATTATTGTTGTGAAAAATAAACGTGATGATAATGATTTTAGTGGCCTTTTGCTGTTATTACTACTATTGCTACTACTTCTTCTACTATTATTATTTTTATTATTATTTCCCCATTTTACATGATATCTGCTTAGTGATAACAGTTTAAATAAAACCTTGTCACTAAGTTAACTATTTTGTCCAAGAACCCGACGAACTTTTCTGTAGGTGTTCAATAACTGCTCTCTGCAGTTGGCTACGGTAGGGAGGATGCAGTTTTAGATCTTGAAGATACTTCAAAGCCAGATTTAGGAGAAAGCTGGCTTCTGGTATTACCACAGGAACGATACATACATACTTTTATGCCTATATTTTTCTCATTTGACAGTTCCGGTTACGGGGCACCTAACCCTTGCAGATGATTGCTGTTATCAGTGTTGGGTACGGCGATGTCTATGACAAAGGTGAGTAGCTCAGCTTTATCCATCAGTGTCATATCACGCCAATTATAACATACTGCTTTGAGTTATTATGGCGCAGTTCCACTAAATTTCGAATATCTCGTTTCCTACAAATATGAGGTTATTGCATGTCTAGTATTGTTGTGTACGATTTCATACACAACGTCAAGGAGAAGTGGGACACAGCAGGGTACGGCAACTGTCATCGTAAGAACGCTGCATAGGGCCAGACATGATTAGTGAAAAAGTAGCACAGCAGACACAAGATTTACTGAACTTGTATTTCTCCAGATATACGAAGACTCGTTACAAATGGCGCAACAAGAAATAGAACCCAGCTGTCGATGTCAAAAGGAAGAAGCACGGACGTCGAAGACGGAGCCCTGAACAGGCGGCGTCCGCGTAGCTTCACTTGCGAAGTGACTCCATGTGGGAGTGGGCGGAGTCGCTGCCTCCGGCCATCCTGCATCGCGGCTGTGTAGGGCACTCGTGGTACGGAGACGCTGGAGGTGCTGCTCAGCTGGCGCTCACCACTAGGTCCGCCAGATGCCACGTGACTGGTATTGGAGATGGACGGAAACTTGCTATTCTGTTGCTACTACGTCTGTAAGTTGCTATAAATACGTTGTACCACAACTTCTGGCGGATTATGGTGGAAAATTCATCACGGATTTTCAGGTATCCCAAAGATGCCTCGGCTTTGCGTCAAGATGTGTCAAATCGTCTACTTTTGATTCTTCTCTCCTATTCCTTGTTGTTTCAGTATCTGCTGTTATTAGTCGCAATGACCTGATAATGTGTCAAAGAAACTTTTGTTATCATTATTATTGCTGTCATTATGAATAACATTATTATCATTAAGATTATTATTAGTATCAGCATTATCAGCATTATTATAATTATTTATTATTATTAGTGATCCTAGATCAACTGTTTATACACTGAAGCTCCAATGAAATTGGTATAGGCATTTTCATTCAATACAGCGATATGTAAACGGGCAGAAAACGGCGCTGTGGTCGGAAACGCCTATGTAAGACAACAAGTGTCTGGCGCAGTTGTCAGGTCGGTTACTGCTGCTACAATGGCAGGCTATCAAGATTTAAGTGACTTTGAACGTGGTGTTACAGTCGGCGCACGAGCGACCGGACACAGCATCCCAGAGGTAGCGATGAAGTGGGGATTTTCCTGTACGACCATTTTACGAGTGTACCGTGAATATCAGGAATCTGGTAAAACATCAAATCTCCGCAATCGCTGCGGCCGGAATAAGATCCTGCAAGAACGGGATCAACGACGACTGAAGAGAATCGTTCAATGTGACGGAAGTGCAACACTTCCGCAAATTGCTGCAGATTTCAGTGCTGGGCCATCAACAAGTGTCAACGTGCGAATCACTAACGAAACATAATCGATATGGGCTTTCGGAGCTCACTGCCCGACACAAAGCTTTACGCCTCGCCTGGGCTCGTCAACACCGTCATTCGATTGTTGATAACGAGAACCTTTTGCTGGTCAGACGAGTCTCGTTTCAAATTGTATATAGCGGATGGACGTGTACAGGTATGCAGACAATTTCACGAATCAGTGGACCCTGCGTGTCAGCAGGTGACTGATCAAGCTGGTGGAATCTCTGTAATAGTGTGGGGCGTTTGCTGTTGGAGTGATACGTCTAGATACGACTTTGAGAGGTGACACTTACATAAGAATCCTGTCTGATCACCTGCGTCCATTCATTTCTGGACTTGAGGAATTCCAGAAGGGCAATGCGACACCCCACAGATCCAGTATTGCTACGGAGTGGCTCCAGGAACACTGTTCTCAGTTTAAACGCTTGAGCATATCTGGGATGCCTTGCAACGTGCTGTTCAGAAAAGATCTCCACCCCTCGTACTCTTACGGATTTATGGACCCTTGCAAGATTCATGGTGTCAGTTTCCTCCAGCACTACTTCAGACATTAGTTCAGTCCATGTCACTTCGTGTTGCGGCACTTCTGCGTGCTTGCGGGTGCCCTGCACGATATTAGGCTGGTGTACCAGTTTCTTTGCCTCTTCAGTGTGACTGTCAGTAGACTGCAAATATATACTAAAACACTCAAACATGTAGAGGAGATTTCCAAAACCATTTGCTCCCGTCTAATACTAATTTAGAAATTATGTTAAATTCTAGAACGACTAATGAGTATCCACTAACAGAGAAACTTCGAGCATTGATGGGGAAAAAGTAATTTTGTTACTTTCTTCATAGACTCCTTTTGGCTGTGCTGTCTTGGATAACTTCTTACGCAAGAACAGCTGTCTTTGCGTATTCCGTTGTCTGACGTCCGTCTGTTACTCGTGATGCACGCTTGTATTACAGTGTGTTCTAAGGTAGAAGGTAGTAAACGAGATAGACAGGGAAGTGTATGCCCGTGTTCTGTGAGCGGACGTAAAAGAGAGGGCATAATACAGAAGATGGCAAGTGGGAGATGCGTCCACTGCCACACACGCGCAGGGCCCGCGCACCAAGTGTTTCCGCACGCAGCGCCGCGCGGACCGGCGGTCGCGGCCTTTGATCTCCGTTTTGCCAGTCGCGTCACGCAGTCGTCAGCACCAACGAGGGCAGGCGCGCCCGAGTGCAGCTGACGTCATCCCTCTGTGCGGCGCCCGCTTCCAGCCCTGCTGTCAGACGCACGCAAAAATATTATTTATTTTTTATTCCCATCTCCTTTTTTTATTTTAGTTTTACGGCGTTTGACATTTACGTTTGCCGCGCGGCGTCATGATCACAGCAGTGTCGCCAGAGAATGTCACATGAGGTCATACGCATTTCCGGAGAGTGCTGCGGCCATGTGCACGTGATGTACATTACACACAAAACGGTGCCATACGGCTGTTCCACTTGTGTTCTGCTACGTAGTAAGTTAAAGCAACAATTCTCTCTTGTGAGAACTAACTACAGTAATTCTAACTACTGATTTTATTATTTTGTGTTATTTCTCTGTGTGGCTATTTTACAGCTTGAGTTTCCTCATTTTGAGCTATTTTACACTTTGGTTGAAAATGTTCATAATAGCAACTGTATTTTTCACCCATTTGTGAACCGTAACTAATTCCCGTTGCTACATCTTGTTGTTGTTGTGGTCTTCAGTCCTGAGACTGGTTTGATGCAGCTCTCCATGCTACTCTATCCTCTGCAAGCTTCTTCATCTCCCAGTACCTACTGCAACCTACGTCCTTCTGAATCTGCTTAGTGTATTCATCTCTTGGTCTCCCTCTACGATTTTTACCCTTCACGCTGCCCTCCAATACTAAATTGGTGGTCTCTTGATGCCATGTCCTACCAATCGATCCCTTTCTTCTAGACAAGTTGTACCACAAACTTCTCCTCTCCCCAGTCCTATTCAATACCTCCTCATTAGTTACGTGATCTACCCATCTAATCTTCAGCATTCTTCTGTAGCACCACATTTCGAAAGCTTCTATTCCCTTCTTGTCTAAACTATTTATCGTCCATGTTTCACTTCCATACATGGCTACACTCCATACAAATACTTTCAGAAACGACTTCCTGACACTTAAATCTATACTCGATGTTAACAAATTTCTCTTCTTGAGAAACGCTTGCTACATCTTAAAATCAAGGAAATAGTACAACCGAATGTGCCCCAATTAAATTAGTTGGCGTAATAGACATAGAGATACCAGCCATTTCTAATGAATTCGTAAACGTAGTGCCGCGCGGCATGAGCGAAGCTCTAAGGCGCTGCAGTCATGGACTGTGCGGCTGGTCGAGTCCTCCATCGGGAATGGGTGTGTGTGTTTATCCTTAGGATAATTTAGGTTAAGTGGTGTGTAAGCTTACGGACTGATGACCTTAGCAGTGAAGTTCCATAAGATTTCACGCACATTTGAACATTTCGTATACGTAGTTGCTCTGTCGTAACCACAAGTGTTAGAACGCAGATGAAGAACGGAAGACCAGAGAAGGTGGTGACGCGACGTCAGCCAGTAGTCCGCTGACAAGGACCGTGCCACGACAGGAGCGCCCCCTGCAAGAATTGAATATAAACGCCGCCCCTGACAGCCTCGGCTGCTCAGATCGACTCACAGAACAGTACCAAGTGATTACTTCGGCTTTGTCTATAGTGAAGAATATTACTGTTTGCATATCACTTGCGACACCGATGTAACTCCAAAGTATTGTCAATCTGTTTTATAGAAATGAAACTACTAATGTTATTTGTTTGAACTGTTGTATAACATTGAGAGAACGCAGCATCCTTTAGGCACCCTATAAGCGACGAGTGGGCAAGATCCAAAAACTGGCGACGAGTCTAAGCACACTACGTGCCGACGGCCACAGAAATGTGTGTGTTTTTGTGCTGGCGCCTTCAATCTGTCTTGTCTTTACTTTGCAGGGGCGCATATTGCCCTAACAGTTTCTTGTTGTTTCTGCTAATCAGTGTTTTCAGGTGGGAGTTGCAGAAATTTTCGTTGGTTTTGTCCTTCTGTTGATTAATTGCCTTGTCTATTTGTTACATTTGTGTTTTCCAGTACGCCCACCTCACCTGTCCCGCACCCTGATCAGGCGCCACAGCTGCAAACGTTAGATGACTGCTAATGCAGATGTTTCAATTTCAGACCACCCAGATTTCTAGACTTCTCAACACAGTGCAGCAGCTACTCATCATGGCTGCGCGCCCTACGGAACGAGCACCACCATCTGCTATACCACCTTTTCGACAGTTTTGTGACCAAGAAGAAGAATGGTTCGAGTGGCTCTCACAGTTTGAGGCGCACGTCATTGCCTACAATGTACCAAGTACTGTGAAACTTCCCTAATTATTACCAACGGCAGGAAGTGCAGAGTTCAAATTAATTCAAAAACTCTTTCCTAACGCCACTCCGAGTGAACTGTCGTACGACCAAGTAGTAACATCACTAACAAACTATTATGGCCAACAAGTGAATGTGGTAGCAGCTAGGTATCAATTCTTTAATTGCAAAAAACGGTCAGAACAAAGTTAACGGGAGTGGGTAACAGATTTACAGGATCGGACAAGAAAATGCAAATTCGAATGTTCTTGCGGTGCTTTCTATTCAGACGTTATGGTGCGTGATGCGAGCGTCTACAATGTACTTGATGTCAAAATCAGGGAACAAATTTTGAAACAGTCCGATCCATTATTCCGGCAGGTAATGCAAATACCAGATCAGTACGATTCCGGTGCCTTGTCGCTTGTGGTAGGAAAGGACATGTGCAATCCGTAGGTTTGAACACAAAAAACATAAGAATTCGGCCCACTCACAAAAATCTACACATAAGGCCTATGTCATTACTGCAGTAGATTCCAAGTCTGCAACTAGCAAGCGTACAATTTCGTCAGTGATATGTCAGTGAAACAAACTTTGTGTTCATTTACTTCTTTGTGCAAAAAGTGAGAAATCTCAGTTGGGTGCGGGTGCCTCTGTCACATTTCTAAATCGTCACACACATCGACTGTCAGGCTCTTCATGCCTGTCTAAAACTAGCACGCGACTGACGGCCTACAATGGGCAAGACACTCCCGTTCTTGGAGCATGTAATTTGCTTGCCATGTATTGCTCGCATAGGTGAACAGTGACTTTTACAGTGCTAAAAATCAAGCGGTTGTAAGAACATATTTCGTCTTGATTCTTTCGATTGGTTTGGCTTTAACATTCAGGACAATGTGTTGTCAATGTCAGCATTCAATGCAAAAGACAGTGTAGCAAGCTTGCTAAAAGAGTTCCTTGGTTTAGGTAAAGCTAACAGTTTTTTTGCACATATTACGCTGAAAGACAATGCTCAGCCAGGCCAGAACTGTTCCCATTGCATTATGGGACAACGTCTCTGCTGAACTTAAAGAACTCCAAGATAACGGGGTCATTGCTCCGATACCAGCTAGTCAATTGGCAAGTCCACTGGTTTTACTCCACAAACCTTCAGGTCGCATTCGTCTCTGTGATGACTTTAAGTCTACAGTCAACCCACAAACTGTAATTGATACTTATCCTTTGCCACGCCCAGAGGATTTCATGGACAGATTACGCGCTGGACGCTGCTTTTCAAAAATTGATTTCCACGACGCTTATCTTCAAATACGCTCGATGAAGAATCTCAGAATGTGTGTGCAGTAAATATTCATTTGGACTTGTTTAAATATTTGAGTTTGCCTCTCGCCAGTGCTTCCGCACCCGCCATTTTCCAACGATAAGCTGACTGCACAAGTGCCAAACTGTTCAAACTATTCTGAGGATATTGTCGTAGCAGGTCGTACACGTGAAGAACACATTGCCAATTGACGTACTTTGTTTCGTGTTTATCTTATGCAGGACAAAAGCGTCGACTGGACAAGTACGACATTTTTAAATCTGAGTTGCAGTATCTTGAACATATCAAAACAGTCAAGGTGTAAATCCTCTGCAACCGCATTTGTTAGCAATACGCGATTTGCCAGTTCCTCGCAATGTCACTGAATTGCAGTTAGTTTTAGGGAAAATGAACTATTACATTCGGTTCATGCCGAATGCTCCACAAATCGCAGCACCACTGCATCGTTTGCGTCGCAAAAAGTCCCCTTTTTTTGGACAAATGAGAGCCAAGTAGTTTTCACAAACTTAGAGATGTATTGCCCAACGATAAATGCTTGGTTCACTTTGATCCTAATAAATCAGTTGTATTGCAAGAAGACGCTTCCTTTTACAGAATCGGTGCAGTGTTTTCTCACAAATTAGGTGATAAAGACAGGCCGATTGCTTGCGCATTAGAAGTGTTGTCCAAAACTCAGTGTAACTACTCACAGATAGAGAAAGAGACTTTGGCTATTGTGTATGGTGTCACCAAATTCAACCACTATTTGTATGGTAGAAAATTCTACTAAATAACGGATCACAAACCTTTGCATTTCTTGTTTCATCCGACGAAACCGGTTCCTGTACGAACTGCCAAAAATTGCAAAGATGGGCTATGTTACTGTCTCAGTACCAGTAAGAGATTGTGTATCGTGAGACAGCTAGACATGGTAAAGCGGACGCACTTTGTCGTCTTCCAATTGGCTGTGATACAGACTTTGACGCTTCTGCTGCATCTTGTTGTCACATCGATGCTTCAGCCTTTTCCTCTGAACTATAAGAAAATTGCACAAGCCAAGGAAGCTCATCCAGATTTCAACATTTTTCTCAACTACATTCGCACATCATGGCCTCACTCATTGAATGGCATAAAGAACTCTGTAGTGCGCCAATACTTTGCACGTCGGCATAGCCTCACTGTACAGAAACATGTGATTCTTGTTCAGAATGACAGTGGACAGTGTTGATGCTTAAAGCTTTGCCAAAAGAAGTGCTGCAGTTACTTCACCAAGGACACTGGTGGATTTTTCGTACTAAACAGTTACCACGTAGACACTGTTCTTGGCAGGGTATGGACGACCAAATAGAACGGATGACGTTACAGTGTCACGCATGTGCGGAAAACCAGTCCGCACCGCCACAAAAATGCTTGGCCTAAATCGCAATAGCCGTGGCAACATGTGCACATAGACATTGCGGGGCCTTTTTGGAACAACCTTTGGTTGATTGTGGTTGACTTGTATACCAAGTTTCCTTTTGCTGTGCCAGTGAACTCGACAACGTCACGTAGCACAGTTCAGGTGCTGTCATCGAGTTTTGGCCCAGAAGGTTTACCTGTAGTAATAGCGTCAGACAACAAACCTCAGATGATGTCAAATGAATCTGAAACATTCTGTGAACGCAATGGCATACAGCATCTAACTAGTGCATCGTTCCATCCACAGTTAAACGGCGAAGCGGAACTTTTTGTCAGAACCTTCAAGCAGCAGATGGCCAAACTTCACTCTGCGCAAAGCAGGGATCAAGCATTGGAACTGTTTCTCGCTTCATATCGTTTGCACCCACGAGACGGACCATCGCCGGCTGATTTGCTTCACGGCCGCCGCCATCGGACACTGCTCCACCTGCTCCATTCTCCTCAGCATCCGGCGCCTAAGGAAGACCGCAAGTATCACTTCGTGCCACATTATTTTGTCTTTTACAGGGTTTTTAACGGCACCAGACGGTGTTTGTGAGGCTAGATCGTTCGTCGGATTGGCGCTTACATGTGTCTTATTTCAGGTTCCGGTGTCTTGCAGCGCCGTCATCAAAATCGGCGTATCCGTCATGTTCACAATGATGTTTCAGCCTCTTCCCCCAGATTCGCGGCTCCACAGTACAGCTCGTCCATATCAGCTGCCAGAGGGTGTCACCACGACACCGCGAGACGACCCCATGGAGACGGAGCCTTCGCCTCCTCTCGTCTTACCGATGGAGCTGCACCGGCCCACACCGCAGCAGTCGCCGCCTTCTTCATCTGGTTCATGGCAGCAGGAGGTGGACGCGTACCCTTCTGGTCGTTTTCCAGATTGCGCTGCCACCAGAGCGCAGGCCGAATGGCGGGATGTGGCCAGAAGCTTGACGTCTTCTGCAGCCACAGCTTCCGGCCCGACGTTGCGCCCACACTCCTGCATCCCTCGCCGTGGCCGCACTCCATACACGGCGACGGTACGTCGCTTGGGGGCGACATTACAGACGACCTAGTTGCTGTGTAGTAAAATTGAAAGGTACTTTTATTTTCTATCATACGACGAAAACCGCTACACACTATCGATAGTCGGCAAAGCCAACGGTAGATTTAAACTATCTACACATCCATTGAACTCTCAGTTATCGCCCTTTCCTATTATAGAAAAGATCAATTGTAGGTCTTGTTTGAGATCAGTTGTTGTTTTGTTAATCAGTTCAGTTCTTAGTGTTAATTTAATTTAATGTAAGTTTTTGTGCTATGTGATGTCAAATTTTCCAATTATGGATACGTTTGTGACAAGAACGTAGAGAAAAATCCGTTTTGATTCATACTCTAGTGTCATTGTAAGTTACAAATAGAGACGCACTACTATGATAGCCTTATTACCTAGAGTGGCCGAGCGGTTAAAGGCGCTACAGTCTGGAACCGCACGACCACTACGGTCGCAGGTTCGAATCCTGCCTCAGGCATGGATGTGTGTGATGACCTTAGGTTAGTTCGGTTTAAGTAGTTCTAAGTTCTAGGGGACTTATGACCACAGCAGTTGAGTCCCATAGTGCTCAGAGCCATTTGAGCCATTTTGAGCCTTATTACCTATCAACAGCAGTTTAATGTTAACACTGGATTCGTCATTTGGAGGCTGCGGTTGCAGTACGGCAGCATTTCGCAAGGCAACGGAGCGATAAATATCCTTAGAAATTACATCAAATTACGATCAGTTTGCGAAAATGTACTTGGGAAATACATGTCTCCGAAGAATCAGGTTGGTCAACAAAAATATAGCCCAAACGGCAGTGGTTGGGTTGCTCTGTCTCTCTCTCTCTCTCTCTCTCTCTGTCTCTCTCCTTTTTTTAATAGTCCAAATCGCAAAATATGACCCAGTCTGGTCACCAGAGCTGTACTCAACTATAAAAACCAGTTCCGATACGGAAAGATGGGGATTAGTTTATGGAGAGCGGAAGGGGTATGTGATAACAGCACATTCTGTAGGTCATCAATTGAAGACATGAAGTCTGAAAACGAGTCTGTGATCATATTGCGCACTTCATTTTACGGATCCGTCTTGATCACACAAACTTTTACATTTCATTATTACCGGTTTCGGCTACCGCCTTCTTGAGATCATAAAATATTCTGATTTAGGTACAAACATCAAATTATATATGTAGGTTCGTAGTAAGAGCCTCTAAAGTTCGTTATTTTCTAAAAGATTTTTTCAGCGGGCTGCTTGAATTTGACCGAGCCGACTGCGCTATGCGACCCTCCCTCTCCCTTTCATCCGATATCTGTTTACGCTCTTGTAATACTGTAATAACTGAAGCCAGCAATTCCACGAACGATTAAATCTTAATATATGAATGCATTTTTGCACTATCAAATGACTAAACATGCACAGTGAACGGAACAACATGCAATGTCAGGATTTAACCTGTCGTTTCCGACTATTTTATTTTATTTTAAAAACGTACAACACGTTTCTCCCAAAATCTACACCGACTTGGGGTAACTCTGCTTGCTGTGCTGCTGAGCTAGCAACGCCTGATTTAGGGAGGCGCGAGCAATCTTGAAAACGGTTCTCTGTGGTTTTCCATTTTCAAATTAGGCAAATGCCGGGGTTGTTATCTAACTATAGGCCACAGCCAATTCCTTCCCAATACCCTTCTTTCCAGAAAGATTCCATTTCTCTTAAAGACACAGCCTTTCTGGCTAAATGAAAAGAGCTGCATGGAAGGCGAGCCGAACATTTGATTGGGGACTCGCGGTACTGAAAGCCGTACGATAAATTAATAATAATGCAAAATCTCCTCGTTTACGCTCATACATTTGTCCGCCGAAACAGTCTCTAACGCAGAAAACTATCTTTCTTAAAGTGCAAGGATTGAGGGATGCGTACTTATAGAGGCAATTTGAAAAAGAGGTAGGCTGAATAATTTCCGATTCTTTGCGTTTTTGCCACAAAAAATTGTTCTAGCTTCTCTGTCGAACAGAGATCTCATTATTCTAAAAGCCCTGTCGGTAGTAACCATGGTGTCCCACGAAAGTAGCGCTCGTCTATTCCTGATCACTTCCTCAGCTCGAATCTAGACTGAAAGAAGAAGAGCGTAAAATGAAGGCTGAAGGAAAATTGGGGCATTACTTCTTCTTAGTGATTTGCCAAATTACAGCACTGCTAAGTAAGGAGATTATATCTCCATTTGGCGAAAACTTGAATAAGATGGTTTATCATTATCTATGAAAATTTTAACAGTAAATGAAAAACACGAACATTTTTCAGGTCGTCTTAAACTAATCGGACCATCCCTTGACAAAATCCTGGCTGCGTCCTCGTGCCGCCTCATCTGCTTGACATCAGTAACGGTTTGGCGTGAGCTGCAGCCACTTTCAGACTATCGGTCAATAGTTGAAGTACGGCACTGTCCATCTGACCACAATGCAGTTTGGCAGGAGCTACAGCCACTTGCTGCCAGCCGGCTACACAACCAGTCCCGTGTGAGGTACATTTCCCGTGTGACCTTTTCCCACATGTCCCAATATTATATCGGTATGAGAAACCCTCTGACACGCACTGTCAGCATGATGAACCGTCTGACAGAAGGCATTGATATGCAGTAACACAAAGAAGCACCACGGCCACACACAATCCGAATGGATCACCAATCTAGGTGCCAAATGGTACAGAGCACTCTCTGCCACGTAACACTTGTACTCAGCACTCTCTGCCATTCAACACTCATATGAATCACACTCTTTGACATAAAAAAATTACAAAGCACCCTACGCCACAAGAAATTTCCACGAGCACCTTCTTTTATGGTAGTTTGGTAGAACGCATTATCTACCATGGAACATTGGTGTGAAGCATCCTGTGCCATGTACCATCCGTGTGGGGTACCCTCTGCCATGCAACATGAGTAGTTCGCATCCTTTGTCACACAACACTGATACTGAGCTACCTCTGCCTCACAACATCGAATGAAGCAACATCTGCAAAGCAGTATTAGCTCAATGCACCATCTACCACGCTAAGTTGTTATAGATCCCCCATCCAGCTCCTAACATGGTACGTAAGAGAAGACCAGTAGAAAGGCTTGGAGATTTGTAGGAAAATTAACGTTGTCGGATGAAATAGTTGTGCACAGCATTTATCAGTACTATGCCCTCCAGTATACTGAGAAATGCAGTCAAATGATATCACATTTGATGGCAGGAGTATAGCATATAACAAGATATCAGTGGTTGAAGTGGTAGAGGGTGGAACTCGGTGTAAAGGCAGTCGGATCTCTGTGGTATTAGTGTATGCGCATGTGCATTTACTGTAAACAGGAAACAGACGCCGTTAGTGACGGTGTGAATTTTTGTGCATAAATTGTGATTGTAATAATCCTACGCAGAAAATGTAACCACGAGATGAAAAAGCAAAAACTAGTTCGTACAAGGAAATGGAACAGTCTAAATGCCAAATCGAAGAAGTTGAAGCGTTCCAGTACAGTGATAGATAATTTCGTTAGGCTGGGTAGGAGGTAAAATATGGGATGGGTAGAAAATTATTTGAGTCATCGGAACGCTTCCTTTGCCACAAAGCTAAGGCCACAAACCGTTATTCTTCTCAACTTGTTGTTGATGAGTCGTCAGTAGCTGCCAGACACGTACGACTACTTTTGTCAAATGATAAACGTCTTGTATTCAAGAATAGACTATGAAACCTGCTTTAACACGCAAATATTAAAAAGGCTACATTGGAATTTGCTGAGAAACTTATGCCAGGGACTTTAGAATGGAATAAACTAATATTCAGTAATGTGTTGTTGTTGTGGTCTTCAGTCCTGAGACTGGTTTGATGCAGCTCTCCATGCTACTCTATCCTGTGCAAGCTTCTTCATCTCCCAGTACCTAATGCAACCTACATCCGTCTGAATCTGTTTAGTGTATTCATCTCTTGGTCTCCCTCCATGATTTTTACCCTCCACGCTGCCCTCCAATACTAAATTGGTGATCCCTCGATGCCTCACAATATGCCCTACCGGCCAATCTCTTCTTCTAGTCAAGTTGTGCCACAAATTTCTCTTCTCTCCAATTCTATTCAATACCTCCTCATTAGTTATGTGATCTACCCATCTAATATTCAGCATTTTTCTGTAGAACCACATTTCGAAAGCTTCTATTCTCTTCTTGTCTAAACTATTTATCGTCCACGTTTCACTTCCATACATGGCTACACTCCATACAAATACAGTACGTTCAGAAAAGACTTCCTGACACTTAAATCTATACTCGATGTATCTTCTTCAGAAACGCTTTCCTTGCCATTGCCAGTCTACATTTCATATCCTCTCTACTTCGACCATCATCAGTTATTTTGCTCCCCAAATAGCAAAACTCCTTTACTACTTTAAGTATCTCATTTCCAAATCTAATTCCGGCAGCATCACCCAATTTAATTCGACTACATTCCATTATCCTCGTTTTGATTTTGTTGATGTTCATCTTATATCCCGTAGTAATGTGGAGACAGTTATCCAGATGGATTTCCATATTATTGGAATGATCTGAGAACAGAGCAGCAGGTAAGAATAACCAGAAGTTTTGGTGATGGAAGTGTTATGATTTGGACAGCCTTCTGCGCTAAAGCTCTATCAGGCATTTCTTGACTAAATAACTCTAACATATACATTGAGATGCTAGAGAAATAATTAAATAGAATGTACGAGGACCTACTGAACGAAAGCCTAATGTTTCAAGAAGATATTGCATCTATGCATGTTTACGGTACAATCAAAAGTGGTTTGATGCTATAAATATTTATGTATTGCCCTGGCCTGCACATAGAAGGGATATGAATCCTGTGGAAACCATTGGGGAATACATACTATAAATTAGGCGTGTCCTTTGGAAGTCAGATCAGGAAGCTTGAGAGATTAAATGAGAGTCCCTAACCGTTCTTTCCACCAACCTGTACAAAAGCTCTGTCCCCAGCGCAGAAGACAGCTCGTCGTTCGTGGGATCTTCTTCGGTGGAGGCTGCTATGACGTCATCTGGAACCGGTGATTGTGCTTTTTTGTGGGATGCCACTTGCCCAGGTTAGTCTCCGTATCTACGAAGGGCAAGATCTTTAGCGCTGACAATGATGGTAGGTGATGCTTCTCAATACTGTATCCTGTTTTGTTATATTTAAATAACCACACTTTTCAGCCTATCTTTTAAAACCCTCGGCATAGCTTTCTTAATTGTACGGTAAGTTTTCTGACACTTACGCCCCGAAAGAGAGATACATGTCCGCTCTAAACAACGCCCGAAACTGTCTTACATGTCTATCCCTCTAGATCGAAGCAGTGTTGCAAGTCTATCACTCCAGAACAATCGAAACATAGTTTCACGTCCGTCCCTCTAGAATGCCTGAAACAAGAGATAAACGTCCGGTTCTGAAGAACACCCGAAACGGTCTTACACGTCCGGCGCTTCGAACAATCGAAACAGAGTTGCGTGCACGGACCCTCAGAACCCCTGAAACAGACCGACTAGCGCAACCAAAGTACTTCGTCTCCCAGGCTCTCCAAAGCGACCCAAAGCTATCCGAAGCACTTCGGTTGCAATATTGTTATTCTTATGTTTCTCAAAAGTAGTGAAATTTAATAAACAAAAACGGTAGACTCGTAGAGTAACCATGAGAGACTGTCAGGATGAAAACTCGGTTAAATCCAATGAAAAGTATATAAATAATTAAGAAAATTTAGGCTCTTTGGCGCCTAGCACGCGAATGTGCTGATCAATCAGAAACAAGTTCAGCACAATTGGCGGACTCTTCCACGGGAATGGTACATACTGTACTGTACTGTACCATCTGTTGATTTTACCTCACTCCACTTTTGTACAATATACTACTTCACGTGTGTCAAGCTGGATCAAGGC
The DNA here is from genome assembly GCF_021461395.2 of Schistocerca americana. NCBI lineage: Eukaryota > Metazoa > Arthropoda > Insecta > Orthoptera > Acrididae > Schistocerca > Schistocerca americana. The sequence goes on from NC_060122.1 coordinate 675,460,520, forward strand.
GAGCTTCCAGCAAAATAAAATACTATTATTTACCAAAGATGGCAATGCAGTGGTGCGAGACTTTGATTCGTCATAATTCACCAATTTTGCTCTAAATATTTGTAATTTATTTACACTGACCTTCCTCTTGAATTTGCCTACGTATTGGTGAAATCAGTATCAAAATCCATTCAGTGATCCCTGAGATTATTCCAGACACAGAGAAAGAATGACGGCGGGAACTTCAGTCTGTATAGGCACAGAAAGATAGAAGAAGACAAATAGAAGATAGAAGTAAGATAGACAAAATCTGGAAGACAATAGATGCAGTGGAGAAGGTGAACTCTAGCTTCTAAATTTTTGAAATTTATTCGAAATTACGAGTATACCATATCGTCTACTACTGACCAAGACCCTATCATAGTGAGAATCATGGAAAATACGTGATTGCTTTAGTAAATATTTGACCAATAGAACTCATTATGTAGTACACGACAATGAATGTTCTGCAGTAACAAAAGTAACATCGAGTGCAACCCGAGAAAGCTTAATGTTTTCAATACAGATAAACGATCTATCATAGAGACCAGTAGTTCTATAAAATTGATTCGTTGTCGGAATAGTATGGTCGTCACACTATCATAATAAATTGCAGAAAGACATGGTCAAAACATGAACCTGCTGTAATGAATGGTAAAACCCTGTAAATGTGCATAAATGTATGACATTGTCTCTAAATAAGAGAAAGCATCTCTGTGTGATAGAATTCTCTGTATCTTCCAGTTGCGTCAGTTGGTTTAATATCCACGATCTGTCCACTGATTACTCCAAGGCCATTGTCAAATGTTGTCATCACCACGTAACACTTTCATGCCGATGTGCTCTTTGACCATTTATGATTGTATATACTTGCTTTTATCTTTATGTAAATTTATATGTACACAATGTATGAATTAATTTGTTTATTTTGCTTTATAATCAATTATGTATATTATGTAAATATCGCTGAATAATCGCTGAGGGAATGTTAGGGATACGTTAGGTTTTCGTCAACGAATAAATATCGTTGGAGTAACGGCGTCTTTGGACGCGGGAGGATGTTACGTCAGAGCGCGCCTTACACAAATAGAGAGCTCTGGTGTGAGACCTGGCGAAGTGTGGACGCATGGATGGCGTGCACTGTACTGGAGGAGTGATTGTTTAGCGGCACATGGCAAGTGATGAGCGTGGGCGGTGGAAATATTGGCTGCAGCAACATCAAGAACCCGCCACGCCAATATCATTGCCAATAACTGCCGTGCTCGCTGATTATCATGGAAAGGAGCCAGCAGCAGTATCGTCGTCAGCAACTTCGTCACAGCGAGAATGGACTCAAGTAAGATTGCTGCATCACAGCTTATTCTGAACTAGTTTTGTAACGGCGTTACTCAGCGTTGTGGTATTTTGGGAGTGAATGATTACCATAGTTTAATCAAAACTGGTTACCCGTGATTCTCCTAAAATCATTCACAAAGTAGGTTCCTGTCCTGTCTATTGTTACTATAATCAGAGTACCGTTTATGAAAAATTAAAATTGCAGTGCCAGTTAATTTTGCTTATGAACTAAATGATTCAGATACATTAAAGATTTGAACTTAAAACATTCAGTAATTTCAGTCTCACTAACTTTAAATTTGAACTCTAATCGGAGGCTATCTAATTGTTGCAAATAGTAAATCAACTAATCAAATTAAAATGATTCCTGGTACTATGAACAAAAGGACTAACTAGAATTAATGAGTGTGTGCAAATATCAGTGATTATTGTAATTTGTTGTTGGTAAATTTCTGGTTCCCATTTTGACTTGCCGTCGTGCTACAGTATAATAATTACCGTTTGATACAGTAATTATCAATTTCTACTTCGCTGTTCAGAAGTAAATTGAGTTTCTTTTAATTAATTTTTGCTATTTTCCAAAATTCATATCAAAATAGTAGACGTTATTGTGAGATAGCGCCATTGTCACTTACAACAGTAAATAACCATTAATCTAAGTGTTATCTTGTATGTTTTCCAAATTTCAGCTCTATTAGTTAATGATATTTCGAGTGCAAACTATTTTCTTTCTCACTCTATTACGTAAATGTTTCAATTGTTTTTGCTAACGTGCGTGCAGCCCTCTGTTGCCGCTCGTGCTCGAATAATTCTTGACATTGACTGTTTGGCTCATTAATTCACCTACCGAACAGCAATTTTGCCCAACTGGGCGGGCGACCGTATTTCTTTTAGCTATAATTACTTCAGTAACTCTTATTAGTCTGTTCCCATCCACGTGGTACCCCCTCTCGTTGGCACAGTGCGTGAATGAAAGCACAAACCTTTAGAACAACCATACTAAATTTTACAGTAATTGAGTAGGCGGAATGAGTTGTCCTAGAAGGCATCTTGTTGTTAACCTCCCCCTCATTTATCCACTTTATATTGAATCTTCGAAACGATAGCCTTTTTAAAATTTTATTTCAATTGTTTAGGCACATGCTTACACGGTCATATATTTCTAACATTGTCGATAGAAGGGAGGGGGGACGTTACAACCACTTGACAGTGCCCAAGGAGTGCTCGGCCGAAAGCTCGTGGCTCCAAACCACTGGGTAGGGCTGGAAGCTCTAGAGGATTTTATCGGTATATATCGCCGTGAAATGAACCTTGTATTTGTGTAATGTGTATCTGATTACAAAATTTGTGCTGAATATCTTGAATATGCCGTATCTTCTAAGTATTTAGTAGTGGTACTAAAAAGCGATGCGAAGTGGGACGATCACGTAAACTCAGTATTAGGGAAGGTTAATGGCGGGCAGAAGTGTTAGAAGCTTTCTGGGAAGATGCAGTGCATTTTGTAAGCGTGCGCTAATCCTGCTGACCACCGCAGAATCGACAATTGCTCCTCCGAGAGCAAAAAGTGACTGGCAGTCTATGTCAGCTTTCGCTGTGAGCAATACGAGCGTTGCCGGAAGTGTGGCTTACAGAACAGTAACCGTTGAATTTCCAAAATAAGTAGAACTTTGGTAGTAGTTGTTGTGTACTGTACTTTGTATAACAGAGAATGTATGTAACATCAGTTAAAGTCTTTAAGTTATTATGGGCAATCGTAGGCTGGATTATATAATAGTGCGTGTTTTTATTTGCTTTTAAAGTCCACTTGACAACGAGATCCTTAGAGACGGAGCACAAGCTCGGATTACAGAAAACAGAACGATGCGGAATGGAAACATCTGTGCCCTTTCAAAGGAACCGTTCTGACCTTAACCTGTATAGGGAAATCACAGAAAAAGCTAAATCTTGATGGCTGCCACGGATCTGAAAAGTAGTCCTTTCCAAAGCAAATCCATTGTGCAAGTAAATACCCCGTTACCTCGGTCGATATGTGTCGTGTCACCGTGGAAACAATTATCCGCCCCCACGTCATTTGCGGAATTAAGAAATACGAACCGCGAAACTGTTGCGTGTGTACACATGGAAGAGTGCAAGCCAGTGCTAATCACGAGGAACTGTACCAATCACCAAAAGCAAACCTGAGTATCTGTGCAGAAAATCTGAAATGATAGAAATACAAGTTAATGAAGTGACTGAACAGCACGACAATAGGTCGTAGGGTACTAAAGTGGCTGCGTGTTAGTTACTGTTTTAAACAGCCCTTGGAAGAACATACGCCAATGTTTATCAAACATGTGTACGCTCCGGCAAACCAGGGTCAACTGAAAAACTGCGGATGGAATTTATAGTTGCTGGTTGCAGCAAGGAGAAGAAAAGCGCTGAGGGGACACCTGTGATCGAGGCTTATGGCCGGTTAGCGTCACACTATGACTGCAGTTCTGAGGCTTGAAGTTGCTATGAAATTCGTGCGTAATTAATTAATTGCACATTCTGAATGTCTATTCTGGAGTAAGAAAGTCCATTAATGCGCATGACCCTGTAAATGTCAATTTTACTTTTTATATTCGCAGCGCTTTTATTTTTGCTCGATCTAATTTGACAGCAAAAGGAATTAATGTATGCGAAAGAACCGGTGGCATTTAATATCTGTTTCTCAGCCCTGAATGCTTTAACATTGTGTTAAACTTTGTTTTCTACGATTGAAGCGATGCTTCACAGAGTGTGCCAACAATATGATCTGTTCTACCTGCATCATCGCGTCGACCGTGGTTTGAACGAGTTGTTCCTTCCATGGTGACGTCACCTAAAGTTTATCTTGAACTAGTTCTAATCGGAATATGATTAAATTAAAGAAAAAATCAAAAATTAGTCGCTTTTTCTAACTAAAAATTCTTATTCTTCACCTTCTTCTCGGTACCGAACGTTAACGTAAGAAACTAGTGTCGAGTGTACAACCTCGGTCAGTCAAGCTAGACTCTGTAAGTAGGCTGTTTAGGTTTTTATGTAGGTAACGTCACATAGCGCTCTGTATGAAAATCACTGGCTGTGTTGTGTGCAGTCTGTGGATGGTCGCCATTGTTGGAATATTCGCTATTGTAGTGTTGGGCAGTTGGATGGGAACCACGTGTAGCGTTGCGCAGTTGGAGGTGAGCCGCCACCAGCGGTGGATGTGGGGAGAGAGATGGCGGAGTTTTGAGAGCGGACGATTTGGATGTGTGTCCACCAGAAAGAATAAATTTGTAATACTGGATATCATGAACTTATATATATATTATGACTTTTGAACATTATTAAGGTAAATACATTGTTTGTTCTCTATCAGAATCTTCCATTTGCCAACTATGCCTATCAGTAGTTAGTGCCTTCAGTAGTTAGAATCCTTTTATTTAGCTGGTAGTATTGGCGCTCGCTGTATTGCAGTAGTTCGAGTAGCGAAGATTTTTGTGAGGTAAGTGATTCACGGAAGGTATAGATTATAGTTAGTCACGGGCATTCTTTTGTAGGGATTATTGAAAATCAAATTGCGTTGCGGTAAAAATATTGTGTGTCAGTTCAGTGATGATCAGAATAAATAAAGAGAGAAATGTCTGAGTACGTTCAGTTTTGCTCAGCTGTTTGAAAATCAAATAAAGTAAAGTGTTTACCAGCGCAGTAGTTCATTAATTTTTCTAAGGGGAGGTTACATATTTCGACCCTTCACCGAGGATACCTCACTGGAATCTTCTGATGTTTTCTTGTAGTTTGTGTAATTAGTGTAGCTATTGTTTATTTCTAGAGCGTAATTGTAGAGAGAATTTCTTTGTAGTTGTAGTTTTTCAACTCTTCGTTGAAAATTTTAAATGGCTTCATTATTTTAACTGCAATATGTGCGTCTTTCTTGCACACTCGATCTCCTACCCAAATCTTAATTTCATCAGTCCTTCAGAAGCACTCCCACAACAACGTCACCCAACTCTGCCCTCTCACTGTTACCGTCCTACTCACATTGACGTGGCATCCCTTCAGCCAGCTGCTCCTACCTGTGTTCTCCGCTGTGATCACATGAACAACACAGAGGGGTTGTTAACTAGCAAAACATGCGCCTTTCGTGCAATCCTTTCATTTGCAATATTTTTATGATCAAACAACTGCGTCAAAGGGGTGCTGAGTTCAGGAGCAAGTTCAGATATTCAATCATATACACTGAATTTTAATCACATTTGCATTAATATAAATTTGAGGTGACATACGAGTTGTCCGAGGTTATGGTCACCTAATATACACTCCTTGTTAAAATGAATTTTTTTTAAACTGATAATTTTACGTAAACGTATCTGACAATCCAACTTCTAAAGAGGAGGAAATGTTAGTCTCTGAACTTAACGTCGCATGATGAAAGAGCATAAAAGCAAAATGGAATGAAGTAAATGCTGCGTGCACTTCCCTGATTCAGTACAACCAGAAATAATTCTAGGAAATCTGAGTTGCCCAAACAATTGAAGCCCTAAACAAATAGGCCTTGAGGGCTTTACCACTTAAAGGACTTTACCATCGTAAATACAAAATACAATATTTTATCTGTTCAAATGGTTCAAATGGCTCTGAGCACTATGGGACTTTGAGGTCATCAGTCCCCTAGAACTTAGAACTACTTAAACCTAACTAACCTAAGGACATCACACACATCCACACCCGAGGCAGGAGTCGAACTTTCGACCGTAGCAGTCGCGCGGTTACGGCCTGAAGCGCCTAGACCCACTCGACCACCGAGGCCGGCTTTTATCTGTAAGTTTGGAGCAGGTTGATTTTAAAAAGAATACTATGTCCTTTCAGACATGAGCTGATAACTTCACTGTTCTTCAAATCGTCCCTCCAAATCACCGTCGCCTCACGTGCAGTGTTTAAAATCATTATCAGTTCAATATTACCAAGAGTTACACACATTTCCGGATTCTAACGTCGACTCTCAAGAAATCTTCTCGAACATCTGCACTGTCCAGCGTGTTTGTAAAGAAATTTCTTTCTCTTTAAGCTGTTTTATTCGGAACCTCATATAGGCTACGTAAACGTTGTTCATCTAGTCAATATATTCTTGCCGTCTATCATGTTTAGATGTTGTTAATTTTACTAAACCATTCATGACACAAGACATCAGTATCAACGGTGCCGAGACTGTGTGAATTAACCATGTCATTTGTGCGACTAAATATCTGTACTTTCCTGCTCATGTCTTTGCACATGTTTGCGCTTTGGCATGTATCCTTTGGAAGTTCGGTTTGAAGAGGTTCTATTAAAAGATATTCGGTTCACGTGCTTCCATTATTGCTGAAACGTAGTCATTGCATTTATCTGCAGTTGGGGTATGAGGTGTTCTGACGATCTCTTCTTGTCCAATGTTGAGGTCTATTGCTTAATAACCATTGTCTCATCACTAAGTGTATCGACTGATGACCATAGATGTTAAGTCCCATAGTGCTCAGAGCCAACAAAGTGTATGCATGCCTCACCTAGTCGTTATTAAAACTGTTATACCTGTTGTTTTGAGGCCTCCTGTTTTTATTTCGTGGCTGTAAATGTGTTCAGAACATCACTCTGTCTGAAAGAGTACCATGTTAATATTACACTGAGGTGACAAAAGTCCAGGGATAGCGATATCCACATACGTATTCAGCTGGCGGTAGTGTCGCTCACACAAGGTGTAGAAGGGCAGTGCATTGCCGCAGCAGTCATCTGTACCCAGATGATGCATGTGGATAGGTTTAGGACGTGATGACTGCAGCACAACGGGAATGAACAACCTTTAAAAGTGGAATGGTGTTTGAGCTAGATGCATAGGACATTTCATTTCGGAAATTGTTACGAAATTCAGGACTCAAGAGTTCGCCGAGAATATCAAATTTCAGGCGTTGCCTCTCACAGCGGACGACACAGTAGCCGACGGCTTTTACGTAACTACCTGGAGTAGCGGCATTTGCGTATTGTTGTCATTGCTAACAGACAGGAAATACTACCTGAAAATCGCGGAAATCGATGTCGGACGTACGTGTCCGTTCGCATAGAGAGGCGAAACTTGGTATTAGTGGGCTACGACAGAGGACGACCGACGCAATAGCAACCGCATGACATCACTTGCAGCGCCTCTCCTGGACTCGTGACTATATCAGTCGGACCCTACACGACTGCAAACCGGAACCTGGTTAGACCAGTCCCGATTTCAGTTGGTAAGAGCTGATGCTAGGGTTAAAGAGTGGCGCAGACCCACGAATCCTTGGTCCCTGGTTGTCAACAAGGCACTGTGCAAGCTGGTGGCGGCTCAAGAACGGTTTGAGCTGTATTCACATGACATCGACTTACAACGCCCTCATTGGCATTGTAGCGAGAAGGACGTACTTCTCTGGGCGGTATCACTAACCTGGTGTCTTGCTGTTTCGGAAAGTCCTTCATAGCACAGTGGCAGCGCTCAGTCGCCATGTTCCATGTAGGTGGTGATTCTGCTCAAGTGGAGTGTTTAGGGATGTCAGTTGTTAATTGTCAACAACGTTTGAACTATACTTTTTTTAATACAGAAATTTGTTTGTCACACACGTCACAGAAGCAGTTTTTGCAATATGGCGGCTCTGGACCACGCCGTTATATTCGACCCTTTACACACATTAACACAGTTTTCTGACTTTACATAATGATAGACACTGCCCACAACACGTGGCGTTCATATATCTAGTAACTTCACTTTATATCTCGTTAAACATCTGAAATATGCACTCGCGACCGTTCTTTTAGAACCGCCCCGGTTACTCGACGGTGCGTTTCGCGTGGCTCCCGACTCACTCGCCCTGTCTTCCCGAAGGACAAGAGAGACCACTCTACCTTTCTCCCTCAGCCAATAAGGACCCTTCTCTCGTTCCAAACTGTCAGCCAATGGGCGTTCAGATCGCTGTTGCTAAGCGGATCTGACGTCACGTCTGCGGACATTGTGACGGAAGTTTGTCTCGGAACACTGTCTCAGATTGGAAGATCCTACTCCCAAATAGTCGTATCTTGTCCATACTAAGGTTGCACAACATTGCCTTCTATGATTTCATCACTAATGCTCTTGCTGACGCTTAATTGTTAAATGTATCATGTAGTCTGGCTGCTACTGAGCATTCCCGATCGGATAAATGTGCGTAATACTTGGCTTAAACACGTGAAGGGAGAGTATATGTGCATTACAGATTGTGTCCTGCGCAGTGGAACTGACTGGAGATGTTTATGTTCGACTAATTGTCCCAAAAAGACGATGGAATATTTATGGATGAGAATGCGGCGCGTCACCGATCCCCAATTTTTCGAAATTGTTTTTAAGAATATTATGGACAATCGAGCGGATTTTTGGTCTCATCAGTCTTACCGAACATTTATGGAACGTAATCGAGAGATGAGTTCGTGTACAAAATCCTGCTCCGGCAATGCTTTCGCAATTATGACCTGTTATAGAGGCAGCAAGGCTCACTATTTCTACAGTGGGCTATCAACGACTTGTTGAGTTCATGCAACGTCGAGAGGCTGCACTACGCCGGGAAAGAAAGAAGTCCGAGACGATACTGGGAACTATCCCACGCCTTTTGTCATCTCAGTGTCATAAGGACATAATGGCAGGTAATTTTGACGGAAGTTTCATAATGGACGCTCAGCGAATGGACGCTCTGCAAAGAGCAAATGCTTAGCGACACGGTGAGAGAAACATATCTGGGTAGTAATGCAGCGTTGCCTCGTCCACAGAGAGCGTCACAGCGGCTTTACTGCGGCACCCCGGGCGAGGCGTCGGCGGCGCCGCTGCTAATTGGCAGCCAGCACGGGCGTCGTTAAGCGGCGCCGCGCTCGTGTTTCATATTTCCTGCCACCTTCTGCCCGCCGCTGGCTAATTAATAAATTAATTCGCCTGGAAACGGAGCGGCATTCAATTAAGGCTGACAATTAATTGATGACGCCTTCCGTGCAGGTGCCTCCGGCGCCAATTAGCCGCGGGCCCGCCGCCGACAGGCGTCGATACCGGGGTCGATAGCGCCACGGGGCCGCCTTCCTCTCCTATTCTTGCGCACGAGGCCGGCTGCGGCGAGGCGATGAATCCAAAGAGCAGCTCACTTAGCGCTGATCAAGATACAGTTTCAACATAAAACTGGGTCAGTATCGGAAAAGCAAGTATATGCGGGTAGCTTACGTGGATTATTCGGTAAACTTGCAGTTTTTAGGGTTCCGTTCCTTAAACGGTAAAAGAACCCTATCAAGATCAGTTTTTCGTCCGTCCCTCTGTTCGTCTTTCTGTCTGCCTGTCCCACTGTTCAGAACTCTTTGTCTCAGGAAGGCGATACTCATCAAGTTGAAATTTCTGTCACATATTAACATCTACCGTCCCTTTGCGATGTAAAAACGTGAAGCTTCTAAGTCAATGAAGCCAAAAGTTGCGGCCATTTATATCACACATTTTGACACTCGCAAAATCAGTCATTAAAACCTACGGCGTACTTCCCTTGATTTACAATCATGAAATTTAATTTCACAGTACAAGTATAGGAAAAAATCAGGAAATTGTAAAATTATAATTGTATGACACCAAATAATTTGGCTTTGGTCATTTGTTACCCGCGTTTCAACTTGAAATTAAAAAAAAATTCTCGTAAGTCTTGAAATCCCTGAGACATATCTTGCCAGTAACGATATCGATAACAAGCACAAATTGTCTAAATCCTTGATTCCCGAAACGGGTGAACTGTCTGTATACAGAATTAAGTCTGTACAGAACCTTCAGTGGGAGAATTCTACTCGCATTTGCCCAATGTTTTGTCATTTGTTATCAGAATGTCTGTTTGTCTGTCCGACTGTTGAGACCCCTATCTCTCAGTAGCACGTAGACGTTTCAAGTTGAATTTTAAGTCACAGTCTAAGGTCTATGATCCCTTGCCGGTATCCTAAACGTGAGCTATTAAGTCAATGCAATCAAAATATACGACCATTTATGTAACATATTTTGATAACTCACTCCTCAAAATATACAAGGTACTCCCTGTTGATCGAGAATCATGAAATTTGGCAAGAATAAGGGTTTCACTGGACAAGTAAAGAAAAGAAAAAATCAGAAAATTGTTAATTTGTAATTTTATGACAGGAAAAATACATCTTTTGTCACTTGTTATCTAGTTTCCAAATTGAAATTAAAATATTCTTGAAAGCCGGACCCATGTCTTGCCAGTTCACCGTCGATAACAGGCAAAAATAGTCGAGATCCTCGATATCCGGAATGAATGAACTGTCAGAATTAAGTTTGGTTGGAACCCTCAGTGCGCAAATCCGACCCGTACTTGGCCAATTTTCGTCAAATTATGTTATTGGTGCGGGATTCGGTGAGTACTTGCATTCTCCAACAAAGTACTAATGTTTTCTGCAAGTTGGCTAAAAATGGCTCTGAGCACTATGGGACTTAACATCTGAGGTCATCAGTCCCCTAGAACTTAGAACTACTTAAACCTAACTAACCTAAGGACATCACACACACCCATGCCCGAGGCAGGATTCGAACCTGCGACCGTAGCAGCAGCGCGGTTCCGGACTGAAGCGCCTAGAGCCGCTCGGCCACAACGACCGGCTCTGCAAGTTGTTTCTAGAGTAATACGAGGTGAATGGTACTATGAACTGTGTGCAGTTCGACTTAAGACGTTAACAGTCAGTGCTCATATAACTTGTTTTTGGCTAAATAGTTTTCGACACTTACGTCGTTCTCAACAACCCTAAGAAACAAGAAACAACATAAAAAATACATTTGTAATCGTTACATTAACAAAATAAAAAACGCTTGAATATAGTACATGAGAAAGAGTGGTAATACATCAGTACATTACTTGTTCGCTGATGGTCCTTTGTAGTAGGAGCTTGCATATCCTCAGGTCTTCTACTTGACTCCTCAACTAGGAGACCTGAGGGATAGACGCTCCCACTACATACTGACGCAGATGTCGGCTAAGAAGTAATACGATATCAATTAAATTTATATCCTGCAGGTAAGTGTTTATTTAAATTCTTATTGTATATTTGACAAGTGTTTTTTGTATTAAGATTCTTGTTCCATGATGTAAGTTTCGAAATCGATTTAGCCAATAAACAATATGCGTCAGTATTCGCTGTTAAACTCTGTAGACGAATTTCGTGTGCTTACCGAGGCTCTATGTCAACACCATGGCAAGTAAGTGTGCTGTTCCTGATCTTGACCTGTTATACTACGAAATGTGGATGTTATCAACCCGGCCGGGGTGGCCAAGCGGTTCTAGGCGCTACAGTCTGGAACCGCGCGACCGCTACGGTCGCAGGTTCGATACCTGCCTCGGGCATGGATGTGTGTGATGTCCTTAGGTTGGTTAGGTTTAAGTAGTTCTAAGTTCTAGGGGACTGATGACCTTAGAAGCTAAGTCCCATAGTGCTCAGAGCCATTTGAACCATTTTTGATGTTATCAACGGTCAGTCTTTTCTCCGTCAAAACTGAATACCAACAGTAAAGGGCTCTCGTCAACAGAGCTATCAGACAATGCCTGGGGCTACGATAAATATTTTAATTTGATACTTCAACTGAAGGAATGGTTTTTAGCCACTGCTGGATCCCTCACAAAATTACCAGTCTTGATCGTGTCTTCCTTCCTTTAAGTAGATCCCGAACTGCAAGTTAAATATTGTCCGATTCTTCTGCTATTGAGCCACCATTTTCACAGCTGCTTACGAGGGATTTATTATGTCATCAGTTAGCTGGTATCTTCCTCTTCCTCTGGTCATGTTCCTGTCATCTCCCATTCTAGTGTATCCTCTATAATGGAGTCTCATCTCATCTATTGTCTAGACAGTTCCTTTCCCCCTCTCAGTCGTTTCCGGCGTTGGTCTTTTCCCATTGGAACTCATAGCTTATTTCCTATGCCCTTTCATATCTTTCACCCTTCTCCAAACTCATAACTCAGAAGTATATAATTATTTCTCATCTCCCTGGTGCGTTGTTTATGTTTTGACGCAACACAGGGGAACACTCAATAGAAGACGCTACACTAATCCTTAGTATACTGTCACGTGAACTGTACACCAGGGTCACAGTGATCTTTAGTTATATGCTGGAGAAAATAACTGAATACAGAACATTTTAATGAAACTTGACTCTCATATACGAAACTCATTTTTAATTTCACCTCTGTCACATACAGTTTTAGTCGGTATTAGTATTACTATTTCCAAAATTTGAGACTAAATAAACACTGCCATCGTAGCTTTTCAGTGATGAAATTTTAAAGTGATCCGAATTTAAATACTTTATTTGAAGTTTAATTGAATGAAGATGTTATTTATTTCAAAAATCCACATACAAGATAAATATTTTAAGTTGTTACCGGTTATTCATAAATCGATTCCTTCATTATTTCAACACGCTTGGAATATGGACTACAATGTTATAGGAACTGGCAGGCTTCTTCTACTAAGAAGAGCTGTGTTCCACAGCGACCATTCTTGCCACGGACAACTGTATTTTCTTCAGCGCTAACTGAAGTTCGGTAGACCGATCAGTGTCGTCGTTGTCCGTAACTATTGCTGGAGCATCAGCTTCATAATCACTTTCATCACGAATATTACTTAATATCATTTCCAGTACTGAGCTATTTTAACAGCGCCTCTGTATGCTGAAGCGCCAAAGAAACTGGTACAGGCATGCGTATTCAGAGATGTACACAGGCGGAATACTGCCCCGCGGTCGGCAACGCCTATGTAATACAGCAAATGTCTGGCGCAGTTCTTAGATCGGCTACTGCTGCTACAATGATTGGTTAGCACGATTTAAGTGAGTTTAAACGTGGTTTTACAATCGGCGCACGAGCGATGGGGCACAGAATCTTCGAGGTAGCGATGAACTGGGGATTTTCCCGTACGACTGTGTCACGCGTGTACCGTGAATATCGGAAATAGGGTAAAACGTCTCATCTCCGACATAGCTGCGGCAGAAAAAATATCCTGAAAGAACGGTACCAACGACGACTGAAGAGAATCGTTCAACGTGACAGAAGTGCAAGCCTTCCACAAATTGCTGCAGATTTCAATGCTGGGCCATCAACAACTGTCAGCGTGCAAAACCATTCAACGAAACATCATCGATATGGGCTTTCAGAGCCGAAGGTACACTCGTGTACCCTTGATGACTGTACGACGCAAAATTTTAACCCTCACCTGGGCCCGTCAACACCAACATTGGACTGTTGATGACTGAAACAACTTGTCTGGTCGGACTAGTTTCGTTTCACATTTTATCGAGCGAATGGACGTGTACGGGTGTGGAGACAACCTTATGAATCCATGGACCCTGCATGTCAGCGGGGACTGTTCAAGTTGGGGAGGCTCTGTAAAGGTGTGGGGCGTGTGCAGTTGGAATGATATGGGATCCCTGATACGTCTAGATGCGACAGACAGGTGGCACGTACGTAAGCACCCTGTCTGATCACCTGCACCCATTCATGTCCATTGTGTATTCCGACGGACTTGGACAATTCCAGTGCGACATCCCACAGGTCCAGAATTTCTACAGAGTGCCTTCAGGAGCACTCTTCGAAGTTTAAACACTTCCGCTGGCCACCACAAAACATGAACATTATTGAGCGTATCTGGGATGCCTTGCAACGTGCTGTTCAGGAGGAGGAGGAGGAGGAGGAGAAGGAGATTAGTGTTTAACGTCCCGTCGACAACAAGGTCATTAGAGACGGAACGCAAGCTCGGGTGAGGGAAGGATGGGGAAGGAAATCGGCCGTGCCCTTTCAAAGGAACCATCCCGGCATTTGCCCGAAGCGATTTAGGGAAATCACGGAAAACCTAAATCAGGATGGCCGGAGACGGGATAGAACCGTCGTCCTCCCGAATGCGAGTCCAGTGTGCTAACCACTGCGCCACCTCGCTCGGTAACGTGCTGTTCAGAAGAGATCTCCACCCCCTCGTACTCTTATGGACAGCCCTATAGGATTTATGGTGTCAGTTCCCCGCAGCACTACTGCAGACATTAGTTGAGTCCATCCCATGTCATATTGTGAGACTTCCCCGCGAGCACGGGGGCCCCACATGATACTAGGCAGGTGTACCACTTTCTTTGGCTTCTCAGTGTATAACATCTTCTATCAGTAAATGTCGGAATCCTACGTGCCAATTTCACATAAATATCCTTCACATATTGGACTCAGGGTCACACTGATCCTTCAAAAAATACTTCTGTCAAATTAATTACACAATAGTGTCTCACAACTTCGGTCGTCCATCGTTTACTAGGTGTGACTCAATGCTGAATTTAAATTGGCGGTAGCATGCTATGTAGTTGCACTGGCGCACGCACAATAAGAAGTAAAGAACTCGGTCAGAGTGACCGTTGTGTACCCTCTGGGGTTAAACAAAACAAAAAAATTATCCTCCTTTTATAAAAATGTATCTTGCAACAGGTATTCTACGGGCGAAATAAAAAAAAATTAAAAGTAAAAATTAAAGTAGCTCAGTAATGTGTTGGTTAGCTTTATCCACTTCGTATGACCGTTTCATCACGTTAGTCTGAATAATGCAGCGAGCTCAGAAAATAACTTTTGGGAGTGTGCACTCACTTTAATTAGTACTTAGAATTGTGCAGTAGCTGAAATGCGGCGTACACTTTCCTTCCCTGGGAATAGCTAAATCCAAGATCAAACGACATGTAACAGGACTGTGGACTGTAATCGTCCTGCAAATTGACCAACATCCAATTGAGTGAGAGAGGCTCCCACTTGTTTTACAAGCCAAGCACAGTAGGATGTAACAAGGCTTGACCCCTCGGTTACACGTACAGTCAAGTGTGTTTCTGGGATAAAAGCTACCAATCGCTCTCGCCAATTTGAGCCGTTAATCTAGCACTTCGGCCAGTTTTACTTCCTGTTCTAGAGTAATTCCACACAATCGTACTCTCCAACCCTTGATTAAATCTACGCATTTATTGCAGTTCGTTCATATCTCGGTATAAGCTGTTATATTGAGTAACTCTGTTCTGTGGAACGATTGATGTGCGTAGATATATCGGCAGATTTAAAAACGCATACACTAAACGCGTTTACTAACTTTTATTGACCGTTCATGTCACTATCATATATGTAAGTTTGCAGGCTTTCGTGGTCGTTGTCACTGAAGTTAAAACCATCTGGTTTGTTAGACAGCGTCATATTTGTTCAAAAGATCGACGACTCGATCTTTCTGCTGGGATCTTCTTCAGGATCTTGTGGTGTCCACTGTAGACAGAGCAGTGTCAGAGACCAGTGTCGCCATCTCAAGCATAAGTTCGGAAAAAATCCCTTTCTAACAAATGATGTTGGCTCACCAATTGCAACTATAGGTGGCTTAGCCAATAACCTCCTTCTTCGACATTAGCGCTGGAAAACTTCGCTTACTAGCCAATGACGATGACCCAGTGATGGTAGCCCAAGCTGACAGATGATGGTACAAATGTTCGCTACAGCAGGTAGAAATCTACTAATACCAGTACTGCTGGCCCCTGTTTTGATCAGAACCGATGTATAATCTTCCCATACGTCGGTCAGGGGCCTGAAGATAGCGTAGTAAAACGCTGAAACAGGTAGAACGAGAGTGGAAACGAGACAGCTGAAAGGTGCTTAATTTGATATCTTTTTGCCCAATAATTCCACTTCTCCATTGCAAGTGCTGGGAAACTCCGCGTTAATAAGGGAATGCGATACTGGTCTCTGACAGCGCTGAAACTACAACGAAAACCACCATATCCTGAAGAAGATCATAACAGAGTTTACCAAAAATCGATTGTTTGAAAAAATATGACGCTAGCTCGTAACCCAGAAGATATTCTATAGTTGCTGAATACCGAATTTGGTTTAATTACAAAATGATGCGAAGGGCACCATCTAATAAAACCGAAATTGTAGCTGTGAAAAAACAGTCTTTGTGAACAATAAGATATTAATTATATATTTCATAGTTTGGTTTGTAAATGACTTCGAATATATTGGCGAAGAGAATCCATTCCACTCCGGAAGAGGAATAAAAGTGCAAAAGTGACAAAGGGAACTGATACCTACGCTAACTTTCGCAGAGGACATAGCGCTTCTGGCGGGATGTGACGAAAAATTAGAAGTGTTAAAAGCAACGAACAGCCTACTCAGTACAAGAATGACAAATCTAAGTACCTGGGTGATTAAGAGTGGTAGAAATGAGGATTACGACCACCTTAACATCGAAACTGGTGACGACCCTGTACCGGACTCTTTTACATTAGAAATTCACTGTTATGTTTGCGAAGACGTACAGTCTTAGACAATAAAACTGACCGCCTGCCGGCCGCCACAGAGACTAAGTCCGAGTCATTCACTTAAGGTGGCAAATAAAACTGACCGCCCCTGAAAACTCTAAGTCCGGCCATATGCACAATCTGGCAACACTGTAAGATGTGGAAGTGTTAGGAGGAAGTGTTGTCTACTTCCGAGACGTTGTCGGTCTACGTGAGCCCGTGGTCTAGTGGCAGTCGGCTTTCAGCCGTGTTACCGTGCGGACGGGCTCGGCGCGCCGGGCAGTGCTCCGCAGGTGTTGTTGTTTACCCGCTAGCGCGCGGTCGCGTCGTTGTCTTGCCGTATAGTACCTGTACCGACCCGACATGGCGTTCTCATATCGAAAAGCTACAATCAAACTAACGTTCAACGCATCGTACACGAGACCGAAGGCCCATGAAATTGAACGGTTTCTACGAGACATCATGCACATCGAACCACAAGAACTGATAGGAATTCATCTGTCTATTGTAACCAGCACAGTGTACCTCAAACTGATTGACGAAGCGGCCTGCGACAGATTACTCCAACGATCTGCAAACGGCTTTCGCTTCTGTCACGCAGACGGTAACGTGAGCGTGGTAGGAGTTGAACATGCTGGTCTGGGGGTGCGTACCGTGCGCATCTTTGAACTACCGTTCGAAGTCCCTGCCAACCTAGTCGTTAATGCGCTGCGGCCATACGGCACAGTTCTGAGCCACACAGAGGAGAAATGGAACACATTCGAAACGTACCCTGTCCTTAACGGGGTACGACAAGTGCGCATAGAACTTAAGAAGCACGTTCCATCGTATGTTTTCGTTGGTGGCTGCCGCGCAATTGTTATATATGATGGACAACCGAGGACCTGCTCGGGCTGCGGCCAGGAGGGCCATGTTAGAACTGAGTGTCTGCAGCGCCGCCTCGTTCAGGTGCCCCGCAATGAACTTCCCCAACGATCCACTATGACCTCTCTCCCGCTAACATATGTGGAGGCGGCACGACATGATGTGATGGATGATCAAAACCTGCTACCTCCTCAAGCCGCTGCCAGCTCCGTTGGAGAGTCAGCGCCGTCGACGACGCCGCAGCCCAACGATGCAGAGGTTCCTACAGCCTCCGCCCACCGCAGCGTCGTGGGCACCCAGCCACCGTCACTGTCGGGATCAGACACAGGGGTTCCTAGCGACCGAGACTGTGTCGAGCCCCGCCCTCCAGTGGATGTCGAATCTCGGACCCGAAAGCAAAAATCACCCAAGCGACACAAGAAGAGGCGATTGTCAGCTGACGAACAGGACAGGAATGTGAAGCCGGCGGAAGGCATCGACTTCGTTGACTCGCCCACAATTGCAACGGACTCCAGTGGCATCATTCACCAGAAGGTGCCTGAAGACAAGGAACAGTCTCCTAAATCTGGTGGCCCAGAAAACGAGGCGCACTGCGTCGACTCCCAAAATGTGGGCTCCTGTGAAAGCGTCCAGCCCCCAATGACATCACAATCGTCTCTTGGTGATTGGGCAGACGATATGGAGGCAGATGATGCACAGCAAACATCGATATCTCCACCAGAGCCCATGGCTGACAATGAGCCCGGAGGGCTCTGCCAGTCAGGGACTCCTACGGCACAGTAATGCACAGCATGCAGGTGGATGGCTGTGTGGTGTGTGAAATCACTGTGGGATTGCACCGGCACACTGCCTCCGCCACTTGATATGTCTCAGTCATACCGTGTGGAAACAGTCAACGTAAATGGTGTCCACTCCACTGTCAAGACCCGCATGTTACACGACATGATCAGAGCGGCAGACTTGGACATTGCCCTTCTCCAGGAGGTCCGTCCCGAGCTGTGTTTAGACCTATATGGCTACACCACGTACAGCCTACCCGTAGTTGATGGCGCAGGAGGAACGGCCATCCTTCTCCGAGATGGCATAGACGCGACGGACGCGACGTACTTGCCGAACGGGCGAGGCATCGCACTCACACTTGGCGCAGTGCGCCTCATTAACGTCTACGCTCCCTCCGGTAATTCGCACCGTGGTGACAGGCATGTCTTCTATTCGGAGGAGTTGGCCCCACTTTTGCAAGGAAATATGGACCATTACATAGTGGGCGGCGATTTTAACAGTGTTCTGCGGCCCGAGGACCAGATACCGCATTACGTCCCATGTCCCGCTCTACAAGCATTGATACGTGACCTCGCGCTTCACGACACATGGCTCTTGCATCATGGGACCCAGAGTGGATATACGCACTTTACCAGCCATTCTGCCAGTCGTCTGGACCGGATATACGTCTCGCGTGCCCTCCGCACAGCAACCCGTGATGCAGAACTCTGGCCGACGGCCTTCACGGACCATCTCGCGTACATCTGCACTGTCACCTTACCCCGACAACTCACAAGACGCAGCAGGGGCCCGTGGACGCTGAACGTCTCCCTCCTTCGCGAGGAAGCGTGTCGGCGAGCAGTCACTGACACGTGGCGTCGATGTATCAGGCGCCTGCCTATGTATGCTTCCACGTTGCTGTGGTGGCTGGGATGTGTCAAACCTACCCTCCGAAAGACCTTGATGGCCTACGGGCGTGACAGATCGAACTGGCAAAGGGCAACATCGGAATTTTACTATACAGCGTTACGTGAGCTGGCGACGCAACCGCCGTCTCCCGAACGTCAGATGTCCGTACAACGCATCAAAGCTCGTCTACTTCGCATCAGGACAGAGCAGCTAGACGGTGTCCGCATCCGTGCGCGAGTGCAAGACTGTATCCCCAACGAAACAGCGTCAGTGTATCACATTGTGCGCGAGAGGCGCCACCGCAAACGTCAGCTCATTACGGCGGTAAACACGGAGGACGGCGGGCGCGCAGTGACACAAGCGGACATCGCGCACACGTTCGCCAGACACTATGTGACCTTGTACATGGAAGATCCGCGAAATGTACGTGATTATGACGGGCTGTTGCACGATTTTCCCGCTCCTCGGGACGTGGCACCCGATGATAGTCTGCTGTTGCCCATTACACCCGACGAGCTGACATCGGCCTTGGCACGTGGAGCACCGAACAAGTCGCCTGGACCGGACGGTTTACCCCTGGAATTCTACCGCACTTTTTACCACCTTATGGGTGACAAGTGGCTCCAAATGTTTCAAGACCTGATTTCACTGTCCCCACAGAATTCACAGAAGGCATCTTGATTCCAGTTCCGAAATCGAATGGTGGTTGTAGGTGGCAGGATTTTCGCCCACTCACACTCCTCAACAACGACTATAATATCTTCGCCCGTATCCTCCGCGCGCGTCTCCACACCGCTATCGGGAAAGCCATCCACACCGATCAGACATGTTTAGGTGGTGTCAGCAACATTCATACGGCGTTAGGAGCATACCGCGACGTAATTGCTTTGACGGCGGCCTGCAAAATACGAGGCGCCCTTGTCGCCGTAGATTTTGACCACGCATTCGACCGCGTCGATCACGGCTTCTTACGCGCAGTTTTGCATCGCATGGGCCTCTCTCCGGAGTCTGCACAGGTGGTCCTTCGACTGGTCCACGGAGCGCGCTCCCGCACGATGGTCAACGGTTATCAGTCTGGTCACATTGTTGTTGGACGGTCAGTGCGACAAGGGTGCCCCCTGTCGGGCATATTATTTGCTGCAGCACTTGAACCAGCTTTACATGGTCTACGGCAGCGATTAACTGGTATCTCCTTGCGGGACGAGACCTTTTGTTGTGGTGCATTCGCCGATGACGTGGTGTTCCTGGCCAGATCAGAGGATGAAATGCATATGGCGCTACAGTGGCTACGCCAGTACGGGGCGGTCGCTGGGAGCGTCATCAACGTGAAGAAGACAAAATACATGGATGTCGGAGGGGGGATTTCCCACACAACGGCGGTGCCCTTTGACAAGGTGCCCGTACTCAAGTGTTTAGGAGTGCAATTCTATAGCAATGTCCGCCGCATGGCGGCGGCTACGTACCGCCGGCTCCTACACCAGACACGTGCTGTGCTGCAGGACAACAAACTGCGTCGCTTGAATATGCTCCTCAGAACACGTTATGTCAACACCTATCTTGTCTCAAAACTGAACTATTT
This sequence comes from Schistocerca americana, assembly GCF_021461395.2. NCBI lineage: Eukaryota > Metazoa > Arthropoda > Insecta > Orthoptera > Acrididae > Schistocerca > Schistocerca americana. Next base: position 675,481,315 of record NC_060122.1, read on the forward strand.
TGCGCATATCCTTCCCTTGACAGCTACGATGGCCGACAGATTTCAAGCAGCATATGGACATTTCGTAAGCACCGGTCTTGTTTTTAAAGTCCGATACGCCACCCTGACACTGCCGCAGCGGGCGGGCGGTATCGGTTTAATTCACGTATATAACCGTGCGCGATCGCTTTATCTCACCACTATGCGTCGCACGTGGACCTCTGCCCACGCCACTCTGACGGGCACCCTGATAGCGGAAGTGGCACCACACTCTCTGCACCCCCGGTTTCTGTACGACACATTTCACCGGCACTCACCCACATCAGAGACTTCTTTGTTGACTTCAGCTAATTACGTTCAGAACTTCCGACGACACGGAAGCCCAGCACAAAAGACTATTATCGCCTCTATCAGCAGCGGCAACCTGTAAATACGGTCACCCACAGACACCCTGAAGTTGCCTGGAACACGGTGTGGCGAGCGGTACACACGCCTTTTCTACCTACGACGGTGCGTTCATTGTGATACGTAGTTGTGAATGGGAAGTTCGCTACTCGTCAGAGGTTACATTCCATGCATCTGACGGACGACCCCTTGTGTCCGACATGCTCAGTCGCTGACTCGGATGCACACCGTATGACGTGTGCCACGACCAGCGAGTGCTGGCTACTGACGCAGCGCATGCTGGCATTACTCTTGCGGCGATTGCCGGAGTCTATCTCCCCTGATGACGTATTGCGCCCCGACGTCGTATACTTTCCATCAACCAGAACGAACGCCGTTAACTGGCTAAAAGGCATGGCCGTTTACTACACATTTTGCGATGCTCCCAAAGGCACACTCGACTTTTCGTCCCTATTGATGACGACACATGCAGCTTTCAGCCGCCACCCGAAGTACAGAACTCGTTTCGCAAATTATTTAGGTTCATTATTTGCGGATCCTCCTGCTCACTGGGGCGTTCCGGGTATGAGACGCTGAAAATGAAGAAGAATCCTGGAGCATATTGATCCTCTACGGACGGAATAGGGGGGAACCCCTCCCAACAGACGAGAAGACGACTCGGACGCTCGGGTACGGCAGTTGTAGGATCTTTCTTCGTAATGAAACAAAAATAAATCTATAATACACAAAAAATGTTATAAAAATTAAAGAAATAAATAAAAAGAACAACATCGACAAACCCACTCCATCCTGTTCCTGATCCTTCGATCCTCGAACTCGAACACGTTGCTTGGGCGTGGCGGCGGGATGGCCAGGCTTCGGGTGTCGACCCCTGCCCTACCCGTCGTCCTGCTCCTGCAGCGGTTCATTAGGAAAAAAAAAAAAAAAAAAGTGGCAAGCGTCGTGCGTTCTAAGCTTATAGTCGCATGTTCGCGTCCAACTGTAATTTTTTTTTTTTTTTACCACAGTCGGTCCAAAGTTATGAGTCTGACTGAACATCGAAGATAATTCGCTTAACGTTCTACCCACCAGCAATAACAAGTATTCCAGAAACAATTCCGCAGGACAGCTCGTGGCTGCGTCGTAACAGCTTACGCTCGAGCGTTTCCTCGCGCTGAAGCGGTTACCGGCCACCGGCCACCGGCCAGAGGCCACCCGCCGCCTGAAATCCGGCGCCGCCCAGGTGAACGCGGCGCGACGCTGTCAGTGTGTGTATCAACTGTCATTTTCGAATTTGAAGTTCTAGTTATCATCTTGCAGTTAAGCATTGGATTTTGCATACTTGAAAATCATGATCTACAGTTAAGCATTGTAAAATTGAGTCGCAAGTGGAAATAGGTGTAACATCTGCAACACAACGTTTACTTTTGGTATAACAGAGGGGTGAATGCAGAGGAGGCAGCTAGGAAGATTTGAATTGTGTATGCAGCGAGTGCTTTTGGGAAAAATACCCCAGAAAAGAAATTCTTGTTTCAACAAAGATTGTTCTGGCATGAATGATTTTCCACATTAAGGAAGTCTCGACTACTGATATATGTGATAGATTACCATTTTACCATCATGCGACATTTGCATTCAACAGGCAAAGTTCAGAAGTCTGGTGTAGGAGTACTGCATGCTCTAATTCGAAACAACAAAAATCAACGGAGTGACTATTATTGAACGTCATCAGGTCGCTCATTGAGCATTCGTATACAGTACTGTTACTGGTGACGAGTTATGATGCCTTTATCGTTAACTTCCTAAGAAGAAATTAAAGGCTGAGCCCTCCAAAAGACATAAACTCGAGCAAAGAGTAGTGTGAACATAATATTTTATCGGGATTACGACGGTTCAATCCCGTCTCCAACCATCCTAATTTAGGTTTTCCGTGGTTTCCCTAAATCGTTTCAGGCAAATGGCGGGATGGTTCCTTCGAAAGGGCACGGCCTCTTTCCTTCCCAATCCTTCCGTAACCCGGGCTTGCGCTCCGTCTCTAATGGCCTCGTTGTCGACGGGACGTTAAACATTAACCACCACCACCATAATATTTTACATCTGATAGCTCAAAAAGTGTGTTTTGGGCTACGAATTCTGCCCCAAGGGCAGTATGCAACACAGCTGGAAATTGTTGCCATCAACTGAGACACCTTTCGGTCTCAGCGTAAGAAAATCGAGCAACACAACTACATCACATGTGATACTGCATGATAACGCACTTCTTGATTTGAGAAAGATTGTAATTAAAGTCGTCTCACAGGCACTTGTAATGATAGAGAAGTCCTCTCTCAAGCACTTGTCCCTCTCGTCATATATTCGTAATGATTTACCTTTCCCGCTCTTGATCGATCATTTCTAGACGAAAATACTCTTAAAACTACTCTGGTATAATGATATCGTTGGAACCAGTAGGTGTCTACTGGCGTAGAATTTGTAAACAACTTTAGCATTGTCAGATCGTTTTAGATATCGTGAAAGAAAATTCTTTTGCTGATTAATTTCTCTTTGATGATTACTGTTGCGTTTAGTAAACTAATGGAAAATTCAATTAAAATATTCACTGTACTAATACAAATTAAATTCAGCTTACTACAGAAACATCACGACGGCAGACTATCTTAATAAAGCATTAAGTATCTGTAAGACAATTGAGACTATTTTAATACGAATTAGTAGGACATTACCGACTTTTGACTTCGAAAAGATCCGTATTTACTTCATTTCCTGTATCATCCGCAATTATTATGAAAAGTGGCATTTCGCATCTCGTGGTCGTGCGGTAGCGTTCTCGCTTCCCACGCCCGGGTTCCCGGGTTCGATTCCCGGCGGGGTCAGGGATTTTCCCTGCCTCGTGATGGCTGGGTGTTGTGTGCTGTCCTTAGGTTAGTTAGGTTTGAGTAGTTCTAAGCTCTAGGGGACTGATGACCATAGATGTTAAGTCCCATAGTGCTCAGAGCCATTTGAACCCAAAGTGGCATTTCATAGATATAATTATGTATTCACAACAACAAAAAATATGTCGTCATTATGAATTTGGCAGTACCGTAAGGTTTTCGCTCTGACACTAAGGGTTACTGAAAGTAGCAAGGCGCGTTGTCTTACGATTCCCTTATTGCGTTTGTATCTGCCTGCTTGTAGCTCTGCTACAAAAGAATTAAAAATCTGGCTTTCAGCGAGTCTCGAAAGGCGAACGAAAGCAGCTTGCTCCTGGTAGCCAACCATGTTTCTTGGGAACAGGCTACTTCCTGAAGTGTGAAGACATTCTTTTGTTGTTGAATTGTTGGCAAATGTCAGTCAGACGTGTGCCGTTGGTCTAAGCGTTTCGGTGTGTTGAATTTGTACCAATGATTTTTCTACATGTTTTTTCTGTCCCAAATAGAGAGTTGAAGTCTCCCATTAGTATTTTCACGTCATCTCGGTGATTTTTGCTCAAAGTATTTTCGAGTGTGTTCCACAATTTTTCGACATTTTCGGTGTTTTCCTTATTTTCGATGTTGGTGGGGGCATGTGCATTTATGAGTGTATATTTTTTATAGGGGCTCTGAATGAGCATAATCATTACTCGATTGTTCTTGGGTGTGATTTCTTCGACAGAAATGTTGATAGATCTGTGTTTGAGAAATGCAATGCCGAAGATTGGTGCGAGTTTCGCTACCTTTTGTTGTATTTTGAAGATGCCGTGGTTTCCGTAATGAAAGTTTTAAATGCCTATTAATCGTGGTTCTTGAAGAGCAAGGATGAGAATTTTTTGGCGGACGATTTCTCTTGTGAGATTATTTAGGTTTCTTGTTTGGATCAATGTATCGATGTTTAGTTTTCGAATGAATGTTTTCTGCTTGTAGGGAAATTTGCCAGAGATCTTCGATATTCTCTGCCGTGCTAACCTGGACTGCCCAGAGTGCGAAAATCCAACTGCCGCCTATCGGTGGCCAAGTTGTGTACCACCTGGGGTAAAGTTAGCTTTGCTTGCATAGTTCATGTTTTCTTGTGTTTCATTGGTTTGGCCTGGGTGATACCAGGACCGGACAGGACCAGAGGGTGTTGAAGCCTTTGGAAGCAAATATTTTCAGCCAAGCTCATTGAGCTAACAGACGGTGACCAGAGTAGCGGTGATTTTCACTCAGATGTGTCTGGATTTTGGGTTCAACGGATTGAGTAGCCGTTCAGGACTGTGTTAGTATTTGGTTCACCACAAGTATTTGATTTCCTCAGTACCACCCATATGGGGGAGTGTTTCCCCTATCGGCCACACGGGATTTTTATTATTATTATTATTGTCATTATGTCATCAGCAAATCCGATATGGCGTATCTTCCCTCTACTGAAATAGATGTGTATTGTTCGATTCAGTATTTCCATCACATAAATATGGGTTATAATCACGTTACATTGCTGCTAGTAGACATATTTCTCACTTTTTCTTAGACAGTTGCTAGCTGTTACTCCATCATAGGAATTTATGTGCGTAGCATTGTTGCAATACAGACGTTCAAATTATCCGATTTCTGTAATTTCATTTCGACACAAGATCGTTCTAATCGGATTCAGCCAGTCAGTCTTAATGTGGCTATCCGACTACGACTCTCATCATATGATAGACTGGGTGAAGCACATTCTTAATCGGACTGTTGAATCCAGATCACTTATCTATGACAGAGAATGAATTCTTAAACACTGTGGAAAATAATATTCCAATGTGCGTATTACAAATACGTTATTTAAATATAAATATATGAACTAACGACATAAAAATGTATTTACAGGAGCGGAGACCCATCCATCATAGTAGAGCAGTGCGAGATTGGTTTCAGGGCCAAGAGAGGATAAAGCTGTTGCCGTTTGTTCCACGATCACCGAACATCAACCAGATAGAGAATATGTGGGCAGAGGTAACAAGGTCATTGCCATGTGTCCCTACAAATGCAAACGACCTTTGGACGAATATAGAAAACGTATGGTGGGAAGTAAACCATCACGCTACACTGTCGACGACTTAATGAAATCAATTCCCCTACGCCCTCGAGAAATCTCACGTAATAATCGTGGGTGGGTTGGTTACTGAAAGTATACTCGTCCACAAAGCCCCTGTGGACAGTTATCTGATAATCGGTCAAGCTTTGCTTTGTCGCAGCTCTTTAGCATACATAAAGTCCATTTACTTTCAGTCCCCTTGTTACAATTCTTGCAGTGCAAGGTAATTGAAAAATCTCATCCACTCGACGCCAACTGAAGAACTGACTGGTGCATGTGTTATTCAACACACAGTGGTTGTCACCCTCACTGGAATCAATGACTGTTTGTGTGTGAGTGTGTGTGTTTTCGTGTTAACGCACGATGTGAATCAATACTATTAACATTAGAGAGACAACCAACAATAAATATTGCATCAAATATGACTGTAAAGTATTTTAATGCGATGGGAAGCTACAAACTGAATTTTTACCCATCCCACGTCCTGCGTATTACGTTAAGTAAGATGTATTAACTCCATAGTATCGTTAGCAGAGACAGTTCGCTCTTGTTCTCGAGGCTCGCGACATGTGTAGCGATAAGCAGTGCCCAATGCCGCCGCGATTTGTTTATGTTGACTGAGCGTGGACACTACAGCAGACGCTTCGCCCTAAACAGAAAGAAATTACCTTGGCTCTGACTGCAGTGAGCGGATATCACTGCCTGCGTGTTCATATAGTAACCAACATGAGACTCTACTCACAGGTGCCATGGAGCAATTGCAACGGGTAACATGTCATTAGTCATCAGAATATTAACTAGTGATGAAACGTCCACTCTATTTGAATCCCAAGACAATAGGAACCTTCTCACAAAAGAATGTGAGGTGATATCAAAATTTATCCAACATACAAAAATTAACTGCAGGGCTTTCATGTATGCAGTAATAGCACACAAGGAAATATGTCTTGGAAGCGTATAATTCATTTCCTCTTCTCATATTAACGCCCTTGTTTTAATATGAAGTGAGAAAATAAACACGAAAAACTAAAGTTCCTGAGAAGCATGGAAGTCATTTCCTCTTCTCATATCACAACTTTTGTTTTAGTATGAAGTAAAAAAATAAACAGTTTAGAGTTCTGAAGCATAATATGACACCAGATTCTTATCGTAGGCGCTATCGGAAACGCCAAAAGCAGGGAGCTGTCCATTCTTTTGTCGAACAGTCTGTTTCCTTTCATGTATTTATTACTCCCGCTAGGAGATTCTTATTTAAGGACTTGTGGTCATCAAGTTCTTCAGCAGAACAAGCCTTATGTTATTGTGCTAATTACGGTATGGAAAAAATGCAACAAAGACGAGTTCCGCTAGAGCAGTGAGGATATTTGCACATGTGTGTTTTCAGCAATGATTGCCAGCTGCCACAACACTTCACAGAATGCTTGCGGCAGGCAACACAACTGTGCGTGCACTTCAGACTTCATTCGGTGAGGCGTCAGGAGATGGATGAAAACGTCAAATTAACGTCGCTTCCGAGCCGTATTCAACCCAGAATGAGGTGTTACTAAGGTAGTTGAGCGTTCTAGCAATTCCACTGTTATGATTCCCATATGAGTATTTCGATAGCCAAAAGAACCCGTTAGTGTGAAACTATCGGGAACTGCATTATATCAAACTGCAAGAACTTGAGACAATACGTGGACTCTACTCTTCACTGGGTGACCTATTACTGTTATTTAGCATTCTCTCCGTCCTAGTCGTAATGCAAATGGAACTTCAGAGGCGCTTTTCGCTATTCTTGACAAGCATCAGTAACCTGTAATCACTGAGAGTCACAACTGCGTGATGATAATGGTTCAGGTTGTCAGTAGTTGTGGTGGTGTTATGCTGTCAAACTGCTTACAGTAACGTAAATGGTGGCGCACATAATTTAGCGCTGACTACCTACTTAAGTAAAGATAGTGTTGTGGCCTCATCGCTTGTCTTTATTTGGCCTCAGCTTGAGTAATCCGATTCAACGAACATAGTACTCCAATCGCATGCTTCTAATACAGTATGACTGCAGAGATTATCGTGCGGGTATTACATTAATTCTGCAATGAAATGCTTAACAAATCTTACCCTAAGCTATGCAACTGGAATGACTCATTACACAGGTACTCCATGTTGCGCTGGTTAAGTGACCAGTTCGCTGCAATCCTGTTTGTACTGTGCATAAATACTCGTATACTTCAGAAATGGTTCAAATGGCTCTGAGCGCTTTGGAACTTAACTTCTGAGGTTATCAGTTCGCTAGAACTTAGAACTTCTTAAACCTAACTAACCTAAGGACACCAGACACATCCATCCCGAGACAGGATTCGAACCTGCGACCGTAGCGGTCCCGCGGTTCCAGACTGTAGCGCCTGGAACCGCTCGGTCACCCCGGCCTGCATACTTGTATACTGATCATTCGTTATTTGACTAAATATGAACCACAATCTAATTCGCATGTATATGTCATGGGTTAACGCCGGCACAAAGGTATGACTAACGGTTGGATGCCGTTGAAGTCCTGTTACATTAATGGCAAGACAATTGCCTCAAAAAACAATTGCATCTTAAATATCGAAGGACCGACGATCACACTGTCACAGCGCGTTGAAATACAGCAACGACGGCAGATGAAAATTTGTGATCGACTGGGCTTCGAACCCAGACCTCCTGCTTTCTAGACAGACGTTCTGATCACTGGACTATTTTTTTTTTTTTTAATGTTTGAGAAGACTTTCAGCACCAGGTAGACGGAGGCAAAGAGGGCAGGGGTCGAAGATCCGGTCCTGTCATGGTCCTTCAACAAGGTTCGTATGACATTCCGCTCCCAGTTGTTAGTGGCAATGCGCTTGGGATTCGCCCTTAACCTCAGTCGGAGTTGGAGACTCTCTTCAGTTACATCTAATTAGTGCGCATCTATTGCACTATTGTAAGAACCGAGATGCAGTATTTTGGTGTTAAAATTTTGTAAATTTGCGGTAAGAACCTATGAGACCAAGCTGCTTAAGTCATCGGTCCCTAAGCTTACACATTACTTAATCTAACTTAAACTAACTTACGCTATGGACAACACACACACTCATGCCGGAGGGAGGATTCGAACCTCCGACGGTGGACACTATGATGAGACAGCAGTCAACGTCTCTGCAGCACCTATCTACACACGCTCCTCGTCAGACGCGAATTTTCATTTTTGTCGCATACCACATTCGCGGTACCCCCCGGTCATTGTTCCACTAGCTTGCGTCCACACTGTATTCCCGCGAAGGTCGGACGATGTCGTACGTCTAGCACTGAAAACTTTCGATGACCCGTGGAGACCCAAATAATTATACAGGATGTTGCAGGAGGAATAGTAAATATTCTAGGAGACGGTAGTGTAGACAAATTGTTGAAATAATGACATATAACATGCGTCCAATTTTTATTGAACATACAGATAGCTGGGTTCAATGCATTTTCGTTTCGTATGTTGGTCCTTACAGGACCCAGTTGTCTACACTTCCTTGAAAATGAGCTTCCAGCGTCACTGGAAGAGGTTCATTTGGCTACAAGAATGCGTATGTTCCTCCAGCATGACGGGGCTCCTGCACATTCCAGTCGTCAGGTGACACATTATCCAAACCAAACATTTCCTGCAAGATGGATCAGTAGATATGGGCACTTTTCTTGGCCTTCATGGTCCCCAGACCCTTTCTCTCTTTCGATTTTTGCCTGCGGGGGTGGTTAAAGGCGAAGTATACAAAGACAAAGTAAACCCAAGAACCAATCTGATCGTTCGGATTATGAATAGTGCAGCCCTGATAAAAGAACGCAAAGACGACCTACACTTGGTGTTATCAAGAGAAGTCAAATGTGCATTGAAGTTGGTGAGGGAATTTTTGAAAATCAACTTTGAATGTCCTCGTTGCCTTTGCTTTGAGTTTGTTAGGGTTACGTACTAACAACTGTATCTCTGTACACAATAAAAAGTGGAGGCATTTATATGGAATTTTTTTATGCAATTCGTCTGTACTCCCACCTGCGAAAATATCTAATATTCCTCCTGAAACACTCTGTATATTGATATATGTGTGGCGTCTGTTCTTTCGGCCATGTCCGAAAGAAAATGCTTCATGGCATTCTGCAACGACCTTCGGTCGCAGGTGCTGATAGAGATTTCAGAGCTGCTTGGCTGTCTGAATAAAAGTAGATGCTACGATTTTTGTAGGGTCTATTCTAATTATCCTCCGTGCACATGCTGATAAAAGATGTCATGTAATACTGTGGCCATCTTCCCTAAAGAGATTCTAGGTAGTACACCAGACCCGTTACTTTCATCTGTTTTCGACCTGTCAGTAAACCACTATATTATGTCTCCTGAACGGTGTAGTGTTTCGTTCTTTCACTGCTCCCTGCTTCCAACTGTTACATGGCAAGGTTTATTGAAACAGCTAGAGGTTATTGTATAGTTAGTCGGCATTTCCCCAGCCATCGCCATACTGATTTGGGATTCCGTATATTCTAACTATATCCAGTTATTTACAATTTTTAGCCTTTATGTCCCTGCTGAGGCCTCCATTTTAAGCCACAGGTGTAAGGCGGGCATGTCTAGCCTAATATCCATCCCAAGAGTGGATGTACTGATAATTCCGTCTGTTTGTGAAAGCAGGCCAGTCTCTGCACTTTGCCAGACTTCCTAGCAGCCACCTTCTGTTCGACTTTGTTCATATTATATGACAATAAATTATCATTGGTATTTTTGCAGAGGTGTATATCCAGTACGTACTGGGTTTAGACCCCAGTTTACCCTACAGCAGCTTCTAGTGCTTATAAGATTATCTTTCGCAGTGGAATATATTCTTTATGTGAGGTGTTCATAATAGTTTTCCATCCAGTGCTACCTCTAGATACACTACAGCCATCTCTAAAGTTTCATCGAGAAACATAATTTTTCTGTATATGTGCTGGACATGCTTCCCCATAAATAATACTACACCAATTTTCGTGCGGCTTGTCTTTAAATACTTTTTCACAATGTTCAGTGCTCATAGGTTTAACAATACTATCAAATTTTCTAAGTCTTACTGTGAATAAATCGTCTACTTATTCTTTTCAAGAGTAGTCTCTCGCATTCAGCTCATCTATGAGTTCATTCACCACTAGGTTCTTCATCTCTAACCATTTACTCGAAGGTCGTATTACTAGAACCCCCTCGACATCCAGGAAGATACAGACAGCATCCAGAAAGGGTAGTGCATTTTCCACCTTCCCAAGTTGGTGAAGTGTTACCTCACATGATTTTCTTCGTAAGTATTATGAAAATGTGGCAGTTCATAGATAAAATTACGTATTCACAACAACAAAAATGTAAGTCGGCAGAAAATAAAAGTGGCATTATGGATTTGGCAGTACCGTAAGGTTTTTCGCTTTGACCCTAAGGGTTACTAAAAGTAGCAAGACGAATTTTGCTAGAGCGTTGTCTTACCATTCCCTCATTGAATTTGTATCTGCCTGCTTGTAGTTCTGCTACAAAAGAATTAAAAATCTTGCATTCACCGAGTCTCGAAAGGCGAACAAAGGCAGCGTGCACCTGACAGGCAAGCACGTTACCTACGAGCTAGCGAACAGGTGGGGGGGTCTTTGACGTACTTACAGGCTCAGTAGACGCTATGGCAAATAAATCGCAACATAAGAGACGAGAGTAGTTGTATTTCCCGTGAAGAACCACTTTCGTTGACTCAAAAGCATTAACTGATATCCTTATGTCACGTCTCAAGAGAAAATCACTTACGGTATTCAATTGAAATGACACGATAATATCATGTGAATTTAGCAGGATAGTTCTGTGCCATCAAGGTAGTAACTCGTCGGTCACAGAGTTGCCAAACATATTCTGCGCTGTTGCCAAGTTACAGTTATAGTGCCAGGAAGAATACCAGCTGATATGTTCTGTGAGTGACTTCGGAAGTGACTATAGCTTCATCTCAAAGTTGCGGGTGGCAAGGGCCGCAATATCCTCATTATATGCCCAAGAGTCTTATTCGCATTTCTGTAACCTGGTTTAGAGGCTAGAGTGCAATTACTTGTAATACATCGATGCACTGAATGCAAACTAAATGTTATATATTAATAACTGCGACAATTATTTGTGTTTCACTGTCTTAATCGGATCGAAACCTCGAAAGCGTATTCACCAGACGCGATTCACACTAGGACAGAGAGAATGCTAAATAACAGCAATAGGTCACCCAGCGAAGGGGAGAGTCCACGTATTGTCTCAAGTTCTTGCAGTTTGATATAATGCAGTTCCCGATAGTTTCACACTAACGGGTTCTTTTGGCTATCGAAATACTCATATGGGAATCATAAAAGTGGAATTGCTAGAACGCTCAACTACCTTAATAACACATTCTGGATTGAATACGACTCGGTAAGCGACGTTAATTTGACGTTTTCACCCATCTCCTGACGTCTCACTGAATGAAGTCTGAAGTGCACGCACAGTTGTGTTGCCTGCCGCAAGGATTCTGTGAAGTGTTGTGGCAGCTGGCAGTCATTGCTGAATACACACATGAGCAAATATCCTCACTGCTCTAGCGGAACACGTCTTTGTTGCATTTTCTCCATACCGTAATTAACACAATAACATAAGGCTTGTTCTGCTGAAGAACTTGATGCCCACAAGTCCTTAAATAAGAATCTCCTAGCGGGAGTAATAAATACATGAAAGGAAACAGACTGTTGGACAAAAGAATTGACAGCTCCCTGCTTTTGGCGTTTCCGATAGCGCCTACGATAAGAATCTGGTGTCATATTATGCTTCAGAACTCTAAACTGTTTATTTTTTTACTTCATACTAAAACAAAAGTTGTGATATGAGAAGAGGAAATGACTTCCATGCTTCTCAGGAACTTTAGTTTTTCGTGTTTATTTTCTCACTTCATATTAAAACAAGGGCGTTAATATGAGAAGAGGAAATGAATTATACGCTTCCAAGACATATTTCCTTGTGTGCTATTACTGCATACATGAAAGCCCTGCAGTTAATTTTTGTATGTTGGATAAATTTTGATATCACCTCACATTCCTTTGTGAGAAGGTTCCTATTGTCTTGGGATTCAAATAGAGTGGACGTTTCATCACTAGTTAATATTCTGATGACTAATGACATGTTACCCGTTGCAATTGCTCCATGGCACCTGTGAGTAGAGTCTCATGTTGATTACTATATGAACACGCAGGCAGTGATATCCGCTCACTGCAGTCAGAGCCAAGGTAATTTCTTTCTGTTTAGGGCGAATCGTCTGCTGTAGTGTCCACACTCAGTCAACATAAACAAATCGCGGCGGCATTGGGCACTGCTAATCGCTGCACTTGTCGCGAGCCTCGACAACAAGAGCGAACTGTCTCTGCTAACGATACTATGGAGTTAATACATCTTACTTAACGTAATACGCAGGACGTGGGATGGGTAAAAATTCAGTTTGTAGCTTCCCATCGCATTAAAATACTTTACAGTCATATTTGATGCAATATTTATTGTTGGTTGTCTCTCTAATGTTAATAGTATTGATTCACATCGTGCGTTAACACGAAAACACACACACTCACACACAAACAGTCATTGATTCCAGTGAGGGTGACAACTACTGTGTGTTGAACAACACATGCACCAGTCAGTTCCTCAGTTGACGTCGAGTGGATGAGATTTTTCAATTACCTTGCACTGCAAGAATTGTAACAAGAGGACTGAAAGTAAATGGACTTTATGTATGCTAATGAGCTGCGACAAAGCAAAGCTTGACCGATTATCAGATAACTGTCCACAGGGGCTTTGTGGACGAGTATACTTTCAGTAACCAACCCACCCACGATTATTACGTGAGATTTCTCGAGGGCGTAGGGGAATTGATTTCATTAAGTCGTCGACAGTGTAGCGTGATGGTTTACTTCCCACCATACGTTTTCTATATTCGTCCAAAGGTCGTTTGCATTTGTAGGGACACATGGCAATGACCTTGTTACCTCTGCCCACATATTCTCTATCTGGTTGATGTTCGGTGATCGTGGAACAAACGGCAACAGCTTTATCCTCTCTTGGCCCTGAAACCAATCTCGCACTGCTCTACTATGATGGATGGGTCTCCGCTCCTGTAAATACATTTTTATGTCGTTAGTTCATATATTTATATTTAAATAACGTATTTGTAATAAGCACATTGGAATATTATTTTCCACAGTGTTTAAGAATTCATTCTCTGTCATAGATAAGTGATCTGGATTCAACAGTCCGATTAAGAATGTGCTTCACCCAGTCTATCATATGATGAGAGTCGTAGTCGGATAGCCACATTAAGACTGACTGGCTGAATCCGATTAGAACGATCTTGTGTCGAAATGAAATTACAGAAATCGGATAATTTGAACGTCTGTATTGCAACAATGCTACGCACATAAATTCCTATGATGGAGTAACAGCTAGCAACTGTCTAAGAAAAAGTGAGAAATATGTCTACTAGCAGCAATGTAACGTGATTATAACCCATATTTATGTGATGGAAATACTGAATCGAACAATACACATCTATTTCAGTGGAGGGAAGATACGCCATATCGGATTTGCTGATGACATAATGACAATAATAATAATAATAAAAATCCCGTGTGGCCGATAGGGGAAACACTCCCCCATATGGGTGGTACTGAGGAAATCAAATACTTGTGGTGAACCAAATACTAACACAGTCCTGAACGGCTACTCAATCCGTTGAACCCAAAATCCAGACACATCTGAGTGAAAATCACCGCTACTCTGGTCACCGTCTGTTAGCTCAATGAGCTTGGCTGAAAATATTTGCTTCCAAAGGCTTCAACACCCTCTGGTCCTGTCCGGTCCTGGTATCACCCAGGCCAAACCAATGAAACACAAGAAAACATGAACTATGCAAGCAAAGCTAACTTTACCCCAGGTGGTACACAACTTGGCCACCTATAGGCGGCAGTTGGATTTTTGCACTCTGGGCAGTCCAGGTTAGCACGGCAGAGAATATCGAAGATCTCTGGCAAATTTCCCTACAAGCAGAAAACATTCATTCGAAAACTAAACATCGATACATTGATCCAAACAAGAAACCTAAATAATCTCACAAGAGAAATCGTCCGCCAAAAAATTCTCATCCTTGCTCTTCAAGAACCACGATTAATTGGCAATTAAAACTTTCATTACGGAAACCACGGCATCTTCAAAATACAACAAAAGGTAGCGAAACTCGCACCAATCTTCGGCATTGCATTTCTCGAACACAGATCTATCAACAACTCTGTCGAAGAAATCACACCCAACAACAATCGAGTGATGACTATGCTCATTCAGAGCCCCTATAAAAAATATACACTCATAAATGCACATGCCCCCACCAGCATCGAAAATAAGGAAAACACCGAAAATCTCGAAAAATTGTGGAACACACTCGAAAATACTATGTGCAAAAATCACCGAGATGACGTGAAAATACTAATGGGAGACTTCAACTCTCTATCTGGGACAGAAAAAACCTGTAGAAAAATCATTGGTACAAATTCAACACACCGAAACGCTTAGACCAACGGCACACGTCTGACTGACATTTTCCAACAATTCAACCACAAAAGAATGTCTTCACACTTTAGGAAGTAGGCTGTTCCCAAGAAACATGGTTGGCTACCAGGAGCAAGCTGCTTTCGTTCGCCTTTCGAGTCTCGCTGAAAGCCAGATTTTTAATTCTTTTGTAGCAGAGCTACAAGCAGGCAGATACAAACGCAATAAGGGAATCGTAAGGCAACGCGCCTTGCTACTTTCAGTAACCCTTAGTGTCAGAGCGAAAACCTTACGGTACTGCCAAATTCATAATGACGACATATTTTTTGTTGTTGTGAATACATAATTATATCTATGAAATGCGACTTTTCATAATAATTGCGGATGATACAGGAAATGAAGTAAATACGGAACTTTTCGAAGTCAAAAGTTGGTAATGTCCTACTAATTCGTATTAAAATAGTCTCAATCGTCTTACAGATACTTAATGCTTTATTAAGATAGTCTGCCGTCGTGATGTTTCTGTAGTAAGCTGAATTTAATTTGTATTAGTACAGTGAATATTTTAATTGAATTTTCCATTAGTTTACTAAACGCAACAGTAATCATCAAAGAGAAATTAATCAGCAAAAGAATTTTCTTTCACGATATCTAAAACGATCTGACAATGCTAAAGTTGTTTACAAATTCTACGCCAGTAGACACCTACTGGTTCCAACGATATCATTATACCAGAGTAGTTTTAAGAGTATTTTCGTCTAGAAATGATCGATCAAGAGCGGGAAAGGTAAATCATTACGAATATATGACGAGAGGGACAAGTGCTTGAGAGAGGACTTCTCTATCATTACAAGTGCCTGAGAGACGACTTTAATTACAATCTCCTGGATAGTTTTGTTTCTCAAATCAAGAAGTGCGTTATCATGCAGTATCACATGTGATGTAGTTGTGTTGCTCGATTTTCTTACGCTGAGACCGAAAGGTGTCTCAGTTGATGGCAACAATTTCCAGCTGTGTTGCATACTGCCCTTGGGGCAGAATTCGTAGCCCAAAACACACTTTTTGAGCTATCAGATGTAAAATATTATGGTGGTGGTGGTGGTTAATGTTTAACGTCCCGTCGACAACGAGGCCATTAGAGACGGAGCGCAAGCCCGGGTTACGGAAGGATTGGGAAGGAAAGAGGCCGTGCCCTTTCGAAGGAACCATCCCGGCATTTGCCTGAAACGATTTAGGGAAACCACGGAAAACCTAAATTAGGATGGTTGGAGACGGATTGAACCGTCGTCCTCCCGATAAAATATTATGTTCACACTACTCTTTGCTCGAGTTTAAGTCTTTTGGAGGGCTCAGCCTTTAATTTCTTCTTAGGAAGTTAACGATAAAGGCATCATAACTCGTCACCAGTAACAGTACTGCATACGAATGCTCAATGAGCGACCTGATGACGTTCAATAATAGTCACTCCGTTGATTTTTGTTGTTTCGAATTAGAGCATGCAGTACTCCTACACCAGACTTCTGAACTTTGCCTGTTGAATGCAAATGTCGCATGATGGTAAAATGGTAATCTATCACATATATCAGTAGTCGAGACTTCCTTAATGTGGAAAATCATTCATGCCAGAACAATCTTTGTTGAAACAAGAATATCTTTTCTGGTGTATTTTTCCCAAAAGCACTCGCTGCATACACAATTCAAATCTTCCTAGCTGCCTCCTCTGCATTCACCCCTCTGTTATACCAAAAGTAAACGTTGTGTTGCAGATGTTACACCTATTTCCACTTGCGACTCAATTTTACAATGCTTAACTGTAGATCATGATTTTCAAGTATGCAAAATCCAATGCTTAACTGCAAGATGATAACTAGAACTTCAAATTCGAAAATGACAGTTGATACACACACTGACAGCGTCGCGCCGCGTTCACCTGGGCGGCGCCGGATTTCAGGCGGCGGGTGGCATCTGGCCGGTGGCCGGTGGCCGGTAACCGCTTCAGCGCGAGGAAACGCTCGAGCGTAAGCTGTTGCGACGCAGCCACGAGCTGTCCTGCGGAATTGTTTCTGGAATACTTGTTATTGCTGGTGGGTAGAATGTTAAGCGAATTATCTTCGATGTTCAGTCAGACTCATAACTTTAGACCGACTGTGGTAAAAAAAAAAAAAAAAAAATTATAGTTGGACGCGAACATGCGACTATAAGCTTAGAACGCACGACGCTTGCCACTACACCACGGGCTCACGTAGACCGACAACGTCTCGGAAGTAGACAACACTTCCTCCTAACACTTCCACATCTTACAGTGTTGCCAGATTGTGCATATGGCCGGACTTAGAGTTGTCAGGGGCGGTCAGTTTTATTGGCCACCTTAAGTGAATGACTGGGACTTAGTCTCTGTGGCGGCCGGCCGGTGCTCAGTTGTATTGTCTAAGACTGTACATCTTGAATGAAGCACTGTACTGAAGACATGTAGTATCCTCGAATACCGCAAATAATTAAGTGGACAAACTATGTGTTAAGTGGATACTTATATGAGTAAGGGAGGAAAGAAGTATATGGATGTTAGGGAGTAGTTAGTAATAAGTATACAGCAGGAAGAGGCAGTACAGAGGACAAATAGTACGGGTACACGATTACTGGATGTGCAAAACAGATTATGGAAGTTGTTCAGTGTAGTAGTTTTGCAGAGATGAAAAATTTGGACGAGACTTCGAAAGACGGAGGACGCCGATCAGCAGCAAGACTGATCAATAAAAGGAAACTAATAGTAGTATTTACTTCAATTCTCAAACCGTCACAGTGGTTTTGCAACTGCCCACAAGATTTTTAAAAAATATTGCCTTTGAAACAACGATAGCGAAGTTTGTAATTCTTCTGTCTGTGTCTAGAGGTACGTGGAACCTAGCTGTCACATTTGTATGTTCTTTAAACCGTTATCCTACAATGCTGATATTAATCTAAGTCCTGTCAGACAAATTTGGCGACACAGCACTGTTTGTGACGTATCTGAGTTCCAGCAATATAATAAAATTTAAAGAACCGAAAGGCATCGATTTGACTGAACCCATACTAGTTGAGCGCGAATCTTACGGAGTATGAAACATTAAATTATGTGTAATATGATCATGAAATAAACTCTATCTCAGAAAACCGCACAAGCAAGGAAAAAACAAGCGCTGAAGGTCCATACAATATTCATACTCCAAAGTGCAGCTGTTACCTTCTGCAAAATTTTTAAGTCGTGTGTCAAATCAGGTCGTGAATTCTCAAATTCTCATAAAGCTCCTAATCTTCGAAAATGTTAGTGACAAATTGCCGCCGAGAGTGAGTCAGATCCCGACTCAGACACGACAGGAACCAAACTGCCTGTAACCACGCTTTCTGTGGGCTCATATTTGTACAAACGGTTTTCTAGGTTTTGCGTCATTAACTGACAACCAGAAAATCAAGGTCCAGAAATACAGAGAGGAATAGGCTTTTACACTGATGAACGAGACACCAAACAACATATTATTGCATAGCTTACTACGTCCATAATCATTCACTAAAATTCTGAAGCAATTGCAGTATCACATCTTATTTGAAATTTGCTTTATTAAAATATTTAAAACTATTGATGGTATATCAGCCTTACAGGGAATCACCTCACCAATCCGTCGGTGCAGTCCTAATTTAAGTAACACGAAAAGAATTTGAATGATGAGCATTTGCTTCGATGTATAGTAACGTGAGATTGTGATTGCTGTTTTAGGGCACCAAACGGCGAGGCTACCGGTGCCATTAATCACAATACATCTAACAGACCCAAGGCAGTACCCTGACGTACACAGTATACTAGTTTGCCCTCTGGCGCTATCTGCCCATTATGGGCGACATGAGTCTGCATTACTCTCTCTCTCTCTCTCTCTCTCTCTCTCTCTCTCTCTCTCTTTTAACAACGTTTATACCGTTGTCACGGGTTGGTGTTTTCATGAATTGGCAAAATTATTCGTGTTATTAACTTCGTCGCTGAATATCCTTCTTATAGCCACAGTTGTATGTGCCGTTTGACTGTATATCCAGCAAGATTTCTTCTGCCTCATTTCATTTGTGCGTCCTGTCTTACAACGGGACCATCAGACCAATTAATCACAGGTTTCGATGAATCATAAAGGTATGTTGCAGAGAAACCTCTCCTGAGTACCTGGCTAGCGGCATTTCATATGACGGTCCCTGCTTTCCGAAAAAATGTTCAATTTTGATGTTTTACGCGTATCTTCAATGCCTGTAATGATAGTCATAGCCGCTCGGGATTAGTCGAGCGTTCTTAGGCGCTGCAGTCATGGACTGTGCGGCTGGTCCCGGCGCAGGTTCGAGTCCTCCCTCGGGCATGAGTGTGGGTGTTTGTCCTTAGGATAATTTAGGTTAAGTAATGTGTAAGCTTAGGGACTAGCGACCTTAGCAATTAAGTCCCCTAAGATTTCACACACATTTGAACATTTGATAGTCATATTTTGACCAAGCTAGTGTAGGTTAGCGGCTAAGATTTACGACTGTCACGATGGCGGTATTGGTTCAAGCCCTTCTTACGTACTTTTATTTCGTTTTATCTTACGCAGTATCATTAAATGGCGTACGACATTAATATCATTAAAAATACTCATTTCCGCCGCAGTAGTTTCTTTAATAAATCGATCTTCAAATTTGTATTCCATTTGTGGCTCACAGTTAAAATTGCAAATATCTGGACATCTCCAAAGATCTCGAAACAATGGACGAAGTATTAAGAGCTGCGGAAGGATTCCAGATACAAGAAAAAATACTCATCCCCAATCTTGACTTCTATCGTGTAATTAATACCGATCTAATCGACCGCCAGTACTACTCGACGTACAATACATCCCTTTCAGGACAACGAGCGAAATCTGTCTCTGAGAAGAAAAAAGTTGTAAAAATGCTTAGTCGTTTCTTCAGAGCAAGGTATACTCCAACTACGTCAGGACAGATATTCCCGTAGTTTTCTTATTTATGCAAGAACCATGCGGGAAATTTGGTCAGATTAGTTTGAAGAGAGTTCACGAGTTGACTCACCAGTCAAAAAACGTGACATGCACGAAATCAGGGAAGTTCATAAAAGTGCTGTATGAAGAGTTTTAAAATATGTGGGACAAGAAAAAATTCTTTATGGTATCAGTTCGTGAGGAGGATAGACTTATCAAACATTTTATGATCAAATCTTTGTATACGAAACAAAAGCATGCACTTAGAACGTAAATGTTATGCCATTCTACCCTGATACTTTTATTTTTGCAGGCAGTTTAAAATTTTCACAAAAAAATTCAAAATGCTTTCTACTTGCTGAAGATTAATAGAGAGGGAAGTTTCCACAAAAACGCATTATTTAACTCTGCATCAATTTAGGGAAATTGGTTCCTCAGGCATGCTCAAATACGCGTGGTTGGTATCTAAGTTGATCGAAGAAAGAACGATCTTTTTGAATTTGAATAAACTGTGTTTTACGGTATTGCTTCCGAAAAACCCGTGTGCCTACAAGAGAGAAGCTTTCATTAAATGTATATGTTGCTCTATGTATTTGTGTTTCGGTTGCTTCTATGACATATACCTTCCGGAATCCTGTTCTACCACAGTAAGCGATAGCGAGTAATCAACTGTAACAAACGGAATACACATTTGAAGAACGTTTACTACAACGAAAGATTAGTTAATGAAATTTATGGCGAAAAGAATTATTTCTGAATAATTTTGCTTGACGTATGCTATTCAGTCATATTCTGTGCGACGAAATTAAAAAGAAAAGCACACAGGAGGGATTTGAACGCGTACTACTGTCGTGGTCGCTGTTAACCTTAACTACGACGCTACATCCACTTCCTCGAATTGTAGTTAAAGTTACGGTGTAGGAGATACGCATAAAACTTTGATATCGATTTCCTCGGAAACCAGCGGCCGTCGCACGAAAAGACGCTAGCCAGGCACTCAGGACAGATTCAAGATTCTTTAAAACCCGTGATTAGATCGGATGTTCCCTTTTTTAGACTTTGTGACGAACACCAAAATGGACTAACAGGAAATACTGAACGTCTACAAAGAAGGGCGGCAGCTTTGTTTGGCTCACGGGAGAGTGCCACAGAAATGATGTAAAACCTGAACGGGCCAGACTTTGTAACGAATGTGCCAGTTATGGAGAGAAAACATAATTGTTTCTAGAACCAGTATTAAATGCAGATTCCAGAGATATTCAGCTCTCTACCAGTCCCTACCGTAGGGGAAGTGAAAACAAGATTAGGCAACTTGTAGCGCTCACTGAGGCAATTAAGCAATCATTTTTCCCGTGCTCCATACGCGGTTGGAACCGGACGAAATCCTTACATGTAAGACGATGGATAGTGATCACTCTTTGCCATGCACTTCACAATGGTTCTCAGAGAATGTATGTAGACATACTCTGACAGAAGAAACTAATTAATGTAGAGTAATGTAATTTAGGGAATACATTTGTCTAGGTAACTTAGTTAAGTGATTAACATTGCAAGACCGTAGGTTAATGTAAGCGAGATATAAGCCATTGCAAATGTGAAATGCTGGTGCATTAATAACAGGTGTAACAACCAGAACGTTGAATGCATGTAAACGGGCATGCATTGTATTACATAGGTGCCGTATGTCATATTGTGGGATAGAGTTCCACGCCTTTTGAAGTACAGTAACGGTTAGTGGTGTTTGAGGACGACGCTGGAGTTGTCATCCGATGATGTCCTCTACGTACGCGTCTGGAGACGGACTTGACGAGCTAGCAGGCTAAGGCAACATGCCGACGCTCCGTAGAGCATGTTGGGTTACAACAACGATATGGGGGAGAGTGTTAATCTGTAGGAAAACGCCTCGTAGAATGCTGTTCATGAATGGTAGCACAACAAACCGAATAAACATATTGACGTACAAATTTGCAATCGGGGCTCGTGGGATAACCACGCGAGCGCTCTTGCACCCCAGACCACAGCTCCAGGTATAGGTCCAGTGTGTCTAGCATGCAGATAGGTTGATTGCAGACCCTCAGCTGACCTCGTTCTAATCAATACACGACGCTGAACCAGCTTTCATCAGAAAACACAACAACCTCCACCCAGATCTCCAACCCGCTCTTGCTTGACACCATTCAAGTCACAAATGGCGGCGGTTTGGGGTCAGCGGAATGCATGCTTTAGGGTGTCCTTGAAGTAACCGATTTGCAACAGTTTATTGCGTCACTGTAGTCCCTGATGCCTCACAGCAAGGATTGGGAAAATTTTAAGGAAAAATACATCGAAGGTGAAGCCACATATTTCGTCATTTGTCGTTCCATGGAATACAATTTATTGCGCAACATCAACTATGATTACAACTTAAAAGACTATCAAAATAAATAACAACGTTCATAATAATTTAAAGAAAAACCCCCCCAGGGTAGCCGAGAGCGCTAATGCGCTGCTTCCTGGACTCGGGTAGGCGCGCAGGCCCCGGATAGAATCCGTCCGGAGGATTAACGAAGAGGACCGGTCTGCTGGCCAGCCGGAACGTGGTTTTTAGGGGGTTTTCCACATCCCACTAGGTGAAAAATGGGCTGGCCCATCGTTCCGCCTCAGTTACACGACTTGCAGACATATGAAAACTTTCGCACAATTCTATGAATTGCACGAGACACAGATAGCTGGGGTACACTGATTCCTTCCCGGGAGGTTCAGGGTGGCATCAGGAAGGGCATCGGACCACCCTCTGCAACTAATACCGCCAAATTGATAGTAACGCAGCTGACCCCGTGTTGCAGCAGGATTAAGGCCACAAGGAAGAAAGAATAATAATTTAAAGAACATGAATGGAATAAGTTCATTAATAAAAAACTTTAACAATATTTACCGTTAAGAACAGGGCTTCAAACCAGAAATATATGTAAGTCCCCAAACACAAGTAAGAAGTCACACTAAGTAGATGTGACTGCAGACTGGATCAACAAACAGAGTTCTACCAGTAAAATGAATTACAAACTACTGCCATTAAAAGTGCTAACAATACCCAAGCATGAATAAAACTTCGAACAACTAGACAACGCCCACCCAAAATACAGCAAGGATAACAGGTCACGCCACTGAGTGTTGCTGTTGGAAATCCCTTAACAATTTATAAACCCCACTCAAATCCCTTAAGCAATAAATATACAGTCCTCCCAAATACAAGAAAATCTGGGACGGTGTACAATTTAACCCTTTGACTGATGCAGCTGCGCGTCCAGCTGGCCGTGTCGAGCGCGTCCTTGAGGTCGCCAAATCCGTTTACCTGCGAAGGCAGGCATGTCCGCGGACTGGTCTGTGCCTGAGCTCTTGGCTCGGCCATGCTCGCCCTGTGCCGAGTATTTCTGGAACCAGTGTAGTAGCAACTGTCGTGCAGTCTGAGTGTGATTACCGGCGTTACAAATAAACACAATGCATCTGGATAGCCTACTTGTTCCATAGCTTTGAATGTGGAGATGAATTGTTCGACAGACATAATGTACATTGAAACTGCTTATGCTGCTAACATGTAACTCCTCATCAAAGGGTTTATTTCATTTGCAACTAGTTCTTGCGAATCATCATAAAGTCTTCATGTACATCTGAGTTTTATTTGACATTCTGATAATTAATTATCAGCTTTTTGTACGTAACTTGCAATATCAACGCTGGAGAATCCGTAACGATCAAACCTGAAGTTCATCTGCACTAGCGCAACAATTCGCCCGCAAACAACTTTAGAGAGAAGCGTCTGGAAGCCGAGACACACTTTCGAAGCTGATCACTATATTTTGAGCTTATTAACCGAATAAATTATCCCCAGGGAAACTTCAAAACCAAAAAGTCAACGTTCAATATGGGACACAATTGTTACTATACAGTAGAAATAAACGATTATGTATAACTTTTGTTTAAGAATTCGATAAGGAAATACTAAAGTTTCTACACTGCCTACTTAAACCTCACCTTCATTCCTAATGGCCTTCCGTGCCTCAGAAACCACCGACGAATGAAGTTAACTTTCATTTGTGAACCGTGAATTTACTTTTACAACCTTTTCTTTGGAATTTACTTTATTTATTTGCGATTCATCAAGAACAGTAACATATTTAATCACACTATGTGAGCGTGGAAGTAGTTGCCAGTAGGTGACTGAGGAAAGCAAATCAAATTTCTTTCAACAAATGGAAATTTTATTCCTAAAAGCACCCCTCCTCCCCTCTTTTTTAAACAGATTTAAAATTATAATCAGAAAGCACCCTCTAAATATCAATTTATTCAGCGGCAGAAAGAACAAATTTTTGAGAGTATGAGCTTTCGGGCTGAGAACCTTGCCGTTCCCTTTTGACCTGGCCGTAGTCACGACCGCTCACAACAACCTCTGAAAGACTACACTGGTGCAAATCTGCAACACACCAGATTACTTTAAACTAAAAATTAACAACTCACAAAAGCACATAACTATGCGCCCCGTAGGAGTAATGGAAATGGTACAAAACACTAACATTAAAAGATTACCTTGCCACCGAAGGTGCAACTTGATTTAAAAAAAACAACCCCTTACGGTGGAAGGGTGGCAACTTTATATACTAAGATGACCATTTAAATAAAAAAACCATGAAATGCAGTCTTACATAAAATATACAAACATCGCTACATTACACATATACCGCCTCTCAAGATAATAGACAATATAAAAACATATTTCAGGAATTCGGCTGCTACACTTCAAGCAATAAATGCATTTACACCGAATCCGACAAACATGACAGAGGCAGCTATTAACGTATGGCAGACCGACCGACAGACAGACAGACACTAACTGCCTAACAAATGCGCACAGGAGACAGACGAGCAAGCTGGGGACGAGAGACTGACCAAGAAAACAAGTAGAATTTAACAAGTAAATGAAACAATATATCACGAATCACTTAACTTCTAATAAACTGCGATGTCTGGCGAAGACCTGGCGCAGTACCCCCAAAACGCTCTCCCGAACCGTCCGCTGCCAGCCACTTCAACGGACGCAGGAACGCGCTCCGATCTCCCGTCTCACGGCGCCGCAGCTCGCACCGGCCAGACCGATGTCGTGGGTTGGCTCCTGTTGCTCTCGAGTCGGCCGCGAAGCCACTACCCCTTGCTACATGACGCGGCCCAATGGACTCACGTGGCGACCTCACATGCGCCGACGCTCAAGGCGGAAAAGTCATCTCGTGTCCCTGTGCGCAACCGACCAACCGGTCGATCCCACCGCCAATGACCGTTGCCTGAGCAACTCGAGCAGACTGGCGGCCTAACGCGCAGACTCAGATGCAGGAACTCAACCCCGACCGGGGGACCACTAATTGAGTTCTGTTACTGGCGAAGTGGCAAGACTCTCATTTTGCCGGCTTTAAAGTTTGATCCAAACAACAGACAGACACTAACTGCCGCACAAATGCGAACGAGAGACAGACCAGCAATTGGTGACGAGTGACTGACCCAGACTCACTCCGCCTGACCAACTGACCGACTGGCGAGCTCATAGTGCCGCTTAAATGCACGTGAACAGGCAACCTTTCCCCTTTCCACCAGAGGGAGGCACCAAAGCTGCGATTGCCACAGCGGCGCCACCGCCAGAAACGGAGGGCGACTGCTTCACACTACGCGCTGCGGCACGCTCTTCAAAACAGCAATTTTTACCGCGGCTCTATTTGTACATAGTGTCTCTATCTATAAAAATGAACTACTGTACGTTAGTCTCACTAACGCTCAAAAATGGCTTAACTGGTTTGGATGATTATTTTTTTGTTGCGTTCGTAAATGTTCAGGCAAGATTTGTATGAAACAGAAGTTTGGAAAAGTTACCTAGAAAATTAGAAAATTCTGGAAATACTGAAAGAGCCTTTTTCTGTGGGATTTAAACAATTTACAATTTTCGTAATTCGCGATTGAAACGATCGATATAAATAGTTCTTTTCTTGTTTTGTTCACTATAGTCTTGGGCATAATTCTTTTCTTGTTTTGTTCATTATAGTCTTGGGCCTGAAGCCTCCAGTCTGTGTTTGTCAGCACCGACCGGGTGTTTCACATGTTCGTACACAAGGTGTTTGTCAGCACAGTAATTTATCTGGAGAGGCTCTTCGAGTTAAGATAATTCCTTTTATTTATTTATTTTTATTTTTACTTTTTTCAGTGTTGTATTTCCCATCCTTTCTTTCTCATGCAGGCTTTGGAACGGCAATGCGAAGGTAAAAATATTTTTTTTATTTTTGTATTTGTTTTTAATTTTTTAATTTTCATATATTTTTTCAGATGTAAGGGCTTAATTTCATCTTCCACACGTAGCAACTTGTCTAAAAGTTCTTCTTTGTGTGGTATGTATCGAAACATGGTACAACACATAAGGGTACGTTTTATGTTTTGCATTCATATTTCGTTTCTGTTCACACATCCTGTTTCGAGCAAATTGCACAACTACGCCAAAGTTCGCGATTCTTGGACTGGTTGCTTGGAAGGATATTTGGAAAGTGTCTTCCAGTAAATCACTGAGGGCTGTCGTCGTCAGAGCGTCTTCCTTTCCGATCTGTTCTCCGTTCTTTAGCTAATTTTTGCACAAGTTCTCGTACCAGACATAAATTGAAATCTTATAATGATATTTTTCTCCCTGTCACCCATTTGTGAAGAGTGTGAGCATTCGAAACACGAAGATCCACAAAACAATGACAAACGTTTTGTACCATTTAAAAGATTTATGCACAGATCCGGCTGAGCTGAATAGCATGTCAGAGCTGCCTACTGCGCCCATACCTGCATTGTAGTCGACAACACATTGTGCCTTCATTACTCTCCTGTTTGTCTTTCCCGTGACACGCATTTCCGTAGTGTTAAAGGTAGTCAACATCAACACTTCTCCCTTGTCGCAGCATTTCATGGCAGGCATTGTGTCAGTTGATCTAAATTCAACATCTTCTCGTTCCAGTTTCTTCTGCAGCTTTAGCAAATTGCGCCTGATGCTACATACCGTACCACATGCTGCTATTCTGTGGCTGTGAAGCGAGAGGAACACTTCTGGACTGACCATTTGACGACATACAGGGTATGTACGTTCAAAATCTGGCTTCATTTGTGTTTCCACTATATCGCCGGATTTCCCTAGATTATGAGCTTCAATTTCTGTTGTTGTGCCTGTGTATACAATGAAATTCAAGACGTGTCCAGTTTTACAGTCGCGCAACACAAATATCTTGGCTGCAAATCTATTTCCTTTAAGGAATGAATTGTTTAAAAGGTGAACGACGTTTGAACAATAATAGGTTTACACAGACACAGAGATTTTTGTATCGATTAAACGCACTGTGGAAACCCATACGAACTGTATGAATTATTTTACTAATTTTAAAGAAAGTGTCATCTTCACAACTGGAGAGTTGTCAGTAAAAGCAACATTCTCAAAAGTAACATATAACGGTTAAATGACATAACTTCGCCGAAAATTGGAATGCTCAGAAGTACATTTCTGGACCAACATTCCCTTATTCTCTACTGTTTAACACGGTTCATGGGAATCCAAATACCAATGAAGCAGTACAGTTCCTCAAAACCAGTGCCTTTCTAGGTGGACAGTCGAGTATGAACTGATTCCGACGTATTTGGCATGGTGAAAGGGTAAAATCGGTATGATTCAAGTGCAGTGAATTTCATCAGATTTTCTGACTGAAATAGCGTGAGGAAGGATAGAACGCTTGAATCAGCTGCTAGTTGGCAATTATATCGTGAAAATGAGTCATCAAATGTATGTAGTGCTGGACTGAAATCACGCTTTTGCCAATCAAATTTGTCGCTAAGGCGAGACCTTTTACTGATCGATTCGTCTTCATTTTCAGAATCAGAAGAACCATCTTGGTGAGCCCTACTAGGCTAAGTACGTGGACGCTTATTACTAGGAGATTCTTCTGAAGAATCATCATCATCACTACAGCACTGAAGCTGCCACACTGTCGCTGTCATTTCTTGTCTCTCCAGTGTCTCTCCGTCAGTGCAACCACTCCGAAGCGCCATTTGTTTATGGAACTCAAAAGTGATAGCACTCTAAAATCCCCTATGAATAGGCAGAAAGCTAGAGACCACAGAAGCAGAATGCAGATGATCACACCAACCACCTAGCACGAATGTCGAACAGCAACTGTGAAATGCGACGGAGATACCACTGAACGGCTATAGACATCCGCAGCATTACAGGTAGCGGAACCGGCTAATGGTAGACTCTGTCATTAGAACTCGGGTACCGACCAGGACGCCCATGGGAAATACCACTGCAGCGGCTAACGACGTCCGCAGGCTCTTCGGAAAAGTTGAGCGCGGCGGGATTTCACGTCTGTAGCGCCCAAAGGGTTAAATGTGACTTACAGCTTGGACACACCACCAGAAATATTGACCATGACCCTTAAAATAGTCCCCCAAATTCCAAGAAAAGAGGCAAATTACAGCAGACAGCTACTACAGCCAACAGGCAACAAGCAGGCTAGTTTCACAACGAATGGAGTTATCTTATGACTATGGATAAAAAAGTGAATAGTCAGCAGTTCATGCTCATCAGTAAAGGGCTTTAAAACTTAATGCATTCCAGAACTAGCAATAGAGGTGCAAGGTTTAAAAAGTAAGTAAAGTGCAAATGTAGTGACAAGGACCTTCACACATGCAGAACTCATTTTAAAGCTTATAGGCTTGATGAATTCACAATGTATAGATCAAGAGTTCCGGAAATAATTAGCGACACTCCGCCGGGGCACGTATCAGACGATCAAATTTACTTAACTTGAGCCAACATGAGGCGGCTGCCAGAGGCGCCTGTTTGAGGCCCAACCTAGACATCGCGCAATGACGGGAGTGTCGCCACAGCAGAAAGGAAATACGTCTCTGCTCCAGGCCCAGGTAGCTTAAACGCGTCGTCCGCTGCCAGAACTACGCTGCCATCACTCATCATTAGGGAACAGTAATCTGAACAAATAAGGCTACAAACCGAAATGTCTAGGATGTATTCAATATTAACTTATTCAGGAAGTGTCTACACATACAAGTTACAAGCTTAAAAGTCCTTAAAATTAATCGAAAATTTAAAAAGTGAAACATCAGTGCATGCAAATCCAATTACTAGGGCATACTCGACACACGCTATACTGTATTTTCAGTTTCACCAATTCAGTTTACAACAGAGAATGCCTGTACAGCTGCACGTAATATGCCCTGGAACAACAAATTGCTGTGAGTTACACTAATCAATGACCAGCCGTACAATCACTCAAAGGCACATTAAATGACGGGTCTAATTCCATATTAACACAGACGTGGCTGTATGATAACAAGTACCAATAAGAAAACTACTTTTAACTCCAGTCAGGTGTGGAGGAGCCATGATTTCCAGATTTCCAAGCGAGGTTGTTACTGCCTCCAAATCGTACAAGTGATCTTCCAGATGCCGTAAAATTTAAGCTTGCAGAGTTAGCCCAAAATTACTGACCAGGTTGCTCGCCGTGTCCGCTGCTGTTCCCTCAACTCGCCGCTGTCAATCCTCAATCCAGCTGGCAGACCTTTCCTCCGACGGATTTAACCACCCGCTGCTTTTCGATACCCGCACCCGACGGCATGAGTCCCCCAAAACCAACAACTTGCCAGGAACGTGCTCTACAGCTAGCTGTCAGTACCAGGGCCCACCAAAAACCAACAACACACCCAACAAAGGCCATAGCCCCCCGAGCTATGATCAGGATCGATATCGGCAGCGCAAGTAATCAGTGGGGCCGCCAAAATTAAAGCTGCCCCCCTCAGTGCCAACTGCTGCTCAAACTGCTGTTGCTGAAGCACTACGGTGCGCTACAACCATTCGTTGAACACGATAGTCTTCCCTCTCGGTAGTGCCACGTGGTCCTCGAGAGCCCGATTTTCTTGCGCCGTATATTCCCGTGAACACCGCTGCCAGCACTTATGTACAGTAGCTGTATTCCTGCAATGTCTTCCTACAATATCGAAGAAAAAACATCCAGTTTCTCGTAGCACTATTATACGGCCTCGTTCAAATTCACCGAGGTGTTGATATTGGCGCCTTTGTCGCCTTAAACCGTATTTTTGACAGACATCAGTTCACCACGTCCACTCTCAAAGCTAACGAACACATACGACGATTTGAAGCAAACTCGGTTTTTATCTTCATAGTGACGCTACTACGCTACTCTTACGCGCCTGGAGAGGAATTTGAACTGACATCATCTTTCAGATGTAGAAACACACCTACCAACTTTCAGTTACACCGCACAACCCATCCCTTGCGTTTAGATTTATTTCGTCAACGTAGCTGTTTATTATCGCATTTTAATTGCCTTTGTATCAAATTTTCTGATCTGAAGTCTTGGGACCATCACCTGGCTCGCCTCTCAGACTCATAAGCTAGTGAGGCCTGCGTTAAACTATAAGAGCAAGTTGTGATTCTGGATTAGAGTGGTGTTGACGGATAAATTGTAATTTCCTTTTTCAGCCAAATATTTATTAACTATATCACTTCACTTTCTGAGGCTCTTTCTTGATATGTGGCATGAGTTACTGCGAAAAGTGCACCCCACATATTGCGTTACTTGTAATACTGTCTACTTTTCTCGATTTTACTTTTATTGAATTCTTATTTGCATACAGAATGATTTGTATATGTACCATACTTCAGCGTTGTACTCTGTCGTGTCCGACGCGATGATTTTGGTTGGGGCACTAACTGAACTGGGGTAGAATGCGCTGCCTATTTGTGTGGTACTGCTCTGAAGAGGAAAGGGATTTATCTGTGGAATGGGGAGGTCTTGATGATGGAAAATCGGTGACTGTGAACGGAGAAGACGGATCTACAGAGACGGAAGGGATCTGGGCTTGTGTGAAAAAGGGTCGCTAAGTAAGTTTGTCAGTGTTTACTTGATGGAAGCTACGCTGACAAGAGCGGTTAGCTTCGTGCCCGGAGGAAGTAAAGCCGGGAATACACTTGGCGTTTCTGCCCGATCGGAATTTTTGCCGTCGCCGTCGTACCAGTAGTGGCGCGTAGATGGTACTGCGACGCGCACATTGTGTGGAAAATGGACGATGGGATTGTTTAACGCCGACTGCAGCAATGCAGCTATTCACTATCACTACAATCGACGGATTGTTTGACTTCTCACCCGAAATGGTGACTTACATGACTAAATGCTCAGTAACACACTCGTCAGCCAGTCTGTCGCGACCGCTGATGTAAACGTGTTGAGAGTGGCGTATGGCTTGATTTTATCATGGCCGAAGTGGTTGTAATTGACAATGAGTTATTAATTCATTTTGTATATGAGACACCTGTGTTCTGGGACTATGCCTTGGACATATTTAGAGATAGGGACGCCACGAGAAATGCGTGGCACGAAGTTTGCCATCAACTTAGGAATAATTTTAATAAGTTGGAAGACAGCGAAAAGAATGGCTTTGGTAAGTACAAGTAATTTTATCTATTTATTTTATAATGCTATCGAACTGACTAAGATTCTTAAATTAATTTATTCTTTATTTGCAATTTTTTATTTACTAAAAATTTCTGAAACAAATAAAAACACCGTACATTACACAGAAAGGAAAACAAGACACAAAAGCATTATTACAAAACAACAAAGATTTTATAATAACATCAGCAGTTAAGGAAATGCTCATAGTAGTAATGAACCATCATCGTTTAAAATAAGACTTTACGAAGAAATTCTCAATTTCGAAACGTCGCCGTAGTAAAAGTAATGAAAGTAAATGAACAGATAACTTATATTAAATAAATGTAAGACCATTAAGGAAAATTAAGTACTTTTGCAAGTAATGACTAATTTATTTTTCAATATCATTGTATTTATTTTAAATTTTTAAAGTTTCAATACACATAGTACTTCTTGTATGTCGAATTGTACTAATCAGTGTGAAATCTGTCCCCAACGTATATGCCTATGCTTATGTTTCCTGGTTTCACGTATCTGGGCCTTCAGATCTTTGACAGCAGCAGGTGAACGCTTCCAACACTTGACAGAAAGTACTTGTAGAGAATGTTTCTCACGGTGTTGACTTTCAAACATTCTCTTGTATAGCACGCAACCCGGATGTTCGCAAGTCCTGTAATTGACGTAGCACCCTCAGCTACGTACATATCTGTGTCTCTAACATAATTACTAGGCACAACACAGGCCTTGCTATTATCAGTAGCAAAATCGGGTTGTTCATTCAAGGGACGGTGAAAAATTCGCCATTTGTTACTGATTATCGTAAGCATCCTGTATGTGCTATAGTCTGTAGTTAAATATCCTCTTTTCATCAGTCAAAAGAGTACCAGGGTAAAGTTTCAACAAATACTTATGTAAGTCAAATGCAGCGTCGGCAGCAAAGAAATAAGGTATCTTCGGGCTTTCTGTTCCTGGTAGGCACATCTCTTCCGATATATTATGCGAACCACTTTCAATTGATTTCCACAGGTCAGTGTCTTTGAAAACTGAAGAGTCACAGTTTTTTCCATAACTTCCAATGTTCACGAAAGTAAATCGGTACGAACTGTCTCCGATAGCTATTAACACAACTGAGTAATAATCTTTATAACTGAAGATATCTTTATAACTGAAGAGCCACTTCCCACTGGGCACACGACGGATGTGCTTCTCTTCTATCGTACCTGTACAATGAGGGAGATTTGCTATTGATTCAAATCCCTTTGCTGGTTCCCCCCAGGTTTCTGTAGTGGCTGGTTGTAGGCACTCACATTGAAAAACTTACCACAGAGCTTGACAGATCTCTTCAGCAATCAATTTAGCTGCACAGGGTGTTCCATCTGAAGTTTCGGATGAGATTATATCGAAAACTATACATTGGGTAAAAATAGTGGGTAAGACAAGTTCGTAAGCTCAAAGGGGGACATCAAATGATACTACATGTGACCTCCAGCCTCCACCCCCTTGTTGGGTGGGGTGGAGGGCAACTTTTAAATCTTAAAGGCGATGCGGGGGCTGGAGGTTACGTGTAGTATCATTTGATGTCCCCCTTTGAGCTTACGGACTTGTCTTACCAACTATTTTTACCCGATGTATAGTTTTCGAGCTAATCTCATCTGAAACTTCAGATGGTCCACCCTGAAGGTATTCCAACTCTGTACGAACATTGGAGCTCGGTAAATGTGCATCCACTGGCCAAATATCTAAAATAAAAATATTTTCGTGTCAATGCAACACATATGGTTAAAAAGTTGTATTTTTTCAGTATATTCCCTTATTTCACCGTACAAACATTTTATTTTCAGGCAGAGACGTCACGAAAAGGTGGCAACATTTTCGCGATGCCTTTATTAAATCACAAAAGCTATACAAAGATTCAAAAGCAAGTGGTTCACATGCCTCGAAGAAAAGGAGGTACCTACCCAACGACGAGCTACAGTTTCAGCGAGAAACATGCGAGGAAAGAGAAACAGAATAAATCTATAACAATGGAGATGAAGACCACGATAGCGAAGAACTAAGTGCTAAACCAATACCTCCGACAGTGACTACAGTTGAAGGAACAACAAAACTACCAACAAGGAAACATAAAAAATGGACGAAGTCGACTTAAAAATTTTACAGACATTACAGAAAACAACCTAAGAAAATGAACGACAAACTGCCATTCTTTGAAAGTTTGTTGCCACATGTAGACAAGTTTGAGGACGCTCAGTGGCTTCAATGCCAACTGTAATTTCTTCAAATCATTTCGAAAATTAAAAATACGTGCCCCTAATGCATACCCTTCCATACCTCAGACCCATAATGTATACAACCAATCTACTTCCAAGATCCAACAGTTTAATCAACTATCGAATATTAAGTTTACAAAACCTTTCTGTGTTCCCCAGGTGCCTCCACAAGTATTTACGGCTGACATATATTCACCGCAGTTTACAAGTACTCCAGTTCCACTGCAACATATAACCTGCTCTTCAATCAATATTTTCAGCTAATTACAAACGTATAACATCAGAAAAGTTCTGCTGCTCAGAACTACGAAAAATATTTTCAGATGATCAGGGATGGAATGTTCAGTCTCGCAGCCCTTCAGTAACTTTTATTATCTTCGACGAAGACTATTGATTATGCTGAACTGTAGTTCGTAATGATCAAATTTTGCCAAACACGTAATAAAAGCTGGCCGGAGTGGCCGAGCGGTTCTAGGCGCTTCAGTCTGGAACTGCGCAGGTTCGAATCCTGCCTCAGCCATGGATGTGTGTGATGTCCTTAGATTAGTTAGGTTCAAGTAGTTAAAAGTTCTTGTGGACTGATGACCTCAGAAGTTAAGTCCCATAGTGCTCAGAGCCATTTGAACCATTTTTTAACGTAGTAAAATACTGTTGCTTACTCTGTATAGAAATATAAGATTTTCTAATCTAAATATCATGTGGTAAATTAATTCCCAACTCTCAAATTTACTTACCTTAAAGCTATTGCCAGCATTTCAACCGTTTGAATAGAATTCCTCAGTCTAGTATTTTTCCGTTGTATATTATTTTTCAGTAGGTTGTGCAGTTCTTAAAATAATTGAAGAACTTTCCTTCATCGTTTCTTTAATCAAGAAACAAAAATTAGATAGCCCAAATTTCCTCTCTCTTTTGATTAGATGGGTGAACCCAAATAAGTCAATTTCTTCGCTTCTCTTCAATCGAGGATATAACAATAACGCAAGAAGTTGTTCTCTACTCACGTTGTACAAAACACTATAATATGATAAAAATACAGTTAAACAGACACTTGTTGCACGGTGGTTAGTGATCTACTGATGTGGCGTAGGTATTTAAAATGTTACCGTCCAGCATGTAAACGCTACATTAATGTTAGGGCGGCGACGGCAAAAATTCCTATCGGACAAAAACGCGAAGTGTACTCCCGGCTTAAGAGGCATGGAGACTCATGGAGACTCAATGCAGACAGAGGGGCATGTGACTTGTCTGGAGTGGCAAGTTACGCGAAGTGTTAAGCAGTCGCTGGGTTAATGGAAACTTACGGAAGGTTCTGGCGTTCGCCAGTATTATAGGGCATTACATTAACTTATGGTGCGTTGCTATCACATTGCTCATCCTTGTGATTAAAGGCCTGTCTTCGGTGATTGTGCACCATTTGACGTAGGGACCAGACGGTTACTTGAGAGTGTTACGTTAAAGAAATCCATGAAGTGGTGATTGTCACTAATTACGGAATTACTTCATTCTCTTCTTTGTCTCGTCGTTTAGTAATCAGGCTCGTATAAGCCGCTTGCAGGGACTGTGGCGTCGAGCGGCTGCAGTCGATTTACTTCTGAAAATTAGTGTTACTTCTGGTCTCTGATACTAAACTGTGGGCTGGAAGGGACGGATGGGGCATATTGTTGGACAAGATGTGTGATGAAGTAGCGCGGTTGTGACATAGCGGGACGTCCATAAAAGGGAAGCTATGTTTCATTTTTAACTTTATGAAAAGTAATGTTTGTGAACATTAAGATCATTTGGTTACCACTGAGTGTTCTGTAAGTCGTAATGAAAACTCGTACATTGACTTGTATATTCTGGTAGGTTGAAACCCCGCAGCTCGTGGTCTCGCGGTCGCGTTCTCGCTTCCCGAGCACAGGGTCTCGGTTTCGATTCCTGGCGGGGTCAGGGATTTTCACCTGCCTCGAAATGACTAGGTGTGTTTGTTGTCCTCGTCGTTTCATCATCATTCATGACAGTGGCGAGATTGGACTGAGCAAAGGTTGGAAATTTGTATGGGCGCTGATAACCGCGCATTTGAACGCCCCACAAACCAGACATGATCATTATCGTAGGTTGAAAGATTAGGTAGCTCATTTGGTTATGCTTAGTGTCCCTCGTGAGTAAGTGTGGAAGCCAAGCAGTTGAATACTGGTTTAAGTAAGTTTAAGATAATAAATTTCTAAGAAAGGACAAATATTGAAGGACTTTGATAAAAGGTTCAATTTTTAAGATATGGAACTATAAAATTTTACTATCAGTATTGGACTGGTTGTAGTATGATCTTTTAGTGTTGGTTTCCTCAAGGAAGTAATTTCATTGGAAGTGTTTACTCTGTACTGGATAATTGTATTGAATATTGCTACTCAATTATCAGTGACCAATTTTAGTGTGACTGTGTAATTCGAAAATAAATGTTTAAAGTGTTATTGTAGTCCCTACTCAATCAATCGATCCATCCTTTTCCAGTATGGTCCAGCTACCTGTAACAGCAGTATATGAAAGAATTGTACTTCGCGGGCATTTTTCTTATAAAGTGGTCCAAAATAATCGAGATGAAAAAAGTTATATATACCAGAGACACTTGTCTACTGGGCCCTAGCACATTATTAAATTATCACCATCGAAGGAAAATTTTGTATCAGATTGACGACCTTTATTTCTTCTACCGCTCTGGGAAATCACGAAGCCAGATGTCGCAGTGCTCTCGTCCGTTATAGCGATGCTGGCGTGAAATGAATAGAAATGGGCGCACTTTGGGATTTCCGCTCAGCGGTTATATTACAGTATCCTGAATGCGCAATGTCGCAGCAGCAGCAGCAGCGGCGGCGGCGGCCGAGAATGAAAGGGGCGAACGAGGTCGCGTGCTACAGTGCCATGTGCTGCGCCATATTGGATTTGCATGATCGTCCCGAGGGCGGCATTGCAAGTGGCCCTTACCTTTCCGAGCACAAATATTTTATAAGAAGGCGCCATTTGCGATTTTGGTTTAAATGATCATTGAAACTGACTGGAACAGCTAGAGAAGAATCCACAGAGTGATTATTCAGTTCGTTTGAGAAGTAAATGTAAGTGTAAAGGAAATATAATGATCTGACAGTTAGCCTACATACTTCAAAGAGAATCACGTAACTACAAAGAATAGGTTAGTAAACAGATACAGTGTGTAATAGATAACAGTGCAAAAAAATGTTTCAAATGGCTCTGAGCACTATGGGACTTAACATCTGAGGTCATCAGTCCCCTATAACCTTGAACTACTTAAACCTAACTAACCTAAGGACATTACACACATCCTTGCCCGAGGCAGGATTCGAAACTGCGACCGTAGCAGTCGCGCGGTTCCGGACTGAAGCGCCTAAGACCGCTCGGCCGGCGATACCAGTGCAGATATTTTTATACATGGTATCGTGTTGACCACAAACGTCAGTGTGCTGGTGTCTTTTCTGTTTGAGTAAATGTCTTCCAAACATCACGTAAGTTACTACCTGTTGTTTTCTGCATTGTCGTTACTGCACCACCAATTCGACTACACCTTCAGTGCACACATCCACAGTACGTCTGCAGTGGAAAACAATCATTAGTTGCTTGTTCTTGCCACATGTACTTGGATGTACTAACCAACCTAAAAAGTACTAATCCCAGTGGTTATAATTATTTGTCTTCAAATGAAGTAAATAGTGATGCAATGTGGTTCAGTACACTTTTCTCAGTCACCAATAAAAATCTGCTTTTATACCCACTACACCCCGTATAAAGGAATCTTCAGTCACGATAGAA
This sequence comes from Schistocerca americana, assembly GCF_021461395.2. Classification (NCBI taxonomy): domain Eukaryota; kingdom Metazoa; phylum Arthropoda; class Insecta; order Orthoptera; family Acrididae; genus Schistocerca; species Schistocerca americana. Next base: position 675,518,816 of record NC_060122.1, read on the forward strand.
GTGGTGAACTATAAACTAATGTTAAAAACTAGTGCCAAAGTATCGTTACAAAGCTGCTGCTAAATAATTCAAAGATAGGGTCTCAGTCGGAAAAATTTGCTCGATGGTGAAAACATAAACATGAACACAGAAAAGAAGAGATGTTCAAATGTGTGTGGAATCTTATGGGACTTAACTGCTAAGGTCATCAGTCTCTAAGCTTACACTCTACTTAACCTAATTATCCTAATGACAAACACATACAACCATGCCCGAGGGAGGACTCGAACCTCCGCCGGGACTAGCCGCACAGTCCATGACTGCAGCGCCTTAGAGGAGAGATGTTAACGTTCGCTGAGCAACCCGCAATTCTTGCATGGATTTCGCCTTAAATCCTTTTCTCTTACCGCAGAAACTTGTAATACGCAATGTTTGTACGAGGGTGAGACAAATGAAAACCTTAAATATTTTTTAAAATATTCTTTATTGTGCAGAAGTGGTACAAACCTGTATCACTTTTCTACATAATCTCCCCCACACTCAATGCAAGTCTTCCAGCGCTTCCAAAGTACATAAATTCCTTTAGAAAAAAAATTATTTTGGTAGTCCGCGAAAACACTCATGCACCGCATGGTGTACCTCTTCGTCAGAACGGAACTTCTTTCCTCCCATTGCGTCTTCGAGTGATCCAAACATATGGAAACCACTTGGGGCAACGTCTGGCGAGTATGGTGGATGAGGAAGACACTCAAAATGCAGGTCTGTGATTGTTGCAACTGTTGTATGGGCAGTGTGGGGCCTTGCATTGTCATGTTGCAAAAGGACACATGCTGATAGCAATCCACATCGCTTTGATTTGATTGCAAGCCGCAGATGATTTTTTAGGAAATCTGTGTATGATGCACTGGTGACAGTGGTCCCTCTCGGCATGTAATGCTCCAAAACGATGACTTTATCGTCCCAATAGAGAGTCAGCATAACCTTCACTGCTGATTGTTCTGTTCGAGACTTCTTTGGTTTTGGTGATGAGAAATGGCGCCATTGGTTGCTGGCTCTCTTCGTGCCGGTTGGTGGAAGTGAACCCAGGTTTCGTCCCCAGTAACGATTCTTGCAAAGAAGCCATCACCTTCTCGTTCAAAACTCCGAAAAAGTTCTTTACAAGCATCAACACGTCGTTCTCTCATTTCAGGAGTCAGCTGCCGTGGCACCCATCTTGCAGACACTTTGTGAAACTGGAGCACATCATGCACAATGTGGTGTGCTGACCCATGCCTAATGCTGAAATGTCATACAGTGTCACTCGGCGGTTTTCCTCCACTATAGCTTCAACTGCTGCAATGTTCTGTGGAGTCACAACTCGTTGTGCCTGACCTGGAGAAGGAGCATCTTCCACTGAAGTCACACCATTTGCGAACTTCCTACTCCATTCGTAGACTTGATGCTGTGACCAACATGCATCACCGTACTCAACCTTCATTCGTCGATGAATTTCAGTGGGTTTTTACACCCTTACTACGCAAAAACCTAAAAACAGAACGCTGTTCTTCCCTGGTGCAAGTCGCAAGTGGGGTGGCCATCTTTATACTCATCTTTATACTGATACTGCGACGGTATGTGTGCATCGGCACTATGCTGCCACCTACAGACCAATTTCCACGCTGTTTGTAGCACGCTTACCAACTTACAGGATAACGGTGCGAAATTTTGATTTGTTATTACAAATCTTAGGTTTCCATTTGACTCGCCCTCGTAAGTTTCCCTTTTTTGCAATTATAATTTTGTACTCTATTGTGTATTGTTTTCCCTCTTGTCGCACAACCAGACGTTATCTGCAACTGCCCTAAATACAAAAACTCATCCGGTTCTACGAATTCGTTGTTGATACCTACTGTTTCCTTTCGATATGTTGGCTGTACTTTATATTTTCATAGATACTTTTGAACTTGCTGTGTTCACGTTCTTCCTTTTATTGCTGCAGTTCATTTGCACTAGATGAAAATGTCAACAGCTGTACGAAGGATGTTCAGATATCACCCATTAAAAATTACCCCTTGTTTGTTTTAGTAGTTTGACTATCAGGAAACTTCCATTTTGGCTGCTGAGGGTAGTTTTAGTGTCTGAAACTACTCGTGTAGCTCCTCCTGCCATTAAGAGCTTCCCATCATCCTGAAGGATTCTGGTAGAAGGTATAGCAACGATGTATATATTTTTATGTCCTAAGATAAAATGAATTCTTCATACTGTAGATGAATATATTTTTAACGCTGACTCAGAAGGTCCTGAAAATACGTGAATCTCAGATGTGCTTCTAATTAACACTCACTACTGCATTCTATAATTTCGCTCATGACTTGAAAATAGTCACCTGTGACGAATAGACTCTTAAATCCCTTCCGTTCCCTTGTTTTCTCAAAATCTATGTTAATTATAATTGATAATAGTTTTATTAGCTAACTTGTACATTCGGAGAGAAGAGTAACAACGAGCTTTCCGGTTTTTGTGACGCTCGCTGCAGAACAGTCTGTCTGTAATACTTGCTGCCAGATCAGATGTTGAATAATGGCAGTTACATGATGAGGAACTTGCCTCGTCACACAGAGGCTGTTTTACTTCTCACGGAGAATCCTTGGCTCCTAGAAGCTTTCCCCCACTTCGGCTCCTCGAACGCCTTGGAATCAACGACCATCTCTGTGGCAAGAAGTCATAGACAATACACTTTACAAAGGACAAACACGCACGTGCGGCTCGTAGTTAAAGGCTTAAAAGCTGCAGCGCGGAGCCGTTTCAAAATATATTTCTCATTGACGTATTACAGAATTCAAATTACTTTTACACGCACTTCGATTATTTGCCTCACAAATAATCACAGTAAATGTTTTTGGAATTGTTGATATCGATCAATGTTTTTCGCACAGGTAGTAGATAGTCTTAAAGTAGCGCCCTGAAATGCCCGTTAGCTCTATGCAGTAAAGGCTTGGGGGCGTGGCTTCTACCGAGTACGGCACTTACGAGCCTCCAGAAGGCTCAACTTCTGTAGCAGAGCCTAGGGGTGTCCTACCAACTTCTACACGATTAGCACGTTCCGCTTCTTGCATCAGAAGGGAATGAACAGAGTGACTGAAACTTCACTATTAAATCGCTGTCTTCATATTTCTATTTTATGGTTTGGCAGTCACTGATCGACGTTTAGTATTAAGTTTTACTAGTGTTATGGATAAATTTTTGTTTCTATCATTGGCATTTCAGTCTGCTATACGAATAAGTTTGTAAAATTTTCATTAGGGAGCACTAATATACAATAACATAAAGTGTCAACACTTGTCGGGAGTTCCACGTATGCAGAGAGGAACTATGCGCACGATAAAACGACCAGTTATCATTACTACTAAGTTTCCTTTCATGAGTGTGTCGTATCTCGGTTCTAGTGAGTTTTTGCGAATAACTGTAGCATGCCTTGAGTCTGAAAACAGTACAATATGAATCCAATGTGCAACTTATTAGGCTAAAATTTGGAACACAACCTTGTAAAAGAGCTACTGATTTTTCTCCAGTTTTGATGAAATTGCTGTAGACCACTTTGCAGGCAGAAGTAGGCACGAGCTGGCTTCATCTATATGCAAATGAACTAAGGAAAGCAAAACGGGCATTACTGGGTGGTAAGAAGTCTACTAAAAGAAGTCTTTAAAAATTGGTGGTTATATGGTTATACACCGACGTCAGATTTTCCGATGCTTAGCACAACAAACCGTGCTAAAAGTGGAGTGTTCCGGAGAGATCTTTAATGCGTTCTGTGATTCAAAGTGCATATTTTCGTAAAATATAAGTATGAATACGAAAATCAACAAGGCCAACTTCGGAAACAAATCGACATGGTGGCTACTCGGATTGCTTCTGTCAGTAAATCACTTCACAAGGCCAGTGATGTCGCTGGAAAACACTTTTTCGTCTCATGAACTCATGAACGCTACGGACTGAAGGCGCAAAAGAGATCAAACGTCTCAAATTCAGAATCGACAACACGAAAAACATCAAGCATGCATCGAAGCAAAGGCACAATCCATTAAAGAACTCTCTCCAAAACGCGTCTTTGAGTGATAAAGTGTCGGGAAAAGTAAGGTCATCATGTAAATATTCTACCTGTAGATCTTATCGTGGATTTAGCTTTTCGTGGTATTTCGTAGTTGATCAAGACATGGAAAGGAGATACACTGTGTGAACTTGGGCTAGCGTGTGATACTGCCCTGCCCTCGATTCCCTCCCCCCCCCCTCCCCACCCTCCCCTCATAAATCTTAGCTGTGGTGACAGACAGATTTGTAGCATATCCGGAGGCCTAGCTTAGTTCAGACAGGTACAAGTAGCCTGCCTCATTAAGGAAATCATGATTAATGCCCGCAAACACTCACGGGGCATTACTAGAGTTTCTCTCTAACGAAACTACGGTTCGGTAGTTTTCGTACACTACTTAAATTAAGTACTAAAACGTAGGATCACCGGCAATATTGGTAGGGAAAGAAACATAAATGAACGTATAAGAGAGAAAATGGTTTCGAAAAAGTTCTTCTTGGTTCTTTAGTTTATTTTGCACATAATTAGAACTGCATATCATTCAGTTTCAATCTATTGTGTGTTCTGTATTCTTACAGAATATAAACTGGGTTTTATACATAAAGAAAATTAGGTGATCGCGTAAGTTCTACAATTTTATGTAACTAAAGCAATTACTTTTGATACAAGTTCAGTTTACATGTACAAACATGAAAAAAATTATTTTGTTACTTTGCTCTCAATACAACGTTTTTCATCATAATAAAAGCTAAGAGTTTCTTGTTGTTATTGATAAATGCGAGAGTGGTTTATGACTAACAGAAACATGTTTTATTTAAGTTTTGTGATATTTGAAGCGATGTTTGAGTTATTTTTGTTTAGCGTCATTTCTTAACTTTACCTTTTTGTTGAGGAAATGGCATTTTGTAGCACTGTATGGTAAATCTGTATTGTTTTCTTTATTTTTGCTGCAATGTCCCTCAGTTTCACGTTATAAATTAACAAAGCTGAATTAAATATTGACGATTTCAGTTTTTTTATAAATACTATTTATTATTAAGCAATAAGAGGATAACTCTGTAGAACAAAATTTTCCGTGTGTTACCTGACCTATTATATATCCTCAGTCAGTTTCTAGACGGTTCACTTCTTCCAGTTTTTAGGAGGATCGAATAAGACACTAATCGCATACGGAAAGAACGCAATCATTATGAGGTAATGCCCGATAGGTAAGCAACGCCTCCAATGTACAGGTATTGCGGGTACAGCCTAAACTGGCCAAAATACTTGGAAAACTGCTGTAATCTACATTTGATTCTGGTATTCTATGGTAGTTTTACAAGTCTAGGCATTACTAATTCAGCCCACGACAGAATTACTGTTGAGCATCTCATGAATCTAACACCTACATCGACATGTAATATGTTGAATCAGAAATCAGTCACTATGGAAACACGAAGGTTCAAACAAGAGCAGAAGAACATGTGGCTAAATTAGTGTGTGATTCAGGGATACATGTGGTGCGAAATATGGTTCACAGGATCGCGTCGCCTGGCCCCAAAAATACGTCCAACCCATCGGAGTATCGGGATGAACCGAGTTAAGAAGGCAGATAGAGGTGCATAATCTTAGGCTGTTTCAACTCTGTCCCAGAGTAAAGCAATCTCAGTGACGCGAGTAGAGGCGTACAAGCTGAAACGTCCCCTTAGAAAAATTATTGAATTACTGTGCTGGTAAACTCCTTACGTTATTTGCTTTTCAAACAGCTGAGCAGAACTGAACGTACTCAGACATTGCTCTCTTTACTTATTCTGATCATCACTGAACTGACACACAATATTTTTAGCGCAACACAATATGACTTTCAATAATCCCTACAAAAGAATGGCCCTGACTAACAATAACCAATACCTTTCATGAATCACTTACCTCACAAAAATCTTGGTTACTCGAACTACTGCAATACAGCGAGCGCCAATACTGCCAGCTAAATAAAGGATTCTAACTACTGAATGCACTAACTACTGATAGGCATAGTTAGCAAATGAGAGATTTTAATAGAGAACAAACAATGTATTTACCTTAATAGTGTTCAAAAGTCATAATATATATATCAGTTCATGACATCCAGTCTTACAAATTTACTCTCTCTGATGGACACACGTCCAGATCATCCGCTCTCAAAACTCCGCCATCTCTCTCCTCACATCCACCACTGCTGGCGGCTCACCTCCAACTGCGCAACGCTACGCGCTGTTAACCGCCAACTGCCCAACACTACAATAGCAAATTCCAACAACGCAAACCAGCCACAGACTGCACACAGCACAGTCAGTGATTTTCATACAGAGCGCTACGTGACGTTACCAACATAAAAACCTAAACAGCCTACTTACAGAGCCTCTCAGCAACCCCTGACGAAATATTTTCTTTGGGTGAGAGATTTGTAGAGCGTGCTGGCCAGGGTCGATAACCCTTATTGTGGAAGGTCAAGAAAACATGGGCAACGTGCAGGCTTGCGTAGTCTTCTTAAATGACAACACTACGGAGACTAACGATTAGCCACTGGCTTCATAAATATTATGCTTGATTTAACAGTTATTGGCTATACAAACTACATGTAATTATATTGTGTATTCAATAACACTTCATGCCATGACGTCAGATGTTGGATTCCAAAAATGATGACGAAAACGATCTGTCAACGTTCCCTCTGCTCGGGAAACGTCCATCACGCTGCAGAATGTAGAACTGAATCTCGTCTGAAGAGACCTCAAGGAGCCACTCCTGCGCTGTATTTTGTCGTTGATTGCACCTCTTGCGGCGCGTCTCTCTTTCTCTTGCCGCGTCAAACGGAGCCACTTCAGTGTAGCAGTACTGTGATATGGTACTGTAGACACCGCTGCACTGTCCGTGTCACGCTTAACCAGACCATTTTCTGGTGTCACAAGCGCGGCGTTGAGTATGTCTCTCCTGAACCATCCCAAACAATATTCTCATTGCAGCCGCGGGATAACGACGAACGTGAGCAGTACTGTCGCAGTTGTAGCAGGGCATGGGTGTGAGGAGGAGGAATTAACTGGGTATTTGTGGTAACTGGTGAAGACGCAGCCATGCAAGTGAAATTAACTCACACCTAACATGATTAAATAATTTAATCGTAGCACAGGTATTGCGGATTTCTTTTCCTACTTGTAGGAGAGATTCGTGTCGTGTACTTATTTCACTGATAGTGATCCGAATCTTGCAAGGGATAAGGTAACACAACCCTACCGCCCTTACTGAACATAATAATAAGAGAGACTGTCATTGAGAAACAAGTACCAGCGGAATGAGATTTTCACTCTGCAGCGGAGTGTGCGCTGATATGAAACTTCGTGGCAGATTAAAACTGTGTGCCCGACTGAGACTCGAACTCAGGACCTTTGCCTTTCGCGGGCAAGTGCTCTACCATCTGAGCTACCGAAGCACGACCCACGCCCGCTCCTTACAGTCGTCCTTCGGTAGCTCAGATGGTAGAGCACTTGCCCGCGAAAGACAAAGGTCCCAAGTTCGAGTCTCGGTCGGGCACACAGTTTTAATCTGCCAGGAAGTTTCAAGTACCAACGGGTTATTAGAAACGTCAGAACAGTACATCGGTGGACTACCATAAGCATGAATAATAATTAATTTACTTCTCTCTCTCTCTCTCTCTCTCTCCCCCCCCCCCCCCCCCCTGTGCTCGCACACACACACACACGCCTGCGCGCGCATTCGCACACACACACACACACACACACACACACACACCTAGACGTTTCACAGAAAACGCTAGTTACAGCACTTTGCTTTACCGCAGCTAGTCACTGTAGGAATCACTTTAAGGAGCGTCTGAACCGAGTACAGATGGCAGAGTATGCAGCAAGAGGGAGTAATGACGGAGCGGCTCACCTCATGGAAACAGCACAAATGTCGACACACTGGCGGTGAACCGCCACATAACTCAACTAAGGACTCAAATAATTTGAGTAAAAATGGGGTGACTAGCTACTCCGGAATTACCATTTAATATTTTGTACTGGCCGATTAATTTCGATGGCTAAGCGACAAATGTTCAGTGAGAGGAAGACAGCTGATTTTTTTTTGCACCAGTTTCCGTAACGGGTGCTATTCAGTCTTGAGGGACCACGATACTGATGCTATCGACATGAGAAACACTACGACAGACGTTTCTCCGTCTTAGTCAAGGCTTAACACGTCTTCTCACGAACAACCACCTTCGACATTGCGCCTTCTGTTTGGTAAACCCACTGTGAAATCTTCCCTTATGCCCGATAGCCGAAGTTGTTGACGGAGTACTGTGTGGTGGCGTGCGGTGCAGTGATATGTCGGTTCGAATGCTGATGGTGGAAGAAGTTCACGGCCAGCATGTGACCGGCAAAGGGAGAGGAAGTAGTGGCGTGAAGTTCCCATTCACCACTGCCCTGGGTTAAATTCCAAACCGCTCTGCAGCGTCTCATGTAGTGACTGCCTGTGACACTGATGATAGTGAACCGGCGTCGGATGGGAAGCTCGGCGGTCTCCTTAGTTCTGTTCTAGAGGAACAGGCTCTGTGCACTGGGTTTCACGCTAAGCCTTCTCTTCTTCCGTAACAACACAAATCCAGCACTACACTGTACACGCACTAATAACAGCCAGCCAGAGGGTACTGATACACACATAATATTGATACACACTGAACACTTACCAACAGGTCGGAGGAAGACAATGGTCAAGCATCTCCACTAGGACCTTGCCTACAACGGCGTTGCAGGCTTCCTGCACCTCCTTGCCTACGCTTATTCCCTGCGTGTGGGACTAGTTTGGTTTGAGTATTTCCTGGTGCACACAATGTAGACTGTTCAATTAACGCTCGGGTCGTTATGCCTAAATTCTCTCTCTGTCCGAAGAGACCTCGCAGGTCCTATCGGTATCGACCGAGCGCCATGTAATAGCCTACAGGCATCACTGGATATGGAGGGTATGTGGCTAGCTCATGCTCTCCAGCCTGTTGTCAGTTTTCGGGATCGGATCCGCTACTTCTTAATTAAGCAGTTCCCCAATTGGCGTCACACGGGGAGAGTGCATCCCGCTCGCCAACAGCGCACAGCAGACCTGGACAGTTAACCATCCAACAGCTAACCAAGCCCGACAGCATTTAACTTCAGTGCTCTGGCGTGAGGCAGTGTTACCACTGCAGCAGGCCGTTGGAATGCTTAAATGCTAATCGCTGTCATATTCTCGTACGTATTACACTTCGTAGCAGGTTCACGTTTACTGCATGCTGCCTTCATGGCCAGCAAGTCCAGCATTAGAGAGAGAGAGAAAGACAGAGAAAGAGAGAGAGAGAGGAGCACTTCTCCCACTCTCTTCAAAGACCAAGGCGGGCCGTTCCAGAGCCGGGAACCGTCTCGATATGAGGCAGCGGTCGCTGGGGTATTCTTTATGGAGGCGGCGCTTGCGGCTGCTGTAAATTCGCGCGCCGGCCCGCCGTGGAACTGCGCGGCACTAAATCTGGCCGCGCCGTGAAATACGGAGACACTGTGCGTGGCGCGCAGACGTGACGACAATACGGCCTACCCATGCTCAGGACCAGGCCTGGCCGTAACGCGCTCTCGCCAGATGCTGCAGCAGTCGCGCTGTAAACATATTGCATTCCACCTGACATCCACTTCACAGTGCCTCCTCTAGAGTTCAAATTAAAACGCAGCCTACATCAAATTAGACGACTATCAATAGCAATAAAACACACACACGTACGCACACCCACGCACGCACGCACGCACTTGCTACATCTACATATATATCCCGCAAGCCACCGTATTGTGTGTCGTGGAGCTTAACCTGCACCGCTACTTGTTTCTGTTTCTGTTCCACTTGCAAACAGAGCGAGGGATAAACAACTATCTATATTCCTCCATAGGAGCCCTAATGTGTCTGTTCTTACTGTCACAATTCTTACGCGAAATGTACGACGACGGGAATAGAATACCTCTGCAGGCAGCCTCAGATACCGTCTCCTTTACAGATGAGCCGGACTTCCTAAAATTCTTCCAATAAACCGACGTCGATCAGTCGGATTCCCTACTACAGTCCTTAATTGCTCATTACCTTTCATACTGCTCAGCTTCGTTACGATTAGATATTTAATCGAACTGATTGTGTCATGCAGCACTCTCCTAATACTTTATTCGTACATTATGGGTTTGTTGTACCTACTCATCTGCATTAACTTACATTTTTCTACATTTAGAATTAGCTGTCATCCGTCACACCAACAAAAACTTTTGTCTTAATGATGACGCCTTCCCATTCACAACAGCATCATCAAGAAACAACGGCAAACTGGTTCTTACCCAGTCCACCAGATCATTTACGTATACACTTTCCTGAGGCGCTCCTGATGATACCCTTGTCTCTGATAAAGGCTCGCCGTCGAGGATACCTATTGGGTCACGTTACTTAAAAAGTGCTTAAGAAGTTCAAGCCACTGACGTACCTGGGAACCTGCTCGCACCTTCGTTAACATTCTGCAGTGGGACGTCGTGGCAAAAGCTTGATGGAACTCTACGACTGTGGAATCCACCTGCTGCCATTCATCCATGGTCCGCAGTATCTCATGCAAGAAAAGGGGTGATCTCTAAAACCGTGCTGATTTGAAGACAGAAACTTTTTCCTCTCAAGGAAAATAATTATATCCGAACTGAGAATTTCAAGGATTCTGCAGTAAACCGTTGTTAAAGATATTGGTCTGGAATTTTGCAGGTCAGTTCTTTTACTCTTCTTACAGGCGCTTTTTTCCAGTCGCTTGGGATTTTGCGCTGGCCGAGAGATTCGTGATGAATGCAAGCTAAGAGAGGGGCCAATGGTGTAGGATACTCTTTGTAAAACCGAATTTAAATTCCACCACGAAGTGCCAACTTATTTCCTTTCAACTCTTTCAGCTATTTCTCTACACAAGTGAAGCTCATTAATATGAGTAGGTGATTAATGAGAGTTCTGGCACAGATTTAATTCCTTCAGAATGGCAGACCTTCCCTCCACCCCACCCCCTGCCCCTGATGTAGATGTGGGAATGTCATACTGATGATAGCACCGAATGACTCATAGGTTTTCCTCCTTCCCCCCCTCCCCCCCCCCCAGCAGCCCTATCTCACTTTCTCCCCCCCCCCCCCCCCCAACACACTCCCACAAGGAAATTGGCACAAAAATCGTTCAGTCTATTCTGAGCTGTTGGATACTTTATATTATTTATTTTTGGTATTAAACTGTTGGAAATTGGTAAGAAAAGCTCAGCCTCTCCCCTCCCACACCAGGAAAAATGGCAGGGAACGCTCAGTCTGTGCTGAGCTATTGCATGGAAGGATCTCACGGCACGATATTGAAATCAATGTCAATTCATTTCAGAGGACATAATAAATGTTTATTTAGGAAATCCAGTTTGCGGGGGATGGATCTCTTTATTTGGCGGGAAAAGCTCACTATCTCTGCTGCTGGAGATGCACTAGTCGTAAAATACTTAAGAAAATAGTGACGACCTGTAAAAAACTAATTAAAACTGCAAATACATCGCTTTTCCCCGATCGCGCACTTAGTACCGCCACGAAAGTCAACAGACAACATTCTACAGATCGCGCCAAACGTATCTGGCAAAACAGATTACAGAAATTACACTGCTGTAGATCGCAATCATGCCGTGCTTTAATTACACTGCTATAGATTGGCGCGAATAACATATCGCATAAAACCGCTATTATGAAGACTTAAAAATGTCGCTAATGGAAATGTAAACATGTCACAGAGGTCGTGAGAAACTTCGCCTAACTCGTATCACATGTGTGTATGCACGTAAGTGTACAAGTTCCTCTGCAACTATTCACTTGAATAGTCTATTAAATTTCGGGCATGCAGCTGCGCAAATAAAATTTCTTCCACTGATATTTCGGCCGCATGTCGTCCAGCTATCCTCAGAGTGAGTCGCAAGACTGACGAGAAGTTGCCAAGCACGGACTTACATGCTCCACCGCGGCGGTACTGCGCATGCGGGCCACAGACGCTGGTCGGCGGCAAAGAGATACGCTTACACACGCGCCGCATATGGCGAAAGCTTACAGACATTCGGTTCGCTTGTATATGTATGTTCGGAGGCGACGACACCCTGACGACTTCTCCGTTTAATTATCCCAAGAGCCGGACTCCATGCTTTGCCAAATTAAAATCATTATCTCTATTTATTAAATTATAGGCTAATCAAATTTCTGTAGCTTCCTTGAAGACAGAACCCCAAAAGGTCTGGAACCGCATGACCGCTACGGTCGCAGGTACGAATCCTGCCTCGGGCATGGATGTGTGTGATGTCCTTAGGTTAGTTAGGTTTAATTAATTAATTAATTAATTAGGTTTAATTAATTCTAAGTTCTAGGCGACTGATGACCTCAGAAGTTAAGTCGCATAGTGCTCAGAGCCATTTGAACCATTTGAGGAAAGGGCATCCACATAGGGCAAAACGCACTTGCTCTGAGGGAATTACTATCTTCTTCCCTATAACATACCTGCCTTCTAGGTTTTATATTGAATATTCTACGAATTTCTTGCGGAGAAACTTATTCGCATATAAGGCCTCGTTTGGCACCTCCGAGGATGGCCGGACAACACGCTGCCGAAATATCAGTAGAAAAAATTTTATTTGCTCGGCTGCATACCCGATATTTAATGGACTACTCATTATGCCGCGAGAAGTTGAAAATATTCACTTGAAGTTTGATAGGAAGCAAATTTCCCTACACTTCGGTGATAGTTCACTTCCCTATCCTTTCATACCACGTATCGTGAATCACAGTAGTAAGCAGGAATTTGAAATCTAACATAACATTTAATAGACAAAGACCATACATATATCAAAAGAGCTTACAACGTGTTATGTCTTACAAAGAGTACTACTAGTCAAAGATATAAATGTCGTGAGGACTTTAATTCCCAAAATCCTCCCCACCCTGGTCAACCACCAAGCGGTGACCAGCTGAACTGGGCTTGCTAACTGGCGTGCACAGTATTATCGTCATTTTACTGTCTCTTTCCTGTACATATCTTTCGATTTTCCCTTTCCTCCACATGTGTCAGGGTCGTCTTTCCTCTGAATCAAAGCCAGATCACCGTGTGACCCGGAAGTAAAGGAATGCAGGATACAGTTACGATTGTGGACGGGCCTGTAAACAGTTACTATTGGTTCCTTTTTGCAATTACACACATTTAGTTTAAAACACTAATTCCAGACTCAGCAATAAATAAGATATCACACATTATTAATGAAGCAATAAACAACTGTGAAATTAATAGTGCTTTCAGTGCGTTACAATTTACCAAATGAGCATAAAATACAGACACAGCAAATAATATTTTAAAAACAAGCCAGTGTGATGCCAATTAGCATTTTAAGTCAAGTAACCACAGTCACGGCTGAAGGACTCTAAAGCCAAGAACGACAATTATAAAAAAATTTAACAAGCACACTGTAAAACAGCAATGTAATATCAAAGGTTAATTTAAAAAGGACAGGCAACTGATCAGCAACTGGGTGAGACAAAATGATGATAAACTTACCATGTAAACCTGCTGTAACGCCAAGAATGGCAATTATATAATTTTTTTTTAGAAAACACACAGTAAAACAGCAAATACAACACCAAAGCTTAATTTAAAAGGACAAGTAACCGATCACCAAACAGGAGGGACAAAAATGATGGTAAATATGGTAGCACAATCATTTAAACCTGCTGTAACGCCAAGAATGGCCTCTAAACATGTGACCTTAAACTGCAATTCGTTAACCAAGGACCCCAATACAGTGGTTGATTTCTTATCATGATCTCTAATTTTAATGCCCTTAAGGCAGATACCCAGTTGCCTGAATGTATCAAGTATTCCCGCAGCCTGTCTAATTGACTGCCACAAGGTTGAGTGCCCTATAAAAAACCCATACTGTCCTCAAGACTACTAAGAGCTTTCAACAAAACTCAATGGCTGCCTTTGTCGCACCCACAACATCCTGAAGAACGGAAGCACACAAGCAGGCTGCTAACTCCGGAACACTACCCTCAATGGGCTGGCGTCTTATCGCCAGCTCATAAATGAGGTGGTCCTTCCTCAATAGGCCGATCCCGGGGCACTACCTGACTGCCATTACAGAGTTGATCACCTAAAACAGACCAAACCACCAAACGCAGAAATCGAACATCAGTAACAGAGTTTACCAAATCAATCAACAGTAGCTGAAATGGCGATATTACAATCGTCAGCATGCTCAGCTACCAGTGGCAAGTCAAGGAAGGCAGGATTCGGTTACGATTGTGAACAGGCCATAATCAGTTACTATTGGTTCCTTTTTACAATTGCACTCATTTATTTTAAAATTGTAATTCCAGACTCAGCAATAAATAAGATATCACACCTTATTAATGAAGGAATAAACGACTGTGTAATTAATAGCTCTTTCAGTTCGTTACAAATTACCAAATGAGCATAAAATAGACAGCAAATAATGTTTTAAAAACAAGCCAATGTGATCCAAAATTAGAATTTTAAGTCAAGTAACCACAGTCACGGTTGAAGGCCATTAATGCCAAGAACGGAAAATATAAAAAAAATTAACAAACATACTGCAAAACAGAAATGCAATAGCAAAGGTTAATTTAAAAGGACAGGCAACTCATCTGCAAACGGGTGAGACAAAATGGTGATAAACTTGGTAGCACAACCATGTAAACCTGGTGTAACGCCAAGAATGGCAATTATATAAAAAATTAGAAAGAAACAGTTACAGTAAAACAGCAAATAAAACAGCAAAGGTTAATTTAAAAGGACAAGCTACTGATCACCAAACAGGTGAGACAAAATGATGGTAAGCTTGGTAGTACAATCAATTAAACATGCTGTAACGCCAAGAATAGCGATTACATAAAAAAATTTAGAAACATATAGTAAAACAGCAAATACAATTGTAAAACACAAGGGCCAGTCACAGACAGTTCACCAGGAATCGACCTCTGACTGGGTCCGGCAAAATAACACTTTCGCAAGCGATGAGATAGGCAGCCCAGAGTTGCATTCACTTCACAAGATGGTAACTCAGACTAGTAGCAGTCTAACGAATCACTAATGGTAATCTTGCTGAGGCTACCTGACATCCAATAAACCAAATGCAAAGATGTAAAAATACGCCAAAGCCGGAACCAGCGGTCTGGACTCCACCCGTAGAATTTTGTGTTTAGAGCGTCCGAAACGAGAAAGGAATCACTACCACCAGAGTAGAAGAATCGCCAATCAACCTACAATCAAGAAAGCTGTCAAAACAGCGTCTCACTGGACAGCAGTGGCAGGGCGAGGAAACGTACACTGCCGTTACATACTCTAACCCCCAGGGCAGGTAAGTGGGGCGTTAGTGGCCACGAGGCAGGAAAAATACCGCTGGTTGAGCTTAACAAATAGTAACAAACTGAACGCAATAAATAGTAATTAGTAGTCCAGGAAAGCTAACAGATCCGCCTTCCCCAAGCACTCCACTCGCTGCTCTTCACCTAGGCGACACTATGAGCAGCAATATGAACCCAAGTCACTGGAGGATCGCAAAATCTCACTCTCTCTACTTGAATCCAAAGCACTCAACTTAAAGCTTACAGGATCCGGTTTACGACGAGATCGTGCACCCTCGTGACCACAAGCCTTCGGTACTGCAGTCCATGGGTGTCGACAGCGGTCCCGGTGTGTTCTCGCACTGAGCAGACCTCGCCTCTCCTGAATCCCCAACCGAACTGCCCACTGACACGACCCGGAAGAACAACGACGTCGCCCAAGGATAGGGCTTCAGTTACTAGATATTGATAACCGCCACTGCTGCCACTAGAGGACAGGCAACGCTTGCAACACCAAGTGGTGCTAGTCAACACGAGAAGAAGAAAAAAACCACAACCATGTCAACTAAACGATATGGTCTGACCTCCAACAGAGGACGTAAACGTTCAAACAGCACCTACGCGAGACACAGCACGGTTCACATAGGTCACACCTCAATACAACTTGCACATGCGCCTGTAATTGTATGGAAGCTCCTAAGCACCACGAGATACTCTTTTGTCCTTCTATTCCAAAAGTATTGTGCTAGTTTTTTCTTTAGTTTCAAGTCTTTCGTCAGATTGTGTGTGACAATAGGTACTGGTCCAGTGGGCACATTTAACAGGTCTTCACCAACCACAAGCTGCGCTAGTGTCAGAAGTTGTGCATTACTTCCTGTAGAGGTTGGGCTAGAATTTACGGCAGCTCTGATGCTGACCAAAATGGTACAGAATTGCTCTGCAGTCGCATTTGCTCATTCCACACTCTCTGTAACCATCACCCACCATCCTCTCCCACCAACTTCCCCATGAAGATGCCCACGGTGCAATGAACTTTCAGGTGATTCTGGTTTTGGCAAAGAAGCTTTGGGTCTCTCGTGGTTAGTGAGTTTCATTGTTCCGACAGTTCTTAGTTAGCGGCTTGAAAGGTCTGGGCGTTGTCAGTGTAGATGGTTTGCAGCAATCCAAGTCTCCTAGCAAATTTCTGTAAGCCCATTAAAAATTTATTGGTATCCATATTGGAGCAGAGTTCTGAAAGTACTTGCACGTGTTGCTGCGCAAGTGGAGAGTGTTTAACAGACCTTTTCCATGGTCATGCCTGTCTTTACGTAAAGAGGGCCAGCAAGATCTATGACGGTGACAGTAAATGGCTTAGATGATCTCATTAGTTCAGTGGGTGGGGGAGCTTCAATTGTGGTCCTCCTGAAGTCTTCATGATCTTGCGTGGTAAACATTTATGCAGGACTCTTAATGGTTTGACGACCTTTAAGTATCAAAAATTCTTGCTGAAGTTTGCATAACACAATCCAGACACCAAGATGACGAAGATCAATATGTTCTTAAATGTGAGGATTGTCGTGAAATGATGTGCACCATTTAGAAGTAAGAGATGTCGTTCCTCACTGGCGAGGTCTGTAAATTGTAGTCTACCTGCCCAGCGAATGAGCCCAGCTTCAACGAATGGCTGAAAGAGTCCAATTTTGGAGTCTTATGGGATCGATTTACCGTTATAGAGTGTGTAGAATCCCACTTGACTCACCGATGTGAGACTACTTTGATCAAGGCAGTGCATTTGCAAGCTTGATTGCTGTCAGCTCTCCTGCAAGTTTATCTTTGTGACGAATCTTATGTACGAGTGTGAAGCGAAGGATCCACTCGGTTGTACGAATTAGTCTTCAGTAGGCATTTAACTTGGAATGCCTTGATGCTGAAAGATATAGCAACTGCCATAATGTGTTTTACATTCCTTCTTTATTCCAGGAGCTTATGACACATATTTGGAGTACCAGGAGGCCAACATCCTTCTGGGTGTGCTAGACAAGACATGCGGTATTTTCTTTCTTTCTTTCTTTCTTTCTTTCTTTCTTTTCTTTTTTTCACATTTCGAGACATTTATATCTCTGATTAAGAATACTCTTTGTAAGACATAACAGGTTGTAAACTCTTTTGTGATATGTATATCCTGACTGTTGAAGTGCTGCGTTAGATTGCAAGTCACTGCTTACCACTGTAGTTCATGACACCATGTATGTGCATGGGTGTGCACAAGTACCTCAGCAACCATTTGTAGATCGGTAGGAGGCTACTCTTCCTAGACGTCAGTGGAGGTAGTTTTCTGCCCTAACCTTTTCAGCCATATAAGAATGTGTGTGTATAAGTTCCTCAGCAAATATTATTTTCCATTGATTCTTGAAGTTTTCCCGGAGTACTGAGTGTTCTTTGACGTTTCGGAATTGCAGCCAGATCAGGTTGACTTCTTTCAACTATATTTCCGTTAGCCACCGTCCAGCCATCTTCAGGTGAGTGTCTTCCACTCTCATCTGAACATGGCTGGACAGTTGTCAGCCGAAACATTGTGGCAAGAAGTCAACATGATCCGGCTGCAGTCCCGAAGCCTCATATAATATTCAGCTGTCAATTGGCAGGAGGCTACTCTTCCTACACTTCAGCAACTGATCACTGCCCTATCCTTTCATACTACGTATGTATATACTTACGTGTGTGTGTGTGTGTGTAAATTCCTCAGCAAATATTTCAGTTGTAGACTGGTAGGAGGTGACTCTTAATAGATTTCAGTGATAGTGTGTTGCCCTATCCGTTCACGATATGTTTTTATTTGTGTGTAATCAAAGTGTATGGTATGTTTCCGTAGTTTGTGCTTGGATTTCATTATAAATTTCCGTAGTCTGTGTTTGTGACTGGATTTTGTAGTGCATTTTTGAAGTTTTTTTCCGATTTCGTAGCATGAAGGAACTCTTCTTCTTCTTGTTGCTTGTGGCTGAGCTTTACTAGCAGCTGGAGGTCGAGAGGGATCAGCAGCATGAGGCCATCCCCGAGCAGCCTCCTGCAATAAATGAGTTTCCGTGGCAGCTGAAGTCATATAAGTACATATTCTTGTTTCAACGTTTTTTCCTGGCAAGGAAAGAATGGAAGAAAATGAGATTGGGTTTAACATCCTACCAACATCGTGGTCGTTACAGACAGAGCACAGACTCTGACTGTGTCAAGGGTGGAGACGGAAATTGGCAATACCTTTTCTAAGGAGTCATCCTGGCATTTACCTTGAGCGATTTAGGAAAATCATGGAAAACCTAACTCTCGAAGGTCGGATGCGGGTGGCAACTGTCGTCATCCCAAATACGAGCACAGTGTGTTCACCACTGCACCACCTCGCTCGGTGTTTTTACCTTCTTTCCGTAGTAATTTGTATGTGTTCTCCGTGCTGTGCAGTTTTTTTTCCCTAAATCGATATGTTATTTCTGTATCAGTAGCGACTGTGAGGAACTTGATAACAGGATGCGAACCAACTCTGTCAATGCGATGCCAGACTGGGTGGAAGAGATGGATCGAGAGTTGCCATCACATGATACTGAATCACCTTAGTCTAAGTGGGAGGAGGTGGTTGCCGATGCAGAGCTTTGGAATATGATATTTTCGTGGAGTCAATGAGACATACCCATCTTCATTATTTTTGTAATTATTTGCAGCAGCATCGAGTTTATAACGTGTTTTGCGTTTATTCTGTCGTCCTCTCGCTTCTTGTACAGCCACTCCTTTACTACAGTATGCTGTGGCGTGAGTGCCAGGAGCAATGAAGGTTTCACGAAAACATGGACCCGTCAGACACGCTTCACTCACTGCAACGAGGTTCATGGCTGCCCTGGTCGCCATTCAGCTGTAGCTGATGTCGGATCTCTTCATTTCTCGGAATATGCCTTTCAGTAAAAGCTGCATATAAACATGCTCCTATTCTCCGTTGGGAATAATAATAACCACCATGTTTGTATTACGGATGTGTCCTGACGCCTTTCATTCCCCTTAAGTGAGCATAATGGTTAAAATGATATTTGCTCAAGGTGCCTTGATACATTTTCCACAAGCGACTAACTAACAGAATATCTTTTGGATTGCTCCACCAGGAAACCAGTACGTGTTGTCATTCCCACTGAAGAAAACAAGATATTAAAGTTTGGGAATGCTCACCATCAGGAGCGTTGACCTTTTGTAGTGTATGCGGACTTTGAGTGCCACCTCGTTCCTGTGACACACTGCGAAGGCAACCTAGCAGCCCCACACACCACCCTCCCAGAAAACGCATACCATGTGCAGTAATGTACCAGGCTGTATATTCATATGATTCGAGTCTTAGCCTCACAAGTAAAATGTCAGGAAGAATTCTGTGATTTGGCTGTTCACTGAGCTCGAGAAAATCTCATGGGAGGCTGATAAGCTTTATAGCACCAACATTCCCATCTCCAAACCAAAGGAAAACGAAGGCGGTTGACTGTCATACCTGTGGGCATGTTTGAGGTTGGAAAGCAGAAGGCAGGGATAATTGTCATCTTATAGTGAAGTTGCAACTTGAAATATAAATGATCATTGTACGTACCACCTATTTTCCACAATTTAAGCGGATGTGATGCTCACTTTCTTGTTGACCGCTTGGCTAACTTAGGTATGGCCAAGGATGAGGTCAACGTCCTACCTGAGACTCTTGAGGAATATCTCATTGTCCAATTGAATGACGCTAAGAATTGTGCTTCACTTCCAGAACTCATAACGTTTTATGCAGGCACCACTCCAGAAACTGGCAATAGCTGCAGCACCACAGCCAGTGAACCCACTGCTGAGAGATCCGCAAAGGCTGGAATGAAGAAGGATATAATTCCACCTGACATCTTGCATACTGGCAAGGCCCTGGGTGCTTTAATCTTTTCTTTGTGCTTCAGGGCACTTTTAACTGCATAGATCGCTGCCAGGATACTGTCTTTTAAACATCCTTGCCCCATCTTCATCATCATCATCTTCTTCTTTTTCTTTAATGCGAGATGCACAGCAGTCATAATTTGCTTGTAATTCATCCCTATACACAACTTAATAATCACGCATTGTTTATTCATCTGAAAACAACAAAATGTATTAGTCTCTGCCAATAGCCCTTCTTGCACATATTGTCCTTTGCGTTATCAGCTCAAATTCGATCTGTAGCGTGACGTCCTGGGAGATCGTTATTTGCTGTGCGTTCAATGTCGACTTTCATATACGCCTCGTCAAGCACATTTGTTCCCTTTTCCCTATGTGCCAACCGTTTCTGAACCTCTTTTCCAAGTCGACAGTAGTTACACCGAGGAAAGTGTAAGACGACAAGCAGTTTGTCGAGAGTACCACCACCTCCTCTAATGCGCCCCCTAACACGCATGTTATACAACTGTGATGGCTGTGGTCTGCGAATGCTATTATTTATCAAATCGTCAGTGTCAATCCAGCTGTTTTGTGTTGTTGAAAAACCATGCCATTTAACCAGCACTCTATTCTCTCGACCTCTTGTGAATCTCTCTGTGAGAAACAAATCCGGATCTGATCCTTTCTGCAATTCCTCTGCGTAAAAGCATCCTGCAATATCAGTACCACTGCTTTACTTTAAGCTGTAAGTTCTAGGATTTGTTCCTTGCATCCTGCAAAATTTATTATCACAGTTGACCTGTTTGGTAGGTCTGACTGATTAAAGGTTTAGATTGCCTACTTCAGGCTTATCTTGTACATATGAAGTAGTATTCAGATTTTAAATATACTGTCTTATATTTTGAAATATGTACTAAATCACCCATATTAAACTTTTGTTTGTGTGGATCCAGCATTTTAATACGATAGTATATCGTACATTATCACAAGCATCAGTTGGTCTCAGTTTGCAGGACAGCAAGCGACTGAAACCTTAAAAACTGGGGAAAGAGTTTGAGTGTCTCTGGGTACCACTTTTAACTGTTGAAGTTTTGCAGAAAAACACCTGTGTATGTTGTGATGCAAAGGTTAAACCAATGTGTCCGAAACGCCTAAGCACTGAAACAGAGAGAATTCAGAAGCCCAAATTAGTAATGGCCTGGGTGTAGGAAAGAACACTCGACGGGGTAAAGAGCGTCCCTTGCAGCAATAAGCTGGAATAGCATTGCGCAACGGCATCCTCTGGGCACCGCCTCCTGCCCGGGGTCAATGCTCGTCTCGTCACCGAAACCAGGGGCACTTCAGCACGTTGTGAACATGACATGTGCAGCGGAAACACCACACTGTAGGTGCGTACAAATCTCTCTGTCCAGCTAGATACATGTTTGAATCGGTCTGTCCTGTGTCGCACGAAGCACAGCACGTGCCACTCGCCTAACAACACTTCGCTGCCACAGTGAGTCGAGATCCCACTTTCAACTACGCCAGATGTGGGCTTGAGATTTTCATAGGAACGACTGGGGTAATAAAAGGAAGTCTTCACATGACTTCTGTCTCTCCCCTACGTAAGACACTTCACCAATGCTCATCCACAGGCTCTCCATTCACGCACGACTATTAACAACCATCCTCTGCACTCTAGTGAGAGGCCCCTATTGATTCCGAGGCGTTCAGAGGTACTACAGTACCCTGACAGTACAAAAACGGAATAGAGAAGTATGTGGAGCCATTCTAGCGACGACACAGGTTGCAACTGGTGATATCCACTGACACGAGCGACTTCTATATGAATGCGCACCGCGCATTCACGTAACTGATTCGCCTCGATGGACAATGGATCCACCACAAATAGTGCGGATGCACATTGCGTCTGACCTGCGGCGGGCATCTAAATGGTCAGCTTGGAGGACAGATGACACTATGTGGGAATGTGAGCTGTGATACACGGCACAGTTGCGACCGATACTGTGTTCTGGTGGCGCCGGAGTTAACGCAGCTGCATAGTAAACTGCAGATCCTTGGGTCGAATCCTGTTCCAGCACACATTTTCACTCGTCGTCGCTGATGCCTCACAAATTCCTGATGCAGCTGATATCGTAATTCCTTCCCTTCCCTTTCCTTGCCCCCCACCGCGCTCCTCCTTTCCCACTCCTCCTTCAATTTACATAATAAGCAACTTTAACAAAGGGAGGATTGCTGCAGTCCGGTGCCAAGGAACAAGCATCTCGGTATAGGCAATTCTCAAGCTTCTATAAGGAGGACTGCAGCTCAGCCGATAAAAATGGGGATGAGAGGGAGAGAGAAGTGAGAGAGAAAGACGCTAAAATTGACTGAATTGTTGATGTAGCATTCTTCTGGACATTACTTGTCCGGAATTCGGTATGAGTCACGGTGACCATCGCAAGAATTAAATACTTACATCACAGTTGAATCAAATAATATCGAAGTATTACCACTTACACTGCAGATGGTCGGTTCTAATTAATTTGGTTGCTTGCTTTGCTGTTTGTCAGCCTCCGATTCTTTGTTGGCTAGCAGATAAGAGTGAGAACGAAGGAGCTTGTTAGTATTAAACGCCTTGTAACAAATAATTTTACATTACGTTGAATAACAGTATCAGGATTCGTGTAAGAAAGTAAGACTGCAAACTTTGGACTTTTCCGTTGTGTGCAAACCTGCACGTACTGGCGCGTGGTCTCCTTCCAAATCCTTTGAATCGGAATTGTGGTAAACTTTTTTATAATTAGTGAGAACGGGGAACTAGAGTACTCTTTAAATGAAACATGGGCAAAAATAGAGATTACTATTAATATTACGCAGTTCTGTAAATGTAATTACCGTAATGCCTGAACGCATAGCTGCTGCAAGAGGGAAGGCTAAAGGAGAAGTGAGGAAACATAAAAGGCGAATCGCGCCCCTCTCATTTAGTAAAGAATGTCGTATTTCACAACATCGAGTTTCTCTATGACACTGAAATTTTCACATACGGTACCTACGCAATAGTTATGTTTGAAAGACGGTAAGATGTTTGACGTCCGTGCGTAGCCACAAAGCGTGGCAATAGGAGGCTGATCCGCTCGGGAAAGCAGCACAGGCGTCGACGTGTGGCAGATCTGACAGCAGGATACAGCACACCTTTTAGAACTCTTGTCTCCACAACAGACGACTCCTACGTGTTAGTATGCTGACCCAGCGACATCGCAATTATGACTGAAATTGGCACAGGATCATCGACATTGGTCCGTAGATCAATGGGAGCCTGTCTCCAAGTCCATGAACATCGCGTAAGGTCGCTGTCAGAATATGTCGTCATCTGCGCAAACGGCCGCTCGAAACAAGCACCACGCCACGGAAACAGGCCATTGTGGGTGCTATTAAGCTACGGGCGACATTCACCAGGACTTCAGTTGGACCTGTGTTATTAATCGAGAGCACCATGGTAAATACGGACTCTGAAACTTCCTAGCAGGTTAAACGTGTGTGCCGGACCGAGACTCGAACTCGGGACTTTTGCTCTACCATCTGAGCAACCCATAGCACAACTCACGACCTGTCCTCACAGCTTTAATTCCGTCAGCACCTCATCTCCTACCTTCCAGACTTCACAGAAGCTCTCCTGCGAAGATGAGGTAAAGGGGGAAGTAAAGCTATGAGTAAGGATCCAGAGTCGTGCTTGGGTAGCTCAGTTGGTAGGGCACTTGCCCGCGACAGGGAAGTCCCGAGTTTGAGCCTCAGTTCGGCACACAGTTTTCATCGGCCAGGAAGTTTCACATCAGCACACACTCCACTGCAGAGCGGAAATCCATTCTGAAATGTGGACTGTTCTTTTGGGGTGTTCAACAGTGTTGACTGGTTTCATATGGACCCTCGCGAAATCTTCTCCTGTGCAGTCCCATCTCCGCTGCCCCTCCTTATTTCCGTATTTCTTCGGTTTCCTCTCGACGAATAGCGTGTGATCATTAGACCATTCCACATGTCCAGCAATTCTTCCTCACTTTCATTAAAGATAACAATGTCCTTACCGAATCTTGTCACTATTGTCATGCTCTAGAGAACTTCAAACCGCATCTTATCATTACTCAGTTCTCCAGTATCCCTCTCGTTCCCATACTGATTCTTCTGAACGTTTCTCTTAATCTTCGGTCTAGGCTGTACCATTACAAAATTGTGATAGAAATCTAAAACTGCTCCTGTGTACGCCTTATAATCCAATACCCGGTCTCAGCATCTCTGTGTGATCATAACTGACATCGCTTGTGGTCTGGCATTTTTATTCCTTCCACCACAAACGCATTCCAGCCTCCAGTCATTATTAGATCGCAACAATAAGAAACAACCAATGAAGGGTAATGAAATTTTGGGATACATTTGCCTAGGTCACTTATTTAACTGCTTAACATTGCAGGCCCACAGATTAACGTAAGAGCGAGATAAGCCATTGCAAATGTGAATTGCTGGCACATTAATAACCGGTGTAACCGCCAGGATATTGAAAGCAAGCATGTAAAACTGCATTAAATGCGTACATTGAGTTGTACAGGTGTCGGATGTCGTTGTGGACTCGAGTTCCATGGCTGTAGCACTTGCTCGGTCAATACTGGGACGGTTACTGCAGTTTCTGGATGACGCTGGAGTTGTCGTCCGGTGGTGTGGCGTATACGCTAGATTGGAGACAGATCTGGTGATCGAGCAGGCCAAGGCAACATGTCGGCACTCTGTAGAGTATGTTGGGCTACAACATCCGTATGTGGCCGAGCGTTATCCTCTTAGAAAACAGCCCCTGTAATTCTGATCATGAATGGCAGCACGACAGGTCCAATTATCAGACTGACGTGCACGCAGACAGATTGATAGCAGGCCCTCGACTGGCGCCCTTCTAGCCGTCACTGGTACCGAGGCAGAACCACGTTTCGTCAGAGCACACAACAGGCCACCGTCCTGCCCTCCAATCGAGCACTCGCTTGACACCACTAAAGTCGCAAGTGGCGGTGGATTGGGGTGCGTGGAATGCACGCTACAGGGCATCTGGCTCGGAGCTCTCCTTGAAGTAACCAATTTCTGAAAGTTCGATGTGTCACTGTGGTGACAACTGCTGCTCACATTGCTGCCACAGAAGAAGTACGATGCGCCAGAGCCATATGCCGAACACCACGGCCTTCTCTCCCGACAGTGCCACATGTCTGTTCGGAGACTGGTCATCTTGCGACTGTACATTGTCTTGATTTCAGCTGCCAGCAATCATGTACAGCGGCTGCATTACTAACAAGTCTGTCTGCAATATCGTAGAAGAAACATTCAGCTTCTTGTTGTCATATTACAAGACTTCACTCAAATTCAGTGTGGTGTTGACAATGGCGTCTTTGTCACCTTAAAGGCATTCTTGACTAACATCAACTATCCACGTCCAATTTCAAAGGTAACCAACAATCACGACTGCTACAGCGTGTATTTAAAGTAAACCTGATTGTATCCTCACAGTAGCGCTACTAGCACCATTCTTTTGCGACTGGTGCGAAATTCGAGAAGAAATCATATTTCAGATGTAGGAACACGCTTACCAACTTTCGTTTATGTCGCACAACTCCACCTTGGTGTTCCGATTTCTATTCCGTCAAGTGTACGTCTAGATGTTTCAGACTTTAAAGGGTCTCTGGAATCACATAGTTTACTTTGAATTTTACTTGCTGGTTTACTTATTAAATATCCTCATACACCTTTTCTATCTTTTCATCTTCTGCTCGTATCGCCGCGTGTATATCTAAACCACATTGCTGTTGGTGTTTGTCTGCTGTTGATTCAGGAGAATAATGCTCTTACAGTATCTCACTCTTTGCCCTATCTTTATATCCTTCACTAATACTAGTCTCATTGCACCATTTATATTGAAATTATCCTGTATTCGTGTGACAGATATCTATGTCTTCCTTCTTTTCAGCTTCACTGATCCACACTTTTTATCGCTTGTTGATAATTCACGCTTTTTCTCGTGATCACCTTACTCTTGACAGTTCATTCTCGGAGATGCAAATGTGGAACTAATCCGGAATCTTTCTCTAATGAACTGATTATTTTTTTTTAATTACAGTCCGCATGTCTTGTAGATATGCACTATGCGCCATTCCTTTCTGATCTTTATTTCATTGACAACACAGGCCAACGAAGGAATAACTTTTTGCCGAAAATCCTTATTCTTATGTTTTTTAGGCTGGCAAATCCAAATATGATACTTCAAAAACTGTCTCATCCACCATTTCTTCACATTTTACAGTTAAATTTACTAAATTAAGCGATTTTTTAAAGATTTTAACAGCTTTTATATAGTTAAAATAATTTAAAACGGAGGTGTAATGAATGTAAGATTACGTTGGTAGCACTATTGAAAAACATTTGCTGGCAGAAAAGGTCGATTCTATTTTTGTTTTAGCAGATGGCGTTTCGTTTACTGTCAACCTAACCTCACTTTCCCGTTTCCTGTAGATGTGCTCTGTACAATGTCTATTTGTGGTTGTAAAAACTCTGCAGACAGGTTTTGTTCTATTTATGGTGAATTTGTGATTAAAAACACCAAAGAAACATTACAGGCTTTGTGGAAAAGGTTTATATGTCATACTTTGGATCTAAACTTGGTGATCAAGATAAATCTTGGGTGCCGCATAAAGTATGTTATGTGTGTGTTGAAGATCTGAGAAAATGGTCCAAAGCGGAGAAAATAGCCTTTAGATTCGCTGTTCCTATGATATGGAGAGAGCCGAGAAATAATTTCCATGATTTCTACATTTTCAGTGTTGATATTACTGGTCATAATTCGAAAAACAAGAAGGTAATAAGCTGTCCTAACCTTCCGTCCGCCATCCGACCAGTAGGGCATGGTGTAGATGTGCCAGTTCCTGAACCACCAGATGTTTTAGATTCTATTCCAACAGAAGTATTTTCTGACGTACAATATGATTTGGATGAACCAGATGATGACGAATTCCATTGTAATACAGAAAGTCTAGAGACCAAATTGTTTACTCAGACCGAGCTTAACGATTGGATTAGGGATCTAGGCTTAAACGAAGAAAAAGCTGATTTGCTTGGCTCTAGATTAAAAGAAAAGAACTTATTGGCGGTTGGAACCAGCATATACATGTATAGAGAGAGACAGAGCAGCAATTTTCCAAGTTTTTCCAACAAGAAGGTGATTTAGTGTACTGCTCAGACATTCCCGATGTAATGAATGGGTTAGGTATTGAATTCAAAAAAGAAGACTGGAGCCTGCTTACTGATTCACCCAAAACTAGTTTCGTTACACAATGGTAACATGTATGCATCTATACCTGTTGGACATTCTGTACATATGAAAGAAAGCTATGAAACCTAGAAATAGTGCTAAACATAGTAAGCTATCCTGATCATGGTTGGATGTTATATAGCGATCTAAAAGTAAAATGCATGCTCCTTGGTCAGCAAGGTGGCTTTACCAAATTTCCAAGCTTTTTGTGTGAATGGGACAGTAGGGTTAGGGATCATCACTGGTGCAGAAAGAACTGGCCTGTGAGGCAGTCTTTAAAACCTGGTGAGAAGAAAGTTCTATGCAAAAACCTTGTAGATCCAAAAAACGTACTCCTTCCACCTCTACATATATAGTTACCTATAGTTCGTAAAGAATTTGCCTAAAGATGGACCAATCTTTTAAGTATCTTTGCCAAAAGTTTCCACACCTTTCAGAAGCTAAACTAAAAGAAGGCTTCTTTGTCGGAACTGACATTAGGAAATTGATGTTTGATGTTAGCTTTGAATCCACAATGACCTTAAACGAGAAAGAAGCATGGGCATCATTCAAGCAAGTCGTTACAAAGTTCTTAGGACATGAAAAAGACTCTGAATATGTTTCTATTATAGCTACAATGTTAAAGAATTTTAGGATGTTTAATGAGCCTGAAAGTTCACTTTTTGAACAGTCTCCTTGGTTACTTCCCGGACAATATGGGAGGTGCTAGTGAGGAGCAAGGAGAGCGTTTTCATCAGGACATTGAAGTGATGGAACAACGCTACCAAGGCTGCTGGAACACCAACATGATGTGGGGCTACTGTTGGTCACTTCACCCAGAAGTTCAGCAAGCGATTCGTCGTAGGAAAAGCTACGCAAGAAGCTTCAAAGAAAAAAAGAGAAAGAAAATACAAACTAATTACAGCTGACAAGCGAATCTCTATTAACACATATCATTGTTTGAAGTGGGTTACTCTAAATACGAACCATGCTTATGTTGTAACAAAGCGTTTCATTAATTTCCCCATTTACTGCATAGCATGGGATTTTATACTATATAATGAAAAGCATATTGCTCGAAAACTACGGGTAATACAAAAAAAACTAAAGCTAGATTTGGATTCAGTTCGTAAAAGTCTATAATCAGCTGTCAAAGTAAAAAAAGTTTTTCAATAAAATTTTTTCGTTGTCCTGTGTACGTAATTATTGATTTTTCCGCATTTCTATGCAGTTCCTAATCAAAGGGCATTGGGCCATCCATAACCTCTGTCCGCACTTTCACTCTCTTTCACAAGGCTGCTTGCAGAACGAGGGTGCCACCTTAGAGAGGAAAATATGTATCGCAGCCACTGCTGACTTTTTTAAATTTGAAATGTAGGAAGTCGTTTGCACTGAACACAAGATCTAAAACATTTTTATAATTAGTCAAAGGTGCTTTTCCTAGACTACGGTGGCCACATTTAGACTACGCGAAGATTACTGCAGACTACTAGCTTCCATTCATGCCAGAACTCTTCCCAGACCACAATGGCACCTTACAGCAGGCTAGTTGTCAGTGTCACTAGCCCCCAATTGTGCTACAGAGGTTTGAGGCACGTGGTAGTGACGTCACGTTGATGCCATGGCAACCAAATTCCTCTGCTCTGAACACAGAATACATCTGGGATACTACTGAGAGCCAGCTCCGCTCTCACAAACCAACGGCCCGTAATTTACGTAAATTGCATGACTCGTGCGCAAATATCTGGTGCCACATATCTCTGGAAAACTACCAAGCGTTTGTCGAATCCAGGCAACCCAGAATTGCTACTGTACTGCTTTCCTACCAAAAATGGACCAGTCTACGACTAAGCAAACAGAAAAAACGATCCAGCACAGCCATTCTATCAAAGAAATGTACCTCAAACTTCAGTTCCACTATAAATTAGAAGAGTACTTTCATTTCTTGCCCCAAGTATCGTAGAATCCATATAATACTAGTTGTCGCGAATCGCATAAATTCGGAGTGTATACAGTACAACGTATTGTGACCAATGTGTCCGCTTGGCTGGCCACGGTGGCGACAACACGTTGTCGGGTATACACTCTTGTAGAGTGTACACTCCTGATGTATGCAGTCCACGACAAATAGTTTTGTATGGATCCTGAGATACATGCGCCAAAGAATGAAAGTACTCATTCGGTTTGTAATGGACCTGAAGATAGCGTAACTGTTGCGTCGAAACTAGTCGTTTGAAATAAATTTCTTTGATGATATGGCTGTTGTCTTTTTTTATTTATTTCAGCAGCAGCTGTCCCACATACGCAAGAACGGTGGATTTCCACAAGTTCACCATTAAGCAGGTGGCCGTAATGTTTTGGCTCATCGGTGTAGGTAGTCTGCTGCCGGAGAAGTCGGTTCTCCTGAGCAGTGCAAGGAACTTGAAACTTTCTGCACAGGGCAGGAGCATGTAGGGGAGCTCTGGCTCAATTTAAAAGAGTAGTTGACCATGCACTGGATAGATATGTAGCCAGTAGAACAGTTCATAATGTGAGGGAATCTCCGTAGTATACGGTCAGTGTAAATAAACTTATAAAGAAACAGGTTATTGCCTAATAGGTGTAAAACAAAGCGTAGGCTATAACTAGAGAGATGCTGAATGAAACGCGTTTGGCTGTCAAGAGAGCAGAGCGCCATGCCTTCAATGACTTTCGTGGGAGAATATTGTCAAGTGATCTTCCACACAACCCAAAAAATTGTGGTCCTATGAAGAGGCTGTTAGGAAACCAAAGTTAGTGTCCACTCCCTAGTAAATGAGACGGGAACTGAAACTGAGCGAACCAAAACAAAAACTGAAATACTTATCTCCGTTTTCAAATGTTCCTTACCAAAGAAAACCCGGGAGAATCACCCTAGTTTAATCCTCGCACCACTGAAAGGTGAATGAAATAAGTATTAGTATTAGTGCTGTTGAGAAATAGCTGAAATCTTTAAAATTGAACAAAGCTTCATGGCACGATGCAATATCCTTTCAGATTCTATACTGAATCTGCAGCTGAGTTAGCCCCTCTTCTAACTGTAATGTATCATAAATGCCTCTAACAAAAAACCATATCCAGTTCTTGGAAAAAGACAGAAGTCACACTCGTCTATAACAAGGGTAGTAGAAGTTACCCACAAAACTGCCACCCAGTATGCTTGACATTGATTTGTTGTAGAATCTTAGGACATATTCTGGGCTCAAACATAATGAAGTATCTTAAACATAATGACCTCCTCAGTGCCAACCAGCGTAGATTTCTTAAACATCGGCCATATGAAACCCAACTCGCACTTTTCTCACATGACATACTGAAAGCTTTGCATCAGGGCAGTCAGGTATACGCTGAATTTCTTGATTTCCGAAAACCATTCGACTGAGTACCACACCTACGCTTATTGTCAAAAGTACGGTCATACATGGTATTAGGTGAAATTTGTGACCAGACTGAGTACTTTTTGGCAAGGAGGACGCCCGATAGGAAATCGTTGCCAGACGTAGAAGTAATTTCGGATGTGCTCCAGGGATGTTTTTTGGGAACCTTGCTTTTCAAGTTGTATATTGATGGCCTTGAAGGCAATATTAATCGTAAAATCAGGCTCTCTGCAGATTCAGTTATCTATAATGAAATACTATCAGAAAGATGCTGCATAAATATTCAGTTAGATCTTGACAAGATTTCGAAGTCGTGCAGAGATTGGCGACTTGCTTTAAATGTTCAGAAATGGAAAATTTTGCACTTCACAAAACGAAAAAACGTAGTATCCTAGGACGATAAAGTCAATAAGTCACTGTTGGGATCGGCTAACTCATACAAATACCTGGGTGTAACATTTTGTAGGGATATGAAATGGAATAATGACGTAGGTTCAGTTGTGGGTAGAACAGGTGGTGAACTTCGGTTTTTTTGTAGAATACTGGAGAAGTGCAATAAATCTACAAAGTAGACTGCTGACAAATCACTCGTGTGACCGGTTCTAGAATATCGCTGGAGTATGTAGGTCCCGTACCAGATATGTCTAACAAGGAATATTGAACGTATACACTGAAGAGAAGCACGAATGGTCAAAGGGTTTGAAGAGGTTGAAAAAATCAGCCCTCTTCTTTAGAAAAAGTGACCATTAAGAATGGATACAAACGGTTACGAACTATTTTCACGTATATAAAAAATATTAATAACAGAAAAATATCAGTGAGGTAAACGTACTCACTTGTGACATCACATGGTAGTAAATTACATTAGCTGAAGCCGAGCGGCCTTCTACAGAAAGCTGACATAAAAACCAGACAAACAGAAGCACAAATGGTCACGGATTTGAAGTGATTTAAAAACTCAGCCACCCAGTTGCAAACCAAGGCTTATTTAGCCTTTGATCTAGATTAAGATATTTACAAAAATATCTTCTTCAGAAGGAGTGGGAACTAAAAACGTATATAAACGATTACGAACTATTTCTACGTGGAAATGAAGTCTCTTGCTTCTTGACAGAGCGTAGGGGAACGATGCGGGAGAACCCCACCGACGTACTAAACAAGGTCCTGATGGAGGTGGTTTTCCGTTGCCTTCCTCCGACCGTAATGGGTATGAATGATGATGATGAAAACGACAACACAACACCCAGTCACCTCGGGCAGGTGAAAATCCCTGACCTCGCCGGAAATCGTACCCGGGACCCCGTGCTCAGGAAGCGAGAACTCTAGCACGAGACCACGAGCTGCGGACTATTTTCGCATACATAAAAAATATTAATAGTAGAAAAATATTTGTGAGCTAAACGTTCTCACTTGTTGTATCAGATGGTGGTAAATCACATTATCTAAAGCCGAGCAGCTCTCGTTGCATAGAAAACTGGCATTGAAACTTAGCCATGGCTGAACACAGCTGCCAGATTACATCCGGAGTACGCCAGAAAAAATCCACAAAAATATTCGCCCAGTGGTAAAGGCTCTTCTCTACATGAAGTTACAACAGGCGTCCAAAGAATAAAGTACTTGCGTAACATAAGTATTCACCATGCCAGAGACAAGGCCAACTCTTCAAAGGTACAGGTTCAAGCGGTAAGGAAAAATTAGGATGAAGAGGTCACTAGCATGCGCGTAAGAACTAAGCGGTGCTTGTGTTAAGTAACAGCATTTTGCATTAAAATAAAAATGAAAATTTCTTCCACGAGGCCACTAGTAATACGACAATAATTAGATTTTAAAAAATTGCTTCTGTAACAAAAAGGTGAAGGAAAGAATAAAATGGATAAAGTTACATCACAACATAAAAATGAGAACCTTCCGATTAACTGTACGGAGAATTTTTTTTTTGGTTACAAATGTAGAAACTAAAGGCTGGAAATTGGGTTTATTAGAAGAACTAGAAATTTATAAACATGTTGCTAAAAGAGAGGGAAACATTTTGATCCATCAGCTGCAACTCGCGAGTAAGCACCTTTTTTGATGACTTTAAATCGGTGCTCATGGTCACTGTTTACAGTTTATCAATCTCTGCTAACTTCGGCGAATGTGCCGTTTCCCTCAAAATACTTCGTCTCTACTGCTCAGATACTTACACTTCATATCACTGGGTTTTTCGTAGCATTTTTAGCACTTGTTTCTACAGGTGGAATTCCAAAAGAAAAGGCCTCTGTACAGTTACGCAGAAGGTTCTCATTTTTATGTTGTGATGTAACTCGACCTATTTTACTCTTTCCTCCACCTTTCTGTAACAAAGGCAATTTTTTTAAATAGAATTCTTATCTTCTGCAAACTAAATTTGCGTTCGCTTTCACTCTGCTATATAAATGTTTTGCAGATAATTTTATATTTGATGTATACCTCTAAAATTCTTGAATTTGTTTCTGGTCTTCTGTAAGAGATTGTCATTTTACTTTTTTTTACGGTACGTAATTCCAGCAAGACGCAGTGGTTACTCTCATTTCCTTAGAACCCACTGTATTCCAATTTTCCTTTATCGCTTAAGCTTCGATAGCGTTAAACGAAAGTTTCTCTTCTTAGTCACGTTGTTTGAACTCATAATTACTCTTCTTTCCCCATACATTTGTAATGTCCTTTATAAGCAGAACTCGACCTCCTGCGCGCCAAATTTGCGTACAGTGTTACTTTTTCAGTAAATGATTAGAGATTTTACCTAATGTATACCTGTAAATTTATTGCATTATTAGTAGCCTTGTAGGAGAAATTTTCATTCTCACTTTAACATAAAATGCCGTTACTTGACACTTGCAAGGCGTGGTTCTTAGCACATGCATTTAGCGACCTCTGCATCCCAATTTTACCTTATCGCTTAAACCAATACCTTTGAAGAATTAGCCTTGTCTCTGACACGGTGACTACTTATGTTACACAAGCATTTTATTCTTTGGACTCCTGATATAATTTTATGTGTAGAAGAGCCTTTGACAATGGGAGAATACATTTTTGTTTTTTTTTCTGACGTAGTTGAATGTAATCTGGCTGCTGTCTTAAGCCATGGCATATGATGTTTCTACTTTTTATGTGAATTTTCTATAGGACAAGAGCCTCTCGGCTTCAGATAATGTAATTTACCACCATCATACATAAAAGTGAGAACGTTTACCTCACAATATTTTGTTGTGTATGTAAAAATAGTTCGTAACCGTTTATATACGTTTTTAGTGCTAGACTCTTTAAGAGAGACGTAAACTATCCCAGAAAGTCTGTTAACAAAGTTTGGAGAACCGACTTCAAATGACTCCTCCAGGGTCGAGATCAGAATAACTACTGCACGCACTGAGGCATTCAAACTATCAATCTTCTCACGATCCGGACGTGCTGGAGCGGATAGAAACCATAATAATTGGTGCAATGGGACGTATCCTGTGCCATGCACCTCGTGGTAGTTTCCACACTATAGATGTAGGTACCTACAGTTCTGCTATCGGCTGCGGCGGTAGGAAAATATTTCATCCGAAATCGATAGAAAATCTCTGAGCCTCTGGTTTAGAAAATCCTCGCTGATACAAGCCAGAGAAACAGGATCTATGTTAAGTACAAAGCTGCAGACAGCGAGTCGTGCTTGCAAACTGTGCGTAGGTTAGCTTTCTTCACCAGTTCAGTCAAACTACCTGAAGCAGTGATAGCGGACATGGTCCCTATCAACCAGTAGTGGGCGTTCTAGTTTCATGGTGGGAGATAAGCGGCAGCACTCTTAAAAACATTTTCATTTTTTCATAAAATTTTGGTATACTGTATATGGTAAGTATTTATTAGTATATACTTCAATTTGCTTTATTAAATTTGTGAAGCCATTTACCTCAGCACTACTAAGGAATCGGTGGTCGGTCAAAAAATTTTACTACTAACAAAGATACTTAAGTGAGCGGTAGGTAAAGAAGGTTGACTATCCCTGGCCTAAAGGAAGAGGGGACTGCCGTAGAATCCAGGCGGCAAATCTCATTCTTGCCAATATGAGCAATCAGTGGCTGCCGGTTACACCCAAAGCCTTCAATAGCCGCCGGCGGAGCCCCCTCCATATTTCGACCGAGACGTTACGACTAGCATAATGACTGCATACCACTACCGTCTAATGTTGGAGCTGCCAATGAAACACACACACACACACACACACACCCTCCGTGACTGCCTACACATGACAGGAGAAACAATCACTGGACCAACAGAGGAATGGTTCAAATGGCTCTGAGCGCTATGGGACTTAACATCTGAGGTCATCAGTCCCCTCGAACTTAGAACTCTTAAACCTAACTAACCTAAGAACATCACACATCCATGCCCGAGGCAGGATTCAAACCTGCGACCGTAGTGGTCGCGCGGTTCCAGACTGAAGCGCCTAGAAATGCTCGGCCACACCGGCCGGCGGACGAACAGAGGAGGCATGCTACGTATTCTGAGATGTTTCGTCACTACTGAGCAACATTTCGTTGCAGTTCCTAAGTCTCAAGAGAGCAACCTTGCGGCCAGTAACCATATTCGCCTTCTGCCTAGAGAGATACGCGAATCCACCACTCACCAATGAGGACAAACCGCTCAGATATTGCTCATTGGAAGACCCTTTGAAACAAAAATTAAAAAAAAAAAAAATGTGGTGAATTTCACGCTGAAGGCTATGACATTAACGAACCGTTACACAAATAAAATCCTGTAGCTTCCATACACGCACTTTACGTACTGAGCACAACTGCTAAACACACAGGCCAACTACGAAATTTAACAATACACTAACGTCTTGATGATGTGAAACTTAACTAAATGGTCAGTTCATAGTAAACTAGCAACTGTGAAATTACTTCTCAGGAGTACGCAAGGAAACTACTAAATTGAAAGTGCACCCGTACTAGCTGAAGGCACTTCGTTCCGACCGTTTCGGCAATTTATCACTAAGGAAGGGTACTATTCCATTCATATTTCAGTGCCTCCTACAGCCTGGTCTGCACCCGACACATACACACAGTTGCCTGGGAAGCAGCTTCTAATGTATAATGCACCCCTAACCCATTTATTGAGTCCCTACGGGATCCAACCGTATGCCCCAAAGTCAGGACGTCGCAGCCTAATTTGTCACAGAACCTTCGAAGTCTCAGATTTGTACCTTCAACTCGACAAAGAACCAAGTGCTGGGGCTAGTTCTTGAGCAGTAACGAAGACTGCAAGCTACGTTGAAATTCCGTGAGCAAAGCTCTGCCAGCCTTTGGATGAATCCTGTTACCAGAATGGCTGCCGCAACAGCGCCATCAGTATTATGAATGAAGAACACTGAGTTAACAAGCACTCACTGCGTGCTATCAAGATGCACCATATGTGTGACACTACTCACATGAAAATCAATATGTCACAGCTGCATATGTATGTACAGTGAATCATGTGGCGCTCTATTGTAGGACGTAGAGATGCCGCTAGGTATAAAAGATTACAGTCTTTCTTATCTGATCGCTGTCTGCTAGTAAGATATCATACGTGCATACACAAATCATTGCACGCCGTAAACAGAACGAAATCCACATGATGATGATAGCATGGCCACCGAAACGCATAATAAGATTTTAAAAACAGAGTGAATGAAGCATCAAATACACTCCTGGAAATTGAAATAAGAACACCGTGAATTCATTGTCCCAGGAAGGGGAAACTTTATTGACACATTCCTGGGGTCAGATACATCACATGATCACACTGACAGAACCACAGGCACATAGACACAGGCAACAGAGCATGCACAATGTCGGCATTAGTACAGTGTATATCCACCTTTCGCTGCAATGCAGGCTGCTATTCTCCCATGGAGACGATCGTAGAGATGCTGGATGTAGTCCTGTGGAACGGCTTGCCATGCCATTTCCACCTGGCGCCTCAGTTGGACCAGCGCTCGTGCTGGACGTGCAGACCGCGTGAGACGACGCTTCATCCAGTCCCAAACATGCTCAATGGGGGACAGATCCGGAGATCTTGCTGGCCAGGGTAGTTGACTTACACCTTCTAGAGCACGTTGGGTGGCACGGGATACATGCGGACGTGCATTGTCCTGTTGGAACAGCAAGTTCCCTTGCCGGTCTAGGAATGGTAGAACGATGGGTTCGATGACGGTTTGGATGTACCGTGCACTATTCAGTGTCCCCTCGACGATCACCAGTGGTGTACGGCCAGTGTAGGAGATC
Organism: Schistocerca americana; assembly: GCF_021461395.2. Classification (NCBI taxonomy): domain Eukaryota; kingdom Metazoa; phylum Arthropoda; class Insecta; order Orthoptera; family Acrididae; genus Schistocerca; species Schistocerca americana. Next base: position 675,556,099 of record NC_060122.1, read on the forward strand.
GCTCCCCACACCATGATGCCGGGTGTTGGCCCTGTGTGCCTCGGTCGTATGCAGTCCTGATTGTGGCGCTCACCTGCACGGCGCTAAACACGCATACGACCATCATTGGCACCAAGGCAGAAGCGACTCTCATCGCTGAAGACGACACGTCTCCATTCATCCCTCCATTCACGCCTGTCGCGACACCACTGGAGGCGGGCTGCACGATGTTGGGGCGTGAGCGGAAGACGGCCTAACGGTGTGCGGGACCGAAGCCCAGCTTCATGGAGACGGTTGCGAATGGTCCTCGCCGATACCCCAGGAGCAACAGTGTCCCTAATTTGCTGGGAAGTGGCGGTGCGGTCCCCTACGGCACTGCGTAGGATCCTACGGTCTTGGCGTGCATCCGTGCGTCGCTGCGGTCCGGTCCCAGGTCGACGGGCACGTGCACCTTCCGCCGACCACTGGCGACAACATCGATGTACTGTGGAGACCTCACGCCCCACGTGTTGAGGAATTCGGCGGTACGTCCACCCGGCCTCCCGCATGCCCAATATACGCCCTCGCTCAAAGTCCGTCAACTGCACATACGGTTCACGTCCACGCTGTCGCGGCATGCTCCCAGTGTTAAAGACTGCGATGGAGCTCCGTATGCCACGGCTAACTGGCTGACACTGACGGCGGCGGTGCACAAATGCTGCATAGCTAGCGCCATTCGACGGCCAACACCGCGGTTCCTGGTGTGTCCGCTGTGCCGTGCGTGTGATCATTGCTTGTACAGCCCTCTCGCAGTGTCCGGAGCAAGTATGGTGGGTCTGACACACCGGTGTCAATGTGTTCTTTTTTCCATTTCCAGGAGTGTACATTAATTACATACTATCCGATAAACGAGACCCCTTAACGGAAACTGCATTCTCAGTGATGTGTGTTATTAAATACGTCGTTTACAATTGTGACAATAACTAGTTAGCGTAACTAACATTTCAGTTCAAGCTTTACCATCTGACAGTATTCTCAAGTAGTACTTCTTTGATATGTTTCAATTTTAATAACAGCTTTGATTTTTTTTTTTTTTTTTTTTTAAATGGACTTGTAGTCCGGGGTGATAAGTTACAGTACAGCATCACCGGTCTATTAGCTTTGAACTGGAGTAACAGTATATGGCAAATCTACGGTACTTTGTAACTGCAAGAAAGAGAATCTTAATGTCATCCAGAAATCTTTTTAACACAGTACAGTAATACGTTTGCAATTTACGGTGGTATGTCCGAAGAACTAACTCTTGTTTCAATATTGTCTTCTGTACAGAACTGTTAGTCACTTGCGCGTGGTTGCTCACATATATTATGTTTCAACAAATGTATCGATGAAGCTACAGTTAACAGCGACGTCGTTTTTTGCCCTGCCCCATGTTTCGCAAGTAAACTGCACTGTCGTCGTCAGCGGAAACTGCTCAATAGAATCCAACTGAAATAATTTCTAATCAACTGAGAAGTAAGTTACTAATTACAAACAACATTTACACTAACTAGTTAGAAATGTTCAATTTTTCTTGTTCTGTGTCGCTAAATGAATGGTGTGTTCCAAGGTATGGTTAATCAGCTCTCTTCACGAGATCACTGGCGCCAGCTGCTTGTCGTACGCGAATAACAGTTACACCACGGTTGTGTTGAAATAAGCAACAACTTGTTGCAGAGGAATCATGTTCAGTTCAGAACTTGATTTAATGGATTCCTGAACACGAGCCATATGTACAGTGATAGCCGATAGAAACACTACCTATTGGGTGCCAATGATTTTTTTCATAGTCAGGTAATGAAACCAAAGCTTACGGCATCAGCAGCGCGAAACAATTTCAATACCACCCCAATTATTACAGTTTCACTTTCCCCTATGAGATTTTGAACAGTTGCCAGAAAGAAACTGACCCACAACAATGCCACCAGCTACTGCTTTCGTATTAGTAACGGAATAACATGTGAACGTATTCCCTTACGACCTGTCTGGCGGCTAAGATTTTCCGTGTTACATGTGCTATTCACCGTATTCCACAATGTGTCGAAATAAACAAAATGAGCCGGGAACCTCTTTGACAATGTGAGAAGTTACAAAGAAATTTCAATAAGAAAACTGATTGACAATAAGAGCATGAAGTAAACCATACAGCAAGTTTGATAGGCATCACATTTCATCAGCCGGGATGGAAGCTGTCATACTAACTAACGACACAGGAAAAAACGGGACAAGCACTTAACTAGTTCTTTTCCTCGCTCAAGAAGCGAATCAGAGATATTAAAACAAAAACATTGACGTTCGGGAAGTAACGACAAAGTATGAAGCCATTCGATGTGTGAAGAAATGGCAAGAGCCTGGCGATGACGACGTTGCTGTAGAAATTTAACATCGCGGGATTCTGGCGTTGACTCCGATGGCATCTCAGAGGCATTAGAGACATCATAGTCGATATCTTTGACCTCTGTCTGTGCCAGGCGTTCTAAGCACGTCCAGGACCGTTGCTAGGCCTTTTACCGCCCTCAGTGAGAATTGAAAAATGATGTACCCTTCTGTTTACTACCACCGGTCTCTCCCCCGTCACCATCAACATACAAAAGCACAATAATGCAAATCTCCAACTATACTTTTAATCATTGAACGAAGTTGATCATACGCCCCCATTTTGTGGGGAGAGTCCTGAGTTCAATTGACACAAGACAAATGATTTGCAGAGACAAGAACAAAAGGAGGGACAGAGAAGTATGGCATGAAGTCGCAACATAATCGCAAGCTAGCGCACGAGCCTCGCTCCATCGCTCGACATTGATGAATCAAGGTTATGTTTGTTTCCGTTTTGTACTCATTAGCGGCTGCTTTAATTTTGAGGTAGGTAGAGGCAAAGTGTTTACTTTCGTCAGAGTAAGTAATGACTTGTTAAGAAACTTTTCCGTACGCTTTTGAAAGTAATTCAGCGTTTTAATTTTTCGTCTTTTCGTCTTTTCTCCTCGTCTGCTCATTTTTTTCGCTGTTCCATTTGAAATTAATTTTTTCCACTCCTTGTCACACTAAAACTTTTCCGCCCTTGACGATCGCCTAGTCTTGTCTAACAGCAGAAACGGCCCTGAGCGTATGTTCAGCCCTCTGAGAAACATCCGATTAACGCTCGGGCGTGACTCACCGACACCAATTTAATGATACGAAAGAAGCGACATCCTAATTCCCCTTTTTACGTTCGTTGGCTTGCAGACTGCTATTACGAAATTCAATCATTGCGATTTTGGTTTGTTCTAGGATCCAGAACTGCATTTATATTCGTTTGGTTTCAGCACCAACGGGCACTTCAGGAAAAGAAAGAGGAACGTTAATTTGCACCTAATGAATGAGCAAATGGACGGCATGGTCGGCGAGATCTTAATAGAGTTCCAAGTCTTATTTAAACAGATTCCGGCATCTCAGCAGCTATTGAACCACCAGAGGTGGTAAGACGCAGGAAGAATGTGCGTTACTCAGAATAACAGTACGGGCTCAGAAAATAAATGAACATCAAAAGGGGCAGCGGCCATCACTAGTCGAACTCTGATATAAATAGTCGCACCAGTGTTACCAACTGGAAGACCTGATTAGCACATGTACGATGATTTAAGATGGTGCACGGACATACGATTCACCCTTCGGATCGCACGAATATTGTTCGCTCTTTTGAAACGCTTACTATTGTTTAGCTTTCATCTTTTTCATCATTTTAATATTCATGATTTAATTATTGACAATTTATTTCCCAAAGACTATTTTGAGCATCCTATATGCCAGTCTGTCCAGCCGAGGGACTACCAAATTTCATTACGCTGCAGAAGTCAGCTCGGGTTATTCTCAGAGACAAATAACCCGGGCAATTCACCGTACTGGCTGCTTCGCACCCTGCTATAACAGTTAACTTTATGGTTTAGGTGAGGATAGTGAGTGATTTGTTAGTTATTACGTAGTGCAAAATTGTGTCAATGGAAGCAGAAGACAGTGATAATGGTCCTAAAAATCTACAGCGGGCGTGTTTAAATGTTAAGGGGAGAGAACAAAAATATAGAACAATCTGGGAAACCATTCCTGAATTTAAAGTTTGGTTGTGGGCTTATGATTGACTCTGAAAGGGCTAGTTGTAGTATCTGTGTGTCTAAATTGAGATGTTAAAAAACATTCTAAAAGTGAAAATCATGTCAAAAAGTGAAGGTGGTGTCTCCTAAAAGCCAGAAAATTTTGAGTACATTTACAAAATTAGCTACGACTGATCCATCTTTAAAGAATCAGGTTCACATCGCTGGAATAACCTGGAGGGCGTAGTTAAGAGATGCTTTCCTGAATCTAAAATAGCCGACACTATACATTTCCGTCGCACTAAATGATCCCATGTAGTAAGAACATGATAGGAAAGAGCTGTAAGAACGAACTTTCAGGAAAACTGAAACATAAAAAAATTCAGTGTTCTTATTGATGAGTGAACAGACGTAGTATCTTTTAAAACATCGTACGATATTTTGATGAGGAAACAAATAAAATTGAAAGTAAATGTTGGAATCTTTGTGAAAATTTTAAGCAAGGTGAAAAATGTCCTGGGCTAATTACTCATAAACGTATGTACATCACGCTTCACATGTATGCCACTGTGGCTTGTAAATGTCTTTCCATACGTTGTGAAGACTTAGTTAGGAAAATTAATAACCTTTTTAAATCTAGTGCCAAGAGACAAGCACAACTGCACGAATTTCAAAATATTTTTGTAACGAAAATTCATACATTGTTGCTTCTGTCACAGACGAGATGGCGGGTCGTTGTTGTTTTAGAACAGTGGTATGCTTTGAATCTCTAGTTTGATTGTAAATACCTAAAGGAGACACTGGTTGCGGCAACAGAAATTCTTCGATACCTTAGTGACAATTTTTTAAAATTATTTTATTTATTGTTGCCCTACATTTTAGCGAAATTCACGGATGTAAATAAGTATTTTCTGAGTGGTAAAGTTGTTATTATTAACTGACGTGAAAAGATGGTAGAAAGGCATAAGGAAATGTTTTGCTACATGGGCCGGCAGTATGTTGTAACCAATGAATTGACTGACTGCAGCGACATATCCAAGTTTCTTCCTGACAGCCAAATGTAATTACGAGCTGAAGTTGTGAAGGCAATTCAGAAATCAGAAGATATGATGAACGGGATGCAGCGGAGAACTTTTACCACAGATGTAGGGATTTCATGCAGACGGGGTACTCAAACTGTATAAGAGATATAACTATGATGATGATTTACTGCCATAGTTTGCAGTTTTGGGTCTAAAAGGGCTCTTTGAAACAAAGGACGAGAAGAAACTCCCTCTGTCACACCAACTTATGTCAAAATTGTCTCTCTAGATGATGATAAGCATCTACAGCAAATCTATGATGACTGGAAGAAATTTTCTATCGTAAAAATAGATGAAATTTTTAAGAACTGTTCAGAAGTGGATGTATTTTGGGTAATATACTCAACATAAAAACTTTATTTGGTGAGAGAGAATTCCAAGCCATAACAGAGTTTGCATTGTCATGTTTATCCCTTCCACGTTCAAATGCTGCCTGCGAAAGAGTTTTTAATATGTTGAGTCTCATAAAAGTAAAAAATAGGAATGAGCTGGTTACTTCCCCAGTGAATGGATGTTTGCTTTCAAGCCAGTGTGTGAGAAGCAGCAGCTCATGGAAAAATTGTATTAATATTGAAAATATGTTCAGTAGCCTGAAGAAAACGCAGTTATATTGGTGGCCATCCACTTCCAGTTCCTGATCCTCCAGAGGTGGAAAATGATGATGATGATGGTGGTGCTTGAAGTCTTCTTCCAAAGTGAGGAAATAACGAAGTAATTTTTTATACAATTTTATGAACCACGTATAATTTTTGTAAATTCTTTCCTTGTATAGAAATTAAAAATCAATAGCACTAAAAAGTGAAGAAGTTAATGTGAAATAATCGGAGACGTCTATTTTTATGTGGTGCTATTAAAAATTCCCGGCCGAGGCCGGCAACGATTTATTCCGAATGCAGCGTTATTCTTGATGATGAAATAAGTGAGAAGAAGTTTAGAAAATGACTGAAACTATGTTTAAAGTTTGTTGGAACTCGCTAAATTATTTCATTATGAAATCCTAGACGATAGGTAATTTGAGTTCCATTTTAAGCAGAAGCTCATTTTTGACGGGTATCATTATTTCTGACGTTGCGTCTCCTGAATTATTTGCTGTACAGTGATATTTTGTTGCAGGAGCATTCCGTGATGTATCAAGATACTACCTACAAAATGAATTGCGACTGGCATTAGTACTAAAGAAGTGATAAATTAATAGGTCACGCCTAATGGTGAAGTTTTACAGCATGCCATTGGAAGCAAAAGCTAGTGTCTATTACGTCATACCCCCTTAACTATGTGCCGTACAGTGATGCAGTTTTGCAGGTCCATTCAATGATAATTGTAAAAATTGTGTGCGAAGTGTGTTGCGAATAGCATTAATAGTAAATAAGTAAAAAATTAAAACGGCAGATGTGAAGTTTGACCATGCGAACAGCGAAAATGTAGTAAGCAATAAACTTTCTTCCTTCTTCATTTTGCGGAGGGGGCGATCAGCGGGAAAGAGTTTCGTAAAGATTTGAATTTATATGTGAAGGTCGTTGAAAGTCGCTAAGTGTTGTCATTTTCGAGTAATGGATGAACAAACGTGGAATATTTGAGCACCATCAGCTTCATGACAATTAGTTTATAATTATAATACCTATCGTGTTAAACTTAACTTACTCTTAATCAATAGATTATGTCAACATGGTAAATTTTTAAAATCTATCCATAACTGCGCGAAATACTGAAAATGCACTTCTTGTTCCCCTGGAAACCTGTAGATAGATCACCTGCTTCTTACCGAATTTTGTGGTTCCAAGTTAAATCGAAGGTTTCGATGAGTGAGTTGGCGGATGTCAAAATATGTGAAATGACCGTGTCTTTTGATTTCACTAATTTAGAAGTTTCAGTAACTTAGAAGCTTAAACTTTTTATACCGACAAGGAACCATAGGTCTTAATACCTGACACAAACGTGGACTTTATACGTCTACCCGTTCCTGAGAAAAAGGGTTTTTAACAGTGGGACAGACAGACAGGCAGACAACAAAACGATTCAATAAGGGTTCCGTTTTTACAGATTGAGGCACGGAGCCCAAAAAGTGAATAATTAAAAAAATTAACTATTTATTTACTTAAGTACTATATTTAGACTTCTAACATTAACGGTAGATTACTGGACCTCGCAAATTTTACGATTGCTGTTGGTACAAATTCCGGGTTCCCTCGAATCTGATATTGTCAGTAAAGGGTGTAAAACATGGGATTTGGTACTTATTTTGTATGTGACATTCTACTGAAGACCATATAATTGTAATTAACTAGTCAATGAACTATAAATGACTTCCGTAATATTTTCCCCCTTTAGTGATCTACGGTTAAATATGTGTTTTAGGTTGGCGTGAAAAGGTTACTAACTGGTCCTGTATTATAAATTTATGTTTAAATAAATGAATAATTACTGCTTTATTTAACTTTGTCTCTTTCTTCCCGCTGGTTTGTGACAATCACCGATATTTCTTTTTCGGTAGATGCTGAGATGACGCCAACAGGAAGTGTATAGGACACGAATATTTTATATGTTAGGCGAATTAATCACTTGCTTTTTAAGATTATACTGCCACTTGTCGGAAGTATTTTCTTTTCGCGAGAAATATTTGTCATTACTCATTAATTTGTTTTGAATTTCCATAGTATAGTTTTAGAATATGAACCCTACATGCAGATAGGCATACTGCATACCGCAATGAGTTTACCTAGAGGTCAGCTTTTATCCAGTCATATGGGTCCTTCCATTCCCACACCACTGAACGATTCACCATTTCAAGCCAGACACGAACTTCATCATTAAGTAAACACCTTATCATAAACCTTATCAAAAATCTGAACTGAAAGACACTATACTGACCATTCAATGAGAAGCAAATTTCTGAATGACAATAACAGTGAATACTGGCGATAACACAGTGTAGGCGACAATAGTGATTTAACAACCCCAAAACGATCGAATCTTTCTGCTGAGAACTGAATGCGCCGTGAATCAGGTGACTGTGTCGACTGTTTTCATTAACTTGCTTCCACAGACAGGTTACGTAAAAGAATGACTAAATAGTCCAACAGATGCGTAAAATTACAATGGCAAATTGCTAGTCAGAGAGGCTAGTTCAGTGCAGTATTTCTATAACTAATCAAAAATACCCTGATTTGTTCTAGTTAATTTGATGATGTAGCTATTACAGAGAATTGCAAAAGGCTAAACTTCAGTCACTGTTCATGCACTTGCAGGCAGTGTGATGCATCTAATATACAGTTTGAGTAGCATCAATGTCAGACCCACATTGGAGGCAGTACAAACCATTCATAGGTTTTTTTAGCCGTTAAGCTGATAGCGCGATTATTTTCGCACTTGTCATCTCTTGCAGTCTACGGAATTGTGTGGATGATATTTTCTCGAAAGTCAGGTGGCTTGTCGCCAGACTCGTGCATTCTACACACCAACGTGAATAGTGATTTTGTTGCCATTTCCCGCAGGTTACAAGTGGCGAAATGTGTAAATGAAATAGAATAATTCCTTTTTTTTCATTTTGAGTCATCAGCCTTCTGACTGGTTTGATGCGGTCCGCCACGAATTCCTCCCTATGCCAACTTCTTCACCTCAGTAGCATCTGCAGTGTACGTCTTCAATTATTTTCTGGATGTATTCCAGCCTCTGTCTTACTCTACAGTTCTTTTTCCCTCTGCAGTTCTCTCTAGTACCATGGAAGGCATTCAATGATGTCTTAACAGATGTGCTATCATCCTGTCCCTTCTCGTTGTCAGTGTTTTCCATATATACCTCTCCTCTCCGATTCTGTGCAGAATCTCCTCATCCCTTACCTTTTCAGACCATCTAATTCGTCTGTAGCACCATATCTCAAATGCTTCGACTCTCTTCTGTTCCAGTCGTCCCTCAGTCCATGTTTCACAACTATAAAATGCTGTGCTCCAAACGTACTTTCTTACAAATTTCTTTCTCAAATTAAAACCTATGTTTGATACTAGTAGACTTCTCTTGGCTTGGAATGCCCTTTTAGCCAGTGCGTAGTCTGCCTTTAATGTCCTCATTGCTCCGCCCGTTAGTTGTTATTTTGCTGCCTAGTTAGTAGAATTCCTTAACTTCATCTACTTCGTGAACGTAAATCTTGTTGTTAAGTTTCTCGTTGTTCTCAATTCTGCTACTTTTCATTACTTTCGCCGTTCTTCGACTTACTCTCAGTACATATTATGTACGCATAAGACTGCTAATTCCATTCATCAGATCATGTAATTCTTCTTCACTTTCACTCAGGATAGCAATGTTATCAGTTAATAGTATCGTTGATATCCCTTCACCCTTAATTGTAATTCTACCCCTTCGATGTACAGATTGAACAGTAGGGGCGAAAGGCTACTTGGCTCTTGTACATACTATATATTTCTCTATCTTACTCCTATTTTTCTCAGAATTTCGAACATCTTGCACCATTTTATATTATCGAAAGCTTTTTCCAGGTCGACAAATCCTATAATGGTGTCTAGATTTCTCCTTAGTCTTGCTTCTACTATTAGCTACCGCAACGTCAAAATTGCCTCCCTGGTGCCTTTATATTTCCTAAACCAGAACTGATCGTCATCTAACACATCCTCAGTTCCCTGTGAAAGACGACAAAAAAAAACTTATACACTACTGCTCATTAATTTCACTACATCCTGGTATTTCAGATTTAAAACACAAATCAAACGTTATTTCTTACAAAATATAATTACATTAACTTCCACATATATAATATATTCACAATCATTATATTTTACTTTCATCAAAGTGTCCTCCTTTAGATTTAATGACTGCCTCATAAACTTGAGGCATTTGGTCAATCAGTTTTTTTAGGTATCCTGAATCTATATGATTCCACACATCCATTCCAGACATGTTTCGTGCTGGATATATTAACTTCCACTTCATCCCAGACCATTTCAATGGTATTACAATTGGGACTTCGGGACGGCCATACCACATCATTCAGTACTTTCTGTTTTACTTTTGATGCGATGTAATTCGTACAGTATGCTTACCGATGTTTTATATCATTGTTCTGTTGTTAGGTGAACCCTTTCCCTATACAGCGTGCGGTGGTACTGCTTCTGATCCATACATCGTTCTATTTTCACAATGTCGCCAACTCTGTCTCCGGCAAAACATCCCCAAACCATGGCAGAACCAACACCGTGATTAACTGTAGGTGGAATACACTGCTGGGCTATCCTTTCCCTACAAATCGGTGAACAAATATTATCCTTCTCGTTCCAAAAATCTGGAACTTCGATTCATCTGTGAATAACACTTACGTCCCTCTTCCGATGTCCAATTCCGATGTTTTCTAGCCCATTCAAGTCTCTTCAGTTTATTTATGGACCTTAGGACGGGTTTTCTTGCTGTGACACATCCTTTCAAGCCGTCTTCAGTCAGTCTCCTTATTATTTTTGTAACAGATATTGCTGTCGTGTTCATTTCTTCCAGTTGTGCACGAATTTGGGGCCCTGTTTTGAATCTATTTCTCTTACTGGTAATTCTGATGTATTTATCGTCACTTTTAGTTGTTTTACGAGGTCGTCCTGGTCGTGGTACGTCCTTATTGCTACCTGTTTTCTTCTGGTGGTTAAGGGTGTATTGCACCTCCCCCCCCCCCCCCCTGTATACACACTACACTGTTTCGCAATTTGGCGAATAGATAAACCTCTTTGGCTATGTTCTACTATTGCAGCACGTTCTTCTATGGATATCTCCACTCGTGGAGCCATACTAGCGATGTGCACACTTCAATGCCACGAAGGAATTGACGTGCATCGATGCAATGCTTGGCGTTCGCTGCGGACATCACATCACTACAGGGAACAACATAGGTGCAGCAAATGCGGCGTCCGTCGGCAAATAGGTAAACAGACTTATCAGATAGGTACATAACGTTTATGTGCACAACATTGTTTGTTGGATACTATGGTATCTCAATGACCACAAACAAAAATCATGACATGTGTACAACTGTTGTACTAGTCCTTTGCTTCCTCAACCGTACTCACGGTATTAGACCTTATCTACAGAGAACTAGGCGTCATTTATTGGGTATATTGAAATTAATGAGCGGTAGTATGTATATCCCCCCATGAACCATGGACCTTGCCGTTGGTGGGGAGGCTTGCGTGCCTCAGCGATACAGATGGCCGTACCGTAGGTGCAACCACAACGGAGGGGTATCTGTTGAGAGGCCAGACAAACATGTGGTTCATGAAGAGGGGCAGCAGCCTTTTCAGTAGTTGCAGGGGCAACAGTGTGGATGATTGACTGATCTGGCCTTGTAACATTAACCAAAACGGCCTTGCTGTGCAGGTACTGCGAACGGCTGAAAGCAAGGGGAAACTACAGCTGTAATTTTTCCCGAGGACATGCAGCTTTACTGTACGATTAAATGATGATGGCGTCCTCTTGGGTAAAATATTCCGGAGGTAAAATAGTCCCCTATTCGGATCTCCGGGCGGGGACTACTCAAGAGGACGTCGTTATCAGGAGAAAGAAAACTGGCGTTCTACGGATCGGAGCGTGGAATATCAGATCCCTTAATCGGGCAGGTAGGTTAGAAAATTTAAAAAGGGAAGTGGATAGGTTAAAGTTAGATATAGTGGGAATTAGTGAAGTTCGGTGGCAGGAGGAACAAGACTTTTGGTCAGGTGATTATAGGGTTATAAATACAAAATCAAATAGGGGTAATGCAGGAGTAGGGTTAATAATGAATAAAAAAATAAGAGTGCGGGTTAGCTACTACAGACAGCATAGTGAACGCATTATTGTGGCCAAGATAGACATGGAGCCCATTCCTACTACAGTAGTACAAGTTTATATGCCAACTAGCTCTGCAGATGATGAAGAAATAGATAAAATGTATAACAAGATAAAAGAAATTATTCAGGTAGTGAAGGGAGACGAAAATTTAATAGTCATGGGTGACTGGAATTCGTCAGTAGGAAAAGGGAGAGAAGGAAACATAGTAGGTGAATATGGATTGGGGGGAAGAAATGAAAGAGGATGCCGCCTTGTAGAATTTTGCACAGAGCATAACTTAGTCATAGCTAACACTTGGTTCAAGAATCATTAAAGAAGGTTGTATACCTGGAAGAATCCTGGAGATACTAGAAGGTATCAGATAGATTATATAATGCTAAGACAGAGATTTAGGAACCAGGTTTTAAATTTTAAGACATTTCCAGGGGCAGATGTGGATTCTGACCACAATCTATTGGTTATGAACTGCAGATTGAAACTGAAGAAACTGCAAAAAGGTGGGAATTTAAGGAGATGGGACCTGGATAAGCTGAAAGAACCAGAGGTTTATAAAATAAATAAAATAAATAAAAAAATGTTATTTTTATTTAAATATTAATTATTCTATCTGTATGATGGTGATTGTGATTGCAATTGTATTTGCTTATCTGGAACGTGGACGTTTAATTATTCGGTATCAGACGCTTGACAATGGCTTTTTCGTAAAGGCAATGTTACTCGTAGTTGACCGTGAAATAAAACTGAATAATCGGACTTCGTAATTAAATCGTTTCCAAAGACTGCTGCGGTAGGTGCGGACTCATAATCTAAATCTCAATATTACAATAATTTGCCAGCCATGCCAATACGTCGTACAGAGGTGATTGTCTACTAAACATAAAAAAGTTACACAGTTAGTTAAATCAGATATATTCAGTGAATAAGCCTACAGTTCATAATCCTACTTACTTTTATAAATATAAATTCTTTACAGAATCGAGTGCCTAGTGTGGTTGCAACTCGCAGTATTCTTCTATAACATGAAATATGGCGGTGTGCCAGACAATAAAATAAAATACGTGCTTCTCGCACCACTTCAACCAGAGCTCTCCTTTTTCTAATCAAACATAAGAGTAACGTAATTGTGCTTTTGTTTTATCAGCGACACAGCGCTGCAGTTGTGTGCCATAGGCTTTATTTATTTGTCACTGATTATTTATTTAATTAATATTTCGCGTTTGCGAGGAAACTCACGCTCGGCATGCAAATGTGCCTTTATATTGCCCCCTGAATTGCGAGGCGAAAGGACACACCTGCAGGCGAGCAATTCACCTAAAGGCACAAGAAAATCTAAGTTATCTACAACTATTTACATGACTTACGTTACACATTATATACAAAATTTGAATGACGCGGGTGCGCCGTAAAAGTTCTAATGTTGGCAGATAGAGTGCGCGCATGCGCAGAAGCGTCTGTGTAACTGCGGCACTGCTGTTATATCGTACAGTTAGATCACGCGGCACAGTATTGCAGATCATATTGTTCGTGTGCGCGCGTTTTTCAGTCGTTGCACAAAGAAAATATTCAACCAAGATTACATATGAAGACTACATTCTATGACAGGTAACTTAGTTTTAAATTTACAATATTTGTTATAACACAATACAACTTAGATTGTTGAATGTTCTTAGTTACATAGTATTGTTTTGAAATACTTCAAAGAAAAATGTCCGTATTTTTCAGGTGCGTTGACCTATACACATCGTGTCGTTATTACAGTTCATATTCATCCGCTGCACAATAATTTTTTACAGGTTAGTATCGTCGTGGTAAAGTTTTTTGATCACAGTAACATCGTTGTATAACAACGTGATTAATAGATAAGCGTGTCCATTTCTCATTTCCATTATAGTCGTAGTGATGCAGTTCGTTGTGACTAAAAGCATTGCTTATTACAGATCAGACGTGACCCGTCGAGTTATTGGTCCACATGCAGTTCGTTTTTTACGTTCCGTGGAAGCTTGGTTGCAGAACCTCGGACGGCACATAGCTGGCGTCGATCCTTGGACAGTCCAGGTAAGAGTGTCCGTCACATTTCGAGAACATTTCATTCCCTGAAGTTACAACCAAAATTCTTCCACCCGTCGTGTTGTTTTCTGGACAGGCACTTTGTGTCCATTTAATCCAGTTAACATCTTGAAGTTGGGTACTGTAGTAATATCACTAGACGATACACCAATTACGCACTTCACATTTTCAGTTTTTTGCTAAATATAGCTCACCTAAATGTTCGTAGTTACTTATCAAAGAAATCGTTCATCGCGTTTACAAAGGTACGATGCATGATGAATGTTATTAACAGTTTCTTTCACATAGGTTTCCGCGTAGTTGCAGAGTTAGTAATGTTCGTTAATGTCCGTGAACAGTGGTTCACTATGCAATGTCTTTTTGGCACTCGTTTTGTTCAAATTCTTACATAGTAACAGTTACACTATACATCAGTTAAAAAAATAAGTAATTATGCATACACACGTCACATATTTTCTTAGCATAACCATAATATAGTTGCACATAAACATGTTTACATCATCATTACATCGCTATAGGTTATTACATTGTGTCACATTTGATTTCATGAATTGCAGATATTTACATCCTCTTTAGCGGTTTTGCTGGGATATTATCGATGTTTTTTGTGATGTCATCTGAAATTAAGATAGGTTAGACACAACATTCATTACATCAGTAGGCAAGACCAGGCGTTTTCACTGCTCAATAAATATTCAAAATAGTAAGAGAGAGAAAATGTTCGATTCCTCGCGTTTTGTGCGTGTGTGTAGAGTGTCTGTGTGGCCTTGACTACTGATAGATGCTTTTCGTGTTGAGAGATGTGCGTCTAATCTATTTCTCAAAGTAAAAGATCGCTTCACAGATGACGTCTGTCAGTTCGTCAGGTGTCACACCAAGTCAGTGGTACCTTCAGTAACAAATGTTCCGTGAAAAATTAATATGTCATCCACTGCTACGTAATCATAAATTTTACTTTAATATTCCGTCTTTCAGGTGGAGGCGCGCGCTGAAAGAAGAGTTCTTCTGTCTTCAACTGCGTCACTGGAACCGCTGAAATGAAAATTTCTATACTACTTATTATCTGTGTTGTAACAACAGAGTTTTTCGAGTTGCTTAGCAATATTTTGATGGGTATCACTTTGACATTATTCAGCATGAAATGCTCTAAGATCTCGGTGTGCGTATAGCCCAATAATTTTGTTAGTTCTAGGATGTTGTAACAGATACGCACCAGGATGCGGTATGTTAACAATTATATAAGGTCCTTCATATAGCAGACGCCACTTAGCGTTGCGTCGTTTGAGTGCTACAGATTTATGATGAGTACGAAGTAGTACAAGCATTCCTACCTCGAATTTTTGTTTTCTTTTTATCATGTTTCTGTGATGTTTGTTTCGTATTTGTGCGTGATGTGTCAATGTAGTCAATACTTCTTTTATTTTCTGTTCAGGTGTGATTTCCTTGTCTGACAACTTAGGTAATGGTTCTATCCACTGATCGTTCTGTTTGCAATTGAACATGATCTCGTTAGGTGTGTAATTCGTATCGTAAATATTTAAGTTATTGTGTACGTCTTCGAAAAGACTTAGGTAGGACACCCAATTAGTATGTTTTGATGAAATATAGGTCCTCATGAATCGATTTAATTCTCGGAAAAGTCTCTCAGTCGCGTTACATTGTGGACTAAACCTCGAAATAAATATACTTTTAATGTTATTGTCCTTCAAGAAATTTCTCCATTCGTACCCAGAGTAGTATGCTGCATTATCTGATAGAATTGCTTTAGGTTTTCCCACGTGCGTCAGGTAATCACTTGAGAATCTTCGTATTATAGCATTTGCAGTGGCGGATTTTAAAGCATAAAGTTTTACATGTTTAGAAAATATATCGTAAAAAGCTAAGATATATTTGACGCCTCCAGAGCTTGCTGGATGCGGTCCACTGATGTCAGTACACAGAATTTCAAGGGGTTTACTAGGTAAAATAGAATGTAAATCTGTTTTTGTGGATAAATTCTGAGGTTTTGATTTTTGACATATGACACATGCTTTTAGTTCCCTGTAAATTTTTCTTCTCATATTGCTAAAATAACAGTATGTACTGAGCTTTGCCAAACACTTTTTCGTCCCATAATGACCCCAAACTAAGTGTGTGTGCCAAATTAGATTACGTTCAGACTCTTTGGGAATGCATACACACCAGTTAGTAGCATTTGGATGTCGGCGGTAAAATAACACATCATTGTGTAACTTGTAATACTTAGTCAAAGGATGATTGTGTTTTTCTACCAGTAATGTTATTATCTTATACCAGTGAGGATCAGATTTTTGTAATTCAGCCATGTTTCTGCACATATCAATATAATATTGGTGATACTGCTTGTCTTGCATTAAGAGAATCCAGTAGTCATTTATATTTTCTAAGTCACTGTTGGTATCATTCATACCTTGTGGAAGTCTAGACAAAGTGTCTGCAATGGTGTTGTCCTTACCTCTTATGTACTTAATTTCAAAAGAGTAGTTCTGAAGTGTAACTGCCCATCGTGATAGTCTAGGATGTACAAGTTTACAAGTTAACAAAAATGTCAGGGCCTGGTTATCGGTGTAAATTACCGTATGTTTTCCAAATAAATAATAATTTAATTTCTTGAATGCCCATACTATGGAAAGTGTTTCTAACTCAGTAGTGGAGTATGTACGCTCACATTCAGTTAGAGTGCGACTCGCAAACCCAATAATTCTTATCTGTTCCTCCTCTTTATTCTTTACAACTTGAAATAAGCAACAGCCCAAGCCAGTACGTGAAGCGTCACAAGTCATACAAAAATCTAAATTGAAATCTGGATGGCTCAATATGTTAGCATTCACTAAAGCATGTTTAATTGTATTAAAGTCATTCTGGCACTGTTCCGACCAGATCCAAACTTGATTCTTTCTGAGTAGATTTAGCAGATGTTTACTGTTCAAAAGTGGTTGTGGCAAAAAACGTCTGAAAAATGAACATAGCCCAAGGAATGATTTTAACTGCTTTTTAGTTCGAGGGCTAGGAAAGTTTCTGATAGAATCTAATTTACTGGGATCCGGACGTATGCCCTGTGAATTAATGATATGTCCTAAATATTTTATCTCACTGCAACCAAATTTTGATTTTCTTAGGTTGGCTGTGACTCCAGCTTGTTCAAATTTTTCTAAAATTCTTTGAAGAGTGTCAACGTGTTCATTCCAAGATTGTGTAGCTATCAGTATATCATCTACATAGTGTGTGACTGTCTCAACTAAATCGTCGCCAAGCACGGTATCCAGGGCTGTAATGAATACCCCAGAGCTGACATTCAGTCCGAAGGGTAGAACACAAAACTGATAGGTTCGCCCCCCGAACATAAATGCAGTATATTTCCGAGAATCAGGAGTGATACCCACCTGCCAAAACGAATTAGCGAGATCTATTGTGGAAAAATATTTTGCATCTAGAAATTTCTGTAATTGCTCTTCTAAATTTTCAGGTTTTGTGTGAACCGGTAAAATTATTTCATTAATAGCTCGTGCGTCTAACACTAACCTAATGCTTCCATTTGATTTTTTGACAACAAGTAGAGGACTACAATAAGGTGAGGTGGATGGTTCAATGACCTTCCAGTCTAACATTTGTTTTAATTCTTGCCACACAGCAGGTCGTTGAGATAACGGTACGTTATATGTCTTATGGTAGAAGATCTTGTGAGGCTTAACTTCAATCTTGTATACATACGTGTTGATAACACCTAATCTTTTGGTAAAAACTTGTAAATATTTGGATAACACTTCCTGTAGTTTTATACGTTCATGTACACTGAGAGCTGTAGCTTCACTTATCTTATGATCAAGCAATGTTTTCAAGTCCATTAGCTCTGTGTCAGATGAGTGTGTTTGCATGTCTTGAATGTCATTGTCAAGTACTAACTGAACCTTGTACCCTGTACAGTGTTTGTCATGCTTTAGAGTTCTCCTGTCCAAATCAATAATAATTACACTGCCTTTATCATTTAAAATAAATTTACCTTTGGAGAAGTCTATAATGCAGTCCTTCTCGCTCATAATATCTATTCCTAATATGCAATTTGTCACAAGGTTTTGTACAACCAGGAATGGCCATTGTACGGTTCCATTACCTATTTTAACGTTTACAAAAACTTTCTTCGTAACCCTACATGACTTATTACCTAGTGCAGTAGTTATTTTACAGTTTTGGGCAGGAAACTCAGGCACAGGTTCCAATTCACACATCTTTTTATAGAAATTAAAAGACAAAACGCTCACAACTGCACCTGCATCTAGGATAATAGTAGTTGGAATCCCACCTACTACACCAGTAGTAGATGCTAAAACAATTTCATTTGTGTTTAAACGACATTGTGTACTGTCTTGTAAAAGTTCATCTGATATATTGTTATTGTGGTTGTATCTTATAAATAAAACAGGTAGTTTTTGTTTAGAATTACTCGGCATATCATTATTCTGTTGTTCAAGTGTGGTGTCAAATAACTGATTAACATTGAAGTCGCCCCCCAAAAATTCTTCAGCCACGACCTGGGGCAAAGTAGTGACTGTTTCTAGTTTGTTGGATTATCATTTGTACTAGGTACTGACACAGATTGAGGTTGTGCATCAGGTGTCATTTCTATTATATTCACATTCGGATATTGCCTATTATGATCTCCAAACTTTTGCGGTTGTTGTTGCTGTTGCGCATTATAACTTACCTGTCGGTCGTAAGGTATGCTCCAATTTTGTCCTGGTGGCTGCTGTGGTAAAGCAGAGTTTGAATGAAAGTACTGATCGTTACGAGTCCAACCTTGATGCTGTCTTGGCTCGTAGTTATTATTATTTCTATTTCTGTTTGTGTTTTTGTTATTACCTTTGTATCCGTTGTTACCGTTGTAGTTATTACCGCGGTGCCTTTTGTATGGATTGCCGCATGAAATGTTATTACTGTTGTAACTATTGTTTGTATTGGAATACGCGTGTTGATTTTGATTTCCGTACTGAGACGGCATGTGAGTTTGCTGTTTTTGTTGTACCGCGTATCCAACTGTGGGCGCGCCAGAATTGTGTTGGCAAGCCTGCATGTTTTGCATACCACTAGTGTAAACATTGTGGCTGCTGTTTTGCCGCGCGAAGCGCTGATCTTCAAGTAACATGTCAACCGAATCTAAAGCTGTTAAAAAATAATCTGAATCGTCATCCGGGATATGTAGAAGTTTTTCCTTAATGTTGAAAGGCAATTTGGCCTTCAACGCTCGGAGTATATCACGCGTTGCGACTGGTTCGTCTAAAAAATGTCCCATGTTCAAGTATTTTTCAAAATATCTGCGTAAGTTACCATTTTTACTGTTAAAAGTTTCAGGTTCTAAAATTTGTCTTCTGAGTCGCTCCTGGACGGACTGCGACCAGAATCTGTTCAGAAAAGCAGGCTCAAACTCACTGTACGTGGTACATACGTCAGCTTGACTGTATGCCCAGACAGCTGCATCGCCTTGGATGATATATGAAATCTTTTTCCGGTCACTCCAAGTGCGTGGAAATGCGTTACTAAAAGATTTAAGAAAAATCACCGGATGAATGGTTCGTTTTTCTGGGATAAAAATCTGAAATTGCCTGTGTTTCATTAAGCTTTCATCTTCCTTCGCATTGTGATATGGATTTATTCCACTGTAATTACTGGTATGTTCAGCTGGCGAGTAATTACGATAATGTTGCTGTGGTTTACCATGATAATAGCTTGTGTTTGTGTTTCCACATCGTGGTATGTGTTGTAGTCGTGGTGTGTTTTGTTCTTGTGTATTTGTCGTGTGCGGAATGTGTGTATCATACTCGAATGTATATTGGTTTCTGAACTGTACATTTTGACTGATATTTTCGTTACATTCAGACTGTAGTTGATCGGTGAATTGTCTCATGGGTGCAGTGACGGATTGTACTGCGTCACTGATCAGCTGTTTGTTATTAGTAATGTATTGCGCTACGGAGTCGTGCACAATTGTTGGTAAATTTTCACGTAAGCATCTATCAAAATGTTTGTCTTTGTTCTCAACCCAATCATGAAATTCTTTATTAATATTTTGAAAATGAGGTGTGGCATCTGATTGTAAGATGTCAGTCAGGTGTTGTTCAACATTGTCAAATTTATTCTGTACGTCAGTAATTCGTTTTTCAAGACTGTCATGTACTGAAGGATATGTTTGAATTTGTTCAGTAAGAACTTCACACGTGACATTAAGGTTTTTTACTTGTGTCTGTAAAAGTGCTACGTCAGTTGTAGTCTTTTCTTGTCTCGTATTGAGCTGGGAAAATTTAGTACTGAGTTCGGTCATCTGTTTGGTCAGTGTGGCGTCTATAAGTTCCACACGCTTACATAAAGTGTAATTACCTATCTTGATTGCTATGAGATCAGATTTGATTTCGTCATTTTGTGTTTTTAACTGTTCATTTTGTGTCTCTAATTGTGCCTTTAAGGTTGCCATGTTTTCGGCGTTTTGTTTCATTAGCATTTGTAACATGTCGGCAATGTTTACCGTTTGCAAGGTCTCTGCCCCCGCCGCGTCATTAGACGTGACGTCATGCATTAACATGGGCTCTGATTGAGATTTTGAAATTTTTGTAGTGGACGGCCTATTGTCAAAATTTTCGTCAACACTTGCGTCAATGTTTGATGAATCGTCACTACCGGTTGCTGTTGTAAAGTCATTTTCTAACACTTGTCTCACGTCCGAGTCGGATTGCGTCTGAATAGTACGTCCTTGCTGTTCCATTTTTGCGTATTGTTTTCTAGTTATTACCATGCCACACGTGATATATGTTTCAAGAAAATTTTTGACACTGATTTTAAAATAAAATGTAGTTGAGCATGAATCGCTCGTAGCAACAATGGCTGTCTGTTAATTTAAAAATATAAACTGAATTTGAGATTATTGGTAATGGCTGCTGGCCATGTTACATGATATCGTACAGAAGTCGGCCATATTGTACACTCGTGTATTGGTATTGTTGCATACGTTATTGTTTAGGGAAAAGTACTGAGAATGAAATTTATCACTGAAACTGTTATGCGGAAAAGAAACACTACAGAATTTACTGAAAAGCTAATACACTGAATTATACGTCTGGTCAAGCCTACCAATGCAAAGATGCTGCGTCTTACCTTATTTTGCTGGAAGTTTCATTGCGTCTTCCCGCAAAATTTCAGAATTGGAAAATATCTTCAGATTTTGGTATCTCTCATACATTGACGTCCAGGTCCAGAAAGTTGATTTTTTACATGAAACAAAGAGAACAATGTAACAAATGACAAAATAACAAGTCCGACACGCAGTCGCCAATATAAAATAAATAAAATTAATAAAAAAATGTTATTTTTATTTAAACATTAATTATTCTATCTGTATGATGGTGATTGTGATTGCAATTGTATTTGCTTATCTGGAACGTGGACGTTTAATTATTCGGTATCAGACGCTTCACAATGGCTTTTTCGTAAAGGCAATGTTACTCGTAGTTGACCGTGAAATAAAACTGAATAATCGGACTTCGTAATTAAATCGTTTCCAAAGACTGCTGCGGTAGGTGCGGACTCATAATCTAAATCTCAATATTCCAATAATTTGCCAGCCATGCCAATACGTCGTACAGAGGTGATTGTCTACTAAACATAAAAAAGTTACACAGTTAGTTAAATCAGATATATTCAATGAATAAGCCTACAGTTCATAATCCTACTTACTTTTATAAATATAAATTCTTTACAGAATCGAGTGCCTAGTGTGGTTGCAACTCGCAGTATTCGTCTATAACATGAAATATGGCGGTGTGCCAGACAATAAAATAAAATACGTGCTTCTCGCACCACTTCAACCAGAGCTCTCCTTTTTCTAATCAAACATAAGAGTAACGTAATTGTGCTTTTGTTTTATCAGCGACACAGCGCTGCAGTTGTGTGCCATAGGCTTTATTTATTTGTCACTGATTATTTATTTAATTAATATTTCGCGTTTCCGAGGAAACTCACGCTCGGCGTGCAAATGTGCCTTTATAGGTTGTACAGAGTTTCAGGGAGAGCATAAGGGAACAATTGACAGGAATGGGGGAAGGAAATACAGTAGAAGAAGAGTGGGTAGCTCTGAGGGATGAAGTAGTGAAGGCAGCAGACGATCAAGTTGGTAAAAAGACGAGGGCTAATAGAAATCCTTGGGTAACAGAAGAAATATTCAATTTAATTGATGAAAGGAGAACATATAAAAATGCAGTAAATGAAATAGGCAAAAAGGAATACAGACGTCTCAAAAATGAGATCGACAGGAAGCGCAAAATGGCTAAGCAGGGATGGGTAGAGGACAAATGTAAGGATGTAGAGGCTTGTCTCACTAGGGGTAAGATAGAACTGCCTACAGGAAAATTAAAGAGACCTTTGGAGAGAAGAGAACCACTTGTATGAATATCAAGAGCTCAGATGGCAACCCAGTTATAAGCAAAGAAGGGAAGGCAGAAAGGTGGAAGGAGTATATAGAGGGTTTATACAAGGGCGATGTACTTGAGGACAATATTATGGAAGTGGAAGAGGATGTAGATGAAGACGAAATGGGAGATAAGATACTGCGTGAAGAGTTTGACAGAGCACTGAAAGACCTGAGTCGAAACAAGCCCCGGGAGTAGACAACATTCCATTAGAACTACTGATGGCCTTGGGAGAGCCAGTCATGACAAAACACTACCATCTGGTGAGCAAGATGTATGAGACAGGCGAAATACCCTCAGACTTCAAGAAGAATATAATAATACCAATCCCAAAGAAAGCAGGTGTTGACAGATGTGAAAATTACCGAACTATCAGTTTAATAAGTCACAGCTGCAAAATACTAACGCGAATTCTTCACAGACGAATGGAAAAACTGGTAGAAGCGGACTTCGGGGAAGATCAGTTTGGATTCCGTAGAAATGTTGGAACACGTGAGGCAATACTAACCTTAAGACTTATCTTAGAAGAAAGATTAAGAAAAGGCAAACCTACGTTTCTAGCATTTCTAGACTTAGAGAAAGCTTTTGACAATGTTAACTGGAATACTCTCTTTCAAATTCTGAAGGTGGCAGGGGTAAAATACAGGGAGCGAAAGGCTATTTACAATTTGTACAGAAACCAGATGGCAGTTATAAGAGTCGAGGGGCATGAAAGGGAAGCAGTGGTTGGGAAAGGAGTGAGACAGGGTTGTAGCCTCCCCCCGATGTTATTCAATCTGTATATTGAGCAAGCAGTAAAGGAAACAAAAGAAAAATTCGGAGTAGGTATTAAAATTCATGGAGAAGAAGTAAAAACTTTCAGGTTCGCCGATGACATTGTAATTCTGTCAGAGACAGCAAAGGACTTGGAAGAGCAGGTGAACGGAATGGATAGTGTCTTGAAAGGAGGATATAAGATGAACATCAACAAAAGCAAAACGAGGATAATGGAATGTAGCTAAATTAAATCGGGTGATGCTGAGGGAATTAGATTAGGAAATGAGACACTTAAAGTAGTAAAGGAGTTTTGCTATTTAGGGAGTAAAATAACTGATGATGGTCGAAGTAGAGAGGATATAAAATGTGGACTGGCAATGGCAAGGAAATCGTTTCTGAAGAAGAGAAATTTGTTAACATCGAGTATAGATTTAAGTGTCAGGAAGTCGTTTCTGAAAGTCTTTGTATGGAGTGTAGCCACGTATGGAAGTGAAACGTGGATAATAAATAGAGAATAAAAGCTTTCGAAATGTGGTGCTACAGAAGAATGCTGAAGATAAGGTGGGTAGATCACGTAACTAATGAGGAGGTATTGAGTAGGATTGGGGAGAAGAGAAGTTTGTGGCACAACTTGACTAGAAGAAGGGATCGGTTGGTAGGACATGTTTTGAGGCATCAAGGGATCACAAATTTAGCATTGGAGGGCAGCGTGGAGGGTAAAAATCGTAGAGATGAATACACTAAGCAGATCCAGAAGGATGTAGGCTGCAGTACGTACTGGGAGATGAAGAAGCTTGCACAGGATAGAGTAGCATGCAGAGCTGCATCAAACCAGTCTCTGGACTGAAGACTACAACAACAACAACAGTATATATATTAAGCAGATAAGTTGACACACCACTCAAAACATCTCTGCCATCGGTGTGTACAATTCATGTGGTCTGACGTATACCAGCGATTATTTCTTCAAATGCATCTTATCGGTTTCTATGACTTTGGGAATTGACTCCCAGTAGGCGTCTCACATAGGCAACTGATGTGTCGGAATTTGGAGTACGAGCCATTCTGTTGCATAAATATTTGGATCCCAGATAGAATCTAATAGTGATCATAACAAAAGTACAAATACCCAGTTCAGCTGTTTTCAAGCAGGAAAACAAGGCATCAGCAATCGTTAATGGACCATGGAATTTATGCCATTGCCTAATGAACCTCCAGCCCGTAACGTCAAAAAGCTGTCACCTACAGATTACGTGGCATGCAGACAAGCTGCACAGCAGCTTTGCATAATTCACACTTGTGTCTTCTGCACGTGTGAATCCTGAACAGCATTCCTAAATTTCGAAAGTTACTTGTATTGTAACCATTTCTTTATCTGCGTCTTTATTAACTAGTATCACTTAATTGCCAATACTCTGCTCGCTTCGATAGAGTTCAGTGTAAAATCTTTGCATCAATAAGAGTAAATATTCGATGTACAATACATAAAAATTTTCAGGTTAAGTTTAGTTTCAACACGGTGTGATGATTGTGATATGGCCCCAGAATTTACCTACATCCCATCAATTATCTTTATAATCAATCGACCAACTGATTCCCTCACTTTCTTCTGTAAATAGGAATGAGTACGATGCTTTCGGAATTACAAGGAATGGAATATCTTCCTTAGACTTCACCTGTTTGAGGAGCTGGTGGGCACGTTAAGATGTTTGGTCATATGGCGAAGGTATGACATTATACTACCGAACAGCCCAAGTTGTTAGGTTCAGTCAGGTTTTCAAGCGCAGGTCAGTCTTGTGAACATTTCATACTCCGTATACATTACAGTCATTCATTGGAAAGTGCTTTTCCGAGGTGTTTATTCGTATGTTTCAAGTCCTAGCAAGACGCAGTGAACATTATCTGTAGAACGTTACAGACAACTGAAAGACTATGTTGTACATGTAATTAAAACTGCAGACCTCAATTTTAGTTATCGAAATAAGAATTAAAGGTAGGCAACAGTCTGAAACTTGACTTGGGCACCACAGTCACTTAGTTGCCATAGAGTAATTGGCAGTGGTGAGCCGTTGATATTTTATTACTTTTGAACTGAGGTACCCACCCATTTATAGAGTGAGCTGTAGTTTCACGTGGGCTTCGAACCATGGTGCAACCTGAACTGGTAGTCGGTGCGGAACACATGGTTCCTTTGCAGTGAACACATGGTATGTAGTGGGGCTATCACTCTGTTGTAAAAATAATTCAAAAGCCAAGATCGCTTAAATACTGTTTACTGGATCCAGTAAAAAGTATTTAACTGATCTTGGCTTTTGAATTATATCTGCATTGTTCCTCTCCAGTGAGGAACACTACTTTCTTGAAATGTATTTTAATTACACAGTAGTTACCCGACTTCACTAAAAGTAAATGAGACGAGAGCTACAAGACTTACGAAGTGTCAGACAGAATGTTTTCTCTCTTTTGAATTTTCCTCCTGAGTAAGGTACTAAATAAAACTTAAGCGTTTCTGTATGCTCACTCTTTCATAGCTCACTAACAGAGTAATAAAAAAGGTAGGTAGCAGAAATATTAGCAACGCACGATGAGCTCTCCCTCGTTGTGGAAATGTGTCTTTTTTTTTTATTTATTTAAAAGCACTCTTTGTTGTTATACGGTCCGTCTGTAGCAACGGAACTGGAGGCCGTGCGACTCCGGCGACCAAATCTGTCTCGGCCAGTAATTCAAACATTTATGCGAGAAGCAGCAGCAGCACTTTGAATACTAAGTCAAGAGCAGCTGCAGGCCGGGATATTTATTTCGCGAAATATTTATCAAACTTTCGAGAGGGAAACTTCTCGCTGCACAGTTCTTTGTTTCAACTACCGCTTGTACTTTAATAAACAGTTCGGAACTTCTGTCCGGCTGTTACGCAATTTAATAAGTCTGGAGAAGTTTTAATGCTCGCCGAGCGATATTCTGCGTGTCTCTGAACGAACGGTAACGGAAGTACAGTTCTCGAGTCTGTGTGCAAAGTTCTGTCCGTATTTATTCACGCATGTCGTCGACAGCTGTGTATGTGTAACGAAAATCACGTGAACCTTGGGGAAGGCGGTCATTTATTCGTATGCTCATTTTCAACAATTTTCCTAACAGAAAATACGATTTAGGGAACAAATGCGTTCAGGCGTTAGAAACTGACAAATGTTCTGACAGTTACGAGGAATAACTAAGCAGAATGAAGGGCTCGGCGGGAGACTGTGCTGACCCTCAGTTAAGCCTGCTTTAGTTAGCTGTTGTGCTTTCGATTGCACAGCATGCTGGCACCCAGTACCTCCATGTGTCAGGCTAGAATGTGCTGTATATTATACAAACTGCTTTGTATTATTGTATTTATGTTACTGTCTCTGAACTTAGTGAAACATAATAGACAGTAACGCAACATACCTCGTGGAAGTTATCAAATTCTTCCTTAAAATAGCGTCTGTAGCCGGTAGGAAAAAGCTCCGCACAGTCGGTCCATGTATCGTCGTGTTTCATTCCTATTGCGCTTTAAGTAAACTGCGCGCGACGCGTGATGTACAATCATTATTGAGAAAAAGGTTTATCCACTTCCACGAAAACCCAGTGGACGGAATAACATAAAGAATACGTGAGTGGCAGACAAAAATTAGCGATATTGTATAAGACATCCGCAATAGTAGAAGCTTATCTTCGAACGTATTACTTGTCTCTCAATTGCACACACACACACACACACACACACATACACACACATACATACACCCTGTTCTCTGAGTGTCAAACGTTTATTTGCAGATCATCAGTTCTCACATGGACTATCAGAGACACATATAGCTACAACTATTTTGAAACATGCTATCGGATTTATCTGCATGCACCTCGCCCGAGACATCTATATCTACATCTATATCCATACTCTTCAAGCCACCTGACGGTTCTCCCTTCTATTCCAGTCTCGTATTGTTCGTGGAAAGAAAGATCGTCGGTATGCCTCTGTGTGGGCTCTAATCTCACTGATTTTATCCTCATGGGCTCTTTGCGAATTATACGTAGGAGGGGGCAATATACTGCTTGATTCCTCGGTGAAAGTATGTTCTCGAAACATCAATAAAAGCCCGTACCGAACTACTGAGCGTCTCTCTTGTAGAATCTTCCACTGGAATTTATCTATCATCTCTGTAACGCTTTCGCGATAACTAAATGATCCTGTAACGAAGCGCGCTGCTTTCCGTTGGATCTTCTCTATCTCTTCTACCAACCCTATCAGGTACGGATCCCACACCGGTGAGCAGTAGTCAAGCAGTGGGCGAACAAGCGTACTGTAACCTACTTCCTTTGTTTTCGGACTGCATTTCCTTAGTATTCTTCCAATGAATCTCAATCTGGCATCTGCTTTACCGACGATTAATTTTATATGGTCATTCCATTTTAAATTAGTCCTAGTGCGTACTCCCAGATAATTTATGGAATTAACTGCTTCCAGTAGCTCACCAGCTATATTGTAGCTAAATGATAAAGGATCTTTCTTTCTATGTATTCGCAGCACGTTACACTTGTCTACATTGAGATTCAATTGCCATTCCCTGCACCATGTGTCAATTCGTTGCACATCCCCCTGCATTTCAGTACAATTTTCCATTCTTTCAATCTCTCGATATACTACAGCATCATCCACAAAAAGCCTCAGTGAATTTCCGATGTTATCCACAAGGTCATTTATATATATATTGCATAGCAACGTTCCTACGACACTCCACTGCAGCACACCTGAAATCACTCTTACTTCGGAAGACTTCTCTCCATTGAGAATGACATGCTGTGTTCTGTTATCTAGGAACTCTTCAATACAATCACACAACTGGTTTGATAGTCCATATTGTGGTGTCACCGCCAGACACCACACTTGCTAGGTGGTAGCTTAAGTCGGCCGCGGTCCATTTAGTACATGTCGGACCCGCGTGTCGCCACTGTGTGATCGCAGACCTAGCGCCACCACAAGGCAGGTCTCGAGATACGATAGAGCACTCGCCCCAGTTGTACGGACGACATTGCTAGCGACAATACGGCCGAAGCCTTCCTCTCATTTGCCGAGAGACAGTTAGAATAGCCTTCTGCTAAGTCCATGGCTACGACCTAGCAAGGCGGCAATTGTAACAGTGCATGTATCATACGAGTCTCATTTGTATAGTCAAGAGAGATGCATCACAAGGAGTAAATAAAGGTAAGTATATTCCAAAGCTACGTATTTTCTTGATAGCAGTCATAACGTATCTTGTTCCAGACTTGACGCCAGTCGGCGTGTGTGTATGCGTGCCTTTCTTTCGGCTACTTCAGTGTGGCGTAACAGTCTTGTTACGTCACAACACATATGCTCTTACTTTGTTCATTAAACGAATGTGGGGAACTGTATCAAACGCCTTGCGGAAGTCAAAAAACACGGAATCTAACTTGGAAGCCGTGTCTATGGCCCTCTGCGTAATCGCGTCTTTAAACCACCGACAGTAAAATGTCGTTGTTGACTCAGAATATTCAGTTAATGAAGATTCGCTTAGGTCATTGTGTCATTGTAGAAAGACAAAATTCTTCCAAGGCGTATGTTGAATGTGTGATCATTTAGTCCAATGACGACTACAGCCTGGGAAACGTTTTTAAATGATTGTCAAGCGCCTTAGCGCTTTTAAATCATTGTCAAGCGCCTTAGCGCTTGCTCAAAATGAACTACAAAGTGTGAAGCTGTCTGCCACTGATTCCGCTCTGTTTCTATGTGAAACTAGCGTACAGCAAGGAATCCACGAGGAAGACGAGAGTGTCGCTCGTCTTGGTCATGCCCTCCCAACCAAAAAAATAATAAAATTGTTTATATTTTCGCAAATACGAATCTCCACATGTCTCGGCGAACTTTCGCAGGACATAGTGCCACGAAAACTAAGAGCCTCTAAAATAGCAGGGAAACCTACAAATTACAAGCCATGCTTAACGAAGGACACTATTCCTTTGCTTGCGTGAGAGCCTCCCACGTGAACGGCCCGCACAGAATATTACAGCCAGTGAGAAGGCGCTTATTCACAAGCTAACTGTACCGCCATCAACAATACATCTGACACGGTTGGTGAGTCCACAGGTAGAACCAGCACCGTAGGAAGCTGGGTAAGGCAAGTCCGAAAGCGGAAGACCATCCACTAACAGCAATATAAGAGAGCATTGACTATCGTATCGCAGGCGGAAGAGACAGAAACTAACACCACTACCCTCGCCAACATTCTTGCATACCCATGGTCTACGAAACCGCCTCTGTGGCTGAGTGCAGTCAGCCTGTTACAGACGAGGTTGGGGGTTTGATCGCTCGTGCTGTGCGGCTGGGATTGTTTACGTGTCGCTGAAGTAGGCTCGCTACTGCAACGCTTAGCTGTTCTTGAGACTAGTTTTGTGGCTATTTTATGACATGAACTCAAAATGGAATTTAACAGTAAGGATACGTTGAAGTTTACCTTCAACGGAAGTGTCGCTAAACCTAGTTCTTCCGTAGTTGAATCATTGATAGATAAAGTATTAAAAATAGATCCTAACGACATTATAGGCATCCATTTCTCTTTGACAGATCCTCTTGTTTACCTAAAATGAGAACTTAAGGAGTCTGATAAAGTAGTAGAATCTCGTACTGGTACGATAAAATTTAAGTACTGTGATGGTAATGGTGATATGGAGGTTTTCACGACGGACTAGGTATACGAACAATAAGAACTTTTTAGGTTCGTTTTGAAGTACCAATACGGCAGATTAAGTTACCAATATCGCGCTATGGGTAAGTTATCAGTGATATAATTGCGTGTGTGAAATCCTATGGGACTTAACTGCTAAGGTCATCAGTCCCTAAGCTTAGACACTACTTAACCTAAAGTATCCTTAGGATACTGGCGAGTCTGTGACCCCTCCCCCCCCCCCCTGCTATGTCGACGCTTCCCTTGTCATATGTGGCACTGGCAGCTGGACTCACATCTTCACCTTCAAGCCCAGGAACCGCATCAACCGCTGTCGCCGGCAACACGGCAGTTGCAACGAAAATGAACATTACTACAGAAGTGTCTCAACCAGAGCGTCAAGAAAGAGAGATGACTCCTGCTGCCACATCGGAGGAGATTCTGAACGAGGATGCATTCCGCGAACCACCAGCTAGCTGTGAGGATAAACCCGTACAAGGTTCAAACCTCAGCTTGGACGTAACTGATACAAATGGTAGACGCAGTTTGCCAAGAAATAAGAGGAAGCGAAGAAATGCACTTGAAGATGCCAAACAACTTGCGTCCATAATGTGGGAAAAAGTGAAGCAGATTTCCAGCAAAATGAAAAGTATCACGACGTGCGTGATACGAGCCAGAAAGCAGACCGAAACGAATCCGACCACCACCGCAGCCTACTACTAGGAATCTCGCGGGACGGCCAACAACAAGAAGAGTGAAGAATTGGACAACAACCCTAACGAAAGCAATGATAATCTGAACGTCAGACTGGAAGCCATACAACCGACATACTGCGCAGATCTACTCAACATCTACATGGATACTCTGCAAATCACATTTAAGTGCCTGGCAGAAGGTTCATCGAACCACCTTCGCAATTCTCTATTATTCCAAGCTCGTATAGGGCACGGAAATTACGAACACCTATATCTTTCCGTACGAGCTCTGATATCCCTTATTTTATCGTAGTGATCGTTTTTCCCTATGTTGGTCGATGTCAACAAAATATTTTCGCATTCGGAGGAGAAACTTGGTGACTGGAATTTCGTGAGAAGATTCCATCGCAAAGAAAAACGCCTTTCTTTTAATGATGTTCAGCCCAAATCCTGTATCATTTATGTGACACGCTCTCCCATATTTCGCGATAATACAAAGCGTGCAGCATTTATTTAAACTTTTTCGATGTACTCCGTCAGTCCTATCTGGTAAGGATCCCACACCGCGCCGCAGTATTCTAAAAGAGGACTGACAAGCGTAGTGTAGGCAGCCTCCTTAGTAGGTCTGTACATTTTCTAAGTGTCCTGCCAGTGAAACGCAGTCTTTGGTTAGCATTCCCCACAGCATTTTCAATGAGTTCCTTCCAATTTAAGTTGTTCGTAATTGAATTTACGGCATTTAGATTAGAGTGATTTATCGTGTATCCGAAGTTTAACGAGTTCCTTTTAGCACTCATGTGGATGACGTCACACTTTTCGTTATTTAGGGTCAACTGCCACTTTTCGCACCATTCAGATATCTTTTCTAAATCGTTTTGCAGTTTGTTTTGATCTTCTGAAGACTTTATTAGTCAATAAACGACAGCGTCATCCGCAAACAACCGAAGACAGCTGCTCGTATTGGCTCCCAAATCGTTTATATAGAAAGGAACAGCAAAGGGCCTATACACTACTTTGGGGAACGCCAGAAATCACTTCTGTTTTACTCGATGACTTTCCGTCAATTACTACGAACTGTGACCTCTCTGAGAGGAAATCACAAATACAGTCACATAACTGAGACGATATTCCATAAGCACGCAATTTCACTACGAGCCGCTAGTGTGGTACAGTGTCAAAATCCTTCCGGAAATCCAGAAATACGGAATCGATCTGATATCCCTTGTCAATAGCACTTAACACTTCATGAGAATAAAGACCTAGTTGTGTTCCACAGGAACGATGCTTTCTAAACCCATGTTGACTGCGTGTCAATAGACAGTTTTCTTCGAGGTAATTCATAATGTTTGAACACAATATATGTTCAAAATCCTCTTGCATATCCACGTTAACGATATGGGCCTGTATTTTAGTGGATTACTCCTACTACCTTTCTTGAATATTGGTGTGACCTCTGCAACTTTCCAGTCTTTGGGTAAGGATCTTTCGTCGAGCGAAGTGTTGTGTATGATTGTTAAGTACGCAGCTAATGCATCAGCATACTCCGGAAGGAACCTAATTGGTATACAGTATGGACCAGAAGACTTGCTTTTATTAAGTGATTTAAGTTGCTTCACTACTCCGAGGAAATTTAGTTCTTCGTTACTCATACTGGCAGCTGTTCTCGATTCGAATTCTGGAGTATTTACTTCACCTTCTTTTGTGAAGGCATTTCGGAAGGCTGTGTTTAGTAACTCCGCTTTAGCTGCACTGTCATCGGTAGATCTCCATTGCTATCACGCAGACAAGGCATTGATTGTTTCTTGCCGCCAGCATACTTCACGTACGACAAGAGGCTCTTTGGATTTTCTGCCAGGTTTCGAGACAAAGTTTCGTTGTGGGAACTGTTACAGGCATCTCGCATTGAAGACCCAACTAAATTTCGAGCTTCTACAAAATATCGCTAATGTTGGGGGTTTTGCGTCTGTTTAAATTTGGCAAGTTTGTTTCGTTGTTTCTGCAACAGTGTTCTCACTCGTTTCGGGGGAGGATCAGCTCCGTCGTTTGTTAATTTATTTGGTATAAATCTCTCAATTGCTGCCGATACTATTTCTTTGAATTCAAGCCACATCTGGTCTACACTTATATTATTAATTTGGAACGAGTGGAGATTGTTTCTCTAGAAGGCGTCGAGTGAATTTTTATCTGCTTTTTTGAATACCTATATTTTTCGCTTATTTTTGGAGGATTTGGGGATTACAATACTCAATCTCACTACGAAAACCCTTTGTTCACTAATCCCTGCATCGGTTTTGATGGTCGTTAGTAACCCAGCATTTGTTGCTAAGAGGTCAAGTGTGTTTTCACAACCCTTTACTATTCGCGTGGGCTCATGGAGTAACTGCTCGAAATAATTTTTCAGAGAATTCGTTTAGCACAATTTCTGATGATATTTTATGCGTTCCTCCGGAATTAAACATGTATTTTCGCCAACATATTAAAGTCACCACCAACTATTATCGTATGAGCCGGGTACGTGTTTGAAATCAAACCCAAGTTTCCTTTGAACCTTTCAGCGACTGTATCATCTGAGCTGGGAGGTCGGTAATAGGATCCTATTATTATTCCGGTTGCCAATGACCTCTGCCCATACTAGCTCACAGGAAGTATCTACTTCAATTTCGCGACAAGTTAAACTACTTCTAACAGCAACGAACACGCCACCGCCAACCGTATTTTGCCTATCCTTTCGGAACACCGTTAGGTTCTTCGCAAAAATTTCGGCTGAGCTTATATCCGGCTTTAGCCAGCTTTCAGTGCCTATAACGATTTGAGCATCAGTGCTTTCTATTAGCGCTTGGAGCTGTGGTACTTTCCCAACACAGCTACGACAATTTACAACTGTTATGCCAATGGTTCCCGTAACTACTTTCTTTTTGTGTTCGTCCTGCACCCTTCGTTACTGAAGCCCTTCTTGTGTATCACGAGATCCTCTAACCTAATAAACCGCCCAGTCCGCGCCACACAGCCCCTGCTAGACGTGTAGCCGCTTCCTGCGTATAGAGGAGACCTGACCTATTCAGCGGAACCCGAAACCCAACCACCCTTTGGCGCAGGTCGAGGGATCTGCAGCCTAAACGGTCGCAGAACAGTCTGTACCTCTGATTCAGACCCTCCACTCGGCTCTGTACCAGAGATCCGCAATCAGTCCTCTCGACCATGCTGCAAATGGTCAGCTCTGCTTTCATCTTGCAAGCA
The DNA here is from genome assembly GCF_021461395.2 of Schistocerca americana. Classification (NCBI taxonomy): domain Eukaryota; kingdom Metazoa; phylum Arthropoda; class Insecta; order Orthoptera; family Acrididae; genus Schistocerca; species Schistocerca americana. The sequence goes on from NC_060122.1 coordinate 675,589,979, forward strand.
AGACTGGCAGCCCTTATCACTTCTGTTAGCCACTCGAAACCAGAGAGAAACTCTTCGGATCCAAAGCGACACACATCATTGGTACCGACGTGAGCAACCACCTGCAGTTGGCTGCACCCTGTGCTCTTCATGGCATCCGGGAGGAACCTTTCCACATCTGGAATGACTCCACCTGGTATGCAGACGGGGTGCACATTGGTTGTCTTTCCCTTCTTGGCAGTCACGTCCCTAAGGGGCCCCATAACGCGCCTAACGTTAGAGGTCCCAACTACGAATATCCCACCCTCTCTGATTGCCCGGATCTTGCAGGCTGAGTGACATATTGGACCTACTGATAACAAACAGACCCGAACTTTTCGAATCTGTATGTACAGAACAGGGAATCAGTGATCATAAGGCCGTTGCAGCATCCCTGAATATGGAAGTTAATAGGAATATAAAAAAAGGGAGGAAGGTTTATCTGTTCAGCAAGAGTAATAGAAGGCAGATTTCAGACTACCTAACAGATCAAAACGAAAATTTCTGTTCCGACACTGACAATGTTGAGTGTTTATGGAAAAAGTTCAAGGCAATCGTAAAATGCGTTTTAGACAGGTACGTGCCGAGTAAAACTGTGAGGGACGGGAAAAACCCACCGTGGTACAACAACAAAGTTAGGAAACTACTGCGAAAGCAAAGAGAGCTCCACTCCAAGTTTAAACGCAGCCAAAACCTCTCAGACAAACAGAAGCTAAACGATGTCAAAGTTAGCGTAAGGAGGGCTATGCGTGAAGCGTTCATTGAATTCGAAAGTAAAATTCTGTGTACCGACTTGACAGAAAATCCTAGGAAGTTCTGGTCTTACGTTAAATCAGTAAGTGGCTCGAAACAGCATATCCAGACACTACGGGATGATGATGGCATTGAAACAGAGGATGACACGCGTAAAGCTGAAATACTAAACACCTTTTTCCAAAGCTGTTTCACAGAGGAAGACCGCACTGCAGTTCCTTCTCTAAATCCTCGCACAAACGAAAAAATGGCTGACATCGAAATAAGTGTCCAAGGAATAGAAAAGCAACTGGAATCACTCAATAGAGGAAAGTCCACTGGACCTGACGGGATACCAATTCGATTCTACACAGAGTACGCGAAAGAACTTGCCCCCCTTCTAACAGCCGTGTACCGCAAGTCTCTAGAGGAACGGAGGGTTCCAAATGATTGGAAAAGAGCACAGATAGTCCCAGTCTTCAAGAAGGGTCGTCGAGCAGATGCGCAAAACTATAGACCTATATCTCTTACGTCGATCTCTTGTAGAATTTTAGAACATGTTTTTTGCTCGCGTATCATGTCATTTCTGGAAACCCAGAATCTACTATGTAGGAATCAACATGGATTCCGGAAACAGCGATCATGTGAGACCCAACTCGCCTTATTTGTTCATGAGACCCAGAAAATATTAGATACAGGCTCCCAGGTAGATGCTATTTATCTTGACTTCCGGAAGGCATTCGATACAGTTCCGCACTGTCGCCTGATAAGCAAAGTAAGAGCCTACGGAATATCAGACCAGCTGTGTGGCTGGATTGAGGAGTTTTTGGCAAACAGAACACAGCATGTTGTTATCAATGGAGAGACGTCTACAGACGTTAAAGTAACCTCTGGCGTGCCACAGGGGAGTGTTATGGGACCATTGCTTTTCACAATATATATAAATGACTTAGTAGATAGTGTCGGAAGTTCCATGCGGCTTTTCGCGGATGATGCTGTAGTATACAGAGAAGTTGCTGCATTAGAAAATTGTAGCGAAATACAGGAAGATCTGCAGCGGATAGGCACTTGGTGCAGGGAGTGGCAACTGACCCTTAACATAGACAAATGTAATGTATTGCGAATACATAGAAAGAAGGATCCTTTATTGTTTGATTATATGATAGCGGAACAAACACTGGTAGCAGTTACTTCTGTAAAATATCTAGGAGTATGCGTACGGAACGATTTGAAGTGGAATGATCATATAAAACTAATTGTTGGTAAGGCGGGTACCAGGTTGAGATTCATTGGGAGAGTGCTTAGAAAATGTAGTCCATCAACAAAGGAGGTGGCTTACAAAACACTCGTTCGACCTATACTTGAGTATTGCTCATCAGTGTGGGATCCGTACCAGGTCGGGTTGACGGAGGAGATAGAGAAGATCCAAAGAAGAGCGGCGCGTTTCGTCACTGGGTTATTTGGTAACCGTGATAGCGTTACGGAGATGTTTAATAAACTCAAGTGGCAGACTCTGCAAGAGAGGCGCTCTGCATCGCGGTGTAGCTTGCTCGCCAGGTTTCGAGAGGGTGCGTTTCTGGATGAGGTATCGAATATATTGCTTCCCCCTACTTATACTTCCCGAGGAGATCACGAATGTAAAATTAGAGAGATTAGAGCGCGCACGGAGGCTTTCAGACAGTCGTTCTTCCCGCGAACCATACGCGACTGGAACAGGAAAGGGAGGTAATGACAGTGGCACGTAAAGTGCCCTCCGCCACACACCGTTGGGTGGCTTGCGGAGTATCAATGTAGATGTAGATGTAGATGAAACCGGACAGGCGACAGCAACTGGCTCAGCGACAGTGTCAGCCACAGACAAACCGGCCTTACGTGGGACCGCCTGGAAAGTCTTTCGCCGCCTGCTTCGCCCGGGGCGACCTTCCACTCGACCACAGGTGAGCGGTCAACCTCAGTGCGAGCAGTTACTGGATTGGCCATCGGTAAGGGCCAATCGGAGGACTCGGACGTGCTGGAATTCCGTTGGATCTCCACGGCCGGCCCAGAACAGTGGTGCCCATCCACTGCAGTCTCAAGCTGTGTAACCCAAGCCATCATAGCTTGAAGTTGAGAACGAAATGTCACCAACTCGGCTCACATCTGCACACAACAATCGCAGTCCCTGTCCATATTCAAGACCGTGGTAAACTAAACTATACAGATAGACGGACTATCGGCACGTGCTGCACATTTGTACTGTAGACCCTGACGAAAACGCTGGAACTGTGCCAACCTCTTTATCTCAGAGTAGTATTTGCAAAAAAACATTGCTCTGAGCACTATGGGACTTAACTACCGAGGTCATAAGTCCCCTAGAACTTAGAACTACTTAAACCTAACTAACCTAAGGATAGCACACACATCCATGCCCGAGGCAGGATTCGAACCTGCGACCTCAGCGGTCGCGCGGGTCCAGACTGTAGCGCCTAGAACCTCTCGGCCACCCAGGCCGACAGTAGTACTGGCAACCTATGTCCTCTATTATTTGCTGGATGTATTCCAATCTGTGTTTCCCTCTACAGTTTTTGCCTTCTACAGCTCCCTCTAGTACCATGGAAGTGATTCCCTCATGTCTTAACAGATGTCCTGTCATCCTGCCCCTTCTCCTTATCAGTGTTCTCCTCATATCCCTTTTCTCTGCGATTCTGCACAGAACCTCCTCATTCCTTACCTTATTAGCCCACCTGATTCTCAACATTCGTCTGTAGCACCACATTTCGAATGCTTCGATTCTCTTCTGTTGCGGTTTTCCCACAGTCCATGTTTCACTACCTTACAGTGCTGTACTCCAGACGTACGTTCTCAGAAATTTCTTCCTCAAATTAAGTCCGATATTTGAAATTAGTAGACTTCTCTTGGCCAGGAATGCGCTTTTTGCCATTGCAAGTCTGCTTTTGATGTCCTTCTTGCTCCGTCTGTCACTCGTTATTTTACTGCCTAGGTAGCAGAATTCCTTAACTTCATCCTGAAATTAAGTTTCTCGCTGTTCTCAATTCTACTACTTCTCGACTGACTACTCCCGCTAAAAAAGCTACTGGTGCAAAGAGACAAAGGAATTTTATTCTCAACGTCTTCTGGATTTGTATAAATGGTTGCCGCGGTTATTTCCAACTACGTGAATATGAAGAAAATCAAAGCAAAACTAGTAATTTTGCAATTGAAACAACTGGAAGGCTGTAAAATGCGAGCCATAGCACAACACAGTACATGTAACACGTCATCTGGGAAAACAGAAAATAATCAGGATAATAGTACATGAAATTGAGTCAACTGATGGAAGAACTCTCACCAAACAAAGCGAAATCAAGGAAGCACTCATGAGCTACAGGTATTACATAGAACTAATGTCCGAGAAGATCACAGACAGCTACAACGGAGACCAGCTGTAGAAACCTACATGGAAGACTCAGTGCTGAAGAAGCTGAAACTCTCAGTGCTCCCGTCACTGACGATGAGCTAGAAACTACCATTATTGAGAGCCCCAAAAACAAATCCCCTGGCCAAGATGGTGTGCCTGTAGAATTTGATCATGTATTCTTGCAGCTAATGAAGTCGAAGGCTTTAACTATATATGAAGAACTGATGGCTTAATGTTAATGTCATAAAGGAATTCTTAAGAGTAACGTTTGTTTTAATTCCTAAACGTCTGCGTAGTAAAGTGACCAATAAATCTCCTAAACAGACAGTCCGCATCGCTTGGTCTCGCGATCGCGTTCTCGCTTTCCGAACCCAGGGTACCGGGTTCGCTTCCCGCATGGGTCAGGTATTTTTCACCTGCTTCGAGATGACTGGGTGTTTGTGTTGTCCTCATCATTTCATAATCATTCACGCACGTGGCGAGATTGGGCTGAGAAAAGTTTGGGAATTTGTACAGGCGCTGATAACCGCGCGGTGGAGAGCTTCACAAACCAGGCATCATCATCATCATAGAATATGAGATTTCTGCTTGTATTTTGGGCTAGAGGATTAAAATGTAATCACTGCAGTAACCGCCACGTACCAGACAAGCGTTGGAAAACAGGACAATTTTTCAAACTGTCTGTGCTTATAGGGATGTTAAATCAACAACAGAACTCTGCAAGATAATCCGCGCTATAGTGTCCGTAAACTTTCAGGTGCCCTTTGCAAGGATTAATTATGCGTTCCTTTTTGAAACAATGCAAGTAATGGATTTTCCATTACCATTCCTTAATACAATAAGTAGGACATTGGGCAACAGCATATATAGACGTACCAGCAATGGACAATTGACGAGAGAAATCGAAATATACAGCTTAGTGAGGCAAGGTTGCCGGATATCGATGGAGTTTTTTACCGTCGCCATCGAACCTTTGTAAGCAACCCTCACACGACAACTACGAGAATAGCTACTGTATATACGCCCAGAAGATTGTGCGCATAGCGTAAGCAGATGACATTTGCTATTTGGTAAGAAGTACAAGTGACCTCGACAGGGCAATACGGATTGTAAACCACTACTGACGTCTATCGGGCGCCAGACACAACACACGGAAATCTAGCATTATGAACATCCTACAGGAAATCAGTCCACAGCAACATGGGCAATTACCCGTCAGAACGAGTATGACATGCTTAGGAACTGTTTTTATACACAGAATTCAACACACCATCGCTGCGAATTATCGGAAGTTCCTCAAAACCAATTAGAGGCAGTGTTTAAGAAGATAGTCTGAAGAAATCAGACGAGATCCAAAATATTTCTCGCATATGTTTACATTACAACAAAAATCAGTTACGTGGTGCAAATCTTGGCGATACCTCGTGGAACAGTCCAAAGAATTAATGCCGCACTAGGCTATTTCGTCAGCCGTAGCTACATATTCAAAGTTAGATTTGACAGGCTTACAATCACCACAGCAAATGGGGAACCAAGCCTCACGGATGTCTATAAAAGGTCACAACCTCTTGTGTGTGCAATACGTACAAAATGAGAGAAAAAACATCGCATAGCTTGACAGCTCACCTGCTTCTTAATGAAATATTTCCAGCCAACGTTAACCCTACCATGTACGTGCAACACATTCTGAAAGGACCGTTCTTGTGGTCTTCAGTCCAAAGACTGGTTTGTTGCAGCTCTATGTTTTACTCTATCCTGTGTGAGTCTCTTCATCTCTGGATAGTTACTGCAACATATATCCTTCATATCCTTCTGAATCTGCTTACCGTATTTACCTCTTGGTCTCCTCCTACGATTTTTACCCCCCCCCCCCCCCCCCCCCCCCCCCCGCCACCACACATGCACTTACCTCAGTACTAAACTGGTGATCCCTTGAGGTCTCAGAATGTGTCTTATCAGCCGATCCCTTCTTTTGGTCAAGTTGTGGCACAAATTTCTGATCTCTGTTCAGTACCTCCTTATTAGTTATGTGATCTACCCATCTAATCTTCAGCAAACATTTCAAAAGCTTCTGTTTTCTTGCTTAAGCGACTTATCGTCCATGTTTCACTTTCAAATAAGGCTACACTCCAGACAAATACTTCCAGGAAAGACATCCTGACACTTAGACCTATATTCGAGGTTAATAAATTTCTCTTCATTAGAAATGCTTTTCTTGACACTGCCAGTCTACATTTTATATCGTCTCTCCTTCGGCCGTCGTCAGTTATTTTGCTGCCCAAACAGCAAAACTCATCTGCTTTATCATCTAAAATACTTGGTCATCAAACTCAGTTACGTGAAAATGAAACTTTCAGAAAAAGACATCATGAAGGCAAAGGAAATAGATGGAAAACTGATGCAGTGTAAGTCCAGAAATATTACTGGACGAAAATATAGGGACTGGAAAACCATGTGGGAAAATTATCCATAGTAACGCTCTAGCGTCAGGGGTCAAAGAAAAGTGGTGCGCAGTAGTAAACGGGAAGATACGGACGATCGCCAAAATCCACGCCATACACCTCACGAACTTACCCATGTGCACAAAATGCAAGTTAACAGATAATGAAGAACACAAATTTGTCTGTTCCAGTGTGAAAGAAATTTGGGTACAAGCCGCAGAGAAGTTGGCACTCATCAACAAAACTTCTCCCATCATCTTCACTCCAACAGATTTCCTGTCTCCAGAGGCAATTTTCCGTACTTAACGACGAATCAGAATGCTAGCAGTAGGTTCAAAGGCACACCACTTTTTCCATCTTCAAGGAAGGGAACAAGAGTAAAGATGCATAAAAATTATTCCATTCCATATTGGCGTGGTGGTACAGCAAGCTTCTACTGCTACTGTTTATAAAATAGTCGTAGGTTGCAGAATGTTCTTTACTAACGTAATAACAACGCGTTTTCGCCGGATAGGGCATCAACAAGTTATCTGAAAATATAAGGGGACGACGATCTGACAATATATCCGCCGTGGTCCTCTTCTGGACTACTATAAAAGGAAATAAGCTTCAAAAACGGACCGAATAATATTATATGCATAAACGTGATATAACTCGTTAAAAGATCACAAACTGTCTGCCAAAAAGCCTGCGTCAGGAGGCATGATGCCGCATAAAGCATACTAAAAGGCAAAATACGCGGAAAAATATAAAAAAATAATGAAATAAAATCAATGGGTTCGAGCATTAGTAGAGAGCGAAGGAGAAATCGAAAAATGCGTATTACATCCAGAAGGCGACGTCAGGCTTAGCAGCGCAGAACAGGACCTCACGCGCAAACCGTAAACAGCCGTACACTACAATTGCTCTAGAGACCCGTTCGTATTCACGAACAGTATGCATATGAATGATAGGAGTTTATGCAAAATATTAGGGTAGTAGTAATGACAGTCGCCATGCGGCGCTGCCGTCGGGTTTTCAGTGTGATAACGGCATAAAATTCAAATATATTCTCTTTGAGCAAATGTCTCCGTGCATAGCTTTCGATTTGGCATGTCCTGCAGTGTGTATATTCCCATACGCTCTATTATGTTTTATTTATTTGTTAATTTATACATTGTTATTTGAACTTTATGCCGTTATCACACTGTAAACCCGACGGCAGCGCCGCATGACAACTGTCATAACTGCTAGCCCACTATTTTGCACGAGCTCCTGTCTTCCATATAATTATCTGAATACAGACGGGGCTCTGGGACCATTCTAGTGTACGGCTGTTTACGGTCTGCGCTACTGAATCCGCCCTCGCCTCCATGATGAAATAAGCATTTTTCCATTTCTCTTTCGCTCCTTGTTAATGCGTGATCGTGGTGATTTTATTTCATTACTTTTTTATATTTTTCCATAGAGGGTACTTTTAACTATTTTTTATACAGCACCTTACCTCTTGTTTTTAATTTTAATTTTATTAAGAAGAAAGATTTTCGTTACTGAAGAAGAAGACACCTGGAATATAGACGTACAGTTTACGTCCTTTTCAAGGTAGAAATCTTCTTTGTCCCTTGTCTTTGCCAATTTCTTAATGTAAACGAAGAAGATTGATTTTGTTCGCCTTTCAAAACAGCTTTCATTTCTTACCAAACGGACAGAAACCTAACGAACACAGAAAATATATATTTGTTGATAACTGTTTTCACATACGAATAATGAATGGCAACGCTTGGGTGGTGGCACTCGACCCAGGGGTAAGCCGGTTCAAAATTTGTCACTGCCAGTATTTGGCCGGCAAGGGGAGGATAGGTGGTGGCGTATAGTTCCTGATCACCAGAATGTGCCAGTGTCGTGGTTTATATAGCAAACCGCAGTGTTTCTTGAAGTGAGGGCTTATGACACTGTTGATGGGTGATTCGTCCATCGGATTGGGATGTTATGTTCGGCGGCAATCTTGGTGCTATTCGCGAGGAGTAGTCTGTCTGCCGGAGACGGCTTCACACTCTCCCTTCTCTCGCCGTCATCCAGCACGAACATTATACTCCACTACACACACACACACACACACACACACACGCACACACACACACACACACACACACACACACACACACACACAAAACATGCATGTAGCATTACAGATTTTGTAATGGAGCGCTTCCGAACGAATAAAAAGCCATAGTCTACAGAACTGGTTCCAGTCGAAGTGGTAAGTGAATTACTGATACCATAGGTGCACAATGCGATTTTATGCTGTGTAAATTAAGACGTTATTGAAGTTGGCGAATTCGATGCTATTGTAGTACTTATATGGATGTATTACTATTATTACTCCAAACTCTTATATTTTATTGTTATTGTTATCGAAATCGTAAGTAATCTGTGACAAGTGTAAAGTGCTGAGCCACCTAAACATTTCACCAAATTTTAATACTCATACTCTAAATATTATTTAATTTTTCTTCTCTGTAAATCTTAAAATGTTATTTGAAGATGAAATGGATACTATTTCTGTAATATGATGTAATTAACTGGGTACATGCCATCGATAAGGAATACATAGGGGGTCCAGTATTAGAGCTAGAATTTCAGAGAGTTCTGGAAGTCTTCAGATCAAATAAAGAGATAAATAACCTTACATCGGAATTTCTGTAATCATGTGAAATATGGCAACTGAGCGATCATTCAAGTTGGTGGTAAAATGCATGAGACTGGTGAAGTGCTACCATATTTTCGTAAAAATGTCACACAATTTCGAAGAAAGCAAGGCTAGATGGGTACGAAAACTATTACGCATCTAGATTAACATCTCACTCATCCAAACAGCTAACAAGAATAATATACAGAAGAATGGAAAAGAAAATTAAGGGTTTGGTAGCTGACGATCAGTTTTGCTTTAGCAAAGGCAGTTCTGGTTTTTCGCTTGGTAATGGGATCAAGGCAGAAGAAAAATCAATTAACTTACGGTATTAAAGATCTAAGAAAAGCTTTCGACTGTGTGAAATTGTGCAAGATATTACATATTCAGTGAAAATGGGAAAAGATGAGTGACATGCAATATGTGCAGCAACCAACAGGAAACAGTAAGACGAAGATCAAGAATGAAGTGCTCGGATTGAAAAGCTTATAAGACAAGGATGCAGTCTTTGGCCCTACAGTTCAGTCTATACGTCAATGAGACAGTGATGTCATGAGTGGGATTAAAATCCAGGGTGAAAGGGTATCAGTGATAAGATTCGTTAATCACAGTGCTCAGTGGAAGTGAAAAAGCATTACATGATCTGTTGAGCAGATTGAACAGTTTCATGAGTACAGAATATAAATTGAGAGCAAATCAGAAAATTGGCCAGGTGTGAGAAGGACTAATGCACTGAGGGATCTGTGAAAAATTTAATTATATGTGTAGATACATCAGTCATCACAACATATGAATAGTATTCACTCTGGCGTGTGAAAGGATTTATTTATTTTATTTTATTTTATTTTATTTTATTTTTTTTTTTTTTTGCCGCTGTCGCCATACCAATTCGTGTTTGTGCTCTTATGTTTGTTCTATGTGTTTGTGAGATAGATCTAGTTATTGAAGTAACTTTTCGTAATCTTCCACAAAAAATGTATTTATACAGTTCATCCATACCGGTAACCGAGGATGTTGACGATTTTTGTCTGTTATCGACATTGTTAGTGGCAATATCTCAGTCCCAGAGACTGCAATATTTTCGAATGTTCTAGTTTCAAATTTGAAGTCGTATAACAAATTAAAAAATAAATAATTTTCGTATGATATAGTTAAAAATATTTTTTGACTTTTTCCGTTACCTGCACTGTGAGACATTTCTTCTTGCCAAATTCATGATTCTATTCGTTTGTCGAGAGAAAGTACCGCTTAGGTTTTAATTAGCTAGTTTGCGAGTATCAAAATTTCAGACGCAAGTAGCTGTATCTTTTGTTTGCATTGACTTTAGAGGCTTTATTTTTTTACATTGCCAAAGTACCGCTTCACTTTTCTACATTGCCGAGGGACCGTAGACCCAAATACGTGACATAAATATTTAACTTGATACTTTTCCCCGTTCCTCAGAAAAAGGGTTTTGAGCAATGAGGCAGATACACAGACAGATGCTATATGGGTTCCGTTTTTACCGGCTGTTGTACGGAACTCTAAAAAGACATAGGTACTGAGAAGTAGCAGAAATGAGAATAGCAAACAAAATTACCATCAAAACTGTTGTGCATGATGTAGCTGCAGTTAAGGGGTTCTGCTATATTGGATGCGAAATAATCAGTGGAAATAAACCTAGTCCCAGCCGCCCACTAGTGGGAGTTCCAGTTTTCATGGTGGGCTCCAAGCGGTGGATTTTTAAAAAAAATTTCGCAAAGTATTTGCTAAGTAATTATTATTGCATGGTTCAACCTGCTGTAATTTTCCTTCATAAACTTTAGGAAGTGGACTTCCTACCCTATTGTATAAATCAGCATTACTGTGGAACCAGTGGGCGGTTAGAAAATTTTACCGCTAACAGAGATACAAAAGTGGGCGGTAGATAAAATAAGGTTGACTGTCCCTGTTCTAAACAAAACTTCGGAAAGCAAAAACTGCAGGGGAAGGAAGAGATTGGAAAACGTCCAGCGTATAATGAGGAAGCAGGGTGTAAGTGCTACTCTGATGCACAAGGCTTCAAGAACTTCCAGATCCTGTCATGGCTGGTTAAATGGTGCCAAATTATGAGGTCATTTTATGTACGTTGACGTTTTGAAGGACTGTGGGATGTCTGAGGCGTCTTGTCATGGTTCATGTGGCCTCCCCCGTCGGAGGCTCGAGTCCTCCCTCAGGCATGGGTGTGTGTATTGTCCCTAGTGTAAATTAGTTTGAGTTAGATTAAGTAGTGTGTAAGCGTAGGGACCGATGACCTCAGCAGTTTGATACCATAGGAATTACCACAAATTTCCAAATTTTTTCGTTGGAAATATTTTCTTCAAAATAGCAAGAATCCTTGATAATTATCAGGTGAAAGTGATTTTCCACCAGCATCCAAGATTTTGGACCTGTTGGGATCAGTGAAGAAGGCGGGAACTTACAAAATACCTTGTCAGTGTGGTACAGCCCACACAGGACAAACACGCACAGCGGAAGAACGTTGTACAGAACGTAAACGTTGCACACGTCTTCTGCGACCCAGCAAGTCTGCAGTTGCGGAACATTTTATCTCAAACGGACATTCAACGGAGTATGACAAAACATTAATTCTGGCCTTAGCAACATCTTTTTGGGACTCCCTTGTAAAAGAATCCGTTGAAATAAGCATCGCGGGAAATCTGATGAACCGTGTCAGCGGCCACCAGCTGGATAATGCGTGGAATCCCGCTATCTCCGAGATTTGCTCCAGACTAAGACGCCAGAATACTCTGATGACTGCGGCGAGTGGCAGAGCCAAAGGCAGCTTATTCGTTCAGCTCCACTAGCGAGGGCGATGCATCCGGGCGGTGTGGTCCTTCCGCAACCGTGACTGACGCATGAGCGGCAATACTGTCAGCGCGCTATATAAGGCGGAGCGGAAAAAGTCTTTGATGACTCACCTGACAATGACTGGCAGGTGTTCGTTTGAAATATCGTGACGAGAAATTTACGACGAACGGTTACAATCACGAAATCTCTTCGAACGTTTAATTCGCCAAAAAAATTTTAAATTTAACATTCTAAAAAATGTTACAAGTTATGCACACTACATTTTATGTTTCAGAGAGCTATTGTCTGTTACCTTGGGTCGTATTCCGGTGCTGTAAACGTTGAAGATTAAGGTTTTTTTATTGTTTCAGTATTTTTCAAATCAGATACAACATTTTAACGTGTTTCGCTTTCAAATTCCATAATCTGTAGTCTAAGTAATTATATAATTGCTGCTATAACAGCAGCTGCCTCCACTTAATTTTAGTTATGAGAGTTTATTACCATTCAAGATTATTGTATTTTTACCTTAGAAACGAATCAAAGAAACTGCTAGTATTTTTCCACTATTATATTGTACCGTTTGTTGAAAAAGTGTGTGTGGAACTTGTTACCACAGCTGCAATTAACTAGGTGCATTAATATTAGTGTTCTCAATGTCATGTAGATGGTGACTGGATGTTGTCTAATTGGACTGGCGATCATATTAATTATCTCTAAATTATTTTCTTTGAGTTTTGTCGCGGAGTATTCGAGTTCCATGACACACTTTGTAGTTTCGTATCTTACGTGTGGCAGTGCACTGTTCATTAATCAAAATTCAACTAAGTAGAGAGTAGAGGAAGTGGAATAAGTTGTTCGTTAGGATAACTTGTACACTACGCCCCACTAACTGTAATTTTTTCTTAAGCAACGTTGGCCTCGCCAAAAATTATTATTTGTAATAGGCTCACGCAGTCGTGATCAATTATTTCGCATTAACCGATTAGTATGGGCGGAGGCAACATCGTTTCGTGAGATTTAGAAACGTCTCTGTTTCCACATCGGGAACGTCAAAAACTTCAGGCGTGCTGCGATGCTGCAGTGGTGTAGACAGTACAAGAATTTCATTGCTTCCAGAATGATATGCGTTCTTTTCTGTGCTGTGAATATTACGTTATTGGACGTATCTGACTATACAACATAGTACAAGCAAAAATTATACGAAGTTAAGGCGCACTCAGCCTCATCTTTGACCGAACGTTAAACATTTAACTTACTCCCCTTCTTGTTCGGCATCTGTATCGTAGAGTGCTGTAGGCTTACATAATGTTATCATCAGTTCCATAAGGACGTACATAAACGTGAAGAATGTCAGCAGACTAATCTAGTGACAAGTACGTAGGTCTGTGCTACCTTAAACATATACTGTACAGCATCAATACGCGTCCTCCGCTAATTCCTACATCTACTGCGAATTCGCAAGTTAAACCGTGTCACGAAGGTGGTACTCATGTGATTTCCTGTCCCACATACATTACTGAAAGCTTTCTCTTCGGTCACAACTGTTGAACGATACCCACATGGCTAGTCACCGTGTTTCCACACAACCTTCATGAAGCGTGCATGACATCAGTCTTTTTAGGATCATAGAAGCGCAAGCAGAAATAGGGTTAGCACCAGTAGCCTTCTACTGTTACAACTGTACCTAACCTGCGGCGTACAGATTCAGCAGTGGGATTGCACTGCTGCTGGGATTTATGTGTGAGCTTTGCACAACAAGAAAACGGTGGGATAGTAACAAAACTATGTACGTAATTTAAAGGACATACTTTACATTTAATTTAATATTTAGTAACAGTGTTGTAGGGTTTACACGGCGGTCCACAATGCGACGTTTTGTTTTTATCGGGATCATAATCAATGTCTTCTTTACTCTCTTTCAAGGTTACGTCATTTGACATTTGAATGAATATGTAGGTTCACTGTCATAATCAGTAGCCTATGTGCATTATATTCAATTCATCGTAGTTCGTGCAAAATTGTTGTGAAATAATCGATGGGAACACGGCTTCTGAAACAGTGTTTCATAAAAGTGCCGAAGCTTCATGTTTTTTTTTGTAGCTGATCACTCGTAATCTTAACGAAAGAAATATGTTCTTAGAAAGCGGTACACTTTTTATAGAGTTTTAATCGTTATTCTCTAGTTTCAGATCAAATAATGAAACAAAACGGAAACGACCAGGAACGAATGGTGTACTGCTTGAATTTACTCTAGTACCAGCTTATATAATCTTTTGTAACTAACCCAGAGTCACTTCCTTTGTTGAAGCAATAAGAGCGAACCTACTTCCCAGAATGAGGAACAAGTAGCCATTGATACTTAAAGATATACTCTCGTAGAAATATATAGTTGTAAAAGAAGCCCGTCGTCTTCATACATTCCGTTCCTAGAAACATAGAAAGAAATATGCTCACGTACTGTACGTTACTTTGATCTACTATTTCAGCTTCGCAAGAATTGCTTTTTTCTCACAAAATACGGAAGGAAAATATCCGCGAAGTAAAGGTATGATGCTTTCAAAAATAGCATGAGAGACCGGTCGTAGGTATTCTGTACGGTTTGCGGACCATTATCAAATACGATTTCCGTCCGTTCCTAAAATATGACAGCCATCCATCTCCCTAAATGACATATCTTTCCCGTTCAAACCACCACAGCAAGTTCGCTTTACCCGAAATTGATTTATGAGCTTAATCATTGTTTACTTCCGAAGAAGGATGGTTTTTGTGACATGGAAAATGCTGTTCCGGTAAACCGAATACGTCTGTTTCAAAACAGCTTTTTAGAAAGAAAACCAGAAACACAGTCCTATTGAAGAAATTAAGTAGATCTCGAGTGCATCAGACGGTTATGTGAAATGAGTAAATGACGGTGCATGTTGGATGAAATTGGCAATACGGTCATGTAATTGGCAATACGAGTCGCTGCGTTAACGATATTTTGGAGATCAAACCGTGTATTTAAGGTCTGTTACCTTGTTACGCAACAATATGAAGCGCGGTAGTGGCTGAAAGTAGTTTTGTTTAAGCCGCATACAGCAGTGATTGCCGACTGGCTGCGTGTGTGTGAGCTGGAAAGTGTCTCACTGATGTTTAAAAAGCGGAGGCTACTGCATTAATTGTAAGTTGATATGTATCAACGTAATGAATATTTTTTGTATATCTGGAAAACTTGTGGTCTGACGTAAATAATTAATAGGAAAATATTATAAACCAACGTCTGAATCTATTTGAGAAATAAATATACCGGTCTGTGTCTCAGACCTGGTGACAAATTTCCTTTCGGACATGTAACATATTAACTTTTAATTGTGCAATCGTAAGGACAGAACTACGAGACAATATTTGAGAACTTACACTCGTTGTGTGTGAACAGACTGGAATAATTCTAAACAAAGGAAAAGTTATAAAGAGAAATAATGAGACTGTTGCTAGCTGACCACATAAATAGCTTTTATATTCCGTACCATTACAGTTCTACAATGCAGTTGGCTAATGTCTGTATCCTACAAGTGTCTGGATAGTTCCTTCGTCAGGCAGTGTCTGTTACGAAGGAACACTGAATCGAAGTACACAGACACTGCCCTACTGTATTTAATGCCAAAGCAAGGCATCTGGAAGTTTGTGTCTGACCATGAGTCATGCACGGACAGCCAAAATCGTTACGGTGACCGCTCGCGTAAAGCGGGAAATCCGGGTAACTTTCACATGTTACTGGTAAATCGCATAGCCGGTTTACAGTCTTATTCTCACTTTTAGAGTACATTTCATTGTTCTACACCACATAACCTTCTTCGTGAGCTGCAATTGAAACAACAGTTTCGAAGGAAATGTATTTTACTAGTTAAAAGATTAAACCACATGCACTTCATGAGGATTAAGAATGTGACTATAACCTGTTAGTGGGGCGGAAGGGGGGGGGGGGGGAGGCGGCTTGCAGTAGAGAAGAAGAAAGAAAGAAATAACGTAAGAATGAAAAGAGACACTAATGACTTCCAGACGCTGATCTATAGTACAAAACACATGTCTTAATTTGGAGGAAGACATTTCTGTTATGGACTGTGGAAAAACCGGAAAAAAAGATAATGGAAGCCTTTGAGATGTGGTGCTATAGAATACTGGGAATCGGGTGGAATGATGAGGTAAAGTATGTGGAAGTCCTCCGCACAATTGGCGGGGAAAGGAGTATACTCGTATGGAAAACACTAACAAGAAGAAAGAACATGATGATCGGGCATCTGTTAAGGGGGTAGGACGTCAAATGGGCCGATTTGGGGCAAGAGAGGCATCACAGAACATTTTAATAACCAGTGTCTATACTTTTAGAAATAAATTCATAAAACTTTGTGAGCATAACCAGGAACGATTCAGAATTCACACTCATAGCAGTGGAAGTTCGAAAACATAACGAAATAATTTTTTTTACATGTGAAATTTCATAATTTGTTGCTGTAGGTACACTTTTCTTCATAAGTTAGAGAGGTTATTCGATGAATTTTGCACAACATACAAACCATACTTAAAAGTGTATGAAACTCCAGAATTTTTAAAATCTATTTAAAACTGTGGTAAAAATTGAGGTAATTAATTATGAAATTTTTGTTTTTCCTAAACATGAAGTTTAAAATGTAACAGCTCATTCGTTTTTTCATAAATTAAATAAATTCTAGAGTTTCATACACCTGTAAGTATAGTATGCATGGTGTGCAAAATTCATCGAAGAGTCTCTCTAACTTATGAAGAAAAGTGTACCTATAGCAACAAATGCTGCCATTAGTAAGTGAAAAAGATGATGAAATTTGACACGTAAAAAAATTTATTTTGTCATGTTTTCGAACTTCCACTGCAATGAGTGTGAATCCTGAATCCTTCCTGGTGATGCTGACAAAGTTTTATGAATTTATTTGTAAAAGTGTAGAAACTGGTTATTAAAATGTTCTGTGATGCCTCTCCTGCTCCAAGTCGGCCCGTTTGACGTTCTACCCCCCTTAAGACATGAAGGCATAACTTCCATTGTACTAGAGGGAGCTGTAGAGGGTAAAGACTGTTGAGCAAGAGAGTCTGGAATTGCTACTCTGAGTTTGAAAAGTTGACTGACGCTGGAGAGGAATTCCTGGCAGACTGCATCAAACTAGCAGGAAGACTGATGGCTCAAAAAAATCTCACGAGGGTAAAGCAACAGTGATCAAATTTATGGTGTTGAGTAAAAGTAACTAATAAGGAAGCACTTACATTTGAATAAAAACACACACTTTATGTGCTATAGATGAAACTTGAAAATCAGATAAGTGTTTTGTACTGCAACAGTGCTTAAAGTGAGTGAAAGAGAAAATTTAAGTTCATTATTCCATGTTGGTCACTGGAGACAGGAAAGTCAGACAACAGTTCTGCGCTGCACACAGTGCTGGAAATGAGTGGAAGAGAAAGTTTATGTTCATTATTCTATGTGGGCCACTGAATCCAACGGTGTATCTACATTATACTTCGATGAAAATGAGAGGTAGGGAGCTCAGTGACGGTTCTACACAACATGCCACCAACTAGTGCTCTAGACAGTTAGTGAGCACACAGAGAAAGGAAAAACGAATGCGCCCAGTGCGACCTGCCTCGTCTACCACCCCGTAACCCCCCACCCCACCCCACCACGCCTCGCCACCAACCAACCAATTCAAGCGTGTATGTGCTGCTTTTGTCTGCAGAACAGGCTACAAAGCGAGCAGTTGGGGTACGAGAGAGAGCTCCAATTGGCTCATGGCTGGCACCTGCCACTTGACTCACTGAACAAAGTTATTTTAGTCGAAAAATAGAGCTTTCCATCGGTTAGCCGAGTGAGGTGTTTTCTCTGGTGAATAGCCCGAGTTCTCTTCTCGTAGTTCTGGCCTGGTGGTTTCCATTGTCTGACTTGACACGTCATCTGGAACACGGAAAACGTGTCAGGCAGTTAACCGTTGTCTACCCGACGCCTCAATGCGAAAACAAGGACCATCACTTGGTGCAGATGAAAGCAGACATTTCGGAGGATTCAATTCATCAGCATTCAGTGCTATCAAACTGATAACCTACATTTTGTGCTTGAAATCTTTCTCACTTTTCCGGTCTCCCCTTTTCTGTATCATCTGACAAATCAGTTTTCTTCTGTTTTATGCTGCTGATCAATAACACTTTATTCTGACAACGATGGAAGCAATTTCTGCAGACTCAAACTTACTACTAATTCATCAGTTGTTCTCTTCCACTCTCATTCGTGTGTAAGCAGTTACACCCAAGCTGATTT
Organism: Schistocerca americana; assembly: GCF_021461395.2. Lineage (NCBI taxonomy): Eukaryota > Metazoa > Arthropoda > Insecta > Orthoptera > Acrididae > Schistocerca > Schistocerca americana. The sequence continues at coordinate 675,608,359 of NC_060122.1, forward strand.
CCGTCGTTTCCCAAAGATCTGTCAGTATATTACACATAGCGTCCACTATTTTTCACGAAAACGGCTTTTGACACGGTACCACACAAGCGGCCTGTAGTAGTGATATTGCGTGTTTGTGGAGTATCGTCAAAGTTATGTGACTATCAGAGAGTTCACAGTTCGTAGTAATCGACGGAAAGTCATTGAGTAAAACAGAAGTGATTTCTGGCGTTCCCCAAAGTAGTGTATAGGCCCTTTGCTCGTCCTTTCTATATAAACGATTTGGGAGCCAATATGAGCAGCCGTCTTCGGTTGTTTGCAGATGACGCTGTCGTTTATCGAGTAATTAAGTCTTCAGAAGATCAAAACAAACTGCAAAACGAATTAGAAAAGATGTCTGAATGGTGCGAAAAGTGGCAGTTGTCACTAAATAACGAAAAATGTGACGACAACCACATGAGTGCTAAAAGGAACTCGTTAAACTTCGGTTACACGATAAATCACTCTAATCTAAAAGCCGTAATTTCAACTAAATACCCAGGTATTACAATTGAGAACAACTTAAATTGGAAGGAACACATAGAAAATGCTGTGGGGAAGGCTAAACAAAGACTGCGTTTTATTGGCAGGACACTTAGAAAATGTAACAGACCTACTAAGGAGACTACCGACAGTACGCTTGTCCGTCCTCTTTTAGACTACTTCTGCGCTGTGTGGGATCCTTTCCAGATATTACTGACGGGGTACGTCAAAGAAGAAGAGCACTTTTCGTATTATCACGAAATATGGGAGAGAGTGTCACAGAAATGATACATGATGTGGGCTGGACATCATTAAAAGAAACGTGTTTTTCGTTGCGACGGAATCTTCTCACGAGATTCCGATCACCAACTGTCTCCTCCGAATGCACACTGACCTACATAGGGAGGAACGATCACCACGATAAAATAAGAGAAATCAGAGCTCGTCCGGAAAGATATAGGTGTTCATTCTTTCCGCGCGCCATACGAGATTGGAATAACATAGACTTATGAAGGTGGTTCGATGAACCCTCAGCCAGGCACTTCAAAGTGATTTGCAGACTATCCCTGTAGATGTAGATGTAGATGTACTGGCGGGAATCCTGAAGGATACGATCATTCTGTGACACTGACAAATATCATGTACGATACGAAATACACGCATTTGTTCAATGTCCGGTATCGTGTGCCGGTGTAAGTCGGGTGGAAATATCGTTAGCATAGAATTTCCTCGGTGCACAAATGTATACAGCACATAGTTTCAATAACCAGACTAAATTGGATGAGATGATGCATTATTGATGCATACGACTGTAGCGGGCATAGATGCATAGCTAACACTTCTCTATGAATCGAACTCCGAGTGGCACATGTCATTACTTACAGTATTCAGTTGTTCAGAGTGTAGACTCTATGGTTGATTTATTTTCTCTCTGTTTTCTCAATCTGGTCATGAGTACCGTCTGAACACCTTAGAAGACCCCACAGGTATTTTAATTACTGGAGAAGCAAACATACGAATATCTGGTACAGACAGTAGAATAGATTACCAATATTATTGCACTTTAAGTGGAATTCAGAAGCAGACCTTGCTCTCCGAATAAAACAATCGCCGGCCGGTGTGGCCGTGCGGTTAAAGGCGCTTCAGTCTGGAACCGCGTGACCGCTACGGTCGCAGGTTCGAATCCTGCCTCGGGCATGGATGTGTGTGATGTCCTTGGGTTAGTTACTTTTAATTAGTTCTAAGTTCTAGGCGACTGATGACCTCAGAAGTTTAGTCGCATATTGTTTAAAAAAATTTTAAGAAAATCATTTGGTATGCATAAAACGAAATTCTGTTCGTTTATTAAGTTTTTAGGCTTTCTCATCCCAGTTCGATCAAAGGATTATTATCAAGATGCCCGAACAGAACGGGCAATCAGTGGTCGACCCAAATTTTTGTATTCTTGCATTGAGTTTTCCATAAAATTAGCCTTCAGCTTCATTTGATATAGTATAAAAGGCAATTTGAATCGAGAGACTACGATGAATCTGACAGTTTCGGTGGCACCATAAAGTTGGAGTCAGAAGCCACATAAGCAGTTGTTTCAGCTGAATATGGGCAGTTACAGCCGGAGTATGGGAGTTAACGAGTATTTCCCAAGTTATCGCACCTTGCAAGATACTCGGCCAGTATAATGCGTTGTACCTGCAGTTACAAATGCGCTGCTGCACTGCTAAATGCAAGCAACTACTTCAGTGCTCTTCACCGGGTATTAATGGAGAGACGTAAACATGCAGCTTGCGCTACGGTGGCAGCACGTAGAGCATAATATTTATAGACGGTGTCTTGCAGCACCAGTCCTTAAGCCATGGTGGCAAAGGCCCCTCTTTCTGCGATTGCATCTGCTGCGGCGGAATGCGGCTCACACGTACCATGTCGAAAGCACAGCCGCCAACCCCGGACAGCCAGGTGCCCCGCACACCACACGGATTTTCCAGCTAGGCACCACCTGCCACCTCGACGTACTGTCTGTGACAGAGAAAGTTCTCGAGAGACCCTCTAGCCAAAGATGAGTGCGCACGAAAGCCTCGCACAACAGGTAGATTCGTGGCACGGCTCATAGCCAGTTCCACCGGCAGAGTTATTCAATAACATACACGACTTTGTGACTTTAGTCTCGCCCGTTTCTCCACTAGAACTCCACATCACAGATGCGTTTTCCTTCTGCATCAGCCTTGTACTTCTGCATCAGCCATGAACGTATATAACATTCGTACTTTATCAGCCATGTGATCCTATTATCCGATTACCAAATTCAACTTAAGCGACATCTCAGTCAAAGTGACATCAAAGACATCAAAGTGACATCAGACATCAAAGTGTGTAATATTGATTAGCCACCATATAATCAACCCGATAACAGAGCACCTTACACTGAATTGAAATACATACAATGATGAGCCAAAACATTATAATCACCACGTAATAGCTTGTTTGTCCGTCTTTGGAACGAAATGCATCACTGATTCTGCGTATCAGGGATCCGACAGTTTGTTGGAAAGTTCGTGGAGGTGTGTGGCATTAGATATCTAAGCACAGGTCATGTAATTCGCGTAAATAACGGGCCGCTAATTTTGCGTATGGGGTGATGGCGCCCCATAGCGACCCAGATAGGTTCAATAGGATTTACATCAGGCGAATTAGATCGAAGAGACATGAACGTGAGGTCACTATAATGCTCCTCATACCACTGTAGCAGGGTTCTGGCTCCCAAAACACGGTCAGTTATACTGATGAAAGGTGACATCGCCTTCTGGGAAGACATCAAGTATGAAGGGATACAGGGGTTTCTCCGTTGTCAGGTTGTCTCTGATTACTACCAAAGTCCCATGCAAGCGCAGGAGAATGGCTCCCGTAGCGTAATACTGTTCCCACCAGCCTGAGTCCGTGATACTCTGCACATTTCGAGCCACCGTTCAGTTCTATGACGATGTTTGTGGAGACAACCACCGACCTAGTGTAGCAAAAATAGGATTCATCTGAACAGTTGGCACGTTTCCATCGATCAACAGTCGAATCCCTATGGTCGCGTGCCCACTGAAATCATAATTGACGACGTCGTTGGCTCAGCATATGCACACGTAGAGCTGGTGTGCTGCGGAGCTCCATGTTCAACAATTTACGATGAACGGTATGCTCCAAAACACTTGTACTTGCATCGGCATTAAGCTCTTTCGGCAGAGATGCCACAGATCAACACCTATTCTACTTTACAGAGCATACAAGCATCCGAACCACACTTCTGTAAAGAGTCATGGATGTCCAACCATTGGCAGTTTCACTCTCTTTCTACATCTTTCCGTAAATGCACACGACAGTAGGATGTGAACATAAGACCAGCTTCGCCATATTCGAGGTATTCGTTCACAGACTATGCTTAATAATAATCTGCGCTTTGTCAAAGTCTCTTATCTCAATGGATTTCCCAATTTGCAGCCCATATCGTCGCCGTCCGTGTCTGTTCCACTTACATACTGTTGTTACCTCGTGACGTGCCCGCAACTCCACCAGGTGTCACCCAACGCTTATCAGTGTATAGTTTACATTGCGTTTAGTAATTCCGAAAGCTCCAACACGTTGAAGTTAAATAAGGTACATTCAAGACGGCTCTGGATCGTATACTTCTAATTCTTTACGAAACGAGGGCTGAAGAGTTTCCGTAATGTCCCACTAACAGTAATGGTACCATGAAGATGCATAAAGACAGAAAAGGGAATAAGGTATTATTGTTGATTCAAATCAATACTGACATAGAAAAGGACTTCCCGATATTCATTTACAAAGATTAGTTATTGATATGATAAGTCATTAATACCGTAAATAAGGGTGCAGCGATATCTACAAAGTTATTAGCTGATAAAAACCATATCAGACTAGTCTACTAACTAATGTGTTAAGAAGCATGTAAATACTGAATGAAGTTCTTTTAGTGCACCTCCTTACTGCTAGTTACTATGAAGCTTTCAGAAATAAAAAGAAATTAATTTCGTGTAATGTAAAATGGCCCATCCGAAGTGGCTCCAACGTCGTACTGCGCTGATATTCATTATGACGATATGCACCCGAGTGCTTCCGTTTGCTAAAGTTACTCATGATGTTATATTTCTGGAATTTTCCTACTGGACTGTCCGAACATGAGACACAAGCTATCCTGGAAATTTTTTGAAGGGTTTCTAATTACAGTTTTTCCGCAATAATAATACCCTACTTCTTTTTATTGACTCATCTAATAGAGTACACAAATAAATAACAATAGTTAGTTTAATAATTGAAGAGAAATTAACACAGTTCTCCGTTCTCAAAGGAGTAATTGATTCCGCTTCGTGACCCCGAATTTTGCCTTTTTATTGTACCACTGTTTTCTGTATCTGTTTAATTCTGTATATGTTTAATACCATAAAAGACGTCCTATTGCAAAATACAACAGCAGTTGTTATTATTTCCTGGAAACAAAACGCTGAATTTTATTTGAGAATGAACTTTACTGACTAAAAATTTAAAGAACCGTAAATGATTAATTTTTTATAATGTACAGTGAAACAAAACACCTTTAACTCCATGGTTTCGTATATCATTTAAATTAGTAAGCTCTTTCTGAGCGCATCAATAACTAACGGTCCATGAAAATAATCCTTCATGTAAGGGAGGGATGGGGGTACAACACGCCAAATACCACAGGATTTCTACGGCTCTGTCCGTTTACAAATGAGATGCGGCCCTAATCCGTTTAATCTCGAGTTATCGTCGTTTGTATCATCCCGAGACTTCTAAACATTCAAAAATGAAATATCCATTCACATTTATTCTCGCCTGTACTTCATATCTGCTACAACAACGTTCCCCAGGGCAGCTTGTTTCTGTCAGTGCTTTTGGATACTTTTACTAACTCGGTAATGCATGAAATCCAGACATGTAGAAATCAGAGCCCAAATTCACTAGGTGAATTAACTGCAGATTAATTGATTAACATCTTTGCGAATTGTATCCACGAATTAATAAATCTTTTGAATGTAAAATTTCGGGTAGTAGCCTTTACTTGGAAGTGAGCTTTTCGGTAAAGTTTTCGCAATATTTTCAATTGAGGAATAGCAATAAATTTCAGCTCTTATTTTATTTAGTGTGGTAATGAAGCATATGGAATCGTATTCCTTGAAATAATATAGACAAAGCGATTTTTCTAACGACTGTTACTCATGCAATTTTAGAAATGCCAAGAAATCCGGAACAACTACCGTTTTGTTTCAGTACTTCGAGAATGTCCAGTACGTAAGGTAAAATAACACAATACCATTTATTGTAAATGATACTTTAATCGGCAAAATAGTCATCCTTTTTACTAGTTAAGACAAGAAAGTTTTAGTAGAACTTTAAGTCAAGGTATCTTTTTTCCCGTGATCCGATTTTGATGAACTAAAGACTATACGGTGCCCCAAGCTATGCTGAATTTACTGTGAAAACCCCATGAAAATTTTTCTAGTAGTTTCGGAGAAACGTAATAAACTGTCGCTTACGACAGTTTTGCAGATTTATTATTAGTATGGATATCTTAATCCCGTCTTTGCAGCTACAAGAAACACGTTACTTCCTACTGAAATAAAACATGTGATGTGTTCTAAAAGATACTTACAATTTGGTTTGATTTAGGTATCGAAATTCAGTTCGTTATAGAAGGTGTTGATTTTACTTACGGTATTTTTCGCCTGGTTTTCGTGCACATCAGGAAATGAAGGCAACAAAACCGAAATAGATAGTCGCTGTGAGTGAGTGTAGGTAGAGGCCGTTCTTGACAACGGGAATAAAGTGATAGTTGTATCCTTGTATCGACCTCCCAATCCAGATGTCACAAGTGATGAAAAGTTGAAAGAAAACTTGAGTCTAATTTCAAACTCGTACCCGAATCATACAGTTGAAGTTGGTGGTGACTTCAATGTAACATCCATAAGGTTGCGAAAATATACGTTGAAATCCGGAGATCCGCATAAAACATTATCCGAAATCGTGCTTAATATTATTTCAAGCTGTTAGTTCATGAGCCCACTAGCAGAGTAAACGGTTGTGAAAACACACTTTACCTCTTAGCGACAAATAACCTTGAGCTAATAATGAGCATCAAAACGGACACAGCTGTTAATGAATACAAGGCTGTCGTACCGAGACTAAATACAGTAACCCCAAAATCCTCCAAAAATGAGCGAAAGTATACCTATTCAAGAAAGCAGATATAAATTCGCTTGACGCTTTCCTGAGAGACAATTTCCACTTATTCCAAATTAACAATCTAAATGTGGATCAGATGTGGCTTGAATTCAAAGAAACAGTATCGAAAGCAATTTCGAGATTTATACTAAACAAAGTAACAAACAACAGAGTTGATTACCCATAGTAAAATGGTACACAAAACGGGTCAGAATACTATCGGAGCAACAACGAAAAAAGCATCCAAGATGGCGACCTTTTACAGAATCTTGAAATTTAGTGCGGACTTCAATGCGAGATCCTTGTAACAGTGTCCACAACGTAACTTTGCCTCGAATCGTGGCAAAAATCCGAAGACATATGTATATACAAAATGCTAGCGACAAGACCCAGTCAATGCGTTGTCTGCGCGACGACAATGAAAATACTATCGATAACAGTGCTGCTAAAGTAGAGCTACTAAACACGACCTTTCGAAATTCCTGTACCAAAGAAGTCTAAGTAAATATTCCAGAATTCCAATCAAGAACTGCTGCCAACATACGTAACTTAGAACTAGATACCGTAGGAGTAGTGAAGAAACTTAAATCACTTAATAAAAACAAGTCTTCCTTCCAGATTGTAACCGGTTAGGTTCTGTTCGGAGTATGGTGCTGTGATGGTTCCATACTTAATATTCATATATAACCGCTTATTCGACGAGAGATCCGTACTCAAAGACTGGAAAGTTGCACAGGTCACACCAACGTTCAAGAAATGCAATAGCAGTAACCTCTAAATTACAGGCTCATATCATTAACGTCGATATGCAGCAGGATTTTTTTAATGGATGTTATTAATTACTTCGAAGAGAACGGTCTATTGACACACAGCCAACAGGGATTTTTACTCACACGAGCTGCTGAGTGATAACCACAAGGGATCTCAAATTAATTCCGTATTTCTAGCTTTCCAGAAGGCTTTGACGCTGTACCTCACAAGGGTTTGAAATCAAATTTATTGCTTATGGAATATCGCCTCAGTTATGAGACTGGATTCGTGATTTCCTGTCAGAGAGGTCATAGTCCGTAGTAACTGACGGAAAGTCATGGAGTAAAACAAAAGTGGTATCTGGCTTCCCCTAGGTAGTGTTATAGGTCCTCTGGTGTTCCGTTCCTTTATAAACGGTTTAGGAGATAATCTGAGCAGCTGTCATAGATAGTTTGCAGATGATTTATCGTCCAGTAGAGTCATCAGAAGATCAAAATCAACTGCAAAACGATTTAGATAAGGCATCTGTTTGGGGCAAATAGACAATTGATCCTAAATAATGAAAGGTGTAACGTCATCCACATGAGCGCTAAAAGCAACTTCGGGTACTCTATAAATCAGTCAAATCTGAAGGTCGTAAATTCACCCAAATACGTAGGAAATACAATTACAAAGAACTTAAATGGGAAAGATCACAGAGAAACTCTTACGGTGAATGCGAACGAAAGGGTACATTTTACTCTCAGAACACTCAGATGATCCAACAGGTGTGGGATCTTTAGCAGATAGGATTAACGGTGAACATCGAGAAAGTTCAAAGAAAGGCAGCACGTTTCGTATTAACGAGAAACAGGGGAGAGAGTGTGAAGAACATGAAACACGATTTGGGGCGGAAACCGTTAAACACAGGCGTTTTCCGTTGCGGCGAAATTTCAACCACCAACTTTACCCTCCGAATGTGAAAATACTTTGTTGACGCCGATCTACACAGCTAGAAATAACCATCATAATAAAACAAGGGAATTCAGAGATCGCACGAATAGATAAAAGCGTTTTTTTTCCCACACGTTGTTCAGGAGAACTAGTGTCAAGGTGGTTCAATGAACACGCTACCAGGCACTTAAGTGTGATTTGCAGAGAGTAGTCATGTAGATGCAGACGTAGGAAAGTCCGTCCGCTTGCACATTTTCGAGCTATTCCATTGCGCTGTTGGTTCTAATCTAATCCCACACTGCTGCAGAACTATTCTTTTCCTGGTTTGAAACACCCCACGTTGTAGCACCACCACTGTTCGACTATATCTTTCTGGCTTCATAACCTCGTGTGTTTTGTGTTACCAACTTTATAGCTTATTTTATCTAGAAAAGTTTTCTTCATCTGCAATTCATCGTATGTGTCGGTGGGACGGGGGAGGGGGTGGAGACAGGAGGGTAGAGTGTGGGGGAGGCTCGGGATTTGAGTGCGAATTGAGTTGGAGGTCAAATGAAAAGGGGAAGAGATAGAATGAGGCACGGGATAGGAAACGATCTTTCTTTTTTATTACGTTGATTTTTTCAGTTATTTTATGTAGTGTCTGGTATCCAAAATTTACCTGGTCAAAGAGTTACTGTTTCTTTCGTGTACTGCTATGTATATTTCTTAAAAACGGAGGAGATATCTGTCTTTAGAGATTTGTATGATGTCCATATTTTCTGTTGTGCTTGGCCTATGGTATTGGAATGTTCAAAAAAAATGGTTCAAATGGCTCTGAGCACTATGCGACTCAACTGCTGAGGTCATCAGTCGCCTGGAACTTAGAACTAATTAAACCTAACTAACCTAAGGACAGCACACAACACCCAGCCATCACGAGGCAGAGAAAATCCCTGACCCCGCCGGGAATCGATCCCGGGAACCCGGGCGTGGGAAGCGAGAACGCTACCGCACGACCACGAGCTGCGGGCTTGGAATGTTCATATGACAGTAAGGGCTATGCTGGTGGTAGCATAGCCACTGCCAGGAGCTCGAATGCCGGAGGAGTCTTGAACCAGAAAAAGTATGTCTCACAACGCCCGATCACCCTGCTGCCTGTCCTTTATCCCTTCACAGTCCTTTTTTTTTTTTTTTTTTTTTTTTTTAGAAAAAGTGAGATGAACCTCGACAACTATAGAAAAAGCAATTTATCTAGGAGTAGGTTACCCCAAAATCAAAAACCCTGGTTCTCCAGTTTGGGGGACGGCGATGGGTTACCACCCCACCATAGAAAACTTTTCAGCAGTGAACAGACTACATGGAACCCTCAGTATTTCATAACACAAAATAGACGAAAAGTGCGAGAAGAAGATATGCGATTTGGAACATGAGTTATACGAAATTTGTATAAAACAGGTGTCTCAATCAGTCTAGTCAAGAAGATCGAAATATACACGATGGATTTAGTCGCTTTACAGCAAGTACGTTAGGAGGCTTCAGCTCTCGTCTGATACACTTCTACAGAGCAGTAACCTTAGTATTTACCTTTTCTTGTCTTTTCTTCGTAGTATGTTTCCAAAATTTCGTGCGTGTTTCCGTTTACGAGGTGTAAGCTCGCGTTTTCTGAACAGCCAGCTTCACAGCTCATTGAGGTATCATCTCTCATTGGTGACACATCAGGAGGGCAGCAAGTTGCATATCTAATATTCTGTCTACGAGGGGGGACCCAAAAGAAACCGGACTCCGAGGGCGCTGCCACTCGTAGACGTAGTGCAGGGTTCTCACACTAGATGGAGCCCTCAGTATTTCATAACACAAAATATACGAAAAGTGCGAGAAGAAGATATGAGATGTGGTGTTAGTAGAGACCTTCATGAAAAGCAAGACAAATGAGGTCAATAGTGAAGACGATGATCATTGTCTTTTTTGATGTTCGTGGAATTGTGCTTCGGGAATTCGTACCCCCCTGGTCAGACTGTTAACCAGCACTTTTACTTGGATGTTTTAAGGCGTCTGCGAGAGGATGTGAGGAGGAAACGCCCGAAACTTTGGCGGACAGGTGACTGGCTTCTGCATCACGAAAACGCTCCAGCACACACGGCCTTGCGAGTGACCCGCTATTTGGCATCTCAGAGGTGGTCTGTCGTTTCCCACGCTCCGTATTCGCCGGACCTAGCCCCGTGCGACTTTTTCCTATTTCCACGAATTCAAAAAACGCTAAAAGGGGAGCGTTATGACGATGTGGAGGCGGTAAAAACAGCTTCGCAAAGGTCACTGGACAATATCAAACTTGTAGAGTTCCGAACATGCTTTTGCTAAGGTATGATGGTGGTTGTAGTTGTGTGCAACGCGCATAGATCTTTTCACAGATGCACGGATCTCTATTAAAATTTGATTGTCGTCATTTGTACGTTCTATTCTGAACCGCGAATGCCACAGCCTCGGCTTTTCAGCATATTCCACATTTCGTTATTATACCATGGTGGGTCTTTTCCGTCCTTAATCCACTTACTAGGCACATGATTCTCTAGATCTCGATTTACACTCTGCTTAAAATTTGTCCTTAATTCCTCTATTCCATCTTACTGAAACCAAGTGATGTCAGTTAATTGTCTAAGTCAGATATTAACAACTGCTTATCTACTCTTTCAGGCTTAAATACTCTACTAGCCTTCTTATCTGATTTATTAACTTACGTAAGTTGATAATCATGGACCTTGACGTTGGCGGGGGGTTTGCGTGCCTCAGCGATACAGATAGCTGTACCGTAGGTGCAACCACAACGGAAGGGTATCTGTTGAGAGGCCAGACAAACGTGTGGTTCCTGAAGAGGGGCAGTAGCCTTTTCAGTACTTTCAGGGGTAACAGTCTGGATGATTGACTGATATGGCCTTGTAACACTAACCAAAACGGTCTTGCTGTGGTGGTACTGCGAACGCTGAAAGCAAGGGGAAACAACAGCCGTAATTTTTCCCGAATGCATGCAGCTTTACTGTATGGTTAAATGATAATGGCGTCCTTTTGGGTAAAATATTCCGGCGGTAAAATAGTGCCCCTTTCGGATCACTGGGCGGGGACTACTCAGGAGGACGTTGTTATCAGGAGAAAGAAAACTGGAGTTCTACGGATCGGACCGTGGATTGTCAAATCCCTTAATCGGGCAGGTAGGTTAGAATTTAAAAAGGGAAATGCATAGGTTAAAGTTAGATATAATGGGAATTAGTGAAGTTCAGTGGCAGGAGGAACAAGACTTCTGGTCAGGTGAATAAAGGGTTATAAATACAAAATCAAATAGGGGTAATGCAGGAGTAGGTTTAACAATGACTTAATAATAGGAATGCGGGTAAGCTACTACAAACAGCATAGTGAACGTATTATTGTGGCCTACATAGGTACGAAGCCCACGCCTACCTCAGTAGTACAAGTTTATATGCCAACTAGCTCCGCAGATGACGAAGAGATTGATGAAATGTATGATGAGAGAAAAGAAATTATTCAGATAGTGAAGGGAAAAGAGACTTGACGAGTGCATCGCATGTAATGGAGAGTATCTAAAGGTGACTTAAGTAATTTCGTAAAAAGGTTCATCAATAAATTTTTTATGTAACAATCCGGTTTCTTTTGGGTCCCCCATCGTACTTTTATAGTTTACTTCTTCAGTTAGTCTTAGTTTGACAGGTAGGATGTGTGCATGCTATATACGGACGCAGGAGGAGCTGGCTGCAGTTCGCCAACAGCTGAATGCGCTTTTGGCTACGGTCATTCAGGTTGCTGCCTCTAGGTGCAGCAGTGGTGGAGAATATGGCATGTTGTGTAGGACACCTCAGGTGTCGCTCGTTTCGCCCACGGGCTCTGCTGCCGAGGCGCCTCCTAGTGTACTCGACGAGGGTGATGCTATCGCGTCCCTTGAGGTGAAGGGCCAATGTGGAGACTGGTAGTCCGGCGCGCCCTTTCACCTTGTGGATGGACAGGTGGCCGATCCTTCAGCAGGGTCTGGGCAGGCACATTGGAAAGGGGTTTACTCGTTATCGGGAGGTCCAACATCAGGCGCAATATGGAGTCACTGAAGGCAGATAGCGTTCAGGACTGGAAAGAAAGTCAATGTGCACTTATGTCTGCCGCGAGGCGTCCCCCGATATAATCTGTGGCTATCGAGCGCGCAGGGTGCAGTCGTTGGTAATTTGTGGCTCACATTGGCACCGACAGTGCCCGTCGCAGGGAGGTTCTGAGACCATCCTCAGTTACTATTGACAGCTTGCGGAAGTGCATGTCTCACACGTTGGGTTCAGGCAGAGCTCGCAATTTTCAGCATTGCTCGAGGATTTGATCGGGAACTTCTGGTCTGGCGTGGAAGATTTCGACCAAAGGATTCGTCGGCTCTGTGACGGTCTTCGCTGCAAATTTCTAGACCTGCGATATCGGTTGGGGATTTGTAGGATTCACCTTGGTAGGTCAGGGGTGCACTACACAAAGGAAGCAACTACTCGGGTGGCAGAGTACTTGTGAAGTGCACATCAATGTTTTTTAAACAAGGCAGTAGTTTGAGGTACTCTGACAAATACTCCACAGTCGATACGCAGCAAGAGAAGTGAGACCTCGTGCCGAATAAAGACAATTCGACTGTCAAAATTTTGTCAGTAAATTGTCGAAGTATTCGTAACAAAGTCTGGAATATACTGCCCTTAAGGAAAGTTTTTGTGCTCAAATTATTCTCGGGACGAGCTGACTGAAAGGCGAAGCAGAAAGCTCTGAGGTATTTAACGAGTCACGGAACGTAAATCGGAAAGGCAGAATAGAGTACATAGGAGAGGGTGTGTTCGTTGTAGTTTATGAAGGACTGTTTCTGTTCACTTTGACAGTGAAGTTATCTGGTCACATGAAACAGGTATAGGTGAAAGCAAATAAAGTGTTGGATATTTTACCGGCCACCCAATTCCGCTGTTACGATTCTAGAGTCATTCATAGAATCTGTATGATCAGCAGTGTGTAAATACCCAGATCTAGCATTACTAGTTGCAGGTAACTTTAACCTGCCGAGTATAGACTGGAATGTCTACGGATTCACTGCAAGGAGTTCAGACAGTCATATGAAGTACTTTTGAACACGTTTTCTGAAAACTGTATTTAGCTGCCAGTTCAGCAGCCCACACGCAATGGAAATATCTTAGACTTTGTAGCTACAAATAGGCCGCACGTTAAAGACACCGTTCTAGGATTTTGGGGGTCTTATAAAAGTGCGGGTGTTGGAGGGGGGGGGGGGTTGCGGGGGGGGGGGGGGCGAGAGCCGGGCAACGCTGGCATGACAGAGGATAGGACGGATGAGGGATTTGCAAAACAATGGTTGAAATGGCTCTAAGCACTATGGGACTTAACATCTGAGGTCATCAGTCCCCTAGACGTAGAACTACTTAAACCTAACTAACCTAAGGACATCACACTAATCCATGCCTGAGGCAGGATTAGAAACTGTGACCGTAGCAGCAGCGCGGTTCCGGACTGAAGCGCCTAGAGGCGTTCGGCTACAGCGGCCGACAGGGACTTGCTGGTGTGTAGGATGTTGGAAGGATGCAGTCCGCTTGTCCGGCCAGACAGGAGTTTCCGGAGGTGGAGGCGGAATGGGCTTTCTGCTGGATGCTCAGGGGGTTAGGGGTCCAACTGAGGTTACGGTCGAGGGTGAGGTCAAGGAATCTCATGGTGGAGGTGAACTGTATGGGACAACCATGGGACTACCATAGGTAGGAATCATGGAGACGGTAGGAGCGGGTGGTGCTGTTTATGATGATTGCCTGGGCTTTGGAGGGGTTGATGCGGAGGAACCACTGGTTACACCAAGTGGTGAACTGGTCAAGGTGTGTTTGGAGGGTGTGTTGGGTCCGTTGAAGGGTAGGATAGAGAGCCATCAGAATATTGGGACAATATCAGGATTAGCCAAATTATTTCACCTATTTAACATTAATTTATTCATGACTGGATTTGGTATTACGTTATATCACCGCTCGCTACTTATGCCACGAGACCGTCAACATGCCCTACGAGAATACGACACCCTCTTCGCATTTCGCGATTTACTTGCCGAAGAATTACTTAAACTTGGACATTCTCCATAGAACCTACCTCTACTCCTATTATTAACTTGTTGCTGTTGTGGTCTTCAGTCCAGAGACTGGTTTGATGCAACTCTCCGTGCTACTCTATCCTGTGCAAGTTTCTTCATCTCACAGTACTTACTGCAACCTACACCCTTCTGCATCTGTTTAGTGTATTCATCTCTTACTTTCCCTCTACGATTTTTACCCTCCACGCTGCCCTCCAATACTAAATAGGTGATCCCTCGAAGCCTCAGAATATGTCCTACCGACTGATCCCTTCTTCTAGCCACGTTGTGCCACAAATTTCTCTGCTCCCCAATTCTATTCAGTACCTCCGCATTAGTTATGTGATCTACCCATCTAATCTTCAGCATTCTTCTGTAGCAACACATTTCGAAAGCTTTTATTCTCTTCTTGCCTAAATAATTTATCATCCATGTTTCACTTCCATACGTGGATACACTCTATACAAATACTTTCAGAAACGACTTCCTTACACTTAAATCTATACTCGATGTTAACAAATCTCTCTTCTTCAGAAACGCTTTCCTTGCCATTGCCAGTCTACATTTGATATCCACTATACTTTGATCATCATCAGTTATTTTGCTTCCCAAATAGCAAAACTTATTTACTACTTTAAGCGTCTCATTTCCTAATCTAATCCCATCAGCATCACCCGATTTAATTCAGCTATATTCCATTATACTCATTTTTGCTTTTGTTGATGTTCCTCTTATATTCTCCTTTGAAGACACTGTCCATTCCGTTCAGCTGCTCTTCCAGGTCCTTTGCTGTCTCTGACAGAATTATAATGTCATCGGCGAACCTCAAAGTTTTTATTTTTTCTCCATGGATTTTAATTCCTACTCCGAATTTTTCTTTTGTTTCCTTTACTGCTTGCTCAATATACAGATTGAATAACATCGGGGATAGTGAACAACCCTGCCTCACTCCCTTCCCAACTACTGTTTCGTGCCCCTCGACTCTTATAACTGCCATCTGGTTTCTGTACAAATTGTTAATAGCCTTTCGCTCCCTTTATTTTACCCATGCCACCTTCAGAATTTGAAAGAGAGTATTCCAGTCAACATTGTCAAAAGCTTTCTCTAAGTCTACAAATGATAGAAATGTAGGTTTGCCCTTCCTTAATCTAGCTTCTAAGATAAGTCGTAGGGTCAGTATTGCCTGACGTGTTCCATCATTTCTGCGGAATCCAAACTGGTCTTACCCGAGGTCGGCTTCTACCAGTTTTTCCATTCGTCTGTAAAGAATTTGTGTTAGTATTTTGCAGCATGGCTTATTAAACTGATAGTCGGTAATTTTCACATCTGTCAACACCTGCTTTCTTTGGGACTGGAATTATTATCTTCTTCTTGAAGTCTGAGGGTATTTCGCCTGTCTCATACATCTTGCTCACCACGTGGTAGAGTTTTTTATCAGGGCTGGCTCTCCCAAGGCTATCAAGAGTTCTAACGGAATGTTGTCTACTCCCGGGGCCTTGTTTCGATTAAGGACTTTCAGTGCTCTAACAAATTCTTCAGGCAGTACTATATCTCCCATTTTATCTTCATCTACATCCTCTTCCATTTCAACAATATTGTCCTCAAGAACATCGTCCGTGTATGGACTCTCTATATACTCCTTCCACATTTCTGATTTTCCTTTTTTGCTTAGAACTGTGTTTCCATCTGAGATCTTGATATTCATGGAAGTGGTTCTCTTTCCTCCAAAGGTCTCTTTAATTTTCTTGTAGCCAGTATCTATCTTACCCCTAGTGATATACGCCCCTACATCCCTACATTTGTCCTCCAGTCATCCCTGCTTAGCCATTTAGCACTTCCTGTCGATCTCATTTTTGAGACGTTTGTATTCCTTTTTGCCTGTTTCATTTACTGCATTTTTGTATTTTCTTCTTTCATCAGCTAAATTCAATATCTCTTCTGTTACCGAAGGATTTCTATTAGCCCTCATGTCTTTACCTAATTCATCCTCTGCTGCCTTCACTATTTCATCTCTCAAAGCTACCCATTCTTCTTCTACTGTAATTCTTCCCTCCATTCATGTCAATCGTTCCCTAATGCTCTACTGAAACCCTCTACAACCTCTTGTTCTTTCAGTTTACCCAGGTCCCATCTCCTTAAATTCCCACCTTTTTCCAGTTTCTTCAGTTTTAATCTACAGTTCATAACCAATTCTTTGCGGTCAGAGTCCACATCCACCCCTGGAAATGGCTTACAATTTAAAACCTGGTTCCTAAATCTCTGTCTTACCATTACATAATCTATCTGAAACCTTACAGTATCTCCAGGCTTCTTCCATGTATACAACCTTTCTTCATGACTCTGGAACCAAGTGTTGGGTAGATTAAGTTATGCTCTGTGCAGAATTCTACAGTGCGGCTGCCTTCTTCATTTCTTACCCACATCCTATATTCACCTACTACGTATCCTTCTAATCCTTTTCCTACTATCGAATTCAAGTCACCAATGACTATTCAATTTTCTTCTCCCTTCACTATCTGAATAATTTCTTTTTTCTCATCATACATTTCATCAATCTCTTCGTCACCTGCGGAGCTAGTTGGCATATAAACTTGTACTACTGTGGTAGGTGTGGGCTTCGTACCTATCTAGGCCACAATAATACGTTCACTATGCTGTTTGTAGTAGCTTACCCGCATTCCTATTTTTAATTCATTATTAAACCTACTCCTGCATTACCCCTATTTGATTTTGTATTTATAACCCTTTATTCACTTGACCAGAAGTCTTGTTCCTCCTGCCACTGAACTTCACTAATTCCCATTATATCTAACTTTAACCTATGCATTTCCCTTTATAAATTCTAACCTACCAGCACGATTAAGGGATTTGACAATCCACGGTCCGATCCGTAGAACTCCAGTTTTTTTTCTCCTGATAACAACGTCCTCCTGAGTAGTCCCCGCCCAGTGATCCGAAAGGGGCACTATTTTACCGCTGGAATATTTTACCCAAGAGGACGCCATTATCATTTAACCATACAGTAAAGCTGCATGCCCTCGGGAAAAATTACGGCTGTTGTTTCCCCTTGCTTTCAGCGTTCGCAGTACCACCACAGCAAGACCGTTTTGGTTAGTGTTACAAGGCCATATCAGTCAATCATCCAGACTGTTACCCCTGAAAGTACTGAAAAGGCTACTGCACACGTTTGTCTGGTCTCTCAACAGATACCCTTCCGTTGTGGTTGCACCTACGGTACAGCTATCTGTATCGCTGAGGCACGCAAGCCTCCCCACCAACGTCAAGGTCCATGGTTATCAACTTACGTAAGTTAATAAATCAGATAAGAAGGCTAGTAGAGTATTTAAGCCAGAAAGAGTAGATAAGCAGTTGTTAATATCTGACTTAGACAATTAACTGACATCACTTGGTTTCAGTAAGATGGAATAGAGGAATTAAGGACAAATTTTAAGCAGAGTGTAGATCGAGGTCTAGAGAATCATGTGCCTAGTAAGTGGATTAAGGACGGAAAAGACCCACCATGGTATAATAACGAAATGTGGAAAATGCTGAAAAGCCGAGGCTGTGGCATTCGCGGTTCAGAATAGAACGTACGAATGACGACAATCTAATTTTAATAGAGATCCGTGCATCTGTGAAAAGATCTATGCGCGTTGCACACAACTATAACCACCATCATACCTTAGCAAAAGATATGGAAGAGCACCGGAGAAAATGCTTGTCCTACGTAAAACCGCTGCCTGGGTACAATGCTTCCACCCAGTCACTCATTGATTAGTCTAGTGTAGCAAAACGAAAGCTGAAATTCTAAATTTCACATTTAATAAATCTTTCAAGCAGGAGAATCGTACAAACATACCGTCGTTTGTCTATCGAACAGTCTTCCATATGGACGACATAGTAATAAGTATCTCTGGCGTACAGAAGTTAAGTGAAGAAGTTGAAAACAAATTACCAGGTCCAGATGCACTCCTAGTCCAGTGTTTCAAAGAGCGCTCTACAGCACTGACCCTTGCTTAGGCTGCATATATCGCGAATCTGTCGCCCAGCGCAAAGTCCCAAGACGGGAGAATAGGGCATGTGACTCCTGTATTTAAGAAGGGTACAAGGTCAGATCTTCAGAATTACAGACCAATATCCCTAACATCGGTTCTCTGGAGAATTCTTTAAAATATTCTCAGTTCGAATATAATAAATTTTCTTGAGACCGAGAAGCTGAAGTTATAGAACCCAGTATGTTCATCACAGACAAGTGTATCATCAGGAGTGCACCAGGGGAGGTGATACGACAGCTGTTGTTCTTTATATACATAAATGATTTGGTGGACAGGGTGAGCAGCAATCTGCTGTTGTTTGCCGATGATGTTGTGGTGCACGGTAAATTGTCGAAGCTGACAACATAGAGAGACAACATAGACAAAATTTCGGATTGGCGTGATGATGGTAGCTAGCTCTAAGTGTAGAAAAAAATGTAAGTTAATGCGGATGAGCAGGAAAAACAAACCCGTAATGTTTGGAAACAGTTTTAATAATGTCCCACTTGTCACAGCCACGTCGTTCAAATATCTGGGAGTAGCGTTGCAAAGCGATATGAAATGCAACGAGCTTTCGAGGGCTGATTGGAAAGTTATATTGTGGACTTCGGTTTACTGGGAGAATTTTAGAAAAGCTTGTTTCACCCTTAAAGGAGACCGCTAGTAGGACTCTAGTGCGACCTGTCCTTGAGCACTGCTCGAGTGTTTGTGATCCGTACAAGGTGGGACTAAAGGACGACATCGAAGTAAATCAGAGACAAGCTGCTATATTTGTTAGTGGGTTTGAAGAACATGCAAGTACTACGGAGACGCTTCGGGAACTCAAATGGAAACCCTGGAGGGACGGCGACGCTCTTTTTGAGGAACCTATCGAGAAAATTTAGAGAACCGGTATTTGAAGCCGACTGCAGAACGATTCCGTTGCCTCTTACATAGAGCGCAAGGGACACGAAGATACGAGAAACTAGAGCTCATACGGTGGCATAGAGATACTCGTTTTACCTCTCTCTATTTGCGAATGGAACAGGAAAGGAAAGGACTAGTAATGGTACAGGGTACCGCCCACCACATGCCGTAAGGCGGATTGCGGAATATCGATGTAGATGTTGATGTAGGAAACTACTACTGTTGATGTCGAAATTTGCATGATCTTTTGTGGAAGCTGTGATGCAGGACAAAAATTGGACATGGGATTTTGTGCGAGTAAGGCTCTAGCTGATATCGTATTTGCATTTTCGGCAGTGACCCTATTACGGCAGTGTTAACACTAGATATGAAGATACGTAAAATGTCGTTTGAGACCTTCCACGCGCCCACAGGGAAAGTACGAGGGTGAGTCAAATGAAAACCTTAAATGTATTTTTAAATATTATTTATTGTGCAGAAGTGGTACAAAGCTGTATCACTTTTCAACATAATCTCCCCCACGCTCAATGCAAGTCATCCAGCGCTTACAAAGATGCATGTGGCTGCATCCACCGGCAGATCCTAATGAATTGCCTAACTGAGTTTGGAACACTCACCAAACTTGTTAGCCTAATTTGAGTTTGTATCACTGATTCAAAAGGCAAGGAGAAGCTCGGGGACGAAGTGACAGAGAGCTTATACATAAACACAGGGCTGATATAAGGAGAAGGTGCCTCACCGATATTGTTCAATCCGGCGCTCGAAAAGATAATGGGGGAAACTTTCAACAAAAACATTAAGGGGATTGAAGTAGAGAGTGAGACAATCACACATCTCGCATCTGCTGACGATGTGGTCCCGTTGTCCATATACAAGGAAAAACTGATGCGGATGTGCGACAGCGTCGAGGCGGCAGCGATCAGAATCGCACTCCATTGAATGCCTAGGAGACCGAGTAGATGTTGATGATCAAGACTTATGCCTATTTAGGAGACCAATTCCAGTCCGTGATATTCGTAAGGCGACCATACAAAAGGGTTCATAATTTTCAATATCTGAAGGTAATCTTCACAGAACACGCAGAGTGTGAGGTAGAAATTAAAGCGAGGATTTAAGACGCAAACCGATCATATGTATCTTGTAGGGGCAAGACATGTTACTTCGATGGATAAACATCGATGGGCTTTACAATCCATTAATTTTACTCCCTGCAGAAGGAGACCACTAGGAACTCCATAAAAAGAAGTGGAGAGATGGAATCCACGAGGACTTCTTGGAGCTCCGCATAATGGATGATTGGCAACAGAAAGCACAAATCAGAATCCAGTGGAAGAGAAGTAGTGTAGATGTGAATGGCCCTCTGGAACTGATTGCGTAAATTAAGCAAGTAAGTAGTGTGGTATTCTGTTTAAGGTCGTCTGCAATGACAGTGGTTTTTAGTGGATTTCCATTCCATGATGTGCTCTGTATATGTTATGCCAAATGTTTTTGCGGGCTGCGGACTTCCCAGTATGTTCTTTCTGCGTTGTTGCCTTTTTGGGGCTTTCATGTGAATGACGAATACTTGTTCTATGTGGAGATTCAATTCTCTTTGAATGAGCACCTACTTCACGCTCTAAGTGGGTATGGAGAATGGCAAAGAGGAAGACAGAAGACGCAATTCGGTTTGATAGTATTTTATGCGTAGGGCATGTAAGTTTTTAAGGAATATGTGCATTCAGTCAAGTATTTTCCCTGACAGACTGAAACTTTACTTCGCATCGTTATTCAAAATAAAACGACATCCAGCGATGTCTACTTTGCAGTCACCTTGGGAGTGCACACTCTTCGTGATAGGCCGGCCGCTGCAGAGTCTAGTTCAAAGCCGATCGCAGCATGATCAAAAAAACAGGCCACGCTGATAACACACTAAGTACAGGTACTTACATAATCTGACAACAGCGTAAGCTGCGACAGAACCTGGAAGAAGTTTCCTGTTCGAGCTGTTAAGACATGTCCACGCGTGTGCTTTGGCGGTTAACAGAGCTTCGTCTGAATGCAACATCTCACCGTCGAAATCGCTCACAGCAGATATTTTCATGTCATGAGAGTAATTTTGGCACAACTACAACGTGTTTCACTTTCTGACATGCTGGTGATAACAGCTGCGTCCAATAAAATTTATGCGAAATATTTCTTGTCGGTATGCCTGCCTGCCTTTGCACCCCGCATGCACGACTTCGCCGGGACCCATTTTCTGGCGTCCAACAGTGGCTGCGGTGACGGGCGCTGCATTCCCTCGCCCATTGTCGAAACTGGCAACTGTTGATCTTCAGTTTGGAGAGTATAAAATCCTTCTGTGTACTGACTTGAACCCATTTCTGATGGTTTTAATACTGACCAATGTGATAGCCAACATGGCTTTTAATTCTGACCATTATGACCTCTGTTGCTTTAAAGGTATGTTTCTATCGTTGCACCATTAGTTTCAAAAATGGTTCAAATGGCTCTGAGCACTATGGGACTTAACATCTGAGGTCATCGGTCCCCTAGAACTTAGAAATACTTAGATCTAACTAACCGAAAGACATCACACACGTTCATGCATGATTCGAACCTGCACAGTAGCAAAATGGTTCAAATGGCTCTGAGCACTATGGGACTTAACATCTGAGGTCATCAGTCCCCTAGAGCTTAGAACTGCTTTACTAACCTAAGGACATCACACACATCCAAGCCCGAGGCAGGATTCGAACCTGCGACCGTAGCGATCGCGCGGTTCCAGACTGAAGCTCCTAGAACCGCTCGGCCACACTGGCCGACGACAGTAGCAGTCGCGCGGGTCCGACAATTAGTTTATTCTGCCACTTAATGGCTTACATATGTTTGTGAATCAAAACATCATGTGATAATTAGTTCGTCACGCTTTATAGTTAATCTGATAGTGCGCTAACTGCGTGAGACGCCTTATTAATCAATGAACATTACAACAAATAGGGTCTTATATCTGGAACACGTAACCAGTGATGCTGCAATATGCCAGACCAGAGTAGAGGAGTTTGTACTAGAGGTCATCAAATGTGGAAACGACTGATAATATCGTAACAGTGTTTATGTTGAAGAATTCAAATCTTCTTTAATGGCTCTCGAGAAGAATAGCTGGCGTTTTGTGTGCTCTCCAGCACTTACTAGCTGTTCATTGCATTCGCTTTAACTTTATACTTCTAGTTGAATTACACTACTGGCCATTAGAATTGCTACACCAAGAAGAAATGCAGGTGATAAACGGGTATTCATTGGACAAATGTATTATACTAGGACTGACATGTGATTATATTTTCACACAATTTGTGTGCATAGAACCTGAGAAATCAGTACCCAGAACAACCACCTCTGGCCGTAATAACGGCCTTGATACGCCTGGGCATTGAGTCAAAGAGAGATTGGATGGCGTGGACAGGTACAGCTGCCCATGCAGCTTCAACACGATACCACAGTTCATCAAGAGAAGTGACTGGCGTATTGTGACGAGACAGTTGCTCGGCCACCACTGACCAGACATTTTCAATTGGTATGAGATCTGGAGAATGTGCTTGCCAGGTAAGCAGTCGAACATTTTCTGTATCCAGAAAGGCCCGTACAGGACCTGCAACATGCGGTCGTGCATTATCCTGCTGAAATGTAGGGTTTCGCAGGGATCGAATGAATGATAGAGACACGGGTCGTAACACATCTGAAATGTAACATCCACTGTTCAAAGTGCTGTCAATGCGAACAAGAGTTGACCGAGATGTGTAACCAATGGCTCTATCATCACGCCGGGTGATACGCCAGTATGGCGACGACGAATACACGCTTCCAATGTGCGTTCACTGCGAGATCGCCAAACACGGATGCGATCATCACGATGGTATAAACAGAACCTGGATTCATTCGGAAAAAATGACGTCTTGCCCTTCGTGCACCCAGGTTCGTCGTTAAGTAGACCATCGCAGGCGCTCCTATCTGTGATGCAGCGTCAAGGGAAACCGCAGCCATGGTCTCCGAGCTGATAGTCCACGCTGCTGCAAACGTCGTCGAATTGTTCGTGAAGATGGTTGTTGTCTTGCAAACGTATCCATCTGTTGACTGAGGCATCGACACGTGGCTGCACGATCCGTTACAGCTATGCGGATAAGATGCCTGTCATCTCGACTGCTAGTGATACGAGGCCGTTGGGATCTAGCACGACGTTCCGTATTACCGATACCACATTCTGCTAACAGTCAACACGAGCAGCAATGTCGCGATACGATAAACAGCAATTTTATCGAAGTCGGAAAAGTGATGGTATTCAATTTTCCTCCTTACACGAGGCATCACAACAACGTTTCACCAGGCAACGCCGGTCAACTGCTGTTTGTGTATGAGAAATCGGTTGGAAACTTTCCTCATGTCAGCACGTTGTAGATGTCGCCACCGGAGCCAACTTCGTGTGAATGCTCTGGAAAGCTAATCATTTGCATATCACAGCATCTTGTTCCTGTCGGTTAAATTTCGCGTCTGTAGCACGTCATATTCGTGGTATAGCAATTTTAATGGCCAGTAGTGTAGCTTGTGTTGCAACGTAATGATGAGCATAGGCAGAATCAACAATTTCATCGGTGCACGACTTCCGTACAGAATTATGTTCATTAATAGTCTTTCATGACAAAATTATAAGAATATGGTGACTCGGTATCAAACATTACCGTCATGTTTCCATTCTCTAGAAAACTGGTGCTATTAAACGGCAACAGGAAATGGGGACGACTGCTTCTGTAGCCATATGAGGGTTACATGCGTGAGGGGGTGTGTGTCATGCAAAGATCTTAGACTGCTCCACACGTCTCAGGTCACGCGTCGTTCTCCACGACCGGAAGTCGCTTATCTGCAGAGCTTCCTCCGGGAGCACTCCTTTGTCTCCCTTCTCTATCTCAGACAATCTGGATGACAAAAGAAATGAACTGTGCTATTAAATCTTTTTATTTCGACTGGGGTGAAATCTGATGGTACATAACTGTAATTCAAATGCGCTTTTCCTCGCAGAGAGCGGAACTAATCTGCATATAGATGGGTTTCTCCCGCGCTGATATTCGCCGGGGCCTCGCCCGGTCGGTCCGGCGCTCGCCGTCCCATACGCCGCAAATTCGGCCAGCGTCAACGCCGCGTCGCCGCGACGGCTGACCTGCTGGGTGCCGTTATTAACGGCTGCCGCGCGTATCTGCTGTAATCCTGTTACGCACTCTGGCTGTCGTGCCAGCATCTTATTGCCTTTCGGGGATATACGCTCCACCCTGTAGGCACCGACTCAACGTAGCAACGTTGTAACTGCGAAAATCCAATCAGCTCCTCGAAACAATTTGTAAACACACAAAAAACTCTGCTTCATCTGGAGTTTCCTCAATCTCATCCTTATTTACATCTACAGACATATTCCGCACTCCACAGTGCAAGACGTAGCAGTCTAGCTTTAATGGACAGCACGAAAAACTAAAATTATGTAACAATTTTGTTCATTTATTTAATATACATGTTAACAGATCAGAAAGTTTGGAATCTTGATTTTAAAAAAAAGTATAGAACATCTACGACTACTACATCAGTATTCCGCAATCCACCTGATAGTGTGTGGAGCATCGCATTTCTGGTACCACTAACAGATCCCCGCTTCCCTCTTCCACTCGCGAATGGCGCGTGGGAAGAATAACCGTCGGTAATCCTCTGCATTAGATCTAATTTCTCGAATTTTCTCATCGGGAGAATTTTGCGAGACTATGTGGAAGGAAGTTGTGGTGTCACCGCTGGACACCACACTTGCTAGGTGGCAGCTTTAAATCGGCCGCGGTCCATTAGTACATGTCGGACCCGCGTGTCGCCACTGTCAGGGATCGCAGACCGAGCGCCACCACAAGGCAGGTCTCGAGATACGGACTAGACTCGCCCCAGTTGTACGGACGACGTAGCTAGCGACTACACTGACGAAGCCTCGCTCATTTGCAGAGCAGATAGTTAGAATAGCCTTCAGCTAAGTTAATGGCTACGACCTAGCAAGGCGCCATTAGTAACATTGCATGTATCTAAAGAGTCTTACTTGTATCGCCACAATCTCCAAATGTACCAAAAAGGATGGATTAAAGTTAAGTATTCCAGAAGCTACGTACTTTTCTTTATAGCATTCATTACGTATCCTGTTTCAGACCTCACGCCCTCCGGCTTTAGCTTAGTGCGTGCCTTTCGGCTTCCTCTCATTGTGTCTAGGCTGTCTTGTCTAGACACAACAATTTTTGGCGACGAGTCAGCGGAAAGGGTCTTGTTCTTTCTAATTGCTTACATTTACTTGTGTCATGGTTTCGCCAGATGTACTGTCCGAATTTTATCGCTTGCAGAATCAGCAGACGCAGGCGTTATTGGATGCCCTTGGACAGCTCGTCCAGGGTCAACGTGCACTGCACCGAGCGAGGTGGCGCAGTGGTTAGACACTGGACTCGCATTCGGGAGGACGACGGTTCAATCCCGCGTCCGGCCATCCTGATTTAGGTTTTCCATGATTTCCCTAAATCACTCCAGGCAAATGCCGGGATGGTTCCTTTCAAAGGGCACGGCCGACTTCCTTCCCCGTCCTTCCCTAATCCAATGAGACCGATGACCTCGCTGTCTGGTCTCCTTCCCTAAACCAACCAACCAACCAACGTGCACTGCAAAACGATGCGGCCGCCGCCGCTTCACCGCTACCGCAGCCACAACTCGCAGTTGCACCGCCTTTTAGGCCCTATGAGCCAGCTAAGGAAACATGGACGGAGTGGTCACGCCAGTTTGGATTTCATCTCGCCGCCTACAGAATTCAAGGTAACGAGCGGCAGCCTCATTTATTGGCGTGTGTAGGCGTGCAAACGTACCGTGTGATAGTGAAATTATTTCCCCGACGCGACGTAGCAACTCTGTCCTACGAAGACATTTTGTCTGCTTTAGATGCCTATTTAAAGGAAACAGTTAATGTAGTTGCAAAAAGGTATACATTCTTTCGTACAAAACGTAGGGCCGGTCAAACTAATAGGGAGTGGGTTGCAACATTGCAAGGCCTTACAAGGGATTGTGCTGTTGAGTGTGAATGTGGACTCCCTTATTCAGATACTATGGTACGTGATGCAATAGCACAGAACGTTTCTGATGTTCGCATACGGGAACAGATTTTGAAACTAGTTAATCCCTCCCTTCAACAAGTGATAGACATATTGGATAGACAAGACACGCTTGCCTTTGCTCAGGAATCATTTGCAACTTCGCCAGCCGTGTGTAACATTAACCGGCCCGCCGGCCGCGCTGCACGGACCGGTACACTGCCCTCACGCACGTCCACGCAGCTGCCGCCACGCTCTAAACCAGGTGTGCCGCGCCAGCATACAAATGCAGTGAAATCATGCCCGCGGTGTGCTACTAGACATCCGTGTGAAAATTGCCCGTCACACCAAGCTATTTGCTTTTTCTGTAATAAAAAAGGACATGTTCACAGTGCTTGCCAGAAAAAGCTCAGATCAATCACAACCATTCCAGGCCTTTTGCTTCACGCCGGAATCGAACCAAGAATACTCAGGCTCGTGAACCTTCGCCCATGGACATTCATGTAGTTATTTCCACTTAGTCCAGTGCAACTTTCTCTAACAGTGACTGTGTTCGTCCCACGAAAAGTGTGCGTCGACGTCGCCGGAAATCCCGTCAAGCCGCAAGTGCTTCTGTACCAGTGTCCGTTCAAATTGCACGCGAAAGTCGCTCTTGTCGGCAAGACAATAAACTTTTTGTAAACTTGGACTTTGAAGGCAGAGTGATCCCATTCCAGCTCGATACCGGGGCTGCAGTTTCATTGATCAATCACGACACATACAAACGACTGGGCAAACCTCTGTTGCGTGCCGCAAATGTTAAGTTAAATAGTTATTCAGGTCAGACTATCCCTGTGTTAGGACAGTGCACTCTTCTTGCAACATACAATGGACAAACGAAACTTGTATCATTTTACGTTCTTCGTTCTTCTACTGCAGTGAACTTGTTTTGTTCAGATTTATTTCAATTGTTTAACACATCTATAGTAAATCAGGTCCTATCAGTGAATCAGACTGTGCCTTCCGCCAGTGTTTCTCGGCTATGTGAAGAATTTGCAGACATTTTTGCACCGGGCCTTGGTTGCGCTAAGAACTATGAAGCACGTTTGGAACTGAAAGTAAACGCGCAACCGAAATTTTTCCGAGCGCGCAATGTTCCTCATGCCTTGCGTGGTGAGGTCGCAAGAACATTAAACGATTTAGAATCACAAGGTGTGAGTGAATGTGCGCAATGCCTCTTCCATTTCAGCTCCGCTTCATCGCTTACGCCGTAAAGGTGTTCCATTCGTCTGGACGACGGAATGCGAACGCGCCTTTCGCCGGTTGAAATCGGCGTTGCTTTCTAATACTTGCCTTACGCCATTCGATCCCCAGAAACCCCTTTTGTTGATGGTAGATGCATCGGATCTCGGGATCGGTGCTGTGCTTGCGCACAAAGATGGATCGCATGATCGCCCTATTGCCTTTGCGTCAAAATTGCTCTCGTTGCGCAAAGAAATTATTCACAGATAGAGAAAGAAGCTTTGGCTCTCGTGTTTGGTGTTACTAAGTTCCATGATTTCTTATATGGTCGTCACTTTACCATCTTCACAGACCTCAAACCTTTGACGTCGCTTTTTCATCCGAACAAGCCTGTACCTCCGCGTACAGCGCAGAAATTCATTCGCTGGTCTATTTTCCTCTCGCAGTACCGCTACGATATCTTGTATCGGTCCACTGCTCAGCACGGAAACGCCGATGCGTTGTCCCGTTTGCCTGTTGCTGAGGATAGAGCATTCGATTCTTCCGAACTTGCTTGCATGTTCATTGATTCGGAAACCGATGAAGTGGTCGAATCGTTTCCGATTGATTTTCGTCGTGTAGCTACAGCCACAGCTGCTGACCCGGTCCTTGCTACCGTTTTGCGTTTTGTTGCTACGCAATGGCCTTTGTCAAAGTCTCGGATCGAGGATCCGTTGGTTCGCCGATTTTTTGCTCACAAGGAGAGACTGTTTGTTTGACGTGGTGTTTTATTGTTGCGTTCTGATAATGATCAGTCCAGAGTCGTGGTCCCACGTTCGTTACAGTCCTCTGTTTTACGGCTTCTTCACCAAGGACATTGGGGTATAGTGCGAACGAAACGACTTGCTCGTCAGCACTGTACTTGGTTCGGAATCGATGCTGCGATTACGAATATGTGTTCTTCTTGCATGGCGTGTGCCGAACAACAATCCGCACCGCCGCGGAAAGTCTTTGCATGGCCAAAAGCCACTTCCCCTTGGCAACGCTTGCACATCGATTTTGCTGGTCCATTCTGGAATGCTCGATGGTTGGTTCTGGTAGATGCCTTCAGTAATTTTCCTTTTGTTGTCCGGCTGTCTTCCACGACGTCCTCTGCCACCATCCAAGCGTTGTCTGCTACCTTTGGCATTGAAGGTCTTCCGCGGACTATTGTTTCTGACGGTGGCCCACAATTCCTGTCTGCAGAATTTCAGTCTTTCTGCAAGGCCAATGGTATTCAACATCTGACATCCGCGCCGTTTTCGCCTCAGTCAAACGGTGCCGCTGAACGATTGGTCCGGACTTTCAAGTTACAGATGTTGAAGTTGAAAGAGTCGCATTCTCGGGAGGACGCGTTGTTGCTCCTTTTGTCATCGTATCGCTCTCAGCCCCGAGATGGTCGTTCGCCGGCTGAGTTGCTCCACAGTCGTCCTCATCGAACCTTGATGTCTTTGCTGCACCTGCCGCATCAGGTTCCTGTGCAGCGGCAGACTCCTGCTTTTGCTCCAGGCGACGTTGTATTCTATCGCAACTATCGAGGTTCACGGCGTTGGCTCGCAGGGCGCATTCTTCGCTGCCTCGGCCGCACGATGTATTTGGTTTTGGGGGCCTCTGGTGAAGTGCGTCGGCATCTCAATCAGCTGCGCCTCTGTCGTCGCACGGGTTCTGCCGCTCCCCGTCTGCTTTCAGCGACGGTGCCGTCCGGTCATCGCCCTTAGGACCCATCTACTGGCTCGCCTCATCCCCAGGTGTTACCGACGATGCCTTCCATTTTGCCCCATGGCGACGCGCCGCCGCCGCCTCCGCCGCCGCCGCCTGTCCTCCAGCCGGCGCCGCCCGCAGTGGACGCTTCGCTGCAGCCTCCAAGCGCCTCCCTGGGTCACGCGCCGCCGATCGCTTCCCGTGCCCAGCTGTCCTCCGCCATGGAACTCTTGCCCGCTCCGGACCACATGGCGTCTTCGCGCGTCGGGTACGCCGACACAATGGAGGTCGACCCTTCGGCCCCTCCTGTCTCTTTACGGGCGCATACACCGCATGTTGATGTGCACCCTGGACTATGTTTTCAGGCGTTTCCTAGATCCCCTCGGACCGAATGGCCGGGTGCGGGTGGCACAGCCTCGCCTGTTGTTAGGCTCCCCACCTCATCGCATACGTCAACATGGGGTCCTCCCCACGGTGGGCGGAAGCCTTATAACACGACCGTTCGCCGATTTGCGGGGGAGGAATCCACACTTGCTAGATGGTAGCTTTAAATCGGCCGCGGTCCATTAGTACATGTCGGACCCGCGTGTCGCCACTGTCAGGGATCGCAGACCGAGCGCCACCACAAGGCAGGTCTCGAGATACGGACTAGACTCGCCCCAGTTGTACGGACGACGTAGCTAGCGACTACACTGACGAAGCCTCGCTCATTTGCAGAGCAGATAGTTAGAATAGCCTTCAGCTAAGTCAATGGCTACGACCTAGCAAGGCGCCATTAGTAACATTGCATGTATCTAAAGAGTCTCACTTGTATCGCCACAATCTCCAAATGTACCAAAAAGGATGGATTAAAGTTAAGTATTCCAGAAGCTACGTACTTTTCTTTATAGCATTCATTACGTATCCTGTTTCAGACCTCACGCCCTCCGGCTTTAGCTTAGCGCGTGCCTTTCGGCTTCCTCTCATCGTGTCTAGGCTGTCTTGTCTAGACACAACAGAAGTAATGTTTTCTGATTCTTCCCAGAAAGTACTTAATCGAAATCTCTTTTGTGAACCTTTCTGTGATGCACGACGCCTCTCTTGCAGCGTCTACCGCTGGAGTCTGTTGAGCATCTCTCGAACTCTCTCACGCCGGTTACACGACTCCGTAGCGAAACAAGCCGCTCTTCGTGGCACCATCTCTGTCTCTTCTATTCAGTCCTACGTCGTAAGGGTCACACACTGTTGAATAATACTCTAGAAGCTGTCGGGAAAGCGCCTTGTAAGTCACTTCATTTGTGGATGAGTTACATTTCCTCAAGTTTCTTACTATGAATCTGATCCTGGCATCTACACTGCTGGCGATTAAAATTGCTACACCACGAAGCTGACGTGCTACAAACGCGAAATTTAACCGACAGGAAGACGATGCTGTGATATGCAAACAATTAGCTTTTCAGAGCATTCACACGAGGTTGGCGCCGTTGGCGACACCTACAACTTGCTGACATGAGGAAAGTTTACAACCGATTTCTCATACACAAACAGCAGTTGACCGCCGTTGCCTGGTGAAACGTTGTTGTGATGCCTCGTGTAAGGAGGAGAAATGCGTACCATCACGTTTCCGACTTTGATAAAGGTCGGATTGTAGCCTATCGCGATTGCGGTTTATCATATCGCGTCATTGCTGCTCCCGTTGGTCGAGAACCAATATGGAATCGGTGGGTTCAGGAAGGTAATATGGAACGCCGAGCTGGATCCCAACGGCCTCATATCACCAGCAGTCGAGATCACAGGCTTATTATCCACATGACTGTAACGGATCGTGCAGCCACGTCTCGATCCCTGAGTAACAGATGGGGACGTTTGCAAGACAACAACTATCTGCACGAACAGTTCGACGACGTCTGCAACTGCATGGACTATCACCTCGGAGACCATGGCTGCGGTTACCCTTGACGCTGCATCACAGACAGGAGCGCCTGCGATGGTGTACTCAACGACGAACCTGGCTGCACGAATGGCAAAACGTCATTTTCTCCGATGAATCCAGGCTCTGTTCACAGCATCATGATGGTCGCATCCGTGTTTGGCGACATGGTCGTGAATCCACATTGGAAGCGTATATTCGTCATCGCCATACTGGCGTATCACCCGGCGCGATGGTATGGGGTGCAATTGGTTACACGTCTCGGTCAGCTCTTGTTCGGATTGACGGCACTTTGAACAATGAACGTAACATTTTAGATGTGGTGCGACCCTTGGTTCTACCCTTCATTCGATTCCTGCGAAACCCTACATTTCAGCAGGATAATGCACGACCGCATGTTGCAGGTCCCGTACGGGCCTTTCTGGATACAGAAAATGTTCGGCTGCTGCCCTGGCCAGCACATTCTCCAGATCTCTCACCAATTGAAAACGTCTGGTCAATGGTGGCCGAGCAACTGACTCGTCACAATACGCCAGTCACTACTCTTGATGAACTGTGGTATCGTGTTGAAGCTGCATGGGCAGCCGTACGTGTACACGCCATCCAAGCTCTGTTTGAGTCAATGCCCAGGCTTATCAAGGCTGTTATTACGGCCAGAGGTGGTTGTTCTGGGTGCTGATTTCTCAGGATCTATGCACCCAAATTGGCTGAAAATGTAATCACATGTCAGTTCTAGTATCAAATATCTGTCCAATGAATACCCGTTTATCATCTGCATTTGTTCTTGGTGTATCAATTTTAATGGCTAGTAGTTTACTTTCCACTATTTGTTTTATGTGGTCATTCCAGTTATGGTCGCTGTGGATAGTTAGTTATTTTATGGTAGATACTGTTTCCAGCAATTTGTCATCAAAAGTGTAGCTGTACAGTAGCTGATTTCTTATCCTATGTATGTGCAATATGTTACATTTTTTTTACGTTCAGTGTCACAACAGCCAGAGCCTGCACTATTCATCGGTTCTCTGGAGGTCCTTTGAAAATCGATACTATCTTCTATCGTTGTACTTTTTTTATAGACATCCTCATGTTCTGCGAACAGTCTTAAAAAGCTTCCTACTAGAACATTTATATACATTGTAATCAGTAACAGTCCTATCACATTTCCTTTGGGTACTCCGGAAATTATCTTTCCATCTGCCGATTTTGACCCGTTAAGAGCGACGTGTTGAGATCCATCTGCAAGGAAGTCATGAATCAATTTGCAAAACTTGTCCTATACTCGGAAGGTCGCATTTTTTGCCTCTAAGCGGCAGTGCTGGACCGTGTCAAATGCCTTTATAAAGTCAAGGACAGGACATTAATCTTATAGCCGTTATCTACAATGCTATGGACCTTGTGGAACAGTAGACCGAGCAAGATCTCTGTTTTCAGAATCCATGTTGATTTTTACATTTCGTCCTCCAATAGGTCATAATTCATGAGAATAAAACCTGCGCCATAACTCTGTGACAGATTTACGTCAACGATATAGGCCTGTAATTACATAGGCGGATTATATCGAAAGTAAGTTCCGATCGATCGCGAAATGGAAACAACTGTGAAAATCAAAAGTGTTTTCAGAATCAAATTTTCACTCTGCAGGCTGTGGCTAAGCCCTGTCTCCTTCCTTTAAGGAGTGATAGGTCTGCAGCATCACAGAAGAGCGTCTGTGAAGTTTAGAAGCTAGGAGACGAGTTACTGGCAGAATTGAAGCTGTGAGTGCTGGCCCTGAAGCGTGCTTGAGTAGCTCAGTCGGACCGGCACGGCAACTGAGCGTCTTCTGTCAGAGGGTTGGCTACCCTCTGTAATAAAAGAACTGAGCCGATGGATTAACAGTGAAATTCAAAGGTACCATGGGACGTCCGCCCCCAACAAATGCAACGAACAATGACGAACAAATTAAGACAAAAACGAAAAAGAAAGTTGGTAGAGGACTTGCCCCAGTTCAAGCCTCGGTCCGACACACAGTTTTAATACGCCAGGAAGTTTCAAAAATGTTTTATTCGCAACATTTAGCTACACCTTTCAGCTACTTTTCTACATACTCGCCGCTCCGATTTAGTTGTCGTAGCGCTTTGCCAACTTTTAAATACTCTCGACGTGGAAGGCAGCCGCCTGTGCATTCCGCCAATATTGTACGCTGGTCTAGAGCTCGTTGACTGTGCGAAAATGTTGTCTTCAGAGCCAGCGGTTCGAGTGAGCAGGGGTAGCCACTTACGGGCTGTATTCTGCTGATCTGAAACTTCCCACCGAAAACAATGAAGGAGCATCTATATTGCCACTGCAGAGTGCGGCCGATAATTGTCATGAAGAAGGAACCGCTTGATAGCTGTGTTACCAGGGGTACGTGACATCAGGCGAAATCTCTCACCAGGCCATCACATTTGGCGGGAGACGCAATTTCCTAGGCATCTTTATGTGCTGACTGTGCACTCAGAAATGAAAAGAGTGAAGTGACGCGATCGACGGGCATTCTAGACACACTGCCCAACACATATGTGCGAAGCTTCATCGAATTTTCACGTTGGTTTCCATTTCGCGACCGATTAGGACTTACTTTCCGAATAGCCCTAGTACATCTTCCCTAGGACCTTTCTTAAATACTGGAATGACCAGCGCATTTTTTGCTGGCGCTAGCTACTCTTCGTTGCTCCAGAAAATTACCTTAAACTGTTGCTAGAGCGGGAGCAAGTTGTTTCGCATAATCTTTGCAGAATATTGTCCTGATGCCTTTCCTCCACTAGGCGATTGTACTCGAAACTGCTTCTCTATTCCGCGATTGGTTTTCTCAGTATCTGACATTTCGTCGTTAGTATGACAATTTGAGGGAGGGAACGTATTACGATTTCCCGTGGTGAAACAGTATCTGAATATTGAATTCAGTACCTTGTCCTTCTATCTGGTATCTTCCGTTTCGGTGCCTGTAAGTTCACTGAGTGACTTCTCAGAAGATTTTCAACGGCTTACTAATTTTACGTAAGACCAAAACTTGTTAGGGTTTTTACTAATATCGGTTCATTTTCAGAGCCAAACCCTTCTTTCGTCGCTCTCCTTACGCTGATTTTCATTTGGTTTGAAATTTGTTTGTCTGCTAGATTTTGACTTCTGTTCACTCTGTAATGAAACTCTGTTTCTGGAGCTGTTTTCCAACACGGCTTTTAAACTACGGTGTGTCTTTCCTGTCCCCTGAAACCTTGCTCGGAACGTAATTAAAGATTGTTTAACGATGCTTTTCTCCATTTGTGCCCCATTTCTTCGTCCTAATCACTGCTTGTTTACTATCCACACACTCTGTAATTTGTATCCTGACATTCTTGCCAAGCGAACATATATTTCTACGTATTTTGCTACCGTTTTTAACGGTTTGATCACTAAGATCTTCCTTTGGATGATCAGGTCTACTTGTTGCTAGGACATCTAAGACGTTATTTTCTCGAGTTGGTTCTCTAATTATCCGCTCGGAGTAATTTTCGGACAAGACATTCAGTATAATTTCACGTAAATCCCTGTCTCTGGCACCCGTTTTAATACCATGACTCTCCCAACATATGTCTGGCAATTAGAAGTTACCCTCTGTTGCAACGACATGATTGGGAATGCTGTTAACCATATTTTTCCAGTTCTCTATTAAGTACTCTACCACAACAGCTCGTGACAGTGATGAGCTATAAAAGCATCCAGTTACCAGTTTTGACCGATTTTCGATGCTTGAACTCACCCACATTAATTCAAATGCGGAAGCCATTTTAACGTCGTCAGATACTACCGGATTCTTTACTACAGTCAATGGGCTGCGAGCATTAGCGACTAACCTATCCTTACGATAAGTGTTCCAATCTGAATTTAGGATTTTGTCTTCTTCGCTTAAGGTTTTGAACCAGTTTTCTGTTCCTAATATTATGTAGGCATTATAACCTAATTCTAGGGCCTTTTCTTGTAATCTCCTGCAGTTAACTAATCTCATATTAATCTTTTCTATGTCAGATCTGTAGGTACGAGCGTTCTCTGATTTTGGCGCCCAATTCATCTCTGATTCCAAAGGGGAGGGGGGGGGGGGGGGGAGTGGATTCCTCTAAACTAAAAATCTTCATGTGGTCGCCACACATCCTCCGCTACATTATTAGGAGCTCCGTGTTGTGCAGGCCTCACCTGCTAAGAGGAACACTACAATCCTCCACTCAACAGCGCAGGTCGAGAAATTCCCAAAAAAATGGTTCAAATGGCTCTGAGCACTATGCGACTTAACTTCTGAGGTCATCAGTCGCCTAGAACTTAGAACTAATTAAACCTAACTAACCTAAGGACATCACACACATCCATGCCCGAGGCAGGATTCGCACCTGCGACCGTAGCGGTCACGCGGTTTCAGACTGAAGCGCCTTTAACCGCACGGCCACATCGGCCGGAAAGAGAAATTCGCTTTCGATACCGTTGTAGAACCGTTTGAGTGTCTCGTTTAGACCTTCCACTCTGCTCCAAACCAGCGGAATGCGATTGACACTGGGTATGATGTTACAAATAGTCTACCTCGCACCCCAGTGCTGCGCTAGTTGTCTTCACCAGATACACCATCCGCCGAAAGGACCTGAGGATGGCGTCAGAGCCAAGCGGCAGACATCATTCGTGGCGACACGTGGTACGGTTTCAAGGTGGTTGCACTCAGAGCACTCGGTAGCCACTTGGAGGGTCTTCTCCATGTCTCGGACAAGAACCCCTGGGAAACATAGCTTTCTTTCCCGCCATGTCTAATATATCTCTGAGCGGCTCTATTAGACTAGCATACCCAGCTTTGAACTCAACATTTTTCTTCAAAAGGCACTTTCAAATCCTTGTTCAGACGATAGAGATGTGTCTTAACTATCATGGCCGCAAGGGACGCAGCGCTGGTCTCGACATAGTCTCGTAGCTGGTTTAGCCACAAAGATCCAACAGCGTGTTTACAGCCTCAGGTGTCCGAAGAAATAGGCGACTGCGTAGTTCACATTAAGTGGATGGGAATATTCTCGGAGACAGAGAAGGTTGACTAATTGGTTGATTCGAGGGACGGGATCAAACAGCGAGGTCATCCGTCGCATCGGATCAGGAAGGGAAGTGGAAAGAAGTAGGCCGTGCCCTTTCAAAGGGATCGTCCCAGCATTTACCTGAAGCGATTTAGGGAAATCACGGAAACCTAAATCAGGATGACCGGACGCGGCTTTGAACCGTCGTCCTCCCGAATGTGAATTCAGTATCCTAACCACTGCGCCATCTCGCTTACTGGCGGAGAAGGAAATACAAAGGAAGAACAGCACGCAGCGTTCGCCTGAAAAACGCATGATATCTACATACGTATATGAATGGTAATAAAGGCCGAAGCCTCTCGTAGTATGCTATCTCATTGACGGAACAATACGAAAATTGCAAGGAAAGTGAGATGCACCATTTATCAATTCTTTACGAATGTTGAATTAGCGGTTAGGACGACTGAAAGTAATGATTTGAGAATGGAAGAAATAATTCCTGTATGTGGCAGTTTGGTTGGTAGAGTCCAATTTAGGAGGGAGAGAGGTAGCTCGATATGTAAAATCTCAGGACGATAAGGGGCTCTCTCTTTCTCCGAAACCTTGTGTTGACTCACGGAGTGCTTAACTCTCCATGGGGCATGGATATAGATTTATTCTGTGGTCAGTTTGATGGCAATGGACTCTAAATAGATCGGCGTTAAGTGAACTGAGAGTCTTGTATGTTCTCGAACTGAAGAGATCGAGAACAATCGTGTTAGTTAGCACATTCCTGCGAGAACTGAGAAGGCCCCACAGTTCACGTCGCCCCACGAATCAGGCGGGTGTACACAGCCATTATAGACAGACTAGGGACAAAGACTCTTCTGCTTCACAGAAGAACTCGATAAGAGTGTATGACCGACACTTCGGTCATGAATAAGCAGTTTTGTAGGTTGACGGGCAGCTCAGAGCAGATGCA
Source organism: Schistocerca americana (assembly GCF_021461395.2). Classification (NCBI taxonomy): domain Eukaryota; kingdom Metazoa; phylum Arthropoda; class Insecta; order Orthoptera; family Acrididae; genus Schistocerca; species Schistocerca americana. The sequence continues at coordinate 675,645,799 of NC_060122.1, forward strand.
GTCATCTGGCAATCTGCACATCGAATGATACACCGTGCAGCAAAGGCAAAGACGCATTGTAATCGCATAAGAATTACGTTACGTATGACGTTGTCACGAGTGTGTCTGTACACCTAGTTCAGTGTTTAGTTTGGAGTAGAATACTAAACATTCCTCCAAGTTGTTTTCTGCCAAGCAAGATTGTAAACTTGAACGTTAATTAGGGATGATTGTCCAACTCTGTCAGTTCATGTTGTTTAATTATAGTATATTCCAGAACCCATATCTGCCATGTTTACTTCTGCTCTTCCTTGTTTGCTTTAACTAACCAGATAGCAAAGAATTGTTATCTACAACTATCTGACACTTCCATCAAGATTCGACTATCCTTTTTTATTATATTTAATTACGAATAAATCATTCTAACCCTGAATCATTTTGCAAACAACAAGATAATAAAAAGGTATAGTAGAATAGGCAATGAGTTCTTTGTCCTAAGTGTAGGCTACCTACTTTCATTAAATTAAATTACTTGGTTGGGAAACTCTTTCAAGAATCCACAAATAACTGTTCTTATGGTGTATAACCAATTCGACAATTCATGCCTCCTTCCAGGTAGGGCCAGAGCATAAACACTTCCATAAACACTTAGGGCGATCCTTGCATACCAGGTGGTGAGGAGCATACTGTAAAAATCTCTGGTACATCAAATAATGGCGACCCTACCAGGATAGCGAAAATGGTGGTGATTCTGATTAGCTGGTGATAATTCTGATAAGCAATAGTAATTAGACAAACCTGCCAGGATATTAGAAAAAGGCAGTGATTCTGGCGAGCAGTTATAATTAGATGAACCTGTCAGAATGGTGAAATAGGTACTAATTCTAATGAGCAATTACAATTAGATGAACAAGTCAGGATAGGCAACAATGGTAGTAATTGCGATAAGCAAATATAATTAGATGAATCTCAAATGATAGAGAAAATGGTACTGATTATAATTAGCAGATGTCATTAGATCAGTAGAGTAATGGTTTTGATGATGTATGTACTGTGAATAATTTGCGCAAAAGTATTCAAGAGACTGAAATCACTTTCTCTCGATGAAAAGCACCTGAGCTGATTCAGGAGACTAAAGTAGATGTGTGACAAATATAGTCTGCATAGAAAAAGTAATTTACAGTAGGCTAGTTACTGGCTGCTTGCACATTTCAGGTATTTTTAATTTTTATTTTTTGAATTCTCTTCCTCCAAGGGAACGACTTCACGTTGACAGAGAAAGTAAACAGCAGAGAAATTATTGCAAAATAACCTCCTCTCAGAAACTTTTATAAATCAGATATGTCAGACAGGAATATGAATGCCTGTCCTGAAAAAGCTTTAATAACAAAGTTTTAGATCTCACCTTTCCTCTGCGCCCAGTGTGTTGTTTTACATTCTTATTTGTAGATCCACTTAATCTGACTGCGAGTATTTCTTCTCTTTTCCAAGCGTCAGTTAAGTTGGCTCGTCGTAGTTCACATGAAACAGAGAACAAAATTATTTTAACAACGTCCAAAACGTGTCCTGTCACGGATTGGCCATTATAATGGATTATACTGTAAATGATGAAAGTATGTGAATGCAGCTTGCCGCTAACTTGGTGTAATGTTTTGTGTGTAAAACGTGTATTTGTTGCCTTTATGATTCCTTCACTCTCACACATAAATCTATACCGTAAAGTAAGGGCCTCCTGTTTTGTCTTTAGGCTGATCTGTGATAAGACAGGCAAACAATTATACTAATGGAGGATTCTGAGTATTTTCTCTAATTTCATTCACTCTCTCTCTCTCTCTCTCTCTCTTTTCTCTGTACGATTTTAAATATAATATTTCATTACGTGAAATCAGCCCAATAGAATCTCTGGTGGAGCCCTTCGTCTTAACATTCAGCGGCGGGCTTGCTGTAAAAGATCTTTATATCTATTATTATCGTTAAGCGCTGCATTCAGTTGGGAAAATCGATCGTTTGACAATTCGTTCATTTTACGACAGATTTAGAATTTCAGATGTGTCCGAAGCCTTTTTGGACGATTTTAAAAAATCTCGGTGATTGCAGGCTCTCTTCGTCACAACTGAAATTTCCCCACTAATTACAGGGCCATGACAATCCTCAATGATTCAGACAGAGAACTCATTCATCATTCACTCTAGAATAAAAGGGTCACAAACCTTATTTCTGAGGGAAATTGTATATTCAATCCATCTCCATTACATGTTCCGTTTTCTGTTGATTCCAAGTCTTACTTAATTTGCGTTTACAGTTTTTCTCTCTCTTCAAATAACCCGCTAGTGGCACAAACGTTAATAGCTCGCTTTAGCGAGAAGAAAAGCAAATATGTCTCTTTTAGCAACCCGACAATCTTCCAACCGATACTTCCGAAGCTGTCCTAGTTGTCCCTCTATAATAACCATGGAGAATACATATATGTATCTCTGTTATTCCAAAGAATAAACGCACTAGAAAAATACCTTGGCGTCGACGAGCTGTCGGCGCATATATTACTAGAAATTCCGATCAGATACTTTTCAAAAGTGAATAAATGTGGATGATTTGATTGACCATTATTAATTATTGCGTGGTAGAGGGTAATTTTCCGTGGGGAGATTACAGGCTGATACATCTTCATATGAGAAACTCCCAATTTAGTATTAACAGTCGTTAGTACGAAGAACAGCACATAATGTGTAAGTGCTTAAAGGGATTCTGAGAGAGATGGAATTCATAGTTTTTGAAGAAGAAGCACATGAACGAATATATTGGAGAGAAGGTAATGGTGATAGACAGAGGAGAGGCAATACCAGTGGGTAAGGAACAGCAAACACATGGCAAAACTCAGACTGGAATATACTGAATTATAAACCAGCTTGGATTGGTGACGACTTCAGTTATAACAGAAACAACAACCGAAATGACAGTTCAAGTATGTCTGGGCGCCCTTGGAATGGGCATTGGGGACAAAGTAGTCTCTAACTAACAACCAAAATTTTAATGGTGTCCATGTTTTGTTCGAGAAGAACAGAATAAGGGCAATCAATGGAATGATGGCACTAATAGGACACAACAAGTTACCATACATTAGATAACACACGATTTTATGCATGACAGGTGAGAGAAAATGCAGATCCATCCAACAGTGAACAAGAGTTACAAATTCTCGTATCAGAAATGATGGAAGTAAGTCAGCTCGAGTATGAATTACTGGTGAAGCACTAGTGAAAGAGAAGGAACCAAAGACATCAACAGACATATGTCTGATCAGCAGAGTATCCATTGGTGAAAGGTGAAAGCAATTCTTAACAGTGGGCGTGAGCTAACAGCCATTTCAGAATATTTACTTAATCGTTGTAATGCCAAGCAAAAACTACCAGTTTTGAAAACCAGCAAAAGTCAAAGGACCCAAAATGGGACGTTCAACTGAGATCAGAAGTCAGGCTGGAATAATAACATTGCTGTCAGGAGTACTACTTAGGAACTCATTTTGTGATAATTTCAAAATTGTCCATCGAGATGATTATAGGAGCTAGTTATCTCAATGAGCAGAAAGTAGTGTTAGACATGGGGAATGGATGTGTGATGGTTCAAACATTTGAAGATGTTTGCTTATTATTTGGTTGTATTGATCACATTTTATCTCTGCTATCAAAATATCATCAATTATCAAATTAATCTCTTATTGCAATTCCTAGTATAGAATTGCTGCCAAGCACCTTGTAAATGCCACCAAGGAGACATCAAAATGGAAGTATTTTTAAATGGTAGCATCTACCACATGTAATGAAGACTGTCTACTGTATACACTCTGGTGCTAATTCCACTTGCCAAAAACACCTCTCTCAAATCTAATGACCTAAACGCTTTGAGGCCATGAAATTTCTGTATTAAGTCTTGTAACTTTTCTTCTCTATCAGTTTCAGTTATAATTATTGAAGTTATCTGTCTAGAGTCAAGCATGAGGCAGAGGTTAAAGATCATAGGGTATTTGTAAATATAAATAAGTCAACCTGTGGGACAAAACTGGTATGGTTTCTGGGACATATCATTCCAGCAAAGGGAGCTGCCTGACACCCAGATAAAACAGAAGCAGTTAGACAGTGAGATACACCCTACAATCGAAGAACACTGTGAAGATTTTTAGGTACTGCAAATTTTTAAAAAAGGTTTATTTTAGTTGTCACTCTGACCACACTACACTTATGTGAAGAGAAATGTGCCCTGGCAATAGGGCAGACAAGCCAATGGAGAATTTAAGAAGTTAAGGGCAGCATTACTAGCAGCGCCGAATTTATCACATCTGGACATAAGGCAGGATTTCTGCAAGGCCACAGACAACACCAAAGCAGGACTAGACATGGTCACGTATAAGAAATTGAACAAGATGGGCAAGAAATTCATAAAAGCTTTGTGTTTACAAATCCGAATGCGAAAGGACCTACTCCATAGGGGAGATAGAAGCTTTAGCTGTACTACAGGGATTTCGGAAATTTAGATATTTTTGGCGAAAACAAACAGAGTTTACATCGATCTCAAAACGTTGGAATGTTTACTGATGGATTAAGTAATCTATGATAGATTCACTTGTTGGGTGCCTACCCTACAACAACATGATTGCACAGTGATTTATGTACCTGGGGCAGCAAATATAATAAATGGTTTATCACATTCACCATGAAGTATCAAAGATGACACAAGGCAAAATCCGCAGAAGGTACATTTCTCAATTTACCATATGAGAAACATTCCATTTGAAAACTTTATCACTAATGCTTTCAGCATAATCAAAACATAACAAGACAAGGATTCAGAAATCCTAAAGATCAAACACAAGAGGAAGGATAAGAATAAAGTAGATGTTAGGCATCATCACTTGTTGCATAATGACATTTTGATTTATTGATGAGGTATAGGTAGTATCTTATGGGCCATTTGTCTACCAGTTCAATTAATTAACAAATAAATTTAGTCAATCCATCTAAGCAACTATCATTATGGACCAAATAAATACTTTCTCAAACTCAAATGGTCATACTACTTCAATGACATGGAAAAGCAAATTCGAAAGATACTAGCAAAATTTAAGGACTGTGAATAGGTGAACATTGTAACATTCCAATCAACAGAAGTCTGTAACACACTAAAAATTGAAACAATTAGCAGCAACAGACCTGATGGGGCCTCTTTCCTGTACAACAAAGGGCTACACATACGTTTTTGTGGTAATAGAACTAACTTCAAAATATGTAAGGCTTGCACCTTTGAAAAAAGCAACAGGAAGAAACTTCAGTAAAGACCTGACACAGAATTTTCTAAGACAAATGGAATGGGTTGACGAGCAGTTGTCAGCCAATCCACTACAATACGGGTTTATTCTTTCGTGAGCCACACCAAAAAGGCAGGAAACGAACCTATATATATTTCGAAGAGTCACCCTAGTTCTAACCCATTCGAGAGCACAATGAAAGGTTTATGGCCTTCTGCTGCATTTATTGCAACAAAAGGTATAACGCTTGGGATATTTATTTACGAGACTTACAAGACACGATAAATGAACTGCCTCATGCCACAGCTCAACTACAGCCCACAAATGTTTTAAAAAGCCAACAGCCACCAGAGAAAACAAGAGAAATAATTGAATTCCCATCAAGCATGAGACAACAACAGAGACTAGTTGTAGCAAAAGCAATACATAATATTCGCTGTGTAGGGGCATGATCCGAAAATATAGAGCAGACAGAGATGAAAGTAGGTGAGAATTTTAAATAGGTCAGAAGTTACTAATCAAAACTCATTTCCTGATGAATAAGTAAAAACAAGAGTGTCATTAATTCTTTCTTGCATGTGGGGAAGCAGTTGAAATCTATCATACTGCCAATGCAAACGTAGTACAACTGGTAGACCACAAAACACAAAAGTCATTGGGAGTGCATCATATAAGGCACCTCAATGTGTATCAAAATGTGTTATGCAAGCTATGATTAGCATTGTTACTATACAATAAAATCTGGTAAAAGAGAAAATGATTACATTGGGTTTAATGTAAAACATTTCATAATATACTGGATAGGCGACAACAATGCGATCGTCGACCATTATAAAAACAGGCCATACATTGTACTTTGAAACAGTACTGGAAGAATAAGCTGAAAAAAGGGATGCAGACAGTCTTCGTGGGTAATGGGATAAAATAACATAGAAGCTACAATATTTGTTAATGAGTGGGTTCATAACAACATGTACTATATGTTTAAGGGCTGTATATTTAAATACACAGAATGGAAAATTGATGTGAATGAGAACAACCTATCTGACGTTAAGATTATTATCAATAGTTTAATGGTCATATAATGAATTGAAGGTTAAGAGACCAAAATCAAAAGCTCACTGAATTGAAAGATAGTAAGAATTGTTGTAATAATATAAAAGAAATTTGTTGGACCCAGTGGCCACAAATATCAATAAGTGAAGTACATTTTGTATGCAAATGGTGATGGAAGATGTAAGGGAATTATCGGCTCTCAGAAAAGGATATGGTATCCCAGTGCTCAATACAGCTTTTAAAGATGTTAGGACCTTAATTATTTTTAATATGTTGTGTGATATGGATAACAAACGAAATAAGGGGTAAATAAAGTAGCGTTACTACGGTGGAGAAACTATCTTCTGTCATGGGAAGGGGATAGGGTCAGGTACAGCAGTTGAAAAAGGAAACCAGAGACAATACATCATGCTACATGGGCATCTGTAAATGAATACACATAATGTCTGCAAATCTAATCAATTTATATTTCATATGTGGACATGAGTCAGGCAGAGAATGGAAAAAAGGGATGTGTACATAAATATGAGGAGAAGGTAACTAACTAATAGATAAAACCAATGCAGTAAGTAAAAATACAGATAACTGAATCAAGTGTATGATTAGAGATAAAGAAAGAAAAAAAAACAAGCTGTTCCACTAATATGGGAGGAAGAGGCGATAGCAAACACTCTGTTTCAGATAAAACATGTACAGGTGGAGGGCTGATGGACGATCATCAACGCTGATGGAGAGAAGACACGCACGGCTAATAATTAAGTTCAAGTAGCGGATGAATACTAACAGCAAGGAAATTATAACCCTAAACTCATGCATCATGAACATCTCTCAGTCATAAATTGTGAACTAGAAAGATGATGAAATCTGATGGCATTAAATGATATGCAAACTTGAAGAATCAGTCGTAGTATCTATACAATCTAAAATGAAGGATAAGAGGTGTAAAAAGTTCTTTTAACAATTTTACATGCAACCTTGTATGAAAGTTTTTGTTTTTCAAGATATCAATTTTAAAATTAGATTACCACATAGATTAATTATCACTGTTGTATACAACACAGTACACACTAGATGTGGACACAAACAAGAGGACAACGCTGTTGGGACATCAAGCCAAAGGCGCAAAAATCGTTCGACAACAGAACAGAACTTCAACGAGACTTCACAAGTAAAAGGCGGAGACTTCAATGACTCATGATGGATAGCAAATGACATGAAAGTTTATCAGCAATAACATACAAACAGTGGATCAAAAATGGGCAATATGAAGGCGAATGAACTCAAGAACAGGCGGCATGGAATCTTACTTCAAATACAAATAACACTGGAGGACAACAGCCTTCGGTAACCGATTGAAAACGATACATCCATGTAACAGCAGATAGTGGAACAGAGACGGTACACAAGGAAATGACCTCGAGCAAAGAGTTACCAAGGTCACCACGAATATATGTTCATTTCTATCAAAATCCCACATAAAACTTGGCAAAGTTATCCAATAATGTCAACTCACATACTATGAGATCACACCCCATCCCAGCCCAAGAAGAACGAAAATACAAGTAACAAGAGCAAAAGCTGCTGTAAGGAAAGAAGAAAAGACGATGAGGGAGACGAAAGAAGACCTGGGCTAAGAGAATGAAGGTTCACCTAACACAATCCTCTCGTGAAATCTCAAAGGTCAAATATGTCAAAACACCATGCAAAACCACCATAATACTTCATCTTAAAGCTCAGTCAATAATATAAACACTTAGGACTTTGACAGTAAAATATTAAATGTCAACTTAGAACTGCTTCTGGTCTTCATACAATGGTAAGACAGGCTACACATCAAGAACGAGGGCCTACGATCTTTAGCAAAACCATGATTTTTTACATCACCAAAGTGATGATCCTAGTAATAAAACACTACCATAGAAGTCATGCTGATGGCTGTACAAACATATGTCTAACGAATCTTCTACCATGAAAGGCTGCCAGCAAAGCTCTTACCATGTTCTCCAGCTACACTGCAACTAGAACCATTATCGCACGTCATTACACACGTCTCCACTACTTCAAAACAAGAGCCTGCAAGCTGTGATAACGGACTGCAGTCTATAAAGCCAGTTAACCTATAAGTACTGTATACTGCAGTCCACAAGTAAGTGCCTGGATACAATAGGAACTGTATACCAAAGCCCACAAATATGTTTATGGGTATGACGGAAACTGTATATTGCAGTCCACAAATAAATGTAGGAGTACAACAGTAACTCTATACTGCACTCTACAGGTAAGTGTCGAAGTGCAACTGTATCACTGGAAAGAAGTGTATTTCAATAACAATTCACCCAAGGGAAAAACTGAGCCCTACAAATGTCAAGAAACATTATCTTGATGTCACCTGCATGACAATATATAATCTGTTGCATGATGTAATACATATCTTCTAAACTTCAGTTATTTTATGTACATGTATATTTTCGTAAGCTTCAATTACTTTATGCAAATGCATACTTTTGTAACTTCAGTTACTTTATGTAGATTTATACTCTTGTAGTTTAATGAAATTACATTAAAGAATAATCAGTTACCTTTTTTAAATTTGTTTTTAGTTAATTTGCCTTTCTTTCATTCTCTACGTACGAACTTTGTTGTAGAACCCCTTATTTACGTGTGGTAATAAAAATTCGTTTACACAGAATTAAGTACATTTAAAATTACGTGAATTCATATTAACTGATTAAGAATATTTAGTTGAGAATTAAATCCTTTACATAATTCGGCCTTGGCACACATTTTCTAAATGCAGTGGTTTTCTTTAAATATTTACTGAATTCTTTCCCGGCGTTAGCTATGGAACACAAGACTCTCTCTATTAGCAGAAAATGGTTAAATATTGCCAAGCCGACGATTAATTATCATTGATAAAACACACTGCACTATACATTTAAGTTATTTGAAAGAACCAACATATTGTTAAATTTCAACGTCAACTATCCGCCTATGAATGCACAAATGTGAAACTAGTAAGAAATTCCGTCAGTCTCAGGATCGCTGTAAAAGAAAAACATTTTCTTGGTGAAAAAGTGGTTCAAATGGCTCTGAGCACTATGGGACTCAACTTCTGAGGTCATTAGTCCCCTAAAACTTAGAACTAGTTAAACCTAACTAACCTAAGGACATCACACACATCCATGACCGAGGCAGGATTCGAACCTGCGACCGTAGCGCCAGAACCACACGGCCACTTCGGCCGGCCATTTTCTTAATTCACTGCTAATTTTTATCTGCTCCCGATTTACGGGTTTGGTTAATTTTTCTTAGCGGAACAACTTTTTAAATGTGCCGCCGCTGCAAATCGTTCGGTCGCGGCACAGCCCAGCAACACCGCTAAAAATGCTTAAAATTCTTTAAAGAAATATTATAGATGACATGGGCAAGCTAATTTACATTAGTAATACACACTTTTGTTAAATTATAATGTATTTAGACCACAACAATAATTCAACTTACATTAGTTTGTAATTTCTCCTCTAATGGCGGCTAAATCTAGATACAGACAAAAGAAGTCTACCCATTCATAAAATGCTTTGTCACAGGTCCCTCTCACTTTCAGCTCTCCAGGAAGACGACAAAGAATACACACTACGTGGTGCTTTTTATACTACTGCTGACCATTAACATCTCTTTGTAATCTTACAACATTATTTTCCCCTGTGGCTGAATTTTACATTTTTGTTATCACAGATATTGACACGTTTCGCTATTATATTATGAGTATAGAAATATTACAATCATAAATACATCGAGAATATTACTACAGAAAGTATTACAATAATAACGAATGTCCTTTACACAAAATTAAATAATATTTTTTGTTAAATAATTACAGTATATACAAATTGCTTCATAGCGGCGTATATAGTACAATCAAATTTTAGTTTATTAATAGTGTGAGTGTTGCTAGGGAACGTTACAGTAGTCTTCAATTATTTCATATATGTATGTTGTGTTTGTCATCAAGAATGTTGAATTTAATAATACTCGGCATGTATATACAAAGAGACAAATATTTTAAATGCATATTTAACTTGAATGATTCAGAGAAAATAATATGGTAGATATTACACAAAGGTTTCCTCAACTTTTACAATACACATAATTATTAATAAAAACTGTAATTAATGTGGGAATTTTTTTAACAAATTTGAAACATAATGAGACTAATTAAAGCGTGATTGAGACACTGATTCAAGTATGAAATAGGCATTCTAGTGTAAGTACCAGTGGTCAGAAAGTAACTATGCAGCGCCATGTTGATGTGTGCTAAGTAATGACTGACATGATTGTCGATTATTAATACAACATTTTCCATTGCTTAACTATCTGAGCCGTATTTAAACCATATGTGACCAGGTATTTGTATTTATTCACAGGTTGAGTTTGATAGAAGACATGATTGTGATCCACATATGACGACTGAACAAAGAATATTTCTTGTGACGCATTTGTTCCGCAATGGAGACAAGTTTATCTCAGCAGTAGAAGCTTCATTTGCAGCAAAGTTCCCACGAGTGAAGATACCTAGCCACAATCCTGTATGGAACCTAATCACCAAGTTTCGGAAAACCGGAAGCCTTCATAATTCTCCAAATGCCATCCACATCTACATCCGAAGAGAAGACGGCGGAGGTGCAAGACATGACGCTGCAAAGTCCAAAGAAATCGGTTAGAGGACAAGCTCAGCAGATTCTCCAGACGTCACTGTCCATTTATCCGTACAAAACGTCAGTCGTACATGAACTGAGGTACACCGACACTTTTGCAACTGATTTCTGTCCTTCCTGCATACCACACACAAGTTGATGTACTTTTTAAAGGACATCTTCAGTAACTGTATCATCTCTCGAGGACTCTGGGCTCTGCCTTTACCCGACTTGTCTCCACTAGATTACTTTCTATGGGGTACGCTGAAGGAAAAGAAAGGCCTATGAAGGCAATCTGCACACCATAAAGAAACTCCAAGCTGCACTGAAACTCCACATTCGGAACATCACTCCTGATGTTCTGCACAGTCTCTTCAAGAACATGCAGAAGCTCGTTCAACGGTGTCTTCAAGTTCAAAAGAATCACTTCTAGCAGCTTTTATAACTTCCAGGATTTTAATACGGAAAGTTATGAAGTGCATAGTTACTTATTGAACACCCTGTACCTGTACAGAGTCCCCAAAAAGCTAAACAATAATTGTGGCCACATAGTCCATCAACACATAATATTCATTATAACAACATTAAGATGTACTGAAGGATCTTGCAGGTCACTTCTCTGAAACTTTCATGTATTAGAAATAAATGATATTGTAAGATGATTACCCTTAAGACAAGGTTGTTAGACAAAGCAGAAGACAGCTCACTAGTCAAATTGAGACACTTTCATAGCTTGGCACTGTCTGAGTCAACGCCTCAAGCCTTGATTAAACCGAACAAAAAATTAACTGGGAAGGGGGAGGCTATGAAAGATGACAGCTCATTCTTACCACCTTTTATGGACAACAGATAAGGTGACAGTCCATTTTAAAAGCTTCCATCGTTATCTCCTCGACGAGATGATTCTGATGATACGTCGCATACCATACTTAGGGCATAATGAACTTCATTTACATATAAGTGATAATGAAAGTGTATCTGGCAGACAGGAATACAATGATAAGTAATACCTTTTCCCATTTGCACGAACATACATTTCAGTATCCATGCATACCTGAAACAGAGAGGAGACAACAAGCCACGAATCGAAATTTTCCCTGAAAAGCCAATTTGCAGACATGTGTCAAAGCATAGGGATGGCTCATAAATATCACTGCTGCATGGGACGCAGTACGGGTCTCGAAAGAATCGCGTAGATGGTTTCGCCACAGGGTGCCAAAGTCACCCTCACAGCCTCAGGTGTACCAAGAAATGGGTGACTGCGCAGTTCACACTAATTGGATGGGCCTCATTTTCTCAGACAGAGAAATAAGTACATAATTAAAACAGCACACTTCACTCACGTGAACAGTGCATGACATCTACAGATGCATATGAATGCTAGTAAAGGCCCATCGCAGAATGCTCTCTCAATGGCGAAACAATATGAAAATTTCAAGGAAAGTGAGATAACGCTCTTTATCAATTCTTTACTGGTATGGAATTAGTGGATGGGACGACTGAAAGTAATGCTTTGAGAATGAGAGAAATAATTCCTGTTTGTAGCAGTGTGATCGGCGGACTCCAGTTTTGGAGAGAGAGAATGTTCTAACAGGGAGGTGACAGGTAGCTCGGTTTATGTTATCTGAGGGCAAGAAAGGGCTCTCCCTTTCTCCGAAACCTTGTGTTAACACATGGAGCGCTTAACGCTCCATGGAGATGGAGAGGGACTTATTCTGTGGTCAGTTTGATCACAATGCACTATAAATAGAACGGCCTTAACTGAGATTCTTGCATATTCTCGAATTGCAGAGATCGAGGGCAATCGTGTTAGTTTATACATTCCTACGAGATCTGCGGTGGCCCCACTGTGCACGTCGCCCCACGAAGCAGGCGAGTGACACGGCCATTGTAGACAGACTAGGGCAAACAGTCTTCTGCTTCACAGAAGAACTCGATAAGAGTGTATGACTGATGCTACTGTCAAGAATAAGCAGTTTTCTATGTTGACAGTCAGTGCAAACAGATGCAGCCGTCTGCCATCCAGCACAATCAACGACACACCGTGCAGCAAAGGTGAATCACGCACTGCAATCGCTCAGGGATTACGTTACATATGATGTTGCCACAAGACTGCCTTTTCACCCAATGTATAGTTTAGAGTAGGATCCTAAACCCCCCTTTATTCGTGTTCAGCCTAGCAAAACCGTAATGTTGTACGTGAGTTATGAATTGTTGTCCGGCTACGTTAATTACTGTTATTTACGTATAGTATATTCCCAGAATTCATTTCTGCAGAGTTTACTTCCGTTCTTACAGATTCATGCCAGGGCCTTATCCCTTGAACGCTTCCCGTGAGACCCACATTCCCAACTGTACACAATCTACATACGTAATGTTCTTAATAGATATTTGTCCATCAACGCATTACTCGCGTCAAATTCTGGAAAAAATGAAAGTGGACAGGAATTTGATGGAATTTCTTGATCTCCTTTTTTAAACAAAAGATTAACTTCAGGAAATGTCCCACTGCAAAATAACAGGTTTCAGAAATTACTTAATATGTTACTAAACTGAGAACCCCACTCTTTAATTTGTTGATATCTTCTGTCAACTACTAGAATTTTTTGATTTTGAGGATTATGTGTTGGGCATTATTTCTACTTCTGCAGTACTGAAAGTCATATTTATACTACTAAAGTATATTGTATTGACTGGCCTGAGATATTCCGTAGTAGGATCTACTGAACCTAAAACCCCATGTTATCTTTAACAGCTATAAAATGCTCGTTAAAATGTTTTGTGGTACTGCACACATCAGTTACCAACGTCTCAGTTACTCTTAATCCTATCTGCTGCTCTTCATATCTGGTTTCGCCAGTTCAGCTATATCCCATACTGTCTTTATTTTGTTATCTAATGTGATAACTTTTTCCGATAAAGAATTTGTTTTGATATGTGAATTATTATTTTTAATTACAGACAATTTGAAACTTTGCAATTGGCTGTTCTTGGGAAGTATTCACTTTATTACGTCAGGCACAGTTAGCCACAGCAGGCGCTGTGTATGAAAGTAGCCTCTAATGCCGCATGTGACCAATCATGCAAGATATTGTACAGTGAATATTAGCCAAAATCAGCCAAAATGGAAAGCCTCAGAATGATTTTTAACAAACAGACGGCAATGATACTTCACAAGAAGAAAACTATCTTTAATACTATACAGAATCCAAATCAGACCTCTTTCTGATTGACAAATGCAATTAACTTTTGGTTTGACGAGTAACCTGTATTTATTAAGTAATCTGGTACGAAATATGTAAGGGAAAGGGTGTGATACTTAAGAGTGCATTTCAGTTTTATTACATCCAGGACACCAGTTACAAAACTCATCCAAAATAATTCAAAGCCACATATACGAGTAATTTTTACCAATTAATGGACATATCTCCACAACTTTCTCAGGAAATGCAAAATACAAGCAACAATAATTTTAGAAAAGGCACAATAAAAATACAATATGCTTAAAATTCAATCTACAAATCCCCCTTATCCATCCCCTTGGAAAATACTGCCATGTCATTAACTGAATTACATACCTATAAAACAAATTTTTGGATATGCGTCGTTTATCAACACAGTTAATGAAAGGAATAAGTTATTCTTCACATCTTGTCCCATATGTAGGGTACGATCAAATATAGCAAACGTACGAGACTAAGCCACCATGCTCAAAAGCTCTTAAGACAATCAACTTGACTTCGGCTGGAGCCTTTCTGGCTAAAAGTCAAGGTCACCCTGCATTTCTACATGTACAGCGAGGTACACCTGGGTTCCTAACCCAAAACAGACAACCTTAACACATTGGATCATTCATTGGTACGTGCCACTTTTGATGACATAACTCTCCCTCTGTGTCCTCCCGAATAGGCCATGAAGGCCCAACGGTACCGACCGGCAGGCGTGTCATCCTCAGCCCATAGGCGTCACTGGATGCGGATATGGAGGGGCTTGTGATCAGCACACCGCTCTTCCGGCCGTATGTCAGTTGCCGAGGCCACAGCCGCTATTTCTCAATCAAATAGTTCCTCAGTTTGCCTCGCAGAGGCTAAGTGCATCCCACTTGCCAATAGCGCTCGGCAGACTGGACGGTCACCCATTCAAGGGTTAGCCCAGCACGACAGAGCTTAACTCCAGTTATCTGACGGGAACTGGTATTATCATTGTGGAAAGACCGTTGGCACACTGATGATATAGAGCCAAGAATACAAGCGCTCCCAGGATGTTGAAACAGTATCCGCTGATGGGGTGAATTCCGTTGATGGTTGTTAGAGGTTGAAAGCTGGTGGCGGAAGGAGGCTGTTGTTGTCAAACCATGGCAGGCAGTTTCATTTAGGAAGCACGGAGCTTATACAGCACACCAAAAGCGAAAACCCAGTCTTCGGTGATCAAGGAAAAAGAACTTCCAGTACTGAGAAGGCCACAAATGTGCTCCTGATTTTTTAACTTGCAAAGGGGCTCAACCAGAGGAAATAATAATTCTTCATGGTTCCCTTTTATATACCTTCAGCTGTCGCTCAAGTTTCCTTGCCTTATACAATTTCTTGCTATGTGACCACCATCCCTTTACCCTTCAACATTTGTTTCCCTCTCCAGCTTTCTAAAAAGTTCCTCTCGTTTTGGTCACTAGGCCCTACGTCTTCCACAAAAATCACTGACTCTTCTGACAGACACAAGCTTTGTGGCCGATTGCAAAGAAGCACACATTCCTTCAAGAATGTTTTCAACTATTAGCCTTTCACTAAAATCCAAACACAAAACAATACTACATCTGATACTAATAACAAGTTTTTCAAGTGGCTGTCCATGCCGTTGCACCCTGTAACAGCCCTAGCCAAGTACTTCATGTGGAGCAAGGGCCCTCAGATAATTTGGAAGATCAGCTCCCAGAATTCAATAGAAGACATAAAAGACAGTTTCTGCTGCATGGCCTGAGACAGTGGCTGCTCCAATCGCCCACCAGCCATGCGGTTCTACAAGGAAAACAATGTCCAGTACTTAACCCAAATAATTCCCTCAATCCTGAAAAAAAGAAGGAAAGTGTATCTGTATATCCGGATTTAATTCTACCAACAATACACCACAATGCCGCTGATGGGTAGGTAACTTCGTAAACAGGTCAGCCAAAGCTATGGAAGAATGGATTTGCTCTCAAATCTGTTGACTGATTGGTGTGTTCCATTCTTAATTAATCCAGTTTGGGCAATTTCACCCAATCGAACTAAAACACCCTGGGTTCCTACCAGCAAATCTACGAACTTTTCAGACAATATTGTACATGAAAAATTGACATTAGAAAAATGCAGTGCCTTTTAAACATAATGAATAAGGTAGGCTCTAATTCTATAGACCTGTGAGTTAGATGGTTTTCTAACTTCGAAAAAGGAGACTAGGAATCAATTCTCTTTCAATGTGATCTTAATGCTGGTGACACTCATCTCCGCTCCCTAAAGGCCCAGCAGGGCCACAGGACGGGCAACAAAACCCCAAAATAAGCTCCTTCCTCAGTTCCACGACACAGGGTACATGCTGGAACAGAAAAGTAGCGACCAGTATCCGCTGAATGACACAAAAGATAAAATATATGTCAACAAAAAGGAATTACCCAACAGCCAAACCGAATTTTTTTTTTTATCGCACCACTTCACCACACTCCAGCTATGCTCCGCTGCCACAGTGGTGGAGAATAAATGAGTGGATTGGATAAGGATAAGTGAGTGTGATGCTTTTCTTCCAAATGCATTTCAGTTTCATTACATCCAAAACTCTCATACACATAACAAGATCTTAAGTAATCACAATCCAACACAACATACAGTTTAAACCAGGAAATCGACATGCCTTGTGATGACACAGTTAAATTCATATTCAAATGTCTGAAAGTTTAATTTATTTAAATGCTGTCGAATGCAATCCAACTCAGCAAAGTTATAGATCTTACACGAAAAGTTAGTGTTAAGGACATCTGTATAACTAGGTCAAGATGTAAAAGTATTATTTCTGTGATAAATGTTCACTGTCGACTAGCGGTGTTCGACCGCCAGTCATTTGGATGACCTTGGCTTGAGCACCGCAAGGGAGGGAAAGAACGTACAAACAGAGGTAGTTACAGTCGATTTGCCAATGTACGCATCATGATGTGCCATATCTGGCGATGTTAGGCTTAAACAGTAAAATTTCGGTATGAA
Organism: Schistocerca americana; assembly: GCF_021461395.2. Classification (NCBI taxonomy): domain Eukaryota; kingdom Metazoa; phylum Arthropoda; class Insecta; order Orthoptera; family Acrididae; genus Schistocerca; species Schistocerca americana. The sequence continues at coordinate 675,663,054 of NC_060122.1, forward strand.
AGTGCTTAACATTTGGTGTGTCAGGGACTAGTAGTTCCTGAAGTCGAATCCAGTATATTTTATGTCGGCAAGCAAGAATATTCGACTGGTTTTATGCAATGGAATATGGAGCCCATGATACAGCTAGTTAACAAGGCTACCACATGTGCATCGTAGTTATAAATTAATTCCTTCACTGGAGACGTGAAGAGCCTACCCAAATTTTCATTCAGCAAGCAGAATTTCAACACTGATATAACTGCAACGAACAAGGCATAACATTTTCGCATTAACCATAATTAGCAGTGTATCAGGATGTTACAGTTAACCCAATACTTTGGCAAAGTTTTAATATAGTTTTGTTGTAAGTTTTTATTCAAATCATTGTCCCAAAGTCATATGACGATCGAAAGTTCCCTGTCAATTTTGTTAAACATAACTTTTGTGTCATTCTGTGCCATTAAAGAACATAGATAAATAATTTTGGTATTACGACAATCTTTCAGTGTTGTCTAAAAGGATCTTCTAAGAATAATTGTTTACTTTCCTTCTGAAGAGACAAGCAGTGTGGTCGCTTTGACATGTCATTGTGGTTCGGTTTTATGAAATTTCTTACCTTAAAATTTGCTTTAGGAGAGTATTAACTCTGCGTAATTATTCGAAGTAAAGATGACAGCCATTAAGCTCAGTAAGAACATTTCAGTTTGCTCCATCTTGTTTCCAAATAAAATTGTTGCCATAAAGTCATTAACATAAACTCATTTCATTCAAAAACACAAACTGAAAGAAAGTATTTAAACTGCTCCTTCGAAGCTCGCGACCAAGACAATTTTCATAGGTATAGTTTTCTTTTATTGGATCTGTCGTAAGGTAAGGCTACACAGCTGGAGGCTGTTCGCTAAGGGATGCGGATGAGACCAAATTCAGGTAGACCATATAAAGTGTTGTATGTATAATAACTTGCGTGGTGTTCCAACTCTGAAAATCTAACCCCATTATCGACACCTCGCTTCGGAGCGAAGTTTCAGTCGTAAATAAGTGCTTTGTTAATATTAGTATTATGACAGGTAGCGCATCTCAAAATTTTTGTCAGAGATTGTTGTTAACGTTAGCAGAAACAGAGTAATATTTTGCAATTATAATGAAAATGCTCTACTGGGCGAACTAAAAGCTGTATTTTTTTGAAGGAGCAACATGAAGTCCGCGCGGAAGGGACGAAAGGTCTATTTTTTTGTGAGCTAGTCCCGGCAGATAGCTGTACACGTGCGTGTTGTCGTAAACCTGACAGCCAACCAGTTTCACTTTCGGTAGCGCAGCCAACGGCGTACTTTCACTTCTGTGAAGGTACAAAACTTATTCCGCACATTATTAATTCCATTTTAAGCAATATTAGTTGGTAATACGGCTTAATATTGTCACGTTCTTAATTAAAAATTATTCCTTCCCGTGCTAAATAACATTAAAAAACGGCTGGATTAGATGCGATTTGGTCATTTAAAATTCAAAGGCTAGTAAGTGACACGTGGAATCGCCGATTTCAGTTACAACCTCCAAATTTTCTCAGGAAATACAAAATGTGAGCTACAACATTTTAAAAAAGGCACTGTAATATAAAGTATGCTTAAAACTGAAAATCTACTAATTACCTCATTATCCATGCATGGAAAATACTGGCATGGCATGAACTGCTTTAAATCTGTATGAAACAAAGCTAACATAGGCACAGAATCATCAACATTTTTCAGCACCATTAATGAAAGTTAGACAATATTAGTCACGACTTGTGCCATCACTGAGCTCCAATTAAATACAGCAAGACTGGTGCCACCATGCTCATAGACTTTTTAAGTCTTGCCTTAGGACAGCCACACTAGTGATTTTTCTGAATCTTGACCAGAGCCTTTCTGGACAATAACAAAAGCCACCCAGCATATCTACACATACAAAGAGACACACAAGGTTTCACAGTCCTCAAAAGACAACATTAACACATTGGATCATTGAGGGTAGCCGCCACTGTTGATGAAACAGAGCCAGAAAAAAAAGTACGTCGAAGGTGTGGAATCAGTGTGCATTGGTGGGAAGGACTCGGTCAGTGTTCGCTAGAAGTTGAAAGCTGCTGGCGAAAGGAGGCTGCTGCGGTCAGTCCACTATAAATCGTTCAAATGGCTCTGAGCTCTATAGGACTTAACTTCTGAGGTCATTAGTCAGCCTAGAACTTAGAACTACTTAAACCTAACTAACCTAAGGACATCACACACATCCATGCCCGAGGCAGGATTCGAACCTGCGACCGTAGCGCTCGCGCGTTTCCAGACTGTAGCGCCTAGAACGGCTCGGCCACCCCGGCCGGCTTTGTTCACTATAGACATCTTCGGGGAGGCGCCACCATCGGACTTCTCACAGCTCCGCTCACCTTTACACGCAGCAGAGGCACGTGTGGGCTTTCGGATGAAGTGCAACGTTGACGACTTCGAGTCGACACGTAATCCATGGCTTCCTTGTAGACTGACGTCTAATTTGGGTTAGTTTTGAGGGAATACGGTATTAAAATGAGGTAAGAACATTACTGAAAAAAAGTAGTGATTTTTATTCATGAAATAACCACATAAATTTTGCGCAGCGTCCTAAGATAATCAAATTTGGGTTTATTGAGTTACTTACTCCGTGCATTGGGCCTTAGTCACCACATGCCTGCTCCTCGCTCCTCCTCCATCGTTCCCGGTTGCGAGCTTCCTGCCACCACTCGTCCGCTTCAAGTCCCACGTCCTCGGCGTCCTTGTCAATATTGCCCTTCCATCTTGTCTACGGTCTTCCCCCGCATTTTCTTCCGGCTACAGCTCCCAGAAACCCATCATGGGGTATCCTCCCTTCATTCATCCTTGCTACATGTCCAGCCCAGGTGAACCTTCCTCTTCTTATTCTCTTTATAATGTCAGGCTCTGCATAAGGCTCTTGGTTTTTCCGAATTCTCCATTCCCCTGTTTCTGAATCTATCACAGGACCATATATTTTTCGGAGGACTTTTCTTTCGAAAACAAGTAACTTATCATTTCTGTCCTCCTAATGGTGAGGCTTTCACAACTGTACACAACCACTGGACATAATCATACTTCGGTACAGCCTGATCTTAAAACTTCTTGACGGGGATCTTTTCTTCGGTACATCCTGGAGGCTAAATTACTGTTGCTTCCGACAATTCTTGCATTTATTTGAATTTCACACTGGTTCTGATCGCTGCAGAGACTACCAAGGTATTTGTAAGTACTTGGCCTTTTGATTCGGAGACTTTCCACCGTGAGCGGGTCCCCATCTCTCGCTGACTTGCTCAGGACGATGTATTCTGTCTTATCTTCACTGATTTGCAGGCCTGCCTTACTGACAATCTTGCAGTACGAGCCTGCCGCCATTATTCTGAGCTCTTCTCTAGTACCGCTGATTAGGATTATATCATCCTCATAAGCCAGTCGAGTCACTGACATGTTGTTTAGGGGTATTCCAATGGGGTCAGTTTTCATAAATTCCCAATCAATTTTTTCTAGCACAAGGTTGACTAATATACGGTAGAGGACGTCCCCCTGTCTGAGGCCGGTTCGAACTTCGAACTGTTCTGACAGACCGGTACTTGTCTGCACTTTACAGAGTGTTTGTTCTGGACATATTTCCACCAAGCGGATTATTTTAGATGGAAACTGAAATTCCTTTAGTACTCTGGTTATAGTACCCCTGTTTACGCTGTCATAGGCATTTTTGAAGTCAATGAAGAGCATGTTCATGTCTGTATCATATTCCTAGCATTTCTCCGTTGTTTGACGTAGCGTAAATAGGTGGTCCACTGTTGATCTGTTGCGTCTAAACGCAGATTGGTAGTCTCCTACAGCTTCTTAAGCAAGTGGTAGTACCCCATTTAGGAGACATAGAGATAGTCCTTTATAGCTGACTTCTAGCAGAGATATTCCCCTATAATTGTCACATACCAGTTGGTAGTTCTTTTTTAGTAACGGACAGATGAGGGCCATTTTCCAATCTTCTGGGAGACTTACTTGCTCCGAGACCTTCCGTATGAGGCTTGTCATGGTTCTTACAAGGTCAGATCCTACATTTTTTATGAGCTCTGCAACAATTTGGCCTTCTCCGGCCGCTTTGACTTTTTTAATTTTTTTTCTTATTTCCGTAATTTCATATTCAGTGGGAGTAGTCAATTCTGTGTCCACAGTTTGTGGGGACTCAAAAGGAAGAAGTTCTGCAGGGCCTTCGCAATTTAGGAGCTGGGAGAAATATTCTGCCCATCTTTGCCCTATCTCTTTTCCGCTCACTAGTATTCTTCCCATTTCATCTTTAATCAACTGCTCTTTCTTTGTATACTTTTCGGTACATTTCTTCACGTTTTGGTACATTAACCTACTCCTTTGCTGAGTGAGATCCTCCTCCGCCTCGTTAAGTATGTCATAGTAATATTTCCTTTTCTCCTGTTTAAGAACTGTTGATGTTTCTTTCCTTATTCGAGTAAAGTTCTCTTTTAGTTGTTTATTGTTCAGGTTTTCTAACCACTCCTTTCTAGCTCTCCTTCTTTCCTCAATTTTTCTTTCTCATATCCGGTTAGGTTTTTCCGTTTTCCCAAAACTTTTGCGGCTGCTTCATTCTGGGTGGTTTTGTTTTTTGTCCAGTCTTTATTTATGTTATTGTGAGCAGACTCCATTTGCTCCACATTTGTTATCTTCCCAGCTCGTTGTGACACAAAACGTTCCTTTTATCCTGGCTCCTTTAACATATTTACATTAAAGATTACCCTTTTGGTCATTGTCTTTGTGACTTTCTCAGATTTTACTGTCACTTTAGCTATTAATAGGAAATGATCAGTGTCACAGTCTGCTCTTCTGTATGACCTGGTGTCCTTGGTGCAATTTAAACAACGTTTTGGGATGCATACATGATATATCTGGTTCACAGTTTGGCCATCATGTGATATCCATGGCCCCTTATGAATATTTTTATGGGGGAACATGGTACTAGATATGCGTTAATTGAAGAACTTATTTCAATAGTGGTACTAGTCCATTACCTCCACTTTTCTGCCTATAATGCTTCTGAAATTAGTGATCCGAGAAGCTATATGCTTGAATATTTCTGGTATCTCAACTGCAGATTTTTCAGTGCTCATTTAACTCAAAATGAAGAAAATTGGACTTGTACCACTACTGAAATAAGCCCTTTAATTGTGAGCTGTAGCGAATGTAATCAAACGGCTACTATTGTCATTACTTTTTATATGTAAACTGGCATTTCTAATAACACGCCTTTTTGGCTTATTAACTAACCTTTTGAATTCAGATATAGTAGATTTTATATCCTGTTCATTATTAACATTCAATCATGGTCTGAGAGGCCATGAGCATAGGTTTTCTAAAATCTTCCCATAAAGACATAATCAGTGGCTGCTTATGAATAGTTAACTACCCTTAGTGGGAAGTTTAGAATAGAAATAAGTTTGATGAAAGTGTTACTGACTGTAATATATTTTTACTATAAGAGTTTTTAAGAAAATCTACATTAAAATAATCAGCAAACACTAATTTTTCCTGTTAAACAGGCCAGTAGAAGTTCAAGGTGATTTATGAATAGACGAAAGTTATCTGCAGTTGCTGCTATACACTTGATGAAGCCGCAAGATGGCCGCTGTGTCAGCATTGGGTTAATGGCCACTGCGGTTGTACTATGTGTTTATGGTGGAAAACCGGAGCCATTAACGTTCGCATCTGGTTAGCGAGTGCAGGTAGTGCCATCAATACTACTGTGAGTGAGCGCGAGTGAACTGTGGTCACAAAAGACGTGTAAATATGTTTGTGACTATCGCCTGCGTATAACAATCGTCTCCCACGCCACGGATCTTGACGTGCCGCGTCACTTCGGACTGTGAAATGTCAGTGCAGCCTACATCACAGCATAATCAGCAGGAACACCGGCATACGACCAGCTGATACCCCGCCGACCGCCGTGGACATTGCCCTCGGCAGCGGAAGCGGCGTGTGACGTCGGAGACTTCGGAAACGGCAGATATGTCAGCAACAAGTGCTTCGACATGTGCAAGTGAGTAGGGACAAACGAAGTGGGCCACCAGACCTCAACCAGCGGGTGACTTATTTTTGACTGTGCGACCCGTTTATGCTACAGCGAAAGAAATAGGCGTGGCAGTTTATAAGTATACGGAGGCCGTTTAAAGTAATAGAGCTGTTACCAAAGTGTAGTAAGGAACATTCAGTAATAGAGACGTGAAGCGAACTCCTAAAATCTCACATTGTGAAATACTTAGGACTTGTGCAGTAGGTTCCCAAACGACTAACAGCCCTGTGTTCGCGACAACAACGCGAACTCTAGGAGCGACGAAAATCGCCAAAGCTGACGTCTGCAGACGTGAACACTGCCGATGTGAATAGTAGGCCCACTGGAGGCCGTAGGAACTGTCTAGATGATACCTCAACGGACAGATAACCAAGGGATACCACGTAGAGACTCGTGGCGGGGATCTAACACTTAAGCGAAGAACCATGGAGACGTGAATGACAGAGGCTATAGACCGGATAGTGACAGAGTTACAGTCAACACTTAAAGAGAACAGAGTGCCATCGGTTATACCAGAACCAATTAAGATCGAAATAGGTCTTAGATGTAAGACAGTTGAAACTCTATGGACAGAATGAAGAACTGCAAGTAGAAAATGAGAGGTGACATCGAGAAACAGCCACCGCAAAAGACCCCGATGCACTTAGACGCATACAGCGTCTCGAGGCCGAAATAGCAGAACTGAAAGATGAAAATAAAAAAAATTGCATAGGGAGACCAAACCCACTGGTATGTTGTTTGTGGCAGTCGCTGCAGCAGCCAATGCAGGTAAACCAAAAAGCAAGAGAGTGGAACGAATTCTACAGATTAAAGCAAAACAAACTAACGTACTGTTCTTCAAATCTCAAAGGAATTGAAATGCAAAAGCAGTTGGAGACACAATTACTAACACCTTAAATCAAAGAGAGGACAAATTTGAGGTCAAAACAACCAGTAAGACAGCAAATACTGTAATTTTGGAAACATAAACTCAGGAAGATAAAAGAAAAGTTACAGGAAAAAAGGAAAACGTAAAAGAAATCAAGTGTGAAGAACTGCGTTAGGTGGTCGAGCGGTTCTAGGCGCTACAGTCTGGAACCGCGCGACCGCCACGGTCGCAGGTTCGAATCCTGCCTCGGGCATGGACGTGTGTGATGTTCTTTGCTTGGTTAGGTTTAAGTAGTTCTAAGTTGTAGGGGACTGATGACCTCAGAAGTTAAGTCCCATAGTGCTCAGAGCCATTTGATATTTTTGAACTGCGCTAGCTGCGACTACTCCTGGCAGTGTATAACGTTCCAACAACCACATCAGATTATGACTTACTGGAGGAACTGTACGAAATTAATCTTAGCACCCACATGTCCAAAGAACAATTCAAAGAGGAGGTAACAATCAAGTTCCAAACGGGCCCAAGGGGGAAAGGAACGCAAACAACGTAAATGAGGTCACCTCAAAAGTCGCCACCAGTTATTACAAAGGGACAGAGTCTACATCCAATTTGAATCACTTAGTGTTAAAGAGTTTGTGGCGGTTCAGAAATGCAGTAACTGTTGGCGATGTGGTCACCCAACAAAACAGTGAGCAAAGAGAAAGTGTGCAGTAAGTACTCACTGTCTGGTCACCAAAAGAATGACTGGACAGAAGATATCGCTGTAAGCTGCATATCGTGCATATACGGCAACAGAACATGCAACAAATTGTGTTACATATAGGCAAATGTACAAGAGAGAAAAAGATAGAGCCGACTGTGGTTCCCTCGAAAATTTTTAATAACTTAACAGAATGCGAAACAGCCGGAACATCATCCCACCCCGCTTTTACAGGGACAGACCAAAACAGCTGTGGGAGGAAACACAAGTCACGCTCCTCAAAAAGGGGTGCGCAGTAGCCTGGCGACATACGATGGACTCGGAGCACAATGAAGATTAACATTTCCTTATGAGTACCATTGCAGAATAAAAATACTTCTGCGTTACACAGTACACTTTCGAAGTGCCGCGGTGGAGAAGAGTTTGTACGTCTTTAATTCTGACGAAGTTTGCATGAGACCGAGACGTGCACTCGACCCCCTCCTTACCTACCACCTAATTAATTATGCCCACAACCGTAACGAAAGAAAATGATGGTGGACCCTGCTACACTCCTGGAAATTAAAATAAGAACACCGTGAATTCATTGTCCCAGGAAGGGGAAACTTTATTGACACATTCCTGGGGTCAGATACATCACATGATCACACTGACAGAACCACAGGCACATAGAAGCAGGCAACAGAGCATGCACAATGTCGGCAGTAGTACAGTGTATATCCACCTTTCGCAGCAATGCAGGCTGCTATTCTCCCATGGAGACGATCGTAGAGATGCTGGATGTAGTCCTGTGGAACGGCTTGCCATGCCATTTCCACCTGGCGCCTCAGTTGGACCAGCGTTCGTGCTGGACGTGCAGACCGCATGAGACGACGCTTCATCCAGTCCCAAACATGCTCAATGGGGGACAGATCCGGAGATCTTGCTGGCCAGGGTAGTTGACCTACACCTTCTAGAGCACGTTGGGTGGCACGGGATACATGCGGACGTGCATTGTCCTGTTGGAACAGCAAGTTCCCTTGCCGGTCTAGGAATGGTAGAACGATGGGTTCGATGACGGTTTGGATGTACCGTGCACTATTCAGTGTCCCCTCGACGATCACCAGTGGTGTACGGCCAGTGTAGGAGATCGCTCCCCACACCATGATCCCGGGTGTTGGCCCTGTGTGCCTTGGTCGTATGCAGTCCTGATTGTGGCGCTCACCTGCACGGCGCCAAACACGCATACGACCATCATTGGCACCAAGGCAGAAGCGACTCTCATCGCTGAAGACGACACGTCTCCATTCGTCCCTCCATTCACGCATGTCGCGTCACCACTGGAGGCGGGCTGCACGATGTTGGGGCGTGAGCGGAAGACGGCCTAACGGTGTGCGGGACCGTAGCCCAGCTTCATGGAGACGGTTGCGAATGGTCCTCGCCGATACCCCAGGAGCAACAGTGTCCCTAATTTGCTGGGAAGTGGCGGTGCGGTCCCCTACGGCACTGCGTAGGATCCTACGGTCTTGGCGTGCATCCGTGCGTCGCTGCGGTCCGGTCCCAGGTCGACGGGCACGTGCACCTTCCGCCGACCACTGGCGACAACATCGATGTACTGTGGAGACCTCACGCCCCACGTGTTGAGCAATTCGGCGGTACGTCCACCCGGCTTCCCGCATGCCCACTATACGCCCTCGCTCAAAGTCCGTCAACTGCACATACGGTTCACGTCCACGCTGTCGCGTCATGCTACCAGTGTTAAAGACTGCGGTGGAGCTCCGTATGCCACGGCAAACTGGCTGACACTGACGGCGGCGGTGCACAAATGCTGCGCAGCTAGCGCCATTCGACGGCCAACACCGCGGTTCCTGGTATGTCCGCTGTGCCGTGCGTGTGATCATTGCTTGTACAGCCCTCTCGCAGTGTCCGGAGCAAGTATGGTGGGTCTGACACACCGGTGTCAATGTGTTCTTTTTTCCATTTCCAGGAGTGTATATGGTAAAACAAGGCGTGCACACTCAGAATAATTTTATAAAAATCGTAATCTACTCAGAGAAAAAAAAGAGAGAACTTTATCATAAGAAACAATAGGAAATGGGATTCTACATTTATCTACGAAATGACATGCTGATTAAATATTACAATGAGATTTATTATACATCAGAACATAAAGGCACATGATTATCGACACACACAGTGAACTATTATGAGAATAAGAGTGGGCTCGAGAATAAGGGGCACCACTATCTGTGATGCAATTGACTCACGATAACGACTCGAAGTCCTAATGAATCAAATATTACTCTTCCGACTATATTGGCCGGCCAGAATGGCCGAGCAGTTCCAGGCGCTACAGTCTGGAACTGCGCGACCGCTACAGACGCAGGTTCAAATCCTGCCTCGGGCGTAGATGTGTGTGATGTCCTTAGGTTAGTTAGGTTTAAGTAGTTCTACGTTCTAGGGGACTGATGACCTCAGCAGTTAAGTCCCATAGTGCTCAGAGCCTTTTGAACCATTTGAACCCACTATGTTGTAGTATCGCGAGTAGTAGTGAAAGCTCGAATGGGATCACATGAAGAAACAAGCAAGGTGGACTTGCAGCAAAGCGAGTGCGCATGCTGTTGAGGACTTCAGTACAAAACTGGTACTTCCTACAATGCCGGAGCCGCAAAATACTTCACCAATCCTGAAATCTGTAGCAGGTCGTCGGTAGGCACCGTCCTGATGATGTAGGCGCCGAGTTCAGTTGTGCAGCAACTCTGTTTCAACCCCTGTCCTCAAAGGCTGTCTGAGAATTCTAATCTGCCGAGAACGTGCGACTTAGTCGCAAGACCGTCCGACTCCAGCTAAGATCAGATCTAGAATCCCATGCGTCCGCCCGACGCAAGAGCGAAGCCAACGTTGCTCCACTCCCTACTATCCTCGAAAACTGCGAATAAGCATTCCGTGCTGATTCCAAAATTCCCCCACACTGTCTCAGAACATCATTCGCTCCAATATCGACCGTTCCATCCAATTTCTAGCACGACCTTATGACATCATTTAGCGTCAGTTTAAGTTGACCAATCATGCCTCTGCTATTCAGCTGAGGGCACTGAACTTACCGTTTGACCGGCTACCAAAACAACATGCCTAGACCACGGGCCATCCGTCGTCATACAGTCACGCAGAGCAGGGCATGGTGCAGAAGTATTCTCAGAATTATGAGGACAATGCAGTCAGTCGTCGCCAGCAGTCTTCGTTCCGGACGCGCGGGAACGGTAAACACATAAACTGCAGCGACACTCAGACTTCTTGCAGGTCGTTTCGCCCTGCTTGCAATAGGCGAAACGCAACCGACGTCGGTCATTCCGCCAGGCGCTAAAGTCCATTGATGCACGACCGTCTCATTATTCGCAGAAATGGAGCCCCAACTGGAAACACAGTGTGCCACCACCACCGGTGCTCGCCTCACAGAAGCCATCCAAGGAAGTAACCCAACATGCACAGGAATCAAGTGAAAAGTATTTTGAACTCTCAGTACAAATACTCTCATAACAGTATCCTTATTCTGCATGTTACCACAGTGCAATGACCTAAAACATTAATAAAATTGATGAAAATGAAAGGTGACGCTAAAGAGGGCATAGAACCTCCCACACTGAGGATGCATGCACACACGGAGCCGTTGACTATTACGCAGCTAGGCAAATTAAACATGAACTCCTTCACTGAGCAACGTTGGAATATGTGACACTGTTAAGAATTGAAGAAGTTGAGGTAGATGATATCAGTGTAAATAAGTAAGAAGTAGCAGTCTACACGATATAGGTACACCAAACGAAAGTTCAAATGGTTCAAATTGCTTACAGCACTATGGGACTTAACATCTGAGGCCATCAGTCCCCTAGAATTAGAACTACTTAAATCTAACTAACCTAAGGACATCACACACATCCATGCCCGAGGCAGGATTCGAACCTGCGCCCGTAGCAGCAGCGCGGTTCCGGACTGAAGCGCCTACAACTGCTCGGCCACAGCGGCCGACCAAACGAAAGGAATACGCATTCGAGTCACACACATAATGACATACGACTCCACAACAGTACACACGCAACACATCTGCATAACTAATAGTAAGTTCAATTGAGTCAAAGGAACACACGGGCCACAAGCACACAATATGAAAATGCAGAAGAGCAAAACAAGAATATGACATGATAAAATGTAATACCAGAATAAAACCAGTACGTTTCATACATGGGGGCAGCATACACAGCACTGATTCGGTAAAGACGGAAAACAAAAACGTCCAACACTTCACACGAGATACACCAACACTGAAAGTAAATATAAATGCTATCAATGAAGACAACAACATCTCAAAAACACCAAACAGTGAAACAAACGAGACACTAGAACGAAAAGCCAACACAGCCACTATAGGTATACAAGCAGATAGCAAATCACCCACATCAAATACACTCACAGGTAGGGAAAAACACTAGACACAAACAAAACGAGATAAAGAAACAAGCCGGCCGGAGTGGTTGAGCGGTTCTACTCGCTACAGTCTGGAACCGCGCGGCCGCCACGGTCACAGGTTTCTAATCCTGCCTCGGGCATGGATGTGGGTGATGCCCTTAGGTTGGTTAGGTTTAAGTAGTTCTAAGTTCTAGGGGACTGATGACCTCAGAAGTTAAGTCCCATAGTGCTAAAAGCCATTTTTTTTAAAAAAAAGACACAAACAGAACTCATACAAACAAGAGAATCAAAGCGTCACGTAATAAAGACCACGAAAAGAGTACAACAGACAACAGCGACTTAACATTCAAAGAATCTGAATGTAACCTATCTCACAGTAGAGTAGAAAATAAGGACATTTTCAAAACAGCACTAAGAATGGTAATACGTATGAAATATCCACAAGGGGATAAAATATGTTTCCCAGTCAACGAGAACATGGATACAATGATACTCCAATGGCAGATCTCCCGACAGACCGCCGGATCTTAATCAAACTCCTGGGACAGACATGCTCAAGAAGGGGTGAAGGAATAGACGGGAAACGAATTTACAAGAATTTCGTAAGTGTGCAAGGGTATGTTTTTTATGACCATCAAGAGGTAGGACTAAAGAGCTACGTCTATGCAAAAATCCACCAACAACATGAAACTTATCCAACTAAATTGTATGAGAAGTGGGGACAGAGGTAGTTAAACTAATAGAGCACGATCCAACTGACGTAATTCTCCTACAAGGAATCTAAATGCTCAGTGGTAAAATACCTGGCATTCCGAGGCAATACATTGTAATCATAGGTTCCTCAGACGCAAAGGCAGCAATCGTGTTGGCAAACACACAGGTAACAGTCGCACAAATTACACAGTTGAACACGGAACACACAGTAACAATAGAAATCGCACTAGGCGGGGAACACTGGATAATCTCTTCCTTGTATGCCCAATACGCACTCGAAATAGAACCATTTGTGCGCCAGAGGCCGACGGTTATTGATACACATTGACGCCTATGCACGTTCGACCCTGTCTCATGCCGACAGAACCGACGCCAGGGCGCATGACGTTGTATGCACAAAAAAAGAATTTAACTTTTTCGTACTGAATAAAGCAGGACAACCACCGACCGTCTGTAGGTATGTGGGTGCAGCAGTAATATTGACATTATTCCCGCAAATGAAAAACCAGTCACATACATTTTAAACTTAAATTTTATAGACAAAGTTATACATAATGGTCACAACGGAATAGTCACAAACACAGCAACCACTACTGATGCAAACACCTGTACAACGCAGCACCCACGGCTGCTGCTACACGAGGCAAACTGACAAACTCTGGGCGAGAACGTCAATTACTCAAGCCTCTATACTACACACGGCAGCACTGACTCCACAGTTTACACACTGACAGATATATTTCAAAAAGCCCAATGAGTTGCCACACCAGGAGCAAACTGAACATGCAGACAGGAGGTATCACGGCTCACAACGTTAAGCAGACTCCCTGAAGACCCGTGGGATAAAAGACACTACCAAAGGTCAAAAACGGCACAAGAACGGGATATTAGACTCCAAATCTATCGCGATTCTAAAGACAGGTATAAAACGGAACTTAAGAAGGCCAGACAGGACCACTGGGACAACTTTGTGCCGACTCAGTTAGAAAGTAATATGAGGGGGGAACCATACAAACTGCAGACTGACAAAATCAAATCACCACTTGTTCCGTCCACAGTGAACGTCGAAACTGCTGCACTAACCGAGGCTGGAGAAAGTTCTGCAGAATACCTCCTAAATAAGCTTCTCTCGGACGATGACCAGATTAATGACCAACAACAACATATCAGTCTCTGCTACTGACCAAGTAGTCATCCCCTTCGTTCAGGAGGAAGTTTTCCTGGTAATTGACAAACACAAACCCAAAAAAGCCCCTGGTTCCGATGGAATTCACCCAGAAATTATCAGGAATACAGCAATGCAGATCATACCATTTTGACTCAAGACACCAACAGCGTGGAGATTTGGAGATACAGGAATCAGCAAGAAGACTGAGGACAGAGACCCTACGGAACGGAAGCCATACAGAAATTCGCTTGGCTAAGGTTCAGGAGAGACTGCTGTGCGACAGATTTCAGTCGCACAGCCAGCTCTTCGGCCTTAGCCCTCACCAACGCTGGTTTATACCGCAGGAATCTATAGATGTCGCCATTAACATTGCACTGCAGACAATACAAACGAGAAAATACGTAACTGCGATCACCATAATTGCCGGCCAGTGTGGCCGAGCGGTTCTAGGCGCTTCAGTCCGGAACCGCGCGACCGCCACGGTCGCAGGTTCGAATCCTGCCTCGGGCATGGATGTGTGTGATGTCCTTAGGTTAGTTAGGTGTAAGTAGTTCTATGCTCTAGGGGACTGATGACCTCAGATGTTAGGTCCCACAGTGCTCAGAGCCATTTTTTTTCATCCTAATTGATATAGCGGAAGCCTTTGATAGCCTCTGGTGGCCTGTACTAATTGTAAGACTTAAGGAAGTGCAGATACCCACATTGTTATATTACAGTCTCCTAGACTAATGCAACAATAGTATTGAAGAATGGCACTGAGGCCTTCAGAGGGCCGATAACCCAATTGCGAAAAGTTGCCAATAAGGGTCTACATGCGATTCCTTATTCTGGAACATCGCTATAGAACCTATTTCAAACACTCTGGGTGACGACAACATGGTGACAGAAGTAACTACATATGCAGACGACTTAATGGTAATTGCATCGGCCAACTTAAGATCAAATCTTGAACTAAGGGCAACAAGTATGCTAGGAACAGTAAATAACTGGTGCAACAACAAACTTCAAATATCAGCCAACGATACCGTCTACCTACTGCTAAACGAAACATTAGAAATAAATCCAACAATCTGACTTGACGGACTGTTGTACAACGAAAACGTACGACAATATACCACAGAGTTTCATTCAAAGATCGTGCAAAATTCGCGACTTACAAAGCGACGAAACTGATGCATAAACTAACCAGACTCAACAATGCACAGTTTAGACTGCTGCTACAGATGACGAATGTACAATATAGCCTTGTTGGAATCCATTCTGAGGTTTGCAGCCAGCACGTGGATCTATCGTCTCTTCCTCACATTACAAAAAAACATAGCACGATGTGGGCAAAGAAGGATCCTTTTAAAAGAGTCAGGAGCGTTTGGGACAACATCTATAGAGGCATTTTGCGTCGTCCTGGGTGTGTACGCAATAGACATCACCGTAAGTTTTAGAGCTGCAGTACACTGTGTGGAAAACGACGACCGGGCAAAGTACAGTAAATAATAAGCCAACAAATAACTGACGAGGAAAAACTAAATCAATGGCGAAATAACACCTGTTTGACCGAATGGGACACAACGTACAAAGGACGCTGAGTACACACATTCTTCCCGAACATCCGAGAACGCATGAGTGTGAAACATATAGCTCCGATACATGGTACGATCCACTTTCTTACAGGCCATGTACCGTACTCACAACATCTACATCGTGTTGGACTATATGACACATGTCGAGAATTCGGGACAGTAGAATACATCACATTCCACTGCGATATGTTTACACACACACGACCACAACAGCACAGTAATGACACACTGCACAAGAAAGGATAAGATAGCCGGATGACAGGTTAGAACTAAAGACCATCACAGACAAAATTTCACAAACACGCCACACTGCATGTAGACAGGAACGACCATACTTGAAATGCAGAGTAGGGAATCACCCTGCAAGACAACACAACACGTGTAACGATTCTGACAACAACACAACAACTGACTCGAATGCCTCAACAAACTCAGAACAAGATAACGTGGATACATAGAACAATGTAAAAGTAAATAATAGAACAATGAAAAAATAAAATTGTTTATAGAACATTAACCAACGATAGAAAATGTATAACGATTTCAGCTATAGGTAAGTAACACGTAAATAATGACGAAGTTTAATTTCATAACACTGAGCTTAAATTTGCTGGGGAGGCGAGGCTCGACGACCTTCCGAGGCATCCCTCCCACAGGAAAAGCCACGTCCTTTCCAGTAATTATTCAAGAATATCGTACTACAAATTCCGTCTAAGCTGTAAATTTCCCGCAATAGAGCACTTTCCGTAATGCATTACTAGAAATTGCAGTACAACATTAAAATTAATATGAGAAATGTATACTAATTTGTTATATACGGCGAAAAATTGTAACATAATTCTTTACAGTTTGTACTTAGATCAAAGCAAATAACTGCTTCCTCTGGGACTGGCTCAGAGATACTTCAGTGCCCTTCCATCTGAAACGGCCAGGTAGTGAGACACCTTCTTCTATTAAAAACCTCTCCTATCGTCTATTAGCTTCTTCTTAAATAAACAATTTTTTCTGTTTTATTTTCCCCCCATTTTGTCCATTTTATACCAGGATTAAATCATTATTGTTACCCTTGTGTTATTGCTCAA
Organism: Schistocerca americana; assembly: GCF_021461395.2. Classification (NCBI taxonomy): domain Eukaryota; kingdom Metazoa; phylum Arthropoda; class Insecta; order Orthoptera; family Acrididae; genus Schistocerca; species Schistocerca americana. The sequence continues at coordinate 675,679,705 of NC_060122.1, forward strand.
AACAAATTTCGTTAGAAAAATGGATCAACGCACTTCAACATGTAAAACTGTAAAGTGTACCACCAGCTTTTTAAACAGGCAGCAGGTTTAGAATTATGCGGTAAATGAAATGAAACTGAATGAAACACAAGCTACTACGAAGGATTTGTTATGAAATTCTGCTTCTTCACACTTGCTTCCACATACTGCTCAAGCAAAATTTATGAATGTCTACGTTCTTAAATTAATGACAGTTGCTGATGAATGTGATCACCCTTCCTTTCACCAATTCTGCTGTACAAAAGTAGGATGCTAACCTAAACGCTGTAATACTTAACACATGTTTATGACAGACCATATGACGCTCAGAGAGGCAGATTATGTCAACTTGGTTTGATGACTCTAATTCATCAATCACACAATTAGTTCATTAATTTTAATTTTGTTTCCTTGAATATTTTGATGCAATGAAGATAGCTGACATTCCCCACTGACTGAGTTAAAATTTGGAGGAAATATTTCTGCTGATTGCTGAAAATGTTCATTAACTTTAACTTTGTGTCCTTAAATATTTTTATGCAATGAAGACAGCTGACATTCCCCACTGAGTTAAAATTTGGTGTAAATATTTCTGCCGATAGCTGAAAATGTTTAACCAACAGATGCTTATACAGGTGCAGTATGCCACAGTTATTTTGTTTGGTTTCTCAAAGTGAAGATTTATTTCGGTGTTAATCTCTCTTAAAAGATGATTTCTCTCTGTCCTCCCTATACTAAAAGGGTGTTTTTATGAACCCTATAGTCACTGGTATTTTATCACTCATGACAGATGACAGTGTGCCCCCCCCCCCCCCTCCCAGCACCCTCCCTTAATTTCTCTGCTAGTAACCTACCCAGGTTGCACTTCCATTTCCTGCTGAGGTTAAGGCCATACCTACTATAATGCCATCTAGAGACCACCCTAACATGTGACCCATCTACATCTACATCTACATGATTACTCTGTAATTCACATTTAAGTGCTTGGCAGAGGGTTCATCGAACCACAATCATACTATCTCTCTACCATTCCACTCCCGAACAGCGCGCGGGAAAAACGAACACCTAAACCTTTCTGTTCGAGCTCTGATTTATCTTATTTTACTTTGATGATCATTCCTGCCTACGTAGGTTGGGCTCAACAAAATATTTTCGCCTTCGGAAGAGAAAGTTGGTGACTGAAATTTCGTAAATAGATCTCGCCGCGACGAAAAACGTCTTTGCTTTAATGACTTCCATCCCAACTCGCGTATCATATCTGCCACACTCTCTCCCCTATTACGTGATAATACAAAACGAGCTGCCCTTTTTTGCACCCTTTCGATGTCCTCCGTCAATCCCACCTGGTACGGATCACACACCGCGCAGCAATATTCTAACAGAGGACGAACGAGTGTAGTGTAAGCTGTCTCTTTAGTGGACTTGTTGCATCTTCGAAGTGTCCTGCCAATGAAACGCAACCTTTGGCTCGCCTTCCCCACAATATTATCTATGTGGTCTTTCCAACTGAAGTTGTTCGTAATTTTAACACCCAGGTACTTAGTTCAATTGACAGCCTTGAGAATTAAATATCGAGTAATCGAATTCCAACGGATTTCTTTTGGAACTCATGTGGAACACCTCACACTTTTCGTTATTTAGCGTCAACTGCCACCTGCCACACCATACAGAAAGCTTTTCTAAATCGGTTTGCAACTGATACTGGTCTTCGGATGACCTTACTAGACGGTAAATTACAGCATCATCTGCGAACAGCCTAAGAGAACTGCTCAGATTGTCACCCAGGTCATTTATGTAGATCAGGAACAGCAGAGGTCCCAGGAGGCTTCCCTGGGGGACCTGATATCACTTCAGTTTTACTCGATGATTTGCCGTCTATTGCTACGAACTGTGACCTTCCTGACAGGAAATCACGAATACAGTCGCACAACTGAGACGATATCCCATAGGCCCGCAGCTTGATTAGAAGTCGCTTGTGAGGAACGGAAAGCTTTCCAGAAATCTAGAAATACGGAATCAACTTGAGAACCCCTGTCTGCACTGACATAAGCAGGTATTCTAACTCCAAACTATCTCTCCTGATGGAAGAGTTGAAATGAGATCGGTCATGGCGTCTCAGAACAAGTACAATCTAAGCACTGGTGTCCCGATGCTGATGCAGTCTTTACCAGGCTACTCTCTACACTGTACTCAGGATCTCTGTCAATACTACTGCCGGCCCACCCTCTATTAGCACCATGTCTTCCTGGGTGAAGTCTTTTTTGAGTGATTCTACATCATCCATCATCATCTCCAGACCAGGACAACGTTAAAAAAATATTGGTGACCCGGTATTCTGAACCTAATTCATCCTGCAAACGTTTTCCTACACCTCTAGCATGAAAACTACTTAACATTAAGATTGTCTTATTTTTCAGTTTGCTGCTGCATATTTTTGTGCCTGGTCTACGCCTACACCATTCAAGGTTCATCGGTTTCTAACTGAAGCACCAAGTCAGAGCCGCGGAGTGGCCACGCGGTTTAGGGCGCCATGTCACGGATTGCACGGCCGCTCCCACCGGAGGTTCGCGTCCTCCCTCGGACATGGGTATGTATGTTGTTCTTTGCATAAGTTATTTAACGTTAGATTCAGTTGTGTGTAAGGCTAGGGACCGATGATCTCAGCAGTTTGGTTTCATAGGAACTTACCACCACCACCAGTCCTCCACCCTGCCCTTCAATGAGCTCTTGCTTGACACCACTGAAGTCGCAAATGGCGGTGGTTTGGGGCCAGTGGAATTCACACTACAGAGCGTCTATTTCGGAGCTGTTCTTGAAATAACCGATTTGTAACAGTTCATTGTGTCACTGTGATGCTAACTGATGCTCAAATTCCTGCTGCAGTTCTAGTACGATGGGCCAGAGCCATATGCCGAACACGATGGCCTTCCCTTTCGGTAGTGCGACGTGGCCGTCCTGACCGGTCTTTTTGCGACCGTGCATTCTAGTGCTCACAGCTGCCGGCATCGTGTACGATGGTTACACTCCTGCCCAGTCTTTCTGCAGTATCGCAGAAGGCGCATCCAGCTTCCTGTAGCCGTATTACACGATCTCATACTCAGTGAGGTGTAGATAATGACGGCTTTGTCGCTTTTAAGGCATTCCCGATTAACATCAACTCACCACGTCCCATCTTAAAGGTAACTAATGCTAGTGGCCGTTACAGGGTAGATTTAAAGCAAACCTGATTTGCATCCTCATAATGGCACTCTTGTGCCACTACTATGAAATCTGAATAGACATCATTTTTCAGACGCGGAACGACGCCTACACACTTTCATTTTCGTCGCGCAACTCTTTCTTGGTGATGTGGTTTTCTCCATCGATGTATCTTGCTGGTATTCTGATTAACTTCAAATGGTTCAAATGGCTCTGAGCACTATGGGACTCAACTGCTGTGGTCATAAGTCCCCTAGAACTTAGAACTGCTTAAACCTAACTAACCTAAGGACATCACACACATCCATGCCCGAGGCAGGATTCGAACCTGCGACCGTAGCGGTCGTGCGGTTCCAGACTGAAGCGCCTTTAACCGCTCGGCCACTCCGGCCGGCCGATTAACTTCAGCTCGCGTCCTTAACACTGGGTACACTAACTGATTCCATATTTTCTTACAAAATCAACGTAGAATTTGGAAAATATACGTACAATACGTTTAATTCGAGCGGTTCACAAACGTATTCGTGATACGTAACAAATAAACACGTGTCCACAGAATAACGTGCGATGAAAGCAGGTTCTGTTGCACATGAAACAAAAACCAATGTTAAAGCATTTACCCCATCCAATATTACGGAGGAAAGCAAAAATTAAGCACAATACGAGCATCTTGTTTACAACGCAATTCAGAGAGTACGATACGCACAAGAAAATAGTAATCGGAACATGAGTTCCATTTGATAACGCCCAGTCAGCTAAAATTTCAATATTGGGTTCCACAAATATATACACTTTACCATCTGACTACCACACTCATCCATAAAATATAAATGAAAAATATTGTCATCTAGTACTCGCATTTCGCAAAAGAAGACTGTAAGTTATCGAGCCACATTTTTCCCTAATCAGAAGTTCGCTGCCAGGTCACTGGGAGCGCTCTGTCGGTTTCAGTTTCCGTATCGCAACAGGCCCTTGCACTCTTGATGTTTTGTTCTTCTGTGGTTTTGCAGGTAGGATCATTTGAGCTAACAGTTTTCAAAAAGATTACAAAGAAAAGCCTCAGTTTTCATCTTGAAGGCTGAAGGGCTTGCAGCCAAATAAGGTACTATCGGAATATCAGAAAGTCAGACATATTATCCATCAAGAGAAGTGGTAATGCAGCGAATATTATGATGTATGAGCTGTTTTTACTTCGCGACAAGGTTCTGCAGGTAATAAAAATCAAATCTCATTCTACCACCACAGATGAAAATATAACTGCACAATTTGGTAGCGCCGAGCAGCCTCAGGCGCTGCAGTCATGGACTGTGCTGCTGGTCCTGGCGGAGGTTCGAGTCCTCCCTCGGGCATGGGTGTGTGTGTTTGTCCTTCGGATAATTTAGGTTAAGTAGTGTGTAAGCTTAGGGACTGATGACCCTAGCAGTTAAGTCCCATAAGATTTCACACACATTTGAACAAAGTTGGTAGCAACACTGTAATGGCCCTATATGTGTGATTTATGGTGTTGCAGTAGTAGGTGCTATCAGAGGATACGTGCAGTATCAACCGGTATTCCACAGTTACAAGCGTAGGAACTTCCGTATGTAAAAAGTGAACTGGAGGGAACGTCACGTACTTGCACCTGTGGCAGTCAGTAATGGAGAAACGGTTTGCAGATTCATTGTGATCCGTCCCCCAGTAGAACAGAATGTAAAACAAGTGAATAGCTCACTGGCAGAGACGACAGCTGCGGCTAATCGGGCCTTTTCCCAGGTCGCGCGCTTTAACATGCGAGCCAGCCAGCTAGCAACTAGCAGCTAGCTAGCAGGTAGCCAGCAGCTAGGCAGGTGCGCCCCCGCCGTGTAATGACATGCAGATTGAGCCGTGTCGGCGCCGCGCCGCACGCCGGCCGGGCCCGCGCTGATCCACTTTGCGAGGCGTCTGCCTATCTGGCCGCCAAGCCTACACGGTCCGGAAGCTGCTTACCGCTGCAGCAGGCGGGCGTCGAGGCAGCCGGCTCCGTATCTAATTAGCGGCTCGCTTGTCACCCGCCTGACTCGCTACCTGGCGAGGTATGATGTTCTCAGTCCCTCATAATGCCTGCGGCTAAGGCTCGTCCCTGTGAGGTAGAGCGCTCCCTAGCTCGTACATCATTAATATCGGAGAAGTGTCACATCAAGTTTGCCATTTGGCTCGTAATCGACTGTTTAAGGCATTGGGCGAAAATAAATACTCGTACTAAGGGGGACAGGATTGTAATATCTTTTCTGCGCATGTCGATATTCATTTGTCGTTTATCAATTCATTGCGTAATTCAAGGTCGTGCTAAAGTACTTTTAAGGTTGGAGTGACTTGCTTACTCGTAAATATTGAGTTGGTGCATAAGTGAGTAGCGATTTGGCATGAGCTGAATGAACACAACAGATACACGCAACTCAGACTTTAATCGTAAACAAATATTCTCCTTCATTATTTACACGAGCCTGCCAAAGATGGGGTAACTTCGACTCCGTGGCTGTAGATATCATGTGGTTTCGAGGTGAAGAACATGTTAAGAGCACATTTTCATCCAGACAGAAACTTTCTTGAAGGTTGTTCGATAGAGGACGAAAAGGGGAGGGCACTGATCAGGTAAATGAGGGCGATGCGGAATGACTTCCCAGCCCAACTCCTGTACAGTGCTTGTTGCAATCTAGCAGAATGCGGGCAGGTGTTACCGTGGAACAGTTAGTATCACGTCACGCAGTCTTCCTGGTCGTTGTTCTTGGATTGTGTCTGCAAGGCGTCTCAGTTGTTGACGATAAATGTCACTAGTGATGCCTACATCTCGGGAAAGCAATTAGTAGTACACCATACCGCCGCTGTACCACCAGATTATCTTTGTGTATACTCGCTGGTCTTTCTACGGAGAGTTGTTGCTTTGCTTGGGCTCAACTATTCCTTTCTTTTTCTTACGTCAGCATAAAGACACAATTTACAGTCACTAGTAACGACAGAGTACAGCAATGTTTGGTGTTGTTCATAAGCCAATTGATGACGAACAAGCACAGATGCACGTATTGCCACCGCTGATCTTTGTGATTTTGGCCTAGGGTATGCTGAGCCATACACTTGATTTTTGTGTCTTCCCCATTCCATGCAAATGTCGTACGATGATGGCATATCAACAGTTCATAACATTGACCGTATCTCGAGTACAGTAAGATGGATCATTTTGCATTAATGCCTTTAAACGATCTTCATCAAACCTCGAAGGTCTTCCTGAACTTAGAGAGTCATTTATGCGTAAACGAGCTTCCTTAACACGAGAAAACCGTTCGCTTTACGTCCTCTGTCAACTGGCGTTATCCCCATAAGCGACTAAAATGATTCTGGTTGCTTCCACTGCTGTCATCCATCTATTGAACTCAAACAGAAGAATTTATCGGAAATATCCCGATTTCTCCACCTGGCCCTCGATTTTCTAGCGTCCACTGCTCCATTCACAATCTCCAAGTGACAGAACGAAAATATGTAAATTCAAATAGGCAAGAGTGAATTACAAATAAAAAATGACAATCGATAAATGACGATAGCAATAGAAATGCCAGCATACAAAAGAAAACCTTTACGAACTTATGTGCCATACTGCAATTAATAGTGAAACAACCAGTCAAATATTAGATGAGGCATACGTTTTAAATTTCTTAAGGGTAGTAACGCAACAGTTCCTACCAAAAACGTTTGCGATGTTTCTCCAAGTGCACTACACGTTCATAAACGCCAGTGATGGTTTTCTAAGCTCAAATCCGGTAATTCTGATCTTTCCAATACGTATCAATCAGTAGGACCAACGAATTTAGACAATGTCACGTTAAGGACATGTAAGGTGGCAGATAAATGAAGGCCAATTTCGCACCTTACATAAGAGTTTCATTCATCGTAACTGGAAGGTGAATATGACACCTAACTTACTTTGGCGGTAATGAGCAGATTTCCCTATAAGTATATAATTCAGAAGGGATGACACTCAAGTGATGGTATTAACACATTGCTCCTACATAATGCATGTCAATGAGCAGAAGGTGAAACAAGCAGCGATAGGAAACGTTTTTTGTGGAAGCAGGCATGGGCAGAAACAGAGGCCGCACCATGGGAAGCACCACGAAAAGCTCTTAGGGGGCGTCTCGTGGCAGGAGTCAGTGAGCTGGCGCAGACTGGAGAGCAAGTAATGGGCCACCAGAAGTAGGACAGAAAGAAGCTTTAGAAAACTGCGTTTCGGAATTCCAAATGGATATGAACAAAACCAGTGACGCCATTGAATCACGTGAACAGCGAATTGTACACATGTGATGTACGCATGTAACTTTTATGCGTCTGGAGCGGGCTCAAAACGTCCGATTGGCGGAAACGAACTAGAAGGAGTAAAGTGCTGAGATTTCGACGCAGTTTAATGGTAGCGCCCTTGTGATTGGCAGAGAGAGTTTCCACAAAATAAGAGGAACGCTCCTACTGGTCGAAATAAGCCGTGACATGGAGAACGAAAGATCCCAGGAGGGGAGATAGTTCGGCTACGAGAAAGACAAGAGCAAAATTTTCGGGGACTCTTTTCTGAACTGGTTGTCAAGTGCAGAATGGAGTGAATAATGCTCTGTATGATGCAGAGGAGAGATTTGTGTGAACACTGCGTTTATTGCAACTGGCATTCAGCTAGGTATTAGCTGTAGTGTCGTTCAACTCCAACTGTGGAGAAACGAACGAGCCAGATAGTTAATTGTTCTTTCGAGGACTGAGAGGGCATTTTAATATGCACGATACTCCAGCCATGCACGTGCATATCACCATACTTCAAGACTAGGGATGAGTACTTGTTTTCTTGCATAACGAGAAACGTAGGGAGAGATTTTGCTGGAAAAATCAGCAAAGCCTCAATTAGTTTTTATGGGAATTTCAGAGAATGAGAGCAGCCTGCAGACGACAGCTCATCGCAGCTAAGGTAAATACCGTAAGCAAAAGCGTAAACTTGTTGGTTTACCAGCTTGCGTTCATTGCAAACTCGAGCGACGTTGGGTAATCTTTTGCTCACAAAACTAACCACCCTCCATATACTTGATTGTCATGCTAAATAGTACCAAACTGTGAACCAGAATCGGATGATTTATCGTAGTACTGGCCAACATCGTGACGTAGTTGTAAGATTAACTTTGTAAAGGAACTTCTAGTTAAAATTTACCATTGTTGCGTTTAGGATTATTTCACTTTCTGAGGACGAGATGCGTTCGTTTGACAACTGTCGCAACATTGTCACATTGTAAACTGTGTAAATGCGTGTAATTCTGTGATACGATTGCAACATTAAACCAAAATATTTGCAGCTTACACAGCTGTTGTTCTGTACTCAAAACCATACAGGTGGAACTGAAAATAAATCCATATCAGGCGTCGAGGAATTGTAAAACAATGTGAACTAACCTTGGTTGACCATTCAAGAACATTGTAGGTGATTGGCAAAGACAAACGAAGCTAAACTATTACAACATGCAACATATTGTTTCAATGCCACAATAGAGAAGACGTTTTTGATCGCTTGATCACTGGAGACGAAAAACGGTTCCCATATGATAATTGAAAACGCAAATGCATTGACTCTCTCTGAATGAATCGGCATGAAGTACAGCTAAGTCAGGTTTACATCCGCAAAAGGCGCTTTTGCGTGTTTTATTTAAACTCGTCTACCCTGCTAAAAGGAGGCAGAGACAGAACCAGGATGTAAATGGTAAGCCGCAAGTAGATCAGGTCACGGCATGTTGGAATATCGCGTCGAGCAAGAGAGGACGAGTTGAGCAGAAAATAGCATGGGACAGAAAACCAACGGAAATATGACACGCACATTAATTAGCTCATAAGAGATGCCGAATGGAACTGTACCTTATTCACGAGAACCAGTATCAGAGAACCTACGCAGCAGTTAAGAGTCTGATAAGGTAATATAGCAATAGCACTCGATTCTATGACAACGATATTGTAGCGAATCTCTGTCCACTCTATGAACCAGCTGAAGATGTACCTGAGATGACGGTCTTCCCCTGATTACCTCCAAACTGTTCACCGCCTACCACGGTTGATGGAGAAGCTGACTGTCTTCCAATAACACAACATCGCGGAGTGCTGACAGCATCAAACTTCAGCGCTATAACCGGCATCAGGGCCTGGTGGGGTCCACGTACCTGTTCAACACTTAGGTGCCTCCGGCTGCTGAAACCTACCTGGACCATAGCCGCGCTAGCAGCGCACTCCGTCGTGAGGTCATTCATTCTTCGCCTGGGCCTGCAGATGAGGAGCTAGTTCGGCAACGGTCAGCGGAATCCAACACGCGGCTCAATGAGGCATCGTTACAAGGCCAGTGTGGAACAACAGGACTGTAAACGTGGGTAGTAAATAACTGGTGTTACCAGTGTCAGACGTGCTCCACAGATACCCAACTGCTATCCTGACTTGATGCAAAAGTGTCACCTCTCGGCCTCTCTGTAGTGCTGAATTCTGGACAAACTGTGAATACAGACTTTTACTTTGAACAACTAGATGGAGTAAATAAATCTTTAATTGAAAAGTCACCAGCGACTGTGAAAAAATAGGCATTAATCTGCAGCACGATAAATCCAGACTGCACTGTGAAAGACAAAGCCTGGAAAATAGGATGGGAGATATTACCAATCCTATCACACTAACCCCATACTGTGCTATCGGATTTCCAGTTATTCCTATCGCTACATTTCCTAAGTGGCAAAATATGTGAAAACGTGGATGATTCCCAAAATGCCATCTCCAGATATTTTGCTGAAAAACCAATTGACTTTTATCGGTACGACATTGAACACTTGCACGTTAGTTGGTACAGCGTTGTTCATAACAAGGGTGAGTGTATGAGTGATCAAAAACAAAAAGTTATTAACAATTATCTGTTTGACTTTAATATAAAAAAATCATTACCTTCCTGTCACCCCATATTAGATATACCTTTTATACGTGAAACAGCAATTACAGGCGCGCACAAAAATAAAAATAGGTTTATCATCGTGATCAAACATTAGTCTTCTTGATTGTTTTGTGTTTATTTCCGTCCAGTAGTAGTTCAATGTGAAGTACGTCAGTGTATCTTTAGTATGGACGAGAGGAGTTTTTCACTGCTTCTAACTTACACTCATGCCCATAAATTAAGGATAATTGCAGAATGTGGTGCCACACAATGTTTAACTACAGAAAACTGTCGCTAATAGCATAGGCACGTAGCGAACACATAGAACACATATCTGTAAGTCCACGGTATTGGTGACAAGTTGAGAAAACCGTCCCGAAACACATGTGCTACAAAACGCCACTGTCTCCTGCGCGTGTACATCGACATTAATATGGGATATCATCATCATGCACAAGTACACAGGCCGCACAACGGATTGGCTTACTCTGGATCATGTGGTCGAACACCTGCTGGGGTATAGCCTCCAATTCTTGCACCAGTGCCTGTCGGAGCTCCTGAAGTGGCCTTGGGGTTTGAAGACGTGCAGCGATACGTCGACCGAGAGCATCCCAGACGTGTGCGATGGGAAACAGGCAGGCCACTCCATTCGGCCGCTATTTTCTGTTTCAAGGTACTCCTCCACGATGGCAGATCGGTGGGGTCGTGCGTTATCATCCATCAGGAGGAAGGTGTGAGCCACTGCACCCCTGAAAAGGCGGACATACTGGTGCAAAATGACGTTCCGATACACCTGACCTGTTACAGATCCTCTGTCAAAGACGTGCAGGGTTGTACGTGCACCAAAACGCCACACGTGCACCCACCCCCACCATCAAACCACGACCTCCATACGGCTCCCTTTCAAGGACATTAAGAGGTTGGCATCTGGTTCCCGGTTCATGCCAGATGAAAACCCGGCTATAATCACTGTTCGGACTATATCTGGACTCGTCCGTGAACATAACCTGGGATCACTGTTCCAATGACCATGTACTGCGTTCTTGACATCAGGCTTTACGGGATCTCCTATGACCAGGGGTCGGTGGAATGCACATTGCAGGTCTCCGGACGAATAAACCCTGTCTGTTCAGTTGTCTGTAGACTGTCTGGAGGCAAGTGTTCCAGTGGCTGCGGTAACGTCCCGAGCAAGGCTACCTACAGCACTCCGTGGCCTTCTGCGCGCACTCATGGTGAGATATCCGTCTTCTTGTGGTGTTGTACACTGTGGACGTCCCGTACTGTAGCGCCTGGAGACGTTTCCTGTCTGCTGGAATCGTTTCCATAATCGTGAGATCACACTTTGTGGCACGCGGAGGGCCCTTGCTACGACCTGCTGCTCCAGTCGCCCTAGTATTCTACCCCTCATAAAGTCATCAATATGTGTTCTCTGAACCAATTTTAACACACAGTGACCATTAGCACGTCTGAAAGTGTCTGCACACTTACTCGCAGCACCGTTCTCTGACATGCACCACCACATCTCTGCTTATGTGGACTGCTGCCAGTGCCAACGTGCGACGACCGCAGGTCAGATGCACCCTACGGTCATACCCCGAGGTAATTTAAACCCGCAAACTGCCCACCAGAACGTTGTTTCGCCATGTATCAGCGTTATCCTTAATTTATAAGCATGAGTGTATTTGCTCATTTCACATAATATGCGTACAAATCTGATCTTCATCTAGGACACATTAGTAAATATGTTGATTCCTGTGGAATTCGTGTTATTACTACACTGTTAAGGGGCTCCGGAACGCCCTATACTTGCAATGTTAAAATAACGCTTATACACTCCTGGAAATGGAAAAAAGAACACATTGACACCGGTGTGTCAGACGCACCATACTTGCTCCGGACACTGCGAGAGGGCTGTACAAGCAATGATCACACGCACGGCACAGCGGACACACCAGGAACCGCGGTGTTGGCCGTTGAATGGCGCTAGCTGCGCAGCATTTGTGCACCGGCGCCGTCAGTGTCAGCCAGTTTGCCGTGGCATACGGAGCTCCATCGCAGTCTTCAACACTGGTAGCATGCCGCGACAGCGTGGACGTGAACCGTATGTGCAGTTGACGGACTTTGAGCGAGGGCGTATAGTGGGCATGCGGGAGGCCGGGTGGACGTACCGCCGAATTGCTCAACACGTGGGGCGTGAGGTCTCCACAGTACATCGATGTTGTCGCCAGTGGTCGGCGGAAGGTGCACGTGCCCGTCGACCTGGGACCGGACCGCAGCGACGCACGGATGCACGCCAAGACCGTAGGATCCTACGCAGTGCCGTAGGGGACCGCACCGCCACTTCCCAGCAAATTAGGGACACTGTTGCTCCTGGGGTATCGGCGAGGACCATTCGCAACCGTCTCCATGAAGCTGGGCTACGGTCCCGCACACCGTTATGCCGTCTTCCGCTCACGCCCCAACATCGTGCAGCCCGCCTCCAGTGGTGTCGCGACAGGCGTGAATGGAGGGGCGAATGGAGACGTGTCGTCTTCAGCGATGAGAGTCGCTTCTGCCTTGGTGCCAATGATGGTCGTATGCGTGTTTGGCGCCGTGCAGGTGAGCGCCACAATCAGGACTGCATACGACCGAGGCACACAGGGCCAACACCCGGCATCATGGTATGGGGAGCGATGTCCTACACTGGCCGTACACCACTGGTGATCGTCGAGGGGACACTGAATAGTGCACGGTACATCCAAACCCTCATCTAACCCATCGTTCTACCATTCCTAGACCGGCAAGGGAACTTGCTGTTCCAACAGGACAATGCACGTCCGCATGTATCCCGTGGCACCCAACGTGCTCTAGAAGGTGTAAGTCAACTACCCTGGCCAGCAAGATCTCCGGATCTGTCCCCCATTGAGCATGTTTGGGACTGGATGAAGCGTCGTCTCACGCGGTCTGCACGTCCAGCACGAACGCTGGTCCAACTGAGGCGCCAGGTGGAAATGGCATGGCAAGCCGTTCCACAGGACTACATCCAGCATCTCTACGATCGTCTCCATGGAAGAATAGCAGCCTGCATTGGTGCGAAAGGTGGATATACACTGTACTAGTGCCGACATTGTGCATGCTCTGTTGCCTGTGTCTATGTGCCTGTGGTTCTGTCAGTGTGATCATGTGATGTATCTGACCCCAGGAATGTGTCAATAAAGTTTCCCCTTCCTGGGACAATGAATTCACGGTGTTCTTATTTCAATTTCCAGGAGTGTAAATTACATCTTTCCTCACAAAGTATTTGAGGTAGGAAGTTGAACTTTTTACAGATTATTTGTTGGAATATGGGCTACAACTTAACACAGCGATTTTACAAAATTTTAGTTCAGTTATTAAAGATGATTTTTTTCAATTGTAATGAAAATTCACAACATTTTTTTGCAATTTTTTATTTATATATTCAAAAACATACAGTTTTTTGGAAAAAGGTTGTGTTAAATTATGCAGGAGGTACTGTGTAACATTTACGGAAAGTTTGAAACAAATATGTTTGGAAGATCCTTAGAAAACATGTAATTAGTATGAGAAAATAAAAGTTTTGGGAATCGAGCGACAAAGATTGGATTAACTTTTTAGTGTATTCCAGGTCCATAGGATGGATTATCTTCATCCTCTGCAAACTCCTCCTCCAGCTTCCTCTTGTTCCTCCTCCTGTTTACTCTTGCTTGTATTTCTAGACTCTTTACAGCCCTGTCTGCAGCCCGAAGGCGTTCCTTGTCTAAAGCAAGCATCGTTCGTTGTTGTGTTCGTAGATTTTACTACCATTTTCTTCAGTTGCAGTTACTGCAACACTGTTCCAAAAGGTGGTCATGTATGAACACTTATCACATTTCAGTTGTATTTCACTAGCAAGTCCTACGTGCTTTATTATGGAGAGTTCCAGACCAACTTCACTACAATGAATACATCTTACACAGTTTGAAAAAATTCCTTTGACAACCGACATATCAAATATTTCATTCACATCCGATTCGCCCATAAAACATTCATAGTTTTCACTCATTGAACCAAGCTTCTTCTGTGAAGTATTTTCTTTCCCACTTTGACTGCTATGGGCAGGTGTACTTGAGAGGTTAGGTTCACTCACTTGGTTATCGTCTTTATTGTTTACGGTAATAACACATACCTTTGGCTTTCCAACATTTCTCCTTTTCTTAAAAGCCTTCAGAGGATTTCTAATAACTTTACTTTCACTCATTATTATACTTCAACAAAACAGAGACTCAAGAAACAGAATTAATTACGAATATTTTCGAGATAACGACAGAGTAAATAAACATGAAACAATCGACAATCACACCAGCGATATATATTGAACCATCACAGGTTAGCCACAACACATACTTTATCTCACATCACTAAAATGAACCTTATGAACACGGACGTTAATAATAACACCATTTCACAGCAGTTTAACAACGCCACAGTGGGTCACGCCCGTGTAGAACACATTTCAAAAAAAATTTAAAAATAGTTGTTGTCTTCGGAATTGAATAAATTATATATCTATTAAAAGATAATAGTCTGCAGATTCAGAAAACGCAAAAAAGTGAAAATTGAACTTTTCATGATTTTGAGCCTTTCCGGAGCCCCTTAAGAACACTGGACAAAAATATTTCTCGCCCCTTAAAAGGGCAAGTAGTCACATTTTATCACTCTAGATGGTTTATAACTCGCGCCACGTAGCCATGTGAGCTTTCACTGTTGATGAAAGTCACGACAGTAAAATGGTATCAATCTGCTAGTCGACTGTATGGAATCAGAGCAGAAAAATGGTTCGACGTGACAGATGGGCAGAATGAAGCCGTGTTAGAATGTGCCCATAATCAGACCGTGAATGATCTTGTCTGATTTGTTGATGTATCGACTCGGTTTGCCGAACGTGTATACAAGAAATGGTGTGCCACTAGTAGGTAGCCATGCAATACGGCGTAAGAGGTTGTAAAAATATTCTAATCAGCGCGGACCGGAGACAAGTGTCCCGTGTTGTAAGTGACCGTCGGTTTCAAACTCGGTAGGAGGCGCTACTCTCTGTCAGTGCACGTCCCT
Source organism: Schistocerca americana (assembly GCF_021461395.2). NCBI lineage: Eukaryota > Metazoa > Arthropoda > Insecta > Orthoptera > Acrididae > Schistocerca > Schistocerca americana. The sequence goes on from NC_060122.1 coordinate 675,694,943, forward strand.
CCCCATCAGTTTCTGTCAGAGAGGAATTGCTGTTCTCCCTGAATCCTGGTCCACCTAATATCTCCGAGCGAGCACTGTGAATGTAGTTGCATCCGTTGCTTATTAGAAGTTGGGTACCTCTCGAAACACTTTACTCACAGTGAAAATTGAAACTGCACGAGTTCAGTGAGCCAAACAACAGAGAACGTGGACAGTATCTGACGGGCGGTGAGTAGTGTGCTCTGACGGGTCGAGAGTGTGTCTCTTTTCAAGTGAAGACAGGTGTCGAGTGAACTGCGCGCTTCGTCCGCAGTTGGAACGCTTAGTCCGCGGCGAAAGTGGTTCTTTATTTCTGAATCAGTAGTTTATTCCAACAGTGTCCGTGACTAAGTGTTGCGTTTTCATCCTCGTCTCCATGATGCGTGTGCTGTGGAAGCTCAAGTCTTACAAAATGATATCAGTTATGTTCGTAGGACAGCAAACCTACGTTACTCGTTTGATGAACACTCTGGCATTCTGCCGCACCTCGACTGGCTCACTAAACCACCCTATGGTAATAACGCAGAAAATATCTGGGAATTATTTGAACAGCTGGTGAAACGTAACAGTCCACATTCCGTATTTTAAAGCTCTACGCTATCTAACAGTCAATGAATGCGTTGAACGGTATGTGGCGTAACTGAAGGAACTTGAGGACTCTCTTCCTCACAGAATTTAATTCGAGATGTTCCGTGGTATTAGTGTGCTCTCTTTTAGCTGATCAATTCGTTCTCCACTTACCACCATCCATTCACTAGGTCTGATGTTCGGAGGGTATTATGTTCTAAATGTCTCACCAGATGCATATATTTTGATATGGTTCAAATGGCTCTGAGCACTATGGGACTTAACATCTGAGGTCATTAGTCCCCTAACTAACCTAAGGACATCATACACATCCATGCCCGAGGCAGAATTCGAACCTGCGACAGTAGCAGTCGCGCGGTTGCGGACTGAAGCGCCTACATCCGTTCGGCCACCGCGGCCGGCTACATTTTAGCAAATAAGAGTTCTTTCCTTATATATATTCGCTGGGAAATATTACTTGTTATGCTGTGTCCTTTTGTACAGATGACAAGAAATCCAATTCATGTGACGTACAGTATGTAAATACGATACACGACACATTATGCAATGGCGTACACCACAGTGAGCTACTACTCGAGAATGGAGCACTACCTTAAATCACCATTGTAAATAAACTAATGTTGTACGAATCAAGGTGGAAACATGCTGTCGTTTCTATTCTTGTCGAAACTTCTGTTATATTGCTAGAGGAGGCCGAAATGCACGCTATAAGCTCACGCAGGATGGCGTGAGGTCTGAAACAGGATACGTAATGAATGCTATAAAGAAAAGTACGTAGCTTCTGGAATACTTAACTTTAATCCATCATTTGTATACATCGTTCTTGATGAGACATGCTTCATGCGATAACTATCAGTTGCTATGGCGCCTTGCTAGGTTGTAGCCATTGACTTAGCTGAAGGCTATTCTAACTATCTTCTCTGCAAATAAACGAAGCTTCGTCAGTGTTGCATCGCTAGCTAAGTCGTCCGTACAACTGTGGCGAGTGCTAGTAAGTCTCTCGAGATCTGCCGTGTGGTGGCGCTCGGTCTGCGATCACTGACAGTGGCGACACGCGGGTCCGACATGTACTAATGGACCGCGGCCGATTTAAAGCTACCACCTAGCAAGTGTGGTGCCTGGCGGTGACACCACAACTTCCATCACTAGGGATACCAAAATGCCGTGTTCGTCTTTTCTGTGGACTTCTTCTGCCTTAAACTATGGTGTTGTAACTGTGCATTAAATATTTTATATCTATTATTACGCATTCATTTAGAATAACTAAACTATTTCATCCGGCGTGCTTCAGTTTTCGTCAGTGTACTTTTTACCCTTAGTGCGAGTCTCCTGTTTACTTTTTAGATACCTTAAGGTCTTGTATATCCTAAAGCGCAGAAACCTCATTTTTACATCATCGGTTATTCGCTTAAGTTCATATAGAAGTCTGTATTTTAGAACTATAAGAATTTAACACTGTAGTTAAGATATATAAAAATATTATGTGGTGAACGGGTTTGTTTCTTACCGAAATTTTTGCTCTTGTTAAGGATTTACCACAGAACTGGATCGTTAGGCAGTACTAAAAATCTTACACTAACAAGGGAACTCCCCATCGCACCCCTCTCAGATTTAGTTATAAGTTGGATAGGTCTTGAAAAACTGAACACAGATCAATCGAGAAAACAGGAAGAAGTTGTGTGTAACTTTGAAAAAAATAAACAACATATACAAACTGACTAGTCCATGCGCAAGATAGGTAACAACAAGGATACTGGGAGCTCAGGAGCGCCGTGGTACCGTGGTTAGCGTGAGTAGCTGTGGAACGAGAGGTCCTAGGTTCAAGTCTTCCCTCGAGTGAAAAGTTTACTTTCTTTAGTTTTGCAAAGCGATGATCAGTCCGTTCGTTCATTGACGTCTCTGTTCCCTGTAATAAATTTAGTGTCTGTGTTTTGCGACCGCACCGCAAAACCGTCCGATTGGTAGACGAAAGGACGAGCCTCTCCAATGGGAACCGAAAACATTTGATCGCAAGGTCATAGGTCAACCGATTCCTCCACAGGAAAACACGTCTGGTATATTCTATACGACACTGGTGACGGAATGTGCGTCACATGACAGGAATATGTTGTCGACCCACCTAATTTGTACACTTGGCGAATGGGTAAAAAGATTCTTCTACCTTGCCCGATTTTGGTTTTCTTGTGGATGTGATAATCACTCCCAAAAAAGTGATGAAAACATAAGAGTTTGTCGCATAAACTGCAACAAATGAATGCAACAGTTTCACAGTTTTCCCTGTGGTCTGTCAAAACATATGTTTTTAACGTTTTCAAATTTTTCCGTGTGTAGACCGTCAAATCTAGCATATGTCCGAGCAAAACAGAACATGTCCTGGAACTTTGGAGAGCGAAGTTGATTTTGTGTGAGTGCCTGAACTTCGATAATTATCTGAAAATAAAAAATTAAAATTTTCACTACAGGGAAAACTTCAAGCAAAGACCTCTTGTCCCGCAGCTGCTCACGCTAACCACGGGACCACGGCAGAGCTGAGCTTCAAGTATCCTTGATGTTGCCTGTGTTGCACATGGACTACTCATTTTGTAGATTTTGCTTATTTTTTCCATAGTTCCGCACAACTTCTTCCTGTTTTCTCGATTGATCTGTGTTCAGTTTTTCAAGGCCTATCCACTGTGCCAACTTATAACTAAATCTGAGGGTGTTGCGATGGGGAGGTTCCCTTGTAAGGTTCCCTCCATCTTGCGTCCAGTATGAGAAAGTTGACGCTAGCTGTCGTAAACTAGGGCAAAGGGATCATTAATAAATGGACAAAACACGTTTTAAAGAAAAAGTCCACGTGGCCCATGTTGCAGTGCCTCGTAAGGTATTCTTGCCATAGTTATGTTGAAGACCTCAACATTACTGCTAGGGCCATTTGCACTTGCGTGTGGCCTTTAATGTAATATTTTAGCTTTTTCATTACTGTAATACTTCTTTGAGTGGAACGTTTGAATTACAAACACTTTTTTAATTTATACACAACTTACTTTGTAAAGCGTGATTCTGTCGGCACTGCCGGCCGGAGTGGCCGAGCGGTTCTAGGCGCTACAATCTGGAACCGCGTGACCTCTAAGCTCGCTGGTTGGAATCCTCCCTCGGGCATGGATGTGTGTGATGTCCTTAGGTTAGCTAGGTTTAAGTAGTTCTTAGTTTAAGGGGACTGATGACCTCAGAAGTGAAGTCCCATAAGACTCAGAGCCATTTGAACCATTTTTTTGTTGTTGCTACTATGCTGTTCAAATGGCTCTGAGCACTATAGGACTTAACATCTGTGGTCATCAGTCCCCTAGACCTTAGAACTACTTAAACCTAACTAACCTAAGGTCATCACACACATCCATGCCCGAGTCAGGACTCGAACCTGCGGCCGTAGCGGTCACGCGGTTCCAAACTGAAGCGCCTAGAACCGCACGGCCACATCGGCCGGCTTACTATGCTGTGATGACTTGCATACACAAGCATGTTGCGCTGTTATTGCAGCACATGTTGACCACAGTGTATCGGTGGTGTGTCGCTGCTTTCAACACACAAATTCAGATCAGGTTCTGGACGTCCATAACTCTCAGACGCACGCCAGAATCGACGCATTGTGTCAGCGGGGGTGGCTGACCTAACATCATCCACGAACGAAATCTGCGCTTATGTTGCAGATGCTTTGTCATCTCGACCACTGAGAACCGTCAACAGGGTGAGATCACGTGTGCCTCCGCTCAGGCTACCACTAGCACCGTAACACTACAGAGCATAGCTATTCTAGTATCGTAAAAGTTACTGCAGAAAGGAATAGTGTTGTCTTGTCTTCAGTGATGAGAGTAGGTTCTGGCTGTATATGAGTGATGGACGTACACGTTTAAGGCGTAGACCTAGTGACCTGTCTATTCCAAAGGGCCTTCGCTGACGACAACCGGTATCGTTGCAGGCTTCATGACCTGGAGGGTCATTTGTCAGACCTCGCGGTCGTATAGAGTGTTTCTGAAGGATAAAGTGACAAGTGCCCGCTACTGTACATAGGCTGTTATTTCCGTGCTCTTGCCGGCTCTAAGACAGAAAGGTGACCAGATGTCTCCCCTGCTGAGTTTGTATGGAACACGAGGAGGCAGAAGATTCATCATCCTCTAGGACCTGCAAGAACCTCTTGTGAACTGTAACATAAGGCGCAACGATCTATCGTAGGATGCCATCTTTATAGTCGCTTGCATGAGAAAGTACATGCCAGCCTGGCGCCACAGGAAGCTCACTACGTATTGGCGAGACTGTTATCGCATCCTATACTGTGACATGTGTGTTTCATTTGGCTTAAATTTGCTATCGTATCATCCTACACCTCCCCCCCCCCCCCCCCCCATTAACCATGGACCTTGCCGCTGGTGGGGAGGCTTGCGTGCCTCAACGATACAGATAGCCGTACCGTAGGTGCAACCACAACGGAGGGGTACCTGTTGAGAGGCCAGACAAACGTGTGGTTCCTGAAGAGGGCAGCAGCCTTTTCAGTAGTTGCAGGGGCAACTGTCTGTATGATTGACTGATCTGGCCTTGTAACATTAACCAAAACGGCGTTGCTGTTGTGGTACTGCGAACGGCTGAAAGCAAGGGGAAACTTCAGCCGTAATTATTCCCGAGGCCACGCAGCTTTACTGTATGGTTAAATGATGATGGCGTCCTCTCGGGTAAAATATTCCGGAGGTTAAATAGTCCCCCATTCGGATCTCCGGGCGGGGACTACTCAAGAGGACGTCGTTATCGGGAGAAAGAAAACTGGCATTCTACGGATCGGAGCGTGGAATGTCAGATCCCTTAATCGGACAGGTAGGTTAGAAAATTTAAAAAGGGAAACGTATAGGTTAAAGTTAGATATAGTAGGAATTAGTGAAGTTCGGTGGCAGGAGGAACAAGACTTCTGGTCAGGTGAATACAGGGTTATAAATACAAAATCAAATAGCGGTACTGCGGGAGTAGGTTTAATAATGAATAGGAAAATAGGAGTGCGGGTAAGCTACTACAAATAGCATAGTGAACGTATTATAGTGGCCAAGATAGACATGAAGCCCATGCCTACTACAGTAATGCAACTTTATATGCCAACTAGCTCTGCAGATGTCGAAGAAATTGAAGAAATGTATTATGAGATAAAAGAAATTATTCAGGTGGTGAAGGGCGACAAAAATTTAAGTCATGGGTGACTGGAATTCGACAGTAGGAAAAGGGAGAGAAGGAAACATAGTAGGTGAATATGGATTGGGGCTAAGAAACGAAAGAGGAAGCCCTCTGTTAGAATTTTGCACAGAGCATAACTTAATCATAGCTAACACTTGGTTCAAGAATCATAAAAGAAGGTTGTATACATGGAAGAATCCTGGAGATACTAAAAGGTATCAGATAGATTACATAATGGTAAGACAGAGATTTCGGAACCAGGTCTTAAATTGTTGGACATTTCCAGGGGCAGATGTGGATTATGACCACAATCTATTGGTTATGAAATGCAGACTAAAACTGAAGAAACTGCAAAAAAGGTGGGAATTTAAGGAGATGGGACCTGGATAAACTGACTAAACCAGAGGTTGTACAGAGTGCAGGGACATCACAAGGGAACAATTGACAGGAATGGGGAAAAGAAATACAGTAGAAGACGAATGGGTAGCTCTGAGGGATGAAGTAGTGAAGGCAGCAGAGGAACAAGTGGGTAAAAAGACGAGGGCTAGTAGAAAACCGTGGGAAGAAATATTGAATTTAATTAATGAAAGGAGAAAATATAAAATGCAGTAAATGAAGCAGGCAAAAAGGAATACAAATGTCTCAAAAATTAGATCGACAGGAAGTGCAAAATGGCTAAGCAGGCATGGCTACAGGACAAATGTAAGGATATAGAGGCTTATCTCACTAGGGGTAAGATAGATATAGCCTACAGGAAAATTAAAGAGACCTTTGGAGAAAAGAGAGCCACTTGTATGAATATCAAGAGCTCAGATGGAAACCCAGTTCTAAGCAAAGAGGGGAAAGCAGAAAGGTGGATGGAGTATATAGAGGGTCTATACAAGGGCGATGTACTTGAGGACAATATTATGGAAATGGAAGAGGATGTAGATGAAGATGAAATGGGAGATACTGCGTGAAGAGTTTGACAGAGCACTGAAAGACCTGAGTCGAAACAAGGCCTCGGGAATAGACAACATTCCATTGGAACTACTGACGGCCTTGGGAGAGCCAGTCCTGACAAAACTCTACCATCTGGTGAGCAAGATGTATGAGACAGGCGAAATACCCTCAGACTTCAAGAAGAATATAATAATTCCAATCCCAAGGAAACCAGGTGTTGACAGATGTGAAAATTACCGAACTATCAGTTTAATAAGTCACAGTTGCAAAATACTAACGCGAATTCTTCACAGAAGAATGGAAAAACTGATAGAAGCCGACCTCGGCGAAGATCAGTTTGGATTCCGTAGAAATATTGGAACACGTGAGGCAATACTGACCCTACGACTTATCTTAGAAAATAGATTAAGGAATGGCAGACCTACATTCCTAGCATTTGTAGACTTAGAGAAAGCTTTTGACAATGTTGACTGGAATACTCTCTTTCAAATTCTAAAGGTGGCAAGGGTAAAATACAGGAGCGAAAGGCTATTTACAATTTGTACAGAAACCAGATGGCAGTTATAAGAGGGGCAAGAAAGGGAAGCAGTGCTTGGGAAGAGGGTGAGGCAGTGTTGTAGCCTATCCCCGATGTCATTCAATCTGTATATTGACCAAGCAGTAAAGGAAACAAAGGAAAATTCGGAGTAGGTACTAAAGTCCATGAAGAAGAAATAAAAACTTTGAGGTTCGCCGATGACATTGTAATTCTGTCAGAGACAGCAAAGGACTTGGAAGAGCAGTTGAACGGAATGGACACTGTCTTGAAAGGAGGATATAAGATGAACATCAACAAAAGGAAAACGAGGATAATGGAATGTAGTCGAATTAAGTCGGGTGATGCTGAGGGAATTAGATTAGGAGATGAGACACTTAAAGTAGTAAAGGAGTTTTGCTATTTGGGGAGCAAAATAACTGATGATGGTCGAAGTAGAGAGGATATAAAATGTAGACTGGCAGTGGCAAGGAAAGCGTTTCTGAAGAAGAGAAATTTGTTAACATCGAGCATAGATTTAATTGTCAGGAAGTCGTTTCTGAAAGTATTTGTATGAAGTGTAGCCATGTATGGAAGTGAAATATGGATGATAAATTGTTTAGACAAGAAGAGAACAGAAGCTTTCGAAATGTGGTGCTACAGATGCATGCTGAAGATTAGATGGGTAGATCACATAACTAATGAGGAGGTATTGAATAGGATTGGGAAGAAGAGAAGTTTGTGGCACAACTTGACTAGAAGAATGGATCGGTTGGTAGGACACACCCTGAGGCATCAAGGGATCACAAATTTAGCATTTGAGGGCAGTGTGGAGGGTAAAAATCGTAGAGGGAGACCAAGAGATGAATATACTAAGCAGATTCAGAAGGATGTAGGTTGCAGTAGGTACTGGGAGATGAAAGAGCTTGCACAGGATAGATTAGCATGGCGAGCTGCATCAAACCAGTTCTCAGGACTGAAGAGCACAACAACATCATCCTACACCGATGAGCTACATGTCACCTCAGTAGTCAATAAAATAAACCTGTCCTTCAAGGTGTTACAATTTTTACAGTAGTGTGTGTATGTTTAAACACACACGTGAGAAACTCACAATACGAATCAGCACTGAGTAGAACAACCACCAGGTGGAGTGCAAGGAAATAATAAAGAATGGAATAAGCAAATCTGGATACAAGGCTTGTACAACAATAGTACCAGTCTGGTAACCCTAGTACGATATAGTAGTTGTTATTGATATTATTATACAAAATGTTTTCGTGCCTTCATTGTACTGTAATTCTAAATAACAATGCAGAAATCTACTTCATTCCAATTTCAGACTTTTCTTTCATCTGATAAAATCGACAAATTGCTTAGTATTCTTAATTCATTGTAGAATGGAGATAGTTTTTTCATTAGTTTCAGTTTAGAAAAAATTCTCTCGCGTAGTGTGACAAAGAAACAAATGCCCCAGTATGGCTCTGCGAACTGTAGGATTTCTTGGGCTGTCCGTGCAGCAACAACGTCCACATTCGTATCGGTTGCACGCGGATGCCTACGAACCTTTTTTATTTCTTGCAGTATCTGCTCCTTATCAACCTCGTAAATTTCTACCAGATCCTTCACTCCTACAGCTAGAGTGTCATCGGAAGCTTTTGGTTACAACAATTAGAAAAATTTTGGTGATTTCGTTCGTGACCATGTATCATTGTGACAATTCTTGTAAAAATCAGTCTATACATTCAAACGTGAAGTGACGAACCTGTTCTTGAATCGATGAACCAGCATTATTACCTACTTCACCTAGCATTTTCCCCGCCTTCCTCGTTCGTCAGTCTAAATGTCCGTAACACTGTATTTATTAGTGCCAAAAGTAACAACAAACTCTATAATAATTGTAGTTTGTGCTGACACTAAGAAGTCATTTAGGGTTTTCAATGTGACTTGTTCTTTGAAGTCATTTTTGGAGATAGTAGATGTGGTAGGAATAAGTTCACTTCCTTCATCATGGCGTGCTAAAAGGTCAAAAAGGTAAATCACATCAAGCTGGGAGGAAAGAGCTTGCTGCAGATCTAGTGTATAGGTTTGTCTTGAATCGATCTTGCATATCTACCAAAGTATTCACAAATGTTTTCATGTTTTCTTTTACGACTTTAACTGAATTGTAGTGAACATTCCAGCGTATGTCAGATAATCCTTTAAAATTATTTCCCGTTTTTTTCTACATGTAGCTCCCATCTATATGGAGAAGAGGTCAATGAATAAATGTCATTTCTCTACAGTTCCAAAACACACGACGCTAGTTGGAACACATGAGAACGCGTGAACTCCACAAAAATTTAAGGGGTGATTAGCTCAGCGGCTGAACAGTGTTTCTGGATTGACTTCTAGAATTTTTCGTTGTACTTTTCAGTGTTCAACTGATAGTGATGCTGCTTTGTCACAAATTTGATCCTGCACTACGTAATAATGAAGCCATCTTTTACGGCTACGACTAACTATTTTTTGACGTCTCTTCTGCAGTTTTCACGACATTTATTTTGCTTATTTTACAGAATAAATTCGAGCTTATTTGGGATTTTATTAAAAGTTGTCTGGTCCTGACGGCTCTTCCCCTCTCCCCTCCCTGCCCCCTTCCATGACCAGAAGCCCTTCTGTACCTCTCTTATCCCGCTAATGACAGCTCTCTCGAGGTGCAGTTGTTCACTTCCTGAGACATACGGATAAGCCAATGACTTTTAACGTTCACATTGTGGCGAAATGCTCCTTTGGTCACCGAGTCTTCTTATGTACGCGAGTGCACTCATGGGTATGAGAGAAGGAGGCGTAGTCGACCGGCGAGAGCTTGGTAGACATCAGATGTTAGAGGTGAGAAATTAGTTCTATGCTCGGCTTGCAAATGGCTATTCTTTACGTATCTGTCCAGAATAATGAGCCAACATACACGTTGATCGAGGGCAGGAGGTATCCGAATTTGATCAGATACTGCAATGGTCGTTTGTGTCCACTGCGAAAGCACGGGTCCGGTTGAGGATAGTTTAAAACCCAAGTCACAATATAAACTGGATGAAGCCTCGTAGCTACACAAGCATTAAGCATATCAGATTAGACAGTTTAAAGATCTAGTCGAGAAAAAATAGATGAGACTATCGTGAACCACGCAGCACAGTTAGCTAAAGAGCCTCATAACCATAAAAATGTAAATATTATTGTAAATTAAGAAAAATAATAGATTTTGTTGTATTAATTTACGGAGTAGACTGATAACTCAAATGAAGAGTTATTCAAAGTAGGAAGCCGATGTAGTACCAAATATAGGAATTAATATTTATTTCTAGTTAGTTGAACATTCCATATTATGGAAGTAACTTTAGTAAAAATTATTCTTAATGTTAGTAAGAAATATAGAAAGTAAGATGATATAGAAAGAAAAACCAGTTAACTGAGTTGCTAAGGTCCACTAAAGCTGACCCGAGGAAACCGGCATCATCCTGTATCAAGAATAGAGAGCACAGTCGCTTTCATCCGAAATAGTATCTGAAAATAACATCCACTCTAAATGACACACATCACATAACACCTTGTTATATATCCCTTCTCAAAACGAGATAAAATAATAACGTAATACTGTTTTTAAGTGACCTGTCTTGGTGTCAATTCTTGTATTGCGATTGATTCAATATTATACAGGTCATGGGAAAAATATTAGTTATAGGGTATTTATGAACAAATCACCACATTCTTGCTTCAAAGATGCATAATATGACAAGTATAATAGATAACTAAACAGAAATACTTTTAAGTGGAAAAGGTGCAAGTAATTTCAGTGGCACTAAAAATGGGCACTTAGAAGACAACTGCGATTTGAGGAGCACTTGTACGGCCATCCTTTGCTGTCTTGTGCTGTTGACGGTCGTGCTATGGAGTGCTGAGTGACCAAACGGCTGAGAGTGTGGAAATCGAGAAATTCTAATTGTTTGATTAGTTGCAGGACTTGAAATATTCCGGTTATAGTTGGTCTTTGAAATATTTAGGACATCCATTGAATTTAGAGTTACTCACGCCCATGAGGACTTTTGTTTTATGATGCCAGCTCCTCACTTTGAAATAATTCAGATGATATAGAGACTTCCAATATTTTATTTGAAGCAGGAATAAGACAGGATAACATTTGTGCATTAATCAGTACCCATTGAATCTACATGGTACTCGCACTGTGTTACTATATGGATGATGAAGACAAGACATCGTTGTCCGAAACTTGTGATTTTATTAGATTTCGATGGACATGAAGTAAAAGCGAAAATTCAACCCTCAAGTATCCCTAGACTATTATTAGAATCAAAAGCAATTATTTTATAAAATCCCATTAGAGGTCAGTATCGCAGTTTCTCCTTAATGACATGAATGACATCTGAGTACTTTGGAATTTGTGAGAACTTTTGGTGCAATATATCTACACTGTACAAGTACATTAAGAAATCATTACGAAATTAAGCAGCGAAAGAAGAAATAAAAAAGTATTCCAAGAGATTTCGAACTGGTCAAAATATACAGTGTAATCAGAACTTATTGGAGGGAGAGATGCCACAGATTAGTCAGTACAGTAGAGGTGGGCAAAGTCGTTCATACTTGGGAACTAGTTCGCTGGTGATCGCTCTCTTTTGGGAACCGTTCGTTTTTACCTGTTCATCGGTCATTGTGATTGGTACATGGTTCCTATGAAAAATTGAGAATTAGTAGCATAGGTGACTGAAGATGGAAGGCGCCAAGAGGGGGACTTCCCTCCCTCCTGGAGTACAGAGTTTTTATTCACAACAGAATTCTCACTCAGTTGCAATTTTAGTGATTCTGCAAAACATCTCATTTAGCCAACTGTAGCGTTATGTGGCTGATCGCAGTGAAATAATATAAGGTGGCGCACGAAAAACCGGCCACGTGTACAGACTGCTCGCCAATTACACACGATTTGTTGACCGCTACGAGCAGAATAGATAAACATGATAATTAGATGGTGAAGAAATAACAAATAAGCTAAATCAAACAACTTCGAAAGAATAGATAACGATTGGTAAGCGACAATGAGCAGTGCAGTACCCGGGGCTGATTTTTCTTGCACCACCCTGTGCCACTGAAATAATATTGTAGGAGTTATCATATTCTCTTTACAAAATGTGACACCATACACTCGATTACGAATCGTGGGCTTCATTCGGTTGTTAAGTCGGTCTGCCTTCCATAACAATGAATATGCTGTTCATCGAAATAGTGAAGCTGAAACGCCTTTTTGTTAGCCGAAAAGATGTATGTATTACATACTACGTAATTTTTATGTTATTTACGTAATTACAAAATGCATTTTAACTACCGGTCGTGCACACTGAATAGAATACGGAAAGAACCAGAAGTTCAGAGTTTAAAAAAAGGTTTGAAAGAGATCTAGAATGGGCGTGCGAAGCGAACGAAATGAAACAGCCGACTTCCCGTTGCGTGAACGAGACCGACCGTTTCCCGTTCCCGGGAACTATAAGTAGAAAGAGGCGACCGAAGTGGACTATGAAAGACCGTTCCTTAGAATTCGTTCCTCGCTCGTTCCGTTCATCTTGGTGAACCGTTCCTTTGGACCCGTTACTTCGCGAACGACCCATCTCTACAGTACACTACCATATAATATATTCTTCCACACGCAGATTTCATTGTTAGTCACATGAAAAATAAAAGCTACATCTACTGTATCATGATAACGGCAGTATACGTGCCCTCCTTTTATAAAAATAACTTTCTGGATTTTAAAACTTTTTGACTAAGTGAGGGGTCCTAGAAACTAAGTTTGTAGCAGTCCTCACAATCGAATTGTTGTCTGTAAATCGGTTAAACTGCAGCTGTTACTGGGACCTGTACTGATAAATATCAGCGTATTACGAACTCTAAATGCGACAAATGACTGGACTGACTGCGAATGTTAAATACTGTGGATATCAGGTTAATTGACAAAATAGGGGTGAATTACTAGCTGAAATACCTAGATGGAATGTGCTTTACACATCACAACGATGGAAGCTCCTGACACTTTACGTGAAGCCGAGCGAAGCAATTACGTCGGTTTCCGTATGTGAGGGGGAAAAAGGTCACAAACACAGTAATAACGTAGGATAATGTAAAGCAATTGACACGAAAGCCGAGCGCTTTATCATGGACGCAGTGTCTCGCCATACAGTTCATTTTTTGTTATTGCAATAAACGTGAACTAAAAAGCCTAACGTCATAGAACTAACTTCTAAATTGCAGAAACTTCTGTACTAACTGGTTAGCAGCATTGATCCAGGAGCTAACAAAATGTTTTCCCTAATTTCAATAAATGCGTATGACCATGCTAAATCTAAATTATTGTATATAAGTTCTAAATTCAGAGTATTTCACTGAACAATCAAATAAGAAAATTTGTTTTGCTTACGTCTTCAGACAATCTGGACACTATTGTTTAGGCAACTAAATGTATCTACCACTTTCTTGTAATAAAATTGTCCCTCATCAGGTATTCGTTAGCCAGTGGTCACAGTCTGATTATAACAACTGCATTAATTGCTGTTAAGTTATGAATAAAAATGGCATTTACTATTGACAACGTATGTCGTCTTTGTCACAAGGAATGTGACAGTTTACGTACGTATTTTTTGCTCTCTTATTTCTCCTACAAGCCAACGAGAGAATTTGCCTGCGTCTCTCAGAAGGATTATCTGTTCCGCAGGGTCTTGAAAGAATTGCATCTGATCCTCTAGACAGAACTGAAAGAAACAGTGCGCGATTGTTTGGTAAAAGTGAAGGAATTTTTGAATTTTAATTTACCTTCAAAATAGATTTATGTAGTGGTAGTAGAGATATCTTTTGTTTAAAAGTTCACATGTAATTTTATGGCACTTCTAAAATCCAGATACATCTAGAAATCAATGTAATGCTCTGAAAAAGCCAATCGTGAAAGCAGACAATAGCACAACGCTACGGATTAGGAACTCTGGACAAGGGTTGCGTTGGTGTTACGGCGCGTTAAGTCACAATCGTCATATATAGAAAAGAAGTCCTTTATATGTTTTCTAGGCGATGGAATGAAATTATTCAAAGATAATCAAATGAAAACTATAAAAATATGGGGAAAACAAAATCAAAATGAATGGTAGATAGGGACCATAACTATGTCGTCAGTTCAGGAGCCATGCAGCATATTAACTAACGATAGACAGAACAAGGTACAATACTTCCAAGATTTCTTCAGATGTTCGAATAGTTTATCACATTAAACAAAAACGTAGATACGCAATGTCTAAAGTAAAGAAACTTTGGAAATAGTTCCAGATGAGCTGGAAGCAACGATTCTAGGCACTAAGAAGGATAAGGCGCCGGGAGATGATGGTGTTAGAAGAGAAATGATTAATGCTGAGTGGAAAGTTACATAAAAGGAAATTGTAACATTATTTATAGATTACTGCAGGAGGAAACGATTCCGACAAATTACAGACGTAAGAAACTACAGGCTTATTGGCCTCCCATCCATTATGTACAAGATATTCGCTAAAATTAACACCACTGTCATAGAAGATACGAGACGTTTTAGTCAGGAAATGAAACCGGCCGGCCTTAGATGTGATCTCAGCGTAACGAATAATTTGATACACGTTATCTAAGTTAAAGAAGCAGCTATGTGAATGTATAACCACTTTGGTTACGATTCATAGATTTTCAGCAGAACATGTACTCATAACCTATCAGAAAGGAGGCACTGTTGGAACAGGTGAGATGTTTCCTTTTCTTGAGTACAGATTCTTGTTTTTAAATTCAAATAAGAAGGTAAAATGGCAAAAGATTGATGTTACCTTTTCTTGAGTATAGATTCTTGCTTTTAAATTCAAATAAGAAGGTAAAATGGCGAAAGAAGAAAAACATCACACTGCTAGGAAGAAGAGAAAGACATAATTGCGAAGTTTAGAGGACGGCATTGATTCTTACACTGCTCTTGCGGCGTAAAATAATTTGTAAAATTGTATTTCGCTATTCATACGAGTTTTGCTGCAGCTCCAGAAGCATATTTGCTAACTCAAAGAAGGGTTATTGTTAGTCGTCTACGCAAAAAAAAAACAGTTCGTGTAATAATAATAAAAATAATAATAATAATGACAGCTACAATCTGACTTCGTTAAAAAACATAGACTAAAGGATTTACTTATGAATGTTGAAATGTTTATACGACAGCGAGCTCATGGCGCGCGATCGTTGCACCACCAGATTGACTACTTCCAACTACCATAAAAGGCTGAAAAGATATGCAAAAAAGGTTATACATTCAAGTGCTAGAATGAATTCGTAAATGAGTTAAAGATATTATTGTTTCACAATGAAATTCATCGTATAATGGATGATACAACCTTCTAGTAGTGAGAATGGGACAAGAGGAAGGAAGATTATCTGTCCTCTTTTTCCTAACAAAATGAGATCAAAATTTTCGCAGTTAATTGTTGTCGCTGCTGTGGTCTTTAGTCCGAAAATTGGTTTGACGCAGCTCTCTTTTCCAATCTATCCCGTGTGAATCCCTTCATCTCCCAATATCCACACTAAGCTACTTCTTTCTGAATCTGCTTATTTTATTCATCTCCTGCGCTCCCTCTACGATTTTTACCCCTCAAGCGTCTCTCTAATACTAAACTGGTGATCCCTTGATGTAGCAGAATATGTCCTAACAACTGAGTACTTCCTTTGGGCAAGTTCTACCACAAATTCTCCTCAATTCTATCCAATAACGTTACGTCCTCATTAGTTAGGAGATCGACCCAACTTATATTCAGTATTCTCCTGTAGCACCACATTTCGAAACTGTCTATTCTCTTTTTGTCTAGACTGTTTATCGTCCATGTTTCACTTCCGTATGTGGCTACACTCCAGACAAATACTTTCAGAAAAGTCTACTAACACTTGACTCTGTATTCGATATTAACAAATTTCTCGTGTTCAGAAATGCTTACAACGTTAAAGATCAAATATGTAGGCTCAACACAAAGTTTACAGAACCAGAACACAAAATTATTACTGAAAATCAAACCATGTAACGGGTCCATGCAGTTATACAGTACTAAACTGCTGATGTTAGATGAAGGTGGTGGCAGCGTCGATCTTCTGTGCTAAAAAAAAAAAAATAAAAAAATAAAAATAAAAAAAGTGGCAAAAGTATCGTTTTAGCGTCAGATTTTCGTAGTACAAATGGTTCAAAAGGCTCTGAACACTATAGGACTTAACGTCTGAGGTTATCAGTCCCCTCAGTCCCCTAGAACTTACAACTACTTAAACCTAACTAAGCTAAGGACATCAAGGACATCACACACATCCATGCCCGAGGCAGGCTTCGAACCTGCGACCCGCTCGGCTTTCGTAGTACACAACTAACCGAAGTATGCCATGAATAATAAGGCACATTGCTGTCTCATTCGAGTATTATATAATCTTTCAGTTCTTTTCTCCTCTTTCAGTTCGCAATATGCCCGCTCTTTGCCTGCTAGCCATCGACTGACTCATGCTACACAGGAGCCTCGCAGTTCGACCGCCAGATATACCTTTTCTATTCCAGCCTAGCCAGTTCCGTTGCGGAGGGACTTTTCTCCCAGTTTTACATGATTACAAACGTACTTTCCCTATGCATGAACCAGTATTAAAAATAAATTTTTAGATTTTGACGTTCCTTTACAATAAATTACTTCTGACATTACATCCATAGATTAATTACAATTACATAAATCATCATAAATAATTAATAAAACATTTACATGGATCTTACATCAAAGAGCGTAGTTTTACAGCTATCACATTAAGTAAAACCAAACAAGTTAGATAAGGATATTGCAGGTAACATCGATAATTGTGTTACGTGCTTTTCTTGCCATTTGCCATTCTACATTTTACGTTCTCTGTACTTCCGCCTTTGCCAGTTGTTTTGCTGCCCGGAAAACATATCTCATTTATTTTCATTATCTCATTTTCTAATCTGATTCCCTTAGCATCACTTGATTAATTCGACTATATTCGTTATCCTTATTTTTCTTTTGTTAATGTTCGTCTTATATCCTCCTTTCAGGACATCGAATATTTCGTTCAACTGCTCTTCCAAGTACTTTGCTGATCATGACAGAATTACAATGTTATCGAAAAACGATAAATTTGTTATTTCTTCAATTCTTACTTCAAATTTTTCTGTGGTTTCCTTTAGTGCTTGTTCAATGGACGCATTGAATAATATCAGTATCGGGGATAGGCGAAAACCCGTTTCAACCACTGCCTTCCTTTCAGGCCCCTAGACTATTACAACTGCCTTCTGGCTACTGTAAAATTTGTGAACAGACCTGCGCTACCTGGATTTTGCCGCTGCTACCTTCAAAATTTCAAAGAGATTATTCCAACCAACATTGTCAAAAGCTTTCTATAAGTCTACAAATGCTATAAATCTATGTTTGCTTTTACTTAACCTGTCAACTAAGATAAGTCGTAGGGATAAATGTAGGTTTGCCTTTCCTTAACCTATCCTCTACGATAAGTCGTAGGGTCAGTATTGCTTTGTGTGTTCCTACATCTCTCCGGTATCCAAACTGATCTTTCCCGAAGTTGGCTTCTACCGGGTTTTCCATTCTTCTGTGAAGAATTAGTGTTATTACTTTTTAACCAGGACTTGCTAAAAATTAGTTCGGTAGTTTTGACTCCTGTCAGCAACCGAATTCTCTGGAATATGAATTATTAAACTATTATTGAAGTCTGAGGATAATACACATGTCTCATACATCTTGCACACCAGATGAAAGAGTTCACGGTTGGTTCTCCCATGGCTATCAGTATTCCTGATGTAAAGTCGTCTACTTCAGGGGAATAGTTTCGACTTCTGCCTTTCAGTGCTCTGTCATAATCTCCCAGCAGCATCACTGAAAGATGTATGTGTAAATTTTCCTAGGAATATTTCTCATTTGGAAGTCTGGAATCATTCTCATGAGGTCAGCATTGCTTAGACACGCGCGTGCAAGCTCAGCAGAGAAGCAACTCTGAACAGAGATGAATAGATGAGTATGCAGTGATCTTTGCTCTGCTTTTTTGTCTGCCAGATTTATCTGCTGATCGTGAGGAGACGAGAGTAGGGATGCCTGATTTTGAGTTTGTTATGTTTATTTCACTGTAAAATGATACAAAACACTATCTTCATAAATATTTAGCTCCAGTCTTTTTTTTAAACAGTAACACCCATTTTTGTATAGATAAGTAAATAAGTTACTAACTAAATATGCATTCATGCTCCAAGATTCAGCATAACAAATTTTAAGTGAATAATTACTTGAATTATGTAACGTGTTATCCATTGTGGAAGTACAAAAGCAAAATATTAAGAAAAAATGAAAATAATATTACATGAATAAAAATACTTTGTAAGTCTACTTTGTACTAGAACTGTGTAAAGCACAAAAGAAAATATATAAATTAACTGGTCACAAATGTATATAAGGGATTACAAATGTTAAATGTCCAGTACAGTATAAACAATTAAATATTTCGTTCAGAGATAAATTCGAGAGATGACCGTTTTCACTTGGCTTGACGTTTATACACATACTCGGGAACATCAGCTAAAGTAATAGCTAAAACATCAGCTAAAATAATAGTTCTTCATGAGATGTGCATGGGTGGGAGCAGAATCTTCTTAGGATCTACGAGAAGCTCACTCTTAGTATTCTTTATACCTCGTGGAAGAGATTTTCTGGTGGGCATTCATGTTTACTGTAATGAGATGCACGAGCTTGGCTATCCCATTCACAGAGGAAGCAGCAAATTAATATACCCTAACTGCATACCTAATAGCAGTGCAACAACTTTCAAGTCACCACAGATCTGGCTTCTAGTAAAATTTTCACTTTTTGGTATGACTCTTTCATGTGCACATTATGACCAACTGGAATAGAAGGAAGCTCATTACCAATACGTAAAAGCATTACTTTTAAGCTCAACTTTGACGAATCAATAAAGAGTCTCCACTCACCATGGTTGCTATCAATTCTGAGAGCCTTCGTTAGACCATTTATGTCTACACATGCCACAAGACTATCTTGCATGTTAAAAAAATGAGTGAATTGTTGCTCTCTTCTGTGGTAGAATGAAACATTTCCATTGCTTTCCAGAAAATTGCTCTGATGCAATCTTGATGCTAATATCTCAGTCTTAGCTTTCGAGAGCTCCAAATCTCTAATGAGATCACTTAACTCATTTTGAGACAATTTTTGTGTATCATCAGTTGATGATGTATTTGGAAGAAACTCTGGACCTCGCGATCTACATGGTTCAGGACATTCAGAATCCCTATCAGAAGTAATCTCGTACTCTGTCGGTTGTTTAAGGTATTGCCAATCCTTACCCACGTAGAACTGGACATATGGCAGATGGAATGTCAGGATGGATCACTGTCCGCCTCTTCTTCTTAGATATTCCCTTCTTGATAGGAGGAACCACACAAAAGTAGCAGTTACTGACATGGTTAGTTGGCTCACACCACATCATGGGCACTGCAAAGGACACTGAACGTCCTTTCCCATGCATTGAATTCATGAGGTTGCTGGCACAAGTGTGATACATCACATGTGGAACCCAGAATTTATCCTGATCACCTATTTTGCACCCAAAAAATCTGTAAGATTTTTTAATCACTAGAGTTATTTGCTGGTTTTGTGAAGCAAATGTTACTTCTCCATACACATAGCAAAATGTATCAGCACTGTTAACATAAACTTGTGGGATTTTTGTTCACTGCAGTAGTAGTTAACCTGAACAACTGGAAGTTAATCTGGAAACAGATGTGAAAAAAATTAGTACATGCATTAATAAAGTCACTGAAGTTGAATAGTAAAGAGACAAAAAGATCACTAAAATTGGTATCAAAATACACTCCTGGAAATTGAAATAAGAACACCGTGAATTCATTGTCCCAGGAAGGGGAAACTTTATTGACGCATTCCTGGGGTCAGATACATCACATAATCACACTGACAGAATCACAGGCACATAGACACAGGCAACAGAGCATGCACAATGTCGGCACTAGTACAGTGCATATCCACCTTTCGCAGCAATGCAGGCTGCTATTCTCCCATGGAGACGATCGTTGAGATGCTGGATGTAGTCCTGTGGAACGGCTTGCCATGCCATTTCCACCTGGCGCCTCAGTTGGACCAGCGTTCGTGCTGGACGTGCAGACTGCGTGAGACGACGCTTCATCCAGTCCCAAACATGCTCAATGGGGGACAGATCCGGAGATCTTGCTGGCCAGGGTAGTTGACTTACACCTTCTAGAGCACGTTGGGTGGCACGGGATACATGCGGACGTGCATTGTCCTGTTGGAACAGCAAGTTCCCTTGCCGGTCTAGGAATGGTAGAACGATGGGTTCGATGACGGTTTGGATGTACAGTGCACTATTCAGTGTCCCCTCGACTATCACCAGTGGTGTACGGCCAGTGTAGGAGATCGCTCCCCACACCATGATGCCTGGTGTTGGCCCTGTGTGCCTCGGTCGTATGCAGTCCTGATTGTGGCGCTCACCTGCACGGCGCCAAACACGCGTACGACCATCATTGGCACCAAGGCAGAAGCGACTCTCATCGCTGAAGACGACACGTCTCCATTCGTCCCTCCATTCACGCCTGTCGCGACACCACTGGAGGCGGGCTGCACGATGTTGGGGCGTGAGCGGAAGACGGCCTAACGGTGTGCGGGACCGTAGCCCAGCTTCATGGAGACGGTTGCGAATGGTCCTCGCCGATACCCCAGGAGCAACAGTGTCCCTAGTTTGCTGGGAAGTGGCGGTGCGGTCCCCTACGGCACTGCGTAGGATCCTACGATCTTGGCGTGCATCCGTGCGTCGCTGCGGTCCGGTCCCAGGTCGACGGGCACGTGCACCTTCCGCCGACCACTGGCGACAACATCGATGTACTGTGGAGACCTCACGCCCCACGTGTTGAGCAATTCGGCGGTACGTCCACCCGGCCTCCCGCATGCCCACTATACGCCCTCGCTCAAAGTCCGACAACTGCACATACGGTTCACGTCCACGCTGTCGCGGCATGCTACCAGTGTTAAAGACTGCGATGGAGCTCCGTATGCCACGGCAAACTGGCTGACACTGACGGCGGCGGTGCACAAATGCTGCGCAGCTGGCGCCATTCGACGGCCAACACCGCGGTTCCTGGTGTGTCCGCAGTGCCGTGCGTGTGATCATTGCTTGTACAGCCCTCTCGCAGTGTCTGGAACAAGTATGGTGGGTCTGACACACCGGTGTCAATGTGTTCTTTTTTCCATTTCCAGGAGTGTATTTATATCCAAAATATTGCACACAGGTAAGAACAGGGACAATAATATAATACATTGTTACTAGTTGTTATGACTTTGACAGACAATTACAATATTTGATTTTAAACTTAATATAAAAATTTGTATATAATTATCTCAACGTAACAAAACAATGTAAAATGAAAACTAGAGCTAATTTTGAATTGTCTTTGCGATATTCGCGATCAGCACATTAGAAATTGATAGGAAATGGCTATTTTCATTCAATTTACATTTTCATTGTTGCACAATCTAACTAATGAGGTTCGTTGGCAGGAGGACCAGGACTTCAGGTCAGGTGAAAATGGTTCAAATGGCTCTGAACATCTTAGGTCATCAGTCCCCTAGAACTAACCTAAGGACATCACACAGATCCATGCCCGAGGCAGGATTCGAACCTGTGACAGTAGCAGCCCCGCGGTTCCGGATTGCAGTGCCTAGAACCGCAAGGCCACTGCGGCCGGCTCTGATCAGGTGAATACAGGGTTACAAATACAATGTCAGATGGAGGTATTTCAAGAGTGGGTTTAGTAATGAATAAGAAACTAGGAATTCCTCTAAGCTACTATGAACAGCATAGCGAACGCTTTATCGTAGCGAGGGAGACGACGAAGCCCACGCCTGCCACAGTGGTACAAGTTTAAATACCAACTAGCTCCGCAGATGGTTAAGAAATTGAAGAAATATATGATGAGATAAGAGGAATTGTTCAGATAGTTACAAGAGACAAAAATTTAACTGTGATGGAGGAATGAAATTCGACAGTAGAGGAGAAGGAGAAATAGTAGGTTGATATGGACTGGGGAAAAGGAATGAAAGTTACCTGGTAGAATTTTGAACGGTGTATAATTTAAACACCGCTAAAACTTTGTTTAAAATTCAGGGAAGAAGGCTGTATACATGGAAGTCATCTGGAGACACTGGAAGGTTTCAAATTGACTATATAATGGTTAGACAGAGATATAGGAACCAGATTTTAAATTATGAGACATTTCCAGGGACATAGATGAATTTGAACCACTATTTAATGGTCGTGAACTGTAGATTAAATCTGCAGAAATTGAAAAAATATAAGAAATTACGAAGATGGGACCTGGATAAGCTGAAAGAACCAAAAGCTGTTGAGAGTTTCAGAGGGAGCATAAGACAACGGTTCAGCAGACCAGGGGTAAGGAATGCAGGAGAAGAGGAAAGGGATAATTTTAAACAGATGAAATACCGTAGGCGGCAGAAGATCGAGTAGGTACAAGGAAAATACTTAGTAGAAATGCTTCAATAACAGAAGACATATTAAATCTAATTGAAGCAGGTGGAAGGGAATACAAACGTTTAAAATGCGAGATTGACAGGAAGTGCAAAGCGCTAAGCAGGAACGTCTAGAGGATAAATGTAAGAATTTAGAAGCATATTTCACTTGGGGGAAGTCGGATACCGCTTACAGGGGAATTAAAGAGACCTTTGGAGGAAGATAAGCAGCCGTATGAATATCAAGAACTCAGATGGTAAGCCAGTCCTAAGCAAAGAATGGAAAGCTAAAAGGTGCAAGGAGCACATAGAAGGTCTATACAATCTAGATGAACTTGAAAGCAATGTTATAGAAATGGAAGTGGATGTAGATGGAGATGATATTACGAAAAGAATATGATGAAGTCCTAAAAGATCTAAGTGGAAACAAGGCCCTGCGGGTCGACGATATTACATCAAAAATAACGATAAAGTTGGAAGAGACAGCCGTGAACTCTTCCATCTGGTGTGCACGATGTATGAGATAGGCGAAATATCCTCTGACTTCAAGAATAATTTGATAATTCCAAATCCAAAGAATTCAGTTGCTGAAAATTGCCGAACTGTTAGTTCAGTAACACATGGCTGAAAAACACTAACACGAATACAGTACAGAAGAACGGGAAACCCGGTCGACGTCGACTTCGAGGAATATCAGTTTGCACTGCGGAGAAATGTAGGAACGCGCGGGGCAATACTGACCCAAAGACTTATCTTAGAGAATAGGTGACGTAAAGGCAAGCCTACATTTATCCCTACGTCTTATCTTAAACGACAAATTATGGAAAAGCAAACCTACATTTATGCTGGAATACTTTCTTTGAAATTCTGAAGGTAACAGCGGTAAAATCAAGGTAACTGAGGCCTATTTACAACATCTATAGAAGCCAAAAGAGCCACCCCTCGTCGTTTATCTCATATCTTAACAGCGGAATCTAGTTTTGCACACACGCAACTGACGGGTGTTTTACTGAATGGAGCTAATTATTTATAGACGAAGAAATCGAAGTAATTATAGTTTTATAGCTGGAAGTGTGTAACGTCCCCTTAGAAAAATTTACGAATTACTGTGCTGATAAACGTCTTATATTATTTAATTTTCAAACAGCTGAGCAGAGCTGAACGCACTCACATATTTCGCTCTTTAGCTAATCTGATCAACACTAAACTGACACACAATATTTTTAGCGCAACGCAATCTGACTTCCAAAAATCCCTACAAAATAATGGCCCTGACTAACAATAGCCTATACCTTTCATGAATCACTTACCTTACAAAAATCTTCGTTACTCGAACTACTGCAATACAGCGTGCACCACTACTGCCAGCTAAATAAAAGATTCTAACTACTGAAGGCACTAACTACTGATAGGCATAGTCATCAAATGAAAGATTTTGATAGAGAACACACAATTTATTTACCTTAATAGTGTTCAAAAGTCATTATATATATATATCAGTTCATGACATCCAGTCTTACAAATTTACTCTCTCTGATGGACACACGTCCAGATGATCCGCTCTCAAAACTCCATCATCTCTCTGCCCACTTCCACCACAGCTGGCGGATCACCTCGCACTGCGCGACGCTACGCGCTGTTAACAGCCAACTGCCCAACACTACAATAGCAAATTCGAACAATGCAAGCCAGCCACAGACTGCACACAGCACAGTCAGTGATTTTCATACAGAGCGCAACATGGCGTTACCAGCATAAAAGACTAAACAGCCTACTTACATAGCCCCCATGCTCCTCACAAAAAAAGTTTTACAAATTTTTCTGGGCAGTGGCCGATACAGACTTGAACAATTTTTTCATAATCACAATAACAAAGATATCAAATGCACACACTTATTGATGCAATGTTGGTCAAAAGCAAAAATTGTTCTCATAAAGACAGTCCTGATCATTCATCACAATAGTAATTACAGTTTTTTTCACAAAGTCTCATAAGTAAAAGAAAATGCACACGGAAGTAGAGGATTTCCATGCAGTCTTAAAGAAGTTGTACTGTCCTTCCAACGGAAAGACAGTGCTGACTCTTGACATGGAGACTGGTAATGGGCCACAACAGAGCAAACCCACAGCAGAGTCAGTCGAAGTTTTGAAGAATATTGGTAGGTAGGTCATCACAGAGCAGACCCACTGTAGTCCTGGTAGAGATTACGGTATTGGTGGGCCACCAGAGGTGCAGACCCACTGCAGTCCTTGTAGAAATAATGGTATTGGTGGGCCATCAAAGGTGCAGAGCCACTGTAGTCCTTGTAGAGATGGTTAGCAGCCATCCGTTGTGACTGTGCGGGTGCACAATCACCATTGAAGAGTCTTGGAGATAATATAGCACGTCCATAAACCAGCACTTGTGCACTCACAAAGTTTATCGAATTGTCCTTAGAACCAGCACTGCTGTTAACCAGTTCCTTGCTGAATCATTAACACACATGCAAACACTAACATTCACAACTTGTCACATATTGTGCATATACCATGACCAACAGAAATGTGTGCAGTGAAATGAATGCTTACAAGTTACTTAATTTGATGAACTGGTGTCCATTACAATTTTATAGCATGAGAATACAATTACAAAGATACAGAAAACATCATTAAAACACAATAATACAGATAACATTCGTAGTAATACAGGCCTTACAAAATAACAGAAATAGACATATACATCAGAGTTACAGGAATTATGACAAAAGTAAATGTATAAAATAATGAGAATAGTTTTCGAAACATTATTTCACATGTCAGGATTAAATCAGAACAGAATAAATAATGACTAAACATCTTCACAAAGAAAATAACATATTATTAAAAAAGTTCTACAACATAACTGTTATCAGCTAAACACATAAAGACAGGAAAAATACAAATACACAAGAGTACACAAACACATAGCGGAATAAAACAAAATGAAAGGACAGGGCTTGTTTTCAGTGAAACATTTGGTACTGCAGTCCAACCTAAAACTTCATTCCACAGATCTTTCCCCTTATTTCAACACTGGCTCCTGCAAAAAAAAAAAAAAAAAAAAAAAAAAAAAAAAAAAAAAAAAAAAAAAAAAAAAAAAAAGAATCTAACCCTGTTGTCCCTGAACCCTACTGTTTTGTTCGTATCCTCTTTCAAAATAGTTATTCTCCACTGTACACTACTTTTTTGGCCAAACCATTTTCTTATAGCTTTTCAATGCATTTCTTCCAATTCATCACAACTCGTTCTCTTATATAGCCTACCCCACCTTAAGGTAACTTAAATCTACTGAGCTCAGATGCATAAACTAAGGTATGAGGCAATGCAGCAGCACAAAACAATTAACACAAACAGCTGTGACAAAAAAATGCAAATTGGCAATGCAAGCAGCAGTATATCTAAATTAGCAAAGCAGATGTAATATTACAACAAATATGCGCCAATGTGCAGCAACAGGAAAAATAAATCAGTAGTAAAACTAGCTTAACAGAGCATTACAAAGTCAAATTCAGTAACACTATGCCTGGCAAACAGCAGCAGCAATTGCTATAACTTATACCTAAACATGACACAGCTCAATCAGAAAAAATATTGCAGTAAAGATAGGAAATGTCTAATATCGATGTCAGATCTTAAAACTAGAGTGATGCATCACGATAAATTACGCTAGCAGACAAGTTAACAGATCGTTAAAAAATTATTTACGCAATTCCTGTGAAGGGAAATGTCTGTTTGTGTTCCCTTTTTTCTTTAAGAAAGTAGATCATAAAATTATTGTTTAATGGATCTGTAGACAGAAAATATTTACATTAGTACATATATTAAATTTTATTTTAACCTATGCTGCAGTGCAGCTAGAAACTAGATATTAAACAAAATAGGCAAATATATGTGCGAAAAAAAGCATGAAACATCATTCACTTGCCATATGGCATTTCATATGGCAGTAAAAGAAATCTCTCAACTAGAAAGACAGTAGCCATAATCAGGTATATAGACATAAAATATTGCTCCTCACTTCATTACGCGTTTCACTAAATATCATAAAGTACGAGCTCAAAACTGCAATCATATATTTCAAGTGTGAGCGTGTGCTACTTGATTTGCTTTATAGAAAGAAATGTCAATAGCGAGGTTAATGGCCTCGTCTTTTTTTCTAATGGCTTTTTCTCCAGGTGACTGGCACAGCTGGGTGCCCATAACACATTGCGTCAAGGTCACTTAGCTTCCTTACCGAAATATTTACGACAGCAGATTGCGCTACAGTGACAGTCTCGTATAAAACAATTCCCCAGATCGAAAAATTACAGTAGAAATGCGTAGAAACGAAGCCCTATGAATAGCAGTGTTGCGATACATTCACAGATGTACACACATTTCATTACTCTTAAAGTACGATTCTTGGTTTCCAACATCCTTTTTCACAAATCAGAGTCCCTAACCACTACTCATTCCTTACCTTATTACACATATGCATATTCGTCGACACATCTTCAATATTTCTTCATAATAAATACATAGCATAATCAAATTCCTCATATAACAACCGCTTATTGATCATAAACATACCTCAACATCATAATACACATCATTGTCGTGATAATAACATCATAATACCTCAGTCAAATCTCAAAAACGTCGTAGCTTTCTGCAATAATTTCAAAACCTAAAAAAATTCTCTGCTCATTTCAATAGTGTCATCTACCTCAAACGTACTTTAAAAATCATGATCCCATACCATATACATCATTCAAATCTTTCACAGCATCACAATAGTTCCAAAAAAATTTGAACAGTTCACAAAGTGCAGACAAAATACGATTTCATAAGTGTGAAGTTATCCAACTGTGTAATTGCGTAAACATGTGTCACTGATGTAGTAAAAATAATGTTTATCTCTCTCAGTTATATGATCAGATAGCTGTGTAATTCTGTGTTAGAGAAATATGGTACCGATGTGTAAAGTTGTATAAGCAAATACCATATTAGTTATGTCTCCTAGGCTCTCTACACGCTTAGTACTCAAAGTAGGCGTGTACCTCCTGAGGATTAATGTATTTATACCTTCAAGTGTTACAAATTACAGCAATGGAATGAAATGTAGCACGGAAAACCTTTGTATCATTGTAATTCAAAAATGTTTAAATATAAATGTTTTAAGTACAAAACTAATCACTCAAATACGTGTCCTTTAGCGCTAAATGTGCGTCTTGCTGTAAGATAATTCTGTGGAAGTCTCGTAGTTATCGTCCTCCGACAGCTAAGTTCTGCAGAAGTCAATGTACTTACCTCATGATAAACAAAAGTGAAGTGCTATGAGTATAGATATCGCAGTTATTACGTACATTACCGTGATCAAGAAAGTACTATATTGTAACGTATTGTTGTGCTACGAAAAAGGTTGTCTCATTGTAGCTATAGTACAAAAGTTACTACCAAAACATGTTTTACTTTCCAGAAGAATTCAGAAAAACTGTGCAGATATGAAACAGATACACCACAAAAGCAACAATGTAAATTGTGTGACATATTAGTAGCGTCGTGATATATTCATGCAGCTGTCAAAGAAACCAAATGCTAAGTCATCTTTAATCTCACAGAATGTATTTCGAATAAAGAATATACACTCCTGGAAATTGAAATAAGAACACCGTGAATTCATTGTCCCAGGAAGGGGAAACTTTATTGACACATTCCTGGGGTCAGACACATCACATGATCACACTGCCAGAACCACAGGCACATAGACACAGGCAACAGAGCATGCACAATGTCGGCACTAGTACAGTGTATATCCACCTTTCGCAGCAATGCAGGCTGCTATTCTTCCATGGAGACGATAGTAGAGATGCTGGATGTAGTCCTGTGGAACGGCTTGCCATGCCATTTCCACCTGGCGCCTCAGTTGGACCAGCGTTCGTGCTGGACGCGCAGACCGCGTGAGACGACGCTTCATCCAGTCCCAAACATGCTCAATGGGGGACAGATCTGGAGATCTTGCTGGCCAGAGTAGTTGACTTACACCTTCTAGAGCACGTTTGGTGGCACGGGATACATGTGGACGTGCATTGTCCTGTTGGAACAGCAAGTTCCCTTGCCGGTCTAGGAATGGTAGAACGATGGGTTAGATGACGGTTTGGATGTGCAGTGCACTATTCAGTGTCCCCTCGACGATCACCAGTGGTGTACGGCCAGTGTAGGAGATCGCTCCCCACACCATGATGCCGGGTGTTGGCCCTGTGTGCCTCGGTCGTATGCAGTCCTGATTGTGGCGCTCACCTGCACGGCGCCAAACACGCATACGACCATCATTGGCACCAAGGCAGAAGCGACTCTCATCGCTGAAGATGACACGTCTCCATTCGTCCCTCCATTCACGCCTGTCGTGACACCACTGGAGGCGGGCTGCACGATGTTGGGGCGTGAGCGGAAGACGGCCTAACGGTGTGCGGGACCGTAGCCCAGCTTCATGGAGACGGTTGCGAATGGTCCTCGCCGATACCCCAGGAGCAACAGTGTCCCTAATTTGCTGGGAAGTGGCGGTGCGGTCCCCAACGGCACTGCGTAGGATCCTATGGTCTTGGCGTGCATCCGTGCATTGCTGCGGTCCGGTCCCAGGTCGACGGGCACGTGCACCTTCCGCCGACCACTGGCGACAACATCAATGTACTGTGGAGACTTCACGCCCCACGTGTTGAGCAATTCGGCGGTACGTCCACCCGGCCTCCCGCATGCCCACTCTATGCCC
This sequence comes from Schistocerca americana, assembly GCF_021461395.2. Classification (NCBI taxonomy): domain Eukaryota; kingdom Metazoa; phylum Arthropoda; class Insecta; order Orthoptera; family Acrididae; genus Schistocerca; species Schistocerca americana. The sequence goes on from NC_060122.1 coordinate 675,724,602, forward strand.
TCGCTCAAAGTCCGTCAACTGCACATACGGTTCACGTCCACGCTGTCGCGGCATGCTACCAGTGTTAAAGACTGCGATGGAGCTCCGTATGCCACGGCAAACTGGCTGACACTGACGGCGGCGGTGCACAAATGCTGCGCAGCTGGCGCCATTCGACGGCCAACACCGCGGTTCCCGGTGTGTCCGCTGTGCCGTGCATGTGATCATTGCTTGTACAGCCCTCTCGCAGTGTCCGGAGCAAGTATGGTGGGTCTGACACACCGGCGTCAATGTGTTCTTTTTTCCATTTCCAGGAGTGTATTTTCAGGTAAACCAAAATGTTGCATTACAATCTCATTATCAGTATATATTCTAAGTATGTAAGCCTTATAGTCGTTACGTAATCGTGCAACTAACAAGCAAGAATGTACACACACAACAAACTCAGTCCTCTGTTCACTATAACAATGCATTTGTAATTACTTGTCTAAATAAGTTCCCTAGGCTCTTGACTGGATAGTTAACTTTAAAACATAGTTGCCTGTTAACACTTTCTAAGTGTGAAAAAGCATACTAGTAACGCGAAGTGAAAAATTTTATAGCAAAGACTATGTTAAAAAACACATTATCTCTCAATAAACGGTTTTACATGTGGAATGCTTCAAGTTCAACGCAATTATCAAGTGGTATACGTCGGTAAGGAATGCTAAAAATTTAAGGTTAGCATTTGTGTTATTTTTCTCTGAGCTAGCCGGCACACGTGGCTGCCTGCTGTGCGCGTCATTGTCTGTCTCTTTGTTGGCGCGCGTCGTTTTTAGGATTAGGAGACCTAACTTCTACAAATTCACCTTGTCGAGAGGGCCCTGCCCTGTTTGAATCGCGCCAGTTCTGATGAAATGCAGGTCTGTCGTTACGATTATATCGTCTGTCGTCATGTCGGTAGATTCCATAGTTTCTTTCTTGCCGGTCGCGTAGTGGAGAATTTCTCCCTGAATCGTAACTGCGCACTGTACTGTTGAGTCTGTAGTTATTCTGTCTCCCTTGATAATAATTGTTTTGGTTCCCATATTGTTTGTTTCTATTGTTATCTCTCTCAATTTCATTACTACGGAAATGCTATCTTTCTCTGTAACTATTATTCTGTCAGCAGTTGTCATACGGGTGCTGTTTGTTTCGGTCACGATTTGCGTTGTAAGAATAGCCTTGTCGTGTCCAGTTATTATTTCTGTCATCGCGGAATTGTGACGGATGTGACCTGTAACTGTTGTGCTCCTGTTTTCGCGTTCCGCCATTGTGAGTGTCAATTTCCAATTCTTGTAACAGTCCCTGAAAAGTTTCAATGTCGTCTTTGGAACGTCCTGCCAAAATAATATGTCGTAAATGTTCAGGCAATTTGATTAAGCAAATGCGGATGAGTTTTGAGGGGCTCTGGGGGTTTGAAACATACTAATTCTTATGTAACATGTCTTCGAAGTATTTGACAAGACTGGAAAATTCAGATTTCATCATTATGATACTATGTTTTAGTTGATCTTTTGTAGCTTGAAAGCAATATGCTGAGAGGAAGGCATGATAAAATTCTCCATCACTGTGACAATCGTGAATGACCGATCGCATTCTTACAGCTGGTTCATTCTATAAGTAGCCACACATAAATTCTAATCTGTGCACTAATGATCAGTGGGGAGGAAAACAATGAGAGAATTGGTGAAGCCATGATTGTGGATGAATGTCGTTGCCAGAATTCTTAAATGTTTTGAATTTACGTGTGGTAATGAACAGCTTATAGTCAAAATCATCATGTCGGCGATTCGCATATAGGTCATTGTTACTTCTTTTCGGCGGTTCAATCTCAAAATTCAGTGCGCCTTGCCAATTTATTTCATAATTTCCGAAATGCCCAGTATTATTATTTTGTGACTTTTCCGTATTTCTAAGTCCCTCTTCCCATGTTGGGCGGGAGTCTCCTCTGAAATATATAATTCTTGTGTCAACTGATCTTGTACTTCCCGGATTTCTCTTTTGTAATGTGTATTGATTTGATTTTGATTTTGTTTGAATTTTCTAATTTGTTCATACTCTTCTGTGTCAGTGAAGCCTACGGGTCTTTTGTCATTCAGATCAGCATCTACCTTTGTAGATAAGTTAGTGAACTGATCCGAAAGTTCAGCTACTTTCTCCGATAGTGAACTAATTTCCTCAGTGTGTTTTTCTGAAACAAGTTTCAGAGTGTCCATTTGTGTTGAAATCGTATCTACTGTGTCCTTTAAGTTTTCCTGAGTTTTCGCAAGTTGCGTAACCGAATCGGTAGATGCAACTGAGACAATTTTAGCTTGCAAGGTGTCGTGATTTTCATGAACAATAGTTTGCTGTTCTTTTATGGCTGCTTCGTGATTCTGTAATGAATTTTCATGACTCGAAAAAATAGTTTGAAAATGCTCACAAATCTGTGTTTGTACGCCATTACAGACTTTTTGACATTTCGATTCGATTTTAAGTAACTCAGCAGTTAAACCTTCACGTGTTTGTTCAAGCGTTTGTTCCATTGAGTCTAGCTTTTGAAGCTGTTGCTGTGCTTGTCTCTGATTTTGTTCCATCGTGTCTAACTTCTGAAGATTTAGTTTCATTGTGTCTAACTTTCGCTATCTTTGTCCCCGATTTTCTTCCATTGTGTCTAACTTTTGAAAATTTTGTCCCATTTGATGCATTAACTGTAATAACAATGCACTGATGTCTGAAACATGTTCCTCAGTGCTATTCGGCAGTGCATTTGAACCGGAAATATTCGCATTTTGAAAAGCCGAAAATGTGTTTTGACTTATTTGAGAAAACGGTGAGGACACAAAACCTGAATCTACAGTATTTGCAAGATTGTGTCCTGTCATTTCGGATTCCTGAGGCGAGCTGTTGCCGACCGATCGATCGATAATGATTCCCTGTTCACTAATTGTTTCACTGTCTACACCATTATTTGCCACCTGCTCCATTTCTATGTGCACAATTACCAAATTACTACCCTGAATGTCTGTTAATTCATTACAAAGTGGTGCTGATAAGCTACGCTCGTCGTCACTATCATTTCCCAATTTACTTTGGAGCCTAGTGTTGCGTTTTTCACACGCCATAATTATACGTATTTCAAACGATAACAAGAAAAGCACAATTTGAAGAGCAAAAATAAGAAAACACATTAACATAGCACTGAAAATAATATCTTGTAAATTGCAAGCGCAGCTGCGAAACAATTGGTGCAAATCTACATGCATGCCACAACTGTTTCACTGTACAACAATGAAAAACTACAACTACTAAGGAAATTCTCTATAAAATTACACTCTAGCAATAAACAATAGCTTCACTAATTACAAAAACTACAAGAAAAAATCAGACCATTCCAGTGAGGTGTCCTCAGCTAAGGGTCGACATATGAAACGTCCCCTTAGAAAAATTTATGAATTACTGTGCTCATAAATCTCTTACATTATTTGATTTTCAAACAGCTGAGCAGAACTGAACGTACTCACACATTTCGCTCTTTACCTATTCTGATCAACACTAAACTGGCACACAATGTTTTTAGCGCAACGCAATCTGACTTTCAATAATCCCTACAAAAGAATGGCCCTGACAAACATTGCCTATACCTTTCATGAATCACTTACCTTACAAAAATCTTCGTTACTCTAACTACTGCAATACAGCGAGCGCCACTACTGCAAGCTAAATAAAAGATTCTAACTACTGAAGGCATTAACTACTGATAGGCATAGTCATCAAATGAAAGATTTTGATAGAGAACAAGCAATGTATTTACCTTAATAGTGGTTCAAATGGTTCAAATGGCTCTGAGCACTATGGGACTCAACTGCTGAGGTCATTAGTCCCCTAGAACTTAGAACTAGTTAAACCTAACTAACCTAAGGACATCACAAACATCCATGCCCGAGGCAGGATTCGAACCTGCGACCGTAGCGGTCTTGCGGTTCCAGACTGCAGCGCCTTTAACCGCACGGCCACTTCGGCCGGCCCTTAATAGTGTTCAAAAGTCATAATATATATACATATCTCATTTCATGACATCCAGTCTTACAAATTTACTCTCTCTGATGGACACACGTCCAGATCATCCGCTCTCAAAACTCCCCTCACCTCCCACTGCGCAACGCTACGCGCTGTTAACAGCCAACTGCCCAACACTACAATAGCAAATTCGAACAATGCAAGCCAGCCACAGACTGCAAATAGCACAGTCAGTGATTTTCATACAGAGCGCTACCTGGCGTTACCAACATAAAAACCTAAACAGCCCACTAACAAGTGTGATCTTTTCAGTCACATACGGAAGTCTTCTGGTTTACAGAGAACCTTGTTCCGTCCCGGCAGAAAGCGTGATTAAGCTGTTGCTTTTAATTTTTACATTTACGACATTCATCCTCTTTATTTGCAAAACTTCATTGCAAACCCTATGAAGATTACCAAGATGCTCTTATAAGGGTCCTTCAAATATCTTTACTAATAGTAATTAGTTCCAATACAACGAATTAATTTATTATCTCAACAGATAAGAAAGATACTAAGATCAGTAACAAGCTTCCTTCTTTATCTATTGTCACTTATCGTAAACACCACTACGGCGCCTTCAACAGCTGAGCGAATCTATGGTAACCTAGGTGACTACACGACGGAAGTAAAATTACGTAAACTTCTTTACGAGAAAATGAACCTCTCTCAAGAAATAACATAGTTTACCTTCAGTATAAGTTTTCCACTGCTGGCCCAGTCTTTTTATCTGAGAGTAGGAAGGTCCTCAGTTGTTTCTTGTGTAGACTACAATTTTTGCTTCTGCGGCTGCGTCTAGTGCTATGGAAACGATACTTTTTTTAGTTATATATCCGTTTATTTCACCTGTCTAGCCTAGGGCCTTCGTGCACTCTCTTACACCTAACCAGACATCATTGGTGAGTTAATATTACAGTTCAAGTAGTAGATGGACAATATATAATAATATTAATAATGTTGATGGCACTAAGTGTGGTAATGAATATTTGTAATTTCAGAAATGTCAACCTTATTAACATTGTCTTAAGTAAGGTTCTTGTTCCGTTCTTATCGAATGTGACTAACATCTTCTGACAGAAACGTGTGACAACAACACAAAAGGGATCGATGTAGAAGAAGTACGATCAGCAATAGAGTGAGACTAGCAGCTGAGAGATATAGATACTGGTTCCTTGTTGGACAAAAAGAAAACATTCATAGGTGCGTGGTGTCTTTCTTTCTGAATATATCGGATGAAACATACACCATTTATGATCCTGCAACCGCATATGTAGGTTATTTCATCAAGAAAGGAAACAGCTGGTGTACACTGAGAGGGCAGCTACGCCAATGTAAATGAATGGAGCCGTAATCTTCTCTTGAAAGCAGAGTGGTTTTGGACGAGACGTAGGTTGCACTCGGTAATTTGTTCCATAGTGGTATGGATAAAGTGGAAAAGGAAATGGATAAAGATTTAGTGGTGTGACCAGTCAAGACGCTGGACGTCTTCGATCTACTACTGCAGTTATGGAATGATGACAGGCTATTGATAAGCGAGGAGAGGGATTGAGGATAGCAGTCATTAAGAAACCAATGAAGTAAACAGAGGGTGTGAAAATCACGGAGCCTATTCGCGCATTAAGAAATGTTTCGTCATCAGGTTCCTTCTTCTAGTTAGTTCCTTTCACATACACAATTCTTCTCTGATTCTGGGGACACGCCACTTCTTATCATCCCGTGTAGTTTTCAACATCCTTATGGAATACCAAATCCCTAATATTTGGATTCACTGCTATTTTGGTTTTCCCCCAGTTCATGTTTCACTTACGCACAACGCTGTTTACCACATGTGCCTCCTCGTTAAGTTATTCCTGACATTAAGACTTCTTTGAGATAAGTGGAGTTCTTTTGCTGACGAATGTTCTGTTCGCCTGTGCTGGTGTGCTTCGTATATCCTCCTTACTACATCCGCCGTGGTTCCTAAGATAGCAGAAGACCTTCACTTCGCATACTTAGTGATCCACAAGTTTGAGATTATGCTTGTCTTTAGTCGCCTTTTTGGCACCCTTCTATACTTACGGCTTCCCTTTGTTAACTCTCAACCGATCCTCTGAGCTCAGTAGTTTGTTCACTCTATTCAATAAGTTCTGTTATCTTCTACATATTCATAGAGAACAGCAAAGTCATCAGCGAATTAACGTTCTTGCTTTCTGAATACCAACGCATTTTCTGAAACTCTTTTCCTTCGTCATTTCTTCAATGTACAGGCTGAATACGAGAGGAAAAAGAGCGCATCCTCACCTTACGATGATTTCATCCGAGCACTTCTCATTTGGTCTTCCCGTCTTGGTTCTCGTTCATCGAAACCATTGCACGTTCTTTCCTATGGCGTCTACCATTTATCTATAAATTTCAAATATGCTGCACGATTCGTAAAATGTTGTAAAAATTAAATAGTTTGCAGGGACCTTCACTGCCGAGTTCAGAAGATCTGAAAAGGATGTCTTTATGAAACGGAAATCCTGATGGTGTTTTGCTATCCTCTACAAATCTCCTCATCTTTGGATAACTACGGGAGCATACAACCATTTGAATCCATTTTGCTTTACAATGTTATGTTCACCATTCCCCCAATTCGATTTGTTACCTGTCCGTTAGTTATCTGATCTACACATCTAATCCTTAGGATGCTTTCATAGCGCAGCATTTCAAAAACCTTATATTCTCTTCTTAGACCGACATCGGAAGAAAGGAATATTCGGGTTTCACGTCCTATCGGGGACAACATCATTTCAAGGATTTAATAGCAATACAAGAAATAAAAAGAAAACAAAAATTTAAAAAAATTCGCACTGCAGGAGAAGAATCAATGAGAAGCAAGCGTCCTACAGAAGAGAACTAAAATCGGACGTGTGACATAGCTGGCAAAGTTGGCATGCGCATTTCTCAAGCAGTCGCTAGAGCATTTCATTCTCGGGAAAACTTACCCATGTACGCTAGCGTAGCTTCTTAAGAGCACTTGTCGGCACTCGCTTTTCACTCCCCCATGTTGTGCGCTGCAGACGGCTACACGGATCTCGGCGGGGTGCAAACCAAGCCCAGCACGGCGTTTTTCCGCAATGGCGGCTGTGCTGCTGGCGCCAGATTGGATGAGCGCCACAGTGCAGGTTAAGTCGATCTCATCATGTCGGGCAATTTAATCCCGGCATGAACGGGGCGCATCCGCAGCTCCTGATAGCATTACGGTATGCAAATGCGGGTGCGCGCCGCCTGTTTGTGACATAGCAAACAATGACGCGCGCCTGTTAATTCGGAGCGCAGGACGCGGCTCCAGAATCAGATTCTGACGCCACTCCCACACGCCACTCCCACCGGAGACTGGTCTCATGCGTTACCTCCTGCCTACTTCACACTAGCAACCTCGACGCAGAAACGGACTAAAGCGCTTACAATAATGCTAATGAATAATCTACTCTAAAGTGATTGATACGCTTTACCATATGCTTAAATTACATCACTACCAAATAATACGACAATAAGCATGTTGAATGATCCAGAAATACCGATGAGCTTCATTTAAACGACCACTTGTTGCCATAGTTACTGACAAACACTTGAAACGCTACGTCTTCGCTCTGTTTAGTTTCACCAAAATAATTATATATACAGTGTTTATATTAGTGTTTGTGGGCTTTTTAAGAGTGTCTTTGATTTATGGTAGTATGAGTGTGTAAATCAGAGTGAACTGTTAGCATTTGCTAAGCAATCTGTACTTAATACGTTAATTTAAATTTGAAGTCACTAATTTATAAATTTTTATGAAGTATTGAAATTTATCGAATTACTCTCGTGTAAGAACGCAGATTGAAAAGAAACGGTAACGTGAAACTTCTAATGGGTAGACGTATAGGATCCTATGGTCAAACTGCTGATTTCATTACGTATTGGTGAATCTGAACGAATGATAATTAACATATTTAGTGAAACACACTGTGAATACAATCTTAGCCACTGCAGCAGTTGTTTATTTCGGTAGTCTGTCGTCAAGCATTTATGGTTTCATACTTAAATAGCATGACAACAACTTTTAATTACTAGAAAATATTAAGTGTGATAGAGAATTAAAATACATTTAGCCTATTATTCTTTCAGATAACTGTCTTTGATTTTAACTCATCTACATTCGTTTAATTTTAGCTACAGTTTACGCGAAAGTTTGCTGCTAGGTATTGTTTATAAAAAGCGCCAAATGTTATTCGGCACCAGATATAAATCACTGCAACGTTTCCATGGCTCACGTTATAGTCTAGTGCTACAATTGGCAGTCGCTGACATCACCGTGTTGCAGATGTTTGGCAATTAACAGGGAAATATACAAGATTAGGGTGCTCTCTTCTGAATGAAAATATTAATTCGAAACATGCCAAAGAAATTTCAATCGCCGCCTTAGTGTATCTCCTAGTAGTATAAATCTCACTGTTAAATTTTACGGTGATTATCCAAGTGGACGTCGGACTGGAATATACTGGACTCATATACAGCTACAGCTCAAATTACACAACATGTGACAACTAGATGACAATATATATTTAACTACTGAGTCGTTACTTTATTAATTTTCACTCTCTAAAATCAATGTATACTTTGGTCTCCAATGCAAATAAATTAACTATATCAAATCTGTTCATTGTTAAGTCTTTCTGTACACTACGTAATCGATAACAGTCACTTTTCGTAGTAGGCTTTGTAGCACGGGTGTGATCTCCATAAAAATAATGCTGATAACTGTTCAGTACACTGCCTCACACAATCCCCAGTATACTCGCGTTCCCGCACTGTAACTGCTTCCGCACTGATTTCTTGATTAATATTCTGTTTTTAATCTTGTTTCTGATAATGTTCTCCTCTTTCTGTTTCTCTTCTTCGTTGATAATATGAAGTAGTATTTCCTCTCCAATCCTTGTCTTCTACTGAAACTACGCAGCTATGATAGTTTTCTGGAAGGTTCTGCATTGTGCTCGTTTTTGCGTGTCCAAACAGGTTCCTCCTCTTAACTTCTGCAGTCACGTCTTCTGCGCACAAACTTCTGACTTTTAGTACCGATAAAACTGCCCCTTCTTTCGCGAAATTACGACTTTTTCACCGATTCAACGACATGTCTTCGCTGATCCGTCTTTACATTACCGAGTCCCAGCAACGAGTAACTGCTTTTACATGTCACTTCCCCCGTTAACAAAATCATTCACAGGTACAATTTGTCCTACTCAGCCAAAGTGTTCATTAAGTGTAAATGTTATACAATTAAAATTACACAAAATATTACAACATACCTAAGGAAAATATTAAGTTCCATTTACATTTGAATACAAAATAAAGAAAGGTATATCAGGATGTATAAATATTTACAATGGTCATTACATACACTCCTGGAAATGGAAAAAAGAACACATTGACACCGGTGTGTCAGACCCACCATACTTGCTCCGGACACTGCGAGAGGGCTGTACAAGCAATGAGCACACGCACGGCACAGCGGACACACCAGGAACCGCGGTGTTGGCCGTCGAATGGCGCTAGCTGCGCAGCATTTGTGCACCGCCGCCGTCAGTGTCAGCCAGTTTGCCGTGGCATACGGAGCTCCATCGCAGTCTTTAACACTGGTAGCATGCCGCGACAGCGTGGACGTGAACCGTATGTGCAGTTGACGGACTTTGAGCGAGGGCGTATAGTGGGCATGCGGGAGGCCGGGTGGACGTACCGCCGAATTGCTCAACACGTGGGGCGTGAGGTCTCCACAGTACATCGATGTTGTCGCCAGTGGTCGGCGGAAGGTGGACGTGCCCGTCGACCTGGGACCGGACCGCAGCGACGCACGGATGCACGCCAAGACCGTAGGATCCTACGCAGTGCGGTAGGGGACCGCACCGCCACTTCCCAGCAAATTAGGGACACTGTTGCTCCTGGGGTATCGGCGAGGACCATTCGCAACCGTCTCCATGAAGCTGGGCTACGGTCCCGCACACCGTTAGGCCGTCTTTCGCTCACGCCCCAACATCGTGCAGCCCGCCTCCAGTGGTGTCGCGACAGGCGTGATTGGAGGGACGAATGGAGACGTGTCGTCTTCAGCGATGAGAGTCGCTTCTGCCTTGGTGCCAATGATGGTCGCATGCGTGTTTGGCGCCGTGCAGGTGAGCGCCACAATCAGGACTGCATACGACCGAGGCACACAGGGCCAATACCCGGCATCATGGTGTGGGGAGCGATCTCCTACACTGGCCGTACACCACTGGTGATCGTCGAGGGGACACTGAATAGTGCACGGTACATCCAAACCGTCATCGAACCCATCGTTCTACCATTCCTAGACCGGCAAGGGAACTTGCTGTTCCAACAGGACAATGCACGTCCGCATGTATCCCGTGCCACCAAACGTGCTCTAGAAGGTGTAAGTCAACTACCCTGGCCAGCAAGATCTCCGGATCTGTCCCCCATTGAGCATGTTTGGGACTGGATGAAGCGTCGTCTCACGCGGTCTGCACGTCCAGCACGAACGCTGGTCCAACTGAGGCGCCAGGTGGAAATGGCATGGCAAGCCGTTCCACAGGACTACATCCAGCATCTCTACGATCGTCTCCATGGGAGAATAGCAGCCTGCATTGCTGCGAAAGGTGGATATGCACTGTACTAGTGCCGACATTGTGCATGCTCGGTTGCCTGTGTCTATGTGCCTGTGGTTCTGTCAGTGTGATCATGTGATGTATATGACCCCAGGAATGTGTCAATAAAGTTTCCCCTTCCTGGGACAATGAATTCACGGTGTTCTTATTTCAATTTCCAGGAGTGTATGTAGTCACGCAGTGAAAATGAATTACTTTGCCAAATGACAGAAAATATATATTATAGAATATCTATCCTTATTTCGTAGCTACTCGTTTATAGAAATATTCGTTCTGAAAGGAATACGCCTACATTTACTTTGAAGAATTCGCCATAATGTAAATTATTTTACATGGTTCAAATGGCTCTGAGCACTATGGGACTTAACTTCTGAGGTCATCAGTCCCCTATAACTTAGAACTACTTAAACCTGACTAACCTAGCGACATCACTCACATCCATGACCGAGACAGGATTCGAACCTGCGACCGTAGGGGTCGCGCGGTTCCACACTGTAGCACCTAGATCTGCACGGCCACCCCAGCTGGTGAGCATTTCATAACCAAATATTTAATTTATAAATCTACTCACTACAATCACGTAAGATAACATATCGCATTAACACGCACTCATTTGTAACGGAAAATTTATTTACATAGCTGATGTAACTGAACAGCAAACAGTAAAAAAGAAAAAAATGGAAAAGAAAAAGATCGTATGGCATTGTTGGCCGGGAGTTCGGCCGCCGTACTGCAAGTCCTAGGTGACGCCACATCGGCGACTTGCGAGTCAATGAAAATAGTGGTGAAGGACACACAACGCCCAATCCCCTGCTGGGAATCGATCCCGGTCCTCCTGCGAGATTTTTTTTTAATTCCACAAAAACAGTAACAAAAATGGATAGCTTACAATGAAATGACATAAATAAGGTGACAGATAATTCCAGTCATAAATTACAGCATTCAAGGAACGAGGAATGATATGCAGTCTTTAGCAGTCTTTAGCACCTCCACTGTCACCTTCAACTGGTTTCAGTTCAGCATGCACATTTTCTTCTTCTGCAGCCTGAGGTTCTTCATCATACTTTCTCAGATCCAAATTAATCATTCAGTAAATCCTTGATGTGTGTTCCTTCCAGGGTAAATTACGTGGACAGAAGAGCAGTCCCGAACAGCGACATCGCAAAGTCCTTCACTGCCTTGTTATTTTTGTCAGTTCCAGTCTTCTAAACGCACCCTTTGGGAGTTCAAGATCTTCCTTTATAACAGATCCCAGATGTTAGCCGTCATATTCTTGTATTCTGCTGTACTATTGATTTATTTTTCATGTGTGACTTGCAGGTGAGGTTAGGGTCGGGAATGTGACACAACCCATCCCCTCTCCACGAGGAATCCAGTTCCTAAAATACCCATTCTGTTGAAGACAATTCGGAGCATGTTACCATATTTCTTTTTGTGATTCTGATACTTAAGTGTTTTATCATTTTCCATATACATCTTGTATTCAATGTGTTCATCGCTCCCAATATTGTTAAAAATGTAACTCGTTTATTTGCCCATTAACCAAATCACTGTGTTATTTTTTGCCTGAGGGTAGTAACTTTCTTCTAGTCTGAAGAAAATGTTAGTCAGTACATTGTTTGCTGAAGTTCTTGATCCAGTTGATAATCCGATCTCCACATTTGTAACGATGAGGCACACTATCAACGAGGTTGCATTTACTGCAGAGGTCAGTGTCACTTAAACCGATGGCACAGAGTGCTGATGATGTTATTGACTAACTTGTACCACGCTGTTCTCACGTCAGACGAAAGAACATCACTACTAATAAATTTTAATAAAAAATTTTTACAAGATCATAGGTGACCGGTTTCGGTCATATCACATGACCATCATCAGACCTGTAATTTAATTTAGAAAGTAATAGAAACCTTACTAGATTTACAATAAAATATGACAAAATGGTAATCTGGATAAAATACAACAAGATGTGTTATACCCATGGCATCCTTCGCAGACGGAATATTAGATATATTAACAATAAATTAAGTTGGAGATGCTATTGTGGTGAAAGCCGATAAAGGGAATACACTCATTGTCATTAAAGAAGATTATATTTCTAAAACACTTTCGTTGTTTAGCGAAAATGAAATCTCGGATATAGCTAAAGATCCCACCCCTAAGTTCCAGATGAAGATACAAAATTAGTAAATAACTATAACCATCTATTGACCACTGGGGAAAAAGTCTATAAAAATAATGAATCACTAACTACCATAATTAACGTCCCACATCAAGTTGCACAAAGAAGAGAAGTCGGTACGACGCGTAGTTAATTATAAGAGTTGTCCACCATATAAACTGAATATGAAACTTAATGAAATCTTGAAAGCATTTTATGTATATCAAGACAACTTTAGCATAAAAAATAGTTATGAACTAGCTCAACAAATCCATAATATAGAGATCCAACCTAATGCTAATTTTGCCTTGTTGGACATTAAAAATCTATACACAAATATACCTATCAATGAGACAAACAATATAATTAAAGACAATTTATTACAACATAAGGTTATGACTAAGAATGAAATAATTGAATTTATAGAATTACTTGAATGTACCCTTAATTACAATTATTTCTCCTTTAATAATAAAATCTACTATCTAAAACATAGCTTAGTGATAGGTAATTCTTTAGCTGGCACAGTAGCAGATATTTTTGTAAATTACATTGAAATAAATTTTTTTTAAAATAATGCAGACATTGCAAACAAAATTTTGTATTGTAAACGGTGTGTAGATGACACTTTAATACTTCATAATGGTCCAAAAGATGAAATCGATAGGTTTACCTCAAAATTGAACTCTTACATCCAAAATTACAATTTACAGTTGAACATGAAAATCAAAAACGTACTAACTATCTGGATCTCGTTATATCCAATAATAATGGCAAACGTTCATTCACCATATACAGAAAACCTACAACTACTGATATTATTATTAAAGCTACGTCATGTCATTCTGACTAATATAAAAAAGCATTTTTTAAGTCAAAGATCCACTGGATGTTAAAATTACCCCTTGAAGAAAATAAAAAAAAACAAGTAATCTGAAACAGATTGCGAAGACCAATTCTTTTGATACACGTCAAGTTGACATTATGTTTAATAAAATGCAACAATCACTAAGTACACCACTAATAACAGCTCATAAATACACAAAAATGACCTACATGGGAAACATATCAGATAGGATCAGTAATCTGTTTAAGAATTCTGAAATATCAATAGCATTTGAAACTAACAATACTTTGCAAAATAAATTAAAACATACTGTAGGTAATGATAACGATAGATTTTTCAGATTAGGGGTTTACAAGATCGAATGTGGTGACTGTAGAAAAATATACATAGCCCAAACAGGCTGGAGCTTTACCACAGGATACAAAGAACATACATCAGGTACCGCACGAGCAAAATCAGTCTTTGGCCACCATATAACTTTTAATAAGTATGCCAAAGGGACGGTACAACAGAATTTGCAAGTCCTTCATTATGCTAATAAAGGCTTATTATTAAATATTTAGGAGGAGATGGAGATATATGCCCATTATAGAAATGAACCGTCAGTGCTTCTCAATGAACAGTTGGATTTTCGTGAAAAACATTTTGATGATCTCTTTAACGAAATTCTATGAACATGCATGTACTCTTTTGTTCAGAAATTCATAGGACTCAGTTGTACCCATGGCAGAAATGTAACTTACAACAGTACATAAATATTAATATCGAATTTTAAACTTCCAACTAGAAATAATACGAAATATGACTTCGTTTTTAATAAATCAGTTTTACGACATTTTAAAAAATCTATGTAATATTGTACCACTCTGCAGCTGATGATTCCATAATTACATATATCTCCAGTGCCAAATAAAGTTAATATGAGACAGACAGTCTGAATCTGGCCTAGATGTATACTTGCAGTCAGGTCACAACTCACATATCGACATGATGCCGCAACGCCAAAGACCTCCACAACATCGTTGACTTTGAAACCATTGTGGTAGTACCACCTTAGCCCATAGAGGGCACACTGAGCATACGTCGTCAGTACAGTTATTTTAAAGCTTTTAATTGATACTTTATAAAATATTTAAGCAATTCCGTGGTTGTAAAGAGATATTTTGTACATAACTATTTTTATGTTATTATTGTACTTCAATTTTTTTACGTTTTGACCATTATGTGAACCCATTTTATACTGATTGGTTGACGTGAGGTGGAGGGAGAAGAGGTATTCAGAGCATCTTCGTACTTGAGCGTATGCTCGTCACTTGCTGGCACCAGTTGACATCACAGCAGCTGAGAAGAGTGCTCCACCTACCATCTTCGAAGGATGCCATGGGTATAACATGTCTTATTGTAATTTATCCTTATAACCATTTTGTCATATTTTATTGTCAATCTTGCAAGGTTTCTATTACTTTCTAAATTAAATTACATGCATGTTCATAGTCATGTGATATGACCAAAACCGGTCACCTATGTTCTTGTAATATACGTGGTATGATCAAGACTGAATTATAAATAGAAAAATCACTACTGATATTTTTCCAGACCACATTCCATGCTATTCCAGCATATTTAGTTTCTATGTTATTTTTCCTTTCATTTTTCCGTCTTTCAGCTAAAATCGCATTCACTGTACCATTTTGGAGTTTAAAACTTTTTGCTGAGATAGCTTAGTTCAAGATAATAGTCCCTAAAATGTTTTAGCTTAAAACTTAGTTTTTGTATATTTATCGGCGACTCTACACTTTCTGGCCTGGCAGAGTCGTATAGTTTTGCTGTAATGCACCCTGGATCGTTACATGGATACTCCATGTTCGTCTGACATACAATGCCATCGCTTTAGACTTGATGTCGGTTAGTCCCATTCCTCCATTGCTTGGATCCAAAACTGCTGTCTTCATCGGCACTCAAAACAATTCCCCTTTCCACAAAAACTTTGCTAAGGTGGACATGATCGTCTTCGCCACTATTGATGGAATGGGGAGAACCTGTGCTATGTAGTAGACCTTGGATAAAATATACGTGTTGATAAACAGTATTCTCTGTGTAAGGAGGCTGTTTAGGTTTTTATGTTGGTAACGCCACATAGCGCTCTGTATGAAATCGGTGACGGTGCTGTGTGCAGTCTGTGGCTGGTGTGCATTGTTGGAATTTTTTCTATTGTAGTGTTGGGCAGTTGGACGTCAACAGCGCGTAGCGTTGCGCAGTTGGAGGTGAGCCGCCAGCAGTGGTGGATGTGGGGACAGAGATGAAAGAATTTTGAGAGCGGACAATCTGGACGTGTGCCCATCAGAAAGAGTAAATTTGTAATACTGTATATCGTGAACTGATATATATATATATATATATATATATATATATATATATATATATATATATGATGACTTTTGAACGTTATTAAGGTAAATACATTGTTTGTTCTCTATCAAAATCTTTCATTTTCTAACTATGCCTATCAGTAATTAGTGCCTTTAGTAGTTAGAATCCTTTATTTAGCTGGCAGTATTGGTGCTCGCTGGTACTTCGAGTAACGAAGATTTTTGTGAGGTAAGCGATTCATGAAAGGTATAGTCAGGGCCATTCTTTTGTAGGGATTATTGAAAGTCAGATTGCGTTGCGCTAAAAATATTGTGTATCAGTTTAGTGTTGATCAGAATAAGTAAATAGATAAATTTCTGAGTACGTTCAGTTCTGATCAGCTGTTTGAAAATCAAATAACGTAAGAGGTTTATCAGCACAGTAATTCATTATTTTTTTAAGGGGAGGCTTTATCTGGAACTGGTCTATGCTACGTTGACGGTTTTCAATCAAAGCTCCCTTAATTTTTCTTGCCACCTCCCGCCAATTCATTGCTATCGTTTTTAAGAGGGAAGTTGTCAGTGCTATTCCAAGAGCTTTATGTTCATGTTTAACATGGTTCGCCCATTCAATGCGCAAGTTAGCAAGCCGCTTTATATTTAGATATTTACTTTTGTTTTCATTTACCCACGCACCTGAGACGGAGCAGTATTTTCCAAATACCATCTATAGTTGTATCACATCTGCCTGGTCTCTGATGATTACGCCTTCATTGTCCGCGTAAGCACCTACCACGGTCTTTGTTCCTTGAATGGTAATGCCTGTCAGCCTGTGCTGTAGCTGTCTCAGGAAAAGTTCCATCCATATAACGAACAGGGGCATGAATAAGGGGTTTGCTTGGATAACACTCCTTTTTATTTCAATTTGTTTTGTCAGTTGGCAGTTAACGGAGATTTGTGCAGTAACATCCATTGCCATGTTCTTGATGACGTCGATGGTTTTTGGCAGGACTTCAATTCGACGCATTTTCTCTATCAGGTATTTGTGATTAATTTGATGAAATGCCTTACGGAATTCTATGAAAAGCAGTCCACATTTTATGTTACTTGCCTGCGTTAGCGTAATGACATGGCGATACAAAGCCGTAGCTTGCAAAATCGTCCTTTTAAAAGCAGAAGTTTGCTGTTGGCCTATGATGTCAGCGGTGCATGATGTAAAACGCTTGTTAATTACTTGAACTATAATTTTATAATCCGAATTTAAAAGCGAAATCGGCCGTAGGTTGTTTATTTTTTTGCAGCCTCTGTTCTTCGGGAGCAACACTATTTTGCATTGCTTTAACTCTGCAGGCACTGGCTTTCTCTGTAAGACTTCATTGACAATTTCGGTGAACTTTTCTCTTATTAGAGTCCAAAATCGTTTATAGAATTCAATGGTCAGTCCGCCAGGTCCTGGAGATTTCCTAACGGGGGAGCTGCACATCTTCCTTGGCGAAGTCCGAAGAAATGTTCTCATCATCATCTCGCGATATTCGTGGAAGATATGTACGAAAGAGCTCATCGTATTCTTCTTCGTTTGCTTCCCCTGACGCATACATACGTTCATAGTACGCGGAGGTCTCTTTAATTATTTCCTTCTCGGTGGTGATTATGGTATCATCATCGATTTGAAGTTCATCCATGAAACTTCTTCTATTCTTGGCATGTCTGACAAGGTGGTACAGTGACTGACTTTGCTTTGAATTTTATATTAAGTCCCTCCAGTTCCTTACGTTTCAGACTTATTAATTTTGCTTTTATTTGCTTGATGTCTTTTAATCTTGTAGGAACTGCATCTGTCTGATCTTAGAGGTCCCTTAGCATCCTGTAGTAGAATTCTACAGGATGTTTCCTTTCTCTGGCCATATATATACTAAAATATATTAAAACTTTCCTTAGCTTTGGTTTCGCTCGTTGGGTCCACCATTCTATCGCACTTGGGAAGTTGTTCAGTGAACGGAGACACATTTCCCAAGCTCTGGTTAGGGCATCTTTTAAGTCTTCTTCTGATAATAACGACATATTTAGATTCCACTGGTTTCTTACTCTTCGGGAGGGTTGTAATGTTAAATTTACGCAGGTCAACAACGCACTGTGATTGGAAAAACTAACGGAAACAGTTTCTGTTTTCAGTACTTGATATGCTAAATTTTCCGAAACGTAAATTCTGTGAATTCTACTACAGGAATGCGCAACAATATGAGTGAAGTTCACCATTATCAGGTATCTTATTTCCCATGCATCTTTTAATTTTAAATCAACAGCAGGACGTCTCAAGTCAGTTGAGTGATTGAAGTTAGGGATTTGGTCCTTTCGACTCAATACACAATTAAAATCTCCACCAATTATAAGTTGGAGGGGGTTTTTCCTCAGTAAATAAATTACGATTTCATTAAAGAATATGGCTCTTGCTGCTCTATTACTGCTGCCAGAAGGCACATATAAATTGACAATAGTAAGTCCTGTTACATTTATTCCAATACCTCCCCCCGATTCTATTTTATCAACGTTATGTACGGGGATGCCTTCTTTAACTAAACTGGCCGTGCCAACACTCGTTTCAGTGGAAATATTGTAAAAATCAACGTAATTGGAAAAATTTAATTATGGGAATACCACTTCCTGTAGGGGACCGATATCCGTCGCTGACTCATACAGAAACTGTTTCAGAGCAGCTATTAATGTTTAACGTGTTAATCGTATATGACTGTAACATAAGGGAGTGACCTTTTTTCCCGCTGGTCTATCATTTCATGGCATCCCATGACGCATACATCCTGAGAATCTGACGGGCTTGCATTAAAACCTTTCTTTTTACTATCCTTGCGGTTTGCATTGATACTGGCCTTCACCGAATGTCTGCTCCGCCCACCCCCTGAGTAGTTTTCCACCGAGGGCGGCGTCGGTGAATCTGAGGGACAGTCGTGTGCTACCATCTCGTCGGCCAAAGGCGGCGCAGACGCAGTTTGCAAACAGTCTTCCAATGCCCGGTCACTTCTATGATCACTTTCGTTTGCTGTTTGTGTGTTATTGCTGTAAAACTCCGATTCTTCGTCTTGGGATTTGGGGCTGTGACGTCGCCTGTTGTTGACAATCACTCGCTACCTCGTCATGTTTGCTTTCTGTGGCATCCACGAGTGAATCTGTGTGCAATGATTGACGTACGGGTACTGCAGCGCGGGGTTGTGGCGTCACCAAGAGCAGCGCTTTGCCATCTACTGGCGCATCCAGCGCTACAGAATGCGACTGTGAT
Source organism: Schistocerca americana (assembly GCF_021461395.2). Classification (NCBI taxonomy): domain Eukaryota; kingdom Metazoa; phylum Arthropoda; class Insecta; order Orthoptera; family Acrididae; genus Schistocerca; species Schistocerca americana. The sequence goes on from NC_060122.1 coordinate 675,743,944, forward strand.
GTCACTTCGACTCGTTCGGGTGATGGTGGCGTACTCTATTTGTCTACTGATGTAATTGACTCTGAGTTTGAATCTAGGCTGACAATATTGTCTGAAACAGTAGTTTCGAGCACTGTTTCCTGAATGTCACCTACAGCTTCCAGCGACAGGTTGATATGTCCTTCATCTGAGCTACTGCCTTCACAAGTTCGACGTCTCTTGTTAGTGGCTATACTACTATTTCCAGCCGGATTGTCTACAGTGTCTTTCCTGAGTAAAGGTGGAAATGCTTCAGGAGTATTTTGTGGCCTGTCGTCCACATTTCCCGTAATGCTGGAAACTTCATCACACGTCATCTGATTTTGGGTCACAAGATCAGCCAGTGTTAACCTTTTACGCTGTTGTAAATTATTCTGCAATACAAACACCCTTTTTGGACACTTTTGCCGGAGATGCCCACTTTCTTTACACATGCGACAAGTCAAAATCTGCCCATTGTAAATAACGTGCGCTTTGTAGCCACAAACCAAAATTTGAGACGGAATGTTTTGTTTGACATGCATATCCTCGGAACATACGCCACTAAAGCATTGCAATCTATGTTGGCTTGACCATCGTTCACTATGAATTTTCTTGATGTCTCCATATTTAAATAATACGTCTTTTAAGCAGCAGTTTTCTGCATCAGTGGGCAAATTAAATACTCTGACGTGTTTATAATCAACACCAGCATTTGAAAGGTAAATGTACTCACCGAGTTATCGCGATGGCTGAATTCAGATTTCCTTCAAATTTCTGCAAAATCTGTTCTAGCACCAACGGGGAAAGCAGCTTCACAAAAAAGCAGTATTGCTCCAAGTCATAATAAGCAGTGTGCGTCTGATCCGAAGTAAAGCCAATAACGTCAACGATCCAGTCATGAACTTCCAATGGACTTGGCTGAACATCACGGGTTGCTTTGTCAAATCCAAATCTTAGGGTAAGCTTTCTGGGAGTCATGGTTGCCATGTCAGCAGTTAACAGCTCGCGAAGACAAGGAAACTAAAATGCTGCATCACTTCAATCACAGTTTTACACAACACTGTAACACAGAGACTGAATATAAAGTCGTAAAATCCAAACAGAAGCGCCGCAGCGTGACCGCTCAGGACGGTCGCAAAAGCCACTGTTAAGGTCCCAGACAAACGAAACTTTTGTGTAATTGCTTGTCGAAAGGCTATGAACGATAATGGACACCGCTCAAAGTACAACCGTCTGTAATACAACTATATTTTTAAATTATTTCGCAATGCGAACCAAACTGCGATCTCTGTCTACATTGCTAAGCAGAGGCGCTGAGGCAGTAACGCTGCCGCTACTCTACGGAGCGGACAGCAGATAATCATTCATAAAATCCTACCAATATTATACAGCGTTTATACGTTCATCTTGCAGCCGAACACTGTACAACGAGGATGGTTCTTCTTGACTGTAATTATGAAACTTAAATTTGAAAATAACGTGTCACTGAAATACTTCTCAAAGAAATGTAATAACCTAGTTCCAAGGCTATATCTGCGTGTGCCATTGAGGCAGGAGGCGGGTGTAACTACCATACGCCATAGCAATTATATTGCTGATATATGAATAAACGTATTGCAAAGTTTGCTACAGCAATCCATATTTCACATTGACTTCAGACTGATCAGGCAAATAACACAAGTCAATAAAACTGTACTTCTTTTCTGTAACTGGCATGAAAATAGCTAATCTTTATGTTATTGTGTGGGTGATGACGGAAATCTTAATGAAAATGCAAGATTAGCTCTGTTTCTTTTAATCTATGGTAACTTCACGCTATTGCTTACATGGGCTTATGCATATGCACTGATAAGCCAAAACATTGACCTCTGCCCACAGCCACGTTGGATGCGGCCCGTGGCGTTGCAGGCACGTGGTGCGGTAACAAATGCATGTAAGCGGAGCATACACGGATGGGGAATCACCCTAGCAAAGATATGGGCTGAAAATGAGAAAATCCATTGAGATAAGCGATTTTGACTAAGGGCCTGTGAACGAGTATCTCGAAAACTGCGAAGATGGTCGACTGTTCACTTGCATGTACGAAAACAGACAGAAGGACAGTGAAACTGCTACTAGGCGGTAAATGTTTGGAAGGCCACGACTCTTCACAGAACGTGGGGTTGGAAGGCTCGTCTACTCTGTAAAGTAGGATAAATGATGATCTGTGGCATTCCTGCCGAAAGAGCACAATGCTCGTGCACGCACAAGCGTTTCGGGGCACACCGTTCATAGTATATTGTTGATCATGGAGCTCTGCAGTAGACCGCCCATATGTGTCCACTTGTTGAGACAACGTCATCGCCAGTTGCGACTGCAGTGGACACGGGACCATCGGGATTCGTTTGTCGATCAATGGAAACGTGCCGGCTCTTCTGGTGAATCACGAATTTGCTACACTATATCGAGGGTCGCCTCCACAAACGCCGTCGTCCATGTGAATGGCGGCTTGGAACGTGCAGCGTGCCACTGACTCAGGCTGGTAGAAACAGGTTTATGCTATGGGAGAAATTCTCCTGCGCATGCGTGGGATCTATGGTAGTTATATAAGACAATGTTGACAACAGGGAACCACATGCATCACTTTTTGCTTGACATGTTCCCCGTCGGCGATGTCATCTTTCACCAGTATAATTTTCTGTGTCTCAGAGCCAGAACCGTTTTACAGTATTTTGCGCAGAATTATTTTGAAGTCACTTTCGCTTTGAACATGCATGCAGTATCGGATCGTAATTTGGAGTAACACAGCCCTGCGATATCGTAATTATCCGCCAACACAGGCAAACGACTATCAAGTAAAATATCTCCCCTGTACGTGGATATACACTACTAGCCATTGAAATTGCTACACCACGAAGATGACGTGCTAAAGACGCGAAATTTAACCGACTGGAAGAAGATGCTGAGATATGCAAATGATTAGCTTTTCAGAGAATTCATACAAGGTTGGCGCTGGTGGCGACACCTGCAACGTGCTGATATGGGGAAAGTTTCCAACCGATTTCTCATACACAAACAGCATTGGACCGGCGTTGCCTGGTGAAACATTGTTGTGATGCCTCGTGTAAGGAGGAGAAATGCGTACCATCACGTTTCCGACTTTGATAAAGGTCGGATTGTAGCCTATCGCGATTGCGGTTTATCGTATCTACATCTACATCTATATCCATACTCCGCAAGCCACCTGACGGTGTGTGGCGGAGGGTACCTTGAGTACCTGTATCGGTTCTCCCTTCTATTCCAGTCTCGTATTGTTCGTGGAAAGAAGGATTGTCGGTATGCCTCTGTGTGGGCTCTAATCTCTCTGATTTTATCCTCATGGTCTCTTCGCGAGATATACGTAGGATGGAGCAATATACTGCTTGACTCTTCGGTGAAGGTATGTTCTCGAAACTTTGACAAAAGCCCGTACCGAGCTACTGAGCGTCTCTCCTGCAGAGTCTTCCACTGGAGTTTATCTATCATCTCCGTAACGCTTTCGCGATTACTAAATGATCCTGTAACGAAGCGCGCTGCTCTCCGTTGGATCTTCTCTATATCTTCTATCAACCCTATCTGGTACGGATCCCACATTGCTGAGCAGTATTCAAGCAGTGGGCGAACAAGGGTACTGTAACCTACTTCCTTTGTTTTCGGATTGCATTTCCTTAGGATTCTTCCAATGAAAGTCTGCCATCTGCTTTACCGACGATCAACATTATATGATCATTTCCTTAGGATTCTTCCAATGAAAGTCTGCCATCTGCTTTACCGACGATCAACATTATATGATCATTCCATTTTAAATCACTCCTAATGCGTACTCCCAGATAATTTATGGTATTAACTGCTTCCAGTTGCTGACCTGCTATTTTGTAGCTAAATGATAAAGGATCTATCTTTCTGTGTATTCGCAGCACATTACACTTGTCTACATTGAGATTCAATTGCCATTCCCTGCACCATGCGTCAATTCGCTGCAGATCCCCCGGCATTTCAGTACAATTTTCCATTGTTACAGCCTCTCGATACACCACAGCATCATCCGCAAAAAGCCTCAGTGAACTTCCGATGTCATCCACAAGGTCATTTATGTATATTGTGAATAGGAACGGTCCTATGACACTCCCCTGCGGCACACCTGAAATCACTCATACTTCGGAAGACTTCTCTCCATTGAGAATGACATGCTGCGTCCTGTTATCTAGGAACTCCTCAATCCAATCACACAATTGGTCTGATAGTCCATATGCTCTTACTTTGTTCATTAAACGACTGTGGGGAACTGTATCGAACGCCTTGCGGAAGTCAAGAAACACGGCATCTACCTGTGAACCCGTGTCTATGGCCCTCTGAGTCTCGTGGACGAATAGCGCGAGCTGGGTTTCACATGACCGTCTTTTTCGAAACCCGTGCTGATTCCTACAGAGTAGATTTCTAGTCTCCAGAAAAGTCATTATACTCGAACACAATACGTGTTCCAAAATTCTACAACTGATCGACGTTAGAGACATAGGTCTATAGTTCTGGACATCTGCTCGACGTCCCTTCTTGAAAACGGGGATGACCTGTGCCCTTTTCCAATCCTTTGGAACGCTACGCTCTTCTAGAGGCCTACGGTACACCGCTGCAAGAAGGGGGGCAAGTTCCTTCGCGTACTCTGTGTAAAATTGAACTGGTATCCCATCAGGTCCGGAGGCCTTTCCGCTTTTGAGCGATTTTAATTGTTTCTCTATCCCTCTGTCGTCTATTTCGATATCTACCATTTTGTCATCTGTGCGACAATCTAGAGAAGGAACTACAGTGCAATCTTCCTCTGTGAAACAACTTTGGAAAAAGACATTTAGTATTTCGGCCTTTAGTCTGTCATCCTCTGTTTCAGTACCATTTTGGTCACAGAGTGTCTGAACATTTTGTTTTGACCCACCTACCGCTTTGACATCAGACAAAAATTTCTTAGGATTTTCTGCCAAGTCAGTACATAGATCTTTACTTTCGAATTCATTGAACGCCTCTCGCATAGCCCTCCTCACACTACATTTCGCTTCGCGTAATTTTTGTTTGTCTGCAAGGCTTTGGCTATGTTTATGTTTGGTGTGAAGTTCCCTTTGCTTCCGCAGCAGTTTTCTAACTCGGTTGTTGTACCACGGTGGCTCTTTTCCATCTCTTACGATCTTGCTTGGCACATACTCATCTAACGCATTATCTACGACGGTTTTGAACGTTGTCCACTGATCCTCAACACTATCTGTACTTGAGACAAAACTTTTGTGTTGAGCCAACAGGTACTCTGAAATCTGCTTTTTGTCACTTTTTCTAAACAGAAAAATCTTCCTACCCTTTTTAATATTCCTATTTTCGGCTGAAATCATCGATGCCGTAACCGCTTTATGATCGCTGATACCCTGTTCTGCGTTAACTTTTTCAAATAGTTCGGGTGTGTTTGTCACCAGAAGGTCTAATATGTTATCGCCACAAGTCGGTTCTCTGTTTAACTGCTCAAGGTAGTTTTCAGATAAAGCACTTTAAAAAAATTCACTGGATTCTTTGTCCCTGCCACCCGTTATGAACGTCTGAGTCTCCCAGTCTATATCCGGCAAATTAAAATCTTCACCCAGAACTATAACATGGTGGGGAAATCTACTCGAAACTGCTCGCGTTGGTCGAGATCCAAAGACTGTTAGCAGAATATGGTATCGGTGGGTTCAGGAGGGTAATTCGGAACGCCGTGCTGGATACCAACGGCCTCGTATCACTAGCAGTCGAGATGACAGGCATCTTATCCTCATGGCTGCAACGGATCGTGCAGCCACGTCTCGATCCCTGAGTCAACAGATGGGGACGTTTGCAAGACAACAACCATCTGCACGAACAGTTCGGCGACGTTTGCAACATCATGGACTATGAGCTCGGAGACCATGGCTGCGGTTACCCTTGACGCTGCATCACAGACAGGAGTGCCTGCGATGGTGTACTCAACGACGATCCTGGGTGCACGAATGGCAAAACGTCATTTTTTCGGATGAATCCAGGTTCTGTTTACAGCATCATGATGTTTGCTTCCGTGTTTGGCGATATCGCAGTGAACGCACATTGGAAGCGTTTATTCGTCATCGCCATACTGGCGTATCATCTGGGGTGATGGTATGGGGTGCCATTGTTTAAACGTCTCGGTCACCTCTTGCTCGCATTGACGGCACTTTGAACAGTGGACGTTACATTTCAGATGTGCTACGACCCGTGGCTGTACCCTTCATTCGATCCCTGTGAAACCCTACATTTCAGCAAGATAATGCACGACCACATGTTGCAGGTCCTGTACGCGCCTTTCTGGATACAGAAAATGTTCGACTGCTGCCCTGGCCAGCACATTTGATGTGTTGGCAGAAGAGCCAACACCGTGTTGCTAGAGGAGGCCGAAACGCACGCGTTCATGTTCACGCAGACTGGCGTGAGGTCTGGAACAGTTAAAGGAGTTGAGTCTACTAAATAAAGTACGAAGCTCTTTGAATACTTAACTTTAATCCACAATTGGAGAACATCGCTCTTGATGATACATAATTACAATCTCAATATAAACTGGTAATGGCGCCTTGCTAGGTCGTAGCAAATGACGCAGCTGAAGGCCATGCTAACTATCGTCTCGGCAAATGAGAGCGTAATTTGTCAGTGATCCATGTCTGCAAAAGTCTGCTGTACAACTGGGGCGAGTGCTAGGAAGTCTCTCTAGACCTGTCGTGTGGCGGCGCTTGGTCTGCAATCACTGACAGTGGCGACACGCGGGTCCGACGTATACTACCGGACCGCGGCCGATTTAAAGGCTACCACCTAGCTAGTGTGGTGTCTGGCGGTGACACCACAACATTCTCCATATCTCTCACCAACTGAAAACGTCTGGTCAATGGTGGCGAAGCAACTGGCTCGTCACAATACGCCAGTCACTACTCTTGATTAACTGTGGTATCGTGTTGAAGCTGCATTGGCAGCTGTACCTGTACACGCCATCCAAGCTCTGTTTGACTCAATGCCCAGGCGTATCAAGGCCGTTATTACGACCAGGGGTGGTTGTTCTGGGTACTGATTTCTCAGGATCTATGCACCCAAATTGCGTGGAAATGTAATCACATGTCAGTTCTAGTATAATATATTTGTCCAATGAATGCCCGTTTATCATCTGTATTTCTTCTTGGTGTACCAATTTTAATGGCCAGTAGTGTACATAATGGATATACGAGTACAGTTTGTAGACACGTGGCTGACGACTTATGGAAGTTTGGGTCTACCCGTGAATCGTGCTCCGATAGCCGAATAGTAAGGTGACTTATCGCGATAACAGGGAAGTCCAGGTTCGAATGCCGGTGGGCCACGAATTTCAATTTCCGTCATTATACGGTCGATAGTTGTACATATTCGCATCAGCGAATACGTTTCATATATGTCATTGTTCCTCCGCAGTAATAGTTGTTTCCCGTCATCAAATGTTTCTTTCATGTAAAGTGCATACTCTGTCGTAGTCGATGATAACACTGTCCCATTATGCAGTAATACGCATTTGAGATTTACATCTACATGCATATTCCCCAGGCCACCGTACAGTGCGTGGCGGAGGGTTCCCTGTAGTTATTTTCTTTCCTGTTCCAAACGCAAATAGAGTGAGGGATAAACGATTATCTATATGCCTCCGTATGAGCCCTAAGTTCTCGAATCTTATCTTCGTGGTCCTTACGTGCACTGTGTGTTGGTGGCGGTAGAAGCTTTCGACTCTCACTTTTAAATGTCGTTCCTATAAATTGTCTCAATAGTGTTTCTAGAAAAGAACGTCGCCTTACTTCCAGGGTTCCCATTTGAGCCCCCGAGGTATCTCCATGACACTTAGGTGTTGTTCGAACCTACCGGTAACAAAACGGAAGTATGTTCAGACGAAATTTTTTCGAACGATCTAACAGTGTTCAGACAGGATAGATTAAATACATTTGATAGTGGAGTATTTATTGGTGTCAGAAGTAGTTTGAGTTGTAGTTCCTGCGAAGTAGTATGGATAGAGGTTATACTTGGTAATCGGACTAAACTATTAATTGGATCGTTTTACCGACCCCCCCCCCCCCTCCCCGACTCAGAAGATGTTTTTGCTGAACAGTTCAAAGAAAACTTGAGTCTCATATCAAATAGGTAGCCCACTGACACAGTTAGAGTCGGTGGTGACTTAAGTCTACACTCGATATGCTGGGAAAACTATACATTTAAAACAGGCGATAAGCATAAAACGTCATCCAAAATTGTACGGAATGCTTTTTCAAAAAAATATTTTGAACAATTAGTTCATTAGCCCTCTCTAAGTGTAAATGTTTGCGAAAGCATACTTGACCTCTTATCAACAAATAATCCTGGACAAATGGTGAGTATCGTGACGAATACATTGATTAGCGACCACGAGGCATTTGCTGCTAGGCTGAATGCCGTAACACCTACAACCATTTAAAAAATTGATAAAAATGCGCTTAACGCCGTTTTAAGAGACAGTCTTCACTTCTTCCGATCTGGTCATGTAAGCGTGCCGAAGCGTGTAAGAAGTTTGAAATATAGTGCGTACTTCAATGCGAGATGGTTAAAAGCATTTCCATAACGAAACTCTGTCTCGAAATCTGGCAGAAAACCCGAAGAAATTGTGGTCATACAAAAAGTACGCCAGTGGCAAGACGCAACCAATACCTTCTCTGCTCGCCAACAACAGTGAGCCGGCCGGGGTGGCCGAGCGGTTCTAGTAGGGCAGGCTGTTCCAACCGAGCTCCAGGGAGCTGGAGCGCTCCGGAGCGCTCACTACGGCAGCTCAGAGCCCGCGTGGAGGGGGAAAGAGAACTCACTGCCCCCTGGCCGCATGCAGCCGCAAGTGACGCAATAATCCTTGTTCAATGACAGCTATGACTAGCGGCGGGAGCCCTGTACCTCTGTTGGAGGATACCTTTCTATTCATTGAGAAGGATGGTCGTCCGCAATGTCTTGTATGTCATAAAGTATTCAATTCTGCGAAGAGGTACAATATACAACGACATTATACACGTCTTCACGCTGCGCACTACGATCAGGTAGAAGGCGTTGCACGCAGAGAACTGGTAGCCAGGCTTAAGAACGACATAGCAAGAGACGTGAGTTCAAAAACAGTTTCGTAATACGGAGGGTATCAAAACATGCAACATAGTTCGTGTTCTGTAATGCGTTTATAATTTTCAGGTGAATGAGAGCGGAGAAAACACTACTGAATCTGCACTTCGAGCAAGCTACAGGGTCGCTCACATCATTGCGGCAAGTGGCAAGCCATTTTCGGTGGGACCACTCGTAAAATCGTGCATGGTAGCTGCTGCAGAATGTTTGTTTCCAATGGAGGTGCAGGCAATTGAAGGGGTTTGCCTGTCGAAGCAAACAATGTCTCGTCGAATCCTGGACATGGCAGCGGATTTAGAGACACAGCTCAGGAGAAAGGCGGAGAGCTTTGTTGCATTTTCGCTAGCGCTTGACGAAAGCACCGACATATTGGACTGTGCTCAACTTGCAGTCTTTGTGCGTGGTGTCGACATGGAGCTGCAAGTAACTGAAGAACTCTTGTATGTGGTACCACTCGATTACACCACAACAGGACGTGACATTTTTGAAGCTGTTTGTGAATCAGTGGACAATATGAATTTGCTATGGGATAAGCTCCATTCTGTAGCGACAGACGGTGCACCACCAACGATCGGGCGTCACCAAGGTTTTGCTTCTCGTTTGAAAAATAAACTCAGGGACAAATTCGGGAAAGACATTTTGACTCTTCATTGTTTTATTCACCAAGAGGCACTGTGTGCTGAAACAGTAGAGCTAGGTGGCGTAATGAAAGATGTCGTGAAGTGTGTGAATTCTGTGCAGCGTCACGGTATGAACCATCGCCAATTCAAAGGATTCCTGAAAGATATCGGAGTATGGGGATATACCTTACCACAGTACAGTTCGTTGGCTGAGTCGGGGAAAAGTTCTTGATGTTTTCTTTGCCATTCGTGAGGAAATATCCCTTTTTCTCGAAATGAAAGGGGAAGAAATGCGTTGTCTGAAAGATGTAAAATGGATATCAGACCTGGCGTTTCTAGCTGATATAACTATGCACCTTAATATTTTAAATCTGTCACTGCAGGGCAAAGGGCAGCTAATCGTTGACATGCACGACCAGATCAAAGCGTTCATGGAAAAGTTACGTTTATTTGAGAGGCAGATGAGTAATGGACATTTAACGTTCTTCAGTTATCTTGCTTCTTTATAACTACCTGAAGGTACTACTTTCAGCGATTACCAAGCAAAGTTAAAGCAGCTCATCACGTCGTTTGAAACACGATTCCGAGGCCTCACTAGTTTGGAAATGGAACTTAAGCTGTTCAGCACTCCTTTTTCAGTTTCCCCCGATGACTTGTCACCGTCACTTCAATTGGAGATAATTGATTTGCAAAATTCAACTTTGTTGAAAGAGAGGTACTACAACACGTTGGATTTGTCACGATGGTATCGTTCATTACAGCAAAAAACATTTCCCAAGCTTTACAACAATGCCACTCAGATCATGTGCATGTTTGGATCTATGTATTGTTGTGAGCAGCTTTTCTCAGTAATGAAAAGAGTAATAAGTAAAAAGCAAGGAACGATCGTTTCTTCATGATGCAACAATGAAGGCCATCCTCCGCATTAACTCTGCAAACGCTTCGACGCCTGATATTTCCGATCTTGTAATGAAAAGAAAATGTCAAGCCACAGAGACCCAATAAAGTTAGCATGCAATTTCTTGTAAAACAGTTGTTTCTTATTTATTTCCTGAACATCGTATTTCCTGGAGTAGCATGTCACCACGTCTTAGCAGCTAAGAGTATGAGGTTGTCGATCTTGTAAGACGCAGCTGGCACATCAAAACGCTTGCCTTGCCGCCTGCCTCAGCTAGCCGTGCCGCGTGCCGGCGTGCCGGCCCACTTGACTGGTTACAGCGAGCGACAAGGCTCCCTGAAGCAGGGAGCGCTCAGCAGCTCACAACGGAGTCGACGAGCTGGAACAGCCTGTAAGTAGGGCCTACAGTCTGGAACCGCGCGATCGCTACGGTCGCAGGTTCGAATCCTGCCTCGGGCTTGGATGTGTGTGATGTCCTTAGGTTAGTTAGGTTTACGTAGTTCTAAGTTCTAGGGGACTAATGACCTGAGAAATTAAGTCCCATAGCGCTCAGAGCTATTTGAACCATTTGAACAAAGGTGAACTCACTGATGACAGTGCCACAACAGCAGAGTTATAAAACACGGTTTTCCGGATCTCCTTCACCAAAGAAGACGAAGTAAATATTCCTGAATCCCAATCAAGAAGAACTCCCAAGATGATAAACATAGAAGTACATATTCTCGGTGTAGCAAAGCAGGTTAAATCAATAAATCCAAGCCCTCCGATCCAGATCGTATACCGTCAGGCTGCTCTCAGAGTATGCTGACACAATAGCTCCATATTTAGCAAGTATATACAACTTCTCGCTTACAGAAAGATCAGTACCTAAAGACTGGAAAATAGCTCAAGTCACACCAATACCCAAAAAGGGAAGTAGGAGTAATCCGTTGAATTAGAGGGCCATAGCATTAACGTCGATTTGCAGTAGGGTTTTGGAACATTACTGTATTCGAACATTATGAATTACCTCAAAGAATACGGTTTATTGACACATAGTCAGCATGGATGCAGAAACTATCGTTCTTGCGAAACACAACTAGCTCTTTATACCCATGAAGTAATGAGTACTATCGACAGGGGATGTCAAACTGATTACATATTTTTAGATTTCCAGAAGGCTTTCGGCACCGTTCCTCACAAGCATCTTATAACCAAATTGCGTGCCTATGGAATATCGTCCCAGTTGTGCGACTGGATTCGTGATTTCCTGTCAGAAAGGTCACAGTCCGTAGTAATAGACGGAAAGTCATCGAGTGAAAGAGAAGTGTTATAGGCCCTCTGTTGTTCCTGATATATATTAACAACATAGAAGACAATCTGAGTAGCCATCTCAGATTGTTTACAGATGATGCTGTCATTTACCGTCTTCTAAAGTTTTCAGAGGGCCAAACGATTTGCAAATTATTTAGATAAGATATCTGTATTGTGCGAAAAGTGGCAGTTGACCCTGAATAAAGAAAAGTGTGAAGTTATTCTCATGAGTTCTGAAAGAAATCCACTAAATTTCGATTACGCGGTAAGTCACACAAATTTGAAGGCTGTAAATTCAGCTAAATACTTAGGGATTATAATTACAAATTACCTAAATTGGAATGATCACATGGATAATGTTGTGGGTAGAGCAAACCAAAGACTGCAATTCATTGGCAGAACACTTAGAAGGTGCAATAGGTCTTGGAAGTCTGCAGCCAATGGAGTAGTCAATCGGATTGACCATATTTTAGTGATTGCTTGCCACTCTACGTGAGTTACGGATGTACGGAGCTGCAGAGGACCAAACTGTGATTCAGACCACTTTGTGATAAAACCAGTCTTGAGAGAGAAACTGTCACTAACAAATGGCAACAGAATGGAAAATATGATGAAATGGAATACAGACAAACTGAACATCCCTGACGAAGTAAAAAAATACCAAGTAACAGTAAGCAGAAAGTTGAGCAATGAAGAGACCACAGTAGTAGTAGATGAAAGGTAGAACAGGTTTGAAAAAGCCATTAAGGATACTGCATAGGAAATAATAGGCATAAGAAGGAACAGAAGAACCCAGGAATGGTTTGATGAAGATTGCAGTTCAGTAATAGAGGAAAAGAACCGGGCAAGAACAAAAGTGCTACAGAGAGAAACCAGAAATAATGTGGAACAATATAGAGAATTAAGGAGAAGAGCTAACAGACGGTGCAAGAGAAAGAAAAGAGAGTTTAATAAGAAGAAATTTCAAGAACTAGAAGAACTAAAGGAACAGAGTGAAATAAGAAAGTTATATCATGTCATAGGCAAAATGAAGAATAGATACCAACCAAAAACAATGGCCTGGCTCCAGTAAAGATGGGAAAATGATAAGGGAGGAAGAACAGATAGTTGGAAGATGGGTAGAGTATTTCAAAGATACACTAAGCACCAGCCTAGAAGATGAAGGGACAGCCGCACAGGAGGGAAGAGTGGAGCTGGAAGTAGACAATGAAACCAATGAGGCAAGAAAGCCAACACTACAAGAGGTCTCCCACGCTGTGCACAAGTCAAAAAACAATCGAGCCCCTGGGGAAGACAGCAGAATTGCTAAATTAATAAAAACTGGTCGTGAGGCTGTAATAAAGGAACTGCACACATTAATATCAGATATATGGGAAACAGAAACTATGCCAGATAATTGGAAAATTGGAATAATAGTCCCCATTTATAAGAAAGGATACAGAACAGCAGGTGAAAACTACAGAGGTGTAACACTCCTAAGTAAAGCTTATAAGATCTTCACAATTATATTAAACGAAAGGATACAGAAGTGTGCAGAAGGCATACTAGGGGAATATCAGTGTGGCTTTAGACCAGGCAGAGGAACAACTGATCAAATATTTGTGATAAGACAAATGATGGAAAAGTTCTATGAATATGACATAGATCTGCATTTCCCATTCATCGATTTCAAACAAACCTTTGACAGCATAAATCGACAAGAACTATACAGAGTACTGAAAGAAGTTGGTATATGTGCTAAATTGATAAGACTAATCAGAATGACAATGACAGAGACAAGAGCAAAAGTAAAGGTCCTTAGCAGAACAAGTGAAAGCTTTGACTTTAATAAAGGTGTGAAGCAAGGGGATAGTCTCTCCACTGTCCTACTCAATATAGGCCTGCATAGTGTAGTAAGTAAAATCAACAAAAGAGGCACCATATTTATGAAAACTAGCCAGATATGTGCATACGCTGATGACATTGCTATAGTAGGAAGAAATACCAATACACTCCTAGAAAAATACCAGGCAATGGAAACAGAAGCCTTAAAAATTGGCCTCATAGTAAATGAAAACAAAACAAAATATATGGTAACGTCACAATCTGAGGCCAGAAGAACCCCTAAAATCCTAACCATCAATGGTAAATGCTTCAATGGAGTGTTCTCTTTTAACTACTTGGGAGCCCTAATTACAAATGATAACAGTATTGGAAAGGCTATAATGGAAATAATACAATCAGGAAACAGAGCTTACTTTGCAAATATGCAGCTTTTCAAAAATAGCCTTGTTACAAGAAAAGCTAAACTACTAATATATAATTCCCTAGTCCGCCCAGTTATCACATACGGCTCAGAGGTATGGGCGTTGACAGAACGTGATAAAAATGCACTAAGAAGCATTGAGTGGAAAATACTACGCAAAATCTATGGGCCAATAAGGGAGGAAGAAGGCTGGAGAATACGCTACAATGCCGAATTACAAGATTTATTACAAGGCTGGGACATAGTAGAATTTGTGAAATCACAGCGAATACGATGTCTAGGTCACTTGGAGAAAATGGCAGAGGATAGAATTCCAAAGAAAATGATGAAAGCTAAGATCCATTCAGTTAGGCGAAAAGGGAGACCTAAAAGAAGATGGATCGACGAGGTAATAATGGATATCACCAATATGGGAGTCGGGAGGTGGAAAAGAGCAGCAAATAACCGAGAAGTGTGGAGGAAGACTGCTGAAGAAGCCAAGGCTCACCAAGGGCTGTAGCGCTACTGAAGAAGAACAGGTCTACTAAAGAGACTGCTTACACTACGCTTGTCCGCCCTATTCTGGAGTAATGCTGTGCGGTGTGGGATCCGCATCAGGTAAGACTGACGGATGACATCGAAAAAGTACAAAGAACGGCGACAAGTTTTGTATTATCATGAAATAGGGGAGATAGTCCCACAGACATGATACGTGAGTTGGAGTGGCAGTCATTACGACGTTTTTCGTTACGAAGGGATCTTCTCATGAAATTTCAATCACCATTTTTCTCCTCTAATTGCGGAAACATTCTGTCGGCGCCCACCTACATAGGGAGGAATGGTCATCACGATAAAACAAGAGAAATCAGGGCTCGCACAGAAAAAACTTAAGTGCTCGTTTTGCTCGTTTTTCCCTCGCGCCTTTCGAGAGTGGAACGGTAGAGAGACAGCTTGAAGGTGGTTCACAAAAATTGGATTCCTACGTAGGCATATGTTTTCTTCGGGTGACTCATTGGATGTAAAAGTAGTAGGATGAATCTAGAATGCACTGGGTCATTGGACTGTCCTTCGATCCATCCGTGAAAAGGCCTTTAAAGGGTAGCTTTGTGGTATCCAAGACTCCAACGGTACCCGATGCTTTTCAGGAATGTCCACCTAATGATACTTCACGGCCGACCGGAGTGGCCGTGCGGTTCTAGGCACTGCAGTCTGGAGCCGAGCGACCGCTCCGGTCGCAGGTTCGAATCCTGCCTCGGGCATGGATGTGTGTGATGTCCTTAGGTTAGTTAGGTTTAATTAGTTCTAAGTTCTAGGCGACTGATGACCTCAGAAGTTAAGTCGCATAGTGCTCAGAGCCATTTGAACCATTTGATACTTCACGTGAAATAAACATAAAAGAAAATAGATGACATCCTATACTACATTCATAGGTACATATACATAAAAATATAACGTTCTCCTTTATTATATCATCATTTCACGCTCGGTAATCTTAGGACTGGGGTGTCTCGAGATTTCTGATTGTATGTTAACTCTTGAGCTTTTAATGAGGATACATTTATTCCTTTCTTTGGAAACTTCCTCAATATGCACTTGCGTAAGTGTCTTTGTCAAGTTCGCTTCCTATTTTTAAATTCCTATTGTCCCTAAGTCCACTGAGTGGCAACAACGCTAGCGTGTACATATATGCATATGCACCGGTCAGTACGGTACCACAGAGCGGCAACTGGTCTACTTATCCACCACAGTTGAGCTGTGCGGCATACATAATAGCTATACGTGTGTTAAGAGCGCGAGTTGCCAATTGCTTTCTTTCATCGTGCTTTTACGTGCACCGGGCTCCACCGCACCAGAGAACAATAGCAAGGTTCTTCAAGAAGTCGGGAGTCCATTCCTTACTACTAGATCCTGGTAAGTAACACGGCTTAATTTTTATTTGCATGCGCAAGCTGCTTTCAGTTAATTTTACTGTCCACCGTTGCAAGTCCGGAACAACTTTTCCTACACAACGGGAACGAAACTTCACTATATTTGCACTATTCGAATGAAGTCACTCAGTTTATAGCATTTCATTTTTAATTTAACTTCATAACGATCTTCCTTCACACCACCCTCGCTGATGAACACAGTCCTTACTTGTTTGAGGACATCATCAGCCGCAGAGGAATTTATTTTCAATTTATTATTTACAAAATAATCTGAGGTATTACCCCCTCACTGTTCTTAAGTAAAAAGGATTACGTGAGACTGCCATGTGCTTGCAGCACACCGAAACGCGAATCGTGCGTATACCCGGGTCGTATGGAAGGGACTCCTTGTTAAGTTACAGTACTCATTTTTTCATCGTAAATTCTCTTTGCTTAATGGTTTGCTCAAATTCGCATCAAAATTTTGGAGCCCCCGAAGCGCTCAAACCATTTCAGGTTTGAGCTGTGAGTTACTGTTTTCACTACAAATTTGCTATGTGTGTCTGGGTTGGGAGGGTAGGTGGTGGTGGTGGGGGGTGAGAGGGGTGGGGGGGGGGGGAGGAGCAACAGTTACTATCTGAGTTCTCAGTCTGTTAGAAATGAACAAGCTCTGTACAGGTTACCTCTGGTAGCAGCAATGAGTAGTAGCTGATATGTTTATCAAATTACACAGGAAAGAAAAAGTGTATCTCACTTGTATGCGATTATGAATAGTCACAATGAGTAACATTCGACATTTTCTGTACAGAAGAATTACGTGCTGCCTCGCACTTGTCTGCCTCTGCGATTCATTTACGTGGTTGTGTAGTGTTGGAACGAATTGCAAGTGAACCATCATTTTTGATATTTAAAGGTGGAACTCAGAAACTGGATAGGAAAAACATACAGAGTGTTATGGTATGTCCATTGACTTGCAAAGATACACACCAACGCAAAAAAAAAAATGAAAAAAAATTAACAACGCAGCACGAAGGAATTACCCGAATGTGACGAATATGGGAAGATGTGATGTTCACGTACAGGCAAATATTGGATTACAGTTGAGAAAAAATGGATTATTCATTCAAGAGAAAGAGATTCACAAATTGAGCAAGTTAATAATACGATGGTCCGTCTCTGACCCTTATGTAAGCGATTATTCGGCATGGCATTGACTGGCAGAGTTGTTAGATACTCTCCTGAGTGCCAAATTACGCCCAACGGGCGCGTTAGATCTCGAAATCCTAAGCTGGTTGGAGGCCCTGCCTGTAAGGCTCCAAACGTTCTCAATTGGGAGACGTCCGGTGACCTTGCTGGCCATGGTATGGTTTGGCAAGAATTTCTCGTCGTGTGTCCGCGGGCATTATCTTTCTGAAATAAGCCCAGGATGGCTTGCCATGAAGCACAACAAAACGGGGAGCAGAATATCGTCGACTTACCGCTGTGCTGTAAGGATATCGCAGAGACAAAGAAAGAGGCCCTGCTATTGAAAGAAATGGCACCCAAGACCTTCACTCCCTGTCGTTGGGTAGTATGGCGGACTTCAAAAAAATGGTTCAAATGGCTCTGAGCACTATGGGACTTAACATCTGATGTCATCAGTCCCTTAGAACTTAGAACTATTTAAACCTAACTAACCTAAGGATATCACACACATCCATGCCCGCTGCAGGATTCGAACCTGCGACCGTAGAGGTCGCGCGTTCCAGACTGAAGCGCCTAGAACCGCTCGGCCACACTGGCCGGCTTTATGGCGGACTTCGGTATCCCACCACCTTCCGTGTCATCTCCAGACTGGAATCTCATTGAGTGGAGAAAATTGTCTTCAGTTAGTAGCCACACTTCGGATTGAGTCTGTAGTCCCATTCGGACAATTACTGCGTGGTGTGTCTTTTTTTAATTTTTTTTAGAGTTTATAAATCACTGTAATACACTTCTCCCAATAAAACTGAATTATTTTAAAATAGATATTTCTTACATTGAATCCTTAAGTGCTGGCAACCTTATTCACTTCCTGCAAAGCCAACAAATTCTCCTCTCCTTCCACAATCATCTGTGCTATGCATTCTAGGTGACTCTGATTCATCTCGTTAAAGATACGTTCGCATACCTCAGCGCTCACTCTCGTCAACGTCCTTATTGCGACACACAGGCCACACCTTCGTAAAAAACTGGTGATAAGACCTGTGTCAATATGCGACGAGCACCCGATAATTTTAAACCCATCCATCAACCCATGATTAGCGAATAAAGCACCTCGATTTATTTATTCATTCTGGCTGTATTTGGATAGCCTGCCTTACCTTGTGTGCTGCAACATAATACGTATCAACTCAGCTTCATCATAGTAACGTTTGATGTTAAACGTTGACATCGGCTGGCGCACTTGTCCCGGCTGAAGCACGGTGACTCGACATGCCATTGAAAAGAGCGATTTACAGTATGTAAGTATATTTACTTCTAAGCCGTCGCCACCGACCGCGGCCCGCTGCCAATCCACGGCGAGCGATTACGAGCCCCCCTCTGAGATGTGACGGGCAGTTCGCTGTGTGGGGCGGGAAGTGCCGACCGGCTCTGCGTGGCGGGCCAATTTCCGGGGGTCCAGAAAGCAGGCGGAGCGACCGACCGGCGTGGCGCTGGCCGTATTGACAGGGCCAACAGAGCCACAGCGTCATATGCAGAGCGCAAGCAAACAGGTAATTCGCATTTCAATTAGCCGCGGTCATTCAACAGGTTACCAGCCCAATGAACTCGGGCGGAAACGAGTTGCAGAAAGGGATTAGCTGTATTCTAAAATTAATTAGTTGGTATGGAGTGCCTTTGGCATAGCGCTAGTGCACTTATATACCTGTTTTAGTTCAGGAAAACAGTATTATACTGATTTTAAGGATTTCTGAAGATAGATTTCCTTTTAAGTTAGGACTACAGATGCTTTATAAAGTGTAAATTGTATTTATTTGCCAAAGCAAATTGTTGTCCTGCTCCAATTCACTGTACAGATCGTGATCAGCCGTCCGCTGTGGCCGAGCGGTTCTAGGCGCTTCAGTCCGGAACCGCACTTCTGCTACGGTCTCAGGTTCGAATCCTGCTTCGGGCATGGATGTGTGTGATGTCCTTGGGTTAGTTAGGTTTAAGTAGTTCTAAGTCTAGGGGACTGATGATCTCAGATATTATGCCCCATAGTGCTTAGAGCCATTTTAACCACCGTGATTATCCCTATGTATGAAGGTTGTCTTCTTCATTTTAGTAAACAGTGAAAGTCGTTCTGTAGTTTCGAAAATTTTTACCTTTAAAATTACACACTTTTGCTTGTTTCTACCCATTTTTCGGAAACATTTTTTACACTCTTATGCTGGCGCCTTAAATCTGTGGCTTCAGCAAGATACAGATGTTTCCTGACGTGGTAAAAACTGCTGGAGATGCATTTTTATTTGACGCAAGGAAGTAAATTAGAAGACTTCAGGGGAATATGGGAAGTGAGACATAAATATATCATCATTCGACAAATAATCATTGGCCTGAAGTTCTGTCCTACACCTAGCATGGCCATGCTGCTGGGTAATTTGAGGCTTTCCGCTTGTTTGTGATTCCCTTAGTGACTTCAAGTAAATAAGGAATCATGCGCTACTCAGCTCTCTGAATCGTGGTCAAAACGTTCTCAATCTATTCGACTAAAGGCACTTTGGGTTATTCCCTTGGATATACTTCACAACCGTACCATTTTTCATGATTTCCGATAATTTTGGTACACTTAAACAGTAGTTCGACGCTTACTTTCGAGATGGACGACTATATCGCAGTCTTATAACACGATAATCCCCAGAGCTTTTCTCGTATGTGCGGGTGGGACATAGAAATTGGGGTAGGGAGTCGTGTCACATTTGCGACACTTTCACAAACAATAACGTAGAGGAACGAGGAGGTTTCCGAGAAAGAGACTCCATACGACAGGTAGCGTGGTCGCATGTGTGTTCAGAGTACCTGAACAGATGGAGGGCGACCCTAGCAGAAGGACAGGAAGTGGTCAACAGCAACCGCAAATAACCGACGTTTCCGTTGTCTGTGCTACGAACGCGTGGCTGGGCCTGGCAAGCGGGAACGAAGAAAACGCCACTCAGAAGGGAGTGGTCCAATCCGACATGTAGAAACCCAGAATCAAACTGTTTATGCAGGAAGAATATAACGAAAGAAATACATTGCCAAAATTTTAGAAGCACTGCAAATATTTTTTTAAAAAATTGTTAACATTACTTGTTTTTGTCATACGAATAACAGCTTGTGACAGAGGTTTGTACAGCCCTTTCTGCCTAGTGTGCGATCGCCGCGTAGTGCTAATACCCTGAGTGAGACAAGCGAATTTGAAGCACTTAAACCATAAAAATTTTCATGTGCCCTTAATGGTTCAAATGGCTCTGAGCGCTATGGGACTTAACATCTATGGGCATCAGTCCCCTAGAACTTAGAACTACTTAATTCTAACTAACCTAAGGACATCACACAACACCCAGCCATCACGAGGCAGAGAAAATCCCTGACCCCGCCGGGAATCGAACCCGGGAACCCGGGTGTGGATGTCCTTAATGTTTTGAACAAGACGCAGTTCGCAACGACAGCTAAATGTACATATGAAATTCTTACAAATGGCGACTAACAGAGAAAAATAGAGCAAAGGGGTGTTTGATGTTACAAAACAGTCGACTTCCATTAACTGTAACTTTTATGTACTGAAATGAAATATTTCTTACTCACTCATCAGAAGAACAGGTCTTACGATAATTTTTGAGTAATGTATATTTTAGTCATGGAGAACAGATCCCTGTTTATTCCTCATAGTCGTCACAATACAGCGAAGTGTCATTTGAATTACGAAAAATTTTCCTTACACGCCCGCATACCTGACATAAGCAAAATCAATGCTTTCACGCACGTCAGAGTAATTACTAGTTTTATTTAGACAGAGATGCGGTGGACTAAAGAATGATCCCGGCCGTTGCTCTACTTTTTGTGCTGTAAACCGAGCATACTTCAATCAGTTTGTAAAATGGGCTGATGGAAACAGATATTTCACAAATCACTGAAATTTAAGAATACTGTTCTCCTGATAAAACGTTGAGATTCGCCGATGACATTGCAATTTTGCCATAAACAGCATAGGACTGGAAGCAGTATATCACATGAACGTCAACAAAAACGTAACAAGAGTGATCGAGTGTAGGCGAATTAAATCAGGCGATGCTGAAAAATTAGATTAGGAAATGAGACATTAAAAGCAGTAGATTAGTTTGCCTATTTGGGCAGTAAAGGAATTGATGATGGCTAAAGTAGAGAGAATATGTACTGTAGACTGACATTGGTAAGAAAAGCTTTTCTGAATACGATAAATTTATTAACATCGAATACTAACTTTACTGTTAAGAAGACGTTCCCGAACGGGGCGTAGCCCGAAAACCTCAACCCCACACACACACACACACACACACACACACACACACACACACACACACACACACACACACCTACTACAGAAAATAAAGAAAGTACTACTACAATAAGGTTTCCAGGCAAGAAGAGAATGCAAGCTTAGGAAATGCAATTGTACAGATGAATGTTGCAAATTTGATGAGCACATTACGTAACTAATGAAGAATTACTGGACAGCGAGAGAAAAAGATTTTTTTCTATGTCCGTTTAAGCGATTGATGGTCTGCGGTATTTACTTACGTAATAAAATTAAACAGCAGTAGCCGTCGTTTTTATGTTAATTTGTTATACTGCAAGCTGTTTCGCCACCGAATACACCACCTTCAGGCTTTAACTAACGCTGAGGGACTGCGCCCCAATGGTATACATGATCCCATTAGTGACCAACACCTATAAACTGGGTTTGCAGACAATGCATCGCTTTTACAGTATTCTTCAGAAGCCAATTCATGGATGTTGGCCACTGATGCAATCGTGTTTACGATTGGAGTGCACTCCGTCAGCGTCAGTTAAGGCATGAAGATTGTGTACTGAGTCACCGAAATTGGTTGCAATACAATAAAATAAAATGAAAACGATGGCTGCTGGTGTTTCGTTTTATTACAGTAAATAAGGAATTACTCGCGTAACTCGACTGCATGAAGGAATTGGTTGGTAAGACACATACTGAGTAATCAATAAATTTAGTGTTGGAGGAACCTTAGAGAGTTGCAATAGTTATACGAAGATGAAGAGGATTGCACGGGATAGAGTAGCACGAAGAGCTGAATCAAACCAGTCTTCAGACCGAAGACCAAAATGACATCACGCATGTTTCTACTATGTGTATTAACAAACTTACGAATTTTTAAGTTTTGTTGAAAGTAGCCTGTCGCAGAAGATCTGTAACTCTTGAATCAATAAAGTTTCCACTTGCTCCCTAGTCTTACTTTTTATCTCCGATACCTTTTCATTGGAATGTCACACTGTTGTGTAGTTCTACTGGTTCGAACACTTTCCTTGTTTGACTAAGGACTGATCCAATCCAAACACGCAGGTTGCCAGGATGCTGCAGAATTGTACATCCGTACTGGAGCTGCAGTATTCTGCATATGCGCAGAATGGTTGACGGCACATCAGTACACAGATAATAAGGCTTGTCGTGATGGTAATCCGTAAAACGAATTTCGGTTTCCGTTGATAGTTTCTCACACAACTGTCTGCAGTTATTGTTCACTCAAATTGGCATCTCGTGTAATATTCATAGTAATTACCAGTTATTTTTGCGGTAGTGTGAGTGTTAACATTGGAGAAAAACTTAATCAATATTCACTGTGTTTAACGTTTAGTATTCATCAAAGTGCAAACTAGCTTTTGCTTCGTAAAATCTAAGCATGAACTGTGTAAGTGGAAGAAAGGCTTACACGAAATTAATATGCGCCAAAATAAAGCTCGTAAAACTGTGAAAGAAAATTTATCCGAA
The DNA here is from genome assembly GCF_021461395.2 of Schistocerca americana. NCBI lineage: Eukaryota > Metazoa > Arthropoda > Insecta > Orthoptera > Acrididae > Schistocerca > Schistocerca americana. Next base: position 675,767,045 of record NC_060122.1, read on the forward strand.
AGTTTACTGTGTAAGGTGGGTATAAAGTCCCCACATTACCCCCTTAACCAACATCATTCCCTAAACCTGAATAAATAACGTGAACAGTAGTTCTTCAGAGGTGGTTTCATGAGGTATGAACCATGAAGAGCTGAGAGCAATGCTCCGTTACCGATAGAGATCTAGAGACTGAGCCCTTCGAATCGCAACTGAGATTAACATTGCTGATTTCGCGTCTTCTTCGACATCGTTAAGCAGATTCAAGAAATCATAGAGTAAGTCGCGAAACTGTGAAGCTCACTTTAAGTAGAAGCGTAGAGGAGATGCCCTTAATTCGTAGCTGACGTGAAGACTAAGCTTGCCGTTATCCCCACATCTGCCGTGTCTAACACCGATCAGTCGGGTTTTGAGAAAGAACTGTGAACAAACTGCACTTTATCATTCTGAGGAGGAAAAGTGCTATGGCACTTTCATATTCAACAATGACAAGGATTAGTATGAGTGGCTTGCTATTCCCGCAGTTTTGTTTTTGCAATCGGGAATCTCAAGGCATATTAGGACCTAACTAAAAACAAGGACTGTTTAGTGGCAAAAATCTTACGTTCTACTTTTCAAAACCTGGAAAAAACGAAAAGAATAATTTGTAACATTTCATTCGAAACGATTTCGTGCCATTTGCAGAAGTTAATTCATTGCTTTTGTTGGACCTTTGGTGAGAACATAATGATAAGAGACTATTGACATTATTTAGATTCCACCCAGAACAATCAATGTGACTCTCCACACACAAAATTTCGACTCTGAAACATATTTTTAAGGATATTGTCGGGCAGTACAAGTGCTGTACCCGAATGAACACAGTATAAAGATTTCTCTAATTGTACAAATTCTATAAACGTAGGTTAATCTGTGTTCTAGGATCAGTTGTAAAGTTGGTATTGCCTCGCGTGTTACTTCGTTTCTCAAGAGCCCGAGCTGATCTCCGTCAAGGTCGGCTTCTACCTGTTTTCCCATTATTTTGTAAATAATTCACGTCAGCATTTTGCAACCATGACTTTTTAAATAGTACGGTTGTATTCACACCTGTCAGCATCTCCTTTGTTCGGAAATGAAATTATTACATTCATGTTACTGTCATGGTACTTATCCTGTCTGATACATCTTGCACACAAGGTGGTACAGCTTCATTATGGCGGTCTCCCTCAAGGATATTAGTAGTTCTGAGGGAATGTCGTCTGCTCCACGGGCCTTGTTTCGACTTATTTCCTTAAGTGCTATGCCAAATTATTTTCACAGTATCGTATTTCCTATCTAATGTTCATCAAGTTCCAGGACCCTTTCTATAATATTGCATTCAAAATCAGTTTCCTCAGACAGCACCCCTATACGCTCTATCTTTTAGCCTGCTCTTCTTTGCTCAGTATTTCTTCACCATTTGCGCTCCTGAGATTCATACAGCTGCTTCTCTTTTCTCCAAAACTCCCTTCATTTTCATGCAAGCAGTATCTCTCTGTTTACCACAGTATTCAAGCTGCTATAGATTTGTATTTGTCATCTAACCATTCCTCTTTCGCCAGTTTGCACATTCTGCTAATCTCACATCTCGACATCTGTATTGCATCTTTCGCCTTCTGAATTTGCTGTATTTGTATATTGTCCCCTGTTATTAATTAAATTCAATATTTCCGGTGCTATCCAAAGATTTCTACTAGGCTTTGTCTTTCTGCGTATTTGACCATATGCTGCCTTCACTATTTGATCTCTCAAAGCTATCCATTCACGCTTATTTTATTTCTTTCTCCTGCTGTATAACGGCTTTAATTTCCCCTAGCTTTCAGCCGTTAGGAATGCCAACACCGCATAGCGATGTTGGCTGCTGTTATAAGGCCAGGACAGACAGCTATCCAATTTCAGATGCAACTCCAAAAAGGGTGTTGCCCCTGTCCAGGAACCACACGTTTGTATGGCCTCTCAACAGATACCCTTCGGCTGTCGCTGATTCCACGGCACGGCAACCTGTATCCCTGAGGCATACAAGTCGCCCCACATCGGCAACGTCCATGATTCCTGTGGGTACATAAGCGATAGGTTAGATTTAAAAAATGAAGTAAAATACGAATCTAATGCCTGAGGTACTGATTATTAACTATTTCTAAGAGAAAGTACTGAATTTGTTATTTTTAACATAATTTTTGTATTTATTTATGGAAAGATAGCGTAAATAAAATTAAGACAGACGATCCCCAAGCAGGCTATGAATCCACCATGAAAGATAATGTGACTGATGTACCTCAACATATTTTGATCGTAAATCATATTCTACTAGTCGGCATTTTGCTGTGAAGGAAAACTGTGATTTTACTTCGTTCTTCAAAAATACACCCTAGGAATGGACTCCAGTCACAGTAACACACACCACACATAAGTTAGTGATCTGTTATTTATCATGGTAACAGAAAATCACAATGTTAAACAGCAAATAATGATGTTTGTTGTCCTTTTTTAAGTATGCCAAGAAATGAATTCAGTCCTGTTAAAATAAGTCTGAATACCGTGAGTGATACGTAAATCCTGATTACGCTGCAAGAAGCGCGACAAAAAGATATACCAATGTGTAAAACATGTACCCATATCTTATACCGAATGTGTTAGTCATAGACCCACACCAAACACTATAAATTCAAATGACAGAGCAAATGTTATATGCGAGTGCAGGCTTTCTGGGCGAATTTCATATATGAAGTCTTCACGGGTTGTCAGCCGAGTAGCGTCGTCGTCTCGTAGCAACGTTTCGATGGAATGAGTATCCATCATCTTCAGGCGAAGATGATGGAGACGCATTCCATCGAAACGTTGCTACGAGACGACGACGCTACTCGGCTGACAACCCGTGAAGACTTCATATAAGAGCAAATGTTATTTTGATGTCCGTAAAGACAAATACTCGCTCGAGACTCGGCTGTAAGAGACTGTTTGGACACGGGCACAGACGGCAAATTAGAAACACAGTATGGACGCTGAACAGTCGCCTGTGGTTGTGGACCAGTTATTTCAAGGAGCCTTTGGAATTCGAAAAATTCGTACTAGCTTTGAGGTCAGTTTTCGTGGTGCACTTTTCAGGACTTAAATAATTTGTGGGGATTAGCAATACTTCGATAATTCTGTGGTGAGTCTCGGCCTCTGCCACACATTCATAACCCGTATATTGCTGCAAGCTGTGCTTCACGTAGTATGCCGTAGCGGTTACCGTCGCTGGCTAGCGTGCCGCGAGTCACTTGTTCGTACCCGACATCAGTTATTACTTGTGACTTAGTAATTATTAGTTCTGGAAAGTTTCCGAATTGTCTAATGTTTTAATGTTAGTATATTCTGCAATATTCGATGTTTGCAGAAAGAGCAGCCCATTCGAGAGGTCAGCGCTGTTCGTGGTGTTCGCGTTTTCGGTATTTCGTGTTGTACTTCCTTCGTAACCCAGCTTTCGGATTTCGACGTAGGTGTGGATACGATGTGTCACTGTTTGGTGAAGACACCGGGTACTTGAAAACGTCTACATTACATCACCTGTGGTCCAATTAGTCAATATAACACGGACATGAACTAGAATGCAAGCTGAACATCGTGCCCAAGATCATCGTTTTGTCGTGAGAAATAACGAGACGAGCGAGTGTGCCGGGATTTACCCATTTCAATATTTTTAGCTACAAGTCATCGTAACGCGCTTGCGCGTAGCGTACAAAATATTGCCCCATAATCCAACAGTGAAATTAAAAACTAAAATAGCTTTTTCAAACTTTGTCAGTGTATGCTTCAGTATATTAATGTTAACATTGTGAAGTGTCAGGTTGATCAGACGAATAACTTTAGCTAAATATGTTATTTCAAGAAAAAAAGGTAAGTGGTGCTAAATAACGAAGCCAGAAAGCCAAAAGTTGTTCAGAACGTGCATATGGATGTCACAATCAAAAGTCAGAACTCTCAACTTTACCTGTGCAATATTTTGGTCAAAATCGGCGTTTTTACGAAAAATTTGCGGGCGCAAAATATTAGGTTCAGAAAGATGAAAATTCGTATGTATCCATAGCTTTATACAAAAACATTATGTATGTGACTCCATTAAGCTGTCTCTAAAAGTCCTCAATTTATTTACTAAAAACTAAATTTGAAACAGAAACTTCCTTATTCGTAACAGATTAAGGATCAGATGTAATTGTTATAGAAAGTTCTAATTACAGCACTTGATTGAATTCATTAAATAATATAGCTGTACCAAGTTTCAAGACTTTAGTGTAAATAACAATCAATGCAAGGACTCTTAAAGTTGTAGTTGAGAGGTTATGTTCTACTGTGGGTTATGCTCTAAAAATTCTAGCCGTCAAAGTTTAAATGCAGTCGAGGTAAAACATTTTCAGTAACTAAAGCCAACGTAACTATATAAATATTATGAAGATTGTAAACTATCACAAAACAGAGACTTTAATTAATACGTGTCCAAGATAGGGGTCTTTTAGCTGTTGCTACCTGTGACTAGGGCTGTTGATAGCAAATGTTCCAGTCGGCGGTCCGCTGCGCCCATACATAAATACTGTCAGAGAGGCAGCAAGAGGGACACTTTGCACCGAGCTGTCAATGTGTTCATGCTCTGCCTCGAGTGACGTCGCAGCCAGACACCTACCAAACTTATGTTTTAGGGAAAAGTAGGAAGTGAACTCGTGAGGACTTTACACCGTCTTGGATCACTTATATTTCACAGAAGTAGCTGTATGTGCCGCCTGCAACGTTGACAAAACCGCGTAGCAAGTGGTGAGGTTACTTTCCACTTTTGTGGCGCACCACTAACTTTGAAGATTAGAAATCAGGGTGATAGACCATCATACTTGGAAATTGCCGTAGAGGTGGCCTCTGAACTGCAGTTTGTGAGTGTGAACTTTTACTGAATATATTAATCAATTAAAACTCAAAAATTTTTATTTATGGTCGTAGTTCCTGATCCCAGTGAGTAGCTGGCAAGTATGAATATGTTCTTTCAGTGAGCACGAGATTAATGTGGACTTGCCGACTGAAAATTATGGTCCATCGCTTTCTGACTGATTGCAAGAATAGTTTTCAGCCTCTCGTAAACGGCGACGATAAATCCGCCAGCCACCCCACACGTTCACGATACCAAGGGATTCCAAAAGGCATACATTAGTATTTGCCGGAAACGCTGGTCAGGAACCAACTAAATGACTGAAGGATTCGACCAGGCCGCCAATAAAATAGATGACATGACGTGTTTAGCAAACACGTCATTTTACTTGGACAGCAGAGCCCGGTAGTGGTTCGAGAACAACGGGGAGAAGCTCGACTGCGGTGACATATTCCGGGCCGAAGTTAAGAAATCATTTGGCGGCAGTCACCAGCAAGTCTGCTGAGCGGAAGGATAATTGAATAAAAGGCTCCATAATCCTGTGGAAACGACACAGTCTTACATAAGGCGTGTTTTGGTCCCATACCACATTTTTGAATACGCCTATGACAGAAGCAGCGGAAAACTCACACTTCATATAAGGGGTCGCCGAAGACATGTGCCACGATCTTCTGGTAAAGGAAGTCATATCAACCGAAGAATTTATCAGATGCTAAATGAAGCGACATTGCAGTTATGTATAGTACGTAACTGTAGTATTAAGCCTAAACATTATACTGCCATTCGTACGAAAGATTTTTCAGTAGAGGAGAGAGTTGTACCTTGAATGTAGTGTACTTAGGAACACTTGATAATATTTGGTCGTTCTTCAAACTAGTGACATACCTTAGAATCCCATGAAGGAATCTCCACTAGAGCCTGCCATAACCAGTTTCAAGAGGATCTACTCTATAACAGTCTCTTTTCACAGTATTTAGGTGCACAAGTCGTATACCACGTTCCCTCCAGAAATGAATTCGTCGAGAATCACCCTCCAGACGAAATCGGGACTCATCTGTGAAAAGAACATTGGCCCACTGTTCGACCGTCGAGGTGGCCTGTTCACGACTTCACTCTAAAAGTTCCCTTCTGTGAAGACGCGTCAGAGGTACACATACAGGAGGTCTGAGAAAATAAAGCCACACTGACGAGGCGTTCTCTACAACGTTTGCCTCGATACAACACGTCCAGTAGATTATGCAAGGTCAGATACCACTTCCCGTTCTATATTAAGGCGACACTTTCGTGCCCTTAAAGACAAACACCGGTTCTCTCTCTCTGTTGTCTTCGGAATACACTTCTGTCTCACTAAGATGTCGCCATATCCGAGAAACAACAGAACGATACATATTAAGCCATCACAACACATTTTTCCATTCATCCTATGGCCCTCCAACGCAGAGAGTCAGGTTTCTTCTCTGTGCCATACTGCACCGTCTGTAACTCTCTACACAGTGATTGTGGATGTGAGACCACCCGGTAAACACTAGCTACCTTGTTTGATACGTGCCCTGACGTCATCAGTGGCGTGGTTATCCGTTGACTTGAATGCCATCTTCCATGCGAAACACAATCGTAATGACATCTGTTGACAGTTTATAAAATTGTATCGTGAATTAGACATAGGACGAGGAAGTAGCAGTTTGTTTCTTTAATTTTGGACACCAGTGCATTTTTAAATCTGGAAGCATCTTCATCAGCAAATAAATACTGCAACCTACAACCTTCTGAAACTGCTTACTGTGCCTCTTGGTCTTCCTCTACGCCTTTTACCCTCCACACTTCTCTTCAGTTCGAAATTCGTGATCCATTATGTCTCAGAATGTGTCCTATCAATCGATCTCTTCCTTTGCTCAAGTTGCGCCACAAATTTCTTGCATCTCCAGTTCCTCATTAGTTACGTGATCTACCCATCTCATCTTCAGCATTCTTCTGTAGAACCTACTTTGAAAGTTTCAATTCTTTTTTTGTCTAAAATGTTTATCGTCCATGTTTCACTTTCATACATTATGCACTCCTGACAAATACTTTCTGACGACACTTCCTAACTTTTAAACCGATATTCGATGTTAACAAAATTCTCTTCTTGAAAAATGTTTTTCTTGCCATTGCCAGTATACGTTTTATATCCACTCACCGCGGCTATTATCAACTATTTTGCTGCCAAAATATCAAAACACATCTACTACTTTTAGTGACTCGTTTACTAATCTAATTCCCTCAATTTCACCTGATTAGATTCGACCACATTCCATAATCCTCGTTTTGCTTTTGGTGATGTTCACCTTAATCCTCCTTCCAAGAGAAAGTAATGTATTCAAGAGTAGCTTCACATATCTGTAAAAATGAAGTACTAACAAAATGTCAGTTTGGTTTCCAGAAAGGTTTTTCAACAGAAAATGCTCTATATGCTTTCACCAGTCAAATTTTGAATGATCTGAATAACCGAACACCACCCATTGGGATTTTTTGTGATCTCTCAAAGGCTTTTAATTGTGTAAATCATGAAATTCTGCTAGACAAGCTCAAGTATTGTCGCATGAGTGGAACAGTGCACAAATGGTTTAATTCGTACCTAACTGGAAGAGTGCAGAAAGTTGAAATAAGTAGTTCTCGTAACATGCAAAAATCAGCACATTCCTGGAACTGGGGAACTATCAAGAATGGGGTTCCACAAGGGTCAGTCTTGGGTCCTTTGTTGTTCTTATTATATATTAATGACTTGCCATTCTATATTCATGAAGAGGCAAAGTTAGTTCTCTTTGCTGATGATACAAGTATAGTAATCACACCTGAGAAACAAGAATTAACTGATGAAATTGTCAATACTGTCTTTCAGAAAATTACTAAGTGGTTCCTTGTAAACGGACTCTCACTGAATTTTGATAAGACACAGTACATACAGTTCCGTACAGTGAATGGTATGACGCCATTAATAAATATAGACCTTAATCAGAAGCATATAGCTAAGGTAGAATATTCCAAATTTTTAGGTATGTCCATTGATGAGAGATTAAACTGGAAGAAACACATTGATGATCTGCTGAAACGTTTGAGTTCAGCTACTTATGCAATAAGGGTCATTGCAAATTTTGGAGATAAACATCTTAGTAAATTAGCTTACTACGCCTATTTTCACTCATTGCTTTCATATGGCATCATATTTTGGGGTAATTCATCACTGAGGAATAAAGTATTTATTGCACAAATGCGTGTAGTCAGAATAATAGCTGGAGTCCACCCAAGATCATCCTGCAGACATTTATTTAAGGATCTGGGGATATTCACAGTAGCTTCTCAGTATATATACTCTCTTATGAAATTTGTTATTAACAACCTAACCCAATTCAAAAGTAATAGCAGTGTGCATAACTACAATACTAGGAGAAAGGACGATCTTCACTATTCAAGATTAAATCTAACTTTGGCACAGAAAGGGGTGAATTATACTGGCACTAAAGTCTTTGGTCACTTACCAAATAGTTTCAAAAGTCTGACAGATAACCAACAAGTACTTAAGAAGAAATTAAAAGAATTTCTGAATGACAACTCCTTCTACTCCATAGAGGAATTTTTAGATATAAATTAAGAAAAAAAAGAAAAAAAACAAAAGTATAAAAAAAAATAAAAAAAAAATAAAAAATAAAGAAAAACAAAAAACACAAAAAAACACAAAAAAATAAAGTTGTTATATTAACTTAAGTATGTTGTTAAATTAACCTAATTATGTCATGTATTGGAAAATTCGACTCGTTCCACATCATTACGAAATATCGTATTCATGATCCATGGAACTAGTATTAATCTAATCTAATCTAATCTAATCTAAACCAAGACAATGTCCGTTTTGTTCAACTGCTCTTCTAGGTGCTTTGCTGTCTCTGACAGAATTACAATGTCAGCGGCAAACCTTAAGGCTATTATTTCTTCCCGCTGAGCTTTAATTACTGCTCCAAATTTTTCATTAGTTTCCTTCACTATTTGTTCAAGATACAGATGTAATAACATCGGGGATAGACAGCAACCCTGTCTCACTCCCTTCTCAACCACTGCTTCCCTTCTCCCCGACACTTACAACTGCCGTCTGGTTTCCGTGGAATTTTAAATGACGTTTCGCTCCCTGTATTTTACCCATGCTAGTCGAGGGCACGAAAGGGAAGCAGACGTTGAGAAGGGAGTGACATAGGATTTTAGCTTATCTCCGATGTTATTCAATATGTATATTAAGCAAGCAATAAAGGAAAGAATAGAAATTTTGGAGTAGGTATTAAAATCCACAGAGAAAAAAATAAAAACGTTGAGGTTTGCCTACGGCATTGTAGTTCTGTCAGAGACACCAAAGAACCTGGAAGAGCAGTTGAACGGAATGGACAGTGTCTTGAAAGGAGGATATAAGATAAACATAAAAAAAACAAGGATAATGGAACGTAGTCGAATTAAGTCAGATGATGGTGTGGGAATAAGATTAGGAAATGAGACACTTAAAGTAGTAGGTGAGTTTTGCTAATTGGGAAGCAAAAAACTGATGATGGTCGAAGTAGAGAGGATATAAAATGTAGATTGATAATGGCAAGGAAAGCGTTTTTGAAGAAGAGCAATTTATTAACATCGAGTACAGATTTAAGTGTCAGGAAGTCGTTTCTGAAAGTATTTGTATGGAGTGTAGCCATGTATGGAAGAGAAACATGGACGATAAATAGTTTAGACAAGAAGAGAATATAAGCTTTCGAAATGTGGTGCTACAGAACAATGCTGAAGATTAGATGGGTAGATCACATAACTAATGAGGAGGTGTTGAATAGGATTGGGGAGAAGAGAAGTGTGTGGCACAACTTGACTAGAAGAAGGGATCGGTTGGTAGGACACATTCTGAGTCATCAAGGGATCACCAGTTTAGTATTGAAGGGAAGTGCGGTGTATAAAAGTCGTAGAGGGAGACCAAGGCATGAATATACTAATCAGGTTCAGCAGGATGTGGGCTGTAGTAGTTAATCAGAGATGGAGAAGTTTGCATAGGATAGAGTGGCATGGAGAGCTGCTTCAAGCCATTCTCTGGACTGAGGACAACAACAACAATTACATCAGCAACAACAAGCTTCAGAATATCACAGAGTATTATAGTCAACAATCTCAAGAGCTTTCTCTAAGTCTACAAATGCTATTACCGTAGGTTTGTCTTTCCTTAATCTATCTTCTGAAATAAGCCGCCGGTTCAGTATTGCCTGGCAAGTTCCTACATTTCTCCGGAATCCAAAGTGATCTACTCCGAGATTGACCTCTACCAGTTTTTCCGTTCTTCTGTATGGAACTCGTGTTAGTATTTTGCAAATATGATTTATTAAACTGATAGTTCGATGGTTTTCAGATCTTTCAGCAACTGCTTTCTTTGGAATTGGAATAACTTCTTTCTTCTTAATGTCTGAGGGCATTTCGCCTGTCTCATACATCCTGCACACCAGATGGAAGAGTTTTGTCATGGCTGGATCTCCCAAGGCTATCCGTAGTTTTGACGGAATGTTGCCTACTTCCAGAGTCTTGTCTCGACTTCGATCTTTCAGAGCTCTTTTAAATTCTTCTCGGAGTATCACATCTCCAATCTCACCTACGTCCACTTCCCTTTCTGTAATCTTGCCTTCTAATTTATCTGCCTAGTATGGACCCTCCATATGCTCCTTTCAGCTTTCCATTCTCTTTGTTAGTACTGGTTTCCCGTTATTTACTTAATGTCTTAATAATTTTACCTGCGCAGTAAAAGGAAATTTGCGTTAGTTTCAAAAAGCTTCTATTTCCAAATGTATTTAACTTGTAACGTGTTGCTGCTAATACTTCTACTTAATTTGATTTCAGTCACTGTTTATTTGTATGTGGGTAGTAATAACGTAACGGATAACCTTTTAAAAATATTATTCACAAGATGTTCTCTGTTACAACATATTTAAATTATAATGGGATATTTGTTCCCAGGTAAGTGACGATCTTATACTTCGGAACCATTTTCGTATTTGCTAAAATCTCAATTTTTCTGGACTAGTTTATATTACCTCTGAGAAAAAGCTGAAGAATATAAAAAATGAATACTCTCATTCAGAAATGTAATCAGAGTATAAATTGTACTTCTACTGAAGGGCTAACACAATGCATACATTCCTTTGTTGTTACTTTGTTTCTTAATATGAACTCTTTGATGCATTAATAATATTTTGTAGAGGATATTATGAGTCACAGATGTCAGAAAAAGTAATGAAAAGTTCAGTTTCATTTTCAAAAATATCGCAATCTTTGTTCGTGCTTCCACGTATGTGAATATGCACTCAGCACTCAATTTTTTCTTATCGGTTCTTCAATCTACTATATTTCCTCAAATTTGAAAATAGGCGTGAATTCCGCTAACTACGCGCAGTGTAACCATGACAATGTGTCCTACGAGGAAACCGTTGTAGCTGATGGCACTGAGGCAGTAGAGGAGTAATTGAAAAATAGACAACATTCACACCCAGCTCGGTGTGATATATATCAACACAATTTCCATAGATCAACATAGTTTCATGACATTTTTGAGTTATGATAATTGCTCAGTGTAGAAACTGTAAGTGGAGATTATATTTTGCCTGTAAGTGTAGTTGCACCAGTGTACGAAGTTCGTTTTTATGATAATGACTGAAAGGTTACGCATCGTTATGCCCCGACCTTTAGTCCCTTGTCCTGTCGATTCTTAAACCACCAGTTGGTAAGTTCCGATTTTCGAAAATTGGACTCGGTGACATTAGTTGCACTGTATGCCTCATGTGTTTCCCTTGGTAAAGCTGTTCCACCACCTTCAGAGCTTGTCAGTAGAGCACACAAAGTGGGAACACATTGAAGAAGTGTATGTACGGGACGGTTTTTGGATATTGTAAAAGTCCTTCTGCTAACGACTTCCTGCTCGGGAAAACCGGTTGTGGGCTCTTCTTAACACTAGGAAGTATGTTGCACTGTTACACTGTTACATAGAGATACCATCAGTAATTATACTGGGCCGGTGAGTAGAAATTATAGCAGTAGCTTAGCAACTGTTTGAATCGTTGAATTCCAATGATTTAGGTAGAACTTAGCGATGGCATGTGGTAACTGTCCGGTTGTGTGGATACATTTACAATAGTTTTTATCCTGGAAATTAAAGAACAGACACACTTGCGGAAACGTATGGACATTTATCAAGAAATACAAAGTGCCAGTGGGGATGCATCAGTACACTGCAGTAAGACATAAATCACTTTCATAATATTGCAGAAAACCATATAAATAACTTTTATTATATTGCTCAAAACCATTTACATGACATTTGCTAGAAACTGGGGACTGCAGCTCAACATTAAAGAAACTAATTTTTAATCCTGATTAGTAATACGAAGTTCGTAGTAATTGATCTTTTGCATGGTAATCTGCAAACGAACATTCTATCAGTCAAAAATCAGTAGGCCTACCAATTTAAAGTGTGTTAATATTATGCAGCGTAGCATCTAATCATTATAATAATCATCAATAGAAAAATAATAGTGCCTTACACCGCATCGCAAAAATCTCTAATGTAGTAAATGGGAAGAATGTACAGATACAAGAATAGTTTCTTATAGAGTGCTTGAATGGTTATGAACCTGTGCTACACTCTTCTCTAATGAAAGAGCAATTATTATGGAAGACAGAAAGTATAAACCAGCGTTTATATCCGCGACGACCTGGCAGTTACTAACGATGAGCTGCGAAAAGAAAATTTACAATGTGTACAGAACTTTTCAGAATCATTACAAGGAGTTATATGTCGCTAACACGTAGCTGCTCGCACATGTAACAATAGACAGAGTGGTGTTGAAATCATGTTGACCGTACGGTAGTAATACAATATTATGTGAGGCGCTGTATTATAGAAATCAAGCCCTCGTAACATTTTCGTTGAACTTCTTACAGCTATTTTCATTTCTGTACGTGATTTGCGTCACAACAACTAAGGTTAAAAATGGTTCAAATGGCTCTGAGCACTATGGGACTTAACATCTGAGGTCATCAGTCCCCTACAACTTAGAACTACTCAAACCTAACTAACCTAAGGACATCACACACATCCGTGCCCGAGGCAGGATTCGAACCTGCTACCATAGCGGTCGCGCAGTTCCAGACTGAAGCGCCTAGAAGCGCTCGGCCACACCGACCGGCTAAATGCTAAAGTCACGATGTTTGACGTACTTCTTCTTCTGCATGTCAGTCTGCCGAACTAATTACACAAGTAACTATCTAAAATAGGAACATTTGGAGACGTTCAAGATATCATTCGTTAATTATATCAAAACTGCGGAGCCCAACTAGATAAAAATCTGACTACATCTTTTCTCCAGTAATGCTTGTGCGCTTTGAAGACTTTGCAATAATGTATTAGGTATTCTGTCCTTTTTCCCATTGCTAGTTCCGCTGGATTTACACAGGATTCCCTGCGGTCGCCCGGTTCGGTCTGTTTGTCCTGCTGCGGCTGTGTGCTCCGATAGGAATGACCGATTGCCGCCGGCACCAATAGCTGAGTCAATATTTGTCGAATAATCTTTCGCTCTTCAGTGCAGTGAATAACGACCAAACTGAAAGTTGTGACAGAGTGGAATAGGTCGTGGCAATTTTGAAAATAATGTGCAGAAATAGCTAAATACTGGGCACGCAGCCAAAGATACAACTTCAGTTTTCCTCTTACGAAGGACCAAGTACATAAATGTAAGGAAAGTTTACTATAATTGTCTATACTGTGTACACAAAAATTTTCACATATGTATATGCAACCTTCATTTTCTTTGACGTGTTTTTCACCTCATGATGTCTTTTAATCGTATTTAATTCTTAATATAGTCTATAGAATTAGTTTCTCAAATATATTGTCTGTTTCATATACCAGAAATTTGGATGAAACTATGGAATACAATGAATGATCAAGTGTTGCAAGTCATCGTTTCACAGAAATGCAGTTCATTGTGTGTATGTGATGTGCATATACATTTGTATAGTTAATGACACTGAACAACAATTTACAGCAAAATTTTAATGTAAAAATTGTAAATATTGTCCAAAAAGTAAGCGCCAAATGTATTAAATTCCATAATAATTTTTTATGCAGTTAAGGGCGCCAGGTGTTATATACTAATATGCAGTACATCAACCAAATCAGAATGCGAGATATTCTACGCGAATGCCATACCTTATTTGAGAATAATTAATTTGTAAATATAAATTTTCCCTTTGTCTCTATCATATACCACTTTCTTTAACTTCAGTATCGAGTGATTATTTGCTTTAAAGGTTGTTTATTAGTTATTTGAAACTCGTGCTTTTTGTGGTATAGGATGTTACAGAAAGATATTAGTAACTAATTATCGGCTAGCCATAGACAAAATACAGACATGGTGCATTCACTGACAACGATCTCTTAATTAACAGACGTAAGAAGTTTAACATTTCATTAACAATAAGAATCTAGTAACGAAACACAACAAAACCAATGAACCACATTCAGTGTGCATCATATCATTATGTAGAAGTGATTAGTTTTTCATAGGTAGATTTTCTCTTGTCATAAAAAGCTTTCTCCAAAACATCATTGTCGCCTTTGACTCTTAAAACATTTTATTCATAAAATGTATGACTGCGATTTTGGGCACTTGATTATTTTCAAGTGGACTACTGGGAAAACGTGTTTCAGCACTTGTCAGCTATTCTTAAAATTGTACCATGCACTAAAGCACAAAACTTTTCCCCTTACTCCACTAAATGACAGAGAATGCTATAGTGGAATGTATAAGTAAATTATCTTATCTTTCGAAGGTGGCGCTGAAAGATGGCAAATGAATCTCTTCACTACATTGGGGCAATGAAACCCGTCGACAAACAGGTGTCTTATCAAAGACCTCGTTGGTCAATTTTGTAGTCGTGTTATAGCGTGTAGGATACAAATCAGGTGGACAAGTGTATGAACTAGACCATATAGGCCCTAAGGGAGGGTTGCATGATTGATCGTAGGTTTTTTAAATGTATGTGAATGTAAGTGAAACTGAGAAAAATTTGGTTTAGTGCACATTTGTACAATACTCAAAGTAAATGTAAAACATCTATACAGGAACCCAGTTTTTAGGGCAGAGTTTACGAATATTCAGTACCGTATTACACAACACACTCATTTGGATTGTTAAGTTCCAATTATAACAATAACATTAAAACATTCATGCTATCCTGCTTTGTTGATATGTTGTAATACACATACGAGTAAGCCATGTCGGGTCCTACTATGGGTACAACGTGCAAACTCCGCCATTGTTATTCTACGTGAGGACACTGTCTACCTTAGCAGCTCTCAGAAGAACTAGCCACTACATAATTTCCGTGTCAGCTTACAGAATGTGACGGTACTGTGGTTTACAACTGAAACTGTTCTTACAATGTACTGCCCACGTAATACAGAAGAAAAAACTAGTTTTTCCTTATATTATTATGTCAGTTAGGCATAGTAAAATTTAAAAAGATTTATAATCGCTGACTTAGGATATGATAAGCAGACTGTACGATTACAATGCGAGCTGAACGATGAAGATATTTATTCTTGAATGCCACGTCTTCTGTGCTCGAGGAAAATAGCAATTAACACCCACTTGATAGCCACGAGTGTTAGCTCGCTGCTTCCAGGATTCAGGAAGACACATTGGCCCTGGATCGAATGGAACTGGCAGATTAACAAAGAGAATCAGTGCGCCACCCAGCCTAGAAAAGGGTTTTAGGTGGTTTCCTACATCCTACTGTGTGAATACCTGGCTGTTAACCACATTCCGCTTTAGTTACAAGATTAACAAACAGTTTGAAAACCATCGCACACTTTAAAATGCGTAAACACTAAATACAGACAGTTGGGGTACACAGATTGGTCTTGGGGAGGGAGCAGGGTTGTGAGGGGGGGGGGAGAGGGGAAGTGGTGGTGACAGCTACCCCCTGTCTCCGCCACTAACGTAGTCAGTTACTAAATTGACATGCCGGTCCCACAGAGACACGGGATGAAGGCCAGCGAAAAAATAAAAATGTCCCTAATGAGCAAATCTTCAAGTCACTGCTTTGCCGTGGGCTAACACGAGTTACTGGATGGATGCAAAAGAAATCCCCGTGTCATGAAGTTACGTGATTTTTAAAATTATTCAAAATAAACCGAAATCACGTAACAATGTGAGCTCACCATAGCTCGTTCCCAAATGCCCTAATCTGTGTATATCGGTATCATAGCGTTGAATCTAGATGTGCTGTATTTTTATGAAGTACCACAACGGCTGCCCGCACTCAGCATTTTGCATCCGAACAATCCACAATACCATCAGCACCTGGTGTAGACGGCGGTATTTCCGGTCCGGTGGTGTAGGTTGCATGACGTCACCTCTCACATGCAAAACATTTGGCAAAATTTTGTTTTAAGGAGAACGTAAAAAGATGCTAGGATGGAGGAGAGATTTGTTAGTGCCATCACCGATTGTGACTGGTGATTAATACCTCAGAATGTTTTCTTCGAGCTGTTGACCGCCAGCCACAACTAAATAGTTTATAGTTAGTAGTAGAGAGACGGTATTCCCAATCCTATGCTTTAATAACAGCTTCTCCTCTATATACAACACTGGGTGCTTTATTGGCTACACTGCCGGCAGTTTACCTTCGTTTTACTCTGGTATTCACTATCCTTAACAATTATTTGACTGATGTGCACAATTTGTCAGCGCATTTTGGCATGTTGTGTATGATTCACAATTCTAGATGTCTTATTTACTGATACAGTTCATCTTCCTTCTCCTCCTGTTCCTCTTCAGTGTCAAAGCTTTCACTGTCACTGTGAATGTCGCTGTCCACCCTCAAGAGATTGTTGTTACATTGCATATAGGCGACTCTGTTATGTTGTGCCCGCAGGTACACCGCATGTGATGTTTTTGAAATGCTGTTTGTTAATTCATTTATTTTGCCAATATTTCTTCGTCTCTTATTGTTGTGTATACATGTACGACGTCTTTTCTGTGTAGTCTAAGTAGTGTACGTCTATTGTTCGCGTATTGCCGGCAGAAGACTGTATTTTAGGTAACCTCCTTCCCGCTTGTGCATATTGGTGTCTGCCTCAAACTCATGCGGTTTAAGTGCGTGTGATAAGGTCCCTGTCCAGTTAAGAAATATACCATACCGCTGCTGGGATAGATATGTTTCATTCTCAACCACTCCCTTACGTTAAGGAGGAAGTCGTGCAGTCTACGTCCCTTATCACTCACATCCCACTCATCTTGACATGAATCCAGACGCCAGTTCTCAAGATGACGTGTCGTCTGTATTGGGACACCAGTTATTATGTGTACTTTATTTAGTTACACCATTTTTACCCAGCAACTTCCAGCTCTGTATTTGATCGTGATGAATATTCTTAGCACCACACACATTGCATCCCCTAAGGTGGTGCCGAAGGGTCCAGATAGCGTAAATGGGACATGTCTCTGCCCTCGTGTGGCTGACTCTTTGTTGGTGACCAGTTTTAGTCTGTGTGCCCATATACTGGCTCCGAGGCTGGGTACTGATTCGAAGAGCATACATTGTTATGTCAGTATGACTGATAGAGATTGTACTGTTTTTAATTCAATTTCTCATCTACGTGCATCCCAAGATAGGGTGTAAGTTGTGCTCGTTTGATGTTCACGTCCTCTATTTCAACTAAAGGATTCCTTTGGAGTGATCCTTTAAGTAACATATAATTTGTTTTGTTTACATCTATCCTGAGTTTGTTATTGGGACACCATTGTGTAAATGTTTGTAGTATTGCGCTGGCTTTCTCTTCTAGCTGGGCTCTGTTGTTAGCAGTGACTGTGTTAAGTGAATAGCAATATGTTTGCAGATCAGCCTACGGAAGAACGGTGTGGACTCACCCACTGCACAAGATGAGAACGCATTTCTATACCAGTACCATGTCATTGCGCATTTGCTCCAAGCACGGTATCTTCCCCTTTCATGTTATCAGGATCATATGCACACGGGCAACTGATTTTAGCGTGATAAAGCGTGATATTCTCTCATGTGTGTATCACAATCTCAGTAATGTAATAAGAAAAATTGTTCAAATGGCTCTGAGCACTATGGTACTTAACATCTGAGGTCATCAGTCCCCTAGAACTTAGAACTACTGAAACCTAACTAACCTAAGAATGCAATGTTATTTTTTAAGTGAATTTCAGCGATAGCTTTTGTCTGCTTGGGTGATTTACCTGCATCAAACTATTGAACCACCTGAATGGTATTTAACCATAAATGATCTCCGCTTAAAACCGGTCTAATTGGCATTCGCTTAAAGGCGCGCTGTTTCACAAAAGGAGACATTTAGTAACCGATATATTTAGAATTCTAAAACTCAACTGTTTTTCATTCCATATGTGTAAAAATATGCGGGATTGCCTGTTCAGACTCATAAAAAATGTGAAACGCAACATTCTGGGGCAAGTTTCCCAGGCGAGACCTTGGCGTTCGTCAGCAGTTGCGTGAAGATTTTAGTAAAAGCGAACATTGTGATTTAACCTGTGTCGATGGAAGCCTGTTGGAATTGAGTTGGTTCTCAGGCATTCGAATGAGTTTATAATGTAGGTATTTCAAAGTGATTTTGAAATGCTATTGATGTTTCTTAATCAATTTTTCCTGTTAATGCTCCAAGCGCGTTTGAAATGAGTCAATATTTCATGTGATTACTCGCGCCTTGGGTGTTTGAGGATCAGCGTATTTTTTTTTGTTGAGTCCTTAGGGGCTTTTGCTTTGGCAGTACCTGAACGTTCACTTATTTGGGATGGCGCTTTCAAAAGCCCTTCGATGTGACATTGTTTAATTCAAACATTAGCACTTTTAAATTATTTTGAAGATAATAGAGTTTCATTTAAATGGCTCTGAGCACCATGGGACTTAACATCTATGGTCATCAGTCCCCTAGAACTTAGAACTACTTGAACCTAACCAACCTAAGGACATCACACACATCCGTGCCTGAGGCAGGATTCGAACCTGCGACCGTAGCGGTCACGCGGTTGCAGACTGAAGCGCCTAGAACCGCACGGCCACACTGGCCGGCAGTGTTTCATTTACTTCGGTGGCACTTTAAGTTAATGTTTTGTAACCTTATATAATTATTGTATTAGTGTTTCATGTAGAGGTTAAATGTGTTAATGTTTCCAGTGTGAGTCTTGTGTAAATTGTTTGGCGCTGCAACAAATATGTCATTTTTATGTTGAGTCTGGGCTCACTACTTTACCACACCCGGATCGCCATACCCAATGCTGTTTCAAGTAAATTAACGAATGTCGATATATTTGTAGCATATCAAGGACTATAGTAATAATAGTGTCGTAATTGAGTCCCGTATGAGGAGACAACTTGTGTAAATTCGCAAGTGGTACATCGACCTTTAAACCCTAAGGCACCTTTGTCTGATTCATAGTAACTTTTTTTTCCTATATGGGTGGTGGAAAAATAGAAATATCTAGTTTATCATGACGATGAGTCAGAAAGGTTCAAATGGTTCAAATGGCTCTGAGCACTATGGGACTTAACTTCTGAGGTCATCAGTCCCCTAGAACTTAGAACTACTGAAACCTAACTAACCTAAGGATATCACACACATCCATGCCCGAGGCAGGATTCGAACCTGCGACCGTAGCGGTCGCGCGGTTCCAGACCGAAGCGCCTAGAACCAGTCGGCCACCCTGGCTGGCGGGCAGAAAGGTCTGTCGGTTTTTATGTATTTACCCTTTCGTTACTTCTAGAAACATAAATAGAATTTAGTGTGTGTAACAGTAAACATTGGTTTTAGCGATGGTCTTTGATGTAATTTGGCTGTTAACATCGCTAGAAAATTATAAAAGTTGAATGTTCAATACAGATATTGACAGCTGACGATAAACACTCAGAAATGCGAATAAATAGGCGTAAAGATCCGATATACAATAATTTGACTACGTGACTGCGTGGTAGTCTGTGGAATCAGTCACAACATTCAAATGTATAAAAGTTTCTGTCCAGACAGAGTAAAACTGTATCCATCTTCTTAATCTAACCGTCGGAAAGATGATAACATACACCAGTGAAAATACAGAATATTCAAAGAAGAACTGCACAATCCTTCATAGGATGGCTTAGTTATTTTGAAAGCTAACGGAGAAGTTTCCTTTCAAGAAAGTTTAAACTTACGGAGACCCCTTTCAATGAATACCTTTGTCCCGCATTTCATATTGCACCTTACAAGTGGGACTACTCATTTATCGATGTGACGGGCTAATCCCTTTATTGGACGCTAACGAGTTCTCCCATTAGCGCGTTGTCATACTCTATTCGGTGGGGAACCTGTTTACTTCATAGTGTTGAGTTTGTGGTATACATCGGTGTCGATAGCAGCAGGTATGTGGAGGGAGTGCGCTCGCGTGCAGTGCACGCGCAGCGCCCCCACTGGCGTGCATAGCGGGCAGGCAGGCAGGTGGGGAGGTGGCGGCGGCAGCGCAGTGCCGTCTGCTGATTAGGCGCCGGTGCGGTGGCGGCCGTGGATCAGCGCGGCGGGCCGGCTGGAGACAGCCGCCATTAGGCCCGCACGGCCGTAATGAACGCGCCGGAGCATTAGGCCGCTGCTGCCCGCTCCAGCCCGGCCCCGGCCGTGTATTTACTGCCGCGCCGCAATTACCCGACAGCCACGATTGACTGAGGCCCTCCGTGGCCGCCGCGCGACGCCTCCGGCGCACGTAGCCGCCGTCCCCAGCCAGCGTCACCGGCTGCTTTCATCTGCTTCAGTGGCGGGCCTCCAGTAATCCGTGAGGTCTAGTTAAGAATGCAGTGGGAGTCTCAGAGATCATGTGTACGTATGCAACATGGTCTGTACTCCTCAAACCAAAGCAAGGTGGGCCCTTGCAGTTACGCTAGTATTCCAGTACCATTGCCCCCCCCTCTCACACTCATAACTACTCCACACCACCCTTTACATTTCCCTGATACTGCGTGAGAACACAACGTCACCATCCCGCATTATGAAATTGATTTTCTGCAATTTTACCATTGTGGCCGTTGCACGAAATACATCTAAGACGGCTCATTTTCCTGTGACCCTAGGTTGATGTATAAGTTCATAGCGTTTCTCCATAAGTTCAGTAAATACAACAGATACACACAACAAGACTTCAGCATGAATAATAAATTCTCCTTCACTATTTACAACAGTCTGCTAACTGTAACACCTACAGCACTTCTCGGTGTTGAAAAAACAAAAATACCTCCAAAATTAGCTCCCATGTCCTTAAAATATCAATTCACAAAATGACCCAAGTCCCTCCACAAGTAGTAATTACGAAAAATAAATAAAAATCAAATAGAGGGAAATATCTAGTATAGAAAGCAAAAGAAAAGAAAAGGAAAATTTAATTATAAATTTTTAAAAAATGGGAAGGGGGAAAAACAGTAGAAAATATTAAAATATTAGTTTTTCCAATACGTAAGAAAATCAATATTATAGTCACAGAACGTAGGTCTGGGACACCAAAGATAGTGTTTATTAAGGTATAAATAGCCATACGTTGTAATTACGATACTCTAGTCTCTAGTCTGTTCTACTTCGGAAATTATTTAGGACGTACAGCTTTAGAGAACAACAATTGGGACTTTATTAAACGCGGATCAAGAACAGATCGTGACGAGATTGTTTTTGAGGACTGTCACTTCAAGACTTTAATTTGGACATTTATTAGATTAGATAAACGGAAAGGTGAATAGTAATCTCTTTGCTTTAATGTCAATTCGTGTGAATATTTAAACGCTTTACTGAATTGAGAATTTTAACCGGATTCGGACTTTGAATTGTGATAGTGGGAAACTTTAACTTCACGCGACTAGTGACCATAGTTAATGACAGTTTGCGGATATTAAATAGAAATAACATATTTACCGAAAGTGACAGGATGTTGTCTAATATCTCTGATGCTAGCGGGAATCCTACTTAGACATCTAATTAAAGAACTTCTTTGAATGAGATCGTATGAGTGAACCTATTCATTAATAAATCTTGTCAATAAACTGACGATGTTAATTTGAAACATAATACAAGTCTTGAACGTTATTTTAACTTATATTAATAAACGTTGAGGTTACGTGATCTATGCCAAGAACAAACTAGCGATTCGTAACTAAAACAACTGAATGAAAGGTTAAAGTATCGTCTTCTGTAAACATTGGTAGTAAAGCTACTAAAAATTTTTTCTCTCAGAGTAGGGAAGAATATACGTGTAGTGACCCACGTTTAACATTGGGTTTTAAAAGTAATCAAACTGATACTTAGCCGGGACAATATTAAGTAAAAGTAAAACCCTTCAATGACAGTCAATGTGTAAAAAATAAAATCAAACTTTCACCTACTAGACGAAAAAGCGAAAACAGAAAAAGGGCTGCTACACAGCCCTGGAGTAATTTTTCGATTCCGCGACTGTAGAAATCACATAGTTTTGAGGGGAAGAATCCGTCGAGCCATGCTCGGAGAGCATGTTCATCCGGAAATGAAGTTCCTCGAAGGTTATTGGATAGAGAGCGATAAACGTGAAAATCTGAGGGCGCAAGATCAGGTGGAAAAGATGGGTGCGGAACGAATTCCCAACCCAATTCCTGTATAGTCTTCTTTTCCAGTTTAGCAGAATGCGGGTGGGCATTACTGTGGAGTAGCACCACTTTACTCAGTCTCCCCGTTCGTTGTGCTTACACTGCTTAGGCAAGACCTTTCAGGTGTTGACAGTAAATGTCAGCAATGATATTTACACCTCCGGAAAGAAATTTGTAGTACACCACACTGTCGCCGTTCCACCAAATGCATAACATTATCTTTTGTGGATGTACGCAGGTCTTTGTGTGGGGAATCGCTGCTTTGCTTGCCCTCAGCCTTTCCTTTCTTTTCCTTACGTTAGAGTAAAGATATCATTTCTCGTCACCGGTAACGATACTGGATAGGAATGATCGACGTTGTTCACGAGCCGATTGATGAGGAGCAAGTGCAGACATACATCTGCCCACCCGCTGATTTTTTGATTTTGGCTTAGCGCTTAAGGTACCCATAAACCAAATTTTTGATCCTTCCCCATTGCATCCAAACGTCGCACCATAGTGGAATGATCACAGTTCATCATATTCATCCATTCTCGAGTCCACTGACGTGGACCATTGTGAATTAATGACGTCAAACGATCTTCATCAAGCCCCGAAGATTTTACTGAATGTGGTGACTCACTAACGTTAAAATAATCCTCCTTAAAACGAGAAAACCATTTTAGTGGCGTGCTCTGTCATCCATCTACTGAACTCAAACAGAAGAATACGTCGGAAACATTCCAATTTCCCCACTTGGCACTCTACGTTCTAGCGTCCACAGCTCCTCTGATTCTCTAAATGAAAAATATGACAGAGAACTGCAAATAAAAATGACAATGAATAAGTAATCCCATAGCAAACACGAATAACAGTATACGAAACAAAAATGCTACGAACTTATGGACCAACCTAATACATGTGATAATTCGGGGCCAGCCGCGGTGGCCGAGCGGTTCTAGGGGCTTCAGTCCGGATCCGCGCGACTGCTACGGTCGCAGGTTCGAATCCTGCCTCGGGCATGGATGTGTGTGATGTGCTTAGGCTAGTTAGGTTTAAGTTGTTCTAAGTTGTAGATGACTGACGATCTCAGATGTTAAGTCCCATACTGCTCAGAGCCATTTGAACCATTTGATAATTCGACTTTTCATTGGACGTCGGTGGTTTCCAACGCAGGGAAAACTCCATCTGAAGGTCGTATACACATCTTTGACGCTATCATGTGAAGCGTGCACTTGGGGAAGCCTCCTCCGCCAAACTGCTGTGGGTATCAGCGAGTCGACGACAGTACTTTCCGGCGACTACCATAGGGCCCAGTAGAGTAAGTCACTCTCAAAATCAGTGCTGGACAGGAACAGCCGATTTGTGATCATATGAACCAGAAACACAATCTGGCTGTTGTGTACAGAACCATATGTGCTAACATCGGCCTCTCTTTACGGGTCTCGTCAAGGGCTCCACGTTTATGGTGGAGAAGAGTAGAAAACTCAGAATACCTTCCAGTGAAATTTGAAGGTAAGGTGGCAACATTAGGAATATAATTAAAACTTCACCAATAAACGCCGAGGACGGAGCCCATGGATGGAAAAATTACCCAAAAGGGCTCTAAGAGTGACAGGAAATGTTTGCCGAGGTGATAGAAGGTATATCTATCGACTTACAAGACGTAGGCAATCCATTATTAGGGTCGGCATTTTGAATGGTTTTGGAAGAATATCGATAGTACAAGGTAGAAGGTATGGATAACATCCCTTCGGATTTCTAATGTCAGTCACATGTGGAATCCAAGAAAGTGGGCAGGCAGCATCACATTTTAGGAAGAAAATGATCTGCACAATTCTGAAGAGATCAAAGGCAAATAAATGTGAGAAATATCGTAAAATCAGCTTAACAGCCCATAAGTGCAATTTTCTACCGAGAATAATATACAGAACAATGGAAAAGAAAATTGAAAATCTGTTCGTAGCAAACTCCTTGTCTTTCGGAAAGGATAAGGCGCCAGATATTCTCTTCTGACATTGTGAGTGACAGTGGAGGTAGGGAACGTAAATTGCAGTAAGATGTTTAAAATTCTGAGAAAAATAGGTATAAACTGTAGGGAAACGCGAAAATTACAATAAACACATGAACCATGGCGGTGGGGTAATCAAAATGGAAGAACATGACAGAAAAGGGCTTAAGGCGAGGATGCTGGCTTTCTCCACCACTGTTCAGTCTGAATGTCGAAGATAAAACAGAAGTGGAGTTTTAGTAGTGAGACTAGGTCCGCAGCTTGTGGTCTAGTGGATAGCGGTGCTGCCTCTGGATCACGGGGTACTGGGTTCGATTCCCAGCCGGGTCAGGGATTTTCTCCGCCCGGGAACTGGGTGTTTGTGTTGTCCTCTCATCATCAATCTGGTAGTGATGAGACTGGAAATGGAAAGACTGGAACTTGTATGGGCGCATGACCACGGTGTTGAGTGCCCCACAAACCAATATCATCATCAGTGAGACCATAATTCACGCTAAAAACCTGTCAGCGATAAGATTCGCTGATGATAGTACTGTTGCCGATGACAAAATTCGCTGATGAAAATACTGTCCTCAGTGAAATCTGGGAACACTGAAATCACTTATTGGACAAGGAGACCGGTCCAACGAGCACAGAATAGGGATGGACAGTACACCAAAGAAAGACGAAAGGAAAAAGGAATATTAGGCTTGAGTTTATAAATAAATTTGTGAAAACCTAAACTGGGGACCACGAAGTAGTAGAAGTGAGGGAATGTTTACAGGAAAATATCGCATGGTGGGTGAAGCAAGGAGGAATGTGTAGCTAACTAGCATGATGTTAGTCGTACTACGCATGTCACCTGATTTCAAACTTCTTAACGTATCCTGGAGTTGTCCCATGGGATATGAGCACCCAAGACACACACCAGTTCCGCAGAGCTACAAGTTGTGTTGCAGCAGTCTTCGCTCAGGACGGATCCACAGCTGATTTTTACCTCGTGGTGTTCGCGTCGGTGTGCATCGCCGCTGTCAAATGGCTCGTTCACCTGACAACCCCATATAATCCTATTGCTGACATTGACATACATGATTTATTAAATTATTGACAATATACGATCATTTCCATTACTTTCTTTCCTTCACAATTTTTCATTGCATATTGTATTATTCGTTGAAGAACAGAAAACGTCCAAGAATTTATAGTGGACGTGAATTTTCGAGATTCAGCAAAGAATTAGGACCAATTAAATGTAAGAAGAATTAAGATTGGGATAAAATTTCTAAATGGAATGGTCAAGAATACTTGGACTGGCAAAGCACTCGTAGGCACACACAATAACAGTTTCTTAATGGAATGGTCGAGCTGCTTCATACAAATGGGGGACAAGATACAAATTATAACGGCAATGAACTGAAAACTGAGCACTTGCCACAGAGAAACCAGGGAACGGTTCCATTCAAAAGTAATCACTGCACCCATTAAGATGTTAATCCCACTGGGAGATGAAACGACCAATTCCTGTTTCGCAGAAACCGGTCGGCCGCTCACAAATCCACAACAGCACCCACCCTTGCACATCCTCGTCCGACTGAAACAGACTTCCACGAATCTCTTGCTTGACGTCCCCAACGATGTGAAAATCGCACGATGAAAAATCCGGGCTGTACGGAGGATATTAGTGTTCCCTAAACATATCGGTGGAGCGTATCATTCGCCTGACTGGTAGCGTGGAGGCGGGCGTTATGGTGTAACGGGGCGGTTCCGTCCAAAAGATTCCCTCAACGCTTTGCCATAAAGGAGCGCCGGAGTTTCTGCGAACTACCTTCGTAGCGCTGCGCACTGATTGTGGTTCCACGCTCGTGGAACTAGATCAGCAGAGAAAGCTTCCTGTTGCATGATAACACCCGCCACCACACTGCCAATCGGACGAAGGCTACGCTTCGGCTATTCGGTTGGGAAACGCTGCAACATTCCCTGCACACCCCGGATCTATGACCGTGTGATTTTCACATTATTGGTGACGTGAAAGAGCACATTCGTGGACGTCGGTTTCAGTCGAATGAGGAAGCGCAAGAGTGGGTGCTGTTGTGAAACCGTCAGTGGCCGACCACCTTCTGCGAAACAGGAATTGATCGTCCCGTCTCCCAGTGGGATAAATGATATGGACCCGTTGTGGCTGCTGTTCGGGTTTGATTTGACTGTCCCTTATAGTCAAAGTTGAAATAGATGAAATGTCCCAAAAAACCTGTATAATTACACTACTGGCCATTAAAATGATTACACCTCGAAGATGACGTGCTACAGACGTGAAATTTAACCGACAGGAAGAAGGTGCTGTGATATGCAAATGATGAGCTTTTCAGAGCATTCACACAAGGTTGGCGCCGGTGGCGACACCTACAACGTGCTGACATGAGGTTATCCTTCATTCGAACCCTACATTTCAGCAGGATAATGCACGACCGCATGTTGCAGGTCCTGTACGGGACTTTCTGGATGCAGAAAATGTTCGACTTTTGCCCTGGCCAGCACATTTCCCAGATCTCTCACCACTTGAAAACGTATGGTCAATGGTGGCTGAGCAACTGGCTCATCACAATACCCCAGTCACTACTCTTGATAAACTGTGGTATCGTGTTGAAGCTGCATGGGCAGCTGTACCGGTACACGCCATCCAAGCTCTGTTTGACTCAGTGCCCAGGCGTATCAAGGCCGTCATTACGGGCAGAGGTGATTGTTCTGGGTACTGATTTCTCAGGGTCTATGCACCCAAATTGCGTGAAAATGTAATCACATGTCAGTTCCAGTATAACATATTTGTCCAATGAATACGCGTTTATCATCTGCATTTCTTCTTGGTGTAGCAATTTTAATGGCCAGTAGTGTATATGGTACACACAAAACCCGTGGAATAGAGAGCAAAAAGAAAAAGTTACGATTTACAAACAATCTCATCTAAAGTGAACGTGAACGACAGATGAAAGGCATTAGTCGTCAAGTGACATTGGCGAAGAAAGTTTACACTCGACAACATGTGGGAGTTCAAATGGTTCAAATGGCTCCAAGCACTATTGGACTTAACTTCTGAGGTCATCAATCGTCTAGAACTTAGAACTAATTAAACGTAACTAACCTAAGGACACCACACACATCCATGCCCCAGGCAGGACTCGAACATGCGACTGTAACAGCAGTGCGGTTCCAGACTGAAGTGCCTAGAACCGCTCTGTCACAGCGGCCGGCCATGTAGGAGTGTTAAACCTAACCACAGATAGGATGTCATGAAACCGAGATTCTTGAGCACAGTGTTGCCAACAACGAAGTGTAGCCGAAGAAGAAATCTTAAAATCTGTTTCACTGTGTTATGTTCCTTAGTAATTACGTGTTTGTTGATGAATAATTCCTACTGCGCCCTGAAAATATGTTTTTCGTATATACTGCATAACAAAAAAGTGAACACCGTAAGACATGGTCGGATGTCAATCTAACTTCATACACGTGCTTGTCAGTGATTTGTGTGGCATTTGTCTGTGACATTTAGAGCTGCAACCATTAGTGCCATGATAAGGTACTTACGGGACGCAAACGGCGTCATATGTTAAGTGACCTCTGAGACGGACGCTGAAATGCCGCGTCCTCTATTCGGATCCCCCTTATGGCCATCTAGTCGAATCGTGAATACCCAGGTGTGTGGAGTTTTCTGATGTGACAACGGCCAAGTGAGGGCAGCAACACTCGTCATCAAGGTTCCCGTCGACCTCGTCAGACTGCCGTACTGTGTCCCAGTTACACCGCAGCCCCTTCACACCTCCGTCTGCCATCCGAGATCAAGTAGTGGACTCCCTGCAACTAGGGAATTATCGGTAGATGCGTAGCCTTCCGTTAACACCAAAAGATAAACAGCTGTGTTGACTGTCTGTGAATGACGTCGCTTTAAGTGTGGCTATAAATCGTGGTTCTGCACTACTTCGAATTGCCATCGTTGGCCGGTATGGCGATGAACCAGTGAGAGAAGTTCCATTCTTCCGATGCTTTGGAGAGGAACGGTGGTGTTATTCCTGGCGTTATGATGTGGTGAGCCTTCGGGTATAAATTGATGCCATGGCTGTAGTAATTGAGACAACTGTGGCGGCAAAATGGTATGTCACGGACATCCAGAGTCCTCATGTGTTATCTTTCGTGCGGCACACGGCACGAAAAATGGTTCTGAGCACTATGGGTCTTAACTGCTGAGGTCATCAGTCTCCTAGAACATAGAACTACTTAAACCTAACTAACCTAAGGACACCACACACATCCATGCCCGAGGCAGGATGCGAACCTGCGACCGTAGCGGTCGCGCGATTCCAACTGTAGCGCCTAGAACCGCTTGGCCACTCCGAAACACGGCACGTGTCCCATGAGTTGTCTGTGTTATGTAGAGGTATTTCCGTGGGTGGGAAGATCCCCAGATTTGTCCCCGAAGGAATATGTGTAGAACTTGCGCGGACCTCAGCTTCTTCCCAGTGCCAGTATCAGGGTTAACAAGGACCAGTTACAAGAGTTGTGTGACGGCTTTCCCCAGGAGAGGTTACTACGACATTATTACACCACTCTCAACCGAATCAGATGCTGTATCCTGGCCAGAGAGGTTCCAGCGTCATTCTGATGAGTGAGCTTGTACTGGCAAGCTCTTCGTGAATTACAGTCGGATTTTCAATCGTTGAAATAACATCACATGCCGTCTTAACTCGTGTGGTGTCATTTTGTTTCCTCCTTATCTTCTACGTGCTCCTTGTTTCCTCCTCATCTTCTACGTGCTTCACGTTTTTGTCAGGCAGAGTATATCTGATTTCAATTACTTTTAGTTCAATGAATAAAACGACGCACCGTTTTAATGAAGAACTCGTCCCAGCATTCAGGGACAGTGTTGTACAAAAGTCACTACAAACGTGCTTCACTCGATTTTGGATTCCGTGACCTATCGCTAATTCATTCCATTAAAAACTTTACATTTAAGTGGCCTATCAGATCAGGGGTATTATGAAGACAAAAGAATTTAGTGGAACGTTAGAATATAGTTAAATCGCTTTTCTTTGCTATAGGTGCAAAAAGTAACTGCAATTTTCTCTGTATGAAATCAATGAAGTCATCATGAAATCAAAGTTAAAATGAATTGAAGTGTGTAGTAAGTTACAATGACTTACTCATAATTGTTTACTTCCTATAAATAGCAACATTCGGTGTGTGTCACTAAACTTAGGTGGATAGCACAGGTTCTGTTCTCATAGAGAGACGTTCTTATTTGCGATATGTGCAGTTCGCACTTTACCACATATATTTGTCTGCTTGCCCCATAAGCGTTCTGTACAGTAAAATTCTTGTACGTGTTTCAGTTCCAGTATGCAGCCACCTGATGAGCTGCACCCTTTTATACAACCCCTCCCCCTTACCCCTCCTTCTCCACCACCATCTCCCCCGCGCCCCCCGTCACACAACCTGTTGCCTCATGTATGTCAACATCTGAGGCTGCTCATAACTGCTCTTGAAGCTATTAGCAGAAACTCATCCTTTCAAAAAATGGTTAAAATGGCTCTGAGCACTATGGCACTTAACTTCTGAGGTCATCAGTCCCATAGCACTTAGAACTACTTAAACCTAACTAACCTAAGGGCATCACACACATCCCTGCCCGAGGCAGGATTCGAACCTGCGACCGTAGCGGTCGCACGGTTCCAAACTGAAGCGCCTAGAACCGCTCGGCCACATCGGCCGGCAAACTCATCCTTTCGTCTCCGTTTTTGGTCAATTGTGAATTGTTACACTGCTGGAGAGTTTGTACCTGAATATGTCACTGAATCCGTGGACTGGCGCCAAACAGCAGTTCGCAGCTCGTGGTCGTGCGGTAGCGTCCTCGCTTCCCACACCTGGGTTCCCCAGTTCGATTCCCGGCGGGGTCAGGGATTTTCTCTGCCTCGTGATGACTGGGTGTTGTGTGATGTCCTTAGGTTAGTTAGGTTTAAGTAGTTCTAAGTTCTAGGGGACTGATGACCATAGATGTTAAGTCCCATAGTGCTCAGCGCCATTTGAACCGCGCCAAACAGCACTCATTAGGGTAGCCTCTAGTGTTTCCAACAAACAAAGGTAATCAATTCTTGCAATAGGTTATCTTATCTTCTGTTAATCGTGAAAATTACACCATGGTGTCTTGTTTCCAGACCAGCATTATGGACAAAGTTGACGTTCCATCCACTGTGCATATTTGTCGCCTAATGTATTCCCCTCAGACTCGTGGAACATCAAAATGATGAGGGCGCTTTTTGTTCTAGCACGTCTGCTTCCAGCTATGAGATTTAACGCAATACACGGTGCACACATTTTACTCTAGTACATTCGTGTAAGGGTATGCGTTACGTCGAAACATTGATTAAGCACATTGATGATTGTGAAGATTCAATTCCGTTTAATTATGTGCCCCAATCTTGCTTTCAGGGCACCTCTAATGATGGACCGCCGCTATGGGTTCTCTGTGTCGTGAACGTCTTTTCATTCATTCTCCAATGCTGTCATTCGCCGGCTCTGACATTGAATGGATTGTCACAATCCCTGATGAATGTCACGAACTGTAAGCTTTACAGTTACAGAGGCCAAAAACCACCTGCCTCTGCACTTCAGCATCAATGAATAACGCTGTGATCATTGTGTCCGTTTAATACAAGCAGAGTATCGACTACTTTATGAACTATACTAGACGAAGTTCCAAATGATATTCAATGCGTCGAACAAAACAGGTATCGATAAATAAAATCTATGCGAAGAGGGTATTTATGTTGGGAATAACTCATACAGAATGAAGTATAGTCATTATATGTAATAGTGATACAAGCAATAGGTAATACTGGATTACTTTATTACACAGGGCGAAGAAAAAATGCCGCACTTGGCGGTCGGCATGCGATTCCTCATCCCAGTTTAGGACAAAAGGGTATCTATCAAAATCTATTCCCCTCATTAATTTTATGAAATGCAATTTAAAAACGAGGCTCTGGCAACACTGTAACAGCGTGCAGCACGGCCAAGAACAAGAACAGGTAGCATGAACTCCGCGCTGGGCTGGAGCTGCCCCGTTCGCTCAGTCAGACGAGGCAGTGCCATGGGGAATGGATACGACGACTCGCCGATGTTCAAGGCACGTCCATTCTAAACATATTTTTAATCTTTTAGTTAAATCATCAAATTATACCCGGTATCTTTCTTTTACTGTCACATTTATTTAAACATTAAGAGAAAACCTGAACTTATTACAGACGTGTGGTTGCGTTCCGACCAATAAAGGCTGTTGTGGAGGTTGAACATATCTTCAAGAGTGAAGCTAGATTCGTCAATCCTTATCACATTATTTATAAAATGTTCGTTGTCTTCCACTTGGTGCAAAAGCTATTTACAAAACTATACTGCCCATCGGTGTGGCCGAGCTGTTCTTGGTGCTTCAGTCTGGAACCGCGCGACAGCTACGGTCGCAGGTTCGAACCCTGCCTCGGACATGGATGTGTGTGATGTCCTTAGGTTAGTTAGATTTAAGTAGTTCTAAGTTCTAGGGGACTGATGACCTCAGATGTTAAGTCTCATAGTGCTCAGAGACATTTGAACCATTTGAAAACTATACTCGTCGAATGAGGTCTTTTGGCTGCTGGTGTTAAGGTGTAAAGGTATAAATACAGTTCTTCATCGTGGAATACTTCAACAATCAGTCTTTGAGATACCTGGAATGACGTTGTAATATAATGCCTACTTCGCCAAGGTGACTTTCGAAAGGTTTCAAACATCATGTCTTCTACGTGACTGTAGGCTTTCCCGGCGTAAACTATTGATGAAGGTTTCTCGGATCTCCAGCCGGATGGTAGCGTTGATATCTCGCGACGTTTCGGGACGTGTCATACTACCCAACTACTTCGCCAGAAGATGGGTAGTATGACACTTCCCATAACGTCACCTGATATCAACGCTACCACCCGGCTGGAGACCTGAGAAACCTTCATCACTCATGTCTTCTGTTTGCTGAGTGCGTCCAGTCCTCGGACGACCTATCTCCATTGCTTACGAGCGAAGATTACTACTTTCCGGAAGGCGTTGCTCCATGCGGCGAAAAACATTCTTATCGGGATGACGCCTTTGAGTGTTTTGCAGCATATGCACGAGTAGCGGAGGAGCTTGATTATCACAAGCACCCAGTACCAAAAGCATCTCGACGTATTCGTCATTTGTATACTCCACGGGGAAGCCACTCTACATGAACTTGACAGTACCTGTTATGGTCACGGATCGTGCTGTTAGTAGACACATGAATGCAGTTTAATGGATTCCACTGTCATGTGACAGACTCTTGTCTTGTAGCAAAATGATGTTCTGCTTACAAACTAAGAGAATTAGGGAACGGACGTAGATGAAATTAGAAAAGCAACTTGGCAAGTATTCGAACCGTAGCCCCATGGTAGATGTGGGGTTGATATTCCA
The DNA here is from genome assembly GCF_021461395.2 of Schistocerca americana. NCBI lineage: Eukaryota > Metazoa > Arthropoda > Insecta > Orthoptera > Acrididae > Schistocerca > Schistocerca americana. Next base: position 675,800,110 of record NC_060122.1, read on the forward strand.
GCAGTCTCCTCAGTGACCTACGATAGCCAGTACGGTCGTGAGGGTAATTTTACGTGGCTCTGAGCACTGTGGGACTTAACACAAAATGGTTCAAATGGTTCTGAGGACCATGGGACTCAACTTCTGAGGTCATTAGTCCCCTAGAACTTAGGACTAGTTAAACCTAACTAACCTAAGGACATCACACACACCCATGCCCCAGGCAGGATTCGGAACTGCGACCATAGTCGTCGCGCGGTTCCAGACCGAAGCGCCTAGAACCGCTCGGCCACTCCGGCCGGCGTGAGGGTAATAAAAGTTCCTCTGTACTTTCCGATGCGCTACACGATATGAGAGTTTTGCCAGCTCACCATTTTCGTGCATGTGTTTTCAAAGTGCTCCCAATCTGACTTTGCTTGATCAACTTTTGTCTTGAATCTGGATGAGTAATCACATGCCGACCTCCAAGTGTGGTATTTCTTCTTCACCCTGCATAGCGTGCGAAGTAATGTTGAAACACTGTCGATGTAGTATTATGACTACTGTTGTGGATCTTTTGCTTATTAAATGCGATGATAAGTGCGCATCTATGTTATTAAGGCTTCTGCGTACACACTGTAGCAACAAACCGATGACACACACTTATTTTACTACGTGAGAGCTTTTAGTACATGTTTTCATTAATAACTAGAAAATCCTACGTACGAATGTAAAGCGTGCGAATGTACTAGTGGAAGAAAATACGAAACTGGGTGTTAAATGTGAAAAACAAACGGACTCTGTAGAATGAAACTAAAAGTACTCCTTCGCAGTGGCTCAGATGTCACTGAAAGCACCTGAGGGACGGGCAGCGGTGGGATAGCTGCCTCCGGAAACGTAATTAATGAGGTCGGCCGAGCCGGCGCCTTCCTCGAAGAGGCCGCTGGAAATGCTTGCGAGACAACGCTGCTCAGTGCCTGCAATATTGTTTAAAGTTGCTCCGGTAAGCCGCCAAGTGGTATAAAGCTGCTTTGTCTCTTACAGGAAATGATTAAACTGTGAGCCGAGACCCTTTCAGAAAACTGCTTTTGAAGCGCTAAATTTCTAATTTCGAAGGAACGTTCTTTCTGCCTCTGGCCTTAGTAAGTTTTCGATGGTACCCTGCAGCAAGGGCGATCCTGAAAGCGAAGCCACAAATTACGTCGACACAAAGATAATATTCAAGCTTAAGTTTTAATATTTTCAGTTGTAAATCCTTCGACCTTGTTCACTATAGTGAAGTAAGTGGCTCGAAACAGCATATCCAGACACTACGGGATGATGATGGCATTGAAACAGAGGATGACACGCGTAAAGCTGAAATACTAAACACCTTTTTCCAAAGCTGTTTCACAGAGGAAGACCGCACTGCAGTTCCTTCTCTAAATCCTCGCACAAATGGAAAAATGGCTGACATCGAAATAAGTGTCCAAGGAATAGAAAAGCAACTGGAATCACTCAATAGAGGAAAGTCCACTGGACCTGACGGAATACCAATTCGATTCTACACAGAGTACGCGAAAGAACTTGCCCCCCTTCTAACAGCCGTGTACCGCAAGTCTCTAGAGGAACGGAGGGTTCCAAATGATTGGAAAAGAGCACAGATAGTCCCAGTCTTCAAGAAGGGTCGTCGAGCAGATGCGCAAAACTATAGACCTATATCTCTTACGTCGATCTCTTGTAGAATTTTAGAACATGTTTTTTGCTCGCGTATCATGTCATTTCTGGAAACCCAGAATCTACTATGTAGGAATCAACATGGATTCCGGAAACAGCGATCGTGTGAGACCCAACTCGCCTTCTTTGTTCATGAGACCCAGAAAATATTAGATACAGGCTCCCAGGTAGATGCTATTTTTCTTGACTTCCGGAAGGCGTTCGATACAGTTCCGCACTGTCGCCTGATAAACAAAGTAAGAGCTTACGGAATATCAGACCAGCTGTGTGGCTGGATTGAAGAGTTTTTAGCAAACAGAACACAGAATGTTGTTATCAATGGAGAGACGTCTACAGACGTTAAAGTAACCTCTGGCGTGCCACAGGGGAGTGTTATGGGACCATTGCTTTTCACAATATATATAAATGACTTAGTAGATAGTGTCGGAAGTTCCATGCGGCTTTTCGCGGATGATGCTGTGGTATACAGAGAAGTTGCTGCATTAGAAAATTGTAGCGAAATACAGGAAGATCTGCAGCGGATAGGCACTTGGTGCAGGGAGTGGCAACTGACCCTTAACATAGACAAATGTAATGTATTGCGAATACATAGAAAGAAGGATCCTTTATTGTATGATTATATGATAGCGGAACAAACACTGGTAGCTGTTACTTCTGTAAAATATCTGGGAGTATGCGTACGGAACGATTTGAAGTGGAATGATCATATAAAATTAATTGTTGGTAAGGCGGGTACCAGGTTGAGATTCATTGGGAGAGTGCTTAGAAAATGTAGTCCATCAACAAAGGAGGTGGCTTACAAAACACTCGTTCGACCTATACTTGAGTATTGCTCATCAGTGTGGGATCCGTACCAGGTCGGGTTGACGGAGGAGATAGAAAAGATCCAAAGAAGAGCGGCGCGTTTTGTCACCGGGTTATTTGGTAACCGTGATAGCGTTACGGAGATGTTTAATAAACTCAAGTGGCAGACTCTGCAAGAGAGGCGCTCTGCATCGCGGTGTAGCTTGCTCGCCAGGTTTCGAGAGGGTGCGTTTCTGGATGAGGTATCGAATATATTGCTTCCCCCTACTTATACCTCCCGAGGAGATCACGAATGTAAAATTAGAGAGATTAGAGCGCGCACGGAGGCTTTCAGACAGTCGTTCTTCCCGCGAACCATACGCGACTGGAACAGGAAAGGGAGGTAATGACAGTGGCACGTAAAGTGCCCTCCGCCACACACCATCGGGTGGCTTGCGGAGTATCAATGTAGATGTAGATGTAGATGTAGATCTCAGTCAGCTCATGTAAAGATTGTAAAATGCTTCCTTTTTAAAGTAAATTTGCTCCATTTTTATATTAAATTGTGCGTACTAATGCTGTTAGTGAGAGTATGTCTCTGAATTACAATATTTATCTTCATAAGAGAACACCTTCACTACTGACGAAACTTCAAACTGGCAGTTTATCCATATAACATTAGGAAATAGTGAAAAACATTTCGAAAAGGGGGTGCCAACTCGCAGGAAGACAAAAGATATTGCAACACTTTCAAGAGCTCAATAGATATTTGTGCCAGTGTTATTTGTTGCAGATCCATGTTACAATGCGGCCTGCCCTTTGTGTAGAAAACAGCAGATCGTAGGTAGAGAACAAATAATTCGTGTAAAAAATAAGATTTGTTGGCTCTCAGGCGCCTTTATGATCTCATACAGTCAATTCTGTGATCATGAAGTTTATGGGTGCTAACGCTACTTGGTATATGTAAAAGCAAGTGCTCCTGAACGTACTGTGCAATGTACAGTTGTAGTTCTGTAACTGATTCGTAGCTTCCGCCTATACTCAACAAACTAAATTGTATTTTACGCACTGTAATGTTAGTCTGTACTTTCTGACTTTCTCATCTATCATTTATCACAATTTCTCATTAACTTTATCGTAATGCCTTATGTTCAGAACGATTCAGTTGAACTGATCACCTCTGATACCTTCTGTACCGTTTAGGAAATCGTAAATTTGTTTTCACCCAAGTGACCTGCTTAAAGGACCTCTCCAAATCTGTAGTAACAGACCAGCTTCATTTATCATATGGAACTTTATTAATTTCATCCTGCAAAATAACTGTACACATTATTGGTACCGTTTTGATTAGTTATACTGGTACCAGGCTTCAACAACAACAACAAAAATTATTTTTTTCATATAGCGAATGTTATGGTAAGAATTAGATTTACACTTATATTACATCTTACGTCAGTATTCCACAACGTTCACCATCTGGATCTCATACTCCCTTTATGTCCTTTCACGTTGTGCAGTTGTCCTCATCTCTTCATTCGTATTTCGGCTCTCCGTCCGTCGATTACTCCATCATTTCCTGGTCTTCCTTCGCCATTCGTATTTATCTCGATTGCAGCATACACTGGCCTCTCTGTAACATACATCTAAGTTATTCAATTCTACTCACCTTTATTTACCACTGTTTCATCACGTCGAATCTCTCTTTATTAATCACACTGCTTCACGTCCCTTCTCTCCTTAAATATCACCTTCATCAACTACTACTTATCACGTCGCTTCTCTCACTGTCTACCATATTTATCCTCTCATTACTCATCACGTCGTTTCTGCTAGATCCTTATTCATATGACAAAAAAATACGTACATACACCACTCTGTCGACTCCTGTTCATGACTCATTCGACCAGTCTATTCCGTCATACTTCCTGACATCCCGCCTGAAAATTGTTATGTTCGATTTGACCCTGCACAACGTTACACACCACAAATAAATACACTGACTATCTACCATAACTTGCCTACTTTCGATCTATCCTTAACTTTTCCATAATTTGATGTTAGAAATGTGATGAAGCCCACGACATTGTTTTCCCTACATCGTCTCAATCAGTACAGCATTTTCATGGACAATCCGCCTCACTCTGAATGGTCCACTGTACACATTACTTCTTAGCGCTATCACAATATATTCCATCAAAAAAAAAATCTTAACAGCAATAAACCTAACAGCAAAATATCCTGGCAGGGTCGAAATTATGAGAGGCTCCCACAAGCCTTGCTCATACTGTGGCATCAAGCAGTCAGGCCTGCAAGATGAGTGGTCTGCCAAGCGAGTGGATTCATTCTTATTTATCGAGTAACATGAACTCTAGTACTGACACGTAAGTTACAAGTTATCCTCCTATATGATTAATACGCAACGGAAACACGCATCTGACTATCAGTAATTTACAGAACTCTGACTGTACACTACGCACTGGCAATACCAAATTTTCTTTATGTCTTTTATTTATTTTACGGCTTTTGTCAACACGTGGCCCACCGCACTGAATATGAATGGCGCACACATTATAAATTCGGGACTTATGACAACATACAAATCGAAGGAAAAGTCCACCAATCTTTTTCTTTTCACTATCTTATTTATTCCGATAAATTCTCTAACCTAAACACACAAATTCTATAACCTACAACAATAACACATGAGAAATTCCGCCCAGTGGGCATGGCTTTCCATTGGTGAATCTCTATATTATGGTCTCGTGATTATTTAACGCTACAGTGCACTTTCTGGATAGGATGGTGGATCTTTTATTATACCTCACACTTCGACTCTCACAATCATCATCACGAAACTTTCCTCCAGACCGAGCGGTACCGAAGGAACAAGCCTAACCCATTAATCTTTTGAAACTACCTCGCTACTCTCCCATGCAAACCACACATACCCAAATTACATGACATACTCCACACTACAATATGAAACACTACACAGAGAATAGTCACAACATTATCACTTTCAGCTTTCCCACTTCAATTAATATTTATCCCAGTTTCACACGACATTGCCCCACTTCGTAATTCTACTTTCCTACTATGAACTCTGGAGATATATGCACGTCTTCCTGTGTAATGCAAGCCAAGTGGCGTTGCTGGATAGACAGCCGACTCACCTTGCTTCTCTCTCAGAGTTTGAATCTAGCGTCACACGAAATCATATCGCGCAAAGTAATATTAAGAACGTATTCATCACACACGCGAGTCCTCAACTGATACCATGGACGAGTACTTCTCTTTATCTTTTGTCTCGTACACAGTTTGAGACTCACACAGTACTCACCACGTGGAAGTACTCGTCTCTAATTTCAAGTCCTGCACACGCCATTTCTTAAATATTTCAACTTATGGTACACACGCTATTTCTTAAATATTTCAACTTATTGTACACACGCTAGTAATTCAGCTTAACTTAAGCACACGGAAGTATTTCAACTTATTGCTACACGTGGTTTCATTGTGACCGTTGGTCACTTCCGAAGATTACTACAATCCCATTAATATTACCTGCCTGACACTTAATTCTCCCCACAAAAGTTCCTGAAATAGAGAAATTACTATTTCATACTTCTCTTAAATATTCCACATGCATACCATGTCTCCACTCTTTTGTCATTACGGAGCACAACTGAAACAGGTCTTAACAGCACAAGATCCAGCGGCAGAGTGCTGAAACATGGCCGTTCTCCAGGTCCTCTCACACCTCTGTCGAAGTGGGGGAGCACCTTGCTACCGTATTGGTCAGCCGCATTTCAGGCGCTCAAAGCTCAGGTAAATTTCATCTCTTTGGTCCCACCAAAGGTGGCAAAAGGATCGTCTCAAAGATGATCATACATTCACATTCACTATCTGCGGTTAGCAGACGACCATACATTCATTCATTTCACAGATCTCACCAAACTGGATGTAGGGATTTACTTTGTGGGAGTGCACATGTGATCAATTAAATAAATAAATTGTCATTCTTTCCCACACTGGTATCCGGCTTCACTGTATTAATTTAAATTGAGTTATTTTACAAAAAAAATGTGTTGATCTGACAAAAATAATGAAGTATGTGGTTTGTACCTATTTTAAATGTCGGGCGGTACTGTACCCTGGCCGCACACCAATGTGATTCCTGCAATCTTCGAACGTGCAAACACTCCCAATCAAGATGATCAACAGATCACAATTAAACACCTCGCTGATGAGTTGGATGTCTCGGTTGGTAGTGCTGACACACTTGTCGATGAGTTGGGATACTCAAAGGTGGGCGTCCGCTAGGTTCCTCGCCGCCAAAGAGAAGAATAAAGAGCGACGAGAGTCAACCTGTGCGGAATTGCTTACGCGTTACGAGTTGATCGTGACCTTTTTTTTGTCTTACATCGTCACATTGGTCTGTCACTCGAAACCGGAAACAAAATCACAATCCATTGAGTGGCGCCAGAGTTTCTCTCCTCCTAAGGAAATGTTCAAAGCCATCCCTCAGATGGTAAGGTCATGGCGACGGTTTTCTGGGACCCTGAAGGGGTTTCTCTATATGATGATCTCCCTCGTGGTGCAACGATAAACTCTGAAGTGAATTGTTCAACCCTCAAGAAATTGAAGACACTACTTCAGCGTGTTCCTTGCGACAAAAATGTAAATGTAGTTGTTCTTCTACACGACAATGCAAGGCCTCACGAAAGCCTACACAAGCAAGGGGAACTCACAAAACTTGACTGGACTCTTCTTCACGTCCACCCTATAGCCCGGACCTCGCACCCTCTGACCTCCATATGAAGAACGTACTCCGCGGGAAGAAGCACGTGGATGATGGGAAGATTTTTGGTGCTCCTAGATGTTGACTCCGACGTCGACCAGCAGAGTTGTACCTTGGGGGCCCACGGGCCCACGGAGTAAGGTCACGTAAGCCGCCACACTGAACGGGAATTGTATTGAGAAATAGGTTTTTGTAGCCAGAAGAGTGGGGATAATATGGTGTATTGAAACCTGAATAAAGCCTATGTGCTTTCAGAAAGAAAAACGTGTTGCATTACGTATTGAACGACCCTCGTACATTACTGCACGCTACACGTCTGTCCATCTGCTGGTTGAATGTGATATTGTACCTTTTTTATGCTCAGAAGCGGTTGCGTTCTACCAATAATCAACATTATCTGGCCACATAGGCAAGTGAACGCACTTAAAAGAACTACCCCGAAGAGGGGACAACACGAACAGATACATTGTCATGACCGTACTCTCTCGACTAAACGGGCGTATGACGAATGTTAAACATCTAGAAAATACGGCAGAGTATTCCGAGCAGCTGTCTTCAGCACAAAAAACTGGGAACAACATCTGCAGTGCGTACTGCCTACACAGGACCACAGACAAACTGTATTTTCTCCTCACGTCTCATTCAAAATTCTTCAGATTCGCAAGATATATCGCAGAAACCATCTAAACCCGAAGACAAGAGCAGAAACAAGAAGATTATTCACAAAGAAAGTTTGCTATCTCGCCACTAATTTAGAATTACGCAGGACATGGACCAGACGTCAAAACGATGAGATGAAGCACCCCATAAAAAGAAAAATCTTGGAGGTACAATACAGTATGTTGTTCATTGTCAAAAGGCTTCAACAAAAAGAACATTATTTTCCGTCAGGATCCTCCGATAACTACCGCTGATAATAGTAGCACTACAACCTAGAACAATTACCAAAAAGGTTTTAAGCTCATTTAGTGTAGCATTGTCGCGGTATGCGCTTCTGCGACGGGCAGACTTGGGGTCTATCTCCTTGACTTATAAAGAAATAACATTGGTAGGTGCGTCTGCTTCCAACGCCCTATGCAAGAGCTACACTTAGCGTTATTTGTGTTCTTCTTAAAGAAAATTTGATAGTAAAAACTATGATTACGCGAAACTAACATAACAAGTTAAGGCACTTGCGTAAACTTTTTCCCCTTGAGAAAGGGGTGGTTGCTTCCCTTCAGAGAAGTCATCCGGGCTAGCAATATTCCCTTAATATTCACGTCAGCCCCAATGGCGAATGGGTTCTTCAGATCTTCCGTCAGAGGGATGCCTGCTACAAAGATCTGCACAAACGTATAGTATCCACGAAAGACAGGTCAACTCGCACACACTACACCCACCCACCCACACACACACAGACATACACACACAAGAAATATATATCTATTCTTCTGAGAGAAGACATAACTTTTACCTACGCCAGCTTCGTAGGGCCTTTGTCTCTGATTCTTCCAGTTAATATCCAGTTGCTGTTATTACTCTTTCTAATGATCACATTTGTCATTGGTTCTTCCTGTCGGAAGCAGAGCTCATTCTCCTGTCTTTCGCGTCTATTGGTCGAGAACGCTTAATACCAGCTTAAACACCTCCCGGTCAGTCTTCTCACAGCAAAGCAATGATCTTTTGTGCTCTGCTCGCATTGAGCTTGTGTATAACTGTATAAGTTCTCCCGAGCTCTATGGGTGGTTGATGTGCTGAATCCTCTTCAAGATATCATCAAAATAATAAGAATAGGAATGAAAGAATGTTGCTACCAGTGGTGGGGCTTTTGTTATCTGCAAATGCATCCAATTTCAGTAATTTTTCAGAACATTCCTCTTGGAGATCAGCGGTATGGCAAAAAGTACTTTAAAAATGAGCAATTGATGTTCGAGGCGTTAAACAACTGCTCTGTCCAACTCCAGTGCGTACCGTCATGGTATCGGATCTGAAGATGCTCAAACACCGACCGAAACCGGTTGCCACAAAATAATAGTTTTTTTGCTGTCGTGACTGTGTGTGCTCATTTTTAAAGCATCCTATTTTGTTCTACGGCAAATCAATAAATTTTCATAATTTCTGCTTTGCGCTGCTCGAAAGTGACACATTGTCTTGCGATACGTAACACTTTCGCTATAACCACTCTACTCGGGTTGGCCAAGAGTTCAGCGACCTGTCTCTAAATTGTGCTACCCAGGTTTTTTTGTACAAGTCTTCACGTACAAAGAAGAAGAGGAATTTCCTCATAGAGGAAAAAATGCGTCACATCATAGTCGTCCGTTGATTTACAGGAATCTCGAGGAATGGCATGATTCTCTTGTGATTGCCCCGCCCCTCATCTCCAACGGTGTGCCACAAGATTCTGAATTCACGCAAAAACGCCGATCATTATCCTACCGTATCCTACTCTCTGCTAAAGGCATTGATGGCTCCATGGCTCACGACCACCCTATATCTTTTCTTAGACTCGCATTGTCGACACTGAGTTTTAGTAACGCAGATTCCTCAGTTTCGGACAATTGCAACAGTTCCATACTATCAGACTTACGAAGGAACTGTCTAACCTGACACGTCGAAATATGCCCCGAAATTTTTAATACAGGAGGAATACACGGAATGAAAGACAATGTCATAATTTTAGCCACTAAGACACACCGCAAGTATTTTAAAAAATGTAGAAATTTACCAAATTCGTAACTCGCCAGGCGGCTACAGAAATGTATACCGCACCGTAGCTGTAGCAGACAGCACATGAGCTATACGGTGGGCACATATCCTTGGTTGATAGCACATCGGTAAACAGATAACACGCCAAAACGCGATAGTAATTTGTAAAGCGAACTTCAGTTTCTACTGATAGTTTCTCTGAGACTACTGTTCAGTTATTATTTGCTCGAATTTTCAAATAATTTAATACCCATAATAAATATTAGTTACCCTTGTAGTATCAAAGGAGATGAAACTGAATTAATTTCTTTGTGATTTCATCGTATACGGTTGGTAATAGCATCTATTTGTTCAGGTCTCAGAATTTCACAGTAATGTGGAATTCAATTAACGTTTTTAATCCTACATAGACAAAATATGAGGAACGTGGTAAGCATTCGGGATGACCTACTTCTCCTGAAGACCTTCATAAGTTTTATTCATCGGATAATTACTCGGAGATTCATTTGAATGTTGCCGACATCTCGTTAGAAACTAGGAAACATTAGTAGAAACAGGAAATAGCCCGAACTGTTCCTCGAATTGTGGTTCTAACGATGATTATTGAGTTAATTAAAGTCCAGAACAAAAACGGAGTACCTTCCAAGCTCAAAGAAAACATGTACAGTCACAGGTTTCAGTGAGACAGAAAAGGCTATAAATCTTTTAGTTGCACGAAGGAAGCAGAAAATGTGTATACTTATGCAGTTTGAGTAGACAGTTTCGTTTTATAAAACCTGAACATCAGTTATCTTAATAGAAGAAAGATTTACACGAAATAAGAAATAAGCACCAAAATGAAACTTGAAAAAGTGTGAATGAAAAGCTACTCAAAAGATCTAGAACTGGTCACGAGAGATAATCAACCGTTACCGAAATAAATCTACGAAACTGGACGATCTAAACTGTATATGAAATGAACATTACTGATATACAGGCTTCTTTCACCTGGTTAAACAGATTCAGGAAATTATACGAAAAAGTATGTCGCAAAATTACGAAGTTTACCTCAAGCAAATGTGCAGAGGATTGTCATTAATAAGTGATACTACAGAGGAATACGTAGCTGACTTGATGACGAAGCTTTTTTTATCTTCTAAAATGCTGGGTATAATTATAGCAGTTTTGGGGGTGTATAGGGTACAAAAAATTATACGCAGAGGTACCCCATCTGGCAGAAACAATAGCTCTAATCTGGCTGGGCTTCGAGTTCAACAGAATTTTGATAACAGATTTATGTACATTATTCCATTCTGCTTCAACTCAATGCCATTGTTTATCAGCGAAAGTGGCTGACAGTTGGTGGCGCGCAGTGTCTTAGGAAACCATGACCTGATGGTTTCTGTGGGTGGTATATCTGGAGAACTTCCTGCTCGTAATAATAGTCGGACACCATCTATATGCAGGTAGATCAGTACAGCATAAGCAACATGCAGACTTGAGTTATCTAGTTGAAAGACAAGGTCATGGACACCTAGAAGAGAGTGCACAGCCACTGGTATTAGTACCTCAGAAATGTAATGGAAACGACGACAGCTGGGCGCATAGTTGATGACGAATGAAATCTGCCAATTTTCGTTTCCCTCAGAGCCTCACAGTGGATACGTCCACCGTGGTGCTTCACACAGAACCGGGACTCGTCTGAAGAGACGATGTAGTGTCACTCCTGTTCCAGACTTTTAGCTGGGCGTGCCACTGTCAGCGCAGCTCTGTGTACTGCCCGCTTCGAGGGAAGCCGCAACAATGGTCGCCGTGCTGTGAGTCCATGGGTTTCCAGACATCGTCGTCTTGTTGGTGCAGATACCTGTCTTGCTGCTAGTTTAGTTAGTGCATATCCTGACTCATGTTACATGACATCGTTCTAGTATCCTGCGTAGCCAAGGGAATAATATGCCCATGTTCTAGAGGGCTAATCTTGTAGGGCGTTTGTGACCCTGTACAACGATGATTACGGCTGCCCTGAACCCATCGACTAACATGACCGTCAGAGGATTCCAAGCAATGTGAGCAACAACATCGTGGAACAACAAACCGCATTCTGGGTAGGCCATGATAGCCGCTGTCGCTTGTTGCGACTTCCATTGAAGCGGGCAGTACACAGAGCTGCGCAGACAGTGGCACGCCCAGCTAAAGGTCTGGAACAAGATTGGTACTACATCGTCTCTTCAGAAGAGTCCCGGTTCTCTGTGAAGCACCACGATGCTGGTGTTTTTCTTACAATGGCTGTATCACGATTTTCTCACAAATAACCAAAATTCAAATGCTATTTCGGATTGAGGAACCAACTGTGTGCTCTTTCGTTATATACTGAAACTGGTTTGCATTACTTCTAACTACTTGGCGCGATTGCTCTGAGAATGACTCAAATGGCTCTGAGCACTATAGGACTTAACTTCTGAGGTCATCAGTCCCCTAGAACTTAGAACTACTTAAACCTAACTAACCTAAGGACATCACATACATCCATGCCCTAGGCAAGATTCGAACCTGCGGCCGTAGCGGTCGCGCGGTTCCAGACTGTAGCGCCTAGAACCGCTCGTCCACTAAGGGCGGCTGCTCTGAGAAGCTAATCACGTGTACACTGCTCAAAGAAAGTTTGGAATTCTATCGTAAAATGTAGTCTTTGATACAAAAGGTTTCACTGACAGAGGCACTTCATGCATTATCTGATTAGAGACCATTACTGGAAGGTGTTTACTATTGGCAAGCTTTGCGACCGTTTGCCAGTCATGTAAACATACCGCTGCCGCAGCAGCATACAGCGAGCAACAGCTTCATTCAGTTTGTTTTCAGAAGTGCTGCAACATGCCACATGGAGTCATGCAATACTTCGATACAGTCGGGATAGTGGCTTTCCTTTCAGAAAGGTATACAAAGCAAGATGTTGCCGATCAGTTACATGCCACTCAATATGGTGTGTCTAAGGTGTGGAGAAAATACAGAGAGACGGGAAATGTGAACGACAGATATCGCAGTGGTCGTCCTCGTATGACGCAGAATCGTTTCCTCCGACTGTAGGCTCGCAGGCGCCCGCATCAACTGCCAGAGGTATTGGAAATGACTCCTCCCGAGCAACAGGGATTCGTATCGCAGACCAAACAGTACGTAGAAGTTTGCATCTGGGTGGTCTTAACGTCAGAATTTTGCACTGAACCAAAGGAACCGATGCTGTCGATGGACCTGGGACCTTGCACATAAACATTGGACGAAACCAGAATGGAGTAATATCATGTTTGTTGACGAGACCAGCACTGATTTGCTACCGGACACTAGACATGTTAGGGTTTGGAGAAGCCCTAGACGACACCAGGAACGCCGATACGTTGAGGAAGTTTATCCATTTGCAGGTGGAAGTCTAATGCTCTGCGTGGCAATAATGATGTGCCAGCGGACCCCTCTAATTCCCATCTACGGCACTTTTAAAGTACCACGCGGTACCTCCAAGAGGTCCTACAGACGATTGTAAGGCCCTACAGATGTGAAGTCGGTGACAACTTCATCCTAGTCGATGACAATACAAGAACGCACCGTAAGCTAGCAGTGTCTCGCTATCTTCAAAGATGCTACGTCAAACGAATATATTGACCAGAACAGTCCCTAGACATGAATTCAATTTAGCAAGAATGGGACCTGTTGAAGGCGGCCATTGCACAGCGTCCGAATCCACTCGACAATTTTCAGGACCTCACTGAAGCTGCCACTGAGGCGTGGGACTCATACCCCGAGAAAAACTTGATGGTTTCCTCCAGAGCATGCCTCGCAGAATGGAAGAATTCATCCGTTTGTGGGGAGGACATATTAGCTACTAAAGACTGATAATCATCATCATACGATAAAGATTTTTGCTGTTTTTATTTTCAAGATGTACACTTCCAGAGAACCTGCTTTGTTTTTTAATGGTATTTTGTAACCAACCAAAATCTTTATTGTTTTCAGAAGGAATTGTGTTTATTTTGTTCATAAGGTACTGTACAAACCTCAATGAATGTACCACAAAAAGTCATTGTAGTTAACTCTGTGTCATTCCAAACTTTTGTTTAGGTGTGTATATCCAAGGTCTAACACATTTCTTCGAAATTTGACGTCTGTTATATGCCGCATTGATGGTGCTGCCACTGTAACGTCGAGCAGTGCAGTTGCCGACAGTTGTTAAAGTGATATGATGTAAAACAAAGAGTCGCCGTCTTTTAACTTGGCTTTGATTTATTGAACACACTATCAACATTTTCGTACATACACAAAATCATAGATGCAGAGAATTCACAACGTAAAATGTTTGAATAATGACTTAAAATTATTTGACAGTGCCCACATAGGTACGATACATATATTGAAGGAAATTTTTCGTGCTAACTACGGACGAAATATAGTATAAAAAATAAATTCAGCAGAGACTGGGAAGCATACACCTTAAGATCAGAATGTTTATGCAACCACAGCCATTACATCAAGTTTTACATATACACGCCATTGTCTCGTAGCAAAGATAAAAAAGAGATTTGCACACATGATGATCTTCATAACATAATAAGACAGCGGAACATGTTGGAAAGGGCACCTTCAATTTCACAACGTTTCACAGTAAGGAATTTCGTTGCGCGTCAAGAAACTATAGGACAACACCAAGTATTTTTCATCGCCATTTTCTTTCTTGTGGGAGTCACCGTTTTTTATCTGAACTTTGGATGGTACGCATCCGTACCAAGTTAATTCACATCCCCTTGTTCGCCTCAAAGTTTCGAAATCAGGGGGTGCTTCTGATTACTGGATAGCAGTGCAGTATTGATCTTATGACAGATTGGAAAATACCTATGGTCTATGATCAGTTCACACGCCAATAACTTGAAATCGGAGAATGGTACACTGAAATTCGTTACAGGGATGGAAACACTCGCTTCCTTCACCTGTTGCTCTGTCATTGAAGACCGATCCCATATGAGTTGCGGCCCACAGAAAGATTTTACATACCAGCAGTGATTCTTGTACTATTTTCAATACTTCCATTTCGGGTATCCAATAGATTGCTATCCGCTTTTTGAGTCTCACAAAATCACCACATTCTGGAGCCACATAAGACAGCCAAATCTGAGCGCCTCTAGAGTCACTATTGCTTCCGCGGTAAGAAATTGAACCATGTGGGACAAGACGGAACTACTGCAATATTTCATCTTGGGCACAAGATATGAACTGCCTACTGTTGAAGTCTCTTGATGGTACAGCCAATTAGATTAATGTATATACTGAAATTTGAAATGATTGTGTCGAGGCAGTTATTCATTAAACCGTAATAGTGTAGCTGTCTAGGCTGTGATGACCAACTTCTAGTTGTCATAATGGCGACGGCTTCCCACCTGTGCACTGTGGTTTCGATGAATTTGCAAAGGCTTCGGGTGACCAGCGTGAGGATGTCACGTGGCTGCAGCAAGACAGACGTTGTGCATGGGCACTATTTATTGTTAGAATCACAATCAGTAGCACCGCTTGGGGCGTCAAGTTGCAAGATTTGTATACAACGCGTATCACGATTAGTGCAGAAAACTGGCGTGAGAGGAAGTGTACGTTAGAATAGGGGGGAGAAAGAAGGTGCCAAATTAAGAATCGTCTATGTGGGAAAATGGCCGCGAATTAATCCTGACTTACAGAATTATAGAGAGAGAACACCGTGCCATGTGCTCAGTTTAGCGTAGTTCATGCCCTAGGTGAGTGGAGAGCTGTAGGTTTGGTTTTGCCTGGGGCATGTGAGCGCTCCGTTGGGATGAAGACAGATCGAAGGTGGCGGCCTAGCCGGTGGAATGTTTTCGGCGCCATCATTCTGGTTGGAGTTTAGCTGTCAGCTACTATGGAATGAAGCGAGCCTGCTTGGAGAACCATTGCGTACCTATATTGTGGACATCATGATGAAACCTTTCCTGTACGGCTAGTAATATTCGTACCTGACGTTTGACTCACTGCATGCTGGTTTCTTTCGGATCTAGCTGGTGTTCGTGGTCTTTCCTGGTACTCTCTTGTGAAAGAAGGCGTTCGTTTGTAATTTTCTGATAAACTGTGCTTAGCCGATTTTCTGGACACGTATTTGCGATTTTTTGTGAATCTAGATTGTAATTTGGGATTTCATTCCTACTTGCCGCATTACTTAAAAGCTTGAGTTGTTTGATTTGGCAAACAAACCTGCATTTCCTGTTAAAATTTTTGTGTAAGCTACTTGTCTGACGTATTATCTATTCTGTGTTTGTCAAGTTTGTTTCATTTATTGCTGGCCGGTGTGGCCGAGCGGTTCTGGGCGCTTCAGTCTGGAACCGCACGACCACTACGGTCGCAGGTTCGGATCCTGCCTCGGGCATGGATGTGTGTGTGATGTACTTAGGTTAGTTAGGTTTAAGTAGTTCCAAGTTCTAGGGGACTGATGACCTCAGCTGTTAAGTCCCATAGTGCTCAGAGCCATTTGAACCATTTTTTCATTTATTGATGTTTTGGATTTTATTAGAATTGTGTTTAATTTTGATTATCTGTGTGCGTTAAGGAAAGATTAGCTGTTATTTAATAGCTTGTCTGCCGATTCCAGGGCGAACCCGGGAAGGGTCCTCACTCTACGTTTTAGTTGGTCTTATGGTATTGATCAAGTATTTTTTGGTACTTCGTACATCTATGGGAAGGTGTCTGTTTTTGTAAGAAAGATGGCTTGCTGATTCTCGTTACTTGTTATCAGTTGTTTTACGAACTAGCCACCAGTGTAATAATTGTATTGTGGACCTGATGGAATTGCACTTTCCTTAAGGCATATGAGTGTCTACTTTATCAATTTCAAACATAAAGTTAAGAGTCATATGTCTCAAGGAAAATGTAATTTCATGAGATCAGTAGATCACCTAAGCCTGAGATACAGGTGGTATTTCCCCATTACGTTCCGCACTGACGCCTGATAAACAAAGTAAGAGCCTACGGAATATCAGACCAGCTGTTTGGCTGGATTGAAGAGTTTTTAGCAAACAGAACACAGCATGTTGTTCTCAATGGAGAGACGTCTACAGACGTTAAAGTAACCCCTGGCGTGCCACAGGGGAGTGTTATGGCACCATTGATTTTCACAATATATATAAATGACCTAGTAGATAATGTCGGAAGTCCATGCGGCTTTTCGCGGATGATGCTGTAGTATACAGAGATGTTGCAGCATTAGAAAATTGTAGCGAAATGCAGGAAGATCTGCAGCGGATTCGCTTTTGGTGCAGGGAGTGGCAAATGACCCTTAATATAGACAAATGTAATGTATTGCGAATACACAGAGAGAAGGATCGTTTATTGTATGATAGCGGAACAAACACTGGTAGCAGTTACTTCTGTAAAATATCTGGGAGTATGCGTGCGGAACGATTTGAAGTGGAATGATCATATAAAATTAATTGTTGGTAAGGCGGGTACCAGGTTGAGATTCATTGGGAGAGTCCTTAGAAAGTGTAGTCCGTCAACAAAGGAGGTGGCTTACAAAACACTCGTTCGGCCTATACTTGAGTATTGCTCATCAGTGTGGGATCCGCACCAGATCGGGTTGACGGAGGAGATAGAAAAGATACAAAGAAGAGCGGCGCGATTCGTCACAGGGTTATTCGGTAAGCGTGATAGCGTTACGGAGATGTTTAGCAAACTCAAGTGGCAGACTCTGCAAGAGAGGCACTCTGCATCGCGGTGTAGCTTGCTGTCCAGGTTTCGAGAGGGTGCTTTTCTGGATGAGGTATCGAATATATTGCTTCCCCCTACTTACACCTCCCGAGGAGATCACGAATGTAAAATTAGAGAGATTCGAGCGCGCACGGAGGCTTTCCGGCAGTCGTTCTTCCCGCGAACCAAACGCGACTGGAACAGGAAAGGGAGTTAATGACAGTGGCACGTAAAGTGCCCTCCGCCACACACCTTTGGGTGGCTTGCGGAGTTTAAATGTAGATGTAGATGTACGTACATAGCTGAGGTGCCATTCCAGTTCTGGAGAACCTCGGCAATACTGACAATCTAAGAAGGTGGAAATGGGTTGAAGGTGTGAAATGAAGTTTGTATTAGGGAGGGCATGGGGGTAGGGTAGTCATGCAGCGGTGTTAGCACACTGCTACGGTTGTGTAATGGTTAGCATGTATACCTAGTAATCAGCTGACCCCGGTTCAAGTCCTGGTTGTGACAAAAATTTCAGTTCATTTAATCAGCCTCTGTCATCATAGAAAGTTGATTTGTGATTTGTTTGCCGGCCGTGGTGGCCGAGTGGTTCTAGGCACTTCGGTCTGGAGCCGCGCGACGGCTACGGTCGCAGGTTCGAATCCTGCCACGGGCATTGATGTCTGTGATGTCCTTAGGTTAGTTAGGTTTAAGTAGTTCTAAGTTCCAGGGGACTGATGACCTCAGATGTTAAGTCCATATGCTCAGAGCTTTTTTTTGTGATTTGTTTGTTTCCCGTTCCTGTCCGACGGGCTCAGACGATTCTCTCTGTATATTTGTTCAACTACGGCCATTGTTCGCTTGCCCGTAATACCTTCCCCTCCCCCCCCCCCCCCCTCACGACCCTCATCCCCTTCCCGGAGATTGTTTGCCCACTTTGGCGATCTATTTTCTAACTCCTCTGCTGATATCCAGATCTGTTCTAGGCAGTGCTTAAATCGTAACAAGAAAAGCGTCTCCTGCTTCCAAAAAACGATCTCTACGTAGGGGAGTAAGAGACAGAGCAGCTGTCATAGAACAGGTCAAAATTATTCCCAGGCGAAGTATTGGCGTTGTGAGGGGGGAGGGGGGGGGGAGGTTTAAGATGGGACGAAAGTGGCAAATTGCTGCAGGAGAAGCACTTCGCGCCTCCTTCACTCGACGAGGGCGTGCCGCTGGTTGGCGAAGGCTTGGAGAAGCCGGGGGAATCCAGCGTGTCAGACAAATTGTCGGCGGGAACTCGCCGCGTCGCGGCAGACGCACAATCAGGCGGCGTCGCCGCAGCTATTCGAGGCAGCGAGCCAAATCTGCGGCGGCCCCAACCTCAACCTCAGCCCAGACCCCAGCCTCAACCTCGCCTTCGCCCTGCCGCGCACGGCCCTCTGTTTCTTGTCGGTGCGGTCGGCGTAACCGGATTGTTTCTTGCAGCGGGCCAGAAGTTCGCTCAACTCTCGCGAACAAGATTTGAATCAATCGCCGTCTCCGAGCGCGGCTGGAGGCGCAGCCGGTCCCGCCTGATGGAGTAAAGTTTAAACTCTGTCTCGGCCACTTAACTACCTCCAATTGGGAGACATTACCTTCGCTCGCGGGATTCAATTCGCCCGCTCTGTGTCTGATGTCCGTTTTGCGGAGGGGAATCTGTCTGCGGTCGTCTACTGGCGCCTAACGCCAGCAGCCGTACAGAACTCTGCGCGCGAAATGTGTCTCTCACTGCTGGGAAGTTACAAATCCGCAAGTATTTTTTCTATACATAATCCGTCTTACCGTTACCAACTGCAACTGTTTCACCTGCGCAGCATTTCAGACTATGGATTACCGCAGAAGAGATTGTCAGACTTGATGCGAACCGCTACACGGCAGGGTCCTCGCATATTCCTTGCTACATTCAAAGCTCAGACTGAAAGCTAAGAGTGAATCTTTCTTCTGTAAACCTTCAAGTGTGACCTCTCGTACATCGGCAGAATATGAAAAGGATCGTTAAACATGCACTGAATAGTGACGATTCATCCGTTCCGCATAACTCGATAAATCAGCTTTGACAGTACACTAAGTCGATATTTGCAATACTACTGTCAATGATAACAACAGAAATACGGCCTCTCCATTGGGACTCAGCTGTGAAAGTAAGATGAAAGAAGTTTGGGGTTTAATGCTCCGTCGACGGCGGCTTCTTTAAAGACGGAGCTCAGGTTCTTACATTACTAGGAGGGATATAGGCTGTGTTATCTTTAAGGGAGCCATCTCGACATTTGGCAAAGAGACTCAGGGAAACCACACAGAACAATGTACGGCCCAAGGGGATCTGAATCATTCATTAAGCGTGTCTGTGTGTAAATCAGTATTGTTTTTCTTTTGGTGTTATGAAAGAATCAGCTGAAATTCTTCCAGAGAAGGTACAAATTAATTTAGGGGATTTAACCAATATAAACCTTGAAATATTGCTCTTGCTTTTACTAACAATTAAAGTGGTCTCTACAGCGTACCTCCCACTGACGACCGAGGTGGTCCATTAGCGAAGGCTCTAGACTCGGACTTAGATGGAAGGAGGCTCAAATGGATGATCCCTCTGTAAAGAACAAGGGTGACTGTCTTCTCCACCCTTTCCCAACAGCGTGTGGCAGAAATACGAGCATATCAGACCCATTCAATTACAAGGTTTTTGTACTTCTTTGTAAGGGAAAGTATTATCAGCGCTGCGAATGATAAGATAGTCTCTATGTTTTGAGCTTATTCTTAACTACTGTACAAAAATGTATACAGTAGCAATTAATGAGAGCCCATTAAAAATGTATGACGTGCTTTTGGCAAACGACTGTTTGTGTTAAATCGTGAATTTTCTGACTACTTATTTTCTCTACCCCGAGTTCTGTGATTTTAATTGCAAGCCATAATTAACAAAGCATCATCTAACAGCAGTCTTTTTGAGTTATTGCTCTGAGATCCTTATGGAAAAGCTAAGTACTGTGATAAAAAGCAATGAGCTACATAGCGGATGCTGACGGCCTGATGGTGGCGGTAGATGGAAACCCACGACACAAATCAGAAGACACCTGTGATCACGAATGAAGTTCCTGCTGCATTCACCAAGAGAACAAGAAACGGCAGCTGGGTACACACAAGACTGGTAGTGTAACGTTCAGGAAGTCATTCTAAGAGTAGAAATCTGTCAATAAGAATAAAGCAAACGCCCCCAAATCTAAGAGACAGAAGGAAGGATCTGCCGTGGAAGATTATACGATGGAAGACTTTCATAATGCAGACAGTGCATACAAGTTCCAGATCCGTTGCAAATAATCATATATATTATATGGCTATTCACAAAGTTATTACGACGTATTGAGCAACCACATACGAACGAAAGTTTCTAAGATCAATAATAGCACAAACTCTATCACATTTGTATCAAGATTACACGCTGTGCTGTACTCACTGAAACTCCTTCATATATGGTGCTTCACGTCTGCTCTTGAGGCAGATTTTCTCGGAAACACTTCGTTCGACTATCTGCTGTAAAATCGAGAAAACAATGTCAGCTTCAGAATTTCGGATGAGAACTCGGGAAAAATAATGTTCTCAAAACTTAACAGCTTTCTTCGACAAGTTCTCATGATATACGGTATTTCAGTGACGTTATGAATGAACTGTCCCTGGCAACCATGAAACCCCACGCCTCTCAACCTACATGATGGAGACATATTGACTCGCAAATTTCATTACCTTATTCCTAATAACATTATTCGCCTCTAAAAAGAGGTGTTTCGTCTGTTCGATGTAAGGCTTTTTGCCGTGGTTTGTGGTTTGGTCATGTTATTTTTTCATTAATGGCGAATGTAAACGACGGGTCTCTTAATGTGTTTATTTTATTATGACCACGACGCCGACCTTACCTACAAGCAGAGCGATCTAATAAAGATATACCAGAATCGTCGACACACTGATAAGCCGCTTTTTGGCGGCTGGACGCAAAGAATCACAATAATGGCAAGATGTATTAGGTTTCTATAAACGCATATGTTCTTAGTACAGTGCATCTTGACCCACATCTTTGTACAAGAAGCACAACATTCTGTAGTGAGGAAAAGTACCGTCTTCAGAATTATATAAGATTGTTAATATCTTTAGTATCATCCGTGTTATTCACCCATTAACGGAAGATGATCTGCAAAAAAAATTGCTTCTGGTTTCTAAATATCGCACAGTAGACACTTTCAAATCTAATGCCGACCTAAATATTCACAATGCTGAGTATATGTCACTTGGACAGGTCTTCATTGTAAATAGCTGGTATGTACTCAGTCATGATAAGATTATAGCCCCTATTTTCATGAACAATTTAATGGTGAGCTGGTGTTCTGAGTTCATCCAACATACGCTGACAGAGTTCCTAGAAAACATTCTACTGGAAACATCGTTGTTAATGTGGTTGCAGCAATATGTGTGGCCAGTACGTCTTTACCTTGCCACCAGGGTGTCACAAATCCAATATTTTCTGGACAGTGGATTATTAGAGGAAGGTCAGGGACTTGGCCAGCACAGTCTCAATATTTCTCTCCTTGACTGTTTCTTCACGCGCGCTTGTAAGTCACCTGTAATGCAAGAAGATATGAAGCATGCCAGTCGTTCCCAGGAGCAACGATAATCTGGAGGTCAAATCCCAAAAGGGCGAGCCTTATTGTTCTTAGATTAAAGCAGAAGGTATTTTGATCACCTGTTACTGTAAACGGAGATAAATAACTTTTTCTAATTATTTTTTAAATGTTGAAACTGAAAATCGAGCATTTTGGAAGTTAACTCCGTCCCCTCCTTACTACTTTCGGCAGCATTTCTTATAGAATCGGAGCCCAGAAATGCCAAATGCCAAATGTCTGAGAGATGACCTCTGCAGATGTGAGATGTTGACCACGATGACAATATTTCTGTGATAGTCACAGGATGGTCTCTACCTGGAGGGATTAGGCCATGTGAGACCAAGCAGAGGAAGGAACGAGCGAAGCTGGTTGAACGTAACCTCATGAGCTCGAGGTCACTGACTTGTGTGTGTGTGTGTGTGTGTGTGTGTGTGTGTGTGTGAGTGTGTATGTATAATATGATGATGATACAGTGAATTGTGTATGGCTTGTGACATCATGAATAGGTTACTATCCTGTGTACTTGGTGTATGAATCTAACTAACAACTTTGATTTTTGAAACAAGTACTGATTTGCTGACATTAATAAAAATGAAATTTCCGGTTAATCGCTATTGCTTGTTGCAACAATAATGGGTGAACCATCTCCAAAAAAAATAAATTTTCAATCCAAGGAGAACGTCGCTTGGAAATGGGGCAGTCTGATCCACAAGATATAAACCTGCCACAAGTGACAACTGAAAGCAGGCATTGGCCTTTGACTGAACGTTTGTTATTGTATGTTAATTTGCTATTATTTTTGAGCTTGTATCTGTAGTTCAGCATAAAACCCTTTATCTTCATTAACATGCAATTGGTCAATTTATTTTCAGTGGGCCCCCATGTGGCAGTCAGCCACACTGACAACTCAGCTATGTACAGCTGGCTTCGATACATCTCTACATTCTGACTAATCATTTTTTCATGTTGGCACAAATTGTAAATTAACTGAAAAAATCTCAATTTCCTTGGTAAACGTCTTGATTGGACTTACTAAAATCTTGGCTTGCGCATTAACGCAACCTCCAAGCATGCCATTTTTCGTCGAGTCGAGATAAATTGGTGTGCTGGGTAGTGAAATTCATGTCAACTGATAGTCATTGCCCCACCGAATAGTATCTGTGGGTAATGCTGTTTACTAGGTTGCACATGCAGGGTAAGACAGTCACCATGTAAACTTTCCACCAACAGTGTTGCATATGTTGAGTTATGACAATCACCATGGCCTTCTTTGACCCACTCAACAGTACTTACAACACTTACAAAGGAAAATGGTTATAGTGGATAACTGTTACACTGAAAAAGTGCTACAATAGGGAACAATTGCACTCAAAACTTGTAATGCTAGAAATAAGTTACACTGAAAAATTGTTACCGTGGGAAACGATTAGGCATGGAATACAAATGCACTGAAAAACATTGTAATGTAGGACAACTTGTTACAGTATTGATGTAACATAGAAGGCAAATTGTTAGTGTATCACCGAAATGGGGATGCCAAGTTGTTACCCTTTTGCTGTTACATGGGGTAACTTATTACAGTTTCACTGTAACATGATGCGGTTTCTGCGTCTTGGGAGGCAACTTGTTACAGTGTCACAATAACATCGAGAGGTGCTTGTTACAGTTTCACTGCTACGTGGGGTACCTTATCACAATTGTTTTATAACATAGAGAGCTACTTAATACAGTTGAACAGTAACATGGAACAACATCTTACAGTTTTTCTGTAGTGTGTTGGGCAACCCCAGTAGCAGACACTGGGAGTAGGTGACACCCACTGCACACTCACACTGCAAGTAAGTGCAACCCAAGTTTCGTACACACATTCAGCTACTTCTGAAAGAGTATAGTTTTAAAACCCCTTATCTAACTTTTGTTGTCATGTGATGACACATACATGGTCAACTTATGATACATACACTGTCAGACTGTGGTTTGAAAATACTGATTCAGATCTGTTTGTGTCAGCTATTACTGTCTTGCCTGCTTAGCATTTTAAACTGAATTTAAGAAATGTATTGAACTGCAACATAAAACCAAATACCCTAGCATGGAGCTGAAACAATATTTGTCAGAATTTGATAGGGGATAGTTGAAAATATCGTAGTCCCAGATTTTAAATATAGGTATCTGTGCTATCGATCTTCAGCACGCAATTTCATAAGAGTATCATACAGCCTCTACAGTGTAATAGAGCCTGTTAGCATGAAGAGCAGAAAGCCGTTCAGCTCGTCTCTTTTCATTCAGGTTTGATTAGTAATTCGACTGTACATGAGTTGAGTTAGACAGGGTACGATAGTATAACTTTTGATACGATACAGTAGTTGTATGCGCTTATTTTATCACCGCTGGTTAATATTCTTTATTTTAGTACGGTGCTTCATATTTCAGTTTCTTTTTTGGGTGAGATTCAGCCTTGCGATGTGCTGAGGGTACGGGGTGGAGAGCCATAAGAGCGGCATGCCGAAACCGTCTTCCAGACGGGGTCATATCGTCCGCAATAGCGAGGGTATCAACAAGTAGAAGCACCTACTTGACAAGTAGCAACTATCCTAGCGTTGTCTTGGAAAAAGTCGCCTCAGCTGGCATCATACTGAAGCCGATTCTATTCCACAGTTTACTGCATGTACTCACTTCGGACAGTCAAGCTGAATGCATTCACTATGGATGACGGAAATCTGCTTGGCAGGAGCCAGGTGTCCAGGCCATCGTAAGATAATACATTGAACTCATAATCTTGCAGCTGACCTTCAAATATCTCTGATATACTACAGATTCAGAAGATACTGCAGAGTTGATGGAATGCTTCAGTCAAAGTTTTTAGCTTTACCCAAGGGCTGTGATGCGAGACTAGCGGCTGGTGAAATTAATGTGACGTCAGAAGGACGTAACGTACTGTGCGAAGGTTTTAGATTGTCGCTTTTTAGCATTTCGCCTGTTCTGGTGGAAGATTTTATTAAAAGGAAACACTTACGCCATTGGTAGACTCGTATAAATGTAAGAGGAGTGGTTGCCGAGTCTTTTCGTGGGAGTAAGTGAGCTGTCAGTCCTTAACTAATTAGAAATCGGGTGTTCGTCCCTGGATTTCGTGCTGAACGCTTTAGTACTCACTGTCTTCAATGTCAAATGGCACAGCAGTCTCCATTAACTATGTCTGAGTCTATATCGAAGAGGTACTAGTGAAGTTTTTGATGGCAGCCGGACCGCTTCTCTCAGTTAATATTCTACGTTTGTAATTTTCGTTATTTAATGACTGATTTAGATAGTTGTTCATTCTCATGTCACTGATGTGCGTATATGGCACGAATGATAATAGTAAGAAAAACTTCCCACCTCGGCATGTTAAGGACCATTGCAATCTTAAAACTAAGAATGATGTCTAGATTCAGTTTCCGACATTCTTCAGTGAGTTCGCAATGGCACGTGCTTCTTGGTTTCTATAATCAGACATACAATCACTGTAAATGATGTGCAGACAGGTCGAGCTAAATTTCAAAATGTCAAGTATATTATCTTGAGCTAATTCTGGTCCCCAGCAGGTAATTTTGCCAACCGATATTCCACATATCTACTTCTCTCAGTTAATATTCTACGTTTGTAATTTTCGTTAGTTAATGATAGATTTAGATGGTTGTCCATTCTGATGTCATTTTCTAATAAACTAAAGACTTCACTAAAGTAACATCTTTGACTCGAGTAGATAATCTGTCTGTGGCCATATTTATTATTTTTAAATGGTAAAATGCGTATTTCCCACCTTACAGTTCACTACTATGGCCGCGATCTTTCATAGTGCTAATCATTCTGTTTCGTACATGTATTCTCGCGTTGGATCTTAAGGGTCGCTCCGGATCATGATTTTTCTTCCATTATCAGCAGAAGTTGACTAACATTTGTACTGTAAGATAAAGTTAGCATAGCATCATTAGGGTTAGTGTAATGTTTGGCATTATCAGCAGAAGATGGCGAACGTTTTGTACTTTATGAGAAAGTTGATACCCTAGTATTATCAGCAGAAGATGAGCAAGGTTTTGTACTGAATGATGATGTGAACATCCCCGCAAGGGGTTGCTATAATGTTTGGCTGACTTTGGTATAAGAGGAGTAACATTGTTGACTTTGGCGTTTTTCGTCGCCTTTTGCACTTCAGGCTGCGAGATCAGTAGTTGGGGTCGTGCGTGTTTGGTAAGCTGTACAAACGAATTTTAGGTTCTTTGGTGAATTTTAACTTTGTACAAAGTTCGGACTACATTCACCTACTAACATTCACTTTACCTTAGTAGTCTCAATAAGCAAGTTGCGTGTATCCTAACAAGTAATACAGAGAATTTAGATGCAGACATATTTAATTCGAAGATCTGTTGTGCTAATATAGTGCGATAAAGCTATCTATACAAATGATTCTTAAAGTGCTGTTTATCAGTAGCGCCAATTTGCAAGCCATGGTAATATTTTTAATCTTACAGAAAGTGGCACATGTATTTTGAACTCGATATCTTACGTATTTTGAGAAGTAATAGAATATTACTTTATGTAGCTTTGTGTGTGTGTGTGTGTGTGTGTGTGTGTGTGTGTGTGTGTGTGTGAGTGAGAGAGAGAGAGAGAGAGATGAGAGGCGGGAGGGGGGGGGGGGGGAGTTGTGAGTGTGTGTGTTTCATATCTGCCTTGTTCCGCCACTTGCTTTGGTAATGTTATGTACTAAGAAAAAATTTAGTATTATGAAGTGCTCCTTGCGTATTACGTAAACGTGCAGTTACATCGCAATGGAGATCACATCGAACCACCTTCCTTCATTCGTTCCTGAAATGGGATGGCCAGTTCACTTCCTCTTGAGTATGTTGTGTGTTGTTACAGCACATATTTTGATCGGATTTTCGGTGTTTTGTGTTGTTCGTTACCAGAAATACAGTCCGTAAATATTTTTAAGAGATATGGCACCATAATTTGAACATAAACCTGAGAAGGTGTGAAATATTTGTAATAAAACGAAATATCTGCCAATCAATGTCACCGACTATATTTCTTTGGTGTAGAATATGACGCATTACCTACCTCCACCCCTAAAATGTTCTAAGGTGAAAAAGTACCGAAAACCTTCTAAGAATCTTGAGCGAAGACTGTTCGTTCTACAATCCATCAAGAACTAGTCTCAAATGTAAGTGCCGAGATCCATTACGTGTTTTAGATGTGGATGTACCATTGTATTAATGACAAGCATCATAGAATAATGTACATGCAGAAATATTTATTTTGAGAGTTCACTGTGCCTTACACCAAATGTAGGCCTGAAATGGAATGAATTACAATCTTCCAGTAGCTGAGAGTAATTCAGTATGTCTGTATCTGTGCTTGCCTGCTTATCTAAGTATCTCAGCTACAATGAGTTTTCAACTGTTACAAACGTTTTCAAATTACTTCTGCTACATTGCCTCGCTTAGACCTAACATGGAATGGACTCTCAGCTATTTGTTTAGCATTTTATTCATCAGCCTCTAGTGGTTTGTAACTACTGAAGCATGAAAATAGCATTGGCACAATCAATTTGAGAGATCAAAATCAGGTTTTAGGCAGCAATTTTACATACAGATGTGTGTGTTGAACTTGAAAAGAACTTAGTGATGCTTATCAATCGTCACAGAACAATTAATATGTGGGAAATATTTATTTTGAGGGTCCTTTATAACTTCGAGCAAGTAGACTATTGTAACCGAACTTCGGACAGCCTCAAGTTCTGCTTCGCCTGTAAGTTCCTGGCATAATCATCGTGTTTGCGTGTGTGTGTGTCTGTGTGTTGCTGACAATTTTGAGGAAAACCAAAATGACTGCTATGGGACTAGATTATGGTGGGCTGTTTCATTTTAATGACCTGTAAGGTACTGGGATGCGATTGGCCGTTTATTATTGATGGTTGCCAGCGTAGAAGAAATGAGTCGTGATTGACATCATACATAAATGTGGCAAGGCTTGTAACGTGTTCATGATGTCATAGATAAGGGTATGCGACTTGTCATGTGATATATAAGGGCAACTTGAACCTGAACTACTGGCCATGTCTGACAATGATGCATTACTTTAATCTGTGAACAATAATGTTAGTAAGCATAAACACTTCCTTATGTTATATTAGTAAATTTATATATATATATATATATATATATATATATATATATATATATATATATATATACTACATTTACTAAGTTTTCACGCCCATTGTGGGGCGATTTCATTTTTTATTAATCAGTTAATTTTTTATGATATTCTAGGAAATTGGTTAGTAGATTTCCAACAAGGAATCACAGTGGTCGTTAAAGGATTGAGAAGTTCAACAGAGAAGAACTCGCATGACAACTGGATATAATGATATACTTGAAGGATAAATGAAAGAATTTCTCACAAATGCGATGGTTTAGTCTCTTGTGACAGGTAAAATGCTTTCATAGAAAGTCAGCTAGAGTGACCCTAAGGAAACTAAAAATCTTAACGCAAGAGCCATTTATTTGAGCTGACCTGAACGATAAGTAGGTTTGGATCCTATAAGGGAAAAAAATTCAGAATACAAAAGGATAGTTTTGCTAATACAGTTCGGTATTGGATACATGTGGGGGAATAAGATGTATAAAGTATTTTCTGAGCTATTAAAATGCCGAGAGGAAGTTGAAGAGATTTATGATGTCTTTGGAATGAGTGATATGCACTCTCCTACACCGTGTTTCAGTCAGACTTTGACTAGTCTACACACCGATTAACTCTGCAATCGTGGAACACGAGCGGACGATAGATCGATTGAATAATCACGACGCCATGGTGTTTTACATGCCGCTTTCGTAACCGAGGGAAGGGTGACGGATAATCACTTTCACAAAACTGACAAAACCGACTCTACCATCCCTACGAGTAGGAGTTAATTGATTATTGGCACTGATGTCAGACACTATCACAGCAGTACAGACTAACACCGTTAAAGCGACTATCATTGCCACCTTAATACATTCAAAAAGGAAAGTGAAATTAATAATAGCAGATACATATGTAACGAGAACGAGTCTTATATTCCAGAAATTAAAACTTGAAATATGAAATTCAGTCAGTCATTTGTTCGCTGTTATGAACTTTCCTGACAGATTAAATGTGAGACTATGTTTCGAACCTGGACTCATTGTTTCGCTGGAAGCACCATGTTGACTACACAGGGATGACTAATGAAGCGGTTTCGCAGTTTCGTGACCAAGCCATGTTTTCGGAGGAGTATTGGTCCAACGAGACATGTTGGATGGAACCTGTGAATTTTGGAAAAAGGAAGTAGGAATATGCTACTGGTGGGACTGAGCAGTGTCTAGTGAACTCAGTTAGTAGAAAATTTTGCACGTGAAAGGCAAGGGCGTGCAACTGACTCCGACACAGGTACAGAATTTTATTTAAATAAAGTTTATAAGGGCATCATTCCCAAAGGCCGTCTTCGTGATTCACTCCCTCTTCGTGATGCACTCTCACTAGCTTGACACTTTTACGTAACCTAGTCTCCACGCACGCGCTGCAAACAAAATGTCTGTCATGGGTAGGGAGTAAACATCTGCCGATTGAAAATGAATCACACTATTATCCGCAAGCTATTTAATTTAGTACAAAACACTTATGAGAAAGGTCAGCGATGCTGATTGTTGAAAGTGCAAAAGCTAAGATCCTCCACATAAAGGTATGTAATTTTTGTCTTATTTTAACATAGTGTGTGTTCGCTGACTCATTTTTTAGAATTTTGAATGTACTGTATCTGTTAAACAATGAAACACTGAAATTAAGCTGATTACAACAAAGCAGTGCAGTAAAAATTACACAAACAACCCCTTTTATTACGCTTGACCAGTTAGCGATTTGTGCCGTCCAGTAAGTAACGTTATATGGGATGAAATACAAGAGCCAACGAGAAAGAGAGTGCTACCCTTTCATCTAGTGGCCGATATTAGTTGTCGTAGCAAATGCAAGGTATGTTGAAATGTGATGCTTCCGAAATTTTACGTGAAAGCTCTTAAAGCTTTTTGAGTAAAATAAACGTTATTAAAATTACTCATCTTCATACTTCCTGGCCAGCCGGGGTGGTTCGAGCGGTTATAGGCGCTACAGTCTGGTACCGCGCGACCGCTACGGTCGCAGGTTCGAATCCTGCCTCGGGTTTGGATGTGTGTCATGTCCTTAGGTTAGTTAGGTTTAAATAGTTCTAAGTTCTAGGGGGTTGATGACTGCAGCAGTTAAGTCCCATAGTGCCAGAGTCATTTTAACGATTTGAACCATATTTCGTGTCAACAAATTTATTTCTCAACATAGTCACCCGGCCAACGAACACTTTTCTCCCAGTGAGAGACCAGTCTTTTTTGACACCGTCGCTGTACAGTGTTTGACACTGTTGACAGAGCCACGTCTTCGCCTCTGCTTGCACCATTTCATTATTATCATTCAAGTCATAGAAAGTGTTCTTTAAGTTTTAGAAACAGATGAAAATCGGATGGAGCCTAGACGAGACTTCATGGAGGATGATAGATGACAGTGAATCCAAGGAGTCGGATTGTTGCAGATGTCGCAGCATTGGTATATTGTCAGGCATTGTCATGCTGAAAGAGGGGGTACTCCATGTGTGGACGAACTCTTCGAATTCGAAACTGTATTGCAGCACACCGACGTAGTCACGTTATCCATTGCGATGTTAAGCGCTACAATTCGGAGCCCTCTATCGCAGAGGGCTGAAAATATGTAGATGTGAAGAAGTAGAATATGGATAACGTTTGTTGTATTAAAAAATGTTTAAGAATTTTCACGCAAAAAATTAGAGTTCATTACAGTTCAATGCCCTCGTGGATCAGTTTAGAGAGACACGGTAGAGTTTTTTAAATCACAATCCCCCTTATACTTTGTCTCACGCGCAGCTCACCGCTACCCTGCGCCAGTCAAGTAACGATCTCACGCTTTCTGTATGTATCACAGCGCTCCTACACGCTCAGAGCAACGTAGTGACGCCGTTTGAATGCAACGAACCCCAATCGATTACCAAAATCAAGCGGCCGTCACGAGCCGAGGCCTTTAATTACGCCCAGACGGGGGGCTCGGCGAACGTCGCAGACACGCGGGGCAGCGAGCCCTAATCCATTCATTAGCGGCACGGCCGGCGGCCGCGGCAGGTGGAGGAGGGTGCTGTCAGCGCGGTGCGCGCGTGAAAGGCGAGCCTGCGGCGCCGGAAGCGGGCAGACAACTGTGCGGTGTGCGGCCGCAGCCACGGCCGCTCGGGTAGATCAAAGGCGAGGCCGGCGCAACGCGACCCGCCGCCCGGCCCAGGCGACAGGTAGGCCAGCCCGCCACGCCCACCCCTCTGGCTCTCAGTCACTCAGCGGACTCGCCGTCACGGCGCAGGGAGCACCACTGAGCGCGTCGCCACTCCAAGAGCATTTGCTTTCGAGATCCAGTCTGACAGAACGATGAGGAGTTACGTTGAAGAAGATAATTTCTGTAAACAAATTGGGCAATGCAGCGATCACAAACTACACTCCTGGAAATTGAAATAAGAACACCGTGAATTCATTGTCCCAGGAAGGGGAAACTTTATTGACACATTCCTGGGATCAGATACATCACATGATCACACTGACAGAACCACAGGCACATAGACACAGGCAACAGAGCATGCACAATGTCGGCACTAGTACAGTGTATATCCACCTTTCGCAGCAATGCAGGCTGCTATTCTCCCATGGAGACGATCGTAGAGATGCTGGATGTAGTCCTGTGGAACGGCTTGCCATGCCATTTCCACCTGGCGCCTCAGGTGGACCAGCGTTCGTGCTGGACGTGCAGACCGCGTGAGACGACGCTTCATCCAGTCCCAAACATGCTCAATGGGGGACAGATCCGGAGATCTTGCTGGCCAGGGTAGTTGACTTACACCTTCTAGAGCACGTTGGGTGGCACGGGATACATGCGGACGTGCATTGTCCTGTTGGAACAGCAAGTTCCCTTGCCGGTCTAGGAATGGTAGAACGATGGGTTCGATGACGGTTTGGATGTACCGTGCACTATTCAGTGTCCCCTCGACGATCACCAGTGGTGTATGGCCAGTGTAGGAGATCGATCCCCACACCATGATGCTGGGTGTTGGCCCAGTGTGCCTCGGTCGTATGCAGTCCTGATTGTGGCGCTCACCTGCACGGCGCCAAACACGCATACGACCATCATTGGCACCAAGGCAGAAGCGACTCTCATCGCTGAAGACGACACGTCTCCATTCGTCCCTCCATTCACGCCTGTCGCGACACCACTGGAGGCGGGCTGCACGATGTTGGGGCGTGAGCGGAAGACGGCCTAACGGTGTGCGGAACCGTAGCCCCGCTTCATGGAGACGGTTGCGAATGGTCCTCGCCGATACCCCAGGAGCAACAGTATCCCTAATTTGTTGGGAAGTGGCGGTGCGGTCCCCTACGGCACTGCGTAGGATCCTACGGTCTTGGCGTGCATCCGTGCGTCGCTGCGGTCCGGTCCCAGGTCGACGGGCACGTGCACCTTCCGCCGACCACTGGCGACAACATCGATGTACTGTGGAGACCTCACGCCCCACGTGTTGAGCAATTCGGCGGTTCGTCCACCCGGCCTCCCGCATGCCCACTATACGCCCTCGCTCAAAGTCCGTCAACTGCACATACGGTTCACGTCCACGCTGTCGCGGCATGCTACCAGTGTTAAAGACTGCGATGGAGCTCCGTATGCCACGGCAAACTGGCTGACACTGACGGCGGCGGTGCACAAATGCTGCGCAGCTAGCGCCATTCGACGGCCAACACCGCGGTTCCTGGTGTGTCCGCTGTGCCGTGCGTGTGATCATTGCTTGTACAGCCCTCTCGCAGTGTCCGGAGCAAGTATGGTGGGTCTGACACACCGGTGTCAATGTGTTCTTTTTTCCATTTCCAGGAGTGTATTATATACAACAGCTTCAGTCGCATGAAAAACACTTTTATTCACAAGTGGTGAAGGACGATTTGCTACCAATGCAAGTGCGAAAGCCTTACAAAACCTAACTGAATGCAGTACAGCAGTGGCTTAAGACTTTCTATCGCTGTCACTAAGTCGTGCACGTCACAAGCCAACCAGTGGGGTCTTGCAGCCCACATTTGGTGTACACAAAGACCCGCAGAGGACAGCCGAATAGTACGTGAACTAACGCTATTGGCTGTTCAGTATTTTAATATTGACGATAAGCTATTTCGTGACATACTTTCAGACTTTAACATTAAGCTATCTGGTCTACAGGCTAATTCATTTGCCCCTCAATCCCCTTCAAATATCACATGCAAGTTATTCATTTATTTTCCTTTGATATGCCTGAACTATCTATCCTACAGAAAAAATGAACACTACCTTTTTATGAAATTTAATTTGGCTAAATTTTGTAGCGGTATTCATTTTCGGTAGAGGCTGTAGTTTGCGAATTATTTAAGAGAAACGTAAAAAGTGGCCTACAAACGAGGTATTCTTGAAAAACTCAACTATGGGCTCCAGGAAAACGTATTCCAGTACAAAATTTGACTAGGTTAAATTACCTGCAGAGGTCCTATTCATTTTTTCTGTAGCACTAATAATTTACATGTAGTGAGTGGGATAATATGAAACTCTTGTGTGTGATACTTGAAGGCACTGCTCGTTGCATTAAAGTCAATAGTAAGAACAGTTGAATACATCCTGTGTATACGAGCTCCAATGCAGAAAATTTTTTGAAACAGCTATTTGTAATTAAACACAAAACAGGGCCTGCACAGTCTTCTTTACGTATTATTAAGGTGTCTACATGACTGGTAGTGTTCGGCAATAGTTTTCTATGTTTTCTATAGTGTAACAATAATATGAGAAGGCACGCTGCGTCTCACCATATAGCAGATATTCTGAGTCGCAGATAGGCACAACAAACACTCTCTCAATGAAAGCTTTTGGTCATTAAGGCCTTCATCAACAATAGACACACATGCGCGCACACACACACACACACACACACACACACACAGACACACACACACACACACAAACGCAACTCACGCACTTGACTGCAGTTTTAGGCAATAGGAACCACACTGTGAGCAGCAGCACCAGTGCAAGATCGGAGTGGCGATTGAGTGGGGGTAAGGAAGAGGCTGGGATTGGGAGGGGGAGGGATAGTATGGTAGGGGTGGCGGACAGTGAAGTGCTGCGGGTTAGATGGAGGACAGGGGAAAGATGCGGAGGGGCGGGGGCGAAAGTAGCGGAAAAGGAGAGAAATAAAAAGACTGGGTGTGGTGGTTGAATGATGGCTGTTAGTGCTGGAATGGGAGCAGGGAATTGGCAGGATGGGTGAGGAGAGTGACTAACGAAGGTTGAGGCCTGGAGAGTTACAGCACTGTAGGATGTGTTGCAGGGAAAGTTTACACCTTCGCAATTCAGAAAAGCTGGCATTGGTGGGAAGGATCCATATGGCACAGCCTTGGAAGCAGTCACTGAAATGAAGGATATCATGTTTGGCAGTATTTTCAGCAACAGGGTGGTCCACTTGTTTCTTAGCAACCGTTTGTTGGTGGCCATTCATGAGGACAGACAGCTTGTTGGTAGTCATGCCTGTTGCTTTGTTAAAAAGTATCAGTTCTTGTCTGGCAGCATTCACATGTGTTTAAAAGCCGTAAATAATACTGTTACTCTCCTGAGTGTTTCTTTTTTTCAGTTCATTCAAATGGAGAGCAACATAAGCCACGACAGCTAGATTCCACAGACATTCTTTGTGCGACAGGACTTCCAAAGGATTGTTTATCTCGTTCCATAATATTTCAGTTTCTTTTCTCTGTAAAACGAAACATGGCCACAATTTACCACAGATGTTACTGGCGTATGGTGAGGGTGACCACTTGACAAAGATTCAGAATTTTCTATGGAAGACTTTAACTGAGGGTGTTTGAGCGCCATGACTTTAAATGAAACTGACGAAAGAAGGTTCGTCACACAGGAAATATCGATTGACATTGTGTAAAGAACTTTTTGATGAAGAATCAGTGTATTGTAGAGGTGACACCACTAGCTTCACTTTCTGAGATTGCCTTCGGTAGAAACTGCATGTTTGACGGACATTTCAGCTTAGAACGAAGAAGGTTGTACTTCACTGATAAAGTGAGGTGGACTCCTTGAGAAATATTGGCACCTTTCGTTGCACCATGCGAGAAACCATATCTGCTAGTTCTTAAGTAACTTCCAAGTCTATGTTAATATCCCTATAGACAACAGTACTTGAGCAGTGTCAGGTATTTCTATAGATTTTTCCATAGCTTTTGAATACCAACAAACTTAGATGTCTTTTCTTGCAACCGATCTGATAAATTATAAGCAATATCTCCAACTCCACCTGCTGCTGCGTTTATTGAAAGGGTTAATGCTTTACAATGTTAGATTTTCTCAGGAAACGAGCCTTCAGCGACATGAAAACACACCTGTTTATGTAAACGCCGTCAGTGAATGACTGGCCTCGTTCGGCAATTTCGTTATTAATTCGTTAACTTACTATCGTAATGAATTCACTTTGCTGGATACGTTTCCTGAAAATGTGTTGTTGAAAACGAATTCCACGGATGAAGCTTATTTTATATACCTCCTGCTGCTCATCAAAGTGTGCACCATACGTTTTATCGTAATGGCGACGAATATTGTTTATCATGAAAACAGCAAAACTTCATTACAGGCAACACACATTCGTTTCTTGCCTTCCTCTACAGCGAAATATTTCACGGCCAACGTGATACTGATGATGCGATACTCACATTGCACTTTTATCTTTTGAAGTGACTATGGGTGTTCGTAATTGAGTGTGGTGTCCAGAAATACGTTACCATGTACATGCACATCAGAAGGAGCATTGCATCGTCTTTCTGAACAACACAGACACTGCAATGTCGCATTTGTTCGCCGACGCCAAGCAAGCGACTTTCAATGAAAGTGTCGCCCTGTGCTCGAATATACTTAATGAGTGAACGATGTAGACATGTGGTTGACGACATATGGAAGTTCGAGTCTGGCCGTGGGTCACGCTCGGATAGCCTAATGGTAAGGCGACCGATTGTGATAAGCGGGAAATCCGGTTTTGAGGCTCGGTTTAGCACAAATTGTCACTGCCGTCATTCCATTACACAGCAAATGGTTCCTATATTCGGAACAACGAGTACGTTTTATATATTTCTCTCTCACGATGTAAAATCGTGGTCCCCTGTGACGTCACCTTCGGACTCGATGACGCTTCAAATAAGCAAGGTTTCGACACATGCGAAAGGAAGGCCATAGCACGAAGGGTTACGTGACATGTGAGATGGGTTAATGATGTCACATTGGCCCCAAACTTCACCAAAATTCTGCGCACAACAGCTCGGTGGACACATTGTTAAAATCTTGATGTTTTCTTATGAGTGGCCGAGAAAAATATTCCGGCACTCCGCCTCTCGGAATCGGCACGAAAGATCCTCAGGGGTTGGCGGGCGTCAACCCTGATTTCCACAAATGCCGAAAACCACAGTTCGCAGTGCCATGAGCAACAGGAGACGTTCTTCACAACCTTTGGCACTGCTGACATCCTCGGACGTTTCAAGCCCTTTTAGGAATATTGTGGAGCTGGATACCCATTAAACGTGATCCGGCCCTTTTGGTGGGCAGCGCGACCGTGAATTTGGCTCTTGTGCACAGGTTGCAACCACTTGGTACCGCTCAAAAGCATTCGACGAGATATGAACGTGATCCGTGGCAGGAAAGGTTACTTATGCATTTGTATCCCTTTATCGCGCCATTCTACGGAGTGCTCAAGCGAGGTGGGGGTGCAACATTAAGATTTCCATGAATAAAATTGCAAAATATTCCTCTAAGACCCCCAGTTCGGCAACACCCCTGGTGCCCGTTCCCCCTTCCGCCCCTTGAAGACCTCAGTTGAACACGTAGCAAATGTACATGTCTGAAACTTCGACACACATACTGCCTTGCGGCTACTCAAGTGCCTGAAGGAAAGCAAAAAGCACAAGAGGGGTTTCGAAGGTATTGTCGAACCATCAGGCACTAGTGAAGCCACGACGTTTAATTTCTGTCGAACTTTCAGACGGGTACATTTGTAGTGTGCTCACCTATGGTGCGTGCATGGGTGATACCCAGGGTATCACCGAACCGGAAAGTCTTAGAGGGACCCACTGGCGTTTTATTCAAGCACATCTTAATATTGCACTCCTCCCTTACCGCTGCCCCCCTCCCCCCCCCCCCCCCGCCCCCTCCACCCTTTGATCACACCATGGTAGAGACGAAAAAGGAGAGACGAAAATGCAAAAGTACTCTTTCATGCCAAGAGTCACGATCAAATTACGTCGAATGGTACCGAACGATCCCTAGTAGTTCCGGCCTGTGCACGAGAGCAAAATCTGCGGTCGCGCTGCCCACCAGATGAGTCAGATCACGTTTAATGTGAATGCAGCCCAAAATGACCTTACAGAAGGACTGAAATGTCTGAGCGTGTCAGCAAAATCAAATGGTGTCAGGAATGCCTTCCTGTTGCTCATCACACTGAGAACTGTGGTTTTCGAGAGCGAAATGTGTGGGAATCGACA
This sequence comes from Schistocerca americana, assembly GCF_021461395.2. Classification (NCBI taxonomy): domain Eukaryota; kingdom Metazoa; phylum Arthropoda; class Insecta; order Orthoptera; family Acrididae; genus Schistocerca; species Schistocerca americana. Next base: position 675,838,062 of record NC_060122.1, read on the forward strand.
CCTTAGGGAAAGTGGTGGTTCCATTGACGCCATTTATGCCACTCCATAAGACGTTGTCGTGCTGATTCTGAACGGATATTTGTCTGGAAAGTATTCGTCGGCCACTCAGAAGAAAACCACATGATTTTAACGGTGACGTCGCGGTTGTAACCTACGTAGCAAAGGCGTCAAAAGAAAGGTTGAAATATGGTTAAGAGGAGTTGTAACGACCTTTCCATTGTGTGACACGCCCGCGGTGGTGCTGGAAAGAACTATGTAGAAGTTTTATGCCAATGTGGTGTCCTTAACCCATCTTACACGTCACATTAACTTACGAGATGTAGCCTTTTCTCGCATGTGTGTTCACCTTGTTGTTTGAATCGTCATTGTGTCCGAAGGTGATGTCCTAGGGCATCATGCTTTTGCACCATTAGAGACGTAGGTCGTACGCACCTTTGAGCGGAATTTAAGCTTATGCGTCGGAATGGGTGGTAATTGCAGGTTTCAAAATAATGATCTATTAATTATGTTGCGCGGCGTAGTAACGTGTGACTTACGTCAGCCCATGGTCCTGATGGTATCTCCAGTGAACAACTGAAAAACTTAGTAAGAAAACACAAAGTGTTGCTAACACGGACATTTAATAACTGCCTCCTACGAGAATATTTCCGTCTATGTGGAAAGCACCGATACCGGAACCAGAGACAGACCTCGAAATTCCACAAAATGGCCGAACCATAAACCCCGGCCATCTTCATCAAAAGTGTTTGAGAGGATTAATATCTCACATAGACAACCGCATGCGGAACATGGCATTGTAGGACTAGAAAAGTTCGCATTTCAGGCAATACTTTCGGCAGAAATGGAATTAGTGATGATATCCCAAAGCATCGCATATAAAATGATCAGGACTTACTCAACCGCTGCGGTGTTCCTGGATGAAGAAAAGCTAATGATAAAATTTTAAAGGATAGACTACCAGTACACGATCTCGTAATAATAACAGACTGTTACGTGAAACTAAATGACAATTTTACTAAAGATACCAAAATAGTTCGTCAAAAGTTGATTTCTACGATGTCAGAAGGAATACCACAAGGATCGGTACTCTCTCTGCGACTGTACATCATCTATATAAATCACATTTGCATATTACCGCATATAGTCGTGGTTCAGTTTGCTGATGACTCTGCGGTACTCAGATATAGCAGAACACCCAACGCTACAGTCATACGCATGAAGGAAAACTTGATCTTACCGAACAGTGTGCGAGAGACAATCACATGAAATTAAATGCGACAAAACAAAAGCGAATACTGTATAAATCAACTCACCAGCTATGTTGTCCGGTTGTTCCTCATGGTATTTACATATTATCCCAACATCAATACCAGGTGATCAAAAAGTCAGGATAAATTTGAAAACTTAATAAACCACGGAATAATGTAGGTAGAGAGGTAAATATTGACACACATGCTTGGAATGACATGGGGTTTTATTAGAACAAAAAAAAAGTATTGCTAGACGCGTGAAAGATCTCTTGCGCGCGTCGTTTGGTGATGTTCGTGTGCTCAGCCGCCACTTTCGTCATGCTTGGCCTCCCAGGTCCCCAGACCTCAGTCCGTGCGATTATTGGCGTTGGGGTTACCTGAAGTCGCAAGTATATCGTGATCGACCGACATCTCTAGGGATGCTGAAAGACAACATCCGACGCCAATGCCTCACCATAACTCCGGACATGCTTTACAGTGCTGTTCACAACATTATTCCTCGACTACAGCTATTGTTGAGGAATGATGGAGGACATATTGAGCATTTCCTGTAAAGAACATCATCTTTGCTTTGTCGTACTTTGTTATGCTAATTATTGCTATTCTGATCAGATGAAGCGCCATCTGTCGGACATTTTTTGAACGTTTACATTTTTTTTCGGTTCTAATAAAACCCCATGTCATTCCAAGCATGTGTGCCAATTTGTACCTCTCTATCTACATTCTTCCGTGATTTATTCGGTTTGCAAATTTATACTGACTTTTTGATCACCCGGTATATTACAAACGATACAGAATCATTTTAAAAGCACCTTGCTGGACTAGATAGCAGGAAATGCATCAAGAACTGGAAATCCGAACCATCCAGCCACGAATCAAAGAAAGAACACGGAAATTATTAGAAAAGATAGAGAGAAAAACATCTGCCACGATATACCTCAAATATGCCAGCACTGTGGATCCAGAAGCGTGGCACAGCATAGAAACCCTCAGAGATATCTTAGGGAACTAATAAGCAACGAGAAAAAATTAAATGGAAATTACCAGAGGAAGCGAAAAAGACATTAGCTCGACAATCAGGTAAAGCAAAAAAAAAAAAAAAAAGAAGAAAGAAAAAAAAAAGAAAAGGTTAACAACATTTATAAAAACTGAAAGTCCAGCCGCTAAAGGTAAAAGGTCTTCTAAGGAGAGAGTCAGTGAGCGAGAGAGAGGGGGAAGGGGAGAGAGAGAGACAGAGAGAGAGAGAGAGAGAGAGAGAAGGAAGCTCGGCTGCCACGTCATGCATGGTCCGTCTCGGGGGTGCACCGAATTTTTCAGCTGCTCCCCTCGGCGGTCCAGAGCAGACACCCAATTGACGTTGCGGCTTCAGTTCTGTATGCTAATGTGCAATCAGCTGTTGACTACTCTGGCGCAGCTCCGCTTCTAGCCTCGGCGACTAGCAGACACGCTGGCCCTCTGGCAGCGCCGGCGCCACTACTAGTCGCGGTGGGAGTTCAAGTGTGCCACAAAACTGATAATTCACGGCACAGCGTGAAACAAATACATTAAGGCATACTTCATCAACTACAAGGAGTAGAAAACTACAGTTTGTCCATGAAAGACATAGATGAGAAGTCCCTTTTATTGGTAGTAACGTGACTCATCCAACCGAAATTAGCTGATTGGTTTGGATGTTGCATGCGAAAGAGTGAAAGGAATGATAGAAAGCCTGAAGCGACAAGCGACCGATAAGACCTTCAGAAAAAATCATGAAGAGTACGAGACGTGTACTTTGAAGCTTTATGAAACGGTTGTGAAAAGTATCAAACGCTCCAATTAGAGCACGTTACTCTAATTGGAGCAGTAGGACCTGCCAATGTACATTAAATTCAGGAAGTTTATCTGCGCTATTGTCCATTAATACATCATGGGACACAAAATATTCTTCCTCTTTCTGTACTTTGATGTAAACAGATATGTACTGGTGATACGTTCAGGGTGACTAACTATGGGTTCAGTCCCGTAGTCCAATAGTGGAACGACAGTTTTTTAATGTTCACTTAACTTCGTAAGCATCAAATCTCAATGCTCCATCCGACCCGTCTTGCCTTACGAGGCACAGTCTCACTCAATTGTGTGTGAAAGAGAGAAACAAGTCTACATATACTCGAGCTGATGATAGGTGCGTACTTGTACCTCTAATGAAAGGAAATAACGAAATTTTACTTATTGTTCATGTATATCATACTACAAAAGAATTTCTACATCTGCATCACTACAGTTCACACGTAAGTGGCTGTCAGAGTGTTCATCGCACCTTATTCACACTTTACCCTTTTCATTCTCTGAAAGTCCGTGGAGACAAGCGAACACTTAAAGCTTTCAGTGCGAGCTCTGATTTCTCTTATGTTATTACAATAATCGGTCTTCGTATCTAAATGGGAATCAACAAAATATTTCCGCATTCGGATAAGAACTTTGGAGATAAAAGATCTCGCCGCAACGGAAAACGCCTTTTGTTTTAGTGATTACCACCCTTACTCTCAGATAATATCGGTGACACTTCCTACTCTATTCCCGTATAATACCCAACAAACTACCCTCCTTTGAAATTTTTCCATGTCCTCTGTCTCCAAATCGTAAATGGTAAGGATCCCATACTGCACAGCACTACTCTAGCAGAGGACGAACAAGTGTAGTGTAGGCAGTCTCTTTAGTAAATCTGTTGCATCTTCTAAGTGTTCTGCCTGTACAACCCAGGTTTTGGTTTTCCTTCCCCACGACAACATCTACGTGATCGAGCCTGTTTTAGCTGATCGCCGTTCTAATTCCTAGGTACTTAGCAGAAAATACAGCCTTTAGATTTGTGTGATTTAACATGTAACCAAAATTTAACAGATTCCTTTTAATACCCATTTTTCATTACTTAGTGTCAATTACCACCTTTCGCACCACTCACGTATGTTGTTTAAATCATTTTGCAATTCGTTGTGAACTTCTGATGACTTTAGTAAACGGCAAACAATCTAAGATGCCTGCTCAGGTTTTCTCCGAAATCCTTTATATAGATTAGGAAATGCAGCGGGGTCTATAACACTTGCTTGCGGAATACCAGGTACCACTTCTATTTGATCGATGACATTCCGTCAGTTACTAAGAACTGTGAATTTTCGGACAGTAAATCACGACGACTGAAACGATATTCTGTAGGAACGTAACTTGATAATAAGCCTATTTATGAGGGGCGTTATAAAAAACGTTTTTGAAATCTAGAAATTCTAAATCAGTTTGAGAGCCCCTCATTAATGTGTGAGAATGAAGTGTTATTTATGCTTGAAAAGAACGATATTTTCTAATTAGCGCTAACTGTGTGTTAACAGATCGTTTTCGTCGGGATAATCCATAATGTTCGAACACAATGTATGTTCCAAAATCCTAGTGCAAATCGACGTCAGTGATATGGGTCTATGATTAATCGGATTACTCCTTCTTCCATTCTAGAGTATTCGTGTGATCTTTAGGTACGGATCTACCGTCGAGCTAGCGGCTGTACATGATTGTTAACTACGGGGCTATTATATAAGCATACTCTGAAAGAAATGTAACAGGTGTACACTATGGATCGGAGACTTCGCTTTTATTAAATGTTTTAAGCTACTTTGCTACATCGAGCATACCTGATTTTATGTTACGTCGGCAGTAGTTCATGGTTTAAATTCTGGAATATTTGCTTCGTCTTCTTTAGTGAAGAAATTTCGGAAAATAGATTTAGTAAATACCCTTTAGTAGCACTGTCATCGGTAATATTACTTTCGTCATTACGCAGTGAAGGTACTGATCGTGTTGCAGCTGGTGTAATTTACATACGAACAAGATTTCTTTAGATTTCAAGCTAGATTTTGAGACAGTTTCTTTGTGGAAACTATTAAAAGAATACAGCGCTGAAGTTCGAGTTAAATTTTTGTCTTGTGTAGAACTTCGCCAATATTGAGAGATTTGCGTTCTTTTTAATTTGGCATTTTTTTCGTTGCTTCTGAAACATGTTTTGACCTGTTTTGTGTACCATAAAGTGTCAGTATGTAAGGTGGCTACAATTTCGTAACTTACAAGCACTCATCTACAGACTGTGCCGTGATTTACAACCGGAATTAGGTGTCATTTGATAGGTTGTACATCGTACATATGGATATTTAAAGAAGACTGGCTTTGTCACGTACACCTCTTAAATAGTTGTTAACGCTTATAGCATGATAGATGATGGGGTGTCCTTATTATCAAAACGGCGTAATGAATGATTGCCTATACTAGCAGAGGTTGGAACGCCAGTGGAAATGGAACGGCAGGCGTATCTCAAGCCCGGGGTGGGAAAGCCCGCACAGGTGTGTTGGTTCTGAGTAACAGAAGAAGTAGCTCTACCCCGACGGTCGGGGAACCTGAGCGCTGAAGCAGGTATTGTAGATAGGCAGGAAGTATAACCCGAAACCCTGAAAATCTTGGACGCCACAGAGAGGAACGAGCAAGCGTTACCTCGGAAATCACGCAGGCTGGGTTATTTCCGAGGATTTTTACTCTAACAAGCGTACCTTTCTATGAATTCCTAATTAATGGGTACAGGTATTTCCTCGCAAACTTTCCGCACTGGATGACAAAAGTGTAAAATATGGTTGGTTGGCGTTCGGGAGAAACTGTAGGGAGGGAGAATATTCCGTGAATATGATTCGCCTTCTGCAGTCACGAAGGAGGGGAGCCGAGCTTTGATGTGAAGCCAGCAGTGAACAGAAAGAGGTTTTGAGCGCCCATGTTTGACGGTCGTTCAGTATCAGCTTTCGTTGGTACAGACGGACTTGCTGTCTTTTGCTCTAAGGAGATATTATAGTTACGACGGTTAGACACTGTACTGTTGCGAACTTATACGAATCTGGACTTCGCCTCCAGACAGGGAGTCGTCGTTGAGTATGCAGCGTTCAGTGACTGAGAGGACTTCTTGTGTCTATACCATCTGAATTCTATCCTCGTGGCTTGGAGTTCGCTTGTCTTGTCTGTAGAACACAGAGAGGAGAAGACAGTATTAGATTATACTAGTCAGAGGACCGCCTTCTGCCGTCCTAGTGCTTGAAAGAGTTTATTTTGTGGCTGGATTCTTCCATCGTTACAGACATGTACGAGAACCATCACTCCGATGCACCGGACGAAGTTCATATAGTGATTTTGCTAATTGCTTTGGCTTATTAGGGCTATAAAGCTAAACAGCTGTGGTCACGTAAGTTTTATTTCCACTGAGGTTGCATGCCACTGTAGATCACCGTTGAAAGTAATATCTTCCAGTATTTGGTACACAGATGATGTCAGTCATCTCACGTTATTTACATTAGATTGCATAGCCATAAAAAGGCACATTTGTAATATATAAATGGCTTTTTAATCTACAATAAATGTATAAGCAGGAACAACATTTATCATTTAGTAGCTACTAGTTTCCTTAAACATTCTTTTATGTTTATGTTGTAATTTTAAATAGCAAGAAGGAGGAAATAATATCACAATTAAGAGACCATAAGATCTGCTTCAGGGGGTAGTCAGACAGGGCCAAACAAAAGGCTCTGAGCACTATGGGACTCAACTGCTGTGGTCATAAGTCCCCTAGAACTTAGAACTACTTAAACCTAACTAACCTAAAGACATCACACACATCCACGCCCGAGGCAGGATTCGAACCTGCGACCGTAGCGGTCACGCGGTTCCAGACTGAAGCGCCTTTAACCGCTCGGCCACTCCGGCCGGCCAGACAGGGCCAAATCTTTATTTTCGCGTTCAGTATTTTCCGTTGTTCACATTTATTTTACACCTGCCAGGAGTAGCATCTTGGAAGGTATTTAAGTATTGAAAGGCTTGGAAGCATACGTGGGAAGGAGTGCAGAGTGCAGAGGCTGCAACCCTTAGCAGCAAGTGCTCTTGCCTAGCTGACTATGGCCATGAGCTTGGTTGACAGATATGGGTGTATCATTCCATGCTGCTTCAGCTCTACGCCACAGTTGTAGTGGCTGGCAGGAGATGGCGTGCCAGTCTGTAAGCAACTCATGACCAAATGTTTTAAGTGGGCGTCAGATATTGTAAAGTGCCGACCACAGCAGAAGGTCGACCCCTGTAGCCGAGCGGTTCTAGGCGCTTCAGTCCGGAACCGTGCTGCTGCTATGGTCGCAGGTTCGAATCCTGCTTCGAACATGGATATGTGTGATGTCCTTAGGTTAGTTAGGTTTAAGAAGTTCTAAACCTAGGGGACTGATGACCTCAGATGATAAGTCCCATAGTGCTTAGAGCAATTTGAACCATTTGAACCACAGCAGAAGTCTCGAGGTGGGTCAAGATAGTTCTGGCAATATGCGATCTTGCGTTATATTTTTGAAAGATAAGGTTATGGAGACCTAGAGGATAGCGCAAAGCTACTAGCCTAACCACGCCAGAAATGTAACTGCTGCTGTCCAAATTACCAGATGTATGTGAACTAGACTTGATCACGTTGAGTAGCTAACGCTACTCAGAGATGAAGAGGTTGGGACAGAAGAGGAATTGTCAGAAGGCTGATGAATTCGGACTGTCCCTATGGACTGAAGTCTTGCTGCTAACAATGCATTCTCTGACTCAAGGTACGCATTGTGACTATTTGAACCTGCGCGGCCGACCAATATGCCTTCTAAGGCAGTAGTAGCGTAGTATAGTCGACATCCCGTGCAGGGTTGATTAAGGGTCCTCTGATCCCCTCAGTTACACACGCATATGACAGTCGTGGTACCTTGGTCACCAAAAGCAGCAATATCGTGGTCCGATAAAGCACAGTTGCCATCCAACCGAAATCAAATGTGCGTTAACATATTACTTCCGTGATTCGGGAAGGCGAGCCAGCCCGAGATCGAATCCGCCTGGTGGGTTAACGACATGGGCTGATGAGATGGCCGAAATGGATGTGGTTTTTATGCAGTTATCTACACCAATTTAGGTAGATACTGGACTGGTACACTGCGTCTCAGATTTACGCTAGGTAATGCTCTCACATTGGCACACGGGATTTACTCTAGACGCAGACACAAATTTGTCCCTGGCGGGGAGAGGAGGGGAGGGGTGGAGGGGGCAGTCGTGGCCTCAAGAAGAGCATACGGCCACCGACATTTGCCAAGTAAGTTTGCAATGTGGTAGAGACCTGGTGTTGAATGGGAGGATGTGATCCACAAATTTATTGACACGTTTATAAGAAACACAAACGAATTTATTAAAACATAGATAGTGATGCAAGGCAATCTGAGCAGCTACCCCGGAATTAATTTAATTAATTTCCAACAGCACAACTGTAGGTAGGTATTATATAACTTTCAGAAATGACTGGATGAAATTAAAAAAAAATATATATATATTTTATGAGAAAAATTTGTGGATGAATAGCGCAGAGGTCTAATCAGATCACAAGTTTATAAAACTAACCTGCATATTCCACATTACAATTTTCAAAAACATACTGAGAATACCTAACAGGTCATTAACATGAGCCATCCACTATCATGTAACTGCTTTCAGATAGGTAGAAGGAAGGTCACGCGTTCAATGCAAGCGGAGTAACCGGACAACATTAAATTCGAAGTGCTATAAAAGTGGAAAGTGCAGAGCGAATCAGTTTCTCTGACTTCGCTTAAGTGTGTATGCCGATCGTCCATAGAGAGTTAGATAATAAAGACATTTATCGTATCGAGGCGTCTTAGCTGTACCCAGAACATAAACAACAGATACATCAAGCTATTCTTTTAGATACGAGCTACTAACTACCAGTTTGTATTTACACAGCACAAACAGACAGTGTAAATACTCTTGAAAAAGGTGAACGTTGCACACGTAGCACCTGACTCCAAAATAAACAAGAAATTTTATTTATAGGTGCGCCCGAATTTACAGTCAAACAGCTCGAGCACCACTAGTTTAGTCACACACAATCATGGAAAAGTAGCTTGAGTGAGTTCATTTAAAGTATTCGCCGCCGTGCGGGATGAGCCGAGCGGTCTGGGGCGCTGCAGTCATGGACTGTGCGGCTGATCCCGGCGGAGGTTCGAATCCTCCCTCGGGCAAGGGTGTGTGTGTTTGTCCTTAGGATAATTTAGATTAAATAGTGTGGTAGCTTAGGGACTGATGACCTAAGGAGTTAAGTCCCAAAAGATTTCACACCCATTTGAACATTTTTGAACAAAGTAATCGCCTATGAATATGTTTGCATGTCACGATGGATAATCAGGATAGCGAGTTAGAATAGACCTTACGCGGCATAGCATAATCATGCAAATGGTAATCTGACGCTCCCCATAATATCTTGCAGATAGATACCTAAGTTGAGTACCGGTCGACCACGGGTCGGCATCAAGTAGGTGGTATGACGAGTTGCTAAAAATCGGGAACCAATGGATGCTAGCACCAGATTCCCCCTTCACCCGGTTCTTTAAAGTGGGAGACAGGAAACTCGCTACCACAGTGTACAGAGACTTCTTGCAAATTCAGACGTCGAGAACATGTCGCGTTCCGTGCGTCTGACAGAGATAGCTTTTTCAAAGTGGAATCTTCCCGGCTCCAGCGCACAGTCTATCCCACTGACCCTGCAGTGACCGAAACCGCTATTCTTAGCAGCGGAGGAAGGATGTTGTCGGCCATGACGCCACGGGGTTTACTCCAGCTGCTGTCAGACAGACCGCTCAACCGGCGATCACTTCGAGAGCGCTAGCTGGCCGCGACAGCGCTTGAATGCCGGCGACTAACCGCTGGAGAAGCTTTTGCGGCCAGACAGACTGATAACGAGCGGAAACTGTCGATATGAAGACATTCCAGCACGGTACCACCCTATAACAATGACGATCTCGTGAAGTCTTGGGAAAATGCAAAGACGAAGATGTAGAATGTTAATACCGTTACCGTTCTTACAGCCTTTCACTACAATGAAACGCTAATCACTTGCATGTTCGAGCATTTAGTATCTCTCATGTCAGGTAGACGTTTATTTTATGCCACATTCACAGTGATGCAGTTTTAAGGGCCATCAGTATGGCGGTCACGTGTCGTCAGAATACGTTACCGTGGTATTTGTCCGGTCAGAGCAAAATTGCTGCGCACCCCTGCAAGGTCGGATATCTGAAGTACGATTCGCAGCTGATTTAAAGTCGACGACCAGAGCAAATTTTGTAGCACCGGCTGGAGCCGTATGCTAATATTGTGCATCTCATCGGCCGAGTGATCTGCGGAATTGAGCCCTCCGGACCGCGTGTCGAATATTCTGTAGAGCGCAGACAATGGCGCAGCGGCGGGCTGGCGGCGGCTGCGCGGCCCGCCCTCTCCTGCTGCGCCGGGAGGCAAGTTTCCGGCGCCGAGTGGCTCTCGAAACTCGCGCGCGCGCCCGCCTGCGCGCCTGCCCGCCTGGCTCTGTTTGACGAGGCCGGCCGGATATGAAGGGACGGCGCGTGCCGGCCGGCTCCGCTCGAGGGCCGCGGACGGCAGCCGCCGGCGGGCAGCGCGCGGTACTGGGCGTCTGCTCCCGACCACTCTGCGTTCCGCCTGTCCCACTTCCCAGTATTCATTTTAGTGATGAACCGCTACTTTTTAAATCTGTAACACATGCTTGGCTATTAAAATTTGCAACACCATCAACGCAGACAGGAACATAAGTCACATTGGCCTGAAGTGTACTATACGTCTGGAAATGCAAATGGTTAGCATCTCAGTACTCCCACAGAACGTGGGAAGAAGTAACGCCGTACACATTTTGTACGCACAGTGTCTCGAACCTTTTGGATGAAACTGAAACATATGATAGCGGGTACACAACCGATTATGTTGAGACAAGGAAAAGCGTAGTTCTTTTGTGATGATAATACGCAGCGTACACCACATAAAGGCTAGGCGCAAATTGAGACGCGTATAGCGCGTGTGCCGCGACGCACCGCAGTTTGTAACAACCCAGGTTCAAACGGGACCGCGCAAATTGCGACGCGACGCGACTGGGACGCGACACGCGCCTGCGCCAGGTCGCGCGGCGTTGTGGTTGAGGCACAGATTCCCACACCGTGGGAAATTTGAGGCGTGGAGCGGAAAAGTAGCCCGGCCATATGCTCACATCGGAACGGCGCATACCAGCAGAGGTAGTATTGCCAATACGATAAATTTTGCCTTACTGTGTACTGAATTTTATTCCCTTTGGGTAGTGTTTCGTTTTTCGCCATTTAAACGCTCCAGCTTTCTTCGTTAGCACGTTATACTTTTCTGTTATTTATATCTGCATAGTTTTGTTTTGTTTTTCTTCTGTCAAGAAAAATGTATACTTCAGTAACTGACGAGCCATTGGCCGCTGGAATTGCACCATATGCCTCCGCGATGTTTTCAGATTGCAAGAAGGCACAGAGGGTAGTGAATAGGGAAGCAAGGAATATTATAAAATCATGTGATTAAGAATCACGGCAGGAAAGTAAAGCAAGGTTATATTCTCGCTGCCTAGTAAGCTAGCGTATCTGTACGATCTGTTACAAAAATTTATAAAGGCATAATCTCCACAGGTGTGATCCCTTTCTGCTTGTGGTAAAAAGCGTCCAAGATCTGAAGTATAGAAGTTTCACTGTGATTACTCTGACATGGATGTAATAATTTAATACGACACACTGTACTACATGCATGTGAACAACATATTTCCACTGCAAGCTAGACACAGTCGAAAAGCAGTCACAAATAACAATGTTTTAATTGGTTCGCCGTGATGAGAAAAAGCATTTCAATTGTTGCATGGACATTATCAGCATGAATAAACTAATTATACAACAACAGGCTACACAAATGAAGAAATGGAAATGTCGTGTGGCTAGGGCCTCCCGTCGGATAGACCATTCGCCTGGTGCAGGTCTTTCGATTTGACGCCACTTCGGCGACCTCCGCGTCGATGGGGATGAAATGATGATGATTAGGACAACACAACACCCAGTCCCTGAGCGGAGAAAATCTCCGACCCAGCCGGGAATCGAACCCGGGCACTTAGGATTGACAGTCTGTCACGCTGACCACTTTTTTTTTTTTTTTTTTAATTCTCATTTAGTCTGCGTTTGTTCGTTGTATCTACTCGGGGCGGACGTCGTAAGACATCCGACTAAGTTCGCTGATGATCGATTAACTCAGTTTTTTTATTACAGACGGTACGTAACCCTCTGTCCGAACACGCTGAGCTACCATGCCGGCAAACCACTCAGCTACCAGGGCGGACACACAAAGGAAGAAAATGGTCGGTATTATTACGAAAGTTGGAATATCCTAAAAGAGTGTTATGATTAGATATATTTAATTTGTTGAAATGTGCTGCTGACAAAGGCAGATCTACTTTCATGACATTGTAGAAAGTCTAAACACAAGGCACACATGGCTAGCTTGTGCATTCCTGTCGCGCGCATTATCCTTCACTGCTGACAATACACTGACTATTGTGTTGTGCGACAGATCAATTGTTTATTTTTCTCAATTACAACTATTTTATTCGCTATCACCCATTGTCAGTTTGGCAAGCCCTAGGTGAGTAAACAGTATCTGGCATGTGCCTATCATTCCGCCTGAAGTAACGCTCGTCATTATTTTAATACTGTTCTGACCAAGAGAAGGAATAAAATCCTTTGGTAAGTTTCCATTCCAGTCGTTCAGTGTTAAAAATACGATGGGTTACGGGGATTCTACCAAAATTCCAACAGAATGCCAATCTGTTTTTGTGTGAGTTGTTAACCTTTTCTCATTCTAAGAAGCACTACCATTTATGAGTAAAGGCCACATTTCTCTTGGTGTCTGGTTTAATTGTATATCCTTTGTCACAATGTAATTAGCCAAACTCATCTCACAGCAGCTATTGAGACAGAATTCCGAAACGGAATGCTTCATTAAACAAGTAATTGGCAATGACAGAGCTCAATACCTTACGAAAAACCTCATAGTATCGGTTTGCAGTAACATAAAAGAAGAAATTTCATGTTTATTTTCATACTAGGAAACTCTTGTTTCGCTAGCTGTCGATAACTCTTAAAAAATTATAGTCACTGGAGTGAAATAAATAAAAAAAGAAGTATAAGTAGTGATATATCGCCATAGATAAGGAAGTTCCGTGTGTTTAATAATTGGCAAAACACTCTCCTCCTTGTGTGCTATCATTCGCCAAACTTTCGTTTCGATGTCTCGAGCGGTTTAGGAGATACGAGAGATGTTGCGAGTATTTCATTCTCGCGGGCGTGAGATCGAAAGTGAGCGCGCTACATGGGATCCATTTTCTCGAGATCGGAGGCAGATAGAGATCTCCTCCCAAGTCTAAACAAAAATTCAGCATGTTAGCTAAATTTCATACGCAGCAACATATGGTGTAATACCAAACGCAAAATCATAGCGACCCCTAATTTTCGTTGCAAACTTTTTGAGTTTTGTGTAGTGTGTTACTAAAATGTGTACATCACAATAAGAATGGTCATTAGCGAGGTGATGGGCACTTCGTCACGAAGCTGACATATAACGCTGCAAATAAGGCAAAAATCATATATTTTCAGATAATAGTTTCTGCAAAATCGTTTGAGAAAGATAAGAGGTAGCGCGCGCTTCGGTTCAGTCAGCGCAGAGCGTCGCCAGTCGGCGCGTGCGAAGTATGGTGTACGCATCGCAATATGCGCTGCACCCGCGCGACACGTGCGGCACGTGCGTGTCGCGCTGTAGTCTAGTGTCACGTCACACGCGCTTTACGCTTCTCAGTTTGCGCCTAGCCTAACGTAGTTCACAGTAACTGTTCAAAGTGACGACCGCCAGACTCGGTGCATGTACTGCAACTACACGTGCAGTTATGACTGACTGTCGCAAAGATCCCGGGTGTCTGTTGTACTCTGGAACAGGCAGCGGGTGGTAAACAGCGCGGGATTGCGACACCTGTGAGGAGCGACAGTTGTGAGGAGACCCGGCCGAACAGGTATCGGCCGGTCTACAGGGACACCAAGCAGGTAGCGCACCACAGTTCAGTACTGCATCGTCACGTCACTGCCGTCACACAGGTATGCAAAACGATCGGTGCAACGCATCAGGCAAAAAGCATGGGATCTACACAAGATCCGACCGATGCTGCACGAATATTTCTGCAAAAACATCATTTGCTAATGAATGATGGGAGAAAATTTTTACTTGCAGATGACGACAGAGGACCAAATGATAGGATATTGGTGTTCGCCAGCGAAAGAGGAAAATCCTGTTTAACAGACTGCAATTCGTTCTTTGTCGATGGAACGTTCAAAAGCTCCAGCAAGCGGTTTGGATAGTTATTTATTGTTCATGCCGATATTTCTAGTTCTGAGGAGGAAACAAACACAGTTCAAACCGTGTACGCCTTGCTACCCAATAAAAAAAGAGAAACGTACGATCGCTTTTTCACAGCTGTTATGAGCAACGTACCTGGATGGAATCCTATAGTTATCTTGATGGATTTTGAAGCCGCAATCATCCAATCAGTAACACATTCGTTTCCGATGCAAAGATTAATGGCTGTAACTACCATTTCAATCAGTGCTTGTGGAGGCAAGTACAGAATTGCGACCTTGTTGCTGGCTTCAAGGAAAACGAAGAAATTCGTTTTAACATAAGATGGTGTTCCGCCTTGGCTCAAATTCCCCTGGACATGTTAGATGATGGGTGGTTATGCATTCAGGAGAGCACGCCAGACAGTAAAAACCTGCAGGATGGTTACGACTATTTTGTTGAACAATGGCTGGATAATAAAGACATTCCAAGAGATATGTGGAACTTCCCAGGAAGGCGTCACCGCACCAATAATGTTTAAAAATGATGGAATCGGAGGATAAATACATTAATTTCGAAGGTGAATCCAAGGTTTTACTCCCTAGTAAAAATTCTCAGAGAAGTCGCAGAATATCATGGGCACCAATTTGACCGACTAGTTTCAAATCTAGGTGGGAAAAGAAGAAAGAAGTCCGCAATTAAGACAGATGAGATAGGTTTTAAGGTCCTTACAAGACTCCAAGTTGACGGCAATATAAAATCACTTCTTACTTGCGTGGCCTATGCACGGAAATTACAATGAAAAGAAAATGGCTGAAGCTACAGCAACACTTGTAAATATTGAAAAGGGGTTCAGTTCACACCGATCGCTCTATTTTAAATGGTTCAAAATGCTCTGAGCACTATGGGACTTAACATGTAAGGTCATCAGTCCCCTAGAACTTAGAACTACTTAAACCTAGCTAACCTAAGGACATCACACAACACCCAGTCATCACGAGGCAGAGAAAATCCCTGACCCCGCCGGGAATCGAACCCGGGAACCCGGTTGCGGGAAGCGAGAACGCTACCGCACGACCACGAGCTGCGGACGCCCTATTTTAAAAATTGTAAATAAATAATCATCCTGTAAATATTGTAAATAAATAAAATACCGGACGAAGAGAGACTGCCTCTTCGTGGTGTTCCCTGGAAACGACACAAAGTCGGCTAAATGTCTCTTGCTAATTGTAAAAGATTCACTAATGAAGTCTGAAAAGTCATAGCTTTTCTAACAATCAGAATCAGCATTTTTGTGTAGAGAATTTTAGAAACAGTATCTGTTTGAGTGGATGATGAATACATCTTGTTTCAATGTATAAATAGCATTCCTTAACGCTAATTGCTAACAGGACTCACATTAGACCTGAATACACTTCCCTGCCTGGTACGGGAAAATTGAGGTTAATTTCTAAATAATTAAAGGAAAAGTTTCTACTGAGAACCAAAATCTTTAGTTGGCTCCTCTATATATATGGTAAAATGTTGCCGCTCCTATCATACCAAATTTTGGGTGAGGGGTTGAAGATGGAAAACATTTTCGGTTTCTGTAAAATACATCGTTTGACTAAGGCTACTCTTCCTTACCCAAAATAATTCTGAAATAATTTAACCTGGGTACACTGGAGGAGTGTGAATGTCACTCGGCAGCTGCCCGGGCCGGCACAAGCCGAGCGCTCAGTCACACCAAGCGCCAGCAGGCAGTGGCCGAGCAGGTAGTGGCGCAGCATTTGCGACACACCCTGTGCCGGTCCCTCAGTATCCGAGATTTCTCACAAGTGTCGCCACATTCCAGTTTCTCGCAAGTGTCGCTTCTCACAAGTGTCTACAACTCAACAGCGCACACCTCTGACCATCAAACAGATTACTGCACACAACTTAGCTCATAGAACGTGTGTCATGTGACGATCGCACACATCGCACGGGTGCACTGACCAGTGCCCCACTCTATCTGCTGGCAGTTGTCCACTGAATCAGACTGCTTGTGAAATTCCATTGTGAATTTCTTTATTGTGTAGATTGCGCGACACGCAGTCACAAATGGAACGTTACTTGTGACGAGAGTAGGCCGACATACGGTTGACCACCCAGTATGGAGCACCCGTTAACTTGTTCATGAAACTCACACTTCGGAGGATACAGTGTGGTGACTACCGGCAGTACAGGTACTACTCCTACAGCTCTATCATAAAGGAAGTGTGCAAGCACTGGGACCAACGGATTTTGAACCCCGCCTTCATTTCTATCAGTGAAAATTCAACTGCAAATGTGCAATGCCGAAATAATTCATCCATGATGATGTTTTCAACAGCCGCAACAGCCCCGTCTCAAGTGAGGATAATTGCTTTATAGCCCAAATAACACGAAGCAGTTTACGATATCACCGTATGTACTGCGTCCGCTGCGTCGAAGTGATGGTTCTCGTACTCGTCTGCAACAGTGGAAGAACTCCAGCCACAAACTGTTTCAAACACTTGGACGGCAGAAGGCGGTCCTCTGACTAATATACTCTAATACTGTCTTCTCCTATCTGTGTTCTAGAGACGTGAAACGCCAACTCCCAGCCACAACGACGGAGTTCAGATAACGTCTCAAGGTAAGTATAGGCAGAAGAAATGCTCTCAATTACTGGGCGCTGCGTACTGAACGACGACTTCCAACCTGGAGGTAAAGCCCAGAATCGTATAGGTTCGCAACAGTACAGTGCCTGACTTTCTAACTATAAACTCTCCTGAGAGCAAAGACAGCAACTTCGCCCGTACGAACAAAGCTGATGCCGAGAAACCGTCACACACGGGCTCTCACAATGGAAGACCTGGTTTCTCCACCGCTGGCTCCGCAGCAAGGCCCGGCTCCATACCCTCGATAACGAATCATATTCCCGAAACCACGGAACATTCTCCCTCTCTACAGATTCTTCCGAACGCGGACCAAGCTTATTTTAATCTTTTGTCGTCCAGCGCGGAAAGTTTGAGAGGAAAAACCTATGCTGCCACAATGGTACGCTTCTGACTAAAAAACCTTGTAAATAACCCAGCCTGCATGGTTTCCGAGGTCCCGCTTCTTCATTCCTCTCACCTGTGTCCAACATTTGCAGAGTTCGGAAGTATTATCCGGTTATCCTTCCGCCCGTACTACAATAGCGGCCGGCCATCACCCCATTGTGCTCCAGAGCTCAGGTGCCACGACGTCCGTCTAGTTACTTCCTGTATTTAACAAACAAAAGAATGGAGTAAAAATTGCAAGTTTCTAAGACAGGAATGAATCAAAAGTTCGACCATGAAACCAAAAAGTTAGATAAAATTTTGCAGGATCAAATTGGGATGATGGAAATAACAGTTGATCAAATTAGTAGTGTAAGAGAAGAGCAAAGCAAAGCTATCAAAACATGTCAGGATGGAATAATTTACAAAGTATAGAAAATGATCATGTAATACTTAACTTTAACATTTCACGTGTAGAATCCTCTTGTAAAGACAACACAAGTACGATTCGGGGCAAATTGATAGAAATAGAGCGAAAAGCACTTACTGAAATGCAACACAAAATAGAAAATAAAGTTAAAGAAAATGTGATAATTTGATGTGAACAAGAAAGGAAGAGAGGTGCGGTTCATGTAAGTGACGTAACAAATTACGCTAATGTATATAAATTCCGCCATTTCTCTAGTAAGGGAACTACGTAACACAGAGAAAATAAATAAGCTGAAGGGTGCAGAAAAAGTGGACGACACTAAACCAGGTAATTGAATACGACTGTAATATCTCTTTATATTCTATGAATTATTCAGATACAATTCTACCCTTGAATGACGTTTACTAATTTTCTATCTACATACTCGCAGAATCCATGCGAAAAGTAGCTCATACAATAGCTATGCCATGAGCGCATAAGTATTCTTTGTAGTACTCTCTCTGGTGGTTGTTAGAAAAGAAAGAAAGGGGGCTTCCGAGATTGTCTTCGTGCCGATTAGCCTGAGCTTGGTTTGGAAGAACTGGAATCTGATTATTGAGATTTATCACAGAAGATAACTGATACGAACTGTACGATTAAGAGGAAATATATATAGATTGCTCCTTCAAATAAAAGATGTGTATTGGAAATATGAGAATTAATGATATTTATCGGTATATTGCGTAGTTGTTAATCAGAAGGGAACTTCCGAAAGACTGGATACGAACCTGCATTTAATAATCCAAGAGCTCCATTACTTCTTCGGAAGGTTAAACTTCATCAAAGCCAAATATCCGCTTGATATGAGGTTTCCCGACTGATTATACAACGCTCCCAAAATTACGAGGCATTTTATTTGTACAGATTAGCAGACTGCCGCAAAGCACGAGCCTGCAGAGAAGAAGAATCATCGCCTGATTTCATTCTAACAAGTAAAATTTCAGAATCATTTTGAGTGACTGAGCTATGACTGTGTTTCCTATCATGAATGATTGATTGCTCGAACGAATTGAGAGCTACAGAATTACGTATATAGAAAGGAGGAAATATTACAGTGGCGCCAGTGTGACAGGACTCTCTTGGATTGTTATATAATATATGTATTTTTTTGTTTCATGAAAGCCAACGAGAACGAGAGGTAACTAATCTGAAGAGAGATTCGGTGCCCATAGTAAAAGATTGCTGATACCAAGAAACGATTTCAACTATTGGACAACACCGAGACTACAGAACAAGGCCAGAGAAATCTAATTTTTTTTCCTGTAGTTAAAATAGTTTGAAATCAATTTAGAAAGAACTTTTTGCCAGATAGTAGTTAGATTGTAGAACTATATATTGTGTGATTTTCGTATCTGGACATTGAACTTTATAACATCTGTGAAGTAATTTGAAAGTTAAGTGTGTCTACGACAGTAAATTTGAAACTGTATTTAGTGATTAGAACCTGATATTGACAGTTATTTAATGGTATTGAGTAGAGCGGCATTTAAAATGTCATTGAATCAGCAACGAGAAGTGCATCAGCCTTCAGCTGTTTGCGCGGGAGCAGAGGCCACTGATAGCAATTCTGAGACTGTTGTGGCTAGCGGTAGCAATATAAATAATCCCGCTGGTTCCGAAAACATTCATACAACAGCTGATCAGACTGTTGTTGACACATTAGTTGCTATTATGCAACAGTTGTCTCTATTAGCCGAAGGCCAAGCGGAGGTAAAACGAGACTTATCCGTTATACAAAATGAACTCCAAAATCAATTAGCCGAAAATCAAACAGAATTACAAAATCAATTAAGAGCAACCTTTACCGAATTAGATCAGAGATTAAATACCCAGACACAGGAAATAAAAGAACAGGCAGAAAGGACCGAACAGAATCTTACTGCTCGAATTGAGCAGGTCCGCCAACAATGCCACGAAAACAATAGTAAATTAAAAGCGGAACTAACCGAATATGTATCCGTCAAAATCGACACGATACAAAAACAAGTAGAACTGTTTCCTCAAGTAATACAAGCTCAAGAGGACATACAGTGTTCCGTATCTATGATACCAGAAATAACAGAATCCCAAGATAATCTAAAGAAGCAATTTGACGAAGTGAAGGAAAAACAGGAGACAGTGGAACATAGAATGAATGTACTTGCGGGAAAGTTTTCAGAAATGACATTAGAGCGGCAAAATTTTCCTTCGGAAATCATAGAAGAAACTGTGAAAGTAGCTTTACAGTCAATTTCAGAGAGTTCCGAGGAGAATACTTTCAACAAAGGGTTAAAGGAAGTTCGAGAACAACTTGGCGAAGAATTCTCGCGTTGGAAAGAAAATATCGAAAGATCACCAAATCTCTCGCAGGAGGATTTAGAAACAGCGAGAAGTAGGAAACAACATTCTCAATCTGCGCGTGAAATTCCGTCCACGTCATGATCCGATGTAGACAGAACTGGAACGTCACAAGTTAGATTCGATAGAACGGATAGCCACAGGGAAGAGTACGAACAGGATGATTTTTGGAATCGTAGTACCGTTGAGGAAAAGATGATTAAACAGAGACAATTTCAAATCTTTAACCCTGACAAAAAGAATGTTCATCCCGTAGTCTTTATTCGAAGTTTCAGAGGTCTATTTCCACGATCTTGGACAGAATGGCAAAAGATTAGTTTTGTATCTGGATATATACAAGGATCAGGAGCATTGTGGGCATCCGAACAAACATCTTCTTGTAAATGTTACAAAGAATTTGAGCAGGCTTTTCTAGCAAAATATTGGTCTGCTGGAGTACAAGAAAGACTTAGGCAGGAAGTATTATATCCTGAGCCTTTCTCATTTTCTAGAGGATCTCTAAAGAGATATTTTGAGAAATACATTAATAAATCTTTGTATTGGGATGTACCGATTCCTTTGCCGGATATACTTAGAACACTCAAGTCCAGACTACCCACCAGTATAAGGAATCAGCTGTTATATATAAATGATAAGGATATAGACTCATTTATGACTACGCTTGATCATATTGATATAATTGAGGAGGACAATAAAAGGGCAAGAGAAATGTCATATCAAAGAGGAGTAACAGAAGCGAATCCGAGCTGCAACTCGAATGGGAATGGCAGTAATGGTGGCAGTAACAATAATCATAACCAACTACACTCTCCGAGGAGACTTAGAAAAGGACAAAATGCAAACAATAATTATTACCATAATGAAAACTTTAGTAATGGTGCAGCGAGGGGCTATTTTAGGAACAGTAGGAATTTTAATCGATATAATCCAATGTATGGCAACACAGAACAGTTCTACCAACACCAGCAGAACAACAACAATAATTACACGAATCAAGCAAGACAACATAGACAGAATTCACCACAACAACCGATAATCACTGAAGTAGCTGAAGAGACAAATACCAATCGGACCAACAGTCAGTCAAACTAAACGTGACCGCATCGTGCCCCGGAGGAGCGGTCAGGGGATCTGTTAGGGGCGAAACAGTAAAATTACAATTGTTAAGATATAATGATGGTGAGCTGTTGACTGAAGAGTTAACAAAGGATTTAATAACTTGTCATAATGACAGATCGAGTGTTCCGGTATCGGAAGTATTTGTTGAAATAGAGGAAGTTCCAACGAATGTGATATTAGACACCGCCGCTTCCACCAATGTCATCTCAGGCGCTCTTTTTCGGAGAATTATTAGGAAGAAGAAGGTACCAATTTTGCCAGTACAGAACTGCAAAATCATCGGAGCTGTTGGAGCACGCTCTCCCAATGTCAAAATACAAACACAATTAGAGATGAAAATGGGAAATGTAGCAATAAAATGCACGTTCCTTGTAGTGGAGAAGTTATTAATGGACTGTATTCTTGGTATTGGGAGTATGCAGGAGTACGATTGTCAGATAGATTTTTTTGAAGGAATAGTTAAATTTAGATTAAATGGAGAAGAGATAGCACTGGATTTAAATAGAAAGGAAACGGTGCATGAGAAATATTGTCGCGGTGCCATAATTCAATTAATTGACGGACAAACGGTCGTTGGAAGGAGCTTTCAAAGGATTTGATACAACAGGAGGACTTTAACCAAACAACAATGATAAAAGCTAGTGAATCAAATCAGCTTACCGGAGAACAAAGGCAGCAGCTTCATTATTTGTTAGAGGCATATGAAGAGATTTTTGATGAGAAACCAGGAATTATTAAAGGGTATATTTGTCACCTACAAGTGAAGCCACATCAGACTTACTGTTACACGCACTACCCGATCCCCTGGCGTTTAAAACAATCTGTTCAAAGGGAGATAAATAGAATGTTAGAATGGAACTTGATTGAGCCATCAACTAGTCCACATTGTTCTCCGCTCTTAGTCGTCCCAAAACCTGGAGGTAACGTTAGATTAGTTCTGGATGCGAGAGAGATTAATAAAATAATAGTACCTGTAAGAACTCATCCGGAAAATATAGATGAATTAATTCAAAATTTCCAGGATGTTTCGTACTTAACTAGTGTTGATTTGAGAAGTTCGTACTGGCAGGTCCAAATGGATGAAGAATCTAGGAAATATACCGCATTTATCTATGCTGGGAGAAGTTACCAATTTAGAGTTGTCCCGTTCGGACTTAATATTAGTGCCAGAATATTTATTTCAGCGTTGGATTATGTTCTTGGACCAGAATTGCGTAGTCGTATAACTGTGTTTGTTGATGACTTATTAATAGCCACGAAAACATGGGAAGAGAATTTGCATATTTTGGAAAGGATTTTTGCTGTTTTCAAGAAAACCGGAATTACAGTAAACTTACAAAAGTCTCAATTTGCTTTACCACAAATCGAGTTCTTAGGACATATGATAGATGCGAAAGGTATCCTGCCTACCGAGAAGAAGATAAGTGCAATTCGCAATTTTCCATCACCACGGAATAAAAGACAGCTGAAGGGATTTATAGGTATGGCATCGTTCTTCCGTCGTTTCATAAAGACTCAAGCCATGAATTCTGAGGCATTAAACCGGCTTCTACGGAAGGATGTGCCATGGCAATGGACTGAAGAATGTGAACTAGCTTTTCGAGACATTAAAGACCGACTCGTTAACGCATCCTTATTATATCACCCTGATATGAATTGTGAGTTCTGTCTGTCCACGGATTCATCGGATGTTGGATTAGGTGCTTGTTTCTTCCAAATAAGGAAAATAAAAGGGGTACCAACATTCTGTCCGATAGCATTTGCTAGTCGAGTGTTATCGCCCTGTGAAAGAGCCTATACGACCACAGAACTTGAAGCACTTGCGGTTACCTGGGCATTCAAGAAGTTTAACTATTATTTATATGGTTCGAAAACGATTGTGTATTGTGACCATCAATCACTAACCTTTTTGCAAACATGTAAATTATTACATCCTAGACTGTCACGTTGGACAATGACACTACAACAGTACCAATTTAAAATTATTCATGTGTCTGGCAAAGAAAATATTATTGCGGATGCACTGTCAAGATCCCCAGAAGGTTTAACAACGGAAATAGAATCAGTAAATACTTCGGATTTTCCAGTATTACTCTTGCAGGACAATATCTACAAGACTTATTATGTACATCTTTGTAGAGATAGGGGAAATTTACAACGAAAAGACCCTCGATGGAAGAAGATAATTCAGCTAAAGGAACAACATAATTCAAGGGCTAGTTTAGATCATTATAAATTAGTAAATGGAGTATTATTCTTCAGACGTGGGAAGGACAACAATCCACGGTGGTGTGTATGTATCCCGGAGGAATATGAGGAAAAATTAATTTGGTTTACCCACTTATCATGGGGACATTTTGGTGTAATTAAATGTGCCAATAAAATAGGAGCATACTGTTATTTTCCGAATATTCGGAGAAAAGTGCACCAAACAATACAAAACTGTTTACTCTGTCAAAAGGCAAAACCGGATAATAGAGGTAGTAAGCATGTTCTGCATTCAATTGTTCCACGAGAGCCAAGGGCGTTAATTTCGTGTGATATCTGCGGCCCTCTCCCACGATCAAGAGGAGGAGTAAAATTCATTGTTGGATTCTTTGACGTGTTTACAAAATATGTAAAACTATATCCATTAAAGTGTGCTACTGCCAGAGCTGTTGTAGTGAGATTGGTGCGTGACTATCTTCCGCATGTAGGTTTACCGAAATCCATAATTACAGATAATGCCAGAATTTTTACTGGATTTAAATGGAAGCAAACACTAACACAACTTGGTATTCAACAAATTTTGACATCATGTTACCATCCACAAGGTAGTCCAATAGAACGAGTTTTTCGAGAATTAAACCGATTTATGCGTACATACTGTAACAGTAAACAAACATCATGGGCTGATTATTTGTCAGAATTTGAACAAATATTTAATAATCTGACACATACCTCAACTAACTTTACTCCAACAGAGCTTATGTTTAGTCAGACTGAAAAGAACTTCTGGATAAACCATCTGCCAAAGTATGAAGACCAGAATTTAAAATGGGAGGAAAAGATTCGACTCGCACTTGTCAATTTAACTAAAAAGGCAATACAACGGAAATTGACATATGGTAAACGGATTCACCGGATTCAGACGTTTCATCTTGGAGAAAAGGTTTTATTGAGGTGACACATCCATTCCTCGAAACTGATGAAGAACATAAAGAAATGGAATCTTATTTATACCGGACCATATGTTATTGTAAATATACCAAATCCTGGATCACACTTGTTGGCATATCCCGAATCGAAAAGGATGAAGGGATTATTCCCGCATAATGATATTAAGAAATTTAGTGAAGGATCGTAGATCTGTGATACCAAATATGGAGAAGAATTTAGTGTGGAATTTGACTATGAGTCGAATGTGTATATAAATATCAGGAAGTTTATGTTGTCTAGAGGTTAAGAGACAGTGAGACTACTCCTGTGCCAGGTTAAGAGACAGTGAGATTACTCCTGTGATAGGTTAAGAGACAGTGAGATTACTCCTGTGATAGGTTAAGAAACAGTGAGATTACTCCTGTGTTAGTTTAGCACAAAATGTTTAAGATAGGTAGAAGAATTTGTTAATTACTAGTGTTTGTAAGTGTGGACTATGAGCAGAAGCCACAGTGATATACAATGAAAGTGCATCTACATTTCCTCAAGACACGGCACTTATGTGAGAATTGCGTGTGAAACTTGAACAGTGTGAGATATGTAGGTAAATACGCTGTGTGTATGATGTGCGCTGTTCGCGCAAGAAAACAAATGAACTGTGAAATGAAGCAACAGTCGATAATGTTACTGTTGCAAACAATTGAAGAAACTCTCTGGTTGCACGAGAGAAAATTATTATAATTTTTAGATTTTTCATTATGCGTTCTTTACCAGGAGAATTAATTTAAGAATTTTAAGAATAGTAGTTTGTGTGTTTCATATTATGGACGTAATAGTTGAAATATATTTCCATAAATGTTCATGAGAGGATGAAGACGATTCTGCGAGTGGATGATTTGTTAAATGAACATACGTCATCATTAATGATATTTATTTGCAAGTGGATCTATAAATCAATTAATTATAAGAATAATGAAAATTTTTCAAATTATTCCTTTTGTGGAGTCAGTGTCATATGCCTATGTTTAAAATTTTTCATCAGGTGTAAACTTAAATTTTATCCATAATTTCGTAATTGAAAGCAAACCTCGGACAGTTTCAATGCTCTACTTCCACCTGCACTATAACAAAACGAAGATTAGATTAATTTTTTTTGAGATGGATACATTCGATCTATAACAAAATTTAAATGCCCACAGTCTATTTGGCAATGTTTTGGACAATCAGCAGTTGTAATGCAAAACAACTTTGGTATTGAGGACTACAAAATAATTCGCGATTGTCAGGACTGATGGATGTTCCAGTCTAGTACAGATGGAAGAATATAAGAATCCACTCCGATTTTGAGTTCAACGATGAAATATGGACTTCGTTGCCTTAATCCACTCTCTTCCAGGGATTTGTTCAGTCAGAACCTTTTCTTATTCCACTTTAAACCTGTTTCATGTTCACGTCCCTGACCATCTGTTCCTGAGATCATCTTCCTGTTTCTACGGCACGTTACCAGCTTCTATCCTGTACCATAAGCCATCGCCTGTCCTCCGTGCCGCCTCCACCAAACGCTGTACGTCGCCTACCCGGTGTCCGTACCCAGTGTTCCTGTTCCATCGACTTCACAACGAGATCGCCGGCTACATCGTCGAAAGAAGAATTTTGAAAATTTTTTTTTAGCAATATTGTAAATTTTTTTTTTGCTATGAGGCACTTTTCCTTCGATCTAATCTATAGAGCTTCTATATATTTCAAAATTACCGGATTTAGGCTTTCCTATCTTCTTTAATACCTGAGCTGGGGTCTATTCTTCCGGGTTTTCCAGGGTTTCCCTGTGAAGGCCAGTTCCTAAATGGGTAGACCTTTTTCGTAATTACACCAATCTACATCTTCCCTGGTTATGTACTCGGGATGCGGGTATACCCCGGTACATGTAAAAGCTACAGCTTAGGTATTCTCGTAACTTATTGTCTTAACATGTTACCCATACTCTCTATAGCAAAATTCTACTAATTCAAAATATTCCTCTTTTGAATAAACAACCCAACAAATTTTTTTTCTGTTAGCTCGCAAAGTGTATTATCATTAACTTTGCTCGCTGCGAGGGGCAATTGTAATATCTCTTTATATTCGATGAATTATTCAGATACAATTCTACCCTTGAATGACGTCTACTAATTTTCTGTCTACATACTCGCAGAATCCATGCGAAAAGTAGCTCATACAATAGCTATGCCATGAGCGCATAAGTATTCTTTGTAGTACTCTCTCTGGTGGTTGTTAGAAAAAAAAGAAAGGGGGCTTCCGAGATTGTCTTCGTGCCGATTAGCCTGAGCTTGGTTTGGAAGAACTGGAATCTGATTATTGAGATTTATCACAGAAGATAACTGATACGAACTGTACGATTAAGAGGAAATATATATAGATTGCTCCTTCAAATAAAAGGTGTGTATTGGAAATATGAGAATTAATGATATTTATCGGTATACTGCGTAGTTGTTAATCAGAAGGGAACTTCCGAAAGACTGGATACGAACCTGCATTTAATAATCCAAGAGCTCCATTACTTCTTCGGAAGGTTAAACTTCATCAAAGCCAAATATCCGCTTGATATGAGGTTTCCCGACTGATTATACAACGCTCCCAAAATAACGAGGCATTTTATTTGTACAGATTAGCAGACTGCCGCAAAGCACGAGCCTGCAGAGAAGAAGAATCATCGCCTGATTTCATTCTAACAAGTAAAATTTCAGAATCATTTTGAGTGACTGAGCTATGACTGTGTTTCCTATCATGAATGATTGATTGCTCGAACGAATTGAGAGCGGCAGAATTACGTAGATAGGAGGAAAAATTACACGACAATGTACAATAGAAAGAGCTCTGGTGGCAAAAATAATGGAAATAGTTAAATGTTGTCTTAAGATGATGTGCAGGTTGTGTCAAAATAGATAAATCGTTACTCTTTAGTGTGAACTGAAACGGCGAAATGGCTTCCGCTGTAATGAATTATGATTCAGTGTTAGGCTAGGCATAGTCCTGCCAATGAGATTAATGGCAAATGGAGAGTTCTGATTAAAGGCGACTGAAAAATCGCCAATTATTTAGGCGAAATGAAAAAGGAGGCAAATGGAGGGTTATAGATTACGTGACAGTAAAGTCACCCAATTGTGTACACAGAGAGAGAAAGCTGAGGTTTGGTTATTAGGCGACGGGAAAGTTGGCCTATCATTTATGAAGAGTGAAGGAGGAAAGGCAACAGGCGGCGTGTAAGGTCGGCCGTTAAGTAGTATTTATGGGTGAAGTGTTTTCCGCCAACTATTTTGCGAAGTACAAGGAAGTAGACTTATTGTCGACACGACACAACACTGATATGGAAATCTCATAAAAGACGTAAATAAGATTTAAAAAGAACGCCACGTAATATAAACTACAGAGAGTAAAAAACACACACTTGTTTTAAATATGAGCCGGCCGGAGTGGGCGTGCGGTTCTAGGCGCTGCTGTCTGGAGCCGAGCGACCGCTACGGTCGCAGGTTCGAATCCTGCCTCGGGCATGGATGTGTGTGATGTCCTTAGGTTAGTTAGGTTTAATTAGTTCTAAGTTCTAGGTGACTGATGACCTCAGAAGTTAAGTCGCATAGTGCTCAGAGCCATTTGAACCATTTAAATATGAAAGGACGGTAGAATAACTGTCCAGCTAAGAATAATTAGCGCTTACACATTGCAAAGTCAAACATTGGTCGTATATGAAAGTCAGTAGAAAATACACTGTCATTATATCAATAGAGTTCTGCTAGTCCTTTTTGTAGCAACAGTGATACTCATATACAGAGGGAATGATATCTTATGTTGTGGAATGAAGCAAAGAATTGATAAATAAGTGTTTGGTCATTCTGCTTCAAGCAAGATTCCTAAAATGTTCTGTCAACGTATCTGTGAATCGCAACTGTAAGCCTCCGTAAGTAAGATTGAAAGAGCATAGCACGTGAACCCGGCCAGCGGTGTGAGTCATTAGCGAAGCAGATTGTGCGAGAAAGTACAGAGCTCTTAAGAGTGCGAAGGGCAATGCCACAGCTGAATATAGCTACAGCCGTGAGGAAAACAAAAACATTGAGGACCCACTTTAATAATACGAAGTAAACATTGGATTTGTTTATAAACACCCTAAATCAAAACAAAACATTACGTATTACATTTTAATACTGTATGAAAACAGTTAAAATTTGCTTAATATTATTAGGAATCTATTTTAAAGGTATTTTTCATTGTTTCGTGGAATCCAACTGGAGCTGTATGCTCAAGTTAGAGATGGGACAATGCACTGACAGTTACTGAACTCAGCATCAGTGAGTTCCACAACATAAGACCACATGACGGACAACTGAATCATCAGTATGGGTTGCTGTTGTAGGCCTCTTGCGTATGTTCTGGTACAAGGTGTGCGTGTAATGTTCTTCCGTCTCCAGGTGTTTGTGAAATGTATAGGTGTTGTGTTTTATTTACAACCATGTGAAGTGGACATCAGTGTAGAACCGCATCGTGCCGACATAATAGTGAGGAAAAGTGGAAAATGAAAAAGATGTTTCATGGAATTGGAAGGACAGCAGTGCTTCGACAGTACACTAGTGGCCATTAAAATTGCTACACCACGAAGATGACGTGCTACAGACGCGAAATTTAATCGACAGGAAGAAGATGCTGTGATATGCAAATGATTAGCTTTTCAGAGCATTCACACAAGGTTGACACAGGTGGCGACACCTACAATGTGCTACCATGAGGAAAGTTTCCAACCGATTTCTCATAGACAAACGGCGTTGTCAGGCGAAACGTTGTTGTGATGCCTCGTGTAAGGAGGAGAAATGCGTACCATCACGTTTCCGACTTTGATAAAGGGCGGATTGTAGCCTATCGCGAATGCGGTTTATCGTATCGCGACATTGCTGCTCGCGTTCGTCGAGATCCAATGACTGTTAGCAGAATATGGAATCGGTGGGTTCAGGAGGGTAATACGGAACGCCGTGCTGTATCCCAACGGCCTGGTATCACAAGCACTCGAGATGACAGGCATCTTATCCGCATGGCTGTAACGGATCGTGCAGCCACGTTTCGATCCCTGAGTCAACAGATGGGGACGTTTGCAAGGCAACAACCATCTGCACGAACAGATCGACGACGTTTGCAGCAGCATGGACTATCATCTCGGACACCATGGCAGCGGTTACCCTTGACGCTGCATCACAGACAGGAGCGCCTGCGATGGTGTAATCAACGACGAATCTGGGTGCACGAATGGCAAAACGTAATTTTTTCGGATGAATCCAGGTTCTGTTTACAGCATCATGATGGTCGCATCCGTGTTTGGCAACATCGCGGTGAACGCACATTGGAAGCGCGTATTCGTCATCGCCATAGTGGCGTATCATCCGGCGTGATGGTATGAAGTGCCATTGGTTACACGTCTCGGTCACCTCTTGTTCGCATTTACGGCACTTTGAACAGTGGTCGTTACATTTCAGATATGTTACGACCCGTGGCTCTACCCTTCATTCGATCCCTGCGAAACCCTACATTTCAGCGGATAATGCACGACCGCATGTTGCAGGTCCTGTACTTCGACCTCTGCCGTGGCCAGTACATTCTTCAGATCTCTCACCAATTGAAAACGTCTGGTCAATGGTGGCCGAGCAACTGGCTCGTCACAATACGCCAGTCACTACTCTTGATGAACTGTGGTATCGTGTCGGAGTTGCATGGGCAGCTGTACCTGTACAAGCCATCCAAGCTCTGTTTGACTCAATGCCCAGGCGTATCAAGGCCGTTATTACGGCCAGAGGTGGTTGTTCTGGGTACTAATTTCTCAGGATCTATGCACCCAAATTGCGTAAAATGTAATTACATGTCAGTTATAGTATAATATATTTGTCCAATGAATATCCGTTTACCATCTACATTCTTCTTGGTGTAGCAATTTTAATGGCCAGTAGTGTAGTTGTATAGCAGGGTAACTTATGAAAAATAGTTGTTCGGTTTAAAAACCGGCAATGCAGCGATAGTAGTGGTATAGCAATTTGAGTTCCTATGAGAAATCCTCTGTTGAACTTAATGGGCGGAATTCGCCGATAGTAGTTCAACAGCAGAATAATTTTTTTTATTGACTTTGGCTAAGAGATAGTGGACTGCTCTAGAATATTCTAGCAGAAATGGTAGAACGTAAATTAACAAAAACGCTGTCATCAATAAAAAGAGGTTGAATAATGCTAGTTTGAAAATCTTTACTATTAGTAGCATAATGTAATTAGTATAGATATAAGGCTGTACACGAATTTATTCAGTTTAAACACTAGTTTTCACTAATCATAAAATAATTAAGTCTATGACTATGTAAGTCCGTTAATAATTTGACAATGAAAATATATAAAGTAGATTCTACTTTTGAAAAACAACAAGAAATTATAAGTATAGTGGAATTGTATGGCTCTTGAGAGATGACAGCTGAAAAATTTATAAAAATTCTTATAAAAATTTTTTCATTTCCAAAATTGTTTGTTGCCAGCGAGAACGTCCCAAGTTTTGGAAATCTCAGAAGGAGGGTGATGTGTAATACTTATGGCTTTACATTCATCATATTCCGCTTCAAGAAGCTCTTCTTTGAGCAGTTGAGATGGTAGCAGTGGTAAGATGAAGTAATGTGGTGTGAGGTACCGGTGACAGCCGGTCTATTCGGTACGATTATCGTGAGAAAACCGGCCTAAATTGTGGTCCTTCTCGGCGATTGGCTGCTGCATTCGGAAGTTGAGCGCGAAAATGACGGTCTTCTGTTATTAAAATTAGATCAACTAAACAGCGTATTTGCTTGCATTTCAAATTAAAGCATCTCTCAATAGAGTGCTATCATTTCATTATTTCACAAGTATTAATACTCAATAGAATAATAAACAACTGCTAAACCAAAAGGCAGACGAAGCACTTCGGTGATCTTCGGATCGCGTCAAACTTGAATGGCGGACGAAGTGGTTCGACTGAAAGATTAGAGCTGGTTCGGCAGTGTCGGAGGACGGACATGTTGCCTGCCATGGTATTGGTTAAGAGTTAATTTGCAGTCTCTAGATTGCAAATGTGATAGCTCATTCGGCAGCCTCGGAGTACAAACATGTTGCCTGCTGCGGTTGGGTTCAGTTAGGGCTTTGTTAGCAATGTGTGGTCATTTGGGCACGTAGTTGAGAACAGTGTGATAGTAATTACAGAAATCCACAGTTCATTATTTTGTTCAAGAATAGAAATTATTGATGAATTTAAAGTGGAATGTAATTGAGCAGGTTCTCGTATTCTGCTAAGAAAAAGCGAGAGGCATACCATATAATTAAATTAATTGGAAATATAATCATTCGCATAATATCAGTTCCTCGCTTATAGTTAGTTACAGTCTCAAGATAACGGATTCACGACCTACGTGTTGTTTTCACGCAGGGGACAACAACTGTTGAAGACTCCAGATTGGTGAACCTTTATTAGAACTTATGCATTCCTCTCGGGGCGGTGGAAGCAAATAGCAACCGCGCGTTTCCTGCAGCCTGAGTGCAAATGAAATCTGTGACGCTTCATCTGTGGTAACAAGGAGGAGGTATGAAGGAGCGAAATTTTCGAGATAAGGGGTTTACTCTAAGCACGTGTGTATCACCCTCTGCCTCCTCGATGCCTCTCTTTTCCATCTTACCTAAACCCGTATCCTCATCGGCGGATTGGAAGGGGAGGTCCCGTCCCATGGCCCGTGCGATCGCCGGATCCTGAGGCTACGTCAGGACGTTCGTTTATGAAACCCCTGTAGAAACTATCTGTTTGCCAAGGTCCAAGCTGCCTGTCTCCTGGTACAACAGAAACCAGGAATCTTTCAGAGAGTGTGCCAGAACTTTATGTTGCCGTTGCCATGGATGGAGACTGGCAATCGTCACTTTGAACATTTATTACGAGCTATGTTATTTTTACGTGGTGTACGCTGCGTGTATCCATAGCACAATAAATATGCATTTCGAACCATTCGTTCCCTGCGCCAATGTAATGGGTTGTGGACCCACAATGACCCGTTAAAACTGACCCAAAAATTTGAGATACCATATATAAGGAAAAGATGTCGCAAAGGGTTTCTTTGAACAATGTTTGTTTGTAAGGAGACCCTGTTTTAGTGTGAGAAGGAGAAACATCCAAAATCTGCGGTGGTTCTCTTATATTCTTCGGGTGCAAGTTTTTGATCAACTTTCTGGCCTGATGAAATCTGAGTGCTTGAAGATGTAGTCATGGTCAGGGAGGTGCCCAGAAGACGGCGATTTAATATAAATCCCTATAACTACTCCGATTTTATTAGTCTTTAATAAGCTTACACCTGACTAATCAGAAGACGTAAAAGAGAGGAAAAATTCATACCCTTGACAATGCACGGAAACTTGACCAGAGTCAAAGAGTAATCTCACAGCCATCGAGTAACTGAAAGTGTCATTGGCGTAAACTTTTCTCAGTTCTGTATCAAGAAGGTTTATAATTAAGTTAGAATTCAAGCAACGACATCGTACCTCGTAACAGTTCAACAATCCAACAAGTCCAAATTGCTAATCATTTCCAGCAGAGTTCAAGATCAAGATCTCTACAATTTCTGATCATGAGTACACGAAAGTGTCCCTTAAATTCCCTAACTACATTTCAGTTTCAATACATCAGTCAAGAAGAAATTCACAGTTATCGCATTTTTCTGTATAGATTATTGTATGACCTTGTGTGGCTCGCATTAAACAGCTCAGAATCGGATCGGTCGAAGACAGAGAATAATAAAAAATAAAAGCAGCGTTACGTTGTATTACGTCATGTACGAATCTATACAGCGACAGCCTAGAATTGTGAATTTGGAAATTTGTGGTAAGGTCTTGTGGGATCAAACTGCTGAGGTCAGCGGTCCCTAAACTTACACACTACTTAATCTAACTTAAACTAACTTCCGCTAAGGACGACGCACACACCCATGCCCGAGGAAGGATTCGAACCTCCGACGGAGGGAGCCGCGCGGACCGTGCAAGACGCCCCACGCGGCCCCAGATTTGTGAATGTCTTCTTGAACGTTATATTGTAACTGAAATCTGGTTACGGATCTTAACTGGTGCGTTGATGTATTCATTACCAGAAAACATAGATAGAGTGATTTTGAATTCTACTGCAAGTGACCAGTGGTTTGGACTTAGGTGCCTTCTTGTATTGAACGGTTACAAGACACCCTGTTGTGATTCTAATTCTAGCTTAATTCGAAACATTACTGATATAGTATTAAGAGCACTTGTAATATTGATGCATGAAGTTGTTTTGAAAGCGGTGCTGATATTCAAGACAATAAAAGCGGGTTAAAAGCTGTGAGCTATCTGGGGAAGTTAACCTTGCATTACTGAGAAACTGTTTCACCAGGTATCTAGCCTAGCTTACCACATTCCAACATTAATTATAGTCTTTTAATAGTCATCTTACGACAACCGGTTTTATATATATATATATATATATATATATATATATATATATATATATATATACATATACACATAAACTGATTTATTTCTTTATATATATATATATATATAAAGAAATAAATCAGTTTATGTTTGGACATTTATTTTAACATTGATCATTGTTCCGTTAAAATTTCAGCATATTAAACTTGATTCATAACTAAACTGGTGCCTTATTTAGGATTGTGAAAATGTGAGTTTGTAATCTTACGGAACACATCAAATTCGAAGCCAAGATTGGGAGACTGCATACAACACTGCATTCATAAAATAACACACGAAGAACGTTGAAACATATGCAAGAGGAAAATAACCACAACCAACTGATTCAATTTTCACCCAAAGAAGTTACGTTCGTAGCGCAATCCTGTCCGTCATGAAATTACCACACACTGGTATACTAAATTCACACTAACTCTCTGTGAAATCTTCCCGAAAAGAATAGCTGAGGGCTACTTTGATGATTACACCACATGCTTCACGTGGTCAACTTGGTTTACACAAAGAGTGTAACCACACAGTAATTTTGATAATTAAAACAAATTACATCGAAACGCAATTTACAAAAGAAAAACCTCGATCTGGTTACTATCGTCTTACTATTAACCTGATGGGTCAAGCAATTGTATAAGCACGTGGTTCTGGTCTCACAAAGTACACCCCACGTGGGTTGAACATAAAGAAAAGTTGCTATATTGAAAAATATTGTTAAGACGAGACATTATAATCTCATGCACATTCGCATTTAAGATTGATGACCTTAGAGTTACGGATCATCAACATGTGGTTCCACTTTACTCACAAAGCAGTGACGAAGCAGCTACTGGAAGATATTCTGAACTTCACACTCGAATTACGCTGCATTGCAATTTAAGATAACATTTGATATTTTAGACGTAAACCTGAAATAAAGGTGATTAAATTTACAGTTAGGCTGAACTTAAGAAATCCATTGTCCTACGGACTTAGCAGAGATGCGCTTAGCTGGAGATCTTACCACTTCAGACGCTCGCCGTGGACAGACTGGCGTGGGCCCTTGCCGAGGGTACCTCACAGGTACAAACGGAAGTGACCAGAGAGACAGCTTCCTATACCAACATGACAAAGGACGGACAGGACGATACCAAGAATAGAAACCTCTTTGCTTTTAGAAAGCGTAGCTACCTGTTCTGACGTTGGTCCTACTGTTCTCTAGCAGACACAGAAGGGAAGGGGGACGGCAGTTATCATATACAGTATATAAAAGAAAGCGGATGTAGGTTCCGTATGAGACTGTGTGACATGAATTACATATAAACTGTGTTTTAAAGTGCAGTAGTGTGACAGATCGTTCTTGTTTATGTGTAAAATTAACGCGTTACACTGCTCAGTCTCCTCCCAGATAGAGTCAGAAACACCACAGTAAATTTAGAAGAGGAGTTTATGCCATAAATGATAACAGATTTAAGAAATTAGAATGAAAGGAATCCAACAGAGACCTTTCACAGTTTACACGAGTGACTGTTTACTTACTGGAAGACTGTGAGTTACTCTTTGACTGGTGAATTTTCTCGCGTACTGTTATAGCTATGAATTTTCCCCTCGATTTCTTCTGACTGGTCTCATTTAACTGACAGAAGTCAGAGCCTATGAACGATTACTAAAATTGTTTCTGTTACGCGGATTTATACTGAAGACCGATTCTGGATGACTTCTCCCTAAGTCGGTGACTCCACCTCGAAGCACTCAGGTTTCCTCAAGCCAGCCAATTGATCGAACATCTACAACACGGGAATATAAGTGCCTGCAGGATAAGAGAACCGCCATACTGATAATCCTGCTACTGTCGGGTATTTTCTTGAGGTGAAGAGAGAGGTGTTACGCAGCGAATCTAGTCGGTGACTGGTGGCGACGATCACCATTGTGATGTGCGTCTGCGGCTCCGTTGTTGAGCTCCCAAGGGCAGCCGGCTGCGCGGATGGTCGTGCGGGAGGTCCGAACGCTGCAACAGCAACGAGGGAGAGCTGGAGGTGATGAGGAGGCCCTGCCTGGAACCGGGCGAGAACAACTAGACAGAGGTTACTCGGGCCTTCCTATATCCGAGTCGCTACTCACCATAGTGCCATGCGACGGCGATTAATTTAGTCACAGTCAGTGCAGAACGTCTGAGGTGGGAGCAGCCGTCGCGGGTAGTTACAGTCATCGGTCGCTTGAGGAACATTGTGCCGGCCACCGATGCGAGTAGTCACCGAGAGAGGCTGGTCGCAGCTCGACCCTCTGCGGATCCTTCGGCATCCCAGCGAGCACCGTCGGCAGACCTCATCGCCACTGACATGGGACCGGGTGCGGCTCAGTGGTAAGTATTGTCATACTACCTGGCGATACATTACGGCATAACGGAGAAGGACAAAGGTTAAGAAGATGACATTGCAGAAGTCTGGGCTGAGCTTTTCAGTGAATGGAGAAACGACGAAATGATAGTAAGCGCCAGAGTTCTTGAAACTGGTGACACTAGGTCCACAGGAGCAGTAGTAGACTAGAAAAGAGAATTAACTCTAAGGTATGGAGAGCTTGACAGTTGTGTGAGCCGCTTAGAGATTGTGGAAAGCAGGTGTGAAGTACACTTAACAGATAAGAATTCAGTGGACTCCAGAAAAGAGGAACCGGCATTCAGTAAGAGAAGTGACCAAGCGAGAGGGCTAAGAGATTGCTTGGCGCACTTTGAAATATCTTCAGAGAATCATAATTTTAATCAACATTGTAAGGCGGCAACAGCCATCTGTTCTTGAAAATCAGTTAGTAAAGCCGGCCGAAGTGGCCGTGCGGTTAAAGGCGCTGCAGTCTGGAACCGCAAGACCGCTACGGTCGCAGGTTCGAATCCTGCCTCGGGCATGGATGTTTGTGATGTCGTTAGGTTAGTTAGGTTTAACTAGTTCTAAGTTCTAGGGGACTAATAACCTCAGCAGTTGAGTCCCATAGTGCTCAGAGCCATTTGAACCATTTGAACAGTTAGTAAAAGCAGTGAAGATGGGAGAATATTTCATTTATTAAAATGGCAGTATATGAGCACCATATGCCTGAACCTGGTGGGGTGGTGAACAGCTGCTTGTCGTCACAACGGTACAGGTCCAGACAAATGGTGTTCATAATCTGAAGATGGCCAGTTAAAAGTGCCGAAACCGACCATTTTAATAAATATATTTTCCTATCTTGACTTTTTTTACTAATTTGGGATTCAAAGGATTGGACAGTAAATTAGAATTATAAGTTAGATGCTAAACTGAAAAGTCGTTGAGATGAATGGCATCCAAGTTTGAATCTGGTATCAATCTATTAAAGTCAAATTTGAAATGTAGGATTAGCGAGCTGAGACTTGATGGCAGGGAATTGTGAATCACGATGGAATCTTAAATTTCTAAATTAGTAATTTTAAGACCTGGCCTTCAGAACCAAATCCCGGAAGTCAGGAGAGACGTCGGGGTCGAATTAAATTCGATACAACTTATGATTCAGGCAAATCAAACAGAAGTATTCGATTGAAGACTAAAGAATTCTAAAATAAAACAGAATTGTCCGAGTTTATTGACAATTATATGAGGAGAGTAAAGAACTGGTAAACAAATGTGGGATACAGCGGAACTGCCTGTACTTCAATCTGAAGTAACTAAACAAACACAGCTTTGCACCTCAGGTTAAGTTTAAGGTACCTTAAAAAAATTCTATTTCGGAGTGGATATTCGAAGGTATATGACACTATAACGAAGTCATGAAAAATGTTTGTCACGAACAAGAGGCTGAAGATTTAAGCAGTGGACTTAGTGTATGTAGAGGAAGGCTGAGTCCACTTAGCGACACTAATGTGTTAAGTCTTATCATATTAAGTATATGAGCAACAAAGGTTATTTGAGATTATGTATTGCATAAGTTTTTAGCTCTATTGTTGTCTGTGAGAGGAATAAAGTTTGGTTGTAGCGGAATTGGCAGTGTATACGCATGTCACGATTTGTAGATGTGATGTATCCTCTAACAAACAACGTATTATCTAAAGAAAACGTAGGACGAGGGGATGGGTTTGCACTCCTAATCCCGGGAAGGCGTATGATGTTTGGTGAACAGTAGACATCAGGGAGCAGAAGTGAGTAGATGTCTTTCATGTGACGTCGTCCAGACTGTATGGACACTGTCAAGGCCAGTTGAGATTTTAACGTAGTGGTACTGTTAATGAGATTTGGTTATCAAGTTCAATTCCTTTTTTATTACTTATTAGTAGGTGGTAAAGGGAATCGTATCGGTGAGATGTGTGTAACGTAATGGAGAGACGTACAGTCGGTGATGCTACGGGGCTAATCCTGTTTGGCTATCAGCCTTAAGAAGTGTGGGGCGGAGGGAAAATGTTTTATAATGAACTCGTCCCCGTCTTTTACAAGAGCCATAAAACTATTTTTTCTGTTAGCCGGAAAGCGATGGAAAATATACAGACCATAATTTCAATTCTGTAAGTCCACGTTCTTCTTGTCACTGAAGTAAACGTTTGTATGTATCTTCACTCAGTGGGATCAGGAACCACGATAATAAATAAAAATTTCGAGTTCTTAGTGATTCATATATTCAGTAAATGTAGCAATATTCCTGACAATAACAATGTCCCTATCGTGAACAGCACTATGAGCAGTTCAGAGGCGACATCTAGGTTCAAATGGCTCTAAGCACTATGGGACTTAACATCTGATGTCATCAGACCCCAACTCCTTAAACCTAACTAACCTAAGGACATCACACACATCCATGCCCGAGGCAGGATTCGAATCTGCGACCGTAGCAGCAGCGCGGTTTCGGACTGAAGCGCCTAGAACCGTTCGGTCACAGCGGCCGGTCGACATCTAGGGTACGTTCCAATTAAATGGTCTTTCGCCCTGACTTCTAATCCTCAAAGTTAATTGCTCGCCACAGAAGTGAAGAATAACCTCACCACTTGCCACACGGTTTTGTCAACATTACGGGCGGCACACAAACAGTTACTTCCGTGAAATACAAGTGATCCAGAGCGGTGTACAGTCCTCGCGAGCTCTCTTCATATTTGTACCGAAAACGTGTTTGGTAGCAGCGCTAGCTGTGACGTTATCCGAGACAGAGCGTAAACTGGCGTTTGACTGACGCGGACAGAGTGATAGTTCGATGCGAAGTTATGTCCCATATTGCCTCTCCGGCCGTATTAATATATTGGCGAAGCGGATGGCCGACTGGAACATCCGCTGTCAACCGTTTATGTCCATGTAGTAGCACCTAAATGGCCACTTTCTCGAAGATGTACTATTTAATAACTCCGTAATGGATCAATTTACAGTCTTCATAATTTTTGTATAAAGAAGTTGAGCTGACTCGAAAACTTTTAGCTCTACTGCATTTAAACTTTTTCGGTTAGAAGTTTTAGAACGGAACCGACAGTAGAAAATGGCCTCTGAACTACATCTTTAAGACACCTTGTATTTATTTTTATTTAAATTAAAGTCTTGATACTTGTTACAGCTTTATTATTTAATGGATGTAATCAAGTGCCGTAATCAAAATTTTCTATTATTAGTATAAATGATACTTAATCCATTACAAATAAGGACTTTATTATTCCAAACTTAGTTTTCAGTAAATTATTTGAAAACTATTAGAGGTAGCTTAATGGGGTCACATATTTAATGTTTTTAAATCAAACTGAAGCATCATACGAATTTTTATCTTCCTGAGACTAATATTTAGCGCCTTCAATTTTTCGTAAAAACGCCGATTTTGACCAAAATATTTCTCCGTTCAAGTTGAGAATTGTAGTAGTTGATTATGACATACATTTGCACATCGTGAAAAATTTTGGCTTTCTAGCTTTATTATTTAGCTCCAGTTGATTCTTTCTTAAAACAATGTATTTATTGAAACATGATAATCTGATCATTCTGAGATTTTAACATTAATAGACTGAAGCATATATTGCCAAAGTTTGGGAAAGCTATTTCAATTTTTAATTTCATTGTTAGATTATGGCGCAATACTTTGTATGCTACGCAGAGGCGGGTTATGAAGACGTGGCGCTAGTAGCAGTGAACTGGCGTTCAGTCCCAAAACTCTCGCTCACCTCTGTGTCAAATGACGAGCGCTTATTTTGCCACAGAAGGAGCTCTGCCTAAGACCTGAAGAGAGAAAAAAAATAAATAGAAAAAACTGCGCTTCGCTAGTAACGCAGCAAGTGGATTTATGTTCCCTTAAAAAAAAAAATCAACACATTATCATGCCTCACACTGTACAGGACGAGCGATGGCATCAAAAAACTTGCTGTCGTCTCGGAGCGGATAAATACAGGCCTGTATGGTTTTCAAGGGAATTTATACCATTCTTCCTGAAAAACATTGCCAAATTCATGTAACGATGATCGAGGTGGATAGCGATCACACTCATTTCTGTCCAAAGTAAATCTCAAAAGCTCAATACTATTAAGACCCGTGGCCAGGAAGATACGACTAGTAATCTTCCTGCCCACAAAACCAGACCTGTACGATTCGAGCTATGTGAACAGGGGGGCGCTCGTCTTCGAACATAGCATCACCGTTCAGCAGCAAACATTATACTTTGGGATATACCTGATTAGCCAAAATTGTCACATAGTACTTGACAGTAATGCGACCTTGCAGAGTAACCACGGAGCCTGCCCAGTACCACAATATAGCAGCCGAAATCATCATCGACCTACCGCCACTTTTCTTTCTTGGGACCTGAAGTCTGACAGAATTTGAAAACAGTGTCAAACAAGGCTCATCCATTGCTGAATAGTACGGGTTTCATGGCTTCAGAAGTACGATTTGCGGGTATGGCCACTTGAATCACCGATGAGTGGTTCTGGAACTCCACGTCGCGTTGCTACTCTCTGCTTATGCAGCTCTCTTCGTGTTGTTTTGGTACTGACA
Organism: Schistocerca americana; assembly: GCF_021461395.2. Classification (NCBI taxonomy): domain Eukaryota; kingdom Metazoa; phylum Arthropoda; class Insecta; order Orthoptera; family Acrididae; genus Schistocerca; species Schistocerca americana. The sequence continues at coordinate 675,879,147 of NC_060122.1, forward strand.
GGCTTCGCGAGTGCGACATTCAGTTCTGCAGTGATTTTTGCAGCTGTCGTCTTTTCATTTTTTTCTCACAATCTCCTCCAATAGCCGTCTGTTACGGCCACTCAACACACGCTCTTGTCCACTTTGTGACAGCGGATGATTTTGAGACCTGGTAGTCAGTGAGAGGCAGGATAAGGCAACGATTGTGGATGGAGCAGTAATCAGCTACCATTGGCTACAGTAAACACATGCACTTTATTTGAGGAAATTTTTTTAACAATCATTTTAAAGGAATTTACTACACTGATTGCTGAAGGCTTTACTAAGAAAAAATTAAAAATTGTTCGTCAGCTGAAGGCCACAAGCAATTTCAGAATACTCATCAGTTGAAGGCGTGAATTATAAGTGAGGACGGTAATTACACGTTAAAAGTACTAAAACCTTTTTAATCTCAACAAACTGTAAAAGGCTACAGTGACGGCTGAAGGCCTTATTAAGACAGAATTTAAAAATTATTTGACGGCTGAAAGCCACAAGCAATGTTGCAAACAATTAATAGCTTAAGGCCTGATTAAGAAAGAATTCAAGATTATTTGTGGGCTGAAGGTCACAAGCAGTTTCGGAAATACACAACGGCTGAAGGACTGAATTACAAACAAGGTAGGCAAATTACACGTTAAAAATACTAAAACCTTTTAAAACAATCTCAATAAACTGTAACAGGCTATAGTGACGGCTGAAGGCCTTATTAAGACAGAATTGAAAATTGTTTGTCGGCTGAGGGCCACAAGCAATGTTACAAACAATTAACAGCTGAAGGCCTGAATTACAAGTGAGGAAGGCAATTACACGTTAAAACATTAAGGTACATTTTAAACAATTACGACAACTTGACCAAGTAAGATGGAGTGACCCACAGACAGTGCTCCACGGATCGTCCTGAGGAAGGTCTCTACAGCTGTGTAAGCCGTGAGACTGGCAGCCAAGAGTAATGTTCACCTTAGGAGGGCAACTCAAACTAGAGACGCTTTAAACTCCGGTCAACCCTCTTACCAAATCCACCTAACGTCAGATAACGAGTACAACGATGGACTAATTCAGTTGAGGGCAAAGTGACAGACAGCACTGCGTCTCCAGAATCAAGTGTTTAAAACACCAAAAGGCAGAAAGAAACACTATAACCAGGGTAGACAAGGAACACTGTTATCCATACCCCAATCAAGGAATGCTGTCAAATTACACGCCATGCCTGACAGCATCGGCAAGACGAGGAAAAGCACACTGCCGCAAATTACGCTAACGCCAGGGCAGGTAACTGGGACGTTAGCGGCCACTAGGCAGTAAGATACCGCTGGTTGCACTTCACCAATAACAACATCAAGTTCAAACTAATATCAAGCAGTAGAAGGCGGCTAATAGGTTCTGCCAACCTGACAGACTCCACTTGTTGCAGTTGGTCTCACTGACCCAGGGAACAGAAACATGCAAACAACAGCGAGATCTCAAACAGTGGAGATTTCGCTACTGGGTAAGTAGCACTCAGCTTCAAACATCCTGGTTTCTCTCGCTGGCTACAGCCCATCGATACAACAGCAGTCCTGCTCTGCCCGCACGCTACGGACCTCCTCGCTGCTCTGTCCGAAGCCGAACTGCCTGCCACACACGACGACCTGGAAGTACAAGCGGTCGCACCGACGATAGTACCACAGTACTATCGATAACCACTGCTGCTGCCACTCACGGGCAAACAATACTAGCAAAGTCAGTGGCGCCTTTAACACAAGAAAGAAACGAGATGCCGCTACCACTATTACAAGACGCCAAGTTACGAACGGCAAAAACGCGAGAATCACACGGCTCTGATTTTTTTTCCGCTTTCCGTGTATGCTTTATAAATCTTTGACGAGGTGCCTCTTGAAACACCAGACACTTCGGCTACCTTGATTGCGGAGGCAGCCACTATATGAGCAGCAGCCATCTGCTAACGTTCGAGCTCACTCAGCTCCGACAAAATGCACCTACAACTAAACAGTACACTTCTGACCACGACTGACACTGACAACGTTTTGTGAACGTGGAACAGATGCCGTCGTGGTCAAATAGAGCAGCGCAACCTGCAGACTTGGCTAGCAAAAAAAAATTGTTCAAATGGCTCTAAGCACTATGAGTCTTAATATCTGAGGTCATCAGTCCCCTAGACTTAGAACTACTTAAACCTAACTAACCTAAGGACATCACACGTCCATGGCCGAGGCAGGATTCGAACTTGCGACCGTTACAGCAGCACGGTTCCGGACTGAAGCGCCTGGAACCACTCTGTCACAGCGGTCGGCCCTTGGCTAGCATCAGCATTTGTGTTGGAGCTTGTACTTCTCCCAGGGTTTCCGTATTGTTGTCCAGTCCCTGTCTATTGTAAGAAGTAACGTCACTATAGCACTCCCTTGGTGTACCCCTGAAATTACGTTTAGTTGTGTCGGTTCCGTTGCGTCACTGTTCTTCACTTAAGAAAATTCGTTAGTACACTACGTCACCAAGTGTACCCCATTCCTGGTTAGAACTACCCGTAGGACTATAGCTCTTTATTGTCATAAAATATTGGCTACTTTGTCTGATTTCAGTTTGAGACACATCGCCGAGGTCCCATTTGTCGTTTTGCGTATGTACATTGGGAGCAATTGAAATAATCTGGAGGTTATTCTCTGACTACATAGATTGTATCTCTGTTTCGTCATTCGAACACTGCTTACAGAGCTACGACAAGATCTTTCCTTCACCCAGACTAAATAAGTAACTACTGTGTAATCCCGTCAGTGAAAGCAGGATGCAATACGATTTCATCAAATACGAGAGAAATATTAATGTCATAATAATAGAAATTATAAATAATTTAAATATTGTGAATGCATTTATGTTAATAACAACACTATGCCTGTATATTACTGTTATCTGCAAAATAGTGGTTGAATGACTTATAAAGCTGTTCTCAACCGGAAAATTAAACATCGCAGTGGTTTAGTGGGCATGGTCCAGTCAAAGGTGGTATGCCCTAGCGTACTTCGCTCTTAGAAATGACTTCCGCAGCGAGCTATAGGCAGACCTACTTAACATACTTCACATCAAAATACTCTTGCCAAGTGTGAGAGGAGCGATGATTGAAAAAAAAAAAATTATAAATTAAAAATGACGGTCAGTCCAAACTTTTGAGCCTATGTTCTCTAACAGCAGAAACAAGGTTCGTTTTGTTAGAATACAACAAGAGCGGTAATACAGCACAGTGTGGTAGCCAAGCGTGCTATTTTACTTCTCTCTCTCGCTTTCCAGATACAGTACCATAAAAATCTTTCTTGCGCAGCTTACTGACAGGCATCCAATGGAGAATGTGTATAGAAGAGTTTAATAGAGTATGTTATTTCTAGATCTGCCTTTCGGACTCAAATTCGGGAAACGAATTTTGTCAAAATGATCTTTGTGCTGCAGTGTACTATTTGCTGACGGAATGCGCGGAGAGATGCCCGGTAAATGCCAAGGTTTGATACGAGGCTCAAAGGTGTCAGTAAGTTTCGTAACTCAAGTAATTTATCAGCAGAAAGCTACAAAGAAACTCGACATGCTGACAGCGTCATCGGTCAATATTTAATCGCACCGCAGCGCCCGACGCCATTGTCGCCTGGTGCGCTGGCGTGACACTGGTGTGAGCACACAAAGCGAGCTGTCCCTGTGACGGGGGATCCCCGCTGCCGCCGCTGGCCGCCAGTGACGCGTGCCGGGGGATCCCCTGGCCATCCGCATGCGGCCGGCGCCGCCTGCGCGCCCTCTGGGTAAATAACGCCCCGGCTTTAACTGTCACGGCTGTCACTCGCTGATACGGCGCAGCGCGTCGGGGGACACCCACGTCCCACGTCGCGTGAGGAGCTGCCTGCCTACGTAAAGTCACACCCAGGAGGAGGATAGGGGGAGGAGGACAATGTGTGGCACTCTAGTTATTGTCATCTGAATAAGGGCCAGCGGCCGGGTCCTGCACCCAGAAATCAATCACCATCGATCGCTGGATCCCCTCTAGTACTATGAGGCGACACCTAGGACAACATTTGAGAAGCAGCAGCGGCGCGGAATTACTTATGTGTACACGGTGAGTCATCTAAGCTATCAATAACAAATATTTAGGGAACTGTTGTCTGGCCTTTATACTGTATGCTCCGAATTTTCTGAAATACTGAGACTTGGATGCTATTGTTTATTTATAAAAGTACCTTGTTACGTTTGATATCTGTCGACAGCACAAATATATTGACGTGGAGATCTTTATCTTTTGCCGTAAGGAGCTAAAAACTGACAAACATGCACTTGTCCTGCGACGTAATGAGCTGCTGTCTAGCTTTATCATTCCTTATGTATGCAAATAGTTTCATTACAAAATACAACGTTAAGTCGTATGTTGGGTATATTTCGAAATAACTAACAAAGCTTTTAAATTAGATGCTTAATTCAATTTGAAATTACCATGGCTAATTATTGTGGCAGATTAAAATGTTGTGACAGCTACCCACATGTACCCACATAGATAGACACTCACGCCGTTCATTACGATGAATTATTACATGATTTCTTTTTGCAGATGTGCAATAACTATTGGAGAATAAAAAAAAATGGCTCTGAGCACTACGTGACTTAACATCTCTGGTCATCAGTCCCCTAGAACTTAGAACTACTTAAACCTAACTAACCTAAGGCATCACACACATCCATGCCCGAGGCAGGATTCGAACCTGCGACCGTAGCAGTCGCGCGGTTCCGGACTGAGCGCCTGAACCGCTAGACCACCGCGGCCGGCGGAGAATAACAGCTTAGATGGCTGGTCACTATGTAGTTAGTTTCAAGTTATAATTTTAATAGCCTTCTTTATTTCTCGTGATTTGGCGTGAAACAGTGGACATGTGTTCCAAAAATACACTGGTGTCCAAAATTAAAGCGACAAACCGCTATTACCCCCACTGTTTCTAATTCACGGTGTAATCATGCAAAATGTGAACACAAGTCCGTACAATAGTGTTCTTCACGGAAGACGGCATTTCGGTCAATGTACAATCACGTCAACGATGACGTCAGGGCACCTATCAAACGGGGTAGTGTGTCCTGGGTACTCCCACATCCACAACAGCTGTGCATACAGTCACAGGCAGTGCATTGTGGGACAAAGGAGACGCCTACCAGACTGTGGTGGAGGGCCATAAGAAGAATGGAGGCAGGACAATCGCAAACTAATGTGGCCTGAAGGCTTAATGTGAATCGTTCGGTTGTTTCTAGGAGGTGGTGAGAATTTATAGAGGTCGAAACGGTATGCCAAAGACCAGGGCAGGGCCGGCCTCGTGTGATATCAAAAAGAGAGGACCGTTACTTGGAAGTAAGGGTACGACCGTACCGTCTTAGTACTGCACGGCAGCTGGCATCTGACCTCGCAGCATCCTCTGGACGTTTCGAGGCCTGACGGTGTACAGAAGTCTTCGGCAGAGTAGCCTTACTGTCGGAGACCTTCTGTATGTGTACTCCTGATGCGTCTTCACAGAATGGAACGTCTAGAATGGAGTCGTCAACACGCCACCTGGACAGTCGAATAGTGGTTTTTATCGGAGATGAGTCCAATTTGGTCTGAAGAGTGATTCTCGCATCTCGAGGGAACGTGGAACTCGATTTCGGAATAGAAACATTGTGGAAAAAGACTGATACCAAGGAGGATCCTTAATGATGTGGACAGGAATTATGTTGACCACTCGAACACCTCTTGATCAAATTGTGCGTGTGAATCAGCAACGTTTAACTGCTGTAAGATATCGCGACGAGATCTTGGGACCTCATGTCTGGTCGTTGCGAAGTGGTGTGGACCGAGATTTCGTACTGATTGACGATAATGCTCGCCCTTCTTGAGCACAGGTAGTTGACGTTTACTTGGAAATGGAAGATACTGTACGTATGGCGTCGTCTGCTCGTTCTTCAGATTTGAATCCTGTAGAGTACGTCTGAGCTAGGGAGACAGGTTACATCACGTCAGCATCCACCAACAACTCCCCAAGACTTGCGAGCAGCTCTGCATGAAGAATGAGCGTTATTTCCTCAACATGATATTGATGACATCACTCACAGCGTGCCCCTTCGTTGTAAGGCCTGTATTGCAGCCAGATTTGGTAACACCCCATGCTGAGCACATTAATCATATGTCGAAATGTGTGTGAAAATCGGTTAAGTGGGAAAAAACGAAGAATATTTTTGTCTACCGTTATGCATATTGCAGCTGTTTACGTCTTGTGTTCTTTACATTGTTTCTACTACACTCTCATCCGTTTACACTGTTTTGTGGTAAAATAAGATGGAAGGAGTTTACCTCTACACCTTCCATTTAGATTATAAAAGATATTCGATACACTTAAAACACTTGTTTACACACATGGCGCTCTTTAACCCGTATGTTGTGCCCGTCATACTGCAGACTGAGTTCATGGTATGCAGCTTCTTAAGTCCTCACTCGTCATCTGCTACCAACACAACTATGTCGCGAGTAAAATCATAGTGATATTTTATTTCCCAGAATAGTACTGATTCTCAGTAATAAGACTGGAAGCATATTCACATTACGGCATGACAAATGTACCTGTAATTTGGTGCTGATTATGGTAGAAAATACGGAAAGGAAAATTTGTCTCTATGTAGTCGGCATTTTCTAACCAGGCGTTCCAATTCTGCAAGAGTATAGTACCAATTTTTAACAGGTTATAGCATCATTTGAAATGGAAGCGGATGGTTTAGGGTTTTCAGATTAGTACTCACTGTTGGAAACATCAGAAAATCTTGAAAGACGAAGTCGATTCCGATCTAAAGACAGCATATGACATTTATTGTATTGTGCACCTTGTGGCGATTTCAAACTCGTCCACCAGCAGACGGAGCTATCGTATATCACCAGAGAATCATTCGTTTCTACCCTTTAAAATTATTCCCGCTGCTGTAAAGCTCGGTGCTGTGCATAGCCATAAAGCGAACAGTCACCTCGATGTCACAGAGACGCATTCGTGCTTCCCACAGCCGACGGAACAAATTAGATAGAAATCTTTCGAGTGGCGGGATCATTATTTCGGAGAATCGTCACCCAAGTTCGTCGTACTGCATCAGTTGTGCAGCGGTGCTGGCAACACTTGCACATTCTCACACGTGTAGACTAGGTTCTGGACATCCACAAAGTGCAGGCGCCCTTCAATATTGTCGTACTGTAAGATCACAAGTTACCAACAACCCAGCTTCTGTAGCACAGTTAAGAGTGAGTATGCCCCCTGAAGAGTCAACCTGATGAGCTGAGAAACGGTTACTGGCAGTGGAAGTACGGGCAGGTACTTCTGTATCTCTTCTTCCTCTCACGCCCCGGCGTCGACGTGCACCGCCCGACTTGTGCCGGAGTACGGAGGTTGGTATGGTGGAAGCAGATTACGCATGCATGCCTTTGATGGTTGTTCTCACATACAACCTAGACTTGCTAGGTGTTTATAACTTCGTCGTTCTTTTCAGAGTTCTGTACCTGAATCGATAAGAAAGGAACCCTTGTAGAATAACTTTATTTCCGTTTGTTTGTCTGTCCGACTCCTAAGACACTGCTTTCCAAGGAACCGGTGGAAGTATCATGTTGCAAATTACGTGACATAGTAAGATCTACGGCCTCTTGACCGAGTGGAAAATTTAAGCTTCTAAGTCTATAAAATCCAAAGATACGGATTTTATGTCACGTTTTCGATAGTCGTAACCTCACTCCTCAAGACGTAGAGGATACTTCTCGTTGACCCAGAATTATGAAACGTGACGAGGACCAATGTTCAGTACAAGTAAAGGAAATGACACGAAAACTGATAATTTGTATTTGTGTCACGAAAAAAAATAGTTTTGCTATTTGTTTTTCGTCTGTCTTTTCGCTGTTAAGATCCCATAGTCTCACGAGCGGGTAAAAGGTATCAGGCTGAAATTTATGTCAAATACTAAGGTATATAGTTCATTGGCAGTGCACGAAATTTAAGCTTTTATGTCAATGCAGCCAAAAAATACGGCCATATGTGTCACACATTTACTCACAAACTCACTCATCAAAACCTGTAGATGAACTATATGTATACATGTCGTGCCACGTCGTAAAGCGGTAAAGCTCGTACCTGGAAGTCGTGATGTCACGGGATCGACTACCGGCGGGCCACGGATGTTTTAGGCTTTTGTTTTAACCTCCTAGCTTTCACCTCTCAATTCAGTTAAATTCAATTCACAGCTACGAATTTTAGATCTGTTATCTGAAGACTCGGAACGGGCCGTACATATTCGTTGATCAAGGTGACATACAATGATTTATATTATGACTGTAGTAGTAAATCATGTAACAGCAACATTGTTAATATTAATATTGAAATAAAACAAAATATTGAAAAATTATTATGTGTTAAAAAAATGAAATATAGGAAATAACGAAAATTACTGGTGAATAGCTTCGATTTTAAATTAGTAGATATGTTTCTGGCAGCCTCGGAAGAACTCAAGGTTTGCCTCATAACTAAGACTATACCTGCTTCTAAATCTATTGTTGTTACAGTATTCTGCGTCATCCTCATTGGTATATGCGTCCCTCGGCAATCCTCGGGTCTATGAAAACCTATATATATAAATACAACGAAGTGCCAAAGAGACTGGTACACCTGCCTAACATCGCGTAGGTTGCAAGACGACGTGGAAAGGACTCAACTAATGTCTGAAGTAGTGCTGGAGGGAAATGACATAAATCTTACAGGGCTATCCATAAATTCTACAAGGGGTGCCTTCAATAAAATTCTTCAGGGTATCAGACCGCATCGTCATAATTTAAAATGCGCCAACGTTTCGGCCAGCGTTGCAGCTAGCCTTCATCAGGGCCTTACGTTAACTGCTAAATGAACTCACTTAGTTCCTTAAATAGCTGCACGAGAAAACCGTGTCGTTACTTGATTGGCTGTAAAAGGAGGAGGAGGAGGGGTGAAAGGTAAGCTTTATTGGTGTTTCTTTTATTATCTGTCATTGGCTGAAATAGCTGTTTTCTATTGGTCTTTATATTAATCCACCCCATTGGAGGAGACGGACGAATAGCGAACAGGTGTTGGCTGTGACGTCACACTGTTTCCATGCTGTCCAGAAGCCGGCTGGGGCGTGCCATTGCTTTGTGTACTCGCGACCACTACTGCGGCTCTCCGCGTGCCTGCATGGGCCGCCACGGCTCTGCCGCCGCTCCGTAGCCCTGCTATTGCAGGCAGCCAAGACCTCGGAAGCTTGTACCCGTCCTCTCTATTCATGTTGGCGGGTCTTTTGGCTATTTCTATCGCCACTCTAATCTTTCTTTTGAAAGTGAGAGGCTGTTTCGCCAGGACGCGGGCTTCTTGAAAAAATATTGGTTTCCCGCACTCGTCTCGGTGTTCCGCCACTGCTGACTTAGTGTGTTGTTTCAGGCGGATATATCTTTCATGTTCGGAGAGCCTTGTGCTAATCGGACGTCCCGTCTCACCTATGTAGTCTAATCCACACGCACAACCAATTTCATATACGCAAGCTGTGTGTAGTTTGTCAGCTGCATCCTTGGTAGAACCGAGCATGTCTGATATTTTGTTTCTGCTTCGGAAAATTGGTTTGATGTCGGCTTTTCGTAGAATTTTGCCAATACGTTCGGTGACCCCTTGTACATATGGTAACACAGCAGTGCTCTGTGCCTCCTTCTCCTCTTCCCTATTAGTCCTCTCCCTTGTCGACATGGTGCTGTCTATCATCTGCTTCCCATAGCCATTAGTTCCGAAGATGGACCTGAGGCGTTCAAGTTCTGTCTTCAGATGTTCTTCGTCGCTTATCCTGTACGCTCTCTTCGTTAGCGTGTGCAGGGCGGACTTCTTCTGCGTGGGGTGATGGTGGGAGGAGGCGTGAAGGTACCTGTCCGCATTGGTTGGTTTCCTGTACACTTTGTGGCCAAGTTTACCATCAGGTTTTCGATAAACTTCCACGTCGAGAAAAGGCAGCACCCCATTCTTCTCTGTTTCCATTGTAAACTGAATTTTCCTATGCTGTTGGTTAAGGTGCTTGTGGAAGTTCTGTAACTCCTCTTCTCCGTGGGGCCAGATGACGAGAGTATCATCGACATAGCGATGCCAACAATTTGGACGTAATGGTGCGGACTGGAGGGCTGTTTCCTCAAATGCCTCCATGAAAATATCTGCTGCGATAGGCGATAGGGGTGAGCCCATAGCTACACCGTCAGTTTGATCATAAAATTGACCTCTCCACTTGAAATAGGTGGTCGTCAGACAGTGGCGCACAAGCTCACATATATCAGGTGCCACGGGTTCTTCTAGGATGTTCACAGTATCTTTTTCAAGAAGCCCGCGTCCTGGCGAAACAGCCTCTCACTTTCAAAAGAAAGATTAGAGAGGCGATAGAAATAGCCAAAAGACCCGCCAACATGAATAGAGAGGACGGGTACAAGCTTCCGAGGTCTGGGCTGCCTGCAATAGCAGGGCTACGGAGCGGCGGCAGAGCCGTGGCGGCCCATGCAGACACGCGGAGAGCCGCAGTAGTGGTCGCGAGTACACAAAGCAATGGCACGCCCCAGCCGGCTTCTGGACAGCATGGAAACAGTGTGACGTCACAGCCATCACCTGTTCGCTATTCGTCCGTCTCCTCCAATGGAGTGGATTATTATAAAGACCAATAGAAAACAGCTATTTCAGCCAATCACAGATAATAAAAGAAACACCAATAAAGCTTACCTTTCACCCCTCCTCCTCCTCCTTTTACAGCCAATCAAGTAACGACACGGTTTTCTCGTGCAGCTATTTAAGGAACCAAGTGAGTTCGTTTAGCAGTTAACGTAAGGCCCTGATGATGGCTAGCTGCAACTCTGGCCGAAACGTTGGCGCATTTTAAATTATGACGATGCGGTCTGATACCCTGAAGAATTTTATTGAAGAAGACAACGGCCGCGGAAGCCTACGCTTACATTTAACCAACCTGTATGGGTAGGAAATCCACGGAAACATAAAGAAGTTAGAAGCACTGCGTTTAAAATGATGTAAACTGCTGAATGACCTTGCTTTTTTGAAGAGATGCGGAGACACGAGTGTTGTGCCGTATTCTTTGCGGTTGACGTCTCACATAAAAACCAACAAGGCGATGAATATCTGTGTTAAAGCCAGTAAAGCATTGCTACGGGAAAGGATCCGCCACATCCGCAGAAGTCTCGATGCTCACAACAGGAATTTGTGTGATCTGCACCTATTTCTGGTCGGAAAACTTCAGATGGAAGACTGGGATAAAGTCGACAGGTTAACCTTTCAGCAAGAATCAAGGACCAGCAATAGTATTACTAACCGCCAGATGAGAAAATACGACAAACTACAACAGAAAGCCACAGACGAAACATTGACGCTGGACAGGTGACGGACAGTGGTCAACCTCTCCAGCCACACCTTGAGCGAAGCAACCACAGCAATTCTGGCCAAGGGGATGAATTTCGCAGTCGCACCTAAGCGAGTTCCAAAAGAAGATATCATAGAATCCGTAGAGGCTTCGGTACGTCATCTGCCACAGGCCGAGGCGGAGAAGATCCGGCAGGAAACGGTCAGAGTTCTGAATAAAGCAAAGCCACCGAAGCAAAACATCAACGCTGAGGAATACCATGCCATCAAGGAACTCAGGGACAACCCCCACTTAGTAGTGGTACAGGCAGATAAGGGCAACGCCACTGTAGTCCTGGACACAACTGATTACAACAAACGAATGGAAGATATTCTCGCAGAACCTATCTACAAGAAACTTCAGGGAGATCCGATGGCCAAGGTAATCAAAACGACGCAGGCACTGCTCAAGCACTCTAGAATCATCTTCGACAAGGCCAGAAGATTCATCCCGCAAGTGACACAGGCACCAAGGATATATGGTGTACCGAAGGTACACAAAACCGACTTCCCCTTAAGGCCCATAGTAAACAGTATAAATTCGCCGACCTACTACCTAGCGAAAGAACTGGCACCTAGGCTCCGACACCTAGTGCATCAAACCGAGTCCTACGTTAAGGATTCCACTCACATCGTGTCTGTCCTAAAGGAAATGCGTGTTACGGACCAAGATCTGATGGTTAGTTTCGACGTCAAATCCCTATTCACGAATGTCCCAGTGTCAGATACTGTGAACATCCTAGAAGAACGCGTAGCACCTGATATATGTGAGCTTGTGCGCCACTGTCTGACGACCACCTATTTCAAGTGGAGAGGTCAATATTATGAACAAACTGACGGTGTAGCTATGGGCTCACCCCTATCGCCTATCGCAGCAGAAATTTTCATGGAGGCATTTGAGGAAACAGCCCTCCAGTCCGCACCATTACGTCCAAATTGTTGGCTTCGCTATGTCGATAATACTTTCGTCATCTGGCCCCACGGTGAAGAGGAGTTACAGAACTTCCACAAGCACCTTAACCAACAGCATAGGAAAATTCAGTTTACAATGGAAACAGAGAAGAATGGGGTGCTGCCTTTTCTCGACGTGGAAGTTTATCGAAAACCTGATGGTAAACTTGGCCACAAAGTGTACAGGAAACCAACCAATACGGACAGGTACCTTCACGCCTCCTCCCACCATCACCCCACGCAGAAGAAGTCCGCCCTGCGCACGCTAACGAAGAGAGCGTACAGGATAAGCGACGAAGAACATCTGAAGACAGAACTTGAACGCCTCAGATCCATCTTCGGAACTAATGGCTATGGGAAGCAGATGATAGACAGCACCATGTCGACAAGGGAGAAGACTAATAGGGAAGAGGAGAAGGAGGCACAGAGCATTGCTGTGTTACCATATGTACAAGGGGTCACCGAACGTATTGGCAAAATTCTACGAAAAGCCGACATCAAACCAATTTTCCGAAGCAGAAACAAAATATCAGACATGCTCGGTTCTACCAAGGATGCAGTTGACAAACTACACACAGCTTGCGTATATGAAATTGGTTGTGCGTGTGGATTAGACTACATAGGTGAGACGGGACGTCCGATTAGCACAAGGCTCTCGGAACATGAATGATATATCCGCCTGAAACAACACACTAAGTCAGCAGTGGCGGAACACCGAGACGAGTGCGGGAAACCAATATTTTTTCAAGAAGCCGGGTCCCTGCGAAACAGCCTCTCACTTTCAAAAGAAAGATTAGAGAGGCGATAGAAATAGCCAAAAGACCCGCCAACATGAATAGAGAGGACGGGTACAAGCTTCCGAGGTCTTGGCTGCCTGCAATAGCAGGGCTACGGAGCGGCGGCAGAGCCGTGGCGGCCCATGCAGACACGCGGAGAGCCGCAGTAGTGGTCGCGAGTACACAAAGCAATGGCACGCCCCAGCCGGCTTCTGGACGGCATGGAAACAGTGTGACGTCACAGCCAACACCTGTTCGCTATTCGTCCGTCTCCTCCAATGGGGTGGATTAATATAAAGACCAATAGAAAACAGCTATTTCAGCCAATGACAGATAATAAAAGAAACACCAATAAAGCTTACCTTTCACCCCTCCTCCTCCTCCTTTTACAGCCAATCAAGTAACGACACGGTTTTCTCGTGCAGCTATTTAAGGAAACAAGTGAGTTCATTTAGCAGTTAACGTAAGGCCCTGATGAAGGCTAGCTGCAACGCTGGCCGAAACGTTGGCGCATTTTAAATTATGACGATGCGGTCTGATACCCTGAAGAATTTTATTGAAGAAGACAACGGCCGCGGAAGCCTACGCTTACATCTACAAGGGGTTGACTACAAGGGGTGGAGATCTCTTCTGAACAGCACATTGCAAGGCATCCCAGATATGCTCAATAATGTTTATGTCTCGGGAGTTTGGTATCCAGCGGAAGTTTTTAAACTCAGAAGAGTGTTCCTGGAGCCACTTTGTAGCAGTTCTGGACGTATGAGGTGTCACATTGTTCTACTGGAACTGACAAGTCCGTCGGAATGCACAATGGACGTGAATGGATGCAGGTGAACAGACAGGATGCTTACGTACGTGTCACCTGTCAGAGTCATATCTAGACGTATCAGAGGTCCCATATTACTCCAGCTGTACACGCCCCATACCATTACAGAGCCTCCACCAGCTTTAACAGTCCCCAGCTGACATGCAGGGTCCATGGATTCATGAATTTTACTCCATAACCCTAAGCGTCTATCTACTAGAAACAATTTGAAACGAGAGTCGTCAGATCAGGCAACATGTTTCCAGTCATCAACTGCCCAATGTCGGTTCTGACGGGTCAAAGCGGGGTGTAAAGCTTTGTGTCGTGCAGTTATCTACGGTACACGAGTGGGCCTTTGGCTCCGAAAGCACATATTGATGATGTTTCGTTGAATGTTTCGCACTCTGTAACTTGTTGATGGCCTAGCACTGAAACCTGCAGCAACTTGCGGAATGGTTGCACTTGTGTCACATTGAACGGCTCTCTTCAGTTGTTGCTCCAGCTCTTGCAGGATATTTTTCCGGCCACAGCAATGTTCGAGATTTGATGTTTCACCGGATTCCTGATATTTACGATACACCCAGGGAAAATACCTCATTTCACCGCTACCTCGGGCGTGCTGGATCCCATCGGTCATGCCCCGACTGTAACACCACATTCAGACTCACTTAAATCTTGATAACATGCCATTGTAGCTGCAGTAACTGATCTAATAGCTGCGCCAGACACTTGTTGTCTTATATAGATGTTGCCGGCCACAGCGTCTTATTCTTCCTCTCAAATACCTCTGTATTTGAATACGTATGCCTATACCAGTTTCTTTGGCGCTTCAGTGTATATATCCGCCTATCGTGATATATATATATATATATATATATATATATATATATATATATATATATATATATATATATAAGCGTATCTTAATCTGTAACGGAGGAAACGTTTCTTGGGACCTGTTGACGTTATTCTGATACACAGAGCGTTCACTTGATCTTATAGGCCAAAAGTTAATCGGTTACCTCTTAGATATCCGATGTGCTATCACATTGACTTCCGTCCGCAATTGCAGATCTCTGTCAAATTTTCGGCAGTCTTCTTCTACCTGAGAAATGGGGAATCTGAGAACGGCATGGTCAGTGGAACCTTCATCTCCACATTCACAGACTGGTGTGCTACTACATCCCACTCGAAGCAGGTGTTTGATATGTGGACTGTCAGCTGTTAATAGGTACACCGTACCTTGAGCAGGGGCTATGTCGTCCAGCTGTAGCCTCTTGCTGGTGCATGGGAATATACCGCGAAAACGCCTTGCAGTGCTCCTTGCGTACTAATAAGACTGCCATTCATCTAACTTGCAAGCTCGTAAATATCTTTTATCAGTAATAGGCGTCCCTGCGATCTCGTACACACAATAATATTGCTCACGCGCCAACCAAAACAGCGCTGCCCTGTAACGTACCACGATATACATCGTACATATCACGAGCGTACACTTTACAGGTGTAGTGCGGAAGACACCGGCGAGCCTCAGAAGTACGCTCCTCTGGATTCGTCGCAGTATTGTTTTGTACCTACCTAGACTAAGGCGATGAACCCAGACGCTAGCAGCGAAGCCCGCAATGACGTTCAGGATAGCTTCGTAATATGGCTTTCAAATGGCTCTGAGCACTATGGGACTTAACTTCTCAGGTCATCAGTCCCCTAGAACTCAGAACTACTCAAACCTAACTAACCTAAGGACATCAACCACATCCATGCCCGAGGCAGGACTCGAACCTGCGGCCATAGCGGTCGCGCGGTTCCAGACTGAAGCATCTTTAACCGCTTGGCCACACCAGCCGGCTTCGTAATATGACCGCACCACATGTAACGGTAATTTATAGTCAGTAGTGCTAGCAATCACAATCTTATGCCGCTTATCATTTACTCTAGAGAAGCTGCACGGTCATCAATGGTATCTGTCTATTCGAGAACATTTGCTATCTTCACATATAGTTAAATGGCTACCCGGCCATTGGTCTTGGTCTGTGCAAGTGGTCACAGGTTGCCCGAACCCTTGCGGGAACAGTCAACTTAAGTGAGCACGAGTAACGAGTGGATGGGCAAAGTATCTATTAGAAACATTACGTATGCAGATTGTGGACAGTTGGGAATGTGGGTCTCATGCGAAGCGTGCAAGGGATAAGTCCCTTCAGTCGCACTATTCATCTGTGTCCTCGGTGGCTCAGATGGATAGAGCGTCTGCCATCTAAGCAGGAGATCCCGGGTTTGAGTCCCCGTCGGGGCACATATTTTCAAGTGCCCCCATCACGGTATGTCAACAACATCTGTCGGCAGCTGAGGGTTTCAGTTAACTATCATTTATTCTAGAGAAGCTGCACGGTCATATCTGTTCTTTCGAGAACAGTTACTATCGTCATATATAGTTAAATGGCTAAACAGCCATTGCCCAGAAGATAGTAACTGTTCTCGAATGAACAGATACCATTGATGACCGTGCAGCTTCTCTAGAATAAATGATTATTAATTGAAACTCTCAGCTGCCGAGAGGTGTTACTGACATACCTTGAGGGGGACAGCTGAAAATGTGTGCCCCGACTGGGACTCGAACCCGAGATCTCTTGCTTACATTGCAAACGCTCTATCCGTCTGAGCCACCGAGGACACAGATGAGTAGCGCGACTGCATCTACTTATCCCTTGCATGCTTCCCATGAGACCCACATTCCCAACTGTCCACATTCTACATACGTAATATTCCTAATAGATACTTTGCCCATCCACTCGTTACTCGCGCCCACTTAAGTTGACGATTCCCGTAAGAGTTCGAGCACCCTATGCGCACTCGCACAGACGATGGCCAATGGCCGGGTAGCCATTTAACTATATATGAAGGGCTTATATCAATAGTGGTACAAGTCCGTTTTTGTTCATTGTAAGATACAGAGTCCTAAGGTTAAAAGGGCGTTGAAAAATCTGCAGTTGAGATACCAGAAATACTCAAGTATATATACTTGAATATTTCTGGTATCTTAACTACAGATTTTTCCGCGCTCATTTAACTTTAGGACACTGTATCTCAGAATGAACAAGCTATTCTGTTTGCATACCACATACTCTTTGCCTTCCTAATAACATTTTTAAGCACCTTACAATACTGTTCGTAATGGGCAACTGTAGCTTGATTCTGACTACACGTAACACTTGATATAATTCCCACTTTGTTCTACATGCTATCCTTATCACACTTGTCAGCCACCCGGGGTGCCCATTACTGCTAGTACCCCTTTTAGAATATTCTAATGGAAAGCAACTCTCAAAAAGCATGAGAAATTTGTTAAGGGAAGCACTGTATTTATCATCTATGATATATACGCTAAAAACATCCTGCCACTCTTGTTCCTTGACAAGGTTTAAAAAACTCTCTATTGCTGTTTGTAATTAAATATGACATTGGTTTGAGTACAAAAGCGTTTGAGTGTTAAAATTTGTGCATCATGGTCTGAAAGGCGATTCACGCTTTTACTAACAGAATGCCCATCTAGTAATGAAGAATTAATAAAAATACAGTCTATGTTTGTGCTACTGTTCCTAAGCACCCTACTTGGAAAAAAACTGTTTGCATCAGATCTTATGAATTTTGGAGACCTACCAACATCCTTTTTCTTGCACCATCATATACAAAATTTATATTGTAATCACCAAATGTAACTAGTTTCTGGTACTTCCTACAAAGTGAATCAAGAACCCTCCCTAGCTTGAGAAGAAATGGTCTGAAGTTGGAATTAGGGAACCTATAAATAACAACAATTAGAAGTTTAGTTTCACTAAATTTAACTACCGCTGCACAACATTCAAATAACTGTTCAGTGCAGTGTCGTGATACGTCTATTGACTCAAAAGGAATACTGCTTTTTACGTACACAGCCACTCCCTCACCCCACAAGGAACTCCTTCAGAAACAGCCAGCTAATCTGCAGCCTGGTAAAGGAAGCCTCTGTATTGTCAAATTATTTAAATGGTCCTCTTATATACTAACAATGTCAGAGTTAACGTCTATAAGCAGTTCACTAACTTTATCTCTAATAACTCTTATATTTCGATGAAATATGCTAATTCCTTCTCTACTTGGAAACAGTACATCCTTGGAAGGTGAGCAGTTAGTTAGAGGGACTTCCTTTAAGCAGGTATACCTATCAGCTGACTTCAATCTAAAAAAGGTGCAGCTCTGACACCAACTTTTACAGGAATTCATCCATGAGTGTCACCACCACCACCACCACCATCACCACCACCACCCGTGGTACATGAGTCTTGAACTAATGTCCAGTAGAGTCCAAGATGTGTTCCTTCAGATTATGATCAGGCGAATTTATTGACAAAAATCACTTTGAACTCACTATTATGCGCCTCAAACCAATGTAACACTTCTTATGGCCTTATGAAACAGACAGTTAAACTGCTGCAAGACGCCATCACTGTCAGGGAAGACATCATGCATGAAGAGATGTAGGAGGCCACATAATCCACAGCTGTCATGGTGTACCGATTACAACAATAGTTCCCATGGAAGACAAGCTGAATGTTCGTTACAGCAACAGACTGGCCACATCGGACTGCGTGCGGTCCATGTTTCGAGTAGCCATTCCCCTGTGTGGCGACATATCAGGACGCCATCATCGACCTGGTGTAATAATAAACGTGATTCATTTTCTTAGGCAACATTTTTTTATTGATTCATGGTCCGATTTTGATGACCCCCACGAACACTGCAACCACAATTGACGATGTCATCGACTCACTGTGGGGACATGTAGCGATCACACAGTGAAGCGCCTAAGAAACTGGCACAGGGATACGTATTCAAATACAGAGATGTGTAAACAGGCAAAATACGGCGCTGAAGTCGGCAACGCCTATATGAGATAGCAAGTGTCTGGCGCAGTTCTTAGATCGGTTACTACTGCTACAATGACAGCTTACGAAGATTTACGTGAGTTTGAACGTGGTATTATAGTCGGTGCATGAGCGATGGGACACAGCATCTCCGAGGTAGCGATGAAGTGGGGATTTTCCTGTACGAACATTTCACGAGTGGACCGTGAATATCAGGAGTCCGGTAAAACACCAGATCTCCGCCATCGCTACAGCCAGAAAAGATCCTTCAAGACTGGGACCAATGATGATTGAAGAGAATCGTTCAACGTGGCGGAAATGAAACCCTTCCGTTAATTGCTGCCGATTTCAATGCTGGGCCATCAAAAAGTATCAGCGTGAGAACCATTCAACGAAACATCATCGATATTGCTTTCGGGGCTAGAGTCCCACTCGTGTGCCCTCGATGACTGCGTGACACAAAGGTTTACGCCTCACGTGGGCCCGTCAACACCGACATTGGGGTGTTCTGACTGTAAACATGTTGCCTGGTCGGACGAGTCTCGTTCCAAATTGTATCTATTAGATGGACGTGTACAGCTGTGGAGACAACCTCAGGAATCCATGGACCCTGCATGTCAGCAGGGGACTGTTCAAGCTGGTGGAGGCTCTGTAATGGTGTGGGCCGAGTGCAGTTGGAATTATATGTGGCCCCTGATACGTCTAGATACGACTTTTAGAGGTGACACTTACTCAGGCATCCTATCTATTCCCTTGCATCCATTCATGTCCACTGTACTTTCTGGAGGACTTGGACAATTCCAGCGGGACAATGCGGCACCGATACGTTCAGAATTTCTACAGAGTGGCTCCAGAAACACTCTTCTGAGTTTAAACACTTCCGCTGCCGACCTAACTGTCCAGACATGAACACCGTTGAGCATAACTGGGATGCTTTGCAACGTGCTGATCAGAAGATAACTCCACCCACTCGTACTCTTACGGATTTATGGACAGCCCTGCAAGATTCATGGTGTCAATTCCCTCCAGGACTACTTCAGACATTAGTCGAGTCCATGCGACTTCGTGATGTGGCACTTCTACCTGCTCGTGGGGGCCGTACACGACATTAGGCAAGTGTACCAGTTATTTTGGCTCTTCAGTACGTGTTGTGGAACCGTGTGGACAACAGTCTGCGTTGTACTCTGATGTCAGGTAGGCCATAGAGCTTTACAGATTGGGCAAGCTTCCGATTAACGCCATCTATAATGGGGTATGAACATCCAACAGCTTCCAGAATGAGATTTTCACTCTGCAGCGGAGTGTGCGCTGATATGAAACTTCCTGGCAGATTAAAACTGTGTGCCCGACCGAGACTCGAACTCGGGACCTTTGCCTTTCGCGGGCAAGTGCTCTACCAACTGAGCTACCGAAGCACGACTCACGCCCGGTACCCACAGCTTTACTTCTGCCAGTACCTCGTCTCCTACCATCCAAACTTTACTGGTTCGCAAGAGAGCTTCTGTAAAGTTTGGAAGGTAGGAGACGAGGTACTGGCAGAAGTAAAGCTGTGGGTACCGGGCGTGAGTCGTGCTTCGGTAGCTCAGTTGGTAGAGCACTTGCCCGCGAAAGGCAAAGGTCCCGAGTTCGAGTCTCGGTCGGGCACACAGTTTTAATCTGCCAGGAAGTTTCATCCAACAGCTTGTCGCTTACTCTTCATTTCACCGTCCTTCACCTAATTACTATTGTTGTTCAAAACAGTAGCATCGGTGTCTGGATGGAAGACATTGTGGATCCAGTATTATGGTTCAATAGAGCATCGGAGGCCTCGCGGGCAGACTTAACAGGAAGGATAGGTAATTTCGTCGGATTTTCTAAATTCATAGGAAGCATTGGAAAAATGATATTCATTTTAGTTTTAGAAATAATAGTGCAAGAGATATGTCATCGGACTCTCAGAAAAGTATCACCCACGCAATAGTGAAGATAGCAACGGCATATAAATGCGAGAACGGTTGGACAACAAAAGTAATGGCTCATGCATCCACACTGCTAGAAAGACGTAAAAAGATGCTGCACAGCAGAATGGAAAAGGTAGTTGTGAATCTGTTAGATGAGTGTCAGTTTGCTGTAGGTGAGGGGAAATCATAAGGAAGAAACAGCTGACATTGCGCTTGATAATAGGGTCAAGACATACGTACGGTAGAAGAAAAAAACATTCTGAGAACTTGATGATCTAGAGAATGTGGCTGAAGACGTAAATTTCTTAAAACATACGTGTTAAGTATGAGAAAAAATGGGAAATACGCAGTGCGTACAAGAAGCAAAAAAGAACACTATGAATGGAAGATAAAGAGAGAAGACCTCTGGAGAAAAATCATGTAATGGAGGGTTGCAGTCTTCCTTGCTTACTCTTCAAACTTAACGTCGAAGAAGCAATGACGGAAATAAAAGATAGTTTCTGGGATCGTATTATAACTTCAGGTGAAGTGATAGTAGGAAAAAATTCGCTGAAAGCATTGCTGGGGAAATAAAAAAGAGTGACAGGAACTTGTTATTGGGATGCACAGTAAAATGAACACAGAAAATGGATTGAGAGTAACGAATGTAAAAGATACTAGTTTAGTTGGGAAGCAAACTAACGCATAACGGGTCAAAGAAGGAGGTTATGAGAAGCAGGCTGAAACAGGCGAAGAGGTCGTTCCTGGCTAAGAAAAGCCTATTTATAACGAATGTAAAAGATACTAGTTTAGTTGGGAAGCAAACTAACGCATAACGGGTCAAAGGAGGAGGTTATGAGAAGCAGGCTAAAACAAGCGAAGAGTTCGTTCCTGGTTAAGAAAAGCCTATTTATAACGAATGTAAAAGATACTAGTTTAGTTGGGAAGCAAACTAACACATAACAGGTCAAAGGAGGAGGTTATGAGAAGCAGGCTAATACAGGCGAAGATTTCGTTCCTGGCTAAGAAAAGCCTATTTATATCAGTATAATTTGAGGGAAGAACTTCTGGTGTACTTCTGTACCATAGCACTATGTGGAAGTGAGTCACTAACTGTGGGAAAACCGTAAAAGAACAGAATCGTAAGGTATGCGGTGGTACAGAAGGATGCTGTAAATTAAATGAACTGATAAGGAAGGAAATGAGGAAGTCATCCGGAGCATCGGTGATGGCAGGAATATGTGCAATATAGTGGAATATTTACGATGGTAGGACACTTCGTAAGACGTTGATGATTTTGTTGCAGGGGACAAGGGGATTTCGTAGAGGGTGAAACCTGTAGAATGAGACAGAGACTGAAGTACACCCAACAAATAATAGATAATGTAGCCTGTAAGTGGTGATCTGAGATGAAGAGGCTGGCCCAGGAAAGAAAGTCTGGGAAAGCTGCAGCAAACCAGTCATAGGAAAGATGATAAGACCTCAAAGATCTGACTTGTGTTGTACTTCACCACACAGTAACAAGTTAACGGAACCTCTAACCTCTGTCCTGCTCCGCCGAGAGGAGAAGAAGTCCAACTAACACCTGCCATCTTGTAGGAAATTAGAGCAAACACGTATTTTAGGTACGGTTCGTATGTTTATCGGTGCGCTTTTGTTTTAACCCAACGGGCAGTCTCGAAATATGTTCTACCAACTTTTATTTTTCTAACATTCTTCAGTTCTTCGAAGTTCACCTCATCAAATGTCTAGAGAAATAATTATCTACCGGAGACGGAGATCGCAAAGAAATGTAAGATAGTAGCTTCGTGGAATTTGGTTAGAGCTAACAGGGAAGATTGATTCCGACATTTTTAGGTCAGTTGCAATAAGCCTTCATAAATGAGTTCTCTAACCTACGCTCCAGTCTAGCCAGTTAGGATCCCAGTGGTAGATGAAATTTTCATCGACAATATTTTCTCTGCTATGGGAATGGAGGTTATGAAGTAAAAATGTAATCAACCCAGTCATAGACCCCTTTTTTAGTATTTAGTCATTTGTAAACGCCTTCGTCGCGTCTTTCGTAGTTAGTGCTGTTTTATACATGTGGTGGTAATCCGTTCGTCGGGTAAAGACCTCAACATCGGCGGACACTTTGGTGCTATTCGAGAGGAGTAGGCTATCAGTAACGCGTTTAACCGTATAAGTCGTCGGCATCTGCTCAGACAAGACCCTTTACTGTAATTGCAAACATTACCGTCACTCTCATTAAAATAAGTTGCACGTAATTTAATTCGCATCTATAAAGCAGAATTGGCTTGAAATAAATTGTTGGCGTGATTGACCATTCCGAGAGTAACACAAATTTTAAGATCATTGCGAAGTAGCGTGCACATTAATAATTGCCCTCGTGAAGGAATAATAGCAAGAGACCACAATTTCTTTTCTTTGGTATGAATTTAAGGAAAGACGTTTCCTCGTCTCTGACTGCCATGTTTCCGATTTAGAGAGATATTTTTAATGTGATGTAATTCTTCCTTGTTTAGCGAGCAGCTCGACATCCTCAGTTAATGATTATCCTCTGCCAAAACCAATTTAACTTGCAAATAACCTCACCATCTTATGCCTTACGACATTTCTGCATAACGATGAGGCTTAATTTGACACTTTCGACTCACCAAGAGACGTTAAGAGCATTACTGTTTTTAAATTGGGCACGTCCTATTACAAATGTGCATTGTAATTCAAAAATGAAATAATGAACTCAGCTTTCACTGCAGGTTTATCGTTCATTAATTTGTTTTACATGCTGTTACATGTTGCCTAATTATTTCTTGTTTAAGTGTCTCGAAAACGCTAAATTGTTTTCTTACCACCGCTTTACCTGCGTTACTGAATTGGTCACTTTCCTTCAGTTTCGGTAGCGAACGGTATGATCACATGTTTTTTTAAAACTGTATGAACCCATGTGAATACTATGTTTTATGAAGAGTAAACTATAAGTAACATGTGCATAAAGTGTTTCTTAACTTGTTCGTGATAGCAGTCTTTCAAAGCAGTAAAGCTGTGTTTTTTCATACTGGTGGGACAGTACGCCTGAGTACAGTGAGAACATTTACTGCTGAAGTTACTACATCAATAGCTAAAACGCAGATTAGCGCTGGACAATACACGGACAACAGTAAATTATTAAGGAGCCCTAAGTATATAAGCATGGTGTATTAGGAGTCACAAATGGATAATTAAAATGGTGTGTTGTAAGATGAAATGGCTTTGGACGAGCAAGCATAACCAAAACGTTCACTGTAATCTTCTGGCGTTAGTTAACCAAACGTCCATTAAGCATGAGCCAGACAGTGCCGGTTAAAAATAACATCTTATATTTAACAGAATACTAGAAGCAGATTTATTGCCCGGCTTGAATTTACTCATACAGTAGTAATTAACACTTAACCAATGCTAGCAGGTGTACTTACCTGTACTTACCTGGAGAGCAAACACAATTCTTGAACACTACAAGCCGGCCGGTGTGGCCGAGCGGTTCTAGGCGCTACAGTCTGGAACGGCGCTACCGCTAGGGTCGTAGGTTCGCATGCTGCCTCGGGCAGGGCATGGATGTCTGTGATGTCCTTAGGTTAACTAGGTTTAAGTAGTTTTGAGTTCTAGGGGACTGATGACCTCAGAAGTTAAGTCCCATAGTGCTCAGAGCCATTTGAACCATTTTTTGAACATTACTTACGAGTGTCATGAGAAGAATATGAATATGCCTGCTACTGAAACATTGTTCAGATAATTTCATTTTCCGCCAATGTCGGTAGGTACTAATCTAGATTAATGTTCGTCACTATTTCGAGCAAGAGCTCTCAGTGCGCTTGATTAGGTGACGCGCTGAGTGTAACGTGGTTCTCATGAACTGGAATTTCTGTCACGAGATGAACTTGTTTCTGTTTTTCTTTGCTTGTAGGCAACATAAAGTTAATGTCTGTGAAGGTTTTGGCAGTTTGTCAGTGCTACAAATCCATCCGGGTAAAAAAGGGAGTCTATTGGACACAATTAGTTTCGGATCAACCATGGACCTTGCTGCGCTGGTGTGGTTGCGTGCTTCAGGGTTATTTTATTTATTTACTTTTTTGAGTCCTCAGTCTTCAAAGATACACGTCGCCACATTGTAGGAGCAACCACATAGCAGAGACCCGACTAACATATAGTTCGTGGAGACGGGCAGAAACTTTCCAGCAGTCGTAAGACCAACAGTCTGGTTGATCAATATGGCTTTTTAACATTGACCAACTATGCTATATTGTTACCGCGAATGGCTGAAAGTAAGTCAAACAAAAACTACAGACTTAATTTAACCGAGAGCATGCAGTTTTACAGTATGATTTTTGTGGTCAGAGTGTGGACAGTTTGAGGCATTAATAGAGAGTATAAGTTAGGGAATTTGAAAAGAAAAATGATTAATATGAGGTTAGATAATAATGGGTCTTAACGAAGTGTAGTAGCAGGCAGAACAGGATTTCTTGTCAGGTGATTACGGGATTATCAACACAAAATCAAGTTGGAGTAACGCAGTTGTACTGCTACTAATGAATAAGAATATAGGAATAGCGTTGATTCACTATTAACACGTATTGAACCCGTTATTGTAGCCAAGACTGACAAAAAACAAAAACCGATCCTAAAGTAACGTTGAAACCATAATCAAGTCCAAATCTGAAGCTAGGGTTGTCAATGGAGCTCATAACACTTAGAAAGTACGTTTATGACTGATACCAAAGTACGGCCAGAGCAGAACTGATCTCCTGGGCAGTAAGTGCAGTTAGTTTACACAAACATCGAATATTTCAGAGAGCTAGTATTTATATAACCATGGAATATTGCAAATACACAAACATAAAATATTTCAAGAACCTTTCAGAAGTAATCAATACAAAATAATAAAAAAATGCTGGTCGTTTGGTTTGAAGTGGCGACCTACGGAACACTAGCCAACTACGATTACACTACATCGCGGTGATGGTATCAGACTTGGCACCAATATTAGTAGGTACAGGAGTATATGCTTATTGGCTCTGTATATGATGGAGATATGATAAAAACACACTCAGGTGGCAAATTTCAAGGGATACCTACTCATATCAAGCCCGGCGTACAGAAGCAACTCGACGTAGCGTGACTCCAGAAGTCGTTGACAGTCCCTTGAAGAAATATTGGGCAACTGCCTCTATATCGTCCATAATTGTGAGAGTGTTGCCGATGCAGGACTTTTGTGCACGAACTGACTCCTCGATTATGTCCATAAATGTTCCATAGGATTCATGTCTGGCGATCTGGATGTCCAGGCCATTCGCTCGATTCGGCCATATTATTCTTCGAACAAGGCACAAGTAATTGCGCCTAGTGACATGGCACATTGTCATCCATACCCATACCCTCGTTGTTTGTGAACATGAAGAGCATGAATAGCTGCAAATGGCTCCAAGTAGGCAATGGCCGGTGCAGCTGGATCAGAGAATACAGTGTAATTATGTAAACACAACCCACACTATTACGGAACCTACACAAATTTGCACTGTGCCCTGTTGAGAGCTTCGGTCCATGGCTTCGTGGGGTCTGCACCACACTCGAATCCTACCGTCAATTCTTATAAACTGAAACTGCAATTCATCGGACCAGGTCACGGCAACCAGTCGCCTAGCGCCCAATAGCTATGGTCACGGGCCCAGGATAGGAGCTGCAAACGTCGTGCTGTTAGCAAAGGCATTCGTGTCGGTCGCCTTCTGCCATACCCCATTAACGTCAAATTTCGACTTATTGCCCTAACGGATACGTTCGTCGCACGTCGCAAACTAATTTCTGTGGTGATATCAGGTAGTATTGCTTGTCTGCTAGCACTGACAACTCTTGTCAACAACCGCTCTCTCGGCCGTTAAGTGAAGGCCATCGGCCACTGCGCTGTGCGTGGTGGGAGTTAATAACTGTAATCTGTTACTCTCGGTACATTCTTGACACTATGGCTCGCCGAATATTCAGTTTCTTCATGATTTCCAAAATGGAATGTCCCATGCATCTAGCACTAACTACCATTTCACGTTCAAGGTCTGTTAATGCCCGTCGTGGGACCACAATCACATCGGAGACTCTTCCACGTGAATGACAGCCCCGCTACTTCACTGCGCTTCTATACCTTATATAGGCGGTACTTCCTCCAACTATGCATATCGCTATCCCACGACTTTTATCACCTCAGTTTACACGATGAAATACAGGATATTGTCCATTCGTTAGGAGAAAGGAAAATTTCATGATGGTGGAAGAGCTTGGTGAGTTATGCAAGAGCCGATGCGCGATTGTCCCAGGAGATAAGTGGATGAAGTGAGTATCTCTAAAGCTTTATTATAGCTTCCCAGTAATCTCCAGTATGAAATGAAATTACAATTAGCGATGTCTATAGAGTCGAATCCGGCCTGAAGTGACGTAATATTTAAAATAGCAGTTTGTTCTAGCACTTACACCTAGACAATTGACATATGAATGTTGTGATACCCTTGAGGGTTCGTTGCTGAAAAACAATCGAGAAAGAAACTGCGTGCTAAATGTGCCAACTGCGAGATACTGCATACAAATTCTGTCCCACGCTCACCTAGTTTAAGATCTTCTTGTTAATCGTTTCTATTGATGGGATATCTGCAACTGTTGATATCATCATCAATGATTAAATCAGCTATGGATGTCAAGATTATGAAGGGACACGGGTCCTGAAACCGGGTTGTGCTTTCCTTTACAGAAATAAATCTTCTTTACAACAGTAGTTGATTTTATCATTGATAGTCTTCTAGTTAGTTTTGTTCCTCTCTGTCTTAAGCTGCCTAACAAGTTAAAGGCTCATTCATAAGGCGCTTTCCAGTAGCAAGAAAAGGAGGAGAGGGGAGAAAGGTAGGAGAACATAGCCTCCAGGAAAGAATGAATGAGTAGCCTCCTAATACTTTTTCGCACACAGCACAATTTAATATCTACAGTCACTTGGTTGAAGAGTCGTGAAAGAAGATTATATATTAGAAGAAAGCGTGAGGGACTGGAAATGTTGAGACAGATTATGTAATGATAAGACCAAGACTTATAAACCAGATTTTAAACTGTAAACGTTTCCAAGAGAAAACGTGTGTTGTGACCATAATCTATTGGTTATGAACTGCAGATGAAACCTAAAGAAATTGCAAAAAGTTAAGACAGAAAAGTGATAAGGCCTGGATAAACTTAGTGAACCAGAGACTGTTGACAGGCCAAGGGAAAATTAGTCATCTAGTGACTGAAATAAGGGAAAGAATATAATAGGATATGAAGGGGCAAATTTGAGGCACAAAACAGTGAAGGCATATATGCATTCAGCAGCAAAAAGACAAGGCCCAATAGAAATCCGTGCAAATCACGTACAGAGAAAGAGCACCAATGTTATTTTAAATTCTTCATCGCTGATCGATGTCCAGTACGCCAAATGTATAGAAAGTAAGATGATGTTGATATTAATTTGTTTGTAGGTTAACCGATTCCCGTAATGCTTAGAGCAAATGTGAGAAATTTGGCAGCCTCTCATTGCTTATAATTTCCTTCCATAAAGTGAAATGAAGTCTGTCTTCTACTAGAACACCTCCCCAAATTGAAACCCTTTCAAGACTGCCACTCTCCACCTAGCCTCAGAGCAGTGCTTCCTCACCTCGCTACAGACCAATCGCTGGGCAGACGCGAGACGCAGATCCCAATCAAAATGATTTCCAATAACTTTAAGCTCCCACTCATGCGTCAAGAGGAAAGAGCCAGTCAGATTCACCCTCACCTAAGGCAGAAAGCGTGCCCAAAAAAAGACAACTCCTGAGACATGCCGGCATCAGGCTCCCACTCCCATAACAATTTAGCCAAATAAAATCATGTTATTCTACTCGTATGTTGCTTACATGATCGTCCGAGTCCGGAGAAGATGCATCAGGTCATACAAGACTCAAAATCGGCATTAACTGGCACCTGCTAGTGCAGCCTCCACAACTGAAAGCTAATGTCCTAGCTCCTCTCCTCTGCTTTGCCCATGATATCATCTAAGAGAAATACTGGACTGCCGGTGCGACCGAGTATAAACAAGACCGTCCTGCCACCTGCAAGACCCCTCGTGACCGCTCACGTTATGTATGAAACCGACTTCACGGCATCTAGCTGCACACCTGCTTCGTGTCATTTAGTCGGTCACTTGCCAGACAGAGAATCACTTTCGACTTCGTCTCGCGCAACAGAGCCGATTGAATCGAAAGATGGCCAGAAAGCTACCCCAGAGTAACACAAGTACTTTTGGAATTTAATTGCATGATAAAATTAAGAAATGAGATTACTACAGAACGATTACATCCAAGCCTCGTAGCCACTCATTTATTGATATAAAAACAACTTGGAAACTACAAAAGAACCAAAATCGCATGAACTTGAGTATGTTTTATATTAATGTGGAGTTGAAATGAGAGGTGGAATACCAGTCTGGGAGGCTCAGATTGCGCTGTCGCCTCGCAAAGTGAAAAAGAAATGTTCAAATGTGTGTGAAATCTTATGGGACTTAACTGCTAAGGTCATCAGTCCCTAAGCTTACACACTACTTAACCTAAATTATCCTAAGGACAAACACACACACCCATGCTGGAGGGAGGACTCGAATCTCCGCCGGGACCAGCCGCACGATCCATGACTGCAGCGCCCCAGACCGTCTCGGCTAATTCCGTGCGGTAGTGACAAAGAATTACTGGCTTAAATAAAGTTATTTCCAGGACAATGGACAAGTCCTATGAACGTCCATTATATTTCCGGTGTACAGCTGCATAAATTCACCTTCGTCTCCTAATATTTCATCTGTATGTTGCTCAGACGTCTTCAGAGTAAGCCAAAAGACTGAACTCCAACACTCTCTCCCTCTTTTTAAACTCTTGGCCCGCACCACCGCACTTGTGGCCATGGACGCATTGGCACCAGAGACTTTACTTGGCGGCAAAGAAGTACAATGTGCATGAATTGTATCTGTGGCCATGCATTCCACCCACGCTAGGGTGTCGATTCATCACTGAGCTGAACCGCCGCGGCGTCTTTGTAAATTTATTACAGAGAGCGCTGGGTTCCGTGACTTATCCAAGCTGAAGCCGCTATCGCTATTAATTAAATTCTGCACCAAGGGAATTTCAATTGCCTCTTTCACCACCGTGTCTCAGAAAGGCGCTAAAATTTCGACGTTTTCGTGCAACATAGGGTGACCTGTGTCAATACATTGTTCTGCCTCAGACGATTTATTTGGCTATACGAGGCGAGTGTACCTGCGGTGTTCCGTACATCTCTCATACACTATAAATAATCGCACGTCTGATGTATGAGAGGCCATATTTTCAGGTGATCTTACAAACTCCAGCCTTCCGCAAGGTAAAATCATCTTCAACGAAACCCATGAACGCTGCTGTCTTCGGTGGAGGACGAAAATCAAGCAAGCACAAAGTAAAAGTGATTTTTCGTCCTCCACCGAGGACAGGTTATTCTTGCCGCAGTGCTAGGAAAGGTGTGTAGTCGATCCTGTTGATTGACCACTTTATTACTACCCACCAGCGCGAGTAAATACGAAGTTGTCCAGAATTTGAAGCCCTCCTCTGAGCCCGGGAAACTCCCCTTTGACAAGCTTTGTTGGTTGTTGAAGCAGTATTTCGGACATCAAACAGATGTGGTGGTGGCATGGTTGCAATTTAACCAGCACCACAAGCTGGGAAGCTGCAGGGCCTCTCGCGCAAGTGTTGTTTTGAGTGTCCCAAGTTTAGCTTCTCTTATGCAGCTCGCTAATTCGCTAAGTGATTGTCTGTTAGCGCCTGATCCGAGGTTCATACTCGAGCGTTGACTCTGTCCGACCACTCCTTAGCCAACGTAGACCTGATAGCAGACTGTCATGAGCTGACGGCGGCGGCCACGGATGTACTTTCTCATAATTGGCAGGTGTCTCAGTGCAGACGTGCATGGTAAACAGCCGCCGGTTTACCGAGGGATACCACAGGTGGCCTCGCCTTTCACGGAGTCGCCGTGTGTTCAAGCCATTGGAGACACTCGTGCAGTGGCGTCGCAATGCTGCTCGTCTTCTTCCGCGAAGAAAAAAATCAGAAGATTCCAGTGAGGTACCCTCGGCTAAGGGCCGACATATGAAACATGCCCTTAGAAAACTTAATGAATTACTATGCAGATAAACCTCTTACATTATTTGATTTTCAAACAGCTGAGCAGAACTGAACGTACTCAGACATTTCTCACTTTAGTTATTCTGATCATCACTAAATTGACACACAATATTTTTAGCGCAACGCAATCTGACTTTCAACAATCCCTACAAAAGAATGGCCCTGACTAACATTAACCTATACTTTTCACAAATCACTTACCTCACAAAAATCTTCAAATGGTTCAAATGGCTCTGAGCACTATGGGACTCAACTGCTGTGGTCATAAGTCCCCTAGAACTTAGAACTACTTAAACCTAACTAACCTAAGGACATCACACACATCCATGCCCGAGGCAGGATTCGAACCTGCGACCGTACCGGTCGTGCGGTTCCAGACTGTAGCGCCTTTAACCGCTCGGCCACTTCGGCCGGCCAAAAATCTTCGTTACTCGAACTACTGCAATACAGCGAGCGCCACTACTGCCAGCTAAATAAAAGATTCAAACTACTGAGGGCACTAACTACTGATAGGCATAGTTAGCAAATGAAAGATTTTGATAAAGAACAAGCAATGTATATACCTTAATAGTGTTCAAAAGTCGTATATATATATATATATATATATATATATATATATATATATATATATATATCAGTTCATGGTATCCAGTGTTACAAATTTACTGTCTCTGATGGACACACGTCCAGATCCGCTCTCAAAACTCCGCCGTCTCTCCCCACACATCCACCACTGCTGGCGGCTCACCTCCAACTGCGTAACGCTACGCGCTGTTAACAGCCAACTGCCCAACACTACAATAGCAAATATTGCGACAATGCCGACTAGCCTCAGACTGCACACAGCACAGTCAATGATTTTCATACAGAGCGCTACGTGGCGTTACCAATATAAAAACCTAAACAGCCTACTTACAGTTATGCCGAGGGAGACAGGCCGTTTGGCAACTACTTGTGACAGTCGGACACTCCTGTGTTCTCATTGCCCCTTGAGGCTTTCTCCGACGCTCCGTGGATGTCATCCTGGTGCATTATGCTAACGTTGGAAGTGGGTTGGAGACTGATCGAATGTCAGGTCGAACGTGAGTGACAATCAGCCTCATTAATTTGGAGACGTGCTGGCTCTTGGACTGCTTGGAGCTGCAACGGTCGCCACGTGAGGCTGTATTTTACAGTAAATAGTGCATTCCTTTACGGGGGCAATTCACCTCCGCACATTATAAGAAAGTGAAATGGCAACTTACATGGTTAGTAGCGAATTCCCCGTTGAGGCAAAATATTTGGGGTGTAGACTTTTTTCTAGTTTTGGCTTCCAGATAGTTGATAAAGTGCATCTAGTGTCTCAGGCTGTTCATTTCAACGATTTGTACTCCTTACTGCGGTTAAACAGCCCGCTGTTGGAGAATACCTTGGGCCAGGAAGTAGTTTTCGAGGTACATGTTTCTGTTAAGCGGTCGGTGATACCTAATTCTATCGCCCCCACCCTGCTCCCTTCGTCATTCGCGACAAGTAAGATGTCGAGTGCAGCGTTGTCAGGTCCAAGGCCTCGTTTCTCCTATTTCTTCGAGTCAGCAGTCCTTTGGTGGTGACTCAGAAGCCCAATGGCGCCATATGCCCTTGTGATGATTTTAAACTGAGAGACATTGCACTAAGTGTCATGGATTCGTATCCAATTCTGCGATAGGCGGAGTTGTTGGGGAAGTTGTTGGGGGACCAGCTTCTTTCCCACATAGACTTGCACTACGTCTGTCTTTAGGTGATGTTGGATGCGGTTTCTCGGACTTTCTTGGTCCTCAACTCACCTTTTGGGCTTTACCAATTTAACCGCTACCCTTTTGCAATCTCGTCTGCGCCTGCAATTTATCAGTGTTGAATGGAGCAGTTGCTTCAGGACATTCTCTGGTGCATCAGCTACTTTGATAACGTGATAACGTGTCTTACTCGACAGTTCTTTCCCTGGGCCACGCGCATCTACCGGTCTCTTCACTGGCTTTCCCAGAAGGGCGTTAAGTTTGTCTGGTCTGCTGATTGTCATTCGGTTTTCCAGTCCTTCATACAATGCCTGTGATCTGCTCCCTTTCTGTCTTCCTTTACAACGGATAAACCTTATCTTCTCGTCTCTGACACGTCCAAATATTAGCATTAGTGCGATCCGAAACCGGATGGGACAGAACAGCCAAACGCTTACACATCAAAGACGCATTCCGATGTTCTTGTACAGTACAATTATTCACAGGTAGAAAAGGAGTTATTAGCTATTATTTCTTGAGTTAAGAGTTTTCACGTCTTCCTGTTTGGGCAAGGTTTCTCTTATCAGCGACCATAATCCCCTGGTTTACTTATGTGGCTTTTTTCAGAGCTACTGGATAGGACTACCCACCGAACGCGGATGTGAGCCTACTTTCGCAGTAACTATTGCTATGACAGTCGTTGTCATTCCCCTGCCCAGCTTGCCAGTGCTGATGGGCTGTCGAGGCTACCAGTAAGGCCTGATCAGGAGTCTCTCGTTTTCACTTGACATCACACCTTGCAGCAAACCCTATCGGATTTTCCACTGACAGCACAAGAAGTCGCGACCGCCAAGGCAGCTGACGCGCATTTCTAGAAAATCGTCTCAGTGCCAGTTGGGTTGGCGTAGCGCGTGTCTTCGGATGTGGATCTGGCGTGACGTGTGTTTTCCTCCTATATGCTCGATTCAGAGTTGTACAGAGGGTCTTCTTGCTTGCAATGGAGGAGCAGTGCTGTCAACAGGTCTTCCTTGCATATTCCTCCAGTTGCTGCATGCATCATGTGTGGTGTGACTCATATGAGGCGTTGGCGAGATGTCACATATACTGTCCGGCGATCGATCGCGGCATCGAACTTTGGGTGTGGGCTTGGAGGCCTGTGCATAGAACCAGGCTGCGTCGCTACATCAGTTCTCTCTTTGGCCAGTCCCACGGCACCCTTGGCACAGAGTGCACTACTGATTAGCTGGGCAGAATGTGGTTGTTGGTGGTCGATGTGTCGCCCAGTTTTCCATACATAGCCAAGGTGCCCTTACGTAGAAGTCCATCGTTCTCTTGGAGACGAGACAGCAGCTGATTGCATAAGTAAAGAAAACGAACTACCACAGCCGTACAATCAAAGAAATTTATTTCAAACGACTATTTTCGGCGTATTACTAACGCTCTCTCCAGGTCCAATATAAGCCAATAGACTTCGTTCATTCCTTGGAAAGTGTAATGCAGAGCCGGCCGAAGTGGCCGCGCGGTTCTGGCGCTGCAGTCTGGAACCGCGAGACCGCTACGGTCGCAGGTTCGAATCCTGCCTCGGGAATGGAAGTGTGTGATGTCCTTAGGTTAGTTAGGTTTAACTAGTTCTAAGTTCTAGGGGACTAATGACCTCAGCAGTTGAGTCCCATAGTGCTCAGAGCAATTTGAATTTGTAATGCAGAGCCCACATAAATGTAGCTGTCATGGACTGCACACATCAGTAGTCTATACTCTACAACAAGTTATCGAGTTTCCTGGATACATACTTGGCGACGCCGGATCGGTAGAACGTTTGAATGGGTGCCAGCCAAGCGGTCTCATGGATTTGTTGCACCCTGAGTTTCATGCCTGTGGTCGCCATGGCTTGTCACAATTTCCTCCCAGGCCTTACATTTAGGCCTTTTCCTTTGGCGTGTGTGGCTGCCGGCTTTTGTGATGGTCACAATGGACGGCAGTTGTCTGTGATGGATGTCGGCTGAGAGCAGCTGACTCATCATAAGAGTAACTTACGCCTTTCCCTGTTGGAAAATTCCTACTGCGACTTCTGATCAATTGAATGGCAGGGTTAGCCACAACGCTGTTCCAAAGGTGGGCTCCATCTCACCGACGGGTGCCTCCCCATTGCAGCCCCTTCGGTCCTCCCGTCAACTACAGCATTGGGCCCCAGTGATATCCGTGTCTGCAGCTCCATGTGTGGAGACCATGGATTTCGACCTGACCTCCTAGCTTTGTAACGTTTAGCGTATTTAGCCGGTACGAGGTAAGATGAATTTGTTGTATGGCTGAAGGCTAGCGGGACCAGGTTTTAGGGCGCGTTGTGCCAGTTCCGGCTTCCGACTAGGTGACCAGTACGGGCAAGTCCAGGTACAAAGACTAGCTAGTCGCTGGAAACGGGTAAATTCCAACGCTAGGAATTTAGATGACTGTCGCTAGAACGTCCTTTGTGCAAGTGATAATGCTCCAAGAAGTGGTGAAGTGTCAGACAACTTAAGAAATAGCCAAGTTGCAGTTCTCTGAAATTCGACAATAAATTGCAGATACATATTAAAGCCAACCTAAATACAACTGATTCTGCAGTAAAATGAGGCACATTCAATGATACAATAATACTTTAATACCTTTAAAACCACACGAGTTAGTATTTCACAGTGAATAAAAATTGACACAATGAAGGTCTGAAATACAACTTCTAATCGCTTAATGCGATTTCAGCATGCAATACCTCAGATGATAACATTGCCCTATAGCTGTCTTCCCACAAAGTCACTTATCTGTACCTACTTTATTTATTGATTTATGACGTCACTTACCTCTATTTTATTACGCTAATGTTTGTCAGAACTTCGTATTCTCCACATTTACACAGCAAATGAAGACAGCATCAATACCTCATATTTTGACATACTTGGGATTTTATTTAATGAACAATTTACTATATCGCCAGTGATTTTATTTAAATGGGCAAGAGCTTTAATTTAAAAGTGGTCACAACTGGAAAGAGAACCTAAAGATGCTTCTGTCAAGCATTCCTAAGTAATTGTTTAAACACTATACAAGCACAATCTGCAGCCATCTATCGCGAGCGAATTCGTGCAAGAATGCTATCCTGTTATAAGGAGTGTATTAGTAATGGCGATATGCCTGATAATGACTTTATAAATATCAATTGTGGATGAGTGCCAGATTGCCGTCCGGAGTGGCCGTGCGGTTCTAGGCGCTACAGTCCGGAACCGAGCGACCGCTACGGTCGCAGGTTCGAATCCTGCCTCGGGCATGGATGTGTGTGATGACCTTAGGTTAGTTAGGTTTAATTAGTTCTAAGTTCTAGGCGACTGATGACCTAAGAAGTTAAGTCGCATAGTGCCCAGAGCCATTTGAACCATTTGAGTGCCAGATTAACAAATTATTTCAGTTTCAAAGTCACATTAACATTTAATAACCACAGCATATTTCCAGAATGAGATTTTCACTCTGCAGCGGAGTGCGCGCTGATATGAAACTTCCTGGAAGATTAAAGCTTTGTGCCGGACCGAGACTCGAACTCGGGACCTTTGCCTTTCGTGGGCAAGTGCTCTACCAACTGGGGTACCCAAGCACGACTCACGGCCTGTCCTCACAGCTTTATTTCCGCCAGAGTCTCGGTTCGGCACACAGTTTTAATCTGCCAGGAAGTTTCACAGCACATTTATTTGGAGGATAAGGCTTCTTTACCTGACAAGCAATCCATGGGATTATTACAAACTCGGACTAACAATCACGAGACTAACCCTGCAATTGCGCTTTACGCTATTCTTGCGAATTTTACCTTGAATTCGATCTTCAAGCGTAGTTAAGCCATCTAAATCCCTCCTGGCCATATAAGTGGAATCAGGCCTTGAGTGTGGTAACATCTGCCATCACCGACATAACGGCAGCATGACACATCTCTTTGAGCTCTCAGCTAACGCTACTGACTTATCTCACAATGATGCTTAGATTCGCGCTCCCATGTTTCGCCCTCAGATTGTTACTATCGATATGTGAGTGCCTACACAATGTGAAGAATTGCCTCAAGTTGGCTATATCGTCTTCGATGCTCAGTGTGATATTTAAGCAATGTAATGGAGAGTTCTGACACACTCCTTACACTGTTTACTGACGAACTAATTATTACTTACATTTGATGTAAATGATCTGAGTGTAGATTAATATTTAGGACATTTATCTATTTGAATGTTGCTATAATATATTAATTTAGTCCAGGAAGTGGTCCACATGAGCCGAACCATGTCTAGAATGACGTATTTTTGGTGGGACAGTAGCGGAATACTGTAGGGTTGCAGATTCAATGAATGTCGATTTCGCACCTCACATGAGACACTTTACACGTCATAACAAGAAGTGAATATGTCACTTGACATACTTTGGTGAAAATGAGCAGATTTGCCTAATAAAATGTACAGTAGGCAAAGCAAAGGGATCACACTCAGTTCGACGGTATTAATACACCAAATCCAAATCCTGCATATCAATGACCAAAAGGTAAAAATGCTGCTGGAGGAAATGTTTTAGTTTGGGTGCAGACGTGAGCTGGGCCATCACGGGCCGAGTACAATGGAATGCTTTTAAAAAAGAGGTTGGCCCGCATGGCGTCAGGGACAACGAACGCACGATGCGACACATCGAGGAGAGCAGGTAGGAAACTTCATTGGGGAATTTTCAGATGGATAAAAGTAGACCAGCAACACAGTTGATGACATAAAATGCTCGTGGTATACTCATGATGTACACGTGTAACTTTTAGTTGTCTGGAATGGGCACAAAATATCCGATTGGTTGAAATGAACTAGGAAGGAGAGAAGTGCCGAAATTTCGAAGCAATTTGAAGGTAGACACTTTGGGATTGGCAGAGGTATTTTCCACGAAATGAATGAGACGCTCCAATTGGTTGGAAAAAGCTGTGACGTGAAGCACAAAAGGACCTAAGTGTGGGACAGTTTGTTACAAGAGACACAAGACCCCAAACTTCAATGACTCTCCTCAGAACCAGTGTCAAGTGCAGAACAGGGAGCACCACGCTCTGTACGACGCCAAAAGAGGAATTTTGTGTAAACACTGCGTTCACTTCGGCTGAAATTCAGCTAGAAGTTAGCTGACGAGTCGTTGAGCTCCAACAGCGGAGAAACGGAACAGCCACATAGTCAATTGTTCTTGTGAGAACTGAGAGGGCATTGTAGTATGCACGCTGCACGTGTATATCGCCATATTTCCAGACTAGGGATGAGTGCATGTCCTCTCGCCTAACGAGAAACATAATACAGTTTCTGCTGATAAAATCAGTAAATATTTTATTAGCTTTTTATAAGACTTTCAGAGAACGAGAACAGCCATGCAGCCGAGAGCTCATCGCATCTAAGAGAAATACCGCTAGCAGAGGCATAAACTTGTTGGTGCACCAGCTTGCGTCCACTGTGAACTAGAGCAACCGTGAGTAATCTTTTGCTCGGCTCGTCACAAAAACTAACCATCCTCCGTAGACTTGATTGTCATCCTAAATAGTAATAAACTAAGAACTCGAATCGGATGATTTGTCGTAATATTGGGCAACTTCACGGTGTAGTCGTAAGAATTATTCAGTAGAGAACTTTCTGGTTAAAGTTTGGTATTGTTGTATTCAGTGTTATTTCGATTAAACAGGACGTAATGTATTATATTGACAACTGTCCTGACATTGTCATGTTAGAACCTATGTAATTCGTGTATTTCTTTGACAATAATCGTGAATTAAAAACGATTTGTCTACAGCTAAACACCGATGTGCTCTGTCATAGAATAATGTGGTCCACTCCTAACCCCAGTCATTTATGCTATAGACGCTTACGGACCCACAGGGTGTTTTGCTGATGTATGACGATAGAGAAATGGATTGGAGTGTCAGAACACTACAGGAGTCAAGTGGAGACTGGGAGTTTTCGAATGAAGCGCCGAAGGGAGCTATTCTAGGCACTTTATGTCAACGTGCGTGATTTGATCGTATAACTGATTGACTCTGGGCGGTGAACGGCCGGTACCATTCTTATAAGTGAATTTTATATTTCGGGAGGTGTGAATGTGCTCAAGAGTAGGACTCTTAACTATTTGAGCTTGATTTACGGGACTGAGAATAGGCGGAGCATGAGTTATTATTCTTTGCATGGCGTGTGTTGACATGTTAATCTTTATGTTGAACTCTGAACTATTCTGAGCGCGTGAATATTTCATGTACTGTGAACATGAAATGGACTTATTTGTCGCGTATCTTTGATGGCGATTTAGTTTGGGGATTTCACTATCGTTTTCTTAACGCTCTGAACGTAACTTTACTGCGTTTCATAAGGGTATTTTCTGTCTGTATTTTAAATGACTACCGAATGACCACTTTCCCTTTATCTGAGATGTCCTTTCTTGAATAAACATTATTCAGTATAATCCACTGTCATCTTCATCAGTTACAGACGCTAGAATTGGACCATCATCATTAAAATATTCAATTAACTTTTAATTTGTGTTTTGTGTATTTTATTATTCGCAATTCTGGCCAATGGGTAGACTATCTGCCCGTAGGATCACTCTTTTTTCAAACAGAGCTGTGCATGTCCCGAGTAACCGCAGGTAAAGACACAACTGTTTTGCTCTTATGGACTGCTGTCTAGAAGAGGAACTAATCGGTATCAATAACCGTTAGGTACCGTCGTACCCTTCGCCCCAAGCCGGCCGGTGTGGCCGTGCGGTTCTATGCGCTTCAGTTTGGAACCGCTTGACCGCTACGGTCGCAGGTTCGAATCCTGCCTCGGGCATGGATGTGTGTGATGTCCTTAGGTTAGTTAGGTTTAAGTAGTTCTAAGTTCTAGGGGACTGATGACCACAGAAGTTAAGTCCCATAGTGCTCAGAGCCATTTTGAACCTTCGCCCCACCTAACCTCTCCCCCCCCCCCCCTTTCGCCGACGGAGTGTCGTCCCACCCCCTCCCCCGATGCTGCCGGTGGACCTGCTGTGGTTTAAACCTCTGTGAATTGCCACCCTTCCAGCGGCGCCAGTTGGCTTGAGTTTGCTTCCTTCAGTGGTCCGCCCACTGCCTTATGCTCTGGTGACCTCGCCGGTGCTGTGCTGGAGATCACGGTCCAAGCCTGGTCATTTTCGGCCCTACTTGGCCTTCTTAGAGGGGAGGGATGTAATATCCCCACCAGTGGATATCGCAATGGCGACAGATGAACTGGCGTGAGTAGCACAGTAGAATAGTGTGAAAACCTGTCACGGAGGTTGCATGTGGCGAGTAGAATTGACAGACCATTTGACAGAAGCGTCTACCTGCGGGCGACAGTAAGCGAAATGAACCAGTGCTTACGCTAAGTTCAGCCACTGCGTGTCTCGCCTTGTGCGTCGTGCTGAGTGTTGTCGGCGAGTACTCTGTCGAAAGCCACCTGTGCCAGCCGCTTGCTGGGTTTACTCTCTTGCACATCTTTACGTAGCTTAGGACTCTATTCTGTGATTCCCGAGGATTGACTTACACGGTGAATTTCATTTCCTGACACAGTGTTTTGTTCCACTGCAGTGCAGTATAGCGGCATTGTTACGCCTGTGCTGATGTTAAAACATGCCTCCACGCCACTATACCCCTGACACTCCGTTTGTTATAGCTCGTTTCAATCCTGTAGATGGTTTAGAATTTGACCTGGTACCATGGTGTTGACAGTAACGATACGTGTATCAACTTTAATTCTTTTATCCCTGTTCCATTTTCTTTAATTATTGCTTTGATAGAACACCGAATTGTTTAGAAAATGAAGGGCTTATTTCAATAGTGGTACAAGTCCATATTTGTTCATTCTAAAATACAGAGTCCTAAAGTTAAGCCGGCCGGTGTGGCCGTGTGGTTCTAGGCGCTTCAGTCTGGAACCACACAACCGCTACGGTAGCAGGTTCAAATCCTGTCTCGGGCATGTATGTGTGTGATGTCCTTAGGTTAGTTAGGTTTAAGTAGTTCTGAGTTCTAGGGGACTGATGACCACAGATGTTAAGTCCCATAGTGCTCAGAGCCATTTGAACCATTTTGAACCTAAAGTTAAATGAGCGCTGAAACCTCTGCAGCTGAGATACCAGAAATATATGTTAGAGACGTGCAGTTTCTGTTTTCCTTCTTTTTCATTTAACCGGAAATGCGTGGCCAGGAAAATCTAGTTTAGTAATATAAAAGGCTAGCGCTGCACTCTTCATCCATTTCTGTCATTACAAACATAATTTTGTAATGTAACGCTACACACACTACCAGCTGACCTTAACACGGTAGTGACGATGTTTGGCTTCCAGTTTGTGTGTCGCAACCTCCGACTGGTTGGCCTGAAAATTTGTGTCAGAATCCCTTTATAATGAATTAAGTGTTGAACACAGAAACAGTTTAAAGCTGTGAATGTCATAAATTGCGCAGCTTAGGGAGTAAGGTTTTCCTGAAAAACAAAGAACATACTGTGGAAGTGTTATATAGAATGTACTTGCGTTTCATTTTTCTGCACACTTTCGCTTTGTATTAGGTAATCCTTCAGCACATAGAATGTATTATTTAACAGGCACTTCTTAACTACATTTTAAAAAAAATTGGTAATTTATTGTACAGTTTTATTTCTTTGTAGAAAATGATGTTTTGAATTTTGTGTTTGGATCTTATTTCATAGGTATGGACCAAACTATTTGTGCAGTAATTATTAATGTAATTTTTAATCTACATTACTGCTTTGTAAAAGTACTCACATTGTGCAGTTAAAATCGTCACTGTCTTGAACAGATATTTATGAAAAGCTCGATCACTAGTTTCTGTTGTTATTCATATGGTGCTTTTCTGTAGTTTGAAAACTGCATACATATATTGTACCCTCGATCCACAGAAAGTAGTTATATAGATGAGAATTGACTGTTCATATGAGTTGTATATAACTAAAAGACACTTCCTCTTCCACACTCATGACAGAAATCTAAGGTCATAAAATGTCGATGAGATTCAGTTTACAAGTAACTCTGTGTTTTCATGCCAACTGAACTGTGAGTCAGTATTCATTACTAAGGATTTTGTTTGCTGTGCTTAGTATGATCTATAGGTAATTTAACATGTTATATCCCCTACTGAAAAGGAAATTCATGACATTGGTTTTCTTTATGTTCGTCGTTATTTATAACTGCGAAGTTCTCTGAGGCTCTCATCTACATTATCCATAAGGAGCTACTTTATCTCGTTGCCTATAATTCTAGCCTCATCAACAAAGAAAATGTTTTTCCCATGACTGACAGTACTGGCAAAGTTATTGATTTTTCAGACACAATACTGATCTTAGAACACTCTCTTAGGGTCTGTAATGTTACTGTAGTATGATTCTGCTTAGTGCTGTTATCCACACTCTTTATACCCAAGTGGATACGTAGATCTGGAACCAGTTATTAGGTTTATCTCTTATTCGTAATGACGTTAACTTATATAGTAGAATCCTATGGTCAGTCGTTTCAGTAGTCTAGGAAATATCTAAGAATATGCCTGTGACAACCTTTTTTGTCAAGAGCATGGAGTACCATGTTTGTGAACTATGCTTTGACCGATTCTGTTCTCCTATCATTTCAGAGCCCAAGCTGTGAATCGCTTGCAAGATTGTATTCACCCAAGTAATTAATTAATCTTTGAAAAATCAGCACACCCTTCGCTGCAGAGAGAAAATTTCATTTTGAATTCACTAATCTGTCTTTCATATTTATTGATTCTATTAGTTTTGAGGAGAATGGTAGCAGCGATATATGCCAGTAGTTTTCTGTGTCCTCTGCATTACTTTTCTTACGAGCGATACCACTCTTGCCCGTTTGTAATACAGCATTGATACCTAACGCGAATGACTCATTTATTATATTTGTTAATGGAGCTTGTATTCTGTCTTTTCATCGTTTCAGCACACATACTGGTACTTCATCTAAGACCACTGATATTTTATAGTTTAGGTTTTCTGCAGTTTTACTGACTTAATACTCTGGGATTATAAAGAAGGATAGGAATACAGTATCAGTCACAATGCCAATGAGATCACTGTATTGCTATCCATCCTTATAATAACATACAATCACTGTGCACAGCATAGAGTCAAGGTTGTGTGCTCTGAGATTGGTAATATCATTGTACAGCATGAGACAACTTATTTCAACTCTATTTCGTAATCTATACAAAACAAAATCCTCTAACGCACTACTTTTTTAATTAACAGACATTGCTTTCGGTGCACTGACCATTGTCGGACAAAAACTGGTTGTGGCGTAGCAATGCTCATCGCCCGTATGAGATAAGAAGAG
Organism: Schistocerca americana; assembly: GCF_021461395.2. Lineage (NCBI taxonomy): Eukaryota > Metazoa > Arthropoda > Insecta > Orthoptera > Acrididae > Schistocerca > Schistocerca americana. The sequence continues at coordinate 675,922,267 of NC_060122.1, forward strand.
GGCTAATCTGATACAAAGAATGAGTCACTGTTTCACTATGGCATACGTTTGCACATGAGTCAGCCAGCGTCTCATGCCGAAATGTGTATAAGTCAACTGAAGAGCAGTCAATTAACACCTTCAGTAGTATGAACATTGTCTTACACCAAATGGGATGAGACTTTGAATTACCTTATGTAATATCAATAGCTATCGACAGTAAAAATTTCAGCTTATTGCCTACAGTACGTTTTGAGTTACACAAAATTGCCTAAAATTTAAATTTTTTTATTGTCATAATAAGTAACTGTACAATTCTCTTCAACAGCAGAGTAAACGACATTTAGGAAAAACAATAACCTTTACACAGTAATTTCAATTTTACTGACATGTTCATTTCTGCTAAATGATGTTAATTTACTTTTTTTCTGAATGAATGGGGGAACAAATGTGGCATGTATGCGAAGTAGAAATCGTTGAACTGTTAGTGATGAAGTGTGTCTGAGCATGGAAATCTGAGTGATAGGTACTGGTGTGAATTACATAGATAGGGGAAAAATTCGAAGTGGAAATCAGGCAGTGTAAGGAATTGTCCGTGAGACAGTTAAAGACTACGCTAAGCTGCTTTGATTTGCATTTCTGTAATGTATTATTTGGTACTTCCGATTAAACTGACTCTTGAACGGGATTGGTCCAGAATGGGAAAGTAACGGGTCAAATGTGTCAAAATAGAAAACTGATTGGCTACGGTGGTTTTTGGCCAGTCAGGTGGCGAGCGTGAGTTAAAAGAAAAGAGTCTGTGTCCAACTCTTCTGATAACTGGTTGTGTTGCACTGAGCTCTATAAAAGTTTTGTAAGTTTGAGAAACGGTGAAATTTAAAAGCTCGTGATGTATGAGAAATGATGCAAGTACAGACGTAACTGACGATTTCGGATCTTCTGGATTATTTTCTGTTCAAACTATGAGTCTCATTCGAAGAGTAAAAATTCCGCGTGGCGCGCTAGGCAATCATAACCGAGACTTGCTAAGTCTGAAATGCTGATTTGCAAAACATCTGTGCCAGCATTCAAACTAAGGAACACAAATCTTCTTTTCGGTATCAGGTCACTGTGAAAACTTTACACTGGTCTCAAGCGAGTTGTTGTGCTGTGACTGTGAACAGATTAGTACAGACAGTGAGCGGTCTAGCGCTTTTATGTCCAGGTCTGTAAAATAACACAGAGTTGGTAGTTGATATTTGCACAGAAATGTTATAGAATTTACCTTCAGTGATTTTCGTTCATTTGCTACCTCAGTCGAACCTGTACAATACATCCATTTTGCATCCTCTCAACACATATAATGAAACTAATTCTTTACAACTTACTATGTTTAAGACCATTATACACCAGAGTACAAGTAAAGCCATCTAATTCTGTAAGTCATTTTAAAGTCAACGTATTGAATTTTTCAATTTTCGCATTAAATTCATACCTCGCTTGGTGGAAACTCTCGAGTACAGAAAATTATGTCAATACTCAGATAAATTTTTAATTTTTGTCGTGCTTTTCAAATCGGACTCACTGTCCTGCTTGACAATTAGGTATCACTCCCTGTAAGCATGCCCTTTTTGAAAGCCACTACTTCATTTGTATAAAAGCGCCAAAACGTTCTCGTATGATCTTCAGGGTTTCCAGACTGAATGGCGAGGTATCCAGGCGCTGCGTCTGAAACAAGACTGGTGGCAAAGTGGCGCGAAGCCAGTAAACAAAGCGACCCTGCCAGCTTATTAAGCTGTAGCGGAAGCGTGGCCTTTGACAGAACAATGAGAGTGAACGTGGAGCGAGGGACGCCGCAGAGCCTGGCAACTCCCTGCGTAAATTACAAAGAATTAGCTTCTAACTGAAGACAGCAGTCTCCCATTCCGACATAAAGCACGGACGACAGCTCTGTCGACGTGGTAGTACGAGGGTGCTGGTAGATTCAGCGTTGCAAGAAGAATGTTGTAGGCATGTAGCGAGTGGGAGGAATAAATGTCGTCGTCACTTCCCAAGGGTCACACAAAAGGTCTCCCAGCGATCGCATACAAATAGTATGCCAGATAATCTTGTTAACTCTGTACCACGCCTATAACGGCTCATCTCCCACAAGTCTTTTCAAAAGGCACTAAACAGTTTTATTCCTGTAGTCAAACTGCTAATAGTACTGCTATTAGTTCCAGAGGGTATAAAAAAGCGATTCATTTTCAGATTAAAAAAGCCTCAAAAAATAGCATTTGATGGCAACTGCTGTTCAAACTGCCACACGTCATATTCCCATGTGCTGAACTCTGTTCGGATGTAAAAAGAAAAAAAAGACACGTGCATGGAATTTGTAGAGAACCCAGTTAAGAATAAGATAAAAACAACATTACAAAAAGGAAGGTCGAAGGGGTATAGTAAGATAAAAGGAACTACCAAAACTTCAAATTTAGGAAAGACACGCGCAAAGAAACTATGCAGTTGCATAAAGGAATAGACATTACACAGTATAAGTAAATTGCGGTTCTAATAGAAGTAATTTGGGGCAGTAAAGGAATGCCTGCTTCAGCAAAAGTGAACCACTAGAATGAAATATGGACATCAAACTGGGGAAGAAGAATCTGAAGCAGTATGTTCATAGTACTGCCATGTATGACTAAGAGACGTAGAGAAAAGCATTTCCGACAAAGAAGGAGCTGCAAACGTGTGATACGCAACATTGAAAAGATAGAATACGCAAAGTTGAGGAAAGAAGGCTATGGAAATCTTTTACGCAAATAAGGAATAGTTCGATGGAACTTGTACTACGGGCACCAAGAAATATTTTAACTGACGGAGAGGGAAGCAGATATAAATGTATGCTATCTAAACTAAAGTATGCAGACACCTTTTACAGGACATTACCAAGGTCTGTGGTCACCCTTCTTCTTAATGACGACTTGAACTCTGCCATGGACACTTTCAATGAGGCGTCTGAATGTCTGCGGAGGAATGGCAGACCATTCTTCAAAATGGTTCAAATGGCTCTGAGCACTATGGGACTCAACTGCTGAGGTCATTAGTCTCCTAGAACTTAGAACTAGTTAAACCTAACTAACCTAAGGGCATCACTAACATCCATGCCCGAGGCGGGATTCGAACCTGCGACCGTAGCGGTCTTGCGGTTCCAGACTGCAGCGCCTTTAACCGCACGGCCACTTCGGCCGGCAGACCATTCTTCCTCATGAGCCGAAACCAGAGCAAGACGCTGGGAGGTGGGCCGAAGTCAACGTTCTATATAACTCATCCGTAACTTGTTCCATTAGGTTCAGGTCGGACTTCTGGCCGGGCAAATCCACTTCAGGTATGTTATCGCCCAGAAACCACTGCTTCACAGAATTATGATTGCATGCATTGTTATGCTGATCAGTCCTCCTCTCCACACTGTTCCTCTACTGTACCCAGTATAAAATGTTGTAAAATTTGTACAGATCCCTGATTATTCAGAGTTTTCTTAAGCGGAATAAGAGGACGTTGCCCTAACCACGAAAATCACTCCCGTAGCGTAACATCACCTCCTTCGTACTCCATTGTTGGCACTGCACTTCCACTTAGTTCCACAGGGTATGGGTTGATTCACTGGAAATCACTGTTTCCAATCGTCTACTTGTAATGCCGGAAATGCATATCGTCCTATTTCCATCTATTCTACTACAAATTTTTTTCCTTAATTTGTTACCTGAAGATATGACATTTCTGTGTCTTTATAGATTGTAATTACTATATATATATATATATATATATATATATATATATATATGCATTCGTGTCGATGTATAATTGGTTTGTTTCGTAAATATGATTTGTATTTTTACGCTGGGTGTGGCCTATGGAAAACTATGCTATCGAACGATTACATCGATAGGTCGTGTGGAGAACCAAAGTATTTAGGATCTCTGGTAGTGTTAACTTGACTGCGTGGAGCGCGGGCAGAGCGGAGCCTGGCTGGAGTAGGGCTGTGGAGCAGGTGTGTTGTGTGACGCTCCCGCGAGTTGCCACGCTTTCGGGGTTTGGCAGCATGTGATTGCGCTCGACTTGCTATGATAGTTTCTGACACGGTGTCGTGGACGGGAAGGATTAACTGGCGCACATCAAGAGCCCGTTTCGCCTGGTGACCGTGTCGAGAAGAAGGCGCGCCAGCATGCAGCTTCTGCAACAGCGACGGCCGACAATGAGTGACTGTCGCCACCTCCTCGACCGACGACTTCAAACCTTCAATCAACCAACAAGGAAGACTGGAAGCACGTAAAATTTTAGAACTGTATGGCAGACCTCAGCTTTTCAAACTGTTCAATTTGCCTCACAAAATTACAGCAACGTAGCTTGAACCTTTGTTGCTCATTGTCCCAATTGCATTACCAAGCAGGGTCCCTTCCTTTTCCGGAATGAACCAGAGTGTCGTTGAAATTCAAACGCCAGAATTAAAGTAATATCATTCCATTTCACTGCTTTAATATCAAAGTTCAGTTAAAGTATTCATAGCTAGCTGCAATATTTAGATTACACAAGCACAAATTAAGACTGCGAGTTTTGTTACCATATTTTAGCTTACCAGTGACTGCAGCTCAGCTTGGACGTACTAAATTTTACTATTGTTAATTATTCAGAATCATTCAATTCAAGTTCAAAGTTAAATCTCTTATTTCTAAATTGCGTAGATTCAAGCAGCTTTTGAAATGATTGTTGAGGTAGCCCAAGACTAACCTTATTTTATTGAATTTCGTAGTGCTTCAGAAATAAAGTTCACTATTAATTTCAGTCACTAAATTAACTTTCAATTTTGCGGTTTTATTAATTATTTTGATAAATTAAGTAAGAGTGTAGCGAAATTTATTACTTCTGACAAACATTCACTTTTCACACAACACGTATCAACCTTCAGTTGCCACGCTTTTAGTGCAAATTATATGTACATTAATCTTTAATTTTCAATTATTATAGTAGTTGTCCATAGGACTGGCGACCGTAATTTTCCCCAAATCTCAAATATCTAAATAACGCCAATTAATTGTTAACGTAACGACGGCACATTTACTTTCTTTATTAATTTTACACTTTTCTCAAAATTAATTTCCACCAATTTCATTTGCATTTTTCCCGTCATTTAGATGTACCCCTTTCCTCCGTCTTTACCGACAAATTAACTTCGGTGACGACTGCTTTTCCCAAATTTCCATTAGGTGCACGCGGTTTAATTTTTCACTGTCATTAAGGTCGATAAGGGAGGGGGAGGTTACATATTGTTCAGTGGCGCTACTTTGTACATTAAGTCAAGCAAAACCTTACACTGAGTACAAAATGTGTGATTTATGAGGTCTTGTTCGACCACGGAACTGCTTTCTTTTTATCTCCATGCCCACAGGTATTGCGCTAGCTGGACTGCAAGTAGCACCTTGAAACTCCTGAGTGCCTTCTTCCGCTGATTTAAAGCTATTTTTCCAACCACCTCCGTTACGCTCGACGGTCCTGGTCCTTCAGTATACGAAGTCTGCCTGGTCCAGATTTAGCTACGGTTGTTCCTTCGGGTTTCCACTTCACAATCACATCATTAACTGTCTGCTTCGGCAGTTCAGAAGAGTTGAAATGACACTGATGGATCTGTTACACAGATGACCTAATGACTAGTCCGTGTTCGAGGTCACTGAACTTTTTTGTAAAATTGTGGTTATGGGACCAAATTGCTTAGGTCATCGGTCCCTAAGCTTACACACTACTTAATTTAACTTAAACTAAATTACGGCACGGACAACACACACACGCACGGCCGAGGGATGACTCGAACCTCCGACGGGGGGCCACTGAACTTCACTGTCTCATTCTTCTGCTACTGCCTCTTTACTGGCAACACAATACACTGCACCTCATTTTATACTGGCGGGGCTTCTTCTAGTGATACGCAGTCGTCAGTTCCGTATTACATTAGTGATGTCCAAATAGCTTTGATCAGATAGTGTATGAAAGACATTATGGATGATATTTTATGATAGAGATGGACACGGCACTTTGATAAGATTTCAGTGTACGGGACAGATGATGGTACAGTACAAAGACTGATCACTTACTAGAGAGGCTCCAGAGACGAATATCTTAACGAGTTTACTTCTGCAGGAAAGATTAAAATGCTTTGAGGTACAAGGCAGCATCCTACTGAAAAAAAGCTACCTGTAATAAGATGAGATATTAGTGTCAAATATCTCAAGGTGATGTTACTTCATTTTATGGCACAATTGCTTGATTATTTTGTTGTGCATAGTCGAAATATGGGCTTGGGAGGAAGGGTTTGCGTTTTCGACGCTGCACTCCCGTTGTTGTCTCAGGTTCCTGTTGTTGACAGAAGGCTGTCAGTGAATCTTAGGAGAAGAGAGCCTCTCCAGGGGGATGCGCAGTTTTCGCGGAAGTGAAGCTGCGGCCTGCTTTCCGCTTATGTGGGCAGATCTGATGTCTTGTGTAGCTGAGAGCACCAAACACTGTGATGCCACTGCCGTCCCTAGAGAGTAATTTTGTGTGACATATTCGCCTCTCCTGCACGAACATCAAAGATCTAGACTCCACGGCACCATCCATCCAGCATAAGAAAGACGGTTCCTTTCGCTCCAAAATTGTCGTCATCCAGTCGAATTGAGTTCCCATATCACAATATTTGGCGCGAAGAGGCCGACAATCGAGGAGACATTGCTCTAGGTCAGTGCCAACTTAGCGTTTGTTAACGTGCGTTCTGTATACCAAGAATGGGAAGTTTCTACTGCATTCCCCTGTTTTTCATGAAATAAGAGATATTCTCATCCATCAAATTGACAACAGCATTTAGTTGTGCGCCCCATGTATAGGTCATGGGATACCTCTTGTTATCACTTCGAACATCCTTTTGTCCGGCATAGTGCAGCAACTCGACGTGTTATGGACTCAACAAGTCATTGGAACTCCACAGCAGATTTAGCCAGGCTGCCTCTGTAGCCGTTCATAACTGTAAATGTGTTGCTGGTGCAGGATGTTGTGCAGGGACTGATCTCTCGATTATGTCTCAGAAGTGTTCGATCGAATTCACGTCGAGCGATCTGGGTGGCAAAATCATTCGCTCGAATTGTTCTGATTAGTCTTCATACCCGGTGTCCCGGTGACACGGTGCATTTTATCCATGAACATTCCAACGTTGTTTGGGAACATGAAGTCCTCGAATGGCTGCAATTAATATCCAAGTAGCCGAACATAACCATTTCCAGTTAACGATCAACCCAATCCACGTAAATACAGCCCACACCATTATCAAACACCACCTGCTTGCACAGTGCCTTATTGACAACCTAGCTCCATAGCTTCATAGGATCTGCGCAACACTCTAACCCCACCATAAGCTCTTACCAACCGAAAAAGGGACTCAGCCGATCATAACAGGTTTTCCTGTCGTCTACAGTCCAACCGAAACGGACACGATGCCAGGAGAGGAACTGCAGGCGATGTCGTGCTTTTAAGACGCTTTGGTTATCTGCTTCCTTACCACATTAACGCCAGATTTAACCACACTTCCCTAACGGATACGTTCACCGTACTTCCCATATTGACTTCTGCGGTTATTTCACGTAATGTCGTTTGCGAGCACTGAAAACTCTACGCAAACGCTGCAGGTCTCGTTCGCTAAGCGAAGGCCGTCATCCGCTGCTTCGTCCTAGGTGAGGGGTAATGCCTGAAATTCGGTATTATTGGCACACTCTTGACAATGTGGATCCTGCAATACTGAATTTCCTAACTATTTCCGACATGGAATGTCCCATGCTTGTATTCCAACAATCATTCCGCGATCAGAGTCTGTTAATTCTCGTCGTGCAGCAGTAATCACGTTCTGAAACCTTTTCATAAGACTCACCTGAGTACAAATAACGGCTCCGCCAAGTCAGTTCCCTTTTATACTTCATGTACGCGATAGTATAGCCGCCGGTGTGTGTGCATATCGCTGTCCGCTGACTTAAGTCACCCCAGTGTAAGTTTCATGGCATTTGTGTTCCGGTTACCGTGCAATTCGAATCCCGACCACTGTTCGGTGCTGATGTGCGCATGCTTTGCTGATTGTGGGTAATATAAATTTTACAAGCTGTTGTAGTATAGTGTATACTATGAGCCGCTCGCCACTTACTTGTTTCGGCACGGAACTTGAGTTGGCCAGTTGATTGTAATTTGTGATTTTGTCTTATTGACGGTGAGTTTGTGAACTGCCCGGGTAAGGATAGCTCCATGCAGTCTCCCATCTAATTTGCTATCTTCCACAGTGTTAGCGTCAATTTGTGTGAATTCGATTAAGATATTTAGAAAACTTTGATCTCTGTTAGCTACTTGTGTATTACGTCCAATAATTTGAGTAAATAAATGTCTGTTATATCGGAGTTGTTTTAAATTACAAAATCCTTTAAACAGTTCTAAAGTTTTTTCCATTGTTGGGTGATCCGTTGGTAATACATATAACATGTAGCACGCCTAAGTTTGTTCTCAGTGTGACGGTGTTATAGTTACGCGCAATGGCCAAACTAAAAAATTATTCTCTTATTACCCCGTGAAGGTAAAGAGCACCGCATTCGCTGGTATTGTTTGGGTATAAGTATTTTTGTTTTTTTTGTTTTGAGAAGGGAGATTTATGACGATTTCCCCTAGGATTACTAGCTTGCTGCGTGTTGTTTCATGACTATGTGGCTAAAGACCCTGCGGTATTCGGACATAATAAGCAACATCATTTTATACCAACGTCTTAGCATAACGCAGTATATAAACCCTCAAAGACACTGGCATCAGGTACTAAACAGAATAGATGGAAGTAAACCTTCGCGGTAAGGGTTTAATTACAACTACAATCGGTAGCTTAGCAGTTGCAATAAAAGCGACTAGCCAAAATTGCGATAAGAACGTCATATTCAGGCAGTATTGTACAGTAAATTCTATAAGCCCTCTCCACATCTGAAAGGGTACCAATGAACGGAAACGGTTGGAGGGAGAAATTCAAAGTCAAGGAGAGGAGGATGCCCTGGAAGAAACTGGGAATCAACAACTAGGAGAGAGTACACGTAAATAATATAATTATGTATTTCGTTTCAAATCAAGGAAGGAATCTGACCTTTTACGGGTGAAACAGTAGGAAGAGTGTTACCTGAATTCGCAAACTGCTTCTGAATTACTGTGAAAGTAGAAACGTCAATCACTAGGTTACAGAAGTTCCTCCAATCGGGAAAAACAGAAGACATCATTGGCTCGGCTTCACGAAGAAGTATTGCGACGCATAAGAAGCCAACATTCGCCAAAAGCAAGTGAATTCCGGACGCAAGACAAAATGGAAGTGTATTACACTGTGCAAATGTTGCAGTATCAAATGAAATTTGTGCCTATACTGAGAATGTATTGGCAGGGAGAATGAAGAATGTTATCCCAGATGGACGTTCACGGCCTTAGAACTGAAACGTCCCCTTAAAAAAATTATACAGGACTGTGCTTAAACTGACACACAATATTTTTTTTTAGCGCAACGCAATCTGACTTTCAGAAATCCCTACAAAAGAATGGCCCTTACTAACATTAACCTATGCGTTTCACAAATCGCTTACCTCACAGAAATCTTGGTTACTCCAACTACTGCAATACAGCAAACGCCACTACTGCCAGCTAAATAAAAGATTCAAACTACTGAAGGCACTAACTACTGATAGGGATAGTTACCAAATGAAAGATTTTAGTAGAGAACAAACACTGTATTTACCTTAATAGTCATATTATATATAGCAGTTAATGACAGTCTTACAAATTTCAAAAGTCCGCCATCTCTCTCCCCACATCCATCACTGCTGGCGGCTCACCTCCAACTGTACAACGCTATGCGCTGTTCACATCCAGCTGCCGCTGCCCAACACTACAATGGCAGACAACAATGCAAACTAGACACAGACTGCACACAGCACAGCCAGTGATTTTTATACAGAGGTGGCGTTACCAATAAAAAAACCCAAACAGCCTACTTACATAGCCCCCATGCTCCCCACAAAAAATTTTACAAATGGTTTTGGGCAGTGGCCAATAATGATTTGATAAAATTTTTCATAGTTACAATAACAAAGATAGTAAATGCAGACACTTATTGATACACTGTTGGTCAAAAGCTAAAATTTTATCACAATCCATAAAGACAGTCCTGATTATTCATCACAGTAACATTGCAGTGTTTTTCTCAAAGTCTGAGCAGTAAAAGAAAATGTACACAGAAGTAGTGGATTTCCATGCAGTCTTGAAGAAGTAGTGTTGTCCTTCCAACAGAAAGATAATGCTGACTCTTGACATGCTGACAGATAATGGACCACAACAGAGCAAACCCACAGCAGAGTCATTCGACGTTTTGAAGAATATTGGTAGGTAGGTCATCACAGAGCAGACCCACTGTAGTCCTGGTAGAGATTACGGTATTGGTGGGTCATCAAAGATGCAGACCCACTGCATTCCTTGTAGAAATAATGGTGTTGGTGAGTCATCAAAGGTGTAGACCCAATGTAGTCCTTGTAGAAATAATGGTAATGGTGGGCCATCAAAGATGCAGACCCACTGCAGTCCTTGTAGAGATAGCCAGCAGCCATCTGTTATGACTGTGCGGGTGCACAATCACCATTGAAGAGTCTTGCAGATAATATAGCAAGTCCATAACCACCACTTGTGCACTCACAAAATTTTTGGAATTGTCCTTAGAACCAGCAATGCTGTTATCCAGTCCCTTGCTGAATTATTAACACACGTGCAAACACTATCAGTCCCTACTTCTTACATATTGTCCATATACTATGACCAACAGAAACGTGTGCAGTGAAATGTAACTTACAAGTAACTTAATTTGATGAACTGGTGTCAATTACAATTTTATAACATAAGAATACAATAACAAAGGCACAAAATACATCATTAAAAACATAATAATACAGATAACATTTGTAGTAATACAGGCTTTACAAAAGAATCGAAATAACATATACATCAGTGTTACAGGAATTATAAGTACCTACATAAAAAATCAGAATAACTTTTGAAACATCAACTTCACACATGAGCATTAAAACAAAACAGAATAAATAATGTCTAAACACCTTTATAAGGTAAATAACATATTATTAATGCAAATTATATTTGAGGATAACAGTATTCCTCATCATAGTTCATGTAGCTGAGTATGAGAAAAATTCTACAACATAAGTCTTATGAGGTAAACATATAAAGACAGGAAGAACATAAATATACAAGAGAACACAAACATATACCGGGATAATACAAAGAAAGGACAGGGTTTGTTTTACTGCAGTATTTTGCAAACAAAACTTTCTTTACTTCTCGGAGATCTCCCTTCATTCCTCATTATCTCCAAAAGTCCTATCTATACCTGCATTCTGTACTTTTCTCATATAGCCTCTCAGTGCATTTCTTCAAATTCATCGCAACTCATTCTCTTGTAGGCTACCCCCTCTTAAGCTAACTTAAATCTACTGAGGTCAGATGCTAAACTAAAGGACAAGGCAATGCAGCAGCACAAAACAATTAACACAAACAGCAATGACAAAAAAATGGAAATTTTCAAAGCAAGCTGCAGTAAATCTAAATTACCAAGCAATTCACATTACAACTAATATGAGGCAATGTGCAGCAAACAAGAAAAATAAATCTGGCTTAGCAGAGTAACACAAATTCAAATTCAGTAACACTATGCCTGGCAAACAGCAGCAGAAAATGAAATACCTGAACATGACAGCTCAAGCAGAAAAAATAGTACACTAAAGATAACAATGCAGATAAGGGAAATGTATAATCACATTTTAATGTCTAAGTAATTAAAGTGGTGCACCACAACTATTTCTACAAAAGAAATTACCAAGTACTTGAAAAGAAAATGATATATGCAGTTACTGTTATTAGTCCCTTCTTATTGTTCTTTCCATTCCAAGAGCTCCTTTTCCGAAGAATGTGGATCATAAAATAATTATTTAATAGATCTGTTGACAGAAAATGTTCACATTAACAAATGCATTTAATTTTATTTTATGAAACCAATGCTGCAAGACAGCTGGAAAACAGATATCAAATGAAATAAGCAACTATGTACAAAGCATAAAAATATCATTCAACAGTCATGTGGCATTTCATAAGTTAGTAGAAATTCTCTCAACTCTCGTAGAAACACGCCTGTCATAATCAGGTGTGCAGATGTAAGTATCTTTCCAAGTAATGAGCGTGTCGTATTTGCGATGCTTTCTACAAAGAAATGTCAATAGCGAGGATAATGGCCTCTTTTTTTTTTTCACCTGTGCCTCTGAAAGACTTTTTTCCAGGCGTCTGTCGCGCAGCTGCCTACGTGATGCGTCGTGCCCACGACGCATTGCGTGAAGGTCACTTTCTTGCCGAAATATTTACGACAGCGGTTTCCGCTACAGTGACAGTCTCATATAAAAATATTTCAAAGGTCGAGACTTTGCGTTGCAAATGTGTAGAAACAAAATCCAATGAATATAACAGTGTTCAAAAAGTGTTCGTCGGCATTGTGATACATTCACGCATTTACACACGTTTCATAACTCTTAAAGTACGATTCTCGATTTCCAACAACCTTTTCACAAACCAGAGTCCCTAACCACTACTCATTATTCCTTATATTATTCGCCGACACTTCTTTAATATTTCATGATAACAGATACATAGCATACTCAAATAACTCATATAGCATCAGCTTATTGATCATAAACATACCTCAACAGCATAATACACATCGTCGTCATAAAAATAACATCATAACACCTCAGTCAAATCTCAAAATCGTCGTAGCTTTCTAGTTTCAAAACCAAAAAAAAAATTCTCTGCTCATTTCAATAGTGTCATCTACCTCAAACGTACTTTAAAAATCATGATCCCATACCAAATGCGACATTCAAAGCTCTCATAGTATCACAATGGTTCCAAAATATATGAACAGTTCACAAAGTACAGACAAAATACAATTTCATTAGTGTGAAGTTGTCCAACTGTGTAATTGCGTAAACATGTGTCACTGATGTAGTAAAAAAATGTTTGTTTCTCTGTTAAATAATCAGATAGCTGTGCAATTTATGTGGTAGAGAAATATGGTACCGATGTGTAAAGTTGTATAAGCAAATACCATATTAGCTGGGGCTCCTTGTGCTTGCCAAACACATGGTACACAAAGTAAGCGTGTACCCCCCTGAGGATTAATGTAATTATACCCTCCGGTGTTACAGATTATTGCAGTGGAATAAAATGTATCACGGAAAACTTTCTTTGCAATTCAAAAACCTTTAAAAATAAATGTTATAAGTATAAAATTAATCACTCAAATACATGTACTGTAGCGCTAAACTGTGCGTCTTGTTGTAAGATAATCTCTGTGGAAGTGTCGTAGTTGTCGTCCTCCGAAAGCTAAGTTCTGCAGAAGTCAATGTACTTACCTCATGATAAACAAAAGTGAAATGCTTTGCATATAGATATCTTAGTTATTAAGCTTATTGCCATGATGAAGAAAGTACTGTGCTGTAACGTATTGTTGTGCTATGGAAAAGGCTGTCTCAATGTTGCTATACCATAAAAGTTACTACTAAAACATGTTTTACTTTCCAGAAGAATTCAGAAAAACTGTGCAGATATAAAACAGATACACCACAAATGCAACATTGTAAATTGTCACTCATTAGTAGCGTCGTGATAAAATCGTGTAGCTGTCACATAAACTAGCCACTGTCTCATCTGGTATCTCACAGAAAGCACTTTGAATCCATAATGTATTTCAAGTAAACCAAAATGTTGCATTAAAATCTCATTAACAGTACCAGTACATGTTGGAAGTATGTAAGCCTGATAGTCGTTACGTAATCATGTAACTAACAAGCAAGAATGTACAAATAACAACACTGTGTCGTCTGTTCACTATAACAATGCATTCGTAATTTCTGTTTAAGTAAGTTCTCTTGGTTCTTGACTGGATATTTAACTTCAAACATTGTTGCATGTTAACAGATTCTAAGTCTGACAAAGCGTACTGGTAATGTAAAGTGAAAAGTTATACGGCAAAGATAAAGTTAAAAAGCAGATTATCTTTCAATAAACGGTTTTACATGTGAAATGTGGTGTAAACCTTTACTCTTCCTAGTGCACAGAGTTTCAACTTCAAAGCAATTATCATGTTGTATACATCGGTAAAAAATGCTAACATTTTTCTCAAGGCTAGCGTCTTATGTTATTTTTCTCGGAGCCAGCGGGCGCACGCGGCTGCCTGCTGTGTGAGTCATTGTCTCTCTTTGTTGGCGCGCGCCGTTATTGGGATTAGGAGACCTAACTTCTACAAATTCACTCTGACGAGAAGGCCCTGCCCTGTTTGAATCCCGCCAGTTCTGATGCAATTCAGGTCTGTCATTACGAATATATCGTCTGTCGTCATGTCGGTAGATTCCGTAGTTTCTTCCTTGTCCGTCACGTGGTGGAGAATTTCTCCCTGAATCGTAACTGTGCGCCGAACTGTTGCGTCTGAAGTTATTCTGCCTCCCTTGATAATAATTGTTTTGGTTCCCATATTGTCTGTTTCTCTGATTGTCTCTGTGATAGTCAGTACTACGGAAATGCGATCTTTCTCTGTAACTATTATTACTCTGCCAGTGGTTGTCATATGGGTGGTGTCTCTTTTGGTCACGATTTACGTTGTAAGAATAGGCTTGTCGTGTCCAGTTATTGTCTCTGTCGTCACGGAATTGTGACGGATGTGACCTGTAGTGATTGATTTCCTGTTTTCGCATCCGGCGACTGTCTGTGTCAATTTCTAATTCTTGTAAGAGTCCCTGAAAAGCTTCAATGTCGTCTTTGCAACGTCCTGCTAAAATAATATGTGGTAAATGTTCGGGCAATTTGAGTAAGCAAATGCGGATGAGTTCTGAGGGGCTGTATGGGTTTGACAGGTACTGATTCTTATGCAACATGACTTCAAAATATTTGACAAGACTGGAAAATTCAGATTGTTCAAAGTGTTTCATCATCATGATGCTATGTTTTACTCGGTCTTGTGTAGCTTGAGACCAATATGCTGAGAGGAAGGCATGGTAAAATTCTCCTTCACTGTGACAATCGTGAATGACCGATTGCATTCTTACAGCTGGTTCATTCTCTAAGTAGCCACACATAAATTCTAATCTGTGTTCTAACGACCAGTTGGGAGGAAAACAATGAAAGAATTGATGGAGCCATGCTTGTGGAAGAATGTCGTTGCCAGAATTCTTAAATGTTTTGAATTTACGTGTAGTAATGAACAGCTTATAGTCAAAATCATCATGTCGGAGAGTCGCCTATCGGTCATTGTTAGGTCGTGTCGGCCGTTCCATCTCAAAATTCGGTGCACATTGCCAATTTCTTTCATAACTTCCGAAATGCCCTGTGTTATTATTTTGTGGGTGTTCCATACTTCTATGGCCCTCTTCCCGTGTAGGAGCGCGAGTGTCCTCTGAAATATGAAATTTTTGTATTACTTGTGCCAACTGATCTTGTACTTCCCGGATTTCTCTTTTGTATTGCGTATTAATTTGATTCTGATTTTGTTTGAATTTCTTAATTTGTTCATACTCTTCTGTGTCAGTGATGGCTACAGGTCTTGTGTCATTCAGATCATCATCTACCTTCGTAGATAAGTTAGTGAACTGATCCGAAAGTTTAGCTACTTTCTCCGATAGTGTACTTATTTCCTCAGTGTGTTTTTCTGAACCAAGTTTCAGAGTGTCCATTTGTGTTGAAATCGTATCTACTGTGTCCTTTAAGTTTTCTTGAGTTTTTGCAAGTTGCGTAACCGAATCGGTAGATGCAACTGAGTCAATTTTAGCTTGCAGGGTCTCATGATTTTGATGAACAATGGTTTGCAGTTCCTTTATGGCTGCTTCGTGATTCTGTAATGCATTTTCATGCCACGAAAAAATAGGTTTAAAATGCTCACAAATTTGTGTTTTTACGTCATTACAGACTTTTTGACATTTCGATTCAATGTTATGTAACTCAGTAGTTATATCTTCACGTGTTTGTTCAAGTGTGGTGTCTAACTTTCGAAGATTTTGTTCCATTGTGTCTAACTTTTTAAGATTTTGTTCCATGGTGTGTAACTTTTTAAGATTTTGTTCCACTGTGTCAAAGTTTTGAAGCTTTTGCTGTTTTTGTCTCTGGTGTTGTTCAATTTGTTGCATTAGCTGTAATAACAATGCATTAGTGTCTGGAATCTGTTCCTCTACGCTTTTCGGCAGTGCATTTGCACCGGCAACATTCACATTCTGACAAGCAGAAAATGTGTCTTGACTTATTTGAGAAAACGGTGAGGACGCAAACCTGAATCTACAGTATTTGCAAAATTGTGTCCTGTCATTTCAGATTCCTGAGGCGAGCTGTTGCCGAGCAATCGATCGATAATGCTTCCCTGTTCACTACCTGTTTCACTGTCTATGCCATTGTTTGCAGCCCGCTCCATTTCCCTATGCACAGTTACCAAATTACTACTTTGAACATTAGTTAATTCATTACTCGGTGGCGCTAACACACTGCTTTCGTCTTCGCTGTCATTTCTCAGTTTACTTTGGAGCCTAGTATTACGTTTTTCACACGCCATTATTGTCACAATATTTCACACGATATCACAGAAAAGCACAATTTGAAGAGCAAAAATAAGAGAAGACATTAACATAGTACTGAAAATAATATCTCGTTAATTGCAAGCGCAGCAGCGAAATACTTTTTGCAAATTAACATGCATGCCACAACAACAATGAAAGACTGCAACTACAAAGGAGATTCTCTCTACAATTATGTGCTAGCAATAAACAAAAGCTACACTAATTACACAAACTACAAGAAAAAATCAGAAGATACCAGTGAGGTATCCTGGCAGGGTCACCATATGAAACGTCCCCTTAGAAAAATTATACAGAACTGTTCTTAAGCTGACACACAATATTTTTTTTAGCGCAACGCGATCTGACTTTCAGAAATCTCTACAAAAGAATGGCCCTTACTAACATTAACCTATGCATTTCACAAATCGCTTACCTCACAAAAATCTTGTTTACTCCAACTACCGCAATACAGCAAACGCCACTACTGCCAGCTAAATAAAAGATTCAAACTACGGAAGGCACTAACTACTGATAGGGATAGTTAGCAAATGAAAGATTTTAGTAGAGAACAAACGCTGTATTTACCTTAATAGTCATATTATATATAGCAGTTTATGACAGTCTTACAAATTTCAAAACTCCGCCATCTCTCTCCCCACATCCATCACTGTGGTGGCTCACCTCCAACTGCGCAACGCTACGCGCTGTTCACATCTAGCTGCCGCTGCCCAACATTACAATGGCAGACAACAATGCAAACTAGACACAGACTGCACACAGCACAGCCAGTGATTTTTTTACAGAGGTGGCGTTACCAATAAAAAAACCAAACAGCCTACTTACAGAACTAACTTCAGGCATACCCAAGTGAAGTGTGTTGGTACACTTACTGTTCGTTTTGTTTATTATCACTTCCAAAACCGAGGGGAAGGGGTGTCCTTGATGCCCACCTTTTGAAAATATTGCAATCTAGTCAGTTACTTTCAATGTTAAATTTTTTTTAAAAAGAGAACCATTATTGTTTTAATGAGTTCTCTTCCCAGTTCCCATATCTCCTTTAAATGTTTAAATATAACTTAGCCCTAAAATTTAAGTCTCAGTAGTAGTAATCGCTTTCCCCAGCATATGTCTTATTCAGTATTTCCGGATTCAGGGCCTTACTTACAAATCAATATCGTTTTAAAATGTATTTCGAGAAAAAAGTCGACAATAATGAGTGAAATATGCATTTTTAATTTTTTTGTGATGATCATGAAGTCGGTAGTAGGTATACACGTTATTGAAAGTGAGTGACTGCATTTTTAAACTGTATTTTGTAATGGTCATAAAGGCAGTAGAATGCGTGTACGTTATTGAAAATCAGATTATACTGGTAAGTGTGTGCTAAAAGCTGTTTCCAGGTTCTGGGCCCTACTTACACATCAGTATCTCTCCAAAAAGTGTGTTGTTAATATAATTCAACAACAATTAACAAAGCTGCTTTTTTTTAAAAAAAAAAAAATTCTTTTGAGGTGGGCGTAAGGGACCCCTCTCCTAGTGATAGTGCGCCTTATGAAAAATGCCTTGGTACTGCTAGGGTTAAAGACCTGTCTAACAACAATAATTGTAGCATCAGACTTCTCGTAATTCATGCAGTTACTTATAACGGATACCTGTCTGAAACATGCAGTTCAGATACTCAATCGGATCGTTTATAACATTTTTCAATGGTACAAAGTCACGCAAGTTGCTCTAAATATGCGCTCTGCTAAACGGGGTAGGATACTGGGAAAATGCTGTCAGTCTACAAAGCACATTGCCAACAAAACACTAGCCGGACTCCTCCTAGAATACTCTACAAATGTTTGGGAACCGTACCAAATATGATTAACGGTGAATACCTAACGTGCACACAGAGGGGCAGTACGAAGCGTTAGAGGTTGCTTTGACCCATGGGAGAGCGTCAGTGAGATACTGAAAAAGATCGAACTGCCAGGGGCTCGAAGACTGACACTGTCCCGCGGAAGCGTCCTTAAGACTTTGGAGAGATGTGACTGACCTTCTTTTAACGGGAAATCAAATCATGCCAGATATTTATACGCTCATGCAGAATGTCTTCGGAAACATCGGCGAGGCGTCCGTCATCATCGTTACAAGGTCACATAAACCTCTGTGATATCCCGCGTCCTGGCCGCATGCACACATCTGTGACCCCTACAGTGTTGGGACGTGCGGACACTCTCATTCTAAGTGATCGACTGAGCGCTATCAGATATCTCTCTGCTCAACTACACGTCTCTGCTGGTAGTGCTGAAAGTCTCATCCACCAGTTGGGGTACTTAAAGGTGTGTGTGCGCTGGGTTCAAACTGCCTAACAGATGAGCACCGAAGTACCATCTGTGCAGAATTGCTTTTGCGTTACGAGGCTTAAGCTGTTGTCGAACATCGTCACCGGTGAAGAAACATGGCTTCATCACATCCAACCGGAGGCAAAACGGCAATTCATGGAGTGGCGCCACACCACCTCTCCTCCGAAGAATAAAATTCAAAGCCGCGCCCTCAGCCGGTAAAGTCATAACTGCGGTTTCCTGCTGCTCTGAAGGGGTTATTCTGTTTGATGTCCTTCCTCAGGGTGTCCTGAAATGTATTGTTTTACCCTCGGCTAACTGAAGAAAAGACTTCAGCACGTTCGACTCTACAAGAAAATGCAAACAAAAATCCCCAAGACCATGTAAGGCCTCACACAAGTCTGCACCCCCTAGAGTGTCTCAGTAAGTTCACTGGGCTCTTATTCCTCATCCACCCTGCAGCATGGATCTTCGAAGCTTTCGATTTTCCTCTGTTTGGTCTAATGAAGGATACACTCCGCAGGAAACACTATGAGGACGATGAGAGGTCATTGGTGCAGCAAGATGTTGGCTTCGACATCGACCAGTAGAGTGATACCATGCAGGCATAGAGGCCTACGCAGTATGGAACCACTGAACGGAGATTATGTTGAAAAAAAAAATTTTTTTTAGACAAAAGGGTGGGGAATAATACTGAATATTGGAATCCATAAAGAAACCAACATGCTTATGGAAAATTGTCTGTGTGATTTCTTATTGAAAGCCTCACTTAGTTCTTATATGAATCATGTGACACATGTACCTCTAAAAGTTTCGGAAAGCCAGCTACGCTAGGTTTCTCGGTTGGGGATCCATGGCACGAACAGCCCAATAGATGTGGCTGCATAGATTCTCGAGTGGGCTTAAGCCGGAGGTGCTTGTTGGGTTGGGGAGTACAATAAACTCGTGCTGTTACTCTTCGAATCATGCACGTACACTGTCAGCTGTGTGACTCATTGTAGTATCCTGCTGGTAGATGACATCGTCCCGATGAAGAACAAACTGCAGGTAGGAGTGGACATAGTCCCCAAGGATAGCTTTCATCATCCCATGTACCCTGCGGAATGGCGAGGTCATCCAGGGAATGTCACTGAAACATTCCCCATACCACAAGGATCCCTCCTCTTTCCATGATTGTTGCGTGATGTTTGCTTTCAGATGTTTCACGCCCTTGGAAAAGACCATCTGTCGCCACTCAGTGGACATCGAGTATCTGTACTGCCTTGCGGATTCCATCCTTCATCGTCGACGAACAGCAGTCAGCATGGACGCTTGCAGCGGCGGCTCATACGCAGCAACGTTCGCTGAACAGTCGTGGAGGAGACACTGTTGATACGTTCTTGGTTCATCTGCGCCAGCGATCGTCAAAATTATTTGCACAAGAAGCAGTACTGACATTGTAGTCGGGCTCCTTGGGCCGCATATGTACTGATCTGATTATTAATTTAATTGGTAACCTTATGAGCACCCAACAGCGCAGCTACAGGAATGGCGCGATAAGCTGGCTGCCAGCCCTTAGTGCTGATCTTAAAAGTCAACACCATTCGGAAAACTTCGTGTGGAGTGTTCTGCGTTTCATATTGCTACCACGTTCAGTGACGGCAGCTTTGTGACATTGGTCAGCTTTGTGACACTGGGGAAATGTTCTCCTGTCTGTGTGAGCGGACGATTACTGATTAATAACAGTAACTATTCTATATTATGCGATATGAGGCATACTGGCAAATATTTACTAAATGTTTTGAATGTAATTTTTATTCTAATCAGAGCATTCTATTACAAAAGCCTGAACGTAATTTCATATTCCTCGTAGAAATTCTAACCGCACTTGAAGATTATCGAATATGTAATACACATGTACAAATCGATGTTACTTACATGTGAAAATTTGTATTATAGCAGCTGGTTGGTACGTTTATTCTAATCAGAGCATTCTATTACAAAAGCCTGAATGTAATTTCATATTCCTCGTAGAAATTCTAACCGCACTTGAAGATTATCGTATATGTAATACACACAATTTCAAATCGATGTTTCTTACATGTGAAAATTTGTATTATAGCAGCTGGTTGGTACGTTCGCGCACACCTGTAAGTTGTCAGTACTGGAAGAGAAACAACAAAACCTCCCCTCCAGCATAGCCTCTAAAAGCGCGGGGGCTGTGCTGCTTACCGATCTACCCTGAGACAAGGGCCAGCTTGACTGCGTTCACGGCCGAATGAACCAACGTCAATAAAAATTAGTCACAGTCTGAAATATTACTGAGTCAATAAGTTTTTACTACTTTTTTTTTACTGAGCGTGAAAACTATACTGTTAAGAAGCTCTTAACGTTGGCTGTTGTTTTGGATTCGCCTGTTGGTTGCTACACGCATATTACTATAAAATACGCCTCAGAATCATAGGTCACATGAATACTTCATTCGGGCCGCAGTTTGACAACCACAACTGTAGAACAACGCCGATCAGGGTACTCCTGATGATACTGGGCTTTCTGTCAATGGACTTACCCGTAATGAACAGTAGCGCACAATATTGGTTGAAAGAGCGTCAAACCGGTACGTTAAAGGAGATACTGGACTCAAGGGCCTCATCGAAGAAGGTAAAAACTCTGATACTGGAAAGATATGGGGTAGAGTATCTACCTGTTGCTTCTCAACAAAAAAGAAAGTTCAAGAATTTGGTACTTGCTTCCGACCAAGCGGCCTAAAAGCTCTGGAATGAATTTTCACTGAGCAATAACGTCATAGCTGATTTAGAAATTTGGAAATCGAAACTGGAATCTTTCCCTTTCTTGTGCAACTGCTCTACTGACTGAATCATCCCATCACGGCTCGTGACCCGTCCTCATAGCTTCACTTGCGCCAGTACGCTGTCTCCTATCTCCTAAACTTCGTAGAAGTTCGCCTGCATGCCTTGCGGAGACATGGGAAAGTCACAGCCCAGGTGATTATTTCCAGAATGAATTTTCACTTGCAGCGGAGATTGTGCTGGCTTGAAACTTAGTGATAGATTATGTATCGCAGAAACAATCCCGCAGACTGTGGCTTAGCCATGTCTCCACAATATCCTTTCATCCTGCAGAAATAGTCCCACATGGCAAGCAGGAGAACTCTGAAGTTTCTAATGTAGGAGATGAGGTACTAGTGGAAGTGAAGTTGTGAGGAAAGGTCGTGAGTCGTGCTTGGATGACTCAGTTTGTAGAGAAGTTGCCTGCAAAAGACGAAGATTCCAGCTTCGAGTCTCTGTGCGATACGCGTTTTTAATCAGTCAAGATGTTCCTAGCTACGCACTACCTATCGGGACTTGGTTCACATCACACTACTTCCTAATATACGCTAACACACGCAGACACATGTGGATGTGGAGCAATCGGCACCCCGGGTCACATCGTCTGGCTGTCTGCAATTAGACCAGATCTCATAGACAGGAATAGGAACTTTTTTGTTAATACACTAGTCTATAACATATTAAGGAATGACGAACTGTGGCACAAGCTGAACTTGCGGACAGCCAAAATATGTGCTTTCGAACTACAAGCCTACATGGCCGAGAGACAACCAAGGAGAGGTCATACAACATGACAACAAGATGTACCACGGCAGAACATCCACTTAAAACAACCTTCCGGAAGCAGCGAAGAGAAGAGCTTCGGAGACGACCACGAACGATTTCGTGAGACCCTGACAGCCCTCTCGCAATCTCCACATCCTGGGTGGCGCAGCAGCACAGCCCCTGTGAATACTGAGTTTTGATTGAGCGCACAAGGAGCTATCTATCAAGAGAAGTGAGGAGATGTAGTTTCGTTCTGATACCTAGTGCACGTACCCGTGGTCTAGGGGTAGCGTCTTTGATTCGTAATCAAAACATCTTCGGTCCCGGGTTCGATCCCCGCCACTGCCTAAATTTTGATAAATAATCAGCATTGGCGGCCGAAGACTTCCGGCATAAGAAGTCAGCCTCATTCTGCCAACGGCCTTGTCAAAGAGGGCGGAGGAGCGGATAGAGGTTCAAGGCACTCTCTTGTCCTAGGGGTGGGAAATTGCCCCTAAAGGCGGAAGAATCAGCAATGACCAACGACATGAGGATGCAGAAGGCAGTGGAAACCACTGCATTAAAGACATGTAACGTGTATCCACAGGACATGTGGCCTGTGATTGAAGAAGTGTAATAATGATCTCTCCATTGGCAAAAGATTCCGGAATAGTCCCCCATTCGGATCTCCGGGAGGGGACTGCCAAGGGGGAGGTTACCATCAGAAAAAGATTGAATAATCTACTAAAGGTAAACGTTCTACGAGTCGGGGCGTGGAATGTCAGAAGCTTGAACGTGCTAGGGAAACTAGAAAATCTGAAAAGGGAAATGCAAAGGCTCAATCTAGATATAGTAGGGGTCAGTGGAGTGAAGTGGAAGGAAGACAAGAATTTCTGGTCAGATGAGTATCGGATAATATCAACAGCAGCAGAAAATGGTATAACAGGTGTAAGATTCGTTATGAGTAGGAAGGTGGGGCAGAGGGTGTGTTACTGTGAACAGTTCAGTGACCGGGTTGTTCTAATCAGAATCGACAGCAGACCAACACCGACAACGATAGTTCAGGTATACATGCCGACGTCGCAAGCTGAAGATGAACAGATAGAGAAAGTGTATGAGCATATTGAAAGGGTAATGCAGTATGTAAAGGGGGACGAAAATCTAATAGTCATGGACGACTAGAATGCAGTTGTAGGGGAAGGAGAAGAAGAAAAGGTTACGGGAGAATGTGGGCTTGGGCAAGGAATGAAAGAGGAGAAAGACTAATTGAGTTCTGTAACAAGTTTCAGCTAGTAATAGCGAATACCCTGTTCAAGAATCACAAGAGGAGGAGGAATACTTGGTAAAGGCCGGGAGATACGGGAAGATTTCAATTAGATTACATCATGGTCAGACAGAGATTCCGAAATCAGATACTGGATTGTAAGGCGTACCCAGGATCTGATATAGACTCAGATCACAATATAGTAGTGATGAAGAGTAGGCTGAAGTTCAAGACATTAGCCAGGATGAATCAATACGCAAAGAAGTGGGATACGGAAGTGCTAAGGAATGACGAGATACGTTTGAAGTTCTCTAACGCTATAGATACAGCAATAAGGAATAGCGCAGTAGGCAGTACAGGTGAAGAGGAATGGATATCTCTAAAAAGGGCCATCACAGAAGTTGAGAAGGAAAACATAGGCACAAGGAAGGTAGCTGCGAAGAAACCATGGGTAACAGAAGAAATACTTCAGTTGATTGATGAAAGGAGGAAGTACAAACATGTTTCGGGAAAATCAGGAATACAGTTATACAAGTCGCTGAGGAATGAAATAAATAGGAAGTGCAGGGAAGCTAAGTCGAAATGGCTGCAAGAAAAATGTGAAGACATCGAAAAAGATATGATTGTCGGAAGGACAGACTCAGCATACAGAAAAGTCAAAACAACCTTTGGTGACATTAAAAGCAAGGGTGGTAACATTAAGAGTGCAACGGGAATTCCACTGTTAAATGCAGAGGAGAAAGCAGATAGGTGGAAAGAATACATTGAAAGCCTCTATGAGGACGAAGATTTGTCTGATGTGATAGAAGAAGAAACAGGAGTCGATTTAGAAGAGATAGGGGATCCAGTATTAGAATCGGAATTTAAAAGAGCTTTGGAGGACTTACGGTCAAATAAGGCAGAAGGGATAGATAACATTCCATCAGAATTTTTAAAATCATTGGGGGAAGTGGCAACAAATCGACTATTCACGTTGGTGTGTAGAATATATGAGTCTGGCGATATACCATCTGACTTTCGGAAAAGCATCATCCACACAATTCCGAAGACGGCAAGAGCTGACAAGTGCGAGAATTATCGCACAATGAGCTTAACAGCTCATGCATCGAAGCTGCTTACAAGAATAATATACAGAAGAATGGAAAAGAAAATTGAGAATGCGCTAGTTTGGCTTTAGGAAAAGTAAAGGGACGAGAGAGGCAATTCATTACGGCTAATAATGGAAGCAAGGCTAAAGAAAAATCAAGACACTTTCATAGCATTTGTCGACCTGGAAAAAGCGTTCGACAATATAAAATGGTGCAAGCTGTTCGAGATTCTGAAAAAAGTAGGGGTAAGCTATAGGGAGAGACGGGTCATATACAATATGTACAACAACCAAGAGGGAATAGTAAGAGTGAACGTTCAAGAACGAAGTGCTCGTATTAAGAATGGTGTAAGACAAGGCTGTAGCCTTTCGCCCCTACTCTTCAATCTGTACATCGAGGAAGCAATGATGGAAATAAAAGAAAGGTTCAGGAGTGGAATTAAAATACAAGGTGAAAGGATATCAATGATACGATTCGCTGATGACATTGCTATCCTGAGTGAAAGTGAAGAAGAATTAAATGATTTGCTGAACGGAATGAACAGTATAATGAGTACACAGTATGGTTTGAGAGTAAATCGGAGAGAGACGAAGGTAATGAGAAGTAGTAGAAATGAGAACAGCGAGAAACTTAACATCAGGATTGATGGTCACGAAGTCAATGAAGTTAAGGAATTCTGATACCTAGGCAGTAAAATAACCAATGACGGACGGAACAAGGAGGACATCAAAAGCAGACTCGCTATGGCAAAAAGGCACTTCTGGCCAAGAGAAGTCTATTAATATCAAATACCAGCCTTAATTTGAGGAAGAAATTTCTGAGGATGTACGTCTGGAGTAGAGAATTGTATGGTAGTGAAACATGGACTGTGGGAAAACCGGAACAGAAGAGAATCGAAGCATTTGAGATGTGCTATAGACGAATGTTGAAAATTAGATGGACTGATAAGGTAAGGAATCAGGAGGTTCCACGCAGAATCGGAGAGGAAAGGAATATGTGGAAAACACTGATAAGGAGAAGGGACAGGATGATAGGACATCTGCTAAGACACGAGGGAATGACTTCCATGGTACTAGAGGGAGCTGTAGAGGGGAAAAACTGTAAAGGAAGACAGAGATTGGAATACGTCAAGCAAAATTAATTGAGGACGTAGGTTGCAAGTGCTACTCTGAGATGAAGAGGTTAGCACAGGAAAGGAATTTGTGGCGGGTCGCATCAAACCAGTCAGTAGACTGATGACCCAAAAAAAAAACTAGTGCAGTAGTGTAGTGCAGTGTGAAGGATAGTGAGTGAAGTGTAGAGCATAGTGCAGCCTAGAAAATTGGAATCTTTGCCTTTTTTGAGTAACAGCTCTACCGACTGTGTCATTTAATCATGGCTCGTGACCCGCTTCACTTGACCCAGTACGCTATCTCCTATCTTCTAAACTTCGCTCAAAACCCAGCATCGAACATCTCTACCATCTCTGGTTTCGAGTACTTGTAACATTGTAGCATAGTACAACAGGCCAGACGTATGTTCCTTCTGGGTTCCAAATGAATATATATCTATGCAACAGATGGTGAAGCGGTAATACATTGATTTTTAAAATTATTTATATATTTTTGAAAAGATTTGTTGTACTGTACATCTGAAATTATGTTGAGATCATACGTGTTCCACATATACACATCTACAAGTACATAGATACCCTGCAACTGACCATACTGTGCGTGGCGGAGTGTGGCCTATACCACTACTAGTCACTTCCTCTCCTGTTACAATCGCAGACAGAGCAAGGGAAAAACTACAGTCTGTATACCTCCGTATGAGCACCAATTTCTCGTATCTTATCTTCGTGGTCCTCACGCGCAATGTACGTTGGCAGTCAACTCTGGTTCTCTAAATTTTCTCAGTAGTGTTTCTCGAAAGAAACGTCGCCTTCCCTGCGGGGATTCCCATTTGGGCTCCCGTAACACTTATGTGTTGTGGGACCCTAGTGGTAACAATTCTCTGAATTGATTTGATGTCTTCCTTCAATCTGACCTGGTACGGATACCAAACACTTGAGCAGTACTCAAGAGTAGGTTGCACCAGCATCCTATATGCGGTCTACTTTACAGGTGAACCACTCATTCCTAAAATTCTTCCAATAAACCGAAGTCGACTATTCATCTTGGAGATGCTGATGAACTTGAACTGTCAAATGCTTGAAGATTGACGGCAACTTTCCCGGGAGAGCCTACTTAAAAAGCCTCTAGAACAAGCTTCAAGTAAGCAACACAGGCAAGTACTACGGCTTGTGTAGGTTTGAGATTTGTCCACAAAACGACTTATCATTTGGCGCTCCTGTCTCCCTTCCAATCGAAAATTTTCGGTTTTTAGGATACCTGATGAACGTTACCTACCATCATGTGTGGTGCCAAAACTGAAGTACCGAGGAGATGGTGTTACAGTAGGGGAGTGTTTATGGTGGTTAGCGTGTGCTCATCTTATTGAGTTTAAGAATACGCCAAACCCCTAAGGGTGCGAACAACTTTTACAATATCGATTATTGCGTACAGTAGAAGAACAGTTAGGAGAGAATGCACGACAATGCATCATGTCAAAAAGCAGCATCTGGGATACTCTGGTTTTGGGACAAAATAACATTAGTGAAATGGTCTGGCCTGCTCTGATCTGAACTCAATGGAACACCTCTGGAATGGCTTAGAACATCAGCTTCGCTCAATACCCTAGCATCGGACATCTCTACCTCCTCTGATTTCGGGTATTCAGCTCCGGAGACGACACCTCACTGAATGTTTTCCAGCAGAATTCAAGCCGTCGTAGCGGCGAAGGCTGGACATGACCTATAATGACGTACTGTAGATGGCCACGTTTCATACCAGTGTAAACGGGCCGTGTTAACAGGCACAGGACTACTCTGCCCTTCGCCATTCGTACATGGGTTCTCTGCTAGACGTGAGGAAGAGGATGGTGAGATTGTGTACATGGATGGCTCCTGATGACAGAATGACAACATTTATTGATAAACAGCAATACATTGGTTGTGGGCCCTCTGGGCAAGGTTTGCTTCCATTCGTAATATTCTTGGAAGCGACGGAAGTAATCAGTGGATGTTCATGCGAGTGCCTGTGCAGTGTCTGCAGCTGCGATGGCGTAATTCGAATCTGCTGCCTCGACAACGACGCTCCAGCTTTGCAGGGACTGTCTGTGGCAGCTGGAACCATGCGTCACGGGCCCATGGTGTTCCGCTGGCTGTGGTGTGGCAGTCGGGACAGGTCAGTACCCTGTCTCAGTGGACACCCACGTCGGTGACTGGCGTCGGCAGGCCAGGGTCCCCAGCTTCTGCCCCAATCACGTTGTTCGTAGCGGCAACGCATCAGGACGTTGGCGACAATGCGTTATCACAATGCACCCCAAGCGATGACTGCCATGACAAGCGGCTCGTGTTGACGGCAATAGTTGCGGCGGCAGCCTCACTCTGGCGTCTCCTAGGTGACGACCTGTATGACGACGTTGACTGCTACGACGATTGCGATGGCAGTGACGACTCCGGACTGGTGGCGGCGCTAGGTGACACAGGCTCTGCGTTACTCCAACGCCTCACGTTGGATGATAGTAACGAGGTGGCTTCCGGTGTTTAAATACGGATTTCTGCCGCTGATGTCTGCTGTTCTTCTCCCCCGGTAGGTCGGTAGGATATTCTGGTGTTTGCTCATCTGGTCTAACTGACCCGATTACCACTCTGGACGTCGGCGTGTGGCGAGCTCCTTGTCACGACTTCTGCTGTGCAACGAGCTGGCTGAACTCGGCCCTCCGCCGACCCAATTACGCCACGGTATCGTGGCAATGAACTGCGCAACCGAATATAACGCACGCTTGACTTAATCACTCTCATCTTTCGACCCTCTACAGTTCGCTAATATGTGTCCAGATACTTCTGATCAGACATTATATATAACAAGGTCTTGCATCAGATAATTATGCTAGCAACATAAAATAACATACTATCCACTGCCTGATGAAATGAAGAACTTAGTAACGTTAGGGCCGTTTAAGCTGTTTAAGAAAGAGTGTAAATAGATCCTAACATCTAGCAGTGATTTCTGTATCGTTGAGCAACATATAAGGTGGGTTAATGAACTCACATTTTCACCAAATTTCGCCACAGTTAGGTCCAACGCTTTCCCGAACCTGTTACACATTGAAAGGTCGTCACAGCCCCTCCTACTAACATTTCATCTCTTCTTTTGACGCATCTGTGACGGAGATCAGAACGGCGAAACCTCGTGATGAAATCACACAGCTTTCTTGTGGATGGCTGAGACAAAGATATCAGACATACCACCACTCACAAGTGACACGAAAAGGCTGCAGGGGGTAGCATTAAAATGCGTCATCGAAACCACTGCCTTTCCTGGGGATGTTGGTTCCCGCACTGTCGAAAACGGCAGCTCTTAGTGCAACGACGTTCTTTACAACGTCTGACGCTGCTGACATCCCCGAATGTTTCTACCCCTCTCTAAGATATTGGGGGGTGGGGGGGGGCTATATCTCCATTGAAAGTGATTACACCCTTTTGTCACATGCCTTGAAACAGTGGTAAACTGTCACGCTAAGGCACCCCAGTTTGGCAACAGACTCTGTGGCACCTGCCCCCATTTACTGAGCATCTTGAAAATGTGTCTTTATAGATAAAACCTCTAGTCCTAGAGTCATGCAGGCAGGCAACCACTTGGTACCCATCCGATGCCAGTTGCCAAACTCGGTTGGCTTAGAGTGACTTTTTGCCTTGGTCTCCACATATGTGTCACTGTCGCAGCCCTTTGTTCTTACACCACAGGAGAGCTTGAAAAAGGAGGGCCGGGAAACCCTAAATACCCTTTGATGCTTCAGATGTCGTTCATATTTCGTCGAATAGTTCTCAAAAGTAACTAGTGGTTGCAACATGTACACGGGAGCAAAACATAAGGTCTTGCTGCACTCCAAAGGGGTGAGATCACACGCAATGGGGATGTAGCCCCACAATTTCCTCAGTGAGGGGTTGAAATGGCGCAGAGACATCAAAAAAAGTGGTGAAATGTGTGTCAGAGGGGAAGGTACAATCTTCCCACCGTGTAGCATGTCCGTGATGGCGTTGGTGGTGAAATTTGGTGCCAATGTGATATCAGTAACACGTTTTAAAATTCAAATGAACTCTGAGGTCAGGTCTTTTTTTCGCATATGTCGAGATTTTGCTGTTCGAAGAGTCGTCGAGCCTTAATGCTACGTCGCAGGCCTCACGGTTTTACGCCATTACACAGGAAGATTATGGGCACCTTGGGTAAAATTTGAAACTTATACGATGCAATAGGACTCAATTACGAGGTTTTGGAAATGTGATCCTTTGTGTTGTTGCAGGGTAGAATACACAAGTCCTCATTCTGAAGACTTTTGGCAAATGATTTATCAGAAACAGGTGTTCTACAATCAATAAAGATTCTGAAAATTAGTTTCAGTTTGTTCTGTCAGGTCAGGGTTTTTCAGAAAACAAGAAAACTAATGTTAAAGATTTAAGGATTCAAAACACAGATAGCTAAAAATAAGTTATGTATATGTTATGAAACTACTGCTTTTAGTGGTTCAATGTAATGCTGCTGTGATAAATTTAATAATATTACTGGCGCTTTTTAAGATTTTTTTCCAAAAATCGCTGGTTGAAATTGAGGCTCCCTAACAGAAGCTTTCATCCTTTGTCACGGCTTTTCATAATGCTGCACCCAGTACGAAACAGGGAAAAGAGAGAGAGAGAGAGAGAGAGAGAGAGAGAGAGAGAGGGAATGGTGTGGGAGGAAGAAGGAGAGTGAGGGAAATTAGGGGGGGGGGGGGGGGGGAAAGGACGTATGCGTCTTTTTTTGATGTTCATGCCACGACAGATCCGATAAGAAAAGACATAAGCTATTGTGTTTAGGCAACTCACTCACCTGCGTAGTTCACAGATATACGTGGTCTCGAGGGGAGACCTTTTAGGCAACTCACTCACCTGCGTAGTTCACAGATATACGTGGTCTCGAGGGGAGACCTTTTGAGTAATTACCGGATTCAAATCGTGGCAGATGGTTAAGCAGATCAAAAGTGGTTGTATTTGGACAACACAATGTTATGTACTGATACCAGCCACTGATTATGTTCGGATCTAGTTATTTGGCTACCCTCGTTTAAATATGAAGGACAGGAGGGTTTAATACGATGGGCAGATCTCACCATAAGACACAGTCTATTATAATTTGCAAACACGCTGAGTGTAGGACGTAGCTTTTGGTCATTTAGAGAGCAGAGTGCACTGTTACTCTCAGGCTAATACGTCAACCACATGTAATTAAAAGTCGTGAATGCCTGTGTATAGGCTACGCATTTTTCTGACTTGTGTTTAAATAATGTCAAGGATAGGGATCCGGTTTACACACACACACACACACACACACACACCACATAGAACGAAACTTGTCTGGCTTGAGGGGGGGAAACCAAATGGCCCTATGGTTGGCCCGCTAGATGGCGCTGGCATAGGTCAAACGGATATCAACTGCGTTTCTGTGATGCATCCCAAGGGTGTACCGTTGCTGTGCAGGGTTGTTCTGCACTGTATACGCATGACATCTTCTCCTGAGTTTGTATAGGGGGTGTCATCTGTTATTTCAAGATTTACCGACACACTTCTTTAAGAAGGTTTGTTTACGGAACGTGGTCATCCGTTTTTGTCCCGTGGTGAATAGTCTCCTTAGATAGAACGTTGACTTTTTCCTCTGATGCAATCACCCACAACATGATACCTCTTATTTTGGCTTTTTTTTTTGCAGTCTGTTTTACTAGCTTGTGTTAATGACTGCCAGATTCTGTGTGAATAGCAACGCTAGTCCCGAGTGAGGCAGTGAGCTCCACTCTACGAAAAACTTGAAGTTGGAATTGCCATTGTGTGTGGTGTCTTCTTGTCGTCGAATACGCTGTCAACGTCATCTCCATTACGTGGCCCATAAGCAAAGAGGCAGCAAGCCTGTTCCCATACAGTTAAAAGATTCAGCCGTTCTATATTCGTGTTAATTTCAGAGTGTGGTGTGTCAGCGATCGTTCGGTGCGTTGATGCAGAACTGTGCATTACTCGGGGTCTGTGGCGCCAGGGTGGTCTACAGTTGCAGGCAGGGGAAGGAAGCCACAAGCTCTATACGTGGGGAAGGTTTAACTTATTTATTGGCAACACATACTTCCGAGTAACATGAAGTTTTGCATACTCTGCTGGGAAACGTTCAAGGCGAATCGTTTAGTCACACAAATGTAATCGACATACTGCATATGTTAAAATCCATTTCTCTGATTGGGCTGTAGGTTTTTATGAGCTTGTGGAATTTATATTTCCTTGTCTAGTAAAAATCAAACTGGTATATTTCCCATTCGTCTGCTACTGCTATTGCAGGTAGAAAGGCAACTCTTATTTCAACTTCATGTTTTGTACGGGCTGTATGTACTTACAAGTCTGAGAACAAATACTCTCTGGTGAAAATTATTAGCCTCAAACCAGTATATTTTCCGTGTCTACCTCTAAATCAGAACAAAATCAGTTTACTTATCAGTTTTGTTTTATTTTTTAAGTGCAATAATACTGGGTCGCCCCATTGTCCACGCTCTTCAGATACAACGCGACCTGACTGCTTCTTCGCCGTCCCCATCTGCCTTCAGCCTTATAATGTCCTAAGCTGTCTGACAAGGTGTACTTTCGTGTCGTTTGTAAACAGCTTTGATGCCGCCATTTCCTCAGCTACTCCGCTTCCAGCAACTTATTCAGTGACGGCGTCGTTGTCGTCGTTGTACACAAATAAATGCAAGGCTCTGAAAAAAAATGAGACTAGGTGAGCAAGAGTTTACACCGAGTATATGCTCGGACACTAAGGCATACCTTCGTACAGTTCACAAAAGCACCGAGGCCGCCACCCCAGCTTTTGCGCTTCCATCGACTTTTACACTACGGTGGCGGCGGCGGCTTCGGCGGTGGCGTACTCAAATTTTACTGCAAGTCGTGGCAGCTTGTACGTCCTCAGACGCCGCGGCTTACAATCGTATAGTTTGCAAACAGCAAACCCCCCCTTCGCTTTTGCGTTTTCAGCGATTTGTACACGGCGGCGGCGTGTTCCTTTTACTCAAATCCAAGGATCTGAAATGAAAGGTGAGTGTACATGAGCAAAAGTTTCCTGCGTGTCGTGGAGCTAATACGTGCAAGAGAGGACATGAGCAAAAGATTACTACGAATCGTGAAGGTCGTATATGCTCAGACACCACTGCATACCTTAGTGTGGTTCCCAAAGAACTTCGCCGCCGGCAGCTTCTCAGCTTTTGCGCGTACATCGGTGGCGTCCTCCAAATACGTTCATTTCTCCAACATGCTGTCTTCTCGCAGCGCCCTGTCTCTGAAACTCTGGCTAAACTTCGCAGCGTCTTTTCTTATATAGAGGGTCGACAATGCTAAGCGTGGTTTCCGCGGGAACGTGCTCTGACGTAATTTTTTTAGCCATTGTCCATTACAATTTCACATTCGTGTATCGTTACAACACAATCATTCGCGAAATATGAAGCGAGGAAATGAACCATGGCTCACCCACTGATTCTATGTTGAATACCTAGATTTAAACTAGGTGATTTTAATCCACAGATAGTTCTTATGCAACTGGCAGACACTATACTGAGAGTGGGTTTTTAATCTCCGTATGCTGTCTACAATTGTACCAATGTGTTCCTCTCTTTTATCAAGGATTCGTACAATCGCCATACACAATATTATGTACTTTTAATTTTAGTGAGAGATCTGGAATAGTTATTAAGGCACCAGAGTGATAGTAGGATGATACTAGGTTCAAATTACCGGATAACCCTCGATACTTTTATTTCGTGGTTTCTTTTCGCATCTTAACACAAAAGAATACCCGTCAACCTTTTTCTGGCTTAGCATTCGCCTCTTGTGTCTTTGTTGGCAAAGAGACGGTAAATTCTAAGTTTCCTCTCCCTTAATTTCGTCTATATGTATCATCATTCTGCCAACAGCCTTGGCAAAGAGGAGGGAGTAGATGATAGAGTTTCAGGGAACCCTCTTCCCCTTTGGGGTGTGAAACTATCTCTAAAAGGGAGAATGGTTGCCTCTGAGCACTATGGGACTTAACATCTGAGGTCATCAGTCTCCTAGAACTTAGAACTACTTAAACCTAACTAACCTAAGGACATCACACACATCTATGCCCGAGGCAGGATTCGAACCTGCGACCGTAGCGGTCGCGGAGTTCCAGACTGAGGCCCTTGAACCTCTCGGCCACCAGCCGCCGGTAAAAGGGAGAATAATTAGAAATAATTAACGATGTGACGCTGCAGAAGGCAATGGAGATCACAGCATTAAAGATGCGAACTGTGTTTCTACAGGAAAAGTCCCCTGTGGCGGGTCACGCAAAACGAGTCAAAAAACCGATGTCCCGTCCCCCAGAATAAGACTATCTCCATATTTACATAGTAGGTAACGTATGAGACTTCTAGACGGAGGACTCTGGTTCGATCCTAACGACTGGAAAACTGTTAACGCAAGTTGGAAGACAGCGCGGATCTACGTGGCGTCCCTGTCGTACTGATTTCTAGAGAGTGCTTAAGCAGAAAATGAGACTGCGGTCGTTCGCTGCACCATTGTCCCTTCGGCCGATATAGTGATAGACTTCATTTTATGAAGCTGTCAGTTCCTGCGTCGGTTGGTAAGCCTACGTCCTTGCCCTCGCATTTCACTGTGAGGGAGAAGCAATTGGTGTATTGTCTCACTAACAAAAAGCTGTACGAAATATGGTGCCTGGGAAAAAACGAAAAAATAAAGCACAGGGAAGACATGGTCGGATGTCAAAGTAATTTGATATACATGCACACCTTCGGCGAGTATGTAATTGATTTAGAGTTTCAGTTCCCTGTGACAGGTAGAACAGGCACGAGAAAGCATTAGTAGTAGTCTTCGTGCTTAGTGATTTTACCTTTCTGGTAGGGTAAATAAGTGGAGTGAACAGCGTCAGATGTCAAGTGATTATTATGAAGAACACGGACATGCCGTGAAGTCGTATGAAACTGTGATATCAGTAACAGAAATTGGCTACATTGTGGGTCTTTATCTGGCTACCTGGTCGAATTGTGCAATATCTTGATTAGTGGGGCAGTATTAATCCAGCCATACCTATTATAAAAATGTGTGTGTGTGTGTTTATTCCATATCTCCTCCTAAAACACTCGACCTATTTGTACCAAACTTGGTAGAACATGGTACACATATCCCTTACTGTCAGGGCGCAATCGCTGTAGGATTAAGGGGTTAAGGACACCGTACCCATCACAGTTCAGGATATACATAATAAACAATGAGATTCGTGAAAACTGTCGCATCATGCATAACGTTTCAGTTTATTACTTAACTGTATTCGCTACTCTTTTCCAGCAGTATCCACCGATGCTGTTAAATGTATTTTCACAAATACATCATTCTACAACACATAGTTCAAAAGATATGACTTCGTAAGCACTGAGATACGAGAACAAAAGTCGCATCATGAGTGAAATTCTAATACATTTGTTCCGTACTGCTAAGTCACTCTAGTCACTTCTACACTCAGGTCATCTTAAGGAAATCACTTGTAACAGCTTTCAACTGCGAAACGCAAACGGCTGCAGATGAAAACAATAGCCGTCTACGGAGCTATGGAGAGCGTTGCCGTAGAGACCTTTACAAAATCACACGCGAAGCAACTGTATCTATACATTTGTACATACGCATATTTCTTTGTACGACTGTTGTATAGTTTCAAAAATACTTTCACGTGTACATGGAAACGATATTACACTACACATACAGTTCACGTTTTGTTTCAGCTACTAATTATAAATTATCAGAATCCTTAGCCAGGTTTGTTAAAAAAAAATGGCTCTGAGCCCTATGGGACTTAACATCTTAGGTCATCAGTCCCCTAGAACTTAGAACTACTTAAACCTAACTAACCTAAGGACATCACACACATCCATGGCCGAGGCAGGATTCGAACCTGCGACCGTAGCAGTCCCGCGGATCCGGATTGCAGCGCCTAGAACCGCACGGCCACGTTGGCCGGCCGTACCCAGGATTGTCAGCTTCTTTATTAATAACAGTGGTTGTAATATTATTTAAATGCGAAATATGAAACATGAACGCAAATGTTTACTAAATATTTTAACTTAATTTTTCTTCTACTCATTACCTTCCGTTACAACAGCCTTAACTTAATTTCATAATCCTTGCTTCATATATGAGCTACATTTGCACATGATCATCTCTGTAATGCGCATTCGCAAATCCATTTTACTTCCACGCCAAAGGTTGTATCATAGCAACTGACTGCTTCATTCGGGCACGCCCGATAGCTATCAGTACTGAGAGAGTAACGACTGAACATTCCCTCTCGCATATCCTCTAACCCCGAAGGGGCTGCGCTACTTCCTGTCTACCACGATGTAAGCTGCCAAACAAGCACATCTTGAAATATTACTGACTCGCAAGTATTTTTGTTTGTTACTGATCATGAGAACTACGCTTTGAAGTTCTTAACGTTAGCTTGCATTTCTGAATTCGGCTTTTAGTTGCTAGACGCTTATTATTAGGAAATACGGCCGAGAACCGCGGTCCTCACGAGCACTTGATTCAGGCTGCATGCTGCCGACGACCACTGATTGCACGGTCAGTGGCTGAGCAGCTGCACGTCTGTTCGCCCGTACACATCGCCACAGCGGACGTTCGCGCTCATTACCTTCGCACACAGTACACCACAGTTGCTTCCGCATCGGTTTTGTGCAGCGCCAATTTTCCGTCCTCGGGGTTCTTTTAACCACGGTGACACGCAAACAGTTTACAAACTTGACCGTTTCGGGAATGCTTCCACCCTTGGCCCAAGAGGCAATGACCATGCCCTTTTGATGTCATATAAATCGCTCTTTATCCGCATTACGACAACGACTGCAGTGTGTACCGCGCACCCCGACATGTTTTATACAGGGTGTCCCAAAACAAACACCGGCAAACATTAGGTTGATGTTCCTTACCCCAAAAAAAGAAAAAAAGTAAAAAAGTCTAGTATATAATGGGTCTAAAGTACATATCCTAAGAGCTATAAGCACTCCTTCAATAGGAGAGATATGTGTCATAATAACGAAGGTGAACAGTTGTCATAGCTCTTAAAGTGTGTATTTTACACTGAAGCGCCAATGAAATTGATAGAGGCATGTGTATTCAAATAAAGAGACATGTAAACAGGCAGAATACGGCGCTGTATTCGGCAACGCCTGTGTAAGACAACACGTGTCTGGCGCACTTGTTAGATCGGTTACTGCTACTACAATGGCACGTTATCAGGATTTAAGTGAGTTATAGTCGGCGCACGAGCGATGGGACACAGAGGTAGCGATGAAGTGGGGACTTCCCCGTACGACCATTTGACGAGAGTACCGTGAATATCAGGAACCCGGTGAAACATCAAATCTCCGACATTGGTGCGGATGGGAAAAGATCCCGCAAACACGGGACCAACGACGACTGAAGAGAATCGTTCAGTGTGATAGAAGAGCAATCCTTCCGCAGATTACTGCGGATTTCAAACGCTGGGCCATGAACAAGTGTCAGCGTGTGAACCATTCAACGAAACGTCATAGATATGAACTTTCTGAGCCGAGGGGCCACATGTGTACCCTTAATGACTGCACGTCACAAAGCTTTTCGCCTAGCCTTGGCCCGTCAACACCGACATTGAACTGTTGATATCTGGAAACATGTCGTCTGGTTGGACGAGTCTCGTTTCAAATTCTATTGACCGGATGGACGTGTACGGATATGGAGACAACTCCATGAATCCATGGACTCTGTATGTCATCAGGAGACTGTTCAAGCTGGTGGAGGTTCTGTAATGATATGGGGCGTGTGCAGTTGGTTGTGATATGGGTCCCCGCTACGTCTAGATACGACTCTGACAGGTGATACGTACGTAAGTGTCCTGTCTGATCACCTGCATCCATTCATTTCCATTGTGCATTCCGACGGACTTGTGCAATTCCAGCAGGACAATGCGACACCCCATATGTCCACAATTGCTACAGAGTGCCTCCAGGAACACTCTTCTGAGTTTAAACACTTCCGCTGGCCGCCGAGCTCCCCAGACATGAAGAGTATTATGTGGGGTGCGTTGCAAACGTGCTGTTTAGAAGAGATCTTCGCCCTTTGTACTCTTACGGATTTATGGACAGCCCAGTATTCATGTTGTCAGTTCCCCTCAGCACTGCTTCTGAAATTATTCGAGTCCATGACACGGCGTGTTGCGGCACTTCGCTTGCTCGAGGAGGTCCTACACGATATTAGACAGGTATAGCAGTTTCTTTCGCTCTTCAGTGCAGACACCATGTTTACTAGACATTTATTTCTTGTTTTGCTCAATATTTCCTCCTTCCAAAATATGGGAAGCAATGATCTATAGTGGCTAGGGAGAGAGATAATGTGAATTGTTCAGAGCTGACATAATAACGTTAAAGCAAGTTTAGCCCCCCCCCCCCCCTCCACTAATTGTAGGTCCAGAAACGCACGCAGGTAGGTATGCGTGCGGGTTATGAAACGTTGTGTAAGTTCTGGAACACAGATTGAAGATTAATTTCTTTGAGTTTTGGAGTACAACTTGATATTTACCTCGTCTGCTCATCGATATACAACAGTGCCGGCAGAGCTCCGTCGGCGATTCTCTCTTCGTGTTGACTTCTTCTCCGAAAAGGTCCATTTAAAAACGCAAGTCCTTATCGCATCGGGAAGTGGAGATTCAGACGTAGCTCGCGTAGGAGAATGAAAACTTGCAAGTCTCGCTTATTATAACTTTTATTAACCCAGTACGGGGAGAGCGCAACTACATACTCCTTGATCGCACCAGCTCAGAAGACAGAAGAAACTGATAGTGTAACTTTAGGTTTTGTTAACAGACTCAGATATAATCGTACCTCCCTACGATATCATCACCACTCGGGTACCGTGCGAATAAGAATCATTACAAATATTGATTTATATGAGCGGGGCGTTTAAAGAACCTACACAACTGCTCCCCTCCACCAACCCCACTGTATACTGGCGTGATCCACATCACTGGACATCAGTATACAGTGGTGGTGCAGCACACTATTTGCACTTTTTTATACTTTAACCACTGGCCTGTCAGAGTACTGAGACATCTATTCGTGACCAAGTTTACCTCGTTTACTCCCGGAATTACGATATATATATATATATATATATATATATATATATATATATATATAATGTACATTTTACAAATAAGTAGTACTACCATTTATTTTAAGGGTTGTGTCAACAGGCTCTTTTAATTTCACAGTCTGTAGTTTGATTATTTAAATGTAACCGAGGCCATTGCTGCATTGTCCACTGCGCGCATCACATGTGAGGCATGCTGTGGGCGCACTTGAGTTTGCTAATGTGGCAGTTCAGCAGAGCTGCATATGAGTGTACTGCAATTTCACTTGTTTGCCCAAAGTAAATAAATGTGTTCATCCCATTGCTGCAACGTGATATGCTGAGGCCCGTGAATAGTGGAACCGTCGATGCTGTGACGAGGAGGTTCATCATTTACAGCCCAGGCATTTTTTCCTATCGTAATCGACATGTTTCAGTGGTTGAAGCAGGCGCACGCTGTCAGCATCCCGAAGACACTTGAATGGCCTCAAGGTAAGTCTCCAGCGCATTTACTCTTTTATATATATTTTGTGTGGTACAATGTCTAGTCGATAACCGAGTCCACCGAGGATATACATGTTCGTTTCTGATCACTACTGGCACATGTTTTTTACGAGAACACACGGAATTACGGGCTTCAAACTTTCACAAAATGTTCGTAGCACATATACGGTTATTAGTTTGCATATGTACTCGTGAAAGACATATACAGCTTTAAGCTTTACACTGCGTCATACACACAGTTTTTACATTTCACCATTGTTACGATACCCTTAGTATTTACATCTTACAATGTATTGACACTCTGTACACATAAATTTTCATATGACATCAACATTTGCTGTCACAAATATTGCACAAATTTTACATAAACCCTTTACAGAAATTATACATACAAGGCAGTTCATATTACCTACATTTCGTGTGATTTTACGTCACGTAACATTCTTCAAGTTTTACAGTATCATTTTCTTAAAATTCTGCTCTGGGGCATTAGCCTTTGGAATTTTCATTTCTGAACAGTAAGTATTCATAGTCTCATCTTACTTAACACTGCACAGGTTGTCATTTTTTCAGTCTCATTTTCCAATATTGACAAAATAATTGCATTTAACAATGTCAAATGATGTGCATGTGTTTATTGTTGCTAAATCGCACCTGACACGAGTATCCATCGTTCAGAGGCTGAGGAAAGAAAGTTTCGTAATATGAAATTGCGATAAGCCTACGTAACTACATATAGCTACGCCTCTGATAAGTTCACAAGGATGTGCCTGCTGGTCTCCAGAAAATACTATGGACAGGAAGAAGCATTAATTTTTACTCTACTACTGCAATCTTTCATTCATCACGAGAGAACTATTGAGTACATCATTTCATAACTACCTACTCGTGTTAATCCACTTATTTCCTGTTTTCTAACCGAGCGAGGTGGCGCAGTGGTTAGCACGCTGGACACGCATTCTGGAGGACGACGGTTCAGTCCCGCGTCCGGCCATCCTGATTTAGGTTTTCCGTGGTTTCCCTAAATCGCTCCAGGCAAATGCCGGGATGGTTCCTTTGAAAGGGCACGGCTGACTTCCTTCCCCGTCCTTCCTTAATCCGATGAGACCGATGACCTCGCTGTTTGGTCTCTTCCTCCAAACAACCCAACCGAACGCCCCCCCCCCCCCCCCCCCCGTGTTTTCTATCTAGCGATACATTCTGACAGTACAATATTATATTATGCAAGTGTTATCATAGACTGTAAACAGTTGTAAGGTGTCAGGCAAATCCAACACCTTCCATGAAAACCCTGACATGTTAAGCAAATCCAGTAGTATGTCACATAGCTCCGAATAAATCGTGACATTAAATTAACCAAAGTAATACGAGTAGCGAGTGAGCAAATAGAATACCACAGACTAACACAAGAATGCCTAAATGCGTGTCATACCTTCCCACCGTGAGACAGACGCAGTTCCAAGGGGAGAAACGAGAACAGAAGCCGAGAGCAGAACTGTGTTAAGCTGGAAGGTCCAACGATAAGGGACGGACACCCACGTTGCCAGCTAGCCGCTAGGACCACCCCAGCCGCAAGTTTTAGCGTGATACTTTTTCGCGTCTCTGTTACGTCAGGACCACCTCCCAGCCGATGATAAAAGATACAGCCCTCCATAAGAACAGTATAGATATTACGATAACACTAAAAGGACCACACCAGCTGCAAGTTTTAGCGTGAGACTTTTTCACATCTCTGTTACGTTACAAACTATAAAAAACATTGCCCCACCACGAAAAGTATAACGTTTCTCATTGGATAGACAGAATTTTTGTAGGCGGAGCTTTAGGTTAACATTGAGACCGTGATTGGTCAGATGAAAATACAGCCAGATAGTTTTTTTAAACCAACTTCAGTAAATTGTAGTAAGGAGAAGTTAGGAGGGAGTTGCTTCCAAGACGGTGAGGTGAGCGGAGCTGTGCAGTCCGCCGCCCCGTGACGAACACCGACCAGGTAATGAACGCACGCGATGCCGCATTTTTGAGCGCATAAGGCTTCACTCAGAACTGCAGAAGTCTCATCTGTTACATCCCCGTTCGATCGTCAATTAAAGCTCATGGTATTCACATTTGCTACCTTAGTTAAAATCTGAAACGCGATGATCTTTCTGTTATATAATTATTGAGAAGCCACATCGGCCACTGTAATTTACGACGAGTTAGATAAGTAATTAAAGATAATTGAGGGTCACTGTAGACCATTTTGATAGTTTTTTCTTTTGTGAAACTTAATTTAAACCTAGATTACAGATGTGACATAGCATAGGTCATCCTTCGATCCATTGTAGAACTTGGAAACACATTCAGGGAATATTCGTTCACACTTTTGTTGAACGCAGTTAGTTTTTACCATCCTGTATTAAAACATTTCCTTTTATCAATAGCGCAATTTATAAACAATATTTTGTGAGTAGAATAAAATTTCCAAAGGTAAACTTAACTGCTTTCTCGACGTTATTTTACCAGCTAACTAAAAATAGGAAAGCATTGAACCCCTTCCACTATATTTAGTTAGTATTAAGATTCTTTTACAGGGAGTGCAGTGGAGCTGACGCTGAAATCATTAAGTATTTGGTTATATCATCGCTAGTCTCACTGAACTCTTCTGAACTCTACATGTCATGTGTGGTCGACGTCTCCTTAACAGCAACAGGTCCCAGGTTCAAACTAGTCAATTCCCTAATAAACACGCTCAGAGCGTCGTTGCGCGAAAGTGGTAGGGAGACACGATATAGAACAAACAGACACCACGCAGAATGTTAGATAGTGTACTTGCTTTTTCTACATAACATCACTCTTGTGTATTCTATTGTGCATGAATATGTCTCTACGAAAATTGTGCCAATGAAGAAGTGTAAAACAGTGTTGAGACGATTTGTGTTCCTGTGAAATATAGTGTAACAACTCAAGGTTGGTGCTCTTCTCAGATACATGGACTTGTAGTGCTTGGTCTGATCCGTGTTCATTTGATAGCAAAAGACTTAAGTTCAACATTTTCATGCGTCTGGAGTACTATAGCTTTCTCGTGCATACATTTACACCATCACACTGACACATATTTTTATACACAAAATTATTTATCTTCGGTGCGGCCCTTAGGATCTGGAACCAAACACATAACTATTGTGTTTCTGTTTTACCCAGGACGTGATCCTGCGTCGTTCTCTGGAAGGACACTTAAACTTATAGCTCAGTGCGTAGTTACTCACTGGCTATTAATGCATCACACTTTCAATATTCGTGCATTTAATTTCTGTCAGTACGCAATTCATTCCTTATCATTTTTTTTATGAGTCGGAAGAGAGCACAAGTATGTACTGCAGATGTCGTTTTGACTTACCTTTTTGCACCTGGAAAGAAATGTGTTGTCGTAGGAGGGACAAAATTCTATCTCTCGTAGTATATTCAAGACTACGTTCGTATTCCTTTGTTCCTCATTCAGATATGCCCTACGTGTTGTGTGTAAATAGCCACTTCTCTAATTGTAAATAACTCGTTCGCAGCATCAGAGTGTGTAGCTAGTTTTCTGTAGATACTGTTTGCTTCCTCCTCCGTTTGTATTTTACTTAGCTTAGTTCTTCCTAATTTCTTAATATTAGTTTAGTTCTGTAGTGTAGACGTTTAATTTTCTTCGCAGTCAACTCAAATTATAACGTTTCCTGTAAGTGTAGATTGCTTGGCATTTCTTTGCTAAGCTACTGTCGTCGTCCGGCGGCCATCCGTTAGCTTACTCTGTGCTGCACGCATACGCGGACGTTGTCAGCCTTAAAGGTAACTACTGCGAGGGCACAGTTCTTTCCTCACTCCACCTCGTCAGTTCAATGCACTGCTTTCCAATCGCACGTCTACTGTGTGTTTAAACAGTGTAGTGTAAAATTAAATAATTTCTCGCGTTCGGCAAGGGTAATGTTTCCTCAGCTTCTCTGGCATGTAAACTTACAATGAAAATCTTACATAACTAAAACCTACATTCTAACAAGGCAACACACATGAAATACGCAAAATGAAATCTTTGCTTAATACTTAACATCAATCACATTAACATATTCAAGTAGACAGTGTGACACATCTTATATACGCTTAGATACATCACTCCAAGCCTTGATAGACCAGTGTCCAATTCTTTGTTTAAGGGGAGCCCTTTTTCCTTACCACTCTTTATGTATGCAAACTTATAGGCTCCTGAGTGACGGGATTTAGATAATGGCCCTGTGTACAGCAGTTGCCACTTGTGATTCAACTTACCATACTTCGTAGATTTTGCATGACTTCTGAAGAGTACCTGTTGTCCTATATGGTATCCTACATGCCGGCCGTTGTGACCGAGGGGTTCTAGTCGCTTCAGTCTGGAACCGCGTGACCGCTATCGTCGCAGGTTCGAATCCTCCTCGGGCATGGATGTGTGTGATGTCCTTAGGCTAGTTAGGTTTAAGTAGTTCTAAGTTCTAGGGGACTGATGACCGCAGCTGTTAAGTCCCATAGTGCTCAGAGCCATTTGAACCATTTGGTGTCCTGCAGTGCGTCCTAATTTATTACCACACAATTTTTTCCAGTATTCTGCCTTTTCTTCAGTGCTAACGAGTGCCTGACGTATTTTATCCTGAAGCAATATTTCCTCCCAAGAGACCTTGGATAGAGGTTTTTCCCAATTGTCTATTTGTCTTTTGTTAAACTGCAATTCCCTGGGCTTAAAGCCGGTTAAGCTAAGTGGGAGATTGCTAACAACTTTCTGGAATGGGGCAATGTATTCAATGAATCTTGTGAGTCTGTGAGGGGTGTAAGTCTGAATAACTCTATTAAATTCCTTAAATATATTGTCTTGGGGACTTGCTTCTAAGTGAAACAAGTTTACAAATATATATTTAATGCTGTGA
The DNA here is from genome assembly GCF_021461395.2 of Schistocerca americana. Taxonomy (NCBI): domain Eukaryota; kingdom Metazoa; phylum Arthropoda; class Insecta; order Orthoptera; family Acrididae; genus Schistocerca; species Schistocerca americana. Next base: position 675,966,865 of record NC_060122.1, read on the forward strand.
GTCTTCATGAACTCTTTCCAACAGTTGCCTGTCAAGTATGAGTCTTTATCCGTCATCAGTACTTCCGACATGCCCACTCTGGGTAGATAATCCATTATAATTCTTCTGATTATCGTGCTCGCAGTCACTGACCGCACAGCATACAACATGACGTACTTGGAGGAAACATTATACAGCGCAACAACTTATCTGGCGCCTCCTTTCCCTTGTGATACGTTCCATCCCCACCCCAAGGAATCTATCTCCATCTATATCTACAACTACGTCATATTCCGCAAGCCACCTAATGGCATGTGGTGGAGGGAACTTTTTTATCACTAACTGAGCCCTCCAATCCTGTTCCACTGGCGAATAGCGCGTGGATAGAATGGTTGTCGGCAAGCTTCCATGTCGGCTCCAATTTCTCGAATTTCTCCTCACAGTCATTACGCGAGACGTATGTGGGGGGAAGTAATAAGTTGTGCCAACCTTCCCGGAAAGTGCTCTCTCGAAATTTCAGTAGTAACTCTCTCCGTGATGCAGAACGCCTCTCTTGCAATGGCTGCCAATGGAGTTGGTTGAGCATCCTTGTAATGCTCTCGTGAGGAAAAGTACCGCTCTTCGTAGGATCTTCTCTACCTCTTCTGTCAGTCCTATCTGGTAGGGACCCCAGACAGATGAACAATACTCAAGAACGGCTCGAACAAGCGCCTTATAAGCCACTTCCTTCGCGGATGAGTTACATTTCTTTAAGATTCTTCCTATGAATCTCAGTCTGTCATCTGCTTTTCCCACTGTTTGTTTTACATGGTCAATCCAATTACGGGCGCTCCGGATAGTTACTCCTAGATATTTTACGACAGGCACTGTTTCCAGCGGACTGTCGTAAATAGTGTAGCTATACTGCAATTGATTTCTTTTCCTATGAATACGCAACATTTTACATCTAGTTACGTTCAGGGTCAACTGCCAGATCCTGCTCCATTCAGCAATTCTTTGGAGTTAATTCTGCAAATCGTTACTAATTTCTGGTGTCGCTACTGTGTTATAGACAACCGCATCATCTGCGAACAGCCTTAAAGAGCGTCCGATATTTCTACTAGAATATATATATATATATATATATATATATATATATATATATATATATATATATATATATATATTAAACAGTAAAGATCCTGTCACACTTCTTTGGGGTACACCGGAAATTACCTTAAGATCTGTCGATTTTGTTCCGTTGAGAGCGACATGTTGAGTTCTATCTGCAAGGAAGTCTTGAATGCAGTCGCATACCTGCTCCGATACTGGATGAGCTCGTATTTTTTCACTATATCTCAGTGCGGAACGGTGTCAAATGCCTTTCTGAAGTCAAGGAAGGACCACGGCGTCAACTTGAGCGCCATTGTCTACGGCACTGTGGATGTCGTGGAGGAACAGGCGAGGTGAGTTTCTTAGGATCTGTGTTTGCGGAATCCATGTTGATTTTTATAGAGGAGATTTCTCTTCTTTAAGAACGTCACAATTCTTCAGCATGAAACATGTTCCATAGTTCTACAATAGATTGACGTCAACGAGACACGTTTATAATTGTGTGCATTTGTCCTACGGCCCTTCTTAAAAACGGGAATGACTCACGCTTTATTCCAGTCGCTAGATATTCGTCACTGCTCAACTGATTTAAGATAAATTACTGCAAGAAGCAAAGAAAGTCATTTCCCATAATTTTTATAGAATCATATTGGTACCTCATCTGGTCCTGACGCCTTTCCACTACTAAGCGACTGTAGTGGTTTTCCTGTTCCGCGATCGGTTATCTATACAGGGTGGTCCATTGATAGAGACCGAGCCAAATATCTCACGATATAAGCATCAAACGAAAAAACTACAAAGAAAGAAACTCGTCTTGCTTGAAGGGGGAAACCAGATGGCGCTATGGTTGGCCCGCTAGATGGCGCTACCATAGGTCAAACGGATATCAACTGCGTTTTTTTAAATAGGAACCCCCATTTTTATTACATATTCATGTAGTACGTAAAGAAATATGAATGTTTTAGTTGGACCACTTGTTTCACTTTCTGATAAATGGCGCTGTAATAGTCAAAAACGTATAAGTACGTGGTATCAAGTAACATTCCGCCACTGCGGACAGTATTTGCTTCGTGATACATTATCCGTGTTAAAATGGACCGTTTACCAATTGTGGAAAAGGTCTATATCGTGTTGATGTTGAAACACGTATGTAACGTAGCAGCGATGGTGAGGCACGTTAAAATCTTTGACCAGAGAGCCTATTATCGTGGTTAGTCTGCGCTTGACCGCGCGAGTGTTGCGAGCAGTACTCTGTCAGTAGTCGTTGCGAGCAGTAGCTCTGTTCAGTTGCGTCTTGTACGCTAGTAGTCGTCATGCAGAGCAGTCGGTCAGTAGTAGCAGCCCAGTGCGGTTGTGTGATGTAGTCTGTCGGCAACACTGATCAAGATGCTGAATGAGGTAAATTGTTAATTATGGTAATCATCAGATAATGTAAAGTTTATTTATTGTAATTAATTTCCAACAAGTGCCCCCAATAATAATTTTGATTTCAAAAGCAATTTTACAAAAAAAAAAATTATTTAATTGAACTAACGATTTCGCTCCACTTCCCTTAAAGAAAAGTTTCAGTTTTCAGTTAAATTACAGAAAAAAAAGAATATTATTATTTGCAATGCAGTTACTCCAAGCCGTGCGCAAGAATAAGAGCAGAAATTTGACTAGCAGTTACAATGAGGTAAGAACTTAATTATGATTTTTGCACAGGGCCAAAGACCCATATTTCGGTTTAATTGAATTATCATTATCACTGAGATTTCATTAGCACTGAATTGTTTTTCATTATTTTTGTGGGAACTTATACTTGGGTCAGATTGCGATTCTCAATTGTTATTGTCATTAAAAATTAATTGCTAGGGAGGTCACGTTTGGCTCCTATACATTTATTATTTCTGTCTTTCAAATTTCAGTGGAGAGGTTACACTTAGCGCAATGTCCATTAGCATTCAGAAATAATATCTTTTAAATTTCGGTGGGGAGGTTACACTTGGCGACACCCAGTCCAGGATCGAATTTCGTTGAGAATCTTTTGAACAACAGTCAGATATCTGCTCTTATTTGCTTAGATATAATTAGGATTTGGCGCAACGCTTTTATTAACTTGTGACTTTCTTTCTACAGGTCAACGGCAATTCGTTGCTCTGTTGTATTTGTGTGTTGCTTTTACATTGTGCTTATTTATTTTGTGAAAAAATTGTGACGATTGTAAAAATGCCGCGAAAGACTGTGAATAGTGTATCGCGAGGTATTTTGAATGAAATTACCGACTTAAACAGCGTGACCGATAGTAATTGTGACACGCAGTGTAATGATGACAATTCTGCGTTCACTGACAATCAATGCTTTCCAACCACTAGTGATGACTTTTACCTTAATGATGAACAAACGAACTCAATTGTCTCGTCTGTTAATTTGACGACAATTGATGACGCGAGACGCTCTATTGTAATGAGCGCTGCCGAGCTTAACACACCCGATTTGGAAAAGTCAAGTAACGTTCAGACAAATTCTTCTAATGGAAGTGATCAGGATACTCAAAGTAGGACGGATTCATTTAATTCCGAAATAGTGACCGACAGTGTAGATCCGACTGATAAACCTTTTTGTAAATTACAGAATGACCAAATGGTCACACAAAACGCGACAATTGTAGATACACCATCAAACAGTACTGAGAATAGAGTAGGTAATGTCACCTTGGAGCAATTTATGGCAATATTGATAGAACAGAATGAAAGGCAAAGTGAGAAAATGGACAACAATTACAAACAACTTAGTGTAGATATCAAACAACTAGATAACAATTCCAAACAACAGAGTGAAAATCTCAAACAACTTAGTGAACAGGTCAGACAACAGAATGAAAAATTAGACGACAATTCCAGACAGCTTAGTGAACAAATTAGAGCCGTTGCCGCACAGTGTCATGACACTAAGGAACAGTTGCGCGCGGAAATTGAGACTTGTTCACAAAAAAATAGCGAAGAAATTAAGTCTGTTGCGCAAGAATTAAGAGAAATGCAAACAGCCGCAACAGAAACACTCAGAGACGAAATTAGCGGAGTCGCTAAACAATGCTCTGAAAAAGCTACACAATTACGGGACGAGTTTAAAGCAATGACGGTAGAACGTTCGCGCACAATGGACGCAAAGATAGACGCGAAATTCGAACAGCAGAACACTCAGATTGACGAGCGCTTTAATCTTCACATACAAAACAGTGATACGCGTTTCCGCAAATTTATTCAAGATCAGAACAAAGTAAAACGACAAGTAATGGAAACAATCACAGCACAGAGACAGGAAGACAAACGTAAAATGTTTGCGAAGGCAAAAACGTATGTAGACAATAATATTACTACAGTGTCCGACAAAATTAATACCATAGAACAGTTGAACGCGGAATTACGGGATGAAATTTCTGATCTTAAATCAAAAACAGATACACACACAGTAAATATTCAAACAGTGACAGACAGATTCGAACAATTAGATCTAACACAGGATTGCGATGTCATCAAAGCTGATGTTAAAAAACTGAGCGAAACTACGCGTAAGTTGCAAAAACAGATTAATGCATCCGATTCTAAAACCGATGACCAGGCAAAAATACTGACTGAAAAATATGATGAATTAGCCAGTCGTATTGATGCTATTGAAAGTAATAATGATAATAAATCAGACGATACTGCACCGGTTTCATTTAACCAAACACCTGAATTTCAAAATTTACAGCAGACAATTAATGAGATCGATTCGTCTAATAACACGTTGCATAGAAAATTGTCGAGTTTACAACAAGAAGTAACAGAGATGAAAAGTATTTCAGTTAATAACGCATCACAGCAGACGCCACTTTGCGAACATTTGTCCGACTCACGCAGCGTGTATAATGTGAGCAATTTACAGCAACTACGCGACTTAAAATCCGAAAAGCCACGCGACTTGAAATCCGAAATGACACAGACGAACAGATTCACACACAAACCCGAACGTGTTATCAAACTGAGTGACGAGAACGTAGATTTCGAGCAATTTGCATTTGTAAGAAAATCTAAGGAATTTAATAATGACAGCGTACAGGTACACGCTTTGCACTGTATACGACAATTTATCTTTGTACTTTCACCGCTATTACCTGTAATGCAGAAACTGGCTTTGAACCAGATGCGACAATTTATTTTTGTATTTACAACAGCATTGCCTATAATGAAGAAACTAGAATTAACTTGGATACAACTATTTGCTTTTGAATTTTTACCGCTATTGCGTGCAACGCAAAAGCCAAAATTTATTTGCAGTGCGTAATTGACCTCAGGGGATTCATTACGCTTTAATGAATATGTGCCGTAGCGAGCATAGGGCCCCGAGCTGTAGTAGTGTTGTTTCGTCTTTAGTTTTCTGCACTGCTGCCTTCTCTTCTACTATCCTTTATATCTATCAAAACTGCTCTTTAACTATTGCTCTACCTAGAATTAAGAAAAATGACAAAGAAAACCCGATGTGACAAATTTTTACCGAATGTGACAATTTTCATTAGGCACTCCAGAACCGCCGTAATTTTAATTACAGATAAAATCGTAATCATCAGTATGTGTAAAATTAACAGCAAACGCATTTTTTGTAACAATAGACGTTTTTCACCGCAACAGCATGAAAGTCAACCGCTTAGCATACCTAACCAACAATGCAGTCTACAAAGTCAACCTAACTTTAATGTTTCGCCGCGTGCACGTATAGTCCCAGCTACAACAAATAGTGACGCATGGCAGCAAAGAAATAACTACGTACAGACAACACACTATTTCAACTCGCATCGCAATGCGCCGTATAGAAATTACTATCATGACAGACGTAAAAAAAATGATGAGCACAATTTTCAGCGTACATTTAATAACAGTCGATCTTTTCAGCAGTAAGAACATCAGCAACAACACATTATCATGAATGATCCAGACAATAGGTGTCATCGATAGCGTAATACGTCAGTAAGAAATAACAGAACAGTTCATATAGTGGATATGCCACAGCATCCTCCCGTAAATAACAGGACGTACGATAGATTTTAACCAGATACAGCACAGATTGCATATTACAGTAACGCAAACATTACTTTTGACACGCAGAATTTTGCTCACGAGAATGTTATTTGAAACATGCTCTGTTGAATGCACCACTTTTATCGCACCCAGATCTTACTAGAAATTTTTCCATTGCCACTGACAGTTCGAACACCGCTTTGGGCGTGCATGTTTTCCAGGAAATTGAAGAAGATGGTTCTACAGTAATTAAAAACATCGCATTTGCAAGTCGCATTCTGTCACCTGCTGAACGAAATTATTCTGTTACAGAACTTGAAACATTATGTGTTGTATGGGCTTTCACAAGATTTCGGCACTTTCTTTATGGCAGACATACCACCGTTTACACAGACCACAGAGCGATACAATTTTTACTTTCGGCTAAGTTCACTCACGACAGATTAAGCAGATGGAAACTTTATTTACAAGAATTTAATTTTACAATAGTTCACATTCCCGGCACACAAAATGTTATAGCAGACGCACTATCGCGTTCTCTGAGCAACAATCAGCAAGACGTAGCAACCAACTTCTGCAAAGCAAATTTCAGTGTCATGTACATTCAGCAGGTAGCATTTGAAAATTTTATTTCATCGTCATTACAGGACATAGCACAAGAGCAAAATAAAGACAATGTGTGGAAAGAAATTAAACACCTTTGGCAAGATAGGAATAATGTTACGATTAGAAACCATTACACTGTACGCAACGACATTCTGTTTCGCCGCTCTCATCCTGACAGCAACAATTGGTTATTATGCATTCCTGACGAACTGGTTAACAAATTAATCTGGTACACTCATTTAAGTTACGCCCATTACGGAGCACGAAAATGTTTTCTTATACTGAGACAGAACTGTTATTTTACCAACATGGAGAAACGTATACGACGAGTTTTAGCGTCTTGTAAAATTTGCCAGAAAGCTAAATCAGACACCACTTCACATATTCCTCCATTATATCCCATTATACCTGTTAAATTAAGACATATGGCCGCAGTAGACATTTTTGGTCCTATTCCGAGAACTAACAGAGGTTTTTGCTACATCTTTGTCGCTGTTGAGCTCACTTCAAAACTTGTTACTTTCACTCCATTACGCAAAGCTACTGCTAAAACTGTTTCGAAAGCATTTATAAAACATTTTCTATTTCATGTAGGGCATGTGATGAAAGTAATTTCTGACAATGGATCACAATTTCGATGTGGTGTATGGACACGCATGTTACGAGCCAGAAACATTTCTCCGATCTATATATCCAAGTACCACGCTTCTTCGAACCCCTGTGAACGATTAATGAAAGAAATTGGTAAGCTGTGCCGAATATACTGCCACAAAAGACATATTGATTGGGATACACACATACTCTCATTCCAAGAATTAATTAATTCCATTCCAAATGAATCCACTATGCTATCTCCGTCTGTTATACTGAGAAACGTTGAACCACCAAACAAAATTAAAGAATTAGTAAACTTCCCTAAATGTCGTCGACTAAGACACCACGAAATAATTGACATTGCGCTGAACAACATCAAACTGCCGCAGAGCGCCGGAGAAAACAGCAAAAACAGGTTTGTAGACGCCGCGACTTTCACGTTGGACAGAAGATATTAGTACGTACACACTATTTATCCAGCAAAATAAAAGGTAAGTGCAGTGAATTTGAACTTCTATACGCTGGTCCATATCGGATTCGCAGCATCCCTCACCCCAATGTTGTACACGTCGAAACTTTGAGAACCAGAAAATCGAAAGGCAATCACCATATCTCAAACATTAAACCGTTTATTGAATGAAGACACTTTATGATTCAACACACTATGATGTCATTTACTAATGCAAGTATTTCACCTGACTAATTACTGATGATTATCGTATTTTTTCTTGGCAAGTGCCCGGCAAGGTAAGGTTAGCAGGTCGCTTTTCTTGTCGTTACACATCAGACCGTGCACATTTTCCACTTTTTTGTGTATATGATTGCACTCCAGTTTTGTTTGTATGTACTGTGAAATATTTAAGATATAACACACACCAGTCGACTTTGACATTTTTTGCCTTATGACATCTCAACATCGTGACTGTTTTACATTTTTTGCTGCTGCATTGTGATATTCTCTGTACATTTTTTGCATCTGAACACTGTCAATGTCTTTGACATATTACGTTTTCTGTCATGTTATGCTATATGGTTAATTATGTTACCATAAACCAGTCATTATCTAGTGAGTATATGATTTAAATGCAAGACATTAATCTTTGTTCATCAATTTCAGAAAGAAATGACGCGTGTAAGAAATAAATCAACAGAAATGGGAATTTCACCTACGGAATAAACGAAAGAGGATGCAATAACTTTATGAGGAAGAGTAAATGGATCAGGATTAACAAGCATTAACAAGAATATACTATACTCATCGTAGAATAGCAGTCTTAACTAATTTTTTTCTTTCAGAATACAAGGTGATTGATACAGACTGTCAGACAGAACTACACATCTTAGTTTTAGTGATGAAATATGCTAGAGATAAGGAATAGTTGTATGCTGACGAATAATGATGAAGGATATGCTGATATGAATAATGAAGTTTTTCTTTACAGGTGATGATGATAATGGTGTTATGATGAGATGTATAATGAAGTTTTCTTTACAGATGAGAATAATGTTGAAGTTATGTATTTATGCTATGTAGTTATTTAAGTAATTGTTGCAGTTTGCTTTGACAGCAGGTGTTATATTGCATAGTAGGATGACGGAAAGTTTTGGATAGGACAGCTATGGAACACATTTTTATACGCATTTCACTACCTGTTAATTCGAAGTTCACTACTTTTCAGCATAGTGTGCGTTTCTTCTTTCAGGTCAATAATCCATTTTGTATTTTTTTCCAGGAGAAGCTTTTCATGATACTTACTAAACCTGTTACTTATTATACCTGTTCTAGTACTTGCATTTTTTTTTACCCATTTGTGTCTATCATTTATAAATGTGATCACATATACTGCCTTGTTACATAACCTTGCTACAGCTGACTCATGACGAATGACGTTAACCATCCTCATTTGCAGCAATAGGTCAAAAGCAAATAGTGTTATGCCTCAGCAATTAATTATCGATCCCAACGCAATGCATTGCTAACAAAAAAATGTATTACCAGTCCCAAATAGTGATACCAGTTTGAGAAAGTTCTGAATAATACTGATTAGCTCTGAATAGTATGTCACTTGAGAAATGACTTCTTAATGATAAAAAAATATATAAAATAATGCTTTGTAACTGGCCAACGACTGCCACTGTTTATTGTAATACGATTACCCATGATGCCAGCTAATGATTAATACTATATTGGAATGACAAATGATTAATTAACTATGCCATGCTTTGTAATTGGAAATGAATGCGATTGTTTAATAATGCTTTGTAATTAGGAAAAAGCTAATAATTCTTACTATATTCAAATGACAAATGATTAATTACGCTTTGTAACTGGAAAAGAATGTGATTGTTTAATAATGCTTTGTAATTAAGAGAAGGCTAATGATTTGTACTATATTGAAATGACAAATGATGCTATGCTTCATAATTAGAAGAAGGCTAATGATTCTTAATTACGCTTTGTAACTGGAAAAGAATGCGATTGTTTAATAATGCTTTGTAATTAGGAGAAGGCTAATGATTCTTACTATATTGAAATGACAAATGATGCTATGCTTTGTAATTAGGAGAAGGCTAATGATTCTTACTATATTGAAATGACAAATGATGCTATGCTTTGTAATTAGGAGAAGGCTAATGATTGTTACTATATTGAAATGACAAATGATTAATTAACTATGCCATGCTTTGTAACTGGAAAGGAATGTGATTGTTTAATAATGCTTTGTAATTAGGAAAAAGCTAATGATTCTTACTATATTGAAATGACAAATGATTAATTAACTATGCTATGCTTTGTAATTGGAAATGAATGCGATTGTTTAATAATGCTTTGTAATTAGGAAAAAGCTAATGATTATTACTATTGGAATGACAAATGATTAATTAATTATGCTTTGTAACTGGAAAAGAATGCGATTGTTTAATATTGCTTTGTAATTAGAAGAAGGCTAATGATTCTTACTATATTGAAATGACAAATAATTAATTAACTATGCCATACTTTGTAACTGGAAAAGAATGCGATTGTTTCATAATGCTTTGTAATTAGGAAAAAGCTAATAATTCTTACTATATTCAAATGACAAATGATTAATTACGCTTTGTAACTGGAAAGGAATGTGACTGTTTAATAATGCTTTGTAATTAGGAAAAGGCTAATGATTAGTACTATTGGAATGACAAATGATTAATTAACTATGCTATACTTTGTAACTGGAAAAGAATGCGATTATTTAATAATGCCTTGTAACTAGGAAAAGAAGGTTAATGATTCTATGTAAAACAATTAATGAACATTTTTCTGTAATACTACATACTTGGTACAGAAATGTTCAATAACTGGGCTATGAATGCCGCAAACTACTAATGATGACTGTAATTGTCAATATTATGTGACTTAATGTCCTTCACCTCATGAGCTAACTACCCTGAATTACTGCAATGTCCATTTGTCCTGTTTATCCTAGTGATCATGGAGCACTATATTTGGTTTTGCACTAATTCTACGTTGGTGTGCCTTGTAAGAGCGTGGTGTTGACACGACATGCTGTCCACCACCGTGAGCGATGAAGACGGTATTATGATCCCACTGTTTGGTGTACCTAATGTACTGCCAAAATGAGAACATGGAACATTACTACGACAGTTCAGTGTCTTGGCTACACTGATAAATTCTGATGGGAAAAGAACTTCAAATTGTGTCACTTGGTGTTGTACTGCTGTGGAAAGATATGGACTTTCAGAACAGCTGTGTGCAATCTAAAGTGCTACAACCATGATGCAATCCTCCCTTTCCTATCCTAATTCTTGTCACATAGTGAAAATCATTTTTTTGCTAACATCATTTATGTTCATGGGTTATACATTTTTTTTCGATTCGCTAAACTCCAGTGCGAGTACAGTTATGTCACTTGTCGATATGATTTTTTGCCATTATGTTTATTTATTGCAAAAATGCTAAAGACATTTTTTTGATTTGTTCTGAAGTACAGTATATGTGCACTCTTGTCTTTTATATTGTATATACATTTTTATTTTAATGATATGTTCTGAACTACAGTGCATGTGCACTTATGTTAGGTGTTAATATGTTTTCTACTGAACTTCAGTGTCTGTTCACTTTTCTCATTTTTCAATATGACTTGTACTCATTCTGTATGTTCAATACTTCAGTGTGTATGATTTTTTTTTTGCCATTCTGTTTATGCTAAAGAATTTTTTCAGTGCGTGTGCACTCTGTTATCTTTCAAATAATTTGTATATACAGTTTTCTGATTTGCTACTATGTTTTGTACTCACATTTTGGCTTTGTCTGATATATTTTGTACTCGGTACGTGTGCACCACATTTAATTTATGTACTAAATTTGAATATTCTGTAAATTGTAAAAAAAACTTGCGATGGCAAGTCCAAATGACTCACCATCGCTGCCAAATTTTTGCCCCCCCAGTGGAGGGTTATGAAACACGTATGTAACGTAGCAGCGATGGTGAGGCACGTTAAAATCTTTGACCAGAGAGCCTATTATCGTGGTTAGTCTGCGCTTGACCGCGCGAGTGTTGCGAGCAGTACTCTGTCAGTAGTCGTTGCGAGCAGTAGCTCTGTTCAGTTGCGTCTTGTACGCTAGTAGTCGTCATGCAGAGCAGTCGGTCAGTAGTAGCAGCCCAGTGCGGTTGTGTGATGTAGTCTGTCGGCAACACTGATCAAGATGCTGAATGAGGTAAATTGTTAATTATGGTAATCATCAGATAATGTAAAGTTTATTTACTGTAATTAATTTCCAACAAGTGCCCCCAATAATAATTTTGATTTCAAAAGCAATTTTACAAAAAAAAAATTATTTAATTGAACTAACGATTTCGCTCCACTTCCCTTAAAGAAAAGTTTCAGTTTTCAGTTAAATTACAGAAAAAAAAGAATATTATTATTTGCAATGCAGTTACTCCAAGCCGTGCGCAAGAATAAGAGCAGAAATTTGACTAGCAGTTACAATGAGGTAAGAATTTAATTATGATTTTTGCACAGGGCCAAAGACCCATATTTCGGTTTAATTGAATTATCATTATCACTGAGATTTCATTAGCACTGAATTGTTTTTCATTATTTTTGTGGGAACTTATACTTGGGTCAGATTGCGATTCTCAATTGTTATTGTCATTAAAAATTAATTGCTAGGGAGGTCACGTTTGGCTCCTATACATTCATTATTTCTGTCTTTCAAATTTCAGTGGAGAGGTTACACTTAGCGCAATGTCCATTAGCATTCAGAAATAATATCTTTTAAATTTCGGTGGGGAGGTTACACTTGGCGACACCCAGTCCAGGATCGAATTTCGTTGAGAATCTTTTGAACAACAGTCAGATATCTGCTCTTATTTGCTTAGATATAATTAGGATTTGGCGCAACGCTTTTATTAACTTGTGACTTTCTTTCTACAGGTCAACGGCAATTCGTTGCTCTGTTGTATTTGTGTGTTGCTTTTACATTGTGCTTATTTATTTTGTGAAAAAATTGTGACGATTGTAAAAATGCCGCGAAAGACTGTGAATAGTGTATCGCGAGGTATTTTGAATGAAATTACCGACTTAAACAGCGTGACCGATAGTAATTGTGACACGCAGTGTAATGATGACAATTCTGCGTTCACTGACAATCAATGCTTTCCAACCACTAGTGATGACTTTTACCTTAATGATGAACAAACGAACTCAATTGTCTCGTCTGTTAATTTGACGACAATTGATGACGCGAGACGCTCTATTGTAATGAGCGCTGCCGAGCTTAACACACCCGATTTGGAAAAGTCAAGTAACGTTCAGACAAATTCTTCTAATGGAAGTGATCAGGATACTCAAAGTAGGACGGATTCATTTAATTCCGAAAAAGTTACGTTTGGCTCCTATACATTTATTATTTCTGTCTTTCAAATTTCAGTGGAGAGGTTACACTTAGCGCAATGTCCATTAGCTTTCAAAAATAATATCTTTTAAATTTCGGTGGGGAGGTTACAATGTATGGCTATTGTGATCAAAAAACCCTGGACATCATCCAAGTGTCCGGACCGTTCACCGGATAGTTACGTTATTTAATGAAACAGGAAGTGTTCAGCCACCTGTGAAACGTCAACCACGACCTGCAACTAATGATGATGCCCAAGTAGGTGTTTTAGCTGTTGTCACGGTTAATTTGCACATCAGTAGCAGACAAATTGCGCGAGAATCTGGAATCTCAAAAACTTCGGTCTTGAGAATGTTACATCAACATCGATTGCACCCGTACCATATTTCTGTGCTCCAGGAATTGCATGGCGACGACTTTGAACGTCGTGTACAGTTCTGCCACTGGGCACAAGAGAAATTACGGGACGATGACAGATTTTTTGCACGCGTTCTATTTAGTGACGAAGCGTCATTCACCAACAGCGGTAACGTAAACAAGCATAATATGCACTATTGAGAAACTGAAAATCCACGATGGCTGCGAAAAGTGGAACATCAGCGACCTTGACGTGTTAATGTATGGTGCGGCATTATGTGAGGAAGGATAATTGGCCCCATTTTCTCGATGGCAAACTAAATGGTGTAATGCATGCTGATTTTCTACGTAATGTTCTACCCATGTTACTACAAGATGTTTCACTGCATGACAGAATGGCGATGTACTTCCAACATGACAGATGTCCGGCACATAGCTCGCGTGCGGTTGAAGCGGTATTAAAAAGCATATTTCATGGCAGGTGGACTGGTCGTCGAAGCACCATATTATGGCCCGCACCTTCATCGGATCTGACGTCCCCGTGTTTTTTTCTGTGGGGAAAGTTGAAGGAGATTTGCTATCGTGATCCACCGACAACGCCTGACAACATGCGTCAGCGCATTGTCAATGCATGTGCGAACATTACAGAAGGCAAACTACTCGCTGTTGAGAGGAATGTCGTTACACGTATTGGAAAATGCATTGAGGTTGACGGATATCATTTTGAGCATTTATTGCATTAATGTGGTATTTACAGGTAATGACGCTGTAATGCGTTCTCAGAAATGATATGTTCACAAAGGTACATATATTACATGTTCAAACGCATTTACCTTATGTATTTTAATTTAAAAATCCTACCTGTTACCAACTGTTCGTCTAAAATTGTGAGCCATATGTTTGTGACTACTACAGCGTTATCTAGCACAAAGCAAAAAAAGTGATCCAACTAAAACATTCATACTTTTTTACGTACAACACGAATATGTAATAAAAATGGGAGTTCCTATTTAAAAGAAACGCAGTTGATATCCGTTTGACCTATGGCAGCGCCATCTAGCGGGCCAACCATAGCGCCATCTGGTTTCCCCCTTCAAGCTAGACAAGTTTTGTTCTTTACAGTTTTTTCGTTTGACGTTTGTTTCGTGAGATATTTGGCCGGATCACGATCGATGGACCACCCCGTATATCTGCCGTTTCGACGTTGGTACGACGATTGAAAGGAGGGACTGTGTTTTGATCATTCACGGTGAAAAATTTTTAGAAAACCGTATACGGCCTTCTATCTGTCATCTTCGTTTCGCTGTCAGTGTAGTCACTGATGAATGCATAGATGATTATGACCCACTTATTGATTTTACACACTCCCAAAACCTCTTAGGGTTTTTACTCAGATCGGTCGACAAAGTTTTAATTTCAAAGTCTGTGAACGCTTTTCTCAACGCTCTCGTTACGTTCATTTTCACTTCCTTTAGCTTTTGTTTGTCATCTAGGTTTTTACTTCTCTTTAATCTGAGTGCAGTTCTCTTTGTTTACGTAGCAGTTTCCTAATATGGCTATTATATCGTGGTGGGCCTTTCCCATCCCTTAAGACTTTACTCGGAACGTATTTGTCTAGGGCATATTGCACGATTCCTTCGAATTTTTTCCATTTGTTTTCCATACCTTCATCCTAATCACCGAATTTTTGATCCTGACTCTCGGATACTCTGAAATTTTTATCCTGTCGCTCGCGGTAAGCCAAAATATCTTCCTACCTTTCTTAACATTCTTTGTCAGATCCCTTGTCATAGATGCTATGACAGCCTTATGATCACTGGTACCTTCCTCTACGTTAACTCATTCGATAAGTTCAAGTGTGGTTTTTGCCAGGAGGTCTAAGACGTTTGTTTCGTGAGATATTTGGCCGGATCACGATCAATGGACCACCCCGTATATCTGCCATTTCGACGTTGGTACGACGATTGAAAGGAGGGACTGTGTTTTGATCATTCACGGTGAAAAATTTTTAGAAAACCGTATTCGGCCTTCTATCTGTCATCTTCGTTTCGCTGTCAGTGTAGTCACTGAGTGAATGTATAGATGATTATGACTCACTTATTGATTTTACACACTCCCAAAACCTCTTAGGGTTTTTACTCAGATCGGTTGACAAAGTTTTAATTTCAAAGTCTGTGAACGCTTTCCTCAACGCTCTCGTTACGTTCATTTTCACTTCCTTTAGCTTTTGTTTGTCATCTAGGTTCTTACTTCTCTTTAATCTGAGTGCAGTTCTCTTTGTTTACGTAGCAGTTTCCTAATATGGCTATTATATCGTGGTGGGCATTTCCCATCCCTTAAGACCTTACTCGGAACATATTTGTCTAGGGCATATTGCACGATTCCTTTAAATTTTTTCCATTTGTTTTCCATACCATAGCGATTCTCTAACTATCTGCTCAAAGTAAATTTCAGACAAGACATCCAGAACAATATCACAAGAATCCCCATCTCCGGCATCAGTTTTGATAGCGTGATACTCCCAATCTATACCTGGCAAGGTGAAATCACCCCCTATGAAAACGGCATGATCTAGGAAAATCACTAACAATGCCGGCTGGAGTGGCCGAGCGGTTCAAGGCACTTCAGTCTGGATCCGTGCGACCGCTACGGTCGCAGGTTCTAATCCTGCCTCGAGGATGGATGCGTGTGATGTCCTTATGTTAGTTAGGTTTAAGTAGTTCCAAGTTTTAGGTGACTGATGACCTCAGATATGAAGTCAGAGCCAATTTTTTTACTAACAGTATTCTGCAAGTTTTGTATGAAGCGCTCTACCACTAGAGCTACTGACCCAGAGTAGTCTATTAAAGAATCCGATTACCATTTTTAACCGTTATTTGATACTTAACTTCACCGAGATGAATTCACAATCAGAATCCGCGACAAACTCGATAGATTTTATCGAATTCTTTACTGCAATAAACAAGCCGCCACCATTGGTGACCTATCCTTGCGATAAACATTCCAATCTGAACTTAGGGTTTCGTTGTCATTAACGTTCAGTTTCAGCCAACTTTCATTCTGTGCTTTATAACCTTCAGTAAGCAATACTAATTCTGGGACCTTTCCTTGGAAGGTCGTGCAGTATACTAAAATCATATTAACTTTTTCTACGTCTGATCTTCGACGACGAAAGTTCTCTGAGGACATTGTGGCTAATTTATCTGGCAAATCCTCTTTGATCACAATGGAGAGTTTCTCTAACCTAAAAAAGCCCCATGTATACGCCACACGTACTATCCTAGTAGCCGCTTCCTGCTTGCAATCCACGCCTGACCTTTTAAGGGGAACCCTGCAATTCTGTACCCGATAGCGGAGGTCGACAAATTTTCATCCGATACCATCGGTCCAATGGTCTTTTAGGCAATATAGGATGTAGTTCAATTAATTTTTACGTATTTGTATGCTTAGCCCTCTGATGCACAGCAAATTTCCTTATTACCTGCAGAAGTTTTCGTCTTGAATTTGGATAGTAACAATAAATGCATATCTTACTAAGGCATTTGGAGACAACGTAGTGTCCCCAAACATTCGAGTGTGTAACATATAATCATTAGCGTGATCCTCTTGTAAACAAACAAACCACTGGTTCTGCTCGGAGCGGTGTTAGAGAAACAATACGCCTTGGTAAATTAAAAAAAAAATTACAATCTGTCATCATTATTCTGCAGCAGTTTTAGCCTTCACCCACAGGGAATATTCGAACTTTCTGAATGCCCATAATACCGGGAGAGCTTCCAAATCGGTCATGGAATTTGCTCGTTCAGCTTCAGATAGGGTCCTACTAGCAAAAATAATTACCCATTCCTGTCAGTGATCTGGAAGAAACAGGCGCCCAGCTCTTTGGAGGATGCGTCTCATATGTTAACAGAAAAAAATCCTGGTCATGTCAGGATGTTGTCAAAATCAGTTTGGCGTTGCTTGGTCCATAACCAGGGGTGGCCCTACCGTAGAAGATTCAATACAGAGTCACTATTTAAAAGGAGCTGTGGTATAAATTTTCTGAAGAAAGATATCAATCCAAAACATTCCTTCAACAGTTTCTTATTCGAAAGTACAGCAGTGTTTGATACCATCAATCTTCTTGGGGTCTGGAAGTATGCCTTGAGGTGATATTATATGTCTAAGGAATTTAAACCTTCCCTACAGAAATATGAGATCATTAGGCTGGCTGTGACTCCGTATTTTGAAAACCTATACAAGACTAAAGCCAAAGGCCATAAGTGTTCCGATCATGTAGCGGCAGCAATCAGTATATTATCAACATACATTGTGACTCTACTCAACAGTTCACGTCAAAAGACTCGATTTAAAGCAGACATAAATACGCTTGCACCGGCATAAAAACCAGAAAGGAGAACTAAGAGTTCCTTCAGTTCTTGCTTTTATTCTTCCATAAGAAATGCTGACTCATTGACCTTGGCGTGCACGATCTTAGGGCCTATTTTCTCTTCCTGTGAGTGCTCAATTCCCTCTGTATGACGGTAGGATAGAAGAATTGTATTCAAACCACATGAGTGTGTTTCGGTTTGCTTTCTCTGGCGTTTGGTTTGAATAGGTCTACTGAATGTCGTTGGTCGTTCACAACCAATGATGCTTCCCTTTACCAATGTCAGTTTGTGGTCGGTACTTTCTAAAGGTGTCTTTGCCGTAAATGGAGTTTACTATTAGCCTTTCAACCACAAGAAAAACGCATTTAAAGATAAGCTGTCAATCTGAAAATGAATCCATGCCTGCAATTTTACGCCTTTAGGCTTACCACGTACAGCTGTTAGGGCTGAAAGTGTCTTTATGTGTCTTCGTTTCTGTAACTGATCAAACAGACCCTGTGAAACTATATTCGTGCTAGCTCCAGTATTCGGTATTATGGGTACCCTTGAACGAGGTATTTGTGTACTGACTACTGCCTGTACTGTGTCTTCATTTTCATACACACAGTTGGTAATACCTTCCTGATACACATCTTTAGTATCACCACAGATGTATCTAAGAAAACAGTTTTTAAATTGCTCCATGCCCCCACCCCCAACTACTGGTCATCGAACGGGGGATATCGAAACCGGTTAGAGTTTTCCGAATCACGCTGAGCACTGACCTCCCCATTAGGGGTAACCTCAACTGTATGCACATCTGTCGGCTAGTTTCGCCAGTTAGTATCTTGCATGGCTCTTGATTCGAAATTCCATTGTCCCTGGCCATTATTCGAAACGTATTGTTGACTTATTGTTTGTAGTCAAGTGGCGGCGGATAATTTTGTCTCCTGGTTCCATTCTGCCCTTGCCAGTTGTCATTCGGGTCACTTCCCCCCGGTCGGCAGCCCATTGTACGCTTGCTGACAATAATCTCTCTGGCCATTAAAACCAGAACGACTGAAATGTTGTCCTTTGTTATTTCTATGCCCTTCGGTTGGATTTTTGTCTCTTTCCGTTACCAAATTCGTTCTTCTTGATATTGCTGCGAGAGGGATATGGGTGCCAACTCTGTGGGTAGTTATTGCCATTCCCGCCGTGTTGTTCGTTAGTTCGTGAGGGGTCTGCCTGTGCGGTGTCACTTTGTGGTCGCGCGGGTCTGTCTTCGCAGGTAAGATCAGTTAAATCGAGAACTGAGAGAACTGCTCAGGAGGCGTAATGAATAATTTCTCACGTATGATAGTCACTAGTCAGCTCTTAAAATTTTTTAGGACATCTACGTGAGATACCAGGTTTACCCAGTAACGGGTTTTATTTAGATAGTTCTCGAAATATCTTCTCAGCCCTCTGCGTTTACTGATGAATGGCGCCGGGATAAACACCTCTCGTCTCAATCTCTCTTGTACTGCGATGGATCAAAACTTGTCTAAGAATGCCCTTCCAGACTGTTCGTAGGCGTCACATTTTTCCGTCTTGTCAGTGGTCCAGAACAAGATATCGCCCTGTGTATGACCTACCACAAAGCACATCTTCTGCGATTCGATACAATTCATTAACAGGACGTTCCAGAAGACTCTTATGAAAACGACTGGGTATTTACGCTTACCTGTAATAATCCTTCATATGCGAGCAAAGTAGAAAGGCGTGGCATTGATGTATTGGATCGTGTTCTGAATACCTCTGCGCAACAGGGGCAGAAGTCGGCAGCCCCTGCTGCGTGTTATAGTTGTGATCTATTTCACCTGACAGGTTGTGGTTCAAGTGCGGGTGGATTTTCGGATTATCCATCTAGTCTGTGAACTCCTCATAGCTTAGAGTTGAATGTTTCCTCTTTCCTGTTCAGTGTTATTAACGATGTTAGTCTGCGAATTTTCCTCCACTGCTTTCATTTTCTGATCTATTTCAGCTCTTAGTTCCGCCTTGTGTACCTTCATCGCTTCCTCGATTACGTATGCATAACCCTTGTGCTCCTGGACTACCTTCTGCGCCAGGTTACTGCCTTGGTCTAGCATACCAGCTCTGTCCTTTATTTGCTTAATGTCTTTATATATTCTTTACTGCTTTTTTCTCATGAACTGAGTATTTAACCTTACGCTACCTAGATGCAAAGACAGCTCTTACACCTGTTCAGGTATACCTTTGTACACTGTTTTTCAGCCCACCAACGGTACCTGCGAGTGTATTTATATTATGGCACAAGTGTGACTGCTCCTGCTGCATTTTTGTCTGAGCCTCAGATACCATCTTCACCTTTTCTGCAAACTGTTCTAGTGTCTCGCCTACTGATGATAATTTTTGGCTGAATTTATTTAAGTCTTGTGACAAATCAATGAGCAATTGTGTTTTTAGATCTTTCCTCATACTTACCCAAGGTTATCCGATAATTCATTTGATAGATCAACACGCAAATCTTTTGCCAAATCATTGAACTGTTGTGTTGTGTCAGTTTTGAAAGGATCAAGAGTTTGCTTTTGCTGTTCAAGTAATTTTTTTGTGCATCTGTCTGTTGTTTTGTAAGATAATTAACTTTTTCATCGATACTTTGCTAAGTATGTGACTGTGCTCATTAAGATTATTAAATTTTTGGCACTGTTGTATTGAAAAATCATTACGCTTTTCATTAATACTTTGTTTCAGTGTTTGTTTTTGCTCTTCCATAAACTCATTCTTGAAGTCATTGAAACTGTATTCAAATTACAGCTGCAACATTTTTATCCTGATCAGGTTTTCTCGTGTGCCCAATACACTCTGTCCTATCATTTCTGCAGTAGGCGTAAGTGTGGCAAGCAAAGAATGATTTAATAAGTCTGCACTGTCTCGGTTTACATTTTCACTAGGGGGAAAAATACTCCCTGATGAAAGTTGTGACCCTGTCTCATCTAACGTCATCATCTTATCATTTCGAATGATAATGCTACTATCATCTGTGTCCATATTAACTGAAAAATGTAATTGTTCGTCGACCGACATTTTCAGTTTTAGTTTCATTTGTTGCCACGGCCATGTCGGTGACATCTTCTGCCTGGCTACCCAGCAATGGACTGGCAACAATGTGCTATCTTGTGTACTCATTTTTGGTAATTTTACAAAGTGACTAAATTAATTAGTACTTCTGAAATGAAATATTCTGTTAGTAATAGTGAAGATACCACGACGAAAGCTATTCAGTTGTGCTCGCTAACATGTATCAAAATACATTGTTGGCGTAACTCAATTAGATGCTCATATTTCTCTCCCCAAAAATAATTTTCGGTGGAAAGGTCTATGTATTTTACGAGACTGCTTCAGTTTGGAAATTGGATTAGGAGAGGTACTGCGATCACTATTGACAGAGACGCTACTAAGCACAGTCGTGCACGATATGGATTGTGACTTTTCCTACCTCTTTGTTGGTTTTCTCGCTCCTTTCGGAATTAATTCTCCAATTGATTATGTTTAATCTTTTGCACATCGCATAATTTCCATCCTCGTCGCAATAATATAATGTCTCATTCATGATTCAGAGAAAGACAACAATTAGTGTAATAGAAAATTTACACCCGAGGGGGAACCTGTTCCCCTACCGCTCGCGTCCCCAGGTGGCGGATAGGGGAAAGCTCTACAGATATGTAGGGTAGGTGGGAAATAAAATACCACCCGTGGACCAACACAGGACCAGAAATCCAAAGGCGACTGTCTCACATTGGGCGGTCTTTGGTCAGCGTCTGTTCCCCAGGTTAGAGGCGACTGGGAAAAACCTCCAGGGCTAACAACCGTGGTTGTAAATTTGTGGCTCGAAGAGTCACCCCTTACATAATACTATCAATCATGGAAGAGTGTAATGTGAAACAAATTACCCCAGGTGGACAATCCACCGCACCAAGGTGCGCAAGCAGACTATCGGATTCTGGGGAGTCTGCAGCATTGCACAGAGATGAATCGGGACGTGATAAGACATCAAGCAAATTGAAATGTAAAAAAACAAGTTACATAGCTACTTTCAATGTAAACTCTCTTTTAAAAACAGGAAAATTAAAACATCTTACAGATACCCTCAAACATCATAGAATACTCATAACATCACTACAAGAAACTCGATACATAGATGAAAACAATTTTGATTCCGGAGGTTTCAGAATATACAAAGGAAAGGTAGGCAAAAGAATAATGAAAAACACACCCCACCTCGGAACGGGCTTTATAATAGATAAAAGTATTTTAGACTCCATTATCAGCTTTCAATCACAATCGGAAAGACTCTCCACACTCACTTCTAAATCTGCTAATAGAGTATACACAATTGTGAATGCACATGCCCCCATAAATGAAGACAATAGGAAAAATAAGGAAAAGGTGGAACGTTTTTGGAAACAACTAGATGACGTGGTGCAAAAGAGCCCAGACAAACACAACATCATACTTACGGGGGACTTCAATGCTCAAGTAGGAAAAGAGAAGAAATACAAAAACATTGTTGGAAACTACCCAGCGCACAATAGAACTAACCAAAATGGAGTCAGATTAGTAGAACTCTGCCAAGCGCATGGCTTGATCCTGAAATCCACAGCCTTTAAGAGACTACCCAGAAAACAGAAGACATGGACCTCACCAAACCCACATTTGGGTGAATTTCAACTTGATCATGTGGCGATAAAATGGAAACACCATACAGAAATACAAAATGTCAAAGTACTCAGAGGAGCAAACTTGGATTCTGATCACTATCTTTCTAAAATAAAACTCAAAATTATCCCCAAAAGGAAAGATAGAAACAGTAGACCCAAAAGCAGAAGATACGATCCAGAAAAGATAATGAATTCGAAGGAGTTTCCCCTCGCGACTCAAGATATAAGGAACCAAAATTGGGATCAAATGAAGGAAAGCCTACTAACCAAAGCTGAACAAATAGCACCTATAACCAAAATCAAAAAACACACATGGTGGACAGAGGAATGTGACAAACTTATTGAGCAAAGAAAGAAAGCATGGCAACAGATGCAATCTCAGAAAAATGAATATAATAGGCAAAATTTCCTGAGTGTAAGAAAACTAGTGAGTAAAAACCTCAAAAGAATTAAAAAAGCACAAGAAGATCAACTCCTTTTGCAGATCAACGAAGACTTCAACAAAAACAAGACTAGGAGCTTTTACAGAACTTTTAAACAAAAAATAACCAAGTACAGCCCACCGACACTCCAATTACAAGATAAAAATGGTAATATTGCACACAACAACAGGGATAATTGCAAAATTTTGAGGGAATATGTCAGAAACCTTCTCAACTGTAAAGAACCAATTGAAAAAATGGATTTCAGCAACTCAACTTCAACAAGTCCTAACTCAGAACCACCCACCGTCGAGGAACTACAATCAATCATTTTGAATCTCAAAAACTATAAGGCTTCGGGAGAGAACCAAATTACAGCTGAACTGTGGAAAAATGTCAATAGAAATGCCATAGAATCTCTCCAAAACATATTTGAAGAAATATGGAATACAGAAAGAATTCCGGATGAATGGAAGATGGCCCTCATTCACCCAATTCATAAGGGGGGATCCAGAACAGACCCCAACAATTACAGAGGGATTTCGCTCCTTGACGTAACATACAAAATACTGTCTAAAGTCCTTTTGAACAGAGCAGAACCCCAGCTAGATTGTCAACTTGGAGAATACCAGGCAGGCTTCAGGAAGCGAAGATCCTGCCCAGAACTAATTCTAAACCTCAAAAATCTTATGGCCTACCAAAAATCGAGAGCAAAAGCGTGTGTCATCACATTCATTGACTTTCAAAAGGCGTACGACTCCATAGACAGGGAATCTCTAATCTCCATATTAAAAGAATTGAACCTAGACAATAAAGCTACAAACCTAATTAGGGAAACCATCACCAACACATACTCCAAAATTAAATTTATAGGAGAACTCTCAGACCTATTTGAGATAAAAACTGGAGTACGACAAGGTGATGGACTCTCTCCATTGTTATTTAACTGTGCCCTAGAAAAAATAGTAAGAGAATGGAACAAGAAAATCAATAGTGGAATCCGACTAGGAACAAAAAACAAAGGCATCAAGGTTAATTGCCTAGCATTTGCAGATGATATGGCCCTACTAGCTGAAACATGGGAAGAAGCCAAAGAACAGATCCTCGAATTACAGAAACAAGCAGAGAAAATAGGCCTTAAAATTTCTTTTGAAAAAACCAAAATAATCACAAATATAAAAAAGCCAATGAAATATCTTAATGTAAGAGACCAAAAGATCGAAATTGTTAAAGAATTCAAATATCTTGGTGAATGGATTAGCTGGAACGCCCTTGAGAAAAAAGCAATAGAATTAAGAAGAAACAAAGTTGAACTAGCCTTTCAGCTTACTAAAAATACTTATAATAAAAAGTCCCTCTCATGGAATTCAAAAATAAAACATTACAACACTGTCATTAAACCAGAAGCACTATATGCAGCTGAGACATTATCTATCACTAACCATGGCCCAATTGAAAGGCTAGAGATCAAAGAAAGAAAAATATTGAGAAAAAGTTTAGGCCCCAAATTTCATAACGACAAACTAATTCATACCAAAAATGAAACACTCTACAAAACCACAGAAAAACTTTCGGATACAATGAGGAAAAGAAGAATTGAGTTTTATGGGCACATTCTCAGAATGAACCCAAATAGACTTACAAAAAGAATGTTTGACTACTTCAGGAATAAAAAATCCAAACCAAATTGGTTTATCCAAACAGAGAAAGACTTAAGAGAACTACACATCACAGAAAAAATGCTCACAGACAGGACCGCAAAAATGATAAGCAAAGACAGAAAAGAGGGATTCCAGCTCCAAAATAGAAAGAAAAGAACGATTGTCATCTCTGATGAGGAAAGAAAAGCAAGATCAGAAAGAATGAAGCAGTACTGGGCGAAAAGAAAGGCACAGAACACACAGAAGTGATTGATTCAACGTACCCCAAAGTTGGGTGAAACGAAGAAGAAGAAGAAGAAAATTTACAAAATCGTGAAATTATTTCTAATAATTACAAACATGGTAACTCTCTCCCAACGAACACGTCGCCATATATAGCGGTTAAGGAGACAGATAATTTGAACTGTTCATAGCTGACGTAGCTATGCTAATGCAAGTTAAGCCACACCAGAAATTGTAATCACAGAAATGCACGCCACGCAGGTAAGGATGCGTGAAGGTTATAAAACGTTGTGGCAGTTCTGCAACATAGTTTGAAGATTAATTACTTTGAGTTTTGGTG
Source organism: Schistocerca americana (assembly GCF_021461395.2). Taxonomy (NCBI): domain Eukaryota; kingdom Metazoa; phylum Arthropoda; class Insecta; order Orthoptera; family Acrididae; genus Schistocerca; species Schistocerca americana. Next base: position 675,992,125 of record NC_060122.1, read on the forward strand.
TACGGCTTGATATTTGCTTCATCTCCCCAATGATGCAAAAAAATGCTGGCGTGGCCATCTCAGCTAATGTTTCAGGAAACTAGTAATTTCTATCACAGGTTTTTGTTTTGTCTTAATGGAAAACTCTTTTCGTGTACCTGCTTCACTTCTTATAGAGAATTGCAACTTTATAGCTTAATAGATTAAAAGATAATCAGCAAGTTTAATTTAAAGTATTTGTTCACTGCCGTGTAATACATTGCGCCAGCCAAAATGCTGCCTCACTGTGAATGTTGTTCTCAAACACGGGATGCGTCGGTTGACGTTCATAAGCAGCAGGAATCCGCCCTGACTACCCTCAAAATATTGGGAGCTGCTGCGAATGGCCTGTTGAATGAGCTCCTTAGAGTCGTATAGCTTTGATACCTGTACAAGAGGTACTTCAGGCACGTCCTCTCCTGTGGATCCCGTCTCCTCTGCAGAAAATACAGGGCATGTCATTGCCCGTCCATCTGACTGTGAGTGGAATGTCAATGGCAGACCTAGGCATTCTGTACAGAGTGGACGGGGACCAGGCAGGATTCAGGGTGTTGTACTGTTCCACGTAACCAACATATTTGAGGTTCTGTCTTTCACTGAAACAGAAATTGAGCCAGTGGGACTCACTTAAGCTCTTTTGGGGAAATCTGTTCCGTCCAGTGTCAGAAGGAGGCAAACGCAAAAGGGTAGGGGTCTATTAATCGTTGGCAGTTGAAACGTATGGCGAATGTTGGTGCCCCATAGAGAAAAGGCAGCAAGGGACAGTAAAGGACTCCAGGTGCACTCAGTGCGTATGCCTGGGGGCCTCATTCAACATGTTGAAAAGGCTATTCCAGCAGCTATTGAAGGAACAGAGTGCAACCAAATGCAGATTGTCGCACACGTTGGAACAAATGATGCCTGTTGTCTGGGTTATGGGGTCATTCTTGGGTCACATAGCGACTGACAGAGAAGGTTGAGAAGACCATCCTTGGGTGTGGAGTTTCATCGGAGCTCAGAATCTGCAGCATTGTCCCCACAACTGATCGTGGCCCTTTGGTTCTGGGTTGACTGGAAGGACTGAACCAGATATTTCGAAGGTTCTGTGATAAACTAGGCTGCAACTTCCAGGACTTGGGTCTTGGGGTTGAGAACTGTAGGGTTCCTCTAAAAAGGTCAGGTTTGAACTACACATCAGAGGCTGATACTCAGGTAGCTGAGTGTGTAGGGTTTGCGCACAAGAGATTTTTAGATTAGGCGACTCTCCAGATAACGGTAGCTGTAGGAAACGCAGAAGTGTTAGTGTAAGATCGAAAGAAATGCCTCCCACAGATGATGTATTCAAATCTAAATTGGAAACTGCCGAAGCATTCCAACAAAGTGTTATAGTTTGAAGCCCTCATGAAAAGCAGTGGAACTCACATAACACTAGATACAGAAAGCTGGTAGAGCTCGAAACTGATAGCAGTGAGTTTTGGTGGAAAATTTACTTGTATATCGAAATTATAGGCTAATGGGAATTGGAGGTTGTGTATTTGTCGTAGTAGACAAGAAACTCAAGTTCACCGAGATAGAAACTGATGCTGCATGTTAGATTGTTTGGGCCAGACTCAGTATCAATGGTGGGCATAAAATGATGATTGATCCTTCTATCACCCATCAGACTCATCTCCTGATGTAACAGAAAACATTAGAGGAAACCTCAGTTCACTTGTACGTACGTTCCCAAATCATACTGTAATCATAGGTGGAGACTTTAATCATCCAACAATTACGTGGGGAAATTACAGTTTTGTCAGTGGGCTTGATAAGACATCCTGTGAAACTTTACTAAATGATTTATCTGAAACTACCTAGAACAGGTAGTTAGGAAGCCGAGTCATGATGGAAATATGTAGGGTGTAATGGCCACAAACAGACATGTCGTCTTTGAGGTTGTCCAGATCGAAACTGGTATCAGTGACCATAATGCTGTTGTGACAACAATGATACCAAAGTACAAAGGACAACTAAAACAAGCAGAAATATGTACATGTTCAGTGAACTAGATAAAAAAAATCTGTAAGCCCATACATCAAAGAGGAACTTGAAACTTTCAGCACTAATAAGGAGCATGTAAAGGAGCTCTGGCTCAAGTTTAAAAAAATATCTGACAATGCACTGGAGAGATACGTACCAAGTAGAACAGCTCATAATGAGAGGGAACTTCCATAGCATACAGTCACTGTAAACAACTTCTAAAGAAACAGAGATTACTGCATAACAGGTACAAAATAAAGGGTAGGGCTACAGATAGAGAGATGCTGAATGAAACGGATTTGGCTCTCAAGAGAGCAGTGTGTGATGCCTTCGATGATTAGACAGTGGCACCAAAGTTAGTCCCTAGCGAATGACAGCACCTGAAATTGAGGGTAGCAAAGCAAAACTTGAAATGCATAACTCCGTTTTCAAATGTTCGTTTAGAAAGGGAAACCCATGACAATTGCCCTAATTTAATCCTCGAACCATTAAAAAGATGGGTGAAATAAGTATTAGCGTCAGTGGTATTGAAAAACAGCTAAAATCCTTGAAAGTGAACAAAGCTCCGGGCCCCGATGTAATCCCTATCAGATTCTTTACTGAATTTGCGATGAGTTAGCCTCTCTTCTAAGTATATCATAGATCCCCCCAAAAAAAGGCTGTGCCCAGTTCTTGGAAAAAGGCACAAGTCACATCCGTCTACAAGAAGGGTAGTAGAACTGATCTACAAAACTACCCTTCATTATCCTTGACATCGACTTGTTCTAGAGCCTTAGAACATATTCTAAGCTCAAACATAATGACGTATCTTGAACAGAATGACCTCCACAACGCCAACCAGCATGGATTTCGAAAACATCGATGAAGTGAAACACAACTCGCACTTTTCTCGCGTGACACAGTGAAAGCTTTGAATCATGGCAACCAGGTAGATGCAATCCAGATTGAGATTTTCACTCTGCAACGAAGTGTACGCTGATATGAAACTTTCTGGCAGATTAAAATTGTGTGCCGGACCAAGACTCGAAATCGGGACCTTCGCCTTTCGGGGGCCAGTGCTCTACCAACTGAGCTACCCAAGCTCAACTCACGACCCGCCCTCACAGCTTCAATTCTGCCGGTACGTCGTCTCCTACCTTCCAAACTTGCCCGCGAGAGGCAAAGGTCCCGAGTTCGAGTCTCGGTCCGGCATACAGTTTTAATCTGCCAGGAAGTTTCAGGTAGATGCAATGTTTCTTGATTTTCGAAATGCATTTGACTCAGTACCGCACCTACGCTTATCGTCAGAAGTACATCGTACGGATTATCAAGCGGTATTTGTGGATGGATTGAGCCCTTTTCGGTAGGAAGGACACAGCATTGTATATTGGATGGAGAGTCATTATCAGATGTAGAAGTAATTTCGGGTGTGCTCCAGAGAAGTGTACTGGGAACCTTGCGGTTCATGTTGCGTATAAAGGTCCTTGCAGACAATATTATAAGTAATGTCAGGCTGTTTGGAGATGATGCAGTTACCTGCAATGAAGTGCTATCTGAAAGAAGCTGCATAAATATTCAGTCAGATCTTGATAAGGTATCGGCGTGGTGCGGAGATTGGTAACTTGCGCTGAATGTCCAGGAATGCGAAATTTTGCACTTCAGAGAACGAGAAAAACGTAGTAGCCTACGACTGTAATATCATTAAGTCATTCTTTGGAATCGGCCAACTGATAGAAATACCTGGGTGTAATACTTTGCAGGGATATGAAATGCAATGATCACGTAGGTGGAGTTCTGGGCAAAGATGGTGGTAGACTTCGGTTTATTGGTAGAATACTGGGGAAGTGCAATAAGTCTACAAAACAGATTGCTTACAAATCACTCGTGCGACCGGTTCTAGAATATTGCTCAAGTGTGTGCGACGCGTACGAGACAGAACTAATTGGGTATATTGAATATATTCAGCGAAGGGCAGTACGAATGATCACAGATTTGTTTAATCCGTGGGAGAGTGTCACAGAGATACTGAAGGAATTGAACTGACAGACTCTCGAAGACAGACGTACACTATCCCCAAAAGTCTATGAACAAAGTTTCAAGAACCGGCTTTAGATGGTTACTCTAGGGATATACTACAACCCCGCACGTGTCGCTCACATAGGTATCGTGAGGATAAAAGTAGAATAATTACTGCACGCACAGAGCCATCGAAAGAATCATTCTCCCCGCGCTCCATACGTGAATGGAACAGAAAGAAACATTAACAGCCGGCCGGAGTGGCGGAGCGGTTCTAGGCGCTTCAGTCTGGAACCACGCGATCGCTACGGTCGCAGAGATGACATTTGAACCAAACCCTAATAGCTGGTACAATCCAACGCACCCTCTACCATGCACCTCGAGGTGGTTTTCAGAATACAGATGTAGATGTCGATGTAGACTTCTTCTCCGAAAAGGTTCATTTAAAAATGCAAGTCCTCGTCGCATGGGGATGTGGAGATTAGGACGTAGATCGGTAAAGAAAACTTGCGACTTCCCATTCTATAACTTTTAATTACCACAATACTGGAAGAGGACAAGTACATAGGCTGTTATCGCACTAACTCAAAAGGGCGACAATCAGCGGGGTCGGTGAGAAAAATAATTGTGGTACATAAAGAAATTGATATAATAGCTTTCAGTTTTCTGTTGGCTTACATATAATCACACCTCCCTACGATATCTTTGCTGCAAAGCCGCAAGGGGATGGCACGAGTAAGAATCATTAAAAATACTTTTTTATGAAAACTAGACTTGATTGTCTTAATGGGATTGCGCACTCTTTCTTTAAATAAAAATATGGCATTTCAGTTACTCTGCAATATATGATCTGAAGATGGGCAGCTAGCCTGAAACCGGTCATTGAAAAAAAAAATAGCGATCATAGACAAATGCCATATTTTTATAAAAATACTTCTTTTGTGCGGGCCATTTGAAGAGCCTACAAAGACCTTGCAGACCTTTTGGACACCACGTATACACTCCACTGCTAGTGCTGCCACTTGTCGTTTGTGAGTAGTTATTGCATTTTGATCTCGAAATAGGCTGCTATCACATGTAGTACTATTACTGTTATTACTGTACTATTATTATTGTATTAAATCATTTATCTACTTTGTTATAAAAATATCTTTTTATTGTTGTGGTGAAACTATTTAAGTATCTTACTAAAATCTTTTGTACATTGTCTGTGGAATGTTGAAAGTAAGTAGCGATAACGCCAAGCCTGGATCTGCGCCAGTGAATCCATAAAAAAACGGGTGTTCGTGGTCAAATTACTCGAAGTTGAGAGCTCTAATTCCCAAACGCGAATTAGCTGAGAAGCTTACCCCACAAAATTCAGGATGGGTGGAAGAACTAACAAGAAACGCACTAAACGAATGAGGAAAAGAAGAAAAAAGTGCTAAATGAGTTAAAAGGCACTCCTTGGCTAGACACAACGAACCATGAAAAAGTCGTATTTTCGAGGCCTGCTACGTACTACGTGGCACGGAGGTCTGCGACGTGACGCAGTGGCCATTGGCTGGCGAGCAGCCGGCTGGCGAGGGAGAGAACTGAGCCGCCGGAGCGGCGCTCTCCGGCCCTGGAATTAATCCCTGGAGTGCCCCACGACGCGCCGCCAGTTTAGCAGTCGCGGCGCGTCTACACTTGTCACCGCCCCCTCCACCGCCACGCGATCAAAGGCCGATTCCGGCAGCGTGAATTCCAAGACAAAGGAAGGCGGCGAGAGGCTCGACCCGGCCCGCCCGGACAACTCTTCCGTGCTTCCGCGCCGCTTTGTGTCCCTTCTGTTCGCCAAGCAACAGCAACAAAGGAGCGGGCACCACCGGCGTGCCTCACACAACACGGATTACGGCCGCTCCTGTTTCTTCTCCACTCGGGCAGTATTTACCAGCACTACTCGAGCGGAAAACAAATTCTTTCCATTACCAGCAAATACTCCGAGAATTGCTTGCTGCCACGGAATTACGCAAGATGAATAGGCTAATCTAACATAAAACGCAGTGTGTTTCAAAAGGATTCATCAACGTTCACAAGATTGTATCTTTTACTTTAACAAAGGTAAACTTATGGTAAATTTTAACTTGCCAGTTACATTATGAAGTTTTTACTTTCGACAATCCAATCCAATTATACTTGAATGGACATACAACCTTTGCTTACTTTTAAACTTACATTCAGTATCAAAATGTCCATTTGCCACTCACACTCTGGATCTACGATTATATTCTCGAATTCACTCAAATTGATCATATACTTTTACGAGTTTATCAGGAACTACTGTGTTCACTATTGTTGCTCTGCGGAATGATGGTGGAAGAGGAAAGTAGAAGAACAAGGAACACTATGGCCAAAATCGCCATGAGTGGTGCCAGAGAATGCACACCTGCCTTCCCCTCCCCCTTTTTCCTCCTCCCCTAAAGCCTCCATTCCCTCCAGCCCCACTGCAGCCTTTCAATTTTGGTATATATACCGCCGAAGCCAAGTTGGTTCAAATGGCTCTGAGCACTATGGGACTCAACTGCTGAGGTCATTAGTCCCCTAGAACTTAGAACTAGTTAAACCTAACTAACCTAAGGACATCACACACATCCATGCCCGAGGCAGGATTCGAACCTGCGACCGTAGCGGTCTCGCGGTTCCAGACTGCAGCGCCAGAACCGCGCGGCCACTTCGGCCGGCTCCGAAGCCAAGTAAAATCAAATTTACGTAACTGGAACAGTAGGCAGCATGCAGTATGGTGGACTAAGATCCAAAAACAAAATCGAGGCAAGCTAGTAATGCTGAAGCCATGTTTTAAAAGAAGTTCTACAATCCTGGGCTTGAACAGAAAACAGATTACATTCATGTTAGCGCTAATGACTCGTTATGGGAAGTTTTAGAAACACCTCCACAAGATGGGTGTAAAGAGAAGGAATTGTAGACTATCTGATGAGGGGACGAAACAGTCCCACATTTAGTTATAGAAACTGAAGTGTTGGAGGGCAAAGGACACAAAAGAATCTGTATTTCCCATAGAAACTGTGTGTAGTAAAGAACTACTAGAAGATCTTCTACTGATATTTAAGGGTTCTTCCAGACTTCACTAGAATGACACAGAGAAACCACACAATAAACTAGTTTCGGTGTAAGCAATAGCGGGCTAAGACCAATGTCGCTTTTTCTCACTTTGCAGATCAAATCAATCTCCTCCATTCCCCTTTCCTATGTGTAACCCTGTTTTGTAAACAGACTCATTAGAGATCTTTGAATGCAATGTATTTAGCCCACACTACAGTTGGGTATCAGCTCACACTATCACATTTCTCAACTTCATCATAAAGCACACCCCTGTTTTGGCAACAGACCAATCAGTGGGAAACCTATGGCAATTATGGGCTAGGTTTAATACCATTCTCATTCAGTGGTGTTGAGAGTTGCATAGTGTAAGCAAGGCGTTGGTCACATTCGCACCATCATCGTTAGATCGTTTTACATACCCTGGGCGCTTAAAATAATGAAATGTTATACTGTGAGTAATTTCTTGTTTCAATATGGCTTTATGAGCAGTAATTACATGAAGATAAACATGCTGAACTTGTGGGTTCGAAAACTGAAGCTAACATAATGCTCTGGTTCCCTTTTCTTCAAATTTTAATATTTTCTGAGGAAAAAAAATTGATATTACAATTATTTCTTCAGCTAAATCAGTAAATAATTTTTGATTACTATATCTGGCACTATTTGTGAGCAAAATTTGAAAGGGTTCGTTTTCATAGTGTATATAAAGGTTTGAACTATTAAGTCACTATTTTCGAGGTAAGATGCGCTGCAAATAATGTTCAGAGAAAGGTGGGTTTAATAAATGAACTAATATCACTTGACTTTTGTAGATTTTTTTCAGTAGTGATTCACTTCACCAAACGACATTTTGGGATGGAACGTAACAATGTATAATGTTCTGAACTAGAAAAATATAATTGATGTTATTGCCTGGCTAAATCAGCTTTACAGTACATACCATTTTATGCCTACCAGTAGTCTTACAAGACTGGACATTCATCACCGAAAGTTTTTTATGAGTTTCTCAGTAACTGTTCATTTCACCAACTATTGTCTTAGAGAAAAGGCGATAATGCATCATGTCCTACATTTGTCGGCAAGTGTGAGTTGTTATTCCCCTTTTGTTGGGTTGGATTTGAGGACCTAAAATGGTGAAAAGTTGTGCTATGAGCGGTTCTGAGAGGAAATTATTGGCTTATTTTGCAACATTTCCTATTTTTCTTACAGCTGTAGACAGATGGTAGCTTTATTTCATACCTCCATAGCTAAATGAATAACCTGTTTTTTGTCATATTTGAAAGTATTTGTAAATTGTGAAACGGTTCTTTTACTTACTCAATAGGACCATTTCGCGCTATTAAATCACTGTATTCCAAGTAAACCATCCCGGAACTATCTCCTGGCCTTAACAGATGTTTCTTGGTAGTGGGTCAATTCACCAAACACCCTTTTAGGAAAGAAGTTGATAACGCATAATTTTCTACAAACGGTAATGGACATTATTGAGTGACTAATATAGCTTCTCATTACTTTCAAATTTAGAGCTACTTCAGTTACGGTTGTACTGGGATGGATAATATTTATTCATATCTGTATGACAAACGTAACGGCCGGAGCAGCTGAGGAAGAAAGATCGCAAATGTCAATAATATCGTTACCTCCTTTCCATCATTGGAACCACTGATCTACAACACATACCAGAAGACATTGTTCAAACTCTATAGAAAAAGAAATGATTTGAAACTCATCAACAAGTGTAATCGTTATTGTTTTGATTCCGGGCTATATTTTATTACGTTTCGGTGGTGATTCTCAAGCTGTACGCAAAGCTAAAGTTGTGAGCTTGGAACTCTTGTTTAAGTATTGATATTAAGCTACAGTATGTAAGGAATCTTACATTAAGCAAAGAGACTGTACAGCTAGCACCTAGAGATAGCAATTTGCCTGAACATCCTAGAATTGTGTGATACATGATAGATAAAACATTGCAGGTAGTACATCAACATAACAGCAGCAAAAGTACGACAAAAAATAAAATAAATGTGGTCGTGAGAAAACGACTGTAGAAGAATTCTCTCGCTCTCTCTCTCTGTCAGTTACACACACACACACACACACACACACACACACACACACGCACCTCAACATACTGAAGACTTTCAACATACATTTTCCCAAGAATAAAGAACATCACTAATATCTGACTGAGGGAAGTGGAATATAAATGTTAGACATAGATCTAACATGTAAAATTAATATGAAGTCATTTATGAATGCAGACGTGAAGGACATCAGAATATAAATAGAATCTATTTTAGCACAAAAAGGAGAAACTATTTAAATACTGCAATAATCACTGTATTCATAGTAAAACAACTAAATGGCTTCTTCAAAAATAAGAAAATGCATACGAACAAAAAGGAAGTTGACAATGAAACACAAACAGTTAGGTCAGTAAAAGAAAACAGCAGGAGAGGTGAAGGGACAGTAGCTGTAGTTGTAACTCTGTAATGCTGACGGATATGCAGAAATATGGGAATAAAACAATCACAAATGACACGAAAATGTTGAAGTTAATTCTGATCTCACTACTGGATTGTAAATGAAAGGGACTAACTCATTACAAATATCATAAACTCACTCACAAAATTAGAAAAATCAAACATAGTATAAAACAAAAATTCGGCAGCTCTAGTGTTCAGATTACAGCTGGGGAAACATAAATACAACAGTCCCTTCAGAAATCGTACCAATTTCAAGCAGTCTTCGATTCCAAAGTCTGCACCTTAATAGTTACTGAAAATTAAAAATTACAGAACAATTGAAGTATATAAAACTCATTAGTATTACTCCACGAAATAAAAGATATGTACATTCCACCAACTTCAGAACTTGTTTTCTTTCATTTCCGGAACAAATATACATTACAATGAACATCATAAAGGAATGCTGCGCGGGGTAGCCGTACGGTCTGGGGCGCCTTGTCACGGTTCTCGAGGCTTCCCCCGTCGGAGGTTCGAGTCCGCCCTCGGGCATGTGTGGGCGCTGATGATCGCTCAGTTGAGCTCCCCCTAACACAAACATCATCATCATCAGACATGGGTGTGTGTGTTGTCCTTAGCGAAGTCATTTTAAGGTAGGTTCAGTAGTGTGTAAACCTACGGACCGATGTCCTCAGCAGTTTGGTGTGATCGGAACTTTCCACAGATTTCCAAATTTCATAAAGAAATATCTGACAGAAGCTTATAAATCCCAAACACCACTACAGAATAACTTATGCAAATCATAAAACTAATCATTGAGCAAAATCATCCAGACTAAACACCAGCCATCCTCGAAGGATGATGATGTAACATACTTGGTTCAGAGTCTGTAACACATGTAAGACAAGACGAAGGCCAGCATTAATCCAAGTCGTTTCGACGCGCAAGTCGCCGAAGTGGCGTCAAATCGAAAGACTTGCACCAGGCGAGCGGTCTCCCCGACGGGAGGTCCTCGTCACACGACATTTCATTTTTCAACCAAGTCGTTGGGATAGCACTGCTGATGATCATGTCAAGTGGCGACTAATATATAAGAGATGTGAAGGTTCCTCCAGAGACAGCAGAGTTTAAAACTCTTCAGTTGAGATTCGTGCTTAGCAAGAGTTACCCATGTCTTATTTTTAAAGAGGAGGGTGCTGATAACACTAGCGTTGTATACTCACAATCTAGTTGTCATTGTGAGCAGTCTATAGTTCAATAATATTTTTTCCAGTCTAGACATGATAAATAATGGTTTTACTATACTGTTACTAATTTCGGTGTCCGTAGATAATACGCTTCGTATTGTGAATCCCAAGTAGGTAAAGTCATCAACTATCGAGAGAGAAATGCCACCATTGATGATGGATGGAAGGTTGGTGGTGCATTGCGCCGTGATTTTAGTCTTAGTTTTAGAGAATGATGCTGGTAAAACAAGCGTTGTATTCTTGTAATTTTTTTTTTAGCAGTCCGTTGTTCCCTACCCTGTTTTTCACTCTAGTCGTGGCAGATGATGGTTGCTATTGTGTTACGAATCTCAGTTTTCACAGACATGTTGCTACATATTGTAGATCGCAAGTAGGTAAAATCACCAACAATTTGAAGAAAATTGGCACCAATGCTGATAGATGGAAGCTTAGTGGTGCCCTGCGCCATGATCTTCATCATTTTTCACGCAATTGAGATAATTCGTTAATTAGACGCTACAGTTTATCTCCTGTGTTTGCTACCGGAGCTACCTCGTCTGCATATAACAACTCACGAATATGAGACTTCCTGGCAGATTAAAACTGTGTGCCGAACCGAGACTCGAACACGGTTCCTTTGCCTTTCGCGGGCAAGTGCTCTACCAACTGAGCTAACCAAGTACGACTCACGCCCCGTCCTCACAGCTTTACTTCTGCCAATACCTCATCTCCTGCCTTCCAGAATTCTGGAAACTCACGAATAGCATGCGCTTCAGCCGGGCAATGTTGAAAAGGTTTCTATCGACCTAGTCTGTAAATACACTCCCTCCTTACGATCTTCAAAGGTAAATCTCCTCAGATGGGAAAAGAAGATCCCAAAGCTAACAAATATACCTGCTTTACACAGGTATTAACAGGGAATTCTTCCGACGTTTTACTGTCGAAGCAGACATCTGCTTGCGTTTGCTCAAGGAAAGAGGCTGATTATTGTAATAGTTGATGAGGGCACCAAATCTTTAAAAAAAGTGGCTCTGAGCACTATGGGACTTAACATCTGAGGTCATCAGTCCCCTAGAACTTAGAACTACTAAAACCTAACTAACCTAAGGACATCACACACATCCATGCCCGAGGCAGGATTCGAATCTGCGACCGCAGCTGTCGCGCGGTTCCAGACTGACGCGCCTAGAACAGCTCGGCCACATCAAATCTTCTGCAGCAGCTTGAAGAGTCTATTTTTGCTCACTAAATAAAATGCTCAGAGAGATCAATAAAAGCCATATAATGTGGCCTCAGCTGCTCAGGGCACTTTCTTGCAGTTGTCGTAGAGGGAAGGTCGTATCCAGACTTGGACGGCCACGCCTGAAGTCGCACTGAGATTCTGGGTAGGTTCTGCAACCTACGACTTGTAATCACATTAGCATGACTTTGGGATACACCTTCCTGGCTACACTTAGCAGTGTTATGCGTCGATAATTGTTGCAGTCAATTCTGTCCCCTTTGTGTTTATACAGAGTAACAATCTTCGAATTCCACGTATTCCGTGGGACGCAACCTTCTTTCCAGTTGGTTATGAAAAGGGGGTGTTTCAGGAGGACAGATTTGTTACACTTGATAGCCTCAGCGGCGATCACATCATCACCAAGAGCTTTTCCGTTAGGAAGAGAATCCATCGCCGTACTGAGATCTTCCGAGGTAGGCACTGCATTTAGTTATCCCTTAACTGGCATTGCTTTGATGGCATCAAGTGCATCCCTGATAACTTCATTTTCAGTTGCATACAACTCGAGGTATTTTTCAACACAGCGTTCCATTTGACTGTCTTTATCAGCAACGAATTCACCCGCCTTGGACTTTAAAGGAGCTTTTTTTCTGACAGATGTACCAATTGCTTTCTTAACACCATCACAAATTGCCTTAGTGTCCCAGAATCGGCCGCATTCTGCATATATGCACATACATTCAGCCAGGTTATTTGCACATCGCCTTGATGTGTGTTGTGCCCTGTTCTTTGCTTCTCGCAAATCATTCCGAGATTCTTCCATTAGTTTTTGTCTTTTAAGCGAGTAAGGCGTTCCGTCTAGCCTCACTGACTGACTTCATCTCTTCGAAAGTTTGCTCGTATCAGTCCTTGCTTGTATTTTCTTTTATCGCACGGGTCAACATTGACATGTTGTAGATGACGCTATAAAGCTGTGCCCATTTGCAATCGATATTCCTTTCTCCTTCTACGTTTCTGGTAATTACCTTCCACGAAATGTATTGATCCGAGAGTGACCTCTCTATCTGGCGTGGTATACTTCTTACGGGTGAGCTCCATGTGTCAGTTGGCTATTTTTGAGATATGTTCGCTTGCTATTACATAATCAAGTTAACGCCAGTGATGAAAGGGGGAGTTCACTGGAAAACCTTTTGTCGATCTTTTAGATGAAAATATGTGTTTGTAACGCATCGCCCAGCAGACTGTCAGCAGTATCACGCCATTTTCATTCATTTTTCCCACTCCACGATGACCCAGGGGAGCCGGACACAATGCGTTACCTGATCCGAGTCGAGCGTTGAGGTGCGTAGCCGGCCGAAGTGGCCGTGCGGTTCTAGGCACTGTAGTCTGGAACCGCGAGACCGCTACGGTCGCAGGTTCGAATCCTGCCTCGGGCATGGATGTGTGTTACGTCCTTAGGTTAGTTAGGTTTAACTAGTTCTACGTTCTAGGGGACTAATGACCTCAGCAGTTGAGTCCCATAGTGCTCAGAGCCATTTGAACCGTTTTTTAAGGTGCGTAGAATATTTAGTGACTCGGAGCTAGGTACTTTGGCTGTTCTGTAGCTGGATAGATCATGAAACAAGTCCTTCTCATTCATGCTGGATGATGAAGTGGGAACGTACAAATTCAAGATGTCGATACTGCTACTTGACGAGCCCATTTGTGAAGTAATAATCCGCTCTGTTCCACAATATGGTGGCACAATACAGTTCGGGAGGTTTTTTTTAACTGAGAATCCTACTCCGTGAAATCTTGGTCTTGAGACTTGCCCTGCCAGAAGAATGTGTAGTTTGTTTCTGCGATAGAGCCTTTGTCTAGAAGCCCCGTCCTCTGCAGTAGCAGAACACCCAGATTCACTTGATAACGCTCGCTGTCAACTACAGCAGTCTTACGAATGAAATGAACGCCGTGGATATATAAACAGTACAGCAATGGAAACGTCACCTTGCTGTGGTTGCTGTCAAGCAACGCACTATGGAGGCATGACGCCAGTAGTTGGCTAGCTCACTTAGTTAGAAAGCTAAGCAGGCAGCAGCGGTGATGGAGCGTTATCAGCACTGGAGCAAGGGTAGGGGTGCGTCAGTCCGGGCAGGTAGCAGGAACGCAGCGGAAACAGGATCTGGAGGAATTCGGCCATGCCATTTGGCTCAGATGCATGACCAGAGCACAGCCTGGGGAGTGCCCAGTGCATCCAGCGACAGTGGCTCAAGGATGCAAGTCTGCAGTAGCAGGGTGCTTGCATGCAGAGCAGCTGATGGCTCCAAAGCACGGCAGGTGCAGTTGCAAAAAACGAATCCCCATGCGGGCGCCCTGAAAAAACTGTAGTCAGTCAGCTGATGGCCCCCGGCTGCAATACACCAGTTCAGTTCCCACAATAACAAAAAATTGTGTCATAGCCCAACCCATATATTTCGATGAGACTCTCAAAAGATTTCTGAAATTTGACTGAAACGACAAACGCTGAAATCAAGAAATAATACGTCAAAAAAACTGGCTGGTGGCAGATGATGATATAGTACAAACATACTGGGAGTAAGAGCACAAGCGCCGATGTATTTTGTTGCCTAATACTACGAATACTGTTCTCCTGTATAGAGCAGAAGCAACCATTTCAAGTAAAATAGTTATCGGTCTAAACGTCCCAATGGGACAGCAGCTCTTAAATGACAGCAGCTCTTAAATCATTAACATTACAACGAACGCTATCAGTACACGCCAGTATTACTGTCCCTTGTATCTGACGACAGCAAGCCATAACACTTGAATGGACGTGACTGAGAAGATCGGGAGACCTAACTATTCATGAAACATTAGTTGTATAGCTATAGGACGTGGCACACTCACATTCGTGGCACCATTTGTGCGGCTGAGTTCCATACCCAGATGCAGATGCCTAGGTTGAAGGGCTGGGTAATGATGTCAAAATCCATGACAAACTATGTAGCAGGCCGGAGAGGCCGAGCGGTTCTAGGCGCTACAGTCTGGAAACGCGCGACCGCTATGGTCACAGGTTCGAATCCTGCCGTGGGCATGGATGTGTGTGATGTCCTTAGGTTAGTTAGGTTTAAGTAGTTCTAAGTTCTAGGGGACTGATGACAGAATTTAAGTCCCATAGTGCTCAGAGCCATTTGAATCATTTTGAACTACGAAGTATCCAAACTTCATGAATTTTACATGAATTTGAGCCATGTTCAGAAGTACATGAACAAGCTGTATCATTTATAAGAAATTCGTAAATATATTGGCACTACTAGAGAGACATCTGTATTATGTATCAAAAATATTTAAGAACCTAAAATTCTATTTGGCAGTTAATTTCATCGGTCTCTCTTTGTATCCCTGTCTCCCTCTCTCTCTCTCTCTCTCAGACACCCCCCCCCCCCCACACACACACATATATATATATATATATATATATATATATATATATATATATATATATATATATATATATGTGTGTGTGTGTGTGTGTGTGTGCAAACACGTCTTACAGTTTAGTTGGCATATATTTCGCCACATATGTTGCGGCCACATGTAGTAAGTGTTAATCATGCAGTGGAGAATGGCAAAACAGAGGCAGCCGGCGACTGAGGCGTTGCGAAGTAAGAGCGGCACAGATAGCCTTGCTGACAGTAGCAGACTACTGACCGGCTGACGCAAGGACGCACACAGACTGAGCGCCAAGCGAAGCCCTGAGAGTGCTGAGTAAGGAGAAGTGAGGCTAGCACGCTAAGCTACACTGCAATGTACTGCGGGAGTAATAACAAAAAGCTACTACCGAGGGTAAAAAACGTCCTCCTGCCGGATATAAATAGTGGAGCGCAGGAAGCAATGGACAGAAGCCATTAGGTACCAGTTCGGATCGGAGGACAGACGTGGTCTGTGACCGAATGTTCATTCTTCGTAGGTGACGATTCCGGAAGTCCGTTCCAGCTCGCAGGAGTCATCTGTTTGCCGCCAGATGTCAACTTCAGCTCTGGAGGTCGGCCCGAGTTTGTTCGGCACCGTGGCTGACTAACTACAGCGAGAACTGCCAGCAGGGCCGGCCACAGCGCGGTCTTGGTCACAGGCGCCGCTGGGGACTGACGCCAGGGCTTCACGCCAACCCGGAGCCACGGCGCATGGTCCATCCATGACGGGACCTAGCGTACATCGCGACTGACGGCTTCCCAGCCACCGATGCAGCAGGCGTCGGCAGCTGACCTCACGGCAACGTGGCTCCGTGAGCGTGCCGTACTGAAGCGCCGAGTGAAGCCGAGATCTTCTCAACCACAGGGCACCCTGGCTTCAGCGGAGCACGGGTGGCCTGAGGCTACCGAGTGCGATCAGCGGCGCGCGTTGCGCGCATTGTCGGAGAATCTACACAGCAGCAGTAGGGCTCGGCAGCGACGACGAGGAAGAAATTGTACAGAAAGTTCAATAAATAATTTTAAAACCCCATGCCGTCTCAGTCTTTGGCGCAGCCACTGTGTCTGCTGCTAACAAGTAGCAAACGGCCGTAACAGGAGGTGCAGAAGTCGTAACAAGTGGCCATCTGACGTAATAAGTGGTGTCAGGCGCACCCACGCCATGACTTTGACTAAAACCGTGTGGAGCAACCGAGAAACACCGAATAGGGCGCGTCCAGCAACTGCCTTCTCTCTAAGTTTTCTGTGTAGCGAGACATGTCGAGGGTAACGTTAAGGGATGTGAGAGTGTCATGTGAAAGGCCTAGCAGCCCTGTAGCCTTACCGCAGTTTCGCGGGAATGATAGTCACGTTAACTTAGTGCCATATAAATGTGTAGTGTGTGGATTAACAGGTCACGTCGCTTCTTGCGGTAAATTTGTACCAAGCACTTGTGATGTGTGTGGCTTCTATGGTCATATAATGGGATCAATGTGGTAAGTCTAGATGGCTTGCCACTAGACGTGCTAGGAATTAATTTGCTTCTGGGTAATGCAATTATATTTTTGTGAGGTGAGGTATACCACACGAAAAATGCCAGACACAAGTGCAACCGGGACAAGTGACGCCGTAGTCGCATTGACAGAGCAAGTTAAGAAACTGATTGTAGAAAATTAGTTGCAAAAGCAGCACATGCAGAGGATGGAGCAACAATTGTTGCAAAATACTCAATCAGGCTCGGGAAGCGGTAGTGTAGAATGCAAGGGTACTGTCTTTTCCGGTGCGGCAGATCGTTCAGCGGCTAATTTGATACCTTCCTTCTGGGGTAAAACATCAGAGGATGTGATTGTTTTCATTGGTGACGTACGTAGTACGGCTAGACTGTGTGGCTTATCGAATGATATGTGTTTGCAAATGGTGAAGTTACGGTTAGTAGGTGATGCAAAGACGTATGTGGCATACCACGAACGGTTAAAGGATGCTACTACGTTCACAGAGTTGGCTGAGGGATTATTGCAAAGGTTTAGGAAACAAAACAGTGCCAGATTTTTTAGAGAAAAATTGGGGAGGATGATGCAAAAAACGGATGAAACGGTAGAAGAATTTTCAGACAGAATTTGGAGAACGAATGCGCACGCGTATGAGTTAACGCAAAATGCGAGTGCAAATGAATTTCTATTGAAAGAAGAAGGGAATAGGGCTTTAGACGCATTTTTGCGAGGGGTCTCGCTGGATTTTTCACGCCGGATATGGATGGAAAATCCAAGTGACGTAGCAGCAGCATTGCGACTAGCTACACATTTGCAGGAAGTGAATAGCACCACTAGAAATCGCAATGACAAGAAAATTTTTTTGTCTTCCAAAGAGTGTGACCGTTGTGGGAAGCAAGGTCATTTTAAGGGACAATGTCGGGAACCGCAGTGTTTCAATTGTCAAAAAATAGGGCATAAGGCAGTGTAATGCCAGGAAACGGGTTAATGATACAGCAGGTAAAAAACTGTTAAATGAAACTGTTACTGCCGTCGGGAGGCATTCCCAGTAAAAAGAAGTACTCAGAGAGTGCACGAAGAGGCGGATTGTAGTTTGATGGTTTGAATAGAAGGTAAGTGGCGGAGAGTTTCAGTGGATACTGGAGCGCATGTATCAGTTGTCAGTGTGGACCTAATGGGCAAGAAAGTATTGGAAGCTCCGAGATACAGACTGCGCGCAGTAGGTGATAAAAAAAAGTTAGATACACTAGGGATAGCACAGCTCAAGTTTAAGATAGGGAAGTGTGGTTCCGAGAGCAAATGGAGGTGTTGTCAACTGTGGGACAGGGATTTTCAGCGATACTTGGGATGGACTTTCTGATTAAACATCACGCCAAAATTGACCTTTCGCAACATACGCTGGAACTCGATGGGAACTTGTTCTCAATGGGTACAGCCGTTGCAAATGTTTCAGAGTCGCAAGGTGCACCGATAGCTAAGGTGATACCAACTAAACTGCGTACAAGAGCATTAAAGGTGATTTCGTGTGAGAAAGTACGAACAGGTACAGGGAAGTTGATCTGGATACCGGTGGATGTCGATGTGCCACAGCAGAGATTATTCTTGGTAGAGCCACTACCGAGTAATGAAGTTTTAGACGAAAACCATTGATTTATTGGTAGGAGTGTATCACGGGTAACGGACATAAATGGGCAGTTGATGGTTCCGGTGAGTTTAGATAACTTTGGGCGTGATGATGTTGATCTGGCGAAGGGATTAGTAATTGCCACCGTAGAGTTAATGGATGAAGAGGACACCGATAGTTCAAGGCTAGACTATGAAGTAAAGCAACCCGTCAGCATGTCTGCACTTCGTGACAAGGTAAATCATTTGAGAGGAAATGATCGTTCGGGTATGGAAGCGTTATTACTGAAGTATAAAACATTGTTTGAAGCACAGGGTACGTTACCTGCTACACCGATAACACAGCATCGTATTCCGACAGGGAATCACGCTCCAGTGTATCGTAAGCCATACAGACTACCGAAACAATTACAACCAGTAGTATAGCAATTAATAGAGCAACAACTGGAAGATGAGATAATCCAGCCCAGTAATAGTCCTTGGTCTAGTAGCTTGGTCCTAGTTCTGAAGAAGACACCGGACGGATCGAAAAAATTTTGCTTTTATTGCGATTACAGACATTTGAATGAACGATCAGTGGCTGACGTATATCTGATTCCGAATATCACAGAAACCTTAGACAATCTAGGGCAGTGTAAATTTTTCTCCACTATGGATCTGCGAAGCGGTTATCACCAGATTGAAGTATGTCCAGAGGACAGGCCAAAAACAGCATTTACGTCGCATTGTGGTCACTTCGAGTATAAAAGAATGCCGTTTGGACTAAAAAACGCTCCAGCAACATTTCAGAGGTTGTTGGATGGAGTCCTTCGCAGGTTGAAACCGAAAAAACGCATTGTGTATCTGGATATTATAGTTTTTCAAGAGATATAGAGCAGCATGTGGAACGGTTACAGGAGGTGTTTAAAAGATCAGAGGCAGCACGGCTAACATTAAGTTTCGACAAATGCCATTTTGCGCAAGTAAATTATCTCGGGCATGTTATCAGTTAGGACGGGGTATGGACAGATCCTCGTCTCACTTCTGCAGTACGAGATTTTCCGGTTCCGCAGACGGTTAAACAACTGCAATCGTATATTGGTCTTGCGAGCTATTATCGAAAATTCGTACAGGCGTTCGCAGAAATAGCGAGGCCACTTACTAAGTTGCTAAGAAAAGGTGTTATTTCCAGTGGACGTCAGAGTGCGAGAAAGCATTTCAAGACTTGAAACGGATACTGACATCTGATCCAGTTTCAAGGTTTCCAGACTTTTCGAAGGAGTTTGTACTACAATGTAACACGTCTAATTACGCTCTTGGGGTTGTACTTGCGCAAGAAATTGTTGGCAAAGAACATCCGATTGCGTCCGCGTCTCGTCAGCTTCACAAGGCGGAACAAAATTACTCCACGACGGAGAAGGAATTGTTAGCGGTAATATACGGGACTTTGTACTTTCGATGTTATCTGTACGGTTGAAGATTTAAGGTATTGACGGATCATTCAGCTCTGAAATGGTCATTAAGTCTGAAAGACTCAGCGAGTAGGCTAGTGAGATGAGCACTGAAACTCAGTGAGTTTGATTATAAGGTAATACACAAGCCAGGTGTGAAACATGGCAATGCTGACACATTGAGCAGGAAAGTGGCAGTATTACAAGTAACAGGGGTGACAGAAGATGAGTGGAAAAGGGCACAAGTTGTGGATAGTGATTGCCAGTTGTTCAGAAAGCAACCGCAGTTCCCAGTACAGGACGGGTTACTTTGCAGGTCGACGAAATGCGGCCCGCGCGTCGTCGTACCAGCAGCGTTAAGATCTGAAGTTTTGCAACAGGCGCGTGACCATTTTCTTTCAGGACACGGCGGAGGAAGAGCTACGGATAGGCGGATAGCGGAGAAGTTTTGGTGGAGGACACGACGTCAAGACGTGGACGAGTACATCAGGAACTGTGTGCCATGCGCACAGCGTGCGGACTTGAGCCATTAAAAGATTCAGCTTCAAAGATTACCAGAGGCAGACAGACCATTCCACCACATCAGAATTGATGTATTAGGTCTACTTAATAGGAGTGCAGCAGTATGTGCTAACAGTGATTGACCACTTTTCTAGGTATTTAGTCACGGTCGCTTTACCGGATCAGAAAGCAAGTACTGTGGCACAAGCTTTAGTTAATAATTGGTTACTCAGGTATGGGATACCTCAGTCCTTAATTTCGGATCAAGGTACTAATTTCACGTCTGATCTGATGAAGCAACTGTGTAAGTTACTGAAGGTAAAGAAACTACGGACTAGTCCATTGCATCCGCAAGCAAACGGACGAACGGAGAGAGTGCATTGTACTATCGCTAAGATGTTGAGTCACTATGTAAATAGTCAACACACCGACTGGGATGTGTACTTGAAATTCGTAACCAGTGCATATAATAGTAAGGTACACACGTCGACAGGATTGTCGCCGTACTAGGTGGTGTATGGGCGAAAGATGCCATCACCTTTTGACATGCTTCGTCCAAGGCTGGGAGCGGAGGGCGAGCATGTAAAGCAATTTGCGAAAACCATTAAGGAAGTACGGCAGAGAGTTAGACGAGCTAACACGGAAGCGTTGGAACGACAAGAACGAATGGGAGGTACAACGAGGAAGTTGCCACAGTACAGAGTAAGCCAATGGGTGCTACTAGCTAAACCATATGTTCCAAAAGGGAGAACCAAGAAGTTCACAAACAAGTTCCAGGTACTGTACCAGGTAGTGGAAATGACATCACCTGCCGATGTAAAATTACAATTGCCTACCAAGACAACGGTGGTTCACGTTAGTAGAGTTAAGCCGTTCCAGCGGGTAGTAGATCCGTGTATATGTACTTCTGCTTCTGGCACAAAGCGAAAAGAAGCGCCAGAAGCAGACAGTAAACCGGGTATTAAGTATAAGTTCGAGGGATGTGTAGATAGCAGTAATTATCATGTGTGTATTATTTTTGTGCACAGGCAGGTGAGTGTGACATTGATGTCACCAGAAAAATTCAGACGGAGTCTGAAGCAGGAAGAGGGAGAGTTTCCAGAGGGGGTAGAGCACGTAGTGCCGTTAATTGAAGCGAGTATGTCACTTTTTTATCACATGTCTAGGATTAAGGTGACAACGGATCTAGTTAAGATGTATATAGAGGTTAGATTTCCAGTAACTAGTGTGGGGAGACAGTATCACTGTTACACAGTGCATCCTCATCCGGTCAGATGGGAGCGCATAGGGAAGGGCGTACAGTTCACCACACAGGAAGTTTTATTAATTTCTAAGGAGGGGGATACTCATGTTACTATGTCGAGTTTAGAGTTGAGTAGATGTCTAAAGGAGTCAGTTTCCATTTGTCCATCACGGGTTGTTTTCACGGGCAAGGGGTCATGTGAGATCGAGTTATTTAGGGCAGAAGCAGAGGATTCGGAGTGTCGGAGAGAAATAGTGAAACCTACGCCACATTTTCAGCAAGTTGGGAGGCACTGATTGTATTCTGTATTCGCTACGGAGAGGATATCAGCCAAGTGTTATGACAATGGGAATTGGACTACAACCACAGAGATGGAATTATGGGACAGTGGTTTGCTAATCAACAGGACAAATTGTCAAATAGCAGGGGATCGTTTCAGCTTACCAGAGACAGTCAGAGGAGTCACCAAGATTACAGGCACTCATCTGACGTTGTACTGGCCACATCCGTCATTCAGTATCGCTCCAGGAGATAATTTGACGTATATTAAAAACACCTTGGATGCTACACTATTGAAAGCGATAGATAAACGAGTAGATTCGGAGAAAGGTCAAATTTAAATGCAGCAATTATTAAGGCATGTGGAGGAGTACGATACGAGGCGGAAATGTAGCATAGTGACCATTAGTATTTCAACCAGTACTATTACCGTGTTGATTGTATTTATCGGTGTGGTATATGTCTTATTGAAACGGATGATTCAGCATGTTAACGCAAGACCGCTCCATGAGATTCCTGTAGAATGGATTACCAGTAGGTCATGAGTCAGGGCAACCTTGACGAATATAGGGAAGAAGTATAATATAGGATACAACTAGAGTTAACGTATAGTGTAAATTCGGGGACAAAATTAATTTTTAGGGGGGGGGGGGGGGGTGTTG
Source organism: Schistocerca americana (assembly GCF_021461395.2). Lineage (NCBI taxonomy): Eukaryota > Metazoa > Arthropoda > Insecta > Orthoptera > Acrididae > Schistocerca > Schistocerca americana. The sequence continues at coordinate 676,014,786 of NC_060122.1, forward strand.
CAGCCGCATGTAGTAAGCGTCGATTCATGCAGGCACCCGGCAAATGAGGCGTTGCGAAGTAAGCACGGCACAGATAGCCTTGCTGACAGTAGCAGACTACCGACCGGCTGACGCAAGGACACAAACAGACTGAGCAACGAGCAAAGCCTGGAGAGTGCTGAGTAAGGAGAAGTGAGGCCAGCACGCTAAGCTACGCTTCAGTGTACTGCGGGAGTAATAACAAAAAGCTACCACCCAAAGTAAAAACGTCCTCCTGCTGGATATAAATAGTGGAGCGCAGGCAGCAACGGACAGAAGCCATTAGGTAGCAGTTCGGATCTGAGGACGAACGTGGTCCGTGTCCGAATGTTCAATCTTCGTAGGTGACGATTCCGGAAGTCTGTTCCAGCATGCAGGAGTCATCCATTCGCCGCCAGATATCAACTTCAGCTCTGGGAGTCGGCCTTAGTTCGGTCGGCACCGTGGCTGACTAACTACCGCGAGAACGTTCAGCAGGACCGGGTGCAGCGCGGTCTTGGTCACAGGCGCCGCCGGGGACTGACGTCCAGACTCCACGCCAACCCGGAGCCACGGCGCGTGGTCCGTCCATGACGGGACCTCACGGGCATCACGACTAACGGCTTTCCAGCCGCCGGTGCAGTTGGCGTCGGCAGCTGACCTCACGGCAACGTGGCTCCGTGAGCGTGCCGTACTGAAGCGCCGATTGGCGACGAGTTCTTCTCAACCACAGGGCATCCTGGCTTCAGCGGAGCACGGGTGGCGTGAGGCTCCCGAGTGCGATCAGCGGCGCGCGCTGCGCTCGTTGTCGGAGAATGTACACAGCAGCAGCCAGGTGGAGGGATCCGCAGGGCTCGGCAGCGACGACGTGGGAGAAATTGTAAAGAAAGTTCAATAAATAATTCTAAAACTCCACGCCGTCTCAGTGTTTGGCGCAGCCACTGTGTCTGCAGGTAACATGTAGCAAATGGCCGTAACAAAAGGTGCAGAAGTCGTAACAAGTGGCCATCTGTCATAACAGCTTGTTTGAATGCTGCCAAGACATTACAAATGAACTCGCTTGCAAAGTAATCCATGAGCTGTGTGTTTATCGAACACCAGACATTTCATGAAACCATTGTTTTCCCTTTTTCTTATGACTTTTTAAAAATTGCAATGTGGCTGGGTATTTGGTTTTTTGCAGTTTTGTGCTGCAGAAGCCGTCTGCTGTAGGTCGCGATTTGGAAACTTCTAGTACATTTCCTAAACCGCTAGAATTTGGAATTTTTCCTGAACGAGTCAGGGGCGGCGCCCTTTTTGAAAATTGTGTTCTGTTTTGCTAATTCTAGTAAAGCCGCTGGATTTGAATTTAACTCCATATGGACCTAGCATCTTGGTCTTATAATACACAGGAGAAAAACACTCTTACCCTTTACATCAACATGCCTCACATTAACTCTACTGACATACTAGATCTTGCACAATAGCAGTCCATTTGAAAGAAATTCGTTCAGTAAAATATTTAACCATCTTACCTTTAAAAGTCCTACTGAATCAGTCGACAGCTGAAACTTTCAAAGTAAAAAAAATTAGGTTGATTAATGTTATGTTTTTACATTAACTTCATGATTTAAATGTTGTAAAATTCCTTTCCTACGTTATCTTATAATTGATTGTGAAGGAAATTTATGCAGTGAAATCTTTAAATATCTGAATCATAATAGATCTATTGAGCCACACCCCAACTGAACACAACTGAACACAACTTAGAAAACGATGAGCATTGATTAACATTACTTTTCGCATTTTCTCCCTGAAATAAGCGTTGTATCATTCCTTACCTATGTCCATTTCTGCTCATTCCTTTCAATGCTATAAAACAAAGAACCTTTAAGTTTTAACAATGTAACAAGAAATGTAATGCACCAAATTAACGGTCCACCTCCTATTGCCCTGAACTGGAACAATAATATTTCTCATGAAATAAATAAAATTAGTGTACTACATTTTTCTTTATTTTCACACTGCATAATACTTACAAATTTCATTTAATATTTTTACATCTTAACACACACACACACACACACACACACACACACACACACACTCACACACAGCCACACACACACACACACAGAGCAAACTCTGTTACAGATAATATTAAATGCTCTCGCACATCACTGGTTTCAATAGTTAATTGCCATCTTCAGATGCGGATAGTTCTATAACAGCATTGTCAAGACAAATCAATTCCAGTTAAGCATTCTGAACATCATGAAGTCCCATAAATATATCTTCCAATGTTGTAGAGTTTCTTATAATTTGCGCACTAAAATCATCTTCATCAACATCTAATTTACTTAGTGACATCTATGTCAGTTAAAACAACGAAATCCACAGACAATGTATTTACAATTACTATTTAACTCAAATGAAACTATAACAAACTTAGAACCTGTATAAATTTCAATGAAGAAGAACTTCAGCAGAATTCTTGTGGCCTCCTCCTTCACACATGTGGGATTTGTTATCTGCATCACATTCATTTCGATATTATGATTCATCTTTAAGAGATCTATAACTTTTAAAGAACAAAATCTTGAAGTAGTGCGTTTATGAACATAATCTTAAATATAATGAAACTAAAAATCTGCGGACTGTTATATATTTCAGTAATGATGGACGTGCGCTGAATGCTTGTACTCTTATTCTCTCTCATGTTAACATGGGGAAGAAAGTACGGTAGATGCACAATCACATGTTGCTATTTATCTCAAAGCTTTCTTCTCCACTATCCAGGAAACAAAACCACCTTGCCGATTCTGAGGATCACATCACCCACCCACAGCAAGAAATACATCTTGCATTACTGAACAGCACATGCGTACAACAACGAGAATAAAAACTGATGGAACAAGCACTTAAAAAGTTGTCTCATGTATATGTAATACCGCCCTGGGCAACTTGGATGAGTGAAAAATTCTGTCCTGAAAAAGATGTTCTGTATGTCTCTCCTATACCTGCAGATGTGAGAGCAGCAGATGAGATTTAAACGACTCGATGAATTGTCTCAAAGGAGAGAGCATCTATGAAGGCTTTGTTAGTTCAAATTTACGTAGTATACGCAATGTGAAGGCCACATTAACTCAGCAGCACCTAGAATGTTTCATGTCAGCTGGAGGTGACGCACCAGGGACGAACTTGTGTATTCTGAATACTAAAATTCCGTTATGTGATGATCTCTCATTTTGATTACAGATTTGTACTCAGGATGTGTAAATACCAACAAAGGTGAAGTTTTGTGCTCTTGTGATGAATAGTTTTCGATATTTCATTGAAAGTGAGATTCAATATACGACCAGAGTTACCGACACCGGATTTGATATGAGGGCATCATTACAAATTATATTCTTGGGGTTTCCACCATATTGTGTAGGTTTTGAGTCAATGGTAATGAACACGAGAGCTACAACATTTCAGCGAAATACGACACTCATAGGGATGTATCCACATATGCAGATGTCCTCAAGTCTCATCTTACTGGCTAAGCATTTCACCTTCCCAGAAAAAAATTTCCTCACTTGTATTTGAGTATTCTTTATGAAATATGACACGCTATCAAATTCCTTGAATGAACATGCGCAAACATCGACAAGTCTCAGCTTGACCAGAAGCCAAGACAAATAGCTTTTCTTGCTGCAACGAGTCACAACTTGCTTACTGTGTAGGAGGATAGATGATGAAAGTAAAGCAATAGTGATATTTTTGCTGAATCACAGTCACATTCATCAATAGGTGCTTTATTCCGACATGCAAACACACACAAACTCCCAAAATGTAGGTCCAGCACATATTGCTTAACACTGCAACTAACAAACTTGCATCCTTATCCTCATGCTTAGTTGTGGCAGTTCAAGGGAACAGGAACGCTTCTATTTTAGTGTTGCAGAATCTGAAACAGCTGGGAGCACAATATGTATGCAGCAGCTGATATCCCTAGAACAGGAAGAAATTTGGCCGATCCTCAGTGCTAGATCCATGGCGAAATTTTTGTATGTGAAGGACTATAAAAAGTACCTCCCAGAACGGATATCTGCTCCCACCGAAGAAAAACATGAATTCCTAAACTCTTGTCAAGTCCTCACAATACGTGATGCTAGGCTGAGCAACACGGACACAACTGACTTTGAGACGGTTTCATAAATTGTAAACTGTTTTCGTATTCAACTCCACATCTTCTACTTCTTCTGTTTCCTGGTTTTACCCAGTATCTTCTTGGGGTCAACCTGATAATCTGTAATTGGCAGTATTAGTGGTACGGAATAGGATGCCCTATCTTTTGCCGCCCTCCCTCCCCCCCCCCCCTACCACCCACAGACAGATAATGTTTTTGTGTGTGCACATAATTTTATAAATGCGAAAGTGCGCAAACATCTTCTAAATCATTTTTAATATTAAAACTGCGGTGGGACATGGTATCAGCACAGTATTCGCCTTGTCTGATGTGGGAATCTGGCTAAAAACGATATCCAGGCTTGGCAGCTACTATCCCTTGTCGATAATCAAACCCAGATGGATTCAGTTGGGAGCTACGCACCTCCCACTGAAAGCAAATAACGAGTGAACCGTTTCAAATGTACATTAAATGAAATCCAACCAGTGGTCTGGAATGAAGTTCTGTTAACGGTACATGTAAGACTCGAAGATGTTCTTGTATTATAATTAATTGTATAGGTTTTAAGAATATAAGGTACTTCTTGAATGTCTGGTTTAAGTCTCGGAGAACAGACTGTGTAAAATTAATCAACCTAGTAAAAACAGTTTTTTTCCACTCTGCAACGTTCTCCTGCCTAGATCAAGTGTAGTAAAAGAAATGTAACAAAATACAACGAACAGTAATTTTAGGCCATCCGAATTAGTAATGAGTGTTATTCAATTACCGACAGTGTCTTAAAAACACTGGGAAGTCTTCAGGAGATAGGTTCCTAAATTAGTCAAATGTGTGTTAATGTTAACGAAATTCCAGCGTTTTGTGCAAGACTGTACTGGAAACCACCAGAACTTACGGGAAATGAATATGCAACAGTCGGTACACACTCAAAGGACAATGCTCGTTACAAGTGATCAATTCGAGGCGGCCTGCATCCTTAAATGAGCATACTAAATGTGTATCCCAGTATCGGGCATATGAAAATAATTAAATTTTGCTAATATACTATTTAATGCAAATCTCTGTTTTTGGTTATAAGTGTATGGTTGTAGAAGACAGGGAGCACGAGAAAAATTTCGAGTTGCACTACTACGTCACAAATTACCATGGCAAAAAACACATAAACGTATTAATGTTGCAGAGTGATAATAGATAAAAATAGCTTTGTTACTACTTAATAAATGTTTTGAGTCGAGATCGCAGTAGCATTAAGGCTAAGAAGCATGCACTGAAGCAAATGAGCGTTTTGTTTGCTATTTTCATTACAAAGAAAAGTTATATGCACACTTGGTGCATTGCACACAGTTTAAGGCAGCCATCAGCTTTATGCCTAATGGCAAGAATGAGTACATAAAATTTACCAAGTTGAGCTTCTGGCTGAGGCTTGCCTTTATAATTTGTGCTGATACAGAATGCATGCTAGATTCAGTTGCTACTTCAAGTCATAATACTAAATCTGCTTCTTATTCTGATGAAGTACATTTATGTACTCAGTTCAGTAAAGCTTGTTGCATACACTGTAGCTACAGTGATTAATGTTCTCAAGTTAAATTGTACAGAGGTTGTGATTGCGTGAAATATTTGCTGAACAGCGGTATTTGATCACTGAGGCTGTGAGTGGGTTTTTATTGCAAAATAAAAAGATGGGCACAAGTCCTGATGGAAAATTAGTGTTTCACTTATCAGTGCTCTATAATACACACATCAAAAAAAGTTTTGCATCACACCGGCTTCCAGAACTACAGAAGATAGACGTTGACTGTGGATACTGTATCACGGACACAGTCCCTTTATTCAGAGATGTCACCAAACCTACCCATAGATGTAAACAACCATGCATGAACAGCGCCTATTAGACGGATGGGGTCCGACAGCCGATCAGTTCCAGGCATTCCACCAGGAAGGAGGTACACGGCTCGTAAAGTCTGTAGTTTGACCGTTCCTAGACGGTTAGTACTGCGGTTCGATCGTGTCCGCATTGTTACTCGTACTTTTTGCCTGGAAGGGCTCTCAACAAGGCCAGTGTCCATCACGTTCTCTTCACCCATGAGTGTTGCACATGCCTTCAACCAGACAATCGTCGGAGACATGTTTGAAGGCAACGCGGTCAGGCTGAAATCCTTGCAGACACTGACCAGCGAGTGCAGCAAGGTGGAGGTTCCCTGCTGGTTTGGGGTGGCATTATGTGGGGCCGACGTACGCCACTGGTGGTCATGGAAGTCGCCGTAACGGCTGTATGATACGTGAATGCCATCATCCGACTGATAGTGCAACTATATCGGCAGCATATTGGCGAGGCAGCATTCGTCTTCATGGACGACAATTCGCGCCCCCATCGTGCACGTCTTGTGAATGACTCCTTCAGGATAACGACATTGCTCGACTAGAGTGGTCTGCATGTTCTCCAGACATGAACCCTGTCACACATGCCTGGGATGGATTGAAAAAGGCCGTTGAGGAAAGGGGAAATCTAGACCAATAAGGCCTTGATGAACTTGTGGATAGTATGTCACGACGAATAAAGGCATGCATTACTGAAAGAGGACGCGCTACTGGGTATTAGAGGTACCGGTGTGTACAGCAATCTGGACCACAACCTCTGAATGTATCGCTGTATGGTGGTACAACATGCAATGTGTTGTTTTCATGAGCAATAAAAAGTGCGGAAATGATGTTTATGTTGATCTCTATTCCAATTATGTGTACAGGTTGCAGAACTCTCGGAACCGAGGTGATGCAAACCTTTTTTGGATGTGTGTATTTTCCATGAAGAGTTTAAGGAAGAAGACGATGAACACAGTTATCACTATTATTTGACTGGTGGATATGGATGCTGGACATGCCAGCTGCAACCTGAACTGTAGGCCTTGCTTTACAGTGACAGCTGCACTTCACTACGTGAACAATTAGAATAGTCATATCTTGTTCACAATAATATGTGAACAAACGTCGACAAACTGTGATGAAAAAGTTAAATAAACCTGCGAAACCTCATTCTGCTGACACTGAAAACAGATAAGTCCAAATCAGTTATGAAGAACCCTACAGTAATGCGCCAAGAAAGGAGGTGCAATGTAAATTTCCGGTCAATATATTTGGTTAATTTTTTGAAAAGTTCTGTCAAAAAATGTGCATGGTTCTGGAATTCGGTGAAGATAGCGAAGAAATGTTTTGCTGGCTGCCGTGAATTTAATTTATTCAGTTCAAATGGCATGCATCCTTATAAGTATGTAAGCACTGACACTTTTTTACAAGAAAATCATTTGCCTCCATTGAAGTAATTTAAATGTTTACTAACAAGTGAAAGTATTGAAGAAAATGAAAACCATAGATCTTGCAGCGTATTAAATTGTTTGAATATATGACACTAGGAGAGTATTCCAATTTATATTTGAAAATGGACGTGCTACTGCTTGCTGGTGTTTTCGAAAACTTTGGTGACGTAATTTTTGAAACATATGAGATGAATCCTGCTGACTGTATTATTTCACCTGTCTTAATGTGGGATGCTCTACTGAAAATTACTAAAGCAGAGTTACACTTAATAATAACTTCAGTTTATTGAAAAAGGCATTAGATATTGTTGATATTGACAAGATGATAAAACAGTAGGAGCATTCCTAGTTATGATGATAAAACATGCAATAACTTCCAGTGTCAAGTATTGTATTGCTTTCTCCAGAAACTGGTCATATTTACGATATGAAAAAAATACATTATAATTCTGATGTAGAATACGTTTTAGAAATAGATCTAGAATTCCCTGACTGTATTCACCATTTTCATTCTGATTTGCTACAATTTCCTGAGGAAAAAGCCCAACCATCTAACAGTGATAAATCCAAACAATTAACTTGTACTTTGTTTAATAAGGAAAACTGTGATATTCACTACTGAAATCTTAAACAATATTTGCATCATAAACTGGTATTCAAAACAGATTCATAGAGTTTGAAGATCTTGACATCATCAGTGGGTGAATATATTGAGAGTAATGCCTAGAAACGTATGGAAGTGAGCAATGATTGTGAGAAGAATTTTTTAAAACTTGTGATTAGCAGTGTGCTTGGTAAAACTACGCAGATTTTACCAAAAATTAAAGATATAGACCTAGTAACATGTAGTGAAAGTAGATACAAAGCAGCTGCATTGATCATAAAACCTAACTTTCGTAGGACCAGTATTATTAAAGAATAGGTAGTTGGTATTGAAATAAATAGACAATGTAGTGTCTGATAAGCCAGTAACAATATAAGCATGGCTATTTTATTTATCCCTAAGAGTCATCTTGAGGGTTTCCATTGCGAATATCTATTAAACAAGTTCCTAGCAACTCATCTAAATCAGATTTACATTGTTACTGATAACTTCATTTATTATATTGAAACTTCAGATGTTTGCATGGATGTTAGGAGTGAGTTACGTAAATGGTCTGATACTACTTCTCCAATGATACCAGACTCCACTTGCAAATAATACGAAGGCTGGATTATTGACAGATGAATTAAATGGAGAACCTGATAATGAATTCATCGGTCTATGAAGTAACGCTTATAATTTTGAGACTGAATTAAGATGTGTACACACAGCAAAAGGAGTGGAATGGTCTTCTTTTAAAGAGCTAATCATTGTTTGTGATCAAAAGAGTGTATAGAATTGTGATACAAAAACAATTATACAGTAGAGTATTCAGTCCAGGTGCCATGTAAAGAGCACAAGCTAGGTTGATCATAATATGATAATATGTGTTTTATAGTTCCAGATGAAATTATACTTCAGTTTGGGATCAGTATCACCTCAAAAATGAAGACCAACAACGTAAAATGTGACTTGTAAATGAATTTAGTTTGTATATTTTTTGTAACTGATTTATTGTTTGAAAATATAAAAACTTGTTTACAGAGTGAAACTGAATAAAAATACATTATATGCATTTATTTCTTCTTGAAATTCCTTACCACAGTTTAATTTTATCTGATGAATTATGTTTGCAACAACGTTGATACTTCGAGGCCCTCTATCTTATAGCATTGAAAATGATGAATACAAACCGACTTTGGTAAGGAATTTTACAACACTCATTTCATGAAGCTCATGCAAAGACATAAAATTAATCACTATTCATAACTTTCTATATTCACAAATTCAGTTGGCTACCGACTCAGTAGCACATTTAACCCTTGAATGCATTATGGGGGCCTCTCGCAACCGAAAGAGAATTAATCATCCCCTTAGTCACCTTTAAAATCACATAAAACTGTGCCCTGTTTTATGTAATCCTTAAAATACGTCTGGGATCAAGAAAAGTGACAAAATTGTATTTATTATAGCAAAGATCGTATGAAAAATTGTTTTCTTAATGCTATGCACATAATGCTTTTCAAGCCTGTTGTAACCTAATACTTTAGCAAGTGATTTTCTGCCAGTCTATGAATAATGGTACCTGTGATATTTTTATGCTGGCAATTGTTGCATGTGCTAGAATCTAGCAACAAGAATAATCGACTTCATGTTCATTGTAGAAGTTGATCTCAGGAGTGAAAAGTTTCTCTCTCATAGCTGATACAAGTAATTATGTTTGTTATGCCCTCTGTGTTCCTTTCTTGTCTCTTTCTCTGACAAAATAACTGTTTATACCGTCTTTCTAACTGAGGGAGGTTCGGTTCCCACATCTAGTACTTATCGAAAAAGACAACTTTTCTTTTATATAAATGTAGGTGATCCAAAGGCTTCAACCATTATTTCTGAGTGGTTGGACGAATGTAAATCTAGTATTGCTTCCGAAGACGAAACTGACCCTGCATATAGACCTATTTCGGAGAGCTCAGTATTTGAAGAAAGGAGTGATGAATCTTGGGATGTAAAAGATGTAGGTTACCAAGGGCAGCCTGGCCTGCTACTGCACCACAGCCTGCGAATTCCATTAATATAGCAAGTACACCCTAGCGTGGAAAATGGTTACGGATAAATAAAAAAGACGTCTCTCAAACACCACCCTATGGCGACAGAAGGGGAGTTTTAGTTTTATCGAATCAAAATTGACGAAGTAAATAAGTATTTTTTGTTTATCCGTAACCATTTACCACGAAAAAATGGCAACATGGATATTCTTGAATTACAGCGCCAACTACCAAGAATAAAAAAAAATGTTTAAGACTAAATGTACGTAGTTTCTTTATGTAGAATCTGATTCTGCAATAAAAAGTGGGGGTTCCCATTTGAAATTTTAAAGTTTCCTCCCACCCCAACCCCAGGGGGCTGGGATGGCGGGCAAGTTTTAGCACCAACAGATGTCCCCCTCGAAAATAATCAGCTTTGGATTCTACACATTTTTTCGTGTGAAGCTTATTTTTCGAGTTATTCTGGTCTGTAAACTTAAAATTTAAATTCTGTATTAGATATATGTTATTATATGCAAACTACTGGATTCACTCGTTCATAAAAGTAAATTTTCATAATAAATGTAATGAGGACTAAAAACAACAACATTTACAGAAATATGAATAGGGGCTTCAGAGGCGCTCATCATGCATTAACGTCAGTCCGAACAATCATGCGTCCAAGGCTTAAAAGTGGGATGTTTAAACGTTTTACTGCACAAGATTCTTTCAAATGGATTGATACCGTGCAAGATCTAGTACGTCAGTGCAATTAGAATGTCACCTGTTGATGTGAAAGACTAGAGCATTTTCTCTGCTATGTATAATAAGGTCTGGATGTTAGATCCACGACAAGCTAAATACTAAATCATCAGTTTGGTGAGAAATAAAAAACGTAAGACAAGTTCCTAAAAAGGTTTCACCGACAACTGGTGTGCCGAGATATTCAAAAGTGGAGCATTTCTGGAAAGAAAGATCATGAAGGTTTCGGCAGGAAGATTATATATCACGAGTTGTAGCCGGAGCTTCGTAAAATGGCTGTGTTCTGATCAAAAACTATTTGTGATTTGCGCTGTAGTGCCAGTACCTAGCCTCAGGTGAAATTCGTAAGAAGGTGCTGCTGTAGAGCGTTACGTTAGCTGCCGTGCAGCAGTAAGCGACATGTAAGTTATTGCAACATGTATACGAAATGATTTCAAGGTGAGCTAGGTGTGCTCTGTGAAAGACCACGCGGTGTTAATAGCCAGACTGGGCAGGACAGCGTCACTACACTAGCACTAGAACTATCTTATGGGTTACATGACCTGGACAACAAACGCACCCCAGAGCAGAATTAAAATTTGTGAGTTTTGAAGCATAGGCATTTGGAGTCCAGTACTGCTACCATGACGTCAGGGCTGCTCTAGAAGATGAGACGATGGGGCACTCTCAGCTGCAGTCACGGGTTGAACAGTGGGACAGGGCATCAGCTTCCCGCACCAAGTGCGCCCTGCGAAACCTGGCGCTGCAGCGGAACAGAACTGCCGTCTACGTCAACAGCCACCAGACTCCCGCTAAGAGGCAGCAGGTCGTGCCGCATGCACGGGAGTGATTACTCGTCACCGTGGAAGAGGCGAGCTCCTCCTGGGTCGCCTAGCCATGGGCGTTCGACATCAGATGTCCTACGTAGCAAGAAGAAGGAGAGCACCGCTGACGTCAGGGCCTTGGCCTACAGATTAGCATCCAGCTAGCTTCGCAGGTCTGACATCAGCATCGCCGGGCGCTGACGTACCGTCCATCTGGGTGGGGACAGATTCTGGCTTACTATTGCCGGCTTAGTACGCAAGAATGGTGCGTGTCCGCCTCTCATTGACGACAGGGAAGTAATTAACTGTAATAAAGTGTCTTTTCAGTTAATTGCTTGTCACTTGGCCCCCACTAACCACACCACTCAGCCCCACACTCGGCCAGCTAGGTCCTACAGTGTGGTGTCAGGAGACGTCACCGACAGTGCACAGAGCCGAGTGTACCACCAACTGCAGCCTGATGTCCGAGCAGAAACCTGTAGGGAATTCGTTCTGATGTGTGTGAAACTGTTGACAGACGCCTCGCGGGATTAGCTGAGCGGTCTAAGGCGCTGGAGTCGTGGACTGTGCGGCTGGTCCCGGCGGAGGTTCGAGTCCTCCCTCGGGCATGGGTGTGAGTGTTTGTCCTTAGGATAGTTTAGGTTAAGATTTAGGTTAAAAGTGTGTAAGCTTAGGGACTGATGACCTTAGCAGTTAAGTCCCATAAGATTTCACTCACATTTTTATGTTGACAGACATGGGGTCAAGAATTGAGGGTCATCGGAACTTAAAAGTTACTTTTGTGAGGAAACCGGTGGATATTTCTCAATTCAAGGGTGATAGTAAAGATCCGTGGTTAGAACATTTGAGATGTACACAGTATAAATTGTTTGAGCATTCTGCCGCTTGTATCCTGTCTGTTGTATTTGTCTGTTTTACATGTCATTGTTTGGCAAGACCATGCAGGGAGTCCAAGTGGCTCATACGTAAAGTATTGTATGTTATAGATTAAGGTTTGTTCTTATAACTGGCTTTCTAAAACGTGAGTAATGATAGTGCAATAATGCAATCAGAGACACTGGGTTTCACTGCTCCTGAGGCAGTGTAATTGGTAACTAATGAAACAGGACGATAAAGAACACAGAATACTGTACTGTACTGTACTGTACTGCCCTACAGAAGATATCGTCGTCGTGCAAGACAGACAATCTACAAAACAATTGAAGACGTGGAAATGACAACATCTGCTGCTGACAAGAAGAAGAATACTATAAAATCTGTCGCTGCACATTCACTACTAGATGGACCCGCTGTCTTTTGTGGATGTAGACTGAACTTCAGTATTGATTTGAATGATAAATTTTCGCATGGTAATGGGAGGCTAACTGTCGCAATTGTACGAAGTGGTACAGGTGTACCCAATGTATCAGGACTTGAAAGCTTCGTCGACCGTGACGTCATAGCCTACCGCACATACCATGTTTGTGAAAATGCAAATAAAGACTTTGGCAAATCAACATATATGTCACCCTCTCCTTTTTCCCTGTATATCCGTAATAGACGTAAGATATCTGTTAATGAAACTGTATTTATTTGGATTAAAGGTAAAGGTACATGTGAATATGTAAAATTTGTTGGAGACTGTACTTTGTATTTTCATAAATAAATTTATCTGTAGCCAGTACTTCTGGCGCACCGCAACTTATCGCCTCTGCCCACGCTCTGTTTATATCGTCGGCAGAGAAAATGACAGCTGAGGGCAGACTGCGCCATTAAACCCAGGAACGAACTGTGTGCACGAGAAAGGTGTGGAATCCACTAATACGAGTGAGTAAAGGTACGTTCTGAATGGCCTGGTGCCGGGCTGTCTTGAGAAGCCCAACAGAGTGGCGAGACGATGGCTGCACGGAGACGAAGCTGTTGGACATCGTAGCTATAACTAGGAAGCGTTATGCAGTCGTCGTAACTGTAAAAAAGTTAAGCTGTCCGGTGGAATGCGATTCTTCATTCTTTGGTGAGAATCTCCCATACTCAGTCACAAACTTGCTTGTGTTAACCTTGGTCGCTCCGCCGTGTGAGATGGCTTTTGTGCTTTCCCGATCTGTTGCCAGTTGCTAATAATTAGTTACAATTTTTGAGAACCATCTTGTGATAGTTAGTTTTCTCTTTGGTTGTGCCAAGCATATTTTTGTCTGTTAGTGAAACTTCGTCACCTGATAAAGCAATCTCACTTCTGTTTGTAATCATTGTGCTCTTTCGGGGTTTATACCAGTATTTGATTTGTATTTCGTTAACTTGTGGAGTAATATTCTATTCTACGTATCTTGCAGACGTAACCTGTGTACATAATTAAAGAGACAGTTACTGTTCTGTACTTGAAGGGTTTTCTATAACTTCTGAGTTGGTACCATCCAATCAGAGGCTTCTACACAGCCAAGAACGCTCACAGTGCTATAAAGTATTTCTGTGTGCTTTGTTAAAAGCCCACGCCTACTTGCCCGTTTTTATAGCTTCATCATTTGACTGACGGGGTATTCATGTTTTTCTGGGCCTTGACGCTTACTGGCGAGGGCGACGGCACGTTGTGCACCATTAGCATATTGAAAATGTTGATTGTTTCTATGGACGAGGACATTCACGGCGCAGTCAGGTACATTTGTTTACTGAGTTAAGAACTGTCAACTAGCAGACATGGGACCCGTAAGTGTTACAGTTAATCTTTGGATCTGTCGATTCTGTTATAAATTTGGGTCAAGTTTAGTCCTGTTTGATCTCTTAAGTTATTGTGCGTTGCAGTACGAGACGCCCTCGGACGTGTGTTATTGACTGTTTTCTTGAAAGGTCACACCATATTGTAACTGCTACCTTGGAATCTATGTTGACTCGGTTGTATTTGAAGAGATGGTTAAATCCAGAAAAACAGATGCCGGATCAGCTATATATACGTAATTCTACGTTTATTGATGCGCGCCTCTTTAAATTAGAATTCTGATTTCGTTGTACATATGTAACTGCTTAGCTAATTTTGATTAACTTTCTTTTGACTTGAGACAGCCGTTGCCATCGGCCTCTTGGTAATATAAATTAAAATTTTAGCAAAATTATAGGAAAAGTAAAGTCATGCAACCATGAGTGATTACTTCAAGTTGTCACTCTAATGCGTAACTACGTAAATTGGTAGGCACAATCCGAGATGTGCCATTGATTAAAGAATACTATCAGTAACACCTAGCCCAGAGTTTAATGAAAATCTGCGTGTGCATCCTCAGCAGTGCGTAAGAGATTAAACTCACTCGGCAGCATATGTCAATGGTATGACCACTCCCACGTTCTGTATGATAATTCCGGCACTTTGGCATAACTGAACAGTACTTTCACTTTAGGTTTCATGTGCAAGACTTTTTAAATGATCCTGAAACTATCAGTGAACTGAGAGTAAGTATCCCATGTTGCTGTCACCATTAATGTCTGAAAGTGCATAATATTGCCTTCAGTTTGTTAACTTACCAGTACTATGTGGCTTTGTTACTGTCTGTTGTTTTTTAAAGGAGAATAAACTGTAATTAGTGTTTCCACATATGTAATTATATTATCAAAAATGTAAGTAAAGAAATTATTACAGCGCTATAAATATTTCGTCATGTTTGCTACGGACCTCTGGAAAATTTTGTTATGGATTCAGTTGTATAAAGAAACTGATAGTTAATTGTGGACTTTGTTTAATTAGGAATCAGTACCCTAGCGCTCCAAACCTAGTTCCCTATTGTATCAATGGTTGCAGAGCTTGGTTAAGTCGAGGATACGGTTCTAGTCCTAGGTGTAGCTTTTGGTGCCTTTCTTTTGAGTATTCTGTACTGTGTTGTATTTCGATTGTTTCAGGTTATAGTCCATGGAGGGAGGATCTTGGTGTGAAGAGCAGTATTTGGGTTATGATGCCACCAAACCCCAGTTACGATATGAACTCGTGGTGAGTGCTACTGAAACCAATGGCGGCGTCCCTGAATCGTGACAACGGATGCAAGAGGTCTCAGACCATTAGACCAAGACCTCAGCTGTCCCCAATGACAGTTTGAGACGTAGGTGATGCTGTATCTGTTTTGTTGAACATCTCTTCGGCGTGCAGGTCGAAGTTGAATTAATTATGATATTCTGAATGAGGGCTCAAGTGTTCAGAGTTCAGGCACATCGTAACCAACTAGGGTACTGGACAAAAGACCTTAGTGTAATAAACAAGGACCCCAAACTGAAGGAGGTGATGGAGGGCTTGTGGACTAGTGTGCCACGTCTGCAGCTTGAGAGTAGTTCTTTGAGCTGACAGGATGGGTCTCAATGGGAATCCGCTGAGGAAATACATAGTCCGCAGCCTGTCCACAAAGATGATTCAGCATCGAAGTTAGTCAACAAAGTGCCGAACCCACTATGGCTCCTAGTACAAAGCACTGAAGATCTTTCTGTAGACACCACTGAGCAACTATTTAACGAACTGAGGTTTAGTGTGTGACTGGAAAATAAAGCGAGAGCATGAAATGTAGACAGCTTGATGATATTTCAAATCATCTGTCTTCTTACTCGGGGCAAGCTCAGTAGATTTTTATCTTAGGTACTTAGCGTAAGAAAAATTTGGAACAGATTATCGAGGGAAATGTTTTCGGCCATGTGCCCTAAAGATTTAGCCAGCCATCAATTTTACTGGATAGAATGACATGACAAGTTACTAGTAAAGTGTATACAATATATAGAAGACATTTGATAACAATGACTGCTCCATGCATTCAGGTAACCCAAGGAGAGACTAAAATCAACATTCTGCAAGGCTTGCACCAAGAAGGTTACTCCCTGATCTTGTTCGCTAACCATCCACAGATGTTTCGTGAATTAGATAAATTTGATGTTAACATGGGAAACGTTCATTATAAGATGAGAAATTAAGGCCATGTACTCTGGAAATGGGTCTGCAGAGATAAAACTTGTGGCACCAAAGTTATTGACCAATTCCAGGACGAGTGATATAAGAACATGTTACCGTTGTCACCAGGAGGGGCAGATAGTGTATAGTTGTCCTGCTCCACAGGAAAACGAGGTGTGGATTTGACTTCAGAATAGTGCAGGTCGCTACCATACAGATGTAGGAAGATAAGGCGTTGATCCAGATTAACTTACCATTCATATGTGCATTCGTCAATTATGAGCCGGCATGTGCACTCCTAGATTCTGGGTTCAAAGTATCTTTGGTGGATTGAGACTGGTACAAGTACATGAATCGCATTCATAGGTTGCTGGGGGTGCCTAAATTTGACTTTGTAAGTCGTTTGGTGAATATAAAAGTCTGAAAGTTGAAGACCATGTGCACCTGCTTTTGTGTGTTCGGTGTTTGTCTTGGCCAGTTAGTTCCACCTTCATTTGGGGTTGAGGGCCAGTATCCTTTTGGGGTGTGGTTTTTTTTTTTTTGTGAGCTGAGTGTGATATCACATTTGGGTTTAAGCCTGATAAGAAAATATATTCGTATATACACCAACACAAACAGGGTGTATGTTCCACCAAGCCAAGTGTGTGGCCATTCGAGACATATTATCTGTACTAACACGAGGAACAATACTGTCAGTGTTAAGTCAATACCGGCCGGCCGCGGTGGTCTCGCGGTTAAGGCGCTCAGTCCGGAACCGCGCGACTGCTACGGTCGCAGGTTCGAATCCTGCCCCGGGCATGTATGTGTGTGATGTCCTTAGGTTAGTTAGGTTTACGCAGTTCTAAGTTCTAGGGGACTGATGACCACAGAAGTTAAGTCCCATAGTGCTCAGAGCCATTTGAACCATTTTTAAGTCAATACCTGGATGTTCTCATTGATAAGTTGGGGTTACTAATAAGTCGAAAGTACTATTTTCCTAACTGAAAATATGTTAGTGAGGCAATCCCCACATCGACTATCCCAGCCTAAGATGAAAGAACTTAGGAAAACAACTGATCAGCGGTTGGTGGATGGGGTATATTCAGCGGTCAGTACCGCCTTACACATCTCTGGTATATCTTGTACCTAAGGCGAATAGGGAGGTTTACTAGCCCATCATTGTCTACCATGCTTTAAATGAGAAGGTGATACAGAAGTCGATGCCCCTTTTCGACCTTCGTAACTGTTTCACCTCGTTCACTGGGCCTCAGTTCTCCACGGTCCTGATCCTGAATCAAATCTATCATCAGGTCCCTCTGACTGAGGAATCGAAGTCTTCAGGGCTCTTTTGTGTCGACTGGAACTAGCTCAAATGCAAGGGTTCAATTTGGTCCAGCCACTGGAGCTACTGTTTTATCTCGGTTGCTGGATTTGGTATTAGGGAATCTTAAGTTTAAATGTGTATACAAATGCCTTCATCATGTAGTCATCCTCAGTAAGACTGTTGTGGAGAATTTGAAACTCATTAAACAGGTGTTCCAGTGTTTTGAGGGTTCATGGTTAATCTGCCCAAGGCTACTCTGGCCCATCGAAATTTCGTTTCTAGGACACATCGTATCTGGGGCAGGTGTGTGGATTGATTATGCTAGCACGAATGCCATATACACGTTTTCACGATTTCTAAAACGAAAAATATAATGGATATCGCCTGGTTTATTGGTATGATCAAATTTTTTCGTGAATTTACATCTATATCTACATCATACTCCGCAAGCCACCTAATGGTGTATGGCGGGTGGGTAGTTTTTGTACCATTAACTGAGGCCTCCAAACCTGTTCCACTCGCGAACAGCGACTGCGAAGAAAGATTATCGTATGTTCTCCTTACGGTCCTTACACGAGACATATGTGAGGTCAAATAATATGTTGTCCGACTCTTCCTGGGAAGTCCTCTCTAGAAATTTCAGTAGCAGATCTCATCAGGATAAAAACCGCCTCTTGTAACGTCTGTAAATGGAGTTTGCTGATCATATCCGTAACGGTCTCACGCCAGCTAAACTATCCTATGACGAAACGCGCCGCTCTTCGTCGGATCTTCTCCATCTCTTCTGTCAGATGGATCCCAGATAGATGGGAAATATTCAAGAATTGTTAGAACAAGCGCTTTATGAACCGTTTACCTTGTGGATGACTTACATTTTCCAAACAATGTTCGTGTGAATCTGAGACTGGCGTCTGTTTCTCCCAGGATTTGTTTTAAATAATCATTTCATTTAAGTTCACACTGGATAGTTACTCCCAGATATTTTACGGAAGATACTGTTTCCAGTGGCTTGTCATCAAGAGTGTAGCTACACAGTAGTGGAATTATTTTCCTGTGTAAGTGCAATATGTCACAGTGTCAACTGCCAGAGCCTGCACCATTCGTCAATTTTCTGCTGGTCATTCGGCAAATCGTTACTATCTTTCGGGGTTGCTACTTTGTTATAGGCAACCGCATCATCTGTGAACAGCCTCAAAGAGCATCCGATGGTTTCTACTACGTCATTTACATATTTTTTAACAATAGCGGTCCTACCACACTCCTTTGGATACTCCGGAAATTACCTTTATATTTGTCGATTTTGTTCCGTTAAGAGTGACATGTTGAGTTCTATCAGCGAGGAAGTCTTGAATCCAATAACAAATCTGCTTCGCTACTCAATAAGCTCCAATTTCTCTCATTAATCGGTAGTGCAGGGTGCTGTCAAATGCCTTCCTGAAGTCAAAGAACACGACATGAACCTGAACGCCGTTATCTATGGCGCTGTGGATCTCATGGAAGAACAGAACGAGCTGAGTTTGTCAGGACCTCTGTTTGCGGAATCCATGTTGATTTCTTTACTGTGGGGATTTTCAATCCACAGAAAAGTCATAATTCTTGAGCACACAACATGGTCCATAATTCCACTTCCTGGTTTTCCACACGGGCAAACCTTGTTAGGTATTAATTCAGGTTGGTTGACAAAGCTTTAGTTCCAGAGCCATTCGACGCTTCTCTTACTGCTCTTCTTACGCTCATTTCCGCTTAGTGCAGATTTTGTTTTTCAACTATGTTACTACTTTTCTCAATCTAAGATGTTCTCTTTGTTTACGTAGCAGTTTTCTAAAACGGCTATTTAACCGTGGTGGGTCTTTTACATCCCTTAAGACCTTACTCGCAACGTATTTGTCTATGGAGTATTGCACGATGCTTCTGAACTTCTTCCATTTGTTCTCCGCATCTTCGCCCTCATCACCGAATGTTTGATGCTGACTGCTCATACACTCCGAAATTTGTTTCCTGTCTGTCTAGCAAACCAAATATATCCTTCTACTTTTGTTAACATGCTATGTAAGATCCGTTGTTATAGATGCTTTCTCTGCCTTATTATCACTGATAACTTCCTCGAAATTAACTGATTCGATAAGTCCAGGACTGTTTGTTTCCAGGAGGCCTAAGAGGTTACCACTACGAGTTGGTTCTAACTGTTTGCTCAAAGTAATTTTCGGGAAAGAAATCCAGAACAATGTCAGGAGAGTCCTTGTCCCTGGCACCAGCTTTGATAGCATGATACTCTCAATTTATACCTTGGAAGTTGAAGTCACTCCCTATTACAAAGGCATCACCAGGAAAATTACTGACGATATTCTACAAGTTCTGTCTGAAGAGCTCTATCACTAGAGCTCTTGACCCAATCGGTCTGTAAAAACACGCGATTGCCATTTTTGCCCGAACTTTGATACTATATTTTCTCATATTAATTGACAATCGGAATCCGTAATAATCTTGCTAGATTTTATCGAATTCTATATTGCAATAAACACGCCGCCACCACTGGTGACTAACGTATCCTTACGATAAATATTCCGGTCTGAATTTATGATTTCGTTGTCATTAACGTCCAGTTTCAACTAAATTTCTGTTCCTCATACTATCTGTGCATTGTAACCTTCAATAAGTGAGAATAATTCTGGAACCTTTCCTTCGATGCTCCTGCAACTTACTAAAATCGTATTTACCTTTTATGTCTCTGATCTGCGATGACAATGTGGCTAACTGATGAGGCAAGTCGTCTTTGATCGTAATGAAGGGTTCGTCTAAACTAAAAAAAGACCCATGTGCACGTCACACGTACTCGTAGTCGCTTCCTCCGTGTAGTGCCCGCCTGCCGTATTAAGGGTATCCCTACAGTTCCGCAGCCGATAGCAGAGGTCGAGAAATTCTCATCTGATACCGTCGCAGGGTCGTCTGAGCTTCTGGTTCAGACCCTCCACTCTGCTCTAAAATAGAGGACCGCTGTCAACCCAGTAAATGAAACTACCACATCAGCCAACTGCTGAAAGGGGCAGAGGATGCTATCAGAACCCAAATAGCAGGCTTCATTCTCGCCAACATGCGTCACTATATGTAGGCAATTCACCCAGTGCACCGGCAGGGCCTCCTTCACATCGCAGAGGAGACCCTCCTGGCAAACATACTGAGCGCGCGCTGGCCTTCTTGTCCGCCTTGCCTGCTATTTCCCTGACGGACTCCATCACCTACCTAACATAGGAGCTGCCAATGAAAAGCATGCCCACCGTCTGAACTTGTCAAGACTGGGCAGGAAGATCGTCCGCTGTCCCAACAGGACAGGCATCCAGTGCTGGCTCAGAGTTATCATCAACACTGGGTAGCATCTCATACCTGTTGCTAAGGCCCAGGGAGCCATCCACATGACATGCTCCCTCTTTCGCCTTCCGCCCAGTGACGCTCGAATCCACCCCTGTCACCGACCTACTCTCGAGTGAAGACAGACCAGTCAGATGTTGCATATCAGAAGATGCAGCTTTCTGCAACTGACACCGGCGCTCAATCATCTGTGAAGTACAGGGTTAGCCTTCGACTGGGATGAATCGCAGCAACTGTCTTTTGATGCCTCGAAAGGCGCGCTACAGCTCCAGTCGTCGCCGTGACAGATTCTGTGCTTCGAACAGAAATTTATATAATGCTGTTGCAGAGAAACAAGGAGATCTTGGTTAGGAAATGAAGCCAAATACCCAGTCTGCGTAATGGAAGCCATAACAGTTCTATATGGGTTGGAGAGAATTAAATTCTTCCTGGAACACAAAACCTTCTGGCTTGAGACAGATAACCAACCACGTGTTCAAAGCATCAGCGACCCATTTATCAGTTCCCCTAATTCCGAAATCCAGGCAGCCCATCTACCTGTACGACAATTCTTTCATAGCCTTGCTAGCCTAGGTTCAGGACACCTGAGGGTATACAAAACGATAACGCACATTGAAGTACATCTTACTCCTTGTATAGCTGGTCAGGCAGTGAAGGAATGTAGGTGGTTTAAATCGAACCCATCCGATTGCCGTAGGACAGGTGACCCCTATCCCATATCATCTGTTAATTATAATTTATGGCATCCTTGATAATTGACCATTGAAAATCCCAGACCAGCTGTGACAAATCTCATGGATGGCTGAGCTTCGCCTTGAACATCGCAGTGCATGAGTCCTGCCAAGTACACTTCCAAGCTAATGTTTTCCATTTCAGTTAATCTCTGTTAAATCAACGATTTTCTCCTGTGGACAATGACCTTAAAACCATCCGGAAGAGTTTAAAATTTCCAGAACATCCAGCTGGCATATCATAGGTGCATGGCACGTTATAATAAGAGCAGGTGTCCTGTCTCCCCGCAAACTAGAAGCTTGATCTATCTAAGAAATTTTCGGGCTCAGAGTAAAGCGGAGTTAGTGGAAAAAGTCGCAGTTCCTAGGATCACACGAGGCAGTCCAGCCGACATCACCTGTAAACTCTTTGATCCCAGGTCCTTCTTGCGGGCAAGGCACTGATGGAAGCGCGTGCCTGGACCAGTCAATACTCGCCTCCGCTCCCTGTTCCACCTTAAGAGGGGGAGATAGTGCCGTGTTCCAGTATTTCTGGCATGTCACGCACTATCATCTCATCGTCTCTGCCCTCGCCCTGGTTACATCTTTGGCAGACCGAAGGTGACGGCAAGGGTGGGCTGTAGCGCGATGAAAGATTACAAAGAGGCAAGAGCAATGCCCTGTGGCAAGGGCTGACTTCTGTACTGTGAGCGAGTGAACTTACATTGTCTGGGCCCTGGTGCTGGCATGCCTTATGAAGCTGAACATAACTGCGGGGCAATGGCTGCTTGGAGAAGCTATTGGTTACCGCAGTTACAATGCAGAAGGGCTGTGCCTTGGGAAGACAGAGTCGTCTGGTGAAAGCCTATCAAATTTTTTCTTGGATGAGAACATTCCATTTCATAGCCATAAATTTCAGTGTGCTACATCTTGGTCGTACCTCCATTTGAGTTGGCTTTTTTCCTTTTCCGACCTATTACCAGTTACTGACAATCAGCTAATGACAGTTTTCTCTGCTCGTAAGATTTGATCAGCTGATAAAGCAAGCTCAGATGTGTTTTTAATTGCCCGCATCTCGTGGTCGTGCGGTAGCGTTATCGCTTCCCACGCCCGGGTTCCCGGGTTCGATTCCCGGCGGGGTCAGGGATTTTCTCTGCCTCGTGATGGCTGGGTGTTGTGTGCTGTCCTTACGTTAGTTAGGTTTAAGTAGTTCTAAGTTCTAGGGGACTGATGACCATAGATGTTAAGTCCCATAGTGCTCAGAGCCATTTGAACCATTTTTGTGTTTTTAATTGTTTTGGTCCCTCGAGTGTTTGGATCAGTATGGTGTAAATGTTTTGTATTTCATTAACTTGTGGAGTAACGTTTCATTCTGTTTAAGTTACATTAGTTACGTGTATACATAAAAGTTACTGTTCCGTAGTTGATGGCTTTTCTGTAACTTCTGAGTCGGCGTAACATTTGAGAGCCTTCGGTATTTTGAAAATCTAAGACTTGTAGAGAAGCAAGAACGTGCGCTGTGTAACAAATACCTTTCTAAATAATGAGCTGACAGCGAGAAATGAGTAGTTCGGATTATTAAGATCATACAGTCTAGGATTAGATCCAAGTATTGCGAAGCTGGTTAGTCCTTTTTCTGTTAGGGCAACAGAGGATGTTTACATCTACACCTACACCCGGAAACCACCGTTTAGTGGGTGGTGGAGGGTACCCTGTATCACTACTAGTCATTTCCTTTCCTGTTCCACTCACAAATAGAGCGATGGATGTACGACTGTCTATATGCCTCCATATGAGCCCTAATTTCTCGTATCATATATTCACGGTCCTTAAGCGCAATGTATGTTGAGTCATTAACTTACATTCTTCCAATCTTAGACTATCTGCCATTCATCACACCAACTATACAGGGCTATTATAAATGATTGAAGCGATTTCATAAATTCACTGTAGCTCCATTCATTGACATATGGTCACGACACACCACAGATACGCAGAAAAAGTCATAAAGTTTTGTTCGGCTGAAGCCGCACTTCAGGTTTCTGCCGCCAGGGCGCTCGAGAGCGCAGTGAGACAAAATGGCGACAGGAGCCGAGAAAGCGTATGTCGTGCTTGAAATGCACTCACATCAGTCAGTCGTAACAGTGCAACGACACTTCAGGACGAAGTTCAACAAAGATCCACCAACTGCTAACTCCATTCGGCGATGGTATGCGCAGTTTAAAGCTTCTGGATGCCTCTGTAAGGGGAAATCAACGGGTCGGCCTGCAGTGAGCGAAGAAACGGTTGAACGCGCGCGGGCAAGTTTCACGCGTAGCCCGCGGAAGTCGACGAATAAAGCAAGCAGGGAGCTAAACGTTCCACAGCCGACGGTTTGGAAAATCTTACGGAAAAGGATAAAGCAGAAGCCTTACCGTTCACAATTGCTACAAGCCCTGACACCTGATGACAAAGTCAAACGCTTTGAATTTTCGGCGCGGTTGCAACAGCTCATGGAAGAGGATGCGTTGAGTGCGAAACTTGTTTTCAGTGATGAAGCAACATTTTTTCTTAATGGTGAAGTGAACAGACACAATGTGCGAATCTGGGCGGTAGAGAATCCTCACGCATTCGTGCAGCAAATTTGCAATTCACCAATAGTTAACGTGTTTTGTGCAATCTCACGGTTTAAAGTTTACGGCCCCCTTTTTCTTCTGCGAAAAAAACGTTACAGGACACGTGTATCTGGACATGCTGGAAAATTGGCTCATGCCACAACTGGAGACCGACAGCGCCGACTTCATCTTTCAACAGGATGGTGCTCCGCCGCACTTCCATCATGATGTTCGGTATTTCTTAAACAGGAGATAGGAAAACCGATGGATCGGTCGTGGTGGAGATCATGATCAGCAATTCATGTCATGGCCTTCACGCTCTCCCGACTTAACCCCATGCGATTTCTTTCTGTGGGATTATGTGAAAGATTCAGTGTTTAAACCTCCTCTACCAAGAAACGTGCCAGAACTGCGAGCTCGCATCAACGATGCTTTCGAACTCATTGATGGGGACATGCTGCGCCGAGTGTGGGAGGAACTTGATTATCGGCTTGATGTCTGCCGAATCACTAAAGAGGCACATATCGAACATTTTTGAATGCCTAAAAAAACTTTTTGAGTTTTTGTATGTGTGTGCAAAGCACTGTGAAAATATCTGAAATAATAAAGTTATTGTAGAGCTGTGAAATCGCTTCAATCATTTTTAATAACCCTGTATTTCATCCGTCGGAACACAACCAGGGGACAGCCACGGACCGACCGACACGACTTGCTTCCCGTCAATCAGCACTTGGGAACTCAAACCGGCAATGTTACAAACGTGGTAATCCACAATGGAGTATGAATTAGGTGTCAAAATTACACACCATGTTGAACAGCGACAACAGGTGAGGAAAGGACGCTGTCTGAAATTTTTCTAGTGGCCAGGGCAGGTGGCCGGAACGCTAACGGCCAGTAGGCAGAAAATTCCGCTGGTACACTTGAATTTGAAACACGGTAATAGTTAACTTCACTCAAAAGAACACTTCCTGAACTTACGTCATTGCCCAGGACAGGCAACCAGAACATTAACGGCCACAAGACAGAAAATTCCACTGGTGCACTCAAATCGTAGTCGACCAAAATAGTTAACTGCACCGCGTGGCGGCTGAATCTCACCAGTAGAACCACTCGGCGTTGCTCACCGAAAAACCTCCCCCACAGAAACCACCGAAGCGAACCACCACAAAACCACCACCACAACCACAGCGAATGGACGTGGCTTGGGTAGTTGAAACCACTACTTAACTTTTACGTCCTGAGTCAACCACGAAGCTCGTAGCGATCGGACAGCTCCACACACGCTCCGACACTGCACAGGGGCTGCCAGTGGCCCCCGCGGAGATAAATTTCCCTCGTCCGCAACAACCTACCGACTGGCCTCAGAATGCCAACAACATCTATAATCGTCCGCAGTGGAAATAACGGAAGTACACACACAACCTGACAAACACTGCACGAAGACCTGAATGATACCAAACACTAACTAAACACACTTATCTTGAGGAGCGTCTGTCGTAGTAGGCAATCCAGTTAAACTGCGAGTAGTAACATAAAGGCTTCATTTGCATGACTGTGTGTCGAGTCCCTCCGCCACGCCGCTTAATGCTGCTCATGTGAAACAGGGTTGGGTCGCATTTACCTGTTTTGCTTTGTTTACGGGAACTTAAGAGTACTTTTTATTCAGCAACGTTTAATATTTCTTTCTTTAAAAATATCTTCCTTTAGAGCTAATCAGCAATAGACATGTCCATGCTTTTTCAATGGACCGATGATGAAGATGATGATGTGTTCTGCGCATCAGACAGGTCCACCACAACAAGCTGAGCGTCTCTTGGTTTACTTCCTTCCTTTACATAGTTGAGTATGATGCATTTTGACGTCAGTTAGCTTGTATTTTCTAATTCCATTTCTCGTTCGCCATTCATTCTACACTCCTGGAAATTGAAATAAGAACACCGTGAATTCATTGTCCCAGGAAGGGGAAACTTTATTGACACATTCCTGGGGTCAGATACATCACATGATCACACTGACAGAACCACAGGCACATAGACACAGGCAACAGAGCATGCACAATGTCGGCACTAGTACAGTGTATATCTACCTTTCGCAGCAATGCAAGCTGCTATTCTCCCATGGAGACGATCGTAGAGATGCTGGATGTAGTCCTGTGGAATGGCTTGCCATGCCATTTCCACCTGGCGCCTCAGTTGGACCAGCGTTCGTGCTGGACGTGCAGACCGCGTGAGACGACGCTTCATCCAGTCCCAAACATGCTCAATGGGGGACAGATCCGGAGATCTTGCTGGCCAGGGTAGTTGACTTACACCTTCTAGAGCACGTTGGGTGGCACGGGATACATGCGGACGTGCATTGTCCTGTTGGAACAGCAAGTTCCCTTGCCGGTCTAGGAATGGTAGAACGACGGGTTCGATGACGGTTTGGATGTACCGTGCACTATTCAGTGTCCCCTCGACGATCACCAGTGGTGTACGGCCAGTGTAGGAGATCGCTCCCCACACCATGATGCCGGGTGTTGGCCCTGTGTGCCTCGGTCGTATGCAGTCCTGATTGTGGAGCTCACCTGCACGGCGCCAAACACGCATACGACCATCATTGGCACCAAGGCAGAAGCGACTCTCATCGCAGAAGACGACACGTCTCCATTCGTCCCTCCATTCACGCCTGTCGCGACACCACTGGAGGCGGGCTGCACGAAGTTGGGGCGTGAGCGGAAGACGGCCTAACGGTGTGCGGGACCGTAGCCCAGCTTCATGGAGACGGTTGCGAATGGTCCTCGCCGATACCCCAGGAGCAACAGTGTCCCTAATTTGCTGGGAAGTGGCGGTGCGGTCCCCTACGGCACTGCGTAGGATCCTACGGTCTTGGCGTGCATCCGTGCGTCGCTGCGGTCCGGTCCCAGGTCGACGGGCACGTGCACCTTCCGCCGACCACTGGCGACAACATCGATGTACTGTGGAGACCTCACGCCCCACGTGTTGAGCAATTCGGCGGTACGTCCACCCGGCCTCCCGCATGCCCACTATACGCCCTCGCTCAAAGTCCGTCAACTGCACATACGGTTCACGTCCACGCTGTCGCGGCATGCTACCAGTGTTAAAGACTGCGATGGAGCTCCGTATGCCACGGCAAACTGGCTGACACTGACGGCGGCGGTGCACAAATGCTGAGCAGCTAGCGCCATTCGACGGCCAACACCGCGGTTCCTGGTGTGTCCGCTGTGCCGTGCGTGTGATCATTGCTTGTACAGCCCTCTCGCAGTGTCCGGAGCAAGTATGGTGGGTCTGACACACCGGTGTCAATGTGTTCTTTTTTCCATTTCCAGGAGTGTATTACGTAATTCATTATACATTCTCTTCTCATCCATTATCCTAGTCATTCCAACTTCTCTTAAATGTTCCCAGTATTTGCCTTTATTCATTTTTGTGCTGTGTTAAATACACCCACTGCCGGTTTCTCTGTCCATTTCATACATTCCATCTTCTTCAAATCCACATCTCAAAAGCGTCCGTCTCAGCGTCCTCTCTTTGACACCATACAGGTCAAATCTCCACACAAAAATTTCACCACTCTTTTATTTTATTGTTGTTTTAATGAGATACAGAACTGCTACTTCTGTAAAACGTTTCTTTTACGGCAGCTATCCTTCCTGAACTTCTTGATTACGTGTCATGCTGCTAGTCATGTTGCATCCTATTTACCTGAAGCTATCTACTTTTTCCAGCAACTCGTCATCAAGTTTTGTTTGCCTTGGAGAAAGAATTGCCCTAGTCTGCTCCACATTCATCTTAACTCCATATTCCTCATAGATTTTCTTCCATTCCTTTAATATATTTTCATGTTCACTTATTAATCCCACGCCATTGGCTAATCTTATACTTTCAATTATTCATTTTCCTGTTCTTACATCAATATTTTGCTGCAAGAAGTATGTAATTATATCTTCTAAATAGCTATATTCTTTTCTAACTCCTCTCCCACCCACAAATCCTTTTGTCATCTCAGATATTCTTAGTTTTACTGTAAAAGTCCTACATTTCGCAGTGATCTAATGCGGAATGTAGGAATAAGTGATAAATACTGTGGTGCAAGTTGCGTTTGCTACAAACTACTTGTTTGTAGCAGCACAGTCTTAAACCTTGCTATGCGAAATTTAGCCAACACATGAGTAGTTTCCTGGCCCACCAGACTAGAAGAGGATTGTGGCTAACTGCAGACTGCAGTTCCACAAGTCTCACATTTCTTTCACTTCCGTCAGCTATCAGAAAAGTAGTGACCGCTTGAAGAACCTTACTTGCACCAGTAGCCGCTGCATAAAGGAAATGCAGATGTGTCTTACCGCTTAAAGCAGTCCATAGGCATGGTGTTCCAGAGGAGATGAAAAGAAGAGCCGTACCAGCCCTCGGGGGAAATATATCAAAGGGAACGCAGTAATATGTGAGCGGCGGACGGCGTGAGATATCGGGGTGTCAGCGTCGGCCACTTTGCCGGCTGCGAGTCGGACGGTAATGCGGTTAGGGACCGTGCGCCGGCGGCCACACCGGGCGCCCCGGCCTTCCTGGAAATCTGGCAACGCCGCGCCGCGAAGGCGACAAGAACGACACAGCACAGCACAGCATGGCACCGCCCCTTCCGTGCCCTACGCTGCACGTCGCCGTACTCGCGAGCACGTTGCGCTGCCTACCCGCGCTCCCGCAGGGGCGCCGCGTCCGACGAGACGGCGCTTACTGCTGCGCGAATCCTTTTAACGCTACCGGTGCAGTCGCGAAAGGGTATTGAAAGTGGAACACAGTCCTCGTTGTAGTCGCACACTGTTCGACATTGAAAAGACTAGAATCAACCTGCGTCCGGCGTTAGAGAGTAGTTTCCTTTCTAGTGCATGCTACTTGCGTTCTAACAAAGGCCGTTTATTTGTCTTACTGCGAATACGAGGAAGTAGTGGTCATTGTTATACTGTGACCACAAATTGTCTTCAACTGTATTAAAACTCGATGAGTGCATTTAGAAGTCCATAAAGACTGTGACGTAAGAGGGGCAATCTGAGAATTTTAGAAGCTGGGAGAATTGCAGCTGTGGCCACTAAACTTGGAGATGGCGTTAGCACTACCCCACATAACCACCTTTCAGTGCACCACGTTTCTCACATTGATGGATGACTTGGGCGGACAATTCAGCATTTTCGTTTTCAAGCAATCCTCCACTTCAAAAATCTCCTCGTCGTTATGTGACGATGGCCCCACACAACAGTATCCAGATCTGCGAAAACAGGAAGGGGTCACTGAATCTCGTGTCAGGAGAATAAGGAAGGCTTGGGAAAAATTTAGTAATCCAAAGAAAGATGTTCGCTTTCCTCCTCTCAGGGTGATGGTGATATTTCCGATACTCGTCCATGGTGAGATAGCAGCACCATAATGCTTCTCGTATCACACCGCCCTGGGGTGTTTCCGTCCGTCCAGTGTCTACATTGATTATTCCACAGGGACCGTCGTACGTCCTTTACGGAAGATAAACTACTCCTTGCGGAGCAGGCGCTCAGCTTCCATGTAACGAGGAAGGCGCCCGTGGTACGTTCTCTCGAATACCAGATTCCACACCACCTGCTCTGTATGCCATGGCGTCCAACTCAGTGATGAAAGGGACGCGATCCAATGACAGCGCGTTTCCTGTGTTGCAGCCATATGATGTGAGACTTCGACTGCGATGTCCAGGGCACCGATAGCGAATGGAATCATGCGGCACCATGTCAACTAAATCGTGCCGCTCAGCGGCGACGAGTAGTTACCTCCCGCTCGTGTTAAAACCAAGTGAGAACCAGGAGACATAGAGTTTCATATGTAGCGATTAAATCACCCCAAAAGCTGCCGTATCCAACAGTTCTCTGGGAAGCCGGTAGGTGGTGACAAAGGTGACCATGCCAGCAGATGTACTCACCGTCCATGCTGTTGCCTCAGTCCCAGTCGATGGAGGTAGGTATGCTCTGTGGCGACTCAGTAAAGAGCGGGCGCAGACTAAAGTCCGACCACCGACAGTCGTACTGACCGTGAGGTAGCAAACAAAATTTGCTGTTCCCACGTTTACACCCTACTTGAGATGAGTCTCAGTCACTGAACACAAGTTGGCAACCTTCTCACGGAGGAACAACTGGAAGTCTTTAGCTTGTGTATGATTTACACACAGAGACGGCGATTCCGTGTGATTATTCGGCCACTGCTGCTATGCTAGCAGCCGGAAGTGGATTAAAACCACTTAGTCAGGTAGTGGAGCCAATACCATACACATCTGATACAGTATCCGTAATAAACTCTAACCTTTTCAATTATTTCAGATCAAAATGCAATGGATATTTGAATCAAATTCCTTTTTAACGCCTTTTTGTTAAGATCTCCGTGGATTCAAAGATATTCCGAGAAATGGTTCTTCATACATAGCGCTAGATAATGTCGGTGTCACACAACTGTTTTAAACTTCTAATTGACAGGGAAACAGTTCGTTGGGATGGTAGGCATTTGTTAATTTCTCTTCAAGTTATCACCATGTTTCCGGTAACACGCACCCACTAATACTTTTTCCTCAGTGCTTAGTTATTCTCAAGGCATTATTATAAGTTCGAGGTTTCCCTGAAATAGAGGTGCGTGTGCAACATCAGTCATTTACTTGTGGCGGTGGTGCATGTCTTTTGACAATATTCATTCTGTGAAATTCTGAAGATATGAGAAAAAGAAGACAGGTAGCGAAAGCTTGAAATTCCTATGTGCTCTTTACTACATGTAGTAATTGTCGTAACGTGAAAATTTTTTCAGTTTTTTATAATTTTTTTAAATTCATACGTCACAGAATTAGTATGGTATGGAACAAGTTCTAACTTTATAGAAAGATGGAGTCACTGGGAACGCAGAAAAAGATGGAGAACAAACTGTTAAACACAAAATATACATATTTTATGTACAGTGCAGATTATACTGGAATATGCATCATGGTGGTGGTGGTGGTGAGTGTTTAACGTCCCGTCGACAACGAGGTCATTAGAGACGGAGTGCAAGCTCGGGTTAGGGGAGGATTGGGAAGGAAATCGGCCGTGCCCTTTCAAAGAAACCATCCCGGCATTTTCCTGAAACGATTTAGGGAAATCACGGAAAACCTAAATCAGGATGGCTGGAGACGGGATTGAACCGTCGTCCTCCCGAATGCGAGTCCAGTGTGCTAACCACTGCGCCACCTCGCTCGGTATGCATCATGCAACCACACTTCTGTAACGGATATAAGAGCCAGAATTGTACGTGAATTACCTTCATCGTAAAGCCTTCCGAAGAGACTGTTTTCCACTTTTGGAATCTTGCAAAGAGTATTCTTTAAAATATATTATCATCATTCCATTAGATCTTTAGACTTGTTGCTGGCTGAGACTTAATCTTTCAATTTTCTGTTTGCGCTACCTATTCTGCGGAATCTTGTGGACCTATTCAGACTTCATTAGGTCTACATGAGCTCTCCAATTTCGATGAAACTCTTAAATTTGTTCATATAAGCTGTAAACTTTAGTTGATGCCGTACGTCTTCATTGTTAGTCATGCCCGTCTGTCCTTGTTGGTGAGAATGGACGTATCAGCTTCGTATAAACCTGGTGGTAAAGGTGCAGTTTTGTGGCAATTTAGCACTCTTTTATTTCGTACAATGTTTCTTAAAGTTTTACTTACTTTACTAAACATACTTTAAAAAAATTGTTTTCATTGAAATACCGAAAGTGTGAGTGTGGCAAAAAGGAAAAAAGTAGCCTGACCTTTTAAACGGATCTACTAAAAAAAATCAACATTCAGCAGACTTGTAACCGACCACAAAATGCCATGTATCCTACTTTTTCCAAATTTTTCTGAACCGTTATTTATTCAAACTAGAGTTCGCAATAATATATCCTCAGAATCTGAAACAGTCACTGGTCATTGGCAGACAAAAGGGCCAAGAAAAAGCTATTGTAATTTACGTCATTGTTAACACCTAATTGCATAATTTATCTTTGCACTTCTTCAATAGCGTCGTAAATAGTTGGAATGTCAAGCCACCATTAATTTTTCTGAAAATAATTTATTGGTACTCTCTTAACGCAAAACTGTGTCATACAGATTTCTTAGCACTTCTGTGAGATGCTTCAGTTCGTAATGTCCCATACCTTCTCTCTTATACAAAACAGGAGTCAATACATGAAGGATTTTGTGACCCGTACAATCTAATGAACGAAGATTCGTCTCGAAAACAACGGAAAACGTGTTGATTCGAACTAAAATAGGAAATCTGTGTATCGCAGATGAAAATTTAAAATGATCACGGTTCACTCGAGAAATAACCTGTGATCATATGTATACTAAAGAAGAAAGAAGAAAGAAAGAAAGAAGAAGAAAAAAAAAATGTATCCATGTTGAATACGTAGGACCCACAACTACTAAATCTTCACAAAGCGGTCAGATAGTTAAAGAATTTGCCGATATAAACACTTGGTTCTGTGACAGTATACATTTATAAAACAACAAGAGGCATCGGATACTGATAACTAAACAAGTTTCTTTAATACAATGCGTTATGTTTGAGAACGTGTCGGATGGTAAAGCTGAAAATTGGAAGAAATATATAGTCTTTGTAAGGGAAGCAAACTTGAGGACAACGTTATAAAAGGAGTCCAGGAAACTGGTTAGGATTTGATAGGAGAAATAGCACTGCGAGATGAATTTGACAGAGCACCCTGAGACCTAAGTGGAACCAATTCCTCAGAAGTAGACGTCCGCTCAGAATTATTGAAATTCTTTCGAGATCCAGCAACGACAAAATTATTCCACCTGGGACGCAAGATTTTTAAGGCGAAATACCTTGAGACTTCAGGAAAAATCTAATAATTCCATTTCCAAATAGAACAGATACTTACATGTGTGAATACTATCGAACCAGAAGTGTAATAATTCATGGTAGCAAAATACTGAAGCGAATTATTTACAGGATGAAAAACTGAGTGTGAAAGTGATGGAAGTTGACCTCAGGGAAGACCGGTAACCGATTCCAAAGAAATGTAGGAACACGTGAGGTAATACAGACCCTACGACTTATCTTAGAAGGCAGGTTAAGGGAAGAGAAACGTACGGGTATAGTACTTATAGGATTAGTAACTGCTTTGTTCACAATGTTGACAGCAGTTCTGAAGGTAGCAAGATTTAAAATACAGGGACAGAAAGGTTATTGACAACTGGTATAGATGCCAGATGCCAGACCGCAGCAATATATTCCAAGGTTATGAAATGTACACTCCGTGATAACAAGTATCCGGACATCCCCAGAAAGAAATACGTTTTTCATATTAGGTGCATTGTGCTGCTACCTACTGCCAGGTACTCCATATCAGCCACCTCAGTAGTCATCAGACTTCGTGAGAGAGAAGAATGGGGCGCTTCTCGGAACTCACGTACTTCGAACATGGTCAGGTGATTTGGTGTCACCTGAGTCATACGTCTGTACGAGAGATTTTTACACTCATAAACATCCCTAGGTCCACTGTTTCCGAAGTGACAGTGAAGTGGAAACGTGAGGCAACACGTACAGCACAAAAGCGTACAGGCCGACATCGTCTGTCGACTGACAGGGACCTCCGACAGTTGAAGAGGGTCGTAATGTGTAACAGGTAGACATCAATCCAGACCATCACACAGGAATTCCAAACTGCATCAGGATCCACTGCAAGTATTACGATAGTTAGGCGGGAGGTGAGAAAACTTCATGGTCGAGCGGCTGATCATAAGCCACACATCACGCCGGTGAATGCCAAACGACGCGTCGCTTGATATAAGCAGCGTAAACATTTGACGATCGAACAGTGGTAAAACGTTGTGTGGAGTGACGAATCACAATGTGGCTATCCGATGGCGGGTTGTGGGTATGGCTAATGACCGGTGAACGTCATTTGTCAGCATGTGTAGTGCCAACAGTAAAATTCGGAATCGGTGGTGTTAAGGTGTGGTCGTGTTTTTGATGGAGGGGGATTGCACCCCTTTTTGTTTTATGTGGCACTATCACAGCACAGGCCTACACTCATGTTTCAAGCATCTTCGTGCTTTCCACTGTTGAAGAACAAATCGGGGATGGCGATTGCATCTTTCAACACGATCGAACACCTGCTCATAATGCACGGCCTGTGGCGGAGTGGTTACACGACGATAACATCCCTGTAATGGATGGCCTGCACAGAGTCCTCACCTGAAACCTATGGAACACCTTTGTGATGTTTTGTAACGCCGACTTCGCGCAGGGCTTCACCGACCAACATCGATATCTCTCCTCAGTGCAGCACTCCGTGAAGAATGGGCTGCCACTCCCCAAGAAACCTTCCTACACATGATCGAACGTATGCCTGCGAGAGTGGAAGCTGTCATCAAGGCTAAGGGTAGGGCAACACTATAATGAATTCCAGCATTACAGATGGAGGGCGCCACGAACTTGTAAGTCATTTTCAGCCCGGTGTCCGGATACTTTAGATCACATAGTGTAAGCTGTAGTTGAGATGGGAGTGGGACAGGATTGTAACCTAATGCCTTGTCTATTAAATTTATACATTGGGTAGCTGTGAACGAAACCAAGGAGAATTTTGGAACTCGAATTATAGTTCAGACATAAGAAGACGGAGCTGAGAGTTCACAATGTGTGGTGGACAAATCGACTAGTGTGGCGTCACAAATTCATTGCAGGGGCCTTATAATCTCGTTCGCCCAGGATTGGGAGTTACTGACGTAGTAACCAACAGCCCCTCTACTGTGAGGAGCAGTTTACGTTCGTGCATCCACGATACCAGCTCCGTTCACCGTCACCACGTTGGTACTATTTTACGTACCTTACATTAACTGTTATTGTTAAATTTTCCTCTAAATCTACACTGTGCCGTAAACCGGATATACTTCGTCTGCTGTGGTTACTTTGACCACTCATTCTCCAAAAGCGTTATAGCTCCCTGCTGGGTCTCAATTGGGTGTTTAATACTCGTATATACTGACTGGTGCCAATCAATAAACGATAGATGGCGCTATGGAGTGCCGATCAGTTCGCACAAAAATTGGCGAACCTGTTGCGATTTATAATCGATTGTGTTAAAATCTCTTTGTGCAAAATCCACTGATATTATTTAACTGCAAAACCGTCAGAGTTTTCAACTATATCATGTATGTTACTCGATTAATTCTCAAAACAGGCCACTGATGAATTTTTGTTCACATGTATATGTCTGCCAATATATCACGATACCTTAGGTGGTGTCCATGAATTCTCTGTTTTGTGGTTACTTTGACCACTGGTAATTGTCACGTCAAGATTATAGATAGTTTATTAAACAGGTTTGATGCCATTAACTGTGCGTAACTAGAGAATACAAACGTTAACCATCGGCATATAGTCGAAGGCCCATTTGTAAGCCGTAATGCTCCTACAGCTAATAGAAACAAATGGCAGTCGTATGTTGCTCAAACTTACAAGCTTTGTGATTCAGGCAGTAATTCAGGTATAACATATAATGTCAAATATATCTTGTACAACGAATGACATTTTTTTACCCTGACATATATCGATTTAATGAATGAAGAATGGGTTACATTAGTTCTAACTACATAAGAAGTTTGGAAACGAGGACTTAGGTGTATGACTGATGAAACTGAAGGTATTCTGCTGAACCAGATTTGGAAATTCGTGTGTCGTACTCCATCCTAGTAACTTCCATCATAATTATAATTGTGATGATGGATCGTACCATTTGGTTTATCTTTCGTAGTAGGTCTTTTCCTTCAAGAGACTTAATAAAGCACTTAAGAAAATTGTAGATCAGTATATTTTTTGCTGGGTAGTCAAAGCTTGAATGTGTTCTTCAAATACTGAGTGCAAATGGAATGGTAGTTGACGGTTGCGGTGCAGGTGTAGGCCGGCCAATGTATCACAAAATCCATGCTAACTTTGTCCACGTACAATTTTTTCTATTACTTCCTCTGCATTTTAGAAAATGTATTGTACTAGTTAGCATGTAATCCTTCCCTACAAGCCCCTATCACTAACATAAGTATCAGAGAAGTTAAAAAACATTCATGATGATCACATTTGAATCCGAAAATCGCTCAACGTACACCCGGTTTATGGTACTTACATTTCAGTGCACACAGTCTGAAGATGGTCGCTATTCCACTTATAGCGAGTATCACTTTTAAGAAATGCTCTACTGAGAACAAGACTGTTATATTGTTAATTTGAAAATTTTTCCAGTACTTTTAGATATATTTCTTTTCTTTGTTCTTCAGTCTACATTTCACTTATGATCAGCACCCTTCTCTTAATAATACAAGTTTCTCAGTGGTAGAAGGTAGTGGCACCATCTCCGTTTCCAGAAACGCAATCTAGGAAACTCTATGTTAACGTCACTTCAAACTAAATTTAGCACAAAACTGCGTCAGACATCAGTCTTTGCAGTGATATCCGTAGAGGCTGTTGCCGGTTACTAAACACTGGAAGGTAGCGCGTAGAGCCAGAAATTAATTGCTCAAATAACATCGTGCGCCGTGGGAGCGTTCGGTCGAGTTCCGGGCGGGCGCCGTAGGCGTGAAGTGGCTCAAGTGCGCATCGCGAGTATTTATTTTGGCGATTACCGCATGCGCCGCCGGCCGCGTCGCGCAGCCTCCTGCCGAGGGCTCGGCTTATACAGATTAACCGTGAGAGGCCCGTATTTCAGGCGCCCTCGCGGCCCGGCTATTAACAGGATATTACACCTGGCAGTCGACATTTCATTCCGCCTCTGCCTGCCTGCGCGTGAGCGTGCGTGCGTGTGTGTGCGTAACATGGCGCAGGTAGTGGGCGGAGCGCGGTGGAGTGGAGGGCCATCGCAAACGACCGCCCAGTCGGCCGGAAAAGCGCCCGGGACACACGGCTGCCAGCGCCCGCCCACGCGAGCGCCGCCTGCCGCTGACAGCTGCCCGCTCTCCACGGCCCACCGACTCGCTTAGGCGCAGCATCGGCCGTGTATCAATGCCGAGCGGCAGTCCCACGCCAGGCGCTTATTCCTCCACTGAGACTGTCGTTCTCTTACATCAGAGTAAAACAGCGGTTATATCAGGTCTGGTTGAGTTAGAAATAAACCAAAACTGCCACCTAGAAATACACGGTGGATACCTACCCTACTGGCCATTAAAACTGCTAAACCAAGAAGATGACGTGCTACAGACGTGAAAGTTATCCGACGAGAAGAAAATGGTGTGATATGCAAATGATTAGCTTTTCAGAGTATTCACACGAGGTTGGCGCCTGTGGCAACACCTACAACGTGCTGACGTGAAAAAGTTTCCAACCGATTTCTCATACACAAACAGCAGTTGCCCGGCGTTGCCTGGTCAAACGTTGTCGTGATGCCTCGTGTAACGAGGAGAAATGCGTACCATCACGTTTCGGACTTTGATAAAGGTCGGATTCTAGCCTATCGCGATTGCGGTTTATCGTATCGCGACATTGCTGCTCGCGTTCGTCGAGATCCAATGACTGTTAGCAGAATATGGAATCGATGGGTTCAGGAGGGTAATACGGAACACCGTACTGGATCCCAACGGCCTCGTATCACTAGCAGTCGAGATGACAGGCATCTCCTCCGCATGGCTGTACCGGATTGTCAGCCGCGTCCCGAGCCCTGAGTCAACAGATGGGGACGTTTGCAAGACAACAACCATCTGCACGAACAGTTAGACGACGTTTGCAGCAGCATGACATATCACCCCGGAGACCACGGCTGCGGTTACTCTTGACGCTGCATCACAGACAGGAGCACCTGCGATGGTGTACTCAACAACGAACCTGGGTGCACGAATGGCAAAACGTCATTTTCTCCGATGAATCCAGGTTCTGTTTACAGCATCATGATGGCGGTATCCGTGTTTGGCGACAACGCGATGAACGCACATTGGAAGCGTGTATTCGTCATCGCCATACTTGCACATTACCCGGGGTGATGGTATGGAGTGCCATTGGTTACACGTCTCGGTCAGCTCTTGCTCGCATTGACGGCACTTTGAACAGTGGACGTTACATTTCAGATGTGTTACGACCCGTGCCTCTACCCTTCATTCGATCCCTGCGAAACCTACATTTCAGTAGGATAATGCACGACCGCATGTTGCAGGCCCTGTACGGGCCTCTCTGGATACAGAAAATGTTCGACTGCTGCCCTGGACAGTACATTCTTCAGATCTCTTACCAATTGAAAACGTCTGGTCAATGGTGGCCGAGCAACTGGCTCGTCACAATATGCCAGTCACTACTCTTAATGAACTGTGCTACCGTGTTGAAGCTGCATTGGCAG
This sequence comes from Schistocerca americana, assembly GCF_021461395.2. Classification (NCBI taxonomy): domain Eukaryota; kingdom Metazoa; phylum Arthropoda; class Insecta; order Orthoptera; family Acrididae; genus Schistocerca; species Schistocerca americana. The sequence continues at coordinate 676,053,624 of NC_060122.1, forward strand.
TTGTACCGTTACACGCCATCCAAGCTCTGTTTGTCTCAATGCAGAGCTGTATCAAGGCCGTTATTACGTCCAGAGGTGGTTGTTCTGCGTACTGATTTCTCAGAATCTATGCACCCAAATTACGTGAAAAAGTAATCACATGTCAATTCTAGTGTAATATAGTTGTCCAATGAATACCCCATTGTCATCTCCATTTCTTCTTAGTGTATCAATTTTTAATGGCCAGTAGTGTATAAATACACGTTGCTTCAAATTCATCTGAATTAACGAGACTAAATCATATGAATTAATGAAAATAGAATATTAATCCATGTAAGACTTACCCCCAATATGCAGGATGCTATGTGTCACTTTGTTTTGAACCGTACTGTGTGATATGATGATGTGATCAGCAGTTAGTACTTGCTGTAAGCCATTGTTATAAGTTTGGATTGGAGTCAACAATCACAATATTGAAAGTAGAACTGGTGTCTATTCTTTCGGACATGTCCCGCGGCAGCCATGTCTTCCTTCACATCCGAAAAAACAAATACCACGTGTACAATATTGGCCATTAAAATTGCTACACCAACAAGAAATGCTGATGATAAACGGGTATTCATTGGACAAACATATTATACTAGAACTGACAAGTGATTACATTTTCACGCAATTTGGGTGCATAGATCCTGAGAAATCAGTACCCAGAACAACCACCTCTGGCCGTAATAATGGCCTTGATACCCCAGGGCATTGAGTCAAACAGAGCTTGGATGGCGCGTACGAGTACAGCTGCCGATGCAGCTTCAACATGATACCACAGTTCATCAAGAGAAATGACTGGCGTATTGTGACGAGACAGATGCTCGGCCACCATTGACCAGACGTTTTCAGTTGGTAAGAGATCTGAAGAATGTGCTCTCCAGGGTAGCAGTCGAACATTTTCTGTATCCAGAAAGGCCCGTACAGGACCTGCAACATACGGTGGTGCTTTATCCTGCTGAAATGTAGGTTTCGCAGGGATCGAATGAAGGATAGAGCCACGGGTCGTAACACATTTGAAATGTAACGTCCACTGTTCGAAGTGCCGTCAATGGGAACAAGAGGTGACTGAGACGTGTAACCATTGGCACCCAATACCATCACGCCAGGTGATACGCCAGTATGGCGATGACGAATACAGGCTTCCAATGTGCGTTCACCGTGATGTCGCCAAACACGGATGCGACAATCATGATGCTGTAAACAGAACCCGGATTCACCTGAAAAAACGACGTTTTGCCATTCGTGCACCCAGGTTCGTCGTCGTGTACACCATTGCAGGCGCTGCCGTCTGTGACGCAGCGTCAAGGGTAACCGAAGCCATGGTATCCGAGCTGATAGTCCACGCTGCTGCAAACGTCGTCGAACTATTCGTGCAGATGGTTGTTGTCTTGCAAACGTGCCCACCTGTTGACTCATTGATCGAGACGTGGCTGCACTATCCGTTACAGCCAAGCGGATAAGATGCCTGTCATCTCGACTGCTAGTGATACGAGGCCGTTGCGATCCAGCACGGTGTAACGTATTACCCTCCTGAACCCACCGATTCCATATTCTGCTAATAGTCATTGGATCTCGACCAACGCGAGCAGCAATGTGGCGATACGATAAGCCGCAATCGCGATAGGCTACAATCCGACCTTTATCAAAATCGGAAACGTGATGGTACGCATTTCTTCTCCTTACACGAGGCATCACAACAACGTTTCACTAGGCAACGCCGGTCGACTGCTGTTTGTGTATGAGAAATCGGTTGGATACTCTCCTCATACAGCCAACCTTGTGTGAATACTCTGAAAAGCTATTCATTTGCGTATCACTGCATCATATTCCTTTCGGTTAAATTTCGCTTCTGTAGCACGTCATCTTCATGGTGTAGCAATTTTAATGGCCAGTAGTGTACGTATAGTTAAGTTGACGACGGCCAATGGTCTCTTGAGTGTGGATGCACACCAGACTCGAACTCTTACGGGAATCGGTGAAATGCCAATAGTATTGAGGAAAGTAGTCAAGGGGCACTACATTAGTCGTGTGTGGATAAGGTGAGTACTCCGTGCAATTGCCCTGACCATGGCTTTCGATGGCTTAATGGTCAGTGCGTCTGCCTAATAAGTAGGAGAGCCGGGTTAGAATCCCGGTCCGGCACGAATTTTCGACTTTCCCCAGTGATTTAAATCAATACTCACTCGTAACCATTGCCTGTAATTCTCTTGCGTCATAATGTTGTAGTACTTATTTGTATTTGTGACTGGAATGTTATGTTAATGTTCCTGTGCTCGGAAAAATGGCAAAACCCTATACAATGCGTATGAAAGGTTTGTGTAGTATGCATTTATTTATCTGTAAACATTGGTTTTATGTCCACAACTTGGAAACAAGTTAATTTGTTACATTATTGTGTAAAAGCAGTGTAATATCGGCAATGATCCATAGCATTCATTGTCAGGTACAGGGAGCTCGAAAATTCCGGCTACAAACTTTTATGAATTGTAGACATGAGTGAGTACATAATATCTTGAACAGAACCCATTATCCGGAAATGTCATCCAATGACACTGCTGACCGTCAAAGTTAAAGAAGCCGGCGCCTGTAAAGGGTAAATTCGTGATGTTAGAACTTTCAAGGATGATGGAAAATGTTAAATCTATGAATTTCAGGTAAGGGTTTCTGTACCGGAAACGAACGAGTCTAAATTACAAGCAAAAACTGTTCTGGTACCTCCGACAGCGGAATATATGTACCGGTACTGTTGTTGCTAAGATTGTAGGGTACGCTTCTTTGAGAGGTGGTAATATGGACCCAGAAAAGAAAGAAATATCAAGTACACATGGGCTGTGAAATGCATACCCGAGTAGCTATGAGCACCTGTTCATCATCCCTAGTGTAAAACACATCTCCTCTATCGAAAAAGTGCTGGTTGCTCTTAAGAGATACACTTTAGGGGCCATTTTACTTGACTTTTTTCTTCTTTTGGTCTATACTAGCACCGACGAAAGTTTCCTTAGCAACAACAGTGCTGGTACGTGTATTCCGCTGTCGCAGGTATCGGAAAAGTTTTCACTTATAACTTTCGACTGATTCGTTTCCGGTAGAGGGACCATTACCTCAAATTGATAGCCTGCAACATCATCACGGAATCACCCTCTACATACACACATTTATAGGAGCTGGCGCCGATAGCTGTGACGTTCTGTAACGTCGATGGATGACATTTCTGGACCTGGGTTCCTGGTCCAGGTATTATGCTGTCTCTCCCTTCTACAAGTCCTAGAAATTTGTAACGGGAATTTCAGAACACGCTGCATTGCCAAACTACAGACAATACACCAGTCGCGAAGGGGGACTCAATTACAGCAAACGATAATTCAGTATTATTTCTTTTATATAAGGGTTTCAGTGTCGATCAGGCTCTGTGAATACTTGGAAACGATGAGTGTAATGATGACATCATGGGTACCTGCAGTCAGATTTCACTAACAGCCCTTGCCCCACTAATGGTTACGATGATGTGACTGATATCGATTCGGGCATTGAAAATACTGCAGATTTAGATAATTTGTCGCGAAGTCAGTTGAGAACTAAAACACTAATAGAACTTGTTACTGAAAGTGAATATACTGCAATGATGAGAGTAAGAGGGAAGAACGTAGAGGCAGGGGAAGGCAGGCAGGATGAAAATGGTGATACAAAGAAGAAGAAGTGTCACTGTGAGAAATATTATCTTACGGACGGCAAAAACGAATGAGTTCAACAGTATTATGTTGTCAACAATCCATACCCTTCCCCGATATCTTCTTCATATTTTGATAATGAGATGTTGAGATAATTGCTACGTTCACAACCGAATAAGCTGCCAAACGTTATAGACCGGGTGATATGACTTCAACTGAAATGAGATCATTTATTGCAATACTTAGCCGTTATCTTGAAGTAACTAGGCGGAATAGGCACTGTGAAAGAGGAACAGATTCTCATAATAATGTTGTTGCAGGGACTCTTTCTCATGATGGATTCAAATCCCTGCAGTCCAATTTACACTTATGTGACAATTGCAGGTCTAAATAGGTCAGAGAGGTATGCTAAGGTGAGGCAGTTATTTGGCGTGCTGAACATACGAGTCCAGGAAAACGCACTCCATGAACAAAAACATATCGTTGATGAAACAGTAGTGTCTTACTTCGGTAAACATTGGTGCAAGGAGTTTATTAGAGAAAAACCATGACGTTACTTCTACAACATTTGGACCGGAGCTACAGTGACTGAATACATTTTATGGATGGGTCCTTGTCAAGATTCGAACACTGTGAGGTACAAACACTTGGACTGAGGAGCAAGTGTTAGTCCTCAATGTGATGAAGTGTTGTTGGGTTTCTTGGAATACAAGTGTCACCTGTTTTTCGACAATTATTTCGAATCATTTACCATCCTTACTGAATTACATGATAAAGAAATCCGATGTACAGGAACAATTAGAGAAAATCGGATATCAAAATTCCCTTTACGGGACAGTAAGAATATGAAGTAATCCCCTCGAGTAAACACTGATTTCAAAAGTGACAAGTCTGGAGATTAGTAGTTGTAAGATGGAATGACAGTAGTGGGGTCCCAATAGCTTCCACCTCTACACCAGTAAAGCCAACATACACAGGAAAATGATTTTCGTAGAGTGAGAAGAAAAGCATAGTTATCAAACAATCTCAAATGTTTCATATTTACATCGATAACATGGGTGAAGTTTATAGGACTCACCAAAACATAAGCCTCTAAACGACATTCATCAGAGGGAAAAAATGATACTTCAGTCTGATGCCGCACTTCATTGATGTAGCCGAACAACATGCTTGGTTTTTCCATAGGCTTGAGGGTAAGGAGAAACTGGAGTACCGTGACTTCCGTCGCCATATTGTAAGTTACACACTGGAAACAAATAGCCAAGTACGTAAGTGTAAAGTAAGGGCATCAAACACAGAGTATCAAGACCCCGAATACGACAAAATACATCACCGGGTGGTTGACCAAGACAAACTCGCTGCACGGTCTGTCATACAAAAACCACGGCAAGGTGGGTAAAATGGGATGATGGTTGGCGCGTGAAGTGTTTCATTTCACAGAAAGTGATTGTTTAACTATGTGCTTGATCTGTCTTTTAAACGTAATAAATTTCACTGTACGTGTCACAAGTAACATATTATAATATGTGGTAGAATTACTACTTAAGTGACTGAGTCCTATATGTAGGGCCGTTTTATAACATAATAGTTGTTTTTTTAAGCGTGAGACTGGTTTTGAGAAGTTTTATGATGCCTACGTAAGAAATAAACAAATCCTTACAACAAATTAATTCATTGTTGCTTGGGTAAACTTAAGAAGAGGTGCTAAAAGTTAGCTTGGTGGTAGCTGCAAATAAGAAATTCTTGAAATTAATGCTAGATGATTTTTTGTGTATCTAGCTCGCTCGTTCATTTCCCAATGTGCATCAACTCGAAATGTCGGTAACACATCAATGAAGGCGGTAAATAATGCATTGTTTGTCTTCTTTTTTACAGTTCAAACTTTGTCTAGGTTAATTGCATCTTATTTTATGAGGTTCCTTAGCCGCTTGAAACATCCATTTAGAAGTTTTGTGAAAAGGGTTCAACATTCTGTGAGGCCTGCGAAGTTTTCTCTGCTTATAACTTATAAATACCGCTCCAGTTAATATTGTATGGTTTATTCGTCTTTAATTCAGATTGCAGGGTTGCAGCTGAATCCAGGGAGCCAGAAAACTGACTAACCATAAGGTAAATGCATCTCAACACAACTGGTGTTTAAATGGCTAAAGGCACTGAACGACGCACAGTTATGCACTGTGATCCTATTAGATATCTTTTTACATTCATTTTCTCCTACTTCCGCTTGTTTTACCTCCTCTTTACGCCGTATCTTCACGGGGTTGGCATACTAATTATTAGATTTCGCAATGATGGCGGTGCAGAGTCACCGGATGCCTTTCCCGTCGCTCAGTCCCCTTGCAAAATTTTTTGCGTCTAGTGTGATCCAGTGTGAAAGTGTGCGAATGTTTTCTAAATGTTTGCGAACCCTATAACTGGGGCGGGTCATGGATAGCAGCTCGTTGTATGGGGAACCGTCTAAAACCCACATACAGGGTGGCCAGCAAACTGGACTTCGTCCCCAATACTCCGGGCGGTTTCGAACCAGGGCCGCGTCGCCTTCCGAAATGCCGGAAGTGGCTCGCTGACGCATGAGGCTGTGCAGGTGGATTTTAACATACATTTCAAATTCGTATGGTATCACTTCGCTATGGTAACGTTGGCTGTTATTTAATAATTATGAAATTTAATCTCTACAAATCCTACCGAAATTCTGGAATTAATATTTCTAAGATCTTCCAGTAGATGTTTTAAAATCAACCCACTTTCATAACAAAATTCTTACATCCAGAAGAATATTTAAAACTATGTAATATCGTTGTGGTCCCTCATAAAAATCTATTATCGTATCACAAGTTCTTCCTATCTTTTTTTGACGATACGTATTCGTTAACGTCATTGTCCATCATGATACATAAAATACGCAGTTTGCAGTATATTAATTACTATAATTTCCGTAACTGTTTCATAAAATTATAATGTACGTTTTAAAGCCAGCTGAAAATGTCACTCATTTCTCTTTTAATTATTGTTAATTTTAAAGCTAGCTAAAAGTGCCACTCATTTCTCTTTTAATTACTGTTTATTAATTCGAAATTAAACACTTTTTTGAAACAGCTGCATCATAGATTCGTCGTATTCGAATATTTTATGTAAAAACTTGTCGATTAACACAGTTCCATCACATATTCCATCCTCCTGGTGGAAGCACAATACTGAAGGTAGATTTTCTGTCTTTCGTACCTAACACAAAATGTAAGTTGTTTTAAAAGATGTCAACAGCGCTTCACAGCTAATAAGTAGTTGAGAAGTGTCATGATTAATGTTTTTTTATCTGTTGCTCCTTCTCGGGATCTGTTGCTGACGGTTTGCGCTACCAAAGTTCTGGCTGCCACAGTTTGGTATCGCAGGCGGCCTGGATGAAAAGAGCTTGCCCCAGCTAGTGGGCAAGGTAAATATCGTTAGGGCATCGGGTTCTCAAGTTATTCTTCTACCCTGTATCATGGACTACGACCGTACCTGAAGGGAGGCACTGATTTGAATGGATACTGGTTGAAGGTGGTAAAAATCGCAGCACAAATAAAAAATTTAGAAACTAGCAGAAAGAGGTATATTCTGAAATTAGTGCAGAACAACGTGCTCTTAACCGAGGGCAGCCTTCCCCTGACATAGACACATTAACAGACTGACATTTGAAACGTCGATCGAATCCGAGCGTCATTGTTAGCCTGCCGGAATTCACGAATCGTTAACCTTACCGTCGTATGGCGGAAATTATTTATGAACAATAAGTGGTCGCGAGCGAGACTGCAGCTGGTGGGCCTCCAAGAAGCCATGTGAGAATGGGCGGAGCGGTGATGCTTAGGGGTTTTGATAGCTGGTTGGCACTTCAAAATACTGTGCATGCGACTGAAAAAAGTATTTACATCTTGCTTCGTGGTCAATCGGCTATCTGTCATGTGTTGGGCCATAGAACTCATCGTTTGCTTTTTGCACCAGAGGTTTCTTAACCTGGCGCCGTTGCAGTGGCGAGATCATTGTGTACGCGTGTGCCACAAGCATTTCTCTCAGTATGATTGTAGGAATCTGTTTACAGATTTCTGGTCCTCTGTATGTAAGGAATCGTTATTGCAAGTTTTCTTTTGTTTCTATAATTATTTAAATGCTTTAATTCGCGGCCGAATCCTTAGCTACTTCGAAACAAAACTGATCTGCAAATTATGGGTAGAGCAGCGGTTTGCTCGTTATCAAAAGGTCTAGAATATGCCTCCTGATTCCTTATTCTTTAGTTACTTCTCGACTCATCCTGAAGTCGAGCCCGCGGTGTGAGATTACGTGTACCTGACGCATCAACGTCAGAGAGCTTTTACCTGGTCATTAATGCTGTTGTTCTCCCCTTGCTACATGTTAAGGCCCGTTCTCTGTAGTACTGGAATCCATGAGGCGTTCATTTGAGGCTTTCTACTTTCTTGTTGAAACTATTACAACATTTGTGAATTTCTATGAATTTACTGAATAAGCGGTTGTTGTTGCTGTTCTCCACAGCGGGAACATGACTATGTGATCGGCGTCACACAGCGTGTGCTCGGACACGGCTGATTTCTGTACGCATCCCAGCCCCAGATAACGTTTACGTTCGATTATTCTGATACTGCCGGACAATCTAGCGATTCCAACATATTTTCCACGTGTATACAATATGTGGTACATGCCCTACACTGCTAGTTGTTTCCTTTTGTCCGTTGGTGATCTGAGATACTCTAGACATCCGTGTTCACTTTATAAACAGTCTTCCTGCCATGTTCGTGCAATTTGTGGCAGACTCTGTCCATCACTCTGGGGTGTATGGCAGAAGGGCAATATCTCAAACTTCTTCTTCCGATGTATCACACGAATGACACTTCTTATGGAACTGATGGAGTACCCATTGCTCACCAAAACGCATTTCAGGTGTTGGATCTTGCGTCACAGGTGCTGCATCTCACAAATTCATCTTTCGTGCGTTACTACGATTTAATGATTCCTCTATCCAGGATGCAGTGAAGATTGACTGTTTACGCAGCTGTCGATCCGTGTGTGTCAGTTTTCGGTACACTCTGTGTTCCAGGTTCTCAGCATTCCTCGTAACCAGTGCATCTGGAAATGGTACCTCTTGGTTCTTTTCTACCCGCATAGTAAAATTTATGCTGGCCTCGAGAGTCTTCGAATGTCTTACGAAGTCCACGAGTTGCTGCTCACCATGGTTCTGCATGAGGAATGTGTTGTGCACGTAGCTGTACCCCAAGACTTACATTTGCAAGGTGCTAAATCTAGATTCTCCTCTTTTGTTGTTGTAAGATATTAACAAAATGGCTTGTTCGTAATTTCCTGTAGGAACACGGAACGGATGTGCTCCGGAGATTCATTGAGTGGCACTTTGGTAAACAAAGAAACAACACCAAACCTCACTAGTTCATCGTTTGTTCCAAGTTTCAGTTTCGTCAGAGGCTCAAGCAGAGAGACCAAATGTTACGCCAGTTGATACGTCGGTCAGGAAAACCATATAATCTCCCATCGCGGACTCGGCTGCAGTCTGCAACAAGTACTGGAGGGCGAAACTTTGACAACGTGAGCTACTCATGCTGGCAAAACGTCAGGAAAATGCTCAAACAAACGTCATTCGAAGATCCCAAGGCAGAAGACACGTCAGCAAGTGGCTGCAAAACGTAACGTGGCCATTTTTCGCTGAAACTGTCCACGAACATATTGCAGAGGTTGATATGTAAATTCTCTTGATAAAGTAGTTGTTCAGTTCGCTGCCCTGTCATTGCAGACCTAGATTGGCGTCGCTACCGTTTGATTTTCGCTACAAGTCTGCCTTTTTTACGTAGTCGATAGTGGTGACGAAGACTAGAAAGCAGACAAGTTGAGCATGATTAGAATCTCCATTGGAAGGAATTTGTCACTATAAAACTGTAGGACTGTGTAGAGGTGCTCCGTCTGCAGGTAGCGAACCTGGTGTTCCAATTCTCATAAACCGCTTCACGGAACGGATGAGAGGCACGCCTTGCTTTTTCGGAGGAAACATGGAACTCTTCACAAAAACCTTTCCAGCCGGATAAGAAACCTCTAGGCAGGTGGGCACCCTTAGAGCATGTCAATGGTCGTGACGATGCCTCGGAATAACATTCATTTTAACTAGAACACTGCCTCCGACTGTCTTCCGCTGACATTTTCAACAATTCTCGCGTCTTTGCGCTGTACCTAAAGATTGGCTGAGGTAAAATGTTGCAGAGAAGAGCAGGAGATTTACTCTGTCTAGCATTTTTCATTCGTTGGAGTTTGGAATCTCCGCGCCCATTGGCCAGCGATTTCCAGTTCTGGCTGCAAGAATGCTGAGTTTCACGGGATCTTGGAGAACACACTTCTCATCAGATTGTTGTAGAGAAAGCACTTCACTTTTGTCTTCGTTCAGAGATGACTTTGCTTTAGGCTTTTAGGAAAAGAGATGACTCATGACAAGAGTGGTGCCAACAAAGAGAAGATGTCTATACTTCAGCTCCAAGTACTGAAGGAGGTTTGAAATCGTATTTTCTAGTCGTTACTGCCACCAGCCTGTTTATGCACGCACTGACCAGTAGTTGAACAGTTTAGAAACGAATCTAATTTGCTCCCTTCAGGAGGCGAGTCCGTGATCACATCAAGCTTGTTACTATCAGTCCGCATTTTCACACTCTAATGGTGTCCGCTCCTATCTTTCCGTGTACAACATTTAATTAACAACTTACGGAGTCACTGACCGTGTCTGCGAAGTACTAACGTAACTGTATTTAATTCTCCCTATCTACCTGTGAGTAGGTTGTACTTTAAGTTGTATTCCCGTATTCTACTGATGATGGTTCTTTTTAAGATGTCATTGGGTGACTTTCATGTTCATAGTCAATAAAACTATTTGTTATAGCGTCCAGTTGTTTTCATTCAGAGCTAGAAGATCCCTTCCACCATTATTGTCTCTATGTGAGTGGTGTAATACTCATTTGTCTCATGCTTAATTGGGTGACCTTTAGCATATTCATATAATGAGACATTATGCATTGCACGACAGTATGCTTGTTTTCGATTAAGTTGCATGAAAACCTGGAGTGGTTCCTCATTCTGTTGGTTATCAGAATTTGGTTTCGTGCATCCCAGGGGTATGCTTCGGCAAGAACCGGCACACCACAAGAAGTCTTTATAATCGTGTTAACACTGATATCCAGAAAGTTGTTGTAAGCAAAGGTGGTCTTTTATTTCGTATAACATTCGCTGCCTTATGCTGGTGTCCTCGGACTAGAATTTAAGGCTCTTTTCTGGAAGTATGGATTCTGAACGAAACGTAAGCATAAGTATAACGATTTACTGAGAACCATTTTTATCATAACAAGAATGGTGCGTTAGATATCAAACTACACTTATACGTGTCATTATGACATATTTATTTCTTGCTTTTATTTTTCCTGTTATTTTTGTTATTCAACTAAGTTTACAATGTACGAGGGCTATTTTTTTTTCGAGGTCCGATTATTCACGAAATGTAAATCACAGTTAAAATCAAAAATGTCTTATTTGCAACATTTAGTTACATCTGTATCTGCTTCTCCACATAGCCGCCGCCCTAACTTAGTACTTCTCGTCGCTTTTTACCATATTTCCAATACCCTCACAATAGAAGAGAGACACCTTTTTTTCGCCAATTCTCTACGCTAGTTTGCAGCTCGTTGTCTGTGTCAGAAAGCTGTCCTCATAGTCCGCGATTCATGTGAGCAAAGATCTGTAAAGCACAGGCAACCTAGTCCATAGTGTATGGTGGGTTATCAAATTCTTCCCATCGGAAACGCTGTAGAAACGTCTTTGTTGTAGTTGCGGGAGACAGAGCATTCTCATGAAGAAGGAAAATGGCTGGTGACAACATTCCTCTTCGCTTGTTCTGAATTGCCTTTCGTAGACGATTTTCGCGAATTGCCTCACCCATTCGCTGAAAAAGATCACCGGCTGGCACTCGCTTCCTTTCGTGACCTGCCCTGTCGTGGAAGTCTGTACGTCCAACTTCGAAGTTCGCGCACTCTATGTCTTGCATGACAGTTACGTTACGTGGGCTGCATGAAATCACCATGAAGAAACCGAATGACAGAACGCACTTCGCACTTGATGGAGACTCCTTGTCATCTTTACGTGCTCACTGTGCACTTAAAAATGGAAAATCCTACGTTACGTGACCGACGGGCATGTTAGAGACACTGCACGACTTAACATTGGGGTTTAATTTTACGAGCGATCTGAAGTTACTTTAAAAAAAAATTACTTGGACATACTTCATTTTCTTTCACTAGGAGTGTGATAGGGTCAAAATTGCTCACAGTAAATAGATAAATGGTCAAGTAGAAAGTGGCGGAAGCTCTTTATGACTGTTTGGAGATATTTCGCTTGTCGATGAGAAAGTGGCAGTGCCTGCGGACAGTAGCGCTTTGTAGAATGACCTCCGGAGGAGTGATGAACCTTGCAGGCTCTTGCAGTTGATCCCCAGCGAAAACAAATTTAACATACTGTGAATAAATAGGGGAAAAGTCGCTACTATAGAGTGAGCCATGCTGCGGCTCTCGTTGGTGCTGTTTAGGTTTCCGTCCGCTTTTGTAGGCCAGTCCGTATCGTTCAGCTGACATGGTTGTGGCTGTTTATCTTCTTCTCGTGTTGACAGGCGCGACTTGGTTTCGCAAGCGTTGCCTGTCCGCTAGTGGCAGCAGCGGCGGTTATCGATATGTAGTGACTGTTGCCCTATCTTTGGGGCCACGTCGTGGTTCTTCAGGGTCATGTCAGTGTGTAGTTCGCTTAGGGACTCAGGAGGAGCCAGGTCCGCGCAGTGCGCGAACACGCCGAGACCGCTGGCGGCGAGCATGGAGTGCCGGACTGAAGGACTGTGGTCACGAAGGTGCACGACCTCGTCGTAAACCGGATCCTGCAAGTTTTAAGTTGAGTGTATTTGGATTCAAGTAGGGAAACCTCCGCCATTGTGAGATCTCGGGATCCTCCACTGACTTGGGTTCGTGTTGCTGCTCTTAGTGTTCCTGAGGCGAAGAGCAGCGAGTGGAGTGCTTGGGGAAGGCGGATCTGATTAACTTCCCTGGACTTCCAATTATTATTTATTGCGTTCAGTTTGTTACTATTTGTTAAGTTCAAACAGCGGTGTTTTTTCTGCCTCGTGGCGGCTAACGCCTCAGTTACCTGCCTTGGAGGTTAGTGTCTGTAACGGCAGTGTACGTTTCCTCACCTTGCCGCTGCTGTCCGGTGGGGCGTGTAGTTTTGACAGCTTTCTTGATTGTAAGTTGGTTGGCGATTCTTCTACTCTGGTGGTAGTGATTCCTTTCTCGTTCCAGGCACTCTAAGCACAGTATCCTGCGGGCAGAGTCCAGACCGCCGGATCCAAAAAATGGCTCTGAGCACTATGGGACTTAACATCTCAGGTCATCAGTCCGCCTGAATTTAGAACTACTTAAACCTAACCAAACTAACGATATCACACACATCCACGCCCGAGGATTCGAACCTGCGACCGTAGCGGTTGTGCGGTTCCAGTCTGAAGCGCCTAGAGCCGCTCGGTCACACAGGCCGGCCCGCCGGTTCCAGGTTTGCCGTATTTTTACATCTTTGCATTTGGTTTATTGGACGTCAGGTAGCCTCAGCAAGATTGTCATTAGTCATTCGCTAGACTGTCACTAGTCTGAGATACCATCCTGTGAAGTGAATGCAACTCTTGGCTGCCTATCTCAACGATCGTGAAAGTGTTTTTTGCCGGACCTATTCAGAGGTCGATTCCTGGTGCACTGTGTGTGACGAGTCCTTGAGTTTTATTATTGTATTTGCTGTTTTATTGTATGTTTCTAAATTTTTTTTATATAACTGACATTCTTGGTATTACAGTAGGTATAAATGATTGTGCTACCAAGTTTACCATCATTTTGTCTCACCTGTTTGGTGATCAGTTGCTTGTCCTTTTAAATTAACCTTTGCTGTTCTATTTGCTGTTTTACTGTATGTTTTTTAAATTTTTTATATAATTGCCATTCTTGGCGTTACAGCAGGTTTAAATGGTTGTGCTACCAAATATACCATAATTTTGTCTCACCCGCTTGGTGATGAGTTGCCTGTCTTTTTAAATTAACCTTGCTATTGATGTGCTGCTTTACAGTATGTTTGTTTAAATTTTTTATAATTGCCGTTCTTGGCGTTAAAGGCCTTCAACCGTGACTGTGGTTACTTGCCTTAAAATTCTAACTAGGATCACACTGGCTCGTTTTTAAAATCTTATTTGCTGTGTCTGTATTTTACGCTCATTTGGTAAATTGTAACGCACTGAAATCACTATTAACTACACAGTTGTTTATTCCTCCATTAATAACGTGTGATATCTTTCTTTATTGCTGAGTCTGGAATTACCGTTTTAAAATAAATGTGTGAAACTGTAAAAGGGAACCGACAGTAACTGATTACGGCCCCGTCCACACTCGTAACCGAATCCTGCTTTCCTTGATTAGCAGGTTCCATAGAGCCACACTATTGATGGAAAATTGCAGGAAACAACATCCATCATAAAATATCAAGGAGTAGCTATCCAGGGTTACTTTAAGTGGAATTACCACATAAAAACGAGTAGTAAGAAAAGGAAATGCCAGACTGATATTCATAGGAAAGGATCTTAAGGTAATTTAACTAATTGGGAAAGTAGTAGTTTACAAGGCACTTGTTCAATCGATTCACGAGTATTGTTCACCATCTGGGATCCTTACAAAGTAGAACTGATAGAGAAGATTGAAAAGACCCAACGAACAGTGGCACGTTCATTCACTGGATTTCCTTAGTTGATACGACAGCGTTACAGTGATGCTCAACAAACTCCAGTTGCAGACGTTACAAGAGAGGCATTGGCACGACGGAGAGGTTTGGTTCAAATGGCTCTGAGCACTATGCGACTTAACTTCTGAGGTCATCAGTGACCTAGAACTTAGAACTAATTAAACCTAATTAACCTAAGGACATCACACACATCCATGCCCGAGGCAGGATTCAAACCTGCGACCGAAGCGGTCGCTCAACTCCAGACTGTAGCGCCTAGAACCGCGCGGCCACTCCCGCCTGCGGAGAGGTTTACTGTTGAAATTTTTAGACAGAGCAGTTTCTGGGAAAAGTCGAACAGCTTATTACTTCTTCCCATATACATCTCACGAAATGACAACGACCTGGAAATACGAGAGATTATGACTAATACAGAGGCTTATCTACAATCATTCTTCCCAGGCACCATTCGCGACTGGAACAAGGAAGGCATGAACAGTTAGCATTCTCTGCCACACAGCGTTAGCTGGCCTGCAAAGTGTGATAGACGTAGATCACTCTGCCATTGATATGGATACCAATACTCGACTCCACATGGAATTATCCTGTATCATCTTCTTTGCCCTCAGTTGGGTGTCTCTTTACTGGCGCGGTTAAAGGGGCAAGGTTTCCACTTGTGTAATTTGTAGGAAACAATTGAATTCATCGCAAACCGTGCGAGCATAGACTACCGAAACAAGAAAAGCACGTAGAGGGCGTTACTCTGGGATTTTCGACCCAGAAACAAAATTTGTGAGCCAGGGAGCCCCGCGGGCGAGCCGCTCTCCCAGGGGCAGCCCGCATCGCTGGCGCCGCCGCTGCCGCCTCTCGCTACTCGCGGAACAACTTTTTGTTTACAGTCGGCACAAATTAGAGGCGCGCCAGAAAAATTCCCCGCTGCCCGGCAGCCCTGGCTGGGCTCGCGCTGCGTTGCCGGGCGACGGGCGCAGGCGGCTCGTGCCCGCCGGCCGGCAGCCCTGCGGCGGCCGCGTAAAATTTTACGACGAGATAAACGCGACCGATAAATATGACAATTGGCTATTCAATAAAGCAGCGTATTGCGGCAATTGGCGCTAATCCCAGGCCGCGGCGCTGCAGCCAGCTGGCGGGCGTCCGCCTAAGCCGGTGACGAGTGGCGCTGCGGTGTGTGTGGCGCGGTGTGGCCCGCCGTGGCGGACAGGTTTATGCCCCGGCCAGCGAGCGGGATTGCAGCCGCACATCAGCCGCTGCGGACACAGCTGGCGGCCGGCGCTGCAGACTTCTCTGCGCCGCTGCGTCCGAACGCTGCCCCTGCCACTGCGATACATCCGCCTTTTACCTTCAACTCGTCATGCAGGGGCCCTGGCTGTCTGTCGCCCACGTATGTGCCTTGTAAATTCCGGAACCAGTATCAGTTCAGTTTCTTCGTCGCTGGACATTGTACTATTGCGAAAAAGTTCAGGATTTTCCAACTACACACTGACATCAGCTTTTTGCGACATATGGAAATACGTGTCCAACTGAGACTGGAGTCCGCAGCTCGTGGTCGTGCGGTAGCATTCTCGCTTCCCACGCCCGGGTTCCCGGGTTCGGTTCGCGGCGGGGTTGGGGATTTTCTCTGCCTCGCGATGACTGGGTGTTGTGTGATGTCCTTAGGTTAGTTAGGTTTAATTTGTTCTAAGTTCTAGGGGACTGATGACCGTAGATGTTAAGTCCCATTGTGCTCAGAGCCATTTGAACCATTTGAACTGAGACCGGAACCCGTAAATCCCGCTTATCAAATGTTCAAATGTGTGTGATTTCCTAAGGGACCAAACTGCTGAGATCATCGGTCCCTAGACTTACACACTACTTACAGTAACTTAAGCTAACTTACTCTAAGGACAACACATACGCCCAAGACTGAGGGAGGACTCGAACGTCCGGCGGGGCCGGCCGGGATGGCCGAGCGGTTCTAGGCAATACAGTCTGGAACCACGCGACCGCTACGGTCGCAGGTCCGAATCCTGCCTCATACATGGATGTTTGTGATGTCCTTAGGTTAGTTAGGTTTAAGTAGTTCGAAGTGCTAGTGGATTCATGACCTCAGAATTTAAGTACCATAGGGCTCAGAGCCATTTGAGCCATTTTTTGAACATCCGGCGGGAGGGGCGGCACAATCCGTGAAGTGGCGCCTCAAACCACGCGGCCACTCCCCCGGCCCTCCCTCTAATCACGACGGTTGTGCTACCATAATGATAGACCGAAATTTCCATTTGTCGTCAGCCATGTGTCTACAACCTGCAGTTGTACATCAGTGATGTACACCTTGTAATCAAAACTATGCAGATACCTCCCAAAATATACGTTTTTCATATTAGGTGCATTGTGCTGCCACCTACTGCCAGGTACTCCATATCAGCGACCTCAGTAGTCATTAGACATCGTGACAGAGCAGAATGGGGCGCTCCGCGGAACTCAACGGGCATCGAAAATGGTAAGGCGATTAGGTGTCACTTGAGTTATACGTCTATACGCGAGATTTCCACACTCATAAAGATCCCTAGGCCCACTGTTTCCGAAGTGCTAGGGTAGTGGAAACGTGAAGCGACACGTACAGCACAAAAGCGTACAGCCCGACATCTATCCAGACCATCACACAGGAATTCCAAACTGCATCAGGATCCACTGCAAGAACTGTGACAGGTAAGCACGATGTAAGAAAACTGGGACATCACGCCGGTAATTGCCAAACGATGCCTCGCTTGATATGAGGAGCGTAAACAATGGATGATTTAACAGTGGAAAAGCGTTGTGCGGAGTGACGTATCACAATGTTCCTATCCGATGGCAGTGTGTGGGTATGGCGAAATCCCGGTGAAGTCATCTGCCAGCGTGTGTAGTGCCAACATAAAAATTCGGAGGCGGTGGTGTTATGGTGTGGTCGTGTTTTTCTTGTAGGGGATTACACCCCTTGTTGTTTTGCGTGGCTGTATCACAGCACAGGCAAACATTGCTTCCCACTGTTTAAGAGCAATTCGGGGGTGGCGACTGCCTCTTTCAGCACGATCGAGCACCTGTTCATAAGGCACGGCCATTGTCCGAGTGGTTACACGACAATAACATTCCTGTAATGGACTGGCTTGCACAGATTCCTAACCTGAATCCTAAAGAGTATCTTTTGGATGTTTTGGAACGCCGACGTCTTGCCAGGCCTCACCGACCGACATTGACACCTCTCCTCAGTGCATTACTCCGTGACGGAAGGGCTCCATTCCCCCTGAAACCTTCCAGCACCTGATTGAACGTAATCCTGCGAAAGTGGAAGCTGTCACCAAGGCTAAGGGTGGGGCCAACACCATACTAAATTCCAGCATTACCGATGGAGGGCGCCACGAGCTTGGAAGTCATTTTCAACCAGGTGTCCTGATACTTTTGATCACTTAATGTATATTCCCGCACATGGTAGACTTTTAATTAAAAATGGTGTCTGTGTTGTTCAGAAATGTGATGCAAAGCAGCTTAAAAGATAGATGCATGTCTGAAGGAACAGACACTGTGGCGCTACCAGTAGCCGTTATGGGATACATGAAAGGTACTCGCAGCTGCGAATATGGACAACCGTCAGCTGTGTAGTTGGATGCCGACAATGAATATTTTTGCCGGATATGGACACGAACCCGTATCTTCCATTTACCACGTGCTGTCGCCTTACAATAGGCTATCCGAGCACACTTCACTGCCAGACGCAAACTTCCACACGTCTCCAAATACGCGCCTACAGCCCTCACTCGTACATCCATGTTGCGTATTTCCGTACGAGGGATACTCTTTAATTGAAAGTCGCTTGCCAGATGTCAGCGGAAAAACATGATATTGCAGCGCCGGTGTTGTTCAGTAGTATGATGCAGTGTTGCTTTGGACACACGTGCACAGACTGTTATATCAGAGGTAAGCATTACGAAATTGTTCCGCATCCTGCGACTGTGCATTAGCGTCATTGTTTGCGATGCATGAAGATTTCTTCCGAACTGAAAATCGAACGTCGATTTCCCGCTTATCGCCAGCTGTTGTCGTAACGATTATGGCTATTTTTAGCACACCTCCAGGATCGATCCATCAGCCATGTGTCACATAGTCACAACACTTTCGCTCCCACGTTTTGTAATGGCAGCACAGGGGGGGTACAAATTTTGTGTCGTAGTTTTAGTTCGTCGTCTTAACGATACGTCATTGATGCTAGCAACGTTTTTATGCATACATGCTTGCATGTCTGAAGAACATTGTATTGCCAAGATACAGACACTGTATAAACGGAGACATTGTAAACATCAATGGTGTATCCATGTCCCGACAGGCTAAAATGAAGATATAAAATTTGTCCCTTCCTGTACTGTAATCTTGAAATATGTAAGTGTAAGGGTTGTGAAAGCGTGGCATATGAAAGTTTGGATACGACCCGAAGGCGTGTCCTGATAGCCGATGTGGTTAAAGTGTCCATTCGTGATGAGTGGAAAATCTGGGTTTCGCGTTTCGGCACAACTTTTCATGTGTCTCATACAGCTGTCGTCAGAACATAGTTGCAGACTGCTAAACTGTTTCGTAATATTTTCCACACGTGTAATCGCCAGCCGCTGTGTCAGTTCCTTCTGACATGGATGCATGTCTGAGGGACGTTGTGTTGTAATGATATACTGCGTAAACACAGAGATTGTAGTCATCAGTTATTTGTCGCTGTCTAGACGAGCTAAAATGGCCTTATATCATTGATCCCTCCCTGTGCAGGAATCATGAAATGTGGGTAAGGGTTCTAATAACGTGATATATGGAGGCTTGGATCGGTCCTGGTGATAGACAAAGTGATTAAGGTGACCTCTCATGATTAAGTGGGAAAAGCAGGTTCGAGTCCCAGTGCAGTACAAGTCAGCTTGTGTCGCAAGCAGCTGACTTCGGTGTATGGTAGCAGAATGCGAAGCTATTTCGTAATGTTTACCACAGCTGTAATAGTCATTCGCAATGACAGTTCCTTCTGACATGGTTGCACGTCTGAAGAGCACTGTGTTTTAAAGATACTGACACTGTATGATCACAGAGATTGTAAGCATCAATGATGTAACCATACATCGATAGGCTAAAATTACATTATATTATTTGCCTCTTCTTGTGCCAGAATCATCAAACGTGCAAGCGTGACTACGTGACATACGGAAGCTTGGATCGGTCCTGGATGCGTGCCTGTTGGGTAGCCGATGCGGTTATGGTAACAGCTCGCGATAATTGAGAAATACAGGTTCGAAACTACGTCCAGTACAAATTTTCATGCGTCTCAAACATTTGACATCAATGCATAGTCGCAGAATGCGACACTGTTTCGTAACATCTACCACAACTGTAATCGTCAGTGGTAGTGTCAGTTCCTAAAAACATGGATGCATGTCTGAAGGACACAGTACTGTGAAGATGCGGACAGTGAATAAACGCAGACAATGTAAGTATCAATGGTGTACACACAACCCCTCAACTGAAGACGGTTGACTGAGTGACCGGTGTACATTTTCCTTGTGTTTCGATTTGTTTACTGTCATCTACTAGAAGTGGACGAGTTACGGTACTCCGAACAGTAGTGCAGGGGAGTCAACGTCAATTTAGTGTTATTTTTTTAAAATGTCAAGTTGACGTGAATGGTACAGTGTTATGAGTTTTTGAACATGTTTTGAAGAGTCGAAGTGGATTACCGAACAAAGAAAGTGCAGGATGGAATTTAAGAAATACGTACTGCTACTCATATCTTTGTAACAATGCTACAAGAGAGGCGGCGATGCTGGTTGGTGTCCCACTTGTAACCAAACTACATTTGCTTGAAACAGTTTTTTTATTTTTTATTTTTCTTCTGTTCCTTTGGTTAGACGTTTTCTTTATGGTCGAAAATGGAACACCCTGTGTAAGCAAATATTACAAATTATGATATCGCATTTTAATATTGCTTCTATGCCAGAAGATCTTGTTATCCCTCGTGTAAGAAGGAAAAACATCTAGTGGTGTGTGTCGGAATCCCGCATTTGCCAAATTGTGGCCTGTCGAGAATGTTGGTGTTCATGTTGGTCGCGATTCCACGACTGTTCTCTGAATACGGAATCGTGTGGTTCAGGGGGGCCATATTCAACGCCGTGAACGATCTCTAGGCTGCTACGCGACTAGCACCCGAGAGGACTGACGTATTGTTCGTTCGGTCCTACAATGTCATATCTCACGTACCTAAAGAGATGTGCTAGTATGCAGCAAGACAACTGACCACACAGACGCGTTGACGATGTCTGCAGCATTGTGGTGTGTCAGCACTGTGATGGCTGTTACGGCTTTCCTTAAACGACTCTAGCAAGAGATGCACTTAAGTGGTGCGCTCAACGACCGGACACGGAAGTGTCACCGCAGCGTTTCTTAGCTGAGTTCTGATTCTGAGTGCAGCACTTCTGTGGAAGTATCTGTGTGCGTCGGCATGTAGGAGAACGAACGTTGCCAGTCTGAATCGTCAACCTCATATGGGCGTAGCCAAGGTCTTGATGATTTGGCTTGCCATTTGGTACACAGCACGATCACCTATGGTCGAATAGCAGATAATTAGGACTGAATATCTGTCTTCGAGATTATTGTCAGGTGATCTTTGAATAAGGTATAGTGTGTGATTATAATCGCAGTTCACGCACTTTATTATTTCCTATCGACGTGTTAGCTTTGAACGTTGCATTTCAAGGATGGCTTCAAAAGTGTTTAGAGTGGTAGCATTAGGGCTGCAAGTGGGGGATAATCATATTATTAATTACAGTTTTCCTAAACCTGTTCTCGTCCCACCAAGGAACTGAGTTCCTCGTCAGAGGGGGCCTAAGCTGTCATGGCAATTTAAAAATGGATCACACAGTACTTAGCATACAGCTCCAGCAACAATGTAAAAAGAGGATCTGAAATAAATTTGCAAAGCATCAGTCGCTGTCCTGTGTACATTCCAGAATGGTTTCAACTCGTTGTCGTGTCACAAGAGACGACTGAACTGTAGACTGCTTATAATTTATAATTTTATTACAGGGCCGGCCGCTGTGGCGGAGCGGTTCTAGGCGCCTCAGTCCGGAACCGCGCTGCTGCTACGGTCGCAGATTCGAATCCTGACTCGGGCATGGATGTGTGTGATGTCATTAGGTTAGTTAGGCTTAAGAAGTTCTAACTCTAGGGGCCTGATGACCTCAGATGTTAAGTCTCATAGTGCTTAGAGCAATTTGAAACATTTTTATTAGAGGAATAACCACATAATAAGGGACCCTGTAATTGTTATTGTGGTTTCAGAATATAGGCTATATCTATTTATTCGAAAATTCCCTGTTTCTCTTTTATAAGTGGAGGGAATCTGAGTGAGTGTGGGTCGACTTAATTTCGATTTCTCTAAATTAGTGAACGAATGTTTCACGAAGTATGGAGATTTGTTTATTCCTTGTATTAACTTTGATTTCGCTCTGCATTATTACACGTTCAGAACGGCGGATCTCTTATTATTGCAGGACATAGGTTTGAATAGGCACTCAGACAGCAAATTTATAGCCAAAGTTGTACTTTATGCACTGCAGCTGATGCTACACTAATGGCCATTAAAATTTTTACACCACGAAGATGACGTGCTACAGACACGACATTTAACCGACAGGAAGAAGATGCTGTGATATGCAAATGATTAGCTTTTCAGAGCATTCACTCGAGGTTGGCGCCGGTGGCGACACCTACAACGTGCTGACATGAGGAAAGTTTCCAACCGATTTCTCCTACACAAACAGCAGTTGATCGGCGTTGCCTAGTGAAACGTTGTTGTGATGCCTCGTGTAAGGCGGAGAAATGCATACCATCACGTTTCCGACTTTGATAAAGTTCGGATTGTAGCCTATCGCGATTGCGGTTTATCGTATCGCGACATTGCTGTTCGCGTTGGTCGAGATCCAATGACTGTTAGCAGAATATGGAATCGGTGGGTTCAGGAGGGTAATACGGAACGCCGTGCTGGATCACAACGGCATCGTATCACTAGCAGTCGAGATGACAGGCATCTTATTCGCATGGCTGTAACGGATCGTGCAGCCACGTCACGATCCCTGAGTCAACAGATGGTAACTTTTGCAAGACAACAAACATCTGCACGAATAGTTCGACGACGTTTGCAGCAGCATGGACTATCAGCTCGGAGACCATGGCTGCGGTTACCCTTGACGCTGCATCACAGACAGGAGCGCCTGCGATGTTGTACTCAACGACTAACCTGAGTGCACGAATGGCAGAACGTCATTTTTTCGGATGAATCCAGGTTCTGTTTACAGCATCATGATGGTCGCATCCGTGTTTGGCGACATCTCGGTGAACGCACATTGGAAGCGTGTATTCGTCATCGCCATACTGGCGTATCACCTGGCGTGATGGTATGGGGTGCCATTGGTTACACGTCTCGGTCACCTCTTGTTCGCATTGACGACACTTTGAATAGTGGACGTTACATTTCAGATGTGTTACGACCCATGGCTCTACCCTTCATTCGATCCCTGTGCAACCCCACATTTCAGCTGGATAATGCGCGACCGCATGTTGCAGGTCCTTTACGGGCCTTCCTGGGTACAGAAAATGTTCGACTGCTGCCCTGAGAAGCACATTTTCCAGATCTGTCACCAAATGAAAACGTCTGGTCAATGGTGGCCGAGCAACTGGCTCCTCACAATACGCCAGTCACTAATCTTGATGAAGCTGCATGGGCAGCTGTACGTGTACCCGCCATCCAAGCTCTGTTTGCCTCAATGCCCAGACGTATCTAGGCCGTTATTACGGCCACAGGTGTTTGTTCTGGGTACTGATTTCTCAGGATCTATGCAACCAAATTGCGTGAAAATGTAAACACATGTCAGTTGTAGTATAATATATTTGTCCAATGAATACCCGTTTATCATCTGCAGCCGGCCACGGTGATCGTGCGGTTCTAGGGCCTTCAGTCCGGAACCGCGGGACTGCTACGGTCGCAGGTTCGAATCCTGCCTCGGGCATGGACGTGTGTGATGTCCTTAGGTTAGTTAGATTTAAGTAGTTCTAAGTTCTAGGGGACTGATGACGTAAGATGTTAAGTCCCATTGTGATCAGAGCCATTTGAACTAATTTTAATCATCTGCATTAAACAGAAGTGATATTACATGTAAAGTTAGCGCTTGGAAACTGAAGGTTTAACAACTGAAATTGAACACGACCTTTTAGGCTTTACACAAAAGTACCACCACAAAAATAGCGCTTGACTATATGTTGCCCATACAGGCCTGAGTGACCTCTTTACAGTTACAGTGTTCGATTGTTGCCTTGGTCAGCAGTTTACCAGATCTCTCATCTACTGAAAACACCCGACATTCAGCCGCGTTTCAAGTGTTGGTATGTAGTTATTTTTGCAAAATAAGTAATAAATCGTTATTTGGTACTCATCTCAGTTTTGTCAGAAACGTGTATTATATCGTTTTAGGATTTTTACTTTTAATTATTTGAGTGCATTCTGTGGTTGCAGATACCGTCTCTCTTCAGTACAGTACTGGACGAGCTCCTTTTGTCAGTGATCCTATCCCCGCTATCAACTGTGAGTTTTCCTAATCCTAATATAAGGCTGAGGAAAAAAAAAAAAATTCAAATCTATGTTAAGATCTTATGGGATCAAACTGCTTTGGTCATCGGTCCCTGAGCTTACACACTACTGAATCTAACTTCAGCTAACTTATGCTATGGACAACTCACACACCCATCCCCGGAGGAGGACCCGAACCTCCGACGGGGAAGACGCGCCGCGTGACAAGACCACCCTGACCACGCGGCTACCCAGGACGGCGAAGGCTTAGGAACACAGGCATCATGGCTCATAGTGGTGCCCCGGGGTCAATAATTTTCACGTTAGTCTCTGGCACTACACTACCGAAAATAAGTGGAAATTTATGGCTTCGTCTGCGTGACAGGACTGGTTAATCCAAACAGTGAAATGTAAACAAGTCTGACAGCACAGACACCACTCAGATATAATATACATTTCGAAAAAAGAACATAACGGCTCCCCGACATGTACTTCAGTGCTGATGCACAAATATCATCCGAATTCCGATGGGAATCAGAATTTGCGAGTAGCTAATTTAATGGACGAGGGACACTGCACTGCAGAATACGATAACTTGGCAATTTGATTCGGTTAGGGACTATATCTGGGTGGGCGGAGCGGGTAAAGCAACCGCTCGCGTTAGAGTACCGGTCCGCTGTTGCAACATCACAATGCCCTCTGTGGCTAGCTGTCACGATATCCCACCCATTCTTTCATCTACAGGTACGTGCCTATGCTGCAAATCACACTTAAGAGACTCGCTGAGGATTCATTGAACCACCTTCACAATGATTGTCTGTACTATTCACTTTCCTTCCTCTTCCTACATTTCATGTTTACATGTATGTAACAGCTGCGTCATTAACGACATTTCAGACAGAAAGGATAAGAATTAGACATATACAAAATTGCGGTAATTTTTTTTCTTAAAACTGTTTTTTTTCATCCAAAACACACTCCGTTTTGTAAACGACAACACAAACTGTCCAGAAAGCTATAGCACTCACTTAGTGCACTGTTTTACGTCTCCTTAATCGTCCAAATTTATATTTATTGAAAAGGGTCGTTTGGGTCCCTTCCATTAATTTTAAGCGTGTCTTGCACCTTAACATGGTGGCCGAGTTTAGATCATGTGACATTTCACTCTGCTGCATCTACACGTGGCCTCTGGATGGGGGATGAGCGGTTCTCTTTCTTTATTTACCTCTGCAGATTTCATTTTATCTTCCTTTAAATATGAGCGTATGGGTCGACGCGAGTGTGAGAGTATTTCGAAGATGCCTCCTGTAGGGTTGCTCCCCATAGCCATATGAATTTGTACTACCAACCTAATTTTGTAGATTCGAAGCGTAACGGAGAGTTTTTCTGTTGGTGTCAGGGCGAGGACCAGGACAGTGCAGCAGATAAGTGGCTGGAATTCTGCCACTGGTAAGAGGGTGACCGGTCTGAAAAATGGCATTTTTCTGCTGAGGCTTGTATTAGCGATCGGCTGGTAGATGGACAAAGGTATTGGTGTTAGCTAAGTTAATTTCAGATGATGATTAATTTCATTTGTTGCAGTCACACTGGTTAGGCATGTGCTTTGCAATCATTTGTATTTTCACAATCTTCTTCAATTTCCGATCATTGTGTGGACATTTAAAAGTACCCTCTGTTCTGTTAATAGAACAAGTAGATGTGTAGATCTGCATTATAATGTTAAAGAATCACATTTCAGCCGATAACGGGGTTCCATTCCGTTGATATTCCGCCCCTTTGTTTTGTGGGCTGTGATTTTAAAATGTCTTAGAGTGTGCCTCTTTGTGTATGGGATCCTTACTAGGTAGGATTGACGGAGGACAACGCAAAAGTGCAAAAAAGGGCAGCTCATTCCGTGTTGTCACGCAATAGTGGTGAGAGTGTCTCTGATATGATACGTGAGTTGGGGTGGCAGTCACCGAAACAAAGGCGGTTTTCTTTGCGGCGAGATCTATTTACGAAATTTCAATCACCAACTTTCTCTTCCGAATGCTTAAATGTTTTGTTGACACCCACCTACCTACGGAGAAATGTTCATCATAACAAAATAAGAGAAATCAGAGGTCGAACGGAAAGATTTAGGTGTTCCTTTTTCCCAACCTCCATTCGAGAGTGGAGTGGTAGACAAGTAATATGAAAAGGGTTCGGTGAACCCTCTACCAGGCCTTTTTCCCAACCGCCATTCGAGAGTGGAATGGTTGATAAGTAATATGAAAAGAGTTCGGTGAACCCTCTGCCAGAAATTTAAGTGTGAATTGCAGAGTAATGATTTCAACTATCATTTGAGCGCATTTGGAAGTTACGAATCAAACTCTACACAATAGGCTGCATGATGCTCAACTTCACTCCCGACGTCCATGGCGAGGTCCATTCTTGCAACCACGACACCATGCAGCGCGGTACATATAGGCCCATGACATGTCGAATGGACCTCACAGGATTGGCATCACATTCTCTTCACCGATGAGTGTCGCATATGCCTTCAACCAGACAATCGTCTGAGACGTGTTTGGAGACAACCCGGTCAGGCTGAACGCGTTAGACGCACTTTCCAGCGAGTGCAGCAAGATTGAGGTTTACTGCTGTTTTGGGATGCCATTATGTGATGCCGACGTACGCTGCAGTTGGTCGGACGACAATTCGCGTCTCCATCGTGAACATCTTGAGTATCACTTCCTGCAGGATAACGACATCGCTCGACTAGAGAGGCCAACATGTTCTCCAGACATGGACCCTATCGATCATGCCTTGGTAGATTGAAAAGGGGTGTTTATGGACCACGTGACCCTCCAACCACTCTGAGGGATTTACGCCGAATCGCTGTTGAGGAGTGAGACGACCTGGACGTACAGTGCCTTGGTGAGCTTGTGGATAGTATGCCACGACGAATATAGGAATGCATCAATGCAAGATGACGTGCTACTGGGTATTAGAGGTACCGGTGTGTACAGCAATCTGGACCACCACCTCTGAAGGTCTCGCTGTTTGGTGGTACAACACGTAATGTGTGGTTTTCATGGGCAATAAAAGGGCGGAAATGATGTTTATGTTGATCTCTATTCCAATTTTCTGTACTGGTTCCGAAACTCTCGGAACCGAGGTGATGCAAAACTTTTTTTGATCCGTATATTACCGCTTATGTTCCCCCACTATTCAGTCTCCAAATTACGCTACCTTACTTCCTAATCCGACTCCTATGAGGCCCAAAAATGTTAAAATGCACAATGCCCACTAAGATTTTGAAAGCAACAAGAGCCAATGATGATGATGCAGTTGAGTATTTGTAAGTTACACATCACTTGTAGTGCTACCTTCCTTCTCAAACCGCATGCATGTCAGAGAATAAGTCAGATTCATCGTGGATATAATGTTGCGCATAATATTAAC
Source organism: Schistocerca americana (assembly GCF_021461395.2). Classification (NCBI taxonomy): domain Eukaryota; kingdom Metazoa; phylum Arthropoda; class Insecta; order Orthoptera; family Acrididae; genus Schistocerca; species Schistocerca americana. Next base: position 676,081,182 of record NC_060122.1, read on the forward strand.
AGGGTTAGTTATAGGGACCAGTGCGGTGTAAGGCATGTAAGGCTGTTAGTGTGACGTAGACGAATGTAGATGTAATCGCAAATGACCAAAGAGGTCTAGGTACAGTCCTAGATACAACCGCACTGAACGAGCGCTTTTTTTGTGAGAAAGAAGATAATGTTGGCAGATTTAAAACACTCAAACATGTTGAAAATACAAAACTACAAACCGAGCGAAGTGGCGCAATGGTTAGCACACTGGAATCGCATTCGGGGGGACTACGGTGCAAACCTGCGTCCGGCTATCCTGATTTAGGTTTCCGTTGTTTCCCTAAATTGCTTCAGCAAATGCCAGGATGGTTCTTGCGAAAGGGACAGCAGACTTCCTTCCCCATCCATCCATTGTCCGATGGGACCTATGACATCGCTGTTTGCTCCCCTCCCCCAAATCAAAAAATGGTTCAAATGGCTCTGAGCACTATGGGACTTAACTGCTCTGGTCATCAGTCACGTAGAACTTAGAACTACTTAAACCTAACTAATCTAAGGACATCACACACATCCGTGCCCGAGGCAGGATTCGAACCTGCGACCCCCAAATCAACCAACCAACAAAAAGCACTGGCGAAATGGTGAAAGCTCTAGAGACGATAACTTGAGGGAAATCAGGTAACAGTCAGTGACAAGGACTGCCATAATATGCTACACCCTAAGAACCTTTAACACCTAAGTGGATTAGTCAATTAGCACCTTCACAATTCTAGAGGCTGCTAACTCTCTTGGGATAACGATATAGTTTCCGCATTTCCAAATTGCCAAAGTGAAAAGTTTGCGTCGTACCCGGCTTGGTCGAGAAGAAACGAATGTCTAACATGAAAATTGGTTCAAAAACTATTTATTTCTTAAGTCAGAACTAATTTTCTACGACTTTTCGCAGTAAATGGATCATGGGAAAAGAATGAGAACGTAGTGTTCCAGCATACCGCTTGCAGCTCTTCCTTGTGTGACACGTTCGAAATTTGTCTGATTAAGCTGTAATTCCTGTGTTAACCACTGGTGCTGAGTGTTCCAGTTCATCTAATGTAATATTGACATCCGGCCAAAGGCATTACTTCTGCTAGAATACGACCCACTTAATTAATTTACTCACATGCTGCATCGAATTTCTAAGTAATCGATACGGACACGAATAGCGTGTTGACCGTAGAAGTCGTTTCTGGAAAAGTGTGAAACTGTACATGAAGATGGAGTTGGCAGATGACGGTCAATCCGCTTAACGTATAGGACGAGATTTTCAATGTGAACGTACCCCTAGTGGAGGGAGCTTTAAATAATTAGTCGTCGATGTAGGGAACCTGGGACATTTCAGCTGCTACTTGTTTTTGGGAAAGGCATACAAAGACAAAGGCACTGCAGTTGGAGGAAACAACTCTTCATGCAGCTGACACTGACGCGCTTGTCACCTTAAGACAAATATCATCAGCAGATTACGTTGAACATATGGTCGATTGGCGTGTGTTACATCTTCTCCTGCTGTATCGATAACATGTACAGCTCGTGCAACGTATTCATTTGTGAATAGTTATTGAAGTACATGCAAAGCTTAATTGTAATGTAACTGTGCTGTCTACAGCTGAGTTGTCTTTTCATATGGTGCATTTTCAAAACTATCACGTATGAGCTGACATGAGTCCTTATTCATCTTTCAAACAAGTCATCAACAAAGGTTTTCTGAAAATATTCGGGTCTGAATAGGTGTCGAATTTTCGTTAGGGTATCGAGTTCGATGACGAACTGCCGACGAAAGAACTTAGTGCTCTTTCGTAGACAACACTATTCCCGACCTGCTAGAAAATGTGTCTCTATCAGTGCAACAGAACGACTCATTGTCCGTCGGTGTACTCGAATTCGTAAATCATTGCAAAAGAAGAAAAACAGCGACATGGTAGACACGCGTCCAATCAGTTACTGTCCACTTTCTGTGTTATCTTGGCCCGTTCTGGAGATGATCTATATTCCTTCGTGACTAATGGCGTTTTACATGTTACATGCAGTTACCTTCGTAGTTTTCAGTTGCAGTCATTGGAATGGACCTGTATGCGCTGAAACACCAATTCTCGGCCTTTTTGACACCGATAATCATTGGCAGGACGTGATACACCTCAACGCCCCCTTACGATTTGAATCGTTTTACAACCAGCGTTCTTTCTTCTTATTAGATAGCTGTCTTCTCTTGTTGAACAATTCGCATTGATACATTTAACGAATCACACGTCATCAATCAAGGCGCGGTCGTGTGGATGTCTAAACACGATAGCTCCTTTCAGCCATTTTTTCACTCTCCACGTCTACTCGTATTTTGAATTTCTCTGTTTATTTTATTTTATTTATTTATTTATTGAGTAATCATTCTTCTGACTGGTTTGATGCTGCCTGCCACGAGTTCCTCTCCAGGGAAAACCTTGTCAGAGCAACACTCACACCATAGGTCCTCAATTATTTGCTGTATCTATTCCAACGTACCTCCGCCTTTACAGAATTAACCTCTGCAGCTCCCTGTAGTACCATGGAAGCTATTTCCTGATGTTCTATTGGCAAGTTCTTTCTTCTCGTTGGTGTTCTCCATACATTCATTTCTTCACTGACTCGGCGGAGAACTTCCTCATTTCTCACCTGATCATTCTGTCTAATTTTAACATTCTTCTGTAGACCACATCTCAAATGCTTCGATTCTCTTCTTTCCGGTTTTCCCACAGTCCAAATTCCAGTATCATGGAATACTGCGAGCCAAACGCGCATTATCAGAAATTTATTACTCAAATTCCTCTTGGCCAGAAATGTCCTCTTTCCCAGTGGAGATTTGCTTTTTAAGTCCTCCATGCTCCGTCCATAATGCGTTATTTTGCTGCCTAGATGGCAGAATCCCTTATATTCGTCTACTTCGTGATCCTCAAGTCTGATGATAAATTTCTCGCTGTTCTTATTTCTGCTACTTCTCATTACTTTCGTCTTTCTTCGATTTACTCTCAGTCCATATTCTGTACTCAGTTGACTGTTCATTCCATTCAACACATCCTGTAGTTTTTCTTCACTGTCTCTGAGGATAATAACGTCATCAGCCAATCTTATCGTTGATATCTTTCCACCTTGAACTTTGATTCAGCTTTTGAACCTTTCGTTTCCCCCATTGCTTTCTCAATGTATAGACTGAACACGAGGGTAGAAAGGCTACATCCCATTCATCCCCCTTTATAGTCCGAGCACTGCGTTCTTGGACTTGCACACTTAAGGTTCTCTCTTGGTTCTTATAAACACTGTACATTACCCCTCTTTCCCTATAACGTACCCCATTTTTCCACATCTTACATAATTTTGCATTGTCGAACGTGTTTTCCAGGTCGACAAATCCTATGAACGTGTCTTGCTTTTTATACACTCATGTTTGCAGTATCAACCGCCGACATCCGAACTCATTTATGGTGCATTCAACTTTCCTAAAGCCAAACTGGTAGTCATCTAACAGATTCTTGGGTTTCTTTTCTATTCTTTTGTATATTATACATGTAAGCAACTTCGATGCACGAGCTATTAAGCTGATTGTGCGATAATTCTCGCACTTATCAGCTCTTGCAATCTTGGGAATTCTGTGGATGATATTTTTCCGGAAGTCAGGTGATGTCTCGCCAGTTTCATATATTCTGACATCAACGCGATTAATCGTTTTGTTGCCATTTCCCAACAATGAATTTAGAAATTTCGATGCAATGTCATCAATCCCTTCTGCATTTTGTTACCTGATGTTGTCCATGACACTTTTAAATTCTTATGCTCATACAGATTCCCCTGTCTGTTTCCTGTTGCCTCCTGTTTCTCCTTCTATCACGCCATCAGACAAGCCCCTCTTCCCTTCAATGATGTCTTCAATGTACTCTTTCTACCTACCCACAATCTTCTGGGTGTTTAACAGTGGAATTCCCATTGTGCTCTTAATATTACCATCCTTGTTTTAAATTTCACTGTAGGTTGTTTTGAATTACGTATATGCTGAACCTATCGTTCGTACAATAATTTCTTTTTCTATTTGTTCACCCCTTTCATGCGAAAATGTGGCCTTAGCTTCCCTGCATCTTAAGCTCCTGCTCATCTTACAGCGTATTCCATATATTCGACTTGCACATACACTGCTACGACTTTCGTGGTCGGCGAAGCATCACACGACCGACTGGCACCAGTGCTACACCACTACGTCGCTTTAAAGCGTCCAGCGCGCACTCTGAAGGGGAACACTAATGTTCTGCCCAGCAAACGGCTTGTTCTAGCCCGCGGTAGAAAGGTGGTGACTTCCTCCTGCTGTAAAGTTTCCAAGCGCCCCAGCGGAAAATTCCGCAACTAGGTGACTCTTGCAGCGGTTATGGAAAACATACATCGTCGTGTGACGCCACAGAGCGTAAACAAGTTTTTTGATTCACCCGCGTCATTCCTGGTCATTTAAAAATGTGTGCACTGCAGGATGCTCAATATTCATTCCGAGTTCAGTGAACCCAGAATTTCCGAACTGGAGGCTGATGAGCGCTTCCAGTAGCGTATAATCGTAAGCTCTGTACAAGGAAGTGAGCTGGAAAGCAGTTCAGGTGATACGTTTCTTGTTGGACATATCTACTGTGTAAGGCGCACTCATGGAAGCGGTGGTCTGTCTGGGTGGACTCGAATTTCCCGGAAGGTTACTATTGGAAAAGAAAAATCTTGCAGTTGTTCGAATTGACATGGGGTGCTGCTCCCAGGCGATTAAGGGAAGTTGTGTGTTCAGCTGTCCTAAGAACACACAATGTCAGATCCGAGTAGACAACAGTGAAAGAATACGGTTCAGTAGCCGGAAGGTTTTCAACTAATGAGATAAGAAGATGATAAGTGTAGCGACAGACGCCGAGCCGAGAGGATGCGCAGCAGAGCAGCAGCAGCAGCACTTGTCAGATAAACTGTAAATTAATATTGTTTTCTTTTTGTTCTCGTGCTTCTGCAAAGAAATGAACTGTACGTATTTAACTGTGTTAACTAGTGGTTACAAAATTAATCGTAGTTTTCGCTTTTGCGAAAGTCTTGGGAATTTTCCCGTCGTCAGAAACTCCGACATGCCACTTAGTTTTAATTTTGAGCTAGTAGACAGCATACATTTAAGATCAGTGCGTTCTAATTTGAATATTTATTTCGTGCAGTAACTTTGCGGCAAACAGGATTTGTAATAACAGTTATCTCTAAATACATCAACTTCAGTAGTGAAATGTGTTTCTGTTTAATAGCTTGCGCTCTCATAGTACGCCGGCCGAAGTGGCCGTGCGGTTAAAGGCGCTGCAGTCTGGAACCGCAAGGCCGCTACGGTCGCAGGTTCTTATCCTGCCTCGGGCATGGATGTTTGTGATGTCCTTAGGTTAGTTAGGTTTAACTAGTTCTAAGTTCTAGGGGACTAATGACCTCAGCAGTTGAGTCCCATAGTGCTCAGAGCCATTTGAACCATTTCTCATAGTACAATGAGAAATTTGCACAGCAACTTTTAGTGCTAGTTTATTCTCCTTTCGTTTATTTTCAAACTCAGTAGTGCCATTTGTGACCTTATATCTACTTAATACACAGTACTATATGTCTAGGGACTGTGCTTGTTGTGAGCGGTTACAGGAAGCTGCTGTGTTGGCTACCTTCGAATAGCTTCTAGCTAATGCTCAAAGTTATGGTGACGTCGGGGCACCAGTGACGAGACCTGTGACACCTTTGGGGCCACTGGAATCCCCTGGTGACGCGGACGTGGCTGCGGCTTCTGATACGCAACATGTGACCGGTCCGTTCTCACTTCAGAGTGGCTGCAGACAGTGGTGGTTTCGCGTGTCACTGGGCGGAAGGTTACAGAGACAGCAGGCCATGCGGCTCGCTCCCCACGTCTTAGCAACAGGTACGGGGTGCTTGCTACCCAGTGTTGATGATAACTCTGAGCCAGCACGGGATACTTTTCCTGTTGGTCCAGTGGTCCGCTTTCCTGCCCATTGCAGACAAGTACAGAGAGTGTGTATGCTAGTCGTTGGGAGCTTCAATGTTAGGCGGGTGATGGAGCCCCTCAAGGAGATAGCAGGCAAGGCGGGAAAGAATTCCACTGGGCATTCGGTATATTTGACGGGAGGTCTCATCCGTAATGTGAAGGAGGCCCTGCCGGTGGCTACCGAGCTCGCTTTGTGCAACCGGCTGCATTTAGTGGCACATGTCGGCACGAATGAGGCCTGCCGCTTGGGTTCTGAGGGCAGCCCCGGCTTCTTTCGGCGGCTGCCTGATTTGGTGAAGGCAACTAACAACGCACGCGTGTTCCAGGCCAAGCTGTCTACTGGCAGCATCGTACCCAGAGCCCATCGCGGTCCTTTGGTTTGGAGCAAAGTGTAATGTCTAAAACTGAGGCTAAGATGACTCTGCGACGATATCGGATGCGAATTTGTCGACCTCCGATGTCGGGTGCCGAATTGTAGGGTTCCCCTTACTAGGTCTGCCGTGCATTACACGCAGGAAAGGGCTACTAGGGTAGCAGAGTATGTGTGGCGTGCACGTGGGGCTTTTTTAAGTTAAAGAACCCCTGCCTTGGGAGCAAAGACGATGTGCCTGTTCAATCAGCCACAGTGAGCTCAGAGAATCGTGGTCCTCACAGATCGGAGATAGGAAAGATTAATATGATTTTACTAAACAGCAGGAGCATCCAAGGAAAGGTCCCTAAGTTAGTATCGCTTACTAAGGTTATAACGCACAGATAACATTGGGAGCAGAAAACTGGTTGAAATGACAACGAAATCCTAAGTTCAGATTCGAATGCGTACCCTGAGATAGGTTAAGCGCCAAAGGTGGTGGAGTGTTTATTGCAATAAGAAATTCGTTAAAATCTAGCGAGGTTATCACGGATTCCGAATGTGAATTAATCTGGGTGAAACTGAGTATCAAAGAACGGTCAAAAATGGTGATTGGATGCTTTTGTAGACCACCTGGGTCAGGATCTGTAAGTGTAGAACACTTCGGACGGGACCTGCAGCACATCATTAGTAGTTTTTCTGATCATGCCGCTGTAATAGGGGCTGACTTCAGCTTGCCAGGTATAGATTGGGAATGTTGTGACATCAAAACTGGTGCCAGAGACGGAGAATCGTGTGGTATTGTTCTGGATGTCTTGTCCGAAAATTACCTTGAGCAGATTCTTAGAGAACCAACTCGTGAGGGTAACGTGTTAAACCTACTGGCAACAAACAGACCTGAACTTATCGAATCACTTAACGTAGATGAAGGTATAAGTGATCATAAGCCTGTTACAGCATCTATGACGACGAATCTTACAAGAAATGTTAAGAAAGTTAGGAAGACATATTTGCTCAGAGAGGGTGACAGAATACAAATTTCAGAATATCTCAGCAGTCAGCATCAAATATTCGGTGATGAGGACGAAGAAGTGGAGAATGCATGGAAAAAATTCAAAGGCGTCGTTCAGTATGCCCCAGACAAGTATGTTCCGAGGGAGGTTTTAAGGAATGGGAAAGATCCATCATGGTTTAACAGCCGTGTTTGAAAAGCGCTACGTAAAGATAGATCACTTCATCTCAGATTCAACAGAAGTAAAAATCTAGCTGGCAAACAAAAGCTGAACGAAGGGAAATGAACGTAAGGAGTGCAATGGGGAAAACGTTCAATGATTATGAAAGTAAGACGTTATCAAGGGACCTGTGTAAAAACCCTAAGTTATTTTGGTCGTATGTAAAATCAGTAAGTGGGTCAAAATCATCTATTCATTCTCTCAGTGACCACACCCGCACTGAAACGGAAGGTAACTGAAAGAAGGCAGAAATACTGAATTCGGTCTTCCGAAGTTGTTTCACTGCGGAAGATCGTAACACTGTCCCTCCTTTCAATCGTCGTACGAACATAGAAATGGCAGATATTGAGATAAGCGATCGCGGTACTGCAAAGCAGCTACAATCGTTTAGTAGTTGAAAGGCTTCAGGACCACATGAGATACCTATAAGGTTGTATAAAAATTATGCCAAAGAACTTGCTCCCCTTCTAGCAGTAATTTATCAGAGATCGCTTGAGCAACGATAGGTACCTAAGGACTGGGAAAAAGTGCAGGTCATTCCCGTTCTTAAGAAAGGCCGTAAGACTGATCTAAACAATTAGAGACCTATATCGTTGACGTCAATCTGTTGTAAAATTATGAAACCTGTTTTATGCTCAAGATTTGTGACGTTTTTGGAAAATGAACATCTCCTCCATTAAAATCAACATGTATTCCTTAAACAGAGAGCCTGCGAAACTCAGCTCGCTCTGTTTCTCCATGAGATCCACAGTGCAGTGGACTATGGCGCTCAGATTGATGTCGTCTTCAATGATTGCAGTAAGGCATTTGACACCGTCACGCATTGCCGTTTAATGAAAAAAATACGAGCTTACGGGGTATGGGAGCAGACGTGCGATTTGATTCAATACTTTCTTGCAGATAGAACTCAACACGTCTCTGTTAATGGAACTAAATCGACAGATGTTGATATCCAGAGTACCACAGGGAAGAGCGATAGGACCGTTGCAGCTTACAATATACATAAATGATCTAGCAGAAAGCGTCGAATGCTCTTTAAGGATATTCGCAGATGATGCAGTTGTCTATACCAAAGTAGCCACGCCAGAAGATAGTAAGAATTTCCACAACGACCTGCAGAGAATTGATCATTGGTGCAGACTCTGGCTGTTGACCCTGAGCGTAAATAAATGTAACATATTGCGCATGCATAGGAAAAGAAATCCACTACTGTACAGCTACACTATTGATGACAAACAGCTGAAGACAGCGTCTGCCGTAAAATTACTAGGCGAAACTATGCAGAGCGACCTTATGTGGAATGACCATAAAACAGATAGTGGGAAAAGCAGATACCAGACTCAGATTTATTGGAGGGATCTTATGTAAATGTAACTCATCCACGAAAGAAGTGGCCTATAAGGCGCTTATTCGCCCGATTCTTGAGTATTGTTCATCTATCTGGGATCCCTATCAGGTAGGACTGATAGAGGAGATACAGAAGATCCAACGAAGAACAGCGCGTTTCGTCACTGGATCGTTTAGCTGGCGACGGAGCGTTACGGAGATGTTGAACAAACTCCACTGGCAGACGTTACAAGAGAGGCGTTGTGAATCACGGAGAGATTTACTATTGAAATTTCGGTTCATCACTCTTCAGGAGGAGTCGGACAACATATTACTTTGCCCCACATACATCTCGCGTATTGACCTCGAGGAGAAAATTCGAGAATTTATAGCCAATACAGAGGCTTATCGACAATCACTCTTCCCACGCACAATTCGCGAGTGGAACAGGGTTAGCGGGATCAGATAGTGGTACCGAAAGTACCTTCCGCCACAGACCATTAGGTGGCTTGGGGATTATGATGTAGTAGTAGATGTACATTGGATAATTTGTCACTTTTCCACAGGGTGGTCAGAAACAGTGTGGAAAGCTTGTGAGGGCGCTGGATGATAGTTTGTACTGAGAAATAGATGTTAAGAATAAAAGCTGCACCATATCGCTCTAAATTAGCGTTCTAGTTAGCCAGTCACGCTATTGCGCTTGCAAATTCAAGTGGCCCGACAGATACGTTTAGTGCCTGGTGTTCTCGTAGCTTAAATGACAGCACAAGAGCCAGCTTAGAACTTGACTCGGTTCCGATCCTTACAACTGTCCCATATCTAACATTTGTATCGCTCTCTTGTTCGGTCTTAGGAAACCAAAAGAAGAGCTCGTTTGGTGACCATCATTGGAGAGCCGCTTGATTTTTACCGGGTAACAGCGTGATGGCTAATTTCAGTGGTAATGAAGTCAGAAACGGTGCGACGTATCCATTATTTTCCTTAAGAATTGTATCTCAGTGCAACTTACCCTGCAACACCCTTACAAGGTTCGCAGACTGTTTCAACCGCCTTGTATCCTCAAAAGGCTACATCAGGAAATTTTCAGTTAGTGAAGTGTCTCTGAAACAGGTTGCTGTTGTGGAAACAGCCGCTACAAGTCAAGCAGCCCTGCTCCGTAATGAAAAACGATTTGACGGAGTACTAGATCACGGCGGAACTACACAACATCCAAAAATGTATCAAAGCTTTGTGACTTGTGGGGTCATAGTAAAGTGAATGTTTAATTTTTTTTTGTGGGATCTAAAATTTAAAAAACCTCTCTCACACCGGCCTGATTTAGCTTCACTGATCGGGATAGTAAAAACATGTGTATATTAAGGGAATTTTCATTCACAAAGCAGGCTTATCACATTCACACAGTTCAATACTGTTCTATCCTCATTAAATTGAGCTTAACTTAAATTCCATAAGGCAGTGAAGCAATTTCGAAGTCTCGGTGCGACGAAAGTTGTCAGTCGATCTCCTGAAAACATTTGTAATAATTATTAACTTTCGGTGATCACATGGGGAAGACCGGAGATCTGGTGGTAAGACCGTGTTAGCCTATTTATTTGAACTGGATATCTTGAGCATACAAAACGGCAGGTTCGTCCAGTGTAAATCAGACGTTCCCCACTGAACCCGTGCAACACAGCGTAGTAAGCAGACACTGTCAATAATAATCAGTTAAATAATACGCGAACACACTTACTTTAGTTTAGTTCATGTATTAAATTCCTTCTCATACAGAATCTCATCAAGATGGCAACTAGCTCAACAATACATACATATGCCTCAAAACATGTCCTACCAACCGATCCCTTCTTCTAGCCAAGTCGAACGCAGAAACAAAAACTCCAGAGCTGATATTGAGACCAAACGGAACGACTTTGAACTGATAGCTTCTCCCTCCATATATAAAAGCGGTATATTTTCTTGAGTCCTTGTCTAACTGAACTTGCCAGAATGAACTTCTCAAATCAATACTGGTTAAATAGGATACATCTTGAAATTTCTGTATTAGCTCATCGATGTTCTCCGGATGTGTGCGCACAGGTACTATAATTTTGTTTATTTCCCTTGCATCTAATACGAATCGAACCTTTCCTCCTGGCTTTGGTACAACAAGCAACGGAGAACAATATGGGCTGTTCGACGATTCAATAAGATTCCAGTTTAACATTTTTTGTATCTCCTCCTGAACAGGTTGTTTCAATCGCCACGGAATGGGATAGTGTGTGCGGCAAAATGTCTTATGGGGCTTAATTTGTAGTGTACAAGCATATCTTTTAATAATTTCGGGCTTTTCATCGAAAACTGACTCATATTCTGTTAATATATTGAATAATTGTTCCCTCTGACTATCCGTTAGGCAATCTGACTCAGCAATCTTCTGTTCGACTGTTTGTCTGAAATCCTCTACTTGAATTGACTTCCTGCAGTCGGTACATTTTATTATTTTCAGCACAAATCAACTGCACAGAAGCACCACGGAAATATCGCTCATACACTGCCTCCATTCTCAGTAAGATCAGTGTAACAAATTGATCTTCGATTTTAAAATGCACCTTTCCTTCTACCAAGTCCAACTTGCAATTACAGGCTTTCAAAGTTCCAATGCCAAGAATACAATCTACTAACAACTTTTCCACTACAAGGAATGTGCATTGTTTAGCTACATTTCCCAATTTTATCTCTATGAGCGTTTGTATCTTCACGTTCCGGGATTTTGCTCCCACTGCACCTATAACTCGGCAATTTTGTACTGGTAGAACAGGGATTTTCTTAATTTTACAAATTCTGCGAAACAAAGTTCAGGATACTTCGTCTGTAGATGAAGCTGTGTTCAATACAACATTGGTTAAAATTCCTCCCACTTCTGTGATGATCTCAGACACAGGAACCCTTTTATCCTCGACTACACAGGCCTCTAAGTCTCTCGTCAGTTCATCTGTCATTAATTCGCCCTCATTATATCTCAACATTGCCACGGAGTTAATTTCGTTTACAACAGGTTTGCCCCTTTTGTATTCCCCGACCGACTTGACGGAGCATAAAGCGGCCCTCTTCAGTTTAAATGTCGAATATTATTTCCTCTTGGATCATCTACTACTTCTGTTATGATTGGTTGTTGTTGATGACTGGTTGTGTTGTTTCCATCAAATCGAGGGTCAGAATCTCTGTACGCATTATTATTGTTTGAAAACTGCTGGTTCTGATAATCTCTTGCATTTCCAAACATTGGGTTGTATCTGCGGCCTGTTCGATTGTCTCTGAATCTGTCCCTCGCAGCACTGTTATTGAAATTTCCATTTCCGTTGCAATTGTTTCCATTGAATCTATGACTATTCCTAGTATAACAATTATTAAATCCGTTTCCGTTCCGGTTTGCGTTTGGCGCCTAAATCGCTCTCCTCTGCATAACCGGTTGTCTTGGCCGATGTTCATCTTCCTCGATCATATCTATAGTGCCAAGGGTAGTCATGAAAGAGTCAAGGTCATGCTCACTAAAATACAACATTCTATTTCTGATGTTGGCGGGAAGTCGAGATTTTAATATGCCAATCACGTCTTGTAGAGGCATAGGCTTATCCCAATACCGCGACTTGTTTATATATTTCTCAAAGTATTTGTTTAAAGACCCACGTGAAAAGGAAAAAGTTTCCGGGTATAATACCTCCTGCCTTAAACGTTCTTGTACTCCTTCGGACCAGTATTTGGATAAAAATGCTCGTTCAAAATCTTCATATGTGTCCCAAGTTGATATCATATCAGATGCCCATATAGCTCCTGACCCCTGAATATAACCGGTCACGAAACTAACCTTTTGCCACTCACTCCAAGTTTTTGGCAATACTCCCCTACAACTTCTTATAAACACTACGGGATGAACATTTTTCTTGTCTGGGTTGTAGACCTGGAATTGACGTTGTTTCAGCAATTTCTCCTCAGTATTGCTTTTACAATTACAGTCATTATGACTACGCTCATAGTGTTGTGATTGATGTTGGTTGCAAAAACGAACGCGTGCATTAATGTCCCTTCCTGTGCTTGATCGGTTAAATAATGTGGCTTCATTGGTAGATCTTGTTATGGGTTCATTTCCTTGCGTGGAACACAAATCTTCTCGAGATAGATTTAAAGATCTCTCAATGTTTTCTTTCCATTGTCGAAGTTCTTCGCCTAGTTGTTCTTTGGCTTCTCGCAAACCTTTATTAAATAAATTTTCTTCAGAACTCTCGGTCATAGATTGTATAGCAGTTCTGACCGTTTGTTCAATATTGTCTGAACAAATGTTTTGCCTTTCCAAACTTAACTGCAAGAATTTTCCCGCGAGAATTCTTACCTTATGATCAACTTCGTCTTGTCTCTCCTTTATGTTATTTATGGATTTATCCAATTTTTGGATGTCCTTCGGAATCTTATCTTGTGATTGTCTCAAATCTTGCATATCTACTGGCATCTTATTTACTTGTTGCTTTAATTCATCTTAAACTTCAACTAATACCGGAATTACCGCCATAGAGCAATGCATCTGTTCTTGCGCTTGAACTAACTGTGGGATTGACTCGACCTGCTCTTTAATAGTATGAAGCTTAGTAGCAACATACTCGGTTAGCTCTAGGCATAACTTCTTCGCATTTTCATTACACTGCTGAGTGACTTGCTCAATTTGAGCAGCTAATTTTAATTCTGTCTTTTCATTCCGAATTTTCAATTCTTCCGCAGTTTTATTTAATTTATCATCAAGTTTCTGAAAACTCTCTACTAATTTATTATTTAATTCCACTTGATTAGTTTCTAATTGCACATTCACCTTTGTTTGATTAGCTAGTAATTTCTCCTGGACTTTCACTTGATTGGCTGTTAATTGTTCATTCATTTCCCTTTTAGTCTCTATTTGCGATTTAGTTAATTCCCTTTTAGTCTCTATTTGCGCTTTAGTTAAGTCTGTCCACAGCTCGTGGTCGTGCGGTAGCGTTCTCGCTTCCCACGCCCGGGTTCCGGGGTTCGATTCCCGGCGGGGTCAGGGATTTTCTCCACCTCGTGATGACTGGGTGTTGTGTGATGTACTTAGGTTAGTTTGGTTTAAGTAGTTCTAAGTTCTAGGGGACTGATGACCATAGCTGTTAAGTCCCATAGTGCTCAGAGCCATTTTAGTTAAGTCTGTTACATTTTTGGCTAACAGTGTTAACTGCTGCATGATTACAGTCAATGGGTTTATTTTGTCTTGCTCAGATGACATCGAAACGCTTAAGCTTTGTTGTGGGGCCTGATTAATGCTGCCGCTAGGCACTACTTCAGTTAAGCTAGTGTCTAATGTTTCACTAACTTCAGAAACAGCTGACGGCTGTTGTGATTCGCTCTGCTGTTGCATTGCCATTTTATAAGCCGCCCTAGTAAGAACCATTAATACAGAGAACAACAAATATATAAAGTCACTCGCATCCGAGTTAGTAATGTCACTGACCTAAACATTGCATAATACTCACTTATAATAAACACTTCCTATCTAAAGTTCAACCCAACAGTCACTCAATCAATCTGATTCAAAGCGATATACATTTAAATAGTTATTCTAAATTTCTATCTACAAAAATTTAATTGTATATTGTCTGGTCTGAACAACGTTCTCGTAGGTTGTGGCGAAATTGTGATTTCTGGAACAGGCCTCGTCTTCTTTTCTCTCGTGCACATGCAACATAAAATTCACACAATGTTTAAGTAATGTTCAAAAATGTGTCCTGTCACAGTGAAGCCAAATTTAATATTTTTTTTGTGGGATCTAAAATTTAAAAAACCTCTCTCACACCGGCCTGATTTAGCTTCACTGATCGGGATAGTAAAAACATGCGTATATTAAGGGAATTTTCATTCACAAAGCAGGCTTATCACATTCACACAGTTCAATACTGTTCTATCCTCATTAAATTGAGCTTAACTTAAATTCCATAAGGCAGTGAAGAAATTTCGAAGTCTCGGTGCGACGAAAATTGTCAGTCGATCTCCTGAAAACATTTGTAATAATTATTAACTTTCGGTGATCACATGGGGAAGACCGGAGATCTGGTGGTAAGACCGTGTTAGCCTATTTATTTGAACTGGATATCTTGAGCATACAAAACGGCAGGTTCGTCGAGTGTAAATCAGACGTTCCCCACTGAACCCATGCAACACAGCGTAGTAAGCAGACACTGTCAATAATAATCATTTAAATAATACGCGAACACAGTTACTTTAGTTTAGTTCATGTATTAAATTCCTTCTCATGCAGAATCTCATCAAGATGGCGACTAGCTCAACAATACATACATATACATCCTCCTTCTTTCATGGCTAATCGGCAAGATCATTCATTCTTTTCATAAGAGAAAACATAGATAGCATAGAAGCTATTCCATGGAGTAAATGGACGCTCCAAGGAATAATAGGGCTTCAAACTACTTTGCATTGATAATCATCGTATATTAAAGTTTAGGAATCGGTAAGATAAGAAGAGATATTTCGAGATATGTACTGAGTTATATAATTTATAAAATTCCTGAAAATATCGCGGAGAGACCGCTGCAAGCGACATTACAAATGGTAACTCAAGCACAACGTAAGACTAATTAAAACCCTTTCGTAGGACACTTTCGTAGGATTTATCGACCAGCGTTTTACAGTGTAAAATGGTGGAAGATGTTCAAAATTCTCAGGTAAGTAAGTATAAGTTGTAGAGAATAAGCGGTAAGATGCAACACGTAGAAAAACCAAGGGGGAGCTGTAGGAATGGAAGGCCAAGAGCGATAAACTTGGATTAAAAAATGTATAATAGTGGATCACCGTCTTTCTCCAATACTTTTCCATGTGTATATGGAAGAAGTAATGATGGAAATAAAATAAATATTCGTAAGTAGCACTAATTTTCTGGGTGAATGCATCAATGATAGGTTTCACTGACGACATTGTTATCTTCATTGAAAGCGAGGAAGAATTACAGGAACTGTTGAATGGAATGAACAGTCTAATTTGCACAGAATACGACTGGAAGTAAATGAAGCTAATACGAAAAGTAATTACTAGTAGCACAAATAAGACTAGTAATGAACTCAATGTTAAATTTGAATAAAAGTTGTAGATGAAGTGAAAGAGTTATGCCACCTTGGAAGCAACATCACTATAACATAATACTTGTCAAAAGACTAGTAATGAACTCAATTTTAAATCTGAATAAAACGTTGTAGATGTAATGAAAGAATTATGCCTTCTTGGAAGCAACATAATACTTGTCAGTCGATGCAAAGAATGTAAGAAGCAGACTAGCACAGGCAAAGAGGACGCTCCTCACTAAATGAAGTCCACCATATTGAAAATAGCCTTCAATTTGAGGAAGAATCGTCTCTAACGTACGTCTTGACCCCAGCATTATACGTAAGTAAATCATCTACCGTGGAAAAGAAGATAATCGAAGTGTTTCAGATATGGTGGTCTAAAAGAATGTTTGAAAGTAGATGATAACGTAACAAATGAGGAACTACTACGCGGAATCGGTGAAGCGAGGAATATGTAGAGAACGTTGACAAGAGGAAAGGACAGGCTGATAGGATGTGTGTTAAATATATTGGCAATGACCTCTCTGGTACTAAAGGTAGAGCAGTATGTAAAAACTGATGAAGAAAGAGAAGTAGTGGACCTAGACAACAATGATAAGTTTGAATTGATGACTAACTGATGTACGGTACACCAAGCGCATGTCCTCGGGGACAGCAAAAGGCAGCTTTATTTTATTTTTTTACTTTCAGCGCACCTGTTCGTACACAACATGTAACGGTGGTATTTATCCGCTTAATGGACCTTTCCAAAATCTGTATGGTGTTTTAAATGCCAGTATTTTGAATAGATTACGCTGGAATGTAAGAGTCAGGCAATTGGCGGAAATTGTAGCATAGCTGCTCTTGCGATTCGTAACTCCCGTGCATCTCCACCCTCATATGTTAATAGCAGTGGGAAGTACGTTGTCTGCAAGCGAGATGGTTTTTTTAACTTCCAGGAGAAGAATATAAAGGAAATTAAAGTGCCAAATACCATACCGCGAAACGGAAAAGTTGTAATAGGTAGTACGGTCAGCAACAATACAATAAATAACAATAATAGTAATGCCACGTGGAACGATGCGTGTTTTAAGTCCTTCAGTGGGATGCCACTTCCACTATTTGTGCGTCCTTTAAACCAACGGCACCCGGTTCTCTAAGAGCGGTCACCTAGCCAATTATTAGCCATTCTCAACGTTGCTAAACGTCGGCGATAGAGCGGACGGGAACAGTATCACTTACGGATACTTTGAGAAAACTAGCTCAAAACGTCAACATGTCGGCGACATAGATAGAGAAAAGCAATGGAAAGAAAATACACCTACCAATGCACTGAAAGGCTACAATACTCCTGATCCCTTCCAAGCCACTATACCAAACTTAAGAATAGCATACAGCAAACTGCGACTACGCAAAATTCACAGACCAACAAAAAGACTACACTACCAGCATATGTAAAACAGTAAAATCCCTACTCTCATCAACGAAATGTACTCAAGGTACAAAAAGCAGGAAACCTAAGAGACTGAGTTCAAAGCCGTAAAATCGCTTGACTCTACTTTGATCTGATAAATGTGATGATACCTCAACAAAAGGACTATGAAGTCTGTCTGACGGAACCACAATGCATCTCACCCAGTCCTCATGTATTTCACGTTCCCCAACTCGACGAAAGGATGAGATGGTTGACGAAGACAAACTTCACTGCTACGTTAGCTACCATACTGCAATGGAACGTAAACGGGCCTAGAACGTATGTGGAACAGCTGACATTACTAACGGTGAGAAGAGCCCAGGACTGCGGAAAGAGCCAATCGGCTGGTGGCTAAGTAAATAACACACAGCACTCAACTGCTATACAACTGGGTACTTACGTCCATGCAGTTTTAGTTAAGATTCATGCATGCCATATAATTAAAGAATGCTCTATCAGCTTAACATCACAGGAGGTATTGCATTATGATTTTGTCAGAGACTTTATCGTACAATCCGCCAGGCCATTTCCCCTATTTGGAGAGATCCATGCGCTCCGCACACTTTGGGCCTCATCCTCTACCTTATATCCGTTGTAATTTTTGTAAGGGCATTGATAGCTGCGATATAGAGCACCATAAACAAACAACAAAGAGACGTTTATTTAAACTGCCGTGACTAGTTGTCTATGTATGTGTTTGTAGCGTTCTGGGCAAACAAAACTTCTCTAATAAGAAGATTACATTTTTCATTAAAAGATAATTGCCCTGTGGTTCGAATTTTGGAGAGTGTCCTAATCAGGAACGACGTATCCTCAACAATTGATCTCGCAGATTCTTCATTACTACCTGGTTAGTCTCGGCAACAGCGCTCTCGATCTGCTCTCTACATCTTGAAGACTCTGTACTGTGATAATTCACCGATTACATTTATTCCATTTCCCATTTGGATCCCGTTACCAGATGGAGCAGTCTCTGATACAAAACCGCCAAGATGGGTGGACAGTAATCTCGATACAATGCAGTCGGCGCCTCTTTTTGGAGACCGAGACGGCCTCCAGGAACGAATGGACATGTATAACAACCGTGATCCATCATGCTGCTCCAAACATGTCAGTATTCTCTGGCCACCTGGCCACCTAAATAGACATCCTGATCCTGAATCTTGAGTAAGAGATACATGTCTTCGAAAAATCCAGATCAAATTTACTGTCATGTTAACATTTAAAAATCGATCACTGAAAGAAAGCCTAACATCCTTTCTTTGGCCAAAGACCAAAGCTCAAATAAAAATAAAAGATAGAAATGCAGGTCATTCCATACGTTCCTGGATTCTATCAATCGTTCTACTGGTTCAACAAAAGTACACGAAGCCGAACGTCTTGATTAAGCTGTGGCCAATATCACATATAAATTTTTAAAACTGCATAATCCTGTGCTGTCTGTAGTAATGTTATTTTAATTTGCCACCGGTTTGGGTTCTGAACCATCATCAACCGCAGAAAATTACCACAGATGTATCACATGACATACATGCTTTGAAAATAAGTTATCACAACAAACTATAAATGCCAAAATAATATAAAATTGTAGCGAGATGCAAATATGATGGCACTGTCAGACACGGACAGCAATATAACTCTGCCATCATATTTTTGTCACAATTTTCGATTTTGTATTATCTTGGCATTTATGCTTTTCTGTGACAACTTATTTTTAAATCATATTTGACATGTTGTACGTCTGTGATATTCTCCCTCCCGTTGATGGTGGTTCAGAACCGAAACCGAAACCGGTAGCAAACTAATATAACATTATTACAGACAGCATAGTGCCATGTGTTACTTTTTTTAAATGTATACGAAGCCGTCAGGAGGATCTCCAGTAAATGCTGTGCTACACCTGTGGTAGCAATGCCGGAGTATCTCCAAAGAACACTTGGAGACCTCGCGCACACAGTGACAGAGTAGTACACAGTGTTGTCGTCATTGCCAACCAAAAGCTAGCACACTGCCGGTTACGCACGGCGGTGCAGGTGAACACTGAACTTCAGGTCCAATAATTCTGAGACATCTAACTGTTATTTATCCATATGGGACCTGGCACTGGCGGGGTCTTAGTTCGTGGCCTAGCGCTCAGTAACATCCGATTCCACTGCACTGTTCTGAGACACATCCGACCGGAATCGAATAAATTCATCAAAAAATATTCCAGAATTCGAATCGAGAACAGCTGCCAACATGAATAACGTAGAAGTAAATATCCTCGGAATAGTAAATCAACTCAAATCACTTAATAAAAGCAAGTCTTCTGGTCCCGGCTGTGTACCAGTTAGGTTCCTTTCGGACTATGCTGATGCAT
Organism: Schistocerca americana; assembly: GCF_021461395.2. Taxonomy (NCBI): domain Eukaryota; kingdom Metazoa; phylum Arthropoda; class Insecta; order Orthoptera; family Acrididae; genus Schistocerca; species Schistocerca americana. The sequence goes on from NC_060122.1 coordinate 676,101,019, forward strand.
TAGCTCCATACTTAACAATCATATACAGCCGTTCGCTCGACGAAAGATCCGTACCCAAAGACTGGAAAGTGGCACAGGTCACACCAATATTCAAGAAAGGTAGTAGGAGTAATCCACTAAATTACAGGCCCATATCGATAACGTCGATATGCAGCAGGATTTTAGAACATATATTATGCTCGAACATTATGAAGTACCTCAACAAAACGGTCTATAGACACACAGTCAACGTGCGTTTAGAAAACATCCTTCCAGTGAAACACAACTAGTTCTTTATTCACATGAAGTGTTGAGTGTTATTGACAAGGGATTTCAGGTCTTTTCCGTATTCCTGGATTTCCGGAAGGCTTTTGACAATGTACCACACAAGCGGCTTGTAGTAAAATTGCGTGCATATCGAATATCGTCTCAGTTATGTGACTGGATCTGCGATTTCCTGTCAGAGAGCTCACAGTTCGTACTAACTGACGGAAAGTAATCGAATAAAACAGAAGTGATTTCAGGCGTTCCCCAAGTTAGTGTTATAGACCCTTTTCTGTTCCTTATCTATATAAACGATTTGGAAGACAATCTGAGCAGCCGTCTTCGGTTGTTTGCAGATGACGCTGTCGTTTATCGACTAATAAAGTCATCAGAAGATCAAAACAAATTGCAAAACGATTTAGAAAAATATCTGAATGTTGCGAAAAGTAGTAGTTGACCCTAAATAACGAAAAGTGTGAGGTCATCCACATGAGTGCTAAAAGGAACTCGTTAAACTTCGCTTACACGATAAATCAATCTAATCTAAAAGCCGTAATTTCAACTAAGTATCTAGATATTACAATGACGAACAACTTAATTTGGAAAGAACACAGAGAAAATGTTGTGGGGAAGGCTAACCAAAGACTGCGTTTATTGGCAGGACACTTAGAAAATGTAACAGATCTACTAAGGAGACTGCCTACACTACGGTTGACCGTCCTCTTTTAGAATACTACTGTGCGGTGAGGGATCCTTATCAGGTAGGACTGACGGAGTACATCGAAAAAGTTCAAAGAAAGGCAGCACGTTTTGTATTATCGCGAAACAAGGGAGAGAGTGTCACAGAAATGATACGGGATTTGGGCTGGAAATCATTAGTAGAAAGGCGTTTTTCGTTGCGACGGAATCCTCTCACGAAATTCCAATCACCAACTCTCTCTCCGAATGAGAAAATATTTTGTTGACACCGACCTGCATAGGTCGGAACGATCACCACGATAAAATAAGGGAAATCAGAACTCGTACGGAAAGATATAGGTGTTCATTCTTTCCGCGCGCTATACGAGATTGGAATAATAGAGAATTGTGAAGGTGGTTCGATGAACCCTCTGCCAGGCACTTAAATGTGATTTGCAGAGTATCCATGTAGATGTAGATGTAGAAACTTTAGTTCTGTATGGTAGAGTCAGCTTCCAAGCCCGTACAGTGAGGCAGTTTTCATACCATTCTCGAAACCAGGATACAAAACCTCTAATAGAAGGAGGAGCTTAATTTGCTGCGCAGGAAAGATGCAGGAAGAAATTTTCAGTAGTTCTCGTCTCCTCAACCACTCTCACTGCATACTCAGGAGAAATCGGTCCACTGCCGCCAACCTAACCTCGCAGACGACGGCTGTAAAATGGGCAGAAAACATTATAATGGTACATGTTTTACATACATAGGGCATACGTCTCTACCTTGTGGTACAATATTCTAAGACAGCTCCGTCAATGGAGCTGCTGTGGTCGTCTGTCAGTTATCATTCTGTTCTTTGTATCGCACTGGTATTTTTAAGTACAGAGTTCGCGAGTTTCTGTCTTAAAGTTTTGAGCAGAGGAAGACTGTCTTCCGAGGAAGTGTTAATTTGTATCCCCTTTACTCTAAGCGATAACCTGTATAATCCAGGAGTGTGGAGATCCTTACATTTCTCCATACCTGTGAACGATTTTCAGTTTTTTATCCTCCCCCATTCCTGCAGCAGTATCTCGCCTACGGCAGCTCCCAATTAAATCCTTCGAGGAGTTTTGTGTTTGAGTGTGAGTGACTTTGTGTGTGTGTATGTGTGTGTGTGTGTGTGTGTGTGTGTGTGTGTGTGTGTTTTGATTTGAACTGTCCACGTCAGATTTTAGGTCACATAACTTACAATTAGGGAAACTAATTCTACGTTTTAAGAATATTGCGAAGACTCTGGGCTGAATACTGGATTCATCGCTGTCTGGTTGCTACATTTACAGTACCAGAAGCCGAAGTCCCTGAAGGAACGTAGTAGCTTCACGTGCCTGAGGCAAACGTCTTGTGCAACGGACATACAACGCTTTCGTAATATTCCGAATATGTTACAAGTGTAGCGTATGGATCGGCGAGAGTTACAGAAAATAACTGAAGCTGTCCGTCTTGAGGAAATCGGATTGGCCTGCTTTGGAACCAATGGATTCATCAACTAGGAACACTCGGATTCCTGGCAAGTACTCGTACCTATACATGTCTAGGGTTTGAACGGGTTGGACCACTGGCAACTGAAGAAACTAAGGACCATTTTAGAATTTTGAGGTGCAAGATTGTCTACGCTTGTGTGTATACTATTAATACCAGTTTTTGTGAAGTTTTGAATGAGCACCGCAAACACATATTTCACAAATGGGTCCCAGCAGAAAAAATCTCTTTCGACTGCTCTGTGGTTATCCCTGCTCGTGCCCCGAACAACTAGCTAACTAAAGGATTTATTGCATTTGATACAGAATCCTATGCATCCTGAAAACCCTGGAGTGGATGAGATGTGAAATGACTGTAAGAAATTCCACAAATCATCTGATTTTCTGTGTGCGCATGCGTCCCTAAAACGACGGTAGTCATTAGGTAAAGTAGCTCAAAATATCAAGTATGTCCTTCTTTTCCAATAAACACTTGGTCCGTAAAATATTAGGGAGTTTGCGTGATGGTGCTAATTTGCAGAGTGACGTAAGTAAAACTGTGACAGAGTGCGGTTCTTAAAACATTGTGGTTAACTTCTTTTTAATACTTCACAACTCTGAATCACATTCGTCTCTAATTGTTTTAATAACAGGCTAATTAAGTGGCCATAAACCTCAAAGACAAACACACACACACACACACACACACACACACACTTCAATATGAAGAAGTACCTGCTGACCACTGGTACATACTTTGGAAAATTGACCTCCACTGAACTCTTCTTTGATGTTTTCTTAGCCGATTTTGGTTGGTTCAAATGGCTCTGAGCACTATGGGACTTAACTTCTGAGGTCATCAGTCCCCTAGAACTTAGAACTACTTAAACCTAACTATCCTAAGGACATCACACACATTCATGCCCGAGGCAGGATTCGAACCTGCGACCGTAGCAGTCCCGCGGTTCCGGACTGCAGCGCCAGAACCGCACGGCCACCGCGGCCGGCAGCCGATTTTGTCCCGCTGGTTAAAACTTACTAGCAACTGCCTTCTTTTGTCCTCATTACGTTCATAAATTTTCGTATGTTCCAATGTATGTCGGAGGCAGGTGAAGAAATTCTCATTTTTGTCATCTGTCCTGGGATCAGAGGGTCCTAGGATTTACACGACAGTACTGATACTTTACTTGGTGATCTGGTATCGTTGTGCAGCTGCAGCAAACTGGTGCGGTTCTTCAAACAACCTGTCACTAGCCAAAAGATTACGCCGAGGACTGTTTATGCTTGTCGTATATTGAAAGCAACTGCGAGCCAAGGTTTACTTCTTTAGAAAACATAACAATTCAATAAACGTTTCTGAATAGTTAGTATTCTGTGACAAGTCACTCTCGTGAGTTTTGCATAGCAATTTAATTAGGAGGAAGGTAAAGGGCAACAGCGCACTATTGTGCAGTCAGCAGTTTCATTGTGGACGGGAGCACCAGATGCTTGGTGACGACAGGGATGAAAATTGACTTATTTTGTTTAGGGAATATGCAGAAAATTTAAATATCGATGGCTGAATGGGTATCTGAACCCTTTTCCTCCATTACAACAATCCAGTGTCTGTCACTGCGCCACCTCGTTCGGCAAACATCGCTCGATTCCTGAACATTTTACCGCCATTTTGGTATACGCAACGAGTCATCACAGTAATCTGTGACCTCATGTCTTTATGAACAATAAGTGAAACTCAGTTAAATAACGGACTCAACACAGAAATGATAATCAAGAAAGTAAGTTAGTAAATTTGTAGCCTGATAGCTGTAACCATAAATGTCAGCAGTCTCCAAGCTTTCCGTTTGCACTGTCGCAGTTTGGCGTAGAAAAAAAAAAATTTAAATAAAAATGGTTCATATGGCTCTGAGTACTAGGGGACTCAAGGGGACTCAACAGCTGAGGTCACCAGTCCCCTAGAACTTAGAACTACTTAAGCGTAACTAACCTAAGGACATCAGACACATCCATGCCCGAGGCAGGATTCGAACCTGCGACCGTAGCGGTCGCGCGGTTCCAGACTGAAGCGCCTAGAACCGCTCGGTCACACCGGCCGGCTTTGGCGTAGCATGAATATATCTGCCTCCATGAGCCTTCATTATAACTGAAAATATACATGCTGTTCGCTATAAAACTACGACTTATCTGATTTTTCACCGGATTCTATGTCCATCTCAACGAACGGTTTCTGTGTCATCTCTTCGTCGTTTATAAACGAGGCCAATTTTCATCATCCGTAATCAACTTTTTCTTTTGTAAGTACTGTAGGGACTACTTCATTTATCAAACATCAAACTGATAAACTGCTGCTCCAGCGTCCTTGACCTTCTTGAAAAATTCAGTACAAATCAGTTACGGTTGACAATTTTATTTTTTGTGAAGTAGTCTCTATTTCGTACATCATCCTTCCCATTCCCTGTGGCGTGTCGATCCCACTGCGATTCTTTGAAATAAATTCAGTTTTTAAGGAATATCGGTAGATTCCTGAGTCTTTCCATTTAGGTCCGTCACGCCGTGAAACGAAACCTTGCAGGAATATTTTATTATTTCGGTTCTGCCGTAATCTTAATGAGTTTCCTTCTGAGAAGAGAGACTCTCCAATTACACCTAGACGGAACTCGTTTTAGAATTAATTTACGTTTTATTTATTTTCCGCGACATTTCCCCTCCGGTAATTACGCCCTGCCGGAAGTAATGGTTACTTGACGACTGTGGCGAGGAGAAGCTATAATAAAGGGCACAGTTCAATATTCTAGCCATTACCAATAGTGGACAGGTTTAGCAATATTTGAAAACTGTGGTACTTGCATGTAACAAGCTGACTGTTGTAAAGTTTCTTGGATCCAAGGGCGTTTCATTTAATCACCCTCAACTCACGCTCAACAAAAATCACTCAAATTAGTTGCAAATTGGGCCGCGCATCTAATGGAGTCCATCGCTTGTCTGCGTACGCATGTGAAATATAATTGTGATTTGAATTTCCTTACACGCAGCTTTTGATAGGAGGGCGAGGGGTGCGATGAGTGGTTGGGAGGAGGGGGGGGAGGAGAAATTAATTCCCCTTTTATGATATGTTACGTACGGTAGTATATTAACGTACCTTGAACTGTGTTCAAGTTCATGAAGAACATTTTGAAGCAGAGCATTTGCGGTTGTAACTATCTTTCTGATTTCAGTTACCATTATTCCAGTTTCGACCTTGTGGCCAACTGAAAGAGCATGTGTAAAAATTTTATGCTGTCACCACACACATGTCAAATAGGGTAAACAAATATATTTGCAATAGCACTTCAGTAATCAATGATAGCAACCGTACTGCTATTTACATTTCTCACATTGCAAACTCTGACAAAATTATATTCGGTAGAATGTCCTGTTCTTAAGATACTTAAATTATTACAGCAAATGTCTCTACAGTTGACATAAGTTTTCTTACACACACTATGCATACGCGAGGAAAATAAATTACGCTTTGTAATGTGCTATCAGAATACATTCACCTTTCAACGGTATGTATAGTGTGATTCCTATTATTGTTCAAAATACCTCGAAGTAACAAATGAGACTGAGACAAGTAATTTGAGTCACGTGAGGTGTCAAATGTCGGGAAATACCCCAGAACTGGATGACGAATGTTGAACATGCTGTGTCACCAGACGACGTATCTCGCCAGACGTGCAGCTGTTGGGCTTGTCGATCCTACCCACGCCGGTAGGTGGCAGTACTGCACATCGCTCTTTTAGGCTACTCTTTTTTTTCGTTTTTGGAACACCTTTTGTAAATGTGATCTGCTGTAAACATAGAAGTTAAGGAATTATTGTCCTCGATGTAACCAAGCGAAAGATACTTTTATTTTCTGTTTCTTTCCTTTCGTCCCTTCCTCATTTGATTGTGAACCTTGTTTAGTGAAGAAAACAGATTATTAACAGGTAACGAACCTCGGAAGCTTATATTCATTTTCTTGTGACGCACACACTAGGTTTTTGTTGTACTGAACTTCGCTATAAACCAGCGGAGACCGCGAGACCAATAAATAATAGAGTAAACCTTAGCGAAAGGTAAAGACTAATTGTCTAACACAGTGCAAAAAAATACAGCCAGCCACATGCAAGCTTCTAACCACGAACCTCACGCACAAAAATCGCAACCGTAGGCCCAGAGTCACAAAGACATGAATATTTGACTTGGTTTGGGACCAACAGGTGCGACAGACAGTAGGCTCAACCGCTGTACCTGGAATGAGGCACGTCGTCTGGAGACGCCATATTTTCAACTTTTATCATCCTCTTTTTGGATATTTTCCGGCATTTCGTCTTTGTCTTCGTAACTGCCGTCTGCGTCACGTCTGCTGAGCAGCGAGCTACGTTAATTTAAGTATTAACTGTATTTTTCTTACTTGTCACTTCTTCTTCCGTGTGTTTTTGCTTTTAGGAAGCTTTAATTGTCGAGAGCTAGTAATAGTGTTCCATAGATTTCTTGTTTGTTTTGAATACAGTCAGAGAGAATCCCTTCAGTCAACCATAGCACTAGTGGTGTCAGTGTCTTCGTAACTGCCGTCTGCGTCACGTCTGCTGTGCAGCGAGCTACGTTAATTATGTATTAACTGTATTTTTCTTACTTGTCACTTCTTCTTCCGTGTGTTTTTCCTTTTAGGAAGCTTTAATTGTCGACAGCTAGTAATAGTGTTCCATAGATTTCGTGTTTTGATTACAGTCAGAAGGTCCCTTTAGCCAAACATAGTGCCAGTACTGTCAGTGTCATCGTAACTGCCGTCTGCGTCACGTCTGCTGTGCAGCGAGCTACGTTAATTTAAGTATTAACTGTATTTTTCTTACTTGTCCCTTCTTCTTCCGTGTGTTTTTGCTTTTAGGAAGCTTCAATTGTCGAGTGCTAGTGAGTGCTCCATAGATTTCGTGTTTGTTTTAATTACAGTCAGGGAATCCCTTCAGTCAACCATAGTGCCAGTGGTAACTGCTGTCTGCGACACGACTGCTGTGCAGCGAGCTACGGTAATTTAAGTATTAACTGTATTGTTCTTACTTGTCACTTCCTCTTCCGTGTGTTTTTGCTTTTAGGAAGCTTCAATTGTCGAGTGCTAGTAAGTGTTTCATAAATTTCGTGTTTGTTTTGATTACAGTCAGAGAGTCCCTTTAGTCAACCGTAGTGCCAGTAGTGTCAGTGTTTATTTTCAATACAGTCGTGAGACAGGTAGTGCTGTTTTCATTGTTTTCCACAAGAAGTGTCTAGTAACCACAGTTTAGTCAAGTATCTGCCGCCTTTAGTGAATTAGCAGTCTAGTTAAAAGTTGATTAACTCTCTACAGTAAGTTGATATCTTATGATGGATAGGATATGTGACTGTTGTGTACGGACGTAGGAGGAGCTGGCCACTGTTCGCGAACAGCTGAGCGTGTTGATGGTCGCGGTCAGCAGTCTTCAGGCTGCTGCCTCGGAGTGTAGTGGCATTGGGGAGTCTGGTGCGTCGCATGGTACTCCCCAGGTGTTATATGCTTTACCCACTTTCCCTGCTGTCGAGACATCTTCGCGGGTACCGGGCGCGGTTGGGCCACCCTCTCCCCAAGGGGAGTGGCGGGTTCAGCAGCGCACGAGGCGGAGGTTCAATGTGGAGGCTGGCCGTGTGGCATCGCCCGCTCTGCCTGTGAGTGGACATGTGGCCACTCCTTCAGCAAGGTCCGAGAGGCACACAGGGGGAGGGGTTTATTAGTGATTGGGAGCTCCAACATTAGGCGGGTGATGGAGCCCCTTAGGGAAATAGCGGAAAGGTCGGGGAAGAAGGCCAGTGTTCATTCTGTCTGCTTGCCGGGGTCTCATCCGAGATGTGGAGGCCCTGCCGGTGGCGATACAGAGCGTTGGGTGCACCCGACTGCAAATTGTTGTTCATGTCGGCACCAATGAGTCCTGCCGTCTGGGTTCAGACGCTTTGTGAAGGCGGAAAGCCTCGCTCGCGGGGTGGAATCTGAGCTAGCTGTTTGTAGCATCGTTCCCAAAACCGATCGCGGCCCTCTGGTTTGGAGCCGAGTAGAAGGCTTAAACCAGAGGCTCAGACGATTCTGCGGAGATTTGGGGTCCAAATTTCTCGACCTCCACTATCGGGTGGAGAAATGAAGGGTCCCCCTGAATGGGTCAGGCGTCCACTACACGCCGGAAGCAGCAACAAGGGTAGCGGAGTACGTGTGTAGTGCACATGTGGGTTTTTAGGTTAGAGAATTCCCTCCCTAGGCCCGACAAGACGCCTCCTGAGACGCTGAAAGATAGGAGTAGGCAAAATGCAACAGGGAATAACAATATTAATGTGCTAATAGTAAACTGCAGGAGCGTCTATAGAAAGGTCCCAGAACTGCTATCAGTAATAAACGGTCACAATGCCTATATAGTACTAGGGACAGAAAGTTGGCTGAAACCAGACGTAGACAGTAATGAAATCCTAAACTCAGATTGGAATGAATTCCGCAGAGACAGGCTGGACAGTGATGGGGGAGTGGTGTTTATAGCGATAAGAGGTGCAATAGTATCGAAGGAAATTGACGGAGATCCGAAATGTGAAATAATTTGGGTGAAGGTCATGGTTAAATCAGGCTCAGACATGGTAATTGGATGTCTCTATAGGCCCCCTGGCTCAGCAGCTGTTGTGGCTGTGCACCTGAAGGATAATTTGGAAAATATTTAGAGTAGATTTCCCCACCATGTTATAGTTCTGGGTCGAGATTTTAATTTGCCGGATAAGGACTGGGAGACTCAAACGTTCATAACGGGCGGCAGGGACAAAGAATCCAGTGAAATTTTTTTAAGTGCTTTATCTGAAAACTACCTTGAGCAGTTAAACAGAGAACCAACTCGTGGCGATAACATATTAGACCTTCTGGTGATAAACAGACCGAACTATTTGAAACAGATAACGCAGAACAGGGAATCAGCAATCATAAAGCGGTTACTGCATCGATGATTTCAGCCGTAAATTGAAATATTAAAAAAGGCAGGAAGATTTTTCTGTTTAGCAAAAGTGGCAAAAAGCAGATTACAGAATACCTGACGGCTCAACACAAAAGTTTTGTCTCAAGCACAGATAGTGTTGAGGATCAGTGGACAAAGTTCAAAACCATCGTACAATATGCGTTAGATGACTATGTGCCAAGCAAGACCGTAAGAGATGGAAAAGAGCCACCGTGGTACAACAACCGAGTTAGAAAACTGCTGCGGAAGCAAAGGGAACTTCACAGCAAACATAAACATAGCCAAAGCCTTGCAGACAAATAAAAATTACGCGAAGCGAAATGTAGTGTGAGGAGGGCTATGCGAGAGGCGTTCAATGAATTCGAAAGTAAAAATTCTGTGTACTGACTTGGCAGAAAATCCTAAGAAATTTTGGTCTTATGTCAAAGCGGTAGGTGGATCAAAACAAAATGTCCAGACACTCTGTGACCAAACTGGTACTGAACCAGAGGATGACAGACTAAAAGCTGAAATACTAAATGTCTTTTTCAAAAGCTGTTTCACAGAGGAAGACTGCACTGTATTTCCTTCTCTAGATTGTTGCACAGATGACAAAATTGTAGATATCGAAATAGACGACAGACGGATAGAGAAACAATTAAAATCGCTCAAAAGAGGAAAGGCCGCTGGACCTGATGGCATACCAGTTGGATTTTACACAGAGTACGCGAAGGAACTTGCCCCCCTTCTTGCAGCTGTGTACCGTAGGGTTCTAGAAGAGCGTGGCGTTCCAAAAGATTGGAAAAGGGCACAGGTCATCCCCGTTATCAAGAAGGGACGTCGAACAGATGTGCAGAAGTATAGACCTGTATCTCTAACGTCGATCAGTTGTAGAATTTTGGAACACGTATTATGTTCGAGTATAATGACTTTTCTGGAGACTAGAAATCTGCTCTGTAGGAATCAGAATGGGTTTCGAAAAAGACGGTCGTGTGAATCTCAGCTCGCGCTATTCGTCCACGAGACTCAGAGAGCCATAGACACGGGTTCACAGGTAGATGCCGTGTTTTTTGACTTCCGCAAGGCGTTAGATACAGTTCCCTACAGTCGTTTGATGAACGAAGAAAGAGCATATGGACTATCACACCAATTGTGTGATTGGATTGAAGAGTTCCTAGATAACAGAACGCAGCATGTAATTCTCAATGGGGAGAAGTCTTCCGAAGTAAGAGTGATTTCAGGTGTGCCGCAGGGGAGTGTGGACCGTTGTTATTCACAATATACATAAATGACCTTGTGGATGTCATCGGAAGTTCACTGAGGCTTTTTGCAGATGATGCTGTGGTGTATCGAGCGGTTGTAACAATGGAAAATTGTACTGAAATGCAGGAGGATCTGCAGCGAATTGACGCATGGTGCAGGGAATGGCAATTGAATCTCAATGTAGACAACTGTAATGTGCTGCAAATACATAGAGAGATCATTTATCATTTAGCTACAGTATAGCAGGTCAGCAACTGGAAGCAGTTAATTCCATAAATTATCTGGGAGTAGGCATTAGGAGTGATTCAAAATGGAATGATCGTATAAAGTTGATCGTCGGTAAAGCAGATGCCAGACGACGATTCTTTGGAAGAATCCTAAGGAAATGCAGTCCGAAACCAAAGGAAGTAGGTTACAGTACGCTTGTTCGCCCACTACTTGAATACTGCTCACTGGTGTGGGATCCGTACCAGATAGGGTTGGTAGAGGAGATAGAGAAGATCCAACGGAGAGCAGCGCGCTTCGTTACAGGTTCATTTAGTAATCGCGAAATCGTTACGTAGATGATAAACTCCAGTGGAATATTCTGCAGGAGACACACTCAGTAGCTCGGTACGGGATTTTGTTGAAGTTTCGAGAACATACCTTCACCGAGGAGTCAAGCAGTGTATTGCTCCCTCCTACGTACATCTCGCGAGGAGACCATGAGGAAGAAATCGGAGATTAGAGCCCACACAGTAGCATACCGACAATCCTTCTTTCCACGAACAATACGAGACTGGAATAGAAGGGAGAACCGATAGAGATACTCAAGGTACCCTCCGCCACACACCGTCAGGTGGCTTGCGGGCTTGCGGAGTATGGATGTAGATGTAGATTTGCCGCCCCCATGTGTCTTACATTAAATTACTTGTCTCATTGTCATTTACGTCGCTTCGGAGGTTTTCAAACGTTAATACACTAATGGCCATTAAAATTGCGACACCACGAAGATGTGCTATAGACGCGAATGTTAACCGACAGGAAGAAGATGCTGTGATGTGCAAATGATTAGCTTTTCAGAGAATTCACACAAGGCTGGCACCGGTGGTGACACGTACAACGTGCTGACATGAGGAAAGTTTCCAACCGATATCTCATACACAAACAGCAGTTAACAGGCGTTGCCTGATGAAACGTTGTTGTGATGCCTCGTGTAAGGAGGAATAATGCGTATTCATTGGACAAATATATTATACTGGAAGTGACACGTGATTACATTTTCACGCAATTTGGGTGCATAGATCCTGAGAAATAAGTACCCTGAACGGCCTTGGTACGCCTGGGCATTGGGTCAAACAGAGCTTGGATGGCCTGTATAGGTACAGCTTCCCATGCAGCTTCAACACGATACCACAATTCATCAAGAGTAGTGACTGCCGTATTGTGACGAGATAGTTGCTCGGCCACCATTGACCAGACGTTTACAATTGGTGAGAAACCTGGAGAATGTGCTGGCCAGGCCAGCAGTCTAACATTTTCTGTATCCAGAAAGGCCCGTACAGGACCTGCAAATTGCGGTCGTGCATTATCCTGCTGAAATGTAGGGTTTCGCAGGGATCGAATGAAGGGTAGAGCCACAGGTCGTAACACATCTGAAATGTAACATTCACTGCTCAAAATGCCGTCAATGCGAAAAAGAGGTGACCGAGACGTGCAACCAATGGCATCCCATACCATCACGCCGCGTGTTACGCCAGTATGGCGATGACGAATACACGCTTCAAATGTGCGTTCACTGAGATGTCGCCAAACACGGATGCCGCCATCATGATGCTGTAAACAGAACCTGGATTCCTCCGAAAAAATTACGTTTTGCCATTCGTGCACCCAGGTTCGTCGTTGAGTACACCATCGCAGACGCTCCTGTCTGTGATGCAGCGTCAAGAGTAATCGCAGCCATGGTCTCTGGCGTGATAGTCCATGCTGCTGCAAACGTCGTCGAACTGTTCGTGCAGATGGTTGTTGTCTTGCAAACGTCCCCATCTGTTGATTCAGGGATCGAGACGTGGCTGCACGATCCGTTACAGCCATGCAGATAAGATGTCTGTCATCTCGATTGCTAGTGATACGAGGCCGTTGCGATCCAGCACGGCGTTCCGTATTACCCTCCTGAACCCACCGATTCCGTATTCTAACAGTCATTGGATCTCGACCAACGCGAACATCTATGTCGCGATACGATAAACCGCATTCGCAATAGGCCACAATCCGACCTTTATAAAAGTCGGAAACGTGATGGTACGCATTTCTCCTCCTTAGACGAGGAATTACAACAACGTTTCACCAGGCAACGCCGGTCAACTGCTGTTTGTGTATGAGAAACTTTCCTCATGTCAGCTAGTTGCAGGTGTCACCACCGGCGCCAAACTTGTGTGAATGCTCTGAAAAGCTAATCATTTGCATATCATAGCATCTTCTTGCTATCGGTTAAATTTCGCGTCTGCAGCACGTAATCTTCGTGTTGCAGCAATTTTAATGGCCAGTAGGGTATATCTCAACAAAAGATATGACGGGGGGCTGCGTTTTAACATACAAATTGAAACTAAAACTCTAGTTTACGGTATCGGTTGATGAAGTTAGCGGCAATGCTTTCACTGTTGCAGCTAGCTTGTTCGCTCCCTCGCTCGGTCATTCCCCAAGGTGATTCATATCAAAACTCTGATAAAAAAGCAGTAGAAGGTATTTTGTGTTCACCGTACACCACATCTAAGTGAATTTCTTAGTAATCAGTTGGATCGGCCGTAATGGGTGTACGGATGTACACCCATTACGGAGACTGGTCTCCAAGGTCCCCTGGCCTGACTGCTTTTTCTGGTGGGCGTTGTAAGGTAATCCATGTGTGAATGCAGCTGCTTCAGCTATGTTCACAAACTTGTGGAACGAGTGCGGCTATAGTGTGGCGTTTGTCGTGGGACCCGTAGAAGGCACATTCAACATCTGTGAAAGGTAAAACGTAGCTTTAATTTTATAACCTAATTGTAAACTGTATGCAAGGTTGAATGTGCATGTATGTAGAACATACAGCCATGTGAAGTGGGTAATTAAAGCATCCTTGCGTTATACTAAAGTTACAGTATATACCAGGTTTCTGTCTTCATTCGTCTAGAAGATATAATATTGTGCAGTCAGGGGAATCATTTTGTATCACCTTGATTATAGTCAGTGATTGCCTGCGAGAACCTGTGTAATTGAGGCGTAGAGCCGTATACCGATCCTGCCTTGGAGGCGGTTAAGTGGGAAATATGTCTCAGAGCTGGATAGTGACAGATGGTGACGAAAGACTGGACGCGCACGTAGTTTATGTATCAGCCGATGTAGTTGTTGCTGTGGTCTTCAGTCCTGAGACTGTGATGCAGCTCTCCATGCTACTCTATCCTGTGCAAGCTTCTTCGTCTTCCACTACTTACTGCAACCTACATCCTTCTGAATCTGCTTAGTGTATTCATTTCTTGGTCTCCTTCTACGATTTTTACACTCCACGCTGCCCTCCAATACTAAATTTGTGATCCCTTGATGCCTCAGAACATGTCCTACCAATCGGTCCCTTCTTCTTGTCATGTTGTGCCACAGACTCCTCTTCTCCCCAATTCTATTCAATACCTCCTCATTAGTTATGTGATCTTCCAATCTAATCTTCAGCATTCTTCTGTAGCACCACATTTCGAAAGCTTCTATTCTTTCAGCTGATAGAGGACAGTATTGGTTACGGGGCTGTGATTTACTTTCGATTGTGCGCACTAGAGTGCACTAAAGTAATAGAATGTTTTTCATAAAGTGTTCTAGTATTTTCATAAAGTGTTGTTATGTCTTTTTGTGTATGTAAAATTTTATAATATGCTTTAGCAGTATGAATGATGCGTGAGTGTGGTTTAAGGTTAATATGAAGATAATTTTTTAACGAGGTGTGTAGTGGGATTTAGTGTGGGAACATTTAGAAGGAGTATGGATGTGGACAAAGGGGATTTTTGTAGAATAGATTTTTAAAGTAAGTTTATGGTAAAGGGAAAGTTAATTCAGGTGTAAATAACAATAGTAAATAACTTTATGCATAAACAAAACTTCAGCATATTAATTAATTACGTCGGTAAAAAAGTGCAGTCGTTAGGTTTACTATTTTGCGATTGGTTGCTGATGAAAAGCGCGGACTGACGCGGGAGAATGTTGTTTAGCTATTGGCTGTTGAGTAAACTGACCAACGGTAAAGCAATATTCTTCGCGTGCGTTTCTCTGCAGGTAGAGAAGACTTAAATAGTGTTCTAGAAAAGAGTCGAAGCCTAGCCATGAAACAGTTCATACGTGTGTAGTAGTAGTTCCGATGGAAATAAGTTGCCGGATCTAGCAGTGTTTCATCATCAAAAGTGTTTTAAAGTGACCGCATAATTATTCCGATGGGTGTGTAGAAAGTGAATTTTGTGACGAGAAAAGACATAAATTTCGCGTGGAGTATTGAGCAGGTCGGTGGTTAAAAACTCTGACTGTATTAGGTACCGACAGTCTTAATATTTGGCTAGCATTCTCAATCAAAAACAGTCCGTATTTTTGTAGCTAATACGTTTTCGGGAAATGCAACACCATAAACTTGCTAACGTGAGTGAAAGGTGTTGTGCGTGACTGTTTAAGACTAGCACGGGCTTGGCAGTGATACTTGTGCACCTAAGTTTCAGAATATATTAACTAAGGTCAAAATTTCCAACCTTTCATTTCGTGTGAAAACTTTCTCCCGAAACATAGATTAGTGACTTTAATTGCAGCCTGGTTTACGTCGAAGTACAGTAGGTCTCACTCGGGTTCCCTGCTGATGATCTGCTGAGACAATGTTCACAGGTAGGTGCAGGTTCGTCGTAAAGGGACGGAAGGAACCGCGACGCCACATAATGTTTAGGAGTGGCACCAAACTAGATGAAGTTCTTTCTGCATACGTGCCGCACAGCTCAGCGTTCTCTGAACAAACGCCATAGATATTAGATCGGCGTAGGCTATGGATTACCGCAGAAAGAGTACCAATATGACAACGAAGGCATTCACCGGGAGGGCGGCAGCGTGGTGGTGAGATATAACAGGAAGCGTGACGAGCTGGAACCTTACTTGCAGCGCAGCATATAGCAGACGGTTCATTGTGGTCGCACTGGGAAGTCTCGGTGCATCAGTGCTCCTCTGTACTGGCCTCACGCTGCCTCAGTAATAGCTGCTCGTTGCTGAGGATGATACTTCACTGCCACTGTCCTGCGATACCACGTTCAGTACGTGATGGAGTCTTCTCACACCACCGGCATCAAAACTAACCCTCAATAGGAACTGCATAGCCAACTCGTACTACAGTTCTTAATGACTAGACAACCATCTGCAGGCAAGAATGCGACACTGGACCATGCTGAAATCTAAAGGCTACTAATTCCGAAAATCAAATGCTATTTGGCCACCGTTTTCCTCTTGTATAGTGGTTCGTGCATAGGTTAGAGAAACGTCCCTTGAATCATTTGTTTCCCTATTTCCTGTCGGTTGCCTATGAATATGTTATGTCCTGTTTCAGATCCTTGTGGAACGTCTATTAGACGGTGGAAACCAGTATTTTGTTACATCTGCCTACAGTCATGTCAACATGTGCATGCCACTGACTATGTCACAGTGTCTGGAGTACTGTGCTTTGGATACCTCTGTTAATCCTCCTCTTGTCTGCACCTTTCCCGCTACATAAGGTTTGGTTCGCGTAGTCGGTGTCTGTTAGACATCGTACGAACTGTCCGCCCCCGGTAGCTGAGCGGTCAGCGCGACAGAATGTCAATCCTAAGGGCTCGGGTTCGATTCCCGGCTCGGTCAGAGATTTTCTCCGCTCAGGGACTGGGTGTTGTGTTGTCCTAATTATCATCATTTCATCCTCATTGACGCGCGAGTCGCCGAAGTGGCGTCAAGTCGAAAGACTTGCACCTAGCGAACGGTCTACCCGACGGGAGGCCCTGGTCACACGACCACCACCACCGCCGTAGGAACTTCACTGCTACATCCCTCTTATACGGCCTGCCACTGGAGTTATATTAGCGTGTCCGTGACGAACTTCAACCTGCATGACGAACCCGTGACGGAAGATTCCGCCATTCATTCGATGATTTCTGTATAATCATTTAAAGCTAATTGTTAGGGCAGGATTAACGATCACTTCTCAAGAAGAGACTCAATAAAGGGTTTCTAAGGAACCGTTTTTAAGGGTAAATGCATTTCCCTGGAATTCTTCAGATGTTTGTGTCATATTTGCTTTTCCAACAACTAGCGCTCGTATTATTTTCAGTTAGTATCAAGAAATAAACCAAACGACGATTTTTTTCAAATATAACATCTCTGAAAGTAATATTACCACGCATTAATCATTAAAATTCCTTACTATGTTAGGATACTGGATGATGGTCGCATCGAAATACAACTCAAATCCTCATTCTATGGTTATCAACCTTGGTATTCGCGGCTGCGGCCGTTATGTGTCTCTGTCCACAGCTTGAATCACTTTACACAAAATACACGAAATTTTCATGCTCTCACAAGGCTGCTCAATCTTCTTGCACGTCGTGCAAATATTTCCACTCTCTTGTTTTCATTGGTGCATCTTTTCTCGACCTGTAGTCTTCCACCTACAGAACGCTGTGGAACATTATCCTAGAACAATAAGAACTACAGTAAGAACACTGTCCCGAGTACCGTGTTCCAGTGGCTAATATGACGAGAACCGGCAAGCGATGATTGTCCTCCATAGACAGCTACACGTATAGATTATGTTTTTGATTAAGTGTAAAAGAAATATCGTATTCCGCCGACTGAAATGTGAAACAACTTAGTATTCCCGACAAGGTATTCCAACTACGATGATTTTGCGACGTAGTAATCCCAGAAAAGGTGCATCCTTTCTATTATATGTACTGAAAAATAAAACATAAATAGTAGCAGTTTACAAGTCTGTTCATGGTAGAACGTTCACACACAAAGAACAATGCTATAAATATTCTCCTCGAGTGGAAAAGAAAAGCCCCCCTTTGCATTTAGTAAGATTAGTAGTCTTGGAGAGGTGTTCGAAGCATTTTTGTTACCTTAACTACTTGGAGCCCGGCAATTTCACAGTTTCCTTTGTCAGACGTGGTCCACGGCACTCTGTGAGACCTGGGTTGCCTACCTCCCAGGACAGTACCATTACGTGCAGAATGCGTTGCTGGGGCATATCCTGTAATAAGATGGCACGGCTTGAATTTACTTCGAATAATAGTCTGGCTCCAAGCTTCATTAACCCGTAATGGCTTTCGCCCTCTTATTAACGTTGAAAGCGGAAGAAGCTCGCCACTTCCTGATAAATAAGCAATTTTTGGAATCAAATTTTCCGGAGATAAACCAAGGCTCCATCTACGAGACAAGCGCTGCAGCCTTGCAGTGAAATTAGGTACCTATGGGTGCTTGCACTAAAATATACTTACCTTCTCGCCGATTTTCTAAATTTTTATTGTAAGCTGGCTTAGTATGCATTAATGTAACTCTGAGTGGAGACAAATGAAAGCTCGACAAAGTTATCTATAAATTGTAGTATCTTCTGTCGGTTAACTACAGCCGAGAGACCAGAGATTTTATCAATCATACGGAAAAGAAAATAGCTCTTGCGAATATACTTGAAGAAAACAATTAGTATATTCCTGTAAAATGTGGAAAACAATGGCATCTTTTCATGTGAAGTGCATTGTGTGAAAACACAAAGGTGGTAAGCACGATTTATTATCTATGTAGGCAATGACTAAAGAGGACAATATATACTCCGTTATTCTTCATTTTTCTTTTCGACTAGTACCGCGGAACTAGTAAGGTGCATCTTCCTACGTTCCATGTTAAGAGGTCTGTAATGAATGAAATAACTGTTAATTTATCAAAATCGTTTTCAGAATATAAAATGTTATCTGTTATTACTGAAACCATCTTTTATTTATTGGACAGTTGTGTCCTCTGCTGCAGGTATTAAAATTTTATTAGTTACGATCTTATCCTAATTGTTGTCTGCCATTACAGTCGGTACAACTATTTTTGGAAATTCCGGCTCTTCTAGCCCGTATGTTATTGAGATAACTAATTTACATTACGCATTTAAGAAAATATTGAAGTGTCTCCGTCATAATTTTTATTTTCTGATGCAAATTTTCCCATACTGGCCCACTAATGTCGAGTATGTTATTCTTCACTCAGGCGCCATTACAGACAAAGCGATAACTAAATATGCCTCATGGAATTAAAATAAAAAATGGGTGTACTGCTAATAAAGATACATAATAAGAACTCCAAGTTTTTAACCTCTGAGACAAAAGAGATCATGTTCATATACTGTTTTCACTTTGGTGCGCAATAACGTATCTGCGCGATAACTTAACTTCAATAAAAGGAAATAATTGTAATCAGTTGTTTAGCACCTCGAAGTGTTGAGTGTAATAAGTCTATGTTAACATTTTTGCAGTTTACAAGGTTTTAAGATGATCTATGATAAAAATAACTAACCATTATCTGTCTAAAGTAGTTACAATTATGCTACACACAGACAATATTTACATAGGATTACACTACACCCAGCATAAATTCGTTAATTCATTATATATGATGATGCTGCTTACGAACCTGTTGCCTGACTTCTGGAGAAAAGTACAATCTGACAAAAGAAAAACGGAACACATGACACATCATGGTTTGAGAGTAATGAGATGTAATTTTAGTGTTTACAAACTCGAGTCAAATTTACAAAGAACTTAGCAGTTGGCCGACTTCTCAGTATGCTCTTTCATCCCCTCTGCCCCGTAAGCACGCAGTGATTCGGTTGGGAAAGCTGTCATAAAGCCGTTCTATCCTCACGTGAGGTAATCTGGGACGCAACTGTTGTATATCTTCTTCAGTATTCTGAAAACTGGCACTGTGACGGAACTGCCTTACGAGCTGGTCTCTACATTCTGTGTGGGATCAATCTGGCGATTTTCTGGGTATTGGAGTACTCAAAATCACGCAGACAGTTAATAGAGACAAGCGCCATGCTAGGAAGAGCACTGTTCAGTTGAAATACGGCACATCAGTGCGTACCGCTGTGCCGTTCAAGTTTGCGAATTCCGTCGGTCACTACCAGTAGTAATAAGATGGCTACCAAGAAGCCGGACAAACAGCGTTGTACCTCTCCAAAACACTGGAAGTGTGGAACCTCTCCACAGACCGTCACCATACTCGCCGACGGCAGTCATCCGTGTCAGTGAAAAACTGCAATTAGTTGCTGAACGCAGTACAACCCCATTCATCAATATTCCAAACTTCCCGGTCAGGGCAACACTCCGAACGCGGAATCCGTGTCGTGGTGCCAACGGCAGACCATGCTTTGCATGGTAATCCGACAGTCCAGTTGCTGAAAATCTCCGACAAAAAGTATAGAATCACACAGAACGTTACAGCGAGTCTATTACCTGTTCTCGGATGGTAGGCGAAGATGTGAAGGGTTTGCATTGTATTTGGGGCGCAATACGGCGATCATCCGTTGAAGTGATCAGACGTGATCCACTGGAACCTTCACGCCGAGTGTGCCTGCCCCCACGTTCCCATGCAGTCCACAGTCCATTATCGGGCCACTGTCACTTCCCATTGCCCCACAAATGTAGATATTACACGATTCGACACGACGGAAAAATGGGGACTCGCAACAAGCCCTCTTTCAAACTCTGTTTGGTGCTGCTAACGCTGTCCAAACGAAAAAGTGGCATCTTCGAGTGATCACTGAACATCTGACACTGTTCTGGTCTACCAGACCTGTAACAATGCCAAATATGAACACCGCTAATGCACTCTAGCGGCCTTTCCACCAGCCATAGAGAAATGCCCCCGACAACTGTGTGAGTATGTACCAAGTTTCATGACATCCGACCATGTCTTCTGGGTGCTTTGAACTTCTTTGTTCATACATCGTAAAACGGAAAAATGACAATATCAGTGGAATGGAATATAACTCAGTAGCTCCGTATAGTCCGTTAAGCAAAGATAAAAAAGTAAAGCATTACAAAAATATTTTCCAAGCAATAAGCATAATTAAAAATCAAACCTTTGCCCCAGGATACTTAATCGAGCAACAGCAGAAACAGTTTTGCCCTCGGCTACAGACAAAAAAATGGTTCAAATGGCTCTGAGCACTATGGGACTTAACTTCTGAGGTCATAAGTCCCCTAGAACTTAGAACTACTTAAACCTAACTAACCTAAGGACATCACACACATCCATGCCGGAGGCAGGATCTGAATCTGCGACCGTAGCGGTCGCGCGGTTCCAGACTGTAGCGCCTAGAACCGCTAGGCCACTCCTGCCGGCTCGGCTACAGACAGTAAATACTCATACAACAGATACAAATTCTGCATTTAAGTGTAAGATACCGAAAATACTTTCAGATCTAATTACGATCACCTACTCACCTGGCCACTACATGTTGGTCTGCTACTGCTGTCATCACCTACCAGCTACTGCGGCAACGCTGCCGTCAACACCCTACCAAGCTACCTACACACATATCTAAGTAAGCTCCTCGACAATAACACATACAAATTGATCACTTGCCCAAAACAAATAACGAGATGATTTTATTACTACAAATTGTGTCAGCATATCAGCTACTTTCACAGCATACAGCAAACGAAATAACTTTCTGTGTAATACGAGGGACGACCGGAAAGGAACGCACAATAACTTTTTATCACCTGGTACTGTTGCTGGAATGATGAAGTTTCACAAGAATATAGTTTGAAGTTGGTGCTACAGAGAGTATTTTGTCTTCATATCCCGATCTGTCGTCAACTTCTTAACTGAGAGGTGTAGTGCGGTATTTGTGGGCCAGAGAGCATAAACCGAGTGAATTTATAGGACTATGCGTGGCGTGTACGGGGACGTCAATATGGACCGCAGCAATGTCGATTCGTCCAGTATGGCCGTGTAAACATTAATTTTTCACCACGCTCCGTGTATCCGGTAATGGCTGCAACCCCACAGACTGCCGGAGCCATTGATGCACGCAACGAGCGTGTGTAACTGAGAGCCTTATTACAGTTGTTTGACATTTTTTATGCCGACGGTGTACGATATCATTCACCACAAGCTGAAATTTCGTGAAGTTAATTCTCACTGGTTGCCTAAGAACCTAACAGATAACCACAAGGGCTAACGAATGATGACAATACTGGAGCACTTAACGTCATAAGTCACAGAAGACACACGACAGGTTTTAGCTAGGAAGGTTCAATAGGATCAATACCCCGGTTCTCGAGCACTCAAGTTTGGACAAATGATAATGCAAGAATTTACGAGTCGGATCAACCTGTGCATATTCTTCCTTAGTACTATCCATGTCCAGTATAATACCACTACGAATTCTTACATCAGCGATTGTTTAGTGCATACAATCTACGTGTTCTTTCCTACATTGGGACCAGAATACTGGTTTCCCAGTACGAAAAATTTCAGACTTACGCAGTCTACTAGGAATGCGTGCTTAAGATAGTGTTCTGGGATATGCATAGTGTGTTAGTGATGGACTTTGCTGTACTCGAGACAATTGTGAATGCTGCAACCTTCATTAAGACTTTTGTTAAGTAGCGTCGTGCGCCTCCTGACAATCTCAACAACACTGATGGTGTCAAACTTCTTCATGGCAATGCTCGCCAACATTGTTGCTCCTGTTCGTGAGAAAATCGACGAATGTGGGTGACAGGTGCTCCAGCATCCACAATACAATCCGGACTCTCATCTATTTGATCCCTTCGAGAAGTTCCTGGGCGGCCAAAGTTTTGCGACGGATGGGCAAGTCAAATCTACAGCCCGCAGATGGCTATACTCTAACCAAACGGACATCTACTAGCAGGGCATACTGAAACTGGTAACATGATGGGAGAAATGAGTTGAGAACTTTGGTGAGTACGGAGAAAAGTAGGGAAAAGTTGTATGCCCATTTGTGTTTTTTTTCTCTTTTATTACTTACAAAACTTGTTGATAATAAAATTTTGTATGCTACTTTCTGATCTTCTCTAATGCAATTTATCACGCTCACGGCATGTAATTTAAAAAACAGACTGGCCGTCTCACAGGGGACACATCCACATACCAGTGCCATCAATCAGGAACCTCAACTTGACACCCCTTAGCCACTGGCTTCAATGTACAATGGCGTTTGCTAGCCAGTACGTCCTGAGCACTGCCCATACACATCACCGTTCAATATACCAAAGGTCTAAACCACCAGGATGCATCTTTTAGCTAGTAAAGCACTCACGTAGTATTCCCCTTGACATACAGAATTCTCTTTTTCTTTTGCCACTACTGGAATCTCTGTCCCCTTGGCCGAGGAAACGCATCAAACACTTGTTGAGGTTGTTAAGTGCACCCAGCAGCCACTCCACGCACTGACCGTTAGTGACTACCAATCGACAGCACCGCCGCATTCTGGTTTGTTGATGTACCCACTCTTCACTCTGCGAAAACAGGCTCGTTCCTCTCCGTCCAGGAACTGCCAACCACAACTTCCTCTCTGCGTCCATCTCGGCCACAATGGCACTTGCGGCAATCACGTGCCTGTAACGTCCGCCCGGTCATGGCGCGGGCGTTACACACTGCTACAATGACCCTCCGGCAGGCGGGAAAGGAACCGTGCCGCTCGACACGATATGTTATTGGTTTGAAGTTATTCATACGTATCTTACAAATCATTTTTTCTTGATTACACTCTGCATTAGTGGGGACGTAACATAACACTACGGGTAGTGATTAGATGTAGGAGGAAGCTTAGAAGTGAACTTTCTGTCGATGTCAATAGTAACAACAGCGACCGTTAGAGGTAGGGCGATTAAAACTTAAGTCCATGAGGCAATATCCGGAATTGTTACGTGAAATGTTTTTTCTATTAATTTGCATTTTTTATCTTGTAGTTTATTCTAGTTGATGTTAATTTCAGAATATGCCTGCCACTTCGCTAGGAAATGTGTCACTATTATCTAAAGCGTGACATCACATCGTTAAGGGCCTCCTCAACAGTACATGTAACAGAGGTCTAAACGTGGCTTATTGGAAAAATCGTAATGTACACTTAGAAATAATTTACGCAATCACGTCACTGTTCACAATGGTTTCTCAGCACACACTTGTGCAGGAATGTACAATTTCTGACGTGAACTTCCACATTACATATCTTAGCTTATAACTGGATTCCACCAACTACACGTATAAATTTTAAAATTAAGGCGTAACGTAGGGTCAAAGTTTGGTCTCAAAATACCTCTTAGTTTCCTTTCGTGACCAAAGTGTCCTCTTTCAGCGACCAATATACGATTATATCTGTATTAACGTAACACGAACTTTGGACCTAATGAGATTCAGCATTTTGATATCTACCTTACTGACGTCAAATAATGAAAAATAGTTTGTTAAGATACTGAAGTCTGTGTACTAGTGGTCCTAAGTGCCGCTATACTCAGTGTTTGAGTCATGTTGTGAATTTGAGTTTTATCACCATAGCAGCTGTTCCTTTGTTATTGATTTAGTAGACCAACACGTAACGGATGCTGTTTCCTTACTTTTACTTTTACTTTACACGTGGCTAAGACCTTATCGACCATACACCTGCTCTACGAGCCTCGTCCAATTATTTCTATCCAGGGAAATTGTTGTCCAATCAGAGTTGATGCCCATCCTAGCTGCATCTTCCCGGATATTCTCCATCCACCTAATTCGAGGTCTTCCTCTTCTTCTCTTTCCTTCTAATTTCTTAGTGGATGCTATTTTGGGTAGTCTGTTCTCCGGCATCCTTGCTACATGACCAGCCCAGTTCAGTCTTCTCTTCTTTAACATTTCCACAATGGTACTATGTTTGTATAGCTCCCGTAGTTCTTCATTTTTCCTTATCCTCCACTCCATGACATTTTCATCGAAGATTGGTCCAAATATTTTTCTTAGTACTTTTCTTTCAAATATCAACAGTTTTTCTTCATCTTTTTTCCTGAATGTAATAGCTTCACATCCATATAATGCTACTGGTACAATAGTTGACTGATAAAAACGGGTTTTGAATTCAGTACTAAGTGATCTCATCCTTAAAATTTTGATACAGCTGTAAAAAGTTCTATTAGCTGATGCTAGACAGGCGTCTATTTCTATTTCTGCTCTATTGTCTCTGCTAAAAAGACTCCCTAAGTACTTGAAGTGGTCAACTGCCTTGAAAGTGAGACCATTTACGGTCAGTGGTGTATTCTTTTGGAGTTTTTTACTTATGATTAGATATTCTGTCTTTTCTTCATTCACATGAAGTCCAGCTTTCTCAGCTATTTTGTAATAATTTTGCATCATCCTGATTAATTCAGCTTTTGAAGTGCTTATTAAGGCTACATCATCTGCATAAGCAAGTCTAGTAATGTTCTGTCCCTGCAGTTGGATCCCTTGTGGATTAGTTTTGGTGATTTCTCTATCAATCTTCTCTAAGATAATATTAAATAGAATAGGTGAGATGGCATCCCCTTGTCTCAGTCCAGTGTACACCTTAAAATTTTCAGTCTCTCCTGCAGGTGTCTTAACTTTGCATATGGTTTCTTCCAAACACATTTTAACTAATTTGATTAATTTTAATGGTATTTCAAATTCTTTCATGGTGTTTAAGAGTGTCTGTCGGTGTATGCTATCATAGGCCTTCTTGAAGTCTATAAATAGAATATGGATATCTACATTAAATTCCCATGCCTTCTCATTTATTTGTCTCAATGTGAATAAGTGATCCAAAGTGGATCTGTTAGTTTTTCTGTTTTTCTGTTTTTACTGTTTCCAGTAAACGGAAAATTAGTTTGGGAACCTAATGCCTATTCCCGATGCTGTCTTCTTTGCTCAGTAAGGAATAGATCCCAGAGCAACACCGAGCGAGGTGGCGCAGAGGTTAGAACGCTGGATTCGTATTCGGGAGGACTACAGTTCAATCCCGCGTCTGGCCATCCTGATTTAGGTTTACCTGATTTCCCTAAATCGCTTCAGGGAAACGCAGGGATAGTTCCTTTCACAGGGAATGGCCGACTTCATGAGCAGACACTGCACCAAATTGCGTAAAAAGCCGGAATATTGATTCTCGTCGAATCCTGCCTCGAGCATGGATGTGTGTGATGTCCTTAGGTTAGTTAGGTTTAAGTAGTTCTAACTTCTAGGGGACTGATGACCTTAGAAGTTAAGTCCCATAGTGCTCAGAGCCATTATTTTGATTCTCGTCCTGACCGTTAATGCCATGTGAGTCCCAAATAAAATTGTATGGGAATGGTAAAGGTTGAGTTCCAGTGTGCTTTAGTTATTACGCCAAATTATTAACAATTTGGCTAGTCTCCTGTAAGCTCACCGGATAAAATATTAATCGTCTCCTTATCAGAGCACACTCATAGCTCTGTATTTCTGCAGATAGTGCAGAACTAGCAACTAGTTTCCATGTGTCACCCCACTGGTGACCCAGCTGCAGCTAGGTTTTTAAAATATCTATTTACTTTACGAGAAGCATTGCAAGCCAATTTTGCAGTTTTATCACTTTACTTCTCTCTGTCCAGTAGTAATAGTCAGTACATTTCAACGAGCAGTTATTAACTCTAATCCATACTACTTTTCTGATTTGGAAAATGGACGAGTAATAGCCGGGATTCCTTATATAATTTTTTCTGCGTCAGGAAATATTTTGATGATGAAAATCAAGCCATTCTACATCATGTTATTACGTCCAACAAAAATTATAGAACAATATATTTTACTGAAACTTAAATAGAGCTTGGTGGCCAGTATTTATTGTTATCAAAAGGAGCCTAAATAACGCCGTTTCCCTTCACCACGACGGACTGGCACAAAAGCATATTTTTAAGAGTGATAACAGCGGACACAAACGCGAACAACGAAAGAAGTGAGGCGTTGGTTACGATGTGTACTGGCTGAAACAAAGACATGTAAAAGAGCAGGGTACAAATTAACAGTAGCAGATGACTGTTTGATTAATTTCCAGGTTTAATGAAACATATACATAAAGCATACGTATTTTATTTGACTGAATATTAATTGATGATGTTATTGTTTATGTACCGCCAATTTTAAAATATGTGCGTCAACTTTTGTTCATCGTAATCATCACGTAGGTGTAAATCCGTCGGGAGCGTTAGCTTGCATCTGATTCCGAGATAATGATATGAGAAGGACTGGTCTAGTCTGACGACGGTAATAGCGCGAGTGTGCTCGTCTGTTTCCCTCGGTCAGTCTTCACTCAAGCCTTTGCCTGGCTCGACTGTCAAAAACAAATCCTTCACACTCTCAACACAAATTGGCACAAAGTATTCGAAGTTCTGCATAGAAACGTATAATTTGAATAGGCTGGGTCTCTTGGGAAACTTTTCTAGCCCGCCGTTATGGCCGAGCGGTTCTAGACGCTTCAGTCCGGAACCGCGCTGCTGCTACCGTCGCAGGTTCGAATCCTGCCTCGGTCATGGATGTGTGTGATGACCTTAGGTGAGTTAGGTTTAAATAGTTCTAAACCTAGGGGGCTGATGACCTCAGATGTTAAGTCCCATAGTGCTTAGAGCCATAGGGTGTTAGAGAAAGTTACGGCCAAACTTTCAGGAAACATTCCTCACACGCAAATAAAGAAAAGATGTTATGTGGACATGTGTCATAAAACGCTTAATTTCCATGTTAGAGCTCATTTTACTTTCGTCAGTATATACTGTACTTCATCGATTCACCGCCAGTTGGTCCAATTGAAGGAAGGTAATGTTGACTTCGGTGCTTGTGTTGACATGCGACTCATTGCTCTACAGTACTAGCATCAATCACATCAGTACGTAGCATCAACAGGTTAGTGTTCATCACGAACGTGGTTTTGCAGTCAGTGCAATGTTTACAAATGCGGAGTTGGCAGATGCCCATTTGATGTATGGATTAGCACGGGGCAATAGCCGTGGCGCGGTACGTTTGTATCGAGACAGATTTCCAGAACGAAGGTGTCCCGACAGGGAGACGTTCGAAGCAATTGATCGGCCTCTTAGGGAGCACGGAACATTCCAGCCTTTGACTCACGACTGGGGAAGACCTAGAACGACGAGGAAATCTGCAATGGACGAGGCAAATCTTCGTGCTGTTGATGATAACCCTAATGTCAGCGTCAGAGAAGTTGCTGCTGTACAAGGTAACAATGACCACGTCACTGTATGGAGTGCTGCGGGAGAACCAGTTGTTTCCGTACCATGTACAGCGTGTGCAGGCACTATCAACAGCTGATTAGCCTCCACGGGTACACTTATGCGAATGGTTCATCCAACAATGTGTCAATCCTCATTTCAGTGCAAATGTTCTCTTTACGGATGAGGCTTCATTCCAACGTGATCAAATTGTAAATTTTCAGAATCAACATGTGTGGGCTGACGAGAATACGCAAGCAATTGTGCAATCACGTCATCAACACAGCTTTTCTGTGAACGTTTGGGCAGGCATTGTTGGTGATGTCTTGATTGGGCCCCATGTTCTTCCACCTACGCTCAATGGAGCACGTTATCATGATTTCGTACGGGATACTCTACCTGTGCTGCTAGAACATGTGCCTTTAAAAGTACGGCACAAGATGTGGTTCATGCACGATGGAGCTCCTGCACATTTCAGTCGAAGTGTTCGTACGCTTCTCAACAACAGATTCGGTGACCGATAGATTGGTAGAGGCGGACCAATTCCATGGCCTCCACGCTCTCCTGACCTCAACCCTCTTGACTTTCATTTATGGAGGCATTTGAAAGCTCTTGTCTACGCAACCCCGGTACCAAATGTAGAGACTCTTCGTGCTCGTATTGTGGACGGCTGTGATACAGTACGCCATTCTCCAGGGCTGCATCAGCGCATCAGGGATTCCATGCGACGGAGGGTGGATGCACGTATCCTCGCTAACGCAGGACATTTTGAGCATTTCCTGTAACAAAGTGTTTGAAGTCATGCTGGTACGTTCTGTTGCTGTGTGTTTCCATTCCATGATTAATGTGTTTTGAAGAGAAGTAATAAAATGAGCTCTAACATGGAAAGTAAGCGTTTCCAGATACATGTCCACGTAACATATTTTCTTTCTTTGTGTGTGAGGAATGTTTCCTGAAAGTTTGGCCGTACCTTGTTGTAACACCCTGTACATATCTAAAAACAATGATGATGTAACTTACCAAACGAAAGCGGTGGTATGTTGATAGACACACAAACAAACACAAACAAACACACAAAATTCAAGCTTTCGCAACCCACGGTTGCTTCATCAGGAAAGAGGGAAGGAGAGGGAAAGACGAAAGGATGTGGCTTTTAACGGAGAGGGTAAGGAGTCAATCCAATCCCTGGAGCGGAAAGGCTTACCTTAGGGGGAAAAAAGACAGGTACACACACACACACACACACACACACACACACACACACACACACACACAAACACACACACACGCACACACACACACACACACACACACACACACCTATCCATCCGCACATATACAGACACAAGCAGACATGTGTAAAGGCAAAGAGTTTGGGCAGAGATGTCAGTCGAGGCGGAAGTAAGAGGCAGAGATGTTGTTGAATGACAGGTGAGGTATGAGCGGCAGCAACTTGCAAATAGCGGAAGTTGAGGCCTGGTGGGTAGCGGAAGAGAGGATATATTGAAAGGCAGATTGTGTTGATTAGAATTTTGAGGTTTTGGGGGGAGTGGAGCTGGAAGTGGGAGACTGAGTAGATGCGGGAGACTTGGTCTGTGTGCAATAAGAGGAGGTTGAGGTTTGCTGGAAAGGTTGTCGAGGGTGAGTTTCCTTTCCGGACGTGGGAAACCAGGAGTTCGGATAGTTTTTTGAGGTGGAGGGTGGAATTGCTGTTCGAATTTGCGGTTGGCCTGTGGGAGGATGCTCTGAACATCGGGTGTGGATGTGGGAGGGAAAAGATTGAGGACTTTTATTAAGGATAGGAGTTGACAGGTGTGCTCATTGGCCGAGTTGATGTGTAGGTGAAGGATTAGGTGGGTGAGGGCTATGGAGTATTCAGTTTGGAACTGGTATAGGGACTGATGGAAAGAAGGGTTACAGCCAGAGATGGGAATTTTAAGTGTGAGGCCTTTGGGGGTAATGCCAAATGTCAGACAAGCGTGACTAAATAAAATATGGGAGCGTTATCTGGCTAGGGCGAAGGCATGTTTGCGGAGGGAATGTAAATAAAACTTAGTGGGGTCGTTGTGGGGATGTTGTGAGGGTGGCATGGTATTAGAAGGTGGGAAGTGTAACATGAGGCTGAAATGAAAATGAAAATAAAAATATATGGGGAGAGATAAAGGTGAACTAGAAAGCAACTGGAGAATTGGTGTGAAAAAATTCGAAAAAGTGTTGGTTAAGGCTGAGCTATGTTGATCCTGTGGTGAACTTGGGTTGGTAAACAACGATGTGCACAAAGGTTAGGTGGCTGTGTTGCCTCCAAAACACGTTAAAGGGTGGAGAAATTTGGTAAAATTTCGAAAAAAACTGCCTGTAAATGTATTAAAAGGAGTGGTTTTGCGGTGGCAGATTATGAAAATGAGGCTAACAATTGTCTGACGAAGAAATAATGACGTTAAAACCTGTGGGAAGTGGCTAAAAATGTTATGTGGGAAAAAGGGAAATGGAATAAAGCGAAAGTTGTTAGAACTAGCCGAAATGGTTGTTTAATAGGTGAAAGGAACTGTTTGTGAACTGGGAACGGTGGATTTTATAGCAGCGTTAGTGTTGAAAGCGGAAAAAAAATTTTTTGGTTATGGTTTGGAGGTGGATTACGTATTATTGAGTATATGTAGGCAGCATAAAATTGTATGGTAGATTCGGTATAAAGGAGAAGGTGAATACAAAGTGATACTACTTGCAGAAAACAGAAAGTCAAAGTAAGATAACAGGAAAGATTTCAAAATTCAACAGTGACAATAACAAACTTAATTGATAGGTTCAAATTAATGATATGAATATAATAGAGGGAAACATTCCATACGGGAAAAATATATCTAAAAACAAAGATGATGTAACTTACCAAACGGAAGCGTTGGTATGTTTATAGACACACAGACAAACACAAACACACACACAAAATTCAAGCTTTCGCAACCCGCGGTTGCTTCAGCAGGAAAGAGGGAATGAGAGGGAAAGACGAAAGGATGTGGGTTTCAAGGGAGAGCGTAAGGAGTCATTCCAATCCCGGGAGTGGAAGGACTTACCTTAGGGGGAACAAACACAAACAAACACACAAAATTCAAGCTTTCGCAACCCACGGTTCAAAATTCAACAGTGACAATAACAAACGTAATTGATAGGTTCAAATTAATGATATGAATATAATAGAGGGAAACATTCCATACGGGAAAAATATATCTAAAAACAAAGATGATGTAACTTACCAAACGGAAGCGTTGGTATGTTTATAGACACACAGACAAACACAAACACACACACAAAATTCAAGCTTTCGCAACCCGCGGTTGCTTCAGCAGGAAAGAGGGAATGAGAGGGAAAGACGAAAGGATGTGGGTTTCAAGGGAGAGCGTAAGGAGTCATTCCAATCCCGGGAGTGGAAAGACTTACCTTAGGGGGAAGAAAGGACAGGTATACATTGGCGCACACACACACACACACACACCTATCCAACCGCACATATACAGATACAAGCAGACATACGTAAAGACAAAGACTTTGGGCAGAGATGTCAGTCGAGGCGGAAGTCAGAGGCAGAGATGTTGTTGAATGACAGGTGAGGTGTGCGGCGGCAACTTGAAATTAGCGGAGGTTGAGGCCTGGTGGGTAACGGGAAGAGAGGATATATTGAAGGGCAAGTTCCCATCTCCGGAGTTCTGATAGGTTGGTGTTAGTGGGAAGTATCCAGATAACCCGGATGGTGTAACACTGTGCGAAGATGTGCTTGCCGTGCACCAAGGCATGTTTAGCCACAGGGTGATCCTCATTACCAACAAACACCTGTCTGCCTGTGTCCATTCATGTGAATGGACAGTTTGTTGCTGGTCATTCTCACATAGAAAGCTTCATAGTGTAGGCAGGTCAGCTGGTAAATCATGTGTGTTCTTTCACACGTGGCTCTGCCTTTGATCGTGTACACCTTCTGGGTTAGAGGACTGGAGTAGGTGGTGGTGGGAGGGTGCATGGGACAGATTTTACACTGGGGTCGGTTACAAGGGTAGGATCCAGAAGGTAGGGAAGGTGGTTTGGGGATTTAATAGGGATGAACCAAGAGGTTACAAAGGTTAGGTGAATGGCGGAAAGACAATCTTGGTGGAGTGGGGAGGATTTCATGAAGGATAGATCTCATTTCAGGGCAAGATTTGAGGAAGTCATATCCCTGCTGGAGAGCCACATTCCGAGTCTGTTCCAGTCCCAGAAGGTATCCTGTCACAAGTGGGGCACTTTTGGGCTTCTTCTGTGTGAGGTTCTGGGTTTGAGGGGATGAGGAAGTGGCTCTGGTTATTTGCTTCTGTACCAGATCAGGAGCGTAGTTGTGGGATGCGAGAGCTGTTTTCAGATTGTTGGTGTAATGGTTCAGGGATTCAGGACTGGAGCAGATTCGTTTTCCACGAAGACCTAAGCTGTAGGGAAGGGACCATTTGATATGGAATGGGTGGCAGCTGTCAAAATGGAGGGACTGTTGCTTGTTGTTGGGTTTGATGTGGACGGATGTGTGAAGCTGGCCATTGGACAAATGGAGGTCAACGTAAAGGAAAGTGACATGGGATTTGGAGTAGGACCAGGTGAATCTGATGGAACCAAAGGAGTTGAGGTTGGAGAGGAAATTCTGGAGTTGTTCTTCACTGTGAGTCCATATCATGAACATATCATCAATAAATCTGCACCAAACTTTGGGTTGGCAGGCCTGGGTAAGCAAGAAGGCTTCCTCTAAGCGACCCATAAATAGGTTGGCATACGAGGGAGCGATCCTGGTACCCATGGCTGTTCCCTTTAATTGTTGGTATGTCTGGCCTTCGAAAGTGAAGAAGTTGTGAGTCAGGATGAAGCTAGCTAAGGTAATGAGGAAAGAGGTTTTAGGTAGGTTGGCAGGTGATCGTTCTGAAAGGAAGTGCTCCATCACAGCGAGGCCCTCGACGTGTGGAATATTTGTGTAAAAGGAAGTGGCATCAGTGGTTACAAGGAAGGTTCCCGGGTGTAACAAATTGGGCAAGGATTCCAGGCGTTCGAGAATGTGGTTGGAGTCTTTCATTTAAGGATGGGAGACTGTATGAAATGGGTTGAAGGTGTTGTTCTACATAGGCAGAGATACATTCGGTGGGGGCTTGGTAACCAGCTACAATGGGCAGTGGGCAGCCAGGATGATAGGCGCACGTACCAGTGAGGTGGCCGCGTGGTTGCACTGAAACGTTAGGTAACTCGAAGGGTTTCTAGTCAGCTCACATATCATGCGTTAATCAGTGACATACAGCAGCATGGAGTCACAATCCACAGGACTAGCGCCTACCACGTAGCACCTGATCTACTTGGAAGATCTATTACCGAATTGGTAGAGATGGCAAGTATACACTGCGAGATAAGCCATTCAAAATGTGAAATTCTGGTGAATTAATAGCCGGTGTAACCGCCAGAATGTTGAATTCAAGCACGCAAACGTGCATGCATAATGTTGTACAGATGTCAGTTTGTGGGATGGAGTTCGATGCCTGTCGCACTTGGTCGGTCAATCCAGGGACAGTTAATGTTGTTTGTGGATGACACTGGAGTTGTCATTTCATAACGTTCCATATGTGCTCAATTCGAGACGGATATGGCGATCGAGGAGGCCAAGGCAACATATCGATACTATGTAGAGCATTTGATTAACTTCTCATAGTTGGGATTCACTGTCATATAGTATTTCTTAAAAGACATCATAGTCGCCGTTGACTGTATGAAATATTTATTATTACGATTGCTATTTCGGCCGTAGGGGCATTTTCAAGAAACACTGCAAAAATTACCTAAAGACAAAAAAACACAAAAATGAAGCACAAGGTGTATATAGGCTACATAATTACACAAACATTTCATTAAGATAGTAACGTAATTATAAAAATTGGTGAGAAATGTACATAACTTACATTCTGTCAGAATATAAGACTATCTGACATGAGTACATGTCGTCGTCAAGATGAAGCCTTTTGACAGCGAGACTTCCACAAGATCCGATGAGTACGACACTTATTACATAGTAAAATGTTGTTAAATATGTGCTGTATTGTCAATTTTATCATCTTTCTGTAATCTGTCACAAAGAAAAGTTCAGGTGCACTGACAACATGTGGAGCTAAGTCCACTGGTGCGAAAATACATTTACTAAAGATACTGCATGCACACATAGCGAAGATAGTGCACACCAAGGACACAACTTATAAGCATTATATCGTAAGGTCTTTTTGTCTGTGCTGATGAATTGGATTGCTGGCGAGCGTTTTACGCCATTCATATTCGTGAAATGTATACGTACACGAAGTATTATATATCATAGCTCTGTCTTCATCTCATTTACGAGCACTTAAGTCAATGTGAGAGTTTTTAACAGATAACACATGTATTATCCCCTATTATGTTATAAATAAGTATTCACATCCTGTCCTACTGCCCCTTACAATCATAGCACTGTTTAGAAAGCTGTATGATGTCGACAGACGAAAAGACTTTGCGATATAGTGCTTAGAAGTTGTATCCTTGGTGTGTGCATGCAGTATCTTTAGTAAATGTATTTTCGCGCCAACGGACTTAGCTCCACAAGTTGTCAGTGCACCTGAGCTTTCATTTGCGATAGATTATGAGAACGATGGTAACATTGACAATACAACACATATTTTGCAACATTTCACGATGTAATAAGTGTCGTACCCTTCGGATCTTGTGGAACTCTCGCTGTCAAAAGGCTACATTTTGACGACGACATGTACACATATCAGATAGTCTTAGATTCTGACAGAATGTAAGTTATGTATATTTCTCACCAGTTTTTATAATTACGTTACTATCTCAGTGAAATGTTTGTTTAATTATGTATATACACTCTGTGCGTCACTTTTGTGTTTAGGTAACATTTGCGGTGTTACTTGAGAATGGGCCTAAGGCCGAAATTGTCATCGTAATAATAAATATTTCATACAGTCAACGGCGGCTATGATGTCTTTCAAGGAATATGTAGAGCATGTTGGGTTACCACAGCCGCTACGTGGGTGAGCATTATCCTGTTGGAAAACACCCTCAGCAATAGTGTTCATGAATATCGCAACGGGTCTAATCACCAGAATACAGGTCGAATAACCAGAATGACGTACTGCTTTGCAGCCAAGGTACATGGTATTACGACGAGAGTGCTCATGCTGTCATACGAAATCCCACCCCAGGTCCAGTATATCTAGCACACAGACAGGTTGGCTGCATGTGCTTAGGCCTCCTCCTAACCATCAAAGGCTGTCACTGGCACCGAGGCAGAAACAGCATTCATCATAAAACACAACTGACCTCCACCCTGCCCTGAAATGAGTTCTCCTTTGACACCACTGAAGTCGCAAATGGCGGTAGTTTGAGGTTAGTGGTATGCATGAACGCTACAAGGCGTTTGGCTCGGAAATGTCTTTGAAGTAAACGATTCCTATCAGTTCGATGTGTCACTGTGGTGTCAACTGCTTTTCAAACTGCTGCTGCAGATGCAGTACATGAGTCCAGAGCTATACACCGACAACGATGGTCTTCCCTCTTGATAGTGTCACTTTGCCGTCCGGAGCCTGGCCTTCTTGGGACCGTACATTCTTGTGCCCATCGCTGCCAGAAGTCATGTACAGTGGCTGCGTTCCTGCCGAGTCCTTCTGTAGTATCGCAGAAGGAATACCCAGCTTCTCGTAACCCTGTTATACGGCCTCTTTCTAAGTAAGGTGATGATAATGTCGGCGTTGCCGCCTTGAAGACATTCTTGATTAACATCAACTGACCATATCTAATCTCAAAGGTAACTAATGCTCACGACCGTTACAGAGTGTATTCAAAGCAAGCCTGATTTGCATTCTCATAGCAGCGCTACTAACGACATTCTTGCGCTATTGGGGCGAAATTTGAATATACATCGTCTTGCAGATGTAGAAGCACGCCTACAAAAATCTACGTTATGATGTTCAACTCTTTCTTGGTGTTTCGATTTTTCTTTGCGTCTATGTATTTCGTTCGACTAGCAGTTTACCAATTTTTGTCCCTGTATAAATCGACAAAATCAAGTTCTCAGTAGACAAATACTGGTATCAGCTGTCATTATTTAAGATGAATTAATCATACATACGCATTAGTAAGAAGTATAAGAAGAGACATCGAACATATCAAGATGGTAAAGTAAAATGCATGACTTACAAATGTTAGTCACAGAATTGTCTGTATCCACTGACTGTATTAATAAAAAAACCACTTAAAATAAAATGCTAATATAATACTACCAAATAAAGAAAAAGTTCTCAGAATGTAGTAATTAGGGAAGCTTTCATTGAAAAATACGCTGAGTTATGTCGAACAAACGATGATATCGCGCGCTCTGTTCGTACTATAGAATAACGTCCTGAACACAGAGACTCTGTCCCAGTGTATATGGAAGCCACATAATGAATACACAAACATGATAAAGAAATAAGGCAAACTAACCCTAGCAATGTAAGTGAATAAGGAAGGATTTCAATAACAATTAAAAAGATAGAAAAACCAGAAATGAACCATACATTCAGCTCTAATTAAGAACCTGAGAACGAAGAAGTAATTTTTCTTAGTGTGCACCTATAATTCACATGTCCTACTATAGGCGCGTCATATCGGCCACAAAATCAAATTTTAAAAATACAACAAAAGGTGTAAATACAAGAAAATTCAGAAACAGAAGTCATTAACAAAGTAAATTCTCATGGTGTGTAGGTTGGTGTAGAAGCATAGAGGAAGTGAACTTTAAAATTCGGTCACTGTTACAGCAGCTATCTCTGTGTAATGTAATGTGAAAGTTATTTTAATGAAAAATCTTGCCAATCGTTATAAACTGTAAAAACATAGAATCAGATAGTTTAAGAAGAAACCTGAACGTTAAAATAATGAGAACAGATCCTCAAAAAAATTGGAGTATACGACCAAAAGACCGACTTAGACTGAATAATATAAATGAGACGGGATTGGAATCACTATTTTTCATATCGTAGAAACGCTGCATAGATATGGAAGATGAGGCAAGAGTAAGCACATGGGAAAGTTATAGAAACCAATAAAGGGAAAAGACGGGATGCAAACAATCTCCCGGTATTGTTGAAACATGAAGTAACCCGCTGATGGCGTGGACATCCGAACCACAAAATCAATTGAGAAACCAAACAAAATCTGAACGACGACCTGTCGGTGGGCAGTAGAACATATAGTCTCTGACCAATACACTACATAAATGAGAAAATAAATAAAAATAAACCATGATGTTAAAAAGTAACTGTAACCATATAGCGAAAATTAACGGTATAAATATTGTACCATAGCGCCAAAGATGTCAGTAAGTGGATCAAACTGGATTACTGATGCAAAATCAGTGTACAACGGCTATTACAGTAGAAAATATATATAGAGAGTACTTTAAATGTCAATAAACGGGAACATACTTCACGAAAAATACCAAAATAAAATACCCAGTACAAGAAGTTTTTTTCTTCCTTTACCATGCTTATGCATTCGTTATTTCGGTTGTTTAATTTTTAGTATTTATATATTGAGACAGATTCTCTGTCTTCAGGACGTTTCGTTACAGTACTACCACTGTATGTAATACCATTGTTTCTACGGCATGATTCAACATATTTTTTTAATGAAGGCATTTCTAAAAGTGAGACTTCTTTATCAAAGTACAATTCAGTTTTGCGAAAGAGATTAATAGTTACTAGTTATTCTGAAAGGTAATCGCTCCATATATCATGGAAAGCATAGGACGTTATGAAATCTCCCTCAACATTCTCAAACACATTTCGTTGATCACTCGTTAAGACACAAATATTTTTAGCAGTCATGTTCGCGGACATTCCAATATTTTCGTAGCAGTTGCTAAGTATAAATAATAAATCGTGTATGTTTTCAAGCGAAAGCTGAATATGCGTACCAAACAGACGTCAACTCGACAGCAAAATACCATTATTCGTACCCAATGTTATCTTAATTGAAGATAGGGAGCAGCAAGAAACACTGCACGGAACCGTAAATTACTACACGTACACATTACCTGTGGTTTGAGATAGCAGATTAGAAAATTCAAAGTATACCAAAAATTAACTCTCTGAACTGATACAGTACAAGTTGATTCATTTAACCAGCAAACAGCCAACACACACCCTCGTACACCCATTTCTGATACACACTAATGACAACTACTTAATAAGGAGTTTATTCAATGTATGACAACTGCTACACGTATGAAAATAAGTACAGAAAATAGGTACGACTCCTAGCATAAGAAGTTTGAGGTAAGCGTACAGCACAAGGAAGTGTACGTTAATAAACAGGAATATATGTACTACAGACTACGAAGGGAAGAGGCTGAAAACGATTATGGAATAACTAGTGGCCAGCAAAGTGAGTTTCATGATTTGGACAGTACTTGGGGGATGAAATGAGGTGAACACTGCTGATTACAAATTGTGGAAGATTCTCATTCGTAATTCGAGAACATCTCATTCGCCAAGTGATTGGTGTCTGGATTCATTTCCACTTCAGTCAGCAGTTATCACAATTACAGGAAAAAATAATTTGAGTAGGAAGGAAAGGTGAACTCAGCTGGCTGGCTGATACCTCGAGCTTAAATATTGCAGTCCATGAAGTAACCTTCAATTATTAGTGCAAGAGAGACACATAGAGGGCAAATAAATCTGAGAGGAAACTAGTAATTACCTAAAAGTTAGAAAAAATGGGGGAAAACAATTTATGAAAGTTGATTGTCTTTATTATCCTTTGTGTGTATGAGAAGAAACTGAAAGAGAGTGAGAGGCTCAAGAACGAACAGCACAACTGAAAAACAAAGGCAGCACTGAAAATTATAACACTAAGGACAGTAGCTACTGTCGCTCATTTATATTTATGAACAATTTATGAAACGTGTGTAACTTGAAATCTGGAGCCTTAAGGAGGTCTGCTCTCAACCGAGCCAACGTAGCTTCTTTCACAGCAATATCATAGGATCAGAGTTTTCAGTGGGTGGTCAAACTCTAGTTGAAGAAGCAGTTAGCTGCCACGAAATGTTCAGAACGACAGCAGGTAGTTGTGTGACGGGCACCACTCAACGCCCATTTAGTGTTCGAACTGGCGACTGAGGCACAGGAGCTGTGTTGCAGGTAACATCAGCTGTTGATAACACTCAGTCGAAGCCAAGTACAATCAGGTGACTGCCTACCCCCGTCACTGCCACCCCATCCATCTTCTCCCCTCCCCCTCCAGTAAAGGTACGTTGTCCAAGACGCGACGCACACTAGCGACTGCGACGGGTCGCTATGTGACGTCAGAAGTTGCCTGCTGGCGCATGCGCAGTTCGAGTTTGGGATGCGACGCGCGACTGTTGCGGCAGCTGTCGCAGCACTGCACCAGTGAGCAGTGTTGCGACGGAAGTTGCACGACACAAAGACGTACGGCTGTCAGAAAGATATCGAGCCAGTCAAGGAAAACTGAAATGAGCCACTCACAGGATGTGATTCTCTGTGAGCTGGTCTCGCAACATCCTTGCCTTTACGATTTGAAGAACCCTAAATATAGAGACACTATGTTCAGAGACAGAATTTGGGAAGAAATTGGTGCACAGTTGAAACTGGCAGGTGAGTGAAATATATAACATTTTCCCATTAATGCAAATTTTTCAGGCCTGTTATGAAAATCAGTATAATCCATGCAGATGTAGAATTAGAATGATGAAAATGAACTTGAAGGTCAATTTTCGCATTACTCTTTTTTGTGACGATAAAAATTGAAAACGGCAAGTACATTATAAAATGAACAATCTAAAGTACAACGAGAGAGTTACATTTTACAATACCTTCACTTTGAAAGTAAACGGTAAATTGGTGTCTTGATGATACCTTCTAGTTGTGAAAAACCACCACCAGATTGTTGTACAGCTTTCTGTAATCAATAGATGTTCGTTTTTGAGGAAGGCGTTTCTCAACAGATTGCGCAAACAGTATGCTGCAATAAGTAATTTGTCACATTCACTTCAATTCATTGGTAGAAGATGGTGCTCAAAAAACTTGTGCCAAAAGTGCACTACTGTTTTACAAGGCCCTTCTGGTCTGACTCAGTTCACAATTGAAATTCGTCTTTTGTAAATCCTGGAGTCATCTTTTGAGTGCAGCTTGGCAGAATATAAGAATATGGAAGTTCATTTGGATGGGAATAAAGATTCAGTCAGTTATGAAAGTTGCCTTAGCTTGTTCCAAAAGTTTCTGCATGGGAGAAACTGACAAGTATAATTTGGGGAAATTTTGTGAACAAGCACAGACATTATTTCTTCCACATTTCTGCCAATGTATACTGTAGACGTTCAGAATCAAAATTCTAGAAATGTTTAAGGTGTAACCCTATCTTGTTGTCAAGAACTTGAAACAATGCAATGACGCTAGCGTGCACTTATTGTTAATAAACTTATCTTTCATTGGGATTTTAGGTGAAATGTGCAAAAACAGATGGAGGAATATTCGGGACTCGTATCAGAGAAATAAACGAGAAAGAAAGCTTGGAACAGGTTCAGATGCCTCAGCAAAACCAAGAAAATGGGTTCTGCTTGATCACTTGGCTTTAAGAAACCTACATTT
Organism: Schistocerca americana; assembly: GCF_021461395.2. Lineage (NCBI taxonomy): Eukaryota > Metazoa > Arthropoda > Insecta > Orthoptera > Acrididae > Schistocerca > Schistocerca americana. Next base: position 676,141,593 of record NC_060122.1, read on the forward strand.
AGTGGCATTTTAAATGAAATTGACAAGAGCATATGGAGACTGATGACCTCAGAAGTTAAGTCCCATAGTGCTCAGACCCATTTGAAACATTTGAGCCAATTAAAAAATCTATATGTTAAAACCAGCTGATGTCACCGATACCATCCATTAGCAGGGAACTATGAAATGGTGGAGAAGAAGTAGTTTTCATTGCCATCAATGATTTTATTCATAAAATACACGAGATGGTGTAATCACCAGAAGTTCTGGGGCCCATTAACTTCAAATTCAGGCCAGGGCAGTGGCAGTGCCTAGGGACAGAAACCTTTTTGTATCAAAAAATCACACTGAGAAATGCTCTCTCATCTCCCCAGTCCACTGCAGTTCTTAGGGGGCTTCTTGTTGTGTCTATTAGTAGTGCGATAGCTGCCATCTTCGCAGAGTTCTACTGAATGGTGAGGACAGAAGTTTTCATGTTCATAATCATTTTATTCATAAAATGCTGAAAGTGTAAACAGCGAAAGTTCTGGAGGCCAAGGTTCGAGTATGGCACTGCATAGGATCATTGACCCCCCTGGCAATCATAGAATTAGCGCAGCGACAGATGGACGAACATGTGCAATGGGAGATCTGAGCTACCTCAGGCACTAATTACACTCTTGACTCAAAGCCATTACCACTGTCCACATTGCCACCTCCCTGGTCAAGCCGGCTACAGCAACCTTTTTCAGCCGGAGGAAGAACACTGTTGTGCCCCATCCGAGGAAACACAAAAGCTGAAAGATTCTCTCTCACTCGCAGTTCTTTACGGACTATACTTTGTAACTACCAATGTCGCGATAGTTGCCGCTATTTTTGCGATACAAGTGTTGGCTTCCATCACCTTGGAAGTAACCGTGCGTAGTTACGTCAGCTTCATTCAAGACATTTGTGGTAGAATGCTCACAGCCAATTCGTTTGTGGCTAATATGCCAACATACTATTTATAGCACTCCGTCTTAAGGCCACAAGTGGCCCATCGGGACCATCCGACGCCGTGTCATCCTGAGCTGAGGATGCGGATAGGAGGGGCGTGTGGTCAGCACACCGCTCTCCCGGTCGTTACGATGGTTTTCTTTGACCAGAGCCACTACTATTCGGTCAAGTAACTCCCCAATTGACATCACGAGGCTGAGTGCACCCCGAAAAATGGCAACAGCTCACGGCGGCCTGGATTGTCACCCATCCAACTGCCGACCACGCCCGACAGTGCTTAACTTCGGTGATCTGACGGGAAGCGGTGTATCCACTGCCGCAAGGCCGTTGCCTAAACATACTATTTGCACCATGAATAATCAGCATTACGAAGTCACCAGTGACAGAGCAGTAACCTCTGACTCACTGCCATTGTTTGTTCACGTTACATTATTACTCGTGGATAACTTGTTTCGTTCTTGATTATAAATTGCCAAGAATCATCTCTGCTTATGTGAACAATAGTGACTCTAGGGTTTCGAGAAGTGCTCGTTCGTCGTGATTCTGTTTCCTTTCGTATGCATTTGGCTCAATCCATACTACTCTTGAAGACCACTGAATAGTCCAAAATTCTTGGCTGGCGAGTTCCCACTTTTTGTGACAACGCCGACTAGCAATTCTGTGTTTTATTGAGAATACAACTGATTTACTTACAGTTCCTTGTGTGTTAGTAGTATATAGATTCTCCTGTTCCCCTCATAACGCAAGTTGATTATTTTGGGACAGAATTTCTTGCTGTAAGAAAAGTGGTCTAATGTCCCTACGATTCAGGGAGCAGAGTATTATCAGATGACGTTTTAATACGATAGTGAGGGAAACGGTGACAGACATAAGTCCACGCTTCGTTCAATTTAGAGTTCACAAAGTCTACAGTAGGTCCAGTGTTAGGACACCAACAAGAATTTCAAAGGTACTAGATGGAGCGGTGGAGCGTAAAAACTGCAAGGGAAGGTGGAGATTGGTATACATCAACAATTAATCGTAAACTCTTGCGTAACAGCGTTTTTTTCCACCTTTGAATCACAATACAGCAGCGATTCAGTCTGACGTGGGTTCGATTCGCCCTTAGGAGGCACCCAGCCGGCCACATTAGTGCTGCTGTAGCGGCGCTTGCAACGCTGCCGGCATCACTCCAGCACTTGGAGGAACAGCGCGAGATGTGTGTAGGAACTTGCTCTACTTCGAATGTCGTACATTAGCTGGAAGCTAGCGCAGTGCCCACGGACGCTTCGCCCGCGGCGCATCATGAACACTTAGAGCGGAGAACTGGGGTGGCGGCCGGGGTTGGTGGCTCGGTCTGTGCTTGGAGGTGGGCAGCAGAGTTACAGTCTTGAGTGGTCAGAAGGAACAGTGACGGATAGCATGTTCAGTTCCCGAAGATATGAAATGAGCCTGTTTTGGCAGAACGAAGAGGTAGAGCCTGGACAGGTTAGCATTCCGTTGCGCTGACGACGGGACGTCAGTATGGGCCGGTGTAGAATGCGGCTGCTGTGTGGAACAATAAATTGAGGAAGTGTTTGGTGTCTTTTTCCCAGCCAGGAGCACCACGATTCCAGCGGAGACAGAGGAAGAGGCTTCTCTACGTCACGAGAAGAAATACTTGAGTGCTACAGCAGCTGACGGTTGCAATGCGGTGGTTTAGTGCTGTGTTGTGTACTAGTATTGCGCCTGTTGTATTCTTGCATTTCAGTTGTGTAGTAGGAGTTATATATCCTGGGGCAGAGGTTTGATTTTTATTCTGTTTGTTGTATGGAACCAATTTCACTTGTATTTTACTGTTTCAGCGCTGCTGAAGAAACTATACGGGGTTACAGAATTATATTCTGTTTCACCATTATAGTTCTATCCATTTGGTAAACATTTTTACTAAATGACTGTCAACAGCCGGCAAGTAATTGACGACATGCGTATTCACCATTAGCAGAGAACCTTAAACATCAACCGATCATCAATGGCTACAAGGTTAAAAATCGTCATTATTTGATACTGGATGCATCTCAGATGTTGCGATATGTAGTGCATTCTACGTATTAATAATTAGTACACAGGATACATACGAATGCACTCACTGGTGACATCAATTGACTGGACAGTATGTACTCTCGAGTGTATACAGGATGTTCCCGAAAGAGAGAGCAAAAATTTAACAGGACGTGGAGAATGATCGACTAAACAACTTGTGATAGGGAACCTTGTGTCGGAGAAGCCAGCTTCAGGGGATAATAGGAATAAAATCACATTACTCTGTACTTTTTTGTTTCCATTAGTTACAGTTAACTTAAAATACCATTACTGACACAATGAACCTACCATTTCTATTGTATCTTACACAATATGCTGAATCTGACGGCCATCAACCTCAATGCAAGCAGGATATGTGCGAACAGGATTCTGACGCACCCTGACAAATATTCCTGGTGTTTTTCCAATCACATCCAAGGCAGCTACAGTTATGGCAACTAATTCCATCTCTGTATCCACTGGGGTCTCATACACATCTGACTTTAGATATTCCCATGAGAAATAATCAAGAGAATGTAGGCCAGTTGACCTCGCAGGCCATGGAATATGACCTCTCTTTCCAATCCGGCGACCAGGAAATATAGGACTAAGGTGGTTGAGCTGGTCCTTGTCGCCGAGCGGTTCTAGGCTTGTAAGTCCGGAACCGCGCTGCTGCTACGGTCGCAGATTCAAATTCTGCCTCGGCCATGGATTTGTATGATGTCCTTCGGTTAGTTAGGTTTAAGTAGTTCTAAGTGTAGAGGACGTATGACCTCAGATGTTAAGTCCCATAGTGCTCAGAGCCATTTGAACCATCTAAACTGAGATGGTTGCGGACATCTCACTGAAGTGAGGCGGTGCACTGTTACGTATGTCGTATCCACATCTTTTCATGGACAGCCAAGGGTATATTCTCCAGCAACTCAGGTAGAACTCTCTGCGCGAGCCTCAAGTACAGGTGGCCATCCAGGAGGGCAGGTAGAAGATATAGCCCAATGAAATTGTCGCCTACAATACTGGTCCAGATATACGTACATAGCAAAACGTACATGATGGTGTGACTCCACTACAGCGTGAGGGTTTTCTTCATCCCACTCATGGCTATTCTCGATGTTCGAAATAACATCAACATCAAAAAAATCCTCAACAGGAAACAGAACGAAATCTGGTCGATCAATCCATTGTTGGAGCAATCACTGACACAATGCGACCCTTGGTGCGAAATCAGTCACAAGCATTGCATGGGCTCGTTGCGGGTGATATGGGTGTACTTGTTGTTCGTGGAGTACTCGCCACACGCTGGTATCTACAGCGCCCATTTACGTCCAATACGACGAGTACTTGTTGTGGGGTCCGCTGCAACACATTCCAGGACCTCCTATTCAAAATCGTGTGTGCGACTGGTCCTTATGTTGCCAGCTCCCTCGTTTCTTCTTTCCAATCAACAAGTCTCCCGCATTCGTTGATCAAGAGAAATCAACACTCGTCGTGAAGGATGACGCCCGTTGCGAAATTGTTCCCTGTACAGCCTTTCAACAGCGAGACAACTGCAACGTACTTACGGATACACAAGGTGCATGTCAGTGTGTTCTGCGAAATTGTGCCGGTACCGCTCCTTCGTATTGTACTGTACGCCTATAAATAGCACTGAGTAATGATTGGGTCTGTCGTTGATTCACAGCACGTTCTGTAATGGGACAGTGTAAGTACGATTTAACAGAGTCACCTTGCGCGCAAGTAAAGTAAACAAAACCTGCATCATGACTTCCTAGTATTAAGGCTCGTCTGGTTCCGGCGGAAGTTCGAGTCCTCCCTCGGGCATGGGTGTGTGTTTGTCCTTAGTATAATTTAGGTTAAGTAGTATATAAGCTTAGGGACTGATGACTTTAGCAGTTAAGTGCCATGAGATTTCGCACGCATTTGAACATTTTGAATAGGGCTCGTCATCCTTGTTTCCTAGCAGGAAATAAACAATGTACATGTAAGTAAACATCACACTACGTGTAAACTCGTACGCATGTTAGTTGTAAATAAGCTGGAACGAAGTAATGTTAGACAAAGCGGTAGACAAGTTCATTTCCATATCTCCCTAAGCTGACTTCTCCGAACCCAGGGTCACTACCTGAGATTGTTCAGTGGAGCATTCTCTATGTCCCGTTACATTTTAGGACGCTCGTACGGAAACACTCTATATACTACCCTGTTGAAAGATGTCACTATTGACAACTTCCATAAATTTCCTGTGTAGGATTTACTGTACTTGAGTTTATTGCAGAGAAGGTAGGAGATGTGGTACTAGAGCTTTAAGGAAGGGTCGTCAGTCGCGCTTGGGTAGCTCGGTGGAGCGCTTGTCCGTGAAAGGCGGAGGTCCCGAGTACGAGTCTTGGTCCGACATACAGTTTTAATCTGCCAGGGAGTTTCATATCAGAGCACACTCCATTGAAGAGTGAAAAAGTCTTTCAGGAAACTAGGAGGTAATGGATAGATTGAATTCTTCAGCACAATTATATTTATTTTCTTTGATCTCAACTACAGTATCACGCTGTTAATCTGCTCCTGCCATACACTGACCATCAGTGACAATCTTCATACTTCAAAAACGTACAGTAGTACATCATATGATAACGGGAGTGCACATGACATGCGTTATTGTATACGCTCAATTCACCATTTTTCGGTCTAAAAGAAAATGGTTAGTAAATATGACATTGCTTAATGAACAAAATATATTTCGTTTTATAAATATTCTTCTACTTGGCATGTTGAAGTTAGGCTAGAGTGTGAATGAGGCATGGTGTATCGGCATATTAACTAGCCCAAAAAGATGGAACGTATGCAGAAAGTTCTCTCAGTAATACTTCGTACAACATATGGCTGCCTGAAAGAATAATCAAGCTCATTTTGATTAAGGTTTTGAAATGTTGTAGTTGTGGTCTTCAGTTCTGAGACTGATTTCATGCAGCTCTCCATGCTACCCTATCCTGTGCAAGCTTCTTCAACTCCCAGTACTTACTGCAACCTACATCCTTCTGAGTGTGCTTAGTGTATTCATTTCTTCGTCTCCTTCTACGATTTTTACCCTCCACGCTGCCCTCCAATGCTAAATTTGTGATCCCTTGATGCCTCAGAACATGTCCTACCAACCGGTCGCTTCTTCTTGTCAAGTTGTGCCACAAACTCCTCTTCTCCCCAATTCTATTCAATACCTACTCATTAGTTATGTGATCTACCCATCTAATCTTCAGCATTCTTCTGTAGCACCACGTTTCGAAAGCTTCTATTCTCTTCTTGTCCAAACTATTTATCGCCCATGTTTCACTTCCATACTTGCCTACACTCCATACAAATACTTTCAGAAACGACTTCCTGACACTTAAATCTATACTCGATGTTAACGAATTTCTCTTCTTCAGAAACTTTTTCCTTGCCATTGTCAATCTACATTTTATATCTTCTCTACTTCGACCATCATCAGTTATTTTGCTCCCCAAATAGCAAAACTGTTCTACTACTTTAATTGTCTCATTTCCTAGTCTAATTCTCTCAGCATCACCCGACTTATTTCAACTACATTCCATTATCCTCATTTTGCTTTTGTTGATGTTCATCTTGTATCCTCCTTTCAAGACACTGTCCATTCAGTTCAACTGCTGTTCCAAGTCCTTTGCTGTGTCTGACTGAATTACAATGTCATCGGCGAACCTCTAAGTTTGTATTTCTTCTCCATGGATTTTAATACTTAATCCGAATTTTTCTTTTGTTTCCTTTACTTCTTGCTCAATATACAGATTGAATAACATCGGGCAGAGGTTACAAACCTGTCTCACTCCCTTCCCAACCACTGCTTCCCTTTCATTCCCCTCGAATCTTATAACGGCCCTCTGGTGACATAAATTTTGTAATAGGGGAGAATTGAGGACATTTTATTTATTGTAGCATAAAGACTAGGTTATAAAATTATTTAAACATTACTGTCTTCAACTACTAGGTGTTTTCTCGGTATCTGATTTAATGAATGGAAATTCTGAGAAAAATAAACACACAACACTTAATTTTCTAAACTTTACAAATGACACATGTTAAGAATCTTGATTGCTAATTTGTACCAGTGAGTGCATAATTGGTAGTAACCGCATAATTGCGGAAGGTTGGCGTGCAGGATCTTGTGCACGAACTGACCTCTCGATTATGTCCCATATATGTTCGACTGGATTCATGTCGGACGATGTGGGCCGCCGAATCATTCGCTCGAATTGTCCAGACTGTTCTTGGAACGAATCGCGAACAACAGTCGCCCGGAGACATAGCACATTGTCATCCATAACCGTTCCACCGTTGTTTCGGTACATGAAGTCCATAAACGGCTGAAAATGGTCCCCAAGCAGCCGAATATAACCATTTCCAATCAGTAACCGGTTCAGTTGGACCAGAGGGCCCCGGTTCATTCCATGCAAACACAGCTCACACTATTTTGGAGACACCACCGCTTCCCTCAGTGCGTTGTTGGTAACTTTGGTCCATGGCTTCGTGGGGCCTGCACTACACTCGAAACCTACCATCAGCTCTTACCAGGTGGAATCGGGACTCGTTTTACCATGCCACATTTTCCAGTTGTCTAAGGTCCAACCAATATGGACATGAGCCCAGGAGAAGCGCTGCAGGAGATGTCGTGCTGTCAGAAAGGGGGCTCACGTCGGTTGTCTGGTCCCGCAGCTCACTAACTGCAAAATTCGCCGCATTAACCTAACGGATACGTTCGTTGTACACCTCACGTTGACTTTCGCGGTTATTTCACGCAGGGTTGCCTGTCTGCTAACGTGCACAAGTCTGCGCAAACGCCGCTGCTGTCTGATATTAAATGGCTGGTTCAAATGGCTCTGAGCACTATGGCATTTAACTTCTGAGGTCATCAGTCCCCTAGAACTTAGAACTACTTAAACCCAACTAACCTAAGGACAACACACACACCCATGCCCGAAGCAGGATTCGAACCTACGACCGTAGCGTTCGCGCGGTTCCAGACTGAAGCGCCTAGAACCTCTCGGCCACCCCGGCCGGCTCTGACATTAAAGGAAGGCCGTCTGCCACTGCGTTGTTTGTGGCGATAGGTAATGCCTGAAATTTGGTGTTCTCTGGCACATTCTTGACATTGCACTGTGAATCGCTGAATATTGAATTCAGTAACGATTTCCGAGATGGACTGCCCGCGCGTGTAACTGCAACTAACATACTGCTTTCTAAGTCTGTTAATTCCCGTCCTTCGGCTATAACCTTGTCCCAAACCCTTTTATGTTACTCACCTGAGTGCAAATGACAGCTCCGCCAATGCAGTGCCCTTTTCTAACAAGTGTAGGCGATGCTACCCCCATCTGTGTATTTAAAAGTGCGTATCGTTACTCCATGATTTTTATCACCCCAGCAACATTTTGCATTTCATGCGTCCGACCATTGCTTTCATTCGATCTTTTATGGCATAACTCTCTATTTTGCAAATGAGTTTCGGTGGTGTCTTCCTCACATAATATCCGCAATATCTCCTTTTCACAGGTGAAACACTAGTTCTGTGTTTCTTCTCCTTTTTTTCAGTTACCTTCTCTTTGTATCATCAGATCACAGGTTTCTAAGGTAGATCTTCAAGTTCTGCTTGAAAATTTTGTCATTTCCCTCGGATTCGGCGTAATTTCTTGGACGAGCACCTCAGACGACATTTTGCAGAGACATGGCGTGTTTTACATTGAAATTATGGGGCAAGACATTAGTTCTGCTGTTTCGAAGGCATATATCTTGACGTCTAATCCGTTAAACAGAACATCATCTCTCCCGATGAAGGAATATGTCCTTCGCTGGAAATCACTATACTGCAGCAAGAAATTCTTGTACCTCTGTCTGCATTCTTGTTTTTATTTGTGCTTTTTTGTTTTAGTTTTCAGCAGTGTTGGCTCAGACACATGTTCTATACGTGCACAATCACTTACTTTGTAATCTCCATTTAAATATACTTTCCAGCTAAACGCAGTTCATCTGTGTTCTATTTTCCATCACGCCTTTCTATTGCCGCACTACAACAAAAATATTTCTTTAATTAATAACTTAGTATAAATAACACATTATAAATGTATAAATCTAAATATGTTACACTAATTATGCTAAACGCAAAAGGTAAGCTTACGTAGAAGTTTTTTGAAGTGCACTGGTACGATATTCGAGACTTCCAGCGCTGCAGTATATATAACGTCAGTATCTTCTCATGTCAGTTTCTTACAAAAGAACACAAAGAGTACAGATTCATGACAATGTAAAAAAGTAATAGAATAAGTTTTTAGCATCTCTCTCAGAGAGTGAATTGACACCACTTAAGTCCGGTATGACGGATATAAAGAAATTTTGGGCTACGTTTAAGCAGATTGTAAAATCGTGCTCTAGACAAGTATGTGAATCGAAAGTGGGTTAATGGCGGAAAATTCCCACTGTAGTTTAACAACGAAATTCGCAAAATGACGAGGGAGAAAAGGCTGTTTCACTCTTGGTTCAAGAGAGAAACTGCAAATGCAGAGGGTAGCTGAGATTCGTGCGTCTGTGAAAAGCTCTATGCGCGAGCAGACGTCAGCTATCACCGTCACACCTCAGCAAAAGATCTGGCAGAGGATCAGAGAAAATTGCTTCCCTATGTAAAATGGCTAAGCCGGTCTAAGGCTTCCATTCAGTCACTTGTTGACCACTCTGGTGTGACAGATGAAGATAGCAAACTGAAATCCGAAGTTTTAATTAAGCTTCTAAGAAATCGTTCACACAGAAGAATCTTAAGAACTTACAGTCGGTTGACCATCGTACAGAGTCCCGTATGGACAACTTAGAAATAAGTGTCCCTGGTGTAGAGAAACAACTGAAAGAGTTGAATGCAAATAAATCACCAGGTCCGGAAAGAAACTCATTTCAGCTTTACGAAGAGAACTTCACAGCATTGCGCACTTACTTATTGTGAATATCTTGCCCACCGCAAAGTCCCAAGCGACAGGAAAAATGCGCGGGTGACTCCTATGTATGAGATATAAGGGCAAAAGAAAGGAACCGCAAAATAAGAGCAATATCCTTTCATCGGTTTACTGTAGAATTCTTGGACAAATTTTGAGTTCGAATACAATAAATGTCGTTGCGATCGAAAAGCTTTTAGGTTCACGAATCAGAACGCTTTTACAAAGCACTACTTGTGCAGAACTCATCTTGCCCTTTCCTCATATGAAATACTATAAACTATGGATGAAGTGCAACAGGCAGACTCCATACTTCTACATTTCCGAAAAGCATTTGTCATGGTATCCACTGCAGACTGTTAAACGGAGATACGAGCAAATGGAATAGGTTTCCACATATCTGAATGGCTCGAACATTCCTTAACGAATACAATCAAATACGTTGTCCTCGACGGCGGGTGTTCAGAAGACAAGGGGAATCGTTAAGAGTGTCCCAGAGAAGTCTCATAGAACCGCTGTTATTTTCTGGCAGACAGGCTGAGCAGCAATCTACGGTTGTCTTCTGATGATGTAGTGAGGTACGGGAAGGTGTCGAAGTTGAATGACTCTAGGAGGATACAAGATGACTTACATTGAATTTTTAGTTGGTGTGATGAACGGCAGCCAGGTCTAAGTTTATGAAAATATAAGTTATGCGAATGAGTAGGTTTTACAAACCAATATTGTTGGCATACAGTTTCTTGACACAGTCACGTCGTTTAAATATCTGGGCGTAAAGTTGGAAAGCGACGTGAAAAGAAACGCGCATGTGAGGATTCGTAGTAGAACAGCTGAATGGCAGACTTCGATTTGTTGGGGGAATTTTTGAAAGTGTGGTTGATCTGTAAAGTAAGCATCATTTAAGACGCTAGTGCGACCAGTTCCTGAGCACTGCTCGAGCGTTTGGGATCTGCACCCAGGTCGGCTCATATCAGGCACCAGCAGCTGGTCGAGACAAAAGCAGCAACAGGGAAGTAATCAATTTTGTGTTATTTTTTTTCCTAATCAGGAGCCAATTAATTAGTCTCATCTGTGTGCTTTGGTTGTTTAGTTTTTTACTCTCTGCGTGTTAATCTTATTTGCGAGACACAGTTCTCATGTTTCCGTCAGTGTCTAGTTTCGCAGCGTGTGTCTATAGTCTTTCTTTTTTAGTCTGTGTAATGTATTTTTCCACGGCCTTTGTGTGGATAGGCACTGTGAATTCTGTGTGTGGATGTGAGCCGGCTTCGATTACACAGCCTGAGGCTGCAGTGGATGGGAGTCACTGTTGTGAACCGGCTGTGGTGATTGAACGCATGTCTAGCACCACTCACGACTCCGTCAACAGGTTCGCACAGGTGGCCAGCCCAGTTACTGCTCACATTAAGGCTCACCTCTCACCCATGGTCGACCTGGAGGTCTCCTCGCGCCATAGCAGGCGGCGAAAGACTTCCTGGGCGACCGAACATCAGACCGGTTAGAATGACAAACATGATCCAGGTGCTGTCTGTGGCTGAAGATGTCCCTCAGCCTGATGCAGTCACTCGTCCTGTTTCGGAGGAAACCTCTCAGTCTGCAAAATCCAGCCACTCACAGGGGGTGGGGTTATTGGTAGATGGGAACTCAAATAAGAGGCGCGTTATGGGGCTCCTTAGGGCCATGGCTTCCTAGGAGGGGAAGAAAGCCAGTGTGCACTCGAGTGCACACGGGGTGGAATCATTCCTGACGTGGAATGGGTGGTTCCGGATATCATGAAGAGTGCAGGGTACAGCCAACTGCAGATGGCGGCGCACTTCGATACCAACGATGTGTGTCTCTTTGGATCGGAGGAAGGGTCTCTGCGGCTTTGAGCGGGTATCAGAAGTGATGAAGGCTCCAGTCTTGCTTGCAAGACGAAAGCATAGCTCACCATTTGCAGCGTAGTCGACAGGGTTCAGAGCCAAGTGGAGGGTCTGAATCAGAGACCCTGACGGTTCTGCGACCCGGTAGACTGCAGATTCCTCGACTTGCGCCTTAGGGTGGTGGGGTTTTTGGTTCCGAGAAATGGGTCAGGAGTCTGTCACACGCAGGAGGCGGCTCCACGGGTATCGGGGACTGTGCGGCGTGGACTGCACTATTTTTTAACACTCATGTGAACTGCACGGTATTTTAGGTTAGAGGGTCTCGGGGAAACACAGAAATGGGTTCATTCTCAAAGGGTGCAGGGCGAACACAAGAGGAACGTAGATCTGGGAACCATCGGTATAATAGTTGCACACTGTAGTTGCTGTGTTCGGGCAGTAACACAGCTTCAAGCGCTCTCCCCACGTCTACCACTGCTGGCGGCTCACCTCCAACTGCGCAACGCTACGTACTGTTAACAGCAAACTGCCCAACGCTACAATGGCGAATATACCAACAATGCAAACCAGCCACAGACTGCACACAGCACAGTCAGTGATTTTCATACAGAGCGCTACGTGGCGGTGGCGTTACCAATATAAGAACCTAAACAGCCTACTTACAATAGTTTCTCTGCGTTAGTGTGAGCAGAGGTCATTCCTGGCAACCGGAGTAAAATAATAATAGTATCTTTCACTGACTTCCCAACTCAGATGAAAGAATTGTTGAAAGGTCAAAGAAAACTTCAGGCTAGTTTCAAACACGTACCCAACCAACACATTCATATTTGGTGGCGTCTTCAATTTATTGTCGATATGCGGGTGAAAATACATGTTCAAATCCGGAGTTACACTTAAAATATCTTCAGGAGAGCTTCTGTAAGGTTTGGAAGGTAGGAGACGAGATACTGGCAGAAGTAAAGCTGTGAGGACCGGGTGTGAGTCGTGCTTCGGTAGCTCAGATGGAAGAGCACTTGCCCGCGAAAGACAAAGGTCCCGAGTTCGAATCTCGGTCGGGCACGCGGTTTTAATCGGCCAGGAAGTTTCATATCAGCACACACTCCACTGAAGAGTGAAAATCTCATTCTGGAAAAAATGTCTGTTCAAAAAAAGCAGATATGGGTCCGCTTGACGCCTTCCTGAGAGACAATCTCCATTCCTTCTAAATTAACAATGGCAACAATGTAAGTGTATACCAGATGCGGCCTGAATTCGTAGAAACAGTATCGACAGTAATTGAGAGATTTATACCAAATGAGTTAACCACCAGTATTGAAGAAAGACAATAGTAGGAATCGTCTAATTTCACGTCCACATCATTAACTTCGATGTGTAGCAGGATTTTGGAACACATATTGTGTTCGAAAATTATGAATTACCCCAAAGAGAACGGTCTGTTCACGCACAGTCAACACGGATTTAGAAAAAATTTTTCTTGTGAAACACAACTAGCTCTTCACTCATACAAAGTGTTGAGTGCTGTCGATGCTTCACACATCATGGATTTTAAACTGATTCCATATTTCTAGATTTCCAGAAGACTTTCGGCATCTTACCCTCTACTGTTTCTTATCTATATAAACGATTTAGGAGACAATTTGAGCATCATTCTTAGGTTATTTGCAGATGACGCTGTCGTTTTCCGTCTAGTACAGTCATCAGAATATCAATACGAATTCCAAAAATATTTAGAAAAGTACGTGACGCTGTCGTTTTCCGTCTAGTACAGTCATCAGAATATCAATACGAATTCCAAAAATATTTAGAAAAGTACGTGTATGATGCAAAAATTGTCCTTTGATCCTATATAATGAAAAGTGTGAAGTCATCCACATGAGTGCTAAAAGGAACCCGTTAAACTTCGGTTACGCAATAGATCAGTCAAACCTAGAGGCCGCAAATATCTATAAATTACTATCACGAGCAGCTTCAATTGGAAAGAACACACAGAAAATGTGCCAACCGAAGACTGCGTTTTGTTAGCAGAACATTTTGAAGATGCAACAGGTCTACTAAAGAGACTGCCTAGACTACGATTTCCCGTCTTCTTCTGCAGAGCTGCTGAGACAGTGTGGGATCCTTACGAGATAGGGTTAACGGAATACATCGAGGAAGTTCAAAGAAGGGCAGGACGTTTTGTATTATTGAGAAATAGGGAAAACAGTGTCACGTGATGATACAGTATTTGGGGTGGACATTATTAAAAGACAGCCGTGTCTCGTTGAAGCGGGATCTTCTCACAAAATTTCAATCATCAGCTTCCTCCACCGAATGCGAAAATATTTTGTTGACGCTGACCTACATAGGAAGAAACTATCATCATAATAAGATAAGGGAATTCAGAGTTCGCACGAAAATGCATATGTGTTTGTTTATTCCGAGCGCTGTTCAAGAGTGAAATAATAGATAATTATTATCAAGGTGGTTCGATGAACCTCTTTCAGGCAGTAACCTGTGATTTGCAGAGTATGTAAGTGGGTGTAAATGTAGATGTGATGTAGATAAAGATAAAGGGAAGACATCAAGGCATTGCAGTGGCGGGCTGCTAGATTTGTTACCGGTAGGTTCGAACACGCCAGCATTACGGAGATGCTTTGGGAACTCCGCTAGAAATCCCTAGAAGAAAGGCGACGTTCTTTTCGAGGAACAGTATTAAGAAAATTTAGAAAACCTGCTGACTGCAGGACGATTCCAGTACCGCCAACAAATATTTCGCGTAAGGACCTCAACTGTAAAATATCGAAGATTAGGGCTCATACGGAGGCATATAGGCAGTCTTTTTTTCCTCTGTATTTGCGAGTGGATCAGGAATGGAAATGTCTCGACGTGGTCAAAGGTTGTTCTGGCTGCTCACCGTACGGTAGATTGCAGAGTACCTATGTAGATGTACAAGATTATTTAATGTGTATTCATCCAAAAATAAAACTTTATGTTGCCATTTGGGTTACAACAGTAATTCTCTTCGCCACATACACAAGAAGTTTGATAGAAACTACAATAAAATCAGTGCTGCCTGCAGATGATCTGCCCCTCAACACACAGATCTCATAGCTGACAATGTGGCTTCAAGAAGCACGTTGTTCACTCTGACCTCACTAAATGTCGGATAGTTAAAGAGGTGCGGCACAAATTAGGAGCCGGAACAATACAGGCAGTCTCTCCTAGCAATCTACATCTACGAGGGCTGTTCGGAATATAAGGTCCGATAGATCGCGAAATGGAGGCAAAGTAAGAATCCTATGCAACTTTGCATAGATGTGCTTGGCGGTATCTTAGTACTCCTGCCGAAGACGTCGAGGCGCTCTTTTCGGTTCTGAGCACATAGTGAGCACATGAAAATGGCTAGAACAATAGTGTCTCCCGCCAAATATGGGTGCCCATTGCGAAGTCCTGCCTTATTTCACGCAACCCCATGTAACGTACCTTTCATCCTTTTCCTTCTTTATGGCAATAGTTCTCGGCCGCACATCGCACGGCTAGTGAGGACCTCCTGCTGCGTTTTCGATGGGAGGTGTTTGATCACCCATCTTACAGCCCGGACCTGGTGCCAACTTATGTTCATCCCTGCTAACACGATCCGCTAGATATGAAGAGAAAATTTTGGCATAGACAATGAACTGCAGACCAGAATAGCGAAGTGGCAGAAAGCACAGGTAGCTGCCCTCCATAACGAGGGTACTGAAAAAGTTGGTACAACCCTACGACAGATGCTTAAGTCGCAGTGGGGCCAAGTAGGGAAGTAGCTGGAAGGTGTACAAACAGTTGCAAATAAAACACCTTCGATTTTTACTGTAATTTCCATTTCGTGACCGTTTCGAGCTATTTTTTCCGAACAGCCTTCGTACATCTACAACATATTACGCAAGCCACCGAATGATATGTGGCCGAAAGTACTTCTGGTACCACTAACTGATCCCCCACCCTCATACACTCGCGAATTAGGCTTGCCAGGAGCGATTTTCGGTAAGTCTCTGCATTGGCTCTAATTTCTTGATTTTTCTTGTCGTGATCATTGTTCAAGATGCGTTGGTGAGGAACTAATACGTTTTCCGACTCTTCCCGGAAAGCGGCCTATCGAAATTTCAACAGTAAACCTCTTCGCGATGTACAACGCCTCCCTTGTAACTACGGCCAATGAATTTTGTTGGTCATCTTGGTAACGCTCTTACACCAACTAAACGATCTAGTGACGAAATGAAACATGTACGGCACTTCGCTGGCTCTTTTCTAGCTCTGAGATAAATCCTACCGGGTAAAGACCCCGTGTTTATGAACAACAGTCAAGAACCTTTCAAACAAGCGCGTTATAAGCGAAGTTGCGGTAGATTACGTCAGACAAGAAAAGCGACCGGTATTGTTAAAGTATGTAACTAGAATATTAACCAGGGAAGAAGTTGCACCCTTTATGATGTATGGATAAGTCAATGAATACGATTTAACTTCACAAAAATAAGTCATAATATTTGCATTCATACGGGAGTGATGGCCCTTTCAACGTTCCTTTATCCCAGAAATTGACGTCCAGCGTATACGAAATTCTATGAAATCTGCATAACATCAGGGTGGCGTAAGTATTACAGTAATAAGTCATCTAACGGTCTGGAAACGTTAACATCAGACGAGTCACTATATAGATGACGATTTTGGACGTTGTCCAGAGCTCCAACTCGAATACGATTCCAGAAGAGGACGAAAATATTTTATAAAACTATAACTAATTCGCTACGTGTTATCCACTCAGCTACAAGAAGATTAAAAATATAAATGAATAAAATTACGAGTTAGTTAAGTTTATACGCAGCTCTAGTTCGTGAAGAAACAGCTTTTGGAGGACTTTCTATCCTCCCTCCGTGGACTACGTGAACCACATGTCAAAAACTGAGGAATTTGCATAGTTACTGTACTACGGCAAGTTCCTCCCACGCGGCACCCTCGCAATCATCCCTGTCCGCTGCACCCTCCACGTTGCCAATGCCAGGAAGGGGTTTCGCTGCGGAGGAGCGACCCCTGAATCTGATACCTCCCGCCTCACGCTGCTCCTCGCGTTATTTCCTGCTAGTTTAACAACCCGGAGGAGTGGCTCCCTTTGTGAGACAAAGGATATGCATTTCGGTTCATTAGCCTCATTCGGGAAATAACATCCAGCGCTGCTCTGCGTCTGCCCGCTGCCTTTGTTTCTAACGGCCGCGGTGCGCCTTATGGTAACAGAGCCGTGGCGTATCGTATCGCCCGTCTTAGCCTGCCCTGACGATGGCGTCTTGAGAAACTAATGCGTGTCGCTAAGGGTTACGCTCTCTTGGCTGCTGTGTCACGCTATCACTTTCACAGAGAATTCGTTTTTGCTGCAGCCGAATCTTACATAAGGAATAATAGCACAGTTCGTTCAATAAAATCCAGAGAGTGAATAGCTGCATTAAAAGGCTTTCTCGCAAAGGGAATACTCGATTTGAAATTTTTTGTGCACACGTACACGATTAAAGTCGGCGTGTCAACAAGTTATTTAACCGCTGACGTGATGTTTCTCAAAGGACGTGCAATTTGATTGAAGGGCGCCAAAACTTATGGTAGTATCATCGTAGACTAGTAAATGTAAAAGTACCACATAATAACTCAGAGGAAACGGAATGTATAGTGGTATCAAGGATATCTCTCACATGACCGTTCTGCTTAGAAAAGGAAAAATTTCATAAACTGATAGACAGAACCAAAAAGAGGTTTGGGAGAAAGAATCCTGAAGGAATAGAAAGAATATTATTTAAACAAATAATGATTATTACAAAAAGGAACAATGCGTGAATAAAAGTATGGATGTGAAAAGCTAAAATAGACAAGAGTAATTGTCCTGTTAACAAAACACTCAACGAAAGATTTTAAGAAAGTGCAAAAGTTGTGGGAGATATAAAGAACGGAGTACAGATACTCTTATGACGTGTGGTACAACATTTACAACTCTGTTTGAGGCTGAAGTTCCAAATATAGTGCATTTTAAACACCATGTTGACTGTAAGTAAAGTAACAATGATGCAGATGTAGAAAAAGTAAAAAATTCAAAAACGTTAAGAGTATTAATAATTAATAGAATATGTTGAATGAAATGAAATTCATCACAGTGTATAGATGGCTATGGGAGGTGCTGCTATGATGGTGGCAGCTGGGATGGACCAGGTGCATGTTTATCAGGGTTTCAATATTCAACACGTCACACACGCTGAAAAAAACAGGTATAGTCATGCGTATTCAAATACAGAGATACGTAATCGTACAGAATACGGCGCTGCGGTCGATAACGCCTATATAAGACAACAAGTGTCAGGCGCAGTTGTTAAATCGGTTACTGCTACTGCAATTGTACGTTATCAAGATTTAAGTAAGTTGGAACGCTATGCTATAAACGGCGCACAAACGATGGGACACAGCATCTCCGAGGTAGCGATGAAGTGGGAATTTTCCCGTACGACTATTTCACGAGTGTACCGTGGATATCAGGAATCAGGTAAAAACTCAAATCTCCGACATCGCTGAGACCGGCATAAGATCCTGCAAGAACTGGACCAACGACGACCTAAGAGAATCGTTTAACGTGACAGGAGTGCAACCGTTCCGCAGATTGCTGCAGATTTCAGTGTTGGGCCATCAACAAGTGGCACGCGTGCGAACCACTCAAGGAAACATCATCGACACGTGCTTTTGCGTCCGAAGGCCCACTCGTGTGCTCTTGATGACCGCATGACACAAAACTTTACGCCTGACCTGGGCCCATCAACACCGACATTGGACTGTTGATGACTGGAAACATGTTGCCTGGTCGGACGAGTCCCTTCTCAAATTCTATCGAGCGGATGGACGTGTACGGGTATGGAGACAACTTCATGAATCCATGGACAATGCATGTCAGCAGGCGACCGTTCATACTGCTGGCGGCTCTGTAGTGATATCGGGTGTGTGCAGTTAGAGTGATACGGGATGTCTGATACGTCTAGATACGACTTTGACAGGTGACACGTACGTAAGCATCTCGTCTGATCGCCTGCATCCATTCATGCCCATTGTGCGTTCCGATGGACTTGTGCAATTCTAGCAGGACAATGCGACACCCCACACGTCCAGAATTGCTACAGCGTGGCTCCAGGAACACACTTCTGAGTTTAAAAACTTCCGCTGGCCACCAAATTCCTAAGACATGAACATTACTGAGCATATCTGGGATGCCTTGAAGGTGCTGTTCAAACGAGATCTCCACCCCCTCGACTCCTACGGATCTGTGGACAGCCCTGCAGGATTCATGGTGTCAATTCCCTGCAACAGTATTTGTTATTAGTCGAGTCCATGCCACGTCATGCTGCAGCACTTCTGTGCACTCGCGGCGGTCCTGCACGATATTAGGCAGGTGTATTAGTTTCTTTGGCTTTTCGGTGTATATACAAGTTCATGACTGGCCTCACAACGGTGGTTAAAATGTCTCACAACAGGCTTGTTGTTGTTGTTCTTGTTGTGGTCGTCAGTCCTGAGACTGGTTTGAAGCAGCTTTCGACGCTACTCTATCCTGTGCAAGGTTTATCTCCGAGTAACTACAGCAACCTATATCCTTCTAAATCTACTTAGTGTATTCATCTCTTGGTCTCCCTCTACGACTTTTACTCCCCATACTTCCCCCAGTACTAAACTGGTAATCCCTTGATGCCTCAGAATGTGTCCTACCAACCGATCCCTTCTTCTAATCATGTTTTGCCACAATTCTGTCCAGTACCTTCTCATTAGTTACGGGATCTATCCATCTAATCTTCAGCATTCTTCTGTGGCACCAACTTTCGGAAGGTTCTATTCTCTTCTTGTCTAAACTATTTATCGTCCATGTTTCACTTCCATACATGGCTACAATCCATACTAATACTTTCACAAATTACTTCCTGAAACTTAGATCTACACTCGATGTTAAAAAATTTCTCTTCTTTAGAAAAGCTTTTCTTGCCTTAGCCAGTCAACCTTTTATATCCTCTTTACTTCGACCATCATCAGTTATTTTTCTCTCCCAACAGCAAAACTTATCTACTACTTTGTCTCATTTCCTAACCTAATTCCCTCAGCATCATCTGATGTAATTCGATCAGCTTCGATTATCCTCGTTTTGCTTTTATTGATGTTCGTCTTGTATCCTCCTTTCAAGACACCGTACTCCCTGTTCTGTGCTCAAAGGCAGCACAGCGCGCTTGGTACACGCGGCGCTCGGAGGCCACAGCACAGCTACGACACGTGAGGATGGGCTTATAACTGTCAGAAACCGGTCGTGTGAAAATAAAGTAATTTACAACTGAAGCGGTATTTTCATCCTCTGCTATAATGCTGAGTTGCCGATGTTCTTCCAACAGGATTGTTTGTACTGTCTATTCCGTTCAACCGCTCTTCCAGGTCGTTTGCTGTATCTGACATGATTACAATGTCGTCGGCAAACCTCAGAGTTATTATTTCTTCTCCGTGGATTTTAATTCCAACTCCAAACATATCTTTAGTTTCCTTTACTCCTTGCTCAAAATACAGACTCAACAACATTCGGGATAGGCTACAGCCCTGTCTAACCCCATTCATAATCCATCCTTCCCTTTCATGCCCCTCGACTCTTATAACTGCTCTCTGGTGCCTGTACAAATTGTAAATAGCCTTTCGCTCCCTGTATTTTACCCTGCCACCTTCAGAATTTGAAAGAGAGTAGGTATTCCAATCAACATTCTCAAAGCCTTCTCTTAGTCTACAAATGCTAGAAACGTAGGTATACCTTTCCTTAATCTATCTTCTAAGATAAGTCGTAGGATCAATAATGCCTCGTGTGTTCCAACATTTCTACAGAATCCAAACTGATCTTTCCCGAGATCGACTTCTACCACTTTTTCCATTCGTCTGCAAAGAATTTGTGTTAGGATGTTGCAGCCTTGACTTACATATTAATCTGTTAGTTCGGTAATTTTCACAACTGTCAACACCTGTTTTCTTTGGATTTAGAATTACTATAGTCATCTTGAATTCTGAGCGTATTTCTCCTGTCTCATACATCTTCCTCACCAGATGGGAGAGTTTTGTCATGGCTAGCTCTCCCAAGACTATCAGTAGTTCTAATGGATTGTTGTCTACACCCAAGGCCTTGTTTCGACCTAAGTCTCCCACTGCTCTGACAAATTCTTCACGCAGAATCATATCTCCCATTTCATCGTCATGTCCGTCGTCTTCCATTTCCATACATTGCCACCAAGTACATCGCCCTAGTTAGACCCTCTATATACTCCTTCCACCTTTCTGCATTCCCTTCTTTGCTTAGGAGTGGTTTTCCATCTGAGCTCTTGATGTTGATACAGGTAGGATTTTTTTCTCCAAAGGTCTCTTTAATTTTCCTGTTGGCCGTATCTATCGTACCCCTATTGATATATGCCTCTACATCTTTACAGTTGTCGTCTAGCCATCCCTCCTTAGCCGTTTGGCACTTCCTGTCCATTTCATTTTTGAGACGTTTGTACCCCTTTTCGCCTGCAACATTTACTGCATTTTTATATTGTCTCCTTTCATCAGTTAGATTCAATATCTCTCCTGTCACCCACGGATTTCTACTAGCTCTCGTCTGCTTACTTACTTGATCCACTGCTGCCTTCACTATTTCATCTCTCAAAGCTACCCATTTTTTTTCTACTGTATTTATTTCCCCTGTTCTTGTGAATCGCTGCCTGATGCTCTCTCTGAAACTCTCTGCAACCTCTTGTTCTTTCAGTTTCTCCAGGTCCCATCGCCTTAAATTCCTATCTTTTTGCAGTTTGTTAAGTTTGAATCTACAATTCATAGCCAATAAATTGTGGTCGGAGTCCACATCGGTCCCTATAAATGTCTTACAACTTAAAACCTGGTTCCTAAATCTCTGCCGGCCGGTGTGACCGAGCGGTTCTAGACGCTACAGTCTGGAACCGCTAGACCGCTACCGTCGCAGGTTCGAATCCTGCCTCGGGCATGTATGTGTGTGATGTCCTTAGGTTAGTTAGGTTTAAGTAGTTCTAAGTTCTAGGGGAGTGATGACCTCATAAGTTAAGTCCCATAGCGCTCAGAGCCATTTGAACCTAAATCTCTGTCTTATCATTACATTATGTATCTGAAACCTTCCAGTGTCTCGAGGCCTTTTCCACTTATAGAACTTTCTTGCATGATTTTTAAACCAAGTGTTAGCTATGACAAAGTTATGCTCTATTCTTCCAGTCGGCTTTTTCTTTCATTCCTTAATCACAATCTACATTCACCTACTGCTTTTCCTTTTCCTGTTATTGGATTCCAGTCCCCCGTGACTATTAAATTTTCGTCTCCCTGAATTTTCTGAATAATTTCTTTCATTGCATCATACATTTCTTCAGTCTCTTCATCATCTGCGGAGCAAGCTGGCATATAAACTTCTCCCTCTGTTGTACGCGTGGGCTTCGTGTCTGTATTGGCCACATCAATGTGCCCACCATGCTGTTCGTAGTAGCTTTTCCGCGCTCCTGTTTTTTTATTCGTTATTAAAACTACTCCTGCGTTACGCTTATTTGATTTTGTATTTATAACCGTGTATTCACATGACCAGAAGTCTTGTTTCTCATTCCACCGAGCTTCATTACTCCCCGCTATATTTCCATTTTTAAATTTTCTAGCCTACCTGCCCGATTAAGCGAGCTGCCATTTTACGCTCCGATCCGTAGAACGCCAGTTTTCTTTCTCCTGACACTGACATCCTCCTCAGCAGTTTTCGGCCGGAGATCGAAATGGGGGAGTGACTTCCCTCAGGAATATTTTACCCGAAAGGACGCCATCATCATTTAACCATACAGTAAAGCTTTATGTCCTCGAGAAAGACATTGACTGTAGCTTCCCCTTGCTTTATATCAGAGCAAAAGTATAAATAAGTTTCTTTTGTCCCATACCATTCTGCAAAAATTCATTCTGACCGTATCGCTACTTTCGTTCATCCAGGCCGTGTTTTGAGTTTGCGAGGTCACTGTTGCTGCATGTTAAACAATCTAAGAAGAAATAAAACCTCTTTGAGACCCGACAACGTGACGGTAAGCATCTCCAGGCTCAGCAAGTGGTCCATGATTACTTGGTTTTGAGGGCGCACCACCACGGCATTCGTTACAAAGGAGTCTGTATGCGAACACTTGGGGGTGGGAAGTTTTAGAAAGATACCCAATTAGTTTAAGAAATTTTACGATGGCGGTTCGCAAGTATAATCTGCAAGTAGGTAGCAGTATCCAACACAGAAATATTCCTGAAAATTATTCATCTGTCGTGGTATGATTTTGTTACTATTAGTCAACAATATCTTTCGACAAACTTACATGAACTCTTCGTTACATGTCAGTTCGTTATGCTTAATGAACTTCACCGAAACAATCATCAACAAATAATTATTACCATGTATTCCTCAAAGCATAGTCCAACAATCGACTTCTGTTTACCTTCAATGAAGTCTCTTTTTCAACCCTAAAATACAAATTGGCCAATACGTTCCTTTTAAAGGCAACTCCGAGAAATGATTATTTTTTACAGTACCTGCATAGGTGCTTCCACCATTTCTTACTTCACTGTTATGTAGAATCGTAAGAGTTTTTGGTTCTGGACAGAGCTATGTCTCATCTGTTGAGCACTCTGTCACCTGTTGAGCAACAAAAAATGAGACCGTAAACGATAGTAAAGCCGAAATCTAGTGTGTTAGTATTATGCAGTGAACGCTAACACACAGAACTGAGTTAGAAAATGAGGCCCGTGTTTTGGGGTTAAACGCAACGTTATTGAATACTGAAGTTTCACAGCTCCGGTACTGTAGGTGGCATAGGTCTCATTACTGAAATTAAAAATTTTAAAGAATGAAAATAAGGAAAATAATTGATTTGCTGTGCGCTTAGTTAGCGTGCACGCGACTAATATTTCCCGAAATCAAAATGGCAAACCTCTACATAAGCACCGAGTATAGTAAAATCGATAAGGTAAACGAAAAAAACTGCGCGTAGTACTTGAAGTATTAACAGATATTTACTTAAAAAAACTTCTGCATGCATTATCATTCATTCGACTGGTTTGATGCTTTCCTCTACGTGCGCCTGTCTTGTCCTAATGTTTTCATTTCATCTGGTATTTTATTGATCCTTAGGATAGATCCTAAGGAACTATTTCCTGCACTTATTTGCCCCAAGAATTACAAAATTAGAGACGTTTGGATGCTAATTAACGTTTATTTACCAGTTTTCACCAATGTAGGTATAGCCCTTTTTAGAATGACATTATACCTTCATTCAAACGTATTGTGCAGGTCCTATAGTGACTCCTTGATGCTAGTAACGTAGAAAAAGAGTAAAATAAAATAAAAGTAAAATGAAAGAAGATGTATAGTTCTAGAGAGGAAAGGACGATTTTTGTCTCGTACCGAGATATCTACATGACGAGGGCAATGAAAATTAGCCAGTGGCTTTCATCCTCGTGTCATAATACGTGCTTTTAATGAACATTGATATTGTTTTCTATCTCTGTTCTTACTCACAGCTGACATCATTGACTTTGTAAACTGCAATTCTTTTCGGTTCAAAAGAAAATAAAGCAGAAACTGAGGTTGGAAGTGTGTAGGTCATCGCTTCGTCTGTTTGATTAGATATGAATATATTTCTAGAAGTTTTTGTCTTACTATTCTTAATTCTAACCAGCCAAATTTGAAGAAATCTTTGAAGAAAAAGGAAGCACACGTAACAGTAATAGAATTTAAGATGGAAAGCCTTACTAAACAAAGAAGTGAAACTGAAAGTGACGACGAATACGTATAAGTTCTATAAGAAGAAAGGAAATCTGTAGACAATAGCATGGAACAGGGATAGGAGGCATACATGGTTGAGAAGGGTGATATACTACCAGAAAAATTCGACAAAGCACTGCAAGACCTAAATCGAAATAAAGCACTGGAGTACACGAAACTCCCTCGGAAATTATTGGGATCTTCGGAAGAACCAATTACGTCAAAACTATTCAACCTGGTGGACAAGATATGTGAGACTGGTTGTATACACCTAGACTTAAGGAAGAATCTAGTATTCCCAGTTATGCAGAAAACAGTTATTGACTGGTCTGAGTATCAGTACACTGTTAGTTTGTTATAAATTGTGATTACAAGGCGTATTAGCTACAGAAAAATGAAAAGACTGGTAGAAGCCGGCTTTGACGACGGAAAATTTGATTTCCAGAGAAATGTAAGAAAGTGTGCGACAGTATTGAGCCTACGAGTTACCTTAGAAGATAACTTGAAAAAAAAATTATTTTGAACGTTTTTCGATGGACTGGAATATCCCCCCTTTGATATTCCGATATTAGCAGAAATAAAATACAATGAGCGAAGGTTATCTACAATTCGTACAGAAACCAGACTCTGTTTATAAAGTCGGATGTCAAGAGAGTAAATTTGTACTCGAGAAAGGGTTGAGGAATAAGTGAAGGCTATCTTGGAGACCATTGTGTCTCCATAATGAGTAAGCACTGAAAAAAACTGCGTTTGGGAAAGAGAATTAAATTTTAAGAAGAAGGAATAAGATGTTTAAAACAACAACTTTATGAGGGGCACCAAATGACCTCTAACTTCAGTTGAACAGAATGAAGAGCATCTTAAACAGATAAAAATAAATAGAAGTAGAACAGGGTCGAGGAGTCGAGTCAATTAAGTCACCTGATACTTTGAGCATTAGATTAGGGAATGAAAGGTTGAAACTGCTTCACTAGGTACGCCGTTTGGGCAGGAAAATAACTGACAGTTTTTGGGGTACTGGACAGTAGAGTGGAACACTTTAATCGATGGATTTAGTTGCACTACAAATTACAATAAATTATAAATTTATTTAAGTAACAAACTTTGCACTATATAACGTATCACTATTTGATTCTATAAATCAAATTTGTGCTCGATTAACTAACAACTTAAAAAAAGACAAGTCCAAAGGCATGAACATGTGTAGAAAACAAGTCTGGCAAACAAAGTAACTCACTCTATTAATAATCCAAAAGCAACATTACAACTGTTGAAACACCACTCATAACAGGCAGATCATTTCTAAAAGGACAGTTCAAGGGTAGTAAAACCAATATATAAAGCAGAACCTCAGACTTATTCAGGAAGCTGCAAATTATATACACAGTCCTAAACATCAATCATTTAAGAAAGCTAGCTTCCCTTTGAGATAGATTTTAGATTGTTCTGGGTTTGGATCGTTACTACTGGGTTACGTGGAGCGACGCTGGGGGCATAACTTTCAGTATGGTGACTTCAAATAGTTATGAATGAAAAACAAACGTGTCATAAGAAATAAATTTTTCTAATAAAGTTTATCTGGCGACTCCTAAATTTTACAATGTTCATCTCTGAGCACTGTATCACAACACGTTTAAGTGAACGGTAGACTTCAACAATAAAATTCAAATGCAGTTACTAAACTCAGCATTTAAGTACAAGGCAGCATTTAAGAACAATTTTGGTAAGCCAAGCACTTCAAGTTTCAGAGGAAATGTACCAAAACATTTAATGTTCCATGTACTGCCATGATGTTATGAGGATACAACTCCCCTCCAGGAAATGTAGCTGTGATGGTGTAATCCACAGTGTTGTCGTAATTAATTCTACTTAAGGGGGGTAGGACGTCAAACGGGCCGACTTGGGGCAGGAGAGTCACCACAGGACATTTTAATTTCTACTGTGTATACTTTCACAAATAAATTCATAAAACTTTGTCACCATGACTAGGAAGGATTGAGGACTCGCAGTCATCGCAGTGGAAGTTCAAAAACGTAGCAAAATACCCTTTTTACTTGTGAAATTTCACCATTTTTTCACTTGTTACTGGCTGCATTTGTTGCTATAGGTACACTTTTCTCCCTAAGTAAGAGAGATTCTTCGATGAATTTTTCATATCATGCGAACAGTAGTTACAGGTGCATGAAACTCTAGAATTTTCCAAATCTATTAAAAAACTTTGGAAAAATTGAGATAATTAACTATAAAAGTTGAATTTTTTCTAAACATGAAGTTTAAAATGTAACAGTTCATTCGTTTTTTCATAAATGAAATAACTTCTAGAGTTTCATATACCTGTAACTATGGTTTGTATGCTGTGCAAAAGTCATCGAAGAGTCTCTCTTACTTAGGAAGAAAAGTGTACCTATAGCAACAAATGCAGCCAGTAGTAAGTGAAAACATGAAGAATTTTCAAATGTAAAAAAAATCTGTTTTGTAACGTTTTTGAGCTTCCACTGTGAAACTCCCCCGATTAAAATTCCTTGTTGGGTTTTGTGTAATTTATTGAAGCCGCCAAACAGTTAATTATTATATGACCGTGTGCTTAATGGATGACAGGCCATCGGTTTCTCTGCTGGTTTCGGGGGTATTTCAACCGAGTGCGGCTATTCTGAGACTGAATAGTGGAATGATTGAAAGTTTGTCTATTATTAAGGACCACGAAAGTTGCGATGTGCAAACTGTATTGTATTTTCTACAATAACACACAAATGCTGAGGCAGTTGCTACCTTCGCCTTACACGTCTAATTACGATTCTATCCTTTTATTGATTGCTGATTTCCAGTACTTCGTCACACGCAATGCTGATGGTTAATATTCACAACAATCCTCACTGCAATCCATGGTTGTTGCTGGCCGACGCGGTTGACGCGAAACACATAATTCGGCACTTGTCACTTTCTGTTTTATATCACTCGCGAATTGGTATTAGTGAGGGTCAACCCCACGACGATCAGGGGGACGTGCTCACTCGCCATACTCCGGTGAATTTTACCGTTTACAACTCACTCGACCACCATTCTTGCCCGTCTTTCCCGCACTACAGCTCACTCGACACTCTCTCGTACTACTCCTCACTCGACACTAGTCTCACTGCCTTCTGCAGCGCTCGACATTCGACTCCTGTCTGCTATCGACCTGAGTGTCAGATACTAGCATCTATGTTCGTGTGATCATGGATCCCTTACAACTGCTATGAGTATGAATCCTGAATCCTTCCTGGTCATGTTATTAAAGTTTTATGAATTTTTTTGTAAAAGTATAGACAGTGGAAATTAAAATGTCCTGTGGTGCCTCTCCTGCTCCAAGTCGGCCCGTTTGACGTCCTACCCCCCTTAAGTCAGTATTGTCTGATAATGCCGACTCTGATACCAATGCTGTTCAACTACTAAGTTCCAGCACCGTATGCAAGCCTGAGCACAGCCGTAACACTCTTCCTGTCGCCGCCTTGACTAACTCGGGCACACATCACAGTTTCCTGCCGAACCGCATTCCCCCGTGTCCAACAACATACTGCCATTTTACTTTCAAAATAACTGTAACAGTCTAGATCGCAATGTACATCTATTGAATGGTGACCGGTTTCGATCATCACACGATCATCTTCAGACCTACATCGGTAATATACTCGTAACATAGGATACAAATTAGAGGGACCCACCAAAATAACTTAAAGAGAGCAATAAAATTTTGAAAACATCTTCATACACCCTTTCTGATGGGCAGTGGCTGTGTATAGAAGATAAACAGCTGAATGATGACAGTCAACTGCTGGAGAGAAGAGTACAGCAGTTTCTTAAATACTGGATGCTCCGCCTACAGCTGACAGCATGATGTCAGCATTAGAATAGCAGGTATAAGTCGAGAGAATTATACCGAAAAAGATGTATTTGTTGGTAAATAAAACAACAAAATTGCGTAAAATAATGTTACATTAAAGATGAAACAGCTTGTTAGTAGAGTTATTCTAAAGTACATACACTAAAAGCGTTAAAAATGAAACTAATAAGCATCACGTTAGCCGTGTATAAGTTGCCCTCAACGGGAATTCCGAAAAACAAATACGAGGTTGTTGGTTTCTATGGAGATGATGGACAGAAGAAATAGCTGTAAACATCGATGAGCGGTGTTCAGTAGACGACCTTCCATAGATGTATGAAGCAGCTGGTTTTTATGGAGATGAGAGATGCTGATCTAGGACTGTTTGCACTGAAACAGCCACAAACATCGTTAAATGAAGTCGATAACGCTCCACAGATGCAGTCCCAGGATATAAATAAGAAGTATCCGTTAATGAACGTAGGTGTTAATATTGCAGCAAATAGTAATGATGGGCGCTGATGACCACGCTGTTTAGCGCCCGTAAACCTCAATCACACACACAAATAGTAATGAAAGTGGTAAGGGTGGCTAGCAATATTAAAGAAAAAATACATGCATAAGTTTCTGAAATAAGCCGATAAACTAGAGTAATGTCGAAAGGAACTAGATTAAAATGAGTCCATGATGAACAAACATAAATTAAAATTGGAGCACTATGACTGATCTAATGTGAAGGGCTTATTTCAATAGAGGCACAAGACCACTACCTACACTTTTCTGTCTATAATGCTTCTGAAATTATTGGCCAAACAAACAGAAATAAAGGTTCCTCTCTAGCAAGAAGCCATATGATTGAATATTTCTGGTATCTCAACTGCAAATTTTTCAGTGCCCACTTAACTTTAGGACTTCGTATCTAAATATGAACAAAAATGGACTTGTACCACTACCGAAATAAGCCCTTCATATGCCAGTCACTTGTAAATGTGATAGCATTGTACAGAGCTATCAGAAAATAATTAATGAAAAATGTCGTCAGCCATTATATATAAGTTAAACAACAAAGAAGCGCAATAACATGGGTCATAACATAAGTAGTAAGAAGAAGGATGTGAAACATATATATAGTTATAAAATCAGGACATCAGAGTAAGAATTTTGAAGCAGATTATCGAAAAGCTCAAAGAAATATTTCTATTTGAAGACTAGCTACCTATTTGTAGTAGATGAGGGTTTGTTTTTGGAATGTGAATAAATATCGATTTATTCTAACGTATTAAGCAGTAGCCCTATTAAGCAGTAGCCCCTTAGGCGCTATATGTAAAATTTTTATATTGCTAGAAATGCAACCTTCACAGTGATTATGTTCATCAAGATTCTGTCCAAACAAGGCTATGGTACGTGAGGTACCATTAATATGCTCTCTACAACGTACTAAGAAGTTAAAAGACAGTTTGTCCAACATATTGTCCACCACAGTCGTTTCATTGTATTTTACAGATGCAGAAATGTGATATCTACTAGATATTATTGCTAATAGAGGTTTATTATAAAGTATCAGTGACTTTTTGTACTGTAACAGGCTTAAGAGGAGATTTTAATAACCAATGTCTCATTGTTTTGAAGAACACTTTTTATATTTATTATGACGACATAAGTAGATGGTTGTATCTGTTGATGTTGGTTTACTGTAAATAGGAAATAATTTTTTCTATTTGTTTTGAAATTGTAAGATTTAGAGAGTGAATAATATTTTTGTTTTCAAGCTCTACAGTGAAAGAAAGTTTAGGATGTACATTGTTTAAGCTGGTGATGAGATCAAATTCTTCCTTTTAGCCATTATATAACGACAATGTGTCATCGACATACCTTATATAAACAATTTTAATCGTTGCTTGTGAATTATTTCAGAAAAATTGCAGTTTTGCATAATTTACAGAGATATGAGCTAAAGTCCAGGGAAGTGAATTCCCCAAAGCAAGACCATCCTTCTGAATGCAGATTCTATTAGTACTTCAGGGAATTCAACTATCTCCTCAGTTTTTATCATTATATAATGTGTTAAGTTGTCTTTAACGATTGTGATAATCTCTTGAAAGCTGTAAGCATTGGTGACATCTGATTATGCGAATCTGGAATTAATATATCGTTAATTGATTATGTCAGTTGGTATCTGTTTTTAATACTGAAATTTTCTTCATAAATGTGAAAAGTTTTTATGATTTCATTAATTTTCTTATTTACTTTATAAGAGGGAGAGTTAGTATTGTTTACAACTGGCCAAACTGGTAAATTGGGTTTATGTAATTTAATTTTGATCTCTATCTAGGTAATGCAGAATTCATAACTTTAAACGTTACTCTCTTATTAGGTAAAAATAAAATATTATTCTCATCAACATTTTTTTAAAATTTTGGTTTGACATTTTGTAGTCAGGTTGTTGTTAACTTCAGTAATTCCATTGCAGTAAAAAATTGTAATGTTTTAGAGATGTAATCACGATCACTAGCAGTAATGAGGGTAGTAATGTCATCCGCATTAGTTATGATTGCTTTGTTAGTTATTAGTTTGTGACTGGTCTCCTTAATAATTTTTGGCATTGTTTCTTTTATTTTTATCTTTCTCTTTTGCAATAATATTTTTAGTTTTAAATGCAGTATGACAGATTTCTACATTGCTAAGCTGTGAACGTTTTGCAGTACTTTTACGTCAACAGCTACACATTTAATATTATCACTACTCAATTCTGGAATTAAGTTGTATTTAAGGCCTTTGATAAAGGAGCTGCTTCAACAGGAGTGCCAATAATATTTTACTGACCACTCTCGAAACAGCTTCGTCAACGGTCTACAGGCGGTGTCAACGCCATGAGCCAAAGACCTTCATTGTAACTCGAATGTGTGTACAGGTGACACAGGTCCCAGACAGCCTCGTTCTATGTTAGATGGGTTACACTGCACGTGCAGTCTCCTAACATTGTAATTTGGGTGAACAATTAATCCTCAACCACATACATGAAACAGTTCAGTATTGCATACATGACACAGCAATGTGTTTGCAGCATTAATTTTAATGTATTTAAATAATAAATAGTTATGGAAAATTGCACCCATTAACATGCAAGGAAAACTCCATTCACTTTTGCTTGTAACCTGATTACTTACCGCCGGTTCATCTAATAAATCAGTTACAACAGTTTCCAACAACCTATACAGTCGCTGTGGCTAAGCAAGAGGATAATTACCAAGCAATTAGCTGACAATACCTGGTGCAAGCACTATCTATGTAGATACATGCTAGTCACATTTACTTGCCGGCTACGCAGTAAGATACCATGTCCAACATGTCAGAAAGCACAGTCACAATAGCACATTCAATACCGGTGAGCAGTTTGTTCCAAAACGCCCAGTGTGTGCGCTGACTCACCGGACACGAAGTAAAAGCCACTCTGCTCGCCTCACAACAGACTTCCTTGACCAGGCTTCGAATCATGAGGTACGACTGTTTACTCAGAGGGAGTGCACACCATCTCTGCTCAGTGACTCATGGAAGAAGAATAGTGCAAACCTTTTTACAAAAACCAAAATTACTGCCATCCTTGGCACGGGTTAAACAAGTAAAGAAGGTGTAATTGGATATCTGAAAGAGAGAAATCTGTTAGTACTGCTTATCCACTTCAATGTTAGGAAGTCTCTTTTAGAAGAATTTTCTCTTGTGTATCTTCCTACAGAACTGAATCGTGGGTGAAGAATATTACATACACTGCCATATGGCAGGATTCGGGAGGAGGCTGGCACGTTCGTACCACTGGTACCAAAGGCCACAAACAGCTCAGCATCGCCGGCAGAAGTCACAGATGGCAAGTCGCTGGGGCTGTAATACGAAGTCCTGTGAAGGAGCTATGGTTGATGGCAGGTGCAGCCTGGTCACGAACTCATGGGTGCTACTACCGATGCTCTGTCATGTCGCTGTCTGACGTAGCCCTGACGTTTCGGTGGTAAATCTGACTTCTAGGACGAGATGTGCCTCAAGATTCAGACATATTAGTATACCTCTGGTGCGCATTTGTTTCACTAAAACACGCCAATCGTAACAAGAGATTCGCGTTGCCGCGACAACACCGTCCTGCAGCCTACATCGTTTCCACTACGTGGTGCAATTTACTGCTGCACTTGGGGAACCTTGCTTCACAATCCCCTTGCATGTTTGTTTTTGTAATGCTATAGATATTTTCTCAGAAAATGGACAGCAGTAGTACATTGCCGTCTCCCCAGAGAATACGCTGTTTCTTGGGTCTTTCCTCAGTCCTCTATTGCAATTACTTCCAGATTTAATTTGTGAAACAAGTACATATTCTGCTATTCTCAACTATTAATCAATTACTACATTAAATTGAACGTGCATAAATCTATCTTTCATCCCTCGCTCGTACTGGTTAACCTCACTATATTTCTCAATGAGTGCAAGCCCTGCTCATTAATTCAAAAACTACGAAACATATTTCACTACCGGACCTCCGTCCGTGCTAATGCTTTAACTCTCCATTCCACATCTACAAACTAGATGACTCTTTTTCTTTTTTATAAATTTGCTCTAACATGCCAACTTCAACAAAATATATTCTGACTTCATTAAACTCTTATGCTTGTCACTTCATCTGTTTGTCCGGTAGTTCCTTTGCCCTTACTTCTGGAGCAACAATTTGTAACTATTTCCTTCTAACAAAAGTTCTCCTTACGCTTCCGATGACATTATACTCGCAAAACTACTCGTACAAGAAAACCACACACAGCACGTACTTTCAAAACACTTTGACAGGCATCACACCTATTCTTCTGACTGTTGTTCATATTACAGACTGAATTATTGTCGAAATGCTCGGTTTTCTGGTACTTCTTCTCATCAAATTAACTTCCTGGTGCCTAGTGGCACTCTGTCATGCGAATTACTCCTTAATGTATTTGTAAATCGTTTAACTGGCTTGTCGTTTATATTAAACGAGGACAGAGAAGTGGTCTACTTAGGCTAACTGGAGCTTTCGGCACCACCTAAGCGGATGCACTGTGAGTGGTGCTCGGAATATGGCCCATAGACATCACGATCAAATACAGAGCTGCAAGCTACTGGTTAAAGATGGGTAGACTAGATAAGGTACACGCAGTAAATGGTGCGCCGATAAAGACGATACGTCACCTAAAAAGTTGGCGTTGCGTACATGGCAAGGTGACCTTAAAAGTTCTCGTTTGGATACATGGCAAAGTGAGTGGGATGTAAGTGACAAGGGATGTATACTGCACGACTTCCTCCCTGACTTACGGGAGGGTTGAGAATGAAACATATCATTCCCAGCCGCGGTATGGTACATTTCTTAACCGGACACGAATCTTATCCCACGCCCTTAAGCCGCGTGTTCAATAGAGTATGAATGTGTGCGTATTAGCATTGTCTCCAATAATCACAAATCATCTACATGCACATCACTTGAAATTTACACTCATAAATTTTTAAGAGTCACGTGCATAATAACGTATTATCAATCTGTTGCTCTCACAATGCTCAGCTGCATATTAATTTGCTATAAAACAGTTACATTTGCATTAACCAGTAGTCTGTTCAGGGAAAAAATTTGGAAAAATATTAGTTAACAGACTTTCTTTTCCCTTTGCACATGACGACCCCGCAAGAATCTGTTTCTGGTTCCGTACTTACATGAACTTTTTTTATTTCCTTGAGTCATCAGACTTCTGACTGATGCAACTCAACATGAATTCCTCTTCTTTGGTAACCTCTTCTTCTCACAGCAGCACTTGCGCTGTATGACGTCAATCATTTATTTCTGTATTCCAAGCTCTGCCTCCCCATAGTGGTTTTACTTTTACAGCCCCCTGCAGTACGGTGGAGGTACTGTCATCCTGCCCCTTCTTCTTGTCAGTGTTTTCCATATGCTTCTTCCTTCGTCACTTCTGTAGACAACCTCCTCATTTCTCATATCATCAGTCACAACATTTCCAACATTCTTCTATAGCGCCACATCTCAAACGCCTCTATTCTGTTCTCTCCCAGTTTTCCTATAGAAGGAATTATGAGAATGGACAGAATCCTGTAGATGTGATGTTTATGTACAAACAAACAAATGATTAAAATTTCAGGAAAATTGGATGATTTATTCAAGAGGAAGTGTTTCAATGGTCAATTACGTGTTTGCCCGTCTCTGCCTCTTAGGCTAGTACAATCATGCTCATAAATTAAGGATAACTGCCGAATGTGGTGCCACACAACGTGGCACTTGACAAAACTGGCGCAAATAGCATAGGCACATAGGATACACGCACAACACAGTTCTGTAAGTCCACAGCATTGGTGATAAGTTGAGAAAACCGTCCCGAAACACTGTACCCCTCTATCAATATGGGATATGATCACCATGCACACATACACAGGCTGCACAACGGGTTGACATACTCTGGATCAGGTGGTCGAGCAGCTGCTGGTGTATAGCCTCCCATTCTTGCACCAGTGCCTGTCGGAGTTCTGAATTGTCGTAGGGGTTTGAAGACGTGCAGAGATACGTCGATCGAGAGCATCCCTGACATGCTCGATGCGGTTTAGGGTTGGAGAACAGGCAGGCCACTCCATTCGGCTGATATCTTCTGTTTCAAGGTACTCCTCCATCTTAGCAGCTCGGTGGGGCCGTGAGTTATCATCCATCAGGGGAAGGTGGGGCCCACTGCACCCTTGAAAACGCGGACATACTGGTACAAAATGATGTCCCGGTATGCCTGACCTGTTTCAGTTCCTCTGTCAAAGACATGCAGGGTTGTACGTGCACCAATCATAATCCCCCCCACCATCAAACCACGACCTCCATATATGTCCCTTTCAAGGACATTAAGCGGTTGGTATCTGGTTCCAGGTTCACGACAGATGAAAACCCGGCGAGAATCACTGTTCAGACTATACCTCTAATCGTCCGTGAACATAGCCTGGGACCACTGTCCCAATGACCATGTACTGTGTTCTTGACACCACGCTTTACAGGCTCTCCTGCGACCAGTGGTCAGTGGAATGCACTTTCCAGGTCTCCAGGTGAATAAACCAATTTTGCTCAGTCGTCTGTGGACTGTGTGTCTGGAGACAACTGTTCCAGTGGCTGCGGTAGGGTCCCGAGCAAGGCTGTCTGCAGTACTCCGTGCCCGTCTGCGGGAACTGATGGTGATATATCGCTCTTCTTGTCGTGTTGTAATCTGTGGACGTCCCGCACTGTAGGGCCTGGACACGTTTCCTGTCTGCTGGAATCATTGCCACAATCTTGAGATCACACTTTGTGGCACGACCTACTATGTTTGACCAGCCTGCAGTCGCCCTAGTATTCTACCCCTCATAACACACAGTCACCATTAGTACGTCTGAAAACGTCTGGACACTTACTTGCTGCACCGTACTCTGACATGCACCAACACACCTCTGCGTATGTGGACTGCTACCAGCGCCACCGTGCGACTACCGCAGGTCAAATGCACCGCATGGTCATACCCCAAAGTGATTTAAACCCGCAAAACGCCCACCAGAGCGTTATTTCACCATGTATCCACATTATTCTTAATTTATGAACATGAGTGTAGTTATTCGGGTTGGCAGTGAGTAACAGAGTTATTGCGTGCCTAGCTGGAGAATATATAGTCAAATTCTGTCCAAATGCCGCGTTAAACCGTCAAAATCCCGATCCATAATACTGCAAAGTTCTCAGTTGCAGAGAGATCTGCCGACCTTGCTGGCCATGGTAACGTATGGCAAGCGCGAAGGAAAGCAGTAGAAACTCTCGCTGTGTACGGGCGGGAATTATGTTGGTAAAATTTGAGTCTCGGATGGCTTACTATGAAGGGCAATATAATGAAGTGTAGAATATCGTCGACCTACCGCTGCCGTATAAAGGTGTCGCGGATTAAAACCAAAGAGGTCGTGCCGGCAATGGTACACCAGAACATCACTCCCAGTTGGTGGACCGTATGGTGTGTGACAGTCGGATACGTATCCCATCGCTCTCCGGTGCCTCTCCGCACACATCTGGAATCTCATTGACGGGAGTAGAATTGCCTTCAGTGATGAACAGCGCTTCGAAATGAGCCCCGATGCCCAGCGAAGAAGTGTCTGAAGAGGCCCCAGATAGCGGTGGGGTTCCAACCCGTCAGCCTCCTTACTGCCAGACAAGCAGGAGTGATGGTTTGGGGATGTCATTCCTTTTCACGCCAGGAGCTGTTTGGTTATCATCTGCAGCACCCTCAGAGCGGAGTGGTACGTCGACAATATTCTACATTCCGTTTTGCTGCTCGTCATGCGGGCCATCCTGGCTTTACATTTCAGCTAGATAATGGCCGCCCACAAACGGCGAGAGGTACTATTGTTGGCCTTCGAGCTTGCAAACCCCAAGTTGATCAGCAGGGTCGCTGTATCTCTATCCAACTGAGAACGTTCGGAGGTTATGAGCAGGCCCTCCAGACAGCTCCAGATGTTGACGATCGATCGAGCCAGCTGAACAGGGTTTGGCATGATATCCCTCAGGAGGAGATCCAGCAACTCTAGCAATGAGCGCAAATACGAATAACTGTTTAAGTAAGGACAAGAGGTTGACCAATGCATTAATGACTTGCTCATTTTGTGAAGGTCCTTCTCTTGCATAAATGATCCAGTTTTTCAGAAATTTCAATCATTTGTTTGTCTGTACACGCGCATCAAATTTACCGATTTCCGCCACTTCATATAATTCCTTCGAGGTGCAACGTTCTTTCATTTTTTCGTCTGTTTCGCCTGCGCTGCAAAAATTTCTCTGCGAAGCCTTCACTCATCCTTGATACATTAACGACCGCTTGCCATGTGATTTCAGTTTCCGTATTTTCGGAGCCCTGAACAAAACCATTAGAATCCGTTTTTCCAAGTCTCGTTTTCGTTTGAGTGCCCCTTGTATTAAATTGGGTAACTGGCTTCAACTCTCGGCATAAATAGTCTTCAGGTCTAAATATAACTGCTGAGAATCGCAGTTCTCCAACAATCTGAGTGAAACAAAAGCATCATACCTACGACAAACTCCGATTCATAGTAACTAGATTTGGATATTAAATCTGGCAAGATTCGAAACCGGTAATCCAAATAAATATAAAATGTGAACTATACGGTGTTTGTCTTTCCTCGTAGCATTGTTAAGTGGTCACGATGTATTAGAAGGCATAGCTTCAATTGTGAAACCGACAGCCGTTACAGCTTCTTTGATGTAGCAATGGTTTGCACATATAGTTTTCTATAGGTGTGTCACGCAGCGAGCAGCACCACTGACCGAGATAACAGCCCTCCAGGTTTCCAACAATATTCCAATTCTGCAGTTGCCGGCCGAGGTGGCAGAGCGGTTCTAGGCGCTACAGTCTTGAACCGCGCGACCGCTGCGGTTGAAGGTTCGAATCCTGCCTCGGGCGTGGATGTGTGTGATGTCCTTAGGTTAGTTAGGTTTAAATCGTTCTAAATTCTAGGGGACTGATGACCTCAGAAATTAAGTCCCATAGTGCTCAGAGCCATTTTAACCATTTGAATTTTGCAGTTACAATTCTCGTAGCCACAATGCACTCAATCAAATAACGGCTCAGTGTTTAAGGTTCTTCTTCAAATCAGTCCTCAGAGAGGTAATATTGTAATCTCTAACAAATATTACTTTTTGGAGAAAATATTTTGGTAGTCTTGAATCCTCCCCTTAGAATAATTTATGAATTACTGTGCTGGCAAATCCCTTACGTTATTTGATTTTCAAACAGCTGAGCAAAACTGAACGTCCTCAGACACTTCTCTCTTTACTTATTCTGATCATCACTAAACTGACTCAAAATATTTTTAGCGCAACGCTGTGTAACTTTCAATAATCCCTACAAAAGAATGGCCCTGACTCACAATAACCTATACCTTTCATGAAACACTCACAAAAATCTTCGTTACTCGAACTACTGCAATACAGCGAGCGCCAATACTGCTAGTTAACTAAAGGATTCTAACTACTGAAGACACTAACTACTGATAGGTATAGTTATCAAATGAAAGATTTTGATAGAAAACAAACAATGTGTGCCGGACCAAGACTCGAACTCGGGAACTGTGCCTTTCGCGGACAAGTGCTCTACCGACTGAGCTACCCAAGCACGACTCACGCCCCGTCCTCTTAGCCTTATTTATGCCAGTACCTCGTCTCCTACCTTCCAGGAAGTTTCATATCAGCGCACACTCCGCTGCAGAGTGAAAATCTCATTCTTCAACAAACAATGTATTTACCTTAATAATGTTCAAAAGTCATTATATATATAACAGATCATGACATCCAGTCCTACAAATTTCCTTTTTCTGACGGACACAAGTCCAGATCGTCAGCTCTCAAAACTCTGCCATCTCTCTTCCCACATCCACCACTGCTGGTGGCTCACCTCCAACTGCGCAACGCTACGCGCTCTTCACATCCAACTGCCCAACACTACAATAGCAAATATTCCAACAATGCAAACCAGCCACAGACTTCACACAGCACAGTCAGTAATTTTCATATAGAGCGCTGCTGCATGGTGTTACCAACATAAGAACCTAAACAACCTACTTACAGTCTTTACTAATATTATCGGCTTGCTGGTTTAGCTGCCATAATCGAACACTACAATTCCACTGGCCGGGCAGTAAGAAAGCTGCATTTCTTTCGATTCAAAAAGCTAATGAAGCCATAACCTTGCGTACTACCTTTCACTCTAGACCGCTAGTGGCAAATCGATTGTATGCAAATTTACTCACGGCTGCGTGATCCAAGACGGGAAGACTGCATTATTTTCAACACGACGCAGCATATAGCTGCCAGACAAGCTCGCTTAGCTGTGGGACCTATGTCATCGCAGCAGTATTTCATTACTGCTGCGAAATATTAAGGGGACGATAAGCTAAATTCTGTAACAGAAGCTGGCTTAATGCGCAGAAATTAAAAGTCGACGGCTCTTTTTAGCGCCGTCTGTTAACACAGCTCCCAATCTGGGTGCAGATTAAATTTTAATTTAACAAAGAGAGCGCCCAGGTGGTGGCCGCCTGGCCCGGTCTTCCACTTTGACTCTGGCGCCGGCCGACGTAAGAGGATTAGCGGGACGTGAAGGTTGGTCGCAGCAGGCGCGGCGCATGCGAGGCGTGCGTGCATGCGTGCAGCGGCCGGCCGACACAGGGGAGCTTCGTGAGCAGGCTTCCGTCTGAAGGCGAGTTCTATCTCCGAGAACACGGGAACGCAGACACTAATGAAAAAAGCGTATACTCCGTATCGCTTAATATCCTATTACGTAGATATCATCAGGGACGTTGTGGGATACTGTGGGAACACCAACAGAGGAACGGCTATGTTGGGCAATAGCTCGTAGGATATTAGCTTCACATTTGCAGTAGTAACATAAGATGTTTCATAAAGATTGATCTGATTACACAACACTGTGTCACATGAATCAGTATATATACCTAGGGATGCATTTTAACTTACGCAACGAAACCAAAAGGTTACCTTGGCACCAGACGTACGTTACCGGTTATTGTGGTTGGTGGTAGCTGTTTTGGGTTCTCCGATTCTGCCAGGCTACCTGAGTTACAGCTACACTTCCTAAGTTCGACATTCGCTGCCACAGTTTCAAGACACAGTTTGTTGTCGTTGCTGTACGCAGATTTATCTCCTGCGCAGGCCTCTTCATCTCGAAATAGCTACTACAACTTACATCCATCTTAACCTGCCTACGATATTCATCCCCTGGTCTCCTACTAATTTCACCCACCCGGCCGGAGTGGCTCGTGCGGTTCTGGGCGCTACAGTCTGGAGCCGAGCGACCGCTCCGGTCGCAGGTTGGAATCCTGCCTCGGGCATGGATGTGTATGATGTCCTTAGGTTAGTTAGGTTTAATTATTTCTAAGTTCTAGGCGGCTGATGACCTCAGAAGTTAAGTCGCATAGTGCTCAGAGCCATTTGACCCATTTTATTTTCACCCAATTCACTTTCAACCTCCAACAAATTGAAGACACCTTCATGGTTCAGTATGTGTCCAAAAATCAGTCCCTTCTTTAGTCAGTTGTTGCCTTAAATCTCTGTTTTTCTGTCTCGATTCTGTGGTTGTTCATTACTTACATAATTCACCTAGTACCACATTTCGAAGGCTTCTACTCTTGTCTTCCTTAAGGGGATTTAGAACAGAAAAAAAAATTTCTTCACATTTTCGGATTTTTACCTCATTATGAAACTGGGAATTTTCCGCATAAAGAAATATATGTACCACTTCTAAACCCACATGGGGAGTATTGTTTTCATTTTTTTTAGTATAATATACACTGGTTGAAAATGGTAAAATATTTCGTGCATTGACTACGAAGTCTTCCGCGACGGAGTCCTTGCATAAAAAGTTCTCGGTTTACTTGCCGCGTCAAATTTGGATAAAATCCCAAGATTTCGATGACTACCTCCGTCATCTTCGTCAGGGGTAAAGCTGACTGTCGTGGACCGTTTTTTTTCCTTTATTGACTTTCAATTCCCCCCGAAGGGGGGGCGGGCTGTCAGCAGCTTAGTACGCTGCTCTACAGCCTACAAACTTTTATTTTAAAAACAGAAGAAGAAAAGAAACAAGAAAAACAGGCGATAAAACGGTGACGTAAGGTGTAAAATGGCGGAAAAATGCGGAAAGTTAAAACAGAAAGCAAAAGGGGTTGGCAATGCTAATAAAAGACACAGGAATCAGACAAGTAACATAGTACACACACAATTAAAAAAACACGGCGACAGTCTGGTTTCTGTTCGCAAGAGATAAAAAGCACACCCAGCGACAGTATGATGGCCGTTCGCAACACTTCCCAAAAAACACAACACGGAACACTCACTGTAAGACACCCACTGTAAAACACTGCACGAAAAGGGCGGCACAAAGATGACACTCCCGAGCCAAAGGCAGAAGGGGGGGGGGGGCCTGGAGGAGTATGAAGAACAAGGAGGGAGGAAGGAAAAAAAACGAAAAGGGGGGGAACCTAATAAAGGGGGAGAGGGGCAGGGCAGACGCGAGAGGGAATGAGAGGAGGCAGAGGGGGGGGGGGGGGGGAATGCAAAAGGTCTTGGGAGAGAGAAGGGATCAGAGAGAAGGGAGGTGGGGAAAAAAAGAGGATGGAAGGAGGGAGAGGGAGCCTGGGAAAAGGACAGAGGAAAGGTGGGGGAGTGAGGATCAGAGTTGGTAGAAGGGATAAATGGAGGGAGAGAGGGCATCATCTGGGAGGGGGAGTTGACGGAAGCCACCTTGTGAAAGGAGATGAAGGGTGAAGAGATGGAGGGTAGGGGGGACACAACAGTGAAGATGTGGCAGGAGGCGGGGATGGGAGAGGAGAGGAGCAACCAGGGGGTGAGGGGGATGAAGGCGGTGGGAGGTGTAGCAGATGTGGATATGTTCGAGGAATACGAGCAGATGGGGGAAAGGAATAAGATCATAGAGGATCCGTGTGGGGGACAGGAGGCGTATACAGAAGGCGAGGCGGAGTGCATGAAGCTCAAGGAACTAGAGGGACTTATAGAATTTGGGGGGGGGGGGAGATATCCAGGCAGGACTGGCATAACAGAGGATGGGATGGATTAAGGATTTGTAGGTGTGGAGGATGGTAGAGGTGTGCAACTCCCATGTCCAGCCAGAGAGGAGTTTGAGGAGTCGGAGGCGGTTGTGGGCTTTGGATTGGATGGAGTGGAGATGAGGGATGCGGGTGAGGTCACGGTCAATGGTGAGGCCAAGGTAGGTGAGGGTGGGGGTGAGGCGGACAGGACAGGTGCAGACAGTAAGGGAGAAATCCAGGAGCCGGAAGGAGTGAGTGGTATGACCTACAAGGATTGCCTGGGTCTTGGAAGGATTGATTTTCAGGAGCCATTGGTTACAACATGCAGCAAAAAGATCAAGGTGATTCTGGAGAAGGCGTTGGGACCGTTGGAGGGTAGGAGTGAGGGCGATGAATGTGGTGTCATCAGCATATTGCAAGAGGTGTACTGGAGGGGGGGGGGTTGGGGCATATCTGCCGTGTACAGGAGGTAGAGGAGAGGGGAGAGGACAGAGCCCTGGGGCACACCTGCAGAGGGGTAGAAGGTGTGGGAATTGGCATTATGGATGGTAACATAGGAGGGGCGGTGGGAGAGGAAGGAGGTCATCAGACGGACGTAGTTGATAGGAAGGGCGTAGGTTTGGAGTTTAAACAGGAGACCGGGATGCCAGACACAGTCGTCGGCCTTTTCGAGGTCAAGGGGGACAAAAATGGCAGAGCGACGGGAGTTAAGCTGGAGGGAGAGGAGATGAGTGAGGCGGAGGAGTTGGTCTTCAGCGGAGAACGAAGGTCAAAAGCCACATTGGGTGTTGGGGAGGAGGTGGTTTTGGCGGAGGTGGTGATGGATGCGCCGGGAAAGGGTAGATTCCAAGAGCTTGCTGAACACCGATGTGAGACAGATAGGACGATAGGAAGAGGCATCAGATTGAGGCTTGTTGGGTTTGGAGAACATCAGGATCCGGGAGGTTTTCCACAGGTCGGGATAGAAGCCAGTGGCAAGGATGACATTGTAGAGGGTGGCAAGGACTGAAAGTAAGGAGGGAGCGCAGTGTTTGAGATGGCGGTAGGTAATGCAGTCGTGGCCAGGAACAGTGATGCGTTTAGTGCGGAGCGTGAGGCTGATGTCCTGTGTAGTGATGGGAGTGTTAAGTTCAGATGGTGGTGTGTGGCCCAAGTACTGGAAGCTAGAAGCAAGGGGAGGAAAAGAGGTATTCG
Source organism: Schistocerca americana (assembly GCF_021461395.2). NCBI lineage: Eukaryota > Metazoa > Arthropoda > Insecta > Orthoptera > Acrididae > Schistocerca > Schistocerca americana. Next base: position 676,184,913 of record NC_060122.1, read on the forward strand.
TATGGTCCATGATGTCAGGGAAGATGGAATAATGAAAGTAAGGATCATCTGGGATGGAAAAAACATCAGAGAGGTGAGGGGCAAAGTGGTTGGCCTTACTGAGGTCAGGAAAGTGACGGTCATGAAGGAGGAGAAGGTACTGGGGGGTGGGGCGGTTCCCAGTAAGGCAATGGAAAGCAGACCAATACTTGGAAGAGTTTATGGGGAGCATGGTGTTGAGTTGTGTACATGTTTGGCGCCGGGCACGGCTTTTCTTCGCAGTAAGCAGGTTGCGGATGTGTCGTAGTAATTGCCGGTGGCGCGTAAGTATATCCTGGTCACGAGTGTGGAGAAAAGAGCGGTAGAGGCGGTGGGACTGTTGAAGGAGAAGGATGCCCTGTGGAGGCAGGGTGGGACAGTGAGCGTGGATGGCTTTGGTGGGGATATGGGTGGCGACTGCGTCAGACAAGGTCTGGTACAGGAAGGCAGCAGTGCGAGAGATGTCATTAGGAGATTGGAGGGTAAGGTCGTGGCCGTCAACCTGGGTGTGAATGGAGTCCCGGTAGGCATCCCAGTTGGCATGGGAGTAATCATGGACAAGTTTAGGAGGGACGTCGGGGTGAGGAGCGTTGCAGGGATGGCGAGCATTAGAGATAGTGAGGAGAACAGGAGCATGGTCACTGCCAATGAGGTCAAGGACATCTGCAGTGATGCGCCCAAGGAGGTTGGAAGAGGCAAGGACCACATCGGGAGTGGTGTTCGATTCGGGTTGGGTATGCTGAGGCAGGGGAACCAGGTCTCCCTGGAGGGTGGTGAGAAACTGATGCCACCACTGGAGGTCGGCAGGATCATGGCTGTGGATATTGAGGCCGGTGGCAATCACGTAGGTGGAGAAGGTGCGGTCAATGTGGGCCAGGAAATCGTACGGGGTGGGGGTGTGAGGGCGGACATAAATGGTGGCACAGGTGATGGTAAGGGTGGGGAAGAAGAGGCTGAGGCTGAGATCCTCAGCAGGATTGTTAAGGAGAGGTTGGGGCCGCACAAGGAGGTGCTTGAGGTGGCCTACAGCAACTCCGCCACACGCCAGAGGCTATGGGTTATTGGTGTGGTGAAGAGTGTAAGGAGACATGGAGATGGAGATATGGGGTTGAAGGAAGGTTTCATTTAGGACCAAGGCATCCATGCAGTGCTGACGGAGGATGTGGAGGAAGAGGAGTTTGTGGGTGGGCAGGGAACAAATGTTGAGGTACAGGATACGATAGGGTTGTTGTACCTATGGGAGGGGAGAGTTAGACGAGGGTGGTAGGGGGGTGAAGGTGAAGTGGGCCTGGTTGTGGGAGTATGTGGCATAGGTGGTAAGATGGTAGATAGAATGGGCAGCGAGAGCGATTTGGGAAAGGGTGTGGGAGCGCTGGAAGGGGTGGATGTTTTGGAGCACAATAGTGATGTCCTCTGCAGTAGGTGGAGGGCAGAGCGAGTTGTTGGGGTAGATGGGGTCATCAACAGGACCAGACAGGGATGGTGAGCTCAGGGGTGACTGGAGGAGGTTTTGCTTTACACTTCGAGGAGTAGGTAGGATGTGGTTCGTTACAAGTGTTGCAGGAGGGGGGAGAGGTGAGGTTGGAGCAATTCTTGAGGAAGTGTGAAGCTTTGCAGTGGGCATGAGAAAAGTCGATCCGGAATCATTGAAGATGTGACACGCCGAACGGATTTCAATGTCGGGCTGGGAGTTGAGTACTGCCAACACCTCAGCCTCTTTGATCACAGGGCTAAGCTTCGTGATCACAGCGGTGAAGGTAGGGGGACGTTGGGGAGGTTAAGGCTGATGGTGAGAGGACAGGGTGGATATGGAGCCAAATTGGATATGGGGGATGAGGGAGAGGAGATCGATGTGGAAGGAAGCATTGGGGGATTTAATGAGGACCGAGTCCTTGTGAGGAATCAGAACGGAGATGGGGCATTGGGGTAGTATTTCCGGAGGGAGTGGACATCAAGGAATTGAGGGTCAGGATTGGAGAGGACAAAGGTGTGGGTGGCAGGGCAGGAGTCGGGGTCGCGTCCATGGGGTTGGGTGGGTCACAGGGATGGGGGGCTTTCTTGGAGGAGATTTCTGGGGAAGGGTCAACATTCGGGCACTTTGAAGGTTTCGTGGCCATGACCGGGTGGAGAGGAGGCTGGGGGAAGGGTGGCAGTGGGAGATGGGGGGGGCTGTACCACCCTGAGCAGCGGATGACGCAGAGGGAGGGGGCGTGTGTGTCACAGAGACTGTGGAACGTCAAGCCGAAATCCGTGCTGGCTTGGAGCCTGTCGGAAGCGGTGCAGGGTGCGGCGGAAAGTCAGTAGCTGTCGATGGGGCGACAGTGATAGGAGAGGGGGAGTTGGGGGTGGTTACAGCTGAAAGTGGCGCAGGGGTGGGGTGTACAGGGAGAGAAGGAAGGACAGGAAGGGGGTAAAGGATAAGCTCCATGTGATGGTGGTTGGAGAAGCGGAGGAAGAGGTGAAAATGATAGTGGTGGTGGGTTGGGACATGGTGGCGGAGCGCGAGAAGAGCGGCGGCGGCGGCGAGCACAGGCCGGCGGCGCCCGGGCGGCGGCGAGCGCGGCAGGCGGCGTCCGGTCGGCGGCGAACACCGGTAGGCGGCGACCGGGCGGAGTCGAGCACCAGCGGGTGGCACTGAGCACCGGCATGCGGCGACCAGCGCTGGCAGGCGGCGATTGGGTGGCGGCGGTGGCCGCGGCGGTGGCGGAGGCGGCGAGCACCGGCAGGCGGCGACCGGGCGGCGGCGAACACCAGCAGGTTGCGACCGGGCGGCGGTGAGCGCCGGCAGGCGGCGACTGGGCGGCGGCGAGCACGGGCATGCGGCGACCAGCGCCGGCAGGCGGCGACCAGGCGGCGGCGGCGGCGGCGAGCACCGGTAGGCGGCGACCGGACGGTGGCGAGCACCGGCAGGTGGCGACCGGGCGGCGGCGAGCACCGGCAGGCGGCGACCGGGCGGCGGAGGCGGCGGCGGCGGCGAGGAGGACCGGACGGCGAGCAGTAGTGACGGCGAGCAGACGACACAGCAAGGAAAGGGTGGGGCTCTGTCATGTCTAAGATACACCTTGAGAGTAGCCCAGGCAGTGTGAGTCCTCGATGAGGAAGTGAGGGAATCCAACCTTCAAATGTCGTGGTCCGGTGAGGCTTCCGCTTTTATTAGCAGTGGACGGCTTCTCATTGGCTGGATGACGTCACGGTGTAACCGGCGCATACTGAGGTGGCGGCCTCTATATCCATACATTTTGTTTGCGTGCTTTATCCAGCGTTTCTTGCAGCGCCATCCATCGCAACAGGCGGAGAACTGCGGGGAATGTAAGAAGTCTCCCTCTGTGCTCTTACTTTATCAATTACACGCTTCCATGCATTGCTGAGTGTATAACCGGAGTCTCTGTTGAAATTATTTTCACAGAGCCGAATTTCAACTGCTTCCCTGATGACAGAGTCCCAATAGTTTGAAGCGTGATCAAGTAGTCTTGTTTCATCTAATAAAATCTTATGTTTATTTAACAAACTGTGCTCAGCCACCGCTGATTTTTCTAGGTACCTGTAATTCAGGTGACGCTGATGTTCCACACAGCGATCGGCGACAGTTCTCATACTCTGGCCCACATAACTTTTGCCACACTTGCAAGGAATGCTGTAAATTCCCGGTACCCTCAGGCCAAGATAATCTTTCACGGGTCGCAGCATTTCCTTAATCTTCCTGGGTGGCCAGAAGACTGGTCTGATTCCCTGCCGGCTCAGGACTCTGCCGATCTTGCTGGTCGTTGCACCGCAGAATGGTAGCCGGACGATGTGTTGTTCCTCTTGATTTGTTCAAACAACGTCCTATCTTGATTTCTTCGCCAGAGTAGATCTGATATCATGATCGGAATATCAATTTTTTATTAATATCGTCGTCAGATGCTTAATCTCGGAGCCGAGATGATCCTTGCCCGAAATAGTCCTTGCTCTGTGTACCAAGGTGTTCAGCATAGCTCTCATCTGAGATGGGTGGTGAAAACTACGCGCGTTTGGATACAAATCTGTATGAGTCGGTTTTCCGTACACAGTATGTCCGAGACGTCCATCCGTTTTTCGCTCCACCAGCACGTCTATGAAGGGTAACTTTCCATCCTTCTGCACCTCCACTGTAAATCTTATGTTCTGATGTATACCATTCAAATGGTCAGAAAACTACTGCACTGCATCATTGCCATGTGGCCAGATTGAAAATGTATCGTCAACATACCTGAAGATGCAGGATGGACGTAAGGGAGCACTGTTCAACGCTCGTTCTTCGAAATCCTCGATGAAGAAGTTAGCTATGGCTGGTGACACTGGCGAACCCATGGCTGTTCCGTCAGTCATTTCATAATATTTTCCACCTTACAAAAAATAGGTGGTCGACAAAGTGTGTGGCTGTGGATTGCCATGTCCAGAAGAGGACGGACACCAGGTTGAGGAAGTTGAAACAAAATTTGAGAGACAAGAAACTTTCTGATGGTAAAAGCATAACAGGCAGGCTGACAGACAAATTCATTGATGAACTATAGCAGTCTTTTGGGATGGCTATTAGAAATAAAACTGAGCATTTGTTGAAAATGAAGCAGGCAGTATGGGCTACCTTCTTCCATTGACTGTCAACTGATGAAAAATCAGTACACTACCTTTGCCCTCCTGGATCTGACTCATGGTGCCACTATAGCAATGCCCAGTACTCAAACAGTTCATACAGTCATAAACATTCCATCCCAGAAGCAGTAATGAATATAATAAAACCTGTTTACAGAGACATGGCAAATCCTGAATTACTGAAGAAGCGTCTGCATGGTCAGATTCAAAATCCCAATGAGTCGTTCAATAGTCTTAAGTGGACTCGCTTACCAAAGAACGTTTTCGTTGGAATGAAGACACTGAAGTGGGGGGTCAGTGATGCTGTTATTGCTTTTTAATGATGGAAACACTAGTAGGGCGAAAGTGCTACAGCATATGGGAATTAATCCTGGAACAAACTGCATCAGTTAAGTTGAACAGTTTGGCAAGGTTTGCATTGATAATGCAGAGTATGCAGCACAGTTGCCCACTAGGGAGTCCAGAAAGAAGAAAAGAAGAAAAATCTTGGAGAAAGGTCAAGAGGACGATATACAGTGTGGTGCAGGGTGCTCCTGAGTGACTAAAAAAAGATAAAATACATGTATTATGTGAGTTGCAGTCTTTTGAAACTTCAGAAGCCGTTCCTGTAAATTTACATTTTCTGTTGCATTCTTCCCTAAATCTCAGAAACCACTTCGAGTAGAGTATGTAAATTTTCAGGGAGTAATAACATACATATCCTAAGTCTACTGAACCAAAAAAGAACATAATGCCATGTATAATTATAATTATTTAAGATAACGTACAAAAGAGCACACAAAATTTTAACCGTGTAATTAAAAAATTTTGCTTCTGAAAGTAGTGGCGAAAATGCAATTATCATAGTTCAGTAGACTCCGAACATACAATTTAATGTCCTGTATAAGTTTCATGTCAATGGCTACAGTGGTTCCTGAAATACAGGGAAGCTAAGTCACTAAATTTGACATTGTAGAGATAGGGCTTTCCAATTCCCCTTAATTGCTTATTATCCGTGTTTAATTTCTATAAAAGGCTACATTCCAGAAAAATACCCTCAGAAAAGAATTTCTAACACTTAAATTTTATTGTATGTTAATAATTTCTCCTTTTTCAGAAATAATTTTACTACTGCAGCCAGTCTCTACTTCGACTACCAAGAGCTATTTTGTCCCCAAATAACAAAATTCATCGACCACTAACATAATTCCCTCAGTATCACCTAATTCAATTATTTATCAGTTGTCATTGTTCTGCTTTTATTGATGTTCGTCACTTATCAACACTCCATCCATTTCGTTCTACTGATCTTTCTGGACCTTTGTTGTCTCTTAAGAGATTACAGTGTGTAACATCACGTTCTTTACTTCTACTCCCTCAATTGTACTTCCATTTCCAAAATTCGCCCTACGCTCTTTCACTACTTGCTTGGTGTACAGATTGAATAACATCGGGGACCGGCTATAGCCCTATCTCTCTCCTATCTGAAGCGCTGATTCCTTTGCTCTTATTACTACCGTTTGATTTTCATACAAGTTATAAATAGCCTTTCAATCATTATGCTTCATCCATCCTAGCTTGAGTATTTCAAAGACTGCATTCCAGCCAGTACCGTCAAAACCTTTTTCTAATTCTGCAAATGATAGAAATTCAGGAGCTAATCTGTCTTCAAAAATGAGTTTCAATGTCAGTATTGATCTAGTGTTGCTACATTTCTGCTGAACCTAAACAGATCTTCTCCAAGTTCGGTTTCTACCAGTTTTTACGTTCTTCTTTAAGGAATCTGTATCAGCATTTTACAACAATGACTTACTAAACTGATTGATTGTTAATATTTACCTCTTTTGGCACATGTCTTCTTTGGAATGGACGTTATTACATTTTTGTTGATGACTTTCAGTACTTCCCTTGAATCACTGAAGCGTGTCTGGCTGATGGCAGACTGTCTTTTGATTCTGTTTATCATTAATTATTCATCGGCCATTTAATAGCTACACTTTTCCTACTTCTCTCAAATAATTCAAACCTTAATGTTAAAATTGGTGATACAAATGATTGTACGCCTCAAGCCATCACTCTATAAAGTAAACCCGATTAACTCTGAGAATTTAATTTCGTTGAAGAACTGGGCTGGAGAATTTAGCAGAGTTTTGGGGAACCATTCAGCCAGGAACCACTTGCAGGTGTGTGGCTGGAGAAGTGCCCCGGAAGACAAACTAAAATTTAAAGATCTTCGCCGCACTGTGCAGACCATCACCATTCATCAATTGGTTGCCAAAGCAGGCGGTCGCCGGGCCAAGACAATGCGGTAAGGTGATCCCTGTTCATCTAAACCAGTGAGGGAATGTACTTGCTGACCACAGGCAAGACGCTAGTTGTAAAGGAAAAGTATGAAGGTAGACTAAAAGGTACATAAGAACTTGTTTCCTTCATGAGATGACAATTCTCTTGTTTAAGAATGGAGTCTCCGCCGATCTGTAAAGAGCTGATGTGTCGTCGCTCCGTCGCCAGCCCAGAGCGTTCCTTGATCCGAAGATTACAGAAAATAGCAGCAAGAAAGATGATCGGACTGTACTAAGAAAGAGAAGTCTGAGTGGGTGGTTTGGGTGCTATTTTCGGAGAAAAGTCAGCACAGCTGCTTGTCGCACTGGCTAGTGCAAAAACTCCGGTCGAGAATGAGACACTGTTGTTCAGTTCTTAATACTTTGCTAACTTGGAAAAATAAGCGATTGGCAGTTATTTCGGAAGAAAGAGGGTAAGTTTTTTTACGAGATTTCTTGTTGGGAGAAGGGTTAACAAACTTTTTGATTGAAAGGTGAGGGTGTTTTGGTGGATTTTCCGTGATGTACTGTGAGCAGAGAGGGTTTTGCGGACACTTTGCGTTCGGCTTTTAGACAAGGAAGTATCAGGACAATTGTCAGAAACGTTTAGTTTTCGGCCTTTAGAAAAGAAATCAAGACCATTGAATCAGGACCAGAGAATCATGACCATTGATAGAGGCTTCGTTTTGGCCTTTTAGACAAAAAGTAGCGAGATGATTGACAGAAGCTTGGGGTTGTTGTGGGGGAGGATACCAGACAGCGAGGTGATCGATCTCATCGGATTAGGGAAGGACGGGAAACGAAGACAGCCGCGCCCTTTCAAAGGAAATATCCCGGCATTTCCATGGAGCGATGTAGGAAAACCACGCAAAACCTAAATCAGGCTGGCTGGACGCGGGATTGAACCATCGTACTCCCGAATGCGAGTCCAGTGGGCTGACCACTGCTCCACCTCGCTCTGTTGTTGAGAGAGCCTTCAATTTCACTTAGCTCATAGCTTTCAGATAAAGAAGCAGAGGGACTGTCGACAGATATATTCGTAATATGTTGTCCCACAAGTTGTAGTGGCATACGTATCCTCGATTGAAATGAGCATAATTAGTGTAGAAGTTGTCAAAATCGAAAGCTCAAATATTGTTCGGTGAAGTGTTGTCTAACTTAGTAAGTCACATTCATGCTGTAATACGTGATGTGCAACGTGGAATGGATTATTTCGTGATATATTCAGATAGCTCACTGTTAAAGCTCTTTGTAAGGAATATTACAGGAAACGTCCTCCAATTTCCTTACTGAAGTACCAACAATACTACTAAAGTGTTTAAAAAATGCAGTTTGCCTCTTAGATTCAATTATTCATGTATTCTTTTGATACTGTATTTCATGTATCGGTTCTCCCCGTCGGAGTTTCGAGTTCTTCCTCGGCCATGGGTGTGTGTATCGTCCTTAGCGTAAGTTGGTTTAAGTCAGATTGAATAGTGTGCAAGCTTAGAGACAGATAACCTCAGCAGTTTAGTCCCATAAGGCATTACCACAAATTTCCAATTTTACTTCGTGTATGAAGTCGTTTTTCCTCGATTGAAGTTCTACTTTTAACTGTAACAAACCGTTCATGCGAAGTAAGATAATTGTACACCATTGGACATTTCAAGCAACAATACAGAAAAAGCGTCATAAGGATCCACTGGTCAGACCCATATCATGAGCCACACAGATATATGTTACTGTATTATCAAGTGGGATAACTACCTACATTTATAGACACTACTTTCTATAATAAAGTGAGTATTAAAATCCATATTCTATTGTATATGCAGAAATGTCACTTTTGGTAGTTGATATTAGAATACGTCAACATAGCCTTAATATGTTGACACATGGCGTGACCACATTCTAAACAGTTAAATAATGCTTGCAGTTGTCAAAAAGGGCAAATTAGCAAATAATTCATGAGGTGAACGTCATTTTTTCGTATAAAAAATTTATTGCAGTTTTTAACACGACCATATCAAATACATGGAATAATTTCACATAGCAAATTACGGAATTAGTTCTTGATGGTACGTTAGGTCTGCACCTGTTAGGTTTATACAGTGCGTGGCCTGAGTTTTCCCTGGCGTACACAGTGCTCAAGTAAGTTACTGGAATGCAATCGTGTGACGTCGACAAGACAGTTGTGATGTTGTCAAATGGCTGCTTTCCCGTAAGTTATTTCAGTAGAGTGACACAGTGCGACAAAATCAAACATTTGGCGTCTCCAGTAATTGTAAAGTTCGTACGGTGTAATTTTACCACCATTTCAGATAATTTTATCTTTTGAAGCATTGTGAATGGTTGCGGGCATTACATCATGTATGTCGATAATTCTTACTGGCTGTTAAAGCTTCTAACAAAAATATTTTGGGACTATTTTTTTCTGCAAAAGTAAGAGGAAAATCTCTAACCAATATGTGTCCGTTAAACGTTTAGTCCATGAACAATGACACTGCCACGCATACTATCTTATATAAAATGTCTAAGTTCACCCTCACGTGGATATATGCTAGGACCGTCACTGCAACACGACATCTAACAATAAAGTGTCACAAGTGTGTATACTCTCGACCTGCAAAACCTCAGGAAATTGGTTCGTTTTAGTTACTAAATATAGGTTGTGGTGTAGGCGAGTTGAAAGAAAGTGTTATGAATTTATTGAAAGTTGTATTCACGCACGCTGGTGGGACGGTAACAAGAAATGATAGTAGACATCAGGAAATACGCAGGAGAATCAAGCACCAAGTAAATTCTACAAAGTACAGTCAACGAAGTATGAGTGCCTCTTTTATTTATTTCACCTTTGTTACCGAATTTATTGCAGATCCCTTACGATTTCTTCATAGCAGTGATACCACCAAAAATTATCTGGTTGTCAGAAATTAGTAGGTCTTTGGCATTACCGAGATGTGGTAGCAATGGGGGCATACCAAAGATAACTGAGCATTGAAACATAATCGGATTCCTGTAGCCAGGAACACGAAGCGACCATACAAGGAGCTTTAGGCTAATTCCATTGTTTAACAATATACAACGGGTGCTTGAAAGGCTCTTGTACAACATACTGAGCTCAAAAACATTGGAATCACACTCGGACGATCGAGGAGGATTTCGATCTACTGGACGTTTCACAACCAGGTACACTCTCGGACAACTCATGTTGAGGCGATCTATTAATAAAAGTGAAATAAAATCGGTTTGTTTCATATATTTAAGTGGAGATTGAGATGCTGCCTGGCGACACGGCCGGTTGTGCAAACTAATTCGTGTAATTCCAATCAGCAGCAGCAGCAGCAGCAGCAGCAATCATCTCATTGCTGGCGGGGATAATTTTTAAAGTGGTTCGCGTGTACAGGATTAGCCCCGCCAAAATATTCAAAAACGGCCTGTGACAGGTCTCTATGCGTCGCCCGCTCTTCTTCAGTCCATATATTTCCCACATTCAGAAGTAAGTTCGGCTACGCGCAAGACTGCGCTATAGCTGCACAGTATGAAACTTTTGATGCACTCGAAGACATTTTGAGCTCCGACTTAAAACTGCTGTCCGACTACTTCCACAAATGGAGACTGCAGCCGAACCAAACAAAGGGAGTAATGCCATGCTATCATCTATGCAACCGCTCAGCGAGAAGAGAATTTAATACCAACTTTGAAGGCAAACATCTCAGCTATAACAGCCAGCCTAGGCTGACGGAAAAAAATTGCAAAAACAAGAAGGAGTTGTGTCACCTAAACGAAAGTGGGTAGACGTGCTTCTACATCTGAAAGACTATGTCTGTTCCAATTTCGCGCGAGCCGTGTAAGAGTAGAACTAGTAGCGCCACTAGGGGAAAGCAAATCAGGATTCCTTCAAATATACGCGCTGTAATTACCTTTGATATAGGACATCATGAGTTGACGTTAGTGAAGAATGCCTCTAAGGCGACAAAGATGCCATTATCTAAACCTCAATGAATTTAAACGAGGTCGTGAAATAGGGCTAGGAGAAGCTGGATGTTCTTCCAAAGACATTGCAGAAAGACGTGGCAGGAATATAACTAATTTACGTGACTACTGGTAGCGGTGGTCACGAGAATGCATGGTCGCAAGAAGTCGGGCTCGAAACGGCCACGTGGTATTACTGAGAGGCAAAACCATCTTCAGCGTATGGCTCTGGCGCGTGGTACTTGATCTGCAGGAGCAATTTGAACAGCAGTTGTCAGCAAAGTAACACAAAGAACTCATACAAATCATTTACGTCAAGGACAGCTCCGAGCCAGACGTCCTGTTGAGTGAATTCCATTGCCCCAAACCACTGTCATTTGCGGCTTCAGTAGAGTCAAGCGAGAGCTCGTGGGAGGGCAGGGTGGAGGTCTATTGTGCTTTCCGACGGTTCTGCCTCGGTACCAGTAATGGCCCTGTGTTGGTTAGAAGGGGGCAGCTGAGGACCTGCAACCAATATTTCAGAGTGCTAGACACACTGGACTTGTATCTGGTACGCGATTTCGCATGACAACAAGAGCACTCTCGTGCTTATCCCATGCACCCCGACAGCAAATATGTACGACACTCTGGTGATTCGACCTGTCACTAATGAATAGCATTCCAGAGGTGTTTTCCAACAGGATAACGCTCGCCAACACACCGCTGTCGTAACCCAGTAAGCTATACGGAGTGTCGACATTTTGCCTTGGCCTGCTGAATCACCAGATCTGTCTCCAGTTGAGCACATAATGGGACGTCGTCGAAAGAAAACTCCTACGTCATCCACAGACAGCATTAACCGTTCCGACAAAGTGCAACAGGCACGGACTGACATCTGGCACCTGTACAACAAAATGAATGCGCGTGTGCATGCTTGTATGCAACATACTGGCGATTATACCTTGTATTCAGCTCAGTCTTTCTCTTTTGCAGTTGCTTAACTCGCTCTTAGATTACCCTGTGATGTTGCAATGTTAATCGCTTAAATATGTTACCTAGAGAAATGTTTTTCCGAAATTCCTTTCATTATTTTTTCGTGTTGTGATTTTTTTCATCAGTTTATCTAGGAATCACTCAGGACAGGACACTCTCTTCCAAGGATCATCTGCAAATATCACAGCTCACTAAAATCATCCACAAACTGTGCGTCTCCTCTTGCGGCCACACAACACATACGAATCGTACAGCAGCAGTCAGGATCGTCTATTCGGTGGTGGAATACTGCTTCGCCGTATAGGTTAGTATTTCGCATACGAACAAGAGGTAGTACTAAATGAGAGTATTCTCACTACTAGCGAGACACAATCATAAACCCATCCCTACTGCTTGGTTGCACTCCTTGAGGCATACACCAGCGCCGAAAATACGGCGCAAAATTGCTCTTCTGTAGAAGCACCACAGTGTGAACAATAATCCTCAGCCTCCCATAGACAGTGATATAGCTCAACTGGATCATAGACGACAAAACTGCATGACCAGCACTAGTCACTGCTAAAAAAAACGCTGAAATCAAGCACTGATGTTGACGATCTCTGGAAACAACACTAGCAACAGCATTCTCTACCCAACAAAATTCGAAATTTCGAAGAAAGACGATCACGGAGAAGCCTTCTGGTTTTACCTAATCATACAGAATGTGGACGGCTTTAAAACGGAATACCTTCATCGGTTTCCTTGCAGAAAGAATTAAAGGGGCCTATTACATCCTGTGTCTGGATACTAATTTGTAAATAGCAAATTAAACATGAACTATGCTGATTTTTTTGCTGTATGAACTTATATATGCCTATTGCTATGTACGCCATACGCTACATAATTAATAAATATTACTCCTTCTAGTCTCAAGTTCAACAGAAGCTACGATAAGAAGGAAACACGCCTTGTATCCATATTTCCTGGTCTGCCGTTACCAAATCGACCGTAAAAAATTTTCCTCGAGAAAATCCTTCACCTTGAACCTCAGTGCTCAGAGCTCCATAGTAAACCTTAAAGAAACCGACACCGGAAGTTAAGCCGCCTTTTCTGTCGCCCTGGACTCTATCCGCTAAGGAGTGAAAATTTTCGTGAAACGATGAGGCAGTAGTGAGGCGCTTCTCTGAAAGAAACCTCTCCCAGCTAATGGCAGACTCCCAATCCTCTTCGCGCATTTTCCTCCCTTATCCGAGGAGATTACGGCGCGGAATTTTTTTCCGTATAGTCCGGTACTAAAGGCACACTAGACGACGGAATCCCTGCGTGAGGGTCATAATCCTCTTTCTACAGGGCGCCGTGTGAAGGATACGGGTTTTGCGCGCGCTACCAGCTGCCGGCTACCAATCAGCCGCGCTGAGTGACAGGCATAGCAGCCACGATTGGTTACTGCTGCCTCAAGTATAGAAAATTAGTGCGGATCCAATAGCGCTATGGATGTCGTCGAACTCTCTAACGGGTTCACTCTCACTTATGACTGAGCTGTGTTTGATTGAGCATCTGAACATTCTGACAACAACACGGGAAGTACACTAATGCTCATAAATTAAGGATAATTGCAGAATATGGTGCCACACACCGTGGCACTACACAAAAATGGCGTTAATAGCATAGGTACATAAGGAACACACATGACACAGATCTGTAAATCCACGCTATTGGTGATAAGTTGAGAAAAACGCCCCGAAACACATGTGCTACATAACGCCACTGTTTCCTGCGCATGTACCCAGGCACCATGCACACGTACACAGGCCGCACAATGGGCTGGCGTATTCTGAATCAGGTGGTCCAGCAGCAACCGGGGTATAGCCTCCCATTCTTGCACCAGTGCCTGTCGGAGCTCCTGAAGAGTCCTAGGAGTTTGAAGACGTGCACCGGTACACCGACCAAGAGCATCCCAGACGTGCTCGATGGGGTTTCGGTTTGGAGAACAGGCAGGCGACTCCATTCGCCTGATTTATTATGTTTCAATGTACTCCTCCATAATGGCAGCTCGGTAGGTCCGTGCGTTATCATCCTTCAGGAGGAAGGTGGGACCCACGGCACCCCTGAAAAGGCGGATATACTGGTGCAAAATGCCGTCCCGATACACCTGACCTGTTACAGACATGCAAGGGTGTATGTGGACCAATTATAACCACCCCCCCCCCCCTTAAACCACGACTTCCATGCAGGTCCCTTTCAAGGACATTAAGGGGTTGGTATCTGGTTCCTGGTTCATGCCAGGTGAGAACCCGGCGAGAATCACTGTTCAGACTGTACCTGTACTCGTCCGTGATCATAGCGGGGGACCACTGTTCCAATGACGATGTACTGTGTTCTTGAAACCAGGCTTTACGGGCTCTCCTGTGACCAGGGGTCAGTGAAATGCACCTTGCAGGTCCCCGGGCGAATACACGGCCGGCCGTCTTGGCTGTGCGGTTCAAAGCGCTTCAGTCCGGAACCGCGCAACTGCTACGGAGGCAGGTTAGAATCCTGCCTCGGGCATGGATGTGTGTGATGTCCTTAGGTTAGTTAGGTTTAAGTAGTTTCAAGTTCTAGGGGACTGATGAACTCAGATGTTAAGTCCCACAGTGCTCAGAGCCATTTGAACGTGTTTTTCTTTTTTTTCTTTTTTTTTTTTTTATAAATCACGCCTGTTCAATCGTCTGTAGATTGTGTGTCTGGAGACAACTGTTCCAGTGGCTGCGGTAAGGTCCCGTGCAAGGCTACGTACAGAACTCCGTGACCGTCTGCGGGCACTGATGGTGAGATATCGGTCTTCTTGTGGTGTTGTACACTGTGGACGTCCCGCTCTGTAGCGCCTGGACACGTTTCCTATCTGCTGTAATCGTTTCCATAATCTTGACATCACACTTTGTGGAACACGGAGGGCCCGTGCTACGACCTGCAGTGTTTGACCAGGCGCCCTAGTATTCTACCCCTCAAAGCGTCATCAATATGTGTTCCTTGAGCCATTTGCAACACACAGTCACCATTAGCACGTCTTAAAAGCTCTCCACACTTACTCGATGCACCGTACTCTGACATGCACCAGCACACCTCTGCGTAAGTGGACTGCTGCCAGCGCCATCGTGCGACGACCGCAGGTCAAATGCACCGCAAGGTCATACCCCGAGGTGATTTAAACCCGCAAACCGCCCACCAGAGCGTTGTTTCACCATGTATCAGCATTATCCCTAATTTATCAGCGTGAGTGTAGAATTACCTCATTGTTAAGAAAATTTAATTCCGTCCCATCTTCGACACTGGTAGGCTCACGAGGCTGCACTGCCAGCGTTATTCGGAATTACAGTGTGAAATTCGTTAGGACATTCATACATGTGCAATGGAACAGGCGCTGCAGCGACCGTAGCCGACGGCAAATGCATGAAACGTACTCATACCTGCGAAAGTAGAATACCAGCAGCTACGATCAGTTGTATCCGATATAACACATGCACAGCAACATCGTATTTATTCGCCGTCACCGGGCAAGCCACTTTCAAGTAAAATGTCTCCCCAGTATGGTAATATACATACAGTAATGGATGTAAGAGTACAGGCTGCAGACACATGGCTGACGACATATGGAAGTTTGTCTAGCCTTGAGTCGTGCTCGGACAGCCAAATCATAAGGCGAGCCTCTGACATAAGCGGAAAGTCCGGGTTCCAATCCCGGTCTGGCAAAAATTTTCAGTCGTCTTTCCATTAGATGGCTGACGGTAGTCCATATTCACAACGGTGAATGCATTCGTGTATTGATGGCTCGTCGTCCTCGGTTGCTTATAATATTACGCTATGTTGATGATGATTACTCTGAGACCGTTTAATGACAACTGAATAAAACACCACATGCGTTTCGATTTTACTCTTTGCAATGCATAATTAGTGGCCTGCAACATATACATATTTTAGTTTATACTGTTTAGTTTATATTTAGTATGTTGTATATATAGGTTATAAACAGTTCTGGCACTTATTGTTGTCCTATGACGTAGTAACGATTTAAATTTCTACTGACAGATTTCTTCGGTGTTGATCTACATGCTGTATTCTTGCTCATTTGTTATAACTGCACTTCTTCGGATAATTACCACTTGAAATTTCGTCAGTCTGGAACCGTGCGACAGCTACGGTGGCAGGTTCGAATCCTGCCTCAGGCATGGATGTGTGTGATGTGCTTAGGTTAGTTAGGTTTTAGTAGTTCTAAGTTTTAGGGGACTAATGATCTCAGATGTTACGTCCCGTAGTGCTCATAACCATGGAATCAATTTTTATGAATTGAAAACACGATTTGATGTTATGTTTCTAATGATGTTGTCAACTGTTGGACGTGTTTAGCAGCTACTGAATGTGTTTTTTGTGGATTATATGATCTGTTTTTTGTGTATGTATGTGCGTGCATGGGAGATGGTATTTGTTTTATTGTAAGTGCGCGATCGCGAGAGCATGTGTGTGTGTGTGTGTGTGTGTGTGTGTGTGTGTGTGTGTGTGTGTGCATGCCTGTGTGTATGTATGAACAGGAAAAGTACCACATCCAGAAAGCTGTTGATGAGATCAAAAATCTGATAAACGGATAGACACGCATCAATGTAGACACTCTACTAAACTTAATAAAGTAATTAACAATATAAAACATTATACTTCCTGACAGATTAAAACTTTGTGCCAGACCGAGATTCGAAATCGGCACCTCCGCCCACTGCCATGCTTGCTTGAAGGGTTTCGTAAAAGCTTAAATATTTTCAACGTTTCGCGGTCCTGTCAGCAACTGTATAAATATTAATTTTAATTTTAAGAGGGTAAGGGAATTGTAGTCGTCCCCTGCTATATTTTTTCCGTTTTCTTTTCTAGTTTGTGTCTGTTGTCTTGTTGCATGTTGCTGTTCGTTCTTTACGTAAAGTAAAGTTAAACGTTATATACATTATTATCCCAAACGAAGTGCTGGGTTACTGAAACACTATTCTAGGTGTCAAGATACCAGCAGTTTGAATTCGTGTAACAGGACAACATATGGATAAACGCTGGTTACTTTTATTCTGAAGAAGGTTGGGTTATCCCGGCTGGTACCTAGGTAAATATAGGTAAACTTTACAACTGAGGGTGTTGGTTATTAAAATAAAAATTTCGTAAAAGCTCTTGGTACCGTTTGTTGCATTCGCCTTTGACGTGACCCTGTTTGGCTGCTCTGACCCCACTACATTCTGCTCAAGACTATTGCCTGGTTCCCCAGAAAGCCGTTGTTGTGTTTGCCCTGACCCAGTGTCGGTTTCGAAATGTCTGCATTGTGGACGCCTCGTGTCGACATCGCCATAATGTAGTGAGATAGTTTATTTATTTATTTTCTGTTTTGTTTTTAGGCTCATTCGTACCTGTATCGAGACTCATTCGTAACTGGATCGAGAGAATACAATGAATTATAGTAATGAATGTTGAATATTATACAAACCCTTTAGCGCTTGAACATGGCTTTTTGTGTTAAAGGTCCTTTTTGTATTTTTTTTACCGTGTTTCTTCTCTCTGTTAGAAATCGGACTTCGCAATAAGACAGCACCCGAAGACTACTGTGGATCGAGCTGGACGACTTTTTGCTTAGAAGTACGGAACCTTTTGCGATGCCAAGTCGCCCAACAATCTTACAATGACTGAAGATACAAAATAAAACATACATAGATTATGTTATGTTATGTTATATGAACCGGGGACCTAGAAACGACGGAGAGGCTCCGTCCCCGCCACAGCCGCAAGGGTCCGCAACCCCACGACGCCTACTGCAGTCCACTTCACCCCTCCGCCGCCCCACACCGAACCCAGGGTTATTGTGCGGTTCTCGTCTTCGGGCAAGTATGATTGGTTACATAGAAATATTTGTCAAATAGCTTTACGTAAGTGTACAATATTTACAGCATTTACAATCATTACAAGTACAGATCTATGTTTTGCTTTTGCAAATGATGTCACCTGAAACAGAAGAGGATTAGACACGACATCCCACCTCAGCAATAAGGCGAAGCGCACAACCACAAATAAACTAATAACAAAAGCAATGAACTGACATCAGACACAAAAAATACTCGCGGCACGAGTGTAAGTGTGCAGTGTAAGCATGGCCTTAGTTGCTCGTAAGTGTGTGTGTTCAGTGGTGAGATGCGTATCCAGTCAAAAAATGGTTCAAATGGCCCTGAGCACTATGGGACTCAACTGCTGAGGTCATTAGTCCCCTAGAACTTAGAACTAGTTAAACCTAACTAACCTAAGGACATCACAAACATCCATGCCCGAGGCAGGATTCGAACCTGCGACCGTAGCGGTCTTGCGGTTCCAGACTGCAGCGCCTTTAACCGCACGGCCACTTCGGCAGGCGCGTATCCAGTCAGTTTCAAGGTGAAAGTGTAAGGGTGTGTAATGATTAAGTACTCACGTCAATCAGTCATTAGTAGTCGAAGACTGACGGTGCAGATAGTCAATATCGTAGGCTGAAAATATATCTTCTTCGCACCTGTATAAAAGATAATATAAAATTTGCTCCAGAATTTTAAGTGGCTGCTGTAAGTATTCGACGAAGACGAATCTCTTCTTTCTCCTTCTGCTGCTCACAAGAACAGCCGAAATAAAGCACTTGAACTACGTAGCTTCCCTGTAGAAGTACTGCGAGATACGTGTATTTGATAGCTGTGGATATCTTAAGCATGATCCATAGATGTGTTTACTGTTGATTATGGTATACTCTAACATCACTATGAGCGTATAGCCCTGCAATTCCGTTACTTTTAGGATGCTGTAGCAGATATTCACCAGGAGGCGGAATGCTGATAATAACATAAGGACCGTCGTACAGCAGACGCCACTTGGCCGCTGAACTGCAGACGACTTACGGTGAGTACACAAAAGCACTAACATACCAACTTTAAATTCCAGCTTCCTCTTGAGAAAGCGCGCGAAAGTGTTGTTCCCAACTTCGGCTTTCGCAGTCAGCGCCGCACAGACTTCCCTTGCCTTATCATCGTGTGTTGTTTGCTGTAAAGAAAGTTTTGGTAACAGCGTTGTTCGATCATTGCCTTCTTACCGATAGAACATGATCTCATTAGGAGTGCTACGGAGTTTCATAAACATTGAGGTTGTTGTGTACCTCTTCAAATAAAGTCAAATATGTTACCCAATTAGTATGTTTGGTAGAAATGTAGGTTATCGTACATCTGTTAATCTCACGGAACACACGTTTAGTGGGATTATACTAGGGACTATACCTTGAGATAAAAATACTTTTAATACTGTTGTCTTTGAGAAATTTACGCCACTTGTACCCAGCATAGTATGCAGCATTGTCGGATATAATAGTTTTTAGTTTTCCCACGTGAGGAATGTAGTCACATGAGAAACGATGGATGGTGGCAGTGGCAGTAGCAGATCTTATAGCACACAGTTTAACATCCTTGGAGAATAAATCGTAAAGTGCAAGAATATATTGCACACCACCATTGGTTGTGGGATGTGGACCACTTATGTCAGAACTTACAATTTCTAGAGGTCTACTGGGTAGAACAAAATGCAAATCAGTCTCCTTAAACACGTTCAGCGGTTTAGGTTTTTGACAAATCGCACATGTCTTGTGTATACTGTGGTTCTTACGTCTCATTTGCTAAAGTAACAGTAGGTACTAAGCTTTTCTAGGCACTCCTTGGATCCATATTGACCCCAAACAGAATGTGTGTGCCAAATTAGCTTGCGTTCTGAATTCTTAGCAATACAAACACACCAAATAGTGGCTTCAGGATGACGGCGGTATGATAACACATCATTATGCATCGAATATCGGTTCGGCAGAGGATAGTCAGGTTGATTTGTGTGTAAAACTCTTACCTTATTCCAGTGAGGATCAGATTTCTGCAACGTTGACATGTTTCTACATAAGTTGATATAATACTGGTGATACAGCTTCTCCTGCTTAAGAAGTATTCCGTAATCATTCACATTCTCCAGGTCAGAGTTACACTCATTCAAGCCTTGAGGCAGTCAGGACAAAGCGTCGGCAATGATGTTGTCTTTACCCTTAATATATACAATTTCAAAGGAATAGTTTTGCAATGATAAAGCCCAGCGTGATAATCTGGGATGTACAAGTTTACAAGATAACAGAAACGTGAGAGCTTGGCGGTCAGTATAAATTCTAGTGTGCTTACTAAAGAAATTATAATTGAATTTCTCAAAGTCCCACACTGTAAAGAGTGTTTCAAGTTCTGTGGTAGAGTAAGTGCGTTCACATTCACTAAGTGTGCGGCTCGAAAAACTAATAATTTTCATATGTTCTTGTTCTCCATCTTTACAACTTGAAACAAACAACAGCCTAAGCCATAGTATAAGGCGTCACATATAATACAAAAATCTAACTTAAAATCAGGGTGATCCAAAATGTTTGCGTTAAACAAACCATGCATAATACTATGAAAGTCTTTCTGACACTGGTCAGACCATATCCATATATGATACTTTTCGAGTTGGCTCCATAGATGTTTGCTGTTTAAAAGTTGGTGTGGTAAAAATCTCGAAAGAAAGAACAAAGTCCAAGGAAAGATTTCAATTGCTTTCTAGTCCGTGAACTAGGAAAATTCCTGATTGTGTCTAACTTAACTGGGTCAAGTCGTATACCCTGAGCATTAATAATATGTCCAAGATACTTAATTTCACTGCAAGCGAATTTCAGCTTTTTGAGATTAGCTGTCACTCCAGCTTGTGCCAATTTATACAGAATCTTTTGCAAAGTATCAATATGTTCAGACCAAGTCTTACAAGCTATGAGCAGGTCATCAGAGCAGTGAGTAACTGATTCAACAAATTCTTCGCCAAGTACAGTATCCAATGCGGTGATAAACACGCCCTAACTGATGTTCAGACTGAAGGAAAGGACACAAAATTGATACGTTCGCCCCCGAATATAAATGAAGTATACTTTTTAGAATCTGGCGTGATGGCGACTTGCCAGAATGAATTGATCAGATCCACCATAGAAAAATACTTAGAATCTAAAAATTTCTGGAGTTGCTCCTCTAAATTATAAGGTTTCGTGTGAACAGGTAAAATAATCTCAGTAATTGCACGAGCTTCCAAAAGAACTCTGATACTCCCGTTGGGTTTCTTTACAACAAGTAAAGGGCTCCAATAAGGTGACGTGGTAGGTTCGATGATTTTCCACTCTGACATTTGTTTCAACTCATGCCACAAAGCAGGTCATTGGGATAGTGGCACATTATAGGTTTTGTGGAAGAATATCCGGTGAGACTTAACTTCTATTTTATACTCATATGTGTTGATCACACCTGGTCGTCTGCTAAATACTTGTGTATACTTGGACAAAACATCATAAAGCTCATTACGTTAATCATGTGTGACAGCAGTGGTTTCTGATAACTTATTACTAATTAAAGTGTTGAAGTCCTCAAACTCGGCATCACGTGCGCGTGTCTGTCAACATCATCAGTGTCTTGTATTAACTGTATCTTGTACAATGTACAGCATTTATCGTGCTTCAGAATCCTGGTATGCAGGTCAATTGAAATTTCACTGCCCTTGTCTCTAAGTATACATTTACGTTGGGAGAAGTCAATAGTGCTGTCCTTCTCGCACAGTATATCTAAACTGAAAATACAATTAGTGATCAACTTTTGGACGACGAGGAATGTCAGTTGTGCTATTCCTTTACCTACTTTGACTGTCACAGGTACCTGTTTCTTAACGCTAGAAGACTTATTGCCAACAGCAGTTAAATTTTATCTTTCTGGACAGGATACTGTCGTACGGGTTCAAACTCACACATTTAATTGTAAAAATCGTAGGACAAGACACTAACAGCCACTCTTGTGTCCAGAATAATAGTAGTGGGAATACCAGTCACACCATCGGTAGTTGAGGACAAAACAATTTAAGTGGTCGATGAAGGACATTGTGTGTTCTCGTGTAAGAGTTCATCGGACAAGTTTTCGTCATGATTATACCTTATGAATGTTAATGGTTGCTGTACACAACTGTCAAGTACATGATCATTGTGCCGTTGCAAAGTGGGTGTGTCAAATAATAAATTTAAATTGAAGTTTCTCGTCACATTTGTAGTGGGTACAAGCACGGACGGAGGTGGAGTATCACCACTTACTTCAGCAATATTTACACTTGGGTGTTGTTTATTCCAGTCTTCGAACTGTGGTGGTCGTTGTGTTTTCATATTTTGACTCACCTGCGGGTTCGTAGATGCATTCCAGTTTTGAGTTTGCATTTGCGGTGGTGGCAATAATTACCATTGGCCTATATAATGGTTTAGCTGCAGCGGTGTCGCAGTGTTTTGATACATAGCAACGTAGTTGTCGTTACTCCAGGTCTGTTGCTGGTTTGGTGTGGATTGATGGTTATTTCTTATTCTCTTAAAATTTTTGTTACCATTCTGATAATTATTGTTACCATTGTAGTTGTTGTTGTAGATTCCTGTTGCGCTGTGTCTTATTTGGATTGTCGCCAGCAGAATAAGAAGTGTTATAACTGCTGTTTATGCTGTGTTGAGCATGTTGGTTCTGTTGTGTATATACAATTGCAATTTGAAGCGGTTGATTCTGTTGGCTTGCGAGTCTGACGGCAGCCTGCCCGCCTGAATTGGGTTGGCTATCCTGCGTATTTTGCATGGCGCCGGTGTAAACATTGTAGCAGTTGTTTTGCCGTAGAACGCTGGTCCTCGTAAAGTATATCAACAGAATTGAGCACTGTGAGAAAATATTCTGCATCGTTGTCTGGGATGTGCAGAAGTTTTCTTTGATGCTAAACGGCAGTCTTGCCCTGAATGAGCGGAGGTTGTCGAGCGTTGCAACGGGCTCGTCACGGAAATGTCCCATGTTTTAATATTTCCCAAATACCGGGACAAATTGCAGTACTTAGGATTGACTGGTTCATGATCCACAATATGCCTACTAAGTCGTACCCGTTAGAATGTGACCAAACTTTAGATAAAAAGGCTCTCTCAGATTGTTCGTACGTGACGTATCTGTCGGCTTCATCATACGCCCATACAGCTGCGTCGTCTTGGATATAACCGACAAAATAAGATATCCTCTTACGATCACTTCACGTTCGAGGAAATGCATTTCTGAAGGCTTTAAGAAAGATGACAGGATGTACTGTTCTTTTTTCAGATATGGCTGAAATTGTCCTCTTCCTTGGCATTACAGTAACGTTTAGTCTCTGTAAGATTCAATTGGCGAATGGCAAGGAAAATGTTGTTGAAATTATCACGACTGCAATACAGTGTGTCATGTTGAGGTGAGTACTGTTGTTGTGAGTACATAGTGTGCGGTGTGTATGAGTCATAAATGTACTTGTAGTCATGGCCAGACTGTGTGTTTCGGTTGATAATACCGTCATTGCACACTGGTTGTACGTAATTGTCTAACTGTTCCGATTGCGCAGCGGCAGATTGTGCTGCTTGACTGACTACGTGTTTGTTGTTATTTATAAACTCCGCGACAGTTTCGTGGACAACAGCAGGCAATTTTTCTTGTTAGCACTCGTCAAAATATTTGTCTTTCTAACATATACTGGGCTGCAATGTTGAAAGTAATAAAATTTGTCTTTCTGCTCTGTCCAACTGTGAAATTCTCTATTCATGCATGAGAAATGGTTGTCAGTGCGCAGTCTTACTTTATCGGAAACCAGTTTGTCAATAGTGTCAACGTTGTTTTCGACGTCGGCAATACGCGTTTTTATATCATCATGCACTGCCGGATAAGATTTAATCTGAGTAACTACAGACTCGCTTGTTTTACTGAGATTGTTAACTTATGCTTGGATATCTGTCACATCTTAATTTGTGTATTCTTGTTGTGATGAAAGCTCTGAAAATTTTGCGTTGAGGTCGGACATTTGTCCAATCAGTCTATTATTTATCTCCTCAAAGCGTCGTTTGACGTTCTAAGTGCAGCTAAATCTGATTTAATTTCATCATGTTGTGTATCTCGACATGAGCTGTTTCCAAAGTGGCGCCTATCGACGTCATCTGTTGGTCGATAGGTGCGTCAATGTCTTGCTTATGTTGCGTCATTTGATTCTGAATGGATTCCACATGATTTTTGTTGTCAGTCATTATGTGTTTTTGTTCGTTCATCTGTTTCATAATAACATCGAACATACTGGTAATACTAGTTCCGTCCCCGCCACGTCGTTAGACATGACGTCAGTATGGGTTCGGAACTAGATTTAGGCATATTACTGGTGGACGGTCTATTTTCTAAATTTACGTCACCAGAATATCCAATAGTATGTCGCTCGTTAGTATTCGAGTCAATCTTAACGTCACTTCCATCATTTAATGGCATGCCAGAGTCGACTTGCGTCTGTGTTGTTCGTCTCTGGTTCTCCATCTTTGCTAATTGTTTTTAGGTTCAAAAAATGGTTCAAATGGCTCTGAGCACTATGGTACTTAACATCTGAGGTCATCAGTCCCCTAGAACTTAGAACCTCTTAAACCTAACTAACCTAAGGACATCACACACATCCATGCCCGAGGCAGGATTCGAACCTGCGACCGTAGCGGTCGCGCGGTTCCAGACTGTAGCGCCTAGAACCACTCGGCCACATTGGCCGGCTGTTTTTAGGTCAGTACCATGCACACGTAATGTATGACACAATAAAAATTTAAACTCGTATGTGTAATCAAAATAAACGTAAAAATTAATGTCGCTGTGCGACAATGTCTGAACAAGGAAATAAATGTACATCTCCTCCCCGTAGAGTCTTCTGATGTAACTCTTCAGGCGTTCCCGGCGAGATCTTGAAATGTGGAATAATCGGCTGCCACAGATGGCGCCCAAGTCGGGCGCGGACGTCCGAGGGAACACCAGGGAAGAGACAACACATTACAAGCAGCGCCAGGTGGGCGCGGACGGCAAAGAGAGCACCCAGCGCCCTCTGGGCATAAATACTGGACAAGATCCTCCAACACGGCAGTCTCCGGTAGCACCTGAAGAAAGCAACGAGTTACGTGGCCGAAATATTGTGCCAGAGCGACACAAACATCCGGCAGTAGACCCGATTATTCCACATGTCAAGAAAATAAATGTCGTAGGTATTGGTGTAATTTTGAACACTAATGGCTACACGCCATATTACGTCGCACAGAACTAAAGCCGGCCATATTGTGAACTGATAAAACTGTATTGTCGCTCAATATGAATAATGAAAATAATTTTGGAAACCGCGATGTAGCTTAAAATCACTGCTGCGGAAACGGAAAATTGTGATAGATCTACCAAGCAAGCTATGCTAATACAAAGGGCTTGGGCAAGATCGATGATGTTAAGACGAGTTGCCTTGCCTTATACCCGCGATTTTAGCGTAATTTCAGGTGTCGACATACAATTCGTTTTACTTGAATGCATTCCGGTCTCGTATCCAGTTTGTAGAATCCAATAAAAATGTAACAAAAGGAAGACAGTATTGTACTTGTAACAATGCGTCCAGCCACGAAAGCGCCAATTTAATTTTTTTTCCCGGCTCATTCGTACCTGGATCGGGACAATACAATGTTTTATAGTAAAGAATATTTAAAAAATTCATACAAACTCTCGGCGCTTGAGCATGACTTTTTTTGTTAAATGTCTGTTCATGTATTTTCAACCGTGTTCGTTCCCTCAGTGTTAAATCGGATATCGTGAAAAAACAGCACCCGAAAATGACTGTGGATCGAGCTGGACGACTTTTTGGTTACAAGTACGAAAATTCTGCCATGCCAAGTCACCCAACAATCTTACAGTGACTAAAGATGCAAAATAGAACATACATAGCTTAGTAATAACAGTATATTCTGAAGTAAAAACACAATTTAAATTACGACACTAACATTATCCAATTACGATTGTCGTTTGCTTGCAACTCCTGAATGTATTAACAAAGTAATTTAGTATTGGCGGTGAGCCAAAATACATCCGACCTGGACAAGACCTAGAAAACAAAAGGTGCCTCTTATTCCACTTGTCTGACGATCAAAAATCTTCAAATGTTTCCCGCGGCTGCATAAAATATTTATACAGCCGTGGACTGTATCTATGGATCAAATTATTTCTTTATGTCATTACTAATATTTACGGTTTCGGCTAATAAAAGCTCAGCATGCAAATGTGGCTTTAAAATAGCTTCGCTTTGGGACTTTGAAAATTTTACTCTGTTTACTGCCCCATATAAGGCTGGCATGCAACAGACATTCGGAACAGACCATGCTTCTATAGCTTTAATTAGTGTGAAAAGTTCAATCACTGCAGTTTATTGACAACATTCGATTAAAGAAGAACAAGAAAATCTATGTAGACCATACAGTCAAAATGAGCAAACCAAAACTGATGACCTGTATAAGCAATGTATTAAATTTAAAGTAAACATTACAACGAAGTATGTAGACACTTAAGTTTTAAGGTATTTTTGATAATTATTTCTTTGGGAGTGTTCAATCGGAACAGAATAAAACAATTTTTGTGACACGCGTTTCGACGTTTTCTTCGAAGGCATCGTCAGTGGCCTGGAGTGTCTTAAGCTAAGGGTTAACTGCCAGCCCTTGTATCAAGCCATAAACTTGTGCAGGTGTTCTTGACTTTCGCTGCAGCTTTTTTGGTTTGCACCTTTATACAGGACCATCAAAAAATCACAACACCATGGAGGAAGGAGTTTTGTGACATAAACAAAAGTTTCTAGGCGTCTTTCTGCATCTCAAAGATGATGTCTATTCACATTTCGTGCCAGTTGCATAAGAGTGGCAGAGTGGCGCTAGTAGCACCATTATGAGGATGCATACCAAGTGTGCTATAAACATTCGCTGAAAGTGTCGTAAGCGTTAGTTACCTTTGACGTGGAGAGTTGATGTCAGCCAAAAATGCCTTTAAGACGACAAAGACGCCACTATCAGCACCTCACTGGGTCTGACCGAAATCGAGTAACAAGGCTACGAGGAAGTGGTATTCCTTCTGCAATATTGGTTTGAATGGATATATAATATATGGTTTGAGTGTAACCACTATACGTGATTGCTTGCAGCCGTGGTCACGAGAATTTCCGGACAGTCATGTGGCACTACCGAGAGGGAAAACCATCGTGTTCGGCGTCTGGCTCTGGTGCATCGTACTGCTTCTGCAGAAGCAATTTTAGCAGCAGTTGCCAACACAGTGACACAACGAACTGTTGCAAATCAGTTACTTAAAGGACCCGAAGCGTGCATCTTTCTGACCCCAAACCACTGCCTTTTGCGACTTCAGTGGTGTCAAGCGATTGCTCATTGGAGGGCAGGATGGAGGTCTGTTGCGCTTTCTAATGAAAGCTGGTTCTGCTTCGGTGCTTTGTGTTGGTTAGACGGAGGCCAGTTGAAGGCTTATAACCAACCTGCCTGCGTGCTAGACACACTGGACCTACACATGCATCTGAAAGAAGATGTCTACTTAAATTTCACACCAGTCGCATACGAGTCTAGGATGCGATTTCATATGACAGAAGGAGCACTTTCGTGGCTGTCTCACGCATCCTGACTGTAAATTTGTACGTCAATCTGGTGATTTGACCTGCAGTGCTGCCATTCGTGACACCTATCCAGGATTGTTTTCCAACAGGTAACGCTGGTCCACGTACCACTGTCGTAACCCAGCGTTCTCTACAAAGTGTAGACACGCTGCCTTCGCTGCTCGATCTCAGATCTGTCTTCTCAGATCTGTCTCCAATCGAGCTAATATAGGGCAGCATCGAACGACTTTTCCAGGGCCATCCACGAACAGCATTAACAGTCCCTGCACTGACCAAGTGAAACATGCATGGAACTCCATCCTGCAAACTGACATACTGCACCTGTAGAACACAATGCTTGAACGTTTATATGTTTGCGCTCAACATCCTGGCGGTTGCAGCGGTTGTCAATGTGCCAGCATTTCACATTCGCAATGGCTTATCTAGTGCTTACCTTAACCTGTGATCTTACAGTCTTAATAAATCAAATACGTTACCTAGTCCAATGTATTTCAGAAATTTCATTGCTTCGTATTAATTATTTTTTGGAGTTGCGATTTTTTCCCATCAGTATATATTCGATATTACGAATGGTAATAGTCCTCTACAGCTCCATTGTGTATGCCCGAAGACATCATTGTCTGAATAATTCCCTCCATTCTGTGTTCTGTTTGATGCGAACTCATATATCTTATCATAATGCTAGTCTGCTATTCTGTCTGATTTTGTGTGTTGGGTGGCAGTACGGAAACGTCTTGAATAACTTTCGTAGATCATGGAAGACACCATTAACTTGTGTACCGGAACTATTGCCTTCTGGATAGGGTCGATGAAAAGAGCGCGTCTGTTTTCACGTAACAGTTGATAGCGGAGTCATTTTAACTCCTATATAGTTTTTCGGTTTCTTCACTGTCACTGCCAGTGAGCAAATTATGTTTTGGAAAATTCTACAACAGACGGATCTGACTGAAAATCCAAAGAGATTCTGGTCGTATTTGAAGTATGCTGGCGGCAAGACACTATCAATGCCATCTATGTGCGATAGCAATGGAGATACTATCGAAGACATTGCTGCCAAAGCAGAGTTACTAAATACAGCATTTCAAAATGCCTTCACAAAAGAAAACGAAACAAATATTCCAGAAATCGAATCAAGAATAGCTCCCAACATGAGTAACGTAGAAGTAGACATCCTCGTAATAGTGAAGCAACTTATACCAATTAATAAAAGCAAGTACTCTGGTCCAGGCTGTATGCCAATTAGGTTCCTTTCAGAGTATGCTGGTGAAATAGCCTTTCTCTCGACGAAAGATCCGTACCCAAAGATTGGAAAGTTGCACAGGTCACACCAACATTCAATAAAAGTAATAGGAGTAATCCACTAAATTACAGGCCCATAACATTAACGTCGATATGCAGCAGGATTTCGGAACATATATCGTGTTCGAACATTTTGAATTACCTCGAAGAAAACGGTCAATTGACTCGCAGTCAACGTGGATTTAGGAAATATCGTTCTTGGGAAACAGAGCTAGCTCTTTACTCGCATGAAGTGTTGAGCGGTATCGACAAGGGACTACAAATTCATTCCGTTTTCCTGGATTTCCAGAAGGCTTTTGACACTGTAGCACACAAGCGGCTTGTAGTGAAATTGCGTGCTTATGGAATATCGTCACAGTTTTGTGACTTGTTTCGTGATTTCCTGTGAGAGAAGACACAGTTCGTAATAATCGACGGAAAGTCATCGAGTAAAACAGAAGTGATTTCTGGCGTTTCCCGAGGTAGTGTTATAGCCCCTTTGCTGTTCCTTACCTAAATAAACGATATGAGAGACAATTTGAGCAGCCGTCTTAGGCTGTCTGCAGATGACGCTGTCGTTTATCTATTTTTAAAGTGATCAGAAGATCAAAACAAATTGCAAAACGATATAGAAAAAATATCTGTATTGTGCGAAAATTGGCAGTGTACCCTAAATGACGAAAAGTATCAGGTCATCCACATGAGTGTTAAAAGGAACCCGTTAAAGTTCGGTTGCACGATAAATCAGTCAAATCTAAAGGAATTACAATTACGAACAACTTAAATTGGAAGGAATACATGGAAAATGTTGTGGGGAAGGCTAACCAAAGACTACGTTTCATTGTCAGGACAATTATAAAATATAACAGACCTACTAAGAAGACTGCCTACACTACGCTTGCCCGTCTTTTTTTAGAATACTGCTGCAAAATGTGGGATCTTTGCCAGATAGGATTAGCGGAATACATCGAAAAAATTCAAAGAAATGATACAGAATTTGGGGTGGATATTTTTTGTTGCGGAGTAATCTTCTCACGGAATTCCAATCACCAACTATCTCCTCCGAATGCGAAAATATTTTGTTGACGCCGACCTACATAGGGAGAAACAATCACCATGATAAAACAAGGAAAATTAGAGCTCGTACGGGAGGATATAAGTGTTCGTTCTTCCGCGCGCTATTCGAGATTGGAATAATAGAGAATTGTGAAGGTGGCTCGATGAACCCTCTGCCAGGCACTTAAACGTGATTTGCATGGTATCCATGTACATAAAAGATGTAGACGTAGACACCTTTGGTACATGCCTATATTTGTGTGCTTATGATCGAGGGTCGACCGCTGTGGCCGAGCGGTCCTAGGCGCTACAGTCTGGAGCCGCGCGACCGCTACTGTCGCAGGTTCGAATCCTGCCTCGGGCATGGATGTGTGTGATGTCCTTAGGTTAGGTAGGTTGTTAGTAGTTCTAAGTTCTAGTGGACCGATGACCTCATCAGTTTTGTCCCATAGTGCTCAGAGCCATTTGATTTTTTATGTTCGAGGAATCCATGGTCGAGGGGGTAGCATCTATGATTAGTAATCGAAGCGTCGTGGGTCTTGGGTACGAATCGGGCCAGAGGTGAAATTTTGAGTAAAAATCGCCATCAAAGACTGCTGAGGACTTCTGGTATAAGAATTCACCCTCGTTCTGTCAGCGGCCTTATCGAAGGGGCGGATTGGCGAACAGAGGTACAGGGCACTCTCTTGCCCTTGGGGTGGGAAACTGCCACAAAATGTGAAAGAATAGTCAGTGATATAATTATTTGGTTGGAAACCACTGCATAAAAGACATATAATGTGTATCCACATGGCAATGGGCCTGTAACTGAAGATGTGTCATGCTGATATCTCCATTGGGAAATACACGCATATTAAGAAAGAACAGACCACCTTGAAAGACTACAGATAGGACGTTCATATTTGCGGGACAAGTACATTAATATGTTCTGCAGAAATGATTAGCATTTGTGCCATGCCGGCCCTCGGATTCAAAGTCAAAATCGATATCGTATCACCGTACGACATAATAAGCCTGCGGATCTCGCTGTCGCTATTAATCGAAGGTAATGGATCAGGGTGGGCAGCAGACGTGCAGGATGCCTGGTAGACGTGGGCGCGAACCGTGCCGTTAATGCAGTCGGTTTGAAAGAGGGCGCGTTTTGGGCATGAGTGAATGTGATGCGTCCATCCGGGAAATTGCTGTTCGTGTGGGACGAAGTGTTTCGGCACTGCAACGGGTGTGTGCAGAATGATTCACGCGAGGCCATTGAACACTACAAGAAGTGTCAGGCCGCACCACACTGACCACCCCTCGAGAAGATTGACACTTGATCCGAGTGGCATTGGAGGCCAAATCTGCGTCCTCCTCAGCTCTGGCTCAACAGTGGAACATATTGTACACAATCAGGGGCGACAGTCCGACGCTGTTTATTATGGCGTTTCACGAACGTGCAAGACATTCTAGACGGCATTGGTGTTTGGAACGACATGACTGGAGAGAGGAATGACATCAGATAGTATTTTTGGACGAAACCTGTTGGTTTGAAAATGATAGCTGCAAACTGGTTCGCCGCAGACAGGGGGAGCAGTATGACAGTGACTGCATTCCCACAAGATATGCGGCACCAAATCAAGGCCTTATGGTATGAGTGCTATTGGGTACAACCACAAATCACAGGTGGTGCGTGTCAATGGCATTGTGACCAGTGTGACATACGTGAATGACATCCTGGGTCCTGTAGACCTGCACAACACACCATATGCCATTTTTCAGCAAGGCCGCTTGTTGATGCACCATCACCTGACTTCCTGGTCTCATAGGATATCAGTCTTTTGTCCTGGCCCGCCAGATCACCAGACTTGTCGCCAATCGAAACTGTGTGGGATGTGGTGAAACTACGGGTGCAGTGCTGTGACCCAGTGCCAACCACGACAGATGATCCTTGGAACCAAGTGAATACAGCACGGGTGGCTATACAACAGAGCGCCATTCGTGCCTTATATGCTTCGATGCTATCACGCAAGGAACAAGTTATCGGTTCACAAGGTGAACCCTGTGCCTACTCGACAACAGGACGCATGCTGAACCGATGTAACTGGAATGCTAATCATTTCTTCAGTACATACTAATGTACATGACCTGTGAATATGATCATCCCATCTCTAGTAGTTCGAGGTGTTCTACTTTTTAATGTCAGATTAGTCGCCCATTTCCAACTCGAATAGGGGACTGCAAAGGAGGAGGTGACAATGAGAAAAACGTGGAACAACCGACGAAGTGATAACATTGTACAAGTCAGAGCATGGAATTCCAGAAGTTTGAACGTGGTAGGGAAGCTAGAAAATCTGAAAAGAGAAATACTAAGACTCAGTCTAGATATAGGGGGGGGGGGGGAGCTCAGTGAAAATGCAAAGCAGGTAAGGATTCTCGTCAGGCAAATACAGGGGAAAATCAACAGCAGCAGAAACAGGAATAACGGGAAAAGGATTCGTTATGAATAGGAAATTAGGGCAGAGTGTGAGCTACTATGAACGGTTCGGTGATAGGGTTGTTGTCATCATATTTGACAGGAAATTAACAGCGACAACGATAGTTCAGGTATGCACGCCGACGTCGCAAATTGAAGCTGAAGACATAGAGAAGATACATAACGATATTGAAAGGGTAATGAAAATTTACTAATCAACGGGTATTGTAACGTGATTGTCGGGGAAGGAATAGAAGTAAGCGATACAGGAGCATATGCACTAGGCAGTAGCAATGAAAGAGGAGAAAAACTAGTTGAGCTCTGCAATACATTTCGGAGCCTAATAGCGATATCTCTGTTCAGGAACCACAAGGATAAGAGGTATATTTGGGAAATACTCTTAGAAAATCGAAGATTGCAACTGGTCAGGCTTAAATTCCGAAATAGTGATATTGGATTATAACGCATAGCCAGGAACAGATATAAACTCAGATCGTAATTTAGTAATGATGAAGAGTAGGCTGGAGTCTAAGAGAACCGGAAGAAAGTGCGATACTGAAGTACTGAGGAAGTACTGCTTCTGTTACGAAAGGTTTCTTAGGAGTTCATGAGCAGTGTATTCGCTATTATTACTCAAATTTATTACAGAACTCAATTAGTCTTTCTCCTCTATCATTCCTTGTCTCAAGCCCATACTGTCCTGTATCCTTTTCCACTACTCCTTCCTCTACAACTGCATGACAGCACCCCATGACTATTAGATTTTCATCTCCTGTTGTGCACTGTATTACCCTTCCAGTATCCTCATACACATTCACTACCTCTTCATCTTCAGCTAGTGACATTGGCTTGTATACCTGAACTATCGTTGTCGGTGTTGGTTTGCCGTCGATTCTGATAGGAACAACCCTATCACTAAACTGCTCATATTAATAGATTCTCTGGCCTACCTTCCTGTTCATTATGAATACTATGCCCAGTATACTATTTTCTGCTGCTGTTGATATCATCCTATACTCATCTGTCCAGAAATCCTTCTCTTCTTTGCATTTCACTTCGCTGACCCCTAGTGTATGTAGATTGAGTGTTTTCATTTCCCTTTTCAGACTTTCTAGCTCCTCTACGTCGTTCAAGCCTCTGACATTCGACGCCCCGACTCGTAGAACGTTATCCTCTCATTGGTCATTCTATCTATTTCTCATTGTCACCATCCCCTTGGCAGTCCCGTTCCCGGAGATCGGAACAGAGAAGTATTCTCGGATGTTTTCCAATGGAGAGATCATCATCAAATGTTTTCAATTACAGGCCACATGTCCTGTGGATACGCATCATGTTTCTCTAATCCGGTGGTTTCCACTGCCTTCTGCATCCTCATGCTCTTGATCTTTGCTGATTCTTCCGCCTTTAGGAGCAGTTTCCCACCCCAAGGACAAAAGAGTGCCATGAATCTCTTTCTGCTCCTCTGCCCTCCTTGACAAGGCCATCGGCAGACTGAGGGTGACTGCTTATACCCTAACTCTTCGGCTCCCAGTGTTGGTTATTAATCGAAATTTAAGCGGTGGTGAGTTTAGAACTCGGGTCTGACAACATTTGGACTACTAATCAAAGACGCTACCCTTAGATCACAGCTATAGTTCTGAAGTGTTGTTGTAGTGTCTGAGGTCAGTACCAAGAAGGTATTGCTATCCATTCAATTTCGAAGATTGCAGGAGCTGATAATTACGAGAACTATAGAACAATCAGCTTAACAGCTCATGAATCCAAGCTGAAGTAATATACAGAACCACAAAAAAAGAAAACTGATGACAGTTAGACTACAGTCAGTTTTTTTTAGGAAAGGTGAAGTCACAAGAAAAAGAATTTGACAGTAAAAAATCTTCCAGAACGTTCGAATCCTGAGGAAAGCCGAAGGAAGCTATAGGGAAGGACGTTTAATACACAATATGTACAAGTATCAAGAGTTAACAAAAGTATTGGAAGACCAAGAATGGAGCGTATGGATTAAAAAGGTGTAAGACAGGGATCCAGTTCGCCGCCTTTCCTGTTCAATCTATACATCAGAGAGGCTATGATGGAAATAGAAGGAATTTTCAAGTATGGAATGAAAGAACATAAGAAATACGCTCATGACATTGTTAAGCTCAGTGGAAGTGGAGAAGAATTACAGGAACTGGTGAATGAAGTGACAAGTTTAATGAGCATGGATTGAGAGTAAAACAAAGAAATAATAAAATAATGAGTAGCAGGAGAAAAGAAAATAGCGGGAAACTTAACCTCAAAATTGTGGGTCAAGAGCTAGACGAAGTTGAGGAATTCTGCTACCTTGGAAGCAAAATAAACCATGACTGTCGAAGCATGAAGGTCGTAGAAAGCAGACTAGCATAGGAAAAGAGGGCATTCCTGGTCAGAAGTCACTTATGTAGGAGAACTAATTGGCCGTGTGGAATTGTTATGAGATAAGAAAGTTAGTTATATTGCTGAATGCTTGGGGGGCTTGGGGCTTAGGGGCTTAGGCCAGCCGGTGATGAGACACGGAGCACTTGGCCGGAAATAGGAAAATCCTAGCGTGGCTATTTTGGAATAGACGTCAATGCTCCCAAGAATGGTGAGCAATGAGACACACTGAAAGATGGTTTGATTTGTAACAGCTCACTGAGAGTCTATAATAATTTACAACCAAATACTAATGAAAATCTGAATGCATTGGCAATTCCAGAAAGATGAGACGCATCCAGTGACTAAACAATATATCGATATCTTTAAAACTACAGAAGTTAACACTTCACAGTGAATAAATACACTCCTGGAAATGGAAAAAAGAACACATTGACACCGGTGTGTCAGACCCACCATACTTGCTCCGGACACTGCGAGAGGGCTGTACAAGCAATGATCACACGCACGGCACAGCGGACACACCAGGAACCGCGGTGTTGGCCGTCGAATGGCGCTAGCTGCGCAGCATTTGTGCACCGCCGCCGTCAGTGTCAGCCAGTTTGCCGTGGCATACGGAGCTCCATCGCAGTCTTTAACACTGGTAGCATGCCGCGACAGCGTGGACGTGAACCGTATGTGCAGTTGACGGACTTTGAGCGAGGGCGTATAGTGGGCATGCGGGAGGCCGGGTGGACGTACCGCCGAATTGCTCAACACGTGGGGCGTGAGGTCACCACAGTACATCGATGTTGTCGCCAGTGGTCGGTGGAAGGTGCACGTGCCCGTCGACCTGGGACCGGACCGCAGCGACGCACGGATGCACGCCAAGACCGTAGGATCCTACGCAGTGCCGTAGGGGACCGCACCGCCACTTCCCAGCAAATTAGGGACACTGTTGCTCCTGGGGTATCGGCGAGGACCATTCGCAACCGTCTCCATGAAGCTGGGCTATGGTCCCGCACACCGTTAGGCCGTCTTCCGCTCACGCCCCAACATCGTGCAGCCCGCCTCCAGTGGTGTCGCGACAGGCGTGAATGGAGGGACGAATGGAGACGTGTCGTCTTCAGCGACGAGAGTCGCTTCTGCCTTGGTACCAATGATGGTCGTATGCGTGTTTGGCGCCGTGCAGGTGAGCGCCACAATCAGGACTGCATACGACCGAGGCACACAGGGCCAACACCCGGCATCATGGTGTGGGGAGTGATCTCCTACACTGGCCGTACACCACTGGTGATCGTCGAGGGGACACTGAATAGTGCACGGTACATCCAAACCGTCATCGAACCCATCGTTCTACCATTCCTAGACCGGCAAGGGAACTTGCTGTTCCAACAGGACAATGCACGTCCGCATGTATCCCGTGCCACCCAACGTGCTCTAGAAGGTGTAAGTCAACTACCCTGGCCAGCACGATCTCCGGATCTGTCCCCCATTGAGCATGTTTGGGACTGGATGAAGCGTCGTCTCACGCGGTCTACGCGTCCAGCACGAACGCTGGTCCAACTGAGGCGCCAGGTGGAAATGGCATGGCAAGCCGTTCCACAGGACTACATCCAGCATCTCTACGATCGTCTCCATGGGAGAATAGCAGCCTGCATTGCTGCGAAAGGTGGATATACACTGTACTAGTACCGACATTGTGCATGCTCTGTTGCCTGTGTCTATGTGCCTGTGGTTCTGTCAGTGTGATCATGTGATGTATCTGACCCCAGGAATGTGTCAATAAAGTTTCCCCTTCCTGGGACAATGAATTCACGGTGTTCTTATTTCCATTTCCAGGAGTGTATTTACACAATGAACCTCTGAATTTACAATTTTTAAACGCTTCTTACGATTTCGATATACTATATCCCAGGTGATAGCATTTGCACTAAAGCTATCATCTCTGAAAGCTACTTATCTGTATCTGTTTTATCTCTTGATTTATTACGTATTTTATACCTTTTTTATTACGCAAACGCTTGTCAGAACATCATATTCTCCACATTTACACAACAAATGAAAACAATAACAGTACCTCATATTTTGGCATACTTGTGATTTTTATTCATGAACAGTTTACTGTTTCCCCACTAACTTTATTCAAATGCTGGTTGCAAGTTGTGTTAAAAGCTGTGCAAATTTAAAAGTGGTCAGTTGCATGTTTATCACAATCCACAATTGAAAGGAGAACCAGGAGACTATTTTGTCAGGAAGGCATAAATAATCGTTTAAAAACTCATTTAGGGACTTTTTGATGCCGTTCATCTTGAATACACTTGCACAAGAATGCTAGATTATTTATGTATGAAGCAAATATTACTTATATTTATTGTAAATGGTCTGGATGTAACCTAATGTTTATAACATTTCTTTTATTTAAATGTTGTAATGTGCTAGTGTAGTGTGAGAAAGTGGTCAAGATCGTCAGGTCACGTCTGTAGGGCTTAGGAACGATGTAGTTTTGATGCGGACGGCCTTCACACAGCGGAGAAAAGACGGTAGGGAAACACTACAAGGGTCAAAAGAAGATCGGGACATACCGATTGGAGCGCTCAAGCTTTTCGCTCATTTGGGAAGAAGGCAGGCCTGCCTGTGGTAACGAGTAGTATTAGATCATGGAGATGTTTGATTTTGAGCAGTGAACGGACGCTACAACACTTAAACTTCTGAAGGGATTTTATATTTCGAGAGGTTTGAATGTGATCGAGGGTAGAAATCTAATATTTGCTCTAAATTTATGGAACTTGGAACAGAAATAATACGAGTAACTGTTCTTCAAATAGCTTGTGTTAATTTATGAATCATCGTGCTGAACTGTGAACCGTTTTAATACATTTTTTTAGTCAGCGAGGTGGTCAACTTGAGTCGAATCATGTCTGTAGAGCTTAAGGACGATGTGTTGGTGGGGTTGGCCCTCAGCCATGGAAAAGCAGATACTAGTGGAACACTAGGAGAGTCAAGTAGAGACTGGGAGTTCTCGAGTGAAGAGGTCAAGGGAGCGATTCTGGACACTTTTACGTGAGTTCTGGAAGGTGTAAGATCGGCCTGTGGTAACGGGTGGTATTCGATTGGGGAGGTGATTGATTCAGGGTGAACGGCCACTACCATACTTTAACTTGTGAAGGAATTCTGTATTTCTAGAGGTTTAAAAGTGCTTTAGAGTAGGACTCTATTTCGGCTCGATTTACGGAATTGTCAATAGACGGAGTATGAATTACTATTTTCGTAGCACATGTGTTAATTTGTGAATCATCGTGTTGAACTAAGAACTATTTTGAGCTTGTGAATTCTTCGTTTATTATGAGGACGATGTGAACTTACTTTCTACGTATCCTTGATGACTATATAGCTTGGGGATTTTGCTACCTTTCTAATAAAGCCCTAACGTAACTTTACTGCTTTTCACAAAGGTATTTTTTTGTCTGTATTTTAACTGTATATCGTAGGACCACTTCCCGTTTATTTGAAATGTCCTTTCTTGAATAAACGTTATTCAACAAAACTCTCTGTCGTCTAGGTCAATTACAGACGTTAGAATAGAACCCTTTTTACTAAATTATTAATTTATCTTGTATTTATTTCGTTATCTCGCAGTTCTAGCCAATACGTAGACTACTTGACTGCAAGATCACAGCTACAGGTTATTATCATTTGTAGTGAGTTAGCTGCGGGGCATGAAAGCAGACGCGCGATGCTCGACCCTACGTCTACATCGAGCTATTCTTTTTAAGCAGAATCGTGCATACCGGCAGTACGAGTAATCGAAAACAAAGGCACAACTGGGTTGCTCGTATGGGATGCTGTTTAGAAAAGAAAATACACAAGCAGTAACCGTTAGGTGCTGTCACAGCAACAAAACTGTTTCTAACGGCTTCAAAGTTAATGAACTGCTAATCCTACACTACGTCGTCGGATCAACCTCGGTACCACGGGCCAAATATGATTTCACTCTTGCGGCGACAACTCTGTTGATATAGCGCAAATCTCTACCGTCATGTTACCGGTACTAAATTCACAGTAATAAACATTATCCCAGGATAAGTGACTCCTATATATATTTATAGATTACTGTGACTGTAAGTCAATATTAGTAATATTACTATGGTACACCACAGTTATTGTTATTATTATTTACTACATAACATACAAATGCGTAGTTTGATTACTTACACCGCTACGTCACTGTGCTTATAATTTGTAAGTGCAAGTGTCCAAAAGCTTCTAAACTATTACGTCAATAAAATGAAAAGATAATAAACGCCATTATAACTTCTTACGCACTGCATGCATATTCCATATTTTCGACGGCACATGAAAGTCATAGAACATGATATACGGTGTCGCGTTTACTGGTAATCACAGGTCTGTCTCTAGAATAGTGCTGTGATGAGAGCAGATTTCCTAGAAGAATTTTAGTGATCTGCTGTGAAGCTCCAAGACACCTATATTAGCAACATCACACAACGCTCTGATTTCTGTACTCAGTCTCTGTCACACATGCTGAAGGTAGAAAGAAAAAGGACAGTCTTTTGAAGGCTGTACAGTACCGTTCCAGTTTAGTAGCGATAAATGGGGATCTTGACTTGATCAGGACAGAATAACAAAGAAATTGTTACATCTTCAAAATAAATAACAGTGGTCGAGACGTAAGTCACTTACTTGTAAATGGTTTGCTACTAAACCCTCCACCGTGACGGACTGTGTTCTCAGGGACCTCTTCAAATAACGCCTACGATGGCTGGCCTACGTGTATTACTGTCTTTCGTAACACGTAAGTAGCCTGACATCCAATTTCTGTAATAGGTTTTTATGCCCTTGATATCCGCATTTTTTTTTTACTGAAATTAGAGAGTAAATAACTTGTTATGAGAGTCTACATTTTCTAACAATCGATGTTTCATTGGACAGTAAACAAATAATTTTAGTAGAGACTTTAAGATTATGCAGAGGAATAAGCGACGTATCTAGCTACCCCTTCCCGGCGGTCACAAGAAGAGCAATGGCTGTACCCGAACGGCCTCTCTGTCCTCGGTAGTGCGGGTTCGCCAGTAAAGTCTTCATTCAAGGAAGAGGACCGAGGAGGCCCATTTTGCAACAAGCTGCGCGCTGTGATTCGTTGCGAAGAGCTTCCAGTCGGGCCTGTAACTAAGTTTAACAAGCAGCCAATTTACTTAATGGACATCGGGATAAGGAAAACACGGAGCGCGTTAGGGCCCATATCCCGCTTTATCCGCTAAGCCGGATCCTCTGCCTCCGCCCCCGCACGGCCTCGTTGGCCATCGGCTGCTGGCGGTGCCGCACGGACGCTCAAATGGTCCGTAAATTATACGGCAGTTTTAAAGGGCGCCCTCTCTCCCGCTCCGCCATCAAACGTGTAATGATTTTATCTGCGAATCCATAAACGTTAACACCAGCTTCTGGCCCCAACTCCCAAAAGCCCGAAAGAGCGCTGTAAATTAGTCCGGCGCTGTCAGTAGTCGGGCGCACCCACACTTTGCGCCGGTGATAACTTCAACGGCCGCACAGAAATCAATGCGTCACAACGTGGGACACTCCGGCGCATCCAGTGCTTCCATTGCCAGTGCGGTGCCAGCCAGAGTGGATGGAACTGGAGGATTCCTCCTCTCAATTAACGCTGCGAAGGAGGCTGAGAAGACGTATTGCATTCCAGCGACTCGGTAGTGAAATTTACCTCCAAGGTGAATTGTGCATAGCGTATACTTACATTGACTATTGATTGCAAGAACTGTTCACCAATGATTATGACATTTCTGACGAAACAGCCAAAAACACAGACTGGAAAAAACAGAATTAGGTGCACATCCGACATCGCGGTAAATGAACGAAGCAACACTCAAAAATAAATTAGTTTTTCTAGGAGTTTTTGACCTACAAAATACGTTTTCCACTGTAAAATGATGCAAGACGGAAGTAATTTTTTTTATTTATGCCAGGGATTGAAAACACATGAAGTCGAGATCGCTCATAAAATCTTCTTTAATTGTATGGATTCTTAGTTTCGGCTAAGAATCTAGCCCTCTTCAGATCAGAAAATATTTTTTTTAGTGTTGGTGCATTATGCCTTCACACGCCGCTAAAATAATTCTTAAAATGACAACATCCATACATGACATAATTAAATACAGCTTTTCATTGTTCGTGCCACTGTAGTTAAGCGACGGCCATAAAACATAGGCCTTACGTTGTTAAAACTTAGTAAGTGACACAGCCAGTATTTACATCGTTTCGTAACGTGAGGCACTGGAATCATATGGCAGCTCATCAGCTCATGCTGATTACAAGTATGTTACCCTGGTGGCCGTCAGTACCCAATTCGCTACGGTACAGGCCACTCTTGTGTATAATATGCACATGCCGAATGTTGCGAAGCTTGAACGTTCCATTACAACGTTCAAGAAACCCATCAGCTGCTATATAGTAGCAGAAGAAGCTGAGTAGCACAGTGGTATAGCGGTTATAATACTAAACTGTTTCATAGAGGGTCGTGAGTTAAAAAGTCACGTGGGCTATACAATTTTAATTTCTATATTGGCTTCGAGTACTTTCTAGAAGCATCCACAAATGTCATGCATCATTGTACTGGAACTTTCTGTAGCTGTATATATGCTGCATGTGTTCTGGCCGGAGGCAGTTCGCTGCGCTCTCTTGTATGCGCAAGTGCTGAATAAACCTTCGTTACGTGAAGTTAGTGTTCGTCATTCATCTAATTACACCGCCTTCTACGTGACAATATTGTTCACCTGCACCACATAAAGCACGTTATATATGATAATTTCTGTTACTAATAAACGTAAATACTGACTGTGTCAGTTACTAAGTCTTAACGGCATAACGTCTTTCTTTGACGACTATCATTCAATTATACCGGCCACGACCGATGAAAGGTTGTTTTTTACTGTGTCATGTATGGACGTTGCCATTTTAAGAAAGGTATTAACGATGTGTAAAACAGTAATGTCACCAATACTAACAGAAAATGTTTTCCGATCTGAGATCTGCCGGCTGTGGTGGCCGAGCGGTTCTAGGCGCTACAGTCTGGAACCGCGCGACCACTACGGTCGCAGGTTCGAATCCTGCCTCGGGCATGGATGTGTGTGATGTCCTTAGGTTAGTTAGGTTTAAGTAGTTCCAAGTTCTAGGGGACTGATGACCTCAGAAATTAAGTCCCATAGTGCTCAGAGCCATTTTGAAGAGATCTAGACTGTTCGCCGAAAACAGTAAGCCATCCA
This sequence comes from Schistocerca americana, assembly GCF_021461395.2. Taxonomy (NCBI): domain Eukaryota; kingdom Metazoa; phylum Arthropoda; class Insecta; order Orthoptera; family Acrididae; genus Schistocerca; species Schistocerca americana. The sequence continues at coordinate 676,226,771 of NC_060122.1, forward strand.
AATAAAGATTTCATGTGGGATTTTAAAATCACTGGTCAACGTAAATGTAAAAATTTACAACAGATCACGTATCTCGTAGTTGACCATCTCAACAAACTTGAGGTTCGAAACTACCAGATAAATAAGTATCAGGTATAGGAAGAGGCCTAAGTCCTAAATCAAGCGGTATTCTAAAAATATAAACTGTATAAAGCGAAAGTGATCGCATGTTAAAGAACGTAACGCAGGTATGCAGACTGTCTCCTCTAGTGAACAACACGTGTATCAAAAAAGCCGTGAAGAGTGGTAGTATCCTGTTTCAGCGGTATTTAAGAATGCAGTTCCTGCTATCGCTACACGTATCTTATGAGTTCTTTCTAGAACATGTGTGAACATAGCTTATTTTCTACGGCACGCATTATCTATTGTTCTGTCGGCACTTAGAGAACGAAGAACAACGTGTCAGTTCAGTTGCACTTACTCCGTCATCGAATGAAGCTCGTGCATTTCGGTTTGAATGTGGACATATGCCCTTCTGTAAGACGAAAAATCTGATTTCCATTGTTGTTGTTGTTGTTGTGGTCTTCAATCCAGAGACTGGTTTGATGCAGCTCTCCATGCTACTCTATCCTGTGCAAAGGTCTTCATCTCCGAGTAACTACTGCAACATACATCCTTCTGAATCTGCTTAGTGTATTCATCTCTTGGTCTCCCTCTACGACTTTTACTTTCCACGATTCCCTCCAACATTAAAATGGTTATCCCTTGATACCTCAGAATGTGTCCTACTAACCGATCCCTTCTTCTAGCCTGCTGTGGTGGCAGAGCGGTTCTAGGCGTTTCAGTCCGGAACCGTGCGACTGCTACGGTCGCAGGTTCGAACCCTGCCTCGGGCATGGATGTGTGTGATGTCCTTAGGTTAGTTAGGTTTAAGTGGTTCTAAGTTCTTGGGGACTGATGACCTCAGATGTTAAAGTACCATAGTGCTCAGAGCTATTTGAACCAGCATTCTTCTAGTCAAGTTGTGCGGCAAGTTCCTCTTCTCCCCAATTCTATTCAGTACCTCCTCATTAGTTACGTGATCTACCCATGTAATCTTTAGCATTCTCCTGTAGCAGCGCATTTCAGAAGTTTCTATTCTCTTCTTGTATAAACTATTTATCGTCCATGTTTCACTTCCATACAAGGCTACACTCCATACAAATACTTTCAGAAAGGACTTCCTGACACTTAAATGCATACTCGATTTTTAACAAATTTCTCTTCTTCAGAAACGTTTTTCTTGGCATTGCAAGTCTACATTTTATATCCTCTCTACTTCGACCGTCATCAATTATTTTGCTGCCCAAATATTGAAACTCATTTACTACTTTAAGTGTCTCATTTCCTGATCTAATTCCCTCGGCATCACCTGATTTAATTCGATTGCATTCCATTATACTCGTTTTTCTTTTGATGATGTTCACCTTATATCCTCTTTTCAAGACACTGTCCATTCCGTTCAACTGCTCTTCCAAGTCCTTTGCCGTCTCTGACAGAATTACAATCTTATTGTCAAACCTCATAGTTTCTATTTCTTCTCCATGGATCTAAATTCTTACTCCAAATTTTTCTTTTGCTTCCTTTACTGCTTGCTCAATATACAGACTGAATAACATCGGGGATAGGCTACAGCCCCTGTCTCATTCCCTTCTCAACCACTGCTTCCCTTACGTGGCCCTCGATTCTTGTGGCTGCCATCTGTTTTTTGTACAAATTGTAAACATCCTTTCGTTCCCTGTATTTGACCCCTGCCACCTTCAGAATTTGAAAGAGAGTATTCCAGTCAACATGGTCAAAAGCTTTATCTAAGTCTATAAATGCTAGAAACGTAGGTTTGACATTCTTTAATCTATCTTCTAAAATAAGTCGTAGGGTCAGATTTGCCTCACGTGTTCCAACATTTCTGCGGAATTTCTAATTTTCATACAGGACCCAAATGATAACTTATGTAAAGATAAGCAGTTGTACTTTTAGTTTCTGCAAACGAGAATTATCAAGCTATAGTTAAGCCAAATGAGTGCCCGCTAGTGTAGCCGAGAGCGGTAATGCGCTGCTTGGTGGACTCAGGTAGCGCGCCAGCCCCAGATCGAATACGCCTGTCGGATTACCGACGGGGTCTGGTATGCTGGCCAGCCTGGATGTGGTTTTTAGGTGGTTTTTCACATCCCGCTGGGTGAATACCGGGATGGCCCCCACTTTCCACCTCATATACACGACTTGCAGACATTTGAGAAACGTTCGCACAATTCCATTGTTTCCACTAGGCACAGACAGTTGGGGTACACTAATTTCGTCCTGAAGGTTGGGGGGTTCGAGATTGCGGTAGGAGGGGCATCAGGCCACCCTTTGAAACTAACACTGCCTGATCAGTAGTAACAACGCCGACCCCACGATGAAGCTGGACAAGGCCCCAAGAGAAAAAGGAAGTTAAATCACATGAGTCGGTACAGAATTCAAATTTTACCTGAACTTCTGATTCATATACTTTACAACTGCTAAAGTGTTTCCACCTGCACACACAGTAGGAAGCATCACTATGCAGGGTGGCCAGAAACGCTCTGAAAAGCTTGTAAGGGTGTTGTAGGGTAGGTTACGCTGAGAAATCATTGCTAAGGAACAAATTAAATACGTTGAGCCCTTTCCGAGTTAATTAAACTGAAGTTAGGCAGTCGGGCTGTAGCACGCTCATATTCAAGTGGCACGCCAGACACGGTGTCCCTACACGTGTTCTTTGTTCGGTTTCTCAAAACTGAACATGAGAGTGACGCTAAAAATGGGCATGAGACGGTTGTAGGAATCAAACCCGAGCCAAAGGCGGGTGAACATCGTGCACTATCATTTACAATGTGAGAATAACTGACACTTCGGATGTAAACTATGCGACTGGCTTACAAAAAACCCTTGCTACAACATAAAACACAGTTCTATGGTTTGGCCAATATTTAAGATTACAGCTGCATATAGGATACTTAATTTATACATGTGATTAATTTTAATACTTTGATTTCAACTGTAACTTGCTGTCACTGAGAGAGATTATTCTACTGTATATGCTCAACGGGAAATAAATAATCTGAACTAAAAAATATCTGTCAGGCAGGTTGAATTTGCGTGAGCATTGGCCTTATTGGCTAACTTCAATAGTACTGAACCCTAAAACGGCGCAAGGTACCAAATATTTTTCCTTGACGACTACTTCTCAACACAACCTACCCTATAACGAGGTTACAATATTTTCAGACTGGTTACGACCACCGTGTATAATTCCATAATATGTCCCTTGCTGAAAACTACGTAACTTTATACGAAGTTGTGGAGGTAGCCACCTGGAATAAAATTACATACTCTGCAATTATTTTCATTGTGAAAGTACTGAGAAACTATGCTGTAATAAAACTATAACCATTTCTGGGGAGAACGAGTGACACAAGATGCTATAAATTGATCTGAAATGACTGTTTTGGTCGAGTACAGCAATTACATTACTCAGAGGCTAATGTGTCACTGACGGCAAGCTAGAGGGCGTGGTGGCCATGGAGCAGCTTGGCCGGTGCCATGTGGAACAGTCGCACATCCAAGCTACCATACATCATTTCCGCTCTGCCGCTGTCACGAAGAGATGAATGGCTTTATACAAATTTACACTGCGTGGCACAAACTGTTTCTATTACAATAAATCACGATATATCGTTTTAAACAGCAAAAAGGACAAATCTGGGAATGTCTTATGGAGATAATATGTGAGAGAAGCTATAGCGCCAAGAAGGCTCTTTTAACGGAAATTTAGTAAGTAATCAATAAATTTTGTTAATTTCATAACAGAGAAAAAGATTAATCTATTAAACTGTATCGTCGATACGCATCGTCAGAGCTAGTTGCGTATTGTAACCTGTGAAACCTTTTTTTCACCATTTGACTGAAATCAGCTATTTTATAAACCAAGACAGTTACATCACCAGCAAGGCGGTAAATGTGGGTTGATGTGTACAAAGATCACCAGAAACATTTACTTAATAAGATTTTTGCGATTAAGGAAGTTATAATTGTTTGTTGATTTCGTTCCAATTTTGCGTAGCTTTGCCCTTAATTTCAAAGTGGTTAGAGATACATCAAATATGGCTGCAGAACGGGAAGAACGGGGCAGTTCCTGCACATACAATAATTATTCAGGACGTAGGGAGCATAAACTCAGTTTGATCCTCAACAAAAATATGGATTTGTTTATTTTTTTACTTATGAGCAAACTACTTTACGCAGCATTCGGTATGATACTCATTTTTCTCTTTTAATGAAGCGTCCAGATTTGAAACTGGATGACTGATTAACTGTAAAATAAGATTGGCGATTGTAACAAACTTAGATGCACAAAATTTCCTGGGAGAGGGTGCCAGACTTATATAAAGTGGCAGCCATCTTTCCTCCTGGACATTATTCTGGAGGAAGTTCTACAGGCAAGACTTACATCGGGTTTGGCAGTTGTACAGCCTCTCGCTTTTGGTGCTTAGTGTTTCCAACATCGCGGTCTATTTTGAGTAGGTGCGGATTGTGAGCGTTGGGTTAGGGCCACGAGTTCCTTCATTCTCGTAGAGTGCGTGTCTACCAGTACAGCAGCAACGTTGTCAATGGGTGCTCAGAGCGCCACAACAACGCCCATGCTATCAACGTCACGACTCTGGTACAAGTTTGCAATCCACGCATGCACACTGTGCTCCAGCACATCAAAAAAACGCAGTGCGTATGTCGCCATAGCAGCAGTCAGTGCTTCGAGAGATACGGGATTCCAGCATGCGGTCTCACGTGCCTACAACCACACCAGCAGCAGACGGAGCGGCCTGAGCTAGTGAGGTGTGCGCATCGCTGCCGCTGCGCGCTACGCTTACTCGGCCGTTGTGAGCTCGTGAAGAAGTTCTGAGCTGTGGGCGCCGCGGGAAGCAGATCGTCACGTGTTGTTTTTACAACGCCTGCAGATTGTCATGTTTTGCGCCCCACTGCATGGGAAGGAAGTACGCGCAGAGGAAACCTGCTGCTACGAAAGGTCCTTCGGTTGTGCAACTCATAGAGTCTGCCGACCAAGCAAGGAAGTCCAGAGAGAGTCGTAGTCTGTCCCCCTTTGTATGTCAAGTGCAAAGGCGGGTGGAAAGCGCTGTTCGACATAATGGCGAATTGCGCCAAGAACGAGGTAGTCTACGAGTCTGTCGACACAGACTCGCTGATCTGCGTTCGGGCTGCAAACTTGGCTGACCACAGGGCGTTCAAGGTCGCAGCGCCCGACCACATTGTCGACGCGCCGCCAGTGCGTGAGAAGGCACCTTCCGCTGGAAGAAATAAGACGACCAAGGCACTCCTAAGGAGGTTGGTTACCTTGGGGCTGTGACGAGGCAGCGGTCCGAGAAGGGCTACTGCGAGCAGCGTTTGGTAATGGAACCTTAAGGTTGCACAACCGAACCAAGAAGAGGAGGGCGCCGCTCTATGCCGTGACCGTGCAAACGGCCGACGGGGAGAACGACATGTTCGGCTTTCGGAAGTTGCTGGGCTTCCCAGTTACGACAAAGGCTCTTCCGACCGCTATGGTACCCCAGCCCCAGTGTTTCAGGTGCCAGGGCGAAGGCCATGTCGCGAAGTATTGCCGCAACGCGGCGCGGTGCGACAAGTGGTCCAGCGAGCACGACAGCCGCGCCTGCGACCGCGGCAGTAACGTTCTGCCGACTTGTGTCCGGTGTGGCGGCCCGCACGTCGCCAGCTGGCGCGGCTGCCCGGCTTTCTCAAGCCGCAACCGTGCCGAAGGCGGCCAGGCGGCCGTGGCCGCACCGACGCAGCGGAAGAAGAGAAGACGACGTCGACAGCGACGTAGGGTGCAGACCAACCCAGCTGAGGGACAGCGCAGAAGAAGCTCCAACTGCCATGAGTGGGGACGACCGCCCAGAGGCGGGCGGTCGGGATGCTGCTCGCGCCCCCGAGAAGAACTGTGGCCTCGAACTCGGCACCGCCGTGAAGGAGGCCACTGCAGCCCTCAAAACCGTCATGGTGGCAGAGAAGGCTGCCTTCGCAGTCACCGTGGCTGCAGAGACGGAAGAGGCCTCGAGGTAACTGCGTGCCGTCTTCGCCCAAGGCCTCAGTGCAGCAGTACCTGCGAACACTCCTGCGACCTCGCAGGAGGACGTTCGCGTGCCAGCCCTAGCGGCCGCCCCAGCAGCACCGCAGGTGAAAGGTGCAAAGAAGATAACCACCATCCCAGCGGTATCGGCGGCTACGCCGACCGCCGTGGGGGCGACCCCCGTAAGGTACCGAGAAGCCAAAAAGGCAGCCATCATAGCGCAAGGGCGAGCGAACGGCGTGCATTTCTCCGACGCTGAGGCGGCGCAGCTCACGGAGCAAGCAGAGCTGCTCGAGGCCCAGATGCGGTAGAGCTGCACCATTCAGTAGCGGAGGACGCCGAACGGCGGCGTGCTGCTGCTGTTCAGCACCAGCCTGAAGTCACTGACGACACGGCACAGTGGAGGGCGTAATGGCAACGCATGTATCGCCGCACTGAATTCCTTTGTTACTGGGACGAAGCCACTGCAGCAGACCCAGGAGAATCCACACGAGCCCAGCGGCAGCACCCGGACTGACCCAGGTATAATGAGCACGCAGCGACATAGATAACATTGCACGATACCTCACGCTAACATTACCTCACCTTGCATGCACTGTCGCATCTAGCAAGCCACCACTGCCCTTTACACCCGTCCTACTGTCGCAGAGGTTTCTTTCCCTTGACCCTTGCCTTGGCACTTTTTCCTCTGCACTTACAACAGCTACCCTTCGATCGCTTTCGTCCACTTTCTGTCTCCTGATGGACCATGTAAATGAGTAATCTTAGCCAGACGCGTGGACAGCATTACAACCCGCATCCTGTGACTCCTGATTCAAAAACTAACATGTTATACGGAGGTGACAGTAGAACTATTGGTTTGTCACCCCGTTGTTGTGGGCGTGGAGGAGCCCCATCCTATATTCAAACCAACAGCCGACGGTGGTTGCAGACAAAAGTGAAGTGGAAGCAGTATTTTCCACTGTTCTAAATTTCTCATTTTAGATTGTTAACCAAATCTGAGGGTATCATGCAATTGCCCAGTGAATATGGGTCCCATGAAATGCGAAGTGATACGGTGATTTTGAGTACATCTGAAGGGAAACAAAATGGATATCTAGGAGCATAAGATTCTGAGGTGACGATGCTCTTTGTTATGCGGAAACAAAGAAGCGAAAAAGGGAAATCCTGAAAATTTAGAGAGATTAGCTCGCAAGCTAGTGAAGTATGAAAGAGATTTGGAGACTCGATTACCGTGGTGGAATAGAATTTGGAAGAGAGAATGAATGCTGTCCACATGATATGGTGAAAATGCATAAAAATACAGGAATCTTAAGGTGGCTACGATTTTCGACCTGGAGGCAGTGCTGGACAAAGGAGAGTTGTGGAATATCTGGTGACACCACAAGAATTCTGTTACCAAGAAACAGAGGTGAAGAAAGGCATCTGAAGATCCAGAATAAGGTAATTTCTTCATGTGAAAGCTCATGATGAGGGTAATATAACAGGATAAGCAGTACAAGAGTGGAGCTGGACTGTGAGGGGGTAGGATGAGTTGGACAACAAACGGAGAAGACAGCTTGAAATATTGTGCATCCGGGGAAGGAACAGTTTCGGAGTTGTTAGATTTTACTATGGGCGCACAGGAAGTAGAGCCTACAGCAGCAGAAATTAGCGTCAGGCATGCAAAGGAACTTGTGTGTAGTAACGAGGTATTCACTGAACACAGGAAGTTGTGTAGTATGAGCAAAAACCAGAGTTCCGAGGGGCTTTTGACGATATATTTGTTTGTAACTCTGAGACTGAGCTTCCAGGCAGTGTATGTATTAACACAACACACACGCTTTACGAAAACAGATAACAATTTATTAGCAGAAATAGAGTTAAGGAAAGAGTCCGCAGAGAAATTAATATGTGCGTCTGTTAACGATGGTGCTGTAAATTGCCTGTTAGATACAGGGAGCAGCTTGTGGCTTCAAATTTTTCTTTAACGAGGTTGGTGATAAGGATATTGCATCGCATCTTGTTACTAGTGGAAGATTAAAATTGCTTCTGAAAGTTGCAGTAGACTGTTTAGGAGTGAGTCTACCTTTGAGTTGACTAGTAGAGGGGATCATCTATGTACATTAATTTTCGTGGTGCCGAATCTCTGTACGAATGTTTTTAAGAACGGATTTTCTAGGGAAACAAGTGGCTAACATTATCACAAGTTCACCCTAAGACGAAATAAGGGAAAAGAAGACGAACCTCAAAGGAATTATCCGAATGGGACGGATATCGGTATATGTGATGGGCATGTACAGAAAAACAAATGATTAAAAGTTCAGAAGCATGGGATGAGTTTTTCGAGAGAAAGAGACTCACAAATATGGTGACTCAATGAAGCATTGGTCCACATCTGGCCCTTAAGCAAGAAGTTATTCGGATTGATATGGACTCATGAAGTTGCGCCGAATTCTCTACAATTGGTGAGTTAAATCGCCAAAATACCTACTTCATTGGGAGGGGGTTCCTGCCCATAATGCTCCAGACACTCCAAACATTCAAACACGTTTTCAACTTGGAATCGTATCGACGGGAGTAGAATTGTCATCAGCGGTGAATCCCGCTTCAACTGTGGGATACCAGTCTGACTGTCGCCTGCCGTACAGCCCGACAACCAGGAGTTATGGTCTGGGATGCCATTTCTTTACGTAGTAGGAAACCTTTGGTCGACATCCGCCGCTCCCTTACAGCACAACGACGCGTCGACGGTATTCTACGCCATGTTTCGTTCTCCTTCGCGCAAATCCTACCTGGTCTTATAATTCAGCATACTAGTCGAATTGTTGCTTGCCAAACCTTATCCTGGCCGGCCGAAGTGGCCGTGCGGTTAAAGGCGCTGCAGTCTGGAACCGCAAGACCGCTACGGTCGCAGGTTCGAATCCTGCCTCGGGCATGGATTTTTGTGATGTCCTTAGGTTAGTTAGGTTCAACTAGTTCTAAGTTCTAGGGGACTAATGACCTCAGCAGTTGAGCCCCATAGCGCTCAGAGCCATTTGAACCATTTTTTGAAACCTTACCTTGGACAGCAAGGTCGCCGAATCTCTCCCCCATTTGAGAACGTTTCGAGCATTATGGGCAGAACCCTCCAACCAGCTCGGGATTTTCACAATCTAACTGGCCAATCGGACAGATACTGACACGATATCTCCTGGGAGGACATCCCTTGGGAAAACGTCCAACAACTCTATCAGTCAACACCAAACCGAATAATTAACTGCATAAGATCCATAGGTGGACAAATGCGTTGCTGCACAATTTGTGAAGCTAGATCACTTGAATAAATCATCCATTTTTCCGAAACTTAATTTTTCTTTTTCTTCCCATGGGCTGAACTCTGGCGCCAGTCATAAGCTTGTTAAATTCAAAAATGTACTTGCTGGTGAAAGAATGGGGGCGAGTTTGTACATTGGTAACAGTACTAGTGATGCCTATGTCATTGACAATATTGGGACTAAATTAGATGGTACCAAGGAATTGATGATTGGCAGACGATATTAAGAGTGAGTTATTTAAGGCAGTATATGGTTATCAACAGAGAAACACCGTAAGTTTATTGATTTCGTTCATATTGTGCAAGTAAGGGATCATAAGCCAATAAAGGTAGGCCCATACTGATCAGGGACGAAGTAAGGTCAGAATTACAGAGAAACATTACTGAGGTACTCAGTAGAAGCAAAAATTGTAATCCAGTAGAATTACTTCAGAAGAAAGATGATACAGTCAGAATAGTAATCGACGCAAGGAGGTTGAATAAAACCATAGTTCGAGAAACAGGTTATCTCGGCAACATGAATGAGCTGATTGAAATTTTGAGGAATATAAGTGTGCTGAGACGGTACACAAAGAAACAAGCAGTTGTTTCTGCTCTGTTAGTGTTTTCATTTATTTGCATATAAATTCGTGTTAAACTTATGGTTTTACAAGTATATGTATGTTTTGAGTCCATTTCGTAATTAATCCAGCGATTTAATTTTGATGTATCAAGGCGGCATCGGAATTTTTGTGTATTTTTAATTGCATTAGTGCAGGATGTCATTTATAGTTGTTTTATTATAATTACTTTCGTGTTCTGATGGCCGAGGTGTTAATCTGTGTTTGTTTGCATTGCGAAGGGCTTCGAGCTGAAAGCTCAATTTTATGGCGTTGTGACCGGTGTTCTTTCTCAAGCTGCCACATAGTCGTGAATACAAACAGTGATCCAGGTACTGTCAAATGTTCCTTATTCCAGTCTTTGATCACAGTATTAAGTCCTTCGACGATTATCGGTTTCAGTCAGTAATGACCATCTTCAGATCTTCAACACAAAACAACATATAATTGTTGGGCAGTCTGTCTTTCAAAATAATACAGTATTTCCTATCGCGATGTACTGACATACAAACTGGGAATGTACAGATAAAATAAGGTAAAGCGCATCTGCTCTATACCATGTCCCAATGTGATAAGGCCGTAGTGGCATCGCCAAAACATATAAATGCACTTAGCATCGTCACGTAGAACTAAAATGTGGTATAAAATGGGCCACATGGTCCACACAGTTATTTTGCAACTGCCGTTACTGTACAAAACCTACTGAAGTGTCATAGCTAGCAGAAATATGTTTGCGTATATGCTTCATAGACGTCGCTACTGTGGGCTTAGATGTATTCTTCATTTACGTAAGAACCATAATATGACGAAAATACAATAAGTAAAATACATGTAGGGGACTTTTAAATTTTGATAACTGTTATAGAAACCAGTTGAGACAAAATAAGAGACGAATACAGTTAAATATATAAAATTATTTAAAGGAAATGTATAAAGATAATAGGTCTGACACTTTCATGGTGAACTTACGCTCAAAGTAAAATATACGTAATACACTGCCTATAGCAACCTATAAATTACCTATGAAAGATAAAATGTCTGTACGACAAAATAACTGTATGGAACAAAAGACTGATCAATGTTCAGCGCTATCTGTTGGTTCGACCGCCTGATGTTATCTAGGCGCGCTGCGACCGTAGGAATGTAACCACTAGAGAGCTTTTCGTTCTTCGGATATCTCTTCCACAGAAAAGGTTTATACAACATACTAACAGTCAATAAATAAGATTAGACAGCCTGACCAAACAATCCATGAATAGGCAGAATATAATCAGTTACAGGATTAGAGCGAGGAATGTATCGAAATAAAGCATATGCATACTGTACTCGACATAAACCAGCAACGAGGCTAGATATAAATAAGTGAAGCATTAAGTGGTTATTGTAATATGTTATCAGACAAAGCGAAGTAGGTATTGGGTATAAAATCGTTGTGTTTGTCCAGCAATCTTACGGGCTCATGCTTTTTGGCCTTCTAAGTCTCTAACTCTTCCAACAAATCGAAAGCACTACCTTTTTATGTCTTGTGTAGAATACGCATACAACATACTAGTTGTATATTTTTTATATTTTGGATCTGAAGATGGTTATTACTGATTGAAATCAGTCATCGTCGACGGACTTTATATTGTGATTAAAGACTGGAATAAAAAGCATTTGGTGTTCTTTCTTACTGAAGAATCCGATCCCACCATTAGAAGTAACAAAAGAAATGGCAAAATTCGGTCATTTTCTCGGCGCAGTGCTAGCGAATGCAGTCAGATGTTGCTGTCTCCTAATGATTTTTCTGTCAGGTAAATAAGTTGGCCTGCCAAGGGTGGGTTACCATAGCCTCATCTATGAGGGCCATTATTACATTTTTGGATAACTTTTGTTTTTCAGTAGAAAAATGATGTGTTCTGTAAAATGTAAAGGTTCTGAACAACAGTTCTGACTGCGTTTAGTATGTCACCTCTGCAAGAAGACACACACGAAAGCCAAAATCAGTAAATAGCTCATAATATCTTACGATTGATGCTGTAATTACAGTTTAATGATGCTGTTCCAACTACAATAATTTCGAATAATTCATGTTAAACTAGTTACAAGCTACCACAGAAGAAAATATCGCATCAAAATGGAGGCAAGGAGCATTAAATGCCGCAGGAAATTATTTTTATCTGATATCCTTTTATCATTTTAAACAGCTTATTTTGTGCACAGGCACTAATTACTTAAGTAAATAACAGTGACTTATTATTTAAATGTTTTATTTTGCCTTTAAAGTTTTACATGTCACACAAATGCAGCTACACATGAGGTTAGTCTATTTTTCGTGTCTTTTTATATGAGAATGTGTTGTACCATTTATGTTTTAGAGTGTTACTGGTACAAAACTTCACAAGTTCAGTTTAAGAGGTGAGCAACATGCCACAAGTACTGATACTGCCAATGCACATAGTGTTACGCTTTAGGAAAACGTATTATACACTGATGGCAAAAAATCGCAACACCAAGAAAAATAATTAATGCAGCTTCAAGAAATTTCTGGAATACATCTGTTTAGGTAGCATATGTAAGTGATTAACACTTGTAATGGTTCTTTATTTACGTGACCATTACGGCACTCCCACCCCAGTTCTCGATACCAGTAAAATCGAACTACTTTTCTGCGAAGTAACAGACATATTTTTGTGATAATATTCACATTTGGTTTTATTAATGTATAGGTACTCCGATGTATCGATATATGACAGTGATATGGTTCTTGTGTGTATGCATTTCTGTGAGACTGTATTAATCTTTGACTTACTTGTAATCGTTTAGGCGTGAATGCGCACAGGGCAGTCTTTATTTTACTTTGCAGAAGTTATGTTGTTATTTCGCTTTGTAAAACAACAGTCAAGTCTTGTGTTTGGTTAAAGTGGAAATTAAATATTTGAAAATTGATACAAAACTGTTTCCTTGATGATGGGACAATTAAGAAGAAGTATATGTGAATTTACAAGAAGTTTATTAAAAATGTGGATCGTGAACACCGAGTCAAAAATTATTCCCACCATGCCATTGTTCCGATCTAGGATTGTTTGATCATTTAGAATTTCCTTAAAAAGTCATTTGTTAGGTCTTCAAATATTGCCAAAATACAGATCTGGACCTTCTAGCAGTCAAAGTGGAATCACCCTAGAATCAACAAGATGAGCCATAACGACTTCGACGAAACTGACGATAAGTGCCAAATTAATGACTTTTTTACAGTGACCCCATTATTTCTATTCTGACGATACCATCCACAGCCAATAATTTAGTTGTTGCCCGATAAAGCGAACACATGCTGCGTGAGCAACATTATTAATCTGATTTCTAATCTACTTTGCAAGCGGTGGTATTGTTAGACACTGCAAGATCATAGGTTATGTGACTGCGAGATAAGCCACGCAAATGTGAAATGCTGGTACATTAATAACCGATGTAAATACCAGAATGTTGAATGCTAGCATGAAAACGTGCATGCATTGTGTTGTACAGGTGCAATATGTCAGTTTTTGGATTGGAGTTCCATGCCTGTTGTATTTGGTCGGTGAATACAGGGGCGATTCACGCTTTGTTGCATGATGCAGGGGGGATCGTCCGATGATGCATCATATGTGCTCCATTAGAGACAGATGTGGTGATCTGAAGCAAAGACTGGCAGTCAGGGTGCTTGGGATAACCACGAGGGTGCTCCTGCTGTCATACGAATTCGCATCTCACATCAAAACTCGAGGTGTATGTCCAGTGAGTCTATCACACAGACAGTTTGACTGAAGGCCCTCAGCTGGCCCCATTTTATCCACCACACGCACATCACTGCCATCGAGGCAAAACCAGCTATCATCAGAAAACACAACAGTCCTCCATCCTGCCTTCCAATAATTTCTCGCTTGGCCCTACTGAAGTTGCAAATGGCGGTGGTTTGGCGTCAGTGGAATGCACGCTATAGGGCGTCTTGCTCGGAACTGTCCTCGAAGAAACCGATTTCTAATAGTTCGTTGTGTCACTGTGGTGCCAAGTGCTGCTCGAATTGCTGCTGCTGATGCAGTACAATGCGTCAGAGCCATACGTCACATACGATGGTCTCCCCTCTCGGTAGTACCAAGTTGCGTCCGGAGCCGTCTTCCTGCGATAATGAAATGCTGCCAGCAATTATGTACAGTGGCTGCATTCCTGTCAACCCTTCTGCAACACCGCTAAAGGAACATCTAGTTTCTGGTAGCCCTGTTACGCGATCTCGTTAAAATTCATTGGGTCTTTGAGAATTGCATCTTTGTCGCCTTAAAGACATTCTAGACTAACATCAGTTCACCACGCCCAATCTCAAAGGTAACTAACGCTCTTGACAGTTACAGCTGCGTTTAATGGAATCCTGATTTGCATTCCCTTAGTGTCGCCATTAGCGCCACTCTTACGCGACTGATGGGAAATTTGAACCGGCATCATCTTTCACTTGTAGAAACAAGCTTACCAACTTTCATTCATGTCGCACAACGCCTTAGTGTCTTGATATTTTTTCGGTCAGTGTATTTACTGATTACTATGTAGGTCTCTTTTGATGGAGCAGTTTAATTGTGGTGCTACTCCCCTCATCTAGCTATCTGCATGAAAGATGAGGTAAACGAAGGCATTGCGATGCAACGAACTGTAAACCAAGCTGAATTGGTTGTTTTGGTCGAGCACAGTGATGGAATTACGCACGTTGTGAACCAGACGCTATCGCGTCACTGACGTCTGCCTGGAGGGCGTGGTGACCATGGAACAGTATGACTCGGGCCATGTGGAACTACCAAATCAACCAGAAACCAGGATGTGACGTCATTTCCTCCTGGCCAATGGCATACATGTGATACAAAATATTGTTATTACAGTAAATCATGGCTCACTTTCTTAAGGAGGAGAAAAGAATGAGACTGTGGATATACTAGGCGGATAACGCGGGACATAACGTCTATAAAGTTCTTTTACGGAATATTAAGAGTAATTAATAAATTTTGTACATTTTCTTGCAGTAAATGGATCAACTTTTCAAATAACAATGCACAATAGCACATCCACCGGCCTCGAATGACATAGATATGTATTCCAATATATAAACAATTAACCTGTGAGAGAATTTTATTTGAGCTAACTGCATGAAAAAAATGTTAAGTGGAGGTATGGTAAGCAGGGAATGGTGGGAAATGTCATGAATGTAATAAAGATTGAGAGATAATGAAATCCATTAATAAGAAGTTAACAGATGCTATTGGGATCGTTATGAAGTCAGATAAAGGAAATACTTTGGTGATAATTAAAATGAAAGGAATACATCAATAAAGCACTAGTATTTACAGGCGAAATTGGCACCATAGAAATACCTAAAGATTTAACTGGCGAGTTTCAAAAGGGAACTAATAGGGTACTTAAGTGTACATGTTTCCTGTCTACAGAAAGCAAGAAGAGAAAATGTCATATTCTGAAACCAACAGAACCGAGATTATGATCAAAATTAAAGGTGAACATAGAAATCACCCAGTGATGACAGATGATAATGCAAGAGGAAGTCCTGTACACGAACTGATGAATTTTCTTAATTGCTGCCTTAGGGACAGTCACTTGTTTGATAAAAGCTACACTGTAGGTGACAGTGTGGCGTTAGTTAAGAAAATTAAATACAAGCTGGTCACTGAATCCACCAGGATAATCTTTCTGGGCATTAGGAACTAGTAGGCTAACTTTCCGGTGGATAGGACGATGGAGATTTTTACAAATAGACTTCTCAAGCAAAACAAAATCTCGAGACAGGAAAAGTTTTTATTCATAGAGCTGCTGCGACTTATCATTGATTTAAAATATTTCTCTATTAACAACAAATTTTCATCCAAAAACTGGGCTAGATATGTGTTTTGGTATTTTGGACACAATGGCGGATGTTTTTATTAACGATCCTAAAGTGAAAGTCTTACAATATGGCGAACCTTTAATGGAAAGTCACATTTTACAAACGTTCTGTGGACGACATGTTGTTGCTCATAGATAGGACTGAGAAGACATTGACAAAATAGTTGGTAAACTGAATGGGTTTGACGAAAAAATCGAATTGCAATAGAGCTCAAAAACAGTGACAGTGGTTCGTCCTTGGACCTTCAAATAATGAGACAAGACGAATCGCTTGCCTTCTTGATCTTTAGTCTTTCCACCCACAAATTTGCAAAGAAGCAATTTCCAATTCATGCAGCAGATAGGTTAAATTAATTAAGCATTATTAAACAGATAACAGTAAATAATGGGTATGCTGTGAAGCTGATAAAACATCTTCTTCACAGGGGCGAGAAGAAACGGAAAAATTGCACAGAAATGGTGAAACTTTTTGAGGAATACAACGTCCTGTTGGAGTTCAAAGCAAAAAAACTTAATGAAATATAGTTTGAAGGCTGAAGTTGGAAGCATGACGAGTACATTTAAAAACATGCGTGGAGAAACGGGCTGTACTAGGGGATGAGAGAAATGTCAATTTTAATGGTTGCCGTACCCAGCAATAGATGGCAACACTTATCTCTACGCTCTTACACTTCAGGCTTAGCCCGTTTTTCCGCGCATGCCTTCAGTTAAACAAGCTGGTGATTATAAAATATTCAACAAGATATAGATTGCTTGGAGACGCCTTTTAGACTGGGAAACAACGAAAGATGAGTGGTTACGAAACACATTTACAAGCCTATTCACGCCCTCAAAGACATAGAACAGGCCACAGAGATGGCGCTTGTAGATAAGAAGGAAAAGGAACTCGACCTCCTGGAGGGACTTGAAATAATAAGCCACTTGGTCAAATTTGATAATGTGCCCTCTTCCTGACAACCTCAGTAAGGCCAACCTCTTCGCTTCCCACGTTTCTGAGGTCTTCTCCATCCCAGATGATCCACACTTTGATTATTCTCTTTTCCCCACAGTCATGGAACGTGCCGATACCTCGGTCGCTCCACTTGCTCCTAGTCTCCAGTACTTGCGGCAGTTGCCCCCTCCAACATCAACACTCTCATCACAGCACAAGACATTAAACTTACCCTCCGGTCCAAATGCAACACGTTCCCTGGTCACGACTGTGTCACCTACCGCCACCGCCACCTAAGAGAAAGCCCCTGTTCCTTCCTGACTGTCCTCGCCCATCTCTACAACTTCATCCTCTCTACCGGCTTCTACCCTGGCCTGTGGAAGACTTCCCACGTCCTCTTATTGCTCAAACTCGACAAACCCCCTTCTGCCGCCTCTTCTTGTCATCCCATCTGCCTCACCTCCGTCTTCAGTAAGGTCTTCGAATCCATCCTCTCCTGCAATATCCATCAGCAAGTTAATCAAAACAACCTTCTCCCCCTTACCCAGTGTGGCTTCCGACCCTCCTTTCCCACTGAAGACCAACTCCTTAACCACGTTCACCTTCTCTCCCTCCAGCGCAACTCCTGTCACTCCGCCATTTTTGTTTCCTTTGACCTCCAAAATGCCTATGACTGTGTATGGCATCCCAGTCTCTTCTTTAAACTCCAAACCTATGCCCTGCCTATCAATTTTGTCCGTCTGGTCGCTTCCTTCCTCTCGCGCCGTCCTTCCTCTGTCACCCTTCACAACACCAACTCCCGTATCTTTTATCCCACCCTCAGGGCTCTGCCCTCTCCCCTCTCCTTTATCTCTTGTATACGGCTGATATGCCCAAGCCAGCCCCACCTGTCCACCTTCTCCAGTATGCTGATGACACTGCCTTCCTGGCTCTCTACCCTACCCTTCAACAGTCCCAATGCACCCTCCAAACCCAACTTAACCAGTTCACCACTTAGTGTAACCAGTGGTTCCTCTGTCTCAACCCCTCCAAAACCCAGACAATCATTATAGGTGGCACCACCTACTCCTTTCATCTCCATGATTTCTACCTCACCCTTTATGGTTGTCCCATCCAGCTCACCCCCACCCTGACATACCTTGACCTCACTCTCGACCTTCATCTCACCTGGACCCCTCACCTCCAGACCATCCAGCAGAAAGCCCATTCCTGCCTCTGCCTCCTGAAACTCCTGTCTGGCTGGACATGTGGATTGCATACTTCTACAATTCTCCACACCTACGAATCACTCATCCATCCTATCCTCTGTTATGCCAGTGTTGCCTGGATCTCTGCATCCACCCAATTTTACAAGGCCCTCCAAATCCCTGAACGCCATGCGCTCCTCCTTGCCTTCCGTATCCGCCTTCCTTCCCCACACGCCTCCTATGTGAACTCATCACCTTCCCCCATCCTTCTGTTCCTCCAACATCTCTGCATCCTTTACGTTGTCTGCAGACTTGTTCCCCCCACCCTTTTGTTTCCTCCTTCATCTCCACCTCCAGCCTGTTGCTGCGCCTCCCTGTCTCCACATCCACACCCTCCACCTCCTTCATCAGGGCAATTTCAAGCGCCTCCCCCTCCTGGATTATGAACTTCGCCGTGACATATACCCTTCCTTCAAACTATAGCCTGGCCATGTTCCCCCCACCTTCCCAGGGCCCCCTTTTTCCTCTCCCCTCCTTCTCCCAGAGCGGATTTTCCTCCTTCCACCCCTGAGACCCTGCACCCCATCCTTGCCTCTTTCCTTCCCATAACCCTCCCTACCTGGCCCTCTTCGGCGCACCCCCCCCCCCCCCGCCCATCTCCCCCCTCTCTGCCTCTCCCTCCCTTCTTCCGGTCTCCCTCACTGCCTTGCGGCTGGCAGATCCACCATTTTGGTCATCGTCAGTGTGCCACATCAGTGTTGTGTTTAGTGCGGTTTCTCCTGTGCGTCGAGAGGTGTGATTTTAATTGTGTGCTGGCCTTGTACTTAGTGTTACTGTCAGTGTTTGTTATGTGCTACGCCATCTGTCGATACTTTTCTGCTCCGGTCATACTGTGCCTTGTGTTCTTTTAATTGTCCCAGTGTGTGGTCTTTTGTGTACGCTAAGTTTTTACCGTTTTTATCTCCATTTTACAGTCGCACCTGTTTTGTCTATTGTCTTCCATTATGTTCCCTCTTTCTTATATCTATGTCCACCATGCTTTTTCCTTTGTATATTCTTAAATGTCTTCTATTGTTTGTACTATGTCTTTTGGCTGAAGAGCAGCGCATATGCTGCTGCCAGCCCGCCCCGATGGGGAACTGAAATACAATAAAGGGGAAAAAAATGATAATGTGGAGGGTGGTTATAATCAAATTTTCTCTACCTGAGCCAGTGTTTCGGTATGAGTACTCAAGTTTATAGGAATGATTTTCATACTTTGTGATACAGGATTTGCGTTGTTAGTAGTGTTGGTGTAATGACTTGTCGTTAGGCGCTGATACCGTTATGGTGACGTACGGCTGAAACACAAGCAACACTGTGCATTACAGTTGCAGATAGTCAACATGGTTCTTGACGATGTGAGTAGGACTTTATTCGTAAAACTGTATTAACAAAAGAACAGCAACAGTGCTGCTGCCCTTCGCGATTATTGGCGCATTAAAGGAATAAGGACAGGGCACCAGGGTTTGAAGAACACGATTCGGAAGTCTGAATGAACTGGCGGTTTGTGATCGCTCCTGCGAGGGGCTGACAGCCAATTACGCCACATGTTGTTGAAGAGGTTACTGTTGGTGTGGATGAGAATGCTGCACGCAATGTGCAATCTACAGGCAGTGTATGAGCTGTGTCACGATTATTGTACATTCCAAAGGGCTGCGAACAACTGTGAAATGGTACTCAGGCTGTCGTGGGTGCAGATGGTCGTCACACTGAGCATAGTTTGTAAGGTTGAACTTAAGCATCGTACGCAATTGACAAAAGTTACCCTCTCATTTGGAAGTTAAAAAGTATTTCTTTCATTAGTTTATTCATTATTTCTCTTCCGCAAGTCCATACAAACGTCTCCACAAAGGTTCGGTGTCTTACGATCACTCGTTTTTCTTGGAGGGCATCCTCAAATAGCACAAGTTTATTTATAACCACCCGGCATACAAACTGGCAACAATGGTAATGTCTTCTTCAATGGTATTTTGGATCTCTTTTATGGTTGTTTAAGCCTGACGTTAATACGATAAATGTGAACGATTCTGCACAGATAACCATTGGTATGGTCTCTCTACATGTGCTTTCTAACATCTTTGAAATGTTGTGAAATGGCTGATGAGTCTGTGCAGTCTGGCAGAGCAGTGCACACGTTTACGAATTAGAGGTGGAAGGAGAGGCCACTGGTGTGACTAGTCTTTACCACTTTTTGTAAGGAATTCTTTGTCAGGTGGGACGTAACGTGCGTATGTAGAGCAGAAAATCTGGTGGCGTCATTTTCAAAGTAAGACGAGAACTTCATGTCGAAATGAATTCATTCCTTTTTGTATTTGACCTAGTGTGCTTTTGAAGCTATATCTATGACGAATTACATTAGGCAGCTAGTTGATAGGAGGTAGACACTCGGAATGTGTCGCTGAGATATATGTTCATAATATTTGTGGTTGTATGCTAAAAGATTTAGATCGATTGTCTTAACATCTGCTACCTCTGGCCATTAGGATGGGCGGTACTAGAATGCCTGTGAAAAACAAGGCACTGAGGTTTGTGTATAAGCATAAGAAACTTAAATGGAAACTGATTATAACAGACAGTTCAACAAAGAACACGCTGAGATGACCTTA
Organism: Schistocerca americana; assembly: GCF_021461395.2. NCBI lineage: Eukaryota > Metazoa > Arthropoda > Insecta > Orthoptera > Acrididae > Schistocerca > Schistocerca americana. Next base: position 676,247,441 of record NC_060122.1, read on the forward strand.
TCTCAAATTATTTAAAGTTAGAAAATAGGAGTTCCTAAATATTGAGAGAGACGATTAGCGGTGATGGAGGGAAGAAACTGTAGTTATACACTCAAATTAAAATGCTGAGTGGTAAATAAGATGGGATGAGTAGACAGGTGAAAGCAGTAATGGATGAAATAAGCGACCACTGCAGGAATACACTTCGCAAAGAGAAAAAAGTCAGATTCATAATATATTGCACGAGACGAAGAAGATGAAAGATGGTGAGAAGTTCTTTAGTATCAGTAGAGAAGCGACGAAAATAAGGAGGGAAAAACAATCACATATCATTAGATTCTAATCGAGAGTAGCGAATCAGGTGAACAATGTGTTTGACGAAGAAGAGAATATACTTTTATGTAAAGGCTTGAAACTCAAGTTTCGATAAGAGGTTAGCTAAGGAGATAGTCGTTGCTACTAAAATAGCAGCTGACTGAGCCAGACATAATTATCAAGAAATAGGTAGTGGAGGACACAGTTTGCATAAGGCCACAGAAGTCAAACCAAGTGAATGGGAGAACGGTAGAAAATATGATGAATGTAATAAGGATCGAAGTACAGTGAAATCTATTACCGAGAAATTAACAAATGACAAATCAATCAATACAAGATCTGAGAAAGGGGATTTCCTAGTCATCGTTTAAGAAGAAGACTACCTCAGTATAACACAAGAAGTTTTGGTGAAAATGGCCTAATCCAAATGCCAAAAAGTCAAAAGAGACTAATAGAGCCCCTAAATATACATGTTTCATGTTTATGGATGATAAGAAAGGAAATTTCACTAATAAAACCCATGGCACAAGGCTTAAGATCACAATTAAAAGTACACAAATAATATAATCCAGTGAGCCCAGTTGTTAATACAAGACGATATTCCATTTATGTTAATTACTCTATCGCAGCATCGGTTATAGAAGTCTTGTTCAAGCGTAAAAACTGACGTTAATTTATTCATGCGTATGACAGGGCAGTTGGTCGAGTCTTCGTTTCTTGACATAATGCTTCGGACGCAAGTAAAATCTCCTCTATAAAAGCAGTCTCGGATTCAACAAACAGAGATCCTACGAAAATCTGCTTTCTTTCTTCCTCCATGAGGTCCATACCGCTGTAGACAACAGCGCTGTGGTTAATCCCGCGTACCTTGACTTGCGTAAGACATTTGGCTCTGCCCCGCACTGCCGTTCAGTGAAAAAAAAAGAAAAAAGAAACAAGCTTATCGAGTACTCGACCAGATTCGCGACTGGATTCAAGCCTTCCTTGCAGACACAGCTCAACACATCGCTCTAAAGGTTATTTCCGGAATACCCCAAGGAAGCGGGATAGGACCGTTATTGCTTACAATGTGTATAAACAATCTAGTAGAAAACGTCAGTTGTTTTTTAGGGTTGTTCACAGATGATGCGGATTTCTGTAACAAAGCAGCGTCGCCTGAAGACGGTATCGATTTGCAGAATGACATGCAAATGTTTGTTGAATATTACAGACCTTGCCAATTAACCACGAACGTAAATAAACATAACGTATTTAGTATATGTAGGAAAAGAAAGCCACTAATGCACAACTATCCTACTTATGAGAAACTGCAGGAAACAGTATCTACCGTAAAATATATATGAGTAGCTATCCACGGCGGCCTTAACTGGAATGACCACATGATGTAAAATAGTAGGGAAACCAGATGGCAGACTCAGATTCATAGGAAGAATATTAAAGAAATGTAGCTCATCCTCAAACGAAGCGGCTTACAATGCTCTTGTTCGATCTATCCTTGAGCACGGGTATTGTTCACAAATATGGGATTCTTACAATGTAGGTCTGATTGAGGAGATAAAGAAAATCCAACGAAGAGGGGCGCATTTCGTTCATGGATCGTTAGTGGACGTGAGTGCTCAACTAACTACATTAGCAGTCGTTACGTGAAAGGAGTTGTGCATGAAGGAGAGGAAAGTTTAATGAAATTTCGAGAACATTCCAGGAAACGTCGGATGACATATTCCTTCGTTCCACATAATTCCCCCGTGATGACCCTGAGCAGAAAATTTGAGAAATTAGAGCCGAGAAAGAGGCTTACCGATAACCAATCTTCACAGGTTCCGCTCGCTAGTGGGACAGTTTATGAGGGATCAGTTAGTGGTACCGGAATTACTGTCCGCCATGCACCATTAAGTGGCTTGTGGAGTATAATGTAAATGTAGACGCAAATACGAGCCATCCATTCCAAACGAATTACACGTGGTATGATTGAAACATGAACGCACTTTGGTTGCAGTTGTTTGGCAATAAATGACCCTTTCATTCTGAGAACATTGTTTCAAAAGTGTTCTTAGAGATATAAAATCACTCGGTTCATATTATTTGAGCCTGAGTACTCTAATCGACTTTTGTTCTTAGTGTACACTGATTTCGGAGTGAGGTTTTGCATTTTATATTATCAGTTCGGTTCGTAAAAGTGCCGTGGCCGAAAATATAATTGGTGATATACTGGAGAGATTCGTATTAACGCAGAGCTAAGTTTTGAATGTGGAGGTGTTTCCATCTCTAAATGCAGGAGAAGTAAGGAAACAAAGTGGATTTTTTTTATCAGAGGACTATGTCAGCTACCCTTCATAACAATCTCTTGATCCGCCTCGCCAAGGCCAGATACCGCCATATTAGGCAGTTTGGCCCTAGCTGTTTGAGAGCTGTGCACGGAACGCTGGAGAGAGACAGAGAGAGAGAAAGAGACAGAGAGAGAGAGAGCAAGAGGTCGAGAGCGAAGCAGAGAGAAGCGCTCGTTTATTCAGGCGCCCGCAGAAGTTTAATATCTGACTGCAGCTGCACGATGAATTCCGTGAGGGAGACGACGGAGACAGAAATGAACAAACAATAATTGAATGAGGATAGGTCTGCATGACAGCGTGGCCTGAGGGTGAGCTCCAGAACTTCCGTCTCGACCTCATTGTAAATCAAAGATAACAGAAATATCCGGAAGGGAGCCGGAGATTGCAATGAATACTAAATGGAACAGAGGAAGACTTCTAACCGAAAAATGTTGGATGCCGTCCTGGATTCTCTCTCAAGACTATATTGCTGTCAAGATTACGAAAGTGTGGAAAACGCGTCATAATATTTTGAAGTCAACTGCATAAAGAGCCCACTTAAAATCTTTTGCTTCGTTTTTATGTACCCTAAAGTGTAATTGGCACTAAAGGTACGAGTATATTCATTTTTTTTACAAATTCTTCAAAACAAGTATTGTTGCTAACAAAGAGTCTGTTTCTGCAGCTACTTTTTCTATGATACTTTCTGGAAATCTAGGACGGTGATGTGAATGAGATCTTACTGCAAATTCTCTCCCGTGGCTTATAATGTCTATCGAAGATGAAAGTGAATTTACGTACGAAAATTACCAAAAGCGACATAAGGACACCGAATATCTTCCTCGAAACTTACTTGGCAATGAAAAGCCTTTCTGACTGGAAAACACTAGTCAACATCCATTTTTCATCTTGGGATGCGATACATCAACTATTACGTATTTTAGATTGTAGAATCCGAATATACATTTCAAAATGTTCTAGCACGTACCATTTTTGAGTTTTTAGACGTTTTTTATTTTTCGCTTTTTCAGTATTTTTGCTGTTCTTCTCTTTTGATGCTTAATTGTTTGTTTTTGATCTGTGGAGGAGAGCTAGAGGATATACAAATCGTCAGTAAAGTTGGTGTGGTTATCCAGTGGTGTGAAAGAGATCCTCAATGAGTGTTCCCTGTAAAAGATAGTGCAAAATTTTGGTATTTAAAACTTACACTAGGAAAAATGGCAACTAGTAAATCTCGTTGCTGTCTAAACCACACCGACAAATTTTGTCATGTGTGTGAGAAATTAACTCCTAAAGCCCAAAGAAAACCATCATTTATTTAGTTAAGATGGCATGTAAATTGTACACTCCTGGAAATTGAAATAAGAACACCGTGAATTCATTGTCCCAGGAAGGGGAAACTTTATTGACACATTCCTGGGGTCAGATACATCACATGATCACACTGACAGAACCACAGGCACATAGACACAGGCAACAGAGCATGCACAATGTCGGCACTAGTACAGTGTATATCCACCTTTCGCAGCAATGCAGGCTGCTATTCTCCCATGGAGACGATCGTAGAGATGCTGGATGTAGTCCTGTGGAACGGCTTGCCATGCCATTTCCACCTGACGCCTCAGTTCGACCAGCGTTCTTGCTGGACGTGCAGACCGCGTGGGACGACGCTTCATCCAGTCCCAAACGTGCTCAATGGGGGACAGATCCGGAGATCTTGCTGGAAAGGGTAGTTGACTTACACCTTCTAGAGCACGTTGGGTGGCACGGGATACATGCGGACGTGCATTGTCCTGTTGGAACAGCAAGTTCCCTTGCCGGTCTAGGAATGGTAGAACGATGGGTTCGATGACGGTTTGGATGTACCGTGCACTATTCAGTGTCCCCTCGACGATCACCAGTGGTGTACGGCCAGTGTAGGAGATCGCTCCCCACACGATGATGCCGGGTGTTGGCCCTGTGTGCCTCGGTCGTATGCAGTCCTGATTGTGGCGCTCACCTGCACGGCGCCAAACACGCATAAGACCATCATTGGCACCAAGGCTGAAGCGACTCTCATCGCTGAAGACGACACGTCTCCATTCGTCCCTCCATTCACGCCTGTCGCGACACCACTGGAGGCGGGCTGCACGATGTTGGGGCGTGAGCGGAAGACGGCCTAACGGTGTGCGGGACCGTAGCCCAGCTTCATGGAGACGGTTGCGAATGGTCCTCGCCGATACCCCAGGAGCAACAGTGTCCCTAATTTGCTGGGAAGTGGCGGTGCGGTCCCCTACGGCACTGCGTAGGATCCTACGGTCTTGGCGTGCATCCGTGCGTCGCTGCGGTCCGGTCCCAGGTCGACGGGCACGTGCACCTTCCGCCGACCACTGGCGACAACATCGATGTACTGTGGAGACCTCACGCCCCACGTGTTGAGCAATTCGGCGGTACGTCCACCCGGCCTCCCGCATGCCCACTATACGCCCTCGCTCAAAGTCCGTCAACTGCACATACGGTTCACGTTCACGCTGTCGCGGCATGCTACCAGTGTTAAAGACTGCGATGGAGCTCCGTATGCCACGGCAAACTGGCTGACACTGACGGCGGCGGTGCACAAATGCTGCGCAGCTAGCGCCATTCGACGGCCAACACCGCGGTTCCCGGTGTGTCTGCTGTGCCGTGCGTGTGATCATTGCTTGTACAGCCCTCTCGCAGTGTCCGGAGCAAGTATGGTGGGTCTGACACACCGGTGTCAATGTGTTCTTTTTTCCATTTCCAGGAGTGTATTTTGTTTGTCCTGTTGGTGGTCAAGATAAAAAGTTTGCACCTTATATTGCCTCCATAACCTGTACTACAGCTTTAACCGAGTGGCTGAAAGGAAAATGCCGAGCCATACCATTCGCTGTTCCGATGGTGTGGTGTGAGCCTGAACACGTTATTCAGACGTATTTCTGTCTTACAAATATTGCGAGACATTCACGCAAAACTAGACATAAAATAAAGTATCCAAATGCATCTTCAGTGCATTTGTCTGTGCTCCATGAGGGGTTGCCTGTTCCTGTCTGTAACTTGAAAGCCTTGGAACCAGACACTGTGTCAAGTGAATGAGAAAGTTTTGAACACATAGAAGAGTACTGCCCTCAATATCATCACACTTCGCCTCAGCTCTTTAATCAAAACGAACTGAACGATTTGGATCGCGATCTAAAACTTTCGAAACAGTAAGCTGAACTCACGGATTCGAGACTGCAACAACGGAGTCTTCTAGCTCCAGGGAGAAGAATTCCTGTTTCAGATCAAGAGGTGCTTCTATCGCTCAATATTTCGATATGCACAAGTCAGTGTGTGTATGTAGTTCTGTCAGTGGTCTGATGATGCAGCTAGGTGTACAACGTAATCTACGGGAGTGACGACTACTTATTGACTCCAGAAAAACCAGCTTGAAAGCAGTACTACTGCATGATGGCAATGCATTTCCATCGGTACCTTTGGCTTACGCAGTAGACATAGAAGAAACTTATGAAATCATGGCTTTGCTGCAAGAGGCAATCAAATCTAAGGATCATGAATGGCAGATATGCTATGATTTAAAAGTTGTTGCACTCCTTATAGGTTTACAGGCTGCTTTTTGTGCCTTTGGGACAGCCGTGACACCAAGAACCACTATATAGTCAAGGAATGGCCTATAAGGAAGTCATATGTTCCTGGAAACGTAGATGTGAACAATTCCTCATTGGTTGAGCCCGATAAAATAGTTTTGCCTCCTCTTCATATCAAGTTGGATCTTATCAGGGACTTTGCAAAAGCTCTGTATAGAGAAGCTGAGGCCTTCAATCACTTAAAAAAAAGTATCGCAAATTAAGTGAGGCATAGCTAAAAGAGGGTATATTTGTTGGACCACAAATAAGGAAATTGCTGAAAGACCAGATCTTTGATACCAAACTCACAGATATCCATTTAGCCGCTTGGTCTTCTTTTAAAGCAATTGTGAAGGGCTTTTTGGGTAACAGAAAAGACAAAAATTGTGTTACCATTGTGAATGATCTCTTGGACAACTATAAGATCATGGGGTGTACAATGTCGCTTAAAATTCACTTTTTTACATTCTCACCTTGATTTCTTCCTGGAAAATTTGGGAGCCATCTGCGATGGACATGGTGAACGCTTTCACCAAGACATTGTTACAAAGGAACACCGTTACCAAGGTCATTGGAACCCTTCGATGTTGGGTGACTAATGCTGGGGTCTTGTTAGGGAGAGTGATGAAACGGCAAATAAAAGAAGAGGTCCGTCGTCGCATTTTTCAAAAACCAAAGACGATTAAAGGTGAAACTATCTTCTGAACTAATTTGGACCTTTTATTAGCATCATTCCCATATATACATACAAAATGGTATTGATTTCAAACGTTCTGAAAGTGAAATATTTTGACTTAATTGTGTCAACTTTCGCTATTACCATATTTTATTCTGCTGTGTATCTAGGAAATGTGACGTCATAGAGAAAAACTGATTTTACAGGTGTGTTCAGCACCCCAAAATTAGGTAAATCCATCCATTTACTAACCAGATGCAGAAAAAAAGTTTAAATGTGTTAACATGTGTAATTAGTGCTCCACAAGTGTCGGAAAATTAAAGAATTTTATTTTGAGAACACCCTCATCTGCTGCGTATAAATTCACTCTTATTATGAAAACCCATTTGGATCTGTACTTTGGTCGAGTACTTGATGATCAGTCCAAATTTAATACAGTTGTCGTAACAGAAAATGTTTTACCAACAATAGTTTACGGTGTTCTCAAAGTACAATTATTTGAGTGCTGTCTCTTGTTATAGCGTTGTCCTGCTATCAGAATAATTATTTTATTTGTGTGAACGGGATACATTATTTTGTTGATAGATTACAAAAAATAGTGCAAGACTTCCACTAAGTGTTTTCAAAAGTTCTGAATATTAATCCCGAAACAACTTCAGAAGCATTCGTAATTTTTTATTTACGGAATGCTTCTTTAAGGAGATGTTTTTCCATTTCCTCAGCAAATTGTGAGTTGCCAGTACTTTTGAAGTGTAATGTTTTTCTGTACATGGTAGCCTCCATATTTTGTATGTCAAAGGACAAATAATTCGTCACCCTTAGAGAAATCGTTACAAGCATAATTTGATACCGTGTAATTCCACCTCTGGACTTGATAAGAACCAGGATTCTGTTAGAAAGTGAGTCCAGAGTGTTGTGAAGGTACGTCGCATCCACCCGCTGAGAGATGATCGCATAATTCCACCAGTTTGCGGGGATGCTCATGTCGGTGTATTATCTGCTGTTCCAACACGCCGCACAAATTTTCCAGAGGGTTCAAGTCAATCAGTTTCGGAACACCAGTCTTCGAGCCTGATGAACTTTGCGGTTACCGCCTTTATGTACCTGTATGAGCAACGGCCTCCTACGACGTGACCGACTCCAAACCTTTCACTGCATTCTATTGTCGTCGTAATGTTTTCTCTTTATCAGGTACGGATGGACTTCCATTCACTGCCTGCAGCAATTTCTCTCAGGTGTGTAAGCAATTTTGATTCACACGCCCCGAAATGCGTCTCCGGTCACTTTCAGTCAGGAATTTCTTCCGACCAAAATTCTGGTGTCGTGTTTCGTGGCAACGTTGAACAGTCCACCGCGAAACACCAACAAAACCATTCACTGCACACACTGTTGCTCCCTTTGGCACGCAGGCCCGTCCATACAATTACAGTTTCCACTTGAAACACAGACATCACACGTATCACTACTTCCTTACGCTCATGTAGAGGCAGTGCGTGTGCGGTTGAGCACGTGACTCGATAGCTAAGTCATCTGTAAACGGGTAACGATTCATCTGTGCGTGCTCACTGGGTTGAATATCTTTTTGTCCGGTGAACTTAGCATTCAAACACAAGTGAATTATTTTTTGTGTCACATACACTCTATTTTTGCCACACAGTGGATGGATAGTGGTGTCGCGAAGAATGGAGTGGGAAGTGGTTCCCTGTTGGAGTTGGGTGGAGGAGGTAGGCAAATGTTGTCAAAGTTCTATACTGTTAACCATAAAGGAACATAGTGCAGCATGATATCAGTTAACAGACGACATGTGATAGCCGATGAATCCTGTGCCAGATACATCGGTGTGGATTCGCCACTGTAAGCGCTTCTCGAAGAGGCAGCCTGATGGCTAGTGATCATGACTGCGTGTTTGGTTGTTGCCGAGTTGCGATGGCGTGACAGCAGCGCGGCCCGGGTGGGAGGAGCTTGACAAGCTGACGTCCTGCCCAGTGGGAAGCCGCTGTGACGTTCGGGTGACAGACTCTGGATCAATGGCTGGGACACTGCGTCTAGCAGAGATGGACCGAAACGGCGCGCAGTTGCGAGGGTCTCAGTTTGAACCTTGGACCACAAGGCAGCAGCAGGACAAGAGGCTGGTGGTCTCGTGGAGACAAAGGCAGGCTGAAGGCAACCTGACGGCTAAGCAGTAAGCTTTTGTTCGATTGTTCACGGTCCGGCAGAAAGTGTCGGCAACCACACGCCACAAACTGACGAGCGGAGAGTCTTGACGTACACTCCGGCCATGCCAGTGTCCTGCTCAGCTGACCCAGAGGTATACAGGGTGGATAAAAACTTCCGTACTTGGCGGTCGACATGTGCGTCCTCATCAAAATTCAAACGTTTCTAGCTAAACTTGGTCCTGTCCATAGGTTTAATAGAAATGTGATTTAAAAATCGAGTCTGTGGCAACGCTACAACTATGTGCATCACGCCCAAGAACAGGTAACACGAACCCTGCGTTGTGCCGCAGCTGTCCTATTAGCTCAGTGGAATGAGGTAATGCCGTGGGAACAGATATACAGACTCACCGATGTTCGAGTAGCAACCGCACCATTTTTTTCCGACTTTATCCAATTTACACCTCCATAATTCGGTATCTCGTGTATTTCTTTCTGTTTCGGTTAACTTTATTTAAATATAAAGACATGAACATCTTACAGTCGTAAATGACCACCTCATTTCATCCATGACACAAAAAAGGCAAGAGAAAATAAAAGTGGATACAGCATCGAAAGAGATACAAAAAACACAGCAGGCAGGCTACACTAGATAGCACATTATGCTACTCACAATAACTCCAATCTGTACGTTTGACGTCCAGGGTTATTCTCACAGAGCCAGGACGTACACGTACGAGTACAAGCAACGTTTACTTTAGAAATGAAGTTCAAACACTTCGCCATTCGCTGGCTCGTACTTTGCGATCGCTACACATCACACATACATCCACGACTGCTGAAGCGACATGCAAGCGAGGTATTCGGCCGCGTTCATCCATGGGTCCCCACAAATAAAGATCTAGTGGATTAAGATCCGGGAAACGTGGAGGCCAGAACACTGAACCTGGAAACGCTTCATTTAAATAGTTAGGCACATTCATTACAAAGTGTGACGGTGCACCATTATGTTGAACCATAGCTGTCACCGAGCACCATGTGGAACTTTTTTTAATGCATCACGCTAAGTATTGCAAAGAAACATACGATAGAGGGGCACATTCACTTTATCTAGCGATAGGTACGAGCCCAAAAGTACTCCTCCTTCGACTAAAGCCAACAGGTCTATCCCAAAGCGTGTCATAAAACCACAATCACAGATGACGTGTGGCTAGTGTTCCGACCAACAGTGACTGTTATGGATGTTGAAAATACCTTTACGAGTGAAGCTAATTCGTCGGTCCATAATTCGCTATTCATAAAATGTTCGTTAACTTCCAACTGGTGAAAAGCCGTTCACAAAACTGCACTTGTCGATTTCGATTTTCTGGCGGCTGGTGTTGAGCTAATGTGTAATGATATGATGCAACACTTCAACAACCAGTCTTTGAGATCCTGAAACTGTATTGCAACATCAGGGGTGCTTCGTGGAGTCCTCTGTTTCTGTAGCACTTCTAGTTCTTAGACGACTTCTTTTCATTACTTGTGGACAGAGGTTGTCGGCTTCCACAAGGCATTGCTTCTGGTGATGAAAGACATTCTTATTGCGATGGCGCCTTCGAGGGTACAATGCAGCATACCCACGATCAGCATTAGCAGCTTGGATATCGGATGCACCCAGCACGGAAAGCACATTGATGTTTTCATCGTCAGTGTACTCCATCGGGAATCCGCCTTACACGAACTTGACAGTAACAGTTATGGTAGCGCACTGCGCAGTCAGTAGGCACATGCATGAAGTTTTATGGATCCCACTGCCGTGCGATAGGCTATTGTCATGCGACAAAATGTCCCGCTTATAAACGACGGGATCTACGGAACTAAGGTCTAAAATATAAAAGAAAGGAACCTGACGAGAGTTCGAACCGTAACTCCATGGTGGATGGGGGGCTAAATGGCCCAGTAATCTACTCAGTTATCTCGCTTCCCACGCCCGGGTTCCCGGGTTCGATTCCCGGCGGGGCCAGGGATTTTCTCTGCCTCGTGATGACTGGGTGTTGTGTGATGTCCTTAGGTTAGTTAGGTTTAAGTAGTTATAAGTTCTAGGGGACTGATGGCCATGGATGTTGAGTTCCATAGTGCTCAGAGCCATTTTTTAATCTACTCAGTTATCTGCGGCAAGTGGATGCACGATCCTCTGTTCATTCCGATGCTGTGGACGATGTGACAGTGTTGCCAGCCCCTCGTTTTCATACGTGTGTTTTCAAAATGCACCGACTTGATTTTGCTAGTTAAGCTTTTGTCTTGAATCTGGATGAGGGATCGTATGCCGACGTTCAAGTGCGGCATGAAGTTTTATGGATCCCACTGCCGTGCGATAGGCTTAATGCAGAAGACAAGTACTGCCGCTTACTTCAGTGCCATCGGAAGTTCATTAAAGCTGATCGTAGACCAGAGAACTTGATCGCTACTGAATAAACTGATGGTACGGCGAAATGCTGCGTCGGCTGGGTCTAACAGACACTCTAAATCTGGCACCGGTCTCTTGTTTGGGCCCAACTGCGGATGATTAACGCAACACTGATAAATGCTAAATGTTGGCAAAAGTATCCAAACAATATTTCAGCATAAAAACTAATGAAAAATAAACAATTTGAATAACGAAAGACAAAATATAAAAGGAGGATAAAAAACAGATACACAAACAACACTGCGGCTATTGCTTCCTCCAATGAATTTCTGTTATTGCCCTTCGTAATGGCCACAATATCTATAAAGACATGGGGTGTGGGGGAAAAAATGAAGCATCTGAGGTGGATAACATAGCTGTGCCTGTCACTTTCCTAATTTTTTTAATGCAGTGCCTGTGGCATTGACACTTTTCAGCAGTCACTTCGACATCTATCATTACCTAGGCTGGATGAGGAGTCACTTAGCATATAACACTTGTGTACAGCCCAAACAGCTAGACTTTGTGGTAGCGTCTGGTGTGTGGTGCACCCCGTACTTCTTTTGGGGAGCCTTGCATTTCTCAACCCCAAGTTCAACAAGGAACTGGCAGCCCAGTTTGTGACAGAAAGTTCGAAGTCTCTGCTTCAAGCCTCCCAGCCGTCTCCGAAGTAGGCAGCTTCGATTATTTCTGGGGACAATGCGGCAGACTTCGAGCTTTGTTCAAACCTCGTTAGGACGTTTGGTCTTTTCAACATTTCTTTCATTCGCTGAAATAATCCAAGTGTCCCAGAGGACAGGCACTGGTCATTCCAGGGTATGCACCACAGTCTTCAGTTGGAGGCAATCAGTTCCCTCCAGGGCTGCCGCGACAACCTGTTCAACATGTTGAATAAAGCTTCGTGGCATTCACAATAAGAACACAAGATGATCCTTCCCGTCCCTGAAAACCAATTCCCTAAGAAGAACTATTATTCGCCACGAGTTCGAACTGCCGTATTTGATAATACGACACTCATTTTTGCTTGCTTTCCCGTACACGAGTTACAGCAGAATTCACAACAGTTGAAGTTTGTCTCACTGACCCAGTTTCAGCTTTTGGGAGGCAGAATCTCAAAATTATTGGTTATGGGGATGTGTATGTAACACTGAGTTCTTCTTTGTCCTTGATACTCCTGTATAGTGCCCCCTACACTTGTAATTGCGGTTTAGTGGAAGACTTCTGACAGATCATGTATTTCCAGTAAATTAAGCACGATGCACAGGATAGGATCATATTTGACGTACTTTTTCGTACACACCGCACTTTTTTCTCGGTAAGCCTCCAACACATTCATTCGCAGCAGGCTCCAATTACAGCAAAAGCGATATCCAACGACGATGTTGTACAAAATGGGCGCAAGTCGCGTATTGCACTGTGCCGATATCAGGACCGAAAGCTGACGTGGGATTTGAAGCAGTAATCCGATCGCTGGGCTCTCGGAGGCGACTTAAGGAGTGCCGTAAATCAGGATGAAGGCCGAGCAATCGATAGCAGCCGTGCCAAAACACGGGAACCTCCCGCTGCGATTTCCTGCTCGGGTTCAGCAATGCTGCAACATCCGGAGAAGAAACATCCAGTCAGACAAAATCACTCGTAGAGCTAACTTATTTCGTGTAATTTGCTGAACACTATCGTGCTATATAAAGTCATCAGACCACTAGGAGATGACGTGCTGATTCTGTGTTACGAAGCTTCTAGCTTACCAGAAGGAAATTAAAGTCTGCAGCGGAGTTTGCGCTTATTTGAAGCTTCCAGTAAGATTAAAACTGTGTGCCGGACCGAAACTCGAAAAGGCAATTGCACCGATTTCAAGTCCCACTCAGGCAGATAGTTTCAATCTCCCAGAAATTTTCATCCCTCTAGCGTCAGATATAAATGAGTTTAGTAGAGGGGAGGATGCAGGAGTTTCTTTCGCAAAATTCTGCTGAAGCCACTCATTCATCATTAGAATAGTTGGAAAGGTGACTGTCACTTTTCACCAGCTGTTCCAGGTATTTTTAGACGTTTATGAAGGGATTAAGATGGAGTTTGTCGATGATACTGTTATCCTGTCAGAGACAGCAAAGGCCGTGGATGAACAATTGAACGAAATGGACAGCATCTTGAAGTGAGGTTATAAGATGGGCACCAACAACAGAGAAACAGGGATAGTGAAAAGCAGTTGAATTAAATTAGGTAATGCTGAGGGTTCAAAAATGGCTCTGAGAACTATGGGACTTAACTTCTGAGGTCATCAGTCCCCCAGAACTTAGAACCACTTAAACCTAACTAACATAAGAACATCACACACATCCATGCCTGAGGCAGACTGTAGCGCCTAGGACCGCCACTCCGGCCAGCAATGCTGAGGGAAATGAGACACTAACAGTAGTAAATGAGTTATGTTATTTGAGCAGCAAAATGACTGACGACGGCCAAAGTAGAGAGGATATAAAATGCAGGCTGGCAATGGCAAGAAAATCGTTTCTGGAGTTGAGGAATTTTTTAATTTCGTATATAGATTCAAGTGTTAGAAAATAATTTATCAAAGTGTTTATATGAAGTTTAGCTAAGCATGGAAGTGAAACATGGACGGTAAACAGTTTAGACAAGAAGCGAATTGAAGCTTTTGACATGTGGTGCTGTGGAGAACCCCCGAAGATTAGATGAACAGATCGCGTAACTTAAGAGGAGGTACTGAATAGAATAAGGGAGGAAAGAAATTAGTGGCACAACCTGACTAGAACAAGGGAGCAGTTGACAGGACACATTCTGATAAACCAAGGAATTACAAACTTAGTATTAGTGGGAAGCGTGGGAGGCAAAAATCGTTGAGGGAGACCAAGAGATGAATATAGCACGCAGATTCAGAAGGACGTAGGTTGCAGTATCTTTCGATGGTACAATGCCAACGACGTTGAATTATTAGCGATGGATAAGATCTGCAGAACATTTTCAAATAAACGATAGCTACAAAGCATAAACCACAGCTCTTAATCAACTGTAATTAAACCTCCCTGTTTCAATGATAATTATTTATTCAGTTAAAACAACGTTATGGAGAATGGTCCCATGAAGTAAATCGACAACCGAAATGATATACGATTAAATTCCCCTTAATTCTGTGAAATATTCCAATCAAGTCCAATAATAGCTAATAACTGACAACACATTCCAGAAGTGAAACTTCATATGTAAAAATATGCAGTTCCATCTTCAAAATTCATCTTATCTCAACGGTTTATCGCAAAACTGCCCTGAATTAATTTCAAGTACTCCTGCACTACCTCAGTATTCTTTCGGAACAAATTTGTTGACCTCAGAGACGTTGTATCATAAACGACAAAATGTTGAAACAGCCACTTGCAGAAGATATGACAAACATTTGATCTGAAAGGTTAGTCACCGTTGTATACAGGATCGGCAGAAGCATACGTCAGATAGCGAATCCATCATGGACAAAAGACCAAGGCTGAAATACCTCAGACAAAAGACACCGCAACGACAGCCTCGAGCGTACTCGTTACAGAGTTTAAACATCGCTTCTTCTTCAAGTAAAAACTGTTTTTATTTTAAACTTGATTGACAGGTTAGGTCTGTGAGGTTTCTGGACGTGGTGAACTTCCGCATTTCTTATCCCGAAGCGCTCTTAGCGACGTCGATGCGGTGTCGAAAGCTCTGTGTAGTACTTTCTGTGACGTAACTGTGTCTACTGACGAACTTCGAACACTGCACGCCCCCTAAGTATCTCAAACAGATGCCACTAAAACACAGACAAATATTTGTACTAATATAGTGTGTTCTATTCAGAAATGTGAACCTGTGGTTTACTTTCAATATCCTCTTTTAGCTACCATCAATGAACGACATAATTGCTTATTTATACACGTATAAATCGACGAGCACAAGGACAACTTCGCATTTCTGACTTTTAACTCTTAAGTACAACTGAACAATGGCGTTAGCCCTACCTGAACACTGAAACACAAAGCGACGTTTTGCAGGCACCAAGAAACAAAACAGACAAGAAGTCTGCTGCCAGCAATGTTGCCACCAGTTATGCTCGCGTTCTCTATGTTTTCCTCCTCCAGACTCGGCAGCCTCCATGCTGCTTCGCATCTCGGTCGGCATGATACGCCGCCAGCAACGAAGCGTCCTTCACAGTGCTAGCGAGGTCTTGTCGGTTTGCTACTCCCGGCGTCTCGCTAGTGTCTCTGACTTCGCAAGTAGATACGGTCGCTCCCTTGTCACTTCCATGGGCGTAGTTGCGGTTCCCACTCAGTGTTACGGTTCAAATGGCTCTGAGCACTATGGGACTTAACATCTGAGGTCATCAGTCCCCTAGAACTTAGAACTACTCAAACCTAACTAACCTAAGGACATCCCACACATCCATGCCCGAGGCAGGATTCGAACCTGCGACCGTAGCAGTCGCGTGATTCCGGACTGAAGCGCCTAGAACCGCAAAGTGTTACGGACGAGTTCTCACACGTAGCAGTAGAAATGCAGCAGAATTTTGCGCCACTAGATGAACGGGCCGGGACCACCAGTTATGCGGTGAATTCTATAGCACAGAGTAACATCAGTCAAAATATTAAACTTACAGGCGCTTTTTATCCTTGTCATTTTGGCTCTCATTGATTGAACTACGAACGGTTCAGTACTTTAGGTGTAAGTAGTAAAATTATTTTTCATAACCACATGGTGAGCAAGATGTATAAGACAGGCGAAATTCCCTCAGACTTCAAGAAGAATATAATAATTCCAATCGCAAAGAAAACAGGTGTTGACAGATGATTACTAAACTATCAGTTTAATAAGTCACATCTGCAAAATACTAACGCGAATTCTTTACAGACGAATGGAAAAACTGGTAGAAGCCGACCTCGGGGAAGATCAGTTTGGATTCCGTAGAAATGTTGGAACACGTGAGGCAATACTGACCCTACGACTTATCTTAGAAGAAAGATTAAGGAAAAGCAAACCTACGTTTCTAGCTTTTGTAGACATAGAGAAAGCTTTTGACAATGTTGACTGGAATACTCTCTTTCAAATTCTGAAGGTGGCAGGGGTAAAATACAGGGAGCGAAAGGCTATTTACAATTTGTGCAGAAACCAGATGGCTGATATAAGAGTCGAGGGACATCAGAGGGAAGCAGTCGATGGGAAGGGAGTGAGACAGGGCTATAGCCTATCCCCGGTGTTATTCAATCTGTATATTGAGCAAGCAATAAAGGAAACAAAAGAAAAGTTCGGAGTAGGTATTAAAATGCTTGAAGAAGAAATAAAAACATCTAGGTTAGCCGATGACATTGTAATTGTAAGAGACAGCAAAGGACTTGGAAGAGCATTTGAACGGAATGGACAGTGTCTTGAAAGGAGTGTATAAGATGAACATCAACAAAAGCAAAACGAGGACAATGGAATGTAGTCGAATGAAGTCGGGTGATGCTGAGGGAATTAGATTAGGAAGTGAGACACATAAAATAGTAAAGAGTTCTTCGATTTGGGGAGCAAAATAACTGATGATGGTCGAAGTAGAGAGGATATAAAATGTAGACTGGCAATGGCAAGGAAAGCGTTTCTGAAGAAGAAAAATTTGTTAACATCGAGTATAGATTTAGATGTCAGGAAGTCGTTTCTGAAAGTATTTGGATGGAGTGTAGCCATGTATCGAAGTGAAACGTGGACGATAAATAGTTTAGACAAGAAGAGAATAGAAGCTTTCGAAATGTGGTGCTACAGAAGAATGCTGAAGATTATATGGGTAGATCACATAACTAATGAGGAGGTATTGAATAGAATTGGGGAGAAGAGGAGCTTGTGGCACTACTTGACTAGAAGAAGGGATCGGTTGGTAGGACATGTTCTGAGACATCGAGGGATTACCAATTTAGTATTGGAGGGCAGCGTGGAGGGTAAAAATCGTAGAGGGATGCCAAGAGATGAATACACTAAGCAGATTCAGAAGGATGTATGCTGCAGTAGGTACTGAGAGATAAAGAAGCTTGCACAGGATAGAGTAGCATGGAGAGCTGCATCAAACCAGTTTCAGGACTGAAGACCACAACAACAACAACCACATGCTATGGGTACTTTAGTAAAAATATGTTCAGTAATTGGTGTTCCGTTTCATGTTGCCCATATATCGTAAACAGAAATCTTTCTGTAATCGAAAGTATATTCAGTGATGAGCTAGTACACCTATTAAGCAGATGGTCGGCCAGACGGTGCGTCTGAAAGCTTGCTTGTTTGTCCATGTTTGGAACGAAATGGATGAATGATCCTGCAATTCACGGATCAGATAGTGTGTTGGTAGGTTTGTGGAGGCATGTAGCATTAGATTTCTACGCACAGGTCATGCAATTGGCGTACATAACGGGTCGGTGTGCTGATACGCTCTCCGATAGCGACCCAGATGGGTTTCGTAGGAATTACATCAAGCGAATTTGGTCGGCGAGACAACAACGAGAGTTCACTGTGATGCTCCTCAAACCAACGTAGCACCAATGTATCACGGTTCTGGCTCCAAGATCATGCAACTGAAAGATGACAACGCCCTCGGGGAAGATAAGAAGCACGAAGGGGTTAAGGTGGTTAGCAGCTGCCAGCGTGTCTTCTAGTATTAACACAGATCCAATGCAAGTGCAGGAGAATATCTCGCATTGTACAATACTGCTCCCACGAGCCTGAGCCCGTGGGAAGCTCCACCTAGAGGCACCGTTCAACTCTATGATGGCTTTTGTGGAGACCTAGTGTAGCAAAAATGTGTTTCACGCTTCCATTGATCAACGGTCGTATCCCATGGTCTTATGCTCACTGCAGTCGTAATTGAAAATGTCGTTGGGTCTGCTGCGGAGCTCCATGTTCAGCAATGCACGATCAATGATGCGCTCCAAAACACTTGTGCGTGCACTTACGGCTCAGACGCCACAGATCACCATCTATTGTACTTTACAGAACAGACAAACCTCCGAACCTCACGTTCTTTGAAGTGGAGGTCCAACCATTCAGCGCCTAGTGGTACTTTCGCTGTTCTTACATCTCTTTCTGCAGATGTTCACGACTTGGGCACTTGAACATTCGACCAACTTCGTCGTTTTCGAGATACTCGTTCACGGGCTCCGCATAATATAATCTGCCCATTGTTAAAGTCGCTTATCTCAATCGATTCCCCCATTTGTAACCCATATCTTCGTTAGGGTGATCCCCCGTACGTGTCTCCTCAGCTTACATACTTTGGATTACCGCGTCACGTGCCCGCAAAGCCACCAGTTGTCATCCAACGTCGAAATGGGCAATGATCATATAGTTTTGGCTTATCAGTGTATGTCTGATCCCTAATGCAACTACCATCTGGATGTCTCTGTCGTATCACATGTGGATGACGTTTGTTTCGGCATCAGTATCATACTTTTCCACAGAACTTGGAGTATGGAGAATAAGCGCAGTCTGTGGGCACCACGATGTTTTAACATAGAGGACAAGCTACAACTAAGCTCTCCTCTATTCCCAAGGTCCACTGGGCACTAGGTCGTTTTATATATATATATATATATATATATATATATATATATATATATATATATATATATATATCGACGACCTAGTGGACCTTGGGAATAGAGGCGCACACACACACACACACACACACACACATATATATATATATATATATATATATATATATATGTGTGTGTGTGTTTCATACGGCTACTGTCGTAACAGTGTGTGCATTCGAGACTTTGGTAAACTTAAGAGTGGCATATTATATGTGCAAATTACGAATTACAGCTTCGCATTAACTGTAGGCTTTATAACGTAAGTAGGAATTAAACGATCATTTCTTGTTACAATCCGCTATGGGTTATTGAAGGGGTATAAGGTCGAGTGAGCAAATTAGCCATCTCCAAGAAACAAAAACACAAATGTACTCAGCCGTCAGTAGATGATCATTTTTAGCATTCCTTCCTTCCTCTAGAGCTACGGCAAATAAAAAGACAGTGTTCTGGTCATTCAATCCAATTTCCGACAATACATGAAAACTTAAGATTTGCCGCGCCCAGTAAAGGACATTCCTAGCATCAGGGATTTATAAAACTCGTTGTGAATGTGGTAGCAACTACAACGGTCAGTCGACGAGAACGATTTCAGATCGCTGCATACAAAATCGCTAGCACATTAAGCATCACGATTTCGACAGATCTTCAATCGTCGAGCATAGCGTAACGAACAAATATACGATTAAGTTTGACGTTAGGGAATAATTATTTCGTGATTCTACCTACTAGGATTCTGCCATTAAAGAAGCCGTTTAAGTCAGAATGTGCAGCGACATCTTTAACTGGGACAGAGGCAATGCAGTTAGTAGTGCACGGAACCGAGTGCTTGATGCTGGAAGGCCACAGAGTAATACGCTTCGTCGTCCAGTTTCCAACGAAATCAGTCCTCCCGCTGCAGGAAAAACAGTCTAGGCTCCAAAGACATCAGAAGCTTTATCGACGCGCTTCAGCTTTTTTAGTCATCTTCAGAATTTGCCTAGAAACTGCGGGTAACGCTTTAGTCATAAGTAGCTAAATGTTATGGTTTGCACCTTAGGCGATGGCACGCAGCCAGACTAATATACATCCATACTTCTAATCTCGAGACAAACACTCGTATACAAATTGTAGTAGTCGTGAATACATGACTGCATGTGCGCACGCTACGTGCGACTGCAGTCATGTATTCACAGCTACAATTTGTATACCACTGTCTGTGTCAAGGTTAGAACTGTGCACCTATAAAAAGTACAGCTGCATGCCTTCGCCGAAGGTGCATACCTAAACTTTTGGATGCTTATGACAAATGTGTCACCCGAAATTCCTAAAGATAATGATATCAACATTGATACCAATATCCTCCCGTCATAAACATCGACATATTCTCTGGTAGTATATGAAATTACTGTGCGTTCGTGACGTGTCCATGACGCGATTCAGCCACCTAAATAAAGTACCGAACGGAATACAGGAAACATGTGACGTTGACGATAGAACATTTCTTTGGAAGGTACACATCGACTACAAATCCTACAAATCCATGGTAGGAGGAAATCCTAGAAGTATTTATTCAAGAATTTCACTCAGAAAACTGCATGATACTTAGTCCTACTTCCTTAAATAATTGATAAAACAGTTTCTTGGAAAATGCTACAAAATATAGTGAAATAGTCAATGAACAAAATGGCTAGAACGTGAAGTAGACATGCCTAATACTACACTACTGGCCATTAAAATTGCTACACCAACAAGAAATGCAGGTGATAAACGGGTATTCATTGGACAAATATATTATACTAGAACTTACATGTGATTACATTCTCTTGCAATTTGGGTGCATAGATCCTGAGAAATCAGTACCCAGAACAACCACCTCTGGCCGTAATAACGGCCTTGATACGCCTGGTCATTGAGTCGAACAGAGCTTGGATGACGTGTACAGGTACAGCTGCCCATGCAGCTTCAAAATGGTAACACAGTTCATCAAGAGTAGTGACTGGCGTATTGTGACGAGCCAGTAGCTCAGCCACCATTGACCACACGTTTTCAATTGGTGCGAGATCTGGAGAATGTCCTGGCCAGGGCAGCAGTCGAACATTTTCTGTATCCAGAAAGGCCCGTACAGGACCTGAAACATGCGGTCGTGCACTGTTCTGCTGAAATGTAGGGTTTCGCAGGGATCGAATGAAGGGTAGAGCCACGGGTCGTAACACATCTGAAATGAAACATCCACTGTTCAAAGTGCCGTCAATGCGAACAAGAGGTGACCGAGACGTGTAATCAATGGCACCCCATACCATCACGCCGGGCGATACGCCAGTATGGCGATGGCGAATACACGCTTCCAAAGTGCCTTCACCGCGATGTCGCCAAACACGGATGCGATCATCATGGTGCTGTAAACAGAACCTCGATTCACCCGAAAAAATGACGTGCCATTCGTGCACCCACGTTCGTCGTTGAGTACACCATCGCAGACGCTCCTGTCTGTGATGCAGCGTCAAGGGTAACCGCAGCCAAGGTCTCAGAGCTGATAGTTCATTCTGCTGCAAACGTCGTCGAACTGTTGGTGCAGATGGTTGTTGTGTTGCAAACGTCCCCATCTGTTGACTCAGGGATCGAGACGTGGCTGCACGATCCGTTACAGCGATGCGGATAAGATGCCTGTAATCTCGACTGCTAGTGATACGAGGCCGTTGGGACCCAGCACGGCGTTCCGTATTATTCTACTGGACACACTGATTCCATATGCTGCTAATAGTCATTGGATCTCGACCAGCGCGAGTTGAAATGTCGCGATACGATGAACCGCAATCGCGATAGGCTACAAATGGACCTTTATCAAAGTCGGAAACGTGACGGTACGCATTTCTGCTCCATAGACGAGGCATTAGAACAACGTTTCACTAGGCAACGCCGGTCAACTGCTGTTCGTGTATGAGAAATCGGATGGAAACTTTCCTCATGTCATTACGTTGTAAGTGTCGCCACCGGCGCCAACCTTGTGTGAATGCTCTGAAAAGCTAATCATTTGCATATCACAACATCTTCTTCCTGTCGGTTAAATTTCGCGTCTGTAGCAAGTCATCTTCGTAGTGTAGCAATCTTAATGGCCAGTGGTGTATGTTGCATAATTTTATATCTGGTGTGTAACGTTTATGTCCATAGCATCTTACATAGTAAAAGAACAATTTAATGAGTACATGAGAAGCATGTAGATAAATTGGTATGTTTCCAGTAAAAGATGCTTGTCATTTAGACGATTTAGTATGTGGTGAACGGAGTTCAAATACGAATTTTTGTTCTAGGAAAGTATAGAGGTAAATTGTACAGTACTTTGAAGACGACAATTCATTAGGCCCTCTGTCCAGAGGAAAATGTCCCATGGAGCAGTCTCATAATCTCTTCCCTTTGGTGAATGCTGGCTCCACTAAGGACTGTATCCGTCAGGCTCTGCGCCAGCCGACAGGGACAGAGCCGACGTTTGCGTTCGC
Source organism: Schistocerca americana (assembly GCF_021461395.2). Lineage (NCBI taxonomy): Eukaryota > Metazoa > Arthropoda > Insecta > Orthoptera > Acrididae > Schistocerca > Schistocerca americana. The sequence goes on from NC_060122.1 coordinate 676,269,974, forward strand.
ACCTCTCTGGAAATAGGGCCTTCATTTGCTTCCAGTCGTCCGCGTTCAGAGCGGCATTTTCTGTACGACAGGACAGTGTTTTAGCGTCATGTCAAGCGCCAAATGAAGCCGGCTGAGTTGTCAGGGCATAAGATGAAAGGGCAGCGCCCAGCCCGAGGGTGGTGGCGTGCAGGGCTGCGCCAATCTGCACGGGAACAGCACAGGCGGGCTGGCGGGCACCGACGCCGCAGCAGTGCCAGAGCAGCGGCGGGCGCTGAATGCGACGGCCGTCCCCGCTGAGTAATGAACACGGCCGGCCGCGATGAACCCGCGCGCGGCTCACAAAGAACGCGCCGACCCTTTTGTGCTCGCCAGAACAATGTTCGCTGTTAGGACGGAACGCGGGCCGCCCAGACATAATGCGAGCTGAACGCCGGCCTGCTTTGCTGCGCCACGCCGCGCCGCGCCGCCACCGCCCGCGGGCTCCCGCCGTCGGCCGGAGAGCCTTCAGCACCGCGGGGGCCGCCGGAACACCGCCGCCAGAGGCCGCAGAGGACACTCTGCAGCTGGACGGTATCTGGGCATCGTCGTAATGTCTTCCGCATCAATGAGGTGATTGTAGGCGAAAGACACGTCGAAGGGCAGAATGAGAAGGAACGTTTGAAGGAATATACGAATAACAAAAACAAAACTCACAAGTAGCATCATGCGTAGTAGAAGGCCACAGAGTCATATTGAATGCATCGTGTTGAAACCACCTCCCTAATGGTGCAGGCATGGTACTCAAAGTCTTAAGGGGGGTAGGACGTCAAACGGGCCGACTTGGAGCAGGAGAGGCACCACAGTACATTTAATTTTCTACTGTCTGTACTTTTACAAATAAATTCATAAAAATTTGTCAGAATGACCAGGAAGGATTCAGGATTCACACTCATAGCAGTGGAAGTGCAAAAGCATAACAAAATAAATTTTTTTAGATATGAAATTTCATCATTTTTTCACTTACTGTTGGCTGCGTTTGTTGCTGTACGTACGTTTTTCTTCATAAGTAAGAGAGATTCTTTGATGAATTTTGCACAGCATACCAACCATACTTACAGGTGTATGAAACTCTAGAATTTTCCAAATATATTAAAAACTGTGGTAAAAATTGAGATAATTAACTACAAAATTTTATTTTTTTCTAAACATAAAATTTAAAACTAACAGCTCATTCATTTATTCATAAATTAAATAGATTCTAGAGTTTCAGACACCTTAAGTATGGTTTGTGTGCTGTGCAAAATTCATCGAACAGTCTCTCTTACTTATGAAGAAAAGTGTACCTATAGCAACAAATGCAGCCAATAGTAAGTGGAAGAATGATGAAATTTCATATGTAAATAAAATTATATTGTTATGTTTTTGAACGTCCGCTGCTACGAGTGTGAATCCTGAATCCTTCCGGGTCATGCTGACAAAGTTTTATGAATTTACTTGTAAAAGTATAGACAGTGGAAATTAAAATGTCCTGTGGTGCCTCTCCTACTCCAAGTCGGCCCGTTTGACGTCCTACCCCCCTTAAACTGACTGTGTTCTCAGTGCTCCAGTGGAGGCTGTATGCATCGCAGGACTCCAAAACGTAATAGATATGTTCAGTAATCGGTGCGCTCACTCAGTAGGCTGAAAAAATAATAGTTTCACTTTCTGCCACAAGACGAATATATGGCGCCGTAAGCAGTCAGAATGTGGTATGTTTCCTGTTTTGATGGCAGTATGTTGTTTGTATCGGAGATTTGTCATTATATCTTATGCATCAGTGAGAGGATGATAGGCGATCAGATGCAGTAAAGGCACAAGCGAAATAAGGCGTGGCGTGAAGAAGGAATTACAGGTAACATCGGGCATAGTAGAAGGGCACAGAGTCATACCTATAGCAACCAACTGAAAGCACCTAACCTTAATTTACATATCCAGACCTGTGCACCTAACCCATTGTCGAGTGTATTCGAGAATGTACCGGTTGTTGTAATTAAACTGATGATGTTCCAAGTACTCTATGGAGAGCTACATACACTACTGGTCATTAAAATTGCTACACCACGCAGATGACGTGCTACATACGCGAAATTTAACCGACAGGAAGAAGATGCTGTGAGATGCAAATGAATAGCTTTTCAGAGCATTCGCGCAAGGTTGGCGCCGGTGGTGACACCTAAAACATGCTGACATGAGGAAAGTTTCCAACCGATTTCTCGTACACAAACAGCAGTTGACCGGCGTTGCCTGGTGAAACGTTGTTCTGATGCCTCGTGTAAGGAGGAGAAATGGGTACCATCACGTTTCCGGCTTTGATAAAGGTCGGATTGTAGCCTATTGCGATTACGGTTTATCGTATCGCGACATTGCTGCTCACGTTGGTCGAGATCCAATGACTGTTATCAGAATATAGAATCGGTGGGTTCAGGAGAGTAACACGGAAACCCGTGCTGCATCCCAACGGCCTCGCATTACTAGCAGTCGAGATGACGGGCCTTCTATCCACATGGCTGTAACCGATGGTGCAGCCACGTCTCGATCCCTGAGTCAACAAATCGGGATATTTGCAAGACAACAACCATCTGCACGAACAGTTCGACGACGTTTTCAGCAGCATGGACTATCAGCTCGGAGACCATGGCTGCGGTTACCCCTGACGCTGCATCACAGACAGGAGCGCCACCTATGGTGTACTCAACATGACGAACCTGGGTGAACGAATGGCTAAACGTCATTTTTTCGGATGAATCCAGCTTCTGTTTACAGCATCATGATGGCCGCATCCGTGTTTGGCGACATCGCGGTGAACGCACATTGGAAGCGTATCACCCAGCATGATGGTTTGGGGTGTCACTGGTTACACGTCTCGGTCACCTCTTCTTCACATTGACGGCACTTTGAACAGTGGACGTTTATTTCAGATGGGTTACGACCCGTGGCTCTACCCTTCATTCGATCCCTGCGAAACCATACATTTCAGCAAAACAGTGCACGACCGCATGTTTCAGGTCCTGTACGGGCCTTTCTGGATACAGAAAATGTTCGACTGCTGCCCTGGCCAGCACATTCTCCAGATCTCGCACCAATTGAAAACGTGTGGTCAATGGTGGCTGAGCTACTGGCTCGTCACAATACGCCAGTCACTACTCTTGATGAACTGTGGTATCGTGTTGATGCTGCATGGGCAGTTGTACCTGTACACGCCATTCAAGCTCTGTTTCACCCAATGCCCAGGCGTATCGAGGCCGTTATTACGGCCAGAGGTGGTTGCTCTGGGTACTGATTTCTCAGGATCTATGCACCCAAACTGCGTGAAAACGTAATCACATGTCAGTTCTAGTATAATATATTTGTCCAATGAATACTGGTTTATCATCTGCATTTCTTCTTGAAGTAGCAGTTTTAAAGGCCAGTAGTGTATGTCGCATAACGCTTAAACATCGTAAGTATGTTTCTAAATCGATGCACTCACGGAGTACGCTCAAAAAATAGTAGTCCACTTTCTGCCACCTGGAGAAAATTTGCCACTGTAAACTGTCAGAAGGTGAAATGTTTCTCGTTTTCATTTCAGTATGCTTTTTGTCACTTGTTACACGTGTTGATTTCCTGTTTGAACTGAATGTTGGTGTAAAGGATTAAGAAGGTTGAAGTTTTCTGTGAAAAAAGTTGTTTTATCGAAACGGCAGCAATAGAAGCGCTGCACTGCAGGACTGTCACCGACAGAAAAGCTCTGAAGAGCCCCTTGTCAATAATTTGCTAAAGAATATGATTAGGAAATCTGATGAAACAAGTGAAATGGGTGGTGCAGTAAGGAGAGGGAGGTTGCACATCCGCATGGTAGTTAGTTACTGATGAAGTTACTGTAGCCGGAGCCAATCGTGCAACACATGCCTCAAAATTTGCAGCTATTGCTTCAGCTGTACTATGGGAATTGTCTCTCCCTTGATCAACAATTTAAAACGTTTTTACTGCTTATGCTCCACTGCTTTTCCCACGATATTCAGAATATACAACAATGAAGCCCCAAGAAAGGCTGCAGTGACGTGACTATGCCCTTCGTTTATTGGCACGCATCGAAGTGGATGACATGCCGCCGGAGAATATACCTTGGAAACACAATGCACATTTTACTCTGCACGGTGTCACGAATGCACAGAGTTGTCGCAGGTGGGCTTCTACAGCACCGCATGTTGTGAGAAAACTTCCACTGCATCCAGTTGATGACTATGTGGTGTGGTATCTCAAGCTCTTTCATTCTCGATCCATTTTTCTTCGGGGAGACACCTCGCGGGCCTGTTAGATGTACAGTGACATCTGTACGTTATAAGGACCTCCTTGCGCAACACGTATTCCAGATTTGCAAGGACGCAACTTTCACCACTCCACCATTTTGATGAGAGATGGAATGACACCGCATGTCGCTTGCTAGGTGAAAGATTTAATTTGAGAAACCTTCGGAAGCGGCCGCATCATCTCTTGGCAGTTTCAAGATTGTCCCCTTCCAGTTCCCCGACCTATATCAATGTGAATTCTGGTCGTGGGGATATCTGAAAGACCGTGTCCATCAGGGATGTACCCAGATCTGAAGGATAGCATATGACGACATATCGCTCTCGTTACACGATACGTGCTGCGAGCAACTGTCGACCATACTGTGTTACAGATACAGCATGTTGCTGTGTCGGGAGACCACACTGAACACAAGTTGCAACTGGTGACTGTACCACAACAAACGCACCAGAGCCCCAGTTCAAGTGATTAATAGTTCCCTCCGGTTTCCCGCAACCACACCACGTTCTGACTCAGTGCCGTATCATATTTTCACCTGGTGGCAGACAGTGGAACTACTACTTATTTCAGCATGCTCCGCTATCTTACCGATTAATGAACACGTACCTAAGGTGTTTCAGCATCTTACCATGTATACAGCCCGCATTGCAGCACTCAGATCATCATCATTTCAATTAAACGTCGTGTGCATCAGGGATGTACCCAGATCTGAAGGACAGCATATGACGACATATCGCTCTCATTACACGATACGTGCTGCGAGCAACTGTCGACCATTCCGTGTTACAGATGCAGCATGTTGCTGCGTCGGGAGACCACACTGAATACATGTTATAACTGGTAGATTCCACATTACCCGATTTCTTCGAATCGTTTGACGTTGTGCCCCACTGCTTACTCTTAATGGTGGTACGAGCATACGCAGTTGGTTCCCAGAGCTGTGAATGGCTTGAAGGTTTCTTAAGTAATAAAACTCAGTAAGTGTTCCTCCACGGTACGTGTTCATCAGAAACAAGGATAATGTCAGCAATGGCCCCGAAAATGTGATAAGATTGCTTTTATTCTCTATATACATACATGATCTGACAGAGAGGGTGGCCAGAAATCTGTAAATCTGTGACTCTTTGCTGATGATGTCGTGGTACGTGGGAAGGTGTTGTCGTTGAGTGACTGTACGAGAATACAAGATGAATTACACAAAATTCCTAGTTAGTGTGATGAACTTGTTTTACATGTAGAAAAATGTAAGTAAATGCAGATGAGTAGGAAAAACAATCGCATTACGTTCGAATACAGCGTTAGTAGTGTGCTGATTGATACAGTCACATTGATTAAATATCCAGGTGTTGCGTAGCAAACTGACTTGAAATGGAACGAGCATTCCAGATCGGTAGTGGGGAAGGGGAGTGATCTACTTTGGTTTATTAGAACAATTTTAAGTAATTGTGGTACAGCTCAGGTGTTTGGGGCTCCCGGCTAATCGTAATTAAGGAATACTGAAAGCAGCTCTGAGGCATGCTGTTACATTTGTTACCGGTAGGTTCGATCAACAAGCGAGTGATGCTTCATGAAGTCAGATGTAAATACCTACAGGGGGGCAATGCTCTTTTTGGGAGAGAGAGAACCTGCATTTGAAGATGGTGGCAGAACGACTCAGCTGCCGCAAGCGGACATTTCGCCTTGTAGACAAGAGAAGGGAAATTGGGGCTCATATAGACTCAAATAGACAGTCATTTTTCCCTCACCCTGTTTCCGAATGGAACAGAAAATGGAGTGTCTGATAGTGGTACAAGCTATCCTCCACTACACATCATAGTTACATGTGCCGTGTGTATGTAGATGTAGATGTAGAAGTATTCCTGCATACCTTTGACGAATATTATGAAAGAAAGAAGCTCTCAAACTCCTCATATGTTTGACACTTATCTGCAGCCTCTGTTGCTAAGATTGTTGCTTCTCCCAACGTACGGCCACTGACAAATTAAATCCATAGCACCACATTCTACGAATGGCGCAAGACTCTTTTTAATTAATAAATAAAAGCCACAGGTTGATTGCTATTTTTGTTCGGTGTGAATTCACTGAACTGGTGATGTTGTATATTGTTTTCCTCTGTGATTGCATTTGCAATGAATTGAGTTATGCTTAATCAATATATGGCATCATTGTTAGTCACAACACTATGATGTCTTGTTCAGCCACTGCTATTTCTTTGACTAGCCACTCACACCATTCCTTGAACTTAGGTGTGATGGTACCTCTTATGTCAATAACCTATTTATTAAAATTTTGCACTTCTTGTCGTATTCTATTGTGTTGCAACAGTCTCGCCTATACATTTATGTGTTTCATTTTTGTATGGTGTCGGTGTTTTTCCACTTTAGTCTCTTTGTTGCTGTTTGCAGTGGGGAGGCTTTTATTTGGTTGGATCGATTATTTATTTGTCATTTTCCATCAACCACTTGGCCATTTCATTTTCCAGTGCCTCTTTACCCCAATCAAATTGTTCTGACGCTATTGTCTCCTGTTGTTTCGCCACACCCGCAGGGGCTCAGCATTCGTTTGATGGTTATGGGTTTGGCGACCCCAGGGTTCCTGAGAAGGGGACTGGTAAGTGCCACCAGTCTTCTCTCACTGTAAGCTCTCGGCATGCTGCAGCGACCACTGTACGGCGTGGGGTGGAACATTATGTGCCGCAGGGACTGGGGATCTTGGCGTGACCGCCCAGATCGCGAGGATGGAAAAACCTCTATAAAAAACCCTCACTCTCAAGGTGTGATGCACACAAATGAGATGCATGGCTGTTGAGGTGGAACGTAGTTAGTGAGAAAACTCTGGGGAAAGTACCACACCTCAGTTGAATAAGGATTACTCAGCCAAGCTTTGCTCTGTCTGAGGGGACAAATTATTTCCCTAGCTGCTCAAAGCACCGAGATGGTACCCACGGCTGCTGTGTATCGACACTCAGTCTAACAAGAGGCGTCGTGTAGTCAGTCCTCAGTTCTTGAGTGAAAAATAACAGAACACATGCCGCCAGTCAGTATGTATTTTTAATAGTTAAAGCCTTAAAGGGAAAGAGGGCAGCTTCACGAAAGTCTAGAGGGCATTGCTGCCACTCTGAAATTTGTCAAGAGATTGCGCAATGGGACGCTGATGGTAGAAATATCTAGTTCGAAACAACCATAGAACCCCAAGAAAGTTAAATATATACGAATATGCCATCGAAACCGAGCTGCACAATACCCTGAACGATAGCAAAGGTTTGTCATGTAGAGGTCTAGTACATATTCCCAAATAGGAGCTAAAACAGGGTGGGCCCAGGAAGTCATTGTTGACATGCAACATTTGATGAAAAGAGCGGATGGAGATCTGCTCAAATCAAACTTGTTTATACTTACTTTCAACAGCACGAAATTTCCAGAGCATGACAAGACAGGCTTCCTATACCTAAGCCTGCAGCCTTAAATTCTAGCACTTTGGGCATACCACTCTTCCCTTGCAAGGCAGAATCCTTCTGTGGCAAATGTCATACGACCGTTCGTGGAGGACTTGGTTGTACATCTCCTTCAAAATGTGTCAATTGCTCTGGGCATCACCCTGTCTGGAGCAGAGTCTGCAGTATCTTCATTGAAGAACGTGGCAGGCAACGGATGACCATCATTCTCATGACCACTTCCCACTGTGGATCCACCCACTGGACAGCGCATTACTTGAACAGAAACCACCAAAACGTAACGTCATCAGGGCTAACTGTACAACAGCTGAGTCCTATACATCTGCCGCCATTGTTGCATCCCAGAAAAAAAGAAATGATAGTATAAAAATCATATTGATGAATGTAACTATAGAGGACGTTAATAAATGTAATGTAGGAGTTAGTGTCTCTAGACCCGTGTGTATGTTGCAGGCAAGAGACATAAAACATTACAAATTGGAACGCCTACTTGGATATTATTTACTTAGTCTCTCTCTCTCTTTACTTATTAATATACTATGGGACCACCACTTTAAATCTTTTCTTTCCTGCTCTAAACATGAGCTCAACATATGGTGTCTTAGTGAAAACCTGAAAATTAAAACTGAACTACAGTTAGGTACTATAGAAACTGATCATTACTTATTTTTAAATCTGCTTACTCATGAAACATAAATATTACATGACTGACTTGTTCCTTTGTCAGTTTCTTACGTCTTATTCGATAGTTACGCTTATATATGAGCATAATAGGGGCAGTATAAATATGCATCCTGCTCGTGTGATGATTCAGAGAGTAAAAAGTGAATACTCGGATGGAAAATACGCACATACATTCATCTGTTACAATAAAAAATTATTACACAACTTTGTACACAAGATAGGTGGATACTACACTTGTTTAACTAGATCTTTTGAACAGTCACAACTTTTTGCCTGTTCTTTTATATTCTAAGTTGGGTTTGTGTTCTGTCTAAATAGCTTTGTTGAGTATTGGATATTTTACATTTGACCCTACCTATTGATTAATTGTCATTATTTCTTACTACCAATGACAGATGTCAATACTAGTTGTGGTGACATTTGCAAAACGTGTGCACTTTGTATGAATCCCAGTCATCATCACGCATATGTGAGCTGTGATGGGCTTGCAATTGATTTCGAGTGCCTTGATTTTGTACAATATTCACTGGCGCCACTATTGGCAAAGCGAATCGATTGTAGTTGTCACTGATTATCTCTGACAGAGTGAGTCGTAAAGTAGGCATTGGGAAACGTTGGTGTGGCACTAAGAGTTAGGCAGCGAGTGACAGCGGACTAGAGGACATCGCGGGCTGAGTTGTAGACACAGTGGGTCAGTCGGCCATTAGCTTTGTTTGTGTCAAGACTTCGTGTAAGTTAAGCAGTCGGAACTGCAACACTGAGCTGTATATGGCGGGCCAGCTGATTTGTCTGGCTTTGACATTCCATGCTGTGCGGGACTGGGTGCTGGAAGCCACTACGATACGCCCACCTCTATTGCCTGCGCTTGGTGACTAACCGAAACATTTGTTTGAGCGTAATTATCTAAGCTATTGATCTGTTGCTACAGCCGGCCGCGGTGGTCTCGCGGTTCTAGGCGCGCAGTCCGGAACCGTGCGACTGCTACGGTCGCAGGTTCGAATCCTGCCTAGGGCATGGATGTGTGTGATGTCCTTAGGTTAGTTAGGTTTAAGTAGTTCTAAGTTCTAGGGGACTGATGACCACAGCAGTTGAGTCCCATAGTGCTCAGAGCCATTTGAACCATTTTTTCTGTTGCTACAGATTATTTATTCCTCTGATCAATCGAATATTTGGTCGTATATTAATTGTGCCTGTATTGTGGGTTTCTGTAAACCACTGAGAGCTTCATTGTAGTGTATTTGTGTTGGCTATACGCAGTGTGAAAGAGTAAATTTAGTGGTTAACCTTAACGTTAGATTTTCCCACTGATACTGCTGTCGGATTTCTTGTGCCGTCGTATTCTAGGAAAACGCTTTGGCAATAAGCCGTTGCTAAAATTTTACATCTTAAATTCAGGTCTTAAGTGTTTTTAAGGATACTGCATTTAATCATTTTTTTTATATTTTGTTTGCTTCAACAGGAATTTACTGTGTTTAATACAGGGTGTTAGAAAAAGGTACGGCCAAACTTCCAGGAAACATTCCTCACACACAAAGAAAGAAAATATGTTATGTGGACATGTGTCCGGAAACGCTTACTTTCCATGTTAGAGCTCATTTTATTACTTCTCTTCAAATCGCATTAATCATGGATTGGAGCACACAGCAACAGAACGTACCAGCGTGACTTCAAACCTTTGTTACACGATATGTTCAAAATGTCCTTCGTTAGCGAGGATACATGCATCCACCCTCCGTCGCATGGAATCCCTGATGCGCTGATGCAGCCCTGGTGAATGGCGTATTGTATCACAGCCGTCCACAATACGAGCACGAAGAGTCTCTACATTTGGTACCGGGGTTGCGTAGACAAGAACTGTGGGGGCTTGTTGCTGTTCAGCGTCACCTTGGTGTCTATGGGCTGCCTTTGAGGCACACACATGATCGTCTTAGCGTGCTGGTTGGAGCTGCCTGCTAACAAATTTTAAGTTACAAAGTGGCTATATTACTTAATGTTCTGATCTATGGAACCTTACCTAAAGATTTACGTAAAGTTGTACATCTCCTTTGGAATATGCTTGTATGGCCCATGTTATAAATCTTGGGTATCTAAGGTTTTTCTAAAAGTGCTTTTGCACAATGTACTATCTTGGTTATTATCTTAAAACAATATTTCCAAATCACTTAACCGTAATTACTGGTTTGAGCCTAAACTGTGACTACACTTGCCTCACGTGTGGACAACCTTAATCTATTTTGCTGTTTTGGGACTTGATAAAATTTTCAGTAAATTCTACACTGATTTTAGCGGTATGTCCTCCCTCTTGTGTATTAAGGGCCTATTTGATTAAAAAACATTATTTTCCCGAAAATTCTTTGCAGGCCTGAAGGGGCTTTTTCTTAACTTGTCAGAAAGATGATATCTTTCCTTTTGCCCTGTCACTCATAATTATTTGTGATTATTATATTTATTTATTCACGCTGTTATGTGGAGGTTAATTAAATGTAACAATTTAAACGACAAATAACGCTGCTATTCTGTGTTCGTCCTTCCATGCTTTTCTTGTTCTACCCTATACTGTGTTGAGGGATTTCAGTAGGTTGTAAAGATAAACTTTAACTAATTCCATATACGGTTCCTGTACACTGTAGTAAAGCTTCTATATGTGTTGTGGAAAGAGGCATCAGACAGAAAATCAGTTAGAACTTAAAACCTACTGATTACCTACTTCCGTCTAACGGGAACCGACAAGCACTCAGGATAATGCATGTGATTAGGAATTGTTCGACGCCTGGGGTTAGCATGCTACGAAGAGAGTGGTTACTTGTCATTTGCTGAATTTTTTGATTAGATGAGAGAGCTATTGTGCCTCTTCGTCTGAAAATGTCGTTTTTCATTACCGATCGAACACTTGGAGAAATATCAACAAAACCTTGCAGTGTAATTTCTAAGACTTTCCCTGCGATTCATTTTCATCTCGTAGAATCGGGTGTACTGCCGGTGGTCCGTGTTTTCCCAACACGATATTTCTAGCTCGTAACTCGGGGTCTTTATCAAGGGTTTCCTGAGAGCAGGAAACACCTTATGCCTCTCTGCATCGCACTTCGCTTCAGTCCGATTCTTCCAACTAGTCAGGTGAAAAACGTGTTAAAGCTCCATAGGTCTTATGCAAAGATTTATCTTTTCAGCGTGCCGCTGACAGCTGTGACGTGGTTCATGAAGTCACCGCTATACTGTTCCAGAGCTATCTAAGCTCAATCCGCATGATAGAAAAGACTGTTTGAGGCACTCTGTGGACATCAACCCACATAGCTTCTAGTGCACATCCGTAGAGAGCAGATCACTCCTTTTACTCAATTATGCCTTCACCTCTATTATACTACACACAGATGTCTATTACTTATATTCACTTGTTCAGTTCCCAAGGCTTACACCGGTTCAGCCAAGCACATTCCCCTGAATATCTGGTGAACGCTGAAGCTAACGGGCTTCTCATTGCAACGCCGTCTGATGGTAATGCTAGCTGTTGTGCAAAAGATAAGAATACGTAAGATTGTGCCTAAATAACTTGACCATGTCGATTCCACGTTCATTCGTAAACATTACCGCCACATCAGAAATGATCATAATTTCACCGTCAATAATCGAACAAGATTAATTCGGATAATCAACCCTTCCGATAATAAAATCGAGTGAGTTATGAATATGGTGTGCACAGTGACTCACATGCGGAGCGAGAAGACTGGCCAAGAACTTCACCAGTTTGTACACTGGTTAACGAGCAGTGGACTCAGCGAGATGGAAGGTTGCCACATGCTTGTGGATCTTGTGGAGCGTAAATAATTTGTGGTCTTGGTGCCAGTGGGAGAATATTCTTGATCAAGTTTCTTCCAGCGAAGAATGCTTAAGAAGCTCGGATTTCGTTTTAAGATATTCGATGTTAGATCACTTGAGAGACTCCAGTACTTTTTTTCATAAAGCATAAGTACGTTCACTTTTTGGTCCGTGCATTCCATGATTACAGCTGTGTTGTTCATGTAAGCTGGAAGAACCGCAAATGTGATCTGTAGTGTAAGTACTGAAACGTCCCCTTAGAAAAATTAGTGAAATACTCTGCTAGTAAACCCCTTACGTTACTTGAATTTCAAACAGCTGAGCGGAACTGAACGTACTCAGACATTTCTCTCTTTACTTATTCTGATCATCATTAAACTGACACACAATATTTTTAGCGCATCGCAATCTGACTTTCAATAATCTCTACAAAAGAATGGCCCTGACTAACAATAAGCAATACCTTTCATGAACCACCTACCTCACAAAAATCCTCATTACTCGAACTACTGAAATACAGCAAGAGCCAATACTGCCAGCCAGATAAAAGACTATAACTACTGAAGTCACTAACTATTGATAGGCATAGTTAGCAAAGGAGATATTTTGATAGAGAACAAACAATGTCTTTACCTTAATAGTGTTCAAAAGTCATAATATATATAGCAGTTCATGACATCCAGTCTTACAATTTACTCTCTCTGATGGACACACGTCCAGATCATCCGCTCTCAAGACTCCGCCATCTCTCTCCCCACATCCACCACTGCTGGCGGCTCACCTTCAACTGCGCAACGCTACGCGCTGTTCGCATCCAACTGCCCAACACTACAATAGCGACTATTCCAACAATGCCAACCAGCCACAGACTTCACACAGCACAGTCAGTGATTTTCATATCGAGCGCTACGTGGCGTTACCAACATAAAAACCTAAACAGCCTACTTACAGTACTATCGACCACACATTGTTAGGTGGTTGGCGGTGTATGGATCTAGATGATCTAAATTCTTACTAAATGATGACTAACTGAAACCCTCAGCTGCCGACAGGTGTTGTTGATATACCTCGATGTGGACAGCTGAAAATGCGTGCGTGAGTAATGAGTGGATGGGCAAATGTCTATAAGGTACATTACATATGTAGAATTGTGGAGAGTTGGGAATGTGAGTCTCACGGGAAGCGTGCAAGGGATAAGTCCCTGCAGTCGCGTTATTCATCTGTGTCCTCGGCGGCTCAGATGGATAGAGCGTCGGCCATGTAAGCAGGAGATCCCGGGTTCGAGTCCTGGTCGGGGCACACATTTTCAGCTGTCCACATCGAGGTATATCAACAACACCTGTCGGCAGCTGAGGGTTTCAGTTAGTTATCATTTACTCCAGAGATAAGCTGCACGGTCATCAACAGTACTCTGTTCTTTCGAGAACAGTTACTGTCTACATATATATAAATTCTTACTTTCAATGCTTCCTGACATGCATGTACGTCTTAGGTGGTCCAGACCGGTAGGTCACAAGGTGTATCCTTCCCTAGCGAGCCGTACATCAGAGAGCTGTGGGAGTGAACGGAGCCGCGCGGGAGTCGGGGAGCGGCGGGCGCTGCTGCCGAGACCGTGTCTGGGGCTGGGGCTGCCCGCGGGATCCGATGGCTAATCACTCAGCGCCCCGGGGGATTAATCGTAGCGCGGCGGCCAGCGCAGAGCTGGGCCCCTCATCCATCTTACATCCCCGGCGTCGTGATTTCCGGCGCCCGCGTTTGATACGCTGTGGGAGTGTCGCACGTCTTGTTACTCCATTACCGCAGTAAAGGGAATGGAGGACATGCATGTCGACGACACGTTACATGTACTATTGTCACGTCTCCCGCTACTGGGCTGAAATTTATCACTTGATCAGAGTGACATTGTTACAGGTAACAACGTAAGGTTCTTTTTTTTTTTTTTTTTTTTTTAAATGAGAATGAGAACACGCCTTGTAGTCGAGGTGCTCCAGTTACCAGGAATTCGGACGGCCGTATATAACAACAAATATTAGTCCCACTTGCTGTGTTTATTACACCTATAATAAACTGGGGCTCGCTATGGACACTAAATTTCAGTGATGTCTCCCGTGCTGTGAGGTTCTGATAAACTGAGAACTTGCCGGATAGCTTTTTGTCCTGACTTGGCAACATCTTTCATTTCCCACTGCCAAGCTTAAGCAACCCAGATATGTGCTTGTATTGTATTGTATCGTATGGAACTGGGGTCCTAGAAACAAAGGAGAGGCTTCGTCCCCGCCGTAACCTTCAGTGGTGCACAACCCCACAACAGACTACAGCGGTCCACTCAACCCACCACCGCCCCACACTGAACCCGGGGCTATTGTGCGGTTCGGCCCCCAATGGACCAGGAACCAAATCGGGTTAAAGGAAGACATAGAAGCGGTGTAGAGATGCGCTGCTAGATACGTTATCGGTAAGTTCGAACAACTCGCAATTGACAGAGAGATACTTCGCCAACTTCAGTGGAAATTCCTGGAGGATAAAGGTAGGTTTTTTTTCGAAGAACTCTATTGAGAAAATTTAGAGAACCGGTAGTTGAAGCTGAGTGCACACCGATCCTACTTCCGCCATCATAGATTTCGTGTACGCACCACCAAAATAAGATATGAGAAAAAAGGGCTCATACGGGGGACTACGGATGGTCGTTTTTGCCTCGCTCTATTTGTGAGTGGAACGGGGAAAGAAACGACTAGTTCTGGTACAGGGCACCCTCAGCCACGGTCATTACTGTGACTTGCGGCTTATGTATGTGGATGTAGACGTATGCACAGTAGATATTGCGTAAATGTAAATGTATCACAAGAGATCCTCAAATGCTTTTTAACTTTCACTGAAGGTAGCAAAGTCATCTGTGAATCTCATCATTGATATCCTTTCACCTTGAATTCTGATCTCACTTACGAATGTTTCTATTATCCCCATCTGGCTTTTTGGATGTACAGATTGAACAGCAGGGTTGGAATACAACATCTCTGTCTTACATCATTTTTAATCCGAGCACTTCGTTCTTGGTCTTTCATTCATTAAGTTCCCTCTCGGTTCTCGTAAATTGTATGTACAGTGAGGTGAAAAAAGGCTTGGCATTCTTCTTAATATCGTGTAGAACCTCCTTTTGTACGGCTTAATGGAGCAACTCGATGTGGTATGGACTCAACAACTTGTTGGAGTCCACTAGAGAAATGTTCAGCTCTCTTTTTTCCTATGCTAGTCTATTTTTATGTCCTCTTTGCTTCACCCGTCATAGTTTGGCTTCCAAGGTGGCAGAATTACTTAACTTCGTCCACTTAATGAGCACCAATGCTAATGTTAAAGTTTCTCGCTATTCCCATTTCTGCTACATCTCATTACATGGCAGGCCTCCCTTTATAACCGTCCATAACTGCGAAATATTGCCGATGCAGGATTTTGTACACGAACTGACCTCTCAATTATGTCCCATAAATGTTCGATGGGAATCCTGTAAGGCAAACCATTCTCTAGAACTGTCAAAGAAGGGCTTCAAACCAATCGCCAACAATTCCGGCCCGGTGAGATCACGCATTGTTATCCACAACAGTCAATCGTTGTTTGGGAACATGAAGTCCATGAATTGCTGAAAATGATCTTCATGTCGCCGAACACAGCCATTTCCGGCCAGTGATCGGTTTTGTTGGTCTACAGTCTTCTTTCCAGATTCAGCGATTAACCTTCTTCTTTAATTGAAGAGCCTACTGAGCTAATCCTCACAGTAGTATCTAGAGCCTAAGAGAACTTCAGGCGTATCTCTCCATTCGTTACTACTTTCGTATGCTACTTATTTGCGGATTGATTTTTCTTGCCTAACATCTTGAAGTTCAGCCCACTCGTCATCACTACAAAATGTGATCTGAGTCTATATCTGGTTATGGCTCTGAGCACTATGAGACTTAATATCTATGGTCATCAGTCCCCTAGAACTTAGAACTACTTAAACCTAACTAACCTAAGGACATCACACAACACCCGGGCGCGGGAAGCGAGAACGCTACCACACGACCACGAGCTGCGGACTATTACAATTTAGTATCTGATTTCAGAACCTCTGTCTGATCATGATGTAACCTAACTGAAATCTTGCTGTATCTCCCGGCCTTTTCCAAGTATGCCGCCTCCTCTTGAGATTTTGTACAGAGTATTCTCTATTACTAGTAGAAATTAACTGCAGAACTCGATTAATCTTCCTCCTCTCTCACTCCTAGTGCCAAGCTCTTATACTCTCGTAACCCTTTCTTCTACTTCTTTCCCAACGGCCGCATTCCAATCCCCCATGACTATGAGATTTTCGTCACGCTTTACGTACTGAATGTCCGATTCAGTATACTCATATACTTTCCCTGCCTCTTGATCTACTGCTTGCGACGTCGCCACGTATACCTGACGTTTCGGTGTTGGTGCCGGTGTGCTGTCGATATTGGTGAGAACAATCCTATCACTGCACTGTTCGCAGTAACTCACTCTCTGCCCTACCTTCCTATTCATGGCGAATCCTACTTCCGTTATATCATTTTCTGCTTCTGTTGGTATCACGATATACTCATATGACCAGAAAAGCTTATCTTCTTTCCATTTCACTTCACTGACACCCATTATATCTAGTTTGAGGGCCTTTGCATCTCCATTTTGAGATTTTGTGGCTTCCATACCAAGTTCAAACATTTCATGCCCTGTCTCGGTCGTAGAGCGTTATCCTCTCGGTGGCTATTCAGTGTTTTTCTCATGGTCAGTCGCCTCCGTGAGATTCTTGTCAGGAATCTTCTGCCAATGGGGAGATTATTATGAGACTTTGTCAATTGAGGGCCGTGTTTATAAGTTTGTAAAACAAAAAGATCTGTTGACGATGTTGCCATTTTTTCCTCAACAGCTCAGGGAGATACACAGCAAACTTTGCAATATCTGATCCCAGGAACTGAGTTTTCTAAGAAATAGATTTTTTCACGAATTTAATTTTGTTACTGTCTTGTAAAAATTTTAAAGGTACGAAAAATGGTTTTTGTGGCCTCCATTTCCACTAGTTACTGCACTATTTTTCTACTTGTATTAGCATACGAATAATGCAGTTCCCAAGTATTACTAGCACTTGAAACAGAAACTTTCTTATTAAGACTAACAAGCAACCAGTCAGTTCACTGGCATGAAATTCAGAACGTTCCTTATTACTTACTTACTTCCTAATTGAAACTTTATTTTTCTGCCGTGATGACGGCAGCGTAGTTGTCTGGTATATGCCTTTCCAATTCTTTTGGATAGAAATAACTTATTTTCAAAACGAGAAAAACTGACTTTTGATTCTCTTGTGATATATCACATAAAATATTTAGAACGTTTGACATTACACTGCTGAAATGTAATAGTACTGAAATGGGAGGCAAAGAGTAATACAGTGCTTCACCTACATCTACATTTACATACATACTCCGCAATCCACCATACGGTGCGTGGTGGAGGGTACCTCGTACCACAATTAGCAACTTCTCTCCCTGTTCCACTCCCAAACAGAACGGCGGAAAAATGACTGCCTATATGCCTCATCTGTCATCTATATGCCTATCTGTCATCGACAGAACAGGAAAAAATTGGTCGTCATTGCTTCATTAACAGGAGATAGTAAATCACGTGAAATAAAGAAACACTAGACAATGAGGCGGACGAGAATCATTTCGCTAAATCCTGATAGATTTAACGTTACCTTGAGGCATCGTTACTCGATAATGGTCGTTCTTTAGAGCTATCGTTGCTATCGAAGATAAGCGAGTTAAGGTGAGTAACATTCAGGAAGATGACCAGAATGATTATTCGTTGAAATCCTGTTGTTTTGCTTAAGCTTCTGACGCTTCAGCACTTACGCAGTCTGACACAAATACGTTTTGATAATGGTAGGTCCATGTATTTTTTTTAAGCTTAAACATGGCTGTGATTCAACAACTGTACACATTTGAAGAGGTTGAAAAAATCAACCAACTAGTTCCAAACCAAAGGTTTATTTAGCCTTTGACCTAAGTTCCGATATATCTAAAAATATTTTCTTCAGAAGGAGTGGGCCCTAAAATGTATATCAACGGTTGCAAACTATTTTTACATACGTAACAAAGTATTAAAAATAGAAAAATACTTGTGAGGTAAGCGTACTCATTTGTTACATCGCATAGTGGTAAATCACATTAGGTGAAGCCGAGAGGCACTTGTCATATATAAACGTGATATAAAGACCAGAAACATGGCACGCCATCGCTTAAGACGGCAGCCAAATTACATTCAGCGTACGTCAGAATAAATGCATAAATCTGTTGTAATACCACACCTGTCACTTATCGGGTTAGGGTGTGTGTTCACCCCAGGTAATTGACTAAGAAACCAACTGAGAGTGCAAAACTGCCGCAATGTCGGATAATGCAAAGAAAATAATAAGGCCCTCTGACTTCTGATTGAACTGCAGTGGCAGTGTTGACATTAATTGATTCAGGATTGATACCTTTTAATTAAAAAGGGGTGCACATTGATGTTATATTCAGCTGTTGAACACCAGATGCAAATGTTGAGCATAAGATTAATTAAGAAAGTGACTTGGGATTTCAACTAGTTGATTGAAAACAGATGCAGTCGATTATCACAGATTTATTTTAACTCAGGACCTTCAATCATCTAATTACATGGCTCTCCTAACAGGCAGTGGTAATAAATCGCATTTGCGTGGAGTAAAGCGCGATAGATCCAAAGTAATTCCTATAGAATGACCCAGGCCGAATGCAAAGTGTGAGAAGAATTCTACAACACATGGCCCACGAAACCCTCCTGCAAACTTTGCCAAAGTGATCCAACAAATTAATCAGTGGCCAGAGCGGGCATAATATCACCGAATTCAGCGTGACCGCGCATCGTTGTTATGTGGACTTCGGACGACCTCGTGGTGCTGCAAGGCTGCACTCGTCTATTCATTTCTATCTATCTTGCTGAGTACATAGCTGACGAAAACTTTCTATCTCCAAGCTCAATCGTTCTGTTTGCTAAGTCCTAAACTGCAGAGATGCTGACTCTCTCTCAGGCAATCTGAGTAAAGAATGCCACGTCCGCACTCTAGGGAAGTTGGGAAAGGAAGAGCTCTATGGGGACTTCTCCCAGTACGCTCTTTGCCTCGGTTTCCCCTCCAGCAAAATGACTTACACCAATTGCAGCGCAAGTCGTGTTAAGTATGCGTCGCTTCCCAGCGCCGACCACTGCCTGCTATGGGAAATGAACAAATCCCACAAAAATTTCCTTCCTCTCAACTTCTGCTATTTAGCTCCCCCCAGGCCACCCATCAAGGTTAGCGTCTGCACAAAACACCAATTTTTCCAGAATTCTGACTCCCAGGAGAGTACTTCAAATTCCTTGGTCATATGTTCCCATTGGAGGCCGGCGTATTTCATTCTGTCGTGGACCATGAATTCAGCGTGAAGTTGCTATAGTCATGAACATGCATATTTTGGCCTTTGTTGACCGCTCCACCGTAGCTTTGCTTGGCTTACTCGCATGATTTACTGAAAACGGGACAACAGACATTTATCAAGAGGCATACAAGTTCTCCGTCTGCTTCCCGGTACACCAGCATGGGGTCAACCACCGACTCACTGTCACTCATATTAAGGCATCTGGAGGCCGTGCCCCGTTACCACTTTCTCAGAGCTTGAGCAGTCCTAAGCTGCCTATTGTCGCTTCCCATCGGCGTTCCCCAGCCAGCTAAGGTCAACTCTAATACTTCCCTGGGATAAACTAGCCTCCAGTAAATCGACACATTTCCACAAAGTTTTCATGTCGTGTTAATCACTTTAAAACCATCACCTGACATTAATTATTCCAATATGTCCATACTATGCCCTCTACAAGATTCATTGTGCCTTGTCAGTCATTTTTGTTCAGCCCTACTGTTCGCTCAACTTGAGTTAGGTGATCTTTAATGACTTCATGCAAGGGGCTTAATTCTTGCCATCTTACACTGTTCGCCCACACGTAAAGGCTCTTGCCTAAATAAATTGTAAAAGAAGTCCAAAGGATAAAGTATTTACATAACCTAAATATTCACCATGCCAGAGAAAAAGGCTAACTGTTCAAAGGTACAGTCTCGATCGACCTGGAAAAATTGGGTACACAGAGGGCGCTAAGTACACGCACGTAACAACTACGCCTTGGTTGTGATAAGTAGCAGCATTTTACAATAAAGAAAGAATGAAATTTTCCTTTAAAAGGCTACTAATAATGCCATAAATTTACAGTTTTAAACTACGCATATGCTCTTCTTTCCCCATTTATTTGTAACAGTGGTCCTTTGTAAATAGAGCTCTAGCTTCTACATGCTGAACTTACATGCGGCTTTACTCTCTCAGCGGATGTATTAGAGATTTTATTCGTAATGTACACCTGAAAATTTCATGCATTGTTAGTAGCCTTATAGAATAATTTTTTATTTTTGCTGTAATGTAAAATGCCGACACAAGCAAGGCGTAGATTTTGCGCACATGTATTTAGCGTCCTCTACTTCCCAATTTTTCCTTATCGCTTGAGCCTGTACCTTTGTACAGTTGACTTTTCTCTCTGGCATGGTGAATACTTCTCTTATGCAAACACTTTACCCTTTGTACTTTTGTTATAGTGTTATGTACAGAAAACCCTTTAAGTGTGAGCAAATACCTTTGTGCATTTATTCTGACATACGCTGAATGTAATCTGGCGGTGGTCTTAAGCCATGGCATGTGATGTTTCTTGTTGTTGTATCAATTTTATATACAACAAGTGCAGCTCGGCTTCAGCTAATGTAATTTACCACCATGTGATTTAACAAGTGAGTAGGCTTACCTCATAACATATTTCTGTTATTAATATTCTGTTGTGTATGTAAACCGTTTACATATAGTTTAGGGCCCATTCCTAGTGAAGATGTTTTTAGGAATACCGGGATCTAAGTCAAGGGCTAAATAAACCGTTGGTTTGCAACAGGTTGTCTGATTTTCCACTTTTTTAAATTTTAAATGTTATTCGCTGATGTCTTAATAAACGTGCTATCAGATCGTGTGGCTGCTTCTTGTCATTGTATATTCCCTTCCTCGCCGGTTCTACGGAGAACCTCCTCATTCTTTACCTTACCCGTACACCTAATTTTCAACATTATTCAGTAGCATCACATTCAAAAAGCTTCGATTCACTTCTGTTTCGGTTTTACCAAGTACCTCTGCCTCTATCATGAAATGAAGAGCTCCAAACGTATATTCTAAGAATTGACTTCCTTAAACTACGCCCTTTGTTTGATAGTACCGGATTTCTCTTGGCCGGAAGTGCTAGTCTGCTTATAATCTCCTCATTGCTCTGCCCGTCATGATATGTTTCGCTCCCTCGGTAGCAGAATTCCTTAACGTCATCTACTTCTTGCTCAACATTTCTGATGGTAAATTTCTCGCTGTTCTCATTTTCGCTACTTCTTATTACTTTAGTTGTTCTTCGATGTAATCGCAGACTGTATTCTGTACTGTATATAGATTGAAGAGGGAGAGGAGAATAAAGGAAAGGAAAAGGAGGGTATCACTGTTGTCAGCTGCATCGAGACATTATCGTCGCCGCTGATACAGAAAACAGTGTACAGAACCATGTGTAAGGTATGAACCACTTTTGTGAGGCGTGGTTCGCCAACTCTCAAAAGTTGCCTGATCAGTTGTAAGAGTTATGGTTTCAGTTAGTCTTGATATAGCTGTCCAAAAAAACAGACACTACGCATTCATATAAACGTGTTCTGTACTCATCAGACTCTTCATTCCGTTAAACACATCTTGTAATTCTTCTTTAATTAAACTGAAGACAGCAAGGTTCTCTGCGAATGTTATCACTGATATCCTTTCACTTTGAATATTAATCCCACTTTCTTTTATTTTCAACATCCATTCTTCGATGAATAGAGTGAACAGCAGAGGCGAAAGACAACATCCCTGTCTTACACCCTTTTTAATACGAATATTTCCTTCTTGGTTTTCCAGTCTTATTGTTCCCTCTTGATTCTTGTACATACTGTATGTTACCCGTATTTACCTATAGCTGGCCCCTATTTTTATCAAATTTCGAACCTGTTACCATTTAACATTGACAGACGCTTTTTCCAAGTCAAGAAATCCCACGAACGTGTCTTGATTTTCTTTTTTTTTAATCTTGCTTCCGTTATGCACCTCAACGTCAGAACTGCCTGTCTGATGCTTTAACTTTCCTGATCCGAAACTGATAGTCATGTTACAGATACTCAATTTTCTTTTCTTTTCATCTGCATATTAATCTTGCGAGCAACTTGGATGAATGAGCTGTTAATATGATCGGGTGATAATTCTCGCACTTACCGGCTCCCGCAATCTTCAGACTATTACTCAGCGACTTGTATATAGTTAGGGTAAAATACTTTCATACCTGTGGAAGAATATTAATTTATTATATCATCTTGTAACGCCGGAAATGCATATCCTCCTATTTCCATCTATTGTACTATTATTTTTTTCCTTGTTTTGTTACCTCAAGATATGACATTTCTGTCTCTTTATATATTGTAATTGCTTTACTGTTTGGATATATATATATATATATATATATATATATATATATATGCACTTATGTCGATGTATAATTGGTTTGTTTCGTAAATATTATTTGTATTTTTACGCTGGGTCTTGCCTAGGGAAAACTGCTATCGAACGATTACATCGATGGGTCGTGTGAAGAATCAAAGTGTGTAGGATCTTTGGTAGTGTTAACTCTGCCGCGTGGAGCGCGGGCAGAGCAGTAGGAGTCTGGCGGGAGTAGCGAGTGGAGGAGGTGTTGTGTGACGCTCCCGCGAGTTGCCGCGCTTTCGGGGTTTGGCAGCATGTAATTGCGCTCGACTCGCGATGATAGTTTCTGACATGGTGTCGCGGACGGGAAGCATTAGCTGGCGCACATCAAGAGCCCGTTTCGCCTGGTGACCGTGTCGAGAAGAAGGCGCGCCAACATCCAGCTTCTGCAACAGCGACGGCCGACAATGAGTGACTGTCGCCACCTCCTCGATCGACGGCTTCAAACCTTCAATCAACCAACAAGGAAGACTAAAAGCACGTAAAGTTTCAGAACTGTATGGCAGACCTCAGCTTTTCAAATTGTTCCATTTGCCTCGCAAAATTACAGCAACTTAGCATGAACCTTTGTTGCTCATTGTCCCAATTGCATTGCCAAGCAGGGTCCCTTCCTTTTCCGAAATGAGCCCGAGGGTCGTTGAAATTCAAACGCCAGCATTAAAATAATATAATTAGATTTCACTGCTTTAATTTCAAAGTTCAGTAGCTGGCTACAATATTTAGGTTACACGAGCACAAATTTAGAGTGCGAGTTTTGTTAGCATATTTTAGCTTACCTGTGACTGCAGCTCAGCTTGGTACGTACTAAATTTTGCTATTGTTAATAGTTCAGAATCATTTAATTCAAGTTCAAAGTTAAATCTCTTGTTTCTAAATTGCGTAGAGTCAAGTTGCTTTTGAAATGATTGTTGAGGTAGTCCAAGACTAACCGTATTTTACTGGATTTCGATGTGCTTCAGAAAGAAAGCTCACTATTAACTTCAGTCACAAAATTAACTTTCGATTTTCCGGTTTTATTAATTCTTTTGCTAAATTAAGTCAGAGTGTAGCGAAATTTATTACTTCTGACAAACTTTCAGTTTTCACACTACACGTGTCAACCTTCAGTTGCCACGCTTCTAGTGTTAATTATATGTGTAATAACCTTCCTTTTTCAGCTACTATAGTAATTGTCCTTAGGACTGGCGACCGTGATTTCCCCAAATCTCAAATATCTAATTACCGCTAGTTAATTGTTAACGTAACGGCCGCACATTTACTTTCTTTATTTACTTTACCCCTTTTCAAAATTAATTTCCACCAGTTTCATTTGCATTTTTCCTTTCATTTAGATGTAACCCTTTCCTCCCTCTTTACCGATAGATTAACTTCGGTGACGATTGCTTTTCCCAAATTTCCATTAGGTACACGCGGTTTAATTTTTCACTGTCATTAAGGTCGATAAGTGAGGGGGGAGGTTACACGTGGCGACCTGGTGACAGGACAATCTTCAAATTTGAGGTTGTTCTGGACACGAATTTTGCATTGTGCAAATCTCGTAACAAAGTACTGGTTACGAAATGGTCGATACGTCAGCGAGAATATTCGTGTGAGGAATCCTAATTAGAGTTGAGATTTTGCATTTATATCGAAAATTATTGAAATGAGTGAAGGCAACAATTACCAAAATTTGGTAGACTTAGATACGGAACAATCGGTCGAACAGTGGGAAACGCGCACAGCGGTACCCATTGTTCCGGGGCAGGCGGCTAGCATGAAAGATGCGACCGCCGAAACGCTACAAAGAGCTGAAATGGAATTCCAGACTTTAGAAAATGTTTCGGAATCGGAAGTGAAAATCAAATCTGAGTCCCTTGATGACGAATACGGGGGGACAATGAAAGAGGAAGCCGCTACGGAAGTAAAACCGGTGGTTTCCGGGAATTTAACTGATTTATTGAATGTTTTGATTAACGAAATCAAGAGTCAATCGGCAGAAATTAAAGATCAGGCTGCCAAGCAAGAAGCTCAGGCTGCCGAGCAAGCAGCTCAGGCTGCCAAGCAAGTAGCTCAGTCTGAAAAAATTGAACGAATGCTAGACAATCAGAACAAAGCTATTAATGTTGTTAACAACAATGTTGAAGTTGTTAACACAAAAGTTGATAAAATCAAAGACGATATTGTCGTGATTAATAACGAAATCGGTAACCTTAAACAGGAAATGATAGGCGTTCAGGCGGAAATTGCGAGCATAAATACTCGTTTTGATTCCGAAATTAGCAGAATCGAGAAAAGTGTAGGAGACGCAGTTGCTCCGATCATCGAGAATGAGGTGACGGAACAAATTCAATTAGTGAGAATAGAGGATCAACAGAAGGTGGAAACTTTAAAGGCTTTAGTATCCGAAGTAGATACCAAAGTGACGAAGCAGGCTAACACCTGCGAAGAGAAAAAGAGGGAAGTGGAAACGCTTGCGACAACCACTTGCCAAGTGATTACGAGGGTGTCGGAATTAGAAAGGAAACTTGACGAAAAACAGAGCTATGTGCCAATCTGTGCACATAGTTCGGAATTGTTGACGAAAGAGGAGCGGTACGACCCCTTCAAAAAAGGCGGTATACACGCGACGGATTTCATTAAGAATTGTGAAAGAGTTTTACCCAGATCATGGACTAATGAGAGAAAAATTAATGCTGTTATTGATGTGTTGGCTGGTGATGCCAAGCGTTGGGGCCTAAACCTCAACATTACGAACCTGACTTTTGACGAGTTTAAAAATTTGTTTCTGGCTGAATACTGGTCAGAGCAAAAACAGCAAAGTGTCTGGCGCGAATTTGTCGTATCGAGGCCTTTCGATGCGAATTCGCGCGGCTCGATGAAGGAGTTTTGTGAGGGCTGGATCCGCAAGTTGGAATATTTGCGTGATCGCCGCACGGAATCCGAAATAGTCTGGGAACTCTACAAAAAGCTTCCAGATGATACAAAACGCTACGTAGGAAGCAATTACAGGACAATAAATGATTTCCTGGAAAGAGTGGAGGACGAGGACAATTGGCGCAATAATCGCGACAGTGGTAGAGGCCGTGGTAACAACAACGGGTACCACAGCAACCACAACAACGATAACCATGGGAATAATGCATACCGCAACCATGGCAGCAATAACAATAATGGTTCGGACCGTAATAACAATCGGTACAATGCAAATAATAACCGAAATGACGGAAACCAGTATCATACTAGCGTGATACGGGCTGCGCAGAATAGTAATAACGCCAGAGGGTGTGACCAGCCGCCTCAGCAGTATCCGGGGAGCGTATCTGCTGGGACGAGACAGGGAAACCATTAGCCGCGCCGGTGAGGGGCCGACCGGGCGTGGAGAAACTTTGGCGGCCCAATAACAGGAGAAAACCCAGGTGTCGTCGTTATGAAAATTCCGTATGGAATAATCAACGGCGGGAGAGTGTGCCAGTGTTAGGAGAAAGGAGTGCGCCCACAAGTAGTAGATCAGCTGTAGACATGGCAGTAGGAAGTACATTCTCTGTCAGTGAGAACAATTTAAGTAGTGTTCCGGAAATCGATTATAAAGTGGCAGCTGTAATACCCACAGCGGAACTGGAGATTGAGTTTAAGAATGATTCGCAAGTGTTGAAAGAAGATCAGATGTCGGATAAAACGTCCGTCATCGAGCGAGAAGATGCAGAGAGGGATGAGGTCTGGTTAAGGCAGTTCGGTCGCTTATACGACGAACTAAGAGATTATAGGGGCCTGTACGGGAGAAGTGTTTATGGGGAGCGCGGGCAGGATTTGCCGCGTCTCGTCCCGCAGGAAGATAGTGATTGTGAAGTGATAGAAAGTTCTGGCCCTAACCGGCAGACTTTACTAGAAATAGTTGATGTTAATGGGGAGCACGAGCAAGATGCGTCGTGTTTCGTCCCGCAGGAGTTGAATGTTGTAGTAACGGAAAGTTCTGGCCCTAACCGGCAGACTTTACCGAAAGTTGTAATGGTAGAAGTAGCCGACCCATCCGACGCGAACATCCAGTTTAAACATTGCGAGAGTATTAAGGAGAAAGATTACGAAAATTTTAGTGATAGCCGAACACGATTGGTAGAAAAGCACGTAGATTACAGCGTGTATGAGGTTAGAGCTGACATTATACGGTCAGAAGATGTGTGGGTTGCGCAGAACTAGAGGAAGTAATTGCAGATACTTCTGGGCACATGTCTCCAGGTAGATTGGCAGATGAGATCAATCTGATTAAAGAGGAATCAACGAAGGTGACAATTAGTGAATTGATAGCAAAGCAACACTCACTAGTTGACGAGTTACAGGAAAAGGTTTCGGTATTGGAGGCGACGCTACAGACTAAGCCCCAGGACAAACGTGTTGAAATTAAAACTGTATGTGAACAGAGGCTGAAAAAGCCGCCAGATAAACCGGATTTAGGATCAAAGCCAGATGGTTTTTTCTGGAATGACCTGGATATAGACGAGGATTTACTGTGGGAAAATAAAGAAACAATCGAGGACAAGTGTAGACAGATAGTAGTGTCTGTTAATATGCACGACCTACAACTAAACATGTTGATTGACACCGGTGCAGAATTGAGTGCTGTATCTGGCAAAATATTTGAGTTACTGAAAGACAGACCTGGCATCGTAGTTATGCCAGTAACAGGAGTGAAAATTATCGGTGCTACTGGGAAGGCCAGTAAACCGGTCACGAAACAAATTTTTGTCAACTTCGAGATTTGTGGGGCACGATTTGAACAAGAGTTTGTCGTCGTGCCAGACTTAACTACGGAAGTAATTATCGGGTTAGATTGGCTATTAAAGTACCGTGCAGTGATTAATTGCGAAAGCAAAACTTTGACATGTACGTCACAAGATAAAGCAATAGTAGTTAGTTTTGATGAGGCAGGAGACGGTGTGCATAGGCAATACCAGCCTATACACATTGTTAACTGGCCGGATGACATTGACGTAGGAATGAATTTGAACTGCCGTAACGTGAGGAATCTCGGCATTGACAAAAGTGTAGAAAGTGAATTGGAAGAGATAATCAAATTCCCTCCACGGATTGACATTAGTATTGGTGTGAAAAAAGATCGTTTGCGAGAGGTAATGAAGCTTAAAGCCGATGCTCGCATACGTCGTCATGACGCTAAAGCGCGTTTTGCTAAGTTTGCGATCGGAGACTTAGTACTTGTAAAAGCTCATGAGAAATCGAGCGAGATAGACAATAAAATCTCTACATTTAAGTTTGTTTATAATGGACCATATAAAGTCATTGGTATACCTCACACAAATGCTTATTGCTTAGAGTATCCAAGCTCTGGAAAACGATTAGGTATACGGAATATAGTAGACTTGAAATTGTACCAACCTAGGATCGATTAATACCACACAATGCGTAATTTGTACAATATGTAAATATAGAGTGTAAGATTTAAGGTTTGCTAGATTGCCATGCTTTTGACTGACCAAGGTCATTAAAGAAGTTGTAATTAATAAGTAATTAATTTTGACTAAATGATTTAAGAGAAAGTGATTATTTATCAATTGAAAAATCCAAGCTGCTAGTTTAAGTTTTCAGCTGAGTCACAGAAGATTAAGCAATGTAAATATGATTTTGTAACTAGCTGTAAGATTTCATGAATATGTGTTTTACTAGTCATTGCCGATGTACTTAGACGGTGTTTTAAGTTTCAGGCTAGTACATGCGTGTGATGATGGACAGTGTTGAGTTATCCACTGTGATAGTGTTAATGGACTCCTTGAGATTACTCGGGAGTGAGTTTTTCCCAAAGAATTCAGTGAAGCGGACGTTCTGGAAATGCCGTTAGACAGGCGAGTGAGATCAAGCGTGCCGCACAGGCGGGCGCAACAATACTGACGAGGCGGAGCCGCTGTCGGCTCTTGTGCCGCCGTAGGCTCTCTGTGCCGCTCTCGGCATTCTTTGTACTTGCGAGTACGGATGGCGGAGTTGTTTTTCTTCCCGGACAGCTGATATGAAAGAATTCTGTTGTCAATATTTATGTTTTGTCGATCTGCTGTATATTGTTTTCTTGTTTAGCGTTAAGTGCACACTCATGACGAGAATATTAATTATCAAAAGTTTGTATAAAATACGTATTCTATGTAATTAACTATTAATTTGCGTATTTTGATATACCTGTTTTCTGTGACCATATAATCTGATTAATTTTGCAAATAGTATTCCATTTCTCATAGTGTTACGAATTTTGATGATTTTGGAATAGCTAAACCATTTTCTATGTTTTCTATGAATTTTAATATGTTGGCTGGTTCAAATGGCTCTGAGCACTATGGGACTTAACATCTATGGTCATCAGTCCCCTAGAACTTAGAACTACTTAAACCTAACTAACCTAAGGACAGCACACAACACCCAGCCATCACGAGGCAGAGAAAATCCCTGACCCCGCCGGGAATCGAACCCGGGAACCCGGGCGTGGGAAGCGAGAACGCTACCGCACGACCACGAGATGCAGGCTTTTAATATGTTGTCAACCTGTTTTATTGTGATCAAGATGACAGAGTGGAATAAGATTAGGAGTGTCTCCACTCAATTATTATCGTCTAAAAATAGATTTATGCTTAATTAGACGAATGCTAAATTTTGTTGATGTTTTGAGCATATGCATTTCCGCTGTTTCTCTTTTGGGACATTTTCTGAGTCTGTTTACGTTACACGAACATCCTCAAACAATGTGGGGCACGTGTAACGCCGGAAATGCATATCCTCCTATTTCCATCTATTGTACTATTATTTTTTTCCTTGTTTTGTTACCTCAAGATATGACATTTCTGTCTCTTTATATATTGTAATTGCTTTACTGTTTGGATATATATATATATATATATATATATATATATATATATATATATATATATGCACTTATGTCGAT
Source organism: Schistocerca americana (assembly GCF_021461395.2). NCBI lineage: Eukaryota > Metazoa > Arthropoda > Insecta > Orthoptera > Acrididae > Schistocerca > Schistocerca americana. The sequence goes on from NC_060122.1 coordinate 676,299,795, forward strand.
GTATAATTGGTTTGTTTCGTAAATATTATTTGTATTTTTACGCTGGGTCTTGCCTAGGGAAAACTGCTATCGAACGATTACATCGATGGGTCGTGTGAAGAATCAAAGTGTGTAGGATCTTTGGTAGTGTTAACTCTGCCGCGTGGAGCGCGGGCAGAGCAGTAGGAGTCTGGCGGGAGTAGCGAGTGGAGGAGGTGTTGTGTGACGCTCCCGCGAGTTGCCGCGCTTTCGGGGTTTGGCAGCATGTAATTGCGCTCGACTCGCGATGATAGTTTCTGACATGGTGTCGCGGACGGGAAGCATTAGCTGGCGCACATCAAGAGCCCGTTTCGCCTGGTGACCGTGTTGAGAAGAAGGCGCGCCAACATCCAGCTTCTGCAACAGCGACGGCCGACAATGAGTGACTGTCGCCACCTCCTCGATCGACGGCTTCAAACCTTCAATCAACCAACAAGGAAGACTAAAAGCACGTAAAGTTTCAGAACTGTATGGCAGACCTCAGCTTTTCAAATTGTTCCATTTGCCTCGCAAAATTACAGCAACTTAGCATGAACCTTTGTTGCTCATTGTCCCAATTGCATTGCCAAGCAGGGTCCCTTCCTTTTCCGAAATGAGCCCGAGGGTCGTTGAAATTCAAACGCCAGCATTAAAATAATATAATTAGATTTCACTGCTTTAATTTCAAAGTTCAGTAGCTGGCTACAATATTTAGGTTACACGAGCACAAATTTAGAGTGCGAGTTTTGTTAGCATATTTTAGCTTACCTGTGACTGCAGCTCAGCTTGGTACGTACTAAATTTTGCTATTGTTAATAGTTCAGAATCATTTAATTCAAGTTCAAAGTTAAATCTCTTGTTTCTAAATTGCGTAGAGTCAAGTTGCTTTTGAAATGATTGTTGAGGTAGTCCAAGACTAACCGTATTTTACTGGATTTCGATGTGCTTCAGAAAGAAAGCTCACTATTAACTTCAGTCACAAAATTAACTTTCGATTTTCCGGTTTTATTAATTCTTTTGCTAAATTAAGTCAGAGTGTAGCGAAATTTATTACTTCTGACAAACTTTCAGTTTTCACACTACACGTGTCAACCTTCAGTTGCCACGCTTCTAGTGTTAATTATATGTGTAATAACCTTTCTTTTTCAGTTACTATAGTAATTGTCCTTAGGACTGGCGACCGTGATTTCCCCCAAATCTCAAATATCTAATTACCGCTAGTTAATTGTTAACGTAACGGCCGCACATTTACTTTCTTTATTTACTTTACCCCTTTTCAAAATTAATTTCCACCAGTTTCATTTGCATTTTTCCTTTCATTTAGATGTAACCCTTTCCTCCCTCTTTACCGATAGATTAACTTCGGTGACGATTGCTTTTCCCAAATTTCCATTAGGTACACGCGGTTTAATTTTTCACTGTCATTAAGGTCGATAAGTGAGGGGGTGGTTACAATCTTCAGTCACCCTTCCACTCTGTCGCCACCCCTCGAGAGTGTGGCACCACACCAAATAAGTAAATAATTTTCATATTTTTATTTCAGGTACCAAAAGTGAGTGAGAAACAGCAAAGCATGGCCCCTGTTACGTAAGGGACATAGTTTCTGTTTTTCGGTACATGAACGCAAGTCGAACGTGAATGATGACGGGTAAGAATGTGCTGAATCCAATGATGTACGGCAGCACTAACTCAAACGGCGCTCTTGGTGGAGGAATTTGGCCAGCATCGTACATCTGAGAGGGTCTGTCATTTTCATCATGTCCGCAGCTCGTGGTCTAGTGGCTAGCGTTGCTGCCTCTCGATCACGGGTTTCCAGGCTCCATTCCCGGCTGGTTTGGGGATTTTCTCTGCCCGGACACAGGGTGTTTGTGTTGTCCTCATCATTTCATCATCATTCGTGACAGTGGCTCGATTGGATTGCGGGAAAAACTAGACTGTGTAAAAATTGGGAGTTTGTACGGGCGCTGATCACCGAGCAGTTGAGCGCCCCACAAACCAAACATCATCATTTTCATCACCTGCATCCTTAGGTTTAAGACACTCTAACACCTTTCTAAGGGAAGTACAGGAAAGCCACCCGCTGTGGATGACTTTCATATTACGTTACGTACATGATTCAATAAGCACTTGTAATGACTCAAAGAACCTGTCAATCTTCCTTCCGTACTGGGGTTATTGTTGCTTGGGTTGGAAGCTGGACGACACGTCTACAGCAAGTAATTAGAAGTCGGAGTCTAGCCAACGAATCGTACTGATTGGTGCCATGCTATTTCGCCAGTTCGTCGTGCCTTTGCTGGACAAGACAGGACATGTTTATAACATGCTATGTACTCACCGGCTGACATTGATCACAGTGACCAATTTCAAAAGCCATTATGAGAATAGCGAACAAATAAGTACGGAAACAGAAGTCTAAATGACAGGAGTAATCTCTCAACAGAGGTTTCTTTCTATTTTGCCTTAAATTCCTACCGAGCGAGGTGGCGCAGTGGTTAGCACACTGGACTCGCATTCGGGAGGACGACGGTTCAATCCCGTCTCCAGCCATCCTGATTTAGGTTTTCCGTGATTTCCCTAAATCGTAGCCGGCCGCGGTGGTCTAGCGGTTCTAGGCGCTCAGTCCGGAACCGTGGGACTGCTACGGTCGCAGGTTCGAATCCTGCCTCGGGCATGGATGTGTGTGATGTCCTTAGGTTAGTTAGGCTTAAGTAGTTCTAAGTTATAGGGGACTGATGACCTCATATGTTAAGTCCCATAGTGCTCAGAGCCAGCCCTAAATCGTTTCAGGCAAATGCCGGGATGGTTCCTTTGAAAGGGCACGGCCGATTTCCTTCCCAATCCTTTCCTAACCCGAGCTTGCGCTCCGTCTCTCATGACCTCGTTGTCGACGGGACGTTAAACACTAACCACCAACACCACCTTAAATTCCTAGAGTCCCCGTTCAATATTCCCTGGGCAGGCTAGAGTGATTAAAAATTGGTAAAATATCGTGTATGTAGCTGAGATAAAACCCTCACATTTCTTCGTGGGCTGAGCAGTGCTGGAGGAAAGCATCAGCGTGCTACGAACGTGCTCGTCATAGTCGCACAGAGTAGCAGCCCACGGGACACGGTCGCACTGCTCCGTACAGTGCGAGCCCATGACGTCACGTAAGGGGCTGGCCAGGTCTGTGCACAAGCACTGGTGTGCTGCGACCTACGGGTTGGTGGCAGCACTGATCGCCACTGCGAGCTGTACGAACGGCGAGTACAACAGTGCTTTGTGCAGTGGTGTCACTTCTCCATTTTTTTTCTTAACATAGATAATGAACGCGGAAACTTAACGTGGTTTGCAGAGGATGGTGTCAAGAAAAAGTAAAGTATAAGAAAAACAAATCAGTGGTGTGTAACCACATAGCGTGAAAGGACTCTTAAAAGTACGCTTTGGACGGTATTTAAGACTACAGTGGATGGTGATGGGAAAGACGTTAATTTCGTTTGTTGTTAGGTGTGCAATGAAATTTACGCTATGCTAAAGGGTCGACAGGCACTTCGCACATTTCTCGCCACCCTTGCTTGTCTACTAAACAAGGGTTTGGGTGGGCGAGAAAGGCCTACCAAACCTGCTCAGGAGATAATTGTCCATAAATACTTGGCTCTATGTGCGAGAGACCTAAGTTACCATCGAACTGTAGGAAGTGAATGGCTTTAGGATCTTGTTGAGATGTTAGTTGACACTGGAGCGAATTACAGAAACGTATCCACAAAGAACATTGTACCGCATCCCACAACCGTGTTGCGGCACATGGCAGAAAGTGTTAAAAGCCTAAGCGATATAATTGTGCCTGAAGTAATTGCTCGTACAATAAAAGGTAAATGCTCGGTAACTACAGATATGTGGACATGCAGCGCAAGAAGAAACCGTTATCTGACTTTCACTATTTTGTTGACTGGACTCTCAGATCTCGCGTTTTGATTCACAACCCAGTTTCCTGATGAACCAAAAACGGGCGAGAATCGTTGACAACATTTACGTCTCTTGGTATCCACGACTCTGCTTTGAAACACGTGCATGTTAAGACTGACGAAGGTGCCGACATCGTCGCTGCAATGCACGATTATTTACTGAATTGTACGTGCCATATGCAAAATAGAGTGCTACGAAATGCTTTTAATGGGGTGTATATATGCGTCAGTTGCCCACAAGTTCGTCGCAGGTTCGAATCCTGCCTCGGGCATGGATGTGTGTGATGTCCTTAGGTTAGTTAGGTTTAATTAGTTCTACGTTCAAGGTGACTGATGACCTCAGAAGTTAAGTCGCATAGTGCTCAGAGTCATTTGAACCATTTGTCCACAAGTTCATAGTCGTTTGACTGCGAAAGGATTCATCACTTGGAAAAGAAAAGTGACCTTCTTAATGCTCTTGACAGATCACTGGAACAGGCCAACGATATTCGCTGGAATACGCAGTTGATATTGTTAGACTCGGTGAACAGCCAATATTCGTCTTCGTGCCAAAAGCTCTCCGGTAAAGGAGGAATACTTTATTTTATGCTGATGTACGAACTAATTTCGCATCTCAGGGTATGTATGCTATCTTATTACCGTAATCCTTTTACATCGCCGTTTATTTTTTATGTTTTATGTTCTAAAACAGAGGGTTTTTGTAGCTCTTCAAGGAGATGAGCAAGGAATTAGAACTAGAGAAATCACCTAGACTACACCTTCTGTTGCCATGGCAGATGACACTATTACAGCATTTGAGTCAGGCGCCCCAGGATAGAGAAGCCTCTGAAACAGAACTTATATGTAAACGCCTCGAATTATTCGTACAGGGGGATAAAACGAACTTACCCTCACCGTGTTATTCTTATTGACGGGGTGTACAGTGCACGACCAGGATTCCAACATATGTAAATAGGAAGACGCAACTGTTAATTATTTACGAGAAAATCAAACGTGATAACCATAGGCGTATACTTTGCCGATCCTTATCTTCCAAGTGCTCCGCAGCCTAGCTAGTAAGCGCACAGTTTGACTAGTGGGAGGTCTGTGGATCGAATCTCACTGCTGGTACTTTTTTCTATATCCAAGTAATTCAAACAATAGAATTAATATGACTGTGCGAATATCAATATGTAATGAAACATTTAACATTTTCATAATCTTTATCCTAAATAAAAGGAGAAACAATTGTTCGTAATAAGACTAGAAATAAAAGAAAAGGTATGCGAAAACTTTGAATCAAACTGCATACTTCCTTTATTTATGTTATTGTATCTGCATTTGTGACAAGTATAATGTGCACTCTGTGGAGACCTACGCTAATCAGGGTGCTACTGATCACAGAAACGTGGAAACCAATAATTATTGCTGCATACAGCGTAAGTAATGAACGCAAATTCTTGCATTCGCTTGACTTTTTTTCAAAAAGAAGCATATCATCAAACATAGGCGTAGATAATGATAGTGCACGACTGACTGAATTTTCATGCAGGTGCCGTGCCGTGAAGTAGTAGCATTCCTCCGGACACCAACACATCATGAAAGATAAGTGGTGTGAAGTCGTGGCTGATAAGACTTACAATCTCTTTATTGCTTTGTTAATAGATCCATAGTGGCAAGTTCCGAAGGGAACCGACTATTCCCCATCGAAACCAAGGTCGGTCACATAAATGAGAGTCGATGTTCCCTCGCCTAAACAATAGCAGAATATATGAGAATATTTCATCATACTGCCGATCTAAATTGTGAGTGACCTTGGCGGAGCCCTCAAGTTGAATGAAATAGATGAACTACCTTGAAAACAGACCATCTGGTTTTAGTTTCAATAAACTTTATATATTCAGAGTAGGGCTCACACTGTTTTGGATTTGCAAATATACGTATTAAAGAGATTTTGTATTTCACCAATCAGATAGAGGACATTATGGTGAAAGAGAGGTGTACAAGCCACGAAGAGACAATTCTTTCATCCAATTTCACAAAAATTCCACTAACAGACGAAGTAAAGAGGTTTGCTTTGTTGGCACGTGTAGATGACAATCTTACTCGAACTCACAAGTCTGAGAGAAATTGAAGTCAAAATTGAAAATTGGAAGAATATTTTGCTTCTTGTTGGAAAACAAAATGGGCAAAATTTTCCGAGTCTTCAGAAGACCGCCAAAAAAGTATTCTGTATGCAAACATCTAGCTCTGCTTCTGAAAGAAATGTTGGTTCTTCCGGTTTTATTCTCAGTGCAAGACGGCCCCTTTTACACCCAAACATTACTGATGCTCTTCTTTTTATTGATAGTAGCTCTGTCCGAGTGGCAAACTATGCTGAAAGTCTTTTCAGACATTAAGTTTCGTTTCCCGTTGTTTGTAGTGGTGGAAAATTTTCGTTTCCTGCACAGTTTCTTGCGTATATACGATTTACGTACACTGCTTTCTCAAATTAGTTCTGAGTTTTTTAAAAGAAATAAAGCATAGCTTAATACAAATTATTATTGAGCAGCAGGGCCAATCACTATATATATTGAAAACTAATTACCATACGAGTACCAAACTTGGCAGCGGAGTATGAGGTGCATGATTTCCATGCGTCAAGTTCCAACTATGGGCACCAGGTACCGTGATCAGTCATTGAGATTCACAGTCTCACGCATCCGACTAGTCACAGTACATGTGTTAACGTGTCAACATGAGATTGGACGAAACAACAGTAGGCCTAATGCTGATGCTGCACTTTGAGAATATCACCGGCTGATGGATTATGGAAGAGCTCTCTTTCGTCAGCTGCTGTGCAGAGCATATCGAAGAAGTTCGAATCAATTGGAGAACTGGGCGTCCCTCCGGGAAGAGGCCGACGACCGGTTGCACCACAGGTGGTTGATGTAATCGCTGTTGCTATGGCAGACAACGCTGCGCGCAATTCCATATCGTCAGGCAGTGCGCGTGCTGTGTCATGACAGTTGAACATCCCGTGGTCCACTGTAAGGTGCCTCCAACCATTCTCAAATGGTATCCGTACAAGATCCATGTCGTACAGTGGCTTTGATTCAACCACAGGACGCACAACAACGTGTTGCCTTCGCTCTCCACTTTCTCGCAAGGATTGAAGCTGACGAGGGCTGGCCCTGGACCATCCTATGGACAGGCGAAGCTCATTTTTCCCCGACGGGCATGTTCAAGGCGCAGAATTGTCGAGTGAGGGGTACTTCGCCTCCAGTCACTTTGCATGAAGTTCCTCTGTTTGCTGAACGTGTCACCGTGTGATGTGGCTTCACTGCTACGTTTATCATTGGCCCATTCTTTTTTGAGCAAGTTGGCACTCAGGGTCCAAAGATGTTCAGCGTGACTGGCCAACGTTACTGAGATATTCTTCGCCAGCATGCCAGATGCTAAGACATCTGGAGGTACCGCAGTCACTGTGCAACTGTTTTCTAGACTACTGTAAAGACCGAGTAGTCGAATGGCAGATGGACAGCCAGAAAGTAATTAAAAGAATTACCAAAGGCTGTCCTCAAGGGTCGATCTGCGGCCCCATCTTCTGGGACATAACATTCGAATCCCTCCTACAACTTCTGGATGGGGATGACAGGTTATACGGAATTGTCGCCTATGCAGATGACCTATTAGTTGTAGTCACTGCAAACAACAGAGCCCAGTTAGAAGTGAAAGCCGGTGGAATACTACACACAATTACTCACTGGTGTCACAACGACAAACTCAGAATAGCCGAAAACAAAACAACATACACTTTACTGAAAGGATCACTCAAAAGGAATCCTCCGGTTAAAATTGGGCACACAAACATCAAACGAGCACACATTGCGCTCTATCTTGGGGTACACATAGATGAAAAATTGAATTTCCACGAACACATAAGGCTAACAACAGACAAAGCAGAGAAAATACTTTACAAACTGGTGAGGCTAAATTCAAAACAGTACAGGCTACCTCTACCAGTCATACGGACATAGCACTGTGCGCTCTTCGAATCAGTACTCAGCTTTGCAGCTAGCACGTGGGCACATAGACTGAACGTGGTCACCAACAAAGCATTGGTCAGACGAGGGCAGAGAAGTGTCCTACGTAGGCTATCTGGAGCCTTCGGTAGCACCTCAGCGGATGCACTCTGTGTGGTGCTCGGAATATGCCACATAGATATCACGACCAAATACAGAGCTGCAAGGTACTGGTTAAAGGTGGGGAGACTAGATAAGGTACACACAATAACCGGTGTGCCGATAGAGACGATATGTCAACTTAAAAGTTGGCCTTTGGGTACATGGTAAGGTGAGTGGGATGTAAGTGATAAGGGACGTAGACTGCACGACTTCCTCCCTGACATAAAGAAGCGGTTGAGAATGAGACATATCGATCCCAGCCGCGGTATGGTACATTTCTTAACCGGACACGGACGTTATCCCACGCATTTAAACCGCGTGAGTCTGATGCAGACACCTAAATGTACATGCGGGGAAGAAAGTTCCCCAGAACACACTGTCTTTTTCTGCGGACAATACGCGAACAATAGACATATACTACACTTAAACTACACGGATACAGACTTTGATATATACACAGCAATAAGAGACGAAGAACAATGGACACAATTAATCACACTGACAAACAGTATTTCAAAAACAACACATGAAGAGTACATGCGGACACGACGTAACAGACATGCATATGTGCAACGTAACAACAATCTCCAGAGGATGGACAGCGATATCCACAGTGACCGCGAAAATAGTGACAATGAGGAGGAACAGGAGGAGGAAGCTGAGAAGTGACAGAAAATAAGCGTAAGGAGCTGACGATGTAGCTAAGAAATCACCAAACGCTGTACATGGATGGGCACCTAAAGTAGTTAATACATATGATTAGTAATAAATACGATAAGCAACATTGTTTCTCTCCTAATAACCATTTGTGTGTGTGTGTGTGTGTGTGTGTGTGTGTGTGCGTACGTGCTGCGGGTATGTTCCTGTGTGTGTGCGACTGGCGGTCGTGCGACTGGCGGTCAACGGCTTGAAGAAACCATTCCGAGGTATTCACCGTCAGTCACATTCGGTGATGGTACTTGCAAATCTCTCCTCTATCCTATCATCTTTTTATATTCTTCTTAAAAAATTGTTTATATTTCAACCTTAAATTATTGTTATTTAGAAAAATTTCATTCTTCGTAAATTCTGTAGAAAAACAAAAGAAAATAAAACTGTAAAAAGATGAAAAACGATAATTGTAAAATGTACGACCTGTTTTAAACTTCAGGTAACAGGTCTATAACTTGGCAATAAATAAATAAAATGCCATATCCACCCTACAGGAAAGAGACGCATTGAACTGAATAGTTTTCATGCAAGATGTGGCCCCACCGCACATCGCTCGTGAAATTAACAGGCTTCTCCGAAACACATTTGGAAACATTCGAATTATCAGCCGATCGTTTCCAAATGCTTGGCCGGAACGGTCACCTGATCCCACTTCAGCGGTTCTAGGCGCTTCAGTCTGGAACCGCGCGACCACTACGGTCGCAGGTTCGAATACTGCTTCGGGCATGGATGTGTGATGTCCTTAGGTTTTTAGGTTTAAGTAGTTCTAAGTTCTAGGGGACTGATGACCTCAGATGTTAAGTCCCATAGTGCTCAGAGCCAACTGAACCAATTGAAGCGTAGCAAGAGAGATAGCCAGCATAGCTATGGACAAGCTACGATTTGCTGTGCAGAATGCAATCCTGCGCTTTCAGACTCTTCTGGGCTCTGATGGGCGCCGTACCGAACTCCTTTTGTAGCAGTAATGGTACCGGTATGTAACGTTATGGTGTACTGTAACAGCACATTATAAGTGTTTCAATTGAACTGATTCTGCATTAGTTCTCTTCCCCATGTCGTTGACATTAATGTTACCAAGTTTGGTACTTGAACGGTTATAACGTGTTAAATAGGGAAGTTTAATTATCATCAGAACAAATAGTCCAATATCTTGTTACGAAAGTAACACAAAGTCAACATCACAGCCTCACTGTGGTTATTCAGAATGTACCTAATAAATGAGAGCAAGACATCTGTGAATACCTTTCAGTGAGCGCGGGTGACTGTGTGCACGCTGCATGATATCTGGCTTGTCGTCAGTGTCGTGCGCCTCCTCACTAATGCTGTACGTTCACCAAGCGTTTCCTGGGCTTTGAAGTGGCCCGCTCAATGCTGTAGCTCTTTTGGGGAAAACAGAACAGAAACTTCATTTCATGACCAGCTTAAAGAGGATATAGCTACACAGTCGAAAGGTAACGTGGAACAGAAACATCCTGAAAGGGCTTGTTATTGCAGTGGCTTTATTGGGAAAACAAGAGATGGCTTTTCGATTACGCGATGAAATAACAAATTCTGGTAATCAAAGAAATTCTTGAAGGATTATCCTCGTTGAGAATAGCACATACAAACCTCTACTGTGTTTAAAAGAATGTATAATCGAATGTAAAATCTAATACAAGCCTTACGTTCGACTTTTTTCAATGACAAAGCGGGAAATTGTGTTTGTTCCTTTCGTAACAGTCATAGTTGCCGATACCTCAGATGTAGCAAATAAAACATAATATTCTATTGCCCTGCGTTGTATATGCGAATATGCGAATGAGACAAACGTTGTTGGTGTTCTCTGATATAAACTGTGACACACATACGTAGGCTATTGCAGTACGTATCCGACACTTCTTATCAGAATTATGGTGAAGTGAAAACGTTATCGCACAAACGTTTGACGGTACGATAATTACGGACGGAAATATGAATGGAGCTCAAGCATTAATCAAAGTCACGCATCTTGAAGCCCTATGTTAGCGATTTTATTTCCATGTGCTAAACGTCGTTTTATCTCAAATAACCAGTCAATTGATGGAGTCTAATATATTTATTTGCTTGAAGGATTTACAGTTTTTTTCTTTTCAAGATTTTTCTAAATGTATTGTTTTTCTGTTGAACACACTTGACAATAAATTACCTTCAGTACTGCACAACGTCCTGCAGAATCAAGCAAGTGGTATTTTCTACTGTGAACAAAAACTCCAAGAAACTCTCCTCATGCCAACAACACTGTAAGACAAGAAAACTATGCACCGTGAAGCAGTTATGCATACTGCTGACATATTGATATTCATACAGGTCATGACGGTAAACGCAACAATGTAAACTTTAGATGCCGATGGATGAATGTATGACGCTGCAGTGCTATTTCAACAAGTAGCTGGCGAGAATAGCAAACAAGAGATACATCAGTAGCAGGGCATAGAGTCTTCTCGTGTTTCATACCGTGTGCTCAACTGGACAGCAATTATAACTCACAGGCATGGGGGTGAACAACATATGCAGAACCAGAATAAGATTTTCACTCCGCAGCGAAGTGTGTGCTGATATGAAACTTCCTGGCAGATTAAAACCGTGTGCCGGACCGAGACTCGAAATCGGGACCTTTGCCATTCGCGGGCAAGTGCTCTACCATCTGAGCTACCCAAGCACGACTCATGCTCCATCCTCACAGCTTTACTTCTTCCAGTACCTCGTCTTCTACTTTCCAAACTTCATAACATATGCACAAGTCATTTTTCGGGAGGCTACGTGTAGTTGGGTTCAAAGAAGCCGTTTTTAGTGATCGGATAATCGCTCGACCTTTGAATAGGAGCAACGCCACATTTTTTCGAGGTTTGCAGAAACAGGCGAATCACAGCCTAACACAGCGTCATGAGATTGACGTAAACAGACGACATAACGAAAGGATGGAACAGTCACCAGAGAAGCACTCAGAGCTCAGGACTGAACATTATTATCGATCCGACACGTAACTGATGCTTCAATGACTACAAGGATGATCAGCTGGTGACTTGTAGCAAGGAGGCTGAGCCCACGGCACTCCTTGCGCCGACTACCATTGACCTCTGTACACTAAAAAGAACCCTTTTGCAGTGGTGTCAGGAACAATCGTCCTGAAATCTCATTCAATGGAGTAGAATTGTCGCGAAGACGTGTCTGGAGACGTTTCGGACAGCGGTGGGGTACAAACCTGCCTGTCACTCGCATACAGCCCGACAACCAGGAGTGTCATTTCATTTCATAGCAGTCATGCATATACACCCACCCACCTCCCCAGGTGTCGGAACCCCTGCAACCCATAAATTGATAATAAATAATTGAAAAATAATAATTAGATTTAAAAGATAAGCTTGTAGGTAAGGTAGAGGTTGACTTTAAAAAAAAAAAAAATCTCACGAGATAGATATCGAAGCTTCGCAACTTTATACTAAACAATAAAATAAAAACAAATAGATAAGAACAAAAACTAAACCATTTGAAATAAGTCAGACAACTAAAAGAATCAAAAAGAGGCCTAGAGAAAATCCCACAGTGACCCAGAGACCATCCCAGAGGGACCCAGAGAGCATCCCAGAGTGCCCCTGAGAGCTAAAACACCAAGAAGAATCGCTTCTCGGCGCAGTACACTTACAGCTCTTCGGTAATTTGACGATATTCTACACCCTATTTTGTTGCTGTTCACCACAAGCCATCGTGGGCTTACATTTCCGCGAGGTAATGCCAACGCGCACGTGGCTGGAGTTCCAACTGCGCGTCTTCGTGATTGCCAATCCCACCTTGGCCGTCAGGTCGCCGGGTCTCTCTCCAACGGAGAACATTTGAAGCATTATAGGCAGCTCGGGATTTTGGCAGTATAACACGCCAATTCGACTGAATATGGCACGCTATGTCTCAGGAGGACATCCAACAAATCTATCATTCAGTGCCAAGCCGAATACCTCCTTGTATCAGGGCCGGAGGTGGATCAACGCGTTATTGGCGTGCTCACTTTGTGAAGGTTTTTCTCTTCAACAAGTCAGCCATTTTATCTGAATCTGTAATCATTTGTTCGTCTTTGCTTGTACATCGCTTCTACCGATTTCCACCCTATTCGGAAAATTCCTTCGTATTCCTTCCTTGCGCTCCATACATTTTTTCTTCGTTTGTATAACCGCATTGTTGGTGGGTGTTGATAACATTGGTACTCGCTTGGATTTAGGATTTCAACATTAATCTAAATAACAATATTTGAATTTACTGTTCCAGAAACAAAATATACTCTCAAAATTCTACTAGAAAAGAGAGACTGCCTCGCCTTTCAACTGTAGCTCGCCTGCTAAGAGAACTCAGAGAGAAGGCACAAGTTACCAAATTTGCTTTCCAAGAGAGAAGAATAGAGTTCAGTTCCGTTGATGATGAAGAAGTGTTCTGCCAAAGTTTCAAAGCAGAAATTAAGGCTAGAAACTAATTATTTTCTACAAAAGCTGGTATATAGTAATATGAACTGGTAATACATCTAATTGTTTCAGTATCCGTTCTGTCAATTTAATCTGTTACCAGTTTTGAGTTGAATCTTTAATATTTATTCTTTTAAGCTACAGTATTGCACATTGTGAGTGTTACTGAAATAAACCTGAGTCTTGATTTGCTACTGATTACTTAAAATTATATTATTAACCGGATTAATTAATTAGTAATGTAATAATGATAAATGACTAGTAATAATAATAAAAGCATAATTAAAAATATAGTAATATATTCGTAATATTCAGTGCCTCTGCTCTGTGAATGGTCATCCCACGCCACTGATATATATGAGCCGTCGATCCTTGTCACTGGGTGAACTTGTGTCTGCCCAATTTGGGGAATTCTGAAATTTCTTTTGTGTTTCCGACATTTTGTTATTTCACCGACAGTACTCTCATGTCTAACAGTATCAAAATGTAAACATTACATGAATGTACAGCATCTTGTTGGTTGTTACGCTGCATCATCCCACAAACACCGATTCGGGGTTCCAAATACCGTACATTGAGATCTGTTGTTGTTGCACTTAACTGTAGAGATTAGATGACTTATACATGGTAGATCATCAGTCGGAAACTACAATACCTTTTTGTTGCCGAGAAATGTTAAGACACCCTGAGTAAATATATGTAAGTACAGATTTCGAAAAATTGTAGAAGACACCGTGGGGAATTTTACCGATAATAAAACCGAACCTTTTTATGAAACTATGCACTTTTTTCTGTGACCTTGAAAAGAGCCTTGGAAAAGACTTCAGTTACGTAACATGCTTGGAATATTATCAGACTGTAAGTTGGTTACAGAGCTGCAAACTACTGTCCCGCCCTCAGCAGAAGATGCTTCGCAAATGTAGCTGTTGTACAAAGACTCATCGAGGAAATTCATCATTTTCAAAGCGTATTCTCCCTTATTATACTACTTCGAGTTTACGTAGCTTAAACCTATTACCTGCGTGTATTTTACTGTTATAAAAATAACGCCATCTTACTCCTTTACAATGTATTACACTAACTTAGTTTAAATCTTAATTAAATTAGTTTTAAAAACATATATAGTGTATTTTAGCTTTTATATTCTACCATCATTGTGAAACATTTATAGCTGAAGTACCATCATTATACGTTGCAGCCCCGTCACAATTCTCGGGAAGAAAAGAAAAATAATTGAAGGAAAATAGTATCAAAACTTTCTCCTCTGGTCTCTTCCTGTAGGCTCACAGATATCATTAATCCACCCAGGATCCCCTTCAGCGTTAGCAACACAATTCATGTACCAATTCATCTGGTGCAATATTATGTACACTGCTGGCCACCGTAAATGCAACACCAAGAAAGACAAGATGTAGCACAACCAAATTTATTTTGTAGATAACATGTTGACCAAATATCAAATGATTACGTTTACAGACGTCTGTGACATGTGGTTCCTGCCAGAATCAGTAGCCAGAGTAGCCGCCATTGTTGGAGATCACCGCTGCCACACGTCTCGGCATTGAGTCAAAGAGACGTTGGATGTGTTCCTGGGGTACAGCAGCCCAACCAGCTTCCACACGTTGCCAAAGATCATCTGGTGTGGCAGCTGGGGATGTAATATGGGTCACTCGTTGAGCAACCATGGACCACATGTTTTCTATCGGCGAAAGATCCGGAGAGCGAGCCGGCCAGGGAAGCAATTCAATCTGGTTATTGACGAAGAACCTTTGGACAATGCGTGCCACGTGTGGTCGCGCATTATCCTGTTGAAATATGGCTGTGGCCGAGCCCTGAAGGTAAGGAAGGACAACTGGCTCCAGCACCTCGGATATGTAGCGCCGGCTATTTAAAGTACCGGCAATGCGTACTAGAGGCGTGCGAGAGTAATATCCAATACCGCCCCATACCATAATACCCGGTGCAAGGCCAGTGTGGCGGTGCATAATGCAGCTGTCCAGCATCCTCTCTCCACGGTGTCTCCACACTCGAATCCGACCATCGTGGTGCTGCAGACAGAAGCGTGCCTCGTCAGTAAAGACAACGTCATTCCATTCTGCCGTCCACATCCGTCTGTCATCACACCATTGGAGACGGAGACGTCTGTGGTTCTGCGTCAATCGTAGACGAAGCAATGGACGTCTTGCGGACAGACCACTCTGCTGTAAACGGCGTCGAATGGTACGCGCAGACACTGGATGATGTGTTATAGACGCAATGTGCTGTGCTATGGTTCGGGATGTCACTGGGCGATCCGTCACTGCCATGCGCACAATTTGCCTATCAGCACGTGCAGTGGTGCACCGATGTGAATGCGATCGACCACGTCGGTCCGTCGTACCCTCCTGCATCCAACGGTCACATATCCCCATTACAGTTGTTTGGTTTCGTCCAACACGACTAGCGATTTCTCTGTATGATAATCCACAATCTCGGTAAGCTACTATCCTTCCTGTGTCGAACTCGGATACTTGATCAAAAGATGTTCACTGTTGTCTACGAGGCGTAACTGATCATCTTGTGAAACAACCACAAGGTAAACACACGTGCCGAACGTACACTCGTCGAAATCGCCAAGCCTTAAATGACGCTATGAGGTAGCGCCACAGGCGCGCGTGATGTGCGTCTGCGCTGAAATTCTAATCAGTTGCATATCTCATCGCTGCAAACCCACGGTGTAAATTTCACTTGATTCGGATGCTTCCTTCAGGGTGTTGCATTTACGGTGGCCAGCAGTGTATATTTATGATTAGTCTTGTCAGATTCAATTTGGTTCTCACTGCTGTAACAATCTTGTACAGTAGTTGAGAGGTTTTTTTGCGTACATTACTTGCATGAACAATAGATAAGCGGCATATCTCTCAGAGTAGAAGCAGCTTGCTGAATTCTAATGAGCTGTTAACTGACCTTGGTCCTCTAAAGTAACTTGTACATAGTGATATGTCTTGGCAGAGAAAAGCAAAATTATTGTAAAAAATGGAGAATACCGTATTACTTATCTTTTTTGCTAAAAGCACGTAAATTGTTCAGACACGAAATTTTTACAGCACACGCAGAGAGAAAACCAGAACTACAGGTGTATAAATAAAAGGATTTCAAGCGAATGACTGGTGAAACCCAGCGGCTGTAGGAAGTGTGGGACTAATCGTAAAATAACCTTTTTGTGCTAAAAGTCACGATTTTCTTTTGATTTATTTTTTGCACAACGCGTTTTGGGAAATGATTCCATTTTCAAATGCATTTTTCTGTTATCTGTTTCAAATGGTTCATGAAAGTTTGCGATTGTAGAAACAATGAGCTTGTTTATAAAATAAATAATTCTGCTGCCAGTCACGGATAGTTGGCATATTACATGAAAAATTCAATTGAAAGCGGGAGTCATTTACCGAAGTGCGTTTTGAAAGAAATGAATAAAAAGACAATAGAGACTATCACCAGAAAAAGTTACTTTTCAAAGAAACCAACGAAAGGGAAATTGTAGGTGACGCCTTTCTACTAAAAATTCAAACCGTATAAAGACAACATTCTTTACATTTAAACAATGTGGACTAAGAACTTAAATATAGCTGTAAGTTCAGTAACTGTGCGGTAATAAACTAGGAGAGGTTAAAAAAAACCAGCTAACCAGTTGCCAATAAATGTTTATTGGAACTGTTTAATAGCAACCATTTTCCAGATTTTTCAAATTCTCCAAATTTGTGTCAGTCGATGAACAGAATGTCACTAAAATGTCGCAAAGATATTCAATTTGTTAAGAGAATACTCGTTAAAGGCATTGGCATTTTTACAATAAAAATTAGTACATCAACTTTGTATACAGAAATTATGTGCAAACAACAAGTTATTTTAGAACAGATGTCCGAACCGACACACAAATACTATCAGATAGAATTAGTGTAAGTGATGTGAGATTCGAAAACGAACAAAGCCCTGGCGCTGCGTCAGGAATAGCTAGATTTGGCAGCGTAAACAATATATTATTTGGCTCAAAGTACGATCGGCAGCCAGGAAACTGTAGTTCGGGAAAAAAATTACGGGGAGTTATAAATGTTTTATTAAGGAAGTGGTGCAGAAGACACTCATTAAGTATTACTTCGGCGCTGCTCATGTTTTTTAATTTCCGTGTAGTCAGAAGAGCTGATGAAATTTAACAATTTCAAACAGTAGCTAAACTATTTGGCTGTTTGTATTTGTTTGGGTTGCTGTGTAATAAATGTCTTTCAAGGCCGCAATAGATTTGGTATAATCAGTTACGCTGCTATAAGTATTATTTTTATTTGAACTATAGGCCTACTTCAAATAGACAACAACAGAAAAAACTATAATGCATGAAAATCAGGGCTTGGAAACGTATGTGAAATCATATTATCCATAAGTCTGTGTGTATGAATTCCTAAGGGACCGAACTGCTTGGGTCATCAGTCCCTAGACTTACACACTACTTAAACTACCTTATGCTAAGGACAACACACACACCCCTGCCAGAGGGAGGACTCGAACCTCCGGTGGGAGGGGCCGCGCAGTCCGTGACATGGCGCCCTAAACCGCTTGGCCACTGCGCGCGGCCTTATCCATAAGTAACTCGGTTATAATACAACAAATGTACTAAAATTTATAAAACTTTCTATTAAACTACTGATGGCTGTGTAACTGAAATATGCATAGAGTTCAAATAAACATAACAGTCACAATAGCGTAACGATTATACAAAATTGAAGATCGGGCTATCGTTGGTTTGGATAATAAGCAGGCGCCACAAGATCTCAACAAACAGTGATCATTGATCTGACAAAGATGTGTGTTAAATGAAAGATTAAACTTATGTAGACGTAGCCTGTAGGGAAACGCGCAAAAAAATTAAAAATAATACTCCCTAACGGCCGTAGTTGCTTTTAACCAGAGTTCATAAATAGAAAATGCAAAGGAAATAATTACAGCTACTTTGGACTCTGCACCATTGCATCTAGTGTAGAGACGATGCAGGCGTCGTGTACTGCTAAGACACACACAAAATTTCATTTTTCTTATGAAGCTAACGCATGTAAATAATATTAACAATGTAGATATTTGACCCGATGCTACTCAACAATATCCATAAAAGTGCTTATATAATTCCTATTGTTTAAAGTAAACGTCGAATGAAATTTATAAAAACGACAAGACAGCAATTTGCCAATGGAAGTAGAACGACCACTCTATACGGGAACGGCATAGCATACGCACAGCCTATTTCCAAAGTTTTAGCCACAATATAGTAAAAATTATCGTAATTCGACTCAGTATGATGGCAGCTCTGTGCTGTGAAGACGCCTGAATGCGCTCAAATAGGGGCATCTCGGCTCGGGGCATTTTTCAGCCGTTCAGTGCCAGACGAAGAGCACTCGAGGGAAAACACAAGTGGAGTTGGTCGAACATCTGAGTGAATCTGCATTCGCGTAGTGTTTGGACTGTTCGAACTGAAAGTGCACGAGTCCTTTTCCGAGTTGGGAATCAATTATTAAATTTTCTGGCGGGATCCCTCGCGGAATTAGGGCCGGATTTCTGTTCGTCATCTTGAAAGTTTAGCTTTCCCCTCTTGACGCAAATTAAGATAAGTGGAATGCTTAACGAGTACTGCTAAATATGCTTTCCAGGATCTGTCAGAGCCATTCTTCATTTCTCTAAAGCGGATTTCGGATATCTAACGATGGAATGCCGCATTTCGTAAACTGCAGAATTTAAACATACCGGCTATAGTTCAGCGAAAATCGTGAATAAGCCCAAATCCCGTTATATACTTGCCATAATATCGCCAGTGAGTCATGATGTTGCTTCTTTTCTAACGAAAAAGGAAATGCCACTGCAATTGAAGATAACAAGGATGGATGAAACTACCGATTAACTGGATAATACTGAAGGCGCATTCAGTGTGGGAATGTACACAGAGAAAACGTTACTTAATCTTCTCCTGTTCTGTTTTTTCCATTTTAGCAATCTTTTTTACTCTCAAGAACGACCAGACAGTTATCCAGTAAGATTACAGTTGTCCATTATTGAAGTATGTTTGATTTGATTTTTGTTCTGATGGGAAAAGAATGTAGGATTTAAATACCCGTAAACACAATTGTGAACGGTGAAGAATGTTCCCCAAGAAGTCAAGAGAGAAGCCATACCTGAATGCCAATGAAAACACTTTCTACTAATATCTAAATTTATTTGTCTGGAAATTCTGATTATGAATTACTATTGTGATTACTGAAAACAAAACATATCCACTGTTTTCCCTTCGTAATGGAAGACATTCTTGGAACTGTTTACCTCAGCTCGAGAAACTTTAGAACTACCAGGTGACTATTACTGAAGTGCAGCTACTGACAGAAGTCCAGTGGGGACTGTGCTTATCGTATGGCACCGAAACTTGGTAGAAACTCTAATGCGTTAAAGCAGGTCCACTTTACGCTGGAGGAAAATTAGTTCCGGTTTTGGCCACAAGGTACGTATTTGGCGCTGTGAATGCAAGAAAAACGGGTAGAAATGTTTCCGTATGTGTTGGATAACGAACGGGACATAGGAAGAAGGCGTCAAACAAGTGAGAAAGGCACAATGCTTATTTCGTTATTGTCTGCCACTGACACAGTTCGTTCAATATGAGCACCGGAGACGTTGACGAGATGCTGTACAGCGACGTATTTGCATCTGGTGGTGAAAATTGGAACTAATTTTGTTTTTCAGCGTGAATCTGTCCCGCATTAACGCATTATCGTATCTACCACGTTTAGCTGCCTTGCGATAATTACAGTCCACACTGGAACTAAGTGAGTGGTTGCACTTTTATTATACACTCCTGGAAATGGAAAAAAGAACACATTGACACCGGTGTGTCAGACCCACCATACTTGCTCCGGACACTGCGAGAGGGCTGTACAAGCAATGATCACACGCACGGCACAGCGGACACACCAGGAACCGCGGTGTTGGCCGTCGAATGGCGCTAGCTGCGCAGCATTTGTGCACCGCCGCCGTCAGTGTCAGCCAGTTTGCCGTGGCATACGGAGCTCCATCGCAGTCTTTAACACTGGTAGCATGCCGCGACAGCGTGGACGTGAACCGTACGTGCAGCTGACGGACTCTGAGCGAGGGCGTATAGTGGGCATGCGGGAGGCCGGGTGGACGTACCGCCGAATTGCTCAACACGTGGGGCGTGAGGTCTCCACAGTACATCGATGTTGTCGCCAGTGGTCGGCGGAAGGTGAACGTGCCCGTCGACCTGGGACCGGACCGCAGCGACGCACGGATGCACGCTAAGACCGTAGGATCCTATGCAGTGCCGTAGGGGACCGCACCGCCACTTCCCAGCAAATTAGGGATACTGTTGCTCCTGGGGTATCGGCGAGGACCATTCGCAACCGTCTCCATGAAGCTGGGCTACGGTCCCGCACACCGTTAAGCCGTCTTCCGCTCACGCCCCAACATCGTGCAGCCCGCCTCCAGTGGTGTCGCGACAGGCGTGAATGGAGGGACGAATGGAGACGTGTCATCTTCAGCGATGAGAGTCGCTTCTGTCTTGGTGCCAATGATGGTCGTATGCGTGTTTGGCGCCGTGCAGGTGAGCGCCACAATCAGGACTGCATACGACCGAGGCACACAGGGCCAACACCCGGCATCATGGTGTGGGGAACGATCTCCTACACTGGCCATACACCACCGGTGATCGTCGAGGGGACACTGAATATTGCACGGTACATCCAAACCGTCATCGAACCCATCGTTCTACCATTCCTAGACCGGCAAGGGACCTTGCTGTTCCAACAGGACAATGCACGTCCGCATGTATCCCGTGCCACCCAACGTGCTCTAGAAGGTGTAAGTCAACTACCCTGGCCAGCAAGATCTCCGGATCTGTCCCCCAATGAGCATGTTTGTGATTGGATGTAGCGTCGTCTCACGCGGTCTGCACGTCCAGCACGAACGCTGGTCCAACTGAGGCGCCAGGTGGAAATGGCATGGCAAGCCGTTCCACAGGACTACATCCAGCATCTCTACGATCGTCTCCATGGGAGAATAGCAGCCTGCATTGCTGCCGAAGGATGATATACACTGTACTAGTGCCGACATTGTGCATGCTCTGTTGCCTGTATGTGCTTGTGGTTCTGTCAGTGTGATCATGTGATGTATCTGACCCCAGGAATGTGTCAATAATGTTTCCCCTTCATGGGACAATGAATTCACGGTGTTCTTATTTCAATTTCCAGGATTGTAGAAACCGGGTACGTAATAAATATTATGCCACATCGCTAAGTAATGCAAGTAAGATTTAATAAAAATGGAAATTAACCTCATTCCCGATTATTTACTTCTCGTTGAGCTCTACAGACGTAATAGCATTTTGAAAGATATCACTATCATGCCCTAAAGCTATCAGACTACTTATCAAAACATATTTAGGTCATGAGTGATTAATTTTGGCCGTATCAGATATTCCCAAGTAACACATGCATTTTCATTTCCGCAATAATTCCAAAGCAAGCAAACCAGTGGACAGAAAGTGTAATGCCTGACGGAACTGCAGTTTTCTTTTCCTCTCCATTCGTAGTTTGCATTATTACTTCGGAGTACGTACTCAGTGCTTTACATTAAGATTTCTCTCTGTTGCGTGCACAAATGGAGCGTGGGAAGAATGACAGATTACATGCCTCTGTGCGAGCTATTTGCCTAATGTTTTTCCGCGTGACCTGTGTGTCACTGATACGTAGGAGGCTTAAGAAAGGTATACTCTCTGTGTTTCACTCAGTCCCAGAAACTGTTTTTCAGTTGGATCTCGCTATATTTACGGGTTATATCGTCAAGTGTCTGCCACGCAAGAATATTCAACATATCTGTCACGTTGTCACACCAGCCATACAAGCCTGTGTCCATTTGTACGCTCTCTGTCCGCTGCTAGCCGATCTCACATAGGTCACATACACTTGACCAGCATTCAGGTATGGGCAGTCCGTTTTGTGTGCATGTTTAATCTGTGAACGAAGTATCTTTTCAGTATCAAAACAAATTTTATTAGCCAGCCATGTCCCCTTCTTAGACCTAAGCTTATGTGATCGTTCCACTCCTTGTCTCTGAACATTGCTACTCACAAATATGGTTTACTGTTTAACTCTCTCTACTTGTGACTCATCAACCCTATGGTAGAAAGATACACTCCAATTTCCTCTTCTTCCATACAGGGGTCTATCTAGATTACTTTCATCGTATAATCTTCTAGAAACTGTTAACTTCTTGATCTGTTTTTCCATCGAGTTTTAATATTTTTCTGCAGCACCAAACTTCAGATACTGTTTTCCTCTACTCCAAATTTACCGCGAGCAGTATTACAGTTCTCTTAAATACTGTGCTCGTTGTATGCATTTAGAGGGATCTCTTCTCCTGTTCTATCTCAATATTTGGTAGCAGCAGGGTTCTTGTTTGATTGAAAATTTCTTCGACCTGCATCTAGCATCTGTCATCGTGTTTTTATGAAGCCTCTCTGGTCTTAGTTCTGATCTTCAGATAATGGCTAAACAAGTGAATTTACTGCGTACTATAAAAAGTTAGAAAGTGACTTTGATCGACAATTATACGAGGACGTGCTGAAAAGTAGTTCCTCCGTATCTTTATGCGAAAACTCTTAAAGCTTTTTAAATAACACAAACGTTATCAACATTCTACGTCTGTATTCTTCCTGTTTAAGTATTTGCACCCCTCCGCTGCTAGAAGGCGAATTTCTAAAAACGTCCTAAATGCTTAATTATGTTTTTTTTTACATTCATAATATCTTCTTCCTCTTGAATTTCACTATTTTTTAAAAATCTAAAATGATTTTCAAATAATTTGAAAGCCCGCTAAAACGCTCCAAGTGAATCATGCGCTGCATGTGACGTCAGCAGCTATGTCGCTGCTCCTACTGTAGGAAAGTTCACTCACGGTGATACCTTATGTCGGAATTTACGTTTCGGAAAACAAGTTACAGATGGTGTGTAGCACTACACAGAACAAATACATACATAAAAATTCCTGAAATATGGTTTCTGAGTGTTGTAAAGAATTAGAATACACATAAAAGATGGTTGCACTCTATCGGCAAAATACCACCATACCACCACATCGACGCACAATTTCGCCAACTTAAGAATATGTTGTATTGTGAAAGTAACATTAATTTACTTCCGGCATATGTTGCCACACTGTTAGAGAGAAGGATAGCGTCATTCAGTGTAATTAAACTCGCAGTGAAAAGTGGGGGAACTGACCGTCCTTATATCCAGTATTACCCGTATGCTTCGGTAGGTCAGTCGGTGGAGCGGCGAACTGGAACGGTTTTATAAATGGTTACCTGTTGGTCACGGATTCAAACCGACCCAAAGAAAACTCTTAACTTATTTGTAAACCACTCAACAGGGCTCTCATGTGAAAACCAAATCAGATTTGCAAAACTTTACAACACCGATCAGAAACATACTATTGTGGAGCTTTCCCTGCCGTTTACATTTTCAGTCGCTGTTGACAAACGTCACCCTCAAAAAGATTTGTAGTGTGACCACACACTTTTCACTTTACTGTATCAGTCTCGAACAACAGCAACGAAAAGTCTTTCGCTGCCTTGGTATTCTTGTTAGTGCCTTCTAACAGCATCCTTACGTAGTTCAAGACCTTACTTTGTAAACGACACCAGATGTTTGCCCTTATTGGATTGAAAAGGGGGGTGGGGGTGGCGGCGGCCAAACAGCGAGGTCATCGGTCCCGTCGGATCAGTAAGGATGGGGAAGGAAATCCGTCCTGCGCTTTCAAAAGAACCACCCCGGCATTTTGCCTGAAGCGATTTAGAGAAATCACGGGAAACCTAAACCAGGATGACTGGAAGCGGAATCGAAGCGTCGTCCTCCCGAATGCGATACCGTCGTCCCCTTTTGTCTGCCATACTACTGATTTACTTTTCATGTGTACAAAACCCCTCTGTTTAATGCCTTTTATAGGTGGAAATAAACATCGTGGCTACATTGACAATGACAATGAACGATCATAATCGTGCGTTTTCCAGGTTAAGCTCATGTTAGTTCTTAAAACATGAATTTGACAGTCGACAGCCGGCCTGTGTGGCCGTGCGGTTCTGGGCGCAGGTTCGAATCCTGCCTCGGGCATGGATGTGTGTGATGTCCTTAGGCTAGTTAGGTTTAAGTAGTTCTAAGTTCTAGAGGACTGATGACCACAGATGTTAAGTCCCATAGTGCTCAGAGCCATCTGAATCATTTTTTTGACAGTCGACACTCTAGATGCAAGCGAGTTTAATGATGTTGCAAGGAGCAGGGAGCCCATCTTTGTACATATCGCCGGTCAAAATGGTGAAGCGTAAAGGCATCATCTTTAGGACGATTTCCGCTATAAGTGTTCAAAAAAAATTCCTTTCCGTTGTTATTTTAAAGTTATAAATGCGTTTTTCATAACAAATTAGTTAAACTGCTTGCAGAAAAAGTACGGAAAAACCTAGTAGCTTCAGCTAACACTCATCAGCTAACACTCCTATAACACGCGTATAGCTTTGTCTTACGCCTAGACTGTGACGTCACCAGAACTTCAGCCACTAACAGAGTGTTTTCGGTCGTGTGGCCAAATATTGATATAATGTGTTTTAAGCTACAATTACGTAAAAGTAAACTGACCGAAAATGCTGTAAGAATGTTATCATCGCTCATAATAACAACAAACCGAACCATACTTTTAACATAGAAAAAATAGCCTACTGTAGCGATTAACAAGGCCGTGTGTAATGTAACAATGTCGGTGGGTGAGCAACAGGGTGAAAAGATAGAGTTTCGAAATCGAAGAGTTTGTCCACACATGAAGCACCCTTTTCTTCAGCATGACAATGCCAGACCACACACGAGCTGTGCGACATCTGCAACGATCCGACGCCATGAGTTCATTGTCATCGACCATTTCCACAGTGTCCCAACTTGGTTCCATCTGTTTTTCATCTGTTTACAAAACTTAAAGAAGTCCTTCAAGAACTTTACTTCGATAGTGGTGAAGGGGTGCAAACTGAGGCGAGGCCGTGGCCCCGTCATCAAAGTCAAACATCCTACAGTGATAGTGTCAACAAACTGGTCTCTAAGTAGAAGAAAATTATTCTTCGCTAAGGTGACTATGTTAACAGACAAATATGCAGACATGAAGAATACAAATGTAGAATGCTAATAATGTTTTTTTTACTTAAAAAAACTTGAGTGTTTTCACATAAGCCGGCCTTAGTGGCCAAGCGGTTCTAGGCGCTACAGTCTGGAACCGCGCGACCGCTACGGTCGTAGGTTCGAATCCTGTCTCGGGCATGGATGTATGTGATGTCCTTGGGTTAGTTAGGTATAAGTAGTTCTAAGTTCTAGGCGACTGATGACCTCAGAAGTTAAGTCTCATAGTCCTCAGAGGCATTTGAACCTTTTTTTTCACATATTAAATTCGGAGGCATACTTTTCAGCATGCTGTCGTAAGGCAGCATATATACGGGGTGGCGAGAAACAGTTTTAAAAGCTTATAATGGAGTTGCAGCGCAAGTTGTACGGAGAAATAATGATTGCGTCGTTTCCGAGTCAGTTAGCATTGAGGTTAGGCACTGAGGCCGATGCGCGCGCAAACGCAAGTGGCCCGCCAGAAACTGTGTCACCGAACCGTGTTCTTACTTTGGTTTGCTTTAACCGAACAAGAGGGCGAAATTGGACATGAGACTGTAGTAAGTATCGAACCTGAGCCAAAGGCTGAGCACACTCGTGCGTTGTCATTTACATTGTGAGAACAACTGACACTAACTGTATCTGGCTGGCTGCTTGAATTTGCGTGCGCAGGGGCATAATTATCTAGTTTCAATGCTAATTTATGGAAAAGCATTTT
Organism: Schistocerca americana; assembly: GCF_021461395.2. Classification (NCBI taxonomy): domain Eukaryota; kingdom Metazoa; phylum Arthropoda; class Insecta; order Orthoptera; family Acrididae; genus Schistocerca; species Schistocerca americana. Next base: position 676,325,988 of record NC_060122.1, read on the forward strand.
TATTTCCCATCAGCTGTATAAATTATATTTATTCTTGAGCGGTATCAGGTGTAACGGTAACAACGACGATGTTAAACGGCAATCGATGGTAACTTTCAACCTTTGCGAGGAATTTCTGAGAAAGTTGTGACCGTAAGATAACCTAATGGAAACAGAACAATCAAACTGAGATTCGTTTCCGAAATACTCCAGCAGAGTATAAGCAACAGTAAACAGGTGGGTCAGGAACAGACGTTTTCCCAGCACAAACACAAGTTTTAACACTACATGTTAGACCGAGCGAGGTGGCGCAGTGGTTAGCACACTGGACTCGCATTCGGGAGGACGACGGTTCAATCCCGTCTCCAGCCATCCTGATTTAGGTTTTCCGTGATTTCCCTAAATCGTTTCAGGCAAATGCCGGGATGGTTCCTTTGAAAGGGTACGGCCGATTTCCTTCCCCATCCTTCCCTACCCCGAGCTTGTGCTCCGTCTCTAATGACCTCGTTGTTAAAAAACACTAACCTAACCTAAACATTACATATTAACATCGGTCGCCAACCTAATTAGGTATGCATGTGTCAATCAATATAACAAAGCAGTAGGCAGTGCTAAGGCTAACCTTCCTTGACATACACCCACCTAACTCTTTCCGTATATCTGCTCGCACTACAACACAGTAACCTAACCTTGCAGATACATGTGCTACTAACTAGGAAGGCAGGCAAACAAATGGACAATGAGACAGTAAACAGTAACATAAACAGTAACAGTAACACATGAAACTAGTAGCAATACTAACCAGGGAGAAGCATGAAATGATTCTGATTTAAAACAGGAGGTTTCCTAATGATTGTAATATTTTGCTTAGTACAGGGTCTCCAAACCTGTGCATTAACCACCCTGAATTAGAATAGCTACCACAATAATTGAGTACAAAATATGGGAAAGGATGTAAGTGCCAAAAATTAAAGAAACGACTTTTATAGTGAAAAGGGTTGTATAAGCCAAGTGTAATGTAACGAGGAAGGTTGCAAGTGCCAGAAAAATTCCTACTAGTTTCAAGAGCAGTTCGAAGGTAGCAGTACTGTGCATGCGCCAGCGGGGCTGAGATGGGTTGGGATGTAAGTACACCGCTATGATGTATGTGCCTCAGCTACACGGTTGCATCAGTTGGTGACAGTATGTTGACACGGCAGTGATTTCGTTGGTTTCACGTGTGTGTTTTGGAGTGTTCTTTGGTTGTGTGTTTAGTGTACCAACCAGAAAAAGGAAAAGCCTGTTAGGAAGAAGGTGATTGCTCGTAAGAGACGTGAAGCAAGAGAAAAGGGCCAGCCGTACATTAACAGTCATGGGAAACAGATACCTGCAAAACAACCACCAGCAGAACAGGCAAGCTGCTCCTGTAAGTACAAGTGTAAAAACGTACGCAACGAACAAAAACATCTGTTGTTTTTGGAGTTTTATAAAGTTGATGAAGAAAGCAGGGAATATATTTGTTGAATCATAATCAAATGTCACCTCTTGGTCCCATTCGTCATGGGACGTACGAAAGTACAGCAAAGAGTAGTCGGACTTGTATTTTTGCTTATAACATCCTCGGTGATACAGGAAAAAATGTAGAAGTGCGCAAAAAAAACTTCAAAGAAATTTTTCTGTATCTGATAGGAAATTGATTGTTTTACAAACATCACGTTGCTTGGTTTTTGAGGACAAAAGAGGGAAAACACCTGAATCAAATGTACACAAGTTTAAATTTACAGAAGATGGTCGAAATCCTGCAAGATATCATATAAGCTCATTCCCCAGATTTGAAAGTCAGTACAGCCGAAAAAAGTCAAACAATGAGTTTTTGTCACCTGATCTAAATAAACACCAAATGTACATGGCTTTTAAAAAACGAAATCTTGCAAGTGATGTTACATACAGTTTTTACGCAAAGGTGTGTAAACAAGATTTTCCAAACCTAAAATTTTAACCTCTTGCAGTTGATACCTGTAAAAAGTGTAACTTTTTGAAGGCAAAGCTGCAATCTACGACCAGCGAAAAGGCAAAACAGGAAGTAAAAGACCAGCAAGAGTCCCATCACACAAAATGGGAAAAGGCTCATACGTGTATAAAACAAGATATTACATCTTCACAGCTTCCAACGGCTACTTATACAACCTTATGCATGGATCTTCAACAAGTTGTGTTTATTCGAATGCTTACACATAACACTGTTTTATTGTGGACAGCTATCTTGCTACAATCTATGAATACATGTTGGAGACAGTGGCTCTGCATATACACTCCTGGAAATTGAAATTAGAACACCGTGAATTCATTGTCCCAGGAAGGGGAAACTTTATTGACACATTCCTGGGGTCAGATACATCACATGATCACACTGACAGAACCACAGGCACATAGACACAGGCAACAGAGCATGCACAATGTCGGCACTAGTACAGTGTATATCCACCTTTCGCAGCAATGCAGGCTGCTATTCTCCCATGGAGACGATCGTAGAGATGCTGGATGTAGTCCTGTGGAACGGCTTGCCATGCCATTTCCACCTGGCGCCTCAGTTGGACCAGCGTTCGTGCTGGACATGCAGACCGCGTGAGACGACGCTTCATCCAGTCACAAACATGCTCAATGGGGGACAGATCCGGAGATCTTGCTGGCCAGGGTAGTTGACTTACACCTTCTAGAGCACGTTGGGTGGCACTGGATACATGCGGACGTGCATTGTCCTGTTGGAACACCAAGTTCCCTTGCCGGTCTAGGAATGGTAGAACGATGAGTTCGATGACGGTTTGGATGTACCGTGCAATATTCAGTGTCCCCTCGACGATCACCAGTGGTGTACGGCCAGTGTAGGAGATCGCTCCCCACACCATGATGCCGGGTGTTGGCCCTGTGTGCCTCGGTCGTATGCAGTCCTGATTGTGGCGCTCACCTGCACGGCGCCAAACACGCATACGACCATCATTGGCACCAAGGCAGAAGCGACTCTCATCGCTGAAGACGACACGTCTCCATTCGTCCCTCCATTCACGCCTGTCGCGACACCACTGGAGGCGGGCTGCACGATGTTGGGGCGTGAGGGGAAGACGGCCTAACGGTGTGCGGGACCGTAGCCCAGCTTCATGGAGACGGTTGCGAATGGTCCTCGCCGATACCCCAGGAGCAACAGTATCCCTAATTTGCTGGGAAGTGGCGGTGCGGTCCCCTACGGCACTGCGTAGGATCCTACGGTCTTGGCGTGCATCCGTGCGTCGCTGCGGTCCGGTCCCAGGTCGACGGGCACGTGCACCTTCCGCCGGCCACTGGCGACAACATCGATGTACTGTGGAGACCTCACGCCCCACGTGTTAAGCAATTCGGCAGTACGTCCACCCGGCCTCCCGCATGCCCACTATACGCCCTCGCTCAAAGTCCGTCAACTGCACATACGGTTCACGTCCACGCTGTCGCGGCATGCTACCAGTGTTAAAGACTGCGATGGAGCTCCGTATGCCACGGCAAACTGGCTGACACTGACGGCGGCGGTGCACAAATGCTGCGCAGCTAGCGCCATTCGACGGCCAACACCGCGGTTCCTGGTGAGTCCGCTGTGCCGTGCGTGTGATCATTGCTTGTACAGCCCTCTCGCAGTGTCCGGAGCAAGTATGGTGGGTCTGACACACCGGTGTCAATGTGTTCTTTTTTCCATTTCCAGGAGTGTATGTTTATGTGGCATGAAGGGATTGAAGGCTGTGGCGATAACGAAATAGCTCCTTGTTTGTTCAAAGTTGCTTCTACTGTAAGACATTTTCCTCGTAAAAGGGTTGTGGTCTGGTGTGATAATTGCGGAGCACAAAGCGAAAACCGCATAATGTGAATGTCTATTATTTATTTAGTCCACAAAGGAATTTATCGTTCAATTGATATGAAATATCTTGTAAGTGGACACAGCTACATGAGCTGTGACCGTGATTGTGGGGAGACTGAGAAAGAAACGCAGTGCTGCGAAAGACATAACACATAAAGATCTTGAAGCTATAGTTGCAAGTGCAAAATTTACAACACCTTTTACTATAGTATCTATGAATACTGATGACTGCCTAGATTTTAAAAGCCTTGTTAAAGACTACCTAAATAAAAAAGATCTGGCTATAAGTAAAATTTCCCACGTCCACATTTCCCACAAGAACCCCAGCACAGTGAAAGTGGCATCAGTTTTGGGTCTTGAAGGAGACCTTATGATAACTTGGAAAAAAGTTGATGTTTTGAAGAAAGATGCTAATATTGACAACGTACCAGATATTCATGACTTGCCAAAAATACACATTAAATCCAAAATCTCACAAGAAAAGAACAATGATCTTCTGGGAATGACAGATTATATAGAGAAAGAAGAAGACAAGGACTTCTACAGAGCCCTGTTGGACAACAAAGATGAAGAGGCCATAACATGGAGATGTAGGAAGAAGATGAGCAACAGGACTGCTTGGAGGAAAGAAGTACAGTACTGTAAGTTTATTTCGATTACTAAATGCAGATAACTTTGCATTTGATTTCTCGTGTATATACGTGTTTTTAAAATAAAATTGATTTAGTCAAAAACAATCAACTGTATCAGAACGAATTGCGAAAGCGGATAAAAAGTCAAAATATTATGTATATAGCTGAGACACCCAAAATAAATTTAGACCTATTATTCAGTTGTCTGTTTTCAGGTGGCTTATACTTACCGATGAAAGAAGCGGAATAAACTGAAGACAAACAACTTTGCTTCGAAAAACATTCCAAAATTTTATTTTATGCCTATTTTATATTAGCATAGCTTTGAAAAAGTACAATTATACGTAACGTTATTAAATGTTCTCAAAACTACAATGGACTTACCATCTTTTTTTGACATAAACCCTTGACTTACATCCTTTTCACAAACCAGGTAAGGCACTTACAGCGTTTTCTATAAAACAAATGCATGGTACTTCCTCATTTTTCGATATAAGTTTTGTTCCCTTCTTACATATTCATTAGAAAACTGTTTTCACGTTTTGATATACACATTTTTTTCATAAAATTAACATAATCATCCAATATTTAAGACACATTTATTTGAATAATGAAAGTTTTAGTTTGTGGCACTTACATCCTACTCCATTTTTTGTTCAAAAAGTTTTTCTTCCTTCGGTTTGAAGCAGTTAAACAGAATACAAATCTAACTACACTGGCTCTGAAGGGGCGTTTGCTTGGCTTCATGAAATAACTAGCCTAGTACATGAGGATCATTTCATGGTTAGAAGAACCATGATCATTAACAAAACTGCACGAGTATGTATGAGAACTGGTATAAGTATCCGCATCAGTAATAATTAATTAAGTAAAGCACAACAAACTATAACTCTTTAAATAACGAATTTTGAAGCAGTCTTTTTTTCAGCTGTCAAATATGTATTTCCATAATAAATTAGGATACTCGGAATTAAATTCACTAGGAGAAGATTCCTATCCAGGTTTGTGATTTGGGATAATCACGGGCAACACCACGATTATTATTAAAATCAACAAAATTTCACAAATAATTGCTCCATTTACAGAGTGTCAAATATAAGAAATTTAGTGGAAGGCTGGTGGTACTGATGGCGTAATTTTCAGGGGCTGTTAAAATGGCGGCGGTGCAATCATGGCAGTACTGTTCGCCTCGCCCTGTTACAGATCTTCTTGGCGTCGGAATTACGTCTTCATACGGCCAATAGGGCCAAAAAACCATGCCATGAAAACAGTATCACCAAATGCAGCATCGGAGGTATATAATTACTGCTGTTGACCTCCTCTGGCCACAAAACTCTAAGAATATGAGCCACAATGATCCACTACTGCTAGCGAGATGTTAGCCACAGCACTGCTCACCCCAGACTCCTTACCTGTTACACAGGGCGAGCTGACACTTGTGCGCCAGCCACACCTTTTCCATTCCGCCAGACTACTTCCGTAGCTGCCGGGTTTCCCCACATATTTTATATTCAACCCTACATTCCCTAACTATTGCCAAGTCATTTACAGTACGTTATATAACAATCATTCCAGTACTAATCTAAATCCACAAGCACAATTTAAACAACATCGCTCAAAAAATTCACATAATTGAAATATGTATACATAGTCAAAGAACTTCCATGACAGATGCAGCATTCTATGTAAGCAAAACTACAAACTGACATAGAAATATCGATACATATACAAAATAAGTCGAAAATAGGTGTTACAAGAGGCTCAAACTGTTCTGCGACCATGTAGACTACAGATTCCTCGACTTGTGTCTTAGGATGGTGAGGTTTCGCGTTCCACAAAATATCTCAGGAGTCCATTACACACACAGGTGGCGGTTACACGGGTAGTGGGGGCTATGTGGTGAAGACGGGGCGGTTTTTTAGGTCTGAGGGTATAGGGGAAGCATAAAAGGGGCTTCTATCTGAAAGGATGCAGGTTGAACACAAGAAGAACTTAGATCTAGAAACCATCGGTATAACAACTGTAAACTGTCGTAGCTGTGTTGCGGAAGTACCACAGCTCCAAGCGCTAATAGGAAGCACTGATGCTCGAATGGTTATAGTCACTGACACCTGGCTATAGCCGGGGAAAGGTTCAGCCGAAATTTTTGGGAAGAAACGACAGGCTAAATACAGTCGTTGGTGGCGTTTTTGTTGCTGTTCGAAACAGTTTATCTTGTAGCGAAATTCCTGAGAGTTAGCATGAGCAGAGGTCACTCTTGGCAATCAAAATGAAATCATAACTTGATCTTTTTACTGAGCTTTCAACTGAGATGATGCAAGTGTGGAAAGGTTCTAAGAAATCGTGACTCTAATTTGAAATACGTACTAGATCTTTTTACTGAGCTTTCAACTGAGATGATGCAAGTATGGAAAGGTTCAAATAAATCTTGACTCTTATTTGAAATACGTACCCGACTCATACAATTGTCGCTGGTGGTCACTTCAGTTTACCCTCGATACGTCAGCGAAAATACTTCTTTAAATTCGTAGGTACGCATAAAATATCATCTGAAATTGTTCTAACCGCATGAACCCACTCGAATAGCAAACGGTTGTGAAAACACACTTGACCTCTTACCAAAGAACAATTACGAGGTAATCACGATTCACTTCACGCCTTCCTGAGAGTCAGTCTTCATTCCAAATTGACTACGTACGTGTAGACCAGATGTGGCTTGAATTCAAAGAAACTGTATCGACAGCGATTAACCGAGCGATGTGGCGCAATGGTTAGCACAATGGACTCGCATTCGGGAGGACGACCGTTCAAACCCGCGTTCGGCCATCTTGATTCATTTTTTCCGTGATTTCTCCAGATCTCTTAAGGTAAATGCCGGGATGGTTCCTTTGAAAGGACTTGGCCGATTTCCTTCTCCATCCTTCCCTAATGCGAGTTTGTACTCTGTCGCTAATGACCTCGTTGTCGACGGGACGTTAATCACTGATCTCCTCCTTGTCCTCCTCGACAGCAGTTGAGAGATTACACCAAATGAGTTAACAAACGACGGAGCTGGTCCCCCATGTAACTCAAAATAGGTTAGAACACTGTTGCAGATATAACGAAAAAAGCGTGCCAAATTTAAACGAACGTTAATGCATAAAGGGAAAGAAAAATTTTAAGAAAAATCATAGGACCAAATTTGAAGACAATAAGATTATATAAATCATAAATGAAACTCTCTACAAGAAAACTGAAAAACTTTCAGATACTATGCGAAAAAAGAGCATAAATATTTATGGTCCTCTTCTCAGAATGAATTCCAGGAGATTAACCAGACAAATCTTTGACTTTTTCCGTAACCGCAAGACGAAACCCAACTAGTTTAAAGAAACTGAGAAAGGCCTAGCAGAATTAAAGGTTTCAGAAAATTCACTTATCGATCGAACAGCTAAATTAATTACTAAAGATCAAAATATAATGTTCCAAGAGAAATCTACATAAAAGTCCGAAACCTTCATCTCGGAAGAAGAGGGGAAAAGAAGATCAGAAAGAATTAAGAAATACTTGGCCCTAAGAAAAGAACAACGCACAAAGAAATGATTGATCCAGCGTACCCCAAAGAGGGTGAAACGAAAGAAGAGAGAATAGAACGCAAACTCTCCAAGGTTGATGATCATTTACAGAAGCTCGAAACTTAGCACGGTATTCAATGTGAGATATTTGGCCGGCCGAAGTGGCGCTGCAGTCTGGAACCGCAAGACCGCTACGGTCGCAGGTTCGAATCCTGCCTCGGGCATGGATGTTTGTGATGTCCTTAGGTTAGTTAGGTTTAATTAGTTCTAAGTTCTAGGGGACTAATGACCTCAGAAGTTGAGTCCCATAGCGCTCAGAGCCATTTGCTTTTGAGATGTTTGTAATAGTTTCCACAACGAATCCTTGTCTCGAACCTTGGGAGAAAGTTCAAAGAGATAATGATCATTAAGTAAAGCGTGCTAAGGCAAGACCCAATCAATGCTTTCTCTTCGCGATAACACTGGAAATACTATCGGAGATAATGCTGCTGAAGCAGAGCTACTAAACACAGTATTCCGAAATTCCTTCACCAAAGAAGACTAAGTAAATATCCCGGAATTTGAATCAACTACTGCCAATATGAATAACTTACAAGTAGATATCCTCGGAGTAGTGAAGCAACTTAAATCACTTAATAAAACCAAGTCCTATGCTCCAGACTGTACACCAGTTAGGTTGTTTTCAGTGTATGCTGATGCAGCAGCTTTTTCTCATCAGTCAAATATAAACACTCACTCGACGACAAATAACTGCCAAATGACTGGAAAAGTTGCACAGGTCACACCAGTACTCAAGAAACGCAATATACGTAATCTACTACAATACAGCTCCATACCATTAAAGTCAATATGCAGTGGGTTTTGGAACATACATTGTGTTCGAACATTATGAATTACCTCGAAGAAAACGACCTATTGACAGTCAACACGGTATTAGAAAACATGGTTCTTGTAAAACACAACTAACTGTTTACTCACATGAAGTGTTGAGTGCTATCGACAATGGATATCAAATTGATTCCGCATTTTTAGACATTCAGAACGCTTTCGTCACCGTTCCTCACAAGCGGCTTGTAATCAAATTGTGTGCTTATGGAATATCTTCTCAATTATGCGAATGGCTTCTTCACTTCCTGTCAGAGAGGTCACGGTTCGTAGTAATTGACGGACAGTAGGTAAAAAGAAGTGATTTCTGTCATTCCCCAAGGTAGTGTTATAGGCCATCTGCTGTTCCTTATCTTTTTTTTTTTTTTTGGTCATCGGTCTACTGACTGGTTTGATGCGGCCCGCCACGAATTCCTTTCCTGTGCTAACCTCTTCATCTCACAGTAGCACTTGCAACCTACGTCCTCAATTATTTGCTTGACGTATTTCAATCTCTGTTTTCCTCTACAGTTTTTGCCCTCTACAGCTCCCTCTAGTACCATGGAAGTCACTCCCTCATGTCTTAGCAGATGTCCTATTATCCTGTCCCTTCTCCTTATCAGTGTTTTCCACATATTCCTTTCCTCTCCTATTCTGCGTAGAACCTCCTCATTCCTTACCTTATCAGTCCACCTAATTTTCAACATTCGTCTATAGCACAACATCTCAAATAATTCGATTCTCTTCTGTTCCGGTTTTCCCACAGTCCATGTTTCACTACCATACAATGCAGTACTCCAGACGTACATCCTCAGAAATTTCTTCCTCAAATTAAGGCCGGTATTTGATATTAGTAGACTTCTCTTGGCCAGAAATGCCTTTTTTGCCATAGCGAGTCTGCTTTTGATGTCCTCCTTGCTCCGTCCGTCATTGGTTATTTTACTGCCTAGGTAGCAGAATTCCTTAACTTCATTGACTTCGTGACCATCAATCCTGATGTTAAGTTTCTCGCTGTTCTTATTTCTACTACTTCTCATTACCTTCGTCTTTCTCCGATTTACTCTCAAACCATAATGTGTACTCATTAGACTGTTCATTCCGTTCAGCAGACCATTTAATTCTTCTTCACTTTCACTCAGGATAGCAATGTCATCAGCGAATCGTATCATTGATATCCTTTCACCTTGTATTTGAATTCCACTTCTGAACCTTTCTCTTATTTCCGTCATTGCTTCCTCGATGTACAGATTGAAGAGTAGGGGCGAAAGGCTACAGCCTTGTCTTACACCCTTCTTAATACGAGCACCTCGTTCTTGATCGTCCACTCTTATTATTCCCTCTTGGTTGTTGTACATATTGTATATGACCCGTCTCTCCCTATAGCTTACCCCTACTTTTTTCAGAATCTCAAACAGCTTGCACCTTTTACATTGTCGAACGCTTTTCCCACGTCGACAAATCCTATGAAAGTGTCTTGATTTTTCTTTAGCCTTGCTTCCATTATTAGCCGTAACGTCAGAATTGCCTTTCTCGTCCCTTTACTTTTCCTAAAGCCAAACTGATCGTCACCTAGCGCATTCTCAATTTTCTTTTCCATTCTTCTGTATACTATTCTTGTAAGCAGCTTCGATGCATGAGCTGTTAAGCTGATTGTGCGATAATTCTCGCACTTGTCAGCTCTTGCCGTCTTCGGAATTGTGTGGATAATGCTTTTCCGAAAGTCAGATGGTATATCGCCAGACTCATATATTCTACACAACAACGTGAATAGTCGTTTTGTTGCCACTTCCCCCAATGATTTTAGAAATTCTGATGGAATGTTATCTATCCCTTCTGCCTTATTTGACCGCAAGTCCTCCAAAGCTCTTTTAAATTCCGATTCTAATACTGGCTCCCCTATCTCTTCAAAATCGACTCCTGTTTCTTCTTCTATCACATCAGACAAATCTTCACCCTCATAGAGGCTTTCAATGAATTCTTTCCACCTATCTGCTCTCTCCTCTGCATTTAACAGTGGAATTCCCGTTGCACTCTTAAAGTTACCACCGTAGCTTTTAATGTCACCAAAGGTTGTTTTGACTTTCCTGTATGCTGAGTCAGTCCTTCCGACAATCGTATATTTTTCGATGTCTTCACATTTTTCCTGCAGCCATTTCGTTTTAGCTTCCCTACACTTTCTATTTATTTCATTCCTCAACGACTTGTATTTCTGTATTGCTGATTTTCCCGGAACATGTTTGTACTTCCTCCTTTCATCAATCAACTGAAGTATTTCTTCTGTTACCCATGGTTTCTTCGCAGCTACCTTCTTTGTACCTATGTTTTCGTTCCCAACTTCTGTGATGGCCCTTTTCAGAGATGTCCATTCCTCTTCAACTGTACTGCCTACTGCGCTATTCCTTACTGCTGTATCTATAGCGTTAGAGAACTTCAAACGTATCTCGTCATTCCTTAGTACTTCCGTATTCCACTTCTTGGCGTATTGATTCTTCCTGACTAATGTCTTGAACGTCAGCCTACTCTTCGTCACTACTATATTGTGATCTGAGTCTATATCTGCTCCTGGGTACGCCTTAAAATCCAGTATCTGATTTCGGAATCTCTGTCTGACCATGATGTAATCTAATTGAAATCTTCCCGTATCTCCCGGCCTTTTCCAAGTGTACCTCCTCCTCTTGTGATTCTTGAACAGGGTATTCGCTATTACTAGCTGAAACTTGTTACAGAAGTCAATTAGTCTTTCTCCTCTTTCATTCCTTGTCCCAAGCCCATATTCTCCTGTAACCTTTTCTTCTACTCCTTCCCCTACAACTGCATTCCAGTCGCCCATGACTATTAGATTTTCGTCCCCCTGTACATACTGCATTACCCTTTCAATATCCTCATACATTTTCTCTATCTGTTCATCTTCAGCTTGCGACGTCGGCATGTATACCTGAACTATCGTTGTCGGTGTTGGTCTGCTGTTGATTCTGATTAGAACAACCCGGTCACTGAACTGTTCACAATAACACACTCTCTGCCCTACCTTCCTATTCATAACGAATCCTACACCTGTTATACCATTTTCTGTTGCTGTTGATATTACCCGATACTCGTCTGATCAGAAATCCTTGTCTTCCTTACACTTCACTTCACGGACCCCTACTATATCTAGATTGAGCCTTTGCATTTCCCTTTTCAGATTTTCTTGTTTCCCTACCACGTTCAAGCTTCTGACATTCCACGCCCCGACTCGTAGAACGTTATCCTTTCGTTGATTATTCAATCTTTTTCTCATGGTAACCTCCCCCTTGGCAGTCCCCTCCCGGAGATCCGAAAGGGGAACTATTCCGGAATCTTTTGCCAATGGAGAGATCAGCATGACACTTCTTTAATTACAGGCCACATGTCCTGTGGATACACGTTACGTGTGACTCACAAGAAAAGCGCAGACGGCCGGTCGGAGTGGCCGAGCGCTTCTAGGTGCTACAGTCTGGAACCGCGCGACCACTACGGTCGCAGGTTCGAATCCTGCCTCGGGCATGGATGTGTGTGATGTCCTTAGGTTCGTTGGGTTTAAATAGTTCTAAGTTCTAGGGGACTGATGACCTCAGAAGTTAAGTCCCATAGTACTCAGAGCCATTTGAACCAAAAGCGCAGACGTAAAGGGTTGAGGCTATAACGTCATCGTAGACGAATCACAGAGCACGGCGACATCCTGTGCTCCCCGCCGTACAAACGGGCAACGGGCTTTTCATTCGCGGTGCAGGAAAAGCGCGGCAGTAAATCGGGCAGTGTGCTGGTACCCAGTGTAAGTGTGCGGACTTTGATTCCCTGCATGTGTTGCCTCAGATCCGTTCGTCTGCGGCCGACGATGCCTAAGTACTGCCAGTGCTGTTCCCCATACCTTGCTGAGTCGAAATCCCGTTTCTCTATAGATCAGGTCATTACTTACACGAATTTCGACTCCTTCTTTAATGTTGGAGACCCAGTAAGTGGAAGTGGATCTTGGTCTCTCCGTAGTTCATGCTGTATCCCGTGTCAAGACAGTGTCCAGCCACAGCCGACTTCTGTCTGACCCAGTCTGGTGTGGCGTCTATGTTCAGCACATCTGTCCTTTACAGTGTGACACATCTGGCCAATGTACGATTTCCCACACCGGCACTGGATTTTGAATATCCCTGGTCTCCTTACTCCTAGATCGTTTATAACGGAACCCAGCGTATTTTTCACTCGCGCTGGAGGGTGGAAGACACATTTAACTTGATGTTTTTTGAAGAGCCTACTAATCTTAAAGGACACGCCACTAAAATACGGTAGAAGAACCATCCTCATGGAGTTCTCCGTTTCTTCTGGCTGTTCTTGAGGTTTAGAGGGTGCAAATTTAAATGCATTACTGATCTGTTTATCAGAGTACTGTTTTGTACCAACACAGAGCGAAGATGTCTAAGCTCTGCTGATATACCTCTGGGGATGTATCCTCAACCCTTGGCGCCTGCACTTTTCTTGGGATTCAGCGTATACAATGGAGCCATTGCAGCAACGCGTCAGTAAGCACCTGAGGATGACGAGCAGTTGTCTCGTAGAAATATTGTACAGCTTCCACAACACTATCCGACACGAAGCCCGTAAACCAATGAAGCAATCTTAGATTGTTTACAGATGACACAGTCGTCTGCCACCTAGTAAAGACATTAGAAGATCAAAACAAATTGCAAAACGATTAGGAAAAAAGATCGGTATGACGAGAAAATTGTCAATTGATACTACATAATGAAAAGGTCATCCACATGAGTACTAAAAGGAATCCGTTAAACTTCAGTTGCAGGATAAATCAATCAAATCTGAAGACCGTAAATTCAACTAAACATCTAGGAATTACAACTGCGAACAGCTTACTTTGGAAAGAACGCATAGAAAATGTTGTGGGGAGGGCGAACAACAAACTGTGAAGATGCAACAGATCTACTTAAAAAAAAGTGCCTACAGTACGCTTGTCGCCGCGCGGGATTAGCCGAGCGGTCTCGGGCGCTGCAGTAATGGACTGTGCGGCTGGTCCCGGCGGCGGCTCGAGTCCTCCCTTGGGCATGGGTGTGTGTGTTTGTCCTTAGGATAATTTAGGTTAAGTAGTGTGTAAGCTTAGGGACTGATGACCTTAGCAGTTAAGTCCCATAAGATTTCACACACATTTGAACATTTGCACAGTACGCTTGTCCGTCGTCTTTTGGAGTACTGCTGAGAGGTGTCGGATCCCTACGAGACAAGATTAAAGGAGTACACCGATAAAAAAAGAAAGACTTTACGTTTCTATTGCCGAGAAAATACCTTGCTGAAGCCGACCTACATAAGGAGAAACGTTCATCATAATAAAGTGAGGAAAATCAGAGCTCGCACGGAAAGATGTAGGTGTTGTTGGCTTCCTCCGCGCGCTGTTCGGGTTCGAAATAACAGAGTTATAGTGAGTGTATGCTTTCCCGGCGTATACAGCTGGCGAAGAGTTCTCGGGCTTCCAGCCGGGTGGCGATGTCTTCAAACAGCGACGTTTCGACGAGTGACATACTCATCATCTTCGCCAGAAGATGATGAGTATGTCACTCGTCGAAACGTCGCTGTTTGAAGACATCGCCACCCGGCTGGAAGCCCGAGAACTCTTCGCCAGAGTTATAGTGTTTCGATGAGCCCTCTGCCAGGCACTTAAATGTGATTTGCAGATTATCGATGCAGAAGTAGATGCACTGAAAGATCTGACTGACTTGCGTATGGTGCTGTGTCGACATACGTATCTCATAACCGATAAAATAGTTCTAGCTCTTAAACTTGTTTATGACGCTTTGGCACAGGGTATTCAAAATCATTAGGCGTTAAGCGATGTAAGTACATCACAAAAAACAAGTCTGGATAGTCAGACAGGGATTTCAAGCACCGTTCAATCGGAAACGAGCCCACTGCCTTACTACGCCACATCTCTCGGTGCAGACACTATCAACACAAACTTAAATAACTGTAGCGGTAGAGCTCGTATGAACATCAGGTACCGTGCTTCATTCAAGTGACGAGGCAGCAAATAAGACCTGATCAGATAATGGTATAGAGTTCCAACAAACCATTTGCCAGATAATTGTTTCCATTGATCTGAGGCCAGCGTGGTGTACGGCTTACGAACAAACCAGGCACGAGTACTGTGGCTATTTAAAACACCATTAAGTTTCAGAGAGAACTCATCTGTGCTAAAGAGAAACCGCAGTAAGAACCGTTATACTGCGGTAGTATACTGACGGAATGGAACTTTGGGTTCAAAATTATTTTGGCCCATTTCGTCTACATATAGTTGTAAGATAAAAACCGTAGTGTGCCACGGGGCTGCATAACACACTGCATTCCACCCCATTCTGATTTAATGCAAATTGTTCCTAATAATTAGTTAGTAAAGAACGTTGTAAAAGAATGGTGTATAATACTAAGAATTTTGAGTTACTAGCTATTAATTCGTCTCTAATGACACTAGCACATTTACGTTGTTTACTGCTAGACTCGCATACAGAGAATGGGTTTTTTGCCACTGCACAGACGAAACTCCGGTATGAATTATGTTTTCTTTGGTGGGCATGACATGGCGTGCAGTTTGAGTTTTCAGTCTCGAAACTTGTACAATATTGGCGCATTCATATCTCCGCTAAGCTACTGCGTTACTGAGTGCTATTCCTGCGAGGAAACTACTTCCAATGGAACAGTCCATTTAAAAGAAATGGGAAGACGTGAAACAGTGCACAAGGCTCTTCTACATTTTGAGCGTGCTATAGGATACGGTGTTGATACGGTGTCCAGGACAGAAGCTTCCTATCTTACGATTTCATAATTATGACAATTATGACTATAATAACGATGTGTGTGTTGGTGGTCCAGAGAGGAAGGATGAGCTATCAATTTTATGTTCACTGAAATCTAACAGGTTTCAGTTATCGGAACAGTGACGTTGTTCTTAATGTATCATGAAGATAGGAATTTTTTTAAAACACTAAATCGAAACACTGCGTTTATTACAAGTACCTGAATCCTGCGTAGCATCAACGGCCATTAGTCAATATATAGAAGTGCTGTTTCCCGCTTCACATGAAAATTTGCATACGCAAAATGCCTCAGAAAATTAAAGTCCTTACGACCTTGCATAGCTTAAGTACGATTACTGTCAGAAATAATTCGAAGTCTGGTTATAGCAGTAAATATTTTGTGTAGCCACACACAAACTATTTGTAACTAAAGCTGTGAAATTTCTCTCAGGACGTAGTAATTATCAGAAATTCTCAAACCTCAACGACTGTCGAAAACATAGCAGAGTCAGCACCAGAAATAATGTTCGTAAGTCCCACTAACTTAGCACACTAACGTAACTCCATACGGGGCCTCTTCACTGTTCATTTCCTGACACTCGCTAGGATGATCGTACGCAACTGTACCCGGAAAAAGACAGTCTACACACGCACGTTTCGCCCTTATTTATAGTGGAAGTGACCATGTCTTAGCGTCATTCGGTTCACATAATGCTCCTCCAGTTAAATTCTTGTTGGTTACACATTTTCTGTACATACCAATCTGAGAATCTTTCAGTCCTGCATCTTATGAGATTTGTAAATTACTCGTACAGTAATTAAGTCATGTTCTGTAGTATAAAAGTCTACACTGAAGCCGGTCCCTTAGTAATTTTCGTGAATGGGAAAATGAGCTGATTTTACGTGGTGAGAGTTATCGGGAGTGGGTGCTACATTTAGGTACTATTGTGGGCGATCGCAATTACAGTTGTATTTAATGCCAATTTTTTCTAATCAGAGTGAGTATATCTCAATCTCCTCGTGTTTATCTTTACTTTACCTTTCTGTACAGGATTTACAATTAATATTAACAATATTTTCATAAATATTATATACAAAATATTAATAGACAAAAAATAAGAATAATAATTAATTTCGTTATCAGACCAGCATTCTACTTTGAATTGGGCTACTTTTTAGCCATATATACATATGGCTAAATTAGGCTTACTTTTCATTTCATCGTAGCAACGGCGCTTCATGTACTTTCTAGCAGCGATTTCGAAATGTCGTTGGGTGGCAGCAAGCTTTCGCAAGAACGACCACCACACTGCGTATTTCTCGTCAAACTCTGTCACCTCATGCCTTCCCATCTCGATAGAGACGTCTGTCTGCAAAATGAACTGGATAGGCACGTCACGAATACTGTCGTCTGCAGGCCGAGAGGTGAGCTACCATCTCGCGTTGATGCTTGACGTCTGGGCTCCGCCAAGCGCGTTTCCAGGGACGGCGCCCCGTCTGATGTCAGAAAACGCAATAGCAGTACGCACAAAGAGCATACTGTCACTAGGTGTCGAAGTAGTGTGCTTGGCAGAACGCAGTAAACCCGTCAACAGGGCACAAGAGGCCGTGATAGAGTGAAAGATGTAAGGCTGAATGTCTGATGTAGATGCATTTTTTGAGCTTACGCCATTAATAACCCTTCGCGCTTTTCTCACGTGGCATTGTGAAAGATTTGAATCAAGGTAATCTTGACGTCCAGAAAAACATTTTAGTCATTACCATACCAAGACTTGTTAAAAAGCAAGAACATATGGGGTCTCAAACGACATTTATGAGTAGGTTGAAAATTGCTCGACTGGGTGGACACAGTCTTTTACCTTGGGTAAAGAGTCATCGAGGGAGGTGCAAATAACTTTATGCGAGACCCAACGAAGTGTGCTGGGAACATTACTGTTCATGCATTACATGATAAAAGCTGCCACATATTCAGTGATCAGTGTTACGACTGAAAACGATAGAAACATTAATAATTTGCATTAAATGTTCCTAAATGCCATGTAGCACACTTCACAAAAAGCAAAAACATAGTGTTCTAAGGCTGTAATACGAATGAGTTACAGTTAGAATCCTTCAACATATATAAATACTCGTAAATGGATATACCTATATGTGAAGATATGAAGTGAGAAGATCACATGAACTCATTCATAGGTAAAGCAAGTAGCAGAGTTCCTATATTTGTTGGATGCAGAGAAGGTACAGTCATTGTACAAAGATTGTTAAGATAAATACTTGTGTGATCCATGTGACATCACTGAATGAGAGTATGCGGTGTATGCTAATTTTCTGATATTTTCGTCACCAAAATCAGGAATTACATGTAAAGGAGATGTTGCTGAAGCATTGGAGAAGAGCTATAATATATATTTTCAGTTCAAGCGCTTGTTTAGATGCGCACCAAGGCGCTAACATTTTTCCTTCACCTTGTGCTATGTTGTTACTAATGAGGCCGTGTCTCGTCCAGGACTAAATGAATTGTATTTCTTTAAGCGATACTAATCAGTAATTCTTTTGTACATTTCTCCTATTGGTTTTTCTGTTGTTGCAGCTCTATTGGGATTCATTATTAAATTTGATCATCAGAAAATATCACTATTTATATTCTAGCAGTTTAAGATGGAAGTTAATTTGTACTTATAAGTTAAGAACAGGGTTGGTCCAAACATTGAACCCTCCAGGGACCTGATAGGAAACTGTTCCCACTCAAAACAAGTTTCATCATGATAGCTGCTTGAACTTTCTGTGTTCACCGTTATCTTCTTATGAGTTAATTATGAGGTGAACCACTTACTTATTGAGAGAATTCAGTGTGGCGAAACAGCAAAAGCAATCTTAAATCATATTTGAATAGATAAAATCAGAAACACTTCATGCCCACATTTTTTGCAAAATGAGATTATCGTGGGTTACATATCCTTGAAGGTGGCGACACTAACTGTTACATAAATACGTCATGTCCACCTAACGGTTTCCGTCTTATGAGATGGTAAACTTTAATGTTTCGTCCACAAACGCCTCATGTCCAGTAGTATGAGGTCTTTCTACTGTTACTGAGAGAAAATATCATTCTATTTGATATCTCGTTGCTTACCTTGGTAGTTTTCTTTCTTTTCTGAGGTTGTTGTACCTTACTACTAAACAGTTGACAGTCAATAATACACATAACCATTATATGACTGCAGTACAACTAAAAAATATTACACTCAGTTTTGGTTGTATTATTACATTGTTTGACTATTACTTCTGCGCTATTAAAGCATTTCTAATATGAGTGATGTAGAACTACCAAACCGTTCGCAGCAAATGTAAATAAGATATTTTAAAGGAAGGGAGAATGGAAAACAGAAATTACACCAACTACAAAGGGAAAGACATTCTGCCAAAAGCTCACAATTTACAGTGCAGATAAGAATGTTGAAGCACTTATAGAGTCGATTTAATGCTCATGTATTTAATGGTTTTACTGTGATTTATATATTTTATTTTCCATTTAGTAACCTTTAAATGTTAATCCAAAGTATGTTAAGGTTATATTTATCTTCTACTACCTAGAAATCAAGAATTATTTTTACTGCTCATTATAACTACTTTATTCTTTTTCAGATGCCGCATGAGATACGATGAATATGTTTCAGATGAAGAGCATCAGGAAATTTATAATAAACTCCTAACCTTTTCATCTAAAAATGAACCAGAATTACGCCTTCAGACACTTATTGAAGTAAAACCGTTGCTCGCAGGTGACCTAGAATACAGAGAAGGAAGAGAATGAAACGAAAAGGACGAAGGGAAAACAATCGAACCAAAGGAACTAAAGTATGTATATCGGCTAAACAGCTCAAGTAAAAGAAAACAGTTTTGTAAAAATGCGTTCCTGTTTACTTATGGTGTGAGTGTTGATAGAATGAAAAGAATAAAAAAATTTCTGGCTCTTGGTGAATCACCACATGACAAAAGATGCAAACCGACATCAGGAAATGGTAGATCAACTGGTTCAGGACTACATTACGAAGTGTCAAGTCTATACAAGGTGGGGCAAATAAAACTGGCCCGGACGAGTGGATACGATTGGACATGAAGTTTTGGTAGCGTTAGCAGAGGAGGAAAATAGTTACCGATACTTCCAACAGGATGGAGAAACTGCCGATACAGCTGGCCGAACCTTGGAGCACATTTACACTATCTTCATGCTTGACAGAGTTATTAGCAGAGGTCACTTTGGTCCCGGCCGTAGGTGACCATCCAGGTCATCTGATCTGTCAGTGTGCGTTTACTCTGTGTGGTGAGTCCCCAAGTCTAATGTGTGTCGTAACAACCCTCATAGTCTTCAAGAACTGCATCAGAAAATTTCGGATGAGACTGCAGCAGTTCCAGCAGTCCGCCTTCGTTCTGCCTTCAGCATTTTGCTGACCAGGGTCAAGAGACGAACGGTGGTAACTTTCAACATCTGCTATAGTCATGTGAGTACTGTATTACCTTTCTACTACTGTGTTTCTTTGTACCCTGAAACTCTGTTGTCTGGGCCACTTTTATTTGCCTGACACTCTACAACTCAACATGGTAGCAACGAATACAAGTATCTTAGCCCAGAACTAGACGTGAAAATACCGTCGCGAGCATTTCTACAAATGCATTCAGAGTTAAGGCCACAGAAGAAAGAATCAACTGAGCCTGTAACTTCCTGGCTTTGCATGCAATTATTCCATGATAAGTTTTGATCTGAAATTTTTAAAACCCCACATTGACACCGGTGGTGTCTGTGAAGCGTTGCGTGTCAAAATTAGGACTCTTCATCTCAACACCTACGCCAAAAGAATTGCTGCGACAGAATTTATGGTACATAAGCATCAGATGAAGAAGTTATATTTCAAACTTTAAATAGTTGAGGAGCAGCAAAGACTCATGACGGAGTATCTGCGTTAACGTTTTATCTCATGCAGAATATTGTGATTCCTGAAACTCCAGCGCAACAAGCTTTTTATCTAGACTGACAGTGAATGTTTCTAACATCCATAGCCTCAAACCCAACACTGACAGATTCTATCTTTATTACGAAGGTACTGAGAAGAAAGGACCTAATGGTACTTGTTTCTTATTGATTACACTGATGAGGTAGTCACCCACAAGGACAAGCGTCTGTACATTTTCTCAGGTGGATCTAGAGGACAGAGTAAAACCAAAGTCTTATTCGTGTCTTACTTGTACTGGAGGACGTAGGGAGACTTGAAACCATAGCAAATTGTTTCCCAGCCATGTACCATTCATACCTTGACTTTGGTAGAGACTTAAACATGGACATGAGAAAGGTAAAAAAGACGAACCGTATCCACATTCTTAAAGAAAATACAAAACTTATTCTACGGTTCAGTGTTCTAAATAAGTTTCAAGTGAAAATGGTTGAAACCCCTGACATCAAGAACATACATGACTGGTGGCCTAAGTTCTACAAATAGGTTGTTGTTTCTGCGTAAACTAAAGGAGACAATGTGTCATCAGACAAGAAAATCAAATTTATGATCTCACTATAAAACCAATTTCTATTCATTAAAAACCAGAAAGTTGTAGTGACAGCAAAGCCCTTCATTGATGGGTTGGCAGTATCAGTGTTCAACTTGCCAAAAGGAGTTTCACCTCCTTACCCAACATTAAGAGTCTAAAATGAACATATCTCCACCAGTCAAGAGGAACTTGAAGATATCGAGAAGCTTCGGCCTGACCTGACTGAAGAAACTCATGTGACGATGTTTTATGTACAGATTTTTGGACTTCCCACTCACGGAAAGGCATAACATGGTGATGATGGCTAATACGTGCATGTTGTACAATATTTCGTTGGAGGACATGTCGTACGTATGTAGAAGCACATACTACACACTATTTTGTTATTGAGACATTAATAAATTCCACTAAAACGCCGTTTGTTGCAGTTTATTTTATGTAGAAACCCCTCATGTCCACACTTTTTAGCAGAAACCCCTCATGACCAATAGTTACACATATTAATATATTGGTCCCTATAATAGGAGTGTGCAACCTTTGTGGACTATACTAACATACCGTATAGTAGAAAATAATGGATTTGTCGCAAGAACATTCAAATATTGCTCAATCTGATAATATCGTTTTTGCTTCTCCTGAGAATTGTTTGGTACTACACATAAAGGGTTTCCAATCTTATCGATTGATCTATTTTCAGTATATTACTTATTTACTTTATCTTCTTTATTCTTTAAATAAATTTCGAGTGGATTATATTACCTATGTATATTTAATGTGTGGACATGTGAAACGTCCCCATTGAACAATTATACATGGCTGTGCTTAAACTGACACACAATATTTTTAGCGCAACGCAATCTGACTTTCAAATATCCCTACAAAAGAATGGCCCTGACTAACAATAACCTATAGCTTTCATGAATCACTTACCACACAAAAATCTTCGTTACTCAAACTACTGCAATACAGCGAGCGCCACTACTGCCAGTTAAATAAAAGATTCAAACTACTGAAGGCACTAACTACTGATAGGCACAGTTAGCAAAAGAGAGATTTTGATAGAGAACAAACAATGTATTTTCTTTAATAGTGTTCAAAAGTCATAATATATATAGCAGTTCATGATATCCAGCCTCTGATGGACACACGTCCAGATCATCGGCTCTCAAATTTCTGCCATCTCTCTCCCCACATCCACCACTCCTGGCGGCTCACCTCCAACTGGGCAACGCTACGCGCTGTTAACAGACAACTGCCCAACACTACAATAGCCAACAACAATGCAAACCAGCCACAGACTGCACACAGCACAGCCAGTAATTTTCATACAGAGCGCTACGTGGCGTTACCAATATAAAATCCTAAACAGCGTACCTTACATAGCCCCCATGCTCCCCACAAAAAATTTTACAAATTTTTTGGACAGTGGCCAATACAGATTTGAAAAAAATTTTCATAATTACAATAACAAAGAAATCAAATGCACACACTTATTGATACAATGTTGGTCAAAAGCTAAAATTTTCTTACAGTCCATAAAGACAGTCCTGATCATTCATCACAGTAAAATTGCAGTGGTTTTTTTTCCTCAAAGTCTGAGCAGTAAAAGAGAATGCACAGGTAAGTAGTTGATTTCCAAGCAGTCTTGAAGAAGTAGTGTTGTCCTTCCAATGGAAAGACAGTGCTGACTCTTGACATGCAGACAGGTAATGGGCCACAACAGAGCAAACCCACAGCAGAGTCAGTCGAAGTTGAAGAATCTTGGTAGGTAGGTCATCACAGAGCAGACCACTGTAGTCTTGTTAGAGATTACGGTATTGGTGGGCCTCCAGAGGAGCAGACCCACTGCAGTCCTTGTGGAGATAATGGTACTGGTGGGCCATCAAAGAATCAGACCCACTGTAGTCCTTGCAGAGATGGCTAGCAGCCATCTGCTGTGACTGTGCAGGTGCACAATTACCATCGAAGAGTCATGCAGAGAATATAGCAAGTCCATCAACCACCACTCGTGCACTTACAAAATTTTTTTTAAATGTCCATAGAACCAGCAATGGTGTTATCCAGTCCCTTGCTGAATTATTAAAACATGTGCAAACATTAACAGTCCTCTTTTTTCACATATTGTGCATATACTATGACCAACAGAAATGTGTGCAGTGAAGTGAATGCTTACAAGTTACTCAATTTGATGAACTGGTGTCAATTACAATTTTATAACATAAGAATACAATAACAAAGGTACAAAATACATCATTAAAAACATATAATACAGATAACATTTGTAGTAATACAGGCTTTACAAAACAATAGAAATAAACATATACATCAGTGTTACAGGAATTATGACATAAGTAAATACACAGAAGATCAGAATAACTTTTGAAACATCAACTTCACACATGAGCATTAAAACAAAACACAATAAATAATGTTTAAGCATCTTTACAAGGTAAGTAACATATTATCAGAAAAATTCTACAACATAAATCTTATTAGCTAAACACAGACAGACAGGAAAAACACAAATTCACATAGTGTAATAACACAAAAATACAGGACAGGGTTTGTTTTCAGTGTAACATTTGGTACTGCAGTCCAACCCAAAACTTCATTCCATAGATCTTTCGTCTTATTTCAACATTTGTTTCCACCAAAAAGAACCTATCCAAGCATGTTTTCTGTATTTATATGTTCACATATTTCTTACCTCATTATTTATTTTCCATTATCTTACCTCATCATTTATTTCCAAGAAAATCCTACCTATTTCTGCTTACTGTACTTTTTTTATATAAAATCTCAATGTGTTTCTTCCAATTCATCGCAACTCATTCTCTTATATAGTCTACCCCATCTTAAGCTAACTTAAATCTACTGAGCTCAGATGCTAAACTAAGGGATGAGGTAATGCAGCAGCACAAAACAATTAACACAAACAGCAATGATAAAAAATGGAAATTGGCAAAGCAAGCAGCATAAATTAGCAAAGCAAATGCAATATTACAACTAATATAAGGCAATGCGCAGCAACAAGAAAAATTAACCAGTAGTAAAACTGGCTTATCAGAGTAATACAAAGTGAAATTTAGCAGCACTATGCCTGGCAAACAGCATCAGCAAATGCAATAATTTATATCTAAATATGACATAGCTCGAGCAGAAAAAATATTACACTAAAGACAACAATGCAGATAAGGGAAATGTCTATTCACATCTTAATGTCTATGTAATTAAAGTGGTGCACCACAAGAAGTTATTCCACCAAAAAAATTACCAAGTAGTTGAAAACAAAATTCTGTGTGCAATTCCTGTGAAGGGAAATGTCTTTTTGTGCTCCTTCGTTTTTTTGAAGTAGATCATAAAGTTATTATTTACCGGATCTGTAGGCATAAAATATTTATATTAGTACATCTATAAAATTTTATTTTAACCAATGCTGCAGTGGAGCTAGATACTAGATATTAAACAAAATGACCAATCTCTCAACTACAAAGACAAAAGATATAAAATGTTTCTCACAGTTTCATTAGGCATTTTAGTAAATATCATAAATTACGAGCTCCACAGTGTAATCATATGTTTTCAAGTTTGAGCGTGTCATATTTGCGATGCTTTCTACAAAGAAATGTCAATAGCGAGGATAATGGCCTCCTTTTTTCTCCACCTGTGCCTCTGAAAGGCACACACTAATGGCTTTTTTACAGGCGACTGTCATGCAGCTGGGTGCCCATGACGCATTACATGAAGGTGGTCACTTAACTTTCTTACCAAAATATTTACGACACCAGTTTGCACTACAGTGACAGTCTCATGCAAAATTTCGCAGGTCGAGAATGTGCGTTACAAATGTGTAGAAACAAAATCCTTTAAATATAATAGTGTGCAAAAAATTTTCGTTGGCATTGTGATACATTCACGCATTTACACACATCTCATAACTTTAAAGTACGATTCTTGGTTTCCATCATCCTTTTTCAGAAGTCAGAGTCCCTAACCACTACTCCTTAATCTTTACCTTATTACACATATACATATTCATCAACACGTCTTCAATATTTCAGCATAATAAATACACAGCATAATCAGATACCTCATACAGCATCATCTCATTGATCATAAACATACCTCAACAGCATAATACACATCGTCATCGTAATAATAACATCATAACAGATCAATCACATCTCAAAATCGTCGTAGCTTTCTGAATATTTTAAAACCTAAAAAAAATTCTCTGCTCATTTCAAAAGTGTCATCTACCTCAATTGTACTTTTAAATCATGATCCCATACCAAATACAACATTCAAACATCTCACAATATCACAATGGTTCCAAAAAAATATAAACAGTTTACAAAGTACAGACAAAATACAATTTCGTAAGTGTGAAGTTACAACAGTGTAATTATGTAAACATCTGTCACTGATGTAGTAAAATAAATGTTTGTCTCTCTCAGTTAAATAATCAGATAGGTGTGTAATTTATGTGTTAGAGAAATATGGTACCGATGTGTAAAGTTGTATAAGCAAATACCATATTAGCTAGGGCTCCTTGTGCTTGCCAAACACATGACACACAAAGTAAGCGTGTAGCCCCCTGAGGATTAATGTAATTACACCCTCAGGTGTTACAGAATACAGCAATGGAATGAAATGTATCACCGAAAACTTTCTTTGTAATTCAAAAATCTTTAAAAATAAATGTTGTAAGTACAAAATTAATCAAATGGTTCAAATGGCTCTGAGCACTATGCGACTTAACTTCTGAGGTCATCAGTCGCCTAGAACTAGAACTAATTAAACCTAACTAACCTAAGGACATCACACAAATCCATGCCCGAGGCAGGTTTCGAACCTGCGACCGCAGTGGTCACGCGGTTCCAGACTGAAGCGCCTTTAACCGCACGGGCACACCGGCCGGCCAAAATTAATCACTCAAATGGGTGTCCTGTAGCGCTAAATTGTGCGTCTTGTTGTAAGATAATCTCTGTGTAAGTGTCGTAGTTATCGCCCTCCGAAAGCTAAGTTCTGCAGACGTCAATGTACTTACCTCATGATAAACAAAAGTGAAATTCTTTGCGTACATATGTCTTAGTTATTACGCTTATTGCCGTGATGAAGAAAGTACTGTGCTGTAACATATTGTTGTGCTATGGAAAAGGCTGTCTCATTGTAGCTGTACCACAAAGTTACTACTAAAACATGTGTTACTTTCCAGAAGAATTCAGAAAAACTGTGCAGATGTAAAACAGATACAGCACAAAAGTAACAATGTAAATTGTGTCACACATTAGTAGCGTCGTGATATAATTGTGTAGCTGTCAAAGAAACCGAATGCTAAGTCATCTTTAATCCCACAGAAAGTACTTCAAATAAAGAATGTCTTTTCAAGTAAACCAAAATGTTGCATGAAAATCTCATTAGCAGTGCCGGTACATGTTCTAAGTATGTGAACCTTATAATCGTTACGTGATCGTGCAACTAACAAGCAAGAATGTACAAATAACAACACTGTGTCGTTTGTTTACTATAACAATGCATTCGAAATTTCTGTTTAAATAAGTTCTCTTGGTTCTTGACTGGATATTTAACTTCAAACATTGCAGATTATCTTTCAATAAACGGTTTTATATGTGAAATGTGGTGTAAGCCTTTACTCTTCCTAGTACGCAGAGTTTCAACTTCAACGCAATTATCATGTGGTATACGTAGGATTCTGTAAGGTCCATTGTAAGCTAGAAAGAATTTGTGACTCAAGTGTTTCTTCTTATGTGACAATGAATGAGCTTTAATGAGAACTTTCTGACCAATATAAAGTTTCTTTGCATTTGCTTTACCGTGTAGTTTTCTCCTTTTGTCTGCAGCAGAATTTATATTTTTAATTGCCAAATCAATTATGTCTTTGTGTCGAAGTTTACGTGTATTTGGAAAACGTACAAGCTCTCTGATTCTGTTCTGTGGATCTTTATTCTTCGGTACAAGAATAGGTGGTAAAGCAGTGGAGTCATGAGGCATTTCATTCAGCACGTTTTGAAATAAGTGTAAATATCTGTCCCAATGCTGATGCATTCTGTGACAATAAAGTCTGCAAAGCTTATTGATTTCTTTCATAATCCGTTCAGATGGGTTACAATATGGTGAGTACAATGAAATAAAAACAGGTTTGATTTTATGGTTCCGAAGCATGCCTGACCAAACAGCAGATCTGAATTTCGGTCCGTTATCTGAAATGACTTTACTAACGTGTCCAGCTTCACACAAGAAATTTTTAAGAAAGGCGTTGGATACAGACCGTCCAGTGGCTTTACGTAACTGAGTGAAAGAAACAAATTTTGAAGTAAGTTCAACAGCGAGTAGAACATACGAAAATCCATTCGATGTTCTGACAGGGGGTCCCAAGAGATCAACAGCAGCAAATTCTTATAATTTAGAAGGAATGATGGGAAACAACGGAGCACGATGTGAGATAGTAGATGGTTTCGCCTTTTGACAAAGTTTACAAGTAGGCAAGACTCTTCGAATTCTCTTTTCCATGTTGTTAAAATAACAAGAAGAATATGATAACATTTTCGTGGACCAAAATGTGCATAGCTGAAATGAATGTGCCAAATGAGCTTATTAACAAAATCGTCAGGAATGCAAAGTACCCATAGGTTATCATCAACAGTGCAGCGTTTAAACAGTATGTTGTTTGTAAGCAGATAATAATGCCTAATCTGTGTGTGTGCCTTTTCGTGCCATTTACTTTTCATGTCTTTCCAAATCGGATCTTTATCTTGTTCATGAGCAATGTCCTTTAAATATGTGGTGATGAAGTTTTCAAAGGCGACTTTCTGAATGTAAAGAATACTGAATATTTTCTCGAGGTTGCCTTCTGTGTTACTTTTCTCAAGCCCAGCTGTTGCGCGTTACAGTGCGTCCGCAACAATGTTCTCCTTCCCGGGAATGTAGACTATTGTGAAGTGAAATTCTTGCAGAAACAATGCCCAAAGTTTTAACCTGTCATGATTTAATTTTGAAGACATAAGAAATTGTAATACACGATGATCACTGTATACTTTTACGTGCTTACCAGAAATAAAGAAACGGGATTTGTTAAATGCCCATACGATAGCTAAAGCTTCTAATTCAGTAACGGAATAATTTTTTTCAGATTTTGTTAGCACTCGGCTAGCAAAAGCAATGGTTTTCTGAACAGTAGTGTCATTTTCTATGGTTTCTTGAAATAAATGGGCACCAAGACTGACCTTAGAAGAATCCGTGCTAAGGCAGAAATCTTGTGACAGATCTGGATGAGCTAGTATTGGCGCATTAAGTAGCGATTCTTTCAAAGAATTGAATTCCAACTGTGCTTGTTCGTCCCAATTCCAAATAGTATTTTTTCCAGTGAGAGAACAAAGCTTTGGTGTCACTAGAATTTGCATATTCGGAAAACGACGGTAAAAATTTACGAGACCTAGAAAACTGCAGAGTTGTTTTTTTGTGGATGGAACTGGACTGGCTCTGATTGCTTCTAACTTTTCAGGATCCGCCTGAATGCCTTCAGAAGAAATAATATGTCCCAAAAGCCTCACCTTTGACCTACCAAATTCAGACTTTTCCAAGTTAACTGTAATTCCAGATTCTGCAAAAATACATAACAAACTGTTGAGGATGCAATTATGTTGTTCCAATGAGGCTTCTGCTATTAGAATATCATCAACACATGAGGTGTTGTGACGTTTTAAGAAATCAGGTAATATGGAATTTAGCCTGCGAATGAACGCTGCCGAAGAAATGTTGAAACCAAAAGGAAGTTTCCGAAATTGATAACAAACGCCGAAGCAAAGGAAAGCTGTGTATTTTCTACATTCTGGATGAAGTTCGATCTGATAAAAGCTGGATCTGAGATCAATAGAAGGCAACACTTTTACACCATTAAAATTTTGAAGAAGTTCTTCCATCGTTTGCGGCCTGTCTGTTTCAGGAATGGTGATAGTATTGATTAGTCTCGAATCTAAGACAACTCTGATCGATCCATGTTTCTTCTGAACAACATGTAATGGATTGATGTATGAGCTTACTGCAGGCTCAATAATGCCCTCGTCAACCATAGATTGTATTTCTGTTCTAACACGGTCCCTATAATGTGCCGGAATTACGTATGGTCTAACACAAAATTTAGTATGCTCACGAACACGAAATTGGTATTGAAATCCTTTGATTGTTCCTGTTTTGTGAGTAAAAACTGTGGAATGTGCTTTTAAAATCTCACAAATCTCAAAAAGGTCCTGCCTATCAATGTCATTACAGTTCTCAATTGTTTGAATTTTATTCTGAATTAACTCATCAGTATCAAATACGCCATCGATATCATCCCTGTGAGTACTTCCAGAGTGATTGTTAGTGTCAAGTTTCGTCGAAGATTCCGAACTGTTGTCTAACAGAAGGTAAAGCCGATTAATTTCCTCGTCATGGTTTGAGAGCCAATCTTCAAATTTCAAAGCTATTGACTTACCTTCTTTCTCTTACTTATTTCAGTATCGTGAAAGTTTACAATTGCTTAGTATTCATCCAAAAAGTCTACTCCCAATATAATTTCCGTCGACAATAATGGAACAATAAGAAAGTTCATAGAGAAGCTGTGACTTTAACAAAAGAATTCTAAGTTGGTTTGTTGGCGTACATCTACACTTTTTCCAAAAATTGCACCTTGTAATTTAATCTTACGTAAAGCAAGTGTGGGGCAATCATTCTATTTGTTGCATTTGCTAAAAGCTGTTTCATTAATTACTGAAATGGGACTGCCAGAGTCAAGTACTGCCGTAAATTTTACGTCATTTACCGTAATGTGAATCACAGGATATGCAATGTTATTATGTTTTACGTCGTGTTCCTGGAGTAAGATGTCCCTACTGTCTTCCATTTTTACGTAATTACTAGCTACGGCAGCTGCGTCGCCAGTTTCAGAAGTACGTTTTGTGGCTGCCAGCGGTATGAGTCATTGCCTATAGTCTCTTTGTCCGCCCCAGTAGCTGAGTGGTCAGCGTGACGGATTGCCGTCCTCTGGGCCCGGGTTCGATTCCCGGCTGGGTCGGAGATTTTCTCCGCTCAGGGACTGGGTGTTGTGTTGTGTTCATCATCATTTCATCCCCATCCGGCGTGCAGGTCGCCCAATGTGGCGCCGAATGTAATAAGACCTCCGATATGGCGGCCGGACCTGCCCCGCGAGGGGCCTCCCGGCCACTGACGCCAAACGCTCATTTCCATTTCCATTGTCTCTTTGTTGGCGCGCGTCGTTATTGGGATTTGGAGACCTAACTTCTACAAATTCACCTTGTCGAGAGGGCCCTGCCCTGTTTGAATCCCGCCAGTTCTGATGCAGTTCAGGTCTGTCGTTACGATTATATCGTCTGTCGTCATGTCGGTAGATTCCATAGCTTCTTTCTTGTCGGTCACGTGGTGGAGAATTTCTCCCTGAATCGTAACTGTGCGCTGGACCGTTGCGTCTATTCTGTCTCCCTTGATAATAATTATTTTAGTTCCCATATTGTCTGTTTCTCTGATTGTTTCTGTGATAGTCACTACCACGGAGAGGTGATCTTTCCCTGTAATTATTACTGCTCTGCCAACAGTTATCATACGGGTGGTGTCTGTTTTGCTCACGATTTGTGTTGTGAGAATAGCCTTCTTGTGTCCAGTTATTATTTCTTTCATCGCGGAATTGCGACGGATGCGACCTGTAATTGTTGTGTTCCTGTTTTCGCGTTCCGCGATTGTCAGTGTCAATTTCTAATTCTTGTAAGAGTCCCTGAAAAGCTATAATGTTGTCTTTGCAAGGTCCTGCCAAAATCATATGTCGTAAATGTTCAGGTAATTTGATTAAGCAAAGGCGGATGAGTTCTGAGGGGCTGTATGGGTTTGACAGGTACTGATTTGACAGGTACTGATTCTTGTGCAACATGTCTTCAAAATATTTCACAAGACTGGAAAATTCAGATTGTTCGAAATGTTTCATCATTATGATGCTATATTTTACTCGGTCTTGTGTGGCTTGAGACCAATATGCTGAGAGGAAGGCATGATAAAATTCTCCTTCACTGTGGCAATCGTGAATGACCGATCACATTCTTACAGCTGGTTCATTGTCTAAGTAGCCACACATAAATTCTAATCTGTGCTCTACTAACCAGTTGGGAGGAAAACAACGAGAGAATTGATGGAGCCATGCTTGTGGATGAATGTCGTTGCCAGAATTCTTAAATGTTTTGAATTTACGTGTAGTAGAGAACAGCTTATAGTCAAAATCATCGTGTCGGTGAGTCGCATATCGGTCATTGTTACGTCGTGTCGGCGGTTCCATCTCAAAATTCGGTGCACATTGCCAATTTCTTTCATAACTTCCGAAATGCCCTGTGTTATTATTTTGCGGCTTTTCCGTATTTCTAAGTCCCTCTTCCCGTGTTGGAGCGCGAGTGTCCTCTGAAATTTGTAATTTTTATATTACTTGTGCCAACTGATCTTGTACTTCCCGGATTTCTCTTTTGTGTTGCGTATTAATTTGATTCTGATTTAGTTTGAATTTCTTAATTTGTTCATACTCTTCTGTGTCAGTGATGGCTACAGGTCTTGTGTCATTTAGATCATCATATACCTTTGTAGATAAGATAGTGAACTGATCCGAAAGTTCGGCTACTTTCTCCGATAGTGTACTTATTTCCTCAGTGTGTTTTTCTGAACCAAGTTTCAGAGCGTCCATTTGTGTTGAAATCGTATGTACTGTGTCCTTTAAGTTTTCCTGAGTTTTTGCAAGTTGCGTAACCGAATCGGTAGATGGAACTGAGTCAATTTTAGCTTGCAAGGTCTCATGATTTTCATGAACAATAGTTTGCAGTTCTTTTATGGCTGCTTCGTGATTCTGTAATGTATTTTCATGCCGCGAAAAAATAGGTTGGAAATGCTCACAAATTTGTGTTTTTACATCATTACAGACTTTTTGACATTTCGATTCGATTTTATGTAACTCAGTAGTTAAATCGCCACTTGTTTGTTCAAGCGTGGTGTGAAGATTTTGTTCCATTGCGTCTAACTGTTGCTATGTTTGTCTCTGGTGTTGTTCCAATGTGTCTAACTCTTGAAGATTGTTTTCCATTGTGTCTAACTTTTGAAGATTTTGTTCCATTGTGTCTAACTTTTGTATGCACTGGTGTCTGAAACATATTCCTCAGTGCTTTTCGGCAGTGAAGTAGCACCGGCAACATTCACATTTTGGCAAGCAGAAAATGTGTCTTGACTTATTTGAGAAAACGGCGAGGACCAAAAACCTGAATCTGCAGTATTTGCAAGATTGTGTCCTGTCATTCCCAATTCCTGAGGCGGGCTGTTGCCGACCGATCGATCGATAGTGCTTCCCTGATCACTAATTGTTTCACTCTCTACACAATTGTTTGCCGCCCACTCCATTTCCCTATGAACAATTACCAAATTGCTATGTTGAACACTAGTTAATTCATTACACGGTGGCGCTAACACATTGCTTTCGTCTTCACTTCTCAGTTTACTTTGGAGCCTAGTATTACGTTTTTCACACGACATTATTGTCACAATATTTCACACGACAACACAGAAAACCACAATTTGAAGAGCAAAATAAGAAAACACATTAACATGGCACTGAAAATAATATCTAGTTAATTGCAAGCGCAGCAGCAAGATACTTGGTGTAAATCTACATGCATGCAACTGTTTTACTGTACAACAGTGAAAGACTACAAGTACAAAAGAGATTCTCTCTACAATTACGCGCTAGCAATAAACAAAAGCTACACTAATTACACAAACTACAAGAAAAAATCAGAAGATCCTCGGCTAAGGGTCGACATATGAAACGTCCCATTGAACAATTATACATGACTGTGCTTAAACTGACACACAATAGTTTTAGCGCAACGCAATCGACTTTCAAGAATCCCTACAAAAGAATGGCCCTGACTAACAATAACCTTTAGCTTCCATGAATCACTTACCTCACAAAAATCTTCGTTACTCTAACTACTGCAATACAGCGAGCGCCACTACTGCCATCTAAATAAAAGATTCAAACTACTGAAGGCACTAACTACTGATAGGCACAGCTAGCAAAAGAAAGATTTTGATAGAGAACAAATAATGTATTTACCTTAATAGTGTTCAAAAGTCATAATATATATAGCAGTTCATGACATCCAGTCTTACAAATGTATTGTCTCTGATGGACACACGTCCAGATCATCGGCTCTCAAATTTCCGCCATCTCTCTCCCCACATCCACCACTCCTGGCGGCTCACCTCCAACTGGGCAACGCTACGCGCTGTTAACAGCCAACTGCCCAACACTACAACAGCCAACAACAATGCAAACCAGCCACAGACTGCACACAGCACAGCCAGTGATTTTCATACAGAGCGCTATGTGGCGTTACCAGTATAAAAACCTAAACAGCCTACTTACACATTTACAGTATGTGGTCAGTGTGGAAGGATCCTTAATACTCTCTACACCTGCACAAATTTTACAAGACGTTTGCATAAATGTATTGTTGAGCGATGTTTCTTCTTTGTACATTAATCAACACTTACTCCAGTGTTCTCCCTAAGCAGTCTTTGCACTATTGGAAATTCCATAACGTACTTGTTGAGGTGCAAGTGAGGCGACGCCGCCCAGGGGAGTACCTCAGGCAAATAAAAATACAACATACATTTGTCTCAACACATAGTATCATATGTAATAATAAGGAAGTGCACATAAAATTAATAAACATAAAATTAACTTAACATTAAATTAATAAATCACACATTCAGTCATTTATTCGTGAGCTATTTGCAAGAGTGACAAAGGAGTTCCATTCTAGAATGTTGTATGTCCCTACCAAGGCTCCCTCTTTTCATTTGTTACTTCCGCACTAAAAAAAAAATATTACCAATTTTACTTTCACCATTGGTCCAAAGCATTTTAATACAAAGAAAATCATACAGTTACACTTATAGAACAATATAACAAATTGATACAACAAATTATATCACATTCCGTTACATTAAGGTGTGAAATTAATAAATGAAATTAAAATGAATGGTTAATTACAAAGTTTACTATATACCTCAGCTTAACATTTGACTTGTGCAAAGATGTTTGGCAATAAAAGATAGACTGAAAATACGTTCGTTACAGCACCGTCTCAAGACTCAAATAAATTGAGATTTCCACCAATCGAAATACAACTTTGTAACGCCGTTCGCCAACAAAAAACAATCTAAATCAGTTCGTATGAGATTTTCGGATTGTATGCAGTGAGCTAGTACGTAGAACAACCACATAGCTGTTAACTGTATTAATGGGCACTCACCAGTTTTTATTTTTGCTGGTGGGGCATCAGTTTACCCAACGTTTTCACTCTCAAAGACCGGGATACGTCCACACAAACATAATGTGGCTCAATTAGCTATGCAAATGACAACCCAAACAAAACCCGCTTCATTTCCACTTAGGTACAATTCGAAAACTTTCCCATATGGTCCCATAGATCATAAACACGTCTGCGTTTCATGCCTGCTTTAGCCGTTATTTTTCCAGTCTTTACTTCTTACCCACACAGCTTATCAACAAGAGTCGAAGCTGTTATTAATCTTCTTCAAAATAATATAATTGCTATCCGCCATAACACTTTCTTCCGATGTTCTCCTTTCCTCTCTTCAATATATTTCCTACGAAAACTTTACTAAGTTTTTCATTCTATCGATCTTCCTCTTCTCTCTAATAATGCATTATGTCGAATAATCTAGAAACTTAATATTCTGCTGAAAATTTTATTGACAAACTATCTGATAAAACCGTCTTTACACCGTCTCCGTCTCTTCTTTGCTCTCGTTGGTAATCATCCAAAACTGCTTCAATTTTGCCACTTCTCGTAACTTTGCTCAAAAAGTCTTCTTCTTCCCACAGTAACTGAAATTAAGGTTGACTGCTCCCAGACTTCAACTCTCTCCTCCCTAATTTTTCTTAAATAGATGTTCAACGTCGCAGTACCAAAGAGGAGGTGGGTGGTGGTGTTGGGGGGGAGGGTGTTTTGTACCCAGATTTCGAGAATATTGTAATCTAATCACTCATTTTATATTTCAAAATTTCGAAAAAAAAATGTTTCTAATGATCTATTCTCCCGGATTCCATATATGTTCTACATTTTTCAGTTAAGATCAACAGGAAATTGAAGCCTCAGTAGTAGACCCACCTTCCCTACTGAATGTCGCATTCAGTATTTTCGGGCTCAGGACCTTACTTACACAGCAGTATCTCTGTACAAAGTACGTCGTAATTAGAAGTCAACAACAATTAACGAACTTTGCATTTTTAAAATCCTTTAGGGCGGGCATAAACAACTCCTCTCCTGAAAATGTTTTGATGTTACAAAGAGTGTACTAAAAGATATTTTCATTTTTGTTACCCTACTAACACATCAGTACCTCTTTTAAGAAGTGTGTTGTTATTATAAGTCAACAACAACTAAGGAATTGAGTTTTCTTTTTTTCCCTTGGATGTTCATAAGGTGCTCCTCTTCACCCGCCCCTCTCCCCTGCCCCCCTCTCCCCGTCCCCCCTTCGACAGTGGTTATCCGTGTTATGTGTTGGTACTACTTTCACGTCAAGCAGAAAATTTGCATTCAAATTACATAAACTGCAACAACGAAACATACACTTGCAGATATGTATAAATATATTTCATTATAATTTACGTTCTTGGATTTATAAAAATTTAGTAAAACGTGTATTGCATCAATATAACATCCTTACACAATAAATGAAAGGATACTACTCCGTCATAGCCCCGAGTGGTCAAAACAGCCGATTGTAGCCGCAGTCCGTTTCTTAAGCCAGAAGCATCTAGCTATCTTAGAAGCAGTAGCAGCAACATGAATGTAGGCAGCAACTGGCCACCAATAGCGGATAGTCGATGGCAGGGCAAGAATGTGGCAGGCATCAAAGAGCACATAATCGCTATGGTCAAATACTGTACTCGTATGAAATATTAAAAAATTAAAGCAGTGCTTTGTTGTATTATATAATCAATGAAACACCGAGCTAGAACTGTTAAATTCTTCTTGAACGTTGTATTGAAACTCAAGTCTAGTTAGCTGTTTTAAGTTGCATGTTTGGGTATTTATTAACAGAAAATATAGAGCACTTCATTTTGAATTTTGCTGGGAGTGATTAGTAGTTTGGACCTCGGTGACGTCTTGTGTTGGGTGATTACGAGGTATACTGTCGATATTTGATGTCAATCTCAGTTACAAATCTTCTTGATATGGAACTGAGAACAATTCACGCGAATTACATTTTACTTACTCGGTGGCAGTAATAGTTCTCTTCGGGTTTTGTGAATTTTCCACGTACTGTCATGAATTCTTCCATTCGACTTTTTCTGAGTAGTCGATTCAGCGGTGCAAGTAAGGGCTTATCATCGACTAGTACAATCATAATAATCAGAAATTTATTTCAAAGCCCAGTTTTGTGTGTCTTCTCGCGGAGTTGGTGACTTAATATCGAAGGACTCAGTTTTCCTCAGGCGATTAGGTTCATCGAATACGTGTATGCGAGGAGCATAAGAGCCTTTAGTAAAGGAGAAGCGCGAAAAAGACAGAAGCAAAAGGAAGCATGCCAAAGTGTAATTCCCATAAATCTCGAGCTGTTTGATTGATTGAATGTATCCAAAAGCTTCGCATGAGAAATATTTCTTTTCCAGCTACTCTAAAGAGGACGGAAAATATTTCTGTTACTCCATACAGTGTTCGAGAAATATCACTTTTCTAGCTACTCTAAAGAAGACGGAAAGTATTTCTGTTACTCCATATAGTGTTCATACAAGAATGGTAGTACGAGAATGCAGTATCGACGCACGAGGGGCGTTCCACAAGTAATGCAACACATTTTTCTCTCGGCCAATTTCCGTTGAAAAAGTTAGAAATTTGCCATGGGAGGTAGCAGAATATTCCCGCTTCAAACACAACATTTTCATGATCTTGTGACAGGTGCCGGCGCGATGCGGTGGCCTTCGAAATGGCGCCTGTAGCGGTGATGTGATCCTAGCACAGAGCTGTAACTGAGTTTCTTTCGGTGGAAAACCAGAGCACCGCTTGAATAAAGTTTACGGAGACCTGAAATTGAAAAAAATTAGGACGAATAATTGGGAGAGTCGTCTATCATCATCGCAACAAGATCGCGCAAACATGTCCGATATCCCGCGCAGCGGACGGCGGCTCGCATCTTTTAAGTCGAGCAATGTTGGAACGTGCGGACCCTCTCATTCGAGGTGATCGGCTGATCGCAGTCCAACACCTCGCTACTCAACTGGACGTCCCTATTGGGAGTGCTGTCACATTCATCCACCAGTTGGGGTACTCAAAGTATGTGCACACGGTGTTCTCGCCGCCAAATAGATTATCATAACGAGCAACGAAGGACCACGTGAGCAGAGCTGCTTGCACGTTACGAGGCCGATCGTGACAATTTTTCGTCGAACGTCGTCACTGGCGATGAAACATAGCTTCATCACTTTGAACCGGAAACAAAACGGCAACCCATAGAGTGGCGCCACACCGCCTCTACCCCGAAGAAAAAGCGCAAAGGAGCACTCTCAGCCAGTAAAGTCCTGGGATTCTGAAGGGGCTATTCTGTTTGATATCCTCTCACACGGTGCAACGATCAAAACTGAATGAAGTGTATTGTGCTATCCTCAGGAAACTGAAGAAACAACTTCAGTGTGCTCGCCGCCACTACAATGCAAGAGATCTTCTCCTTCCCCACGGGAACGGAAGGCCTCACACACGTTGGCACACCAGAGAGGTTACAAAACTTCATTGGACTGTTCATCGTCACCCACCTTACATCCGATATATCACACCTTCCGACCCCATCTACTTATCACACTAAAGGATGCACTCCGCGAAAGCAGTACATGGATGGTGGGGAGGCTATTAAAGCCACAGGACGTTCGCTCCGACGTTGACCAGTATATTGTACTACACTACTGGCCATTAAAATTGCTACACCAAGAAGAAATGCAGATGAAAAACGGGTATTGATTGGACAAATATATTGTACTATAACTGACATGTGATTACTTTTTCACGCATTTTGGGTGCATAGATCCTGAGAAATCAGTACCCAGAACAACCACCTCTGGCCGTAATAACGGCCTTGATACGCCTGGGCATTGAGTCATACAGAGCTTGGATGACGTGTACAGGAACAGCTACCCATGCAGCTTCAACACGATACAACAGTTCATCGACAGTTGTGACTGGCGTATTGCGAGGAGCCAGTTGCTCGTCCTCCATTGACAAGACGTTTTCAGTTGTCGAAAGTTCTGGAGAATGTGCTGGCCAGAGCAGCAGTCGAGCATTTCCCGTATTAAGAAAGGGCAGTACAGGACCTGCAACATGCGGTCGTGCATTATCCTGCTGAAATGTAGGAATTCGCAGTGGTCGAATGAAGGGTAGAGCCACAGGTCGGAACACATTTGAAATGTAGCGTCCACTGTTCAAAGTGCCGTCAATGCGAACAAGAGGTGACCGAGACGTGTAACCAGTGGCACCCCATACCATAACACCGAGTGATACGCCAGTATGGCGATGACGAATACACGCTTCCAATGTGCGTTCACCGCGATGTCGCCAAACACGGATGCGACCATCACGATGCTGTAAACAGAACCTGGATTC
The DNA here is from genome assembly GCF_021461395.2 of Schistocerca americana. NCBI lineage: Eukaryota > Metazoa > Arthropoda > Insecta > Orthoptera > Acrididae > Schistocerca > Schistocerca americana. The sequence continues at coordinate 676,364,955 of NC_060122.1, forward strand.
GTCCGAAAAAAATGACGTTTTACCATTCGTGCAGCCAGGTTCGTCGTTGAGCACACCATCGCAGGCGCTCCTGTTTGTGATGCAGCGTCAAGGGTAACCGCAGCCATGGTCCCCGAGCTGATAGTACATGCTGCTGCAAACGTCTTCGAACTGTTCGTGCAGATGGTTGTTGTCTTGCAAACGTCCCCATCTCTTGACTTAGGGATCGAGACGTGGCTGCACGATCTATTACAGCCATGCGGATAAGATGCCTGTCATGTGGACTGCTAGTGATACAAGGCCATTGGGATCCAGCACGGCGTTCCGTATTACCCTCCTGAACCCACAGATTCCATATTCTGCCAACAGTCATTTGATCTCGACCAACGCGAGCAGCAATGTCGCCATACGATAAACCGCAATCGCGATAGGCTACAATCCGACCTTTATCAAAGTCGAAAACGTGATGGTACGCATTTCTCCTCCTTACACGAGGCATCACAACAACGTTCCACCAGGCAACGCCGGTAAACTGCTGTTTGTGTATGAGAAATAGGTTGGAAACTTTCCTCATGTCAACACGTTGTAGGTGTCACCACCGGCGCCAACCTTGTGTGAATGCTCTGAAACGCTAATCATTTGCATATCACAACATCTTCTTCCTGTCGGTTAAATTTCGCGTCTGTAGCACGTCATCTTCGCGGTGTAGCAATTTTAATGGCCAGTAGTGTATGTGGGCATATAAGCTCTCCAAGTAAGGTGGTGCAAGACCATCGTATTATGTTGGCGTATTGGAATCCTGAATGAAGCCAACCTGCTTTCAGAAGGAGAAATGTGTTGCGGTACGTACTGAACGAGTCTCGTAACTGCGTGCGTCTTTGAGTTTGATCGAGTGCCGTTACCTTAATGTGTTAATGAAACGAGGCGGGAAGCAGACTCGTAGAGCAGCTGACAGAGACTGCAGGAGATGGCAGAGTGTGCGGGCGGCCGGTAACTGGTGTGGTGGAGAGGATGCTCGCTTTGGCTGTCCGGCCATCAGCAGCGCTGGCATAATGCGGCTGTGCCGGCAGCCGGGCTGTCGACCGCATGCGGCGGCTATTGTGCGTCCTGTCGCCAGTCGGTGCCTGGTATTGGCAGCAGTGCTGGCGCCAGCTGGCTGCGGCTCTTGAGCACCTGCGTAATTAGCGCGCATCAGCAGAGTGGCCGGCTCCGGCTCATTCATCGCGGCATTAAGCGGCGGGCCGCGCTCGCGAGCCGGCGAGTGTGGCCACCCGACCAGGCACGTCGTTTATACTGCCTCTCTCCTCTTCCCGTCCACTCCGAAAGCGACGACAAGTGCCTACCTCGAACTACGTCACCTACAGTCTGATCAGAGAGTACTGTCACAACCGTCTCCCCTCTTTTTTGGTCTCGAATTGTAATTATTTCGAATATGTCATAGCAGATGTGCGACAGACGTTAATACTACACGTAACAGTTTTTTTTTTTTTTTTGAGTCATCATTCTTTTGACTGGTCTGATGCGGCCCGCGAGGAATCCCTCTCCTGTGCCAACCTCTTTATCTCTGAGTAACACTTGCAATCTACGTCCTCAATTATTTTCTGTATGTAATCCGATTAGATTAGTATTTTTTCCATAGATCATGAATACGACACTTCGTAATGATGTGGAACGTTTCAGGGTAATAAAAGGTGTCTATACAAGGTATTATATTATATTACATTAGACAAAATATTACATGACACTCAATATTTAATTTTTTTTTTTTTTTTGTGGAAGTTGGGAAATAACCCACTTACTACTATATCCAAAAATTCATCTAGTGAGTAGAAGGAGTTGACATTAAGAAATTCTTTTAATTTCCTTTTAAATGCTATATGGCTATCTGTCACACTTTTGATGCTATTAGGTAAGTGATCAAACACTTTTGTGGCAGCATAATTTACCCCCTTCTGAACCAAAGTTAGATTTAACCTTTTAGTAGTGAAGATCATCCTTTCTCCTAGTGTTGTAGCCATGTACACTGCTATTACTTTTGAATTAGTTCGGATTGTTAATAACAAATTTCATAAGTGAATATATATATTGTGAGGCTACAGTGAAGATTTCTAGCTCTTTAAATAAGCGTCTGCAGGATGATCATGGATGAGCTCTAGCAATTATTATGATTACACGCTTTTGTGCAATGAATACTCTCTTACTCAAGGATGAGCTACCCCAGAATATGATGCCATACGAGAGCAGAGAATGAAAATAGGCGTGGTAAGCTAATTTACTCAGATGTATATCGCCAAAATTTGCAATGACCCTAATAGTATAAGTAGCTGAACTCGGACGTTTCAGCAGATCCTCAGTGTGTTTTTTCCAGTTCAACCCCTCATCAATGCATACACCTAGAAATTTTGAATATTCTACCTTAGCTACCGATTTCTGATCGAAGTCTATATTTATTAATGGGGTCATTCCATTTACTGTGTGGAACTGTATATACTGTGTTTTGTCAAAGTTTAATGTGAGCCCATTTGCAGAGAACCACTTAATGATTTTCTGAAAAACATCGTTTACAATTTCACCAGTTAACTCTTGTCTGTCGGGTGTGATAGCTATACTTGTATCATCGGCAAAAAGTACCAGCTTTACATCTTCGTGAATATAGAATGGCAAGTCATTAATATACACTCCTGGAAATTGAAATAAGAACACCGTGAATTCATTGTCCCAGGAAGGTGAAACTTTATTGACACAATCCTGGGGTCAGATACATCACATGATCACACTGACAGAACCACAGGCACATAGACACAGGCAACAGAGCATGCACAATGTCGGCACTAGTACAGTGTATATCCACCTTTCGCAGCAATGCAGGCTGCTATTCTCCCATGGAGACGATCGTAGAGATGCTGGATGTAGTCCTGTGGAACGGCTTGCCATGCCATTTCCACCTGGCGCCTCAGTTGGACCAGCGTTCGTGCTGGACGTGCAGACCGCGTGAGACGACGCTTCATCCAGTCCCAAACATGCTCAATGGGGGACAGATCCGGAGATCTTGCTGGCCAGGGTAGTTGACCTACACCTTCTGGAGCACGTTGGGTGGCACGGGATACATGCGGACGTGCATTGTCCTGTTGGAACAACAAGTTCCCTTGCCGGTCTAGGAATGGTAGAACGATGGGTTCGATGATGGTTTGGATGTACCGTGCACTATTCAGTGTCCCCTCGACGATCACCAGTGGTGTATGGCCAATGTAGGAGATCGCTCCCCACACCATGATGCCGGGTGTTGGCCCTGTGTGCCTCGGTCGTATGCAGTCCTGATTGTGGCGCTCACCTGCACGGCGCCAAACACGCATACGGCCATCATTGGCACCAAGGCAGAAGCGACTCTCATCGCTGAAGACGACACGTCTCCATTCGTCCCTCCATTCACGCCTGTCGCGACACCACTGGAGGCGGGCTGCACGATGTTGGGGCGTGAGCGGAAGACGGCCTAACGGTGTGCGGGACCGTGGCCCAGCTTCATGGAGACGGTTGCGAATGGTCCTCACCGATACCCCAGGAGCAACAGTGTCCCTAATTTGCTGGGAAGTGGCGGTGCGGTCCCCTACGGCACTGCGTAGGATCCTACGGTCTTGGCGTGCATCCGTGCGTCGCTGCGGTCCGGTCCCAGGTCGACGGGCACGTGCACCTTCCGCCGACCACTGGCGACAACATCGATGTGCTGTGGAGACCTCACGCCCCACGTGTTGAGCAATTCGGCGGTACGTCCAACCGGCCTCCTGCATGTCCACTATACGCCCTCGCTCAAAGTCCGTCAACTGCACATACGGTTCACGTCCACGCTGTCGCGGCATGCTACCAGTGTTAAAGACTGCGATGGAGCTCCGTATGCCACGGCAAACTGGCTGACACTGACGGCGGCGGTGCACAAATGCTGCGCAGCTAGCGCCATTCGACGGCCAACACCGCGGTTCCTGGTGTGTCCGCTGTGCCGTGCGTGTGATCATTGCTTGTACAGCCCTCTCGCAGTGTCCGGAGCAAGTATGGTGGGTCTGACACACCGGTGTCAATGTGTTCTTTTTTCCATTTCCAGGAGTGTATATTGAGAACAGCAGCACCACATTCTTGATTGTTCCCCAGTTCGAGAAATCACCAGTTTTTTGCATTGCTTCCTTCCTTCCTCCACAGTTTTTGCCCTCTACAGGTCCCTCTAGTACGGTGGAAGTCACTCCCTGATGTCTTAACACATGTCCTGCCATCCTGTCCCTTCTCCTTGTTAGTTTTTTCCACATACTCCGCTTCTCTCCGACTCTGCGCAGAACCTCCTCATTCCATATAAGTCCATCTAATTTTCAGTATTCGTCTGTAACACCTCAGCTCAAATTCTTCGATTCTCTTCTGTTTCGGTTTTCCCACAGGCTATGTCTCACTATCATACAATACTGAACTCCAAACGTACATTCTCAGGAATTTCTTCCTCAAATTAATCCCTATGTTTGATAACAGTACATTTCTCTTCGTCGGAAATGCCCTTTTTACCACTGCTAGTCTGCTTTTGATGTCCTCCGTGTTCTGTCCATCATTGGTTATTTTGCTGCATAGGTAGCAGAATTCCGTAACTTCATCTACTTCATGAGTTTCAATCTAGATAAGTTTCTCGCTGTTCTCATTGCGACTACTTCTCATTACACACGTCAGTCTTCGATTTAATCTCAATCCATATTCTGTACTCATTAGCCAATTCATTCCATTCAGTAAATCATGTAATATTTTTCCACTTCCATTCAGGATAACAATGTCATCAGCGAAACATATCTTTGACATCCTTTCACCTTGAGTTTTAATACCACTCGTTAACCTTTCTTTTATTTCCATCATTGCTTCATCCATGTAGTGATTGAACAGTGGAGGCGAAAGGATACATCCCTGTCTTACGCCCATTTTAATCTGAGCGCTTCGTCCTTGGTCGTCCACTTTTATTATTCCCTCTTGGCTCTTGTTAGATTGTATATTAATCGTCTTTCCCTATTGCTTACTCCGATATTTCTCAGAATTTCGAACATCTAGGACCATTTTTCATTGTCGAACGCTTTCTGCAGGTCGACAGATCCTATGAACGGATCTTTATTTGCCTTTAGTCTTCCTTCCATTATCAACCGCCAAGTCAGAATTGCCTGTCTGTTGCCTTTACCCGTCCTGAAGCCGAACTGATCGATACCCAGCTTGTTTAGTGATCCAGAACTTCAGCATCGCACCATCATTGTCGCGACAGAAAATGATGCGATGCCAGGTCCTTTGTGAAATTTTTCATAGTATAGGCAGAGTGATTTCCATGAAAGCCTCTCTAATGGCTTACTTTTTGTCATTTGTCCGGTATCGTTGTTCCGCCACAAGCTGCTTATTTTCGCCACAGGGAGTTGTCGTACGATGTCATAATTGGACTCCTCGAAGGCCACTCGACCTGCGCTGACATATTCACTGATCCTCTCCTTATCCATCTGTGGGGTAACACTTCATCCAAGAATTCTCGAATTAGGTTATGAAACAAATAATTAAAACTGGGCTTCAAAATTGAAAAATCAAACCTATAAACAAGACCAAGATTTACCACAAACAATGAGAAAGGAACTTATTCAACAGAGCGTATTCTAAAGTCTCTAACAACCTTACAGCCGTACACTGAGACGACGAACTCAAGGGGTTCCACCTAATACATTGTCGAACCTCCACTTCTTCGGCGTAGTGCTTCAACTCTTCGAGGCACGGACTCAACAGGTCGTTGAAAATCCGCTTTAGCAATACTGAGGTAAGCTGCATCTATAGCCGTCCATAACTGCGGAAGTGTTGCCGGTGCAGGATACTGGCTACGAACTGACCTGTCGATTATGTCTCATAAATCTTCTATGGGATTCATGTCGGACGACCTGTGTGGCCATATCATTCTTTTGAACTGACCAGAATTTAAGTCAATGACGAACACTTGTGGCCCGGTGAAATGGCGCATTGTCATCCATAAAAATTCCATCGTTGCTTGGAATCATGAAATCCATGAATGGCTGCATATAGTTTCCAAGTAGCTGAACATAACTATTTCCTGTTAATGGTCGGTTAACTTACACCAGAGGACCCAGTCCATTCCTTGTAAACACAGCCCACACCGTTATAAAGCAACCACCAGCCGCAAAGTGCCTTGTTGACAACTCTGGTCCATGGCTTCATGGGGACTGTGCTACACTTGAACCCTACCACTAGCTCTAACAAACTAAAATCGGGACTCATCTCACCAGGCCACAGTTTTCTAGTCGAATCCAACTGGTCTGGTCACGAGCCCGGGAGAGGTGCTTTAGGCGATGTCAAGCTGTTAGGAAAGGTTCTCAAGTTGGTCGTCTGCTGCAATAGTCCAATAAGGCCAAATTTCGCTGCACTCCCATCTCGAATACGTTCGTCATACGTCCCGCATTATTTTTGCTGTTATTTCATGCAATATTGCTTGTCTGTTAGCAGTGACAACCGTAAGCAAACGCCACGGCTCTCGGTCGTTAAGAGAAGGCAATCGGCCACTGTGTTGCCCATGGTGAGACGTAATGCCTGTGATTTGGTATGCTTGGCACACTCTTGACACTATGGACCTCGGATAATGATTCCTCCAGCGATTTCCGGAACGGAAAGTCCCATGCGCTTAACTCCAACTACCTTTCCGCGTTCAGTGTCTGTTGATTTCCGTTGTGTGTCCGTAATCACGTTCGAAAGCTTTTCACTTGCATCACATAAGTACAAATGATCGCTACGGTAATTCACTGCCCTTTTACACATTGTGTACGCGATGCGACCTCCATCTGTATAAATGCTTATCACTATCTAGTGACTTTCGACACCTCAGCAAATAAGGTAGTTACACCAGCTGCGACATAGTCGAGAATATGAACAGTGATCCAATAGCGTCAAATATTTTTATTCCAGTCCTTGATCACAATACCAATTATTTTGACGATGACCGGTTTCAGTCGTTAATGACCATCTTCAGATCTGTTCTACACCATGTCCTAATGTGATAAGGCCGTAATGGCATCGTCAAAACATATAAATATACTCAGCACAGCATCATCACACAGATCTAAAACATGGTGGAAAATGGGCCACATCGTTCACACAGTCATTTTGCAACTCATTGGTGTAGAACAGATCCGAAGATGGTCATTACTGACTGAAACCGGTCATCGTCAAAGGAACTGATATTGTGATCAAAGACTGGAATAAAGAACATTTCATGTAGTTACAGTTACGTCGCCAAACAGAGTCGTCGATTGTGTTGGGTAAAATGGTTTGGCTGTACAGACTATGGACATAAGGGACAAACCAACCACAGGCACGTAAATAGAGTAACTAGCGCCTAGGTGAAACGAGGACTGTCGCTTATTGTAAAAGGAGTGTTGAGCGACACAACTTGTTGTTGTTATCATATTACGATACAGCAAACTACATACCTACTTTTATTAAAAATGTATCAGTTTTGACTTTTCTAATAATTGCTGCTACGTATTAATAGAAATAAACATGTATAACGATTAAAAAGAAAGCAGTTAAACAGCAAAATCTTCCACCTCTTATTATCAAACTATCAAATTAGTATTGTCGCTTGAACAACTATCAGACTGCTGGTACCATGGCTTTCATGAATACAGTATTTACACTTATTGTTCGTTTCACAAGGGCAAACATTTGCATGCGGAACTGCTACTTCACACGTCCTGAAACGACTTTGTTCAATTGATGCTGTCTGTTGGAGCCTTGGTCAAAGGACGGTTGATATCTAGCGTTTACGCTATCGCCACCGATTTCGTTATTATTTGTACCACCACAGAATTCAAATTTCTAGAGCAGTACGCACTAAACCCTTGGTCAGTCCTGAACACTTCTTCTTTCAGAAGTTTCTGATCTCATTATCCTTCTCTCACAGCTTGTCATTATTGGTTAAGAGTTTGCTGAAGTTCTCGCCCTGAACTTTCTAAGTTCTATTGTTACAGTACTGCGCAAGACGAGCCGGGTAGATTTGTTCCATATGGCTGCTGTGGGATCCAGCGATCTTAATGCCTCACGACGATTAGCCGCTGTATCTTCGTAGAGCCAACACTCTCATAATGTGTCTTCCGGAGCACCCACACTGCCACCGACCACAGTGTTATTTATCTATCTTCGTTATAAGCAGATACATTGGATACAGGCAATGAACAATTAGGAAATGTATCGGACAGCCTGAACGATAAAGGAACTCTTTGATGCTTGGCGGAAATTCAGATGCTCATCTGCGTGTGTCGGAACTGCCCCATTAATTTTTCCACAGTATTACTATGTGGTCGTATACCAATTATTTTGCATTACCGTCAATTACAAATAGACTAAAGCTAGTTGAATTGGTAGGGGGGAGGAGACAAGATGCACTTCGGTTTTCATACTTTCCTTTATGTGGCAACACCAGTCTGTTAGTAGCTGCTAATACTGTAGAAATTCTGAACGTATCGACAAGTTTTAGGAGGGAATTTTCTCATCAATTGGACGATCTAAATGTCTGAAATTTCACGAACTTAAAGTAGTATTGTTATATACTGGGCATGCAAAGGGATTAACGAAAACTTAATCATGTAAGTGACAGGTTGGTTAATGCTAACGGCGGGGTGGAGTGTTTAATGCTAGACAGGCATTGTCATACCTGAAAGGCAAGGTGTATCTTCTTCACTACCGCTTTAGGCCAGTTGACGTAGGGAAGCAGTAGGAGAGAACCAAGAATCGGTATCGATTTATTGTGTGGCACTTTCGCACTTATAATGTAGTAAAATTTGTGTAAATTACCAGTGATATCCTCACAGATTAAATACATCATGCCGAATATCTATAATTGAATAATAATCGAGCCTCTTGGATTGAAGGTGGTTTCAGAAATGCGCCTAACGCTGAAACGACGCAGAGATGTTCATTGAAGATAAGTGTGTAGAATGTCTGGAACTGTATTTTCAAACTCGATCTAAAGCTAACTGTTAGCAATTTGTAACGTGCAAAAGGTGCCTGTATTAAGCCTGTTCAGTTTACAAAATATGAGCTCTTTGTGGAAGAAATGAGGAGAAGAAACGGCAGAAATTACAGTTATAAAGAAGTAAAGCTATATTTCTTACCTTGTAAGTTCATTGTATCGATGAACAAATTCATTCAGTTTTCACGTTTGTATCGGTTTCCAAGTAATAGTTAAGTGTTGTTTTGATTCCTTCATTGTTTCCATTGGTTTGAATTTGTAATACGAGCTTCTTGAGCCAGTTGTATACCAGTTGCTTCAGTCGCGTCTATAATTAAACGAAACATTTCCCAAGTACGATTATGAGGCATCTCTCCTATTCCTCTGCGGGTTTGGGGGTTAGAATATGCCCACCTGTCATAAGAGGCGACTAAAAGGAGTCTCCTTTTTTTCGGCCTAATAAGTTCTGGTCCCCTTTTACGGTTTGACCTCACACTTTCAAAATTCTACAATAGTGCGAGCTATTTCGGAAAGGAAGCCTTACATGGTACGCCAGATATCCACAGTGCGATTCGATCTTCTGCACCTCTTGTTATCATGGATCTACAACTCAACCCACAACTCAGCCAGTTGGGCGAGGGTATATTCCGGGTTACATCATCTTCTTCTGTTGCCCATTGTCCCGATAACAATATTGAATCTCTCTGAGCCCAATATCCAGCATGGCAGCCAGTCTGTCGAGGTGGGGCCATCATGCACCCATTTGGTGGTAGCTCCCTGACAACACAGGGATCACAATGTTGATGTCTCAGGTGCAAACTCCATGCGTTTGCAAAGGAATAGATGACCATCTTCTTGGGGCATCGAGAATCCCATCAACGGCCATCATGTGAAGTGGCCTTTTCTGTTGCTCGGTGGTACCCGTGGGGAGATCCCCTGATCAGAGTGGGTAGAATCATGTGGGATGAGCAGCAATGAAGTGGACAAAGTCATCTCTTGCTGGTGAGTGAATGGCGCCAGTAGTCTCTTAGAAAGACAAGGTAGACTACAACACTGAGAAGTAGGACCCTAAATCGTTCCACTCCCTAGCTACACCATGGGAGGAACGAAGGGCTCTGAAAAAGAGACTTATTCGCCAAGGTATTTAATCTGCAGCAGAATGGATGGGACTCCTTTCTCGATATGAAGCCTCTATTTTTCGTTGAAAACATGGAGGACAATTTTGGGGAAGTGGCTGTTGTTGTTGTTGTGGTCTTCATTCCTGAGACTGGTTTGATGCAGCTCTCCATGCTACTCTGTCCTGTGCAACTTTGTTTATCTCCCAGTACTTACTGCAACCTACATCCTTCTGAATCTGCTTAGTGTATTCATCTCTTGGTCTCCCTCTACGATTTTTACCCTCCACGCTGCCCTCCAACGCTAAATTTGTGATACCTTGATGCCTCAAAACATGTCCTACCAACCGATCCCTTCTTCTAGTCAAGTTGTGCCACAAACTTCTCTTCTCCCCAATCCTATTCAATACCTCCTCATTAGTTACGTGATCTACCCACCTTATCTTCAGCATTCTTCTGTAGCACCACATTTCGAAAGCTTCTATTCTCTTCTTGTCCGAACTGGTTATTGTCCACGTTTCACTTCCATACATGGCTACACTCCATACAAATACTTTCAGAAACGACTTCCTGACACTTAAATCTATACTCGATGTTAACAAATTTTTCTTCTTCAGAAACGATTTCCTTGCCATTGCCAGTCTACACTTTATATCCTCTCTACTCCGACCATTATCAGTTATTTTACTCCCTAAATAGCAAAACTCCTTTACTATTTTAAGTGTCTCATTTCCTAATCTAATCCCCTCAGCATCACCAGATTTAATTTGACTACATTCCATTATCCTAGTTTTGCTTTTGTTGGTGTTCATCTTATATCCTCCTTTCAAGACACTGTCCATTCCGTTCAACTGCTCTTCCAAGTCCTTTGCTGTCTCTGACAGAATTACAATGTCATCGGCAAACCTCAAAGTTTTTACTTCTTCTCCATGAATTTTAATACCTACTACGAATTTTTATTTTGTTTCCTTTACTGCTTGCTCAATATACAGATTGAATATCATCGGGGAGAGGCTACAACCCTGTCTCACTCCTTTCCCAACCACTGCTTCCCTTTCATGCCCCTCGACTCTTATAAATGCCATCTGGTTTCTGTACCAATTGTAAATAGCCTTTCGCTCCCTGTATTTTGCTCCTGCCACCTTCAGAATTTGAAAGAGAGTATTCCAGTTAACGTTGTCAAAAGCTTTCTCTAAGTCTACAAATGCTAGAAACGTAGGTTTGCCTTTTCTTAATCTTTCTTCTAAGATAAGTCGTAAGGTTAGTATTGCCTCACGTGTTCCAACATTTCTACGGAATCCAAACTGATCCTCCCCGAGGTCCGCTTCTACCAGTGGCTGTGCTGTCTAAAATGAGAAACAGGTCAGCCTTGGTTAAGACAGCATATCCAACCCGGTCCTGGGCGTTGCTCGCCTGTGACAAGTTGGGTGATATTCCCATTTCAGTTACCGCTCGTGCGAGACTCAACATGGTTCAGGGGATTATTTTCCATTATATCATTCTTCTGCAGTCCGACGACGAGCTACGCGCATATTTAGAACGGCGGGGCGTTCACTTCATCTCGCCCGTCTGTAGGGGCCCTAAGAATAATAATATTGCCACTGGTTCCTTTATCTTGGCTTTTCAGTGTGATATGTTACCTGAAAAGGTCAAGGTGATGATTTACCATACCTTCCTCCCCCTATGCTGTATGTGGTGTCACCGCCAGACACCACACTTGCTAGGTGGTAGCCTTTCAATCGGCCGCGGTCCGTTAGTACACGCCGGACCCGCGTGTCGCCACTGTCAGTGTTTGCAGACCGAGCGCCGCCACACGGCGGGTCTAGAGAGACGTTCTAGCACTCGCCCAGTTGTACAGCCGACGTTCATAGTAATGGTTCACTGACAAATTACGCTCTCATTTGCCGAGATGATAGTTAGCATACCCTTCAGCTACGTCATTTGCTACGACCTAGCAAGGCGCCGTATTCAATTGATATTTATCTTGTGAAACATGTACAGTCAAGAGAGATGTTCTACAATTATGGATTAAAGTTAAGTATTACAGCAACTGCGTCCGTTTTTCTAAGTTCTCATTTCCTTGTAATGTTCCTGATCTCACGCCAGCCTGCGTGAGTTTAAACGCGTGCCTTTCGGCTTCCTCCAAACCCCGTGAATTGTCTCCTGCCAATTCACAACACTGTGCATTAAGTGTTGGAAATTCCTGCACATGTCCTCCTGGTGCAATTCCAGCGCCACATGGCAAGATTGTGAACGTCCACTGAATAGAATACTCCACTTGCACCTCCTCCCAGCTGTGTCAGCTGTGGAGATTACCACCCCCCTTCTCACCAGACTGCACGGTACTCAAAAAGGAGCGGAAAATTACGATGTACAAGACCCAGGACTATCTGACTTACCAAGAGGGTAAACATAAGTATGAATGCTTTACATCTTTGCATGCTGTAGTTATATCGACAGTCGTCCCCACATCTCTTCATCACACAGTACGCCCTCAGGGCCACCCAAATACATCTGTCCCCTTGATGGTTGGGGCACTTCTTCTTCTGTTGCGCCCAAAATACCTACTTTGGGAGAAATACTGCCCCCCCCCCCCCCCATACACTGGGTGCATTGGTCCCTGCATCCCAGCTCGAGAAACAGCTTGCTCCAGCTTCTCACTCATGGAAGGGGCTCGGGCTCTTGAGTCTCTCCCTTCCAGAATCTCCCCAGTCGCCACAGTGGACACTAGTCAGTGGCTGAAGGAGCCATGTGTAGCTAGTTGAAGGGCTTCACACTCTTCCTCTGTCCCTGGTGCAACATCAGGGCAGCCCTCCCCAAAGAGAAGTGCAAGAGCAAGAAGATGAAGAGGGAGTCTGCTAAGCAACAGGACACTCTGGCGGCCCCAGCCCCACCATTCCCTAGCAGATCCACGTCTGAGGACGAGGTGGAGGTTGTAGCATCCCCCGATGGTGTAGATCTTGCCAACACTTCAGGCGAAATGGTCTTGGATACCAGCAATCAACAAATGGTGGGAGAGAACCCTGAGGCATAAACTGCACCCTGGAGCCCTTCATGCCTTTCCAGACGACTGACAGTGTCATCCTCCAGTGGAACTGTGGCGATTTTTCTCCCATCTGGCTGAATTACGAGAAGTAACGTTGCCCAACAGGAAACCTAGTTTCTCCCGACGCAGACCACTGCACTTCTTGGCTATTGGGGGTATTACAAAAACCATACCGACGGCAGTAGACTGTCAGGTGGAGTCTGTATCTATCTTCTCACACTGTAGGGAACGTGTGGCCCTTCAAATACCTTTAGAATCTATGTCTGTCAGGGTGATGGCATCGCAGGACATTACTATCCGTTACATCCCAACCCCCCCCCCCCCCCCTCCCACCTTTTATACTTCTGGGCGATTTTAAGGTCAAAACTTTACATCTGCCTTGCTCCAGGTGGTGAAGTGCCACAGGATGTGTTGGCTGGATTAACTTCCAAGCCCCCCCCCCCCCCCCACCTTTTATACTTCTGGGCGATTTTAAGGTCTAAAACCCTTTGTAGGATAGTACCAAGATTAATGGACATGGTAAAGACATTGACGGTCTACTCACTTAACTCGATCTTTGCCTCCTGAATATAGCTGCCCCCATCTATTACAGTGTGGCACATGGCACATACTCAGTCTTGGATCTCTTGGTTTGCCGTCCTGGCCTTCCCCCATCCATCCACTGGACAGCTCATGACGACTTGTGTTTTAGTGACCACTTTCCACTCTTTCCGTCTCTACCCCAGCATCAGTCATCTGCGCACTTGCCCAGATGACCACTGTCCGCTCTTTCTGTCCCTACCCCAGTATCAGTCACCTGCATGCTTGGCCAGATGGGCCCTTACCAAGGCTGATTCAGACGCTTTCACCTCCTCTACTTTGTTGAATCTCTCTTGCATGGCCCCATGGATGGGGTGATCCAGACCATCACTACTACCATTGTTAACGCAGCTGAGTCGGCAGTCCATTGCTGTTCAGGTTGCCCCCAGCGGCAGTCAGAGCCCTGGTGGCAGCTGGAAATCGCTGCAGATATTAGAGACCATAAATGGGACTCCCAACATCATAAGCACCACCCATCCCTGGAGCACCTCATTACCTTCAAATGGTTCCATGCCCAGGTCCATCAGCTCATCAAACAATGGAAGAAGGAGTGTTGGGAACCACACATCTTCAACATCAGATCAAGAACCTCTCCTTCTCTGGTTTGGACCAAGCTCAGATGCCTTTACAGATATCAGACCCCTGCATGTATGCCTGGAATTTCCACTCATTGAGCTGCATCCACTGATCCAGACGTAATCACAGAGTGTTACGCTGAGAATTTTGCTCACGCCTCTGCACCTGAGAATTACGACCCCGCCTTTCGTTTCCTAAGACAGTGGGTAGAACGACATTACTTATCTTTTGCTCCACGCCACCCTGAGCCTTACAATGCTTTCTTGAACGAGTGGGAATTTCTTAGTGCCCTTGCTGATTGTCCTGACACAACACCTGGACCAGACCACATACATTCCCAAATGATTAAATATCTGTCAGTGGATTATCAGTACCAGCGCTTTACCGCCTTCAGCTGCATCTGGAGCGACGGCTGATTTGCTTTGCAATGGTGGGAAAGTGCCATCGTTCGAGCCCTAAAGCCTGGTATGAACCAGTTAAGTGTGGATAGCTATTGTCCTATCAGCCTCACCAACGTTCTGTGCAAGCAGCTCGAATGTATGGTGAGGTGGCGGTAATGTTGGCTCCTTGAGTCTCTCGTTCCATCCCAGGGCAGTTTTCAGCAAGGTCACTCAGCTGCTGACAACTTAGTCTACCTGGAGTTTGCCATCCGAATGGCGTTTCCCCAACAACAACACCTCATTGACATCTTTTTTGACCTAAAAAAACCCTACGATACCACTTCGTGAAATCACATCGCTCCTATGCACGAGTGATTTTTATACAGAACTTTTTTTGTCGCTTCACTCTTTCAGAGTTCGAGGTGGTGCTCGACACAGTTCACCCCACATCCAAGAGAATGGGGTCTCGCAGGGCTCGTATGTCCCACTCTTCTAAATTACTGTTAATGTTCTCGAGCTAGCAACATGGTCCTCAGTATCTGCCCTCCTATATGCTAATGATTTTTGTATTTCCTTCTGCTCTTCTTCTATTTGTGTGGCTGAACATCTCCTGCAGGGTGCCATACGAAAGGAGCAGTCATGGTCCCTCGCTCAAGGCTTTCAATTTTCAGCCCCCCAGCCTTGTGTGATGCACTGACTTTCAGTTCTCAGCCACCAAGTCTTGCATAAAGCATTCTGTTGTCATTGTACTGTCCACCCACATCTAGAACTTTACCTCTATGACCAACTGCTTAATGCAGTGGAGGCTTTCTGCTTTTGAGACTGGTCTTCGATGCCGACTTAACTTGGCTCCCCCATCTTCTTCAGCTTAAGGAAAAGTGCTTGTGGCACTTTAATGTCATTCAATACCTGAGACGCACAGACTGAAGTGCTGATCACCCTACACTGCTGCAGCTGTACAAAACCCTTGTGCAGTCCCATCTCGACTATGGGAGCCTGGCATATGGTTCACCATATCCCTCAGTGTTGCAGCTGCCGGACCCTATACACCACTGTGGAGTTCAGATTACCTTGGGAGCTTTCTGAACCAGACCAGTGAACAACCTTCTTGTAAGTGCAGGCGTTGCTCCTTTGCGGATTAGGTGACTGCAACTGCTTGCAAACTACACTGCCCACATCCAGTGTCGCCCCACTACTCAAAATACCGTCTGCTCTTCACTAATATGGCGATCCATCTCCCACAATGGCGGCCCAGATCAGGGACTCCAGCTGCAGTCCATGTCTGGTCGGTTTTTGCTGCACTTGACACTTTCCCTCTACACCTTTCCTGCAGGTCTACTCACTGACAGTTCCATCGTCCATGCCTTAGCCACAGCTTCTTCTGGACCTATTGCAAGGCCCAAAAGGTTCAGTTCCACCTGAGCCCCTCTGTCCACACTCTTTCTCCAGGGTTCAGAAATAGTCTACACTGATGGCTCGATGGTGAATGGTCACGTTGGCTTCGCTTACGTTCAACCTGACCATACTGAGCAGTGCTCCTTGCTGGATGGCTGCAGTTTTTTCACTGAGGAGTTGGTAGCCATCGCCGGCCGGTGTGGCCGAGCGGTTCTAGGTGCTAAAGTCTGGAACCACGCGACCGCTACGTTCACAGGTTCAAATCGTGTCCTTAGGTTAGTTAGGTTGAAGAAGTTCTAAGTTGTAGGCGACTGATGACCTCAGAAGTTAAGTCCCATAGTGCTCAGAGCCATTTGAACCATTTGGTTGAACCATTTGGTAGCCATCTCACGCTCGCTCTTGTGCATATCTGCTCCTGCCCAGGTGAGTCCTTCCTCTTCTGTAGTGACTCCTTAAGCAGTCTACAAGCTCTCTACCAGTGCATCCCTCGCCATCCTTTGGTAAATATCCAAGAGCCCCTTTATGCCTTCAGAAACAGTGGATATTCAGTGTCCTTTACTTGGACCCCACGACACGTCAGTATCCCAGGCAATGAACTCCTCGACAGACTGGCCGAACAAGCTATCGGTAAACTGACTCTGGAGATGAGACTGGCAGAAGCTGATCTCCGATTGGTCTTACGCAGAAAAGTTTTTGGGACCTGGGATACAGTGTGGCGCACCCTCAGTACACCAAATAAACTACGTGTTATCAAGGAGAAAACGAATGTGTGGCGGTTATCCATGCGAGTCACTCGCAGGGACTCAGTTGTCCTTTGCTGGCTCCGCATTGAGCATACGTGGGTGACTCATAGTCACCTCCTCCACCGCGAGTACCCTCCTCAGTGTCGCTGCAATTCCCCCTTGATTGTCGTCCACATCGTGTTGGACTGCCCAATTATAGCGGCTCTGTGGCGGACGTTTAATCTTCCCAGCACCCTACCTACGGTGTTGGGCGACAATGCCTCAACAGCTGCCATGGTTTTACGTTTTATTCGTGAGGGGAATTTTTATCACACAGTCTAAGAGTGGACTTCTGGCCTTCTTTCCCAGGCCTTCATCCTCCGTACGTTTTCACTCTTTTCCACTCTTTCTTTGTTGTTCGCTCGCCTTGGTGTTCGTCATTTTCCCTGTCTGTGTTCCTCTAGCTTTGTCTTGTAGACCGTAGATTTTAGTGTGTTGCAGGGTAGCTATCTCATACTTTTTAATTTTACTATCAGTTAGCCAGGTCATCAGCTATATCACTTTATAACTTTCCACTACTTTTTCCTTTCAGTTCACGTTTTCCCCATTTTGTTAACTTGTTTCGTTTTCTTCTTCTGTGTGGTTCTGAGTTAGTTTTACGCCTTTTAATTTCCTCGACTCGTTTTGGGTATATTTTTAACCCGACACCTTCTTGAATGTGGAAAAAGGGACTGATGACCCCACACTTTGGTCCTCTTACTCCCTAAACCAACCAATCTTTTCTCCTACCTATGTCGCCTCATATTACCTAACCTAGGAGGCAAGTTAACAGAATAGAGTCTCTTTAGATAGCGTTTCAAATTTCAATTTCGTTATGTTCTGACAGAAGCGATCTTCACGTATGCAATTGTACGGGACTTCGACAATGTTTCCGAAATAAGCGACATAGCCTCGTTTTATCCTACTCTACGTACTACCGTTCGATATTCCTTATTTACCAAGTACAGGGTTCCTCTTTTACTTATTTACAGGTTGACATCGCATATTCTGAGACATGCCAAGATTGAGCGCCTATCGACCTCAGAGGGATACATCCTCTGCTGCACAACATCACACTTTAGTCCCATTCTTAAAATTAATTTAGCGCTGCCTTACACTTAACCCACTGCGGTTCTTTTCCTGCACTGCTTACAACGAGTGACACATCTTCAAACACAAGCAATCTGCCGACGTTACCGTTCAACGACTACATCTGCATATATACTAATACGTGAGCCACCAAACGATCCACGGCAGGGGGTTCCTTATACACTACCAGCTATTCCTTTTCTCGTCGCACTTAAAAGTGGAGCGAGCGAAAAAGGACTGTCTATTTTCTCTTATAAGAGCCCTAATTTCTCTTATCTTGTCTTGGCGGTTATTAAGAGATACGTACGTTGTTGCAATAGAATAGTTCTGCAGTCGTTAGAAAACGTAGGTTTCCTAAATTTTATCAACAGTATTTCGCAAAAAGAACGTCGTGTACCGTCTAGTGATTCCTGTTTGAGTTCATATAGCATTTGCGTAACAACTCTAGCAGCACGCCACTGAGCTGTTACAATTTCTCCTTTTAATCCTGCCTGGTGGAGATCTCAAACATTCGACGAGCAATCAAGAATAATTCGCACTATGAGAGACAATGTTAAGTAACTAATACACCGAGGGTATAATTAATGTAAGTAATCTTCTAAGATGAGTTCAGAACTTCTAGCTTCTGAAGAAATTCAGATGCATAATCAGCTACCTTTACCTAGCATAAAAAAATTGTTACATGAAATTAGACTATTCCTTTCTTAAAGCACCAAGATTAAAATTATTAATTTAAGATAGAAAAAAAATATTTTCATCAGTTAAAGATCATGTTTCCTTTAGTTGGTGTCCTAAAAAAGACCCAATTCTCAACAAGTATTTCAGATATGACCCATACGGACACTACAAAATCTGCGCCCTGAAGTTACTCTTTCAAAAGTATTGTCAATGACCGCAGGAGGAATGATGAACACGAAAATGGTATGAAAGGCAAGAAAACGATTAAGAACTATACAATCCAAAATCTGAGCAATGTACAGAATTCTACACACTTTCGTTGTGCTTAGAAGGCTTTATGTCCTTTCCACCTATGTTATTTATTGCTAGATACTGTCCACGGAAATGGAGAAGACAGAACTAAAAACTACGTTAAAATTACATTGTAACAAGACTGAAATGAATATGTCAGACATAGATATGTACTATACTAGGTTAGCATATGCACAAGATTTGTTCAAATTGTAACTGATCACATCAATCCAGTTTTAACATAGTTTTTACTGTAATTCCATATTCCGTAGGCCCCAGGACAGAACATTATAAAACAAAATAACTGCATTTTAAGTGATAACGTCGATAATATGACCTCTGTAAACTCAAACTATTCGATGTTTGCAGCTCATATTAAAGGTCCTTCGCTTCAAGGGTGTTAATCATTTAGACAGTTATACACCGGGTCTGGTAACTCGCACTGGTGAGCAAAGTAAGACCGTCAACAATAGCTATCTAAAGCGCCGATAATATTCATCATCATCGTTAAAACGTACGTAGGCTGAAGCGCCAGAGAAACTGTTGTAGCCATCGCTATTCAAATACAGGATATATAAGCAGGCAGAATACATCACTGCCGTCTTCTACGCCTATAAAAGACAACAAGTGTCTGGAGCAGTTGTTACATCGGTCGCTGCTGCTACAATGGCAGGTTACCAAGATTTAAGTGAGTCTGACCGTGGTGTTATAGTCGCCGCACGAGCGATGGGACACAGCATCTCCGAGATAGCAATGAAGTGGGGATTTTCCCGTAGGACAATTTCGCGAGTGTACCGTGAATATCAGCAATCCGCCAAAACAATAAATTTCCAACATCGCTGCGGCCGGAAAAAGACCCTGCAACGGGACCAACGACGACTTACGGAACTCGTTCAATGTGACAGAAGTGCAACCCTTCCGCAAGCTGCTGCTGATTTCAATGCTGGGCCACTAACAAGTGTCAGCGTGCGACCATTCAATGAAACATCATCGACATGTGCTTTCGGAGCCGAAGGCTCACTCGTGTACCCTTGATAACTGCACGACACAAGGCTTTACCCCTCGCCTGGGCCCGTCATCACCGACATTGGGCTGTTGACGACTGGAAACATCTTTTCTGGTCGGAAGAGTCTCGTTTTAAATTGTATCTGGTGGATGGACGTGTACGGGGATGGAGACAACCTCATGAATCCATGGATTCGTGTGCAGTTGGAGTGATATGGGACCCCTGATGCGTCAAGATATGACT
The DNA here is from genome assembly GCF_021461395.2 of Schistocerca americana. Classification (NCBI taxonomy): domain Eukaryota; kingdom Metazoa; phylum Arthropoda; class Insecta; order Orthoptera; family Acrididae; genus Schistocerca; species Schistocerca americana. Next base: position 676,385,097 of record NC_060122.1, read on the forward strand.
CTGAAAGGTGGCAGATACGTAAGCATCCTGTCTGATTACCTGCATCCATTCATATCCACTCTGCATTACGACGGACTTGGGTAATTCCAGCAGGATAATGTTACACAACCCACGTCCAGAACTGCTACAGAGTGACTCCAGAAACACTAAGTTTAAACACTTCCGCTGGTCACCAAACTCTCCGGGCGTGAACATTGTTAAGCATATCTGGGATGCCTTGCAACGTGCTGTTCAGATGAGATCTCCAACCCCTCGTACTCTTGCAGATTTATGGACAGCCCTGCAAAATTTATGGTGTCAGTTCCCTTCAACGCTACTTCAGACTCTAGACGAGTCCTTGCCACGTCATATTGCGGCAGTAAGGCGTGTTCGCGGGGGCCTTTACATGATATTAGGCAGGTGTACCAGTTTCTTTGGCTCTTCAATGTAGAACTAGTGTCTGTTGCAAATGATATTTCCGTATTTATTGAGTTGCTTCTTCTAAATTCTCTCTGGTAAGGGCTTATGCCCTGTAGCAGTCGTTCGCTTTGCAGAACAGTTTTTCGAATACGTTACCTACAACGACCAGTAGACCGACGTGGTTGTAATATTTGGGTTCATCTAATTGCTGTCCTGTCTTTTCACCGGAAAGCAACACTTCTTCACTCTTCCAAGGTAGATACCTAATTGATCAATTAAGACTCATATTAATTCTCCACAATTCTATCCGAACCTGGATGTTTCTTTCTCTTTATAACTTCAAAATTGTTTGCCTAATGCCTTGTACTGCTAAAGGGTAAACAAATTTATTATTTGCGTAGCAGTCCTTGAATACTATTCGTAATATACGCTGATTTTCGGCTTTGTCGGGAAGAGGCATTTCCATTAGCAGGGCACCGTACCTTGCTGTTAGCAACTTTCTGTTACCTATGCAGTCTTACGGGTTCTATATTATTATGCCATGTTGATCTGGTAAAACTTCCAGGCTTTCCCAGTTTCAAATTTCAGTAAATACAGCACCTCGGTCAAGATATAAGGTACTCCGCTAGGAAAACTTATCAAGATAAATACTGACGCTTCCATTGTTATAGTATCGACTCGATCAATTCTTGAGCTTCAAAATTGATATCGCTATGCAGCGATGAATGTCCTATACAAGTAAAAACTGGTCTCACGTTATCCTACCTAGCCCATCTGAAGCTGCATTTTGCTCTTATGTGTATGCTTCCTGAGGGATTTTGGATTTCTCTTCCAGAAACTATATACTTTATGATAGAATAGCTTTGTGTCTTGTTTTCATTCCTAGTCACCGCTTATATTTTTTTATAAAAATAATAGGCTATGTCGGCAGAAGACTTCATGGAATCAGCCTCATTCTGAAGGTGGTGAAGAAGAGGGCAGAGACTTATGGTGTCTCATTGCCCTTGGGGTGGAAAACTGCTCTTAAAGGCCTAAGGATATGCAAACGTGAAAGACGTGAGGATGTAGAACGAAATACAAAGCACTGCATTAAAAACAAAACAAAAAACTATACAACCACAACAAATATCGCCTACAGTTGAAATAATATCATGATTATATCTGCATTGAAAAAATTATGTATTCCAGGTTAGTCCCACATTTGGATCTCCAGAGGAGTCGAGAGGGGGGGCAAGCACTGGCAGAGTACATCTTTGACAAGTGAGTGCATGTCTGACCAGAGAGGAGTGGTACAGAGTAACAAGAAAAAGCCACAGAAAATAATGGCTGTGTGATTCACTGTGAATAGGAATGTAGAGAGTAGAATAAATGTTCTGTAAACAGCTTAGTGGATTACTCTAATCCGTTTCGACAGCAATTGAAAGCCAACCAATAACAGTTCAAATATAAATGGTGACGTCAGAAGCAGAAGATCAAATAAAGACAGTATTTGGAGACGTTGAATGGGTGATTCAGTATGTAAAGAGAGGTGAAATTGAGAGATGAAGTTCAGATAAGCATGGGGTTTGGATGGCACAGTAGAGGAACGATTGGAAGACAGAACTATGACAGAATACTGGCTCGATTATAAAGAGAGAGGTAAAAGACTTCTTTATTTCTGTAACATATTTCATATGCTACTGAAGAATAACAATAGGAACACGTGCACGCGTAAAAGGCCAAGGGCACCAATTGATAACAACTGGTATCGTACGTCATGTTAAGACAAAATATGCCGATTATAGATATTTGACTCTATAGCAAACATAGCAGCAGGTACAGGCACAGAAAAGAATTTAACAAAGTAACACAGTAGGCTGAATTTCAAGAAAATTGTTAGGAAATATTAGTGTGCATAGAACTGGAATGCGTAAGTATTGAAATACGGTGACGTGCGTTATCTGGAACTGTAGATACTGCGAATACGATTACCACTGTAGGCAGTTATGTGAAAGAGGAATGGAAATCCCTAGAAAGGGCAGTCACAAAAATTGGACAAATAATTGAACGTACAAGGAAAGTAGTTGCGAAAGAATCTTAGATGATAGAAGAAATAGTACAATTGGTGGACGAAAGAAGGAAATATAAAAATTTCAAATAACGAAGGCATTACTGTAATATAGATGACTTAGGAATAAAGTCACTAGAGAGCGCATGGAAACTAAAGGAAAATAGCTGCAGAAAACTTGAAAATAAAACCAAAGACATCAACATCAAATGAGAAAAGTGAATTCCGCTTTTAAGCGCAAAAGGAGAGCGGACACATTGAAAGAGTACATTCAACTCCTCCCCGAGCGGGAGGATCTATGTGCCAATGTGGCAGAAAAAGGAATGACTGTAAAGCTGGAAGACATACGGGGTAAAGGAAATGAATGTGAAGTGGGAGGACATACGGGGTAATGTATTAGAGGTTGAAAGAGTTTTGGAAGGCTTGCTTTCGAACTATGTACAAGGAATCGAAAATAATCCTTCTGAATCTCTAAAATCACTGGTGGAATTGGCAACCACTTGCTTTTTCAAGTTAGTGTGTAGAATATATGACAGTGGAGACACACCACTGGGTTTTCGAGAGAATATATCAACACTATGTCAAAAGCAGATAAATGCGAGAAGTGTCATTTGCTCAGCTTAAGAACTCATGTTTCCAATTTACTAACAAGATAAAGAAGAATGGAAAAGGAATCTGAGGACGTATTAGATAGCGATCAGTTTGACATTTGAAATGATAAAGACACCAGAGCGGTACTTCTTCCATTGACATTAACGATGGAGGCAAGGCACTTTCATACGACTTGTTGAACTAAAAAGAATACATTCTACAATGTAAAAGGCACAATAAGTCTCAAGTTCTAAGTAAAATTATTCGAAGCTGCAGGAGAAGATGTTTAATACATAAAGTTTACAAAACCGAATGGGGTTCACAGATAGGCATCTGGATCTTTGAAATTTCGTTATCAATGATTTATCACAGAATACTATCTATGTCTTATTTTATTTTATAGTATTATTTACTTTAACTGGCATTTCTTCTATAACAGTCTGATTTTCACTGTAGTTCTCTGTGCAGGGCTGAAGTATACATCGAACCACTCATCATGAATGTAAAAATATGAATGTCGCTGTAAACAGACGACTGTGAATTCTGACTTTGTAGCAGTCCTTTAAGGATTTGCAAATCCATTAAAATTCGTTGTACAGCTTTTACTAACCAGCTGACAAAGTTTTCCAGTTTTTTCCTATCACACTCGGTACGGTTAGGGACGACTGGCATGATGCAAAGAAGATTGTATAGCGTTATCTATTAAAGGGCTGGTTAATAAACAAAAATTTTGTGAGAACTTTCTGTCGTGGCGTAAAAATGAAAATTTCGGTCATACATGAGGCAGAAATGTATTGCTAGCACTTGCAGAAATTTCCACGTTGACTATTAAGGAGCTTAATTAATCTATCTTTCACGGGCAGTACATATGAAGACAAAACTATACATTTTCCTCCGCATGTGAAGGCAAAATATATTCTCTTCTACAATTTCTTCCAACATTACAAAAATACGTCACTATATAATATATTTCACATTGCCATCTAAAATCTGATTTGTATCTCAACAAAGAACTACGAATAGTGTAAATTCACGTAGTCGTCTGCCTTCTGTTTTTGTTTTGAGCGGCCAGTGTCAGTTGGTCGCAGCCAGTGTGCTCCCTGCCGCCACTGGAGAAGCAGCTGCCAGCAGCAAGTCTTATACTCCTAGCTCACTTATTTGTTACATAGTTTAATTCTTAACTTCTTTGCGTGTTTTTGGGTACTTGCATTGCTTAATTCATAAATTTCAGGCGTATTACGGTATTTGAGAGTTGTAGCATCGCGCTTTAGTACCTGAATAGTGTAAATTCGCGTAGTAGTCTGCTTTCTGTTTTTGTTTTGAACGGCCAGTGTCGGTTGGTTCAAAAAAATGGCTCTGAGCACTATGGGACTCAACTGCTGAGGTCATTAGTCCCCTAGAACTTAGAACTAGTTAAACCTAAGGACATCACAAACATCCATGCCCGAGGCAGGATTCGAACCTGCGACCGTAGCGGTCTTGCGGTTCCAGACTGCAGCGCCTTTAACCGCACGGCCACTTCGGCCGGCCGTGTGTCGGTTGGTCACAGCCAGTGTGCTCCCTGCCGCCACTGGATAAGCAGCTGCCAGCAGCAAGTCTTATACTCCTAGCTTACTTATTTGTTACATAGTGTGGCCTGAGCTCCCAGTTGGTGCACATAGACAGCGCAGAAAGATACGTCTATAGCTTCTTTTCTGTGTTTACTTCGTAGGTTCTTACTTAAATTGCGTGTGAGTTTCGTATAGGAGGCGTAATTTCGAGTTTTAGTTACTGTAATCGTAAATTCAGGCAGAGTGTAGCGCACTCGTTAGGCATTTGTACAGGTTAGTTCATACATTCTTTGCGTGTTTCCCTTACGTCATTTAGGCACGGACTCGTGTTTCAGTAACTGTTGTTCAACATCGATTAGAACGGACAGGGACTGTGATTGCTGTGTTCGGATGAAGGCTGAGTTGGCACACCTTCACTCACAGTTGCAGGTGACGCTGACTTCGGTCGCGCTGTTTGAGGCTGTTACCAATGGGCATCGCGCTTTAGTACCTGAATAGTGGGGAGCCGGACTTGGGTATCACGGGGATGTCGTCCCGTCTGTCCCCAGATCGGTCTGCCGCTGTGGTTGCCCAGGTTGCTGACCGCAGTGGGGCTGAGCCCTCGCCTGTGGTTGATTGGGAGGTCGTTCCAAGGCGTGGCAGGCAGCGAAAGACGTCCCCGGAGGCTGATCAGAAAGCCTCCCCGGTGCGTCTGACAAACAGGTTTCAGTACTGTCTCTGGATGAGCCAGATGCAGCTGCCTGCCTTGTTTCAGAGAATGATTCTCAGCCGTCAAGGTCCGGGCAATCGCAGAGGGTGGGCTTATTGGTAGTTGGAAGCTCCAATGTTAGGAGCGTAATGGGGCCCCTTGGGGATATGGCGGCTAAGGAGCGGAAGAAATCCAGTGTGCACTCCGTGTGCATTCCGGGTGGAGTCATTCCTGATGTGGAAAGGGTCCTTCCGGATGCCATGAATAGCACAGGGTGCAGCCAGCTGCAGGTGTGGCCACATGTCGGCACTAATGACGTGTGTCGCTTTGGATCTAAGGAAATTCTCTCTGGATTCCAGCGGCTATCCGATTTGGTGAAGGCTGTCGGTCTCGCTTACGAGATGAAGGCAGAGCTCACCATCTGCAACATCGTTGACAGAACCGACTGCGGACCTTTGGTGCAGAGCCGGGTGAAGTGTCTGAATCAGAGGCTCAGACGGTTTTGCGACCGTTGGCTGCAGATTCCTTGACTTGCGCGATAGGGTGGTGGGGTTTCGGGTTCCGCTGAATAGGTCAAGAGTTCACTACACTCAGCTGGCCGCTACACCGGTAGCGGAGCCTGTGTGGCGTGGACTTGGCCGTTTTTTAGGTTAGAAGGCCTCGGGAAAGTACTGGGTGGGCTGCAATCTCAAAGGGTGCATGGAAAATACAGGTCGTGCTTGGATCAAGGAACAGTCGGAATTGTAGTTGTAAATTGTTGTAGTTGTGCTGGGAAAGTCCCTGAGCTTCAAGCGCTAATTGAAAGCAAAGGAGCTGAAATCGTTATAGGTAAAGAAAGCTGGCTAAAGCTGAAATAAGTTGTGCAGAAATTTTTACGAATTCTCAGACGGTGTTCAGGAAAGATAGATTAGGCTGAATTGGTGGTGGAATGTTTGTGTCTGTCAGTAGTGGTTTATCTTGTTGTGAACTCGAAGTAGATACTCCGTGCGAATTGGTATGGGTTGAGGTTATACTTAACAGCGGAACTAAGTTAATAATTGGCTCCTTCTACCGACACCCAGACTCCGATGATATAGTTGTCGAACTTTTCAGAGAAAATTTGAATCTCGTAACAAAAAAAATATCCCACTCATACGGTTATAGTTGGTGGGGACTTCAACCTTCCCTCGATATGTTGGCAAAAATACTTGTTCAAAACCGGTGGTAGGCAGAGATTGTCCTAAATGCTTTCACCGAAAATTATTTCGAGCAGTTAGTCCACGAACCCACGCGAATTGTAAATGGTTGCGAAAACACACTTGATCTCTTAGCCACAAACAGTCCAGAGCTAATAGAGAGCCGGCCGAAGTGGCCGTGCGGTTCTAGGCGCTGCAGTCTGGAACCGCGAGACCGCTACGGTCGCAGGTTCCAATCCTGCCTCGGGCATGGATGTGTGTGATGTCCTTAGGTTAGTTGGGCTTAACTAGTTCTATGTTCTAGGGGACTAATGACCTCAGCAGTTGAGTCCCATAGTGCTCAGAGCCATTTGAACCAGCTAATAGAGAGCAACATGACTGATACAGAGATTAGTGATCACAAGGTCGTTGTAGCTAGGCTCAATACCGTTTCTTCCAAATCCACCAGAAACAAACGCAAACTAATATTTAAAAAAGCGGATAAAGTGTCACTAGAAGCCTTCCTAAGAGACAATCTCCATTCCTTCCGAACTGACTATGCAAATGTAGACGAGATGTGGCTCAAATTCAAAGATATAGTAGCAACAGCAGTTGAGAGATTCATACCTCATAAATTGGTAAGAGATGGAACTGATCTCCCATGGTACACATGGTACACAAAACAGGTTCGAACGCTGTTGCAGAGGCGAAGGAAAATGCATGCGAAGTTCAGAAGAACTCGAAATCCCGACGATTGGCTAAAATTTACAGACGCGCGAAATTTGGCACGGACTTCAATGCGAGATGCCTTTAATAGGTTCCACAACGAAACATGGTCTCGAAATTTGGTAGAAAATCCGAAGAAATTATGGTCGTATGTAAAGTACACAAGCGGCAAGACGTAGTCAATACCCTCGCTGCGCAGTGCCGATGGTACTGTTACCGACGACTGTGCCGCTAAAGCGGTGTTATTGAACGCAGTTTTCCGAAATTCCTTCACCGGGGAAGACGACTGGAATATTCCAGAATTTGAAATACGAACAGCTGCTAGCATGAATTTCTTAGAAGTAGATCTCAGGGGTTGCGAAGCAACTCAAATCACTTGATACGGGAAAGTCTTCAGGTCCAGATTGTATACCGATTAAGTTCCTTTCAGATTACGCTGATACAATAGCTCCATACTTAGCAATCATATAGAACCGCTCGCTCACCGATAGATCTGTACCTACAGATTGGAAAATTGCACAGGCCGCACCAGTGTTTAAAAAGAGTAGTAGGAGTAATAGATCGAACTACAGACCTATATCATTGACGTCGGTTTCCAGTAGGGTTCTGGAGCATATACTGTATTCAAACATTATGAATCACCTCGAAGGCAACGATCTATTGATACGTAATCAACATGGTTTCAGAAAACATCGTGCTTGTGCAACGCAGCTATCTCTTTATTCGCACGAATTAATGGCCGGTATCGACATGGGATCTCAAGTTGATTCCGTATTTCTAGATTTCCGGAAAGCTTTTGACACCGTTCCTCACAAGCGACTTGTAATCAAGCTGCGGGCCTATGGGGTATCGTCTCAGTTGGATTCGTGATTCCCTGCCAGGAAGGTCGCAGTTCGTAGTAATAGACGGAAAATCATCGAGTAAAACTGAATTGATATCGGGTGTTCCCCAGGGACTCGTCCTGGGACCTCTGCTGTTCCTGATCTGTATAAATGACCTGAGTGAAAATCTGTGCAGTTCTCTTAGATTGTTTGCAGATGATGCTGTAATTTACCATCTAGTAAGGTCATTCGAAGACCAGTATCAGTTGCAAAGCGATTTAGAAAAGATTGCTCTATGGTGTGGCAGGTGGCAGTTGACGCTAAATAACGAAAAGTGTGAGGTGATCCACATGAGCTCCAAAAGAAATCCGTTGGAATTCGATTACTCGATAAATAGTACAATTCTCAAGGCTGTCAATTCAACTAAGTACCTGGGTGTTGAAATTACGAACAACTTCAGTTGGAAAGACCACATAGATAATATTGTGGGGAAGGCGAGCCAAAGGTTGCGTTTCATTGGCAGGACACTTAGAAGATGCATCAAGTCCACTAAAGAGACAGCTTACACTACACTCGTTCGTCGTCTGTTAGAATATTGCTGCGCGGTGTGGGATCCTTACAGGGTGGGATTGACGGAGGACATCGAAAGGGTGCAAAAAAGGGCAGCTCGTTTTGTATTATCACGTAACAGGGGAGAGAGTGAGGCAGATATGATACGCGAGTTGGGATGGAAGTCATTAAAACAAAGACGTTTTTCGCCGCTGCGAGATTTATTTACGAAATTTCAGTCACCAACTTTCTCTTCCGAATGCGAAAATATTTTGTTGAGCCCTACCTCAATAGGTAGGAATGATGATCAAAATAAAATAATAGAAATCAGAGCTCGAACAGAAGGGTTTAGGTGTTCGTTTTTCCCGCGCACTGTTCGGGAGTGAAATGGTAGAGAGATAGTATGATTGTGGTTCGATGAACCCTCTGTCAAGCACTTAAATGTGAATTGCAGATTTATCATGTAAATGTAGATGTAGAAAACGCATAAAAGTGGATTGTTTATTGAAGGCGTCGTAGTGGAGACCTACCAGTCATTTGAATGAAGAAAAAGATAAAATGAATACATAGGGAAGTTAAATAATTAATTCTATTCTTAGAAATGCAATCGTTACGTAAATACATCCTAGAGCACATATTTTACTAAATATCAACCACTACTTCGGTTTATAAATTCACAGGGTTGGCAAGTACAATGTACATCTGTGTTCATCAACCTATATGATTTACAACTTACTTTACGGTTTGAGATGGCCTAATCGGACCATACGCAAGTTAGTCAACGTAATCGATTTGGAAACAATTCCTAAAACTAATGGAAAATGACAATGGTAGGTCACTAAGCGTATGTCACGCAAGACTAGTCACACCTAAAGAGCAAATCTCTAAAGTCGAACATTACAATAGCGTTTTCATAAAATTTTTCTTCATTCCCTGAATAGCTGTGCGTAACAAGCGAACCTAAGGATTGAGCCAGAATCCCTTTCGCTTTTCTGGCCGACCTTGTTAAAGAGTGATGGGAATCAGAGACCCGTTTACTTACTGCAGATCGGCTTCTCATTAACGCCTCTCTCAGGTCTAAATGGAGTTCCATCTCATCGTTTCCGAATCACTGGCAAAACTGCTGCTAGAGAAGGTTCATCGTGTCTTCCGGCAGCACTTTCCCATTTCCCTGTGAAGTAGGTTAACGTGACGACGCCCTTGATTTTAGACAGTCTAACAGTGTCCCGTTCCGAAAAGGATGAGGCGTTCTTTCGAGGGTGATTCTTCACTTCACCGACCTCTAAAATTTTACAGTTTTAATAGAAGAATACATCGTCCATTATAGGCTACGTTGTGCTTTTTAAAATCGTGCTGTCAGCTAATTTCGTCAGACGTCGTACGACTTCTGGTTTTATATATGTGATATAAAGGAACGTGATGAGCACGATATGTAATACCCGACAGCAAATGCGCTTAGTAGTGGTTCACTGCAGAAATTAGCTAATAGCACGATTTAATAAAGTTCAGTACAGCCTACAACGGACAGTGTATTCTTTTTAGGCACTTAGATGGTTCAAATGGCTCTGAGGACTATGGGATTTAACATCTGAGGTGATCAGTCCCCTGGAACTTAGAACTACTTAAACCTAACCAATGTAACGACATCACATACTTTCATGCCCGAGGCAGGATTGGAACCTGCGACCGTAGCGGTCTCGTGGTTCCAGACTAAAGCGCTTAGAACCGCTCGGCCACAGTGGCCGGCTGACACCTAGAGGCTGTGGACCCCCACGAAAGCAAAATCTTGCAGTTCTGTATGCAAGCTCTTAACATAAAAGTAGACGATTGTACAACGCTGACTTCACACATAAAATACACTACTATACATTAAAATTGCTACACAAAGAAGAAATGCAGATGATTAACAGGTATTCCTAGGACAAATATATTGTACTAGAACTGACATGTGATTACATTTTGCCGGCCGGTTTGGCCGAGCGGCTCTAGGCGCTTCAGCCTGAAACCGCGCGACAGTTACGGTCGCAGGTTCGAATCCTGCCTCGGGCATGGCTGTGTGTGATGTCCTTAGGTTAGTTCGGTTTAAGTAGTTCTAAGTTCTAGGGGACTGATGACCACAGATGTTAAGTCCCATAGTGCTCAGAGCCATTTGAACCATTTGATTACATTTTCACGCAATTTGGGTGCATAGATCTTCAGAAATCAGTATCCAGAACAACCACCTCTAGTCGTAATAATGGCCTTGATACGCCTGAGCATTGAGTCAAACAGAGCTTGGATGGCGTGTACAGGTACAGCCGCCCCTTGCAGCTTCAACACGATACCACAGTTCATCAAGAGTAGTGACTGGCGTATGGTGACGAGCCAGTTGCTCGGCCACCGTTGACCAGTACGTGAGAGATCTGGAGAATGTGCAGGCCAGGGCAGCAGTGGAACATTTTCTGTATCCAGAAAGGCCCGTACAGGACCTGCAACATGCGGTCGTGCATTATCCTGCTGAAATGTAGGGTTTTGCATGGATCGAATGAAGGGTAGAGCGACGGGTTGTAACACATCTGAAATTTCACGTCCTCTGTTTAAAGCGCCGTCAATGCGAACAAGAGGCGACAGAGACGTGTAAGCAATTGCACCCCACACTATCACGCCGGGTGATACGCCAGTATGGCGATGACGGCTACACGCTGCCAATGTGCGTTCACCGCGATGTCGCCAAACACGGATGCGACCATCATGATGCTGTAAACAGAACCTGGATTCATTCGAAAAAATTAAGTTTTGCCATTGGTGCATCCAGGTTCGGCGTTGAGTACACCATGGCAGACCATCCTGTCTGTCATGCAGCGTCATGGGTAACCGCAGCCATGGTCGCCGAGCTCATAGTCCATGCTGCAGCGAACGTCGTCGAACTGTTCGTGCAGATGGTTGTTGTCTTGCAAACGTCCCCATCTGTTGACTCAGGGATCGAGACATGGCTGCACGATCCGTTACAGTCATGCGGATAAGATGCCTGCCATGTCGACTGCTAGTGATACGAGGCCGTTGGGTTCCAGCACAGCGTTCCGTATTTCCCTCCTGAACCCACTGATTCCATATTCTGCCAACAGTCATTGGATCTCGACGCACGCGAGCGGCAATGTCGCGATACGATAAACCGCAATCGCGGTAGGCTACAATCCGACCTTTATCAAAGTCGGAAACGTGAGGGTACGCATTTCTCCTCCTCACACGAGGCATCACAAAAGCGTTTCACAAGGCAACGCCGGTCAACTGCTGTTTGTGTATGAGAAATAGGTTGGAAACTTTCATCATGTCAGAACGTTGTAGGTGTCGCCACCGGCGCCAAGCTTGTGTGAATGCTCTGATAAGCTAACCATTTGCATATCACAGCATCTTCTTCCTTTCGGTTAAATTTCGCGTCTGTAGCACGTCATCTTCGTGGTGTAGCAATTTTAATGGCCACTAGTGTAAATCAACCAATAAAAATGGAGCACTTGTAATATTTCAATCATTCTCTGCAGTAAAATCATTCTCAGCTCTCATGACATTGTTCCAAAATTTAGAGTCACTTAACTAATAAATCAATTTCTAGCTACAATCATACAATTTGAATTTCTTTATGAAGAAAAAATGCTGTCTACGAGTAAGAACTTACCCATAGCGCAAGTCAAGAGCAGAATGAGGTATGCAGTTTGGACAAAATTTCATGCCTGTTATGCGTTGGGAAGCAGTTGGAAGCTAGTTGGTGTATATAACAATTGAGTGGGTGTGTTGTAAAAGGCTAATGTTTACCTTTATTTCTAATTAAAGTTACTTGTGATAACTGTTAGTCATGTCTGTATGCGTTGTTTGGCATAGCAAGGGGTCATAACACATCAACAGTAGGGCTCCTTAAATGGGTATTGAGTTAGGGAAGGCACCATGTGCAGATAAATAAGGATATATAAGCTTATGGTGGATCTCTTCCACAAAAAAAAAAAAAAAAAAAAAAAAAAAAAAACCCAGATGGAAACGGACGATGTAAAGAAAATTCTACAATACATGCCTGACGAGCAGAAACATTTTATAAAAGCATCTGCCACTGGCCTGTCGGGGTGGACAATATTAAGATGAGGCAAACTCACCATCGTTGCTTTGCTGTATTTTGACTGTGGTTGTATTTTGGGCACATTGTGAATAAATCTCGTAACACATGTTTTTTATTGTCGTAATGAATGTGAATAATATAAACTTGGGTAACGAGATCCTTATGCTCGTGCCGCCTAGTACAGGTGAGTTAGTGTCTTGTCGAACTGTGTGTCAGTTCGCTGGTCTCTTGTATTAGTCATGGGCCTGTTATGACACGTTATGTTTCATTTAGTGAGCTCCTGTTTGTTGAAAATATTGTGTAGCGTGGGTTATCGTGTGTTTATGCCTGTAATTATATGTTGGAATGATTCAATTAACTGTCACGCCCTACTGAGACCAACGCTTTCATCTGTCTCAGCTGAACTGGTGTATATATCATGTATGATCTTTTGTAGAGTTTTCCGTGAATATATTAGGTTTAGTGCGCCATTTGCGCCAAAGTATGCAAGCATTTCGATGAACTGATATAATGACCATGCATGTTCTTGAGTAGAGTTTTGTGTGAACACGTTAGGTTTAGTACGCCAGTTGCATCAAAGTATGCAAGTATAGAATAAATTTCTTTATATCCGTCTATGATTACAAAACTATTAGGTCCTTAGAGTACCGGTTTCGGTGTGCAATGACCATCTTCAGATTTGAGCAAAAAATGGGAAGAAACACAAATACAAATAAATAATGCCTACTTCGCTTTGTTTGACAATATTCTACTAATCGTATAGGATACACTTGAAAATTAAATCAATTGAAGTGCTTGTGATAATGTTTAGTAATCATTGACTTATCAATTTTTCTGATGACGAAGAGGTCTATTTTGTGTTCTTCATATTGTGGAAGTTTCCACCAATTTATTATTTTTGCTGGAAAGAAGATGTAAACTGTCAGAAGTGCAAAATTTGAGAAAGGATACTTTTGTTTTAAAATATTCCATTGAGATGTGTTCGCAAACAGACACGCAGCTGTTTGAAAAACGTTATGAGCTATGATCTGAATGTGGAGCAAAGATATTTATTCAGATTCGCTGAAAGTAACCATAAAGTATATTGATGTGATCAACTTTTAATTTAGAATATATCTGATAACGCAAAAATCAACGATTCACAGATTTTAGTTGAACGCCGGATTAAATGCCAGCGTTGGTTTTCTGAGCAAGGAGAGGAATTAACAACTATGACTACTGCAGGTGAAGGCTGCAGCCAAAGAGCTTTCTTTTATGGATATGGTCTTTCTCAACGGGGTGAACCCGGAAACCTTTACGTTATTAACGTTGCGCAATAAGGGAGAATCAGCTATCAGAAGGAACTGTTGGAGATACTGGACAGCAGACGGTCGATTCTGAAACAATGATCCTTGCCAATGTTAGCAGATAGACGTGTTTCACCACACATGTGACTTCAGTTACGGGAAGACTAAAATAGAAAATGAAAGGAAAACGAAAGAGAAGAGAATCCGATCATCCGGAAGAAGAGGAGATACAAGATCAAAGGTGAAGAATGAAGACGGTGTTGGGGAGGGGGCACAGCAAATTAATTTGTCCAGGTGGCGATTACTGATCGTAATCGGGCGACCATGTTGTCAGCGCAAGTGGAGTTCGGGGCGCTGAATCGACACATCAGCAGCACACCATAGGTACCTTTAAGCAACAATCGGCAGCACTCTCTGGAACATCATCAGCAAAAGTAAATAAAAATACGTCTACAGACATACTCCGCAAGCCGCATTACTGCATGGCGGAGGATACCCTGTACCACAACTATTCGTTTCCTTTCCATTCTACTCGTAGATAGAGCGAGGGAGGAAGTACTATCAATACGCCTCCACGTGAGCCCTAATTTTTCGTATTTTATCCTCGTTGTCTGTATACGAAATATATGTTGATGGCAGTAGGATCATTCTGAAGTCAGCTTCAAATGCCAGTTCTCCAATCTTTCTATGTAACGTTCTTCGAAATGAATGTCTTCTCCCTTCCAGGGATTTCCACTTGAGCTCCCGAAGCGTATCCGTAACATTTACGTGTTGATCGAACGTACTAGTAACAGGTAAAGCAGGCCGCTTCTGAATTGCATCTAAATCTTCTTACAATCCGAGCAGTACTCGAGTACTCGAGAAAACGTCGCACTAGCCTCATACAGGGTGACAATTATTGAACTATATGAAAAAAAACGTCATTAGTTACAAACTACGGTGTGCACACACTTTATTCAGCATGTAAAACCGAGCTAGGTGTCGCAGTGGCTACCACACTGGACTCACATTCGGGAGGACGACGGTTCAATTCCGCGTCCGGCCTACCTGATTTAGGTTTTCAGTCATTTTCCTAAATCACTCCAGGCAAATGCCAGGATGGTTCCTTTGAAAGAGCACGGCCGACTCCCTTTCCTGTCCTTCCCTAAACCGATGAGACCGATGACCTCGCTGTCTGGTCTCCTCCCCCAAACAACCCAACCCAACATGTAAACGTCCCTATAGGTATTAGGACTTAGACAATGACATGTTCCATATGCCTGCCATCATTGGCGATGATGTGGTGCAGAGGAGTAGCGAAATTCTGTATGAACCGCTGAAGTTTCGGAACATCGATGCTGTCGATTACCTCCTGAATGCCTGTTTTCAGCTCAGCAATGGTTTAGAGATTATTGCTGCACATCTTGTCTTTAATGGAGCATCACAGAAAGGAGCTGAATGTGCTCAGATGCGGAGAATATGACGGCCAATCGAGGCCCACGCAGGCGGCCTCTGGATACCCTACAGCCAGAATGTTGTCCTCAACGTCCTTCTCCAGTACATAAAACACTGTCCGGCTTCTATAGGGTGAAGCTCCGTCTAGCATAAACCACACCTCGTCGAAATCAGGGGCACTTCCGATAATGGGGATGAAATCATCTTCCAGATTCTTCACGTACTGTCCAGTAGTCACCGTGCCATCAAGGAATATAGCACCGCCTACTCCGTGACTGGGCATTGCACACCACAGAGACCCCGTTGAGGGTGAAGACACATATCGATAGCGAAATGTGGATTCTCAGTCCCCCAAATGCGCCAATTTTATCTACAGCTGAACACATCCAAATGAAAGTGGGCTTCGTCGCCAATTCAAACCATACAGCGTATACTAACTCCCATCATTCCCCGCGGCCAATCGTACAGTTTGAACGGCCTAACGAAAACCATTCAGAAGTTATGACGATTTCATTTCATATAGTTCAATAACTGTCACCCTGTGTACGCGGTCTCCCTTACAGTTGAACCACACAATTTCCCAAAATTCTCCCAATAAACCGAAGACGACCATCTTCCTTCCCTACCACAACCCTCAAATGCTCGTTCCATTTCATACCGCTTCGCAACGTTACGCTCAGATATTTAAACGGCGTGATTTTGTCAAGCATGAAACTACCAAAGCTGTAATCCGACCATACGGGGTTTGGTTTTTCTACTTATTCTCATTAACTTACATTATTCTTGATTAAGAACTAGCTGCCATTCAGCACACCAACTAGAAATTTTATCTACGTCATTTTATATCAACCTACTACCACTTACCTTCGACACCTTCCTGTACATCACAGCATCATTAGAGAACCGTCGGAGATTGCTGCTCTCCTGTCTCCCAGATCATTTAAATATATAGAAAGTAGCAACTGCTACTACACCTCACTGGGGCAGTCATGATGTAACCCATGTCTCCGATGAATACTCACCGTCGATGACAGAATACCCGGTTCTATTACTTAAGACATCTTCGAACCTGTCAAATATCTGGTGGCCTGTTCCGCATGCTCATACCTTTGTTAACTGTCTGGAGTGGGGTACCGTGTTGAATGCTTTCGGGCATCTAAAAACATGGAACCAGCCAGTAACATCATCCATAGTTCGCTGTATGTCATGTGAGAGAAGAGCAAGCTGGGTTTCCACTAGCGATGCTTTTTAAAGCCGTGCTGATTCGTCGACATGAGCTTTTCAGTCACTAGGAAATTTATTGTATTCGAACACAGAAAAAGTAAAGTCGTATGGCACTGTTGGCTGTGAGATACTTAGAGACAGTTTCAGCCACTTAGTGGCAAAGAGTTTGTTTCTCCATGTACAACATGTCCTTCCTTTACGGATATGTGAGAGTTGTGCCTCTACAGTCAGGAACCGCACGACCGCGACGGTCGCAGGTTCGAATTCTGCCTCGGGCATGGATGTGTGTGATGTCCTTAGGTTAGTTAGGTTTAAGTAGTTCTAAGTTCTAGGGGACTTACGACCACAGCAGTTGAGTCCCATAGTGCTCAGAGCCATTTGAACCATTTTAGAATTGTGCCTTATGTGTTTTCTTGAGTTCAAATAAGTGTAATGGATATGTGTGTAATGGGGAGCTACATTTGTATTGTATGATGATTATGAGAGCAAGGAGACAGTGATACATAGTGTCAGCACATGGCCTACTCCTCTCGTACAGCACCAAGTGGTCCGTCCTGGGTAACATCCCCACCCGGTGGGTGGATCACCGTCACCTGTCACGTGACCTCACATCATACGACACTGCGGAGACGTTTGGAATTTAATCCCGGATATTGGCGCGCAGTCAGTAATTTTCTGTCACCACCTCTCCTACCTTTAACGGCCAAAAACTGGCAGTGAAGAGTTCATCCATTGCTTCGATACAAATCTGCTTACTTTCCAGTCGAGCGGCACTGCACAGGCGTGTGTTAGTGATCCCGGCTACCGAGGTTCGACCTTTTTTTAATAAATTCAGTGAGAAATGTAGCTGTGACTCAGAGTCATACTAGAGAGATCCGAACCCACATGGAAGCTTACCGTCTATCACTATGCCAGAAAACCTTATGCTACTGGAACGGGAAAAGAGAGAAGTGACACTGGTACACAAAGTACCTTCCCTCACACACCGAAATATGACTCGTGAACGGTAGACGTAGATGTAGACTATACGACAGAAGATTACTATTGAGACTATAACATTAACTTAGTAACTGTAATTCTTCTCATCATATGGTATTTATTTAGATAATTCTAAATGACATTAATATTTACTCATAATTGAAACTTCGAGAGAGAGGTTTTCTCGACCCTATTGTCAGGTAATAGAAACCGCTGATGGGTAAGAGAAAACAAAATTAATACCAAGAAATAAATCTGTGTTAGGCAAGGCAAGACCATGTAAGAGACCACTGATTGGTTAGATACTAACAGAACAGAAATGGAAAAAAAAAATGACAAGTGATATAAAGAAATACCAAATAGAAGCTAACAGTAGAGAAATTAAAGAAATTGGGTATGTACTGACAAATAATACTGGAATGCCTTAAACAGAGTTAGATGATAATAGTAATTGATTTGGAACATATGTCTAGGCGTTAGAATTAGAGAAACACAATTGAATAGAAACGTCGCTGATGAGATTAGCTTGGTAGTAAAGGATGTTGTGTGCAACATTGGCTCAGTTTCAAATAGTGCAGCTCATGACATCAGTTCATGGCTTCTCGAAAATAAACTAACGCTACATCGCAGTAAGACACAGTTTTACATTTTCTAGCACGCAGTTCAACAAAACTTGACGTTTTAATTTCACAGAATGGGCATTTGATTAGTGAAACTGAACAGTTCAAATTTCTAGGTGTTCAGATAGATAGTAAACTCTCATGGAAAGCCCATGTTCACGATTTTGCTCAAAGACTTAATGCAGCCATATTCACAGTATCTGAAGTAAGTTATCGTTCGCCATGAAAATTAGTCTACTTTGCTTATTTTCATTCGCTTATGTCGTATGGTATTTATTTTGAGGTAACTCTTCCCATCCTAAAACGAAATTTTTGGCTCAGAAACGGGTGGCTTGGGCAGTAAGTGGTGTAAGTTTACGAACCTCTTGTCGACCCCTGTTCGCGAGTGTGGATATTTTGACATTGGCCCCTCAGTATATATTTTCCATAGTCTCATTTTCTGTTAACAATATTAGCTTATTCCCAAGAATAAGCAGCTTTGACTCAGGCAGAAATCAAACCTGCATTTGGAATGGACTTCCTTAACTCTTGTGCAAAAAGGTGTGCAGTATACTGCTGCAGCCATTTTCAATAAGCTACCGTAAGAAAAATCTTAGCAGTAATCCAATCTCTTTCAAATCGAAACTGGAGAGTTTCCTCAGGGGTCACTCCTTCTATTCTGTCGAGGAGTTCCTTGAAAAATTAAGCTAAATCTTGTTATATTGTTGATAGCGTTTACTTAAACTTATGTCTTGATTTTTTGGATTCATAAACATTTTTTGATTATCTGTTATTACTTTTATGTTGTAATTTCATGTACTGAGACGTTCCATGACTTGGAGACTTGCTCCTCAGTTTTGTACTACGGAACTTAACGTGTGAATAAATAAATAAATAGTAAAAGCGATCAAATTTAGTGATATAGGAACTAAGAATCAAGGCAATTTTTCGCGAAAAATATAATGAATAATGGATTCATTAGTGTGTTTCATACTGCATGGAATTTCTTTTTGGCCTTGTTAGTCAAGTCCAATTTTAATTACGTGAGTTAAAACGTTAAAGACGTGGCATTATGTTGAATACCTTGGCGAAAACAAAATCACTTGAAGGGGTTGTGAAAGTATTAATAATCACTAAGTTATTTATATTTCCTGATGCACTTGTGAAGAAGTTTATTTTCAGATTTAGCCATTGGTGATATTTTTAAACTTTAAATTGTGAGTAGTGTTGAAATTAAGAAACGAGATCTTTGATCTTAGATTACTTTGCTGAGGTGTACTTGCGAAACACTGTTTTGGTGTTTCAAAGAAGAAAATGATGTGAAACTCTATGTGGACTCAATATAGTTATTTATGGTTGCTTGGAAGTGACCGTAAAGTATATAAACGTGTGAAATTTTTAATGTCAAGCATAACTCCCAGCTCAATAATCATTGATGACAGGTTTTGGTACATTGTCGAATTAAAAGTAACCGTAGAATCTTTGAGCTACTAAGAAATCCAACAACTATATTACGACTAACGCAGGTAAGGATTATAGAAAGGGAATTTTCATTTGTAACCATACACTTTCTCGAATGAGGTAAACTTACGTCATTAGTGATACGCAATCAGGAAAAATTAAATACTAAAATAAGTTGTGGAGCAAAGGGGACACAACTGACAAAATTCATCAGTATCCGTGCCATTCCTGTCGTAAGAAGACAATTGTTTTCCTTTAAAGCGCACTTGCCACAGCGGTAACAAAAAATAGTTCCACCTTCTATCTGCATTCTGGAGAGGTTTCAGTGAATAGCATTAAATCTTTCACTTAGCGAGAAGAATACGTCTCTCGGCTAAAGAAAATCCGAACAGGAAGAGCGGTTGCACCTCTGTCCGGATTGTTTACAGCCGGAAACGCTCCAGTCTGCTCAGTGAAACAGTTACTTCTAGGAGCGAGCAGGTAGGGCCGAAAGGCTGCGACCCTAATGAGAAAGCGAGCTACTTGCCGAAAGCCCTGCCTGCTTCGGCGCACTGCTTGTTATTTCCGGAGCGTAGCGTCTCTCGCCGATAGGGTAGGGCGGGATAGGGCGGCGAACAGGCTCTGATTTGCATGCCGTAATGCAATCAAAGGCCGGTCAATACACGTGGCTCCGCGTCAGTCCGGCTAATCGTGTTTGCAGCCGGCCACGAAGCCGGCTCTAATCAGGTCTGTGTCCTGTTCGTAAGAGTACTGAGTGGCCCCCTCTGGCGAGCGCCCACTCTTTACTTTTCCCGTGCCTCTCGTTACAAACTGCACCGCAGTACAGTTCCAGCGGAATACCTAACTACAAATGTTCTGGAGACAAAAGTAAACGGATAAACTAGAGCCTTCGATACCATCTATTTACATTGACCAAAGACGCCACAATAAGCCCCAAAATGCAACATATATATATTATGTCGAAATGTAGAACAATAGCATTAAACTTTCCCTTGGGTGCTGTACTCAGAATTTCACGTCCATATCCTTAATAATAAATACTGAAGTGAAGCGGACAACGGCGTGAGACTGGAGGGTTAGGGCGAAGAGAAAGTAAAATTATAACCACATAATCACAAAGACAGAAAAATATACGAAATGAAAAATCCAGAGGAACACGATAGACTCATTGATTAAAAAGTCTCCAGAAACAAAAAGTTAGCTTCTATCAACTTTAACAAGTATCGAAACCTTTAGTTGATCTTCATCAGCTTAAAAGACCAACACCAATGAAACTCGACGCGCAAGTCGCCGAGGTGGCGTCAAATCGATAGACTTGCACCAGGCGAGCGGTCTTCCCGACGGGAGGTCCTAGTCACACGCCATTATTATTACCAATGAAAAAATCCAAAAGCACAAAAGATTAAAAGTCAGTACTAATAAAGAGCCAGAAATCGAGACTCAGCGTAAAACACCGATACCAGTATGACAAAAACAAAAAAATAAAACGCGATACCAACACACGTAGCCAAAGGACGCGTCTATTAACGAAATGTGGTACCAAAATAAAACAGAGGACAGGTATGTTAAGAACACTGTAACACACAAACTGAACATCCAAAGGAAGTAGCACACCAACCCAGAAATTCATTTTCAGGTAAAAATGAAATCGTATTTAGAAATAATTCGAAGTTCATGAGCAATGTAATTACTGTTTTCGCTTCTTGCTATGACAATCAAAGACGACGTTTTACAGTACTACGTCACGGCTTAAAACCGATGGTTAGTATATAATGCTGAAGGTGAACCACATAAAAGGCAAACACAGAGAGATAGTAGACTGGACGCAGTTGTATATTCTGTAATGCTCTTTACCGAAGCACTTAACACACAGAATTCTACCCTTTTTAAATTTATTAACTTAATACATGAGAGAATAAGTTGTCGAAGAGGAAGCAAGGTGTGTGAATAAAATGTAAAATAGTAACAAAACGTTTCTCCAACATCGCGTGCAGATCTTCACATACACAGATTTAAATGTGACCAGCCTGCCATTTGCTTTAAGTGACTAGAGGAAACCATGGAAACCACATGCCTGAATGTATGTCAAGTATTTGAAACATCAACGTTCCGATTAGGACCCCAGCGTCTTACGTCACACCCGTTCCGGTCAGTAGCAGAAAATTCACTCCACTTAAAATGAACATTTGAGTTCCATCTCACGCTGATCGAAACTGTAACAGAAACACAACCGATGGGAACAGTAACAGAAACACAACCTAACAGATGATGAAATCAGTAGTATCTTAATCCCCCTCTCCCATCATTCCTCTCACTTTTACGTCTGATCCAGTTTTCTTGCCGTTCCTTGTTTCCAAACGACCCTAGCGCATTTCTAGATTCACAGTAGCGTGATTTTACGACATTCCTCAGTATCTCCTTCCCTGTCCTACCCAATTCCATCTACGCCCTCTTCCTCCTATTACGCTACATAATTTGCTCCTTCCAATCACGAGTCTTCCCCTAAACAATACATTTGATATTTCGTGCAACAGTGTTTAGCATCTACACTTATTTTCACAAATGCATAAATAAGTAAGCACTCTCTCCAGATCTACACAGTCACACACACACACGCACTTGTCGTCGACAGGAATACAGCTCTTACTGTGGTGGTGGTTAGTGTTTAGCATCCCGTCGACAACGAGGTCATTAGAGACGGAGCGCAAGCTCGGGTTAGGAAATGATTGGGAAGGAAATCGGCCGTGCCCTATCAAAGGAACCATCCCAGTATTTGCCTGAAACGATTTAGGGAAATCACGGAAAACCTAAATCAGGATGGCCGGAGACGGGATTGAACCGTCATCCTCCTGAATGCGAGTCCAGTGTGCTAACCACTGCGCCACCTCGCTCGGTCAGTTCTTACTGTGGTAAACATAAAATTAGCGTTTGAAACACTAGTCGCTCATTGTCCACAGAGTAAGGAAACGAGGTAACGACGAATTTCAACTTTAATACATGGAAATGCTTATACACGAGTGCAACTACGACTCTCAAAAAGGATACTTATTTGATTTAAAAATAACGACAACAAGTACCATTTCATTTGAAATATGAATCAGTAAGCTGAATCACTAAATTTTTTCCACAGAATTTCGCACCTTTGGGTACTGTGGAAGCGGTCTCTTAATGATAGACAGGCAGCGTTCACTAAGAAGACAGCTCTACGCCCACAGAAGTTGTAGAGCAGTTATCCATTTGTACATTCCCATTACAATGTTTTAGTAAGCACATCTTTTGTAATACATAGTCCAGAAGCGTCAAACCGTTAGTTCTCGCATTGTTGAATAGGAGACCACATCAGAGATCATTTTTCAAGTTGTGTCAGGATGGACATTTCACATTTCAGATGTTTTCCGCAGATACGTCAATCGCATTGGAGGGATCGAAACAGCACGTGTGTAAACTGATGAATGGGATCAGTTTGCATGAAACAACTGAAACCGATACTCTAAGCTGTTCAAAGTTGCTATCACCTGACGTGATTGTGGCCCTTACATTTGACAAGTGAGGAGTGAAACAAATACTTCGACTGAAAATCATGCGAGTTGCGAAGTGCGGCGAGTAATAGGTTTTCTGTTGGCAAAATACCATAAACTGATCGAAATTTATTAGCAACTGTTTGAAGAGTTCGAAAAGAACTAATTACTGACGGCGGAGTGCGCCAGTGGTTTATTAGGTTAAAAAGTGGTTGAACTGAGGTTCACAATGAGGAGCAATATGGGCGGCCAAGAGACTTGTGTTTTCTTTTTTGTTCTTCTTTTCTTGATAGGAAAGGTTTCTTCTTGTCGGTTTTCTTCAGGGTGGCTCAACAATCAATTCTGTGAGGCACTGTCAAACTTCGGGAAACTAAACAAGGGAAATTCAGAAAAAGCGCAGAGGAAAGTTGGACCCAAAAATTTTGTTCTTACACAACAACGTTCGACCACACACGGGAGATCTCACTTTAGGAGATTGGATATTTTCAAGTAGAATACGTTTCCTCATCTGCCGTACATTACAGACCTTCCACCCAGTGACTAAAATCTGTTTCCAGTGGTGAAGACCTGACTCACATGCAGCGTTTTGATGACGACGCGGAACTGAGGAAGGGCCTGACCAAGTGGTTGAAGCCTCAGGAGGCAAAATTTTAGGACACTGAAATTTCAAAGCTCTTCGCCACTACGATAACTGCCTAAATCTGTGAGGCGATTTTGTGGAAAAGTAATATTTAATTGTCCCTCTCAAATGAATAAAACATCACTTTACCTTTTTTTGTAATAAAACTTAATCTGCTTTCTGGACGGCCCTCATAGTTTTAATGATATCGAAATTATTTTTGTGCTACACCTTGAACTTTCCACTCTGCCTTCACACACAGCACCCATCATCCATAGAGCCACGTATTAACACCGTTAATTATTGTTCACGACCTGGATTTCCCTGGAGTTTAGTTGAGAAGTGCTTTTCCTGTGTGGGGACGTTTATTGGAGGCGCAACTGGTGCGGCCCAGATAATAAGACGGGAACCGGCTCCGGCTGCTTCCCTGGCTCGCCAGAGGCAGAACAAAGCCACGTTAAGCCCCAGACCGCCTGGCAGACCTGCTTTTTGCAGTCACCTCCGTCCCCTGCGCTGCGCAAACCCAGAGTTTCCTCTTCTCAGTGCTTCTCCTTCGCAGTCTGTTTTCCTTGTAGGTGGCTTTTTCACGGGACTTTTTAAAGAAGGCGTGGGATCTCGTACAGTGGATATGTAGTATCGCAACAATAATAACTGTCGCGAAGGAAAGATTATTAATGGAACACCCTGCGACCTGCAATTGAGAGGCGGCAGCTTGGTGCATCAAAAGGCCTGGAAACATCGAATATAATTAATGATTAATTAGAATGGGATTCGTCGTCGGACAACGTACTACTAAAAAAAGAAAAAATAGCACACATAAAAGGCATTCTTTAAGTATGTATCTTCCGTTAAACATTGCAGTCTCCTGCCTCTCTTCAGTGAATTTTTGTATCTACACGTCAGATGAATCAAATTAAGATTAATGACGAGCTGTGGTTTACTTTCAGAAGATGGCTGTGAGCACTATGGGACTTAACATCTGAGGTCACCAGTCCCCTAGACTTAGAACTACTTAAACTTAACTAACCTCAGGGCATCACACACATCCATGCCCGAGGCAGAACTCGAACCAGAGACCGTAGCAGCAACGCGGATCCGGACTGAAGAGCGTAGAACCGTGGCTTACTTTAGAAGAACATGCAGTATTTTTCGTAACTTTCCGTATAATCTTCAGCAAATCGCATACACATTTAATTTCTGAAAACTATTCCTCTAATTTGGGTCTGACGATTTCTATAATAATGAAAAACCTTCTTCCATATGTAACTGTAACTCCTCTGCTGAACACTTCATAAAGCATGGGCACGAATCTGACATGGAAGGGGATATGAGAAGTATTAGCATGAGTAATAGCAAAAGATAACTCCCAACGTTACAGGAAAATTTTCACGTAGGCTGCTACACAAACAAAAGACGCCCGAAAACACGCAGCGACCGCTGGCAACACTGTAAACGGTAAACACTCATAACAAACAAATCATTTAAAAAAATACAGTCAAAGGGAAGCGTTAAGTCAAACTTGCTAGCTAATGCAGGAATTCGGACGTCCTGCTGTACGCAGGAATAAGAAGTACAATTCCAGAGGGACACGTGAAGGATGACAGGGTCTCAAATAATCCTAGCTCAGACCAACTAATAATTTAACATTACGAAACCTTCGCTGCATAATGTCACTTAGAAATAAGAGATGAGCGAAAAACTGTAATATAGTAATATGATGATGCTGTTGTCGGGTCTGTAGACGGATGACACAATCATCTAGACACAGTAGCTCAAGGTTCCACCTGGCCGCAATATTCAGTTGAGAACACTGTTTGCCAATCTCTCCAGAACTATTATTGTGTACTGTGACCCTTCATGTGCCGCGAAGACCGACAGTGCGTCAACCAGATATCGTTGTTGCTGCCTTCTAACGCAAGTACAGGTGCGGCGCCCCACTGGTGAACGCTGGCAAAAACTATGGATGTCTTTAGAGTACTTCTGTTAATACGTTCTGCCGACCGAGCCAATAACCATCGTTTTTAAAGTTAGATAAAACAGTATTCGACATCTTACTTGAAAATTAAACGTTGTCTCTATTCATGGTGATGTCTGTCAGTCAAATTTCGATTGATTCCTTTACGACAAAGTTCCTAAAGCGAGGCACAGAGGCAACTATTCTCGACATACATCACTCTGTGTTCCTCGGTTAGATAGCGCTCTGCCGTCGGAGCTTCCTCCGGATGTAATAGTCGTGTGTGGAGATAGCGCTTAATATATTTGTCGTGAACAGTACGAATCATTCGCCCAATATATATTTTACCATAATGACAAACAATCTTGAACGCTGGACATCCTCAATCCCTTATAATCCTTCACCGAGTCAATAGCACACTAATCTTGTTAGGCAGACGAAATACACTTTTTATACTATACCTTTTCAAAATCCTTCCTACCTTTGAAGATACACCTCATGAATATGGTAGGAAAACATTAAACCTACATGCATCTTCTACTGTTTCCGGCGAATATCTAAACGAGAAGGCACGATGCATCTAAGTGTAGCTATTACGATTGAACACGATATAAAGTTTTCCGTTTCCCAAATGGCGTAAGCTCACCTTGTCTATGTCTACAAGACTCGGGTGCATTCGTACAGCGGATGACAATTCGTCGTACGTAGATATCAGTCTGTATGCTTTTATTTTCTATAAATACTGCAGTCACATCGCCCTTTCTGTAGACCTTCCCTTGCGATTTCTGTTGTAGCCTTACCGCTGGCACGAAAGCAATTAAAACGACCCAGTAAACAGCTCAGAATTTTTATTCCAAGTGATCTCACCATAAATGCGTTGTCGACGTTCCTTCAAAAGCAGGTAGGCACCCTGTCTTTAAAATAATCCATTAATAAATTGGCGACTATCAGATTAGTGTACTCGAATAGCCACCCTGTCAGTTCGTTAAATATATTTGTTATTGAAGAAAAAACAGGTGGACGTCACCACACAATGACATGGCTTTGTCATTTCCACTTCCAGATTTTCAATAATTACTATCAAGGACTCACCAAGAGGAATCTGGACAAAAAGAGACGCTACAGCCAAGTTCATAAGCAAAACCGCATCACTAAGTTACAAAGTCTGCAAATGCTGGGTAAAAATTGTAGAACTGGAAGTGTGGTGTACATATTCTCCTTCGGGAGGACTAAGGATGGAAGCTCAGGTGCGGGTGAATTTGGTCCAGAACCCCATTGAATTCATACCCTCGTCTGTGCGCAATGTCAGTGATGATTACCGATTGTGAATGATGTTGCTGCCCACACAGTCAGTGATGTATAGATCACAGACTCTAAAACAAACTGGTCGAAAACTAAACTATTGATGTGAACGACGATGAACAAGGTGGTGTAAGAGGTCACTCAAGAAGTCATTACTGCTATTAATTTATTTTCACCGAAATGGGTCACGGCGTTAGACGCTGACGATTATACAGTATAGTCTTATCACCAAAGATGGCAGCGACGCGAATCGAAATATTAGTAACTCGAATTTAAGCGACAACACACGATTCATTATCAGAAAGTCGAGACGTCAGGTATATATGGGGGCGCTGTACAGGCACTGTGGATACGAACTGCTGCGAAACAAAGATACTAAAGCTGATTGTTCTTCTCTAATTGCACGTCTGGAGAAACAGTAATTTGAAATTGATTTTCATCTATCAGTGTCCACAACTTTAAACACTGCTATCATTAAACATCAAGTGTTGTTTGGCAATAATCAACAGTATAATGTGTGGCATCAGTCTCTAACATTCTGCGTAGTTTCTGTTGTTCTGAATTGTGTCCCCCTACCACTTTTGCGCAACGACGCTCTGAGCGTGTTTTTTGGGAATTGACTAGTTTGAACCTGGGACCTGTTACTGGTAAGGAGACATCAGACCACACATGACATGTAGAGTTCAGAAGAGTTTAGTGAGACTAGCGATGATATAATCAAATACTGAATGATTTCAGCGTCAGCTCCACTGCACTCCCTGTAAAAGAATCTTAATACTAACTAAATTTAGTGGAAGGGGTTCAAGGCTTTCTATTTTTAGTTAGCTGGTAAAATAACGTCGAAAAAGCAGTTAAATTTAGCATTGGGAATTTTATTCTACTCACAAAACATTGTTTATGAATTGCACTATTGATAAAAGGAAATGTTTTAATACAGGATGGTAAAAACCAACTGCGATCAACAAAAATGTGAACGAATATTCCCTGAATGGGTTTCCAAGTTCTACAATGGATCGAAGGATGACCTATGCCATATCACATCTATAATCTAGGTTTAAATTAAGTTCCACAAAAGAGAAAACTGTCAAAATGGTCTATAGTGACCCTCAATTATCTTTAATTACTTATCTAACTTTCATAAATTACACTGGCTGATGTGGCTTCTCAATAACTATATAACAGAAAAATCATGGCGTTTCAGATTTTTACTTCAAGTAGCAAATGTGAACACCATGACCTTTAATTGACGATCGACACTAGTATTACGCAAGAAGCGGGTGTAACAGATGAGACTTCTGCAATTCTGAATGAAGCTTTATGCGCTGTTATGTGGCATCGCGTGCGTTCACTACATTGTCGGTCTTCGTCAGGGGGCGGCGAACAGCAGAGCTCCGCTCACCTCGCCGTCTCGGAAGCGACTCTCTCCTAACTTCCCCTTACAACAATTTACCGAAGTTGGTTTAAAAAACTATCTGGCTGTGTTTTCATCTGACCTATCAGGGTCTCAATGTTAACCTTAAGCTCCGCCTACAGAAATTCTGTCTATGCAATGACAAACGTTATACTTTTCGTGGTGGGGCAATGTTTTTAAAGTTCGCAATGTAACAGAAACGCGAAAAAGTCTCACGCTAAAACTTGCAGCTGGTGTGGTCCTTTTAGTGTTATCGTAAGATATATACAGTTCATCTGGAGGGCTCTAGCTTTTAACATGGGCTGGGAGGTGATTGTAGCGGTTAGCTGGCGACGTGGGTGTCCGTCCCTTATCGTAGGGCCTCTTAGATTAACTCAGTTCTGCACTCGGCTTCTGTTCTCGTTTCTCCCCTCGGAACTGCGTCTGTCTCACGGTGGGACGGTATGACATGCATTTAGGCATTCGTGTGTTAGTCTGAGGTATTCCATTTGCTCACTTGTTACTCGTATTACTTTGGTTAATTTAATGTCAAGATTTATTCGGAACTATGTGACACACTACTGGATTAGCTTATCTTGTCAGGGTTTTGCAAAAACAGACATAATGTCTCATGGGATAACAGCAATCAGTGATTTTATAATGTTACTTTAAATAAGTCTTGATTGCAAATTTTTTTTATTATTCATATGACCGGTTTCGGTTCATTCAGAACCATCTTCAGATCTGTATAAATAATTATACTAATTTACTATTTCACGAAAGCAAATCTTTTTCATCCTATCTAATCAACATCAAATGTACCAGAACGTACCTGATATTTAAGTTACAGGAGTAACCCGTCCAATTCAGCAACTTTCACATGCTGCGTCACATAAAATTGGTTGGCAGAGTGCACGTCATTTATATTAATTATAATACTACTACCGACAGGTGGCGTCTGGTACATTTGTTACATTCCATTTGCACATATTGTATTCAGTAGATCTTTTTTATATTAAAAATATTTAATTAAAATATGTAGATGTCAAAGCTAAAATCTGTACTTGTCAGGATTAAAAAACAGTAAAATTATCATTTTTATACGATCTAAAAGGCATAGGGCGATTTATATATCTATGGTGCTGGTGTGAGCTTGTTTTCTTCTACGGTCTGCTTCCGTGGTTCCCGCCACTTTGGTGTTGTGCCGCGGTCCGCTCAGTCGTCTGCTGTCCATCGCCACGGGCAAGAGGGCCGCACAGTAGGGCCCCGTCAACGACGCCAGGCGTTGCACGCGTCTTCCGGCTTCTCCACCGCGCACCATCTCTCATCCCTCGGCCTGGCTCTCCATACGCAACAGTTGTCATCTTAGTAGGTCGTCATAAATGCTAAAATAGGCGTTATGATTAAATTCGCTTTGTTCGTTGAGGATTAAATCCGGGTCTTTATTTTTGTGGGTGTATATTTCGATCTCTTCTAAAATGTTAAGAAACCGTCCCTTGTGAGCTCTATGCAGGATATCTAAGTTGTTTTCAATATTCGTGACTGAGTGCTTTGTCGCAGCCATATGCGCCCCAAAAGCTGTTTTGTTATTTTACTTCGATGGTATACAGGCTACTAAGATTGCCACTAAGCCAACACGAAGCAGAAAAGGAGTTAAGTATTTTAAAACAAGTGGCCGTAGCGAACGGATATACGTGTAAGCAGGTGATGAATATTTATAGGAATATAAAGGAGAGGCAAATGGAACAAACAGAAGGAAGGCAAGTAGCAGTTAAGAGGAACCACAAGAAAAAATATGTAGCTCTCACTTACAATGGAAGAATTGCAGACAAAATTGAAAGATGCTTTCGTAAATCCGACGTTAAAATAGGGTTCCGAACAAATAACACGTCAAAATTGAAGCTCCGGCATAGAATATGTAATAGTAGGAATAAATTTCAGGATTCAGGTGTATATAAAATCAGATGTAATGACTGCTGTAAACAATACATAGGGCACTGGTAGGAACTTTGAAACCAGATTCAGGGAGCACACCTACTCTCAAAACAAAACAGCTTTTGGGGCGCATATGGCTGCGACAAAGCACTCAGTCACGAATATTGAAAACAACTTAGATATCCTGTATAGAGCTCACAAGGGACGGTTTCTTAACATTTTAGAAGAGATCGAAATATACACCCACAAAAATAAAGACCCGGATTTAATCCTCAACGAACAAAGCGAATTTAATCATAACGCCTATTTTAGCATTTATGACGACCTACTAAGATGACAACTGTTGCGTATGGAGATCCAGGCCGAGGGATGAGAGATGGTGCGCGGTGGAGAAGCCGGAAGACGCGTGCAACGCCTGGCGTCGTTGACGGGGCCCTCCTGTGCGGCCCTCTTGCCCGCGGCGATGGACAGCAGACGACTGAGCGGACTGCGGCACAACACCAAAGTGGCGGGAACCACGGAAGCAGACCGTAGAAGAAAACAAGTTCACACCAGCACCATAGATATATAAATCGCCCTATGCCTGTTAGATCGTATAAAAATGATAATTTTACTGTTTTTTAATCCTGACAAGTACAGATTTTAGCTTTGACATCTACATATTTTAATTAAATATTTTTAATATAAAAAAGATCTACTGAATACAATATGTGCAAATGGAATGTAGCAAATGTACCAGACGCCACCTGTCGGTAGTAGTATTATAATTAATATAAATGACGTGCACTCTGCCAACCAATTTTATGTGACGTAGCATGTGAAAGTTGCTGAATTGGACGGGCTACTCCTGTAACTTAAATATCAGGTACGTTCTGGTACATTTGATGTTGATTGGATAGGATGAAAAAGATTTGCTTTCGTGAAATAGTAAATTAGTATAATTATTTTTACAGATCTGAAGATGGTTCTGAATGAACTGAAACTGGTCATATGAATAATAAAAAAAAAAAAAATTGCAATCAAGACGGATTTAAAGTAACATTATGTCAGGATTTTCGTGAAAGGAGTTGAATTTGCCAGACACCTTACATATCACCACCCGTCGAACTTAATTTTTGTACTGAAGTTAGGCAATGATTGAATCGTTGTCTAAGCCAGTCAAAAATTATTCCGTTATCTAAATTTTGTTGTCTACTGTACAGCCACGTTATTCTGTTCTATGCTAGGTTGTATTATTGATTTATATTTTTATATCCTTTCACATTATTATCAAAATTATATTTATATTGACAAAGGAAGAATATTTTTATTCTATTATATTTATTATTTAATTGTGAAGTTTGTTTTTTTAAGAAGTTTGTTATTGAAAGTGAGGAGTCTTTCACATCGATTTTCGTAGAAATATTGTTTTTATAAATGTAGTAATTAAGTAAAATATATTCCTAACACATTTTCTAAATATCATGTACAAGTAATATGTTTTTGTTTCTAGACACTCATTTCAACATTGTTACACTAACAAATAAGAATTATTTTCAAGAATTGCTTTGACAAAGAAATATACATACACAAGTATTGAGATATTATCCTAACAAATGGTACAAATGTTAAAAAAAGGGGAAAACATCCAACAAGATAATTTTTTATTCTTTGTCTTTATAAGAAGAAAATAAGTAAAATATAGCTATTCTTTTATTTTTATGAGGAGTAAATAAGTGGCATATAGTTTTAGTGTTTATTATGCCTTACTTTTGTTCCCAGTATACTGTCCATTCCAGACCTAATGACTTATTTTTATCGATAGTCTATTTTTTACTTAAGTCTATAGTCAATGACTGTTATTTTGTAGTTTATTAGCTGTCTGGTGTGCTTAATTTATTTAGTGTTTCACACGTTTCTTTTGCACAGTTCCTACATCACATAATTTGATTTCACACATTCACACAATCCTGTGAATGTTTAAGCATGAGGTTGGCGAATGTTTTTTGCATGAAGGTGATGGACTTGAGTGAGATGGATGTGGGCAAGTATTTGATGTACAGCTTCGTTCGCCGTTCCTTGTTGGCTTTGCAAGTGTGTGTTGCTGTTGTGGAGGTCCCATAATGGAATGGAGCTGTGAGTGCAGAATCTCGTGGTCTACTGGCTTTGTATGCGTGAAAGTCATCGTTATGTGTCGCTGAAAGTGGTCGTTTTTCGTTGTAATACTTCGCAGACGACTTGTTTACAATAGGATAGGGATTTGGGAGGGTATGTCGTCTATTCTTCTCCCATCTTCTTTCTTGGTCTCAATCTTGCGAATCTTCAACTTCTGTTCTTCCTGCTTTTTCTGTGCTTCTTACTTGCTTCTTGGTTCTTCTCTGGGCAGGATATTTATTGATAACTAGTCACTTTGAAATTCTCCTCTTAGTAACAGTTTGATAAATTGTTTGGGTGTGTCATTTCTACTTTGTGGACGTTTTCTTCAGTTTTGTGCATCAGCGAGCTGTTTAATAATGGCAGTGTGACTTTACACATAATTTTTGCCAGTGGTGGCTTGCCCATGCCATCTTCTCGTTGGGCCATTTTTTTCTCGCTCCGCTGAGTCGGGGCATCCCGGGGTTTACGAGCGGTGAAAGTCCGGTGTTTGCTTGTCAGTCCCTGCACCTGTCCCTTCCGTGTTCTGCCACTCTGTGGTTCCATGTTCTGTCCCAGCAGGGTTCCGCCACCCTGTGGTTCAGTAGATTTACTGCCCACTTCAGCTACCCTCTGTTGGTCTTGCTGTCCTTTCCCTTCTCTCAATGCTTCTGCCTTGCAGGAATCGTTCTTGCTAATTACGTCCTTTTCTTTCTTGATACTTCTCGCATTGCAAATTGTGGGTCATTGCATCTGGTCTTTGTTGAAGTTTTTGCAATGGTTCTTACAAAAAGTTTTACTTATAATCATCTAACATATGTCTAGTACCTACTTTGTTTTACGCCTTCTTAAAAAGCTTTACAAATTTCGGCGCCCTTTCCATGTTACAAGTCTAAGATATTTTGAGTCTTAACTTCTACAAAAATCCTGAAACTCGTTTTTTTTATTTTTGTGTAGTGTCATGGTGTATAGTATTTTAGTATTTCATGCTGATAGACTAACTACGCTTTATCCCTTCACCTTAATCTATGGTACTATTGGTGTTATTTTTGTTTTTGTTTTTATTGAAACTACTTTCTTTTTCCCATCTTCCTCTCTCTTCATTCGTCTTTCTCCTGACGATCTTATCTGCAACATAATCTTGAAATATTGTGCTGATTATTTACCAGTAACAAAATTAATCTTCAAACTTGTACTGAAAGTGTTTAATACTGCCAGTCTTAGGGAAAATACCCTCTAATTCTCTTTTACTGTGTTCCGAAATACCTTGAACTTCTTGCAGTTTTTCGTCGATTTCTTTATGAACTTCTAACATGAGTTGAGGCAATTCCCCCCTTTGTGCATACGATTCTAATTCTTCATCCTCTTTATCTCACATCATTCTTAATTGTTTGTTTATAACTGGCATTTCTTCTAATTTTAGCTTTTGCTCAAAGAGAAGTGTGACATTACCGAATGTTACGCTACCTTTCCCCATATCTATTATCGCTCGTCTCTCATTAAGAAAATCTGCACCTATAATCAAATCTACAGATAGTTTAGATATAATCACGAAGTTGGCTTCGATCTTTTGACCTTGACACGAAAGAGTTAACCTTGTTTGTCTCGTTACTTCCGCAGTATTCTTTCTAATAGAACCTCTTACTTTAATCTTACGTGTTTTCAGAACTGGCAATTCCTCATTGGCATTACACTGTATGAATAAATTTTCTGAGATTGTGGTCAGTTCACTTCTGCTATCAATTACAATATTGACTGGGATATGCTTTACCATGGCCTTCATAATTGGTTGAATTTGAAAGCGTTGGTTCGGTTCTTCTTCTACTTGCATCAACGAATCCTCCACTGAATCATACATGAGTCTTTTTAGGAATTTCCCTTGTGAATTCGAACTTTCTGTTGGATAAGCTTCGACTGCTACTTCTCTCTCCTTTATTTCCTCTTCTCTATTTCTTCCTTCATTTACGCTTTCTTCAACATCCTCTACTTGTTCCTCATCCTCGTCTATCTTCTCCTACTTCGTCGCTACTTCCACATAATCGCATCTAAATGCTCTAATTATCACTTCATAACTTCCTTCATTATATACGTTGGGTTGTGTGCCCACTCGTAACTTATTTTCAACTTCTGTCAACTGCTCATTATCCTCACTGAATTCGCTTTCCCTGGTTTCCAACTCAAATAGCTCTGCAATACTCATTACTTCGTCCTTTCCTCCTACATTCATTGTGCATGCCTCTGGTAATTCATCTTCCTCGTTAGTATTCTCCCAATTAATTTCGTCCCAACATAATATTGTTACTTTCTTGTCTTCGTTTTCATCTGGTTCCTGCGGATTTGTTTCTTCCTTCTTCTCTTCTCGAGATAAGATTTTTACTTCTCTGTTCAAGGTGCTGCTATTGGCCTGGGTCGATGCGTCATTCTCTTTGGCATGGGCGCTTAGCTGTCAATTCGAACGTTTATGGGGTTTGGTGGTCTTACCTCCACCTCTTCTATCTGTATTCTCTTTTCTTGTTCAGCTTGTTTATAGTGGTTTCTTTGTTGACAATTTGTCGGTCTATTGGTTCTCCAGTACCCGTTCCGGTTGTCGTTATTCCCTCTGTAATAGTTGTTGCCGTTCCTGGGTGAATTATAGTTATTGCCATATTCTCTTCTAAATCCATAACCGGTTCTTTGTTGAAATCTATTGTCGTTTCTTGGTGTCAAGTTATCACATGGTTCGTAATTATTGATTCTTTGCACTAGGTCTTGTGGATTCCACTGCTTTTTGCTTTCGTTTTCACGTGCGCTTCGTCTCTTTCTTGCATCATCTTCCAAAAATATGAACTCTAGTTCCCTTAGAATACCTTTAAATGCTTCGACGTCATTGCCTCCGCGACCTACTAATGATTGCTGGTATTTCAATGGTATCTTCGTCGCGCATAATTTAATCAACTCTCCGTCACTGTATAGTACATCGAAGCATTGATTTTTCTTCGCTATTAATTCGAAAAATTTCACGGGACTCTTCTCTCCTGAATTTTCAAAATATGGGTTCTGTAACGATACGTACTTCACTCTGTTCTGTGCTTCGCTGGACCAATATCGTGAGAGAAACTTCTCTCTGATATCTTCATACGATCGGCATGTCGCTGCAACATTCTGCATGGTTTCTGCGACTGTTCCTGTCATGTGTGCACGTATAAAGTCTAATTTGTTTGCTAGCGTCCAGTGTTCTG
This sequence comes from Schistocerca americana, assembly GCF_021461395.2. Classification (NCBI taxonomy): domain Eukaryota; kingdom Metazoa; phylum Arthropoda; class Insecta; order Orthoptera; family Acrididae; genus Schistocerca; species Schistocerca americana. The sequence goes on from NC_060122.1 coordinate 676,420,736, forward strand.
GTAATTCTACTCGGCATTGATCAATAAAAGTTCGTGGATGTAATGAGTTTCCTTCTCGAAAGTGTTGAAATTTTCTGACTGTGAGGAAATGATCGTTGTCGTACTTCGTCATAGTTCCATATGAAATTCGCGATTGTTCGCCACTTTTGTTTCTGATCATTTCTCCCGTCGTTCTTTCCGGTCGTGATGGATCCATTGGATATTGTCCGCTGTAACTTTCGCCTACGCTTGCGTAGTATCGTTGGAGTAGTACGCAATAATTTTCTTCCATCGTTTGTGAACAAGTAGCTGAATGCATTGCACTGTATTCTTCGCGACCTGGCTTTCCATTGTCAGGTATTCGTTCGGTATCTTGTCTGGCTAACCTTGCTGCTTCATTGCACGATCCAAACTGTCTTGAAACATACATTTGTGGTTCTGCATGTGTTTGTGATGACGTTTGTTCATCAAGAATTTCGAAACGTGTTTGTTGCTGTGCAGGCTGTCTGATTTCACGTATGTTACTTTCCGCCTGTGATTGGAATCGCAAATGCATAATATCTTCGTTAATTGCTTGTTTTTCCGGTACTGTTACAGATACGGATGTGGTTGCAGACTCTGTGCTTGTTCGATCCTGTTCACTACGCTCTTCAATGGTTTGCAACAACTCTGTTCGCAATTTCTGAAACTGTCGCTTCGTTTGCGCTTCTATTTTGACTATGCGGTTATCATCTCTTTTCAGCGCTGCTTTTATGATACGTTTGTGTAACACACTGTTTTCAACAACTTCACGAGCTGTACCTGCTGCTTGTCTAGTAATTTCGTTTATCTGTTTCTCTAGTTTCTTGACTTCTCCCTGGGTGTTGTTACGTAATGTTTTGATCTCGTCCTGAATGTCATTACGCAAAGTTTGTACGTCCGCTTTGTTCTCAATTGATTGTGACTTGTTATTAAGTTTCCTATCGCTTCTCGAGATTCTTTTGCCTCATCTTCAATATGACTTAGGTGTACCTGAATTTTTTTGTTTTGTTCTTTAATCGCACGCATTTGCCACGTGGTTTCTGCATTCTGAATTTGAATTTGGTTCGCTATGTCTTTATTTTGCCTTGTCATGGTTTCCGTAATTTGTTGCAATAAGTCTGCCAGATTGGTGGGTCCAATTGCGTTTTCTTCCGACGTCTTACGCTCTGTGTTTTCGCCCAAGTGTTGGTTCGCAAGCGATTGCATTGAACTGTGGTGTGACACGTTTCTGTTCGCATTCCTTGTACTCTGTGGTGAGGGAGCTCTGATTCCTTGTACTATGGATTCTACGTATTCAAGACGCAAGTTAGAATCCTCATCGACGGTCTCTCTACTTTCCTGTTCATCTGTCGTATGCTGACTTATGTTTTCTATGCCTTGACGTACATTATCCTCGTTATGGTGCGTTATATGTCCTACTTCTCGCGATACTGCATCGTCTGTTGTACTGTCCTCCATTCTCTGTCCATTTTCATGCTGGGTCTCTACTTCAATTCGGTCAAGGTGTCGATTTGCCATTGCTAATCTTTGCGAATCCCTTATTTTCTGTTTTAAAAGTAATTCACGCACCCTACTTCGAGTCAACATGCGCCCATACGATCTCACGCGTTTCATAAACTTTTTGTTCACACGACTTGACACTTTTTATACCCAAGACTGACAATCCATTCACTTACTTTTTGGGTCAGAACCAAGTTGTGAACTTTGTATCCGCCACCTGTGCGCTTGCATTGAGGTGTAAACTTAATTCTAACAATTTTTTAAAATTCTTAACTTAATTATGCTATTGTCTCTGCTAGAATGTTTCACTATCTATCGCTGCAGCTACTGTTTTCAACTATTTATGCCTTTCAAAAAAATTTTTTTTATTACGAAAATTTTTTAACAGGACATTTTTCTGACATAGTTAGACATGTGGTCGACATTCAATCATGATATTTTACTATCCTGGCAGGGTCGCCATTTTCTAACATTCTGCATGGTTTCTGTTGTTCTGAATTGTGTCTCCCTACCACTTTCGCGCAACGACGCTCTGAGTGTGTTTTTTAGGGAATTGACTAGTTTGAACCTGTGACCTGTTGCTGGTAAGGAGACGTCAGACCACACATGACATGTAGAGTTCAGAAGTGTTCAGTGAGACTAGCGATGATATAATCAAATACTGAATGATTTCAGCGTCAGCTCCACTGCACTCCCTGTAAAAGAATCTTAATACTAACTAAATTTAGTGGAAGGGGTTCAAGGCTTTCTATTTTTAGTTAGCTGGTAAAATAACGTCGAAAAAGCAGTTAAGTTTAGCATTGGAAATTTTATTCTACTCACAAAACATTGTTTATGAATTGCACTATTGATAAAAGGAAATGTTTTAATACAGGATGGTAAAAACCAACTGCGATCAACAAAAATGTGAACGAATATTCCCTGAATGGGTTTCCAAGTTCTACAATGGATCGAAGGATGACCTATGCCATATCACATCTATAATCTAGGTTTAAATTAAGTTCCACAAAAGAGAAAACTGTCAAAATGGTCTATAGTGACCCTCAATTATCTTTAATTACTTATCTAACTTGTCATAAATTACACTGGCTGATGTGGCTTCTCAATAACTATATAACAGAAAAATCATGGCGTTTCAGATTTTTACTTCAAGTAGCAAATGTGAACACCATGACCTTTAATTGACGATCGACACTAGTATTACGCAAGAAGGGGGTGTAACAGATGAGACTCCTGCAATTCTGAATGAAGCTTTATGCGCTGTTATGTGGCATCGCGTGCATTCACTACCTTGTCGGTCTTCGTCAGGGGGCGGCGAACAGCAGAGCTCCGCTCACCTCGCCGTCTCGGAAGCAACTCTCTCCTAACTTCTCCTTACAACAATTTACCGAAGTTGGTTTAAAAAAACTATCTGGCTGTGTTTTCATCTGACCTATCAGGGTCTCAATGTTAACCTTAAGCTCCGCCTACAAAAATTCTGCCCATGCAATGAGAAACGTTATACTTTTCGTGGTGGGGCAATGTTTTTAAAGTTCGCAACGTAACAGAAACGCGAAAAAGTCTCACGCTAAAACTTGCAGCTGATGTGGTCCTTTCAGTCTTATCGTAAGATCTATACTGTTCTTCTGGAGGGCTCTATATTTTAACATGGGGTGGGGGGTGGTCCTGCCGTAACAGCGACGCGAAAAAGTCTCACGCTAAAACTTGCGGCTGGGGTAGCCCTTTTTGTGTTATCGTAAGATCTATACTGTTCTTCTGGATGGCTCTAGCTATTAACATGGCCCGGGGGGTGGTCCTAGCGGTTAACTGGCGACGTGGGTGCCCGTCCCTTATCGTAGGGCCTCTTAACTTAACACAGTTCTGCTCTCGGCTTCTGTTCTCGTTTCTCCCCTGGGAACTGCGTCTGTCTCACGGTGGGAAGGTATGACATGCATTTAGGCATTCTTGTGTTAGTCTGTGGTATTACATTTGCTCACTCTTTGCTCGTATTACTTTTGTTAATTTAATGTCACGATTTATTCGGAGCTATATGACATACTACTGGATTTGCTCATCATGTCAGTGCTGTCATGGAAGGTGTTGGTATTGCCTGACACCTTACAAGTCTACATTTCGTTACATATTCTTCTGGTAATGTATTATTTGCTATCGTACACTATGAGCTCTAGAAGAGCGTAGTGTTCCATGAGATTGGAAAGGGCACAGGTCATCCCCGTTTTCAAGGAGGGACACCTAACAGATGTGCAGCACTATAGACCTATGTCTCTAACGTCGATCAGTTGTAGAATTTTGGAACACGTATTATATTCGAGTATAATGACTTTTCTGGAGAATAGAAATCTACTCTGTAGGAATCAGCATGGGTTTAGAAAAAGATGATCGTGTGAAACCCAGCTCGTGCTATTCGTCCATGAGACTCAAAGTGCCATAGACACGGGTTCCCAGGTAGTGTGCTCCCTGCCGCCGTCGGATAAGCAGCTGCAGCAGCAAGTCGTATACTCCTAGGTCACTCATTTGTTACATAGTTTAATTCTTAATTTCTTTGCGTGTTTTTGGTACTTGCATTGTTTAATTCATAAATTTCGGGCGTATTATAGTATTTGAGAGTTGTAGCATTTCGTTTTAGTACCTGAATAGTGTAAATTCCCGTAGTCGTTTGTCTTCTGTTTCTGTTTTGAACGGCCAGTGTCGGTTGGTCACAGTTAGTGTGCTCCCTGCCGCCGTTGGATAAGCAGCTGCGGCAGCAAGTCGTATACTCCTAGCTCACTCATTTGTTACATAGTTTAATTCTTAATTTCTTTGCGTGTTTTTGGTACGTGCATTGTTTAATTCATAAATTTCGGGCGTATTATAGTATTTGAGAGATGTAGCATCGCGTTTTAGTACCTAAATAGTGTAAATTCGCGTAGACTCCTTCCGCCGCCGAGCAGTGTCAGCAGTGCGCAAGTAGCAGCATTACTGCATTTACTAGGCAATCTTGTATTTTAATAACCGTTTAAATTTTGTCGATTTGTTTGCGCTCTCTGTAGATTAGTTCAGACGTTCTTTGCAAAACAGTTTTTAGCATGGACAGGGACTGCAATTGCTGTGTTCGGATGCAGGCTGAGTTGGCATCCCTTCGTTCCCAGCTTCAGGCAGTGTTGGCTTCGGTCACACAGCTTGAGGCTGTTGCCAAAGGGCATCACTGTGGTGGTCCGGATGGGGGTTTGTTGGGGACGGACAGCTCGTCCCACGCATCCCCCGATCGGACTACGGCTGTGGTTGCGCGGGATACTGCCCGCATTGAGGCTGATCCCTCACCTGTGGTAGAGTGGGAGGTCGTCTCAAGGTGTGGCACGGGGCGAAAGACATTCTGGAGGGCTGAACGGAAGGCCTCTCCAGTTTGTCTGACGAACTGGTTTCAGGCTCTGTCTCAGGCTGATACTGATCTTTGGCCTGCCATGGCTGCTTGCCCTGTTCCAGAGGTTGCCCCTCAGTCTGCAAGATCCGTGCGGTCGCAGAGGGTGGGCTTACTGGTAGTTGGGAGGTCCAACGTCAGGCGCGTAATGGGGCCCCTTAGGGAAATGGCAGCAAGGGAGGGGAAGAAAACCAATGTGCACTCCGTGTGCATACCGGGGGGAGTCATTCCAGATGTGGAAAGGGTCCTTCCGGATGCCATGAAGGGTACAGAGTGCACCCATCTGCAGGTGGTCACTCATGTCGGCACCAATGATGTGTGTCGCTATGGATCAGAGGAAATCCTCTCTGGCTTCCAGCGGCTATCTGATTTGGTGAAGACTGCCAGTCTCGCTATCGGGATGAAAGCAGAGCTCACCATCTGCAGCATCGTCGACAGGACTGACTGCGGACCTTTGGTACAGAGCCGAGTGGAGGGTCTGAATCAGAGGCTAAGACGGTTCTGCGACCGTGTGGGCTGCAGATTCCTCGACTTATGCCATAGGGTGGTGGGGTTTCGGTTTCCGCTGGATAGGTCAGGAGTCCACTACACGCAACAAGCGGCTACACGGGTAGCAGGGGTTGTGTGGTGTGGGCTGGTCGGTTTTTTAGGTTAGATGGCCTTGGGCAAGTACAGAAAGGGCAACAGCCTCAACGGGTGCGGGGCAAAGTCAGGACATGTGGGGACCAAGCAGCAATCGGTATTGTAATTGTCAACTGTCGAAGCTGCGTTGGTAAAATACCAGAACATCAAGCGCAGATAGAAAGCACCGAAGCTGAAATCGTTATGGGTACAGAAAGCTGGCTTAAGCCAGAGATAAATTCTGCCGAAATTTTTCCAAAGGTACAGACGGTGTTTAGAAAGGATAGATTGCATGCAACCGGTGGTGGAGTGTTCGTCGCTGTTAGTAGTAGTTTATCCTGTAGTGAAGTAGAAGTGGATAGTTCCTGTGAATTATTATGGGTGGAGGTTACACTCAACAACCGAGCTAGGTTAATAATTGGCTCCTTTTACCGACCTCCCGACTCAGCAGCATTAGTGGCAGAACAACTGAGAGAAAATTTGGAATACATTTCACATAAATTTTCCCAGCATGTTATAGTCTTAGGTGGAGATTTCAATTTACCAGATATAGACTGGGACACTCAGATGTTTAGGATGGGTGGTTGGGACAGAGCATCGAGTGACATTATACTGAGTGCACTATCCGAAAATTACCTCGAGCAATTAAACAGAGAACCGACTCGTGGAGATAACATCTTGGACCTACTGATAACAAACAGACCCGAACCTTTCGACTCTTTAAGTGCAGAACAGGGAATCAGTGATCATAAGGCCGTTGCAGCATCCCTGAATATGGAAGTTAATAGGAATATAAAAAAAGGGAGGAAGGTTTATCTGTTTAACAAGAGTAATAGAAGGCAGATTTCAGACTACCTAACAGATCAAAACGAAAATTTCTGTTCCGACATTGACAATGTTGAGTGTTTATGGAAAAAGTTCAAGGCAATCGTAAAATGCGTTTTAGACAGGTATGTGTCGAGTAAAACTGTGAGGGACGGGAAAAACCCACCGTGGTACAACAACAAAGTTAGGAAACTACTGCGAAAGCAAAGAGAGCTTCAGTCCAAGTTTAAACGCAGCCAAAACCTCTCAGACAAACAGAAGCTAAACGATGTCAAAGTTAGCGTAAGGAGGGCAATGCGTGAAGCGTTCAGTGAATTCGAAAGTAAAATTCTATGTACCGGGTTGACAGAAAATCCTAGGAAGTTCTGGTCTTACGTTAAATCAGTAAGTGGCTCGAAACAGCATATCCAGACACTCCGGGATGATGATGGCATTGAAACAGAGGATGACACGCGTAAAGCTGAAATACTAAACACCTTTTTCCAAAGCTGTTTCACAGAGGAAGACCGCACTGCAGTTCCTTCTCTAAATCCTCGCACAAACGAAAAAATGGCTGACATCGAAATAAGTGTCCAAGGAATAGAAAAGAAACTGGAATCACTCAATAGAGGAAAGTCCACTGGACCTGACGGAATACCAATTCGATTCTACACAGAGTACGGGAAAGAACTTGCCCCCCTTCTAACAGCCGTGTACCGCAAGTCTCTAGAGGAACGGAGGGTTCCAAATGATTGGAAAAGAGCACAGTTAGTCCCAATCTTCAAGAAGGGTCGTCGAGCAGATGCGCAAAATCCTATATCTCTGACGTCGATCTGTTGTAGAAATTTAGAACATGTTTTTTGCTCGAGTATCATGTCGTTTTTGGAAACCCAGAATCTACTATGTAGGAATCAACATGGATTCCGGAAACAGCGATCGTGTGAGACCCAACTCGCTTTATTTGTTCATGAGACCCAGAAAATATTAGATACAGGCTCCCAGGTAGATGCTATTTTTATTGACTTCCGGAAGGCGTTCGATACAGTTCCGCACTGTCGCCTGATAAACAAAGTAAGAGCCTACGGAATATCAGACCAGCTGTGTGGCTGGATTGAAGAGTTTTTAGCAAACAGAACACAGCATGTTGTTATCAACGGAGAGACGTCTACAGACGTTAAAGTAACCTCTGGCGGGCCACTGGGGAGTGTTATGGGACCATTGCTTTTCACAATATATATAAATGACCTAGTAGATAGTGTCGGAAGTTCCATGCGGCTTTTCGCGGATGATGCTGTAGTATACAGAGAAGTTGCAGCATTAGAAAATTGTAGTGAAATACAGGAAGATCTGCAGCGGATTGGCACTTGGTGCAGGGAGTGGCAACTGTCCCTTAACATAGAAAAATTTAATGTATTGCGAACACATAGAAAGGAGGATCCTTTATTGTATGATTATATGATAGCGGAACAAACACTGGTAGCAGTTACTTCTGTAAAATATCTGGGAGTATGCGTGCGGAACGATTTGAAGTGGAATGATCATATAAAATTAATTGTTGGTAAGGCGGGTACCAGGTTGAGATTCATTAGGAGAGTGCTTAGAAAATGTAGTCCATCAACAAAGGAGGTGGCTTACAAAACATTCGTTCGACCAATACTTGAGTATTGCTCATCAGTGTGGGATCCGTACCAGGTCGGTTTCACGGGGGAGATAGAGAAGATCCAAAGAAGAGCGGCGCGTTTCGTCACAGGGTTATTTGGTAACCGTGATAGCGTTACGGAGATGTTTAATAAACTCAAGTGGCAGACTCTGCAAGAGAGGCGCTCTGCATCGCGGTGTAGATTGCTCGCCAGGTTTAGAGAGGGTGCGTTTCTGGATGAGGTATCGAATATATTGCTTCCCCCTACTTATACCTCCCGAGGAGATCACGAATGTAAAATCAGAGAGATTAGAGCGCGCACGGAGGCTTTCAGACAGTCGTTCTTCCCGCGAACCATACGCGACTGGAACAGGAAAGGGAGGTAATGACAGTGGCACGTAAAGTGCCCTCCGCCACACACCGTTGGGTGGCTTGCGGTGTATAAATGTAGATGTAGATGTTGATGTAGATGCCGTGCTGCTTGACTTCCGCAAGGCGTTTGATACAGTTCCCCACAGTCGTTTAATGAACAAAGCAAGAGCATATGAACTATCAGACCAATTGTGTGTTTGGATTGAAGAGTTCCTAGATAACAGAACGCAGCATGTCATTCTCAAAGGAGAGAAGTCTTCTGAAGCAAGAGTGATTTCATGTGTGCCGCAAGGGAGTGTCGTAGGACCGTTGCTATTCAGAATGTTATATAAATGACCTTGTGTTTAATATCGGAAGTTCACTGAGGCTTTTTGCGGATGATGCTGTAGTATATCGAAAGGTTGTAACAATGGGAAATTGTACTGAAATACAGGAGGTTCCGCAACGAATTGAAGCATGGTGCAGGGAATGGCAATTGAATCGCAATGTAGACACGTTTAATGTGCTGCGAATACATAGAAAGAAAGATCCTTTATAATTAACTACAATATAGCAGGTCAGCAACTGGAAGCAGTTAATTCCATAAATTATCTGGAGTAGGCATTAGGAGTGATTTAAAATGGAATGACCATATAAAATTAATCGTCGGTAAAGCAGATGCCAGACTGAGATTCATTGGAAGAATCCGAAGGAAATGCAATCCGAAATCAAAGGAAGTAGGTTACAGTACACTTGTTCGCCCACTGCTTGAATACTGCTCACCGGTGTGGGATTCGTAGCAGATGGGGTTGATAGAAGAGATGGAGAAGATCCAACGAAGAGCAGCGCGCTTCGTTACAGGACCATTTAGTAATCGCGAAAGCGCTACGGAAATGATAGATAAACTCCAGTGGAAGACTCTGCAAGAGAGACGCTCAGTAGCTCAGGCTTTTGTTGAAGTTTCGAGAACATACCATCACCAAGGAGTCAAGCAGTATATTGCTGCCTCCTACGTATATCTCGCGAAGAGACCATGAGGATAAAATCAGAGAGATTGGAGCCCACACAGAGGCATAAAGACAATCTTTCTTTCCACGAACAACTGGAACAGAAGGGAGAACCGACAGAGGTACTCAAAGTACCTCCATCACACACCGTCAGGTGGCTTGCGGAGTATGGATGTAGATGTAGATGCAGGTGTAGACACGCCCAAAAACACAAGTTTTTTATATTAGGTGCACCGTGCTGCCACCTACTGCCGGGTAATCCATATCAACCTCAGTAGTCAAATGGTTCAAATGGCTCTGAGCACTATGGGACTTAAAATCTGTGGTCATCAGTCCTGGTCATCAGTCCCCTAGAAGTTAGAGCTACTTCAACCTAACTAACCTAAGGACATCACACACATTCATGCCCGAGGCAGGATTCGAACCTGCGACCGTAGCGGTTTGGCGGTTCCAGACGGGAGCGCCTAGAACCGCACGGCCACACCGGCCGGCCCTCAGTAGTCATTAGACTCCATGAAAGAGCAGAATGTGGCGCTCCGCGGAACTCACGGACTTCGAACGTAGTCGGGTGATTAGGTGTCAATGTGTCACACATTTGTACCGATATTTCCACCATAGGTCCACTGTTTCCGATGTCATAGTATAGTAGAAACGTGATAGGACACGTACATCACAAAAGAGTAAAGGCCGGCCTCGTTTGTTGACTGACGGGGACCGGTTACAGTTGAAGAGGGTTGTAATGTGTAAAAGGCTGATATCTATCCAGACTATCTCACAGAAAATCCAGACTGTATCAGGATCAAATGCAAGTACTATGACAGTTAGGAAGGAGGTAAGAAAACTTGCGGGTGGTGAGCGGCTGCTCATAAGCCACACATGACGCCGGTAAATGCCAAACGACGCCTCATTTGGTTTAAGGAGCGTAAACATTCGACGACTGAACAGTGGAGAAACGTTGTGTGTAGTGACGAATCACGGTACACAATGTGGTGATTAGATGGTAGGATGTGGATATGACGAATTCCCGGTTAACGCCATCTCCCACCGTGTGTAGTGCCAACAGTAAAATTCGGTGGTGGTGTTATGTCGTGGTCGTATTTTTCACGGAGGGAGCTTGCACCCTGATTGTTTTGGGTGGCACTATCACAGCACAGGCCTACAATGATGTTTTAAGCACCTTCTTGCTTCCCACTGTTCAAGGCAATTCGAGGATGACATTGCATCTTTCAGCACGATCGAGCACCTATTCATAATGCTCGGCCTGTGGCTGAGTGGTTACACGACAATAACATCCCTGTAAAGGACTGACTTGCGTCGAGTCCTGACCTGAATCCGAAAGAACACCGATCGACATCGATACCTCTTCTCAGTGCAGTACTCCGTGAAGAATGGGCTGCCATTCCCCAAGAAACCTTCCAGCACCTGATTGAACCTATGCCTGCGAGAGTGGTGGGCCACCACCATATTGAACTCCAGCATTACCGATGGAGGGCGCCACGAACTTGTAAGTCATTTTCGGCCATGTGTCCCGATACTTTTGATCGCATAGTGTACATACACAGAAAACATATGTATCGATACACAATACTGATATACTCGACTTGCTGAATATTTTATATATGAGCAAATGCAGAAGTGTCCTTGGCACAGGCACGTCGTAGGATAACGTGTTATTGGTATATTCCGATTTTCCTGCGATTACAACACTTATAACATTCAGTATTCTTCAACGTGAACTGTTTCAGGCAAGCCGGGATACAAAGTCTGGATAAGTAGTTTTCGAAATGAAATTAGTCTGAATATAACTGATGCGTCCAAGACGTCCATCTTCATTACACAGATACGGTGTAAAAAACTATGTGTACAGTATTTCACAGTGTTTAGAGGACATAATAGAAACACTTCTTTATGCGACAAAAATGTGAGACGTGCATCGTTTCCCTATTACGAGGCCAATAAGGTTTTCACGTCAGTAAGTTCAGAGAGGGATTCGAACTGCCATGTAATGGATACTGCTTTAGAAATATTGCTAAAAGTGCCATATGTTTACATTAATATACATCGGCCATCTGAGTGCTAATTATTGTCTAACAAACTTCTTAATATTTTGTGATGCGCGTTACACGCATAATTTCTGAACCTTCAGCCAAAGGGGCAACCAGTTGTTCTGGAGTGTCCCACTGGTGCCTGGTACACCACACGTTTCGTCTCTGCTCACAAGAAGCAATACGTAGCAGTGTGGTCGGAAGTACGTCGCCACCGCCGAACTGGCCCACACATCTCAATGAAATAAATGGAGGCTACATTACTCAGATGTCGTCCTGCGTAAAGCGCAAAGTGTGATGAGACCACGTCACACTGAAAACATAATTATATCGCATTAGCAGAATGTTTTGCTACGTTTCTGATTGCCCTTCACGGAAAAAAATACATTAATTTCCTTAAAAATGGTTCAAATGTCACTAAGCACTATGGGACTTAACATCTGAGGCCATCAGTCCCCTAGACTTAGAACTACTTAAACCTAATTAACCTAAGGACATCACACACATCCATGTCTACATCTACATCTACATGTTTACTCTGCAATTCACATTTAAGTGCTTGGCAGAGGACTCATCGAACCACAATCATACTATCTCCCTACCATTCCACTCCCGAACAGCGCGCGGGAAAAACGAACACCTAAACGGTTCCGTTCGAGCTCTGATTTCTCTTATTTTCTTTTGATGATCATTCCTACCTATGTAGGTTGGGCTCAACAAAATGTTTTCGCATTCGGAAGAGAAAGTTGGTGACTGAAATTTCGTAAATAGATCTCGCCGCGACCAAAAACGTCTTTGCTTTAATGACTTCCATCCCAACTCGCGTATCATATCTGCCACGCTCTCTCCCCTATTACGAGATAATACAAAACGAGCTGCCGTATTTTGCACCCTTTCGGTGTCCTCCGTCAATCCCACCTGGTAAGGATCCCACACCGCGCAGCAATATTCTAGCAGAGGGCGAACGAGTGTAGTGTAAGCTGTCTCTTTAGTGGACTTGTTGCATCTTCTAAGTGTCCTGTCAATGAAATGCAACCTTTCGCTCACCTTCCCCACAGTATTATGTATGTGGTCTTTCCAACTGAAGTTGTTCGTAATTTTGACACCCAGGTACTTAGTTGAATTGACAGCCTTGAGAATTGTACTATTTATCGAGTAATCGAATTCCAACGGATTTCTTTTGGAACTCATGTGGATCACCTCACACTATTCGTTATTGAGCGTCAACTGCCACCTGTCACACCATACAGCAATCTTTTCTAAATCGCTTTGCAACTGATACTGGTCTTCGGATGACCTTCCTAGACGGTAAATTACAGCTTCATCTGCGAACAACCTAAAAGAACTGCCCAGATTGTCACTCAGGTCATTTATATAGATCAGGAACAGCAGAGGTCCAAGGACGCTTCCCTGGGGAAAACCTGATATCACTTCAGTTTTACTCGATGATTTGCCGCCTATTACTACGAACTGCGACCTTCCTGACAGGAAATCACGAATCCAGTCGCACGACTGAGACGATACCCCATAGGTCCGCAGCTTGATTAGAAGTCGCTTGTGAGGAACGGTGTCAAAAGCTTTCCGGAAATCTAGAAATACGGTATCAACTTGAGATCTCCTGTCGATAGCGGCCATTACTTCGTGCGAATAAAGAGCTAGCTGCGATGCATAAGAACGATGTTTTCTGAAACCATGCTGATTATGTATCAATAGATCGTTCCCTTCGCGGTGATTCATAAAGTTTGAATACACTATATGCTCCAAAACCCTACTGCAAACCGACGTCAATGATATAGGTCTGTAGTTCGATGGATTACTCCTACTTCCCTTCTTAGGTGGTGCGACCTGCGCAATTTTCCAATTTGTAGGTATACATCTGTCGATGAGGGAGCGGTTGTATATGATTGCTAAGTAGGGAGCTATTGTATCAGCGTAATCTGAAAGGAACCTAATCGGTATACAATCTGTCCGAGGCAGGATTCGAACCTGTGACCGTAGCAGCCGCATGGTTCCGGACTGAAGCGCCTAGAACCGCTCGGCCACCGCGGCCGGCTTAATTTCCTTCACCGAACATGTTAGGTACAAGATACTTCCCAGGCAGATGGTTGTGAATAACATGAGCTTAAAAATTTGTGGTAAATCTTTGTTGATGTGAAAGACAGGAGTTACCTTACGATTTTCCAACTTCTTCACGAAGTCTTCGGGCCGACCGGTGTGGCCGAGCAGTTCTAGGCGCTACAGTCTGGAACCGCGCGACCGCTACGGTCGCAGGTTCGAATCCTGCCTCGGGCATTGATGTGTGTTTTGTCCTTAGGTTAGTTAGGTGTAAGTAGTTCTAAGTTCTAGGGGACTGATGATCTTAGCAGTTAAGTCCCATAGTGCTCAGAGCCATCTGAACCATTTAGTCTTCGGTGTTGAATATCCCACACCCTCACGCCCCACATCCCGAATGCAGACTCGACTGTAAACAAAACACACTATTGTGAGTGAAGTTTAAGATTTAGTGTACACACCACTGGCAGAATTCCGCTAAAGGGGAAAGAAATCAGCTAACCTGTCTTGTACCTTCTGGTGCTAAAATAGATGGCTGCCCTTCTCGTAGAGAACACTCCACACTTCGACGTTGGTCGTATGTAGTTCCATGTCTATGGAGCGTGGACTGCGTACTGAGGTTGTCCTCAGTTCGCTGTAACATATCTCGGCCACTGCACTGTCTACCAGTTTCCCGTTGCTCCCGAGTAAGGGCTTCTGTTGTTTACGACCATCAGGTCTTTGTAATGTGATTATACGGGTATCGCCTTCCCTGAAATCGTTCTGCACACAGACCTCCTGCTGCCTGACTGCTGTATCGTGTCTCCCCATAAGTGTAAACATTGGCAGAAATTTTCAAGTGAAGTCAACATAACACCAAACAACAGTGAATTGTTTATCCAGTGATTTGAAGACTACTTACTCTTCCTATTAGTAAGAAGAATGTGTTGCAAATTATTTGCTATCGATGTATTGAAACCGAAGTAGTCGAAACAACAAGTGAATCCTAAAGATTGGGATGCAACCCATCGGCTTTGACTAATAACATCATATCAGAGTCAAAGATGATACTGAACAGATATTAACGCGTGTTCAGAAACAAGTAAATGTTGTGGTGTCACCGCCAGACACCACACTTGCTAGGTGGTAGCTTTAAATCGGCCGCGGTCCATTAGTACATGTCGGACCCGCGTGTCGCCACTGTCAGTAATTGCAGACCGAGCGCCGCCACACGGCAGGTCTCGAGAGACTTACGAGCACTCGCCCCAGTTGTACGGACGACTTTGCTAGCCACTACACGGACGAAGACTCGCTCATTTGCAGAGCAGCTAGTTAGAATAGCCTTCAGCTAAGTCCATGGCTACGACCTAGCAAGGCGCCATTAGCATTACATTGCATTTATCTAGAGAGAGTCTCACTTGTATCATCAAGAACGCTGTATACAAATGATGGATTAAAGTTAAGTATTCAAGCAGCTACGTACTTTTCTTTATAGCATTCATTACGAATTCTTTTTCAGACCTCACGCCACCCTGCGTGAGTTAGCGCGTGCATCTTGGCCGCCTCTTTCTATTAGTGTACGTAGTGTTGGCAAGTCTGCCGACACTACAAATGTAGCACAAGAAACAGAGGTCGTACAAGCACACTGATGAGCCAAAACATAATGACCACCTACTTAAATGCATACTGGTCCACTTCTCGAACGCAGTTGAGCAGTGATTCTGCGTGCGATGGATTCGGAAAGTACTTGATAGGTTTCCAGAGGTTTGTGGGACCAGATGCCTAGGCACAGGTCACACAATTCCCGTTATTTACTGCAGAGCTCGCACCCGGTAGCGTCTCCCTTGAATTTTATCGCATGGCCAAGACATCAGCGTGAGTTCACAATCGTGTTCCTCTAGTCATTGCAACACGATTCTAGCCTTGTGAGACGGCCAGTTATCCTGCTGGACTTACTGTCGCTAGAATGAGTCCCCTTTCGTCTCTGCTCCGCTCATATACTTCTCTTACCGCGTCACATACTCACACCGCCGCCGGGCAGACTGCAACCTCGCTGTGGGCAGTAGGCATTACCTTTAGGTTCATTAGTGTACATCACGAAAACCAGTACATGTAACATAATGTTATATGAGGAAAAAACGCAACAAAATATGTAGGACAGCGAACAGATATTGCAGACATACATCATGTAAATCCATAATTGAAACAAAATTTTGTATAATGAAAAAATTTGAGAAGACGCGAAATATTGAAAATCATAAACCGTATGAAATTAATGGGACTAGCGAGGGAAAAAGGGGGTTTCAGGCAGGCATTACGTGAAAACAAACAATTACAAGTAAAACCCAAAAGAAAATACATACAAAATTTTCTCGAATACGTGATACTCAAAACGAAAAAGACGACAAACAGAATAATGGTACCCTGTTCGTCAGTTGACCTATCTAGGTGAACTAAATAAAAGAATACCAATAGTATCCAACGCGAAAGAGAAACAACACTTCCAAAATTGGTATCCTGTTTTCTACAAATGGCGGAGAAAACAAAAATGCCAAACAGTGGTATCCAATTCTTCAGTTGACCTATATAGGTGAAGTGAAGAAGCGGATTCTGGTGTTATAAAGGAAAAACGTAACTTTAGTATCCGGTTCTTCTGTTAACGTGTATAGGTTAACTGAAGAAAATGTTACCACTGTTACCCAAAGCAAAAATACCGACAAACCGTGTATTAGTATCCTCTTCTTCAGTTGATACCAGTATTACGCACGGTGAAAAAACTAACAAACAAGTTATTGGAGTCCTGTTCTTCAGGTGGCCTACAAGGGCCAAATAATGATGATAAAAGAAATATCACACTGAGTAAAAATAACAGGGCATCGACCATTGATGTCCACACAGAGTGAACTACTGTACGTCGCACCAACAAACAAAATTAACTAAAATCGCTACAGCCAGACTACTAAGAACTAAACATACATTCGTACACAGCTATAGCATAAATTGCATAGCAACAAACCCAATAAAAACATAAGATTATGTAACAATAACATTGCAAAAAGCGGTATAGAAACTGAAATTATTGCTACTGGAAAAGAAGACAAAAACCTCACTCGACATGATCTCCTCCAGACAATACCTAAGCTGGTCTTCAAAACCACTGACTCAAATCACGTACTCACAGAAACTTGAACACAAAAAATTCACGAACGTAAAAACACACACGAAAAGAAATGCGTATGGAGAAGAAAACACACCAACAAAGAATCGCATGCAATCACAAAAAGAAATTTATTTCTACACCTTACCACCACGTACACTGACTTCCATCACCAGTACCCTGTTCCCCATCTATATTGGTTCACAAGAAAAGAGCCAACACATAACGCCGGCCGGAGTGGCCGAGCGGTTCTAGGCGCTACAGTCTGGAACCGCGCTCGACCGCTACGGTCGCAGGTTCGAATCCTGCCTCAGGCTTGGATGTGTGTGATGTCCATAGGTTAGTTAGGTTTAAGTAGTTCTAAGTTCTAGGGGACTGATGACCTCAGAAGTTAAGTCCCATAGTGCTCAGAGCCATTTGAACCATTTGAACTAACACATAACAAAAACCAAAGACACACTTTAAATTTGACCCTCCAGAAACAAACAAGCAAAACACACAAAAAAGTCAAGAAACAACCGCACATCAATACCCCCTCCATCCCCACCAAAATTACCTCCTTCTTTCCTAATTACCATTGAGCCCCTCATACCCAAACCCAGCAACAATTTAGCTAATATCTTTAGGTCTATACATCTCAACAACAGCCTTAACAAAACACTAAAAAAGACAATATATACTAGGTGCACTGCGCTTCAAAGTATATTCATCCAAATGCCCCTGTATTGTTGAAAACGCCTCTCTATAACAGATTTGACTGCCCCCAGTACCCCTCTCTGGTACTGGTACATGTGAAAGCACAATAATTCTTAAATTCAGTCTTGGGATTCATTACCAAATGACGAAACCCCTCTTCCCCAAATCAGAATACGACGAAAACCCGTCTGATATTACGGCCGATTCCCCAGTAATATAATTCTCAGTTACATTAAGCAACACTTCATTGGTGTGACGATGCAACAAGTTAAACACGAGTTGGGAACTGTCTGCCACGAAATAACAACCCCCACACCTATTGTCCCACCGAACACTCCCCCCATATCATACCTGGTTTTTTCGAAAGCTGACTCATGAATTTCTAAGACGATAGCTCCGACTACCCCTCACGCCCTATAGACCCCATGTACTTCACATACTCTCTACAAACTTCATACAAAACGAATACCAATTTAATACAGTACGATCACTGACACAACACTCGTGAACACACAACCACACAGGATAACACAAACACCAACAACATGTGATCATCGTAATATCTTTTGAGCCAAAATTAGACTTCTCGAACGACATCCCTCTTCTAGCTGAGGTCCGCAATTTGTCCTGACTTCACATCTAAAGAAATAAATCATTATTACGCTGATCTGATACACACATTAACGTCTTATTTCACCGACACTCACGGAACCAAACAATCTCAGCAATGAAACGAGACAACTGTAGAATAGAACTGCATACAACACGTCCGTACCCAAAGCAGCAGACAGCTCATCCTTATTAATATACACGGAAAAATACATACCTAAAAACAAACAAAATATATCTTAAAATTGCCCAAAACGCAGAACAAAATTCCAGATGAGAACTCATGAGACTACAAACACTCACTACCAATTTAGGCTATGAGCTATAAAACCCGAAACGTACAGAAAATTGTTAATTGTAAACTACATTCATTTATTTATTTTTACGCTTCGTTTCAGAGATCACATATAGTACAGCATCTTTGGCTTACGTATGGGAGAGGTGAATCCCATTCTTCAGTACACCCAACAACTGTAAACATAGGCCTAAAGAAAAGTCCAGCGTTAAACCCTTCAAAGACCTGTTGCGCGGAACGGTGCAGCCGTAACTGTGTCACATGAGAAAAGTGTTTCCTTTTACCTTCTTTAATAGCCCTGTATATTTGTGTACGTAGTGTTTTTTTATCCAGGATGTGTATGTGAGAAATTGTGTGCATCCACGGAATGGTACAAGCTATCTGACGTTTGTTTTTTAGGGAGAACACATTGGCGAAACTCATATTTCATTGATGGCTTACTCTCTGACTGTAACCGTTGTTCTATTCTGTTACTGCTGACGGGGTCAGGTACAATTCACTTTGCTTGCCCATCACTTTGTATCATACTGATACTAAGCAACATTGTGGGCCTTGAGAATTGCGACACGTTTCGATTCGTTGCTTACTCTTAGGGGAAATGTGGAAAACGTAAACTGCACAACTTAAGTAACCATCCAAGGATAATAGCAGCGAGTGGTTAGACTGGGACATTAGTGGCATGACTAGGCTGGGGCACTAGGAGTGAAGTGCTAGAACCCCCGAGAACGGAGAAAAGGAAGGAAAAACTAAAATTGGTTGGAAATGTGGGAAATTAGTAAAATCCAGTTATTCCTGTTCGCTCTTTGGCAGTGTTGAAATAATCGTATTTGTTTCTGGAAATCATACACAATTATTTACGTGCTTCACCTAGGCCAAAGATCGATCTGCAGTAGGACTCAGACATCAGTTAATTGCATCTACAGAACAAGAGGTCTAGATGTCACAAAATGTTACGTCCAAGGTTGTGGCGGGGTATCATTCATTGGTTGTGTACACATGTTGAAAGGTGGCTACACTGAGCCACAGCGCCAGAGATTGCGCCAAAGAGTTTTATTTCGCCGTCTCCACTGACAGTTCTTATTGAGAAGTAGCAGGAGGCAGTGTTGGTTGAGATGTGGTAGTGGAGAGTTCTTGTCGAGAAGTTGTAGTAGGCAGTGCTTATCGAGAAGTCGTGGTGGAGAGTGCTTGTTGAGATGTAGCAGTGGTGAGTCGTTGTTGAGAAGTTCCCATGGAGAGTGCTTGTTCTGATGTTGCCATATTGTTTTGATGGGCTAGACACCAGATATTGTTGGATTGGGGATGCTGTAATGATCAGAGTGTGCTTTTCGTCAATATATAAGAAGATAAAAAATTCCTTTTTTTTATTATTTCAATGTCCTAAACAATAATGCCTCTTGGTCACAGGTTCAGTCAACAAAGCATCTGGCTCGTGTTCTTGTATTAGACTGTATTTCTGGTTTCGATGTGCAATTATAGTATTTCTGTTTTATTTAATTACTTCAGTATAAATGGTGTTTAAAATATCTGGTCTTATTGAGGAAGAACCGTGCCAGATGTGTACATTGAATCACACTTCCACACACAGAACAGCTACACTTGTGTTTGGTTGTTTCGAAGGTTTTATAGTTGCTGGGGACTTAAATAATTAATTGTGCTAACAGAAGTTTTCTTTCATTCTTTGTTGTTATTCTATGCAGTCAGATTGCGCACAAATACTGATCAGGGCCAACCGTTTACGAGACTTCGTAATCGGACAGACAGCTACAAAAAAAAATTAAAAATATTTGCATTAAATATATAATTAAGCCCCCATGCACGTGGCGACCCTGCCAGGATCGTCCCTTGGAATTCTTCTGATTGGAAAAATAGCAGACAGTAGTATTGTCGTAGTAATTTGTAGTTTAGTAATTGTAGTCTGTATTGCATGTGTAGATTTGGTAATTGTCATTCTTTTAATGGTGTATTGGCAGAATTTAATTTTTGATGTCCTGTATACAGGGCTGACAATTTTGTGCAATTGTGAAGGTTCAAATTGTTCGTTAGGTGTGTTTGTCGGGAAACATTTCGTGTGAACGGTATTGTTGGAGATAAAGTCTCATTGTGTGTAATTTTTGTATAATGACGAGTTTTGCATGTTTTGTAAGTGATTACGCGAACGATGAAAAAGGCAAAAATGATGAGTAGTGAAAATGACGAAATTGTTGACATGGCAAACTCGCCAAAACACATGAGAACAGTATGATGAATAATGAAGTGGAAAACAATTTAATAAGTCAGGAAAATAGTCCGGAAACAGTTCAAAATTTTTCACAATCAAAAAATTTTCAGAATACGAGATTAACGACAGAAGATATGGAGCAGTTCATGAGTGCAATATTAAATTTGGGATCTGAGTTAAAAACAGTGGGATCACAGATACGATCTGAATTTAAAACAGAAATAGGAAGAATTAAAACGAAGATGGAAACTTTGACAACACGGTTAGACTCACAAATAGGGACATGTTTCAAAAATATGAAAGATGAATCAAACAAAGAAATTAGAGAAGAAGTACAACCGATTTTGAATGCTCACAATAATAGATTAATTTCAATAGAAATTAGACAAGAGGAACAGGACAGAGAACAGGAAGAAAGAGATCGCGTGATAGTACAAAAATTTTCAGACCTAAATTTACATTGTGCACACAATAAGGAAGAAATACTTGAAAGAACCGAGGAATCCGTACCAAATGACAGAATAAATAACCTAACACAACAGTATGAACAATTAACTACTGAATGTGTTAATACTGAAACCCGAGTCGCGACACTTACGGAAGACGTAAATAACCGGAAAGAACACATAGGTGACGTATCGGAAAGAGTTGCGGAGATGGCAGATAAATTGACAAGTCTTTGTTTAAATGGGGACAGAGATTCAGATGATACAGCTCCATTGCCATTTGCAGAAACCGAAGAGTACCAGAACATAAATAAACATGTTGAAAATCAGGGAAAATTTAATGAACGCGTTAAAAGGGAATTTGCAGCATTACAAAAGCAAGTCAAACAAATTGAAATTGAAATCGTAGGAAAAGACAGCTGAAGAAATTTAGAATCACAGATAGCAGAGGGCTTTGAAGAAAATAATTTATTTCACTTATGGGTTGCAACAAGAGAGCGCCAGGTGCGCGAACTTGTCAATAATCGACATTCGGACTGGGACAGACGCGGTAGGTTTTTTTGTCGCCACGAGGAGAAAACTTTGACTATAAACACTTCTTAACTGCTCAGAAATATAAGATCTTTCGCAATTCTAAGAATGACATACATCCATGTTCATGGTTAGATCAATTTATG
The DNA here is from genome assembly GCF_021461395.2 of Schistocerca americana. Taxonomy (NCBI): domain Eukaryota; kingdom Metazoa; phylum Arthropoda; class Insecta; order Orthoptera; family Acrididae; genus Schistocerca; species Schistocerca americana. The sequence goes on from NC_060122.1 coordinate 676,442,229, forward strand.
TACGCACTTCCACCGAATTGGCCACTAAGTCACAAACTGGAATTTATGTGTGGCTATTAAAGTCCTCAGGAGATTCACTACTCTAAGTGAATATGTGCCGTAGCGTGCACAGGGCCCCGAGCTGTAGTGGTGCTATTTCCCTTTTAGTTTTCTGCACTGCTGCCTACTCTTTTACTATTCTTTGAATCTATAAAAACAACTCTTCAACTATCAATCTATCTAGAGAGTCGGTAAAGAATAACTGGATACGACTATTTTACCCAAAAGTGATTTCGAAAATTACCGTTTGGACTTACTATATCCTCTGCAGCATTCATTCGTAGTTTAAACGAAATTTTACCTGTTTATCTTCGTGACAATATTACTTCATATGTTGACTATATTCTTATTGCTAAACGTTCTTGGAATGAGCACAACAAAATTTTTGATTCAGTATTACGTATTTTTGCAAGAGTTGGCATTACAATGAACTTGAAAAATCTGAATTTGGTCGTTCTCAGGTGAAATTTCTTGGTCATATTATTTCTACAGAAGCTATTCTTCCTGATCCAGAAAAACTAGACGCTATTCGTAATTATGCTGTTCCTACCACAAAACGTGATGTTCGTAGTTTCCTTGGTGTTTGTAATTTTCTTAGACGCTTTGTTAGATTGGACGATTTGGCCACACCTCGTTTATGTGAACTATCTGGAAAGAATTGTAATTGGTGTTGGGATGAGTAAGCTCAGTCAGAATTTGAACAACTTCGTGATGCTTTAGTTGCTGATCCACTTCTTCCACATCCGGATTTATCTAAAGATTTTTGTTTGGCGATGGACTCATCATACAAAGGCCTAGGTGCACATTTATTTCAGGGGATAGAAGAAAACGGCGTTGTAGTACAGAAAACAATTGCATTTGGAAATCGTGTTCTCTCTAAATCAGAAAAGAATTATTCGATTACGGAACTTGAGGCTTTGGCTGTTGTATGGGCTTTCACAAAATTTCGCATATTTTTGTATGGCAGGCATACTAAGGTTTACACCGATCATCGGGCTCTGGAATTTCTTATGTCAACAAAATTAACTCATGGAAGATTGTCACGATGGGCGCTGTATCTACAGGAATTTGATTTTAGTATTGTTTACATACAAGGTTCTTCAAATATTATCGCTGATGCTCTATCACGTGCACCTATGGGTTTGAAACAAAGTGCTGAGGAGGACTGCAAGGAAAACAATTATTGTTTGATGTATATTCAAGGTGTTGCGTTTGAGAATTTTATTTCGTCTTCGCTCCAGGACATCGCTAAGGAGCAAAACAAGGATCCAATCTGGAAGGATATTAAGGAGAAATGGAGGAGAAAGGAAAGCGTAGCGATTAGACAGTATTATTTAGTTCGCAATGATATTCTTTTTAAACGAAAATCGGTCGACCACTCTGTTTGGTTAGTTTGTATTCCTGATGAGTGGGTCAATAAATTGATTTGGTACACACATTTCAGTTATGCACACTTTGGTCCCAGAAAATGCTTTCGTAAATTACGAGAAAATTGCTTCTTCAGTGATATGGGAAACGTATTCGATCCGTTCTTGCCAAATGCAAACTATGTCAAAAGGCTAAGCCGCCAACTATTTCTCACAGAGCACCGTTGTTTCCTATCATTCCAGCGAAATTAAAGGACATGGCTGCAGTCGATTTATTCGGTCCAGTGGTTCGTTCTACTAATGGTTTTGAGTACATTTTGGTAGCAGTGGAATTGACATCAAAATATGTGTGTTTTACACCTTTACGCAAAGCCACAGCTCGTTCAGTATCTAATGCTTTCATCAAACATTTTCTTAAAGAAGTGGGTCATGTTGATAAGGTTATATCAGATAATGGATCACAGTTTCGCTCTAAAATTTGGCTTCGTACTCTATGGCGTCGTAAGATTAAACCAATTTTCATTTCACTTTTTCACCCTCAATCTAACGCTTCAGAGAGATGGATGAAGGAAATCAATAAATTGTGTCGACTTTATTGTCATCAGAATCACAGAACGTGGGATCAGTATCTTCATATTTTTCAAAACATTCTGAATGAACTCCCTAATGATTCAACTTCTTTACCGCATATATTGATATTAAAAAATAAAGCACCGACCAATCGCATTTCTGAAATAGTTCCTTTTCCGCCTACACGCAAACTGCGGAATTCTGAAGTTGTCAACCTGGCTCTACGAAATATTGCGTCTGCTGCTGCTAGAAGAGAGAAATCAGCTAAACGTCCTGGTCGTTTAAAAACCTTGTCAGTTGGTCAAAAGGTGTTGATTAAGTCTCATCGTTTGTCTCACAAAGGAAAAGGCTTGTGTCGCAAATTTTTTCTGCTTTATAACGGTCCATATAGAGTTCGCAAAATTATTCATGATAACACTGTCGAAGTAGAAACTCTTAAATCTCGGCGCTCTAAGGGAGTACATCATATATCGAACGTTAAAATTTTTGTGGAATGACATACTTTTGAGAGACTAACAGTTACATGTAAACACGCAGAGAATACAAGGATACCGCGCCGTGTTCCGGCAGCGGCACATTCTCAAAGCAACAGTCAAATCTGCGCGGCGCACAAGGCAGTCGTTGACCGCAAACAATTACTTCCTACGTCACGTGTACCTACAGCTGATCGAGCGCTCAGTCCGAATGCACTGACAGCCGTAAACAAAGACGCAGTCTAATTTCTCCGAATAAATTAAGTATAAAGCTGTAGTGACTTGATAAATTAATTAACGTTTAGTATTTTTCAGGATACGGTTGTATAAAATATTTAAGAACTTCAGGTAAATTCTGTGTGCGTCCGACGTTAAGAGGACTTGCCATCGAGAAATTTTCAGGAAGAATGTAATTTCGAAGAAGAAACTAATAGACTAAAAAGGTAACTATTAATTGAGTTTATTTTTCAGGTAACATATTTCCACTTAGGTACGTACTTTAGACGTAATTTGCTGCTCGCGATTACGTGATTCATAGTTTGTGCTAATTTCATGTTCTATGAATTTACTTGTGAGGCGACGTGCTTGCGTACTTTTGCTGATTTTGACAATGTTTGATTAATGAACAGGATTGTTACTTGTGTATATTATGCATCGCTTGGCTGCTATGCTTTTTCACTGACGTCATATTTTTTTTTATTATGTGCCTGCTGTGCTTATTTATTTAAATTATAATTGTCACCTGATTAGTTGTGCTGATATGGTTATGTATGTAACTTATACTTTGTGATTTATCTGCTTGCGCCTTCATGTTTACTTATTAAGATTACATATGAACATTTATTTGCTTATGCTGATACGATGTTAATGACCTGTTTATTATGTGAGATATATATTTGCTGCATTGCGTATGGATTGCATATTTACACATTTCTGCATTGTTGTCATAACTACTGTTTAATTTGGTGTACAGAAATGCTGATGTACAGTGTACGAACATGGAGTTTAGGTCACACTATGGTATTAATTATAGATTGTTCGCTTGGCAGAGCGTCGTTGTAGGAATTGTGCTGCATCCACTTGTTGACATTCTGTTCTCCACTGGTATATTTACTCGCTATTGCAGGTTTTGCTTACGCTCAGTGCCTTATATTTTTAAGATAAGAAAATGAACTGCTGTAATTCTACGAACGACATTGGTACAAGGAACTTCGTTGAAGTCACATGAGCTGGAGGTTTTTGGAAGCTGTATAAATTTGTGCTAGTAGAAAGGAAGCTATCGACATGACATACCAACACTAGGTTTAGACCATTGACAGTTATTACACTGCATTCTTCGTGAGCAATTGAAATAGCAAGTGACACTTGATACAAGAAATACTCCACATGTTTGCTTCTGTTTTGCCATGATTCTTGAAGTGGTGTACACACTGTGAAATATTACGATTTATTCACTCAAAGACTTATGCGATCTTTCATACTACGTACTCGCACCTACTTACTGAAAGTTACTCGAACTAAAGGCTGTTAGAGGTCATGTATGCATTTCTTTTATTTTATGATGGACAAGGTAACCAAACTGTATTTTATGATTCACAATGAGCAGAAGATTTGGGTCAGATGGATTACACAGAGGTTGTATGTGGACATTGTGTCTTCAGATTGTATGGGATGATGAATTGAAGTTTACACTAGAATTTTGTCTGTACTTGTTCGAGGAGACTGACTAGAGGAAGGAGTTGTTATGGAAGGGAAATGATATTGGTAATAAGGTTTATATGTATCGACGTATTGAAGAAGTATTATTGAGGTATTGAGATTGTGTGAAGTTGATGATTATTGGAGTTTTGGTGGATAAGAGGTAAGGTAAATGATATTGATAATAAGGTTTATATGTATCGACATAAGAGGTATTATTGATGTGCTAAGATTATGTGATGCTGATGATTATTGGAGTTTTGATGGATAAGAGGTAAAGTAAGTGAGGAGCATATATTTTTTGTTGGTCTATATGGAACAAGGTGGATGAAGATGGCAGACTAGAACACTCAAGTAGATGGAAAATTGTCTACACACACACTTTGTTAAATCAATAAGCAGTATATAATTTTTTTTTTTTTTTTTTTTTTTTTTTTTTTTTTTTTTTTTTTTTTTTTTTGGAGAGAGGAAATATTTGCATATCTTGGCACACTGACAGTTGTTCAGCAACCGTGCATTTTGATTTGGCTTGGCAAACATTGGTCTTGACATGAAAACTACGACGTTGACTAACTATTATTGACTGTCATACACTGTTACCACTACTACTTGATACACATGTTGAAAAAATTTTGCACAGAATTGCATTTACACAGTTAACATTATTCAATTACACAGCAGTACTTAATGTGGATGAAAGATGAGTGAGTGTGTTTTGTGTGTTTTCCTTTCCTAATCCCAAATAATTGGTACCGACCTATCTCCTAAATATTATTTTACTTGTTTGTTGTGGCCTGCACTGACACCCATAAATATTATAGGTTTACCGATATTTGTGTGTTTGTAATATTTAATATGACAATTATCTGATATCATTTGTGCGTTTATTACAATTTGTATGTTTAGTGTAAGAGCATTGATAATAATTTTGTAAACGCAATTGTGTGTGCCTTTAAACTGTTGTTCGTGCTTGCACCTATTCAACATTGCTGGGTGCCACTGATGGAACTGCTTCTACTGACATAATGTCACTTGTTGGTGTCTGCACCTGTTCAACATTGCTGGGTGCCACTGATCGACTGCTTCTACTGAGATAATGTCACTAGTTGCTGTCTGCACCTGCTCAACATTGCTGGGTGCCACTGGTGAAACTGCTTCTACTGAGATGATGTTACTTGTTGGTGTCTGCACCTGTTCCACAATGCTAGGTGCCACTGATGGACTGATTCTACTGAAATGATGTCACTTGTTGGTGTCTGCACCTGTTCAACATTACTGGATGCCACTGATGGACTGCTTCTACTGAAATAATGTCACTTGTTGGTGTCTGCACCTGCTCAACATTACTGGGTGCCACTGATGGACTGCTTCTACTGAAATGATGTCACTTGTTGGTGTCTGCACCTGTTCAACATTGCTGGGTGCCACTGTAGGAACTGCTACTACTGAAGATGTCACTTGTTGGTGTCTGCACCTATTCAACATTACTGGGTGCCACTGATGGACTGCTTCTACTGAGATAATGTCACTTGTTGGTGTCTGCACATGCTCAACATTGCTGGGTGCCACTGATGGACTGTTTCTACTGAGATAATGTCACTTGTTAGTTTCTGCACCTGTTCAACAATGCTGGGTGCCACTGATGGATTGCTTCTACTGAAATAATGTCACTTGTTGGTGTCTGCACCTGTTCAACATTACTGGGTGCCACTGATGGAACTGCTTCTACTGAAATGATGTCACTTGTTGGTGTCTGCACCTGCTCAACATTGCTGGGTGCCACTGATGGAACTGTTTCTACTGAAATAATGTCACTCGTTGGTGTCTGCACCTGTTGACCATTGCTGGGTGCTACTGTTGGAACTGTCAACTACTTGTTTATTGAACTATGGAAAGCATTTTATATGAATATTTGTATAAACTGATTTTTTGTGTATTTACTGTTTGTGAAATGTTATGCGACTCTTACCTACACCTATTTGACATTGCTGGTGCCATTGATTGAATGGTACTTGTGTAAACTATTATGTAAAATCACATGTATGAAAGCATTTGTATTCCTTACTGTATTTATATATTAGGTTATGGATCGGTCAGTGCAAAGCCAAAATTTATTTAGTGAAGTGAAATTTACTTATTAATATTATCTTTCATTTTTGTCTGTATTTTTTTTGACGAATTTGGTGGTATTTTCACCACCAATGCTGGCAAAAATACCATCATATTCTGGCCCGTGGAGGAGGGGCATGTGAAAGGTGGCTACACTGAGCCACAGCGCCAGAGATTGCGCCAAAGAGTTTTATTTCGTCGTCTCCACGGACAGTTCTTATTGAGAAGTAGCAGGAGGCAGTGTTGGTTGAGATGTGGTAGTGGAGAGTTCTTGTCGAGAAGTTGTAGTAGGCAGTGCTTATCGAGAAGTCGTGGTGGAGAGTGCTTGTTGAGCTGTAGCAGTGGTGAGTCGTTGTTGAGAAGTTCCTATGGAGAGTGCTTGTTCTGATGTTGTCATATTGTTTTGATGGGCTAGACACCAGATATTGTTGGATTGGGGATGCTGTAATGATCAGAGTGTGCTTTTCGTCAATATATATGAAGGTAAAAAATTCCTTTTTTTATTATTTCAATGTCTTAAACAATAATGCCTCTTGGTCACAGGTTCAGTCAACAAAGCATCTGGCTCGTGTTCTTGTATTAGACTGTATTTCTGGTTTAGATGTGCAATTATAGTATTTCTGGTTTTTTTAATTACTTCAGTATAAATGGTGTTTAAAATATCTGGTCTTATTGAGGAAGAACCGTGCCAGATGTGTACGTTGAATCACACTTCCACACACAGAACAGCTGCACTTGTGTTTTGTTGTTTCGTAGGTTTTATAGTTGCTGGGGACTTAATTAATTAATTGTGTTAACGGAAGTCTTCTTTCATTCTTTGTTGTTATTCAATGCAGTCAGATTGCGTACTAATACTGGTCAGGGCCAACCGTTTACGAGACTTCGTAATCGGACAGACAGCTACAAAAAAAAAAAAATCAAAAATATTTGCATTAAATATATAATTAAGCCCCCATGCAATGTGCAAAAAATAATCTATTCAAAATCTCAGTTTAGTTCTTAAAGTCACTCCACATGTAATCAAGAAACATATCTGTATATCGAGAAAGCAGATGTTACAAGCTATGGTGGAAGAATTTGGAATTTGTTCGGCGTTATTTCCTATGTATCACCAAAGGCACTAATCTGAACGCGTTGGGTAGGCATATACGACGTCAACCATTTCATTAAACCGACATTCATGAACATAATTCACACGAGCAATCAACAAAGCATAGAAGTAGTTTCTAAAACATAGTTCAATGCAACACCTTTTGTTGTTCAATGTAATTTATAAAATAATCATTATTCAAATTAAAGTCTTGAAATTTTAGAGTACGCACGCTGTAACTGCATTTTCCTTAGAGGGACAGTGCTGTCAGGAAGGATCATTCGACAAACTGATTGATGAAGATGACTACACCGCTCATTGAGAACGTAGCTTCCAAAAATTGTTCAAATGGCTCTGAGCACTATGGGACTTAACATCTATGGTCATCAGTCCCCTAGAACTTAGAACTACTTAAACCTAACTAACCTAAGGACATCACACAACACCCAGCCATCACGAGGTAGAGAAAATCCCTGACCCCGCCGGGGATCGAACCCGGGAACCCGGGCGAGAGAACGTAGCTCTTATGTTTCAAGGAAACATAAGGTTTTGGAATGACGATGACCAGACCAAAGGTAGCCAGAGCGAGACAGATTCTACGGTTGGTGCGCTTGCGTTAAATTTCCGCTATGTATCTTCCCGTATAAGTACACGAGAGGTGTTTTATATGCAGTTTACAGCAGAGAAGAAGTCTTTTGGTGAACCAGTTTACAACAAACGGTAATTCGATGGTCGAATATCTATTCGTACGGAATTCGATGTTCGAATATTTATTCGTACCTGTATTCGCGATCTTTGATGTTAAGTCAAACCTCAAATTTACATACACTATCTGGTGTGCCCTATACGTCAGATTAGTGCTGATTCCCAGTTTCGCCGGCCTCTGTGGCCGAGCGGTTCTAGGCGCTTCAGTCCGGAGCCGTGCTGCTGCAACAGTCGCAGGTTCGAATCCAGCCTCGGACATGGATGTGTGTGATATCCTACGGTTAGTTAGGTTTAAGTAGTTCTAAGTTCTAGGGGACTGATGACCTCAGATGTTAAGTCCCATAGTGCTTACAGCCATTTGAACCATTCTGTTTTTTTGTTCTCATATTGATTGCCACGAACAACTTTTGTTTTTTTGTTGCTCGTCACAGTTGTTTACGTAATTAATTGATTACTTAAAATGCACTCCTCTTAATGTACAGGAAGTGTATTCTCGTAGAAAACAACTGAGGACTGTGACATTCATTTTTCTGAATCATCTATGTATCGGCAGTATTCAGATGTGTTCAAAGCATCTGGAGAAAGTACTGAAATGTAGTGGTTTTGAACAATGGATGGATATTTATTTTAATTACTTTCACCACATAAACGTACTATAATTTCCGGAAAAGTCTGATATTACGGAGAAAAGAATTGTAAATAAAAGAAGACTCTTACTTAACGATAACGACTATTGTAGGTATTCGCAAGAAGTTTTGGTGGTAAGGCGTAGCCCAAGAAAAATTTTTCACAAGCCTGCTCTAGCTAGGAAATGTAACTCTGTATTTCACAAAAGAAAGTACAACATCTATTACGAACACCTAGGGAACTTCTCAACAAACCTGTAGCGTTCTCCGGCAGTTGGAATCATAACAAAAATTAACTTCCCTCCTTTCACGCTTTAATTCCCAAATAATACACTACAACTGAGCGTCTTTGTTAAGTGAACCAAAGATTTGAGAATCGCTACTCTGACACTTTAATGAAAGTAATCATATTTAGTACAGATATTATGAAGGCGGTCTTGTATGTATCTTCTCTTTTCTTGAATATTGTGTAATCATTTTTTTAGGTCCCATTTATCCTGCAATAATTAGTCATCATTAAAATACTAACGTGGCCAATCTGCAGTGGATGTGACAACGAAATTGAAAGGATAACATACAAAAGAAATACATACGCTTGATTTGATTACGTTGCACACTATCTGAAGAGCATGTATGCGCTGCTTCGGTTGGGAAGTGTGTCATACATACGTCTCATCGTCTCCTAGCGGAAGCTGGTCCACAACTGTCGTAAATGGTATTTCCTATTATGGACACAGGCAATGGGACGGAAGTGACGTCCGAGCTGATACCTCACATGCTCTGTCGGGGACTGAACTGGAGCCTCAGTAGTACCACAGAATCACGCAGTGACAATGCCATATGTGGATGGGCACTCACCACGATACCGTTTCATGAGAAGTAACACATGAGGACGCAGGATGTCCATGATGAATAGTTGCGCCATCATAGTTCCCTCAGTCACTACTAGCCGTGACCTGAATTCATACGCTATGTATTCCCACACCATGACGCCAGGATTAACGTGGCTGTACTCTTCAAAACACTAGAAGAATGGGGTCTCACCCCAGGTCGCTGCTATTTTGGCGGACGATGGATATCCATGATAGCGCAGATTCATCGATGAACACTATGTAACGCCCTTCATCAGCAGTCCGTACTTTTTGGTGACGCCCCCTCTCCAAACAAAGCCGTTTGTGTTGCGGTGTTAACGGCGGCCTAGCTTGGAACGCTAATTCACTAGTCCGGCAGTTGCTAGTCTCTGACAAATGGTGCGTTGTGACAGAGAATATTGCAGGGAGTCCACTACTTGATCTTGGATGGTAGGTGTAGATGTGATAGCGTTGTAACGATCTTGGTGCACAGTAAGGAGATCATACCTTGCAGTCGTCTGACGTGGCCGACTGGAGTCTTGACGACGGATACAACCGCTCTCACGTTCAAGTACAGTTGGGCCACCGTCACATCCGAATGCCCCATAAATGCGGGTATTGCGCCATTCGACCAGCCGGCCAAATGGAGACGTATCATGAGGTCGCTCTCAAACCGTGAGGTGAAGATAACACTGTTTCACAGAAGTACGTGGTATCTCCATGTCCTTCACAGTGATCACTCAACACCTGCCACTGTTCATGGCACTTACAATGTATATACACTACCAGGCCCAGTAACGAAACACTAAACCCGCGCACCACGAATGCACTTTTGTGGCCGTTTTACTTCCCACAGAGAACTGTGTGCACGTGTACGAAGTTAAACTGAAATCCATCCATGTCTTGCGTGTGCTTCACATTTTGTGTCAGGCAAAGCATATCTCTAATTTATAGGTTTACCTCTTTATTTACTAACTAAAACATCTCCATGTCTGTATCTCGTAAAAAGAAAGAACGAAAATCAAAGTTGCTATTTAAGAATGATTACGATGACTGCTAGCGCCTTGTTCAATAGTTTCAGTGTGTCTCCCATAAAAATTAAGGACAGATATTACTCAAGTAAAACATAAAGGTCAGTATGAACTTTGGAAAATAGCAGCTCAAAAGCAACTTGCACGTGCACAAAGAAAAGGTTTGTATCGTAATGAAATGTCGAAGCGCTTCCCAAACAGACATCATAATAACTCGTTTTATATGGATTATATTATCTATTGTCGCATTACTAAGTATCGCCAAGAAAATACAGGGTCTGCTCTCGGGCCGTTGCGTGAAACATCTCTTTAAGGACGGAGGAAGTTTCTTTGGGCTTTCGAACGCGGTCCGCTGCTCCGTTTAACAAGGCAGCAATTTACCTAATGGACTTTCGTAATACTCGCTTCTTTGGGAAACAAGAGCCCCCCTGTCTAGCCGTATGATATACTACGGATGTTTGTCGGCCCACAACGCTAATGCTATTAATTACGCAACAGTCCTTTAGCAACTCGCAAAAGCTATTTAGCATTAAGACGAGAGCTTCGGCTCATTTCTGAAATGTATCAGTAAAACATGTTTTTCACGAATGCATTCGGTATCGTCCTTTCCGTCGGCATGGCAGTGAGATATCCCTTATGAAAAATTTCATTCACCTTACGTTAACGTACTTACGAAAATCGGCCTTGTGTGTGTGTGTGTAAGAGTAGTTGATTATTTTCTGGTGAGCATGAAGTTAATGTACCAGAGTAGCAAGACAGCGCACTAGTTGGGGATCGATAAGATGTTCTGTATTATACAGTTATTAAATAGTTTACAGAATGGCAGCCATTGTTTGCAAACGTTTTAAGTAATTTACGGCAATGGACTAACAAGACAAACTGTACGGAATGCATAGTGTTTTCAAAAGAGGTTGCCAAATAGAATGAACGTCAACAAAAACAACACAAGCATAATGGAGCGTAGTAAAGTGGACTCAGATAATTCTAAGAGAATTTGACTAATAAATAAAACAAGAACAGCTATTTGCGATACTCTGGAAGAGTTTCAATGCTTGGACCAGTGCTGGAATCATCATTCATGTTTTCAGCCTGAAATTAACACATCGGAATTATTTATTTGCATGTCTGGATGAACAGTCGGTAACGATATCTGACAGCCGTCCGAAATTAATTCGAAATAAACTGGCGAGTACCGATAGCCGAACTGGTGAAGGCCACAGTTTGTAATAAGAAATCCAAGTTCGAGTTCTGGTTCCCCAAAGATTTTCATAAGTCAATAATCGTTAGTATATCTATATCTGACATTGCTGATGCTAAAATATTCTGTCAGTGAATTTATTTGGAATTAACATAGGTATCAGTTTAATTGAAGACAATCGGTTGCATTAAAACTTAATTTATACGAGGGTTATTCCAAAAGTAAGGTCCGATTCGCCGTAACTATTGAAATTTGGCGCCAATGATAAAACACGCATGCGCGCCGACTCCCGGCAAGCCTTGCGCGTCAAACGCCGCCATTCGCTTTGTTACTGTTGCTGAGTGTAGTTCACAGTGTCACTTTACAATGTTTAAGACAATTGATCAGCCCGCCGATTGTGAAGTAAGGGCAGTGATACGGTTTTTGTCTGCAAGAAACAATTCAGCGGCGGAAATCCATCGGCAGATTACTGAAGTGTACGGTCCTAACATAATGAGCGACAGTAAAGTGCGCAAGTGGGTGCGAGCTTTTAATGAAGGACGGGATAATGTGCACGATGAACCACGGTGTGGCCGACCATCAGTGATTTCAGACGATTTGGTCAATGCGGTTGACAAAAAAATTCGTGAAGATCGCCGATTCACTATTACAGACGTAGACATGCATTTTCCGAATGTGAGTAGAACAACTTTGTACAGAATTGTGTCTGAACATTTGAAGTTTCACAAATTGTGTGCCCGTTGGGTTCCCAGGCTGCTTACTGAGCCCCAACGAATGAAAAGAATGGCTTTTGCTCTTGATTTTTTGGAGCGATATCATAAGGAAGGTGACAGTCTTTTAGACAATGTTGCCACAGGGGATGAGACATGGGTTTCTCACATCACTCCAGAGTCTAAACGTCAGTCAATGCAATGGCGTCACACGTCATCGCCAGTCAAGGTCAAGGCAAAGCAGACAACCTCAACACGTAAGGTTATGGCGACTGTGTTCTGGGATAGACGTGGAGTATTGTTAGTCGACTTTATGGAGAGAGGAACAACGATTAATAAAGCCGCCTACTGCGCTACCCTGACTAAACTTCGACGTGCAATCCAGAATAAGCGACGTGGTGTTTTGTCGTCTGGAATCTTGTTGTTGCATGACAATGCCAGACCCCACACTGCAAATGAAACGCAAGCTCTGATCAAGAAATTTGGATGGGAACAGATGGACCATCCTCCTTACAGTCCGGACCTGGCGCCAAGTGATTTCCACCTGTTCCGTTACTTGAAGGAGTTTCTCGGCGGCAAGCGCTTCGACACAGATAATGAAGTGAAAGAAGCAGTTAAGGACTGGTTATCGTCACAGGCGGCCGATTTCTATAACATGGGCATTCAAAAGCTTGTTGAACGATGTGACAAATGTTTAAATAAGTATGGAAGTTATGTAGAAAAATAGATAAAGATGTAAGGAATGTAAATAAAACAATTGTTTTGAAAAAACATTTTAGTTTTGATTTTTTTATAACCGGACCTTACTTTTGGAATAACCCTCGTAGAAACGTTTGGAATTAGGCCCAGACCTAATTTCATTTTAACATATTCTGCAATAAAAATCATATTATTTTAATAGCGATTGATAAATGTCGCAAAGATTCTTTTGTCGAACATTGTCCTAAATATGAGATATATTTCACCTTTTCCATTGCGCAAGTGTTGATTTGGAATCTCTTCCTCTTCCTCATCGGCTTCGTCCTGCATTAAGTACAAAATAATTCGCGGTCACTGATTTGAGGAACGTGTATCTACTTGGACGAACTGTTCACGACGGAGCTGTGGGCTGCTTGCACTTGGTAGAGTCAGGTAATGTGCTCAGATAACGTAGCCTCCATTCTATTTTCTCTATACTGTAGTGAGATATGACTTTCATCCAACTTTAAAACGAATATCGAATTGTCATCTACATTTAGTAATGCGTCACCTAAAATGAATCAAACGTAAAATAGCCAGCTACCACATTTTTCACTGCAGATTCTTCAAATTTTATGCTGCAGAGTACTAGGAAATTACGTATCACAATTACAATGACCAATATCGAAATAATGAACTCTTCATCATCGAGGAGTGATATGAAACTATAAGATACGAAAAAAATCAGTTTTGTGTACTAGTTATTTTCATCACAATCGAACGAGAGGTATAATATAAATTACTGAAAAAACGAGCGAATTAGAAACAATTAGTTTTCATATTTTAAAGTAAAAAGGGAACTTTTACCGAAAACCCAACTCCAGGTGTTGATGTAGCTTTGCTTCATTTACGTACAGTAATTTCTACTTTTTAATAAGCTTTAGTTGTTTTCAGTAAGAAAATCGTAAAATCATTCTTCTCAGCATTAGCCGCTTTATATGAACCGCTCGTTACTTTCCCGCACTGTAGCCTTCCTTACTACTGCTCATTATACATCTCCAACTTTAACAGCACATCAAACAACTGTTTATTTATTGGTAAGCCAAATAGCTAGACTACTGGCTATTAAAATTTCTACACAAAGAAGAAATGCAGATGATAAACGGGTATCCATTGGACAAATATATTATACTAGAACTGACATTTGATTCCATTTTCACGCAATTTGGGTGCATAGATACTGAGAAATCAGTACCCAGAACGACCAACTCTGGCCGTAATAACGGCCTTGATACGCCTGGGCGTTGAGTCAAACAGAGCTTGGATGACGTGTACAGTTATAGCCGCCTATGCAGCTTCAACACGATACCACAGTTCATCAAGAGTAGTGACTGGCGTATTGTGACGAGCCAGTTGCGCGGCCACCATTGACCAAACGTTTTCAATTGGTGAGAGATCTGGAGAATGTGCTGGCTAGGGCAGCAGTCGAACATTTTTGTATCCAGAAAGGCCCGTACAGGATCTGCAACATGCGATAGTGGATTATTCTGCTGAAATGCAGGGCTTCGCAGGGATCGAATGAAGGGTAGAGCCACGGGTCGTAACACATCTGAAATGTAACGTCCACTGTTCAAAGTGCCGTCAATGCGAACAAGACGTGACCGAGACGTGTAACCAATGACACCCCATTCCATTACGCCGGGTGATACGCCAATATGGCGATGACGAAATGACTAATACACGCTTCCAATGTGCGTTCACCGCGATGTCGCCAAACACGGATGCGACCATCATGATGCTGTAAACAGAACCCGGATTCAACCGAAAAAATGACGTTTTGCTATTCGTGCCTCCAAGTTCGTCGTTGAGTATACTATCGCAGGCGCTCCTGTCTGTGATGCAGCGTCAAGGGTAACCGCAGCCATGGTCTCCGAGCTGATAGTCCATGCTATGCAAATGTCGTTGAATTGTTTGTGCAGATGGTTGTTGTCTTGCAAACGTCCCCATCTGTTGATTCAAGGATCGAGACCTGGGTGCACGATCCGTTACAGTCATGTGGATAAGATGCCTGTCTTCTCTGCTGCTAGTTATACGAGGCCGTTGGGATCCATGGCGGCGTTCCATATTACCCTCGTAAATCCACCGATTTCATATTCTGCTAACGGTCATTGGATTTCGACGAACGCGAGCAGAAATGTCGCGATACGATAAACCGCAATCGCGATAGGCTACAATCCGACCTTCATCAAAGTCGCAAACGCGATGGTATGCATTTCTCCTCCTTACACGAGGCTTCACAACAACGTTTCACCAGGCAACGCCGGTCAACTGCTGTTTGTGTATGAGAAATCGGTTGGAAACTTTCCTCATGTCAGCACGTTGTAGGTGTCGCCACCGGCGCCAACCTTGTGTGAATGCTCTGAAAAGCTAATCATTTGCATATCACAGCACCATCTTCCTGTCGGTTAAATTTCGCATCTGTAGCACATCATCTTCGTGTTGTAGCAATTTTAATGGCCAGTAGTGTAAAATGCGCTATTACTAAAGTAAGTGTACATATCAGTTTATCTTTGGATTGAGACACAGCTTTTCACTCGATGCACTAAATTTTTGGGAAGCAGAGAGAACATAAAATGCAGGCTGGAAATAGCAAGAAATATGTTTGAGAAAAAAGGCAAGACTGGATGACAACTAATTCTTCACCGACATTACGATACAACCACTTTGAAGTGTAACAAGAGAATACAAAATCCCATTTCTTTATGTTTACTCAAGTTGTTTGGGCGTACCAAACTCTATCTGAGCTGTAGTCGAATATCTGTTAACTGTGAGAAAATCCGTATTCTGGGTACACAAATACTTGCATATCAAGTGCTGATGACGTTCTCTTATACCTATTTTTCTGAAATCCAAAAGCGTTAACTTTTGTTATTTAATCTTTGGGTGATCAACGTTGGTCTTTTATGTTTCAAGCCATTTACAGCACTGAAATACTGCAGGTTGCTTATTATTCTGTCCTTGTACTCGCGCCCTGGTGTCGATGTTTTGAATGTGGCCTTTCCAAAGACGTGAATTTCCACTACCTGCCTGAGACCGTCGGATTCGCTGGCAGGGCACAATGGTCGCTGGATCTCTGTAGCCAACGTGTCTTCGCTGTACGCAGAAGCTGACAAAAAGGTGTTACGTCGTTTGTTAAACTAAATTAATTAGATAAAACTCTGAATGACTCAAGGTACCGCTTTGTCCCACTGTCTGGAGACGAAACCTACTCTAAACACTTCACGTGGGATATGTAGATGCGATCAACTGAGCTATTTCGCAAACACACACAGTTATTGTAGGCAACAGTGGGAGTCCCGCAATTACTTATTTAGCTCGTGGAATCTCGATATATATTCAAAACATTTATCTTAAGAAGTTAGTGGGCAAGAACTGAGAGTGTCCTTACAGTACAGAATCTCATTTATCGCCACAGTTCACGTGAGATTTATGTTTAAACACATTCAGTCATCACATTCCGTTCAACTACACTTCTTTTCTCTGTCAAATAAATATTGCTAACTTATCTACCCATTGCCTATTCTATTATTCCGTCTGCTCACACTTTTTACCGAAAGACCAATTAGTTCTTCCTCTTCTAATCTCTTCTCTGCATCACTTCTTGCTCTTCGTCTTCTTCTCCTCTCCACATTTTACTGTACGTCCATTACCACAAGATACTCTCTCTCTTCTGCGACATTCAGCTCCTTTCTCGACTAACAAATTACAATTTCTCAGACCATCCTTCAACTAATTACGCCAGTTTTCAACCATCTCCCTCCTCATTTTAATTAAGGCGACAGTTTTTACATTACTACACATATTTTACGTCAACTTTACATAAATTTGTATTGATTTTTATATAAAACACAATAATGCATTCATTCACAGATAAAATTACGTTCGTTTGCACATAACTTCAGTTTACGATTTGTATATATACAAAAATTCATAAAACACATACCAGCTGCGCGATGTATCTGTGCAGTCTTATGCGGCTCCCCCCGTCAGAGGTTCGAGTCCTCCCTCGGGCATGTGTGTGTGTGTGTGTGTGTGTGTGTATGTGCGTGTTGTCCATAGCTTTAGTTAGCTTAAGTTAGATTAAGTAGTGTGTAGGCTTAGGGACAGATGACGTTAGCAGTTTGGTCCCAAAAGACCTTACCACAAATTTCCAAAACACATACGATATGGACCATAAATGAAACGACTGAACTCGAACTTGGACGGGAGATGGTTTCCATCACTCTGCTCGTTTTCATCTATTCAATCTAACACAGTTAAGGCAGTAGAGGAGTGGTAATGTGCTGTTTAACAAATTTGTTCATACTTGAAAGTAGTTTACTAACAAAAGCCAACTGACCACTTGAAAATTATTCAAATACACAATTTAACAGTGGGTGCACATATGACTAGCAAACAAGACCGTTAAACCTCAGGCTCACCACATCAATAAATACAATCTTAAAATTCATGGCTGCGAGATGATAACAAAAGAAGTGAAGATCGCACAAATTGGTCCACACAAAATAAAATTGCACTCCTTTTCTTATCAAAATAATTGAAAGTACTAAGAAGTTGCAGTAAGACTTATTAACTGCCATACTGCATTGCTCGTTAACAGACAATTGCAGGTGAAGCTTTTCAATTGATCAAAGCGCAAACGCCGGCCGTTGTGGCCGTGCGGTTCTAGGCGCTTCAGTCCGGAACCGCGCTGCTGCTACGGTTGCAGGTTCGAATCCTGCCTCGGGCATGGATGTGTGTGATGTCCTTAGGTTAGTTGGGTTTAAGTAGTTCTAAGTCTAGGGAACTGATGACCTCAGAAGTTAAGTCCCATAGTGCTGAGAGCCATTTCAAAGCGCAATCGGCTTAAGGTCCATTGAGAAATGGTTATATGGCTAAGGCAGCCCAAGTTATTAAAGTTTACGTACATATTTGATTAAGTAACAAGATGCTTCGTTCCTTAAGAGCACCTTACGATAGCAGTAATCGCTCCTAAGTGAGGAAAATTTCACTAACCGAGAAACTTTAACAACATTTAAGGCAAATAGAGATTAACCTTATAAACAAGTTCTACAGTAGGCGAAGATGCTTTAGGATTTACGCGAAATTTGGTTATGAACAGAAGACGTCAATTAGTAATTTTTTTAGGAACCTAAACCTTACGTCAAGACATGTGTACCGGCATACAGGCTATCAGGCTTACTAACACAGTTAGGCTTAAGGCGTAATGGCCGATCAAAAATTAAGGTACAAGGCCTTCAGTTCGTGAGGCTTTCACGAAAAATTGCCTTGAACATATAAATCATGATAGAAAATAATTATAATTATTAATGTCCTCAGGGCGACGTCCTATACAATTAAATATAGAACGCCAAAGTAAGGCAAACAGATAATCTCGGTGGTTACGGGCAAGTGAGTCACGGCAGTAATCAATTAAATATACCGAAGGCATTAGCTAAGTCTGGCAAGCAGAAATGGCAAACAAACCCATCACAACATAATGTCTACACTGGTCGCTAGTTCATAAAACAGCTAGTAAGAAGTAATGTGGATTTTCGAGAATCAGCTGTCCAGCTGTCTTACGAAAATAGGTACCTTCTCCACAGATGCACAAGAAACTTACGTTAGCAAAAACGATCTCATGGATGCCACAAGACCTATTAAACCATACAGTGCTGTCCACTCCGGCTTCGCTCTTGTATTCAATAAACAAGATATTCAGTAATGGCAAATCCTTTCTGTAACACACAGATAAGCAGAATAAAAGACTCTTATAATAAAATACAAAACATTAAAAAATAAAAAAAGACCGACAAGCATTCAACAGATATTACGCCCGACAAGTAGCTTAACAGAGAATAATTAACACTATGCGCAAGCTTGCGCACACAGTCAACCAAGTCCGCAGCTCCTGACCTAGTGGTTAGCGTTGCTGCCTCTGAATCACGGGGTACAGGGTTCGATGTTCTCGGACCGGAGCCTGGGTGTTTGTGTTGACCTTATCATTTCATCACCATTCTGGTAAATGGCGCGACTGGGCAGTGTAAAGTCTGGGATTGTGCCCAGGCTGTGATAACCACGCCGTTGAGGGCCCCACAAACCAATACCATCATCATTATCCGCATCACCATCAATTAACGGATGCTACCCAGTAACGTGGTGTGTAGGGATTAAAATTCAAATTACAATCCATGTTCACCGCAAGTCGCGTATACAAGTCCAGAAAATCAGGTAAACACAGCCTGGTAGAAAAATTTAAACAAGAGCCTTCGCTCACAACAGAATATTGGAGGATGGGAACGAGGATACAGTGCGCCACGAGTAGGTTGAGAGAAAAATTCACTGCAAAAGAGGGCTCACCATAATATCCACAGTACAAGCACACATCTGTTCCCCGAGCAGCCTGCAGCTCTTGGCCTAGTGACTAGCGTTGCTACCTCTGGATCACGGGGTCCTGGGTTTGAATTCCGGCCGTGACGGGGATTTTCTCCGCCCGGGCACTGGGTGTTTATGTTGTCTTCATCATTACATCGCCATACGGAAAGTGGCAAAATTGTAAATGGAAAGATTTTGAATTTGTACGGGAGCTGATGACCATGATGTTGAGCGGCCGACAAACCGACATCATCATCCCCGAGCTGACTGGCTTCCTTGAGGTGTCGAGTAACTGACAGTTAAAGACCAACTGGCATGATGGCGCTAGTAACACTCTACAGGCTTGGATGGCGCCCGCCAGCTATGTTCGGCCCAATGGAACGCTCAACGTCCTGGGTAAAACCACACCTACACTCTCCGCACTACTGCCAGCAATTTCTTTCCTTTCTGGTTGCCGCACACAGCCCTATATCCCTATTTGCCACTGGTCATGCATCCTCTACCGGACTGGCGTCCTCCAATTTCCCAGCAATTGAGCTGAGACATAGACAGGGCAGATACCATAGATAACTGACAAGGATGATATGTGCGCGTGGTATAACAGTATATAAGGATTAATTAATTCTTTTAATATACCCTACTATACGTTTGCAGTCTATCACTGCATTGAAAACTGACTTGAATATGGGACAAGTAGTAGTAACGGATCTGATCCAGTTTGTGTTTTGTTTCAGAGACATTCCCTACTTACAACCGCTGGTATTTGTTAGTGATACGGACTTCTATATCACAAATTCAGTACTTTAGTCACGATGGTGGAAATTCTTCCAAGAGAGAGTTCCTTACGACAGGAGAAAATACTGACAGCGATTGATAAAACAGTGGCCCAAAGCCGTTAAGATAGACCCTACATTCTGAGCAGGACATATGGTAAGCTTCAGTGCCACTTGACGGCATTGCCGGCACGTGACTAGGTAACAAAAGCATGCAGACGGAATAGAGACGAATGGAGAACCATAATAGCGACGATTTGTACCGCAAATGACTAACATAAGCGAATTTGACAATGAACAGATTGCTGTGACCCAGGGTCTCAGAACGAGAATCTAGTAATTGGCAGATCTGATCGGCTGTTAACGTGCTACTGTCATGAGCATCCGTGGAAAGAGGTAAAAGGACGGTGAAATCAAAAACAAGTGTGTACGTCTTTGCCACACCACAGAACGTCGAGGTTAGAGGCCTACCTACTGTGTAAAGTGTAACAGGATCTGTGGAAGATCCAACCACAGAGTAGCTACAGTGATTCTGTAAACACAATTGTTCTGGAGCAATTCATTCCGTGCACATTGTTTAATATGGTGCTATGCAACAGACAATCTCTATGTTTTGTCATGTTGCCCCAACGACAATCTCATTTACAACGACAGTGACAGTTACAATTGGAATGGGCCTGGGATCATCGAGCTTGCGTTGTGGATCAATAGAAACGTGTCGCCTGGCATACAGATACCCCGCCAACAAGAATCAAGGCTACTCGAAATAACATGCTCTGTGCCACAGATGCGACCGGACGTGTGGCAGCAATGTAAGTCCGCTTGATAGCTGTGGACAATGTGAGCATTGTAGCAGTTCCTTTGCATTCCTTCTAACTTGATATCATCTCCAAAGGCGATGGCATCTGCCCACAGAACGTGTGTCTCACAAGGTCAGAATCATACTACAGTGGTTTGATGATCATATGTGTTCACTATCATGAACACACAGTGATTTCGCCTGATCTGAACCCGACGGAACACATCTGTGACGCTATCGGGCACCAGCTCCGTGAGCACAGATACCTGCCAAAATGGTCCAGGAATTGTAACCTATGCCTAGATATCTGGCTCTCGATAGTTCTGGAACCTACCAAGGCCTGTCGCACCCATTCAACGCAAAATCGCTGCTGTATTCCATTCCAAACTTGGTCAAAACACTATTAACTCATAATATTGTCGCCCATGGGTGTATCCATCACCAAATTCTGTGGACGTGCTACCTTCTACGAATTTTGTTGATAGATCGCGTACACTATGCAGAGCAATTAAAGGATCACTTTCTCTAACCCGCGTGATTGTCTCTCACTGCGATTATAAAAGGTACCTACAAACATCCTCTGTAATGCTGCAAGAGCGTGTCTCACTTCGACGTCAGCCTTGGGATCGGCGATGCTTCAGTCGGCGGGGTGTTGACACATGTGAAAAAAAGGCCGCAGATCAGTAGTACTTGTGAGGGGTACGATGTCTTACTGACGTCACAACGGCACCAAATTACACCACAACTGTGTCAACTGCCACCATGGACGTGTAACGCTGTCGGAAGGTCGTCACACCCCCTTATCACCTACATTTCACCCCTTGATTTAAGACCTCTGCGATTGCAATCAGAACTGCGATGCCCAGAATTGAAATCATTCAGTCTCCTTGCGGGTGGCCGACGAAAACGTTTCAGACGCACCGCTGCTCATAATCGACAGAAATGGCTTTAGCGGGTGACACAAACGGTGTCAATGAAACCACCCCTCCCTTGAGGTGTTGATTCTCACACATTTCACTGTCGAAAACGACTAAGCATTGACAAGCTTCGACACTGCTCACACCCCGTTGACAATTCAACTGAACTGAATGTGATCGCACCCTTGTGGAGTGCAGCACGACCGCAAATTTTTACTGTGGCGTACAAGGTGGGACCTATAGGGAGCGTTCAGAATACCTCAACACAGAGGGATGCGACATTGACACATGCTTGAGGAAACGGAAAAGGGTAATTTCAAGAATCCCCAGTTCGGTAACGTCCTCAATACCACACGCCTACCTTTGTTGAGCACTTTAAAAGTGTGTTTGAACGGAAACGACCTGTGACGAAATCTTAGGCGCTTGCAGACAGACAACCTCAACCTCTTCGATAGCCTACTACAAGGTGCAATGGCAGCAGTGTAGCCTGCCTGCAGGCGCCTAGTACTCTCGTCACAGGTACTGTTTCTACATTTTTAAGGTACTCAACAAAGGTGGACGAGGGACATCGAGACTGTTGCCGAACGGGAGGGTCTCAGAAAGACCCTTTGCCCTTTTATTCACGAAAGTGTACATGTAGCGACGCTCTCTGTTCACACCACAGGATGGCTCGAAATATGAGGGTTGAAAAATCAGTAACACCCATTACTGTTTCTGATCACGTTCAGATTTCGTCGAATGGTTTAGAACGGTTCCTAATGGTTCCACCCTGCACACTACAAAGGGGTGCAATCATGTTCATTGAGTTACTGGTCCACAGCTGAATCGTCCAAGATGGGTCAGCAGTCTCAAAGTTTGTCCAGAACTTCGTTCTGGTTCACATCACACTGCGAACTCTCTCTCTCGACCGCGAAATGGTTGGGAATCGACACCCCAAGGGACAGATGTTGTCGTTGACGCCATTTATGGCCAAAGTAAACATAACAGACACAACAGACACACCTGCGCCCAAAATTGGCAGAAATGGCACTCGAGGATGCCACAAATGGTGCTAAGGACACCACATTTTTTCTTGGGACGTCCATTCCCAAACATTTCGTGGCCAGGAACGAAAGTTCTCAGTCTGATGAGAACCAGGACTACGTTCTTGAGAACCTTCGGCACAGCTGACACCTCTCAGACGATTCAACCACTGGTCAGCAACCCAGTGAACACGGTCACAAACCTGAAGTGCGACCACAATTTTTGCTATAGTGTACAGAGTGGGACCAATAGGAACCGTTCACAACTTTTCGACGAAATTTGAACACGATCCGAAGCAGCAAAGGGTGTTTGTGCTTTTTCAGTCCCCGTATTTCCCACCATTTCTTGTAGTTTGTGGGCGGCAGTGTCCCTGTTATATTTCCTTCGGCCACCCATAAAAAATCTCACACGAACGTGTGAACTGTGTGTGGCCTTTCTCTCGATACATTGCTGTTAGAAGATGGTAGGGCTCCACGCTATTACATCATTACAGAGGAACTGCGCAGGCAACTTCGTGAGAATATTTAAACTTATGAGCCGCAATGGAATATAAGTACGAGGTTTCGTAAAAAGTGATCCTTGAATTTTGTTGTACAGTGTGAGATCTATAGGTGTTTCGATGTAAACTCGCGTCTACCTCCTTCATCCAAAAAGGATACGACAGTGGAAAAAAAAATTAAAATATTAAGGTAGTATCGTCAACGGTTCAGGTACTCTTCATAGGCTCACCCTAATTGACTACAAACACATGAAGCTGTCAAAAAAGTCCCTCTTTGGGATGTTCAACTCCCGGAAGACATTTGCTTGAATGCCGGTATTTTCGTTAAAGCGTTGGCGTTGATACCTCATGTGAAGAACTGCACATTGTCGTTTAGTGGTAGGTTCCTGTTTACAACACCACGTCTCGTCTCTCATGATGATATTTTTCCCGAAGGCTATTGCCCGTGTTTTGCATTTCAGTCAAAGAAGGGCAGGGGTCCACGTGTCGTTGGGTATGGTCGGACGTCAGTCTGTACACACACTTCTCTCTTTTGCAAAAGAAAATAAAGCATCTGGACAATGTCTTGATCACTAACTTGACTTAGAGATCTATTTTGCAATTTGTGACAGTACAGAATTAACACGCTACGGCTGCATGTCCACTTCTTAACACTGCGTGCTTACAACTGACTGGTCAAATGCGCAGTTGTTGTATACAATTCTTAATTGAAGTGCTGACGTCGTCAGGAATAAGATCACTCGTATATGTACGGACGGTATGTTTCAGTATTCTGTGTCTTGTAAAATGGAAAGAACTTGTGCTTTTATACTATGCAGCTGAAGTTAATGGGATTGACGTAAGTATTTCATACACTTGCATTTCTCCAAATAAACAAGGTAAGTCAGTCCAAATAACGTAAATGTATTGCATAGGTGTGCTCATACGTCTTGCTCCGAAACCTTCCACATGCTTTAGCGTCTCAGCGTCATGTGGATGGGAACGAAAGGTATTAGCCCACATAACCTTGGCCACTATGATTTACTGAACGAACTTTATGCTAGGAGAGTACCGTACATATCCTGTCACCTGATACCTTCACCACAGTTAGTTAGGTGCAGAGTATAACACATCAAGTAAAATTAACGTACACAGCTCAGCTCGACGGTCTGCCGCAACTGCGTCCTAAAGAAACGTAATTAGTCAAGGTTGCTATCATACGGTGCATATACTATATTTTGGTAATCTTTGTTAATTCTAATCCATTATCTCTTTATGACAAGGTATTGCATTTTCTTTCGTTCATTCCGATGGTGAAATTTCCATTTCATAGTAAACCGCTGTTGTTGTTTAATTTATTTCATATACACGGTATTGCTTTCTGAAAATGATGAAGATGGATTAATATCTTGAATTTAAATCATATACCCATTAAATGAAAACTTGTTTCTAGTGATATGACTAAGTATACAGCATAGCACGACAGAAAACGTATTAGGTCAAAACCACAGACGGAGGTGGAGTATCACTAGTTACTTCGATAGTATTTACATATAGGTATTGTTTATTCCAGTCTCCGAATTGTGGTGGTCGTTGCGTTTTCATGTTCTGACTCACCTGCGGGTTCGTAGATTCTGCATTCTAGTTCTGAGTTTGCATTTGCGGCGGTGGCAATTGCCACTGGCCTGTATTATTGTTTTGCTGCGGAGGTGTCGCACTGTTTTGACACTGGGCAGCATAATTGTTGTTACTCCAGATCCGTTGCTGGTTTGGTGTGGATCGATGGTTACTTTTGTTTCTTTTAAAATTTTTGTTACTATTCCATACATGTATTTTCTCATCATCACTAACTTTACGACAGGCGCGGGTATACAATGTAAAAGGCATATGACTATATACATAACTAGGTCTAGATTGGGTCTTAGCATCTATTCCACAATGCCAGGTCTTGTAAGCGATGACATCTCGGTCGGCAAATGATTCCAATCCAGGTAGGGAGGCATTCTCACATCGAACGATAGCGAGATTAAACCATCCACTACCAGTATTCCCTGTGGCAACGTCAAGACTGAAATTAACTCGACATCCACTGAAAAAAATCGGTCCATTCAACATGACACTTTGTGAAGTTCCATTTGTGCCAAGTTTATTCTCCAGGCTTATTAGGTGTTTGTATACTGGCATGCGATGGCGGCGTTGACGATACACACGTCGGCGAGGCATAGTGCTTCAATGCTGTTGCAGATATAGCTCACAGCGGAATGATTCCGCTGGTCTGCGTTGGCCGCTTTTAGACTGAGCGCATGACCTTGATTACATAAGAGCGCTGATAACGGACTTAGCCGCTGCGACGGCCGGCGCAGGAGTGTTTTCCCGTACGCGTGCTGTAACTGCACAAAGTGTCATATTGAATGGACCGATTTTTTCCGTGAATGTCGAGTTAATTTCAGTCTTGACGTTGCCACAGGGAGTACTGGTAGTGGATGGTTTACTCTCGCTATCGTTCGATGTGAGAATGCCTCCCTACCTGGACTGGAATCATTCGCCGACCGAGATGTCATCGCTTACAAGACCTGGCATTGTGGAATAGATGCTAAGACCCAATCTAGAACTAGTCATGTATACAGTAATATGCATTTTACATTGTATACCCGCTCCTGTCGTAAAGGTAGTAATGATGAGAAAATACATGTATGGATGAAAGGACTTGGTGTACTTATTACCTTTGTAGTTGTTGTTGTTGCGCTGTCTCTTATTTATATTACCACCTGTAGAATAAGAAGTGTTATAATTGCTGTTTGTGCTGTGTTGCGCATGCAGCTTCTGTTGTGTGTATACATTTGCCATGTGAAACGGTTGATTCTGTTGGCTTGCGTAATCGACGGCAGCCGGCGCACCTAAGTTGGGTTGGCTACCCTGCGCATTTTGCATGGCGCTGGTGTCAACACTGCAGCAATTGTTTTGCCGTACGGAACGCTGGTCCTTGTAAAGCACATGAACAGAATCGAGCACTGTGGGGAAAATACTCTGCGTCTTTATCTGGGATGTGCAAAAGATTTTCTTTGATATCAAACGGTAGTCTTGACTTCAATGCGCGGAGGATGTCGAACGTTGAAACCGGCTTGTCAACGAAATGTCCCATATTTAAATATTTCTCAAAATACAGGCGCAAATTGTCGTGTTTAGGATTGAATTGTTCAGGATCCACAATCTGCTAACGAAGTCGTTCCTGTACAGATTGTGACCAAAATTTAGATAAGAAAGCTCTCCCAAATTGTTCATACGTGACGCATCTGTCGACTTCATTACACGCCCACACAGCTGCGTCGCCTTGGATATAACCGAAAACATAAGATATCCTCTTGGGATCACTTCACGTACGAGGAAATTCATTTCTGAAGGCTTTAAGAAAGATGACAGGATGTACAGTTCTTTTTTTTTCAGGTATAAACTGCTTAAATTGTCTATGTTTTATGTGGCTCTCCTCTTCCTTGGCACTATAATAATGTTTTGTTTCAGAATGATTACTGTAGGGTTCAACTGGTGAATGACAAGGGAAATGTTGTTGATACCTATAACGACTGTAATGCAGTGTGTCATGTCGAGGTGCGTACTGTTGTTGTTGTGAGTATGTAGTGTGCGGTGTGTATGCGTCGTAAATGTACTTGTGTTTATTGCCAAACTATGTGTTTTGGTTGCTACTACCGTCATTGCACATAGGTTGTACGTAATTGTCAACTGTTTCGATTGTGCAGCGGCAGATTATGCTGCTTGACTGATTACGTGTTTGTTGTTATTTATAAATTCCGCGACAGTGTCATGGACAACAGCAGGCAATTTTTCTTGCAAGCGCTCGTCAAAATATTTGTCTTTTTGCTCTATCCAACTGTGAAATTCTCTATTGATGCATGAGAAATAGTTGTCAGTGCGTAGTCACTTTATCAGAAAGCTGTTTGTCAATTGTGTCAACCTTGTTTTCGACAACGTCAATACGCGTTTTTATATCATCATGCACTGCCGGATAAGATTTAATCTGAGTAGCAATAGACTCACACGTTTTACTGAGATTGTTCATTGTTCATGCATACCTGTCACATCATTATTTGTGTTTTCTTGCTGTAATGAAAGCTTTGAAAATATCGCGTTGAGGTCGGACACTTGGCCAGTCAGTCTGCTATTTATCTCATCAACATGTCTGCACAAAGTGTCCTTTGATGTTTTAAGTGCAGCTAAATCTGATTTAATTTCATCATGTTGTGTTTTTATCTCGTCATGAGCTGTTTTCGAAGTGGCGCGTATAGACGTCATGTGTTGGTCGATGCGTGCGTCAATGTCCTGTTTATGTTGTGTCATTTGATTCAGAACGGATTCCTTCTGATTTTCGTTGTCAGTCATCGTGTATTTTTGTTCATTCATCTGTTTCATAATAGCTTCGAACAGTGTGGCGATACCAGTGATGTGCAACTGTTCCGCTCCCGCCACGTCATTAGACATGACGTCAGACACCAAAATGGGTTCGGAACCAGATTTACGCATATTACTGGTAGACGGTCAATTTTCTATATTTGCGTCAACAGAATAATCAGCAATATGTCGCTCGTTAGTATTCGGGTCAACGGTAACGTCACTTTCATTATTTAATGGAATGTCAGCGTCGGATTGCGTCTGTGTTTGTAGTCTCTGGTCCTTCATCTCTGGTAATTGTTTTTTGGTAAATACCATGCCACACGTAATGTATCACACAATAAAGATTTAAACTCGTTTGTGTAATCAGGATAAATGTAAAAATTAATCTCGCTGTGCGACAAAGTCTGAAAAAGATAATTAATTGTAGAAAGTAATGGTGGAATTTTGAATACTAATGGCTGCATGCCATATTTCGTCGCACAGAACTATTGTCGGAAGTAATGGTGGAATTGTGAATACTAATGGCTGCACGCCATATTATGTCGCACAGAATTTAAGTCGGACATATTGTGAACTGCTACGGAAACGGTGAATTGTGACAGATCTACCAAGTAAGCTCCGATAGTCCAAAGCGGTTGAGGAAGATTGCTGATGTAAACATGCGGTCCCTTACCTTGTATCTGCGATTGCAGTGTAATTTCAGGTCTCGACGTACATTCCAGTAAGTAGTCTTACTTCAATGTATTCCGGTCTTCCATCCCGTTTGTCGTTTGCAATAACCATGTAACAAAAGGAAGACAATACAGTATATATAACAATAGGTCCATTCACGAAGTCCCCAATTTAATTAATTTTTTATTGGCTCATTCGTAACTGGATCGAGACCATACAATGAATTATAGTCATGAATTCTTTAAAAAATTATACCATCTCTCGGCGCTTGAGCATGGAATTTTCGTTAAAGGTCCGTTCATATATTTTTAAAAGTGTTTCATCTCTCTGTGATTTCTCTAAAATCGGACTTCGTTTTCAAACAGTACCCGAAGACGACGGTGGATCCGAGCAAGACGACTTTTTGCTTAAAATCCCAGAACCTTTTGCCATGGGAAGTCACCTAACAATGGTATAATGACTAAACACACAAAATAAAAATACATTGGTTAATAGCCGGCCGGGGTGGCCGAGCGGTTCTAGGCGCTACAGTCTGGAACCGCGCGACCGCCACGGTCGCAGGTTCGAAACCTGCCTCGGGCATGGATGTGTGTGATGTCCTTAGGTTAGTTAGGTTTAAGTAGTTCTAAGTTCTAAGGGACTGATGACCTCAGAAGTTAAGTCCCATAGTGCTCAGAGCCATTTGAGCCATTGGTTAGTAATTACAATGTATTGAGAAATAAAAACAATTTAAAAGTACGCTTACATTATGTGATTACGAGTGCCCGTTAGTTGCAACTAGTGAATAAAATAACGAAATAATGCAGTATTAATGGCGTTGTGCTACATACGTCCGATCTGGACAAGACCTGGAAAACAAAAGGTGCCTCTTAATCATCTGAGGATCAAAAATTTTCAAAAGTTTCCAGCGGCTGTAGACAATATTTATATAGCCGTTGGCTTGAATTATTTCTTTATTTTTTTTATTAATTACAAATACCCTTTCTCTTAACAAAACCTCAGCATGCAAATGTGCCTTTAAACGGTACAGAGTTCGATATGTGCTCTTTGAGGTGGCGACAGGTGGCATGACGGCTGTGTTCTCAGAGCATGCTGTGAGCACACTAACACATCTGCTTTGGTACAGCAGTATGAAAGGATTCGTGATGTGTGTGGTGGGTCCAGAATGTGCCAGCACGGGTGCTGCACTGCATATGTAGTTCACAGGGTGATGTGCCGACAAACATCACAGGCTGTCACAATAGTGGTGGCTCCGCTCTCAGCTGTTGAGGTCAGAAATGATATGTTAGACACTAATTGTGGAGAACTAACTTCCTATTTACAGTATGAATTTAGTGATCGTGTAAAAATAATAATATCTGAATTTAATGAGACAAGAAAGAATATAAATATTGGCAGTATTCAACTGAAAAATAATAATCAGTTGCTGGTCAAGAAATGGTATAGAACAGTCAAGTAAAATTTAAAGATAAGTACAGACACTGGTACGCAAGCAAGTAGATAACTTAAGCAGTAAAAGCGAAATATCTGTCAGCAAAAGTCTCATATTTTTACGGGTTAGCGGTTTATTACCTTTACCAAATGCCACAGACCTGAGGGAACTATTTGCTATGCATGAAAAAGAAGTCACTGGGTGTATGGTGCCCCGTAGCTGCGAAGCAGCCAGGTGACAACTCAGAAGACATCTCTCGCGTGATGTTTGCGAAGCCGCTGTCACCGCTGCCTGCGATGTACACTGTTCAACGTTATGACCAACGACGTAATATCGAGATAAACGCGCCAAGGTGATAGCAGCGTCACATGGCGAGGGATGGCTGCTAGTCAGTATCAATAGGCATGCTATCCGTGTGCAGAATGGGGAAGGAGCTGGATCTGTCTGAGTTTGAACGAGGGCATATTGTGATGGCCCGGAGTCTCGGCACGAGCATTTCGGAAACTTCACGACTTGTCGGGTGTTCGAGGACTGCTGTGATTAGTGTGTTCAACGTGTGAAGAAACCAAGGAGAAATCACATGCAGATGTCGTGGGGTTGTGATGTCATCTCCCATTACACATGTCGGACGTCACAGGTTGGTGATACTGGTGAAACAGGACACGCGGCGTCCTCTGGCAGAACTAACACCTGTCTATAATGTTGGTCAGAGTACAAGTGTGTCTGAACACACAGTACACCGAACACTCCTTACGATGGGCGTCCGCAGCCGACG
Source organism: Schistocerca americana (assembly GCF_021461395.2). NCBI lineage: Eukaryota > Metazoa > Arthropoda > Insecta > Orthoptera > Acrididae > Schistocerca > Schistocerca americana. The sequence continues at coordinate 676,473,064 of NC_060122.1, forward strand.
ACCCATGCATTTGCCAATGTTATCACCACGACGTCGGCATTACGACCGAAATGGGCATGTGACCATCGGCACAGGACGTTGTAGTAGTGTCAGAGCGTTGCATAGTCTGATTAATCCTAATACGTTCTTCATCATGCCGATGAGAGCCAATGAATCCATCGTCTTTCAGGGCAACAACTCCTTGACACATGTACTGCGGGACGGAAACAAGCTGCCGGCGACTCCATTATGCTAAGAGTGACATTCACTTAGACATCCATGGGTCCTGTGGAACTCGAGAAGAGCACCTTGACGGCCAGGGAGTATCGTACACTGGTTGCAGACCACATACACTCCGTCACTGCGATCATGTTTACCGAGGGAATTTATCAACAGATAATGCGCCATGTCACAAGGATAGGAGTGTGATTGAATAATTCGAGGAACACAATGGCGAGTTCCATTTGATGCGGTGGCCCCCCAACTCTCCAGAACTGAACCCGATCGAACACATCTGGAAACGTGGAGTCAGAGCTCATAGCCCCCTCCCCATATTTTACGAGAACTGGATGACACGTGTTCAGATGCGGTGCCAGCTCCCTCCAATGATCTAGCAAGACCTTAATGCTTCTATGCAACGACGCGTTGCCGTTGTTATCCGTTCCAAAGATGAACATACCTGCTGTTAGAAGGTCATCCACTGAGTTACGGATCAGTATACCGCCTCATCCTACTAAGATCTGGACCAACCAGACACAGCATGATTGCTTTGACACTGCAGCTACAAAGCGAGTGAGGTACTCTCTGAGAACGATGCAGTCGCTCGCCTCGAAGTCGAACCCCGACTAGGCAGCCGGCGCCATGTGGTCCACACCAAATCATCAGGATCCGCGGTGGATGAAGTGAGAGCCGAGATGATCTGCCCAGCACCTTTCGTAAATTCTGAAGTAGCTACGTCGCTGCTGACTACAAAACTCACTCACTATCATTCAGAATATCAGATTATTGCCAGTAAGATCCTGGCAAGATGTTGAAAAGGCGCATGAGGGCCGATGAAGGTGGACCGTCACACTAAGCGGCCGAACAACACCCAGAAGATGTCCCACATCCCATTGTGCCGTACAGCCATTCCATGCCATGTCCTACTGTGATGTATCTGGCTACTACAGTGGTCAGACATACTGAAGTTTTTATTATGAATCGATAGGCTCATGTACAAGGTGACCCTAAAGTCAGTTAATACTTGAATATCCAGTGCTTTACAAAAAAACGTAGGTTGTTTTTGTTGTGGTCTTCAGTCCATAGACTGGTTTCATTCAGCTCTCCATGCTACTCTAACCTGTGCAAGCTTCTTCATCTCCCAGTACCTACTGCCGCCTACTTCCTTCTGAATCTGCTTAGTGTATTCATCTCTTGGTCTCCCTCCATGATTTTTACCCTCCACGCTGCCACGCTCCACGCTGTCCAGTACTAAATTGGTGATCCCTTGATGCCTCAGAACATGTCCTACCAACCGATCCCTTCTTCTAGTCAAGTTGTGCGACAAATTTCTCTTCTCCGCAGTTGTGTTCAATACCTCCTCATTAGTTGTGTGATCTACCCACCTAATCTTCAGCATTTTTCTGTAGCACCACATTTCGAAAGCTTCTATTCTCTTCTTGTCTAAACTATTTATCATCCATGTTTCATCTCCATACATGGCTACACTCCATACAAATACTTTCAGAAACAACTTCCTGACACTTAAATCTATAATCGATGTTAACAAATTTCTCTTCTTCCGAAACGCTTTCCTTGCAATTGCCAGTCTACATTTTATATCCTCTCTACTTCGACCATCATCAGTTATTTTGTTCCCCAAATAGCAAAACTCCTTTACTACTTTAAGTGTCTCATTTCCTAATCCAATACCCTCAGAATCCCCCGACTTAATTCGACTACATTCCATTATCCTCGTGTTGCTTTTGTTGATGTTCATCTCATACCCTCCTATCAAGACACTGTCCATTCCGTTCAACTGCTCTTGCAAGTCCTTTGTTGTCTCTGACAAAATTACAATGTCATCGGCGAACCTCAAAGTTTTTGTTTCTTCTCCATGGATTTTAATGCCTACTGCGAAATTTTCTCTTGTTTCCTTTACTGCTTGCTCAATATACAGATTGAATAGCATCAGGGAGATGCTACAACCATGTCTCACTCCATTCTCAACCACTGCTTCCCTTTCATGTCCCTCGACTCCTGTAACTGCCATCTGCTTTCTGTACAAATTGTAAATAGCCTTTCGCTCCCTGTATTTTACGCCTGCCACCTTCAGAAATTGAAAGAGAGTATTCCAGTCAACATTGTCAAAAATTTTCTGTAAGTCTACAAATGCTAGAAACGTAGGTTTGCCTTTCCTTGATCTTTCTTCTAAGAGAAGTCGTAGGGTCAGTATTGCCTCACGTGTCCCAACATTTCTACGTAATCCAAACTGGTCTTCCCCGAGGTCGGCTTCCTCCAGTTTTTCCATTCGTCTGTAAGGAATCCGCGTTATTATTTTGCAGCTGTGACTTATGAAACTGATAGTTCGGTAATTTTCACATCTGTCAACACCTGCTTTCTTTGGGATTGGAATTATTATATTCTTCTTGAAGAGCGAGTGAATTTCGCCTTTCTCATACGTCTTGCTCACCAGATGCTAGAGTTTTGTCAGGACTGGCTCTCCCAAGGCTGTCAGTAGCTCTAATGGAATGTTGTCTACTCCCGGGGCCATGTTTCGTCTTAGGTCGTTCAGTGCTCTGTCAAACTCTTCACGCTGTATCATATCTCCCATTTCATCTTCATCTACATCCTCTTCCATTTCCGTAATATTGTCCTCAAGAACATAGCCCCTGTATAGACCCCCTATAAACTCTTTCCACCTTTCTGCTTTCCATTCTTTGCTTAGAACTGGGTTTCCATCTGAGATCTTGATATTCATACAAGTGGTTCTCTTTTCTTCAAAGGTCTCTTTAATTTTCCTGTAGGCAGTATCTATCTTACCCCTCGTGAGATAAGGCTCTACATCCTAAAATTTGTCCCCTAGCCATCCCTTCTTAGCCATTTTGCACTTCCTGTCGATCTCATTTTTGAGACGTTTGTATTCCTTTTTGCCTGCTTCATTTTCTGCATTTTTGTATTTTCTCCTTTCATCAGTTAAATTCAGTATCTCTTCTGTTACCCAAGGAATTCTACTAGCCCTCGTCTTTTTAGATACTTGATCCTCAGCTGACTTCCTCTAACGTAGGTAGAGAGGTAAAAATTGAAATACACGCGTGAAATGACAAGCGGTTTTACTGAAACCCAAAAGGTGCACAAAATTAGCAACAGATCTTCCTTCATAAGATGTTACAGCTGTGGTTAGCATTACAATTGAATTTTGTGAAACATGATATTCTGTATAACTAACGCTCAAGATGTTGGCCTTCATTCATCAACAGCACATATAGTCGAGAATGAATGTCGTGAATAGCACTGTACAGCATATCACTAGGTATAGTGAGGAATTGCCGCCGGATGTTATATTTTAGCATCCCTAACGAGGTCAGGCGATCACAGTAGACTTGGGACTTCATGTAACCCCTCAACCAATAAACACACGATCTGGGGATCTGAGAGGCCAAGAATGACGGATGTGGAGGCTCAGCACGCGGTCCTCACCAAACAAGGTCCACAAGAGATCTCTCACACGTGTAGCAATATGGGATGGAGCGCCATCCTACATAAAAGTCATAGCTTCCAGCAGGTGTTTATCAGCCAGGCTTAGGCTAATCTGACTCTCTCTCTCACTATAGCTCATTTTCTACGCGGTTCTAATGCGGCGTCACTGACCTGCTGCTGACCAGTGCCATCTTTTGGCCAGTTTTTCACTCGTTATTGGTTTCAACAAAATTTCAAGTCATTTCAGGCACATTTGTAAACTTTTACGTCGCTACCAACATTACTTCGTGAATTATGTATTTTCAAATGCTAACTGACTTTTTAATTACCCTGTATTTTATGGTAGCCTCTATGTTCTTTAAGATAAAAAAATTCTAAGTGTGGATCAAACACTTTCGGAGGTAATGAAAGTAACAAGTTTAATCAGAAGCAGAAAGTTATAAAATTTTGTGGTGCTTGTTTACTAGTTTGTGCAAGAGATGCAAAGGCCTTTGTATGGAACAGTAGCACTGCTAGCAACAAACTGCCATCTACATCTACATCTACATGGTTACTTTGAAATCCACACTTAAGTGGCTGGCAGATGGTTCATCGAACCATTCTCATACTACTTCTCTACTATTCCACTCTCGAATGGCGCGTGTGAATGAGGAACACGTAAATCTTTCCGTTCGAGCTCTGATTTCTCTTACTTATGATAATCATTTCTCCCTACGTAGGTGGGTGTCAACAAAATATTTTAGCATTCGGAAGAGAAAGTTGGTGATTGAAATTTCGTAAATAGATCTCGCCGCAAAGAAAACCACCTTTGTTTCAGTGACTGTCACACCATCTCGCGTATCACCCCTATTGCGCGAAACACGAAACGAGATGCCCTTCTTTGCACTTTTTCGATGTCCTCCGTCAATCCTACCTGGTAAGGATCCCATACTGCACCGCAAAATTCCAGAAGAGGACGGACAAGTGTAAAGTAAGCTGTCTCTTTAGTGGGTTTGTCGCATCTTCTAAGAGTTCTGCCAACAAAGCGCAGTCTCTGTTTCGCCTTCCCCACAATATTATCTATGTCGTCTTTCCAATTTAAGTTGCTCTTAATTGTAATTCCTAGGTATTTAGTCGAATTGACAGCCCTTAGATTTGTGCCATTGTGAAGTCGAACTTCAAAAATGCGTGATATCACACTGCTGAGCAGAAATACGTTCATGTATAGTTTTGCTATAGCATACATTGCTCGTAAGTCGCTCCATTCCTTCCCTTCCCCTCGCCAGAGCTTACTCGCAGCAGGTGGAGAACAAACGCTGAAATTTTTCACAGAATCCAATGGACGAGGCCATAGTAGTACGGATATCGTTAATATGTTGTTTCTCGGTTTGACGCCGTCAGACTCTGATGACTTAGCCAACGACGGAACGTTAAACCCTGAACTCGACAGCACACGGACCGCACTTTCGAACGTGAACATTGAGCGTGCCGAGCTCAAAGTGCTGCTGAAAGTCGGAAACGATGCGACGTGAGTACGCGGTACGTGTGCCTGAACGAGGTACATGCGACGCAGCGCGCCTCCAGCATCGTTTGTCGGCTGTAACGGCCTCGAAAATCACAATAAGAGGTTGTCGGTTGTGAAATTTCTGCGTTACTAGTGTTATTTTGCCTGTAGTATGCATAGGCTCTGAGCACTATGGGACTCAACTGCTGAGGTCATTAGTCCCCTAGAACTTAGAACTAGTTAAACCTAACTAACCTAAGGACATCACACACATCCATGCCCGAGGCAGGATTCGAACCCGCAACCGTAGCGGTCTGGCGGTTCCAGACTGCAGCGCCTTTAACCGCACGGCCACTTCGGCCGGCTGTAGTATGCATACACAAAAACTTCAATTTACGTGAACATATGAAGGGCTAATTTCAATAGTGGTGCAAGTGCATTTTTGCTCATTCTGAGATAAAGAGTCCTAAAGTTAAAAGATACTTGAATATTTCTGGTATCTCAACTGCATATTTTTCAGCGCTCTTTTAACTTTAGGGCTCTGTATCTCAGAATGAACAAAAATGGACTTGTACCACTATTGAAATAAGCCTTTTTATTACAGGGGAAAACGAAAAGTACCATGTCCCGTGAATGAGGATATCGACTTATAAGAGTTCCATTACAAATACTGCGATACAGATTTACAATAGTTCTCCGTATAATATAAAATTTATTTCATCATTCTCACTTTTTATTCAGTCTCTAAGACCATTCTTAGTTAATCACTGTTCCTGCTCAGTAGTAGTAAAATACAAAACTGAAACAAAAAAAATATTTTACAGCAAGTAGCGCAAGCTGCCTTGCATATAACGCTAACGATACAAACCTATTCCTCAGAAAGAGCCCACTTGTATTTGTACGACTTCGAATATGACAGAATATACTTCTATTAAACTAATAACAAAGTATCATAACCTGTTACAAAACGCGAATCTTAGTAAAATGTTTGCCTCTATTAAATCTTTAACGAGCAACACATCCTCTGTTATTTTTAATTCTACACATGTAGTCACTATGCTATGCTGTCCATTGGCGAACTACAATCATACTTTGTATGTTACCATTTCCTGAATGCTTTAATCGTAGATACATCATTAACTGACATACAGTTACAAGAGATCGTATCAAGAAGAATGCGTTTTTGATGGATCCTAAGCGTGCCGTCGCCTTGAAACGGCGTGATTTAATAATAATCAAGTTACAAAAATTTATTAACCACCAATATGACGTTTCCCGCCATTTTGATACAATAGATCGAACAAATAACGACTGCTCTTCGGCAGATCCTAAATTTTATGGTGCTTCGAAACGGCAAATACACATATTGGCGTAAACTGAAAGGTAATATGACGTCTCCTGATTCTGCACTGAAGACGGAGCTGGCTGGCGTTCTTCCATCTCACTGCTCCACGTACAAGCGCACGTGGAGTACACCTGATGTGCTAGATATTGCTCTGCATCTTCGAAAAGACTCACCATCGTGTTTTTTCCACGCTATGACTTCTAAAACAAGACGCTTTCAACGCTAAAAACGAGAGAGGTGGTGGAGTGGTTAGTACACTGGGCTCGCATTCGGAACAACGACGGTTCAAACACGCGTCCGACCATCCTGATTTAAGTTTTCTGTGATTTCACCAAACCACTTCAGGCAAATTCCGGGATGGTTCCCTCGAAAGGACGCCGCCGATCTCTTTCCCCGTCCTTACCTAATCCGAGCTTGTGTTCTTTCTCTGATGACCTTGTTCTTGACTGGACACTGACTTCCTCTTCCTCCTCAACGCTCTATTTTCGAATGCACGATTCGTCACTTATACGGCATTATGGTGACTGCAACTGGTGGAAATATCGCGAGATAAAACTCGTACGGACGGCAGAACGGCTGCAGGCCGTGTCGGCGGCAGCCGCGTGTTGGACGCAGCCCCCTCAGACTGCGGCACTCCAGACGCTGGTGGCCGGGCCGCACCGCACACCCAGGGGACGGCGGAGCGGCTGTCTGTGTGGCAGGCGCGCCGAGCGAGCACCGCCGCGGGCGCCGAGCATCCAATTTAACTAATGGAGCCGGTCTTAGCAGATCCCGTGACCGGATTATCTCGCAAGTGCTCAACAAGTAATTAACTTAATCCGCGATTCGGGCGCTCTCACTGTGCTGTACTAATCGAGGGCTCGTGCCATCTGGTCTCGTCTAACAAGACGTTCCGCCAGCCCTGTATCCCACTCAGGAACTGCGACACCTACGACTGTGTTCTACAAAGAGGTGTTTATACAACTGCGGTTGGCGTCATTGCCTCAGGAACAGCTGCCTGCTGCCCTTTCACAGTTGAAAAAGTGGGGCCCAAGTTCGTAGTCATCTAGCTTATAGCCTTCATAACAGGCCCACTGATTAATAAAATGCAATTGATAAAATAACTGCTTGTAGGAAATGAACTAACGCTAAATCACAGCAAGACTCAGTTTTCACAGTTTCTAGCAAACTAATTCAACCAAACCTATGCTCTAATTACACAGCATTTGCCTGGAGGATTTAGGGAAATCACGGAAAACCCAAATCAGGATGGCCGGACGTGGGGTTGAACCGTCGTCCTCCAGAATGCGAGTCCAGTGTGCCTCGCTTGGTGTAAGGAGCGTAAACATTGCACGATTGAACGGTTCTATCTGAATTCTTTTGCAAATATGATCTGTCGTGATAAAGCTGATTGGCGTATGAACAGGCTGTGCCCCGTGAATGCTTGGGTCTCGCTCAGAATTCGTGCAGATGATAGGTGAAAACAATCCCAATGTTACTTCAGTTCACTGTGCTGTACACCGTCAAGGCCTTACAGCCAAGTCACTTTCCAGCGAACTCTACGACGTCTTAAAATTGTCCTTCAAAACTGTGAATTATGTTAAAAAAATGCGTTAAATACTCATCTTTTCTGGCCCCTTTGTGAAGACTTGGAAGCAGAACATAAAAAAATGCTGTTTCGTAAGTAAGTACGCTGGCTCTCAAAAGGAAATTTGTTAGCTAGATTATCTGAAGTTAGAGATGAAGTGATTCAGTTTTTGCAAATTTAAAACCAAACTGAATTGAGTGTGGAACTCCGAAAGCTAAGCGATCAAGTTGTGTTGACTTAACTGTCAGACAATTTCGATTCATTGAGCTCACTGAACTTTAAAGTGCATGGTGGAGATTCGAACATAATTCATCATCACGATGCCATCACAGCGTATACTGATAAGATACAACTATAGAAACATAAAATCGTCGTCTGTAATTATTCTGTGTTCCCAAATTATTACTAATCCTGAAAGAAGCTCTCTTTATGGGGTCTTTAAGCAAACTGATACCAGGAATAAAGTATCAAATCATTTGCAGCGTCTAACTGACAAATTCTAACCCTATTTCTCTAGGTCGTATAATACTAACATTTATAGACTAGCAACAGACCCTTTTCACATTGATCCCAGATGTGCTGTCGAAAACATTGCAAGAAGAAACTTCGGAAATTAAAAACGATTCTGCAGCCAAATATCACGTTGAGAAGATGGATAAGTGACTACTTTTGGTGAAATATCTCATAGGTTTATCCCAGCGTAGGTAAGTAAACACTGTAACTTCCTTACGATTATCAAGTGCTAATTTGTATGAAAGAACATTTTGATCATCTGCAGCGATGAAATGGAAATGCAGAAGCAAACCCAATATTACTAGTAATTTACATTGTGCACTTTCTTCTATTTAAACAAGAACTGAAAACCTTTGCAAACACATGCAACCTCATAGAATACACTGTTTTAGTCCATCTCAAGGTTATTTAAAAGGGAGGTTGAGCCCGAAGCTAAATCGGCTGTGATTGGCTGGCGCAGTGACGTCACTGTAGGAGCAAAGCGAGGCAGCGGCTAGCGCAGCAAGCGACTCTTGCAAAGGACAAGCAACTACTTATAACACCAATAAGTTCTCAGGAAATTATTTAAAACAGTTGATTTACCTGTTTAGATGTTTGCAGTAGAAGAAGAGTGTCACTGTCTTGATTTCCGCTTCTATGCTGCTGTTGCTTTCTGCATTTTATGCTTCGTATTGAGGAACCGCATAGGAATGACAAGTCGTGTTCTGACATATAGTTTTATAACGTGTGACGAAAATTCCAGATATTTAGTTTGGACAGCAGTGCATATTGTTCTCACTATATTTTTTCTTTGGAAACACTATCCAATCCATTAAATTCATTAAAAATTTGTTCAAACTGAGACTCCTTATGTAGCCACTCATCTCTTGGAACTGTAAGCCCACCGCGAGATAGAAATTCAATACAACCATAATTTTCATTTGTTGGAGGACTTAAAATATCAGCAGACGGCGTTCCCAGTGTCTTGTCACAGTTCTTTGCACGATATGCAATGTAGCCAGCCAGGTAACGGAATCCTTCTGCAGAGCAGTCACATCCCTCCTTGACAGCAAATTCTTCTGGTGCAGTTTGAACAGGAGAGTTAATATCTCGTAGCTCTTTTTCACCATCTATCATTTGCAGTGCTTCGCCCATGTCAGGCAAAATTCCTGTGAACAGATGTGACGTCACAAATCCGTCACACTCATCTGCCTCTGCTGATGTGTCACTTGACAGAGGAATGTCATCAGCATTGTGTCCCAGCAGTAACAGTCGTAATCGATATTTTACTTCTGTTGGAGAAGGGTTTAAATGGAAATGACCAATTCCTCTGATCTGTGAGACAAAATTTTCCAGTGCATCCTGGTTCAATCTTGCTGTTAATATATATTTTATTTGTAGTGGCTGAAGATCTGAAAACAGTCCAAATAATGACCGAACAGTTGTCATAATGCCTTTCTGGAATGGGAGCAAGTGATTTGCATTGCCTACGCGCATTTTTTCGGCACACGTATACAGTTCTCGCAATATTCTTTCTTGAACATCCTTATGTATCCCATACCCACATGATAACACATTCTTATTGTACCTCAGAGCATTCAGAATGACAAATGCGTCGTTTGCTAACTGAAAAAAATCTGCTGCTACCTCTTCTTCAGGCAATAGGTACTTTATGGCTTTAGCTGTGGTACTCGAAAAAAGTTGCATTGCCAAATAAACCCTTTGACGCTCTCTCCCCTTGACACTGAGATGAAGCTGGGACAGTTTAGGACACAACTTTATTTCACTCCTATCTAATGCGAGCAGTCTTTCTACAATAGATTTATTAACAATTTTCCCACTTGGAAGCTTTAGTCCGTCATCCAGAAAGTGGTTCCTCATTAATTTAAACAAATGCGGAGCATCTGAAAACACCCAGATTCGTTTATTTTCATACTGTGGATTGGAAAAGCAGGAATTTGTTTCTGTTACGTTAAAATGTTTCCACACAGATCGATTTTTTGTTCCAAGGTCGCACACTACCGCAACAACATCGTAACCAACATCTTGTACAGAGCAGATAATACTGTTTAACCGATCAGCTGTTATTTGTGTGTAAAAATCATAGTAAATGGGTTGCTTCCATCCAGAAAACAAACCACGTACCATAACAAATAGCACGTTACTGTGTGGCCCTACAACACGATCTTCAACAGGATCATAAATAATATTGCTGTCTACATTCATTTCGTCGAATGATAGCACACACACACGTTTTTGTCAATACAGATGAGTGGGTTTCATTAGTTGCAAAACGTCTGTCAGCACACCAGGAAAGCATCTGAAAGAGCGTGACGTCCATCTCTTAAGTGTTGACAGTCCTGGAAGTGGGAAACCGACCTGATTTCATAAAAACAAAGAACACTTCCTAGATACAGCACGAAGTGTAACCGCTTTACAAATATCTTCCCTTTGCCATTTTGCTCGTTTCTTTCCACTCAACAAGCAGTTTATCTGTGGTTCAAATGGCTCTGAGCACTATGGGACTTAACATCTTAGGTCATCAGTCCCCTAGAACTTAAAACTACTTAAACCTAACTAACCTAAGGACATCACACACATCCATGACCGAGGCAGGATTCGAACCTGCGACCGTAGCAGTCCCGCGGTTCCAGGCTGCAGCGCCTAGAACCGCACGGCCACCGCAGCCGGCAGTTTATCTGTGTTTTTAAAAACAATTTGCCTAATATTTGAGTTACTTTCTCCTGCACTGGCTTCTTTAGACACTTTTGTTGATATTTTATTTTCCCACCGCAAGCTTTCACTTTGAGTTTCAAATGCTTCTCACTACACCTGAGATTTGCACACATAGCTGTCAGTCTGCGGTTCCTGTATTCTAATTCTTCTATAGGTTTACAGAGTTCGCTGATCTGTTTGCTATCAGTGTCACAGTCATCTATCGCCGTTAACTGGTCTATTTTTCTTTTTTTCCGGAGACACACTAACCAGGTGCTCAATTGCATTTTTCATTGTCTTTCTTGCCTGCAACCTGTCTGCCCTATTCGGAGAAACTGTATTATCAGGGCCTGAATTTCTACCAACACTGGGAACAGTTCCTGGTGTATTCAGACTCGGCACTGCGTCTGGTTTAAGTGTTTTCTTCGGCGGTGGATTGAGAAGTTCTGCTCGCAAGTCATGTAGATAATCATCGGATGTGAAATGCAAGGAACAAACAGTTGACGTCGCAACATTGAAGCTATCTCTTCGATAACACTTCATAATCCAGGCCTTCTGCACTTTAACGTCTTTTGGGAACGAATGATAAATTATATCCGTACCTTTTGTCTTTCGGCTGTACGACAGACACCCTGCTACAGCACACCCAGGCATTTTAACGCAACCCTTTTACAAAGCACCACAACAATACCACAAACTAAAGCAAAACAACAACACCGGTAAAACAGCACTTTTGGTGCCTCCACACAACGTGCTCCTATGCTGACGTCATGCACAGAGCGACGAAATATTCGCCGATCTGCGCAGGCAATTTGAGCCCCCCTAGTCCATCTGGCTTGTACTACCAAAGGTGTGTGCAAGCCATATGTCTCAAAGAATGATTTTCAGCTGCGCGAATAGTTGCTACAGGCCACAGCTCGGTCGTCCAACATCGCCCCCATTCGAAGCACTTTGTGTGAGCTGTCTTCTGTTTCAGATTGCTCGCATCCTCACCGATCTAACGGCAGTCGCCATTTTTCTTCTACGCGTTGTGATCTACTCCAGCAGACTAAATTATTTTTACACCATTTGGTACAAATAAGTGCGCATTTGATTCTGGCCATCTATGTCATTAGTTGAGCTCGAACTTCCACCCTGCGGTATTTACACCGTAGTGTTCGATGGGTACAAGGAGCATGCACAACCTTTATGTTGCCAGCAGTGCCGAGAGAGAATACATACGCATTTCCCCTTTAAGAAGCCGCTCTCTTCACCCCTCACCAAGTCCTATTTCTCCATTTAATCCTCCCCCACCCCCATGACGATGAGCTAATCAATCGCACTTTCAAGTGTTTGCTGTGGGTAATACAGAATTATTAATGTGAAACGGAGCATTAAGTTCCAGTTTTTGGCTGTAGAGGGGCACAACAAACAAAAGTTTGGGAACCCAAGCGACAGACCAACGTCAGAGCTGTAAGCCAATAGTTTTGTACCTCTGTTCGACGTCTCTTCTTGCAAAGAACGCTTCGCTCCCCCAGCGACCTGTGACCTATAGTACACTGCAGTTAGGAGCAAGTTGGTAGAGCCGTCAGCTTACGCCTACTCTGAAAAACAACAGTCGAGGGCTACCACGACAATTGCGTCCACCAGACAGCGACTGATGTGGCAGCAGTAGTCTCTAACTCCACGAATCTCTTTCTGACTCCAGTAACGTGATTGGAAGCGAAACTAAATCTATCCTGCCGCCGAGCTCTGTAACTTAGCCGGGGCGTGCGTCCTGGGAGGCCATTTCACTCTGAGCGGTATTTCTGGGCTAGACGACGAATATTTAAGTATTTCTTAAATCAGGAGCACAGTCCTGCGCCATCACTACGCTTTATCCGCCATCGGAGCCCCTTCTAGCCCTAGCGCCCCAGATCTTCCAGCGTGACCATTCGGAAACAGACAAGGCCCCGACATGGTGATCGACTACTCTGCTTGTAATATCTCTGTGATTGTCTTTAATTTGCCTTCACGGGGCTTATAAACTTTTACCATAGAAACTTAGAATCTGATGTAATCTCCTGCACAGAACTTCCATCAGACTCTGTTCTATCTTACGAATGTCAAGAACTATTAATCGGAAGAACTGTGATCGGATTTTGCTTCTGTCCTAAACTTCATGGAACTTCTGTCAAGTCGGTAGACAGACTTTTACGTCGAGTTCGTTGAAGACCTGATGCATGGTTCCCCTTGCGCTACCTGTAGTTTCGTTCAGCTTTTGTGTGCCTATGACGCCTTGATTATGTCCATATTTCCAGCGAGGCTCCCTTTTGCTTTCGTAACAGTTTTCTAACATGGCTGTCGAACCATGGTAGGCCTTTCCTATTTCTCTCACTCAGATCAGCACGTACTTGTCTAAGGCGTATTTATTAAACAATACTCTCGAACTTGTCCGTTAAAACTTTCGGTCATGGAGATGTATTTTTCATGTTGGTCACTCAGGTAATGTGAAATACATTTTTTGTCGCTGTTTCGAAGCATTAATATCTCCCTACTTTTGTTGAAAATTCTATTTACAGCCGTATTCAGCAACCCTGTAACGCCTTATAATCATTGACGTCTTGTTCTACTCAGAATCGAAAATGTGGGGTTTGTTGGTGACCAAGAGCCGATTCTCTGTTTGGCTTCTCAAGGTAGTTTTTGGATAAGGCATTTAAAAAAATTTCACATGATTTCCTGTCCCAACAATCCTGCTTAACCACAGTAGTCTCCCAACCTGTAGTTGGTAAGTGTAAACCTCTAACTCGTACTACAACATGATTTGGAAATTTACGCAAAATTTTCTTCACGTTTCATTTCAACGTTCAACCACTATTGCTGCTGCTTTAGGTGTCTATAAAAGAATTCGATGACTTTGTTAGATCCATCTTTAACACTTATATTCAATTATTTCGCAACTGGAATTCATACTAGCCTTAGCAGGTGGCTACGCCTTTAGAAGTTGAAACTGCTAAAACAAATAGAATCGAAGGGCCTCACTTCGGTAAAACTAAGCCTTTTTTATAAATAAATTCATTACTTAATAATCAATTCTGTAACGCTATCTCACATTCATAATAAAATCTCACACTTAACAATAAACCATGCAACTTATGAATAACAGGCATATAATGTAAAAAAATACCAGCTGACGCGACAATCGTTCGTAAGACCCTATAAAAATTATTAAAGAATAACAGTGCTCCACTTTTAGCCGATCACTGTACGATGGCATTGAGGCCACTTTCTCTAATTGCAGTGGTCAAATGTGAAACATGTGCAAGCAGCGGTAACACTTTCCAAACACGTTGTAATAAAGTTGCAATGCGAATGATTTGAAAACTCTTGACCTGTTAAGTAAGGCTGAACTTATCGATATCACACTCTTTACAAGAATATTTGTGGAACATGAGCATATACAGAAAGTTAAGATTTAACTTCATCACTGAAATTTCTAGGCAGAGAATGTAGTACTTACGAGTGGGAAATTGTATTCGATTCATTATATTTGTTATGTGCAACAGTTAGGTAGACGAAACGGGGCACAGTGTAATACCTGACGGACAAATGGTGGAGGACAAACAACAAGTTAATATATACACACACACGTTCAATAAATGACCTGAGAGTGTCGAAATGAGAAACAACGGATCTAAAATTAAGCAAACAAACGACACAAGCCATTTGGCATTCAGGATACACGTGCAACAGAAGTCAAGTATTCTAGCAATAATAATGATTCGGATATACATAAACATCTACACAATTCAAAGAGAAGCGAAGAATGAGGTAAATTAAAGGTAAGGGTGACGAAATTCATTCTATAATGGCTCTCTCTTTCAGGTTCTGAAAGCGGCAGAGATAAAATACAGGGAGCAAAAGGTTATTTACAATTTGTACAGACACCAGATGGCAGTCATAAGAGTCGAGGGGCACGAAAGGGAAGCAGTGGTTGAGAAGGGAGTGAGACAGGGTTGCAGCCTATCCCCGATGTTATTCAATCTGTGTATTGAGCAAGCAGTAATGGAAACAAAAGAAAAATTTTGAGTAGGAATGAAAATCTATGGAGAAAAAATAAAAACTTTGAGGTTTGCCGACGACATCGTAATTCTGTCGGAGACAGCAAAGTACCTGGAGGAACAGCTGAACGGAGTGGACAGTGTCTTCAAAGGAGGTTGTATGATGAACATCAGCAAATGCAAAACAAGCGTAACGGAATGTAGTCGAATTAAATCAGGTGATGTTGCGGGTATTAGATTAGGAAATGAGACACTTAAAGTAGTAAAGGAGTTTTCCTATTTGGGAAGCAAAATAACTGATGATGGTCGAAGCAGAGAGGATATAAATTGTAGACTGCAATGGCAAGGAAAGCATTTCTGAAGAAGAGAAAATTGTTAACATCGAGTATTGATTTGTCAGGAAGTCGTTTCTGAAAATATTTGTATGAAGTGTAGCCATATATGGAAGTGAAACATGGACGATAAATAGTTTAGACAAGAGGTGAATAGAAGCTTTCGAAATGTGGTGCTACAGAAGAATGCAGAAGATTAGATGGGTAGATCACGTAACTAACGAGGAGGAAATGAATAGAATTGGGGAAGAGAGGAATTTGTGGCACAACTTGACTAGAAGAAGGGATTGGTTGGTATGACACGTTCTGAAGCATCAAGGGATCACCAATTTAGTACTGGAGGAGAGGGTGGAGGGTAAAAATCGTAGAGGGAGCCAAAAGACGAATATGCTAACAGATTAAAAAGGAGGTAAGTTGCAGTAATTATTCGGAGATGAAGAAGTTTGCACAGGATAGAGTAGCATGGAGAGCTGCATCAAACCAGCCTCCGGACTGAAGACCACAAAAACAATAATAACAACAATGATTCAGTTTGCATGACCAGAACACGCTATTGGAACCACCTCCAGACCTGATGGAACATGAAGTCTCCTAACTTTTGTAGTAGCACGCGCCTCGTTATCAGCTCGGCTTCACAATTCACAATAACATGAGAAAGTAATGAAAAATAAGTTGTAGGATACAAGTATTACTTACTAGAAAAATCGTCCCTGTGAGCAACCACTTCGTATGTATGAAACAATGGTGCCTATCTGCTGCAACTGATTTGCGTCCAACCACAACAAGCGCTCCAGAATGTGTATCCGTCAAAGGTGTCCATGAGCATGCACACTTGATCGCCAGCCAGATGACTTACTGGAAGTATCCAGAAGCAGTGAAGGTCATCGTGTTCCCGACAATACATATGAGAGAGACAGTTCAACGAAACTACACTGTAAATTTGGGTACTGATTACAGAGCATTACTGCAAACAGATACCAAAGATAAATTTACGAGTTACAGAAAGTTAAACTATTCCTTTTTAAACACACATTCTTACAGTTACAAACATACCTCCATCACCGGTGTTCAACCTGTCTTAGCTGTACGCATGCTAATCCGAATTTAGAAATTCACTGCTTTCAATATGTTTCAGCTAATTTTCTGTCCCTAGGACTACGTGGGCATTATTACTCCTTATAAGAGAGACTGCTTCTGGGATCTTTCCGTAAAAGCCTCTGCTCTCTGATCTGACATGACGAACATTCCTGTCTTTAATTAACAGGGCAGTATTCTTCTCATTCAGAAGTCATAACATGCCTTATCGAGCATGTGGAGTGACTTCTCTACTGCAAAACCCGAAACTTGCAGGTCACACGTTCTTTGCTGCCTTTCTATCGGCTTCAGAGGCTAACACTACTGAAAGAGATTACTTTTTCCCTTTATACTGTACTTCCTGTTTCCTTTTTCTGTTTTATTTTCGTGATACATTGAAAGAATTATTTGTAGATAAGTTTGGTGACGTTATTTCTTTGTACAACTTCTTTTCCGCTTACGACGTGCAGTGGTTATGAACATACTTGCTATTCTTTATGGTGTACGTTCTTTTTTTTCAATTACTAACATGTTTAAATTATTTTTCCATTAACAGAGTTATGTGATGTAATATCTTGGTATTAAACTTTAAATCTACATTATAGGAATTTTTCAAAACGCAGGGAGAAGCGAGATAGGTTGAACTGTGTAGAAGGTCGACAAGGGTGCGAAGAGCGGGGTAGAGGCGATGGTCGTGCTGAATGAGTGCTAATAGTGTGTTGTGTATACTACGTCCATGGTCGATGGTAGATGACCTTTTGAACAGTGATTCGTTTTGTGATTTTGGTGTGTATCGCGGGCAAAGAATGAATTACGTGGTGCGTTGCGTATCAGTCGGAATTGCTAATCGACAACTTAAGATTAAAATTTATGACGCGCAAACAGCTAAGCTACGTGAACGCTGTGAATGCGCTGTTTTATTTGTAGACACCACAGACGGTTTAGTGCGTAAAGCGGACTGTAAAATGAAACAGAAATATGGTAACGCATTCGCTTGTCGTTAACTGATATCAATAACGTTAATCTTGAATATACGGTGTGCCGGTCGCTGAACAATAGATGTGACCACGGTGACTACTGTGCACCGTACGGACAGTTTGATGTATACAGTGACTGTTAATTCAAGTTACGAGTAATTTAATGTACACCGTTGCTGTGGACGGTTGTACTGCGAAATGCGCGGAGCCGCGATCGAACGGAAAACCGTAAATCTGAAACTGTGGCTGCTAGTGACAGCTAACAAACATTATGACATGGGGATACGTCACGCGTTAAATGAAGGTAGCATGTCATACTTACGTCGATGCATGTAGATGTACTAGTTACGATAATTCTACAAACATCGCGAGTACCAGCAAGGTTCGCAATGCACGGCTACAATTAAGTGGGTCAGCAAGACACCAGTAATTACTGGACTACACGCTCAAGGAATACGGACCAACGACGCTGACGTCGACAACTTGCTGACAGCACCAGCTGAGTGAAGATCGGAGCTAAATGAAGATCGGTGCTGATTCCACGTGAACTACTGCTAGGAAAAACACTAAAAATTCAACTTATTATTTGTGTGAAAGTTATGTTACTTTTCCTTAAAGTAGCACCTAACATTGAACTGTATTTTACCAGTAGCTCTCAGAATTCAAGACTACAATCATTTTTTTGTCACTAAATCAATATTCTTGAAGACGTCATTTATTTGCAAGCTCAGTATCTTCCGACACAGTCACCCATATTAAAAATATCTGCTGTCAAAATCAGTGTGACGTAAGTTTCCAATCATTATTTTACATTCCCTTCTCAACTGCTTTTACATATTTTTTCCTGTTATTTGCTTGTATTATTGTTTTTTCCTTGCATGTCCCTTGTTTTGCACCAATTCTTGTGAGGATTATTGTGTTTCCTGCGCTTGTACATTGTTCACCAACACGTTAGCAAACAGTAGTCCACCACGATTTGCCCAGCGTCTATACTAAGTAAATATGGTAGTTGGAACCAAATGGCTCTGAGCACTATGGGACTTAACATCTGAGGTCGTCTGTCCCATGGAATTAGAACTACTTAAACCTAACTAACCTAAGGTCGTCACATACATCCATGCCCGAGGCAGGATTCGAACCAGCGACCGTAGTAGCCGCGTGGTTCGGGACTGAAGCGCCTAGTTGGAACCATTTTTGGTGTTGACGGATGCATGAATAGTTGTCATGTTATATTTTCAGAAACCTTGCTTGCATGTGTGAGCGTAATATTCGATTAATTATGAGAGAAGCTAAAAATTCTTGGTTTCATTTATCGTAAAACTTCCATGCGCGAGAAAATAAAGGGGACCGAACAGCGTTTCATCAGTCTTTGTTGTTTAACACAGTCGGTTCTATCTCAATTAACTTTTGAAGAAATACTGTTTGTGTCACGGCTGATCCGTTATCTTCCCAAGAGTCCTGCGTTTAGTGCACGACTGACCTATTGGAGTTTGGGGTGGGGGGGAGTTCCTACTATTCACCACCCCACAGCAGACATAGAGAAGTCCGCATCAAGTATCATTGCAGAATCGTCCGAGCGCCTGGTTT
Organism: Schistocerca americana; assembly: GCF_021461395.2. Classification (NCBI taxonomy): domain Eukaryota; kingdom Metazoa; phylum Arthropoda; class Insecta; order Orthoptera; family Acrididae; genus Schistocerca; species Schistocerca americana. Next base: position 676,492,312 of record NC_060122.1, read on the forward strand.
AAGCAGTCTACGCCTCTCCAAACCGTCTACAAGACCACCGTCGGTTCTCGGGACGATGCCGTAAAAGTCCCATTTTGCTCTAGAGTCTACCTGTTTTGAACCAAGCAGCCAGCTACCCGTGCGCACCGAAGATGTATTCGAACCCAGACGGCAGGCCTCGTTCGGAGATGAGTCACGATTTGCCACCGGATACACCCAATGCGCTCAACAGCTGCCGACAGATTCTCCTCAACATTTTGGACATGACCCACGGCAAACAAATAGAGAGTACGCTGGACTTCCTTCCCGACCCGCCCCCATTCAGGAAGATCGGCTCCAAAGAGAAAGGCGTTCTCAGAAGTACTTTTAGGAATGGACAATATCTCAAGGCTTAAGGGGACAGTCGTGCGGCCAGCACATGCTCCAACCTTCCGCCCATTGTTCTCTATTCGTCGTTCATCGTCGTGTAAATGTCGAAGGGAAGCGGAAGGTGCTGCGACGTCAAGGATCAAAGGCGACGTTACAGGTTCCAGGGCTCCAGAGGTGCCAAACCATTCGTCTCATGTGCTGCATCGCCGTCGCCTTCCACTGCAGCAGCCTGAAGCCTATCGGCCGTAGCCAACAGAGCTTCCAGCTGTTGACAGACAAGGGCCAATCGCATCTATATCCGTCACAACAACGCAGTCCCTATCCACCTTTCATAGGTATTCGTCTACACTACAAGGAATACAACACTAATGCAAGCACTCGCTGGACGCAATCTAAGTACTTCAAAGTAAGCTCACACAGTGAAAACGCACTAAAACTTCGCTAAGTCTTGGACTAAAAATACACTGGTGAACATAGTGAAACACACAGATGCAATGCACGTTTTGAAGAAGCAAGTGAGAAGAAAAAGTAAACCAAGTCCTGTATACAATAAAAAAAGACTTTTGCTGCATCTCATGTATCCACTCGACTTGTGGCTCTTTGAAACTTGTTGGGCTGCCACACTTACATGAAAATGACTTAGCTACACCAAGGAGATAATTTCAGAATGAATTTTCGATATGCAATGGAGCGTGTACTGATTTGAAACTTCCTGATACATTAAAACTCCTACCTATCTTACGGGACTAGTACTTCTGGATGAAAGCGAATTGAGGAGAGCTTCTATAAAGCTGGCAAGGTAGGAGAGGGAAGCGAAGCTGTGAAGGTGGGTCGTGAGTCACTCTTGGATAGCTCAGTTAGTTGATGACTAGCCTGAGGAAGGCACTTTTTTCTTGCACATGTTCCAAGTTCGAGTCTCCGCCCAGTGCACAGTTATAGCTACCAAACTGTTATGTTCTAGGTAATTCATGTTTACGCCAAGAGATAGATCGTGAGGTAGCGAACAACTTCATATAAGGAAATCTATTACGTGTGCATCTAATTCACTGCAGATATCATCTTTCAGGGCTTCAAGGAACTTTCTGATCGACTAGATTATAGTGAAATCTTATTATGGTGTACGCACTGAATGTCAACAGGCTGCTGCCCAGCTCGACAACATTAGAAAGATTTCCATAGATTAAATTCATGGAATTTTACTCGAATTCTAGTTACGACAAAGCTTTTCGCTTGTTGGGAGATAACTCTAATGACTGTCAATCAGATCTCATTCGAATGAGCTTGCACAAGACTGTTGACAGCTGTAGTAAAATTCTTGCACGTGTCATAGCACCAAATGCACAAGAACGTAAAGTAGAATTACCTGGCTGTTTACTGTATTTCCCGTGGAGTAGTGTTCAATGACTACCTCCAATAAGGTGGAATCGTCTACGGCATAAACTGAAAGAGACTAACGAAGAGGTAACTCCACAATGAATCCCTGAGTACTACGCGACGCCAACCGACCACCATATCGCGCTCATTCAAATGCAGTACAGAAGGGTATGGTGTCAACATACCGCTTTCGCAAGCATTGTCGTCTTTCCAAACGCTGAAGTCGCTACCTCTCATTCAGGCAGCTCCTCAAAAGCCATTACGAGATTCACTCCTCAGTGACAATGACCACTCAGCTATAGAGGAAGACATCTTGACATTCGATACCTGACAGAATGAAGAAGCCTTCTCAGGCTAAACTTACATATGTACTAGCAGAATTGCATATACATTACTTGAAAGTGTTTCTAGGTCTGCCGAATTTCGTATCCAGGGACTATATGCTTTATTTCCTTAATTTATTTCCTCAGAGCCGATTAAATTGGTGACTAAGTCGAGATTTGCATCAAATGATGTGGTTAAAGTGCAAAGACAACTATTTAGAGGTCTCTACAAATTTTGTTTTTAATGTTTTTTATCAGTGCTGAATCTTGTTCAACTCTTTTGATGTTATTCAATTGAGAACATTTGAGGGAAACCACGAGTAGCAACAAAAACTTTCTAGAAGCTTTATTTTACTGTCGTTACTGATATAAGGCCCTTGAATCTCTCTTCAGATAGCTATATTAGCCTAAGTACAGTGACATTGGAGGACCGTCTGCTTCTTACGAGTGTAAACTTTGAGTGAATAATATAATATGAAGGGTATGCTAAGGTGCATGACTAATGTAACAGAAAGCTAACAGGCAAGTAACTGAAAACAAAAAAAGTAATTGACGCGGTACATAAAGTGTAAGTAACTCCTCAAAATTCTTATGGAGGCCAGGAGTAAGCGACCTGCTACTGGCGACTTTGACGCTTTACTGAAACAGATGAAGCAATGAGATGATGGGCATAATAGGCAGACCGATTGTGGCAATAAAGCAGAGACGCTTAAAAGTATTTGTGCCTGTCGGTGGCCTCCCTGAACAACCTTTGAAAACTTAATTTACTGAAATCGTCAAAAAGTTGTTAACTGAGAGGTAAAATGTATTGGAAATAAGTTAAATATCATCTTAAAACCCATGTTACTTACTACACATGGAATCCCGAACTAATTTCCGTCAATCGGTATCGCCAACATCGTTATATATTACTATTTTCTGCCAAAGTGATTTTAGAAAGATATATACTCTATTCATTAACCATGTTGACTAATTTATTTTTCTGCACAATATACAGAGTGATTTAGTTGCCCATATCCATCGGTTTTATGCAACCCACAACGCTTTCAAAAACCATGCATCAGTGCGTTCATATTTTCTTGGTCATTCCGTGCAAGCTATTAATCCTACAGAAAAAATGAACAGCATACTTTTGTAGGAAATTTAAATACGTTTTCGCTGGAGGTCTTGGCTTTCGAATTATTCGAGAATAACGCGCTTCAAAATCCCTTTTGTACTATGTTTTCCTTGAGTAACTGGAAAACTGAAACCTCTAGGAAAACGTATCATTGCACAAAATTTAACTACATTAAATTTCCTACAAATAGTTCATTTGTTGTAGGGCTAACAGTTTGCATGTAGCGAGCGACAGAATATGGAAATCTTATGCCTGGCTTTTGAAGGTGTGCTGAATTGCATAAACCCATCGGTAGGTGCAGCTGAAAAACTGTGTACAGATTTATGCCCCTGTTGTTTCCTTCAGGTACCGAGAATAAACTGGGACGTAAATAGCGGTGTGCTGCCAACACTACCTAACGCTCTCGTCCGAGGGCAGACAGGATGCAACTGTAAGACGACCGGGTACCAGATCCGACTCGGAGCTGCGAACACGGCCGCTCGTGTTCCCTCCAGCGGCTGGCAAGTAGCAGCGCACCGCAGCGCTGACCTCGGCCCGGCCCGTGAGGACGGCGACCCGGCGAGGCGGCGCTCTGACGTCACGGGCAATTAGCGGAGGGACGGTTGGCGCCGCGCTGCGCTGCGACGTGCGGACACGCGGGCGGAACCACACGGCGGCGGAACACGAGCTGCGCGCCGCCCCGCTGCAGCCTGCCGCGCCGCGTCGCGCCTAATTGCTTCTGGTAGCCGGTGTCGGCCCAGTCGCGGCCGACAAGGAGCCCCTGTCCTCGTGCGACGTTAGCGCCGTGTAGCGCGGCGGCCGCTGGGTACCGGCTAGTAAACACTGGCAGCCGTTGTCCACGTGTGTCAACACATACTAACGTTAGTGCTTTATGCGTCGACTTGCCACAAAATGTATATTCTAGTGCACTATGATATTTTTTCTTTCGTATTGTGTCCCATATTCTCGAACCAACGGACGTCGGGTAGAATATACACACCATATCCAAGATACCAAAATCAAATAAGTGTGAATGTATATGGCGTTGTCAGAATAGGAGAAAGCTGTCGTAAGCAAATAATCCAAATGAAATTACAAAACTTTAAAAACTTTATATTAAACTTCTTAAAATGTTCAAAACTATTCCAGTATAGTGTCTCAATCGCATTTAATATTAAATTTTAAAAAAAAAGTGATAACCAGTTTCGGCAGTTTAACTGCCGTCTTCACATCTGAGAACGGACAACGAAAATAAGAACTACCTTAAGGAACAATTTAAATAAAATTTCAATTGTCTTACTTTAATGTTTTTTCAGATAACTAACATACCACGCGTAGTGCTATAAATGAAAATAGCAGCTTACAACGCCACTTCATTGTCCATAACATTGTTCATTTAAATCCTCAGGTAATATAGGTCACACTGAATCTAAAACGAACGCAAAAGGAAATATGTAAGTAGGCTGTTTAGGTTTTTATGTTGGTAACGCCATGTAGCGCTCTACATGAAAATCACTGACTGTGCTATCTGCAGTCTGTGGCTGGTTTGCTTTGTTGGAATTTGCTATTGTAGTGTTGGGCAGTTGGCTGTTGACAGCGCGTAGCGTTGCGCAGTTGGAGGTGAGCCGCCAGCAGTGGTGGATGTGGGGAGAGAGATGGCGGAGTTTTGAGAGCGAATGATCTGGACGTGTGTCCATCAGAGACAGCAAATTTGTAAGACTGGATGTCATGAACTGATATATACACAGGGTATCCCAGATATCTTGTCCACCCAAAATATCTCTGGAACAATAACAGCTATTGGAAAACGACTTTCACTGGTATCAATGTAGGGGTGGGGCCCATGAATGTACATATTTGGAAACATTCTAAAACGAAAGCATATGTGTTTTTTAACACAAACTTATGTTTTTTTGAATGGACCTCCTATATTTTTTGTTCAGCAATCCATAGCATGACAAAGCACATACACAATGGCGTTGATTGCATAGCAATATTCCCATTACATCCCGAGATATTAAGACGCGAAGTTGACGCTTGAAACACCCGACATGCGCTGCTAGCGCACGTCCTGAGGCTCAGGCGTGAGCCCCATGCTGCCCGTAATCGCAATGTGATTGACATGCGTAATCACACTTCCATACTTATCAAGAAGTCCGAAACGAATAATACGGTCTGCTGCCATCCTGCATTAACGTCGTACATTCCAGCAGGTATTTATCCCATAGGCTAGGGGTGATGCGGTTCTGTAACATATTTGTGTACCGCAACGTTAGTCGCAAAGTTAACTTCGCTTATCGTAGATCCGTCACTAAAAAGCTAATGCCGTTCAACGTTAAAACTTTACTTTACTGTAGATCTAGCGCAAGTGACAGTTAATCATTCACTCGTAATAGTAAAATTCATGTTGATGGTTTTAGTGAAACGAGCAAGTGGACTAAAAGTTTTACCGTTGTTTAGGTAAAAATGTTTTGATTAGGGAAGTTCAGGTAGGACATAGAAGATGAATGTAAACATGTTTAAACAGCTTGTTTTATTATCACATAATTATCAATGTTATGTTTATCTAATGCGTTAAATGACAAATTGTTGCAAACAAATGTTTTTTTAACATCACTGGGTAACATGGCCCTTTGCAGAAACTTCCACTGTGATACCAGCACTACATACTAAACATAGCGTTCACATCTCATGCTCAAAGTGATGCCCATTGGCTTGCATACATAGGGTCACTCTGCGGATGAAGGATGCCCTACTTCGTGCTACTGTTTCCTCTTTGATGGCTGTACAAGCATCAATAATGCGTTGCTTCATGTCCTCTAGTGTTGTTGGTTCGTTTTGGTAAACAGCATCCTTCACTGCTCCCCAAAGAAAATAATCCAGCGGTGTAAGGTCCGGAGTTCGGGCAGGCCACCTAACTGGGCCACCTCGTCCAATCCACCTACCAGGGAACTTACGGTTCAGAAGTCGTCGTGCTCGTAAGGCGTTATGTGCAGGGCATCCGTCATGCTGATACCACATGACCATTCTCTGGTTCAGAGGTACGGTGTCCAAGAGAACAGGAAGATTATGTCGTATAAATCTGGAGTATTGTCTGCCATTTTGGATGCCATTTATAAAGAAAGGTCCGATAATGGTATCTCCAATAATCCCACACCAAACATTAACTTTCCACGGACGTTACTGCTCTACCTGACGGAGCCATTTTGGATTGTCTGCGGACCAATAATGCATATTCTTCATATTGACAATTCCTTTGTTGGAGAGTGATACCTCGTCGATAATGAGAACATCTGCAAAAAATTTGGATTAGTCAGAAGTTTTTGCTGAGCCCACCGACAAAATGTTACCCTATTGCGGAAGTCATTTCCATGAAGATCCTGGTGTAAATGAACATGGTAAGGATTAAATTTATGACGTTTAAGAATACGCTGTGCACTTGATTTCGACACACCAACTTCACGTAAAATTGTACGTGTGCGGATTTTAGGATTCACAGCTATGGTAGCGAGCACAGCAACTTCAGCACGTTCTTCTGTGTTTTAGGATGATGTCGAGGTCTTGGATTTAAGCTTCCCGTTTCACGTAGACGAGTTGTGAGACGAACAAACATCCGGCGCGAAAGCGATGGCTTGTCAGGGAATCGTCATCTGTACAGTCGTTCTGCCTGAACAGCATTTCGTCCACCTACAACAGGGTACAGTACAGGTACGTAGAGCAGGGTAGAAAACAGACATATTAATACTCATAATGTTCGCTAACAGTACTAAGAACAAACAAGCAATCTCATAACGTATTTCTCGTCAACGTACATTTTCCATAGATTAGCAGCATTTCTACCATATTTTCATGTGTGTACCTTATACTGTACAAAAAAAGGGCTCTGAGCACTATGGGACTTAACATCTTAGGTCATCAGTCCCCTAGAACTTAGAACGACTTAAACCTAACTAACCTAAGGACATCACACAACACCCAGCCATCACGAGGCAGAGAAAATCCCTGACCCCGCCGGGAATCGAACCCGGGAACCCGGGCGTGGGAAGCGAGAACGTTACCGCACGACCACGAGATGCGGGCATTATACTGTACAGTATAAGTTCCAAAACACTACGTTTATTCACAATGTGTACTACCTCCGTGCCGTCACGAGATTACACTGATGCACGACTACACTGGCAAGCGGTGTACTGCACGCCAAAGCAACAACAAATGGGATGCTCGGAGGGTGGTGGAGTACAGGAGTTTGCATGGGTCGCAAATGATAAGCAAGGCGAAGTGGTAACTGTGGCAGTAGTGGGAACTACGTTGGACACTTGACTATGTAGAGCCAGGCCCTGTGCGACAGGCGCAATGGGTCATATAACTCATTAGATAAACCTTATTTTGGGTGTGCAGGATAAATTAAGACAACCTAACGGGTGTACACCGATCGGTACTGGTTCACAGTGTGTACGTAGATACGTAAAACGTGCAAGAGGGAAACCATTATGTGCTTATGAGAGTTGATGGCAGCAGACCGTATTATTCGTTTCGGACCTCTTCGTAAGTATGGAAGTGTGATTACGCATGTCAATCACATCGCGATTACGGGCAGCATGGGGTTCACGCCTGAGTCTCAGGACGTGCGCTAGCAGCGCATGTCGGGTGTTTCAAGCGTCAACTTCGCGTCTTAATATCTCGGGATGTAATGAGAATATTGCGATGCAATCAACGCCATTGAGTATGTGCTTTGTCATGCTATGGATTACTGAAGAAAAAATATAGGAGGTCTATTTAAAAAAAACATAAGTTTGTGTTAAAAAACACTTATGCTTTCGTTTTAGAATGTTTCCAAATATGTAAATTCATGGAACCCAGCCCTACATTGATACCGATGAAAGTCGTTTTCCAATAGCTGTTATTGTTCCAGAGATATTTTGGGTGGACAAGATAGCTGGGACACCCTGTATAATGACTTTTGAACACAATTAAGGTAAATACATTGTCTGTTCTATATCAAAATCTTTCATTTGCTAACTATGCCTATCAATAGTTAGTGACTTCAGTAGTTCTAATCTTTTACTTGGCTGGCAGTATTGGCTCTTGCTGTATTTCAGTAGTTCGAGTAATGAGGATTTTTGTGAGGTAAGTGGTTCATGAAAGGTATAGCTTATTGTTAGTCAGGGCCATTCTTTTGTAGGGATTGTTAAAAGTCAGATTGCGTTGCGCTAAAAATATTGTGTGTCAGTTTAGTGATGATCAGAATACGTAAAGAGAGAAATGTCTGAGTACTTCAGTTTTTCTAAGGGGACGTTACAAATATAATATTTACTGCAAGAGAATAACGACAAGAAAATAATTATGTAGAACAAAACTAATTTGTTGAGCGTAGCACGCTACCTTGACAGCAATTCAAAGACCCTGTATAACGTCGTAAGAAATTGTACATTGAAACGTTTACGTAATTATTTTCGTTAGAGTCAGTAACAGAACACAGTGATTTCTCGTGTATGCTGTACTTGGAGTCAAAAGTAAGACATAAAACAAATATACAGCGTCGTCGCACTGGGTGAGTTTTATAGAAAGTTTTCAAAACTTATATAATTTTACACTCCATTAAATAACAGTGAGACTGAAAAATCAGATAACAACTTATGCATTAAAGGCCCTGACACAGGAATGTCACCTTGCCTTTGTAAAATAAGACAGTAAAGCTCAGTTTAGCTTCACGAAATTTAAAGGCAGCCTTGAACTAGTGCTCGATAATGGAAAGAGGACTGACGAATACTCAAGGTACCATCAAAGGATTTGTCGAGGTAAAAACATTCAACAACGTAAAATGGTGCAGTTTTATTCTAAGTACTTAGAAAAATAGGTACAACCTCTAGAGAAAGACGGACAATATGCAAGTATACATTCAGCGTCAATTGACGCGGAACACTTTTCGTGAGTTGAAGGAGTTGAGTATTAATTTCTTACGTCGCGCTGCCTCACTATTAAGTACAGGCGTGGATTTGGGAAATTCTAGTCAATTTCGCACAGCTAAGGCTGGAAGGCAGTAATTAAGTTCTGCAGTTAGAGGTATCGGTTGGCTATGGTTAGATTTCTTTTCTTTTGGCACGAGGGCAGGAATGGGTATCAGTCCTTGATTTCATTAGGCCATCCACAACTCGATTCCCCGTGCCCGCCTCTAATCTTAGATTAGCAGTTACGCAGAACGTCGGTGATTATTTGTTGGGTTTACTGCAGTATCTGTCTTCCTCTACAGTGCGTGCGTGGTGCTTGGGTTGCTGAGATGGTAGAGCACTTGCCCACAAAAGGCGAAGGTCCCGAGCTCGAGTCTCGGTCCGGCACACAGTTTTAATCTGGCAGGAAAGTTACATAGCAGAGTACACTCCACTGCAAAGTGAAAACCTCATTCTGGAAACATCCCCCAGGCTGTGGCTAAGCCATGTCTCCGCAATAAAAAGAGTTGAAACTGCAAGCGAAGATTATACCAGCGCCACGGACTACAGGTGACAAAGTAGTTGTAGATATAAGAAAAAATCAGAAATGTATCAAACAATAAATAAGATTAAAAAATTATTCTCGACGTTAACAGATCACCGAAGTAAGTACTGTGTGCCCTATCCTGTTAACGAAAATTACCGCCCATCTTAACGAAAATAAATAGGACAATTGTCAAGCTGAAATACTTTATCTTACTGAAAGTAGCTATTGACAACCAGCAGCTAAAGAGTATGCCTAATGTGCTTTGGTAACATAATTTGTTGATTATTACAGGAGAAATGAATGATTATTTTTTCTTCTTTTTCTTCTTTTTTGTGCAGCAAAACCCTTTTGTGGACTTGCCCTGCAGATCGTTGCCTGTTTTTCCAGCGACGACACCTACCTCAGATGTTGACACTTAATATGTATTTGTTTGAAAGTAAGGTCTGCATTACCAGCTGCAAAGGGATTAATTATGACTTCAGTAGCAGAACTAAATTACCATATGTTATACTCGGATTATACAAATGAATCACCGACAACTTTGGTCAACTCAATACACTGAAAAATGACGGTGCAGATAGGGGGGTCCAACGTAAAGACGTACTAATCGTGGTCAAACACTGACAGATACGCAAGCACGCGTTGCTGAAGCACAGTCTGCGCGTTGCCGAAAGTTATTCAAATAACTGTGGATGTATGACAAAACTAAATAGTTACAAATATAAAACAGCTTGGAAAAGGAGGGAAGCGTAATTTCCCTATGGGCTGCACAGAACTTTACAACTACAATATCAAATGGCCATGCTTACCACGTGATCGCTAGCAACAAAATCCACATCGATACTCTGACTAAATCATGACCTTACTTTCAATCTATAAGTGTCAAAACGAATCAGCGTACATAAATGTAAGGCTGCCAACAAACACGAAATAACTTTCCAATACGCTCTACGTGCACAAAGAGAAGGGGCTAGGACAACGACTCAGCGTTTACGACGCAATATGAAAATTAAACGCGATATAAAATTTCTTGTCCACCTCAATGAGCAATACACTGATCAGGCAGAACATTATGACTACCAACCTACTGTTGACATAAACACGTCCAGGCGACAGCAGCCTCAACTGATGATGAATGACTGCTAGTCAGACGCACACAAGGGGCATGTAGTATCATTGGGAATGTTGCCCGTGGGGAATGGGGAAAGCGCGCGACCTATTTGACTCTGAACGAGGGAAGATCTTGATGGCGCGGAGACTCGGCAACAGCATATCGGAAACTTCACGACTTGTCTGGAGTTCTAGGAGTGCTGAGGTGAGTGTCATTAACGCGTGGTGAAACCACGTCCAGAGGTCGTGGGGTTAGGCGGCCATTCCTAAATTTAAGATGTCTGACGTTGTAAGCTGGGCGGGCTGATAAAACAAGACAGACGGCGAACTGCGGCGGAACTAACATCAGTCTTTAACGATGGGAAGAATACAAACAAGTCTGAAACCCAGTGCACCGAAAACTTCTAATGATGGGCCTTAGCAACTGACGATCCATGCGTGTGCAAATGTTAACATCGCAACAGCGTAAACTACGACTGAAACGGGCGCGTAATTATTGGTACTGGACGTTGGCGCAGTGACATAGCGTTGCACGGTATGACGAATTCCGATACCTTCGTCACCATGCCAATGGGAGGCTGCGTATCTGTCGTCTTCCAGGGGAACAGCTCCTTTACACCCGTCTGCGTGACGGAGGCAAGCTGGTGGCGTCTCTGTTATGTTCTGGAGAACATTTACGTGGGCCTGTATGAGTTCAATGAAGCCCTATGACGACCACCGGGTATCGCATACTGATTGCGGACCACTTCACAACGATCGTATTTCCCACCGGCAGTGGCATATTTAACAAGATAATGCTCTGTGTCCCCTAGTGAGGAGTGGATGGAGTGGTTCGAGGAACGCAATGGCGAGTTCTAGTTGATTTCCTGCCCCAACTCGCCAGATCTGAGCCCTATCGAACACATCTAGGATGCGATCGATCTTGGCGTCAGAGCTCATCGCCCTCCACCCCCTCCCCCCCTCCCCACCCTCTCCCTTTCTGGGATTTACTCGAATTAGGTGATTTGTGCATTCAGATGTCGTGCAGACTACCTCCAGATACTTACCAAGGCCTTATTGCTTCAATGTCACGACGCGTCTCATCTGTTATTCGTGTCCATGTTGAACATACAGGCTATTAGGTACGTTGTCATAATGTTCTCGTTGCTTAGTATAGGATGAAAGCAGTTTCTCAATACACCGATACGTGTGATGCTACTGAAATTGTTTGTCAGATCCCCAGAAGTGGCAGAAAGACTGCATATTACTCACAAAGCAGCTACCTGCCTTGTTGTCAGTGGAAGCTGATGTCTCACCACTATTCACGGTCACAGGCCAATGCGAAATCGACCGATCAAGAAGCCGAGTAGTGAATTTCCTACTTAGATAGGATCGGTATTAGAGTGACTAACATGATAATGGAATGGACGTTTGACAATCCTGGCCGAGAAACCTCGCTGCAGTTGTTCAGTCGTCTAGTGTAAATCTTGCTGCTTGACGCCACTGGGACGACTGAAGTGTCTATGATGAGATAAAATGAGTGAGATAACTCAGTCGCCCTATGCCCATAGAAAGACAATCTCCGACTTGGCCTGGAGTCGAATACGGGACCTTGCGAAACTAACCACTTGACAACGAACTGTGGACAGGAGGAGTAAATCTCAGGTTGTATAACAACACAACGGTCTGCTAAAGTAATGATAGCAGCAACGTATCTACATATTTTACCAATCTTTCCTTTACGGTATTTAATAGAATGACAGCCACCTTTCACCTAATATGCAGTAACGAGAAATAAATGCATTCCATAATTCATGAAGAGCGGCAGTACTAACGATTGCAATACACTATGTATGGAAATAAAAGGAAAAGTTCGATGTAAACGAATTTACTCTAAGAAAAATTATTGCGAATGATGGCCGATTCAAGGATTATAAAAAAATTATACTTGAGGAAATGAAAAATGCGCCTTCAATACAGAAGATCTTTTAGTGCCCAGGTTCAAATACATTGATGAGTACGTTGTTAATCGTAGTGAAATTAGCACTGTGAAAACACCGGAGGAGAAAATACTGAAAGCATACCGAATTCCCGACGATGAACAGTGTTGTAAGTCTACTGGTAGGGATCCATCGTTCGTTTCTCAGTATAGCCAGGCATGGAACGAAATACTGAAACAAATTAATTGATGGTCCCGTAGATATGTACGAAAAGAAAAGGCATAGGAACAAACAATAAGAGTATCAGAACCATGAAAAGCATTAAAATGAAGCGAAACATATTTTAAATTTAGAGGAAAAAAGTTCCCATATCTTAATTTATAAATATGAAGGGAGCTGGATAACAGTTGCTCGATTATGATCCTCCTGCTCACAAAATATCGAATTCTGGAACGGCGAGGCCAACAGTATATCGTGCGTTGTGACTATGTTGACTTTCCCGGCGTATTTGTATATCAAATTCTTGTCGGGTTTCCAGCCGGATCAAACTGCCATCTGAGCCCAAAATTTCAGCCGTCCACGTGGCCGCCATCATCAAGTGAGAAAAGCTACGCTGCTTTCGTCGATAACTGATTACACTCGCAAATGACCTCACCTTTATATGCATCGGAAGTACAACAGCGCATGCGCTAGATACAGTGCGCACGCTTAATCATTCCTGCTGCCCCCTGGCGCAAAAAGAGTTGCAGCGCCTCCGGTGGTGAATACTGTTGAAAACGATATATCGTTAGAAATGATTATTCATAGCCATTATCACGATTAATGATATTATCTGCTAGTTTGATTTCGACAGATTCTTTTAAAACACTATCCCCAGTACCGGGAAGCATTTGCAACTACTAGCGTCTCATTGTATAGCATCCTGTGTCCTTCTGTAAGGCAATGCTCAGCCACCGCAGATTTATCTGGTTGTAATAATCGCGTAGGGCGATGATGTTCAACACAACACTCACCGTTTCAGACGGTCTTCGCCCCCGCCCCGACCCTCGTCATGACCCTCCCCCTAAGTACGTCCATGACTATTCCCGTGCCAACTGGAATGCCTACCGGGATACCCTCTCCACCCAGGTCGATAGCCACCCTTTCACCTACCACCACCCCGATGATGTCACCCATGCCGCCTCCTTTCTCCAGCAGACCTAGTCTGAGGCCGAGGAGGCCCACGTCCCTATTGTCGCCATCCACCTCCACCGTCCTCCTTACCCCACAGGCCGCCCTCCTCCTCCGTGAATCCCGCCGTCTCTACCGTGCCTTCCTCCGCACGCGTGACCCTGACACACCACGGCGCCACCGGCAACTCCAGCGACACATTCGTAATTTGCTCGCGGCTAAGAAACGCCGGGACTGGCGACAGACATGCACCCATTTAACTGCTACCCTACCTATCAACTCGTCCAAGTTCTGGTTAGCCTTCCGTCGCCTTACCGGAACTAAACCCTCCCCCTACTATCCCCTTCTCCATGATGATCACCCTTTCCCTGACACCCTTAGTAAGGCCAATCACTTTGCCTTCTACCTCTCCGATGTATTTTCCATCCCTGATGATCCCCAGTTCGATTACTCCCTCTTCCCGGATATCCGCGATCGAACTGATACCTCTGTCCCTCTCCTCGCTCCTGGTTTCCAGTACTTGGACAACATTGCACACACGGAACTCAATGCCCCTATCACTACACAGGATCTCATTGCTACACTCCGCACAAAACGCAACACCGCTCCTGGTCACGATCGTGTCACCTTCGTGAAGCTCCTGTCTCTTTCCTCTCCACCCTGTCCAGGCTCTACAATGTAGTCCTGTCCACCGGTTACTACCCCGACCTGTGGAAAACCTCCCGTATCCTCATGTTCCTTAAACCTGGCAAACCGCCGTCCGCCGTCTCCTCCTACCATCTCGTCAGCTTTACCTCGGTCTTCAGCAAGGTCCTTGAATCTATCCGTACCCGACGCATCCACCAGCATCTCCGCCAGCACCGCCTCCTTCCCGTTACCCAGTGTGGCTTTCGGCCGTCCTTCTCTTCCAACGACCTTCTCCTTCACCTCACTCATCTCCTTTCCGAACAGCTTAATTCCCGTCGCTCCGCAATCTTCCTCTCCCTCGACCTCGTACGTGCTTATGACCACGTATGGCATTCCGGTCTCCTCTTCAAGCTCCAAACCTTCGCCCTTCCCATTAACTACATCCGTCTGATCGGCTCCTTTCTCTCCCGCCGTCCTTCCTATGTCACCATCCATATCACAGATTCCTACACCTTTTTCACCTCCGCCGGTGTGCCCCAAGGCTCCGTCCTCTCCCCCCTTCTGTACCTTTTGTACACGGCGTACATGCTGCCGCCGTCACCCCCCGTCCACCTTCTCCAGTTTGCCGATAACACCGCCTTCCTTGCCCTTGCCCCCACCCTGCAGCGCTCCCAACACCTTCTCCAATCCCATCTTGACCGGTTCACCACTTGATGCAACCAGTGGTTGCTCAAGGTCAATCCCTCCAAAACCCAGGTGATCATTGTAGGCAAAACCACCCCTTCCTTCCGCCTCCTTGATTTCTATCTCACCATCTTTGACCGTCCTATCACCCTCACTCCCACCCTTAAGTACCCTGGCGTCACCCTCGACCGTCGCCTCTCCTGGACTCCCCACCTCCGGACAATCCAAGCCAAGGCACACTCCCGACTCAGTCTCCTCAAGCTCCTCTCCGGCCATACGTGGGGTCTGGACCCCTCCACCATCCTCCACACCTATAAATCCCTCATCCGCCCTATCCTTTGTTATGCCCATCCAGCTTGTATCTCCGCCCCCCCCCCCTACCTTTTATAAATCCCTCCAAATCCTTGAACGCCAGGCTTCCGCCTCACCTATCGCATCCGTCTCCCCTCCCCCACGCAGATCCTGTACGATCTCATCCCCTTCCCCCACCTCCCCTTTTCCTTGAAAGGAGATGGATCCTGTACACCTCCCGTAAACTCGATCCTCCTCACCCGCTCGTCTCCCCAATCCTCTCCCAACCCCGCCGCTGCCACGCCTGTATTCCCACGTCCCACCCAGTCTCCATCTCCCAACCCTCCTTACCCTCTCCCAAGGTGGCTTCCACCAGCTCCCCCTCCCTGATGATGTCCTCCACCCCTCCATCTACCCCTCCTATCAACTTTGACCCTGCCCCCCCTACTTCTGGTGTCCTTTCCTTTAGGCACCCTCCCTCCCTTCTCTTCCCTTCCCTTCTCTTTCCTTTTCCCCCATCCCCTCCCTCCATCCCTCTTCCCCCGGACTTCCCCTCCCCCATCCTCCCTCCCCCTATCTCCCCTGCCCGTGGCATCTCTGCTCTCCCCTCTCGCTCATCCACTCCCCTTCCCCCTCCTCCTCTCTTGGGAGGTCCCCAGACTCACACACGCACAGTGAACATTCGTGCGCTGGAGGTCATCGCCATCAGTGTCTCGTGTGTGTGCCTTCGTTTGTGTTTAGTGTTTGTTCGCCGTCACGCCGCCACTGTTCACGTGTACCATCGCCATCATCCATCTTTTGTGCGCCGTGTCAATTAGTGTCAGTGATGTTTTCTCGTCAGGCGTGAACGGCTCCGTGTTTTTTGTTTTTTAGTGTCTACATTGTTTTGCCCGCCGTTTTGATTGTATTCTCTGTGCCCCCTCTACTTATTACTTATTGTAAATCTCAAGGCTGAAGAGCGGCGTACTCAGCTGCTGACAGCCCGCCTTGTGTAAGGTGATAAAAATCACAATAAAGAAAAAAAAAAGATGTTCAGCACACCTGTCGTTGACGGTACGAATAATTTGGCCACAGTAAATTTTCCCGCACTTACACGGTATTTTATAAACGCCAGACCTCCTCAAAGCTTAATCATCTTCGACAGAGCCAAGAAGTGCTCCAATCTCAGCTCGCGGACGAAAAACACATCTGATCTCATATTTCTTCAAAAGTCTATCTATCTTGGCGGATACATTCCCAGCATACGGAAGAAAAGTCACAGACCTAAAGGTGTCTTCAGAAGGTTCAGGTAGAGGTCCAAACTCAAAAGCACGTCGAATTTTTAGGTCCGTATAGCCTTTATTATTGATCACGTCCTTAAGATGTTGCAGCTCATGTGGTAAATTTTCACCATCCGAGACATCATAGGCATGCGCACTGTATCTAGCGCATGCGCTGTTGTACTTCTGACGCATATAAAGGTGCAGTCATTTGAAAGCGGAATCAGTTATCGGGGAGAGAAGCGAATCAACAATGGCGGACAAAGGCACTTGCCATAAGATGTCATTCCATTCTGCCAATGGCCTTGTCACAGGGGGCGAAGGAGGCGACAGTGGTTCAGGGCAACCTCTTGCGCTTGGTTTCGGTAACTGACACTAAAAGGCGGGAGAATCAGCGGTAATAAACGGCATGAGGATCCAGAACGCAATGGAAACTACTGTTTTAAAAACACATAACGTGTATCCACAGGACATGTGCCCTTTAATTGAAAAGTTGTCATGATGATCTCTCCAGTGGCAAAATATTCTAGACTAATCCCCATTCCGATCTCCGGGAGAGAACATCCAGTGGGAAGGTGATCACAAGAAAAAGACTGAATATTTAACGAAAGCATAGCGTTTTATGAGTGTGGAATATCAGATGTCTGAACGGGGTAGGGAAGCTAAAAAATCTGAAAAATGAAATTCCAAGGCTCAGTGTGGATATAGTGCGCGTCAGGGAAATGCATTGGAAAGAAGAGAAGTACGGGGTAGTGTCAACAGGAGCAGAAAATAAAATAAAGGGAGTAGGATTCTTTATGAACAGAAAGAGAGGTCAGAGAGTGAGTCACTGAGAATAATTCAGCGACAGAGTTGTCTCATCACAATCGACAGCAACCCAATACTGACAAAAATAGTTCAGGTGTACATTCCGACGTTCAGGCAGAAGATGAAGAGAAAGGGAAAGTATATAACGATACTGAAGGGTAATTCAGTACATAAAGGGAGGTAAAACCTATTGGTCATGGGGGATCAGAATGCGGTTGTAAAGGAAAGAGTAGGTAAAAGGGTTACTGTAGAATATGGACTTGGTAGCAGGAAGCAGAGAGGAGAAGAGATCATGTAATTCCGCAATAGATTTCAGATAGTACATACTGTTTTCAATGCTCACAAGAGCAGAAGGTATACTTGGAATAAGCCGAGAGATTCAGCAATATTTCGGTTAGATTACAGTATGGGCAACAGAATTTCCGAAATCATATATTGTATTGTAAGTCGTGCCCAGTAGCAGATACAGACTAAAATCACAATTTGGTAATGACGAAGAGTAGGCTGAAGTTTAAGAGACAATTCGGGGATAAATAATTCGCGAAGGAGTGGTATACACAAATACTAACAAATGAAGAGGTACATGGGAACTTCTCAGAGGCTATAGATACTACGATAGTGAAGAGCTCATTATGCAGTTCAGATGAAGAGGAATGGACATCCCTAAAAAGTATAGCCACAGAAATCGGAGAGAAAAACGTAAGAAAGTCAAGATAATGATTAGAATACGAAAATAATCACATGGAAGGCTGGGCTCAAAATTCTTGCCTCATTTGTCCTTTAAATGATCAAATACATTTACACTGCAGATGATAGCACCAAATAAAATACAGTAATCCTAATTACCTCTGAACATAAGATTATATTAAATGAAAAGAACCCTCGTTATCAAGATTTCAAACATGGCTGCAACAGCAACTGTTGAAATTCTTCACGATAAAGGATGACAGCCAAAAACAGTTGCAGGATAAAAATGTATTAAAATTCTTGACCAAGGTTTCGGTACATATAAATATACCTTAATCAGAAGTAAAAAATCCTGAACAGGAAGACACTTTCATTAGAAAAGCCTTAGCATCGGAAGTGAGAAACACAAAAGCTTAAGTAATAGTGAAATTACCAGAGTAAAACAGGCATAAAATCTTTAGTTACTTACTAAAATTACTTCATGCAATGGAGATTAATAAAGCAACTGTGCCAAAGGCGTCGTTAATAATTAAGACATCTTCTCCTTTTGTACAACATGACTATTTGCACAGGGTCAAAGCGAACAGTTTAGCACCATTACTTCGCCTATGAACTATCGATACAGGAGTGTGAAAGCACTAGGGTAGATTTGCCGAGAGAGGGCACTTGTATGTGCCAGACACTCCCGCATATTAAAATCCACGAATACATACACAAGCGCATCAAAAATTATTAAAAGTTGTGTTAATTCAAACTTTCTGTCTTAATAAATAAAACATATCAAACCATTTAAAAACATTTATGTAAAATAGAAAATATAGAAACAATTTACCTGTGTCCTAGCGTCAAACAGATAAAGCTTGCGCTATGGAACATCTAACGAGGGAGGGCACTGGTGTAATGCGCGAGAATCTCGCGTAAAGTAGGCGGTGAAATACATACTAGCGACAACAACCAAAATGTTATAATAAAACGAAACCATCTGTCGTTGTGAATAAAAAAATACTAGTCAATTAACCACAGATACACATCGAAAATCACAAACAACAAACATCAAAAATAGATACGTAAAATCCCAACAAGACAGGAAAAGCGCATTTCACCGGCATCAACAAACAAGAAAACTAACTTCTAGTCAGCCAGACTATATTACATTAAGGCAAGGAGGGGTTTGAAACTGTCTAAAAAATTTTTGTTTCTAAGCTGCACCTGTTCATTAAGAACAAAACCATCTTTTAGAGACAGATGCTTGAAAATCTCTAATTCTTCGAGCAAGTCCAGTTTGTAACCTTTATTAGCTTCGTGAAGCAACTCTACGTCGTCCAGTTCACGTGGCGTATGCTGTAAGAGCCATAGATGTTCGGCAAACGTGGAATTATGTACGTTCTCCCCATTTTTACCTAACATGTGTTCTTTATACCTAACTTTAATGGGTCAATCTGTCTGTCCAATGTAATAGTTTGGGCAGTCGTTACAAGTAATTTTGTTTACACCGGACTTAGTGCCGAGTTCTTCCCGTGCTCCAATGGTATGAATTACTCTTTGTTTCAGGCTATTATTTACGGAAAATGACCCTGTGCCCATAGTCATGTTGTACAACTGGAGAAGATGTCTTAACTATTGACGACGCCTTTGGCACAATTGTTATATTAATCTCCATTGCATGATGTAATTTTAGATTTTTTACTTCTGATTAAGGTATATATATATATATATATATATATATATATATATATATATATATATATATATATATATATGTACTGAAACCTTGGTCAAGAATTTTAATAAATTTTTATCCTGCAACTGTTTTTGGCTGTCATCCTTTATCGTGAAGAATTTCAACAGTAGCTGTTGCAGCCATGTTTAAAATCTTGACTGTTATTAAGTTAAGAACCGGTAATTTAGTATAAACGTCCAAGAATGACAAAACTGACCTCTCTATCTGTTCATAACGAATCCTACTCCATGTATCTTACATCCATAGAACGGATACTATGGTACTTTAAGCTCAAACAAAGATAGTGAGTTATAATTAAAAATGGAAATTCGAGGAGATGGCAATCACAACGTACATTACAATAAAATTTTCCTCAGCACACCAAGTACATTCGCAAATATTTGAACCGGAAAATAAACTATTTCAAAATTTAACTGTAGCATTGTTCACATACAGGCCTTTGGGCAGAATATTTAGAAGT
Source organism: Schistocerca americana (assembly GCF_021461395.2). Taxonomy (NCBI): domain Eukaryota; kingdom Metazoa; phylum Arthropoda; class Insecta; order Orthoptera; family Acrididae; genus Schistocerca; species Schistocerca americana. The sequence goes on from NC_060122.1 coordinate 676,512,682, forward strand.
TAAAGCAAGTACATAACAGGCTTAAGAAAGGAAAGGCGAAACTTAACTTAGAGAAGGCAAGCCACCAATGTGAACTGTTCCAATATAGCAATAGAGGACATGCTTCAAACACAGCCGGAAGGTACGTGCAGGGGCAACATGTCGTCAGACCTTGAAATGTCGGGCTCGCGATTCACAACGCCTAGACGTGCTGCTAACAAACAACAAACACCTCATAGCTGACATATGAGCTACAGAAATACAAATTACACGAACAACAATCGCCAGCTTCGTAAGAGATCACGGCTATAATCCCTAAAACCTCATAAAATAAGGTAGAAAACATCACTCCCGAAAGAGCCACCCAAAGGAAATAGATCTTAAATCACTCGTAAAGGAGTATAGAAATATAATGATTAGCGTAGATTGTTGTAGTTTCTCGGAGATGAAGAGACTTGTGCAGGACAAAGTTGCATGGAGAGCTGCATCAAACCAGTCTCTGGACTGAAGACCACAACAACAACATCATGTTTGGCAGTTATATTGGCCTTAATTATTACATTATTCCTGTGATGTCACCACACAACAGCTTCATTACTGAACTGCATGCAAAGGCCTGTTGAATGTGAGAGCAGGGTGTGTTTCCCTCTCCTCCTCTCCACAGCCTTTGCATGTGGCCAGCTGCGATGATGAAGATGGTAGCGAAGTATAACAATCATAATTACATGAGCATGGTAGGATTCCCAGAATGATTAGGATTTACTGAGGTTCATGTCAGCGACGTATATCATGCTCAACTGCGTGAGCGTGTTAGGATTCTGGGTACTCTGTGGTAGCTGAACGCGCTCTCGAATTCTCCGTCTGCACATTCCACTTGTACTGGTAGTGGATCACTACTGGCAACCTCTATTGTTTCTACTTTTCCCATTTCTGCTGAACCGTGTTAAAGTTTCTTAATTTGAATACGACTTCATTCCGTGTTTTCATACGGAAAGTTCTATTTTGTTTCATTGCCTTCAGACGTCTGTATCCAAAGTTAGGCCCTGTAACCCTTTCTATACAACTGTTTTAGTGTGTTAGATTGCAACACATAAAGGGCTGTTATTAGTTATAAAATAATTATATTCATGTGATTTAAAAAAAAAGGGATTCCCAATTTGTTTTTCAATGTATTTAGTTGTAATCCTTTGCTCTTTCTTCAGTCTGCACTGAATACCCTTGTCCCAGGCCTGCATACTTTTACCCCACGGCATGAGGTAACAATATGGAAAATTGTTTTTTTATGAAAACTGTTATTACTTCTTTTGTAATAACTAAATGACAATGAAACTTTTACAAGATGTCAGTCTAGGTGTTTCTTGCACAACTGAAAGAATATTGCTATAATTTTTCTTAAAATACGTACAGAAACCTAGTATGTGCACTTTTACCCTCACCTGTCTTAATCGCCGTAACTGCTAATACATTTATCAAAATGCAGACAATGCCTTCACGGAAAGATGTTTGCGGTGGCCCGTCGAACAATGTTCGTACCCAGTCGTGTACCTCTTCATCTGAAGCAGATCGAAACCACAAACGTCTTTCTCTTAGAGCTCTAAAAATGTGGCAGTCGCATGGCACGAGATCGGAACTGTACGGAGGACGTGTAAGGTCTTCTCAGCGAAACTTCCGTAGCGTACTCGAAACAGCTTTGGAAACGTATGGGCGGGCGTTATCCTGCAACTGAATGATGCGGTCCGTTAACATTGCAGGGCGTCTGGACTTAATGGTGTGCTTCAATTTTCGCAAAGTGCCCGCGTACCGTTGTGCGTTAATTTTGGCGCCGTTTTCCAGAAAGTCAATCAGCAGCGGCCCCTTGAAGTCAAAGGAAACGGTCGTCATGACTCTGCCGCAGTTTTCGTGCTTGTTTTCTCGACTAAGGTTCAGAAGTTCCGCTAGGACGCCTTTACAAGTCCTCGATACAGTCCTGATGTCTCCGAATGCGATTACCATATTCTTGGACAGCTTAAGAGACACACTCGTGACCGTCGATTTCCTTTGGACGAAGAGATGCGCATGTATCGGTATAATCCTTGTTCTGTAGGCAGTCGCAAACATTTTTCCACGAAAACTTTGACCTACTTGTCTATACGAGGGATCCATCTATTAACAGTTATGGTAATTACATTTGAAATGAACCGTTTATATAATTTTTTCATGTGTCCCGTTCTTATTTGACCGCCCCTTATATCTGAAACATACAGTAAGATAAATCGATGGAAATCTTGTGACACAACAATTAGGCATGCACACCAGTTTATGTACCTCGACTCCTGCGGCACTGTGGAAGAAACTGATCACGTATACCGCAGGACAGGCAAAATCTAATACTGTTTTCCAAGTCTTTAAGGACGGAGAAAACGGCATTTTCTTAACAGCATTTAGATGCGAAGTTAAAACTTCTGGACAGACGCGTTTTTCTTGAAACATGTTCCTACACAGATGGCATGGAAAGATATCATACGAAACTCTTCTAAGACAGATTGGTAATAGCTTCACAAATTTTCCAGACTCTCTATTATAAGTGCTATATAATACGTTAAGTGAAAATAAATCTTAATTTAACCGATATCCAAGGATTATAATCGACAATCACCAGCTGTTAATTAGCTGGGCAGTATATTATCCCTAGTATCAAAAGCTTTGGAGTACATTCTTTACGGATAGCTGATGCATTACCTTAAAACTTACAACCACGTCGTGTATGAATCAGGCTTTCAAGCACGTCGTATCATATAAACTGCATTAAAGTGGCTGGCGCCACCAAACATGACACTGGAAGATGTGAAGCGACGATTTTAACGCTGCTTGATTTCAGAAAGGCCATTGACACTGTTGATTTCGATATATAACTTATTAAAATGAAGTAACTCAATTTCTCATTTCATTAAATATTTTGATTCGATAGCTACCTCAAAAACAAATGTGAACGAGTGGTTTGTGGATCATATGCAGTACCGCTCAAAAGTGTTATGTAGTTGAACCAATACGTTGGTAGGTGTGTTTATCTGTACTCTGACTACAAATTAAAAGATTGTTCAAACAGAAGACTGCTTGAGCTCGCAGCTCTTACATGTATCGTTCCCTATGTACAGGGAAGCAAGGACTTCAGCAGTAAACAGTGTTCCCAAAGTGTTCGTAAGTATTTCGTATAATGGGAAGACTGCAACAAACCTAAGTCCTTAGAGGAAATATAATTCTAATATTTTTCATTTACTTACAGCAATGCCTAAAATTAAGAACATTCAGCAGATTTCAGACGAGCTATCTTAACACCACTAAGTCACCCCAAATACAGTCCATCGTTGTGAAAGTGTTTCCCATCTCACAACAGCCTGTGAGTGTCTGTGCCCGAAATAGCACCCCATAGAGTAAGCGTAGTCAATACGTAATGATCCACACATAAAACACGGGATGCTTTGATAGTCAGGCAGCCGGGGTGGCCGAGCGGTTCTAGGCGCAAAATAAAATCTCTTCTACAAAATATATTTCATATTGCAACCTAAAATCTGATTTGCATCTCAACAAAAGAACTCAGATTGTTTTACGAAGAAAACGCATAAAAGTGGATTGTTTATTGAAGACGTCGTAGTGGAGACCTACCAGTCATTTGCATGAAGAAAAAGATAAAATGAATACATAGGGAAGTTAAATAATTAATTCTCTTCTTAGAAATGCAATCGTTACGTAAATACGTCCTAGAGCACATTATTTTACAAAATATCAATTCGGTTTATAAATTCACACGGTTGGCAAGTACAATGTACATCTGTGTTCATCAACGTATATGATTTACACCTTACTTTACGGTTTGAGATGACCTAATCGAACCATACGCAAGTTAGTCAACGTAATCGATTTGGAAACAATTGCTAAAACTAATGGAAAATGACAATGGTAGATCATCAAGCGAATTTCATGCAAAACTAGTCACACCTAAAAATCAAATCTCTGAAGTCGAACATTGCAATAGCGTTTTCATAAAAATTTTCTTCATTCCCTGAATAGCTGTGCGTAATAAGCGAACCTAAGGAATGAGCCAGAATCCCTTTCGCTTTTCTGGCCGACCTTGTTAGAGACTGATGGGAATCAGAGAACCATTTACTCACTGCAGATCGGCTTCTCATTAACGCCTCTCTCAGCTCTAAATGGAGTTCTGTCTCATCGTTTCCAAATCACTGGCAAAGTTGCTGCTAGTGAAAGTTCATCGTGTCTTTCGGCAGCACTTTCACATTTCCCTGTAAAGTAGGTTAACGTGACGACGTTCTTAATTTCAGACAGTCTAACAGTGTCCCGTTCCGAAAAGGATGAGGCGTTCTTTCGATGGTGATTCTTCACTTCACCGTACTCTATAACTTTACAGTTTTAATAGAAGAATACATCGTCCATTAAGGGCTACGTTGCGCTTTTTAAAATCGTGCTGTTGGCTAATTTCGTCAGAAGTCGTACGACTTCTGGTTTTATGTATGTGATATAAAAGAACGTGATGAGCACAATATGTAATACGTGACAACAAATGTGCTTAGTAATGGTTCACTGCAGAAATTATCTAATAGCACGATTTAATAAAGCTCAGTACAGCCTACAACGGACAGTGTCTTCTTTTTAGACACTAACTAATGTAACGACATCACACACATCCATGCCCGAGGCAGGATTCGAACCTGCGACCGTAGCGGTCTCGTGGTTCCAGACTGAAGTTCTTAGAACCGCTCGGTCACAGCGGACGGCTGACACTTAGAGGCTGTGGATCCCCACGAAAGCAAAAAAAATGGTTCAAATGGCTCTGAGCACTATGGGACTTAACATCTACGGTCATCAGTCCCCTATAACTTAGAACTACTTAAACCCAACTAACCTAAGGACATCACACAACACCCAGCCATCACGAGGCAGAGAAAATCCCTGACCCCGCCGGGAATCGAACCCGGGAACCCGGGCGTGGGAAGCGAGAACGCTACCGCACGACCACGAGATGCGGGCCGAAAGCAAAATCTTGCAGTTCTGTATGCAAGCTCTTAACATAAAAGTTAATACAGACGATTGTACAACGCTGACTTCACACATAAAATACACTACTAGACATTAAAATTGCTACACAAAGAAGAAATGTAGATGATAAACGGGTATTCATAGGACAAATATATTATACTACAACTGACAAGTGATTACATTTTGCCGGCCGGTGTGGCCGAGCGGTTCTAGGCGCTTCAGTCTGGAACCGCGTGACCGCTACGCCTGCAGGTTCCAATCCTGCCTCGGGCATGGATGTGTGCGATGTCCTTAGGTTGGTTAGGTTTAAGTAGTTCTAAGTCTAGGGGACTGATGACCTCAGAAGTTAAGTCCTATAGTGCTCAGAGCAATTTGAACCAATTTGATAGTCAAATGTCGCTTAGCAGCTAAATATCTGTATGGCCGATGACCTTCTCAAACACCTATGATAAGTGTGAAAAATAGAAGGCCAGACTACAGTCTACTAAGAAGTAGGCGTCATGGACCACTGAAGACTGGCTTAAGATTTTATAGAGTGCTGAAAGAAAATTTAATCTCTTCTCTTCAGACGGGATGGAGTACGTTCGAAGTCCGAAACACAGGAGGATTGACAGAAAGAGCCCACCATGACGCATGGGGGACGAAGTACCATAGTGTGGGACTGTCCCTCACGAAGCGATTTAGAACCGATCGTCGAAATCCGTGGGGTAACGGGAGGTCTGAAGTATGCTGGAACACTTACAGATGATATGATACCGCACGGAAGGCGGAACATGCCTTGTAATTGACAACTGCAGCACGACAACGATCCGTAGCACACTTAGATCCGTGAAGACAATTACGAAAGAGCAAAAAGTAAAGGTAATCGAATGGACAAGGGGAAGTTCAGACTTAAGCCCCGTAGATCGTCTTTGGGACTAGGTGAATCGACGTGTCCGCCAGCAAAACTGCACCAACAAGGAGGCTTTATACAAAGAATAGGGTGAGTAACGGAAGAAGAATCCTCAGGCGAGATTGGCCAAACTCGTGGATTCTATGCCATCCAGGTGTGCTACAGTACTACAGGCATAAGGCTATGCAATCTAGTCGAGCCATTGAGGCTCTCTGGTCATCGATTCTTCACCTAAGTGCCTGGCTTGTACACGACGGCGTGGTAGACGGGTGTTGGCGCTGTCTGGCGGCGACTGGGGAGAAACTAAAAGTTAGGCCCCTTCACAATGAAGAAGGGAGTTTCCATTCACAGGGAGGGGAAGCGGATAGCTCCATGGTTGAGAGAGAGAGGGGAGCTGCTTGTTTGCCTTGAGTCCAGCAGGGTAGCCTGTACGGTTGTCACTGAAGGATTGCTCCTGATTGCAATAAAATTGCTACATGTTTTGCCGCTGTCATACGTTTATGTGATGGTGAGTACGTCTGTTTCTAGTGACATACGTTCTCGCCTTGAGCCTTTGCAAGCGCAGTGAACTTGTCTCTGACATAATCGCAATATTTTGTGACTGGTCCGTTAGCCTGTTCCCGAGCGGTGAAGTCAAGTCACTAGTACAACTACTAAATTTCTGATTGTCATATGCTGCCATTTACGTGTTGTATTTTACGAATTCGTTTGTTAAAGTGTTTTTTTTTTCTAAAGCCCTGATTTAATCTGTTGCAGGCTATTCCGTGTAAGGGGAAGCAGGTGATATACCTGTTAATCTGTTTCTCCTCCTCAGAAGCTTAAAATATTTGACTACAGTCTCTCCTCTTGTCGACAATTATCGTATGTAATGTTTGATACAACAGATTAGGTGCTGTATCTATTCAGTTACTCCGAAGTTCATAAATCTTGGCATGCGTGTGGCTCTGCAGGAAGTCAGGATAATACTCATAGCTGGTCATTTAAGTGTTTTCAAAGTTTGGTTTGAAATTTATAATTGTATTTTTGTACTATTCTATGTCAAGTAGTCTTACCTTGTGTTACATTTAATGTTTTATTCGTTCACCTTAGCGCACAAGTAGACCTTGTTATTAATTACAGTATGGTTCTTGGGTGTTCGCGTGTACGCACGTATTACTTCTCAGGTTTCGATTTGAATTTGTGATTAGATTCCAGTGGGTCATGGTAGCCGAAAGTGTTGAATCCCATGATAAATTGTCAAGTAGGTTCCTGTTTGTTACACCTCATCTTTGCATGCTGTCTTTAACTATGTTATTTCAATCTACTGATTTGTGGTTTGTATGCCAGGTAGCCGCCTCACGATTACATCAGTTCTAGGCCGCACTGGTGGTTGCGCAATGGCACGACCAGCTTTCTCTATGCATTATCTTTCCTGTCTGGTCTTTTGTGGCTGTCCGAACGGTATTTGACTATGGAGCGGACGTGCTGTACCCGCGATAGTGTTTCCTTGGTCCTGTATTCGGGTCGTGGAACATATCGTTCGGCAGTTTCGAGATAGAAGTTAAGTTACTTCTGGATCTTTTTCAGATATTTTGGCGTTTGCCTCTAGAGTCCAAACGCCCCAAGAGTCCACTAGTCCCAATGTGTCAAGAGAGCAATTAATAACTTGTCCATTAGTTTTTATCCCATTATTGAGGACATTGATTACCTTGTCCCTCCCGGATGTTAAAATTCCTTTTGTGAGAGCTGTATTGGCGATCCTATTATTATGTTCATTAATGCCAACGCAATATTCATGTGCATTTGAGTGTTTGTACACCGGGAATTGTACCGCCTTGCTGTTTGTGCTATCGTAACTTTAGACCAATGGGAATGAAGACTTAAGTTCTGTTTTTAATGATAAAATTCAGTTCCAGGTTCTTACCGAAGACTAAATTAATGTTATAATCATAGTTACTCTATTGAGTTAGTTTTCTTTGGCATCAAGTGCCTTCCATGTTAACTGATTGTTTCGTAACTCACAGCACGCAGAATCTCTATTGATTTTAATTAATACCATAAAATAGTTTGGCGAACACTTTGCCAAAAATATTTAATCACTGAGCAAATTGTTACATTTAATGTTCAGTTTTACAGGTGAATGAAGGGATTATCTCTTTATTTTTTTCTGAATTTACTATATGCACAAACTATTTTTGGGCAATAAGGCAAGTCGCCATGGAAACATGTGCCTACTTGAGTACCCCATCGTTCAGTCCTTGGTCCTTTGCTTTTCTCGCTGTATATCACTGATAATTCATCTGAACTTCACTCTTGTAATTACCACCAATACATTGTTGATATCCAGTTGTTTGTCAGTACAAGCTCTAAGAATAATGGTGTTGCCGTAACAGATATGAAACCAAAGCACTGAAAAACCTCCCTCGTATCACAGCGAAAAGTGATCGAAGGATATTTCCGTCAAACAGCTCCCCCAGCACTTCTCAGTGTAATTCAATTACCGTTTCAGAAAAAAGTAAAAGACCTTGGCATAGTGTTGGGACGGTACGTAAACTGCGAAGGACAATCAGTTGCAGCATGCACTTAAATATCTCTCCTGCCTGATGTGTTGGTAAATGTGCCAACACCTTGTAGATAGAGGAGGCCGAAATCTAACGCAGACGGGCGTCAATTCTGGAACAGGATAAGTAGTGAAAGCTAATAAGAAAAGTATGCAGCTCCTCGAATACTTAACTTTTAATTATCCTTGTTGGTTTACAACGTTCTTGATGAGACATTTCATACGATAACTATCAAACTATGTAAGGCTAATGGCGCCTTGCTAGGTCGTAGCCATGGACTTAGCTGAAGGCTATTCTAACTGTCTCTCGGCAAATGAGAGAAGGGCTTCGTCAGTGTAGTCGCTAGCCAAGTCGTCGTACAACTGGGGCGAGTGCTATTCCGTAACTCGAGACCTGCCTTGTGGTGGCGCTCGGTCTGCGATCACACATTGGCGACACGCGGGTCCGACATGTACTAGTGGACCGCGGCCGATTTAAGCTACCACCTAGCAAGTGTGGTGTCTGGCGGTGACACCACACTGCCTACATGGAATCTATAGCTTGGACCATAAGTTCCTCCAAGTAATTAAAAATTAACTGGTCCGTAGACCGTCTAAGTATTTACTACTGAATGTAGTCCAACACTGCAGAGAACTGGCTTAGTCAGAGCGTTAAGGATTATTTACAGAATGAATTTTCACCCCGCAGTGCTGTGTGTGCTGATTTGAGGCTTCCTGAGAGACTAAAAGTTCTGTATACCTTACAGGTCTAGTACTTCTGGTGGAAAATGCTCTGAGGAAAATCTCTGTGAAGTTGTGAAGGTAGGAGAACGGAACTGGTGGAATCGAAGCTGTGAGGGCAGGTAGTGGGTCGCGTCGCTCTTGGGGACCTCAGTCGCCTGATGACTTACCCACAAAGGCCACAGGTCCAAAGTTAGTCTCTGTCCGGCTCAAGGCGTAACCTAACAAACTGTTATACATGAGGTAATTCCTGGTTGCGGCAGTTGGCATATCGTCGAACAACATTTAACTTCAGATAAAGAAATGTTCTAAGCATGATTGGTTATTCACTAAAGATATTAACATTTCATGAGGTCAAGAAACTTTAACAACCCACGAGATGATGATAAAAAGTAATTATGGAGTACTTACGGGCGGCTGACGGGTCGTGCTGTTTCTCGAAGACACTGCAAGTATTCCCACAGATCAGGTTCATTGCAATTCACTCGACGTTTTTGGGTATGACAATTTTTCCGCTTGCTGGGAGCCGTCATCCGAACGAACGCTCAAGATTGCTGAGGGCTATACTAAAGTTCTTCAATCTTTCGTAGCGCCAAATGAAACATGGGTGAACTACAACCCCAGACGAAGAACTGGTCGAAACAATGAGTGACAAAAGATGGCAATACACAACAAAAGCTAAAGTAGAATTACCTTGTGGTTGCGTAGTGTTCACTAGCTATCTCAAAACGATAGAACCGCCGAGGATTTACACTGAGGTGACCTCATGGAATAGGGATAGGCACTTATAGAAAGGGCGATACTATCCCGTACACAAGGTATCAAAGGGCAGTACACTGGCGGACCTGTCATTCGTACTCAGGTGATTCGTGTGAAAAGTTTCCCACGTGATTTTGGCTGCGCGACGGGAATTAATCCACTTTGAACGCTGAATGGTGGTTGGAGCTAGACGCATGGGCCATTCCTTTTCGGAAATAGATCCTTAGCGTCAAGAGTATGCCGAAAATACTGAACTTCAGGCATTAGCTCTCACCATGGACAACGCAGTGGCCTACGGCCTTCACCTAACGACTGAGACAGTGGCGTCCCCGTGCTCTACGCGGTGCTAAAAGACCCGTGCTAAAAGACAAGCAACACTGCGTAAAATAGCCGCAGAAACCAATAAGGTACGTACAACGAACGTATCGGTTAGCATAGTGTGATGAAATTCGTTGTGAATGGTCTATGGTAGCAGACAACCGATATGAGTACCTTTTTTAGCATCACATCGCCTGCACAGCCCATTGGTTCGTAGCCACAGTGGTTGGACCATAGACGACTGAAAAATCGTAGCCTGATAGGATGAGTTCTGATTTTAGTTTATAAGAGCTGATGATAGATGTCGAGGGTGACGCACACTCCACAAAGCCATGGGCCCAAATTGTCAACAAGACATTGAGCAAGCTGGTGGTGGCCTTATGACGGTGTGGGTTGTGTTTACATGGAAAGGACTGAGTCCTCTGGTCCATCTGAACCTATCACTTACTGAAATTGCTTGCGTTCGGCTACTTAGAAACATTCTGCAGCCATTCATGGACTTCATATTCCCAAACAACGATGTCACACTGCCAGACTTGTTCACGAGCTATTTCAAGAACATTCTGGAGAATTCGTACGATTGATTTGGCCACCCAGATCGCCAAACACAAATCCCATCTCACATTTATAGGACATAATCGAAAGGTCACTTGGTATACACTTTCAAAATTATGAACGGCTATAGACACAGCATGGCTCAACATTCCTGCAGAGCATTTCCAGTGACGTTTTGAGTCCAAGCTGAGTTTCTTCACTATGCCAGGCAAAATGAGGTCCGACACGATAATAAGATCCCATTACTTTTGTCACGTCACTATATTCTGAAGCCGATTAACAGAAAGGTAGCTCCACGATGAAAGCCTGGGTACAAAGCGATACCAACTGGCCACTGTATCATCCTCAGCATGGCGTCTTTTTTCAAACCATGGAACCGCTGCGTCTTATTCAAGCAGCTCCTCAGTTAGCAGTCATGAACTTCAGAGGATTCCATCAACAAATAATCTCTAGCAATGCAGGGAACTAAGTCCTCCATTGGGAATCAGCGATGCTGACCACAGCTACGTAGGTGGACGTGTCAAAGTTCGACTAGATAAACTGAAGAACCTTCTCAGGCTAAACTTCCCTACATGTAGCACCCGAATGGCATAGACATCTCTTGAAAGTCCTTCTAGATACGCCGAATATGATACCCAGTGACTGCTTGTTTGTGTATCTTAAGTGGAAAGAAAACATTAATTCAGCCAACATTCAAGAATTTTTATAACCTAAAATCACCAGGTGATTATAGGCCGGTCATTGTATCATCTGCAGTGTCTAACGTACTGCAGGATTCTTTACGAATAGCTGACGCGTTACCTTAAAACTTACAACATCCATGACGCATATCAATCAGGTATTCGAAAACACCATAGCAGAGTGACTGAAAGCGGCTGGCGACGTCAAACATGCGATGGACAGACGTGAAGTGACCTTTTCAATACTGCTTGATTTCAGCAAGGCTTTTAATACTATTGATTTTGATAAACTATTAATTACAATGAAACAGATGAACTTTTCAGATAATGAAAACCTCTGACTCGAAGACTAACTCGAAAACATATGTCAGCGTGACATCCGTGAGTAAAGAAGCCACCACAGAAACATTTGCTTCCAGAAGGACCCAATCGTTCAGTCCTTTGTAACGTAGTGTAACAAAACACGGCACAACTGGTGAACCTCAAGACGACTTCAACCTGCGACTAATTTTTACGTAATGTGTGTGCAAAACGATTACTTCAGTCTTACGTATTCTCAGAAAACAGGGATGCAAACGAATAAGTGAAGTGGTTTTCACATGCTCTGCTTACTTCATCGGTTTAATCGCTCCTCACATGTCAAATTCCCACCATCATTCCACTATCTCATTACCAGTTTAGAAGCGTCCATCATCTTAGCTATACCTTCGCCTGTCAGTGAAACCTTTCCCCATCTCCTTCCCCATTTGAGCCACGTGACTCAGGAACGAATTATCCCGCAACTTTTTTCATCTAACCCACTCTACGTTGAAGAGATGGTTAAAGCTTTATCTGTTACCATTGGCGTAGCTTCACTCCATGCAGATCCCCCAGTTCCCTTTCTTTCCAAAAGGAAACCAAAAAACTATCTGGGCTTTTCTCACCCACTACCATTTCTGTTTTCTTTATTCCACCTCACCAGTTTATTTCAAATACCTGACAGGCACGTATAATTTGATACTTATGTACCCCTACAAGGCGGAAGAATCAGTAATGAGCAAACGTATGAGGATGCAGAAGGCAATGCAAAACACTGCATTAAAGAAACGTAATATTTATCGACATAAAGTGTGGCTTGTAATAGGAAAAAATGTCATAATGATGTCTCCAACGGCAAAAGACTCCAGTCCAATCCCACATTCGATCTCCGGGAGGGAACTGACAAGTGGGAGGTGACCGTGGGAGAAAGGTAGAATTCAAAAAAAGGCTAACGTTCTATGAGCAGGGGTGTGGCATGGCAGTAGTTTGAACGTGGCAGAGAAGCTAGAAAGTCTGAAAACGGGAATGCAAAAGCTAAATCTAAACATAGCAAGGGGTCTAGAAACTTCCTGGCAGATTAAAACTGCGTGCCGGACCGAGACTCGAACTCGGGACTTTGGCCTTTCGCGGGCAAGTGCTCTATCATCTGAGCTACCCAAGCACAACTCACGCCCCGCCCTCAAAGCTTTACTTCAGCCAGTACCTCGCCTCCCACCCTCCAAACTTTACAGAATCTCTCCTGCGAACCTTGGAGAACTAGCACTCCTGAAAGGAAGGATATTGCGAAGACATGGCTTAGACACAGCCTGGAGGATATTTCCAGAATTAGATTTTCACTCTGCAGCGGAGTGTGCGCAGATATGAAACTTCCTGGCAGATTAAAACTGTATGCCGGACCGAGATTCGATCTCGGAACCTTTGCGTTTCGCGGGCAAGTGCTCTACCATCTGAGCTACTGGTACAGGTGAAGCTATGAGGAGGGGGCGTGAGCCGCGTTTGAGTAGCTCAGATGGTAGAGCACCTGCCCGCGAAAGGGAAAGGTCCAGAGTTCGAGTCTCGGTCCGGCACACAGTTTTAATGCACCAGGAAGTTCCATATCAGTGCACACTCCGCTGCAAAGTGAAAATATCATTCAGGGACAGTAAGGGTCAGTGAACTGAAGTGGAAAGTAAGACGAAGGTTTCTCGTCAGATGGGTATAGGGTAATATCAACAGCAGTCGAAAATGATATAACGGGAGTAGGATTCCATATGAGCAGCAAGGTAGTGCAGAGAGTAAAAGGGTAGTTCTCATCAGAATTGACGGCAAAACAACACCGACAAGAATAGTGCAGGTGTACCTGCCGACGCCACAACCAAAATATGAAGGTAAAGAATGTATATGAGGGTATTTAACGAATAATTCAGTACCTAAAGAGGGATGAAGCTCTTAACAGTCGTGGGGGATCGGAATGTGGTTGTAGGGGAACAGGAAGAAGAAAGAGTTACAGGTGATTATGGGCTTGGTAGTATCAGTGACAGAGGAGAAAGACTAATTTAGTCCTGCAATAGATTTCAATTAGTAATAGCGAATACTCTTTGCAACAATCACAAGAGGAGGCAGCATCCTCGGAAGATACCGAAGGATGCAGGGAGAGTCCAGTTAGATTACATGATGATCAGAAAGGCGTACCCAGGAACAGATATAGACTCAGATCACAATTTAGTAATGACGAAGAGTAGGCTGAAGTTTAAGAGACTAGTCAGCAAGAATCAGCGGGAAAAGAAGTGGGATAGGAATTACTAAGGAATGAAGTGATATGCTTGAATTTCTCTGAGGTTGTAGAATTAATACCTTATTAGACAGTTTAGTTCGACTTCTTGAAAAGAGGTCATACAACGTACCTAAAGTACCACTGGAAACCGAAAACAAAGAGTGCGTTACACGTGAAACGAGGACCGATAGAGCATCCGGCATCAGTTTCACAGAACTCCGCCCTGGGCGACACGGCGAAGTTATACAGCATTACGGCAGTCGAAATGTTTATTTCAAACAGCCGTTAAAGCACTGTTCGGCGCGAACCGGATTACCGTAGCGCTAAACTTTGACAGCCGAGCAGGGTTTCCACATTAATCAGTTAATTATTCCCGCGCCGCCCCAAACACGGCGACAGGCACACAAACGTCTGTGACATCGCCGCAGCCATGGACTAGTTTTCCGGCCGGACAAAAGAACGGCGGACCCGGCGCTACGGTGCACGCTGCCTGTCCCATTAGCAGCTGTGGTAATTGTACTCGGCCGCCGCCGCAACAGCGCGCTCTTTGCCTCTGGTGCGCCGCGTTTGACCTTTCACGGCAACTTTATTTCGCTAATTACAGAGCGGCGCGTAATGCGACAGGTGCGGTCCCCTAATTAACAGGGCGCCGGCCGTGTTAATTTCTGCGCGCGTCACGGCGGGAGATTGACCGGCGACGCGTTAGTCCGTCTCAGCAATAATAGATGACGGCTTCCTGCCCTAGCAGGGCCCGTGTCGCTCCCGCGTCACCTCTCCCACCCACCGACTACACTACAGGAGGCACTCGCCACTTCCTTTGTATTCGAGGTCGTGTCGGCATTTCATTCCGACCACATCAGAAAGCACTTGTAGATTCTTTACTATAGTCGACATAATCGTCCCAAGAGTTTCAGCAACTGTTCAGGTAATTTAGGTAATTCTCATTTATTGTTTTCTCTCACTTGCACATGTTTTAAATAGAGTACATGTTTCGATCACTGTGGATCAACTTCTGATATTATATACGGTTCTGAGTAGATGAGATGGGTTGCTGATGCAACTACATCGATCTGAAGATAATTTAGGGCAAAGGAAACACTTAATTTGTTCAAAAATATGCAACTGAGATGGAACAATAAGTCATAGCTATGATCACTCAGGTTAACAGGAGGGTAGGTGAAAGGACGACCATCGATAAACGAAGCTTGCACTGTCGCCCCCGTAATGTTCTACACGAGAACAGCGACTGGCCTTTGTAAAATAAAGAGGTAGCTATCCTCTAGCGAAAAACACTACGTGATAAGTATGTGCCAGATACTATCTGGAAGTGTGTCACTGTTTCCGTTGCAGGGTTACTTACAGAAACAGCCCGTTTCCAAATCTTACAAATTTTGATATACTGACACCATCTGCAGATAGAATGATGTAGTACTTGTCTGTGGTACTAGCTGCGGCAAAACAAGCCCACGTTAAGAAAACCAGGTTGTCAAAGAGTTCTGTAGTCTACAAAATGATCACCTTCCCGTTCTTCTTCAAGAATTTCCCTTGTATAGAACTCTTTTTTGTTTGAAATTTGACTGATCGGATAAACAAGAAGACTACCACCGATCCTCAAGTTATTCATTTCCATTCTTGGCTATTATTAAATTACGCTGTTGTGAATTGTATGTGCTTATATGCTTTTCAGTGTAGATAATGAGCCTTATGGTGCAATGTGTTACGAAGCACGCAAAGAATGAGGAAGAAAGTATAAGAGATGTGAAAGTAATGGAACAAAACCATATTAACCACATGAGGAAGATGGTGAAAGAAAAAAGGATATGGTGATGTCTGCACGTAACTGTTTGTTTTGCATTTCCTTGTCAAAAGTATGTTATTTTTTAATATAATGCTCCATTGTTGCAATTAACTTTGTTGCTGTTGCTGTTCTGGTCTTCAGTCCTGAGACTGGTTTGATGCAGCTCTCCATGCTACCCTATCCTGTGCAAGCTTCTTCATCTCCCAGTACTTACTGCAACCCACATCCGTCTGAATCTGCTTAGTGTATTCATCTCTTGGTCTCCCTTATGATTTTTACCCTCCACGCTGCCCTCCAATGCTAAATTTGTGATCCCTTGATGCCTCAGAACATGTTCTACCAACCGATCCCTTCTTCCAGTCAGGTTGTGCCACAAACTTCTCTTCTCCCCAATCCTATTCAGTACCTCCTCATTAGTTGTGTGATCTACCCATCTAATCTTCAGCATTCCTCTGTAGCACCACATTTCGAAAGCTTCTATTCTCTTCTTGTCCAAACTATTTATCGTCCACGTTTCACTTCCATACATGGCTACACTCCATACGAATACTTTCAGAAACGACTTCCTGACACTTAAATCTGTACTCGATGTTAACAAATTTCTCTTCTTCAGAAACGCTTTCCTTACCATTGCCAGTGTACATTCTATATCCTCTCTACTTCGACCATCATCAGTTATTTTGCTCCCCAAATAGCAAAACTCCTTTACTACTTTGTCTCATTTCCTAATCTAATTCCCTCAGCATCACCCGACTATATTCGACTACATTCCATTATCCTCGTTTTGCTTTTGTTGATGTTCATCTTATACTCTCCTTTCAAGACACTGTCCATTCCGTTCAACTGCTCTTCCAAATCCTTTGCGGTCTCTGATAGAATTACAATGTCATCGGCGAACCTCAAAGTTTTTATTTCTTCTCCATGGATTTTAATGCCTACTCCGAATTTTTCTTTTGTTTCTTTTATTGCTTGCTCAATATACAGGTTGAATAACATCGGGGAGAGGCTACAACCCTGTCTCAATCCCTTACCAACCGCTGCTTCTCTTTCATGCCCCTCGACTCTTGTAAGTGCCGTCTGGTTTCTGTACAAATTGTAAATAGCCTTTCGCTCCCTGTATTTTACCCCTGCCACCTTTAGAATTTGAGAGAGAGTATTCTAGTCAACATTGTCAAAAGCTTTCTCTACTACGTAGGTTTGCCTTTCCTTAATCTTTCTTCTAAGATAAGTCGTAAGGTCAGTATTGCCTCACGTGTTCCAATATTTCTACGGAATCCAAACTGATCTTCCCCGAGGTCGGCTTCTACCAGTTTTTCCATTCGTCTGTAAAGAATTCGTGTTAGTATTTTGCAGCTGTGACTTATTAAACTGATATTTCGGTAATGTTCACATCTGTCAACACCTGCTTTCTTTGGGATTGGAATTATTATATTCTTCTTGAAGTCTGAGGGTATTTCGCCTGGCTCATACATCTTGCTCACCAAATGGTAGAGTTTTGTCTGGACTGACTCTCCCAGGGCCATCAGTAGTTCTAATGGAATGTTGTCTACTCCCGGGGCCTTGTTTCGGCTCAGGTCTTTCAGTGCTCTGTCAAACTCTTCACGCAGTATCGTATCTCCCATTTCATCTTCATCTATATCCTCTTCCATTTCCATAATATTGTCCTCAAGTACTTCGCCCTTGTATAGACCCTCTATATACTCCTTCCACCTTTCTGCTTTCCCTTCTTTGCTTAGAACTGGGTTTCCATCTGAGCTCTTGATATTCATACAATTTGTTCTCTTTTCTCCAAATGTCTCTTTAATTTTCCTGTAGGCAGTATCTATCTTACCCCTAGTGAGATAAGCCTCTACATCCTTACATTTGTCCTCTAGCCATCCCTGCTTAGCCATTTTGCCCTTTCTGTCGATCTCATTTTTGAGACGTCTGTATTCCTTTTTGCCTGCTTCATTTACTGCATTTTTGTGTTTTCTCCTTTCGTCAGTTAAGTTCAATATTTCTTCTGTTACCCGAGGATTTCTACTAGCGCTCGTCTTTTTTACCTACTTGATCCTTGCTGCCTTCACTACTTCATCCCTCAGAGCTACCCAATTTCTTCTACTATATTCTTTCCACCATCCCTCTCAATTGTTCCCTTATGCTCTCGCTGAAACTCTGTACAACCTCTGGTTCTTTCAGTTTATCCAGGTCCCATCTCCTTAAATTCCCACCTTTTTGCAGTTTCTTCAGTTTTAATCTACAGTTAATAACCAATAAATTGTGGTCAGAGTCCACATCTGCCCCTGGAAATGTCTTACAATTTAAAACCTGGTTCCTAAATCTCTGTCTTACCATTATATAATCTATCTGATACCTTCTAGTATCTCCAGGATTCTTCCATGGATACAACCTTCTTTTATGACTTTTATGATTCTTGAAGCAAGTGTTAGCGACGATTAAGTTATGCTCTGTGCAAAATTCTACGAGACGGCTTCCTCTTTCATTTCTTAGCCCCAATCCATATTCACCGACTACGTTAACTTTACAAATAGCAAATATCAATAACCTTAGATAACAAATAGTACTAACTTATATTATATGATCCTTTTAGAAGCATTTGGTGCAATGAAGAAATCTTCCTGAAACTTTACAAATTGCCAAATTAAAATGCCCAAGACTACATGTAATTATACTTTAAAAAATCTTTTGCACTGATCACACGGCATTGCACACCCATACCCTGGCCACATCACCAGGTGAGCTTCCTTTGGTATTCCTACACATGCAGACCCTGTGACTATTGTCAGCTGCTGCACAGCCAGCCGACTCATGAAGCTTGCAGATTGGGACTTGCACTTATCCCCTAAACAAAAGCTTCAGGTGGTGGCAATACTCTGACATTTTATACATCAGAAAATTGTGGAAAAACACATGCTTTCTCTCGCTCAAGTGGTCATGTGATGCCACATGCCACTACTGGGTCTGAACACACCATCGGTTATGGTCAGACTGAACTGCTAACAAAGCAGTGTTTGCATGGGAAACCCTGAAGCCTTCCCCTCCAGGGTACTAGCGCAACAAAGAATTCCTTCCAAGGCAAATGCTGACTGGAAATCAATCCACAAATACTGCTGAAGTCAATAAAACGATTGACTAATTAATTTCCAGTCATATTATCATGATGTAAGGGATATAAGGCGGATGCAGTAGCTGACCAGTCCCAGTCACAGTCAATCTCTGGAAGAAGATGAACCATGAAGTGTCAACAGCAGCAGTTGAGATCCACATCTACCTCTGCATCACAGGATAAACTTAAAAGTAAGCACTCAATACATGTCATTGATACTATAACTGCATGTAGAGGTTCCTCTTACTCCTCTTATTTCTCAATTCTCTTTCTTTGTTCATCTCCCTGTCATTGTCTGTGAATGTTTATTGTTTCTTTTTTTTCTTCTTTCTTCAGTGGCCTCTGGTGTGTCCAGACCAGTAGTGACATTGAGTGCATCTGGACCAGCAGCAGCCACCATTGGTTTGTTGGGACCTGCAGTGAAATCTGGCTTGTTAGTACCAGCAGCAGTAGCAGCACTGTAGGATCCTGTAGCGCATCTGACCAGCAAGTTGGAGCAGGACAATGAGCTGCTATTATCCATCCTGCTAATTGATTTGTGTAATGAAGACACACAGCAATCACAACTGTACTGGGTGCCCTACATCACACTGTGCAGGTCAGTACTGGTCTCCAACATACGCACAATTCCAGAATTGTCATTGTAAGGACAGAGTCTTGATGTGGTGGATGAGAAGCTACCAATACAGTTCTGATATTGAGATTACAAATAAGACAGACATGGAGAACTGGCAAGTAATTTTAATAATTTGATAGTGGTACTGTGAAATGATTTTCGTTTGGTTTCCTGGCTTTTCCAAACAAGGTGTACTCTCACATTCACACGTAACAAAGGAATTTAGAAGAATTATTTTCCTAAGACAGTATCTACTGTTTATGTATTTACAGATGCATGCTTATTTTATGGTGTATATAGGCAAGTGGGGTATCATAAGGATATAGCCCTACAAAAGTGAACTCAAACTTTAGAAGTAGACGTTATCATGTGCACACTTTTTCTTGTGACAGAAGAAGCTGATGTAAATAACCACGTGTGTGTTTTGTCAGCTAAAGAGGCGTGCCAGTCATCATAAGCTAGGCTCTAAGGTGGTTGCTTGACTAGCACAGTGTCGCCAATATATAGCAGTAATTGTGAGCCGCGGTGATTGGTGGTCACTCAAACTATGAGAAATACCTTGTCTACAGGTGGAGAAGAGGTGAGCTCACGTTATCAGACGTCATTTGTCGAAAGCCCAGGTGCAGTGCTAATGAGGTGCTACCCAGCAATACTGAACTGTTACACCAATAAGTCACTAAACAGAACTAAATTCAAGAAAAACTGATCCAGATTAATTACAAAAAAACTTATGGCATCATTACAAAGAGAAAAATAAGATAGGCGTGTGCGTGAAAACGTACTCTCGAAAGCAGTAATTGGAAAGTATATCTTTATGCGAAGGGCTGAGAAGAGAATAGGGCTCAAAAGAAGTGCTAAGAAAATGACTAACTGAGGACTATAAAAGAAAACTATATAAAGGAGGTAAATTAGTTCGGGATTTTCGTAGTTCATGCTTTGAAAATGACAAAAACGAAACAATATTATTATTAGAGCTTATCGAAATGTGAAAATCATTGCCGGAGCTGTGGAATTTTCGGTTGGATGAGTACAAAAACGTAAGTAGTAAGAATGACGAATTGTATGATGTGTTACTCCGAAAAGTCAGGAAACGGCCGCGGAAGAAGATGGTTTAAAAAAATGTAATGAATGGAAATTTGCGAATAAAAATATATCTACATATTTATTTCTGTGTACACGTTACGTACCTGAATATATTCCTTCAGTTAACGTAATATTGCATGACACGTTTTCATAGCTATCTCAAATAGATAAACTCACACGTATAAATTTCAAGTCTTCGAAAGAATTGCAAGTATCAAGGTGTCTTAGCGCAACAGATGGACACGGACTTAATGGAACTGCGCCTCTCTTTGCGTTATTCTGCTTTTTGGTGATGGGGATGTGGGCTTGCAGAGAAATGTATTCAGGTGGCAGCGGGGGGGCGGTATGGCATTTTCCTCAGTGAGAGGATGCCAATGTATGGGATTTCCAGCAATGTATCAGTTGTTTGACCTTGAACGTACTAAAAGTTATGTTATTCCCCCCGCCCCCCTTTTTTTCTCAATCTCCTCAACCTCAGTCTTTTAACAAGTTTTCGTGACCGAACTTTGATGCGCCTTGTACCAGTTTTTCATTCACCTTTTTTTTTTTTTTTGTAATTTCAGCAAAGTCAAGTAGTTATCACAACAGCTGCGTCATTATCGACTGTCGCTCAAAACCACACTATTATGGCTCAGTGCTTTCACAATATTACTGTGCAATTTTATTGACCATCCAGGGCCACTGAAGACCGGTCAGGAAATATACTAATTCTGCCCTAAAATAACGGATTAAATACGGAAAAGGCGTCTTACACTCTATGAACATCTAAAGGGGATGAAGATAGATTAACAAAGAAGTTGCACATGCTCTTCCAAACCAGGAAAACAGACAAAGGAAACTGATTGGAGGCAAGACAAAAAAGGTATTGGAAGAAATGCATGTTGAGCACGAGATCTTACTCAAAGAGACAAATTCAAACTAAAAATCAAGAACTTCAAAGGTATTCAGGAAGCTAAAAGCAACAGAAAAGCAACTATCTTCTTATTGTCAGATAAAAGAAAAAGAGTTCATTATGAGGAAATGGAAGCATTTTGGAGTAATGGGAAAAAAAAAATAAGTAAATGGTTACCTTGTCGTTGTACTGAGTTGGTTGGCCGGTAACCAAAATAAGAAAAAATTAAATTAGTGGCAGCACTGCAAACTAGACTTAGGTGTTGGTGTGTAAATGTATTTGGTTTTATTTATTTGTATTTATTAAAAGCAGTACATCTTAAAGTAGCATTTACGCTAGAAAAATACCAATTAGACATACTAATTAATTTAGCACAAAACCAAGGACAACATTGAAAATCTGGAAACGTTGACATGCTAAATGATGCATCATACATTTTTATAATGTACAATTAATAGTTTATGAGTATGTTCCGAAAGACGGAGGGCTGTGAACTTGAAGGACATGTATGTGACTGCTTAATAACTGGTGGACATTTTCAACTTTGTCATTCATCTTTTGGAAGTCGTACATGATGGTTAGCCTGGGTGCACTGGAGCAATACAGCCTATATAAGCGACGATTAGGTCGCGTTTCAGTAGTTTCTGCCTAATTTATAAGCGCTACCTCGGGGACTTACGTTTTTTAGCAAGTGTCAGTTAAGAATACTTAGAATTCTTCAGTGAGTGAGCTAGCTTGTGTTCTCAGAATAGTTCACATTAGGTTAGGAGGACAGTATACTGAAACATTTCCGCGAATATCTGCAAATGAATTGAACTTTCAGTTGTTTCGCCAAAGTGGAAATTTAACCGAAAACACACAATGAACGAACTTTGAAAATAATTCCGAAACTCTGCCGGAATTAAACGTTAGTTCCAGTAAGATACTGCTCGGGATTTCCTTTCTTTTAAGCTCTCGCACAGTTGTTAGTTTGATTCAGAGTTAAACAGTCATTACCTTCATCCAATGTTAAAACGAGAAAAACAAACAGAAAACTCTGTCTGCTGCCGTGAAATACTAATTATGTGCTGTGGAGCGAAGTAATACTGTGACGATTTTAAACTGGAAAAACTGTCTCACCTTCGCAAACAGAGACGTTTCACATCAGAGCTAGTTGAAACTTAGTACACTGAGGAACTCTAAAGCTTTGCCATATGGTCTATACTATGATAGGCAAACTCAACAAATAAAACGAGTGAGCTAATCTTCTGTTCA
Organism: Schistocerca americana; assembly: GCF_021461395.2. Lineage (NCBI taxonomy): Eukaryota > Metazoa > Arthropoda > Insecta > Orthoptera > Acrididae > Schistocerca > Schistocerca americana. The sequence goes on from NC_060122.1 coordinate 676,535,455, forward strand.
GTTATGTAATGTTTTCCGATTACTTTTCAGATATTTGTTATTTTTCAGTTATTTAAATTGCAGTTAGTCACTACTTTTCAAACGATTTTTCTTTGCGCTTTTTATTTCCACTTTTTCCAGTTTTATTACTACTTCAGTCATTTATTATTTTTCAGTCATTTTCTATATTTCAATTATTTCCATTTCATATACAATCCATGGTAGTCGTACGACTATAAAACCATCCATCATTCCATTAAAATAATTAATTATCGTTTAACTGGAGAGGTAAATCAATAAGGCACATCTACGTCTCCATGAATACTTTGCAAGCCACAGTTTGGTGCGTTGAGGTTGGTACCCTGTATCATTACTAGTCATTTGCTTTCCTGTTCCGCTTCAAACTGAGCCAGGGAAAAACGACTATCTACGTACCTATGTATGAGTCCTAATTTATCTTATGTTATCCTCGTGGTCCTTAAGCGAAGTGTATGTTGGCGGCAGTAGGATCGTCCTGCAGTCAGCTTCAAATGTCTGTTCTCTAAATTTTCACTATATAATTCCTCGAAATAAATGTCTCATTCCTTCCAGGAATTCACATTTCAGTTGTTGAAACATCTCCATAATACTTGCGTCTTGTTCAGATGTATCTGTAACAAATGTAGCAGTCCGTCGCTGAAGTGTTTCGACGTCCTCCTTCAATTACACCTGGTGCAGATCTTATACACTCAATCATTACTCAAAAATAGGTTGCACTAGCGTCCTCTATGCGGTATCCTTTACAGATGAACCACTTTAGCAAAATTCTCGCTTTCAGTACTGCAAGTCTTGTGTGCTCATTCCATTTCATATTGATTTTCTAAGTTATGCCCAGACATTTAAACGAGTCACTGTGTCAAGCAACACGCTGCTAATGCATTGTTCGAACATTAGGGTTTGCTTTTCCTACTTATCGGCGTTAACTTATATTTTTCTATTTTCAGAGCTAGCTGCCATTCAGCACACCAGCTATAAATTTATTCTAAGTCATCTTTTATCCTCCTACAGTCAGCGAACGATGTCACCACCCGTACACCACACCATCCGCAAACTACCGCAGACTGCTGCCGATTCTGTCTGCCAGATTATTTATGTTTATAGAAAAAAATAGTGGTCCTATCACACTTCTCTGGGCACTCCTGACGATAACGATGTCTCCGCAGAAGAGCATCCGTCGAAGACAAGATACTGGTTTCCAGATATATGAGTACATATCTGGAAACCTATTTCATATTCTCACACCTCTGTCAGCAGTTTCCATTGGGGCGCCGTGTCATATGCATTTCTGAAAACTAGATTTATATAAGCCACATTGAGAATCCAATCCATAACGAGCATCACCCACTTTATTTTGCTCTCCGTATTTTCGAAGCTATTGTTCTCATATTTTTTTTAAAACCCTATTTTTAAACTTTTTCAAATAAAACGTTATAGGGGTTTTTGTGGTCAAAGTAAACTGTCATGTACCACTGCTGTAGTTCTTTCCTTCGAAATAATCCCCTCTTGACTTTACTTCCGCTTAAGCCATAAGTTTTACTGGGTGAACAACGGTAAAACAAACCTTTATTTCGGTTTCGAGAAACATCGAAGGCAACGTAGACCGCAACCGGTCGTCACTGTCGATTTAGCTTGGTTATTTTATCCTAATCTTTTTGTAACACTTCCTTTCCTTTCCTTGAAACGTTTTAACCAGCCTAGATCTGCACAAAATTGAGTATGCATTTGCTTTCCAAGTTCACCAGTCTTTCCCGCAAAAATGTGACAATCAAGATCTAGCTTATTCGAGCAAAACTAAAAAAGCGGTCGTTATCTCTTAGTATCACTTCGTTTTCATACGTTCTTTCTCTGGCTTGAAATCCTGCGTTTAATCATTGAAGAAATATTACATCTATTTTTAATTGGTGTCTACAGGTCAGAGGTAAGAAACATACACTGCTTACAGATTTCCGTTTCCTGCTTCTGTTTATTGTCAATTTCCTCAAGCGACTCCATCTTCAGTACAGATAGCTGTTTCTTTTCGTCCCTGTTTCACTGTCAGTGCGCGTAAAATGTTTGCGGTATTTGTGTTTGGAAACCACAATAAAAGTAACGTCGTGTGGCATGAATAGCTGGGAAACCTCAAAATGCAGGTTCACGTGCTAAAGTGGCAAGCTTTTTCCAATCCATCGCGCCCTCATCACCTTTCTTTCGCGAAGTATGTGAGCTGCGTGCGTAAGTGTATCTGTTAAATGTAGGCGTGTGTGTTTGTGTGTGTGTGTGTGTGTGTGTGTGTGTGTGTGTGTGCAGTGTACTGTCATGTTCGTGTTGGAGATGAGAAGGCAGGGTGTAAAAACCGGTATTGTCACATAGCCTGCTCCTCTCGAAGAGCACCAAGGACGGCGCCAAGCGTAATGTCCTCAACCGAAAGATGTATCACCATCAACAGTGTCGGATTCTCTAACGTCTTGAGACACTGTCGAGAGATGTGGAATGTAGTTCAGGACATTGGCACAAAGACAGGTGGTCACGGATTTAACGCAAAGACTTGCCTGTTTCCTTTGTGTAAAGGAAAGGAAAAATTGTCAACAGCACGCGTCATACCCGGAGGGTCAGCCATCCACACACTGGCTACCTCTGACAGTGCTTAACTTCGGTTATCTGATAGGGACCAATGTATCCAACTGGTCACGGCCGTTGGCAAAATAACAATCACGAAACGAGTTTGACACAAAATACACGGATTTCGATACACGAATCAGTGACTTCGACGCACCCATCAATGAAATGATAGCTGAAGAGGCGTAGTAATAGTAGCACCCACTTCTTGCTTATATAATTCAAAAGATGAAGAACAAATAAATGCAAGGAGCGAAATTTATTCATGTTTAACGAATTTCGTGTTCTTAAAGAAAATGAATGAAATTATACAATATTTGATCTGAATGGCAGTATTATTGCATGATGGTAGATATTTCGTGTTATGTCCCTTAGATATTCAATGACTTTCGTATTAGAAGTCTCTGTATTATTTCTGAAAGCGAATACTTTATACACTGAAGCACCAAAGAAACTGATATAGGCATATATATTCAAATACAGATAATAAAATTATAAACAGCTGACCAGTTGCAATGGACAAAGTAATTATTTACCTAGGTTTCGACAAATATTAATTTGTCTTCTTCAGAAGGTAACGCAAGGACAATGAACATCATAGCTTACATTAGAAAAGTATGAAACTTATAAGACAAGAATAAATTTTAAGACAAATTAGAGAACTCTTGCATTACAGAAGTATGATAACGACAACTGGTACTTACACTTTTTTTTACATTAGTAAGGACTAATGTACCATTGTCGTTTTTACAACTGTCGGCATAGATCCATCTGTCAAAATTAAAATTTAGCCCTGGAATTAGGGTTTGTCACGTTAATATAAAATAGCTCATTGATCTTGCAGAGCTCACAACCGACTGAGTGTAATCCGCGAGCGAAGTTGCTCTGAAAACAGGGCAGGTGGCGCTCGTGCCGAGAAACATGTGCCAATTGGCGTGCAAAGGCAACATGTAAATTATTAATATTAATAACGTCCTTAGGTAGAGTAACAATAAAAAAAGAAAGGAAATTAGCATTCCCGTTATAACAGTATGGGAGCATTGGTACAAATAATGCACTTATACATAAAAAAGGCAGGTGGCGCTTACGCCGAGAAACTTACACCCAATGGCATATACAGCCAAAATATAAAAAAGTTACATTACTATATTAGTGAAGCCCACAAACGGTATACATGTCAGAACTTTAAAATTGACAATAATGGCTCTTCTCAAGAAAGAATTACAAACACTGGTACACGATCCTGTTAATACACATTCACAGGAAAAACAAAATTTTAGAGCCAGGCAAAAAGAGTTACAAATTTTCAAACATCTTGAGCTCAAGGACGGTAATATACAGACCGACCAGTGGAACTTTGCTTGTACACAATTTTTCGAAGGCTTTAAATGTGTACTGTTTACGGTATAACATTAATGCTGGTAACCTTAGTCGTTTACTTCCTCAGGAAGCTATGATGCACCTTCAGTGCTTTAAGCTCACTACCCCTTATGTAATGGTGGTTTTGTCACGATGCATGTTTGCTACTACATCGGCCCTTATGTGATTTTGCCTGGCTCTAAAATTTTGTTTTTCCTGTGAATGTGTATTAACAGGATCGTGTATCAGTGTTCGTAATTCTTTCTTGACAAGAGCCATTATTGTCAATTTTAAAGTTCTGACTGTGGATTTACGTTTGTCTTATCGCTCTAGCGGGTTCATCCATTCCATATGCACCAGAGGTTAACTTTGAAACGTCATCACCGAAACGATGGTGCTTCGTATGTGCATAAATTGCATTTTTTAAGCATTTGCTTATGATTGTACTCCTTTTTGGGTTCTATAATTTTTCATTCAGAAATTGGAAGTGGCCATTGGTGCTACATACACTTATTACCCTAACTTGTTCCTTTACCCTATTACAAAAATGTTTTCCTCCATGGTTTGTAATAATTTTGTAGATTACTCGGTACACTTCGGATAGGTGGTTGATAGCGGCACAATTTAATTGTTAATTTTTTCAGCCATTCTGCCTCACGTGCTACTTCAGTAACGTTTATCATGTAGATCACATTAAATATTTCCTGTCTTTTGAAACTGAATTTTTTTCAGCCGAATATGTTCCATCTACTCGTATAAGGCGACGCCAGTCGTCTATAAAGAATAAAAGAGATATTTGTACGCAATGTTTCTCTTGCAGTAAATTTCGGATTTATGACTCTTTACAGTAATTACAATTTCAGGAATATGATATATTAGTTACTTTCATGCAATTCGTGTGCCCATTGGTTCGTGTGTAACCACTAGCAGAACGCAATAAATTTTATGTCGCAATTAGGTATTTGACCGGGCATATCCCTAATTGTTGTAAGCCTCATGTTAACCGAAGGACCATGGGAAATGTAGCAGTGGAATGGGATTTTGAGGTGAGGATAGACGATGGACGGGTGTTACTCTAATGAAAGTACTGTATTTGTTGTGTGTGTATGTGGATATTTTATTTCTGTTTAAACGCACAGACATATACATACACACTTACTCTCACGCTCTCTCTCTCTCTCACACACACACAAACACTCACAAATTCCCTCTGTAGCTCCTTGGTCCCTCTATTAACCCAGCAGCAAGATCAGATGCAGTGGACAGCGGGCGAGGCTTTGTGCAGTGACATAAGGATAACTGGTAACTTATATTTGGTTCATTTAGTGCGTAAAATACAGCTAATGGGAGCGCGAAAAGGATAGTAAACGTGTAAGTTGGCGATAAATCACAATTTCATGACCGCCTTCCTTCTTTTCCTTAGTCCCTATACTGCCTAGTACGTATCCCGTGTTTTTAAAGGATTTGGCTATTTTATGAATTTAATTATTTAATTTTGTTGCCAGACTTCATTCATGACGCTGCTGTCGCCAAGGTAATCTCAGAGAAGTCGCGTGCAGTATTTGTAAGCGGAAAGTGCAAGTTTTCTTCTGACTGATATTCTACATTAAGCATGTGTCGTTTTCTTTGAGGCGCAGCATTCGTCGAAAGGTGCATGGGAAACCGCTTAAAAGCCACGTTCGAGCTTACCAGTGTACCAGTACATGTTCGTTACCGGCCGCGCAGAATGATGAGAACCTGGCTAACCTCTCTGTCTCGCAAGCTGTACGCTGTACGAGGTCAGGTCACAGTGTACATAGTGTACAAACTAAAATAAATTTGCTGCCAGCGAAATACTTCGTCTCAAATAACAAAATAAGTACAGTTAAAGAAAAAGGATTGGGGGAAACATTTTTTTCTAAGAACAACAATAAACATTCAGTTGCAAAAGACGGATAATATTCAATCTTATCTATTTGATAAAAATGATAGGAGTATAGTTCCTTTCGTCTTGTCGGTGTCCTAACCTAACAACTTATTTAATGAGTGATATAGGCTTCCTAAATGCAAAAGAATGTTATCATGTGGTACAAAGCATTGGATAAATGGTACTTCCACTTTTACTACGTCATCCAACTGCTTTTTAATGTCACTAAAGCCTATAGTAATAACAACAGAAACTCTTCACGGGCGCTGCGTTATGTTATCACCAGTATAGAAAGAGTTGACAAATATCTAGTGGACAACGTGTTGGTTGGATCCAGCCTCATTCACATCTGATAAATAATGGACGGGTGCTGTGCTGCGTTAAAAGTCATGTTTCGTGCTAGGATCTGTGCGCTGAAATATTTTACACCATGCTGAATGCCAGGGCGTCAGTTGTTCATGATTTAATCGTGGTCGTACGCAGACAGAATCAAATATTGAAGTGGGGCAGCCTGCGTTGCAGTGCAGTATCTACAATGGGAACTTCTCTACTGGATCACAGAACGACGATCAAAGGAGTATGGGTTTTTCGTGGCAACATCACGTTCCTGACGCGTTTCAGAGGTCTCAGTAGTTAGAATACAAGTGTACTATTTTCTGTTAATTTTTTCGAAAAAAGAAGTGCTTTGCTTGATGTGGTACATCATAAATGACTACGAGTTGCTTTGTTCCTTATATGACTTGGTATTTCAGTCGAATATTGTTAACATTTTGGATAAGGTGAACGTAATGAGTCACAATAGCACTAAAATTTGAAAATTCATTGCATCTCCTACTATATATATCTTTCTGCTCTGGAATGCGTTGGAAATTGCACGGCAGTGTGTGATTCATACCAATATCGACGATATCCCGCGCTGATATTTACGCGTAGTGCCCGAAAGAAAAATGATTGTATATCTCCTTACATATCCAAAATTCTCTTATTGCATTCCCATGACCGCTAAGCGAGACATTTGTCATGTTATCTGAACTGCACCACAGTCCTGCTCGAATACTGATTTTTTAAATTTATCCCACTGTGTATCGAGGGACGAATGTCACCTATTTTCTAATGCTTCCCATTCAAGGTTTTTGAGCATCTTTTGTATCTTCATACCGTGTCGATCTGTTACAACTATTACAGTGAAACCTTGCACGCTTTCTATATTTACGAGTACTTTCATGGCAAACTGGAAAAGTCTCCAATCCTGCACCACTACTCTAGAATTCGTCGCACTGTCCCCGATTTTCGTTACAGATGCATTGTATTTTCTCAGAATGCCCTCTGAAAGTATGGATCTCCCTATCACCTTTCGTACTAAATATTCATCCCATTTCATATCACTTCCTTGTGTTACACCCATTTATTTCTATTGTGCGTCGTGTTCAAGATATGGCACTCTTGTTTGTAACTTGTTTGGCTCCTTGTATTTGTTAAGAGCATTATATGTATTAATAGTTAAGCAGTAACTGAACAGAACGTCTACTAAGTTAAATTTATTTGGACTTTTGTTCTTTCAGAAAGTAAAAGGGACTTGGAGTGCTGTCCTTGTCAGGAGCAATTGCACCTTGACTGAGGAACTTGAAAAACCTCACAATGTTGTCTGCTATTTTATGTACATGTTGATGCATACAGGAATAGTTTGTCACTAGTCTATTTGTTGCAAAATGCATTTTCCGATTGAAAACCACAATTTGAATCTTATTTTCTAAAACTATATTAGGGTATGATGCGTCATCTTCAAGGGTAGTAAGAAATTTGATGAAGATTTATATTTACCTGACAGTTCCCTTCGGGAATGTACCTTAATCCATTTGTTAAACATTAACTGATGTATAAACCAAATTTTCACGAATGGTACATAGTTGCATGGCAGTAAGGTTTCAGCATATTTAGCCCATCGTTCTTGAAGCACTGATTTTCCTTTTTGAGTCATCCTTATTTTGGATAGTTTGATGTGGTCAGTCACAAATTACTGTTTGTATTCTGATATTACCTCTTGCACTCTACGTCTTCAGTTATTTGCTGGATATGTTTCTGTTTTGTCCTACTATGATTTTATCATCCTATCATTTCTTCTTCTCAACCATGTGTTCCTTTCTTCTCCGGTTCTGTGGAGAAGGTCTTCATTTTTTACTCGATCAGTGCACCTCTTTAGCACCGTACCGCAAACTCCTTGGTTCTGTTGTTTTCTGGTTTTCCACAGTCCATGTTTCAGTACCACGCAATGCTGTGCTCCAAACGAACATTCACAAAATTTTCTTCCTAAAATTAAAAACGATATTCGGTACACATCTCATCGTTTCTCAATACTTCGGTCCCACTTCCTTCCACAGTGATATCTCCAGCCAGATATTCCGGTGTATTCTATATCATTACTAAATTGTGACTTAAATCTATATCCTCTCCTGGGTAGACTTCCCCTCCAACATCTGATTTCGGAAGATGTGTGACCATGATGTATTCCAACTAGAATCTTCCTATATCTCTAGGCTTTATTCAAGTACACTTCCATTTTTTCTGTTTTGGAACAGTTTATTCACTACAGCTAACTGCAGTTAACTGAGCAGAATTTATCTTTCTCCTCTTTCATTCCTAATAGCGAGCCCAAGTTCTCCCATAACTCTGTCCTCTTTTCCTACCACTATCACTGCGTTCCAGTCCTTAATGATTATTTGATTATCATCTGCCTTTACATCCTGAAATACCCGTTCGGTGCCCTTATTTAATTTCTCTCCCTCTTCGTCTTCTGAAATGTGCTAGTTTGCGTCGGTCTGATGCGAACGTTACCCATAAACTCCTTCTTTGCCCTACATTCCTATTCGTAACGAATTCTACTCCCTTTATACCCCTTTATGCTGTTGTTGACGTTACCTTATATTCACATGACCGAAAATATCATCTTTCCAGTTCACATCTATGAATCCCACTGTATACAGACTTAGCACTTGCCTTACATTTCTTAGAATATCAACATTCCCCACATTTTAAACATCTGGCATTCTATGCTCAGACACGTAGACTGTTACTCTTTCGATGGGTGTTCAATATTTTTCTCACTGTAGCCTCCCTCTTGGCAGCCCCTTCCGAAGATCCGTGTAGTAAACTAGTCCAGAATGTTTTCAAGAGCGAACCGATCATCATCATCATCTATAGGCCTCATCACTTGTGAGTATACTTCAAGTGACTGTAATACAATTGTTTCCACTGCCTTCTGCTTCCTCGTGGCGTTAATCATTACCGTTTCATCCACCTTTTAGAGTTAGTATGACAAGAGGTTCTTCTGAAACCCTGTCCGCTCTTAGGGACTTTTACAATGCCGGTCTTGAGTTGTCGGTTACTATTGATGAAGATTCTTATGAAAACGATATAGTGGCGTTGTTCGACCCGGAACCCAAGACGTTTTTATTACCACTCAAGAACGTTACTCCTAGACTATAGGTGTCTGGATCACCAAGCGTTCAGTATACAGTTTAGTGCTGAAGAAAAGACGTGTAGTGAGATGTGTTTATTCTATCTTTCGTAGTAGCTTTTCATTACGAGAATGTGGACAATTCGTAGCAGCCATTTTTAATTACGTAGAAACAAAGAACTCTTTTCTCTTAAATTGAATGTCAATACCGGTATAATTAAGCTTTTTGCAACATAACGTTAAGTACAACAAAGTTCCAGGGACTACTTGGAGAAGACAAAAGTCACACCGCATTGAAATATTGTGCGAGAACGACGGGAACAGTCAGCAGGAGACGCGATTATTCAACATTTCGACATATCGGCCAGGAAGGCCTGAAAAGTTAAATAAAAACTTATTTTGGGAGTGATCTCTACTTCAGTTTCAGATCATCAGAATAATTTTAATAATCCGTCCAGCGGTCGAACTTCCCTTGTAAAGTTACTCGTAACAAGATGGAATTATTTTAAGCCTCTGCCAATGACAATTATCTTTAGCTGCGACATGTTGTCGGCTGCATGGCTGCTCTCGCTTCTTAAAATCCTATAAAAAGCTAGTCAAAACTTCTTCCGAGTTTATTTCAGCCAATCGTATATTTTGTGCCCGCTCCTGACGCCTAAAAGTTAAATGCGTACATCATGAGAGCGCAATAGACCTTTCATGTGATCAGTAAATGAGGCTCTCTTTTAACTGCGTCTCGGGTCTGATGGCATCCATTTGGAAATTCCACAACGCATTTTTCTATAGAATTTCTCCACTGCAGGCAGCCCTGGGCCGCCATCTGCTCCCTTCCATGTATCGCCTGGTGCATTCGATGTCTCCCTTGCCACGGGTCACCCCTGTTAAAAGCCTTTCATTGTTTGCGGTCCCCGGCTATACAACCTGAGTCTGTCCAAACTAAAGCATCTCCTCTAGCAGCTTTCTTCACCTTTTGCTCACTGACATTTAGTATTTGGATTTGGTGTGTTAATACCATCCAATCGAGTGTCATATCTTTTTCGTTACATATCGTACATTCTGATAGGCAAATCTACTCACTATCGCCGAAGTATGTCATGTGACATATCCATCTACTCATTACGACGTGTAAAATCTGATGTAAGGTGCAAAATTAACATTCATTCAAGCTGCCACCTTACATATCCACCTCCTCCCGTGTTCAGTTTTGCACTGGGTCAATCAGTGGTTGAACAATTGATTGAAATCAGTGCAAAACTGTTCGCAACTGCTGAATTTAGCAGTTGTTATATATTTATATTGACCAAGTCTCTATTTGAATTTGGCGTAGTCAATCTTTCAGCCTCTCTTTGTTTTTCCACCGCAACTGATTTACTATATACTGCCGATTTGAGCACAAATCTAATGTTGTTCCAGAATTTAATTTGTTTTACTAGTTTTCTGACAGTAAAATTAATTAAATAATATGAAACCTGTTTGTCCTGCTCTAGGGTTGTCTATACATTAATTTTAAATTTAAACTAATTACAAATTCTCTTGCAATTTATATACAATTTTTTTCAGTTTAATCAGATACATGTTATTCTGGTTCAGACAGATTTTTCTCATACATCTTCAGAGTTTTTCATTGAAGTTGTCATCCTCATCTTCATTCACCCAGATTTGTCTCCTCTGAGCATGGAATGACAGTCAGCACAGAGAAAGATTGCGGAAGGTTTGAGTGTATTGTGAATGATTGGCTGTCTTTGTTCCATTCTGCATGTACGCATGCCGATATTATATTGGAGATCTATCGTTAGCAGCATAAAAACTTATGTTCTTCGTCAGTCCTCGAATCTTTATGGCAATCCATCGCTAGTTAATTCGTCTCCCATTTTCTGTGTGAATAGTCGCCTCTCATCTCTGGGTGTGACATTTGAAAGCATTTCAATTTGCCATAAGTAATATACTGGACATTTGTATTGCTAGAACAGTTAAAATGGTTTTTTTGTTGGTAGGTAGATGCAATAATTGTCTTGTATAGAAAGGGATTTAGAAAGGTTTCTTGATTACTTCTAGTCCAGGTATCTGGACCAGGAATTGGGATTTAAGACATGCTTAACCTCGTTATTGTATAATCCAATGTTATAGTAGTTTCTTTCAAATCATTGTGTATCCTTTACTGTACCAGATTGATCTTTAGGATAGGTTGTTCTCTTGCGTACTCCCATGAGTGCGCAGGGAATGTTCCTCAATTGCTGGATTCCGTATAGTATGATGATAATTTCAGCCATTCTGTATCTTGGATTACTGAAACATGCCTCTTCCTCTTCCCGTGAATTCAGACATTTGTTCGTCATTGATGTAACATGTCCACCTCCATTCAGGTTTGGTGGACATCCATCATATCTGCTTATGCTGCTCTAAACATTCTGCGACAGAAGAGCTAAGTATCTATTACTTTAGCAAAAGCAAGAAACCTTTCTAAATCCCTTCCTATAATTATGAAGATCACATGTGACTTCCACATGATTACAGATCGCGTCATGTTACGTATTGACTATATCCAGGTTTCGTCGTAGATCCCCATACTTTTCCACAGAGGTGTTATCCTCTTGGATTGCTGCTCCCACAGAGACATTTCCTTTTTTCATCTCGGAAGCTGACATACCAGGCACAAGCACTCAGTGTTCCTTCCTGTCATGGATAATCGCTCTACCCATTTCTGCCATCGATCTGACCGTGATGACTATGCATTGTTCTTGATGACTTCGTGTATAATACAACACTGTGCACACCTTTGTCCATCGTACATCCATAAATTTCTCTAATTTACATGTTATTACCACTTATCTTAGTTTTTGGGTTGCTCTACCAATCTTTACCAAAGCAAAAATGATTGCCAAAACTCCTTCTTCCTCAAGAAACATTACTAACTTTATAAGTACTAAGAGACATAAGAAAAATTCTGTATTAAAAACGATTCATAAAATTCTTCTTATTAAAACTTTTCACAAGTTTGCATCCATTTTAACAGATTAACGTCTTTTATCTCCATTCTATATCTAAACTTTCTTTTTTGTTTCCACTATTAGTATAAAGGTAATGAATTCCTCATCTTCATCACGATGAATAGTAAGAGGAAAATTGCGCCTTCCATACAATCACAAATGTAAGCAAATTTATGTCTAAGTGGCCAATGTTCTGGTAAACCGATTTGGAGTTGATGGATGAATGTGAGGGGGTGTAAGCCTTTCCTATTTTCTTTGTAATGTTGGAATTTTCTATAAAAAACGATGATTGTCAAATTTCTCTATTGCACCACATGGCGTTTGTGTTTTCGCAACATTTTCGGTTCCCTTCATTTGCGTCATATTCTCCTTAATTCGTACTACCACATTTGAATCCTGAGACGACTTATTTGAGTCCCATCTAGCATCGCATTTACGCGGTGGTGGGCAGTTATCTACACAGTACCGTTCCTCGTATATCTGACTAAAAGATACGTTGAAAAATTTTCCGTTACTCTATCTGTGTTTTGTCTTTGTACTTGCTTCATATAGACCTGTGGTATGTGGCCTATTGTACCGTAACTCGTAAACTGAGAATTTGGTATGTGTGACGCAGATACCCGCTCTGTTGCAGTTACAGCTTATTGCACCATTGTCTGCTGTGAACTCACATTATCTGCTTCGCTCACCTGTCTCAACTGTATTTGTACCATTTGTTTCTGTCTTGGATCGGAAAATACTGACGCAAAATCTTGTGGACATACATGTGGAATCCCATAACATTTTTGCGTTTCCGCAACTGACACAGAAGGTTGCATAGCGGGCTTAGTTACACCTGGACTTTTTTCCTTCACTACGTCAGATGATACTACTGATTGCGTCGAAGTTGTTCACAGTGTTGGTTATTTTTCGAGGCGGTAATGCGTTTATCGAATCTTCTTAACACGTCTCGCGTGACATGTTTTCTGGCATTAAGTTCTTCCACGATTTGTTGCACCTTACCAGACACATTACATGCTAAATTATCAACTCATTAGTTAGTATTAGACACTGAATCCTGCACCTGGTCAATGTCAGTGCGCTTCTTTTTCTGATCCGCCATAACCGATTGAATTAGTCCCCCGAGTCTGACAGATCTTTCCGTATTTCAATAAACTATTCATTAACTTCCGTTCGCATCTTTTGTTAATCTTCGTCAACTTTTTCGAACCCAGCATTGGTTTCAATTTTAAGACCATTTAAAGCAGCATTCGTTGCTGTTTTTAAGTCTGCCAACCCTGCGCTCATCATCTCACTTGTATGTTTGACAACGGTAGTGAGTTGCTTCAGCGTTGGGAACACACTATCAGACGCTTCGATGTCGTCATCCGTCACCATTTGGTGTAAATTTTGCCGTTGGTGTCATTCATGTGACGTTTCACCGATTTCTGTGCATAGTGCTGACGCACTTACACACATTATTTCCGTGGGAAACTGTCCAATTTGATTCAAAATTACAACATTTGATTCAACTTGCCAAAGTAGCAAGTCCTATGATTCTGCTTTTGAACCACTATATCCGTCATCTGCCCCGTTTTGTACGGTCACAACCTGAGATAACGATTGCGAAACTGCCTCCATTCCCTTTGCATTGTCACTTCGTTCTCAGACTATGTAACTGACCTTTGTCTCTCACGGTTTGCGCGCGCCTGAACTGTAGTCAGCATGAAGTTTACCTGACACGTCTTCAAAATATCACAGAAAGTCTCTTGTGACATTAACGCATCATTATGAACGCCGTTCATAATTTGTGGGTACTCATACCAACTCAATAACTTCGAGCGCCAGAAAGGTCACGCTCAATCTCCTTTTACTCAAAAACACAAAAACTTTTCTTCACTCATTAATACAACGGTTTCTACTCTGTGGATCACACATTTACAGTAATCTGACCAATATACAGACACATACATTGAGTAACATTGTCACTTTTTTTCAAAACTTTTTTTTCTGGTCTCTTAATACCACTTCTTGAATCATTCCTTATAATTTGAGTAATTGCCATCCTGGCAGACCAATTCCCATCCTGGATAGGTGGTAATCTATCTGACACTCCACTCCTTTTCACATTCATCAGACGTCAGCAAAAACACCCTGTTGTTGCATTAGTATCACTAGAATGAAGTACTGGGGGTAGGAGTGGACCCTTATTCTTCTATAGAGCACATCCGTGTTTAGCTGTACAAAATTCGTTTTATTTCTGTATTGTTGTCAATGAAGCACACTGCTTTACATAGATTGTGACATGAAAATTTCAGGTCAGTTGTCAATATAACGTATTACATCCTGATTAGCGGAAATAACACTGAACACAACAATATGAAATTTAAGTAGAAGGTTCTCCAGAAGCTTTTTCTTACGTCTAGGCAGTGAAGCCCTGTCTGAGTTGGCCAGTATTACTTGAAATCATCAGATTCCGGTTCAAAGTTAGGGTACTATTTAGGATGACAATCAAGTCCACAGAGGATGGTTAGTTTTGTGACAAGATATGCAACAGATTACTCAAGGTTGCCCGTGTTCACAGTCAGCTCAAGCTGGGTGACCCAATAATTTTACGCCTCTGCCAGCGGCATTGACCTTTAACTGCGACATGTTGTCGGCTGAATGGCTGCTTTCGCCCTCTGAAAATCCTATGAGAAGCTCATAAAACCCTTTACTGACTTTTATCAGCTGAAACTGCCCTATCCTTCTCGATAGGAAAATATGCGAGAATATGGCGATATACACGTGCACAGATGGAGCAGTGTTTACACTCCAACGCCCTCTCAGTTCTCGCATAAACAATTAACTACGCGGCTGTTTCGTTTCTTTGCTAATAGAGCTCAGTTAATTTCTAGCTGAATGTCAGCCAAAGTGCACGCAGTGTTCACACAAAATTTCGCTTTTGGCGTCGTATTGCGCCCTGTTCTATACTTGACGCTGTTCCAGAGGAGAATCCTTGAAGTTTTCGGTATTCTGACTTTCGTACTCCCAGCTGAATCATTTCGTGCTTCGTATCTCGGCCTTTTCAGACCAATGGGAGCGTCCCTTTCATCTCGTGGGAACTATCCCCACCAATCGCAAAGGGCGTGCCTTCTAACTGCGCTGTAATCTCTCCACTTCTACTCATTCCCAGTTGATTTCAGCCAGTCGGACATTTTGTGCCCGCTCCTGACGCCTAAAAGTTACACGCATACATTACAATAGCACCACGGACCTTTCACTTGTTCAGTAAATGCAGCTGTCTTTTAACTGCGTCTCAGGCCTGTTCGTATCCACCTGGAAGATCCACAACGCAATTTTCTGAAGAATTTCTTGGTTGCAGGCTGTGCTGGGCCACCACCTGCTCCTTTCAATGTATCGCTTGGTGCGTTCGCTCTCTCCCGCGCCACTGGTCACCTCTTTTAGAAGCCTTTCATTGTATGCTGTCCCCAGCTGTGCAACCCAAGTCAGTCCCAAATTAAAGCATCTCTTCCAGCGTTTTTCTTCACCTTTTCCTCACTGACATGCAGGATTTGAGTTCTGTGTGCTAATGCCACCAGATTAAGTGTCATACCTTTTTGCTTTACATATCGTACATTTTGACAGGCAAATCTGCGCACAAACTCCAAAGTATGTCATGTGACATAACCATCTACTCGTTACTACATATAAAACCTCATGTAAGATACGAAATTAAAATTCGTTCAAGCTGCCACCCTACAATCTTTACCCCAAAATCTGTGTTTTTTTTCTGCACCTTGCATACTGTCGATTTCTGTGCAGTGTGGTCCCATCTTCAGGCATAAGGATGCAGAAATCGCCATAAGACCGCAACAAATACAATGTGACTAAGAGCTCTGGTCATGCATGTGTCAACAAGTATGATTAGTATGCATCATCTATATGATAATAAATTTATTAGTCCTATCTTAAGCGTATCCTTTCTAAGTCACTAACGGCCTTGCCTCAGTGGTAATACCGATTCCCGTCAGTATCATCGAAATTAAGTGCTGTCGGGCTTGGCTAACGGGCGACCTTCCGATCTGCAAAGCGCTGTTGGCCAGTGGAGTGTGCTCAGCGCTTGCGAGGCCACTTGAGGAAATACTTGTCTGAAAAGTCGGCTCTGGTCATGAAAACACAGCAGTCGATCGGAACCGTTTGGCCTTTTGATGCCTGTTTGGACAGAGTTTCTTTTTACTCCAGTGCTGTTTTCCAAATATCTCTCTCGTTATACATGTTACTGTATTCCCGCTTTTAAGCGTAATTTTCAAGATTTTACTCGTACACCGGTGGCTTTTAATTCGCTTTCTTCATCCTCTGTCTGACATCTTCATCAGTCTTGCTCCTGTTTAAAGTACAACAGCTTCTCACATGCAGCAACCTCATGGGCTTACGAGTACAACTTTAATTGCGTTGAGTACACAGGTTTTTGTTTAACATTGTGGTAGGTGGCTGTGTAGAAACATTAATTCTCTTGCATATATAGCTGACATTACTAAGTATTGAGCTATTTACTGAATACCTTTATTATCATAACAACTGTTGATCACTTGGGAATGGTATAAGGGCCAAAACTGTATGCAACAACAAAATCGTTTGCCTAGAACTACAGCAGAAATATAACGAAATTTATGGATTACAATATCACAGGGACCTCTTTTGGAAGAGTCACGCCTAATGTATTTTGGTTTATGTTCAGAATACAGCACTCAGTGCCAATCCAGTTCTTTCACGGGTCTCATTCCCTTTTTTCTCGCTGCCTTGTACACTTAGCGTTCCACGCATTGTTTACCTATGAGTGTGTCAGCAGCATTCCAGGTCGTAGATAAATAGCATTAACTTCTTCTTTTCGTGTTCAGCCCTGAGGTTGGTTTGCAACGAAGCGCCATTCCTCTCTTCTGTCTGCCTTCCTCTTCATTTCCACATATGTGTTACATCCAACGTCATTCATGATGTGTTGCGTGTATGATATACTTGGTTGCCCCCGCCGATTCCTTCCTTCAATATCTCCTTCTGCTATTGTTCCAAGGATGTGCCCTACAAGTTTGTCTCTTCTTATTTGGATGTGCCTCCACAGAGATCTGGTTTTCTGTACTCTTCTAAACACCTCTTCGTATGTTACTTTGTCTCCTCAGCTGATCTTCATCATCCTTCTATAGCACCACTTCTCCTGGGCCTCTAGCCGTCTTCTCTCTTCGCTTCTTACTGTTCATGTTTCACATCCGTATAGGGCCACACTCCAAACGAAACCTTTCATGATACGTTTCCTTATTTTCAGACTGATGTTGTTGCTGGTGAATAAGTTCCTTCTCCAATTAAATGCAATTTGGGCCTTTTGTATCCTGCTCGCAATTTCTTTCCGGCTTCTACCATTCCTTGTGATCTTACTTCCCGGGTAAGTAAATTCCTCTATCACTTTCAGTTCCTCTCTTCCAATTCTCACTCTAAGAGCTTCATATTCTGCTCCTGTACTGCATAGCATCACTTTAGTCTTTTTTTTTTGTTTATTTTCATTCCCTACTGATTGCGTAGAATTGTTTTTCCATTGTTTTGGGGACTTCCTCTAGATCTTCTTTTGTCTCCGTGACTATACCAATATCATCTGCATAACGTAGCATGTCTATCTTCTGCCCATGCATAGCTTCCTGCATGCAAGAATTGAATACAAGAGAAGAGAGAGCACATCCTTGTCTTACTCCTTTTCTAATATTTGTTTCTTGTTTCTGGTGACAGTTCCTAATTACTGTCACCGCATTCTTATAGAAACTGAGTATCACAAGGATGTCTTTGTACTTTATTCCACTTTTCCTCAGCACTCTGAACATGTCTTGTCAGATAACCATATCAAATGCCCTTTCCATGTCTACAAAGGCAATACGAATTTGTTTATTTCTCTGTAATTGCTTTTCGATAACGAGTCTCCGTGCCAGAATCGCTTCTCTTGTTCCCAATCCCCTTCTGAAACCTAACTGATCTACACTCAGAATATCCTCCACCGTTTCTTCAGAACTATTTTTATGAGAATTTTTGATGCATCTGATATTAGGCTTAGAGTTCGGTACTACTGCCTTCTTTGGTATAGAACAATGATACTTTTCAGTAAGTCTGTCGGTATCTCCTCCGTGTTATAGATGGACCTAATAAGTTTAAGCAGCATCATTTTCATGCTGTCACCAACATTCTTTATTAGTTCCGCAGGGGCGTCATCAGTACCCGTTGCTTTCTTGTCCCGTAGTTCTTTCAGAGCTGTGTCGAATTCTACTTGCAGAATGTCATCTCCCTTCTCATCTTTGTCTACTTGATCTTCTCTTCCTATTACTTCCTCCGAAAGGGGTGTTCCGGCATACAACTCCTCTATGTATTATTTGCATCTCTTCACCATGTCTTCACCAAACAGCATTAACTGTCGCAGTAAAAATCGATAAAACTGATTTCTTCCTCTTACTTTGTTCAGACTGCGAGTAACACGCATTACTATTGAATCCTGTTTACCGGAACTAATCTGACTATGCATGATATCTGATTTTCAGTCTGATAATAACTGGCTTCCGTAATTTATCACACTATTGCGTCAAATAATTTGAATCATATTCAGCAAATAGGACTTCGTGATTATTCGGAGAAACCCTCTCGTCCAAATGGCGATCACGATCGAGACTCACTCATTAAAAGAAAAAAATAATAAAATAAAATAAAACATTTAAACCCACATCACGTATAAATTATTTAGCTCAAACAAAACAACGATGAGCTTTTTTAAAGATAATTCAGAATAATGTGCAAGTGAAAGATTATCGCGTTCTACGTAATATGCAACACTGCACGTGACCAGATAAGTTACATCATCATCATTATTTTCCTTTCAAGGATTAGGGTGGTACCTGTCCCATTCGACTTGTAGTTGAGCAGCCTCTGAGGAATTCTGTGATCTGGTATTCTCATGAAGTGTTGTCAGCAATCTCCACGATATTTTTCAATCTTTTCACTCATGATGAAAATATTTGATTCTGTTCTAATATTTTCGTTTCGAACAGTATACCTTCTTGTGCAGCCCTTCGTCGTTCTTAGGAACCTCATCTCTGCTATTTGAATTTTATTTTCTTGTAGTAACCCAGCTTTCACTTCCATAGGATAACACTTTATAGAATTTCTTGATGGTTTCTTTTTGTACATTAAGGCCCAATGTTCTACTGGAATACTAATCGCCGTACATAATTCACTGTAATTTAATAACATCACTTCTCCATTTTAAAACGTAATTACGAATTCCTGGTTCTTACTCTGCACTGAAAACTGCCGTTAAGATACCCATAAACTTTTTACTCCCAACTCCATCTTTACTTTTCCGTAGATCTCTTCGTTTTAGCGTATTACGTGGAGTATTGAATTGTTTTGAAGCTGCTCAAAAAACCATATCATTCTTTATTGCTTAAACTGTCTTTTGCTTCCCATCAGGGTCCCATATTTTTTTCTCTATTTTCCTGCTGCATTTTCTGTATTGAAGCTCCTCCAAATCCTTGCAGAAGAACAGATTAACGGATATTAGTTTTGTGAATAAAATGGTTTGTAGTTTTTTAATTTCAGTTGTTACACTATGCTACCCAATTCTCATTGGGATAGAAAGATTGTAAATGTACTGTAGGGAATAAAGGCCACCCGTCGGGGAAAGTGGCTACCTTGGCCAATTTTCCCTCTCGGATTCCATGTTTGTATCATTGTTTCACAAGCGAAGAATAAAACCGAAGGAAACGACAGTGACTTATATTTGTAAGCCAAAAGGCATTGGAGCAACAACGATATCGCAAAAAACCTATTGCTCTACATAAAAATGAAGCAGCTTAAGTAATATGAGTGAATTACTTTACATCAAACGATCGAGAAACCTAAACGTTTCTACTGAAAGATAAAGGAGCAATCTTTCTTTTCCAATGTCACTGACTACACTAGTGGTGCCTATTACACATAGTTTGGCCACTTCTCGATGGGAAAACGTGAAATAAGCAGTGGCCACTTATACAGGTCTGGCCACGTTACCCTTCTGTCCCCTACAGCTTCTTTCGTCTCTGCTTCACTCAATTTAAGGAAATTTTGCTTTCAAATGAGTGCCCGAATTCCTTTATCCTTAGCTTTTGGGAAGTTCTTCGTAAGGCCGAACTTGTGATGATTTGGAGGCAAAATGATTTTATAGAGCTCAACCAGTGGAGTATTTTTCACGTTATGCAGGCAATATGAAATGAAATTTTGGTCTCCTGATCTCTCGAAGTAAACCATTGATTGGTTTTCTTCGAGAGTTTGGGATGAATTTCCCGCACATATAGCAATAGTTTTCAGAATAGTTTTGCCAACAACAACTGTTGCGAGTTGCCATTTTTACCAACTGTAAGTTTTAACCACCACTCTGTCACCCTATGCCTGACACGAAACACTCGCTGAGCTAACAGAAAGTAGCAGTACACTGTTGGCCCGAGGTAAGCGTGATGAGAATTGCACCACCCATGTTTCCACAAGCACTACATCGTAAAATCTCTTTCGTAATATGGATTCTCTTGCCATCATCTGAGCACAAATCGTAATCTTTATCAAACTTGGCGTCTTACTATTTGTAAATCTTCCAGCACTGCTGTGACACAGAACAATAATTAAACACAGTAGACCTCTTAACTAATAATAAGCGAAAGCGGGAAGTAACAAACAAACATTAAAAGAAACCGAAGAACTTATAAATCCTACGTGGTAGAACATTTTAAAAGTTAGATTCAGATACTACACATAAACAATCATTTAAACATACATTATGACAGCAACAAAATTGAAACTGCCGTGTCTGTAGCCTAACTAGTTTATTAAGGGTCGTTTTGATGAACTGTCTCCTTTAAACGACGTTTTCTCTTTGATTAATGGAACTAGTGACCTTAACATCAGATTCTGGTTATGTGACAGGAGCAACGTATATTAGTCTCCTGACAACCTGGCATCAAAATTATCTAAATATATATTTTTTCTTCTGCTTCCATGTCTTTCCTGTAGTAGAGAAACCTTAGGAAGAACCTGTGGCAACGTTTTGCCAATCATTCTTTATTCTAATTATTGTGCAATGGGACACGCCACTGACTGATGCAAATCTCTCTCGCACACTTTTTATTGGACTCTGGTGCTAGCATGTGTAGTTCTCCTACATTTTGAATTAAATCGGTTTTATACTGAATCTGTATACAGTCATCGACTGTCAATGACTTACGTGTTAATATTAGAATGTTTCCCCAGAGATCATAGGCATTTATAAAGATTTCATAGTCTGAACACCAGGAGCTGATAATAAACACGTCTTTTTAATATTAATCTCAGTCTTAATGTCAGGCGCGAGGGAGAGAAACGTGAAATACAGTTCATATTTAACTGGCAATACAAAGCGACGTATTGTACCTGATCGGGAAATCTCTCATTATACGGGATGATTCAGATTCCCTTGCCAGTGTCGCTTTATGCAGCCCACCCCACGATTTTCGTATTCTCTCGCTAATCGCAAACCATTTGTCATTAGTCCTACAGAAAAAATGTACGGGACCCTTCTTGTAGAAAATTTAATATAGTTAAATTCTGTACTGGGATACGCTTTCGCTGGAGGATATGATGTTCGAGCTATGCAATAAAAACGTAAAATGGTGGCCTTCGAACGGACACTCACTTCCACAGTCAGCATCCACTGATCAGGATTTCTACTATCTTGTTTGTAGCACTCCCTCCTATACCTGTACAAAAATTTGCGACAGCACAAAATATTTCCCACATGCAGTTTTTTTCTGGTCTTTATTACTACTCCAACGGCTTACTTGAGCACTTAAAATTGTAAAACTGCTGTTTGTGTAAATTTTGAGTAACAGTTGTCTTAATTTTAACAACAGAAAATAAATAATTACATCGCTGTATTAGTCTGGCCTTCTAACTAAGAAACTACCCTATTGGTATGGGATAAGTTTGTGTCGAATTAATCATGTTGTGGTGCAGTTGTTCTTGTTCTGTCCGTGCTTTCTACCAAAATGGATGAGAAGTTCCGCCTTATGCAAGACACCTTTTTTTTCTATTTTGGTTCACCTATACATGTTTCAGCTTTTCTGTGATATCGTCAGTGGGCTCAATTTTTATTTTTAACTGTAAAATTATTGTTACATATTAACATTTGTGTTGTTTGCAACATCACAGAATTAATAAGTCACCCAAAAAACCGATATCAAAGTAAGTTACGGAAATCCGTGAAAAACATAGAAACAATTTTGACAGAAACACAGATTAAAAGAATGATACAGAAAAGTCCCAAGGCCCCCACCCTAAAATCATTGCCTAAAGTTCACAAACCCGGAATACTTATACGTCCAATCATAAACTTCACGAAAGCACCAACATACCACTTAGCCAAACACACACACTCTGCTACAGACAATATACAAATACACGGAAAAGTGAAGTCTAAAGAACGCAAATGACTTAATAGAAAAAAATAAGTAATGGAACATACCAAACACAGCAACATTGTTTTCATTTGACGTAATTTCAATGTACACACACATCCCAACAGAATAAAAAATCAACTTCGTAGAAAGAAACCTCCAACGACAAGGACACATACCCACAACAAACATACAAGAAATATCGGCCATACTCAGGCTCATCACAGAGCAAAACTACTTCACATTCAACAACAGATTTTACTCTTAACAAGATGGACTAACCATGGGATCCCCAATCAGTGGCCTCCTAGCTGACATTTTCCTCAGTCAGATAGAAAAACAAATCTTTGACAAAATAGTAATACCAAAACAGTACAAAATAATATATTGGTAGAGATATGTGGAGTACATAATTTGCTTAACAGATGAACCACAGTCTGGCATAAAAGAACTTCATGACAACATAAACTGCATCCACCCACGAATACAATTCACAATTGAAACACAAACAGACGAAAAACTTAATTTCTTAGATCTCACCGTACACAAGAGAAACAACAAACTTGAATTCACAATCTACAGAAAACCCACAATCACCAGCACCATTATTCATAACCAATCCAATCACCCCATAACGCAAAAAGAAGCCAGCTTCAGATATTTACTTCACAGACTGAACAAAAATACTCATTCAAAAACATGATTACACACATGAACTGAACACAATAAAGCAAATTACACAGAAGAATGGATATGATGCAAAGAGAGTAGACAAAATAAACCACAAAATACGAAAACAAACAGCACATAACCATGAAACACACACACACAAACAAACACAACACATCACGCAAGAAATCAGCAGTCAGTAAGCAACAAATGGCACATAATGACTTACAACAACAAAGTTACACACAGGGTGGGTAATATACTAAAAAAATAAGGACTCAACATCGCATACAAAACCAACAACACAATACAAAGCAGACTTGGAAGAAATACCACCTGAACCGACAGATACAGCCAATCTGGTATTTAACAACTTATTTGCAACTGCATTCAATCTGTATATGCGGGCCAAACATGTAGGAATTTTAGAACCAGGTATACAGAACATCTCAGAGCACTGAAAAGCAATAGCTCACACTCAACATTTGCAGACCACTTGATAGCTTACAATCACAACCCAACAAACATTGAAACTGACTTACTCATCCTAAAAACTAGTAGCAGCCTATACCAAAAATTAACTGTAGAAGAAAACTATCACATTCAAAAATCAATAGCCGAAGGAAAGAAAGTAGTCAGCGAATACACATCACTGTGCAACAAAACCCTTTTCGCCACAATAGACCCACACCAAAACTGCTCAATAAAAAAAACTTTCTACCCCTCCCTCCCTATACCTCCCTCCCTATCTCTCGCTCCCTATTTGTCTGCACTACGAAACAAATGAACCACACACAGCCACAACAACACCTAATGGCACCGAAAACTCCGCCTATGTCGAAAACTCCGCCTATGCTTTGAGAAATCGAAGAAGTGTAGTGCCAAACGACCATAGGCTAAGAAGTAAGCCTATTTATTTCACCAACAATACAAGAGAACGCACCCCAAATTCAAAACTGTAAGTTACGCACAAAAAACGTGATACAGACTCATTTCCGTTCGCAAATGCATAACAAACAGAAAAATAAATTACGTTTTGCTGTTTCCAGATGACAAGTTGTATATTGTGTAGCAGAATAGCTACCAAAATAAATGGACAGTAACATCATGTAAGGTATGTTAACTAATGCTTACGTCCACTTTTCGCCAATTAATCTGTAAATGGAACTTTTACATAATGTTGTAAACAACAAATATGTTAATATGTAACAACAATTTTACAGTTAAAAATAAAAAATTGAACCCACTGACGATAGCACAAAAGTGCTGAAACATGTATGGGTGAAAAAAAACAACAGAAAAAGGTGTCTTGCATAGGGCGGAACTTCTCATCCCATTTTTGAATCGAATTGTCTACGCAATTAGTTTTAGAATAACGTTTACAAAAAAATTTTCTCCTTCATTAACGTGACGGGCACATTTACATTAATAATGTTAGCAAAATAGCCGAATGTGCTGGTTGCGTATTAGCCTAATCAATGTCACCTCCCCGCAAAAAATATGTCAATAAAAAATGTAAATGGAAATGGAGCCAAATATCGTTAAATTGAAATGAATCCAAGCATAATCTCCTCACACAAAAACTAAAGAATAATAATGGATCATAAACCTACAACAATATTAATCAAATAATGAACCATCAACCGTATGTAACATCTCATCAGAAATAATTAAACCTTACAAATTTGATAACGGCAGCAGCGCTGACCTTCGGCCCTGTGAAATAATGAAACCTAATAAATCTTATAAGGACAGCAGCGCTGACCTTCAGCCCTGTATTCTGAATAAAATAAGCAAAAATTCTTACTTCAATAAAAACTACATCTATATCTGCTCTTATTTATCGACACAGCTTCGTGCAATGCTGACGTATATTTAATTGTGATTCTTGGAGGAAATGCATAGGAAATATTCTTTAAATTGAAATGAATGTTTTTTCTTTAAAAGAGTTACTTTATAAAAAAAATTATTATTGGGGCATCTGTTGAACAAATTAATTACAATTAACATACATTAGTAGATGTGCGCAATGCTGCTTCATTACCTTCTACAACAATACTCATCGTCCACCACAATCCTTACCAGAGTCGCAAGAAGAGCACGCCGCCGACGCATGCCGACGTCTGCTACCGTATCCGACTGACTACTACTACAGACAGAGTACAACTGCTCCTGCCGACTCGCTACACGGTACTGACGACTCGCTACATGCTACTGACGACTCGCGCGGTCAAGCGCAGACAAGCAACGATAAATAACTCTCTGGTCAGAGATTCTGTCATGCCACGCCATCGCTGGTAGTGAATACATACGTGTTTCATCAATAGAGACCAAAAAAGGTCGAATATCGGCAATAGTTCGTGCAGTGAGAAATTTTGTGTAGTGGTAAGAGGACTACCATGAATAACATATTAGAAAACCAGACCGGAAGGGGGAATGGGGTGGAGTGTGGAACTGGGGACGCCTTCAAAGGTGTCATTTCAACGGTTTTGTTTTTTGTTTTTTGTTTTGTTTTGAATAACCCGACAGTACGGCCGCCAGTGGAAACAGAGCCCAGCACAAAATTGAAGTACATTAAATTTTCTACAAAAAGATTTCGCTCTTTTCTTCTGTAGCACTAATGACTAATAGTTTGCTCGTGGCGAGCGAGAGAATGCGAAAATTTCGCTCGTGCTTTACGGAGGCC
This sequence comes from Schistocerca americana, assembly GCF_021461395.2. Taxonomy (NCBI): domain Eukaryota; kingdom Metazoa; phylum Arthropoda; class Insecta; order Orthoptera; family Acrididae; genus Schistocerca; species Schistocerca americana. Next base: position 676,561,574 of record NC_060122.1, read on the forward strand.
GGATATAGCGTTTCGGGTTGCATAAAACTACATCGGTAGGGGCAGCTGTATAACCTTGCATAAAAATACATCATTTCAGTTGCTATCTTCTGCCGGCCGAAGTGGCCGTGCGGTTAAAGGCGCTGCAGTCTGGAACCGCAAGACCGCTACGGTCGCAGGTTCGAATCCTGCCTGGGGCATGGATGTTTGTGATGTCCTTAGGTTAGTTAGGTTTAACTAGTTCTAAGTTCTAGGGGACTAATGACCTCAGCAGTTGAGTCCCATAGTGCTCAGAGCCATTTTTTTTGCTATCTTCTTTCGGGGGCGGGGGGGGGGGGGGGGAGTCCCAAGGCGCGCGACAGTCTACTTAAGACAGTTTTCGTGACAGGCCCGCATCAGATGATGGACCATGCTCGGTTGAGTGGCGTGCATTGTATGTCAGCCCATCCATTACAACAAAAAGTAAACGCTTGTCATGCTGGTAAGCGTAATGACTAACGCAGCTTCTCCTGATGCGGCTTCAGTTGGCTGAGCGGCAGAGGCTGTGGTTCCTCCTCGTCCACGCCCGGGTAATGAGAGCGTGGCCGCCGCAGGAGACGCAGACTCCAGTCCCAATACAGGTGCCTGGAGGCGGTCCGGGGGCGGCACGTGGCGGCCAGGCCTGATTAGCGTGAGTGGCTGGCGGTCGCGCCGCGCCGCCCCTGGGGGCTGGCGTGCACGCCGCCTCCGATAAATCCACTTAGGCGCCGGAGGCCTTACATCACCTGATTGTCTGTCCATCGGCCGCCGCAGCCGCCGCCAGCCGTGCGTGCCGCGTGTCGCGTGCCCACTGCCTCCTCGCTGTTCGCCTGCCTTCTCGATGCTGCTCTCAATTTGCCTCCGGCATTTCCCTACACCCCACTCAGGCAACGAAACCCTATTCCGTGTGGACTGTGGGATCCGTAATGGTGTGCCGTCACATCGGTGCGGCTGTGCACAGAGAATGTTGTGTGCCTACGAGGGGAAAGAATTCGCCGCATCTTACTCTTCATACGACTTCTGTCTTTCAAAGCCTTCAGGGCACCGAATGTTAGTCGTAGATTAAAGTACACTCTGGTAGACAAGAATGAGAATGTAAGCTTTGCTGGAGAATACTACTGACAAAAAGGTCTCTGGTTTCCAAACGGGTGGCAGAGTGACAATACCACGACGTTTCGAACAGTGTCACATCATCAGTATAGAGATAATTATTGGTATGACGCTCTTCGGAACGTCGCGGTGTTCTAACACTGCCACACGGCTGGAAAACCGACAATTTCTCACGAAGATTAACTGTTAAAGACTTTCTATAACTAAATTTTAGTTTTGTTTCTAATCCACCTTATTTCTACGCCAGAAACTACTTCTATGTCTACCAAGCAAACCACTTTATGGTATGTAGTGGAGGGTACTTTGTGCGCAATGTAAAATTTTTCCGATTTTCTGGTCTCGGTGTACAGAGAAAATGGAGTTTGGTGTGCCTCTGTGTCAGCTCGAATCTCTGCAATTTTACTTTCGTGGTCTTTTGCGACGTATTCATTGGTGTGAAAAGCTAATGAACGAGAGTAACTTTCGCATGTTATATTACTGGCAAGTAACATAGTGTGGTCTAATTTGGACACTATACAGTGTGTCCCAGCAGGAATGGTCACTATTCAATAAAAAGGCGGGAACGATCACTTGAAGCGAAATAGTCTAGTAAGCACGGGCTCTGAAATACCTTAAGATCTAACAGCACTTGTTCACCCCCGCTGCTGTGAAATACATCTCCTCTGGAGGACTTTTATCGGCTGTGAACAGTAACGAAATTTAACACGAAGTTCAAGCAGTTAGATGAAAATTTTTAAGAAAACTATGCTGGCTATGACTCCCGCCGCCTTTAGTTGGCACCGCACCCGGATCAGGTTTCAGAACTCTTGCGTGAAGGAAGGTGGGAATCAAAGTGGCTACTAACAGCGATAGTAATAACTACCTCCCAACAGGAAGACAGTGAGAGTTGTCATCCATAAATAAAAAACGTATACCTGAAAAGGTGCACAAGGGAGGGTGTACAGAGTGACAATTACGTTGACCGGTGAGTGTCCCGTATTCAAAGATTTGGAGGTTAGTAAGCACATGCAATATTATGCTTTCTCACACCATAACAAATGCACCACCGAAACGATCATGTTCGACAATGTTTCCGGGAGTATTACGTGTTTCCACATCTCGTCGTATGAGTGTACGTTATGCATTCAGGGACTTGATCGTTTTGTTGGGAAGTATAATGCTGCGTTGGCCTACTGACCTCCAAATCTTCGAAAACCGTACACGCACGGGTCAGCGTTAACGTAGACCTGTATTCCTTCCCCATTTGCGTCTTTCCAGGCTCGCATTTGGTCCTGACGTCATTTTTATGAATGAAAATGAGCGATCACATCGAATTGCCTAGGTGGAGGAGCTCTTAAAACCGGTTGCCATTCGGGAAATGAACTGGCCTGCCCGTTCCTCCTTAAATCCCCTTGAGCTCCTATGGGGTACGCTGGATAGACGAAATGGCTCTGAGCACTATGGGACTTAACGTCTGAGGTCTTAGTCCCCTAGAATTTAGAACTACTTAAACCTAACTAACCTAAGGATATCACACACATCCATGCCCGAGGCAGGATTCGAACCTGCAATCGTAGCGGTCGCGCCTAGAACCACTCGGCCACACCGGCCGGCGTTGGGTAGACGTATTGTAGCAAGTTCACATGCACCAACGACCACCCAGCAGGTTCCAAACGTGCTGGTGGAAGAATAGAATGCCTTACCAAGACAACTCCTCACTAACCTTGTGGCCATCGTGAGAACACTTTTCAGAACATGCACTGCCGCTCAAGGGTATCACACACCATATTAAGAACGACGTTCCACTTTTTGTAATGTTCAGGGTCCATCAAGGAAGACTTCAGTGTAATTTTTATGTTTGAATAAAAATGTAATTACTGTTAGTCTCACTGCGTATTTCTTTCAGTTACCATTCCGTACTATTCTGTTGAAGTCCTCACTGCGTCTGGTCCAGGCTTCATCGACGTATGTTACTTGAAAGTGACACGTCGTGCAAAAGTTACTCGTACTTTCCTCTATAAGTTACGCACGCCAGAGTAGCATGAGAGAGCAATTTATTTGATGATTCATTCAGGCACATACCGGGTGATCAAAAAGTCAGTATAAATTTGAAAACTGAATAAATCACGGAAAAATGTAGATAGAGAGGTACAAATTAATACACATGCTTGGAATGACATGGGATTTTATTAGAAACAAAAAAATACAAAAGTTCAAAAAATGTCCAACAGACGGCGCTTCATCTGATCAGAATAGCAATAATTAGCATAACAAAGTAAGACAAAGCAAAGGTGATGTTCTTTACAGGAAATGCTCAATATGTCCACCATCATTCCTCAACAATAGCTGTAGTCGAGGAGTAATGTTGTGAACACCACTGTAAAGCATGTCCGGAGTTATGGTGAGGCTTTGGCGTCGGATGTTGTCTTTCAGCATCCCTAGAGATGTTGGTCGATCACGATACACTTGCGACTTCAGGTAACCCCAAAGCCAATAATCGCACGGACTGAGGTCTGAGGACCTGGGAGGCCAAGCATGACGAAAGTGGCGGATGAGCACACGATCATCACCAAACGACGCGCAATAGATCTTTCACGCGTATAGCAATGTGGGGTGGAGCGCCATCCTGCACAAACATCGTACGTTCCAGCAGGTGTCTTTCAGCCAGGCTGGGGATGATGCGATTCTGTAACACATCGGCGTACCTATCACCCGTCACGGTAGCAGTTACAAAGCCAGAATCACGCAATTCCTCCAAGAAAAAAGGCCGCCTAACGGTAGATGTGGTAAATACAGCCCATACTGTGACTTTCTCATCGTGCAATGGAGTTTCCACGACAGTTCTAGGATTTTCGGTAGCCCAAATTCCAGTAGTTGAGGGCGTTGACAGACCCTCGGAGCGTGAAATGAGCTTCGTCGGTCCATAACTCGTTACTCAACCAATCTTCATCTTCCGCGATCTTTTGAAACGCCCACACCGCAAATGCCCTCCGCTTCACTAAATCACCAGGTAACAGTTCATGATGCCGATGAATTTTGTACGGATAGCATCGGAGGGTACGCCTCAGTGCCAACCAAACAGTAGTGTATGGAATGCCGGTGCGACGTGCACGAGCGCAGACTTCCCCGTGCATAGACGAACCCGCTACAGTCCCCATTTCTTCCTGAACTGTCTCAGCAGCATTACGCCTTGTGCTCGATCGGTCACTACGGGGTCTATCGTCTAAACAACCCGTGGCTTCGAACTTCGAAATCATTCTCCCCACAGCTGCATTTGTCAACGGACCTTCATCCGTTCGAATCCCCTTCCTATGGCGATAGCATCGTAACGCTGAACTAGCACATTCCCCATTCTGATAATACAGCTTCACTAAAAGCGCCCTTTCAAGGTAACATCAACATGCTGCGACCCTTGCGGATAGCAGCTTGCAGTCCACCAGACAACGTCACCCAGAGAGCGAAGGCTGGTTATCCCCCTCCCCCCCCCCCCCCCCCCCCAGCTCCCAGAATCCTCGCAGCGCCAAATTTCGGGCCTGCCTCGAATGGCTGTCGCGCATCCATTGAGTAGAGCTTGACGGTTGAGTCAGCAGATCGGATGGTCGCCGAAATTCATCAAATTCATAATCAGATGTTTGTTCTGGTTGGTCTCCAACTCAGACAATCATAGTTCTCTCCAGTTCCTCATACCGACAGAATGGCGACGTGAGTGCTCGACTTGAGCTTCCAGTCTTCCTTATTTATATTCGTTTTCTTATGCATCTGATGTAGTTACTAGCCCACTCCGGCCCCCAAAGGTAGGTTTCTAGGTGCTGTTGTAACCGCAATTAAGCAGCACTGCGCTATTCCCAACACGCTATAACGGGCCTCCAAATTGCCTCCAGACGTAAACGCAGCTCAACTCTGCTCAGACTGCACAAGCCTCTATATCCGCATTTTTGGTAGTTCAAGGTCTTCTCAACTCGGGAAGTCCCTAGGCCAAAATCAGGAAATGGTACTCAGTCGACCGGTCGCCGGCGCCTTGCCATAAAACTTGTGTGCACAGCACAACCTCCTTCACCCTCTTAAGGGGGAACACATCAGCGTGGGGTTGGCCAGCCTACCCCTGTCTGTTTCCTAGTACCTTGATCTTGCCCGATGCACTTTCCCGAACCAGCCTCTTGGAGGAAGCATCATGGGTGAAACATTTTACCATCCTGTGTTGGCCCAAAATCTTTGGCACCATCTCGAACGTGATCTCGGCTGCGCCCCCAAAAGTTCTTCAGATAAACCAAACTCCCAACCTGCAACAAGACAGGGCACCTGGCTTTATTATATTGCGCTGTCCCCCCCTTGTGCGCCAACCATTTATTGCAAATGATCTCTGAGTATTTAACTGCTGGAAGTAGATAATTAACGGACCCCAAGATGGACAGTGGTGAATTCATGATAAAATAAAACATCAATGTAGACGATGTACTCCGGCGGGATTCGTGCATGGCAGCATTACAGGAGAAGCAGCCATCCCAGAGACTCATCACACTTGGTGTTAGCTTTATGGTGGTACTAATTATGGCAGTCTTGTGATTTCAATTCATGCTTTCCGCAAATGTGGGCTGCAGATGGCAAGGAGAGCTTGTGACACGTTTAATCGTTCTACCAAAACAAAATTGTCTAAATTTATAAGATCTAAACGATGGGGTATAATCAATCACTACAATCTTAGACGTCCCAAACACATAAAATACTTGAGGGAGTAATCGCAGCATAGTGCTGATGCTACAACTCCGACTCACATGGAGCCAAATGAAATGGGATCCAGAAAGATCGGAATGTACCGGGTGATCAAAAAGTCAGTTTAAATTTGAAAACTGAATAAATCATGGAATAATGTAGATAGAGAGGTACAAATTGATACACATGCTTGGAATGATATGGGGTTTTATTAGAATGAAAAAACTACAAACGTTTAAAAAGTGTCCGACAGATGGCGCTTCATCTGATCAGAACAGCAATAATTAGCGTAACAAAGTAAGACAAAGCAAAGATGATGGTCTTTACAGGAAATGCTCAATATGGCCACCATCATTGCTGAACAGTATCTGTAGTCGAGGAATAATGTTGTGAACAGTACTGCAAAGCATGTCCGGAGTTACGGTGAGACATTGGCGTCGGATGTTGTCTTTCAGCATCCCTAGAGATGTCGGTCGATCACGATACACATGCTACTTCAGGTAACCCCAAAGCCAATAATCGCACTGACTGAGGTCTGGAGACCTAGTAGGCCAAGCATGACGAAAGTGGCGGATGAGCACACGATCATCACCAAACGACGTGCGCAAGAGATATTTCACGCGTCTAGCGATATTTTGTTTTTTTGTTTTGTTCGAATAAAACTCTATGTCATTCCAGGCATGTGTGTCAATTTTTACCTCTCTATCTACATTATTCCGTGGTTTATTAAGTTTTCAAATTTATACTTACTTTTTGATCACCCGGTACTTACTATGCCTGCTTGGTGCGAGTTAGGCTATCCGTGTAATCGATAACGCCCTTGGCTACCGGATGTCAGCCAGATCAGAGTGAGGCTCACCAACCTAAGTGTTCGGTTTTGTTTCGGCGAGGAAACGGTCATTAATTTCCACAACAACCTTCTAATGTCACTGTTCAGCGTGGGCCAAGTCAGATGTTCATTAATGCGCCACCACACAGGAACTGGTGGAAAAGCTGAGACACAGGTACATCTAATTGCTTGGGTAGGCAAATCTTATCCTTCATATCGTAACAGGCCCTAAAACGTAGTAACTTTTTATGCACGGAATACGCTGGCACTTCCTCGAGTCTCCCGATGTATTCCAGTATCCGCTCAACCTCTCACCGGCCTGTTATTTTTCCTGTATGTCACCAAATAATTCCAAGATTTCTCCCAAAACAGCTCCAACTACACGTTCCTCACTCTTCTTCACGGGCTTACCCCGACCCTCCTCAGCACCGTGAAACAGATGGTTATTTTTGGAACCCCTAATAAGTTTCACAGAAAACTTAAAAGCAGAAATACGGACAGCCTATCTTGCGATGCGTCTCGTCTTACAGGGCCTGGGCAGCACCAGTGTCAGAGCTTCATTGTCGGTCTCCAATAGGAAAGGTTTACGTTCCAAGAAGAACAAAAAGACGCTCCAGCCCGAATAATACAGTAAGGGCCTCCATGTCATAGATGAGTGTTTAACGTCAACTTGTCTTAATGAACGAGATGCATACCCAATGGGTATGGCATACAGCGTCAGACGATGTTTGCTCCGAGTCTCCCCGCTGAGCCGGCCGGGGTGGCCGAGCGGTTCTAGGCGCTACAGTCTGGAACCGCGCGACCGCTACGGTCGCAGGTTCGAATCCTGCCTTGGGAATGGACGTGTGTGACGTCCTTAGGTTAGTCAGGTTTAAGAAGTTCTCAGTTCTAGGGGACTGATGACCTCAGATGTTAAGTCCCATAGTGCTCAGAGCCATTTGAACCATTCTCCCCGCTGAAAGTGGACACCTTTCCATCGTAGCTGATTTAGCAGAAACGAAAGTTGTGTAAAATTGGCTATGGACTTGAGAAAAAAATTACCGGCCTATTAATCGTGCGACCTCTTTCTTATGTTTAGGGCTAGAGAATTCTCAAATGGCTTTAGTTCTGGTCTAGTCGGTACTAACCCTCTCTCTCTCGACACATGGTGTCCCAAAAAGGAAATTCCTCGCTTAGCCACAGTAACTCCCCACTAGGTTTGGTAGCAGAAAAATTGGAGATAGTTGAGGCGAAACGGATGGACAAATTACGCCATCCGCCAATTGTTGGTCGATGATCTTGCGTAACCCTTTCAACTTAGGTGAGAACAACCGATGTGGTGAATGCCGTAATGGTACCTAATCGGTTAGTAGGATCTTATACTCGATCTTGTTAGTAACCCCCAGCTTGTCCGTAAGTATATCAGGGTACTGGTTTAACACCCACAATAAATCACGTTCCTGATGGGTGTCTAGGTGACATGTTTTGAAAACTGGGTCCTCAGCACTGGCAGAGCACACACTAGTGGTATGTAGGTGTGTACATCAACAGATCTTTTGAATCAACCTGAACTTAAAGGAAATCGACCACTCGATAGAATTCAGCACACATCATGTTCGAAAAAAACGCACCCTGACGGTCTTTCACATTGGGTCCTTTTATAATAGTAAAGTGTACAGGCCATATCAGTCAAAAAAATGGTTTAAATGGCTCTAAGCACTATGAGACTTAACATCTAAGGTCATCAGTTCACTAGACTTAAAAATTACTTAAACGTAACCAACCTAAGGACACCATACACATACATGCCCGAGACAGGATTCGAACCTGCGACCGTAGCAGCAGCGCGGTTCCGGAGTGAAGCGCCTAGAACCGCTCGGCCACAGCGTCACAGGTCAAATGTGCGTCAAACCATCCTGAATTAGGTTTTTGGTGATTTCCCTAAATCACTCTAACGAAACTCCTGATGGTTCTTTTGGAAGAGCACGGCTGACTTAAACAGCCTAAAACTGATAAACTGACATCTTCCCCTAATACTCTAATATGACCAGTACACTTAAGCGGAAAAAATAGAAGGAAGGTTAGGGATTATCGTCTCGCAGACATCGAGGTCATTAGAACTAGAGACGGAGCACAATCTCAAAATGGTTTAACTCAAGAACGGAAAAGGAAATCGCTAACAGAGAAGCGGCTGCCGGCTCACTGAGCCAAATGGGGGCCTCAGTGTCTGCTGATGCACAGCGGCTTGATTCGTGGGCAGCATTAATACTGAACACTTAGTAGTTATATCCACATCACCTGCCCACCGTGTTATCCCCGTTCCTCCCATTTAACACTCACGGTAACATCAGCCTCGCAGAATTGATGTACGACTGCTCGGTGTCCAAACCGTACAATTCTTGCACCTATGAGTTTCCTAGTAGGGCTCCACCACAAGATTGATCCGATCCCACAGCCGCGACAGATGACGACACCGCAACACTTAGCTCGTTGGCTCGTTAGCAACAGCTTCGAAACTCAATTGTGCAAGAAGTTTGCAACATCAGGAACCGGGAAGGAAGGAGATCGACTAAAATCTGACAGAAACACTTCCTGCTATGCTCTTGACTACATTTAGTTCTTCGGATGCAGACATTAATTTCGTGACCCCGTTGGAGCAGCGCGAAGGTAAGCTATGTACCGAGACGGCCACTTCGTTCTTTCACCTGATACCTAAGAGAAAATTTAAGACACCTCTATATCGTAAAATTTATGACAACATTATCAGCAATCTTATATTAATACAATAATTAAAAAGCAGTATTGATCGTAAATTTCTTTTAATCGGAGTGACAGGTTTCAATCGTTAAGGATCATCTTCAGACTATAGAACGCCAGGTGGACTTCCATGGAGCAGGATGCACCGACCCACTACGCTGAACTGACTGCTCAGTCCATGCCATCCGTCTCCACCTTGACAGAAAATTTAATGATGGAATAGACACCGTTCATGAGGTCGACGAAATGCTGCAGTGAATTTTCACCAGTGGGTCATATCACGGTTTCGTCAAAGAACCGTGGGAAGCAAGATGGACGCAACCGCGCTGAGTGCAGAGCATCTTTCCTCAGAGTAACGTGATTTGTATACCGAGAAGATTTCATTGAAGCACGCCACTGCGAAAGACTTTGAGGACTAATTAAATGTTTTTATTACATACGGCCGGATGTGGCGTCGACAATACGATGCTGAGTTAGCTGCCATCGTAGACCATATTTATCGATTTCTCTTACGAAGCGAATAATCTAACATTATTGGGAAGATACTGAGTCATTCGTGTCATCAAAGGGGTTGAAGAACTGATGCACAGTATAGAATGTCGAATCAAAACACCTTCAGCCGTCTAAATTCCCAGTTGTTATTTTATTTGACCATCCAGTGACAGCGCTACTTTACATCGTCTTCGTGCCACCTGACCGACATACAGGAAGAATCCCACCTCTTCCTTCACGTCGATCAGGGGGCACGAAGACGGCGTAAAGTAGCGCTGTCACTGGATGGTGAAATAAAATAACAACTGGGAATTTAGACGGCTGAAGGTGTTTTGATTCGACATTCTATACTGAACAGCCGAGTTCCCGCAACCATCTGTACAAAGGTGGTCTTGCAGAGACTTGATGCAGAACATATAGTGTAGGGTGGAGTGGTGTTCAGGCTGGCTGTTGTGCAAGGCGTGGGTTCCAACTTACAAACAATTTACTGAATGAGAAATCTTCTTCTGAACAACTGACACCAAGCAATATAACTGAAGGCATTTGATTCTCAATTACGGTTCAAGGTAGGACTTGAACTAAGAGGATATCATAAAATTCCTTCAGTGCAATATAACACAGTTTGGATTAGACTTCACTCCAAAAAGAAAAACAGAGCCAAAACCAACCATATATTACACTATATGGCAGTTAATCACAAACACCATAATGAAAAACGAAACTCTCCCACAAATAAACAGAACATGTAAAAAATCTGACAATTGTTTGATTTAATTACGACTCACTTATATTAGCATTCTACTAAATCATCACCAACTACCCACAAAAAGAACGCTTCTATCAACTCACTACATTACAACCGTCGCAGACTTCGTAATAACAGTTTTCTGAACAACTCATACAAAATCAATCACGTTCACATTGTAATAACAAGATAATTTTCTGTAAAATGGCACATATACAATGACTGAAGATCGCAGCATAAAAATAGTAAAACCATATTTCCTATGGCGAGTTCCAAATCAACCACACTGACAGCATAAAATCGACAAAATAACTCTCTCTTTCACTAGGGCAAAACGCCTGTCCACCCAGTGTGCCAACACGGTGTAGCCTCAACACGGCGGACTGTAATTACAGACCTGCCGCGCCGGCCGGGATGGCCGAGCGGCTCTAGGCGCTTCTGTCTGGAACCGTGCGACCGCTACGGTTGCAGGTTCGAATCCTGCCTCGGGCATGGATGTGTGTGATTTCATTAGGTTAGTTAGGTTTAAGTAGTTCTAAGTTCTAAAGGACTGATGACCTCAGATGTTAAGTCCCAGTGTTAAGTCCCAGTGCTCAGAGCCAGTTGAACCATTTGAACAGACCTGTCATGTGGATATTACTGTTAATTTGTCACACAGAATGCACAGCCTGCAACCTTCATTGGGTACGATGTTGTGTCATTCAACCGACCAGAATATCACTGTCGGTCACAAAGCCATCCTTCTAGTGCTCTTCTTGTAATTTGGAAGCCGCTGTCCGCGTCTTCTCTGGAATCGAAATTACGCCCGGGTTCCCGGGTTCGATTTCCGGTGGGGTCAGGGATTTTCTCTGCCTCGTGATGACTGGGTGTTGTGTGATGTCCTTAGGTTAGTTAGGTTTAACTAGTTCTCAGTTCTAGGGGACTGGTGACCATAGATGTTAAGTCCCATAGTGCTCAGAGCCATTTGAACCATGTTTGGAAACTCTGTAGCCCGGCGAAAGATACTAACTACCCCACTGGATTGCGTGTGTTCACACACGAGGCATCTCTCATGCTAACTGTTGGTGATCTTCAGAAATCTGCTTCTTGGCGCACCATTTTTGGGGGAGGCTTCGAATTCTTGGCTGTCATCAGTCTCCTGCACGGTTTTATGCGTCCTGCCACAACTTATCTCCTCCTTAACCCTGCAGCTGCAACCGCGGCCATTGCGACGTCTTGGACCTGCTGCGCTAAGACTCGTCAGGCCAAATCCCCAATTCCGGCCAGAATTCCGGCCCGACAAATCTCCACGGCGCATCAGCCACTGGCACTATGGCTCGCATAGGCGGCTCTCTTGTTGCCGGATATCCTTCCCCGCCGCCCAAACATCCAAACGTAACCCGCTACAGCGACCGTAACGGCCGCCGCTACCTTGTACAAGCTCCGCGCCGACTGCCGGCAGCGTAGCAGGATTTCAGACCGGGGAGGGATCGCAAAGCGTCTTCTCAACTCTAGCGCTAAGAAATTCGTGGAGAAAACCTAGCTTGTCTAAAAAAAAAAAAAAAAATCAGCAGGTATTCAAAGAAATACATTCTTGTGAAACACAGTGCACGCCTTGCAAACAACAGATGCACCTTTCAAACAACGCAGATTCAAACAACGCATATGCAGGGAAGTCTGCGTCTTTGTAATCTATCGTAAGGCACTGTTCAGTGTACGAAACCACTAAATACCAAGATACTATAACGTGGATTGTCTTGGCAAAACATATTGTTCGTGTGATAAATATGCAAGCATTACAACCCTAAGCGCTACGCTTAACCGTGGATTGTCTTGGCAAAACATATTGTTCGTGTGATAAATATGCAAGCATTACAACCCTAAGCGCTACGCTTAACCGTGAACGTACGTCCCGCTTTGAGCGGGAGAGTTCCGCTCTCAGGCTGTCTGTCCCGTTGTCCCCAGCCAGAGCAGAAATGTCCCGCTTTCGCAAACAGAACAAACGATGATTGATTAGCCGTACCCCGTACCTGCCTATATTCATTACGTTCGAGATGCGTGGGTGACGGCGGTAACGGGGGCGCCGTGGAGAAGAGATAGAGAGTAACATTCGAGTGCGAGACGTGCTGCCGCTCAGCCCAGCGAATAATCACATCGCTCGAGTACGAACTTGACGTGCGGCAACATTGCTTGGTTTAAATTGTATTGGAATGTTCCGGCGCACGTGCACGATCGAACAGTTCGTTCATCCTTTTCATGCTTGTGTGTTTGCAAAATCAGAAAAATGCCTAAACGCAAGTTTGCCTTTAATATTACCTTGCAGAATAAGTATCCATTTACAAAACGACAGAGTGGTGCATCATACAGTATGTTGCATGTGAAATGTGTCGTGTGGGTTTTAGTCTTGGTCATGGTGTTGTCAGTGATATAAAGAAATATATAAAATCAGAAAAACACCGGCTTTCCTTTCAAGCTGCTATTTTCAGCTCGTCAACGCTGAAGAATCGATTTGCCGACTTAAAAAAAAAATAAAAATAAAATAAAATAAAGGGGCTCATATGGCACTGAGCACTATGGGATTTAACATCTGGGGTCATCAGTCCCCTAGAACTTAGAACTACTTAAACCTAACCAACCTAAGGACATCACACACATCCATGCCCGAGGCAGGATTCGAACCTGCGACCGTAGCAGTCGCGCGCGGTTCCGGACTGAAGCGCCTAGAACAGCTCGGCCACAACGGGCGGTGGACGACCTAAAATGATTTGGATGTAGCTGCTTCGGAATGAGCATGGGCGTATCATGCGGTTCAATAAAACCACTGCTTTCGCTCAAATGACTGTGCTTCAGATATAATTAAAACAGGTATTGAAAAAAAAATTGTATCTGTTCGTACAAAATCCGAGGCTATTGATGTAAATGTGCTGGCACCTCTGATGATGGATGAACTGAAAGAACATCTTTGTGAAGCCCACTGCTTGTCTTATTAACGGATTCCATAAAACATGGGTCAGTAAAATTATTCTCTTATTTGATACGAATTTTTTTACCTTGTGAAGGTGTGAAAGTTAAGATTTTAAAGTTTTGAGTGTAACCTGGTGAAGCATCGGATATTGCTATCGATTTTAGTACAACGATTTTAGAAAGAAAAGTGACATTTTGTGGAGATAATACTAATTACAATTTTGGAGGAAAGTGTAGAAAATGGAGCAATAATATTTACACCGGAAGGCAACTCAATGGGATTGGATACAGAACTCATATAGTTCACAACAACATTTAAACAGCTTCAGATTTTCTCCCTGTGGGGTTCGAATGTATCATTGTGAAAGTTTACTCATTTTTTACCTGTAAACCATTCGAGTGGAAGCTCTCAAAGAGTTCTGCGATTCCAATGACATGGGATCAGAAACTGTTGGACTACAGAAAAACCAGGTGTCTCGCGTTAATACCGGCGTTTGAAAGGGTTTTAAAAATGTTTCAGCCCTTAAAAACTATTTTCTGAGCATCGATAAACGCCCACATATTTTAAAAACATTGGTCGAAAATCCCACCACTGCATTATGGCTGTACTTTTTTGATGCACAGGTAGCGATTTTCCATCAAACTGTGTTAAAAATTGAAGCACAATGCGTGTCTGCTGTAGAACCTAGAAAGGAAATTAAGCGTCTCCAAAATAATTTTGCACGCAAAGAGAGTTCACTATTTCTGCCTCACACTGTCCGTAACCTAATGAAAAAATTACAAGAAACAGACGCTGTTTTTCAAGGTATAGGAGGTGCGGCGGCTGGATTTTATAAGACTGGCAAAGACTACTTGGGTCAGTGGTGTCAGTTCAGTACAGACTAACAAGTGTTTGAATGGGCAACTTTGACAGAAGTACCTACGTGGAAAAAAATACAGAATGTGACGGATTCACTGATTGAAAAAGAATTTCTTGGCAGCGACCAAGATCCGGACGTATTTGGTCAATTTCCGGTTATTTCCAACTACGTCAAAGATAAAAAAAAATATTAAGGTGGAACGCTAAAATGTTGCTAATGAAAGATGTTCGGTGGAGTTGTTCACACATTTTCGTGACAACAATCTGAACTGTACGAAAATTTCGTATAATTATTGAATACGTTTTATGTTTGCCTGGAAATAACGCACCTGTCGAACGAGTTTTGTCTCTCATGAATAAGATATAGACAAATAACAAAACACAGTTAAGTGTTGCGGTTTCGACAGCCATTTTCGTTACCAAGATTAACATCAGCAAATCATGTGATAAGCTCCATTCCTACTGGGAAACTAGACCCGACATTTTGAAACTGATTTTCTCCGCCGACAATTGTAAAACAAATGCGTCTGCAACAGCAATATAGTGTTAATTAATTCAAATTATGTATTATTAATACAGTGTTGTCATGTCCTTGTCTTTGAATAAATTACAAATTGTAAAATAATTTTTTTTTTCTAAATTCTGTAAGCGTGTTGCTCTGAAAAAAGAATAAATAAATGATCACGTTAGTTATACTGGACGCCGGTGTTTGTCACTAGTTTTTACTGGGAATTCACACACAAAATGACGCCGCGAAGGGTCACAAATAGGACCACTGAACCCCGTGGATTTTCTTTTCAACCATTTTCACCGTCTTACCAAAAATAAAAATACAACGTTATCACACCAACAAAGTAATTCCCGAAACAAATATGACAGATTAAGTAAATGACATAATCTGAAACGACCCTATTGAGACCAAACTTGGTAATAAACATTATTTTGAAGGCATCTAAACATTCTCTCCTTTGAACTACAGACAGAAGCATAAATTCATCACACAACTTGGAAATACGTGAAGAAATCAAATAAACATCTATCCTTAACAATAGAAAATCACAGTTCTGAAATCTTGACTGACGCTCACTTACGCCTTCTTCTTCTTCTTCTTCTTCTTCTTCTTCTGTAAGATAACAACATTTCATACTTAACATTACCATATATACAGAGTAAAAAATCATAACAATAATTAAAGTCAGCGCTAGCTAATCCCCAAAGCCTGTCAATGTCCAAGGCTCATTTAAAGAGAAAAAGGATACACACATCAGACAGTTAGCCTAGATTTCATATTTAGTGATACTTAACTTTTCTACAGAGGCCGCAGATTAGAAACACTACACTTTAATTGTAGAATGGGTGCCCCTTGTCACCATTACACACTCCAGCTGACGCTTGCTATGTGTGGGTTGTTTGTCCGGATACCAAGGCGCCGGTGTAACCGATCAATCACTTCTCGAGGCAGTCGTGCTCCCTCAGTTGGCTGCAAGGCTCGATCAGGCCAAACACGCTACCGTCCAAAAGTTCACCCATTTAATATCGAATACGGCAGGAGCACCATAAGTACAGACAGACGTATTAGTTGAAGAACAAATGTCAAGTGACCATCTGAGGCACTCAGTAGCCAATGTGCACATTTCGATCACCAGCAATTGCCCAAATAAGTCGCAAGGAGTGCAAATACAGATACAGGAAATCTATGGTTACACAGGAACGACATTTCGCGATTAATGCTTACGGCTGAGCTAACAAGGATGTCAAAAAAAATTGGAAGTACATGTGTGTCTTCAATTTACTGGTTTTAGTAGGAGGTATCGACTAATCAACACAAAACATCAACATCTATAAACATTTTTCGCTTAGACTTCAGAGCAAAGAGCATAAATGGCAATTCCAAGTAACTACTTTCTTAGCAATTAGGAACAAGAAGCAATTTCATAAAACCTTAAAAATTACCAACAACTCAGAGCCCAGGGGGGGGGGGGGGGGGGGGAAGGGCGCATATCACAGATGAAATTCAGTAGGGTTTAAATTGCCGGAAGAAAAGCAGACGTGCCTCTAGCTTACGGTTCAAACCGCTCCCGCCAGCAAACACGTACAATAAGATGCCCAGAACATCAATCGGCACAACCGTTCGGTTATGCGGTACACACCTAGTCTTACCGGAGCTGCATGCCGACAACAAAACACGCTACAGTGCAACGTTAGGCGAGAGAGAGCACGGAAATTACGTTCAGTATGACAAGTAGCTGTACCTTATGTAAAGAAAAAGTTCTCTAAGACGTCGAACTGCCCACATAGTAGCATAAATAGATTGGGACGCAAATCTCTCACATCAGTTCAGAGGTCACTTTCTCTCTCAGACAGCCAGCAATTCACAGTTCTGGCAGAAGTGACCAAAAAACATAGAGTATTTAAACGTATAATACCCCAGTCCTGCATAGCAGGTATGTTCACCGTCTAATCTGCCCAAACACCATAAAGGGGCAAGTCGAAAAGAAACTAAGATACTTGTGGGTAAGGCAACTTACGACAAATTCACGGCAGAAGATAAAGAGAGAGACCATTCCAATCCACCGCGAGCCCCACGGCAAAACAAGGCAGTAATCGGTGCACCGCACGGCCAAGCACGCGCTTCCGTATAACTGTCTTGTCGGGACTTCACACCACTCCACTGACTGCTGTCTACTTTCCTCTCCTCCGCAACCCAGCTACATCTGCATCGATACTCTGCAAATTACATTTAAGTGCCTGGCAAAGGGGTTCATCGAATCACCTTTACAATCGTTCTGTATTAATCCAATCTCGTACAGCGCGCAGAATAAATGAACACCGATGTCCCTGTGTGCGAGCTCTGATTTTCCTTACTTTATTATGATGATCGTTTCTCCCTATATAGGTCGGCATCAAGAAAATATTTTCGCTTTCGGAGGAGGCAGTTGGTGATTGAAATTACGTGAGAAGATTCCGCCCCAACGAAAAATGCCTTTGTTTTAATGACGCCCACCCCAAACCTGTATCATTTCAGTGACACTCTCTCCCCCATTTCGCAATAATACAAAACATTATTTGAACTTTCTCGATGTCCTCTGTCAATCCTATCTGGTAAGGATCTCAAACTGCGCAGCAGTATTCTAAAAGAGGATGGACAAGCGTAGTATAGGCAATCTCATTAGTAAAATGGAGCGAATGGCTCTGAGCACAATGGGACTCAACATCTGAGATCATCAGTCCCCTAGAACTTAGAACTACTTAAACCTAACTAACCTAAGGACATCACGCAGGTCCATGCCCGAGGCAGGATTCGAACCTGCGACAGTAGCGGTTGCGCGGATCCAGACTGAAGCGCCTAGAACCGCTCTGCCAAATCTCTTTAGTAGATCTGTTACATATTCTATGTGTCCTACCAATAAAACACAGTCTTTGGTTAGCCTTCCCAACAACATTTTCTATGTGTTCCTTCCAGCTTGTCCGCAGCTCGTGGTCGTGCGGTAGCGTTCTCGCTTCCCACGTCCGGGTTCCCGGGTTCGATTCCCGGCGGGGTCAGGGATTTTCTCTGCCTCGAGATGACTGGGTGTTGTGTGATGTCCTTAGGTTAGTTAGGTTTAAGTAGTTCTAAGTTCTAGGGGACTGATGACCATACATGTTAAATCCCATAGTGCTCAGAGCCATTTGAACCTTCCAGTTTAAGTTGTTCGTAATTGTGATTTCTAGATAGTTAGTGGAATTTACAGCCTTTAAATTTTATTGATTTATCATGTAACCGAAGTTTAACGGATTCCTTTTAGCACTCATGTGGATAACCTCATACCTCTCGTTATTTAGTGTCAATTGTGAATATTTGCACCATATAAATATCTTTTCTAAATCATTTTGCAAATTGGTCTTCTAGATAGCCTCACGCAAACTCCTCTCTACCGCCAACTCCTCTCTAGCGCCAAACTCTTCATCTGTGAGTAGCAGCTGCAGAGGACGTTAATATTTTTGAATTATGTACTCCATTCTTTCTCTTCTAATTTTTTACTCTCTAAGGTTCCTTGTACTACGGTAGACGTTATCAACAAATACCTTAGCACCTGTCCTGTCATCCTGTTCCAACTTCATTTCAGTGTTTTCCATATATTCCTCTCTCCGCCGTCCGGAGAATCACTTCATTCCTTATCTTTTCCCTTTATCTAATTTTCGATATTATTGTACAGCACTACTTTGCAAACGTTTCTATTATCTTTTTTTCAGGTTTCGCCTCTTTCATGATTCACTTATACAAAGTGGTGTGCTCGACATGTACATTCTGAGAAATTTCTTCCCCAGTTTGGGGAATATATTTGTTACCAGTAGACACCTTTTGGAAGACCTTCTTTGCCCTCTTTGTCTGTGGTAGTGTACAAATTATGTCCTGCTTGATTCGTCGGCCGTACTTCTGAAGTAGCAGATTTCTTTCCTCTACTTCTTGGTTACCAACTTGGATATTCTACATCTACATCTACATCTACATTGATACTCCGCAAGCCACCCAACGGTGTGTGGCGGAGGGCACTTTACGTGCCACTGTCATTACCTCCCTTTCCTGTTCCAGTCGCGTGTGGTTCGCGGGAAGAACGACTGTCTGAAAGCCTCCGTGCGCGCTCTAATCTCTCTAATTTTACATTCGTGATCTCCTCGGGAGGTATAAGTAGGGGGAAGCAATATATTCGATACCTCATCCAGAAACGCACCCTCTCGAAACCTGGCGAGCAAGCTACACCGCGATGCAGAGCGCCTCTCTTGCAGAGTCTGCCACTTGAGTTTGTTAAACATCTCCGTAACGCTATCACGGTTACCAAATAACCCTGTGACGAAACGCGCCGCTCTTCTTTGGATCTTTTCTATCTCCTCCGTCAACCCGATCTGGTACGGATCCCACACTGATGAGCAATACTCAAGTATAGGCCGAACGAGTGCTTTGTAAGCCACCTCCTTTGTTGATGGACTACATTTTCTAAGGACTCTCCCAATGAATCTCAATCTGGTACCCGCTTTACCAACAATTAATTTTATATGATCATTCCACTTCAAATCGTTCCGCACGCATACTCCCAGATATTTTACAGAAGTAACTGCTACCAGTGTTTGTTCCGCTATCATATAATCATACAATAAAGGATCCTCCTTTCTATGTATTCGCAATACATTACATTTGTCTATGTTAAGGGTCAGTTGCCACTCCCTGCACCAAGTGCCTATCCGCTGCAGATCTTCCTGCATTTCGCTACAATTTTCTAATAATGCAACTTCTCTGTATACTACAGCATCATCCGCGAAAAGCCGCATGGAACTTCCGACGCTATCTACTGTCATTTATATATATTGTGAAAAGCAATGGTCCCATAACACTCCCCTGTGGCACGCCAGAGGTTACTTTAACGTCTGCAGACGTCTCTCCATTCATAACAACATGCTGTGTTCTGTTTGCTAAAAACTCTTCAATCCAGCCACACAGCTGGTCTGATATTCCGTAGGCTCTTACTTTGTTTATCAGGCGACAGTGCGGAACTGTATCGAACGCCTTCCGGAAGTCAAGAAAGATAGCATCTACCTGGGAGCCTGTATCAAATCTTTTCTGGGTCTCATGAACAAATAAGGCGAGCTGGGTCTCACACGATCGCTGTTTCCGGAATCCATGTTGATTCCTACATAGTAGATTCTGGGTTTCCAGAAATGACATGATACGCGAGCAAAAAACATGTTCTAAAATTCTACAAGAGATCGACGTAAGAGATATAGGTCTATAGTTTTGCGCATCTGCTCGACGACCCTTCTTGAAGACTGGGACTATCTGTGCTCTTTTCCAATCATTTGGAACCCTCCGTTCCTCTAGAGACTTGCGGTACACGGCTGTTAGAAGGGGGGCAAGTTCTTTCGCGTACTCTGTGTAGAATCGAATTGGTATCCCGTCAGGTCCAGTGGACTTTCCTCTATTGAGTGATTCCAGTTGCTTTTCTATTCCTTGGACACTTATTTCGATGTCAGCCATTTTTTCGTTTGTGCGAGGATTTAGAGAAGGAACTGCAGTGCGGTCTTCCTCTGTGAAACAGCTTTGGAAAAAGGTGTTTAGTATTTCAGCTTTACGCGTGTCATCCTCTGTTTCAATGCCATCATCATCCCGTAGAGTCTGGATATGCTGTTTCGAGCCACTTACTGATTTAACGTAAGACCAGAACTTCCTAGGATTTTCTGTCAAGTCGGTACATAGAATGTCACTTTCGAATTCAATGAACGCTTCACGCATAGCCCTCCTTACGCTAACTTTGACATCGTTTAGCTTCTGTTTGTAATTTTCGGATAGTGCACTCAGTATAATGTCACTCGATGCTCTGTCCCTACCACCCGTCCTCAACATCTGAGTGTCCCAGTCTATATCTGGTAAATTGAAATCTCCACCTAAGACTATAACATGCTGAGAAAATTTATGTGAAATGTATTCCAAATTTTCTCTCAGTTGTTCTGCCACTAATGCTGCTGAGTCAGGAGGTCGGTAAAAGGAGGCAATTATTAACCTAGTTCGGTTGCTTAGTGTAACCTCCACCCATAATAATTCACAGGAACTATCCACTTCTACTTCACTACAGGATAAACTACTACTAACAGCGACGAACACTCCACCACCGGTTGCATGCAGTCTATCCTTTCTAAACACCGTCTGTACCTTTGTAAAAATTTCGGCAGAAATTATCTCTGGCTTAAGCCAGCTTTCTGTACCTATAACGATTTCAGCTTCGGTGCTTTCTATCAGCGCTTGAAGTTCCGGTACTTTACCAACGCAGCTTCGACAGTTGACAATTACAATACCGATTGCTGCTTGGTCCCCGCATGTCCTGACTTTGCCCCGCACCCGTTGAGGCTGTTGCCCTTTCTGTACTTGCCCAAGGCCATCTAACCTAAAAAACCGCCCAGCCCACGCCACACAACCCCTGCTACCCGTGTAGCCGCATGTTGCGTGTAGTGGACTCCTGACCTATCCAGCGGAACCCGAAACCCCACCACCCTATGCCGCAAGTCGAGGAATCTGCAGCCCACACGGTCGCAGAACCGTCTCAGCCTCTGATTCAGACCCTCCACTCGGCTCTGTACCAAAGGTCCGCAGTCAGTCCTGTCGACGATGCTGCAGATGGTGAGCTCTGCTTTAATCCAGCTAGCGAGACTGGCAGTCTTCAACAAATCAGATAGCCGCCGGAAGCCAGAGAGGATTTCCTCCGATCCATAGCGACACACATCATTGGTGCCGACATGAGCGACCACCTGCAGATGGGTGCACTCTGTACCCTTCATGGCATCCGGAAGGACCCTTTCCACATCTGGAATGACTCCCCCCGGTATGCACACGGAGTGCACATTGGTTTTCTTCCCCTCTCTTGCTGCCATTTCCCTAAGGGGCCCCATTACGCGCCTGACGTTGGAGCTCCCAACTACCAGTAAGCCCACCCTCTGCAACTGCCCGGATCTTGCAGACTGAGGGGCAACCTCTGGAACAAGACAAGCAGCCAAGTCAGGCCGAAGATCAGTATCAGCCTGAGACAGAGCCTGAAACCGGTTCGTCAGACAAACTGGAGAGGTTTTCCGTTCAGCCCTCCGGAATGTCTTTCGCCCCCTGCCACACCTTGAAACGACCTCCCACTCTACCACAGGTGAGGGATCAGCCTCAATGCGGGCAGTATCCCGGGCAACCACAGTCGTAGTCCGATCAGGGGATGCGTGGGACGAGCTGGCCGTCCCCGACAAACCCCCATCCGGACCCCCACAGTGATGCCCATTGGCAACAGCCTCAAGCTGTGTGACCGAAGCCAACACTGCCTGAAGCTGGGAGCGAAGGGATGCCAACTCAGCCTGCATCCGAACACAGCAGTTGCAGTCCCTATCCATGCTAAAAACTGTTTTGCAAAGAACGTCTGAACTAATCTACAGAGAGCGCAAACAAATCGACAAAATTTAAACGGTTATTAAAATACAAGATTGCCTAGTAAACGCAGTAATGCTGCTACTTGTACACTGCTGACACTGCTCGGCGGCGGAAGGAGACTAAGCGGAATTACACTATTCAGGTACTAAAACGCGATGCTACACTCTCAAATACTATAATACGCCCGAAATTTATGAATTAAACAATGCAAGTACCAAAAACACGCAAAGAAATTAAGAATTAAACTATGTAACAAACGAGTGAGCTAGGAGTATACGACTTGCTGCTCAGCTGCTTATCCAACGGCGGCAGGGAGCACACTGACTGACCAACCGACACTGGCCGTTCAAAACAAAAACAGTAGACAAACGACTACGCGAATTTACACTATTCAGGTACTAAAACGCGATGCTACAACTCTCAAATACTATAATACGCCCGAAATTTATGAATTAAACAATGCAAGTACCAAAAACACGCAAAGAAATTAAGAATTAAACTATGTGACAAATGAGTGAGCTAGGAGTATACGACTTGCTGCTGCAGCTGCTTATCCAACGGCGGCAGGGAGCACACTGACTGTGACCAACCGACACTGGCCGTTCAAAACAAAAACAGTAG
Organism: Schistocerca americana; assembly: GCF_021461395.2. Classification (NCBI taxonomy): domain Eukaryota; kingdom Metazoa; phylum Arthropoda; class Insecta; order Orthoptera; family Acrididae; genus Schistocerca; species Schistocerca americana. The sequence continues at coordinate 676,584,528 of NC_060122.1, forward strand.
ACAAACGACTACGCGAATTTACACTATTCAGGTACTAAAACGCGATGCTACAACTCTCAAATACTATAATACGCCCGAAATTTATGAATTAAACAGTGCAAGTACCAAAAACACGCAAAGAAATTAAGAATTAAACTATGTAACAAACGAGTGAGCTAGGAGTATACGACTTGCTGCTCAGCTGCTTATATTAAGTTTGTCGCAGCTGTCATTTCTGCAACCTCTCTTTCCTTTCACCTTTCTCTACTCATGAGACCATTCCATTCAGAAAGTCATTAAATCTTCACTTTGAGTGTGGACAGCAATGTAGTCACTGAATGTTATCACTGATATCCTTTCACCTTTCCATTTTCATTCGAATCTTCAGTCTTTCTTCTACGTCTGTCATTGTTTCTCCGGTGGATTTATTGAACACTTAGGACAAGTGAGTGCATTTCTGTCTTACACTGTGTTCTTGGTCTTTCATTCTTATCTTTCTTCCTTGTTCATTTACGTACTATCTATAACACATTTTTCATTAAAGTTTACTCCTATCATCATTTTACATTACTGAATGTACCTTGTAGGTCGACAAATTCTATGAATGTGTCTTGATTAATTGTAAGTCTTGCTTCTGTTATCATGAACAAAGCTAATTGCCGGCCGCTGTGTCCGAGCGCTTCTACGCCCTTCAGTCAGGAACAACGCTGCTGCTACGATCGCAGGTTCGAATCCTGCCTCGGGCATGGATGTGCGTGATGTCCTCAGGTTAGTTATGTTTAAGTTCAAAAATGGCTCTGAGCATGATGGGACTTAACATCTGGGGTCATTAGTCCCCTAGGTCTTAGAACTAGTTAAACTTAACCAACCTAAGGACATGACACACATCCATTCCCGAGGCAGGATTCGAACCTGCGACCGCAGAGGTAGCGCGGTTCCAGACTGTAGCGCCTAGAACCGCTCGGCCACTCCGGCAGGCTAGGTTAAAGTAGTTCTAGGTCTAGCGGACTGATGACCTCAGATGTTAAGTCCCATCATGCTCAGAGCCATTTTTGAACTTAAACATAACTAACCTGAGGACATCACACACATTCATGCCCGAGGCAGGATTAGAACCTGCGACCGTAGCAGCAGCGTTGTTCCTGACTGAAGGGCGTAGAACCCATAGTGCTTAGAGCCATTAGAACCATTTGAACCACAAAGTTAACTATCTCATTGGTGCATTTACCGTTGGGAAAGCTGAAGGGTCATTAGTTCTCATCTTGTTACAATCTTCTGTATGTTAGTCTCGTTAGTATCTTGTATGCACGAGTTGTTAAAATGAAATGATACCTGTAATTGCATAGATTGTAGACACTAATTTGAATATTTGTTCAGTTCTGGATTTTAGAAATTCTGAAGGAGCGTTACCTGTTCCTTCTGTCTTATTTATTGTCAAGTCTTCCAAATCTCTGTTAATGTCAGACTCTAGTACGTCTTCCATCTCGATTCCAGTTTCTTCTTCTATTCTCAGACAGTAACTGTTCTCCGTAGAGGTCTTCAGTGTACTCTTTCCACTTATCTTTCAACTCGACGTTTAGCACTGTAATTCTCAGTACACTTTTAAAGCTGACATACAGGGTGTTTCAAAAATGACCGGTATATTAGAAACGGCAATAAAAACTAAACGAGCAGCGATAGAAATACACCGTTTGTTGCAATATCCTTGGGACAACAGTACATTTTCAGGCGGACAAACTTTCGAAATTACAGTAGTTACAATTTTCAACAACAGATGGCGCTGCAAGTGATGTGAAAGATATAGAAGACAACGCAGTCTGTGCGTGCGCCATTCTGTACGTCGTCTTTCTGCTGTAAGCGTGTGCTGTTCACAACGTGCAAGTGTGCTGTAGACAACATGGTTTATTCCTTAGAACAGAGGATTTTTCTGGTGTTGGAATCCCACCGCCTAGAACACAGTATTGTTGCAACAAGACGAAGTTTTCAACGGAGGTTTAATGTAACCAAAGGACCGAAAACCGATGCAATAAAGGATCTGTTTGACATATTTCAACGGACTGGGAACGTGACGGATGAACGTGCGGGAAAGGTAGGGCGACCGCGTACGGCAACCACAGAGGGCAACGCGCGGCTAGTGCAGCAGGTGATCCAACAGCGGCCTCGGGTTTCCGTTCGCCGTGTTGCAGCTGCGGTCCAAATGACGCCAATGTCCACGTATCGTCTCATGCACCAGAGTTTACACCTCCATCCATACAAAATTCAAACGCGGCAACCCCTCAGCGCCGCTATCATTGCTGCACGAGAGACATTCGCTGACGATATAGTGCACAGGATTGATGACGGCGATATGCATGTGGGCAGCATTTGGTTTACTGACGAAGCTTATTTTTACCTGGACGGCTTCGTCAATAAACAGAACTGGCGCATATGGGGAACCGAAAAGCCCCATGTTGCAGTCCCATCGTCCCTGCATCCTCAAAAAGTACTGGTCTGGGCCGCCATTTCTTCCAAAGGAATCATTGGCCCAATTTTCAGGTCCGAAACGATTACTGCATCACGCTATCTGGACATTCTTCGTGAATTTGTGGCGGTACAAACTGCCTTAGGCGACACTGCGAACACCTCGTGGTTTATGCAAGATGGTGCCCGGCCGCATCGCACGGCCGACATCTTTAATTTCCCGAATGAATATTTCGATGATCGTGTGATTGCTTTGGGCTATCCGAAACATACAGGAGGCGGCGTGGATTGGCCTCCCTATTCGCCAGACATGAACCCCTGTGACTTCTTTCTGTGGGGACACTTGAAAGACCAGGTGTACCGCCAGAATCCAGAAACAATTGAATAGCTGAAGCAGTACATCTCATCTGCATGTGAAGCCATTCCGCCAGACACGTTGTCAAAGGTTTCGGGTAATTTCATTCAGAGACTACGCCATATTATTGCTACGCATGGTGGACATGTGGAAAATATCGAACTATAGAGTTTCCCAGACCGCAGCGCCATCTGTTGTTGAAAATTGTAACTACTGTAACTTCGAAAGTTTGTCTGCCTGAAAATGTACTGTTGTCCCAAGCATATTGCAACAAACGGTGTATTTCTATCGCTGCTCGTTTAGTTTTTATTGCCGTTTCAAATATACCGGTCATTTTTGAAACACCCTGTATTTGCTTTTAATTTCACCTAATGCTGTTTGGCTTAGCTATACGCAGAATCATTCACCAGTAGAAACATGTGATCGTTTTACTTCGCCGTTCCCCGCAGTGGCACTTGGTGGGTACGTGCTGCCCCGGCAGGCAGAAATAATAAGCGAATGTAGCTGTGGCGGCGGTGTGGCAGGGTGTTTGCAGTGTGGCCACCGCGGCCGCCGATATTGGACAGCGGCTGGGAGCGACGACCGGCGGAGTCCGGGAGGCGGCGGCGCCGCGCCACGCCCGGCCAGTCCACGGCGTCTGCCGCCGGCGGGCTCGTTAAAGCGCAGCACCTCGGTGCCGCATCTGACGGCGCCCCAGCCAGCGCGCTGGGGCCGGCCGTTGCCGGATGCGCAGCTCCTCCCTTCGTAACCTGCTACGATGTCCCTACAGCAGCTGTTGTACCACTGTGCCGGAACGCGAGGGGATCTCCAGAGGGGTTATATACAATGAGGTGACAAAAATCATACCTCAAAATATCGTGTCGGACCTCCTTTTTCCCGGCGTAGTGCAGCAAACCGACGTTACATGGACTCAAAAAGTCGTTGGGAGTCCCCCGCAAAAATATTAAGCCATAAGTTTCCTTTAATTTACGTCTATCGTCACAAAATTTATGTTAACAGATTACCGGTTTCTGTAAACTGTTAACAAAAAGTCTGTGACCATAGACGAAAATGAAAGGAAACTTATTGTATATACGGGTCACTGTTTTATTCGCGACAATGTCGCTGCTTGTGATATTAGACCATGTTGAATAAAACGTTCTCGGTTTTCAAGCCGCGTCAATTCGAATAAAATACTCGAGCGTTCGATAACCATCACCGCCATCATCGTCAGGAGCTCAATTACTGCCGCGGCTGCTACGTTTCTCGCTTATATAGGCATGATGACGTCGTCAGCAGCCAATCAGATAGACCCAATGAGGCGCGAGCGCGTAAGTCAACCCGGGCAGCTAGCGGAGATATTGCCCGTGGCAGCACCGGTGACGTCAGGTGGCGCCAGGAGCAGGCGCCACGTTTCACACTGCCGTTCCCGCGTCGCGCATCTGTCTCTGCTATCTTTCGATCTCCATTGCCCGCCCCAATGCCCTGCTGAGTGTGTACCCCAGGTCTCTGTTGAAATTGCTATTGTTTAAACGAATCTCGGCCGCTTCCTTTACAACGGAGTCCCAATATGTAGATGCATGCGCCAACACTTTTGTATTTTCGAGCTGTATTTTATGTCCGTTTTCTACGCTATGCTGAACTATGGCCGACATGTCAAGTTCCCTTTGTTTTATATGGCGCTCGTGCTCAGTACAACGCTCCGCAACTGTGCGAATTGTTAGTCAGATATACATGCTACCACATTCACAGTGTACATCACACACGCCGGACACTCGAAGAGCAATGTCGTCTTTAACAGGGCGCAACATATCTCGTTTCGTGGCGTTGGACATCGAAAGAAAGCAAAGACAGATGCGCGACTCGGGAGCGGCAGTTTTAAACATGGCCCCTGCCCCTGCCACCGCCTGACGTCACCGGTGCTGCCCGGGTCGACTTACGCGCGCGCGACTCATTGGGTCTATTTGATCGGCTGCTGATGATGTCATCATGGCTATATAAGCGAGAGACCGTAGCAACCCCGGCACGACGTTGGCGGAAATGTTCATCGAAAGCTCGAGGATTTTATTCGAATTGACGCGGCTTGAAAACCGAGAACGTTTTATTCATGTATGCCGTCGCCAAAGACACCGAGGACACATTAAGCCATGTTGCCTCCGTAGCCGACCATAATGGCGAAAAGTGTTCAATGTGCAGGATTTTGTGCACGAGCTACCGTCTCGATTATGTCCTATAAACATTCGATGGCATTCATGTCGGGCTATCTGTGAGGTGAAGTCAACCGCTCACATTGTCTAGAATGTTCTTCAAACCAGTCGCCAACAATTATGGTCTAGTGTCATGGCGCACTCTCATTCATAAAAATTCAATCGTTGTTTGCGAACATGAAGTCCACGAATGACTACAAATGGGCTCCCAGTCCATTCCATGTCAACGCAGCCCACACCGTGATGTAGCCACCACCAGCTTACACAATGCCTTGTGAAAACAACTTGGGTACTTGGCTTCGTGGAGCGTACGCCACATTCGAATCCTACCATCAGCTCTTACCAACCGAAATCCGAACTCATCCTACCAGGCCACGGTTTTCGTGTCTTCTAGGGTCCGAACGATACGATCAAGACTCCAGGCCAGGCGCTGCAAGCGATACCGTACTGTTACAGAAGGCACCAGAGCAGGTCGTCTGCTGCCACAGCCTATTAACGCCAAATTTCGCCACACTGTCCAAACGGATACGTGTATTCTACGTACCACATTGATTTCTGCAGTTATTTCGTGCAGTGTTTTCTGTATCCCGCCCGGAAGGCGGCGCGTGGGTCTGCTCCTGTGGTCTGAAATATAGGCAGAATGAAGGAAGCGAGTAGCAGCAGGTGAGGTAAAACACTACATTACTGCAAGTACAATTAAACCACTTTACTGGTGTATAAACATGTACAAACACATTAAGTAACTTTTGCCGGATGAGGACGTAGGTGTGCAGCCAAAGTCCAGGTCTACGCAAATACAAAGTTTCAATCGAATCGATTGAATCGATGTTTCCAGGCCGTCTGCTCTTGATTAACTGGGCCGAAAAAGAGAGTGGCGTTCGTAGAGCTCCACAGCGTCCGCTAGAGGGCGCTGTGGTCGGCGTAGTTCGTCAGCTCTCGTAGTGCCAACCTACGATCGTGCAGCTACACTATGGTATCTGAACTATCGATACCACAGTGTTACTTGCCTGATAGCACTGATAACTCTGCCCAAACGTAGCTACTGTCGGTCGTTAGGTGAGGGCCGTCGGTCACAGCGTTGTCCATGGTGAGAGCTAATACGCAAAAGTTGCACTCAATTGGCACTGTGAATCTCAGAATATTGAATTCCCTAACGATTTCCGAAATGGAATGTCCCATGCATCAAGCCCCAAAAACCATTCCGCGTTCAAAGTCTCTTAATTCACATCGTGCCGCCTTAATCACACAAGAAATATTTTCACATGAATCACCGGACTCGAATGACTCGAATGTCAATTTCGGCAACGCACTGCTCTTTTATACCTAGTGTATGTGATACTACCGCCATCTATATATGTGCATATCGCTAATGCATCTACATTTCTTACCTCGATTTCGAACTGTTCTTTGTCATATACTCCTATCTACTGATTTTTGTAGACATAATTACCCAACTACGACGTTACCTTAGATTCCCATTCTCCAATGGGAGCCAGTATGTTTGTGACACCTCAAAATACAAGAAAAACAGTATCCTTTTACAATTACCTGGTATAGATTCCTTTCAGCTGTCTTGCCTGAAAACTTCGACTTCTTCATCACTGCAGCTCTGAAATATGTAGTTTGTAATCATTACACTGCTCATTCCATTTAAGAGGTCATATAATTCTTCCTCACTATCAATGAGGGTAGCAATGTCATGAGCGAAAATTACTATTGCAGTTCATTTCACCAGAATTTCAAATCCATGGTTGAAGCTTTCCTTTGTTTCCGTGATTGCTTCTTCGATGTACACACAGAACAGCGGGGGAAAATTTACTGTATCCTTGTCTTACAATCTTTTTACAACTTTTCTCCCGGTTTTCCATTCTTATGGTCCTCTCTTGGTTCGTGAACGGACTGTATCTTACTTGCTTTCCCGATATATCTAATACCAATTTTCCAGAAAATTTCGAACATCTAAGACTGTGTTAAACACAGTGAAACGGGTACTCTGGGTTAACTGATCATATGAGCGTGTCTTATTTTTCTTTAGTCCTGCTTCCATTGTCAAACTAAACGTCGTAACTTTGTGGTAGCATGAACACTATCACACATTAATTCAGTTTACCATAGTACAAGGTAGTCACATAAGTCTGAGAAGCTTTTAAGGGTGTTACAGGGTAGGCTTTCACGAGAAATAATGCTTAATAAATAAACATGTGAAACGCTGCGCAGTTTCCGAGTTGATTAGCATTGAAGTTGGTCAATCAGGCCGCTGCGCGCACAAATTCAAGGGTCTGCCAGAGGTGGTGTCGCCAAACGTGTTCTTCGTTTCGTTTCCTAAAACAAAACAAGAGTGTAATACAAACTGTGGTGTCACCGCCAGACACCACACTTGCTAGGTGGTAGCTTTAAATCGGCCGCGGTCCATTAGTACATGTCGGACTCGCGTGTCGCCACTTTCAGTGATAGCAGACCGAGCTCCACCACACGGCAGGTCTAGAGAGACTGACTAGCACTCGCCCCAGTTGTACGGACGACGTAGCTAGCGATGCACACTGACGAAGCCTCGCTCATTTGCAGAGCAGATAGTTAGAATAGCCTTCAGCTAAGTCAATGGCTACGACCTAGCAAGGCGCCATAGCAATTGATAGTTATCGTATGAAGCATGTCTCATCAAGAGCGATGTACCACAAGGATGGATTAAAGTTAAGTATTCCAGAAGCTACGTACTTTTCTTTATAGCATTCATTACGTATCCTGTTTCAGACCTCACGCCCATCTGCGTGAGCTTAGCGCGTGCCTTTCGGCTACTTCAGAGTGGCGTGGCTGTCTTGTTACGCCACAACACAAACATTGGACATGGGTCAGCAGTAGAGATCGAACTCGAGCCAACGGCCAAGCAGTCTCGTGTGCTGTCATCTACGCTATGTGAACAACTGACAATAAATGTATGTGGTGGGCCACCTGAATCTGCGCGTGCAACGGCCTGATCATCTAATTTCAATACTAAATGGTTCAAATGGCTCTAAGCACTATAGGACTAAAAATCTGAGGTCATCAGTCCCCTAGACTTAGAACTACTTAAACCTAACTAACCTAAGGACATCACACACATCCAAGCCCGAGGCAGGATTCGAACTTGTGACCGTGGCAGTACCGCGGTTCCGGACTGAACGCCTAGAACCGCTCGGCCACAGTGGCCGGCTTTCAATACTAAATAACTTGGAAACGGCACAGCGTATCGAATGTTTTTCTTAACAATTGTTTCTCAGCACAACCTACCCTGATACCTCCTTACAAGTTGATCACACTGTTTCTGACCACACTGTGTGACCCTCCACTTGGCACGATGTACTTAATCCTGTTATCATTACAGTAAGCAATCGGTGAAAACAGCAGACCGACTCCTACAAAGCTCTAATATCACAGTTAAGCACAAATCATCACGAAAGTTTGGCGAAGCATGACACATCGCAGAGAGATGTACAGATACAGCCGCGTAGCACCGAAGACTCTTCATCTGACGGCCCAGAGGAGCAGATTTCGTGGATCGTAGCGGACGGCGCGTGCCTCACTTTGGTGTGAACAACTTGTGACAGCAGCTACACTTATCAGTAACAGCCAATAGTCTTTCTGGTCATTATAAGTGATCCTTGCATTTCCACTTGGGGCTTTTCAGTGATCATACAAGATGAGTTGAGCACACCCGTTCTACGAGGAATCTAACCATCCCTGTACTGAAAGGGATCTTTTCTTGAGTAAAGTCCCGTAAAACGTATCACCCTCTCTAACAACATACAGCTAACAGGATGTTGTAAAAACATTGCGCGAACGCTTGAATGCTCCGAGAAATCCATTTATACGTAGATCATAGCTAAAATATTTGAGTTACATTAGTCAAAATCACACTGCATCGTTAATTCCTTTTCAAACTTGTCAGCTGTAGTCAAAGGTAGTTAATGTGCAAAGATGTTTCCTAGCTCTGTATATCACAAGTTTTTACTGATTTTATTATTCGTGTTGTATACAGAAAAATGTAAGGTACTGAATGTGTTTTTAATGAGCTTAATGATAGGAAAGCCATAATAAAAATAATTATTACTAACGTCAAAAGAGTGCAGAAGAATCCAGAAGTCTTCCAGTCGCTCTTGTCGCGGACGGCATTAGAGAACGCCTACTTTCGTAATCAGTATCTTTCGGCTGTAAGGAACCGAATACAGGGCGCCGTATAAATAACAAGAAGTAACGTAGGCAAGACCAGAATGCTTCTCCGTAACTGGGTTGTCATTCAAGGCTTAGGCTATGTAGCGCAGAATGTCATCTACGTACGGATGTTTCAATCGCATCGAAAAAGGCCTTCTTCTATCTACATCTACATCCATACTCTACAAGCCACCTGACGGTGTGTGGCGGAGGGTACCCTGAGTACCTCTATCGATTCTCCCTTCTATTCCAGTCTCGTATTGTTCGTGGAAAGAAGGATTGTCGGTATGCTTCTGTGTGGGCTCTAATCTCTCTGATTTTATCCTCATGGATTCTTCGCGAGATATACGTAGGAGGGAGCAATATACTTCTTGACTCCTCGGTGAAGGTATGTTCTCGAAACTTTAACAAAAGCCCGTACCAAGCTTCTGAGCTTCTCTCCTGCAGAGTCTTCCACTGGAGTTTATCTATCATCTTCGTAACGCTTTCGCGATTACTAAATGTTCCTGTAATGAAGCGCGCTGCTCTCCGTTGGATCTTCTCTATCTCTTCTATCAACCCTATCTGGTACGGATCCCACACTGCTGAGCAGTATTCAAGCAGTGGGCGAACAAGCGTACTGTAACCTACTTCCTTTGTTTTCGGATTGCATTTCCTTAGGATTCTTCCAAGGAATCTTAGTCTGGCATCTGCTTTACCGACGATTAACTTTATATGATCATTTCAAGTCACTCCTAATGCCTACTCCCAGATAATTTATGGAATTAACTGCTTCCAGTTGCTGACCTGCTATTTTGTAGCTAAACGATAAGGGATCTATATTTCTACGTATTCGCAGCACATTACACTTGTCTACATTGAGATTGACTAGCCATTCCCTGCACCATGCGTCAATTCACTGCATATCCTCCTGCATTTCAGTACAATTTTCCATTGATACAACCTCTCGATACACCACAGCATCATCTGCAATAATCCTCAGTGAACTTCCGATGCCATCCACAAGGTCATTAATGTATATTGTGAATAGCAACGGTCCTATGACCCTCCCCTGCGGCACACCTGAAATCACTCTCACTTCAGAAGACTTCTCTCCATTGAGAATGATATGCTGCGTTCTGTTATCTACGAACTTTTCAATCCAATCACACAATTGGTCTGATAGTCCATATGCTCTTACTTTGTTCATTAAACGACTGTGGGTAACTGTATCGAACGCCTTGAGGAAGACAAGAAACATGGCATCTACCTGTGAACCCGTGTCTATGGCCCTCTGAGTCTCGTGGACGAATAGCGCGAGCTGGGTTTCACACGACCGTCTTTTTCGAAACCCATGCTGATTCCTACAGAGTAGATTTCTAGTCTCCAGAAAAGTCATTACACTCGAACATAATACATGTTCCAAAATTCTACAACTGATCGACGTTAGAGATATAGGTCTATAGTTCTGCACATCTGTTCGACGTCCCTTCTTGAAATCGGAGATGACCTGTGTCCTTTTCCAATCCTTTGGAACGCTACGCTCTTCTAGAGACCTATGGTACACCGCTGCAAGAAGGGGGGCAAATTCTTTTGCGTACTATGTGTAAAATCGAACTGGTATCGCATCAGGTCCAGCGGCCTTTCCTCTTTTGAGCGATTTTAATTGTTTCTCTATCCCTCTGTCGTCTATTTCGATATCTACCAGTTTGTCATCTGTGCGACAATCTAGAGAAGGAACTACAGTGCAGTCTTCCTCTGTGAAACAGCCGTGGAAAAAGACATTTAGTATTTCGGACTTTAGTCTGTCATCCTCTGTTTCAGTACCATTTTGGTCACAGAGTGTCTGGACATTTTGTTTTGATCCACCTACCGCTTTGACATAAGACCAAAATTTCTTAGAATTTTCTGCCAACTCAGTACACAGAACTTAATTTTCGAATTCATTGAACGCCTCTCGCATAGCCCTCCTCACACTATATTTCGCTTCGCGTAATTTTTGTTGGTCTGCAAGGCTTTGGCTATGTTTATGTTTGCTGTGAAGTTCCCTTTGCCTCCGCAGCAGTTTTCTAACTCGGTTGTTGTACCACGGTGGCTCTTTTCAATCTCTTACGAACTTGCTTGGCACATACTCATCTAACACATATTGTACGATGGTTTTGAACTTTGTCCACTGATCCTCAACACTATCTGTACTTGAGACAAAACTTTTGTGTTGAGCCGTGAAGTACTCTGTAATCTGCTTTTTGTCACTTTTGCTAAACAGAAAAACCTTCCTACCTTTTTTAATATTTCTATTTATGGCTAAAATCATCGATGCAGTAGCTGCTTTATGATCGCTGATTCCCTGTTCTGCGTTAACTGTTTCAAATAGTTCGGGTCTGTTTGTCACCAGAAGGTCTAAGACGTTATCGCCACGAGTCGGTTCTCTGTTTAACTGCTCAAGGTAGTTTTCAGATAAGGCACTTTAAAAAATTTCACTGGATTCTTTGTCCCTGCCACCCGTTATGAACGTTTGAGTCTCCCAGTCTATATCCGGCAAATTAAAATCTTCACCCAAAACTATAACATGGTGGGGAAATCTACTCGAAATATTTTCCAAATTATCCTTCAGGTGCTCAGCCACAACAGCTGCTGAGCCAGGGGGCCTATAGAGACATCCAATTACCATGTCTGAGCCTGCTTTAACCGTGACCTTCACCCAAATTACTTCACATTTCGGATCTCCGTCAATTTCCTTCGATTCTATTGCACTTCTTATCTTATCTGTCCTCGCATAGCTCGTGGCATCACGTGAAGTAACAAACTTGGCTCCAGCGGTAATCCACGAGCTATACAGCGTAGGGCAAATTGCTCGACGTATGGCTCCGAAGATATGTTTTGAAATGTTTGTTGTTGTTCCCGGATCACTTTTCCGTGTTTCACCACCCACAAGACAGTCTTATAAGGCTCCTAGACTGTCTTCAAGCCTTAGGGCAGAGTTGATATTTCCAGTATTCCGAAACGTATGGCTGATGCATTTCCATTTCGTCGTTTCCAGCTGGTTCCCAGCAACTACCTTTTGGAATCTCTGCAAAGATAAAGCGGAAAGATTGTGCAAAGTCAATAGAAGAAACGTTTATCAAAATCTCCACACTGAATCTTCCATTCAGACAACTGTATTTTACCAAATGTGTTTGCATGGGCAGTTGTCACAGCAATTTTCTGTACTAATATTCGTTTTGTAAATTCGGAACGCATTTTTCTTGATGCAGTTAATTTAGATTTCAGACGCTTTTCGCATTTAGGGGATTTTTTTGTCTAGAATACAATTCTGTTTTCAGTTACGGTTGTAGATCGAAAACAGTTCACATTGTATTTTTTACGCAAAAGTTTCTTACAGTTAATGATCTGTCTCACCGAAATCTACGTTTCGCCTCATTTGGTTTAGGTTAGATGGCAAACTTCTACTATACTTAAAAAAGTCGGCAAATCTTCACTTCACATTCTTTTGACACTGTAGTTTTCGTATTTCGTTTTTCGTACCTTATTGACCTCAATTGGATCCCTCCGTCTCTTCCATTAAATACCACCCTCCACGACGTCATATAATTCCGCCAGCTAAATATCACACGAGCACACACGTAGCCATAATACAGACCCATGAGATCGGAAATAACGAATTTTCGAATACTTCTAAGCCTCCTGCGATGTTTGAAGGAAACTGCTGGTCAGTAATGTTCTCAACACATTCGTCCCGCCGCCCTGAGTGACCTTGTGGTCAGGGGCGCCATGTCACGGATAGCGCGGCCCCTCTCGCCGGAGGTTCGAGTCCTCCCTCGGGCATGGGTGTGAGTGTTGTTCTTAGCATAACTTAGTTTAAGTTAGATTGAGTAGTGTGTCAGTCTACGGACCGATGACCACAGCAGTTTGGACCCTTAGGAATTCACACATATACATATACATACATACATTCATACAATCGTCCCAGAAGGGACACAACTTCCTTCCTAATCCTGGGAGAGCTGCCAGCCATTTCCTCGATTGCACAAGCTGCCAACAACGGTCGGAAAAATTTCAAGATATTTGAGCAAATCAACGTGAAAACCAGGACGAAGTCAGAACATTTCACAGCTCTATTTACAACGGTCGTTTGGAAACATCTATCATGAGAAAGTCACTTGCCGTAAACCCGTCTCGACAACCTCCGACCGCTATCCTCTGTAGATACTTTAGGGATAGTCATCTCCGGACTACAAATAGCCCTCTTCCACTTGGTGCCTGCCTGATGACGTTTCATTGCCATTTAACGTGAGCTGACTTGTGCAAGAATGCTGGCTTCTTTATTTGTGATCCAGCTATTAGTTATATTTATTTTAAATAGTCTGAGCGTAACCCAATATTTAGAATATTTCTTTTATTTAAACATTGTTATAATACATTAGTTTAGTGCAGGAAAGTGGTCAAGACGAGTGAAATCACGTATGTTGAAACTGAGAATGATGTATATTTGGAGGGAATGGCCTTCAGTCATTGAGAGTTGGACAGTGGCGGAACACTACTGGAGTCCAGTGGAGACTGAGACTTTCTGGTGAACAGCAATTCGGGACACTTTTTTAGTCGAGTGCTGGAAAGAGACAGTATAGCGCGTGATTCAGTTGCGGAGGTGTTTGATTCCGGGCGGTGAACGGCCGCTGTCACACTTTTGAAGGACTGTCTTAATTCAAGAAGTCTGAGTGTGCTCCAGAGTAATCCTCCTTGTTTTTTGATCACGAAGTGGACTTAGCTTTCACGAGTCTTTGATGACTATTTAGTTTGGGAATTTTGCTGCCACTTTCATAACGCTCTCAAGGTAACTTTATTGCATTTGATGATGGTTTTTGCTGTCTCTATTTTAATTTAATGTCATAGCACCACTGCCCGTTTTTTCGAGTTATCCTTTCTTGAATAAACGTTATTCATCATAACTCTCCGTCGTTTATATCAATTACGAACGTCAGAATATAACTCCTGTTTTTAAATTTTAAATTGAACTTTTGTTCTACATTTCTGTGTATTTTATTATTTCACAATTCTAGCCAATGCATGGACTATTTGACAAGAGGATCTGAGCTACAGGTCATTTGCAGCGAATTAGCTGCGGGGCAAGAAAGGAGACGTGCGCGGCACGACTCTATGAGTTCATCGAGCTATTCTTTTTAAACAGTTCAGTGAATAGCCACAGTGCCTGAAATACGACTATCAGCAGTTAAAGACGCAAATGGTTTGCTCGTATGAAATGCTGTTTAAAGCAACACAGTTTCATTAACTTTTAGGCACCATCGCAACAGCCGCGCTCTGAGAGTGCTGTCCCCAACTCATCTACATTTATATCATACTCTGCAAGTCACATAATGGTGTGTGGCGGCGGGTACTTTCGGTACCGCTATCTGATCCCTCCAATCCTATTCCAATCGCGGTTAGTGTTTGGGAAGAATTATTTTCGGTAAGCCTTTGTATTGGCTCTATTTTCTCGAATCTTCTCCGCGTGGTCAGTACGCGAGATGTATGTGGAAGGAATTAATATGTTGTCCGATTCCTCCTGAAAAGTGTTGTCCCGAAATTTCAACAGTAAATCTCTCAGTGATGTACAACACGTCTCTTGTAACGTCTGCCAGCGTAGTTTGTTTAGCATCTCCGTAACGCTCTCTCGCCAGCTAAACGGTCCCATGACGAAGCCCGCCGCTTTTCGTTGGATCTTCTCTATCTCCTCTATCAGTCTTACCTGGTGGGGATCTCACATACATGAACAGTACTCAAGAATACGGCAAACAAGCCCTTTATAAGCCACTTTTTTCTTGAGTGGCTTACATTTCCTTGAGATTCTTCCGATGAATCTGAGTCCGGTGTCTGCTTTCCCCACTATCTGTTTTATGTGGTCATTCAACTTAAGGCCGTTCTGGATGGTTACGCTTAGATATTTTGCGGCAGACGCTGTCTCCAGCTACTTGGCATCAGTGGTAAAGCTGTACAGTAGTGTATTTCTTTTCCCCATGTGTGCGCAACATTTTAGTATATTTGTTTACGTTCAGGGTCAACTGCCAGAGCCTGCACCAGTCATCAATTCTCTGCAAGACTTTCTGTAAATTCTTACGATCTTCTGGCGTTGCTACTTTAGTATAGATAACTACATCATCTCAGAATAGCTTTAAAAGGCATCCGACGATTTCTACTGGATCATTCGTATAAATTGTAAACAGCAACGTTCCTATTAAACTTCACTGTGGCACTCCGGATATTACCGTAAATCTGTCGGTTTTGTTCCTCTAAGAGCGACGTATTGAGTTATATCTGGAAGAAAGTCTTGAATCCAATCGCAAATCTGCTCCGATACTCTGTAAGCTCGTATTTCTTTTTCATTAAACGGCTATGCGGAATCAAGGAACACGGCATCAATCTGAGCGCCGTTGTCCATTGCGCTGCGTGTTTCATGGAGAAACAGAGCAAGCTGAGTTTTGCAGGATCTCTGTTTGCGGAATCCCTGTCGATTTTTATAGAGGAAATGTTCATTTTCGAAAAAAGTCATAATTCCTGAGCATATAACAGGTTCCATAATACAACAACAAATTGACGTCAGTGATATAGGTCTATAATTGTGTGGATCTATATTACGATCTTTCTTAAAAACGGGACTGACCCGCCCTTTTGGCAGTCGTTAGGTACCTTTTGTTGCTCAAGCGATCTACGATAAATTACTGGTTCAAAATTATTCAAATGGCTCTGAGCACTATGGGACTTAACTTCTGAGGTCATCAGCCCCCTAGAACTTAGAACTACTTAAACCTAACTAACCTAAGGACATCACACACATCCATGCCCGAGGCAGGATTCGAACCTGCGACTGCAGCGGTCGCGCGGTTCCAGACTGTAGCGCCTAGTACCGCTCGGCCATTCCGGCCGGCTAATTACTGGTAGAAGGGGAGCAAGTTCTTTCGCATAATCTTATAGCGATTGTAGCTGCTTTTCAATTCCGCTTTCGGTTATCTCAATATTTGTCATTTCGACGTTCGTACGACAGTTGAAAGGAGGCATAGGCTACGGTCTTCCGCTGTGAAACAACTTCGGAAGACCGAATTCAGTATTTCGGCCTTCTCTCTGTTATTTTCAATTTCGGTGCCAGTGTGGTAACTGAGAGAATGAATAGATGGTTTTGACCCACTTACTGATATTCCAAACGACCAAAATAACTTAGGGTTTTACTCAGGACGGTAGACAACGTCTTACTTTCAAAATCATTGAACGCTTCTCTTATTGCTCTCCTTACGCTCATTTTCGCTTCGTTCAGCTTATGTTTCACAGCTTCTCTTGAATCTGAGATGAAGTACTTTTTGTTTAGGAAGCGTTTTTATAAGATGGCTACTAAACCATGGTGGATCTTTCCCATCACTTAAAACCTTACTCGGAACATACTTGTCTAGGGCATATTGAATGATGCCTTTGCATTTTTTCCATTTGTTCTCCACATCTTCGTCCTCATCAGCGAATATTTCATGCTGACTGCTGACATATTCTGAAATTTGTGTCCTGTCACACCAGATGAGCAAATATGTCTTCCTACCTTTCTCAAAATTCTTTGTAGGACCCGTCGTCATTGATGCTGTCACAGCCTTATGATCACTGATACCGTCCTTTATGTTAACTGGTTCCATAAGTGTTGTATTCTCCAACAGTTTATTGAACGTAACTTCTTCTGCAATACAATAGCTGGCTGTACAATAGATGTAGACGTCCGTCGATCTAGCTGGAGATGTGGTTCCTGTCGATCAGCTGGTGCTTCGATCGGCCGTGCAGTACAGTGGCTTCGGTGATATCATCTCGGAGACTCTGCTATAGCGGTTGCCATTAGCAGCGGACGAAGACTGGTCTGCCTTCGACCGGCCGGGCCTATATAGTGAGCTGGAGCCAATAGAAACCCAGCGCAGGAATCTGTGGCCGGATATGTGGCGGCGACCTCTGCAAGGAAAGGTTCCTGTTAATCGACTGGAATCTTCGGCGTGTTTACCTGATGTCTTCGCCTGTTTGGCTGTTGGTTTGTTTCCCTCATAGCGTGGCTGTTATGCGGAGCTGCCTGCCATTTAGAGGAACCCGATGGCAGACAGTACACATGACCCTTCCTCTGGGGGAGGGTGGGAGAGGCTTGGCCTTGGCGGCCTCGTGGAGGAGGGGGTGAAAACTCGGCCCCGCAGAGTAGGGCGCGGCGTGGCAGACCAGACAGGCGGAGCTGCGTCGCGGAAGAGGCGGGGAAGCCGGCCGCGACGGCTCCAGGGGCATAGGCTCATCGACGTCAGCGGGATGCTGCCTGGAAAGTGGACCGTGCGGGCTTCGCTGGCTAGGCTGCGACATCGGCGGCGGCGGTGCCAAGGTAATGGGGGCATCGTCAACGATGCTGGATGGCGCAGCCGGTCGGGCCGGCAGAGGAGTCCGTGGAGCCTGCAGCCGCTGTGGAGACGACGGCTGTTGCTGCTCGACGGGGTCTGGCGCCCCTGCACGCCGACCATGGCTGGAACGGAGCACATCCGGGCGCCTGGAAGAAGGCGGCAGAGCGGCTTGCCGGATAGAAGAGGTGCTCGGAAAACCCTGATACCGGCGCCGGAGTCGGTTGCGGTGCGGACGTCAAAGAGCTGACGGCCTCGCGACTGGACGATTACCCCCTGAATCCATCCGGCTCTCGGGCCGAAACCTAGCGCCCAGATAAGGGCTCCCGGAACAAAGGGAGCCTGTGCAGTTGGAAGCCGTTGTTTGGGTCCGGGCCGGAGGAGGTGCAAAAGGGTATGAAGTTGCCGGCCAGGCAAAAGTTCCGCCTGACTACGGGACCCGATGGGCGTCGACCAATATGAACTGAGGAACAACGTCAGCGACTCGTCCAAAGTATGGTGGGAGGCGTATTTTGTCATTTGGGCCTTAAAAGTCCGGACGAGGCATTCGGCCTCGCCGTTTGATTGCAGGTGAAAGGGCGGAGTGAGGACGTGTTGTATGCCGTTGGCAGAACAAAACGGCGCGAATTCCTGGCCCCAGAATTGAGGGCCGTTATCGGTAACAATTGTTAGCGGCAACCCTTCCAAGGAAAAATCTTTCTGCAGAGCAGCGAGGGTCGCTTCTGAAGTGGTGCTGGTACAACGGATAACGAACGGAAAATGTGAAATGGCATCGATGACGAGAAGCCATTGGTAGCCAAGGAAGGGGTCGGCGAAGTCCAAATGAATGCTATCTCAGGGACCCACCGGCTTAGGCCAAGAGAGGAAGGTTTGAGGGGGCTGGGACAGCTGTTGGGCGCACGTGGAGCAATTCTGAACCATGTGAGTGACGTCCCTGGTAAACCTGAACCAAAAGACGTGACGCCGGGCCAACGCCTTGGTGCGAGCGATTCCCCAATGGCCTTGATGTAAGAGACGCAAGACTTCGGTGCATAGATGCTGGAGAACGACCACACGCGGAGTGAACGTAGGGTCTACCCACAATAGGACACCATCCACCGCCGACAGTTGATGGCAGATAGAAAAAAAGAACCGAAGGTGCTACTGGTCGCAGGTGGGGGCACACTTGGGCCATCCACGCTGAACATAGGAGTGGACACGACGCAACAATGGGTCACCCGTGGTCGGAATTGCCACTGTGGAGGCCGGGATGGGAAACCCGCGCAGGGTGTCGTGGATCGTTTCATCAACTTGGAACACGGAACGTCCGAAGAGTCAAACGCAGGGTCGGGACCAAGAGTAAGGCGGGAAAGAGCATTTGCGTTGGAGTGCTGGGAGGTGGACTTAAAATGCAAGGTGTAACGGAATTTCGAGAGGAACAGGGCCCATCGTTGAAGCCTCTGAGACGTTTTCGTAGGAAGCCGGGTCTCCGGGGGAAACAGGGAGAGGAGGGGCTTGTGGTCAGTGATGATGTGAAAGGCCCGTCCATATAAAAGAGGCATGAGTTTGGGACATGCGAATACGATAGCCAATCCCTCCTTTTCAATCAGTGAGTACTTCAGCTTAGTGGCAGTTAGGGCCTTGGATAGAAAAGCCACCGGATGTTCTGTCCCATCCGGAAGCTTGTGGGAGAGGACAGGGCCGAGCCTGTAATCAGAGGCGTCCATGGCCAGGAGCAACGGCAGAGACGGATCATGCGGCATCAGGCAGGGGGCCGATTGCAAATGGCGTTTGAGGGTGGAAAAGGCTGTCTGTCAGGCCCGGGACCAACTGAAGGGGATATTTTTGCGGCATGAGTGATATAAGGGGGCCTCCAACTGAGCGGCCGACGGAAGAAACTTCCGGTAATACGATATTTTTCCAAGGAAGGATTTCAGTTGATGGGTGTCCCGTGGGGGAGGCAGGCGGTATATGGCGTCCACATAGAAAAATGATGGAGAGATACCTTTATGTGAAATAACATGTCCTAAATAGGAAATAGAAGGTTGAAAGAAGGAACACATCTCCTTATTGCATTTTAGCCCAGCCTGGCAGAGGCAAAGAAACAGCTGACACAAGTTGGTAAGATGGGCTGCAGCAGTAGGTCCCGTAACGACAATGTCGTCGAGGTAATTGATGCAGAAGTTGTTCCAAGAAGCGTTGGAAAATGGCCAGGGCGTTAGCCAGGCCAAACATGAGGCATGTGACTTGGAACAGGCCGGCGGGCGTATTCAGAATGGTGAGGGCTTGAGAAGCTTCTTCGAAAGGAACCTGGAGGTACGCCTCAGCGTGATCAACTTTGGTAAAGTAACGACCACCAGCCAATTTACGGAAGAGATCAATAAACCGAGGGAGCGGAAAGTCGTCCACCTGGAGCTGGGGGTTGAGGGTCGCCGAAAAGTCCCCACAGAGACGGAGACGGCTGCCTGGCTTCTGGACGATGACGAGAGGCGTGGCCCAGGGGCTGAACAAGCCATAGCACCCCCTCCTGTTGCAGACGGTCGAATTCGTCACGCAGCGGCTGTTGGAGAGCGACGGGGATCTGCCTCGCCCGGAAGTATCTAGGCGGGCTGACGGCCGGAGGTGGAGGGTCGCTGCAAACCCTTTGGCGCACCCGATGCCGGGGGAGAAGAGATCCTGGAATTCGGTGCAGAGAGAGTCAACTTCGGAAAACGGCACCTGTGGAGAAACCAGATGTTCATGATCGTCGATTGTGAACCCTAACATTTGGAAAGCATCCAACCCGAACATATCGATAGCATCGGAACTGTTGACTACCAGAAAAGAGATCACGACTAACAGATTTGTAAGAAACCACCGTCGTGAACTGCCCCAACAAAACGATTTCCTGTCGTACGTAAGGAGGCGTCGAGGAGCCGGTTGAAGGCTTGGGGCTCCTAAAACGGTATAGGCAGTGTAATTGAGCAGGGATACCGCAGCCCCTGTATCGACCTGCATTCGAGCTGGCTTACCCAATATGATGACATCAATATACAGATTGGTGGACGCCAAAGACCCAACTTGGTTGATGTCCATGGACGCCTTGGTGTCGGAGCGCCTGAAGGTCGGCGCGGCGGCAGTGCAACAGACAGATGCAAGGTGCACGTCCCTACCGCAACGGCGACACGTCGCCCAGCGGTCAGGACAATCCTCGCGTACATGCTGGGAGTAGCATCCTGGGCAAGAGGGAAGGTGCAGGGGTTCCCTGCGGCGGCGTTGCTGGCCCGGCGGCGGCTGCTGGTTGTCTTCCTGGAACGACCGTCTTTTTTTCTTTTCCGTACGCCGAGAAGATGCCGGGGTGTTGCGCTGGGGAGTGCAGCGTGAAGGTGGGTATATGGCCGCGACGTCCTCCTGGGCGTCGGAAGTCTCTTCTCGGATGGCTGTTACGTCAGCCCACGTTTCCAGTCTGCGGTGAGCTGCAGTGGAAACTTCAAACTTGAATGCAAGTTCTATGTTTTGATCTAGCGACGGGTCCTCCAACTTTATGGCGTCGTGGCGGAAAACCGCATCTGGGGCTACTTGGATCAGGTGATCCCGGACCATGTCATCTGTGTAAGATTCCCGGGATATGCGGGTGACAAAGTTGCACATCCGAGCGAGACCTTGGAGTTCAGCAGCCCGTTGTAGGTACGTCTGATCGGGTTTCTTTCGACTCTGGTGAAATTCCTCTCTTACTGCCATGACGTGATATCTGCGGAGATAGTAGGAGGTGAGACACTCACATATGGCGGTGAAGGTAAGACTGTCAGCATCACATGGCTGGAGTTTCGTCAGAAGCACGTACATACGGGAGACATTCCAAGAAAGAAAATAGGCTCTCTGATCATTTTCCTGGGATACCTGATGAATCCGCAAATGTTGACGAATCTTCTTTTCGTATGTTTCCAAATCTTCAGCGTCTTCATCGAAAGCCGGGAACGCTGGCGGTGTCGGTGGACGGTGAAGACTTTGAATTTCGGCAATCGGTTGCTGCTGCAGTATCGCAGACTGTTGAAAAAGTTGATTCAGCCTGCTCCACGGATAGATTCTGCTGTTGCAGTTGTGGTTGTGCTTCTTGTTGTTGTGGTTCCATCTTCTTTGGGTTGTCGAATCCTTACTCGTCGCCACTGTAGTATTCTCCAACAGTTTATTGAACGTAACTTCTTCTACAATACAATAGCAGCTGTACAATAGACGTAGACGTCAGTCGATCTAGCTGGAGATGTGGTTCCTCTCGGTCGGCTGGTACTTCGATCGGCAGTGCAGTACAGCGGCTTCGGTGATATCTTCTCGCAGGCTCTACTATAGTGGTTGCCATTGGCAGCGGACGAAGACTGATCTGCTTTCGACCGGCAGGGCCTATATAGTGAGCTGGAGTCAATAGAAACCCGGCGTAGGAATCTGTGGTCGGATATGTGGTGGCGACCTCTGCAAGGAAAGGTTCCTATTAATCGACTGGAATCTTCGGCGTGTTTACCTGATGTCTTCGCCTGTATTGCTGTTGATTTGTTTCCCCCATTGCGTGGCTGTTATGCGGTGCTGCCTGCCATTTAGGTGAACCCGATGGCAGACAGTACAATAAGGTCAGGTCTGTTTGTTGCCAGGAGGTTTAAGACGTTACCCTCAACTTGGTTATCTATCAGCTCAAGGTAATTTTTGGACAAGACAGAACAATCCCACACGAATCCCAGTCTCTGGCACCGGTTTTGATGGCATTACACTCCCAATTTATACCTGGTAAGTTGAAGTAACCCTCTATTACAGCGACATGGTCCGGAAAATTACTAATGATGTTCTGCAAATTCTTTCTGAAGCGCTTTACAACTACAGGTCTTGAACCAGGTGGAATATAAAACATCTGATCACCGTTCTTTGATACTCAGTTTCACCCAGATTAATTCACATTCGGAATCCGTGATAACCTCGCCAGATTTTATCGAAATTTTTACTTTAATAAACATGCCGCCACCATTGGCGACTAACCTATCGTTACAATAAACTTTACAATCTGAACTTAGGATTTTGTTGTCAGTGATGTCTGGTTTCAACCTGCTTTCTGTTCCGAATTCTATCTGTGCATTATAACCTTCAGTAAGCATAGTAATTCTGGGACCTTTCCTTGGATGCTCCTGCAGTTTACTAAAATCTTATTAATCTTTTGTATCTCTAATCTGCGAGGACCAAGATTCTCTGAGGTCACTGTGGCTGATTTAACAGGCAGATCGCCTTTGATCCCAAGGGCACCCATTTGCACGCCACACGTACTCCTCTAGTAGCTGCTTCCTGCGTGTAGTGCAAGCCTTACCTGTTAAGGGGAACCCTATAATTCTGTAACCTATAGCGGAGGTCGAGAAACTCGCATTCGAAACCGTCGCAGAGTCGTCTGAGACTCTGGTTTAGACCCACTCTGCTCCAAACCAGAGGACTGCGATCAACACTGGATACGATGCTACAACTAGAGAGCTTAGCCTGCACCACGCGTGCGTTACTAGTTGGCTTCACCAAATCAGCCAGTCACCGAAAGGAGTCGATGACGACCTCAGAACCCAAGCGGCAGGCGTCATTAGTGCCGCCATGTGTCACTACATGCAGCCGGTTGCACCCAGTGCGCTCGATAGCCGCCGGCAGGGCCTCCTTCAGATCACGGATGAGACCTCACGGCAAACATACCGAATGTACACTGGAATTCTTTCCCGCCTTACCTACTGTCTCCCTGAGGGGCTACAACTCCCGCCTAACACTGGAGCTCCCAATGACAAGCATAACCACGCTCTGTACTTGTCCAGTCTGGGCAGGAAAATTGACCGCTGGCCCAACAGGAGAGACGTCCCATGCTGGCTCAGAGTTGTCATCAATAGTGGATAGCACCTCGTACCTAAGAAATGGGGAGCCAGACTCTTGGCCTGCTACCTCTTTCTCCTTCCGCCCAGCGACACGGGAACCCACCACTGTATGCCACTCACTGTGGTGTGAGGACGAACCGGTCAGATGTTGCGTACCAGAAGCCGCAGTGACAGTAAAACAGAGACGTGCAGTTCACTTCTTTGCAGAAGCACGTGAACAAAAACAAAGACTATATTAATTTACAGTTTATCCTACTAGTGCTGCTGAGCTCCCTCTCAGCTCAGCGGCTGCTGCTGCACTCTGGTGTTAGAGATTTTAGTGGTTTGTTGATTGCGAGCAGGACATACTGGTGGGCACTTTTATCAATTTTAGGCTGTTGTACCCAGCTATAAATTGGACTTATGGTAGTTTTAGTGGAAAGCCGAACTTGTAGTTTGAAATGGTGCTGGGGAACTTTAACCAATTTCTTCGGGAAAGCTCACGGGATATTTTGGGAACTGGGTGACAGCACCCACTGTTACATAAACCATCGATTGACTATGAGTTTTCAATGAAATGAAGAATATTCTTTTTGAATTTTGGTGGTTGTGAGATAGCAATAAACTTCATTTACAAAAACCATTAAGAGACTTCGAAGGCGTATCTCATATCTACTGTAGCCATTCCTGCCAGCATTTCTTTAAAAAGAAATGTTGGGTACATTGTGACATGTGTGAGTTGGCGCCCTTACACATAAATCGCAGCTATATAATTAAGTCCAACTACATCCTGCGGGGGCCCATAGAACTATATTATTCTGCGTTGTGTGTGGGCCATATTTTCGTGCATTAGCACTTGCGGGCTCCGAGCTGATTTAGAAAGGAAAGGGGAACTGACTGACTCTAATTTTGGTAAGTTTTGTAAAACATTTATCCCTCAACCAGCAAAAGTCCGTGGTACGGTCGCGAGGACACGAAAAAACTAAAAAGGGGGCAAATTATTTTTTGTTATCCGTAAGAGGGGAGGGAGAGTTGGGATTGCACTCATTAAAAGAAAGGCGTTTATCGTTGCGGAGAGAGATCTTCATCGAATTTCAGTTACAAACTTTTTCCTGCGAATGCCAAAGTATTTTGACGCAGACCTTTAGAATATAGAGGCCTGCGGTACGGTAACTTCTGCGGTGGTAATGAAGGAGCCATTCTTCTGGTTTGTCATGATGGCGTTTGGTTCTCCCACCTATCAATTCTCGTTTCGTTGGTTTTGCAGGGAGTGCAGTACCCCGCCGAAAGTGGAAGTGGGTGCAACGTGACAGACAGTGTTTGGTAAAAGTCTTTATTGTTCCAGCAAGCTCGAGCAGATATAGGTGTACATCCACGTCCTGTGGCGCAGCCTGGCGTCGGCCCATGACATGTTCGTTCTGGTGTAGCGGTGGTGGTCTTCCCAGAAGGTAACGCATACTGCTGAGACGCAGCGTGCCAACATGGTGGTGAGTGGTGCCTGTGGTGTGTTAATGGTGCTAACCCTGAGTTTCTACAGGCCATTGCGAAGGTTTGGCACAGCCGGTGGTACGTGGGTGAGCACTGGCGTGGAGGATGGGCTTCACGGCGTCCCGGACTCCGGACCTCAGATTGATGATGGAGGCGGCTGTCAGGCTAAAGCCGGAGGGTCCAGAAGCATCAGAAGCATGGCAGCCGGCTTATACGATCTCCTCCTCGCTCCCACCTTCTGGCTTGATCGGTAAGTAAAACACACAATGCGCTACTGACCATTTGTCTGAGTGTATGGCAGCGAAGGTAAGCACTGGTGGCTGCCGCGATGCGGCGTCAATGAGTCGTTAAGAGCGGCTTCCTGCACATTGACGTAACATTTGAGGCGTTTTGAAGTTCGGCTGCGTCGCCAGCCGCATGCCTTCGAAAACAGAAAATGGAACATCGTATTCTGAATTTCCTTGTCGCCTAGGTAGACGTAGATGCAAACTCTTGGGCCTGGAACGACTAAGGCAACAACCGAAATACGTGACGAATGATGTGATACAATATACCTGAAGGTAGGCATATAGGTGTAGACGTTTCTGTCTGTTACCCAGGACAGTGTGCTGAACAAAATTGCATCGGCATTAACGTAATTTGCTGCCTCATAATTATAACTGCTAGGACTAGTACGTGTTTAGGTTCGTTAGTACCTCCAAGTACATGTGCCGAGAGAAAGCATAAAGGGTTATTTTCTACTGGATGACAGGTGAGATGTTGAAGTATGGACACGTCTACGCAAAACGGTTAGTCGATACTCACAGGCGTGGTCTGCTTAGTGATGCACAAAACGTCAACTACTCAATTACGTGACGTGTTTGAGGAAGACAGACGCAGAGGAAAAACAATTGAAGTGGGTATCCATTAAGGCACCAATGATCACAATATCTGCGCTTATAAACCTAACACTCGTATACCGATTCAAAGCTTGAATTCCCATACTTTAAGTTTCATAGACGTATAAGGATGTATCACATAATGCACTCTGGCGGCTTTTCGTGGATGATGCTTTAGTATACAGAGAAGTTGCAGCATTACAAAATTGCAGCGAAATGCAGGAAGATCTGAAGCGGATAGGCATTTGGTGCAGGGAGTGGCAATTGACTCTTAACATAGAAAAATGTAATGTATTGCGAATACATAGAAAGAAGGATCCTTTATTGTATGATTATATGATAGCGGAACAAACACTGGTAGCAGTTACTTCTGTAAAATATCTGGGAGTATGCTTACGGAACGATTTGAAGTGGAATGATCATATAAAATTAATTGTTGGTAAGGCGGGTGCCAGGTTCAGATTCATTGGGAGAGTCCTTAGAAAATGTAGTCAATCAACACAGGAGGTGGCTTACAAAACACTCGTTCGACCTATACTTAGAGTACTGCTCATCAGTGTGGAATCCGTACCAGGTCGGGTTGACAGACAAAATAGAGAAGAACCAAAGAAGAGCGGCGCGTTTCGTCACAGGGTTATTTGGTAAGCGTGATAGCGTTACGGAGATGTTTAGCAAACTCAAGTGGCAGACTCTGCAAGAGAGGCGCTCTGCATCGCGGTGTAGCTTGCTGTCCAGGTTTCCAGAGAGTGCGTTTCTAGATGAGGTATCGAATATATTGCTTCCCCCTACTTATATCACCCGAGGAGATCACGGATGTAAAATTAGAGAGATTCAAGCGTGCACGGAGGCTTTCCGGCAGTCGTTCTCGCGAACCATACGCGACTGGAACAGGAAAGGGAGGTAATGACAGTGGCACGTAAAGTGCCCTCCGCCAAGATTATGGAACAATATTATAACAATATGCAAGGAAGGTAACGAGCGAGGAACACATTACGTGATTTAATTTACATGCACACTTTACTATTTAATCTGTCAAGGCTAAGTATGAGGCTGTTCTAAAAAGTAATGCCTCCCAGTCTTTTATGCGAAGACTCCTAAGGCTTTTTAAATAAAAAAAGCGTTATTAACGCTCTACATCTTTGTTCTTCATGTCTACGTGTTTATTTCTCAATATATTCATCTTGGTAACAAACACATTTCTCCCAACAAGAGACCAGTTTGTTGATACTGTCACCGTATAATATTTGACTTGGTTGGCGCAGTCACAACCTCACCCCTGTTTGCACCACTTTATCACTATCAAAGTGAAGTCCTCGGGGGTAATCTTTAAGTTTTGATAACATATTAAAATCTTGTGCGACTAAGTCTGGAGAGTATGGAGGACGATCAATAATAGTGAACCTAAGGCGTCGGCTTGTTGCACATGTCACAGCGCTTGTGTGTGGTCTGGCAACTTCTTGCTGACTAGAGGGTACTCCATATGCGAACAAACTGTTAGAATTGTAAACTCTGTTAAAGCAGACTGTTTCTCACTCACGTCGCGCGGAGTTGCCGCGTCTTTAGAGGCGCCATGTCACGGATTGCGCGGCCTATCGCGCCGGAGCTTTGAGTCCTCCTTCTTAGCCTAAGTTAAAAATGGTTCAAATGGCTCTGAGCACTATAGGACTTAACATCAATGCTCATCGGTCCCCTAGAACTTAGAACTACTTAAACCCAACTAACCTAAGGACATCACACAACACCCAGTCATCACGAGGCAGAGAAAGCCTAAGTTAGTTTAAAGTAGTATGTGAGTCTAGGGCCCGATGACCTCAGCAGTTTGGTCCATTAGGAATTCACACACATTTTTTTTTTTTTTGTCTCACGCACCGACATAGATACGTTGCGCACCACCATGTTACATCTATAATTCCGAGCTCTCCAACATCAGAAAGGTGCAAATATGTAGACATGAAGAACAGAGGTGTAAAATGTTAATAACGTTAGTTTTATTTGAAAGGCTTTGAGAGTTTTCACCCAAAAAATTCGGAGGTCTTACTTTTCTCCACTCTCGTACTTTAACACTATACAGTGACAAAATATTGACAGTAAAGTATCTTTTTCATCTGTGTTTAAATTCTGTGTTTAGAAGTTCATCTGATGCGGAAAACATATTTGGAATATAATTCTTCGAACTGTAACTGGGAAGAATTTTTTGCTCCGTAAAGTAATACTGCTAATGCATTCAGGAACCAAGAATTTATTCCTGGCTCTGTAGGGCTATAAGAAATTGCAGACCACTGTTTTTATTTCCAGACCACTGCGGTAGTGCTTGTTGTGCCGGTAGCAGAGGAGGGACAACAATGGAAAGCCGTTTACAGTTCAATAAAGTGATTACGCTAAGGCGTTTTCGCTGTTGCCGGGGCAGCGGGGGAGCTGGCGGAGGAACGGGAGGAAGCGGAGGAGGAGGCGGCGGTGGCGAAAAGTCGTCGAGCGTGGTGGAGCCGGAGAGGGGGTGCAGCGCACCGTATAGGCGGCGGCGGGCATAAATATCGCGGCCGTACAGCCAGCCAGGGCCCTCTCGCGCCCACAAAGCGGCCTGCTAGGGAGGCGGCAGAGTTACGGCCCCCGCCGATCGTCAACCAGCGGCAACGCCGGAGCCTGCCGCCGCCCCCAGATAACGCGCGCGCTACCTGTCGCTCCGCGGAGCCGTATAACCCGTCCGTCCTGGGGCGCGGCGCAGCGGGCAGCAGGGCAGTTAACGGCCTCGCCTCGGGAGACTCCGGCTTCGCTTCGACCTCGTATTACTGTATCACCTAAATTACCCTCGTTTTCAGCGTACGCAGCTCTTGTATGGCTGTCACATTTATCCAGTGTGTGATACCCAGGAGATTCCACAACTACCGAATACTGTCAATGTCAATGAAATTCTCCAACAGGCGTGTAACTTACGACGTTTTACTTTATTTTGAAAGGTGTACCAGTTTCAGCATTTTACTTTGTCGTCTTCAGGCACCATATGATCTCTCCAAATAATCGAAGATGTCATATTGTGCCATAACTCCCTGAAAGTTGTGAATTCAATCGTTTCACTAGTGCTTCATTCCAACTCATCAAGTTGCTATCAGGTTTTCGAATGAAGCATTAGTGAAACCATTGAATTCACGACTTCTAGGGATTTATTTATTTATATATTTTTATTTATTTATTGATTTATTTAACCTGGCAAGATTAGGGCCACCAGGTCCTCTCTTACATCTAACGAGGCATTCTACTTATTTTACATTATTATATTTTGGTAGGCATGTTAAACCACACCTAGTACAAAAAGTGGAATAAACAATTACAAAGGCACACTTGGAAAAATACATAAATATAGAGTTTATATTCGTAGATGATAAGTACTGTTATAATTAGACATTATGAAAGAGACAGATTTTAGATAGGAGTGCTAGCAGCAGGGAGTATGAGGGAGACTGATAATGAAGGGAGGAGAAGAATAGAGACATGATGTAACATAATTAAGGAAATATGAAGGAAAAGAAGATTGCATGGTTAATAGAGATAGATGAAGAGGAAGAAGAGAAAGGAACAAAATAGGAGACACTAGCTTTGCTATTTGACATAGGAGAGGATTGGCCTTGTACATTAATTTTGTGGTAAACGCTTTGAGGATGATAGAAGGAAATGCTTCAACTTCTTCTTAAAAACAGCAGGGGATTGAATTTTGCGCGAGGTAAAGGGCAGTTTGTTCCAGAGGCGGACAGCGGTAACTGAGAAGGAGTTTGCAAAAGCTTTTGTTTTCTGAGTAGGCACAGTAAGGATACCAATTAAGAGTGACCTCGTCTTTCGATAATGATGGCATTAAAGATGTTTAATCTCTGGAGCAAGATACTGGGGTGCTTACGCGACGAGAAGTCGGTGAAGTAGACATAGAGTGTGGTAGTCACCCATTTTGTCTGACCGCAGCTACCCTAGCTGGGAGTATGAAGCACTAACATGATCATATCGGCGAATGTTGCAGGTGTAAAGAACACAGGCATTCATAGTTAGTTCTAGCCGTCGGTTGTTTTCACTACTCATGCCTTGTTGAATCACATCACAATAGTGGAGGTTCGGTGGAACGAGTGCTTGCACGAACTAGCGTTTCAAGTCCTGTGGAAGAGCATAGAGACAAGCGGATGTCTTCCGGCACACTGCGACTGTATTCTCCGCACTATATGACATTTTCGATTATTTGGAGAGATCATATGGGGCCTGAAGATGGCATAGTGAAATACTGAACGAGTAGCCTTAAGAACAAAGTAAAATAACATCTTATGTTACACAGCTGTTGGAGAATTTCATTGACATTGACAATTACTTAACCAGTCGAAGTCCCCTGTCCATAATGGACCAACAGAGATTACCGAATACCGTCTGTATCCGATCTGTAAGAAACATGTATGAAAAAGCTGCTAGCAGTTTGGTGGGGGGTTGGGAGTCAGGGCGAGCGAGGGGTCTTTGTGTTCGGTTCCTATTTGGGATAGGAATCTGGGGCCAAACATTTTGGTTTATTCCGGGCCAGCGGCCATTTGTATACCCTTTCGGACATCTGTCTTATTGTAGCAAAGAACCACAGGTTTCAATGAAGAACTACAGTTTCCATCCAGTCAGATAGTGTGAATCGATTAATTCTGTTTTCAAGCGATTGTAATTGGGCTGAAATTAATGCTCTGGTAATGATACCATTTTTATGCGCACCGCGCAAAAAACAGTCACCCTTGTTCGAATTTTCCGTACAATAATCTCCCTTAAATAACTCCGGACTAGGACATGACTGATAGTTCGAATTTGGTTCGTCGGTTTGTAGGACCTAGGTCTAAGATGAGTTTTAACAGTCTGAAAAAAATCTTGCGTATTTTTCTGGAAGGTTTCTGTAGAGCTCCGCTTCTGTACCTTAAACATGTACGAATCGATTCAAACTTTTTACTGAAGTAGATATATTGGCAAATTCAAAACGAATTCTTTCCCACTACCATTTATTCGCTGCCGAGATACGACGGTTTAATATCGAGCTATATATAACATGTCAAATTCGTTCTTATGTGAATTTAGCTGGCGGAAACGGTTTGAAGTGGGTTGAATAAATAAAAATGCATTATTATATTTCTAACATTCTGCGTGGTGTCTGTTTGTTGTAAGTCGTGTCTCCCTACCACTTTCACGCAACGACGCTCTGAGCGTGTTTTTTAGGGAATTGACTAGTTTGAACCTGGGAACTGTTGCTGGTAAGGAGACGCCAGACCACACATGACATGTAGAGTTCAGAAGAGTTCGGTGAGACTAGCGATGATATAACCAAATACTTAAAGATTTCAGCGTCAGCTCCACTACACTCCCTGTTCAAATGGTTCAAATGGCTCTGAGCACTATGGGACTCAACTGCTGAGGTCATTAGTCCCCTAGAACTTAGAACTAGTTAAACCTAACTAACCTAAGGACATCACAAACATCCATGCCCGAGGCAGGATTCGAACCTGCGACCGTAGCGGTCTTGCGGTTCCAGACTGCAGCGCCTTTAACCGCACGGCCACTTCGGCCGGCTACACTCCCTGTAAAAGAATCTTCTTACTAACTAAATTTAGTGGAAGGGGTTCAAGGCTTTCCTATTTTTAGTTAACTGGTAAAATAAGGTCGAAAAAGCAGTTAAGTTTACCATTGGAAATTTTACTCTACTCACAAAATATTGTTTATAAATTGCACTGTTGATAAAAGGAAATTTTTTAATACAGGAGGATAAAAACCAACTGCGTTCAACAAAAATGTGAACGAATATTCCCTGAATGGGTTTCCAAGTTCTACAATGGATCGAAGGATGACCTATGCCATATCACATCTATAATCTAGGGTTAAAATTAAGTTTCACAAAAGAGAAAACTATCAAAACGGACTACAGTGACCCTCAATTATTTTTAATTAATTATGTAACTTGTCGTAAATTACAGGGGCTGATGTGGCTTCTCAATAATTATATAACAGAAAAATCATCGCGTTTCAGATTTTTACTTCAAGTGGCAAATGTGAACACCATGAGATTTAATTGACGATCGACACTAGTATTACGTAAAAAGGGGATGTAACAGATGAGACTTCTGCAGTTCTGAGTGAAGCTTGATACGCGCTTATGCGGCATCGCGTGCGTTCATTACCTTGTCGGTGGCTAGTCAGCGTCAGGGAGGGGCGGTGGGCACAGCTCCGCGCATCTCGCCGTCTCGGAAGCAACTCTCTCCTAACTTCTCCTTACTACAATTTACCGAAGTTGGTTTAAAAGAACTATCTGGCTGTGTTTTCATATGACCAATCAGGGTCTCAGTGCTAACCTTAAGCTCCGCCTACAAAAATTCTGTCTATCAAATGAGAAACGTTATAATTTTCGCGGTGGGGCAATGTTTTTAATGTTTGCAACGTAACAGAGACGCGAAAAATACTCACGCTAAAACTTGCCGCTGGTGTGGCCCTTTTAGTGTTATCGTAAGATCTATACTGTTCTTCTGGAGGGCTCTGTCTTTTAACATGGGCTGGGGGATGATCCTGACGTAACAGAGACGCGAAAAAGTCTCACGCTAAAACTTGCTACTGGGGTGGCCCTTTTTGTTTTATCGTAAGATCTATACTGTTCTTCTGGAGGGCTCTAGCTTTTAACATGGGCTGGGGGGCGGTCCTAGCGGTTAGCTGGCGACGTGGGTGTCCGTCCCTTATCGTAGGGCCTTCCAGCTTAACACGGTTCTGCTCTCGGTTTCTGTTCTCGTTTCTCCCCTCGGAACTGCGTCTGTCTCACGGTGGGAAGGTATGACATGCATTTAGGCATTCTTGTGTTAGTCTGTGGTATTCCATTTGCTCACTCGTTACTCGTATTACTTTGGTTAATTTAATGTCACGATTTATTCGGAGCTATGTACCATACTACTGGATTTGCTTATCATGTCAGGGTTTTCATGGAAGGTGTTGGATTTGCCTGACACCTTACAAATTAAAATTGAAAACTGGCTGTCCAAAATCTAACTTCATTCGGATTTTACGGACAAAAACATGTTTCTTCTAAGTTCTTTTACGTGTACCACTTCTCTGTTTCACATGTGCGCGAATCGGTTCAAATTTTGTAAGAAGGTGGTCAAATACAAGTAATAACGGTTGTCCTGTTATTTTGTGAGAGCTTCATCCGTTGCCACGATGTAAGCAATGGGTTTCGAAAGACAATAAAAACCCATACCGGATCCGTCGTCACCCGAGTCAACAAAAACTTACAGCGGTTGCCAAGCTATGGCGGTCTTAAGTCAAAATTATGGTAAGGTAACAATTGGCAGCCATAATGAGAAAAGCTCATGGCCAAGAAGGCGAATATTTTCTGCGCAGAGTTAATGATGTAAAAGAAATAAATCAGTTTTCCGATTTATCTGGCAGCTTCAGAGCCTTCTAAATCAAAACACCTTGACATATCTGCGCTATTTTACGAGTTAAGCCTACATCCTCTACGCAGTGAGCCCTCTTAGTTGCTAGGTTCTGGTACACCTGCATCTCTCAATTGATTGGCCAAAGTACATGATCCTGCACCCAAAATCCATAACATCCACCAGCCTTAGTAAACAACATTTAATACCATGTGGCTGAAGAGCATATTTATAATTGCTAATTCCCCCCCATGAACCATGGACCTTGCCGTTGGTGGGGAGGCTTGCGTGCCTCAGCGATACAGATAGCCGTACCGTAGGTGCAACCACAACGGAGGGGTATCTGTTGACAGTTCAGACAAACGTGTGGTTCCTGAAGAGGGGCAGCAGCCTTTTCAGTAGTTGCAAGGGCAACAGTCTGGATGATTGACTGATCTGGCCTTGTAACAATAACCAAAACGGCCTTGCTGTGCTGGTACTGCGAACGGCTGAAAGCAAGGGGAAACTACAGCCGTAATTTTTCCCGAGGGCATGCAGCTTTACTGTATGATTACATGATGATGGCGTCCTCTTGGGTAAAATATTCCGGAGGTAAAATAGTCCCCCATTCGGATCTCCGGGCGGGGACTACTCAAGAGGATGTCGTTATCAGGAGAAAGAAAACTGGCGTTCTACGGATCTGAGCGTGGAATGTCAGATCCCTTAATCGGGCAGGTAGGTTAGAAAATATAAAAAGGGAAATGGATAGGTTGAAGTTAGATATAGTGGGAATTAGTGAAGTTCGGTGGCAGGAGGAACAAGACTTCTGGTCAGGTGACTACAGGGTTATAAACACAAAATCAAATAGGGGTAATGCAGGAGTAGGTTTAATAATGAATAGGAAAATAGGAATGCGGGTAAGCTACTACAAACAACATAGTGAACGCATTATTGTGGCCAAGATAGATACGAAGCCCACACCTACTACAGTAGTACAAGTTTATATGCCAACTAGCTCTGCAGATGACGAAGAAATTGAAGAAATGTATGATGAAATAAAAGAAATTATTCAGATTGTGAAGGGAGACGAAAATTTAATAGTCATGGGTGGTTGGAATTCGAGTGTAGGAAAAGGGAGAGAAGGAAACATATTACGTGAACATGGATTGGGGGACAGAAATGAAAGAGGAAGCCGCCTGGTAGAATTTTGCACAGAGCACAACTTAATCATAGCTAACACTTGGTTTAAGAATCATGATAGAAGGTTGTATACATGGAAGAACCCTGGAGATACTAAAAGGTATCAGATAGATTATATAATGGTAAGACAGAGATTTAGGAACCAGGTTTTAAATTGTAAGACATTTCCAGGGGCAGATGTGGACTCTGACCACAATGTATTGGTTATGACCTGTAGATTAAAACTGAAGAAACTGCAAAAAGGTGGGAATTTAAGGAGATGGGACCTGGATAAACTGAAAGAACCAGAGGTTGTACAGAGTTTCAGGGAGAACATAAGGGAACAATTGACAGGAACGGGGGAAAGAAATACAATAGAAGAAGAATAGGTAGCTTTGAGGGATGAAGTAGTGAAGGCAGCAGAGGATCAAGTAGGTAAATAGACGAGGGCTAGTAGAAATCCTTGGGTAACAGAAGAAATATAGAATTTAATTGATGAAAGGAGAAAATATAAAAATGCAGTAAGTGAAACAGGCAAAAAGGAATACAAACGTCTCAAAAATGAGATCGACAGGGAGTGCAAAATGGCTAAGCAGGGATGGCTAGAGGACAAATGTAAGGATGTAGAGGCCTATCTCACTAGGGGTAAGATAGATACTGCCTACAGGAAAATTAAAGAGACCTTTGGAGATAAGAGAACGACTTGTATGAATATCAAGAGCTCAGATGGAAACCCAGTTCTAAGCAAAGAAGGGAAAGCAGAAAGGTGGAAGGAGTATATAGAGGGTCTATACAAGGGCGATGTACTTGAGGACAATATTATGGAAATGGAAGAGGATGTAGATGAAGATGAAATGGGAGATATGATACTGCGTGAAGAGTTTGACAGAGCACTGAAAGACCTGAGTCGATACAAGGCCCCCGGAGTAGACAATATTCCATTGGAACTACTGACGGCCGTGGGAGAGCCAGTCCTGACAAAACTCTACCATCTGGTGAGCAAGATGTATGAAACAGGCGAAATACCCTCAGACTTCAAGAAGAATATAATAATTCCAATCCCAAAGAAAGCAGGCGTTGACAGATGTGAAAATTACCAAACTATCAGCTTAATAAGTCACAGCTGCAAAATACTAACACGAATTCTTTACAGACGAATGGAAAAACTAGTAGAAGCCAACCTCGGGGAAGATCAGTTTGGATTCCGTAGAAACACTGGAACACGTGAGGCAATACTGACCTTACGACTTATCTTAGAAGAAAGATTAAGGAAAGGGAAACCTACGTTTCTAGCATTTGTAGACTTAGAGAAAGCTTTTGACAATGTTGACTGGAATACTCTCTTTCAAATTCTGAGGGTGGCAGGGGTAAAATACAGGGAGCGAAAGGCTATTTACAATTTGTACAGAAACCAGATGGCAGTTATAAGAGTCGAGGGACATGAAAGGGAAGCAGTGGTTGGGAAGGGAGTAAGACAGGGTTGTAGCCTCTCCCCGATGTTGTTCAATCTGTATATTGAGCAAGCAGTAAAGGAAACAAAAGAAAAATTCGGGGTAGGTATTAAAATTCATGGAGAAGAAATAAAAACTTTGAGGTTCGCCGATGACATTGTAATTCTGTCAGAGACAGCAAAGGACTTGGAAGAGCAGTTGAATGGAATGGACAGTGTCTTGAAAGGAGGATATAAGATGAACATCAACAAAAGCAAAACAAGGATAATGGAATGTAGTCTAATTAAGTCGGATGATGCTGAGGGAATTAGATTAGGAAATGAGGCACTTAAAGTAGTAAAGGAGTTTTGCTATTTGGGGAGCACAATAACTGATGATGGTAGAAGTAGAGAGGATATAAAATGTAGGCTGGCAATGGCAAGGAAAGCGTTTCTGAAGAAGAGAAATTTGTTAACATCCAGTATTGATTTAAGTGTCAGGAAGTCATTTCTGAAAGTATTCGTATGGAGTGTAGCCATGTATGGAAGTGAAACATGGACGATAAATAGTTTGGACAAGAAGAGAATAGAAGCTTTCGAAATGTGGTGCTACAGAAGAATGCTGAAGATTAGATGGGTAGATCACATAACTAATGAGGAAGTATTGAATAGGATTGGGGAGAAAAGAAGTTTGTGGCACAACTTGACCAGAAGAATGGATCGTTTGGTAGGACATGTTCTGAGGCATCAAGGGATCACCAATTTAGTATTGGAGGGCAGCGTGGAGGGTAAAAATCGTAGAGGGAGACCAAGAGATGAATACACTAAGCAGATTCAGAAGGATGTAGGTTGCAGTAGGTACTGGGAGATGAAAAAGCTTGCACAGGATAGAGTAGCATGGAGAGCTGCATCAAACCAGTCTCAGGACTGAAGACCACAACAACAACAAGAAGTATTTATGGAGGGTTAAAATGCCTGGGGTTGGATTTCTTTCTAGAGGGAAACTGAAACTTGTTTTATTCCTGAGGATTTGATTATGTCCCCGAGGAGACTACTTCTCCTCCAAACTCACCCCTTGTTGCATATATGGTGAGGGGTATAAGAACAAATAGATACTAATTATGTGCTTCTAGAAAACAGAATGCTTCTACAACAGGAAGTATGCGAGTGTGGAGGAGCATCTGTAACAAAGTATCCCAGAGTGGGGATTCTTGTATCGTAAATTTTAAAGATATTTTTGTCATATTTCACGACATGACAAATGGAATGTTGGATGACATGATGGTATGCTTCATGTTATACGACATGACTCGACGTGCCATGTACTGCCACAATGTACTATATTACATGACGTGGACCCTATTATTACGAAACAAAAATTCGCGAATATGTTAAGATGTTTTGAATTTAAAGTCTTGGAATCTTGCAGATAAGTCGACAAGCTATTTCTCGTCTATCACACCCCTAACTGTGCCCAGGAATTACTCGCCATTTTTGTGCTATGATAGGAGCATTTCTCATTCTGGTCAGTAGGTATGTTTCAGTGCAACACTCGATCGATAGTTGATATCGATACAAGCAGCTAAAATTGTGTATGTATTGCGACTGTATGTATGAATATGTAATAGTATTTAGCGATGACGGAAGGAATAATAAGTAACCATTCGTCTTTTGAGTAATGTACCTTTTTGAGCTGTTTTCGAGGCACTGCAGGCTTCTCATCACACGGACTTGTTACAGGAACGTCATGTCTTGGACCACGTGCAGCTAGACTCTAGAGTCGTGGTGCTGGCTAAAACAACGGAAATTCAGTTAATGAAATGTTTACGAGACGAAATGATCGTTATGTTTTAGCAAACTTAAATTCTTTTGCCGCGTACGACCCCTGGCAAATTCATTCTGGTAATGTACATTTAGCCGGCTTACACACAAAGCCACAAAGTATTTAGATGCGCTCGGCTTCACAGTTAGTAATTAACGTCACTTCGACAACGAGATCATTGTGTTTTACAGTAAACAAACACTAAACATACTTGCAAAGAATGTCGCACTTTGACAAAACATGACGTTTGACATGACATGCATTAAATTAATGAATAAAATACTCAGAAGCAAAGTTGATTGCCGTAAGTGAACACTGAAAGCTGCATAGTGTTAAATCACGCACTCCTAACTTAACTCACAACGTAGCCCCAGATCCGATTAATTATATTATATATATTCCATAAACACACACTCAATAACTGCAATCCAAAAGTTCTCCAGCACACAATAAATTTTTCATCATTAAGCCCCTGCTTGTTTACCTCTGAACACACTTCCTAAAAACCAGCAGACAGTCAGAAAATCGATCCTGTGGTTATTTCGGAGTGCTGAGGCACGCACTTACGTAAACACTCCTTGCCCATATATCAAGTGCGTCCAAAACAGGCAAACCTCATTCACACAGGTAACCATTGTTCAATAATTTGTGCATCAGTGGACAATACGAAACAGG
This sequence comes from Schistocerca americana, assembly GCF_021461395.2. Classification (NCBI taxonomy): domain Eukaryota; kingdom Metazoa; phylum Arthropoda; class Insecta; order Orthoptera; family Acrididae; genus Schistocerca; species Schistocerca americana. The sequence continues at coordinate 676,622,746 of NC_060122.1, forward strand.
TAAAACAGATAACATGCATCCAGACAATGAGAGAGCCGTTACCTGCAAACAGCACGAAATTCACATATATACATCATGACTTTAAGAACCGGAATGATTACCACCGTTTGGTTCTGTAGCGTACCCGGTTGCAGGCTGAAAGATTCCAAGGCCACTTTCACATGATCACATCGTTTAGAAGCACAGAGGAGACCATCGCCCTCTCACTAGACGCATTACCCACTCGCCGACCGCACCACGTCTCCGTCCGCATCTGCACTGCCCACGTGACAGGAAGAGACAGAGCGTGGGCAGAGAGCGACCACCGACATCCAGACTGCACGCCGGAGCGCCAACCAACCGACCAAATCCAGCCCTCTCCCCACAGAGTCGTGCACTTACATAGCTGAAAAGCGACCAAAGAGAAAAACCGCAACCACATCTAGCCTTTATTTACCCAATTGTTTTCTAGAGAAACGACTAAAGATTGAAGTAAATCTCTAAAGTACATGGGTCCGCAGAAGAGCTATTTCTTAGGGTATTTGGAAGATGACGTTGCTAGCCACCACTGTCTTCACTAGAAAACACTCATCTAGTTGCTACGAATGAATTTGAAATACAAATTTTTCAAATAGGTCCCCACATAACAGAACTCAACTTTGAGCAGTGACCTATCTTATCAAGATATAAAATGCTTAAACACGCTTTATATACACTGAAGAGCCAAACAAACTGGTACACCTGCCTAATATTGTGTAGGGCCCCAACGAGCACGCAGAAGTGCCGCAACAAGACGTGGCATGCACTCGACTAATGCCTGAAGTAGTGCTGGAGGAAACTGACAACATGAATCCTGCAAGAGATCGAGATGGTGGACATCTCTTGTGAACGGCACGTTGCAAGGCATCCCCGATACGCTCAATAATATACATGTCTGGGGAGTATCGTTGCCAGCAGAAGTGTTTAATCTCAGGAGAGTGTTCCAGGAGCCACTCTGTAGCAATTCTGGACGTGTGGAGTGTCGCATTGTCTTGCTGGAATTGCTAAGTCCGTCGGAATGAACAATGGACAAGAATGGATGCAAGTGATCATACAGGATGCCTGCGTATGTGTCATCTGTCAGAGTCGTATCTAGACGTATCAGGGGTCCCATGTCACTCCAACTGTGCATGCTCCACACCATTACAGAGCCTCCACCAGCTTGAAAAGTCCCCTGCTGACATGCAGGGTCCATGGATTCGTGAGGTTGTCTCCATAACCGTACACGTCCATCCGCTCGATACAACCTGAAACGAGAGTCGCCCGACCAGGTAACATGTCTCTAATCAGCAACAGTCCAATGTCGGGGTTGACGGGCCCAGATAAGGCGTAAAACGTAGTCTCGGGCAGTCATCAAGGGTACACGAGTGGGCCTTCAGTTCCGAAAGCGCATATCGATGAATTTCGTTGAATGGTTCACGCGCTGACACTTTTTGATGTCCCTGCATTGAAATCTGCTACAATTTGCGGAAGGGTTGCACTTCGGTCACGTTGACCGGTTCTCGTCAGTCGTCGTTGGTCCCATTCTTGCAGAAACTTTTTCAGGCCGCAGCAATGTCGGAGATTTGATGTTTTTCCGGATTCCTGATATTCACGGTACTATCGTGAAATGGTCGTTGGGAAAATCCCTACTTCATCGATTCCTCGAAGATGTTATATACCATCCCTCGTGCACCGACTATAACACCATGGTCGAACTCCCTTAAATCTTGTAACTTGCCATTGTAGTAACAGAAACCGATCTAATAACTACCGGCGCCAGACACTTGTCGTCTTATAAAGGCGTTGCCGACCGCAGCGCCGTTTTCTGCCTGTTCACATATCTCTGTATTTGAATACGCATGCATATACCAGTTTCTTTGGCGTTTCAGTGTATAATCTACTGTACACTACCTGTTGCTCTGTTAAGCGACGTGTTCCACTTGTCCTCGCCTTTGGGTTCATTATCGCAATCTGCTGTGCAATGAGTTCAGACTTCTTACAGTCATCGCCAGATCATGTCGTAAATCACGTCAACACTGTCCAGCTCGCTACTCGCTGTCTTATTCAACTTTACTGCCGCGAGTGCTGTACACTTCAAAATGAAGTCTGTAACAGAGGTGCGTTTCTTTTGACGGATGACCAGAGCATCGCAGGTATTCATAAGTGCTCGCATAATGATTCAAATGGCTCTGAGCACTATGGGACTTAACATCTGTGGTCATCAGTCCCCTAGAACTTAAAACTGCTTAAACCTAACTAACCTAAGGACATCATACACATCAATGCCCGAGGCAGGATTCGAACCTGCGACCGTAGCGGTCAGGCGATTCCAGACTGAAGCGCCTAGAACCGCACGGCCATACCGGCCGGCCTCGCATAATGTCTACAGAGACCTGGCAGTGCGCAAAACCACGGTGAGTTGTTAGGCGAGGCGTCTGAAATTATCGCAATAAGGTCGCGCAAAAGTGTACGATATTCTGCGTGCCGGCCAGTTCTCAGGAAATTGAAGAAACGGCTTCAGCGAGTACTTCGCCACAAAAATGCTGAGGGACTTCTCCTTCTCCATGACAGTGCAAGACATCACACAAGTCTGCGCATCCGAGAGGTGCTCACCAAACTTCATTAACCCGTTCTTCCTCGTCCATCCCACAGGCCGGGTCTTGCATCTAACATCTGTTGGCCCAATGAAGGATGCACTCCGTGGATGACGGGGAGCTTATTGATATGGGAAGATGTTGGCTCCGGCGTCGACCAGTAGAGTGGTACCGTGTGGGCACACAGGGCCTCCAAGCGTAAGGCTGTGGCATTGAACGAGGATTACGTAGAAAAAATAGAGTTTTGTATCCAAAAGTGTGGGAAATAGTATGGGACACTGAAATCCTGAATGAAGTTAACCGGCCTTCCCAAAAAATAAATTGTATTGCTTATCGAAAGCCCCTCGTACGTAACTCCACAACGGTAAGACATGAAAATCTAAAATGTCATCATGTTTGAACCCGGTTCCATTGTAAGAAATCTGAAATTGTTCTTTTTGTTTACTGCAGCCTTTTTTCTGTTCACCAGTAGAATATCATGCTAGGTTCAAGGTATCTTTCACCGAGACACTGAACCAGCTGAATATGGAACCCGTATATCGACCTGTGACATGAAATTCTTCATACAGATAGCGGTACTTACAAGGGAACCTCCCCATCGCTCTAAGTTGGCACAGTGAATAGGCCTTGAAAAAGTGTACACAGATCAATCGAGATAACAGGAAGAAGTTGTGTGGAACTATGAAAAAAATAAGCAAAATATACAAACTGAGTGGTCCATGTTCAAGATACACAACATCAAGGGTAATGTAACCTCAGGGTTGCCGTGGTCCCATGGTTAACGTGAGCAGCTGTGGAACGAGAGGTCCTTGGTTCAAGTCTTCCTCAATTGAAAATTTTAATTTTTTATTTTCAGACAATTATCGAAGTTCAGGCACTCACACATAATCAACTTCGCTCTCCAAAATTCCAGGACATGTTCAGATTTGCTTGGACATGGCGAACAAATGCTTTCGGTTCCCATTGGAGAGACACGTCCTTTCGTCTACTAATCGCACGGTTTTGCGATGCGGTCGCAAAACACAGACACTAAACTTATTACAGTGAACAGAGACGTCAATAAACGAACGGACAGATCTAACTTTGCGAAAATAAAGAAGGTAAACTTTCCACTCGACGAAAGACTTGAACCAGGGACCTCCCGTACCGCAGGTGCTCACGCTAACCAAAGGACTACGGCGCTCCTGAGTTCATACTCTCCCTGATGTTGCTTATCTTGCACATGGACTACTCAGTTTGTATATTTTGCTTATTTTTTTCATAGTTCCACACAACTTCTTCCTGTTTTCTAGATTGATCTGTGTTCAGTTTTTCAAGACCTATCCACTGTGCCAACTTATAACTAAATCTGAGGGGGGTGCGATGGGGAGGTGTTAGTATAGGCAGCAAGCAAGCCTTTCTGCTACTCTACCATGTACGAAGCTCTCGTGTTGTCGGATACGCTGATGGATCTTCGTAAATGTACTACTTTCTTAATCTACATCTACATTGTTACTCTGCAATTCACACTTATGTGCCTGGCAGAGGGTTCATTGAACCATTTTCATACTACTGCCTTAGCATTCCACTCTCGAATAGCGCGTGGGAAAAAGGAACATCTAAATCTTTCCGTTCGAGCTGTGATTTCTCTTATTATATTATGATGATCATTTCTCCGTACGTAGGTGAGTATCACTAAAATATTTTCGCATTCAGAAGAGAAAGTAGGTGACTGAAATTTCGTAAACAGATCTCGCAGCAAAGAAACTCGCCTTTGTTTGAGGGACTGCCACCCCAACTCGCGAATCGTATCAGTGACAGTCTCACTCCTATTGCGCGATAACACGAAACGAGCTGCCCTTCTTTGCACTTTTTCGATGTCCTCCGTCAATCCTACCTAGTAAGGGTCCCATACAGCGCAGCAATATTCCAGCAGAGGACGGACAAATATAATGTAGGCTGTCTCTTTAGTGGGTTTGTCGCATCTTCTAAGTGATCTGCCAACAAAGCGCAGTCTTTGTTTCGCTTTCCCCACCATATTATCTATGTGATCTTTCCAGTTTAAGTTGCTCGTAATTGTAAGTCCTAGGTATTTAGTCGAATTGACAGCCTTTAGATTTGTACGATTTATCGTATACCCAAAATTTCTTTTAGTACCCATGTGGATGACCTCACACTCTTATTTGTTTAGTGCCAATTACCACTTTTTGCACCATACAGAAATTCTCTCTAGATCATTTTGTAATTGGAATTGATCGTCTGATGATTTTACTAGACGGTAAATTACAGCGTAATCTGCAAACAATCTAAGGGGGCTGCTCACATTATCACCTAGATCATTTATATAAATCAGGAACAGCAGAGGGCCTATGACACTACTTTCGGGGTGTGCTCGATCAGAGTGTTATTGTCGTTACAAACGCGCAGCTTCCTATGCATAGTCATCAGCCGTGCCATACTTCACACGCATATTTGCGTACTCTTCGTTGTTGTAGAGTTTCAGTGTAGTCAAAGCTGAAACTCCTCAGACAAATGATGCGACTGCAACGACTGTGTATTGTATCAAACTTGTCCATCCTCCACAATTCAACAACTGAACAAGGTTCAGTTCCTATGGGTGGTAAGTAACGCAAAAATTGTGGATCTGTGCACACGTGTGAATCGACAATGTCTAGCACTCTTTAGCAACCAGTCATTGTCTGAGTGGGATGCACGATATGGACAACAAATGCATTGATAAGCCAAAGCATTATTACGCAGAGCCTGTGAACGAGGATCTCGAAAACGATGAAGCTATTCCAATGTTCACGTGCTACTGTCTTGAGCATCTACGAAAGGTGGTAAAAAGGCAGTGAAACTACCACGAGGAAATAAGTGGTTCGACGTCCACGACTCTTCACAGAACGTGTGTTTGAAGTGTTGGCTGCTGTGTAAAGTAGGATAGATGGCGATCCGTGGCACCTCTGGTGAAAGAGCGCAGTGTCGATGGACACACATGTGTTTCGGAGCACACCATTCAGCGTACATTGTTGAATAAGGAGCACCGTAGCAGACGCCCGCTACGTGTTCACATGTAGGCCCAACGACATCATCAGTGACGATTGTAGTGGGGTGCGGATTATCGAGGTTCGGCCATGTATCACTGGAAGTATGCATTCCTTCATGCCTGATTTCTTCCCTGACAGCGAATTCATCTCTCATCAGTAAAATTGCCTGTGTCTCAAGACAGAATCGTGCTACAGAGGCTCTAGGAGCCTGGTAGTGAAATCCCTTTAATCTCTTGGCCACCAAATTCGTTTGATGTGAATCTGATTGTTCCCACAATGAGTTGCTATTGGATGCCGTCACCGCTTTCACAAATCAGCGGCCATTTATTTACGGGATTACACCACTTGTGCGTAGACGTCTTGTACCACATAGCTCCACAATCTGCCAACGAACTTTAGAACCGATTACACACAGAATCTGTGATACGTTGCGTTATAAAGATGGCCCAACAAGCTATTAAGCAGCCGGTCATCATGTTTTTGCTCGTCAGTGTATACTAAAATACTCCAGATCTAGCACATAGTAATTAAAGAACTGGTGGCAGCACGACAGATCCATCATAGCTCACCATGAGATCCAGCACTGGCAATGTTAGGATTAGAAGAGCTAAAAAGGAAACTATTGATCATCCAAGGGCTGACGCTTAAGATAGCGGTATTCGGATTACAACATCGAAGAAGGCCACACAGCAGCGCGGATTCTTTTGGTTTCTTTTGTTATTCAATGTAGGGGTATAGCAATCATTATTCAAGATTTTCTTTAGGGCGCTGTGGGCTGCGGACAGCAACTCACGGTATGAACGATAGCCCCTGCGTGTGTGACGAAGTTCTTGGTTCTTTGTGCGTCAGGTGGCGTAGCTCAGCGCTTTTGGTCACTGAATTTGGGGTCCTCACACCAGCCCGTCGCCTTCTTGCAGAAACCCATAGGAGGCTTCAGTCGTAGCTCAGCATGGTGTTCATTGCACCTGAAGATGTCGGTTAGTTGCGCCCACAAAATACTGTGGGGATTTCACAACCGCATGTGACATCTCTCCTAAGAATTATTTCTACTGAACGAAAGTGATTTCACTCTGGTACCTAAATAACAGACATCTGAATTCATGATACGAAAAGTAAAATATGTCTACTGAACGAATAATGCAAACACTAGCAACGTCGGTTAACAGTTGACATCTAAAGCAAGTAATTAAAATCACAATTTAAGGTTTCATTGTGTTTTAATACAGATGTCATTATGATCTTCAGCCCGACAAGTGGTCTGGTGCAACTCTTCACGTTCTGTGCAAGGCTTTCCATCTCTGAATAACTACTGCAAACTACAGCACATTTCGAAAGTGTCTATTCTTCTCCAAACCGTTTATCGTCCTCATTTCACTTCCACACGACGCTACATTTCTGACAAATAGGCCTTATTCAGAAAACACTCACTAACATTTAAATTCATGTTCGACGTCAAGAAATTGCTTTTCTTCAGAAATTATTTTCTTTGTACACCGAGTCTGCATATTGTATCCTTTCTTCTTCGGCCTTCGTCATGTCTTTTGCTGCCCAAATTAAAAAAGTCTTCTACTGCTCACAGTGTCTCTTTTCCTAGCCGAATTATCTCAGCAACACGTGTTGTAACTCAACTGTATACCATTAACCTTGTTTTACTTTTTTTTATGTTGGTCTAATGACCTGTTTTTAAGACACAATCCATTGCGTTCCGCTTACCTTCCAGTAGCTTTGCAATCTCTGACACAATTACGTATCATCGGCAAACCACAAAGTTTCTAAATGTTTTTCCTGAACTTTAGATCCCTTTCCAAATTTCTCCTCTTTTTCCCTCTACTACTTGCTCAGTGTAGAGATAGAGTAACACTGGGGATGGGCTACGGCACTCTCTTACTCCCTGTACAACCACTGCTTTCCTTTCACGTCTTCGGCTCTTCTGTTCTAGTTGTAAATAACTTTTCGCTCCCTGTCTTTTGTCACTGCTGCTTGCAGAATTTGAAACAGTGTGTACCAGTTAATAAGTTCACAATCGTTCTCTGAACCTGCAAATGCCGTAAACGTAGGTTTGCCTTCTTCAACGTACATTGTAGGGTCAGTATTGCCTCGCATGTTGCCACATTTTTCGGAACCCAAACTGATCTTTTCCAAAGTCTGACTGTACTATTTTCTCCTCCTTCGTTCCAGCCTTTTGCAAGAGTGACTTAATATTTACAAATGTCATCACCTGTCTTCTTTGGAATCGGAATTATTACACCCTTCCTGAAATCTGAGGGTCACCTCCACAGATACTCTTCCATTGTGGTTGCGCATGCGGTACGGCAATCTCTGTCGTTGAGGAACGGAAGCCATCCCACCTCCCCAAAGTCCACGTTTCATACAAAACTATATTTTGAGAAATGAACTCATTGGACACCGAAAATAAATAGTAACTGGTATGTGATTTTCCAGACCGGAAGAATCGTCTGTCTGCTGCGCAATACCTACTATTTAGCAGACTATACTCGTAATTAACGGATCGTTCACTCACATTCGAAGTGACTGTTACAGAGCGGATTAGATGGCTCATTTTGATGCTGCACATGTTACTATGTTTATTAGGAGGGTAACGCGGAAGGACGTCTAGAGTTCACGAGTTGAGGAATTGTAGAGTCTTGGTGAAGTGTCTGTTCAGTAGAACGTAGTTACGTGCCAGTAACAGAATTTGGTGGCGTAACAGGAAGCTGTAATAACGTGTCGATATTTAATAATTAAAACTAAGATGATCAGATGACACTGTAATTGAGGGAGAGAGGGTAGAGAATTGGGAAAATAAGTCAATGGAAAGGATAGTGTTTTGTAAGTAGGTTATAACATGAACGTCAACAGAAGTGAAAGAACCCTAACTAACGTAATTAGGCAAGTTAATGCTAAAGGAATCAAAGTACGAAATGACGCATTAAAAGCTGTCGAAGAATTTTTCTTTCAGGCACCAGGATAACTGACAATGAAAGCTACAAAATATTCGTTATCTAATTTTTCATTGTACATAAGGGTGAGACATGCAGAAGTTAGATCTACATCTACATCTACATTGATACTCCGCAAGCCACCCAACGGTGTGTGGCGGAGGGCACTTTACGTGCCACTGTCATTACCTCCCTTTCCTGTTCCAGTCGCGTATGGTTCGCGGGAAGAACGACTGTCTGAAAGCCTCCGTGCGCGCTCTAATCTCTCTAATTTTACATTCGTGGCCCCAGTACCCCTTATAGAATTGTTACTGTTGACATCAAAATTCTTTTCATGAAGTAATGCAACTGCCAACAGGAATTCGGTCCCCTCTTCAACAGCATCTCATATTCCTTGGAAAGTGGCACTCAGAGATAGTTTGCGGAGGAAGAGACGAAATAGCTTCACTGAGGGATCGCGCTAGCTTTAAAAGCTTAATCCGAAAACGTGAAGTATATTGGGGCACCGGAGCAATTTCCGACACTTTATTCTGAGGCAATCTTTTTGCTAGTGACGGTAATAGGCTATCTGCGGCAGGAAGGGCGCGCTCCTAGACGGCAATTAAATCTCCGGACCGGGACTGCGACGGAGCCGCCTGTGACGTCATTCGCTCTGACTCACGGGCTGCCTGTCTCGGAAAGCTTTGTTAGTAGCCAGCATGGGTGACGGCCGTGGAATTTGGCGCAGCTGTACCAGCTGCACTCTCGTCGACGGACGCCCTCTTCCTCAGCGGGATCGTGGGGCCAGAAACAAACGCTGAAGCCACGCTCACTGACTCCGGCAAAGCGTTCCATGGAGTTGCGCGCTGTACATCGCTAACAACGTACGAGCTTACAGAATATCTGAGTGTCGGGGTTGCTGCAGTTTAGACCTGCTTAGGAGACAAACACGACCCTCCTAACGGATACACCAGAACAGTCTCTTATAGCGTAATTAGTGTTTACAATTTTCGACGACAATATAGCAGATAATGTGAGAAAAACTCTATGATGTTGCTGGGGACGATGCTGCTGCAAAGCACAAACTAGGTACTCCAGAAAGTAGTTGCGAATTGCAGGGAAACACAGAGATGCAGATATCCGACACAGTGTCTCTCAGCTGACATTCAACGTATATGTAACGGATTGTGCAGAAACATCAGAAAAGATTTCTGTTCGATTACACAAAATATGATCTATCTCTGTGAACAATAAGAATCGCAGTGTATCTAAAAGCATGTACCTGGAACAGTATAACATCAGTTACTTGAGAGAAAAGCTGGCAGCACATTGAAATTCATTGGAAAATTCCTATGGAAGAGTTATTCACTCAAGAACAGGTTGCTACCAATACGCTTGTCCAGCCAATTATTTAATATTGCTTATCCCTCGGGCTTCCTTATCAGGTATAATATATAGAGGAGATAGGGAGGATCTTCAAGAAGAGATTTGGTTTTCGTAACAGATTAGTGTAATAAAGGATATAGTGTCACGGAATTTCTTATCAAATTTTGGTGAAAGCCATCTTAAGAGTTTCCAAAAGGTCAGGGAAAGTATGGGGCGTTAAGAGCGCAATGGAATCAAGTTCATTTTTGGTAATTTTGGACTTATTCCTATTATAAATACTATTTATTAAGATGTTGTCAGGTCATAAAAGATTCATATCCGTATGTCGTAAAAACTGCTGAAGTATTGGCAATATCATTGAGCATGGAGGGAAGCAGTCTTTTATTCAGAGCACAATGGGAACATATCCATTGTCACAATGTGCATGGTTTGTTTTGTCGTTGTTTGAGACTGAATTAAAGTGCATTGGTTCGTCTTAAGATGTGGAACATAACTGATAGGATTATCAGCTCTCTAGCCCTGGTAAGCTAAAAATTACTTCCTAAATTCCGTAATTGAGAATTAACTGACGAGGTAATAACCAAACTGGGATGTTGAGCTTAAGTGTATAACAATATTTTATGCTACTTTCACAGTCAGTGTATGTTACATTAGCACATTTTTCTTTTTACGCAGCTTAGGACACAGATGATGGGGAAGTTTATGCTTCTACAGCAGCTGACAATAACGTCTGCACTCAAGATGTAGCATAGAGTAGAGGAATAGATAATATGATCTCGACATCCCGAGAAGTGGAAGAGGAGTATTAAATAAGACAACTGCAGTGGAACTTTGGGCAGGTGGATTCTACAAGAAAGAGCTTAACAGTTCCAGCTAAAAACCTTCCTGCTAACACCCCCTGCAGAAAGTTGAAATGCCACAATCAAGTAAAAGAAGAATAGAGGAAAAACATATTTCAGTATTTCTGGAAACTGGAAACTTAAGGACTGCAATCTACTAAATTTGCACCCCCCGGGACATGTTCAATAAGTTCTGATTAAAAAGTCTCGGAGAAGAGATGGTGCTGGAAACCCTAAAGGCATTTTACCTTCAAATATTTCTTACAATAGGGCGCGTAATACCGACATACAATAAAATATTATAATCGGACTCCTGTAACGGCCAAAACGGGAACATTAAAATGTCATTGTCTCTCATGAAGTTACATCTGAATCATAGCGTGAAGTCTCAGCCATTCATCACAAATTCTTGGTAACAGGACATCCTCACTTCCCTAATAATAGCCGGCCGTAGTGGTCTAGCGGTTCTAGGCGCGCAGTCCGGAACCGCGCGACTGCTACGGTCGCAGGTTCGAATCCTGCCTCAGGCATGGATGTGTGTGATGTTCTTAGGTTAGTTAGGTTTAAGTAGTTCTAAGTTCTAGGGGACTTATGACCATTTGAACCATTTTTCTGAACCCTAATAATAGTGATTTTTGTGTAGTGGAGGAAACAAGTAAGAAAATTAAGTACATTTAAACACCAAATGACTAGATGGATATTGCTCAACAAAAAAAGAATACGTCTCCCAGATATGAGGTGCTCGAAGTGAAATTCTCAAACTTGTTATCCTCCAGAAACTTGGAGAATTCAGTAACATACCGAAAAAAATGGTTGATAGCGCTGGCATCAATTGACTAATTATGAGATGGTTGCATTATGAAACGGAATCTCCTCTTACCTTGATATTTAAGCAGGCTCTGAACCCTGAGGTATACTTCGAAGAAGGATAGTCAAGTAAGGAGCCCGGTCATCCCATGACATATTATTGTAACAACCAGCTGGGGCACGCTGTGTACCAAACTCCGACCTGTAATAAAAGCGAAGACAAAGGAGATGGAGTATTTACTGCCATACATTACACAATTGAAGAACGTACCGTACGACACTGCCTCTAGAGCTTTCTCAGCTCTGCAAGAGCAAGCAGAAGAAAGTCAATACTTTTTTTGAATACGAACTGCATAACCTCCTGTTTGGAAGCCTTTGCTAAAGCGCACACAGAGAATAAAATTATAAGTAGCCTATTACAACGATAACTAACGGTTGCTGCTGACTAGCTCATCCTGACATCAACCCTTATGGGTGAACCAGTCACGTATTTACCTGCGGTAATTCGTACCTTAGGTACCTAGGTTACGCATTGCTCTGTTTAAAAAAATAATAGCTCGATGATGTCTTGGGGCCGATCCGCGCTCGTCTGCGTTCATGCCGCGCCGCTAATTCGCTGCAGATAACAACTACAGCTGTGATCCTGCAGTCAAATACTCTAATCAATGGCTAGAATTGCGAGTTAGTAAAATACAAAAAATATAAAATAAAGGATAAATGAATAATTTAATATAGAGGTTTCTATTCTATCGTCTGTAATTGATGTAGACGACTGAGAATTATGTTGAATAATGTTTATTTAAGAAAGAACATCTCAAATATACGAGAAAACACAAACAGAAAATACTCTTATCAAATGCGGTGAAGTCAACGTTGAGAGCGTTGCGAGAATGGTAGCAGAATCCTCAAACAAAATGCCATCGAAGATTCGCGGGCCGGCCGGAGTGGCTGTGCGGTTCTAGGCGCTACAGTCTGGAGCCGAGCGACCGCTACGGTCGCAGGTTCGAATCGTGTCTCGGGCATGGATGTGTGTGATGTCCTTAGGTTAGTTAGGTTTAATTAGTTCTAAGTTCTAGGCGACTGACGACCTCAGAAGTCGCATAGTGCTCAGAGCCATTTGAACCATTTGAACCAAAGATTCGCGAAAACAAAGTCCATTCCTTCATCACAACAATCCAAAGGTTCACCAACTGAAATAGTTCAAAGTTCAACATGATTTTGCACACGCAATACGAAGAATAGTAACTCATACACTGCGTATTGTCAGTTCCGTAAATCAAGTGGCGAAGTTCAAGCTCCACTCTGGAGCACATACAAACCTCTCGAAGTATAAAATCCCTTAGAAGTTAAAGTATGACAGCGGCCATTCACTGTCCAGGATCAAACATCTCCACGATAGAATACCACTCTTTACCCTAGGCAGATCTGCCTCCTATAATGGATCATACTGTAAATGATGAAAGTATGTGAATGCAGCTTGCCGCTAACTTGGTGTAATGTTTTGTCTGTAAAGACGTGTATTTGTTGCCTTTATGATTCCTTCACTCTCACACATAAATCTGTACCGTAAAGTAAGGGCCTCCTGTTTTGTCTTTAGGCTGATCCGTTATAAGACAGGCAAACAATTATACTAATGGAGGATTCTGAGTATTTTCTCTAATTTCATTCACTCTCTCTCTCTCTCGCTCTTTTCTCTGTACGATTTTAAATATAATATTTCATTACGTGAAATCAGCCCAATAGAATCTCTGGTGGAGCCCTTCGTCTTAACATTCAGCGGCTGGCTTGCTGTAAAAGATCTTTATATCTATTATTATTGTTAAGCGCTGCACTCAGTTGGGAAAATCGATCGTTTGAACAATTCGTTCATTTTACGACAGATTTAGAATTTCAGATGTGTCCGAAGCCTTTTTGGACGATTTTATAAAATCTCGGTGATTGCAGGCTCTCTTCGTCACAACTGAAACTTCCCCACTAATTACAGGGCCAAGACAATCATCAATGATTCAGACAGAGAACTCATTCGTCATTCACTCTAGAATAAAAGGGTCACAAACCTTATTTCTGAGGAAAATTGTATATTCAATCCATCTCCATTACATGTTCCGTTTTCTGTTGATTCCAAGTCTTACTTAATTTGGGGGTTACAGTTTTTCTCTCTCTTCAAATAACCCGCTAGTGGCACAAACGTTAATAGCTCGCTTTAGCAAGAAGAAGAGCAAATATGTCTCTTTTAGAAACTCGACAATCTTCCAACAGATACTTCCGAAGCTGTCCTAGTTATACGTCTATAATAACCATGGAGAATACATATATGTCCCTCTGTTATTCCAAAGAATAAACGTACTAGAAAAATACCTTGGCGTCGACGAGCTGTCGGCGCATATATTACTAGAAAATCCGATCAGATACTTTTCAAAAGTGAATAAATGTGGATGATTTGGTTGACCATTATTAATTATTGCGTGGTAGGGGGTAATTTTCCGTGGGGAGACTACACTCTTTCCAGTACTCGCGTAGAAGAGTCCAAAATTGCTCACTTGAGCTCTTCACTCGGAAAGTTCCAGTCTTCACTTGTCTCTAGCAGTGTTCCGCCTCTGTCCTACTCTCATTGCGGAAGGCCATCCCCACCAAAAATACATAATTTTCAAGCTATACAGACATAATTTGACTCGATCACTTTTCCTCATTAAACTAATACAGTACAACAATATTTAAATAAAGAAATGTCATAAATATTTCGTTACACTCAGATCATTCACGATAATTACGGAGAAAGGATTGTTCGTACTTAAATAAGCTAGTATTCTCTCGTAAAGCGCTCACGTTGAATGGCACCGAATTGTTGTTAAATACTAGTTAAACAATTATGTGCCTTGTTGTTAGAAGCGTCTTTTGGTTCTTTTTCAGATGTGGTGTCCGCTCACATATGCAGCTGACCACTTTTAAATTAGCAAAGGTTTTTAGTAGCACTTGCTATCAACATCTAAATTAAGTTATTGGGAAAATAGTACACTGTTTATTAAATAACTACACAAGTATGACAATGTTTGACGCGTTCATACTGTATTCATTAGCTTTGTAAATGTAGAGACTACGATGTTCTGACAAACATTTGCATAATGAAAAGGAGATAAAAGACGACGTCAATCAATAAATGAAATAGAAACAGATACACAGCTTTGAGACATAATAGCTATAGTGGAATGCTATCATCTGAGACACCTTTTGCTAAAATGGCATGAAGCGATTAAAAGGGGTGCATACAGAGGTTCATCGTATAGATGTTTATTCACTGTGAAATATTAACTTCTGTGGTTTTAAAGATATTGAAATATTGTGTAAATGGATGCGCTTCATCTAAATAAGATTGCCGATGCATTCAGATTTGCATTTATATGTAACAGTGATTTATTGTAGTAGTTCATTGAGATGTAATTCAGCCACCTCTGAGATTCTTCTGACACTCAGCTATTTCTTGGAGCGTCTGCTGCACAAAGGCCATGCGAGTAACAGCCCTCCAGATTACCAGCTTCTGGAAGCCGAAACTGCTGCGGCGCGCCCTGAAGCGGGGGCCCACTTAGCTGGACAAGAAACTCATCTTTCCTCGTACCAGTATTGGGCTGCCGATTAGTTCACCTAAGTACGATTGACGTTACACTACGTTCTGAAGAAACGTATTTTCTTCACTCTTTCCTTAAGAAAATCTGAAGACTAAAATAAAGAGGAAGACACGAGTACAATATTCTCAGGGCACAAAAGAATAAGTCTAGAATTTTAGTTTTTTGTTCAGGGTACCATGTAATATGAGAAAACATTACACAAAATATATTCTGTCGTTCAAACACATTGTAATGATGCAAACCTATTCATGCAATTAATTCTCCAGCAGAAACGTTGACTATTTTTTCTAAATACTTTCTTATTGTAAATTCGTTCCCCTGTACATTCAACACCCCATTTTACTTCCCTCCACATAGATTTTTTTCGTTAATGGGTTGCAAGAAGATAATTTGGCCCATTTTCACTTAAATGTAATAACTAGGAGATGTCGTCGAGTGGTGCATTAACCGCAACTTGATTATAACACAATATTGAATCTAATACAGATAAGTAGTATGACGAATAAAAAACTGCTCAGAGTTTTTACAGGTAGAGAGTTACTTTGCCACACTCTAACGTAAGAGCTGTCCAAACTACAAAAACAGAATGGGTAATTTCTAGATATCACATGTGGGAAATTTCAATGGAGCCTCGAATTACAAGATTTGTCCCCTTGGTGCACACGGATGAAAATTCTAAAAACGTTCTACCTGCGTGATTTGTTTCATCAACTAGTTATTTTCATTTTCAACTAATGCTAATTAATTTTGACTATATTTTTAGGTAGTTACTGTTATCTTATACTGCATATATTGCTGAAATTAAAACCAAACATTGGGGAACTTACATTAATTTTATTATTACTATTATTATACTTAAGACTCAAAGGATAATCGTCTACATTCAATTTATGAAGTGTGCTGTATGTTGTTTTCAGACACACGGGAAGCCATTTATCCAGCATTCCGTGAAGTAACAAAGATGGAGACAAAAGAAATTCGAGTTCATGCACACGCTGTTTCTCTGATGCATGGTGTTTTGGAACAGACGAGGAAAGTTTGATATGGGCTTAGGTGTTGACTCTAACTACTGAAAGGAAAAGGCAAGCTATATTTGATTGTCTAATATTTGCGAAGATTTTCACAAAATAATTAGAATTCGCATATAATTCACACCTGAGGGAGGAAACAAAATCATTCACAAATGTCCTTAAGAGGTCAGCCACAGTACATCGTAAAATACTGAGTGGATCACATGGAAAACACCAGTGAGACAAAAATGAGGAACAAGTTCTGCTCGGACCTAGCACCTTATCAAGCGATGCAGCGTGTACCAAATGAAACCATCGCCATTGCGCATCCATCCGACTATGCTCGAAATCTGCAAGGCCCAGAATATGGCCTGACTCCGAAGTCCGCTCCCATCCAAATCGGCCACCAATTTGCATCTCTTCTGTTCCCATAGGAATTTAATTACAGAATGTTGACTTCTGTTACCTATGGTCCTTGAATATCGTCTTTACTTGGCCTCGGTGCCAATCTTCACATCTCCACCAGGGAAAATATTGCCCAATCCAATCAAACGTATGTAACAATAGTTCCACCAATCAGTCAAGAGAAAATCGACTCCTCGTAACCTCCTCGATATGACAGTTTGTCGCTGGCCAATCAGGTTTACCCATACACAGGGGTTTTAAACTGAAATGCGCAGCTTCAGTCTATTTGCTTAGTAACTTACTTGGTAGGCATGGATATTCGACCACCAGCATCGTCTCACCGTACAGTGCAGACGCATGTTGCCAAGGTTTCCCATTTGAGCACAGAAAGGTGGAGGTCACATGGCGTAAGATCAGCGTGACAGTAGTGCGAAATATGGCTTGCCCCGCAGCACGACGGAGTTGAGAAAACTGGAAACGGCTGTGTGTGTCAACCAGCGAGCAGTTACGTTAGGCCCCCCCACACTGTTCTGGTGTTCATTATAACTCCTAGATGACTTCACACGAGGAATAATCCTATGGAAACTGAAAGAAGAAAGAAGCGTGCCTAGTGTAGCCAGGGAAATTGGTATTGCTCACAACACTGTTTCACGTGCACGTGAAGTGTTCCAAACCACAGGCACTGCTGCCCGAAGTCGAGTAGGAGCTCGACCATGGTCAACTACAACAGCAGATGACCGCTACATTGAACCACAGGCAAGAAGGGACCTTACGTCAGACAGCGAGTACAAGTGATGGGACAACACACCACACAATTTCTGCTCCACAGTGGTAGGGTAAGTCCATGAGGACGATCTCTCTGCCTCTGCCCGACGATCAGTCCGTTTTGTTCAGTTGACACCTGCACATCGGCGGCATTGTTTGTGATGGTGCAAAGGACACAGATTCTGAATCAACGAACAGTAGGATCACGGATGAGAGAGGATTTAGTCTAAGTATAGATTCTGGACATACTCTTAAATGGTGAGGGATGGGAACGCGTAATGCACCCAGAAACATTATCGAATATGACGGACCATCCAGCGTTGTCAACCACGGTGGTGGAGAAATGGAACGCCCTACCACAAGAACTCGTTACTAACATTGTGGCCAACACGAGAACACGTTAAATGTCCCGTCTTTGCAGTGTCCATGGGATCAGCATAAATCTCGGTAACTTAATAATAGCCTTTGGATAAAGATGTTATTTGTGACCGGTCGTGGTGGCCGAGCGGTTCTAGGCGCTTCAGTCCGGAACCACGCGACTGCTACGGTTGCAAGTTCGAATCCTGCGCTTAAGTAGTTCTAAGTCTAGGGGACTGATGACCTCAGATCTTAAGTCTCATAGTGCTTAGAGCCATTTGAACCATTTTTTTTTTTTGTTATTTGTGTCAGACTTATTGGGTAGTTTCTCATTTCTTTCAGTTATCTGCTGTGCTATACTGTAGCACGTCTTACTATGTACGGCGAAATCTGATCGAGCTATGTTATTTGGCAGTGACACTTCATGCAAAAGCTACTTTCGTTCTTAGTTTTGCACACCGG
Source organism: Schistocerca americana (assembly GCF_021461395.2). Lineage (NCBI taxonomy): Eukaryota > Metazoa > Arthropoda > Insecta > Orthoptera > Acrididae > Schistocerca > Schistocerca americana. The sequence goes on from NC_060122.1 coordinate 676,640,938, forward strand.
TGGTCTGCCCCAAGGAATCCTTCCGTTCGGAGGATCGCATTGTACTCCATTGCCTGCAATTCCGGCTTACTTCCTTGGCTTCACTAGACACGGTCGCTATGCTCTGAACCAAGAATCTCTGCCAGTTCGCGATAACTCAAAATGTGTCCCTAAGCGCCCTAGGGTCTGAAACTGATTATAAAATAGCGAGGACAGCTGGGATCATTCCAAGCAGAATTCCTTGCATATGATGCTGACAGCAAAACTGAATGTCCTGGACTACTATTTTAGGTCTGATGGCAGGCGGAAGAATTTTATTGCAGATAAGTTTTATAAAATTTTCTCGGGGCGTCAAAACTATGTAGTAGTCAACATAGATGATTGTGAACAGGACAGGAGTAATTGCTCTGTTATATTCACAGAATATTTCTCAATATACGCTTATCTAAAAAAGATTTGTGATACTTTCGTCTGTAGTGCAGATGTGTTGATGGCACTAAATTCTCAGTTGACAGGAGAGCTTGAGAATCGGTTAGGCTCTGCATGATACGTACCCAGCAAATGAACATGAACTGACGATCCTGTACACCTCCCCCTTTACAGACGCACGGGTAAGGGGCATCGCTCTGCTGGGTGTCTGGGCACGAGAGCATTCAGGGAACTGATGCTGCTGATAACGGCATTTATGTGGTATTGTGGCACAACGTTTCATCACCGTACCATGATTTCGCCTCACCGTTGAGGCGCAAGGAAATGAGCCTTTGGGATGAGGGTGAGGAGCAAAAATCTGTGATTGATGAAGTCAAAGTTTCGAATATTTAGTTTCTCCTACCGGCCATACAGATGAACTGAAGAAGTTTTGACTCAACTCAGAGTAGAACAGTACTCTGTGTTTTATGTTTCCTCATCTGATGAAAAGATCCGCCATTTGTTGATACTGACAGGTGTACTTCTTCTCTCCCCTTCATGTGATAATACAACGCTTTACGATTGCTAATGAACAGAAGCATTGGACAGGAATAATCACGGGCTACAATGGATGACATGAAACACAGAACATACGTAATATTGTCAAATGAAACACCTTTCAGCCCTCTAGTTTCAAAACTTATCTTATTTGACTACCAGTTTCGACGATTTACTATGCCATTTTCAGGCCCCTGACCGACGTGTGGGAATTTTCCACCTCGATTATGGTCAAAACAGAGGCGAGAAATACTGGTATTAGTAGATTTCTACCGACTCTGCAGATCGCGTTTTTACAATGACTTTTGAACGAGTTTTGCATGGTTTGTGTGTATCTTGTGAACGGTTTGTACTCAATTTGTAATAGCAGCAGTGAAATTTGATTTTATGTTCCCAGTCTGTTTCCCTCCGTTGCTGTCTAGAGCATTAGGGTTGGTCGCTGATGAAATGAAAGCAGAGGTTTAATAAACACACTCTTCCCATATTGCGGCTACTATGTGTACAGAACCCCTGCCGTATCATCACAATAAAATTTCCCTTCACAATGCCAGGTTCAAGTTAAACGCATAGCAAATGGAATGGCTTGAAGTATCTGTTCCAAGTGTCAATTGCGAGGAATCCAACTAGACTGTCGATTGCATGTACAACAAACATAATAGTACTTATTATGTTGCGTAGAGGATAGAATCAATTTCAGTCTTAACCGATCCCTAGTGGAAAACGTGTCCAGAAATTAACAGCAGAAAATTTAGTAAAACTGACACACACTCGCTTTTAACTATATATTATAATTTCTTTGGAACGAGCAATTACGGACGTCAGAGACGTCTCACAACACGGTATTCCACTCCATATACTCGTAACTGGGCTCGTTGTCAGCACAGGACCCACTGATTATTGTGTCCTTCATTTGATATACTACTACTGTTTTCAACTATATGGATGTATACGATCTCAATATCCATTCGAGACATGACAATAATAATCGAGCCGAGTTTTCAGCTCATTATGAGACCATATGTTCTTCTCCTTTATTTCACTTCAGAAGAGTAACAAACCCTGACATATCGTAAAGGAAATCATGGAAGACTGCCATAGCTTTTAAAGATATTAGTATTGCATGGTATGGTAAACTATTTTAACCTCAATGTGCTATATGGTTATGAATAAAGGAGACCAAAAAGAATTGTATGCTGCTACAATATACTCAGAGAATCGTTGCAAATCGATGCCGCCAGCGTATAGATTCCGGTTTTTGCATAACAGCTGTAAGGGGCAGTCAAATGAGAACGAGAATGTAGAAAAAAGTAAGTAAACTGTTCATTATTTCAAAAGTAATCCCCATAACTTCTAATATAATAATCCCTTTTTTGGGATAAAACGGTCAGTGCCTTCATGGAAAAACATTTGTGGCTTTCTGCGGAAACATGACTGTACTCAAGAGTGCACTTTTTCATCCAAAGCAAAACGATGGCCACCAATATGTTGGGGAGTGATCGGTACTGTGTGGAGGATGTTTCGAAATAACTTTCCGAACATGTTGGCGGGCATTTTCTTGGCAGTCAGTTTCGACTGCGCTTCTGAAGTTTAGCTACGAGGGCCTCGCAGTCCTACACACTGTCTCGATCTCTCCTCAGACGACTTCTGTAACTTTGGAGCCCCGAATAAAGATGCTGGTGGCCGTCGATGTCTTTCAGACGAGGAGGTTGACGCTGGGTGCAATCGTGGTTTCGTAGGCAACCGGAAGCATGTTTCAGTGAAGGCATCGACGGTCTTGTCTCACAGTGGGCTACATCTGTTAACAGTTAGTTTTGAAATAATGAACAGTTTACTCACTTTTTTCCATCTGTCTCGTTTAATTTTGACTAATGAAACTATTAGGTTGGTGCATAAGTTCGTAGCGTTTGCAGTTGGTATTCCGGTTGCGATTGGTTTATTTATCGATTGTAATTTTTTATTTGCAGTTCACTGTTGCTGTTTGAGTTTACATATTGTCATATTGAGGTAGTAGGTGAAATTGTGGACACTAGAAAATGGAATACTAAGCGGAGAAATTGGACCATTTACAACTCATACTACTGTATGAGTTCGATAAAGGGATGACAGCAGCAGAAACAGCCAGTACAATGCATGCCATATATGGGGTAATGCCGCTGGACAGAGCGCAGCTAGGAACGGTTTTATCGTTTTAATGAGGCTTACTGCCTGAAATCTGGTTTGGCAGGACAGAGTGGATGAGGCTATAGTTGTGGAAAGGGGCCAAAATCAGTTACTGTCAGTTGCACAAAACATACAAACTTTATTTTCCTAAAAGTCACACATGTCCTTAAAAGCATTCAAAAACAATATGGCTGAAGGCCCGAACACAAGTTATTAAAATTGCCTTACGGAATACACACGGCTGGAGGCCCTACTTAAAAATATTTCATGTAAAATCTCGGTTGAAGGCCACTTACTGAACAGTGAACAACTCAAGGCTTAAGGCCTGGATAACAGAGATTTAAAATGGAGAAAAATTTCTTTTTTAAAACATTTTTAAGCAAATGAAACTTGGAAGGTTAGTTTAAGTTGGCTGAAGGTCTCATTTTAAAATTAAATCAAACTAAACTAATAGACGGCTGAAGGCCTCACACAGGACTTCAGACTAAAAGAAAATCGCAATCTAAAACCAACAGAACAGTGGTGCTCAGAAGTGTTCCAAGCATCGGCCTGAGGAGCTAACTCCAACGTAAAGTTAGGTGAGACAGGCAGACAAAAGTAAGATTAAATAATCCGATGGAAACCCGACCCAGGGACAGCTGAAGGACCGACCAACCACCTAACCAATTCCCTTCCGCCCTACCAACGGAACGAAAACGGAAAATGGCAGCGAGGAAGAAGATGCGAGCAGCACTGCGTCTTCAAATATTGGCGTCTAAATACAGCCAAGGCGCAATAACCTCTCAAAAATACAAACACCGCTAAAGGTTGCCTAACTACACGCGCCGGCCGCGGTGGCTGAGCGGTTCTAGGCGCTACAGTCTGTAACCGCGCGACCGCTACGGTCACAGGTTCGAATCCTGCTTCGGGCATGGATGTGTGTGATGCCCTTAGGTTAGTTAGGTTTAAGTAGTTCTAAGTTCTAGGGGACTGATGACCTCAGACATTAAGTCCCATACTGCTCAGAGCCATTTTTGAACTACACGCCGTGCCGGACTCTGTCCCAACCGACCGACTGACAACTCCAGTGCGCAGGCAGCAATAACATAAATGCTCAGTCGAAATCATACCAGTTAGACACAGTTGCACGAAAACAATTCCACAGGAACTCGAACAATCTTAAAAGCAATCACTGTGGAACAACAAGGACGAATCACAAGTCGAGACACACAAAGAACCCATAAGCGGTCGGCGACCAAACACACGTCGATGAGAGGACTGACCGAACGACCAACCAAGGTCATCCCCACTGAAGTCATGTGTGTCGGCAACGGTCGGGCGAGTCTTGCCTGTCCGGACCTCACTGCATCTCTATCCCGACTCCTTGACGTCCTTTCGGAACTCGGAGACACGACCACCCTGACACGACAGACTACGACCCGGAAATACTAGCAGTCGATCCAGAGATAGTACGACAGTGCACTTACCGATAAGCGCTGCTGCTGCCACTCACGGGCAAGCAAACCAACAAATTAGTGACCCCAGTAAATCGAATAAATAAAGGAGACAGCGGCACCGCAAAGACGAGCTGTCAAGCAATAAACGGCACGAACGCGAGCCGCGCACGGCTCACTACCATTCGGAAGAACAGAAATTTGTGGCGCAACCTGACAAGAAGAAGGTATCGGTTGGTAGAACACATTCTCAGACATTAAGGGATCACCAGTTTAGTACTGGAGGGAAGCGCGAGGGTTAAAAATTGTAGATGGCGACAAAGAGATGAATACAGTGAGCTGATTCAGGAGGATGTAGGTTCCAGTAGACACTCGCAGATGAAGACGCTTGCACGGGATAGTTCAACACGGAGAACTGCTTCAAACCAGTCTTCGGACTGAATACCACAACAACAACAACAACAACGCCATTTGACACAGCACGGTAAGAATAGGTTTTCTCCTTTTAAAGAGCATCGCTTTGACATTAGTAACCCTCTACGTCCAGGAAGGCTTTCGGGGTATGGCTTAAACGCATTGATCCACAGTGATCCACCTCAGTGTACTCGAGAAATGGCAAATGTGGTGAACTGTGATGGCCCCAACATCGTGCTGCATTTGCATGCAACAGGGTAGGCTCAAAAATCGTGTGTATTGCTACTGTATGCTCCACAAAAATGCATGCATGCTGCATCACAAAAATCAACAGCTGGGCATCTCTGCGTGCTCGTAATCAATTGGCTCTTGAAGAACATCGATCACTCTTGTCCTGTTTCGTTACTGGTAACGACAAATGTTGTGTTAACGGTAACATGAGGGCCCACACGAAGCAGCAGCTCCCCGTACAATGCCCTGCGCATGCGCAGAAGATAATGTTAAGCATCTATTGGAAAAGCGACGGTACGGTGTACTGCCAATTGTTTCCTCGAGGTTGAACCAACACTGCTAACATTTACCGTCGAAAACTAAAACGTCTTGCAGAAGCAATCCAAGAATAATGATCAGAGAGACTGAATGTAGTCATGCTATTCTACGATAACGCCCACCCGTATTCTGTTAGACTGGAAAAAAAGGAAAAAAAAACAAAAAACAAGAACCACTACGTAATTAGCTGGTAGTGAAATTACAAATGGTTCAAATGGCTCTGAGCACTATGCGACTTAACTTCTGAGGTCATCAGTCGTCTAAAACTTAGAACTACTTAAACCTAACTAACCTAAAGACATCACACACATCCATGCCCGAGGCAGGATTCGAACCTGCTACCGTAGCGGTCGCTCGGTTCCAGACTGTAGCGCCTAGAACCGCACAGTGAAATTACAGCTGACAGCAGTGTTGGAAATTGTAGAGCTGTACAAGTATTGGGTTGGGAAGTCATTTCGCATCCACCTTATTCACCTTGTCTTGTGCCCACAAAAAAATTTCACCTCGTCGGTCCTCTATCGCACAGCATTCACGGAACTTTCTTTCCGGATAAAAATGCGCTCCGAACATGGGTCGACGAATTCTTCGCGTCAAAACCACGTTATGTCTACGGTCAAGGAATCGAAAAGTTAACTTAGCGTTGTCAGGCTGGTTTAGAATGTGGAGGAGACTATAGTTGATGACTAAAGTCTCTGATGTGTTTATCTGTTGTGATTATTAAACTTATGGAGAAACCGCTATGAACTTATGTACCAAACTAATATTATGATAATCGGTGCGCTGCATAATTAAGAAGAACCATTGCCAATTTTTGTAGCTATGTAGATGCCATGGCGGTAGAAACAATACAGATCACAAACAGTTTTTTTACGAAGCCCTTAAACAGTTATTTAGTTAAAATTAGTTTGTAAGCAGCGAAATATGAGATACAAATAGTAGTAGTGTAGAGTCGACTCATGATATTCACGGTTATTAAACACAAATCATTGGAAGAAACAGATAATACTTAGAACCAAATCAAATGAAATTCAGAATTCGGGAAGCTGTAATATATAAGTTAAGAAATTTGTGAAGAATTTCTTTAGACTGAGAGATGTCTTTCTGCATTAATTTGCAACGGACCTGAGCAAACCACCGTTGTGAAGTTTGGAAGTATCGAGACGCCATAGAAGATAAAGTGAGAAGAGCAGCAGAGTACTGAGAGTATGATTGATGCTTTCCGGATGCGGAGTCTATGACAGCCCTTTCAAATTTCTCTATGGCCGTAATCCGTAATTTTTTTTACTAATGATAAATATTGGAAGAGCTTGTTTCATTTACACGAATGTCATAATCCCCAATGCGAATGTCTCTTGTTGGGTCATAGACCTAATATAACGCAATACTTCCTTGTTTTAAGACTCATAATTTTTGCTACGGGCGGTTCGCGAGATAAGCAATGCACCCAAGATTTCATGAGCTGAAAGATTTTATTTGGTTTGCTAAACATCAACAAAGACACATTACTCATAAAGCAGAAAAGAGCTACGTGGACTGTGCAGCGGACTATCAGAGTAGAAAATATTAAAGGACATATCCTGCGGCATTGGGTACACGAAAAAATTTCTGCCTCACTGAAGTAACTCAATACACCGATCCCCTTCTGTATGATCCGTAAGAGGACCGTGGATACGTAAAGAAATTACAGCCAGCCCCTCCCCCATTCACAGGGACTCACGCTGGTATAGCTACGTACAGAACAAACAGCAATCGCCGCTACTGCCCTATTCAATAACGGCAGCAGCAAAGAACTCAGGCCGCCCTCAGAAAGCACACACTGGTGACTGATTTCACACACGGCAGATATTGCTCCGGGTGTGACGTCACGGAGTGCGCGCGACGCCGCCGCGCCGGACACAGGGGCACTGGCGAGGCTGCAGCCGGGCAGGCCGCGCGGGTGTGAGGCGGGTGTGAGGCCATTCAGGGGCAGCGGGCCGTGGCGGCTGACGGCCAGTGCTGCTCTGTGTCCTATTCTGCTCCGATCCTCTCGTCTGCTGTCCGGTGCCCATTCATAGGGCGCGCCTCGATATGCCCGTCTTACGAGCTTCTTTTGCCTGAGTGATTCGGAGGAAGACGACAGGGGTGGCCGTCGCGGGAGTGTCAGTAAGGAAGAGAGGACGTGGAAAAACACCCCACTCATAACGGAACCACACACTTTTCCAGTTCACGTCTCCAGTTTGTCCATATGAAGACCTTCGCTATTAAGAATGATAAGTAAGAAGTTGGTTGTTCTAGTAAATTGCACAGTAAAGTTTCAATAAAATCTCATAAATAACATACGACAGGTACATTGATTGTGATTGTTTTTTCGGCTAAGTCACTATTTTCTTACAGTTCTACAGCAACGACATATTTTTAAAATCATAAATTCTATTCATAGGTACTGGGAGATGAAAAAGCTTGCACAGGATAGAGTAGCATGGAGAGCTGCATCAAACCAGTCTCAGGACTGAAGACCACAACAACAACAACAACAAATTCTATTCAAAATTTTAGTCCTAAAAGTATGTAAATGGATACTTAATATTGTTTACACAAAAACCGAGTCCACTTACTACTATTTACTTGCTAGGCGAGTTAACATTACTGTGAAACCTCTCAAAAACACCAGTTTAAAAGGTACAAATTGTTTTAGTTTATGATAGTAAGATCTGCATTACTAAGTGTTGAAAGGGTGAAGTGTACAACCGGAAAAGTAATCAAAGATATTAAGGATCGAATGAAACAACAACTTTTTTTTTAATTTTCACTATGGGACTTAATATCTGTGGTCATCAGTCCCCTAGAACTTAGAACTACTTAAAGCTAACTAGCCTAATGAGATCACACACATCCATGCCCGAGGCAGGATTCGAACCTGCGACCGTAGAGGTCACGCGGTTCCAGACTGATCCACTACGCTTTTCAAACGTTTAAATCTCCATCATCATGTGGATTTACAGTGTTAATACACGTGTGTGTTGTACAACGATACCGAAGTGACCTGTGGCACTGTCTAGTGGAGAAACAAAACATTACCCCAGAGTATAGTTTCTTTTGGATATTGACTAAAATCTAAATTTAAATGTGAAAATAAAACAACTGAAGTAGATTACCTCCAGTGCTCACAGTCTCTTATTGCGACAGACAAAGCAGACTGTGACCGCTGGATGTATTGTATTTTAGCTATTTTACTTTGACTTTTGCATTTACGTTTAGTTTTTAGTTAAAAACCTGCCCAAAATCATGTTCCGAAACATTGTTTTGTTTCTCCATTAGACAGTGCCACAGGTTATCTCAAAGTCGTAACACAATACACATATGTCGTATTAACGCATAGAAATACACCTGATAATGGATGTTTAGACCACTGAAAGGCGGTTTGGATACAAATAAACAGTGACTGGAAACATGACACTTTTTGTTTTGTTCCGTATCAATATCAGTCACGGTAAAGCGTAACGTAAAATTTCGCATGTAAATATATTAAGGATGGTCCTTAACATTTCTATCATCACAGTGTCACGCATATTCACGTTCACAGTGGTAAGGGATTCAGCTTAACATTGTTTATTGTCTTAAAGAATGATTCATATTCACCTGATCAGCAACAAGTTTTCAAGCGCATTTGGTCTTAGGGATATGTTTACGTCATAGTCATCCTCACCTCCTTGGATTTGCTAAAGTCATCCCTGAGAAACAATGTTCTGGCACCAGCACCGCACACCTTACTACAACTAGCAGCCACGTTTTTTGGCACTTATCACTGTTTACACACACAAATTGTGACAAAGTTACCATTAGCCAGAATCTGAAATCACATATCGAGCAGCCATTTCTCGTTTCATTGTACAACTATCAACCAATATGAATAAAGCACGTAATGTACCATGCCTTACATGCAATAACCGTTCCTTATCAAGTGTCAGTTACCACTGTTTACAGCCGAGGTATTTACATTTCAGCGGAATGTAAGACAACTTTCTCTCTCACTTCAGGAAACCGATTTTACAAAATAGTCTGTGTATGCTACAACACCTGCTTTCTTGATGAATTATTCGAGCTAAAAGTATATATTTGTCCTTGAGTCCGCTAGCTTTAGAGCCAGAAGGCCGCCTCTCTTACAATAAAACCGAAATTTTAAAAATCACTGTACCGGCTTTATGGTGACCTCAGACTCGACTATGTTAATTCGTTACATACAAAATTGTACTCCGAATGTGAATGATGAGGAACAAAGTGGTTGACCTTTAGTCACTAATAACGACTTGGTGCAGGTTGAGGATAAAGTGAAAGAGAAGAGAAGTTTCACGATTTCTACGTTATGTGGTGAGTTCCCTCAAGTCTCAAGATGGGCATTATGAGTTGGTTACAGAAAGTTTAAATCATTGAAAGTTATGCTGTCACTGGGTACCAAAAATGCTGCCGGAGGTGTACAAGAAACAAAAGGGTAGCCAGTTCTTTGACTTTCCTAGAGCAGTACACTGAGGAAGTTGAAGAGTTTTTAAGCCAAACTGCTACAGGTGCCGAAACATGTGAGGCCAATATTAAATCTAAATAATAGCAGTAGTCCATGGATTGCCGGCGTTCTTCAACACCACGCAAGAAAGTGAAGTTGAAGCTAACAGTATCAACCCGGAAAATAACGAGTACTGTTTTTTCGCGGCAGGAAGTTGGTGTTGGTTGTGGGTTTTTCACCTCGCGGTGATACCATACATTCTACGGCTTATTGTGTGACCTTAAAGAAAGAGTGCTGTAAAATCTGAAGCAAAAAGCGTAGCGTGTTGTGTAACGAGATCGTTTTGCTGCATGAGAATGACCGTCCATACGCGGCGAATGGAACTGAAGGCCCGACCGGATCATTTGGCTGGGAACAACTTGTTCACCCGGTGAACAGCCCCGATCTAGCCCCCCGTAACTACACCGTGTTCCTGCAGTCGAAGAACATCTGGGTGGTCAGCGCGACGATGATGAAGATGTCAAAACGACATCGTTGCAGTGGTTGTCTCATCAGGTCATCAGGCGGCTGAGTTTTACGTGGATGGTATTGAAAATCTAATGGTACGATACGATAAGTGTCTTAATATTAGTGGGAATTGTGTAGAGAAGTAGATTAAAGTACATGTTTCCAGTAAAAACCAGACTACTAAGAAAAGTGTACCCATTTGGGTTGTTTTATACCCATTTTGAAACGGTACTTACTTAAAAATAGACGCCTCGTATAATCATATTGCAACTTTAAGATCACTGCATTATATTTTGTATGCGTATTATATGGGGTGTATCATAAGTAATTCGTCACAAAAGCAATTTCATCCAATAAACATGAGTCGGCAAACAAACTGTTTGCTAGGTAATTGTGAACTTGTGGTTGCCAACCGCTATTGACTTCTGTGTGAATTATTGCCCTAGTTGGTACAAATAATCCTGAAAGGTGAACTTTTCGATTAAGCCCCCATCAATTTAGGTTCAAATTTCAAAAACGCCCCATAGATGGGGAATGCGATACATGAATGATGGCGCATCGGCCCATTCTGCTGGTTGTAGTCAGTTTCAACACACGCTTTGAAGGGCAGTTCTCTTTCTCGTGAGAATCTAAAACATTTGACTATCCAGTTTTTGCAAGTCACTGTTGACACATGGAGGAAGCAGCTGACGGTATTTACAAGTTTCAAACTGCGCTTAGTTGTGGACTAATTGCAGTAGAATACGGAAAAATACAACCATTGATATTTAATATTTCTTTAGTTTCATTTTTTAATATCAATGGACATTTTTCCATTAAAACTTCTTAAAATAAATATACATCCTAATGATTAATAAAATGTTTGTGTTGGCTAGGGTTGTAGACTCTTCGTTACTCTTCATTTCTGTGAGACCAGTACTCTTATTTCAACATTTAAGAAGTTGTTGGAGTGCATCTTTTATGTTATTCTTCTAGTATAACAGGGTGATACGTAAATGAAGTTGCTAATAACTGCATAAAAACTGAACGTGAACCGAAACTGCACCGAAACAACTTCTGTGGGTGTCCAGTGAAGTTTTCTGAGTACGTTCTTACAATGGGCCTGCTGTCTCCTGTGGCTCATTTCAGAGTAATTGCATTTAGTATCACTCCTTATCCACATTTTTATTTTTATCTGTACTGCACTGAAAATATCTCCCCAACATTGCTGATGTCGACGGCATCTGTATATCTTGTTTGGAAACAAATTTGCTGCACTTCTTGCTGCTAACAGTAGTGTCGACTTTTCTCTTTGGCTTCGCGTTCGCGCTCAGTACTGCTCGGTTACATCCCATGTTTGATTAGTCACCGGTGGTATCTGAACCTCTGCTGGCTGTGTGGATGGGTTTATTTATGAAGAGCTAACAGAAATACACAACTCGTGTAATTCACTTAACGAAACGGGAAAGCGGTGCAACGACGGTATGCGACGGTTATCGTATCACGACATTTAGAAGCAATCGGATCTTCCCACGGTGTTACGTTTCGGTGATTACACATGACAGGCTTTTTCGCTTCTGTGGATGTATTTTCACAGAAGTAAAGGTAAATAGACTAAAAAATCCAGTGTAACGTATTATTCTCTACCCAGCCATCGGAAGCCATGGCCCCGTTACATATAGAAAATATCTGAAAAACCTTCGACTTTTTGTCGTTTGGAGCTTGAGTACTTCATGTATAGAAGATGTTGTTGCAATAGGCTTGTAGCAAGAAAATAATTTACTGTATGTGTATGTGTACATGTGTGTGTTTGTGTCAAGACATATCCAACAGAACAGACACCACACACTCACACACATACACACACACACATACACACACACACACACACACACACACACACAGAGGTGCGAGTGCCTTGATAACTTCAGTGCAGAATTTGGGTTGGGTGGCTTGATACCAGAGGAAGTTAAGGGTTGCTGCTGGTGTCGGTCTTTCCTGTTAAGAAATGACAATAATTCCTTCACATTTAGAGTGCCTCGCATATGGTAACTTTTGGTTCGACAAAATATATTATATATAACTGGCCTCTCAATGCTGACGGTACAGCCACTGACGTTAATTGATGCTGTAGACGGCGGATGTTCCTTAATGTAGCAGTGTGCATGGAAGAATATTACTAGTGGGGCGACGTGCAGGTGACCTCCAGCCAATAGCTCTGCAGAGCGCGCTTTCGGGTTCTGGTAGAAGATTTAGCATTCAGTATCATATTACTTTAGGCATCGTGAAGGCATTACTACAAGTATTAGGTCAAAAAGTGAGAGCCAATGTTTTCCGCTAATATAAATGTATCTTGGCGGAGATGTACGGAAAAGAGCAGCGTTATTTGGTGCTTGCCTCTGAGCTCGCAGTTCCCCTACGGCAGGCAGGACCTGCAGCGTGTTTTGTGGGACGGAGACAGAGGACTGGTGCTGCCGCAGAGTATTCTCCACCCAACAGAAAGAGTCACGCACTGACCTTCATACTTGCACACCACTATAACGCTGATGACGTATCCTTGTAGTACACTGAAGAGCCAAAGAAACTGGTACACCAACTTAATGTCGTGTAGAGCCCCCCGCGAGCACGCAGAAGTGTCGCAACACGACGTGGCATGGACTCGGATAACTTATGAAGTAGCGCTGGAAGGAACTGACAGCATGAATCCTGCAGGGCTCTCCATAAATCCGTAAGAGTACGACGGGATGGAGACCTCTTCTGAGCAGCGCGTTACAAGGCATCCAAGATATGTCCAATAATATTCATGTCTGGAGATTTAGGTAGCCAGCGGAAGTGTTTACATCCAGAAGAGTGTTCCTGGAGCCACTCTGGACGTGTGGGTTGTCGCACTGTCCTGTCGGAATTTCGAAAGTCCGTCGGAATGCAAAATAGAAATCAATAGGTGCAGGTGACCAGACAGTATGCTTACGTACGTGTCAGAGTCATATCTAGACGTATGAGGGGTCTCATACCACTCCACCTGCACCCTCCACACCATTAAAGAGCCATGCAGGGTCCATAAGTTTTGTGAGTTTGTCTCCCTACCCGTACATGTTCATCCGCTCGATGCAATTTGAAACGAGAATCGTCCGACCAGGCAACATGTTTCCAATCATCACCAGTCCAATGTCAGTACTGACGGGCTCATACGAAGCGTAAATCTTTGTGTCGTGCAGTCATCAATGGTGCAAGAGTGGGCCTTCGGCTCCGAAAGCCCAAATCAATGATGTTCTGTTGAATGGTTCGCACGCTGACACTTGTTGATGGCCCAGCACTGGAATCTGCTGGAGTTTGTGGAAGAGTTGCACTTCTGTCACGTCGAACAATTCTCTCCAATCGTTGTTGGTTCTGTTCTTTCAGGTTCTTTTTACGGCTGCAGCGATGTCGGAGATTTGATATTTTACCGTATTCCTGACTTCACGGTACACTGATGAAAGGTTCGTACGGGAAAATCCCCAGTTCATCGCTACGTCGGGGATGCTGGGTTCCATCGCTCGTGCGCCGACTGTAACACCACGTCCAAATTCACTTAAATCTTGATAACCTACCATTATAGCAGCAGTAACCTATCTAACAACTGCGCCAAAAACTTGTTTTCTTCTATAGGCGTTGTCGACCACAGCATCGTATTCAACCTGTTTACATATATCTGTATTTTAATACGCATGCCTACACCAGTTTCTTTGGCGCTCTAGTTTATGTGCAGAAAAGAAAAGGTGGTTTAAAGCTTTCTCCTCACAACAGTCGCACGAAGGAAATGTCGTGATCATGCGATAGCTCGATAAACATCGTGTGCGATGTAACGATTAAAAATGCCATCTACATCTGAACTCACATTGTGACGTACTTGATAGTATCGTTGGCATTGTTGTCTTGACGCTGTGGTCGTGGTCTCCCCTTGTCGACTGACAGGCGCTTCAGTCTTTGTCCTACTTTTCTCTGACGAGGTACGTTATCTTCAGGACGATGAACTAGTTTGCGTTCGTCTCTATCTTCGTAAATTTCTTTCTTAGTAAGCTTGTCAGCTACTTCATTGCCCGGCGTGTTGTAATGTGCCTCTATTCAACAACAAGCGGCCAGAGATCACTTTGTAGTTAGGCAGCATGCAACTCTATTCGACACTATAAGGTAAGCCAATGAGTGAGTTTGAGCAGGGTGATTGCAGATTTACAGTCTGCTAGAATGGTGACATGATTGTCTCTCAATAAGGGCGCATACGTTGTAGCTGCCTCATAGTGGGTGTCGCAAAAAGCTTGCTCAAACTGTAACATAAACTGGGCAAGCATAAATGAATACGTACAAGAGAAGGTACCCAGTAAAACTGGAAAATCTATAACAGCTTTCAGTTTTTTGGCTTCAGAAGTGCCAATTTTACCTGAACGCTATCGCGTATTTCCCAGCCAATGGCGTCATACGGATGCGGTATACTGGGGGTCATGCGGTCAGCACACCGCACTCCAAGCCGTTGACGGCTTTGCAGACCTTGGAGCAGCTACTTCTTAATTCACATCACGAGAGTGCGTAGACCCCTTCCAATCCCCTCACCAAAGAAAAATTCCTGGCAGCACTGGGAATCTCCTGCGCATGGTAGTCAGTCACTCTGACCACTTACAGCACGGGGGCCTAACTCCAATTAAATTATTTACGCTTTAGATTTTCTGCAATTCAGTCCTATATGCAAATAATTATACTGTAAGTAGTTACTCCCATAAACCCCAACACACACACTGTAAGTAGTTACTGTGTTACGGATAAATTAAACCGCTTCCAAGCTGAGCAAAGTAAACATTCGTTGACTACCACGAAGAAATTTTCACTTTGCAGCGGAGTTTGCACTGATAGGAAACATCCTAGCAGATTAAAACTGTGTGCCGAAGCAAGACTCGAACTCCGGAACTTTGCCTTTCGCGGACAAGTGCTCTACCGCCTGTGTAACCCAAGCAAGATTGACAACCATTTCGCCTAGCTATACTTCCGGGAAAGGAAACGTCCCGATTTCGAGTTTCGGTCCGGCACATAGTTTTAATCTGCTAGGAAGTTTCATTCATTGACTAGATTATCGCCATCATTGAACCTCACTCCTCGGTCTGCCGGAAACAATACAAAGTTTGAGTACTAAATTCTACTACCGCGTATTAACGATGTTAATGGTAGTAATTAAAACACATTTCTAACATACACTAAATTTCTGGTTAGACTAAGCTATCCATTAAAAAATATTTCATCTTACTATTGACCGGCTGACAATATAGATGTCGTTAACAAACTCACAACGATGAATGCAGAATAGCCGCGTTTCATATTATGAACCTTACGTAACGTTTCCGAATACGTCGAGTGGTGACACTGCTGTTTGCTCGAAAACATGAGAATAATTAACGCAGTTGTATTGAAGATGGATTTCCCTGTGGTACTTAGAGGAGGGAAGAGATTTCACAAGGAGAAATAGGAAGGGGAGTACAAACTGTAGAATAGAAGTAATAAAGCGAGCGAATGCTTAAGGGAAAATACGCCGAGGATTAAGGAAACAATAATGAAATCTTTCTTCAATGGAAAAATAATGTCATGATAAGTCTTTGGAAGAAAACGTTATGAGATGAAAAATGACATCAACTTTCTGCTTAACTACAATTTGGTGCTGGACTTTTCGTAGACTCCTGGGTAAATTGTGACCGATGCGGTCAGATGGAATAGAGACGGAGTTATACGATATTTATCTTAACACGGCTTGCAATCAGGCCGTTATACAAGGATCCCTCACAGGTTCCTCAGTCACCCTGCATCAGAGAAACCTACTCTCAGGTAGTAGTGTTCACATTCAAGAAATTAAGAACATCGTGCATACCATTTGCGATTTAAGTAGCAGACAACTTACTGAAGAGAATGGAATCTCGTCTGGTTCATGTTAGGGGTTTTTTTCGCCGCGCGGAAATAGCCGAGCTGTCTTGGGCGCTGCAATCATGGATTGTGCCGTCGGTCCCGGTGGAGGTTTGAGTGCTCCCTCGGGCATGGGTGTGTGTGTGTTTGTCCTTGGGATAATTTAGGTTAAGTAGTGTGTAAGCTTAGGGACTGATGACCTTAGCAGTTAAGTCCCATAAGGTTTCACACACATTTGAACATTTGGATTTTATCGAACATCTGGCCATGAGTCGAATGCAAATATCTTTTCTCCACGTTTGAGCAACATTAGGGCAACTATAGCAAGATACGTCTTCAATAAAATTATTCTAGAACACTGAAGCAAAGGTGCGTCGCGGCAACAAAAAAGATAATTGTTTTTTATATCAATGGAGTTATGCATTTGAAATTTTTGTCCTTACGTAAACAGACAAATGACCTTAACTGTGTGCATTTGAAAACTTTTCTCAACAAAATCCGTAAAAATACACGTTTCTGGGAATTATCATTACGGAGAATTCACCACCGTTAAGCTGTACTAGGCCGCATGGAACACCGATGGCAGGAGTAAGTAGGTAGAACAAACGTCTACATTTCGTCCATATGTTGAAAGAGATTATTTACATGTGAGCTGTTACTCTTCTGAAAACGTACTTCATATGTGTGGCATATTACTAAGAGTCGTGTATGGGTTTCGACTGTGTGCGCAACAAGATCGCTTTTATAGTAGAGCCTGACATTGTCAGAGAGGAAACGGCCGTGTTAACGTAATTTATGAAATAATTTATTTCAATTTAAGACTTCGTAATGAACTAGATCACCTATATTTTTCCTACTAAACAATTAAAGCACGATGGATAACTAGTTTCAGTTGCCTTTTACAACCTTCTTCAGATCGCCCAAAAAAAAGAACCAGGTAAATATGCAGTAAAACTATCATCATAGCTGTAATAATGCAATTACATGTATTTGTATTGTGATACCACAAGACTATCAGATGTAGTTGTAAACTACATTGTAAACCATTATCTCGCGGATGAGGATAGTAAGGAAGGCGAATGGCCAGTTTAATTAGTAAAAATTGCATCAAAAGCTCATTATTTGCGATTGTACAGCAGGTGTTATAGTCAGCACAGTATATTCAATGGTTTCAATGGACGTCATGTAATCCATAGCCTGCCTTACACGGGGCCGGCCGCTGGTGGCCGAGCGGTTCTGGCGTTACAGTCTGGATCCGCGCGACCGCTACGGTCGCAGGTTCGAATCCTGCCTCGGGCATGGATGTATGTGTTGTCCTTAGGTTATTTAGGTTTAAGTAGTTCTAAGTTCTAGGGGACTTATGACCTCAGCAGTTGAGTCCCATAGTGCTCAGAGCCATTATTGAACCTTACACGGGAATGGCCAAGCTTGATGTATAAAACTGTCGTATTTATAAAATTTTTACAAGCTGAAGAGTAAAAGTGAAATGCCAGAATCCCAACCAGCCAGGCGCGACATATCGAAACTGAATTATGCACTGGCCAGCCAGTAGTAAAGTTCTGTCACCCAAGCTCAGTTCGAAATGATTTTGATTCGGGTTAGAGTCGTTGCTGCTCCTAGAGGCGAAATTACTGGGTACTAGCTTTTTCACGACATGTGACCCCAAATCTGTAACAAATTTAATCACATATTCTGTCCACTGTTATGTAGACACACATTTTTTTGTGCTGGAATTTCAATGGCCAACAAAATACAAAGTGAGTCAGGAGGAAAACTGCTTGCTTTGGGGGTGATGGTAGTAATGGTTTTGTACAAAAATCTTGATAAGGAAAAATACCCTATTCCGAACGATTTACGATATATAACGCATTTATACTCTAAGAAAAATCGACACACCATGAAGGAATTATCCGACTGGGACGGAAATCCGCTGATGCGATGTACATGTACAGACAAACAGCTGTTTACAGTTTCAGGAAAACTGAATAATTTATTCAAGAAAAACCACTTTACAAACTGAGCTAGTCAATAACGTGTTGATCTATCTCCGGCCCTTATGCAAGGGATCCTGCTATGAAAATAAATGGCACCTGAAACCATCACTCGAGGTTGTCGTGCCGTATGGCAGACTGCAAGACCACACTGGACTTTCAGTACGTTTTGGAAAGTAACAGGTGTCTCTGAATTATTGCGTTGACAGCAATCACTTTATGTATTAAACTTCCAACTTGACTACATGTCCCATCCGTCTGCTAAACTGATTTTGCCCTTTAGCTGAGTTTGTTTTTGATAGCCTGCATTAGAGGTTATCACAGAATCTGAATAAACCTGAATGTTTAAACAGTGTTAATGAACTGGTGGTCCTGTCATCATTTTTTGTCAGTTGTTGATGGGTGATTAATATATCAAGACGAGATTGGTCTTTTATACATGTCATGGCACAAGTTTGTTGTTAAAAATGGGCAAAAATACATGTTAAGTGCGATGACAGAAAATAAACATGACTTCACAAGCTCCATGTCTCCCCTCTAACTCACTGCTCTATTCATCATTCAATCCTAATCAAAGTTAACAATGTCCTTCTCTTTCAAAGAGAAGTGGCCAATCCCCGACGCAAAATCCGGCACAGAGACGAAAAGATGTTGTGCTCCCGACTTGTTCTTTTTTTCCATGCCTACTTTAGGCAGCATGTTATTTGAGTTTCCGTAAAGTTCTAGAATGACCAACACATTTATCATTGAGGTCATTATGTGAACGCCCCGAAGATCCTAGCGTGTCGGACCAGGGGCTCCGGCTAAAGCAAGAGAGGTGTTTTTCTGTCCCAATGTAGATCGATTCAGGGCCTTCATAAATGTTGCAGCCTTCAAAAGCCCTAAAATCTCTGCAGGCCTAGGGATGGCACCAACTGAGAGCTTTATCAGTAGTGTCCTGTCCACGGTGTACATGGAATCTCGCGGATTTTTATGACCGCCTTTCGTGTTCACAAAGGGCATTTAAGACACTCTTGTAGCACTCTGTCTGGGTGACGTAGATTACTCTCTGTTGTGGTAAGAGCTGCCTAACGGGTAGGTCCATGCAGGCCGTTTTTCCTCCCCGTCCACCGAACGCATTGTCTGCACACCATGGGAGAGATTCTTAGGCCCAGCATTCTGTCCCCAGTGAGTGCTTCCAGACGTTTCTTTCCCTAATAGCTTCACATAGCTTTCAAGCCCCAAACATTCACTGCAAGATTTAATGATAAATGACAAAACTGCGTGCTTATTCTCAGCTCCAGAAAAATTCTATTCCAAGGAACGCCACCATATTGACCTCACATGAATTAACGACCTAAACGCTTCCATTAATGTCGTTTCAGAGACATGACATCTTTGGTGAAAAATCAACATTAAATCGTACCTTTCAGTATGGAGAATAGTGAGACAGTGACACAACCTCTCTCAAGACCACAGTCAGGTTGGTACCACACTGCTGTCCTTGGTGTCTACGGACACTTCGGCCTGGAATCTCATTTTCTAAGGCAGAATTGTCTTCAGTGATGAGCCACACGTCGAATTAATACCCAATGACCTGCGAAAACGTTTCTGGAGAACAGTTGGATACAAAACAGAGTGACACCCGCTATACCGTCAGACAACAAGGAGGGATGTTTTTGGTGCCGTTTTATTTTACAGCAGGACCCATCTGGTTGTCATCCTCGGTTACAAAATGGCTCTGAGCACTATGGGACTCAACTGCTGAGGTCATTAGTCCCCTAGAACTTAGAACTAGTTAAACCTAACTAACCTAAGGACATCACACACATCCATGCCCGAGGCAGGATTCGAACCTGCGACCGTAGCGGTCTCGCGGTTCCAGACTGCAGCGCCAGAACCGCGCGGCCACTTCGGCCGGCCCACGGTTACAGTACAGCGGTACGTCGACGACATTCAACGCCCCGTTTTGGTGCTCAGCGTCTTCATCTACATCTACATGGATAGATACTCAGGAAATCTCACTTAAGTGCCTGGCAGACTGTTCACCGAACAAACTTCAAAATAATTCCACACTCGAACAGGGCATGGAAAAACGAACATCTGTACCTTCCCGTGCGAGCTCTGATTACCCTTATTTTAATGAACGTTTATCCCTATACAGGGCTAGGCGTCAACAAGAAACGAGGGTTGACAGTTCGAGTGGCGCGGTATATTGCCCGACAAATTTGTAGCATTTCTGAAGCGAATGCCGTGAAGTGTTTCCTTAAGTTTAGAAATCGAGTTGAACTCACGAGGGCTTAAGTCAGGGGAGTGCAGTAGATCGTATAGCACTTAGCAGCCGCATCAGTGAAGCAAATCAGTAACAGCTTGCACTGTACGTGCTTGAGCACTGTCCTGCGATATGATGGTCAGGTCCTGCAGGAAGTGTCATCACTTCCGTCTCTATAGTGTTCATTTTTGGAATACAACCTACGACCAGTCACAACAAAAAACGACTTTGTTTTAACGATGTGTACCATAGATCTTGTATCATGTCTGTTACACTCCCTCCTCTCGATAATACAAACTGTGCTGCCCTTCTCTGAACTTTTTTAGTGGAGTCCACTGGCCCTGTCTGGTTAAGATCCCACGCCGCACAGCAGTAATCCAAAAGATAACTGACAAGCATAGTGTAGGCCGCCTCCTTAGCAGATCTGTGGCCTCTTCTAGGTGCTCTGCCAATAAAACGCCTTCCCCACAACATTTCCTATGTGTTCTTTCCAGCTTAAGGTGTTCGTAATTGTAATTCCCATGTATTTAGTTTAATTTACGGCTTTTAGATTCGAATGATTTATCATGTAACCGAAGTAAAATCGATTTGTTTTAGCCCTCATGTGGATGACCTCAAACGTTTCATTATTTAGCGTCAACTGCTAATTTTAGCACCATACATACATCTTTTCTGAACCTTTTGCCATTTGTTTTGATGTTATGATGAATTTACTACACTATAAACTACAATACCATCTGGAAACTACCTAAGACGGCCGTTCAGATTGTCTCCTAAATCGCTTATACAGGTAAGGAACACCAGAGAGTCTATAACGGTACTTTGGTGAATGCAAAACATCACTACTGTTTTACTCGAGGACTTTACATTAATTATTATGAACTGACAGGAAATCACGAATACAGTAGCATAACTGAGATGATATACCAAAAGCACACAATTTGATAGCAAGCCGATTGTGACGTACGGTGTCAAAGGCCTTCCGGATATCTACAAATATGGAATCACTTTGAAATGCCTTGTCGATAGTACTCAACACCTCGTGTGGGAAAAGAGCTAGATGTGTTTCACAAGACCAATGTTTCCTAAATCCTTGTTGAATATATGTCAATAGCCCGTTCTCTTCGAGGTAATTCATAATGTTCAAACACAATATATGTTCGAAAATCCTGCTGCGTGTCGACGTTAATGATATGGGCCTGTAATGTAGAGGCTTACTCCTATTGCCTATCTTGAATAGTGGTGTGACCTGTGCAACTTTTGGTACGGGTAGTTGTCGTGCGAGCTTTTATATATGCTTCTTAACTACGGAGATATTTAATCAGCATACTCCAAAAGGAACCTAATTTATATTCATTCTGGACCTGACGGCTTGTTTTTATTAAGTGATTAAGTTGCTTCAAAACTCCGAGAAAATCTACTTCTAAGTTAGTGAGTTACTCATGTTGGCGGCTATTCTTGATTAGAGCTCTGGAATATTTACTTCGTCTTCTTTGGTGAAGGAATTTCGGAAGGCCGTGTTTAGTAACTCTGCTTTAGCAGCATTGCCATTTATAATATTTCCATTGATAAAGCGCAGAGAAGGCATTGTTTGCGTCTTCTGCTGGCATACTTTACATACGACCAATATCTCTTAGGATTTTCGAGACAAAGTTTCGATGTGAAAACTGTTATAGGCTTATCACATTGAAATACGAGCTAAATTTTGAGCTTCTGTAAAAGATCGCGAATCTTGGGGATTTTGCAATCGTTTGAATTTCTGGTGGGATTCCGGGTTCGATTCCCGGCCGGGTTGCGGGTTTTCTCTGCCCTGGGACTGGGTGTTTGTGTTGTCTTCATGATTTAATCATCATTGGTGAGAGTAGCTAGATTGAACTGTGGAAAAAAATGGACTGTGAACAAATTGGGACTTTGTACGGGCGTTGGTGACAGTGCAGTTGAGTGCCCCACAAAACAAATATCATCATCATAGTTTGAATTTGTCTTGCGTTGTTTTTGCAACTGTGTTCTGACCCATTTTCTCAACCGTGGGGGTTCAGTTCCGTCGTTTGTTAATTTATTTCGCATAAATCTCTCAATTGCTTTCGATACTATTTATTTGAATTGAGGCCACATCTGGTCTACACTTGCATTGTCAGTTTGGAAGATGTGAACATCGACTCTCAGGAAGACGTGAAGCGAATATTTAT
The DNA here is from genome assembly GCF_021461395.2 of Schistocerca americana. NCBI lineage: Eukaryota > Metazoa > Arthropoda > Insecta > Orthoptera > Acrididae > Schistocerca > Schistocerca americana. Next base: position 676,663,749 of record NC_060122.1, read on the forward strand.
CCGCTTTCGTGAACAGGGATATTTTCATTTATTTCTGGAGAATTTGGGAGTTCGGTATTTAGTCTCGCTACGACAACCCTATGTTCGCTAACCCCTTATCCACTTTGATGCTCGTTATTACGTGAAGTTTTTTGTTGCTAAGAGGCAAGTGTATTCTCAGAATCGTTCAATATTGGAGTTGGCTCATGAACTAATTACTCGAAACAATTTTCAGAGAAAGCGTTTAGCACAATTTAGGCTGATGTTTTATGAGTGTATTAGGTTAGAAACACGTATTTTAGCCCATATATGGAGGGTAAATTTAAGTCACCTCTGACTGTAATTGTATGAGTCAGGTACGTGTTTGAAATTAAAGTTTTCTTTGAACGTTTCAGCAAGTGTATCATCTCAATTTGGTGGTCGGTATGGAGATCCAGTTATTATATTTCTCCAGTTTCCAATCCATAATAACTCACAGGAACTATGTATCTCAATTTACAGGATAAACTACTTCTAACAGCAACAAACACGCCACCGCCAACTATGTTTCGTCTATCCTTTCTTAACACCGTTAGATCCTTCGCAAAAGTTTCGGCTGAACTTATCTCCACCTTTCAGTGCCGATAGCAATTTGAGTATCAGTGCTTCCTCTTAGCACTTGGAGCTGCCGGCCGAAGTGGCCGTGCGGTTAAAGGCGCTGCAGTCTGGAACCGCAAGACCGCTACGGTCGCAGGCTCGAATCCTGCCTCGGGCATGGATGTTTGTGATGTCCTTAGATTAGTTAGGTTTAACTAGTTCTAAGTTCTAGGGGACTAATGACCTCAGAAGTTGAGTCCCATAGTGCTCAGAGCCATTTGAACCATTTGAACCACTTGGAGCTCTGGTACTTTCCCAACATCGCTACGACAGATTACAACTGTTCTACTTTGGTTCCTAGATCTGCGTTCTTCCTATGTTCGACCTGTATCCTTTGAGACTGAAGCCCGTTCTTTGTTTTCCAGAGGCTCTCCAACCTAAAAAGATATCTCACTCCATACCACAAAGCTCCTGTCACCCGCGTACCCACCTCCTGCGTGTAATGGTCTCTTAACCTTTTCTCCAGAACCAGAAACCCCACCACCGTATGGCGCAGGTCGAGGAATCTGCAACCTACGCGGTCGCAGAACTGTCTGCCTCCGATTTAGACCCTCCACTCGGCTCTGTACCAGAGATCCACAATCGATTCCATCGACTATGCTGCATATGACAGACTCAGCATCTCACAAGCGCGACTGGCAGCCTTTACCGTTTCTGATAGCCATTCGAAGCCGGAGAGAATCTCTTGCGATCCAAAGTGACGCACATCATACGAACCGAAATGAGCCACCAACTGCAGTTGGCTGCCCCCTGTGTTCTTCACGGCATCCGGAAGGACCCTTTCCACGTCTGGAATGATCCACACGATAAGCACACCGAGAGCAAACTGGCTTTCCTCCTCTCCTTGGTAGCCATGTCCGTAAGGGACCTCGTAAAGCACCTAACATTAGAGAGCTCCCTACTACCAGCGGCAATACGTCTTGGGCTTACATTTCAGCAGGATAACGCCCACACATGGCGAGAATTTCTACTACTTGTATTCGCGCTTGCCAAACCATACTTCAACCAACAAGATCGCCAGATATCCTCCAATAGAGATCGTTTGGAGCATTATGGGCAGGGCCCTCCAATCAGCTTGGGATTTTGACGCTCTAATGTACCAAAAAATGGTTCAAATGGCTCTGAGCACTATGGGACTCAACTGCTGAGGTCATTAGTCCCCTAGAACTTAGAACTAGTTAAACCTAACTAACCTAAGGACATCACAAACATCCATGCCCGAGGCAGGATTCGAACCTGCGACCGTAGCGGTCTTGCGGTTCCAGACTGCAGCGCCTTTAACCGCACGGCCACTTCAGCCGGCTCTAATGTACCAATTGGACAGATTTTGACACGCTACCCCTTCAGATGGATATCCAAAATTCTGACAATCAATGCCAAGCCGAATCTTTGCTTGTTAAAGAGCCAGAGGAGCGCCAAACTCGTTATTTATTTGCTCAATTTGTAAAGCTCATTTGTTTATTAAACCATCTAGTTTTTCTGGAATTGTTATCGTTTGTTTCCCTCTTTATGCACATCACCCAATCGGATGATTCCTTCGTGGTGCGTCTTTATTTTTCCTTGGTGTGTAATATCGTTTTCGTACGTTTTTCTTGAATACCTCAAGCGAAGATCCAAAGAAGAGCGGCGCGTTTCGTCACAGGGTTATTTGGTAAGCGTGATAGCGTTACGGAGATGTTTAGCACACTCAAGTAGCAGACTCTGCAAGAGAGGTGCTCTGCATCGCGGTGTAGCTTTCTGTCCAGGTTGCGAGAGGGTGCGTTTCTGAGTGAGGTATCGAATATATTGCTTCCCCCTACTTATACCTGCCGAGGAGATCACGAATGTAAAATTAGAGAGATTCAAGCGCGCACGGAGGCTTTCCGGCAGTCGTTCTTCCCGCTAACCATACGCGACTGGAACAGGAAAGGAAGGTAATGACAGTGGCATGTAAAGTGCCCTCCGCCACACACCGTTGGGTGGCTTGCGGAGTATAAATGTAGATGTAGATGTAGGAAAATCGCATCGTCCAGCACAAGCGTGTTACAGTACCAAATTAAAACACATTAAATTTTCTACAAAAATGTTGCTATTCGTTTTTTCTCTAGGACTAATAGTTTGCGCAAAAAAAGCGTGAGAACATTTAAGTGCTATAGCTTAGGTAGTTTTTGTAGGTCAGTGTGAGGCAGTATAACGTCTTTAAAGACAAGTGTCCAATGTGAAATTATTCGTCTCAACTTCCTGTGCACTGTTAACGTCTTTAAAGACGACAAGTGTCCAGTATGAAATTATTCGTCTGAATTTCCTCTGCACTGAAGTGGTACATTGTAAACAATGTCTATGTTTGAATAACACAGGAAATAAATTGCGCTTTACATGAAATGTGTTCTACCTCGTAAACCATTAGGAGTAGGTAGTAAATCCATGTGAAATTTTTTTTCCATAATCACTAATACTTTTACCCCTCGAATGATGTACCTTTCGTCCTAACTCATTTTACATAACAGGCTTGTGGCCGAATTTAGCAAATCATCATCTGCTTCTAACGGCCGATTTTACCAGCATAAATAATCGGTAATCTATGGAAGTGTTATACTGTTTCGATGTATCGGTCAATGTATTCAGGTATCAAATAAGCGATATTTTATGTGGAAAACCACACAGTAGAGGTAAAAGTAGTAAGACCCACAAGGGATAATTACGAGTATTTCTGCCAAAGACGTAATCAGAACATGTAGTGATCTACTCGTATTGTCCAATATGAAATTATTCGTCTCAACTTCCTCTGCACTGTTAACGTGACGCTGGATTGCGAGGCAGGCGTGACGAAGATTTGCGACTGTTGATCTGGCGCTCCGGCAAGCATTAATATGATTCAGAGTCAGTTTCCCACACTTTTTAAGGAAAATGCTTGTTCGATGTCCAGTATCCCCGTCGGAAAATACGATACAGTAAGTTTTAAAAGACGAGGTCAGAAAATAGTTTACGCTACCCACAGACGGGTGGTGCACTCATTGCTCCTGTAGGGTGACGAACGAGTGATGCGATAGGAAGATCGTCATCCAAAACGTCGAAAAAATTATATTTTCCATATCGTGGGTACAGAGGACCCTACGTTGGTTAGACCCATCCCCCTTAAAGGGAGATACATCAGCAAGTATAGTAATTAGAAACTCATTCACCGTAGTGTCGAATGATCTTCAGGCGCAGAGGAACCAAGCAAAGAGAGAAAACATTTCTTACAACTCTGAAAGAAATATCGCCACGACACAACACAAATGTGAAAGCTATAATCTAGCAGTGAGTAGCATAACTTATTACAAAGGTAGTACAGCAAAAAAGTATTCCCTATGTACTTTCTGTAAATTATTTCCATATGCCCAAGATACGTTATATTTGGAAAGGTATGTTACGTACCATCTGTTTGCTGTTATTCTTCGAGAAGATTGTCTTGTCTGACTTGGTGTTCTAGATTCGGAAATTGAATTGCACTTTTATTATTTTCACACGATTCGTAGAAAAATTGTATTCAGACGTTATGTCCGTTAGGAGTCGGACGTGTGAAGACAAGGAGAAATAGCGTGGTGCGGTCGCCTGGAAACAGACGAGGCGCCACCAAATCGCGGTCCCCGCCGATAAGAACGTAATTAAGGAGACTATTGTCCGGGGACAAGAAGGCGCTGGAGGCGCTGGAAGGACTCGTCTCCCCCTGGAGCACGGCCTCTTCATTTTTCCCTTTTCCCGTGTTCTTTCCGGAAACATAAAACGAAATAAGGGTTCCAGATAAGAGGAGGGGAAGAAGTTTGCTGTTGTCCGCGGTCGCTCCTGGAGAGATACGGAGCCAGATAGCGCGGCCGGCCTCTCCTGCGCTCCAGCGCTCCAGAGCTGCGCTCCACTTGCTTCTGCTCCGTGGCTCCCATTGTAATTACCGCAGCCGCATCTCGACGTCCGCAAGAAGGTCCTGTTACTGGCGAGCGCGGCTGCAGTGGGAGACCTTCTGTTTTCTCTGTATCACTTCTGGTTCCCGCTAATAGGCTACCACTTTCGGTGCGCTTACCGTATTCAACGCTACATCCTGAACACAATAAAAAGAAAGTCACGGAAGTTTTACAAAAGCACTTGTCAGTAACTTTATTTCTAGCGCACTCAAGTGTTAACCATCCGATGGACTGCGTTCAGACAGAGCCTCGTATAAAATAGTCAATGAAGAACTCCATGATTCAACACATGTATCCTTAATTACCATAGAATAGTAACATAAATACGAGTTGCAGTGCGTCAAGGGTCGTGTTGCTCACGGGAAATTCCAGTCAGTCAAAGAACATATTATTGTCTCCAACATATGTACCACTACCTTAAAATTAGTGAAATCTGAGGGTATACAGATATTTTACTCATTTTCAACTTTTATAGTCCTGTCTTCCTCAGTTGCGTGTAATATTACGGTATACTGATAATTTTTACTTACGGACTGTCTGACAGCAACTGAATAAAGCACAATTTTAGTGCCATACGCGTTTCGCCTTTATTTTCTGCAAGGCATCATCAGTGGCAGGTTGCGTGGACAATGTCTTACATATTACGCTCCTGTTGCATTTTTGGTGTTGTACCTCTTCTTATGAACACCAATTTGCGGTTTTTCCACACAGTAAAGGCGAAACGCGTACGGCACTAAAATTGTGTTTTATTCAGTTGCTGTCAGACGGTCCATAAGTAAAAATTATCAGTATATCGTAATTTTACTCAATATTTGTCATTAAGGTTTGCCGTCTAGTGGTTATGGCAGACCGTGCTAACTCATACAGATACTAAGTAAAGTTACGCTATAATTTCGGAACATGGGATACTGCCATATGAAATACTACAATTAACAACATTTTTTCTGGTTCCCAGGTGCGCAATTTGTCCTTAAACTACGTGATCCAGTGATGTCTAACAATCATCAGATAGTTTACCTCGTAATCTGATATCTCCTTTATTTTTGCATATTATTGATAATTTTAATGTTATGAAACTACATCATTCGGATTCCTGATGGCTAAGTCATATATGTCTCAGTAACACGGCACGATATCAGCACGATGAAGAAATTAGGCAACCGAGATCAGCTCCACAGAGGAATTTCGTTCTTTGCATCTCCTACGCGCTGCTTACTCGATTTGATGCTATCTAAATTTAATTTTTCAGGCACACTATTTGCGGAACATAGAACTGTTACAGTAGTTAGTTTCTTGGGAAACGCACGCAGTATCAGACAACACATCCCTGTCACGCTATAACGGATTCATATAAACTAGAAAATATTTTAGTGAATTAATTTACTTTTGGTAGTTTCTTATGGTATTTAATTTACTTTTGAATAACTATGTTACAGAAAGTCAAGACACTTTTCTGTGTTTCTTTGGTCTCCTACACACCCTCACAGCCTTGTTCCCTTTCGCGTTCTTAGAATGTCATTTCTTAAACCGCATTGCTGCTTGAAAGGTACAGTATTAATTTGATAACTTCAGACACAATTTGCTCCACACTTCACTCAGTACTATATCCACAACAATGTCATGTACAACTATGTATCTCGAAAATAACCATTATTCTTATGTACATTACACACTCCGTGGTGGTACACCGAGGTGGTTGAAACTGCACAAAGTTTCATACATCAGTGTTTCAATTTTTAATACTTTTCAGTTATGTCTGACATGGTCTGTCACCAGATATAAAGTAGACCAACAGCCAAGATGGAAGATAGCCAATGGCCAGTAATCTCTCCTTGTGGTTAGGAATCAATTCGTAACACAGCCAAACCCTCCCCCTGCACCTCCCCCAACAACCAACCCCAGTCACGCTGTCATTCCACGGTTCTTACCAGTCTCATATATACCTGTTTCTTATCAGCTATCACTCATCATGTCAAAGACACTCTACGCAGTCTCTGAGCCAGTACACAGTACCTTACGATACACTGAATGAAGCATATTCCTAATACCATTGTGAGGACATTTCCTGGTGTTGTACGATGGGTTCCGTCATAACATCTTTACAAGTGTTGTCTCTCAGTCCATGAACCCGTACACCATCTCAATATATCTTAACATCAGAGAGAATCTGATGTATTCTACTTAGCTGTGATCAGTATTTAAATCTGGTCTTTGTTATATTACTCATTTTTGCGTAATGGATGGAGATTTCGCAGTGACATGCTTAGCATGAACTAGAATGCAATTTTCCATCCACCGAATGATCTATCACCCAATCATAATCGCAGAAATTCCCATTATTACTGGTCTCCCATTTAACAGACTATGGACTGGTTTATGAGGGACATCTTTTAGTTTATTTTCAAAACAATATTTGTGAGGTGTTTCCAGCCTGGTCTCAGCCCTGAATTCTATACGTGTTTTACATCTTCCAGTCGCGCTGAGAAGTTCTTTTATATCACCTTCTTCTGATGCCGCAGTCATTACGTAATTGCTGCTAGCTCCCAAAATATAGGTCGCAAAATGGAGCCTGTGGACATACTTTTGTTACTGTTTACTGCTTAACTTAGTAGACAATTTAGTTTGTCTGCCCATTCTTACAATAATACCTTAAATTTTTGTTCAAAGCAATCAGAAACTGCACATCACATAGTGATAAGAACAAGAAATACCACCACATAAAATCGAAAACTCCTCAGATGTGCGCCATTATTCATTACGTGTCTTCTGTATATTTTACAATGCAAGCTCATTGTTTATTTTTCCTAGCTTGTTGCGATTTTCCTTTCCGCAATCAGTATTGGATTTTATTGCGTTCCCACGTTATTTTATAGGTATACACATCGATAGGACTTCACCGGTCTGGCTTTGTTCATGAGGATGGCTACCTGCGCTAATTTCAATGGATGAGTGATTCTGGTTTGCTATAGAGATTCCCTGAATTTGTCAAGTGAAGCGTAGTACTGTCTTCCATTGCTAGAAGCAGTTAGGTCTTTATACAGTTTGGCCCAGGAGTCCTTTGTTTTTAAATTGACGTCTACATCTACATCTACATCCATACTCCTCAAGCCACCTGTCGATGTATGGCGGAGGGTAACTTGAGTACCTCTATCGGTTCTCCCATGTATTCCAGTCTTGTATTGTTCGTGGCAAGAAGGATTGTCGGTATGCCTCTGTGTGGGCTCTAATCTCTCAGATTTTATCCTCATGGTCTCGTCGCGAGATATACGTAGGAGGGAGCAATATACTGCTTGACTACTCGGTGGAGGTATGTTCTCGAAACTTCAACAAAAGCTCGTACCGAGATACTGAGCGTCTCTCCTGCAGAGTCTTCCACTGGAGTTTATCTATCATCTCCGTAACGCTTTCGCGATTACTAAATGATCCTGTAACGAAGCGCGCTGCTCTCCGTTGGATCTTCCATATCTCTTCTATCAACCCTATCTGGTACGGATCCCACACTGCTGAGCAGTATTCAAGCAGAGGGTGAACAAGCGTACTGCAACCTTCTTCCTTTGTTTTCGGATTGTATTTCCTTAGGATTCTTCCAATGAATCTCAGTCTGACATCCGCTTTACCGACGATCAACTTTATATGATCATTCCATTTTAAATCACTCCTAATGCGTACCCCCAGATAATTCATGGAATTAACTGCTTCCAGTTCCTGACCTGCTATATTGTAGCTAAATGATAAAGGATCTATCTTTCTGTGTATTCGCAGCACATTACACTTGTCTACATTGAGATTCAATTGCCATTCCCTGCACCATGCGTCAATTCGCTGCAGATCCTCCTGCATTTCAGTACAATTTTCCAATGTTACAACCTCTCGATATACCACAGCATCATCCGCAAAAAGCCTCAGTGACCTTACAATGTCATTCACAAGGTCATTTATGTATATTGTGAATAGCAACGGTCCTATGACACTCCCCTGCGGCACACCTGAAATCACTCTTACTTCGGAAGACTGCATTGAGAACGACATGCTGCGTTCGGTTATCTAGGAACTCTTCAATCCAATCACACAATTGGTCTGATAGTCCATATGCTCTTACTTTGTTCATTAAACGACTGTGGTAACTGTATCGAACGCCATGAGGAAGTCAAGAAACACGGTATCTACCTGGGAACCCGTGTCTATAGCCCTCTGAGTCTCGTGGACGAATAGCGCGAGCTGGGTATCACACGATCGTCTTTTTTGAAACATATGCTGCTTCCTACAGAGTAGATTTCTAGTCTCCATAAAAGTCATTATACTCGAACAAAATACGTGTTCCATAATTCTACTGATCGACGTTAGAGATATAGGTCTTTAGTTCCGCACATCTGTTCGACGTCCCTTCTTGAAAACGGGGATGACCTGTGCCCTTTTCCAATCCTTCGGAACGCTACGCCCTTCTAGAGACCTACGGCACGCCGCTGCAAGAAGAGGGGCAAGTTCCTTCGCGTGCTCTGTGTAGAATCGAACTGGTATCCCATCAGGTCTAGCGGCCATTCCTCTTTCGAGCGATTTTCAAATGTTTCTCTATCCCTCTGTCGTCTATTTCGATATCTACCATTTTGTCATCTGTGCGACAGTCTAGAGAAGGAACTACAGTGCAGTCTTCCTCTGTGAAACAGCTTTGGAAAAAGACATTTAGTATGTCGACCTTTAGTCTCTCATCCTATATTTCAGTACCATTTTGGTCACAAAGTATCTGGACATTTTGTTTTGATCCACCTACTGCTTTCACATAAGACCAAAATTTCTTAGGATTCATACTTCTTCTCGAATAAATGAAGGTACTGAAGCATAAATTTCTCGTCACAATTGTTTAATCATCATCTTTATCCTCTATATCATCTGGCTGCATTTGCATAAATTGCCTCGCCATCTCTTCCTAGTCTTTCTTCGATCTACATCTTTTCATTTGAGGGTAAACAAAAGTGTTGGCGTTCTAATTTTGCTACACATTCACGTAAAACATGCACTCTACAAATTTCCAGTGATTTCACTTGAAAAATAATTCAGCCACTAACCATTGCGCACGTTTTCGATTTTTCCTTTTATTCCTATCGTTTTGCTTTATAAATTCTTGTCCGTTTTTGTGTCCTTCTTTGACCTAACATTCAATGACGTGTCTTGCTGGGTATGCAGAACTTATTTCTTCAGTTAAATATTCTACAATTCATGCTACTCGCCATTTCTGACAGTCGGGATACACTGGCCGTTTCTAGTTTTACTGCTTCCAACCTGCTTGCTCCCATGTCGAGTCTTAAAGAATCTTCGCGTCTTCTGTCAAGTTAAACCATCCGTTTAAGAGCTACTTGAATACCTTAGTGATGAATCACACACTCGTGTGTTTTGCCTACACTTCACAACAATGTGTATCGTGCAGTGATTGCTGGTTGCTGTCTCATCGTACAAGTACATAGCTCTCTCTTGAATCTTCAAATGCTCGTCATGAGCCAAGTGTTATGCCAATATTTGAGCTAGCTCCTACTGTATTTGGATCGATTATTAGGCCTGCTTACTCTCAATAACAGGATGAACTGACTATGTCTGGCACTTACGGTCCCATAATATCAGGGCGATTATGATTTCACATGCTACAGAGTACATCAGTGACCATAGTCATAATAATTTTTCTACTGGAACTTCTGTGTTCATACAGCTTAGTATTTACTTAGTATTTACTAATGTCTATTACATTTTCGAAATAAATATTACTTGCCTCTAATTCAGGGGATGTACCAATAACGAGTAGGCCTGTACGCTTGGTGGAAACGTGCTCACATTTAAAATCTTCTAATTGCAGTAAAACGAGTTTATGGCACTCTTGAACTTCAAATATCGCTGTTGCTGTGTTTTTGTGCAGTGATTTCGTGGTATAGAGCAAGTTACACCCCGATCAACAGCTAGCGCCTTGCCAGGTGGGAGCTGATATCAAGGTGCAGCTGCTCCAGTGCCTTCACGAGTCAAGCTGGAAGCCGCAGTGACTGAAGTTAGTCAGTTGAGGAGCAGTGGAACAACTCAGAGCTGCTTCTGTCTTGAGACCATGGGGCTGACTGCAGAGCACCCACTCGAAGGCTGAGCCACAGGCACTATTTTGACCCTAACGTTATACCTTGTTTACAATGGCTAGAAACATTGAAACGTGTACATAACGAAATACGAGGGTTGTCCAGAAAGTAAGTTCCGATCGGCCGCGAAGAGGAAACCACTGGAAAAATCCGGTAGAGCTTTGACAAATGTGTTGAGCAGTGTCTCTAATACGCCCGTCGAACATGTCACGTCGCTCTTTACAGTTCTGAGTGAACAGTGTGCACGTAAAGATGCGTAGGGAATAGCGTCTCCCGCCAAGTATGAGGGCCTGGTTAGAGATTTCGCCTGTGTCATGCAGCTCACAAAACACAACTGTCTAGCAGTTCCGTCTTCATGCCAATTCTCGGCCGCACACTGCAGGGGCAATGAGGACGCTCCTGCAGCGTTTCCGATGAGAAGTGTTTGATCACCCACAATACAATCGGTAATTGGCTCCCCCTGCCCACAAGAATCGCTGGCTATGAAAACGAAACTTTTCCACAGACAACGAGCTGCAGACCAGTGCAGATAACTGACCGAAAGCACAGGAAGCTGCTTTCTATGACGAGAATACTGGAAAGTTGATACAACACTACGACAAAACTCGAAGTTGGAGCGGTGACTATGTAGAGAAGTAGGTGTAACGTGTACCTGACTGTAGCAAATAAAACGTTTCTGGTTTTCACCGTGGTTGTCATTTCGCGACGTGTCGGAACTTACTTTCTGGACAACCCTCGTAATAATCAGCCACTTGCAACAAAGAAATTTAATTTATTTACTGGTTTCGGGCGCCTAGTGCTCTCCTTCGAAGGTTATGCCTACCACATTATTTACCAGTGTCAACAGTAGGATGCATACAGCAAAATGGCGTGGTCACCCACTACACAATTTGTTTTTCTTGAAAACAGCGGCATTTTGCTGTACGCATCTTATTGTTGACGCTCCAAAACAATGCAATAGGTATAACCTTCTGAAGAAGGGCACTAAGTGCCCCAAACGGGTAAGGAAATTAAAATTCTTTGGTGCAGCTCGTTTCTTATTATTTTATTGCATATTTTAGGGTATTTGGCTATTTTCTGGAAATTATCTTAAACGATATATCATTTTATGCTTCCAACATGCTTTTCGTCCTCTTGAATTTCAGTATTCTTTTATGAAAACGAAAATGAAATTTAAATAATTTGAAAAAACCGCTAAAACGCTTCATTCGAGCAATGCGATGCCTGTGACGTCACTGGCTAGCTCGCTGCTCCTACTGTCATAACGCTATTTCACAGCGATATCTTGTTTTGGAATTTACGCTTTGGAAAATATCTTACAAATGGTGTGCAGTACCATACAAATACGTCTATATAAACTCCTGAAACGTTGGTTTTCAGTGTTCCAGATAATGAGAAGATGCGTAAAATGTGGTAGCACTGTACTGGCCAATTACCACCTCGTCGACGCACAAGTTTACTAACTTAATTAAGAATTTTTTGCACTGTGAAGTTATCTCACGTCCGAGACATGTTTTCTCTCTGTTACAACGAAGGAGAGCGTCATTCAGCGAAATTAAACTCCTAGTGAAAATTGTCATTTTACCCACAGCACAGTTGTTAGAGCGGTCGATCGTCGAATTTCATAAGATGATGTCCGTAGATAGCTCGTTCGAATCTAATCGGAAAGGATACTTTAACTTATTTTTTAAACGACTCCACAGTCCTCTCATATGAAAACCAAATCACAGTTACAAAACTTCACCGCACCCACCAGAAACAGAATATTATTGTGTTTTCCTCGCTGTTTACATTTGCAGTCGCTGTTCACACACGTCAAGGTCAGAAAGATGTATTGTAGTTTATTAGCCCGGCTAGAATCCTTATTGTTCAAACGTTTGCAGTTTCGTCATCTTACATAAAGATGAAGTAATTCTGCTTCAGACGCTAATGTTAGTTTACATTCACGAACATCACAGCCCTTTTGTTTGTGTCATCTGCATGTTGCAAAAGTTTTATCTCTCTCCGTATAACCTCATCGTCCTACACGTCGTTGTACTGTGGGCATACGGTGATATCTTCTCTACTAGCAATGATTTCCACAAAAGTGGCAAAGTAAATGAGTTTATCCGCTGTTGTTCATTTCTCAGACTAAGACTAATTTGAAGCTATGAATAATATATCGCACAACTGAAACATCTGCTACACTCAGTTCTTGTTAACGCTGTGTTCCTATTTCATGTAAGTCATTTAGAAGTAGAGGACCCACCCAGCATTCGAAGATGTGGCATCTTGTTTTGCAGTTGGGTGCCCTATGAGTTGCGCCACCGAACGCACGCTGATGAAAGAGTCTCTGCTGAATTTCTTATAGAAAGGAAATCAGCACTTAGTGTGGGAAAAATAATTTGGGTCGCGGCTCAAGACCGATAGTCGAAAATCTAGTTTTAATACACGGAGCCATTTGAAAAAATTTCTACAATTTGTTAGTTTTGAGCAAGTTTAATGATGTTGCAGGGAACAGGGTAAACGTCCGTCATTACACATATCGCCGCCCTAAATGGGTGGGGCATAAACGCACCAACTTTCGCAAGGCTTCCATTATCACTGTTCTCAAAATTCCTTTCTATTGTTACTTAAACGTTGTATGTGCGTATTGCATCACTAAATTTCTAAACTGTTTGCAGAAAAAGTACGTAATAACATCGTGATTTCGGTTAACGCTCCTATAACACACGTACCGCTTCGTCTTTCTCCTAGCCTGTGACGTCACCAGAGCATCAGTCAATAGCAGAGCGTTTTCGATCACGTGACCAGGTCTTGATATTTAACGATTTTTAAACTACAATTAAATAAAAATAACAGCTATATTGTGAGAATATTGTCCGTAAATGCTATTTGAATGTTATAATGAATCAGAATAATAACAATTCGAACCATATTTTTGACATAGGAAAATAGCGTATTACAGTTCCTGCGGATGGATAAAATACTAAAATTGAAAACTGTGTTTTGGGAAGGCTTTATGGTACATTAATGTTAATACTGGTCAAACACTGATTCCCTAATTAGCAAGTTGTGGGTGAAGTATCGCACTACCTATCCTGTCTGGAACTTAATCGTTGTGTTAGTGGGCCGACCGAAGTGGTCGAGCGGTTCTAGGCGCTACGGTGGCAGGTTAGAATCCTGCCTCGGGCATGGATGTGTGTGATGTCCTTAGGTTAGTTACGTTTAAATAGTTCTAAGTTCTAGGGACTGATGACCTCAGATGTTAAGTCCCATAGCGCTCAGAGCCATTTTTGTGTTAGTGTTTGCTATCTGCTTACTTCTTTTGTATTATTCTATAGGTTTAGAGTGCCGACGACTTTCCCGCAGTGACAAAGCCGGTTCCTAGCAGATCACCGAAGTTAAACGCTGTCGGATGGCTGGAGGGCTGGCCGTACGCGTCTGCGGAATGCGCTTCGCGAAGAGGGTAAACTCAGCCCTTGGGAGGCCAACTGAGGAGCTACTTGGCTGAGGAGTAGTGGCTCTGGTCCCGAAAACTGATAACAGCCTGGGGAGCGGTGTTCTGATCACGTGCCCCTCTGTATCCGCATCAAGTGACCCGTATCGGCTGAAGATGACAAGTCAGTCGGCCTATACGATTCGGTCTTCTCAGGTCTGTTTGGACGCAGATCTATTATAATAGATGACATTTATGCGTGCGGATGTATGTGTGTGCGTGTGTAAAATTACTAGACGTTGACGTAAGCAGCGAGAGGCTGTTAAATGTATCTGACAGCGCCACCACACGCGCGACAGTTTGGCTGAAGTAGATGAGGCAATGAGCATAGCACGAGTACTAGGTATAACCATGCAATCCGAGGCTGACCATGTGGGTTAGTCAGAAAATTCGAGGCAAGTGCAGCTGGACTGAGTAAGGAAAAGTTTCCACTATCGACTGAAAACAAACTAAGTATATCATTTCGATGAAAAGTACGTAACTATTTTTACAGACCTATTACACTAAATCGAGATACGCCAGAAATACTGCAGAGATGAAACGAACTGATTGCAACTTTAACGTTATTTCTAAACCCTATACTTTAAAAAAATAGTTTCAGTTTCAACAGTTCGTCGCATTAGTAACAAATGAACTAATGAAGCAATATTCCAGTGACGCATCATATGAAAGTTGGTGATGACAGTTATCACCTCAACACGTCACTTTTACAAACGATTATTAACAATTTAAGACCTTCATACGCAAATTCTGTAATTACTATGATTTCTCATCGCATACACATTACATGAGGACAGAATGAGTGTCCTAGACCATTATCCAACATTCCCAGTGTATCGTGAATCGTAATCATTTTTTTAAGAAATGTTAGTAACTGTAAATTGAGTGTAGACACGTTTCATGGCAGTATGTGATCTAGATTGGTTCATAACTTTCCTAAAATTGCGTAGATATTTTACTGAGAGGTCGTAAAGTGGCCGTAAGGTTTTTCTGCACATACTAGTATGTTGTGTATAAACGTAATAGTCCTTATCACTGAATGGTGGTCATTCTTTAAATGCTTAAACCGAACTGGGTACTCATGACGTCACAAAAGGCACACTTGTTAACCGTGAGCATAGGCATGGACATGGTCTTTCATCTTTGGTCTTTTGTCAATGATCGCTTTGTTTTGTAGGTTGCTGACGTATTGTGCAGCGATAGTCCTTCGGGTCTTGGGTTGGCGTAAGGTGTGAACAGATAGCTCTGAAATATCATCGTGAGCATGGGTTCTGGACTCCAAATTCTAATGGCACTAATTTGCTAGTTTTGTGACCTCAGAATCTTAACTTTGTTTAAGCAATTTAAGGCGGTTGAAAAACGGCAATATTCATCCACATTTATTATTTATAATAGCGTTACGAACTAGTTAGATGTTTTGTCACAACAGTGACTGAGATTTTCGCTTTGTCGGAATTTAAGTATTTGCTGCTGATTTTCGAAGATTAATGTACTGTCGTATCAATGTTATTCATGAAACCTACTCCATGTAAATGCTTTGCCTGCACTGCATGACTACAGTGTTCACTACTTAGTTAATTACTGTTCAGTTCGTTTATCCATTTTATCCGCAAGTCTATGTGACGCCACCAATCTTTTTCTTTCAATAAGTATTATTAGCATTTGAACTTTGAACAATTGCGTTCGGCCTACATTATTATCCTACGGGATTTTATCCGTTCATTCCAAGTAATTCCGTTTAAGTTTCATATTTATATTCATACACCGCGCAGTAAAATTCAGTATCACTTTTCCGAAACGCCGCAGTTGTCTCCCATTGCAGCATATAAGTTCTATTTTTGAATCAAAGGTACTTACGCCTTCCTCTGTATTGGAGCAAAAGCGTGGCACACTGCGATGTCGCCGTCGGACTGGACGGCGCTTGAGAAGCAAGGTGTCGACACACATGGAAAAAAGACCAGAGTTGAGAATGAAATTTTCACTCTTCAGCGGAGTGCACGAGGATATGAAATTTTCATTCTGGAAACACCCCCCAGGCTGTGGCTAAGCCATGTGTCCGCAATATCCTTTCTTCCAGGAGGGCTACTCCTGCAGGTTCGCAGAAGAGCTTCTGTGAAGTTTGAAAGGTTGGAGAGGAGGTACTGTCAGAATTGCAGCCGTGAGGACGGAGCGTGAGGCGTGCTTCGGTACCTCAGATGGTAGAGCACTTGCCCACGAAACGCAAAGGTCCCGAGTTCGAGTCTCGGTCCGGCACACAGTTTTAATCTACCTCGAAGTTTCAGAGTTGAAAATTTTATGTGACGTCTAAGGCACGTTATTGATGTCAAATCGACACCAAATTTCACCA
Organism: Schistocerca americana; assembly: GCF_021461395.2. Lineage (NCBI taxonomy): Eukaryota > Metazoa > Arthropoda > Insecta > Orthoptera > Acrididae > Schistocerca > Schistocerca americana. Next base: position 676,680,213 of record NC_060122.1, read on the forward strand.
CAATTCTGCTCAACGCCACTACTGACGTTTTACACGGTGGGAAGCTTTGCTGCTTCTGATCACGTTCCAGTTTCGTCTAATGGTTCTGATGGTCCTTAGTGGTTGCAGCCTGCGCACGAGAGCAAAATTTGTGGTCACGTTGCACTCCAAAGACGTGCGACCACATTAAAAGGAGATGCAGCCCCACAATGTCCTTTGTGAGGGATTGAAATCTCCGGCGGTTTCAGCAGCGTCGTAGTGCATGAACGACGTCGTGCTGCTGCTCATCGTTCTGGAAACTGTTGTTTTCGACTGTGAAATTGCGGGAATCAAGGCCCCAGGAAAAAGGGTGGTTTCGTTGAACCCTTTCTGTCACCCCCTGCGGCCTCTCCGTGCCGATACTGAGCGGCGGTGTGGGTGAAATCTTTTCCTCTGCCAGCTGTAAGAAACCCAATTGATTTCAATGCTTGGTGTCAACGTTCTGATCTCCATCGCCCAGGCGTCAAAAGCAGGGGTGAAATGGGGGTGAAAGGAGGTGTGAAGACCCTTCCGCCGTCTAAAACGTCCACAGTGGCGTTCATCAGAATTAATTTTGGTGAACTCTGGTGCCTATGTATCATCATTAAGTCACCTTCCGCGTCACATGAACCTCTTAGCACTGACCATGTTTTTCGTTTTGTTGACATCGTGCTGTTTGGAGCGGCATCGAGCCAGAGGTGCATCGCAGGACGCCATGCATTCGCACCATTACACCGGAAGGTTGTAGGCATCTTTGAGCCAAATTTCAAATTTATCTATGACAATGGGAGACAAGTATGGGGTTTCACAAAAGAGCTCCCATAATTGTGTACCGCAGTGCACGTTATATTATCTTAGACAGTATGTTCTGTAACCATTGGATGAATGGCAACCCAACGACTGTTCAAGCTGAGTTATAGAATCTATGAGACTGGCGACATACCATCAAACTTTTGCAGAAATATCATCCAAACAATTCATAAGATAACAAGGATAGATACGTGCGATTACCATCGCACAATCAGCTTAACATCTCATGCATCTAAGCTGTTGACAAGAATAATATGCAGAATGATAGAAAAGAAAACTGAGGAGCTGATAGAGGACGATCAGTTTGGCTTCAAGAAGTTTAACCAACATAGAGGCAGCTCTGACTTTTCGCTTGATGATGGAAGCAAGACTAAAGAAAAATCAAGATACGCTCATAGGATATGTAAAGTGTGAAACTGTGTAAGACGTTCGAATGGTTCAAATGGCTCTGAGCACTATGTCACTTAACATCTGTGGTCATCAGTCCCCTAGAACTTAGAACCACTTAAACATAACCAACCTAAGGGCATCACAGACTGAAGCGCCTAGAACCGCTCGGCCAAAACAGCCGGCAAGATGTTCGAAATGCTGCGAAATATAGGAGGAAGCTACAGGGAAATACGGGTTATACACATTACATACAAGAACCAAGAGGGAACAATAAAAGTGGAAGACTAAGGACGAAGTACTTGGATTAAAAAGGGGCTAATACAGCTATGCAGTTCCTACTCTTTTACTCTATGCATCGCAGAAGCAATGACGGAGATAAAGAAAAGGTCAGGACATGAATTAAAATTTAGGATGAAATGATATCAGAGATAAGACTCGCGGATGACGTTGCTATCCTCAGCCAAAGTGAAGAAGCAGTATGGGTCAGCTCTAATAGGAACAGATTATGGACTGAATGTAAACCGGAAAATGTCAAACATAATAAGAAGTATCATAAGTGACGATAAGGAGAACTTAACCTCGAAATTGGTGGTCGCGAAGTAGTCGAAGAAAAAGATTTCTTTTGCCTTGGAAGCAACTTAACCCCTGCCGGACGAGGCAAGAAGAACATAAAAAGCAGATTAGGCACTCCAGTGAGCTCTACTGGGATGAAACATGGGATTTTATTTAGGGAAGAAATTTCTGAGGATGTACAGCATTGTATGGCAGTGAATCATGGACAGTGAGAAAACCAGAACAGGAGATAATCGAAGCCTTTGAGATTCTATGTTACAGAAGAAGGCCGAAAATCATATGGACTGATAAAAGATGGAATGTGTAGGTTCTTCACAGAATCGGCAATAAAAGAAGAACGTGGGAAACACTGACAAGAAGAAGGAGCACGATGATAGGATATGTTTTGTGGCATTAGATGTCGCCTCCATGATAGTAAAGCAAACTGCAAGGGTAAAACCTGAAGACTATTCATTGGAAAAAGTTGATAGGGATAGCATTTACCTTAAGAAATAATTAACAAGGTTTCTCCGAATACCCATACATTATCCTCCTTAAATTTCTCTCGCTGTGTGAACCTTACAGTCAGATGATGTAAAGGAGCAGAATTAAAATTAATCCAAAGTGTACTGTCTTTCTTCCACTGATGTTGTTATTGTGGTCTTCAGTCCAGAGACTGGTTTGATGTAGCTCTCCATGCTGCTCTATCCTGTGCAATCTTCTTCATCTCCCAGTACCTACTGCAACCTACTTCCTTCTGAATCTGCTTAGTGTATTCATCTCTTGGTCTCCCTCTACGATTTTTACCCTCCACGCTGCCCTCGAATATTAAATTGGTGATCCCTTGATGCGTTAGAACACGTCCTACCACCCGATCCCTTCTTCTCGTCAAGTTGTGCCACAAATTTCTCTTCTCCCCAATTCCATTCAATATCTCCTCATTAGGTATGTGATCTACTAATCTAATCTTCAGCATTTCTAAAGCTTCTATTCTCTTCTTGTCCAAACTATTTATCGTCCCTGTATCACTTCCATACGTGGCTACACTCCATACAAATACTTCAGAAACGACTTCCTCACCCTGAAATCTATACTCGATGTTAACAAATTTCTGTTCTTCAGAAACGCTTTCCTTGCCATTGCCAGTTCTCGTTTTATATCCTCTCTACTTCGACCATCATCAATTATTTTGCTCCCCAAATAGCTAATTCCCTCAGCATCTCCCGACTTAATTCGACTATATTCCATTATCCTCGTTTTGCTTTTGTTGATGTTCATCTTATGTCTTCCTTTCAAGACACTGTCCATTCTGTTCAACTGCTCTTCCAAGTCCTTTGCTGTCTCTGACAAAATTGCAATGTCTGCGGCGAACCTCAAAGTTTTCTTCCGCATCAACCTCGAATGTTTCATTTCCTGCAGTTACTTAATATATACGTTGCGAGAAAGATGTGAACGTGATTAAAGACTACATTAACCTTGCCTTAAGCACTTCAGATTGCCATGATTTCTTGTTGTGACGTATAATTGAATCTCACATTTAACTGACAGCAAGCTTGAAATTACAAACTATGTAGATGTGACTACACCATAACTGCCTTTAAGTGCTAATCTATATTGTAATTTTAACTTTTAATTGTATTTAGTATTCTTATCCTCGTAGGCTACTAGTCTTTGCTGTAGTCAACCTTTTGTTATTACAATCGACGTAAATAACTTCCACTCCACCGATCTGATAACACAGTCTAAAAAGCATCTCTGTTCACTCACTATTTTCAGAACTATTACATCCAACATAATTGAATTACTTGTCCACATATCCGCTTTTAACAAACAGGTACGCACTAGAAACTATCGTTACAGTTAACCTTCTAGCATCTGTATATTTAGTACGTCGATGTACTTATTTATTTTTAATAATTGTTTCTGAGAATGAACAAGAGTGCATATGTTGTTGTCTTGCTCATCCGATTGAAACATCAGGTAAAAGGCAAACCATAATAAGATTTTCGGTGATTTATTTAGCCTAATATGAAGCATCTTATGATAAGTGAGGCCAGTCAGAGGGTTGCGATATTTCGAGTGAATTTTATTTGCAAGTCCTTGTTATAGAGGCTACATTATATACTAAGAGACAGTGCTATCTTCGACATTATACGGAGCTGTTGTCATCAGCACATTAGAGAAAACATGGAGAAAGCATTGGTTTTGTTCATACTTGTTTCTTGCATTTTGAGTTATTGTAGATTAAGTTAATGATTTACTAGCTCCACATAGTTTCTGTAGGACTATCTCAACCAAACCGTTAACAGTCGTAGTAGCTGATCAGGCGACAGGCTGATAGGTAAAGACAGTAACACGGACGGTATTAATCTTCTGCCATTCATAATGCGAACATTTCAGTCTAGGGCATCCATTCTCATTATTCGCTCTTTATTGCAATTCATACTGTATATTAATCTTCTTTGCCTGTGAAGTTTACCTATTTCCATAAGATTGTAAACACCTTGCACCACTTTACATTCTAGAAAACATGTTCTAGATTAAAAAGTTTTACAAAAGTGTCATCATTTTTCGAGATTATTCTAAACTGTCATTTGAATCGTTAGATCTGCCCATCTGGTACCCGTACATTTTATAAAGTCAAAGAGCACCTTCTAGAAGTCTTTAGTTTCCTTTTCTATTCTTCTGTATGTGACTGTGATTAGGTACTTGATTGGATGAGCCATCAAGCTGTTTGTACGTTTTTTCACGCATTTATCTACCCTTGCTATCTTCGAGATTGTGAGGATGATATTCGTAAGAGTGCTATGGCTCTCCACTATCTCATCGATTCTACATACAAAAATTAATAATCCATTTATGGCCAAATTCCCAAAATGGTTTCGCTGGCCTTGATATCCATCCCTGTTGTCTTATTTGAAGGCAAATCTTTCAAAGGGCTTTCACACTACAATGTCGACTCTCTTACGTCCTCGAAATAGACAACTGTTAGTCATATGACTTCGGCAGTCAGTTCCTCCGACTCGTAGAAGCCCGCAGTAAGTAATGCTATGGTGACTAGGGTGATTAGATAGCCCACTTCGTTTTACTCTCTTGGAGATTGCTGCAGCCCAGTGGAGAAGATTTAAAACAATACGTAGAGACTTCTTTGGTTTCGTTACCGAATTTCGTGGCGGTAGTTGCACGGGCTCCCCTGCAGTGAAATCTCAAACTTAATTATGTATGTACATAGTAATCCATCCCAGGCATTGAAAAACTCGACGATTTTTGGCTGTTTTCGATATCGATACAAGCTAGATATACATCTTCCCACCCTGAGGAAATGGGGCTTAACAGGACAAACAGTCTATCCGATAGCAAATGGCGAAAAATAATGCTTTTTCCGTGCAATATAACTAAAGATTAACATTTTCGGATTTTTTTCTGTGCTAGTATTAGCAACTTGCTTCATTCATAATTTCATGATTCTGCGAAAACGGAAAATACGCTATCGGTTTTGACGAGTGATTTCTCAAGTATCAAAACATGTGACATAAATGGTCGTACTTTTTGATTTCACTGATTTACAAGGTTACATTTTTTAGACTACCAATGGACGGTAGACCTTACTATTTGACATTGATTTGAAATTGATACGTCAGTGTGTTCCAGAGAAAAAGGAGTATTAACAGATGAACAAGCAGCCAGACAACAAATTAGAAAAATGTTTTTTCTCACATGAAGTACTTACAAATGAACCATTTTCGGAATTATCCGTTTGGTTGTATTGTCGAAACCTGCTCCTCGCCAAATTTCATGATTGTAGGTCAACGGGAAGTACTCTATAGGCTTTGATCAGTGAGTTTGTATCGAAAGATGTGACATAAATAGGCATATCCTTTGACTGCACTGACTTAGATGCTTGAAGTTTTTGAATCGCTAAGGAACGGTAGATCTTAACATATCACACAAATTTCAGCTTGATACGTCCAGCCGTTCCTGAGAGAAAAGATTTTGTCGGACAGACAGACAGATGGGTTACAAAGTGATCCTGTAAGTTATCTGTTTTTACCGATTGCGGTAAGGCCCCTGAAAAAAATTATGTATGTATGGCTTCCGAAACCACGTGTTTATGAATCGCCTAGGCTATGTAATTTCGTATTCAAACAACATGTAGCTTAACGGCGCCTGACTAGGTAAAGTGACCAATTGATAATGTATTTCGTAATGTATTGACCTTGTCTCAGGACAATGATAAGTGGACAAGAGTATATTATAAAAGAGAGGTGAACAGCTACGTTCTTTAATTACAGACTTGTGTAAAGATGCCATGAAATTATTTGAGGAAATTGCTACAACAATCACGTGATTTTCACGCTATGCGGCAGGTATAGGACGCTGCAGAAAATAAGTAGATACCTTTTGCTATGGAAGCCAAACAAATCAGTGTTTCAAGAAACAGTCTCAAAAGAAGAGCTCTTAAAAGAAAGGCGGGGCTACTGAATGCAAGAAGATTCTTGAGAACTTCAGATGTGTATTTAACCAAGAACGACATGAAACGAAGGCATTATGGCCTATCAGTAAGTAATGTACGTCACTTGGCATTTCAGCCGAGCGGCATAATCTACCATGTACATTCCACAACGAGGAAAAGAATGCAGGAAAGGATTGGTTAACCAGTTCAGGAAAAGACATTTGAACATAAGCCTTAGAAACGTAGATTATACTTCATCTGAGTCTTACTTTTCCTTTTCTCTGTCTCAGGTCACTTTTTCCTACCTACCGGGTGAAGTGGCAACTTTGCAGGCTTTCACTTAAGCTCAGTTTTCAACTAAAAAGTGTGACTCGAATAATAACACAATTGTTTTATAGTTACAGAATGTATGTGGTTTATACAAATATATTTCGTAAGTGTGTCTGTGACATGAAATCAGAGAAAACAACATTTTCCTTAGGGCTACCACTTTAGCCAGCTTTCCCATAGTCTTCTCAACTATTCGTTCTCTTCTCTGTCTTTAGCAGTGGAAGGTTCGTCTCATTCTGTTCCACAACTGAATGGACCAACTGCCAGATCAAATGCTATGACACTTCGTGTGTCCAACAGAATTACAGCCTCAATACGATTCCGTAAATAGAGTAAGATATAGCGTATCAGATTCCGTAGAAAAGGTCCAAGCGCAACTAAATCATGTAAAGGACTTAAATCATGTAAAGGACTTACCTTACCAAATGGGAGGGCTTCAAACCACCGTTCTTCTTGATCTGGAGTGGTGCGATTGGTTACTCTGACGTTCTACACTTGTCACTGTTTTGCCAACCTCTTCATATTTCTTGAGAATCCATCTTAATTTCTCTATGTTCAGGATGTTTTCCGTAATTCTCTAAATCCACTTCACACAGACGGATAATGGAGGCGTCTGTGAGGCTATCGTTTGTCACTAAGCCTTTCAAGTAAGTCCTTGGATTACTGTAATTACTATTGTCTAGTTAGTAGTAAGCTTTTCTCGCTCTGTTGGCGGTGTTTCGACGACTGCTCTTCCACTAAGGTGCAAAAGATCCTATACATATGTTGTCCCACTCTAACTGAAGAGATACTGGGAACGTAAGAGAAGTACAAGGGTCTGAAACATGAATCTTCCTGTCAATGGTCGGAGAGTTCTAATCTTGATCGCCACACGTGGACTGAAGGGCAGGACATATGGATCACGTGTTGTCATATTTACTTCACAAGTGAGTCCTTTATCAGTTCATTACTTGTTTTGAAGATGTGTACAACATTTCGGCAGACGGAATATAGGTAGCGGCGCATAGCTTGGGGCTTCATACGAAGCGCACAGGAAACCCACAACTCATTAACGTACGGGTACCTGATGATAAAAATGAAGTGATAGTATCACACTTTTTGACCGGAGGACACCGTCTGGCGTTGATCGGCCACTTGGTGCTAGTTTTTCTGCTTGACGTCACTTTGGCGACTTGCGCGTCGGTAAAGATGGAGGGACATGATAATGTCAGCACAAACACCCAGTGTCCGATAGAAGAAAGTCCAAGACCCGACCAGAAATCGCACCCGGGTCCTCGTAATCTAGAGGTAGCGACAGAAACTACTAGATAAAGTGCTTTTGGCACCTGGTGATGGAAGTGTACATTAGAATCCTGTTATGTCGACTTAATATTAGAAATAAAAATATTTCTGCCAGAGTGAAGCTTAATTTTTGTGAAATTCATATTTTGACATCACGCTCCTTTCTACGTTCGGGGAGACGCACCGATCCCTAATCGAATCCGCCCTGCAGATTAACGCTGAGAGCCGGTGTTCCACAACCGACTAGATGAATATCAGACTGGCACCCACGTACTATCTCAATCACACCATATACAAACATTTCGAAAACGCTCCCACACTCTGACGCTTGTAACAGTAGATGAAGACAGATGCAGCACACACAAATTCAGTCCTTTTAGTGTCCGGGGACGGGGGTGATGGGGCATGAAGTGGTCGCGATAGGAAGGGCACCCCAACTCCCTCTACCACTAACATAGACAACTCCAGAATAAGTCGCCCCTGTGCAGGCACGGGGTAAGGCCAGGAACAATATACATGGTGTTTACAGATATTCTAATCATTGATACTTCAGTATGAACCCAGGTCGGTGTGCTATTTGTTTTACTCTGCCTCTGATCGCAAACACATCACATAGTTTAGTACTTGATATTTTTTGCACAGTCGTAACTACGCCGTGAAGTGGACTTTCCATTTTGCGTCTATGTGTTCACACTTCAATACTTGACCAGCTGCCCAGTGGAAAATAAGAGTTAATGGCTTGCCTGAGCCATGCATACTTGGAGCTACAATCCAACCTAAAAACGTACTACTCATTATACCTGTAACTATTAGCCTACGCATGAAGCAAATACTGATCAATACAAATATCTGCACTTACGCCTCTAACATCCAGTATACACTTCATTTTAAGCCTAAAGCTAAGTTGCAGTAGGCTTGCATGTCTCGACCTGTAAATGTTGAGAATCTATCTAGTCGTGAATGAAACTCCTTCTCTATCGCATACTCCAGAGTGCAAGAGTCGTAACAAGACAAAACTTTTTTTTTTTTTTTTTGTGCGTGTCAGATAGCTTTCCTTCAAATTGTCTGTTCCAAGTGTACTCTTTAAGGGATGAATTTACTAAAATAGTTGAGCAATATTTAACATTCCTTGACGGATTCAGGTACAGAAGACGTTCGAAGGTTATCTTGTCGGACGGAAAGAGCCCTCTTGACGGTATAGTGTTGACCAATTGTAACCTCCCCCCTCACTTATCGACCTTAATGACAGTGAAAATTTAAACCGCGTGTACCTAATGGAAATTTGGGAAAAGCAATCGTCACCGAAGTTAATCTATCGGTAAAGAGGGAGGAAAGGGTTACATCTAAATGAAAGGAAAAATGCAAATGAAACTGGTGGAAATTAATTTTGAAGAGGGGTAAAGTTAATAAAGAAAGTAAATGTGCGGCCGTTACGTTAACAATTAAGTAGCGGTAATTAGATATTTGAGATTTGGGGGAAATCACGGTCGCCAGTCCTAAGGACAATTACTATAGTAACTGAAAAAGAAAGGTTATTACACATATAATTAACACTAGAAGCGTGGCAACTGAAGGTTGACACGTGTAGTGTGAAAACTGAAAGTTTGTCAGAAGTAATAAATTTCGCTACACTCTGACTTAATTTAGCAAATGAATTAAAAAACCGGAAAATCGAAAATTAATTTAGTGACTGAAGTTAATAGTGAGCTTTCTTTCTGAAGCACATCGAAATCCAGTAAAACACGGTTAGTCTTGGACTACCTCAACAATCATTTCAAAAGCAACTTGACTCTGCGCAATTTAGAAACAAGAGATTTTACTTTGAACTTGAATTAAATGATTCTGAACTATTAACAATAGTAAAATTTAGTACGTACCAAGCTGAGCTGCAGTCACAGGTAAGCTAAAATATGCTAACAAAACTCGCACTCTAAATTTGTGCTCGTGTAACCTAAATATTGTAGCCAGCTACTGAACTTTGAAATTAAAGCAGTGAAATCTAATCATTTTATTTTAATGCTGGCGTTTGAATTTCCACGACACTCGGGTTCATTTCGGAAAAGGAAGGGACCCTGCTTGGCAATGCAATTGGGACAATGAGCAACAAAGGTTCATGCTAAGTTGCTGTAATTTTGCGAGGCAAATGGAACAATTTGAAAAGCTGAGGTCTGCCATACAGTTCTGAAACTTTACGTGCTTTTAGTCTTCCTTGTTGGTTGATTGAAGGTTTGAAGCCGTCGATCGAGGAGGTGGCGACAGTCACTGATTGTCGGCCGTCGCTGTTGCAGAAGCTGGATGTTGGCGCGCCTTCTTCTCGACACGGTCACCAGGCGAAACGGGCTCTTGATGTGCGCCAGCTAATGCTTCCCGTCCGCGACACCATGTCAGAAACTATCATCGCGAGTCGAGCGCAATTACATGCTGCCAAACCCCGAAAGCGCGGCAACTCGCGGAAGCGTCACACAACACCTGCTCCACTCGCTACTCCCGCCAGACTCTCACTGTTCTGCCCGCGCTCCACGCGGCAGAGTTAACACTACCAAAGATCCTACACACTTTGATTCTTCACACGACCTGTCGACGTAATCGTTTGATAGCAGTTTTCCCTAGGCAAGACCCAGCGTAAAAATACAAATAGTGTTTACGAAACAAACCATTTATACATCGACATGAGTGCATAAATATATATATGCAAACAGTAAAACAATTACAATATATAAAGAGACAGAAATGTCATATCTTGAGGTAACAAAACAAAGGAAAACAAATTATAGTACAATAGATCGAAATAGGAGGATATGCATTTCCGGCGTTACACGTGCCCCACATTGTCTGAGGATGTTCGTGTAACGTAAACAGACTCAGAAAATGTCCCAAAAAAGAAACAGCTGAAATGCATATGCTCCAAACATCAACAAAAGTTAGCATTCGTCTAATTAACCATAAATCAATTTTTAGACCATAATAATTGAGTGGAGACACTCCTAATCTTATTCCACTCTGTCACCTTGCACAAAGTAAAACAGGTTGACAACATATTAAAATTCATAGAAAATATAGAAAATGGTTTAGCTATTCCAAAATCGTCAAAATCCGTAACACTATCATGAAATGGATTACTGTTTACAAAATTAATCAGAGTACATGGTCATAAAAACAGGTAGATCAAAATACGCAAATTAATTATTAATTACATAGAATACACATTTTATATAACCTTTTCATAATTAATATTCTCGTCACGAGAATCTATTTAACGCTAAACAAGAAAATAATGTACAGCAGATCGACGAAAACATAAATATTAACAGCAGAATTCTTTCAGCTGTCCAGGAAGAAAAACAGCTCCGCCTTCCGTACTCGCAAGTACAAAGTATGCCGACAGCGGCACAAGAGCGACAGCGGCACAAGAGCCGACAGCGGTTCCGCCCCGCCAGTATTGTTGCGCCCGCCTGTGCGGCACGCTTGATCTCACTCGCCTGTGTAACGGCATTTCCAGGACGTCCGTTTCACTGAATTCTTTCGGTAAAACTCACTCCCGAGTAATCTCAAGGAGTCCATAAACACTATCACAGTGGATAACTCAACACTGTCCATCATCACACATGTACAAGCCTGAAACTTAAAACAGCGTCTAAGTACATCGGCAATGACTAGTAAAACACATATTCATGGAATCTTACAGCTAGTTACAAAACCATATTTACATTGCTTAATCTACTGTGACTCAGCTGAAAACTTAAACTAGCAGCTTGGATTTTTAAATTGATTAATATTCAGTAACTCTTAAATCATTTGATCAACATAAATTACTTATTAATTACAACTTCTTTAATGACCTCTAGGTCAGGCAAAAGCATCGCCACATGGCACATCCTTAAATCTTACACTCTATATCTACATACTGTACAAATTACCCTATCTGTGGTACTAATCAATCCTTGGTTGGTACAATTTCAGGTCTACAATGTTTCGTATACCTAATAGCTTTCCAGAGTTTGGATACTCTAAGCAATAAGCATTTGTGTGAGGTATACCAATGACTTTATATGGTCCATTATAAACAAACTTAAATTTAGAGATTTCATTGTCTATCTCGCTCGATTTCTCATGAGCTTTTACAAGTACTAAGTCTCCGATTGCAAACTTAGCAAAACGCGCTTTAGCGTCATGACGACGTATGCGAGCATCGGCTTTTAGCTTCATTACTTCTCGCAAACAATCTTTTTTCACACCAATACTAATGTCAATCCGTGGAGGGAATTTGATTATCTCTTCCAATTCACTTTCTACACTTTTGTCAATGCCGAAATTCCTCACATTACAGTAGTTCAAACTCATTCCTACGCCGATGTCATCCGGCCAGTTAATAATGTGTATAGGCTGGTATTGCCTATGCACACCGTCTCCTGCCTCGTCAAAACCAACTACCATTGTTTTATCTAGTGACATACATGTCAAAGTTTTGCTTTCGCAGTTAATCACTGCACGGTACTTTAATAGCCAATCTAACCCGATAATTACTTCCGTAGCTAAGTCTGGCACGACGACAAACTCTTGTTCAAATCGTGCCCCACATATCTCGAAGTTGACAAAAATCTGTTTTGTGACCGGTTTACTGGCCTTCCCAGTAGCACCGATAATTTTCACTCCTGTTACTGGCATAACTACGATGCCAGGTCTGTCTTTCAGTAACTCAAATATTTTCCCAGATACAGCACTCAATTCTGCACCGGTGTCAATCAACACGTTTAGTTGTAGGTCGTGCATATTAACAGACACTACTATCTGTCTACACTTGTCCTCGACTGTTTCTTTATTTTCCCACAGTAAATTCTCGTCTATATCCAGGTCATTCCAGAAAAAACCATCCGGCTTTGATCCTAAATCCGGTTTATCTGGCGGCTTTTTCAGCCTCTGTTCACATACAGTTTTAATTTCAACACCTTTGTCCTGAGGCTTAGTCTGTAGCGTCGCCTCCAATACCTGTAACTCGTCAACTAGTGAGTGTTGCTTTGCTTTCAATTCACTAATTGTCACATTAGTTGATTCCTCTTTAATCAGATTGATCTCATCTGCCAATCTATTTGGAGACATGTGCCCAGTAGTATCTGCAATTACTTCCTCTAGATCTGCGCAACCCACACTGTTATCTTCTGACCGTATAATGTCAGCTCTAACCTCATACACGCTGTAATCTACGTGCTTTTCTACCAATCGTGTCCGGCTATCACTAAAATTTTCGTAATCTTTCTCCTTAATACTCTCGCAACGTTTAAACTGGAGGTTTGCGTCGGATGGGTCGGCTACTTCTATCACTATAACTTTCGGTAAAGTCTGCCCGTTAGGGCCAGAACTTTCCGTTACTACTTCAACATTCAACTCCTGCGGGACGAAACACGACGCATCTTGCTCGTGCTCCCCATTAACATCAACTATTTCTAGTAAAGTCTGCCGGTTAGGGCCAGAACTTTCTATCACTTCACAATCACTATCTTCCTGCGGGACGAGACGCGGCAAATCCTGCCCGCGCTCCCCATAAACACTTCTCCCGTACAGGCCCCCATAATCTCTTAGTTCGTCGTATAAGCGACCGAACTGCCTTAACCAGACCTCATCCCTCTCTGCATCTCCTTGCTCGATGACGGACGTTGTATCCGACATCTGATCTTCTTTCAACACTTGCGAATCATTCTTAAACTCAATCTCCAGTTCCGCTGTGGGTATTACAGCTGCCACTTTATAATCGATTTCCGGAACACTACTTAAATTGTTCTCACTGACAGTGAATGTACTTCCTACTGCCGTGTCCACAGCTGATCTACTACTTGTGGGCGCACTCCTTTCTCCTAACACTGGCACACTCTCCCGCCGTTGATTATTCCATACGGAATTTTCATAACGACGGCACCTGGGTTTTCTCCTGTTATTGGGCCGCCAAAATTTCTCCACGCCCGGTCGGCCCCTCACCGGCGCGGCTAATGGTTTCCCTGTCTCGTTCCAGCAGATACGCTCTCCGGATACTGCTGAGGCGGCTGGTCACACCCTCTGGCGTTATTACTATTCTGCGCAGCCCGTATCACGCTAGTATGATACTGGTTTCCGTCATTCCGGTTATTATTTGCATTGTACCGATTGTTATTACGGTCCGAACCATTATTGTTATTGCTGCCATGGTTGCGGTATGCATTATTCCCATGGTTATCGTTGGTGTGGTTGCTGTGGTACCCGTTGTTGTTACCACGGCCTCTACCACTGTCGCGATTATTGCGCCAATTGTCCTCGTCCTCCACTCTTTCCAGGAAATCATTTATTGTCCTGTAATTGCTTCCTACGTAGCGTTTTGTATCATCTGGAAGCTTCATGTAGAGTTCCCAGACTATTTCGGATTCCGTGCGGCGATCACGCAAATATTCCAACTTGCGGATCCAGCCCTCACAAAACTCCTTCACCGAGCCGCGCGAATTCGCATCGAAAGGCCTCGATACGACAAATTCGCGCCAGACACTTTGCTGTTTTTGCTCTGACCAGTATTCAGCCAGAAACTAATTTTTAAACTCGTCAAAAGTCAGGTTCGTAATGTTGAGGTTTAGGCCCCAACGCTTGGCATCACCAACCAACACATCAATAACCGCATTAATTTTTCTCTCAATAGTCCATGATCTGGGTAAAACTCTTTCACAATTTTTAATGAAATCCGTCGGGTGTATACCGCCTTTTTTCAAGGGGTCGAACCGCTCCTCTTTCGTCAACAACTCCGAACTATGTGCACAGATTGGCACATAGCTCTGTTTTTCGTCAAGTTTCCTTTCTAATTCCGACACCCTCGTAATCACTTGGCAAGTGGTTGTCGCAAGCGTTTCCACTTCCCTCTTTTTCTCTTCGCAGTTGTTAGCCTGCTTCGTCACTTTGGTATCTACTTCGGATACTAAAGCCTTTAAAGTTTCCACCTTCTGTTGATCCTCTTTTCTCACTAATTGAATTTGTTCCGTCACCTTATTCTCGATGATCGGAGCAACTGCGTCTCCTACACTTTTCTCGATTCTGCTAATTTCGGAATCAAAACGAGTATTTATGCTCGCAATTTCCGCCTGAACGCCTATCATTTCCTGTTTAAGATTACCGATTTCGGTATTAATCACGACAATATCGTCTTTGATTTTATCAACTTTTGTGTTAACAACTTCAACATTGTTGTTAACAACATTAATAGCTTTGTTCTGATTGTCTAGCATTCGTTCAATTTTTTCAGACTGAGCTACTTGCTTGGCAGCCTGAGCTGCTTGCTCGGCAGCCTGAGCTTCTTGCTTCGCAGCCTGATCTTTAATTTCTGCCGATTGACTCTTGATTTCGTTAATCAAAACATTCAATAAATCAGTTAGATTCCCGGAAACCACCTGTTTTACTTCCGTAGCGGCTTCCTCTTTCATTGTCCCCCCGTATTCGTCATCAAGGGATTCAAATTTGATTTTCACTTCCGATTCCGAAACATTTTCTAAAGTCTGGAATTCCATTTATGCTTTTTGTTGCGTTTCGGCGGTCGCATCTTTCATGCTAGCTGCCTGCCCCGGAACAATGGGTACCGCTGTGCGCGTTTCCCACTGTTCGACCGATTGTTCCGTATCCAAGTCTACCAAATTTTGGTAATTGTTGCCTTCACTCATTTTAATAATTTTCAATATAAATGCAAAATCTCAACTCTAATTAGGATTCCTCACACGAATATTCTCGCTGACGTATCGACCATTTCGTAACCAGTACTTTGTTACGAGATTTGCACAATGCAAAATTCGTGTCCAGAACAACCTCAAATTTGAAGATTGTCCTGTCACCAGGTCGCCACGTGTAACCTCCCCCCTCACTTATCGACCTTAATGACAGTGAAAAATTAAACCGCGTGTACCTAATGGAAATTTGGGAAAAGCAATCGTCACCGAAGTTAATCTATCGGTAAAGAGGGAGGAAAGGGTTACATCTAAATGAAAGGAAAAATGCAAATGAAACTGGTGGAAATTAATTTTGAAGAGGGGTAAAGTTAATAAAGAAAGTAAATGTGCGGCCGTTACGTTAACAATTAAGTAGCGGTAATTAGATATTTGAGATTTGGGGGAAATCACGGTCGCCAGTCCTAAGGACAATTACTATAGTAACTGAAAAAGAAAGGTTATTACACATATAATTAACACTAGAAGCGTGGCAACTGAAGGTTGACACGTGTAGTGTGAAAACTGAAAGTTTGTCAGAAGTAATAAATTTCGCTACACTCTGACTTAATTTAGCAAAAGAATTAATAAAACCGGAAAATCGAAAGTTAATTTAGTGACTGAAGTTAATAGTGAGCTTTCTTTCTGAAGCACATCGAAATCCAGTAAAACACGGTTAGTCTTGGACTACCTCAACAATCATTTCAAAAGCAACTTGACTCTACGCAATTTAGAAACAAGAGATTTTACTTTGAACTTGAATTAAATGATTCTGAACTATTAACAATAGTAAAATTTAGTACGTACCAAGCTGAGCTGCAGTCACAGGTAAGCTAAAATATGCTAACAAAACTCGCACTCTAAATTTGTGCTCGTGTAACCTAAATATTGTAGCCAGCTACTGAACTTTGAAATTAAAGCAGTGAAATCTAATCATTTTATTTTAATGCTGGCGTTTGAATTTCCACGACACTCGGGTTCATTTCGGAAAAGGAAGGGACCCTGCTTGGCAATGCAATTGGGACAATGAGCAACAAAGGTTCATGCTAAGTTGCTGTAATTTTGCGAGGCAAATGGAACAATTTGAAAAGCTGAGGTCTGCCATACAGTTCTGAAACTTTACGTGCTTTTAGTCTTCCTTGTTGGTTGATTGAAGGTTTGAAGCCGTCGATCGAGGAGGTGGCGACAGTCACTGATTGTCGGCCGTCGCTGTTGCAGAAGCTGGATGTTGGCGCGCCTTCTTCTCGACACGGTCACCAGGCGAAACGGGCTCTTGATGTGCGCCAGCTAATGCTTCCCGTCCGCGACACCATGTCAGAAACTATCATCGCGAGTCGAGCGCAATTACATGCTGCCAAACCCCGAAAGCGCGGCAACTCGCGGGAGCGTCACACAACACCTGCTCCACTCGCTACTCCCGCCAGACTCTCACTGTTCTGCCCACGCTCCACGCGGCAGAGTTAACACTACCAAAGATCCTACACACTTTGATTCTTCACACGACCTGTCGACGTAATCGTTTGATAGCAGTTTTCCCTAGGCAAGACCCAGCGTAAAAATACAAATAGTGTTTACGAAACAAACCAATTATACATCGACATGAGTGCATAAATATATATATACAAACAGTAAAACAATTACAATATATAAAGAGACAGAAATGTCATATCTTGAGGTAACAAAACAAAGGAAAACAAATTATAGTACAATAGATCGAAATAGGAGGATATGCATTTCCGGCGTTACTCCAGAGTGCAAGAGTCGTAACAAGACAAAACTTTTTTTTTTTTTTTTTGTGCGCGTCAGATAGCTTTCCTTCAAATTGCCTGTTCCAAGTGTACTCTTTAAGGGATGAATTTACTAAAATAGTTGAGCAATATTTAACATTCCTTGACGGATTCAGGTACAGAAGACGATCGAAGGTTATCTTGTCGGACGGAAAGAGCCCTCTTGACGGTATAGTGTTGACCAATAAAGTCTAAAACTTCCATTCTAGTACATAGATAGCTCGTCAGGAATAGAAATTTTAAATTTTATTTTTCATCGTTAACGACATTTAGCATAATGACATGGAAAATACCTATTATCCATCAAGTTATTTCCTAGATGTGTGTCTTCATTCTGACATAATTTGCTTTCCGGGAATTAAACTATCAGCCAATGTATACAGACTCAGTAGCTGAACAGCCAGAGCACGCTCCATAACAATTTCCGAAACGACAATGTTTCCGCCATCGGCTTTAATTGCTGTTTATTTCGTCTATCATGCAAATGTCAATAGACAGTAGTCGAACTTGCGGACAAATCTGCGACTTGCTGGCAATGCTTCGACAGCACAGTGGCCTGTCCTCTGTACGAAAAGTACCGTTTGAAGAAAGCTGTCATAGCCAAAATCGGCCAACAGTGGAAAATAAACAGTAATTACAGTCGATGAAGAAATATTGCCAGTTCAGAAATTGTGAAATTATTATGGTGCCTGCCCGAAGAAAATTATTAAAATTCTACTCGAGTTAATGTGCAGCAGCTTTTTTTCGGAAGTTTCGTACGCAGCTGTTACTTCCGATATGTAAAGCAAGTTTACTTTGCAGAAAGTGTGGTTCGTCCAGAGATTGTGGTGCCTAGCAAGGCTGGCACCCTACATCGAACCGTATTAAAGTTTAATCGCTGTATGTGACACCGACGAATGAGCTACGTCGGCGTAGCCACGCCTTCGTGAGCTTTACTGCGCTGCCTCTAACAATGGACTACTTACGCTGAGCGCAGCAACGTTTGTCACACATCGTGATCAACGATTAAGACGAGAACATCGTCTTAAATACGACACCAGTGTTTTTTATGTCCTATGCTGAACTTTTAACTGTGAACATCAAGTCTATGCAGTTCAGCTGAAAAGTCTTGTTAAATGTCTGTGCCCAGAGATACCCTAATATTCAGAGACAATTGTAAGTACTCAGAGCATTCCTGTGGACACTGATTGTATAAAGTTACGTAAATCTTCATTCTGACTTGTAATATAGTAAATTAAAATTTTATATGTTCTATATTTCACTCAATTTCCTCGCGGAGCAAGTAAATAACCCGACGTTGTGCCGGCAAGTGTACTTTTGTACAGCGCAACAGAAAGCGACCTTAACTCTCACCAGACCAGATTCATACCAGAAGCATATAATATTACTTGTGCACTAAGGTGACGAAACTCATGGGATAGCGATATATATATATATATATATATATATATATATATATATATATATATATATATATATAGGGTTATTACAAATGATTGAAGCGATTTCACAGCTCTACAATAACTTTGTTATTTGAGATATTTTCACAATGCTTTGCACACACATAAAAAAACTCAATAAGTTTTTTAGGCATTCACAAATGTTCGATGTGTGCCCCTTTAGTGATTCGGCAGACATCAAGCCGATAATCAAGTTCCTCCCACACTCGGCGCAGCATGTCCCCATCAATCAGTTCAAAAGTATCGTTGATGCGAGCTCGCAGTTCTGGCACGTTTCTTGGTGGAGGAGGTTTAAACACTGAATCTTTCACATAACCCCACAGAAAGAAATCGCATGGGGTTAAGTCGGGAGAGCGTAGAGGCTATGACATGAATTGCTGATCATGATCTCCACCACGACCGATCCATCGGTTTTCCAATCTCCTGTTTAAGAAATGCCGAACATCATGATGGAAGTGCGGTGGAGCACCATCCGGTTGAAAGTTGAAGTCGGCGCTGTCGGTCTCCAGTTGTGGCATGAGCCAATTTTCCAGCATGTCCAGATACACGTGTCCTGTAACGTTTTTTTCGCAGAAGAAAAAGGGGCCGTAAACTTTAAACCGTGAGATTGCACAAAACACACTAACTTTTGGTGAACTGCGAATTTGCTGCACGAATGCGTGAGGATTCTCTACCGCCCCGATTCGCACATTGTGTCTGTTCACTTCACCATTAAGAAAAAATGTTGCTTCATCACTGAAAACAAGTTTCGCACTGAACGCATCCTCTTCCATGAGCTGTTGCTACCGCGCCGAAAATTCAAAGCGTTTGACTTTGTCATCGTGTGTCAGGGCTTGTAGCAATTGTAAACGGTAAGGCTTCTGCTTTAGCCTTTTCCGTAAGATTTTCCAAATCGTCGGCTGTGGTACGTTTAGCTCCCTGCTTGCTTTATTCGTCGACTTCCGCGGGCTACGCGTGAAACTTGCCCGCACGCGTTCAACCGTTTCTTCGCTCACTGCAGGCCGACCCGTTGATTTACCCTTACAGAGGCATCCAGAAGCTTTAAACTGGGCATGCAATCGCCGAATGGAGTTAGCAGTCTGCGGATCTTTGTTGAACTTCGTCCTGAAGTGTCGTTGCACTGTTATGATTGACTGATGTGAGTGCATTTCAAGCACGACATACGCTTTCTCGGCTCCTGTCCCCATTTTGTCTCACTGCGCTCTCGATCGCTCTGGCGGCAGAAACCTGAAGTGCGGCTTCAGCCGAACAAAACTTTATGAGTTTTTCTACGTATCTGTAGTGTGTCGTGACCATATGTCAATGAATGGAGCTACAGTGAATTTGTGAAATCGCTTCAATCATTTGTAATATATGGTGGTAGTATCGCGTATACAAGGTATAAAAGGGTGGTACATTGGCGGTGCTGTCATTTGTACTCAGGTGATTCACGTGAAAAGGTTTCCGACGTGGTTATGCCTGCACAACGGAAATTAACAGACCTTCAGTACGAAATTATAGTTTTAGCAGGACACGTGAGAGATTTCATATCGGAAACAGTTAGGGAATTCAATATTCCGAGATCCATAGTGCCAACTGTTTGCCGAAATCGCCAAATTTCAGGCATACGCCTCACCATGGACAGCACAGTGCCCGAGGGCGTTCACTTAACGACCGAGAGTCGCGGCGTCTGTATAGGCTTTTTAGTGCTAATATGCATGAAATATCCGTTGAAATCCATGTGGAACCTAAAGCAGCAGACGACCGACGCGAGTGCCTCTCCTGGGCTTGTGACTGTGTCGGTTGGACCCAGAACGACTGGAAAACCGTGCACTGGTCAAATGAGTCCCGAGTAAGAGTTGATGGTAGGGTTTGAGTGTGGCGCAGGTCCCACAAACCCATGGACCCAAATTGTCGACAAGGCACTGTGCAAGCTGGTGGTGTCTACGTAATGGTGTGGTCTGTGTGTACGTGGAATGGACAGAGTCCTCTGGCCCGGCTGAACCATCATGGATGGAAATGCTTATGTTCGGCTACTTGAAGACCACTGCAGCCATTTTTGGACTTAATGATCCCCAACGACGACGGAATTTTTATGGCTGACAATGCTCCATGTCATCGGACCACAATTGTTCTCGACTGTTTTGAAGCACGTTCTGTACATTTCGAGCGAACGACTTGGCCATCCAGGCCGCCTGAAGTGAATACTGTCGAACATTTATGGGACTTGATCCAGAGTTCAATTTGTGCACAAAACGCTGCACCGGAAGTACTTCCGCGATTCTGAACGGCTTTAACGGCAGCATGTCTCTGTATTTCTGCAGGAGACTTCCAACGACATGTTGATTCCAAGTCGTCAAGCTGCTGCATTTTTCCAGGCGAAAGAAGGTCCGACGCGATATTAGGATGTATTCCCCGACCTTTGCCACCTCAATGTATTCACTTTCCATCATCTGTCCAGATTGCATTAGTTTCTTATGACGAAGGTGGTTTCGGTTTTCACAGTATTTTGCTGAAGAATTCGAATGGTCACTGTTGTAACCAACGTGTTCAGATGTGAACGTGATTCATGTGGAAACAAAGCGGGTCGTTATTTTAAAGATGACTGCAATGTAGACGGGCGATAAAAATTTGTCAGCAGGTGATCGCATACTTTCTCCGAAAAAGAAAAGAAAAGGTAAATGTTTTCAAAATTACTTCTATAATTTTAGCCAATTTGTAGTGTAATGAGAAGCGAATGGTGCCATAATATGTGTTTTGCGAGGCTGTAGGTGATTTTCGCATTGCTCCCCTCCTCCTCATGGTACTTCAGTGACTGTCGGCAGGATGCCGCAGCGAAACGAATCTAATTTACACTGTGCCGCCTACAAATGAAGTGCCTGGGGCGGGGCGGTCTTTTCGTTGTGTTTTGTTGGTAGTCGTGCCGCTCCCCTGCCCCAGCCACCGCCGGCGTCCTCGACTGGCGGGTCGGACCATCTCAGGGGAGAGAGCCGACCAGGCCGCTTGCATTCCGCCGCTCTGTGTCACACACAATTTCGAGGCTGACTCAACTGTGATTACGGTGCGGGGATTATTACATTTCCTACTTCAGAGGCGAGCGCCACCGTAAATTGCCATTTAGTGCGCGCCGGGGCCCTCGCGCCCCCCATATTTCACGCAGTCTTAAACACAGCATTCGTCCAGGGCGCCGTCCACTGCCCGCCACTGGCGACCACCCACACTTCTCACACACTGCGTCCTCCCCACGCAGACGATGCTGAAGACCCTCTGTACATAAAAAAGAAAAAAAAAGGAAAAACATGAAAACGATTATAAGCACTCATAATGCTACATTGGCGCTGTACTGTTATATAGTCTAATCCTATTGAAACCAGGTCCACATGGTTCTTTCCTTTGTTTAGATTAGTCATAAGAACTGTATGAACTTTTTAGTGGATTTCTGGTTGTAAGAGCACTTTCCATTGGATTGATTGACAATTTCCGCTACACGCGAAACTTTGTTGCACTTTTTTTTTTTTTTTTTTTTTTTTGAGTCATCAGTTTAGTGACTAGTTTGATGCTGCCCGCACTAATTCCTGTCCTGTGCGAACCTCTTCGTCTAAGCGTGGCAATTGCAACCTACGTCCACTGTTGGCTGCATGTATTCCAATCTCCGTCTTCTTCTGCAGTTTTTACCCTCTACAGCTCCCTCTAGTATCACGGAAGTTATTCTCTGATATTTTAATAGATGTCCTATCATCCTGTCCTTCTGCTTGTCAGTGTCTTCCGTATAAACTTTTCCTGTTATATTCTGTGTAAAACCTCCTCATTCCTTACCTTATCAGTTTAGCTACTTTTCAACATTCGTCTGTAGCACCACATTTCAAACAATAACTGAATATTAGCAGTAAATAGTGGCATTACCTTCCTGACCAAGTCGGTATTACATGTTCCTATTCATTACAGCCTTGTTACGACGCAGAATATTAAGCGGTAGGAATTAGAAATATTTTGTTAAAGCTCACTGACATTGCCATGGGCGATTGCGATTCATGTCGCAAACAGAGGTGGTAAAATGAAGCAATACAGGGTATCGGAAGTGAGTCAGGTCGTCAAACTGTCTGCTGAGTAAGGATACGGATTCAGCAGAAAAGACACTGCGACATAAAATCAAGGGAAGTGAGGCAAGCGTATTCGTTAACTAGCAAGACATGTTGCAAGAATCTGCATCTATTTCACAACACTATATAGCCGGGGACCTATAAAGCAGTTAACAGTCTGTTGAGTGAATGTAGGAGAACAAAGATGGCACATTTGGGTATTACGAAGCCTAGCGTCTTAGGTAGGGTGGATGCGCTCCACACCCACGCAGGCATGATGGCCGACACAAAAGTTATACTACCATCTCTCCATAATGGTTAGTTTTTATAATTAACCATTAATACGCACTCATCTGTTGATAGATTGGGTCGAAAGTTGAACGAAGGGTAGCGGTTTGAAGGGCAGAGGAAAACAGGTGCCAAGGCAAGAGCCAAGCGGAAAAAAACCTCAGCGATAGTTGAGTCGGGTTGTAAGAACAGTAGCGGGTTTTCTTGCTGTAACAGATGATGGAAGGATAGGCTTTGTTAGTAGTGGGTACCATGCAGGCGGATACCTTTGACGTTGTGGAGCGGTGGTACCCGGCGGCTGCAGCTGGATACAGGTGCTGGCTTCTCGACCAGCATCAGCGTGCCTGTAACAGATGGGTTCATTATCGTTTAGAGTCGATAGGTCATATATCGGATTCACAGAGTAGGATGGTGGTGGTGATTTGTTTGTGCGTTAGTGTGCGAGCTTGTCGGCTTTGGTGCTGTAGCCTCTTGGTCGGCTTTAATAGCAGCAGGCATATCAAGTCAGTGTTGCTGATTTGCAGGGGCTTGCCGATGTTGCCGCTTATGAGTGTATGTTAGCTCGCCATGGGTGGTTATGCCTTAACTAGTAGTGTCTTTGGCCACTTATGCTTCCACCTGTGTTTGTCATCATTCTTTCCCAGAGTAAGGAAGAAGGGATTGTTCGAGTGTTTCGAGTTCCCGTATAGCCCAGCTTCACGCTAGCTCTCTTTAAATACTCCAGCTCTCCAACCCCCGTCATGAAGTAACCATTGGAACCGATAACATTTATGGTATTAGCAATCTATTCCATGACGGCAAAACTGTAGTGAATTTACGTCCTTCACACTCTAGCAAAGTCTATGAACCAGCCGAAGATGTATTCAGGATGTTGGCCTTCAAATGACGAACTTCATGCTGCATGCCTCGTACCATCTGTTGATGGAGAAACTGATTGTCTACAGACAACACCACATTGCAGAATGTTGCCAATACAGGACTTGAACTTGGTAGCCAGGAACAGGGCCTCTTGGGATACACTTATTTGCTAGACACTCAGACACCTTCGAGTGCTGAATACTACCTGGTGTGTGGAGGATATCAACCGACACCAGGTACATCACGGAGGGTCATCAAGGGTCATCTTAGAATTCGGACTGGAACCGAGTACACTCCAGCAGCCAGCCCGAAACGACCGCGCCTCGTCGCCGGCAAGCCCGCAGCAGGGGGCAGGGTCGCTGACTCTCTCGTGGGCGCGCAACTGCTGAGCTGACGCGACGGACATCAGCTAAAATCCAACACACAGTTGAATGAGCAGCAGTAGAGGGTAGTGTCAAAGAACGATGGCTTGTAAACATTGTGAACTCTAATAATGTTTTACTAGCATCGTTGACGCTTCGCAGGTTCCTAAGAGTTGTTTTGACTTCACGATAGGTTTTCTATATATGTAATTACACTCATGCTCATAAATTAAGGATAATTGCAGAATGTGGTGCCACACAACGTGGCATTACACAAAACTGGCGCTAATAGCATAGGCACATAGGAAACACACACGGCACAGGTCTGTAAGTCCACGGTATTGGTGTTAAGTTGCGAAAATCGTCCTGAAACACATGTGCAGCAAAACGCCACTGTTTCCTGCACATGTACCCCGACATAAATATGGGACGTTATCACCATGCACATGTACACAGGCCGCACAACGGTTTGGCATACTCTGGATCAGGTGATCGAGCAGCTACTGGGGTATAGCCTCCCATTCTTGCACTAGTGCCTGTCGGAGTTGCTGACGTGTCGTAGGGTTTTGAAGACGTGGAGCGATATGTCGACCGAGAGCATCCCAGACGTGCTCGATGTGGTTTAGGTCTGGAGAATAGGCAGGCCACTCCATTCACCTGATATCTTCTGTTTCAAGGTACTCCTCCACGATGGCAGCTCGGTGGGACCGTGCGTTATCATCCATCAGGAGAAAGGTCGGACCCACTGCATCCCTTAAAAGGCGGACATACTGGTGCAAAATGAATTACCGTTCACCTGACCTATTACAGTTCTTCTGTCAAAGACATGCAGGTGTGTACGTGCACCAATCATAATCCCATGCCACACCATCAAAGTACGACCTCCATCCAGGTCCCTTTCAAGGACATTAAGGGGTTGGTATCTCCTTCTTAGTTCACTGGAGATGAAAACCCGGCGAGAATCACTGTTCAGACTATACTTGGACTCGTCCGTGGACATAGTCTGGGACCACTGTTCCAATGACCATGTACTGTGTTCTTGAAACCAGGCTACACAGGCTCTCCTGTGACCAGGGGTTAGTGGAATCCACCTTGCTGGTCTTTGGGCGAATAAACCATATCTGTTCAGTCGACTGTAGACTGTGTGTCCGGAGACAACTGTTCCAGTGGCTGCGGTAAGGTCCCGAGCAAGGCTACCTGAGTACTCCGTGGCTGTCTGCGGGCACTGATGGTGAGATATCGGTCTTATTGTGGTGTTGTACACTATGGACGTCCCGTACTGTAGCGCCTGGACACGTTTCCTGTCTGCTGGCATCGTTGCCATAATCTTGAGATGACACTTTGTGACACACGGACGGCCCGTGCTACGAACTGCTGTGTTTGACCAGCCTCCAGTTGCCCTAGTGTTCTACCCCTCATAACGTCATCAATATGTGTTCTTTGAGCCATTTTCAACACACAGTCACCATTAGCATGTCTGAAAACATCTCTACATTTACTCGTTGCACCGAACTCTGACATGCACCAACACGCATCTGCGTATGTGGACTGCTGCCAGCGCCACCGTGCGACGACCGCAGGTCAAATGCACCGCATAGTCATATCCCGAGATGATTTAAACACGCAGACCGCCCGCCAGAGCGTTGTTTCGGAATGTATCAGCATTATCCTTAATTTATGAACATGAGTGTAGTATGAAAATTCAGATGAGTTGCAGTACCGGTAAAGATAAGTATCTGTAAACTAGTTGTGTAAGTATACATTATTATTTAGTATAAAAATGCGAACCAAAAGTTACCGTTCAAAGACCGTCCAGTTCAGGATAGGTATGACAATGGCGGTAAAAATTAAGGAAAATACTCCCATCAGCGCACCAGGTTGAAGATAAAACTTCGTGTCCTGCTGCCTGAAGAAGTCCGTAACTTCCTGCTGCACATCCCCGTCCGTTAGGAATCGTTGACCATTCGAGGTCCTTTTTTAAGGGACCGAAGGCGTGATAATCGTGTGCGGAGTGACCTAGACTATGGAGCAGGTGCTGGAGTGTCTACCGTTTGCCCGTGTTGGACGAGGGTGGCAAGCCAGATCGATCAGCGTTCTGTGCCGAACCGCGACCTGCACCGAAATTGTCGCACCATTTCACAACGGTAGCACTCGAGAGACAGGCTGGTTCATGCACATTTTTCATTCTCCGATGCAAGTCTACCGATGTCTGGCCTTCGGCAGCCAAAAAAGAAATACAGCACTTGGTCCTATTGGAATACACTCGGTAATGCGTCTCAACACAAGAGAAACGAGAATTACATAGGTCGCAAAAATATATATATTTTTTGATACATGTCAAACAATCTATAGCCGTTATAAGGCCCACATAATTAGTTATGTGGGCCTTATTACCAGCCGGCCGGGATGGCCGAGCGGTTCTAGGCGCTACAGTCTGGAACCGCGCGACCGCTACGGTTCGAATCCTGCCTCGGGGATGGATATGTGTGCTGTCCTCAGGGTAGTTAGGTTTAAGTAGTTCTAAGTTCTGGGGGATTCAAAGCCATTTGAACCATTTGAACCTTATTACCAGAAACAATTAACAGATTACTTCAACATGCACCAAATTCAAATGGTTCAAATGGCTCTGAGCACTATGGGACTTAACATCTGAGGTCATCAGTCCCCTAGAACTTAGAACTACTTAAACCTAACTAATCTAAGGACATCACACACATCCATGCCCGAGGCAGGATTCGAACCTGCGACCGCAGCAGTCGCGCGGTTCCGGACGCACCAAATTCGAAATATTTTCTTAAAAGGCATGCACATCGAATAAATATTGAAGATTAAACAAAAGTGAAACCAAATTGCTAAGAATTGTGAGACTGTGTACTGTTTCCATTTGTAAATTCATCATTCTAAAATTTGGGAACGTCAACACATCTACAATTTTCAGGCATTAATTGCAGCTGTACACAACTACCTGGAAGCAGCATTTCATAATAAGCGCTGTAGTGTAAGGTTCGTTGCTCCCGAAATAATTTCGTCCCGAGTAGTACAGAATTTTTTTCCTTTCTTGTTGGCTTTTGCCCTGAGGGTTTTACAGACAACTCAGTGGTTTAACAACGCTCGAGCATTTTACAATTTACGGTTACATTCAGGTCCGGTTTAAGGTCCAAGCAATGTAAGTGACCGCTTGGGACGCTTAGACCTCTAGAGGTACACAAATACATACAATGTTTGTACATGGTGGGTTTTGTAAGCGTAAGAGAGCCAAATGATATCTCGCTTTTATGGAAACATTTTCTCGTATTTGTCCTTCTTACATTTATTTAATAATTTCAAAGTTATTTAGAAAATAAGTGCATTAATTTGGTGAGGGAAACCTGCTTTGTTAATTGGCGATGGTTAATGTGATCTGACTAAATGTCGTATGAAATCAGTTTTATGGTTTTCAGTGTGAGAAATCAGCCTGTAGCAGGCCTTCCTCTCATGTTTTTATTCCTACCGAAATAGTGATTTGCAAACATCTTGCCTATCACCCACATTCTGTTTCTGTATTCATATGATATTTGTTTTCCTTGACAAGATTGTTTACACTGTTAACAACATGAATGTCAGGAATGCACTTTTATTTCAGTTCTGAGTTTGCAAGGCCTTCTGTATCTTGTTTCCTTTGGTTTGCGGGAATCTCCAACTTCGAGGGACAAACAGTCTTCCCATGGGATAGGCGTGCTAACGGCTATTCATAAACAGTGCTCACCTTCTGGTGTGAGTAAACATGAGTACGTCCCTGCCAGCCTTATCCGGAACGCCGGCGGGACAAAAGGGTTTTGCTGTAGGGGTAGCCTCGGAGCCCATCTCACGCAATATCGAACGGAAAGGCCTCGGAATATGGAGAAGCGGTAACCTCTTGGGTTTATACCCTTCCACGGGGGATTTTGGGCGACCACACCGTTTCGTCCTACAACTGGATACAATGATATATTGCCACAGCTGCACCTGAGAAAATTTCCAGTTCAGTTTTCCGGCGGAGAATACCTAAATTCATATACATCACAGAATACTTGCCTTGTGAAAATTGTGTGTGAAAGCGTGTTTCTGATTCCCTTTCTGGTTTCTAAATTGTTGGTACTATACAGTGGGCTCGATTCCAGTCTCACGTTGGAGGGACAGTTTGGCCTTCTTGGTAGTTGCCTGAGTAACGTTCGCCCAGCGGAGCCACCGAGGTTTGAAGGGAAGCGAGTGCTGGTTTTCGGTGCCCACTCTGAGGAGACTTCGCGCTATCCTGAGAACCGTTACGACTTTGATAAACAATTTAGATTTCTGCCTCCAGTGAAGTCACGGTACTTTAACAGTTCCCGCGACAGACAAAAATTGCTCGCTGTCGAGTATGAGAAGATGACTGCATCCGGCAGCTGCAGCCGCGACAGCCTGCCTTACGCCAGCCAGCACTAGCAATCACAGTAGCACATCAAACGGAGACGTCACGCAGATTCATTGCAGACACGGCGAGCCTGCACTGCAATGCGACTAATCGATAACAGGAATTTCTGCAGTTTGAGGAGAGAGGGATTCATTTCTATGCACTAGCTTCCGCTGATCTCATGCACTTCACGCAACTATTCACATACTTATTACTTTACGTGTCATGTTAAATTCGGGAAAAATCCTTAAATAAGCTCCTCTCATGTATTGCCTTTGGAATAACAAATAATTACATTGAGATCATGCTAATACGATATTTCCTTCTGCTTATTTTCATAGTGATGCTGTGTACTCTCATTTCATGTTATTGCGTTTTTTTTAATATTTTAAAGAAATCACGGTTGAATTAAATTGCTGGTCACTTGACCCAAGTCTGTTCCTCTGAATAATTTCCTCGTTGATTTGTGCTGTAAAGTTAATGTCTAAAACTATATATTTTTGTTTATTTGTTATTCACGGTTAAATAAACGTGTGCTGTCAGCAGATCAAGTATTTATCTTCCTGTTATAAATACATTGCCAATGCGCTCCATTTATAAACAATTTATTGAGACCCCCTAATGAAATCAGACATAAATGAACCTTTCCTGGCAGGGCAACAGTTACTGCGCCACACTTACGATATTCATCTTTTCGAACGTAAAATTGTTGTACATAGGTGAGGAATGATCCATGATTAAATGTCATATAAATTATGTAACTTATAAACATATTATGCGCCTTCATTTCGTGGTTCAAGGTCTTGGGCGCAAAGTTTGGCTGTATTGTCTATAATATTTTCCGTACCGCATCCCAATGACTCATATTCCTCTCCACATTGGCACCTTGTTCTTTTATATAATGTACTTTTCATGTCTGATGGTGCAAATAAGATGTTTTTAAAAGTACCGTCTTCAGCTGCTATTTTGGCAAAGTCGCAGACTCTTCCATTGTATTTAATTGTACCGTGTCTCTTGATCCACATAAATTTCAAATTATTGCTAAGATTTCAATTTTCCTTGGTGATTTTCTTAATGTCTGTCGTAAGAGTACTACTTATCTTGAGATGAGCTGGCGCCTGAGGTAAGTTACTACTATCTATTAAAAATTTTTTTTCTTTTACTGTTAAGTTCCTCAAGTAATGCAAAGTTGCAGATAGTCCGGTGGCTTATATGGAAAATGGAGAATCTAGAACTGTCACTGGGAAGCGAAATCAGTTGCCTGTGATCTGTGCTTGGACACAGGAATCCAACCCACTTTCCCATTCCCTGTCGTTTTTGGGCCTGTGTAGATGCTGCTAATTGCGGTTGATATATTTTTTCGTCGTCCTTTTCCTGGACTTAATTATAATCTTTGATGGTCTGGAACATTTTCCTGTTTTGCTCTGTAGTGTGTTTTGCTCTGTTTGTACTGTTATATGAATTTCCTTTTAAATGAGTATCCAAATATTCTGTGTGTATTTGATTTTCTTTGTAACGCTTATACGTAATGCACTGTGCAAAAGTAAATATCATATGCAGCATTGTTGTGTGAAATGAGATGCAATTGCAATCGTACAGTGAAGGCAGAAGGTGTGCAGACTCGGGCAGTACGTGCGGTTGATGTTGTGTAGTCGTGCTAGACGGAATCGCACAATTATTGAAAGACGCGCTCTCATTTTTTTACTTTTCAGTTACGGCTTAAATTAAACTTCTACTTTTACGTTATGGAATAAAAAGTTACGTTGCGTGAATGCTGTGAGCTTCGTGGAGTAATCTACCATAAACCGCAGTGACAATGCTTGTGTGAATGGACTGAGATGGTCGTTCTGAGAACTCAATTGTTTGCGGCTAACCAAGCTGCATGAACTAAAATATTTTCGAGTTTCTATCTCGTGTGCGACTTAATGAGCTGCTACTCACGCTGAAACATTAACCGTCACCGTGGAGACTTCTAAATTGATTGTCGTATGTGGCATTGTTTCGCCAGAACTAAAATTCGTCACAAGACGAGTCAGAAAGTAGAAGAAATTAAGAACTAGAAGCCTTGTATAAAAATACTAAAGACCAAGCTCTTGAGAATGAACAAGCGGCAGTTGAAGTAGAGAGAGACTGATCAGATTTTTCAGGGATGTAGTAGATAAAATTAGGCAGAAGTGGAAGAAGTTAGAGAGACCGCTTCGGAAAAAGAGAATAATGTAGACGATATAAAAGAGAGCGTTGGAGGCAAAAATGTATTGAGGAGACCTTTAGTAATGCAGGTACAAACTGGTAGTAAGATTGACAACATAGCAGTTCATCTCAGAGTAGAAATAAATACAATTACTGTTGTAAATACCTTTAAGAGTCAAGTTACAACTGACTGCTTGGAAAAGAATAAACCGTGAAGAGGTTGTGTTCGATTAAAAAGAAAAAGATTGAAATGTGAGGCATATTCTCCAAAGAGGTATAAATATTTTAACAAACTTACCACAGAATTCTTGGATGTGTACTAGTTCAATGTCAAACAGAATTATGTAATGACAGCGTGTCAGGCGTTTACAGCGTATGGCAGGAGATCTAATGAAAGTGTGAATGAATGTACCGGGGAATTGATTAACATATTTCAACATCCAGACATTTTAGGGAAAAGAAGTAAAACTTTTGAAGTGTTGGCAGAGAATTTACAGAGTTAGAAGAGATGTAGGTTGCGATGTCCGAAGTGTAGACTGAAGGATTTGTTGAACAGAGTGATGGATATTGGTAAATGGCCACCTAACTGTTGTCTAGAGGGAAACGCAAATTGTGACAAAGACCAAGAATTGTGGGACGAAGGAGGAATGGTTGGGAAGTGATAAGGTGTGAGAAAGCAAGCCTCAAAGGATTCACTATCTTAAGTTAATGTGTGCAGTAGTGTACATATGGTCCAAGCTGTTGCAGTCCTGATTCTTCCTTTACGTCTCTGCACCGCTTCCTACTCTTCTCCTATCTTTTGCATCTGCTAAACAACTATAGAACTATCTAGAGTAAGAATCAAGTAGATACGACAATATTCCCCAAATGTAACACATTTTCTGATGATGAAATCATAAGTCACAGGTAAGCGAGTTGTTTGGGAATCAACAAGAATGATTTTCTGTAGACAGCTTTACGTAGAAAATTTAAGAGACCTGATAAAAAGAAAGAGTAGTACAGTTATGTGGCAATATTTGAATATCTAACTTTCGTTTTGGCTATGGAAATTGAACAGGATAATGACTGAAAATAGAAGGTGATTAATAATTCATAATAGGTATGCAGAGTAGAGTAATTGGGGAGTGTGACTCTCTTTCTGAGTATGAATAAAAGAGTAGGAAGTGATTGCAGGACTAATTTATGAATTTTAATAGGCGATAGTAAAGAAATGTATTAGAAAATAATTAGTAAAATGAAACATGAATAAATGGGGGTAGTAGTTAATGAAGAAATAGGAAATGTAGGGTGAGAAGTGACGATGGTAGGAATATGAGATAAAGAGAAACAGAGAAAGAAGAGATAAGATGCAAGGAGAAGTACGGAAGGTTATAAGTTGTTGTTAGGTATCTTGCATAATGTAGTCAGGAGGAATGATTGAAATCAGTAAAAATATGGAATAAATATGAAATTCGTATCGTAGGGTCAGAAAAAAAAATGCAGGAATTGATGATTGATGTAGTGTTGTGCATCATGATAAACTGAAGGAAAAGTATTTCAAATGGCAAATGAAAAGTATACAGATCATCGGAACGATGGAACCGCCGAAACTGGCCAGTTTTATAAAAAAGATAAAGAATATTTAAAAGTCCAGATACGACTATGTGATAACTATCAGTACTCTGGCTGACGTCTGTTCACCATGTGAGATGCGGCTCAACGCTAGGCTCCAGGAACTAACAATCACTGGTTCTAAACCAGCATTTCCTGGAACATAATTACAAGTAGAATAATTTGTACAAGTAATATTAACACTACCCAAGGTGGTCAGTCCACTCACCCTGTGGCGACAATATCTACACTGTATTCCACAAGAATGTGGACTAGCCACCAGAAATACAAAAGTGGTCGAACAAACACTGACAGAAAGCAAATCAAAAATTAAATTCATACATGAAATGTCGAAACCATTCTTATTAAATTGGAATAAGATAAGCAGCTGGTATATCTCCACTACTATTGAGCATAGCTTTAGACAAAGTAATGAAAGAACAGGAAATGGATCTTAGAAAACAAAACTTTTGGGATCTAATTGAACCAGGAAGAGGTCAAGGAAAATTGAATATTCAATATTTAGCGCTTGCAGATGACTTAGCGATTCTGACTGACAGTGACGAAACAGCGTAAAACAAATCGATACCCTCAAAGAATATGCAGAGACGGCTAGCCTGCAAATCTCCTTTGAGAAGACTGAATTCATGTGTTCGAAGTTACATATTCCGGAACTTAAAACAAATTATGGTGAAATCAAGAGATTCAAACATTTTTAGTATCTCGTTGAAATTATTGAACCAACAGGACTTGAGAAAATAGCACAAAAGAACAGATTACAGAAAATAAAGAAACCGTCAGAATTCGTTCCAAATTTTTATAACAAAAGACGCTTGTCAGAGGGCACTAAAACCAGCCACTACAACACAGTAATCAAACTGACAGTCGTATATGCCGGTGAAATACACTCATTGAATCGAAAACGAGATTTGACGGAAATTAAGAAAGTAGAAAGAAATATTACTAGAAAAATGATGGGTAAATGAGACACACAAGATAAAGAGAGACTGCAAACCATCTAGACTACAGGAAAAGCATCAAACATCGAAACTGACATCAGAAACGAACGAATTATATTCTATGAACACCTAGACAGATTATTTGGTAACAGACTAACTAAACGTCTTTTGGACTCTCTGACTTCTCTTAAAGCATTGACATCAGAAACGAACGAATTAAATTCTATGAACACCTAGACAGATTATTTGATAACAGACTAACTAAACGTCTATTGGACTCTCTGACTTCTCTTAAAGCATCAATACCCTGGATAACTGAAATTAAGAAGGATTTGAAGAAAGCAAAGAATGACGTAACAAGTACATCAGACATGGGTAAATTCAGAAGCAATATCGTAAAGTGGAAGTTTATTCCAGAGACGGAACCAAAACCGTAAGAACCACAATGCAGTGAAGGAAGAAAGGAAGAAGGGGAGAAAATGAAGAAATATTGGAAAAATAAGAAGAACCTTAAGGATGATTGAAAATTACCTGCTTATCGTTCTCCAATAGGGACATTTTCTAATAATAATAATAATAATAACAATAATAATCAAAAGTAACACAACAATAACCAGGGAATATAAATACGACAGTATTTTGTAGTGATGCCCACAAGTTGATATATTTACTCACTAACAGTGTCCAGAAGGAATGAGTTGAGGTAGAGTATGTAATTTTCCTTTTAAAGACAGAGAATGTGATTTGGTGAACGTGGTAGCCTAGTGCACGTCGTACTTGTGACCCAAATAGAGGACATATTTCCATTATTGATGACTTCATTAAGAGAGATATTTAAGGATAAGTTTTTATCTATATGATTTTGTAGTGTAGTGCATTCAAATATTGTTTTGGTAGAAGAGAGATAAGGTGGCACATGCTTTGAGATGTTTGGTAATATGACATGACATTCAATTAGTAGTTTCTATAATGATAACTGAGTTGTTGTGACGCACTGATGAGCTTTCTCCTCCAAGAGATTTGACATAAAAGAAGGACGATATACGCAATGACAATTTGCAAGGGAGATAGTGGTTTGAGAATGTTAAAACACATCCAGATTGTGAAAGGAGACGAAAATTTAATAGTCATAGGTGACTGGAATTCGAGTGTAGGAAAAGGGAGAGAAGGAAACATAGTAGGTGAATATGGATTGGGGGACAGAAATGAAAGAGGAAGCCGCCTGGTAGAATTTTGCACAGAGCACAACAAAATCATAACTAACACTTTGTTTAAGAATCATGAAAGAAGGTTGTGTACCTGGAAGAACCCTGGAGATACTAAAAGGTATCAGATAGATTATATAATGGTAAGACAGAGATTTAGGAACCAGGTTTTAAATTGTAAGACATTTCCAGGGGCAGATGTGGACTCTGACCACAATCTATTGGTTATGACCTGTAGATTAAAACTGAAGAAACTGCAAAAAGGTGGGAATTTAAGGAGATGGGACCTGGATAAACTAAAAGAACCAGAGGTTGTACAGAGATTCAGGGAGAGCGTGAGGGAGCAATTGACAGGAATGGGGGAAAGAAATACAGTAGAAGAAGAATGGGTAGCTTTGAGGGATGAAGTAGTGAAGGCAGCAGAGGATCAAGTAGGTAAAAAGACGAGGGCTAGTAGAAATCCTTGGGTAACAGAAGAAATATTGAATTTAATTGATGAAAGGAGAAAATATGAAAATGCGATAAGTGAAACAGGCAAAAAGGAATACAAACGTCTCAAAAATGAGATCGACAGGAAGTGCAAAATGGCTAAGCAGGGATGGCTAGAGGACAAATGTAAGGATGTAGAGGCCTATCTCACTAGGGGTAAGATAGATACCGCCTACAGGAAAATTAAAGAGACCTTTGGAGATAAGAGAACGACTTGTATGAATATCAAGAGCTCAGATGGAAACCCAGTTCTAAGCAAAGAAGGGAAAGCAGAAAGGTGGAAGGAGTATATAGAGGGTCTATACAAGGGCGATGTACTTGAGGACAATATTATGGAAATGGAAGAGGATGTAGATGAAGATGAAATGGGAGATACGATACTGCGTGAAGAGTTTGACAGAGCACTGAAAGACCTGAGTCGAAACAAGGCCCCCGGAGTAGACAATATTCTATTGGAACTACTGACGGCCGTGGGAGAGCCAGTCCTGACAAAACTCTACCATCTTGTGAGCAAGATGTATGAAACAGGCGAAATACCCTCAGACTTCAAGAAGAATATAATAATTCCAATCCCAAAGAAAGCAGGTGTTGACAGATGTGAAAATTACCGAACTATCAATTTAATAAGTCACAGCTGCAAAATACTAACATGAATTCTTTACAGACGAATGGAAAAGCTAGTAGAAGCCAACCTCGGGGAAGATCAGTTTGGATTCCGTAGAAACACTGGAACACGTGAGGCAATACTGACCTTACGACTTATCTTAGAAGAAAGATTAAGGAAAGGCAAACCTACGTTTCTAGCATTTGTAGACTTAGAGAAAGCTTTTGACAATGTTGACTGGAATACTCTCTTTCAAATTCTAAAGGTGGCAGGAGTAAAATACAGGGAGCGAAAGGCTATTTACAATTTGTACAGAAACCAGATGGCAGTTATAAGAGTCGAGGGACATGAAAGGGAAGCAGTGGTTGGGAAGGGAGTAAAACAGGGTTGTAGCCTCTCCCCGATGTTGTTCAATCTGTATATTGAGCAAGCGGTAAAGGAAACAAAAGAAAAATTCGGAGTAGGTATTAAAATTCATGGAGAAGAAATAAAAACTTTCAGGTTCGCCGATGACATTGTAATTCTGTCAGAGACAGCAAAGGACTTGGAAGAGCAGTTGAATGGAATGGACAGTGTCTTGAAAGGAGGATATAAGATGAACATCAACAAAAGCAAAACAAGGATAATGGAATGTAGTCTAATTAAGTCGAGTGATGCTGAGGGAATTAGATTAGGAAATGAGGCACTTAAAGTAGTAAAGGAGTTTTGCTATTTGGGGAGCAAAATAACTGATGATGGTCGAAGTAGAGAGGATATAAAATGTAGGTTGGCAATGGCAAGGAAAACGTTTCTGAAGAAGAGAAATTTGTTAACATCCAGTATTGATTTAAGTGTCAGGAAGTCATTTCTGAAAGTATTCGTATGGAGTGTAGCCATGTATGGAAGTGAAACATGGACGATAAATAGTTTGGACAAGAAGAGAATAGAAGCTTTCGAAATGTGGTGCTACAGAAGAATGCTGAAGATTAGATTGGTAGATCACATAACTAATGAGGAAGTATTGAATAGGATTGGGGAGAAGAGAAGTTTGTGGCACAACTTGACCAGAAGAAGGGATCGGTTGGTAGGACATGTTTTGAGGCATCAAGGGATCACCAATTTAGTATTGGAGGGCGGCGTGGAGGGTAAAAATCGTAGAGGGAGACCAAGAGATGAATACACTAAGCAGATTAAGAAGGATGTAGGTTGCAGTAGGTACTGGGAGATGAAAAAGCTTGCACAGGATAGAGTAGCATGGAGAGCTGCATCAAACCAGTCTCAGGACTGAAGACCACAACAACAACAAGAAAACACATGCAACCAAAAAAGTAGCAGGGAGTCAGTGATACAGAGCCATAAATGACATGTGAATAATGTACAAGTTATAAAGACATTCAAAGGTGTATTAAAAAATTTTAACTTATTGTGGGTAAAGAACTGAATTAACAATTCAGTTTTATGGAATAAATTTATTGTAGTTACTTTATTTGCTTGGATTGTGAAGTTGCTAAAATTAATAAATTTTTGTTGCTAATTTTGGAGTAATGATATTTGCTATTTCTTCACTCACTGAATTCTTGAGAACTACTTCTCTGTAAAGTAATATTTTCACTGTTGTTAAGCATATTTCATATTAATTTATGTTATGTTTTATGTCTCACATTTGCTGTCTAGAATATAGATTTCAGTAGTTAAAAGTGAAACATAAGTAATAATAAATAAAGTAATTAAGAATAAATAGATAACAACGAAATAAAGTAGTTTTGCGGGTTAGATGTCTCGAATGTTACAAAAATATTATATCTTGAGAGGTTCTTGGCAGCATATCATGATGAAATGGAGGGCACATGAGAAGATATTATTAATTGCGATAGATGATTTTTTTTCGTCGTTGTTTTCTTGTGTTTCTTTTTATACATATATCTTTGATGGTCTAGAAAACATTTTGTTTTTGTCTGTAATATTAAATGTGACTGGTTGGCGTTTCTTGTGTTTCTCCATGAGTCACTTTTGAATGAGTATCCAAAAGTTAAATGTGTGTTTCATTTCACTTACAATGCTTATGTGTAATGCGCTGTCTAAAATTAAATGTAATAAGAAGCAGTGTTTTGCGAGAGTGATGTCGATAGTTTCAGTCGGACAGTGAAGGCAGTCAGAAGGGGTCCGGTGTCGTTACGTACGCGCTGATTACGTTGGTGGTCGCGCAAAATAGAATCACACGAAAATTCATGGATGCTTTCTTATTTTTTTCGGTCACGGCTTAACGTTAACTTAAACGTGGATGTTATGGAACAAAATGACAAACTGTGCGAATGCTGTGGGTTTCGAGGCGTAGTATACTGTAAACAACATTTAAAAATGCTTGTCCAAGTGGAATGTGATTGTCGTTGCGAGAACTGAACTGTTTGCAGCTGACAGAACTGTGCAAAACTTAAATACTTTCGGCTTACTATCTTGTGTTCAACTTAATGAACTGCTGCATGCTTGAACAATAGCTGTCGCCTTGGAGACTTGGAAATTGATTTTCATGTGCGGCACTGGTTTCGACAGAACTGTACATTTGTCGGTGGTATCTAACAC
The DNA here is from genome assembly GCF_021461395.2 of Schistocerca americana. Classification (NCBI taxonomy): domain Eukaryota; kingdom Metazoa; phylum Arthropoda; class Insecta; order Orthoptera; family Acrididae; genus Schistocerca; species Schistocerca americana. The sequence continues at coordinate 676,718,546 of NC_060122.1, forward strand.
TGGTAAACACACACAAAAATAATAACTTAGAACTTCTTTATTATAACATTTTATAAGACGTGAATCGGCGTGTTGCTTAGTTTTCCATACATTTTACAACTCTTTAAAACAATACAACCTTCTTTTGTCTCTTGTGATAGCACAGTACATATAGCTCTGAAGCTCAGTAACACACCAAAACAGTATGTGGAAGAGAAACCTATTCCCACATCATCCCCTTCTCAGTAAGACGGTCACAGTTCACTGTACCATGTCCACTGGTCTCGCGGGAAATCAAATTACGCGACCCGACCTTTACGTTCGTGGCTTTTTATCTTCAGGTTGTTTGTCCTGGGGTGGTGGTGAAACTGGAGTATCTTCCGGAAATCTAACGACTTTGTTCAGCAAATATGCAGGTTTCAATCGGTCGACGGAAATGTTTTTTACTTGGTCTTTAATTTTGAGTCCAAAAAATTTTGTTGTTCTTTCCACGACTTCGTATGGGCCTTCATACGAAGGTTCTAACGACTTTTTAACACTGTCAACCCTTAAAAATACGTGTGTTGACGTGCTGAGATTGTTGTATACAAGTGGTGTCTGTTTTACTTTGTGAGCTATTTGCACAGGTTTCAGCCGGTTCATATATTGTTTTAGTTGTGAAACAAATTGGGGGAAGTCTAAATCCCTTTTTGTTTTGACTTCTTGGAAAAAATCACCAGGTATCTTGATGGGTGAACCATAAACCATTTCTGCTTTCGTAGCATTCGTGGTTTCACTGATTGAGCAACGAAGACCAAGAAGGATTACAGGTATTGTTTGAGTCCATTTTGCAGTTGAATGCGAATGGATTGCTGCTTTAAGTGTGCGATGAAATCTTTCTATTTTTCCAGTGGATTGAGGATGATATGCAGTAGTTTGAGCTTGATTACAACCACATACTTTTGATAGTGCTTGAAATAGCTCAGAATTAAATTGTCTTCCGCGATCGGTTACTATTTGATAGGGTGTGCCAAATCTAGTAATCCAACAATTGAAGAAAGCTTGAGCTACAACTTCTGCTTGTATATCCTGAAATGGTATTACCTCTGTTCAAATTGTAACTCTATCGATGCATGTTAAGCAATACGTATATTCATCAGAAGGAGGTATTGGCTCCATCAAATCCAGATGAATTACTTTAAAACGTTCGTCAGTATCGGGAAAGTGTCCTACTGGTGAATGCACATGTCGTGATACCTTGTTTTTTTGACAAGCATTACATGCTTGTGACCAATTTGCAATGTCCTTTTTCATATTCACCCAAACACATCTTAATATAATCATTTTTACAGTTCTCTTGATACCTGGATGAGCCAAATCATGATAATGCTAAAAAATAGCATATCGGAATTGATCAGGAATATGAGGTCGAATACTTCGTGTCGAGACATCACACCACAATTGCTTTCCTGTCTGAGTCAAACAGTATTTTAAATCAAGCGAAGTATTATTGCCAGACTGCAGCTCATGAAGCTCTTCGTCCTTTTCTTGTGCTTGGGCTATCTCTTCATATTTAACTGGAACCAATTTTTCAAGCCTTGAGATGCTACCAGCCACAACACTTGCTTTACCAGAAATATGTCGCAATTCTGTTGTAACTGTGAAGTATAGTGGAGGTAACGTAATTGGATTAACGTTGCTTTCTCATTCTTCTGTTTGAATGCATATGTTAGGGGGGCATGATCAGTATAATTAACAAAGTCTCTAACTTCTAACAGATATTTGAAATAATTGAGAGCCATATATATATATATATACATACATATATATATATATATATATATATATATATATATATATATATATATACTAAGTAGTTCTCTGCCATATGTGGAATACTTTTTCTGTGTTTTCGTGACCTTTTTTGAAAAGAATCCAGTAAGTTTCCATTGTTCATCTAACAACACACCAAAACACTATATGGAAGAGCAACCTACTCCCACACATTCACCAATGCGATTTTTTAGACGTGTAAAGACTGTAATATCGTGATGAGAGGGTTGAATTGACTACTATACTGTTTCAAAATCGTGTACGGAACGTTAGGAACACAAGCGATTGTGTATCGAATGTTGTATTCGCTGTCATATGAAGGTGGATCCCACACGACGACGGTTACGTTCGACCAATCCGTGACCGCAGAAGCACAGTAGTGGACAATGTTATTGCATTGTGAAGCCTCTACCAGTGAAGATTATGTAACCGCGGCAATTCCATGACTAATGAAGTCGTTATAATTACGCCGCCTGTACTAACGAGCGGCAGCTGACATCGCGGTGAACCTTGTCGCAAAAGGTAAGCTGCAACAGAAAAGCCCTGTCTCCCCTGAATTATTTCGTGTAGTTTTAAATATATTGTTTTTCTTCTGTGAAAAAATTATCTTCGTAGATGCATTTTTAGGAATTAATATAATTTCAGTGCGTTGTATCGTAGTGTGTTTTGACATTGTTGATCTACTGGAAACCGTATTAATTGTTTTTTTTTCTACCTCTGTCTTTCTCCTTTATTTTATTGTAGTTGTTATTGCATGTTCAAATGGTTCAAATGGCTCTAAGCACTATGGTACTTAACATCTGAGATCATCAGTCCCCTAGACCTAGAACTACGTAAACCTAACTAACCTAAGGACGTCACACACATCCATGCCCGAGGCAGGATTAGAACCTACGAGCGTAGCAGCCGCGAGGTTCCGGACTGAAGCGCCTAGAACCGCTAGGCCACCGCTGTTATTGGATGTCTTCTTACGTATTCTTTCGGAGGGTGTGTTTCACGTACCTGTGAAGTGTTTTTATCTGACACATTGCGTGTTTGTTGTGGTATATGTTATCCCGCGTAAGTTGCTATGTCCGCCATTAAATTCTGAGTGAAGACAGATCACCTACAGGCAGCTGGTCCGCTATTGGTGCAAGGCTCACTGTAGGTGGGAACTTCTGCATATGACAGCTGTCAACTACGTAAACTGTGTTTACATTATATAAAATGTCATATTACGGCATTCACATTACTAAGTGCGAGTTTATTTGGCTTGTAGATTTGGAACTAAACGAAATTGTAGTAATTCCCTTAATTATTCATGAATTTATTTGCTGACGTTTCCGCGTTATGACGTGGTTGTAAGAAAAACAAGTTTCTTCTGAGTAAAAATAATCAAAATTCATTGTCTTATTTACGCAAAGTAGTTCTCTGAGAATCTCTCACTTTACAAGCAGACGGTACGAAATGTCGCGAATTATTAGTAATGCTGGTTTTCAGTAATTGCTCCGTTCAGGAAAATGTTTTCGTTAAAAAATGGAAAATGTTCGCTGCTGAAGTTATTTTGTTGTACTGGTAATCGTAATTATTATTTTCTTCGAAGAACTGGTATGCTTGTAAACAATTACGATGTTTGGGCACCGTTTATTCCCTGTCCATTTATAACATCCACGATATATATATTTTCTTATTACGAATGGAATATGAACGTGTGGATAATATTCATTCAATTATGTAATTATTTCTTAAAAAGATGATAATTATGTAAAACAGATACAATATTTGTCTCACATTCTGTGTTAATCTATGTCATTCTTTTCTTTTGTTTTGCACCCTTTTGTCGTCTTCTTCTGATGTACATCGCCGACGCAAGACGCAAATCGAGTTGAGGTCTGTTACATGAAGTGTGGCGTAGCCACAATAGTTCAACATTTTTCTTGCTTAGTTACATGATAGGTTATTATAGTAAAATATTGTTTAATTTATTTCCTTTTGTTAAATACGTGACAATTTCTATTTGTGGCTACATGACCTCTTTGCGGTACATACAGCGAATGGATACGGGCATGACTCTGATGTGTGTTGTCCACCGCATCATTCGCATCTTATTTGTCTATTGCACTGGCTGCTAATGTGACTGTAGCGTAGGCAGTTGAAACATGGTCTCACAGCAAACACACACGGTTCAGTACAGCTTTCCATTCGATGAATATTTACAAATGTAGTTACTGTTTATGCACCGAACGTTAACAAACAAGTTTGATTTTCACATGGCATTTCAACTCCATTTCCGTAACTCGCTTAAAAACCTCCGAAACGTTTTAACCTTTAAGTTCTCACTAACAATTACATTCTCTGTGTTGCCCTCATTCAGTGAGATCACATTATCCTTGACTACACCTTGTTTGTTAATCTGAAATACACACTCCACAATTATTTTCTTTGAAAACATTTACCTCCTTGTTGCTGTCTCACTTTTCGTAAGCTCTGTTTTGACACCTCTATTGTCAGTACCACACACATTCACAATATCACTCATAGATGGTAATTTTGAATAAATTTATTTGCTCGCAGCCATTGGATGGAGTTTACCAACATCTCTATAGAGATTTTCTAGACACATCACGTGTGGGCCCAAGTCTGTCTACATGTATAGTTTTCATACGTTCGTTGTTCATTCGACGTTGACTGTGGCACTTCCTATTTGTTCACTGTTCTGTTTTCCTCCCACTTATCACTTCTTGTCGGTTGTAGGTGGTTCCTAGTCTCTGTCTCTTCTGTAGTTCAATATGGTTCAAATGGCTCTGAGCACTATGGGACTTAACATTTGTGGTCATCAGTCCCCTAGAACTTAGAACTACTTAAACCTAACTAACCGATGGACAACACACACATCCATGCCTGAGGATGGATTCGAACCTGCGACCGTAGCAGTCTCGCGGTTCCGGACTGAAGCGCCTAGGACCGCACGGCCACCGCGGCCGGCTTCTTCTATAGTCTTCGCTGTAATTTTCCCATGTTGTCTTTCCGCTGGTACTTCAGCAGGTCTTACGTTTGTTGTTCTTGTGTTAGTATCAATCGCCACCTCAAAGGTGTGTTGTCATCTCTCGAAGATTTATCCCATCTACGGTATTCAGTGCAATAATAATACAGACTCCACGGAGTGTGATATCCGCGCACTGCTGGTGGTGAGCTTAAATGGTTTCCTGCTTCGTCACTTTTTTCACTAGCACCCTCACCATAATTCCCACCAAACATGGTGAGAATGTAGGGGACCAGAACAGGTGATAACAATAAGCTCACTGACTTACTGACTAATTTTTGGAGCTACATTATCAAACGATTGTTGCAGCGCTGTATGCGCATATTTTTCGAACGCTTGTGGAAAAAAAATTATCCGCACATAACGGAGTTTCACACTGTACGGTGTAATTTATTTATATTATACAGTGATGTTAAGTTTCCATTTCGCTGTTTCTCCATTAGAAGTAGAAGCGAGACTCTCTCTGAAGTCGACATTTACACTAGTCGATTGCTGAAAAAAATATTTCAAATGAAATATACGTAGGGAATATTAGCCAAACATTCCTGCAATTGATCTTTGTCGAATTTGATGCACTTCACATAAAATTCCGAACTACGGACCAGTAATCTGTTGCGTTGTTCTAGAATATAATATTCCTACAAATGTTTCTATACAAAAGAAATTAAAGATTTTTGTGGAATTTTGTTGCTGCAGATACGTTCTTAATTCAATATTTATAAAGAATGATTCACGAAAATACAAATATTTTAATATGTGATTCTACAAGTAAAATTAAAGAAAAAGTACATATAAACATAGTTCCGCAAATGTTTAGTTACGGCGTTACAGCTAATAAAAGATATTACCTGAAATTTAGCAACATCGCTAATATGACGGCATCGCAAAACTGTACGAAGTTTAAAGTAAAGCACGATTTCTATTTATTTTGTTGTTATTGATCTGGCGAATCTAATAAAAAACGTCACAGGCGTGTATCGCCAGTAGTTTTCCAGAAAGTCCACACAGTCAAATACGTAATTTGGTTAAATTTTTAATTGTTTATCTACTTGGCGCAATTTGTTTTTAAATTCCTGACAATTGCACAAAGTTTTCAACAGAATTTGCAGTGAAAAAATGATGGTAGTAACGTTAACTGAAACTCTATAAATGTGTCAGATAATCTACTTTTATTAGTACCATAGCACACGTGAATTCATGTTAAACGGAAAAAACAAAGCTCATTGTTAAGGAAGTTGTACAGTGTACATACTATTTCATAATGCATTCACAATAAATGTTCAAAAAAGTCTCCACCGAGTTCAACGCATTTAGCCGCAAATTTATGAACAGATTTTGATGCTCGCTTCAGTTTCACATGGATGTTCTTAATTTCGTCTATTGCATTCATAATGCGAGCAAGTAATGCCTCACGTGTAGTGACTTTGTCCTCATAAAATATGTCTTTCATTCATCCCCATACACAAAAATCCACTGGAGTTAAATCGGGCGATCTGGGTGACTATAGACGTTAGCATCACGACCAATCCATTCCTGGGATAGCACAACGACCAATCCATTTCTGGGGAAAATGTTCATTTAAACGTGGTAACGGCGTTGGTGAAATGTCGAGGTGCGTTGTCATCTTGAAAATACGTTTGGAATCGCGTAGCTAGTGGAACATCTTCGAGTAATCGGGACATTTCTTCTTGAAGGAATTGTAAGTACGTCTCGCCAGTAAGACGACCTGGGAAAATGAATGGTCCAATAAAGTGCGTGCTGGGTATACCACACTACACATTTGTGCTAAATTGCGGCTGGAAATTGTGTTGCACTGTTGCACGTGAGTTTGCTTCAGACCATACGTGCTCGTTATGTAAATTCTTTGTACCATATCTATTGCACTGTGCCTCATCAGTAAATAAAATGTATTTGTGTAACAGCCGATTAGTATTTAACCAGTTTCACAACCCCAAGCGAAGTGCAGGATCTCCGAGATGTAAATGATGCACTTTTTGTTTATGGTAAGGATACAGATTATCGTACTTCAGCGTACGCCGTACCTTAGACTATGAAATGCCTAATCGTTGGGAGATACGTCGTAAACTGGTACCCGGGCTACGTCAAAAAGCCTCCAAAAAATACTCGTCATCATCTTCACGTACCGAACGCTCGTACTGATTATGAACGATTGGTAGAGAACCTGTCTCCCGTGACATTCGAAATACTCCCCTAATCGTTCGTGCATTCGTAATCCTCCGAGTTGGATAACGTACGCGGTATTCGTTTACTGCAGCCGTAGCATTAACATCACATTTGCCATAAATAAACACCATATCTGTGCATTACTCTGTTGTTAATTTGAGGGAATCCCTATTTCATAAATAATATGCAAGCTACAACAGTTACTACGTGTTTTGACCTAAATATTCTGCTGCTATTATGTTCTTGCATTGAGCAATACTGAAAACTAACTCGTTTCAAGGTTAGAAAACGACTGAAACAACTCACTAACGGTTTCCAACGATGACGTAAACGTTTCAACATTGTTAACAGAAAGTAAACAAACTTTTTTTGTATAATAATCTTTGCTTCTCTGGATGTTCTGGAATACTACTGCAGACACACGTCTGGGACATTTTATATTAGATTAACCTGACCAATAACAAAAAAATAAATTGAAATCGTGTTTTAGTTTAACCTTGTAAGTTTTGCAATGGCTTCATATAAGGGAAGTTGCTAAATTTCAAGCAAAATTTTTTATTAGCCATAACTGCATAATTATACATTAGCGGGCCTATGTTTATACGGGCTATTTTCTTTAGTTTTACTTGTAGTATATCGTATTACAATATTTGTATAGCTTCGTGAATCACCCTGTGTACGTACAGAAAACAGATGGATTGTGATCCCCTACTATAAATGGAAATCTGTATGCTTTATTTGATTGAAGTTTGTAGTCGGTATATAAGTCCTTTCTGGAAAGCTCCACTTATGTGTAATTGATCTCGAAGACGAGAGTCTAAGTTAGATATCCGGTTCAGAACATAGCTACGCTCTTCTCATTCTGCTTGTAAAATTTTGTGATGCAGACATATGTGTTAAATGTAAACAAAGTACATCCGTTTTCTGGGCTATAGTTTGCAAATTAGGTTTTAGCTTTACATTTTCTACTTTAACTAAGTCAGATGTATACAGCGAAAAGTTATCATTTAAAATTTAAACATATCATAATAAACTACAGTGATCATTTGTTACGTTTAATAACATAATCCACACATGGATAAATAAATAAAGGATGATTTATTTGTTCCTAATTTACTGAAAGAGCTATTGCAATAAATTTTGAACGTTATTATACAATTTCAGCCACAAGATCAGAACAGGTAAGCTTCTATTATAGAAAAGAAGAATTTCGGTGGTCATGCTCGCATCATCAGGCAAAAATTGTCCAAGAAACTTTAAACTTACCACAGTGTAATGCAGACGAGTAAAATTCCGACACACTATCAAACATCAAACCAACTGAGTTCGTCTTATTTGTTAGCAAAATTTCAACGTTGTTCAGTCTCTTGTTGCTACTGACCACTCGAGTCTCAGTGAATCTACGCAGGCATCATTGGAGGCGAGTTAAGTCCGGTCTCCTCAGCCGATCCATTGGCCAGCAAACGTTTTATTTAAAGAGGATATGGCAGTAAAGAGAAAGAAGACAAATGCTGGCACAAAAACCATATTTTCAATTGTAAACATAAAAAATTTTACTCTTAAGCTCAAAAAAATTCATTAATGTAACTCGGAAATTGGGGCAAAAATTATTTTCTCAGTACGACAATAAAAACCTCCCACCCATTACTTTCGTTCTCTCCATTTTCCTGTTTCATTCGCGAATAGTGTACTCTTTCAAATGACTCTATGAACACGACTTTATCAAATTTCCCCTTCATTACCATTTTGTGACAAGTGTTTCGTGGCAGGATGCCATTCTCTGCTTGGAAGGTGCCCACAAGATATTTCAACAGCAAATCTCTCCATAGCCCATAACGCCTCTCTTGCAGTGTCTGTCATTGTAGTATGTTGACCATCCCCACGGAACTCTTGAACTTAGTAAACGATTCATCTGTTTGCAGTATCGAATTTCGAGTGCACACTGCGTGATCCTATGAAACCCGCCCGGTTAGCCGAGGGCGCTAATGCGCTGCTTCCTGGACTCGGGTAGGTGCACCGGCCCCGGATTGAATCCGCCCGCCGAATTAACCACGAGGGCCGGTATGCTGGCCAGCCTGGATGTGGTTTTTAGGCGGTTTTCCACATCCCTCTAGGTGAATTACGGGCTGGTCCCCATGTACCGCCTCAGTTACACGACTCATAGACATTTGCCTCACATCCGCACCTTTCCATGATTTACACTAGACGCAGACAGATGCGGTACTCTGATTCCATCCCGGGGAGTACGGAGTGGTGGCAGGAAGGGCATCCGGCAACCCCTTCAAATTAACATGCCACGTCAGATTTAACCACGCCAACCCCGCGCAACATGCGAGACAAAAGCGCAATCGATAGCGGTAGACTGTGTGACCGTAAGAAGACTTCTGAAACTTCTGTTTCAGAAGCTTAGTCCCCAGTTTTACTTCAGTGATTCGTACCAACAGATTTATTTTATATGAAAGTTTTTCTTTGGTTTCCATGTTCGGCGCTGCTGACTGATGTGGCTATTGTAGTTATAATTAAGAAATATCCTTTTAAATGTGTAATCAGGTGTGCTATCTGAATAAACGTCTTACAACTTTAGCACAATAAAATAACATTGCAAAATAGAAGCAATAAAACTATATTCTGTGTCTCTTGTCGATGGCGGACTAGGTTTCAGTGGTGAAAAGCTGCATGACATAAACGTTGACAAAGTACTGTAAGTGAGTATTGATTTGTACAACATGTGAGAGAAGACTGAAGACTTGGCGGCGACAGGGAGATCAAGGTTCATTTTCGCGAAGATAATAATAACGCTCTCGCAACGTTTTAATTAAGGCTCTTGACGACGATTTCATTAGGCAGCCGTAAACTTGTCGCCGAAGCGTGACGAATGGAGTGAGCGCAGTAATTTGTCTTCCTCATTTCAGTTAATGCATTGGTCTCCGGCCTGGTGAGCAAACGAAACGGAATTCATTACCAGAGGCGAGATAACGCTGATGAAATATGGCGTGCTTTCAGCAAAGCCTGACGCCAGATGGACTGCGGTGTTGTGCCGTACAGACGTGGCACGCAACCGTACCGCTATACTTCTTTCATTTACTGCACTTGAAAAGTGTGAAGGCGTTTCTACCGAAGAATAGCATTTCACGTCTTTCTAGCAGTAGGTACATTAAAGGCATACATGCAAATTGTCAGTTAACTATTAGATCCAAAGCATAGCCTTACTTTCTGTGTCAGCAACTTTTCTACCACCAAGAATAACTGGGAAGATACGATTCACTGCCGGTTTCCATCTATTGCTGCCAGCCACAACACATGAAGCTGGTTTGTCTTGGTGCTAAGAACGTTTAACATCAAACCGAAAATTACACGTAAGTAGCCAATAGTGCCAAGTCCATGCATATTGAGAAAGAAAACTTTTCAGCTATAACTACTTTCCTACTGGCATCTCTCTGTAGAAGAGTGTTAGTTTGGGGGAATCGTGTATTGTGGTTAAATCGTGGAAGATGATAATCGAAGTTCGACAGATGTAGTGTTAAAAGAGAGTGCTGAAAAAAAGTGAATCTGTGAGGTGCGAAATGAGGCAGTTCCTCGAATAATCGTAGAGGAAAGAAGTATAACCAAAACACTTGCTACTGGAAAGGACAGGACAACTTCCGAGGTTCTGGAGGAAGACACTGAGAGGTTTATATTTATTATTTATACTTATGGGCTACTATTTGCTTGGTTAGAACAAGTTATGCAACCCACGTAATATTAAGAAGCGCGTCGGCTGTTGTGGCCGAGTGGTTCTAGGCACTTCCGTCCAGAGTCTCGCTGCTACTACGGTCGCAGCTTCGAATCCTGTCTCTGGTCCTTAGGTTAGTTAGGTTTAAGTAGTTCTAAGTCTAGGAGACTGATGGCCTCAGATGTTAAGTCCCATTGTGCTTAGAGCCATTTGAACCAATCTTTTTTTTTTTTTTTTTTTTTTTTTTTTTTTTTTTTTTTTTTTTTTTTTTTTTTTTTTTTTTTTACAGTTGCAGAGGATCTGAACATAAGCCACATATTATTTTAGTCAATGATAAGCGACTCTTGAAGTGGTGTGAAAAGCGACGCCTCTGGAGAATGGATGACTGGAAAGAAGTGAATCTGAGTGATGAATCATACTGTACCCTGTGTCAACCTGATGGGACTGGTGAACGCCCGGAGAACATTACCTACCATCATACACTAATCAGCCTGTGAATTATGATCTTGTATCGATATAAACCCGTCCAGGTGATAGCAGCGTCACCTGGAGAGGAATGACTGCTAGTTAGACACAAGCACGGGGCCTGTAGTATCAGTGAGCGGGCTGCCCGTGAGTGGGATGTGGAAGCTGCAATATCTGTGTTTGACTCGGGATAGATTGTAATGGCCCGGAGGCTCGGCACGAGCATTTCAGAAACTGCGAGACCTGTCGGCTGTTCGAGGAGTGCTGTGCTGCACATCTCCTACACGTGGCGAAACCGAGGTGAAACCACGTCCAGAAGTTGTGGGGTTTGGCGGCCACACCTCATTATAAACGTCGGCTGAGTGGTAAAACTGGGCAAGAGGCGAACTGTGATGGAACTAATATCAGACTTTAATCCTGGACAGACTACAAGTGTGTCTGAACATGGAGTGCACCGAACACTCCTACAGATGGGCCTCCGCAGCAGACGTCCCATGCTTGTGGCAATGTTAACAATACGACATCGGAAACTGCGACTGAAATGGGCACGTGACCATCGGCACTGGAGTTGTCGCAGCCTTCCAGGGGAACGGCTCCTTGTAACTTCTACTGAAGGACTGAGACAAGTCGGATCAGTTACGCTATGAGGAACATTCATGTGGGCATCTAAGGGTCCAGGGAGCTCGGGCAAGGCATCATGACGGCCAAAGTGTGCTCTGGTTGCAGACCATGTACACCTCTTCATGAGGATCATATTTCCAGACGGCAGTTGCATTATTCAACAAGATAATGCGTAATGTCACAAGGCAAGGAGTTTGATGGTGTGGTTCAAAAAACACAGTGGCGAGATCCAGTTCATGTGCCAGACGTGAACCCAATCGAAGACATCTGGGATGTGGTTGACCGTGGCGTCAGAGCTCATCATCCCCCTCTCCGGAATCTTCAGGAATTATGTGACTTGTGTATGTATGCAAATCTGGAGCATATTCCCTCCAGTGACCTACCAAGGCCTCATTAATTCCATGGCATACGGGTCGCTGCTGTTATCCGTGCCAGAGGTGGACATATCAGCTACTAGGTAGGTGGTCACAATTTTCTGGCTGATCGCTGTATATACTGCCAATAATGAAGTACGCGGGAGGCAATGTTGAGGTATGTAGATGTCTTTCGTGATTACGGTGTGGTCCTCTTATTGTGCTTAACAAACGGATAAATGTGGAAGGACGTGAACAACTTTTAAGTCCTGCGCGCGTAGCCGAAAAGTTTGGAGGCAATGATTACTTGTATCATCATGACAATGTACTCTATTATAAAGCAGCATATGTATGGCAATGGTATATAGAAAATAACTTTTCTGAAATGGACTGGGCTGCCCAGTTTCCCGAACTGAACCCAATGGAAGAGTTTTGGATGCGTTGAAACATCGATTTTGCTCCAGACTCCAACTTCTCTGGTTTCGGCTCTTGAGGAGGAGTGGTCTGCCGTTCCCCCACAGACATCCAGACACTTCACTGAAAGTGTCCCCAGCAGAGTTCACTACGTCATGAGCACGAAAGGTGACTGTATCACATGTTACCGTCTACTAACAGGTGTTCTGATACTTTTGATCAGATTGTGTATGATGTTTAATGTGTTATCTGCAGGCAAGTGATATCATATTCTGAAAATAATGATCTTGTAACTTTGAAGCTATGTACACGTATAGTGCTATGGTCTGCATGCCATCAGTGAAATAAAACTTCATTACATACCGGAGATAGCATTATTTCGATAACGATGAAATAATGTAAAAAATAACAAATGGTTCAAATGGCTCTGAACACTATGGGACTTAACATCTGTGGTTATCAGTCCACTAGAACTTAGAACTACTTAAATCTAACCAACCGAAGGACATCACACGCATCCATGCCCGAGGCAGGATTCGAACCTGCGACCGTAGCGGTCACGCGGTTCCAGACTGAAGAACCGCGCGGCCACAACGGCCTACTTTCACATGTTATTATGGGTCGGCTCCACCGTTTAACACACTGTGTGTGATGGGTGTAGTGCAGGCCACACGTGATGTTTTGTGGGTATTTTTTGTTCCGTAACTTGGATCTTAGTCATTCAGGTTACTGTGAACATCAACCAGGATTTTATTTCAACACTATCGGTGAGCAAATGTTTTCATTTATACAATATTTTAGTGATGAATGTATTGTGAAAGCTCTGCAGCTGACAACATCTATGTTAACAAGACGCACACGTACGTTTGTGGTTTGTCAAATATGCATTGTCTATCTCACTTTTTAATTTAATGGAAAATAAAGGACGCTTCGTTTTTTTATGTTCTATATCGACGTTCTCGTTCGTGTTTGTAGTTTCAGTGATTATGTGCTAAAATGCCACATGTATGTTTGTACACACCCCACAAAGGTAACAGCGTAAGTTTTGCGAGTATATATACATGCAATTCAATATAGCTAGCAGCCGAATTCAGCTGATCACGATGTAAATAACAGTGATCAGTCAGGGTGGAAAATGAATTCGTCCTTTGACAAGTTTGTGACTATGTCGCCTAAAATGAAGAAGCAATGGAAAATGTGTGGACGTATTTGGAACAGCGTGTTGGACATAACAATTTGGTGACTCTACAGAACCTGATCATCAATGAATGGCTGAAGGTGGCTATGGTATTCCGGTAACAGTTTTTGGACTCTTTCTCAGCAGTTTGCAGCGTAGACTGTTATCAGAGCTAGAGTGAGTGTAACTCGATATTAATGAAATGTCTCCTTGGGACACCTAACATTTTCCAGTTTGCTTAAGATTCATCTGACACAAAGAGATGTAACAGAGTTTTATAAACGTTTTTGCCCAATATGTCCACATTAAAGATGAGTCACATATGTATTTTTGTAAAAAGTTACAAAAATGGAAGTTTTGTTGCTCAATCTCTATGTATGTGGAAGCTATCAGACAAATTACACACCTTACATTGAACTGCTCAAACAATTCCGGTTAAACCGATATGTCACACAACATGGTTAAGTGAAAATGTACGAATCTTATTGGTAGGCAAATAGAATTAGGAAGCCGGCTTTTCTTGAAGATAGTTCACACTAGTAATTGCACGCATTTCCCAAAACCGAGCTACAAGATACAGTTCTGAGCAGAGGAGAATTTTACGATGGCAACGCCAGTCCTGTGTTCGATTGAAACCTTTTAGCAGGACAGCCTGCGGACACAATGAGAGGTTTAGCCACTGTACAGGCCGCTGGCAAAAGCCACTCTTATCCCTGCTTTTAACGACAACCCTTTGGAAAGCTTTTTCACAGGAAAACGGGTGAGGATGGCAGGTAAATGTGCGGAGAAATCTAACTCAAAACACTGGTGACTCATTGTGACCACCTGCGTAAAAACCCACATCGAAATAAGTTGTTTCTCTCAGTGTTACGTAGCCCTACGAAAGAAACGACACCTGTCATAGGCTACAGAAACTCTAGTGGTTGGAGTTATAACAAGCACAAATGCTCTGATTGGCTGGAAAGAAAATGCGTGGCCACCAGAAATGATATAGGTAAATTGCATACGGAGAAATTCGCTCTTATCTTGCAGCAAACTGTCTAGTGTTTGTGCAAGTCGACTCGCACCGCACTGAGACGATTACGAGAATAATTATGTGTACACTTGTTCACAGGCTCGCCTTAACGCTCAAGGAGTTAAACTGCAAAGTCTCCTAGTATGGGGAATTGCACTAGCTGTGACAGTTAACGCTTGCGTAAAATACTTCAAATGGATCTGAGCTCTATGGGACTTAACATCTGAGGTCATCAATCCCCTAGAACTTAGAACTACTTAAACCTAACTAACCTAAGGACATCACAAACACCCATGCCAGAGGCAGGATTCGAACCTGCCACCGTAGCGGTCGCGCGGTTCCAGACTATAGAGCCTAGAACCGCTCGGCCACACCGGCCGGCTCGAATCCTGCCTCGGGCATGGCTGTTTGTGATGTCTTTATGTTAGTTAGGTTTAAGTAGTTCTAAGTTCTAGGGGATTGATGACCTCAGAAGTTGAGTCCCATAGTGCTCAGAGCCATTTTTAACCACTGCTGGGCTTTTTGTCAACCCCACTAGCATTGTAGCACTGTTGTGAGTTACTCGTTGACTAAGCGGTTCAGCTACGTTATGTAGCCTCATGCTATGCTCACCATTGGATACATCCAGTCCCGTCTCCTGTTGCCATTAGTAGCCAATATTGTGGTTGCACGGTAGACAACTAGCGGGGCGTCGAATGCTGTAAATGTCACTGGCTTTTGCGAACTCGCCCTCAACGCGTTCCTAATTAGTGTAGTTGAGTTTATGTGGTGCGAAGAATGCAGTTATGTAAACTTAATAGTGTTTCATGGAGTGATTTTGTAGGCCCACGGCTATGTGCTATATCTATCTTGCATAGGGTTGCCTTGATGACTCTTTTCTGCCAGGACGTTTTATATGGCTCTTTGTTGTTGAATAACCTCAGGTAATTTATTGTAAACTTATTTTTAAAAAATGACATTGATTTATAATTATTGTGAGTTTACATGTAAAGGAGGAGAACGTTAATTCAGCGTAAATATTGCATTTAAAAAAAGTGACAGAATATTTTCAGAAAGGCAATGTTATTCTAATCTCGATTTACAGTGTTACGTAAACTGTCTTCAAAATAATTTAAGTGAAATTGGAGGGAAGACATAATTGCTGTGTGTCACATGTATGGAAATTTATCAGTTACTGGACACCCCTGTATGTCTACTTATGTGTGAAATGATTATACTTAATGACTCGAAACTTCGGTGCAAGTGATTAGTGTATTCTGGAACGTCAGCACAATATGTTGTGTGTTTTAATTGTGTGGTGTTTTATTTGTGACATGCTGGTGTTCCCTGCAACTCTTGATTACAATTTGACGTAACGATGACACTCTGTGACTTTCTGTGTTTTAAAACGCGTGTACCAGGTGATCAAAAATTCAGTATAAATTTGAAAACTTAATAAACAACGGAATAATGTAGACAGAGATGCAAAAATTGACACACATGCTTGGAATGACACGGGGTTTTATTAGAACCAAAAAAAATTGCTAGACGCGTGAAAGACCTCTTGCGCGCGTCGTTTGGTGATGATCGTGTGCTCAGCCGCCACTTTCGCCATGCTTGGCCTCCCAGGTCCCCAGACCTCAGTCCGTGCGATTATTGGCTTTGGGGTTACCTGAAGTCGAAAGTGTATTGTGATCGACTGACATCTCTAGGAATGCTGAAAGACAACATCCGACGCCAATGCCTCACCATAACTCCGGACACGCTTTATAGTGCTGTTAACAACAGTATTCCTCGACTACAGCTATTGCTGAGGAATGATGGTGGGTATATTGAGCATTTCCTGTAAACAACATCATCTTTGCTTTGTCTTACTTTGTTATGCTAATTATTGCTATTCTGATCAGATGAAGCGCCATCTGTCGGACATTTTTTAACTTTTGTATTTTTTTGGTTCTAATAAAACCCCATGTCATTCCAAGTATGTGTGTCAATTTGTACCTCCCTCTCTACATTATTCCGTGATTTATTCAGTTTTCAATTTTATTCTGACTTTTTGATCACCCGATACATCGATTAATGTTGCAAGGTAGGTTTTAACGTTGCAGTAGTGTACGAAGTGACTATGTGAAATCGTACATGTTTGGTCCACCTTCACTTGGGGTCTAAATTTTCAGATCCGAAAAAAATGTGCAATATGTGTGAAATCTTATGGGACTTAACTGCTAAGGTCATCAATCCGTAAGCTTACACACTACTTAACGTAAACTATCCTAGGGACAAACACACACACCCATGCCCGAGGGAGGACTCGAACCTCCGCCGGGAGCAGCCGCACAGTCCAGGACTGCAGTGCCCCAGACCGCTCGGCTAAGCCCGCGCGGCTTCATATCCAATATGACAGCGTAGATCTGTCTGAACCGGTGACAGTAATAAAATGAATTGGTAAGGCTAAGCTACGTCGAGGAGAAGAAGGTCGCTGGATCGGAAGCTATTGTAATTAAAGAAATTTCTTCAAAAATAAGCTGTGTTTATAATCACATGAAAACAATTTTCAGCTACTTAGGTTATTGTCGTTATGAAACTTGTACTCTTAATAAACCTGTTTGAACCGAGTCAGGTGGCACAGTGGTTAGCACCTTGGACCTCGTATTCGGGAGACAAGTATGGTCTCCTCCCCCAAACAGCAAAACCCCTCCCCCCCTCCCCCCCAAACCTGTTTGAAAAGTCAAAATTGTCAAGCACGAATTAAAAATTACGAGCTTTGGTGGCAATAATAAATATTTCGTTTCTTATTAGAAACATCGTATTATTTTTCACCACAACTGTCAGTCACTCTGTTTTCTTCCGACCGTCGAATCACGGTTGCTTCTAGCTATATACGTGGGAAATACTGTACAATGTGGTCGATCACACAATGTAATCGTCTGTGGGAAGATGCCAGGCCGTCACCCGTATAGTGCTTCCATCAACTGAAAACGTCAGGACTGCTCTCTTTGGGCCGATTCGGACGTCGTGGGCGACGATGACGTGGACTGTCCTGGGAGGCGCGCGCACTCACGGAGCAGCCGCCTCTGTCAGGAATTATGCAAAAGTCGCCGCTCTGCGTGGCCGGCCAGAGCTGGCCGGGAGCAGGGTGTGGGAGGGGGAAGATGGATGGACTGCTGGACGGAACGAAGGCTGGCGAAGGGGAGGGAAGGCGAGCGCGCGACATCGATTGACGTCCCACGCACGACAATAGCTTCAGCCCCGTCCTGCCGCGCCGCTGCGCTCCAGTGGGCATTCCGTGTCGGATATCTTTTCACGGAATGCCGATTTTTCTTTTCACTTAGTTTTCAGAGAAGCAGCACCATATTGGCTAACGACCACACGCATTCTGTGAGAATCTATTTAGGAAATGGCGTTCTTCAATAGACCTCACGTCTGACGCTCGGAATTTCACATTGCCGCCTGGAGAACGATTTAAATTAATTGTGCAGCGATTTCAGGGTGGGTAACTGAGATATATTACCTAATGCATCTCATCTCGAAATACAATAAGGTGACTAAAGTCGTGGGATATACACGTATACAGACAGACGTATTATCGCGTACACATGGAATAAAAGGACAGTGAATTGGCGGAGCTGTCATTTGATTAATCTGGAAAGGTTTGCGACGTGGTTATGGCACGAGGGGAATTGACGGACTTTGACCGCAGAATCGTGGTTGGTGCTAGAGGCATGGGACATTCCATTTCGGAAATCATTAAGGAATTCAATAGTCCGAGATTCACAGTGTCTATAGAGTGCTGAGAAAACCAAATTTCAAGGATTCCTCCCACCACAGACAATGCAGTGGCCGGCGACCTTCACATAGTGACCGAGAACAGCGACGTTGGCGTAGAGTTGACAGTATTAACAGACAAGCAGTACTGAATAGAATAACAGCAGAAATCAATGAGGGTCGTAGGGTGACCGTGCGGCGAATTTTGGCGTTAATGCATAACGACAGCAGACGACCGACGCGAGTAATTTGCTGATACACGACATCGCCTGCAGCGCCACTCCTGGGCTCGTGGGCGTATCATTTGGACCCATGACGACTGGAAAATCGTTGCCTGGTAAGACGAGTCCCGATTTAGTTGGTAAGAGCTGATAGTAGGGCGCGAGTGTGGTACGGCCCCCACGAAGCCATGGACCCAGGTTGCCGGCATCGCACATTGAAAGTTGGTGAAGGCTCCATAATGTTATGAGCTGTATTTACATGGAACGGACTGGATTCTCTGGTCCAACTGAACTTAACATCCATCGGAAATGGGTATGATCGGCTACATGGAGACCGTCTCCTGCCATTCGCGGGCTTCACGTTCCTAAACAATGATGGAATTTTAGAGGATAACGATGCACCATTTTTCCTTGCCACGGTTGTTCGTAATTGGTTTGAAGAATAAGAAATTTCTAGCGAGTGATTTGGCCACCTAGATCATCCGTCACGGATCCTATCGAACATTTGTGGGACATAAAATCCTGCATCCGCAGCACCTTCGCAATTAATGACGGCTATAGAGGCAGCATGCCTCAGTATTTCTACAGGGCCTTCCAGCAACTTATTGAGTCCACACCACGTGGAGCAGCTGCACTACGGCGGCCAAAGCAGGTCCGAGGGACACGTAGAAGGTATTCCAAGACTTTTATCTCCTCAGTGTGTGGCAGGGCATCGTGCTTCACAATGCTGGTAATAATCTCGTGTGGCTCAACTGCTTGATCTAAGCAATTCACTAGGGTGCCACTTTGATGTCTTGCATGTTCATGATCTACCCGAGTAGTACGTTCGAGCAAAGGGGACCTACAGCTTAATGTGGCTTGTGAAACCAATATAGACCTCGGCAAATTTTCGCATCAGTTACAGGCTAAGTCTACGCAACGGATTGACTAATTCTGTGATTAGACCGCGATTCGTCAACGGTGGTGTCAAGGTGGATACACCGTTTCTCGTCAGATCATCGACGTCCAGCGCCATCTGGCGTGGTTGGCTTTGGGTTAGTGAGCATCCGGGCTGCTATGTGCTCTTGACCTAACGCTCTGCACACTGCATCGTGAAGCAAATTCTGGAGCTATCTTGACCGAGTATTCGCAGACTACGAATACTGACAACGGACGGGAGAGCGGTGTGCTGACGCCATCATCCTCCGCATCAGCATCTGAGGATACCAGTCGGATGAGGATGACACGGCGGTCGGTCGGTACCGTCGGGCCCTTCGAGGCCTCTTCAACCGGAGAGAGCCCGAGCCCGACTTTACAATACTGCACCCCCACAGTGCTGTTACCACATTCTACACAACAATCGCTAATTTTCAAAGACTCGAAAAAACATGTAACTACTAGCGGAGAAACCTTCCCCGGACTACGCAGCTTCTGGCCCCTTGCTTAATGTTTATGAGGTCTCACTAAATTCCGAAATCCAATCTTGACCGAGGATGTAGCGCATATATTATTACCACCAACTTTCAAATCGCGTAATGATCATCATTCAAAGATAACGGAAATAAGAGCTCTTACTGAGGCGTTCAGCCGGCCGTGGTGGTCTAGCGGTTCTAGGCGCGCAGTCCGGAACCGCGCGACTGCTACGGTCGCAGGTTCGAATCCTGCCTCGGGCATGGATGTGTGTCATGTCCTTAGGTTAGTTAGGTTTAAGTAGTTCTAAGTTCTAGGGGACTGATGACCACAGCAGTTGAGTCCTATAGTGCTCAGAGCCATTTGAACCATTTGAGGCGTTCAGATAGTCGTTTTCCCCTCGCGCGATCCGCTAGTGGAAAAGAAGTGGGGAAATATGACTTAGGCGCGAATTGTGCCCTCCACCACACACCGCTTGGTGGCTAGCGGAGTATATATGTAGATGTAGGTGTAGATATCTCCTGAACTATGAGTCGTATTACAGTATAAATTTGCATGTACAGTCTACTATTGGATAACGTGTACAACATGTGTTTCGAATGGGGTTAATACAACTGAAGTAATAAATTTAAACGTCATACTCGATGAGGCAGTTTCTCACGCATCTCACTGTTTAAGACGTCGTCCTGAATTATGTGTCGTACAATGATACAATATTCTAGGTACAGTAAACGGCATATGTGAATACCTTTCGTGAAATTTATTATGAATGTAGTCTGTAGCAAAGAAGTGATAAATTTAAACGCCATGCATGATGCGACAGTTTTTTATGCATCTGTTTATGACGTCACATCACCTGAACTGTGTGTCATTCAATGATGCAATTTCGCACTGATCATTCGGTGGTATATGTGCACACTGTCTGTACAATGTGTCACGATTTCAGTTAATAGTAAGGAAGTAGTAAATTATAACGTTACGCCTCATGTGGTACTTTTACTGCATGTACAGTGGAAAAGTAGTGAGCAATAAAGAGGTTTCCTTACATCATTTTGTAGGTTTGTCAGCGAGAAAAAAATTGAGATAGGTTTGATATTACACGTAAGGTTTGTTTGAAAGTCGCAAAGTGCTCTCATTCTCAAATACTGGATTAATAAAATCTGGGAATTAACTTATCGTGGGCGACGCATCTGTTTCACCAATTTGATAGGTATGTGGTTCTTATCCCCACAACGATTTTTGCCTGACCGTAAGAGAATTGGTTTAGGAGGAGATGTGGAGCACGCACACTATATATATATATATATATATATATATATATATATATATATATATATATATCTTAGAAAACAAAGTTGTCTGAAGAAGTCGGTAGATAATCTTAGGTGGGTTCTGCATACTTTCAAAAAATAGTATCTAGGGAAAAAAAGCATTCATTTCCTTACTGATTCTTATTTTAATTTTTACTCACAAAATAATACGAAATACTATAGATAGGCACGATTGTGATCAAACATCAATGGAGAAAATTACATTTGCGGTCTTGAGCCAGCTTTTTAAGGTTACGTTCATGCGAGGAGACGCTGTTGTGAAGAGAGTCTTTTAACGTGAGCGGCCATTAATCTTGAATGATAGTGATTCTTAAAAAGATTCATTTTTGAAAATGATGCGTGGAGTCAGACACGTTACACAGGTAATTGGCTACTTTTTTTCATTTAGAATTTCCAATTCTTTTTGGCACTTTTACTCCGAAGTTCTTTGACGGATGCAGTTTTATACGTTTGCAAGGAAATTTCTTCCTCCAAGTGTTTTTGAAAGACGTTGTTTGAGGCGGAAAGACCGCTTTTCTATCAGATCACATATTAATTGCCCTCTTCCTTCGGTACTGAGCGCAGTTAGTTGTTTCAGAACGTCTTTCAGGAAAGCAACATCTACCATACCGCTTTCGTTTGCTAGGAACTCCAGATGCTTCCCTGTTTCTTGTGTATCGAAGTTGTCTAAGATGGAACTTACTTCCTTTATTCGCCAGAAACGTCGGATCACTTAACCTTTACTCAGTCAGCGAACATTGCTGTGCTGCACTAAGTCTGAATGCGCCACAGCACGCTCGGATATAAAGTCTTCGAACTGTCTCTGCTGGAGAGCAGGACGAGAACTCATAAAATTAATCAACTTGATCAAGCTGTCCATTACTTCTTTTATAGTGCCACTACGTTTTCCACAAACGGCTGCCTGATGAATTATGTACTGATGAGACAGTAGCCCAGAATTCTTATCCTTGATTCTTTTTACTAGTCCCTTTTCTTTGCCTAAAGTCGCCGATGGGCCTGTCAGTTGAAAAAAGAAATCACTTTATCATAACTAATGTCTGATTTTGTCAGGAAGACATCAAAAGTCTAGAAGAATTACTGTCTGCCACTCTCCCCCCTAAACGGGGGCTTGAAATTCTATCCTAAATGCTTTAATTTCAGTAGTTTAAAATCGCACTACTGTTGACATCTGTTCTCCATCGGCAATGTCACATGATTCATCAAGTGCTATACCGTAGGAACGCCTCTAATGCAGAAATTCGAGCGATCTACGTTTATTATCAGCAGCCAAAATATCGGTTCTTCTCGCATTGCTTCTTGCCGACAGTGGATTACCTCGAATTGCGGCAACAGCAATCTTTTTCTCTTCAAAATCTGTCGCGGCCACTTCCAACGAACATTTTTTTTTTGTACTATTTCATAGCCTGAAAATGGCTTCTGCTGTTTATGAAGTGTTGAACACACACGGCACGCGACGCTGCTTCGGCAGATTTTTCTTGCCCGCTCATACAGTGTTTCACAAGACTTTTTTTTTTGTAAGAAACTAGCTATGCCTGTAGTTTTCTATGATGAATATCGCTACCCAGAGAAATATTTTTATGTCAGGTGAGTTGTTTCATAGCCTCGCTAAAAACTAGTAATTTTAACAAGAGCGACAGTTTTGTGACATGTGAAGTAAACTGGAACTGCTCCAGGCCTCGCAGCCCGACACAAAGCGCTTGCCGACGCACCGCAAAAGAGTCATGTTCGTGTGAAAGCGTATGTTGGTGCCCCAAAAAGGAGCTGCTTTCGTGTCACAGATTGCCACCTTCGTGAACGCCCGCTCTGAAGGTAAAATTGTCATTTTACATCAAAATTTCATAAAGTGGTATTAAGCTTTCGTTCCAGTTATGAGCACAAAAATGGCTTTGAAATAAATATGCTTGCTCTAATTAAAAGAGGCTTCCTAGGTTGCCAGAATCAGAGACAGCTTTATAAAACTTCCTATTTTATGAAATAATATTCTTGTGTAGCCTTTGGGTTTACAGAGCTTTTATGTATATCAACATGACATGCTGTGCCAACCGGCTATCGCACTCCCTTCCGCCCCTGGTATCCATCGCATATTCATGCTCTGCACAGCAATGAAACTATGTATTAAATCTATGCACTGGTGATGGCCGAAGTACAGAGTATATAAAATGTAGACTGGCAATGGCAAGAAAAGCGTTTTAGAAGAAGAGAAATTTGTTAACATCAAGCATAGATTTAAGTGTAAGGAAGTCCTTTCTGAAAGTATTTGTATGGAGTATAGCCATGTATGCAAGTGAAACATGGACAAAAAAACTCTTTAGAGAACAGAAGCTTTTGAAATGTGGTGCTACAGAAGAATGCTGAAGGTTAGATGGGTAAATGACGGACCTAAAGAGGAGGTACTGAATAGAATTGGGCAGACAAGAAATTTGTGGCACCGCTTGGCCAAAGGGAGCGACCGGTTGATGGGTCACGTTCTGAGACATTAAGGGATCACCAGTTTAGTATTGCAAGGAAGTGTTGGGTGAAAAATTCGTAAGAGACCAATGATGAATACAATAAGTAGATTCAAAAAGATGTAAGTTGCAGTAGTTATTCGGAGATGAAGATCGCTCTGGATAGAGTAGCATGGAGAGCTGCAGCATTAAACCGTCTTCACACTGAAGACTACAACAACAACAATTTAAGCTTTGAAAACATTTTTGGCGGCCTAGCTTCAGACCTTCCGCGGCCGGTATCTGGACTGCGGTCCGCCATTTACCGACCGTAGACTATCGAAATAACTTAGTCTGATACATGTTAAATCGACTGTAAACACCAGAATTTAAGAAACATAAATAAGTAAACGACTGGTATGCATGGATGCTTCACTTAATTGTTTTCCTGTCACCTTCTACACTGGCGTGAAAAAGATAAGCACGTTAGATGAGTAAGCATAATTGCTAGTAAAAAAGTTCGGTGCCCTTAGTAGTCAGTTGGTAAACCACTAATATTTGCGGAACTCAAAGAAGTTGGTTATTCTGCTGCTGCTGTCTTTGGTCTTGCTCCTGCTATTTGTTGTTGCAAGAATTGTAAGGTACGTTGCTGTACGTTCGTGGAGCATTTGCTGCTGTTGATAACACAGACCCAAGTATTGTAGACACTGTATTTCCTGTTTTTCTTGTGACTACCGCTGCTTTTATATTTCCATCTTCCGTTCCCACAACTTCAGAAACTAGCCGACCAGTGTGGCCGAGAGGTTCTAGGCTCTTCAGTCTGGAACAGCGCGACCGCTACGGTCGCAGGTTCGAATCCTGCATCGGGCATGAATGTGTGTGATGTCCTTAGGTTAGTTAGGTTTCAGTAGTTATAAGTTCTAAGGGACTAATGACCTCCGATGTTAAGTCCCATAGTGCTCAGAGCCATTTGAACCATTTTTGAACTTCAGAAACTCGAGATCCGTGCGAAAAGCTATGGAGTTGCATTTCGATTCTACTTGGGAAAAGGTAGAAATAAAATCCATGATCATCGGCACTGGCTGTGACTTGGAGGTAACGAGGGAGTTCACGTAGTAATACCTGATCTGAAGCGAGTTCCAGAGTAAGGTAAATGTTGCCAAGAGTGTAAACCAAATCGAGGAATGAAAACACACAAAATCGAACTTAAAATACCATACAGTACAATAGAGTCTTCGTAGAATGCATGACAATGGCTGGGCTGCATTTATCTATTTATTTTATTCCAGTCTACCCCAAAAGAGTGAGCAGTCAGCGGATAAAACTCTTTTAAATTTTAAAATATAAAACAGCTAGAAGAAAACGATATTTTTTCGTAAAAACTACTTTGGTGGAGACTTTTTATGATTTTCATGCTTTTATACTTCAGATATTTTTATATTACACTTGAAATACAGTTATGTCTATAATGGTGATGCTGGCCGTGAAATCCTGAACTACCTCCTGCCAAGGCACCTCTTAGTAATATCATGCCAACAGCAAAGGACACCACACACGTCCGATGGCCCTCCGTGGTGCTATGGCACAAATTGATAACAGTATGGTCCCTGCACCTCTCCCGTCGAAGTTTCGAATCATCCCTCGGGCATGGATGTGTGTGTCGTCCTTAGGGTAAGTTACTTTAAGTTAGATTAAATTGTGTGTAAGCTTAGGGACCGATGACTTCTGCAGTTTGGCCCCGTAATACCTTATCACAAATTTCCAAAATTTTCCCTGAGTTCTAACATGGCTTTGGTGAGAGAAATGTCAGTTTTATTACTAGCTTCCAAATTTTGAGTCTTAACAGTAATAGCATTGAAGGGCATAACTTCTTCCCTTATTTGTTAACAAAATTTTGTATTTATCCATCCAAAAATCGCTTGCTGGGTAAACTTGAGAGAAACGTCTTTACAGGTTCAGAACTTCGGAAATGTCCAGAATTCGCCCATAAAGTTAGATACAAGCTGAAATCTAAAGCCTTGAAATGAGTTGTAAGTGAGGTAGCGAATAGTTACGACAGTCGTTATTGAAACAGACATTCAAATATCTGCCTCATGGTAGATGAGCTTTGTTCGCTTCACATTGAATTATAAATTTCTAGACAAACGAGCTTCGTGTAATGGATTCACTGGAGAAGACAGCATATACTCATCCTTAAAAACAATCAAGTGATCCGGCTCTCTGAGTAGCTTTCGATCTATACAGCAATACAACCAGCAGACAAACAAGATGATAACATGCGGACATATCCCTTCACCCAGTAAAGCTGAGAACGAAGTGATATTCTGCTAGGTACCGGAATACATAGAGATTCAGGAGACGAGTTAGCTGAAGTGTCAACCATGCACACAGGAAACTCTTGTCGCTCAATGCTCCGCCCTCCCTGTTAAGGTGCCACCTCACTCTTCACGTCAGCGGGAGAAAAATTTGTTGCTGCTGAAACCAACTGCTCAGCCGTGGAGCCCGTAGTGGCGGTAAAGAGCTGTCGCTTGTTAACTCAGTTGTAGAAAGGATGTGGCGGTAATAACGCATGAATTCTGTGAAAAAGATCATCAAAAGACCAGGAAAACGGCCAAAGTGGCCGCTGCATTCAAAACTAACAACAGAAAAATTCTGAGTGACAAGAAAAAAAGTCTTGAATTTAATATCTATTATCCTGCTGAACTGAAGCTACAGGACACCTCTGTGTTGCACTTAAGCACTCCGTATCCCGTTACACTTGTAATAATGGAATGATAAACTACTAGAACAAGAATTATTTCAGACACAAAACAGTGTGAAACACAAAAAAGTATCAATCGTTGTGTAAAACTTAGTTCTCTAAACTAAACTGAGCAAACCTATGCAGTATTTGTCTCCAGTTAATCCTCATAAGGTTCAAATGGCTCTGAGCACTATGGGACTTAACATCTGTGGTCATCAGTCCCCTAGAACTTGGAACTACTTAAACCTAACTAACCTAAGGACATCACACACATCCATGCCCCAGGAAGGATTCGAACCTGCGACCGTAACGGTCAAGCGGTTCCAGACTGAAGCGCCTAGAACCGCACGGCCACACCGGCCGCAATCCTCATAAGGAAGTTGGATTTATAAAAAGGTGGCAGTGTCGTCTCTTGACGAGCTCACAAAATATATTTTATGCCAGCGTTTCGGGAACCGACACCTAACTGTGTGTCATTTGTAATTTTAATAAATGTTTAAGGGGAGTCGGATGATTCTATCTCGGCCCTGTTAAATTATATTACTTTAGGAACATTTTTCTCACTAACCAATTGACATATTGTCATGATTATTTTTGTTGTGTTCCTTATATCTTTACCTTCATTTTAAACTGATGTCTTAAATATAATAAAAACTTATATTTAAAAAAAATATTTTTAAAGTTGCCATCAAACTGTAATTTTTTATTTAATTAAATGTATACCATAGTTCTTTAGAAGATATTCATATTTCCTCAGTTTAAATCAATAACTAACAAATAAGGAACAATTAAAAAATCATGTCGATAACATTAATAGTAGCCAAGAAAAATGTTCCTAACCATTGAAAAACACAGTTGTCAGGGAAACGCAAATAAGGATAAGACTATTAAACAATAATTTTGTTCTTAATTGAGTCCATTCCAGCTTCATATGAAGGTCTATCTGGATCTTCTAGGTCTTCAAAGTGGTCCTCAATCTCTCTTCTTGCTTGTTGTGTGGCCTGGTGACACTTTTTCCCAATTTCTGTGACAGCTTTGTCCGCTTTTTTAATCCGAAGTTCGTCGTCCTTTTTCAAACCTTGACATAGTTCTTGCCTGGAGGTGTGCCTAGAAGACTCAAAATTTTACACTTTGCTAAATTTCCTTCACTGAAACTTGTAATAGCTTCATACACTCCCAACTGAAATGTAGTCATCAAAATAAAAGATGCTTTTGGTAGCCCCGACCACACAACATTGTTGACCGACTCTGACGGATTTTGCGTTCCACTATGTACCCACCTATGCATGAGGTGAGGATGAGCTAAGTCTCTTAATATGGGTTTTATTTGTCCCATGAAAGCGAAAGGAAGATGAGTGTGGTCATTTTGGTCATAAGGCTCATTTTTCTCTTGGGCTTTTCGTAGTTTGCACCAGCTTGTCTCACCTTTTGGGCATAGTCCGTGTCCAGATGTGTCTTTGATGATAGCTGTCAAAGGAAAAAGAATCCGCCCAGACGTCTGCCTTCATGTCGTTTAGAGTTTTTGTAGCATTGCTTTTTATAGCTAGGCCATAATATTGTTGTATTTGATTTATAGCCTCACTAGTAATGCGGCCACGACCCCGATGGTTTTGCCGTCGGAAAGTTTTGTTTTCCCAAATTTCTGTTTCAATTTCCTCAAGTGACTACCCATCCGCTTGTGGACGTCATCGTAACATTCCAATTTCTCCATTGAGAGGTCGGGGCCATATGGTTTGGTCTCACAAACCTTAGGGTAGGAAGCACTATCCCCGTCTCCTAAATAATACTTGTACCGCACTTAGTATTTCGGCAGCGGTTCTTGGAACATTTCCACAACTCCTTTTACCTCCATTCCTCCACTTACTCCAGAGTAGTTGGCTAGGCAATCAGTTGCATGATTGTTGGTCATTCTATATTCGTATCTGCAATACTTGGATAAAATTTTGACATCAGTTACCTTGCCTGTGTTTTCTGCTATTGCAAAACGGTTCAAATGACTCTGAGCACTATGGGACATAACTGCTGTGGTCATCAGTCCCCAAGAACTTAGAACTACTTAAACCTTACTAACCTAAGGACATCACACACATCCATGCCCGAGGCAGGATTCGAACCTGCGACCGTAGCGGTCGCGCGGTTCCGGACTGTAGCGCCTAGAACCGCTTGGCCACTCCGGCCGGCTCTGCTATTGCAGTTACAATTCCATTGAGTGAAGTGTGGCCCCTACGTTGCCACGATCCGTGAAATTTTGCTGTCAAGTCTCTCTTACCATCATTTTCGCCGATACTTTCTTCAACAGCAGCTTTCATACTCTCTTCACAGACCTCTTTTGCAGCATCTCGAAGCATCTTGTTATAATATTTGAAAGCTGGGGGAGTCAGCAAGTTCATTACACCTCAGGAAGTTTTCGCCTCTTCTTCACCTTTTCCAATACATCGAAATGCGTTGGCTAATCGAACATTCACTTCTGATTGTTTTGAGTCTCGTAAGCATGGAGAATTAGTAGTGGACACTTCAAAAGAACAATCACTGAACTTTATTCCTAACTGTACTTGTAAACCTAGCCTGGTTCCAGTAGAGACGGTAAGATATCCTTTACATTTTACGCACACCGCAATTTGGCTAACTAGGCTACTTAAACTGTTGATATTAACAATATCATAGCAACCTTCTTCTTTTCCATATGTCTCATATTTAGCCAAGTTACGGGTAAGCTTCTTAGAAGAAGAGCTTGTTTTAGAAGCACAAGCAGCTTCAGTACTAGTACTAGGCCTAGGCTTGCCTTCACAATGAACTTCCACTTCAGATTCAGCACGATGCAAAAACTGTTTTTGATTACATCTCCCACCACAGAACTCACGTTTTCTTTTCTTGTTTTGTATTCGAGGCATTTTCACATAATATTAACTTATTTGCTTACATCTAAACACTGAAATACGAATATCGTAAACAAACTTCATTTTCAATCACCATAGACAAAGAACAGAAAACAACAAAGTAAACTGGCAGCTGTTTTCATCATTGCTGCTAATAGTATTTCATCAGTTTTACCAACTAAGCTTTCAAACAACTGTACTGTAAAAAGAAGTTCAAATGGTTCAAATGGCTCTAAGCACTATGGAACTTAAGATCTGAGGTCATCGGTCCCCTAGACTTAGAACTACTTAAACCCAACTAACCTAAGGAACCTGCGACCGTAGCAGCGGCGTGCTTCCAGACTGAAGCGCCTAGAACCGCTCGACCAAAACAGAATTCACTAGCGAGTAAAAAGAAGGTTGAGTTCATGAAACGTGTGCGTAGCAGGGTTTTACTAAAACGCTTGTAAAACGGTAACTATTCAACATAAACTAATAAATTTGGTATAAATCTGAACCCAAATATATGCGTAACAAAAAAAGAGCAAAAAATAAAAATCCAAAAATTTGGACCAAACAACCATCCTACTCTCCATAAACATAATACAGGCCTGGGTGAGACGAAGAACTTTCCCAAATGAGTTACATTGGTCGTCGAATAGCAACACGTAACTATAGGCCTATATTTCTGACGTCCGTCCGTTGTAGCGTTTAGAAAAATGTTTTAAATTCGCATAATATGATATTTCTGGAGATGACTTCCGGAGAAGAAATCTCCATATGAACCAACATGATTTCCGAAGACAACTATCACATGAAATCCATTTCGCTCTGTTCGTCCACGATACCGAGAAAGTAACAGTTACAGTCACCCAGGCACCTTCTGAAAGGCATTCGATACAGTACCACTCGGCTGCCTAATGAAAAAAAAGCCTCGTATGGAATATCAGACCATCTCTATGATGAGATTGAAGATTTTCTGGCAAACAGAACACAGCATGACAGTCTGAGCGAAGTCTTCAGACATCAAAGAAACTTTTGGCGTACCACGGATGAGTGTCAGAGAACCATTACTTTTCACACAGAGATCTTAAGTGGAACGCCAACATAAACTAATCGTCAGTAGGCACATGCCAGTCAGATTGTTAGGAAGAATCCTCAGGAATCGTAGTATATCAAGGGGCTTACAAAACACTCGTTCAATAACACTTAAATGTTGCTTATCACTATTGGAACCATACCAAATATGACTTAGAGAAGATCAAAATAAGAGCAGCACGTTTCGTTACAGGTTCATTTAGTGAGCGCGTAAGCGTCAATGAAATGCTCAGTCAGCTCCAGGAGCAGACGCTGCTAGAATAGAGTTCTGTATCACGGTATGGTCTATGGTTGAAGTTTAGAGAGTGCACAGTCATAGAAGAGTAAAAAAATATATACTTTTCTCCTACCCATATCTCGTGAAAAGATCATGAGTATAAAGTTAGAGGGGTTAGAGCCCACATCACGGTTCAGCAGCAATCGTTCTTCCTGCGAACCATACGCAACCGGAACAGGAATACAGGAAAGCGACGTTGGTACTCATGTACCCTCCACCACACACTATCGGAGACAGGGCTGAGGATTTTGCTGACCACGGGAGTACCTCAATACCACACACGTAGTTCTCATAGACAGTGTAATCTATGGAGGAGCATTGTCCTGTATTTTACGGTCTGTTGACGTAGATAGAGACATTCTTTGCTTGTTGCTATGAAAGTAGGGAAAATTTTTTTAAAATTACATTTTATGGAAGCTGCAATTGGCTGACTGAAGTTATGGCAGACCTTAGTACGTTTGAGCGCACATTGGTAGCTATAACCCTGCTCCTACCAACATGGACGCATAATGGTTCATGTCGGTGCCAGACTACTTACGATCGTCCACTGTGCTCCTGTCAGCAGAATGCTGCTGCTACAGTGCTTGAGTACAAAATACATTGTTTCACGAAAACGTAAAGCACCCATAAGGTGAGAAGGGAATGAAATGAAATGGGTTGAGAGGGTATGTGATGTTATTTCATCCAAATCAATCCAAATATATCACTTATCGGTATTACGTCGCACACCCTCTGGCGTGGATGTATGTACTGATCCGTTGGGATGGGTGTCATAAAGCCGTTGTATCCTCTCCTTAGGTGACTGCTCCACAACTATTGTAAATGGTCCTTGATATCCTCATGACGCCGGATGCAATATCGCAGAGCCTTCCCAGACCATAGAATGGAACGCTTCCTAGGTCACCACCAAACTACTGACGATAGTCGTGCAGGATTGTACAGAATCACGATTCTTCACGGGTCACAATGCGATGTCATTCATCAACAGTCAGCACTTGCCAGTAATCACTCCAAACTCAGCCGTTTGTGTTGTGGTGCCATCGGCACCCTATGCTTGGGACGATAAATC
Source organism: Schistocerca americana (assembly GCF_021461395.2). Taxonomy (NCBI): domain Eukaryota; kingdom Metazoa; phylum Arthropoda; class Insecta; order Orthoptera; family Acrididae; genus Schistocerca; species Schistocerca americana. The sequence continues at coordinate 676,750,453 of NC_060122.1, forward strand.
CATATTGTGGCTCCTGCTATTCCGTGACGAGTGGACCCAGATGATACACAATGTAGCAAGGAGTGCTTAACTTACTGGGTCAGAAATCGTGCTCTAGTGATTAGCGTCGTAGCCCCTACGTTGCAGGGCCCTAAGCTCCAAAGCAGACGAATATCGGTCCATTGTCACATATGAATGCCACGATTCAACCAGTCAAACAAATGGAGAGCCCCAATGAGGCTAATTTCTAACTTCGTCTGGTGCTGAAACGTTATTTCCCACGGATACAAAGCGTGTTCGTTTCCTCCACAGTGGTCACTCAACATCTGAAACTGTTCACAACCCTTATATATCTACCAGCCTGGTAGCAACACTAATGCAATCTGATGCCCATTCTGTCGCAGAGACCTGCACCTCTAATAATTTACTTTCCCGCAGAAGGTGCGTACATGTACAAAGTTAAATTTACATGTAACATTGGCTTCTGGTTACTTCACTTTTTGTCGCAGGAAACTTGAAGGAAACAGTCAATTATAAACTAGTACAACTTACACCATTACGAAATCAATTACAGCAACCGATATTAATGTTTGCTTTTACCCTTGCATGTAATAATCATTTTTTGCACCCAGACCAAATGAAGCCGTGCTCACTACTACAAGTACGACCTACTTAATCAGCATATTGTGTCGTGGTCTGGCAAATAGAATTACCAGTGTGAAGTGCTTCATATCACCAACTTCCTGTCTTGATCTAGGTGTTTCTTGATTTCAGAAATCGCTTAAGGCGAATATAAGGTTTGTTCTCCTGACAGAGAATTTGTGCTTTCCTTTGCCATTCATCCTCAATCCGAGCTTGTGATCTGTCTCTTATAACCTTGTCAACAATACTACGATAAATTGTAATTCTTCTTCTTTTCTTCATTTTAATATACAAGGAAACAATTGCTAAATATTGTGCTAGGTGTAATCAGTTTCCTGCACCATTTCCGAGCTAACAAATCACAGTCTAGCTAAATGTTAATTGCGAAATACATATTTATCGTAATTCCAGAAAGTTTTTCCTATTTGGCAACACTTTATGGTCAAAATCGTCGAAGTTATGTTTTAAAAATTGATCTCAATGGAGACAACTGAAAACAACACTTTATCTTAGAACCAGTTCTAACTTGACTTGCACACCTCACTACAAACCTCCAGCCATTACTGTCCAGTCGCTTTGATGTTTGGACCACTGAAGACGGTCAGATTTATGTCGTTGTGATCAAGAGCCTGCTGCAAATATCAACAGCGGTTCCCATCGCATTTTTCGTTCGGAGACTGGTTGAGATGGACCCACATTCAGTGACAGGTTCAATTCATATATGGTTTGATACGAATTGTCATTCACTTCGTCTGAGATCACTATGGGGTGGTATATTTTTACGGCCACCGTTCTGACCCAGTGTTACATGTTTATATCTCGCACAACACTCATTGTAAACACATTGGATGGTTCGCGATGATAATTAAGAAATCAGGCAACCTCATCCACGTTGTCGTGAGGGCAGCATTAAATACGATAGATCCTTCCTGCAAATCTGTCACGTCAGCACGGAGATCAAGCTTACTGCGCTCATTTCATTCAGTCGAGTGGCGTGCACTACCCTCTTGAATGCCATGATCTATGTTAGCGGTGGAGGGCTACACGACCGCCTGGTGTACAATCCTACACCACCCATAGCGTTAAGTGACCAGTCTCCTGCTGTACGTACATGGCTAATATTTTGTCTGATGTGGTTATTCTCCTGTTTATGCCATACAGGAATTTGCTTTGAGTCATAATTATTTTTCAACGTAGTCAGTAAGTATTAAGCATTACGTGTCTCAAGAAAATAATGACGTTTGGGCAAAGATTGCTAAACCTCTAAAGAGGGCTTTCGAAATATTGTTTAACGAAACCTGGGTGGGCCAGCTGTTGGTGTAGAGAATGTGACTGAACGACCCTTCTATACATAGTATCCTGAAATGGAAAGGGTAGAACGTATTGCATTATTATTGTGTTCACCTTTTTTGTTCCAGTCGTTTCCGTAAATATTGGTTACACTACAAAAAATTCTATCACCTTTTCAGTTCACACGTACCTGTATTTCAACAGGTATCTTTTTCTTCATACCTCCTCCCATGACCTCCATGTTGGCATACGTGCTGCATCAGTGTTCTGTACAACGCACACAAAGTTTTGAAATGTTTATTTTACCCTGAAAATATTTCCGTTTGATAATTCGATCATCTCTTTGCCTAATCATGCAGCTTAGGTCGGCACTTTCTCTAGTGATGCTTCTAGTATTCCTTTTGAGGAGCGCTGGAGAACTGAAATACGTGAATGGCATTTTCATTCCGTAGAGGCGAACTACGGTTGTACTGTATACATATGACTGTAGTATATTGTATTGCATTGTATGGTGGTAAAGCATGGACTGTGGGAACAGCAGAACAAAATAAAACCGTAGACTTTGTGATGTGGTGCTATAGAAAGATGTAGAAAATTGGGTGGCCCGTTAAAGTAAGGGACGAGGAAGTGCTGCGCAGAGTTGGTGAAGGAAGGCACATATGAGAAATATTGACAAAAAGACGGGACAGGTTGACAAGACATGTATACTAGAGAGAGCTGTAGATGATAGTAACTGCGGGAGGAGGCAGATATTGGAATACGTTGAACAAATAGATTAGGAGGTTGGCACAAGCGAGGAATTTGTGGCAGATCGTTAAACTAGTCAGAAGCCACAGTACTCAAACAAATAAAAAAATCACATCGTGTGGCTCACCCTGAACTGGGGTAATGCAGTTCGGTGATGCGTCAACAGACACATCTATGTTGAGCACTTCACATACGTCATTTACTGCTGGACGTGCTTGACACTGTTAAGAGGCTCTGTCACATTCACTGCGTTATTATTTCAGGTTTCGTTGTTTTATATAATGTTTTCATCAGGTGAGCATCAGTAGCTGTTAAGTACTCTAGAAAATGTGGTTTAACCATCAGCTGTTTTATTTAACCCGTATGTTTTCTACCATAGTCGGTCTAAAGCATCATCACTGGATGTAAGGAAAACAGATCATTTAACTACATGTTCCGTTTTCGTTTTAAGCTGATATAACGTTAAGGTAGTTACAGTGAAATCACCCAAATAAGTATCGTAACAGTCCTTGGAATATTTGTTTATTGGTTAGTATTTCAAGGACAGGTTACAATAGTTGGTTGGGTCGTTTCACTGTAACAACGTTGACTTTCCATCATCTGAAAAGGAAAATTAGATATGCTTTTAACTGATCTGTTTTATCTTACATCCAGTGATGATGGTGTGTGACCGAAATCGGTGGATGATATATAGGTTAAATAAAAAATCTGAAGGTTAAGAAGCATTTTCTAAGGTTCATTACTTTAGAATATTTTATGATTTATACAGTACATGTCGTGGGTATCTCTCATTTATGGAGGCACACAGGGTACTCAAATCAATAACTATTCTGGAAACGACAAGCAGCGAAGAACTTAACTTGTCTGATCGTTCAAAGTGCACGAAACATACGCCTTCCGTCGCCATGCAACTTTTGTTTGCACGCGGTGAAATATTAGACTGTCACCACAAGAGGCGAGGTGACGCAGAATATCAGATGTTCACTCCCTTTATCCGACCGGGTGATGAGAGCTTAGCAGGACTCCATCATTAATCTAGCAGAGCAGCACAATGGCGGACAGCGTGTGAAGCCCTGCGATTGGAAGACGTGGTAAGGAGAGGGGGGGGGGGGGGGCGGGGTTGGGAGAGTGTGTGGCGTGGGGATGCCTCTCGTGACTGTCCCTGTGAACGGACATGAAGGATCGCAGGCTGGTGTACACGACACGCAAGAAAGCACTCGTTATATATCATTTCTAAACGAATAAACCAGCTCCTAATCCCCATTTCACATTCAGTTTACCAGCTTACTTCGTAGTTATGAACATATATGTAATAATTGTTTGTTGATTATCATGTAAATCAAAAACATTTCGTACCCAACCTATTTCTGATTTTTTCTAACGTACTGTAGGATACTTGATACCGTTCTTCTTAGTCACAACAAATTCAAACTTCATTAGCCGCCGAAAATATTAAAATCTTAGTGGTAAACTGCAGAAGCGTTCCCAGAAAAGTGCCAGAGTTTGAAGTGCTCCTAAAAAGCAGTGAAGCCAACATAGTACCAGGTTAAAACCCGAAATAGTCAGCAGTGAGATGTCTGGGGAAAACTTGAGCGTGTAGAGAAAAGACATGAAAATGAAAAATGGAGGTGGTGTTCCTGTCGTAGTAGACAAGAAACTCAAAAATATCGAGATAGAAATCGAAGCCATAAGGCTCAGTACCAGTGGTGGACACAAAATTATAATTGGATTTTTATGTCCAACAATACCTTTACCTCAGTTGACTATCACGTATGGTCCTCAATCACACTGTGATGTCGAAGGAGAAGTTAATCACCAAACAATGAAGTGGGATAATAACAGTGTTTTTATCAGTGCGAATGACAAGACAGTTTGTGAAACTGTAACCTCCCCCTCACTTATCGACCTTAATGACAGTGAAAAATTAAACCGCGTGTACCTAATGGAAATTTGGGAAAAAGCAATCGTCACCGAAGTTAATCTGTCGGCAAAGAGGGAGGAAAGGGTTACATTTAAATGAAAGGGAAAATGCAAATGAAACTGGTGGAAATTAATTTTGAAAAGGGGTAAAGTCAATAAAGAAAGTAAATGTGCGGCCGTTACGTTAACAATTAACTAGCGGTAATTAGATATTTGAGATTTGGGTAAAATTACGGTCTCCAGTCCTATGGACAATTACTATAGTAACTGAAAAAGAAAGGTTATTACACATATAATTAGCACTAGAAGCGTGGCAACTGAAGGTTGACACGTGCAGTGTGAAAACCAAAAGTTTGTCAGAAGTAATAAATGTCGCTACATTCTGACTTAATTTAGCAAAAGAATTAATAAAACTGGAAAATCGAAAGTTAATTTAGTGACTGAAGTTAATAGTGAGCTTTCTTTCTGAAGCACATCGAAATTCAGTAAAATACGGTTAGTCTTGGACTAACTCAACAATCATTTCAAAAGCTACTTGAATCTACGCAATTTAGAAATAAGAGATTTAACTTTGAACTTGAATTAACTGATTCTGAACAATTAACAATAGTAAAATTTAGTACGTACCAAGCTGAGCTGCAGTCACAGGTAAGCTAAAATTCGGTAACAAAATTCGCACTCTTAATTTGTGCTTGTGTAATCTAAATATTGTAGCCAGCTATGAATACCTTACCTGCACTTTGAAATTAAAGCAGTGAAATCGAATGATGCTGGCGTTTGAATTTCAACGACACTCGAGTTCATTCCGGAAGAGGAAGGGACCCTGCTTGGTAATGCAATTGGGACAGTGAGCAACAAAGGTTTATGCTACGTTGCTGTAATTTAGTTATAAAAATGGAACAGTTTGAAAAGCTGAGGTCTGCCGTACAGTTCTAAAACTTTACGTGCTTCCAGTCTTCCTTATTGGTTGATTGAAGGTTTGAAGCCGTCGATCGAGGAGGTGGCGACAGTCACTCATTGTCGGCCGTCGCTGTTGCAAAAGCTGGATGTTGGTGCGCCTTCTTCTCGACACGGTCACCAGGCGAAACGGGCTCTTGATGTGCGCCAGCTAATACTTCCCGTCCGCGACACCATGTCAGAAACTATTATAGCAAGTCGAGCGCAATTAGATGCTGCCCATCCCCGAAAGCGCGGCAACTCGCGGGAGTGTCACACATCACACCTGCTCCACTGCACCACCCCAGCCAGACCCTCCCTGCTCTGCCCGCGCTCCACGCGGCAGAGTTAACACTACCAAAGATCCTAAACACTTGGGTCCTCCACATGACCTATCAATGTATTCGTTCGATAGCATAGTTTTCCCTAGGCCAGACCCAGCGTATAAATACAAATAATATTCACAAAACAAACCAATTATACATCGTAATGTTGAGGTTTAAGCCCCAACGCTTCGGATGACCAGCCAACATATCAATAACCGCATTAATTTTTCTCTTATTAGTCCATGATCTGGGTAAAATTCTTTCACAATTTTTAATGAAATCCGTCGCGTGTATACCGCTTTTTTTCAAGGGGTCGAACCGCTCCTCTTTCGTCAACAATTCCGAATTATGTGCGCAGATTGGCACATAGCTCTGTTTTTCGTCAAGTTTCTTTTCAAATTCCGACACTCTCGTAATTACTTGGCAAGTGGTTGTCGCAAGCGTTTCTACTTCCCTTTTTTTTTCTTCGCAGGTATTAGCCTGCTTCGTCACTTTGGTATCTACTTCGGATACTAAAGCCTTTAAAGTTTCCACCGTCTTTTGATCCTCTTTTTCACTAATTGAATTTGTTCCGTCACCTTATTCTCGATGATCGGAGCAGCTGCCTCTCCTACACTTTTCTCGATTCTGCCAACTTCGGAATAAAAACGAGTATTTATGCTCGCAATTTCCGCCTGGACGCCTACCATTTCCTGTTTAAGATTACCGATTTCGGTATTAATCACAACAATATCTTGTTTGATTTTATCAACTTTTGTGTTAACAACTCCAACATTGTTGTTAACAACATTAATAGCTTTGTTCTGATTGTCTAGCATACGTTCAATTTTTTCAGACTGAGCTTCTTTCTTGGCAGCCTGAGCTTCTTGCTTGGCAGCCTGAGCTTTAACTTCTGTCGATTGACTCTTTCAATTAAATTCCCGGAAACTACCGGTTTTACTTCCGTAGCGGCTTCCTCTTTAATTGTCTCCCCGTATTCGTCATCAAGGGATTCAGATCTGATTTTCACTTCCGATTCCGAAACATTTTCTAAAGTTTGGACTTCCATTTCTGCTCTTTGTTGCGTTTCGGCGGTCGCGTCTTTCATGCTAGCCGCCTGCCCCTGAACAGTGGGTACCGCGGTGCGCGTTTCACACTGTTCGACCGATTGTTCCGTATCCAAGTCTACCAAATTTTGGTAATAGTTGCCTTCACTCATTTTAATAATTTTCAGTATAAATGACAAATCTCAAACCTAATTAGGATTCCTCACACTAATATTCTCACTGACGTATCGACCATTTCGTAACCAGTACATTGTTACGAGATTTGCACAATACAAAATTCGTGCCCCAACAACCTCAAATCCGAAGATTGTCCTGTCACCAGGTCGCCACGTGTAACCTGCCCCTCACTTATACTTCCCGTCCGCGACACCATGTCAGAAACTATTATAGCAAGTCGAGCGCAATTAGATGCTGCCCATCCCCGAAAGCGCGGCAACTCGCGGGAGTGTCACACATCACACCTGCTCCACTGCACCACCCCAGCCAGACTCTCCCTGCTCTGCCCGCGCTCCACGCAGTAGAGTTAACACTACCATTGATCCTAAACACTTGGGTTCTCCACACGACCTATCGATGTATTCGTTCGATAGCATAGTTTTCCCTAGGCCAGACCCAGCGTATAAATACAAATAATATTCACAAAACAAACCAATTATACATCGACATAAATGCATATATATACAAATAGTAAAGCAATTACAATCTACAAAGACACAGAAATGTTATATCTTCAGGTAACAAAATAAGGAAAAAAATTTGCAGTGCAATAGTTGGAAATAGGAGGATATGCATTTACGGCGTTACAAAACGTTACCAAATGCCTTCTCTGAAACGTAGCTAGAACATTTGGTTCAGATCCCAATTCATAATAGAAATATTAGAGCCGGCCGGTTTGGCCGAGCGGTTCTGGGCGTTACAGTCTGGAACCTCGCGACCGCTATGGTCGCAGGTTCGAATCCTGCTTCGGGCATGGATGTGTGGGATGTCCTTACGTTAGTTAGGTTTAGGTTCTAGGGGACTGATGACCTCAGATGTTAAGTCCCATAGAGCTCAGAGCCATTTGAACCAAATATTAGATATAACTGCGAAAAAGAGGCCTCCCATCTTTGAGGATGTCCACACCGAACCTGGCATCAGTGACCATGAGGCAGTTTTCGCAACAATTATTACCAAAGTACAAGTGACAACTAAAACATGTAGAAAGATTTATGTTTTCGGTAAACTAGCTAAAGAAGCAGTGGCGTCATACTTCAGTTAGGAACTTGAAACTTCTAGCATGTAGGGGAATTGTGGGTCACTTGTAGAAGAATAGGTTATCACTTACAGGATAGATAGGTACCTTGTAGAATAGTTCGTGATGGGGGGACCATCCATTGTAAACAGCCATTACAAAGAAACCCTTAAAGAAAATGAGACTACTGCATCAAAGCTCTTAAGAAAGCAGAGACCTATAGAGAAATGTTGAATGAAAGCGTTTTCCTGCAGTCGAGTAATGCGTAAATTTATCACTATCGTAGTGCAGTAGTGTCTAAATGTATTTTACAAAACCAAAACAAATTATGGGAGTACTTAAAGGCTGTTTGTGGCATCAAAACTGGTGTCCAGTCGCCCATGGATAAGACGGAACTGAAATAGACAGTAGCAAAGCAAATGCTCCTTTACGAAGAAATACCAAAGAGTATTGCTCTAGCTGAAAATATGAGTGAAATACACTCCTGCTCAAAAATGAAGGATAATTTCAGATTATGGTGCAACACGACGTGGCACTACATTAAACTGGCGCTAACAGCATAGGCACATAGGGAACACACACGACACAGATCTGTAAGTCCACGGTATTCGTGATAAGTTGAGAAAACCGTCCTGAAACATATGTGGTACAAAACGCCACTGTTTCCTGTGCATGTACCCCGACATGAATATGGGATATGATCACAGTGCACACATACACAGGCCGCACGACGGGTTGGCATACTCTGTATCGGGTGGTCAAGCAGCTGTTGGGGCATAGCCTCCCATTCTTGCACCAGTGCCTGTCGGAGCTGCTGAAGTGTCCTAGGGGTTTGAAGACTATCTGCGAAACGTCGACTGAGAGCATCCCAGATGTGCTCGATGCGGTTTAGATCTGAAGAACAGGCAAGCCACTCCATTTGCCTGATATTTTCTGTTTCAAGTACTCCTCCACGATGGCAGCTCGATGGGGCCGTGTGTTATTATCCATCAGGAGGAAGGTTTTACCCACTGCACCCCTGAAAAGGCGGACATACAGGTGCAAAATGACGTCTCGATACACCTGACCTGTTGCAGTACCTCTATCAAAGACATGGAGGGGTGTACGTGCACCAATCATAATCCCAAACCACACCATCAAACCACGACCTCCATACAGGTCCCTTTCAAGGACATTAAGGTGTTGGTATCTGGTTCCTGGTTCACGCCAGATGAAAACACAGCGAGAATCACTGTTTAGACTATACCTGGACTCATCCGTGAACATAATCTGGGACCTCTGTTCCAATGACCATGTACTGTGATCTTGATATCAGGCCTTACGGGCTCTCCTGTGGCCAGGGGTCAGTGGAATGCATCTTGCAGGTCTTCGAGCGAATAAACCATGTCTGTTCAGTCGTCTGCAGACTGTGTGTCTGGAGACAAGTGTTCCAGTGGCTGCGGTAAGGTTCTGCGCAAGGCTACCTGCCGTACTCCCTGGCCGTCTGCAGGCACTGCTGGTGAGATATCGGTCTTCTTGTGGTGTTGTACACCGTGGACGTTCCGTACTGTAGCACCTGGACATGTTTCCTGTCTGCTGCAGTCGTTACCATAATCCTGAGATCACACTTTGTGGCACACGGGGAGCCCATGCTACAACCTGCTGTGTTTGACCAGCCTCCAGTCGCCCTAGTGTTCTACCGCTCATAATGTCATCAATATGTATTCTCTGAGCCATTTTCAACACAGTCACCATTAACACGTCTGAAAACGTCTCCACACTTACTCGCTGCACCGTTCTCTGACAAACCACTGCGTGTGTGGAATGTTGCCAGCGCCACCGTGCGACCACCGCAGGTCAAATGCACCGCATGATCATACCCTGAGGTGATTTAAACCCGCAAACTGCCCATCAGAGCGTTGTTTCACCATGTATCAGCACTATCCTTAATTTATGAGCATGAGTGTAGATATCAGCGGAAAAACGCTTTGAACGGAGAATAAAAAAGGTGAATATTCTCCACTTTAATGAAGATTTTAACTGAAAATCAGAGTATCAGCTGCCTCATACTGCATTCCGCACCACCTTTAAAAATTTTCGCAAAAACATTGGCATGCGTACATATTTGCGCTCTATTTAAAATGCAGATCACCTTTCACTCCCACAAGCTCCCCTAACTAGCTCGCTCACACCCACTAGTCCATCGCTGTAGGTCTCTCATGCCCTTCCACTCCCAACTGTCCATTCTCTCTCACTCATTCGGCCCTCTTCATCATTATCTCTTTGTCGCTCTCCAACTGTCACTGTTTCCTGTCTCAGAGCCAAAGTTGCCTTCGTTCCGCCTTACTACCACTGTGTCCTCTCACTGTCACTGTCTCACTCATGTTCTCTCTTATTGCTACTATTTCATTCATTCCCTCCCACGGTTGCTGTTTCTCCTCACTATGTCTCTCTCTGCCTCGCTGTCGTTGTCATAGACTCCGCCTCCCATCATCACTGGCTCTCACCCGCTTCCACTTTCTCCTTCTCTTTATTCTTCTCCATCTGGCATCCTTTTCCTAGTACTGTCCTCTCACTGTGTACTATCTTCTACTGCCACTGTACCCCTCTCTTCCTCTCACACTGCCATTCTCTCCTTCGCTCTATATATACCACAGCCACTGCCTACAATTTTCTAGTATTTATTACTTCCCCGTCTCTTTCCCACTGCCACTGTCCCCCTACCTCTCAGCATAAAAACTCGCGAATGTGTTCGCATACCGATATTTTTGCGAACATTTTGAAAAGATGCTGAGTAATGTAGAATGTGGCAACTGGTACGCTAATTTTCTGTAACATTATTTCAATAAAGAGGAGCATATTTACCTTTTTGAGCTGACATGAGGATGTTTTCGTTGGTTCCCTTCTTTTCCTTGCCACAGTAGGGCATCGAACTCACATGAAAAGATCTTGATGGGTCAGTAAAATTTTAATAATTTACGTATGTAGAATTTAACTAAGGCAGAACTAGTTTTATACCTCACACCAGATTTTATGTCCACAAAAATTTTACTTGTGCTTCAGTACTACAACGTGGAGTTCCCAGAACCATTATGATGTTACCGAAGACACTTTAGATCAGATTTCTACGTGCTGCATCATTTTACAAACTACATTCTCGCCTCAAGCCGCATTTTAGGTGCACTAGTGGGACAAATCTCAACCTCTGTCTTTCGGAAACAGATAAAGATACCTAGAAAATTTTCAAGGTTGGAGACTAAGGAATGTATCATAAAAATTTCAGCCATTTTTTGTGCACAGCCTTTTTGGAATCCGCTGCGGGGGTTTGGTCTGCTGGTAACGGCGAAAAAACAGTAAAAATGGGTGTTTACTGAGGAACTGTCAGTGAACTAATGGTGCCTCCATTCGTCCCATCAAGCCCACCGTACATCACATCCGATGCTAAGACAACCGACCGATTTGCTTCATTTACCTAAATAAGAGGACGAATGTAACATTCATATTTTGACCATGTGCTGTAGGATAGTGACACTAAGACGGTCCTTCCGTTGGGGGTACAAATGGTTCCTAGCCCAAGGGTTATCCAGAACACTTGACCTAACCTTTTTATCACCAGCTGAACCCTCGTATGAGAACCAGAAAACCCCTTTTTATGGGCGGCGTGTTGTGACGTATTGATACTGGCTAGCATGCTGTCGCATGCATACCGATTAGTGTCAGCAGTTGAAAAACACCTGAAATATCTGAAATTGAACTAAGTTCCAAGGCCCAATGTAGTGTCTGTCAGACTCTACACAGAATTCGAAGTTGAGTTAGCCCCTCTATAAATCTACAGTGGATCCCTCAAACAAAAAAAAGCACGTCCAGAAGTTGGAAGAAAATATACGTCATACCCGTCTACAAGAAGGGTAAGCGATGTAATCCAGAACACTACTGTTCAATATTTTTGAAATCCATTTGGTATAGAATCTTGTAAAAAATGCTGAGTTCAAATGCATTGAGGTATCCTGTATCAAGCGCAATGTTTGACTGGACGAGTAGTTTTTGATAGGAAGGCCACTGCGGATGGAGAGTCGTCGACAGATGTAGATGTAATTTCGGGTTTGCTCCATAAAATTAATAGTAACTGAAGACGTTTCGCAGGCCACGCAGTTATCTGTAATGACCTACTGTCTGAAGGAATCTGTGCAAATATTCAGTCAGATCTTGATGAGATTTCAAAGTGGTGCAAAGATTTCCACTTGCGTTAAATGTTCAGAAATGTAAAATTGTGCAATTCACAAAAAAAAAGAAGTTTCCTATGACTGGTAGTTGGAGTACGCCAGCTCGTACTAACAGTTGGATGTCAAACTTTCTAAGGATATGAAATGAAACGATCACATAGTCTCAGTTGTAGATAAAGCAGGTGACAAACTGCAGTTAATTGGTACAATACTAAGGTAATGCAATTGTTCTACAAAGGATACTCGTGTTCAAGTGCATGTAACACTTACCTATATTGATATTTGGGGGTATTGAGCGGATACAAAGAAGAGCAGCACTAATGGTTACAGGTTTGCTGGAACCAGAGGAGAGTGTCGCCGAAAGTCTGCAAAAGAACTTAACTGACACACGATTGAAGACAGATGCAAACTATCCCATGAAAACCTACTTGGAAAGTTTGTAGAACCAACTTTCAGTGTATGTTACACATCCAATAGAGATGGCGAAGATTAGATGAGACTAATTATAGCACGCTCAGAAACATGTAAACAACCATTCTCCCCGCAATCTATAGGTGAATGCAACGGGAGAAAGCTCTTTTAATTGGTACAATGGGACTTAGCATCGTCCATGCATTTCGCAGTTATTTGCAAGTACAATTGTGGATGCAGACGAGTCTGTCGCAACCGTAAAGGCCTTAATGTAGGGCAGATCAAGGACATGATCTCCTGAAGTGTATTTGAATGAACATTAAGTTAGATTATGCGTTTTTCACACTTTCGGATTGTCTCCCGATGCTATTTGTTTGACATTACACTATACGTTTATCTGCAAATAACAGGTCAGAAACAGGAAACGACAGAATAATTTACTTCATTGCTCATCAGTCGGTATGAATAAGGCTTTATGGTCTTTGGAGTGACACGGTTCTTCTATTTGCAAGGCCCACTTACTTTTCTCTTGGGGTAGATCACAACAGCAACCCAGTCTCTTCATTAAGGAAAAAAATAATTGCTTGATAGTTTCCTATTCCGATACTTTAACTATTCTGTACCATTTTATTCAGCTGCTTCTCGAATCCTTTACTGATATTTTATATCAATACCTCTTCTGAATTATGCTATGGTAAGTTGTCCCATGCTCAGTCAAAAAGAAGCAGTGTGTTTTTAGAGCAAAATAGCTCGTCTCATGTTATGGAATAGGTAGTACTGAGGCAGTACCAGGAGTATCACCAATGACAACAACTGTTGTTTTCTTCAGAAATGAAAGTTTTGTCCCAAGTCTTCTAGTATGCCCATAAGATCTCAAAAATCACCTCTTTAAAATGTTGTTGGCCTTGAATGTATACAATAAATATTTCCAGTTAAAACGAGAGTTTTATTATAAGAGGTGGTCTAGCTACAATCGGTTATTTGACCGTTTCCTGTAAAACTACGGATATGGTTAATTATGTCATTTTGTGCACATAACATGCTTTTTTTTCCCTCATAAATATCAGTACTTCTTAGAAAAAAACGGAAATGAAATTCATATAATTTGAAAGCCTACTGAAACGCTCCACATGAGTCATGCGATGCCCGTAACGTCATTAGCTAACTCGCTGCTCATACTAAAGATATCTTGTTGTGGAATTCACGTGTTGGAAAAATGGATTACGAATGGTGTTTAGTGCCACACTGTAACTAACCACATCTATAAAGAAACCTGAAAAATTGTTTTTGAGTGTTTCGAAGAACGAGAAGATTCGTTAAAAGTGGTTGCAACTCTCTCGTAGGTATCCGAACGAGACAATGGTAACTACGTGTGTTTATTTCTTTGAGGATCATTTTGATGTAAGTAAATACTTCTTATGAAACTTAATAGTGTTAAATATGATCTGCAACTGCAGAAGTATAAAGTATGACTACGTACAAGTTTGTGTACTTATGTTTACATTTGCGAAGTAGCACTTTACGGTATGTCACGTGAAATATTTGTATTTAATCATTTTCGAGTGAACTTGATGAAAGTACAAAATTCCACAATGTTGTAGTTCACTATAAGCTATTACGCAGCGCTTACAGTTGTGAGTTTTAATGTTTACATTTGTATTGTAGTCTTTTTCTATATGATACCCCAACGGTTTATGTACTTCGGCAAAATGCACCGTATTTCGGTCGGTTCGATTTCCAGAAGTATCGTACTTCATTTTTCCGTCTTCAGTAGATGATATTAACGCCACGGTCTCAAAAATACGTTTTGAGAAGCTAACATCGTTGTACCGTCTTGTTGAGATATACTTTTTGCTAAAGTAAGTAAATACCGTATTTAGAAAACAAGAGAAGTTTGTCAGTAAATAAACTTATGAATTCGAGTTAATGTTAACATCAGTAAAAAAAGTTTGCCACGAGATTAAATAACAAATTCATTGGTCTAGTGTCTTTGTAATTGAAATTACATACTGCAGGTAGCGGGGGATATTGAAAACTGGAACCAGTACAGACTGGGTTTCAGTAAGGAATTACTTTTGCTAAAAGAAATTTTCCCATCGAGGTTCCATTGTCAAGAACATAGCAGAACCAGACTCAATGAGTCTGCTGCTATTTTTACTACTCTAACAGTATCTGAAGTAAGCGATCGTTCGATACGAAAATTAGTCTACATTGCTAATTTTATTTCGCTTATACCGTATGGTATTGTATACTGGGGTAACCCTTCTCATTCTAAAAGGATATTTTTGGCTCAGAGACGGGCGAGTCTGGCAGAAAGTGGCGTAAGTTCGCAAACCTCTTGTCGATCCCTGTTCACGAGAATAAGCAGCTTTCACTCAGTTAATACTCGGCAGAAATCAAACCTGCATTTCCTTAACCCTTATGCAGAAAGGTCTGCAGTATACTGCTGCAGCCATTTTCAGTAGGCTACCAGAAGTATCAAAAAATCTTAGCAGTAATCCAGTTTCCTCATTGGTCACTCTTTCCATTCTGTCGAGGAGTCCGTTGAAAAATTAAGCTGATTCTTGTTGTATTGCTGATTGCGTTTACTTAAACTTACAGTTTCACTTTTTTCGGGTTTATAAACATTTTATTTTTATCTGTTATTACTTTTACTTTGTAATTTTAGGTACTGACACGTTCCATGGCCTTGGAGATTTGCTCCTCAATTTGGTCCAACGGAACTTGACGTGTAAATAAAAATAAAATAAATGAGTGTATTACTTCTAGAGCAGTTTATACCAAAAGGCACAAAATTAGCCTAATTCAGGAATTTGAAGAAGCAGCTCAGTCATGCTCATAAAATGTGACTGCTACCAGTAACCTTAGTGTCCACAGTGAGATGCAGAATGCTAATGAATTGGAGTCCATAGGTAAATTCTGAGTTGTTAATATGGTAGTTGCCAAACTGATAAAACGTGTGAGTCCTACCTGTATCAGTCCTTCTGATTTCTACCGCTCTGTATTGTATTTCAAGTTATATCTAGAAAGAAAATATTTATATTTGCAGAATCCTGTAAGGGAATAAAATCAGAACATTGTGCAGCGGTTAGTAAAAGTGTAGGACTACAGGTAGATTTTCATCTTTACAGAAGATAGTCAGTGCAGCCAAGCTCTCCTTGTAAACTGCCTTATCTAGGAATAAGGAAGAAAGGAAGCTTGATATTTTACATCCTGTTGTACCTACGAGTGGCTTTATGCTACAAATAAAACAGCAGGTTTACTGTAAGAAGAAAATTGTGAAAGTGGCGTGCCTTCTTTTGGGCCTCAGTCATCGGATTAGTCTGATCCTGATTCTACTGCCTATGAAACAAGTGCAGAGATTGAAAAATTCTCAGTCTACAAAAACTATGCGCCCTTCCCTCAAGCAATCCTTGATATATGTTGGGATTTCAAAAGAGTGCTATGTCATAGTTCAGTTAATTCAAAAACATTTCTTCTTACCTGAAAAAATTGTTATGTTTTACAAAATAGACTAGATAGCACATTTTCTAAACTGATGGACGGCTTTGGCATCTCTATTTCATCACAGTAAATTATTTGTGAAATGAAATGAAATGATCGTATGGCATTTATTTGCCAGGATATCCCCTTAAGGGTTCGGCCACCGTATTGCAAGTCTTTTTAATTGACGCCACTTCGACGACTTTCGTGTAATTGATGATGAAAATTAAGATATTATGGAGACACGACACCCGGTTCCCTGCCGGTAATCGAAACCGGGCCCCTTACATAGTGGGCTGTAACACTAACCCTGCGCTACGGAGGCCGACATTTGTGAAATGTGCATCTTCAATTGCTAGTGTGTTACATCCCTTCATTTTAAACTTAGATAAAAACTCAGTTTAAAAAAAAATCTCCCTACTGACAATGTAAGTTCGTAATATAGTGCTTAGAAATAGATATTCAAAAGTCATCCAAGGCTCTCAGACTATACGAGTAAGAAAGGTAACCCTGTAAAATTTTTAGTACTTTTAATGAAAATGGTTTAATTAGCTACATAAACATATGACATAATTTAGAACCAGGTGCATTCGTTCTAGCCGTCAGGGTTTCAAACATGTAAAGAAATCATTAATTGAGAATGGAATAAAATTACCAAGGCAACCCAGTGTAGCAGCTAATCTGTTAACTGAGTAAGGCAGAAGCTAGTCAGGTAGAATTCATTACAAGTTTAGGAATAAATGTGGACAGAGTGATTCGATGTGTAAGAGAACGTTGAAGCAGCACTTAGTTGTTAATAGTAATATAATTCACATTCTTGATGATTTCATAATATCTTGTATTCTAGTTAACTTTCAAGACTGTCGGATAAAATAAATATTTACGATAGAGGGTGGAACCTTAAATCTGATTGCATAGCAGAGTGTGTGTGTGTGTGTGTGTGTGTGTGTGTGTGTGTGTGTGTGGGTGGGTGTGTTTATTCAGCTTTTTGGCCACTAGTGGATCTTTTTTTAAATTTCTGCTCTGATTCCCATGTTTATGGAGTATTTGAGCATAATGAAATGAAAGAAAAACGAGTGAGAAAACTGTATTTATTTAAAATCTCATCCATCAGTTCAGCAACTGTATTCATTATTTACTGCAAATACATCAGTAGCCAGCTGTAATTCCGGTTTAGCCTTTATTACCTGGATTTGAGGCTGGTATGAGTCCCTCTTCAGATAGTCTTCCATCATCACACTTCCCTAAACTTTCGCGCTGCACACATATACTGTGATTACGGTAGATTACCTGAAGAAGGGCTCCCTCTAGCGTGAAACCTGGATAATTAATCCCAAACGCGTATTGCAACTGGTTGTTGATTTATTCTCAATAAAGAAGTTCGTTCATTTAATAGTGGACAAATGCTTAGAGACAATGAAGGAAAAATAATGGTTTTCCAAAAGGAAGCTAAACTGTTGAGTAAATCATTAACATATTCGTTTCATAATCTACTACAGCAAATCAACGTCATCTATCTTTTCCATATCTGGGCTACTTACACAAAAATAGCACTTCTTTCTACTTGGTGTGTACATGTGTAGCTGCTTTTGAGTAAAGTATTCTTTAGTTAACTCACTGTTTTAATATAGTTTATTTTACTTTTATCATTTGTTGAATACCTCATTTCAAGAAGAGTGTAATGGAAGAAAGACCCTTGGTCGCACGAGTCTTGTTTCAAACTGTTTCCAACTTTGGGCTGAGTTAACGTGATGAACTGTGTGACCATTCACTCACCTCCCATCGTCTAGGAGTAGTTTAGTGAGCACCAGGATGAATTTACGCATTTTCCCTGGCCACTATAGTTACCAGATCTCAATATTATTGGGCCTTTGTGGTCTTTTTTGGATAGAAGGGTGCGTGATCTCAAATCACCTCCATCCTGCGACACTTAGAAGCCGATCTTAATGACAACGGGTTTCTTACACCATATAAGGGAAGATAATGCGTTTTTGGTGTTTCCCTATTTTTTGTCGATCTCCTGTGTTCTTGTTACAAGATGTAAGGTGTCAGGCAAATCCAACACCTTCCATGAAAACCCTGACATGATAAGCAAATCCAGCAGTATGTCACATAGCTCCGAATAAATCGTGACATTAAATTAACCAAAGGAATACGAGTAACGAGTGAGCAAATGGAATACCACAGACTAACACAAGAATGCCTAAATGCATGTCATACCTTCCCACCGTGAGACAGACGCAGTTCCGAGGGGAGAAACGAGAACAGAAGCCGAGAGCAGAACTGTGTTAAGCTAGAAGACCCTACGATAAGGAACGGACACCCACGTCGCCAGCTAACCACCAGGACTACCCCCCCCAGCCCATATTAAAAGCTAGAGCCCTCCAGAAGAACAGTATGGAAGCTACGATAACACTAAAAGGGCCACACCAGCTGCAAGTTTAAGCGTAAGACTTTTTCGCGTCTCTGTTACGTTGCAAAATTTAAAAAACATTGCCCCACCACGAAAAGTATAACGTTTCTCAGTGGAGAGACAGAATTTTTGTAGGCGGAGCTTAAGGTTAACACTGAGACCCTGATTGGTCAGATGAAAACACAGCCAGATAGTTTTTTTTTTAAACCAACTTCGGTAAATTGTAGTAAGGAGAAGTTAGAAAAGAGTTGCTTCCGAGACGGTGAGATGCATGGAGCTGCGCCGGCCGCCGCCCCCCTGACGAACACCGACAAGATAATGAACGCACGTGATGCCGCATTTTTGAGCGCATAAAGCTTCACTCAAAACTGCAGAAGTCTCATCTGTTACATCCCCTTTTTACGTAATACTAGTGTCGATCGCCAATTGAAGCTCATGGTATTCACAATTACTACGTAATTTAAAATCTGAAACGCGATGATATTTCTGTAATATAATTATTGAGAAGCCACATCAGCCACTGTAATTTACGACAAGTTAGATAAGTAATTAAAGATAATTGAGGGTCACTGTAGACCATTTTGATAGTTTTCTCTTTTGTGAAACTTAATTTAAACCTAGATTATAGATGTGATATGGCATAGGTCATCCTTCGATCCATTGTAGAACTTGGAAACCCACTAAGGGAATATTCGTTCACATTTTTGTTGAACACAGTTGGTTTTTATCATCCTGTATTAAAGTATTTCCTTTTATCAATAGTGCAATTTATAAACTATGTTTTGTGAGTAGAATAAAATTTCAATGGTAAACTTAACTGCTTTTTCGACCACGAAATTATTTACATCATTCTGTACGCTATCTTGCCTACTCTGGCTTCAATAAAATAAGTCATCCTGCGCCTCGTACTTGTGATTCGCAAATATGATTTTCATTGAAAAAAGAAAAAAAAGAAGAAAGAAAACAACTCTTTTACTCGAATGAACTGCATCGTCGTCGTGATGACTGATGGCGGTAACGACGCGTAGAGTTCATTTATTGGAGACGAGCGCCATCCAAATATTCTGAACTATTTCTGATATCAGTATCTCAAAGCGATTTACTAATATTACATATTCGGAAACATCCTTTGGAGCACACGGTATGATGACTTTTGATACAGCTTTACACTTGAGGAATATTTACGGTAGGGTAGCGTTATACTATTGTGGGTTGGTTGGTTGTTTTGGGGAAGGAGACCAGACAGCGAGGTCAACGGTCTCATCGGATTAGGGAAGGACGGGGAAGGAAGTCGGCCGTGCCCTTTGAAAGGAACCATCCCGGCATTTACCTGGAGTGATTTAGGGAAATCACGGAAAACCTAAATCAGGATGGCCGGACGCGGGATTGAACCGCCGTCCTCCCGAATACGAGTCCAGTGTCTAACCATTGCGATACTATTGTGGGACAGAGCAGTAGCTGTAAGAAACGAGATATTTTCGGGCCGTTAAACCCTAACAAAGTGAAAAAAAATAACCGCGCCTTTAGAAAGTCGGGACTTCACCAACACTTTCCTCTGGGAGTCTGACAAGGCACACACAGAAGGGCAGCGACGCACGCAAAGATGAAATGTTTATCCGGCAAGGCTCGTATCGCATTCACTGGGGACCAGAGTTCCATGTACTGCACCATCATAAAACGTCTGCACTACGCTGAGGAAGTTTGACCTTGTCCTAACATCATTTTCTTGTCTTTACCATGAAATTAAAATGGAAGGACTAATCTTAGGTTAAATAAGAAGAACCTACACGATTTATGTACCCGACGAAAATATGATACCGAACGAGAACATCTACATCTATTTACATAGCCCGGAAACCAGTGCAAAGTGTTTGGTGGAGGGTACCTCGCATCAATATTCAGTTAGCGTATGGAATGAGCTTAAGTTGGTTGCCGTAAACGTCTATATGCGCCACAACCTCTCTCGTCTTATTATATCAACCTCTAAACAAAGAGTACGATGGTGTCACCACAGTGCCCGTAACGGTCTTCTGCAGAGGCGGCTCACTAGAGTCGTAATCAGAATGAGTGTTTCAAATGTCAGTAAGTTCACCCAGGACTGGGTTTTCCCCATTTCGATTAAGGTGTATGCCGGAATGGCTCGTATGAAATTAATACTGTTGAAAACCTTCCCCATATGTCTCCCATCCATAATAGCATAGTTTAAATTACTTTGTCGCCAACGGTAAACCTTAATGTTCCTCCAGCATGTCAAGTATTTAGAATCTGGAAGTAGAGTGCCACATGGGGTTCCCTTTTTCTCTCATCCCCACAAACAATACAATCAAGGCACTAAAACATTAGATGCATTCATCACACTCACTGCATAAAATAGAAGTGCTTACGACACAATTACCAACGTTTGGGAACGAAAGCTAGCATTTAGCCCAATGAAATTAAACCACACAGGTGGCTGAATTCGTCACTACAGAAGTTCAGTCAGCCATGGAATACAACTTTACTTCGCTTTAACCACAGTTTTCTCGCTGGTGAAGAGCTCCGTCAATCCATAATCTTACTTTTCGATCGTTTTCCTGACGTCAGTTTGACACATATGACTTGGGAGTCGATTTCCACGGTCAGAAACGGCACACCTAGTTGGTGTACCACTCAGACAACAGTAAGCGGTTGAAAGACATCTCTTTCTCTTGCTGCCTCGGACCTGTCAATTCGCAAAACTGATAGCTCTAAACGATTGTTGCGCCAACTACCTATTACTCGATCCTTTGCAGTGGTCCTTTTCCTGATAGTGTGAGAATTAGTAAAATATTATAATTTGGCTCAGCCACATAAAATTCGTGACACCTCGCGACTCACATGAAGCGTTTCGAGAGTAGACTCTACGTAAAATGTGCAAGAGTCTTTTAAATAATGTTAATACATAAACTATGTCCAAATTTGTGAAACGGCCGGTCTAACCAGTATGTCTCTTGATAGCACGCATTTGTTTCCTTCTCGCAACTCGCCCTGTTTCATCTGCTTACACAATCGTCTCGTGCAACTTAACAGCAAGACATGAAATCAACAGCGGTGGATGTATTATAGTGCTTACGCAGCACCATCTGTGTATTACACTTCAGACAGAAATTTAAGTACACAAAAATTTTGCATGTGCTTCAGTACTACAACATGGGGTTCCCAGATCCCTACTGGTGATAAAGTGCGCACGTAAATTTCTGTCTGTAGATTATGATTAGGCTCGTTTCATTTCAGTTTCATGTAAGTAAACTGATAATGACAGACAGACAATGACAACGAGGAAGAAAGAGATAGTGATAGTGAGAAGAGACAGCAGTAGTGGGAAGGAATGAAATAAGATAGTAGCGGTGATAGAGAGCAAGAGGGATACTGTGACAGTGAGAAAAGACTGTAGTAACAGGACAATGAGTTGGGCTGAATGAGTGAGCGAGACTGGGCATGTGGGAAATGACGGGTATGAGCGACGTGAATGAGAGGAACTTGTGAGAGTGAGAGGTGAGTTGCATGTTAGAAATATCGTGAATTTGTTCATATCCAAAAAATGTTGTGGAAATTATGAAAGGTGCTGAGGAATGTAGGTGGAGGCATCTGGTACCCCAGTTTTCAGCTAGACTCGTAAACAGGAACATATACGCCTTTTTTGTGCTCTGAGAGGAGCATTTCTACGCTGGCGTTAATTACTCCGTTTCTAGTTGAAGTGATACATCTGTTATAACGTATTTATGCTATGTGTGACTTGTCAGTATATTTTGATACTTACTTGGATTACATTTAAATAATTATTGTTCTATGTCTTGTGAAACTGTAATTATGATAAAGCCAAATAATGGGGAGAATGGGGGCCAGACATGTTTTTTCTGCAGTCGTATGGTAACATTTGAAATTATTACCAGAAATCTAAGCGATCAGGGTATTTTAATCAACGGGGAGACCTGCTAATTTACTGACTTACTTTCTCTCTTTTTGAAATATAATTATTTCGCGTTTGATGATAGAATTTATCTACAAAAATATTGCTCAAATACGGGGAATGTTATCTCTGTGTTTTTCGCTGACTCCATGATTAATTATCTGGGAAACACAATTTTCCTTGAAAAGCTTTATCTAGCACTTAAGATTATCTATTACTACAGATATTTTGATGACACGCTTTTATTAAAAAAAGGAAGCAATAATAACATAGCTAAAGAAACTGATTCTACAATTTACTGTGGGATTTATTTTACACTTGGGATTTGTAAATTATTTTATGTGCGCCACAGACAAGACTGTAAACGAAATGTTTAAAATTCTGGACGTTACGCTCAATTTAAAGAGAACGATAAGCTAACTTAAAAGAGAATAAGATGAATGTTAAGGAATGTGTTATGATGGGATGGGACTAAATTTGTCGGGACATAATTCCGATGTAAGCTTTGCAAAGTAGAAGGGAAAGTTGACTCTGTAAACTATATTTTCAACAGGTTTTCGAAGAGTTTGAAGGTTCATAGAAGGACAGGCTAGATGAGCAAGGTCATTTAATAAGTCTGGAAGGAGAGTTCGTAAGTTTAGTCTTGATTTAGTTTAAATAAGTCCAGAAATAAGAAAGGAATCTTTTCTCTGAAGACTCTTAAAGCTTACTAAATAAAACAAACGTTACTAACATTCTACATCTTTATTCTTCTGGTCTACATATCTACGGTTCAGAGTGAAAATTTGTTATGGAAGCAGATACTGTTACGGCCGAATTCAAAGGAGTAAAATCTAGGAACAATCCAATAGTAATCAACGGGACACAGTACAGCAGTAATGAATGGCAAAATATCGGGATGGTTGGTTGAACATCGATATTTCAGTATGTATACTGGTCCTCGAAACATCATAACATCTATGTTAACGACAACACATCGTTTCATTTTATCAATAATTGATATGCGTTCGTGGTTGTAAAAGTCAAAGTTAAAAAGTCGGCTCAACTAGGTATTTAGAGTGTAGAAAACACAGGAGTATTTCCTACCTCAAGGCTCCATCATAAGAAATACTGTACAAGAAGCTGTAAAATGAGCCAACGGAAGTTAACAAATCAGTCAAGAAGGATAGGAGAGTGTTTTTGTAAGACAGACTGGATAACAGTTATTAGCATCTCACTCAGACAGTGACTTGGCGTCACTTAGTTCCAGTATGGTAGATGCGGAGTAATTATGGGCAAAATCCAGGCGGACTGTACATCGTGGTCTGTAGAGTTATGTGCTTAAAATATGGACAAAGAGTTAAGAAGACCCACCATGGTTAATAATAAAATTCGTAGGATGCTGAGGAAGCAGAGGCAGTTGCACTCTCGGTTCAGGCGTGAACGCACAAATGACGACAAGCGAAGGTTAGTAGTGATTCACGCGTCTGTGAAAAGGTCTACGCGTGAACTACCATCGTCGCACCTCAGCAATAGATCTGACAGAGAGCCCGAGAAAATTCTGGTCTTATGTAAAATTACTAAGCGGGTCCCAGGTTTCCATTTAGAACGTTGTTGACCAGTCTGGTGTGGTAGCTGAAGATAAAAGCCGAAGTTTCAATTTCACTTTCAAGAAATCGTTCACATAGTAAAATCGCACAGACATACCGTCATTTGACCATCGGACAGACTCCCATATGGAAGGTATAGTAATAAGCATACCTGGCGTAGAGTAACAACTGAAAGATTTGAAAGCAAATAAATCACAAGATCCGAATGGAATCACAGTTCGATTTCACGAAGAGTACTCAATGGCATTGGCCTCTTACCCTGCTTGCATTTATTGTGAATCTCTCGCTCAGCACAAAGTCCCAAGCGATTGGAAAAAAGCACAGGTGGCTCCAGTATACTGGGGTCGCATTATCTTGACCACAATAAATAACTGTTTGTCCAGATGAAAAATACAAAATGTATCAAGCAAATGTTCTTTAGTCGTCAGGGAGACATCAATCAGCATGATTAGCTTCGTTGTAGCTTTGTTTTTTACAAAGATATGAACAGTGGTATGACTTTTTAAATGGCACCCTGTATTTTTTATTCGGTAATTCATGTCCTCTCCTAAAGACATATTCAAAAATGTACCACAGTGCACCATTCACTGAAACACAAAGTTATTAGTTACATAACACAGAACGGACGTTGACGCTCCCAGTGCTTAGTGCAGGTACTCGGGGCAATGGAAAATATCCACGTGCTCACGTTGACAGAGGACAAATGTAAACATAAGTAGAATGCCCACCTGTCATTTCGTCAACCATCGTCAGTTGAATAGTTGTGTGAGTAGAATGTACACTAACGAAGAGGAGGTGGAAATGCTACTCATATATAGGGAATGTAAGTTAGCAGAACAGTAATTGCAATACTGTTTTCTTATGAACGGGTACATTTAGTACATTTGTTTAGTCTTTCTAAATACTGTTGTGTACAGTAGGCATTCAGAAAGCATTCTTACAACTGCATCGACATAACGTTTCTTTTACACTACTGGCCATTACAATTGCTACACCACGAAGATGACGTGCTACAGACGCGAAATTTAACCGACAGGAAGAAGATGCTGTGATATGCAAATGATTAGCTTTTCAGAGCATTCACGGAAGGTTGGCGCCGGTGGCGACACCTACAACGTACTGACATGAGGAAAATTTCCAACCGATTTCTCATACACAAACAGCAGTTGACCGGCGCTGCCTGGTGAAACGTTGTTGTGATCCTCGTGTAAGGAAGAGAAATGCGTACCATCACGTTTCCGACTTTGATAAAGGTCGGATTGTAGCCTATCGCGATTGCGGTTTATCGTATCGCGACATTTCTGCTCGCGTTGGCCGAGATCCAATGACTGTTAGCAGAATATGGAACTGGTGGGTTCAGGAGGGCAATACAGGACGTAGTGCTGATCCCAATGACCTCGAATCACTAGCAGTCGAGATGACAGGCATCTTATCCGCATGGCTGTAACGGATCGTGCAGCTACGTCTCTATCCCTGAGTCAACAGATGGGGACGTTTGTAAGACTACAACCATCTGCACGAGCAGTTCGACGACGTTTGCAGCAGCATGGACTATCAGCTTGGATACAATGGTTACTCTTGATGCTGCCTCACAGACAGGAGCGCCTGCGATGGTGTACTCAACGACGCACCTGGGTGCATGAATGGCAAAACGTCGTTTTTTCTGATGAATCCAGGTTATGTTTACAGCATCATGATGGTCGCATCCGTGTTTGGCGACATCGCGATGAACCCACATTGGAAGCGTGTATTCGTCATCGTCATACTGGCGTATCAGCCGGCGTGATGGTACGGGGAGCCATTGGTTACACGTCTCGGTCACCTGTTGTTCGCATTTACGGCACTCTGAACAGTGGACGTTAAATTTCATATGTGTTACGACCCGTGGCTCTGCACTTCATGCGATCCCTGTGAAACCCTACATTTCAGCAGGATAATGCACGGCCGCATGTTGCAGGTCCTGTACGGGACTTTCTGGATACAGAAAATGTTCGACTGCCGCCCTATCCAGATCTCTCACCAATTGAAAACGTCTGGTGAATGGTGGCTGAGCAACTGGCTCGTCACAATACGGCAGTCACTACTCTTGACGCACTGTGGTATCGTGTTGAAGCTGCATGGGTAGCTGTACCTGTACACGCCGTCCAAGTTCTTTTAGACTCAATGCCCAAGCGTATCAAGGCCGTTATTACGGCCAGAGGTGGTTGTTCTGGTTACTGATTTCTCAGGATCTATGCACCTAAATTCTGTGAAAATGTGATCACATGTCAGTTCTAGTATAATATATTTGTCCAATGAATACCCATTTGTCATCTGCATTTCTTCTCGGTGTAGCAACTTTAATCGCCAGTAGTGTATTTAGGTTGTTGTTGAAGGTAGGCGAAATGCTACGCAGGCAGCGGAATTGTACAAAGAGCTATATCCTTACAAGAACCCACCTTCCCGATGGATGTTTTCTCGTATTGTTGCGATGCTTCAGGAAACAAGAATTTTCAACCCATGACAACGCAATCATCGTAGCACTCGCACAGACGAAGCTGCCGAAGTTACTGTTCTCGCTTCCATTGCTATGAATCCACATGTGAGCACACGACAGCTTGAATGCGAGATTGGCTGTCCTAAAACCTGTGTACATCGTATTCTTACACATCACCTGTTCCATCCTTGCCATGTACACCTACATCAAAAATTGCGTGGGAATGACTTCCAGAATCGTGTACAGTTCTGTCAGTGGGCATAGCAGCAAAACCTCGCCAACCCGAACTTCTTCTGCGATGTTCCATTTAACGATGATTGTTCCTTCTCAAACAAAGGACGGGTAAATGCAAGGAACAAGCATTATTGGTCCAGTGGTTTAGACAGGTGGAACATCAGCGTCAGAGTAGAGTTAACGTCTGGTGTGGGATTCTTGGTACTACAATTATTGGCACTTATTTCATCAATGGCAGTCTAAACGGCACAGCGTATGTTAACTTCCTCAGACGAATTCTTCCTCCTCTTCTGGATGAAGTGCCGCTAAGAACCAGAATGCTTATGTGGTATCAACACGCGGATGTTCAGCACATAATGCCTTGGGTGCACGTCGTGTTCTGAGCTGATAGTATCCTGCCAGACGGACTGGTCGAGGGATTTAAATCCTCTGCACTTTTTTCTTTGGGGATGCATTAATGACATTGTCTGTCGCGGTATTCCAACAAATGCAGAGGACATTCAGGAACGTATCGTGCTTGCTTGTAATTCTCTTCAGCGGGCAACAGTGGAAACAGTAAATAATTCTTTCATTCAACGAGTGCACTAGTGTATTGGTGTCCAGGGTCACCATTTTGAACGCCTTTGAATGTTACACTTCTGGGCAATGGTAAAGGAGAGTCAAAGTCAATTTTGTGTTATGTTTTTACTTGGTTTTCATTTGTTTTCTGACAACTACAGCAAGTGGACGATTCTGTGATCCCCGGCTCAAAGTCGATGTTGTGTTATGTAATTAATAACGTTGTTTTCAGTGAATGGTGCACTGTGATACATTTTTGAATAGGCCTTTAGGAGAGGAAATGAATTACCGAACAAAAAATACATGGTACTATTTGAAAAAGTCATACCACTGTTCATATCTTTGTAAAAAACAAAGCTACAATGACGGCAATCATGCTGATTGATAGCCCCCTGACGGCTTAAGAACATTTGCTTGAAACATGTTGTAACCTGCATGTGGACAAACAGTTATTTAGGGTGGACAAGATAAATGGGACATCCTGTAAGAAGGGTAAAGGAAAGGATCATCAGAATTGCAGACAAATATGCCTAACATCTGTTTTCTGCGGAATCCTTGAATATATTCTCATTCTGAATATAATAAACTTTCTTGAGACTGAGAAGCTTACGACCACGAATCAGCATGGTTTGAGAAAGTTTCGCTGGTGTGATACTCAGCTTGCCCTTATCTCAAATGATATCTGCGAACATTAGATGAAGGGCAACAGGCAGATTCCGTATTTCTAGATTTCCGGAAAGTATTTGTCAGGGTGTTCCACTGCAGATTGTTAACGAAGGTACGAGCATATGGAATATGTTTATAGATATGAGAGTGGCTCGAAGACTTCTTAAGTAATAGAACCCAGTATGTTTTCCTAAATGGCTAGGGTTCATCAGAGACAATGGTATCGTCCGCCAGGGAAGTGTGATAGGACCGCTGTTGTTTTCTGTATACATAAATGATTTGGCGCACAGGATGTGCAGCAATCTGCGGTTGTTTGCTGATGATGTCGTGATGCACGGTAATGTGTCGAAGCTGAGTGAGTGTAGAAAGATACAAGATGAGTTAGACAAAATCTCCTTTTGGTGTAATGAACGGCAGATAACCGTAAATGTGAAAAAATGTAAGTTAATGAGGATGAGTAGGAAGATCAAATATGTAATGTTCGGATATAGTATTACCAGTGTCCTGCTTGACACAGTTAAGTAGTTTAAATTTCTGGGCGTAACATTGCAAAGCGATATGAAACGGAACGATCATGTGGGAACTGTGATAGAGATGACGAATGGTCGACGTCAGTTTGTTGGGAGAATTTTAGTGAAGAGTGGTTTAGCTGTAAAGGAGACCGCATACAGTACTCTGGTGCGATCTATTCTTGAGCACTTGGGACCCATACCAGATCGGATTGAAGGAAGAGCAATTCAGAGGCGGGCTCCTATGTTTGTTACTGGTAGGTTCGAACAGAATGTAAGTGTTACGGAGATGCTTCGGGAACTCAAATGGGAATGCCTGGAAGGAAGGCGAGGTTCCTTTCGTGAAACATTACTAAGAAAAATTAGAGAACCAGAATTTGAAGCTGACTGTCGAACGAGAAAAGGGAATGACAATTAGTGGTACAAGGCAACCTCCACCACGCACCGTACAGTGGCTTGCGAAGTTTCTATGTAGATTAGAGATAGATACAGATGTAGAACATAAAGAAGGAACAGAAATAGTAAGAAATGAAATAATGTGGCTACTTCTCTTGTAGCTGTGTTTTCTTAAGATGTACATCCACATGACAGTCAGCTGACATAACAGACTTCAATCTAATAGAACCTTTGTCCACAGGTATTGGTCAGCATACAGGCCACATGCGTGCGCTCTCCTTGTGGCTTCCTCTAACATCCATCGCGCGCACAAATACAGAACTGACCTGAGTGAGCTTTGTAAAGCGGCTAAACAATTAAAGGTACTTAAAAAGATCTACAACGTTTCTGAAAAAAAAAAGCTATTTGTGTCGCCTGAAAGCTGCTCATTTAATGTATTACGATATCCCAAGCTATGTGTAGTAATCTCCGATTGTTCTAGTAGATCCAGTTTCGTATTTTTATGTTGTATATGCAAAATTGCGATATCATCATCAATTCCTAAAATGAGGTGGCCAGTTTCACAAAAATGCGTCGTTGCTGGAGACTTTTAGAAGTTGTTGAACCGAAGAGCTTCCCTGTATTCTTTGTACCTTGACTAGTAAGATCTGCCTGTTTGGCCTATATACGTTCAGCTAGAAAGAAGCTGGCCCGCAATGACTGTAAAATATTTTCATTCAAAGTCACAACTGGTTTTCCGTCGACAGCAGACGCATCCTCAGCTGATCTGCATGAACGTTATAAAGACAAATTTGTACAAAGAAATCTTAACAACGAACAGAGGAATAAGAGGTTGCTGAAAAATAGTAGGGTAAGGTCAGGTAAGAGTACTCATCTGACAAAGAGTTCGCCGTGGCATTTTCTCTAAATTGGCAAAGCTCACCGACAAAGAAAAACTACATTCAGATGTTCGCTCTATTGTAGAGAATCGAATAATTAGAGCGATTAAGGTAGTAAAAGATAGGAGTTTTACATCACTGAAATTAGTTAAATTGTGAATGAATATTGGGGGCCGTTACCATGGCGTAACTGGGACGGCGGAGCGCTGGGTTAGCAACACAAACGAGAGCGCTGAGTCACCGACCAGCTCGCTGCACGCCAGGGTGTCGACATCGAGGGCGGTAATCGGATCAGTTACGCCAGCCGATCAACAACAGAGTATTCCACCGACTTACTAGGGAAGAAGAACCGCAGGTATCAGCGACAGAAAGCATTATTTAAGGACCGGCAGCCAGCTCGTCAACATCGTCCATCGGGAGGTGATGGAGTGACGCAGAGCCTGTGTCACTTGTCGCTGCCGCTAGTTCGGAGTCGTAACTACCATCGCAGTCATAGTAATAGTCATCGTCTTCATCTACATCTTCATCTACATCCATATTCCGCAAGCCACCTGACGGTGTGTGGCGGAGGGTACCTTGAGTACCTCTACCGGTTCTCCCTTCTATTCCCGTCTCGTATTGTTCGTGGAAAGAAAGATTGTCGGTATACTTCTGTGTGGGCTCTAATCTCTCTTCGCGAATTATACGTTGGAGAGGGCAATATACTGCATGATTCCTCCGGCCGGCCGCGGTGGTCTAGCGGTTCTAGGCGCGCAGTCCGGAACCGCGCGACTGCTACGGTCGCAGGTTCGAATCCGGCCTCGGGCATGGATGTGCGTGATGTCCTTAGGTTAGCTAGGTTGCAGTAGTTCTAAGTTCTAGGGGACTGATGACCTCAGACGTTATGTCCCATGGTGCTCAGAGCAATTTGAACCATTTGAACCATTTGATACCTCGGTGAAAGGATGTTCTCGAAACTTCAACAAAAGCCCATACTGAAATAGTGAGCGTCTCTCTTGCAGAATCTTCCACTGGAATTTATCTATCATCTCCATAACGCTTTCCCGAATACTAAATGATCCTGTAACGAGGTGCGCTGGATCTTCTCTATCTCTTCTATCAACCCTATCTGGCACGGATCCCACACCAGTGAGCAGTATTCAAGCAGTTGGCGAACAAATGTACTGTAACCTACTTCCTTTGTTTTTGGACTGCATTTCCTTAGGATTCTTCCAATGAATCTCAGTCTGGCGTCTGCTTTACCGACGATTGATTTTATATGGTCATTCCATTTTAAATCACTCCTAATGCCTACTTCCAGATAATTTATGAAATTAACTGCCTCCAGTTGCTGCCCTGTTATATTGTAGCTAAATGATAAAGGATCTTTCTTTCATTGTATTCGCAGCACATTGCACTTGTCTACATTGAGATTCAATTGCCATTCCCTGCACCATGCGTCAATTCGTTGCAGATCATCCCGCATTTGAGTACAATTTTCCAATGTTACAACCTCTCGTTATACTACAGCATCATCTGCAAAGAGCCTCAGTGAACTTCTAATGTTATCCACAAAGTCATTTATATTATGAATAGCAACGGTCCTACGACACTCCCCTGCGGCACACCTGAAATCATTCGTACATCGGAAGACTTCTCTCTCCATTGAGAATGACATGCTGCGCGCTGTTACGTAGGAATCACGCAATTGGTCTGATAGTCCATATGCTCTTACTTTGTTCATTAAACGAGTGTGGGGAACTGCATCAAACGCCTTGCGGAAGTCAAGAAACGCGCCATCAACCTGGGAACCCGCGTCCATGGCCCTCTGAGTCTTAATGCAGGTCGTCGCCCAGGAGGCGCCAGTGGTACACCGCCGCCGTAACTATTGTCGCCGGCCGCGGTGGTCTCGCGGTTCTAGGCGCGCAGTTCGGAACCGTGGGACTGCTACGGTCGCAAGTTCGAATCCTGCCTCGGGCATGGGTGTGTGTGATGTCCTTAGGTTAGTTAGGTTTAAGTAGTTCTAAGTTCTAGGGGACTGATGACGACAGCAGTTGAGTCCCATAGTGCTCAGAGCCATTTGAACCATTTGAACTATTGTCGGACGCCGTCATCAGGCAGCCGCCTGTCACAGGAGTCATTGCTTATAGTGCTTTGTGGTAATGCACTGTAGCCATCGTCCTGGGACGCTGCTTTTACAAAAGCCATGATCGGGGTCGGAGCCGGGGACCCTGACCGGCCGATGCCAGACAGCCGTCAGTTTGGAAGTGGGAAAGCTGCTGAAACCCCCCCCCCCCCCCCATCCACCCAACCCAGAAGGGATTAAAAACAAGAAGCCCGTGCCACGTGGTTCCAGCCGCCGCAGTACGAGCTGGCAAGGCAGTAGCTTGGTCCCCGGGCAGCAGACACTAGTTACGACGGCGCAGCTTCAAACCCGGCAGCGGACGCCCGGTAAGCGTCTACCGGCCACCTCCGTCGTCGCTGAGAACATTACGAGCGAAAGCAAACTTCACCCAGACGGCCCACAACAAACTCAAACTTCTCCCTTGAATGTAAAGAATGACAGTGCTGGCCGGCCGCTGTGGGCGAGCGGTTCTAGACGCTTCAGTCCGGAAACACGCGGCTGCTACAGTCGCAGGTTCGAATCCTGCCTCGGGCATGGATGTGTGTGATGTCCTTAGGTTAGTTAGGTTTAAGTAGTTCTAAGTCTAGGGATGTTAAGTCCCTTACTGCTTAGAGCCATTTGAACCAATGACTGTGCTGGAAAAACTCTTACGTTATTTAATTTTCGAACAGCTGAGCAAAACTCAACTTACTCAGACAGTTTTCTCGTTACTTATTCTGATCATCACTAAACTCACACACAATATTGTAGAGCAACGCAGTCTTTCAAGAATCCCTATAAAGGAATAGCCCTGACTAACAATAACTTATTCCTTTCATGAATCACTTACCTCACAAAAATCTTCATGACTCGAACTACTGCAATACAGTTAGTGCCAATACTGCCTGATAAGTAGGAGTTTGTAACTACTGAAGCACTAACTACTGATAGGCATAGTTCGCAAATGAAAGATTTTGAGAGAGAACAAACAATGTATTTACCTTAATAGTGTTCAAAAGTCACTATATATATATATATATATATATATATATATATATATATATATATATATATATATATATATATATATCAGTTCATGACATCCAGTCTTACAAATTTCCTTTTTCTGACGGACACACGTCCGCTCATAGTAACATCTCAAAACTCTGGCATCTCTCTCCCCACATCCACCACTGCTGGCGGCTCACCTCCAACCGCCCAACGCCACACGCTGTTCACATCCAGCTGCCCAACGCTACACTAGCGAATATTCCAACAATGAGTCCCACTAGCCACAGACAGCACACAGCGCAGTCAGCGATTTTCGTACAGAGCACTACGTGGCGTTACCAGCATAAAAACCTAAAAACCCAACTTACAAAATGTATTGCAGCTGGTCAATAAATGTGGTTATCCTGTCTTCAGAACCCCCAGCATCGTCTTCCTCACACCTTGCAGAGAACCCATGTTAGAATCCAGCGATGGACAGAGGAGTCCCGTGCCCGTTATCATGGCCCGTTAACACCAGCATCATGCGTGTGTGTTTACATTATAATGACACCATCACATGTAATCTTGAAGAGCTAGATTTATTGGTTGTAACAGGTAAATATAAGTTTTTGTTTCAGGTTATGTAATCTTTGACTTGAATTTCGTAAGCAGTAAGCACTATCTAGCTTTTCACTAGAAAATAAAATTATTTGCCAAAAGAATCACTGTTCTGTGAGGAACAAACCACGACTGACAAACAGCGGAACCCAACAGAAACCGCCATTTATGATAAATATCTGAGAAATCCTTCGAGTGACTCGGAATATTCACAGCAGAAGACTTTGCCCCATCAGAAATCTCTGAGGAGCCCACGGAAAAATGCTGCTCCTCAGTGACAGATGATTTGTCTGCAGAGTCAAGGGGGAGAAAACCAAGAAAGTAACACAAATGAAGTTCAGAGAGCCGATTTACGAACAGGTGTAGGCCTGTTCAGTCTGTATCCACTGCCAAAATGTCATCGACACACAACAAAGAAGAAAATGTCAAAAATCTGGGAGAAACGCATTCTTAGACAAACGAGCTAAACCAGACGAAACAGACAAGAGACAGAGAACCAGTACCAACAACACATACTCTCTAGGGCTTATCTGGACTTAAGCGCACCATCATATTCATGAACAACCAGGTCCAAATCCACGGAGGGATCTCATGTTTTGAATTGCCCAGGGTGTGGTGAAGATTATGTTTGTGCGTTACGAACGAGCAGTATTTTATATATGTTGGCATTTAAGGTTTATGTTGATAATTAGACAGCTGTAACTGAAGTATATTATTCCCAAATACACCAGCAATAATTTACTTCAAGAAAAGTTTGTTCTAAATGCGTACTCTTTTCCTACTTTGATCTATCATATATCAATACTTTAAGTACACTCACAGAGATTCTGTTCATTCACGCCTGGTTTTTAAAAACAAGCGCGCTAGAAGCAGTAGTTCCTAGTTAAAAGGAAGGGGAGCACATAGAACATTTAGAAATAAAACCCACATCCAAACCGTGTGGAACAAACAAAGCCTTAGACCAGTAATGCACGTAGACAGTTTCAGTATATGAACCCGATAAACGAGCAGAGGCCTGTCGTGCCACGAGCAGGGTGGTGGTAGAACGGCGGCGGGCAAGGCATTACTACCGTGCTATGCAGTGCAGAAGATCTTTACACAGCATGTATACACCCTTTGACCATCGGGAAATCCGGGCAAAACTAGCGAATTTTCTCATCTCGGAGCCGGTAATTTTAAGGATTCCGGGAATGTTTCATTTTTTAATTTTCAGCTACATCTCTGTAAAAGAACTTGACCTTATCCCGCTACCGCAGAATAATACTACTGCAACAGAAAATAAATGAGAGAATACCAAAAGATAAAACTTTAGTTTCGAAGAAACTGCTGTATTTACAACAACAAAAGACAGTGCTCATACAAACGTCCTCGCCGGCCGCGATGGCCGTGCGGTTCTAGGCGCTTCAGTCCGGAACCGCGGGACTGCTACGGTCGCAGGTTCGAATCCTGCCTCGGGCGTGGATGTGTGTGATGTCCTTAGGTTAGTTAGGTTTAAGTAGTTCTAAGTTCTAGGGGACTGATGACCTAAGATGTTAAGTCCCATAGTGCTCAGAGCCATTTTTGAAAAAACGTCCGCCAGCAGAAAATGTGTCAAAGACCTTAAGACGAAGGCTATGCGATATTTTGTAACAGCAAAGTGCTTTCGACGAGCGTGACATCACAACTATTTACGTTTCTAACAGGCCGCGGGAAAATATTGCGAATGGTGGTTTAAGAAGAGTTACTTAGTAATTTCCCTTTTACGGAAGAAGAATTTTGTTGCGTGTGAAAATGTGCGATGAATTTCTTGAATCGTTTGACAATTTCAAAACTTAACACAATGAGGACCAGCTACTTAGAAAAAATTCAGGCCTAGGAGGACAACCATTTATTCCACCCTTTAAAAACTTACAAGCGCATTCGTGTTCGATATCTCTTACAGGATAACTCACGCTAAAAAAGACTAATCTTGAAGGTTAATTTTACATATTTAGTTTAGTTCTTTCATAGATTATAAATTATGGCAAAAGTATAATTATTCTTCAAAAAAAGTGAAAGGTGACTTCTTGAGCAGTTTCACTTGTAATAGGTTTTTCTATGGAAAAGTCGAGGTATTGTATTGTATTATGTTGTATGGAACTGTGGACCTAGAAACGACGGAGAGGCTTCGTCCCCGCCGTAGCCCTAAGTGGTACACAACCCCACATCAGGCTACAGCAGTCCACTCACCCCACCGCCGCCCCACACCGAACCCAGGCTTATTGCGCGGGTTCGGCCCCCAGTGGACTCGCCCGGGAAGGTCTCACACCAGACGAGTGTAACCCCAATGTTTGCGTGGTAGAGTAATTGTGGTGTACGCGTACTTGGAGAAAGTGTTTGCGCAGCAATCGCCGACGTAGTGTAACCGAGGCGGAATAAGGGGAACCAGCCCGCATTCGCCGAGGCAGATGGAAAACCACTTGAGAAACCATCCACAGACTGGCCGGAACACCTGACCTCGACACCATTACGCCGGGCGTATTCGTGCCGGGAACCGGGCACGCCTTCCCGTCCAGAAAGCAGCGCGTTAGACCGGGCAGGCAAAAGTCGGAAGTGCACGACGGATCATGCGGATCATGCAGATAGTCAGGTGCCCTATGAAAGGCTCGGTGCACAGCAGTGGAATTTACTGTTGTGCTTCTCAGGAATATTTACCTGCTGCTATTTAAGATGTACTCTTAAGATCCTACCTAATCACACTCTCTGAAAAAAACAACAAAAAAAATTTGACAACCATTATTATATGTCACTGTTTAGCCTTTCTTGACGAAAAATATTATCTAGTAGTCATATTTCGCAAAGGAAAAATACATATTATTGCGCCATATTTTCCCGAATTTGAAGTTACTGCCAGATCACTCGGAGGGCTATTACGGTCTCTGCTCCCACATCGCAGCGGGGCATCGCACTTCTTATGTTTTGGTGTCCTGTGTTTGGAAAGTACCGTGCTGTATTTTATACATTCGTATTTATATTTTCGTAATACCATAATATTCAGTGTGCACGTTGCGTCACATTTAAACATCTCCAAGAGATGTGTTGTTTTTGGCAGGAATGAGGGAAAGTTCTACGCCGGTTTATAAAACCTTTACGATTCACAGGACTGATAGGTTTTACAGCTCCGAGGAAAGTATATTGCCATTTAACACAGAAAAAACGTACTTTCACCTGTGTATAGTGTATTTACACTCAGGAGAAAGTGCCTTTTCACCCAGAAAAAAGTGTACTTTTTAACCCGAAAGTCCGAGAAAAATCCTGAAATATGTAACAAATGGCGCCAGGGGGGGATGGAGGGACATAGCTGTCGCTGTAGAAAGCATGAAGGCAGGGGATGGGGGGAGGAGTGGCTGAATATATGTTGAACTATATAAGCAACATTATACAACAGATAGACACTCATTTATAAAACCAAAAGTGGACAGTTAAGACGTAAAATATAAGTATTATTAAAGTGTGATAATACAATTCCGGCTTTTACAAACATAATACTACATTTGTGGGAAAACGCAACTTGCTTGTCTGGGAAGCTAAAGACCCGTGATGATAAAATATTGGCTACAGGAGTAACGACTGTCGTCAGCTTAAACCGTAAAAATTTACAATAAGATACTTGTGTAGCAGATCTGTGTGCATATTCAGGGGAAAGCGAAGTCAGGAAATCTTTTTGGAACACGACAAATCACAACCTCCTCTAAAACATCGAGGGTGTTGCCTTTGCTTTAGAAATGTAATACCGACAAATTCTTTCCGATGTCGGTGATCAAGTGGTCGATTTCGTGCAGATGAGCTCTTTGTGCCGTCTTTGAGCAGAAATCGTTGATGTGCTCTCTAAAGTGGGTCACTGGAGGTGGAAATGAGCGTTTGGCGTCATTGGCCGGGAGGCCCCTTACGAGTCAGATCCGGCCGCCTTCGTGGAGGTCTTACTACATTCGACACCACATTGGGCGACCTGCGAGCCGGATGGGGATGAAATGTTGATGAAGACAACACAATACCCAGTCTTTGAATGGAGAAAATCCCTGACTTAGCGGAGAATCAAACCCGGGCCCCTTAGGACGGCAGTCCGTCACGCTGATCACTCAGCTATCAGGGTGGAAAACTTGAGGTGAATAATGAGGAGTGGCTCTAAGGGAGTTACCGTCCCGATACCAGTTGTCAAACAGAATCTCAGTAAGTACACTTCAAGTGTTGCTATATGATACTATTTTTTGTCAACCTTTATTCTTCTGATCATTGTTACGAATTCTCGGTAATTTTTGTACAGACTACCTGACGATGCGACCTCAGTTGACGCAGAACTGGTCGTAACTTTCAATTAAAGTTTATTCAGTGGGGATTATTTCTTTAAAAATGTGGAAATTTGGTCGCAGTTGACCGCAATTTAAAATGTAATGATTGACTTACGTAGTTCGCATTGCAGTCTTTCTTAGAATTTTACCAAGGTGAACAAACCTTAGCCACTGAAAAACTATTGTGAACTGGAGTTACTGATTTACAATTTAATCATGCAACTCACATTGAAAAAACAGCACAACTCCTGCAGATTTAGTTCACTTTAACTGTGTCAGCTTTACAATCCGAAGTAAAGTAAACAGTGTTGCGCTACTTCTTTAATGACCTGTTCATTTCATGAATTTACACAGCATTTGTGAACATCAACATGAAATTCTACAAAGCAAAGAGTTCTCTGGCACCAGCTACATGTTATAAACCATGTACTTCGACACAATGAGCAAAGCACAATCACTTCTTGGTTCACATTATGAACACCAAACTCTTACTCACTCCACTGTGGAGTACTTCGAGCTCGGGCATTAGGCGGCCGCCCTGGAGCGGAGCGAGTGACAGACAACGGAGTGCTTGAATCTTTAAAAGGTGTACATTCAGAAGG
This sequence comes from Schistocerca americana, assembly GCF_021461395.2. Classification (NCBI taxonomy): domain Eukaryota; kingdom Metazoa; phylum Arthropoda; class Insecta; order Orthoptera; family Acrididae; genus Schistocerca; species Schistocerca americana. The sequence goes on from NC_060122.1 coordinate 676,788,913, forward strand.
TCACAACTGCGTATCATCAGAATTACTCTCCTAAATTTTCTCGCCGGACATTTTATGCTCAAAGTCTGAGATGGAGCTGGTGGTGTTTCCTTGTTAGTACAATATTTGGCTCGAGATATTTCTTTTCACCACTTTTTCTCCTGTTTAAAAAAATGGTTTAAATGGCTCTAAGCACTATGGGACTTAACATCTGAGGTCATCAGTTCCCTAGAACTTAGAACTACTTAAACCTAACTAACCTAAGGACATCACACACATCCATACCCGAGGCATGATTCGAACCTGCGACCGTAGCGGTCGCGCGGTTCTGGACTGAAGCGCCAAGAACCGCACAGCCACACCGGCCGGCTTTCTCCTGTTGTAGAGTGAACTAAATTTTTTCTCGTAAGTCATTACATTTGCTTACAATTTTGGTAACTTATTTTTCCCAAATATCGACAAGAAGCAGCGTAACGTCTCCACAGCGTTTTTAGTATAACATTTGTGCGATGAGGTGTCGTGTCACTAGTGAATGAGGATTCTCTTTTCAGGATGATTAATGGAAATATATCTTTAGCCATTAGAAACCTGCCTTTTGAGGATGACGCTGAGGTCATGAAAGCAAATTTTCTAAATTAGAAGAGACTATTTCAGCAAGAAAACGTCGAATTTGATGAACTAATAGAATTATTCTCAAATAGGCAATATTTCTTTTAAAAATAATTTTATTTGCGAGACCATCAACTGGCTACGGGCTCCAGTATAACGGGAAACATAGCAGGCATATTTATTAATTGTGTTGCAGTTATCTACAGTGAAGCTGCTTAAATATTCTGTCAGATCTTGATAAGATTTCGACATGGTGTAGAGATGGGCAACTTGCTCTAAATGTTCAAAAATTTAAAATTGTTCACTTAACAATACGAGGAAACATAGTATCCTATGACTATAACGTCAGTGAGTCACTATTGGTATCGTCCAGTTCACAAATACCTGGCTGTAGCACTTTCTAGGGATATGAAATGGAATGATCACATAGCTTCATTTGTCGGTAATGCTGGTGGCAGACTTCGGTTTATTGGGGAAGTGCCATCAGTCTTCTAAATAGATTGCTTACAAATCACTCGTGGGACCCATCCTAGAATATTACTCAAGTTTGTGGGACCCGCACGAGATAGGACTGACAGGGGATATTGAACGTATACAGAGACGTGCAGCAAGAATTGTCACAGGTTTGTTTAATCCCAGGGAGAGTCTCGCAAAGATACTGAAGGAATTGAAATGACAGACTCTTGAAGACAGTCATAAACTATCCTGAGAATGTTTATTAATAAATTTTGAAGAACTGGCTTTAAAGGATTTAGAATAACTACTGCACGCACAGAGGCATTCAAGCAATCGTTCTTGTTGTGCACCATATGTGAATGCAACAGGAAGAAACCCTAATAAGTGGTACAATGGGACGTACACTCTGCCACGCACCTCACGATGGTTCCCAGAGTATAGATGTGTATGTACATTTTGAAAACAGTCTACATATTACCACTACCAATATCATTTTCATCATTAAATTAGCCTTTCTCTGACCGTGTCTCATAACGTCGCCAGTACAGCAGGTGGACATAGTTGGTGGTGAGGGGGGAGGATAGAATTTATATAACAAGGAACAAGGCACGCTAACTACTTTCTCACGACGATTCCGTAGAGGAGGTGCACAAGCGCGCGGTTATCCTCTGTAACACTGTAATTAAGACGCAAGTAACTCGTAGTTGGTGTAACGAGCAGAACGAATATTCCATAACGAGCCGCTGGGGGCCGTGGATTCCTAACACCAAAATATTCGGCAAACGACCTTGTGTAACCTATGTTTGTCTGTATAATTAAGACTCACACCGCAGTTTTTCTCTATATAGTTCGTGCGTTAAGTGTTAGCCGATTCATTTTCAGAAGCGCACATCACCAATTAAGTAAAGAACCGAACTATTACTAAATATTATTCTTGTACTTTGCATTCATACTATCTACTCAATTAGCCAACAAATCAACCCTGTCAAAGGAACTCGGTCCTAGACTCAACAACACACATTTTCAACATGATTTAGCATGTTGGCACGCAGTGGAAATCATTTACGATTTGCATGGAGGTGCTGAAATGACTGTCATCGAGGATGGCAACACGTTTATGCGCAGATTTACAGGGAAACAGGTGCGCAAAATTTGGCCTACAGAGTGAACATTATAAAATAACACAAGATACGAATAGGGAAAAGAAATGTACTTGTCAACACAGTTCAGTTACTACCTAAAAGATCGCCTTCAAGATCTTAAACGAAATCCATCGTCAATACTACTACTAAACTGTACTTAAATATTTCAGCTGTGTAGACACATGGTGAGTTTCTGAGAGACTGTTGTCAAAAGAAGGATGTTGTCTCTTTCAGTAGAGTGGAGGGGTAACTTCTCTTAAAAATTTTATCCATTCTAAACAAAACGTTGTGGGATATTTAATATCAATTATTGCTGTATTTATTGATTAATAATTATACGGTAAGATGTACTCGTTTGTTACTCTTTACGCTATTCTAAAAATTTTTCTTTTAACATCGATGTTTTGATGTCAGTTATTGTCTGTCTTCGATGGTTAGTCGTCGATGATGGAAAAGAAACGAGCAAATTGGAGATCACAATGGTGGATTAACTGAAACCACTGGATGGGTGGAAAGGTGCGCTACAAGTCCGGTTTCCTACAAATGCTTAGGTGCTAACATTTCAGCTAATGGGTTGTTTGAAAATGAGTAACATGAGTGTAAGAATAGCATTAGAGAAAAGGTACAGATATTAAGAGATGATGTGAAACTCACGAGAGCCAAACTGGAGAGAGAAATGGGTTGACCCAGAATGGAAAATTAAATGGGAAAGAACTTGGTTTTCTGGTTTAAGAATGGAACCACGAATACTTATTCTGTTTTCAGTCCACAAGGAAATGCGCACCAAGCCATCTTTCTTAAATCATTCCAGAGAGTCTCATTTGATATCTGGGATGGCAAAAAACGAAGTAGATTGATTAGTTGTCTATAGGAATCTGATAATGCCCATGTGAGTGTGTAGAATTTATATCATATCAGATTTGTAGAATATTTTGTCAGAGAATTTAATAAGAAGTATGGATCTATGACTACATATATAAAATTAGGGTAAAAGATACTAAACCCAAATGCCAGATATGATAAATGGGGAAGTTAACAGTGACTCCGTATAATGGTTTGCTAGAAGTGACAAGGTTTCTTGCGATGGATTAATGACAAGGTTTCTTGCGATGACTTAAGCCGTTGATATTGAGATTTTTGATTGATGGGTGGGGTAATTTTTATCAATGTTTGGTTCCAGTTATATGTTTAATTTAGTTTCATACATTCTGTGTAGTATAAAGTGGTTCAAAATTTTTGGGATTTTGAGATAATAGCAGGGAAATGGCAGTGTGCAGTTTATTCTGAGGGAGACAGAAGTATCAGACGGGTTTATTGCACTGATACCAAGATAGGTATTAGGAATAACACAACCACCTATGGTTAGTAATACAACCACCTGTAACAGAAAGATCAAGGGAAGGATCGTTATTCACTACGTATGAGTGATAGTGAATTTGCTCTTAAACGGAAACGAAGCAGAGTGAGTCTGAAGATGAATGAGCGCAACGGAAAAATATCGTATATCAATTCTGAGGGAGGCGAATTTAATCAGTATTGTGTTTTTCAGAAGGACGAAAGAACTAGTTAACACGAGCTCACGACGGTGTAGACTACATGCCATGAATTATTGCAGTAGGATAAACTAATTGTGGTAAGGCCCACGAAGGGTCCTCTTTCGTTTTAGAGACTTTCTACGGAGGCGTATTAGCTCCACGATGCCTAGCAGGACTGCATGCGTCATGTAACGGAGCCCGTGGATGGGCGTGTGTAGATAAGATTGCCTTTAGGGGGGCGTGGAGAGCGTGTGATGCCAGTGGGATGGGCAGCGCGTTACTGTCAGCAATGGACCCGAATTGTCACTTGTGAGTGTGTCCTACTGATGGAAATATGGTTGTACGGAAAGATAATGGTGTAGAGTTGTAACCCCTCCTCATGAGACAAAGTTGAAATTAAGTGACAAATGTGCAAAACAAGCACTGGGTAGCAGTTGGGAATTATTAGCGCAATTATTTTCTCATTTGCATAGACAAGCATGAAACACAGAGCGACTGGAAAAGGACAGTACTGTTGGTGGTTCACTGGACCTATTGATCGATCCCTAGCAACTAGTGGTAGTGTTAACGAAGCGTAGGTTGAATAAATCGGATATTTCCTATTGGGTGCTAATGTATGTGTTGAGACTTTTTCCCTTATAATTATGTGAGAACGAGTGACAAGGATTTTATACGATGAAAGATTTAAGAATCTTATTTGTGTGTTGCATCTTATGTAAAGTTATTGCATAAGATATTTTTGCATTGTTTAATAACTCACGTTTATGACACTGCATGAAGAGGAAGGCTATGTGAAGGTACAGTATAAATTTCTCTTCGAGAGCGGGTGTTTTAGCTCAACAGCCTAATGCGTTGATTCATTAATGATTAATGAATCTAGCTCTCTTGTCGGTCGCTGCGCCAATAACGACCGGTTGCTATACCAGCAAGTGCACAAGCGGCATCTTTCTCCAAGAGAAGAAAAACTCAGGACACCCGCTCTGGGTTCCGGGCAGAACTGGTTGTCACACTTGGATTCTTGTTGATATCGTCGTCATGGTCCGAACACCGCTATTAGACTGTCTCAGTTCCCACTTAGGCTTAATCGAAGCAGGCTTTTATGTTCTGATATTGCATAAAGCTCTGAAATGTATAATTTTTATCGTGTTTCTTTAATTCTAGACTGGTTGAAATGAAAGCGCTTTTCGTAGGCCAAGAGAATGGCTTATGTTTGCTGAGGATGAAAGTGTTGTATAACAGCCACAGTCGATGGCGCAAGTGGGACCTTTATTGGTTCCCGATAATATTTTAATTTTGTTTGCAATTTCGATGGAGCTATTCCTTCAGGCGTGGGATTTAGAATGCATTTTAAATTAACAGGAATTTTCAATAAAACATCTGGACTTTTGTACTGTTGATTACACTAACAGAAAAAGAAGTGGTTATCTCCTCCAAAAGAGAAGCGGCTTCCTTTACTGAATGAAGCTTCTACTAAAGTCGTTGTTATCTGGAGTTTACAACAAGAACTACTGATTTCTCGTAATTGATTCTCTCAGCTGGTAACGAAAATGCCTATGAATTTGAAGTCACTTGTTGTAAAACCGTCGAAAGATACGATTTTGATGGCTACATTGCGTAACATCCATCAATAGTTACGCTGTTTCTGAAAAGCTATCCTGACTGAAATAGTAAAACAAAGCCATATATCAATTTTCACAGTCCTACGATTTGCTAGAGAAAGAAAATTTTCAGTCGATTTGTTGCCCATGATGACTTACATTAAGCCAGTAGACAGTGGTTAACAGCAGTGCTGCAATAACAACTGAAAAAAATTTCACAAGATATTGCGAAATTTATATGTTGAATAACGTATTTCATTGCAAATACTGAGTTCAAGTCACATAACTTAGTTTTTACTATTTTTGTTAATTTGTTAAACGTATTGTTTCGCGACATGGCACAATACCAACTTTCTTTTTGTCTTTTTGATAATATTCCCTCCCCCCGCGAATCAGGACAGATAGCAATAGGTGCAATTATAACGGGTATCTGTTGAGAGGCCACACAAACGTGTGGTTCCTGAGTAGGGGCAGCAGCCTTTTCAGTAGCTGCAGGGGCAACAGTCTGGATGAATGACTGATCTGGTCTCTTAACGTCAACCAAAACGGCCTTGCTGTGGTGATTTTGCGAACGACTGAAAGCAAGCGGAAACTACAGCCGTAATTTTTCCTGAGGACATGCAGCTCTACTATATGGTTAAATGATGATGGCGTCCTCTCGGATAAAATATTCCGGAGGTAAAATAATCCCCAATTCGGATCTCTGGCCGACGACTACTCAGAATGATGTCACCAGGAGAAAGAAAACTAGGTTTTCCTGCGCATAGGAGAGTGAAATGTTAGATCCCTTAATGGGGCAGGTAAGTCAGAAAATTTAGAAAGAGAAATGCATAGGTTGAAATAAGATATATTGGGGGTTAGTGAAGTTCGGTTAAAGGTTCAACAGGAGTTCTGGACAGGTGAATACAGCGTTATAAATACGAAGTCAAATAGGGGTAATGGAGGAGTCGGTTTCATAACGAATACGAAAACAGGAATGCAGGTAAGCTATGGGCAGCATACTCAACACTGTATCGTAGCCGGGATAGACATGAACCACACGCCTCACACAGCAGTACAAGATTACGTGTCAGCTAGCTCCGCAGATGATGAAGAGATTGAACAAATGTATGATGAGGTAAAGGAAATAATTCAGATAGTTAAAGGAGATGAAAATTTAATTGTGACGGAGGCCTGAAATTCAATAGCAAGAAAAGGAGGAGAAGGAATAATAGTAGATGAATATGGACTGGGGGAAACGAATAAAAGGGGAAGCCGCCTGATAGAGTTTTGCACAGAGCATAATTTAATCATCGCTAACACTTGGTTCAAGAATCATAAAAGGAGGTTGTATACGTCAAAGAGACTTGGAGACACAGGATGGTTTCAGATTAATTGTGTAATGGTTTTACAGAGATTTAGCAATCAGATTCTAAATTGTAAGACTTCCCAGATGTGGACTCTGACCACAGTTTATTGGTTATGAACTGCAGATGACACCCCTGAAGAAATTGGAAAAATGTAGGAACTTGAGGAGATGGGATGTGAATAAGTTGGAAGGACCAAAGGTTGTTAAAGGCTTCAGAGGAAGCATTAGGCAACAGTTAACTAGAACGGGTGAAAGAATTAAGGAATACAGTAGACGATGAATGGGTAGCGTTAAGAGATGAAGTAGTGAAGTTAGCAAAGGATCAAATACGTAAAAACATAAGGGCTATTACGGATCCTCGGATAACACAAGACACATGGAATTTAACTGAGGAAAGGAGAAAATTTAATAATGCAGCAAATGAAGCTGGTGAGACGGAATACAACCGTCTAAAAAATGAGATTGATAACAAGTGTAGAACTGCTGAGCGGGAATGGCTAGAGGACAAATGTATGTATTTAGAGGTATATTTCACAAAGGAACGACAGATACTGCCAACAGGAGGAATAAAGAGGTCTTTAGGGAAAAATAAGTAGCTATATGAATATCAAGAACTCAGATGGTAAACCAGTCCTAAGCAAAGAAGGGAAGGAGAATATGCAGGGTCTGTACAAGAGATATAGGGAAATGGACGTAGATGAGGATGAGATGGAAGATATTATACTACGAGAAAAAATTGACAACTCTCTGAAAGATCTTAGTCAAAACAAGGTCTCGTGGTAGAAGACATGCCGTCAAAACTCCTGTAGCCTTGCGAGAGCAGGCATGACAAAACTCTCCCAACTGGTTGCAAGATGTATGAGGCAGGCGAAATACCCTCAGGCTTCAAGAAGTATGTGGTAGTTCCAGTTCCGAGGAGAGCAGTTGCTGACAGGTATCAAAATTAGCGAACTATCAGTTTAATAAGCCACGTTGCATTATACTGACACGAGTTCTTTACAGAAGAAAGGAAAAATTGGTAGAAGCAGACCCGAGGGGAACATCCGTTTGGATTACGGAGAAACTTAGGAACACGTGAGGTAATACTGATCCTACGACTTACCTTAGGTGGCAGGCTTAGGAAAGGCAAACCTACATTTATAGCATTTGTAGTCTCAGAGAAAGCTTTTGACAATGTTGAGTGGAGTACTGTCTTTGAACTTCTGAAGGTAGCAGGGGTAAAATACAGGGAGCGAAAGACTGTTAACAACTTGAACAGAAACCAGAGGGCAGTTGTAAGATTCGAGTGGTATGAAAGGGAACCAGTAGTTGAGAAGGGAGTGTCACGAGGCTGTAGCCTATCTCCGATGTTACTCTGTCTGTGCATTGAAGAAGCTGTAAAGGAAACCAAAGATAAGTTTGGAGTAGGAACTAAAATTCAGAGAGAAGAAATAAAAATTTTGAGTTTTGCCGATGGAATTGTGTTTCTGTCAGGGACAACCAAGGACTTGGAAAAGCAGTTGAAGGGAATTGACAGTGTTTTGAAAAGAGGATATAAGATGAACACCAACAAAAGTAAATCAAGGATTGTTGTTGTGGTCTTCAGTCCTGAGACTGGTTTGATGCAGCTCTCCATGCTACTCTATCCTGTGCAAGCTTCTTCATCTCCCGGTACGTACTGCAACCTACATCCTTCTGAATCTGCTTAGTGAATTCATATCTGGTCTCCCTCTACGATTTTTACCCTCCACACCGCCCTCCAATGCTAAATTTGTGATCCCCTGATGCCTCAGAACATGTCCTACCAACCGATCCCTTCTTCTAGTCAAGTTGTACCACAAACTCCTCTTCTCCCCAATTCTATTCAATACCTCCTCATTAGTTATGTGATCTACCCATCTAATCTTCAGCATTATTCTGTAGCACCGCATTTCGAAAGCTTCTATCCTCTTCTTGTCCAAACTATTTATCGTCCATGTTTCACTTCCATACATGGCTACACTCCACACAAATACTTTCAAAAATGACTTCCTGACACTTAAATCTATATTCGATGTTAACAAATTTCTCTTGTTCAGAAACGCTTTCCTTGCCATTGCCAGTCTACATTTTATATCCTCTCTACTTCGACCATCATCAGTTATTTTGCTCCCCAAATACTACTTTAAGTGTCTCATTTCCTAATCTAATACCCTCAGCATCACCCGACTTAATTCGACTACATTCCATTATCCTCGTTTTGCTTTTGCTGATGTTCATCTTATACTCTCCTTTCAAGACACTGTCCATTGCCTTCAACTGCTCTTCCAAGTCCCTTGCTGTCTCTGACAGAATTACAATGTCATCAGCGAACCTCAAACGTTAATTTCTTCTCCATGGATTTTAATTCCTACTTCGAACTTTTCTTTTGTTTTCTTTCCTGCTTGCTCAATATACAGATTGAATAACATCGGGGACAGGCTACAACCCTGTCTCACTCCCTTCCTAACCACTGCTTCCATTTAGAACCCCTCGACTCTTATAACTGCCATCTGGTTCCTGTACAAATTGTAAATAGCCTTTCGCTCCTTGTATTTTACCCCTGCCACATTTAGAATTTGAAAGAGTATTCCAGTCAACATTGTCAAAAGCTTTCTCTAAGTCTACAAATGCTAGAAACGTAGGTTGGCCTTTCCTTAATCTTTCTTCTAAGATGAGTCGTAAGGTCAGTATTGCCTCAGGTGTTCCAACATTTCTACGGAATCCAAACTGATCTTCGCCGAGATCGGCTTTTACCAGTTTTTCCATTCGTCTGTAGAGAATTCGCAGCTGTGACTTATTAAACTGATAGTTCAGTAATTTTCGCATCTGTCAACACCTGCTTTCTTTGGGATTGGAATTATTATATTCTTCTTGAAGTCTGAGGATATTTCGTCTGTCTCATACATCTTGCTCACCAGATGGTAGAGTTTTGTCAGGACTGGCTCTCCCAAGGCCGTCAGTAGTTCTAATGGAATGTTGTCTACTCCCGGGGCCTTGTTTCGACTTAGGTCTTTCAGTGCTTTGTCAAACTCATCACGCAGTATCGTATCTCCCACTTCATCTTCATCTACATCCTCTTCCATCTCTATAATATTGTCCTCAAGTACATCACCCTTGTGTAGACCCTCTATATACTCCTTCCACCTTTCTGTCTTCCCTTCTTTGCTTGAAACAGGGTTTCCATCTGAGCTCTTGATATTCATACAAGTGGCTCTCTTTTCTCCAAAGGTGTCTTTAATTTTCCTGTACGCAGTATCTATATTGCCCCTAGTGAGATAAGCCTCTACATCCTTACATTTGTCCTCTAGCCATCCCTGTTTAGCCATTTTGCCCTTCATGTCGATCTCATTTTTGAGACGTTTGTATTACTTTTTGCCTGTTTCATTTACTGCATTTTTATATTTTCTTCTTTCATCGATTAAATTCAATATTCCTTCTGTTAGCCAAGGATTTCTACTAGCCCTCGTCTTTTTACCTACTTGATTCTCTGATGCCTTCACTACTTCATCCCTCAGAGCTACCCATTCTTCTTGTACTGTATTTCTTTTCCCCATTCCTGTCAATTGTTCCCTTATGCTCTCCCTGAAACTCTGTACAGCCTCTGGTTTAGTCAGTTTATCCAGGTCCCACCTCCATAAGTTCCCACCATCTTCATCTACATCTACATCCATACTCCGCAAGCCACCTGACGGTGTGTGGTGGAGGGTACCCTGAGTACCTCTATCGGTTCTCCCTTCTATTTCAGTTTCATTCGTGGAAAGAAGGATTATCGGTATGCTTCTGTGTGGGCTCTAATCTCTCTGATTTTATCCTCGTGGTCTCTTCGCGAGATATACGTAGGAGGGAGCAATTAGCTGCTTGACTCTTCGGTGAAGGTATGTTCTCGAAACTTTAACAAAAGCCCGTACCGAGCTACTGAGCGTCTCTCCTGCAGAGTCTTCCACTGGAGTTAATCTATCATCTCCGTAACGCTTTCGCGATTACTAAATGATCCTGTAACGAAGCGCGCTGCTCTCCGTTGGATCTTCTCCATCTCTTCTATTAGCCCTATCTGGTACGGATCCCACACTGCTGAGCAGTATTCAAGCAGTAGGCGAACAAGCGTACTGTAACCTACTTCCTTTGTTTTCGGATTGCATTTCCTTAGGATTCTTCCAATGAATCTCAGTCTGGCATCTGCTTTACATGATCATTCCATTTTAAATCACTCCTAATGCGTACTCCCAGATAATTTATGGAATTAACTGCTTCCAGTTGCTGACCTGCTATTTTGTAGCTCAATGATAAGGGATCTATCTTTCTATGTATTCGCAGCACATTACACTTGTCTACATTGAGATTCAATTGCCATTCCCTGTACCATGCGTCAATTCGCTGCATATCCCCCTGCATTTCAGTACAATTTTTCACTGGTACAACCTCTCGATACACCACAGCATCATCTGCAAAAAGTCTCAGTGAACTTCCGATGTCATCCACAAGGTAATTTATGTATACAGTGAATAGCAACCGTCCTATGACACTCCCCTGCGGCACACTTGAAATCACTCTTACTTCGGAAGACTTCTCTCCATCGAGAATAACATGCTGCGTTCTGTTATCTAGGAACTCTTCAATCCAATCACACAATTGGTCTGATAGTCCTTATGCTCTTACTTTGTTCATTAAACGACATTGAGGAACTGTATCGAACGCCTTGTGGAAGTCAAGAAACACGGCATCTACCTGTGAACCCGTGTATATGGCCCTCTGAGTCTCGTGGACGAATAGCGCGAGCTGGGTATCACACGACCGTCTTTTTCGAAACCCATGCTGATTCCTACAGAGTAGATTTCTAGTCTCCAGAAAAGTCATTATACTCGAACATAATACGTGTTCCAAAATTCTACAACTAATCGACGTTAGAGATATAGGTCTATAGTTCTGCACATCTCTTCGACGTCGCTTCTTGAAAACGGGGATGACCTGCGCCCTTTTCCAATCCTCTGGACCACTACGCGCTTCTAGAGACCTACGGTACACCGCTGCAAGAAGGGGGGCAAGTTCCTTCGCGTACTCTGTGTAAAATCGAACTGGTATCCCATCAGGTCCAGCGACCTTTCCTCTTTCGAGCGATTTTAATTGTTTCTCTATCCCTCTGTCGTCTATTTCGATATCTACCATTTTGTCATCTGTACGACAATCTAGAGAAGGAACTACAGTGCAGTGTTCCTCTGTGAAACAGCTTTGGAAAAAGACATTTAGTATTTCGGCCTTTAGTCTGTCATCCTCTGTTTCAGTACCATTTTGGTCACAGAGTGTCTGGACATTTTGCTTTGATCCACCTACAGCTTTGACATAAGACCAAAATTTCTTAGGATTTTCTGCCAAGTCAGTACATAGAACTTTACTTTCGAATTCATTCCGGATGGTGTGGCCGTGCGGTTCTAGGCGCTACAGTCTGGAACCGCGTGACCGCTACGGTCGCAGGTTCGAATCCTGCCTCGGGCTTGGATGTGTGTGATGCCCTTAGGTTAGTTAGGTTTAAGTAGTTCCAAGTTCTAGGGGACTGATGACCTTAGAAGTTAAGTCTCATAGTGCTCAGATCCATTTGAACCCTTTTTTAATTCATTGAACGCCTCTCGCATAGCCCTCCTCACACTACATTTCGCTTCGCGTAATGTTTGTTTGTCTGCAAGGCTTTGGCTATGTTTATGTTTGCTGTGAAGTTCCCTTTGCTTCCGCAGCAGTTTTCTAACTTGGTTGTTGTACCACGGTGGCTCTTTTACATCGCTTACGATCTTGCTTGGCACATACTCATCTAACGCGTGTTGTACGATGGTTTTGAACTTTGTCCACTGATCGTCAACACTATCTGTACTTGAGACAAATCTTTTAAAATCATCCTACCTTTTTTAATATTTCTATTTACGGCTGAAATCATCGATGCCGTAACCGCTTTATGATCGCTGATTCCCTGTTCTGCGTTAACTGTTTCTAATAGTTCGGGTCTGTTTGTCACCAGAAGGTCTAATATGTTATCGACACGAGTCGGTTCTCTGTTTAACTGCTCAAGGTAGTTTTCAGATAAAGCACTTAAAAAAATTTCACTGGGTTCTTTGTCCTTGCCACCCGGTTTGAACGTTTGAGTCTCCCAGTCTATATCTGGTAAATTAAAATCCCCACCCAGAACTTTAATATGGTGGGGAAATCTACTGGAAATATTTTCCAAATTATCCTTCAGGTGCTCAGCCACAACAGCTGCTGAGCCAGGGGGCCTATAGAGACAGCCAGTTACCATGTCTGAGCCAGCTTTAACCGTGACCTTCACCCAAATTATTTCACATTTCGGATCTCCGTCAATTTCCTTCGTTACTATTGCACTTCTTATCGCTATAAACATGCCTCCCCCTTCACTGTCCAGCCTGTCTTTGCGGTATACATTCCAATCTGAGTTTAGGATTTCATTGCTGTTTACGTCTGGTTTCAGCCAACTATCTGTCCCTAGTACTATATGGGCGTTGTCACCGTTTATTAATGAGAGCAGTTCTGGGACCTTTCTATAGACGCTCCTGCAGTTTACTATTAGCACATTAATATTGTTATTCCCTGTTGCGTTTTGCCTACTCCTACCTTGCCGTGTCTCAGGAGGCATCTTGTCGGGCCTAGGGACGGAATTCTCTAACGTAAAAAATCCCCATGTGCACTCCACACGTACTCCGCTACCCTTGTAGCCGCTTCCGGCGTGTAGTGCACGCCTGACCTATTCAGGGGAACCCAACATTTCTCCACCTGATAGCGGAGGTCGAGAAATTTGCACCCCAGATCTCCGCAGAATCGTCTGAACCTCTGGTTTAAACCTTCCACTCGGCTCCAAACCAGAGGACCGCGATCGGTTTTGGGAACGATACTACAAATAGTTAGTTCTTATTCCACCCCGCGAGCGAGGCTTTCCGCCTTCACCAATTCCGCCAACCGCCTGTACGAACTGATGATGACCTCTGAACCCAGACGGCAAGAGTCATTGGTGCCGACATGAGCAACAATTTGCAGTCGGGTGCACCCAGTGCTCTCTATCGCCGCCGGCAGGGCCTCCTCCACATCTCGGATGAGACCCACCCGGCAAGCAGACAGAGTGAACAATGGCCTTCTTCCCCGACCTTTCCGCTATTTCCCTAAGGGGCTCCATCACCCGTCTAACATTGGAGCTCCCAATAACCAATAAACCCCTCACCCCGTGTGCCTGCTCGGACCTTTCTGAAGGAGCATCCACATGTCCACTCACAGGCAGAGTGGGCGATGCCACACGGTCAGCCTCCACATTTACCCTTCGCCTCGTGCGCCGCGAACGCCACTTAACCCTCCACTCCCCTTGGGCAGAGGGTGGCCCAACCGCGCCCGGTACCCGCGAAGATGTCTCGACAGCAGGGACAGTGAGTGAAGCATGTAGCACCTGGGATGTACCATGCGACGCACCAGAATCCCCATGCCGCTACACTCCGAGGCAGCAGCCTGAAGACGGCTGACCGTGGCCATCAACATGCTCAGCTGTTCGCGAACAGTGGCCAGCTCCTCCTGCGTCCGTATACAGCAGGCACACATCCTATCCATCCTAAGGAATCAATTTTCTGTAGAGAGTTAATCAACTTTTAACTAGACTGCTAGTTCACTAAAGGCGGCTGATTGTTGACTAAACTGTGATTGCTAGCCACTTCTTGTAGAAAACAACGAAAATAGCACCACCTGTCTCTGGACTGTATTGAAAACAATCACTAGCACTACTGGCACTATGGTTGACTAAAGGGACTCTCTCTGACTGTATTCAAAACAAACACGAAATCTATGGAACACTATTACTAGCATTCGACAATTAAAGCTTCCTAAAAGCAAAAACACACGGAAGAACAAGTGACAAGTAAGAAAAATGTAGTTAATACTTAAATTAAGGTAGCTCGCTGCACAGCAGACGTGAAGCATACGGCAACACTGACACTACTGGCACTACGGCTGACTAAAGGGACTCTCTCTGACTGTATTCAAAACAAACACGAAATCTATGGAACACTATTACTAGCACTCGACAATTAAAGCTTCCTAAAAGCAAAGACACACGGATGAAGAAGTGACAAGGAAGAAAAATACAGTTAATACTTAAATTAAGGCAGCTCGCTGCACAACAGACGTGAGTCAGACGGCAGTTAAGGCGACACTGCATATTTTGCAGTTTCTTCAGTTTTACTCAACAGTTCATAAACAATAGATTGTGGTCAGAGGTCAAAATTGCCCCTGGAACAATTTAAAACCTGGTTCCTAAATCTCTGTCTTGCCATTATATAATCTATCTGATACGTACTAGTATCTCCAGCATTCTTCCATGTATACAACCTTCTTTTATGGTTCTTGAACCAAGTGGTAGCTATGATTAAGTTATGCTCTGTGCAAAATTCTACCAGACGGCTTCCTCTTTCATTTCTTAACCCCAGTCCATGTTCACCTACTACGTTTCCTTCTCTCCCTTTTCCTACTCTCGAATTCCAGTCACACATGACTATTAAATTTTCGTCTCCCTTCACTACCTGAATAATTTCTTTTATCTCATCATACATTTCATCAATTTCTTCATCCTCTGCAGAGCTAGTTGGCATATAAACTTGTGCTGCTGTAGTTGGCGTGGGCTTCGTGTCTATCGTAGCCGCAATAATGCGTTCACTATGCTGTTTGTAGTAGCTTACCCGCACTCTTATTTCTTTATTCATTATTAAACCTACTCCAACAATAATGGAGCATAATTGAATTAAAGCAGGTGACGCTATAAGATACAGGTTGTGAAACGAGACACTTAAAGTAGTAGATGAGATTTGTTATTTGGGCAGCAAAATAACTCATGGTGGCCCGGCAGTGTTATTTGTTCCTTGACAGAGACTTGCTGCAGTATGAATAGATTTACTGATAAAGGCCGATACGTGCATCATGTGTGAGTTCACTGCACGCAGTTTGAGAGTCGCGCAACGACGCTACGCTGCTCCGTTCCCATAGTGGCAGCAGTCATACCACATTACTTTGGCATCTTACGGTTTGAATTACTCTGTGTTTAGCGTTGCACGAATCGGTGAATGCATATTACGGAGTTTTCACGTTGAGGAGGTATTTTCACAGAGTTAAATGTAATGGGTGTAAAAAACAGAATTAAACATAGTTATATTATTGTCCCGTAATGAGCCACCAAAGACCATGTTCCCTCAAACCGACATAGAAAACATCCATAAAGAACCTCTGACATGTTGGCGGCATATTTCGGATTCACCGTGTAAAATGTTAGGGGTGTGTCCATAGGTTACCGTACCAGTGACTGGCTACGGGACGTTCCATTAGTTAACGCAGCAGCCGTCGATAGTGTAGTGCCACGGCAACACAGAAGGCCGTCTTGGCGGTGACAATGACAAGCGTCATGCGTGTAGGCCGTAGCGATGACGCACTGACGCGCTGTGATACAGCAGACAGCGTAAATCAAGCATGGCCAAACAGCGCTCCGTGGGCGCGAGCGCTCTCCGGCCAGGCTGCTGATTAGTGCTCCGAGCTCAGTGTTGAAGGGGGCTGACAGTGAGGAATGAGGAGGGGCAGGAAGGCTGCAGCTAGAGCGAAACGATCACCTTGACGCGCAGCAAGCACTTTACTAGCAATAATACGTGTGAAGAAATATGTTTAAGTTGTGCAGTATCAGCACTGTGACATCTACTAAGTTGTGAAAAATGAAATAAATTTAAATAAAATAAAAACACTGGAGAAATCACATTATTCAACTTTTCCTAAAGCTGAAGGCAAAATCAAAGTTCTTAATATGCCTTCGCACTATTGTAAGATGGTAAGACACTTACTGGAATCTCATTAAAACTCAGTTCAAATGGCTCTGAGCACTACGGGACTTAACATCTCAGGTCATCAGTCCCCTAGACCTTAGAACTACTTAAACCTAACTAACCTAACGACATCACACAACACCCATGCCCGAGGCAGGATTCGAACCTGCGACCGTAGCGGTCGCGCGGTTCCAGACTGAAGTGCCTAGAACCGCTCGGCCACCAACGGCCGGCTCATTAAAACTCAGTAACAAAGACAGTACCATACAGTTGTCTTCTGAGGAACGAGAAGGAGTGGTGGCTGAACCGAAGGCGGCCATTAGGGGGACACATGGAAACATATCTGAAGAACATTGCATAGTAGACTGTAAAACACAGACAATGGAAAATAGTTTTACATGCCTAGAAAGGCCGCAACACTAACAGTTACGGCTCTCCCTTTGTGGGAATCACAGCAACTGCGCGGGTGCATGCCGTGGATACACCTTGGCATGTGGAGGGATGGGTCAGTACTGGAGGCGTGCTCTGCTAGCTGAAGTGGTTCAGGTTACCGCTCTCGTGAAGCGGGAATTCCGAATTCGAGTTCCAGTGCGGTACAAATTTTCATAGACATATGAAAATTGACAGGTGAAGTCTAATCGTACTCACAGTTGCATATACAGTTCTTGCATTTGGAGAACGTTTTGGGAGAAGGCTACGTAGAGTTGTGACATAATTTTTATGGTCGACTTCACCAAAGTTATGAATTCATTAGATCTCTTAATTGAAGGGGAAATCATTTGGTAACAGATATGGCGGTTAAGATTGCTGCTGTCAAGCAAAAATTAATCCAATGGAAAGATCAGCTTCGAGTTCATGACACTAAACATTTTCTGGAACGCCAGACCGTCATTTGTGACCCAGACATGACTACGTTTCAATAAATGAAATATTTAATGACACTTTTGCAAGAGATTGAACTCTTGAAAAAGAAGATCTTTTCCATTGGGACCATCAGAGCTAGCCGGGTACAAAAGTGCCCACTGAAATCCGAGTCTGAACTGAAGAACGAAGGAAGAGGATCTGTCGATGTTTGTGTGACCACAGAAGATCTCTGTGTCCCTCGCTGGCTCGATAATAGTGCTGTCACTCTCACTTCCTCATACGTGGGTGCAAACATTATCGATAAAGTGATGGAGTGCAGCAGAGAAGCAACGTCTGGAGGACACAAGACCAGCGATCGCAAAGGGATTACTGTGCATTTATGGGCGGCGTTGCCAAAATTGATTTTTTGACCTCTCTGTACAGAATACGCATGAAAACTAAGAAGTGGCCTGTAAAAGCAATTTTCAAATGGTCGATCTCTCCAGATGCAACTCATGGCTACAATAGCTGCGGGATTTGGGTATCAAACGAAAAAGACATAAAGAGAAAATGTATCTGCTGAAGTTCAGAAACCAGGTAGCTGGAGCTTTAATTCTAATGGAGGAATGAAACAGCTTCACATCGAGGAAAATAGGACGTCCGCGGTCGACTGAGGATCAGTTTGAAGCTAATGAACCTACACCGGATGCAGTAAAAACATAGCAGAGAGAGGTGAGGCTAGTTTCAGATACCAAATATGACGGGTTTTCTCATTGGCCACATAACACTGAAGGGAGAGAGCAAAGATGCAAGTTAGAAAAATGCACTGGCACTTCCGAATACCATGTGATACTTTGTTTGAACAAAAATAACAATTGTGTGTTAAATTTCATATTAAATAATTTATTGTTATAAATTTTGTGATTTGAACGGTGTGCTTATTATTTTTGTACCAAGATGCTGTTGACCATATTCTTTAGTTATATGTACCCATAGCGATACATTGGTGTCAAATGACAACATTACATTTTTCAAAAACCAATTTCAAAATTTCATTTTTATGAGAAAACATGTTGAGATAAATCATTTTATCAAGAAATCTGCAAAAATAAATTATTTCATTGGCGAAGAAAAAATAGGTGATAACACAGCAGAAGTACACCTTTCATGAATTTGGCTTCACTTGGAAGTTTCTCTAAGTCAGCATCTTATTCTTTTCTTGTACTGGACGTTTAACCACCAATAGAAATCGCCGTTATTTTGCAGTGTCAAACATTGTTTAGTTTTCCCTAATGTAAATTAATTTTCAGTTGCAAGGTTCCACCAAATTCGTGGAACGCCGCAGCAAAGCAATGATACTACATTCCTGCTGACCAGCGACTGCCTACTACACGTGCAAACTTCTACAATTAGTTCACTGACAAGCTTCGGCCGCTCCAGGCCGTTACAGCGGAAGACGTTATTATTAAAAATAGTTGAAAATTTCATTAAAAGTTTGAAATTACAGGCAGAGCATTCAGAGACTATTTAGGAATTCATGCTTTGCTTAACAGGAAAATGTTTCAATGAATTAAATTAACCGTGGTGTGCAGCGTATCGCGCGTCGCACGAAGCAGCAGCGGACTAGGGAGTTTCATGTGTCGCCCGTGGAGCCATGTTACTCTTTTCAGTTTCCTCTTTCATTGCAATTAGGGTGCAGTTTAAAGATTAAACTGCATCCGATTTGCAGGCAAATAGGCAAATGTAGAGAGTAACATACATGACGACACATTAAACTTCATCATGTCACGATTCTACTGCAACTTGACTCAACCTATAAGTGTAAGTGGATGGGACTGGGGGGGGGAGGTGTGGTGTTAATCAGGGCCACAAAGAGAGCATAAGCTTTTACTTCCCCAGTCTGATTATTTTGACAAAACAAATATATACACCTCACACTATCCTGTTGCACACTGTGATACCTCTTTCTTTTCTTTGTGACTAGTCACTTCGTGAGGTCGATAACACATATGGCCCGAAATCCAGATCTTCCAGCTGGGTTTACATCAGCAGCTGTTGTGAAACATTTGAAACACATGCTACATTATCCGTAACACTATACCACAGCTGTTTACAATATGCAGTTTCTTCTCACATTTGCCACTGACAATACGTAGCCATGTAGTCGCTATATCCTTTTGTAAGACAATATAACCACTAACAAGTAGATGTCACTGCTTTTACTAAACGATTTGCCTCTTGTGTCATCCGACTTTCCGTTATATGTATATTACCTCTTCAATCTACTTTTCGCGTTGTTGTTGTGGTCTTCAGTCCAGAGACTGGTCTGAGTCAGCTCTCCATACAGCTCTATCCTGTGCAAGCTTCTTCATCTCCGAGTACCTACTGCAACATACATCCTTCTGAATCTGCTTAGTTTATTCGTCTCTTGGTCTCCCTCTACGATTTTTACCCTTCACGCTGCCTTTCAATACTAAGTTGGTGATCCCTTGATGCCTCACAACATGTCCTACAAAGCGATCCCTTCTTCTAGTCAAGTTGTGCCACAAATTCCTCTTCTCCCCAATTCTATTCAATACCTCTTCATTAGATACGTGATCTACCCAGTATTCTTCTGTAGCACCACATTTCGAAAGCTTCTATTCTCTTCTTCTCTAAACTAGTTATCGTCCATGTTTCACGTCCATATAGGGCTAGAATCCATATAAATACTTTCAGAGAAAACTTAATGACACTTAAATCTATACTCAATGTTAACAAACTTTAGTTCTTCAGAAACGCTTCCCTTGCCATTGCCAGTCTACATTTTATATCCTCTCTACTTCCATCATCATCAGCTGTTTTGCTCCCCATATAGCAGAACTCATCTACTACTTTAAGTGTCTCGTTTCATAATCTAATTCCCACAGCATCAGCTGATTTAATTCGACTACATACCATTACCTCGTTTTGCTGTTGTTGATGTTCATCTTATATACTCCATTTCGTTCAGCTGCTCTTCCAGGTCCTTTACTGTCCCTGACAGATTTTCTTCTTCATATATTTTAATTCCTACTCCAAATTTTTCGTTTGTTTCCTTTACTGCTAGCTCAATACATAGATTGAATAACGTCGGGGATATGCTACGACCCTGTCTCACTCCATTCCCAACCACTGCTTCCCTTTCATGCCGCTCGACTCCCATAACTGCCATCTGGTTTCTGTACAAATTAAAAATAGCCTTTCGCTCCCTGTATTTGACCCCTGCCACCTTCAGATTTTGAAAGAGAGTATTCCATTCGAAAGTTTCAAAGGTTTCTCTAAGTCTACAAATGCTAGAAACTTAGATTTGTCTTTCTCTAATCTGTCTTCTATGATAAGTCTTAGGGTCAGTATTGTTTCACGTGTTGCAACACTTCTATGGGATCCGAACTAATCTTCCCCGAGGTCGGCTACTACTAGTTTTTCCATTCGTCTGTAAAGAATTCGTTTTAGTATTTTGCAGCCGTGATTTATTAAACCGATAATTCGGCAATCTTCACGCCTGTCAACACCTGCTTTCTTTGGGATTGGAATTATTATACTCTTCTTGAAGTCTGTCTCATACATCTTGCTCACCGGATGGTAGAGTTTTGTCAAGGCTGGCTCTACCAAGGATATCAGTAATTATAATGGAATGTTGTCTACTTCCAGGGCCTTGTTTCAAATTAGGTCTTTCAGCGCTCTGTCAAATTCTTCACACAGTACCGTATCTCCCATCCTATCTTCATCTACGTCTTCTTCCATTTCAGTAATATTGCTCTTAAGTACATTGCCCTTGTACAGACCCTCTGTATACTCCTTCCACCTTTCTGCATTCCTTCTTTGCTTAGAACTGGTTTTCCATCTGAGTTATTGATATTCATACAAGTGTTTCTCTTTTCTCCAAAAGTGTCTTTAATTTTCCTGTAGGCAATATCTATCTTACCCCTAGTGATATATGCCTCTACATCCTTAAATTTGTCCTCTAGCCATACCTGCTTAGCCATCTTGCACGTCCTGTCGATCTCATTTTTGAGACGTTTGTATTCTTTTTCGCGTATACCAAACATATTGTCTAAGGCAGTATAACTAACACATCATTCGGGCCAGTATTGTGCAGAAACACCACTGTACGAAATAGCTGTAAAAGATATGTTACACTGTAACTAAAACCACGGCAACCCTCAGCGAAATTATTAAAGTAATTATCTTATCTTTTTCTTCTCTAAGAGCGAAACAAATCTCCAGGGGCTAAAATTCATCACGAAGCTCCCCACTTGCTTCTCACTGCATTAATATCGAGAGGGGACATCAAGTAATCAAAACTGTCCTCGTTATGGTTCTTCTGATAGATGATTTTAGATGATTTGAACCGGATAATGAGGAATGCATTACCTTTTGTTAATATTGCTGCATTATGTGCTGTACGCTAATTAAATATAGGCTGTCCAGATTAAGAATCGATTTTGTAGAAAATGGTGGCATAGCGGTAGGATGTATATTCTAGTGCACTGCAGCTGCAGCGTAGATCTAAAAATTGTAGCTGTTGCTGTAAATACGGCTGGCTTCTTGGTACCGCTGAATATGTCTTCTGTTGTTAGGTTACAGGTACCTGAAGAAGTTTGATGTTAACTGTGCAGCAGACGATAGCCGTTGTGACGTGCAGGTTGCAGAATTTGCAGTCGAACGATGACATTCGGACCGGAACTAATCACCTACTCCATATACCTGGATCTACTGACAAGGCAACTGAAAGTTAGTGGACAGGATTAAGTGCACTGGTTACGTTAAAAACGAGCTCAAGCAAGGCCGCCCATCATCGTCAACTGACCGAGCTGAAGACATTTGTATATCCACTGACCGCAGTCCAAAGTCGGTTCGGCGATTATAGGTTAAACTGGACATTCACGATCGACCGTACGTAAAGAGTTGCTACACACGCTGAGAAACACGCCGTATTATCTGCAGGTTCTCCATCAATTACATGACGAGGCTTTGACAGAGCGTATGAACAAGTGCCAGAATTTCATTGGAGCAGATGCAAATCTTAGCATCCTCAACCAGATACTCTTCATCGGTGAGTACTAAGCGACACAACTGCATCATCTGGGCTGATGGACTGCCCGTGAAGCTCCTGGAATTCACGCGAGTCTTCCCGAAAGTCAGTGTATGGATGCGAATATCCACACAAAATCTACTGCCCGTTCTCCTTAGGCGAATACTCCATCAATAGGCAATGTACCTGGAAGCGCTATAGCAGTTTCTTTTACCACTGCTTGGAACCTATGTATACTTCCAACAGGACACGGCACCATACCATTACTTGACAGATGTGAATAAGTTTTTGAATGATGTGTTTCCGGGTGGATGGGTTGGGTGCACGGGACTCATGATCTGGACGGTGCGTTCTCCCTACCTCACTCTCGTGATCTTCTTTGTCTGGGGATTTATCAAGGGAGTGTGTTTCGACGACACCGTGTAGTTCCTTGGCGGAGCTCCAAGACGGAGTTAGATAAACTGCTGCAGCTATAACATCATTAATTTTCAGGAAAAAGCCGGGAGACCGGAATTTTGGCGAGATATGACGAGATATGATTGATGCTCCTGCTGAATGTAACATGTGAAAAACATATTCAACTACAAATAACAATAATTCAGCACTTATTTCAATAAAATAGATGCTGAATTTCTGGGTACCTTGTGTAACGATAACTGCCAAAACTGCTTTTCACTTTATTGAAAACTGATTTGAGCTAGCAAAGACTTGTACGCAGCAGAATAAATTGGTCTTTTAAAGTACTGGAATTGACAACTAGCACAGCTGTTGCGCTTTGCCAGATAGTATCAGCGCCACAGCTGTCGGTTAACGTGGTAGCGGTCACATTACAAGAGAACAAGTGGTATCATTGATAATGTTTTTATCTGCAAACTCGATGCGCAGGACTCTCTGCGAAGCCTCTGCCCTCATTCACTCGCAGCTTAGAGAGTTACAGTGACCAACAAGCACGAGGCTTGGAGGATTCTGCACGTGAATACATCCCGTGTCGACATCGTCTGGAGAGCTGCACACTTGCACAGTCGGCCGCCGTAGCTAGTGTGTTTTCTCCGCTTCGCATCTTTCTTCTGAAGATCGAAAACTGCAAAAATGTCATCGGGGCTGCCAGAGGAGAACCCCATCTACGGACCGTTCTTTGGTGTCATAGGGGCATCGTCTGCTATGATATTTTCCGGTGAGTCTCTTGTTTGTCTCTGCTAAGTAACAGTTGGTGGTAGTATGCGTAGGCATCGTATATAGTGTTTCTATGAAATACAAGAGATAGTCGTGTAAAATGCAAGCGGCCGTTTTGCCACGTGAAACAATGAACAGCTGGTGACTGCGCAATGAAGTGCTGTTACCTCTTGTACTACTAATTGCTGATACTGGATAACGAGAGCATCTGTACATGTTCGTGCGACAAGTAGTAAAATATGTATGTAATAACACGTAATTGATACCTTCTGGAATAAATTGCCTTGGAAGTCGTACCATTTATTATGGGGCACCACATGAATATTTGTAGAATCACACATACAACAAGCTGACATCAGTGAACTGTAAAACTGTGTAACATACATTATGCTCGCAAGTGATGATTGTTTTGGAGACACAAAAGTCCTCTTAGGAATGAACAGGAATTTGACTAATACCTATCGTGTGAAACTCAACTTCCGTCTTCGTTTACGGGAGTATGAAAGCTGTAGTTGGCAGAGCCCAGGTTGACGTTTTGTTCAGCTTTCTAAAACCAATCTGCAAAAAGTGATTCCGTTACGGCCACTGAGACTGCGTTACTCACTCATCCACTTCTTGCCACCAATGAGCCGGCCGCTGTGGCCGAGCGGTTCTAGGCGCTTCAGTCCGGAACCGCACGTCTGCCATGGTCGCAGGTTCGAATCCTGCCTCGGGTATGGATGTATGTGATGTCCTGAGGTTAGTTAGGTTTAAGTAGTTCTAAGTTCTAGGGGACTGATGACCTCAGATGTCAAGTCCCATGTACTCAGAGCCATTTGAACCATTTCTTGCCACCAATGACGATTAATTGATTAGCAAGAGTATTAAAAAATATGTTCTCTCGATCCCTGCAAATGTATCGGTGCAAGTGAATAAAGCACCGTTCACTAAGATAGTTGCTGTTACATACTTAGTGGCTAATGTTGCACGTCCGAAAGATAAAAGATCTTTACTATTAGAAATTTGGGCAGAAATAAGTCACGAAATTGTAGCGGAAACACGATATTTGAGAAATGTATTCGGGCGATATTCTGAAGATGTAACGCAACCAAGAAGCGAATGTAGCCTAAATAAAAATCGTACAGTATGTGAAAACTATGAATTGCACACAGTGATGTTTGGAGACGTATGTTTATCTGCGTGTTTCTGGAACTGAAGTGTTAGTATTTTCGTAAATAATGGAGAAAATAAATCACGATGTTTTAAAATGTTCATAAGTAACTAATACGTAAGATGAATTAAATTCGGTTTCACTGGACTTTTGGTCTTCGTTTGCAACGGTTAGGTAGTAAATTCCAGAATTTAAGGATGGTCGTTGACTATTAAAGACCATGAGCTCTCATGATGTTAAAAAATGTCCATGGATGTAATTTCGATTTGCTACATATATCTATCTCGAAAAATCGGGATAAAGTAATAGCAACCGTTTCGTATTAAGATGTCATTCAATTTTCGATCTCTTTACCAGAGAAGATAACGTATTGAAGGACATAAGTCATCGGTGCCGGACTGTAGTTGCTCTTGGACAGCTCAGTCGTTACACCACGTGCCCGGAGAAGGGAATGGTCCCAAGTCGAGTCCCGGGTCAGGACAGAATTTTAATGAGCCAGGAAGTTTCTTACAGACTAGTATAGTAGTTGCAGAATAGACAATAAAATATTTACATCATACAGCGAAGGTCTGTAGTAGCTTCATCTGCATCTACATACATATTCTTCAAGCCTACGTACGGAGCGTGGGGGAGGGTACTCTGTCCCTCTTCCTGTTCTACTCGCAAACAGAGCGAGAGAAAAACGACCGTCTACACTTCTCCGTATGAACCTTAACTTCTCGTATCCTATCGCCGTGGTCCTTATGTTGGCGGCAGTCAGCTTCAAATACCGGTTCTATAATTTCTCTTAATTGTGTTAGTCGAGAAGATCATCGCCTTCCCTGCGAAGATTGCAAATTGAGTTTTCGAAGCATCTATGTACCACTTGTGTGTTATTCAAATTAACCGGTAACAAATTTAGCAGTCCGCCTTTGAACTGCTTCGATGTCTTCCTATAATCTCACCTGGTACGGATACCAAACACTTAAGCAGTACTCAAGGATAGGTCGCAATAAAGTCCTCCTCTTCACAGATGAACCACACTTTTCCAAAAAATTCTCCCAATGAAGTGAAGTCGATAATTCGCCTTCCATACCACAATCGCCGCGCGGAGTGGTCGCGCGGCTAGAGGTTCCTTGTCCCGGTTTGCGCTGCCCCTTCCCCCCGAGATTCGCGTCCTCCTTGGACATGGGTGTGTGTGTTGTTCTTAGCATAAGTTAGTTCAAGTAGTGTGCAAGTCTAAGGGCCAATGACCTCACCAGTTTGGTCCCTTAGGAATTCACAAACACACCCTACCATAATCCTCACATGATCATTCTTTCGATATTGCTTTGTGGCATTACGCCCACATATTTAAAAGATGTGACTGTATCTAGCAGGATTTTACTAATGCTGTATAGGAACATTACCGATCAGTATTTTTCCAGTCAGCCTCACTTAACTCGTGTTTTCATACATTTAGAGCTAACTGTCATTCTTTACACCAACTAGACATTTCGTCTAACAAGTGAAACGTCCCCTTAGAAAAATTATGAATTACTGTAGTGGTAAACCCCTTACGTTATTTGATTTTTAAACAGCTGAGCAAAACTGAACGTACTCAGACATTTCTCTCTTTACTTATTCTGATCAACACTAAACTGACACACATTATTTTTAGCGCAACGCAATCTGACTTTCAATAATCCCTGCAAAAGAATGGCCCTGACTAACAATAACCTATACCTTTCATGAATAACTTACCTCACAAAAATCTTCGTTATTCGAACTACTCCAATACAGAGAGCGCCAATACTGCCAGCTGAGAAAAAGATCCTAACTACGGAAGGCACTAACTACTGATAGGCATAGTTAGCAAACGAAAGATTTTGACAGAGAACAAACAATTTATTTACCTTAATACCGTTCAGAAGTCGTAATATATCGTATATGTCAGTACATGACATTCAGTCTTACAAATTTCCTTTTCCTGATAGACACACGTCCAGATCGTCCGCTCTCAAAACTCTGGCATCTCTCTCCCCACATCTACCACTGATAGAGGCTCACCTCCAACTGCACAACGCTGCTTGCTGTTCACAGCCAACAGCCCAGCAGTACACTAGCGAATATTCCAACAAAGAGTCCAACCAGCCACAGACTGCACACAGCACAGTCAATGATTTTCATACAGAGCGCTACGTAGCGTTACCAACACAGAAACCTAAACAGCTTACTTACACAAGTAGCAGTACCCGAGTGCCTCTCGCCGATTCCGATACATTTCTAGGTCAAAATATGAGAGATGTATTTTTTATACGTGTCCATACGGCCGTTGAAGAGGTGAAAACTCTCCCAAAAAATATGCAGTTGTTATCTTTCTGGGCACATGTCGTCGAAACAGTAGGAAATATAACAAAAATGTTGGAACATAATTTTCAAGGTTGCTGCTGCACTTTACAACCCTGAACATTTTTATATATTTCGAAATCCTCCTCTCACCTCACAATTTTCGAAACGGTAAAACGTTAATGTTTAGTAGATCTAATAGTACATTTAACAACAAATTCAACCATATGTGATAAAGTTACATCCTGAAGTCGCAGTAGTCAGATATAAGTTGGAAGTGTCCCTAATACCTCTGTATGTGTACTCTGTCCGCCGTATGAAGCTTGTTATACATGACGATAATCTTGTTTGCAATTGCACAGTGCAACTATGAAAGATAGGCTTCTGAAGGATTTAACTGAAAAAATATAGTCTCGCTTTCTGATGAATCCGGGAATGGCCACCATGGAGTGGCGAGAGGCGATTCCCATTTTGTTTTTTCGTGGGCTTTGTTTCATTGGATTCTGTTACGCTTCGTTTCTTTAGTTGTTTGGTTTTGGATATTACGTTTGACCTCTACGCCGTTACGTTACAGTATTTCGGTTGTCTTGCATTATTTTTGACAGTCAGGGGAAGTTGTATTATCCATTGCAAAGAAGTACTGCATACACATACACATTGTGCACCACGCACGTCTGATCATTTCAATATTATTGCACAATTTACAGCATGTATCACAATTTTTAAAGCAATAATTAACAGTAGGATCACGTTTATTACGTTTCTCTGTGATGTATCCGCTCTTGTACCACACATACCCAAACGTGTTCACAGATCGAGGGGATGGAAACTTATTATGAAACAGGATTGAATTTTCGGGACCAATTTACATTATAGCCGTATAGTAGGATTGCATCAAAGAACTGTTTCAGAAAATTGTTCCACTGTCTGACTGTGTAAACATCAAGTGGCTGGATTATGCCGGTTGTTGTAGCAGAAGGCATCATACATTGTACGTCCTTGTTTCCTCATTCCACATATTTGCGATACATTACCAGAATAGGGTATTACGGGAAAGACCAATCTACACAGTAAACTATCACAAAGTTTGCCATAACTATGAGCGTGAAGGAAGCATATGTAACTATCGTGGCCACATGTATATTGCGACCTATTACCAGACGGTATACACTAAATACACTAGGGGGGGGGGGGGGAGGGGAGAGAGAGCGGCGAGGAGAGCACGACGCTCTCTGTCTACACAATACCTCCGCACACGCGTGCATGGACGCCTCGTGTTTACACCAATACTCGTAATGTGGTAGGGAGGGTATGGACATCGAATCGCTCGGAGGGAACACGATGATGAGGTAAGTACAGGACCGCCGGACAGTAGGACAGGGATGCATTAATGTATGCATGCACTTCAACTGCGTGCGTACAGTTGCACGTACTGTCATTCGAAAATCACCGCTCCCATAAACAGGCGGCCGGAATTTGCAGACCGAACGTCGGACTGAAATCGAATAGTATATACAGAGTGTGACACATTGATTCTGTACACACTTATTTCAAATATAGCACGATGAATTCGAAGAACGTATTACACCTGTTACCCAAAAGTTTCCATCATCCACATTACGCTATCGAATCTACCATTACCGACAAAGAAACATCGTTCTCATTACATTTAGCTAATCTGATTAAAGAGTCCATCAACACCGACGTATTTATAGACGTTTATAGTACTTTGACCTATGATGACGCAAGTGTATTTCCTGAGGCTGTCGCAGTTGAAGAGGTGTTTGAAGAGGATTATGAGGATATTGTGGAAGACAGTAAGAAGAGTAAAATAGCAATAGATTTTGAATATAAAAAAGGCAGTTACATTTTGGCGTGGAAACAAGAAAAATAAGAGTTTAAAAACCGTCCAACATAATTTAAGAAAGGTTAAGGATACAAAATGACTATAAAGAAGGGAAACACAAGTCACTGAAGGTGGAACACGAAGCGACAAATTGTTACAGAGTTCCAATTATGTATTGGGAAATTCCAGAAGGCATGCAATATATCACTACCTATTCATGGCTTGGACCTGAAACGATGGGCTTTGATGATGACGGTTGAAGTTTGTTTGTCGTGTTATCTGTTATCGACGACTACGAAATAAGTTCGTCATTTTAAAGTGAGGCAGACAATTATTCCCAAAAATATTAATAAATTTGTTGCTCAGAAACAATTAACCAATACAGAACAACTAGTAGTGAAAGCTAATGCACTTGTGGCAAACTTAATACCAAATATTGCATTATTAGGAGAGGACAGTATTTACAATTCGGAACAATCTGATTTAATATGGAGACAGATGCAGGTCATGCCATATCCTTTAAAGGAACACTAAAAGTTGAATGTCTCGTTAAATCTTTAAATTTTTTCATCCATAGCTACACCATACAGCCAGTCATATCTGGTGTTTTATCATCCCCTTTGCTCATACTCCTTCAGGAAATACGTGGCCAGTTTGGACACATTTTTCAACAAACTATATATAAAGCCAACAGTATTGTTGCATTTGCTTCGCCATCTGGTAAATTAACATCATATATCGCTATTAAATGATTTGCGGTGGTTTACTTACCTACTGTGGGTGAACTAACTGTTCAGTGTTTGGATTCCTGGACAGGACAAACAGAAAAGAAGTTTAACAACACAGAAAAAGGTAATAAGGACGTAAAAATTGTAACGATTCCTGCTGGATCGTACTGCAGAATCCATCGACTTGCTATTTACACATTCAGACAGAGGAAGAATTTTGTAAAACAATTCTCTGATGTAATCCTACTAAACGGCTATGATGTAAATTTGCACCTGAAGAGTAATATTCCGAAAATTCAATCCTGATTCATAATCAGTTTTCATCCCCTCGATTGTAAACACTTTTAGGTGCGCGCGGTTCAAGAGCGGGTGCTTCACAGAGGAACCTGATAAATGTGAACCTCCTGTTCATTATTGCTTTAAAATAGTGATACAAGCGTAAATTGTGCAATTATATTGCAATAATCAGACGTGCGTGGTGCACAATGTGTATGTGTATGAAGCAAATCTTGGCAATGGCTAATACAACGTCGCTGGCCGGCGTAGCCGAGCGGTTCTAGACGCTGCAGTCTGGAACCGCGCAATCACTACGGTCGCAGGTTCGAATCCTGCCTCGGGCATGGATGTTTGTGAAGTCCTTAGGTTAGTTAGGTTTAAGTAGTTCTAAGTTCTAGGGGACTGATGAGCACAGCAGTTAAGTCCCATAGTGCTCAGAGCCATTTGAACCATTTCAATACAACGTCCCCTCATTATTGTAAAGACTATCAGAGATAATATAACACAACCTGAATACCGTAAAATAACGAAGTAGATGTCAAACAAAATACGCAAAAATCAAACAAATAAAACAGACCACGAAAAAACAAAAAGGAAGTATCCTCTGGCCATCTCCATGTTGGTTATTTCCGGACTCCACAGAGAGTGAGACCATATTGTTTCAATTAAATCCTTCAGGAGCCTAAATTGCAAACAACACTATCACCATATGCATCATATGGAGGAAAGAGCGCGGGTATAGCAGTATATAGGGGCATTTCCAACTTATATCTGACTACTGCGTCTTCAGGAAGTAACTTTATCATACACGGTTGAATTATTCGTCAAATTTACTATTAAATTTGCTACACATAAACTTTTTAGCGCATCATAAATTGTGAGGTGAGTGGAGGATTACGAAATACATCAGAAAGTTTAAATATTTGACCGCACAGTTGTAAAGTGCAGCAACAACCATGGAAATTATGTTTCTACATTTTTGTTGTATCTCCTACTCTTTTTACGATATGTGCTCGGAAAAATAACAACTGCGTGTTCTTTGGCGGATTGAGGGAGGGAGGGGGGGGGGGGGTTGTTCACCACTTCAACGGCCTTCTGGGCACGTATAAAAAAGACGTGTCTCATATTTTGACCTAGACTACAACATACTCGAAATTTATCGGAATCGGCGAGTGGCACTTGGGCAGCATTAGTTGTAACCCATCTTGCATCGTCCTATAGTCGCTGAACTTCGACGCTTTACCCCACACCACAGCATTACCAGCAAAAAATTGCAGATTGCATCTCACCATGTCAGCCAGATCATTTATGAATATCGAAAATAAAAACGGTCTTATCACACTCCCAGGGGCACTCCTGACGATACCCTTGGCTCTGATGAACACTCGCCGTCGAGCAAAGCATACTGAGTTCTTTTACTCAATAAGTCCTCGAAACACTCACGTATCTGGGAACCTATTCCAATCGCTCATGGATCACGGGGTTCCGTGTTCTATTCCCGGGGACTGGGTGTTGGTGATATCCTCATCATTTCTTCATCATCATCATTCGAGACACTGGCTAGATTGGATTGTGCAAAATTGGACTGTGTAACAACTGGGACTTCGTACGGGCGCTGATAACAGCGCAGTTGAGTGCCCCACAAACCAAACATCATCATCAGACGCTCATATCTTTGTTAAGAATAACAGTACACCTCACACTGCTTCGAATTGAAGTGCCCAGTGAAAATTACGTCGTTGCTGGTGTTAAGAATCGCTCGGCTTCATACCGAGCGACGGGAGCATGAAGCAATTCAACAGTTTTTTCTCTCTGAAGCCCCTTAAGATGAGGGGCACCAGCAACGAGCCGTCCAATGTCGATATGTATTTAGGAATACTGACCGAGTATCTAGGCAGTGACGAGATGGCCGGCATTTCTATATCTTATGTTCGCGTTCTGGCGCGACCGTAGATCGACCCAAGCAGGAATTTTAGTTTTCTGCCCAAGTTTACGCTGAGCATGCAGATATCGCCGACTGTCAGTCGACGATCAGTCGAACGACCCGTGGGAGTCGTGACGCGTCACATCCAAGCAATACTTGACCGTCGGTCGCAGAGTCTACATTATGATCAAAAATCTTCGTTGCACCGTTGTACACTCCTTTTTGTGCTACAGGTACCTTAATGTGCAGTAATAAATGTCATTTTTCCAATTCGTATTGTAATTACACAAATCAAAAACAGTTTTGCACCACTCCGGTTCCCAGAACTGAGAGAGACGCTGACTGTGGATATTTTATCCCAGACACAGACCCTTCGACTGTTCAGAGATGTCACTAAACTCTCCCAAAGATGTAAAAAACCATTCATGAGCAGCGTGTATTAGACGGAGTGGGTCCGACAGCCGATCACTTCCAGTCATTCGAACAGGAAGGAGGTACACGGCTCGAGTTGTCTGTGGTTCAACCATGCCTAGGTGTTCGGTACCAGGATTCGATCGCATCCTCATTGTTACTGTGTGCTAGGCAGTGCTTTCAACAAGGGAAGTGTCCCGGCATCTCGGAGTGAACCAAAGCGATGTTGTTCGGACATGGAGGAGACACAGGGAAACCCCTGGTGGCCGAGCGGTTCTAGGCTACGGTCGCAGGTTCGAGGCTACTACTGCAGTGGATGACCGCTACCTACGATTATGGCTCGGAGAAACCCTGACATCAACGCCACCATGTTGAATAAGGCTTTTTGTGCACCCACAGGACTTCATGTAAAATTGTGCTCAAACTGAGCTTCACTCCCGACGTCCATGGCGAGGTCCATTTTGAAACTACGACACCATGAAGCGCAGTACAGAATGGCCCAATATAATGCCGAATGGACCGCTCAGGATTGTCATCACGTTCTCTTCATCGATGCTTGCGGCATAGGCCTTCAACCAGACAATCGTCGGGAATGTGTTTGGAGATAACCCGGTCAGGCTGAATGGCTTAGACACACTGTCCAGCGAATACATCAGGGTGGAGGTTCGCTGCTGATTTGGTGTGGCATTACTGGGGCCGACGGACGCCGCTGGTGGTCATGGAAGGCGCCGTAATGGCTCTACGATACGTGAATGCCATCCTCCGTCCGACAGTGCATCCATTTCAGCAGCATACTGGCAAAGCATTTGTTTTCATGGACGACAATTCACGCCTCCATCGTGAAAATCTTGTGAATGACTTCCTTCAGGATAACGATATCGCTCGACTAGAGTGGCCAGGGTGTTCTCGAGACATGAACCCTATCGAACATTCCTGGAAGAGATTGAAAAGGGGTTTTATGGACGACGTGACCCACCAACCACTCTGAGAGCTGTTGAGGAGTGGGACAGTCTGGACCAACACTGTCTTGATGAACTTGTGGATAGTATGCCACGACGAATACAGGCATGCATCAGACCTAGAGGATGTGCTGCTGGGTATTAGAGGTACCGGTGTGTACAGCAATCTGGAACACCATCTCTCAAGGTCTCGCGGTATGGTGGTACAACATGCAATGTGTGGTTTTCATGAGCAATAAAAAGGGTGTAAATGGTGTTTATGTAGATCTCTATTCCAATTTTCTGTACAGGTTCCGGAACTCTCGGAACCGAGGTGATGCAAAACATTTTTGATATATATATATATATATATATATATATATATATATATATATATATATATATATATATATGTATATACATATAATTATTCCTTGCGAATTGTGGTGGATTATTTACAATAAACTTCATGAGGGCATAAATATATTGTTCTTCAGTAGTCAGAATGCTGAACTCCTTAAAAAGATGTCTAAAAGACGATCATGGGTGAGCACCACATATAAAGATCAGACCCTATTGTCTCCCGGCGTATACAACGTTCAAATGACTTACGGGAACACACACGGGTGGCGTCGTCGACAACGGCCTGCTGCATTCCCGTAAGTTATTCGATCACTGTATACGTCCGAAGAAACTAAGGTCTCACATTGCGTACCTCTACGTGGAGGAACTGTATCTTAGCTTCCGGAGGTTGGATGATTGCAATGTGCGTTGTCGTTTTTGCACATGTGTCAAGATCAAAATATCGTTCCTACGCTGGCCAAAGGTGTGCATCATATAAATTCTCTGGCCACTAATCGTATCAAGCTAGTGCTGGTTTAGCTTTTGTTCGTGATAGGATCCACTACACTCGTTGAAAGTTGGATTTTGTTTCAGAGGAATTGTTTCAGCTTCATATATCGATTGCTTCTAAAATCTCGTCTTTTTCTTGGGACTGTGTGAGCGGTGTTTCATGGCCGCAGTCTGATTGGGGATTCTTTCCTGAAACTGCCCTGGCAAAGTATGAACTTTTCGCTGGCTCGGACTCTGATACTATTTCTCGACTTCCTGTGACAAATCTCACGGAGGAAGCTTTTGACGACTCACCTTTACCAGTGCGAGGAAAATTTTACACTACTCCCAGGCGTTTGCCAGTGGTTCATTTTATTAATTCTGTTGGACAGGCTGTTTTTAAACTACCTCCTGATGTTGCAGATGATGCTAGGAGGGAGACATGTCATGTCACGTGGGGCACGTTCAGCATGAGTAATATCACAGCGCTGGGAGGGCTGCTTTACGTTCCCTCAGAGTTGATCCGGATATTGTTATTTTACTTGCGGGCAAGGGAAATGTTACCTTTGTTTTGGACAAGCAGAATTACGTTAGAAAGATTAAAGTGTCTATTGCTGGCCGTTGTGGCCGAGTGGTTCTACTCGCTTCAGTTCGGAACCGCGCTGCTACTACGGTCCCAGGTTCGAATCCTTCCTCGGGCATGGATGTGTGTGATGTCATTAGGTTAGTTAGGTCTAGGGGACTGATGACCTCAGCTGTTAGGTCCCATAGTGCTTAGAGCCATTTGAACCATTTTTTCGCAGTGTTCATTGCCTGACTAAATATATCGTAGGATCTGTGCTGACCCACAAAAAGTGTTGAGTAAAAGAACTAACAGCCTCCTGAAGAAAGGATCGTCACGGGTGTCAATTCTTACTGTACTGCGTTCCCTAGGTTATATGACCTCCCTAAGTTCCGTAAGAAAGGGGGTCCCCTTCGCCCGACTGTGAGTAGTATTGGTACTCCGACATTACGTATAGCAAGAAATCTTGCTACCTTTTTGAGCTCTATAGTAGGTAGGTGTGAGCACCACATTAGGATATCGTTGGATTTCTTACGTCGATTATAGCGATTGTGTCTGTATGATTCTGATGTTATAATAAGTTTTGATGTGATTTCTCTCTTCACAC
The DNA here is from genome assembly GCF_021461395.2 of Schistocerca americana. Taxonomy (NCBI): domain Eukaryota; kingdom Metazoa; phylum Arthropoda; class Insecta; order Orthoptera; family Acrididae; genus Schistocerca; species Schistocerca americana. The sequence continues at coordinate 676,824,068 of NC_060122.1, forward strand.
ATGTTTCTCTGTCTGATCCGTTACCGTTCATTGAGGTTAGGTTTGATGCTGTTTTAACGAACCTATTTCGACAGGTACCAATTTCCACTTACTTTTTATTCAGTGACCTGTACCACGAGCAGACAGATGGATTTGCTGCGGGAAGTCCGTTGTCACTTATTATTGTCAGTTCGTTTATGGAAGATCTGGAGGAACTTTGAGTCGGCGGCTTTGAAACCTGCGTGGTTCAGATATGTAGATGATACGTTTGTTGTTTGGCCTCATGGCAGTGAGAATTCGAACGACTTTTTAGAATACATGAATTGAATCCACCGGAATATTGGAATCACAACGGGGGTGTAAAGAGATGGCAGTCCTCCCTTCGTCGATGTGTTGGTCTGGTGTAAGGTGGATGCTACGTTGGGACGTGCTGTTAATTGGTAGCCTACTCACACTGATGTGTATCTGCAGGGCTGACAGTTGTCACCAAGTAGCTCAAGATGAAGTGCTAATTTATAATTTGGTTCACAGGGCCCATGTCGTCTCGGACCCTGCGAGTTTGTTGATTGAGTTAGCCCATCCAGATTTCACCTTTCGTCTGAATGGTTATAGTGAAAGACAGGTTAGATGTGCGTTACGCTATCGACCAACTGTGCACCGGGTGAGTAGTGGTAATGCTGTGGTAACACCAAAGTCTTAAAGCCTTTTTATCTTACGCAGGGAGAATTTCGAACAGAATTGATTGTATTTTGCGGAAATACGATGTGAAGTGTGATTTTCGACCATCATCTGAGATCTGGGTCCTTTTAGGTCCCGTAAAACATAATCTTTGTTTGCGTAAGGTGGGTGTCTACAGTGTTTCTTGCATTTGTGACATGTCATATATAGGTCGGACTATCAGTAACATAAGTGGCACACACGCTTACAACAGCGGGGGAAATCTGCCATTGTAGAACATTGTCTTGACACTGGTCATTCTATGCAATATAACAATACCTATATTCTGGCATGGACTTCCAGCTATTGGGACACTGTGAGCTGTTGAAATTAAATTAGCAAGTAACTTTATAAATAGAGATGGTGGTTTTTGTTTGAGTTCTCCATGGAATCCTACTCTCTCACTTGTCAAAAGACAGAGAGGCAGTGTTTATGCTACCTCAGTCGTTGATTATTAATTTCACTATCGATAACTTCTGACGTTGGCCGTCTTTGATTTATGATGGCACTAGTGATTACAATGTGTGTTCAGGTGTTATTTTCACGTAGTTTCTAAGAAAACCAGTTTTTAAATACGCTTACGCACTGCTTATTTGCTGCAATTTTGTCTTGAAAATGGCAGGGTGTGCACCTGCAGAAATATTGGCGTCTGTCGACGACTTCACCCGGCTGCATTCCCGTAAGTTATTCGAACACCAGATATTATTCTTACAGCATGTTCGAGAGCAATGTAGGCTTTCTTTCTTAAAGACGAGTTCCCCATAACATTATACCACATGACCTTATTGAATTGAAATATGAAAAATATGTCTACATATTATTTTGCCTCTCCCAAAGACTCGCAATGATTCTAAGAGCATACGTGACTGAATTAAGTTGTTTTAGGAGTTGCGAAAGTGCTTTTGGCAGTTTAAATTCTCTTCCGTGTGAACACCTAGGAATTTGGAAATTTTCACCCCATTTATTATTTCCCCAGCATGTCATTTGTGTAGTACCGCTAGACGTGGAGAACTGAATGTGTTGTGTCTTTTTCAAAATTGGGGATGAGACTATACGCAGAAATCCAGTCAATGATATTTTTAAGAGTATTGTTTAGTATTTCTTCTGTTTCTTTGTGTATGTTTGGAATTATTAAAATACTAGTGTCATCTGCAAAAAGGACTAATTCTGCTTGTTGTACATTAGACGGAACATTGTTTACACATATAATGAACAAAAGTGGAACTAATACTGAGCCATTGCGAGTCCCATACGTGATTTCTCGCCAGTCAGAATTTTAAACCCGGTCTATACCGGTTAAATTACAAAGTACAAAAGTCTGCATTCTTTTGGTCAGATATGACATTATCCATAGGTTGGCTGTACCATTAATCCCATAAAACTTCAATATATATCTAGGAGAGTTCTCCAATTCACAGGCTAAAATGCTGTAGACAGGTCGCAGAAAATACCAAGTAGGCTATTCGGTGCTTGTAAAATTTGGCGAGTCAACGTGTAAACGGCATTCTCAGTAGAGCAACCCCCGTGAAACCCAAACTGTGATTTTTTGGTGGATATTAATTTTCTCAGTGCTGGCACTAACCACGTACATGTGGCACATGCAGTTATGACGTTCAGTGAAGATGTTGTACGTCTCCACGGGGAAGTGTAGTAAACGTCTTCCCAACCCTACGGGGACAGTGAAGATAATCTATAGCGGTTGCCTGTCCTGGGTTACGTGAATCAGATATATGACTGCAAGCAACAATTTGGGCGGTGCATCGTTCGTCGTTCGCATGCATTCGCAGTGTTTCTACTTGCTGAATACTCTCTCGTCATGTAGCGTCTCCAGTACGTCGATGTAATTGATGTTGTCATTAACTTCCATCAGTTGAAGCAAGTTATATTGTTCTTCCGTTGGCAATTCTGTGTCTTCAGCTTCGGACGTTCACATATCTATCAACTTATTCATTAACACTTCCTGACAAATTAAAACTACGTGACGGACTGGGCCTCGAACTCGGGACCTTTGCCTTTTACCGGCAGGTTCTCTGGAGCTAGCCAAGCACGACTCACGTCCCGTCTGACAGACCCATCTCACAGCCTTAGTTCCGCCAGTACCTCGTCTGCCAGGAAGTTCCATACCAACGCACACTTTGTTGTAGAGTGAACATCTCATTCTGGAAACTCATTTGTTAGTACCCCCTTGTCACTGTCTGTCTGGTTTCCTCAACGCTTCTCCAAGATTTCCTTCTCGCATTAGTGATAGGTCTCCAGGTAACGACCAAGCTCCAACACCATGATATCCTTCTCGCATTAGTTATAGGCCTCCAGGTAACGATCAAGCTCCAACACATCGACAGACTCCATTCAGAACGGCAGATGCAACGTTACTAATTTACGATTATAATTGCGCATGTCGTCTAAATTTTAGAAATAGCTGTGCACGACTCGTGGCTCACAAGGGGATCATCAGACGCATTAAACTCGGATTTTGATGAGCCTCAGCTACGCTTTACAGGCGTCTGTCCAGAGTGCCTGGCTAGCGACTTTCCAGACGACCGCCCCTAGTTTACGAGAAAATCGATTTTTAAGTTTTATGGGTACCTTCTACACTCGTAACGTTTGTCATGTTTCGGCTAAATTAGAGTAGTGCACTGTCTAAGGTTCCCGGCTACAACACTGGCGGTATGGAATCGGATTTTGTTTTTGAAATTTTTTTCCCAATTTTGTCATACAAAATATCGTTAAATATTATACCGAAGAGAAAAAGAAACTGGTAGACATCTTTAATATCGAATAGTGCCCCCGCGGGAAAGCAGAAGAGCCGCAACACGACGTGGCATGGACTCGACTGTCTGAAGTAGTGGTGGAGGGAACTGACACCATTAATCTTGCAGGGCTGTCCATAAACCCGTAAGAGTACAACGGGTTGGGGCTCTCTTATTAATATCACATTGCAAGGCATCCCAGATATGCTTAATAACTTTCATTTCCGTGGAGTCTGATGGCCAACGGAAGTGTTTAAACTGAGAAAATGTTTCTGGAGACACTCTGTAGCAATTCTGGACGTGTGGGGTGTTCCATTGTCCTGCTGGAATAGTTCCGTCGGAATGTACTATGCACATGAATAGATGCAGATGATCAGACAGGATGCTTACGTACCTGTCACGTGTCAGAGTGGTATCTAGATGTATCATTGGTTCTATATCACTCCAAATACACACACACCCGCACAATTCTAGAGCCTCCACCAGCTTTAACAGGCCTCTGCTGACATGCAGGTTACATGGATTCGTGAGGTTGTCTCCATACCAGCACACGTCCATCCACTCGATACAATCTGAAACGAGACTCGTCCGACCAGGCAACATGTTTTCAGTCATCAACACTCCAATGTCGGTGCTGATGGCCCCAGGCGAGACTTAAAGCGTTGTGTCGTGTACTCATCAATGGCACACGAGTGTGCCTTCGGCCCATATCGATGATGTTCCCTTCAATGGCTCTCACGCTGACACTTGTTGGTGGCCCTGCACTGCTATCTGCAGCTGTTTACGAAAGGGTTGCTTTCTGACACGCTGAACGATTCTCTTCAGTCGTCGTTGGTCCCGTTCTCGCAGGATCTTTTTCCTGCCGCAGTGATATCGCAGATTTGATGTTTCACCGGATTCCTGATATTCACGGTACACTCGTGAGATGGTCGTACGGGAAAATCTCCAGTTCATCGCTACCTCGTGTGCCAACTGTAACACAACATTCAAACTCACATAAATCTTGATAACCAACCATTATAGCAGCAATAAAGGATCTAACAACTGTGCCAGACACTTGTTCTTTTATATAGGCGTTGGCGACCGTAGCGCCGTATTTTGCCTGTATACATGTCTCTGTATTTGAATACGCGTGCCTCTTCCAGTTTCTTTGGCTCTTCAGTATGTATGTTATTCAAAATTATTCAGAAACATTTATTTTCGCAATAGTAATTTCATTAATAAATCATTACAACAGGAAATTTTCTTCATATGCTTAATCCGTTCGTTACGGAATAGACTGCAGAATCGTCTTACTCGCCGTCGTTTGCATCGCTTGCTGTGCTACAACAGAATTCCGGTGGTGTTTGTTGTAGAAGCAACCGAAACTAAAATTCGAGTAGTACCACGCACATTTAATCAAGACTGCTGCCTTGGATGCATACTGATTTTTCGGAAGCGTTCAGAAAACACAGTTCTTATGTATTCAAATAGATTGTTGTTTCTTCGATCGACGTAGATGCGAACCATGCGCACTTGATCATTAATGTGAAACCAGGTGCCCTAAATTGATGAACATTTAAAGAATGTTTTGTTACAGAACCTTCTGTCGAAGCGGTTCTTACGTAAGTCTTCAGCATTTTGCGATTTTTCGTCAAAATTTTAACCGATTTCTATAAAAGTAAGCATCACAGTAGTGGCAAATCCCTACCGTCAGCGTGGTAGCCGTGAAACTTGGCCATTGGGCTACGCTCTCTTGATCGAAACGAGACTAAGTTACAGGCACAGGAAACACGCGTAGCACTTCAACACTGATTTTCTAATAACTAGGGACAGTCGCATGAAAAACCGCTAGTCAAAAGAGGGTCCTCTACAGCATACGTAAGATTTATCAAAATACGTTATAAACAGGTCCGGTGGTACCCTTGTGAGCGTGTTGTATGTATTTTGTAGTTGCGTCGTTGAACTCCGCCTCCAATGCTTTCTTACTTTTAATATCAGCCGTAGCATCATCACCATCGTTTTCACTTTGTTCACCCTTCTCGTCTTCCACTGACCAACGGGTAGCGCGACTCAGCGCTGATAGTGAGTGCTATTCATTATCTCGCGTCTCAGAAACGTTTACTCAGCATGAATAGTGCTTCACTTCTTCAGTCTCACGGCACCAACGTCATTTTTATATCTCTAATATTTCCATTATGTCTAACTGGCGATACAGAGCCCTGAAACTTGTTGCAGTAGGTAATGACACCTTGCAGAACGTAAGCAAAGTGTAGGCCATGTATCTGTGGAGTTAAATGGGTTCTATATGCAGTTAAAAGTCACCAGTTCCGTGTGTCGTTTTCCAGAGCTTTAGGAAGTGACTACCAACATCAGCGGTGCTTAGAATTAGCTAGGGAGAGCTAATTGTAGAAGTATTTGTGAAACAGTAATCATGTTTGATGCGGCACAAAAATTGGCTCTGAGCACTATGGGACTTAACACCTATGGTCATCAGTCCCCTAGAACTTGGAACTACTTTAACCTAACTAACCTAAGGACAGCACACAACACCCAGCCATCACGAGGCAGAGAAAATCCCTGACCCCGCCGGGAATCGAACCCGGGAACCCGGGCGTGGGAAGCGAGAACGCTACCGCACGACCACGAGATGATGCCGCACAAATGGCGTTGCAAGCAGTCACAATAAAGGAAGCAGACTCTGCTGTAGGTGGGCGCTTGTGTACAGTTCTGTTGTGTTTATTTAGCACGGCCACTCCCTAGCAGAGTCAGTCTGTTAAATAGGTAGTATAGTGGTTGCTGTGACTAAATCACACATACGCCTTTTTTGTACTGAATAATAGTAATCGTTATGAAAACTTTATGTTATGTGTTAATTTAAAATTACCGCCGGCCCAAGTGGCCGAGCGGTTAAAGGCGCTACAGTCTGGAACCGCACAACCGCTACGGTCGCAGGTTCGAATCCTGCCTCGGGCATGGATGTGTGTGCTGTCCTCAGGTTAGTTAGGTTTAAGTAGTTCTAAGTTCTAGGGGACTTATGACCACAGCAGTTGAGTCCCATAGTGCTCAGAGCCATTTTTAAAATTACCTCAAACATAAAAATGTTGTGAACTTGCAGCCTTGAGTAAAATAACGACAACAAAGCAGGAGTTTAGATTCCAAAAACAGGTTATGGGGATTCGCTTTTCATATACGAAAAATGAAATATAAATGAATCCCAGCACCATTGGCCGTCAGTCGGCTGTACGTGGTGCACGGAGTCTAGCCATTTCTCTAATGCGGCACTCTGGATCTATCAGGTATTTGAATTCACTGTAGATAAATAAGAGTGGCAGGAACATGTACAGTGCGAGCACTTCACCGTGGCCGTCGGCCAAGGGGTGAAGAGTAATGTGGGGAATGAAGCCTCGCCTCCATCTCGGAGAGCTGGCAGTCCACTATTTTTTGTGCTTTAGCAGAAGCAAAACTGGTTCATTCGTATCGTCGCTTCTCTATAGCGCTGTGAGAGTCACTGTCAAGTCTCATGATGCATCATTTAAAATTAAGAAAAGAAAACAATTAGCAGTGCATAAACGAAAGTAAGTAGAGTCGGGCAACGGCTACCATATAATAACTAGCTTAGGGTGGCAAGGTTGTAAAGAAGATAGTTCAACCCTGATCTCTAGCGGTATCTTACGCAACCACAGGTCAAAACACGACCCAACTGAAACTTCCACGTTGAGATGTCCGACAAGAACCACAGTGACTTTATTTACGTGTCCAACAACCATTCGTATTTCTCTTGCAGCACTGGGGGCAGCCTATGGCACCGCAAAGTCTGGCACGGGCATAGCTTCAATGGCAGTGATGCGACCCGAGCTGATCATGAAATCCATCATCCCCGTCGTCATGGCGGGTATCATCGCCATCTACGGGCTAGTCATAGCCATCCTGATCGCCGGACAGATCAAAGGTCCCAAAGAATACTCTCTCTACATGTAAGTCACAAATATGATTCATGGAGGTACATTACATGTATTTGCACTCATTGACCAACAGTTACATCTGAAAATGGAGTGTTCCAAGAAGGTACTTCTTTCAGAAGAACGTAAAGTTAAGCACACGTTAAATTATCAATTTGCTTGAGGGTAAAGGTCTCAGAAAGCTCCAGAGTTGACGCCCAAAATGCTCCCAACTTTATCTTTCTTTCTGTCTCTGTCTTTGATTTATTAATAAATATTATGTTGTTCTTGTTGTTGTCTTCAGTCCTGAGACTGGCTTGATGCAGCTCTCCATGCTACTCTATCCTGTGCAAGCTTCTTCATCTCCCAGTACTTACTGCAACCTACATCCTTCTGAATCTGCTTCGTGTATTCATCTCTTGGTCTCCCTCTACGATTTTTGCCATCCACGCTGCCCTCCAATGCTAAATTTGTGATCCCTTGATGCCTCAGAACATGTGCTACAAACCGATCCCTTCTTCTAGTCAAGTTGTGCCACAAACTTCTCTTCTCCCCAATCCTATTCAACAACTCCACATTAGTTTTGTGATCTACCATCTAATCTTCATCATTCTTCTGTAGCACCACATTTCGAAAGCTTCTATTCTCTTCTTGTCCAAACTATTTATCGTCCGTGTTTCACTTCCATACATGGCTACACTGCATACAAATACTTTCAGAAACGACTGCCTGACACTTAAATCTATACTCCATGTTAACAAATTTCTCTTCCTCAGAAACGCTTTCCTTGCCATTGCCAGTCTACATTTTATATCCTCTCTACTTCGACCATCATCAGTTATTTTGCTCCCCAAATTGCAAAACTCCTTTACTACTTTAAGTGTCTCATTTCCTAATCTCATTCCCTCAGCATCACCCGATTTAATTCGACTACATTCCATTATCCTCGTTTTGCTTTTGTTGATGTTCATCTTATACCCTCCTTTCAAGACACTGTCCATTTCGTTCAAGTGCTCTTCCAAGTCCTTTGCTGTCTCTGAAAGAATCGCAATGACATCGGCGAACTTCAAAGTTTTTATTTCTTCCCCATGGACTTTAATACCTACTCCGAATTTTTCTTTTGTTTCCTTTACTGCTTGCTCAGTATACAGACTAAATAACATTGTTCCCAGCTCGTGGTCGTGCGGTAGCGTTCTCGCTTCCCACGCCCGGGTTCCCGGGTTCAGTCCCCGGCGGGGTCAGGGATTTTCTCTACCTCGTGATGACTGGGTGTTGTGTGTTGTCCTTAGGTTAGTTAGTAGGTCTAAGTTCTAGGGGACTGATGACAATAGATGTTAGGTCCCATAGTGCTCATAACCATTTTTCTTTTAATAACATCAGGGACAGGCTACAACCTTGTCTCAATCCCTTCCCAACCACTGCTTCCCTTTCATGTCCCTCGACTCTTATAACTGCCATCTGGTTTCTGTACAAATTGTAAATAGCCCTTCGCTCCCTTTATTTTACCCCTGCCACCTTTAGAATTTGAAAGAGAGTATTCCAGTCAACATTGTCAAAAGCTTTCTCTAAGTCTACAAATGCTAGAAATGTAGGTTTGCCTTTCCTTAATCTATTTTCTAAGTTAAGTCGTAGGGACAGTATTGCTTCACGTGTTCCATTTCTGCGGAATCCAAACTGATCTTTGCCGAGGTCGGTTACTACCAGTTTTTCCATTCGTCTTTAAAGAATTCGCGTTAGTATTTTGCAACTGTGACTTACTAAACCGATAGTTCGGTAATGTTCGCATCTGTCAACACCTGCTTTCTTTAGGATTGGCATTTCGCCTGTCTGATACATCTTGCTCACCAGATGGTAGAGTTTTGTCAGGACTAGCTCTCCCAAGGCTGTCAGTAGTTCTAAAGGAATGTTGTCTACTCCTGGGGCATTGTTTCGACTCAGGTCTTTTAGTGCTCTGTCAAACTCTTCACGCAGTATCGCATCTCCCATTTCATCTTCATCTACATCCTCTTCCATTTCCATAATATTGTCCTCAAGTACATCGCCCTTCTATAGACCTTCTATATACTTCTTTCACCTTTCTGCTTCCCCTTCTTTGCTTAGAACTTTGTCTCCATCTGAGCTCTTGATATTCATACAAGTGGTTCTCTTTTCTCCAAAGGTCTCTTTAATTTTCCTGTAGGCAGTATCTATCTTACCCCTAGTGAGATTACATCCTCACATTTGTCCTCTAGCCGTCCCTGCTTAGCCATTTTGCACTTCCTTTCGATCTCATTTTTGAGACGTTTGTATTCCTTTTTCCCTGCTTCATTTACTGCGTTTTTATATTTTCTCCTTTCCTCAATTAAATTCAATATTTCTTCTGGTACCCAACGATTTCTACTAGCCCTCGTCTTTTTACCTACTTGATCCTCTGCTGCCTTCACTACTTCATCCCTCAGAGCCACCCAATCATCTTCTACTGTATTTCTTTCCCCCATTCCTGTCAATTGTTCCCTTATGCTCTCCCTGAAATTCTGTACAATCTCTGGTTCTTTCAGTTTATCCAGGTCCCATCTCCTTAAATTCCCACCATTTTACAGTTTCTTCAGTTTTAATCTACTGTTGATAACCAATATATTGTGGTCAGAGTCCACATCTGCCCTTGGAAATCTCTTACAATTTAAAACCTGGTTCCTACATCTCTGTCTTACCATTATATAATCTATCTGATACCTTCTAGTATCTCCAGGCTTCTTCCATTTATATAACCTTCTTTTATGATTCTTGACCCAAGTGTTAGCTATGATTAAGTTATGCTCTGTGCAAAATTCTGCCAGACGGCTTCCTCATTTATTTCTCTCCCCCAATCCATATTCACCCACTATGTTTCCTTCTCTCCCTTGTCCTACTGTCGAATTCCAGTCACCCGTGACTATAAAATTTTTGTCTCCCTTCACTACCTGAATAATTTATTTTATCCCATCATACATTTCATCAATTTCTTCATCATCTGCACAGCTAGTTCGCATATAAACTTGTACTACTGTAGTAGGCATGGGCTTCGTGTCTATCTTGGCCACAATAATGCGTTCACTATGCTGTTGGTAGTAGCTTACCCGCACTCCTATTTTTTTATTCATTATTAAATTTACTCCAGCATTTCCCCTATTTGATTTTGTATTTATAACCATGTATTCACCTGACCAAAAGTCTTGTTTCTCCTGCCACCGATCGTCACTAATTCCCACTATATCTAACTTCAACATATCCATTTCCCTTTTTAAATTTTCTAACCTACTTGCCCGATTAAGGGATCTGACATTCCACGCTCTGATCCGTAGAACGCCAGTTTTCTTTCTTCTGATAACGACGTCCTCTTGAGTTGTCCCCGCCCGGAGTTCCGAATGGGGGTCTATTCTATCTCAGGAATATTTTACCCATGAGGACGCCATCATCATTTAACCCTACAGTAAAGCTGCAGGCTCTCAGGAAGAATTACGACTGTAGTTTCCCATTGCTTTCAGCCGTTCGCAGTACCAGCACAACAAGGCCGTTTTGGTTAGTGTTGCAAGTCCAGATCAGTCAATCATCCAGACTGTTGCCCCTGCAACTACTGAAAAGGCTGCTGCCCCTCTTCAGGAATCACACGTTTGTCTGGCCTCTCGACAGATACCCCTTCGTTGTGGTTGCACCTACGGTACGGCCATCTGTATCGCTGAGGCACGCAAGCCTCCCCACCAACGGCATTACTATATATTCTCTCTCTCTCTCTCTCTCTCTCTCTCTCTCACTCTCTCTCTCTGTCTCTCTCTCTCTCTCTCTCTCTCTCTCTCTGTGTGTGTGTGTGTGTGTGTGTGTGTGTGTGTGTGTGTGTGTGTGTGTGTGTGTGTGTCAGCTCGAGCCCTTCCATGTGATACATACTCTAGCGGTGTGGAGGCCGTAATCCTTTGAATGGAGCTGCCGTACTGCCGTACGTGCCGTGGTCTGGTTCGAATCGCTGACTGATGCACGTGGATGGTGGTGGGTGTTTCAGGGGCTTCAAGCACATGGGCGCCGGCCTCACGGTCGGCTTCAGCGGGCTGGCTGCTGGCTTCACCGTGGGCATCGTGGGCGACGCGGGCGTGCGCGGCACAGCGCAGCAGCCGCGTCTCTTCATCGGCATGGTTCTCATCCTCATCTTCGCAGAGGTGCTGGGCCTCTACGGGCTAATCGTCGCCATCTTCATGTACGCCAGCTAGCGCACCCACCGTGGAAGCTGCTCGCCCTGGAGCAAGAAGTCCTCACAGGGCCTGTTCCCCTTTCCAGATGATAGGTAAAGACCTCGCGGCCTCTTTTGTTGCTCAGTTGCTCAGTTCAGTAAAACACAGGACACTCAGGAAAAGGCTAGGATATGTGTGTCAGAAGTTTTGCCTCATTGGAAAACAGGAAGAAAAGATTAATCAGGACCGGATACAAGAGAAGGAATACGCTGTTTCTGCATCTCGTGACTATCATTGGCAAAGGAGGGGAATCTTCTCAGCACATCACAGTTTTCAAGTTCTTTCTTTGTTTGTCTCTATTGTTATCCAAGATGAGGTGGTTTCAAGGTTGAAAAAGAAGCAGGCTGAGCACGTGTATCCAAATAATGTAAGATTTTGTTGTTTGTCTATAAACTATCCAACTACTTAAAAATGAAATCATCAACCCTGAATGTTCATACGTGAACTGCTGTATAACATTCACAGTTTATGCTTTCGTATCTCACAAACGAGAAAGAATACTCACCTACGTCGATGAGAAATATTGTAAACGGTGCTTTTCGTACCCATAACTTTTGAATAAAAGTAATAAAATTTTATTTTTTGCTCCTTTCTCTCTTTCTTTGAGAAAAACCCAATATCCTTATAAACCAATGGTTTCTTAATGAACAACTATACACGAATTAAGACACCAGAACACGAATTTTGTGTTCTGCATGTCTCAAAAGATGCTACAGTAAAATATCATACACTACTGAGCAAAAATAAAGACAGTTTGAAAAATAATCAGACGTCTTCAACATATTTACAACCACAATTCAACTATAGACTGTTTCCTTCACAATGTTACTTCTCAAGCATCCTCCACATGAAATTCCTCAAGATGAACACTCTGTGAGGATCGTATTGATGGGGGTTTCTGAATGCTTAAGTGCAGCTCATTCTATGGCGTCATACTTGAGAAATCGGACTATTCAAGATTAAAAATGGAACTGTTACATTTTATGGCGCCAGACGACTATTGGGGATATGTGGGAGGTTAGGGGGTGTTTGGAGTGAAAGCAGAAACTTGGTGACTGTATATTGTTAGTGAACCGTTTAAGTGCCAATATTGTGGGAACGTCTCATGTGTGGCCCAGTGGAAGAAGTATCGGGAACCATTGTGTTGAATGCCAAGTGCAAGCCAGGGGTACTGCAATAAAATTCCCGCATCTTTACGTAACGTAACATCGCAAGTCTGAAAACAGGACAGCACGTGTCACCATGGGAAATAAGATTATTTAAATACACACCTTGTAGCTGTATTGTCGTTGGGAAAATCTATAATACTTGTAATCTAACTGACATGACCCATATCATAGCCAGTTGTAGGAAGTATGACACAAAGACATGCAAATTATTACCTAACCAACCATTGCTAAGATGCCCAATCATGACTGATATTTTCCTGCAATAGACTGCAAGGCAGCACACAAAAGCATCTAGAATCATCTAATTATATGTTTTTAGTTAATTCTATCCACTGTTGACGGAACTGTGGGAAGCCAGTCATATGATATGTTGATACTAAATCTGACTTATCTCAGGTTGCAGTAAAGTGAACTTCAGTTTTATTTTAACACAACTTATTTTGAGGGCTCTAGCCTCATCCTCAAATGTACCTGATAATCAAACTGATATGCTACCAGCCACTCAGTTTGTCACTTCATGAGTGATGCTCTGGTCCCTGGTTACTACAGAACAATTGACTACTCCAAGACGTGGTCCAAAGATAAACACACCTCACATCAGTTTTATGTACATGTGTCAGGTACATCTCAACAAAGGCTAGAAGCCTTGAACTCGATCGTGTAAAAAAAAAAAAAAAAAAATTGAAAATCAGTTGACTGCAGTCATTCTTAGTCTCAGTACACATTTTGTGATTATTCATCCATTTAATTTGATCACCCTAAAAGCAGAGTTCTGCTGCTGATTTTCGTAAGTGGTAACAGATCGTGATGATGTCAGTAGAGGGACCAGTTACATCCACTAATGAAAAATCGTAGAATACGTAAAAACTAATAAAAAAAATCATGAATTATTGTTCCTGGGAAACAGTGATCTAAAATTACAATAAAAGTTTTTAATGAAACAGTGTTTATCGTCTCCATGTAAAGGGCCGCTGCTTGCCATTTTCTTCAGCCGTCATTGTGGAGTTTTGTTTGGTTCATAATTAACGTACCACTATCGAAACGATTCATCTGATTTACAAATTTTAAATCCTTACATGCGATCCTAGATGTTTTATTGAAAACGTTTTTACAATAAATCTTGATTCTGGAATAAAATATCTGAATCTTTCCTTAACCCTTCAGCATTCTGGCACTGAGCCGTTTTCAAAAAGGATCTGAGTGGAAGGGATGTAGCTTACAGTGAGAAACATTGAGAAACCTTGAGAAAGGCATGAGCAATACCATGAAATAGAAAGGAACGCAGCTGAACCTACACCGTGTAATGGCCTATGGACATAAATTGTCGCCTCGAATTTCATTAAGCATTAATGCAAATTGTCCTACCTATGGACACGAAACTATAAGGAAAATAGCTCCACTAGATGGCGTTAACGTAGTTCGTCCCTGACCGACACGATGTCCATGTTTCTCGCGTTGGAAGGGTTGCCTCTCCGACTGTGTGTAGGCGCGCCCTGCGCAGTGGCAGACAGAAGCACCCACCCATAAACTTTACAACTCCAGCATCCAGGCGGTGGCCGCAGCGGCTGTTAAGCTGTTCCCAGGCTAAATTATAGTTTTATGCCGCGGAAATTGCGAGCAGCCTGCACATTTTATTTCGCCGCTCTAATGTACTGCATAAGTATTGCCGCCGCGCAGCTCGGGAGTCCCCCAGAGAAAGGATCTCCCTGTTCATTTATCTGCGACGGAAGGACCACAACTGAGATATTTATTACCTCTTTCGCACATACGCTTTCACCGGAAAAATACTACTGCATTTCTTGGATACTTGTTCTAGATCAGTCTACCGAAACTGGAGGCAACATATTCCAAGGAGTGGAGGTGATGTAGCAAATGGACTAATCGAAAACTATTCGTCTTTAAGCCACTCAGCAGTTTCACTACTGCAGGTTAATAGCGAGAAAATGAATTGACTGTTACAAATGAAGGACAACAGAGTGTCGAGATCCTACGGGTTTGTGCGTATTGGATTAAAGAAAAAGTGGCTTACAAGGCTGTCGAGAGGGTATATGAGCCATATGTGAAACATAAAAAAAATCAAACTAAATAAATAAAACGTTGTGAAAAAATCCATCTTGCATAAAATATGTCATTAATAATGCAACAACTGACGTGAACTCAATGCTGCAAGAATCTCCACATCTCTGAAGAGAATGGAGATGACGTTTAAAATGATGTATGTGAGTTCACAACTGACATGTGTAGAATACCGCGGATCGTTTATACCAGAAGCCTAGCGCCAATGCCGGTGTGGCCAAAATTCATCTTCGTTCACACTCTCAACATGATTCAATCAATGTTGTTTCAATCGGGTGGTAGTTTGACAGCCTTTCTAACTACAAGGCGTATTGTTTTAAAATCTAAAATTCTAGGACAAGTTACACTGTTTTAGAGCTGAACTGCTACGAAAAGTAAAATCGTGCAGCAAGGTAATTTATGAAATGATTGATCGGTGTTAGACACGATGCAGTATTTGGTACACGATATTCTCCAAAACGAAGGAACTTTTCTCAGTATTACACATATAAATGTAATAAGGGTGTATGACACGAATATACGTCAGATCCTTTTTCTGTCCCAAGGACAACACATGTTCATTATACAGTAGCCGACAATCTCGTGAGCCCGGTTCTTTATTTATCCCAGTTTTCTGTTAGGCGGAACAACAAACGGTGACTGAAAAAAGTGTGACATATTCGCACTTGATATTTTTCTTGTCAATCGTCTGACTGGTTTGATGCAGCCCGCCATGAATTCCTCTCCTGTCCCAAACTTTTCATCTCAGAGTAGCAATTGCAAACTACGATCAATTATTTGCTGGATGTATAGCATTCTCTGTCTTCATCTACAGTTTTTAACCTCTACAAGCCGCTCTGGTAGCACGAACGTTATTCAGTGAATCTTAAACTCGTATATCCTATCATCTTGTTACTTCTTCATGTCAGTTTTCCGTATATTGCATTCCTTTCCGATTCTGCAGAGAACCACTTCATTCCGTACCTTAGCAGTCCACCTAATTTTCAACATTATTATGTAGCCCAACATCTTAATCCTTCGTTCTCCTTAGTTCTGGTATTTCTATGGTCCATGGTTAACTATCATACAACGCTCAGTTCCAAACGCACATTCTCAGGAATTTCTTCTTCAAATTATGGCCTACAGTTCACATAGACTTCTCTTCGCGAGAAATGCCCCTTTCTCTGCCCATCATGTGTAATTTTGCTTCCTACATAACAGATTTCCTCAACTTGGACTATTTCGTGATCCCTAATTGTGATGTCAAGTTCCTTACTGTTCTCATTTTTGCTACTTTTCGTTACTTTCGTCTTTCTTTGATTTAATCTCAGCCCATATTCTGTACTCATTAGACTGCTCATTCCATTCCACACTTCCTGTAATAGTTATCACTTTCGCAGAGGATGCCAATGTTATCAGCAAATCTTATCACTGACATCCTTTCTTTCTGAAATTTAACCTCACTCTTGAACATTTTTCTTTTTTCCGAAACTGCTTCTTCGATGTGTAGATTGAACAGCAGAGACGAAATACTACATCCCTGTTGTACATCCTTTTTAATCCGAGCACTTCGTTTCTTCCTCTTTGTTCCTGAACTTTCTGTATATTATCCGTATTTCTCCATAACTTACCTCCATTTTTCTTAGAATTTCGAACTTCCCGCACTATTTGACATTGTCAACTGCCGTTTCAAGTTTGACAAATCCTGTGAAGGTATCTTGATTGTTTTTCAGGCTTGCTTTCCTGGTGCCTTTACCTTTTCTAAAGCCAAAATAACTGTCATCTAACAGATCCTCACTTTTCTTTTCCTTTCTTCTCTATATTATTCTAGTTAAACACTTGGATATATGAGTTGTTAAGCTGATTCTGCGTTAAATCTGGCACTTTTGGGCTCTTGCTATCTTCGGTTTTCGTGAAAGTCTGATGGTATGTCACCAGCCTTACAAACTCGTGAATAGTTGATTTGTTATCATTTCCCCCAATGATTTTAGATATTCTGATTGAATATTATCAATTCCTTCTGCCTTATTTGATCTCAAGTTGCCAAAACTGTTTTAAGTTCTGTTTCTAACACTAGAACCCTTATCTCTTCCCTGTTCCTTCTTCCATCACGTCATCAGGCTAGTGATACCCCCCCCATAGATGCCTTCAGTGTACTCTCTTCACCTACCCTCTATTTCCTCTGCATTTAACAGTGGAATTCCTGTTGACTCTTGACGCTTGAGAGATAGAAAACATGAAGTATAACCTATATTCCAGTAGATACTGAACAGCACTACTACATGGCGGTAACAGTGGGCGCGGGCCTGTGGTGCTGCCACTGCTGGAGTACTGATTATGTTCTTAGCATTCTACTGTCCCTGTTAATGCGTATCGGGATGACAAATATCGCGCTGGACTAATTTTGGACTGCTCTATCGCGTGGTCAAACAAAATTCCGCTTTAAAAATAATTTTGTTCTTAACGGGAAACAAACCTAAGGTTTCCATGTGCAGAGGGCGTCGCATGAAGGCGCGATGAGCAGCATTAGTTTGGGATGACTCCAACTAAACAATGCGAAAACTAAACTGCAAGTACCTGCTCAAACACCGGAGAAAGTCCACCTGTCGATCTGTAGGAGAGGCACCCTGTACGGACGGTGCTCTCGACTACTTCTGAATAAGTGAATGGTTGCCGTCCATCCTCCTTTCACATATGTGGTTTCAGTACTCTGTGGTTCTGTCAAGTTTGACGAAATGTCTTTTCTCTGACTGTATTGCCTTCAATTTTTACATGCCATGGAGGAAAATCACGCTGGGAAGATAAATTCAGAGTGTTTTTATTTTAATTTGTACAATATCTGATATTCAGCGGACCATGTACCTAAAACCACAAGTTCTAAAGATGAATGATTGCTGGACTGAATGAATGGTGGGAAAATTATGAACACGTGCAACTGGGTGAATTCAAGTTGATATCATTGGTTTAGCATCGTAGCAGAGGCCTGGGAACAACGGTTGAGTTCAACTTACAAAGCTGGCGGGAGGCGCCTTTTAGGTGTCGGTCTTTTGTAAGGGGTGACCCTGCGATTGGGTCTCTTAGAAGCAAAGGAAAATTTTGAAAACGGGTGAACATGTGTCGTCTCTCCTGCCTTCTGACTGGTGGAGGTGCCTGGAGCGAATAAAGAATTCGTCTTGCTGATTCGTCAGTGCGCCTCCTCCAAGTTTTTTAGTCTCTGAGCTCGGAGGCGAGGCAGATTGGTTGTGGGCAGATGGGAGAGTCGAGTCGCGGATAAGTCTCTGTAGCAAGGGCGCCCATACCTATAGGTAAGGAGAGGGGGGGGCGCCCCCCCCCCTCACTGTGGCTCTCAGAAAAAGAAAGAAGTATAATTTATTCAGGTGTTTTTCTTATAAGAAAATGGTTTAAAACTCATTATTACACAGGTTTTTAACAAGATTAGGTATGAAAATACACACGTCAAAAAGGTTTGCCATCAGCCCGGTTACCAGAACTCCTGAAGACAGACGTGGACTGTGAATATATTGTATTACTGACACAGTCCCTTTGACTGTTTAGTGATGTCAATAAACCCGCCCAAAGATGTAAACAACCATACATGGGCAGCGCCTATTGGACAGAGGCGGTCCGACAGCCGATCAGTTCCAGTCATTCCACCAAGAAGGAGGATCGTGTTGTCTGTAGTTCAACCATGCCTAGACGGTCAATACCGCGATTCGATCACGTTCGCATTGTTACTTTGTGCCAGGAAGGGCCCTCAACAAGGGAAGTGGCCAGGCGTCTCGGAGTGAACCAAAGCGATGTTGTTCGGTCTTAAAGGAGATAAGAGAGACATGAACTGTCGATGAATTGCCTCGCTCAGGCCGATCAAGGGCTGCTACTGCAGTGGATGACCGCTACCTACGGATTATGGCTCGGAGGAACCCTCACAGCAACGCCATCAGGTTGAATAATGCTTTTCGTGCAGTCACAGGACGTCGTGTAATGACTCAAACTGTGCGCAATAGGCTGCATGATGCGCATCTTCACTCCCGACGTCCATGGCGAGGTCCATCTTTGGAATCACGACACCATGCAGCGCGGTAGAGATGGGCTCAGCAACATGTTTTCTTCACCGACGAGTGTCGCATATGCCTTCAACCAGACAATCGTCCGAGATGTGTCTGGAGAAAACCCGATCAGGCTGAACGCCTTAGACACACTGTCCAGCGAGTGCAGCAAGATGGATGTTCCCTGCTGTTTACGGGTGACATTACGTCGGGCCGACGTACGCCGCTGGTGGTCATGGAAGGCGCCGTAATATGCTGTACGATACGTGAATGCCATCCTCCGAGCGATAGTGCAACCATATCGGCAGAATTTTGGCGAGGAATTCGTATTCATTGGCTACAATTCGCGCCCCCATCGTGCACATCTTGTGAATGACTTCCTTCAGGATAAAGACTTCCCTCGACTAGAGTTGTCAGCATGTTCTCCAGACATGAACCCTATCTCACATTCCTGGGATGGACTGAAAAGTGGTGTTTATAGACGACGTGAACCACCAACCACTCTGAGGGATCCACGCCGAATCGCCGTTGAGGAGTGGGACAATCTGGACCAACAGTCCATTGATGAACTTATGAGCAGTAAAAAGGGGGATATGACGTTTATGACATCTCTATTCCAATTTCCTGTACAGGTTACGGGAACTCTTGGGACCGAGGTGAGACAAAACTTTTCATGATGTGTGTATTTTATGGCTACTTATAAGCTGCCTTTCGTCTTCCAAAATATTAAAAATTCACCTTGCCCACAGGTCTAGCACCCTCCTCCCCTAGTTAAAACTATTGTATGGAGGCTGCTGCTCTATTCTGCTAAGTATGATGTGTTGCTTCGGTGCGGTTTTAAGCGTTGATTATGGATGGCATTTAGTTCATAGTTTTAGAGTAGCATACTTTGTATAATCTTAAAGTCATTTGTCACAAGCACTGAGGAGTTCTCGCAAGTAATAATTTTGCTAACAATAAGCTAAATTCAGATGGGCAAGGCTTGCTCTTTACACAGTCACAATTCAATTCCTGCATCGTGAGTCTGATCACGTTTCGTGTTTTCCTTCCGATGGGACGCATAAGCCAGTTCAGATGATTCAGCGTTGGCGATAAAGTCGTGAAGATTGTCTTCAGTAATTCTCTGAATGTATGAGACTTCCCTTGCTGAGTAATTACAATTTTTATCGCTTGGTCTTACGGAATCATGGTGGTAGGATTTTATGCGTCTTTCACGTATAACGCTGTTGAGGAGGACTCACCAGACTGTAAAGGTCCTCTCAGTTTCAATTTAGTTCGTCAAACTTTGCCCATTGTGCATACCTGCATGCCATCTTTTATCCTGTGGTCACTGACCTCGTGCAACCTGTAAGAGAGCATTACTGAGAAGCATTTAGTGAAATCCAATTGAACTGTGAGAAGTGTATGAAAGAGTGTATCTTGTTATGGCTTAATGAAGCATAGTTTAATTTGGAGTATTTGTGCTCATTTATCAGACATTAATTTTGGTTTCTCGTTTTTCACTCTTTACATTTATGATTGTGCCTTTCGTTGCACATCGTGATTTGTGGGCTGCAGAAGCATTTTATGAACAGTGATAAGATAACGTCTTGCATTACAGACCATAAGCACGGTAATGAATTTGATTTTTTCTCATCGTTATCTTAATTGTAACAACTTGCAGAACATACGAGCATTCCGTGTGCACAGATAGGCCAATGAATTTAATTAACATCACCATTCATGTCCATTGTAAGGCACACTGATTGTCAGAGTGTTGTTTGTGAAAATAATATACTATTTAAAGGCACATTTGCATGCTGAGCTTTTCTTGGCAGAAAACGTAATTGTAAGCAGCACAAAAAAGAAATGATTTAAGCCATAAATATAGTACACGGCAGTCGTTGGAAACAGATGAAGATTTTATATAGTCACCTGATTAGATTAAGAGGCACGATTGTGGTTTTCTAGGTCTTGTCCAGATCGGACGTATGTGGCACACTGCCATTAATACCACATTATTTCATTATTATATTCACGAGTTGCAACCAAACGGCACTCGTAATCACATAATATAATTGTAGGTTTAATTATGTTTTTATTCAAGAATATATCGTAGTTACTAACCAATGTATGTTTCATTTTCTTCTCTCTGTGATTTCTCTAAAACCGTACATCGTTACCAAACAGCACCCAAAGACAACGGTGGATTGTGCTGTGTCTTAAGTCATTGTAAGATTGTTGGGTGACTTGGCATGGCAAAAGTTTCCGTGCTTTTAAGTAAAAAGTCGTCCAACTCGATCCACAGTTGTCTTCGGTGCTGTTTGATAACGAAGTACGATTTTAGAGAAATCACAGAGAGAAGAGAAACGGTTAAAAATACGTGAAAGAACCATTAACGAAAATAATGCCATGTTCAAGCGCCGAGTGTTTTGTATACATTTTTTAAAATTCATTACTATAATTCATTGTATGGCCTCCATCCAGTTACGAATGAGCCAAAAATAATTAATTACGTGGGCGATTTCGTGTCTGAGCCCATTATTATATGTACTATACTTTTTGTCTTACTTCTGTTACATGTTTATTGCAAATGACATACAAGATACGAGACCGGAATACACTGAAGTACGACTAATTACTGGAATGTATGTCGACACCTGAAATTACGGAGCAATCGTGGATTCAAGTTAAGGCACCACATCTTTACATCAGCGATCTTGCCCAAGCGCTTTGTACTATCGTAGATTGCTTGGTAGATCCAACACCATTTTTCGTTTCCATAGCAGAGATTTTAAGCTACATTGCGGTTTCCAAAATTATTTTCATGATTTATTCAGTGCAACAATAGAGTTTTATCAGGCCACAATTTGACCGACTTCAGTTCTGTGCGACGTATTATGGCGAGCAGCCATTAGTATTCCACCAATTACTTTCCACAATTGTCGCACATCGACATTAGTTTTTACATTTATTCTGATTACACATACGAGTTTACATTTTTATAGTGTCATACATCACGTGTGGCATGGTACTGACAACAAAACCATTAGCAAAGATGGAGAAACAGAGACTACAAACACAGACGCAGTCCGACTCTGACATGCCATTAAATAATGAAAGTGACGTTACGGTTGACTCGAATACTAACGAGGGCATATTGTTGACTATACTGGTGACGTAAATGTAGAAAACAGACCGTCTACCAGTAACATGCCTAAATTTAGTTCCGAACCCATTTTGGTGTCTGACGTCATGTATACCGATGTGGCGGTGGCGGAACAGTTGCACATCACTAGTATTGCCAGTATGTTCGATGCTATAAGGAAACAAATGACACAACATAAGCAGAACATTAACGCCACATTGAAAACACCTCATGACGAGATGAAAACACGAAATTATGAAATTAAATATGATTTGGTAGCACTTAAAGCGTTAACTGCACGTCAAACGACACTTTGTGCAGCCGTGTTGGAACCGAGCGACCGCTACGGTCGCAGGTTCGAATTCTGCCTCGGGCAAGGATGTGTGTGATGTCCTTAGGTTAGTTAGGTTTAATTAGTTCTAACCTCTAGGAGACTGAAGACCTCAGAAGTTAAGTCGCATAGTGCTCAGAGCCATTTTGTAGCCGTGTTGAGGACATAAACAATAGACTGACTGGACAAGCGTCCGACCTCAACGCCAAATTTTCAGAGGTTTCATTAAAACAAGAAAACACAAATATTCACGTGACAGATATCCATGCACAAGTAAACAATCTCAGTAAAACTTGCGAGTCTGTAGTTACTCGGATTAAATCTTACCCGGCAGTGCATGATGATATAAAAACGCGTACTGCCGATGTCGAAAAGAAGGTTGACAAACAGTTTTCTGATAAAGTTAGACTACGCACTGACAACCATTTCTCATGCATCAGTAGAGAATTTCACAGTTGGGGAGAGCAAAAAGACAAATATTTTGCCGAGTGCTTACAAGAAAAAATGCCTGCTGTTGTCCACGACACTGTCGCTGAATTTATAATTAACAACAAACATGTAATCAGCCGAAAATACAATCTACAGCTGCAAAATCGAAACAGTTTGACAATTACCTACAACCAGTGTGCAAATCCCCCCCATGAAGCATGGACCTTGCCGTTGGAGGGGAGGCTTGCGTGCCTCAGCGATACAGATAGCCGTACCGTAGGTGCAACCACAACGGAGGGTTATCTGTTGAGAGGCCAGACAAATGAGTGGTTCCTGAAGAGGGGCAGCAGCCTTTTCAGTAGTTGCAGGGGCAACAGTCTGGATGATTGACTGATCTGGCCTTGTAACACTAACCAAAACGGCCTTGCTGTGCTGGTACTGCGAACAGTTGAAAGCAAGGGGAAACTACAACCGTAATTTTTCCCGAAAGCATGCAGCTTTACTGTATGGTTAAATGATGATGGCTTCCTCTTGGGTAAAATATTCCGGAGGTAAAATAGTCCCCCATTCGGATCTCCGGGCGGGGACTACTCAAGAGGACGTCGTTATCAGGAGAAAGAAAATTGGCGTTCTACGGATCGGAGCGTGGAATGTCAGATCCCTTAATCGGGCAAGTAGGTTAGAAAATTTAAAAACGGAAATCGATAGGTTAAAGTTATACACTCCTGGAAATTGAAATAAGAACACCGTGAATTCATTGCCCCAGGAAGGGGAAACTTTATTGACACATTCCTGGGGTCAGATAAATCACATGATCACACTGACAGAACCACAGGCACATAGACACAGGCAACAGAGCATGCACACTGTCGGCACTAGTACAGTGTATATCCACCTTTCGCAGCAATGCAGGCTGCTATTCTCCCATGGAGACGATCGTAGAGAAGCTGGATGTAGTCCTGTGGAACGGCTTGCCATGCCATTTCCACCTGGCGCCTCAGTTGGACCAGCGTTCGTGCTGGACGTGCAGACCGCGTGAGACGACGCTTCATCCAGTCCCAAACATGCTCAATGGGGGACAGATCCGGAGATCTTGCTGGCCAGGGTAGTTGACTTACACCTTCTAGAGCACGTTGGGTGCCACGGGATACATGCGGACGTGCATTGTCCTGTTGGAACAGCAAGTTCCCTTGCCGGTCTAGGAATGGAAGAACAATGGGTTCGATGACGGTTTGGATGTACCGTGCACTATTCAGTGTCCCCTCGACGATCACCAGTGGTGTACGGCCAGTGTAGGAGATCGCTCCCCACACCCTGATGCCGGGTGTTGGCCCTGTGTGCCTCGGTCGTATGCAGTCCTGATTGTGGCGCTCACCTGCACGGCGCCAAACACGCATACGACCATCATTGGCACCAAGGCAGAAGCGACTCTCATCGCTGAAGACGACACGTCTCCATTCGTCCCTCCATTCACGCCTGTCGCGACACCACTGGAGGCGGGCTGCACGATGTTGGGGCGTGAGCGGAAGACGGCCTAACGGTGTGCGGGACCGTAGCCCAGCTTCATGGAGACGGTTGCGAATGGTCCTCGCCGATACCCCAGGAGCAACAGTGTCCCTAATTTGCTGGGAAGTGGCGGTGCGGTCCCCTACGGCACTGCGTAGAATCCTACGGTCTTGGCGTGCATCCGTGCGTCGCTGCGGTCCGGTCCCAGGTCGACGGGCATGTGCACCTTCCGCCGACCACTGGCGACAACATCGATGTACTGTGGAGACCTCACGCCCCACGTGTTGAGCAATTCGGCGGTACGTCCACCTGGCCTCCCGCATGCCCACTATACGCCCTCGCTCAAAGTCCGTCAACTGCACATACGGTTCACGTCCACGCTGCCGCGGCATGCTACCAGTGTTAAAGACTGCGATGGAGCTCCGTATGCCACGGCAAACTGGCTGACACTGACGGCGGCGGTGCACAAATGCTGCGCTGCTAGCGCCATTCGACGGCCAACACCGCGGTTCCTGGTGTGTCCCCTGTGCCGTGCGTGTGATCATTGCTTGTACAGCCCTCTCGCAGTGTCCGGAGCAAGTATGGTGGGTCTGACACACCGGTGTCAATGTGTTCTTTTTTCCATTTCCAGGAGTGTATATAGTGGGAATTAGTGAAGTTCGGTGGCAGGAGGAACAAGACTTTTGGTCTGGCGAATACAGGGTTATAAATACAAAGTCAAATAGGGGTAATGCAGGAGGAGGTTTAATAATGAATAAAAAAATAGGAATGTGGGTAAGCTACTACAAACAGCATAGTGGACGCATTATTGTGGTCAACATAAATACGAAGCCCACGCCTACCACATTAGTACAAGTTTATATGCCAACTAGCTCTGCAGATGACGAAGAAATTGAAGAAGTATATGATGAAATAAAGGCTATTATTCAGATAGTGAAGGAAGACGAAAATTAAATAGTCACGGGTGACTGGAATTTGGTAGTAGGAAAACGGAGAGAAGGAAACGTAGTAGGTGAATATGGGTTGGGGCTAAGAAATGAAAGAGGAAGCCGCCTGGTAGAATTCTGCACAGAGCACATCCTAATCATTGCCAACACTTGGTTCAAGAATCATAAAAGAAGGTATGTACATGGAAGAAGCCTTGAGATACTGACAGTCTTCAGATAGATTATATAATGGTAAGACAGGAACCAGGTTTTAAATTGTAAGACATTTCCAGGAGCAGATGTGGACTTTGACCACAATCTATTGGTTATAAACTGTAGATTAAAACTGAAGAAATTGTAAAAAGGTGGGAATTTAAGGGGATGGGACCTGGATAAACTGAAAGAACCAGAGATTGTTCAGAATTTCAGGGAGAGCATAAGGGAACAATTGACAGGAATGGGGAAAAGAAATACAGTAGAAGATGATTAGGTGGCTCTGAGGGATGAAGTAGTGAAGGCAGCAGAGGATCAAGTAGGTAAAAAGACGAGGGCTAGTAGAAATCCTTGGGGAATAGAAGAAATATTGAATTTAAATGATGATAGGAGAAAATATAAAAACGCACTAAACAAAGCAGGCAAAAAGGAATACAAACGTCTCAAAAATGAGATCGACAGGAAATGCAAAGTGGCTAAGCAGGGATGGCTAGAGGATAAATGTAAGGATGTAGAGTTTTATCTCGCTAGGGTTAAGATAGATACTGACTACAGGAAAATTAAAGAGACCTTTGGAGAAAAGAGAACCGCTTGTATGAGTATCAAGGGCTCAGATGGAAACCCAGTTCTAAGCAAAGAAGGGAAAGCATAAAGGAGGAAGGAGTATGTAGAGGGTGTATACAAGGGCGATGTACTTGAGGACAGTATTATGGAAATGGAAGATGATGTAGATGAAGATGAAATGGGAGATATGATACTGCGTCAAGAGTTTGACAGAGCATTGATAGACCTGAGTCGAAACGAGGCCCCGGGAGTAGACAACATTCCATTAGAACTACTGACAGCCTTGAGAGAGCCAGTCCTGACAGAACCTCACTATCTGGTGAGCAAGATATATTAGACAGGCGAAATACCCTCAGACTTCAAGAAGAATATAATAATTCCAATCCCAAAGAAAGCAGGTGTTGACAGATGTGAAAATTACCAAACTATCAGTTTAATAAGTCATTGCTGCAAAATACTAAACGCGAATTCTTTACAGACGAATGGAAAAACTGGTGGAAGCCGACCTTGGAGAAGATCAGTTTGGATTCCGTAGAAATGTTGGAACACGTGCGGCAATACCGACCTTACGACTTATCTTAGAAGAAAGATTAAGGAATGGCAAACCTACGTTTCTAGCATTTGTAGACATAGAGAAAGCTTTTGACAATATTGACTGGAATACTCTCTTCCAAATTCTGAAGGTGGCAGGGGTAAAATACAGGGAGCGAAAGGCTATTTACAATTTGTATAGAAACCAAATTGCAGTTATAAGAGTTGAGGTGCATGAAAGGGAAGCAGTGGTTGGGAAGGGAGTGAGACAGGGTTGTAGCCTCTCCTCGATGTTATTCAATCTGTATATTGAGCAAGCAGTAAAGGAAACAAAAGAAAAATTCGGAGTAGGTATTAAAATCCGTGGAGAAGAGATAATAACTTTGAGGTTCGCTGATGACACTGTAATTCTGTCAGAGACAGCAAAGGACTTGGAAGATCAGCTGAACGGAATGGATAGTGTCTTGAAGGGAGGTTATAAGATGAACATCAACAAAAGCAAAACGAGGATAATGGAATTTAGTCGAATTAATTCGGGTGATGTTGAGGGTATTAGATTAGGAAATTAGACACTTAAAGTAGTAAAGGAGTTTTGCTATTTGGGGAGGAAAATGTCTTATGGTGGTCGAAGTAGAGGGGATATAAAATGTTGACTGGCAATGGCAAGGAAAGCGTTTCTGAAGAAGAGAAATTTGTTAACATCGAGTATAGATTTAAGTGTCAGGAAGTCGTTTCTGAAATTATTTGTATGGAGTGTAGCCATGTATGGAAGTGAAACATGGACGATAAATAGTTTAGACAAGAAGAGAATAGAAGCTTTCGAAATGTGGTGCTACAGAAGAATGCTGAAGATTAGATGGTAGATCACATAACTAATGAGGAGGTGTTGAATAGGATTGGGGAGATGAGAAGTTTGTGGCACAACTTGACTAGAAGAAGGAATCGGTTGGTAGCACATGTTCTGAGGCATCAAGGGATCAACAATTTAGTATTGGAGGGCAGCGTGGAGGGCAAAAATCATAGAGGGAGAGCAAGAGATGAATACACTGAGCAGATTCAGAAGGATGTAGGTTGCAGTAAGAACTGGGAGATGAAGAAGCTTGCACAGGATAGAGTAGCATGGAGAGCCGCATCAAACCAGTCTCAGGACTGAAGGCCACAACAACAACAACAGTGTGCAATGAAGGAAGTAGCAACCTAAAACACACAGATGGGCAATGAATACAAGTACAATATAACGCATACACAGCGCACACTATATACTCACAACAACAACAGTACGCACCTTGACATGACACACTGCACTGCAGTCGTGATAATTATCAATAACATTTTCCTTGCCATTGGCCACTTGTACCTTGCAGTAATCATTCTGAAGCTAAACATTACTATAATGTCAAGGAAGAGGAGAGATTCATAAAGCACAGACAATTTCAGCGATTTATACCTGTAAAAAGAACCGTGCATCATGTCATTATTCTTAAAGCCTTCGGAAATGCGTTTCCTCGTACGTGGAGAGACGTAAGAGGATATCATATGTTGTCGGTTATATCCAAGGCGACGCAGCTGTATGGACGTATAATGAAGCCGACAGATGCGTCACGCACGAACAATTTGAGAGAGCCTTTATATCTAAATTTTGGTCACAATCTGTACAGGAACGACGTCGTAGGCAGATTGTGGATCCTGAACCATTCAATCCTAAGCACGGCAATTTGCGCCCGTATTTTGAGAAATATCTAAATATGGGAAAGTTCCTTGACGAGCCGGTTACAACGCGCGACATCCTCCGCGCATTGAAGGCAAGATGGCCGTTTAATATCAAAGAAAATATTTTGCACATCCCAGATAACAATGAAGAGTATTTTCTCACAGTGCTCGATTCTGTGGATACGCTTTACGAGGACCAGCGTTCCATACGGCAAATCAATTTCTACAATGTCTACACCAGCTCCTTGCAAAATACGCAGGATAGCCAACCCAATTCAGGCGCGCTGGCTGCTGTCGGATACGCAAGCCAACAGAATCAACCGCTTCACATGGCAAATCTATATACACAACAGAGTCCACATGCCAAACACAGCACAAACAGCAATTATAACACTCCTTATTCTACAGGCAGTTCAAAAATGGTTCAAATGGCTCTGAGCACTATGGGACTTAACTGCTGTGGTCATCAGTCCCCTAGAACTTAGAGCTACTTAAACCTAACTAACCTAAGAACATCACACACATCCACGCCCGAGGCAGGATTCGAACCTGCGACCGTAGCAGTCAGGCGGTTCCAGACTGTAGCGCCTAGAACCCCACTCTACAGGCAGCAATCAAATAAGAGAGAGCGCAACGCCAACAACAACAACAACTACAACGCTAATAATAATTATAAGAATGGTAACAAAAATTTTAAGGGAAACAAAAATAATTATCAGTTCTCACCATACCAGCAACACAGCTGGATTAACAACAACTACGCTGTCCAGTGTCAAAACACTGCGACACCACCGCTGCAAAAGAATAATACGGGCCAGTGGCAATTGCCGCCGCCGCGAATGTTACCTCAGAACTGGAATGCATCTACGAATCCGCATGTGAGTCAAAACATGAAAACGTAACGACCGCCACATTTCGGAGACTTCAATAAACAATACCCAAATGCGAATGTTATCGAAGTAAATAATGATACTCCACGTCGATCTGTGCCTGCACCCAATACAAATGTAACGACTTCAAACCAAAAACAGTCGGTACTATGCCCAAGATCGTGGCTGTGGAAGAACCAAGAACCGGCGGGGGGGGGGGGGGGGGGGGGGGAGGACTTCAATTTAAAATTTATTATTTTACACACTGACTTTGCAACGGCACAATGATCATGTACGGTCATACTCAAAAGTATCCGAACGACCTGAATTGCATTTCGCCTGATTCGCATGCAACAGGCATTACGCAGCTGTCTAGCAGGTCCTCAAATCGCTCCTTGGTACAGTCACCAATAGAAAACACTGCTCTGTATCGCAGTAGCTCATGATGTAAAGTAATGCAAATATCAGGAAACACCTTATCACAGATAAGACTGTCCTTAAGGCTTGTAAGCTCACATTTATTACAATAAATGACATACTTGAAATGCTACCACTCTCATTATTACGACAGATAGGTAATGCACGTAGTAAGTTCGACGAGCAGTTAGTTGAGAATATGTATGAACTTCAAATGACACAACGAACCCTCTCGTTCTGCATATGGATTCAAACCCAGGTCAGGCAGACGAAGCAAAGATTTCGTGACTGACGCAAACTAACAGTCATTCCTGATTAGGCATACAGAGATGTTAATCTTCAAGCACGTGTGTTCCAGCAGCGGTATGAATAAAATGATAGTAATAATGACGGTAATAATCGAACTATTCGTTAACTTCACACTTCACAGTGGATTTTCTCGAACTAAGAAATTTGCTCAATTAGTGAAAATTCAAAATGGCTTTACTTCCAGCCTATGATGCCTAGCAGAGTCTTTACATCCTGCTGACATGAGAATAGCATAATCTCCGTGTCAGAAGCTTACTTCTACTTAACCATTTAACAGACTCGCATTTTTTCCACCGTGACTAATTTGGTAAGCTAAGCACATCATCCGTTTCAGCGCACTCTTGAAGCTGGGAAATGTGGCCACAACGGTCTGGTGGAACGAATTATCACAGATGCACTGCGTGGGTTCAGGAATTTACTTTTAAGAGGCAAAAACAGATTTATTATACCTCTGGTAACCTCAGGAGAAGGACGTTATAATCCATAATCCGCATTAAACATCACATTCCTTCATTACAAACTGGGCAGAGCCGGTTTACGTTGGGAAATGACATAGCAGAAGTCATAGCAAACAGAAATACAGTCGCCAGTAAATTCACTTACATTAGAAAATTTTATTTTATTTGATGAACCGATAGCCATTTAAAGGAACAGGTCTCTTATTTTACTTGTACTTGATTGAACTAGAGACGTTGAAAAATTTAGTGCAGGACTGTGATTCGAATTCGTATCTCCTCTTTCGAGGATCTGAATCTCTCAGAACAGTATAGTTCAATCATTTCGTTTCTTTTCCCAAGACTGCAATCTTCTCTAGGTCTCCTCCAAAAGATCCAGTACAAAAATATTCATAATTTCATTTGAAGCCCTATCAAGTGCACACCCACCTGCTAGTGAAAACTAACTTGCATTTTTAATGTCTGTTAATGTGTTGCCAACAATCGCAATAGGTGTCGTTATTTCTGGTCAAACACGCACACATACTACTGCTGGTGAGTAAGCAACTGATACTTAAGCTATATTCATGGATACACCGTAGGTGTGCAGTTCGATTGTCGCTTAGGCACAAAACTTTGTATCCTTATTTTAGATTCAGACACGTAGCAGCTCGTAAGAAAAACCGATACTTAACATTTGATTTTTCTTAGTTAACAGTCCGATTACATGTTGGGTTCGTATCTCCGTCACAGAACTTCACACCTTGCACTTCATGTTTAAATGCACGCAAAATTTCTTACTTCAGAATGGAGGTGTATCAGACATCTTTTGTGGTTAGCTAACAGGGACGAAAGGGTCTTGATAGGGGTCCCAGTTTATTACAAAAATTGTCGTCTTTTATTTTCAAGTTTAGATTTGGTTACAGATATTGGCAAAAATTTCGGTAATTCATGGCTAGTCACCAATATGATGTGATTAGATCAGATTAGATTAATTCTTGTTCCATGGATCATGAATACGACATTTCGTAATGATGTGGAACGTGTCATTTTAAATGAAAGATTTATTTACATATCATGATTCAATTTCTTTACAACAATTTTTAACACACACACACTCTCTCTCTCTCATTCTTCTTTATTTCTCTCTTCTCTCTCTCTCTCTCTCTCTCTCTCTCTCTCTCCCTCTCTCTCTCTCACTCTCTCTCTCTCTCTCTCTCTCTCTCTCTCTCTCTCTCTCTCACACACACACACACACACACACACACACACACACACATAATTTTTTTTTTTATTTGTTTGTTTTGCTTGACTATCAGCGAGCCACGAAAACGTCCGTGAATGAGTTTCTTAGTTTTGAGTACACTTGCGAAAGAAATATAAAAACAACTGTGAGAGTTACTGATTTATGATGCTTAGTTTGCAGTCAATTCTGAGTATTTTTAGTAACTACGCTCCAGTCCCTAAACCTAGTTACAGAAATGCGAATCAGTCGTATTCGTATTCCAGGCCGTAGCAGCTGCGACTTGGAGACACCAGCTATGGTCATTTCGCAGCCCGCTGTAGGATCACATCGGTTCGTCTTCTCCTGCTGGTACTGTAACTGAGATTTGGCGATAAGGCAACGTATGTTTGGCAAGTCTGTGATCGACGAGTTACTTCCTTGTGTGCACGGAATTAAACCTCAAAGTTCACTTAATTTTACCTGTCATTTCCATTGAATAATCTCAGTTATTAGCGCTTGAGGTGTAACAAAAGATTGTAAACTTACGGTTTTCAGCCCAGGAAAGTCGTTGCAGGTGGAAATCGCAACTAATCTCGTCCTTTAAATAGCGGTTTATGAGTTCTAGGAACTATTGGCTTCGTAAGAGGAAGCTCGCACACATACCTGTTCGCCAGCTCTGTGGTAACGTGCTGACCTGTGAAGTAGCGTAAGTTATGGTTCGCAGTTCCAGTCCCACTGACTTTAACGATTTTACTTCTTCTGTAAAAGAGCTACAAGCAGTCAGATCAAACATCAATGAGGACATCGCAAGAAAATACTTTCGGCTCATAGTGCAATGGTGAAAAACTTACAATGCTGCACAACGATTCTTTCCGCTGCTGACAAGCAAATTTTGGGTTTCTAGAAATACATAACTGTATTTATGAAATGCCACATTTGCATACCTCTTGAGTATGACACAGCATACCAATTACACACACACCCAATCAAAATCTAAGTAAGTAGTATTTCACTAATTCGTGTCGATAGAGGTATGCTTGTGTACAGATACTCAGTTTTATTAAAAGAGACTTTCGTCGTAAGGTTATCGTGGGTAGTTTTATTTTATTTCTTATAATACAGTACACAGTTTTCGTAAGGTTTCCTTTAGTGTAATTGAAACAATAGTAAACATGAGAGCGAAGTTAATAATCAACGATATATGCGAAGTCTCTGATGTTATCTATAACAGTCTGACGATGCATACGCAGATTATTGATTACATGAATGTAGAAAACGTGTTCTGAGTTAAAGCTGTCAAACAATGAAACTTCCTGGCAGATTAAAACTGTGTGCCCGACAGAGCCTCGAACACGGGACCTTTGCCTTTCGCGGGCAAGTGCTCTACCAACTGAGCTACCGAAGCACGACTCACGGCCGGTATTCACAGCTTTACTTCTGCAAGTACCTCGTCTCCCACCTTCCAAACTTTACAGATGCTCTCCTGCGAACCTTGCAGAACTAGCACTCCTGAAAGAAAGGATATTGCGGAGACATGGCTTAGCCACAGCCTGGGGGATGTTTCCAGAATGAGATTTTCACTCTGCAGCGGAGTGTGCGCTGTTTGAAAATACTTATCTGTCGTATTTGGGCACGATGCACTCTCCCCATACATAATACAAAAGCTTCGAGATGCATCTGCTGCCAGGCTGTCTATTAAACCTGAAAAGAACAAAATGTCACAGAAGTTAGCCCTTTTTCCGCAGGCGACTATTTTGGGTTGAGAAGTGAAAGGAATTATGTTCAAAGTTCCATTAGATTGGCAACATCAGCAGACAGCAGAATTGCGTTTAAAAAAAAAATAGTAGCAAATGTATTCGAACTCCCGACTTCTTGTCTATGGCGCACGATACTTATCATTACATTACTAACTGACACACAGCTCCAACAACTCCAGAGCTGAACAACAATTCCTCCAGAACTTCTGCATACCACAGCGCTGCGAGATAATGCAAATGGCCAGGTTTAGACCTCTGACAATGAGAGAAACAGTTACAGCTTTTCCTTTGCGCTGCACGACGTTTTTTACAAACAGATAGCGCAATAGAATAGCTCAAGTGGAAAGGAACACTTCCTATTTAAATTTCTGCATCCTACACTGTTGGACGTTCTGTGCAGGTGGCAGTTACGTGATTTTATTCCGATGATAACAAAATAAAGTCGAATGTATGCACTGGGTAACCGAGGCAGCTAGTTCATGGTGATTTGGTGAACCAAGTAAATGCATTTACTGAACATGCCGCAATTTACTATAGGGAGCCTGTGTGTCAGAATTCTCATCTAGTGTGAACAACGGCGTTACAATAGAAAAATGAGTCACAGAAAAGTGGGTTTGGTGGTCTGTTGGACTGATGGTGGGCTTACTTAAGGTCTGGGTTCGATTCCCGCTTCTGTCAATGGATTTGGGTAGGGAGAGAAAGATTCCATTCTTTTCTGACTACACGAAGTGAAGAAGATATAATGACAGTGTGGTCTGAAATTAATATTAAAGGTGATATTTCTTCTCTGCCAAGTAGACGTTAGGTTGAACCACAATAAACTCTGGAGTGGCGACATGTAGAAACTCTGTCACCAGTAACCTTTCTTATTCTAGTTATTTATTTCTAGTGACGACCAAACGCTATGTAGAGTCACAGGACACTTATTCCATCTTTTATCTGAGCTTCTGTGTGTCGATAAAATATTGGTTGTGAACTGAGAATGCAACTCAGACCGCCCTTAACGCGGAATTTGATCCCTTCGTGGCAATGCAGCTCGGCTACAATTTGTTGTTTGTTCAAAACTGCAGATTCCTCAACATCTCGACATATTACGTGTGAATGAGTTCGAATCCTGGCCCGGCACTAAGGATTTCATTATGAACGAGGGGCGTTCAGAAAGTAACCTCCGGTTGATTTAAAAAAATACACCAAGTTAAATAAAAATATTTTAATACATACACCTTACAACTACATCTTTGCACTATTTTTCTACATAGTTTCCATAGCGATTGAGGCACTTATCGTATCTCTTCACAAGCTTTGAAATTCCTTCTGCATAAAAATCACCCGCTTGTGCCTGGAGCCAGCCTGTGCCGCATCTTTGAGCTCTTCGTCGTCATCAAACCGCTGTGACCCGAGCCATTTCTTCAAATGCATGAAGAGGTGATAATCACTTGGAGCCAGGTCTGGGCTGTAAGGTGGATGGTTGATAACGTCCCACTTGAAGGACTGAAGAAGTGCCGTTGTTCTGCGAGCAGAGTGAGGACGGGCGTTATCGTGCAAAAAAAAGGATACCGGAAGTCAGCATACCACGGCGTTTGTTCTGTATAGCCCGTCGTAACTTTTTTATTGTTTCACAGTACACGTCTTGATTAATGGTCGTACCACGTTCCATGAATTCAACCAACAACACCCCTCTGGCATCCCAAAACACCGTTGCCATCAGTTTTCTGGCAGAAAAATCTTGCGAGGCTTTTCTTGGTTTGGTAGGCGAATTTGAATGTGCCCACATCTTTGATTGTTCTTTTGTCTCAGGGTTCACGTACTTAATCCAGGTTTCGTCACCGCTCACGATTCTGTTTAACAATGGTTCTCCTTCGTCCTCATAACGTGACGGAAAGTCTAATGCAGAGGCCATTCTTTGAGTTTTGTGGTGGTCGGTAAGAATTTTGGGCACCCATCATGCACAGAACTTACGGTAACCCAATCTTGCTGTCACTATCTCGTACAAGAGAGTCTTAGAAATCTGTGGAAAACCAGTAGACAACTCAGACATTGAGAAACGTCGATTTTCACGAACTTTTGCATCAACTGTCTGAACGAGTTCGTCAGTCACCAATGATGGTCTACCACTCCTCTCTTCATCATGAACGTTTTCTCGTCCACTTTTAAATAAACGTACCCATTCACAGACAACTCCTTCACTCATAACTCTTGGTCCGTACACGGCACAAAGCTCACGATGAATAGCTGCTGCAGAATATCCTTTGGCTGTAAAAAACCATATGACAGCACGCACTTCACATTTGGCGGGGTTTTCTATTGCAGCACATATTTCAAACTGCCACAAAAACTAAACTAGCGCAGGTACGACGTTCACTCAACCACGGCTTGATGCCGACTAACCTGTTGAGTGCGTGAACGCAAAGATGGCGTCGCTACTCCCCCCACAACCCGCACTGTAACCAATCGGAGGTTACTTTCTGAACCGCCCTCGTATTATCAAGCTCTAGCATGAGAACACCTATCTGCTGGTGGATAACAATTTTGATTTTTAATGTTTTTCCATTCGTTGTCAACACTAACGATATCTGACGTTTTTGACTCCCAGTGGGACACAGAACTACACTCCTGGGAATGGAAAAAAGAACACATTGACACCGGTGTTTCAGACCCAACATACTTGCTCCGGACACTGCGAGAGGGCTGTACAAGCAATGATCACACGCACGGCACAGCGGACACACCAGGAACCGCGGTGTTGGCCGTCGAATGGCGCTAGCAGCGCAGCATTTGTGCACCGCCGCCGTCAGTGTCAGCCAGTTTGCCGTGGCATACGGAGCTCCATCGCAGTCTTTAACACTGGTAGCATGCCACGACAGCGTGGACGTGAACCGTATGTGCAGTTGACGGACTTTGAGCGAGGGCGTATAGTGGGCATGCGGGAGGCCAGGTGGACGTACCGCCGAATTGCTCAACACGTGGGGCGTGAGGTCTCCACAGTACATCGATGTTGTCGCCAGTGGTCGGCGGAAGGTGCACGTGCCCGTCGACCAGGGACCGGACCGCAGCGACGCACGGATGCACGCCAAGACCGTAGGATCCTACGCAGTGCCGTAGGGGACCGCACCGCCACTTCCCAGCAAATTAGGGACACTGTTGCTCCTGGGGTATCGGCGAGGACCATTCGCAACCGTCTCCATGAAGCTGGGCTACGGTCCCGCACACCGTTAGGCCGTCTTCCGCTCACGCCCCAACATCGTGCAGCCCGCCTCCAGTGGTGTCGCGACAGGCGTGAATGGAGGGACGAATGGAGACGTGTCGTCTTCAGCGATGAGAGTCGCTTCTGCCTTGGTGCCAATGATGGTCGTATGCGTGTTTGGCGCCGTGCAGGTGAGCGCCACAATCAGGACTGCATACGACCGAGGCACACAGGGCCAACACCCGGCATCATGGTGTGGGGAGCGATCTCCTACACTGGCCGTACACCACTGGTGATCATCGAGGGGACACTGAATAGTGCACGGTACATCCAAAACGTCATCGAACCCATTGTTCTACCATTCCAAGACCGGCAAGGGAACTTGCTGTTCCAACAGGACAATGCACGTCCGCATGTATCCTGTGCCACCAAACGTGCTCTAGAAGGTGTAAGTCAACTACCCTGGCCAGCAAGATCTCCGGATCTGTCCCCCATTGAGCATGTTTGGGACTGGATGAAGCGTCGTCTCACGCGGTCTGCACGTCCAGCACGAACGCTGGTCCAACTGAGGCGCCAGGTGGAAATGGCATGGCAAGCCGTTCCACAGGACTACATCCAGCATCTCTACGATCGTCTCCATGGGAGAATAGCAGCCTGCATTGCTGCGAAAGGTGGATATACACTGTACTAGTGCCGACATTGTGCATGCTCTGTTGCCTGTGTCTATGTGCCTGTGGTTCTGTCAGTGTGATCATGTGATGTATCTGACCCC
Source organism: Schistocerca americana (assembly GCF_021461395.2). Classification (NCBI taxonomy): domain Eukaryota; kingdom Metazoa; phylum Arthropoda; class Insecta; order Orthoptera; family Acrididae; genus Schistocerca; species Schistocerca americana. The sequence goes on from NC_060122.1 coordinate 676,861,246, forward strand.
AGGAATGTGTCAATAAAGTTTCCCCTTCCTGGGACAATGAATTCACGGTGTTCTTATTTCAATTTCCAGGAGTGTATTTGCGAGATCACTGTAAGTTCAAGGATGTTATTCCTTGCTGCTGGTGGAGAAAAATTCTGTAGCTGACGTCTCTTTGTGTGACAACAACGATATGTGTGGGGCTCTAGTTCCAGTGAGCACTGAACTCTTCGTCATATTATTTCTAGTTCAAACATGCTCACATGTCGCTGTTGGTGCAACAAACCCATATTTAACGTCCGTTTTCTCTAGAATATAACAACGATAGGTGCCGGGTTGGAGTCCTGGGAAGGAAAACAATTAATGTTTCTTCTCGCCATTTCAGTTAAAAAGACTAGCTACTGGCAAGGAAATTCGATATGTCACTGTTGGCTGTGTTTCGATATCAATCCGATTAGGTTCGGGGTTCGAATCCCTGTCCAACACAAAGCTTTACCACATGGCATTTCAAGTAAGTTACTTGTGAAGAATCAATATTTAACATCTCTCGTAGTTCATTAACAGCGACAAGAGATGCTGGGGCGGAATTCGCGTCCATTGAAAATGTTTGTGTTATGTAATTTAAAGTTGATATTAGCTAACTGATACTGTCTAAAAACGAGGTATATCACTCTCTGTATGCCTAATCAGGAATGACTGTTAGTTTGCGTCAGTCACGAAATCTTTGCTTCGTCTGCCTGACCTGGGTTTGAATCCATATGCAGAACGAGAGGGTTCGTTGTGTCATTTGAAGTTCGTAAATATTCTCAACTAGCTGCTCATGGATAACTTAAATTTTTAATATAACTTTGTGTTAAATAATAAGTATTGTATGTTACTTTGAAGAGGAAATCATGAATACGATGAACTTACTACGTGCATTACCTATCGGTCGTAATAATGAGAGTGACATTTCGGATATGTCATTTATTGTAATAAATGTGAGCTTAAAAGCCTTAAGGACAGTCATATCTGTGATAAGGTGTTCCCTGATATTTGTAGCATCGTGTAATTAATTTACATCAGGAGTTACTGCGTTACAGAGCAGTGTTTTCTGGTGGTGACTTATTGGAACCATTTTCAATAGTCAAACGACTGTACCAAGGAGCGATTTGAGGACCTGCTAGACAGCTGCGTTATGCCGGTTGCATGCGAATCAGGCGAAATGCAATTCAGGTCGTTCGGATACTTATGAGTATGACTGTACCTGACAGTAGTAGATAGCAACAAATGTTATTCATAAAGTATAATCATGACGAAAACTTGTCTGAGGAACTGTTACAAGAGAACACACAATGTCGTTCATCATCCAAAGAAATTGTTTTGTGTCAGCTACTGTAATTGCGGGTGGTATTCGCAACTACAATTATTCTGGACACAGGAGAGGCTATTAGTGTCTTGTCCTATGATTTTTACAAGAAAATGTGTGAGTTTAAGCCCCTACTAGAGTAGCCTGTCCAGAACTGTAAAATTTTAATTGCCATAGGCAAAAAGTCTTCTAAGGTCAAGAAACGGGTATTTCTGACAATCAAGGTAGGTGATGGAATCGTAAAATGGCCATTCCTCGTTGTCCAGAACCTGATCACTAATGTATCTTAGGTTTGGATACATTGTACGAGAAGGACAGCACTATTCACGTCTCCCAACATAAATGTATACTTAGAGATAAAGACCGTGAAATTTCAATTGACCTGTATACCAGGACTCTGAAGCACGAGAAATATTGTACCAGGTACAATATACAGTTAATACAGGACACTTATGATGTTGACACACAGACCCACGCACCTGATGCCGAGTTTAAGGCCTTGAAAACTTTAATTAGTAATAAGTTATCAGATATAACAGCTGTGACACATGATGAACGCAATGAACTTTATTATGTTTTGTCCAAGTATATACGAGCATTAAGCAACAAACAGGTGTGAGCAGCGCATATGACTATAAAATAGAGGTTAAGCCTCACCAGATTGTTTTCCACAAAACCTATAATATGCCATTATCCCAACGACCTGCTGTGTGGCACGAGTTGAAACAAATATTAGAGTGGAAAATTATCGAACTTTGCACGTCACCTAGCTGCAGCCCTTTATTTGTTGTAAAGAAACCCAACGGGAATATCAGAGTTGTTTTGGATGCTCGTGCAATTAATGAGTTTATTTTACCTGTTCGCACAAAACCTGAGAATTTAGAGGAGCAACTCCAGAAGTTTTTAGATTCTAAATATTTTTCTACGATAGATCTTACCAGTTCGTTCAGGCAGGTCGCAATCATCCCATATTCTAGAAAGTATACTGCAGTTACATTCGGGGGGCGAACCTATCAATTTTGTGTCCTTCCCTTCTGTCTGAACGTCAGTGCAGGCGTATTTATCACAGCATTCGATACTATACTTGGTGATGAAATGGTTGAATCAGTTACTCACTACATTGATGACCTGCTCATAGCTAGTAAGACTTGGTCTGAACGCATAGAAACTTTGCAAAAGATTCTACATAAATTCGCACAAGCCGGAGTGACAGCTATTCTCGAAAAGTCGAAATTTACTTGCAGTGAAATTAAGAATCTTGGACATATTATTAATGCTCAAGGTATAAGACCTGACCCAAGTAAGTTAGACACAGTCAGGAATTTTCCTAGTCCATGGACTAGAAAGCAATTAAAATCATTCCTTGGACTTCGTTCTTTCTCTCGAAGATTTTTACCGCACCAGCTATTAAACAGCAAACGTCTATGGAACCTACTCAAAAAGAATCAGATATGGATATGGTCTGACCAGTGTCAGAAATACTTTGATAATATTGAGCATGCTTTGGTTAACGCAAATATTTTGGATCACCCTGATTTTAATTTAGATTTTTGTATGACATGTGATGCCTCATCCTATGGCCTAGGCTGTTGTTTGTTTCAAGAGGTGAAGAATGGAGAACAAGAACATGTGAAAATTATTAGTTTTGCGAGCCTCACACTTAGTGAATGTGCGCGCACTTACTCTACCACACTTGAAACACTCTATATAATGTGGGCCTTTAAGAAATTCTGTTATCATGTGTATGGTAAGCACACTAAAATTTATACTGACCACCAAGCTCTCGCATTTCTGTTAACTTGTAAACTGGTACATCCCAGATTATAACGCTGGGCTTTATCTTTGCAAAACTATTCCTTTGAAACTGTATATATTAACAGTAAAGGAAACATCATTGTCGACACTTTGTCTCGTCTACCTCAAGGCTTGAATGAGTGTAACTCTGCCACGAGAATGTGAATGATTACCACTAGTTCTTATGCAGGATAAGCTATATCACCAGTGTTTTATCGACTTATGAAGAAATATGTCAACTTTGCAGAAATCTGATCCTCACTGGAATATAGTAAGAGTTGTACTCACAAATCAACCTGACCATCCTCTGTCCAACCGATATTTGACACATAATGATTTGTTATTTTATTGCCGTCATCCTGAAGTCACTACTTGGTGTATTTGTATTCCTATGGATACTGAACGCATCCTAATTAGGCACATACATTTTATTTGGGGCCATTGTGGTACCAAGAAGTGATTAGCAAAGCTTAATACCTATTGTTACTTTAGCAATATGAGACGTAAGATCCACAGTATACTCAAAACAAGTGCGATGTGTCAAAAATCTAAATGCCTGAACTTCTTGTACCGCTACCGCCCTGGTCCGGCCACCGTCTCAAGTATTCTTAAGGTGTACTCAATCAGTGTGGTGAAAAGAGTGTAAGATCTTACTGCCTAACTTTACTGATATCTACGCCCGACAAGAGCGTGAATAGAGCACTATTTGGCGGAGCGGACACAAGAAAGAATTATTATAATATGTGGGATCTGAATCTATACTTTCGTAAAGTGGTTCTCTGAACTCTGATTATTCAACAGCGCGCGACTCACCGCCTTGTTAATATGGGATAGCGTGAGGCGCTTTTAGAATTTTTTAAAAACTGATGTCTATGTGGAGCGTTCATACTAACAAAATAACGTAAACGTAATCTCAGGGATTGTATTTCGTGTTATCACATTAAAGTATTGCTGCAGGATATCTTTACTGTAGTGAAATTTAATTAAAATAAACTTTGTAATGAAAGAAAGTATTTCCCTTTTTTAAGCATAATAATCTTCGTCTTGCCGAGAAGCGGCCAATATCTGAACTTAACTGAATGTTCTTACTTTTTACCTCAATACCACATAATTATATATTCTCTTTCTTTTCCTTAATAATTATGGTGTGAGTTTTTCAAAGCGTCCGTTGATGACGGAACGCATTAAAATTATAATGAAATTATTCCTACGTAAGAAGTCTGCCAAGAATGGTCGGTTGTTCGGCGCTTCTTGTTAATTATGCAATGTACTGAAAATAATATTTCTACTTCTAAATGACGTCTCTAGGTATATGAAAAAAGTATATAAATCAGCATAAATTGTCACATATTTTTTAAAATTTACGACTTACAATACGAAATGGCCGCCGTAGCGCGCGTTAGCTTCGAGACTAGAACAGAGATTGAGTAATAACGCTGGTCTTTTCCAGTTTTTACAGTTATCTTATAGAGTCTGTTTGTACTATTATTATTTCATTTAATTTTAAGTTACCGTTATGACAGCTTGTTGCACGCGCATTTTCAGTTTTTTTTTTTACAATTTACATTTTACTTTATTTTGTGTCTGACTTGTCGCCGCATGATTTGATATTTTGTGTTGTGTATCGGTACGGTGGCCCCCCTCATGTATATGGGCCAAACACACTTGTGGTTTGCGAACAGTCATACCACCTTTCTAATAACACATGTTACTTCTCTCACGTATGTTTTTTTTTGCCAAATGTCATTTTACGTCTCTTTTGTTTTTTACACATATGCTTATATGCACAGTATATATCACTTTAAAACGGTTGATAATTTACATTCATTTTGTTACAAAGAACATATTCCCTTTTTACGAGGTTTCATCTCTTTCGACTACAGGCATTGCTCTAACTTTCGCCTTTACACTGTGCGAAGGGTGAGAACAGCTCGGTATGGTTGAACAATCCCGGTGAACAATAACTTTACTGCCCTATGTAGGTCACGGGTGACGGGAAAAGACCGGGTGAAAAACCCCCGCGCGGAGTCTTCAAAATGTACACACTCCCGTGTTATCAAGTACTATTTGTGAATGATGTTATTGTTTGATCTGTAGACGATCATTTTTAAAGCAAACAGTTTCACACTATATTTACAAGTTACATATGTGATTCATTTTATCGGTCATACAGTGTGAAAATATGCAACTGATGGTTAATTTTACTACGTTCGTTCGCTTTTCTAGTGCATCAATTTTCAATGAACGTCCACATTACATAGGTAACATAGTGTTTAGGAGATACATAAAGTACCAAAAACCTTCTCGTTCATGTCTCTCGCAGTCAGTACTGCAGAATACATCAATAATTTTTGAGTTACAAAGGTTTTCATAGGTCTTGTAAGATATTATAAAATGCTCTCCTCGGTTGAAGTAGTTGTTCGGTGCTGCTGGAATACTGGGTAATCAATCGGGAACTCGCCACTTGCCGCCGGTCGTTGAACGCCAGACAGCTGCACGTCGTTGTCGTAGTGGGTTCCGCCCATCGCGCGCTGATCGGCTGAGGCTTTCACCTCCATTATATCTCAACATGTATGTATGTACGTTTTGGCTTTGCCTGCCTTCGCCCTGTGCCATACCGACCCTATGTGGAAGGCTTACATAGATCGGCAGGAGTTTATCGCCCCCGAACATCCGAGTTGCGGCTCTTCAACTACTTCCACAATGCGTACTGTTTCATTCTGTTTCTGTTGTTGCTATTTTGGTACATATTGCGGTTGTGGTGTCCAATGCTGACTCGTAGTTGGCGGCGGCAGTCGTGTAACATTTATGTTATTCACTGACATGCTCCGGTCATCGGAAGCGTCCTATGTCTGCCAATTTGCAAGGCGAGATTGTGCAACTGCTCATTTGCAGTTCGCATATTTTTGTTAGCAAAGGAAGTGTTAAACCTTCCTTCGTTCCTCCGTTTCCTATTGATATTTCTGTTTCAGCTTTTATTCGGGGAACGGTTACTACTTCCGTTGTATTGGTAGCCAACCGAACCACTGGACTATTTTGTTTGTTGTTACTGTGGTCGGCGTGGTAATCACTTTCTCTATTCTGTCCACCTCTTCTGAGACTGTTTCCATTCGGATTTCTTTGCTTATTGTTACTACTGTACGATCGTGACCCACAATTACCCAATTAGTTTTGCCTGGCATCTTCTTGTATGAAATCTTATTAATCTATGTTGGCCATAATTGTTCGAAGCCCATATCAGGCACATGAACCAGCACTTCCCTGACAAATTGGTAGCCTGCCCTTTAATGAACGCAATACATCTCTCGGAAGCATGCGTTCGTCCCAGTATTGAGTCTTGTTTAAATATCTTTCGAAGTATTTTCGATGATTGCCTTGCAGGGGATTAAAAGGCTCAGGGCTATACACCTGCTCTCTGAGTCGTTCTTGTACACGTGAGGACCAGAAGCGAGCTAAAAGCATCTTCTTAAAGTCTTAGAATACCTGACAGTTCTCTGCAGTCTCCATTGCCCAGCGAGCTGCATCTACGCTTATAAAAGAAATTACAAATTGTAATTTCTGCTTCTCTGTCCACGAAAGAGATAAAACATTTCTAAGACTCTTGATAAATATTACTGGGTGGATTGACTCAATATCATAACTGCACGGGCAATACTGCTTGGCATTATTGCAAGCCAACTGCTCACCGTTTGACATAATCAGATGCACGTTTCCGTACCGGATACTAACGTGTGGTGGGCTATCATGTTCCCTACGATTACTTTCCCGTTCTAAAGCGGAAGTGTGCTGCGGCATCTCACTTAGTTCAGGGTTTCCGTGTGTTTTCGAGCCCTGCCTCTCACACTCAACACCCATATTTAATCTCTGCAACGCATTCGTTACTTCTTGTTCTACTTTTGTTTCTGCAGTGTCAGCTGTTTTAGAATTTTAGCTAGTGATTTCATCTGACCCTCCAGTGCTTGTGGCGCTCTGTCGAGTTCTGTTACCTTCAGGTCAAGTTTCTGGACTTTCGTTGGAATACCTTTACTTTGTACTATCAATCCGGAAACTTCTTCCCGCGGACCATCTATCTCTCCCTAAAGAAGTGAGACAATGACTTCATCACGTTCATCTAAAATCTGGTTTAGCCGACCAACTAAACGTCCGGCAAGTTCCACTTCTTTCCTTTGCATTTCCAAGCGTTATGCTTTTTCTCTTTCCTCCCTCTCTAAGCGTACTGCTTCTAATCTCCCCTTCACCTGAGCTATTAGAGCCTTATCTCTTTCGAGACGCTCCTCTTTCTCGTGTCTCTCTCTTTCTAAACGTTCCTCTTTTTCGCGTTTCTCTTTTTCTAAATGTTCCTGTTCTTCACGTTTCTCCCGTTCCCGTTCTCTCAATTTGAGATTTCCCAGCAACACGGCTAGAAAACCATTCGTCAGTGCTGGCTGAGGCAGCACATCAGCTGTGCCTACAACTGATGATTTATTTCTTTATTTACTTTTGAGTCGTGAGCTGAGATGACGCCTGTTTGCTGTTCCAGCTGTTGAGCGCTAGCAGCAGGCTATATTTCATCTACATTACTGTGTTTCGTTTCCAAATTGTGGATTGCTGAAACAGATTCGTCATCGAGCTCTATTGTGTTGTCCATCCCTAGGATTTTGTCTTTGTGTGTCTTAACGATACTTTTATTAGCACTGTTACCCCCAAAAGACACAAAAAATACAAAAATACACCACTTAGTCAAACACAAACAAACACACTGCACACACAATAATACACTATATCATAACCAACTCACATTGAAAACTTCAGTCGTAGCACCATGGCTAGAAAATTCAAAATTACTCTTGAATGGATCTACAGCCACAAGGCTGATTGTGTAGCTCATCTCACAAAATATCTACGTCAACTAAGAGAATGCGGCTACACTTGAACTTTAGCACTGCAGTCAAACAAACACATTTTTAAAATTTATGTAGCCGGTTGCACCAATCAAGGTACTGAATGTCATACTTTATTTAATCAGTAAGCATTCTGCATGACCCCCAGTTACCTAATGATTCTAATACTGAACTTGGGAGTTCATACAGTCGTATCTATACTTTGGTAATCAATCTCTGTTGCTCGTCGCTCCACACCAAGATTCCAACATCTACTTTGTAGAATAATCTTATGGCAGCTGCAGACCGTCCCAGTCCAGCAGCGCGAGTTACTTATTTTTCGTGCTCAGTAATGGATTGTAATTGTTTTTAGTACATGGAACAAAACATTTACAAAACTAAAAACTGTACGTAATCGTTATTATACATACATAGGCATAATCTGGTATTGCTAGTTTTTCATTATACATGGTGCCCACTATAGCAATATTTCTGACCTGCAAGCTGGATACCCAACAGCAATATTTATTTAGTAGAGCCCCAAGTTGGGCGCCATTTGTACCGCTACCGCCCCGGTCCGGGCACCGTCTCAAGTATACTTAAGGTGTACGCAATGAATGTGATGAAAAGAGTGTAAGATCTTACTGCCTAACTTTACTGATATTTACGCCCGGCAAGAGCGTCAATAGAGTACTTATTTGGCGGAGTGGACACAAGAAAGATTCGTGATAAATGTGGGATCTGAATCAATACTTTCGTAAAATAGTTCTCTGAACTATGATTATTTAACAGCGCGCGACCCACCGTCATGTTATTATAGGATTGCGTGGGGCGCTTTTAGAATTTGTTAAAACTGATGTCTACGTGGAGCGTTCATACTAACAAATTAACGTAAACATAATCTCAGGGATTGTATTTCGTGTTATCACATTAAAATATTGCTGCAGGATATCTTTACTGCAGTGAAATTTAATTGAAAGAAACCTTCTAATGAAAGAAATTATTTCCATTTTTTCAAACGTAATAATTTTTGTCTTGCCGAGAAGTGGCCAATATCTGAACTTAACTGAATGTTCTTAGTTTTTACCTTAATACCACATTAATTATTATATTCTTTTTCTTTTCTTTAATAAATATGGTACGAGTCTATCAACGAATCCGTTGATGCCGGAACGCATTAAAATCATAGTGAAATTAATCCTACGCAAAATGTCTGCCAAGAATGGTCGATTGTTCGACCGTTCTTGTTAGTTATCCAGCGTACTGAAAACCTTACAAATAATATTTTTACTTCTGCATTAAGGTCAGTAGGCATATGGAAGAAAAATGCACGATCAGCGTAAATTATCACTTTTTTTTTAAATTTACGACTTACAATGCGAAATGAAAGCCGTAGAGTGCGTTAACTTCGAGACTAGATCAGAGACAGAGTAACAGCGCTGTTCTGTTTCAGTTCCTTTTGCCAGCGAGTAAAAGAACAATTAATTACTACAAAGATCTTATACAATTATCTCTTAGTGTCATTTTGTACCATTACTATTTCATTTCATTATAAGTTACCATAATGACAGCTAACTGCACGCACATTTCCAGGGTTTTTTACAATTTTCATTTTACTTTATTTTGTGTATGACTTGTCGTCGCACGATTAGACATTTTGTGCTGTGTGTCGGTACATTGTCTACGAAGACTGATTTGCATTCTATTCTACCCAGTAAACCTCTAGAAATTGTAAGTTCTGACATAAGTTGTCCACATCCCACAAGCAGTGGTGATGCGAAATATATTCTTGCGTTTTACTATTTATTCTGCAAGCATGATAAACAGTATGCTATTAGTTCTGCTACTGCTACTGCCATCATTCGTTGTTTTTGACATATGACTACATTCCTCATGTGGGAAAACCAAAAGCTATTTTATCCAACAATGATGCATACTATACTGTGTACAAGTGACGTACATTTCTCAAAGACAATCGTATTAAGAATATTTTTATCTCAAAGTATAGTCCCTAGTGTAATCCCACTGTCGTGTGTTCCATGAGATTAACAGATTTATGAGAATCTACGTTTCTACCTTACATACCAGTTGGGTAACATATTTGTCTTTATTTGAAGAGGTACACAAAAACCTCAATGTTTATGAAACTCCGCACACTGCTAGTAAGCTCATGTTCAATCGCAAAGAAGACAACGATTGTACGACGCCCCTCACCAATACTTTCTTTTCAGCAAACAACGCACGACGAAAAAGTAAGGGATGTCTATGTGACGCTGAATGCGAAAGCCAAAATTAGACACAAAACTTATGCGCGCACTGTCAAGACGAAGTAGGAATTTAAAGCTGGTATGTCTGCTTTTGCGTGTTCACCATAATCGTCTGGTCTTCAGACGCGCAACGCGAGGTGGCGTCTGCTGTACGACGGTCCTTATGTTATTGTCAGCATTCCGCATTTTGGTATATATCTGCTGCAGCATCCTAAAACAAACAGAATTATTGGACTATATGCTCACCGTGATCTTAGAGTATACCATGGTTCAAATGGTTCAAATGGCTCTGAGCACTATGGGACTCAACTGCTGTGGTCATAAGTCCCCTAGAACATAGAACTACTTATACCTAACTAACCTAAGGACATCACACACATCCATGCCCGAGGCAGGATTCGTACCTGCGACCGCAGCGGTCGTGCGGTTCCAGACTGTAGCGCCATTAACCGCTCGGCCACTCCGGCCGGTAGAGTATACCATGCTCAACAGTAAACACATCTATGGATCACGCTTAAGTTTTATACAACTATTAAATACACGTGCCTCACAGTAATTCTACAGAGAAGCTACGTAGTACAAGAACTTTGTTTCAGCTGTTCTTGTCAGCAGCAGAAGGAGAATGAAAAGATTCGTCTTCGCCGATTACTTATAGCAGCCACTTAAAATTTTAAAACGAACTTTATATTAACTTTTATGCTGGTGGGATGTCGTGTCTAAATCTCCTCTACTTCAGGTGACAGCATTTGCAAAAGGAAAACATAGATTTAAACTTGTAATGATTGTAAATACTATACATATTGTAAACTTATGTAAAGCTATATTAAAAATATATTTTTATGTGACCAATCATACTTGTGTCAAGAAAAGAGAAATATGTCTCTGTGGTGATTTAAAGCCAGTATATAATATTTTTGTATGTATTTGTAACTATGTAAAAAACTTATATGTTACATGTTTCCATGTATTTATCTGTATTTAGGTAAAGCTAAATTATATATGCTCACTTGTAAATGTTATCTGTACCTATTACATGTGCCCATATGGGAAAAGTTTAGAGACTTGCATAACCTGAAACTATTTGCGGACGTTTACTATACGTCTCTGAACTTGTAACTACGAGAAAACTGGTGCGCAAAACTGCATAATTGAAAAAGACTATTCATGATATAATGCGATGTATGTAGACGTGATGAAGTATTTGTGTTTGAAATTTATTTGCAAACTGTTAATATAGAGTCGTGTTACGAATTGTTTGCGTACAGACTCGACGACGGACATCTGTTGAAATCACAACTATTTGTGTACGATTATTTGTATATCGCTCGAAAAACTGGGGACGTGAAAAAATTGTCATAGTGAAGTGCACCGACAATTTTGAGTGCATCACAAACTGACATTTACTGCGCTGCATCTCTGTATCTCTGCAGGTCGGAATACAAGAACTGGTTTCCTACTGCACCTACGGTAGTTTTGTTCCAAAACGAGGAGGACCACTCGACGGGTGGAGGAATTTCGGATGGGTCCTCAGGGAGCTAAATGTTCTCGGAAATGACACTCTTACCTGGACTAAACGAGGATCGACGCAGGATCGTGCCGTCCGAGGTCCTGCTCCGATGCCATAACGAACTTATGCTGTGGAATGGGAATCCACCAGTCTTCTACGTGGCGATGTACGACCTAGGAAGAAAACAGTAACATCTGTCTACATAAACACTGTAGCCAGTCCAAAAACATAAACTGTGCTACGAATGATCGCGCACACGGATCTGTATCAAACCGCTAACTATGACATTTAACTGCCATTAACAATGCTCACATTTATAAAGTTATGGTATGTTTTCGGTTCATGGAACTGTGAACGGCAACACGTCATGAAAAGGCACTATATCTGAAACAAAAAGACATTTCAAACGCAATACTGTGCGCGAGAGACTATCAACATTAAGAATTTGTAATTTCATGTTAACGAGTGTTGCAACTTTGGGATTTTGTAACTGTTTTAAATATTAATCCGCATTTGAGAAAACCATGATGATCAATGTTGTCTCTACGACGTCTTATGCACATGAACACACGGACTAAGTATAAGCTATGTGTCGTGTGATGAACTCGCTTCGCAACCGCAGTACTGAACTACGCGACTGCGCATGCGCGGTAGAAGCAATACCGACATAAAACAGTTATAGGCACACGCACCACATTCAAAGATTGGAAATCTGAATTATGTAAGTATGTTATTGTATGTGTATTTTTAGACTTATATATGCAATGTTCTTTAGAGTGAGTTGCTCGCCTGCAGGTGTTCCTTTCGCCTCGCAACTCATGGGGTAGTTTAAGGGCACATTTGCATGCTGAGCTTCTCTTAGCAGAAAACGTAATTTAAGTAATAGAAAAAAAGAAATAATTTAACCCACAGATACAGTCCAAGGGTGTATAAATATTGTCTGCAGCCGCTAGAAACGTTTGAAGATTTTTGATCGCCATCTGCTTAGATTAAGAGGTATCTTTTGTTTCCTAGGTCTTGTCCAGATCGGACGTAAGTGGCTCGCAGCCATTAGTACGACATTAATTCATTATTTCATTCACGAGTTGTACCTAATGTAAGTGAACTTTTAATTGTTTTTATTTCAGAATATATTGTGATTACTAACTAACGTATGTCATATTTTGTGTCTTTAGTCATTGTAAGATTGTTGGGTGACTTGGCATGGCAAAAGGTTCCGTACTCTAGAGCAAAATGTCGTATAGCTTGATCCACCGTTGTCTTCGGGTGATGTTTGATAACGAAGTACGACTTTAGAGAAATCACAGAGAGAAGAAACAGGGCTAAAAATACATGAAAGGTCCTTTAAAGATAATGCCATGCTCAAGCTCCGATAGTTTGTGTAATTTTTTTTAAATTCATTACCATAATTCATTGTATGGCCTCGATCCAGTTACGAATGAGCCAAAAAAAAAAAAAAAAAGAAAAGAAAAGAGTTAATCAAAACTAGTTCAGAGGGTTAAGCCAGCAGAAGAAAGTGCTGTCTTGTGAGCTTTCAAGCAGTTTTATCGGAAAGACAGAAGCGTTAAATTTTATGTGCATATGCTGTGTAATTAAGTTAACAGTTCTGGCACAGGCATTACTTGTAAGACTAAAGATTAACAATATTCGCGACCCATTTTTTATTCGGAGTCATTTGTTTTGCTGTAAATTTCATTGGAGACGGATTGCTCTCTCGCAGGCGAATTATTTGACGCACTGGCTAGCTTGGCGTCGTTTAGCGTCTGTTTCACATACTTCCGTTCAACATTTAAACACAGTTTTGTCGCCCTGCACTGAGATTTATGTATTTTAATGTCAAAATAAGTTTTAAAGATTTATCAGAGACCAACCATACACGTACAAACACAAGTTTAGAAGTTTTTATAATAACCGTTCACCCGGTGACCTTGCCAGGATAATTATTTGTTTGGTGATTTCTGCTGATTTTAGCAGTCAGATGAAGTTTTCTATTACAACTATATATGAATTAAATTTCAATAATAGATTTTGACTTAGCAGTTACTGTCAAGATTTGTGATGTAACAATTAATGTCATTATTCACTGTATGCCATTACAACAAAACTGTTTGTTTTGCATTTTTATTACCAGGCAACAATGTAGACAACTTTTCTGGAGAAGAGTCAGAGTTTGTTTCAGCAGGAATAGAGTTTTGCGTGCCTTTTGCAGTTTTGAATACCGATTTATAAGAATTATTTTACGGAGTGTAGTGCAAGTGAGATTCTTTCGTTTTATTCGTTTGTGGCATTACACCGCGCTGAGCGTAAGTGATTTTCCTATTGATTTTTGCTACTGTTAATAATATACTGCGATTTAAACGTATTTTTGTTCACTGAATCTTGAAGTGTTATATGATTAGACACTTACTTTTCATGGTACATGCTACTTTCTGTTCTTTACCAGAGTAGGTATTTCATTGCTCCGTGATAATATTAGAAGTTGGGATTTGCATTAGTACATTGAATTCTGAAAGTGACAATTTAAATATTTTTTTCTAACTCTGAGGGATGAAGTAGAGAACGCAGCAGGGGATCAAGTAGGTAAAAAGACGAGGGCTAGTAGAAATCCTTGGGTAACAGAAGAGATATTGAATTTAATTGATGAAAGGAGAAAATCTAAAAATGCAGTAAATGAAGCAGGCAATAAGGAATACAAACGTCTCAAAAATGAGATCGACAGGAAGTGCAAAATGGCTAAGCAGGGATGGCTAGAGGACAAATGTAAGGATGTAGAGGCTTGTCTCAGTAGGGGTAAGATAGATAGTGCCTACAGGAAAATTTAAGAGACCATTGGAGATAAGAGAGCCACTTGTATGAATATCAAGAGCTCAGATGGAAATCCAGTTCTAAGCAAAGAAGGGAAAGCAGAAAGGTGGAATGTGTATATAGAGGGTCTATACAAGCGAGACGTACTTGAGGAGAAATTATGGAAATGGAAGAGGATGTAGATGAGGATGAAGTGGCAGATAAGATACTGCGTGAAGAGTTTGACAGAGCACTGAAAGACCTGAGTCGAAACAAAGCACTGTGAGTAGACAAAATTCCATTAGAACTACTGACGGCCTTGGGACAGCCAGTCCTGACAAAACTCCACCATCTGGTGAGTAAGATGTATGAGACAGGCGAAATACCCTCAGACTTCAAGAAGAATATAATAATTCGAATCCCAAAGAAAGCAGATGTTGACAGATGTGAAAATTACCGAAGTACCAGTTTAATAACTCACAGCTGCAAAATAATAACGCGAATTCTTTACAGACGAATGGAAAAACTGGTACCGTCCTTGGAGAAGATCAGTTTGGATTCCGTAGTAATGTTGGAACACGTGCGGCAAACTGACCTTACGACTTATCTTAGAAGAAAGATTAAGGAAAGGCAAACCTACGTTTCCAGCATTTGCAGACTTTGAGAAAACTTTTGACAATGTTGCCTGGAATACTCTGTTTCAAATTCTAAAGGTGGCCGGGGTAAAATACAGGGAGCGAAAGGCTATTTACCATTTGTACAGAAACCAGATGGCTGTTATAAGAGTCGAGGGGCATGAAAGGTAAGCAGTGGTTGGGAAGGGAGTGGGAGAGGGTTGTAGCCTCAACCCGATGTTATTCAATCTGTATATTGAGAAAGCAGTAAAGGAAACAAAAGAAAAATTCGGAGTAGGTAATAAAATCCATGGAGAAGAAATAAAAACTTTGAGGTTCGCCGATGACACTGTAATTCTGTCAGAGTCAGCAAAGGACTTGGAAGAAGGGTTGAACAGAATGGACAGTGTCTTGAAAGGAGGATATTTGTTTAACATCAACAACATCAAAATGAGGATAATGAAATGTAGACAAATTAAGTCGGATGATGCTGAGGGAATTAGATTAGGAAATGAGACACTTAAAGTAGTAAAGGAGTTTTGCTATTTGGGGAGTAAAATAACTGATGATGGTCGAAGTGGAGTGGATATAAAATGTAGATTGGCAATGGCAAGTAAAGCGTTTCTGCAGAAGAGAAATTTGTGAACATCAGGTATTGACTTAAGTGTCAGGAAGTCGTTTCTGAAAGTATTTGTTTGGAGTGGAGGCATGTATGGAAGTGAAACGTGGACGACAAATAGTTTGGACAAGACGAGAATAGAAGATTTCGAAATGTGGTGCTACAGAAGAATGCTGAAGATTAGATGGGTAGATCACATAACTAATGAGGAGGTGTTGAATATGATTGGGGAGAAGAGGAGTCTGTGGCACAACTTGACTAGAAGAAGGGACCGGGTGGTAGGACATGTTCTGAGGCATCATGGAATCACGAATTTAGCATTGGAGGGCAGCGTGGAGGGTAAAAATCGTAGAGGGAGACCAAGAGATGAATACACTTTGAAACGTCCCCTTTGAACCATTTATACATGACTGTGCTTATAATTTTAGCGCAACGCAATCTGACTTTCAGAAATCCCTACAAAAGAATGGCCCTGACTAATATTAACCTATGCATTTCGCAAATTGCTTACCTCACAAAAATCTTGGTTACTCGAACTACTGCAATACAGCGAGCGCCACTACTGCCAGCTAAATAAAAGATTCAAACTACGGAAGGCACTAACTACTGAGACACACAGACTGCACACAGCACATCCAGTGATTCTCACACAGAGCGCTACGTGGCGTTACCAATAAGAAAACCTAAACAGCCTACTTACATAGCCCCCATGATCCCCACAAAAAATTTTACAAATTGTTTTGGGCAGTAGCCAATAATGATTTGATAAAATTTTTCATAATTACAATAACAAAGATATCAAACACACACACTTATTGATACATTGTTGGTCAAAAGCTAAAATTTTCTCACAGTCCATAAAGACAGTCCTGATCATTCATAACAGTAATAACATTGCAGTGTTTTTCGCAAAGTCTGAGCAGTAAAAGAAAATGCACATGGAATTAGTGGATTTCCATGCAATCTTGAAGAAGTAGTGTTGTCCTTCCAATGGAAAGACAGTGCTGACTCTTGACATGCAGACAGGTATTGGTCCACAACAGAGCAAACTCACAGCAGAGTCAGTCGACGTTTTGAAGAATATTGGTACTTACGTCATCACAGAGCAGACCCACTGTAGTCCTGGTAGAGATTACGGTACTGGTGGGCCACCAGAGGTGCAGACCCACTGCAGTCCTTGTAGAAATAATGGTATTGGTGGATCATCAAAGATGTAGACCCACTGTAGTCCTTGTAGAGATAATGGTACTGGTTGGGTCATCAAAGATGCAGACCCACTGTAGTCCTTGTAGAGATGATGGTACTGGTGGGTCATCAAAGATGCAGACCCACTGTAGTCCTTGTAGAGATGGCCAGCAGCCATCTGTTGTGACTGTGCAGGTGCACAATCACCATTGAAGAGTCTTGCGGATAATATAGCAAGTCCATAACCGCCACTTGTGCACTCACAAAGTTTTTGGAATTGTCCTTAGAACCAGCAATGCTGTTATCCAGTCCCTTGCTGAATTGTTAACACACGTGCAAACACTAACAGTCCCTACTTCTCACACATTGTCCATATACTATGACCAACAGAAATGTGTGCAGTGAAATGGAACTTACAAGTTACTTAATTTGATGACCTGGTGTCAATTACAATTTTATAACATAAGAATACAATTACAAAGGTACAAAATACATTATTAAAGAACATAACAGTACAGATAACATTTGTAGTACAGGCTTAACAACAGAATAGAAATAAACATATACATCAATGTTACAGGAATTATGAGGTAAGTAGATACATAAAAGATCAGAATAAATTTTGAAACATCAACTTCACACATGAGCATTAACACAAAACAGAATAAATAATGTCTAAACATCTTTACAAAGAAAATAACATATTATCAGAAAAATTCTACAACATAGCTCTCATCAGCTAAACACATAAAGACAGGAAAAACACAAATACACAAGGGTACACAAACATATAGAGAGATGACACAAAAGGAAAGGACAGGGTTTGTTTTACTGCAGTATTTTGCATGGAGATCTCCCTTTGTTCATCATTATTTCCAAAAGTACTATCTAAGCCTGCTTTCTGTATTCTGTTCACATCCTCTTTCAAAATAGTTTTTCTCTACTGTACACAACTTTTTTTTTTTTTGGCCAAACCATTTTCTTATATCTTCTCAATGCATTTCTTCCAATTCATCATAGTTAGTTTCTTATATAGTCTACCCCCTCTTAAGCTAACTTAAATCTACTGAGCTCAGATGCTAAACTAAGGGACGAGGCATTGCAGCAGCACAAAACAATTAACACAAACAGCAATGATCAAAAATACAAATGGCGAGGCAAGCAGCATAAATTACAACTAATATAAGGCAATGAGCAGCAAACAAGAAAAATTAATGCATAGTAAAACTGGCTTAACAGCGTAATGTGTAGTGAAATTTAGTAGCACTATGCCTGGCAGACAATAGCAGAAAATGAAATAACTTATACCTAAACATGACATAGCTCAAGCAGAAAAAATAGTACACTAAAGATAACAATGCAGATAAGGGAAATGTATAATCACATCTTAATGTCTAAGTAATTAAAGTGGTGCACTACAACTATTTCTACAAAAGAAATTACCAAGTACTTGAAAAGAAAATCATGAATGCAGTTCCTGTGAAGGTAAATGTCTTTTTGTGCTCCCTCATTTTTTTAAAAAAATTATTATTTACTCAATCTGTAGACAGAAAATATTTATATTAGTACATCAATAAAATTCTATTTTAACCAATGCTGCAGTGCAGCTAGAAACTAGATATTAAACAAAATGAAAATATGTACAAAGGAAGGCATGAAACATCATTCATTAGCCATATGGCATTTCAAAAGGCAGTAAAAATTCTCTCAATTCTCGAGAAAGACGCTTGTCATAATCAGGTGTGCAGATGTAAGTATCTTTCCAAGTAATGAGCATGTCGTATTTGCGGTGCTTTCTACAAGGAATGTCAATAGCGAGGATAATGGCCTCCCTTTTTTTCCTTTTCTACGTTATGGCTTTTTTTTTTTTTCAGGCGACTGTCGCCCAGCTGGGTGCCCACGACGCATTACGTGCAAGTGGCCACTTAACTTTCTTACCGAAATATATACGACAGCAGTTTTCGCTACAGTCACAGTCTCATATAAAAATTTCATAGGTCGAGAATTTGCGTTACAAATGTAGAAACAAAATCCTGTAAATACAAGAGTGTCCAAAAAATTTTCACAGGCATTGTGATACATTCACGCATTTACACACATTTCATAACTCTTAAAGTACGATTCTTGGTTTCCGACATCCTTTTTCACAAGTCAGAGTCCCTTACCACTACTCATTATTCCTTACCTTATTCGTCGACACTTCTTCAATATTTCATCATTACAGATATGTAGCATAATCAAATAACTCATATAGCATCAGCTTACTGATCATAAACATACCGCAACAGCATAATACACATAGTCATCATAGTAATAACATCATAACACCTCAGTCAACTCTCAAAATCGTCGTAGCTTCCTCCAATAATTTCAAAACCTAAAAAAATTCACTGCTCATGTCAAAAGTGTCATCTGCCTCAAACGCACTTCAAAAATCATGATCCCATACCAAATACATCATTCAAAGCTCTCATAGTATCACAATGGTTCCGAAAAATATGAACAGTTTATAAAGTACAGACAAAATACAGTTTCATAAGTGTGAAGTTATCCAACTGTGTAATTACGTAAACACCTGTCACTGATGTAGTAAAAAAAGTTTATATCTCTGTTAAATGATCAGATAGCTGTGTAATTCTGTGTTAGAGAAATATGGTACCGATGTGTAAAGTTGTATAAGCAAATACCATTTTAGCTAGGGCTCCTTGTGCTTGCCAAACACATGGTACACAAAGTAGGCACGTACCCCCCTGAGGATTAATGTAATTATACCCTCAGGTGTTACAGATTACAACAATGGAATGAAATGTATTACGGAAAACGTTTGTATCATTGTACTTCAAATATCTTTAAAAATAAATGATTTAAGTACAAAATTAATCACTCAAATACGTGTACTGTAGTGCTAAACTGTGCGTGTTGTTGTAAGATAATCTCTGTGGAAGTGTCGTAGTTATCGTCCTCCGAAAGTTCTGCAGAAGCCAATGTACTTACCTCATGATACACCAAATTTCAATTAAACCAAAATGTTACATTAAAATCTCATTAGCAGTACTGGTAAATGTTCTAAGTATGTGAGCCTTATAGTCGTTACGTAATCGTGCAACTAACAAGCAAGAATGTACAAATAACAACATTGTGTCGTCTGTTCACTATAACAATGCGTTCGTAACTTCTGTTTAAAAATGTTCCCTAGGTTCTAGACTGGATATTTAACTTCAGACATTGTTGCATGTTAACAGTTTCTTAAGTCTGACAAAGCATACTAGAAATGTGAAGTGAAAAGTTTTATACCAAAGACTAAGTTAAAAAGCAGATTATCTCTCAATAAATGGTTTTACATGTGAAATGTGGTGTAAACCTTTACTCATCCTAGTACTCACAGTCTGATTTGAATGCAATTATCATGTTGTATACGTCGGTAAGGAATGCTAAAATTTTTCTCAAGGTTAGCGTGTATGCTATTTTTTTTCCTGAGCCAGCCAGCGCATGCAGCTGCCTGCGGTGCGAGTCATTGTCTGTTCCTTTGTTGGCGCGCGCCGTTATTGGGATTAGGAGACCGAACTTCTACAAACTCACCTTGACGAGAAGGCCCTGCCCTGTTTGAAGCTCGCCAGTTCTGGTGGAATTCAGGTCTGTCGTTACGATCATATCGTCTGTCGTCATGTCGGTAGATGCCATAGTTTCTTTCTTGTCGGTCACGTGGTGGAGAATTTCTCCCTGAATTGTAACTGCGTGCTGGACCGTTGCGCCTAAAGTTATTCTGTCTCCCTTGATAATAATTGTTTTGGTTCCCAAATGGTCTGTTCCTCTGATTGTCTCTGTGCTAGTCACTACCGCGGAGAGGTGATCTTTCCCTTTAATTATTACTACTCTGCCAACGGTTGTCATACGGGTGGTGTCTGATTTGGTCACGATATGTGTTGTGAGAATAGCCTTGTCATGTCCAGTTATTATTTCTGTCATCGCGGAATTATGACGGATGTGACCTGTAATTGTTGTGCTCTTGTTTTCGCGTTCCGCGAATGTCAGTGTCAGTTTCCAGTTCTTGTAAGAGCCCCTGAAAAGCTTCATTGTCGTCTTTGCAACGTCCTGCCAAAATAATATGCCGTAAATGTTCAGGTAATTTGATTAAGCAAATGCGGATGAGTTCTGAGGGGCTGTATGGGTTTGAAAGATACTGATTCTTGTGCAACATGTCTTCAAAATATTTCACAAGACTGGAAAATTCAGATTGTTCAAAATGTTTCATCATTATGATGCCATGTTTTACTCGGTCTTGTGTTGCTTGAGACCAATATGCTGAGAGGAAGGCATGGTAAAACTCTCCTTCACTGTGGCAATCGTGAATGACCGATCGCATTCTCACAGCTGGTTCATTCTCTAAGTAGCCACACATAGATTCTAATCTGTGCTCTAATGACCAGTTAGGAGGAAAACAATGAGAGAATTGATGGAGCCACGCTTGTGGATGAATAACGTTGCCAGAATTCTTAAATGTTTTTAATTTACGTGTAGTAATGAACAGCTTACAGTCAAAGTCATCATGTCGGCGAGTCGCATATCGGTCATTGTTACGTCGTTTCGGCGGTTCAATTTCAAAATTCGGTGCACCTTGGCAATTTCTTTCATAATTTCCGAAATGCGCTGTGTTATTAATTTGTGGCTGTTCCGTATTTCTAAGTCCCTCTCCGCGTGTTGGAGCGCGAGTGTCCTCTGAAATATGTAATTCTTGTATTACCTGCGTCAACTGATCTTGTACTTCCCGGATTTCTCTTTTGTACTGTGTATTGATTTGATTTTGATTTTGTTTGAATTTTCTAATTTGTTCATACTCTTCGGTGAAGGCTACAGGTCTTGGGTCATTCAGATCATCATCTACCTTTGTAGATAAGCTAGTGACCTGATCCGAAAGTTCAACTACTTTCTCTGATAATGTACTAATTTCCTCCATGTGTCTTTCTACTGTGTCCTTTAGGTTTTCCTGAGTTTTTGCAAGTTGCGTAACCAAATCGGTAGATGCAACTGAGTCACTTTTAGCTTGCAAGGTCTCATGATTTTTATGAACAATAATTAGCAGTTCTTTTATGGCTGCTTCGTGATTCTGTAATTCATTTTCATGCCGCGAAAAAATAGGTTGAAATTGCTCACAAATTTGTGTTTTTACGTCGTCACAGATATTTTGACATTGCGATTCGATTTTATGTAACTCAGTAGTTAAATCCTCACGTGTTTCTTCAAGTGTGGTGTCTAACTTTTGAAGATTTTGTTCCATTGTGTCTAACTTTTGAAGATTTTGTTCCATTGTGTCTAACTTTTCAAGCTTTTGTCGCATTTGTTGCATTAATTGTAATAACAATGCACTAGTGTCTGAAACATGTTCCTCAGTGCTTTTCGGCAGTGAATTTGCACCAGCAACATTCACATTTTGCCAAGCGGAAAATGTGTCTTGACTCATTTGAGAAAACGATGAGAACCCAAATCCTGAGTCTACAGTATTTGCAATATTGTGTTCTATCATTCCCGATTCCTGAGGCAAGCTGTTGCCGACCGATCGATCGATAATGCTTCCCTGTTCACTACCTGTTTCACCGTCTACACCATTATTTGACGCCCGCTCCATTTCCCTATGCACAATTACCAACTTACTATGTTGAACATTAGTTAATTCATTACATGTTGGTGCTAACACACTGCTTTCGTCTTCACTGTCATTTCTCAGTTTACTTTGGAGCCTAGTATTACGTTTTTCACACGCCATTATTGTCACAATATTTCACATGACAACACAGAAAAGCACAATTTGAAGAGCAAAAATAAGAGAACACATTAACATAGTACTGAAAATAATATCTAGTTAATTGCAGCTGCGAAATACTTGGTGCAAATCTACATGCGTGCCACACCTGTTTTACTGTACAACAATGAAAGACTGCAACTACAAAGGAAATTCTCTCTATAATTACGCGCTAGCAATAAACAATAGCTACACTAATTATACAAACTACAAGAAAAAAATCAGAAGATTCCAGTGAGGTATCCTAGGCTGAGGGTCGACATATGAAACGTCCCCTTTGAACAATTTATTCATGACTGTGCTTATATTTTTAGCGCAACGCAATCTGACTTTCAGAAATCCCTACAAAAGAATGGCCCTGACTAATATTAACCTATGCATTTCACAAATTGCTTACCTCACAAAAATCTTGGTTACTCGAACTACTGCAATACAGTGAGCGCCACTACCGCCAGCTAAATAAAAGATTCAAACTACGGAAGGCACTAACTACTGATAGGCATAGTTAGCAAATGAAAGATTTTGATAGAGAACAAACAATGTATTTACCTTAATAGTCATAATATATATAGCAGTTCATGACAAATTACAAAACTCCGCCATCTCTCTCCCCACAGCCACCACTGCTGGCGTCTCACCTCCAACTGTGCTGTTCACATCCAGCTGCCTCTGCCCAACACTACAATGGCAGACAACAATGCAAACTAGACACAGACTGCACACAGCACAGCCAGTGATTCTCACACAGAGCGCTACGTAGCGTTACCAATAAGAAAGCCTAAACAGCCTACTTACAACTTAACAGATTCAGAATGATTTAGGTTGCAGTAAGTACTGGGAGATGAAGAAGCTTGCACAGGATAGAGTAACATGGAGAGCTGCATCAAACCATTCTCAGAACTGAAGACCACAACAACAACAACATATTTACCATTTGTAAGAAGTGATTTTTAGTTGTTATCTGAGTAGTGTTGACCTTCAGCATGTGCGATATTTCCTTTTTTCTGCTATATTATTATAATTGCATCAAAATGTCAAAAGCTACCAGAGCTAGGTAAAACGTCAGAGCTGCAGCTGATGTGCCTTTTGATAATTCTGTAGTGTCAAAGATGGAAACAATGGTTTTTTGCAAGGTATTCTCATAGTATTGTCAGACCACAATAGAGAGAAGGATAGAAAATTTGAAATACATTATAGAGAGCATAAAGAAAGTGTTAGGTAAGCGATTAAGTGTTTCAAGGATGAGATGAATTAGGCAAGATGTACGTTAGGAATACAACCTAGTAATAAATAATCTGAAGTCGAGAGTGGCACACACGGAAATGGCCGAAATTTCACGTTTAAAACAGCAGGAGAGTCAGTTTGAAATTCAGATACCAAGTCTTGAAGAGCAATGAGCATCATTTGAGCTAAAGAAACAGTTACTCTAGAACAGTTAAATACCGTTATCAAACAGGTAGACAAACGTTCTGTAACAAGGCGGATAAAAATTCAAATCTTACATAGTCTGTTCCGTTTGCTGATTCGGAAGAATATCCTATTGTTCAGCTATCTAAACAGAGACAGATGACCATTAATCAACAGCACAAGTCTGATGTAAAAAAACTTGATGACAGAAATCGCGCACTGAATGGGGAATTAGTCACGGTAATGATATACCCACGTAAACACAGAAAGCTTCTGGCAAACTTTTCGATCTGTGCCGCGAAGGTGAATCAATACGCGAAAGCAGTGCGTTACGTAGACAAGATAGCGCGGATGCCTCGCCAGAATGATTCATTTGATCAGAAATATTCTCTTACAGTTCGGAAGTTTAAAGTTTTTCGAAATTCTCGTAATTACATGCACCCCAGAGAGTGGCTCCAGCAATTCCAGTACTGTCTTTCACCTTCATGGCCAACTAGTAATAAACTTGACTATATATGTGGCTATTTAGAATCTGAACCAGCCACAAGAATGAGAGCAATCGAACAAGAATGCCTCACGGAAGTTGAATTTTGTCACGCATTCTTGTCGACATACTGGTATGGAGCTACATAAGACTGAGCTAAAAACAGAATCATTACGCTAAAGAATTTTGAACAATCCGACTTCTCCAGCTGGGCTGATTATTTCCTGCACATAACTTCCAAGAATCGCTTCTTATCGAATCCGCACAGTCTCTCTGAATTAATAAGTATTTGTTTGACTAAACTACCGACACACTTACGACACATTATTTTGGCAGGACGCTGTAGTGGTGATATTGAGGCTTTTCAAAATTTATTGTGATGATGATGTTTGGTTTGTGGGTTGCTCAACAGTGTGGTCATCAGCATCCGTATAAATTCCCAATCTGTAAACAGTCCAATTTAGCCACTTTCACGAATGATGAAGAAATGATAAGGATAACACAAACACCCAGTCCCCGGGCAGAGAAAATCCCCAGTCCGGCCGGGAATCGAACCCGCGATCCCGTGATCCAGAGATAGCAATGCTAGCATAAAATTTGTTATAAGAACTCGAATTTGACAGCAAGGAATTACACTCGTGAAATAAGTACAGAGAAGGTATCGGGAAAATTTCCAGTCTCAACGTAATAGGTTAGATGAAGAATATTCTGTGAATCGCAACAACAATTATGAACAGAATAATCAGTTCTCTGATAGTCCTGATCATAATTATTCAGACAATCGGCATTTGAGAGATCGGTAGTACGGTCGCGGCAATATCAGTGGCAGGATTAGAGGTTGTGGTTTCAGGAAACAAAGAAGTTACAGCAATAACGGTGAGCCCACCAGAAATCAGTATAATGAAAGGAATAACAGTAATTGGCGTGAAAAGCGAAATTATAGTTGAAATCTAGACACAGCGAACACTGATTTCATGTCATATGACTATCATTACAGTCCAACACGAAATAGTTTGCGTGATCGTAACAGTTATTACGAAAGAAATAGTCAGGAGAGGCGCAATCGTGGCAATTTTAGTCCTGAACGACGTGTTGTAGGAACAAAGATTGGACCACCTAATCCTCGTGGTAATGTTAGGCGTGATGGACTTTTACAGGGATGACTGATGGGACATGCACAAAAGATTCGTTTGGCGATACAGAGAATTCCTCCATTCATACACAAAAATCACACATTTATAGTCTATTAATAAACAAAATGAACAGTGTGAGCCTATTAGCAATGAAAATGAGGAACAGATGTTAGATGCAACCAACCATAGTCCTGTTAACATAGAGATGGTTGAGGACCAAGCCCTAGACATAAAGGAAATCAGGGTTTTTCGCTTGGTATTTAATTACATGCCTGATGATGACTGAATGTGAAACAGATGAACATCCACAAACAGTAGGGAACATAGGGAACATATATAATGATGTGGTATTGGATTTTGGTAACACTTTCTTACGAAAAACATTTTGTGACATTGATTTAGAGGAGTGACGAATAAATTCTGTCCAATTTGATGAAATCAGAGATACCTTTAGGATGAGAAGGTAGAGAATCAGAACACCTTAATCCATCCTATAGTGTCAGTTTATGTTGGACAGGTTTCTTTATCAGCAGTATTAGATTCAGGTAGTCCTATTTCGGTTATCAGTGAGGTAACATTCAATAAATGTAAGGTATTAACTGTTTATCCAACGTTTCCGTTGCACCGAACCAAAATTAATCGTGTGATTACGGGAAAAGCTGTAGAGGCCAGAAACTAAACTCGTTTAAATTTTGTTTGATAAGGTCACCGGTTTTCTGGCAGCATCCTAACGGATCCCATTCTTACTAGACAAATTATACTAGGTGTTGATTTCTTGACTGAATACAGGACTATTCTAAACGTTAACAATGCTAAGCTGAAGTCAATGGCAGGTTAGTCTGTTTGCAATTTGAGATTCGGATATCAAAAGTGGGAGAAGACGATCAAATGTCTGAAATTTTTATCTTCGTCAAAATCACAACCTTCCACTGAACCTAAAGGTTGTAGATCAAGTAATTCTTAGGAGATGGGACAGTCTTTTGATGTCTCTGAAATTATGTGAGAGAGTAGACAGTGTAGAGGATGTTTCCAAAGTCATTGTCCACAAACCTCGTAACATAAGAAATTTTCTTTATGAATTTAAATTCAAAGAAGATAGGAAGTTTTTTGTTCAACCTTAAGTTATTCCATTAGTATACAGGGAAAGAGGAAAGAATGAGGTCCAGAGTAGGTATAGGATCCATCTCTCTATGGTGGAAACATCAGCTGGTAACTGATGCTTCGAACTGGGTGTTACTATTCCTTTCTTTAATTCATGGTGCACTCGATATCTTCTCCTGTCCTATTTAGGTAATTAGTTTTAATAACTGTCTCCTACTATCCTAGTGTGTAAGTATAGTGAAGTAAGTTTTACGACTGGTTGACCTTGCACTACCCCAGAAATTATTTTCCTAAGCGGTGGTAAATGTAATTTGCTATGAACTTTGGGTAATCTGGAAATAATTTTTCACAAGTCTAGTATACTGATGCCATGTTTGACATATTTGAAAATAGTTGCATGGAGCTAACAATCCTTTGCTATTCACTGCTGGTAATACAGAGAAATGAATTGTAAATTCCAGCTGAATATGTATACTGTGAGAAACTGGACACAGTGCCAAGAACGACAGAGAAAGTGCAAAGCGTGACATTTATGTTAAAAAAAAATACTGAGGCTAAATGGTAAGAACTGATGCGCTTATGATATAGCTGTATGTATGTGACAAATAGGATGTTGATTTGTGCTATAATGTACTTACTCCTGGTAGTAATGAAGGAATATGTACTGGAATATGATGTATATTTGAGTGAAGAGATGTTTATGAGAACAAATATTTCAGGAAGCCAAAGAAGAGCAGAAAATGATATTATTTCGCTACTGATGGTATGTGGATGTTTTTATGGATTATTAATTCAGTAGTCAGTGAGAACTACAGGAGGATTTTCTCATTAATGATGTATGTGGTTTAATATTAACTTAATAGGTATGCTGTGTAGCTGTGGAAACAAGAACCAAAATACATTTAACATGGACATCTTTTATTCAGAACTGTGCTCTGTATATGTCTTTATGAGGAATTCATTCAACAAGGAACAGAGTAACTTTGTGGCTTACACGAGGTCTTTGAATTCTGAGGAATTTGCAAGCTCCTAATGAAACTATAATCAACATGTCACTGTTTCATCATCAGCAATGACAACGGTTTTGTAGTTACAACGGTGCCAATGAATGCGACAGATGCTAAGATGATGCTACGTCTAAGAGTTTTGCTCTAGTAGTATATGATGTTGACTGATGCATGACTGACGTTAATTGTACTCTAATAAGGTTTTCCATTCTAAGAGTGTGTATATAAGAGTTATGTATTTGGGTTCTCATCATACTTATTCCGTGTGTTATTGTATGTGAGATATGTGATAGTAACCATTCTGGCCAGATAGATAAATTAAGAAATCTAAGGCTTTTCGCTTATGGGAGAAACTTAAGAACAGAGATGAATACTTAATACTCACTATTGACATGAAAATAATGATCAGCATACACTTGTTGAAGCAATTTGGTTAAAATGACATCAGAATTTTACTAATAGTCCTTATATATGGTTCATGTAATACCCAGGTTACAAAAGATAATTATTTCTGTTGCACATATTACATAAGGTTTTAGAATAAAGCACATGTGCATGGAATTACATGGTTTTCAGGACAACTCATTATGGTAGTGAGGTGGATGTAACTAGTTATCTTATTCCTTTGTAAATTTGTTTGATGTATTCTTGACATGCACAACAGGTGATCCTGCCTTACACACACACACACAAAGCTAATGAACATATTGTGATGGATGGCTTCTGCAGTCTACTGTGGCACTAAGCTGAGTGTCACACCATGTCTGAGCTTATGAAAGATGGACCAGTGGCAACACTGCTCATTATGGCAGTTCTACAGCAAAGATTGTAATTATTGAAATTGCCAGTGCAGATTGTGACAAGACATCTCATCCTCCATGTGTCTGTCTGGATAATATACTTATTTAGAAACCTGTGGATTGTCAGAGGAGAAACTGAAAGCAAAGTACTATGCTCCACGAGTGTGACCCAGCAATGTGCTCATGCTACCATGCTGGTGCAACTGTGATAGGCGTGTGTCTGATACAACAGTGATCTGTGTATCATTTTGGTGTGATATTTCTCTCCTACTGCAAGATGTGGTCCTCAATGGCTTTCCCCATAGTTTTGAACAGAAAATTTTACACATTTTTATACCATATTGTAAATGTGTGTATCTTCGTTGTTGATTTGAAATGACAAGAACATTATTATTAATATCTGAACAGACAATTATAACTGCCTTATAAAATTGTGTACAATTTTGCATGATGTGTGTGTATCTTTCTTACTTCGTTTGAATTGACAGGAATCCTTACTGGATCTTACAGGTTTCTTTCAAACATTTGTGTAGCTGATTGTAATATATTGTAATTCTGAGTACCTTATAGTAAACACTGTAGATATTTTTGTCACAATATTTGACTGAACTAGAGTACTATGTTACCATACCAAACATGTTGCTACCACATGTCTTCTATATCATGAGAAATATGTGAAATGACTTATTACTGGAAGCTTTCTACACCTTTTTGCGTGTATGTACTGTTACTTGTATTTCAACTAATGAACCATAGTTGTAACACTTTGAACCTATTTTGTATGTATTGTCACCAAACCCATGTGTTTGTAACCACAGTTGTATACCATGTTTATGTCATTGTCTCTTTTGGAGAACTACTTGAATCCTTGCTGTTATTGTAGAAGCAGAAACCACTCTGCAAAATTCTTGTCTAATAGTGGAGGGGTGTTACAAGGTGGCTGTCGCTTCTGCCTTGTCTATTTTCAAGAAGTTTGCGTCACAGCTCTGTATGAAGTTTTGAATCTGATAAATATACGCAACATCTGTAGTATCGATATAAACATATTCTTTGCAAGTCTGTTCTTGAAATCACACATGCTGGTCAGCGGGGTTACCTTTTTTGAAGAGAGTAGCAAGTAGCATGTGTTAGACAGTTTGGAATATACTTGGTTTGAAGAGGACAGAAGCTGATCTGCCATGTAGTGGAAGCAGAATTATTTAAAAAGGGAATTTGTAATAAAATATTCTGAGAAAATAATTTTGTGGAATGAGATGAAGTGAACCCAAGAATGTCGTAGCGAAGTTTTCTAAGGTAATCTAGTTTCTTATCAATATATTTGTAAATGTGTAGTTTCTTATTGATAGGACAATGCATGTGACTAAAGTTTGTAGTAGAAATTTTATAATCCAACTTAAAGTTGTCTTATAACTGAAACAAGTCTTAACGAAAGTAATTGTACACAGGATTGTCATTAAGAAATATTTTGCTTACTTGTCTTGTTGTGATAACTTTAGGAAAGGGAGTATTGCTGTTATGGCTTAATCGATAGTAGTTTAACTTGGAGTATTTATCCTCATTTATCATTCATTAGGTCAGTTCCTCATTTTTCATTCTTTGTCTTTATGAATGTGTTTATATACCCGCATTGCATATCGCGAGTTTATGCTACAGAAGCATTTTATGAAAAGTGATAAAACACCGTCTTGCATTGCAGATCACATGTACGGTAAATTGTATTTGATTTTAGACAGTTTCATCATTAAATTAATAGTAACAAGTTGCAGAACAGGTAGGCTTGTGAATTTAAGACCATCAAAATTCATGTCCATTATAAGGCATACTGACTGCCAGAGAGTTGCTTGTGAAAATAATTTACTAGTTCAGAGGCTTGTGAGTTCTCAAGGTGTTTTATTAGAAAGTTACAAGCGTTAAATTTTATGTTCATTTGCTGTGTAATTAAATTAACGGCTCTGGGACAGACATTACTTGCGAAGACTAAAGATAAAGATTGAGAGTAATCACGGCCAACATTTTAATCTGAATCACTTGTTTTTAACAAATAGGGTATATAAATTTCATTGAAAACGTATTGCCCTCTCGCAGGCGAATTGTTTGATATACTGGTTAGCTTGAATTTCTCATCGTGTAGCGTTTACTTCACACATTCCGTTCTAAATTTAATTTTAATACAATTCTGTCACCCTACTATGCTTTACATCTTTCAATATCAAAACAAGTTTTATAGATTTATTAGGTGCCAACCAGATACTGAAAAATAGGAGTTTAGAAGTTTTTAAGCTAAAATTTCAGAATCCCTGACAGGACGATCTGAATTCCAGTGGATGGAATTCCGTTGTGCCTTCCTCCCCCCTGGGATAGTCCTAAGACTGGTGTCGGTCATTAATTCTAGGACTTCAGACGACTAGACACTCAGGGCAAGATAGAAAATGTTCAACATTGTATTTCTTCAATAGGAAGTTAGCGCCTACGGAAAGTCCCTGTGACAGGGCGAAAGATCATCCCACTAAAGGATTAACCACCAATATTAAGATGTTTTGCATAGTCAAGAAATAGTGACAGGATGATTCAGAAACCTCCGATCGTGTGGGGAAAGTTTAGATGCTAGGAAGTTTTCAATGTGTAATTGTTTCGTCACTTGTTTTTAATACGAATGATCAGTGATGGTGCACGATGGAAGAGGCAGAGATCTGTCTAAGAACCATTCACACTACATTTCTAGCAGGTATATTTGCGAAGAAAAAGCATTTATGGGGAATGTGTGTATTTTATCGTGGTAAATGCTAATGTTAACTGAGAGCAATGAAAACCTTTCGATATAATATTTTTGGGGAAATACTGCTTCTTAGCGTGCCCAGTTAGGATATTAAATGAAATGAATTGAATTTCATGATGATTACATCGATCGTTGTAAATGAAAATTTCCTAGTCATAAGTGAGGTTATGCGCAGTGCAGAATTCCAGCGGAGACTCCTATTGCGGGACACCTTCTTGCTATACCAGATGGGAAACTCACATATTCTTAAATGCATTCTGTACTTCGGTTTGTAGTGTAAGTAATGAAAACTAGGCAGAGTTCCAGTTAATGTTATTCGCTAAAATAACTTTGTGAATGTCTACCTCCCCATGATCTGTTTCGAAATTTCAGTGAGTGATAGCAAGGCGTTCGTTGCTTCGGTTTAGCAGTTACTAATTTGGAAATGAATGCAATTTTGATGTACGTTAATTATAGCGCTTCTGATCCCACTCTCAATCCTTTCATGTTCATTGATTGCATTTTCTGTATTCAGATGCTTGGTTTTAATTGCTCTTCCTAACTTAAAAGTGCTGCCCTTAAATGCGCTATTTAAGGTATAATTAAGCTCAATCAGATCTCTGAGGCCAAATTCATCACCACGTAAGTGATGTACTCCAAGAGCACTTAAAATTGGACACAAAACGCTTCTAAACGTAGTGTTGAAGGCTGTTTAAGACGACATCAAGTAACTTCCAGATGTAATTGAAAAATTTAGTGGAAAAGTTGTGGGATAGTTATTTGTTGATTGAGTGAGACAGTCATGACTTTCACAGAGAACATTAAATCACCTTATGCGTGACTGACTTTTGTAGAACACTGATGCGTAACTCATCAGTGGAGAATATGGACGTTTTTGTACACAAATACTGAGTTAACGTAAATAACATTCGAAGCGGTTATGCGAACTATTGGAATATCGTTTTCCGCTTCTTCTTCACTTTTCGGTGGTGAAATATTATTCCTGTGCAGCTTTTAATCTCGATCGGAGGGTGGCACGCTATACTGTCAATTGCCACGAAACATTAATTACATTTTTGATATCGGCGAGTAACACGAAGCCCGTCGCCTGGCTTAATTAAATCCCGAGCGAGGTAGGCGCCGGTTGCGAGGGCGCTGCGAGTAATGAGAAACCAGCTTTGCAAATGGAGACGGCTGTCCACCGGACGTTCGCCCTGCCCTACAACGTCGGCGACCTGTGACGTTAGGCTACAGATCACCTTCACGCTTACATAAAACAAAAACAACTGAGAAAGGCAGAGAGCGCCGAAAGTAGAAATAAAATATCCGTAAGGTAGGCTGTGACAGCTTACTGTGGGGTCATGAGGACTGAGTGTTACATCTCACTATAAATATTTCAGTAAGTACACGAAATGCCAAATTTTACGTAAAAGTTCACTATTCTTAGTAGAAGTCTTACTGTTGCGTTTTTCTCGACTAGACAAGACACCTCGAAGGATATGGTGATTTTCCGTTTACTCTCATTTTTGGGGAGCCCAGTGAAAAATATTCAAATTTGGCTTATTGTAGTTTCTCGAGAATTCTTCCAGTACGTGTGTTTTTCAAAGGTCTACAAACGTACACAGCTACGGCACTCATAACTTCTTCGTTTCATTCAGAACGTTTACCAACCCCATCTTTGAAACTTCCTGGCAGATTAAAACTGAGTGCCCGACCGAGACTCGAACTCGGGACCTTTGCCTTTCGCGGGCAAGTGCTCTACCATCTGATCTCCCGAAGCACGACTCAGGCCCGGTACTCACAGCTTTACTTCTGCCAGTACCTCGTCTCCTAGGAGTTTGGAAGGTAGGAGACGAGGTACTGGCAGAAGTAAAGCTGTGAGTACCGGGCGTGAGTCGTGCTTCGGTAGCTCAGATGGTAGAGCACTTGCCCGCGAAAGGCAAAGGTCCCGAGTTCGAGTCTCGGTCGGGCACACAGTTTTAATCTGCCAGGAAGTTTCATATCAGCGCACACTCCGCTGCAGAGTGAAATTCTCATTCTTAACCCCATCTTTGTCTACCTGCGCGAATAAGAGGAGGTCGATTTCCACAGTTTTCTTCTTGTCATATTACCTTTGTGAGGCGATAAAGTGTCTTGACGGAAGTTTTATTTCTTTGTTTACTTCTCAGCACTTGTTACTTATTTATTTAGTTATTTGATTAGGAATAATTGTATGTATCATTTGTTCCACCACTCCTCCAAGTATCAGCGGGATGAGTGTATTTCACATCCTTGATAGAACCATAATGTTTCCGGTGTTTGTGCCATTTTTGATGCAGTGACAGTGTCAACTACATGTTGTTTGAATTGCTCTCACAAGTTTCAGTCACAGTTAAACACATTTTTCAAAATCCCAGACAGGCCAAACATTTCTGTGTACTTCATTTTCATATTTATTTTAGTTACCGTCCAGTTAATGAAATGCACCTGGTACTCTTTCTCTTTTTGTGATTTTAGAGTAAGTTGCTTCATACAGTTTTTAACTCCGCCCGTCCAGTACAACCCATGTAGCGCAGTATCTCGATGCTTTAATTTGTGATTCCATTATTTGGAAGAGGCATACGCGGATCATCTCCATCAGAAATGTTGTGACATTGGATTCAAATATCCAGTATTTCAATGCTTAAAATTAAGTAGCAGAGTTCTTGCAAATCTTCCACAGCTTACAATGAATCTACGATGGCAATATAGACTACTGCTACACCAAGAAGAAATGCAGATGATATACCGGTATTCATTGGACAAACATATTATACTAGAACTGACGTGTGATTACATTTTCACGCAATTTGGGTGCATAGATCCTGAGAAATCAGTACCCTGAACGACCACCTCTGGCCGTAATAACGGCCATGATACGCCTGGGCATTGAGTCAAACAGAATCTGAATGGCGTGTACAGGTACAACTGCCCATGCAGCTTCAACACGATACCACAGTTCATGAAGAGTAGTGACTGGCGTATTGTGACGACCCAGTTGCTCAGCCACCATTGACCAGACGTTTTCAGTTGCTGAGAGATGTGGAGAATATGCTGGCCAGGGCAGCAGTCGAACATTTTCTGTATCCAGAAAAGCCCGTACAGGACCTGCAACATGCGGTCGTGCATTAACCTGCTGAAATGTAGGGTTTCGCAGGGATCGAATGAAGCGTAGAGCCACGGGTCGTAACACATCTGAAATGTAACGTCCACTGTTCAAAGTGCCGTCAATGCGAAAAAGAGGTGACCGAGGCGCGTAACCAGTGGCACCCCAAACCATCATGCGATTAACTTTTTAGATTTGACCGTCAGAAAGGAGGGAGGCAGGCACGTTTTCGGCGTCTATAGAAAAGACTCTTGCTCCGACAACATCATAGTAGCGACGTCGCACCACCTGGCACAGCATAAAAGAGCGTACTTTCATGCAATGTGCAACGGAGCCCTCAGATTGCCACTAAAGGAAGATGAGTTGCAGAATGTACTAGGTATTATTAAGCAAGTAGCAGCAGCTAATGGATACAGGACACAAGATGTTACACGTATGTTTAACAAGATCAAAAACAAATCCGCGGGTATCAGTAGCGATTCTAGGAAAATTAAAGTTAAGAAGAAGTCTGTCACCCTGACATACAAAGGGCGTGTGTCGGAAAGAATTGCTAAATGCTTTCCAAAAAACATCGCAGTGGCATTTCAGAATGAAGAGAAAATGGCACATAGATTTAGACATAAACCAGCAACGACAAAACAAATGAAATACAATAATTCCGGAGTATACAAGATTAAATGTGCTGAATGTGACAGTTATTATATAGGACAAACAGGGCGGAATTCTGAAATTAGATACAGGGAACATTGTAGTCACAGCAATCGAACAGCATTTGGAACACGTGCAAAAGAGAATAGACATGAAGTGAGTAATATAAATGAACAAATGGAGGTGCTACATAAAGCTCCAAAAAGTCTCTATCTCAACGTGCTCGAAGAGATTGAAATATACGCTCATCAAAGAGAAACCCCAGGCCTACTACTTAATGGGCAAAGTGATTTTATGCACAGGAATTATTATGAGATTTTTAAAGACCTGTTTTAGGCTTACTCTTGAAAGCAACAGCACTCCCCACTAAGAAACAGCTACAGCGGAACGGCCCTCAGCGTAACTGGCGGCGAGGTGAATTGGGCGCGGCGGAAGAGGACTCGGCGTGGCGTTGTATACGTTCTGACGTAGGGAAATCCACTCCACCACCGATCAAAACAAAGAAGAGGAAACGCTCATTTTCGAAACAATATCTACATTTTAATTATATTTTATGTTTCTTAAAAAAGAAATTTTAAATTAATGTAAATTTTTCGTTTCATGGTCCACTCAAAAAAGATTATTCATATGTTATTGCCTTAAAAAAATTGTTTCATTAAAAAGAATATTCGCCATTAATATATACGGTGAAATAATAACAGATGCACAATTGTTATATGTAGAGGGCACTTTTTACTGTTACCAATCAGGTTACTCTTAAAAACTGCGATATAAGGTTTTAACAGATTGAAATTTACTTTACTTATGACAGCGAACCGAGTGTTCTGTACGGACAAGTTACTCTGTAACTACAATATATGGTATGTTGGCATTTAATACGTTCCAAAATTTCTTTTTGTAAACTAAGATGTTTCTATCACTAACTGTATCTCTTTTATGAATTACATTTTTATCTTTGTCTAACAGATCTGAAGATGGGGAGCTAGCCCGAAACCGGTAATTGAAAACAAAGTATAGCGGTCGAAGACTGAAACGCCATATTTTATTAATGAACGATCGCGGAATTCCCATTGAGACAAACAATTATGTCTACTTTTGATAAAAATTATTTGAAATTGTATAAATGACTGCTGACTCTTTGTGCGGAGAAGTGTCGACGACTACGGAGATGGTGGCAGCTAAGAGAATTCTTTCTTGACTGAACACCCGATTATTTGGCATTCTGAAAGCGGCTTGCGGTGGCGCAACTTAGACGCTCCCTTAGATTTTTACAGTCTCACTGCTACGCAGGTGACTCCGAAATTGTTGGTCCAATAGCCCCTTGTTTACCAGCCGCCTGCGTGCATCGGCTGCCGACATCGTCTTCGCCGAGCCTGCTGCCTATTGCATCACATCATACCACAGGGAATGAAGACGCATAACCTTGACAAGGCTTCTGCCGCAATTATTGTAATATTTTTCTTTTTTTTTCCTTTTTAAGAGAGATATTATCCTATCCCGTGTTTTAATTAATGTGAGTTTAAGAGTTTTTGCTGCGCCATGGACGGTCGTTGTCTAGGTTGTTAAATTTTCTTAAATTTTATTATCTGGCGCTGGCCAGATATAAATTTTTGAGAAATCTAGAGTGGGCATTTCTTAACTTGTTAAATTTTTTAAGAGTTTTATTATCTGGTACTGGCCAAGGTTTCTTAATTAAAGGAAACATGTTAATTGGGTACATTTATAAGTAATTGCCCTTTTCACCGATCATATCATAGGTGTCATTTTAGTCGGGATCTCGTTTTTAGATTTTAATTGTGGTATAAGATTCTAGAAGGGCAACTGGTCCTCTTAATCAGAATAATTAACTGCATGTTGGCGTTGATAGTTTTTCCTTTTTTTCATAGAGGTGTGAGCTCAAAAACAGAGTAAATTCCGTTCTTTCTGGTTCAAGTTTTAATTAAGGGATCTGTGGGCCTGTTCAGAAATTGTTAAGTTTTTTTTTTTTGATTCAATCTAATTTAAATTTACTAAGCAGCAACAGCAGGTGGGTGTATTCCGAAGAATTTGCCTATTATAAAACGGGATGTTTGCATTTTAAGATCTTTTACAATGAATGTTATACTGATGGTGAATGATGTTTATCCGAACCCCGTTCCCGTCCTTCCGTGTAATTTATCCTGTACCCCTGGGTGACATTTGACACTGGTTCCCTTCTTTCCACAGTTGCAGCAGGGCATGCAGCTCAAGTGAAATAAATGTATTGGTCGCTAAAATTTAGGAAGTTTTCTTATGTGAAACAGAACTGACACAAAGCTAACTTTATACTTCAGACCGGCTTTTACGTGAAAAAAATAAAAATGTTTCAGTAGCACAACAAGGGAACGCCAGATAACACATATACTTTACACCATTATGCCCTTCCGTGCTATGTCACTTTATTAACCGTTTCCGCCTCACAATGGATTTTACGTGTTCAAATAGAGTAACTTGGAACCTCCCTATCACGATAGCGGTTAAAGATATGAAAAGAATATCCGAAGTTATTGGAGGTCGTGATCTTAGGAATACATTGTAGAAATTACAGGCAATTTCTGTGCATGGCCATCGCGTAATCCGCGGCTGCGTTTAGGTACCCAAAAAACTAGTTTTTGTGGTGTTTCGCGATAATGGATAAAGATTTTTGAAAACATGAGACGGCTTTTCTAGATAAATTCCTAGAGAATATACCGTTAAAATTTGAGTGATTTGCTGCCGTTATTTCCTACTTAGATTTCACCTCATAATGTATTTTACGTGGAGAAGTAGGATAACTTTCACCATCTGTATCTTGGAAATCGGTAAAGATATTAAGACATAGCTTATTCGACATCTAGATCTTAGAAACGTATTGTCAAAATTTCAGTCATTTGCTGTGCATTGCCGTCTTGGAATCCTCGGCTGGGCTTTGATACGCTCATGACGGTGAATATTAGAAAAAATCCCCTTTTTTGGGGTTTCCCGAGGAACCAACAATGATCTAATGATGTCTGCATACATCCTGTCACTACCATCGTAGCCCACATCAAATGTTGGAAGAAACAACCGACTTGCTGCATTTGCCTAACCATGGGCAAGTGTGCAGTGTTGATACATTAACGCTGTACTGTAGGTCAGTGAAACTAAGGTGATCCTGTTGGGTATACAAATGGTCCCTAGCCCAATGGCTATCAGAAACACCTGGCTCCCACACTAAATTAACAACCATTAATGATAAGAAGTCTTTGTTTACAAATTTTCAAACAATAGATTTTTCATGCACATGTATAATTAAAGAATCCAAACGTGTTTATTCTAGAGAAGCTACCGTTTGTTCATGCAGGTTCAGTATGAACCTGATTAGAAATACAGAAAGGTCGTCTGGGTGATTGTAGTAAGATTATTTAGTTCAGCTGCGACTTGTACGGAAACCAGACAGCAGTTATGAGTGTAAGGACATGAAAGGGAAGCAGGAGTCGAGAAGGCCGTGAGAGAGGATTGTACGAAGGAAAAATTCGGAAATAAATTTGAAGTTCAGCGAGAAGAAAAAGAAATTTTGAAGTGTACTGGTGACACAGTAACACACTCAGGAGCAGTTTAGGACTTGGGTGAACAGCTGAATGGGATGGATAGTGTCGTGAAAAGAGACTGTAAGATGAACGTCAACAAAAGTAAAACGAGGAAGATGGAATGTAGTTGAATTAAATTAGGCGATGCAGAGGGAATTAGATTATGAAATGAGATCATCTGCAGAAAAGTAACTGATGATGCCACTTTACATAGGATACAAAGTGCAGACCGACAATAGCAAGAAAGACGTTGGTGAAAAAAAGAATTTTTTAACACCTAACATAAATTCAGTTGTTAAGAGGTCTTCTCTGAGGCTCTTGTCTGGAGAGTAGAATTACACGAAGGTGCAACGTGGACGATGTGCAATTCATAGAAGACGAAAAGAGAAGCTTTTGAAATGTCATGCTTCAGAAGAATGCTGAAGATTAGATTGGTAGATCGAATGATTTATGACTAGGTAGCGAATCGAATAGGGGAGAATTATGGTACCATCTGACTGAAAGAAGTGTTTGTTGATAAGACACATCCTTACGCGTGAAACAATCTCGGGTTGGTAATTTTGAGAACTACTGCGTGTAAAAAGTGTGGAGGGTGATTAAGAATGTAGTATAGGAAGCAGGTTAAGATAAACATAAGATGCAGTAGCTAAGTCGGCCGCAGTGGCCGTGCGGTTCTAGGCACTTCAGTCCGGAACCGCGTGACTGCTACGGTCGCAGGTTCGAATCCTGCCTCGGGCATGGATGTGTGTGATGTTTTTAGGTTAGTTAGGTTTAAGTAGTTCTAAGTTCTAGGGGACTGATGACCTCAGATGATGAGTCCCATAGTGCTCAGAGCCATTTGAACTGCAGTAGCTATTCAGCGATGGAGAGACTTGCAAGCGATATACTGCCGGGCAGAGGTGCATGACATCAGTTTTCGGAATGAGTTCCGGACAACAATAAGTTCATCTGTAAATTATTCTACATGTCAATGTCCACTCCTACAACAGCTTTTTGTAAATTTGTAAATTTGTGGTAAGATCTTACGGGACCAAACTGCTTAGGTCATCGGTCCCTAAGCTTACACACTATCTAATCTATCTTCAACTTACGCTATGGACAACACACACACACTGATTCCCGAGGGATGACTCGAACCTCCGACGGAGAGAGCCACCAACTGTTTTTCACACGAACTGCGTAAGTTAAGATCTCGACCCGTAAATCCGTTGGTTAACGCGAAAGATTCTCACACTCGCATCATGTAATTAACTTTTTTTATGAAACGACGAACCCCTCGATATAACTCTTTCAATACTTTCCATCTCAACGTAGACGTGTCGATTTCCCGCAACTCTATCCCCAGATGTTAACTCAGCCGAACTATACGTCTTTCTTTAAAGCCACAACTGACGACACGTGCTCGGTAACGTAATTATTTTAGGCACGACACGACAAGGCCCCATTAGCCAGAAAAGACGCATACAAATAAAAAAAATCTACAATGTATGATCGTCAGATACTGAATGTGAAGCATGTCACAGACACGTTGGTGAGCGCCGGCTTTGCGACGGCAGTGCTTGCTCTCATGAGGACTAACGGAGATCCGTTAGAACAAGGTATGCGTGATTTTCGTTGTTTCGTTCCCTTATAAATGTGGCTAAATAGCAGCTCCCAGAATACATGCTGTCGAAAAATTCCCGCTACCATTTAAAAAAGACATGACTTAGTAACTTTACTTTAAAAAAGAAAAAATGGGACGCACCACTAATGAATTATTCGACCAGGAGGGATAGAGAGGCAAATTCTATATGATTGGCTTGATACGTGGTCAAAATTTCGAGCTTGTTGGAGGATCATGCTCGTAACGCTACAAACGTTCTCAGTTGGGGAGAGATCCGGCGATCTTGCTGAACAAGGTTGGGTTTGACAATGCTGAGACATGCAGCAGAAACTCTCACCATGTGCAGGTGGGCATTATCTTGCTGAAATGTAAGATCAGGATGGTGTACTTCGTTATGCCACGTTGATCTATGTAGAGTGGCGTGGCGACGCATGACCCTGATCTGTGTACTGGCAATAGCCCTTCCTTGAAAACTGGATACATCTGGAACCCAGTACTAATATAAACCGTTAAATTTTAGTCCAAGATGTTTAATCCTGTGAACGTAATAGGAACTGTGCACAAACTACGCATGCGACTAAAACACAAGTACAAAGGTATGTGCCCCTGTTACATCGTACAATCTCTGTCAATACTGCATTCGTCAGTAGTGTTGCAATATGTTGAAGTGGAGAATAGTCAACGCACTTTAGCATTGGTACTTCTACAGTAATTATTATTTGATTAAATCTAGTGCACACTGCACGTTATCTGAAACATAAATGCGCTCGTTCAGTGATCGGTAACGTGGGTTGTTATTGATAACAACAGTTCGACAACTCTCAGTAACATTGCGTACGTTATAACCCGTAACGTGCGCCGACTATGGCGTTATTATTCACAATTTAAGTGATTAAAACCTCTTAATGACAGCAAACAACATTATAGCCCGAAATAACTATTACTAGCGCTGGTTATTTACGTTATTCACACTAACGATTCGTATAGATTTTACTGTGCGAAAATCTTCCGCTCACTACTACAAAAAATTACCCTAAAAAGCATAACAAATATTTAGCGTCATCAACGTTTCACAAACTTAAGGTAAGTCTCAATTTCATACTCCCTTCCTCAGTTAAATTTAATAAACCGTTTTTTATTACGATAATTCCGAACGTAGCAGCCAAAACTATATCTTCATTCCAAACCAATGATATAGCGATAGCTACCTCTGCGATACTAGTAACTCGCTTACGATCTGTAAACATTATTTCTGATTGTCCCATGTCCTAATTCTTTCTATTTAAGTCTATGAAATAAGCGTTAAGTGAATGAAGAAGTTAATGCTTTTGACTTTCGCCAAATGAAAGCTAATTAAATCCTTTTTCTGTAACTACTGATTTTAAATCATAACAAAATGTCAATAAGACGTTAATTAATTGAGTCTAGCTCTTTTAAACCTGGAATAACTAGCTTAGCTTTGCATGACTGGCTTTTAACTACTTCGCATCAATGTAGTTCCTTATTATTTACGCCACTTGCGTATCTTTTCGCAGGGTTTCAATCCTTTACAAAGTAAAATTAGAATCCGAACTAAGAATTAAATTTGACTTTTCTTTATTGGAATCAGATTAACATCTCACATGCAACTTTCAGGTGAATGAATGTCATTCAAAAAGTCTAACCCCACACAAATCGGGATAGGACAGACAAAATAAAAACACAAACAATAATCCCACATACCACCACGACTTTTGTACTAACTTAAATACAGCAATCAAGGCTTCCACACTTCAGGTGTTGGCAACCGCGTTCGCTCTAACAGTCCCTTACTTAAATTTGCCACTCCTCACCCTACCAAGCAATGGAATTGAATATCGTCGAATAATATTAATTGGTTCTGATAGAATACGAAGTCTATCTCCAAAGGTTGGGGTCACAAAATTTACGGGTAGTACTAACTGTGTCCTCTTTTACATAAGTCGTGCAGATCCTGGATCCTAGTTTTATAAAACACCACTTGAGACTTAAATTCAGTGGTACACAAAATCACAGTTATTATACCATTAAGCCTATAGTGCGTACTCAAAATATACAGGAACATAAACAGCTCAACATTCAACTACCGTAGGTTAGGCGCAAACTGAGATGCGTAAAGCGCGTGTGACGCGGCGCAGGGCAGCGCGCGTTTTTGTAACATCACAGGTTCAAATGGGGTCGCGCAAATTGCGACGCGACGCGGCTGGGACGCGACACGCGCCTGAGCCAGCTGACGTGGCGTTGTGGTTGCGGCACAGTGTCTCGCGCCACGCGCCGCGCGCGCACTGCGGGAGGGGTGAGGCGGGGAGCAGGAAAGTAGTCCTGCCGTATGCTCACTTCGACATGGCGCATATGGGCAGCGGAAGTACAGCCCCTCCGAAAAATACAGCCTTACGATATACTGAATTTTATTGTCACTGCGTAGTGTTTCCTTTTTCGCCGTTTAAGCGCTCCATCTCTTTTCGTTAGTACATAATAGTTTCCAGTGACATATAGCTGTATACTTTCTTGTCTGTTGTCAAGAACAATGCACAGTTCAATAAATGGTGAGCTATTAGCCACTGGGATTATATCTTTTGCCCCACAATGTTTTCAGATCGTAAGAAGGGACAGATGATTCATGGTAAGGGCATTGAATAAGAAAGTGAAGAATATTCTAAAATCATGTGATCTAGAAGCAAGGCAGGAAAGTTAAACAAGGTTATCTATTTACTGCCTGTTATGCCGACGTATCTCTACGTTCTGTTAAAAAAAAAAAAAAGAAAAAAAAATAGCAGGCGCAATTTCCGCAGGTGAAAAAAAGAGCAGGCGCAATTTCCGCAGGTGTGACCCCTTTGTGCTCCTGCCAAAAAGCGTCCAAGATGTGTAGTACGTACGTTTCACTATAATTACTTGGATATGGATATAAGACATTGTACTACGTAAATGTGGACATCACATTTCCACTGCAAACTAGGAACAGTCGAGAAGCCCTCACGAATAACGACGTTTTAATAGGCTTGTTGTGACGAGAAAAACCATTTCAGTGGTTGCATACGAACCATCAGTAT
Source organism: Schistocerca americana (assembly GCF_021461395.2). NCBI lineage: Eukaryota > Metazoa > Arthropoda > Insecta > Orthoptera > Acrididae > Schistocerca > Schistocerca americana. The sequence continues at coordinate 676,904,692 of NC_060122.1, forward strand.
TAATAAACTGATTAGACAACAAGGGCCGCGCGGGATTAGCCGAGCGGTCTCAGGCGCTGCAGTCAATGACTGTGCGGCTGATCCCGGCGGAGGTTCGAGTCCTCCCTCGGGCATGGGTGTGTGTGTTTGTCCTTAGGATCATTTAAATTAAGTAATGTGTAAGCTTAGGGACTGATGACCTTAGCAGTTAAGTCCCATAAGATTTCACACACACCTGAACATTTGAACAGACAACAAGTTACACAATGAAATAGTGTTCGGTATTATTACGAAAGTATGAGTATCATAAAAGAGTGTAGTGATTAGATATATTTAAATCGTTGAAATGTATTGCTGATAAAGGCAGATATACTTTCACAACAATGTTTTTCGAATGAAGACATCTCTTCTTCTCACATAGTACACATAGAATTCTTGTCGCGAGCATTATTCCAAACTCCTGACGATAAACTGACCTCTTTGTTGTGCGAAGTATCAGTTTTTTACTTTAATCAGTAAAAACTATTGTATTCAAGATTCACACATTGTCAGTGTGGCAAGCCGTAAGTGAGTAAGCAGCATCTGGCACGTGCGTGCGTTCCACTTGAAGGGTATGGCCGTCCGTAGTGGCCGAGCGGTTCTAGGCGCTTCAGTCTGGAACCGCCAGCAGTGGAGGATGTGGGGAGAGAGATGGCGGAATTTTGAGAGCGGACGATCTGGACGTGTGTCAATCAGAAAGAGTAAATTCGGTGTAAAATTGGATATCATGTAATATTGGATATCATGGACTGATATATATATATTATGACTTTTTAACGCTATTAAGGTAAATACATTGCTTGTTCTCTATCAAAATCTTTCATTTGCTAACTATGCCTATCCGTAGTTAGTGCCTTCAGTAGTTAGAATCTCTTATTTAGCTAGCAGTATTGGCGCTCGCTGTATTGCGGTAGTTCGAGTAACGAAGATTTTTGTGAGGTAAGTGATTTGTGAAAGGTATAGGTTAATGTTAGTCAGGGCCATTCTTTTGTAGGGATTTTTGAAAGTCAGACTGCGTTGCGCCAAATATATTGTGTGTCAGTTTAGTGTTGATCAGAATAAGCAAAGAGAAAAATGAGTACGTTCAGTTCTGCTCAGCTGTTTGAAAATGAAATAATGTAAGAGGTTTATCAGCACAGTAATTCATAAAGTTTTCTAAGGGGACGTTTCATATGTCTACCCTTAGCCGACGATACCTCACTGGAATCTTCTGATTTTTTCTTGTAGTTTGTGTAATTAGTGTAGTTATTGTTTATTGATAGCGCGTAATTATAGAGAGAATTTACTTTGTAGTTGTAGTTTTTCATTGTTGTACAGTAAAACAGTTGTGGCATGCATGTAGATTTGCACCAAGTTCAAAATAGTTCAAATGGCTCTGAGCACTATGGGACTTAACATCTATGGTCATCAGTCCCTTAGAACTTAGAACTACGTAAACCTAACTAACCTAAGGACATCACACAACACCCAGTCATCACGAGGCAGAGAAAATCCCTGACCCCGCCGGGAATCGCACCAAGTATTTTGGAGCTGCCCTTGGAATTAATTAGATATTATTTTCAGTGCTATGTTAATGTGTTTTCTTATTTTGCTCTTCAAATTGTGCTTTTCTGTGTTATCGTGGGGAATTATTGTGACAATAATGGCGTGTGAAAAACGTAACACTAGGCTTCAAAGTAAACTGAGAAATAATAGTGACGACGAGTGTAGCTTATCAGCACCACTGTGTAATGAATTAACAGACATTCAAAGTGGTAATTTGGTAATTGTGCATAGGGAAATGGAGCGGGCGGCAAATAATGGCGTAGACAGTGGAACAATTAGTGAACAGGGAAGCATTATCGATCGATCGGTCGGCAACAGCTCGCCTCAGGAATCCGAAATGACAGGACACAATCTCTCAAATACTGTAGCTTCCGGTTTTGGGTCCTCACCGTTTTCTCAAATATGTCAGGACATATTTTCTGCTTGTCAAAACGTGAATGTTGGCGGTGCAAATGCACTGCCGAAAAGCATAGAGGAACAGATTACAGACACAAATACATTATTGTTAGAATTAATGCAACAAATGAAACATAATCAGAAACAAACACAGTAGCAGTTAGACACAATGGAAGAAAATCTTCAAAAGTTAGACACAATGGAACAAAATCTTAAAAAGTTAGACAAATGGGAACAAAATCTTCAGAAGTTAGGCACAATGGAACAAAATCTTCAACAGTTAAGACACCACGCTTGAACAAACACGTGAATATTTAACTACTGAGTTACATAACATCGAATCGAAATGTCAGAAAGTCTGTAATGACGTAAAAACACAAATTTGTGAGCAATTTTAACCTATTTTTTCACGGCATGAAAATGCATTACAGAATCACGAAGCAGCCATAAAAGAACTGCAAACTATTGTTCATGAAAATCACGAGACCGTGTGGGCTAAAATTGGCTCAGTTGCATCTGTTGATTCGGTTACGCTACTTGCAAAAACTCAGGAAAACTTAAAGGACACAGTAGATAATCTGAAAATTGGTTCAGAGAGACACATAGAGAAAATTAGTTCATTATCAGAGAAAATAGTCGAACTTTCGGATCAGCTAAATAATTTATCTACGAAGGTAGATGATAATCAGAATGACACAAGGCCAGTAGTCTTTAATGATACAGAAGAGTACGAACAAATTAGGAAATTCAAACAAAATCAGAATCAAATTAATACGCAATACCAAAGAGAAATTCGGGAAGTACAAGATCAGCTGACACAGGTAATACAAGAATTACGTATTTCAGAGGACACTCGAGCTCCAATACGGGAAAAGGGACATAGACATACAGAACAGCCACAAAATAATAACACAGGGTACTTAGCAAATTATGAAAGAAATTGGCAAGGTACACCGAATTTTGAGATGGAACCGCCGAAACGACGTAACAATGACTGACATGCGACTCGCCGACATGATGATTTTGAGTATAAGCTGTTTATTACTACACGTAAATTCAAATCATTTAAGAATTCCGGCAATGACATTCATCCACAAGCGTGGCTGCATCAATTCTCTCATTGTTTTCCTCCCAACTGGTCATTAGAGCACAGATTAGAATTGATGTGTGGCTATTTAGATAATGAACCAGCTGTTAGAATGCGATCGGTCATTAACGATTGTCACAACGAAGGAGAATTTTATCATGCCTTCCTCTCAGCATATTGGTCTCAAGCTACACAAGACCGAGTAAAACATCGCATCATAATTCTGAAAAATCTAAAATTTCCAGTCTTGTCAAATATTTCGAAGACATGTTACATAAGAATCAATATCTTTCAAACCCATACAGCCCCTCAGAACTCATCCGCATTTGTTTAATCAAATTGCCTGAACATTTACGACATATTATTTTGGCAGGACGTTTGAAAGACGACATTGAAGCTTTTCAAGGACTGTTACAAGAATTGGAAATTCACACTGACAATCGCGGAACGCGTAAACAGGAACCCAACAATTTCGGATCACATCCGTCACAATTCCGCGATGACAGAAATAATAACAGGACCCGACAAGGCCATTCTTACAAGGTAAATCGTGACCTAAACAGACACCACCCATATGACAACCGTTGGCAGAGTAGTAATAATTACAGGGAAAGATCACCTCTCCCCGGTAATGACTATCACAGAGACAATCAGAGAAACAGACAATACGGGAACCAAAACAATTATTATTAAGGGAGACAGAATAGCGTCAGACGCCACGGTCCACCGCGCAGTTACGATTCCGGGAGAAATTCTCCACCACATGACCGACAAAACAGAAACTATGTAAACTACCGACAAAACGACAGACCTGAATTTCACCAGATCTGGTGGGATTCAAACAGGGCAGGGCCCTCTCGACAAGGTGAATTTGTAGAAGTTAGATCTCCAAATCCCAGTAACGACGCGCACCAACAGAGAGACAATAGGCAATGACTCACACCGCTGGCAGCCACAAAACGTACTTACGAAGCTGACGACGTAGCTGCCGTGGCAAGTTATTACGTATAAATGGAAGACATTAGGGACATCTTACTCCAGGAACACGACGTAAAACATACGAACATTGCATATCCTGTGATTCACATTACAGTAAATGACGTAAAATTTACGGCAGTACTTGACTCTGGCAGTCTCATTTCAGTAATTAATGAAACAGCCTTTAGCAAATGCAACAAATCGAACGATTGTCCCACACTTCCGTTACGTAAGATTAAATTACAAGGTGCAATAGTTGGAAAAAGTGTAGATGTACACCAACAAACCAACTTAGAATTCTTTGGTCAAAGCCACAGCTTCTGTATGAACTTCCTTATTGTTCAATTATTGTCGACGAAATTATATTGGAATTAGACTTTTTGAATGAATACAAAGCAATCTTAAAGTTTCATGATGCTAAAATAAGTTTAGAGAAAGAAGATAAGTCAATAGCTTTGAAATTTGAAGATTGGCTCTCAAACCATGACGAGGAAATTAATCGGCTTTACCTTCTGTTAGACAACAGTTCGGAATTTTCGACGGAACTAGACACTAACAATCACTCTGCAAGTACTGACAGGGATGATATCGACGCATATTTGATACTAATGAGTTACTTCAGAATAAAATTCAAACAATTGGGAACTGTAATGACACTGATAGGCAGAACGTTTTTGAGATTTTACAAGCACATTCCACAGTTTTTACTCACAAAACAGGAACAAACAAGGGATTTCAATACCAATTTCGTGTTCGTGAGCACACTAAATTTTGTGTTAGACCATATGTAATTCCAGCACATTATAGGGACTGCGTTAGAACAGAAATACAATCTATGGTTGGCGAGCCTGCAGTAAGCTCAAACACCAATCCATTACATGTTGTTGAGGAGAAAAATTGATCGATCAAGCTTGTCTTGGATTCGAGACAAATTAATACTATCATCATTCCTGAAACAGACAGGCCGCAAACGGTGGAAGAACTTGTTCAAAATTTTAATGGTGTAAAAGTGTTGTCGTCTATTGATCTCAGATCCAGCTTTTATCAGACCGAACTTCATCCAGAATGTAGAAAATACACAGCTTTTCTTTCTTTCGGCGTTTGTTATCAATTTCGGAAACTTTCTTTTGGTTTGAACATTTCTTCGGCAGCGTTCATTCGCGGGCTAAATTCCATATTACCTGATTTCTTAAAACGTCACTTCACCTTATATGTGGACGATATTCTGATAGCAGAAGCCTCATGGGAACAACGTAATCGCATCCTCAACAGTGTGTTACGTATTTTTGCAGAATCTGGAAGTACAGTTACCTTGGAAAAATCTGAATTCGGTAGGTCAAAGGTGAGGTTTTTGGGATATATTATTTCTTCTGAAGGCATTCAGCTGGATCCTGAAAAGTTAGAAGCAATCAGAGTCATTCCAGTTCCATCCACAAAAAAACAAGTCCGCAGTTTTCTAGGTCTCGTAAATTTTTACCGTCGTTTTCTGAATATGCAAATTCTAGTTGCACCAAAACTTTGTTCTCTCACTGGAAAAAATACTATTTGGAACTGGGACGAACAAGCACAGTTGGAATTCAATTCTTTGAAAGAATCGCTACTTAACGCGCCAATACTAGCTCATCTAGATCTCTCACAAGATTTCTGCCTTAGCACGGATTCTTCTAAAGTCGGTCTTGGTGCCCATTTATTTCAAGAAACCAAAGAAAATGACACCAGTGTTCAGAAAACCATTGCTTTTGCTAGCCGTGTGCTAACAAAATCTGAAAAAAATTATTCCTTTGCTGAATTAGAAGCTTTAGCTATCGTTTGGGCATTTACCAAATTCCGTTTTTTTCTTTCTGGTAAGCACGTTAAAGTATAGAGTGATCATCGTGCATTACAATTCCTTATGTCTTCAAAATTAAATCATGACAGGTTGAAACGTTAGGGATTGTTTCTGCAAGAATTCCACTTCACAAGAGTCTACATTCCCTGCAAGGAGAACATTGTTGCGGACGCACTGTCACGCGCACCGGCTGGGCTTGATAAAAGCAACACAGAAGGCAACCTCGAGAAAAATTTCAGTATTCTTTACATTCAGAAAGTCGGCTTTGAAAACTTCATCACCACATCCTTAAAGGATAGCGCTCATGTACAAGATAAAGATCCGATTTGGAAAGACATCAAAAGTAAATGGCACACACTCAGATTCGGCATTATTATCTGGTTAGAAACAACATACTCTTCAAACGTTGCACTGTTGATGACAAGCTATGGGTACTTTGCATTCCAGACGATTTTGTTAATAAACTCATATGGTACATTCATTTCAGCTACGCTCATTTTGGTCCAAGAAAATGTTATCATATTCTTCGGACGACTTGTTATTTTAACAATATGGAAAAGAGAATTCGAAGAGTTTCGTCTATTTCTAAACTTTGTCAAAATGCTAAACCATCTACCATCTCACATCGTGCTCCGTTGTTTCCTATCATTCCATCTAAATTAAAAGAATTTGCTGCTGTTGATCTCTTGGGACCCCTTGTCAGAACGTCGAATGGATTTTCGTACGTTCTTGTCGCTGTTGAACTTACTTCAAAATTTGTTTCTTTCACTACGTTACGTGAAGCCACTGGACGGTCTATTTTCAACGGCTTTGTTAAAAGTTTCGTACGTGAAGTTGGACACGTTAGTAAAGTCATTTCAGATAACGGACCGCAATTCAGATCTGCTGTTTGGTCACGCTTGCTTCGACCCATAAAATCAAACCTGATTTTATTTCACAAATTCTTTCTGATTTACAATGGACCTTACAGAATCCGACGTATACCACATGATAATTTCGTTGAAGTAGAAACTCTGCGTACTAGGAAGAGTAAAGGATTGGACCACATTTCACATGTAAAACCGTTTATTGAAAGGTAATCTGCTTTTTAACTTAGTCTTTGCCATAAAATTTTTCACTTCGTGCTACTAGTACGTGTTGTCACACTTAGAAACTGTTGTCCTGCAATAATGTTTTGTAGTTAACTATCCAGTCTAGAACCTAGGGAACTTATTTAAACAGGAAATACGAATGCATTCTTATAGTGAGCAGACGACACAGTGTTATTTGTACATTCTTGCTTGTTAGTTGTACGATTACGTAACGACTATAAGGCTCACATACTTAGAACATATACCAGTACTGCTAACGAGATTTCAACGCAATATTTTGGTTTACTTGAGAATACATTCTGGATTTAAAGTACTTTCTGTGAGATTAAAGATGACTTAGTATTTGCTTTCTTTGACAACTACACGATTATATCACAACGCTACTAATGTGTCACACAATTGACATTGTTGCTTTTGTGCTGTGTCTGCTTTATATCTGCACAGTTTTTCTGAATTGTTATGGAAAGTAAAACATGTTTTAGTAGTAACTTTTGTGGTATAGCTACAATGAGACAGCCTTTTTTGTAGCACAACAATACGTTACAGTGTAGTGCTTTCTTGATCACGGAATTGTACGTAATAACTACGATATCATCATCTTGTGGTGCAGTTCTTCTTGTTGTCTCCGTGCTTGCTAAGAAAATAGGCTGAGATGTTCCGCCTTACGCAAGACACCTTTTTTCTTTTGTTTCACCCATACACGTTTCAGCACTTTTGTGCTATCATCAGTGGGTTCTATTTTTATTTTTAACTTACATTATGTTATTGTCCTCTTGTTTTGGTAGCTGTTATGCTACACAATATACAACATGTCATAGTTTTGAAGTTGTGGTACGTTTTCCTGTTTTGTTGGCGAAGTAAATAGGCTTACTTCTTTGCCTGTGTTCGCGTGGCAATGCATTCCCACGCGAACACAGGCAAAGCAAAGCATAAAATACCGCAACCGCTGAATTTCCTTACAGCGTGTGTGAATACAACATCCACCAACTTAAACCACAACGATATCTAGAGTCTTGTGAGCAGCAACAATACCGACAATTGCACTCCAGTCCAAAGAATGACAAACACTTTCAGACATCAACTTCTCCAAATATGGAACATAGTTTCACCAAAATTAAAGAGTAACTTTACAACAGCACCCTAGTCCGTTACTTCCTATACAAAGTGGTCAATGATAAATTTTACTCTCGCTATTGCAGCGTTAATTAACAAATACCTCCACGTATACTATCTTAGCAAAAATCCCTCTAGTGCTAAGATCGAAAATAAATTCAAATCATTTACATCAACATACCCTACTTCATATCACGGAACAAAACACCGACCGAATAGTAACGCGATAATTCAATAAAACGTCTTGACGATGTTCTCACAAAATTTATTAGTCACGATCCCATCTATATCCCCGATATACTGCCTTTCTAGATGACCGTGAGATACGAAAATTAATTAGAGCTTGCACCTACTAACACTAGCGCAGGCTTCCTTAGCAAGACTGAACTTAGCAACTGAACTTGTAAATCCCACAAACGATAGGGGAAACAATTTAGGCAATTACTTCACAATTCCATTGCTTTTAACAGTTGAATGTAAGTTATTAGGCGGAGTTCGACTAGTTGAATAGCGGCCAGCTCGATGCGATGATTCGTCTGGTTCGGACAGTTGTTGCCTGCGGCTGCCGGAGCGAGGAGACTCTGCACGAACTTGCTCGTCCTGTCAAGTGCGGTCGGAAGCTCGCTTTTCTACATCAGTTACACGAGTAGAGGATATAGTTACAGAACATACATACGTTTATACCCATTCACAATTATTTAATACCTGCCAGCCGCTATGTTAATACACTACTGGCCATTAAAATTGCTACACCAAGGAGAAATGCAGATGATAAACGGGTTATCACTGGACAAATATATTATACTAGAACTGACATGTGATTACATTTTCACGCAATTTGGGTGCACAGATCCTGAGAAATCAGTACCCAGAACAGTCACCTGTGGTCGTAATAACGGCTTTGATTACACCTGGGCATTGAGTCAAACAGAGCTTCGATGGAGTGTACAGGTACAGCTGCCCATGAAGCTTCAAAACGATACCACAGTTCATCAACACTAGTGACTGGCGTATTGTGACGAGCCAGTTGCTCGGCCACCATTGACCAGACGTTTTCAATTGGTGAGAGACCTGGAGAATGTCCTGGCCAGGGCAGCAGTCGAACACTTTCTGTATCCAGAAAGGCCCGTACAGGACCAGCAACATGCGGTCGTGCATTAACCTGCTGAAATTTAGCGTTTCGCAGGGATCGAATGAAGGGTAGAGCCACGGGTAGTAACACATCTGAAATGTAACGTCCACTGTTCAAAGTGCCGTCAATGCGAACAAGAGGTGACCGAGACGTGTAACCAATGGCACCCCATACCATCACGCCGGGTGATACGGCAGTATGGCGATGACGAATACACGCTTCCAATGTGCGTTCCCCGCGATGTCGCCAAACACGGAATCGACCATCATGATGCTGTAAACAGAACATGGATTCATCCGAAAAAATGACGTTTTGTCATTCATGCTCCCAGGTTCGTCGTTGAGTACACCATCGCAGGCGCTCCTGTCTGTGATGCAGCGTCAAAGGTGACCGCAGCCACGGTCTCCGAGCCGATAGTCCATGCTGCTGCAAACGTCGTCGAACTGTTCGTGCAGATGATTGTTGTCTTGCAAACGTCCCCATCCTTTGACAGGGATCGAGACGTGGCTGCACGATCCGTTTACAGCCATGCGGATAAGATGCCTGTCCTCTCGACTGCTAGTGATACGAGGCCGTTGGGATTCAGCGCGGCGTTCCATATTACCCTCCTGAACCCATTGATTCCATATTCTGCTAAGAGTCATTGGATCTCTACCAACGCGAGGAGCAATGTCGCGATACGATAAACCGCAATCGTGATAGGCTACATTTCGACCTTTATCAAAGTCGGAAACTTTATGGTAGCATTTCTCCTCATTACGCGAAGCGTCACAACAAAGTTTCACCAGGCAACGCCGGTCAAATGCTGTTTGTGAATGTCAAATCGGTTGGAAACTTTCCTCATGTGAGCACGTTGGAGGGGTCGCCACTGGCGCCAAACTTGCGTGAATGCTCTGAAAAGCTAATCATTTGCACATCACAGCATCTTCTTCCTGTCGGTTAAATTTCGCGTCTGTAGCACGTCATCTTCGTGGTGTAGCAATTTTAATGGCCTGTTGTGTATGTTGAAGGAAATCAGGGTCAGTGTCGGCACGCAAAACTTCTGTGTCGCCATAATCGTTTGCCATAATGGCCGCTGGTGACAACCAAAGGGTACTGCTGTAAAATGAAATGTCACCAGAGGCCATCACACCTGGAGGTCTGGCCGAATGGCGGGCGACAGCGTGGGTGATATTCCAGCACCTTTTCCAGACACGTCTTCGATACCTATCTGATCTCATTTCGGAATGGGTCTCATCAATGAAGACAATTCTTTCCAGCTTGTGAGATTCAAGGCCGAAGACGTGCCTTGCGACGCTTAAGACAGAGGTTTGATACCAACCTGCCTGTCGGTACCCGTACTTCGATGTCAATTCATTTCATAGCAGTACTTCTTTGGTTGTCATCTGCGGCACGTTTACAGCGCAGCATTATCTCGACTATATTCTGTGCACCGTTTTGTTGCTTTTCATGGCAAACGACCCTGATCTTGCATTTCAGTTTCTACAGCCGGTCTGTGTACTTGCCAAATTCTGCTTTGGCCAGCAAGGACTTCGGATCTTTTCGTAACTAAGATCGTGTGGACGATTATGTTCAGGCCCTCCAGCTAGTTCGCAATTTTGACGATCCAATGCGCCAATTTAACATAATTTGCGAAACCCGAATAATTTCTTTCATAAAATCCAAAGGTAGATTAACGCATTATTGACTTGCCGAATTTGTGAATCTCGTTCTCATGAATAAATCGTCCAATTTTTCTGAAATTCCAATCGTGGGTTTGTATGTTCTCTGAGCACTATGGGACTTAACATCTGTGGTCATCAGTCCCCTAGAACTTAGAACTACTTAAACCTAACTAACCTTAGGACATCACACACATCCATGCCCGAGGCAGAATTCGAACCTGCGACCGTAGCAGTCGCGCAGTTCCGGACTGTGCGCCTAGAACCGCTAGACCACCGCGGCCGGCGGTTTGTATGTAAACGCACATCAGATTTATCGTTTTCTGTCTATTCTTACAAGTCCCTCGTGGTGCTCCATTTTTATGTTGTTTTTTATTTTAGAGTAAACTGAAGGCACGGCATCGTGGGTTGGAAAACGTTCAGCAGCACTAAAACATTTCTTCTAGTATGCTTAAATTTCATTAAGTGCTCTATTCGTTGCTCATAAACCAGCGAGATGATATTCGTGTTCTTCACATGACTGTGCCAGCACTGCAGCATCAACTGTGTGGATTGCTTCATTGATTCGTGCACGAAGGGCAACAATTTCATTGACTGGTGAGTTCACGCGATCCCTGACACAACCCCACATAAAGTAGTCTAATGAAGTGACATCGAGAGGGAGGGATAGCCTTGCGACGAGAACATCCCGACCCACCCACCTCTCAGGAACTGTGTCATTCAACACATCCCGCACTGCCAAACTCTACTGTGACTGTGCAACGTCACGCTGGAATATGAAATACGCCTGTAGCTTCTCGATCTGTGGTAGTTTTAACTGTCTGAGCATCGGCAGGTAAACATTTTCCCTCATCGTTTCGTGAGCGAAGAGAAATTGGCCCCTCACTCTATCGCACACTAGACCACATCAAACATTAAGATTCGTAATATCACGGATATATGTGTTCACGTGTGTTGTGCGGATTTTCGGGTCCCAAAAAGCTAATGTTGTAGTGATTCACATGTCCAGAAATGTGTAACATTCATTCATCTGAAAACAGATACATTCTTCGGGTAACCATTGTCAGCAACTCTGATAGCCTTCAGTGAACACGCGAATGACTACCGCAGAGTACGATCGTATGGCTGCAAATCTTGGAGGGTTTGCACTTTGTATGTAAATAGGCGTAACCGCTTGTGTAACACTTTATGTATAGTAGACCATGGTTCCTGTAATTCTCTTGATGCACGGGATTGACATCTTGAGGCTGCGCCGGACTACAGCTCGCTTCAAGTCAACAAGTGCCTGAGACACAGGGGAATGTCCATTTCGAGGAAGGCCTCTGACACTTCCTGTTAAGTTTTTGAACCACTTCACAATGTTTTTTGCTGTTGGTACTGCCCTTCCATACTTGCGTCTGTACTTGTACCGTCGTTCAGAAATGTGTGTTAAATCTTATGGGACTTAACTGCTAAGGTCATCAGTCCCTAAGCTTACTCACTACTTAACCTAAATTATCCTAAGGTCAAACACACACCCATGCCCGAGGAAGGACTCGAACCTCCGCCGGGAGCAGCCGCACAGTCCATGACTGTAGCGCCTGAGACCGCTCGGCTAATCCCGCGCGGCTGTACCGTCTTCATAGTTTTGGATTCTGCATACCAGATAACACATTACACCTTCTCTTGACCTATTACCACTTTGATGGACTCCAAGTCAAGTCTGCATCGAAGGATAATCAGGTAACAACAAACCATGTTTCTCTCATACTTCAGAAATTGTGTTTTATTTTAATGATAGCAAGACGCTTGGACACACTGTAGTGAGACGTTAAGCATGACCCAGCGAGGTATGAGCCGCTTATAGCTATTGGAATACTGGAGTTGTAAGTATCTGGCTCGGCTGAGGACCGGGACGGGCGCTGGCGGGGTGAGGCGGCTTCAGTAGCCACACGATCACCGACGAGCAAGCGTCCAGCGGCAGAACATCTGTGGTTTCTACCAGCCAAGGTGAGCGTCGGCTAGAATAGCAGCACATGGGAGGATGGGGCCGCCATACGACATGGCAACTGTTTCAATGTGGTAGTTTGGAGCTCTCTAGAAATAATTTAAAATTAAACTATATCTCACAGTTTCGACGTACAGATAATGTAAGCCATCCGAGTAATCACGGCACTGAGATCCATTTATTGACACATTATTGTTACGTGTATCACAAGAACTACTGAAGTTAGTTTGGAACAGTAAATGAATACTCCTATAAAAGGTCAATAAAAATTAATAACAATTGAGTGCTACTTGCATTCTGGACAAACAAAATATAAAGTGATTGCTGAGCGCACTAGATCGCATCAGTAAAATCCATACGCACACACACACACACACACACACACACACACACACACACACACACACACAAAGGGTTTTATATATTTCTGTATAAATGTACCAGTTCATTGTACTCTCCACACTTACAGATAGTGGATGCAGCGTGGATTTTCTTATATACCTTGCCCTTTGTAGTTGAGTAGGGCAGTTTGATCGGCTAAAACTGACTGGAAAGGCATTCGAAATATAATGTTGCACCTGTTCGAATAGCTATCAAAGTCTTTCATCAGTAAAAATACTACACAGCTGTAAGCACCATCTGAAGGTCAGCACACTTAGCCCCACTGCGGCGTAGCTGTACAGTCAGTGCGAGTGTGTCCATTGCTGTGTGTGGTAGTGAAGTGCACTTGCCGACGTCAAAAGCGTGTAGGTTGAAGGCGATTAATCCAGCGAATGTTGTGAACTTCAGGTCGGACTTATATACCGAATAATTAACAAGTAGCTGGACTGGTGTATGAGCCTTTTGAATGCTTGTCATATGACACAATAATGCAAAAATGCTATGGGAATTCAACAGAAACGCCTATCGACACATTGGATACTAATTATGATTGTGAGTCTGGCAGCGAAAAAGAAGCTGCACACAGGTATCTATTTCCAACAGATTTGGAACGTCGTTGCCATCAAACAAAGCAACTGAAAGTGTAAGTCAATACACCCTCTACTCCAACAGTAACACGACCCACTATACTAGACTGTAATGATCCCCCAGCGTTGGTACAGTACTAATAACCGTATCTATAACGGTGATTATCATTGTTCTAAAAAGCTTATGAACCGGTACAACTGCATCTTTTAGAAATCCAACCGCAAGACAATTTTTAGATTATGTTGCACAATAAAGGCAAGACTCAGGCCACACTAAGGGAAGCAGACTATCAAAATTGAAAGCTATAACAGAATACGAAAGAGCAGAGTTTGACAAAGCTAGAAGCTATGGATCAGGAGTCCACTATTGGCACATTCAAGCTTGGGATCTATAAGCTGCTAGGGCAGCTGCTCTGGACAGCTCTGAAGCTTCTTTGCATTCGTCAGGGGCTTCAAAGAGGAATATAACATTTTGTCGAGGAACATCACTTTAGTCGGTGCGACACAAAACTGAGGAAGACCAAATTATCAGGAAGAAAGCTACCTAAAGCATTGTCAAGGCACAATTGTGGAATAATGACCTGAGAATTTTTTTTTATGAACTATCATGTTCTTCAACACCATCACACACTGTACACTATCACACAGAGTTGAAAGATCAACAGCTGGTGTGGTACAGTCTGTTGATAGTGCCACGCACAGTTAAGAAATAGATTTGAGTGTGTCGATGGACAGTAGATTAGTGAACAAGTCTGACATTTGTATACCGGAAACACAGGGCACTTCTGTTCCGCAGGTTGCAAAGAGGCTAGCAGCAATGTGTCCACGGAACTTCCATACTGAAGCGGGTAAAAGTTGGAAAATGATCAAAGAGCACACGAAAAGCTATTTCAGTTCGGTCCTTTGTGAAAATGTAGGCGAGAATCGACTATTACTTTGTTTCATAGTCAGGGCACAGAGACTACAGTCTGACAGAAGATTGTTTTCCCAACAAGAATGTTACGTTACAGATACTGCCACTAAAGAGAACCAAATGGTGAAACTTTCTTTCAGATTAAAACTGTGTGCCGGACCGAGACTCGAGCTCGGGACCTTTGCCTTTCGCGAGCAAGTGCACGGCAAAAGTCTCAAGTTCGAGTCTCGGTTCAGCACACAGTTTTAATCTGCCAGGAAGTTCCATATCAGCCACACTCCGCTGCAGAGTGAAAATCTCGTTCTGGAAACATCTCCCAGGCTGTGGCTAGGCCATGCCTCCTCCAAGAGTGCTGGCTCTGGAAGGTTCGCAGAAGAGCTTCCGTGAAGTTTGTAAGGTGAGAGGAGATACTGGCAGAATTGAAGCTGTGAGGACTGATCGCGAGTCGTGCATGGGTAGCTCACTTGCCCGGAAAAGGCAAAGGTCACGATTTCGAGTTTCGGTCCGGCACACAGTTTTAATCTCTCAGGAAGTTTCATATCAGCGCACACTCCGCTACAGAGTGAAAATCTCATTCTGGACAACCAAAAGCTGCCAAACTTAGGATGTATACTCCTTTAGACAGTACAAACTCTACTGAAGACGTGTTGCTGATTTTGTACACTTAGAAATTGACAGCTCACTGGTCTCATTACATGATTAATTTGTCATCATCCGCCTTCAGGCTTCTATCTACTACCAACCTCCTGCACCAAGATATAGACCTATGTTAACAAATACGTTGTGAAAACGATACCCGTGTTCCCGTGGCATTATTTCGCTTTGGCTTTGAACACTGGAGTAGTACAGTGCGGATACATCGAAGACGATGTAGCATATCCACGTGTTCCCCTTGTCAAGTACGCGTATTGTTCCAATCCGATGTGTTTTAGTCACCTCATTAAACCTCCACATTTGCATTCCCTGACAAATAAAGGAAGAATGTCCCACAACACAGCATTTGCTAGTCTGGAAAGCACGGAGATGTACGTACAGCATCTGTTAATATGTTGTTTACAGAAAATGTTGTGTAGCTTTTCGCCAGATAGCGCCTCATTTGTATCATTTGTGGATATGCTGGTCGTAACTATCTGTAACATGGTATTATTATCACCGACTCGTGGTTCTCTAGGATTTAGATACGTTATCCTTCAAACATCAATTGTACAAAATTGTGGAGTTTTACAGATTAATGTCCCTCATGAGTGGTAGAACAAGACAACTTCGTATTGTACTCGCATTTGTACTCGGTTCAAGGAGTTACGGCTGGGATAATTAGCTTGTAACAGACATATGTGCCACTTTAATTATTTAACCTTCATTAATAACAATAATTTCGGACAAATGTACAGTACGAAATGCCAAAACTTCATGAGATGTAAAACTTTCCAATCCAGTCCTAGTAGCATCATGACAAACAACAGCAGCGAATGTTATCCAACCATTGCCTATACTACTAGATTCAGATGATTCAGCAATAGAAAAATTCAATTTCAGACCTAAAAAGTATTTAGGACCTGACAATACAGACCAGCATACGTCTGCGACGGCGATATCCAAAACGGCGACCCATTCTAGAATGATGCTATTCATATAATGAATGCGCGAGGTTGCATCAGCAGCTATTTATAGCTCATGATCCAAGCGCACGCTGACGTCATGCCGCCAGCCTATACAACTCCGCGGCAGTGCCAATAGAATCGTTATGTAAACAAACGGGCTCGTTAACACAGCGCTCGCCGGCCTGTGTTATCTCCATGTTATAAGCCCCATGTAAACTCCGCGGCACGGTCCTAGTAATTTTAAGGACCGTGCTCTCTACTGTGAGAGGCCACTGTGGGGGGCCCAGGAAGCAGGATACTGAGTGAGGTGTGGTGCTACAAAAGAATAAGATCGCTTCTCGGCTTTTGGCAAGATCAATGTGTAGTTTTTATTAATGCTTCTGGCACTTTTGGTTCCGTTCCAGCGCCAGGTACTAGTAAGAAGGTATCCAATTTGAAGAAGATTGGTAGTATATCTGTATTGTCAGGTCCTAAATACTTTTTAGGTCTGAAATTTAATTTTTCTATTGCTAAATCATCTGAATCTAGTAGTATAGGTAATGGTTGGATTACATTCGCTGCTGTTTTTTGTCATGATGCTTCTAGGACTGGATTGGAAAGTTTTACATCTCGTGAAGTTTTGGCATTTCGTACTGTACATTTGTCCGAAATTATTGTTATTAATGAAGGTTCTTATTTAGTACCTTATGGTATCATTGTCTTATGGCTATCATTGTCAGGTCCTTCTCGGCTTTTGGCAAGATCAATGTGTAGTTAAATATTAAATTTGGTCTCTGCCCATTTGAATAATGCAATTAAAAAGTAATATTTGCTACTATCATTGAAAAGAGTACAAAGAGACGTTTCTATTGAACTCTGCTCTCTCTGCTTCGGAAGGCTTAAAAGTACCCACCGACCGCCGTGTCTTCCTCGGCCGATAGGCGTCACTGGATGCAGATAGAGAGGTGCATGTGGTGAGCACACCGGCTTCCCATCATTTGTCAGTTTTCGTGATCGGAGTCGCTACTTCTCAGTCAAGTATCTCCTCAGTTGGCCGCACAAGGGTTGAGTGCATCCCGTTTTCTAACGGTGCTCGGCGGACCCGGACGGTCACCTATCAAATTGGTAGCCAATTCGAAACTAGAACAAACTAAAATGTTAATTTGTGTTCAGTTGCCTAACCATTTATTACAGAAATACAGTAACAGAACTCCAACACTACTCTTTACACGTGTTTAACATACATCCCTTAAGTATGAACGGTTGTTTATCTTTTGCTTTCAGATTTAAGTGCGGGAAAGCCTATCTGAAATTTGTAAGTTCGTTTTAGTCTGTGATGATGAACAGGGAACTGGACATGCACCCTACCATAGGAACCGGAACATGAACATGAACAACCGGTCTCTTCGCCAACTTCACCTGATTTCAATGAAGACGTGACCAGGGTATTTGACACATGGACAGTCGGCATTGTTTAAACTGCAGCACACGACACACTTAAACTGCTCGGACTACGGCCGTTTGATAGGACCACAAGACCACGTGGTGGTGAATCCCATCTTTCCACAAGTACTGACTCAGTCGACATTATTAACAGACATGTTGCAGAGTGAGTGCTTCGCAACGCATACCCACATCTGAGAAATCGAAGTCAGTACCAGACGCTCCACTAACATCACGACACGAGAACATGTGACACTCGTAGCTAACACGCAGCCCACGTGCTCATTCTGAAACTTCACGCTCCTAAAAAATTAAAATAGATTAGCGATAGCCAAAAGGAACATAATGAATCATTCCCTATTCCTACTGTGCACTGATGTCATCAGGATTCAATGTATGCTAAGTTTCAGTACGAATTAACTCTTAGAACCAGGCTCTACCAGAAATGTCAGTAGCCGCCGATACCGGAAACAAGAGTGCCCTGCCCCAAAACTTAATAGTCCCCAGCTATACGTGAGTCCAGAGTAAAAATCTCACTGTGGATGCGTTCTCGGCTTATCTCCAACGTACACTGCACAACGCGACACGTTAAGTCAACCGGAGGGACAGTAAAAAGCGCGAGATGCTGACGGCATCAGTGCTTTGACGACAAAGGACTTTCTAGTACCTTCAGGAAACTTCCACACGCGATGTCGGTCGGCCGCACCAATCGTAACAATGAGATTTGCAAACGGCGGGAAAACGCGCTATCGTCTTTATGGTTTACGCCCGCCAGGAAAGTTTCAAGATAGTCAACGAATTTCCCTTGACCCAGTCTAGAGGAAAAGAACGGAAGAATCGCCTGCAACTCACTCCAAAGACGTCATGTTACTGTGTACATGCCAGTGACAACTTAAGGAATTGGACTAACGAAGGGAATGAGGCCATTGTTCTCCATAATCATATGCCGAAATTAAATAAAATAAACTCTGCATCAGAGATCCTTCTCCAGGCGTCTACACGTGATAGAACGAACGCGAATCACCCAACTCAAAAAGAAAACATCAAAGATAAGCGCAAGTAACATATACATGGTGAAAGGTATATGCAAGTGACATCCCCCTTTCAGTAGAGTAATGTGCATGGTCTGAGGGCGATCGCGAGAGAAAGACCTTTAATACAACATATGTGTTGGAATATTAACTTGTACATACTTTTTCTGTTTTTTACTTTCGTTGTGACTTTGGTGGGGAAACTGAGGGCGAGCAGTAATTCCAGGGCATGTGTTGGACCGTCACGCTGTGCGGATATTAGTTGTAGATGTAACTGGAGCGTTGGGGAGCTAGGAGCGTCGTTTTAGGACTTGTGGCTGATTCTGGAAGGCAAAAGGCAGTTCATATACTGTAACGTTTGTTGACACAACAATTACGAGTCAAGAGACTTAGACCAGTAGGTCAGTTGAAACTTGAATGTTTCGCGATGGTCTGGTTATGTGCACTTTAAAATTTAGATTATTTCTGACAGCAGGTTTGGAATTATTATTATTGAATATCTATGGGAACATACTCGCGATTACGTGACTTCTGATATGTTGATCCAATAGTTAACTTTATTTAATTATGATCTGGCTGCTATTGCGTGTTTAACAGAATGAGATTGTTTCTAGCTGACCAGTGTTGTTTCAATAGTCATTGAGGAATCTGCTACCAATTTAAATACGCAGTCACTCAGTCTTCAGCGTATCTGTAAGTTTTTGAAACTTTGTTTCGTGCTTAAGCAATATTTGGGGGTAAACCGTTTTAATTTGTGTGTACTTAAACTGCGTGAATAAAACATCAGTTCATCATAATACAAATATTTTGGTATTGGCTATGTCTATTACCCAAGAGTATTTAACAATTTCTAACATTCTACAAAAAATTCACTGAATCGCATCTTGCATTATTAAAATTCGCATTGCTTGCTGATGCTTAAATTTGACAGAACAGTCACAAGATAATATTATTTTTACGTGGAGTTTAGCTCCTGCATGAAGACAGACATGTTTGGCTCGACCCTACGATGATATCAATCTAATGATCCAAACAGAACCTTGCATCGTCCAAATATCCCTAGTGATTATTCTCGTCACAGGGATTTATTTACTAAATAGCATAAGGGTAGCTTCATTGCGGACGACATCTGTATTCTAAATAAAGACCGTATTACCTTGGTACAATGGACAGAAATTACGTTTGCTGCCACAGAGTGCCATAGGCTTCCCAGAACATCCTCTGAAACGAATAGTGAAAATGTCAGTAAAAGTGGCTGGTTACCCGTTCTTTATATATTTCAATTGGCATTCATAATAATTTCCAACTGATATTCACATTAATCACGCTTAGGCCAAAAACAATATTTCACATTTAAAGTCCACCTAAACTGACATTAAAGTGGATGTTAATATCGAAATAACTACTACTTGGCTCTTATCTGTGTTGCACTGGCTTTTCAGTACCATTTAACATTATTAAAAGTAACGCGGGAAGCGCTAGTCGTATTCACACAGTTTCAGTGCCACACAAACGGACAAATAAGTAATAACGGCGGTGTACCATTTAAAGTATTGTCTGTTTCAGTATGCGAAACTGGAGACGACTCCGAAGGCAACATTATCAAAAGTCTCCGAGGCCCTAGAAAGATGGATTATCTTGTTTCCATTGGTGTAGTTTGCTCTTCAGTACTTCGTATCTAAACTTTACATGTGAACACAGGCGTATGCATGTTCGCACAGCCTAGCCTGTAATTTAATCTGGAAACTGCTGCCACGAATATGTAACAAAGGTGTCTGCGAGGAAACTGCGAAACGAAACAAATGTGTTCTCTCTACCAGAAATGGCCCGTTCTATTTTCAACAGATAACCTCTGGCAAAAAGAGTAAGAACTTTTGTTATCCATTTTACTCTTATATGTTGTTAAACAAGCTATTGCTGCATTCGCTGAAACGTGGGCATTAGTCTACATTAAGCAGATGTCATCTTCACCTATAGGCGTTCTGGGTTTTTAATCGTGGCCACCTCTTATTTATACACACGTATGACAGATAACTTCATAAGTTCATCGATTACTGGTGTTTAATTTTATTAATTATTTCTATCTTTTCTTCTCTTTTAGGAGAAATAAGTTTTACAGATTTTGGTGTAGCGAACAGGCAGTGCAGTTTAGGATAATGTAATTCAGTTCGAGCTTCTGCATTTGTGACAAGAACACATAGCTGCAACTTTGTGTTGTACATGTCTGTCACTTTGTCGCGAATCCAAGAATTTCTTAGTGGTCGATTACTGCTTTGTCGTCGTATTTGCTAGGTGCATTTTAGAGTGTTCAGGAATCTGTTGCATAGGCAGAAACAATGCGAGTACTAATAGGATCCGTGGGGTTGGTGGGGGAGGGGGCTAGAAATGTTTAGAATCAGTTACGTAATATGGCTTTAGCATCAGACATTGTTTCGCTTAGTGAGAACGGAGTGAAATGTAAGTCTTCCGGATTTTGATATGTGGTATGGTAAATAACGATTTGGATCCTTATGTTGACCCAGTATACGTTCCAGGTGGGGAGCAGACATGTGGAGAGGGAGGGGGTCGGTAGGAAGGGTGAGTGATGGTTTAGGGTGTAACGGGATACAAATATTCAGCCGATACTAAAAGGCTGTGAGTATTTCAGAGCAGCGTCTAATATTATGGACCACAGGTAATGGAAAAAAGAACCACACCCTCATTTAATCCCAATTTCTTGAACATATTTTACTTACCATAATGATAATAATTCCTTATTTTACTAACTTGTTCATTTTTTTATGCGCCACTGGCTGGCTTCATACCTATCGTCATTCTTATCATTTTTTTTTATTCCCCGCGTTTATCCTATAAGTCCAGAGACGGAGCTAAATATGTATTTACGATCTGTGTAATTTTAGATGATACCCAGAGAGGGCACATCATGCTTTATTGTTCTAATTTCATCCCTTTATTTCACTTGCTTGTTCATTTTCTATGCACTACTGGCTAGGTTTATATCTTTCGGCATTATAATGCTGCTTTATTCTACTTGGTTATACTGTGAGTCCAGAGATCGTGAAAAATGTACTTTTATGGGCTCTACGATGTTAGTTTATACCCAGAGAGAGCATATCATGTTTTTAACCTACTGCTTTTAGTCCAACATACTATATTTTAATTATTTTGGTGCATTAGTTTAACATTCTGCTTTTCGCTGTTGTATGGACCTGTAAATTGATATTCTTCCACTAGCTTCTAACGCAAAAATACATTACTTAAAATTCTGTATTAACAGTTATAGAGCCGGTCGTAGTTTTCTCCCTCGCAGGTGATTTGTTTTCTATTGTTCAAGCATTACATGAGGTTTTATAGTTCAGCACATTTTTTTAAAAAAAAGAGCTTTCATAACTTCACTATTTTTTAACTATTCACCTGTGCCTCAATATAGAGCATCACATGTCTCTGACGTCCTATTTTATTCCTGTTCTACTATGAGAGCAACGGTTTCAGTCCATGTTAGACTTCTGTATGCTGTACATCAACCAATATTGTTTATTACATGACACTTTGGATTAATGTTACCCGCAGTTACATCGTATGTAGCTATGTGGTGTTTATGTTTGCACTTACGATACGTTTTATTTGTTCCTGATTCTATTGTTTTGTAATTTTTACCACTGAAGAAGACTATGTAGTAGTTGAAATCTAGATCGGCTGTAATAAAACAACGGATTTCGCGATCGATTTTTATTCTTTTCTGCATTGTGTATGTTCAACGATCGCTGTGCACAACTATGTCATATTGATTCCAATCTAATCATTATAATGCGTATTTTCGAGGGTTACGTACGACAACTCTCTCCAATTGATCCACATGACATAATTCATCAAGACAATGTTCGGCCACATTTGTCGAGAAGTGTGTAATGCCACACCTCTCCTGTAAGTACATCGATCGAGCGATTTTGAAGTATGTTTGTTCGACACCTTCTTCCACTGTACTCCCCATGCTTCGTGGACCATCAAACAGCCTCGTAGATAGATATCCCAATGTACTGTATATCGTCCCGGTTTGACAACTTGCAGCGAATGTTAGAGCCGTGACTGCAACCTGTAGCCTTCAAGCTATACTGTTCTTAACGCCAGAGATCGTGTACAGGTATCAACGATAACTTCCGTATCGCCATGTAATTAATGTCTGGTAGCAAGAAGCGTTATCCATAATTTTTCTGCCTATACAGGTCTCCATACTTCCTAGGCTCGTAAGATTCACATCGGCCTAGTCTGATTTACAGATTTGGTTCCGTCGTTCATACTGTCGGGGCAACACCTCCAAAAATTTACTTCTCTAGAAATCAGTAGTTGCATGTCACAATGAACTACATTGTAGAAAGCTGCTTGGTCCTTCTGCACAAACACAAGAAAATAAATGTCCAACACGGAAGACAGAATAAACTGATTTGAAATCAACCGTTTTGTTTCTGCTGTGACGGACGAGGAGTCCAATCTGTTATATAGGAGCTGCCACGAGAGCGGAAGATTGATGAAGCTTTCAGGTCAGCAGCACTGTAACAAATTCGAGAAAGCGAGCAGCAGAAACGTCCGACCGACGACGAGGGCAGGAATTCGCAATTTAAGTTCCTTCGATGACTCACTTGACGGATGGCCCGCCGCGAACCGTGGAACCGCCGCGATCGACCTCCTTTAAATAGTCTGGCTCCGTGGGTAGCCTCCGTGCCCCGATTCACCGCACTCTGCCTCTCTTCGGGAGGCGGCGGCTCTGTTTCGCCTCCGGAGAGGTCACCGGCCGGTCACCGTTATGGGTCCACTCACCTAATGTGCGGCTTGCAGCTAGCAGCGAATTCCCGTGTCTTCGCCGCGACTTGTTCCGACAGTTGAAATTACATTTATGTCAGGTCCCGGCACGACGTTGCAGATAAAATTGCGCCGCGGACGTCCGCTGGGGGCGGAGCGTGCTCGAGGCGGCGGATGGGAGGTGACGGGTGGAGAGGAAGGAGGGGAGGAGCAGAATAGCTGGTGCTGCGGGGTGGCGGGGGCGGCGGGGATGGGCCGCTTCCAGGTGTGACGTGCATGCAATAGCAGCGGTCGCCCTACAAACGCGACGCCCTCTCCGCTGCCTGCGGCCGTCCAGACGACTTCAGCCGTCTGTTTCCTAATGAGGTACCTCGCGCGAAACGTGTTTACCATATTACCTGTTGTCGACATTTTCGTAAAGCATCCATAGTCCGCACAATAAAATTCAACAGGTCGAATGCAGGAAGAAGCACCAGGTCGCCATTAGTGCAGACAAAAGGGCCACAGGGTAGAGGAAAGCGGTACAGCACTTTCTTCTTCCTTTTTCCATCCCCACAAATATTAAAATTCAGGGAACAGTCAATTTGCTGCTCTTCATCCATCGCTGGTCAGCTGTTTTCTGATTGGTGTGATGCGGTCCTCTACGACGTATGGTCGGTGCCAACGTTTGTTCTTCAGAGAATCAACGTAGTATCTACCCCTAACTTCCTTTATAGTTTTTGCCCTCCATGCACTCTAGTACCACGGAAATAATTCTTGCTGCGTAAAACATTCTACTATCATCTACTTCTTCTAGTCGGTATCAATAAAATATGTTTTTTAAGACATTCTGTGGAGAACCTCCTCATAATAAAAGAGTCACACGGCATTATGCACAGTTAAAAGGAATTAGGTACAAGGAGAACTTAACAAAGATATTACACTAGCACAGGAGTGATGACTAAATGGCACAGTCGATTAATTAAATGGAGTACCGGGTGCAAATTAATTTTCTTCATATGGAAACGAAATACACTGTAAAATTCCATGCCGGTTTGATAGAACTTTGCAGCAACAATGCGTCATCATATGACACAGAGGTTACGCCGCGCAAACGTTTCCAGTCTCGTTAAACAGAGAACCAGGACTAACAATATATATTGGGGCCCTGGTATTCACCGAATGTCTTATCAGAAACGAGACGATCGTGAAGAAGTGAAAATTAGTTATAGATCAGTTTTCAACATCTTGTACCACAGTTTCAGCTTGACAGAGGTCACAGCCCGCTGTGTTCCACCTCTCCTGACACCAACCGCAAAAGCCCGTGGAACCAAGGCACCAGCAGAAAGGTTGCAGATGAGTCAGGCCAATACCGATAACTTCCTTATCCTACTAACCACAGTGGGATGTAAGGCTGTGATACCGAGAAGAAGTGCAAATTGTGTGTTCAAGCACTTTCCCTTTTACCTACTGTTTTGACTGTCTTCAAATAACGAAATAGTCTCTGCGGTATGCAGCAAAGACGTCCCGTGATCAGTGTCGATCACTCGGGCTAATTGTTTTAGTTCTCTCATTGAGGCTTTGCTGTTGCACCCTATCACGTTTGATGAGCGTCTCGGTCTTTAGACACACGTGTAATGGCGCAGCCGACTTGTCCATGTGGGCTTTGTTTCTAAACTGGTGCTTTATTCTGGACGTCGTGGCCAGAAAGTTCAGACTCCTGCAGTGTTGGTTTCGGTGCGACGACTTCACATACCTGTAGTTTGCCATGGTGTTTCTCAGACAACGTGTAGAAATATTCCGTGTTCAGGAACTGTAACGTGATATTCTATTCATGCGTGAAGCATTCTGAAGACTCAGAGATCACTCATTTTTCGTAACCTCGAAGCTCATTCGAAATCGAGTCGGATTTATTCAGTCCGACACACTACGCACTCAGTTTTGTCATCCTTTCCTGCATTTTAAATAGGTTATTGCTTTACTGGAAGATACGTGCAGAGAACATGAGATTCGTAACTTCCTGCCACGAGTACTGAGACATAATATCGGCTACAGAAAGGTAAGTGTGGATGCAGTTTCCGGAATTCAGGCTGTTGTGACAGATTCTACTCCTTAATTTTCAATATCACGTAGAGATTTGCTTTTTGGACTACGTTCAGGTTTTGTTGGATTGACGAAGTAGTGCAGTGATAAATTCTTTTGAAATCGATGTTTCTTAATCGCAGACAAGAGGAATCATCCTTATTGCACAACATTTGGCTACAGGCTGAACGGGTACACACTGTACAACTTTGATAAGATTTTATAAGTGACTCCCTCTCTTTTGTGTTCAGGTATGCGAGAATTGGAACTTTAATAGTGGCAACTATTTATTTACAGCTCGTGCAAAATAGATACACGTTTAAAAGTTTTTCTGACCTTCAAAGTCGTCACCAGCATTGTGTATAACCGGCTGCCAGCGATGTGTGCTGTTCGACCAGCTTAGAGACAGAAGTGATGACACTTTCTGCAGGACCTGACCATCATTTTGCAGGACAATGCTCAGGCACGTACAGTGCAAGCTGTTACTGATTTGTTTGACTGATGGGGCTGCTAAGTGCTATACCACCAACGGCATTCCTCTGACTTAAGCCCTCGTGAGTTCAACTCGATTTCTAAACCGAAGGAAACACTTCACGGCATTCGCTTCAAAACTGCTACAAATTCGTCGAGCAATAGACCGCGCCGCTCGAACTGTCAACACAACTGACACTGCTAAGCATATCCTACGACTTCCACATCGCTGGCAACGGGTTATACACAATGCTGGTGACTACTTTCAAGGTCAGTAAGACTTTGAAACACGTATCTCTTTTGTACGAGATATAAATAAATAGTTGCCACTATTAAACTTCCAACCCTCGTATAAGCTATGTAGTTTCAGTTTCCGTTGTGCAGATTTGCCATAGAGCGTTTGTTACTGTTTGACATACTAAGACAAAAAAATCTACTAACCACGAAGGAATTATTGAATGGGTTGGAAACAGATACATGTTATGTATATGTACAGACAAACAAATGAGAAAAATTTCAGAAAATGGGATGATTTATTCGACAGAAGGAGTTTCACATACTGAGCCGATCAATAACGCGTTTGTCCATCTCTGGCCCTTACACAAGCCGTTACTCGGTTTGGCACTGATTCGCAGAGTTGCTGGACGTCCTCATGCAGGATATCGTACCGAATTCTGTACATTTGAAGCGTTAGATTTTCAAAATCGAGCAGGTGAGAGGGTACTGGCCATAATGCTCCAAAAGTTCTCAACTGGGGAGAGTTCCGGCTTCTTACGATCTTGCTGACCAAGGTAGGGTTTGGCAAGCACGAACACAAGCGTTAGAAACTCTCGCCCTGTGCGGGCGGGCATTACCTCACTGAAATGTAAACCCAGGATGGCTTGCCATGAAGGCGCATAGAATATCGTCGACGTACCACTGTGCTGTAAGACAGCCGCAGACGATAACCAAAGGGTCCTGTTGTGAAATGAAATGACACGTCAGACCATCAGTCCTGATTGTCAGGATGTATGGCGGGCGACAGTCGGGTTGGTATCACATCGCTCTACAGGGCGTCTCCAGAAAAATCTTCACTAGTCATCGGGGCTCAGTTCAACGTCTGACACATCAATGAAGACGTTTCTACTCCATACAATGAGATTCCAGGCCGAATGTGGCAGACACCAATGCAAACGCGTTTGTTGGTGTACATAGGTCACTGGTAGTCGGCGTGAAGGGCCCTGTGAGCTCAGCCCATTTCTTAGAGCAGGCTGTTAATGGTCATTGTGGCCACTGAAGCACCAGTAGCACGTCGGATGGATGTTGATCATGGATCCAGGGCTCTGAATGCCTTTCTGATGATTGCGCGGTCTTCACGTTTTGTCGTCTAGGTCGATCGCCTCGTTCTTGATGCTCTGTCCCGCCATGGTCCACCATTCCTGTCTATATCGTCGAATCGTGGCATCGCTTATTTTCAAATGTAAAGTGATTTGTCGATTATTCTGATTTCTTTGAGACCAACTACACGTCATCACACAAATGCTGACATCTGCGTGTGTTGTCCATGCGTCTGCGAGGCATAGTTACTGCACAACCGAGTGAATGAAATTCGGAAAGATTTTATGCTCGGGTTTTGACATGTCCGCTCTTTACTACCGCGCTTTGAAATTGCGCTGCTGCGTCACACATTCATCCCTAGGCCGCTACAGTTTAGGCCCTACAGTTTTGCATTTTCCGTCAATACCTGAATGAATATCAGTCTGTGACCAATTTACATAACTCCTTCGTGGTACGTCTGTTTTATCTTATAGAGTAAAAATGCCTTTACTTACTCGTGGTCAGGTAAGGTTTGCTTATTGTTTGTTTGGTCGTGAACAAACAAATAACAGAGCACAGCTTCATAGATCAGGGCTGTGTCTAACTAGTTAAAACCCAATGACTTATTCCTGAATCAACGAATGGAGAATCCATTGCATGATGGTTCACTGCAAAGTGACTCTGAGTTTTTTCAAAGTGAAACATTTCCTGATCAGTCAAAAGCTTACATTAAGTTGCGATCTCCCACCTCATAATCGGCCTGCAGCGTTGCGATGTAACTGGCCATGATCGCGTATGCCTAATGAAGTTTTACAGAGAGTAAAGCTATCGTCACCGAAGACTCTATTATAAACCTAATCTAAATACTGATAATAATTTTGAAATAGATGGAATTTGTGCAATCGCCCACAAACCACACCAGTGGAAAACGGGTACCATGTAACAATTAATTAAAAAAACAATGATTAGCAAAATAAGGATACTATTTGGTCATTAGCCCAATAGGGCAACGAATATCCAGAATTCTAAGAAATTTAATGTCAAAGAGAATCAAGCAAATAACCACTGGCGTGGCAACGTAAGGTTGTAATGCTTTTCCACAACACAACAGTTCACGAGAAAATAAAAGAATCAGGAAGCACTCTAGTCTGAAACTTAGTTAATCTGAAATAATAAATTTTGAATGTAAACCTAAATGAGGTTACTTGTTCAATAAATGACTGATTGTAACTGAAATTTTGCTACATAAAAAATGATTTTGAGTAGCCTCAGAATAACGTAAGGCAAAACTGGCGAAAAGGCAAACAAATTTACTTTTATTTATTGGAAGATTGAACTAAATTTACTTTAAGCAAATGTGCAACTGATTTAAATATAACATAAGGACAATAAAATGCATCCCAAGCGAGTCACTCGCTTAGCTAAATACAGAATAAATGAAACTGAGCATTGTTCATTTGTGCTGCTTATTTAGTTATTAGGTTTGCTGGCGAAATTTTACGTTACTTTACGCGATTTAAGTTAACACTCAAAATTGGAAATCCGTTAAGCCTCTGTTATGCAATACAAGAATGAACAACTACTGAGGCAGCAAAATTTAGACCGAAACTGGTCATTTAGCAAACAAATAAAACTGTGAGTAAACAGTTAATCAATATGCATATTTTTACGACACTCAGTGACTGCATGGAAACGAAAGGGACCCTGACAGGAAATAATATCTGAGGACGATGACAACACATGTGCCCTGCAAATTTTAACTGTTGCTTGTTATTATTCTTGAAAGTTACTCAAACTTTGTGAAAGGAACGTTGCTGCCGCTAGTTGAAAACCACGAGTCGTCTGCGGAGCCACGGATAATTATGGGACTGGCAACAGTTGGAACTGCAGCTTCCTCGGTCTGTTTACTCCTACCGCGCTCTCAACACTCGCGGGTTAACAAAGTGCTCATAGGAGTGCCCGCACTGGCTCAACCGTAGCTGCACGCCGCGGCTGCGTAAGCGCCCAACACTTACGCACTCTTTCATGAGCGAAGCTGCTCTGCTTCCTCTCTGCTCGCAGCGCGACACAGACTTTCCATACGCAAAAACAGACAACGCCACAGCTACTGCCACTACGTCACAAAAAACTACATATATGGTGATTACACTGTACAAAGAGTAAAATATGAGAAAAATGCAATGATTGAAATACCACCCCAACATCTGATGATTTTCTCTTTTGCAGCGTCTGCTCATTCGATGAATAGCCTTACGTTGGAGATATCGTGAAGTCCTTTTCATCGTTTGGATAGAAGTGTCAGTACCTCTAGGGCTTTGGGATGTGGAATACGATGCATCCGATATGGTCGATTGGAGATATTGAAAAACTTTTTGGAGAGAGTGGAACGTTTGTTTGAGAGCTAATAGTTTCTGATGAGCACTTTTTGTCCTATTTGAGACTCAATTCTCCAAACACCTTCTTATACACCTTTTTTCTAGTCTCGGCAGCCTGTCTGTCTATGATCCGTTGACGCCGTAGTCTCCGCTTTTTCGGCCGGGAAACTGACTCCTTGGTCTTACAGGTCGGTTCCTTGTGTTTCAGGACCAAGATCGGGGGGACGGTGAATGTGCCAGTTCGTTGAGTATGTCCTGAAACAATTTCATGTTCAGTCATTCCTGTGACAGTCAATCTTGCATAGTATTACATGTTCCCTTATAACTCGTTCCGCGTGGTTACAGCTCGGTTGGTACACTGAAATGAATATCGGCTTTACTTTACGACACCTCAGCATTTGTGACCACAGTTTCGAGCGAAACTGCGGCCCATTGTCTGAAATTACCCACTTCACCTGTCCTATTTCTCTCAGGAAGTTATTGATGCGTGTCATGGCGGCTGCAGTGTAACACGTGTTAAGTTCGGCTCGCGAAATTTAGTTGATTTCGAAGGTGTTCTCGCAGGTGGTTTTGTCTAGTACAAGTGGAAATCGTGTAAACAACAGTGTTCTGTGCAGTAGTGCTATTTTTTACTGTGCTCCGCCAATATCTTCGAGAAAATGGTAAACAGAAGAGTCAACAGCAGCGCGTCCAGCAGCGGGGAAGCCGCAGGTGCGGCGGGTCTGCTCTTGGCGGAAAGTGCGGCCGCGGCTCCCGGTATAGCGGAGCTGGTCCGCTCTGAGGTAAACGCTGCGCTTCGCGATAAAAACAATCTCGATCTGATAGCAGGCACTATATCAGATACTGTAACGGCAGCAGTATTGGCCAAAATGCGTGAAACTGTTGAGGCCAATACTGCCGAAATTATAGCACTAAAAAAGTCTGTTTCTGAATACAAGAAAAAGACACGAGAGTTGGAAGTGAAACTATCCGCCGCAACAGACGAGCTAGAACAGTACCAAAGGCGAAATAGTCTACGACTGTTTGGAGTAGCAGAAAATAAGGAAGAAGACACAGACAACCTGCTTATAGAGGTTGCGCGTGAAAAATTAGGTGTGGAAGTGACCAAGGCAGACATTGACAGGAGCCATCGGGTGGGACGAAAACTACCAGGTGCTACCAAATCTCGTCCAATAATAATTAAATTTCTCTCGTACCGAAAAAGGGCAGAGATCTTTACCCAGAAGAAGAAGTTAGCAAGGACAGGGCTTACAATAAGGGAAGATCTGACACACGAACGGCTAAAGATTTTAAACAGTGCCATATCCCATTTCGGTCTTCAGAATGTGTGGACTCAGGATGGCAGAGTAATCATTAAGACAGCAGCTGGAAAGAAGACAGTCACAAACATGACAGAACTGAATACTATTAAGTGAAGCTACTCGAGCCAAAAGTGCAAACTTAACACCATTTGCAAATTGTAACAGCCCTATACTCAGATATAGTCTTGTAATTGTATTAACTTTTCAATTATACCCATATTTGTACCTTCAACTAATTGTTTTTGTAACTGTATTAACTTTTCACTATTTTTTTGTGTCTGTAGCTCTAACCATTACTTAATTCTAGTTACTGCTAATACTTTTTTCATTTTCTCAGTTTACTCTCTTCCATTCTGTAATAGTTCTATTGCAATTATTAGTCTCTCCTTTAGTTCATTAATCACCCATCTCTTCGGTTTAAATTGTTCATAACAAAAATCACCATCAGTATCACTTTAGCAAATTTCAATCTAATTGTAGCTTCCTATGATAATCACTACCAGTATCACTTTAGTAAATTTCAATTTAATTCTAGTTTCCTACGAAAATCTATTAATTATTAAGCTTTAGTTCTCTCTGCTGGCAGCATCGGCCTCTTAAATCACTCCCCTTTCCCTTATTTCCACCCTAACATGTTTCAAATACGCTAATTACATTTCTCCTCTTACAACATAGGATACACAGTGACACACAGCCGTCACTATTTTGGTCATATTCTCCTTGCACCTAATACCACTAATCCATTTTCTATACTCCCGCAACCTCAGGAAATCTCTTGCAGTCGCCTTTCTTTCGGCACTCGCGGAGTCACAAACAGGGCGCGCAAAATCTCGGACACCCCTGTGTTATGTCACTTGGCGGAAGCACCGGCCAGTGCCCCTCGCGGCAGGTAGTGCCTAACAAAGGGACAAACCAGTCTGCCACCCTACTCCAGGCTGCTCAGCGGAACGCGTCAGAGCTTTTAGCAGCTCACTGCAACATCCAGTCTTTACCAGCACATTACGAAGAACTTAGCCTCCTCTTCAACCAACTAAACTACCACGGAATCCTCTTATCCGAAACGTGGTTGAAACCACACATATCCTCTGCATCTATTCATCTCCCAGGGTACACATTTCTTAGGGCAGACAGATCAAAAAAGCGAGGTGGCGGGGTCGGCGCGTATATACGAACAGATCTCAAAGCGAAAGTCTTATGTACGTCAAATCCTGCTGAAGAAAAAGAGGCTGAATTCATGTTCATTGAAATAAATATACAAAGTCCGAAATTCTTGACTGGCGTCGTGTACAAGCCGCCGAAAATAAACTCAATGAGTTCCTTCCAGTCGGAATTACATTCACTCCAGTGTCAATACGAACATGTCATCGTAATGGGTGACTTGAACATAGACCTGCTAAGAGACACTCCCTCCGCAATAAACCTAAGAAGATTGTTTAGTTGCAATAGCATGAACATTCTTCCATTACAACCTACACACCATACGGCGCACAGTCATACTCTTATAGACGTAATCGCAACGAAACAGACTGACAAAGTAAGAGATGTTGGTCAAACATCGGCCCCTGGCCTCTCAGCACATGATGTAATATTTCTGGCAGCCCCCAAGGATCAAATCACGTTACATAACTTGTGGGAACATGAAAAGTATTGACCTTGACGCTCTAACAGCCGATTGCTCAGAAATCTCATGGCATCAAATAATCAGAGAACCTACAATCGACGGCAAAATTAATGAACTTGGTGATAAACTCACTGCCCTCTATGACAAACATGCACCTGTGCGCACAATCCGTGTAAGACAATCTCCTGCTCCATGGCTGACAGCTGAATTACGTCAAATGATGACTAATAGGGATGCTGCCCACAGGCGTTTCAAGGCAGGTCTGAACCCGAGCGTTTCGAAGAATACAGAAAGCTACGGAACAGAGTGAAACAATGCATTCGCAATGCTAAAATCAGGCACGCTCGCTCCCTTGTATGCAGCGATCTGAGGCCCACGACTCTATGGAAGAATCTCCGTAGCTTGGGGGTCGGAAAGGCAAAATCGGAAACTACTTTTCATGTGTCAGCTAACGAATTAAATGAATTCTTCTCTGCACCTCTGAATACCAGCACGGCTGATAATTACCGTCCACAAGAATCCCCAAACAGGATAACTAACAACGATAGCTTCCATCTAAGACATGTAACAACAAATACGGCAAGAAAAGCAATAATGAGAATCTCTTCTGATGCAATAGGCAACGACAGTATCGGTATAACCATGATTAAGAATGTTGTCGATATCTTAGTACCTGTCTTAACTGACATATGTAATTTTTCCCTCGTGAACAGAATATACCCCACTGCATGGAAAGGAAGCATAATTCGACCCATCCCTAAGATCGAAAACCCGCAACTGCCTAGTGATTACCGACCAATTAGCATACTGCCTGCTGTTTCCAAAGCACTCGAATATACTATTCATGACCAAATCACTGAACACTTTCATGAATTCAGCCTATATGACAAATTTCAATCCAGTTTCCGTAAACATCACAGCACAAACACTGCTCTAATTAAAGTAACTGATGACCTGAAATGTGCCATCAACAATCGAAAGGCAACAATATTGACGCTACTGGACTTCAGCAAAGCTTTTGACACTGTTAACTTTGACATATTGCTCAGAAAAATGCAACAGCTTAATTTCTCTGATAGTGCAATGAGATGGTTTGAAAGCTACTTAAAAGACAGACAGTAATGTGTTGTCTGCATAAATGAAAAATCTTCCTGGAAACATGTTTCCTCTGGAGTGCCACAAGGATCAGTCTTAGGACCACTTTTGTTTTCTTTATATGTCAACGATATTTCGTCGGTTCTGTCCTCCTGTAAATATCATTTCTATGCCGACGACCTCCAGCTCTACCTAAGCGTCAGACCTGAAGATGTAAACACTGCAATCGCTCAGATGAATTATGATCTGTCTTCAGTAGTGACATGGGCGAAAAGCCTGAGGCTTAAACTAAATGCAAAAAAGACGCAAGTAATCTTAATAGCCTATCAGAAATTAATAAGTTCAGATTTCCGCGGACGGCTACCTCCTATTCTGCTCGACGGTACTCCAATACCATATCAGAAAACAGTGAAGAACTTGGGTGTAACTTTGGATCAGCATCTCAACTGGGCGGAGAATACAGTCGCAGTGTGCCGAAAGACGTCTGCTTGTCTCTATGCTCTCAAAAAATTTCGGAACATATTTCCACAGGACTTGAAACGCCAGCTCGTGCAAGCACTCGTTCTACCGAACCTCCACTATTGTGATGTGATTCAACAAGGCACGAGTAGTGAAAACAAAAGATAGCTAGAGCTAACCATGAATGCCTGTGTGCGTTACACCTGCAACATTCGCCGATATGATCATGTTAGTGCTTCATACTCCGAGCTAGGGTGGCTGCGGCCGGACAAATTGCGTGACTACCACACTCTATGTCTACTTCACAGACTCCTCGTCGCGCAAGCACCCCAGTACCTTGCTTCAGAGATTAAAAACCTGTCATGCCATCATAATCGAAACACGAGGTCACTCTTATTTGGTATCCTAACTGTGCCCACTCACAAAACAAAAACTTCTGCGAACTCCTTCTCAGTTGCCGCTGTCCGCCTCTGGAACAAACTGCCCCTTACCTTGCGCAAAATTCAATCTCCTGCTGCTTTTAAGAAGAAGTTGAAGCATTTCATACTATCATCCTCATAAAGTTCTCCACAAAATTAATGTACCAGGCCAATCCTCTCATCTGTCAAATAGCAAAGCTAGCGTCTCCTATCTTGCTCCTGAGATGCCTTCCTCTTCATCTATCTCTATTAGCCAGGCAATCTTCTTTTCCTTTATATTTCCCTAATTATGTTTCGTCATGTCTATTCTTCTCCTCCCTTCACCATGAGTCTCCCTCATACTCCCTGCTGCCAGCACTCCTATCTAAAATTTGTCTCATCAATAATGTCTAATTATAACAGTACTTATGATCTACGAATATAAACTCTACATGTATGTATTTTTCCAGATGTACCTTTCTAATTGTTTATTTCACTTTTTGTACTAGATGTAGTTTAACATGCCTACTAAAACGTATAAATGTAAAATAAGTAGAATGCCTGGTTAGATGTAAGAGAGGGCCTGATGGCCCTAATCTTGCCAGGTTAAATAAATAAATAAATAAATAAATGAATTAGCGAAGGCCTTCGACACAGTTTTGCCACTCGCTCTCCTCGGTGGTGCAAAGGAAACAAACTTGAAATTTAGTTCCACAGCCACCAGTACATAAGCGAAGCCTGACCTATTACGGGTTACTGCCCCGAACAAGTCGGCAGTGACGATGTCACACGGTTTTGTGGGGAGAATTTGGTGGAGAGGTGAAGTGTACGTCACTGCAACTGGTTTGGCTCGCATACTCTAATGACTCTAATGAGCATGTCGTTAAAGTAGCATGTTTCATGCAGCTTTTTGAAGCATTTTTCTGCGCCGAAATGCCCGTAACTTACGTGTATGTTCCTCACTACTTTGTCTACGAGTCTCTGAAGTTGCTGTAGCCAGTGTATATCGTCTGAAAAACGGTATTTTTTAAAAGGAATGCCTTCTTTTACTTAGTAGGAATGACGAATCACCGCATTGCCGTGATCGTCCCATTTTTCTTTAATATCCCTCAACACTTCATCCATGTACTGTTCATGTGCAATGTTCCTGAGAGAGGTTGTAATAGCATTTTCTCCAACCACCCCTTTTAGGTACTGGACACCGATGTAGTTGTCTCCAGGATCACCGTCATCAGCACGTACTAGTTCTACAGGTACATATGAGAGGTCTTCGGCAACCTACTACAAGAACTGTAATACGACGCGAGTGACTGCAGAACAAACAGTGAGCAACCGCCAAGGAATAATTACGGGACAATCCCGCGTGAAAACAGTCGCTGACGTAGTTGAACGAGGAGAGACCCTTGCCGCTAAAGACCAGCATGACAATCGACAACAGCCATACCGACACAATTGGCATCGCAATGGTCGTAATGATCGGAAGGCTGAGACAAGGAACAAAACGAGCGGTAAACGCAACGCAACCAGTTACGGTAATGAAGACCGTTTCCCAGATGACCGTGGCGTGCAACAAAACCACGAATTGTCTACGGCATCTGACACTGAAATAATGTCAGCCAATCCCCCCCCCCCCCCCCCCCCCACAATCGGCCAAACGACAGACCACACACGCAGCCAAGTGCGGAGGGCCGCAACATACCAGAAATCTACAATGTACAGCTAATTGCTAAGGAAGATATGAGGGAAGAACTACTGCGCGAAACAACTAGTATGACGGTCCCAGCCTTTAACCCGGTGGTTTCCACCTCAATTAAAGAAGTGTCACTTACGCGGATAATTCACTTCAGCATCCTTAGCAAAATGGCGTTTCGAAGATGTGAGGAGAAAGGGGCTTGGCCAACTCTTCCGTTTCATGGAACGAAGGTGAGGGGAGCAACCATGGAAAGAGTACTGAACTCAGGAAGCAGACTTGCATTATATTTATGTGACAATGGAGAGATTTCGAATGGACCTTCCTAATCGTGCCACAGCTAAATGTAGAAGTAATCCTGGGAAGCTATTTTCAACATACCCACCACACAGTAATTGACCTGAGTGGGGGAACCGCGATGGTTAAAATTGGGAAAGGCTTGTTTCTGCCATGTGCATCCTGCGTGACGAGTCGGACATGAGCTGCTTAAAATTTCGTGACTTTGAAATCAAATTCACCTAGTCTTACCATCCACTCCATATGTTATTATTCTAAACTTTTACAATACAGATAACAATTTAAATAAGTGCTTTCATAAAAAAAGGCTTAACATCTATTTCTCCATTGTGCATGTTCTACGCCTTCTTCCTCTTGTGTCAACACACAGCCAAGTGCATATTTCGATGCAGCACATGATAAAACCAATTCCCTGCCTAAATCCAGAAGTGCCAATATCGGCTTCGATTTTAAAGTTTATTTTAGCTCCTCAAAAACATGATGACATTCTTCCAACGACACAAATTTAGTACCATTTTTTAACAGTTGTATTAATGGTCTGGAAATAATTTCAAATCCTTTTGCTAACCAGAGGCAATACACTGAAGAGCCAAAGGAACTGGTACAACTTCCTAATATCGTGTAGGGCTTCCGCGAGCACGCACTAATGCCGCAACACGACGTGACATGGCCTCGACTAATGTCTGAAGTAGTCCTGGTTGCTTAGTACTTATTTAAAAAAAGCACAGACCATAAAAATTTCAAGACGAAGTTTCTCATAAAAACATTATTCAAATTAAATATAGAAATCTCAGATACAAATTCAAGCTGACAAGTAAATGACTTTAGAGTTAACTTTTGAAATATTTCAACACTTGATCACTAAACAACATTAAACAAACTTGTGGTTTTAAAATTAAGCCACCACTTACGCAACTACAAAATCATCGGGGGATAATGGTTATGATTGGAGGCGTATACTTACAGCAGGATTACACAGCTTTCCCTTCATTACACATGAACTGCCCCTCTTGGTACGAGCCCTTTTACTCTCTAACAATTAACAGGCCCAGCTCGCCTGCCTCCTCAGGCGGCTCGTTGTACACACGGGAGAGAACACAAAGTAACAAGACAAGCTTCTAAAACACACAAACAGATGGTGTTAATTCAACAAGTCTGAAAAACGTGTTAGTACGTGGTTCAGGGAATACAATCCAGAAAATAACGAAAAGTTAAACTATGGCCTGGTAAGCTTCAAGTAATCAATTAGTCCAGTAAATAAAATAAAAGAAAAAATTAACCACACGTGATAAACCATCAAAAACCACAGGCATTTCACTACTAAGGAAATCGTTCAAGATTGGCAGTTGGCAATAAGCAGCTCACAAGAATTTCAAATGAGGCAACAAGAGGCAGCACTTGATTAAATCACGTTGTTACCATAGTTCATGGGCTGAAATTTTGCTCACCCCACAAAAAAAAGAAAAAAAAACTATCCATGTATGCAATGCCGTCGTGAGCAGAAACGAGGCAGACCACTCAGAGTCCGGTCAACCAATGAACGTCAGAATCACCAACGCCAGTACGAACAGTCTAAGTTCTACGCGTTGCCAGCTTATACTGCCGTCCAGCTTTCTTCCAAACACAGTGCATGCGCGCCTCCTAGCGGCTCCGTGTTCACTCTATCTTCCCGTGCCTGCTTTCAGGCGCGAGCTATATAAGTAAATTTTACTGCAGACGTAATCGATAACCGCTAGGTTGATGTGGACATATCAAAGACATCCCAGATATGCTCAATAATGTTCATGTCTGTGGAGCGTCGTGGGCAGCGGAATTGTTTTAACTCAGAAGAGTGTTCCTGGAGCCACTCTTTAGCAACTATGGATGTGTGGGATGTCGCATTGTCCTGCTGGAATTGCCCAGGTCCGTCGGAATGCACAATGGACATGGATGGATGTGATCAGACAGGATCAGACAAGATGCTTACGTACATGTCACCTATCTGAGTCATATCTAGACGTATCAGGGGTTCCACATTACTCCAATTGCACAAGCCCCACACCAGTACAGAGCCTCCACCAGCTTGAACAAATAATGGTTCAAATGGCTCTGACCACTATGGGACTTAACATCTGAGGTCATCAGTCTCCTAGAACTTAAAACTACTTAAACCTAACTAACATAAGTACATCACACACATCCATGCCCGAGGCAGGATTCGAATCTGCGACTGTATAGGCCGCGCGATTTCAGACTGAAGCGCCTAGAACCGCTCGGCCACAGCTGCCGTCACCACCTTGAACAGTCCACTGCTAACATGCAGGGGCCGTGGATTCATTAGGATGTCTCCATACCCGTACACGTCCATCCGCTCGATAAAATTTGAAACGAAACTCGTGTTTCCAGTCATCAATAGCCCAATGTCGGTGTTGACGGGCCCAGGAGATGTGTAAAGCTTTACGTTGGGCAGTCATCAAGGGTACATGAGTGACCCTTTGGCTCCGAAAGTCCATATCGATGATGTTTCATTGAATGGTTTGCACGCTGACACTTAATGGCCCAGCATTGAAATCTGCAGCAATTTTCGGAAGGGCTGTCCTTCCGTTGCGTTGAACGATTCTCTTCAGTCTTCGTTGGTCCCATTCTTGCAGGACTTTTGCTAGCCTCAACGATGTCGGAGATTTGTTGTTTTACTGAATGCCTGATATTCACAGAACATTCGTGAAATGGTCGTACTGGAAAATTCCCACATTATCGCTACATCGGAGATGCTATGTCCCATCGTCGTGCGCCGAATATAACACTACGCTAAAACTCACTTACATCTTGATAACCTGCCACTGTAGCGGCAGTAATCGATCTAAGTCCTGTGCCAGACACTTGTCGTCTCATACAGGCGTTGGGGACCGCAGCGTCGTATTCTGCCTGTTTGCAAATCTCTGTATCGGAATACGCATGCCTATACCTGTTCCTTTGGTGTTTCAGTGTATGTGCTCAGTGTGATCTTGAGGGCCACTTAGCACTATGTGCGGAATCAGTTCCGGTAAAATGTCGAGTCCATGCCACGTCGCCTTACGGCACTTCTGCATACTCGCGGGGGCACTACACAATACTAGGCAGTTGTACCAGTTTGTTTGGCTCTTCAGTGAAAAACAAGCAATAATCAATCGTGACATCCAGTACCTCTAAAACTAGACTAATCCCGTGGTTCTCTTCTTACAATTAAAACTTCTTTGCATTTGATTCTACTCACGAGTCTGGTGCAAGTCTTTCAAATGGACGCCACTTCGGCGACTAGCCTTAGTAATCAGTCACTCGCAACATAGATACAAACACGCTACAGAACTATCAAATATATGCTCTTGCTCTGCTACTCGCTACAAGACTACATAACTAAACTTATTGTTGCGCCGCTTGAAATAACAATGCGTTGACATACTGTACCTCTGTTACGTCTTGCAGTTATGGTGTTGCTAACAATGAGTTTGAGATTTCGTTAACTTTGCAGGACGCTTTCGTGAAGAATGTGCAGTGACATACTTTTTTGTCGGTGAAATTCGCCAGAATAAAATAAGCGAGAATTTCGGTCAGGTACGTCCACCAATCAAAATTATGTAATTAAATAAAAATCGTAGTTCGTTTCACTGCTAGCTATTCCCACAACCTTAGATTTTTGCAATTTTATCTTTCCTTTAGCCTTACATTACGGTGAACGTAGACTTCGATCCAGGCTAGGGTGCTTTAATCCCACTAGGTAGATCTTGGCCCTTGTGACTTCGTGGAGGAGTCAATGTGGCCCGCGGACTAAAAAGTTTGGAGACCCCTCACCTAGGGTGTAATCTGTCTCATTAATGCATATCTGCTCCTTCCACATTCGTCTTAATGCTGAGAATTCAATCCTATTAGGGCAATGTTGAAGAGAGAATAAATTGCCAAGCCTCTACATGAACTACTGAAAAAGGGAGTTCCGTACGAATGGGGCGAAGTGCAACAGGAAGCTTTTCAGACCTTGAAAGAGAAGTTAACCAAACCTCCAATACTACAGTACCCGTATTTCACTAAGGAATTTTTGGTAACCACAGACACCAGCAAATACGCGGTAGGAGCGTATCTGAGTCAAGGTCCTATAGGAATAGATTTACCGGTTGCGTATATATCGCGTACTCTCAATAAAGCAGAGATAAACTATAGTACAATAGAGCGGGAGTTAACTGCTATAGTGTGGGCTGTTAAATATTTTCGTCCTTATCTGTTTGGGAGGAAATTCAAAATACTCACGGACCACAAACCCCTGATGTGGTTAGGCAGTATCACAGATCCATCGTCTCGATTAATGAAACTTCGGCTAAAATTGGAAGAATATGATTACCAAATCCTGTACAAGGAAAGGAAACAAAACCGCGTAGCTGATGCATTATCACGGATTCGGAGTGTACAAGACAGCGATAAGGAAGTACCGCAGGGTAACGGGAGGCAAGGAGAAATAAAGGCGGACGCCGCGCAGCGGGACGAGAACCGAGAAGTAGATAACGAGGCAGCGACAGAAGCAGTAGCGACAGCTGAGATAACAGACCCCGAGGAAACAGCTGACGCGACCGAGATAAGTGAAGACGGAGCCGCACCGCCGATAAACGAAGAAGACGTTCTAAGCGCAGAGGACAAATTGGAAATCCTAAAACAGATGCACTTATCTCCTATAGGAGGCCATCAGGGAATGGGAAGAACATATGCGCGAATAAAGCAGTACTGTACCTGGCCGGGTATGAAAGCCGATATAGAAAAATTCATAAGAATGTGTGAAAGTTGTCAAAAGAATAAGATAACCCAAGCCAAAACGAAGCAACCGATGGAACTAACTCAGACTCCCGAATTCATATTTGAGCGATGTGACATCGATACAGTAGGTCCCTTACCAGTTACCTGAGTTGGCCACAAGTATATTTTGACCTTTCAATACTCTCTTACGAAGTTTGTAGTAGCTGAACCGATACCTCGACAGGACGCGGATACAGTCGCTCGAAAGTTAGTAGAAAACATTATTTTGAAGTTCGGCGTTCCGACTGCCCTATTAAGTGACATGGGGAGTAATTTTATTGGTGATACGATGAGACGAGTCTGCAAATTACTGAGAATAGAGAAAATACAAACAACGGCGTATCATCCGCAGTCAAACGGAGCATTAGAACGTACGCACCGCACGCTAACAGAGATGTTATATCACGTGAACCGGGACCAGACGGATTGGGACGAATGGGTATCGTTCGCATGTTTTGTGTACAACACAACACCACACAGTACCACGGGATACATTCCATTCCAGTTATTCTTCGGCAGGAAGTGTAATCTGCCAGGGTGGTTACAGAAGAAGCCAGCCAACGTGATCTACAATTATGATGATTACGTGACGGAAATCCGACAGCGACTGCAGTTAGTACACCAAGAGGCCCGTAAGGCAACACAGGAAAGCAAAATCAGGAACAAAAGCGATTACGATAAAACGCAGAACCCGAGAGAATTTAAAAAAGACGATCCCGTATTACTGTATGAGGAAAGCGTGCGTCGGGGAAGCTCAAGGAAGTTAGACAGCCGGTGACGAGGACCGTTTACTGTAGAAGATGTACAGGGACCGAACGTGATAATTAGACTGAAAGGAAATAAATGTATAAAAGTGCACGCGAATAGGCTGAAGGAATTTTACTAAGCAGGCAAGAATATCTTTTAGTTGTTCGTGGTAGAGGAAGTGAACAGATTGTAGACAATAGCAAAACATGAGAGTGACACGTGCGTTCCTATTACAGATGCCACTGACGAGGGCTTTGTGGATGAGAGCGATATTCGGGAGTATATGGCAGATCGGACTCGCAGGACGCGAGGCAAACCCACAAGATGTAAGAGTGCGAAAATTTCAGTCTGCAGCAGGAATGTATTACGACAACCAGGGCAGTGTGAAACTATACAGCACAACGTGGAGAGTGGTGACCTATTTCAACCTCAAGGAATTGCATGACAAATTTGAAGGGACGCAGGTGGGGGCCAATAGAGCGATAGCACATTGTATAAGTACGATGAATCAAGCAAAGTTAGATCCCGGAGAATGTGAAAATGTACAAGAAACTGTAAAATGGCAGGTGGGAGAGATTTCTAAATCAGAGGACTTGATTGACCAGTTGGCTAGACATGAACGGCCCATAACAAAAAGGGGGATATTGAACTTTATTGGGGTAACAAGCAAGGTATTGTTTGGTACACTAGATGAAGATGATGCGGAATTCTTTAAAGCTAAGATAGATGTTTTAGAGGAACAGCAAAGGGAATTATTGCGATTGTCCAAGGAACAAGTAACCATTGTGAGGGCGTCACTGACGGGGGTGAACCAAACAATTAATGCAGTCACCAAGAATACTCAAATAATTGCGGATGGGATAAGGAAATTGAGTAAACATGTCGAGGATTACGAAAATAGTACCAACAGGAAGATACAACACACCCTGATTGTTTTGACTATTACGGAACAACTGATGCAAATCTCTAATATGTTCAATGAGCTCGAAAGGGAATATGATCTATTGATCTCTGCCATAGTTAATACGCAGAAAGGGCTATTGGA
This sequence comes from Schistocerca americana, assembly GCF_021461395.2. NCBI lineage: Eukaryota > Metazoa > Arthropoda > Insecta > Orthoptera > Acrididae > Schistocerca > Schistocerca americana. Next base: position 676,947,910 of record NC_060122.1, read on the forward strand.
ACCACACTTGATTAACCCTGTACAAGTAGTCACGTATCTCGAACTGATAAAGGAGGAATTAAAACACAAGAAATTTCCCGTTGAACTCACGGAGGACCAAGGGTATCTGTTACTTCGTATGATAGATATAGATGTTGTTCTTGCCGGCAATACCTTAAGTTATGTACTAAATATACCTTTAGTAGATAGTAGTGTATACACTTTATATAGAATATGGCCATTACCCGCAGAATATGATACAGCTAAGAAGGTATTTGCATATATCGAGCCTGAACGAAACTTTCTACTTATTGACGATGCGAAACGACAGTACGCACTACTGTCTCGTGACCAATTGCAGTGTAAAACGGTTACGGCGAGAAATCAAATTTGTAAACAACGGTTCGTTCTGATGTCGACCTATGATCACGAGCGATGTGAAGCTCGAATACTACAGCCTATAAGGCAAATTCCGAAAGATTGCAATCAAAAGTATGTCATACTGAACGAAAGTATCTGGATACAGATACAGGACAATGAGTGGCTGTATGTCGCTCCCAAGGATGAAGGACTGACAATATTACGTAACGGATTACCCCCAAATGACCTTATTGTAAGAGGTACCGGAAAGTTAACCTTTACGAGTCAGTGTAAAGGATACGGTGCACAGGTCATGTTACAAGCTGACCATATAATTAGTACTAATGTAAGTAAGAATGATATAGTACCTATGCTAAACTTAAATATAGATTGTTGTATCATAGACGAAACAAAGCAAGAGGTCACACGTATACCTATAGATTTACCCTTAGAACATATTGTTAGACACTTAGATGACCTCAAGGTAGCCAGTCACAAAGTGGATGAACTGCAGAGTGAAATAGAATATCAGCAGCGAACCACCTTTAGCGGATGGTCTAAGAGCGTATATTCCGTATGGGGATATACGGGTTCAGTAGTCTTAGTTGTCTTAATTATATCATGTTGTTTATGCATCTATTGTAAGTGTTGCCGTATGTGTGGCAAAAGATTGTGTGAAATCGGAGGACATTGTTGTGCTAAAGTGTGTGTGACAAATAGAGTGGTAGCGGATGGCCGCTGGGAACGAAGTGTTCGGTACACCCCTGCCCGACAAACCGAGCAATGTGAAGCGGCAGCAGAAGGTGGAGAGTATGAATTAAGTTGTACACGTCGCACTCCTCTCTCCGATAGGGTATAATGGAGAGAACAGAGTCAAACGCCACAACTCTCAGAGCCCCGTGCCAGAGCAATGGAGCTGTTAACCTCCAAGACAGACAGGCGATAACACAATTGTATATTTATTGATAATCTTACCCTCCTGAGGTATCCCAAATTGTTGACAAATCAGATCTTTTGTATGTGTATAAAACTCAAAATGTATACTTATGTATGTAACTATTCTGTATGCTCTTGGTAAAAATTTGCAGCATTTTTTGAAAATGTGACATGAATTTTGTTTGTTCTATGCACATTATGGACGGCACTCAACTGTATCTTATAACTTATTGTATTTTTTTTTATTTTTGTGCCATGTATTTTTCATGTTTATAATGTCTTGATGGCAATAAAGACTGGTAACTTTTACTGGCACCGCGAGTAGAAAACGAAAATTTTGTAATCTCGAGGGACCGAGCTTACAAAATTTTCCCCTGGGGAAGGGGAGGTGTCGCGAATAGCAGAAGATAGAATTAAAATCATGTAGGCTGTAGGCTGGAAAATTATTGCTACAGATCAAGCGAGGCGGACGTGACCAGACTATGTCATGTGTAATGTGTACTCGACTAACAAGAGCGGAGTATGCAGTATCACGAGGCTCAAGCACAGTTAGTGGCAACCCTTGGACACAGCAAACAGTGGAGAATGGCTAGTTCATCACGTAGGCATCACATGCTGCCGCGTGACTAGCCTACTCAGGGCTCAAAGCTCGGGGGTGCTAGAACCTTCTAGAACAAGTGGTGCCGGGTGCACTACCCCCAATAAAAGCGGATAGCCGCTAGATCGAAGGACAGTGATGGAGTGAGGTACTTAGGACACCCGTCCACGTTAGTCTGCGTCGGGATGCTGCAAGAGTTGCAGGAGAGTGTTGAGCACAGCAACAAGTAGGGACTTAGGCTGAATCGACACAGCTGACACTTAGTCTGGTGCGCTTGCCTCTGCTGTATTAGGACTTAGGTTTGGGAAGTTAGGGATGGCAACTGCATGGCCAGATAGACAGTCATTGGAGACTGTATATAGAATCTTACTTAAATCACAAGTGCCAGGGGTACTTCCAGTATAATCATTCTATACATCGAGTATTCATACATGAAAGCTTCCCTAAGATCCTATCCGAGTTCCGTATTCTAGCTCACCTTGCAGCCTTCTCTACACCGGAGCAGTGAGCAGTCGGCGGCCCGCACCATCGAGACCTCATGCTAAGTAAGTTCTCTGACGCGCACCAACGCAGTCCTTCCACTCCCTCTCAGGACACGTCAGTGGGACACGACAGAGGTTAGACATTTTTTCTGGTGCCAGGTGTGGGGTATAGGTGAGGTATCTACGGGTGAAGAAGCGACAGTATAGAGTACTGGAATAGGCAGAGGGGCGTTAAGTAGCATCAGCATCACAGAACGAGAGGGTCGACACATCGCGCCGTCGCACAACGAGAGGGTCGACACATCGCGCAGCTGCGGAGCCAGAGGGTCGACGCAGTGCACCGTCGCGGGTCCAGGGGGTCGCCGCGGCACGTCTAAGCAGAAGGTGCTGATTCACGCCAACGCAGCACCAGCGTCGCATCGCGCCGCCGCCGGGGTGGAGAGGCGCCGGTCCGCGCCGTCCCAGCAGCTGCACCGGTCGCACCGCGCTCATCTCGAGCGGGTCTACGCGCCGCCACCGCGACGCGCCACGTTCAGCGCCAGCCAGCAGGAGTCAAGGTTAGTGGAGATGTCCAATGAAATAGACTCGGGCGAAGGCCCGCAGACACTCTCCAGTGGAAGCAGGCTATATTTAAGTTACAGTGAGGCTACCAAGTTGATACCCCATAAATTTGATGGGGACAGAGAAAGATTGTCCGAATTTATTGATAATTGCGATAACGCTTACAGGTTAGTAAATCCTAGTTATAAGCAAGTGTTTCTGAAGTTCGTTATTGGTCAGATAACGGGCTCAGCCCGCAGTAAACTATTGGTTAGAGATCATACAGAGACTTGGTCTGCCGTGAGGTCTATATTGTTGGAAAATTATGAGAGCAAACGCACAATTGACTACTATGCTTGTACTATGTTTAATAGTAGGCAGGGAAACGGTGAAAGTGTGGCTCAATGGGACTCTCGCGTTGATTCTATGCAGTTTCACTTTCGAGAGGCAATGAAGAGGGTCATGGATGAGGACGAGATTGCAGGATGCAATGCGCTGATAGGGAAGCTAGGACGGGCCGTGTTCATACAGGGATTATACGACGAGAGAATAAAAACAGTAATACGGGCACAAGGCGAACGGATAACCCTGTCAGAGGCTATTGACTTATCCGCCACGGAGGAATGTGCGATAACGTCCGAGCGAGATAAACGCCGCGTGGCGACTGCAAGCAGGACAGGAAGGAAAAGTAGTATGAAATGCTTTAATTGCGGAAAAGAAGGGCATGCAGCGCGTGAATGTAGAACAAAGTATACCGTCCGAAAGACAGACGTGGTAAAGGGCGGCTCCCAGGGGACAGACCGAAATCGATTACCAGTCAAGGAAATTGACGTGCGGGAATTTAGGGGAAATTGGGGACGAGCTCAGTGTCCTCCACCCGTACGGTGTGCAGCATGTAACCTACCGGGACACACACCACCGTGCGCACCAACGCAGTCCTTCCACTCCCTCTCAGGACACGTCAGTGGGACACAACAATAGTTGTACCATATTTACGGTTCCTTCACCACAATGCGGCTTGCAGAGTACAGATATACAACGGGCTTTCAATAAGCTATGCAACAAATTTTTTCTGAAAGCTGGTTGGTTTTATTCAGGATTCCAGTGCACCATATTATTCCCCACTCTTGGCAACAAAACACTTTTTTTTTCAATACAATCACCATTCAATGAGATGGGCTTATACCATCTTCCTGGGAGGGCCTGTGTGCCCACGTGGTACCACTCTACTGGTTGACACTGGAGCCAACGTCTTGTACCATCAGTAACCCTTCCATCATCCATGTACTGCTTTGCACCGAGTGCATCTTTCATTGGGCCAAACAGATGGACGTCTGGAGCTTAGAGACCCAGGCTGGAGGATGGATGATCGGGAACAGTAAATTGGAGTTTTGTGAGCTCCTTTCGGGTGCGTCTAGTTGACTACCCAGGTGTCTGATTATAATCCGTCCATCCCTTTGAATGAGTGTCCGAAAGTTCCAACAGGCAGGAGTTACAGGTTTGTGCGGCCAGCAGGCACGCCAGATACCAAAGAAGTTTGAGCGACCTTCTTGCAAAGATGACCGACGCCTCGTCCATGGACTGAAAGTGCATTTGTTCACTGCCAGGTCTCCGTAGACACTCTACAAGCGCCTATGAAAACCTGAGATGCTTTCCTTTTTCGCGAAAAGAAACTGAATGACGTCTCTCTGCCCGGAACGTACCTCCATAGCAGTCACGATTTTGAACGTTACGTTTAGCACCGCCAACCAACTGGAATATAATGAAACTATGCCCTGAAGCGAGAATCATCCACGATGTCCCTCAACGAATTTCTCAATTTTTTAAACAAACCTGGACGAGAAGAAAAACGTGCTCATTACTTATTGAACACCCCTGTACCAGTGCTGAGAAGAAATACTTTCTCTTTTCAGTCATTACCAATTCAATGAAACGAAAGGATACAAATTGCTTTGTGGGAAGAAGAAACTGAGGAGCAGGTGGTTCAGAGGGAACAGGGGAGAGTGTGCTTCAGGTGAATTCTGGAACCAGTGCCGAATCTCCCTCCTCGCTAGTGCGGCCTGCTTTATCAAGAGCGGCGGCAGGAGGAACAGGACTAAGCGCTCACATAGCAGATGCAGGCGGGCCACGCGCGCAGTTAGGCCAGACAGCGATCAGCACGCGGCGCGGCACGTACGGCGCAGGCCGCGCGGAATACGTAACACGGCCGATTGGGCGCCATCGAACGGCGACCGTGCCAGGCGCAGGCGGCAGCGGCAGCGGCAGCGGCAGCGACTGCGAGTGCTTGCTTAGCCGTGGCCGGCCACTCGCCGGGCCGGAATCTATTTAGCTGGAAAGCACTTCGCCACTCATCAAGCCCACACTCGCTCTGCCGGGCCTCGCCTTCCTGTTGGAGTGCTCGTAGCGGATAGCCCCTCCATCTCCCCCCCCCCCCCCCCGCCATCCCCACCCTCCCTGCGCCACCCAACCCAAACACGCCCACAGACACACACGTGGGCTTCTGCTCTGATGCCGTATTTCACAGAAATGCGATACTCTACTCACTTTCCGTTGCTTTCAGCTGGGGGAGATCACATGAGAGAACTGAAGTTAAAGATAGTTCGAAATGTGAAAGAAAGCAGCCTCTTGATCGATGTACATATTTTTTACTCCTACAGTCTTCCTTGTTCATCCTAGTGAAATTATGCTCTCGTTACCCAGTTCTTCCTTATTTGGAAATGCTCTTAGCTGATGCAGTGTACCTAAATCTGTCTCTCTCAGAACTCGATAAGTCAGAAAGTATATACATACATTAATGCTTGTCCGATAGACCATGAATATGACATTTCGTAAAGATGTGGAATGTGTGACTTTAACGTAAGTTTTCTTTACACAAAATAATTAATTTACATTCTTTTCTTTACAGTTATTATTCACATTAAAAATTCATCTATTGATTGGGAGGAGTAGTCATTCAGAAATTATTTTAATTTGCTTTTAAATTTTGGTTGGCTATCTGTCAGATTTTTAATGCAATTTGACATATAACCAGAGATTGTTATGGTAGCATAATTCACCCCTTTCTGTGCCAAAGTGAGGTTTAATCCAGAATAGTGAAGATCATCCTTTCTTGCAGTGTTGTAGCTATGCACTTAGCTGTTAGTTTTGGATTGCGATGGGTTATTAATAAAAAATTTCATAAGTGTATACATGTATTGCGAAGGTACCGTGAATATCCCGAGTTACTTTAATAAATTTCTGCAAGGTGATCTCGGGTGAGCTCCAGCTGTTATTCTAATTACACGTTTTCGTGCAACAAATACTTTTTCTCTTAATGACGAACTGCCCCAAAATGTGATGCCACATGAAATCAGTGAATGAAAATAGGCCTTGTGGGCTAATTTACTGGTATGTTTATCACAGAAATTTGCAATAACCCTAATAGTATAACTAGCTGAACCTAACTGTTTCAGCAGATCGTCGATGTTTTTCTTTCATTTCAGTTTCTCATCAGTGCACACACCCATAAATTTTGAATATTCTGCCTAAGCAACAGAAATCTGTTCATGGTCTATATTTATTAATGGTGTTATGCCATTTACTATACAGAATTGTACAAACTGTGTTTCTTCCAAATTTGGTGAGGCTCCATTTGCAGAGAACCACTTCATAATTTTCTGAAAGATATTATTTACATTTCCTTAGCTGATTCGTGTTTGTTGGGTGTGATTACTATACTTACATCATCAGCAAAATGAACTAGCTTTGCATCTTCATAAATATAGAGTGGCAAGTTATTAATGTAATCATATATTAAGAACAATAAGGGATCCAAGACTGAACCCTGAGGGGCACCATTCTTGATACCTCCCCAGTTAGAGGAGTCTGCTGATTCTACTGTTAATTTCAACCTCCTTCATCCTTCCAGTTAAATATGAATTAAATGATATGTGCAATGTCCTACTCATACCACAATACTTAAGCTTACCTAGAAGAATTTCATGATTCACACAATCAAAAGCCTTTGAGAAATCACTAAATATCCCAATGGGTGACGTTCGGTTATGCAATGCCTTTTATATTGAATCATTGAAAGAGTATATAGCACTTTGTGTTGAAAAGCCTTTCTGAAAACCAAACTGACATTTTGTTTTTACTCAATTTTTACTAATATGTAATGCTACTCTTGAATACATTACTTTTTCAAGAATTTTGGATATCGCTTTAGTACACCTGTAAATACATTTTGTACCTGCCATTATCACTATTATTACTTGTATTATTGTTACTATTATTGGTAGATGTATTAGCAGCAGCAGTAGTGGTAATAGTAATTCTGTTATTAGCTTCGTTAGTTCTTAGTATTATTTCTTCACATTGTCTCTGCATACATTCAAATTAATTTTAATTCTATTAATACTATATTATTATTGTTTGTCTTTTATAGTTACTGTCATTTCATAGGCAACTATGGTAAAAACTTGCTGCATATAAGAAAATTTAGCTGAGAAAGAGAGGGCCTGAAGGCTCTGTCTGATCAACTTAACTGAATAAGTACAGATTCATTCTAGTTAAAAAGGATGACAAATATAGCCAGTTGTGTGACGATGTACGTGATCAGGTTTTCATGAGAAGTCAGTCATTAATATGATTCTGGTAATGTATTTCAACAAACAGTCAAGGTAAATAATTAATAATTTTTTATGCTCATATGCCATCATCTGCAAAGTGGGGTAAGTGTATGTTCATTTATGTGTATTTTTGTTTACTGGGCATCTATGTTATAAAAATGGGGCTGCACCTTAATTGTCTAGATTCCTTTAGATACTGCTTAACTCAAAACAGTAGAGTTAGTGTGGGAGAGTGGGAGAGTGATTTGATTATTAATTATCATCTCACTATAAAGTACATAATCAGTACTATACATATAAGATGGTTCAATGGGTTCATCATAGAATTGTCAATGGAGACAATTAATTAATAACTGAACTTTTAGATTTGATTATTGCACCTAATTTACTCATTAAGAAGTGTGTTAGAATGTGAGTGGCGATCATAACTTTTTCTTGCTAAACAGATAATTACAGAGTAGACTATCTTGCCAGTTCGCATGATTTTGTACACAGCTTACGGTAAGTTTTGTAGAAGGATAATTAACTGTGTGTCCGATTGCCTAAACTGACCTTCCTGACACAGTAAAGGTCAAAATTTTTGTAAAATAGCTGAAGAGGTGTTGTAAGTTAAATGGCTCTTAGAACCAACCATGCACGAGTAATATTGTCCATACGGATTTGTAGATTTCCTTCGAGTTCGGCTTATCGATCTTATTCGTTCTAGAAATACTTCTAGTGAACAACAAACCGAGAAAATATCGTGAGTACTAGCACACAGTACCACGTCTGTCAGTCCTCTGGAGGGCTTCCGAGTGAAACTTCTGCAACGTCCTCGAAGTAACCTCCACAGCAGGTGGGTGAGCCCACAGCATTGTAGGTGAATGAGTAGCTCAATGAGTTCTGTAACTACACGTTATATATTTTCATTAGAAGACGAAGGACTTTTAAAATAGGGACCAACTTATCAACCGGGAATGATGTTGCAAGAAAAATATTGGGGAGGAGGTAGTGCAGCGGAAACTAAGATACGCTCCCCGTAGAAATAGTCCGAAGACTGGTTTTAACCTTGGCGTGTAAGCGACGTCAGTGCAGTAACAATGATGGCAGCTTGAGCTAATAATTATAAATAACATGTGTGGATTCGATATGCTAGTCGTGAGCAGCCAATATTAAATAGTAGGTGAGCAATCACAACATAGTTGTGACACAAATCGCAATGGCACATCACCTCTAAATCAAGTGCTCAAGGCATTATCCAGAATGCTTTGAAGAAGAGAAAAGTTTATGCAAAGTTTATTCTGCACGCGTTGACTCCCGAACTAAAACAACGAGGCGTGGAAGGTTCCATCGATTTGACTGAAATGTAAATGCAGACAGTTCCTTTTGGGAAATAAATTCCCATAGGTGACGAGACTTGATCTTTTCATTACGAATGTACCATAAAACCACACAGTGCAGAAATTCACATGAAATGTTAACGCTTTGACGACTTACCCGTCATTGAAGGTACTGTGATGCGCTAGTTGAGCAACATGCCAAAGAAGGAGATAGCTGACGTCTTCACACTGTCGTATGAAAGTTTTATACATTGCACTCAAATGGGGTAGAATATGTAGAAAACTTGAAGCATTGACTCTGTTTTAACTTACGAGGGGTAGTATGCCACTTGCCATGTAATATGCCATAAGAATTGTGGTCATAGACAGATTCTAAGCGACTGATCCAAAAGAAATATCACTTCTTCAGAATGACTACAGTCTTCCACCCAGACAGGATCTGAAATATCAGTGGAGACAGATCCATCACAACCAAAGTGTCGGGGAACTGTATGGCAAAAGACAATGTGAATCGGGAACCTCGGGAAGGCTATTTTAACAATGGCGCATAAATGTGCGTGTCTTCATAGGGCCGAATAACACAGAACCCTACTGCGGGCGTGATGTGATGTTCGACGAGACGTCATCCTACATCTTTGAAACTGAGCTAAGGTTTCGATTGCACTGAAGCCACTCACAATGAAGCGCTTGACTCGCTGTGTGGACGGTATAGTTCAGGCTGAAGGTCGAGCAGTGATTTTTCGGGTGGTGTTATCCATACCCTGACTTGGGCTCGGTCAAAAAATGGGTCTGAGCACTACGGGACTTAACTTCTATGGTCATCAGTCCCTTAGAACTTACAACTACTTAAACCTAACTAACCTAAGGACATCACACACAGCCATGCCCGAGGCAGGACTCGAACCTGCGACCGTAGCGGTCGCGCGGTTCCAGACTGTAACGCCCAGAACCGCTCGGCCACTCCGGCCCGCCGAGTATGATGTGTCTACTTCAAAGGTGACATAAGGTGTCAAAGATCTACATTATTGCTTCGATGAATTCTTGTGCACCAGATCGAACACCGACTTGTCCGCTAAATCCCTCTGTCTTCGTACCTTTGATGTATCGGAGATTATTTGGAACACTGGGTGAAACGTATCAGCCAGTATTCTCTGCGTTTAAAGTATAGAATCATCAACGACTGAGTGTGCCACATCTGAAAATAATAGTGGACGAACTTCCTGTCAGAATTGAGGCCATTATCATGATTGGAGGCGCTGTTATACTGTATCAGCGCGACGTTACCTGGAGATATGGAGATGTGCTTTCAAATCCTATGCTCAGTGTAGTCTTAGCATTTTCCATGTGTTTTTCAATATACTTTGGCTGTTTTATACTCTAACAGTAGTAACTAGTTTAGATGCTATTTGTCATCGAGGGTTTATAAAAGATTACAAAGAACTGATAAGTTAATTAATTTTACAATGGTGTTCCATGAGTAAGGTTAATTCTTAGGGCTCCGTTCCTCGGTTAAAACGAAACCCTCATACTATCACTTGGCTGTATGTCTGTCTCTCTTCCCGTCCAACTTTTAAAAACACTTTCAAGTTGAATTTCATGTCACATGTTAAAATCTACTGTTCCTTGGAGTTGTAAAAAATGAAGTTTCTAAGTCAATGCTGTCAAAAGATGCCGCTATCTACGTCTCATATTCTGATGCTATCAAACTCACTCAACAAAATCTGCAGGAGACTTCCTGTTGAGTTAGAGTCATGAATTTTGCCAGGAAGCGAGGTTTCGTACTACAACCACGGGGAAAAAATCCGAAAATTATTACGTCATCAGATTGTCTATCTGTCCACCCATATGTTAAGACCTCTTTTTCTCAAAAATGGATGGACCTTAAAGTTTGAATTTATGTCAAATATTAAGATATATAGTCACTTGGTGTAATAATCGTAAGCTTCTAAGTCAATGCAGCAAAAAGATACGGCCAGTAATGTCATATATTACGATACGTACAAACTCTCTCATCAAAATCTACAGCGTACGTCTAAGATCAATAAATTTGCAAAGAAAACCGAAAATGGTTAATTTGTAATTATATCATACGAAATTTTTTTTATCATTTGTTATGGCATTGACTGTCTATCTGTCCGTCGTTTGGACGTGCGGTTCTAGGCGCTACAGTCTGGAACCGCGTGACCGCCACGGTCGCAGGTTCGAATCCTGCCTCGAGCATGGATGTGTGTGATGTCCTTAGGTTAGTTAGGTTTAAGTAGTTCTAAGTTCTAGGGGACTGATGACTTCAGCAGTTAAGTCCCATAGTGCTCAGAACCATTTGAACCATTTTTTTGTCCGTCGTTAAGCACTTTTTCCTCAGGAACGAATAGACTTATCAAGTTGAAATTAATGTCACATTCTAAGGTATATAGTCACGCGGTGAGATAAATGCTAGGTTTATAAGTCAATGGAAGCTAGAGATATCGCCATTTATGTCACGTATTTTCATGCTCGCAGACTTAAAATGATTCAAATGGCTCTAAACACTATGGGACTTAACATCTGAGGTCATCAGTCCCCTAGACTTAGAAATGCTTAAACCTAACTAACCTAAGGACATCACACACATCCATGCCCTAGGCAGGATTCCAACCTGCGACCGTAGCAGCAGCGCGGGTCCGGACTGAAGCGCCTAGAACCACTCGGTCACATCTGCCGGCTACGAAGACTCACCCTTTACAACTTAAGGGTACTTCTTCTTGACGTAGAATCATTATATTTATCAAGAAGAAAGGTTTTACAGTCAAACTGAAGGAAATAAATCAGAATTTTGTTAATTTGCAAGTACATTATACCCAAAATATTTATTTTGTCATTTGTTTCCTGACTTCAAACTTGAAATTAAAGCGTTCTCGAAAGTCTAGGAATCTCTGGGACCGACACATTGCCAGTATTAAAGTCCATAACAAGCAAAAATCGTCGAGATTCTAGATTCCAGGAATGGATGGCCTGTCTCTATACATAATTAAATTTGTTCGGAACCCTCAGTGGGCGACTACTACGCGCACCTTACCCATTTTAACGATAACGTAACTGATAATTTTCTTGGCGTTAGTACGTCGATTTGTGCTTTTTATGTAATAATAATTTGTTTAACATCAATATTCGTCGAATATAAGTGGCAATAGCCTACCTAATACAATGAAGTCATTCCTCCATGCAGTAAGATTCAACTGGTCTGCCATACGGTCCCAAGTTTCGTGCTCTATCTTAAGACCGCTGTTCTTTATTGCTGAGTAGTCAAGAATAGTTTAGAGTTTCCAGTGTTCAGCGTATGACCGATGGCGCAGCTCCTCGGAGAGTTAAGGTCGCGGGTCCAAAGTTGTAACAGCGCTTGTCGCTAGGGTCGCCGACATCTCGCGGTTTACAACCGGTGCTAGCCGGCCGGCTGGGGCCGGTTTTCGGTTTTCATCGCGGGTCTGCCGTTGCAGGACTGCGCTCGCCGCTGACGTCGCAAAGATATTTCATTCCTCGCAAATATTACGCCGGGCCCGACCGTATAAGCCGTGTCATTTTTTTTACGCACTCGCCGTCCCGGCGCCCGCTCCTGCAGCGGTATATTTCGCGGCGCAGAGTTGGCAGCGCCGGCTTATGGAGGGGCGCACATGTCTGTGTGTGTGTGTGTGTGTGTGTGTGTGTGTGTGTGTGTGTGTGTGTGTGTGTGTATGTGTGTGTGTGTGTGTGTGTGGAGTCAGAGGGGCCGGCCCCGTCACCAACCGGCGCGGCTGTCGCGCGCACGCAAGTGCACGCATACTGATGCACGCAGCCACGCACGTGGCCGCTGGCCGCAGGCTAACTGCCCCCGTAAAACCGTGAGGGTGGCGCCAGGGCAGGGTTAGGGCCAGTTCCAGCCCCGGACAAGCGAAGCCACCGCTACCCCTTTTTGCCCGGCGCAGGTACAGGGGACTGAGGGAGCGGACTGAAAATACAAAAGGAAAGAGAAAATTAAATATGCAGGCGCGGTTTGCGCGACCGCAGAGGTGGCGCCGACGTTGCACGTCACCTAGCGGGGAGAGAACTGCCCCTGACTCGTCTACGCCCCCAGAGTTACACAAGTTTCACAGTGGCCAGCACGGCAGTACTCCGCGAGACACTATTCTGTGTGTGCCCCGAATGTAAACTCGTATAATGTTTCGTTTCACCGTTTCCTATAGCATTCTAAAACTCTGCAGCGTCGAAACTGATAAATAGCCGAATTTACGTCTCCGTATATGCTCGAAATTTTCACTTTTACATATTCCGGACATTCTGTTGGTTGGTACATCCACCAACACAATCAAACAATTGTTTTGGTTTTAGTCTATACCAGCAATTTTTCTCCTATGTTTTGACTGTCGCTTTCGCTATGGTCATCATGCCATCCTATGATCAAAACTTAAAATAATAAATTTAAGGAACATTCAGCTCTAACAAAATATTAGTCATTTCCAGGAGCCATCATTTAAATAATGTGTAACATCGCCTTTCACCTTGATAATGGCTTCGACTCAGAAACGAATGGAGTCCACAAATTATTTCAGGTAGTGAATACGTAACGGTAATCACTCTTTGATGATTAGACCCCATAAAACCTTGACAGAGGACTGATACGTTCCAGCAGCTCCACCAAATTCTCCCAGAAAATTTCTACAGGATTAAGATAGAGTGGTTTATCAGTAGGGTGAGGGAGATGTGAGTGACTGTCGACATGTAGAACACGGCTGAGTACTTTATCGGATCCTCTACCGACCTTTTCTGGAAGCCTGGTCCTAATAGCGCCCATGATGAGGTTACGGAATCACTCAGTGATCGAGGTGCTCTAGGATATCACACCGTTTTCCTCGCAAAGATACACATCGTCTTAGGGAGGATGCGATAGTTTGCAGCATAGTATGGCGCTCCATTTCATAGAGTTATATCGCGGATGATTTACTAGTTTGTTGAGCTCTCTCTCCACGACAGGGCAGCCTGCCAACAGGAAACTTGTAACATCGTTGTACAACAGTTCCGTATTCTCGATCCTTCTAAACGAGAAGCGCTCATCAAACGCATCCTCGGTCATTGCGTGGCCTAGTTCTGGTATGACGTTTGTTATGTGATGTCCTATAATAGGGTAGGGCTGGGACTGCTACTAAGCCATACCACTAGCGCTATCACTACTACTAGAGCTAACCGAAGACAATGATGTTGGCGGTGGCATAGGACGCTTGTACAGAGCACCGGCCCCTTGGCTTGGCAGCCAGGCAGCCAGGTTGCGGAGGTGCAGCCCATTGTGGCTGCGGCTGCGGGCTGCGGCGCAGCTGTTTCTGTGGCCGACAGCGTGACGGGTACAGCAGGTTGCGCACGCGCCTCCCGGACAGGGGTCAAGTGCAGAGGCAGCTCGCAACCGGATACTGCTGGCTGACTAGCTGTAAAATGAACAAGAACATTAATTAAACACAGAGACGTGATGGCTGCAGAGGGAGAAAGGGAAATACTGTGACTTTTTTTTAAAGCTGATACTACAAAGAGAAACAGAGAAAAAGTGTGAATGTAAAATTTACCTGAGTCAGAAACACAGATAATGTCATCGTTCTGGTGCCAAGAGGCGATCATCTGCCCCGAATCCTCAGATAGTTCAGATGGCTCTGAGCACTATGGGACTCAACTGCTGAGGTCATTAGTCCCCTAGAACTTAGAACTAGTTAAACCTAACTAACCTAAGGACATCACGAACATCCATGCCCGAGGCAGGATTCGAACCTGCGACCGTAGCGGTCTTGCGGTTCCAGACTGCAGCGCCTTTAACCGCACGGCCACTTCGGCCCCGAATCCTCAGGTACTGCATTCCAAAAGAGGCCGCTCGAACCTTGGCTTTTGGGAAATCTCGACATCTCAGAGTCTGAGCTACCCTGCAGCCACGGGTCAGCTATGCCATATTCAGCGACTGTAGCAATGTACTGATTTCTTAGGGAAGGACTTTCTCTTTCCTATGCTATGGACACAAACTAAATATATTTTAGCACTAAAGAATGTATTTATTTCTACTTACAAGGCTGCTCCGATACCTCATTGTTTGCAGGAGGCTCTTGCAGCAGCTGTCGTTGCTGATGAACAGTCTCCTGGTGCCTGTCTATAAAGTCAAGTGCCTCTAAAATGATTGCTGTAAGGAAACAAAACATTTTTTTTTTAATTTTGAGTTACACACCTATACAGGAAGATTACACAGCTATTACAGAGTTTTTTTTTTACATTAATATAGGACTGTTGCAGCTGAGTATTCCTTGCTTGACGCTGCTCTACAGCGCCGGCCGTTGTGGCCGAGCGGTTCTAGGCGCTTCAGCCTGGAACCGCGCGACAGCTACGGTCACAGGTTCGAATCCTGCCTCGGGCATGGCTGCGTGTGTTGTCCTTAGGTTAGTTGGGTTTAAGTAGTTCTAAGTTTTAGGGGACTGATGACCTCCGATGTTAAGTCCCATAGTGCTCAGAGCCATTTGAACCAATTTTTTTGCTCTACAGCATGTTGGTGTTGTCGTCGGTTGTTTGCAGCTCCATCATTCTCCAACATTTCCTCCAGCTTTGCCAGCGTTCCTGGCAAGTGAAATGTATCAAGAACAAGCATGAAATAAAATTTTTAATGTCAAACCACCACTACTGCTACTGCTACTACTACAGGAGCAAAGCAAAAAAATTTTTTTATGCGTACAAGGCAGTCCTGTTTGTGGATTTCCCACAGTAGGCTGGACCTCAACAGGAACAGGCCGAAGCGTCTGTCACCGTCCGGCCTCCTCATCTTTCTGCCTCTCCTCACACTCCAGAATCAAATCCTGGAGATGTGCTGCAATGAGTGAGGAGAAACGGAATTACTGACGAGAATCCACTATAGAATTCAACAAGCGGGATTTTTACGATTTCTCGACCATAACCACAGATCTACGAAAAAAGATTATTTACTTGTATGGTAGTTCGTCTTCCACAAATCTAAAGCGCCTGCCTGTAATGCCAGAGTTGTTGCTGCTGCGTTTCCTTTTTAAAGACAAGCGCACAGACACAAAACAGACAAATAACAACAGCTACTACAGCGGAGAGGAGCAGAGTGAGGTGAGGATGAGGGAGATGTGTTGGTGGCTTATACAGACTCACCACATTTCACAAGCAGCCAATTAGAAAGCCTCATTTTGAATGGAAGACCAATCAGGAAGGGTATTTTATGGGGAGATCCAAAGGGTATTTTCAGGAACCAAAGAGATTCAAGACTTCGACCGAAAGTTCCAGAAATCCCGTGTTCGACTCTCTCTCTCTCTCTCTCTCTCTCTCTCTCTGTCTCTCTGAACATCCAGCAGGTCCTTGTACTGGACTCATGATCCATTACAAGGCACCCCATACAACAGTGGACAGCACCGTTGTCCGCTCATACAGTTACAGCTGTCCCGTTCCATTTTTTTAAAGGAAACATGGTGGGTTGTCGTAGTATTAGAAGCTTCTTTCTCTCTCTGTGTCTCTATTACCATCCAACAATCACAGTACTGGACTCATGGTCCATTTCAAGGCACCCCATTCAGCAGTAAGCAGTGCAGTTAACTGCTCGGACAGTGTACAGATGTCCAGTTCCATTTTGTTAACGCACTCACGATGACGGGAAGCAATATTAGATGCTGCTCCTGGACAGTGAATTACGTTACACTATTGTTATTACCGCGGGGGTGTTTTTTCTTTTCTCCCGAGTAGGATGGTGTGTAGTGGTTAATAGACAGACGACTTTTTTTGCTGTTTCTTCATCTGTAGGAATGTGCCGCACATCCCTTTGCTTTCTGAAACACATGGCGTAACGATACACCGTGCATTGGCGCTAAGACTCGCGGCACCTGGCCAGAGTGGTGTATGGCCACTGAGCTGGGATTAGCAGCAGACCGACGGGTGGCGTCGGCCAGTTACCGCATGCAGGGGAATACGTCGGGGCATGACCAGAAGCTTCTTATCCATCCAGTGTTTGAATATCTAATTTAGACCTTACCTTAGAGTCTGGTGGCACGGATTTGTGTATGGTTCTGTGATGAAAGTCCCACTCATAAATATGGGGTAATTTTTTAAAAGCATAATACAGCAGCGAACTCCATCTCTCGATGACAAGGAGCATGCTACGACACTGGTTTGGTGGTTACGGCAACAGTGTGCCTGGCACTGCTTGCTGTCTGTTGTGGCCTGCAGCCATGGCAGACCCATGAGTGTTTCTGGACGGTCTACAGGTTGTGAAGTTACCGGAAGGGGCCCTCCCCAGAATGGCGTTCGAGATGCAGTTCTTCCTATCCTAACATTGCTCTTAGTCGGAGTACCATGGGCGGGGTGGTGGTGTACATCTCGAACTGCCTCATGACCATGACGTTTGTGCCCCACAAGCCATTTGATTAAATAAAGACGCGAGTTTACATACTACACAGCATACTCTTTGAACTTTCAGTTAGCGGAGTAAGTCAGAGCTGCTTCCTGGTGGTGCCAGCATAGTGGGAGGCGACTATAACACGCGACGGAGGTCGACTGTGGCCACGGATATGATTCATGAGTTGGAGCAGTAACAAGGCATTTTTCTTTGTGGGACATAACTGACAAGGACAGATCTTTTTACCAGGTCAGATAATACTTAGAGGATATATAGCCTATGACTTCCTGCTGTACAGGACTTTCATGATACTTTAGGGATATCAAAAGATGTGTTTGCCCCAGTTTCCTCTGTCACTACGAATGTGGGATAGGATACACATTTAGGAAGGGGTGGACAGCAGACAGGTATTCCGTTGTTGTTAAGAACTGGGCTTGTGTCGATTGGCAGAAAGGATTTCCCTCAGTGTTTAGGAATGTTGTTGAAACCAAAACGCTTAATAGTTCATGAGATATTCTAGACAGGAATTATGTTGACAAAGAACTGATCGGTTTCGACACGTATTACCTCCCTCTATCTGCTGCAGGTGCTGAGAAAGCTTTTAGCATTAGCGGTAGAATGATTTAAAAATAGCTATATTGTTGGAGGCTGCTGTTGAAAGTTTTGACAATGGGGAGGTTAGAGAGCTACATCTTAGGAACGACTTTTCCTGTGAAAATGATTGACAAAGTCTGTTATTTGGAAACGGAGAGGACGGCTGGTCACATACCACAGACACACAGGTGTTGGGAAAGTAGGGTACTGTTTTAGGTCGGCAGTAGTTTCTGTCTGCTCTCATTCATCCATACATTTGAAGCTCCGTGTATATTTGTGTTTTAATCCTGCAGAATGGACCACGTCACTTTTCTGGAAAACAGGATTCTGCATGCTGTCTCACGCGGCAGCCATGGAGTGCTGCACTGAGTGCCTTGCTACAGTTCCACTGGCGACCATCATGTATCGCAACAATTGGCAGCATGCATGACATCCCCTTTACAAGCCGTAGACGCCGAAAGATCGCCGAGCAAGCCACACCACTACCCCAACATAATGCGTCTCCTCCCCTCCCCTGCAGCCCTTGACTTCGTACAGCACAATTCTGTACGTTACATATGCAATTACGAGTGTCGTGTGTTGTTGTCTTCAACCTCCGCTGCGCTAGCACCTGGTAATTTAGAAAGCTTTTGTATACTGCTGTTATGTCCTGCAGTGTGTTGGTGTAATTTAGAGGCAAAGGGGTGGTACTTTGTGCACAGTCGTTTTTAGCAGTGTTATTATCAGTACCACGTATGTGTGGTCCAATTTTTTAACATCACTGCAGTTTTCGTTTTTTAGCACTCCATAATTTATAAGCAGTTGCCAGTCTAGGGGAATGTTCCACTTATCGTTTTAGACCAAGTCTTTTTTTTTTTTTTTTTTTTTTTTTTTGCCAATTCACGAGCGGAGCAGAGAGATTTATTTGGACTTGTAGGTGCAGGGAGTGTCCTGTGCAAGGTTACTATTTATTCTGACTACACCTCATTCTAGTTTCGAGTGATATTGTGAATCCTTTTCCAGAAGGATAACGCCAGTTGTGTGACATCCTTGATTTTGAGCCATATTCCGGTTTTCGGCACTTATTGTGTAGCGCTGTGCATATAGATGCGTAATTAGGATCGATCTTCATTTCATTTTCCCATCAGAAATAAATAAAGTACAGTAACCTAACCTTCCTCTCCAGCAAAATGGTTCAAATGGCTCTGAGCACTATGGGAATTAACATCTGTGGTCATCGGTCTTCTAGAACTTAGAACTATTTAAACCTAACTAAGGACATCACACACATCCATGCCCGAGGCAGGATTCCAACCTGCGACCGTAGCAGTCGCGCGGTTCCGGACTGAGCGCCTAGAACCGCTAGATGAAGGGTGATGGTACAGGGTGGGTGACTTCACAGGGGGGAGGGTGCGGGAACTTAGGTTAGTGGAGGTCCCCAGTTTCCCTATTTTCCGCTAAAATTTCAGTTTTCCACTCTGACATCAGTGCGCCATTGCCACATCTATAGCAGCCATAATGGATTCACCCTTTTAGATAAATTTGGCAACAATGCAAACTGTACCCGAAACCGACGAGCCCCACTAATTACGTAAGCGCCACTCCTCTTGGACGTTAACGGAAAGATGTCGGCCTCTGCGTTGTCTGTGGTGAGAGCTAATGCCTGAAATTTCGTATTCTCGGCACATTGCGTACGCTACTGAATCCCCTAAAGATTTCCGAACTGGAATGGCTCATGCATCTTGCTGCAACTACACTGCGTTCAGAGTCTGTTAATTCCCGTCGCGAACGGGAATTACGTCAGAGACTTTTTCACATTAATCACCTGAGCATAAATGACAGCTCCCCTTTACACACTGTGTACGCGATACTGCCGCCATCTGTATATGTACAGATCGCTTTCCCGTAACTTTTGTCACCGCAGTGTAAACAGCTGTTTTTGTGAATACTCCATAAAATTACAGGACACATGTACGAGAATCCCTTTATGTGAGCGATCATAATGTTCAACGCTTTCTTTTCAGGTGCATAATGTTGGCGGGAATGTATTGTGCATTTTGCAACGTTCAACATGTGTAGAAAGTAAGAGAACTGCAAGGGCACTTCGTTCTGATTTTAACGATAACTACGAAATTAGTTCGGCCACTCTTGTCAGTATTTATTCCCAGGCTAAATTCACGGTGAGATTTTATCAGTTCTAAATTATGTGAGAATCTCTGACAGGGAGAAGTAGATATTCTTGTGTTTGGAAGTGGCATATGGCTTACATATTTCTGTTAGGTTCGCTTATTCAAATACTGTGCAAATGTTAATAATAACACTTGCAAACGCTTAGACAATTAATTCCAATTAATGCCTAATTTCTTTCGAACTGTCCCGTAGATGCCATGTATCTGCCTTTCCAGTAAATCTGAGTTGCGAATGCCTTCAACACTGACTTCAAAAATACGTTTGGTGCTATTTTAAGTTGAAGCTGACAGATTTTGTTTTTGTTCTATGTGTTCACTACGATTCCGTCATATTCGATTTAAACTGAGGCTTGCTCCCTGGTTCCCGTCTCCTCATGGTAAACGAAAACATAGTAAACGAAACTATACTGTGAATTACGTAACAGTAACTGCTCATTTACAGCCAACGGTCTTGCAGCAGTGATAACAACGGTTGCCGAAGTTAAGCGCTCTGGGATTGGGCTAGCACCTGGATGGGTGAGCATCCGGTATGCCGAGCGCTACTGGCAAGTGGGGTGCACTCAGCCCTTGTGAGGCAAACTGAGGAGCTACTTGATTGAGAAGTAGCGGCTCCGGTCTCGTAAACTGACATACGGCCGGGAGAGCGATGTGCTGACCACATGCCCTTCGACATATGCGTCCAGTGACGACCCGTGGGTACCGCTGGGCCTTCATGGCCTGTTCGGAAGGAGTTTAGTGTAACTGCTCATTTACATGTGAAATTCCAGTGGAAAAGGCAAATAGTAAACGTCATTACAATCCGCGTGAATGAGTAAGCTGCCTCCATTTACCCGAAAATCTCTTTAAAAGACTTGACGTGATTTTCGAAATTCGTGACCACCCACTGAATCGGGAGACGACCTCTCTTGTGGGTTTAATGTTTCTGGTTAAGAATGATGGCTTTTATTTCCTTCAGTATGTGTATTGATGATAGAATTTATTTTTTTGATGTTTCAGGTATCATCCCGTCTCTCCTGTGCCACATGATGCTGTCTCAAATGATGGGAACATAGTTAAATAGGTGTCTTATTTCTTGTGTCTCGTATGGAACGACCACATATGACGATAATCAACATGATTAAAGGGTGCCTGGTGTGTCAAATATTAGATTAGCTCACCTCTACATCAGGCTTAGTACCTTGAGGTGATAATGTGTTATGTGTTGGTGGTTGATATAACCATTTGCACAACTGTCGAAATTAAGTTCAGGCTGAGATTTAGAAAATTTTTCTGAAATACACATATCGAAAAAAAAGATTTCCATCACCCCAGTTCCCAGAACTCTTGAAGATAGACGTTGACTGTGGATATTGTATCACAGACACAGTGCCTTTGACTGTTCAGAGATGTGTCTCAACACGCCCAAAGACGTAAACAACCACGCATGAGCGGCGCCTATTAGACGGAGGGGGTCCGACAGCCGATCGGTTCCAGTCATTCAGAAAGGATAGATTAAATACAGTTGGTGGTGGAGTATTTATTGCTGTCAGAGGTAGTTTGCCTTGTAGCGAAATTGAAGTAGAGAGTTCATGTGGGAATAGTATCGGTAGAGGTTATACCTGACAATCGGACTAAACTATTAATTGGATCGTTTTACCGACCCCCCGACTCAGAACAGTTGCTGAACAGTTCAAAGAAAACTTGAGTCTCATTTCAAATAAGTATTCCGCTCATACAATTATAGTCGGTGGTGACTTCAATCTACCTTCGATGTGCCGGCGGCAGGCATAAAACATCATCCGAAATTGTACTGAATGCTTTCTCAGAAAATTATTTTGAACGATTAGTTCATGAGCCCACTCGAAGCGTAAATGGTTGCGAAAGCATACATGACCTTTTAGCAACAAATAATCCAGGACAAATAGCGAGTGTTGTGACGAATACAGGGATTAGCGACCACAAGGCAGTTGCTGCTAGGCTGATTACCCTATCACCTACAACCATCAAAAGGAAACGCAAAGTATATCTGTTTAAAAAAGCTGATAAAAATGCTCTTATCGCCTTTTTAAGAGACAGTCTTCACTCCTTCCGATCTGATCATGTAAGTGTAGAAAAGTTGTTGAGTGTTTTCAAAGAGATAGCATCAACAGCAATTGAGAGATATATACCATATAAATTAATAAGTGGTGGTACTGATCCCCCATGGTACACAAAACGGGTCAGATCGTTGTTGCAGAAGCAACGAAAAAAGCATGCCAAATCTAAAACAATGCAAAATCCCCAAGATTGGTAAAGTTTTACAGAAGTTCGAAATATGGCGCGTACTTCAATGCGAGATGCTTTTAATAATTTCCACAACGAAATTCTGTCTCGAAATCTGGCAGAAAATCCAAAGAGATTCTGGTCATACATAAAGCACACCAGTGTCAAGACGCAATCAATACCTTCACTGCGCGATAACAACGGTGAAGTCACTGATCACAGTGCCACTAAACGGAGTTGTTAAACACGGTTTTCCGAAACTCCTTCACCAAAGAAGATGAAGTAAATATTCCTGAATTCCAGTCAGGAACAACAGCCAAGATGAGAAACATAGAAGTAGATACTCGCATCGTCGGTGTAACAAAGCAGCTTAAATCACCTAATAAAGGCAAGGCCTCCGATCCAGATTGTATCCCAGTCAGGTTCCTCTCAGAGTATGCTGATAAAATAACTTCATATTTAGCAATTATATACAACCACTCGCTCACAGAAAGTTACGTTCCTAAAGACTGGAAAATTGCTCAAGTCACACCAATACCCAAAAAGGGAAGTAGGAGTAATCCGCTGAATTACAGGCCTATATCACTAACGTTGATATGCAGTAGGGTTTTGGAACATATACTGTATTCGAACATTATGAAGCACCTCAAAGAAAACGATATATTGACATATAGTCAGTACGGATTCAGAAAATATCGTTTTTGTGAAACACAACAGTCTCTTAATACTCATGAAGTAATAAGTGCTATCGACAGGGGATGTCAAATTGTTTCCATATTTTTAGATTTCCAGAAGGCTTTCGACACCATTCCTCACAAGCGTCTTCTAATCAAACTGCGTGCCTACGGAGTATCGCCTCAGTTGTGCGACTGGATTCGTGATTTCCTGTCAGAAAGGTCACGGTTCGTAGTAATAGACGGAAAGTCATCGAGTAAAACAGAAGTAATATCCGATGTTCCCCAAGAAAGTGTTATAGGCCCTCTATTGTTACTGATCTATATTTACGACATAGGAGACAGTCTGAGTAGCCGTCTTAGATTGTTTGCAGATGATGCTGTCATTTACTGTCTTGTAAAGTCTTCAGCTGATCAAAACGACTTGCAAAATGATTTGGACAAGATATCTGTATGGTGCGAAAAGTGGCAGTTGACCCTCATTAAAGCAAAGTGCGAAGTTATTCACATGAGTACTAAAAGAATTCAGCTAAATTTCGATTACGCGATAAGTCGCACAAATCTGAGGGCCGTAAATTCAAATAAATACTCAGGGATTGCAATTACAAATACCCTAAATTGGAACGATCGCATAGATAATATTGTGGATAGGGCCAACTAAAGACTGCGATTCATTGGCAGAACACTTAGAAGGTGCTACATGTGTACCAGCGAGACTGCTTACACTACGCTTGTCCGTCCTATTCTGGAGTACTACTGTGCGGTGTGGGATCCGCATCAGGTGGGACTGACGGATGACATCGAAAAAGTACAAAGAAGGGCAGCTCGTTTTGTATTATGGCGAAATAGGCGAGATAGTGTCACAACAATGATACGTGAATTGGAGTGGCAATCATTAGAAAAAGGCGTTTTTCGTTGCGACGGGATCTTCTCATGAAATTTCAATCACCAGTTTTCTCCTCCGATTGCGAAAATATTCTGTTGGCACCCACCTACATTGGGAGTAATGATCATCACGATAAAATAACAGAAATCAGGGCTCGCACGGAAAAATTTAAGTGCTGGTTTTTCCCGCGTGCCGTTCGAGAGTGGAACGGTAGAGAGACAGCATGAAGGTGGTTCATTGAACCCTCTGCCAGGCACTTTATTGTGAATAACAGAGTAATCACGTAGATGTAGATGTAGATGTAGATGTCATTCAACCAGGAAGGAGGTACACGGCTTGTGTGGACAGTCAATACCGCGGTTCGATAGCGTCCGCATTGTTACTTTGTGCCAGGAAGAGCTCTCAACAAGGGAAATGTCTAGGCGTCTCGGAATGAATCAAAACGATATTGTTCGGACGGACATGGCGGAGATACTGAGGGACAGGAATTGTCGATGACATGCCTCGTTCAGGCCGTCCAAGGGCTACTACTGCAGTGTGTGATTGCTACCTACGGATTATGGCTTGGAGGAACCCTGACAGCAACGCCAACATACTGAATAATGCTTTTCGTGCAGTCACAGGACGTCGTGTTACGACTCAAGCTGTGCGCAATAGGCTACAAGATGCGCAATTTCATTCCCGGCGTCCGTGATGAGATCCATATTTGCAAACACGACACCATTCAGCGCGGTACAGATGGGCCCAACAACATGCCGAATGGACCGCTCAGGATTGGCATCACGTTTTCTTCACCGATGAGTGCCGCATATTCCTTCAACCAGACAATCGTCGTAGACGGTAAGGCTGAATGCCTTATACACACTGTCTAGCGGGTGCAGAAAGTTGGAGGTTCCCTGCTGTTTGGGGGTGGCATTATGTGGGGTCGACGTACGCCGCTGGTAGTTATGGAAGGTGTCCGGCTGTACGATACGTGAATGCCATCCTCCGACCGATAGTGCAACCATATAGGTAGCATATTGGCGAGGCATTCGTCTTCATGGACGATAGTTGGCGCCCCCATCGTTCACATCTTGTGAATGACATCTTTCGAGATAACGATATCACTCATGTTCTCCTGACATGGAACCTATCGAACATGGCTGGAATGGATTGAAAAGTGCTTTCTATGGACGACGTGACCCACCAACCACTCTGAGGAACTACGCCGAATCGTCGTTGAGGAGTGGGACAATCTAGCCCAATGGTGTCTTGATGAACTTGTGGGTAGTATGCCACGACGCATCAGGCATGCATCAATACAAGAGGACGTGCTGCTGGGTATTAGAAGAACCGGTGTGTACAGTAATCTGGGCCACCAGCTCTGAAGGTCTCACTGTATCGTAGTACAACATGCAATCTGTAGTTTTCATGAGCAATTAAAAGGGCGGAAATGATGTTTATGTTGATGTCTACTGTAATTTTATGTTCAAGTTCCGGAACTCTCGGAACGGTGGTGATGCGAAACTTTTTTTGATGTGCGTACTACGGCATAAAAATTTCGTTCCTATACCTGGTGATTGGTGACGTCTTGTTCGAAATACCCCTCCAAGGACAGATGTGAATAATATCCATAAACGTCCGCAGCTCGTGGTCGTGGGGTAGCGTTCTCGCTTCCGACACCCGGGTTCCCGGGTTCGATTCCCGGCGGGATCAGCGATTTTCTCAGCCTCGTGATGACTGGGTGTTGTGTGCTGTTCTTAGGTTAGTTAGGTTTAAGTAGTTCTAAGTTCTAGGGGACTGATGACCATAGATGTTAAGTCCCATAGTGCTCAGTGCCATTTGAACCAATGTCCATAAACGATTTGAATGGAAAGAAAAAGTCGCGTTCAAGACCTATGCTTCTGCCTGCAACGCTACATTCCTCACCCACGCATCATTCAAATTCCTATGTTAGCAGTTACGAACAGTGGTCGCATGGAAATTTTGTTTTTGTATTCAATTGGGCATAGCAAACGTGTAAGGCTTTTCTTCGTTTGATTGTGCCGTTCCCCTTATCGTAGTGGGGTGGGGGCACTGTTACAGACAGATTTGAAATGGTTGATTTAAGGGGTCGCAGGATACCCTTTCTGTCCTACCCACTCACCCCTCCAGGGATGGGATATGTGTACCCCAAATGACTGCATGTAAAGTTTTTCATGTGAAAGTGAGAAATAGTTTCAACGTGCTTAAAAACTGTGTAACGGACGGCGGAGTTTGGTATCAGCCTAGTATCCATCTAGTGGGATGTGGATAACCGTGTAAAAGCCACATCTAGGCTGGCTGGTACACCAACCCTCGTCGTTCATGCGCCGGGTGGATTCGATCCGTTGTAGGCGCACCTCCTTGTCTCAGAAAAATGTGGTTTAACACGCACGACTATCAGGGCAGGGACTGATAAAAAAGCAATGACAGTACCCAAACATTGAAAACGGCTTTCGGGTAGTAGACCAGACACCCATAGGAACTTTTTACACTATCCGACGTAACTGTTTTAGAAAACGGTAAGAGTGTCCCGCATCTCATTAACTTCGTAGCCCTTTTACCAAATGCCAGCTAACGTTTTTGAGATTTTCGTTGAGCCACATTTCCTGCAGCAAAAATCATGCTTTCTATTTCTCTTAAGCTTCATCCGGGTGGCAAGATTCCTTTTCAAACAAGAGTTCCTTAAGAGGATTTGCAGTTCTATTTCTCTTAAGCTTCATCCGGGTGGCAAGATTCCTTTTCAAACAAGAGTTCCTTAAGAGGATTTGCAGTTCGAGTACTGCGGATGTTTATCTCATCATATTATGTAACTGCCCTACAAAGGATAATATTTTTAAATTTCTTCCGTATTTAATTACTGCTGCTGTTTTTGTGGTCTGCAGTCCAACGACAAGACTGAAGCATCTCTACACGGTAGTCACCCTGAGCAAGCCTCCTCAACTATGAGCAACTACTGCAGACTCCATCCACTTGAACGTGCCCACTGTATTCATACTTAAATCTCCTTGTACAAGTTTTACCCTCCACACTTTCCTTGCCTACCGAACTATTTCTTGACTCCTCCAGATGTGTCTCCCCTTATTTTAGTAGACTTGTGCCATAAATTCCTTTTTGATTCGGTGTCTCGTTAGTTGTTAGATCTACCCATCTAATGTTCAGCAATCTTTGGTAGAACCACATTTCAAAACATTGTAAACTAAGGTGATAGGAGTCATGGGAGAGTGATATGCACACATACAAATGGCGGTAGTACGCGTACACAAGATATAAAAGGGCGTGGATTGACGGAGCTGTCAGTTGTACTCAGGTGATTTACGTGAAATGTTTACTACGTGATTGTGGCCGCACGACGGCAATTAACAGACTTGCAACGCAGAATGGTAGCTGGAGCTAGATGCATGGGACATTCCATTTCGGAAAATGTTAGGGACCCGAAATCCACAGCGTCAAGAGTGTGCCGAAACTACCAAATTTCAGGCATTACCTCTCACCAGGGACAACGCAGTGGCCGATGGCCTTGACTTAAAGGCAGCGTCGTTTGCTTTGTCAGTGGGACAAGAAGGCAACACTGCGTGAGATAATGACAGAAATTAATCTCGGACGTATGACGGACGCGTCCGATAGGACAGTGCGGCGATATCTGGAGTTAATGGGCTATGGCAGCAGACGACGGATACAAGTGCATTTGCTGACAACACGACATCGCCTGCACTGTCTTTCCTGGGCTCGTGACCATACTGGATGGACCTTAGACGACTGAAGAACCGTGGCCCGGTCAGATGAGCCTCGATATAAGCTGGTAAGAACTAACGGTAGGGTTAGAGTGTGGCGCTGAGCCCTTGAAACCACGGACCCAAATCGTCAATAAGGCAGTGTGCTAGCTAGTGGTGACTCCATAATGGTGTGGGCTGTATTTACGTGGAATGGACTGGGATCCGGGGTTCAACTGAACCGATCATTTATTGGAAATAGTGACCGTTTGCTACCATTTGTGGACTTGGTTTTCCCATACAACTGTATCATGTCATCGAGCCATAATTGTTTGCGGTTGGTTTGAAGATCATTCTGGACAATTCGAGCGAATGACTTGGCCACCCAGATCGCCTGACGCGAATCCCATCGAACATTTATGCGACATAACCGAGGGATCAGTCGTGCACAAAATCCAGCACCGACAAGACTTTCGCATTAATGGGTGGTTATAGAGGCAGCATCACTCATTTTTTCTGTGGGTGACTTTCAATGATTTGTCGATTCAATGCCATGTCGAGTTGCTGCACTGCGCCGGCGATATTACGCCTAATGACATCTGTCACCTCACTGTATCGAAATCTTATCTGAACTGTTTATAGTCCTCATTTCACATTCTTCTGATTAGTCGATCTAATCTTCAGCTTCCTTCTGAAGCACCCCATTTTAAATGCTTGATTTATTTTATTGCCTGAAACGTTTGCTGCCCACGCTTCGCTTCCATGTGACGCTACAGTCTATACAATTACCTCCAAAAATGACTTCGAAACACTTACATTTATATTAAATTATAACTAAATTCTCTTTTTACAGCGGTTTTTATCTGACGAAAATAACGTCTCCTCAGATTTCTCTTGGGAATCCCTAGTAGCTCTATGGTGTATTTGGAAAGCGTAGACGGCGAGTAGATTAAGCGTAACGTTGTCGCTAAGTTATGGAGCACTTCCGAGGAAGCGAGCGCAGGCCGGGACGCAACGTATCGGCGGCGATCCCCTTAAATAGGCGGCGCGCAGCTGCAATCTCTGGAAAATAATTAAGTGTGCAAGAGCAGCTGCAGCCCGAGCAGGGCGCGGGTGTGGGCCCAGGAAATTGAGTCCGCCACAGGCGCGCCGTCTTGGACCGTCACCAGTGCCCCGCTCCCAGAACCCAGCTAGGCCCCGTCTCATTCCGGAACTTTATCGACATTCTCTGTAATAAGAAGATAAGGAAATGTTACGAGACGGTATTTTACATACGAAGTATAATTTGAATCTAAAAGCTAGCATGTCTCGCTTAATTGGACTTGTACAGATGCCCTTCTTTTTCAGTGAAGGACTTGGATGACTTGTTCTGAAGGAAGTTGTCTGCTATGATAGCCTATGGAATGGAAAACTATATTGATAAAACGAGATCAACGAAGAAGGCATTTATCTGTGACGATCATTCAGTCTCGATGGTTTCGTAAAGACATGGAATGATGAGAATGTTGGGGGAGAGAAAACGTGTTAAGATGGTTCAGAAGGCTCTGAACACTATGGGACTTAACAGCTGTGGTCATCAGTCCCCTAGAACTTAGAACTACTTAAACCTAACTAACCTAAGCACATCACACACATCCATGCCCAAGGCAGGATTCGAACCAGAAACCGTAGCGGTCGCGCGGTTCCAGACTGAAGCGCCTAGAACCGCTCGGCCACACCAGCCAGCGTGTTAAGAGAATCTTAGACGTCAGGAGCAATTTTTCCTATTTTACTCTTTGTTCTCTAGTGATGGGAGTAGATCTGGCTGTTGGAACCGCGTGACCGCTACGGTCGCAGGTTCGAATCCTGCCTCGGGCATGGATGTGTGTGATGTCCTTAGGTTAGTTAGGTTTAAGTAGTTCTAAGTTCTAGGGGACTGATGACCTCAGATGTTAAGTCCCATAGTGCTCAGAGCCATTTGAGCCATTTTTGATATCTGGCTGTTTCTGATCCGGCCTGAAGTTATCTTGCGTCAAATGCTCCTATAGGCAGAGTGTGGGGCAGAGGGAATTGCTGTTGGCAATATTTGGGAAAGACTTCCAGTTTCAGCAATTGCCTGACAACCAAAGCAAACGCACCTAAATGCTTGACCAGAGGCAGCAGATTGAAACTACTTCTTGAATTTCTAAGATAATGCTACGGTTGTCCTAGATAAAAAGGAAATTTTAGTGTGTGTGCATGTGTGTCAGTGTGAGAGCGTTGTGTGCGGCGAATTATTTGAAATGTCTATAAATCTTAACTGAGAGCAATAACAGTGGAGGATACAGAGAGAACAGAATTTAGCTTAATGATCCGTAAAAGTAAGGAAGAATTTTGTATAACGATATAGGAAGGTGAATAAGTTTTTTAAAATCTAAATTCGGATCGAAAAATTAATGGAATTCAAAGAAAGCAATGTCCAACATGGTGGCCGATGCAACGGAGGCAGAAGGACTGCATTTGCAAACACGAAGAACAACAAAAGCTTGCTGGCATCAGATGCTGATGTGGAAATTGGGCGTACGTTTCTGTAAGTGCACATTCTGAGCACAACATTGTATGGAAGCGAATCTTCCACCAGCGTAAATCAATAGTAGAAGGCTACTGGAGAAATTTGGAGCATGGTACTATCGAAGGGCGTTGAAAAGAAATATGTGGACAGACAAGTACGAAATGTAGAAGTACTAAATAGAAAGTCTGCGGAGAAAATATGGGTCATATTAGTGGGGCATCAGCTAAGGTATATAGGAATAAGCAACGTGATGCCCGTAGAAGTCGCAGAGACGAAATTATTCAGGCAGACAGATTAGAATACGCAAAACAGTAATACCGGCTGTATCAGCTATATAGATATGAGAAAATTGGCACATATTCGAATTGGTGGACAACTGCATCAGACCAGTCGTAAGACTGATGACCGAAAAAAACGAAGGACCCAAGGAACACAGTAAGATGTTGACGTATTCCATCCGGACGCAGAGTCACTTTTCCAATAACCCATTCGTAACTACATCAGGAAGTGGAGTGACACCAGACATTGGGTCTCGCAGCAAATCCCTACAGAGATGTAAATTCATGTATGAAGAGAGAGACAGAATCAGAATCAAGAAAGAGACTTGCTTTTATGGTAAGAAAGGGAAAAAAAGAAGTAAGGTAAGAATGTGAGTGGCTTGAGGTTGTGTGACAATGCAGCACAGGGAATCACCAAGCCGCGCGGGATTTGCCGAGTGGTCTGGGCGCTGCAGTCGTGGACTCTGCGGCCGGTCCCGGCGGAGGTTCGAGTCCTCCCTCGTGCATAGGTGTGTGTGTGAGTCCTTAGGATAATTTAGGTTAAGTAGTGTGTAGGCTTAGGGACTGATGAACTTAGCAGTTAAGTCCCATAAGATTTCACACACATTTGAACATTTTTTTGGAATCAGCAATACGAAGCGCTGCAATCCATTATTCACATTAATTTCTTTATTAAGCTCGTTTTCATATCGAACGGGCGACAGTATCTTCCTTATCTCATACTGTTCCTTTACACTGCAAAACAATTGATTTCGCGAACAAGGAGACCGTTTGGTTGAAATGTCACTGCCCATCCAAAATGTCTCCTCTACATAGCCCTGTGTGTCGATCTTCAAGGAGAAGTGTGATGAGTAAGTCCATTCTTGTTTGTGGAACTCTCCAAATTCTAAAGTTGTTCCAGCGGTCTGGGAATATATAGCGAAAAAAAAGGGTTCAAATGGCTCTGAGCGCTATGGGACTTAACATCTTAGGTCATCAGTCCCCTAGAACTTAGAACTACTTAAACCTAACTATTCTAAGGACATCACACACATCCATGCCCGAGGCAGGATTCGAACCTGCGACCGTAGCAGTCCCGCGGTTCCGGACTGCAGCGCCTAGAACCGCAAGACCACCGCGGCCGGCGATATAGCAAATATGCAAGTGCAAAACCGTTGTCGCCATAATGTGAGAACAGGATTCTGATGATCACATACCGATTATTAATCAAGAAGAGTTTCATCGCTAATAATATTGATTTTTGTACGTGTTTTTGCTGGCTGCTGTGGCCGAGCGGTTCTAGGCGCTTCAGTCCGGAACCGCGCTGCTACTATGGTCATAGGTTCGAATACTGCCTCGGGCATGGATGTGCGTGATGTCCTTAGGTTAGTTAGGTTTAAGTAGTTCTAAGTCCAGGGGACTGATGACCTCAGATGTTAAGTCTCATAGTGCTTAGAACCATTTGAACCATTTTTTACGTGTTTTTGTAACAGATCCACTGATACGAATGTAAGCATACATTATGCATTACCACTTCTTCATGAGAAACTAAATGCTGAGATTAAACAACACATTTATCCATATCACTTGTCTTCTAGTCCGGCACCATGGTGTAGAATCTTATCTGCCCTATGTATAATAAGTGTATAAATCGTCCGTTTTCTTTTGTAAGACTGTGAAACTATTTCTAAATAAAGCTAAACGGTCTCAGTGTTTTGCGTAGAAATAATATCTTGAGTGTCACAGCAAGACGACTTCATTGCTCCCATAACTCAGAGCTTGTGTGTATCATTGTTGTTAAGAGCACAAGAAATCATACAAAATCCTTTTCATTTCAGTCTGCACGGGCAATGGATACTGATTGAGCGTGTCATTGCGTAATACGTGGCACTAACATTCTTTGACGATTGTTGTACAAAATTGGTATCATCAGTTAATGTCTCCTGGGCGATACACAGTTTACATTATGCGAACGATGAAAGTAACACCTTTTTGTTAGACTTAATGTTTCACACAGCCTTGGGACGCCTTAATCTGCAGAAAAATAAGAGAAGTTTTATTTCTTTGATATTTATTTTATATTTTATCCCCGTGGAATGATTACCGAAATTTGAGAAGAACCCTACTGCCGACTGGAGGTTCTCAATTCTTCTCAAGGAATTCCTGGCAGCGATACTCACAGGAGATTTAGTATCGTGAAACGAAATTTCAATACAGACACGATCGCTCAAGTCTTTTCAGCTTTTATGAATAGCTTTTGCAGAAATAGCAGGCTGTTTTACACGCTACATCGAGTTTAGTTCTGTTACCCTTCTCCAAGTGTTGTGTTACCTGATTCTTTTAAGCACTTGATATCAGTGTAAGGTTAGTCCTGTCCCATGACGCTGTAAGACTGTCATAGCAGATTGGGGAACGAATGTTGGAAATATCGTTTGCCGCAGTACGTACACGGGGTCTCAAGGTGATGCTATGTGTGATTTACGAACGGAAGTCCAATGCGACCGTCCCCCAATTCTCGTAACTAAATTGTAGTCGACTTTCTTACCTCGTGTCTTGTAGACGTTGCCCCAGTTGGCTTCTTATCCGTCGTTTGGGATCTCTACCACTAGTGCAGTAAACAGTGCAGAATAATGTGGCAAGCGGGTATGTTTAAATGCTAAGCTTAATGAGAGTCGTAACATGTTAGGATGCCAACTGGAGCGCAGTCCGGACGTGCCAGTCGGGGAGTTGCAGTGCGGCAGTACTGCAGTCGGGTTGGAGCAGTGAGGCCTGCGTCGACATGGCTCGCCCGACCGTTGCCGCCACACATCACTTGAGCCAGGCCACGGTCTTGGTGGACCGTCAGTCGGTCTTCCTACCGGACGACGCGTTTTGGCTCGCCGATCATTCATGAGTCGGCTGTGTGTGTGTGTGTGTGTGTGTGTGTGTGTGTGTGTGTGTGTGTGTGCGCATCTACTCCCGATTTGCCTTCCAGCGTGCTTGGTAACCATTGGGTATCGTTCAGGTCTTCGTAAAGTGTTTGTCAGGTTGTATGTGTAGTTGGGGTGATTTCTACTGACGACTGTTTTAGTTGTCGGCATTCTGAGAGGAGTCGGTCGATTGCTGCGGACCAGGGAAGATATATCCGCGAGGTGCAGTCGGCTGGATCCGCTGGCGGTCTCTGCTCAGTGTCGGAGCGTGTGTGGAGCTGTCCGATCGCTACGAGCTTCGTGGGTCACCGACCCAGGACGTCAAATTTGAGTGATGTTTTAAATACCCAAGCCGCGTCCATTTATGTTGTGTGGTTCGTTTCGGTGGTTCGCTGTTGGGGAGGTTTTCCTGTGAGCAACACCAAGTGTTTGTCTTGCTGAAATTTAGCCGCCATGCGGTTGAATTGACTATACTGGTTGGCTACAATTCTGGTGCACCAACGGAATTTTCTGCCTTGTGACCGACAATGTTTTGGTTACCTGCCCTGACCACTGACGTAAATTCAGGCAGTGTTCCTTTTGGGTAAAGTAACTATATTACTCTATTTCAAATTCAAGTATACCAGCGGAATTTTCTGCCTTTTGGCCGTTAATGTTCAGGTTACCTGCCCCGGCCACTAACGTAATTTCAAGCAGTTTATTTTCCTCACCTGTTGTCGGTGTCCAACATGGTGTGTAGTTTAGACAGCTGAAAAAACATATTTCATTGTGGACAATCACGTTCGTAACATGTGTCTGAGTTCTCATGTACCGACTGGTTTCAAGCCAGCCGTTTTGTCAGTTGGTTGGGGGCTGCCCTCGGTTGGGCTTCCGACGGATCAATTGTAGTTGTGCTCACCACCTGTCTCACCTAAGTTAACGAGGGCAGACCGACCCCCTGGAGGCTTCTGACAAGGGAACCTCGCCATCGCACCCCCCTCAGATTTAGTTATAAGTTGGCACAGTGGATAGGCCTTGAAAAACTGAACACAGATCAATCGAGAAAACAGGAAGAAGTTGTGTGGAACTATGAAAAAAATTAATAAAATATACAAACTGAGTAGTCCACGCGCGAGATAAGCAACATCAAGGAGAATCTGAGCTCGGGAGCTCCGTGGTCACGTGGTTAACTTGAGTAGTTGCGGAACTAGAGGTCCTTGGTTCGAGTTTTCCCTGGACTGAAAATTTTACTTTCTTTATTTTCGTAAAGTTCTGTCCGTTCGTTCATTGACGTCTCTGTTCACTGTAATAAGTTTGGTGTCTGTGTTTTTCGACCGCACCGCAAAACCGTGCGATTAGTAGACGAAAGGACGTGCCTCTCCAATGGGAACCGAGAACATTTGATCGCCAGGTCATAGGTCAACCGATTCCTCCACAGGAAAAGACGTCTGATATATTCTATACGACACTGGTGACGGCATGTGCGACACATGACAGGAATATGTTGTCGACCCACGTAACTTGTACACTTAGCGAAAGGGTAAAAAGAGTCTTCTACCTTGCCCGATTTAGGTTTCCTTGTGGATGTGATAATCACTCCCAAAAAAGTGATGAAATCATAAGAGTTTGTCACATAAACTGAAAATAAAAAATTAAACTTTTTACTCGAGAGAGGAGTTGAACCTAGGACCTCGCGTTCCGTAGCTGCTCTCGCTAACCACGAGAACACGGCCCTCCTTAACTCCGATTGTCCTTGATGTTGCGTATCTTCGCATGGACTACTCAGTTTGTATATTTTACTAATTTTTTTCATAGTTCCACACAACTTCTTCCTGTTTTCTCGATTGATCTGTGTTCAGTTTTTCAAGGCCTATTCACTGTGCCAACTTGTAACTAAACCTGAGGGGGGTGCGATGGGGAGGTTCCCTTGTGAGTGCTATTGTCTTTACTGTCCTTCTCAGCAATGTTTAGTTGTCTGTTTATAATCTAGAATAGCCAATGAAAAAAAATCTTGGTTCTACTGTGTTTTATGTAAGTAAGTTTGAATTCCGGCAATTTGACATTTGCTGAAAGGTTATTGCCGTTGTGTTGTCTTTTCATTTAGTCGAGTTTCAGCTAATTAAAACTTAAGGCTTATGGCTACACCTTTTTTAAATTTTGGAAAATTAATTGTGGGCCTTCAGCCTTGGAACCTTATTCTTAAAATTACATTTCAAGCTTAAACATTGCGGCTTGGAACCTTTCAATGTTATTTATAATCCGTCTTGATTGCAAAATTTTTATTCGTATGACCGGTTTCGGTTCATTCAGAACCATCTTCAGATCTGATATTTCGGTTACAGGAGTAACCCGTCCAAATCCAGCAACTTTCACATGCTGCGTCACACATGCATTCATGCACGCATACATTATGCAGCATGTGAAAGTTGCTAGATTTGGACGGGTTACTTCTGTAACCGAAACATCAGATCTGAAGATGGTTCTGAATGAACCGAAACCGGTCATATGAATAAAAATTTTGCAACCAAGACGGATTATAATTAACATTGTAAAATTCACTGATTGCTGTTATCCTATTAGACGTTATGTCTGTTTTTGCAAAGCTTGGAAACTTTTTCTTAGAATTACCCTTTGAGCAAAACATTACAGCTTTCTGCCTTTGTAAGGTTATGCTAATTATTTTTCATCAGAATTTTACTGTGGGCCTTCAGCCGTTTGTACTGCATGTTGTTTATGTTTGTCTATCCACATTTGCCTTGAGGCTTTCAGCCCAGCTGTAATAAAAATATATTTAAATTATTTTATTTGCTATTTTAACTGCATTTTTATCTTGCTGAGTTTTAAAATTTCTTGTTTGGAGGTCTTCACCCTTGAAGAAATTGCATTTTGGAAACTGGTAGTTGTAAAAGTTCTACTATGAGCCGCTTTGGTTGTAAATGTGTTATTAAATTAAAATTTTAATGTGAAACTGACCCCAACCTTATCTGGCCCTTTCCACAGTGCTAATCACATGTTCTGTCCAGCGGGTTTAGCGGGCGTCTCAGTCAAGTACGTAGATCGAAGGAGAAATTTCGCTATATGTAAGGCATACAAGTACAGACATGTGCCAAAGTGACAGTAGTGTAGGAGCGCAAAGAATTATCGTGAATTCTGCATTCAGACCCTTGAGACAAGTGGAATCGTTTTCACGTGATGCGGAGGTGATGAATAAAATACTTAACGGCCTTTAGGGCGGTACAGTAGACAGAAACAAAGGGCCCGCACACTCATTTCTGATTCATGTACCGTGTGCAGAACGTAACCAACTGCGCAACACGTCCTCTGCTCATGAACGGTGGCGTAAGAGAAGGACAAGGAGAGAGGAGAGAGGGGTGCGGCACAAGATGAATGGCTGGTGTAACGAGCTAATGTATTGCGCACGACTTAACTTTTAGGGGATGGCGCGTAATACCGCAGCCGGAGGGGGTGTTCCTGGCTTCTGCTTCCCCCTCTGGCAGCGGCGCTCGGCGCATCCCGTGGGTCTTATGAAATGAAATGTCTGCCCCGTGGGGAGTGCGCTGCAGTGTACTGCGAAGGCTACAGCAGCGGAGCGCCGTAAAAAGTCTGCAACTGCGCCCGCACGCACCGTGGGGGGATCCGTGCGTGCGTGAGTGCGTGCCACGGTGGGAGCGGGAAGGGAGGAGCGAGGGACGACTGCCGGCCCGGTAAGTAGTAATTCACCGCAGCACCGCGCGGCGCTGCGCGGCTGCCTAACGAAATAACGCTTCTATTAGAGCGGCTCAATGTCATTAGCCGGCGGGCAGGCCGCATAGCGCCGCATAAAACACGCCGACCGCCCCAGCCGGCCGCGTAAAAGGATTGCCGCCGTCGGAAGCCGCGAGGCCGCCGCCCCCGTGTCTGGCCCGGGAGGCGGCGCCGCTTCCGGAGGCGGGGGCGGCAGTCGCTGGCGGCTAATGCGTGCGTGCGAGGCGGGGACCGCCGCCAAATGGCAAACGGTGAACCAGCCTTATTCGATATCGTCAGCGCGGCGGCGGGTGCTAAACTGACTGAGTCAAAGGGGCGGAAAGGGAACGGTCGCCAGGGAAGACATTGGTGTGGAAATGTACCGGCAGCGAAATGTAACATTACTTACAATGGATGGAGCTTATGAAACCATCCTTGTAACATCCGACCCCTTTTCTCTTCTCCTCATCTCCGGGACCAATAAACTGCCACAATTCTGAGCGACGCCAATAGGTTATAAAATAGACTGTGAGATGTTACGATTTCTCTAAGCATGAGAGTCATAAGAAACGACCATAAAAACCGTAAAAATACCATCAAACTACTGTGATATTAGACGTAGGATTAGGTAGGTAGATGAAGCACTAGCAACTTAATTTTGTTCATAATATTCGATATTTTAGGAAAGCCTACAGTGGTGTCATTCATGATTTAAATAATGAAAACTGCAACCATTACTTATTTTTTCGTGCATAGCCCAACGTGTTGCGAGAATTTATTCCTACATTCAAGTGCTTTCGCTTACATAAATATTTCTGCTGATATCTCCACGTGTGATTTTAGCCTCTCTTGCGTCTTTTTCAGGTTTCAAGGTGTTGTGCCTCCTCTGTTACACAGAATATCACAACCACGCAAATCATCACTTAAAAGTTTGCTTCAGTATTCTAAACATGCTACAAAGCATTAGTATTCTGTTATATGGTGATGAAGAAGCGTTATACAGGAAAAAAAGGATGATTTACAGAGAACGGTGTGTAGATTGAGCCAAAACTTAACTATATCTACAAAAAGACAAAAATAATGACTTCAATCAGATCTAAAATATTACTACACAACAAAATTTTAGAACTATTTTCCCACTTCAGTTATCTACGAAGCGAAAATTGTTTTAACTATGACAAAAACATTACGAAGAAGGTTAATAAATATCAAGCTATCTGTGGAATAATTGCAAGAACTTTGGGAAGAAAAGGAAGAAAGGAAACACAAATGAATTTTTATAAAATGATGCCTGTACCGACTCTTGTATAAACTTACGGATCATGCCCACAAAAAAAATGAGATATGTAAGGGAGCTATAATAAAATAAGGAAAGAATGGATGTCAGATATAAAAACCTCTATAGTTAATGACAAGACAGAAGAGAATGGAATGAAACAGGAGGATCATCTTAGTATATTGATAGAAAAGAGGTTGCCAAAAATGTAATGAATTATCGGCCGAAAGGAAACACAGAAATAGGAGGACCTCGTAAGAGATGGACGGCACGTTAATCTATCTCAGGAATGTTCGATAGATTACATGTCTGGAGAACATGCTGGCCACTCTAGTCGAGCGATGTCGTTATTCTGAAGGAAGTCATTCACAAGATGTGCACGACGGGGGTGCCAACAATCGTCCATGAAGACGAATGTCTCACAAATATGCTGCCGATAAGGTTGTACTATCGGTCACAGGATGGCATTCACGTATCGTACAGCAGTTACGGCGCCTTCCATGACCACCAGCGGCATACGTCGACCCCATATACTGCCACCCCCAGACAGCAGAGAACCTCCATATTGCCCGCATCTCGTGGTCGTGCGGTAGCGTTCTCGCTTCCCACGCCCGGGTTCCCAGGTTCGATTCCCGGCGGGGTCAGGGATTTTCTCTGCCTCGTGCTGGCTGGGTGTTGTGTGCTGTCCTTAGGTTAGTTAGGTTTAAGTAGTTCTAAGTTCTAGGGGACTTATGACCACAGCAGTTGAGTCCCATAGTGCTCAGAGCCATTTTTGAACCTCCATATTACTGAGCAGTGTGTATAAGGCGTTCAGCCTGACCGGGTTGCCTGCAAACACGTCTCCGACGATTGTCTGGATGAAGGAATATGCGACACTAATCGGTGAAGAAAACGTGATGCAGTTCTGAGAAGGCCGTTCGGCATGTTGCTGGGCCCATCTGTACCCCGCTGCCTGGTGTCGTGGCTGGAAAGACGGACCTCGCCATGGAAGTTGGGAGTGAAGTTGCACATCATACAGCCTATTGCGCACAGTTTAAGTCGTAACACGACGTCCTGTGGCTGCACGAAAAGCATTACTGAACATGGTGGCGTTGCTGTCAGGGTTGTCCGTAGACATAATCCGTAGATAGCGGTCATCCACTGCAGTAGTAGCCCTTGGGGGGCCTGAGCGAGGCATGTCATCGACAGTTCCTCTTATCACCTCCATGTCGGAACAACATCGCTTAGGTTCACTCCGAGACGCCTTGTTGAGAGCCCCTTTTGGTACAAAGTATCAACGCGGACGCGATCGAACAGCGGTATTGACCATCTAGGCATGGTTGAACTAAAGACAACTCGAGCGGTGTACCTCCTTCCTGATGGAATGATTGAAACTGATAGGCTGTCGGACTCCCTCCGTCTAGTAGGTGCTGCTCATGCATGATTGTTTACATCTTTGGGCAGGTTTAGTGACATCTCTGAACAGTCAGAGCCGGCCTAAGTGGCCGTGCGGTTAAAGGCGCTGCAGTCTGGACCGGAAGACCGCTACGGTCGCTGGTTCGAATCCTGCCTCGGTCATGGATGTTTGTGATGTCCTTAGGTTAGTTAGGTTTAACTAGTTCTAGGGGACTAATGACCTCAGAAGTTGAGTCCCATAGTGCTCAGAGCCATTTTGAACAGTCAGAGGGACCATGCCTGTAATACAGTATCCGCAGGTTACGTCTATCTTCAGGAGTTCTGGGAACTGTGGTGTGCAAACCTTTTTTTGATGTGTGTACTAATGGGCAGTACAGCAGTTTCCCAATTGGGTGAACACTGTGCTTATTTGTATCATTTATTTTATTTTATTTAGTTTTTCTAGCACTGTGCACAAGAATAAAAGAGAACACAATTAAATGCCAGCCGGTGCCCAATGAATTAATTTTTACATTGATGCAATCGGGGTCAGGAATCGAACCCGGCACCAGCTCGCAACGCTGGACGCGCCGCAGTGGTGGACCTGTCTAAGTAGTGCAGTGATTGGCGCTTCTGAAACAAAGTAGACATGCATTTCACAAACACACAGTTATCAGTTCACAAAGCGAATACCTCTTCGAGGCTCGTAAAAATTATACGTTACATTGTCTCTAGCGAAAATTATTTTAGAATAATCAGTAACGGTAGTAATAAAGATTTTAAGCCCCAAGAATAAAATGAACAAATTAAATCAACAAAGCTTGTATGTATACCAGTAGCTGTTAACTCTTGAATAATCGAGCGACAACAACAAGAAGTTATTGAATGACTGAAATCTCACAAATTAAAACAAGAACAAATTAAAGCAGCCCTTGTATCCGATTGCAATTCACCACAACAACCAATCCTTGTTCAGATTAAGCCCCTCAAATAACAGCAAGCACAAGCTAAAACAATAGTACTTGTATCCGATAGTTATAGCTGTAAGTTGTAGACAAGTCGAACAGGAATTCCTGGTAAATTTGGTACCAACGTGGCACAGATAGCTTGAAACTTGCGCGGACAGTGCTAATGAGGGCAGCGTGATCAGATAAATTTAAGCCAAGCAGAGCATCAATTAAGTCTAGATACGAGAAATCACCTCAGCAAAACTTAGGGCCATAGCCACGCGTACTCGTTAATAAGGACGGATCAGTTGCGTCACACAAACTACTCTCACGATCTACCGCGGTACATAAACTGATAAATTAGCAGTTTAAACCATACGAAGAACAATTTCAGTCCGACATGCAATAACAAGAATAATGGATTGGGCGAAACCACATAACATGAAAAACAGCTTTTAGTTTTCAAGTCTGTCAACAAGTAGTAACCACCGATTAAAAGGCGACTGCACTTCGTGGAAACAACGTGGGAAAATTGCGGTGAACAGACTGTAATGTGTTGGAAGGGCTCTCTGGTGTCCAGCTGCTCAATATTTCGGTGAACAACCCCGTTCCGCCATCATCAGATGATGCTGCTGATGCAGTGGTATGTCAGCTCTCTGCCGCTAGTCTTTATCAATGACGGGTCCAAAAGCCATTCCGTGCGCCGACTGTGCGCGTTGTGTTCGGTGATGGGGAAGCGGAGGTGGTGCTGATGGGGGTGGGGGTGGGGGAGGGGTGGAAGATCTCTTCGGCGGCTGGGGCGGAATGATATCGTGTCCGCTTGCACCATTGCTCCACGACAGAGTTCAGTGTTGGCTCCCAGGGTTACAGAGTTGCTAACAAGTGTCCCTGTCGACGAGGTTGTCTGTTATGCAAATTTCTATGGCCTGTTTGAAGATGCAGTCCCACTAATTATTTGTGGAGGCTAGTACTTTTGTCTCGTCATAATTTGCTGCGTGTCCAGTATTTTTGTAATGGTTTGCTGGCAGATTGGCTTGGTTGGAATCGGCGGGTATAGCGTTGGAGTCCGTCGTATCGATCTTCCACTGTACGAACTCTTTGGCCGATATAGAATTTGCCTCAGCCGCACGAAATTTTTTATACACCCTCTTTCTTTTTCACCGTTCCGAGCAAGGCGCGCGTCTTAGCCGGTTGTCGGAAGAGTGTCAATAGTCTCCCTATTTTGCACGAACGTTGCCTGCAAAAGGTAGAAACACAAGGCCGTTTTTCTTTTTTTCCGTTTGTTCTTCATCTTGGTCCTATTAGGCTTCTGTT
The DNA here is from genome assembly GCF_021461395.2 of Schistocerca americana. Taxonomy (NCBI): domain Eukaryota; kingdom Metazoa; phylum Arthropoda; class Insecta; order Orthoptera; family Acrididae; genus Schistocerca; species Schistocerca americana. The sequence goes on from NC_060122.1 coordinate 676,989,696, forward strand.
GTCGGAGGGGCCTTTGGATTTAGCGGTTGCCATATCCATTCTTATGGAACTCTGTCTCCAGGTGTTTGAGTTCCGTTGATAAGTTTTGTTCGTCCGATATCGCATGTGCTCTGTGTACCAAAGTGTTCAGAATTCCGATGACATGTGCCCGATGGTGGCAGTTAGAAGGATGTAGGTACAAGTAAGCGTGGGTGGGCTTACGGTACACACTGTGACCTAGAGAGCCATCTAAACTGCGCTGCTCCAGAACATCAATAAAGGGTAGTTGCTCATCTTTCTCGATTTCCATAGGGAACCGTATGTTATTATGGAAGAATTTTAGATGTTGTAGAAATATTTGTAGTTGCTCCTTTCCATGTGGCCACACTACCAAAGTGTCGCCCACGTGTCGTCAAAAATAGGGAGACTAATGAGGCAACAGGAGATCGACACACTCTTCCAACCACCGCCTAAGACGCGTGCCTTACTAGCAACGGTGAAAGATGATGTCGGTCTCAAGAAAGCGAGCGTATACAAAATTCCGTGCGGCTGTGGCAAATCCTATATCGGCCAAACAGTTTGTACGATGGAAGATCGCTGCAAAGAATGTCAACGCACAAATCGCCTATTCCAACCAAGCCAATCTTCCATAGCAATGTTCACGCATTGAATTACGCCGAGACAAAAGTAATGGCCTTCACAAATAACTATTGGACTGCATCTTCAAAGAGATCATAGAAAGTCGCGTAACAGTCAACCTCGTCAACAGGAACACTAGTTACCAACTCATTAAGCTCTGAGAAACAGTACTAAGCTCGATCATGGAGCAACGGTCCAAGCGGACACGGGATCATTCCGCCACGGCGGCCGAAGAGATACTACGCCCCTACACCAACCATTACCGCAGACGCCGCTCTCCCCCACCACCGAAAACGCACAAATGATGAAAATTAAATCGTAAAATTAAAAAAAATAGCAGCTATAAACAAGATGACGTAACTCAAAATTTTATAGAAGCTGTGAACTCATATACGGACATATTGTACAGCTGTGTTCCGTGCAAGTTGAGCTAGGACGTCATAGTAAAGCATAGTTTCCCGTGACGGTTATTCTTGACACCCTACCGTAGCGTTATCAAGGGGTTTTGGTGTTATGCTTCTGCAACGGTTTACCCCTTACTATAATAATCTATTGGGATCACGACATACAATTCCTACAACAGGCAGCTTCACCCTGTCCGACAATGACCGGGTTTTGACTTTTTTCGGTGGTAGTGAATGCACATGTTTTCACTTATTGCTTTATGTCTTTGTCTTGGGGTCTTCGTGGTGTACCCAGCACTGGCCTACGTTTATTATGCGGCTACAGTAGTGCTCTGCATTGGCCTGACAGAGCCGCAACAGCGTCTCCGTTGATTCCTGGTCCTCCACAATCAGGTGGCCTGCCATATCATTCTGTGTTTGAGCACATCGCATCTGCTTCACATAATCACTGTCTCATACGATGATGCATTGTTGCCGAATACTTGTACCAACTCAGCATGAATTGTTGCAGCGTAGTCACTTTTCAAATTCAGAATTCGAAGTACCGTACAGCATTCTACTTTATAAATGGGCGACGACACTTTATTTTCACATGTCTGGTGGCATGATTCGGTATTGTGGAGGTCCATTTATTGTCAGGATTGCAGATATGTACCGGCAAACAAACAAGAGATAAATTGCGTAACTCTTTCCTAGGTATTAACAGAACTTCGTCGCGTATAACAAGGTGTTTACGAATTACACTGTAAAAACACGAAGGTACTCATGGTATATCATCAGAGGTATTCAGACGTGTGATGAGGTAAGTCAGGTTTCCGGAATAAGTATAAAAGACCGTGAAAAGAAGACGCAAGTATTAAGACTTGAAGTTTAATTTAACTGAATGAATACAAGAAATGTATTACATGGAAAGCATAATTAAGTACCGAAGCCATCTTTACGTTTATCAAAATGAGTTGTGAAAATTAAGATTACGAGAAATTAGAGAAGCATTCAGGTAATAATTAAACTGTAGTAAGGAGGATGACCTATTTCTACGTAACAAGATAAAGAAATGATCGTTTGTCTGGTAACATGAATAGGCGATTGATAACAGTCGAGACTAAAATATCCATCTACTAATTAAATGTAGTGTATACCACTATCACACATTTAACAGCCACAAAATCCGCAAAAGATTTCACAAGGGTGTATATTTTAAAAACAGGGGTATAGGATTGTCGAATATAAGACGGATATTAAAAATGCAGAATTGCAAAAATTAAGATATGCATACAAACTGCTTCAAAATTATCAGGTTTTAATTTAGAAGGTATAAAGAAAAATAGGGAAAACTACTAACAGAAGAGAGAACACACACACATATATATATATATATATATATATATATATATATATATATATATATATATATATATGTGTGTGTGTGTGTGTGTGTGTGTGTGTGTGTGTGTGAAGAGGGGTTACCTTTAGATGAAGAGAAATGTTGAAATGCGTGATAATGATACCTGAGCATGTAAGGTGCCGCAAATATTAAGATGTAAACTTAGGATATGGGATCGGTTTTGTGATAAAACTGGGAAGAATCAGATACAATGAAAGTAGAGATAATAAAAACAATTATCAGACGTAATTTATACTATGCTTTATGTGTTCTGGTGGGAATGTACTAAAAATGCAAAAATGTTTGTCATAAACGATTATTCTTGTATAAGAACGAAGTTATGTGAGCAAGCGTATGAGAAATAATCTTTATATACTTGAAGGTGATTCGTGAGATTTTGTTGCAGCAATAAGATGAGTGTAAATAACTGACGGTTATGGGGACGTAAATATAATTTAGGTTCGGTAATATGTTATTTTCAAAATAATTGGAACTCAATTACGAATTTCCTTATGCACAAGAAATCGTGTAGCGAAACAAAAATGTTAAAATAAGAAAGTGCTGTCGTGGGCTTGACCTTTAAACTGCTACTGCAACACGTGAATTAACGTAGATAACATTCTACATAAAATGGCGGACGGTACACTCAGTCAATTCCTTGTCAAAACAACAAAGGAGAGGGCTGTGTGCGATGGCTGACAAGTAAGGCAATTTAACGTGTGGAGTCCTGAGTAGTGAGCACATGGCACGACACATAGTGACTATCCCAGCACGCCAACCACAGATTTCTCAGGCATCCCGGCAACACCGGCGCTGCTATCTAGGCACTGTCCTCCAGGTTAGCCGCCAGCCACCCACTCTTTGCCTCATGACGTTGCTTCTAGTGCACCGCTTGCTCAACTGCTCCCGTCCACACAACACATGGTAGCCCTGTTGCCTCCTTGTGGATACCGGTGGCACTGGGGTTCGGATCTTTAGATGATAGCCGCGCCCTTCCCCTTTTCTTTCTAAGAGGAAGGATTGTAACACGGTAATGTAACTTCTTGTCTGTTTTCTGGTTCATACACTAATATGGAGCGAAAGGCTATGTACAATTTGTACAGAAACCAGAGGGCAGTTATAAGAGTCGAGGGGCATGAAACGGAAGCAGTGGTTGAGAAGGGAGTGAGACGGGGTTGTAGCCTATCCCCGATGTTATTCAATCTGTATATCGAGCTAGCAGTAAAGGACACAAAAGAAAAATTCGGAGTTGGAATTAAAATCCATGGAAAATAAATAAAAATTTTTTGGGCTCGCCGAAGACATTGTAATTCTGTCAGAGACAGCAAAGGACCTGGAAGAGCAGCTGAACGGAAGGCATCGTGTCTTGAAAGGAGGATATAAGATGAACATCAACAAAAGCAAAACGAGGATATTGGAATGCAGTCGAATTAAATCGGGTGATGTGCGGGAATTATATTAGGAAATGAGACACTTAAAGTAGTAAATGAGTTTTGCTATTTGGGGAGCACAATAACTGATGATGGTCGAAGTAGAGAGGATAGAAAATGTAGACTGGCAATGGCAAGGAAAGCGTTTCTGAAGAAGAGATATTTGTTAACATCGAGTACAGATTTAAGTGTTAGGAAGTCGTTTCTGGTAGCCATGTATGGAAGTGAAACATTGACGATAAATAGTTTACACAAGAAGAGAATAGAAGCTTTCGAAATGTGGTGCTACCGAAGAATGCTGAAGATTAGATGGGTAGATCACGTAACTAATGAGGAGGTATTGAATAGAATTGGTGAGAAGAGGAGTTTGTGGCACAACTTGACTAGAAGATGGGATCGGTTGGTAGGGCATATGCTGAGGCATCAAGGGATTACCAATTTAGTATTGTAGGACAGCGTGGAGGGTAAAAATCGTAGATGGAGACCAAGATATGAATACACTAAACAGATTCAGAAGGATGTCGGTTGCAGTAGGTACTGGGAGATGAAGAAGCTTGCACAGGATAGAGTAGCATGGAGAGCTGCATCAAACCAGTCTCTGAACTGAAGACCCCAACAACAACAACAACAACACTAATATGGGTAAGAAAAGTTTACGAAAATGCCTCTGGTAACGGACACATAACCTTAGAAAGCGTCATATATATATCGTCCAAGCCACATGCGGAACTGAGCTTGGAGAAATGAGCTGGACTTAGCTTTACTGTTTTAATTTACGTTAAAACATCTGTCATTGGAACTATAAATTGAAGAATTTGGTAAGGAACCCAAAACCGTGGTAGGAGCTTAGCTACCAGCTTCTCCCGAGTCATTCGAAATCGGTTAAAACTCAGCAGGCTTACGGGGCTGTTGTCACTAAAGTTAAAATGTGTTAGGCCAGGGCATATTTCCTCTAAAATAATCGACGTCTCGATCCCTCTGCTGGGATCTTCTTCAGGATCTTTCGGTGCCCAATACTGCTAGAACACTGTCAGAGACCAGTGCAGCGTTCTCTTATAAAGGGGAGCATTCCCGCGTTCGTGCTGGAGAAGTGTGAGTCATCAGGTGAACTTTAACCCCTACCTTGAGTCTAGGATGTCGTCCCTCATTATAGTATATAGCTCTCAGCCTATAGGATGCATGAATGGTTTGCCAGGCCTGACGCCATTTCTCCTGACTCTCTTCAGGTGATATCTTATTAGTTAGCAAATCGTCAATGAACCATAAACCTAATAAGTGTAATTTCGTGCGAAAAGCGAACGTAAGACCCACTGGAGAGTCTTTGTGTGCCTCACGTTTGGCAATATTTAAGGCATACATCAGACACTTCTTCATGTGGTAGGCAATTACTGCTGCACAAAGGTTCCACTAGACACTCTCAGCAAGGAAAGAGTTCACATAAAGTGGAGTGATGGTACAGTGCTTCACCCCTAATCTAAAGCCAAAGTGCCTGAACATTTTTGAAGTGAACGCGATAGTATTATCCGATACTAAACCCTAGCCTGAGTCCAAGATACCAAACGAGCTTTTCAAGTAATTGATATCCGACTGTACCATGCGTGCACACTTGGGAAGCAACGAAGAAAACTTGAAAAAAGCATCTGAGCTGACAAATGCATGCCTCCGGAATGATTTTTTTCAATCTGCAGCAGAATATATGCTGTTATGAAACTTATTGACAGATTAAAATTCTGTGCAACACCGAGACTCGAAATCCGGTCTTTTGATCTTACCAGGAAAATTATGAACCAAGTGAGCTATCCAAACATGACTGAACACGTTATAACAGTTTTACTTCAGTTGGTACGTCACCTCGTACCTTTCAAACTTCCCAAAAGCTCTCCTGCGAAACTTGAGGAATCAGCATTCCTTGAAGAAAGGATTCTGGGGAGAAATGGCTTACCCACGGTCTGGACGATATTTTGAGAATGGATTTTTCAATCTACAGTGGAGTGTGCGCTGATGTGGAACTTTGCGGCAGATTAAAACTGTGTGCGGGACCGAGACTCGAATTCGCGACCTTTGCCTCTCCGCGATATCCTTTCTTCTAGAGTGCTAGTCCCGCAAGTTTCACAGAAGAATTTCTGTGATGTTTGTAAAATAGGAGATGAGGTACTGGCCGTAGTACAGCTGTGAAGGGGGGTTGTCAGTCTTGCTTGTTGTGTCATTTTGTTGTGTCGTGAATTAGCGATTCACTGCACATTTTAGGTCCCACCAATGTGCACCACATCTAGTTTTGGGTTCCCGCCGTGGTAAGGTGCATCCGCGATTGTAAAACAGTCAAATGCAGCGCCACGCAGAGGCTAGGACTGGCGATGAGTTACAGCAGAGAGCAAGTCGGCAGTGGATCAACCAAGCAACATCAACTTACAGCCAGAGCCGAGGCTGAACAGTAGCGGGAGAAACTTCGCATGTGGCACATGGATATGCTTGGCGTGCCATCCGGATTTGTTTATGCCTCGGCATGCATGGCTCAGAGCGTTGGGTAGCGAGCGGCGGCGCCTTCGAGCTCGGGTGTTAGCGGCCGCTGTACGTGGAAGACAGGGTGGCCGATGTAGCCACGTTGGAGCCATAAAGAGTCTCAGCGGTGCCCAGCAAGAAGACACTGCAGAAAGTATCTGAGAAGGCAGGCAGCTCTAAGAGGCTGAGCAGCAAAGAAGTACAGGCAGCGTGATAAGAGTCTGGGGTCTAGGCGTGCAGCAGCTTGCTGTCAATGAGCAGCATTGGTTCGTGTCTGGGCGAATGGATTGTCTTGGAATCTCGGATCTAGGAAAGGCAGTGCTGATACTAGCTGTGGTATGTAGCGAAGAGTGATGTTCCATTCTGTTGGTAAACTGGCAACAGAACTTCTGCTGTCGTGTTCTAGGAATAGTGGTTGGAGATGTCCTCGGTATCAATTTGCTGTAGAAGTATGAGTTAGCTTACAATGTTGCTATTCGCTTGCAGGCTCCAGCAGGTGTTGTGTGATGAGACAATCGGAAGGAAGGTGCAAAAAGGTCGGGAGTCGTGGACAGCATAGGACAAGACACCGCATGTGACGCTGGGCCATAGTTGGCATGCTGCCTAGTCCTTTTTACGTCTTGGTATCTCTGTCTGAGGAAGTTTTCCGGTGTCTGGACCAGTCTGTTTCTTGTTATACCTTTACAAACAAACAAAAAAAAAAAAAAAAAAAAAAAAGAAAAAAAAATTGTTCAAATGGCTCTGAGCGCTATGAGACTTAACATCTGAAGTCATCAGTCCCCTAGAACTTAGGACTACTTAAACCTCACTAACCTAAGGACATCACACACATCCACGCCCAAGGCATGATTCGAACCTGCGACCGTAGCAGTCGCGCGGTTCCGGACTGAAGCGCCTAGAACCCATCGGCCACCGCGGCCGGCTACACCTTTACAGCTTGCATCATTATTTACGCTATGCTGTGAAGGGTTGAGGATTTTACAGTTTGTTATATGTTACTAGGTATTTACTTATATGTAACTGTGATTCGAGCTCTGGTTATATTACTTGTGTTTGACTAATGCACTCTTATTTCCTGAGTTATTAAATATGCTTGAAAACTGTGAACAATGTATGCCCATGTAACATCTGTCCCACTTCCCTTTCCCACTGTTTTCTACACCACCCCACCAAAAGTCCAGCAAATATCATAGCTAAGTAAAGACGAACCATGGGAAAATTGTTGGTGCACATATGGCGGGAGCATCCGTAACCATGGTGGCTGAAGTAGTTGGTGTTTCCAGAGGCACAGCGACGAAGACTTGTAGCGCTTACAGGGAAAGCGCAAAATCAACATCCGCTAAGTCACAACACGGACATAAGTTAGTGCTGACTGATCGCGATGGATAGTCTTTGAACAGGATTGTGAAGAACAATAAAAAGTCACTGCAGGATTTACGTCAAATTCAAGAACATTGTCAGTACCAAGACAACATGAACGGAGATCCATAAGCATGAAATTACAGGGCAAGATGGAGTTGCCGTACCACTCTTCAATGATGCAATGCCTGTAAAGGGGAAACTGTAGTGCCGATACAGTAAGACCTAGACTGTGGAGCAATGAAAGACAGTAATTTGATCGGATGAGTCTTGGCTACACACTGGCTTTGAGGTATTCCTCGATAGGAATTTTCCACAAATTACAAGTAAAGTAATTAAACTTCGTTTATTTGAATAAGTGAATTGCTTCTGATGCAGTAAAAGAAACGAAAATAAACGTTCTTCAAAAATTCTTCTTGGTAATAAGAAGGAAAAGTGCGTCACGTACAGTTGTTCTTCAACGAAACGAAAATAGATTCCTGAGTGTGCAGATTACGTTCCTTTGAGCAATGAAAAATCTTTCTTCAAAACAAAGTACGTATTCAAAGTTCTATCTAACGAGTAGCGCAACGCGCACAGTGCAGAAAACCTAGGCTCAGAGCACAGGTCGCGGGGGCGCAGTCTTCCAGCTAGCACAGGTAACGTCTGACACGAGGTGGTGTGCAAACGATGATGGCGCATCAGTCGCTGGCTGACGAAGACAGAAGTGGCTCTAGCCGGCTTTATACTTGCAGAAAAACTTACGAAGCTGAAGGTTAAAATTCACCTATTGGCTATCGAAGTTGCAGTGGATGCAGCAAGAGGTCCATGTCTGGAGCGACCCCTGCTGCTATCTTCTCCACCCTTTGGCTGGTTACTGGGAGGTACTCTGGAGGCTGAGACGGATATGCGGAAACCGGTCTGAACGCAGTGGTAGAGCTGACAACCACCAGCTAAATATGGATGCGTTGTGGGTTAGCATCCAATTCGCCGATGATGTCGCTGTCGGTGTGCTCATCGGTAAGTCGTGACGGAGATGCCACAGTGTCGACACCAATGGTGGCGTATTGGGAGGAGGCAACACCAGGTCCTTTGGCGTCCAGAGGATCCCCCACTGTGTGACCCTCATCTGGAACAGAGAATCGTGTTAGAGGCTTTGGTAGAGGAAGGGAACTATGGTGGGGCGCATCTGATTGAGGTGCTTGTGACACTGGGTGCCATCCGACATAGTAACTAGAAGCATGTCACGGCACGTAGGCAGGAGGCGGTAGCAGGGAGCAACCAGGATTGTCTGCAGATAAAACACATGGCCCAGACACGGTCTTGGGCCGTGAACTTGTGTCAGCAGGACGGAGTGGCAGTGTGGGGTTTGTCCTGAGGGTGAAAGATGAACATCGAAGATCTAAAAGGTCCGCCATGCAGCCTCTCTGCAGGTGTGGACCTCTTCTGTGGAGTAGCTCAGTGCGATGTTAGGGAAAGAGTCATTACCACATTCAAGGAGTGGTGATGGCAGAGTTTGCAATCTTGAGCTTTAAAAGTCTGAAGAAAATGTTTTGTCACGCCACCTGAAGCAGGATGAAAAGGAGCAGCATAGTGCAAAGAAATAGAATGGGAAACACAAAAGGACTGAAACCCAGAGGACATAAATTGTGGGCTGTTATTGGTTGCAGTGGTTTCCAGGAGTCCTTCCAGGGCAAAAATCTGTTTCAGATACTGGTCTGAGCAGCGGAGGTGGAAGTCACATGTGAGACAAACGGAAGCTCCATACGACCATACATGGTGATGAGGCATGAGGAACCAAGGAAGCGGAATGCAAAGTAAAGGTGGAGGCAGAACCAGGGGCGGATGTTTCTCACCAAAGAAAGTACCAATGACGAAAGTACCAATGTGTCGGATTGGCTTGCTTGCTCTGACATGCAGGGTAGGCTGTAAGCAGGTCTGTGGTGTCATTGTCCAAGCTCTGTCAGAAGACATGTTGTTGGTCAGTCACTTCATGAAGAGAATCTCCAGGGGCTCTCGTGTAGAAACTGGAGAACGCTGGTGTGGAGGGCTCTGGGAATGACTACTCGGTGTGAATGATGTAGCCCTGTAACAGAACGATGCCGTCTCGTGAGGAGACCCGTCGACATGCTCAGAATGCCAATAGATCTGGGTGTAACAACGCTATTCATTGGTCAAACAGCGCCACCAGACGTTGCGCAACACGTCGTGGAGAAAGGGGTCCACACTGAAGGAAAGCCATGCAACAACATTTCCTGCGCCGGAGTCCAGGTGAAAGAACATTTCAGGCTCGGCATTAAACATAGACTCTAGCCCCACGGGTAACGTAGAAGTAAGTCCACGTTAGCATGCATCGTGGTGGACCAAAACTCGATCTTACAAGCGTAACTGGAAAGAAAGAGAGCCTTCTAGGTGATGATTAGTACCAGAGATTTGAAGAGAGGCAGCACAGGCTTATGATCCATGAAGAGTGAAAAGGCAGCTGTAGACATAGTTATGAAAATTCTTAATGTCAAAGATGATAGCTAAAGCTTCCTTTCCGATCTGACAATAGCTGCACTGTGCTACACTGAAAGTCTTTACCATAAAAGGAATCAGATGTTACACACCGTTGGCCATATGAGAAAGGACCATTCCTACAGGATAGTCTGATGCATCTGCAGCCAGGGTGAGAGGTAAGGAGGATTAAACGTCATCAAGCATGTGGGCTGGACGAGAGCCTGTTTCGGAGTCTGGAACACCCTGTCGCATTAAGGGTACCACTGCCATTGAATATTCTTGCGAAGCAGGTGATATGAAGACTCATCCATGGCAGCCAAATAGGGCATAAAGGCCGGTAGTGCTCCAACGGCGACTTCATTTGGGATTTTTTTCTCAGAGACTGGCAACTTTTAGATTGCTTCCATGTCTTGAGGAATAGGACTAACGCCTAAAGCAATGAGAACACGTCCAAGATATTCCATTTATGGCACGAAAGGTCACACTTGGCTTTGTTACACCAGAGCCATGCATGATCAATAACTGAGAACAACATGTCAATATTATGTGCCAGGTCGTCTGCAGATGCACCAGTCAGCAATATGTTGTCAAAGTAGTTAGCAGTCCACTGAATCTCACACAGTAAGTGTTCAAGTTAGAGTTGAAATATTGCTCGGGCGCTTGCTATGCCAAATGGAAGACTGATGTATTGGAAGAGGCCATGCGGCGTATTTTCACCAAAACTTCCCAGGAGGCTGCAGCTAAAGGAAATTGGAGGAAGGCGTCACCAAGGTCATTTTGCCGAGCACTCTGCCCCAGCCTGGTTTGAACAAGATCGCTTCCACTTTTGGAATGAGATACGAGTCAATTACAGATGGAGCATTCACTGTTTCACTAAAAGCCCCATACAACCGTAATGCAGCGTAGGATTTTAATGATAGCGACGGGGGTAGCCCAACGACAATTGAATAGAGGTGTGAGGATGCCATTTCCCTGGAAACATTGACTGTCCTGTTTTAGCTTGTCCCTGAGAGCAAACGGGTCGGTGCAGGCCTCACAGAACTTAGAAACGGCAGTAGGGAAGAGAGTAATATGAGCCTAGAAACTCTGGACGCAACACGTGGGCACCGAGGACACAGCAGGATACTTGGCACACAAGTTAGAAGCTTAGGATCTGGCTGCCACCTGGCTCAATGGGTTGTCATAATTGTGAATTTCCAATTCCAGGGCATTGAAAGGGCCAAGACCTAGAATACTGGAATATCGAGGAACATTCACTACCGTAACACAGCCTGTGATCGATGTCGCAACATACAGGATGCTGGCAGAGAAGAAATCTGTTACAGAAATAAGATTGTTACTGGAGCTACTGCGTGTGGAGGTGTGAAGGTGTGACCCGACTACCAGCCAATGGTAGTGACGGACGATCCCATGTCAATTTAGAGTCCATCAATAAGCGGGAAGACAGGGTCGTTTCCTTGTGGGGAAGGACGGACTGGACAAAGTAAACATCCGTCGATGGTATCTCACCACGGGAAAATCGGATTCGGGGGTGTCTGGGACTGCACAATCGACTGACATGGCGTGGGAAGGGCGTCACACCTCCCCCATGCGACCCAATTTTCTTTAGGCGATGCACTTCGCAATCCGGAAGTGATGTTGTTGCCGTTGGTGGCTAGGGAACCATTGATGGAATGAGGGCAGTTTGCGTGGGGGCGCCCATCTTGCTAAACTGTATCGGAGGGCCTTGGAGTTGAGAAGACGGGGGAATAGGGTTCCGCTCGAGAGGATTGGAAGGTGATCACGAACATCGAATCCTGCAGAATCGTAGACTAGTGCAGGGACTGCTCAAATGCCCAAATGATGGGGAGGGAGGATTCTATGAACGGATCTTTAAGTTTGAGAAGGTCGTAGCGGAGAACGTACTAACATCATATCCTAAGCCAGCGAAGAGGCATAGAAATGTTTGCACTGAGCGTTTGCGCCCTGGAAGCTACAGCCACGTGATAGCCCCTGCAGGCGCGCGCTCCACTCCCGATAAGATATGCTGGACAGTTTCCGACAACGAATAAACTTGTGGTGCAAAGCTAGATGCCAGGTGAGCATGAGAGTCAAAATTGTGCAAAAAATTTGATTTCGTCACTGCGTAGGGAAGAGAGCCCAAGTCAGTATCTGTATGTAGTTGGTGGATCAATTGACAGATGGAAGGGCAGGCATTTTCAGGAGATAGGTGCACTGCTGTGTATCACTCGTCATTCCATGCACGAGGAAATGTGGAAATGTTGCTCCATCTACGCTTCGTAACTGGACCAAGGTTTCAGTTTGTGGTCGAATTAAGGGAACATTGGGAGCGGCGACCAGAATTTGAGAACTGATTACTGAATCTGGTCCAGGCGTCCCACAAATTCCACCCCAGAGTGCGGGAGTCCTGTGAGCCTCTGTACAATCATTTCGTTGGTGCGCTGCCAACGCTGCAGCAGAAGGATGACCGGGTGAGTAATGTCCACCAGCTTGTCGGCAGTTCCCATGGCAAAGGAACCCCACACTAAAGCACTGCTTGGAACAGCCACATGTAAATGTTTGAAATACCTTGTTGTCTACTGAGGTATTTCTCACTCGAATGCTTCTACAAGGTCTCTAGTGGATGTAATTAAACTTTGTTTATTGCAACAAGTAAACTTCGGACACAAACAGTCTGCTATTCCTGACGCAGTACTTCGAAAGGAAATAAACTTTTTCTAGTAGTTCTTCTAAGCAATGCGAAGGAAAAAGTTTGTCACGAACAACTGTCCTTCAACAATTGCGATTCTAGAGAACGTTCTGTTGAGCAATTCTTGTGAGCATAGATCACATTCTTTTGAGCGATGATAAATATATCTTCAAAACAAAGTAGTTATTCAAAGTTCTACCTCACAAGCAGCACGATTTGTTCACAGTGCAGAGCACCTAGGCTCGGAGCACAGGTAGCGGGAGCGCCGCTGATGGGGTGGCCAAAGTGATGTCCGATCCAAGGCGGTGTCCAAACGGTGATGGTACATCAATTGCTGGTTGACATAGGTACGTAGAACTGGCTCTTGCCAACTCTTCAAGGGCAGAAATACTCGCGCGGCGGAAGGTTACAATTTTCCGATTGGCTATCGATGATGCGGTGGATGTAGCAAGAGGTGCATGCCTGGAGCGACCCCTGTTGTTATCTTCTTCACCATCTGGCTGGTAACCGGGAGGCACTCCGGAGGCTGAGACTGAAACCGCGGAAGCCAGCCCGAACGCAGGAGTCGAGCTGACAACCCACTAAGTATAGAAGCGATGCGTGTTGGCGGCAACGATGGCGAAACCGAGAGAGACGCCATGGTTCAGGTTCTGGCCGAGTTTACATACCAAGAGCGAAACATGGCAGGAGTTCGGTGATGATTTTAGCAGCCATATCGTTGTATTCCTTAGGACCCATGGGTAATTACCAAAGTCGCATTAGTGCGAAGGATTATGTGATCGTTTTGCCTGGTTAGTTCCAACACATGGTACAATGTTTTTCCCCAACGCTAAATATGTGATAATTAATTGAAACCCTCAGCTACCGACAGATGTTGTTGATATACCTCGATGGGCAAATACGTATCAGGTACATTACGTATGTAGATTGTGGACAGTTGGGATGTGGGTCTGCCGGCCTCTGGTGGCCGAGCGGTTCTAGGCGCTTCAGTCTGGAGCCGCGCGACCGCTACGGTCGCATCTTCGAATCCTGCCTCGGGCATGGATGTGTGTGATGTCAGTAGGTTAGTTAGGTTTAAATAGTTCTAAGTTCTAGGGGACTGATGACCTGAGATGTTAAGTCCCATAGTGCTCAGAGCCATTTGAACCATTTTTGATGTGGGTCTTACGAGAAGCGTGCGAGGGATAAGTCCCTTCAGTCGCGCTATTCATCCTTGTCCTCGGTGGCTCAGATGGACAGAGCGTCTGCCATGTAACCAGGAGATCCTGGTTTCGAGTCCCGAGTGGGGCACACATTTTCGGCTGTCCCCATCGAGGTATATCAACAAAACCTGCCGGCAGCTGAGGGTTTCAGTTAATTATCGTTTATTCTAGAGGAGCTGTACGGTCATCAGTGGTATCTGTTCTTTCTAGAACAGTTACTATATTCATATATGTTCACACACCTCTTAACGTCCAGGACTGGTTTTGTATGAGGATGAACTTTCACGTCTACCCTGGCACCCAATGTACCATGATCTCAATATTATTGAGGCTTTGTGGTATAGTTTGGAGAGAAGTGTGTGTGATTGCTATCCATCTCCACCGTTGTTACGTGGAATTGCCATTTTTTAGCAGGAAAAATGGTATACGATTCCTTTAACAACAACAGGGAGTTTGTGTTTATCCTGTGCGAGTCGACTGAAACCTGTTTTGAATTGCAAGGGTTTCGCTACACTGTATTAGTCATGGCAATGTTGGGTTTATTGGTGTCTCCTTATTTCTGGCCATCCCATGTATATCTAGCCCGTATGTATACTGAAAGGCAAAGAGAGGAAGAACTTTTATACATTTCCTAAATGTGGCATAATCTGTATTTTTAGAAATAGCACAATAAATTTAATGTGTGAAATCTATAAATCAGTTCCTTTCACGTCTGATAAAAGAAAGTAATAAATAGTATGGGATGAAAATTAAAATTATAGCAGCAATGTTAAAACAGGTTCGGACCTATACTTTTATACTGTATACTTGGATGATTAAGACAGTTAATGAAAACTGGTGTACCGTATCGCCTCTGCTACCCAACTTTATATTTGATTAACATACAATGAAGGGCAGTGCTCTGAAAGCAAAGACGATTTAAAGGAATCTGAAATGCGTGAAATATAAAAGTAATATACCTCGAATAAAGTTTTAAGAAACTGAACAGTGGTATAAATGGCAAAAAATCACCCACTGTATATGTAAGCAATGCTGTCCAGGTTGAATGGGCTCAGTTTAACCGACGGTAACGGAGTGGAGACAGGGCGGCAATCCAGGCAGTCTATTAGCTTGTGTTGACATCCGTGGGTCTCGAAAATGCGTGAAGTGCATGTCTCAGAAGACATATGGAGGAAGTTATGGTTTAATGTGTGTCTCCACTGCTTACAGATACGCTTTGTCACACTAGATCTCTAGATACGCCAAAGTAGATACTGTGTTTCCGGCCTTGGTTCCTACTGACTATACAAATGCGTGTCGTTGTTGCAAACATTAGCTAACTTGAATGCTGTAATCCCAAGTTTAATCATTACAGCTTCTTGTTTTATAAATATACTGATTTGCTTATATCTTCTCAGTTTTAGACCTTTTGATTGCTGCAAAGCCGACACCGATAATCAAGTTTGGTGACAAAGACTAGGACATCTATAATACTTTAAAGCAGTCATAGGCCTCCCCTGCAGGTGGATACGGCCACCATTTGTCTCTGTGGATCCTTTATAATGTGACAAACCATTAAAACTTTATTTGACGCAGATATGAATCGGTTGCTAGCTCCAATAGCTCATACAAGTGAGTATCCAAGAATACCTTACCGAAATGTTTACAGTGAAGGTACCGGGTCAGCACGCCAAGCACGTATATCTATATCTGCGTCTAGAATTATTTTTCGCAGGTTGCTTTTCAGTATGTGCTGGAGGGTACTACGTGTCCACCTGTGACCTCCTTCCTCCCCTGAGTTAGTTGTTAATGGTGTGTTGGATGACTGTTGCTGGTAAACCTGTGTTTGAATTGGAATGTCTCCAATTTTCCCTCCATGGTTTTTTCGGTAAGTGTAGGTAGGAGCAAGCAATGTATTGGGCAATTCTCGTGGGAAGGTATTTTTGTGGCGGCGTTCGTAGCGACAAGCAATTCGCTGTAGAAACGGCTTACGAAGTCACCGCCACACTTTTAATAGCGGGCCGACCGGTCCGCTGGAACAGTGAACAGAAAGATGAAAACCCAAACACTGATTAAATAAAAGTCGGTACTTATCTTTATTAACGAAGATACAGAAACAGTAGTGAACTCCGTGTCTACAGAAATCTGTCTAGTTCGAGTCGGAGCGGCTAGGTCAACGTCGGCTGACGACAAACAACAACTCTGCTGCGATGAACACACAACTGACTAGCAAGTACACAATTCGGTGGCGAGTATACAACTGAGCGGCGAATACAGAACTGTCCTAGCGCTCGCGACTCCAGCGCTTAAGAAGCCAGAAGCCAGCGGTGGCGCGCGCAGACTTGCGGCGATTTCCTGTCTCGCTGGCGCTGCTTATCCGGACGGCGTCCGGACTTTGATGCTGCCAACCTTTTGGCAGCGGGCTAGGGTGGCATTACTGGCTAGGATATAACAGGTATCATCTTGCAATTTCAACAGTAAACCACTCCATGATCACAACACTTATAGCTGGGACAAAGTGATGCAAGCAGTAATACTGTCATTCCGTCTCTAATTACATAACTTTCAGAAACTAATTTCTTACTCGAAGAAATCCCTGAAATTATCTCCTGAAATTGTGAAGATCATACCAACTATAATACACAGGAACCTTGATTTTATCCATTACAGATATTAGTTTGTGGGTACTACAGTCAAAGTTAAAATGTCGGCTCGTGACATATTTTCGTGGGTATTAGAATCCAAGTTAAAATATCGTCTCATCACGCATTTACAGCTCAAAAAACACTAAAATTTATCCGTTTCGACTTCAAGCCTTCTTGATCACAATTGCTATACACGTACCTCTAAAAATGGGTAACATGAAATACAAATAAGAATAGTGTTCATGTTACTTTACTTTTCTTATTTATAGATTATCTTCGTCACTTTTAGAGATTTTTGTTTAACATTTCTGATGATGGAGGCTTGACCTCCGCAGCGCGTAAATGTTAGCGCTTTTTGCACTGCGAATGTGTGAGTGAGCTGACATTTTAACTTAACACAATATTCTGTTTTACGTGTCTTTCTTTCTTATAAGTTAACAATTAGTCTTTTAAACTAGTTGCTTTCTTTTGGTATTGATTCCTTTATTGCACTGCACCAATCAGATGGAGAGAATCACTAAAGTGCTGTGTCAACATCAGCACAGCATCTACAGGCGCGCCGTCTCTTCTCTGAGAAACAAACGGCGCAGTGCAGATGAGGCGTTCTGGGGGATGGCTAATGGATTAGTAGCAGCACTAAACGTTAGCCCGCCAGCCGCTGCTGCCAGAGCGGAGATGTGGATTCTCAAGATACAGCCGTGCCTTCGCCTCCGGTAACTGGATTTCCCCACGAGTTATTATCGAGCGGTTCCCGGGCGGGCCTGGCGCCAAATTTCTGCCTGCCAAATTACGGGGCCGGCGCGGTTTCACAGCGGTGTTTAGAGAACCAATTTCCGGCGGAACACAACTTCTTTACTCCTGCTTTTGTTTGTCTTGTGCGAGCACGCTGCGCCGGCGACACAACCCGACCAGTGCGGTAACCAAACATGCCTGCACGGCGGGTTGCCTGACTGCAGGGCGTTCCCACTGGAAAATGCCTCGACGTAAAGGGCAAGTCCCAGCTGCGCCCTTTCAAGTGACCTGTCCAGCAAATGTAAATAGGTTCCTTCTGTAATGAATGAAAAAATGTCACACAGTTCTGAAAACTAGTTGATTTGTTATCTCCAGCTGCATATGTAGGCTTGAAGGCACTGCACAGTGCAAGAGTTTTCAGATTTTCTGTCCTACACGACTAGCTTATTGAGGTAAGGTAGATGATTGTCTGTATGCCTCTTTAAATGACCTAATTCCCCTTACGTTACGTCGTGATCCTTACAGGAGATGTACTGTGATGGCAACAATGTTATCCCTCACTCATCCACGAAAACCTGCTCCCCAAATTTGCTCAGCAGGGCTTTGCGATACGACACAGCTTTTCTTCCAACAACTCCCACTGACGTTGCCCTAGGACGTCTGAAACACCGTCGTATGGACTGTTACTAACGTAGCAGCATGTGTTTGAATTCGTCGATGCCTGCTGTCATAGGGCGTAAGTAAGAAGTTCTTCCTCAATTTTATGGGCATTAACTTGCACTCTTTTTCGAATTTGAACTGACCTTCCGCCTATTACACCTTGTGAATATTTTGTTCAAGTCTAATTTCAGATCAGAGTGATACAAGACTTTCGTCGGTATTTATTAAGTATCTCTAGGAAAGAGGCAGTAGCAATAAGTCTTGTCTTCTGCTTATTTAAGGCAACCGCATTTTAAATATGCTTTATTTTTTTTTTAATTATTTGTTTATTTATATATGCAAGCTCATCACTTTTGTGGCTTCGGGCCCTCTCTTACATCTAGCCAATGTTCACATATTCAGAAATTTTTTCACATCACAGTTATATAACGAATAACAGTAATGTTAATATGTCAATTGAATTTAAAATGATTTTAATGTGTGTATATACAAAGTAACTACTGCTGACGAAGAACTAGTAATAGAGCTGATACTGCTATTGCTGCTCCTGATGATGCCGCTAATAATAATAATAGTAGTAGTAGTAGTCATAATAATAGTGGCAGTGTAAGATAAAAAAGGTAATAATGATAATAATAATAGTAGCGGTGGAAGACAAAAAAGGGATTTGTACACGTACGGTGTCAATATTTTCTGATATAGTGAGTTCTGAAGGGGGAAACTTTAAGTACACTGCACCAGCTGCGGGAACTGAGAAATGAGGAAGATCTAGGAAAGAACGAAGTAATACGATGCAGAGAGCGCAAGGCACAAAGAAGACATTATTGTTGCTTCAGCTGATATGATATTAACTGTCTTTCAATACTGGAAAACTAATTCACTACCCTGATGTAAATCAGATAAAAATTCACGTGACGCTTTCCTAGGAGACAATCCCCACTCATTCCAAATTAATAATATAAGTGTAGACCAGATGTGGCTTGGATTGAAATAAATGTATCGGCAGCAATTGAGAGATTTATACCAAATAAATTAACAAATGACGGAGCTGATCCTCCTTGGTACACAAAACGGGTTAGAACACTGTTGCAGAAACAACGAAACAAACATGCCATACTTAAACATGGGCAAAATCCCCAAGATAGGCGACCTTTTACAGAAGCTCGAAATTTAGCGCGGAATTCAATGCAAGATACCTATAACAGTTTCCAGAACGACACTGTGTCGAAATCTGGCAGAAAATCCAAAGAGATTCTGGTCGTATGTGAAGTACGTTAGCGGCAAGAAACAATCAATGCCTTCTCTGCGCGATAGCAATTGAGATACTATCGAAGACAGTGTTGCCAAAGCAGAGTTACTAACCTCAGCCTTCCGGAATGCATACTTAACAATCATATACAACCGTTCGCTCGACGAAAATCCGTACCCAAAGACTGGAAAGTAGCACTGGTCACACCAATATTCAACAAAGGTAGCCGAAGTAATCCACTAAATTACAGGCCCATATCGTTAACGTCGATATGCAGCAGGATTTTAGAACATATATAGTGCTCGAACATTATGGATTACTCGAAGAAAACGATTTTGAAGACATTCTGAGCAGCCCTCTTCGGTTGTTTGCAGATGATCGTTTATCGACTAATAAAGTTATCAGAAGATCAAAACAAACTGCAAAATGATTTAGAAGAAATATAGGAATCGTGCGAAAAGTGACAGTTGACCCTAAATAATGAAATGTGTAAGGTCATCCACAAGAGCGCTAAAAGGAACGCGTGAAACGTCGGTCACAAGATAAATCAGTCTAATCGAAAAGTCGTAAATTCAACTAAATACGTTGGTATTACAATTACGAACAACTTAAATTGGAAGGAACACGTAGAAAATGTTGTGGGGAAGGCTAACCAAAGACTGCGTTTTATTGGCAGGACACTTAGAAGATGTAACATACCTACTAAGAAGACTGGCTACACTGCGCTAGTCCGTCCTCTTTTAGAATACTGCTGCTCGATGTGGGAGCCTTACCAGATAGGACTTACGGAGTACATCGAAAAAGTTCAAAGAAGGGCAGCATGTTTTGTATTATCCCGAAATATGGGAGAGAGTGTGGGCTGGAAATCATTAAAAGAAAGGCGTTTTTCGTTGCGACCGAATCTTCTCACGAAATTATGATCACCAACTGTCTCCTCCGAATGCGAACAAATTTTGTTGACACCGACCTGCATAGGAAGGAACGATCACCACGATAAATAAAGAGAAATCAGAGCTCGTACGGAAAGATATAGGTGTTCATTCTTTCCGCGCGCTATACTTGACTGGAACAATGGAGAATTGTGAAGGTGGTGCGATGAACCCTCTGCCAGGCACTTGAATGTGATTTGCAGAGTATCCATGTAGATGTAGATGTAGAAAGAGGAAATTTTTTCCCAGAGTGTGGTTCCTGCTACTAAAATGGACGTCTAGGAAATGCATGACTGACGGAATGGCACAGAAAGTATCTTGCTCTGACGAAAAAGAGTATTCTTGTCGAATATCTGGTTCAAAAATATACCTGAGTCAGTTTGTTTACGTTTTCTTAGCACATTTCTTGAAAGACACAGTATAAGAGTTATTACCAGATAATGTTATCATCTTAGGTGAGATAAAAATTGTGCCGAATGAAATTCAGAATCAGACACCGCTACACTTAAACTAACCGTAAGTCCACCGTCTGACAAAAATATGAAGCAACCAGAAGACTTGGTTGAACCTCAACGTCACCGCAAACACGTACGTGCCATAGGCGGCCATGTTAATGGTCAATTGCAGTTCTTTGTGGAAGGTAGAAAGGCCACTAGACTGCATTATGTTGTTCGTGTCTTGCGTTGTCTCCAGGTCTGGTAGCATAAGTAATGGGAATTCAAGGCGTCAGATTCTAGGATCAGATTTTGCGTTGTGACTCTCAAGGATGTGGAGTCGTAGTGTACTCGTGTGACATAGCATTATCGGCACGTGACAGATTGAAAGCGGCCACATTGTGGATATCCACTTGGCTGGTTGTTCAAATTGTGTAAATCCATGTTTGTGGAACATTCGCATAGAAAATGGCCCTATGCTGCACTGGATGAGAACATGAGGACAAGCATACTCCTCGTTAAGGTTCCGCACCATAAGGATCGCTGTATTCAGCACCAAATTCACAGAAACCATTCTTGTCTACGCCTGCCATCCGAAACCAAGTAATGGACTCAGTACAAGAGTATACGTCATCCTGAAAAGTTTATCGGAGCATAGTAACAGCCAGACCAGGGAATTACGGCATTATGCCTAGGCTGTCATTAACACCATAAAACAAGCTGCTACGTTAGGAGTGGTCCCATGACCAGTAAGTATGGACTGCTGAGGAAGGCTGTCACATCGTGTTCAGCTGTGCATTGTGGTTCTGAACTACTCTTGGTAACCATCGTTGGCGAGTATGTCGATGACGTGGAGAGAGCTCCTGTTCCTTCAATGATGTAGGATGGCAAAGCAGTATTTCTACTGGAACTACAGGACGTGACCTTAGGTCACAATGACACACTATGTACATGTTGCGTTCTCATGAGTTACCTCTAGTGGGAAATCGTCCTGGTGTCATTTTTCAACGGGACAACACATGTGTCTCTATGAACTGTCTGCTTAACGTTGAGGTACATCTGTGGCCAGCAACTTCCCAGGATATGGAAGACCAGTCACAACAGCTGTGGACCAGCTTGTCTCAAAAGAGGGTACAACGTTTTAAATATACCATTCCAACTGAATCAGTGTATGCGTTCAGGCCAGAGGCGGTGCTACGTCGTAAAGTAAGTGCGCTCGTGGCGCAACTTTGTAATCACTGAAACAATGACACGTACACTCTCAGTTGAAGAACTGCAGCCGTTTTCCTCCTCCTCACCTTCTGAAAGGATGTGTTCACGTTCTCTAAATCGGCCAGCATCACCATAATGTATTGGACATACAGAGATTAAAAATGAAGACAGAAAAATCTAACACGTCCAATTAATATTGTTTTACCATCACTCCTTGTTGCCCCAGTAGTCGTTTATATATGAGCGTTATGAACGCTGACATTCGCATGTACTTAATAAGGTTCAAGAAGTTAGGTCCTCTTAATCACTGCCTTCACGATTCGATTTTCTATATGCTAAAATTAACTTTCAGGCATGACATTAAGAATACCTCCTACAAAAATCCCTGTCTCTGAGATGTTTTTAGGCTTGAATTTCCCATTCTATAGCTATCAAACGGAATTATTCCATAATTCCAGTAACATGGCCACGATAATTGCTTTGAAGTGTTCAGCCACTGCGGCTTCTGGGACAGGTTTTATTTAAAAACGACTTATTCAAGTTTGATCTCACTTAGATGCTTAGCTTTATCCAGATAATTTATCTGTTGAAGTCTATAGAACTCTCACTAGATATTGTTGATTTATTGTGGTAAAAATACGCTGTCAGACTTGGTATCTAGCGTATCCCTGCGGTGTATTTTCAAACTCGAATTTCTATTTCAACTGCAATTCACTTCTGGTTTCAGTTAGCATTCTGTTTCTAAAACTGCATGGTCATTATTGTGTTTAATCATGTAGTTTCCTAATACCACATTAATACTCATTTTCATGATCTTGCAGGACGAAATTTATCCTCTGAGAGTAATGTGGGACATATTTCTCCTGAAATCCAACATGCACCGCGTGGAAGATATTTAGCTTAGGAACTCCTACATACACGTCACTCGTGCTCCTCTGGTTTCCCACTTCACATATTGAAGGGGTCTGGCAGTTTTCAACCCGATAGCGGAGGTTAATAGCTATGCATTCGAGATCAACAATGAAACTTCTCAACCTCTGGCTTAGGCGATCTAGCCATATGTAAACCTGGAGAGTGCGATCAATTAAGAATGCGAAGTTGAAGGTAGATAGCTGTGATTCATCCAGTGAGCGAAGCTAACTGGCTTCAGATTATCAGCAAACCGACTACAGGAACCGAGGATGGCCTCAGGTTGCAGGTGGTAAGTGCCGACACGTATAGGGCGTTCAGTCGGTTGCACTCAGTGTGTTCAGCAGGCCCCAGAAGAGACGTCTCGACTTACTGATACTTCACCACAAACCTACTGAGCTCATACTTGGTTTTCTTTCCCCAAAAGTTTGTTACCTTACCGAGAGGCCTCAGTATCAAGCTAACGTTGAAGCTCTCAATGGCCCACGTAGTAATGCACTGTGCATGTCAGTACAGCTACTCATACCTTCTGCTTAGCCGTGAGGGAACACCAGCGCCGCCGTTTCACATATTCACCCTCTGGGGAATGTTTCCAGAATGGTATTTTCACTCTGCAGCGGAGTGTGCGCTGATATGAAACTTCCTGGCAGATTAAAACTGTCTTCTAGACCGAGACTCGAACTCGGGACGTTTGCCTTTCGCAGGCAAGTGCTCAACCAACTGAGCTGTGACTAAGCCATGTCCCGCAATATCATTTCTTCCAGGAGTGCTAGTCCTGCAAGGTTGGCAGGAGAGCTTCTGTGAAGATTGGACGGTAGAAGACGAGGTACTGGCAGAATTGAAGCTATGAGGACGGGTCGTGAGTCGTGCTTGGGTACCTCAGTTGGTAGAGCACTTGCCCGCGAAAGGCAAAGGTCCCGAGTGAAGGGTGCTAAGACATTAGTATTAATATACATCGGAAAAGCAAGCGTGTTCTGTCGCACGCAAGCGACTAGAGTGGCATACTCCAATAGACAGTCCCAAACATCTTGCCCCTTTCGTTACAGTTCGGTAATGGCTCTTACAGGCCTGGGAGTACGAGTAACTTCCGAATACATCATGTCCTACACGTGTTCAGTTGGCAAGAGATCTGGTGGTTTCTCTAGCCAGGGCTATTGTTGTACTCCACAGCCTTATGTGGACGTGCGTTCTCCTGATGAAAACAGCACATCTGCATCCTGTCAAAGAAATGGCAACAGCACTAGAATAACAGTCTATGATATGTAGTGGTCACTTGTTTCTATACCCTGCAAAACCCCATGTGTGAGGGCAAGCTCTAATTCATGGCTCCCCACAAGACGAAGCCTGGGGTGTGGCATGTGCGTTTTGTGCACTTTGGAACAGAAAGCCCACCAGGTCAATGCCAGTCCTTCGAAGAATGCAGAAAAAACCTAATCTCATAATTGAAGACAATATTGCATCAATCCACTCTCCAGTAACGTCTTTCACGATACTAGAGTAGCCGTGCTAGGCGGTATTGTAGTGTCAGTGTTTGCATGGACGGAGGCACGGGTAATCTTAATCCTGCTCCAAGCAAACGGTTCTCAATGCTTCCTGATGACACATAAGGTTTTGCACTGGCCCAGGTTTTATCCCCGGTTGATTATGGGTCAGCAACCGCTGCTCACAAAATGCGCACTTTGACGTGCGTCTGAACTACGCGGACGCTCAGAATCTGGTCTAAAAGCGAGGGAATGCTCCACAGACCATTGATGAAAGTAGCAACACACCACCGACACATTGTTCTCAACGTATGCAGCTATCCGTCGATGCATCCAACCAGCTTCCCGCGAACCCACATTGCTCCTAGTTCAAATGGATAAAGTTGTTCATCAGGAGTACGTACTTGATGGTAGGGACATGATTGTACCCTAAAATAAATGTTGCAAATACTGCGTTCAGAATCAAAACAGGGGGCCCACAGACAGGCCTTCTGAGTGCCATCCGACCACCGATGACCGCGACAAATCGACCATTAACATTAAAACCCCTCACTGTGCAGATATTGTACACTAGCTCCACTGTATGATATGGCTATGGGCGTTGAATCTTTTTTTTCCAGCAATATGTTACGAATTATGGGTCTCTCAATTTCAATGCTGAAATAAAATTTCTGGTAGCCTACATACTGAGGCCAAGTATCCGCTGAAACTTATCGAGCTACCCCGGTCACGTCCTTGTTTCCACTAAGCGGACGGAGAGAGTTAAACATTGATTCAGATTTTAACCATCACCCGAATTCCAGGCAAGCGGAACCGAATGTAATCCACCTTTGGAGGCACTGATTTGTGCAGTCTGTATGTTGCCTATAAATTATAGTTGCTCGTGGTGTGAAGGAGGCATCGTGTTACAAACCTTCAGAGGTTAAACATCTGGATAATTCTGGGTTTCCCGTCGCGGTCTATAGTTCTCAGTCACACAGTAAAATGACGCGAATCATCGGTTGGAAAATCGTAATCTACGCTCTGGTTAGCGGTTGATGCTGGAAACCTAAAAGTGTACTACTGTGCGAGAGAATGAAAGGATTCACGGATTTTTAAGTGTTTGAATTTAAAGTATGCATTAACATTTCATTAATACGCTGACGTTTTGCGAAGGCATGCTATGAGTGAAAGTAGTGAAAGTAACGTAATACATCATCGTAGAAACAGCATCAAGTCAGCTGCATTGTCTCTAACCTAAATTCAGATCTGTAACTGACAGACATTTTGAGTATTCTAGTTCTGCAAATGTTTCGCTGAGTAACCTGAGTCTATGAAGATATATTTTAACAAACTATATAGGCGAGCTTTGTTAACAATTTTGAAAATACTGTGGCCTTAGTTCGTGATAATTTGTAGCAGACCATAGAGCAGTGGTTGCCAACGTGTCGGTTATTACCCCTGAGGGGTGAAAACAGTTTTCTGGGGGAAAAAATAGGAAGTACGCAATTGAGATTCAGTCATGAAAATAAATTGTTTTAAGTAAAGTATCACTACCCTGTTAGATTAATAATTTTCAGATATGTAACAAAGTATCTTATTGTCAACAACAAGAATTTATGCATGACGTTATATACCGTTGGCATTCTACGATGACAGCTGACCGCAGTTGCATTATTGGCAAAAGTTCATTATTGGCTCCACTGCGTTATCGGGCTGATTACTATTCTTGTTAGTCAAGCGTTCGCTCACCAATCAAGTCGACGGACACGTTAGCTAGTGCACTCTTGGTGCCTCCGATTTCACAACCGTCTCAACATATATCGCAACTACGACACTGCAGCCCGTCAGAACGCAAGCGGCAAGTTAAATTCCCTCGGCTGCTCTCCTCGTCAGAAGAGCGAGCGACTGTTAACTACCGCCTGGGCCGCCGTTAACTGTTGGTGGCGCTGTGGCGCGACTTCTAGCAGCGTCGGTTGGAGTGGCATTCTTGGTGTGTGGCCAGCGACTTGAAAACAGCGCTTCGTAGATAGAGGTAGGGCGCAGACAGCCTGGAGGAGCAGCGACGTGTTGTTTGCCATCGGCGATCCTGGGGCCGATTTAATTTGTCTTTTGGGTGAGTATTGTTTTAAATAGTTTTAAGGTTACTCGTGTGACCAGCTAATGAAGACGTACGGCCTGTGGGGAGGCATGCAGCCACTGTCGAGTTAAACCCGATGCGCGGTGGTCCTTTGAGAGAGTGACGAGTGGGCCAGTGTGAGTTGGTTCAAGATTGTCAATATTTTGCTTATGTGTGGCAGCCTTGGGCCCAGCCTGGTTCTTTGGTAGTACCAGTAACTGGATTTGAGCCCTGAGCAGTGGTTGTTTTAGGATTAAGTATTTGGACTGGTTTATAATAATTGAAGTTACCAATACCGGTACACACCCTGTGCTTTAAATTAACAGTTTTTGCTTGAAACTCGAGTTGATCAGCAGTTGTGTATTGTAAAATTGGTGCTTGAATTCGTAACTGAAATTTTACCTCAATAGATTTAAGCACACATCTGCAGTGCAGATTTGAAGATAACTGCAGCTGGAGCGTTAGCTAGTGTTGTGTTTTGAATTAAATCCGTCAGTGTCCTGCTTCCAAATAACTGTGATTTTACGTGGTTATTTTGGCTAGAACCTTCAGTGCTAGTTAGAAGTTAATCGAAGATGAAGCTTGACAAGCAATGTTCTGAAGTGAACACTATAATGTTTCCTGTTTTTAAATAAACTGAATTTTAAGGAAAGAAGCTTTGGGTGGACACCTTTAGTGACGGTTGGAATTTAATTGAAGCTTGACCAGCGTTGTGTTTTTAGTTAAATATGTTAATGCTTTTTTTTAAATAACCGCGAATCTACTTAAGACTTTTGGGAGGGCACTTTTAGTGTCTATTTGATGTTAACTAAACTGGAGCTTGATCAGCACTGTGCTTTGAATCGTACCTGCTAATGTTCTTGCTTTTAAACGACTACTTATGAAGTATGGGTTGGCACCTTCACTATCAATTCATATTAACTGAGGATGGAGCTTGGCCAGTGGTTGATTTAGGCCAACTTGTATTGGTTCCTTGAATTTATATTTCTTAATAATGTTAGTACTGTTTGAACAAGAAGGTGTGTATATTGCGTGTGTTTGTGAGTGGAACTAGGCCTTGCCCTCTGGAAGTGATTTTTTTTCTTTCTATAGCCCTTTGGAAAATAAATATGTTTCTGAAAATGTGTGTGCATCTCTCAACCTAGTACCACGGCGCCCCAGATACCAATCTCGTTAGAGGAGAGTTAGATGAGAAACAGAAGCAGATGAGTGAACTTTTTCGTCTTGAAGTACCATCTATGGGTAACTAACTGATAATTCACAGCCCTGCCCTTCGTTTAATACGAGGATTCGAACTTAAATAGAGGCAACTATTTATTCACAACCGATACAAACGAGTTACAGGTCAACATCTGTTACTGTCTTTCAAAGTAGTCACCAGCGTTGTGTAGAACCCACTGCCAGCGATGTGGAAGCCGTAGTATACTGTCAGCAGAGCCAGTTCTGGTGATGAAGCAAATGAATCGAATGCCACCAAGTGGTTCCTTCATCTTCGGAATCAAATCAAAGTCACAAGGACTTAAGTCCGGGGATTATGGTGGGTGGTACAGTACTTTCCAGCCACATTGACCGAATACAGCAGCCACAGCTTGCGCTGTATGCGCCCGCGCATTGTCGTGCTAAATGATGGGTGGGTTGCGCAGAAAGTGTCGGCGATTCTTTCGCAAGGCTGATCGCAGACAGTCTTCCAAAAACGAACAGTAATACAGTGCATTGGCGGTCTGCTGTGGTGGAACGTAATGTGTTAGGATAACACCGTTACAGTGATACACGAGAATCACGATAACTTTAGACCGCTCCATTCGCACCATCAACAGAACAGACTTTGAAAACAAACAGTACAGTACGTCTTCAACGTTGCTGGCAACGGGTTCTACACAACGCTGGTGACTACTTTGAAAGGCAGTAACAGATGCAAACGTGTAACTGTTTTGTTCAAATGGTTCAAATGGCTCTGAGCACTATGGGACTTAACATCTGCGGTCATCAGTCCTTAGAACTACTTAAACCTAACTAACCTAAGGACAACAAACATCCATGCCCGAGGCAGGATTCGAACCTACAACCGTAGCAGTCATGCGGTTCCGGACTGAGCGCCTAGAACAGCTAAACCACCGCGGCCGGCTAACTCTTTTGTATCGGTTGTGAATAAATAGTTGCCACTATTTAAGTTCCAGCCCTCGTAAATAGTTAAATAGGTAAGATGTAAATAGGAGTTTGACTACCTTTCGTATTAGTAGATACGATACCGCTGCGCAGTACTCATAGAATGGTTACATAAATATCGTACATACGTGCAATGTAAAAATTACTTCACCATAAAGACAGAAGTGATTTCCGCAAGCACTTCAGACCGGCTTTTCTACTAATAATATGTGCCGGACACACTGTTCTATGACTTTAATTGTGAGCGTAAGCGTAGTTGCTAGCTTCTGAAGCAGAAGAAATGTACTACGGAGAAAATCTTTATTGAAACCTATGGAGCGTATTTTGTTACACTTTTGTCATGAACGTAAAAAGATAAAGCTATAATTCGGACACTCAACAAGGCCAATACTACGATCCTAATGTCAAATATGTACCCTAATTAAAAGGTTTAGTTCTTTTGGATGATGTTGGCTGCAGACACGTTAGATGTCGATCCTATGCGTGGGACGCGGCATTCTAAGAGTCTTAGAAGACGAGCACATATACCACAGTGACCATGCGCCTCCCTAAAGTGCACAAGGAAAGCATTATTCTAAGGTCCTCAGTGACACTGACACACCTACATACTAGATGGCAAAATACATGAATTCTCTGAATAAGCGCCGGTTCGAGAAAACTTTTCCACACAAGGGAGATATCATTTGGTGCCATCACTCCTTCCTTCCCTCCTTCATACAGTAGCTGTAGTTCTTTGAGCTCATCGTAAGATCTTAAAAAATAAAATGTAAATCTACTGACCGTGCAAATCGGTTGATTCCGCAACTAATTATGATACACCCCTTGCAAAAATTTTGTCCTTATGTCGCTTTGGCCTGAAACCACACCTGCTCAGCGAATATGTCGGGAAGTACGAACATCACATTTGTAGTCCACTCGCTTTCTACATCACCTTACCCAACTGCGGCTCTGAAATATAAATATTACGGTCAGTTTCGATGCCGACTCCCTCTTTACGAGAGTCCATTTCCTGAACTCTTAGAACTAATAACCGAAAAGTTTGTCGATTGCGTTACCGAAGTTTTTAGGCACAGTCTGATGTCAACTTATTTCCTTTTCGACTTGAAATATTACACAAAAACTAACGACGTGGTGATGGGTAGTCCGTTATCGCCTGTCGTGGCGAATCTATACTTGGAAACACTTTGATGCAAAGGCACTAGATAATGATCGTTTCTTCGTGTGGGACTATAGTCATATACAATTTTCTGAAAGAAATTTCCGGCATTTGACACTTAATCGTTCACTTATTTTACAAATTTATGATTTCGGCTTTGCACTATTGTCAATTACATGTTGAAATGTTAGAATTTTTCTAACCTGTCTGTCATGAATAGTTAGTCAAATGGTGGCAATTTCTCTTTTTCGTTTTTTTTTTTTTTTTTAAAGACACTGAAACCGCCAATTTCAAACCAACCGGTTCTCATCTAAACGTGGACGACACGTTTGTGGTGTTACGACGTGCGACGGAAAAACGTAAAGAGTTCCTGAAATACTTAAATTTTATCTATCCTAATAAAATAGGAATAGAGAGCCAGCTATTATTCCTAGACGTTTTAGTTGTCAGAAAAGTGGACGGATCCCAGGGTCAGTGTGTAATACAAGAAATCCCGACACACTCAACCTCCGGGCCTCGAGTAATCATTATCCGTCAATGAAATTTGGTTCTGTAGAATCAGGTCCACAAAGCTCGAACACTTTCAAATAGGGAAGATTCGTCGAAGAGTTACAATACCTACGAGTAGGATTCAGAATGAATGGGATACCCAGATCGCCTGAGAAAGAGATTGAGACCACGAGATAGAGAAAGAAAAAGAACGACTTGTATGTCTACCTTACTGTAGCATAATTTGCGGAAAAATCATTGAACTCCTACGTAAACGTGTTATCAAGTGTGTTTCACTTCCTTCAACAAAGATAAAATGTTTTCCTTGTTACGTTAAAGACGATCTAGGTCTCCGAAAGCGGAGTGTGTACCACATTCTTGGCAAAAGTGACCTGTTTTAAGTGAGGCATGTTATTAGGAAAGCCGAGGAATGGTGCAAGGACACCAGTGACACACACAACTAAAACCACCGAACAAGTCCGCTGTACCACAGCACTGCCCTTATACAGGGTGAGTCATCTAATGCTACCCTCATGGTAAAGTACATGTGCGTCAGTGAAAAAGACCAATAAAAAGGTGTTAGCATGTGGACATAATGTGCTGTTCCAGTCTAAGGTCCATCACCGTTCCCTTGGGATCCCTACGTAATTCGGTGCTCTCCGATACACACGATCGAACAGCGGAGGAATGGTACTCAAGCGTCAACTTTAGGCTACAATATCTCCGGATGTAATTAACATTTTGCAATGCAACAAACGGCACTGATTACGTATTTGTTTATATGTTCAGATGTGCTAACAAAACTAACGGCGTTCCATTTTAAAAAAACGTAGGTTTGTGTTAAAGAAACATACTTCCGTGCATTTTTTTATGTTTTGTATTAACCAGTTACACTAGCCCCTCTCCTCACGTTCGGCCTGTGGAATCGGTTCGTCAGTATTTGATGTGGTTTACGAAACATATCCAGCGGTAATGTTAGGTGACTCACCCTGTATATTAATGAAATACAATGTAATGATGCTAATACCGTGGGTCAAACGCAAAGTTTGACGGAAAGCGTGATTAAGGAGTCTATTGAAACAAATATGTCGGAAAACCTGGTACGCATGGATGCAGACTTCATTTTAAGCAAGGCTTTGGGCCCGGCACTCAATTTATTAAGCTCTCTCCCACTATCATATCCACCATAACTGGAAAACGCTGAAACAATTTGCGTTTCTCGGAAGATCAGTGCGGATCTGGAATGCGAAAGGACACCACGGACGCAGTGGGCCACAGAATTCTAAATCACACTCAGCATCAAATAGGAAAGCGAGACCAACAATAGCTGACAGTCTGGCTGGAGTCCTGGCAGCGAGCAAACGTAACAGCAAATCTTGCAGCAACTGCAGAAGACATCTGGTCGGTCGACGTAATGTCACTGCGTAAAAAGAAAGCAACAGCTAGCCTAACCATCTGAAAGCATACCATTAATCAATGAGGCAGAAAAAGCCTGAGAGGAGAATACTTGTTGAGAGATAAATTGGACAGCCGAGTGCTCGAGCTTCGACCGCAAATTGTTTTGTTCCCGGAGAGGGCGAGAACGGAATGGGATAAAGACTTTGACGCCAAAATAACGGACAATACATTTATTTAGAAAAAAGTCGTGTCTTGCGTATTGCTTTATAGAAATAAGTGTTCTTAGTCTCGCCTTGCAAAGCGGTATGGTGAATATTATGACATCACCATATAAAGTTACCAATTTACTTCGCAGATTACAGCTTTTCTAATGCATGGCTGAAGATCAACAGATATCGATGTTCCTAGAACTGATAGTAATACTCGACGACAGCGGTCAAAAATGCACATTTTCACATGAAATAAATCAGTACTTGTCATCAGTAATAAAGTCGATCGGTATTTACTTACCTCAACTGGAGACTCGACGACTAAATACCTGGTATTTAAGACTATTTTCAGTGAATGAAGGAATATTTTCGGAAAGATAAGGTCAAGAAAAGTACAATTCCTAAGAGTATGTGAAACCAACACTATGAAAAACAATTTTGATCCCATCAGGAAATGTAAAAAAAAAAAAGAAAAATTCACTGAATATGGGAATTCTATCGGAAATGCAGATCTGCAAGCATAATAAAAACTAATGGGATTGCGGCTGACTGCTGTGTGCCTCTTCTAGCTGACACTCTGAAAATATACTGATGAGTCAAAGAAACTGGTACACTTGCCTGGTATCGTGTAGGGCCCCCACGAGCACGCAGAAGTGACAAAACATGACGTAGCTGACTTGATTAATGTGTGAATTAGTGCTGGAGGGAACTGACACCATGAATCCTGCAGGGCTGTCCATAAATCCGTAAGAGTACTTGGGGGTAGAGATCTCCTCTGAAGAGCACATTACGAGGCATCCCAGATATGTTCAATAATGTCTGATGAGTTTGGTAGCCTGCGGAAATGTTTAAATGGTTCAAATGGCTCTGAGCACTATGGGACTTAAGTTCTGAAGTCATCAGTCCCCTGGAGCTTAGAACTACTGAAACCTAACTAACCTAAGGACATCACACACATCCATGCCCTAGGCAGGATTCGAACCTGCGACCGTAGCGGTCGCGCTGTTCCAGACTGTAGCGCCTAGAACCGCTCGGCCATCCCGGAAGAACTCTATAGCAATCCTGGAAGTGTGGGGTGTGGGATTGTTCTCCTGGAACTGCCCAAGCCCGTCGGAGTGCACAATGGACAGTGATCAGACAATACGCTAATGTACGTGTCACCTCTAAGAGTCATACCTAGATGTATCAGGAGTCCCATATCACACCATGTGAACCGCCCCACACCATTACTGAGCGTCCACCAATTCCCTGATGACATGCAGGATCCATGGCTTTACGACGTTGTCTCCATACCCGTACACGCCTATCCGCTCGATACAATTTGAAACGAGACTCGTCCGACCTGGCAACATTTTTCCATCGTCGCCAGTCCATTGTCGGTGTTGACGGGCCCAGGCGAGGCCGGGAATCGAACCCGGGAACCCGGGCGTGCTGTCATCAAGGGTACGATGATATTTCGTTGAATGGTTCGCACGCTGAGACTTGTTGATGGCCCAGCATTAAAATCTGCAGCAATTTGCTGTAGGTTGCACTTCTGTAGGGTTGAACGATTCTCTTCAGTGCCGGGCGCGGTGGTCTAGCAGTTCTAGGCGCTCAGTCCGGAACTGCGCGACTGCTACAGTCGCAGGTTCGAATCCAGCATCCGGCATTGATGTGTGTGATGTCCTTAAGTTAGGTTTAAGTAGCTCTAAGTTCTAGAGGACTGATGACCACAGATGTTAAGTCCCATAGTGCTCTGAGCCATTTGAACCATTTTTTGATTCTCTTCAGTCATCGTTGGTCCCCTTCTTGCAGGATCTTTTTCCGGCAGCATCAGTGTCGGAGATTTGATGTTTTACCGGATTCTTGAAATTCACTATGCACTAGTGAAATTGTCGTACGTGACAATCCCCACCTCATCGCTATTTCGGAGATGCTTTGTCCCATCACTCGTGCGCCAATTGCAACACAACGTTCAAACTCACTTAAATGTTGACAATCTTCCATTGTAGCAACAGAAACCGATGTAACAACTGCGCCAGACACTTACTGTCTTACATGACACTGCCGACCGCAGTGCCGTGTTCTGTTTACATATATCTGTATTTAAATATGCATGACTATACCAATTTCTTTGGCACTTCAGTGTATATTTCCCTAAAACAGAACAAGCAGCATGTCGGAGAAAGCCTTGTGGCGAGTGTGTATTATAATCAGTAAAAGCCTTGTATACTTATTCCAACTCCGGTGCAGAGTGAAAATCTCATTCTGGTAGCATCCTCCAGGCTGTGGCTAAGTCATGTCTCCGCAATATCCTTCCTTCCAGGAGTGCTAGTTCTGCGAGTTTCGCTGAAGAGCTTGTGTGAAGTTTGGAAGGTAGGAGACGAGGTACTGGCGGAATTACAGCTGTGAGGACGGGGCGTGAGTCGTGCTTGCGTAGCTCAGATGGTTGAGCATTTGCCCGCCAGAGGCAAAGGTCCAGAGTTCGAGTCTCGGTCCGGCACACAGTATTAATCTGCCAGGAAGTTTCATATACTATGTCATTTGTTTGACGCTAATACAATATATGCATTTTCCTGTAATGTCAAGAGCAGGGATGTTCAAACGATTTTTTCCAACCAAAACATTAGATAGATACGACCCTCTTTGGTTTCTATATGATCTCGTTCAGCGGTAATGATCTCAGGAAGGTTGAGACCCATTGTTATATTAGAATGTTGTTGTTGTGGTCTTCAGTCCTGAGACTGGTTTGATGCAGCTCTGCATGCTACTCTATCCTGTGCAAACTTCTTCATCTCCCAGTACCTACTGCAACCTACATCCTTCTGAATCTGCTTAGTGCATTCATCTCTTGGTCTCCCTCTACGATTTTTACCCTCCACGCTGCCCTCCAATGTAATATTTGTGATCCCTTGCTGCCTCAAAACATGTCCTACCAACCGATCCCTTCTTCTAGTCAAGTTGTGCCACAAACTTCTCTTCTCCCCAATCCTATTCAATACCTCCTCATTAGTTACGTGATCTACCCACCTTATCTTCAGCATTCTTCTGTAGCACCACATTTCGAAAGCTTCTATTCTCTTCTTGTCCATACTAGTTATCGTCCATGTTTCACTTCCATATATGGCTACACTCCATACAAATACTTTCAGAAACGACTTCCTGACACTTAAATCTATACTCGATGTTAACATATTTCTCTTCTTCAGAAACGATTTCCTTGCCATTGCCAGTCTACATTTTATATCCTTTCTACTTCGACCATCATCAGCTATTTTACTCCCTAAATAGCAAAACTCCTTTACTACTTTAAGTGTCTCATTTCCTAATCCAATACCCTCAGAATCACCCGATTTAATTTGACTACATTCCATTATCCTCGTTTTGCTTTTGTTGATGTTCATCTTATATCCTCCTTTCAAGACACTGTCCATTCCGTTCAACTGCTCTTCCAAGTCCTTTGCTGTCTCTGACAGAATTACAATGTTATCGGCGAACCTCGAAGTTTTTACTTCTTCTCCATGAATTTTAATAGCTACTCCGAACTTTTCGTTTGTTTCCTTTACTGCTTGCTCAATATAAAGATTGAATAACATCTGGGAGAGGCTACAACCCTGTCTCACTCCTTTCCCAACCACTGCTTCCCTTTCATGTCCCTCGACTCTTATAACTGCCATCTGGTTTCTGTACAAATTGTAAATAGCCTTTCGCTCCCTGTATTTTACCCCTGCCACCTTTAGAATGTGAAAGAGAGTGTTCCAGTCAACATTGTCAAAAGCTTTCTCTAAGTCTACAAATGTTAGAAACGTAGGTTTGCCTTTTCATAATCTTTCTTCTAAGATAAGTCGTAAGGTTACTACTGCCTCACGTGTTCCAACATTTCTACGGAATCCAAACTGATCTTCCCCGAGGTCCTCTTCTACCAGTTTTTCCATTCGTCTGTAAAGAATTCTCATTAGTATTTTGCAGCTGTGACTTATTAAACTGATAGTTCGGTAATTTTCACATCTGTCAACACCTGCTTTCTTTGGGATTGGAATCATTATATTCTTCT
This sequence comes from Schistocerca americana, assembly GCF_021461395.2. NCBI lineage: Eukaryota > Metazoa > Arthropoda > Insecta > Orthoptera > Acrididae > Schistocerca > Schistocerca americana. Next base: position 677,025,538 of record NC_060122.1, read on the forward strand.
TGAAGTCTGAGTGTATTTCACCTATCTCATACATATTGCTCACCAGATTTTGGAGTTTTGTCAGGACTGGCTCTCCCAAGGCCGTCAGTAGTTCTAATGGAATGTTGTCTACTCCCGGGGCCTTGTTTCGACTCAGGTTTTCCAGTGCTCTGTCAAACTCTTCACGCAGTATCGTATCTCCCATTTCATCTTCATCTACATCCTCTTCCATTTCCATAATATTGTCCTCAAGTACATCGCCCTTGTATAAACCCTCTATATACTCCTTCCACCTTTCTGCCTTCCCTTCTTTGCTTAGAACTGGGTTGCCAACTGAGCTCTTGATATTCATACAAGTGGTTCTCTTCTCTCCAAAGGTCTCTTTAATTTTCCTGTAGGCACTATCTATCTTACCCCTACTGAGACAAGCCTCTACATCCTTACATTTGTCCTCTAGCCATCCCTGCTTAGCCATTTTGCACTTCCTGTCGATCTCATTTTTGAGACGTTTGTATTCCTTTTTGCCTGCTTCATTTACTGCATTTTTATATTTTCTCCTTTCATCAATTAAATTCAATATCTCTTCTGTTACCCAAGGATTTCTAGTAGCCCTCGCCTTTTTGCCTACTTGATCGTCTGCTGCCTTCACTACTTCATCTCTCAGAGCTACCCATTCTTCTTCTACTGTATTTCTTTCCCCTATTCCTGTCAATTGTTCCCTTATGCTCTCCCTGAAACTCTCTACAACCTCCCGTTCTTTCAGTTTATCCAGGTCCCATCTCCTTAAAGTCCCACCTTTTTGCAGTTTCTTCAGTTTCAATCTGCAGTTCATAACCAAGAGATTGTGGTCGGAATCCATATCTGCCCCTGGAAATGTCTTACAATTTAAAACCTGGTTCCTAAATCTCTGTCTTACCATTATATATTCTATCTGATATCTTTTAGTATCTCCAGGATTCTTCCAGGTATACAACCGTCTTTTATGATTCTTGAACCAAGTGTTAGCTATGATTAAGTTATGCTCTGAGCAAAATTCTACAAGGCGGCTTCCTCTTTCATTTCTTCCCCCCAATCCATATTCACCTACTATGTTTCCTTCTCTCCCTTTTCCTACTGACGAATTCCATTCACCCATGACTATTAAGTTTTCGTCTCCCTTCACTACCTGAATAATTTTATTTATCTCGTCATACATTTCATCAATTTCTTCATCATCTGCAGAGCTAGTTGGCATATTAACTTGTACTACTGTAGTAGGCATGGGCTTTGTGTCTATCTTGGCCACAATAATGCGTTCACTATGCTGTTTGTAGTAGCTACCCCGCACTTCTATTTTTTTATTCATTATTAAACCTACTCCTGCATTACCTCTATTTGATTTTGTATTTATAACCCTGTAATCACCTGACCAAAAGTCTTGTTCCTCCTGCCACCGAAATTCACTAATGCCCACTATATCTAACTTTAACCTATCCATTTCCCTTTTTAAATTTTCTAACCTACCTGCCCGATTAAGGGATCTGACATTCAACGCTCCGATCCGTAGAACGCCAGTTTTCTTTCTCCTGATAACGACGTCCTCTTGAGTAGTCCCCGCCCGGAGATCCGAATGGGGGACTATTTTACCTCCGGAATATTTTACCCAAGAGGACGCCATCATCATTTAATCATACAGTAAAGCTGCATGTCCTCGGGAAAAATTACGGCTGTAGTTTCCACTTGCTTTCAGCCGTCCGCAGTACCAGCACAGCAAGGCCGTTTTGGTTAATGTTACAAGGTCAGATCAGTCAATCATCCAGACTGTTGCCCCCGCAACTACTGAAAAGGCTGCTGCCCCTCTTCAGGAACCACATGTTTGTCTGGCCTCTCAACAGATACCCCTCCGTTGTGTTTGCACCTACGGTACGGCCATCTGTATCGCTGAGGCACGCAGGCCTCCCCGCCAACGGCAAGGTCCATGGTTCATATTAGAATAGAGCACGTAAATAAAAATGTTATGCTGACAGGTAACACGTAAAATGTCATTTAATAAAGTACAGTTATGACAAATCTATTCTTCAAAAATCCAATATAAATACATGTTTTTTGTAAGTAATCTATTATTTCCATCGCTCTAATAACACTGCTCAGTTTTCCGCATATAATGTAAAACAGTACTATAACCTTGAATTCAGCCCTCCTAATGGCTGATTAACCTCATCTATGCCAACCTGTTCGACTTAGACATGTATTTACACCGCGTTTACTCAGTTTGTTGGATATACCTCAAATTCTCTATTTCACTACAGTTTCTGCCCTTTGCAGCTCCACCTTACCTTGGACGGTTTCCCTGATGTGTTAACACACGTCCGTTCATTCTGTCCTTTCTTTTTCTTGTCTGTGTGTTCCACATATTTCTTTCCGAGCCTATTCTGTGGAGAACCTACCCGTTTCTTATACGTCCATAGAGTTTAGCACCACATCTCAAACGCTTCGATTCGTTCCTTTTGCGGTTTCTGCCAACCCACGATTCATATTCATACAGTGCTGTACTCCAAAATGCATGTTCTCACATGTTTCTTCCGCAAATTAAAACCTATCTTTGATGGTAGTAGACATATTTTGGACATGAATGCCCAGGAATACCATCTTTTTCTGTGCTAGTCTTACTTTTTAAGATGCTTTGTGTTGTCCGTCATACGTTATTTTGCTTTTAAGGCAGCAGAATTCTTTCACTTCGTCTACTTCGTGAGCTTCAGTTTTGATGTTAAGTCACGCTACTCTAATTCCTGACACGGTGAAGTGTTTTGAATAGAATCGATGGAGTAAGTAGAAACAAAACTTAGAAAAAAGACTTATGCTATCGTTTCGGAAGACAAATAGGAATATTATTGAGGTTTGACTGTCTAATATGGTACTGAACCAAACCAACAAGGAAATTATGAACCTCAAAGTTGGAGGAAACTGTCAGTTGATGTTTTGCCCACTCTATGACAAACTTCGAGCTGAATTTACTGACTTAAAATTGTATCTGTATTTACCACTCTAAATTGCGTAGTTTAAATTTTAGTTCATGGTAAGTAAATTTGCATTTCAGTTTCATTAGCCAAAAGTTCATTTTACTGTGTACTTTAATCTGACTTCTGTTACGACTAATTGAAAATGTAGGACTTTGTTTTTCGGAACCTGTGGGGTGAACAGGTGAGTAATCGTCAGCATTTCTTTGACCAAAATCAAGAATTTGACTGAAGTAAGGAACCAACTGGCACTGTTCTCAACACATTACAATACGCTGGGATGAAACTATGTAGAAAAAGTAAGCAGTAATTTAGGTTGTGCAATGCAAAATTCGTTTTTTAGAAGGCAAATGTTGATGTTTCTCTGAAAAAAAGGCGGATTCAACACGTTTATTTTAATGGACGAGGAGTTATTTTTTAGTCAAGGAGATCTTGAACAAAGCTCTTCTTTGCTTCTTGTGGGAGAGAGGGCAAGGGGTACGATTCATTTCTTAAGATAGCGCCAATCATTTAAGGTAGGAAAAAAAATAAGTTCTTCAGTGTAATGTGACGTTAAAGCAGTTAAAGATATAACATTTTTTATTTGGAAAACACAACAAAAATGATACAATTCGTGCTATATTTTACTGAATAAAATGTTTTTGGATGGAGATAAATTTTGTTTCTTGTCCTCTTAGGCCTAGATAGAGCGTTTGAAAGTGCGAAATGTTATAAAATGTCCGAAATTCCGAGAAAAATCGGAGTAATCTACAAGGAAAAGCGGATAATATACCATGTATTCAAGAACCGCTATGGAATAATAAGAGTGGAAGGCCAAGAACGAAGTACTCGCCTTAAAAGGGATGTGAGACAAAGATGCAGTCTTTCAGCTTCCTGTTCAGTCAATACATCGAAGAAGGAATGGCGGAAATAAAAAAGAAAGGTTCAAGAGTAGTATTAAAAGTCTGGTGAAAGAATAGCAATGATAAGATCCACTAATGACATTGCTATCATCAGTGAAAGGGAAGGAGAACTGCAGGATCTCTTGAATGAATTGAACAGTCTAATGACTGCAGAACGTCGATGAAGAATAAATCAGAAAAAGGAAAAAGTAATGAGTAGTAGTAGTAATGGGAATAGTGATACAGACGAAGCTAGGGAATTCTGCTATCTAGGAAGCAATATAGCTCCTGCCGGATAAAGCAAGGATGATATAAAAAGCAGATTAGCAGAGGGGGAAAAGGGCATCACTGGACAAGAGAAGTCTACTGGTAACTAACATAGGAACAAATTTGAGGAAGAAATTTCCGAGAATGTACATTTGGAGCATGGTATTCTATGTTAATGGATCTTGGGAAGTGAGAGAACCAGAATAGTAGAAAATCAATGGGTTTGGGATGCGATGCTACAGAAGAATGTTGAACGTGAGATGGAGTAATAATATAAGGATTGAGGAGGTTTTCCGCAGAACTGGCGAAGGAAGGGACTTATGGATATCACTGCGAAAAAGAAAGGATAAGACTGTAGGGCATGTGTTAAAATGTTAGTAGAGGGAACTGAAGAGCGTAAAAGTGTAGAGGAACCAGAGATTGAAATACATCCAGCAAATACTTGAGGAGGTAGGGTGCAAGCGCTACTCTCAAACGATGAGAATCGCGCAAGAGTGAAACCCGTGTTGAAATACAGATTTTGACACGTGTCTGTTCACCCTAGAGACAAGTAAATAGAAAAATAACAAATCCAACACTGCTCTTTCCTTTCCACCGTTTCTGCAAGACCCGAACAGTTTATATATTTTGTATGTTGTAAAAGAGTGAGCTAGGTCCCAAACCTAATTACAAGTTTGAAGTTACGCACAACCCATATAATTTTGATTTTCAAATTTCTTTATTAAATTATCAATTTTGTCTTCTAAACTTAAAACTTGTTTCTAGTCATACCATTTTAGGGTGTTCCTCATTACTCTTGTCTTTCTTCTGTTTACACTCAATCCATGTTCTGTACTTAATATACTCTCCATTCCATTCATTATATCCTGTTATCCATCTTTACTTGCACTGATAATATCAATGGAAATAGTGATTCTTATCATTGGTATTCTTTCAAACTGAATTATAATCCCACTCCTGAAACTTTAACCCAGTTCCGACTTCTTTTCATCGACATACAGATTTAACAATAAAGGGGAAAGGGTCTAATCTATCTCAATCATTTTTCATCAGAGTTCATCGCTTTTGGTCTTCCACTCATATTCTTCCTTCTTGGATTTTACACATGTACATTAGCCATCTTTACTTACAACATTTTTGGGAATTTCGAATATCTTGCAGCATTTGACATTTTCTACATATGTCGACAAATCCTATGAACCGTTCTGAATTTATCTCAAGTCCAGCTTCAATTATCATGCGGAATTTCAGAACTGACTCTCTGGTGCATATCCCTTTCCTAAAGTCGAATTGATAGTCGCTTAGAGACCGTTGCGCATAACTTCACCGAAGATCGTTTAGGCTTTCTGTGTGCTGAGTCTGTCCGTCTGATGTCCTTTTCTTTTAGATTCTACTTACATATCTGTATTCCTGTTTCGTCCTGCACGTGTTGTTCTTTTTGTCTTCGATCAGTTTAAGTATTTTTTCTGTTGTTCAAGCTTTTCAATCGCTTGGCATTCTTCTGCATCTATTTCTCTGTTTCCTTTCTGTGATTACCCTATTTAAAGATTTCAGTTCTTCTTCAACTGCGTGCTGTGACATTAATTCCAGTACCTATAGCCATGAGAAAAAGATTGAATAATCTTAGAAAGGATAACGTTCTACGAGTCGGGGCGTGGAATGTCAGAAGCTTGAATGTGGTAGGGAAACTAGAAAATCTGAAAAGGGAAATGCAACGGCTCAACGTAGATATAGTAGGGGTCAGTGAAGCGAAGTGGAAGGAAGACAAGGATTTCTGGTCAGATGAGTATCGGGTAATATTAAGAGCAGCAGAAAATGGTATAACAGGTGGAGGATTCGTTATGAATAGGAAGGTAGGGCAGAGGGTGTGTTACTGTGAACAGTTCAGTGACCGGGTTGTTCTAATCAGAATCGACAGCAGACCAACACCGACAACGATATTTCAGGTATACATGCCGACGTCGCAAGCTGAAGATGAACAGATAGAGAAAGTGTATGAGGATATTGAAAGGGTAATGCAGTATGTAAAGTGGGACGAAAATCTAATAGTCATGGGCGACTGGAATGCAGTTGTAGGGGAAGGAGTAGAAGAAAAGGTTACAGGAGAATATGGGCATGGGACAAGGAATGAAAGAGGAGAAAGACTAATAGAGTTCTGTAACAAGTTTCAGCTAGTAATAGCGGAGATCCTCTTCAAGAATCACAAGAGGAGGAGGTATACTTGGAAAAGGCCGTGAGATAGGGGAAGATTTCAATTAGATTACATCATGGTCAGACAGAGATACCGAAATCAGATACTGGATTGTAAGGGGTACCCAGGAGCAGATATAGACTCAGACCACAATATAGCAGTGATGAAGAGTAGGCTGAAGTTCAAGACATTAGTCAGGAAGAATCAATACGAAAAGAAGTGGGATAAAGAAGTACTAAGGTATGACTAGATACGTTTGAAGTTCTCTAACGCTATAGATACAGCGATAAGGAATAGTGCAGTAGGCAGTACAGTTGAAGAGGAACGGACATCTCTAAAAAGGGCCATCACAGAAGTTGGGAAGGAAAATATAGGTACAAAGAAGGTAACTGCGGAGAAACCATGGGTAACAGAAGAAATACTTCAGTTGATTGATGAAAGGAAGAAGTACAAACATGTTCCGGGGAAATCAGGAATACAGAAATACAAGTCCCTGAGGAACGAAATAAATAGGAAGTGCAGGGAAGCTAAGACGAAATGGCTGCAGGAAAAATGTGAAGACATCGAAAAAGATATGATTGTCGGAAGGATAGACTCAGCATACAGGAAAGTCAAAACAACCTTTGGTGACATTAAAAGCAACGGTGGTAACATTAAGAGTGCAACGGGAATTCCACTGTTAAATGCAGAGGAGAGAGCAGATAGGTGGAAAGAATACATTGAAAGCCTCTATGAGGATGAAGATTTGTCTGATGTGATAGAAGAAGAAACAGGAGTCGATTTAGAAGAGATAGGGGATCCAGTATTAGAATCGGAATTTAAAAGAGCTTTGGAGGACTTACGGTCAAATAAGGCAGAAGGGATAGATTACATTCCATCAGAATTTCTAAAATCATTTGGGGAAGTGGCAACAAAACGACTATTCACGTTGGTGTGTAGAATATATGAATCTGGCGATATGCCATCTGACTTTCGGAAAAGCATCATCCACACAATTCCGAAGACGGCAAGAACTGAGAAGTGCGAGAATTATCGCACAATCAGTTTAACAGCTCATGCATCGAAGCTGCTTACAAGAATAATATACAGAAGAATGGAAAAGAAAATTGAGAATGCGCTAGGTGACGATCAGTTTGGCTTTAGGAAAAGTAAAGGGACGAGAGAGGCAATTCTGATCTTACGGCTAATAATGGAAGCAAGGCTAAAGAAAAATCAAGACACTTTCATAGGATTTGTTGACCTGGAAAAAACGTTCGACAATATAAAATGGTGCAAGCTGTTCGAGATTCTGAAAAAAGTAGGGGTAAGCTATAGGGAGAGACGGGTCATATACAATATGTACAACAACCAAGAGGGAGTAATAAGAGTGGACGATCAAGAACAAAGTGCTCGTATTAAGAAGGGTGTAAGACAAGGCTGTATCCTTTCGGCCCTACTCTTCAATATGTACATCGAGGAAACAATGATGGAAATAAAAGAAAGGTTCAGGATTGGAATTAAAATACAAGGTGAAAGGATATCAATGATACGATTCGCTGATGACATTGCTATCCTCAGTGAAAGTGAAGAAGAATTAAATGATCTGCTGAACGGAATGAACAGTCTAATGAGTACACAGTATGGTTTGAGAGTAAATCGGAGAAAGACGAAGGTAATGAGAAGTAGTAGAAATGAGAACAGCGAGAAACTTAACATCAGGATTGATGGTCACGAAGTCAATGAAGTTAAGGAATTCTGGTACCTAGGGAGTAAAATAACCAATGACGGATGGAGCAAGGAGGACATCAAAAGCAGACTCGCTATTGCATAAAAGGCATTTCTGGCCAAGAGAAGTCTACTAATATCAAATACCGGCCTTAATTTGAGGAAGAAATTTCTGAGGATGTACGTCTGGAGTACTGCATTGTATGGTAGTGAAACATGGACTGTGGGAAAAACGGAACAGAAGAGAACTGAAGCATTTGAGATGTGGTGCTATAGACGAATGTTGAAAATTTGGTGGACTGATAAGTTAAGGAATGAGGTTGTTCTACGCAGAATCGGAGAGGAAAGGAATATGTGGAAAACACTGATAAGGAGAAGGGACAGGATGATAGGACATCTGCTAAGACATGAGGGAATGACTTCCATGGTACTAGAGGGAGCTGTAGAGGGCAAAAACTGTAGAGGAAGACAGAGATTGGAATACGTCAAGCAAATAATTGAGGAAGTAGGTTGCAAGTGCTACTCTGAGATGAAGAGGTTAGCACAGGAATGGAATTCGTGGCGGGCCGCTTCAAACCAGTCAGTAGACTGATGACCAAAAAAAAAAAAAAAAAAAAAAAAAATATAGCCTGAGAGAACAACAAATACCACTAAATGGTGCTCCGTGTCTACATCAGCTCCTGGGTACGCTATATAACTCACTATCTGATTCAGAAATCTCTGTCTCGCTATAATATAATCAAGCTGGAATTTTTCTGTGCCTCCAGCATTTTCCTTGTACTCCCTCTTGTGACTATTGACATTCGCATTCACCGGTTGATATTTCCTGGAGAAATGCTAAACATATAGTCTCCTATCTTCAGTACGTTTCCCTACACAGCGTTCGAATCCCCATGATTACTGATCATCTCCCTTTACAGACTGTTACTCATTCAATGATCTAATATGCTCTCTGCCTCTAAGTGTTCATCTCCTGCTTGTGGCAACAGCATATATACCTTAATTAATGATGTTAGCGTAAATTTTCTATTAATTTTAATGAATCCTATCATTGAATCTTTCAATTAAACTCACTCACTGCCCTCACTTCCTGTATACAGGGTGTAACAAATTGCGACACTTTCCTCACACGTAGACGAAGAAATTATGTTATATGAACACCGGTCTGGAAACGCTTTGTTTCCGTGTTATAAGTGATATTCTCCAAATCATTAATGATGGGAAACTCACATAAACAAAACGCACCAGCATAGCTCATGCAACTATTTCTCATAGGAGATATTCAATATGCCTTCCGTGGTCTCTGGTACATGTATCAACCCGCCGGCATAGTGAGTCTCGGATGCGCTGATGTATCCCTAGAATACTCCGTATCGTTACGCAGCCTTTGAAAATACGGGCACATCTTGTACCGGGGTTTCATAAACAAGAGCTTTCAAATGCCACAACACGAAAACGGCTCTGACCACTATGGGACATAACATATGAGGTCATTAGTCCCCTAGAACTTAGAACTACTTAAACCTAACTAACCTAAGGACATCACACACATCCATGCCCGAGGCAGGATTCGAACCTGCGACCGTAGCGGAAATGCCACAACAAATTAAAGTCCATTGGGTTTAGGTCCGGAGAGCGTGGAGGCCAAGCAAGTGGTCCACCTCTACGCTTCCATTAGTCACGTAATCCGTTATTTAGAAGCCGACGGATGTTAACACTAAATTTAGGAGGTTCTCCATCGTGCATGAAGTACATGTTTTGTGCTCAGCTGAAGGCACATTTGTTAACAGATCAGGTAAAACATTCTGTACGACATTATGGTAACTTTGTCCGTTGAGCCTGGGTGGAAGAAACTGAGGCCATTCCAAGTAGTCAGCAACAATGCCGGCCTACGCATTGACAGAAAATTTTTGTTCAACAGTTGCCTGAGGACTGACATCTGCCCTTGACTCTAACGTTCTGTTCTTGTGCTTCTCTCATGTTGGGACAGGGAACCAAAACCTTTCCAGACCCATGCTCATATAACATGATTACTTGGTGTGCGTGTGAGCCATGCCTCCTAAAATTTGTGCTGTACGTTTTTGTTACACTCTGTATAACGAATCATAGCCCTGTTGTACAATTTTCTACTTCTATTGATATCAGCCTACTCAATATTCGTCTGAATATAAATCCTTATCTTCCTTCCAGTTTACTTCTTTGATCCCAACTATATCTAGACTGCGGTTTTTCATTTTAATTTTCAGATTTTCTCCCTTCTATAAGACGTGCAGACATCTTAGGTTTCACGCCGCGACTGGCAGAAATTTCCTCTTCCGTTGGTTTTCAATGTGTTTCTCACGGTCATCTTCCCTTTGGGAATCGTCTCCCATAGATCCGAAAGTGGGACTGATTGAGAATATTTATCCATTGGGGACATTTGCATGATACCTTTCAACTATGGGTCACATGCATCGCATCAAAATTAATTCATATAGAAAAGGAGACGGAGGAACTCGAAGGTAATTAGTCTTCCTCTGGACCAGATCACAGAAGTGTTTTTATCGTTTGTAGCAGAAACATCATCTGTTGTATGCACTTACTTGATGATAGCTATTAACACATAAGAGGCCAAGGGAATGATATCTTGGCAGCCAAGGATAAGTCGAAGATTTTGGTTTTTGTGAGTTTCTCGTATTTCGCAATTCGAGAATTCACCTGGACACCTGCCAGTGGCGTCGCAGCTGATGGATGTGGGCCGGGACCCTCTAGTGGAGAACCACCTCCCCCCCCCCCCCCCCCCCCCCAGGCGGCGACAGTGGCGGTGCGGCGGCGCCGGCCAGAATCCAATTTGTGCGTGCGCTGGGGCGCAGACCGCACGCCCAACTAATGGCTGCGTGAGGGGTGGTGCGGCGAGGCGCAACGGCCGGACCCCGTGGACACGAAGCTGCGAGCACTCCCTACCTCTGCCTCGCACCGGTCATCGCTTCCTGCCCTGCAAACGTACGGTCTAGCTATCCGGGGCGTCGGAGGTTTACATTTCCTCATGTCGGCGATCAGAGACCGGCACCACGGGCGTCTGAGATTTGCGTTTCCTCCAGACTAGCTAATGCACGTTTACCATCTATTAGTACGTCTCTGCTCCCTCGAGGGCGGTTGACTTTATGCTGTAAAAGTGTGGCTGAATCTATATTTTTAACTTGCGACATTACGCACCCCTGTTACTCTGTCTTTGGCCTAAGGCTTTGTGAGCCAAAATTACCCTATAGTGATATAGACCCAGTAGCATCTTTCCAGGACATTCTGTAAAGGCACACGTGTTAGTAGTCCTCTCCGTGACGCCCAAAGCTTTTATAAGGATCCCAGTTTATTGCATTGAATCTACAGGCTGAATCACCAAAAACTTGCACCCAAAATATTTCGGAAATGGAGAGCGCTATTTATGTCCGGTTTTCACAGAATGGATTGGTAATGAGGGGTTCGCATTGTTATCCAATAAAGAAATTGTAATAACAGTTAGAAAGTGTATCTTCGTGGAAACATGTATCTTTTTTGTATGGAACAAAGCCTATTGACATTAACGAAGTAAAAGTAACGGAAATTAGAAATCAGTGGTGTTTGATGCAGGATTGTAGTGCGAGTCGTTTGTGACGTATCGTATTTTGGAAAATTAGCACATCGACACTTGTTTGTACCACTCAGCGTGGATAGTTGCTAGGTACGAGGTTGTTAGGTTTGATTACAGCGTACTTGTGTATTCCATAAAAACTTTGCAACTTGCTAGTGAGTTGGTGTGTGACAATCCAAGGGGCAGGTCGTGAGTGAACGCGGGATTTACCGATGGAGAATAAGCCGACATGCCCATGGTGTATGGAGAGTGAGGAGAAATGCATTTCGTTCTTGTACATTGTATTTAGCAAGATATTCGAATAGACGTTAATCATCTCAGCAATTATTTATCAGTATCTTCAACCAGTTACGTGAAGGCGGTGGCCTATCACCTATAGAACGTAACAAAAGGAAACAATGACGACAGAAGAGGGGGAAAGGTGTTCCTGTTGCTCTTGCAATTAATCGTTACTTTAGCTTCCGCACAATTGCACGAGAAACCGGCATGAGTCAGGCAAGTGGCCTACGCATCTCCATCGACGTAGGTTTCATTCTTATCACATGCCTCTCCATCAAAAGCTGCACGAAAACAATCATGAGAAACGTGTTAGCTTCTCTTCTTGGGCATTAAGACAGGATACTCCGGTTGAATCATGTAACTTCTTTAGTGATGTAGCCATATTTATCAGTCATGGCCAGGTAAACCGCCGAAATATGCACTGCAGGTATGTTGACAATCCCTTTTGGCTTCGTCAGGAGGAACGTCTATGGAGTGTGAACGTATGGTTGGGATACTGAACTATCAGCTTACATGCCCATTTTCTAGACGGAACACTGAACGTCCACTAGTATCGCAGCCTCCTAACAGGCTATTTTTGACTGATGCAGGAGGAACTTGGGTTACCATCATGATGGCTGTCCAGCCCATAGTGCACCTGGTGCTACAGCGTGTCTTCACGAACTGTTTCCAAATCGTTGTACTGGAGGCAGAGGACCTGTACCTTGGCCGGCTAGCTCCTCGGATTTCACGCCTGTAGACATTTTCTATGGGGAAAGCTGAAAGACACTTTCTACAATGTCTTACCGACTACAAATGATGATACACAACGACGTATTACTGCAGCCTACTCTAACATTTCCAATGAAATGCTAGCACGTGTGCAGCTGCCACTCCATACCAGACTGGAAGCGTGTATTGCCGCTGCCGATAGTCAATTTGAAAACAATTTGTGATGGTCGATTGTCTCGTTACTGCCGAGAATCCAAATAGCTAGTAGTCAATTATCTCGTTACTGTCGAGAATCCTAATAGCTAGTGTTTTGACTTGGGTTGTTGTGTTCTCTATGCTGCCACATGTATTGCACAAGTGTCGATGTGGGTACTTCCAAAATACGATATCTCAGAAGAGACTCGTTCAAGAATTCAGCAACAAGCACCACTGATATTCTAAATTAGCCTACTTCTGTGTTAGCAGAGTCAACTGACATTACTTTATTTTAAAAATGGCACGTTTTTTCAGTGATTGCACTTTCTTACTATCATTACAATCTGTGTATTGGTTAATAATACGTGTTTCTGACTACCAATCCATTGAGTGAAAACCGCACAGCCGCTCGCGATTAGCCGAGCGGTCTGGGGCGTTGCAGTCATGGACTGTGGGACTGGTCCCGGCGGAGGTTCGAATCCTCACTCGGGCGTGGGTGTGTGTGTTTGTCCTTAGGATAATTTAGGTTAAGTAGTGTGTAAGCTTAGGGACTGCTGACCTTAGCAGTTAAGTCCCATAACATTTCACACACATTTGAATATTTTTTGAAAACCGCACATCAATACCACTTTCCTTTTCCGCAATATCTGCGGTGCAAATTTTAGGTAATTCCACCCTGTACATCAGTGATATTGCCAGTCAGTCTAGGGAATCTTGCAAGAAGATTTGCAAAACTTTTGTAGGTGTCTTTGTTAATATGAGCAGAGAATACTGGAATCAGTGGTTTACACTGAGAACAAAAGAAATTAAGAACTTTAGCTCCTACGAAATTTGTTAATACACTGACGGGAAAAGTGGCAACACCAAAAAGCAATTAACGCAGAACAATGAAATTTTGGCAATCCTCTGATCTAGATAATATGTTTAAGTGATTAATATTGCAAGTTCACAAGGTAAGCGAGATCAGCCACGGCAAGTGTGGTGTACAGGTACATTAATAACCTTTGAACAGCCAGAATTATGAATGTAAGCATGCAAACGTGCATGCATTACGTTTTAAACGTGTCGGATGACAATTTGGTGGAAGAAGTACCATGCCTGTTGCACTTGGTTCGTCAATACACTGAAGGTTAATGCTTGTTGTGGAGGAAGTTGGGCCGCGTGGTTTGAGACGTCATGTCACGGACTGCGGGGCCCCTCCCGCCGGACGCTCGAGTGCTCCCTCAGGCATGGATGTGTGTGTTGTTCTTAGCATAAGTTAGTTTAAGTAGCGTGTAAGTCTAGGGACCGAGCCGGCCGGGGTGGCCGAGCGGTTATAGACGTGGAACCACGCGACCGCTACGGTCGCAAGTTCGAATCCTGCATTTGGCATGCATGTGTGATGTCCGTAGGTTAGTTAGGCTTAAGTAGTGCTAAGTTCTAGGGGACTGATGATCTCAGAAATTAAGTCTCATAGTTCTCAGAACCATTTGAAACATTTGATTTTCTAGGGACCGATGACCTAAGCAGTTTGGTCCCTTCGGAATTCACACGCATTTGAACATTTAGAGGACGTTGGAGTTGTCATCCGACGGTGTCTGTTACGTACTCGACAGGAGATAGAGCATGCCAGGGCAGCATGTCGTCACCATGTAGAGCACGAATGGTCACAACAGCAGTAAAAGGTCTAACGGTATCTGTTGGAAAACAGCCACTGGAATGGTCTTCATGAACGGCAGCATAACAGGTCGAATCACCAGACTGACGTACAAATTTCCAGACCGGTTGCTTGGGATAACGAGAGTGCACCTCCTGTCATACGAAATCGCACCCCAGACTGGTATAGTGTGTCTATCACGCAGACAGTTTTCTTGCGGGCCCTCAACTGGCCTCCTTCCAACCAACACACGGCCATCACTGGCACTGTGGCAGATCCAGCTTTCATCAGAAAACACGATAGAACTCCACCATGCCCTCCTCAGAGCTCTCGCTAGACACCACTGAAGTCGCTAACGGTGGTGATCTTGGGTCAGTTGAATGCACGCTACATGCTTATGGCTCGAAACTGACCTTGAAGCATCTGATTTGTAGCGGTTAGTTGAGTCCTTGTGTTTCCAGACTGCTGACCACCACTCCAGCTATCATGTGCAGTGGCTACATTCCTGCCACATCTTCTTGCATTACCGCGGAAGGAATATCCATTTTCTAGTTGCCCTCTGACAAGACCTCGTTCAAAGTCAGTGAGCTGTTGACAGTGTCGTCTCTGTCGCCTTAAATTCATCTCCGTAGGCTGATAAGACATGTACACATGGGATATTTTTAACTTTTGGCGTGTTCTAAACCATTAAATTTCGCTTATGCCACATGAAAATAGTTACAGATGTTCTTTCAAACACACACACACACACACACACACACACACACATACAGAATGATTGCCCACTCGAACAATGTGTAGAAAAGGATACCACAAATTAGTGATTAAGACTGTAAACAAGGCCACACTTAGACCCAGTAGCAACTCTCTTGGCTGAAATATGAGTCTAAAACGAAGTCTAGACAGTAAAATGTTCTGGAATAAAGAGAAAACTTGCAGACAAGTGCCATTGTGACTAGTCAATGTAATGGGAGCACATCTAAATGTGAGTGAGCTCGAAAGATGCTGAATAACTTTTCTCCGAGATAGTGATTGCTCATCCCGTGATACTTTTATTCTTGCAGCGCGTAGCGTACCGTAGCTTCGTGACCTTGTAGAGCTCTAGATAGTGAGGTACTGACATACAGAATGACGTCACGAAATAGAGCTCTTGCTGGATTACTTTTATGTTCACTAGCGTTTTGGTAATCACATAGGAAGCCACGGAAAGGAGAAGATCCTTAATAAGGCGCCTGCATACAGTAAGTATGAAGCTTTTTTATATCAGTGCCTCTCAACGTAAAGTCGTAATGAAACTGATCAATGGCTCGTCTTTCGCTAGGTGTAGTATCTGTCGATGCGGTTAAGAAAGTGCATACCCGATGATACACACTATAAAATTGTTATACAATACAAATAAATTCAATGTTACTATTATTTTATATTTCGTATTGTTCTAATAGCATTAATAATATGAATTTTATAGATTTTCTGGCAAATTAATTGTTTTAAAAAACATACGATTTTTGGATTTTTTTTATTTAATGTTATTTCCATTTGAATTCTTTAATATTAAAAATCGTTAATTGTGAAGATTGAAAATAACTTCAAAAACGATATCGATATGCAAGTCATTTGTTATGTAAAATAATTTGTTTGATGTATACATAATTCCACTGAAATCTTGCAGGCTGACATGCAGTGGTCAATAATTTAAACTTTCCCCTACCATTTCGTCTCCAGCTGCTGGTGACGTCTCCGGATGTGAAGCGCCGAACTGCAATCAAAACTTTGCGGAATGCCGAATATATCGGCTGTATAGAGGGCACCACTGTTCATCACGCGACGCTGGCTACGAGAATATCGCTTGATGAGCCAATATTATCGATTGAAAGGAATCGATTATCTCTCTGTGGTTGCAAAGTCGACTCCATATTTTATCTAATTTGAAACCTTCCTCATTTATGTTACAATTATTATGCTGTTCATAAATTTCAACAATCTCTCTACACATGCGTTCGTGATAGCGCAAAGTTTTCGATACGACACTAGTCTCGCTGAAGTTTATTTTAAGATTACAAATGTTCTGGTATGGCCAATTTATCCGTAATTCCGAGATGGAATTTCGTCTTATATTAAGCTAAACGGTTGTTAAAACTTCTCTTCTTGGTAGCAATATATATTAATCCACAACTACAAGGAATTTCATATACGCCCTCAGTAGTCAAGAGGTGTCTTATTTCTCTGGTCGTTCTTGAATATTCTGTTATCTGCCTGATGGGTCAGAAAATAGATTCAACTCCATATTTGCCCAACACTTTCCCAATTAGAACTGTAAACTTACTAATAAACAGAAGAAAAACTTTCCCGTTGGGCGGTGGTTATTCCTAGTTGATCCTGATTCTCTTTCAGTGGCGAAGAGCTGGATCTGTCTCCTTGTTAAAATAACCAACTTCTTTAAGGTCGACCGCAGATGATTCACTGCGTCACGCAAAGGAAACGATTCACAAGATTTTATAACGCTTCTATTTTTTCTGGGATGGTGGTTAGAATCTTTATGAAGGTAACGCTCAGTATGCTTGGCTTTGTTATTCAACTTATTGCGCAACGTGCCGTCCACTCGTCTGCTCGCAGACACATCCATAAAATTAAGTTGCCCATCATCCTCCGTCTGCATAGAAAACTAAATTTTTTGGTTGATACTATTAAGATGTACCAAGAAGGTATCCATCTCTTCTGCCCTATATGTCCATGCTACGAAAAGTATCATCATCATAGCGTTATCGCCTAGGTATTTGGTTTTCTACTGGCAGTCTGCAGCACACGTCTTTCAAAGGTCTGCATAAACAAATTGGCCATAGCTAAACTTTAATGACGCTCACAGCTATCCCGTCAATCTGTTCATAGAAACGGATAAAAAGGAAACATCAAATTTAATATACGTGAAATAAAGGCAGTAAATCAACAGATGAATGCAATTCTACTACACGGTGTTCTTATTTGAAAATGAAAACACAAATCATACTACTTAGACGCAAAATTATTGTTTCAGCGAGCCACGTTTTCGTGGAGAAGCCACGACAAACAGATGGGTTAGGAAAACATTTATTGCACGATTTCTTGCTTACTCATTTTGGTTGCACTACAGCAGCGCTGCCAGTACTGAAAATGGCGCACCCAATTGAAGCAATAAGTAAAGACATTTCTCGAATTCGTATAAGTATTTGTCTTATACTTTAAAGGTGCAGGTCTGTTTTAAGTTTATTTTCACTTACTTAATACAACTTGTGCCTTTGTTTATGTTATCTATGACTCTAAAGGGTCAAATGTCAACAGTAGAGACGAGGAGCTCACAATAATTAATGTTATTGATTGCTTCATAGTAACACTTCAGTGAAATCTGTTCAGCGACGCAATTTATGAATAATACACCTTCCACATACGAAATTTTACTAACTTTTAATTACGTGGATGACGTCTTTTCACGTAGCAAAGCATTTTAGTCTGGTTTGAAGTACTGTCAGAAACTAAACAGGACCTTGTTTTGTAAATAAAACTCCCTTTTCCTGCTGCTAGCTGCATATTTACAAAACTAGTATTTATATGAAACTTCCTGGCAGATTAAAACTGTGTGCCCGACCGAGACTCGAACTCGGGTCCCGAGTTCGAGTCTCGGTCGGGCACACAGTTTTAATCTGCCAGGAAGTTTCATATCAGCGCACACTCCGCTGCAGAGTGAAAATCTCATTCTGGAAGTATTTATATACTTGCTGCGGAGGATGGCCACACAAACAAACTTGTTAAATAGAATCTCCCTCATACTTACAGAACAATGCGAACTGCGACATTAACTGTTGTTCCAATGTGAACAGTAACAACTTCTGTGTGACCGTTGCATTAATGATCTCACTTATGTGTACCACCAATCCACAGTCATTGTTACACTAATTCATAGTCTTCTAAGATCAGTGTCGTTTAAATTTAAGTATATTTGGTATTAGGCCACGTCATTATGAAACATTAGAACAAAATGTCGGCATTTGAGGTTTTTAATGTTTTATAATGACGCGGCCTTATATCCTAAATGGTTTAATTCAGAGTCATTCTCTCAAACATCGCTTGATGGAGGATCGTAACTTATCCAAAATTTTGTTCTTCTACTTCACTTTTGATGGAGAGTATTAGTGGCAAGACCGTAGGTGAGGAAGCTACTGGTTTTGGAAATAGTTGATCATTAAGTACACTTTAATATTTTCATAAAACATCTCCCACTACATCAGGACGATTGGTACAGGTATCGTACAAAGATTATTTTTGAATGAAATAAGCTTCGTTGTGAAAATTTTTGAACCAAAACTGTTTTACTAAAAATAATTTTGTTTTCATTTATCTTTTATTCTCTGTCATAAGTTTCGAAGTCGTATCCACATTCTGAAGCAATCATCCTTCAGAGAAGCCAGTATAGTGACTAGACTGTGAACGGACATCGCCGCTAGGCATAGCCTAAATGAAACTGCATTAAATGTATCAGACTGATCTACTCTACTGGATTCACCAAGTCGATAAGAGTGCTCTCTAACACAGCGCCCGTCAATACTTCAATCACTCATAAGTGTATTCGCGTTCCATGAAGGTACAAATTTACAGGTGGCCTTATTGTGTAACTCAGCAAATTATTGCCGTCTAATGATAAAACTAAGAATAATAGCATATTTGCTTGCGTCAGACGCCATAAGTGAAGTATCAGTCCCGTAATTATATTAATTATTTTCCTGTTCTGGAAGCCGGGCAAGAACATATACGCTACTGTTTCCTATGAAACAGACCGCAAACGACCAGGTGTTTCATAGACAGAGTCCTAGTATCTTATGACACACGGTAAGGAATCTCTTAAGAAGGCTATCGTTTCAGTGTGAGGAATGATGAGAACCAGGAGGTTGCTTGCTCACTTGGTGTCGTGTACTGCAGGCAGATATACTAATATCACTTACTCTCTGGCAGGAAACAGATTATTAGTATGACATTTCTATTGTTACGCTATAAATACGACTAAGAAACTGAGACGTGGGACTTAGGGAAGGCAGGAAAAGGCGTGGACGGGGCCTAATCAGTTTCCGTTGATTGCACAGAAAACACATACACTTTATTTAACGAAATAATTTAAAAAAAATCATTTTTAAAAATTTCACTGACACAAGCTACACTGACGGCTGAAGGCCTTATTAAGAGAGAATTCAAACTTATTTCTCGCCTGAAGGCCACAAGCAATAGGAATAATTTAAACAAAATGATATTTTTTAAACAACTGACACAATCAGACAAAATAAAGAAGGGAGTTATCCACAGACAGTGCTCCAAGGATCGACCTGGGAAAGTCACTTAAACGCAAGTAAGGTGAGCCAAGTAGCCCAGTGTTACACTCACTTAACAGGATGGCAACTCAAACCAGTCACAGTTAAACGCAAGACCAACACTCTCGCAAAATCTACCTAACGCCCAATACACGATACAATAACCCATGCCAGTGGCGGACTACAGTCTTGACATCGTAAAACGAGAAACATTATACAAGAGAACATGTTCAAACGCAAGAATAATGCGAGGTAGTCACAAAAGGTTGCGTCCACGAATACAGTAAGGAGACAGCGTTAAAATGACTGCTCATTCAAAACCACACTAGAAACACACGGATCCGCGTAAACACTTTCATAAACAACTCATACTAAAACGAGTCAGTGTGGATCAAAAAGGACGTATTACAAGTCGACAGAAACACAGATAACCCAGAAGCGGTGGATGACCAAATACACGTCGTCCGTTGAGACGACCGACCGAACGACCAACCAACGGTCGCTCTCGATCAAGTCACCGTAAGGCGAACGTCCCAATATGAATCGTGGACTGACAGCTTATTCAATGAGGTCACTTCGACGGACACACACACACACACACACACACACACACATACACACACACACCAGTGAAGTTGCACTACTGGAATATAACGATACATTCAACTAAACTCGCTGAATGTGGACCTCGACGTGGTCGTGTGCTCTCGCGACCACATCATTCCATCGGCCAGTGCATGTATCACCAGCTGTCCCGGCGAGTACTGGCGCTATGCGGACCTCACTGCTGCTCCCTCCCAACTCAAATGCCCTGACACACCACGACACAGAAAACTAGAGGTCACTCCAAATATCGTACTGCAGTACTCGCTATCGATAAACGCCGCTGCCCACACTCACGGACAGAGAAAACGAGCTAACGTAGTGGCGCCAGTGAACAGAGCAAGAAATCGAGAGGTGACAATCCCAACGCACGACGCCAACCTGTCAATGGCTCGAAGGGGAGCCGGAGCACGGCTCAGAAACCTAACAAGATAGATCGTAAATAACATTGCCGTGAATAAACAATGTACATGCGAGGGGTGCTGAAAAGTAATTACTTGGAATTTTTTATGTAAAATCTCTTAAGGGTTTTTCTTAAATGAAACAACCATTATTAACATTCTACATCTTCATTCTTCTTGTATACCTGTTTATTTCTCAACGTAATCACCCTGACGGCGAAAACACTTCTCCTGACGGGAGACCTGTTTCTTGGTACCGTCAGTGTACAATATACTCGTATGACGTAGCCGCAGCCTAACCTCTAGCTGTACCGCTTCATCTCTACCAAACTGAAGTCCTCGAAGATGTTCTTTAAGTTCCGGAAACAGGTGAAAATCAGGTGGGGACGAATCTAGATTGTATGGAATGTGATCGATGACAATGAACTCAAAGCGTCGGGTTGTTGCAGACGTCGCAGCGCTCGGGTGTAGTACGGCATTGTCATATTGAGAAAAAAGTGTGTGAAATCTTATGGGAATTAACTGCTAAGGTCATCAGTCCCTAAGCTTACACACTACTTAACCTAAATTATCCTAAGGACAAACACACACACCCATGCCCGAGGGAGGACTTGAACCTCCGCCGGGATCAGCCTCACAGTCCATAACTGCAGCGCCCCAGACCGCTCGGCTAATCCCGCGCGTGTGTCATAATGAAGGAGAGAGTGCTCCATGTGAGGACGAACCCTTCTGCGGTTAGAAACTCGTTTACAGCACGCTGTTTCTCGAGCATCGATGTGCTTACGTTACACATCGCCATGTTACGTGGTACAGCTCGGAGCCCTATTGCAGGGGAGCGCTGTAACTTGCTTCTCGGAAGCAGGAAACTCGAGCAAACAGTATGCATGACACGTAAAACGAGAACCGAAATTCAGAACAGAAAAAAAACTCTGAGACATTCTTTTCAGCGTGCCGTCGTATATGTTTATTTACTTATACGTGTGCTTTTTATGATTTTATTATTGATTTTGGACAGGTACCGCTTTAAAATGAGCCTATCCGGCACTACTCTAAGTAAAATAATATGACATAAAAAAGAATTAATTGCAGCTCTTGTAGAATACACATAGAAAAAAATGCACGTTTGTCTTCGAGGCTCCCCTGCAAAGAAACTCTCGTCCGGAGACAAGGTGCTAGTTTTGAAGTAGTAATTGCTGCTGAGAAAACTGTCGTTTGTTTTTACGTGCGGGGGCCGGTCCTGGCGACGCTGGTCGTCTTAAATTCATGTGGCTCCAGCCTTGGCCCCGTCTGTGGTTCCCTCTCCCCAGATAATAAAGATAAATAAGCACCGGCAACGCTCCGCCAACTTGGCTGGCGCCATGGCGCAAAGAATTACGCGTTACGTTAAATAACGTCTCGCGGCAAATGAGTTTAATGGAGGGTATTACGGCCGAGCTTACTCTGTGTATAAGTTATATTAACAGAGGATTAGTTGCATCACACGGCATAACGAGGCGTGCGAAAAAATGCCCCGTAATTTATTCTCATTTACAAGGGCGTAAACGCTGAAATATGAAAAAGTGTTTCGGCGGCAGCCTGTGATCGCTACATGTACAATAAATTTAGCCTGCTGCAGAAAGAATCGGTGCTTGTTAATAAATAAAGTTTCGTAAAAAAATTTGTCACATCTGATATTACTGTACACGGTAATTTTCGTTATTCTGCACCAGTCAGCCAGATTAATGGAATTTAATATGTCTAAAAAAAAAAAAATCACCTTGCTTCATCTACACAGGTGCGGCACACGAAAATCAGAAGCAACTTCAACGTGTAACACATTTAGAAGGGTGTTCCAGAAACTGATATTCCTTTTCAGTGAAATACATCCGCTTCCAAGGAACTTTGGTATGCTTCGACAAAGACTGGCTGCCGAAATATTTTAATTGTGTATTGACAACACTCATACAACGCTCATATAACTGAGATTTTAAATGTCATTTGAACGATGTTCTACAAGATAATATTTAAATTTCCAAAATGTATTATAAAGGGTATTTAAGAGAGTGTATGGGATACTTTGAGAGGTGGTTGTACTCATCGAAACAAGAAATATGTTACTCGAGTCTCGGTCGGGCACACAGTTTTAATCTGGCAGGAAGTTTCATGTCAGCGCACACTCCGCTGCAGAGTGGAAATCTCATTCTGGAAACATCCCCCAGGCTGTGGCTAAGCCATGTCCCCGCAATATCCTTTCTTTCAGGAGTGCTAGTTCTGCAAGGTTCGCAGGAGAGCTTCTGTAAAGTTTGGAAGGTAGGAGACGAGGTACTGGCAGAAGTAAAGCTGTGAGTACCGGGCGTCAGTCGTGCTTCGGTAGCTCAGATGGTAGAGCACTTTCCCGCGAAAGGAAAGTCCCGAGTTCGAGTCTCGGTCGGGCACACAGTTTTAATCTGCTAGGAAGTTTCATATCAGCGCACACACCGCTGCAGAGTGGAAATCTCATTCAAGAAATATGTGTTCAACAACTATTGATATGGAAACACAAACTTTCGGGGACGAACTAGTGTTTATAGCAAGGGCTGCGCGACGCTTCGTTGCGGTTATCAGCACAGTCATTGCACTGGCATTCCGTCAAATGTGTCGGCGGGGTATTATGATACCTTACTCACAGTAGTCTGCATCACCTGCCAGTTTAGCCGATAGCGCTAATGCGCTGCTTCCTGGACTCGGGTAGGCGCACCGTCCCGGATCGAGTCCACCTGGCTGATTAACGACGAGGGCCGGTATGCTGACCAACCTGGATGTGGTTTTTAGGCGGTTTTCCACATCCCACTAGGGGAATACCGGGCTGGTCCCCATGTCCCGCCTCAATTACACGACTCACAGCCATTTGGGCCATGTTCTCACTGTTTCATGATTTACACTAGATGCAGACAGCTGCGATACACTGATTCCGTACTGGGGGGGCGGGGGGTTATGGAGTAGCAGCTGGTAGGGCATCCGACCGCACCATAAAATTAACCATGCCAAATCAGATTGTAACCTTGCCGACCCTGCAAAAACTGCGTTACAAGGCAAAGGCAAAGGAAAGAAGAAGAACTCACAGTAGTCTGGCTACCATTACGTGAGCCGTAGTCAGTTGTGTGGTTAGAGTAGTGTTGTAGGCTACGTTAGTTTACGTTGTGTTTCTCTGCCTTACTGCGCAGTACTGTCAACCCTGGGTATGTCTTTTACCTCCTTCTAAACGCAGAATCACTTACGTGTTTACAATTATTGCGCTATTTGTACGTGAAAATGGTGTAGTACATTTACATTTTCACTCCCGCACTACGTGTTAGAAATGAAAGCCTACTTCCAGATGAGTGAAGTGGCGGATATGATATTCTGCTATGGTTTAGTAAATGGATGTAGCCTGCAAGCCCGTGCCCTCTACGCTCAAAGATATCCACTGCGCAGAGTGCCATCTGATAAGCTGATCGGCAGGCTTATCCAACGTCTGAGGGACACAGGTATCCTTGCACGTCGGAAGACTGACACTGGAAGGCCCCTCACATTCCACATGCCTGGCAGGGAGGAGCGTGTGCTACGTAGGGTGGAAGAAACCATTATGATCAGTGTGCGACGATTAGCAGCAGCGGAAGCCGTGCCTCATCTCCTATCTGGAGGGTATTTCGCGAACAATTGCTGTACCCTATCATCTACAAGGCGCTCAGGCCCTAAGGCCTCAGGATCATCAAAGCAGACGGCGTTCCTGTCAGTGACTGTTGCAGAAGTGTGCTGCAGATCCACTGTTCTAATCCAAGAATTTATTCATAAACGAGGCAGGGTTCATAAGAGATGGTGTTGCAAATTCCCATAACTAACATGTGAAGCATTACTGGAAAGACGGTATCTACACCAATTCTCATCAACGTATGGGCAGGTATACTTGACAGTGGAGTAATAGGGCCACACATTCAATCACAGAGGTAAACTGGGGCGCATTATCTGGACTTCCTCATTCAAGTATTTACCTGCCTTGTTGGAGGTTGTGCCATTCCGGAAACGAAGACAAATTTGGTTCATGCA
This sequence comes from Schistocerca americana, assembly GCF_021461395.2. NCBI lineage: Eukaryota > Metazoa > Arthropoda > Insecta > Orthoptera > Acrididae > Schistocerca > Schistocerca americana. The sequence continues at coordinate 677,050,362 of NC_060122.1, forward strand.
CAGTGGCGCACCAGCACACTTTCGTCACAATGTGCGCGCACATTTGATGCAGACATTTCAGACCGCTGGATTGGTAGGGGAATGGGGTGGGGTGGGAAGGGGGAGGGGGACGGCACACCTTGACCTGCTCATTCCCCAGACGTCAATCCCCTATGATTTCGGTTATGAGGCCACTCGAAGGAATTGGTCTACTCCACGCCAATCAACGATGCTTGGACACTACAGGATTGTGTCTTCAATGCGTGTCAGCATGTACAACAACAACAAGCAGAAACGGGTGCGCCATTCCTTACGCCGGAGGGCAGAGGGTTGCATTGTCGTGAACGGAGGCCACGTTGAACACCTCCTGTAAACACGTGTTTATCGCAGAAACTATGCGTTTCCGGACCCATGTTTATTGGAATTATCTCAGAAAGTTCGCACTTTCGGACCTGTGTTTATTCGAATAATTTTAATGTTTCGGAGAGTACTACCACCTCTCAAAGTATTCGACATTTTATCTGAACACCCTGTACATACAGCTTCATGATCCTGTTTGATAGAACTGTAATTGAATGAAACAAAATTAAACAGGAATAAATACACGAATATAAATATTTAGTCCAGACTGTATGTCTTTAAATATCACAAAATCATTGTACGAGTACACGATCATTACCACTAGTCACTGTAACAGTCCGTCTTGTTCGCTACTGTATCTTTGTATTTTCAAAGGACACCGTAAAGCATTTCGGGAGCAGCTATAATCAAGCTTGTTGCACTCTGCCTCGTCAATTCGTAGTACTACTGCACAATGACAACTGTACGTGCGAACTGACGGGATGCAGTGTATCGAGTTTTTTAAATGTGATTCTGATGATGGCTGTGGCCGAAACCCATGCATTAAGGTGCATCTTTAACCTTACCAACTAATTTATTTCGGAAGTAATGTTTTTTAATATGTATGATGTTAACAGCGCTTCCGCTGTCATTCTGTGTTGCAACGTTCAGCAACTGGCTATCAATGATTTCGTGGTTTTATTGTGATTCTGCGAGATGGAGCTCTTTCACGAGGAGCATAACTCTTATAGCTTAGTGGAGTAATGTCTGTCTCAATCTTGCAAAGGTGAACCATTCTTTGATGAGCGCTTGAATTCAGATTCATCTTCCAGTCTCGCAGGGCAGTGTGTTGTGTTTAACGCTGAGCAAGTAGGCAGATATGTAAAAAACATAGTTAAAATTATCATGGAACATGATGTGCTACAAGCATTCAAACGAAACGTAATGATCGACGTTTTGTGATATGGTGACTACGTGACATGAATCTGACACAGGACTAAGTGACAGACTTAAAGCGCGGAGGAATGGAAAAGTTTCTGAATGATGCTAGTTTAAAAAATAGCGGGTTGTGACGTGACGGCCTTCCGAAGCGAGCACCGCATAAATGATTAGTCTTAATGGGTATTTACGAGCTCTGATCGTCAGTACTTATTCAAAGTGAATAAATGCTAGGAAAACCGCTATTATCAGACTGGGCACTGGAAGTCCATACTCGTCCAAGAACGATGTGGTCCAAGACTTTCCTATCAAACAGGATTGGTTGTTGTCTATGACGCATCTGACGATAGAATTACTGGGTAAGGAACAAAAATCTTGGGGCGAAACTGTTCTTGGCACATTACTGCAGATGTGACTTGATCCATTCTTCTACTGAACCAACGATATGGTTTCCTACCATAACAGTAGGTCTGAGGAATGTGTGATTGAAGCAGTGAAGTTATGGGAACGACGATTATCAATGTGTTATATGAAGAGCTTTCATTACTTAGTTTCTTTTTTTTTTTTAAATTTCCTTTCGAAACATTCACATATAGCCATTTCATCACTGAAAACGCTATAATACAGCTTGTTTTGGCAGTTCCGAGTATACGTTATTTATTATATTTTAATTAATTTATTTATTTATATAAGAAATTTTATTTAAGAAAATTCTCAGCTTCTTGTTTATTTTTGGTATTTTTAGTTATGATTTCCAGTGGTTTTATTTAGGTTTTAGCTTCAGTCTCTTAAAAGCTAAGGAATGTAATTGGTTTTAGATACTACAGGATCGATCTCGCTGATACTCCTCGTCGGAACTGTCCCACCTGAAATCTCTAAAATGTTTATTTCGCTAGAAAGACCGTTCGGCACAACTAGATGCTATGTTGTATGATGCGTATGGATTGATGTGTCTAAATTTTTATCAACGAAAAGTTCACTGCTTCTGAGATATTCTCTCGCAGAATATTGATCGTGAAAAGATGCAGGCTCGCAGTGTTATTCCACACTGCTTCTCCGTTAGATCTAAGTCACGTGATATGTGAAGAATGTTTGCCAAATCTGTTATAAATTGATAAATACACACCTTGATTGCGTATTATTTTCTTGAATATGTTTATTGTACCATCGACTAACTAAATATTCACAATGGAGCTTAGTATCGTCGCACAACAATAGCAAAATCTCTACAACATAAAAAACGTCCGATCTCCGTAATCGCTTCACGCAGAGTCCTCAAATATACGGTACATATTTGGTTACTTATTCCAGAGAGATGCGTCCGTTCCACGGAATGTCCAATTCTAGCAGGCAGTTTATACTATTCTCGCCATTAATTGTTCGTCGCAGCGTCGTTATAGAGCTATACACTTGTGCAGGTTTGTAGAACAAAGTACAAGACCAAGAGCAGTAGACAGCAGAGCAGATATCAGAATGCTCACACTATTCACGACCACGTTTAGTATTTTATACGTTGCTGAATGCCAACAAAGTTTGGAGGCTGCTAGGGAACTGATGACCAAGAGCTCGAAGATTACTAACACATACGTTAATTCGATGAGTACTTCGAGGACATTGTAGGAATATATGGATTGGATCTTCTTCCTGATAAGGTCATTCCTATTTATTAAGCATTTGGAAGATGTGTTTCCCTACACATACAAAACTTTTCAGTTGTGCTAGGGAGAACAATTAAAATGTCAGTGGAATTTCCTGCCCCAGAAAAAGCTTAAACACTAAGAAATAATGAACAGCGTGGAATTACAGAGTCCAATGGAACTAAACAAAGGAAAGAATATCGACAAAACATGCTATCTTTTAAAGTAAAGCCATCTTGATTACTTAATTTGCAGAAAATTCCGAAGTCCAACGAGTCTCTGTTTTGGAGTTTACCGTGGTGTTTGCATCAGGGAATTCTAACAGCTGGAACGGATTAGTGATTGGCGAAGTGAAGTGAAGTGTAGTAGTTCTGCTTAGAAGTCTTCGAATTCAGGGCGACAGAAACGTCATCTCTTGCGTGCGTCTCCGTCCTTATGACGGGGAGCAGATTAAGAATTGTGTTAATACGAGTGCCTAGTCACCGAAAAAAACTATCGCTACACGTGCAGTGCGTATCGATACAATGAATATAGATAGTTTCGTTTTATCATTTATGTGTCATTTCGCAAGCTGAGAGTCCTGAGAAAGAATAAATCAGCATGTTCAGGATCAAAATGTTAGACCGGAAAGCATGTTCTGTATGCGCCTTATAATCTGGTACTGACGAATAAAGCCTAAACCTGAAAAGAATAAAGAACGGATACGCGGATACCACCAACATGAGAAGGAATGTGTAGATATGCAAACTCTAAGAAGCAAAACATTTCGGTTCAATAAATTCTTGACGGGAACTGAATTAAATTTTACCAGCAAATGTTCATAGGTACAACAAACTTAGGAATAAAAGCCGTGTCTAAATCTTGAGATATTCCAACTCAAAAGCCGTGAATAAATCGTGACATATTTCCGAACTATCGATGAAAGATTATAAGAAAGATAACAATAATTTGAATCACATTGAAATGAAATCGTAGGTTTGAGCTAAACTTGAAATTATATCGATGGAGTGAATGTTATTAATCCATGAAGCGCGTAAGTAATGCAGTCTTCATTGTAGAGGAGGAGACTTCTGGATGATACAGGAAAGGGAGTTCCAATGACTAAGAAAAGTTGCCAAGAAACATGAAAGAGAAATTTTATATGAAAGATTCAGTTTTGCCACAAGTGGTAAGAGCGTATCAGATGAATAAACGTTTGGAAGTTATTGAATTTCAAAGGGATTGATGAGGTGGTTAATGAGGTACCTAGAGAAATACTAAAATCATTGCAAGTTTCAGGAATGAGGTAAAACATCTGGTACACAAGCACACTGAAACACGAGAAATCATAGATATTGGAAGATCAGTTAAACACATCTTGTAAAACTCCGGCTGAAATAAAATATTTAAAGACTGGAAGAAATACTTCTGAGTTACCAACAGATTAGCAAAGGAAGGAGCGACAAGGAAAGCCACGATAACATCATGGCATTTGTGATGCTGTACGCGTGGCATACACAGTAGACTATGTTGAGAAAATTTGGTGTAAGGTACAGACGCTGGAAGTTAATTTATGATATAAATCAAATACAAAGCTGAACACAGACTAACATTCAGGAGGATGAAATGTAAGCAACAGATTATCGCTGCTTTGTTTACCTCGTAATCCGGGAAAAGAATGACGGATGTAACGGAAACAATGTGGAGGAGAATTTTCACAATATGTGCTGATCCAGCTAGTGGAAACCTACGGGTAAATTCGAAAAGTTCACAATACATTTAAAACTGTTTGCCGCATTTTATACATTGAATGACCTAAACGTCTTAGATATTTTTTGAAGCATTAAGTAAAATTGTCTTCCAAATCTCAGAATGTTACGCTTTCAAAACTTTTCTATTTGTCACGTTTTATTTTAAAAGATTATGTGTAAAGAACATATTGTTTGATTCAATCTCTTAATGTTTCCTTCAGCGACCCATATCGGGAAGGGTGAGGTGCTCATGTCCCTGCGTACAAAATTATGATCTTAAGTCATCCGCTGGTTAAAGCGAATTGGTTGGGATCATTATTTTTCATAATGGCCGTTTGCGTGCTGTTCCTCTTGGGGCTCCTGGTGTTCTGGTGACACGTGTCGGAGCTATTGTACCGTAGTTGTTACGTTCCACCATGGGGGTGTGTGTGTGTGGGCGGAAGGGATCAGGCGAGGCTTTGCCATGTTGGTGTTGGGACAATCAATAGCTGTTTACGATAGCCGACAGTTGGGTTACATTTCACAAAATATCCCACACAGCACATAATCCTTGTGAAGACTAACTGAAACGCAATCGTGTGTTAGTTCCCAGAAGCTTCTATTAGTAGGAGCCATTAACGCACCGTGACATTTGTGTGAGATGTACATACGGTTGGTTCGTATTTAATTAACTTCACGTGTTTTAAATAAGCGTTACGGGAAAACTATGTGCTCTGCAGCAGCTGCAGTCACCTTATTACCAAATCACTTGTCTGTGAAATTCATCTAATGTTTACGTCAGAGGGATATTTACGTTTAGTCTTTTTTTATAATTAGATATGTAACTGACAGAACAGTTATAAAAGAAGAATAGGGGCCATAAGCAATGGGGGAGATTCAGTAACCTGCAGTGTATTAAGCACGTTTTCCTTGCAGTGGAAGTTGTACATACTTCGGTTATAATCAAAATGGCCGTGCTCCTTCTGTGACGGATAGCTTCGTAACGACACGTCAGTTTAGTACAGTAGACGTTTAGTTAGATTCATAATAAATAACTGTTCTCTTATAGTTCTGTTTCAATTATTTTTGCCGCGTGGGGTAGCCGTGCGGTCTAGGGCGTTTTATCACGGTTCGCGCGGCTATCCCCGTCGGAGGTTCGAGTCCTCCCTCGAGCATGGGTATGTGTGTGTGTTCTCCTTAGCGTAAGTCAGTTTAAGTTAGATCAAGTAGTATGTAACTTTAGGGACCGATGACCTCAGCAGTTTGGTTTCCAAATTTTTTCAGTTATTTTTATATGTAAGATGATCGTAAAAGAACGAATTTGGAGGTCTTCTAAATGCACTCACGGACGAAAATAAATAGAAAAGATTTCTGTGTATGCAGTAGGGTCCCAGGCTTAAATGTTTCGTGAAAAGTCGTTATAAAATCTTAATCAGTCGGGTAGACCGGTCGCCTGGGGCCACTTCGGCGATCTGCGTATCGATGAAAATGACATGATGATGATGATGATGACACCGTTGTTATCCACGCCCTGAACGGAGAAAATCTCGGACCCAGCCTAAAATCGAACCCGGGCCCCTTGGCATGGAAGTCCCTTACTTTGGCCACTCAGCTACCGGGGCGTACGCGAAAGATAGAAAACAAGATTCGACTGTCACTGGACGCTACGTGCCAGATGGGCCGGCTACTGAACGCTTTGCACCGTTCGTCATTTCTTTTCGACAGTGCCGTAGCTTTCACGTTCGCTCAGCAATGGAATTATTTTGGTTTCCTCTCGCCTTTAGGTTTCATCTGTCGTTTGTTTTCGACCTTATTTACATTTTAATATCAGCTTTCACCTATAACCGACGAATATTTTTATTGGGTCCTAGTGTTTTCATTTGGGTCCTAGCAGAGTTCAACTACTTCAAAATGACATCCGAATCAATGCCCTAGCTAAGTGCGTTTTCACGCTACACTAATACACATCATTACGCGGTGCTAATTCGTATGGAGCCGCGCGACCGCTACGGTCGCAGGTTCGAATCCTGCATTGGGCATGGATGTGTATGTTGTCCTTAGGTTAGTTAGGTTTAAGTAGTTCTAAGTTCTAGGGGACTGATGACCTTAGCAGTTAAGTCCCATAGTGTTCAGAGCCTTTTGAACGATTTGCTAATTCGTAACAATAAAGCGCAAGCGTCTCAGTGGAATGATCGCTCCATAGCAAAGCAAATACTAAGGGACAAACACATGCAGACGTAATGTATCATTTGTGATCTCAGCCACCGTTTACGACACATTACTTATTATCAATTTCAGTCCGAAGGTTTTGTCACGCAAGAAAGTTAAAACGACGTGCGAATAGAAGTTGTCTCGTCAAAGGTGAAAATAATCTCCTCCGCTTACATTCTTCTAGCGCAGAGTCAAGAGTCAAGCATGTTCGAAATACCATTTACCATGAAAGATCTTAATCTTGGAATGAACTCAATAAAAAATGGGAAAGCAGCGGGAGTCGACGATATATGCGTGGAACAAATCACACAGCTCGGACCTAGTGCCAAGCAATGGACCCTGCAGCTCTTTAATCATTGCTTAAAAACGTGTAAGATCCCAAAGATGTAGAGGAAATCAAAGGCAGTGGCGCTACTAAAACCTGGGAAAGACGCAGGTCAACCGAAGAACTACCGACCAACAGCACTCCTGTGCCATCTGTACAAACTGTACGAACGAATAATCCTAAACCGCATAGCAAATATCGCAGACCAAAAGCTCATTCCCCAACAGGCTGGATTCAGACCCGGGAAATCATGCACCAGTCAAATCGTAGCACTCACAGAACACATAGAGGAAGGGTTTGAAAACAATCAAATAACAGGTGTAGCACTGGTGGACTTAAGTTCTGCATACTACACCGTCAACTACAGAAAGCTCATGGAAAAACTGTACTGTACATTTAAGGATCATCAGTTCACAAAAATCACTGAATCTCTGCTGCAAAACAGACAGTTCTCTGTAATGCTGGACGGGAAAAAAAACCGATGGCGTCGACAAAAGAACGGTCTCGCCCAGGGCAGCGTGCTGGCCCCCCTACTCTTTAACCTATACACCAATGATCAACCAACACCGGAACGTGCTACCTATTTCTTGTATGCCGATGATCTGGCAATTACAGCGCAAGGAAATAGCTTCGAGGAAGTAGAAGGGAAATTAGAAAGATCGCTACACGTAATGTCTGAATACTATAAAGAGAACTCCCTCAAACCAAATCCATCTAAGACACAGGTTAGCGCTTTCCACCTCCGCACAAAACAGGCAAACAGGAAGCTGAACGTCACCTGGAATGGCAACAAACTGGACCATACGGACAAACCAACATACCTTGGTGTCGTGCTGGATAGATCACTGACGTACAGATATCACTGTGAAAAAACCTGCCAGAAAGTTGCTGCCAGGAACAACATTTTAAGAAAACTGACGAATAGTAAATGGGGAGCTAGTCCGACTGTATTACGAATAACTGCTCAAGCACTTTGCTTCTCCACGGCAGGATATCCATGCTCTGTATGGTCCCGATCCACACATGCCAAAAAAGTCACTAGTCCTTAATGAAACATGCAGGCTAACAACAGGATGCATGAAACCCACTCCACTTGGTAAAATATACAAAGCAGCTGGATTCTCATCCCCTGAATCCCTTAGGATTGCGCATGAACATACAGAAAAATTTAAACAGATTTTCGACGAGCGCCACCCACTGCATGGTTCTTCATGTGGACGAAGTAGACTAAGATCGCGCAAGAGATTTCTCACTAGTGAATTGAACGAGCCTCCGAAGGACTACCCTGCCTCACGAGAAATACCCAGCGGCAGTACATCAAGCTGGAAGATTTGGAGAACACTGAACCGCATCAGAACAGGCGTAGCACCAGTTAAAGCAAACCTAATCAAATGGGGCTTCAAGGACGAAGGAGACAACAAATGCGACTGTGGTGTAGTTGAGAATATGGAACATCTTCTACAGTGTTCCATCTGCCCCACAAGGTGTACCCTTGACGAACTATGGCTTGAGAAGAGAGAAACATTGGACTTGGCCCGACATTGGGCTGAAAGGCTTTGAAACAAATCACCGGACACGAAAAAGTAAAGTAAAGTAAAGTCTTCTAGCGCAATCGCCTTGGCAATAATTACTTAAGTAAATAAATAGACCTGTTGGAAACGAAAAAAATAGTGTCTTTCGATATGAAAATGGCGAGAAACGAAGGACTGTATCAGAATAATGCTAAGTTTGGTTACGCTACGGGGAACACTGATGGGGGAATTTTTTTATAATATTGTTATATTGCTAGTAATTTTTTCGCTATAAGGTTTTCTATGTATGGTACCAGTTTACGGAAAAGTTTTAAGGCCGTGTGACTGCTTCATATAATAAATAACTATCACGGCACGGATTAAACAACAATTCAGACACTGTTATTCTGGGTGCACTACGGCAGAAGAAGGCTGCTGTGATCGTGGATGAAACGTTGTTTTTTTCGGTGATAGTAACTGACAATATGCAGCTGCACTATGCTAAGAAACACTATGTGTAAATTGAGCTTGGATATTACTCTTGATTGCTTCCTGGGCCTTGACATGTATTATTTCTTATTTCCTTAATTTATTTATTTAGCATGATCTGATTACGGTCATCAGACCCCTCTTACATCGGATTAGGGTTTCACACAGTTAGTTACCTAGGAAATGTATTATGTTGTAATGTTCATGTTGCAGGTCGTAATTGTGCCCTTTGAAAGATTATACCCTTTCCTGGAGGTATTTATTTGGTATTACACTGACGAAAAAAAACAACACCAAAGAGGAATTGTGCGGCATAAACGAAAGTTGGTAGTCGTGTGTATACATCTGAAGGATGATGTATGAGGGTTGTAACTATTTATTCGCAACCAATACAAAGGAGCTACATGTTTGCACCTGTTACTGTCTTTCAAAGTAGTCACCAGCGTTGTGTAGAATCGGTTGCCAGCGATGTCAAAGGCTTAGAATATTGTTAGCAGAGCCTGTTCTGTTGATGGTGTGAATGGAGCCGTCTACCGCCTGTCGAATCTCTGGAACAATTCTGAAGTGACTGCCACGAGGTGGTCCTTCATCTTCGGAAACAAATCAAAGTCACAAGGACTTAAGTCCACGGAGTATGGTGGATGGTACAGTACTTCCCAGTCCCATGGACCAAACAGAGCAGCCACAGCTTGCGCTGTATGCACCCGCGCATTGTCGTGCAAAATGATGGGTGGAATGCGCAAAAAGTGTCGCCGCTTCTTTCGCAAAGCTGATCGCAGGTGATGCTCCAAAAAGGAACTGTAATACTGTTCATTGACAGTCTGCCATGGAGGAACGTAATGTATTAGGATAACACCATAATGTACACGAGAATCACCATACGTTTCACCATACCGGGATTTGCGTTTCAGTTGTGGCTCGTACGATGTGGCCCATGTCTCATCCAGTATTACGATACTGCGTAAGAAAGCCTCTCCTTATCGTTCGTAGCGCTCCAAGTGAGTCTGAGCAGCGTCGTAACGCATCCATTTCTGCATTTCCGTCAAGTCATGCGGAACCCATCGTGATGCAATTTTTCGCATGTCCAAGCATTCCTTCAGGATGCCAAGCACAGTCGTATGCGCTAATCCGGTTCCGTGGGCGATCTCACGAATCGTATGGAGTCGATCACTGACCACTAACGCGGTAACAGCATGCACTCCTTCTTCTTAGACGCTAAGACGACCTGCCCGATGCACGTCTGTCACAGTTTGCCGACCTTCGTTGAAGGTTTTTACCCATCATGCCACTGTACTGTACGGCAATGCCGATTCCCCGCAAGCCTCTTGAAGACCTTGATGACACTTTCGTGCTGTGCCACCTCTGGCACATTCAATCTTGACCCAACTCCGTTGTTCCTGTTTCGAAAACATAATGACACCGTTACGTTAGACCGCTCGCTCACAAGTGACTGTGTTTCCCCCAAATTGTGCGCACGCCGGTGACGTACGACGGGCGAGTCCATTTTATCGGAGATAAGGTAGGTATGTCAACAACGTGTGCTGTCAGCGACAATAGTAGATTCCATTGCATAGCGTCTTCACAGCAGTGTTGCCACTATTTAAGTTCAAACCTACGTATAATCACATTTCGCGCAAGTCGCACAACAGTGATGCTACTAGGGCCAATATGCGAATGCCCATTAGTTTTGTTTCAAATACACGCTGTAGAAATCGCGAGCGTTATTTGAGATTAGATGTGCTGAGTTGATGTTGGTCAAGAATGCTCTAAGGTGACAAAGATGTCATTAACAACAATTCACTGAAATTTAACGAAGTTGTGTAATAGCGGTTCGAGAAGCTGGATGTTCCTTCTGCAATACTGCTGACAGACTTGGCTAGAATGTAGCCACTGTACTTGATTGCTGGCGGCCATGATCGGGGTAATGTGCTGTCTTAAGATGACCGGACTCGTCACGGCTGCGTTGCACTACCGAGAAGGAAGACCAAAGAGTTCGACGTATGGCTGTGGCGAATCGTACTGCATATGAAGCAGCAATCTGAGCAACAGCTGGGACTACAGTGACACAACGACCATGGATAAAAGGCTTACTTCAAGAACAGCTCTGAACGAGACACCCATTAGTGTGCATTTCACTGACTCCAAACCGCCGCCATTTATTTCAGTAGTGTCAAGCGAGAGCTCATTAGAGGGCGAGGGGGGGGGGGATCTATTATGTTTTCTGATTAAAGGTGATTCTGCCTTGGTGCCAGTGATGGCCATATGTTTGGTAGAAGGCGGCCAGTTCATCGTCTGCAACCAACCTGTCTGCGTGTAAAACACATTGGAACTCTACCTGAAGTTATGGTGTGGGTTGCGATTTCATATGACAACAGGAGCCGTCTCGTTGTTATCCCAACCATTCTGACTGCAGAGTTGAACGCGATTGTGGTGTTTCGACCTATCGTGCTGCCATTCATGAACAGCGCTCCAGAGGAAGTTTTCGAACGGGGTAACGCTTGCCCACAACTACTGTAGTAACCCAGCACGCTCTATAGAGTGTTGACGTGTTGTACTGCCTCCTTGATCACCAGATCAGTCTCCAACGAACATATATGGGTCATCGTCGGACGACAACTACAGCGTTAACCGTCCCTGGATTAACCGTCCGAGTCCATCCCATAAACTGTCGTTCGGCACATGTACGAGACATCCATGCACGGTTTCATGCTTGCATTAGACATTCTGGCAGTTACACCTGTTACAAATGTACCAGCAATTCACATTTCCATTAGCTTATCTCGCCCCTACATTAACTTATTATATTGCAATGACAAGCACTTAAGTATGTTATCTAGACAAATGTATTTATAAAATGCGTGTGAAATCTTATGGGACTTAACTGCTAAGGTCATCAGACTCTAAGCTTACACACTGCTTAACATAAATTAAGGAGAAGCACACACACCCATGCCCGAGGGAGGACTCGAACGCCGCCGGGACCAGCCGCACAGTCCATGACTGCAGCGCAATTAGACCGCTCGGATAATCCCGCGCGGCGACAAATGTAATCCCGAATTTTTATACTATAGGTTAATTATTTTTTGGTGATGGTTTTTCCGTCATTGCATTTACTTTTTGATGGTAATCTGTCGTGATGGCATATATGGTTGGTGTTGGTAGTAGCCATGTATGTGTTTGCCATAAAAGAAATAGAAGGATATAGAGTCGGGAAGCATAGGCTCTTATTTAACAGGGCGATGGTTATGATCTAAGATTTCCCCAACTCATGAAAATATTTTGTCCTCCTAATTTACTTATATCAGCCATGCTACGTTATGTATCATCAGTTGCAAATGTTAGTGTCTTATACTAAGATTAGCATGATGGGAACTTGGCATTCATACATTTTTAGCCTAGGACAAGAGCGGAGCTGATACTTTGAAATTGATAAATACGACATCCGACCAAAAGCGTCCGGATACCTATCAGTGCACATAAGTAGAGGTGTGTCCACTCTTCGTCTTTTTGACGACTTGAAGTCTGCTGGGAACACTTTTACTGAGGTGTCTGAATCTTTCAGGAGTTGGAAAGTTATGTTTACGTTTCTATCCATATTTGCGGAACAAATTTGCATTTGTAAACTCCATCTTCAACGGAACACAGAATAATTCTTTTTCTATCTATCTTTACATGTTTAGAATCCTTGTGTGTCATCTTCTTGGTCTCGATTTATTTCTGTAAAATACCCTACAAAGTTCATATTTGCTTTTTGTTTCTTTGAGAAAAACAACCATGCACTTTGTATGATATTTTACAGAAACAAATCGAGACCCGCTCAACATAATGGAAAAAGAAATACATTGTGTTTTGCATAAGGCGGACTTCAAAAGGCCAAATTCAGATGTGTGAATATCTGCGGAAGAAAGTTCGGATTTCCTTAAAAACTCAAACCAGAGAAGGTAGTGATCTCGAACGCAGGTAGGTATTCTGGAGGGGGGGGGGGGGGGGGGGGGGCTAGTCCACCTGAGGGATGTTACTGTCCACAAATCATTGACTCATAGATGATACTTTATGACGGAGTGAGTTATGTAATGCTCCTAAGCAATGATTAATATTCAATGATCTGCCTTCGAGTCAGACGTTGATAATAATTTTCACTAAACCTAGGGACCGATGACCTTAGCTGTTTGGTCCCATAGTCCTTCCAAATTTTTTAGCAAATTTCAGCCCTTCTCTTGACGTCTTCGCGATGGACGCCTAAACAGCGGCTCCCAGCATTGAAATCAAGCGATTTTCCTGTAGATGGACGAGGAAAGCATTTTAGATACACTGCCGGTCAGAATGGACGCGAAGAGGCCTCAGGAAATGGCATAAAAGGTGTCACTGAAATTGCCTCTTTCTTTGGAGCGCTCGCTTTCACACACTTCGCGACTGGAAACGACAGTCTGCAGTGCGATGTGAAATGGGACGATGTTTCCGGCATCTTTAGAGACTGCTGACACCCTCCCCCCCCCCCCCTCCCCCGGACGATTCAACTCTTTTCTAAGGACTAAGGAACTGTGGGCAGCAACACCAATGAACGTGGACTGGCTTCTACGCAGTGTAGCGTGACAGCGTGACTGCAATTTTTGCTAAGGTATACAGAATAGTACTGCTAGGAATCGTTCAAAACATTCAACAAGATATGAACATGATTCGAATCGGCAAAAGTAGTTCGTGTTTTGTTAGTCGCCCTGTTTCGCGTCCTGAGGCGTGATGAGGGGGAAAGGATGAGTGCCTTCGGTGCCACATAAGGACTTTTTCAACACGCTTTCAGCTGAGTGGCGCTCCGTTAATGTTCTAGCATCTGAGGGCAGGAAACCCCTTCGACACTCCTTACATTCCGCAGGTCTGCAACAAGGTGCTAGAGCAGTACGGGGCACCACAAAGCTGGATGGGCGTCGATGTCTCTATGGAGGTACATTTTTAAAGTGCTCAACAAAGGTGCATAGGTGGCATCGTGGGTCTTGCCAAACTAGGTGTTCCTAGAGAGAGGCTTTGTTATCGTATGCAAACATGTGTCACCGTTACATACAGATATACAATTTTCTTTCAAAAATAAGACTAAAATAGGGAAACTTGGAAAAGACCCGGGATGCGGAAAGATGCCAGACGGATTACCCAACGGCCAGAGAATCCGAAATCACCTATAAGAGAAACCGAAGAAAGACATAAGTAATGAGATGTAGCCGAAAAAGAGATTAGCGATAAAATGTAAACGAAGGTAAGAAATTCTCCTTCTCAGGAAGCCAAGTAATGTGTGGAGGACGACGGCAGGAGGATGTAAAAGGCAAGGTAGTATAGGCAAAGAGGGCATTCCTGGCCAACAGAATTGTATGCATCTAACAGTGGCCTTAGAATGAGGAAGAAATTTCTAAAAATATACTTTCGAAGCACAGCAGAAATGAATCATAGAGCGTGCGAAGACCGAAAACAAGAAAAGTGCGTGTGAGATGTGGTGCTATAGAAGGTTGTTGAAAGTTCAGTGGATTGATACGATAAGAAATGAGGTTCTCCACTGTATTGGTGTGGAAAGGAACATGTGGAAAATACTGATAAAAGAAGGGACATTATAAAAGGAGATGAATTCCACCCTATTAGTTGGAATTGCGGAGGCCATAAACTGGATGGAAATCATGCGGTATAAGCCCAACAAGCTATAATTGAGAACGGATGATGCAAGTGCTACTGTCAGATACAGAAGCTGACGTAAATAAGGAATTCGTGGCGGGCCGCATCAGACCAGTCAGTAGACTAACTTAATAAATAAGAAAATAAATAAACATCAGCTTGATTTAGTTAGAGGCTAAATGTAGGAGTATGATTGTGTATATTGAACTGACTGTACCCTTAAAATGACTGGTTTTCTACATTTTTTGTAGTGTTGGATATAAGCAAAAGATCTAGCCAGTCCGGATTCACGGCAGTACAGTTTTCTGTAAACTGTGTGAAATATTTTAGCAGTATTCTTTCCTACTTCATTCGAAATGAAAGATGTAAGAGAGTAGAATTGTCATACAGTCTCTCTCGAACAACATATTTGTAAATCTAAACAGTAGGGTTTCCCGAGAATAACGCAGCCTTTCTTATAGTGATTTTCCTATACGTTCCTAAACACTTCTGCAGCAGTTTGGTACAGTTTTCACTGACATGTTATAATTCTAGAGTCAAGTGTTGCAATACGTTCAACGTCTATTGTCATATGTAGTTGCCCTACGAGCGTTTTGTATGCAGTTAATTTTACGTGGTATTTCTAATACATTCTTAAACTTTGAATCCATTTCTAAAGAGCCTCATATTCGCTGTTCACAGTGGAAGATATTTATTCCACAACTGTAATTTTGTCCTTTGGGTAATTTGCAAGTGGTACTGCAAGAGATTTTGCTGGAGCTCATGTCAGGCATTAAATTGCTCCAACATTTATATATCATCGTCTGACAAGTACTGAAGCAAAGTCCTTTGCAGCACCACTTGGAAATGGCAAAGAGGCTGAAACTGCAGTTGTGAAGGAAATAACTTCTAAAGTCAACGGTGAACATGATAACATGATGTCCTATAAAAAACTCTACGTGGCTGTGTATCCCGACGATGAGAATTTAATCTTGGATCAATATTTTGTGTATCGTAGCATTTATGAAACTGTTTTCGTACCGGTAATGAGTACTATTATTCCTTTGAAAGAAGAAATCCATTAACAGTATTATACCAGTAAATTCCAACAGCAAAATGTAGCTGTAGCATCCAATGGACGCTTGGAAGATGCAGTTCGGAGATGGTGCAATACCAGACGTAGTGAGTCAGAGTAGGATAATTAGTTACTGACCTGTTCATTGAATGGGAGAACATGAGGGGTGACTCCGTTTTAGAATCATTTTTGCTTCTTCTCTGTGGCACAAGGAACAGAAAAAAAAACTGCTTGGTTTGAGCGCGACCGCTCGCCTCGCGCCGCGCAGACGTTTGAGGTGGCTCGGGCAGGGGTAGCTTTAATTACGATCGTGGGCCAACTATTCATCAAATGGTTCAAATGGCTCTGAGCACTATGGGACTTAACATCTGAGGCCATCAGTCCCTATAGAACTTAGAACAGCTTAAAGCTAACTAACCTAAGGACATCACACACATCCATGCCCGAGGCAGGATTCAAACCTGCGACCGTAGCGGTCAGGCAGATCCAGACTGAAGCGCCTAGAACCGCTCGGCCACAACGGCGGGCAACTATTCATCCCCATATTTATTATGACACGTCATTTTAAATAGCACTTCATCGTACATCTTGTGGTGCTTCTACTTTTAAGACAGCATATAAGGATAAAACATGTTAATTCGGACTGGCGTGGCGCCATGTCACGGATTGTGCTGCCCCTCCCGCCGGAGGTTCGATTCCTCCATCGGGCATAGGTGTGTGTGTTGTTCTTAGCATAAGTTATTTTAAGTAGTATGTAAGCCTAGGGACCGATGACCTCAGCAGTTTGGACCCTTAGGAATTCACACACACTTGAACATTTTTCGGAGTGGCGAAGAATTCTACCAGTTGTTTTTCGCAGTTGTCGGAAAGCTGAATCTTTTTTACAAAAGGGCAGCTATCTTAGCCAGAAAGAAGTTGCCCATATGTATCTGCAGAGCTTGATTTTTTCGGCTGATTAAACTTGCGCTTCTTGCGTGTAAAGCCGGTGAACACTTTGAATTAGATTGCTATTAATTGGGATTAAATTGGTCATTATACCGTAGACCAGCAACGTTTTGCACATTTGGAAAATTTACAGTGTTTTTCCCAACTATTATGTGGAGGCTCGAGTCATAGGCAGGTCGAAATAACGGCACATATTAGATCTCTGTTTAATACTAGATTGAGTCAATAAATTAGTCGCAAACCCCAGAATACGTCATATCATTTTAAATTTCACACCTATACGTCTCTAGAAGATCCCGTGGAAAGTAGGTGATACAAAGTATTCCGCGACCTATAGTTAATGATCTGCAGTCAGACCAATGTGACAGGTATGCTATGACTGTGTACCCGATTCGAATATCTCGATTTCTATGAGCCGAGCGAATGTCCACAGAAATCTCTATAGCTAAATTTGTGCTGTATGTAATTAGAAACGTACTTCAAGGAAAATACAGTTCAATTGGATACAGAACTTCGGTAAAGAACACTAAAAAAGAAAAACTGAAACATGGAGCAGCTTGGCCGCCCTGGTTATGCAGTGGTGGGCCATTGTTTCCCATTCCAGAGTTATTTCGCAACCCCCAAGAGACATCGGTCTTGTGGGTTGCAACATTGCAAGGAACCAACTAAATCTGATATATCTAGTGAGGTCACTCGTTAGATGCGATCGCATCGACAAGATTTATATGCTGCAGGCTTTAAACGCTTTGTCAAGCGATGAGGTATGTGTTTAATATAATGTATTTTCGTAGTCCTTCTCACGACCGACATTCTCATTCTCCAGGTTTAAATCATATGTAACACCTTCTGGTTCCTGAACGTGTGAATAAGGAACAAGCTGTCTAAGCTATTTTTACTGTGTAATGGAAATCTGATTGTGGCGAAACAAGAGCTACATCATCTGAGAGATACAGAGGCGAGCGAGTGTGTCGGGACGTACACCAGTTCATTGCTACTAGCGCTACGTAGTCATAATGCGCCTGTGCGTGACACGCAAACTATTGCACCATAATCTAAGAATGAAATTAAGAAACTTCCAGGTAGCTCCCAAACAAATGTTTTCGGTAAAAGTAGGAAGTGAACTCGCGCAGACTGTACACGGTCCTGGATTGCTTAGATTTCACGGAAGGAACTATCTCTATGCCGCCCGTAATGTTGACAAAACCGCGTGGCAAGTGTAAGAGTATTTTACGCTGTTGAGGGGAACAGTTGACTTAGGTAATTAGAAGTCAAGGCAACAGACCATTTTTTTTTTGGGACTTACGGTAGAGGTCGCCTCTGAACTGCTAATAGTGCTGTTTATGATAGGGACATTACTATCAGGAATATTACTATATATCTGTGCGTGTGAACTTCTACTGAATATATTAATCAGTCGGAACTCGAAACTTTTGTTTATAGTCATAGATCCTGATCCCGTTGAGTAAATATTTCCATTCAGTGAGCAAGAGAAGAATGTAGACTTGCAGACTGGAAATTACATATATATATATATATATATATATATATATATATATATATATATATATATATATATATGTGTGTGTGTGTGTGTACAGGGTGTTACAAAAAGGAACGGCCAAACTTTCAGGAAACATTCCTCACACACAAATAAATAAAAGATGTTACGTGGACCTGTGTCCGGTAACGCTTAATTTCCATGTTAGAGCTCATTTTAGTTCCGTCAGTATGTTGTATCACGTTGGAATGAAGCCTCATCCGCAAAGAGAACATTTGCACTGACATGAGGATTGACACATTGCTGGATGAACCATTCGCAGAAGTGTACCCGTGGAGGCCAATCAGCTGCCCATAGTGCCTGCACACGCTGTACATGGTACGGAAACAGCTGGTTCTCCCGTAGCACTCTCCACACAGTGACGTGGTCAACGTTACCTTGTACAGCAGCAACTTCTCTGACGCTGACATTTGGCTTATCGTCAACTGCACGAAGAATTGCCTCGTCCATTGCAGGTGTCCTCGTCGTTCTAGGTCTTCCCCAGTCGTGAGACATAGGCTGGAATCTTCCGTGCTCCCTAAGACGCCGATCAATTGCTTCGAACGTCTCCCTGTCGGACACCTTCGTTCTGGAAATCTGTCTCGATAAAAACGTACCGCGCCGCGGCTATTGCCCCGTGCTAATCCATACATCAAATGGGCATCTGCCAACTCCGCATTTGTAAACATTGCACTGACTGCAAAACCACGTTCGTGATGAACACGAACCTGTTGATGCTACGTACTGATGTGCTTGATGCTAGTACTGTAGAGCAATGAGTCGCATGTCAACACAAGCACCGAAGTCAACATTACCTTCCTTTAACTGGGCCAACTGGCGGTGAATCGAGGAAGTACAGTACATACTGACGAAACAGGAATGACTGCGGACCTTTGGTACAGAGCCGAGTGGAGGGTCTGAATCAGAGGCTGAGACGGTTCTGCGACCGTGTGGGCTGCAGATTCCTCGACTTGCGCCATAGGGTGGTGGGGTTTCGGGTTCCGCTGAATAGATCAGGAGTCCACTACACGCAACAAGCGGCTACACGGGTAGCAGGGGTTGTGTGGCGTGGGCTGGGCGGTTTTTTAGGTTAGATGGCCTTGGGCAAGTACAGAAAGGGCAACAGCCTCAACGGGTGCGGGGCAAAGTCAGGACATGCGGGGACCAAGCAGCAATCGGTATTGCAATTGTCAACTGTCGAAGCTGCGTTGGTAAAGTACCGGAACTTCAAGCGCTGATAGAAAGCACCGAAGCTGAAATCGTTATAGGTACAGAAAGCTGGCTTAAGCCAGAGATAAATTCTGCCGAAATTTTTACAAAGGTACAGACGGTGTTTAGAAAGGATAGATTGCATGCAACCGGTGGTGGAGTGTTCGTCGCTGTTAGTAGTAGTTTATCCTGTAGTGAAGTAGAAGTGGATAGTTCCTGTGAATTATTATGGGTGGAGGTTACACTAAACAACCGAACTAGGTTCATATTTGGCTCCTTTTACCGACCTCCCGACTCAGCAGCATTAGTGGCAGAACAACTGAGAGAAAATTTGGAATACATTTCACATAAATTTTCTCAGCATGTTATAGTCTTAGGTGGAGATTTCAATTTACCAGATATAGACTGGGACACTCAGATGTTTAGGACGGGTGGTAGGGACAGAGCATCGAGTGACATTATACTGAGTGCACTGTCCGAAAATTACCTCGAGCAATTAAACAGAGTACCGACTCGTGGAGATAACATCTTGGACCTACTGATAACAAACAGACCCGAACTTTTCGACTCTTTAAGTGCAGAACAGGGAATCAGTGATCATAAGGCCGTTGCAGCATCCCTGAATATGGAGGTTAATAGGAATATAAGAAAAGGGAGGAAGGTTTATCTGTTTAGCAAGAGTAATAGAAGGCAGATTTCAGACTACCTAACAGATCAAAACGAAAATTTCTGTTCCGACACTGACAATGTTGAGTGTTTATGGAAAAAGTTCAAGGTTCAAATGGTTCAGATGGCTCTGAGCACTATGGGACTCAACTGCTGAGGTTATTAGTCCCCTAGAACTTAGAACTAGTTAAACCTAACTAACCTAAGGACATCACAAACATCCATGCCCGAGGCAGGATTCGAACCTGCGACCGTAGCGGTCTTGCGGTTCCAGACTGCAGCGCCTTTAACCGCACGGCCACTTCGGCCGGCTAAAGTTCAAGGCAATCGTAAAATGCGTTTTAGACAGGTACGTGCCGAATAAGACTGTGAGGGACGGGAAAAACCCACCGTGGTACAACAACAAAGTTAGGAAACTACTGCGAAAGCAAAGAGAGCTCCACTCCAAGTTTAAACGCAGCCAAAACCTCTCAGACAAACAGAAGCTAAACGATGTCAAAGTTAGCGTAAGGAGGGCTATGCGTGACGCGTTCATTGAATTCGAAAGTAAAATTCTATGTACCGAGTTGACAGAAAATCCTAAGAAGTTCTGGTCTTACGTTAAATCAGTAAGTGGCTCGAAACAGCATATCCAGACACTACGGGATGATGATGGCATTAAAACAGAGGATGGCACGCGTAAAGCTGAAATACTAAACACCTTTTTCCAAAGCTGTTTCACAGAGGAAGACCGCACTGCAGTTCCTTCTCTAAATCCTCGCACAAACGAAAAAATGGCTGACATCGAAATAAGTGTCCAAGGAATAGAAAAGCAACTGGAATCACTCAACAGAGGAAAGTCCACTGGACCTGACGGGATACCAATTCTATTCTACACAGAGTACGCGAAAGAACTTGCCCCCCTTCTAACAGCCGTGTACCGCAAGTCTCTAGAGGAACGGAGGGTTCCAAATGATTGGAAAAGAGCACAGATAGTCCCAGTCTTCAAGAAGGGTCGTCGAGCAGATGCGCAAAACTATAGACCTATATCTCAGACGTCGATCTCTTGTAGAGTTTTAGAACATGTTTTTTGCTCGCGTATCATGTCATTTCTGGAAACCCAGAATCTACTATGTAGGAATCAACATGGATTCCGGAAACAGCGATCGTGTGAGACCCAACTCGCCTTATTTGTTCATGAGACTCAGAAAATAAACTCCTGGAAATGGAAAAAAGAACACATTGACACCGGTGTGTCAGACCCACCATACTTGCTCCGGACACTGTGAGAGGGCTGTACAAGCAATGATCACACGCACGGCACAGCGGACACACCAGGGACCGCGGTGTTGGCCGTCGAATGGCGCTAGCTGCGCAGCATTTGTGCACCGCCGCCGTCAGTGTCAGCCAGTTTGCCGTGGCATACGGAGCTCCATCGCAGTCTTTAACACTGGTAGCATGCCGCGACAGCGTGGACGTGAACCGTATGTGCAGTTGACGGACTTTGAGCGAGGGCGTATAGTGATCATGCGGGAGGCCGGGTGGACGTACCGCCGAATTGCTCAACACGTGGGGCGTGAGGTCTCCACAGTACATCGATGTCGTCGCCAGTGGTCGGCGGAAGGTGCACGTGCCCGTCGACCTGGGACCGGACCGCAGCGACGCACGGATGCACGCCAAGACCGTAGGATCCTACGCAGTGCCGTAGGGGACCGCACCGCCACTTCCCAGCAAATTAGGGACACTGTTGCTCTTGGGGTATCGGCGAGGACCATTCGCAACCGTCTCCATGAAGCTGGGCTACGGTCCCGCACACCGTTAGGCCGTCTTCCGCTTACGCCCCAACATCGTGCAGCCCGCCTCCAGTGGTGTCGCGACAGGCGTGAATGGAGGGACGAATGGAGACGTGTCGTCTTCAGCGATGAGAGTCGCTTCTGCCTTGGTGCCAATGATGGTCGTATGCGTGTTTGGCGCCGTGCGGGTGAGCGCCACAATCAGGACTGCATACGACAGAGGCACACAGGGCCAACACCCGGCATCATGGTGATCGTCGAGGGGACACTGAATAGTGCACGGTACATCCAAACCGTCATCGAACCCATCGTTCTACCATTCCTAGACCGGCAAGGGAACTTGCTGTTCCAACTGGACAATGCACGTCCGCATGTATCCCGTGCCACCCAACGTGCTCTAGAAGGTGTAAGTCAACTACCCTGGCCAGCAAGATCTCCGGATCTGTCCCCCATTGAGCATGTTTGGGACTGGATGAAGCGTCGTATCACGCGGTCTGCACGTCCAGCACGAACGCTGGTCCAACTGAGGCGCCAGGTGGAAATGGCATGGCAGGACTACATCCAGCATCTCTACGATCGTCTCCATGGGAGAATAGCAGCCTGCATTGCTGCGAAAGGTGGATATACACTGTACTAGTGCCGACGTTGTGCATGCTCTGTTGCCTGTGTCTATGTGCCTGTGGTTCTGTCAGTGTGATCATGTGATGTATCTGACCACAGGAATGTGTCAATAAAGTTTCCCCTTCCTGGGACAATGAATTCACGGTGTTCTTATTTCAATTTCCAGGAGTGTATTAGGTACAGGCTCCCAGGTAGATGCTATTTTTCTTGACTTCCGGAAGGCGTTCGATACAGTTCCGCACTGTCGCCTGATAAACAAAGTAAGAGCCTACGGAATATCAGACCAGCTGTGTGGCTGGATTGAAGAGTTTTTAGCAAACAGAACACAGCATGTTGTTATCAATGGAGAGACGTCTACAGACGTTAAAGTAACCTCTGGCGTGCCACAGGGGAGTGTTATGGGACCATTGCTTTTCACAATATATATAAATGACCTAGTAGATAGTGTCGGAAGTTCCATGCGGCTTTTCGCGGATGATGCTGTAGTATACAGAGAAGTTGCAGCATTAGAAAATTGTAGCGAAATGCAGGAAGATCTGCAGCGGATAGGCACTTGGTGCAGGGAGTGGCAACTGACCCTTAACATAGACAAATGTAATGTATTGCGAATACATAGAAAGAAGGATCCTTTACTGTATGATTATATGATAGCGGAACAAACACTGGTAGCAGTTACTTCTGTAAAATATCTGGGAGTATGCGTGCGGAACGATTTGAAGTGGAATGATCATATAAAATTAATTGTTGGTAAGGCGGGTACCAGGTTGAGATTCATTGGGAGAGTGCTTAGAAAATGTAGTCCATCAACAAAGGAGGTGGCTTACAAAACACTCGTTCGACCTATACTTGAGTATTGCTCATCAGTGTGGGATCCGTACCAGATCGGTCTGACGGAGGAGATAGAGAAGATCCAAAGAAGAGCGGCGCGTTTCGTCACAGGGTTATTTGGTAACCGTGATAGCGTTACGGAGATGTTTAATAAACTCAAGTGGCAGACTCTGCAAGAGAGGCGCTCTGCATCGCGGTGTAGCTTGCTCGCCAGGTTTCGAGAGGGTGGGTTTCTGGATGAGGTATCGAATATATTGCTTCCCCCTACTTATACCTCCCGAGGAGATCACGAATGTAAAATTAGAGAGATTAGAGGGCGCACGGAGGCTTTCAGACAGTCGTTCTTCTCGCGAACCATACGCGACTGGAACAGGAAAGGGAGGTAATGACAGTGGCACGTAAAGTGCCCTCCGCCACACACCGTTGGGTGGCTTGCGGAGTATCAATGTAGATGTAGATGTAGAAACTAAAATGAGCTCTAACATGGAAATTAAGCGTTTCCGGACACATGTACACATAACATCTTTTCTTTATTTGTGTGTGAGGAATGTTTCCTGAAAGTTTGGCCGTACCTTTTTGTAACACCTTGTATATATATGAAGAACTTGGAAAGCACCATATCAACTCCTTGGAGAGTTCCAAATTAACCACAAAGCTATTTCTAGAGGAGAATTTATGACAATTCACAACATTAAGGTACAGAAAGGAGCCAAAATAGATACCGATCACTATCTTGTAAAGCTAAACTTAAATTCATGCTAAATTCAGGAAGAAATAATAATAAACCTATGTGAAAGCATTTAGAAACCAGGAATATTGAGGCAGATACTCAAAGTTATTTCAAATCCTAATTGCAAGGTGAGACATGGGACGAAATGATGTCTCAAATAATGAAAGCGGCAGAAGAATCTCTTCCAATCAAAACTAAAAACAAGAATATCTGGTGGAATGAAAAGTGCAATGAAGCTTTGGAAAACAGACAAAAGCTATGGCAAAAATTTAAATCGAATCCGACACAAAACAACCTGGGAAGGTTCAGAGAAGGTAGAAAAATAGACCCCTACACGGTCAGAAACAAAAAGAGAGTGTATGAAGAACTATCCCTTCAACAAGTACAGGTGCACATCACACAAAACAAATCCAGAGACTATTACCAATACTTCAAAAAACACCTGGAAGGTTACGAACCACCAACTTTAAATTTTCGTGACAAATCAGGGAAATTAGGTACAAATGACCAAGAAAACTGCCACATTTTAGCATACTATTTCGGAGACCTTCTCAACTGTAAAGAGCCTCCAGAGAAATTCAAAACTCCAGAAGAAATCCCTGCAGAATCACATCCACCAACTCTATATGAAGTCCAGCAAGCTATCAAATCCCTGAAGAACAACAAATCTTCTGGTGAAGATGGAATCACTGCTGAACTTTTGAAACTAGGTGAGGAAAAAGTAATACTACACCTCGGTAACATTATTAAGGACATTTGGAGAACCGAGAAAATCCCAAAAGACTGAAGGACGGCACTTATACATCCACTTCACAAAAAGGGTGACAGATCAGATGTGAACAATTACAGAGGGATTTCCCTTCTACCCGTTCCATACAAGGTCCTTTCCAAGATATTGCTAAATAGGATTCAACCAGGTCTAGATGCACAGATAGGAGAATACCAAGGTGGATTTCGAAAAGGGAGGAGCTGTTCGGAGGAAATTATTAACCTTAAAAACATGATTAGAACACTTGCTGGTCAACCTCATGTTACAACGTTTATTGATTTCAGAAAAGCGTATGACTCCATAGACAGAGAAAGCCTCTTCTGAACTCTGGTGAAATTTGGAATTGACAAAAAACTAGACAGATAGTAAAGCAAACACTGACAGATACCAAGTCCAAAGTCAAATTTCGAGGCAAGATTTCTGAACCTTCAAAATCCAAACGGCTTTGAGACAACGTGATGGACTCTCCCCAATTCTATTCAACATCACTTTGGAAAAGATTATGAGGGAGATATCGGAGGAATACACACGACAAAAAGTAAAGGGAATTTCTTTTGTAGAATCAGTTAAAGGCCTTCCGATACATGCACTAGGTTCTGCAGATGATATTGCTCTCCTATTCACAAATATAGCAGATGCAATAAAACAAATAGAAATCTTAGCAAAGCATGCAGCTCAATCTGGTTTACAGATATCACAAGAAAAAAATTAATTCATGTCTAACAAATATAAAGAAATCAAAGAATTGCACACAGTTATTGGATGTATCGAAAGGGTCAAACACTTTAAATATTTGGGAGAAACAATAACGGATACTGGCATAGAAAAAGAAGCTGTCAAACTTCGAGTACTAAACTTAGGAGGGCACACATTTTAACACAGAAGCTGTACAACAAAAATGCGTATCTCGAAATTCAAAGCTATTTCACTGCAATACAGTGACGAGAACAGAAGTTCAATATACAGCAGAAACACTCTCCCTCAAGAACAAAGGTGTAATAGATGAGCTCGAGTAGAAGGAAAGAGTAATTCTGAGGATGATTCTTGGTGGGCACAAAAATTTGGTGACAAATGGGTAAAGAATACCAATGACAAGATCTACCAATTTATTAAACCAGTCACAACGGAAATGAAAAAGAGAAGGCTGATGTTCTTTGGTCATCTGGTGAGAATGGATGATGGGAGATTAACAAAGAAAATCTTCAATATAATTCAACAGAGGAAAACACCCAACTTATGGTTGAAAGGAATAAAGAAAGACCTCGGTGAACTAGGACTTACAGAAATGGACGCAATGAAAAGGGACAGATACAGAATGGCCATAACTGAATTCGAGGTTTTGCAGGAGGCCCCAAAACCAAAGACCAGCCAGCCGCGGTGGCCGTGCGGTTCTAGGCGCTTCAGTCCGGAACCGCGAGACTGCTACGGCCGCAGGTTCGAATCCTGCCTCGGGCATGGATGTGTGTGATGACCTTAGGTTAGTGATGACCTCAGATGGTAAGTCCTATAGTGCTCAGAGCCATTTGAACCAAAGAACAACAGGAAACTAGCAGCTGAACATCTGGAAAAAATGGCAGCAGGCAGAGAAGTAGCCTGTGATAAGAGAAAGAAAAAAGTGACATGAAATAAAATATCATGATGGGCACAGCCCGGAAAATGTCATCTGGAATGAAGAGGTACCAGAGAGCAACTGGTACCTGTTTGCTTGCGAATATTCAGCTTTTCTAAAATCCAGTCAATTATATTAATGATAATGGTCGCCTATCTCTACCGATAGTTTCAGAACGACGTATGTAGGTTTCTAAGTGTACAAGAGAATATGCTGAAAAGGAAGTAAATCTGAGGCTGATGCGTCTATATCGCAGTTTATGACTTACTTACTCTCATCTTCGTAAGTGGCTTCGCTTGATATTGTCAATTTTTTTATTATGAAGATCCTCTTCTTAATTTTTTATTATATATAAATATCCTGTTATGGTAATCTCATTTATACGCTGAGCCTTTTTATTCAACCTAAAAGACATTTTTTCTGATTGTATTTTAAATTTGTAGTGAGTTACAGTCTGTGACCAATGTGATTACGACCCAGTGATGCAGCGATGACACAATGACATTATCGAGTGGTAGCACTGACATATAAATTTATAGCGACCACATCGTCGAACTCTGTGCGATCCTAAGTAATTCAGTGAGCTAGTCGTCGACGACATATCAAACACCAATCTTCGCCTACATGTTTTTGCCACGTGTTAGGCTAAATCAGGGGTTCCCAACAAAATTTTCTCGAGGACCCCTCATCGAGTATGATTGGTACCTTGTCATATCACAGTATCAAGTACCTAAAAAAGGCAAGTTAAGAGTAGTTTTATACGTTTTCTATTTTTGGCACTTAGAAAAAACACTGGCATATTCATTATTGAAAAAATATTGAGCTTATAACTTTTTCAATTTAGCCATCATTGTTATTGTTAAATTTCTGATTATTGCTCAAAATCTTTATCTTCAAATCTGGGTGTTTAGCATAACAAACTCCTTAAAAATATAATGGCTGATTGTCGTCTGAAATGCGAGTTTCTGTGTAAAGTTAGTTGTAAGGTTAGTTGTCAGCTGCAAAGAGTCAGCACGCGCAGTCTAAGGCATATAGCAAAACTAGTTGCTTCTATCTAACTCTAGTTTTGCGCTAGAGTGTGCTAGTGTCAGTTGACTCTAGGAAGACGGTAGACGCAGAATATAGCGTTCGCTAAAGCTCTGCTCATGCAGGAAGCGTCCAAAACAAAAAAATCTGTTATCATAAGAAATATATTTAATACACTTTTTATTGTAATAGCATCTAGCGGACGCCTCTGGCATAGCTTGCGGACCCCTGGGGGTCCGCGGACCACCTGTTGGGAACCACTGTGCAAAATGATGGATTTTGTGAGCCAACTTAAACTCTGAAATGCAGATTTTATGTATAGGGATTTAGTGTGGATTTATATCGACGGTGAGCGTTAGTGCAAGAGCTTGTGATACGATGACATTTTCTGGAACAAATTTAAAAATGGTACTCATATTAGTGTAGGGGTAGTCAGCCTTTCTTAACTATCGCCCATTTCTGTATCTCTGTTAGTAGTAATATTTTCTAACCGTCAACTGATTCCGCAGTAAAATGGTGATTTATAATTTAGGAAATTAACTTCACTTTATCAAAATTTAAAACGCCGAGTTACAACAAGTTAAAGATAATAATAATAATAATTACTTACCTTACTCTTTACGTCAGGTGTTTATGGAAATACAGTGAAAACGTTTTTAAAACCACTACGACTTACCGCCCATCATTAAAGCTGGAACGCTTTCTCGTGTATTAGCGTTTTCATTATCCTTAGCTGTAAACTTCCTCTAGGATGACGCTACCGGGGAAAGCCCACATCGCTATAAAAATTCGTTTGAGTGATCTGCGCCATTCGGAGACGCACAGTGTTCCGAGCAAAAATAGCCTTTAATTGCCATAGCCTCCCGGAGCCCCGCTCTCCGAAAATTAAAATTTATCTCGCGCGCAGGCGCCATAGGTCCATTCTGGGCGAATTAACAAATTACTCTAGATCTCTCGTCGCCTTTGTCCAGGCTGCCATCCATTCAGACGATCCGCGTGGCTGCTTAATTAACCTTAAAAACTGGAGATAGTAAAGAGCGCGGACGCAAGATGTTGTAATTACCGAGTGGCTGCCCGGAGCCTCGCCGCGCCGCGTCTCGGCCCGCTCGCCTAATGAACAAAGCCTTTATGTGCGGTCATTGCGGGTAATCATCCGGCGCCGGCGTCCGCCGCGGCCGGGAATTTAATCTGTGGGCCGCTTTCGCTTTTTGCCGGCCGTCGTTACGCTGGGCCTACCGCCGCAGCAACTGTCGTCCGGTGTCCGGCGATCGCCTCCGCACTCATTAGTGGCGGCGTGGACCGAGGGTGGACCAGCCACTGGCCACTGGCCACCAGCACCAGAACGCAACCGGCCGTGCGCTGCCTGCTCAATGGGGCGAGCGCGTTCGACGGTCCAGTAGCCGGGGCGATCTCGATTGGAAATCTACTTGTTTCCCTCTGGTCATTTAACGATAGTTGGTCATACCAGCTGTCTGTGTGTAGGGCATCTAACCAGTAAATACGGTTACGATTTAAGTTCCTGTTTTATGAATGTCTTGCCTTATACATAAAGCTGAGTAACATCGTGCTCCAATTTGAGGTGTAGCGCCTGTGTAAGTAAGAGACGGTAACTGGCAGACAGCTTCAGACTATGAGTTACGGTTATCGCATGACGGATGCGCTCGGATCTAGTAGCTAGCTGCAAGTAGCTGTGACCGAAAGTTTTCAGTATTTTACGGGCTATGAATATTTTTGTGATTATTGCGACTTTCATTTACACTACCGGCCATTAAAATGGCTACACCAAGAAGAAATGCAGATGATAAACGCGTATTCATTGGACAAATATATTATACTAGAACTGACATGTGATTACATTTTCACGAAATTTGGGTGCATACATCCTGAGAAATCAGTACCCAGAACAACCACCTCTGGCCATAATAACGGTCTTGATACGCCTGGGCATTGAGTCAAACAGAGCTCGGATGGCGTGTACAGGTACAGCTGCCCATGCAGCTTCAACACGATACCACAGTTCATCAAGAGTAGTGACTGGCGTATTGTGACGAGCCAGTTGCTCGGCCACCATTGACCAAATGTTTTCAGTTGGTGAGAGATCTGGAGAATGAGCTGGACAGAGCAGCAGTCGAACATTTTCAGTATTCAGAAAGGCCGGTACAGGACCTGCAACAGGCGGTGGTGCATTATCCTGCTGAAACGTAGGGTTTCCCAAGGATCGAATGAAGGGTAGAGCCACGGGTCGTAACACATCTGAAACGTAACGTCCACTGTTCAAAGTCCGTCAATGCGAACAAGAGTTGACCGAGACGTGTAACCAATGGCACCCCGTACCATCACGCCGGGTGATACGCAAATATGGTGATGACGAATACACTCTTCCAATGTGCGTTCACCACGATGTCGCTAAACACGGATGCGACCATCATGATGCTGTAAACAGAACCTCAATTCACCCGAAAAAATGACGTTTTGCCATTCGTGCACCCAGGTTCGTCGTTGAGTACACCATCGCAGGCGGCCCTGTCTGTGATGCAGCGTCAAGGGTAACCGCAGCCATGGTCTCCGAGCTGATAGTCCATACTGCTGCAAACGTCGCCGAACTGTTCGTGCAGATGGTTGTTGTCTTGCAAGCGTCTCCATCTGTTGACTCAGGGATCGAGACGTGGCTGCACGATTCGTTACAGCTATGCGGATAAGATGCCTGTCATCTCGACTGCTATTGATACGAGGCCGTTGGGATCCAGCACGGAGTTACGTATTACCCTCCTGAACCCACCGATTCCATATTCTGCTAACGGTCATTGGATCTCGACCAACGCGAGCAGCAATGTCGCCATGCGACAAACAGCAATCGCGATAGTGTGCAATCCGACCTTTATTAAGGACGGTAACGTGATGGTATGCATTTCTCCTCTTTACACGAGGCATCACAACAACGTTTCACCAGGCAACGCCAGTCAACAACTGTTTGTGCATGTGAATTCGGTTGGAAACTTTCCTCACGTCAGCACGTTATAGATGTCGCCATGGGCGCCAACCTTGTGTGAATGCTCTGAAAAGCTAATCGTTTGTATATCACAGCATCTTCTTCCTGTCGGTTAAGTTTCGCGTCTGTAGCACGTCATCTTCGTGGTGCAGCAAATTTAATGGCCAGTACTGTATTATTGGCAATTTGCTTAATTATTGGTGTGAATGATGATATGAATGAATATTTTATGTCTGTTTGCTTAGTAAATGTTAGCATGACAATTGTGTACTGAAAGAGTGAATCATACTCGGGGAAATTGTAAGTGTAACTACCTAGTTTATGGGACTGAGAAAACGAGATACATTTTATGATAGGTTTGTTGTTTAAAGAGGCAGTTATTTTGATGTTTGTGGATTTTATAGACTAAATTTTTACTTTTGATAAACCTCATGAAAGCAATTACGCAACTGTAAGTCAAAAGGAAATGCGGGGTTTGCCCAATTTAATAGCAATATTGCATAGGTTACGATGTATATCAGCCAGTCACAGGACAGTGCATTCCCGAGTGTTTTGTGCGCTAAGAGAATAGCTTTCTGGAGCCTTTGTTCAGTTCGGATCTCATCCATGTTTGGACGTGCATATGAGGAGCCCTTAATAGATATGGAAATTTTATGGAATAATGGTTGAAACGTGACCGTTAACTGCTGTACGGTGGACACAATCTTATGAAAAAGACGAACAAGTGAAATCGATTTTAATATTCAAACTTTGACTTTTGAATATCCAACAATCTCGTAGTGTCTTATAGAAGGTATTTATGTGGCTACCGGTTCTCAGTACTCTTTGTAATAATATACATCCAGCAACTAACCACCAAATCCAAAAGTTCAACTAACGTTAAGTACTGATTAAAGATTATAGTTTTCCCGCTAAGAAACAAACAAGAATGGTAATGAAAATTGAGGATGTGTTGGATGAGAATCGGTTTGGATTTATGACAGGTAAGTGCACCAGAGAGGCAACTTTGATGTTGCGGATGATAATGGAAGGTAGACTGAAGAAAAGTCGAGACACGCTCATAGGACTCCTCGACATGGAAAAAGCGTTCGACAATGTCAGATGGTTCAAGATGTTAGAAATTCTGAGAAGAGTAGGCGTAAGCTGTAGAGAAAGACGGGTAATATACAATAAGTACGAGAACCGAAAAGTAACATTGACACTGGAAGACCAGGAACGAATTCCTCGGATTAAGAAGGGTGCAAGAAGAGGTGTTGTCATTGGCCCTACGGTTCATTCCACACATGAAAAAGCAATGAGGGAAATAGAAGAAAGCTTCAAGAATGGAATTAGAATTCCACACCAAAGGATATCAATGATAATTTTCGCACAAGACATTACTGTCTTCCGTGAAAGTGAAGAAGAACTCCAGGATCTGCTGAATGCAATGAATAGTCTAATGTATATAAAATATGGAGTCAGAGTACATCGAAGAAAGACGAAAGTAATGACATGCAGGAGAAATGGGAACATCGAAAAACTTAACATCCGGACTGGTGATAACGAAATAGATGAAGTCGACGAATTCTGCTACTTAGACAGCAAAATAATACATGATGGTTGAAGCAAGGAGGAGATTAAAAGCAGACTAGCAATGGAAAAAAGGGTATTCTTGGCCAAGAGAAATCTGCTTGTATCAAATATAGGCCCTAGTTTGAGGAAGTAATTAGTGAGAACGTACATTTTGAGCACAGCGCTGTATCGTATTGAAACATGGATTGTGGGAAAACCAGAAAAGAAGAATTTGGAGGCATCTGAGATTTGGTATTGCAGAAGGGTGTTGAAAATTTGATGAACTTTTGAGGTAAGAAACGAGGTTCTGCGAAGAATTGGCGAGGAAAGGAGTATATGGAAAAAAACTGTCAGGACGACAGGACGATACGACATCTGTTAGGACAAATGGTTCAAATGGCTCTGAGCACTATGGGTCTTAACATCTGAGGCCATCAGTCCCCTAGAACTTGGAACTACGTAAGTCTAACTAACCTAAGGACATCATACACACCCATGCCCGAGGCAGGATTCGAACCTGCGCCCGTAGCGGTCGCGTGGTTCCAGTCTGAAGCGCCTAGAACCGCTTGGCTTCACCGGCCGGCTCTGTTAAGACATCACGGAATATATCTGTCTTATAACTGAGGACTTAGGTTGCAAGTGCTACTCTGAGATGAAGAGGTTGGCACAGCAGCACAGGAGAAGAATTCGTGGCGTGCCGCATGAAACCAGTCAGGAGACTGATGACTCAAAAAAAAAAAATTACTTACAGATACAGTAATATTTGAGGATGCCCTTAATTTTGATAGAAGTTGGTGAATTCGGCCGTGATCTGAGTAAAATTGGCTTCTTACCCCAGTGACAGTGGGCCGCGGGGGGGGGGGGGGGGGGGGGGACGCAACTTACCGCTCCCTTACTATATCTGTGTCAAATCCATTGAGTCTCATAACATACTAATTTACTTAGGTAACCAATTAATGATGAGATCGGTACATGAGCGGTCCAGCGTGCCGCAGCACAATGTCTGTATTCGTTCTTGAGCAAAAAAGTTTCACTACTAATCTACTGTTTCGAAGGTGTTGCGATTACGATTTGTATTGGCAGTAAGAAAGGCGTGGCGACTTTGTTAAGATGTGCCGAGTAAATAGCTCTGCGTGATGTATCATCTTCAAGAAAGATTCGCCGTTGTGCACGTACACGTGTCCACTGGCTCGTTTAAGGAAAGGTGGGATCTATTTTGATATCCTAAGGTTTGCATATCGGAAAATAGTAGAGTATAGGATTTGAAGACAAAGTGGCTAGGACAGGGTCAACTGCAAACGCAAAAAAGAATCGAGACGTGTCCTTTCGTACACCTGTCACCGCAGATATTAGAGCACGAGTGATCCAGAGACATGTAAATCGTCGCAACAAGTGAACATTTTGTGTAGGTCTTGTAAATGTGTTTTACACCATGTATCGTCGAAGCCCTGCAAAAATGACATGTCCAATAAATGAAAGAGGAAGATAAGGCAAAATGTGTGAATTACTGTACGTGGCTATGTCAAATAATTGAGAGTGAGATGTTGGATCCCCTGCTGAGTGATGAAGCATGCTTCCATCTGGCATAGTGGTCAACAAACAATCCGTAAGCGATTAACGAGGCGCTTCTTCAATATCAAAAACTCTGAATGTGGTGTGTTGTGTCAGCAAGATTGATCGGGCAGCTCATATATTTTTGAACAACAGTAAACTCTGTGTGTATATGTGCGAATCATTGGGGAATTTTACGCTCACTTGACCCCCACATGAATGCACGTCTGCTGTCTTTCAGTATGATGGGGCAACGCGTCACACTTTACGTGAGTCAATCTCACGAATTCCTGAAAAATTCACAGAAGAAAGGACTATCAGCAAAGGGCTTTGGCCGCCCATTCGCTGGACGTAACCAATTGTGCCTTTTATCTGTCGGGCAGTCTAAAGGGAAAACGTATGTAAATAATCCGATAATTTAGAAGATTTGAAGTCAATTTTGAGAATTGATGCGTCAGAGTTGCACAAAATGTTTATTAACATGTTAGGGCGCCTTCAAAAGTGGAGTGAAGTACCACGAGGTCATTTTCAGCATCTGATGTAATATAATGTAAAAGACAAGATCAGTGCAATAAATTCAGAACTTAGCATTATGTTATTGGTTGAAAATTCCTGGCAGATTAAAACTGTGTGCCCGACCGAGACTCGAACTCGGGACCTTTGCCTTTCGCGGGCAAGTGCTCTACCATCTTTTTTTTTATCTCTGGCCGAACACGCTGAGCTACCGTGCCGGCTTTCCATCTGAGCTACCGAAGCACGACTCACGCCCGGTCCTCACAGCTTTACTTCTGCCAGTATCTCGTCTCCTACCTTCCAAACTTTACAGAAGCTCTCCTGCGAACCTTGCAGGACTAGCACTCTTGAAAGAAAGGATATTGCGGAGACATGGCTTAGCCACAGCCTGGGGGATGTTTCCAGAATGAGATTTTCACTCTGCAGCGGTTATTGGTTATTGGTTCAAATGGCTCTGAGCACTATGGGACTTAACTTCTGAGGTCATCAGTCCCCTAGAACTTAAAACTACTTGAACCTAACTAACCTAAGGACATCGCACACATCCATTCTCGAGGCAGGATTCGAACCTGCGACCGTAGCGGTCACGCGGATCCAGACTGAAGCGCCTAGAACTGCACGGCCACACCAGCCGGCGTTACTGGTTATTCCTTTATTATGTAATTACTACGTAATTATATGATGACTACCTGAAACCCTCAGCTGCCGACAGGTGTTGTTGATATACCTCGATGTGGACAGCTGAAAATGTGTGCCCCGTCCGGGACTCGAACACGGGATCTCCTATTTACATGGCAGACGCTCTATCCATCTGAGCCACCGAGGGCACTGCGAAATAGCGCGACTGCAGGGACTTATCCCTTGCACGCTTCCCGTGAGACTTACATTCCCCACTCTCCACAATTCTATCTATGTAATGTACCTTATAGACATTTGCCCATTCACTCATTACTCGCGCACGCTTTGGCGATTCCCGTAAGAGTTTGGGCAACCTGTGCGCATTCGCACAGACGAAGGTCAATGGCTGGGTAGCCTTTTAACTATATATATGAAGACAGTAACTGTTCTCGAAAAAACAGATACTGTAGATGACCGTGCAGCTTTTCCCTGGAATAAATGATGACTAACTGAAACCCTCAGCTGTCGACAGGTGTTGTTGATATACCCCGATGTGAACAGCTGAAAATGTGTCTCCCGACCGTGACTCGAACCCAGGATCTCCTGCTTACATGGCAGACGCTCTATCCATCTGAGCCACCGAGGACACAGATGAATAGCGCCACTGCAGGGACGTATCCCTTGCACGCTTCCCGTGAGACTCACATTTCCAACCCTCCACAATTCTATCTAAATAGAAATGTAAACAAGAGATCCCGGGTTCGAGTCCCGGTCGGGGCACACATTTTCAGCTGTCCACATCGAGGTATATCAACAACACCTCTCGGCAGCTGAAGGTTTCAGTTAGTCATCATTTATTCCAGGGAAAAGCTGCACGGTCATCTACAGTATCTCTTCTTTCGAGAACAGTTGCTGTCTTTATATACTGCGTAATTGTCTATTTGCTATTGTATCTGCTCATGGCTGACGACAATTCGTTCGTAATTGGCGAGCGGTCTGTTCTTGGGGGCGGTTTTTCGTGCGTCACCTTATAGCTACAGCGACCTTAATTTCGGATGCAGTGAAGGTATTCACTTCTAGAGTAAGACAAAGAACAAAATGCAACACAGAAGTCCAACTTGAAGAGGAGCTCTTTTTTTCAGACCAAAAATAGGAACCAGAGAAGCGATCGTAACAGCAGTGAATAAAATGTTCTTGGGTTTCCAACCGCGTCAATTGCTTAAAACTACACGAGCTTTCGGCCAAGCACTCCTTGGCCACTGTCAAGTGTTATGACTGCCAGTGGGCTGTTGGTGCGCCCTTATATACGCTAGTTGTCGGGTGTGACGTCACTGGTGCCCGTGACGTTGCCATATATGGCCATGTTTTGAGTCGGCGTTCGATGTGCCCTCTTCAACCGCGCGATCGCTGGATCCCACGCAGCGCTCAGCTGCAAGCCACCGTCTCTATTCAGGGGGTTTTCGGTAATTTTTATTTCAATAGCTTCGTTTATTAAAATGTCCCAGAAGCCGTTAGTGCGAGGCACGACAGAGGTATCGTAAAATTTTATGTGGTGACCGTGTTCTAACGCATGCTCAGCTAACGCAGATTTCTGTGGATACCGTAGGCGATAATACCTCTCATGTTCTTTCACTATATAAAATTTGACGATACCTCAGTCGTGGCTCACACTAACGGCTTCTGGGACAGTTTAATAAAAGAAGCTATTGAAATGAAAATTACCGCAAACAACCTGAATAGAGACGGTTCAAAAATGTGTGTGAAACCTTATGGTACTTAACTGCTAAGGTCATCAGTCCCTAAGCTTACGCACTACTTACCCTAAATTATCGTAAGGACAAACACACACAACCATGCCTGAAGGAGGACTCGAACCTCCGCCCGGGACCAGCCGCACAGTCCATGACTGCAGCACCTGAGATCGCTCGGCTAATCCCGCGCGGCGATAGACACGCTGGCTTGCTGCTCAGCGCTGCGTGGGATCCAGCAATCACGCGGTTGAAGAGGGCACATCGAACGCCGACTCAAAACATGCCCATGTATGG
Source organism: Schistocerca americana (assembly GCF_021461395.2). NCBI lineage: Eukaryota > Metazoa > Arthropoda > Insecta > Orthoptera > Acrididae > Schistocerca > Schistocerca americana. The sequence goes on from NC_060122.1 coordinate 677,087,186, forward strand.
CAACGTCACGGGCACCAGTGACGTCACAGCCGGCTGCTAGCGTAAGTAAGGGCGCATCAACAGACCACTGGCAGTCATAATACTTAACAATGGCCAAGAAGTGCTTGGCCGAAAGATCGTGTAGTTTTAAGCAATTGACGCGGTTGGAAACCCGAGAACATTTTATTCAATGTTATCGCCGCGAGATTCAGCATTCATACTTCGTAACAAAATGTAGTTCCTCGTAAACAACTCGCAGTAGAATCACAACACAAACACTGCTGACATTCTCATTTATCCTACTTTTAGTTTGTTAGGGTCAATATGCATTGTTACATTTAAAGAAGTGTACGCTTGTACAAATAGTACACTAACAAAGTATTATTTCAATCTGTTTATTGGCTAACAATACTAACTCCTGTCTCCCATTTTGCGAAAACCGTACAACAACACCACTTTCCATTTCTGCTATATTTGCGGTGTAAGTTTTAGGTGATTCACCCTGTATGCTTATATACTGCACATATTTAAAAAAAGAAAATAAATAGCCTATATCAGTGTGAACGTTTATTAGGGTATGACATAAGAAACCTGAAGTGGTCAAGTATTTTCCGAGATTTCTGCTATCAACATTAACCTAGGCCTTGTCTTTATAATTTTAGTAGTACAGATTACACCATGACGATGTGAAACATTTGAGCAGGTTCAGTTGAACGTACGTCATTTATTACTTTCTTAATTTCTCCTGGAAAGTCACATGACAGGCTCTTAAACTGCAACCTCCCATGTGCCTGGTTCGAACTGGGCGCCGCCGCTGTGGTCGGCCGGTACATTTACTGAGCGCCCTTTCCCTCCCCCCTGTGCCCCCATGCCTCTAGAGGGCCCGCTCGCTCCTTAGGGGTTAGCGCGCTAGAGCGCGACTGCTGCGCTATCAATAATTCGGCGACCGAGCTCCGAAGTAAATTGAAGGAGGGGAGCCAACGACTTCGCATTTTTTATTTGTAAGCCAGGCTGGCGGGGAACGCAGACGGCACTATAAATAAGTGATAGCGGAGAGCGTGAAGTGAAATACTCGCCGCCCATAGAACAAAAGTGCCATTACAATGCGCACCAACTTCCTGCCGGCTCCAACTCCGGTATGAAAGTTAAATAGCAATCAGATCCAAGTTATCGAGTCAGCCACGCAGGTAAGTGCCCATAATGCGGTATACGAAAGCAGAATATTGTAAATGGAAAGTTCTTTCCGAAGTGAAATCCCGTCAATTTATAACGATGTTTAGAGAGCAAACTTCCTCAAATGTTTAGTTTTCGCCTTCAGGTTTGAGGAGATTTCTGTTTGGCGTACACGTATCCCAGATTTTCATCATATACTTTATAAATGCGACATATAACTAAATTCCTCTGAGTTACAACCTACGGCTTTCTACCCTAGGACAATTTCTTTTTATTTAAGAATCATTTAGTAGCTCATAAATGTTGGTTTAACCGAATCACAGAGAAGTAATTCACATAATCTGTTGCACGTAGCCAGCCGCTGTGACCGAGCGGTTCTAGGAGCTTCAGTCCGTAACCGCGCTGCTGCTACAGTCGCAGGTTCAAATCCTGCCTCGGGGATGGCTGAGTGTACTGTCTTTAGGTTACTTAGGTTTAAGTAGTTCTAAGTCTAGGGGACTGCTGACCTCAGATGTTAAGTTCCATAGTGCTCAGAGGCATTTGAAGTATTTTTGTTGTACGTATTTCAAACATGAATACACGTACAAAGTTTCAAGCTACTGCAAACAAAATGATCTGACAAGACAGTGTAGCAAAGTGACCTCAATTTGGTTGCACCATAAATATTCGTTACCGTACGCATTCTGTCTGGAAATGAACTCACTTGTACGCCGCAATCGCTGTGCAGACACTTTCATTGATCCAACGTGACCGATTTCAGCAGTCTTATGTTCCCATTGTCTGACCTTATGGAACTTACTATGAAGCTGCCATGTTATATTACGTGCAGTCAGAACATAAAAACCACTATGCGCATTTTACCAACTGTGTTCGCTTTATCAACTGGACTTCTATGAAGGATGTAATGTAACATGGCATTTTTATTCCGTGTTCGATAAGATCAGATAATTTAAGCATAAGACTATTGAAACCTGTCATCTAGGATCAATAATAGGATCTACATTGCGATCAAGGGGAACGAATTGTGTTCATTTCCAAACACACCGATCGCCCTACAGCAGAACACGTGTACCTTACAAGTATTCCGTTTGGAAACTTAATGATGTCGTGGTCTTCATTCTCAATTTTTTGATGAAGTTCTCCACGCTGTCCTGTACTAGGATATCACTAATGCAGCGTACTTCCTTTTGAACCTACTCACTGTAATTAAACCTTGGTCTTTCTCCACAATTTGCACTCCTCACACATCCCTCCGTTACCAAACTGAAAATCAAGATGTGCAATAAATTTCCTACTCCACAATGAAGTTCAGTACCTTTGTATTCGACCCTACAAAAACCTGTTGGTGGTTGATATATTTGTGGACATCCGGAGGAGAGACAGGGAGGGAGGGGGTAACTGTCATAAAATGATGGAAAAACCTGCTGCACTTTATTCTTTGTAGCTCATGCAATGGATATGTTACGGAACAATTCAATTGTCCACCGGTATCGTTATCGTAAGTAATTTTTATATCAGTAACTGTTGATAAACCAACTGTTCTGAAACATGTCCAAAGCGTGAAACATGAAACACAAGTTGAAAGTACAAGCTAGTATACACGTAGTCTTGAGAAAGATGAATGAAAGCAGCTTGCTTCAGTGGACAGAAGAGTATGTCTTGATTCCCGGCGTCTATTAAACGACCAGTTATGGTCCTTTACTGACGAATGCAGTGAGCTGAGCAAGACGATAAGACATTCTGTGGCGATCTTGGTTGTGGATTTATTTACTCCGCTACGTAATTGAGAAATGTAGGAGTTCCATTGGTAGTTCAGTCATTCACTACGGACAGGATGTGTCCACCCGGGTACCAGAATTCGTGTGGTACGAACATAGAGGCTGTTTGTGCACCTCTACAGAGCGTAGAAGTTTATTTGTCGTACATTGAGAGATTTATATATCAGCGACATAATGTATAGGAAATAACATCCATTCATTCAGTGAAGAAGATATTGGTAACGGCACTAGTTTCCATGGAAATGACCTAGAAATAATATTTTGTAATCACTGATAATACAACAGCTTAGTGGTAACTGATTTCCTCCATTACATAGTCTTTCGATTAGTTTGTTATTATCTTCCTTTTTTTCGCGCATATATATCTGCTGAACCCAACATCATCTACAATCTGTTTAAAATGTTCTATTTTCTACTGGTCCCTGTTAAATCCCCCCTTCCTGTATCAAGTTAACTAACTTTTCCTGGATGCCGTTGCTGAAGCCTAACTCATCTCTCGTAAAGGACTTCCATAGATATCTTTCCCTCATATATTTAACAACTTACTGTCATGCTTTATTGGAACAACGTTAATCTGCGGCAGCAAATTTCAAATTCTTCCACTTCCACCTTCTCTGATTTTTGAATGTCACAAATATTAACGATAGTAATGTCAACACAGTTATAAGATGAAAAGAGGGGCACAGATAACTTCTGTGTTCATGCTACCCGAATTCAGATACCCTAGTAGACGCATCCTGTGTGCAGTGAACGACTGAACTACGAATGGAGCTCCTACAGTTCTCAACTCTGTAAGTGAGTGAATAAATCCACAACCAAGATCACCCCAGAATTGTGTGATCACCTTCTTAAGCTCACTGCACTTGCCAGTAAAGAACCATAATTGGTCGTTTATATGACTGTGCCAATGAAGAACTCTGTTCATATTCGCTGAAGGAAACAGCTTTCATTCATCTTTCTTAAGACTACATAATACTGTCTTTTAATTTCTACATGTTCCTCATGTTTCACAAATTGGTCACTTTGCAGAACAGTTCAACTATCGGAGTTGTTGATATAAAAATTATTTATGTTCGCAATAGTGGTGGATAATGGAATTGTTCAGAAAGATATCCATTGCATGTGCTGTAAACAATATCTGCAGCGCAAACAAGGTAGTAAACATGTAGCAGCTCTTGGTCGCAGAGAAGCGTGGTTTCCACTGGATTTAAAAGTTGTGCGAATTGAGGTTGTCATCCAAAACAAGGCGCCATTGCTGCGCGACATTAGTTGAACTTAATGCTTTTAGTAGTTGACAAAGCAGCTTCACATGTTAATGACAAGACCGCACAATAAAGATAGCGTTCCTGGCCAACCTAGCTCGTATTTCCGAGAGTGCCTCCGTTACCAACATTAGCGCTCTCAACAAAACCCATTCCCACTTGTTTTGCTAGAACTTCGGCCACAGTTTCAGCATATGAGACGTCTCATGCTAGCACAAATGTTTCCTAAGCAACCTTCATCTCTCATCTGTTGGAAAGTATAGTCGTTTTTTCCCTTTCTCTGTGGATAATGTTCACAAGATGTAACAAAACGACATTTTTTCTTTATTTGTTCACAATACCTCCTGCGATTTTCGATTATAACTTTCTACTCAGTCGTTTCGGGACCAGAGTCTTTTAATTGAGATTGATACATATATCTTTCTCCAGCATCAACGAAAATTTATAACTACATCACGGAATCACCTAGCATAAAAATTAAAATTGTTTGAGGTAGGCCAAAAACGCCCTCACTAACTTGCTCGTCTCACTAACCAATATCTCTCTTAAAATTCTGTTCCTCCTCAACTGGCTCATCTTAAAACTCGGATTTGTTGAGACATCATTTGAAATACGTCCGATAATCTCCCCATTACCTATTATATGGCCTCCGATCTATTAAATCTAACTGCATATTTTGCTGCTCTCCTGCTGAAGAAAATCTTTCGTTACACGCCATGTAGAATACTTCCCACGACCAAAATTCATTTATATTTAATACTCCATAGTCAGAAGCTTTCCCTTTCAAGTACCGAATGGTTCAAATGCCTCTGAGCACTATGGGACTCAACTTCTGAGGTCATTAGTCCCCGAGACCTTAGAACTAGTTAAACCTAACTAACCTAAGGACATCACACACATCCATGCCCAAGGCAGGATTCAAACCTGTGACTGTAGCGGTCTCGCGGTTCCAGACTACAGCGCCTAGAACCGCACGGCTAAATTGGCCGGCCAAATACCCATTGACATATCTTACGCTTATCAGACCACGAGGTAAGAAAGCTTCCTTCGAATTCTTTTAAAAAAATTACAGGGAGATTTTCCCCCTGTGGTAGAAACTTAGGGAACTGACCAGACATACCACTGCCACTCGCAAACCGAAATTCTTACCACCACTCACAGGCTGAATGTAAGGAGGATGTCTCGCTATAAAGATATGCATTCGCTTCCTACCGCCTTGTTCTCTTGCATGGGTCTTGAAACACACTAACCTCGTAGGTGCTGCCTAGCCTCATCACTATCATCAGTGTTATATTGTCTTTAAAAATTAACTATTACCCTTTCCTGAGGCAAAATATCTTGACCTTAGCCCTCCCTCTCAAAAGGCACCTTTAAACGCGTCAGGCTGTAGGCAACCAGATGTTTCATTCTCCTTATTAGTCCTCACACTAAATCCATCTGTAAGGTAGGCCTAATAAATTTCTACGTATTTACAAAAGAGTGGTATTAGCCAAGGGAATAGGTGATGATTGTAAAGGATTTCCTTTAGCTTAATACTAAACTGCATGCTGTATTTGTTCTGGTAGTTATTGTGGGTGTGAAAATATGACTGTTACAGTTGCCGCTCGCCTTAGCTTGCCTTCAGCAGATGAGCCGGCTGTCTGGATGCTCGTTGGGCGGAGAGAGGGGGTGGAGGTAGGGGGTAACGCTGGCCACCTAAGTCCAATCCACAGCCGCCCGCTGTTGCATTCACCACGGCAGATGGTGGCGTGTGTCTTTGACAAAATTAGCCACGATCGAGAAAGAATTCTCATGCGTGCTGAATCCAGCAGACTCGCCCTGCCCTCGCCAGTTAGCGAATATGAATCCAGACGTTTCTCCAGATGGCAGCCCAACCACGCAAATGATGTGTCCCGTGAAAATAACATCTGAATATTCTGAGGTAGCCATGGGGAGCCTGCAAAGGCGAGTCTTTTGTTTACTGCCGACGGGCCGCTGATGCCTTCAGCGTAAACACAAAAAGACAAAGTTAGTGAAAGTTTTTGGGTGGATACCGTTTGATAGGTCGGAACTGGGAATCTTTGGGAATGGCCATGTGCCGTAGTGCTATACTCGCAAGTTGCTGGAAAAATGTGAAGAGGAGTTCGGATAGGTCTACGTTTGAAATTTTTCAAAAGAATTGACGCCGAATCTTCCGCAACAAAATTGTTAGGAGGTTTCGGAATGGTGAAGCAAAATACGCGGTCTCGGATTGGCCAGAATCGCAGTATTGGTGGAATTACACCAAGAAGGAGAAGAAAAGAAATGTATCAGACACTTTCTCGCTGGGAGCCTTAGTAGAGACTTCCTCAGTGAGAACCTTAGTGGAAGTTTCTTCAAAAAATGGTTCAAATGGCTCTGAGCACTATGCGACTTAACTTCTGAGGTCATCAGTCGCCTAAGAACTAATTAAACCTAACTAACCTAAGGACACCACACACATCCATGCCCGAGGCAAGATTCGAACATGCGACCGTAGCGGTCGCTCGGCTCCAGACTGTAGCGCCTAGAACCGCACGGCCACTCCGACCGGTGAAATTTCTTCGCTGGGTGTCATAGCACACGCTTCTTCGCAGGGTGCCACAGAAAACACTTCTTCGCAGGGAGCCATAGGAGGCGGACTTGATCGTCGAGTGACGAAGAGGAGAAGGCAATTCACGAGCAGAAGGGAGACGCCACACTCGCGTTTGACCCCACCTGCAGCCTCACCGTGCATCGTCTTTGGCGAATGATGTAAGTGTCGCAGCAACAGCGTACAAGATTCGTATGGGATAATGGGCACACTGGTTCAGATTGAGTAGTCAGTAACTGTGTGGTCACCTTTTGCCCAACACTGTTTCTTGCTCATTTCGTCTATTATAAGTGAACTTTCCCAGTCCTTACACTTATCGCATACTCATACGTGTAAATGTACTTATTCTTCCGCGACGAATTCTTCCGTGATGAGCATTTGCCTCTTGTTTGTCCTGAGCAAGCATTGAAGTCGTAACGATAAATATACATAATTATCAACCCTCGTTTCATTACAGTACCTGGTAGACCCCATGACTGCTTAGTAATTATTAATGTTCATTCAGAGCACAGAGCTTCAGCCTGTGTATTAGGACCAAACCTTCCATTCCGTTTCTGTATGTAAAAGTCCTTACATACACCTGGACCATAGAGGAGAACTTGTACCTTGAGACAGGATGTTCTATGCATGTCTGTGGCAAAATATATTGACAAGAGGCTTACCCCATTTTCGCCTTTCAGTTTCTACTGCCTCTCATGACCTGGGTTTACTCATTTCTCGCTCAGTCGTACCATTCCGTATGAATTAATTAGCATTTGGTCAACAATCAGTAAGTTCTTCGTAAACTTGGTGTTTCAAAGTTTCCAGTCCCAGACACAGAATTCTGACCTTTGTCTCTAACTACTTCACACTTTTGAATATGAGATACCATATGTTTGTTCAAATTGTCACGCCTATCGAGAACTAGACTAATATTTTTTATGAAGTTCGTTTTCTACGTAAGTCATATCTTCATGCACACCATTAATCTGACTATCAATTTATGCTTTGTTGACTAGACTGTTTATCCATTCTGCATCAGTTTCCCTACGCTAACTACTCAAACTGTTTGCCTCCAGGACAAATCTACCAGAAATAATCTGAAAGTTGCAGTAATTCTCTTAGTGATTTATTAACGCTTTCATGTACATAATGTATGAAATATTATCTTACTATATACCAGCAATAATCTGGTCGCAATACACTTCTCTTGCATACGCCAGTGTGTACTACACAGGGGCCACACTCACTATGCGGCCATGGTGGGAGCAGTATCGTTGGATATAACTGCTAACTGCAGCAGGATTGGCTGCATTGAATAGTGACAGAGTGGAAGGCTGCAGGTTGGAGCAATGGCAGCAACAGTAGTAGCAAACAGAAGTGGCAGTGGGTGTGGCAGCCACAGCAACAACAGACACAGCAGCCAGGCACAGCAGCAGTTGCATCACCAGCACCAGATGGAAGCATCAGCAGAAAGGCAGAAAAAGTTGTGTCGCTAATGAAGTGGTGAAAGCACAAAGCGTATGCTATGGCAGTCGGGATGGCAGCAGCCAGAGCAGCAGCTGCAGCTAGAGCAGCAGCAGTAAGAGTTGTAGCAGAGGCCAGGGCAGCACGGAGTGGCAGAAACAGCAGCAACAGCTATGGAGGTCGCCTGAGTGGCCAGGGGTGCCAGCAGCAGCAGCAACAGTTGTGGTGGTGAGCTGCGTGGCAGGTGGTGCCAACAACAGCTGTGACAATAGCCAGGGCAGCAGGAGGTAGCAACAGCAGCAACAACAGATACGGTAACAGCCAGGAGATAATGGGGTGGCAGCAAAAGCAGCAACAGCTGCAGCAGCAGCCAGTGTATCTGGGATGGCAACAGCAGGGAGTGGCAGCGGCAGGAGTAGCAGCAGCAACAGCTGCCTTATCAGCCACACTGGCAGGAGGTGGCAGCAGCAATAATTGTGGCAGCAAATAAGGTGGTAGTGTCAGCAGCACCAGCAACAAATGCAGTGGAGGCTGGGGCAGACGATGGTGGCAACGCTGCAGCAGCAGCAGCATCAGCGATGGCTGCTAGGGAGACAGCAGCCCAGGTGCCAGCAGCAGCAACAGCAGCAGGCAGAGGTTGTCAGAAGCAGCAGCAACAGCTGTGACGACGATCGTGGAGGGCAGGGGCTGACAGCAACAGCAGAACAACTGTGGCAGCAGCCAGGCTGGCAGTGACAGTAGCAGCAGCACCAGCTACAGCGGCAATGAGATGGCAAGCAGTGGCAGCAGCAGCAGTTACACCTGCGGAAGAGGCCAGAGCGGCATCAGATGGCAGCAGCACCAGCAGCAGCATCAGCTGCAGTGGTGGCCAGGGCAGCAGCAGATGGCAGCAGCAAAAGCAACAGCAGCAGCTGAACAGCTGTGGTGGCAGTCAGGGTGGCAGAGGGTGGAAGTAGTAGCAGCAACAGCTTCAGTGGCAGTGAGGGCAGTGGAGGCTGCTAGCACACACAGCTACTGCAGTGGTGACAGTAGCAGCAGCAACAGCTGCAGTGGTGACTAAGGTGGCAAGGGGTAGCAGCAGAAGCAGCAGCAGCAATGTGGTGGCGGCCAGGGCAGGATGGGTTGGCAGCATCTGCAGCAGCAATAGGTGAGGTGGTTGCCAGGGTGAATGGGGATAGCTTGGCAGCAGCAGCAGCAGCAGCAGCATCTGTGGCAGTGGTCATGATGAGTGTGGCAAGGGACCATAGTGGCAGCAGTAGCAGCATCATCAGTCGCCACTGCTGGGGCAGCAAGCCCTAGCAGCAGCTGCAGCAGCTGCAGAAGCAACTGAGATAACTGAGTATGCCAGTTCATCTTATTCCTACCTAATCTGTAAAAAAGATGTATGCAGACTGAAACTTCCTGACAGAATAAAACTGTGTGCCAAACCGAGACTCGATGAGAGATGGAGATGAGGTACTTGCGGAAGTAAAGCTGTGAAGATAGGTCACGAGTCGTGCTTGGGTAGCTCAGTTGGTAGAGCACTTACCCCCAAAGGGCGAAGGTCCCGAGTTCGACAGCCAGCACAGAATTTTAGACCACCAGGAAGTTTCATATCATCGCACACTCTGCTGTAGAGTGGAAATTCGTTCTGGAAACAATCCCCCAGGCTGTGGCTAGGCTATATATCTGTGATATCTTTTCTTCCAGGAGTACTGGTGTTGCAAAGATCTCAGAAAAGCTGCTGTGAAGTTTGGAAGGTTGGAAATGAGATACTGGCGGAAATAAAGCTGTGAGGAGGGTCTTTTTTTTATTTTTTATTTTTAATCGTGCTTGGGTAGCGCAGTTGGTAGAGCACTTGCTCACAAAATGCAAAGGTCCCGATCCGGCACACAGGTTTAATCTGCCAGGAAGTTTCATCTCAGCGCACACTCCTCTGCAGAGTAAACATTTATTCACTGAGCGTTGAACGACCTAAGTGGAAGCAGGGGTCTGGGATAGACGATATCCCTCTGAATTATTGAGATGCTTGAGAGATTCATCCACGGCGAAAGATATAAGAAGCAGACAAATAACCATAAAATTTTAGGAAACAAGCAATAATATCTGCTCCACAGAAGGCAGGTCTGAGTATTGCTGACGTATCAGTTTAATGAATCATGCGTGAAGAATACTGTCACCAACCGTTAACAGAAGAATGGGAAAATTGAGAGACACCGACCTTGTGTAAGATTCAGTTTGGATTCTGGAGAAAAGTAAGAACACATGAGGCAACACTGATACTAGGTCTTATCTTAGAAGGTAGAGTGAAGTAAGGAGAACCTACAATTATCGCATTTGGAGTGTAAGAGAAAGCTTTTCAGATTGTTGACTATTTTACATTCTTTGAAACTCTGATGGTACCAAGTGTAAAATATGGGGAACGAAAGCTTATTTACAATTTGCACGATAAATTAGGCTGCAGTTTTGAGAGTGGAAGGAGTGAAATGGAAGCTATGGTTGAAAAGAGAGTCAGGGTTGTGGGGCATCCCTAAACAAGCGGTAGAAATTTTGGAAGAAAGCTGAAGTTTAGGAAGAAGAATTAAAATGTTTGAGGATTGTAGAAGGCATTGTAGTTCTGTCAGAGACAGCAAAGGGCTTGGAAGAGCATTTGATTGAATGGGTATTGTTTTGAGAATGGATTATTAAATGAAAAGTAGCAATAGTAAAACAAGGGAAATGCGCTGCAGTCGGATGCAAAAAAGTGACAATGAGGGAATTACAATAGGATAAAAGATCCTCAAAATAATAAACGATGAGCGGTGCCGTGATTCTAACGCCTATCGTGCGCGCTTATCCATCGCTAGAGGGTGCCACATGGGAGTTATGTCTCTGGCGAGATTGCTCAGGTGTGGCCTACCAGAGGGGTTCGTGCAGAGCACACTGGAGGGCCGGGTTTGAGGCTTTGCTTTTGAAGACGGGCTCATGGCTAACTTGCCTAATGCTCGTTAACTGGGTGGACCTCCGAGAGAATGTGATACACTCTAATTATTATCTCACTATTTAAATCACTTGGTTTGTTTGGCAGGGTTCAGCCTTCCGTGGTAGAGCTTCCTTTTTATTACATATTTACCGGTTACTGAGTCGGTCATTTGGTGACACAGATGGATAAGGACATACGATCTTGTGTTCAGTTAAATTTGCATTTGTAAACAGCTTAAAGTTTTGTGTGATATCTAACGCTACACGAGAGTTTTTAGCAGGTGTTCCTAATCGAAATGGCCCAGGCTGGGCCCCCTAAGCTATTAAAAAGATTGTTTTCTTAAGCCCAGTAGTGCAGGTTTTGCAATGAAAAATGTTTTCTTACAAATGCAGCAAAAGTGTGTTAACTTATTGTATTCTCTGTTATGATAATTTTTAATTGCTCTCTGTTGTAAAAAAGAGGGGTAATGAAGAAACTGGTGCAGGTAATTCTAAATCTTATACATTGAGTATGAGACTCACCTATTTGCTGCCACACTATATGGCGTGTGAGAATTTTATAGTGTTTTTAATAATAGCCTTGTGAATGTTTTGCTAATTTCGGCTGCTCGGCGGTGTTCTTGTGGAGTGTCACAGGTTATAGCGCCTGTAAAAACCACTTTCAAAACCAGGACGTTGCTTAGAATGTTTTGTAAAATTTCCCCGTAAACTCTTTTACTACAATTGTTATACGAGTATATAAGATCCCTTAAAACATCTTTTAGATTGATTCAAATGTCGTTCTATGAGCCCGTTTAAGCTTCAGTTGGGGGTTTCTGTGAGTTTATGCAAATTATTTCATGCAGTGCTAAAAGCTATTAAGTATTGTTTGATTTTATATAAAAGCCTACACCGTTAAGCTAATGTAATTTTACTCTCAGATGCTCATTGGTGCAAGGAATATTTGTTGAAATACACCACATCTGTGTATTTCGTTTGTAGGGCTCACAATTTGGAAACGGGTAACTGTACGCATTGGTTTTGGGGGCCGTTCTTTTACGTTTGCTGATGTGGAGAATTACGTGACTTTTTTGTAGTTTTGGTAAATTTTAATTCAAATGTGCGTTAACAAATGATGTCCAATCACTATTTGCCCAGGCGTTCCTTGTAGAACTGTACACAGTGGTCTGACATGAACTCTGCTACTTAAGCAGCAAAATCATTGACGGCACCAAATGTACAGTGAAATAATGCTCACTTGCAAAAGCAAGGGATGCATTTCAGAAAGAGACATTTACTAGCGTCCAGTAAATAGGAAGTTGTTTGCGATGTCCACGTTCGGTTTAATTTATTTTATCCTAATCAGGATGTAAAAAGCTCTTTTAAGGTGACAACACTGTACCCTCTCTATGTATACAGGGTGTTAAAAAAAGGTACGGTCAAACTTTCAGGAAACATTCCTCACACACAGAGAAAGAATATCTGTTATGTGGACATGTGTCCGGAAACGCTTACCTTCCATGTTAGAGCTCATTTTATTACTTCTCTTCAAATCACAGTAATCATGGAATGGAAACACACAGCAACAGAACGTATCAGAGCGACTTCAAACACTTTGTTACAGGAAATGTTCAAAATGTCCTCCGTTAGCGATGATACATGCATCCACCCTCCGTCGCATGGAATCCCTGATGCGCTGATGCAGCCCTGGAGAATGGCGTATTGTATCACAGCCGTCCACAATACGAGCACGAAGAGTCTCTACATTTGGTACCGGGGTTGCGTAGACAAGAGCTTTCAAATGCCTCCATAAGTGAAAGTCAAGAGGGTTGAGGTCAGGAGAGCGTGGGGGCCATGGAATTGGTCCGCCTCTACCAATCCATAGGTCACCGAATCTGTTGTTGAGTAGCGTACGAACACTTAGACTGAAATGTGCAGGAGCTCCATCGTGCATGAACCACATGTTGTATCGCACTTGCAAAGGCACATGTTCTAGCAGCACAGGTAGAGTATCCCGTATGAAATCATGGCAGTGAATCGAGGAAGTACAGTACATACTGACGAAACTAAAATGAGCTCTAACATGGAAATTAAGCGTTTCTGGACACATGTCCACATAACATCTTTTATTTATTTGTGTGTGAGGAATGTTTCCTGAAAGTTTGGCGGTACCTTTTTGTAACACACTGTATATTTGAATATCATTTGACCTATTAGTCACTTCCTCATCATGAGTGATGACACTTATCTCACATACAAGTATTTAAAGATCACTCACAGTAGCACTTACATTGACAATTTCCTCATCATATACTTCACTAACACTGTAACTGCCTGCATTATGATCACTGGAGCTACTACTATTTTCATCAACTACACTATATTTCTGAATAATATTCATAATATCCTCTTTAATCACGCTACATCTCTTTTCATTTTTCTCACACCTACTTCTGCATCTTCTTCTTTTCCCTTTCTATGTCCTGTTATATCACTACGTAATCTACATAAATCCTCTATCCAGTGGTCATAATCCTCTTTTACAACATCGCTAGCCTTACTACTAGTATCGGTAATCACATTTCCAACATGTTTTTAGGTTCTACTACCCACTACGTTTCGTATGCACTTGCAAGACACACTCTCTTCCTTAGTTGGAACACTGTCTGTACGATGGGAAATCTCATAAGCTTTCCTGGGTTTATTATACACTCCTGGAAATTGAAATAAGAACACCGTGAATTCATTGCCCCAGGAAGGGGAAACTTTATCGACACATTCCTGGGGTCAGATACATCACATGATCACACTGACAGAACCACAGGCACATAGACACAGGCAACAGAGCATGCACAACGTCGGCACTAGTACAGTGTATATCCACCTTTCGCAGCAATGCAGGCTGCTATTCTCCCATGGAGACGATCGTAGAGATGCTGGATATAGTCCTGTGGAACGGCTTGCCATGCCATTTCCACCTGGCGCCTCAGTTGGACCAGCGTTCGTGCTGGACGTGCAGACCGCGTGAGACGACGCTTCATCCAGTCCTAAACATGCTCAATGGGGGACAGATGCGGAGATCTTGCTGGCCAGGGTAGTTGACTTACACCTTCTACAGCACGTTGGGTGGCACGGGATACATGCGGACGTGCATTGTCCTGTTGGAACAGCAAGTTCCCTTGCCGGTCTAGGAATGGTAGAACGATGGGTTCGATGACGATTTGGATGTACCGTGCACTATTCAGTGTCCCCTCGACGATCACCAGTGGTGTACGGCCAGTGTAGGAGATCGCTCCCCACACCATGATGCCGGGTGTTGGCCATGTGTGCCTCGGTCGTATGCAGTCCTGATTGTGGCGCTCACCTGCACGGCGCCAAACACGCATACGACCATCATTGGGACCAAGGCAGAAGCGACTCTCATCGCTGAAGACGACACGTCTCCATTCGTCCCTCCATTCACGCCTGTCGCGACACCACTGGAGGCGGGCTGCACGATGTTGGGGCGTGAGCGGAAGACGGCCTAACGGTGTGCGGGACCGTAGCCCAGCTTCATGGAGACGGTTGCGAATGGTCCTCGCCGATACCCCAGGAGCAACAGTGTCCCTAATTTGCTGGGAAGTGGCGGTGCGGTCCCCTACGGCACTGCGTAGGATCCTACGGTCTTGGCGTGCATCCGTGCGTCGCTGCGGTCCGGTCCCAGGTCGACGGGCACGTGCACCTTCCGCCGACCACTGGCGACAACATCGATGTACTGTGGAGACCTCACGCCCCACGTGTTGAGCAATTCGGCGGTACGTCCACTCGGCCTCCCGCATGCCCACTATACGCCCTCGCTCAAAGTCCGTCAACTGCACATACGGTTCACGTCCACGCTGTCGCGGCATGCTACCAGTGTTAAAGACTGCGATGGAGCTCCGTATGCCACGGCAAACTGGCTGACACTGACGGCGTCGGTGCACAAATGCTGCGCAGCTAGCGCCATTCGACGGCCAACACCGCAGTTCCTGGTGTGTCCGCTGTGCCGTGCGTGTGATCATTGCTTGTACAGCCCTCTCGCAGTGTTCGGAGCAAGTATGGTGGGTCTGACACACCGGTGTCAATGTGTTCTTTTTTCCATTTCCAGGAGTGTATTTTTCGCTTTCCTTTTCTCTAACAATTTCAGGTAAACCTTGTATCCACTTTAATTAGGAATTCCATTCTCTATTTCCTCATTGATCCATATCACAGTCAGACTAAGCAAAGTAGTCCTCATTTATATTTTTCAAACAAGACTTTATGCTTTTCCTATTTTTTGTCTATTCTCTTTTACCTCAACTGGAATAATTTCCGCTGTTATATATTTGCTCTTGTACTTTGGGTCTATCGCTTCTACCTGCTCCACCTCAGCCCTTCACTGTTGCTGCCCATTGTCTTCCTCTTGATTGTCATTGTAATATGACCACATCTACCTCCAAAACCTCTTCCACCTCTCCTATCTCTATCCATTCTCACAGCTCTCATACCATATGCTCTCTCCCTGTCATTTCTATTATTATTATTACCTATACTTTGGTTATTGTAGAATCTGTGTTCATTTGATCTGTTCCGTCCATCCAACTTGCCTAACCTTCTCAAAAATACTAACCTGTCTTCGTTTCCTAAATTAATTTAACCATGTACACTCCATGGTAATTTACAGTGCAACACATTTAATAACTGTTCTTCAATAACCAATCCCTTCACATGTTCTACCTTCCTGCAGAGCTCCTCACAGTAGGTCATCATAGATTTATCCAAATTAGATCTATATGAAAGTTCATTTAAGAGTTCTCGTTAGATTTAGGCAATTTGTAAATTTTTGGTAAGGTCTTGTACGGCCAAACTGCTGAGGTAATCGGCTCCTAAGTTTACGCAGTACTTAATCTAACTTAAACTAACTTAAGCTAAGGACAACATACTAACCATTCCCGAGGGAGGACTCCAACCTCCGACGAGGGGAGCCTCGCGTACCGTGACAAGACGCCACAAACCGCGCGGCTGCACCGCGCCCTCGGTAGATTTCACTTCAATAGCTACTTGACCAAAATTTCTCCTCGAATTCACTTAAAAATTATTCCGAAGTTTTACAGTCCCTAGTAGCCCTAACCACCCAATTCCTTGCAGTACCACAACATTTTGTTTCAGCTATTAAGTCCCTACAATACTCAGGTAACTCTTTAGATATTAATTTCTTGCATGCTTTCATAGAAGTTACAGGATTATGTTTTCTTTTGCGTCAATTTTTCTGGTTCAGCCCCCACGTTATTATGGCATGCCCTTCCAAACGGAAAAATCGTGGTTAACCACTCTATGCATTCAAAACCTTCCATTCTTTCTGCAATATTAGCTGCAACTATCCTCAAGTCTTCTACCTCTGGCCCTTTGATAACTGAAATTTGTTGATTTACCTGATGCACTAATGCTTTATTCTTATTACTGGCATCTGTATAAACTTTTTTTACAGTTTCCTTTAATTGCCCATTGCCCATCTACCGCCTAACTAAAGTCCGGAATTCTAGCTTCAGTTTCTGTCGGTATCTGACTTGAAGTAACTTCTGCATTATCTAATCTCTCTTCACACGCATCTACCTTTTCGTTGATGATCTTTTAGGGCTGCTTTTATTTCTGCTTCGACGTTTTTTAATTATTGCCCCCATTGACTTGCTATTCATTACCTCGACGTCTTTCTTTATTGTATCCTTATGTCTTTATAAGCTAGCCCTATCTGTTCACCTGAAGTTTTGTTTACTGATTTATTTAATTTTTCTTGCAATTATTCTCTTTCAGACTTTACTTGTGTCTTAATGTCTGCGTTGTCCTAGTCAGTTATTCATCTAATTCTTTTCTTTCAGATATTGATTCTGTTCTCATTGCCTGTATAGACTGACTTAAACCCAGCAAAATACACTACTAGCCATTAAAATTGCTACACCAAGAAGAAATGCTGATGATAAACGGGTATTCATTGGACAAATATATTATACTAGAACTGACATGTGATTACACTTTCACACAGTTTGGGTGCATAGATCCTGAGAAATCAATACCCAGAACAACCACCTCTGGTCGTAATAACGGCCTTGATACACCTGGGCATTGAGTCGAACAGAGCTTGGATGGCGCGTACAGGTACAGCTGCCCATGCAACTTTAACACGATATCACAGTTCATCAAGAGTAGTGACTGGGGTATTGTGACGGGCCAGTTGCTCGGCCACCATTGAAAAGACGTTTTCAATTGGTGACAGATCTGGGGAATGTGCTGGCCAGGGCAGCAGTCGAACATTTTCTGTATCCAGAAAGGCCCTGGAACATGCGGTCGTGAATTATCCTGCTGCAATGTAGGGTTTCTCGGGCATCGAATGAAGGGTAGAGCCATGGGTCGTAACACATCTGATATATAACATACACTGTTCAAAGTGCCGTCAATGCGAACAAGAAGTGGTCGAGACGTGTAACCAATGGCACCCTATACCATCACGCCGGTGATACGCCAGTATGGCGATGGCGAATACACGCTTCCAATATGCATTCACCGCGATGTCTCCAAACACGGATGCGACCATCATGATGCTGTAAACAAAACCTCGATTCATCCGAAAAAATGTCGTTTTGCCATTCGTGCACCCAGGTTCATCGTTGAGTACACCATCGCAGGCACTCCTGTCTGTGATGCAGCGTCAAGGGTAACCGCAGTCATGGTCTCCGTGCTGATCTCCCATGCTGCTGCAAACGTCGTGGAACAGTTCGTGCAGATGGTTGTTGTCTTGCAAACGTCCCCATCTGTTGACTCAGGGATCGAGACGTGGCTGCACGATCCGTTACAGCCATGCGAATAAGATGACTATCATCTACACTGCTAGTGATACGAGGCCGTTGGGATCCAGCACGGCGCTCCTTATTACCCTCCTGAACCCACCGATTCCATATTCTGCTAAAAGTCATTGGACCTCGACCAAAGCGAGCAGCAATGTCGCGATACGATAAACCGCAATCGCGATAGGCTACAATCCGACCTGTATCAAAGTCGGAAACGTGATGGTACGCATTTCTCCACCTTACACGACGCATCACAACAACGTTTCACCAGGCAACGACGGTCAACTGCAGTTTGTGTATGAGAAATCGGTTGGAAACTTTCCTCATGTCAGCACGTAGTAGGTGTCGCCACCGGCGCCAACCTTGTGTGAATGCTCTGAGAAGCTAATCATTTGCTCCTCAATTACGGGAGAAAGTTGCATGCAGCAGATGTTCAGCTATGTCTGTATGATTTTGCAGTCTACCATACAATTAAATGACAGTAAACAAATGTAATAGCAAATGATTGTAGACGAAATCTAGTGATTTTAATGTTAACTGCCTTTGAGTTGACGGTCATACAGCAAGTTAGGTCAGCTTGGAGTACTTAAATTCACAGGAATGACTGATATCAATGTGCCTATATTGACACATATGGAATGGCTTTGAATAGTACAGCGCTTCTCATCAAAATTAATATAATGAAGTTTTAATGAGCAACCTGATAAGAACTGAAGACAATTACCTACTGTGGTGGTAACGTATTTTATGTCAACATTATATAAATATCTTAGACAAGGTGTGAAAAAGTTTGTCACTGAGCAATTTGTAAACAAAAATTACGCAATGGGTGTCAATTACTACCTGTGTTTCACGTTAACTAACACAAGCACAGATTTCCTCACACGCCACTGGTTTCAATTTGCAAAATACATAAGCCACAACAGTTTTATGACGAAATGAAGCAGAAGTTTCTCTTCTCCTTGGGGTTTCTTGTTCTCAACAGTAACAGCGGCACACAGCATCCGTTACGAAATTTGGTCGTTCATAATTTATATATGAAATCTCTGTGTAAGTCGGCGAATGACTTTGTATTCAAATAAATACCAGTTTTCGTCACAGTATAAAACTTTGATTTAAAACATTGAAAGTATAAGGATGCTGATTTTTAAATACATCGATAAACACACGAGATAACCTTTAAAAATAAAAAGTATATTATTACTCGACCTACAGGTCCAGTTCTGTCATGAGTCTTACGTGCTTTTATAATATGTCTTCCCTACTCGAAGTCCACTTTCCGTCCTAACACAGACAAAATAAGACTGCTACATGTTGTAGTACAGACCAAATAAAATCGTTGCATTTCACGAGACTACGAACTGTGGCCAAGCCTGTTTAACAAATGCTGCTGATACGTGAAGTAGCAGCTTAACTGTTTGTGGGTCTGAATGTTACAGGATCTTCAGCTGTATACATACTCAGCAATATGTCTCTTGCAGCTTTGCAGAGCTCCATGGTCCGCAATACAAGTGGCGTTTGACTCCACAATAACTCAGAGCAAACCTCTTCTTTTGTAACACAGAATTTAGCTGCGATTTTGTAAAATAGTAGCATCATCCAGCAATCATCCGAGGCTAGTTTTAGCATAGCTCCATTTTCCCCACGCAATCACCACACACCTGGACTGTGCTCGCTCTACTACTGACTACTTTGGCAACCTTTGTTCGAGTGATTTTTCTTCTCAAAAAATGACGCGACAGAAACGCTAAGATTAATATGCTGGAATTCCCTCAACAATTGTTACCTTTTTTTAAGCCATGACTGTTTATAATAAACAATACATACTTTTACAATCTTTTTAGCACTCTAAGCTTCTTAAGTAAATAAATAGAACATAATACACCTAATTATTTCTTAATAAAGTTTAGTAGATGTATACGTTAACGTACTCCGTCTTCAGCTCACAAGTGGCCCATCGGGACCATCCGACCGCCGTATCATCCGCAGTTGAGGATGCGGATAGGAGGGGCGTGTGGTCAACACACTGCTCTCCCGGTCGTGATGATGGTTTTCTTTGACCGGAGCCGCTACTATTCGGTCGAGTAGCTCCTCAATTGGCATCACGAGGCTCAGCGTAACCCGAAAAATGGCAACAGCGCTTGGCAGCTGGATGGCCCCTATCCAAGTACCGACCACGCCCGAAAGCGCTAAACTTCGGAGATATCACGGGGACCGGTGTATCAACTGTTGTGACAAGGCCGTTGCCTATATGTACTGGTTAGGTTACTTTCATTTCCACCACGATGTGGCAGCACTTTAGGGTGATTCGCAACCCACCCGTTTTTGAACCATATTGCATCATTGCAAGCAGTAGATGGCATAAGCGTCTACATTAATCATGTATCATAGGTGCCTCTTTCAGTGCCAGTGGACCACTGCTTCAGCTGTGCCATCTGTTACTTTTCAAGACTATTGACGTATAAAGATGAACAATTTACATACTCGAACTTGAATAATCCTGTGAATAAACCTATTCTGTTATTAAAGCTACTGTTTAGTGCAGTAATGATACCTGTATCGTTAAACATTTCTGAAGATATTTGGCCCGCATCTCGTGGTCGTGCGGTAGCGTTCTCGCTTCCTACGCCCGGGTTCCCGGGTTCGATTCCCGGCGGGGTCAGGGATTTTCTCTGCCTCGTGATGGCTGGGTGTTGTGTGCTTACCTAAGGTTAGTTAGGTTTAAGTAGTTCTAAGTTCTAGGGGACTGATGACCATAGATGTTAAGTCCCATAGTGCTCAGAGCCATTTGAACCATTTTTTTGAAGATATTTGTTTGTAGTGTAGTTGAAATGTGCTTTTGCAGGAGAGAGTGGATCAGGTTATGGTTGTGGTGGGGGCTGTAATCAGTTACTGTTAGGTGCACAAATCACACAAACCTTAATTTTCTTAAGAACTACTTAATCCACGTTGCCTTAAAAGGATCAAATTAAAACAATACGGCTGAAGACTTAGTCAAGAAAACTTGCGATACCTCCTGGGCTCAAGGCTAAAACCACACCAAAGACAAGAACAGCTGAAGGCCTGAACACAGGTTATAAAAAATTGCTTTATAGAATTCATGCGGCAGAAGGCCTTATTTTTAAAAAATATTTCATGTAAATAGTAGACTGAAGGCCACACACAAGACATTGAACAACTCAGGGCTTAGGGCCTGGATTACAATAATTTCAGATAGAACAAACTTTCAAAACTTTAGTTATTAAACAAATGAGGCTTCAAATTTTTAATTTAAGTTGGCTGAAGGCCTTATTTAAAATGAAAACAAACCAAATTAATAGCCAGCTGAGGGCCTCGTACTGTACATTAGACTACAATGAAAATCACAATCTAAAATCAACAGAACAGTGGTGCTCAGTAGCGTTCCAAGGGTCGACCTGAGGAGGTAGCTCTAACGTAAGGTGGGATGAGACAGGCAGCCAAGAGTAATGTTAAATAATCGGATGGCAACCCCACCCAGGGACGGCTGAAGGACCGATCAACAACCTAATCAATTTCCTTCGCCCGACCAACGGCACGACAATGGAAAGTATTAGCCGAGGATGAAGATTCCAGCAGCATTACGTCTTCCACATTGGCGTCTAAGAACAGCCAAGGCACAATAACCACTCATAAGAAAAAAATATGAACAAACAACTGAAGGTCTGTCGAGCTACACGCAGTGCCGGACAGCACCAACACTGCGAGGAAAAACACATTGCCAGAAAACTATGCTAACGACCAGGACAGGTAACTGGGGCGTTAATGGCCACAAGGCAGAAAATACCGCTGATTCACTTCACTGATAAGTAACAACCAAATTAATAGCTAATGACTATAGAGTAAGACGGCTGCAAAATTTTGGCAACTCCAACACACCATACGTTGCTGCTAGCCGAAACGGCCCAGGAACCAACAACCAGCAATGAACGGAGAGATGACACAGCAGTTGAGGTTTCATAACAGGTTAACTGATCACTTCAGTGTCCAGGTTCGGCGAGCAACGAACTTTGTAGCTCACGCAGCTAGCGCCTCAGAATCCGACCATGCGTGCACACCGCCAGTGGTCCCAACCTGATCTTGCGCCTCGGAGACTTACTCGCTGCTCTGTCCCAACCGACCGACTGCCACACACACCACCTCACGGAAATATAGCAGGCACACCAAAGATGGTCCAGCAGTGCTAGTATCGATAAGCACTGCTGCTGCCATTGACGGAGGCAAGTCAGCAACTCGTTATGGTAATAACTCAGGGAGAAACAAGACGCCACTCGATTGCGACAAAATGCCAAAGAACAGATGGCATCAACGCGAGCCGGGCACGGTTCAGTAGTCTTGTACGCAAGTGAAACGCGTGAAATACGTGGGCTTGTTTCGTTCTCCGTTCATAATTTATGCGCTTTGTAATACTTGATAGCATCAGACTGTTGCTCCTAATCTGATACTTTGGAAGAATGGGAGCGTGGCATTTTATTTTATTTTTTCTTTAAATGCTCCAGTCTCTCTCCTGTGTCGTTATTGGTATCATTTCCTCGACTTGACCATTTACTTTGACAACATAGGTGGGTGATTGGAATGCTTTGTAGAAGCCAAAGAAGACCCTTTACTTATTCGCCCAAGCAGCAGCACAAATCAATAGAACTTCGCTTTCCACGTATTTTTGGTGTAGCAAACAGGGCCTGCCTGATACATCTTTAGTGAATCAAAAGGCCTTCCTGCACCATTCGTGTTGTCTGATAAAACAGCAAGCAGCTCTATCGACTTTTATGTCATTACTCTTTGGCTAGCGGAGTAGGCGCCCCCACCCTCTCCTAAAAACTGCGGCCATCGCTCTGAACAAAGGACAGAGGTTGACATTGCGTTCGAGAGTCGTATTCCAGTCCTTGGTCTCTAAGCGTGTGTGCTCCCAGTGGACACCGCATTAGATTAAGTCGGGATGTGTTTCACTAGGGAGATCTGTAAACCTTAGTGCATGAGCGCCTTCTTATTACCTCAGAATTTGATTGCATATATTTCTGTTTATTGCGCGTGAAATTCACTTAGTTTGTATCACTTTCGACTGTGTGTTTGTGTCTTATTCGTTAATCGGTTTTCTTACATGCGGGCCCACTGGGCACCTAGGCTAAGTAACGCCTTTCGCTGTAATTTTGATCCGTTTTGTCTCTAGTGATTTTCCCTCTGGTCTTTAATGCGTGTCTGAAATGACTATTTCCGAGTGAGTAAATTTTCAGGGAGACAGAATCCTGTTGCTTTGTGCGCGATTTTGAGACAACGTGGCGAGTGGATAATTCGTTGGTATAGTGGAGTCAACTAAAAAATATTCATGTTCACGCTAATGGTAATAGCTTTGGTTTCAAGTGATATGAATATCGCATGAAGAATTTGCGCTAAAGTTCTTTTAACGCTCTTGTTGTGAGTTATCCTGTAGATATAGTTCACATGTTTATTAGCACCATTTCCATAATGTTCTTTCCGCAACGGTCACGCTCCGGCGCATACTCTTCACGTATACTCATTGTCTCCTATTGCTTATAGATAGAAATTCCACTCCTGAGATATGTACCAAGCCAATTAGATTGGATTAAATTCTGAGAGGATAGACTAAACTCCAAGTGAGTCGTATCTTTTTTATTCAAAAGTAAGATACTTCGTGTTATAAATTTGATGTTTGCCTATGAAATCTCTTTGTTAATCACCATACGAACCGCGACATCCCTTCCAAGTCGTTAACATACGAGAATTTACAAAGCACTTCCTAAGAATTTCATAATCGTTGCAAAGAAAATGATGAAAACTAAACCGTGTCGTCGTACGATTGGTCGGAACTTGCATTATCATTGGGTATTGTCTGATGAATTAGATTCATGATATGGCCTAATTTCTTCTCCTATCCGGATTGATCTCTGAGAGTGCGACGGACATTTATAGAATAACTACTTGTACTTCTCAGTTATAAAATATTAACGTGTCTCATTATTTGGCACGAAACCAAAATCCACTTATGAGATGTTACACAATGAGTTAACAGCAGAGTTACAGTGAGAGATATTATTTATAGTCATCTTAGGCAGATATTCTGTCCTTTACATAACCGTTTTTGATTAAACAGTTCTATCCAATGAACGTAACCTGTTCTAGAAATGTCATAATGCTACTTCTCACTACAGGCAGCCCTTTGAGGTGAACGATAAACAGTTCAGAGAAGAAGAGAATTGAAGCTTTTTAGGTGTGACACAAGAATGCCGAAGCGTTGATGGGTATACCGAATAACTAATGAGGATATACCCAGTCGAATCGGGACTCTGAAATTGACGATTTAGTCTGAATAAAATAAGGCATCGGATGATAGGGCATGTCCTAAGGCATCTAGCAATTGTCAATTTGGTAATGAAGGTATGTGTGGAGCGCAAAAATTGTAGAGAGAAACTAAGGAATGAGCACAGTAAGCAGAGTCAAACTGATGTAGGTTGCAGTTATTTGGAGCTGAAATGCCGTGCAAAAAATAGAGTATTATGGAGAGATCCTTCAAAACTACCATCAACGGAACACTACAACGAGAGGACATTCCCTTGATTGGAGCGAATCATTATAAAGAATAAACTTTTAAGAACGTGGATCACCACAGTCAGGTATTCTCGTTTCTAGCTAAGCAGAGACATTACGTCATACGTCACATATCAATTGAAAGAGTCAGGTTAACACTTGCTGTCCTTCATGTAGTATAGTGTTCACAAAATTAAGCAGCTCCGGATTAGAATCCAAGTGTGGTATACAGTTTCCACGATTTCGATCGTCTACTGAGCATTTAAGTGTGAACTGTAGAGTAATCGTGTGGATATAGTTACGTTGATGAATAAATTTATACGCAGATTTTTACAACAACGTCAGTTCCACTGAAGGCCGCCGTCAGTTTTCGACTCTTTCATTCTTTTCCACATCAGTTAGTAGCCAGTATTTGCTCGTCAGCGTCACGAAGTGTTGATTGCTTAATCGGAGAGTTTGGAGACTTAAGCACAATTTGGTCAGAAAAATAATGTTGAGATTGAAAAGAACAGACACGATACCCATATGAGTATTATGGTCTGTCGATGATACTGTAATTCTGACAGAAACGCTAAAATGGGGGAGATCAGTTGAACAGAAAGTATTGTGTCTGAAAAGAAGTTATGAGATGAATATCAATAAATTATAAGAAGAGAACTGGCGTGTAGTCAACTTAATTCTGGTGATGTTGACAGTTAGGTTAATAAATAAGACGTTAGAAGAATTTTTTGTGTAGGGATCAAAATAACTAACGGTGGACGAAGCAGAAGTATATTAAACGAAGAAGGCAATAACAAGAAAAGCCTTCTTTAAGAAGTGAAACGTAACACAGGAGTTTTCAAGCTGTGTCGCTTCTCCCAAAGTGCGACACGGCAGTTTCATAAAACTAATTATTTAATTTAATTTCTTTCTGATTACAAGAAGAACATGTGCGCTGATAATGATATCCGGAGAACAGATAAGTAATTTTTCTTTTACTACTAAGGCGTTCTGAATGTTAGCATTGTCGGACGCATATCAATTTTAATTATTGTTTCTCTTCTGTGATATCTGTTCCTGTGGGAGCATGAACAAAATTATGAAATACATGAACTAAACGTGATATCGTGCAGCTGTGAAGACATGAATAGCCAAATACAGTTTCGGTTTTACGAGTGCCACTGCTGGAAATGAAGAACAACCACAACGAGCCCTTTCCTTCAGAATTGTAGCTACTGAAAGCATTCTACCTAAAAAAGTGAAACGGCATTTGGATACAAATTGTACTAGTTAATAAACAAACCACAGGAATACTTTTACCGTAAGTTAGAAGAAATGACAGAACCAATAAAAATTCACCAAACAAGCTACAATTCCTATAAAGGTTCATCATTCATTATACTAAGTTGCCTACCGTGTATAAAAGAGTAAGAAACGTCAAATCACAGCGAAAGATCTTATATTACCAGCTGTTCTGGACACGGTATCTCTTACGACAGGTAAGTCATCTACCAAGCAACTGGCAAGTGCTCCTTCGTTAGACAACACTACTAGCAGCGAATTCTGATGACATTAATGATCAGCCTTTGGAAAAACTCGAAGATTATGATGATTTCGCTATTCTGTTGGGTTAAACTAAAGACAACCAAAACTATGCCCATCAAATTTGTTAAGTGCGGTTAGTAAATGTAAGAAACTTCCTTGAAAATCTTCTTTTGAGCAGAAAAATAACTCTTCGAACAAAATCAACAGACCTTTTTGAAATACTTCACTCCATTATGACAGCAATCAGCACCAGTTGGAAAATTTGTGTAGCGTGTGCTGAGATGGAGGTCTTAGTACGGCTGTCTCTTCCGCCGGACTGCTAACTCTGATTCTTAAAGAGGTTCCTCTTGCTACTTGGACAACGCCAGAAATGCATATCCTCCTGTTTCCATCTATTGTACTATAAATTTTTTCCTTACTTTTTTACCTGAAGATATCGCAGTTCTGTGTCTTTATATATTGTAATTGTTTTACAATTTTTATATATATATATATATATATATATATATATATATATATATATATATATATATATGTATATATGGGTAGTGGTAACTCTGCCTCGTGGAGTGTGGGCAGAGCAGAGTCTGGCTGGAGTAGGGCGATGGAGCAGGTGTGTTGAGTGATGCTCCCGCAAGTTGCCGCTCTTTCGGGGTTTGGCAGCATGTAATTGCGCTCCACTCGCTATGATTGTTTCTGACACGGTGTCGCGGACGGGAAGCATTAGCTGACACACATCAAGAGCCCGTTTCGCCTGGTGACCGTGTCGAGAAGAAGGCGCGCTAGCATCCAGCTTCTGCAACAGCGACGGCCGACAGTAAGTGACTGTCACCACCTCCTCGATGGACGACTTCAAACCTTCCATCAACCAACAAAGAAGACTGAATGCACTTAAAGTCTTAGAACTGTGTAGCAGACGTCAGCTTTTAATACTGTTCCATTTGCCTCACTAAAATACAGCAACATAGCATGAAGTTTTGTTGCTCATTGTCCCAATTTCATTACCAAGCGGGGTCCCTTCCTTTTCCGAAATGAACCCGAGTGTCGTTAAAATTTAAACTTCAGCATTAAAGTAATATCATTCCATTTCACTGCTTTAATTTCAAAGTTCAGTTAAAGTATTCATAGCTGGCTACAATAAACAAACAGAACTATATTTAGATTACACAAGCACAAATTCGGAGTGCGAGTTATGGTACCATATTTTAGCTTACCTGTGACTGCAGCTCCGTTTGGTACGTACTAAATTTTACTCTCGTTAAATGTCGAAAATCTTTTAATTCAAGTTCAGAGTTGAATCTCTTATTTCTAAACTGCGTAGATTCAAGTTGCTTTTGAGATGATTGTTGAGGTAGCCCAAGGCTAACCTTATTTAATTTAATTTAGTAGTGCTTCAGAAACAAAGTTCACTGTTAATTTCAGTCACTAAACTAACTTTCAATTTCCTGGTTCTTTTGCTAAATTAAGTCAGAGTGTAGCGAAATTTATTACTTCTGACAAACATTCAGTTTTCACACAACGCGTGTCAACCTTCAGGTGCCACGCTTTTAGTGCTAATTATATGTGCATTAACCTTTCTTTTTCAGCTATTATAGTAGCTGTCCATAGGACTGGCAACCGTAATTTTCCCCAATTCTCAAATATCTAATTAACGCCAGTTAATTGTTAACGTAACGATCGCACAATTACTTTCTTTATTAACTTTACCATTTCTCAAAATTAATTTCCACTAATTTCGTTTGCATTTTACCTTTCGTTTTGATGTAACCCTTCCTCCCTCTTTACCGACAGATTAACTTCGAAGACGATTGCATTTCCCAAATTTCCATTAGGCACACGTAGTTTAATTTTTCATTGTGATTAAGGTCGATAAGTGAGGGGGAGGTTACAATGTCCTTTACGAGATTTTTCGATCAGCCCATCGCTTTAGTCGAGATGTTTCAAACAAATGCGCTCATGTTTAATGTGCATTCTTATTCCATTTTTAAATGACGGTATTCATTTCTTACGTAATGCATTATTTTCCTTAAATAACGAAAATTAATTCGTAAAATTAAGCAGTTTTCCAAATGTTCAAATGGCTCTGAGCACTATGGGACTCAACATCTTAGGTCATAAGTCCCCTAGAACTTAGAACTACTTAAACCTAACTAACCTAAGGACATCACACACACCCATGCCCGAGGCAGGATTCGAACCTGCGACCGTAGCAGTCCCGCGGTTCCAGACTGCAGCGCCAGAACCGCTAGACCACCGCGGCCGGCACAGTTTTCCAAATGTGAAAATATGATTCGAGGATCAGAATTGTCATGCACACGGCCAGAAGCTCGAATCAGTGTGAAACAAGAAAATTCCTGGCAGACTAAAATTGTGTGCCGGACCGAGACTCGAACTCGGGACCTTTGCCTTTCGCGGGCAAGTGCTCTACCAGCTGAGCTACCCAAGCACGACTAACGCCCCGTCCTCACAGCTTCACTTCTGCCAGTACCTCGTCTCCTACCTTCCAAACGTAACAGACGTTCTCCTGCGAACCTTGGCAAAGGTCCCAAGTTCGAGTCTCGGTCCGGCACACAGATTTAGTCTGCCAGGAATTTTCATATCAGCGCACACTCCGTTGCAGAGGGAAAATCTCATTCTGGAAACATCCCCCAGGCTGTGGCTAAGCCATGTCTCCGCAATATCGTTTCTTTCAGGAGTGCTAGTCCTGCAAGGTTCGCAGGAGAGCTTCTGTTAAGTTTGGAAGGTAGTAGACGATGTTCTGGCAGAAGTGAAGCTGTGAGGACGGGGCGTTAGTCGTGCTTGGGTAGCTCAGTTGGTAGAGCACTTGCCCGCGAAAGGCAAAGGTCCCGAGTTCGAGTCTCGGTCCGGCACACAGTTTTAGTCTGCCTGGAAGTTTCATATCAACACACACTCTGCTGAAGAGTGAAAATCTCATTCTGGAGTGTGAAACAAGATTCATCCCACCAAATGACTTTCCTCCAATGCTCCCTACTCCTCGTTTTATGGCGTCGGCACCATGTTTTCCTGTTAGGAGCACTTGCATCAATGATAAGTGGGTTTGGAAATTAAGCTGCATCACTGATAGGTGGGTTTGGAATTGCAGTTCGCGCTCATACTTTCAGTCACATTTTGATTTACTGAATGATTATTTCCACTTTCCCTGTAAGCGGCATGAGTCTTCTGCACGGTGCCTCTTGAAACACGAAACACCTCTGCTCCCTTGTGCGAGGATTCCTCTATATTGTAAGTTACCTTGTGATTTTCAGGTAGTAGTGGTCTGCGAACCCCGACTCGTTAAATATTTTTCTTGTCTGGAGAATAACTTAATTTTTGTTAAAAACCAGGATTTGCCAACTCCGATCTTTTAAGGCTTATATTGGACTCTTAAATACAATACATATTAGATGATAAGTATCTTGTTACAGGAGACGTTCTGGGTAACGAATAACAAGCGTTTTTTCAATACATACATATATACACCGTTGGTAGAAACTTGTGGTCATTGGCATTGCTTGACACCGTGGGTGCCACAGAAAACTCTTTGCCGTCTTTGACTACATTCTCCGTAAAGACTCCAATTATGTCTTCATCTCTCACGGAACGGCACAGAGGGTGGAGTACCTCATATGAACAATAAAATACACAAAACAGGACTTGTCCCCTAATAAATCTTCTTACATAATAATTAAAACTTTTTAATCTAAGCGATTGTTCTGGATTACAAAAATTCATTCTACGATAAAGCTTGTTGATTTTGATTCAGAATTATTACGAGATTTCACTTCTACTCAACGAAGTTTTTTATTTCCAAACTGCGTCTACAAAATGTACGGAAAAAATTGTTTCCTCGCGTTTTTTATAGAAGCACCCACAATACGTGCACCAACAATTTGTCCAAACTACGTCTACAAAACATGTGGAAAAAATTGTTTCCTCACATTTTTATAGAAGCACCCAGAATACGTGCACCAAAAATTTGTCCAGACTCTAATTCACTTAGCTACGACGTAACGCTCTCACATCTACTCATAACACTCTTCTGACCGCGAATGATACTTAAAACGTATTGAGGACACTACACAGGTGCCATTCGTGGCCAAGTTCAGCAGCGAAACCTCCAGGCTACGTTAACATCTGCATTTGTGTTCACGTGTGCATTTCTCACGGTGTTTCATTACTCTTGCCCAAACCACTCAAATTAAAAGCGTTGCGATCGAGAAAACCTGGTCAGTACTGTATCTAATAGTCTCTAATTACGAACAGAAGCTATTTGAAACTGAGATAACTTCCCACTTTCAAACCAGGTTAAGTAGTTAAGACATTAAAGAACCCATTCAATTGCAGTTATCCCATGTCCCATAGTAAAGGACCTTCCTCTGTTTCAGGCTACCAGACAGTGCAAGACCGACAAAGAATGGTTTAACTGTCCCCTAAGATGTATAGCGTTTTACTCACCATAAAATTCTGCACCACAAGAGTTAATAGTATATTCTAGTTAACTATAATGTATCATACAGCATTTAAATGTGTAGAACACGAAATATTTACAAATGTTTCGCAAAACATATCTTCATGGCTGACACCAACAAAAATTGTAGAAAATCGTGGGAACTTCTTATTGCGGTCTACAGTGCTTATACCTTCAAGTAACTCTAAAATCAATTACGAGATTGAAGCACTGACCAAGAAACATCGCATGTTCGTAGGTACCTTATCCTCTCGGTTCAACATTCTCAGCTACCTTCAACTTTATGTTAATCAATACAACTGGATCAAAGATCCTTTTAGTACAGAACTTCCATTAAAACTTATCACTAAAGACAAGAGCACTTCATTGATATTTCCTCAGACTCAAAACTGAAATCTAAGTTCATTAACAAATCACTGCATGAGTTTTGGAGCTTGCTGAAGCATGAGCATGGGCACGAGTTTCTTACCTCTGGAAACATCTTAATATATGAGATAAGATTTTGCAGTGGTTGGGAAGGGAGTGAGACGGGGTTTTCGCCTCTCCCCGATGCTATTCAATCTGTATATTGAGCAAGCAGTAAAGGAAACGAAAGACAAGTTCGGAGTAGGTATTAAAATCCATGGAGAAGAAATAAAAACTTTGAGGTTCGCCGATGACATTCTAAATCTGTCAGAGACTGCAAAGGATTTGGAAGAGCAGTTGAACGGAATGGACAGTGTCTTGAAAGGAGGGTACAAGATGAACATCAACAAAAGCAAAACGAGGATAATGGAATGTAGTCGAATTAAGTCGGGTGATGCTGAGGGAATTATATTAGGAAATGAGACACTTAAAGTAGGTAAGGAGTTTTGCTATTTGGGGAGCAAAATAACTGATGCTGGTCGAAGAAGAAAGGATATAAAATGTAGACTGGCAATGGCAAGGAAAGCGTTTCTGAAGAAGAGAAATTTGTTAACATCGAGTATAGATTTAACTGTCAGGAAGTCGTTTCTGAAAGTATTTGTATGGAGTGTAGCCATGTATGGAGATGAAACATGGACGACAAATAGTTTGGACAAGAAGAGAATAGAAGCTTTCGAAATGTGGTGCTACAGAAGAATCCTGAAGATTAGATGGGTAGATCACATAACTAATGAGGAGGTATTGAGTAGGATTGGGGAGAAGAGGAGTTTGTGGCACAACTTGACTAGAAGAAGGGATCGGTTGGTACGACATGTCCTGAGGCATCAAGGGATCACCAAGTTAGTACTGGAGGGCAGCATGGAGGGTAAAAATCGTAGAGGGAAACCAAGAGATGAATACACAAAGCAGATTCAGAAGGATGTAGGCTACAGTAGGTACTGGGAGATGAAGAGGCTTGCACAGCATAGACTAGCATGGAGAGCTGCATCAAACCAGTCTCAGGACTGAAGACCACAACAACAACAAGTTTTTCAGCTTTGGTAGCCATCAAAATGAAATGTGAATGAATGTGGAGAAAGACTGCAGAGATTTGAAGAGTATTAATGACGAAGCAGGTGCATCCTCCTCACTGATTTCGTTGCAAGACTAAGATTTAATAACATTTTAAAGTTTGCCGTGGTGTAAAACTTTGAAAAAGACTTTATTAACGTGTAAGAGATACATTGTGTGTGGCATCATCTGAATAACTTTATGTCAATTGCATAAGAGGGCTACAAACAACGCCCCCCCCCCTTTCCCACCCCCCAGACAACCCGTTCGCTCGAGTAGTAGATGTATCGCAATATGGTTCTACATTTCCTAGAATAATTCCTCCGGTGAACATAAAATAACTGTCTTCCTGGCTATTACTTGGTAATACATCTGCCACAGGCTGCCTGATTTTAATGCAGTAATTATAAATATGATCTAGTATAGACACTATCAGTAGCTCTTGTTTTTTGTTGGGGATCTAACTCTTTGGTGGTCACACGTGAATGTGAAAACTGGAATATTTTGGCTTGCTTCCACTGACGTATGGTTAATTTTAAAACTATGTATAAGAGAGTCTGATTTTGCATTTTCTACGGTATTACCAACGTTTTGGTAACTACATTTAGAGATGTGAAGATTGTGTAATGTAACACCAAAATTGATTGCAAGTAAAATAAAAACTATAAATACAGTTGAATGTGTCCACCACAACTTCATAAAGACATATATTAATAGAGTTTATTATTAGGAAGTCCCTCCTGAATGTACTTGTATTGAGTGGGGCCCTATATGGAAGCGATGTATAGACAATAAATAGTTTAGACAAGAAGAGACTAGAAATTTTTGAAATGTGTTACTATAGCAGAAACGTGAATATTTGATAAGTAGATCGAATAGCTAACAAAGAGGTAGTGCGTAGAATTGGGAACAAAAACCTTTATGGCACAGCTTGACTAAATAAACAGCCTGGCATGACTTCAGGCACCTTGAGGCACCAAGGGATATACACTACTAGAGGAAGAAGGTGCAAATAAATGAACAGGATAGACGAGGTTTGAGAGCCACAGAATAGCACGTCGTCAGACTGAAGACCACAACAACAAAATCCACTGATGGTACCCCAGTTTCTAGATGGCTAGATGGCGCTCGCACACAATCCCTTCCCGATCCTTTGAGAACTGTAAGATTCCTAAGTAAGTTTTCCGGCACACAGGGACAACAAGTGATTTTATCCCTGGATGACTCAGGGTTTTTTTTTTTTACAAAATAATTAAGAC
This sequence comes from Schistocerca americana, assembly GCF_021461395.2. Lineage (NCBI taxonomy): Eukaryota > Metazoa > Arthropoda > Insecta > Orthoptera > Acrididae > Schistocerca > Schistocerca americana. The sequence continues at coordinate 677,120,439 of NC_060122.1, forward strand.
AGTTTTTTCTTATTGTTACCTGTAGTGTTTTTCCTATCTTCTTGGATAATCAGCTGCTGTGTATTTCAGAGTGAATGCACCTTGAACCATCTTTTTAGGAACACTATAAAACACATTATGTAAATGCTTTATATCACGTAGGGGTAAGAGACTGCATTGGAAAGCTTCTAATTTATGGTTACAAATTGGAGGACTAGGACTGCTTTACGCTGAGTGCCTACAGATCTAAATAAAAACAAAATCAGCACATGAACAAAAATGCTGTATAGCAGTCATAAATAAACAGGTAAAAAAAGTAAAAAAATACAATAATGCAATATACCTGGCACTTACCTTTATATTTGTTTTCTGTATTTTATCCGTTTAGTCGTATCACGGACTATCTTTCTTCCACTTCCTGACTCTACTGGTGGCACCTCTTGTAAATACGATTAAATTTTATAATCTCAGGATAACACACCAAGTCACTTTGAGAAATTATGAACATGTCCGGATATGGCTATAATTCATCATAATCATATGCCACTGGCTTATGCTGCATTATTAACGTTCCCTCCAGTGACAATCGCGCAATTAAGATGTAGTGTTACAAACTCATGTTAAATAAATATCAAGCGTCTTAAATCAACATACGTCACGTTGAAAGATGTCGGGTTCTGGATAGTTACACCCTATCGCGGTGCACAATGTAAACGCGAATGGCTGACTTTGGAACTAACTGCATTCTGGTACGCTAAGTTTTGGAATGTTCTCTTACGAGACTCTGAATTTCAATGCTTATTTTGTATAAGAAAAGAAGAGTTTTGGAGGGTACACTCGTGGTGTTTTTAAGCCATATTTCAAGATAAAGAAACAGGAACTGGCCGTACCTCATTTTCGAGTCAAAATGTCAGATGTTGACTTCTGTAATTATACACCTCAATTTGCAGAGACAAAAAAATGCTTTCAGTAAGTAGGTTTAAACTGACGTAGTTTCAGTAGTTCTGCAAAGGTGAGGAGGTTTGTTGAGGATAAATTAGCAGGGGGCTCTGTGTCTAAGCGGCCTTCGGACTGAAAACGTCAAGAATGAACAGCCTATGAACGTCATTGCGTAAATGATTATCGAAGAAATTGAATAACTTGTATAAATGTCTTTGTTAAATACTGAAAATGAAATTTGTTTAAAGTGTAAAGAAATAAAACTATAAACTTCAGTTCCTGTTGGAGTTAAAAAATACCAACAACGTTTACCTAGCGGATTGGTTACGAGAGGTGATGAAGGTCTCAATCTATCGAAAGCATGTTACGAAATTTACCAGCAAATCAAGAAAGGAATATACACTCATTCAGTTCGGGAACATCTTTTTTATTACGTAAATCGTATGACATGGCACAAACGTCTTGATGTTCTGACAGGGCGTATGCTGAAAGGAGTCTACTGGCGTACACTTGTATGTGGCACCCGAATATAGTAAAAATCATAATACAAACTACACTGAAACTATTATAAGTAATGAACATGTTTGATAGGCTTCATAAAGCGGATCGCTGACTGTGCACTACTTAAGAAACAAAGATACTACTTCTGGTCTGAGACTGTAGTGATTGAGTGAGAGAGCACTTGGTGCTCAGCAATGGGTAGCTCTCTGTGAGCAAAAGAGGATGGAGTATTCAGTTTTTGTGGTGAGCTCTGTGAAGCCACCTGTTGTTAGACTATAATGTAGAAATTACGAGTACATGTATTGTTAGAGGTACGAATGTGGAAGCAGAAGTCTTCTCACAAACAAGGTGAAGATTTTGAATACTTATGAGTTTCGTTTTGCCGGTGCATTAGTGTAGATGAGTTGGCTGATAAGTTGCAATTGTTGAGTATCCCCAGAATGTACGTAAAGAGATTTGATGTGAAGGCTAGTTAGATATTACACTTTTGTAATATATCTAAGATTTGTTAACACAGGTAGAAGTAATTTCATGCTTTGTCTTTATGCCTTTTTAGTGAGTTTAGATAATTCTTGCTGTATAAATCTCGTTGTTATGACAGGATGTAATTATTCTGAGTAATGTAATTTCAACTGTCAAATGTTTTGGAAAGTCAGACGTAACTTCCAATACAATTTCACTATTTAACAGGTCAGTGTAATAATTCACCGAGTCAGTACCGTCTCCCTGTCCAGGTCATATGTTTTACAAAGACATAGAATTTTTCTTAAATGTTTCCATTTATCTGCCAAAAGGATTTCATGAACATTTCAAAATATTAGGCCAGCATTGCACACCGCTGAGCCTGTAGCTAGTATATCTTATTCTTTTTCATGAGAGACCAGAACATCTCGTAATCCTCCGTTGTGTTTTAGAGGTGAGACAATTTTATTTATTTGTAATGCGCACAGCAACCAAAGTTATTAGTTTTGAACAGGGCCAGAGGATTCAGTGCCTAAGGCGCTGAGTGCGTTTATTGGTATTGGGAGTGGCATTGCCCAGTTAGTTCGTATAAAGATTTTGCTAACAATAACACAGAGTAAGCTCACCACTTGCAGTTACAAAACACTACAGGATAACTCGTTTTGTATCCATTCCTCAGGCGCACTTTCATTCAACGTAATCTAAAGATCTAATTTGAAGAACGTTACAACGTAAGTGTAGCATTTTAACTAACAAACAACCTTTATACTGTATTTACGACCACGAGCACTGTTATAATGCCTGCCGGAGTGGCCGAGCGGTTCTAGGCGCTACAGTCTGGAACTACGCGACCGCTACGGTCACAGGTTCGAATCCTGCCTCGGGCAGGGATGTGTGTGATGTCCTTAGGTTAGTTAGGTTTAAGTGGTTCTAAGTTCTAGGGGACTGATGACCTCAGAAGTTAAGTCCCATAGTGCTCAGAGCCATTTCAACCGCTGTTATCATACGGAATAATTCCAAATACGATAGCCAGTTGCGCTGAGCGTCATCATGATTTCTGTAAGAGATGTGGGCGACGGGTGTAAGAGATGTGGGTGATGAACTACTGCTTCTAATCATATACGTCATAGCCTTTTAGTGGTTCAATGAGAAGCAGGAATCCTGCAAAATATGGGGACTCGGCTTCCATTCCCCGGTCTTCGGTTCAAATGGCTCTGAGCACTACGGGACTTAACTTCTGTGGTCATCAGTCCCCTAGAACTTAGAACTACTTAAACCTAACTAACCTAATGACATCAAGCACATCCATGCCCGAGGCAGGATTCGAACCTGCGACAGTAGTAGCAGCGCGGTTTCGGACTAAAGCGCCTAAACCGGTCGGCCACCATGTCCGGCCCGGTCTTCGGATATTTTATTACTCCTATTTAATTTGTCGTTACTGATGTGTCGTTACTAGCATTTTGTACACGTGGTTCGCACAGTAGTACCACACCCGAAAAACTGTAACATCTGTCCAATAATTAATTGTATCAGCATATGGGCATATTGAAGTTAAACATGTGCAGCTGATGACCATAATTACGTTGTAGATAATCAGTCTTCTGACTGGTCTTATGCGGCCTAACACACCTTATTCTCCTATGCCAAACTCGTCATCTCAAATTAGATCCTACATCCAACATCGTCGATTACTGTTTTTCTTTTTTGGTATATGGAAATGGAAATGAGCTTTTGACGTCATTGGCCGGCAGGCGCCTTGCGGGGAAGGTCCGGCCGCCTTGATGCAGGTCTTATTACATTCGACGCCACTTTGGGCGACCTGCACGACGGATGGGGATGAAAAATGACGATGAAGACAGCACAACATCCAGTCCCTGAGCGGACAAAATACTCGACACAGCTGGGAATCGAACCCGGATCCGTAGGACGGCAATCCGTCACGCTTACCACTCAGCTATCGGGGCGGAATTTTTTGATATATCACGATCTCTGTATTCCTACAACATTTTGATGTCTACACTCCTTCTAAGTACATGGAATTAGGCACTTACGTTCATACTCCCCCTTCATCTTGTCAGTGTTTTCCACATGTTCCATCCTTCGGAGCGTATTATTTCGTATTTTATCACTGTAGCATTCTCAAACAAGACTTCTTAAATGCTTCAGTTGTCTTCTTTTACAGGTTTTCCAGTGTCCATGATTGAGTTTTCCAGTGTCCATGATTGACTTACATATAATACTGCGTTTCGAAAATATTATACTCTCAAAAACTTCTTCCTCAAATTAAGTCGTACGTTACTAACAGACTTCTTTAGCGAGGAATGTTCTATTTCTCTTTGACAGTGTACTTCTTATATCCGCCTTTGTCCAACATACTTCACTCTGATTCCAAGGTAGCAGAATTCATTTACCTTCCCTCCTTTATTGTCCGAATCCTTATCTTAATCGCTGATCTGATTTCTGATACTGCTCATTACTTTCGCCTTTCTTTGATATGCTATCTATCTGTGTTCAGCGTTCAATCAGAATGTTCATTCCACTTGACAGTTCTACAAATTCATCCTCACTTTGAATGATGCCAACGATGTCATCAGTTAATCTTATCTTTTCTATCCTTTCTCCTGAACTTTAATTCTACTCCTCAATCATTCTTTCATCTCCACCACAGCTCCTTCTTGTATAGGATGAACTTAAGAGTAAAAAGACTGCATCCCTGTGTTACACTCTCTTCAATCCTAACACTTACCTCTTAGTTTATCGTTGATATTTTTACTTCTTTGTTCCTGTGTGGACTGTATATGAGGTTTCTTATAGCTTATATCTAATTATCTGACAATTTCAAATGTGTTGTAACATTTGACGTTGGCAGATGCATAGTAATTAAGAAGGAATTTCCTGTGTCTTTCATGTTATTTGGTCGCCAATATTCGAAAGCTCTGTTTGACTCTAAAGCTTGAGCTCCTATGTCTTCCATACCGACTCTCATGTCTGCTTCCATCTCGTCAACGCAGCTCCTCCCCCTTGTAGAGACCTTCATGTATCCCCCCTGTTTATTCTGTCCCTCCTTTGTGTTTTGCAGTTGAATGTCTTTGGACAACGCCGTAGCTTTTAATTTCACCGAAATTTAGACTATTCTATAAGCTGAATCCATCCTTAAGACCACCATTTACTTTTCGGTTTCTTCGCATATTTAGTGGATACAGAAAATGTTCGACTGCTGCCCTGGCCAGCACATTCTCCAGATCTCCCAGCAATTGAAAACGTTTGGTCAATGGTGGCCGAGCAACTGGCTTGTCACAATACGCCAGTCACTACTCTTGATCAACTGTGGTATCGTGTTGAAGCTGGATAGGCAGCTGTACCTGTCCACGCCATCCAAGCTCTGTTTGACTCAATGCCCAGGCGTATCAAGGCTGTTATTACGGCCAGAGGTGGTTGTTCTGGGTACTGATTTCACGGGATCTATGCACCCAAATTGCGTGAAAATATATTCACATGTCAGTTCTAGTATAATATATTTGTCCAATGAATACCTGTTTATCATCTGCATTTCTCCTTGGTGTAGCAATTTTAATGGCCAGTAGTGTATTTTCGTATAAAATTTTAATTAAAATGCTATTTTATAATAGTGACGGAGTGGGAGCAACATCGACAAGTTATCAAAGCCAACTGCAGTTTCACGTGGACGGATACCTCCTTCTCCACGGTTTTAGGACGATGAGAGGTCGAACGGCAATGAGACGACGCCAACGTTTGGCCGAATGCACTGCCTGTCGCTCGTTGGACTCCGTTTACCTATTGCGTATGCGCCTTTGGGAATGATGTTTCCATGTCTGGTAACAAAAATTTTTCTCAGTTTATATGTAAACGATGCCTATCACGCTGAAAGGCGGCTGTTCTTTGTGTGAATTCCAAAGGGACCACACTGCTGAGGTCATCGATCCCAGGAGTCACACATAACTTAAACTGACTTGTGCTAAGAACAACACACATACACATACACACCCATGCCCGAGGGAGGACACCAACCTTCGTCGAGAGAGGCCGCGCAATCCGTGACATGGCGCCACAAACCACGCGGCCACTCGGCGCGGCGGCTGTTCTTTCCGACAGTCCTCAACTGCGCTATTTTTATTCAGTTATTAATCAAACAATATGCCTGCGTGGAAGCGTAATATCAATGCCTTTCAATAATGGGTTGACATTGGTTAAATGTGCACATAAAGGAGCGTATATGCATGACTTAATTTCCTGGCCAGGAGTAATTGGTGTCTCCTCTGAGTCGAGACTTGCTGTAAGTTGACTAATGAATGGCGGTCTGCCAGGGAAGGCAGAGGAACAGGTGAATGTTCAGAGAATCGGCCAAGCCGGAAGGGAGGCTCCGCAACAGGCTCACCTCCCGCATGGCAGACTGAGCCAGTTCGGGGCGTTGACCAGGGAGAAAATGGTGTGACTGACGCCACCAGACGTCACCGTGTCATGGGCACAACAGTGGCTCCCACACCAGAGCAGCACCAGGTACTTTTTTACGTCACACACGCCAGCAAGATGTGTTTTCTGTTAAAAATGGTGAAACTCGATTTGGTTAGCTGCGCGATTGATGACGTCAGAATAAACGGTGGAGCTGCCTCGTTTTTGAAGGAAAATCTCTGATTGGCTTATTCTCTGTTTGACAGAGGATCAAGGGAGTGTACGTGTTGGTGTAAGATGATTCAGATGGTGCTGAAAAACACAGAGTCATTCTGATTCGGTAAAGACCTTTTTTGGCGCAGTCCTGATGGAGACGCATGTCCGATGAGTGTTTTGCGGAGACAGATGGAAGACGGGCGCTGCGCGCCGAGGACTGCAGACAGAGACACGGTGTCTGCGCTCCGGGAAGGACAGTTAGATAGAGACACAGGCGAGCGACGGTAGATGGTGTTTCTGTGAAAGCAGATAAGTAGCAAGTGTTTCCCACAGCACCATTTCGATAAAACGGCTGTGTCTTGGGAAAGAATATTTGCAGGTTTGTCATTAGGGACGTCGAATATCAGTTCACTATCTGTGGAGAGCTTCTTTCCACGACTTTAGAGTTGAGCAAACGATTATTGCTAGGCTATTTTGTCGGTCAGTCAACTTTTGGATATTGTTTACAATCACACTACGTTATCCAAAATTTTCATTCACAGGAAGTAAGGAGATTCACTTCCATTTCTGCCACGCTTATTGCCAACGATTGCTTGTGATGCTTTTTACGTGAAGGGTATATTCCCTCCCAATGTACTTTTGCTTACTTGTTTGCCTCGTGTATTTTGATCTTTTGGGTAGTAAAGACTTTCATTATCTGGTAGCTAATGTTTGATTACAGTAGTGAGACACCTTTGATTCATTATTTTCGATGCATTTATTATTTTATTGCAGTACCATTATAATAATACATTCAGCGCAATGAGAAGCCGTTGGTAAGATCGTGCCTTGAAGAGCGTATAAAAAAAAGTTATCGATCTTGATCCGGCTAGTACACTTACATTTTTGTACATTCAACATTGCAGCACAGTCAGCAATCATGATAATCTAATACATAAGAAAATATCAGCCTCGAATGCGGTACTGAAACCAACCTTTACATAGGTTTCAGCCCAAATAATTGAGCCTTCTTCAGAAGATATACCTGGTTGGCTCTGAGCACTATGGGACTTAACAGCTGTGGTCATCAGTCCCCTAGAACTTAGAACTAGTTAAACCTAAGGACATCACACACATCCATGCACGAGGCAGGATTCGAACCTGCGACCGTAGCAGTCGCGCGGTTCCGGACTGCGCGCCAAGAACCGCGAGACCACCGCGGCCGGCAGATATACCTGAATCTAAAATTTGTGTAAGAGGGCATGGTCTAGAAATAAAACTAAAAGAGCCTGAATAGGGATAGTCACATTTTAAACATGCAGTACGTAAGTACTAAGTCAACGCGAAGACTTATCTTAAACTCTGGCGTTATTTTAGTAATAAGATAAAAAATTAAGCTTGAAAATATTCTTCATTCAGTGCGTGTCAGCAATAAGAAGTACCCAGAATGAGATTTTCACTCTTCCTTTCGCGGGCAAGTGCTCTAACAGCTGAGCTACCCAAGCACGACTCACGCCCCACCCTCACAGCTTTACTTCTGCCAGTACCTCGTCTCCTACCTTCCAAACCTTACAGAAGCTCCCCTGCGAACCTTTCAGAACTAACACTCCTGAAAGAAAGGATATTGCACGTGAGTCGTGCTTGGGTAACTCAGTTGGTAGAGCACTTGCCCGCAAAAGGCAAAGGTCCCGTGTTCGAGTCTTGATCCTGCACACAGTTTTAATCTACCAGGATGTTTAATAAGAAATATATCTACATCAACGGATAAAATCACCTACTCGACCATCTGTGTACAGGTTAACCGAGATTACTGCATAATGGCATTTACATAACACAGTTTCGCTGTTTTATGTCCTATGTCATTTTTCATTAATAACGATGGGTGCGTTCTGCAGCATTCCTTGTGGAAGGGCCGATATATTCTTATTGTGTTCGAACCTATATAAATCCATTCATAGTTTGTTACATTTTAGTCATAATTTGGTGCAGAGGCCTTATATCTAAGATGTTCAGCCTTTCTATAAGTTATTTGTTTCAAGATATAAGTGCGTTGATTTTTTATCTTTGACGGTCTTGGAATCAGTTAGACATGCGCAGTGTTTCTCGCCACGTTGATTTGCAGCGCGGCATCTAGGTCTACTTAGTTTCACGTGAGCTCCCGAGGCCAACCGCACGGCGTCCATGGAGACGAGGCGCACGCCAGAGCTTAAGTTAAGTCTTGGTGTTGACTTAGTACTTATGTACCGCATTTGTAAAATGTGGCTACGCCTGTTCAGGCTGTTTTAGTTTCATTTCTAGACCATGTCCTCTTACACAAATTATAGATTCAGGTATATCTTCTGAAGAAGGCTCAATTACTTGGGCTGAAACCTAGGTAAAGGTTGGTTTCATTACCGCAAACGAGCCTGATAGTTTCTTATATATTACACTTACATTGTCCCTTCCCACTAGGAGTTTGAGTGTCTAGTAGTTCTGTTCTTATTTTCTCACAGTCCATATTTCACTAGCATACAATACTCTGCTCTAAACATACATTCTCAGCAATTGTTTCCGCAAATTAAAGCCTATGTTTGATACTAGTAGACTTCTCTTGTGCAGAAAATGCATTTCTGCAATACTAGTTTCCTTTTTATACCCTTCTTGCTCCGTGCATCATGCGTTATTTTGCTTCTTAGACAGCAGAATTTCTTAACCTTACCTACTTCGTGCTCCCCAATTCTAATGTTAAGTTCCTCGCTCTTTGCGCTTCCTCTGCTTCTCATTACATACGTCTCTCTAGGATTTACTCTCAGTGCCTGTTCTATACTTATTAGATTGTTGATTCTTAGAACTTAGAAGATATTGCACCATGTTGTACTGTCGAATGTTTTTTCAAGTTCGACGAGTCCTGTTATAGTGTCTTTATTTTTTCATTCTTGATTCCATTATCAACCACAACGTCATAAGTACCCGTCCATTGCCTGTACCTTTCGTAAAGCTAAACTGATTGTCACTTAACAGCCGTGCGGGATTAGCCGAGCGGTCTAAGGCGCTGCAGTCATGGACTGTGCGGCTGGTCCCAGCGAAGGTTCGAGTCCTCCCTCGTGCATGGGTGTGTGTGTTCGTCCTTATGAAAATTTAGGATAAGTATTGTGTAAGTTTAGGGACTGATGACCTTAGCAGTTAAGTCCCATAAGATTTCATATATATTTGAACATTTTTTTTTTTTTACTAGTTGTGAACAACGTCTTCTGCAGCAACGGCATGAAGGAGTTCTTTGGCCTTTTCCCTTTATGTGTGGTCTATAGAACACATCCTGTAGCATCATGGAATTGTCCATGTGATAATGAAAGGTAGCGGGGGTGGGTACAGGCTTGAGTTCAGTAAATAGGATCAACTGGTTGCTGGTTGCGGTGGTTATACAGAGATGAAGAGGTTTGTACTGTAGAGAACAGCAAGCAGAGCTTCGCCAAATAAATTAAAGGTCTGAAAAGCACAATAACAAACCACAGTAATACTAGATTAAAATAAACACTGAATCTGGACGAAAGCAAGAACAATTTTCATGATTAGGATTGTTCTAAGGACGATATCGCAAAGGGAAAGGAGCTATAAACTTAAGATGTGAGTGATGGTGCTTAAATGTAAATGCAGACACGGAAAAACTTGCGTAATAAAGCAAGCGTCGTTATTATCAACAGGCGGACAGCAAACCGGCGCTAGCAAGACGAGATCCAGACGTCGTCAGCAACAAACCCGCTGGAGACGAGCTGCAGTGCCTGTGAGCGGCGTTTAGCCGTGTCGCGCGGCGGCTGCCGGCCGTAACAGCTCCTGCCGCTCTAGGCATGCGGCTCAGTTTTACAGCTGCAGCGCTTTAACGGCGCCCGCTGCACGCTGTACAACATAAATGCAATTAAGTAGTGTTCTCCCCGAGTTATTTACGAAGCCAATAAAATGCAAGTGCCATTGTTTCTCTGACTTTTACGGCTGTTTAACGCCCCTCCCAGATGTCGCGCATAAGTTGTAGTTCATATAACAGCCATTTCAAGGAGTTTAGTTACGAGATCACCCGTATTTTAAAACTTTCTCTCGTTGTGCTCCTTTCGTGGAACTAAAAATAACAACAAAGAAGTCGTGGATTACAGCACTTCCTTACCAAGTTTACGGTAGCATCATTATGCTGTTTGACGTTGGTGTAAAGCAATGCAGATTAAATTTAACACAGACGTTAAAATTTGCGTATTATACTAAGTCTGTAAACAGGGAACAAGCATGCCGCTTTAACACTGTTAAAAAAATTTGCTATATGATTTTTATGTATGAGTGCATTACTGAGTCTTAGTATATGTACGAAACGTACATTTTGACTGGAGAGAGGATTTTCACGAAGAGACGACACGGACTGTTGTGTCGGAATGAGAGCCACTGACAGACTTCAGCGTGCACCGGAGCACGTTGTTGGACCCTTGCTGGTCATGTTCAAGGGACTGCACAGAAATCAATCCAAGAGCACGCAGGGTTCTATTATTGACATTTTATACAATGTGAAATGGGTATAAAAGCAAATATTTTTTGTTGAAGTATGAGGACGGTGTACTGAACAATATTACTTCAGCATTTATGTCACTTGAAAATTAATAATTATTGCTATTAATAGCAGTATGTTTTTAGGTTGATTGGTACCCTCAACTAATGTGGCAAGAGAAATCCATTAATATTTATTTTTCCTTGAGCAGCGGATGAGGTGTTGAAGTGCGGACATGTGAAAGCACAACGGTTAGTCTATATTGACAGGCGTAGTCCACTTAAGAGGAGAACACGGCAAGTGGCATAACTCGATTTCCCAGAAATTTCGCTCAGTGCAAGAGGAATCAAAATAAGTGAACACGTGTCTGATTTGATCCGTAGAGACTCGATCATTTCTAAGGAAACGTCAGTCAAAGCTGTCGAGGTACTTTATGTGACTTTAAGTGAGTAACTAATTCAACCAAAGATTTAGCAAAAGAGCTAGTGTCGCGGCTTCACATTTTTGCGCCCTGTATTTGAAAGCGAATTACTTTCTTATTTTATTTTATTTTGTTTTATTTATCTACTCCTATCCCTAAAGGATTGCTACAAAAATCGTTTTCCAATTTATAATGAAATACCGCTGTCGTTATTCGTCCACTCATCGTACGTCTGGTGAATGAATAATAAAAAAATGAGAAAATTATTTGAAATTGTTTTCCGTGCAATTGCGGTAGTAGGTCTCGATTCATAAAATGAAATACCGCTGTCGTTATTCGTCCACTCATCGTACGTCTGGTGAATGAATAATAAAAAAATGAGAAAATTATTTGAAATTGTTTTCCGTGCAATTGCGGTAGTAGGTCTCGATTCATAATCAACTGCAAACTCCATTTTCCGGTAAAATGATCCGTTACGCATGGGGCCTGAATCTAAATTATTGACAATGCATGAAATCTTCAGCAGTGTTAACGGCGCTACTTTACCGAGCGAGATTCATAACAAGAAACGTCACTGTGGCAAAACTATCATCATGAACTGCTCGTGTTGTTCGGCATTTCTGTGTTTCGGCTGTTTGTACAATCAGCATCTTCCAAGGAAAACACCAAACCTTCCTGAAGAGTAAACGTGAGAATGAAATATAGGAAGTAATATAAACATTGGTTTTAGAGTGAAATATAAGAGTATCAGAATTATGCTTTAACTTCAGAAAATGCTTTAACTCCGAAAATACCATACACACATACGTTCCATAACATATGTACGACACTTATTGTGAAACCCAGCTGGAATTCTACAATTAATTTAAAGCCGTTGTGTCCCTTAAATTGGCAATAAAATTCATGTAGTAACCTTCTATGGATAGGACAAGTGAAATGAAAATAAATAAATAAATGAAAACAATAATAGAGTGTCGAGCATGGCACGCAAAATTGAGATGCCGCGACGCTGGCCACTGTACCACCATTTCGGGTGAGATTATAGTGTGTTGAAAGGCAACTAAATTACGTCGAAAACTTTGACCTTCGGTTTCTCAGTCTCCCACTGAGAGAAGTTTCCAGGTTTTGGCACTTGCCGTGTTCTCCTCGTTAGTGGCGCAATTTCGGCCGTGTGGAAAACATCAGGTCGTAAAGTCTGTGGCGTCTTAGTGGGAAGACTGTTTGGGGCAGAGAAAAAACAACCAACACATTGACACGTGTACATATTAAGGTAACACATACAAAAACATTTGCGCTTACACCCGTTACGCCCTGTGTAGCATATTCATAATGAGTGAGAACTTGTTGTTCCCTAACAATTGAATCTGATAGGAGGCACAACAAACTAATTGTACCTCAAATGTTTGACAGCTGTCCATTTAATATGTAAAATTTCTTCCACTCCATTAGGCCGTATTGTGCCACGTGGAGAACGTTTGAAATAAAAACAGTGTCTGTTGCAGCTTATTCTTTTATTAAGAACGCATTTCGCCTTCATGGGTCATCTTCAGATTATCCTCAAATTTTCCTTTAAAACATAATAAAAGTAATAAAACGGCTCTGTGCTAGATTGAAGCGATGTGTCTTTCAGTCTAGGCCTGCCACTGTGGTAGAGCGATTCTAGGCGCTTCAGTCCGGAACCACGCGGCTGCTACTGTCGCAGGTTCGAATCCTGCCTCGGGCATGCATGTGTGTGATGTTCTTAGGTTAGTTAGGTTTAAGTAGTTCTAAGTTTAGGGGACTGATAACTTTAGATGTTAAGTCCCATAGTGCTTAGAGCCATTTGAACCATAGGGCTTAGAACCATTTCTTCAGTCTAGCACAGAACTGTTTTACTATTTTTAATATGTTAAAGAAGGAAAATTTTAAGATAATCAGAAGACGCCCCAAGACGTCAAAACGCTTTGTCAATGAAAGTACAAATGAAAACGAAGATTGTTATAATTAAAAAGTAGAGATATTTTTGAAGATTGGATTACTTTCATAGCTGAAATGCAAGAATATTTGATTAGTATCTCCCAAGTACAATCTTTTAATATTATTCAATCCGACTAGTTATGAAATAAAACTCGAAAATATTTTTTAAATATATAGTTATTCTTATGTCAATAACGTTAGTTTGACACAGAAAATTTAAAATCTGGAATACAAGGAAAAGATCACAACCACTGAAGAAATTCTGTTGATAACAGCATAATTAAACAGCAAAAAATGCCCATGTTTCATATTCCTCTAAGAGGAGACACAAGTGCTTTCTCAACTTCGGTATTATCATTTTTTCAAAAAGGGTTCAAATGGGTCTGAGCACTATGGGACTTAACATCTGTGGTCATCAGTCCCCTAGAACCTAGAACTACTTAAACCTAACTAACCTAAGGACATCACACACATCCATGCCCGAGGCAGGATTCGAATCTGCGACCGTAGCGGTTACGCGGTTCCAAACTGAAGCGCTTAGAACCGCACGGCCACACCGGCCGGCTATCATTTTTTCTTACAAAGACTTCACATCTTATTATGCTAATAGATTTAATTCATCATTTTCATAGATTCTGTTTTTTTAATGTCAGCTGATCTGATAAAGATTCATGAAAATTCATTCTGATAGCTACAGGTGTAGGTGTAATGTAGTTAAAATCTAAACTATCTTCCGAAGCAGCCGTGGTTCGGATTTAGATGCCTCCACACCAGGAGCAGCCTCACCTGTCGGGTCCATGGACCAGGACATGTGTCCCCCTCCCGACTCCTCCTCTCAGAATCCATCGCCATCCCCACCAAAGAGAGAGAAGATCCCTCCTGTGGTGGTTTACAATCACACGAACTACATTAAACTGAACACAGAACTGCAATGCCTTATTGCAGGCCAACTGCCGGCAGTTTACCAGAAAGACGATGTCAAATACCTGCTTGAAACAGAGGGCGATTATCTCCAAGTCCTCAACTTCGTGAAGACGAGGGTGATGGACTAATACATTCATCAGGCTTCTGGTGGCAGAAGAAAAAAAACTGTCATCAAAGACCATCCCTTCGAAGTTGCAGAAACAGACGTCAGGGACGAATAACTGTGTCTAAAGTTCTTGGACCCTTTAGTCCAACAATAAACAAGAGGAACCCTGCGTCATGGAAGTTAATCCCTATGACCACCCAAGTTTTCTCCCTTATTAGGGGAGAGGACAGCTAACATAGTTACCAAACCAGGTATCTCCTGTGCACCAAGGTGCGTATTGAATCCTATGAAGGCAACAACGGTGCCTCCATCTGCCCCAGGTATCAACGTTTGCGACACACCAGCAATTAGTGCTCACTGCTTTTTCGGTCTGTCAGGCATGCCAGCTCCCATCCAGCAGAGAACGGCAAACACCCGGCTTCAGAAAATTCCACATGCGCCCAGTGTTTCGACAACACACACGACCCCCACCATCTGGCTTCCTAGAAGGTTTGCCCTATATACCAGGAGACTACGAAGTCTTCCCCTCCAAGAAAGAAGCGAATCAGTCATCATCACCATCGAGGAGAGCAAATATTTCCCCATCTTAAAAGGTACACCTGATGATCATCAAACCACAGAAGCTCCATCACCTGACGCATCTGTGACACAGGGTCCCCTTCTGACTCTGTCCCCTCCTTCCACATTCACCGCTGCAGCTCTGTCTATTCTTGCTCATCCGTCTCCTGTGACGAATACTAATTCCCACCAAACAGAAAGACCATCTGCAGCCTCCTCATGCCCACCTGCTGAAGTGGCACAGCTCTCCAATGCGGCACCTTTTCCACTAGTCATCCCTCACACCCCTGCCCGCCGTAGGTCGAGCATCCCACCTGGGATATTCCCCCAGTGGTGGAGACAAATCGTTCTTGTGGGACTACGTGAGATGGATTCTCTGGGTTTTCTCTGTGTTCACGCAGCCCCACATCAACGCTGCTTTCGTGAAACAGCTCAAAAGATCCTTCGCCTGGAGGGCAGCCTCACAAAGGTCATAGCCCTTGTCGATGGAGTTAACTAGATCTTGTTATAATGGCGGGTCGGCTACCACGGAATCATCAGCACTATCGGGATGTAGTTATCTGTATTTTTAATGTTAATGGCATTAAATCATATGATGACTGAACTGAACACCTTCCTCTACAACCTCCATGTGGACATTTTACTTGTCTCGGAAACCCACCAGAAACTCGCAGCCGATATTCATCTCCATAACATGGTTTGCTATCGCACTGACCAATTCCATTGCCGAGGTTGGGGGCACGATAGTGTACCTACATAAGACACTCATCCATAATCACGAGGCTCTCCAACCACAAGAACATATAGTGGCTACGGCGGTCACTGTTGCTGCCTGCCTTGGTTCTATTACTTTTGCTGCTTGGTATTTGAGCCCTACCCTACCACTTCTTAAAGTGACCTCCTTACATTGATATCATTTGAGAAAAGCATTGTTGGGGCAGATCTAAACCCAAGCATCTGATTTGGCATTGTCGCATTGTTAATCGCAAGGGCAGACTCCTTCTTGAACTGGAAGATTCTCTTGCACTGTTTGTTGTCCACACTTTCCCACACATATACCAGTTCGCGCTGACTGTAAGCCGGACATTCTGCATATGGCCGTTTTCAAGATCATTGTGGTACAATTTTCGTTGGAAGCACTCCACGAACAGGCTTCTGGCCATGACCCCATGTTCCTGCACCTTACTAATGTCACTCTGCATTAGACACCCATTTTACCTTGACGATCATGGATTGGGACAAATTTTCCAGGTTCGTCAAAAACGCCACTTGGCAAAATCTCGACCTTACAACTGCTGCCTATCTGGTTCGTGCTGTTGATTACCTAACCACAAAAATCCAGAAGGCAAGGAAGGCCTCTACTTCCATTGTCCCATGGGCTTTAATCCCAGTGGATGACTTGCCTTCCCTATTGCAGGAACTAGAAATCCAGAAGAACAGCTGTCATAGGTGGTCAAAGCAGTTCCAAGACCCTCGGAATAAGTATTGCATGAGACGTCTCCAACGCGAACTCCGCTACCGCCTCGCCGACTGGAAAACAGAGCAATGGGAGGACAAGATGTCCGCCTTTATCCTCCAACATAAATCAGAATGGTCTGCTGTCCAAGCCCTACTGTGCCCTGCAAAAAGACCAACCATCCCATCTGCACAGTGGATGGCTTAACTTACGATTCTCTCTGTGTGGTAGAAACTCTGGCCGATGTTTTTGAGCACCACTATCAATTCCCACGCAAGCCACTGATCTTATTTATCAGCAACCTGAACTGCTGTCTCACAATTGGCCCTTTCCCTCCACAGTAGAAGAAGGCCAAACTGAGTGCCATCCCAAAGCCATCGAAGGATCCTACAGTACCTACTAACAACAGATTCATTATCCTTCTAAATACCGTGACAATGGTCCTAGTCCCAGAACCTTTGATCTTCCACGTCACTTCCTAGCCTCTGGCAGCGGCTGGGACAATCTCTCTGGAACAGTTCGGATTCACTTAGCACCTGTCGGCAGATATCCAAGTTCTTAGGATCACAGAATACGTCAGCAAGGGCTTTAGCTCCACCGTGTCGATGCCAGTGGTTTTCCTGGACCTGAAAATCGCATACCTCAAGATTTGGCAGGAAAATTTTGTGTAAAATATGCTCATATGGACGACCATACCAGCCGTCTATATCAAGATTGTACACGATTTCCTCCACGGCAGAACCTTCTTTGTTATTCAGCAAGGGAAACGCTCGAGCTTACGTCACATGTCGATTGGTACTCCTCAAGGCTCTGTGTTGATACAGCGCTCTATGCCACTGGTCGCAACCCAGACTAGTCCCTCCTTCGTCTCCAGAAGCAGGTGGACGCGATGGTCACCTTTTATAGTTCAAACAGGATTGCCTTCAATGTCGTCAAAACTATGGCCGTCTACTTCACCAATGGCGCCCAATCCTCCGCCACATCACTATTGCAGGCGTGTATGTTGCATGGTGTCCGCTTACCAAATACCTAGGCGTCTGGGGGATTAAGAACTGCTCTTCCATCGCCATACAGAATATGTCACCCAAAAAGGACAGAAGCTGATAAAAGCGTTGTATCCACTCTTCAACAGCAGGGAACTGAACTTAGATACCAAGCTCCGACTGTACCGGATGGTTGTCCACCCTTCCCTCACCTATGGCTCCTCCGTATGGGCCGCAATTAGTGCCTCCCGGATGCAGACCCTCCAGCGCCTGCAGAATAAAGTGCTTCGGTGGAGCCTGTATGCCCCTCCCCACACCAGGGCTGTTACCCTCCACGAAGAAACTATCAAGGTCCATTTGAGAGAAGGCAAGGCGTAGATGCCGTGTGTGGCACTGTCACTGGCTAACAGCACGTCGGCACCATGACTCCCCAGCCCTGACACTGCCACCCTATTCCTCTTATCATCCATGGGGAATCAGATTCGAACTATGGCCAATGATAGCCCTATTACGGCCCCTAACAAGGTGTCAGTCTTGCTACGACCACTCGACATATGACGCCCATAATGCGACCACTAATATCAGTCCCTATATAGTTATGTTCCCAATTGCCTGACAAAGTGTCAGTCTTGCTACGACCACTCGATATATGAGGCCCATAATGCGACCACTAATATCAGTCTCCTTATAGTTGTGTTCCCCATTGCCTGCTACCTTAAACTTACACCGTGGGAGGGTGGACGGAGCTTCAAGTCCCACAGCCACACCTTAAACATGCACTCCAATTATGTCATTGTAGGATAGCAAAAGTGTACCCTTACACTAAAGCAGTAAGGCCGTGAGAAACCGGTGACACTGTATCCTAGCCTACCATAAAAAAAAGAAAAACACACCCCAGCAATCTGTAGTTTTTCTCCAGACGACGAAGGCTGATCTAGCCATCGAAACCTTGAGAAATGTGTTCGAACTGACGCGGCTTGAAAACCGAGAAGATTTTACGAAGCTCCGAAAGTAACTGCAGAACTCGAGTCGAAACCCTCAGCAGCAAAACAACAGAAAGGGAGCACCGTAACCGGAGAACTGGAAGTAGAGTTGGATTTCTAAAACCATTCATCATTGCTGCAAATATTCATAACAGGAAAACGTCTGCCGAAGACATAAAACTTCGACTCTAGAGCAATGCGGAAAGTCATTTGGTAAGATGACTCTTGTTTAATACTACTTCCAAATTCTGGCAGAGCTTACAATCCTACAGTGAAACATAACAAGGGTTTTAGACTGTTTCCCAACACGCTTTACGTATTATATTGCTTAGGGTACACTTATTTCCTTTATTATTGTGTTATACCTATTTTGTATAATTATTAGGTCTGGGAAGAATTTTGTTGATCAGTTATTAACTGCGTAATATTCTTTTCATGCCATCGTGTTAGTGTGAGAAAACTTATGTTTTTAAGAAATGCTTTTATAGAATAGGCCGACACCTGAATAACACCCAGCCCTTAACACACTCCACGCAAACCCTCAGCAACATTGTTCAAGTTTCATAGAAGCCTACAGTGTGCTCAAATAACTCTAAATTACGATGAACAAAGTAGGAGACTATTCGCTCTGAAAGACTGGAATCACTCAAGCAGTGGAGATCCATGTGCGATAGTCGAAATAAAGAAAATCTCTCATGGGTCAGTTTTCAGCATCTTGTGCGACATTTTGAACATAACAAAGATTGCTACCTACTGGCGAGTTTCACAGCTGTACATACCCATTCACAGCCGACGCAAGACAGCAGCGGAAATACTGAAACTTTGTCAGAGCAATTGAGATTTCTTTAGCGTTCTTATTACCTTGTGATGGTGCTAGTCATATCACTATGACCCAAAGAAAAGAAGTAAAGCAAGCAGTGGAGTTATCTGAATTCATTATCGCCACTACCATCCATCATCGGGCAAGAAGAGACTGAGTGTGGTTTGGGAAATGCCATGGTGTAGTGTAAGCAGATTACTTTTGTAAGGGTAAAACCGTCAAAGGACGTGAAGACATGACAGTGTCAAGGCAAAGCATTGTGGGAGTCCGTCCAAGCCACTGATTTCTCTCCACAATGTACCGGCTCACTGATCACAGAACGTAGTCAGACATGGTAGCACTTCTCTGAGCTGTCCAATTTTCCCTCATCTCCCGCTCCCATTACATGCCAACCAATGTCTTATTCCAATTTTCTTTGATGATATAGCCATCGTATGCGTGTCTACTACGTCACTTTGCTGAACGGAGAAAACGCAGTTTTCTAAAACCAAAGCCTCCACCAGGTCATGTTTCTATCGGAGAAATGTGGTGGATTTAAGGAAGAAAACTGATCGGTGAGAGGCGCATATCGATAGTTACTACGGTCGCCCATTTTTGGCCAGAGAACTCTATGACATCCCTGTCAGGTTATGTCCAGGGAAGCCGATCTCAGCGGCTCCACCGCCGAGGAGGAGCAAGTTCCCGAAAGCAGTGATTGCAGATACTTTCTTTCGTGGTTGCTGGCCGGTCACAGCACCGAGAGTCGACTTCGGCGGTGATCGTGTGTGAGACCACGCGGCGGACTTGTATCTACGTTGGTACTGAGTATCTCGCGGCACTGATTTTGCGGAACTGTCTCTCAAAAGTGGAAACACCCTGTACTTACGTATGTTGCTCAAATTCGGTATAAAGGTGGACTGTTTACCGCCGAGAAAATATTACGTGGTGACCAGTTTGTGAACCTTTATACTGCCTGTTTTGTTGAAGCTGGTTAACGAGGATGATTTGTGACGTTCGGCATGTTAGACTTTCGTAGTGGCCGTCATCGGAATAATAAATGATTTACTTTCAACTTTTCAATTGGTGAGAGATCTCGAGAATGTGCTGGCCAGGGCAGCAGTCGAACATTTTCAGTATGCAGAAAGGCCCGTACAGGACCTGCAACATGCGGTCATGTATTATCCTGCTGAAATGTAGGGTTTCGCAAGGATCGAATAAGGGTAGAGCCACGGGTCGTAACACATCTGAAATGTAACATCCACTGTTCAAATCGAAGTCAGTGCTAACAAGAGGTGACCGAGACGTGTGACCAATGGCAACCCATACCATCGCACCGGGTGATACGCCAGTATGGCGATGACGAATACACGCTTCCAATGTGTGTTCACCGCGATATCACCAAACACGGATGCGACCATCATGATGCTGTAAACAGAACCTCGATTCATCCGAAAAAATGACGTTCCGCCATTTGTGCACCCAGGTTCGTCGTTGAGTACACCATCGCAGGCGCTCCTGTCTGTGATGCAGCGTCAAGGGTAACCGCAACCATGGTCTCCGAGCTGATAGTCCATGCTGCTGCAAACGTCATCGAACTGTTCGTGCAGATGGTTGTTGTCTTGCAAACGTCCCCATCTGTTGACTCAGGGATCGAGACGTGGCTGCACGATCCGTTACAGCCATGCAGATAAGATGTCTGTCATCTCGACTGCTAGTGATACGAGGCCATTGGGATCCAGCACGGAGTTCCGTATTACCCTCGAGAACCCAACGATTCCATGTTCTGCTAACAGTCATTGGATCTCGATCAACGCGAGCAGCAATGTCGCGATACGATATACCGCAATCGCGATAGGCTACAATCCGACCTTTATCAAAGTTGGAAACGTGATGGTACACATTTTTACTCCTTACACGAGGCATCACAACAACGTTTCAAAAGGCAACGCTGGTCAATTGCTGTTCGGGTATGAGAAATCGGTTGGAAACTTTCCTCATGTCAGCACGTTGTAGGTGTCGCTAGCGGCGCCAGCCTTGTGTGAATGCTCTGAAAAGCTAATCATTTGCAAATCACAGCATCTTCTTCCTGTTGGTTAAATTTCGCGTCTTTAGCACGTCATCTTCGTGGTGTATTAATTTTAATGGCCATTAGTGTGTTTTCGGAACGCTATACAGAGGTGTATCGCATTCACGTCACGACAGTCGTTTAGGGTAGCCTACATGGAGAGCAATGCATGCGTTCATACGTCGCATCATGGACTGCCGCACTCTTTCGCACTTCCAGACCTCTCTCCTAATTGTGTCACGGGAGACGTGAACACGGTGTTGAAGGACGTACACCTCAGTAACTGATCCAGTATACGTAAGGATTTTAAATGCACCCAGAGGTGAAAATCCAGGTGTTTAAGTGCGGTGATCTCGTAGACCATTTTAGAGGGCCTTCGCGTCCTATCCAACGTCCGGGGTAGATGCTGAAATGTCGGCAATCCGTAGTGCGAAATGGGGTGGTACTCCGTCATGAAGAAATCACAAAATCGGTCTTATTTCCGACGGTACATGCTCAAGCGGCCCACGCAGAGTATCCCGCAGGCAGTCCAGGTACGTTCCTCCATCGAGGCGTTGTTTAATAATAACCGGCCCAAGCGTGTGGTCGCCAAGAATCCATGCCCACACACTGATGCTGAATCGATGCGGATAATATGGGTCAATAGTTCCCCGACTTTTGTCTGTAGCCAGCAGATGACGATTACGCAGACTGATGATGCCAGTTCTGGTACAGGTTTCATCGTCGGTAAAGGGACTGACGACAGAAATCCCATAATTATGCCGATCTGGAGCAAAAACAATCGACAAAGTCTTCCCGTTCAGGGAAATCCACTGCTGACAAACATTGAACTCATTGCAGGTGATAGTTATAGCAGAGGTTGTCATGCAGGATGCACATAATCGGACTTTAGCTTCCACCTTGCTATCGGACCACGTTCTTGGATCTTCCATTAGGGTTCGTCGCAGTATCTCAGTACCCTGTAGCATCGGTCCTATAAATCTGATTTATGCATAGTCAGCCGACTCTCTGCACATTCGTCTGTCTGAAAGGATTGATCATCACAAAAACGTTCAAAAAGGGATTGAAATGTTGTGTGACGGAGTAGGTGTCTGTGATGGTATTTGTTTTGGTATAGCCATGCTGCCTCTCGGCTGTTTCCATCTGCTTGGCCGTACAATCCTGTTACTTACTTAGTCACACAGCTTGCAACACACATGTAACACAGGGTACGTGGTCAGAGGAACATCCGTTCGTCAGTGCAAACTACCGTGGCGCCGATGCATTTCCGGACACAATTTCATAGGGCCCTTTTTCCTCAATTTCTTGTCGGGATCCGTCGCTGTAGTTTTTTCGGTTTTACTAATGCTAACCTTGTACGTACTTCCGCGATTTGCTGTCTTAATTATATAGAGTTTAATAGTGTATCTTCTAGGTCTGCGCTTAATCACTTGTTTGTTGTAGACCCGGTCATTGTTGTCTGGTATATAACTGTTGTTGTTCTGAGGGTTTTACATTCAACCGCAGTGAATCTGATGTTGCCATAACGGAGAAGCTCATAAAAGGCTATTGGCTGGGACATAGCTAGTTGACTGCAAATTTTGAATTGTCACAAATAAATTCAAGTAGTCTACGTTGACTTGTTTTTAAATGTTTTTCAGTTGAAATAAATTTAATTTTACCAAAAAAAATGGTTCAGATAGCTCTGAGCACTATGGGACTTAACATCTTAGGTCATCAGTCCCCTAGAACTTAGAACTACTTAAACCTAACTAACCTATGCACATCACACACATTCATGCCCGAGGCAGGATTCGAACCTGGGACCGTATCAGTCACCCGGTTCCGGAATGAAGCGCCTAGAACCTCACGGCCACCGCGGCCGGCTAATTTTGCTAATTGGTGTTGTTCCTGTAAGGTATGTAACATTCATTTCGCTGAAACTTGACATTGCGCGAGCTTTAATGTCACTTTTCAGCCTAAATGCCTTGCTTGTCTATTTCCCTTACAAGGGAACCTCCCCATCGCACCCCCCTCAGATTTAGTTATAAGTTGGCACAGTGGATAGGCCTTGATAAACTGAACACAGATCAATTGAGAAAACAGGAAGAAGTTGTGTGGAACTATGAAAAAATAAGCAAAATATACAAACTGAGTAGTCCATGGGTCACATAAGCAACATAATCGACAATGTGAGCGTAGGAGCGCCGTGGTCCCGTGGCAGCGTGAGCAGCTGCAGAATGAGAGGTACTTGGTTCAAGTGTTCCCTCGACTGAAAAATTTTACTTTCTGTATTTTTGCATAGTTATTATCTGTCCGTTCGTTCATTGATATCTCTGTTCACTGTAATAAGTTTAGTGTCTGTGTTTTGCGACCGCATCGCAAAACCGTGCTATTAGTAGACGAAAGGACGTGCCTCTCCAATGGGAACAGAAAACATTTTTTCGCAAGGGCATAGGTCAACCGATTCCTCCACAGTAAAACACATCTGATATATTCTATACGACACTGGTGACGGCATGTGCGTCACATGACAGGAATATGTTGTCGACCCACGTAACTTGTACACTTGGCGAATGGGTAAAAAGATTCTTCTACCCTGCCCGATTTAGGTTTTTCTTGTGGATGTGATAATCACTCCCAAAAAAGTGATGAAAACATAAGAGTTTGTCACATAAACTGAAAATAAAAACTTAAACTTTTCACTCGATGGAAGATTTGAACCAAGGACCTAGCGTTTCACAGCTGCTCACGTTACCACGAGACCACGGCGCTCTTGCGTTACCATTGTCCTTAATGTTGCTTATCTTCCCATGAATTACTAAGTTTGTATATTTTGCTTATTTTTTCACAGTTCCACACAACTTCTTTCTGTTTTCTCAATTGATCTGTGTTCAGTTTTTCAAGGCCTATCCACTGTGCCGACTTATAACTAAATCTGACGGGGGTGCGATGAGGAGGTTCCCTTGTTAGAATATCATTCCTTGCATAGCGGTAATTGAATAACAGTACCTTCCATTTAAATAGGAGTCTTCAGCTGATCAGTCCTTGTATTTTTCTCTAATCTGCTTGCATGTTTGTTAAACTGTTTGTTATTATGGATGCATTTTGTCTATAAATTTTATAACAGTATTATTCTCCAAATACAGTAAGTCGCCTTCTCCACAATCCTGCCTTACAGTTTTTGTATACATTGTGTTCGGAAATTTGTGTTAGAAACTTCTAGGACTTGTAAAGCGGAGTGAGTCCATAATATTTTGAGTAGGAACCCAAATGTAAAAATGTCACCCAACGACGCTACAGAGAGTCAAAGTGACAAAGTGATAGACGTGGGGTGACAGGAAAGGCAGATGTGGGTGGATGGAGGAGGGGCAGGAATGGGTGGAGTCGGCAGCACACCGAAGGGCAGGAGATGGACAGGGAGCGCAAGGACTGGGAAAGGAGGAGTGAGAAGGGCAGGGGGGGGGGGAGGATAGAGGAAACAGCAGAGGGGGGAGAGGGTGGAGAGGGTGCCCAATGGAGGAGGGGAGGGGAAAAGGAGGGTCAGAGTTAGAATGAAGGATAAATGTCGAGGCGAAGCACATTATCTGGGATGGGGAGACATTCGAAGTTCCGTTGGGAGAGGAGGTGGAGGATGTGAAGATGGAGAGAGGATGGGACGCATCGGTAAAGGCGAGGCAGAGGTGGGGAGTGGAGAGAAAAGAGAACACCAAAGGGTTAGGGGGACCGAGATGGCTATTGGGGTAGATAAAACGGATGTGTTCATAGAAAAGGAGGAGATGTGGGGAGGGGATGAGGTGCTTGAGGATCCTAGTGGACTATGGGAGACAGTACGGAAAGCGAGGCGGAGTGCATGACTTTCAAGAATTTGGAGGGCCATATAGAGTTTAGGAGGGGTGGAGATCCGGGCAACACTGGATTTGTAAGTATGAAGGATGGTGGAAGGGTGTTCGAGAGGAGGCATAACTCTGCTTTACTGCGAAGAGCACACTGTATAAGCATGTATCGAGGAGCGCTTATATCGATTATGATATCATCGCTATGGTCGCGTCTTTGTTTTTTCGCGCCAGAACTAGCAAAGGAGTCACGTGGTGGTGTTTAACCGTGCGCTTGGTGTGAAGATGTTAAGGACTCAGGTTAAGAGAACTAGTAAATTTTGTGACTATAATAGTGTTTGATGCTGTGTAATCATTCGTGTACCTCACGAGACATAATCCGCGGTTCGCAAAGTCAAAAACCACGAGAACAATCGCGAGAGCGCGATTAGATGCCCGCGAGCATCACATCCGCGCCGGTAAATGAAACTTGGATTACCTACATTGCCACGAACGCCGCATTTGGATTGCAGTGCTGGATGATGTATTGTGGTGTAGTGTTACTGTATGTACCAGTGTATCAACATATTTGTTATTTCGTGAAGAGTGTAACAGTGCAGCCCTGTGTAGCGCAAGTGTTAAAAAATACATCAATGGATTATACTATGCTAAAACTAGAATTTTGCTAATTGGGACTCCTTTGTTCCCCTTGTTAGTTATCGTTTATTACAGTAATACTCAAGCTGCGGTTCCTAGACTGCAAGGGAAGAAGCGAATGACGATTGGATTTACGAGGTGAGTGAGTACATTTATCAAACTAAGACGGAACTATAGCCTCCCCCTCCCCCATTCGCTCACAACTGCAACACGTCCATATGATTTCCCTAGCAGGACTCTTGTAACGTGGATTATATGAGGAGCTCTTCTTACAAAGCGAGCTGACAGAGAGTCGACTGCCGACGCAGTTCCCGAAACCTTACACATGCGAGCCAGAAGCCAGTTGCCTCAAGAAGGTCTCTTCTACAGTTCATGAAGGCTTCGTGCAGACCCTCCCGCCACCTACAGTAGAGGAGAACATACGCGACAGCAGCAAACTCACTCAATCCTGTTTTTGAATAATCTTTAGTAATTATGGAAAGTTTATCTAATGATCTTTTAATCGTTTTTGTAACTGTGTGTTAAACAATTCCTAATAAAATCTTGTCAATGTCTCTGCCAAATAAATTTACCACGGGGAGTTTCCACCCCATTTCGTCCCCCCACTACCATATCAAATATGTAGAGATATGTTATGATCCCGGCTTGAGTTTTTCGAAATGATATTTAAGTCTTCATGACTGCCCTTACTTCTCTGCGGAACACGTGGTCCTCTCACATCGATTTGTAGATCCTGAGGGCCGGCCGTCACCGTGTATCCACGTGATAGATTTCGGCTTCCGACGAACATGGCAGCATGTGACACTACGCATCGCAGAGAACCGCGGCCGACCGCGAATCCTGGAACCCACGAGTGCGGGCAGGCAGGCCGGCCAGAGGCGGGGATTTGCGGCGTCGCGCCGACCACGCGCCGGCCCGCGGGCGCCCCCCCCCCCCCCCCTCCATCCCCCTGCCCCACCCTCCCCCGTATCCATTTATAATCAGCTTAGGGCCGGCTCAGTGCGGATTATGGGCTTCGATGCTGTATGTTATACCTCTTAGCGGCGCGCTCAACAAACGCCGCGCCGGACCCGTCCCAACCGGGCCGCATTAGGCCGCACGGAACGCCACCGCCGCCGTCCCCACCGCTGTGGTCACTTCGGCCAAAGGTGAAGTCGACACCGAGTGTTTTACTGAAACGCATCGCGTGAATGCTCAGGTATGCCGTTTGAAGGCATACATTACTTCAACTGACACAACATGGAAGTTGTTCATTTCCTTCAAAACCGGAATTTTACTCGACGGTGAATTAATTCCAGTTTCATGGTACATGAATGCATCTTACCGTGACGACATGCACTGATACAATTCTCTCGAGCTTCCAGCAGCGTGGTTCAACCATTTCGCTGCTATAGACCAGCCCTTTGCCTTCCGTGCTGAGGCTGCCTTTGTTATGGCTGTACTGATCGCTGATGCTTGTCGTGAGAGACGACGTTCCGGCAGGTATGAAATACTTATCATCCAACTTTTCCAAAACTATAACGCGAAAAAATTTGATTTTTGCACTTATTATAGTCTGAGATCTTCACTCCATAAAAAACTAAATTTCTTACTGTGCTGTATGGAATTAAGTAAAAGAGTGCATGAAATTTTAAAGATTTGGCAGATATAGAAACGCATTCGTAAACTGTGCGTATGGCTGACTTTAGGAAAGAAATCGAAATTTTATTTAAAACTGAGAGTAGAACGATCTCGCAATTCGTTATTGATTTTTATATGTGATGTACGGTCGGGCATGGCGCTCCCAGTTCTTTCAACCTGGACTCTCCAGCTGCTATGAAACATTTATCGTCCATTTTTAAGAAATCTGTAAGGTGCATATTTCGATTTTTGCACATCCTACAGCTGATATCTTCGCTTGATAAAGAACTGAATTTCTTTTCGTGTACTGTGCTGCACCAAGTTAAGTAAAACACTGCACCAAATTTTGGAGTTGACGAATCTAGAAAGGCAGTGCGTAAACTTTGCATGCGGTTGATTTTAGCTCATACATTGCAGTGAATGAAATGTACGTAAGGTGTCGAAATTTTATTTAACATTGAGAGCAGGACGATATCTGACTTCTTTCTTGAGCTATTGGGATTTATATCCGAAGGACGGTCACAAAAGTTGATCATATCTCATAAACAATGTAATCAAGGTTTTCCGTAAACGATAGCATACAGAGAGGCACATATGTTGTCCGGTGAATATTCGAAACTTTTTATTCACCGAAATAGGAAAGGTATTCGTCCGAAGCAGAGAGAGATCGACAGATCAGGACGCATTCAGGGCAGCCTTGTAGGAAAATCCAAGTGGCGCGAGTATACACTTACGAGACATTTGGGGAATGGCGTAGGAGGGCGTGTATACCTGCCTACAGCAGCGGTAAGGTAAAAATCCAAGAATTTTCGGCCGAGTATTCCTCGGTGATTGTCTAATGGTGACTGACTTTTGGTTGCAGCTACTGTCCTTATAGAGCCGTACTGCCTTCTGTAACGTTACTGGTGCTTGGTCCAGCGCCACATAAGGTATAGTTTTCGTTGTGCACCCACCGTGCCTTGTCCGCAGCTCGTGGTCGTGCAGTAGCGTTCTCGCTTCCCACGCCCGGGTTCCCGGGTTCGATTCCCGGCGGGGTCAGGGATTTTCTCTGCCTCGTGATGACTGGGTGTTGTGTGATGTCCTTAGGTTAGTTAGGTTTAAGTACTTCCAAGTTCTAGGGGACTGATGACCATAGATCTTAAGTCCCATAGTGCTCAGAGCCACCGTGTCTTCTTCAACCTCTCGATGACCAGGTCCCAAGCTGTGCTTAGCTGCAGACTGCCGTCCTTATCGAGGGTGATGTCAAAAATTTTAGTTGTTTTAAACACATATATCGTCGAATGCAATACTGCATCCGTTTTCTAGAGGATGCTCTCCTACCGCTGGTTTCTCAGGGAACGAAGGCGAAAGCATCTCTCGTGTTCCGCACAGCGCTTTTCTATAGTCGCACAGTCCGCACGACCTAAAACTGTCCACACCCACACGGTATTTTATATACTCCTGGCGTTCTGAGGTCTACATCGTGGTTCACGGGCCTTATGAGTTAAACTATTATTAGAGCTCTGAAGACACAACCATTTTATGTCTCTTTAGGAGC
Source organism: Schistocerca americana (assembly GCF_021461395.2). Taxonomy (NCBI): domain Eukaryota; kingdom Metazoa; phylum Arthropoda; class Insecta; order Orthoptera; family Acrididae; genus Schistocerca; species Schistocerca americana. The sequence goes on from NC_060122.1 coordinate 677,149,288, forward strand.
AGGCAAAATTTTCCTGTTACAAATGGAAAAACCACAAGATTCTTCGACACCTCCTCAGATCTTTCCGATTACTTGTTTTCGGAAAGATGACTTGCGAAATCTGGTAGTTGTTGTAGCCGTTTTCCTTGAATACTTTCCGTGAGTGGCTTAGTTCTTTAGGTTGGTTTTCAGACTCTGAGACAGCTTCCTCTCGATGCACCAGTGTCCTCGCACTACGATGGATGGTGATACCTGTTAACGAGCAGATCTTGGTCCGTGTGGCAGGGTTTCCGGTAAACATCGCCGCTGTGACGTCCATTTGTTTTACGGTGGACGAGCGCGTCAAGGAACGGCAAGGCACCATCTGTCCCTACTTCCATTATGGACCGGATGTTGTTGTCATATTGTTGATGTGCTTCAAGAAACCGCTTAGCTTTTCACGTCCATGAGACGAATCAAAGTACGTGTTGTCGACGTAACGATAAAAACAACTAAGCTTTGCAGAAGCTATGTCCTCAAAGTACTACATCAATGGCTATAACTGGACCTAGTGGACTCCCCATCGCGACGCTGTAAATATTCTACATCATACAACGTGCTTACATAAATCGACAACAGTGTCGTCAAACAACTGGGAGAGCAGGTCTACAGATCTTTGCTGGGAACGCCAGTGAATAATGACACCACATCGAAGCTGACCATAGTATCTTCTGTAAGACTAAGGCATTTAATTCGATTGATGAAGCAAGTCGTATTCCTGATGTGGTGCACACAGTGACCAACGTGCGGAGTAAGAAGGCTGGCCAGATGTTTCGTGGATCTAAGTCGGCGATCCACTGGTGTTCACGATGGGACGTAGAGGGATGTAGAACGCCGAAGCGAGCGTGGCGGGCGTGCGACGAAAACTTTATCTTATGAGGTGGTGGAGCGAGCACCAGTAACGTCGCAGATGACAGCGGGACTATGCAGGGAAGGCAACAGCAACCAAAAGACAGTCATAAGTTGACAACAGCCGAGGAGTACTCGGGCGAAAGCCGCATTAAGTAGCTGGAAGCTTGAGAGAATTTTATCAGTTTCCGAATAAGTTTGGTGCCACATGTTACCGTTCCTGACTGCGGAAACAAACAGCTAAAAGTACTTTTAATTCAAGGTTACTTGTAGCAGATCGCGAGGATAGATCTTACAATGTCTCTACCTACTTCTAAAATGTACTAACTCAGACGGGTATAAGTAGTTAAATGTCCCTATTTTGACCATATTCGAATGCGATTTCCAACTGTTGTTCAGCATTTTCTGAATTACACTATAAGCAGCTGTCTACAGGCCCTGTATTATCACTGCCAGTGTCGGCTACTAATCACATCGTAGTATACGACTATTTTAATAATACAGCCTCATCAGAACTGCTAAACATAAAAAGAAGAAAAATGATTCAAATTGCTGTGAGCACTAAGGGACTTAACGTCTGAGGTCATCAGTCGCCTAGAACGTAGAACTACTTAAACCTAAGTAACCCAAGGACATCACACACCTCCATGCCCAAGGCAGGATTCGATCCTGCGCCCGTAGCGGTCGCGCAGTTCCGGACTGAAGCGCCTAGAACCGCTCAGCCACATCGGCCGGCCATAAAAAGAACATAGATATCCAAACTAAATAGCTGATGTGTCAGTACTACTATTGTGGGAAGGTTGAGAGCTATTATCTGGGAGTGAAAATCGCCAGAAAAAGGCAGTTTACCCAAAAAATCTAAATTGTTTTTATGACTCGAGATGAGTATTACTCTTTACAGAAAATAACATTTACACAAGTTTATGCCGACAAAGCTTTACGTAAGTACTTAAGGATTAGAATCTAGTGCTCCACAAGCACGAACAGAATGTATGAAAGTACATTAATGCACTCAGTTTACCATAAGGAGCTAGCCTCTGTCACAGAAGTGCAAGCGCCTAGTAATCTGGTGCAATTTCACACTTTTTCCCATAGCATACACGGCAACAAAGTGTTTGGGAAAGCTCTCGAAAAGCATGGAAACAGATAAAACATACACAATTAAATAAATATATGAAAACGAATAACTGCAAGCTAACGCATAGAGCTTGCTTAATGGAACCTGGCCGTAAATACAAGAAAACCTTTCAGAATTCAGAATAAAAACTTTTATGGATTTATAAAGTGGACGTTATTAAATAAAAGAGCTACTAATATTATTGACAACCGACTGCAAACAGTCACAAAAGGGACTAACTTTAAGTTAGTACCATGGGGCTAGAATTTATTATAATTAATGCCGACAGCACGACACAATCACAATGGAACAGTGTGAAACGCGAAAAGTAAAAAAACATGTTTGTAGAAACACTAAACAAAATGGCGTAGACATTATAATAACTTGTGCTCTTAATCCCCGCAAAACCTGTCAAAATCTAACGCGTACATTTTTTTAACATTCGGGCAGTGGAGCAGTAACAGTTACAATGGAAAACTCGGCCAGATCCAAACAGCACTGCAACGGTAATGAAAGAGCAAATGAAGCTTCGCCAATATATATATATATATATATATATATATATATATATATATATATATACAGGGCTATTACAAATGATTGAAGCGATTTCATAAATTCACTGTAGCTCCATTCATTGACGTATGGTCACGACACACTACAGATACGTAGAAAAGCTCATAAAGTTTTGTCCGGCTTAAGCCGCACTTCAGGTATATACACTCCTGGAAATTGAAATAAGAACACCGTGAATTCATTCTCCCAGGAAGGGGAAACTTTATTGACACATTCCTCGGGTCAGATACATCACATGATCACACTGACAGAACCACAGGCACATAGACACAGGCAACAGAGCATGCACAATGTCGGCACTAGTACAGTGTATATCCACCTTTCGCAGCAATGCAGGCTGCTATTCTCCCATGGAGACGATCGTAGGGATGCTGGATGTAGTCCTGTGGAACGGCTTGCCATGCCATTTCCACCTGGCGCCTCGGTTGGACCAGCGTTCGTGCCGGACGTGCAGACCGCATGAGACGACGCTTCATCCAGTCCCAAACATGCTCAATGGGGGACAGATCCGGAGATCTTACTGGCCAGGGTAGTTGACTTACACCTTCTAGGGCACGTTGGATGGCACGGGATACATGCGGAAGTGCATTGTCCTGTTGGAACAGCAATTTCCCTTGCCGGTCTAGGAATGGTAGAACGATGGGTTCGATGACGGTTTGGATGTACCGTGCACTATTCAGTGTCCCCTCGACGATCACCAGTGGTGTACGGCCAGTGTAGGAGATCGCTCCCCACACCATGATGCCGGGTGTTGGCCCTGTGTGCCTCGGTCGTATGCAGTCCTGATTGTGGCGCTCACCTGCACGGCACCAAACACGCATACGACCATTATTGGCACCAAAGTAGACGCGACTCTCATCGCTGAAGACGACACGTCTCCATTCGTCCCTCCATTCACGCCTGTCGCGACACCACTGGAGGCGGGCTGCACGATGTTGGGGCGTGAGCGGAATACGGCCTAACGGTGTGCGGGACCGTAGCCCAGCTTCATGGAGACGGTTGCGAATGGTCCTCGCCGATACCCCAGGAGCAACAGTGTCCCTAATTTGCTGGGAAGTGGCGGTGCGGTCCCCTACGGCACTGCGTAGGATCCTACGGTCTTGGCGTGCATCCGTGCGTCGCTGCGGTCCGGTCCCAGGTCGACGGGCACGTGCACCTTCCACCGACCACTGGCGACAACATCGATGTACTGTGGAGACCTCACGCCCCACGTGTTGGGCAATTCGGCGGTACGTCCACCCGGCCTCCCGCATGCCCACTATACGCCCTCGCTCAAAGTCCGTCAACTGCACATACGGTTCACGTCCACGCTGTCGCGGCATGCTACCAGTGTTAAAGACTGCGATGGAGCTCCGTATGCCACGGCAAACTGGCTGACACTGACGGCGGCGGTGCACAAATGCTGCGTAGCTAGCGCCATTCGACGGCCAACACCGCGGTTCCTGGTGTGTCCGCTGTGCCGTGCGTGTGATCATTGCTTGTACAGCCCTCTCGCAGTGTCCGGAGCAAGTATGGTGGGTCTGACACACCGGTGTGAATGTGATCTTTTTTCCATTTCCAGGAGTGTATATATATCCATCTTGTAACGACTATGCACACAGGAAACACGCAAGTCGCTCCGCCGTTAGGCAGGCAAGCTGAAAGCTTTTTGTTTTAAAGTGCTTCTGATCACATTAAATTGCCTTTGGTACTCCGCTTGCGGTGCAATTGTCGTAGGTCTGCCACTCGACGACCTTTCAGACCCTAGAATGTTCAGCCTGGAGTCTCGCCAGATCCAGTCCAGTGAGTTGGTACCCTCCAGTGGGCCAGAAGGAGAAAGTATCAAATCCATATGTCTAAAGTTGGTGGAAGGCAGAAACAGATACCAGATTTCACACACAACACGAAGCCGAACATTGCTTTGTCTCCATCAAAACACTTTGTCCCTGTTACGAAAAGAATTCCGAGTAGTTTCACCCGTGGTCTTGAGGTAGCGCCTTTGAGTAGTACTTAAAACATCACGTGTCGAGGGTTCTAGCCTTGCCGTTGCTTAACTGTTGAATAACAATCGCCAGCAATGGCGTCCAAGACTTCCGACATAAGAATACACTATCGTTCTGCCAACGCCATTGTCAAAGAGGGCGGAGGAGCGGGCAAAGTATCAAGGAACTCTATTGTTCTTGGCGTGTAAAAATTTCCATAAACGACGGAAAAATCAGCAATGATCAAAAGCATTAGGATGCAAAAGGCAACGGAAACCACTGCATTAAGGACGCATAATGCGTATCCACAGGGTATTTCGCCTGAAATTCAAAAGGGTCATGATGACCTCTTCATTGGCAAAAGCTTCCAGACAAGTGCCCAGTTCGGCTCTTTTAGAGGTGACTGCAAGGTGGCAGGTGACACTGAGAAAAAGGCTAAATAACCAACGAAACGGTAGCGCTCTGAGTGACGGAGCGAGAAATGTCAATAAATGAACGTGGCAGGGAAGCTAGAAAATCTGAAAAGGAATATACTAAGTCTAAAACAAGATACAGAGGGGTTAAATGAAGTGAAATGGTAATAAGACAAGGAGTTCTGGTTAGATGAGCAAAGGGTAATATCAATAGTAGCAGAATATGTTATGACAGGGGTGGTAGGGCAGTCATTAGGATACTGGGAACAGTTCAGTGATAGGGTTGTTCCAATAGGAATCAACAGCAAGCCAAGGTCTTTACCTATACTTCAGGTACACGTTGCAAGCAGAAGATGATGAGATACAGGAAGTATATGAGGAAACTGAAATCGTAATTCAGTATGTAAAGAGACACAAAAATCTAATAGTGGTTGGAGATTGGAATGCGGTTTCACGGAAGAAATAGAAGAAGGGCTCACGGAAGAATATGGGGTTGGTAGTCGGAGTGAAAGACGAGAGACACCAATTGAGTTTTGAAATATTTCAGCTAGTAATAAAGAATAATCTGCTCAAGAATCGCAAGAGGAGGAGGTATAACTGGAAAAGACTTGGAGATACAGTAAGATTCCAATTAGATAACACCACTGTCAGGCAGAGGTTCCCAAATCAGATACAGGTTTGTGAAGTGTACCGAGGAGCAAGTTTAGACTCGGTCAAAATTTAATTGATGTAGAGTAAAAGACAAGAACCTAGTTAGGGACATTTAATCCGCTAAGAAGTGGGATACGGAAGTACTAAGTAACGAGGACATACGGTTTATGTTCTCTGTGGCTACAGATATTGCGATAATGAATAGCTCAGCAGGCAGTTTAACTGAAGAGAAATGGCCATCTCCAAACCGGGAAATCACACAAGTCGGAAAGAAAAACATAGTTACAAAGAAGACAGCTGCGAAGGAACCATGGATAACATAAGAAATACTTCACTTGATGGACAAAAGAAGGAGGTACAAAAATGTCCAGGAAAGCCTACATGGAATGATGTCAAGGAAAATTTACGAATACAGAAATATAAGTCACATAGTAATGAAATAAATAGGAAGTGCAGGGAAGCTAAGAGGAAATGGCTACATGAGAAATGCGTAGAAACCAAAAAAAAAAAAAAAAAAAAGAACTTACTGTTGACGCGTTTAGGAAAGTCAAAACAACATTCGACTAAATTAAATGGAAGGACGCTAACATTAATATTGGAAAGGCTATTTAACTGTTAAACGCAGAGGAGAGAGCGGATAGGCGTGAAAAGTACGCTGACGGACGCTGTGAGGGTGACGACCTCTCTGATGACATGATAGAAGATGAAACAGAAATCAGTTGGGATGAGATAAGGGATTAGGTATTAGAATCAGAAGTTGAAAGAGCTTTGGGAAACTTAAGATAAACTAATGCAGAATGCATAGGAAACATTCCTTCGGAATTGCTAAAGCCGTTGGAGGAAGTCGCAACACAACTGTTTACATTGGTTGTAGAAGAAATGGGACTGTCGATACACCATCAGACTTCCGGAAACACGACATACACACAATTCCGAACACTGCAAGAGCCGACAAGTACTAGAATTACAGCACAATCAGCTTAATAGCTCACGCATCCAAGATGATGACTATAATAATACAAAGAACAATGGAAAATAAAGTTTCGGATCTATTAGACGATCAGTTTGGTTTCAGGCAAGGTACAGGCGTGACAGAGGCAGTTCTGACGTTGCAGTAGATAATGGAAGCAAGACTGAAGAAAAATCAAAAAGCATTCATACGGTATGTCGATCTGGGAAATGTTCCGTCGGAATCAAATGACACAAGATGTTCGAAATTCTGAGAAAAAAAGGTGTCAGCTTTAGGGAAAGACTTGTAATACAGCTTATGTACAAGAACAAAGAGAGAACAATAAGACCGGAAAAGAAGAACGAAGTGCACGTGTTAAAAAGGGTGTAAGGACAGGGTTGTGGTCTTGAGCCCCTACTGTTCAGCCAAGTAAGACGAGAATAATGAGGAGATAAATAACAGCGAGAAACCTAACATCAGAACTGGCGATCACGAAGCAGATGTTTAGGAGTTCTGCTACCTAGGCAGCAAAGTAACCCATGATGGACGAAGCAAGAAAGCCATAAAATGTATACTAGCACCAGCGAAGGGAGCATTCCTAGTCAAGAGGAGATTATTAGTATTAAATGCAGACCATAATCTGAGGAAGAAATTTTTGAGAATGTACGTTTGGAGCCCAACATGGTATAGTAGTGAGACATGGACTGTGGGTAAACCAGAAAAGAAGAGAATCGAAGCAATTGAGATATGGAGCTACAGGAGAATGTTGAAAATTAGGTGAACTTATAAGATCAGAACATACCAACGGTCTTGCCGCAGTGGTAACACCGGTTCCTGTCAGGTCTCCGAAGTTGAGCGCTGTTGGGCTTCGTTAGCACTTGGATGGGTCACCGTCTGCCAAGTGCTGTTGTAAGCGACGTGCACTCTGGAACTGTGAGACCAATTGAGAAGCACTTGACTGATAAGTAGCGGCACTGGTCACGAAAACTGACAATGGCCGGGAGAGCAGTGTGTTGACCACATGCTCCTCCGTATCCGCAGTCGGCGACGCCTAAGGGGTGAGGAGGTCACGGCGGTTGGTAGGACCGTTGGGCCTCCATGTTCGAACAGTGACAGGATGGTAGAACATCTGGTACGACACCAGAGTAGACCAAATAAGGCTGTAGATAATAAATAGGTAAAAACTGTAGAGCAGGCAGACTGGGATACATCAAGCAAGTAACCGAGGATGTGGGTTACGAGTTTTATTCTGAGAGCATTGTCGGTTACAGTGTGAAATGACAGAATAGAGCGACGAGTTCTGTCTATATTAGATACTCGAGTCGGTAGACGGCTGACTTGAAATATTCATCTAATCCTACCCCAGTTACACAATATGCTGCCATTCTTGATATTATCCTATGTTCGTGTCACTTCTTCCCATTTCAGATCACTGGCTTCCGCTATATCTGGACTGAGCCTTTACATTCCCCTACTCAGATTTTCTAGCTTCCCTACAACATTTCAATAGCTGACATTCCATGTTCTGGCTCGTAAAATGTAACCCCTTTATTGATTATTCAATTATTTCCTCGTGGTCACCTCCCCACTGGCAGCCCCCTACTGGAAATCCGAATGGGGAACTAATCCCTAATTATTTGCCGATCGAGCTGCAGACCATGTGTACTGCGGATACAAATGGCGATTGACAACAGCAAAGAGAGTTAAATGAACTCCTCTCGTGTCCAGTTACGTTTACTGGAAATGAAGTTTATGGAATACACTAAAATGCAGACGGAATACAAAATACGGCCACCCAAATTGAAGCGTAAATGTCAGTAACACCATCAGAAACTCCGAGTCGCTCCTGGAATCTAGTCATAGCAATAGAACGCTACACTACTGGCCATAAAAATTGCTACACCACGAAGATGGCGCGCTACAGACGCGAAATTTAACCGACAGGATGAAGATGCTGTGATATGCAAATGATTAGCTTTTCAGAGCATTCACATAAGGTTGGTGCCGGTAGCGACACCTACAACGTGCTGACATGAGGAAAGTTTCTAACCGATTTCTCATACACAAACAGCAGTTGATTGGGATTGTCTGGTGAAACCTCGTGTAAGGAGGAGAAATGCGTATCATCAAGTTTCCCACTTTGATAAAGGTCGGATTGTAGCCTATCGTGATTGTGGTTTACCGTATCGCGACATTGCTGCTCGCGTTCGTCGAGATCCAATGACTCTTAGCAGAATATGGAATCTGTGGGTACAGGAGGGTAATACGGAACTCCGTGCTGGATCTCAAAGGCCTCGTATCACTAGCAGTCGACATGACAGGCATCATATCAGCATGGCTGTAACGGATCGTGCAGCCACGTCTCGATCATTGAATCAACAGATAGGGACGTTTGCAAGACAACCACCATCTGCACGAACAGTTCGACGACGTTTGCAGCAGCATTGACTGTCAGCTCGGAGACCTTGACTGCGGTTACCGTTGACGCTGCATCACAGAAAGAAGCGCCTGCGATGGTGTACTCAACGACGAACATGGCTGCACGAATGACGAAACATCATTTTTTCGGATGAATCCAGGTTCTGTTTACAGCATGTTGATGGTCGTCCGTGTTTGGCGACATCGCGGTGAACGTGTTATCATCATGGACATACTGGCGTATCACCCGGCATGGTGGTATGGGGTGCCATTAGTTACACGTCTCGATCACATCTTGTACCCACTAATGGCAATTTGAACAGTGATCGTTATATTTCAGATGTGCTACGACCCGTGGTTCTACCCTTCGTTCGATCCCTTCAGCAGGATAATGCTCGGACGCATGTTGCAGGTCCTGTCCGGGCCTTTCTGGATACAGAAAATGTTCGACTGCTGCCCTGGCCAGCACATTCTCCAGATCTCTCGCCAATTGAAAACGTCTGGTCAATGGTGGCCGAGCAACTGGCTCGTCACAATACGCCAGTTACTACTCTTGCTGCATGGCCAGCTGTACCTGTACAACCCACCCAATCTCTGTTTGACTCAATGCCCAGGTGTATGAAGGCTGTTACTACGGACAGAGGTAGTTGTTCTGGGTACTGATTTCTTAGGATCTATGCACCCAAATTTTGTGAAAATGTAATCACATGTCAGTCCTAGTATAATATATTTGTCCAGTGAATACCCGTTTATCATCTGCATTTCGTCTTGGTTTAGCAATTTTAATGGCCAGTAGCGTACCTGTCGTCCAGACTTGTGGTAAACAAAATTTCTTTCTAGAGTACACGTAAATTACCTCCAGCGGGTTCTCTACACTTTCCGCCGCATCCATCACGTACTGATTACAAGGGCCCTCAACATTCTCTCGTCGCACTCTTCGCTCGGTATCCTCTCTCGCGCCACCCCTACCCACACTGTCGCTTCGCATTCGCTTTCGCACCGTGACACACTTTTGGCCTTTTTAGTCTTTCAATTGACTGTCTCGTAATCATTCATTTAATCGAGCTCCTATTGTTGGATCGGTTCCATTCGTCGTTGCTGCCGTGTCAGGCCCTTGCAGGTGAATTGGTTCAAATGGCTCTGAGCACTATGGGACTTAACTGCTGTGGTCATCGGTCCCCTAGAACTACTTAAACATAACTAACCTAAGGACATCACACACACACCAATGCCCGAAGCGGGATTCGAACCTGCGACCGTATCGGTCTCGCGGTTCCAGACTGTGACACCTAGAACCGCACGGCCACTCCGGCCGGCCTTTGCAGGCGACTTTTCAGATATATCCGTCGTCAAGGAATCATAAATATTAATTTTTAAATGGAAAGCAACACTCTACATCTAACGACCCGCATTAGTTTAGTTTTCACAGATAACATAAGAGTTTTCGGAGCCGGTAGATTTCCATAACTGCTCAGGGACCGCGTTGGTTTTGTAGCAGACATTACCATGAATATAATAACTATGATGTGATCGGAGTTCTAAAGCCTCATGTGAACGTGGACAGTGAATTTTCGAAGTCTCTGACATTCTCAATGTTCATCACTCTGCAGTTCCATTATCCATTAAACAGCGTGACATGCAAGGAATTGCAGCGTTATTAGTCGTAAAATGGAAACTTTTACTGCCAGGAATACCACATTTATTTAAATATTCCTTACTATTACACCGCGGCCCGAAGAATTTCTTGTTGCCACCCAACATTTCTTCCCTGTCTGCGGTGGACGCCTTGAATGGGGTTGTAGCTTTTTAGAAGGTTCGCTGTCATTTACGGCCGTAAAAGTGTACATTTTATAAAACTATAGTTTGACGTCGACATATAACATGACGTAAGTTCAAATATTTAAAATTGTCTGCAGTGCCCGGCAGTGACCTGGAATGTTAGTATCTGCCATACAAAGTGATTGGCCCTGAGCCTTGTTGATACTAATAGCGAATGCAAGCCGCATGTGAATCTGCAATCGCTTTACATCCAAGGATATATTTAAATCGCTGGGTATCAACAGAATAAGAGGATTGAATATGCCTTTGCCTGCGGTATGCCCCGTTGTGATGGCAGCCACAATTGTGTACGGCATTAGGTTCTTCAGGGAGAGCCTATGTAACAGCAGCAGTTAATCAATAAATAAAGAGTTTGCTGTCATGTTTCTCTCAAAGTTTTGAGCTTTCGCTCGTCCCACGATCTAATGACGTCTGATGACTTTATCTCCAACATGGATATTTCCGCTGTAATGTATTCTCGGTATCTTTACCACGATATATTTCGTATGTTAGGAATTTAATTTTTCATTAATTTTTTTCACGGTTTCATCTGAAAGTAGAAATTTGAAGGAACTGGACTAAGAACTTGAACGTAAATCGTGTAGTACTTTTAGAGACTTTTGGTAACAACATTTCCCATTTATATATTACATGCATTTATGTTTCAAGTCGAATTACAAAATCTTATGTAACCACTCATCTTCCTCTTTTATTGAAATTAAAGTGTGCAAATTTTCATTAATGGAGACGACATTTGCAATGAGATCTTCACTTTCGAGCAATGACCAACGACCGGCCGTGCGAAACTGCTACTGCCGTCCTAATGTATGACAGAACCTGGGAGCGAAAACGGTCACACAGCAGGTTCGAATACTCCAATACTGAGTCTGTAGCCTCTAGTAAAAGACGGTCGGTAGAAGGCGCATTACCCTTGTCCGTTCCGAAACTAAGTAACTGCCTTTAGTACGGTTCTAACAAGCATACCGGGTCAGAATAAACTAGCTACTTTGTGTCAAGTAGGATTCGATATATCAGTTTTCTTACGGAGGACGGCATGTTTTGCGATAGATCAAAAATCGAGAATTGCAACTACGGACCCGCGCTCGTATGGACGCATGATTGAACATGCCGATCCGTCGGATTGGATAGGTGAAAGTCGTTCTTTTAGATTATGTTAACCAACCAGAGAGTGGATTTTAGACGTTTCCTCCAAACGAACATTGCGGCTTTTGTTTTGGTTAAACGTTCAGCAAAATGAACATCAGAAAAAATTATCTGGATACTGGACAGCTAAGAGGACGAACTTTAGGCGCGACGTGGGTCTTACTTATGGAATCTATTAACACCGATAAATGTGTGCGCTATGGGTTTCGTCTCATCCTTCTCTCAAGATACCGTCTACGACATCTTAGCGATTCACTCAACATCTTTCTCCGCTGTTTCGTGTGATCAACGTGACAGGAACTTCAAGCCCCAGCTGGTGTCTACAGTTTGCTTCCCATCATATAATACACGGAATACTTGCGATGTAAGCATCGTTTCACTGTGTCAGAAACGTCTGTCTAGTACGTCCGACTGCGACATCTCAAGTCTTACTGCTGTATTGTACACTGACGTAACCTGTAAGAGCCATGTGGAAAAAATCGTACCAGTCGTGAAGAGTTGAAGATGATGTGAGAAAAAAGAAATTCTTACTAAAAGTGATATTACTTCGAAAATCCTTTAACAAAGGCCGCCCCATGTGATACAAAAGGGGCACAAAGCAAAATATCTTGCTATTACTGACAGCGATTCTCGTGAATAACTACGCCCTCTATTCATACATTAGGTCAGAAGAGAATTAACCTCTTTGTAAAACTTATTTTTTCAAATTCGCGTTTCTTCACTCCTAATTTCTGTCTATATGGAATTTCATTTATAGTTTCTGTATTGTATACTTAGGATATTTGTGAGTTGGCTCTATATTGTAGAACTATGTCTCTTTCCCTGTTATGCTGTCCAACAGGCAGTAAAATTTACAGTTCTGTGTACTAAAAAGGCTAGTGGTCTCGGTGATTCAGCGTAGACTACAGTATACTTGGGCTCGTGTGTAAGCCTGGCTTCCGGCTACACCAAGTCACTGCACAATACACGGTCACTCGCTATTCCCGGGGACCATTAACCAGGGACTCGTCTTTCTCCATGCAGCTGCGGTAGCAGGTTTCTCCTGCTCCCATAAAAAAATGTAATGCGTGGTTCCTGTAGAGACCCGGCGGATTACTTCCGCATATGCATAGATTTCAATGCGGTGAAGTGTGATCGAAAGTAGTTATACCGTAGAAATAACGAAACATGTGCATCTTAGATGGAGAAATGAACGATATAATTTTTAAGAAATATTGACATGGCAAGTTCTCTTTCTACGAATACGTCCGCAATAGCGATTGAATATACTGTCGAGTTGGAGAAGGATGGCTAGATACAATTCTTGAATGTCATGTAGTTGACCAGAAGGGTTGAGGCCGGCTTGGTTAGTTAGGATATAGAATACCAACCCACTCCGACCGATAGCTAAAGGCGAATAACTTTATTCATCCTGTGGACCAGATTGCAGTTCTAAACACATTTGCGTATATAGCAAAGGCGATTTCTAAGGTGACCACGTACAGACGGAACTTCAACGTTTGAGACTCCTGTTCAGAACTCTCTTCCGGTGGCTTCAGCCTATCCTAATTACATACTGATTGTCGCCTAACTCTCTGTCAGTTTTCTTTCCATTCTTCTGTATGTTAATGTAGTCATCAATTTCTATGAATAACAGCTGAGTCTACATTAGTTCTTGCGCTTAGCTACCGATGATGACTTCGGGAGTATGTGGTGGATATTATTCTGAAAGTTTGAAGGTATGTCTTGAATCTAGCAAATTCTGTATAGTACGTTCAATATACGTTTACCTGCCATTTCCATCAAGAGATTTACAAATTTTGAAATAATTCCTTCTGTCTTTTTTTATCACAAGTATTCTGCAGCTTTGTAAAGCTATTACTTTCGTACATAATTACATAGGTTCTCTACATCGACTACCATTTCGTCTTCTGTTACATGAGGCGAGAGTTTCCCCTCCTCATAAAAATCCCCAGCGTACTCCTACCCGCTCCCACATCTGCACGATGGAATTGCTTTAATACTGCTAACGTTGACGATGTTGCTATTTAATACTCCATTGTTATTTTAACTTCTCAGTATGCTGAACGTGTCTTTCCGACAATCTCTTCATTTACAATTTGTTTTTTTCCTGCAGCTGTATCAGTTCACTTTCTTTGTAGCTTCTACTGATATTGTTTTTAAATGATTTTGATTTTTGTATGCGCTTACTTTCGTTACCAGCTTTTGTATTTTCAGCCTTTGTTGTTCAGGTGAAGTATACTCCGTGTCATCGTACCACTGATATGTAAACTTGACAGCATGAAATTTGGCCGCCGATAACTGCATCCACAGTTAAAGTGCGGTACAACACTGACGTGAATGAAAATCATCAACGCATATTTTTCTATTTACCTTGGGAATATCCAGACGAAGAAATATTAACTTGAAAATTACAGGAAACTCATGTTGTCATTCGTTCCAAATAGACAAAAAATCGTTTCTGCAAACAGAACTCTGTCATTTCCGGCGAGCAGTTTCTGTGCAGTCAAATGTACAAATCTCGGTATGAGAAAAGCAAATTCAAAGAAATGGCTGGTAACGCAAAATTTACATCAGTTCAACAATGGAATTGAAAATTATTCGTATATCCAGTATATTTTAGCCAGATAGACCTTCCCATGGTTCGTAAATGATCACTGAAGCCGAGTAAACAACATGCAGGCTTTGTACGTAAAAGTCACCTTTTCAGATCCATGCGATTTTCTTTTTCGCCATGAGCGAATTTGTTTATTAAGACCTCTGCTGTGTTATATGAAACATTTCGATGTTGTGAAGCTAATTTTCTACAGAAAATGCGATAGAGACTTGGCTACAAATAGCTGAGATTTACTTCTGATTGAGAATGATCTCCGGGAAGTCAGACGTATAACTTAACTATCTCTGTTTCATACCGTATGAGATACCTACATTACACGGTAACAGATTGACTGTATGGCGAGTTAGCCACATAGCTTTCAGTCGAGTGGTTTGTTCTTGTAGAGGAAGAGAATTTGACGGCATCGGAAGCTGGAGCACGTTATGCGATCCTGAGCACAGCGCGACAATGGAGATAACGTAACCAATATTTTGGAGAATGAGATATCTCTTCTTCATCGATCTACTCCTGTACCAGACCTAAAACCAACTGAAAACGTATCGGCAGAGACGAAACGGCCCGTGTAATCAAACTCGCCTCTCACCACAACCAGAACCAGTGATGACCTCTGGAACGTCACACGGGAGGAGGTGACTGGAAATGAGGGATGCTTTGCCCATTTCACAGATTCCTTTCCTCTCGGATAGCAGAAAGTCATTGAAGCTGAAAGTCTTTTGAAGGGATATTAACTGGTAGAGAAGCCACAAGAAGAGCACTATTGACAGCCTAAAATCTATTTATAAAAACCGTGAACTATTTATTGTATTAATTTCGTAATTAGAACAGATTACACAGATTAACGAAGTAACGCAAAACATTTCTCTAAGCTACAAAAATTATTGACGAACCTTCACGGGTATAGAAATAAAAATAACTTAAAATCAACAACAAAGGTGCTGCAAAGATCAAAATTACTTACGGGAATGCAGCCGTGTGGCACCGTAGGCTACCGCCAATATTTCGATAGGAGCACACGTTGCCATTTAGTAGGCACTACATTTTACCCTTGAAAATGGCGAGCACTTTTCCTGTCGAAATATCGGCGGTTGTCAAGTGCGTCACCCGGCTGCATTCCCGTAAGTTATTTGAACATTGTACACAAAGGGAGAAACTAATGTCTCACAACTACAAAGAAGGTTAATTGATATAGCTGAAGAAAAAGTTTGAACAAAACGTAAATGTAATGGTCGTATGAGTTTTCCAACATTTGCAGTGCAAAAGGAAAACCACTGTGAACGCAGAGGCATAATCGGGCAGGATTGTACACTGGGAGTCATAAGGGGAGGACTGACTGTCTCCTGATATAACACAAGACGAAATGGGAGATGATGTAGAGAACCTACAGGATTACGTATTAATGGGAAAGCTTTTAGAAGTTGTGGAATACTTGTGATGAATAAGTCGGAAGGCATTATTTCAGAGTTTTTAAATCTTTGGTGGAAGTGTCAAGAAAATGTTTATTCACGACTGTGTATAGAACACGTTACTCTAAATGAATGACATACAAAGAGTATAGAAGACGTCATAGGCAGATAAATGTTAGAACCATCATAGGCTCAGGTAAACAGCTCATACATTAAAGTTTTCAACTATGACTAGGAGTGAGGGTCCGATCAGAAGGATGGCTGCCCTCTGTAATAAAGAACGGGAAATGGTATAATGGATTTAGGATTCATTATGAATAGGAAGCTAGGGCAGAGAGTGAGTTACTGCGAACAGTTCAGTGGTAGTGCTGTTCTGATCAAAATCGACAGGAAACCAACACCGACAACAGTAGTTCAGGTTTACATGCCGACGTCACAAACAGAAGATGAAAAGATAGTGAGAGTGTGTAAGGGTAGTGAACGGGTAATCCAGTACGTAAAGGGAGAGGAAAATTACGTAGTCATGGAAAACTGTAATGCAGTTTTAAGAGAGGGAGCGAAAGAAACGGTTACAGGAGAATGTGGGCTTAGTAGCAGGTACGAGAGAGGAGAAAAACTAATTGCATCTTGCAACAACTTCCAACTAATAACAGCAAATAGCCTGTTCAACAACCACAAGAAGAGGAACTATACTTGGAAAAGGCTTGAACACACGGAAGGATTTCTGTTATTCATTGTGACACAGAGATTCGGAAATCAGAACTTGGATTGCAAAGAATACCGAGGAGCATGTATAGACCGGGATCACAATTTAGTTATAATAAGTATCGAAATTTGTTGAGGCTGTAGATACTGTGACAATGAATTGCTCGGCA
Organism: Schistocerca americana; assembly: GCF_021461395.2. Taxonomy (NCBI): domain Eukaryota; kingdom Metazoa; phylum Arthropoda; class Insecta; order Orthoptera; family Acrididae; genus Schistocerca; species Schistocerca americana. The sequence continues at coordinate 677,166,117 of NC_060122.1, forward strand.
GAAAGTTTGAAAGGAAGATATAGGTACAAGGAAGGTAACTGCGAGAAAACCATGGCTAAAAGAAGAAATAATTCAGCTGATCGAAGAAAGAAGAAAGTACAAAAATATTCAAGGAAATTCAGGAATACAGAAACACAAGTCACTTTGGAATAAAAGAAATAGCAAGTGCAGGGAAGGTAAGGCGAAATGGATGCATAATAAATGTGGAGAAATCGAAACAAAAATGACTTCCGGAAGGACTGACTCGGCATACAGAGAAGTCAAAGCAACTTTCGATGAAAGTAAATGTAAGGACGGTAATATTAACAGTTCAATACGAAAATCACTATTGGATGCAGAGGGCAGTCACAATGCGTGGAAAGAGAACACTTAATAGTCTGTGAGGGGGGACATGTTTGATGCCATGATAGAAGAAGCAATAAGAGTCAGCAGCGATGTGACTGTGAATCTAGTATTAGAATGAAAATTTAAGAGTTTTGGACGAGTTAAGATCAAATAAGGAAGAATGCGTTAATAACACTCTTGGAAATTTCTGAAATGGAAAAAAATCGGCAACAGAATGACTATATATCTTTGTACACAGAATGAATGAGAATGACAATATACCATCACGCTTTTAGAAAAACGTCATCCACACAGTTTCGAACATAGCAAGAGCTGACAAGTGCGAGAATTATCGCACAATCGGCTGAACAGTTTTTGCATCCTAGTCACTTACAAGAGTAACACACAGAAGAATGGAAAAGAAACTGTTTAGTGACAGTTATCAGAATTGGGCAGCATGAAGTAGGTAAGGTTAAGAAATTGTTCTATCTATGAAGCAAAATAAAGCATGATGCACGGAGCAAGGAGGATATAAAAAGCAAAGTAGTATTGCTGAAGTGCCTTTCCTGCGCAAGAGAAGTCTACTAGTATCAAACATAGGCCTTAATTTGAGAAACAATTTCTGAGGATGTATGTTTAGAGCACAGTATTGTATGGTAGTGAAATATGGACTGTGGGAAAATCAGAACAGAAGAGAATTGAAGCATTTGAAATATGGCGCCACAAATGAATATTGAAAATTGAGTGGGCTGATAAGGTAAGGAATGAGGAGCTTCAGAATCGCCGAGGACAGGAATATGAGTGAAACACTGATAACAAGAAGGAACAATATGATAGGACATTTGCTAAGATGTCAGGGACTAATTTCAGTTGTATTAGAGGGAGACAGGAGGTAAAAATCTGTAGAGGAAAACAGAGAATGCTATAAAGGATGATTATAATTAAACTTTCAAACCACTGTAGAAATAGCACTAGAATAACATCAAATTGCAACGGAATATTATCGGAGAAGGGGGAAAACGTATGGCATAATAAAAATAAATAGCTACTAAATGTAGCAATAGATGGCTTTCTAAGAATCATAATTTAATAGTGGTCGATTACAAATGACAAATGAATTATGCAACAATGCCTAAGGTGTATGTTTGACGCTAAACAAACTGTGCCACTCAGTGTGCATGGGGTGTACAGGTTCGGTACTGTTAGTTACGTAAGCTCATCCTCCACGGTGAGGTCATATCACATCGGATGGGAAAAAATCGGTTTGTAATTGTCCTGAGACCAAAACCCGCATACAAAGCAACACTCATACAGGTATTTAAATGTTCTGAGGCAAAAAACATAAAAAAACATCAATCACATAGGTTTTTAATTGTCCTGAGGCCAGAAACCGCATAAAAAGCATCAATCAAAATCAAATTGGATTATTAATTTCAGTGTGACTGGAGCAAAACATGTTGAAGATGCTTAACTGGATTTGCAATGTGCGGTGGTGCACCATCTTGCATAAAAATGATTCCATCCACACATCCACGCTGTTGGAGAGATGGAATCACGTGGTTGCGCAAAAGACACTCATAGCGCTTGTCAGTGATGGTACAGGTAACAGGACCGGAAGCACCTGTGTCTTAGAAAAAAATGTGGCCCTATGATAAATGATGCCGTAAAGCCGCACCACACAGTGACCTTTTCAGGATGAAGTGGTACGGTTGACTTGCGTGTGGATTTTCCATTCCCCATATTCGACAGTTCTGTGTGTTGACATATCCTGACAAATGGAAGTGCGCTTCGTCTGTCCACAAATTCTTCCACGGCTAATCATTGTCCACTTCCATGCAAGAAATTCTAAAACTTCTAAGGCAAAGGTCTCTCTTGCTGGAAGATCAACAGAAAGGAACTCGTGCACATGGGAAATTTTTAATGGATAGCAAAGATGGATGTTTCGTATGATTTTGCGCATCGTGCTAATGGGTATGTTAAATGTTCGGACAATTCTCCGTGGACTACACGTTTGCACACCACGATTCATCTCGTCGTACATAGTTGTGACCACTGCTTCCACTGACGTCTAATCAATTCGCTTCCTCTCTCTACGAGGTTTCACACAAAAAGAATCCGTCTTTTCGAATTTCCGGACCATTTTCTACAAACTCACGGCAGTCATCGGTCCATCGCCTTTTTTCAAACCCTTCAGAGTCCGGAATTTCTGCAACGTCCATCAGTTTTTAACCGATTCACACAAAACGGTCTCTCTTTAAGCAAGTAATGGTTTACAATAACGGAAAAGAAGATGTATAACAGTATAATTAAGTAAAAATTAAGATTTATGAATATTAGGAATAAGTAAACTACATTGGTCGAAATAAATTGCAGCATCAGAAAATAATTAAAGTAGAATAACGAAATTCCAGTAATATATTTGTCTAGGTAAAATTTTTCAAGGGATTGACATTGCAAGATCGCAGGTTAACTTAATGTCAAGATCAGCCGTTGCAGATGTGAAATGCTGGTACACTAGTAACCGGTGTCACCCCAAGAATGTTGAATGAAAGCACGGAAACACAGAAGTATTGTATTTTACAGTTGCCAGATGTCAGTTTGTTGGATGGAGTTCCATACCTGCTGCACTTGGTCGGTCCAAAGAGCAGTGGTTAATGCTGCTTGTAGGTGACGGTGAAGTTGGCGTCCGATATTATTCCGTATGTGCTCGAGTGGAGAGAGATTTGGTGATCGAGTAGGCCATAGCAATATGTCGAGGCTCTGTAGAGCATGTTGCATTACGGAAGCGATATGTGGGCGAGCGTTATCCTGCTGGAAAACAGGTCCCGGATACTGTTAAGAAATGACAGCATAACAGGTCGAACCACCAAACAGACATACAATTTTCCAGACATCGTGCTTGGAATTAACTATGATAGTGCTTCGGCTGTCATACAAAATCGCATCTCAGGCCATAACTCCAGGTGTAGGTGCAGTGCGTCTAAGCACGCAGACTGGTTGGTTGAGGTCATCAACTGGTCTCCTCCTAACCAACACCCAGCCATCACTGGCAGAAACAGATGGCACCAGACAGCACAATAGACCTCCGCTCTGCCTTCAGTGAGCTCTTGCTTGACAGGACTCGGGTCGTAAATAGCGGTGGTATGAATCAGCGTAACACACGCTACAGGGCGTCTGGCACGGAGCTCTCCTTGTAGAAGCTGATTTTTAACAGTGCTACAGGGCTGCTCAGATTTCTGCCGCAGATGCAGTAGGCTGCGCGAGTCACACGCTGAAAACGATGGTCTTCCCTCTCGGAAGTGCCACGTGGCCTCCTGGAGGCCGGTCTTCTTGCGAAAATAACATTATCGTGAACATCGCTGCCAGAAATCGTGTACAGTGGCTACATTCCTGCCACGTCTTTGTGCAGTATTACAGCCCTATTACATGACCACATTCAAACACAGAGAGGTGTTGCTCGAACAGTCCACGGGTGTACTGCCGGTCCATAGTGTCCAATGGGCACAAATTTCGGCGATTAGACAGGTCGCCATGGTCAGGTGCGCTGACGAACTGAGCTTCTGATGGCGGGCGGCCGTCTTAAATCCCTTCCCCTCGCGAGGCGTTCTCTCCGCGGTCCGCGCCCGCGAGTCACCGGTCGCCGAGACGCTAGCGTAGGCGTCTGTGGTGGCGTCGATGTAACTGCCTCATCCGCCCTAGTCGCCCGTTCGTTTCCTTTGCTGAGCGTCTTTTTAAGTTGACTCAATGCTGGTTCCTATGCCCTGCTGAAGTTGTAGACGCAATCTCGGTTGATGAGTCCGTCCCTGGTACAGTGAGGTGTTGATAATGGCGTCTATGTCGCCTTAAAGGCATTCGTGACCAACATCAAACCACGACGTCCACTCTCAAACGCAACTGACGCACATAACCCTTTCAGAGTGTATTCAAAGAAAACCTGTTTTGCATCTTCCTAGTGGCGCTACTAGTGCAACTCTAATGTGACTGGCGCGAAAGTAGAGTAGATATTGTCTTTCAGATGTAGAAACGAGCCTACCGGATTTTGTTTATGTCGCATAACTCCATCTTTGTGCAGCTTTTTTTTTCCTTGTGGTAATATTCACCTTAATACAAAGTCTTTCTCGTAGTGTCACAAGGCATGCTAGCAATCCTCCCGTGCGCATTCTGGCGATACTCACATTGGAGGTTGTGCTTGTTGATACGTAGATTATTCTTGCGCCTCGATTTTGAAATTCATATTTCAGTAAACTTTCAAACAACATATGAACATTAACAGAGTTTCTCCAGTCCAGCCGGCCGGAGTGGTCGAGCGGTTCTAGGCGCTTCAGTCTGGAACCACGAGACCGCTACGGTCGCAGGTTCGAATCCTGCCTCGGGCATGGATGTGTGTGATGTCCTTGGGTTATGTCCATTATAATTATCCGGGCTGTTATGCCGTGGTCGGTTGATGAATTCTGTGGTGATTCCCAACGTTTCGTCTCCGACTGCGGGAGACATCTTCAAGGGGGTCCGTAGCTTGATGGAAGGTCCAACACACACACTGGCTCGCTACTGACTGCCGCTAAATTCCGTGTCCGCGCGCCCCCGCGCCGCGGCGTGACGTCACGTGTTTTGAAAACGTCAGTGCAATTGGCCGCTGTCCGTCGCCGTTGATCGCCGTTGCCATCACCCAGTAGTGGACGAGTGGTACACATCTTCTTTAGCACCGGCATCCATATACCGTTTAATTTGACGCCCTCCTCCTTTCGGTTGAAATTATTTGGGTGTTTAGCGATTTCGATTGCCTCCCTGTAGAGCCTTTCGTAGTATCCGCTCGTGGCCGCTAGTACTTGCGTGTCCTCGAAACGAATATTGTGGTTCCCTGGCTGGAAAGCATGCTCCGCAACAGCTGATCGTTCAGTTTCTCCTCTTCTACAATTTCCCTTGTGCTCTTCCAAGCGTTTAGAAACAGTTCTTTTGGTGGTACCCACATAAACATCACCACAGCTGCATGGGATCCTACACACTCCAGAATTTTCCAATGGTTTGCGAGCGTCCTTGGCAGGCCTAAGGTAATCCTGTATCTTCCTGGTGGGCTTGTAAATTACGATAATAATCCGCTTCGTCAAGATCCTCCCTATTCTTTCCGTTACGTTTTCAACAAACGGCAGGAAAACCTTAGATTTTGCAATAGCCTGTACGTCAGTATGAATTCTGCGTGGCTGCCTCAACGCACGTTATATTTCGGCGGACGAATATCCGTTCTTCGTTAGTGCATTGTGGAGATGTTCCATCTCAGCGTCGAGCAACTCAGGTTCACAAATATTTCTAGCTCGTTGCTGAGCCGTCGGCGTTATACCGAAGTTTCTGAATATAAAGCGACTGTTCTATTCGGGAAAGGCACAACGCATTTTCAAACGGACTGAGGAGGCCTTACTACGGGAGCGCATTCAGCAGACCCGACGGGACTTGGCAAGCACAAACTGTAAGTTAATGTCTCTCCATATTACGATCAGTAATAAACTGTGCAGCGGTGCCTGGGATAAAATTGATAGACTACTGCATGATACCATGGGGAAGCGTATGTTGACGACGTCTAGTAGACAGAAGAAGAAGTTTGATAATTTGCTACCTAATCAGACTGTTCGGCATTTAGACGTTTCCCGGACCGTTATCAATTTGTCCAAACGTTCGTTATCTGACGATGAGACATCTGTGCTTGCCAAGGGAGGAAATTTCTGTTAGTCCGCGTATTGTGCCCACGGAAGAAATTATAGCCAATGTAGAAGCAGGAATTCGCAGTGTAGATTCTGTAACAGCTGAAGAAATCCGTATAGAAACAGTGAGAATATTAGCCAATGCAAAACCGCCGAAAAGTAATATAACTGTGGGTGAGAGAAGAGCTTTAAAACTCCTGAATGAGGACGATAGTATTTTGGTTCTCCCAGCTGACAAAGGAAGCGCAACGGTGGTTATAGATGTGGCCGACTATCAGAGAAAAATTACGGATCTACTGGATTGAGAGTGTACAGAAAGGTCTCTGCAGTTCGGTTGCGCTACCACCGAGGCTCTATGGATTGCCCAAAATTCATAAAGAAAATGTTCCGTTAAGACCGATATTAAGTGCCATTGGTTCGCCCACCTACTCGTTAGCCAAGTTTTTGACTACGCTGTTAAAACCACGTGTGGGCCGTTCGGATTCGTATATAAAGAATTCGACACATTTCGTCAGCAGATTGAATGGCATAGTGGTCCAGCCGGAGGACATATTGGTCCGCCTCGATGTGGTATCGCTGTTTACCATGGTTCCACTTAATGATGTATTGGAACAGCTGGATCGAATTTTTCCTGCCGATATTTTAGAGCTGTTTAAGTGTTGTTTGGCGACCACATACTTCAAGTGGAATGAACAGTTTTATGAGCAAACGGATGGCGTGGCTATGGGAAGCCCCCTAAGTCCCGTAATTGCAAACTTCTTTATGGAGAAATTCGAAGAACAGGCTTTAGGTACTGCCAGCAAGAAACCAAATGTATGGTTCCGATACGTGCATGACACGTTTGTGTTGTGGAGACATGGTAGGGAGGAACTAAGCCGGTTCCACGAACATCTGAACAGTATAAACTCAAGAATTCAGTTTACAATGGAGGAGGAGGTAGACGGCAAACTACATTTCCTCGATGTGCTTGTGTTTAGAAACGAAAATGGTAGTTTGGGCCACTCAGTGTACCGCAAACCCACGCACACGGATCGTTATTTGCACCGGGATTCGAACCACCACCCACAACAGAAGCGGGGTGTTATCAAGACGTTAGCGGACAGAGCTAGAAATATTTGTGAACCTGAGTTGCTCGACGCTGAGATGGAACATCTCCAGAATGCACTAACGAAGAACGGATATTCGTCCGCCGAAATACAACGTGCGTTGAGGCAGCCACTCAGAAATCATACTGACGTACAGGCTACTGCAAAATCTAAGGTTCTCCTGGCGTTTGTTGAAAACGTAACTGAAAGAATAGGGAGGATCTTGACGAAGCGGAATATTACCGTTATTTACAAGACCACCAGGAAGATACAGGATTACCTTAGGCCTGCCAAGGTCGCTCGCAAACCATTGGAAAAATCTGGAGTGTATAGGATCCCATGCAGCTGTGGTGATGTTTATGTGGGTACCACCAAAAGAACTGTTTCTAAACGTTTGGAAGAGCACAAGGGAAATTGTAGAAGAGGAGAAACTGAACGATCAGCTGTTGCGGAGCATGCTTTCCAGCCAGGGAACCACAATATTCGTTTCGAGGACACGCAAGTACTAGCGGCCACGAGCGGATACTACGAAAGGCTCTACAGGGAGGCAATCGAAATCGCTAAACACCCAAATAATTTCAACCGAAAGGAGGAGGGCGTCAAATTAAACGGTATATGGATGCCGGTGCTAAAGAAGATGTGTACCACTCGTCCACTACTGGGTGATGGCAACGGCGATCAACGGCGACGGACAGCGGCCAATTGCACTGACGTTTTCAAAACACGTGACGTCACGCCGCGGCGCGGGGGCGCGCGGACACGGAATTTAGCGGCAGTCAGTAGCGAGCCAGTGTGTGTGTTGGACCTTCCATCAAGCTACGGACCCCCTTGAAGATGTCTCCCGCAGTCGGAGACGAAACGTTGGGAATCACCACAGAATTCATCAACCGACCACGGCATAACAGCCCGGATAATTACAATGGACATGATATTTCCGGCCGTGAAAGTTTACATTTTAGTGTCCTTGGGTTAGTTAGGTTTAAGTAGTTCTAAGTTCCTGACCTCAGATGTTAAGTCCCATAGTGCTCAGAGCCATTTTTTTTCTCCAGTCTGAATGGAGCAGGCACGCAGTTAAAGATACATCATTTTATCAGTAGTACCATATAATATTAAGCTTTAGTGCTTAATACATCATATAGTGGTATCCCATCCTCCTTTCTTGGGTTTGCACTCTTTTTCACATTGTCATCTCTGCCGTGAGAGTTCCATCTCCAAGATCCCTTTGGAGCTAAGTGAAACTTCCGATAGATTGTTTTCAAGACAATTTGTTTGAAATTACTCCCGTCCCGCTGTCGTATGTACATGCATGAGAACCAGTATCTAGATTCGAAATCGTTCTCAAAAGGAAGTATGTAATTTTGCAGCTATAAACGTAAGCTCTCCCTCTACTCATAGAGATAAGCTATGTTACCAACACCATTCTTCCTGCTCTCCGTCTGTATACCACGTAATTACTGTTATTACCTTTATCGAGCGTAATTATTTCCGTAGGTTTAGGAGATATGTTTCAAGGTACGAACCATTAGTTTGTTGAGAAGCGGAGGGAATACGACTCTATTTCTTAATTTCATTATTACTATTGATACAACCTGGGCGACTGTGTCGCATGACCTCGAACCACGCTCGTGCATGTAATTCTGCCATAAAAACAGGTGCAGCTTTTCTGGAGAGGCTAATTAAACGTGCTCGCTATCGAACCACGCCCCGCTGAGCGCTACCGCCCTCTCAATCGCCACCGTTTCAACTATCTCAGATCAACTTCGCGAACGCCACATCGTACTGCAACTACCTTCGATTTATCTTCAGTACTGCGCTGCATTAAAGTGTCAGAAGGCAGCAAGCGACAAACATGACGGTATTGAATGTCCTGCGCTCATGATCAGATGTGTAAAACTCTCTGACGTATCAAGTAATTTCCGTCTCCACCGAAAACGGTGATGGATTTTTTTACTTCAGCTTACTCACGTAGCCGGTCAGGGTAGCCGAGCGGTTCTAGGCTCTACAGCCTGGAACCGCGCGACCGCTACGGTCGCAGGTTCGAATCCTGCCTCGGGCATGGATGTGTGTGATGTCCTTAGGTTAGTTAGGTTTAAGTAGTTCTAAGTTCTAGGGGACTGATGACCTCAGCAGTTAAGTCCCATAGTGCTCAGAGCCATTTGAACCATTTTACTCACGTAAACTTAGTTGGTGAAGGTCTGTGTGAAGAATATCGTACAATGGTTCCCCATTTGCATGTTCATACGTTCGCTGAACGGAGTGATGTAGGTAATGAAGAGAGTGCAATTGCAAATCAGTAAAAAAATCTGGAGGTAAGACGGTGGTACATGATAGTATGCCTACCTGATTCTGTACAGCTTATACGAAACTACATGCTTTCCCGGTAATAGTAACTTTAACGCAATTCTTGCGAGCAGCGTTGGAGGGAGGTGCAGGTCATCAACGTTTGCAGGAAGGGCTCTTCACATAGCTTAAATATGTCGCATAACAGCTAAAAGCTTTTAATTCTCGTGAGTTATGATATTTTTGCGACGGAAAACTTACTCATTTTAAAAAGATATGGATTAAGCAAGGAGCCAGCGTGTCAAAACCAGGTCACTTTGTCGGTCTCTGAAGTTGAGGATAACGGCTAAGGATCCTAGGTTTACACTGTCGCGGTCTTTGAATTTAGGAAACTGTTAGATACTTTGTTGTAATATCACCCAGTGGAAACAGAGATGTAAGTGAAGAGAAGCAGAATGAGGCTTACAGAAATGATGAAGTTCGGTCGAACTGTGTAACACTTTCAAGGCAACAAAAGCCCAATATGTCGTTATCAATGGTGATAAATAGGAAGCGTGGAAACAGAATCTGGCGTGGCCCAATGTAGATTCCAGTAGTATTCTAGCCATTCACGATATTTGCGAAAAATATTCTGGTAGAAAAGTCTGAGGAGGCTACGAGATGCTGAACAGAGAAATATTTTCCAAAGAACCGTAGATCGGGTTTGCGGTATTATGGACTGCAGCCGTAAAATGACAATCAGTGACTACCACACGGAAGTTTGTCGGGTAACCAAACGTGTTTGGGCGTGCGTAGTAATGTGGTATTGTCCGGCTAAGATACTGCTTTGTTATGATGTTGCGGTTGTTCTTCGGTATGTCAGAAACAGAAATTTCAAGCATTTGCTATAAATATGGGATTAGGTCATACTGTCTGTATATTAGGATAAACTGCAACATGGGTGTTTTAGATTTAGTTGTTAATAAATCGCACCTTAAATCATCGTATATCGACTATATCCCTTGGTGCCCCGTTTTTTCTGCATTTTATATTTTTTACTTAAGTTTTTAGTATTTTTGTGGTCATCAGTCGTAACAATAATTTGATGCACCTGTACTTACTAGTCTATATTACAGAAACCTTTTCATCTCTACGTAGCTACTTTCTGTACTAAAGTTTATTACCTTAACGAATTAATAACGTCCCGCACTCTTAGTGCAGTCGTGTATCAGTCAGACATCACAGAAAATCCAAGTCGAAAATAACAAAGCATGGATAGGAATTTTAAGTTTGTCTGGTTTTGACTGGAATAATTATCGGATTATCTTCAGTACGTGTAATGTGCCGTGACTACGTAGCACATTTAAAGACTCGTCCCGCACGGTTGTTGGGGCTGAATCTGGTGGTGCCTCCTTACCACAGAAGAGGTTGCACGGAACATCAAAGCTGCCGAGTACAGCGCCACTGGGGTTGACGAGTAGTGAACGCCACAGCGCTCAGGAATCATGTGTCGGGCAGCGGGCGTATTCGAGGATGCGGCCAGCGACTTGGAAGGTGATGGGCTTACGGAGTGTTGTTTGGTTCTGGGAAGTCTGTCCTCTAGTCTGCTGGAAACGGAAGTCCGTGGAGGTGAGTGGCTGAGCGGCGCCAAACACACGATATACGGACTGTGTTTATCTGTATTCCGAAAGACTGTACCAGGAAAGCACGGACATGACTGCTGCTGTTGCTATGTGTCCTCTACACAGAATTGCTCAAGGAAGATTTCAGGCCTTGGATTGTTCAATCAACCGTCCTTCATACTTGCTATAGAATCCATTGAATGCCAAGGTGACCTTGAGTAATTGTACGATCCACTTCCGTCTATAGCGAAGTGTTGGTGGTGTTATTTCTCACAGTAAAGAATATTTGGTTTCTGTGAGCGCCACTAAGTTTTATTTATAGTTACTGAGCTCTTTTTAAATAACTGTTTATGCAGGCTATTTGTTGAAACATTGTACTGATTGTGTTTTATAGTAGTGTTGCTTGTAAAATTCGGTACTGGTATATTATAATTATGTCTTTACAATCCACAGCAAATTACAATCTACAGCCTAAAAAGTTGCTTTTAAATTTCACTGTAACTGCTCTCATTTCCATAACAGATACTGACTGTGAAAGGTATGTGCTAAGGTCTTATCAGGGTAGATCCAGGAAATAAAGTCGATAGTTGCCAACCGCAAGGTGGAATGAGTATAACATCTTTGAGTAGGAGAATATTTGATGGTTAAGAGAGCCTGGCGCGTGCAGTAAAAAACTCAGGAGTCGCAGCTAGGTGCCCGGAGGAAGCTGACGTGGGATGACAGCTTTAAGGTAGGATTCGCGCTTCGCAGTTTATCTGCGCTGAGCGAACTTTAGCACGTTAATGGGAGAAGCTATATAATGATTTCAAAACGGTTTTTCTTAGATAATGTTCAGAGCTAGGATTGGTATGTCCAAGGTTTGACGCAGTAAGCGTTTTGTAAAATTTTTTGTAAGAGTGATTCGTGCTACAAAAATGCTGGAAATGTTAGATTTGTATATATATATATATTGAGATCACAAAGCCAAGTTATTTCAATTAAAGAATTTTATGCCATTTCACAACTGGCATTATTCAAGTCAAGATATAATTTCATTAAGTAAACATCAGGGCCAAAAGTAAATTATTCAGTACTATCTTAATGCCATTCCGCAAACGGCGTTATTCTCTTAAACTTGATTGCTGAGTCAAATACATCTTTCATTACTGCCAAAATGGAGGAGTGCACGAAACAAGTTCGCAGACGAAGTCAGATGCAGGTTTGTTGAAGAATTATTTTGGAGCAATTTTATCTTTGATACTTTCACTAATTAAAAAGGAAACAATTTTGGTCAGATTCTTTCACTTTTAAAGATAATTTTATCAATGATACTTTCAACTGGATCAACTTAATTTGAATGTACGTATTTCAGTGTGACCGCTACGAATTGGCTGACACTTCACAGCCATAGTTCTATAACTGCACTTTTCCGATCTATGATTATCTGCAAAATTTGTTAGGGAACCACAGAAAATCGGTGTGTAACGTAACCGATCATGGATAGGAACTTTGCCTGGTTTTTAATTGCTATGTGAAACCATTATCTTCTCCTGGTGTAATGTGCCATGAGTTATGTGACACAGTTAAAGTCCCGTTCCAGTCGGCACTTGTCACTAAGACCGGTGGTATCTTCCCATTGTCACAGATCACAGCAGCCGAGCACAACGTCATCAGACGTGACAAGCGGACGAACTCGGCGGTTTTACGGGGTCTGGTGTCAGTTAGGGGACGAATCAAAGTTGGAGCAAGTGCATGGACGTGTCACGCCCCACTGTGTGATAATTGGGGCTGTTGACCGCTAACGGGATAACTGAACAATGTTGGTAGCTACTCGACGCTGTTCTCGTAAGGCGTAATTTTACACATGGTATAAGCCGACCTGGAAATTAAATCGTAATGTTGAAATATCAGTGGAGAACTGCTGATTGGAGCAGGATATGACAATGAATGATCGATATAAGTTGACGTATCGCCACATATTTTCTGAATCCACAGTTTCACAGCAAACATTACAAACAAATGAAAATTCTTGGTAGGTTAAAACTAAGTGCCTTTCATGAATCGTGCATGGGTTATTAAAGAGGTAGAGCACTTGTCCGCGAAAGGAATGCGTGCAGCGATAGAGTCCCGGTGCAGCACACAGTTTTAATAGGTCAGGGAGTTACTTATCACGCATCTCCACTGTACAGTGGAAATTCATTATGGAAACAATGGAAAAGCCAAAAATTTATCGGTGGTTGTGTGTGAGGAGTGAGTGATGGAAAAAGATGTCTACACTATAATGAAGCAATATATCCACTTACATGGGAGGCATAGCTGAAGTACACAATATACGGCACACATTACAGGGAAAACTGTGTCATCGTTAAGGCTATGAAATTTTAGGTGGACGGCGGAGGAAGGAAACGAAAGGCAAGGAATTAATGAGACCAGGTGCACAGGGACTTTGTGCGGAATCAGCGGAAACGGGTTAAATTGTGTGCCGCACAGGTACTCGAACCCGGGGTCTCCGACTCGCTATGTACTTGCGTTAACCATCCCGCCGTTCAGACACTGTGTTCACCGCCTATGCGCGGACTCTTTCAGCACGCTCCCAGGCCGACTCACATCCCCAAGTATCGCCGCCTGTCCGCCCGCGTCTTCCATGCTCGCTAATTTTATACTCCCGCTGGAGGTGCAACAAAATGAGCATCCACACTGAAGGTCTTGAATTCATTGCACACAGAGGCGAATCAGTCATAGGGTGTCTGTTCTCCAGTGGGGATGCATATTTCGTTCGATCCCCGGAGGAAATCTAAAATTAGCGAGCATGGTGGACATGGATGGGGACTGCGGTTAGGTGGAAGTGTGAGTCGGCAGAGGAGAGTGCCGAGACGTTCCGCACATTTGCGATAAACAGTGCCTGAAAGGTGCAGTTGTTAACGCAACTACCTAGAAGTAGGAGACCTCGGGTTCGAGTCCTGGGCCGGCTAACATTTTCACTCATCGCTACTGATTGCGCATAAGATCCCGAAACATTAGTTCAATCCTCTTCGTTGCCTTTCTCCCGTTCCGCCCTCGATTAAGTATGTATCACAGCTGTAGAGCGTCGTGTCTGTTTGAAAAATCGGAAAGGCAGACACAGTTCCTTCTGCGCCACACAAAATTTATCATTGTTTAATATCTATTGATAACTTCTACTATACTGCTAATTCTGGATCTGAAGCTTTATTAGAGAAACTATATTTAATACGTATTGGTTGGAAACTGTTTAATTATCCCTTACCTCTTTGCTTATATTTTTTGCATTAAATATTACATCGAACCCTTCCTCCCCCCCCCCCCCCCCCTCGCCGTGTATATCGTGTGCGATTGCACTCAGTTACACCCATTTCATAATTATTATCAATATTTAGATTAGGTTTAGAATAGATTCTTTCTCCAAAAGGATCTGTTGTAAACTCTCTTCCTTCGAACAGGGCCGGCCCGGGTTGGCCGAGCGGTTATAGTCGATACAGTCTGGAACCGCACGACAACTACGGTCGCAGGTTCGAATCCTGCCTCTGGCATGGGTGTGTGTGGTGTCCTTAGCTTAGTTAGGTTTAAGTAGTTCTAAGTTCTAGGGGACTCATAACCTCAGAAGTTAAATCCCATAGTGCTCAGAGCCATTTGAACCTTCGAACCGGTATTATTTTCCTTCGATAAAGGTAACCCAATCCGTTGAAAAAATTGATTAGACGTGCGTGATCATGTTCATTTACATCGCAATCCAATTATCTGATTAGGAAAAGGGGTTATATGTTCTTTCGTACAAGTCCGAAAACACGGACACTTTGCATCGTTGTTACCCTTAATGAAAGTGAGAAAAAGTCGCAAGACCTCTTGAATGGGATGAACGGTCTAAGGAGCACCCAGTATTGGCTGTGAGTCATAGACGTCAAAAATGGAGACCACAAGGTTGATTCTGCGTAAATTCTGTTCCCCATGTCTTTGACGTTAATGCTACCATGTCTGGTACTCCTACAGTAATTAGTTTCCGTTCTGTAACTTGTTAAATAGGGAAAGTTTAATTATAAGTACCATGTAGTACACGTCAGCCTTTCTACAGCAGACGTGGACCCGTTATACACCTGAATTGAAACCGTCGTATAACGGAAACGGTATGCTTCAAGACATTGGTTCTTATTCAAAATACTATGTACTCACTCCCGTCTACAAGTCGTGGAAATTTTGTAACCAGAAACCGGAATCTCAGAACACCCTGAATAGAAAAAAAGAAAAACTAGAGCTAAAATCGTAGATGAAAGTCAATTACTTATTACGAAACAGATCATTAAAAGTGAACAGCTGAGAAAGTGGTGTTCATCGAATTGAGAAATTTACTTTGTGTTGCGTAAAACTAATACTGAAAGCGAAATTATAAAAGGAAGTTGCAAAAAGTTAATGGATAATTAAAGGAGAAGGTGTATGCTAATCGTTTAGTAGATGAAAAGTCAGATGCATATTAATGCTTCCTGGAGTAGGTCAAATGCTGTTGAAAGATGTTCCAGCAAATAACGTCAGTTAACGTGTGGCGACTTTCTGAGGATTTAGTGCAAAATATGTAGAATGTGCGATGTTCCAGGAAAGCACTCAAATAGCACAAGGTAGGAAAAATTGATGAAAGCTGCTAACCTAGGTACAACTGGACTGGTATCGACAACAGGTGATAAATAAGTTTCTATACAGTGGTGGAAATTAGTATAAAGGCAAGTGGTTGTTTGTGGATAAAACATGCTTATTTGCGTATTTGGTGTGGCAACTTCTCCAGATATTTACAACAAACCAAAACAAAATACATTCTCATTGCACCGTTGGAATTAGATCGAGTACTTAAAAATTGAAAAAACCGGTCTTTTGGGTAAGAAAGGGAGTGAGTTGCAGGTCCGCTAGATGACGAGCACAGTGGTGGATGTCAGCAGTCCGCTACAGCTACAGTTCGGAGATGTGTCTGCCAACGTCATACGACAGTTATTGTGCTAATAACGCGTGGAAAGCCTCTGTAGTGGCAAGAGCAAGCAACTACTAAGACGTACAAAGAAATGGGTCCACCTAATCGCTAAATTTTTAAGAAATTAGAACGTCGCAGTTGTTTTGTAGATAATTTTGTCAGATTGGGTGCAGAGTATAGCTCAAATAGCAAATATGGCCGGACACTAAAATTGTCAGCATCAGATACGCACTTGATTCTGCTTAAACCAAAAGTCAACGGCTTTGGCATTCTCAAATAGTGGCTGATTTGTAGTTACCAGTCACTTCCAGAAGCATTAGACAGTACCTGGCTCAGCATGCCATTGTGAATTCCAGAAACGGCTCCATAAGCCACCTACAAACAATGCGCATTAGAGGGCTCGACTGAAGTCTGAGGAAGAACATACGTTTTGGACCGTAGAAAGAAAGAAAGTAATTTTCAGTAATGAGGATAAGTTTAGTTTGAATGGACCAGATGGTTTTCAATATTACTGACATGATCTCCGTAGCGAAGAACATGTTCGGATGAGTAGAAACTTTGGCAGTGTTGTAACATCCCCTTTGGAAAACTATAAATGACTGTGCTGGTAAGCCTCTTACGTTATTTGAAAGAAAGACAGCTGAGTAAAACTCAACGTACTCAAACAGTTTTCTCTTTACTTATTCTGATCCTCACTAAACTCACACACAATATTATTTTAGCGCAACGCAATCTGACTTTCAACAATCCCTACAAAAAAATGGCGCTGACTAACAATAACCTATACATTTCATGAAGCACTTACCTCACAAAAATCTTCCTTACTCGAAATACTGGAATACAGCGAGCGCCAATGCTGCCAGCTTTAAAATATTCTAACTACTGAAGACACTAACTCCTGATAGGCACAGTTAGCAAATGAAAGATTTTGATAGAGAACAATCAATGTATTTACCTCAATAAAGTTCAAACTCATGACATCCATCTTTAGAAATTTCCTTCTGTGGCGGACACACACTTGCTCACATAGTAATCTCTCAAAACTCTGGCATCTCTCTCCCCACATCCACCACTGGTGACGGCTCACCTCCAATTGCGCAACGCTACTCGCTGTTCACATCCAACTGCCCAACACTACAATAGCGAATATTCCAACAATGCCAACCAGCCACAGACTGCATACAGCGCAGTCAGTGATTTTCATACAGAGCGCTACGTGGCGTTACGAACACAAATACCTAAACAGCTTACCTACAGTGTCAGCGTTGTGATCTGGGTTGCATTTTGTACAAAAGGCACGTCCAGCATATCATGGCTGCAGCCAAAAATGAATTTATATGATTGTAGAGGAATGCTGGAAACTTAATTGGTACGTATGCATGAAGAATCTGATAGTGATAATTTGCTATTCCAACACAATAACGCTGGGGTTAACAGGTCTGCCAAGACAAAGTCATGGTTTCAGGACAAAGGAATTCTGCTTCTTGGCAGGTTACAGTTAAGTCCGGATTTACAACCCATGTGGGATTGTAGGATGACGTGTTTTAGCAGTGGACGATAGTTCGAGACTGAGGCCGAAATGAAAACTGCAATTGGAATGAAGGGGACCTCATTTCGGGAAGGATCACTGCCCTTACACAATGAATGCCTAAGAGGATTTTCGTAGTTACTAAGAACAATGGAGGTTCGACTAAATACTAGGTTATAGTTGTGATCTACTTACTGTATACATTAGGTTATTCCGACATCAATTCGTAAGTGCCTTTATATCAGTTTCCACCCGTAAGATTATCTTGTTTCTTTTAATTTCTTTAGTACTGTTACTAATGGAAAAATGAGAATGTATTTACTTACTATTAAAAACAGTCTTGATCACGATTTATTTATCAAGGTGACCGGTTTCGACCACTACTGCGGTTATCTTCAGACCATTGAGTAGGAACCTCTTTCTGTTGGAGACTCACTAGTGATTCTCCAACAGAAAGAGGTTCCTACTCAATGGTCTGAAGATTACCACAGTAGTGGTCGAAACCGGTCACCTTGATAAATAAATCGTGATCAAGACTGTTTTTAATAGTAAATATTTAAAAGACATTGATCACTGCTGTTCCCGTAATGCATTCAAAAGTAAAGAATGTATTTAGTTTTGTTCTGTTGTAACCCTATACGGGAAAAAATGTGTGCAATAGCAGATACGTAAGTAAAACATGTTTCTTTTCCACAGATAATCACTTGTCTTTATACTAATTTCCACGACTGAATGTAGCAGTGTGTGTTTTGCAGCGCTAGGTTCTGTTGTTGCCAAACGTTAACAGTGGTGTTTATTTCTGAAGAGGGTAGTAACTTCCCTTTCCGAACTCCACTTTTATCGCTTTCACCTCGCTGCAATTACACTTCCAGGCAGGGAGAACAGATGCCATCGCTGTTTGTAAGAGATCGGGAAAATTAACACAACTCTCGGGAAGAAGAGTCGTACCGAGCAGCAATAAATGGTATGTAAATACCCGTAAGATGGGCTGGCGGATAACAACGGCGCTGTGTACGGTGGGCGCGCATCCGTCCTGCGCCCTGCGTCCACCCCCCTGTGTGCGGCAGTGGAGGGTGCGCCCCCTGTCGCTTGCCGGAGCGGCGTTATTCCACCCACCGCGGGGATGGCGACGGGGGCGGGAGCGGGGGAGCGGCAGACGACAATTACACAAAAAAAGTGGACAGCCTCCTCCACGACAGGCCGCCGTTAAAAATGAAGTACGCGGCCGCAGAGGCAAGCGGCAGGTCCTCGGGCCATCCATTGGCCGACGCCATTCGCACTGACAGTTATGCGACGAGTAAAGTTGCCCCTCCCTTCTCATAACTCGGCTGAATTAAAACGAAATGCCCCTATACTTATTAATTCCAGCCGCGCTAGACGGAGTGTGGCTCCATAACCTGTGTATTCAAAACGATTCCAAGTAGGAACCAGGACATAAATGATACGGTGGAATCACTTGAATAGTCATTTTCTGCAACCTAGATCACGATCATTTCCGTACTCGTCTTTGCACTTCACACTTATAAAGTTCTTCTTGACTGAGTGAAAAGAACTGATACATAACCTTTTGTATCACTTGCAGCAATAGAATTGCTAACATGATGACAGTGAGTAGGGCAGAATACTGAAAAACTCTGCAGTCACGACAGATTGAATTGTTGGTTTCTTGATTATGGACTGCACAAGTCAGACAATGACGGATACAAGTAAACGGATGACTCCAGTTTCAAATCATAGGCCTAGTGTTTTTCGCTTGTACACAGAAGATGGCCGGAGTGAGATAGCGTTCTTCCCATTCACAGCAACCATTCTTGCTAACGTCTGTAATTATTTATGTCACGTCAATGTGGGGTGCACTCATCACAAAGAGTGTCAAATCTGGTTAATGATAAATGATCCTTTCCATTAAAAAACTTTGGGAACCCATATGACATCGTAATGTTCTGATCGATGCACTCTGTTCCACAAGCGCTTTAACACTGCAGCCATATTTGACGGGTATTCCGACTGCATTTTGGCATGTTACATGAACATATCGTTGGGGTTAGCTGTTGCGGGTGTGGAGTGAATGGAGGGGAACTTTTACAAAATGCAAGATTTATTATAAACTGTATTAATTTTGTTTTTCTTTCAATTTTCTATGACCTAAATGTGCTTCAACAAATCTGCTAATTAGAAAAGTTCTATTGCTTCCTCAGTTGCATCTACAACTATAGTTAATTTCTTACAGGTACATTAATATTCATTTAAACTCATCGACAAGTGTTACAACACATTTTTAGATGAAGTAAATGTACAAATAAGTAAATATTTTGCAGGTTTTCTTCACACATCATTATCACGTTTATCTGTCACCTTATTTGCTATTAAACGATATTAGTTGATCCACAAACTTTTCGGAGGTGGTGTGCCTTTCGTTTCTCAATGATAAAGTTAGCCGTACAGTAGACGACGAAGATGGAAGTGTGTTAGTTGCAAACAAAGCGGAGGGGTGTCTGTGGTGAGACCAGACTACCCTACTGATCTTATAGGGGGCCAGCAGTCTTTTGAGTAGTTCTTGAGACAACAATCTGGTTAACATAGCCTTCGCTATGACGCTACTACGAATCATTTAAAGCAAGGTGACTCTAAAGCCGTTATTTTCTAGCGATGGTGTGCAGATGCACTTTCTGGTTGGATGCTGATGGTATCCTCTTGAGTAAAATATTCCCGAGGTGCAATGGTCACGCTACTTGGATCTTAATACGAGGATTAATAATGAGGATGTCATCATCAGGAATAGCAAAACTGGCGTTCTACGCGTCGGGGCATGTAATGTCAGATCCCTTGTATTGTACTACACTCCTGGAAATGGAAAAAAGAACACATTGACACCGGTGTGTTAGACCCACCATACTTGCTCCGGACACTGCGAGAGGGCTGTACAAGCAATGATCACACGCACGGCACAGCGGACACACCAGGAACCGCGGTGTTGGCCGTCGAATGGCGCTAGCTGCGCAGCATTTGTGCACCGCCGCCGTCAGTGTCAGCCAGTTTGCCGTGGCATACGGAGCTCCATCGCAGTCTTTAACACTGGTAGCATGCCGCGACAGCGTGGACGTGAACCGTATGTGCAGTTGACGGACTTTGAGCGAGGGCGTATAGTGGGCATGCGGGAGGCCGGGTGGACGTACCGCCGAATTGCTCAACACGTGGGGCGTGAGGTCTCCACAGTACATCGATGTTGTCGCCAGTGGTCGGCGGAAGGTGCACGTGCCCGTCGACCTGGGACCGGACCGCAGCGACGCACGGATGCACGCCAAGACCGTAGGATCCTACGCAGTGCCGTAGGGGACCGCACCGCCACTTCCCAGCAAATTAGGGACACTGTTGCTCCTGGGGTATCGGCGAGGACCATTCGCAACCGTCTCCATGAAGCTGGCCTACGGTCCCGCACACCGTTAGGCCGTCTTCCGCTCACGCCCCAACATCGTGCAGCCCGCCTCCAGTGGTGTCGCGACAGGCGTGAATGGAGGGACGAATGGAGACGTGTCGTCTTCAGCGATGAGAGTCGCTTCTGCCTTGGTGCCAATGATGGTCGTATGCGTGTTTGGCGCCGTGCAGGTGAGCGCCACAATCAGGACTGCATACGACCGAGGCACACAGGGCCAACACCCGGCATCATGGTGTGGGGAGCGATCTCCTACACTGGCCGTACACCACTGGTGCTCGTCGAGGGGACACTGAATAGTGCACGGTACATCCAAACCGTCATCGAACCCATCGTTCTACCATTCCTAGACCGGCAAGGGAACTTGCTGTTCCAACAGGACAATGCACGTCCGCATGTATCTCGTGCCACCCAACGTGCTCTAGAAGGTGTAAGTCAACTACCCTGGCCAGCAAGATCTCCGGATCTGTCCCCCATTGAGCATGTTTGGGACTGGATGAAGCGGCGTCTCACGCGGTCTGCACGTCCAGCACGAACGCTGGTCCAACTGAGGCGCCAGGTGGAAATGGCATGGCAAGCCGTTCCACAGGACTACATCCAGCATCTCTACGATCGTCTCCATGGGAGAATAGCAGCCTGCATTGGTGCGAAAGGTGGATATACACTGTACTATTGCTGACATTGTGCATGCTCTGTTGCCTGTGTCTATGTGCCTGGGGTTCTGTCAGTGTGATCATGTGATGTATCTGACCCCAGGAATGTGTCAATAAAGTTTCCCCTTCCTGGGACAATGAATTCACGGTGTTCTTATTTCAATTTCCAGGAGTGTATATTGAACTGGGGACCTAGAAACGACGGAGAGGCTTCGTCCCCGCTGTAGCCCGTAGTGGTACACAACCCCACAACAGGCTACAGCAGTCCACTCACCCCACCACCACCCCATACCGAACCCAGGGTTATTGTGCGGTTCAGCCCCTGTGCAACCCCCCCTCCCCTATTAATGTCTCACACAAGCCGAGTGTTACCCCAATGTTGCGTGGTAGAGTTATTATGGTGTACGAGTACGTGGAGACAGTGTTTGCGCAGCAATCGGCGACATAATGTAACTGAGACGTAATAAGGGGAACCAGCACGCATTCGCCGAGGCAGATGGGAAACCGCCTTTAAAACCATCCACAGACTGGCCGACATATCGGACCTCGACACTAATCCGCCGGGCCGATTCGTGCCGGAGACCGGCACGCCTTCCCGCCCGTAAAGCACTGCGTTAGACTGCACGGCAAACCGGGCGGCCTTCAGATCCCTTAAATGTGCAGGCGGCTTAGGGAATTAAAATGGGATTTGTGGATGTTAAATATACTGGGAATTAATGAAGTGTAGTGACAGGATGTACAAGTCTGGTGAGGTAAGTACAGGATTATAAATACAAAATCAAATAGGGTTGAGACAGGAATACGTTTAATAACGATTAAGGAAAGTGGCAGTTCGGCTGTTCTTTCTTGTAAAGCATAGTTAGCACACTGGTGAACAAGAGAAACCTGTTGCAGCAACAACCCTCGATCTAGACTTCACAACCGTGGTGAGGCATACAAATTGTCTGTGAAGCCTCTTGGTGGGGTTGGCGCATTGCCAAAACCGCATGCTGCAAGATCCCAATCCGCCTCTTTGAGCAAATAAATTTATTCATGCTGCCCTTACTTGAGCGAAGACAAGGACATGCCACAACGAAGTTAGGTACATTCATTATAAATTCTCGATGTTCTGAACCGAACAATGTTTGTTTTCAGGTGCCGACTACGACGAGACATACTCCATGCCTGCCGTCACTTCAGTGTGGACCAATCAGCTTCATTTATGTCTAGCTTCATCATCCGCTGGCTGCTGTTCTACTAGCTGCAGCTAAACCTGATGATACTGGAGCCCGAGTAAAGTTGGGACCACCTCCAGGGTGACTTCGCCCACTCTCTGGACATCTAAGAGGGCTGAATGAAAAGTAATGCCTCCACCTTCGTTAACTGGGTTTGGATGGGAATATTTTTACAAATAAAACACAGAAATAATCTTGAAAATGTGACATTTAATTACAAATATTCACTTTCCCACACAATCGCCAGACAATTGGATATATTTCTGCCAACGATGAACATGTTTTCTGAAACGGCCCGGAGGAGGCCGACACTCCGTTTCCGCAACCACAGTCTCACAGATAAAAAAAAAAAAAAAGAAGTTCAAATGGCTCTGAGCACTATGGGACTTAACTTCTGAGGTCATCAGTCCCCTAGAACTACTTAAACCTAACTAACCTAAGGACATCACACACATCCATGCCCGAGGCAGGGTTCGAACCTGGTTTCAGACTGTAATGCCTAGAACCACTAGGCCACCCCGGCTGGCTCTACTCACAGTTCTCTCAACGTCTTTATCAGAAGCATAAGATGTCCCCGAAGATCGTCTTTCATTATCAGCAACAGATGAAAATCAGACGGTGCTAGATCTGGAGTGTATGGAGGATGCCGTACGGTGGTGAGATTCAGTCGCTGAAGTCAGGAGTCAGCATCCGGGGTAGCCATGGTGCACAGATGTTCCGATAGCAAAGCAAAGCAATAATGTGACCCACACATGCTTATGAAATGCCGATTGTGCTTGCAATTTCTCTCAGAGTGATACGACGAACGTCCTGAATCAATCCGTCAACATTTTTTGCTTTTTAAACTCTATGGCTGCTGTCACAGCACGGCCAACTCTTTGCTTGGCACGCTGGTCGCATGTTCCCGCCTCAACATCTTTAAACATACTCGCTGAACGTCGCACAGTTCTCACATCAACACCATCTCCATTAATTGCTTTCATTCTCTGATGAAACTGCTTTGGCGTGATACCTTCTGCTGCCAAGAATTCAATGACTACACGTTGCTTAAATCGCATTGACCGACCGTCTGCGCAGGGTTCCAAACTTAACACTGTAACAACACAACCGTTCAATACTAAGACTTCGCGCCAACTGGAGCTGTAGAGGAGAGGCTACGGAACAGGTCACCACCTGCTGCACACCAATTCTGCCAATTGTGGAAGAGTTACGAATGTGGAGGCATTCCTTTTCAGTCAACCCTCTGACATGAGATACTGGGTTGGTGGCCTGAGAACTAGCACGGCACACGCCTGACCGTCCACCGTGGCAGCCGGCTCTCCATTCCACATGCCTGTTGTCCGCCGAACTCTGACTTCAGTTTCACGTCTGCGAGGTTACCAGCAGCTGCCATTTCGCCGAAGCAGCGCTCCTGCCTGACGTTCTGGTAATAAGCAACCTATCGACCTGACACGCCATCCTGAGACGACCTCCCTGGTATCCGGGCGCCATAACCTATTACAACGAGAAGCCAACACCTACCACATTATTGTACGTTTGCCAGATAGGTGATAAACAGACTTCTTGATACATGATAAACAGGCTTACTTTCACACGCACACACAGGTCTCATAGCAACGGTGGGCACCATCTCGCAGCAGCTATTCCACATTATGAAGCAACAGAGCATTGCGATATATATATATATATATATATATATATATATATATATATATATATATATATATATATATATTGCGTCAGCGACAGTATTTATTACTTAGAGCAAGTTCCATTGGGGAGGAGGCGCATAGGGCATACGCTTGATATACATATTGGAAGTTACCAGTTGGATTGGCTGAATGAAGGCATATATGTGGTAGTTGGAAGACTTGATGACGCAGTAATTAGTTACTAAGGTGAAAAATACCATTACCCACTTTGCTACGCACCAGACTACTGTCAAGTAATTATCTTGGTGAATCCCCTGCGATGTACAATGTCTCATCAAGTATTGGAAAAATAGACAGTTGACAACATTATCAGAACTACGCCTAAACCCTTACAGACAGACGTCGCTTTGAACCCTGGTGTGTGTTATTTACCGCAGCAAACATAAGTAACCTAGTATCAAACATAGGTATTTATCCGACGAAAACATTTCTGAGAATGTACGTTTGGAGCACAACGTTGTATGGTTGTGAATCATGGACTGTAAGAAACCAGGAAGAAAAGCGAATTGAACCGTTTGAGACGTGGTGCTATAGAAGGACGCCAAAAATTAAAATAAGGAATGAGGCGGTTTTCCGTCGAATCGACGAAGAAAGGAACATTTAAAAAACACTGACAAGAAGAAGAGACAGTAAGGCTGCGTTCACACTGCCGGCCGGGCCGAGCCGAGCCTGGCCGGGCCGCCGCCCGCTTCGATATCAAACACATGGTTTTGAATTGCGGTGTTCACACTGGCGGCCGGGCCGCGCCGACACGGCGTGAGCCTCCCGGAGCCGAGCCGGCGACATTCCGAGTGTTTAAAATTGCCGGCGCGAGCCGACCGCAGGCGCGAGCCTGTGGAGCAGCACTACAGCTTCCGCAGTACACGCATCACACGTCTCCCTTCTGCTTTCATCACAAGTATGACTGCACACGTGTTTTATTTTAAGATGTTACCTCACATTTCACAATCAGTGAGGAAAAATCACGTTTATTATAATGATACATGCGACATTACTTTTATTTCATTTATTTAATCTACCGTATTTACATGCATTTACAACAATAGCTTGCCAGCGATCACGGCATTGCCGCCACTGAATAGTTCGCATTTACTTGTAAACGGAGACAGATATGAGTGTCACTGAGGGACGGAAATGTGTCCCTACCAGATGATAATGCATTGTAAAGTCATGCTGTGGCAGCTCCTTATCAGTGGAAATAGAACCACTGAGTCAAAGGGCATTATCTCAAAACTCTTCGCCTATCAATCTGTCTATCTTACAAGGTAATGAAAAGAATTCTGTGAAGTCATCAGTGGCTCCACATGATGAACCATCACCACTGCCAAGTGCTGCATCATGAAGAAAAAAGAAGAAAAAAGTTGGAAAATTCTGAAGGAGTATTTCTGCGATTCTTTGTTGAAGGCACAGCAAGACATTACCCAAAATGACGAAGCTAAATACTTCCTAATGATTCTCAGGAGTCCCATGAACTCTCTTCCCCTCAGAGGTAAGCGTTTGCGAAATTTAAGATACAAAAGCATGGCTACAATTAATTGGATGTAGTGAATGCTGTACAAAGTTCTACTGCAAACCAAAAAGTGTGTACTAACGAATCTTACCTTATCGTTATATACAATTTTTCTTCTGCTGTTATACTTCTGCGAAAATTTGTGTTCTGTTTAGAAATTTTGTCTTGAATGTTCTGCAGCATATACTGAAATGTATTAAGATTCGTTCTGTAATTTGAATAACATTTTTCAGGATAGTTTTTAAGTTCTTCATATAAAGAAAAATACTCTCCTAAATGTCTGTCGCTATTTATGGGATGAACCCATAACCTCCTAGTTCTTCTGTACTTCAAAACTCGACGAGTTACTGCAGAGTCAAAACAATACCAATGAAAGAGTGAAGACATTGTTCTACGCGCCAGCACAGACTAGCTAAAGGCGAGCAACTGTTGACTGCAGCTGCGTTTTCTACTGACTTGCTTGTCTGCTGTCGAAGGGTGGGGATCTTTTTAAATTTATTTATTTGGCCTCCGGCCAGCCATTTAGCCAAACAGTGGGGATTACCTTGACAGTGCAGCGCAGCCCGCTAAGGAAGAAAAAAAAAACTATGAAGAACAATGAAACGCACATCTGTGCCGATCTACAGTAGTTTCATTAACTCTCCATTATTTTTTCCGTCAAAGCAGACAACGAAACTACAGAATTGCGCTTCAGTTATCTTTTAGTTCGAAATACGAAATGTGCATCATACTAATTGTAGGATGTTGATGACAAATAATTGTTTGTCTTTTCTGATGCGACGTGTGGCCAATTATAAAAGCATAGCAGATGATTGTCCAGTAGCCGAGGGAAAAATTCTTATACATTTGGATTTATCTAGAGAGTGAGACCATTAAAATAATAAGAGGGACCGGCACTAGGTCTGCGCTGATCACTAGTAATTAGTTTTTTTCTGTCCTGCATTATATGACTACACTAAACCAAGCTGTAACCGCGCGAACTCCGTGGTTTGCGGACGTGGCACTGACGCCACTGAATAGCTCGCATTACTTGAGACCAGAGACAGATATCAGTATCATTATCATTTCAAAAACTTTTTGGTACTCTTAGCTACATTTCATTCCCAACAATGTATGGTCTAAAACGGATCTAACAGTAAGCTACCCGCTACATAACTTTTTCACTTCAAGATTTGTAAATCAAGTGCACAACGTTGACAAATAGCATCGTTTCACAATGACTGTTAAGATGTTGCACTACCACGTGTACAAAAATCAGATTTTTTAGCCGCATACTTTCTTCAAAATCGGTTGGGAAGCGTTACGAAACTAAGAAATCACGCGAAACGAAAAGTAGACTCTTTCTTTTTTCACGACGTAAGTAAAGCTGTTAAGGAAAAAATAAGTTCATAAAACGATGTGGCGAAGTCTTATATACCGCTAAGAATTTTTGAAACATGAAAATCGGAGAAGTGGATTTTCCTCCATTTCGCCGTCCCGGCTCGGCGCGGCGCGCAATGTGAATGCACTACTCGTCGGCCTGAGCTGCCTAGGCACGAGCCGAGCCAGTATGCGTCAGCCCGGCCCGGCCCGGCCGGCAGTGTGAACACAGCCTAACAGTACACTTGTTAAGACATGAGGCATTTGTTTCCATTGTACTAAAGGGAACTGTAGAGGCTCAAATACGGGAAGACAGTGACTGGAATACATCCAACAGGTAAAAGAGGATGTTGGGCACAAAAGAGCAATTCGTAGCAGGCCTCGTCAGAATACTGAAGACTAAGAGAAAAAACCACAGCAGAAACAATAATTGTAGGATTTTGCTTAATCTGCACTCCACACACAAGGAACTGGAATATTAGAGAGTGCTTTATTACGTGCTTCAACGTCAGTGGGTTATAACCTCGGCTTGCCTAGAAATTTGAGAAAATATTCGAGAATATCCTCACGATTGCAACTGTATACCCCATAATCGTGACTCATCTACCCACAGAGACGCAAAGGAACATTTTTAGTTTTCACGTGGAGTTTAGCTTTGAAGTTGTTGCTCAGTTTTCAGAATGGTTTTAGCTCCCGAGTTCAGCATCGTAAAGAATGTTACTAAAAATATGAGTTTTCAAGAAAAATTTTAGTTCCGAAAAGACGCTTTGTTCGGTGGGAAGAAGCGGGATGGACGCAAGAAGACATTAAATGCGATGAAACTGCTAAAACCGACCTCTCACGAAAAGCGGGATATTTAAGATCGAAACGATATCTGAGAAACGTTGTAAATGGCAAAAAATGGAGCCACACTACAAATATTTAGCACTGCAGTTATAACATGCACAAAATCCATGAATAAGCAGACGAGACGCACACAGGTTACTTGCCAGTGGAAGAAAGGTACAAAAGAAGACCAGAGTTTAACTTACCGTCGACAGGTAGGTTGCTGGATAGGGAGCACAAGATCGGTTTACAAAAAATGTGGGGAAGGATATCGGCCGTGCACTTTTCGATCGAAACATCCCGGCATTTGCCAGAAGAAGTTTAACGAAATCACGGAAAACCTAAATATGGATGGCCAGACCGCGATTCGAACGGAATTTCTGCTGAATGCGAGTCCGATGTGCTAACGACTGCGACCACCTCGCTCGATTTGGAAGTGGACTAGTATTTTCGCAAGTCCGATAACATTATTCAAGTTGCCTTTTACGAACGGATATCACAGAATTTAGAATAATTTTTGGATCATTTACTTACACTGTAACTACATCTAAACTGATCAGATGATTTCTAATTTCTAATGCGAGCGTGCAGCAAGGCACTGAGGTACGTCCACGGTCCATTCTGCCTCATTCCCCCATGATTATTGAATAAGTGATTTCAGCAGCCAATGTCAGTTCTATTTAGTCAACTTGAAAGCAGTCAGTCTGTGTAGGGAGCATTTTCTTTATTTGCATGATATTTATTTCATGGGCCAATATGGGTTAGAACTGACGGGAAGCTCCTGATGCTTTGGTGGAGTAAGATTTTCGCCTGTTCATTAGGTTAAGAAGTACGCTGGTATAGGCATGCGTATTCAAATACAGAGACATATAAACAGGCAGAATACGTCACTGCGGTCGTCAAGGCCTATAGATGGCAACAAGTGCGTGGCACAATTGTTAAATCGGTCACTGCTGCTACAATGGCAGGTTTTCAAGATTTAAGTGAGTTTGAACGTGATGTTATAGTCGGTGCACCAACTATGGGACACAGCATTTCCAAAGTGGCGATGAATCGGGTATTTTCCTGTGCGACCATTTCACGAGTATAACGTGTAAACCAGGAATCTGGTAAAACAGCAAATCTCCGACATCGTTGCCGGAAAAGATCCCGCAAGAACGGAACCGACGGTGACTGAAGAGAATCTTTCAACGTGAGAGAAGTGCAACCAGAGCAGTCGCGCCTTATTTTACTTCGCTTGGGTCTTGTCTGGCGCCACTGGCTCGAGTTTGCTATAGATTTACTGTTTGTTCAGTAAGCATCTTTGGTCGAAGTCGCCCTAGGAGGAGGTGCTGGCCGTGTGATGTGTCTCTGGGTGGAATGTCATTTGGTCTGAGGCAGCGGAATTGCACGGTCAGAGCCGTGGTGTTTGTGACATCGGGGTCCTACATGAGTTGAGTTGGGCTGATTAAGGCGAGTTGGTCTTTGAAAGCCGCATCCGTCCGACAAAGGAAATTGGCTGTTGCACGGGTGGTGTGTGGGGCGTTTCGGTCGGTTGGGTCTGTATTCGTCGCGTTCGCTAACTAGTGCGGGCCTCTGGCTGTGGAAAGGGGCAACTTTAAGGCAATCCAATCGTTGATTAGTGACACCGCAATTCATCGGCTTGTATGGACTGCCGCTTAACGTTGCTCGCAGCCTGGTTCGACTGCTTCACCCTAGACCGATCTGCCGGATATGCCATCCGACTGGCTGTTTAAAAATTATCATATCAAGACACCTGTTGCATCCATGCAGCGCCGATACTTTACACAAGATGA
The DNA here is from genome assembly GCF_021461395.2 of Schistocerca americana. NCBI lineage: Eukaryota > Metazoa > Arthropoda > Insecta > Orthoptera > Acrididae > Schistocerca > Schistocerca americana. The sequence continues at coordinate 677,196,078 of NC_060122.1, forward strand.
GTATTAAGTGTGATTTCGTTTGACTACAGTAGTCTAGTCCATACTAGGGCCTCAAGATTTAATTTGCAAATTTCATCTGAACTGGTACATAGATAGCTGTTTTCTTGTTAATATTATTGAAAGCATATTATATTGCTCTACACTGTGGCCTTAAGATTTACATCGCAAATTTCACCTGAACTTTTACCTAGCTGGCTCTTTCCTTCTTATTCTTATTAAAAGCATATTATATTTCCCCCAAACTGTAATGTTAGAATTTAAATTGCAAATTGCACCTAGACTTATGCGTGTCTGGCCCTTTATTATTATTACTATTAATAGCATGTAATATTTCTTTTAAAATGTGGCCTTAAAAATAGAATTGCAGTATTTATTTCTGTGGTTTTAAGTTAAATTTTAACTTATCAGTAAATTTTTATTTGCTTGAAACAATAACCAGTTGATTTGGGGGCCCAGGCCCTCCCATTTTTCTTAACTCCACATTGTCAGGTTCACATTCCTTCCGCAAACTGCTGCAGATTTCAATGCCAGGCCATCATCAAGTGTCAACGTGCAAACCATTCAACGAAACATCATCGACATGGGCTATCGTAGTCGAAGGCCCACTAGTACACCCATGATGATTGCACGACAGAAAGCTTTACGCCTCGCCTGGGCCCGCCAACACCTACATTGGACTGTTGATGACTGGAAATATGTTGCCTGGTCGGACGATTCTCGTTTGAAATTCTATGGAGTGGATAGACGTATACGGGTATGGAGACAACCTCATGCATTCATGTACCCTGCCTTTCAGCATGTGACTGCTCAAGCTGTGGAAGGCTCTGTAGTGGTGTGGGGCGTGCGCAGTTGGAGTGGTACGGGACCTCTGATACGTCCAGATACGACACTGACAGGTGACACGTACGCAAGCACCCTGTCTGATCACTTGCATCCATTCATGTCCATTGTGCATTCCGACGAACTAGGGCAATTCCGGCAGGACAATGCGACCCTCCACACGTCCAGAATTGCTACAGAGTGACTCTTTGTGGTTTACACACTTCCACTGGCCTCTAAACTCCCCGGACACGAACGCTATTCAGCAACTCCGGGATCCCTTGCAACGTTCTGCTCAGAAGATATCTCCACCCCCTCGTACTCTTGCGGACTTATGGACAGCCCTGCAGAATTTGTGGTGCCAATTCCCTCTAGCACTACTTCAGACATTATTCGAGTGTATGCCGCGTCGTGTTGCGGTACCTCTGCGTCCTCGCTGGAGTTCTACACGATATTAGGCAGGTGCAACAGTTTCTATGGCTTTTCAGTGTAGATTTTCTGTGACGGTACCGCTTCCTGTTACAGTGTGACTGTCCGTTCCTCTGGGCGGAGAATAGATGCAATGTTGTGCTAAGTTTTTAGATTGTTTTTTAGGTCTGACAAGCCCCATATTGAGAACTGGTGAGCAGGACATGAGACAACGTGGAGTAATGAACTTTACATAGCTCTCCAGAGCCTGACAGGAAAAAGATCTGCTGAAAATACAACTCCTCATTGGTTCGAGGTTACGTGTAGGGTCGTCTTCTGGTTTTCGGTGGAAAGGCGTTAAGGTAGGGTACTCAACGGAAGTCTGTGTGAATGTTCGAAGGAAACAACGACGTAGGTCAGAAACATATGGGTGAAGTTAATCACGAATAGAAATGCAGAGAAGCTACCAGACTCTCCGTCCTGCTCCATTACACCTTCGGCAGGTTCGTCGTCGGCGATTCATCCTTGCAGCAGCCATCGCCTGGTGATAAATGATGGCAATTCTAGTCTGCATAAGGCACAAACAACAAATATTACTTATGACGACTTGTTATTTCTGATGGTTCAAATTAGATTTAATTTAAATTTTCTTCGTGTAATACACTGTTATACTCCTGAGCTGGGGGTAAAGGTAGGCGCAGTGCAGAGCACAAACGGGAAATGTTATATTTTCCTGTCTGAGAAGTAGGACACACAGATGCTCATGCAAGATGTCTTCAAGCTACGAATATCTTGTAGAATCCTCATGGGCCGACTTCTCGCGCCTTAAATACTTTACCCAAACATTTGCAAAGAAGACAAAGCATTTACTCTCATTTTCAGAAGAGATCTTTGCCTCACACGCCTTGACACTCTCCGGAGTCATTTTTATGGTCTGGACTGGGAGTCCTTCATCAGTTTCTTTTAATTTGCCGAGAAGATTCTTTTGATGTGATGGATTCATTTTCGTAGGGAGACTCCTTAATGACAGCGCATTTTCCTCTTCAACGGGTTGATAATGGTCTTTCGTAATGAACAACTGGCTTCACACTCTCCGGTGCTACAGTGAACGAAAAGAGTGTGTTTGCACACCAGTCGACACAAGGGGATTGGAGAGGAAGCAGTAACGGATTTGATGATCTGACATTATTTAATTTGTTGTATCTGATGGTGCAAATTCCTCTTTGCCAAATGCATTTATATTAAACAGGAAAACACTCCGCATTTTAAAACGAGGCAGGTAATCTTCCATTGTTGCTTTTCTAGTACATACAAATCCGAACAACTGAGCTATTTGGTACTGGATTGCCACTCTTCCCAAGTGGCTGTTAAGCTATGTCTTCATTTCATGATCTCTTAAAGCGTTTAATGGTCTCTTGCCAAATGGAAATGTACATCGTCAATGTGGTGTACTTAATCAAATGTTTAGTGACAGAATTAATCTAAAAATTTGGCGCAAAATAACAATATATTTTATATGTACTTATTAAACTGTAATCAGTAAAACGTGTACACACAAGTGGCGTACCGTTAAAAGCAATCCTTCTTGTGTCATATATATAAGTCATATGTAACGAAATCATGAAGTATTTATCCCTTTCCTTCTACCCGGACTTACTCCACCTGTAACTTATCTGCGAAATTCCTTCCTCTCATTTAACCTGTCAGATATTCCTAAAGTATGTTCAAAATATTATTCATTGTATTACTATATTCAACTTGTAATAATATGGTATAAGTTCCTTATTGAATACAAATATATCACAAATTAAGATACGCAAGCACAAAAATGTGACAAATTACACACCTCAACAAAGATTTGGAATATCGCAGAAATTACCAGAATGACTTCTTAGAGTAATTTCATTGAGGTTTTTACGATTACGATATTTACAAAATAAACATAATTTCTTCTGAAAACAGGAATTATTTTGATTGGTTACAGAAAATCTTTACAAAACAAAGTAGCGTCTCTCCCAAGCGTACATCCTCAAAACCAAAATGTGAAAATCTTAATCTCATCCTGATGATTATCAGTCATTAGCTGTGAATATGCCCTTCCCGAACGCAGAGAAGGCATGCTCTGTACGAGACCGTCAAGTTTATCTTAGGGTATGAGATCTGATTCCTCAATGATAGCTTCAGCGAGATCCTGAAGATTATCGGTTGGATTCGGACACTGTGCAGTGGACAACTTCAACATGTCCCACGCATGCTCAGTCGCATTCATGTCTGGGGACCGTGCTTTCCAATGCATTCGTTTGACGTTGCATCTTTGAAGATACCGAGACAGTGCTACAGTACAGAGCGGTCTTGCATTGCCATCGACTAGTATGAAGTTGTCACCGACATCCTGTAGGTCCTTACAATCATTTGCAGGACCTCTTGGACGTATCGGAAATCAGCCAAATTGCCGTAGATGAGGATTAGAGGGGTCCGCCGTCCCATCGTTATTGTTGCCCAGAACTTTACACTTTCACTTGCAAACGGATCGACTTCCTGACCGCATCGGCATTCCTGGTGTCCTCTAGCGCTTCTCCAAACAGTAACACGTCTAGTGTTCGGTCTCGAACCAGTCCTGATCTCGTCACAAAACTTGACATTACTACATTCTGAAATAGTCCCATATTGGTGTGCAAGAGCCCAAAACCTTCTATTGCGTCGGTTCCGTTGGTTCAGTGCAAAACTTCCCGTTGGTCTACTCAAGAGAGCACCTTGATGCAAATCTCTGCTCACTGTTTGATCTGGGATACGAATCCCTGTTGCCCGGGAGAAGTCATTTCCAATATTTATGAATCTCATGATGGGCACCTACGAGCCAAAAGTTGAAGGAAACTGTCATACACTGGTGTTGTCATAAGAGGATGTTCACATTTCCCGTCTCTCTGCACTTTCTCCACATATTAGACATACCACTTTCAGTGAAATGTAACCGATCGACATCTTGCTGTGTATGACTTGCTGAAACTAACGCCACTCTCCTGACTCTATCGAAGTGTTGTGCGCCTTGAGCCGTGCTGCGGTTCACGTTGGTGCTGTTGTAGGTTTCCGTCCTCTGTTGGAGGCCAGACTGTATCGTTTAGTTGACATGGTTGCGGTTGTTTCTCTTCTTCTTGTGTTGACTGGCGCCACTTGGTTTCCCAAGCGTTGCCTGTCCGCTAGTGGCAGCAGCGGCGTTATTGAGATGTAGTAACTTTGGCCCTATCTTAGGAGTGACGTGGTAGCTCTTCCGGGTCGTGTGAGTGAACAGTTCGGTTGGGGACTGTGGAGGAATCACAAGTGCAGTGGCAGAACACGCTGGGACCGCTGGTGGCACGCATTCACTGCCGGATGGAAGGGCTGTGAGCGGTCTAAGGCGCTGCAGTGATGGACTGTGCGGCTGGTCTCGGCGGAGGTTCGAGTCCTCCCTCGGGCTTGGGTGTGTGTGTGTTTGTCCTTAGGATAATTTAGGTTAAGCAGTGTGTAAGCTTAGGGACTGATGACCTTAGCAGTTAAGTCCCATAAGATTTCACACACATTTGAACATTTTTTGTAAGGGCTGTGATCGCGAGGGTACACGAGCTAGCCGTCATCCAAATCCAACAAGCCTTAAGTTGAGTGGATTTTAATCCGAGTAGTGAAACCTCCACCAATGTGAGATATCACCATTCTCCAGTGACTTGAGTTCGTGTTGATGCTCGCAGTGTCACGAGACGAAGAGCAGCGAGTGGAGTGCTTGAGGAAGGCGGGGCTAATTAGCTTTCCTCGACTTCTTGTGAATAATTGCTGCATTCTACAAGGTGCGACAGTAAAGCAATGAGACTAATGTGAAAAAAAAAAGTTTTTGGTCATCGTTTTAGTCAATTTCAGTGTTGTCTCCTTCAAAGTAGTTCCCTTCAGATTGCGTACACTTTTTATAGCGTTTCTACCATTGATGGTAACATTTATGGAACACATCTTGTGTAATATCTTCTAACACCATCGTCACAGCTTTTTGGACATCTTGTGTTGTTCGAAAATGGTGTCCCTTGACCGCCGATTTGACTCTTGAAAGTAGAAAAAAATCGCACAGAGCGATATCTGAAGAACAGGGTGACTGTGGTAGTATTGAAATTTGTTTTGAGGTTAAAAATTTCTGTAGTGACAGAGCAATATGGGATGGCGCATTATCGTCATGCAGAATCGAATTATCAGCACTGTTGGCACAGACACGAAGAACTCTTATACGAAGTCTTTCTAAAATTTCTTTGTAGTACTATTCGTTAACTGTTTGCCCAGGAGGCACCCACTCTTTATGAACAATTCCCTTGGAATCAAAGAAGCACACATTTCATTTTTGACTTTGACATGCGAGCTTTCTTTGGTTTGGGTGATCCCTTCGAGCACCATTGCGAACTTTGGCGTTTTGTCTCTGGATCGTACTGAAAAACCATCTTTCATCACCAGTGATAAGACGGCTCAACTATTCTGGATTAATATCCGTTTGCTCTAACAGAGCAGCCGCCATATTTTTCCGTGATTATCGCTATTGTGGTGTGAAATTTGTATGGTCCATTTTTGCACAAATCTTTCTCACACCAAGATACTCAGTTATTATTAGACGTACCGTTTCTCGATTGATGTTCAGTTCTTCTGCAATCATTTTCACGGATAATCTTCGATCAGATCGTAAGAGTTCAAGAACCCTGGCCAAGTTGACATCCGTCCGTGAGTTTGATAGTCGTCCACTGCGGTCTTCTTGTTCAGCGTTCGTTCTGCCTTCACTAACCATTTTACACCAACGAAAGACTTGACCTCTTGACATAAACTCCTCTCCAAAAGCCTTCTAATGCTTACCGTAAGTTGTCGTCACATTTTCACCCAATTTAACGCAAGAAGAAATGGCGTTCTGTTGCGCAATACTATGCGGTTCCATTTCCGTGACGAGAGACATAGACTTAACTTATCACAGCACAACTCACGACTGAGCAGTTGCATCCATGTGCCGCTTGGACTAGAAGCAGCTTATAGATCAAGGTCAAAGATATTGTGCGTATGCAAGCCCGCAGGGTTGCCACATCTCGCAAAGAAAATCAGTCTCATTACTTTATTGTCACACCTCGAATGTGTTACTGTTTGTTATGTAAAACCAGCGGTACTTTTCCTGCCTGGTGGACGCTAACGCCCAAGTTACCAGCCCTGGAGGTCGGTTGGTGTTTCTTCTGCTCTGGTGGTAGTGGTTCCATTCTCCTTTTGGACGCCCTAAACACAGCGTTCTGAGGATGTAGTGCTCACCACCGGTTCCGGCCTTGGCATGTTGTTCCATCGTTGCCTTGGCTATCGGACGTTAGGTAGCTTCAGCAGATTACCATTAGTCATTGGTTAGACTGCCTCTAGTCTGAGTTACCATTTTGTGATGCGAATGCAACTCTTGGCTGCCTTTCTCATTGCTCACAAAGGTGTTTCTGGCCTGGTATCCTCAGAGGTCGATCTCTGGAGCACCGTCTGTGACTGTCCCTTGTGTTTTATTATTGCATTCTTTTATTATTGTACTATCAAGTTACCATCATTTTTCTCACCTGTTTGGTGATCAGTTCCTTGTTCTTTTGAATTAACCTTGTTATTGTATTTGCTGTTTTATGGTATGTTCTAATTGTTTTAACACAATTGCCACTCTTGGCATTGCAGTAAGTTAAATGGTTGTACTATCGAGTTTATTATCATTTTGTCCCACCTGTTTGGTGATCAGTTGCCTGTCTTTTAAATTAACTTTTGCTATTGCACTGCTGAATGACATTGTTTGTAATTTTTTTAAAATAATTGCCATTCTTGGCGTTTAAAGCCTTCAGCCACGAAAAAATTCTTAATTTATTGCCAGTAAGACCTGCAGCCATGAAACAATTCTAAATTTATTTCCATTAAGACCTCAGCCATGAGTGTCGTTACTTGTCTTAAAATTAAGATTAGGGAATTGTGTCTTTGCAGCGAGCATTACAACATTTTGTCATTTGACTTTATATTGTAATAACTGTAATTGTAAATTGCAGCTAGATTAATCAGTTCTTAATTTATTGCCACTGAGGCCTTCAGCCTTGGACATGGTTACCTGTTATAAAATCATAATTCGGTAATAGCGTTTTAGCAGTGAGCTTTAACAACTTTGGTGATTTGGCTTTTATATTTTAATAAGTGTAATTGTAAGTTACAACAACTTTAAACAATTATTAATTCTTATCTATTAAGACTTTCAGCTGTGAAAAAATTCTTAAATTATTGCCATTATTTTTATTTGTTGGTGATATTGAATAAATTGTGTATGATAGAAAAGGCCAACCACTAGTGACTGATTATGGCCCCATCCATAATCATAACCAAATCCTGCCTTCCTTGGCTACCAGGTTTCAAATGGTAGCAGAGCTTGGTTACGATTGTTATATTGCCATTTCAGTTACTGTTCGTTTTGTACGATTCCTGTCTTTGCGATTTCTGCTTTAGGTGACCATTTCTGTAATGTCAGTGAGGCAGTGCCCCGGACTTGGGCTATTGAGGAAGGACCACCTCACCTATGAGTTGGCGATAAGACGCCAGCCTATGGAGGGTGTGTTCTGGACTTAGCAGCCCGCTTGCATGCTACCATTCGTCAGTCAGTTGATATCACGCCGGATGTTGAGGGTGAGTCAAAAGCGGCCATTAATTTTTGTTTAAAACTGTTGGGAGTCTTGAAGACAACATCAGATTTTTAGAGGGCACTCGACCTAGTGGCAGTCAATTAGACAGAGTGCGGGCACAGTTGATACATTTAACCAACCGGATATCTGATTTAACAGCTTTAAAGTTAGAGGATCGTGATAAGGAATCAACTGCTGAATTGGAGTCCTTGGTTAATAAATTGCAGTTTAAGATTACGTGTTTAGAGCTTGATGTGAAGAGGACGGGGGAGCAGGATTTGTTACCTTCCAGGCAGTGCACTAGCGAGCTGGGGAATAACGCCCTTATGTCCTCCGAGGTGTTAGTTAGGGCGTCTGATAAATTGCCTAATCCCCTGGTCCATGTGTTTCGAGACATCACAGAATTAGCTATAGACTGACTCGAGCAAATTGAAAACGTGTTACGTTTGTTTTTTCGCTTTGAGCAACACGCTGATGCGTTTGGTGTTTCACATCAGGTAATTTTGTCTCTTTTGCATCCTTTAACTAGAGACGAGTTGAGGACTCTGGTATCCAGGACTATGGAAGAAGGGTTTTCATTGCAGCAGTTGAGGAGGCTTGTGATCAGTGAAACCTTGACCACGGGAGTTCGTAAACAGGTCGGTGTTGCTATATTTGGCAGATACACCAAGATAGGGAGGAGTTACATCAATACGTGGAAAGGGTTAAGACGGCCTGTCTAGCCTTGTTAGTTGACTTGCCAGAACGGGAGTTAGTTTCAATTGTCCTGAGGGGAATGCGAGCGGCGGATAAGGCACCTTTTGTTTTTCATGGTCGTCCCTCCAGTTGGGAGGAGCTTCATGGCGCCATTGTAGCGATATTTTCGTTGCCGCTCTCGGACAATAGACACCGTGAAGTTCAGCCCACTGGCTTCACTAAGGGGAACCCTGGATTACCAACATCAGCTGAGTCTGCGAAAGAGGATTCGCAGCTTTGTTTCAGGTGTGGTCGAACAGGGCATTTAGTTCATACATGCATTCAGCCACGGACACCCAGAGTCAGTAAATGCCGACCAGCTGGACAGCGACCCCCGGGGTCGAGCCTTTAAACCCTGGTGTGCCCGATTCACTGCTCGATCATCACCCCCACTGCCTTATATTCGTTCTCTAGTATGTGGCGAACCTATCTGTGCCATTTTGGATTCTGGTAGCTTCTTTTCATTGTTGAGCTAAGAATGGTTTCTTTAATTTGGTCATCTTGTGAGACTCTGGCCAGTCCCTTCTTCAGTGCAGAGATCTCAGGTTGCCAACGGGCAGCTGTTGCCTCTGCATGATTGGGTCTGAGGGAGTATCTTGGTTGAGGATTTCTCGTAACCCGATTCTTTGGCCTTGGTGAAGGAGCTGCTGGTCGATTTGATTTTGGGATGTAATTTTATCAGTAAAACTGGTCTTGTCTTGGGTTATTCGGGGTACACCTTTTTGTTTAAGTTCGCTTCTGGTCAAAAATTTCGGTTCCGTTTGTATACTAAATGTAAGGTGCATTGAGATGCGGGAATGCTGGCTGTTGATACTAAGGTTAGTGAGCTTGATCTCGCCCATATTTCTTCCCAGCAGGCCTCTCAATTAAGGGGTTTGTTGGAGAGGTTCCAAGAGCTTCTCTGTGACAGACTTAGGACTACCAATGCTCTTGACTACCATATTCGTCTGTCTGACCATATTCCCATCAGGCAGTCCCCATATCGCCTCTCACCGCCTAAGATGAAGATACTAAGGGAAAAGATCTCCAAAATGCTTCATCAGGGAGTTCTTAGGCCTTCTACATCCGCTTATTCCTCCCCTATATTCCTCATTTCTAATGATCGGGGGCTGGACTTTCGGCCTGTTGTGGACTACCGACGCCTGAATAAGAAGACTGTCCAGGAATTGGTCCCTTTACCTGATCTTCATAACTCCTTTACCTGGTTATCTGGGACTGATTGGTTTACTGTACACAACCTGAATGAAGCCTATTATCAATTTCCTTTAGCCAAAGAATGTAAACACGTTACAGCATTTTGTACTGATAGGAATCTGAATTTAATAGGGTCGCCTTTGGTTTAGCGAAAGTCCAGCCATCCTTACCCGTTTGCTGGATAATATTCGTGGAGATTTGAAATTAGTCTGTGTTTACAATTACCTGGACGATTTGGTAATTTAAAGTCGTTTGTTTCAAGAGCATTTGGAACATATCCAGCAACTTCTTGCTAGGTTGCACGAGGCCAGTTTGCCTGTTAAACCCAATAAGGTGACTTTGGTAGGCAGCAGCTGTCCTTCTTAGGACACATAGCATCAGGGAAGAGTGTTCACATTGATCAGTAGTGCACTAATGCCTTGAGAGCCCTTCTGGGCGAGGGATTGCGAAGTTCATAGGGATGGCGAATTATTTTAGACGTTTTGTTCCTACTTTTGCCCAGTTTGCGGCTCCTCTAAATGAACTGTGCCGAAAAGGGTTGCGTTTTGAGTGGGGACCTGCTCAAGAGACCGTGACTGAGCATATTATGGCGACCTTAGCCAGTCCTCCCGTTCTCGTAGCGCCTGATATTAAAAAGAAATTTATTGTCCGAACCGACGCATCGAATGCAGGTCATTTGGCAGTCCTCCTCTAGGTGTTCGAAGGTCAAAAGCAGCATTAGCATAGGCGCCGAGCTTAAATATTCTGTTTACGAATGTGAGGCATTAGTCATCTTGTTAACGCTGAATAAGTCCCGGTTTTATCTCGAACACCCAAGCAAATCGTTAATGGTAATGCACCAGCCTTTATTTCGGCTCCCTTCAAGGCCTGCTGTTTCAAAGCGGTGTTAAAAATGTAACTACCACTTCGTATTATCCGCAGGGGTCCTTTGCGGAAAGGGTCAATTGAAACCTTAAATACGCAGAAGTCTTCCAGTAAGTGGGATTCCAATCGGCCTTGACACACTTTTGCCTTAAATACCACCAGCCACGTGGCTTTGGAGGCTACTCCGGTTTCCTTGGTGTTTGCTTGTACTATTAATTCCACCTTTCGAACTTATTGGGGATTCAAGACTTAATTTATTGTATGTTCTTACCATACGTTGTCGACACGTTTTCACCAAATTAAACGCAAAAAGAAATGGCGTTCTGTTGCGCAATACTATGCGGTTCCATTTCCGTGACGAGAGACATAGACTTAACTTATCACAGCACAACTCACGACTGAGCAGTTGCATCGATGTGCCGCTTGAACTAGAAGCAGCTTATAGGCCAAGGTCAAAGATATTGTCCCTATGCAAGCCCGTAGGATTGACACATCTTGCAAAGAAAATTAGTCTCATTACTTTATTGTCACACCTAGAATGTGATACTGTTTGTTATGTAAAACCAGCGGTATTTATCCTGCCTGGTGGCCGATAACGCCCAAGTTACCTGCCCTGGAGGTCGGTTGGTGTTTCTTCTGCTCTGGTAGTAGTGGTTCCATTCTCCTTTCATATGCCCTAAACACAGCATTCTGAGGACGTAGTGCTCGCCACCGGTTCCGGCCTTGGCATGTTGTTCCATCGTTGCCTTGGTTATCGGACGTTAGATAGCTTCAGCAGATTATCATTAGTCCTTGGTTAGACTGCCTCTAGTCTGAGTTACCATTTTGTGATGCGAATGCAACTCTTGGCTGCCTTTCTCATTGCTCGCAAAAGTGTTTTTGGCCTGATTTCCTCAGAGGTCGATTCATGGAGCACCGCCAGTGACTGACCCTAGTGTTTTATTATTGTGTTATTTTATTATTGTATTACCAAGTTACCATCATTTTTCTCACCTGTTTGGTGATCAGTTCCTTGTTCTTTTGAATTAACCTTATTATATTTGCAGTTTTATTGTGTGTTCTAATTGTTTTAATACAATTGCCACTCTTGGCGTTGCAGTAACTTAAATGGTTGTGCTACCAAGTTTATTATCATTTTGTCCCACCTGTATGGTGGTCAGCTGCCTGTCCTTTAAATTAACTTTTGCTATTGCATTGCTGTTTGACAGTGTTTGCTAAATTACTTAATAATTACCATTCTTGGCGTTTAGGGCCTTCCGCCATGAAACAATTATTTATTTATTGCCAGTAAGGCCACAGCCGTGAGCGTTGTCACTTGTCAAAATTAAAATTAGGCAATTGTGCTTTTGCAGCGAGCGTTAAGACATTTGGTCACTTGTCTTTGTATTTTAATAACTGTAATTGTAGGCTGCAGCAAGTTTAATCAGGTCTTAATTTGTTGCCATTAATGCCTTCAGCCTTGAGCATGGTTACTTGTTATAAAATCCTAATTTGGTAATTGCGTTCTAGCAGTGAGCTTTAACAACTTTGGTGATTTGGCTTTTATATTTTAATAAGTGTAATTGTAAGTTACAACAACTTTAAACAATTCCTAATTCATGCACATTAACGCTTTCAGTTGTGAAACAATTCCTTAATTACTACCTTTATTTTTATTTGTTGGTGATACTGAAGAAATTGTGTATGATAGAAAAGGCCAACCACTAATAACTGATTACGGTCCCGTCCTAAATGGTAACTAAATCCTTTCTGCCTTGCCTACCAGGATATTTGACAACCGGCCGGTGTGGCCGAGCGGTTCTAGGTGCTTCAGTCTGGAACCGCGTGGCCGCTACGGTCGCATGTTTGAATCCTGCCTCGGGCTTGGATGTGTGTGATGACCTTAGGTTAGTTAGGTTTCAGTAGTTCTATGTTCTAGGGGATTGATGACCACAGATGTTAAGTCCCATAGTGTTCAGAGCCATTTGAACCATTTTTGTTTTGTTTTTTTTTGTTTTTTGTTATTTGACGTGTCAGTGCAGTGCTGAAAAAGGAACGTGATGAAGCTGTTGTTGATACTGGGCTGTTTGAGGTGTGCCGCTGCCGCAGCGGTATGTTTACATGACTAGGAAACGAATGCAAAGCGTGCCGATAGTATACTCCGTCCAATTTATGGGCTGTAACTGGATAATGAATGAAGTGCCGCGGTCAGTCAGTCTTCTGGTATCGTAGACTTCATTATACAATAGTATTAAAAACATTTATTGAACAGTGTATTTCGGTCGACAATGACGCGTCTGACACTATCATGCTTCATGGCGGTACAGAAATTGCCTACTCTTTCCATGATCTTAAAGCCGAAGTCCTGTTTGATAACTTCCCAGCTATGTGCAAGAGCGTACTCATGATCGGTAAAAGAGGGAGGTCACGTTAGTGTCGCAGTGAATGACTAAACGACGGCCCTGTATATTCTTACTACATATTCTGGCTTTTTCCAAGATAATACAGACCGGATACGTCTACCTTGTTCACGGTTCAGGGTGACGGTTCGATTGTGAAAAACTCTATTAGATTAGTGGTCGCCGGCCACACTTTGCCCGTCGATGGTTACGCCCTTGGATACACAGTGAAATGTATCAGAATGATTTGGATTATCACTAGCCCCAGTTCGAACAAACAGCTGTTAGGTTTTAAAAATATTCAGTTTTTAAATATTTTCAACATTTCGCAGCCCTATCAGCAACTGTATAAATATTAATTTTAATATTAAAAACCAACAGCCTCAGTTGCAAAGGTAAATCTATGCAAACTCGGCAACCGAGGCTGTTGGTTTTTAATATTAAAATTAATATTCATTTGATCCAAGCTGCTTAGTGCGCTGTCACGCCTTCTCATAGGACACTGGTGGTTTGCATACCTTATATTAAGGATCTGAAGTCATTGCCACAAAAGCCTGGAGAATGAATCCATCAATTGCTTTATCTAACTTTTTCTTTGCTGTTAAATCTTTAAGGTGTGGCTGTGTGGTGTGTGACGGTTTGCACCCACAACAGTGGAACAATGTTCTACAATTCCCTGCGCAAGAAGATTTTAGCTGCGCATATATATCTGTGTCTCCTATATTGATTACATGCTCGTGAGGTGACGCAAGGCAAAACTAGGCTAATTGTACAGACGATACCACGTGAGTTTTGGGTTGTTTATAGGTGACGCTGAGTTCACTTAGAAATCTAAGATTCATTCATGCAAGAGAAACCGCGTTAATTTTGTAAAATTGTGCAACATTCAAAGCCCGGGTGAGGTCACAGAATATGTTGTTTAGCTATGCCAGGACTTTCTTTGAGAAAAGAATATGGCCTTCTGCAAAGGGAACTCAATACAAAGGCTTTGCAGTGAAACAGTTAATGAGTCATGCAGTAAGAAATAAGTCATTATACTACTTTCTTAATCATTTTTGAAACTGTTGGGAGAATTAATGTTATTGTGCAATTAGCGACGCTTTACTTACCTACATTTTTACATGTAACGTCACTACTACATGCTGACAGGAAACATACGCCAAGAGCCATTGAGTGATTGCTGACAGGACTCGAGGTTGCTCTATCAAATCGGCACAAAAATTTTAAGACTGAACAAAGAAAATGTCACACAGTCTGCCTGCCACTGACGTCACTCCGATAAGAATGGATTATCGACGATTGAGGCAAAAGACACAGTTTAACTGTTTGACAAAACGTAATACTTTCTGTTTTAAGTTGAGGTGGCTTCAGAAAACTTGGATCATTTACAAAACTGTCATGCCTCCAGCCCATATCTGCCATAAATAGAGAGGATACCCCGAGGATTTCTCCTTCAATGATGTGCCCTAATATCAGCAGGCTATAAACGGTATGAACATACTTCTATCGCTGCCAGTCTCATAGAGGCGTCCGTGGCACTGATGTATTATTCATTGCCTTTTCAGGCACTTATTCTGACGTAAGGTGATCCATACGACTGTCACTGTGCTGAAGCACTACGTGAACAGACTGGCGTCAAAGCTACCAGCGGTTATTATGTCTTTGTCCTAGCCCTCGCCAAAGGCTCTGGGACAGCGCACTGAAGCACCTGCAGACAGAGAGCTTGTTGAATATTATAATTCTCATCATATTACTCATTCTCCTACGCCGAAACTTTACGTATGTCCTGGGGCTCGGTGACAAATGTGTATATTATATTCATTCGTTCCCTTCGTGTTGAAAGTCGTCATCCTTTAACTGGTTCGTACCATCCATCTCTTCCATGATTTTATTAAGCTTTCCCTTGCTATATACCTACAATTTTATATATTGTTCGCCTCTGTATATTTATTTATCTCGTGATCAACGAGTATTTGGATACATGACTCAGTCCCACTCAATAATTTTACGTAAAACGACATCGTATTAAGGTTTTTGTAAACTTCACTGGTACCGAAAGAGGTGGAGCAGTGGTTAGCAGAGTGGTCTCACTTTTTGTGGTTCAAATACCTGTGTGGCGACTCACATTTAGGCTTTCTAGAGGTCCACTACATCGTTTGACGAGAAATCCCGGGTGACTCACTAAAAATTAACAGGGCCGATTTTATTCTCTAACTTTCCCCCGACCCGAGTCAGTTATCCAACTACATCTTCGTCGGTAACGTTAAATGTTGTCTTGAGTACTTTCCAGTTAATTTCATGTTTTAGATTTCATTGAACTGTAGGAGTCGCCCACTCCCTGACTGGATACACATACTGTTCATCAAGATAAAGACCGATGAACCTGAGTGGCATCGCCAGACTCAATAAAACAGGCCTTCATTTATTTCTTTTAATACATACAGTTGCCATATCCTCGTCGGCGGCTAGTAGCTTAGCAAACCGGCGAAGAATCTGCTGAACCATGTGGCTGGCTTAGGCAGAAGACTTTACCAAGAGAGTTGCCGTCCGTGGTGTGGAAGGAAAGTCCGGTCGATAGTTCAGCTCTGTGTTGGCGGTGACCACTGCGCACATGTGTTGTATTTCACGCGCCGTTCTGGGAGTACTCTGTCCCTACCCCATTACTTCCCGTGCTGTCCCATCAGGTGGACTGCTATTTCAGATGCCATGATGAATGTTAATCCTGGCCCACCGGTTCATTGCGCTGTCTGACCCAAGTGACGCTACAGTTTAGAGCGGTTTTTGCCCCAGGCTGGAACGATTTTGGTAGGCCCCTTGACTAAGCATCAGTGGTGGCTTGTATAAGAAGCTGGTATTTATCCTCCATGGCTATGGTTAAGTGGTCATGTTGCATGGTCGCAGGAGTATAACTGGTACTGGAACAGTCCCACACAAAAGATGTTACAATGCAGTAATCAAAGAATCGAGTGGAAATGAACGTCTTCG
The DNA here is from genome assembly GCF_021461395.2 of Schistocerca americana. Lineage (NCBI taxonomy): Eukaryota > Metazoa > Arthropoda > Insecta > Orthoptera > Acrididae > Schistocerca > Schistocerca americana. The sequence goes on from NC_060122.1 coordinate 677,212,126, forward strand.
GGCCTACTGATCGACTGACTGTAGCCTACCGAGGTAAAAAGTGTTTATGGCGCCGAGGAGAGGCTCTGCGTTTTGATGTCATTCATCGAAACTGAATCGGTTCTGCACGATTTGTCAGCAGTCTTCCGTTCTGCTACATGTGCTTAACCAACTTACGTTATTGTCTTAAATGGTTTGTCAAATCCCTGATGGTTGTTCTTGCGTCCTCTTTTGCGCTCCCTACGTCATGTTATGAGGCAGGTTGATCTGCACTCGTCAAACCCTTCCCACTGAGCTCTCTCGCACTCGCACACGGAACTGTTGGTATCGCTCTCTTGTTGACCGACTAACCATGTCGTAATATTTATGCCCAGCGAGTGGTTCGTTTTGGTACTTCAGCGCACTTGAGCGATGCTGTTCTGTTCGGGATTAGGAAGTGACTCTCCCATTCGCTTATTTTCTCGACGTATACCGAACACTTACCGTAGAGTTGTCTTTACTATTCTAAAAAATGGTTCAAATGGCTCTGAGCACTATGGGACTTAACATCTATGGTCATCAGTCCCCTAGAACTTAGAACTACTTAAACCTAACTAACCTAAGGACAGCACACAACACCCAGCCATCACGAGGCAGAGAAAATCCCTGACCCCGCCGGGAATCGAACCCGGGAACCCGGGCGTGGGAAGCGAGAACGCTACCGCAATTCACTATTCTCTTGACTACATTCCGCATTTCTTTAACTTCAAGGCTGCAGCTTTCTTTGAACCAGCAATTCAAATCTGGCTACTATTGCACTAGTTTACTCTCTTCGGTATTGTGAATCAACTCCTTCACAGCAGCCGCACATCGAGCCCATGACTCAACAGACGCTGTGTTCCCGAAAGAGATTCTCGTTATTCTCCTCTACCGAGCTGAATGTTCGTCGCTGATTGCTCTGGGGCTTTCTGAAGCAATTTCGTATCGTTACTGTTAAATTGATGTTATGATAGCATTCTAACGCATGATTACTATCGCTATATTCCGTGAATCTAAATGATATGGCTTGTTCTTTGTCATTAGATCCGATACACGGCTGCGTCGAACAAATACGCGGCCATCACTGCATAACAGGTTGCAGAAAGCCTCACTGCACGTACTGCGTTCTGCAACACAGGCCACTATCAACTGTGATCATATACCACACAAATCTCAGGAGTTCTTGTTTTATAAACAATGCCTGTCTTCAGACAGTGAAATCGATACCGTGAGATAACCCCTGCCATTGAATGCAACGACCGCCACGAGTCATCAAAGGAGGTTATCCCACAGACAGAATCTGTGACATCAAAGGGACAATAGAATGTCCAGCGACATTAATGTGACCATCTGTCAAAAACCTGAATAGCCACCTTCCGCAGTGTGGACGGCTGCGAGACCTGCAGGAAGATTGTCAGTGGGGCTCTGGAAGTGTCTGACGATGTGCACTATGCTGACTCCAGTGGCTTGTCCAGCTGCGCTAGTTTTCTTGGTGGATGCGTAGCTTGTTCCCGTAGATCCTCGGTTGGGCTTTAATCCGAGGAGTTTGGTGGACACAGGAGCATGGAAGACTCATACTAGTGCTCTTCTAACCATGCTGCACACTGCGAATTGTGTGATATGTGGCATTGCTCTGCTGGTAGATGGCGACAAAAAACATACTACATATATGGGTGGACATGGTCCCGAAGGACAGATCTATTCTGCTTTCTACAGTGATGAGATCACCCCCGGAATGCCACGTAAATATTCCCCAGCTCACAACGTTGGTTGTTTGATTGGTTGATTTGGGGCAGGGGACCAAACAGTGAGGTCATAGGTCTCATTGGATTAGGGAAGAAGGGGTGGTGAAGGAAGTCGGCCGTGCCCTCTCAGAGGAACCATCCGGGTATTTGTCTGAAGTGATTTAGAGAAATCATGAAAAACCTAAATCAGGATGGCCAGGCGCTGGTTTGAACCGTCGTCCTCCCGAATGCGAATCGGGTGTGCTAACCACTGCGCTACGTTTCTCCGTGTATCGCAACGTTCGTTCGATTTTTGCGAAGTTTTTGCTTTCAGACGTTTCACGTTCAATGGAGGATAAAAAGGGCGCATAAAATCCGATTCTTCTGAAAATGCCACCTGTCGCCACTCAGTCAACGTCTGCTGCGGTCCTGGCGTGCAAATTCCACTCTTCGTCGTCTATGAGCGGCAGTCACCACGGGTGTATGAAAGAGGCGCCTGCTGCAGAGGCCCATAAGCAGCTACGTTCTCTGAACCTTCGTTGAGGTTTCATGTGGGCAGTCAGTTGCTCAGCACTTGCACATAGATTCACCCGTACACATCTCCTCATCCTCTTTCACCCATGTCATCTATGGCCTGTGGTGCACTACAGTTGCCTCGACACCGATTTCAATTTTGCTTCGCTGAAACTGCCATTGAAGAAGACCTGGCTGTCTTGTACTTGGTAATTTTGCTTAACTGAAGCTGTTATTAAAGATGGTCTGCCTGTTTTCTGTTTTGATAATTTAACTGAAGCTGTTATTATCCTAATCCTGCGTGTTTGTTCAAAAAATCTAATGGCTCTGAGCACTATGGGACTTAACATCGGAGGTCATTAGTCCCCTAGAACTTAGAACTAATAAAAACCTAACTAACCTAAGGACATCACACACATCCATGCCCGCTGCAGGATTCGAACCTGTGACCGTAGTGGTTGAGCGAGTCCAGACTGAAGCGCCTAGAACCGCTCGGCCACAGCGGCCGGCTCCCTGTTGCTATTTGGTAACATTACTTAACTGAATCTGTTATCACCGAAGTCCTACTCATTTGGTGTTTGGTAACTTTTCTTAACTGAAGTTGTTATTATTGGAGGCTGCCTGTTTTGTGCTTGGTGATTTTACTTGAATGAAGCTGTTATCACTGAAGGCCTGCCTGTCTTCTGTTTCATAATTTTACTTAACTGAAGATTTTATTGGAGAAGGCCTGTCTGTTTTCTGTTTGGAAATTCTACTTAAATGAAGCTGTTATTGAAGAAAGCTGCATGTTTTCTATTTCGTAGTTTATTTAACTGAAGCTGTTATTATTTAAGGCCATGTTGTTTTATGTTTGGTAATTGCAACTGAAATTATTGAAAGCCTCCTGGCACTTTTTAATTAAATTGACTGCTATGTTATAATTTGGGTCAGCTGAATTATTAATCAAGGCCTACCTGTTTTTGGCTTGGTTCAAATGGCTCTGAGCACTAAGGAACTTAACTTGTAAGGTCATCAGTCCCCTAGAACTTAGAACTACTTAAACCTAACTAACCTAAGGACTTCACACACACCCATGTCCGAGGCAGGATTCGAACCTGCGACCGTAGCGGTCACGTGGTTCCAGAATGTAGCGCCTAGAACCGCACGGCCCTACCTGTTTTTATTGCCTTGTTGTTTATAGCTGATATCTTACTCAATCTGTGTTGTAAATAACTGAAAGATCTAGTGCTCAATTTGTTGCTCGGGTGTGACTTTATTCGTAAACCTGGATTAGTTCTCCACTTTGCGAGCCGCACATTGTCTTTTAGGTTTTCGCCTAAAGAAGAAACGTTTTTGCTCTTGCCGTTGTGCAACTCTGGGGGATTCGGCAAATTTGCCATGTGTCTGATGTGGCCCTTCTTGAGCTAGGTCAGGCAGGACAGTTGTTGAATTTACTAGGGGAGATTCCAGAGGATTTCTCTAATAAGTTGGGGGTCACTTATGTCACACAGTACCACATAATCTTGGCTAACGATATTCCGGTGCGGCAGTCTCCATATCGCCTCTCGCCACCCAAAATGAAACTCTTGAGACAGAAATAGGCGAGTATGTTGGAGGATGGGGTCGTTCAACTGTCTACCGATTTTTCTCGTTTCTAAAGCTGAGGGCCAGGACTAGAAGCCGGTAGATGATTATAGACTCCTTAATAAAAAGGTTATCTTATAATCTGTCCCCCTTCCCGATCTTCACATCTTCCTTACCTGGTTTTCTGGGGCTACGTGGTTCACAGTGCTTGATTTCAACCAAGCTTGTTATCAGATTCCTCTTGCCGGGGAATCTCAACATTTCACCGCCTACTGCACTTATTGTAACCCTTATGAGTTCAACCAGGAGCCACTGGGGCGGCAGTTCTGTTTCGTTTGTTAGCTCATATCGTGGGAGACTTTAAGTTTTCTCGTGTCTTTAATTACCTTGGTGATATTGTCATATATAATCAGTGGTTTGGGGATCATATTTCCCATCTTTGGGTAGCTCTCTCCAGGTTCCTGGATTCGAGGTTGACCTTTAAGCCGTACAAGGTTACATTTGCTACGAAACAGGTGTCCTTTTTGGGCCATTTAACTTCCGGGGACGGCATTAGGACTGACCAGGAACGAATTAAGGTCTTCAAGAAATATCCTCAGTCTCGCAATAGGAAGGTGATAGCAAGATTAATTGTGATGTCTAATGATTTTCGGGATTTAGTACCTGGTTTTGCCCAGATGAGCGCTCCCATGAATAAACTACGTAGGAAGGGGGAGAAATTTCTTTGGGGTGAGAGGCAACAGGTGACTATTGAAGCTATCAAGACCACTATCACCAACCCACCAGTCTCAGCCGTTCCGGATTTCTGCAAAAGATTTATCGTTCAAAGTGATGCGTCCAATGCCGCTATTGGCTCTGAGCACTATGGGACTTTATATCTCAGGTCATCAGTCCCCTTAGAAGTTAGAACTACTTAAACCTAACTAACCTAAGGACATTACACGCATCCATTCCCGAGGCAGGATTCGAACCTGCGACCGTAGCGGTTCCGCGGTCCCAGACTGGAGCGCCTAGAACCGCTCGGCCACAATGCCGCTGTTGCTGCAGTGTTGTTATAGGACGATCAGGGTATAACACATCCATTAGCTTTCGCGTCTAGGTTGTCTGGTCCCGAGATGACCTTTTATGAGTGCAAGGCGTTAGCTGTTCTTTTCGCCTTAGTGAAGGCATAGAGAGATTGATCTCGAGACAATCAGGCCCTAAGTTGGGTATGGGCTCGACCCTGGAAGACTGGTAGGATTGCCAAGTGGGCAGTCCGCATCTCCGCGTTTCATTTCAAAGTGCGACACAAGGAAGGATCTGACAGCCAAGACGCCTACGCCCTCAGTCGCCTGTATGAGTCACAGTCAACATGTCTTTAGAAGACATCGTTCCTGTGAAACACAACTATCTGTTTATTCACATGAAGTGTTGAGTGGTATTGACAAGGGATTTCAGATCGATTGCGTATTTCTGGATTTCCAGAAGGCTTTTGACACTGTACCACACAAGCGGCTCATAGTGAAATTGCGTGCTTATGGAATATCGTCTCAGTTATGGGACTTGATTTGTGAATTCCTGTCAGAGAGGTCACATTTCGTAGTAAATGACGGAAAGTCGTAGAGTACGGCAGAAGTGATTTCTGGCGTTGCCCGAGGTAGTGTTATAGGCCCTATGCTGTTCCTTAACTATATAAACGATTTTGGAGGCGATCTGAGCAGCCGTCTTCGGTTGTTTGCAGGTGACGCTGTCGTTTATCGACAAATAAAGTCATCAGAAGATCAAAACAAATTGCAAAATGATTTAGAAAAGATATCTGAATGGTGCGAAAAGAGGCAGGTGACCATAAATATCGAACAATGTGAGGTCATCCACATGAGTGCTAAAACGAATTCGTTACACTTCGGTTACACGATAAATCAGTATAATCTAAAAGCCGTAAATTCAGCTAAATACGTGGGTATTACAATTACGAACAACGTAAATTGGAAGGAACACATAGAAAATGTTGTGGGGAAGGCTAACCAGAGACTGCGTTTTATTGTCAGGACACTCAGAAATTGTAACAGACCTACTAAGGCGACTGCCTACACTACGCTTGTCCTTCCTCTTTTAGAATATTGCTGCGCGGTGTGGGATCCTTACCTGATAGGCTGACGGAGTACATCGAAAAAGTTCAAAGAAAGGCAGCGCGTTTTGTATTATCGCGAAATATGGTAGAGAGTGTCACAGAAATGATACAGGATTTGGGCTGGAAATCATTAAAAGAAAGGCGTTTTTCGTTGCGATGGAATCTTCTCACGAAATTCCATTCACCAGCTTTCTCCTTCGAATGAGAAAATATTTTGTTGACTCCGACCTAAATAGGGAGGAACGATCACCACGATAAAATAAGGGAAATAAGAGCTCGTACGGAAAGATATAGGTGATCATTATTTCCGTGTGCTATACGAGATTGGAATAATAGAGAATTGTGGAGGTTGTTCTATGAACCCTCTGCCAGGCATCTGAATGTGAATTACAGAGGATCCATGTAGATGTAGATGCAGAAATGGAGGGCTGTTGAGAGTAAGGGCGTTAGGGACTCTCACCCAGTTGTGTGTATCGTTGTAGCTAAATTTTCCAAGTTATTTGTGGACCTTAATACCAAGCAGAATCAAGATCCTTTCTGGGGTTCATATAGAAAGCTACTCTTATCCGGCGGTGCGGTAAGCGACTACTGCACCTGGAATGGCACACCACGTAAAAGCGTTAACGAAGCCAGGGACTTTAAAATTTGTTTGCCTCAGGAGCTGGTGCCTCTTGTTTTCCATTATTTTCATAATTCTCTTATGGAAAGACATCTGTACTTCTATGAAACCTTGGAAAAGTGTAAGGCTCATCCCGATTGGCCCAGGTTGTACAATATAAGGATATCACGCGATTAGTGGGTGAGTGTGAGGCCTGCAACAAGGCTAAACCCAATAATAGTCCTCCGAAAAATGGCTCTGAGCACTATGGGACTTAACTTCTGAGGTCATCAGTCCCCTAGAACTTAGAACTACTTAAACCTAACCTAAGGACGACACACACCCTCATGCCCTAGGCAGGATTCGAACCCGAGACCGTAGCGGTAGCTCGGTTCCAGACTGTATCGCCTAGAACCGCTCGGCCACCCCGGCCGGCTCCTCCGAAAAGGTTGCTATAATCCGAGAGTGAGGATAACCCTATAGGCAAACACTTTATCGATTACGTAGGGCCTCTTCCTTGTACCAGCAAGGGGAACCGATATATTCTAGAGCTTGTTGACGCGTTTTTCAGATTGGTGTGGTCAATCCCTAGTCTTGGTGTCATAGTGGACATTACCACTGCACATCTCACCAAAATCTTCAGCTAGTTTTTGACCTCCTAAGGCTTTTGTTAGCGATAAATCTGTGCCGTTTGTTTCCGAACAATTTAAGCAGCTTTGCTTTCATAACGCCGTTAAGCACCTAATCACCACCCCGCATGTCACGTATCTTTGGCCGAGAGTGAATATCACAATATTAAGTCAGCTTTGATCATTTACTTTCATAAGTCTCCGAGTAAGTGGGATACCACCATGCACTGCCTCAATTTTGCATTTAACATTGCACAGTACGAAGCATCCAAGGCGGCTCCTGCCGCTCTATTGTTGGCGTGTCCCATCAATTCCCCTCTATCCAACATGTGTGATATCAGCGACCTCCTGCCTTCGTCCGTTACTCCTGAAGATCTTAGGGAAAACTGCGAATGTGCAAGGAATAACACTAAGTTAGCCCACCGCCTCCTGGCACGGCGATATACACTCCTGGAAATTGAAATAAGAACACCGTGAATTCATTGTCCCAGGAAGGGGAAACTTTATTGACACATTCCTGGGGTCAGATACATCACATGATCACACTGACAGAACCACAGGCACATAGACACAGGCAACAGAGCATGCACAATGTCGGCACTAGTACAGTGTATATCCACCTTTCGCAGCAATGCAGGCTGCTATTCTCCCATGGAGACGATCGTAGAGATGCTGGATGTAGTCCTGTGGAACGGCTTGCCATGCCATTTCCACCTGGCGCCTCAGTTGGACCAGCGTTCGTGCTGGACGTGCAGACCGCGTGAGACGACGCTTCATCCAGTCCCAAACATGCTCAATGGGGGACAGATCCGGAGATCTTGCTGGCCAGGGTAGTTGACTTACACCTTCTAGAGCACGTTGGGTGGCACGGGATACATGCGGACGTGCGTTGTCCTGTTGGAACAGCAAGTTCCCATGCCGGTCTAGGAATGGTAGAACGATGGGTTCGATGACGGTTTGGATGTACCGTGCACTATTGAGTGTCCCCTCGACGATCACCAGTGGTGTACGGCCAGTGTAGGAGATCGCTCCCCACACCATGATGCCGGGTGTTGGCCCTGTGTGCCTCGGTCGTATGCAGTCCTGATTGTGGCGCTCACCTGCACGGCGCCAAACACGCATACGACCATCATTGGCACCAAGGCAGAAGCGACTCTCATCGCTGAAGACGACACGTCTCCATTCGTCCCTCCATTCACGCCTGTCGCGACACCACTGGAGGCGGCCTGCACGATGTTGGGGCGTGAGCGGAAGACGGCCTAACGGTGTGCGGGACCGTAGCCCAGCTTCATGGAGACGGTTGCGAATGGTCCTCGCCGATACCCCAGGAGCAACAGTGTCCCTAATTTGCTGGGAAGTGGCGGTGCGGTCCCCTACGGCACTGCGTAGGATCCTACGGTCTTGGCGTGCATCCGTGCGTCGCTGCGGTCCGGTCCCAGGTCGACGGGCACGTGCACCTTCCGCCGACCACTGGCGACAACATCGATGTACTGTGGAGACCTCACGCCGCACGTGTTGAGCAATTCGGCGGTACGTCCACCCGGCCTCCCGCATGCCCACTATACGCCCTCGCTCAAAGTCCGTCAACTGCACATACGGTTCACGTCCACGCTGTCGCGGCATGCTACCAGTGTTAAAAGACTGCGATGGAGCTCCGTATGCCACGGCAAACTGGCTGACACTGACGGCGGCGGTGCACAAATGCTGCGCAGCTAGCGCCATTCGACGGCCAACACCGCGGATCCTGGTGTGTCCGCTGTGCCGTGCGTGTGATCATTGCTTGTACAGCCCTCTCGCAGTGTCCGGAGCAAGTATGGTGGGTCTGACACACCGGTGTCAATGTGTTCTTTTTTCCATTTCCAGGAGTGTAATGGTAATAGACGCTCCTTTCAGGGTAAGATTGGAGATGAGGTTTTCATGAAAAACTGTGTCGGTCGGGTGAAGGGTGGTGCCAAGCTCGATAAGTGCGTTCCTCGTTTCATAGTTCCATGCTCTATCATCAAATTTCTGGGTCCTCTTACCTTGCTTGTCAAGCATGTGGTCACTGGTAAGGTCCTCAGGGTACGCCTTAATCGACATAAGGCCGTTAGTTAAGCTTCCCCTCTTTCTTCTGTGGGCTGGACTGAGGTCCATTGGCTTAAGGGGGAGAGGCTGAGCTGTGGCGAGGTTCATGGCATCGCCTTTCGAATTCCTGGCGCCACTAGCTCCCTGTCGTGTGATGTCCTTCTGGGTTGAGGACTTTAAGATCGTTGATCGACGGTGTTGACGGAGACGGAGCGTGTTTTGGCGTGATGAGTTGGTGAGTGGTAACGGAGCGAGGAGGGCGGTGTGCGAGGGCCGCCCGGCGAGTAAGGCGAGCACCTAAGCAAACTTCTGGGGCACAGAGTCCGGCGAGTGGTTGCTGGGCTATTTGCGGGCCGATTTGGATTCGTGGCTGACTTCGAGTGCAGTTTTCATGCATAGTCTGGCCAGCCAAATCTGGTACGTGACACACCGATGAGAGAGTTGACGCCAGTTTTGATTTGCTGAATTCTGGGCCCCTTTGAAACCGGGAGGCTTCAGCTTTGATTCGTGAACTTCCGTTAATTTTTGGTTTTGAAGTATTGTTATTTTCTTATTGATTCCTATAGGTCTGATGCGATCATTGCGATTTCTTAGCTGATCTATTCACCACCAGTTGGTTCCTTGAATTGTGGTTGTTGTTTGCTGTCCCTTAGTCGATACTGGCCTTGATTGCTTTTTAACGGATGTCTTAAACTGTGTGAGCCAATGGTGTTTCCTGATCGGTACGTTTATTGTTTATCTTCTTGCGAAACGTTTTCGAATAAGTACTTTTCCTTGTAATACTGCAACGTGCCGGTCACCAAATACCTTCGGCACATTGTAGACGCCATCGCTCTGTTATAACATTGGCTTAGGAGGTGCCAGTGTCTCAAAATTTGCGATTGCTGTGGCAATGTAATGGGCTTTGGCAGCATAATTTTCTTTCGGGCGTTTCGCCGACGTTGTAGAGGTGGTATCTGACAGTGACGCGGGCATACCGTTTGGCTAGTTGTTGTTGCTTTCACGTAATTAATGTTGTTGTGTTAATATTTCGTTTGCCGATCTGTACGCAATGAAATGAACCTTGGAAGGCCGGTCCTCTCTTTGTCACCTTTCTTGCCCTTCCTTCTTGGTGTAGTCTTGTGCTCCTTGCGTATCAGTCTTCTGGTGGCACTTCTTACTCTACGTTACTTAAAAGAAGCAGTTAGTCATGAAGGCCTACCTGTTTGCTATCTGGTAGTCTTATTTAACTAAATCTGTCATTAAAGAAGGCCTACTTGTTCTCTATTTGATAATCTTACTTAACTGAAGCTATTATCATTGAAGGCCTGTCTGTTCTCTATTAGGTAATTTTACTGTACTGAAGCTGCTATCAAAGAAGGCCTGCCTGTTTTCTATTTGGTAATTTTACTTAACTGAAGTATTATTAAAGAAATCCTACCTGTTTTATATTGGGTAATTTTACTGAAGTGAACCTGTTATTATTGAAGGCTGCCTGTTAAATTAAGAGCCGTTTCGTAAGTTGAGTTAGCTGTTTTTATACTCCTATTTTTAAGCTGTGATATCTTTCTCAATCTGTGTGGTAATTAACTGAAATTGTGGTTGCCAAAATCCTACCTGGTTCAGAGGTATTTGTGTCAGTAAGATAGTAACAGGAAATGACACATGATGTTATATGCGCCCTAAGCCATAACATTTTACAAGGAAATGAATACCCCTAGCTGCATACAGGCGTTGATATAAGTCAATGGGGACAGTTGAAAATGTGTGCCCCGACCAGAACTCGAACCCGGGATCTCCTGCATACATGGCAGATGCTCTCTCTATCCATCTGAGCCACTGAGGACACAGAGGATAGTGCGACTGCAGGGAATTATATTTGGCACGCCTCCTGTGCGACCCACATTCCCAACTTACTGTACTGCTCTGTGTTCATAGTGCCCGTGCCCATCATACTTATTACTCGTGGCTTTTTGCCGATTCCCATATGAGTTCGGGCACTGTTTCTGATGCACTATGAACACAGAGCGGTACAGTAAGTTGGGAATGTGGGTCGCACAGGAGGCGTGCCAGAGATAAATCCCTGCAGTCGCACTTTCCTCTGTGTCCTCGGTTGCTCAGATGGAAAAGGCATGGTGGCTCAGCATGTTAGGTCCGAGGTCTGCGTGCTCTCTGCATTAAAAAAAAGAAATACTGAGTCAGGGAATCAACGATCAACTTGAACGGAAGTCTAGTGTCTAGTGAAAAAAAAAAATGGATAGAGCATCTGCCATGTTTGCATCAGATCCCGGGTTCGAGTCCCGGTCAGGGCACACTTTTCAACTGTCCCCATTGACTTATATCAACGCCTGTATGTAGGTAGGGGTATTCCCTTTCATTTTAATTTCATTCTAATGAGCTGCATGGTCACATGCGGACATGTCCGAAAGAACAGATGACATCTTCATATATATATAACACTAACCTTTTGCCTGATATCAGTTTACCCATAGTTGTAGGTTTCAGATCTAAAAAGTATCTCAGTAACAACCGCAAAAATTTAATTTATTAGCAACCTCTTTTTTTGGAAGTAAAGAAACTGGTGGTAGAATGAATAAGACTTCTAAAATATCATTTAAGACCAATTTTAAGGAAAAACCCTTAAGAAAAACTATCCAAAATCCTGACGCTAAATTCAAACCATAACAGAGATGTTTAATGTGGCGTTTAACAATGCAGTCCTAATTCAAGGTTTAGAAAACTACAGAAATGATTAACAGGCATTTAACATAAAACAGATTACATGTAATTAGGAAAAAACAAGCGGTCCCGGTAAATTGACTGATGACAAGTTTTATATAACACTAGCAGCTGGTCGTTCAGACGGGCTGCCATTGTATTGCAGAAACAACGCTCAGCTTAGTTGGTCAACTGAGTTCTTAGACTCTCGCTGTAATATGGTGAACAGGGAAAGCAACCACGTCAGGACTGACCATTTCCTTTACTAAAGATCCTTTTCGATTAACTCACAATATAGACCACATGTGTGCTCAACCTATCCTGTAACATATAAATTACTAGTTAACACAAATAGAAAAAAAATACACCACCAAAGGACACTGGTGGAAATTTATAAAAAGCGAGTCGTTCGCTGATCTTGCGTTATGAACTGCTTAATTTAGACTGCGCCATTTCGGCCAAAACCAGGCAAGGGGCTTCCACACCGGTAGTTTACTAGTAAAAAAATACGCAGTACAATGACCTTAAAGTATTCACTTCAAAAGTCCACAAAAGCTACTTTACAGATGACGATGGATAACCATAACAGCAAGTGAGAGGAAAGCCTTTTCACACGTCAGCTATAGATACCTGGACTGTAACTGAATGCTCACCGTAATCCCCAGGAAGTAGAAACATAAGTTGAAAAACGCTCAGTCAATGGCTGCATTCAGTTGAGCATATCCATTAACCGCCATCGTGTTTGATCCTTTTGAACTGACCGATAGAAGCTCAAACCGGCACCACAGTGGACACGGACTTTTTCGGAATAATGCAATTCCAGGTGGCAGTAGGGGCGCACTAAATAATTTCTACATCGGGCAATCTCTACTAATCCAGCCGACTCAGGACATCACGCAATCTGCTCTGACTAATATTCCAAATGCAGCATAGGGCCAAGGATCTTGTCGGCCACAATTTCACGGTGCTTACTACCCACCGTCACCACACAAACCGCTAGACAATCGATTACTTAGAGAGAGCAAGCAATCCCGTAGTCGCGCTTAAATCGACCCCATCGTTACTGCGCTTCCCTCTGGTGGCGACATCCGCTCTGACTCAACCACCGCCAGTGATGCTGCCCAACCAGAGGGATCTGTCAGTACAGAATCGCGCCGCAATGTAACCGCACGGCACACTGTGTAACTATTACAGCCTACGCCCATTTCTCTCAAAAGTTCTCCCACCGCCCTGCCCTCCATTACCAGATGTCCTACATCAAGATACCTCAGGATGCATCCCGTCCACCGACCCCATCTTTTTGTTAAATCGTATCGTAGTACTTCTCTCCCCGCCTCGATTCCGCACCTCAGCATTAGTTATCGGATGTACCTATATAATTCGAAGCATCTTCCTTTAGCACTTAATTTCAAAAGCTTCTAGATTTCAGATTATTCTGTAACACCACCTGTGGTAATTTCACTTCATTGTTAGACTGCGCTACAGACAAATAATTTGAGAAATGAGTTTCTGAGGCGTAAACTTATGTTGCATGTTAACGTACTTCTCTTTTTCAAAACAGTTTTTCTTGCTATAGCAGATCTGTCTTAACAACTCAAAGTTGTATATCCTTTTTCACTTCCGCCATCATAAATTAAGCTAACGTTCATCGAAGCAATTAGAGTGGAAAGCGGACACGCCTTAAAGATAAAATCAGCTATGTTGCGGAGTGTCGCTGCAAGACGAACTAATAAAACGCGAATGTTCGCAGTGGCAGGAAACTGTGGACACTAAACTAAGACTTGACAATTAGAATGCAATATAAACAGTGTTTCCCATACTCTTACTAATGATTATCTGTTTAACTGAATAACTATTACGGCCTCTAAATGAGGACTGTGGTGACTATAGAAACGTCCTGCTAAGCATACCAGGATTGTTGAGTGAGATAAACCTCTGAACCTCGCTTTTATGAAAAAAGGGCTACGCGGAGCTCATTAAAAATAGGTACAGTCTAGTAGCCACTCTAATTAATGTAGTAGGTTAACTTCAATTTACAGTGTTTCCAAGTGAAATCTATTAGTTCTTCTAATGGAATTATGCCTGTGATGCGATTGCATTACAAGAACAAATAAGTTTCAGAAAAAGAACCTGCACTGACGGTGTACTTAGTATAAAACGACTGGCAGACAGAAAGGAAAGGGTTTTAACCTAGAGTTGCTCACAGCGTTTGTAATTATGAAAAAGATTTTGACCAAGTCAGCAGACAGCTATTGTGACATCATGGAAAAAGAGGCTTCCCAGTGCATCTAATTAACTCCATGGAAGCTTTTTACAAACACAAAAGAATTATAATCGAAGATGGAAATAACTTGTCCACACAATCAACAAGAACACAGGGAATTACACAAGAATGTGACCTAGGTCCAAGTCTTTCCAGCAACTACATCGATGACCTAGTCAAGACTTGGAAACAAAATATAATCTACTACGTAAAGATCAACTGAAAGAAATGTTTTAATATCCTGCTGTAAGTTATTGATCAAATAATGATTCAAGGAAACCAAATTAATTTTCAGAGAACCATCAATAGCGTAAATTTGTTAAAAAATACACGTGACGTGTAAACCTACACTAGTAAAACGACATTCAAGAGGAAATTTCCTACAAGATCTAAAATCTTAAATCATAGTGTAGCACTGAAACAACAAACCAACTTTCAATGTCTTGGCTGTGATACAGGACGAAATTTCGGCCATAAAAGTGTTAACATGATCTTAGAATTTAGTTAAGTCTCTGGAACAGTTAGAAAAATGCTACGAAAGCTAGCCACGAAAGAGACGCAGGTGAAGTTTTACAAAGTCATGACAGTACCTACAATGCGTTATGGATCTGCAACATGGGTTCCCCACGGAAAAAAGTATGTGTGCAGGATCCTTTCTGAGGGAATGAGATTTCTGCGCAGTGTTTAAGAGTACACCAGAATTGATCGAATCAGAAACGAAGACATCGCAAATTAATTAGAAGTTGATACAATGCACGAGACAATAGATCTGATTAGATACAAACACTACGAGCATGTAGATAAAATGCCTGAAGACAGACTTCCAAAACAAATACTTGATTACAGACATTGTTGGACAAGACCAAGGAGCGGGTCACGGAAGAGCTAGATTGACCTTGTTGAACGGAACGGTAAATCATCTAATCGATTACGGGAGAAGAAGAAGACGAAGAAGAATTTCAAGCTATGTGGCATATTACGTTCTATTTCATACCTTTGTTACATCAAGTCAAAAAACCTTTCTATTTCTACACAATGTAATAGCAATCATAACAACACAGTTTCGAAAATAGCAGATTTGCCCAGCGGTGTCACAAGATCTCCTTCTGCGAGTATCTGGTAGACAGAATAAATATGTAGGTCACTATTTTAGCTTAATATTTGAAAAATTCCTCCACAAAAAACCTAAATTTATTTACGTTGTTACACCTTCTCCCACTACCTTGCTGACCAGCTTCCTCCTACTGTGATTGGTAATAGCTCATTTCAGGTGACGCAGAAGTTAGTCAGATTGTGTTGGGTAATTTTCGAGACAAATATCCTTATTTGTTCCTAGAATCGCCTACTTTCGTACCCTACTATTCTCAGCAATTACGGTTGTCCTAAGTACAATTGATGATTTTTGTAGAATAGAGCCAGTGCCCAAAGTACGACAGTGTTCTCTCCAAATATGTTAATTGGACTTGAAAAGACGAGGCTTTGAAACGAACAAAAAGGCAAATTAATTCGATTCTTATCGGACCACGATTAAATGTTGTTTGTCTTGTAAGTAGCAATAATGTCGTGCCAATACCAAAAAGCATTCAAGACTTATCACAATGTAGCTGTTATATACAGAGTTTTTTTCTTATTCCTGGAGTTCCTTTTCCTAGAGACCAGAAGAAACTGCGTCGTACCGCAGAATTCATTGAATTTCATTGCTATCCTAACACAGACAAATACGCCCGTGGTCGACTGGTAGGATCCTTGGTTATTAATCAAAATGACCATACTCCCGGGTTGGAAAAACGCCACGGCTTACATTTTGAATAAAAATTAACAGCACTGGCGTGCGAAGACTTCCGACATAAATACTCACCCTCATTCTGCCAACGGCTTTGTCAAAGGGGGCAGAATTTCAGGGCACACTCTTGTCCTTGGGGTGGGAAACTGCCCCTAAGGGCGAAAAAATCAGTAATGGTCAACGGCATGAGAATTTAGAAGGCAAATGGAAGTCTCTCCATTAAAGACAAATAACGTGCATCCACAGGACATGCGGTCTGCAGTTGAAAAAGCAAATGACGATATATCCATTGCTAAATGAATCGCTAACAGTCTCACGTTTGTGCCTCCAGGAAGGGAGAGCTAAGGGGGAGGTGACCTTGAGAAAAAGATTGAATAACCAGCGAAACGACAACGTTCTAGGAGCCTAGGCGTATAATTTCAGAACCTTGACCGTGGTAGAGACGGTAGAAGAAACGGGAAGGGAAATGCAAGGACTCAGTCTAGATGTAATTCGGGTCAGTGATGTGAAATGGTGTGAAGATATGGACTTCTGGTCAGATGTGTACAGGATGGTATCAACAGCAGCAGAAAATGGTATAACGTGGGTAGGATTCGTTGGAGCCAGGAAGGTAGGGCATAGATTTTGTTACTGTGAACAGTTCAGTGGTAGGGTTGTTTTCATCAAAACCGACGGCAAACCAACACCGACAACGATAGTTCATATATACATGCCGACGTCGCAAGCTGAAGAAGAAGAGAGGAACAATATGAGGATATCGGACGGACAATGCATTATGCAAAATGGAAATGAAAATCGAATAGTCGTGGGGGATTTGAATGCGGTTGTAGGGGGAGGAGTAGAAGGAAGGGTTATGGGGGAGTATGGACTTGACACGAGGAATTAGAGAGGGGAAAAGACTAATTGAATTCTATAATGAATTTTAGCTAGTATTAGTGAATATTCTCTTCAACAATTACAAGAAGAGATATGCTTGGAAAAGGCCAAGAGGTACGGAAAGATATCAATTAGATTTCATCATGATCAGACAGAGATTCCGAAACCAGATACTGGATTTTAAGGCGTATCTGGGAACAGATATAGACTCAGATCAAAATGTAATAGTGCTGAAGAGTAGGCTGAAGCTTAAGAGGTTAGTCAGTGAGAACCAATATCCAAAGAAGTGGGACACGGAAGTACTAACGAATGGGAGAAACGCCGGATGTTCTTTAATGTTACAGATATGCAGTAAGGATTATTTCACCAACGAGTACAGTTGAAGAGGAATGGACATCTGTAAAAAGGGCAGTGATAGAAACTGCAAAGAAAATCATAGGTACGAACAAAGTAACTGCGAAGAAACCCTGGGTAACAGAAGACATACTTCAGTCGATCGATGAGAGAAGGATGTATAGAAATGTTCATGGATATGCAGGACTACAGAAATACAAGTCACCGAGGAATGAAATAAACAGGAAGTTGAGGGAAGCTAAGATGAAATGGCTGCATGAAAAATGTGAAGAAGTCGGCAAAGATATGAAGACTCAGTATATACGAATGCCGAAACAATCTACAGTGAACTTGAAATAAGGGTGGTAATATTAAGAGAGCAAAGGCAGTTCCACTGTTAAATACAAAGGAGAGAGCGGATAGGTGGAAACAGTACACTCTGTGAGGATGAAGATTTGTCTGAGGTGGTGGAAGAAGGAGCAGGAGTTGATTTAGAAGAGAGGGGGTATTCAGTATTAGAATTAGAATTTAAAAGAGCTTTGGAAGTCTTAAGACCAAATAAGGCAGAAGAGATAGATCACATTCCAGCAGAATTTCTAAAATAACTGGGGGACGTGGCAACCAAGCATCTAGTCACGTTGGTGCGTAGACTGTGTGATTCCGGCGAAATATCTTCTGACTTTCGGAGAAATATCATCCACCAAATTTTGAAGACTGCAAGAGCCGACATATATGGAAATTAACGCATAATCAACTTAACAGCTCATGCATCGAAGTTGCTGACAAGAATAATATACAAAAGAATGGAAACGAAAATTGTTGAGGAGGTCTTGGATGATGATCAGTTTTACATGAAAAAAAGGTAAAGGTACCAGAGAGGTAATTCTTACGTTAGGTTGATAATGGAAGCAATACTAAAGAAAAAGTCATGACACGTTCATAGGATTTGTCGGCCTGGAAAGAGCGTTCGACAGTGTCAAATGGTGCGACATGTTCGAAATTCTGAGAAAAACAGAAGTAATCTATAGGGAGTGGCGGCTAATACACAACATGAATGGGAACCAGGAGGGTGTGATAAGAGTAGGAGACCAAGAACAATGTGCTCAGATTAAAAAGAGTGTAAAATGGGGACGTAATCTTTCAGCATTACTGTTCAATATATGCAGCTGAGTAGCAGTGATGGAAATAAAACGAAAGTTCAGGAGAGGAAATAAAATTCAAAATGAAAGAGTATCTAACATACGATTCGCTGATGACATTGTTATCATCTCTGAAAATGAAGAATTTCATGATCTGCTGAAGGGCATTAACAGTCTAATGAGTACAGAATATGGGTTGAGAGGAAATGGAAGGAAGGTGAAATTGATGAGAAGTAGCAGAAATGAGAACAGCGAGAAACTTAGCATCAGGACTGATGGTGACGAAGTACATTAAATTAAGAAATTTTAGTACCTAGGCAACAAATAACCAATGACAGACGGAGCAAGAACGACATCAAAAGCAGATTAGCACTGGCAAAATGGGCATTCCTGGCCGTGGGAACTCTACTAGTGTCAAACATAGTCCGTAATTTTAGGAATAAATTTCTGAGGAAGTACGTTTGGAGCACAGTATTGAATGGTAGTCAAACATGGACTGTGAGAGAACCGGAACGGAAAAGAATCGCAGTATTTGAGATGTTGTGCTACAATGTAGAAAATGTGGTGGACTGACTAGGTAAGGAATGAGGTTCTGTGTAGAATCAGAGGGGAAAGAAATATGTGGAAAACAGAGACAGGATATAGCACATCCGTTAAGACATCAAGGAATAATTTCCATGGAAATAGAAGCAGCTGTAACGAGCAAAAACTGCAGATGGAGACGGGTATCGGAAAACATCCAGCAAATAACTGGGGACGTGGGTTGCAAGTGCTGCTCTAAGATGAAGAGGTTGGCGCAGGAATGGAATTCGTGGCGAGCCACATTAAACCACTCAAATGACTAATGACTCAAAAATAGTACCGTTTGTTTGATCATGCAACCTCATTTATATTGCATCCAGCAATCGATGCTTTGCATCAGGTTGTGGTATGTAATTACGAACCGAACGAGTAACGACACGCATAACGAATTTTTTCATCGTAACGGTATCTGACCATTAACACACCTTTACTGATCATGTTTTCATCTCATTAAAATTGCTTGTAACAGTTGAGCACGTGTAGATTCCCATTACATTTGACAGTGTACCCAAGCACGACCACTGTTAGAGTTTCAGCGAATTTTTTCCAGTTGCCTCTGGCCCACACTAACCTTCCTGTCTGGTTCACGCTTAAATATGATGCATCTGTAGTAGCATACCCTTTGTTCATAAATGTGTATTACCAATTACCTTTTGTTAGGGGGCCATGTCCTTAAGTCATTGTCACTATTCTTGTTACCTTATTTACCTTTTCCAAATCATCTTCGTCAGACGTCGTGTTAAGAACCATTAAAGGTCATCCTTTGTGATCATTTAACCACCATCTTTCATTAATACATCCCATAGATCCAAAGTTCATTCCTACCTGTAACTTGTTACAATTATTTAATGCATATACTTTAATTTAAATGACACTTATTTCTGGACTGCATATCTAGATTAAGTCAAATAGCACCGTGTATTCATGATCTTATGTGCCAATAAAAGTTACCCATTGTACATAAAATCGATACTGATGGTATTAGTGGACCAGTACACTTGAAATACATTGAGATCTTTTATACGTCAGCGTATCGTGGGCAAGCAAAGTGATATGTAGATGAGATGGTATGGTGAGAATAAATGAGAATTAAAACATTCCCATGTAATTGATAACACAAGTCATGGTCAGTCGTAGCGAAATTCCTTTAAATACACCTATTTTACACTGAGGTCACACGCTCGTGTTGCCTAGATGCAGGGCCAAATGCTGCGTCGTCCATAACGTGGTGCGCAGTTACGCTAAAAAAATTGTCACAGGTCAGCAAAAACTCTGCCTCATCAGCAAAAATTCTCCGTTGTCAGAAAAGCATACATACACACACACACAAAGTTGTTATGTCAGCACATCATTCCACAAAATCTAATCGGGACATCTTTATGTCATCCAATTTATACCGAATACTATGCCGAAGTTGAAAAGCGGATTAAAAAAAACTGAATGTTCGAAACCTTTTCTCAGAGTTCTTTAATTCAACAGTACGTGTTATCGTATGGGTCTGCTTCGGCTCCCAATTGTGGTAACAATTCTTAGTCCAGTCACCCAAAAATTGAGCATCTTCACATGATCATTGAGCTCTTGAAATTATTTCTTTCTTATTGCGCTCGCCAGAATCCAGTTTGATACCTACATTAACTCTACATAATCCTGCTGCAACAGACAGTTTAACGATGTTCTTAGTACATTGCCCATCTTCAACTAATAAGTCTTTCATAATGTCGCATCCATTGCCTATGGACATAATTTTCATTGCTCTAGGTAACATCATGTCCGTACGTTCAGTTTCTGAGTGGGTTGCATTCGGAACTTCTTGTGAATCCCAATCATAACTTTCGAGATCGTCGTTCCTCTGGAATTCGTGATGAACGCCTTGCCGTTTCTCGTAATGTTGCGTGCAGTCATCATACCGTTTTGGTACGTTACGATCATTCAACCAATTCTGTGGCCCAAACGTTCCGTTCTCTATGATTATCATTTCTCGGTACTTCAGACGTAAGACAAGTTATATCCTGTTAGCAGATTTTAGCTAGCCAAAAATGATGAGATGCACTGTCTACCAGAAAAATGGCCTTTACGGTATGCTTGAAGAGAGTCAGAGAAGATTCGGACAATACAGGGAACATGTTCTTGAGACAACGAAATATCTGAAAAACTACGTATCGGATTGAAAAAAAGAAACAGATACTTGTTCGACGTTTTAGAGACACTATACACACACACACACACACACACACAAACACACACACACACACACAGGGGTGGGGCGGAAGGCTATTTTGAAACAGCTCCAGAAGAAACGCAACATTTCACCGGGTCACGACTGCATTACTTATCGACATCTTAAAGAATGCCTTCATTTCTTTCTGATTGCCCTTGCAACCCTTTACACCACTATCCTCTCCACAAGTTACTGTCGTGAACAATGGAAAGCATCCAAAATCCAACTTTTCTTCATACCCCAGAAACTTCCTACTTATGCGTCCTGCTACCGCTCCAGCTGCCTCCCCTCAGTGTTTAGAATGGTCTTCGAGTCCATCCTCGCGTGGCACACCCATCAATATCTGAACCAATTCAGATTATCTAGGGCGGCTTCTGTGTCAATTTCTCCTCTGATGACCAGCTCCTGCACCTCACTCATCTCCCATACCACAGACTCAATTCCCATAAAGTCGCTATTTTTGCCTCTATCACCTTAGAAGTGTATGGTATTCCGGACTTCTTTTCAGACTCCAAACATACACAGTTCCAGTTAACTATGTGAGCTTACTGCATCCTTACCGCTTAATCGCCCATATTTCATTACTACTGGCAGTACCAATTCCTGTACCTTCCATACCACTGCAGGAGTGCTCCATGGCTCTGTTCTTTCTCCTGTACACTGTTGATATGCCCAAACCATCCCCACCAGTCAATTTCCTTCAGTATGCTGATGACACCGCTTTCCTCCCTCTCTAAACTACACTCCAGAAATTGAAATGATCCCCTAAAACTTACCTCAGTCAATTTACCTCCTGGGGTAACCAATCGCTCCTCATTATCAAACCCTCTAAAACCGAGGCAGTAGTTATAGGACGAACCAGAGGCACCTTTCGCCTTCATGACTTCTACCTTACCATTTACGGCCGTCCTATCCAACTAACTAACACACTAATGTATCTTGGAGTAACCCTCCACTGGCAACTAACGTGGAACCCTCACGTACTAAACATCCAACAGAAAGCCCACAATAGACCAAAACTACTAAAACTAGTTACAGACTGAACATGAGGATTAAAACCCTCCAACATTCTCCACACCTACAGAACCCTGACCCGACCCATCCTTTGTTACACAAATTTTTCATGTATTTCCAACCCACTAATGTTCTATAAATTCCTTCAAATTCTCGATCCATGCGTTCCGTCTCTCTTTCCGCATCTGTTTACCTTTCCCCACCTGCGTCCTCTTCCATCTCATCCCATTTTCACTCCTCCTCACCCACATGGATCACCTACAATTTTCCTATACTATCAGCAAACTACTTTCCAATAATACTATTGTTTCCCCTCTGATTACTAAACCTTATAAGCGGCCACACCTTCACAAACACATCCCTCCATCCCTACACCTCCACACAGTCTTATCATATCCCAATGCAACTTCGACCTTCTCTCTCTCCCGGACAATGAGATTCGCCCTGATACTTATTCCTCCTACCAAATTTTATCCCTTTTCCACTTATCCCACTCTACATCAGGGCTCCTCTCTCCTCTTCCCTCTACATCCTCTCGTATCCTTTTTTTCTTGTGCCGCTAACCTCCCCACACACAATTGCTCCTTCTCACTCTCTGTCTTTCTCAATGTATATATTCTCACTATCTGTTTCACCTCCTAGCTATCACCTCCTTACCAATCCTGAACATAGTCTATCCGCCCAGGATACTTTTTTATCCAGTTCTTCAGAAATTAAGTGAAAGTGTAGTGCTCCAGTGTTATCTCATAGAAGCATTCCACCTCATCTCAACTGTGTTTGTAAGTTATATGTATTCTTCGTTCTATTAGCTGTCCGTAGTTAATCTTTTTAACCTAAAATGTAAACAGTCCTCATATTTTTATTTTTCTATCACCTTTGATATCTTTTTACCGCTCATTTGGCTGAAGAGGGGAGTATTGTACCGCAGACAGCCCATCCCCCGCGTATATAGAGACTGGGGGGTGAAGTAACAATAAATAAAATAGAAGCCTGACTGCGTTATTAGTTACAAAGCAGTTTATTGCGACAGAAGAGAGGATTGCTTCATGCTCAACGCTTTCGCGACAATGTGAGGTCACGTGCTTCTGTTTGTCGGGTTATTCGACTGGTCTCTACTGAGGCAAGTCAACAACGAGGAAAAAGTAAATGTCAAAGGACTGTTGCTCCTGAGAATAATGAAACTGCAATATTTGATGCTCTGAATTGTAGCCCCCACTTTAACACTCCGCTGTTAAGTAATGAATGGGGAGTTTCAATACTGTTTGCTGAGTTTTGAAATTTGGAAAATGTAATCGTTTCTTCTTACCCTCAACCAGGAACTGTATGGCAGTGATTTCCACAACCGAGTAACCTGTTTAGCAAACACAGTGAGACCCCAGTTTTCTTATTCGAATACCGTTCTGTCACGAGTCGACCTTCACGAATCACGGTATGATCAACCGACACAGCATATATTTTTGGAATGTGGAAAATTCACAATGCTTGCGCCAAATTGAACATCACCGTCTATGAAATATTAATCTTTGGTGTAGAATAATTGATGAAAAGCTCATTGGTCATTCTTTATCGAAGCAATATTAAATGGTGATAACTATCGAACATTGCTGGAGGATGACCTTCCAGTATTGCTTGCAGATCTTCCCTAGGAACTTGCGACTAACAATGTGGTTTCAACATGGTGGTTGTCTAGTACATTACTCTTTAGCAGCACGAAAAGTATTAAACCGCGAGTAAAATCAACGGTGGATCGGAAGAGGCCCTCCAGTGCCATCTTACTTTGCCTCACTTTTGTATGTTGGTTCACTTGACGTGTGAAGCTTGTAGTGAAACGCGCAGTGACATGATGCAGCGTTATATCAATGTAGGTGAGCTGATTCCATCAGAAGCACTTATCAATTGCGTGTAATCATTCCCTGTGTGGAAAAATAGGTATATGGAAGTGAACGCCGATATTTTTGAGCATTTACTGTGAAATTATATCTTACTAAGAAGCACCACATTGGTGAGAGGGCACACCTCAAGCGAAAAGCCTGTTGGTGAGAGGACACATCTCAAACAAACAACCACTTGGTGGGAGGTGAGAGGACGCACCACAGACTAGCTTTTTTCACACTTTATGAACACTTTTGGTGTTATGCTGTAACCCAATGAACTTTCTAGAGATGATACCGTTTTGCAACTTGGCTGCGTAATTTGTCAATTACAGCCCCAGCTATCGCGCACCGACAAAAGAGTTGCATACAAAATTACGTGAATTTTCCTCCGTGGAATCGCATTCTTCAATAACACAATATCAAAGCAGCCACAAGGGCTCTCATTGTTGTAGCCGGATAGCATTTATAATAACACATATTTTTCTGTTTTTTAAACGGATGCGTAGTTTTTGATGTATTTTGTGGTCTTAAGACTAAAAAGGAATCACTCTGTATAATCTTTAAGATAGCAGGATACAGCAACGTTCCAAGAATGAGCCAGAGTAGTTCTCGGACAAGAAGACTAAGGACAAAGGGTGCTATACGAATATGCTACTAACAGGTGAATGTATTCATCATCGGAAATAAAGTGCTGCCAAATCCAGTGTTCAGTTCTGCCCTCCCCTTTCCACACTATCTGACTGCACTAGACCTAGTGACAGTGGGACACAAGTTCCACCTGTGACAGGGAACACGTCTTGTAACGAAGATAGTAAACAAATTTCATGTAAGTATACGCTGAAAAAATCATAAGAGAATAAGTAATCGTGTGATTGCTAACTAAATAACCGGACAGCGTTAGGCCAAAATAAAATAAAAGAAGATAAGGACAGAATCGTACACAGTGACTACGTGATGGCATGTACGCCATTGCTTCGACGGCCATTACCGAGACCCGATAAACACGCGACGGTCATCAGCAGTTAGCTGAAAGGTTAAATGACATATTTTCCTACGATTTCGGCTTGATCCTGTCTAGTATTGAGAGCCGCGACGTGCTGATTGCTATCTTGGTGGCTATGTCGCGTGACTAGGGCCTTCCCGTCGGGTAGACAGTTCGCCGGGTGCAAGTCTTTCGATTTGACGCCACTTCGGCGACTTGCGCGTCGATGGGGATGAAATCATGATGATTAGGACAACACATCACCCAGTCCCTGAGCGGAGAAAATCTCCGACTCAGCCGGAAATCGAACCCAGCCCCTTAGGATTGACACTCTGTCGCGCTGACCACTCAGCTACCGGGGGCGGACTTGGTGGCTATAATCGAACAGATTGTGCTATTGAGTGAATCAGTAGACTGTTACACAGACACCAAATCTGAAGATTTGCGAAATCATGACGTAGCAAACGCGATCTCGAATCGCGCTTATTGCAGACCATAACCTCAGCTACATTAAGGAGCTTTTTGAGTACGAGGAAGTGCTCTAACTTCAAACAAGTCTTTGTTCTGGTTCGGTCGAGGCACATCTCGGCCACAAAATGCGACAAATGTCTAACCAATAGTAGAAGACGGGTCCCACTACTTAGCATACTTCAATAGCCATCTGACATGCTAACATGTAGATCGTGGAGGGTATTCTGCGGAAATCTCTCTAGATGGAAGGATGTTGCGGAGAAGTAAAATCAGTCCAGCGTATTGTTCAAGAATGAATCTTTCACTCAAGAGGAGAACACTACAAGTGCCATTGTCCTATTACCAAGGAACTTCACTCAGTGGAAGAGGAGTCAACGTGTCTCGGTTATCCGTACGTACTTGACCGCTTCTGAAAAAACGACAGCCACAGTATTCGAGGTAATTTCGAGTTTCTTTACGAACGTGCCTTACACCGCGCGACTTTTCAGGTAGAATGGAGGCTCAGTGGTTAGCGCCGTAGCTTTTTAACTTTGCGCCCCGTGTTGGAAACACGATTATTGTCTTTATTTATTTTATTTTTACTATTTTCAATCATCTACCCATGTCTGTAGGAAGGTACTGCACGAGTGTTTCTTATCAAATCAGGGAATACGAGGGAGATATATTAACCGTTAAATTACTGTCATATATATATATATATATATATATATATATATATATATATATATATGTATATATATATGTGTGTGTGTGTGTGTGTGTGTGTGTGTGTGTGAGTGAGTGAGTGCGTGTGTGTGTGTGTGGATTGCTGAAGCGTTACAATCTTTTTAATTTTTCAATTCTGGTATTTCATTGTCATCTCAATTCTTTTATTACTTCATACGTTTTATTCATATGTTCATTCCTCAGGAAGATTTGGTGCACTCCCTTGGATGATACCGATCGTAGACACATTTGAAACACAAACATTTCGAAAACCACTAGCAACACGTGAAGGCAAGTTTGTCACAGTGGCGAAAATTTCTCATGTTGGTAATAATTTCGCCGGGCGAGGTGGCGGAGCGGTTCTAGGCGCTACAGTCTGGAACCGCGCGACCGCTGCGGTCGCAGGTTCGAATCCTGCCTCGGGCATGGATGTGTGTGATGTCCTTAGGTTAGTTAGGTTTAAGTAGTTCTAAGTTCTAGGGGACTGATGACCTCAGAAGTTAATTCCCATAGTGCTCA
The DNA here is from genome assembly GCF_021461395.2 of Schistocerca americana. NCBI lineage: Eukaryota > Metazoa > Arthropoda > Insecta > Orthoptera > Acrididae > Schistocerca > Schistocerca americana. Next base: position 677,238,780 of record NC_060122.1, read on the forward strand.
GAGCCATATGATACATTTGGGAATAATTTCGAGGTCAACCATGCACAACTGATCACTTTCCCTAAAACTGGCGCTTGCAGCTGATGATGAATCAAGGTGCACGACAGGGATTTCACAGAAAACTATTTCAAATACGTTTCTCTCTTTTTTATTTATTTAACTTATGTACAGTAAGGAGATGAATAAGGACAACGTTGTAGCAATATGCACTGGAAAACATTCGTGTACTAACTTTCTACAGATATGGTTCCATAAATGAAAAACAAGAACAAAAGTACTAATCAGGTTTAGAACATTGGGCGCAAAGTTACGAAGCCGCGAAGCTAACCACTGTGCCATCACCTCGGCTGAACGTCTGGCGTGGTAAAACGCACATACAGTGCCTGAAAATACGTCGAAAGCTTTGACCATTGTTTTTGCAGAAACGCTCGAGGTATGTGGTAGCTTATCTCTTCCACTGAGAGATTTTTTTTCAGAATCGGGTGGTGGTACTTGGCGTGTTCTCCTCGTCAGTGCAGCTTGTGGTAGTGAAACCTTCTTCCAGACCGAAACAATGTACTGGTCCGGGCATCAGTTCCGTAACCTTTTGGTTGTAGGTTTCCAGGTTCAAGTCTCAGTCTAGAACATAACTTTAATCTGCCAGAAGCTTAAAACAACCTCAGAGCTACGATAGCTTCATTCTAGGAACATTTGGTCTTAGGAGCGTCTGAAACAATGTTTTGTATACTGAAGGCTGAATTCAAGTAACTTGGATTTACAGACGGAAGTGTTTCAATATCATTACGCAATGGTTATTTACGATCAACATTACTTATTCTTGTCACGCAGAGTGCAGGCAGAATAATATGTGAAAGCAACCTTCATTACAATAGATGGATACGAAAATAAAAATAGCACCCACTTACTCAGAGCGGTTCCGGTTTCTGTGTGCTGGGGCGGAGAAGCGTGTTCCTGTCTAAAAGCTTGAATGCGGCAGGCGGAAGTGCGAATACGCCTGATACGGTATCGACGCGGCGCAGGGGGAATATGGCGAAAAGCGTGTGCCGCGCAAGTTTTCTGGATTATCGCGTGCGTCCGGCCATTAGCGGGCGATGACGATGCCATTTCCCGTCGGGCTGATGCGATCTGCGCCAGCGTGTCGCGCTGCCCTGGAAAGTGGACGTCGGGGCGGGCACGTGCGCGCCCCGCGAGGCCAAGCTGCACCTGACAACACGCGCCACGTGCACTGGCTGCCGCCGCGGTGAAGCTTTTTCGAGGCCTACATACAACCGCGGATCTTTTCCTTTATCTTGTACGAGGTCTGTTAAAAAAATTCCAGGCCTTCCTCCGCAAAGTTTTTCTACTATTACTTTTTACTTAGTGTGCATGGTCTAAAAAAATGGTTGAAATGGCTCTGAGCACTATGGGACTTAACATCTATGGTCATCAGTCCGCTAGAGCTTTGAACTACTTAGACCCAACTAACCTAAGGACATCACACAAAACACACAGTCATCAGGAGGCAGAGAAAATCCCTGACCCCGCCGGGAATCGAACCCGGGAACCCGGGCGTGGGAAGCGAGAACGCTACCGCACGACCACGAGCTTCGGACTCCATGGTCTACTTCGAAATACTCTCCTCCACAATTGATACACGGTTCCCAACGCCGTTTCTACTTCCGGAAGCAGTCTTGGTACGCCTCTTACTGGATCGCACAAAGCGCCGTCTGCGAATTTTCTTCTATCTCGTCTATCGTTGTAAATATTCGTCCTTTGAACGGGGTTTCCAACTTTGGAAATAAAAGAAAGTCCACAAGGACCAGGTCTGGAGATCATAAAGTAGGAGGCAGCACAGTGATTTGGTTTTTTTGTGCAATTGTCACTCGCCAACAGATATGAATATGCGAGTGCTTTACCGTGATGCAGGAGCCATGAATATTCTCGCCACATTTCAGGCCTTTTCCTTATCACATTTTCTTTCACTCGTAGCAACATGTCCCGATAGTACCGTTGGTTAACAGTGTGGCCCGAATTAATGATGAACTAATCCTGCAAAGTCAAAGAAAAGTATCATCATGCCTTTGACGTTTGACACGATCTCAAGAGCATTTTTCTGCCTTGGAGAACATTTCCCGACCCATTGTGAAGATTGAACTTTGCTCTCAACATTATAAACGTAGATCCACGTCTCATCACCACTTACAATTCTCTTAAGGAACATCTCGTTCTCATTTGCAGGATCCAAATGCTCGTCATAGATTGCGAGACGAAGGTCTTTCTGGTCTTGACTCATGAGCAGTGTGCGAACTTGGCTGCAAAACGATGCATTCCAACATGCTGTTTCAGGATTTCATGACAGGATATAACAGAAATGTTACATTCTTCTGCAATCTCTCGGACGGCTGGTCATCGATTGACACGCACAATTTCGTTGATGTTCCTGAACGTCGTCGATAGATGTTGGAGGGCGTCCTGAACGAGGAACATCTATATCTCCCGTCTGACCATTTTTTCACCGTGTGAACCATTCGTAACGCCGCGTGTGGCTTAAGCACTCATCACAGAGGACTTTCTACATCGTTTGGTGTGGCTCTGTAAAGTTTTTTTGAGTAACGCAAAATTTAATGTAGGCGCGTTGCTTCTGTAACTGTGCCATCTCTAAATTCGAAAACTGTGCGACACAATGTTTTATTCGATACAACACTGAACAATAACTAACAGATAAACAACAATGAAACCTCCGGAATTTATGCATTAAGCACAGACGTGTGCAGTGATGCCAACAGCATTTTGCTCCAAGTCACCATTGGCGCGAAATTACGAACGTTGCGGAATTTTTTGAACAGGTCTCGTAAGTACGACTCACAGTCGTGAGTGAGACTCACGACCATTTTTAATGATTTTTTAATATAATTCTACAAAAAGCTGATAGGTCATAGAAGGTAGTCACTAGATGTTAGTGGAACTCTTATGTTTTCATTACGCGCTTCGGGCGTAATCCATCGTCAGATGACATGCTGGATTAATAACACACTTTTATATTACAAATGTGAATGCATACAGAAACGTTATAACACAGGCGCATGTAGCACGTGCCGCAATATGCTATAATTACAGTGTTGTGATAAAGAAGTCTTTGGACTTTGAAGATGATGAACTTAATATATTCAGACAAAGAAAGAAATACCCACCAAGGGCGGCAAGAAGAATTTTAGCCAATGACTCTTCTCCAGCATATGTTCGATAAGAACCCCTTTTCATCCAGTGACGATGGTCCACCAACGGTAGCCACAGGAACTTTTCCCAATAATTCCACTTCACCACCATAATCGCGGGAAACCTCGTCCCCCCTTTATAAGAGAAAGCGACACTGGCATTTGAAATTGTTGAGTCAGCCGTGGACTCCACAAGATCCTCAAGGAGATAACAGTGAACAGGCAGAAACCTTCATGATGCACAAGAAATATAAAGTGGCTTCAGCACCATAATCTCTACAATTCATCACAGAATATGGGAACGCTGTTCGTCTTGGATGACCTTATTTTCGGAATCACAAAACACGTTATTTCACATTAGTACGCCTTCCACTATCTGTGAACTAAGGTTCCTGAGCCGTGCTGCGGCTCGCGTTGGTGCTGTTTGTGGGTTTCCGCCCTCTGTTGGAGGTCAGACGGCATCGTTTAGCTGGTATGGTTGCGACTGTTTGTCTCCTTCTCTTGTTGACTGGCGCCACTCCGTTACGCAAGCGTTGCCTGTTCGTTAGTGGCAGCAGCAGCGATTATCGATTTATAGTAAAAGTTGCCCTATCTTTGGGGCGAAGTTTTTTTTTTTTTTTTTTTCCAGGTCGTGTGAGTGGGCCAGCTCGTTTGGGGACTCAGGAGGAGCCAGGTCTACGCAGAGCGCAAAAAACACGCTGGGAGCACTGGCGGCACGCATGGACTGCCGGATGGAAGGGCTGTGGTGACGAGGGTGCAAGACCTCGTCGTAAACCGGATCCAGCAAGCTTCAAGATGAGTGGATTTCAATTCTAGTAAAAAATCCTCCACCATTGTGATATCTCGCGATTCTCCAGTGACTTGGGTTCGGGATGCCGCTCGCGGTGTCGCCGAGGCGAAGACCAGCGAATGGAGTGCTTGGGTAGGGGGGGACTGTTTAGCTTTCCTCAACTTCTTGTTACTATTTACTGCTGTTAAGTTCAACCAGCGGTAATTTTTCTTGTCTGGTGACCGCTAACGGCCCAGTTACCTGTCTGGGAGTTAGTGTACGTAATGGCAGTGTAAGCCTCGCCTTGCCGCTGCTGTCCGGTAAGGCGTGTCGTTTCACAGCTTTCTCGATTGTACGCCGGTTGGTGATTCTTCTACTCTGGTGACAGTGATTCCTTTCTCGTTCTGGCCGCTCTAAACACAGTATTCTGGGGACGTAGTGCAGATCGCCGGTTCTGGCTTTGGCGTATTGTTCCATCGTTGCATTTGTTTTATCGTACGTCAGGTAGCTTCAGCAAGATTATCGTTAGTCACGCGTTAGATTGCCACTAGTCAGAGTTACCATCTTTGGAAGTGAATGCAACTCTTGGCTGCCTATCTCATTGCTCGCGGAAGCGTTTGTCGCCGGACCTTCTCAGAGGTCGATTCCTGGAGGACCGTCTGTGGCCCCTTGGTTCTTGTAAGACATGTGTGTTCTAAAAGGTCTTACGGCCATTAGTTCAGTGTAACGCTCCTTCAGCCCACTCCTTCTGCCGGTACAATATGTCTCAGAACCCTTTAAGGAACTTATTTATGCACTGCTCCTCGTGTTTTATTATTGTATTATTTATTACAATACCTTGTAATGCCTACATTAAAGGTGATATATGTCTAGTTAATAGTTCTGGTCGCCTTCTGGAATAAATCTAGCAGTGTAGTGTTCAGTGGATATTAAGGGTTGTGTTACAAAATTTACCATCATCTTATTTCACCTGTTTGGTGATCAGTTGCTTGTTTTTTTTTTTTTAATTAGCCTTTGCTATTGTATTTGCTGTTATACAACAGGTTTCTAAAATTTTTGTATTACTGCCTATCCTAGCGAGTAAGGCTTTCAGCCGTGATTGTCGTCACTTGCCTTAAAATTTTAATCTGGTATTTGTATTTACGCAGTAAGCCTTTAAAACCTTATTTACTGCCATTCCTGGCGTCTGATGCCTTCTGCTGTTTTTAGGGCGACTTGCCTTTATTATTTCAATACCTGTAATTAGTAAGTTGCAGCGTGTTTTAAACAATTCTTCATTTATTGTCATTCCTGGCGTGTAAGGCCTTCTGCCCAGAGTGGCTTGCTTTTAAAACATTATCTGCTGTATCTATATTTAATGGTGATTTGCTAAATTGTAACTAACTGAAAACACTATTATTTACGCAGTTGTTTATTCCTTTATTAATAACGTGTGGTATTTTTATATATTGTTGAGTCTGGAATTACTGGTTTAAAATAAATTGTGTGTAACTGTAAAAGGCAACCAATAGTAATTGATTATGGACCCGTCCACAATCGTAACCGAATCCTACCAGATTCCAAATCCTTAAGCACTTCCAATTTGACTTCGTCTTCTACGTGCGTTTTCCACAGCTAGACTGATCGTTAAATCTAAACTATACTGGGCGGATACACTTACTTACTTGGAAATTTCAGACATCTGAGGCCTTTTCGCCTACGCGCATTACCACACTTTCTTTTGTATTCAGAGTGCATTTGTGACTCAACATCTCCGTAAACTACGCTTTATTTGACCTTTCAAATAGCATAATCGTTTCACACACATGTAGCGTTTCGTTAGTCAGTAGCGATACTTTCTGGTTCTTTATACGTTTTGATTCAGTACACAATATTTTGATGCTACATTAGATAACTACAAGTTGAAATATTTTGGAATTTCTTCAGAGACATTTTGTGAATATTTTAGAATGACGGACACGTGGTCCAACGTAGCTCGTTACATGTGAAATATATTTCGTCTGATTTCTTGACCCCATTTATTTATGTATCTGCGTGGCAGAAAATATCTGCAAGACAGCGCAAATATCAACGGTATGCGCTGCACGGCTTGTTTGGAAACAAACTTGTTCTGGTCAGTCACGGAACTTAGTATTGATGACAGTTATCGACAGTTATGCGTTTTTACTTGCCGTCTTCAAGCTTACGAACAGTGGTATGTGGCTTTGTCTCGGATTTTTCGTTTTAGTTTGCCATTTGCTGCAAATGCTCTGTGTTTAGTATTGTACGTTTTGGCAATTTTTATCAGTTGGGAAGATATTTTAATCCATACAAAGGTAACTGGTGTAACTTATGGAATATATCACAATTAAATTATTACTCTGTCACGAGCCACCGGAGACTAGTGGCCCATTGTACCAAGCTACTCAGATAATATACCAGTACAACTTCAGACTTTCGTCGGTGGATTCCAGGTTACCTCCGTATATTGTTTACATACTGAATGTAAAAGCATTAATGTGTCATTCATTGTGTTCAAAATGGTTCAAATGGCTCTGAGCGCTATGGGACTTAACTTCTGAGGTCATCAGTCCCCTAGAAATTAGAACTACTTAAACCTAACTAACCTAAGGACATCACACACATCCATGGCCGAAGCAGGATTCGAACCTGCGGCAGTAGCGGTCGCAAGATTCCAAACTGGAGCACCTAGAACCGCTCGGCCACAGCGGCCGGTGCTTAGTATAGGGAAATTAAGTTTTTCGTGAAGTTTGCTCTGGCCCAAAACAGTAAAAAAAAACCACCGTCTGAACAGTCCTTGGAAGGCCCAACGGTACCAACCGGCCGCCGTGTCATCCTCAACCCACAGGCGTGACAGGAAGCGGATACGGAGGGGCATGCGGTCAGCACACCTTTCACCCGTCCGTATGTTAGTTTTGCGAGGCTGGAGCCGCTCCTCCTCAGTCAAGTAGCTCTTCAGTTTGCCTCACAAGGTCTGAGAGCACCCCAATTGCCAACAGCGCTCGGCAGACCGGATGATCACCCATCCAGCCCGACAGCGCTTAACTGCGGTTGTAAGTAGGCTGTTTATGTTTTCTTATTGCCAATGTTACGTAGCGCTCTGTATGAAACTCACTGGCTGTGCTGTGTGCAGTCTGTGGCTAGTTTGCATTGTTGTCTGCCATTGTAGTGTTGGGCAGCTGGATGTGAACAGCACCTAGCGTTGCGCAGTTGGAGGTGAGCCGCCAGCAGTGGTGGATGTGGGGAGAGAAATGGCGGAGTTCTGAAATTTGTAAGACTGAATGTCATGAACTGATATACATATATTATGACTTTTGATGACTATTAAGGTAAATACATTGTTTGTTCTCTATTAAAATCTTTCATTTGCTAACTATGCCTGTCAGTAGTTAGTGCCTTCCGTAGTTTGAGTCTTTTATTTAGCTGGCAGTAGTGGCGCTAGCTGTATTGCAGTAGTTCGAGTAACCAAGATTTTTGTGAGGTAAGTGATTTGTGAAACGTATAGGTTAATGTTAGTCAGGGCCATTCTTTGGTAGGGATTTTTGAAAGTCAGATTGCGTTGCGCTAAGAAATATTGTGTGTCAGTTTAAGCCCAGTCACGTATATAATTTTTAATAAGGGGACGTTTCATATGTCGACCCTTATCCGAGGATACCTCACTGGTATCTTCTGATTTTTTCTTGTAGTTTGTGTAATTAGTGTAGCTATTGTTTATTGCTAGCGCGTAATTGTAGAGAGAATCTCCTTTGTAGTTGCAGTCTTTCATTGTTGTACAGTAAAACAGTTGTGGCATGCATGTAGATTTGCACCAAGTATTTCGCAGCTGCGCTTGCAATTAACTAGATATTATTTTCAGTGCTATGTTAATGTGTTCTCTCATTTTTGCTCTTCAAATTGTGCTTTTCTGTGTTATCGTGTGAAATATTGTGACAATAATGGCGTGTGTAATACGTAACACTAGGCTCCAAAGTAAACTGAGAAATAATAGTGACGACGAGCGTAGCTTATCAGCACCACTGTGTAGTGGATTAACAGCCATTCAAAGTAGTAATTTGGTAATTGTGCGTAGGGAAATGGAGCGGGCGGCAAATAATGGTGTAGACAGTGAAACAGGTGGTGAACAGGGAAGCATTATCGATCGATCGGTCGGCAACAGCTCGCCTCAGGACTCCGAAATGACAGAACACAATATTGCAAATACTGTAGACTTAGGTTTTGGGTCCGCACCGTTTTCTCAAATGAGTCAAGACACATTTTCTGCTTGTCAAAATGTGAATGTTGCCGGTGAAAATGCACTGCCAAAAAGGATAGAGAAACAGATTCCAGACACTAATACATTATTATTTTCAATTAATGCAGCAAATGGAACAAAATCAGAGACAAATACAGCAAAAGCTTCAAAAGTTAGACGCAATGGAACAAAATCTTCAAAAGTTAGACACAATGGAAGAAAATCTTCAAAAGTTAGACACAATGGAACAACACCAGAGACAAACACAGCAACAGTTAGACGCAATGGAACAAAAGCTACAAAAGTTAGACTCAGTGGAACATAAGCTTCAACAAACACGTGAAGATTTAACTACTGAGTTACATAACATTGAATCGAAATGTCAAAAAGTCTGTAATGATGTAAAAACACAAATTTGTGAACATTTTCAACCTATTTTTTCGCGGCATGAAAATGCATTACAGAATCACGAAGCAGCCATAAAAGAACTGCAAACTATTGTTCATGAAAATCATGAGACCTTGCAAGCTAAAATTGACTCAGTTGCATCTACCGATTCGGTTACGCAACTTGCAAAAACTCAGGAAAACTTAAGGGACACAGTAGATACTCTGAAAATTGGTTCAGAAAGACACATAGAGGAAATTAGTTCATTATCAGAGAAAGTAGTTGAACTTTCGGATCAGCTAAATAATTTATCTACGGAGGTAGATGATAATCTGAATGACACAAAACCGATAGTCTTTAATGACACAGATGAGTGCGAACAAATTAGGAAATTCAAACAAAATCAGAATCAAATAAATATGCAACACCAAAGAGAAATCCGCGAAGTACAAGATCAGCTGACACAGGTAATACAAGAATTACGTATTTCAGAGGACACTCGCGCCCCAATACGGGAAGAGGGATATAGAAATACGGAAAAGCCACAAAATAATAACACAGGGCATTTCGGAAATTATGAAAGAAATTGGCAAGGTGCACAGAATTTTGAAATGGAACCGCCGAAACGACGTAACAATGACCGATATGCGACTCGCCGACATGATGATTTTGACTATAAGCTGTTCATTACTACGCGTAAATTTAAAACATTTCAGAATTCTGGCAACGACATTCATCCACAAGCGTGGCTCCATCAATTCTCTCATTGTTTTCCTCTCAACTGGTCATTAGAGCACAGATTAGAATTTATGTGTGGCTATTTAGAGAATGAACCAGCTATAAGAATGCGATCGGTCATTCACGATTGCCACAGTGAAGGAGAATTTTATCATGCCTTCCTCTCAGCATATTGGTCTCAAACTACACAAGACCGAGTAAAACATAGCATCATAATGATGAAACATTTCGAACAATCTGAATTTTCCAGTCTTGTGAAATATTTTGAAGACATGTTGCACAAGAATCAGTACCTGTCAAACCCATACAGCCCCTCAGAACTCATCCGCATTTGCTTAATAAAATTACCTGAACATTTACGACATATTATTTTGGCAGGAGGTTGCAAAGACGACATTGAAGCTTTTCAGGGACTCTTACAAGAATTAGAAATTGACACTGACAATCGCGGAACGCGAAAACGGGAACACAACAATTGCAGGTCACATCCGTCGCAATTCCGCGATGAAAGAAATAATAAGTGGACACGACAAGACTATTCTCACAAAACAAATCGAGACCAAAACAGACACCATCCGTATGACAACCGTTGGCAGAGCAGTAATAATTACAGGGAAAGATCACATCTCCGCGGTAGTGACTATCACAGAGACAATCAGAGCAACAGACAATATGGGAACAAAAATAATTATTATCAAGGGAGAGAGGATAACTTTAGACCCAACGGTCCAGCGCGCAGTTACGATTCAGGGAGAAACTCTCCACCACGTGACCGACAAGAAAGAAACATGACGACATACGATATGATCGTAACGACAGACCTGAATTGCATCAGAACTGGCGGGATTCAAACAGAGCAGGGCCCTCTCGACAAGACGAATTTGTAGAAGTAAGGTCTCCAAATCCCAATAACGACGCGCGCCAACAAAGAGACAATAGGCAATGACTCATACCGCTGGCAGCCACAAAACATACGTATGAAACTGACGACGCAGCTGCCGTGGCTAGTAATTACGTAAGAATGGAAGATATTAGAGACATCTTACTCCAGGAACACGACGTAAAACATAACAACATTGCATATCCTGTGATTCACATTACAGTAAATGACGTAAAATTTACGGCAGTACTTGACTCTGGCAGTCACATTTCAGTAATTAGTGAAACAGCCTTTTGCAAATGCAACAAATCGAACGATTGCCCCACACTTCCGTTATGTAAGATTAAATTACAAGGTGCAATCTTTGGTAAAAAGTGTAGATGTGCGCCAAAAAACCAACTTAGAATTCTTTTGTCAAAGCCACAGCTTCTCTATGAACTTTCTTATTGTTCCATTATTGTCGACAGGAATTATATTGGGAGTAGACTTTTTGAGTGAATACAATCTTAAACTTTCACGATGCTGAAATAAGTTTAGAGAAAGAAGGTAGGTCAATAGCTTTGAAATTTGAAGATTGACTCTCAAACCATGACGAAGAAATTAATCGGCTTTACCTTCTGTTAGACAACAGTTCGGAATTTTCTACGGAACTAGACACTAACAATCACTCTGCAAGTACTGACAGAGATGATATCGACGGCATAATTGAAACTAATGAGTTAATTCAGAATAAAATTCAAACAATTGAGAATTGTAATGACACTGATAGGCAGGACCTTTTTGAGATTTTACAAGCACATTCCACAGTTTTTACTCACAAAACAGGAGCAATGAAGGGATTTCAATACCAATTTCGTGTTCGTGAGCATACTAAATTTTGTGTTAGACCATACGTAATTCCAGCACACTATAGGGACCGTGTTAGAACAGAAATACAATCTATGCTTGACGAGGGCATTATTGAGCCTGCAGTAAGCTCATTCATCCATCCATTACATGTTGTTGCGAAGAAAAATGGATCGATCAGGCTTGTCTTAGATTCGAGACAAATCAATACTATAATCATTCCTGAAACAGACAGGCCGCAAACGTTAGAAGAACTTCTTCAAAATTTTAATGGTGTAAAAGTGTTGTCTTCTATTGATCTCAGATCCAGCTTTTATCAGATCGAATTTCATCCAGAATGTAGAAAATACACAGCTTTCCTTTGTTTCGGCGTTTGTTACCAGTTTCGGAAACTTCTTTTTGGTTTGAACATTTCTTCGGCAGCATCCATTCGTGGGCTAAATTCCATATTACCTGAGTTCTGAAAACGTCACATCACCTTATATGTGGACGATATTCTGATAGCAGAAGACTCATGGGAACAACACAATCGCATCCTCAACAGCGTGTTACATATTTTTGCAGAATCTGGAATTACAGTTAACTTGGAAAAGTCTGAATTCGTTAGGACAAAGGTGAAGTTTTTGGGACATATTATTTCTTCTGAAGGCATTCAGCCGGATCCTTAAAAGTTAGAAGCAATCAGAGCCATTCCAGTTCCATCCACAAAAAAACAAGTCCGCAGTTATCTAGGTCTCGTAAATTTTTACCGTCGTTTTCTGAATATGCAAATTCTTGTTACACCAAAACTTTGTTCTCTCACTCGAAAAAGTACTATTTGGAACTGGGACGAACAAGCACAGTTGGAATTCGCTACTTAACGCGCCAATACTAGCTCATCCAGATCTGTCACAAGATTTTTGCCTTAGCACGGATTCTTCTAAAGTCGGTCTTGGTGCCCATTTATTTCAAGAAGCCATAGAAAATGACACTACCGTTCAGAAAACCATTGCTTTTGCTAGCCGAGTGCTAACAAAATCTTAAAAAAATTATTCCGTTACTGAATTAGAAGCTTTAGCTATCGTTTGGGCATTTAACAAATTCCGTTTCTTTCTTTCTGGTAAGCACGTAAAAGTATACAGTGATCATCGTGCATTACAATTTCTTATGTCTTCAAAATTAAATCATGACAGGTTAAAACGTTGGGCATAGTTTCTGCAAGAGTTCCACTTCATAGTAGTCTACATTCCCGGCAAGGACAACATTGTTGCGGACGCACTGTCACGCGCACCGGCTGGGCTTGAGAAAAGTAACACAGAAGGCAACCTCGAGAAAAATTTCAGTATTCTTTACATTCAGAAAGTCGCCTTTGAAATCTTCATCACCACATCTTTAAAGGACATTGCTCATGAACAAGATAAAGATCCGATTTGGAAAGACATCAAGAGCAAATGCCATGAAAAGACACACACACACAGATTCCGAATTATTATCTGGTTAGAAACAACATACTGTTCAAACGCTGTACTGTTGATGAAAAGCTATGGGTACTTTGCATTCCTGACGATTTTGTTAATAAGCTCGTTTGGTACATTCATTTCAGCTACGCACATTTTGGTGCACGAAAATGTTATCATATTCTTCGAACGACTTGTTATTTTAACAATATGGAAAAGAGAATTTGAAGAGTCTTGTCTATTTGTAAACTTTGTCAAAAGGCGAAACCATCTACTATCTCACATCGTGCTCCGTTGTTTCCTATCATTCCTTCTAAATTAAAAGAATTTGCTGCTGTTGATCTCTTGGGACCCCTTGTCAGAACATCGAATGGATTTTCGTACGTTCTAGTCGCTGTTGAACTTACTTCAAAATATGTTTCTTTCACTCTGTTACGTAAAGCCACTGGACGGTCTGTATCGAACGCCTTTGTTAAAAATTTCTTATGTGAAGTTGGCCACGTTGCTAAAGTCATTTCAGATAACGGACCGCAATTCAGATCTGCTGTTTGGTCACGCATGCTTCGGAATCATAAAATCAAACCTGCTTTTATTTCATTGTACTCACCACATTGTAACCCCTCCGACCGGATTATGAAAGAAATCAATAAGGATAGCAGACTTTATTGTCACAGAAAGCTTCAGCATTGGGACAGATATTTACACTTATTTCAAAATGTGCTGAATGAAATGCCTCATGACTCCACTGCTTTACCACCTACTCTTGTACTGAAGAATGAAGAACCACCGAACAGAATCAGAGAGCTTGTACCTTTCCCAAATACACGTAAACTTCGACACAAAGACATAATTGATTTGGCTCTTAAAAATATAAAATCTGCAGCAGACAAAAGGAGAAAACTACACGGTAAAGCAAATGCAAAGAAATTATGTATTGGTCAGAAAGTTCTCAGTAAAGCTCATTCATTGTCACATAAGAAGAAACACTTGAGTCACAAATTCTTTCTAGTTTACAATGGACCTTACAGAATCCGACGTATACCACATGATAATTGCGATGAAGTTGAAACTCTGCGTACTAGGAAGAGTAAAGGTTTACACCACATTTCACATGTAAAACCCTTTATTGAAAGACAATCTGCTTTTTAACTTTGTCTTTGCCATGTAACTTTTCACTTTACATTGCTAGTATGCTTTGTCAGACTTGGAATTTGTTAACATGCAACAATGTTTGAAGTTAAATATCCAGTCAAGAACCCATAGAACTTATTTAAACAGAAATTACGAATGCATTGTTATTGCAAACAGATGACACAGTGTATTTGTGTGTCTAGATTCTTGATTTGTTAGTTGCACGATTACATAACGACTATAAGGCTCACATACTTAGAACATTTACCAGTACTGCTAATGAGATTTTAATGCAACATTTTGGTTTACTTGAAAATACATTCTGGGTTTAAAGTACTTTCTGTGAGATACCAGACGTCACAGTGGTTAGTTTGTGTGACAGCTACATGATTTTATCACGACACTACTAATGAGTGACAATTTACAATGTTGCTTTTGTGGTGTTTCTGTTTTATATCTGCACAGTTTTTCTGAATTATTCTGGAAAGGAAAACATGTTTTAGTAGTAACTTTTGTGGTATAGCTACAATTAGACAGCCTTTTCCGTAGCACAACAATATGTTACAGCACAGCACTTTCTTCATTACAGCAATAAGCGTAATAACTAAGATATCTATACGCAAAGCATTTCACTTTTGTTTATCATGAGGTAAGTACATTGGCTTCTGCAAAACTTAGCTTTCAGAGGACAATAACTATGATACTTCCACAGAGATGATCTTACAGCAAGACGCACATTTAGCGCTACAGGACACGTATTTGAGTGATTAACTTTGCACTTAAATCATTTATTTTTAAAGATATTTGAAGTACAATGATACAAAGGTTTTCCGTGATACATTTCATTCCATTGCTGTAATCTGTAACACCTGAGGGTATAATTACATTAATCCTCAGGGGGGTACACGCTTACTTTGAGTACCATTTGTTTGGCAAGCACAAGGAGCTGTAGCTAATACGGTATTTGCTAATATTTGCTTATACAACTTTACACATCGGTACCATATTTCTCTAACAAATAAAATACACAGCTATATGATTATTTAAACAGAGAAACATACAATTTTTACTACGTAAGTGACAGATGTTTAGCAATTACACAGTTGGATAACTTCACACTTATGAAATTGTATTTCGTCTGTATTTTGTGAACTGTTCATATTTTTTTGGAACCATTGTGATACTATGAGAGCTTTGAATGATGTATTTGGTATGGGATCATGATTTTTAAAGTACGTTTGAGGCAGATGACACTTTTGACATGAGCAGAGAATTTTTTTTTAGGTTTTGAAATTATTGGAGGAAGATACGACGATTTTGAGAGTTGACTGAGGTGTTATGATGTTATTATTACGATGACTATGTGTATTATGCTGTTGCAGTATGTTTATGATCAATAAGCTGATGCTATATGAGTTATTTGAGTATGCTACGTATCTGTTATGATGAAATATTGAAGAAGTGTCGACAGATAAGGTAAGGAATAATGAGTAGTGGTTAGGGACTCCGGTTTGTGAAAAAGGTTGTTGGAAACCAAGAATTGTACTTTAGGAGTTATGAAATGTATGTAAATGCGTGAATGTTTTACAATGCCGACGAATATTTTTTGGACTCTGTTATATCAATAAGATTTTGTTTCTAGAGATTTGTAACGCAAATTATTGACCTGTGAAATATTTTTATACGAGACTGTCACTGTAGCGGAAACTGCTGTCATAAATATTTCCGTAAGAAAGTTAAGTGACCACCTGCACGTAATGCGTCGTGGGCACCCAGCTGCATCAGACGCCTGGAGAAAAAGCCATTAGAGTGTGCCTTTTCAGAGGCACAGGTAGAAAAAAAAAGGGAGGCCATTATCCTTGCTATTGACATTCCTTTGTAGAAAGCATCGCAAATACGACACGCTCAAACTTGAAAACATATGATTATACTGTGGAGCTCTTAATTTATGATATTTACTAAAATGCCTAACGGAACGATGAGAAACATTTCACAGCTATTGTCTTGCTAGTTGAGAGAAATGCCATATGGCTTGCTTTATGTATTTATTTACTCATTTTGTTTAATATCTAGTTTGTAGCTGCACTGCAGCATTGGTTAAAAAAATTTAGTACATGTACTAATATAAATATTTTATGCCTACAGATCCAGTAAATAAGTTTATGATCTATTCAAAAAAACGAAGGAGCATAAAAACACATTTCCCTTCACAGGAATTGCATACGGAATTTTCTTTTCAACTACTTGGCAATTTTTTTGGTAGAATAACTTCTTGTGGTGCACCACTTTAATTACATAGACATTAAGCTGTGAATATACATTTCCCTTGTCTGCATTGTTGTCTTTAATGTAATATTTTTTCTGCTTGAGCTATGTCATGTTCAGATATAAGTTATTGCATTTGCTGCTGCTGTTTGCCAGGCATAGTGCTACTAAATTTCACTTTGTATTACTCTGTTAAGCTAGTTTTACTACTGATTTATTTTTCTTGTTGCTGCACATTGGCTCATATTAGTTGTAATGTTGCATTGCTTGGTAATTTAGATTTACTCTAGCTTGCTTTGCAATTTTCCGTTTTCTTTTTGTCATTGCTGTTTGTGTTAATTGTTTTGTGCTGCTGCATTGCCTCGTCCCTTAGTTTAGCATCTGAGCTCAGTAGATTTAAGTTAACATAGGAGGGGGTAGCCTGTAAGTGAATGAGTTGCGATGAATTTGAAGAAATGCACTGAGAGGCTATACGAGAAAAGTACAGAAAGCAGTTATAGATAGGACTTTTGGAAATAATGAAGAACGAAGGGAGATCTCCGAGAAGTAAAGAAAGTTTTGTTTGCAAAATACTGCAGTAAAACAAACCCTGTCCTTTTCTTGTGTTATCCCACTATGTGTTTGTGTACCCTTGTCTATTTATGTTCTTCCTGTCTTTATATGTTTATCTGATAAGGTGTATGTTGTAGAATTTTTCTAATACTCAGCTACATGAACTATGATGAGGAATACTGTTATCCTCAAATATAATTTGCATTAATAATATGTTATTTACTTTGTAAAGATGTTAGACCGTATTAATTCTGTTCTGTTTTAATGTTCATGTGTGAAGTTGATGTTTCAATAATTATTCTGATCTTTTATGTATTTACTTATGTCAAAATTCCTGTAACACTGATGTATATGTCATTTTGATGCTTTTGTAAAGCCTGTACTACAAATGTTATCTGTATTGTTATGTTCTTTAATGATGTATTTTGTACTGTTGTTATTGTATTCTTATGTTATAAAATTGTAATTCATACCAGTTCATCATATTATTAACTTGTAAGTTACATTTCACTGCACACTTTTCTGTTGGTCATAGTATATGGACAATATGTGAGAAGTAGGGACTGTTAGTGTTTGCACGTGTGTTAATAATTCAGCAAGGGACTGGATAACAGCATTGCTGGTTCTAAGGACAATTCCAAAAACTTTGTGAGTGCACAAGTGGTGGTTATAGACTTGCTATATTATCCGCAAGACTCTTCAATGGTGATTGTGCACCTGCACAGTCACAACAGATGGCTGCTGGCCATCTCTACAAGGACTACAGTGGGTCTGCATCTTTGATGACCCGCCAAAACCATTATTTCTACAAGGACTACAGTGGGTCTACACCTTTGCTGACTCACCAGTACCATTATTTCTACAAGGACTGCAGTGGGTCTGCACCTCCGGTGGCCCACCAATACCGTAATCTCTACCAGGACTACAGTGGGTCTGCTCTGTGATGACCTACCTACCAATACTCTTCAAAATTTCGACTGACTCTGCTGTGGGTTTGCTCTGTTGTGGACCAATAAATGTCTGCATGTCAAGAGTCAGCACTGTCTTTCCGTTGGAAGGACAACACTACTTCTTCAAGATTGCATGGAAATCCACTACTTCGGTGTGCATTTTCTTTTACTGCTCAGCCTTTGAGAAAAACACTGCAATTTTACTGTGATAAATGATGAGGACTGTCTTTATGGACTGTGAGAAAATTTTAGCTGTTGACCTATATTGTATCAATAAGTGTGTGCATTTGATGTCTTTGTTATTGTAATTATGAAAAATTTTATCAAATCATTATTAGCCACTGCCCAAAGCAATTTGTAAAATTTTTTGTGGGGAGCATGGGGGCAATGTAAGTAGGCTGTTTTTGTTTTCTTATTGGCAACGTTACGTAGCGCTCTGTATGAAAATCACTGGCTGTGCTGTGTACAGTCTGTGGCTAGTTTGCATTGTTGTCTGCCATTGTAGTGTTGGGCAGCTGGATGTGAACAGCGCGTAGCGTTGCGCAGTTGGAGGTGAGCCACCAGCAGTGGTGGATGTGGGGAGAGAAATGGTGGAGTTTTGAAATTTGTAAGACTGAATGTCATGAACTGATATATATATATTATGACTTTTGATGACTATTAAGGTAACTACATTGTTTGTTCTCTATTAAAATATATCATTTGCTAACTATGCCTGTCAGTAGTTAGTGCCTTCCGTAGTTTGAGTCTTTTATTTAGCTGGCAGTAGTGGCGCTTGCCGTATTGCAGTAGTTCGAGTAACCAAGATTTTTGTGAGGTAAGTGATTTGTGAAACGTATAGGTTAATGTTAGTCAGGGCCATTCTTTTGTAGGGATTTTTGAAAGTCAGATTGCGTTGCGCAAAAAAATATTGTGTGTCAGTTTAAGCCCAGTCACGTATATAATTTTTAAAAAGAGGACGTTTCACGGTGATCTGACAGGATTCGGTGTTACCACTGTGGCAAGGCTATTGGCCCAAAACAGTAAAAGTTGCAAAAGACGGCAGCCCGGTTAATCAAGTATGAAACAAAAGCTGTAGGCTTTAGTGGTCAGAGTCACAGCACGCACCATGCGAGAGTTTAAAAACGGTATAGCCTATGTTACTGTACTTGCGGTCTAGGATTTTTCTGTCTGGAAAACTTTTGCCGCCATGACAGGCGTTGCCACTACATTATTACAAAAGAATGAACAGGAGAGGCGGCCAATAGTGAAATCCTTCAGTGACTTACCACAACGTGAGAAAAATTATCTTGTTTGTGAGTTAGTACAGTCAGCTGTTACGTTTACTCAGAGCATAAGATGTTTTGCCTGGAGACTGAAAACGATGCCATAAGTTGGGATGGAAAATTTGTAGGATATAAAGACGGGCCTTCCAGTGTGATGTGTAATTTATTAAGACAACTGAAAACATGATTTCGGATAGTGTAGTTCGTACGGTTACTGAAGAAGAGGATGTGGAAGACGGTAAGAACGAGTCTAGCGCTCTCGACGATAAGGAAGCCATCGAGGAGAGGAGCAAATAGCATTGTGTGAATACGATTTTCACTGGTTACTACTTCTGCTTAATAACTGCTCTGCGTGTTAAAGTAGCGAACCCGACATCTTTCAGGCTAAATAAAAGTTACAGAATGGTCATCAATTGAAACCGCACCGCATTCCAATTCCATAGTTTGCTTCGGGATCATAGGGATGGTAGAGATAAGATAGTGCTTCCTAAGGAACGGTGCCACTTGAGTTTAAATGTCAACATGAGTCCGTCGCACGGGACGGGGTGGGGAGGGGCGGCCTTTGGGAGACTTTAAACCTACATGAAAATAAAACAACCCATTCATTGGAAGAGGATGGTCTGTGGTACTAAGTTGTGGGTTAGTAACTGTGGAACTTGCAAAATTACCTAGCCTGACAAAGCTTCCTAGCATCTAGAGGCCAAGCATGTGGAATATATTATTATTAATATCTGGGTTCCTTATCCAGCTCGGTAACATGGTATTATATATATATATATACATATGTTGTGGTCGAAAGCTTTTCACCTTTTGTGTTGTTGATACCAGCAAGAGGAATGACTGCAGCTGTAACTATTTAGTCTCTCAAGAAAATCTTTCCAAATTTGGTCCTAAACCTATTGTCAACGATAACGGGGCCGCCTTTGGGGTCGAAGGATTTTAAAAATTTTCCTTCCGAAAGCGTTCACCACGAAACCAGGTTATCCCCTGCTGTCATTTGCCGAAAGTGTGAACAGGAACTGAAGCTTGCTTACCACCACAAAACTAAGATTTGCATTTAATACCGCCACCAATATGTGTCACAAGACGGTTCACAACCAAACAAATGTTAGCGTGTGTGCCTAACTCTCCCATATCCAGTTTGTTGTCTATTAATAATCTGTTGCCGGATGACAGGGAACGTAGTGTTATTAGAGAAATTTTGAAATGTGCAGAGGAGGAAAACACGCGTATGTAACCAGTGTAGGTATCAGACCTCACTTCGTCCCTGGCAAAAGGTCTTTGTTAAAAACTGTCGTGCAGCTATTACGGCCATCAATATCATTTTGCAGGAGATGGCTCCTAGTTTTTCGCGGCCGTGGGAAATTCTGGGGCTCGTTACCGTAGTAACTGTCCTGGTTGGTATTCTGTAGGTATGGAAGTTTAACAACAGAGTACATATGTCGCAAGTTAAATCTAATTAGATGAAATGTATTCACAACCATCCATCACCTGTATAAGAAAATGACGACAGTGGTAATCTGCGCCGGATACGGACTCGAACCCGAATTTCACGACTTATTCGAGTGGTCACCTTAACCGCTCTGGCTGTCCATGCACGATTCGCGGCCAAACTCGAACTTGCATACGTCGTCGTTTCTGCGTCACAACTCGTACTCGTACACGCAATACGTAATTCCCGCACAGTGGAGAACGTTTTAATCGAAAGTCGCTGCCTGGTTTCGGCGGCTAAATACGAATTTTTGTGAATATTCTGTTAAGAAGAACGATTCAGTGTTGCTTCGGACATGCACACATGCACGGGAGTTATATCATGCGTACACGAGTACGCGTTGTGACCTACAAATGACGACTCATACACTACTGGCCATTACAATTGCTACAGCAAGAAGAAATGCAGGTGCTAAACGGGTATTCATTGGAGAAATATATTATACTAGAAGTGACATGTGATTACATTTTCATGTAATTTGGGTGCATAGATCCTGAGAGATCAGTACCCAGAACAACCACCTCTGGCCGTAATATCGGCCTTGATACGCCTGGACATTGAGTTAAACAGAGCTTGGATGGCGTGTACAGGTACAGCTGTCCATGCAGCTTCCACACGATACCACAGTTCATCAAGAGTAGTGACTGGCGTGTTGTGACGACCCAGTTGCTCAGCCACCATTGACCAAACATTTTCAGTTGGTGAGAGATCGGGAGAATGTGTTGGCCAGGGCAGCAGTGAACATTTTCTGTATCCAGAAAGGCCCGTACAGAACCTGCAACATGCGGTCGTGCATTATCCTGCTGAAATGTAGTGTTTCGCAGGGATAGAATGAAGGGTAGAGCCACGGGTCGTAACACATCTATTATGTAACGTCCACTATTCAAAGTGCAGTCAATGCGAACAAGAGGTGACCCAGACGTGTAACCAATGGTACCTGATACCACCACGCCGGGTGATACGCCAGTATGGCGATGACGAATACACGCTTCCAATGTCCGTTCACAGCGACGTCGCCAAACACGGATGCAACCATCATGATGCTGTAAACAGAACATGGATTCATAAGCAAATATGACGTTTTGCTATTCGTGCACCCAGGTTCGTCGCTGAGTACACCATCACAGTCGCTCCTATCTGTTATGCAGCGTAAAGGGTAATCGCAGCCATGGTCTCCGAGTTGATAGTCCATGCTGTTGCAAACGTCGTCGAGCTGTTGGTGCAGATGGTTGTGTCTTGCAAACGTCCCCATATGTTGACTCAGGGATCGAGACGTGGCGGCGCGATCCGTTGCAGCCATGCGGATAAGATGCCTGTCATCTCGACTGCTAGTGATACGAGGCCGTTGGGATCCAGCACCGCGTTCCGTATCACCCTCCTGAACCCCACCGATTGCATATTCTGCTAACAGTCATTGGATCTCGACCAACGCGAGCAGCAATGTCGCGATACGATAAACCGCAATCGCGATAGGCTACAATCCGACCTTTATCAAAGTTGGAATCGTGATGGTACGCATTTCTCCTCCTTAGTCGAGGCATCACAACAACGTTTCACCAGGCAACGCCAGTCAATTGCTGTTTGTGTATGAGAAATTGGTTGGAAACTTTCCTCATGTGAGTACGTTGTAGGTGTCGCCACCGGCGCCAACCTTGTGTGAATGTTCTGAAAAACAAATCATTTGCATATCACAGCATCTTCTTCCTGTGGCACGTCATATTCGTGATGTAGCAATGTCAATGGCCAGTAGTGTAGAAGTTTGGATCTGGCCGTGAATCCTGCACGGATGTACGGATTGCCAAAGCGTTTAAGGCCACCGTTTGCTTAAAGGTAGCAATCCGGGTTCGACTCACAGTTCGGCAGTTGGTAGTGGTTCGTATTCGCAACTGCGAATACATTTAATGTATTTCACAACGTCTGCAGTAGCCGCGGTGACTGTTCCTTCGCACATGCAAGAATGTCTAAAGGAACGTTGCATCGTTCTCTTTCACAATACTGGTAATACAATGTCGTGTCGAACTTCCAGCATGTTAAGAGTAGCTGTGGGCCGACCGGAGTTGCCGAGCGGATCTAGGCGCTACTGTCCGGAACCGCGCGACCGCTACGGTCGCAGGTTCGAATCCTGCCTAGGGCATGGTTGTGTGTGATGTCCTTAGGTTAGTTAGGTTTAAGTAGTTCTAAGTTCTAGGGGACTTATGACCTCAACAGTTGAGTCCCATAGTGCTCAGAGCCATTTGAACCATTTGAACCAGTAGCTGTGGGTCAGCAACTACCGTTAATCAGTAGGACGAAAAATCAGTCAAGAGTTGCGTATTTTAATTTTTTTATTCACTCGATGACTAGTTTTGGGACTGGACCCATTTTTGAATCATCATAGCATAGTCAAAACTGGTATTTACAAAGATGTACAATCCATATAAAATGTGCAACGAACAGTTATAGCGCTGTAAATGTTCGTTTTACAATCTTGTCATGGTTTTCACATCTTCTGAAATACCATTTTTGACTGTGTTACGATGATATGAAAATGGATTTTCGGCCCGAAACTAGTAAGAGATTGAAGAAAAAAAGTAAAATTTGCAACTTTGAACTAGTTTTTCGTTGTACTACTTAGGTTACTAATCGTCTTGCTGACTCAGTGGCTATCTACGGCGCTATTATTTTAAAGTTAACTGTGTTTGTTGTGGTCTGGGTGCGTCCACTTTGATGTAAATCTCGGTGCCGTTGAAAAAAAACACTAATAAAGGCGTCCTGGTAAGACGAATGTGTGAGTTCTAGTGCAGCACACTGACAATGAAAGTATCACAGAATAGTGGGTATTAAAATATGTCACTCAACTTTCGTAGCGCTGGTTACAGCGGTTGTAGACTACAAGTTTAGCGTGTCGATCCGGCTTTCATTACAGTACCATGAACACAAACTATATACTGTTCTCTGGACTAAACTCGGAATGAAACTAATTACCTGACTCGATGTGCTATTCGAAGAACAGTCAAGAACTGACAGTACTCAGTGAAATCCCCAGGCAGGAGGTCTTTGTTCATATACGATAGAATTCACTGTTTTGTTTCTGCTGAAGACTATCTGTCAGCCACTGTTTCTGTCTCACTCGACGACTTGAACACTAGAAGACCCGACGAATGTTCTGCAGGAACTTCGTAGCAATGGTCGGACTGATTGAAAACTTGCAACTGACGATCTCTTCTCGTGCACGGTTACTTAAGCGAGCGTCTCTCTTCCCGGGAGCGCAGCCGCTGTAGGAGGTGTGATTCTCATTGGTAGCGTGATTGGTTCGCGCGCAGCGATGTTCCTGCTGCAAACGGGCGTTCACGGTACTTTTGGAACAAATTTTCGTTAACTCTTCTTGTACGGTATCTCAGTAAACCACAGTATTTACTAGTTGCACTATTTTAGCACTTAAGCGGGGCAGCTTCTCGCGATTAGTTACCAGGCTTTGTTTAGTCAAACCTTCTATGTATAGTAGCTGCCCCACGGCCTCCTCCCGCCCTTCTCCAACCCGACACCCTCCGCAGTTTTCGGTCGAAAGCTGGAAGCAGTACTTGCTGTGTCCTTGTAGAGAAACTGATACTATTTTTAGGTTATCACGTCTAAATTATCCGGCTGCCGTGATTTGGATTATGCGGTAGAGGATGAGCCGCTCGGGCAATGACTCTGGTTATTCATTCCAGAGAAGTGCTGCAAGTGTTGTGGCCGGCGCTCTTTGAACAATGAAGAGCTCGACTCAGCGCCGCTTGGTGCTTCGAGTAGTCTGTCAGCTGGTGGGTGGGTGGGTGAGAACGACGAAGGTGCAACGTCGAAGCACCGCGGCCATACAGGAGGGGCACATACCCGTAGCAAGTGACAGGCGTCCATCGCTGGCTTTATATCATTTCTCTCTCGCTGCTGCGTACAGTGAATGGTGAGCTGGTGCCAATTATGCATGTCATCTTCAAACAAGGCTTTATGTGGATGTGATGAAGTGACGGTTTCATGCTACCACGATAGTTACTTGTGGTTGCCAGTGGAATCAGCCTGCAAGAAATGGCGGCGTGGTATTTGTTTGCTAGTTGGCGGTGCTCAACACTATTTCTATTGCTGATAAAAGCTATTCAGTATGTTACTGCTTTTGGGGCATAGTAGCGCGACTAGAATGTTGTAGTTTCTTCATCGGCGTTACTCTTGAGGTACTTGGTTTCTTTACGGCGTTGTTTTTCTTAGTTGTGGCCTTGGCCTGGATGCGGAAGATGGTCTCTTATGAGGTTGCCGTCAAGAATAAAACAAAATATTTTCAAACTGTATAGTTCAGTGTATTTGTATTCAGTATAGGAAGAGGTGGATTCTGTCTTCACTAAAAATAAAAGTTCTTATGGCTGTGTATTAGTATTAAGCTTATACTAAGAATTATGCTAAAAATAATGATTTAACTTCCAGAAACCATCTGAAGATGATACTGAAAAGTTTTGAAAACGGTGGTGGTGGTGGATAGCGTTTAACGTCCCGTCGACAACGTGGTCATTAGAAACGGAGCGCAAGCTCGGGTTAGGGAAGGATTGGGAAGGAAATCGACCGTGCCCTTACAAAGGAACCATCCCGGCATTTGCCTGAAACGATTTAGGGAAATCACGTAAAACCTAAATCAGGATGGTTGGAGACGGGATTGAACCGTCGTCCTCCCGAATGCGAGTTCAGTGTGCTAGCCACTGCGCCATCTCGCTCGGATTTTGAAAACGGCTTCATGGAATAAAACATAATTATTCAAAAAAGTGACTGGATGCTGTTATATGTAACTTATTTACATTTAGTGTTTTTGTATTGGTCATTTGTGTTGCTACTTTGTGCCTTTTTGGTAGTATTAAAATAGTGTAATATTTAACTAAAAGCGTTGTTTTTGAAATATTTTTAAATATTCACGCCCCGTTGGCGAAAACACACATGCTGTTTTAATGTCATGTCAGCTTCCCCAGCTGAGTGAACAGTATGGCTGAATACCGTGCGAAAAGCCTAGGTTCGATTCCCGGCCGGGTCGGAGATATTCTCCACTCGGGGACTGGCTGTTATGTTGCCCTCGTCAATATTTCATCATCATCGACACGCAAATCTCAGAAGAACCTTAAAATAAAAAAGATCTTGTTGCAGGTGCCGAACTCCTCGAAAGGGGGTTTCCAGCCAAAATAGGTCAGAAGCCCTTCTCCTTCTTTTATTGAAGCCGTGACACGGAATTGTTTTTAAATACTTAGTGATCTGTGACTTTATAGGTTTTCCCAGTGTAATAAGTATTTTTCGGGTTTGCTGCTGGATCCTAAAATCAACTAGATTCCATATTTCGGCGATCCAACTGTTCGCCATGTTTAGGAGAATGCTGCTTCTGCTGATGAGTCCCATTGAGAACTGACGCCAGGCTTTTTTTGTTTTCTTTATTGAATTTCGATTCCCCCCAGGAAGGAGGGGGTGGCGGGCTGATATAAGCATAATATGCTGCTCTGCAGCCTACAGAAGCTTAATGAGGAGACATCAAAACAATAAAAACAGGCGATAAAACGGTGACTGTTTAAAACTGGAACATGGCGAAAAGTTACGAAGTGAGAAAATAAAAACAAGGGTTGGTGATGCTGATTAAAAGACATAGTAATTAGACACGCACAATTAAAAAAAACGGTGACAGTCTGGTTTCTGTTTGCAAGAGTTAAAAAACACGCCTAGCGGCAGTGTTGCGTCCGTTCGCAACACTTAAAAAAGGGATGCACAACACTGAACACTCACATGAACACTGCATCATACAGCAGACACGCAGGCATAAGGCTAGGGGGCAAAGGGGGGATGACCCAGACAGATGAGGGGGAGAAAGGGCGCAGGAGAGGAAAAGCAAGAAAGGGGGGAGCCGATGGAGGAAGAGGACACAGAAAAGGGGAGGGAGGCAGGGTGGATGCGAGAAGAAGTGGGAAAATCCGGGGGGGAAGGGGAAGCAAAAGGACTCGGGAAGAGAAAAGGAGTCAAAGAGAGGGTAGGCGGGGGAAAAACAAGATGGAAGGGGCATAGGAGAGGGAGCCTGGGAAAAGGACAGAGGGAGAGAGGCGGAGGTGAGGATCATTGATAGGAGGAATAAATGGAGGGAAAGAGGGCACCATCTGGTAGGGGGAGTTGACAGAAGTCACCTTGGAAAAGGAGATGAAAGATGTAGAGCTGGTGGGTAGGGAGCAGACAGCGGTGAAGGCGAGGAGAGGAGAGGAGCAACTGGGGGAAGGTGGGGGGGGGGGAAATCAAGTCGGCGGGAGGGGTAGAGGACGCGGATATGTTTGAGGAATATTAGCAGATGGGAGAAAGGAATCTGGTCATAGAAGATCTGCATGGGTTACAGCAGCTTATACGGAAGGCGAGGTGGAGTGCATGGCACTCTAGAATATGGTGGGACATACAAAATCCGGCAGAGGTGGGGGGGGGGGGGGAGAGGGCGGGGGAGGTCGCAGATATCCAAGTGGGACTGATATAACAGAGGATGCAGAGGATGATACAGATTAAGGATTTGGATTTGTAGGTGTAGAGGATGGTAGACAGGTTCAACCCCCATGTCGACACCAGGCTGCAAGTCCTATATAGGCCTCGCATGTCCTGCCCATCACGGTTGCTGCCCTCCAAGACTGGGCAGGTGGCACTGCACTTAGTAGAGTACAGATGGCAACGATATATCGCATTCAGGGACGATTTTCGAACGTTCGGACTGGCTGCACCGAAGAACATTCTGTTTTGATGCGGAGTAGTAGAGGATTCCACGTCCTCCTAAGGGGAAATCATTGTCTCTATTAATTAAATTATACAACAACCTAATTTCAATTGCCTCTTTGTAGATTGCAGCCTGGCGCCGGTTCTCAGAGGGACTCATCAGCAGAAGCAGTATTCTTTTGAAGATAACTAATAATTGGATCACTGGAATAGGTAATCGAGTTGATTTTAGGATCCGACAGCAAACCCAAAAAGACTTTCAATACTTAGTTCGCTGTTTTCGCCCAAATTACATAAAATATGGTTGAAAATAAATATATTTGTAAAAATATTCGTGTATGCTCATAATTTGTGTGCTTTAGAAACTGGTTTTGAAGTTTTGTGTGTGAAAACTGGAATTAAATGCCACTTATTTTTAAATACCGTTTAGTGCATTTGCAAATGAAGATTGAGCTGTCGTGTAACTAACATTACCTGGATACAGCTGGCTATTAGACTGTAGAACTTTGGGCAACTGTAAATCAGTTCTATCAGTGATGAGTTATTTTCTTTTTGTGCTCGTTAAAACATTTTATTCTTTTAGATGCATGTTTGAGACCAGCATGTTTCACTTTCAATGCGCAGCTTCCCTACCGTTTTAATAGTCATTAATAAGAAAACGGAACGGGTGTCCCATTTCCAGCAGCTATGATGTGATGCAACTTTTGAGGAAGAGAAAGAGACAGATAAAAGAATTAACAGCTAGCAATATATGTAGCTCCATAATTAACAACATTAATTTGTAAAACTAAATAAAAGCTTAGAAAATCATTGCAGCAACGAAAGTACAAAACGGGCCAGGAAATTGGCCATTAAGATTGAGAGACGGAAGACGACTCGATACGTCAAAAATGAAGTTCCTCAGAGCAGTGAAAGCCTACACAAGGGAGGATACAGAAAGGAACGAAGAAATAGGAACAGAATTTGTGATACGGTCACTAACTGAAAAAGTAATCCGAAGAAAGTAGAATTGTAAAGAGCATGTACTGCAAATATCGCCCCAGAGAATCCCTCAATCGGTAGAACACAATACTAGTGGAAGAAGGAGAGTAGGAAAGCCAGGGAAGAGATGGTGAGACCAGAAAAAAAAAAAAAGTGGTTCAAATGGCTCTAAGCACTATGGGACTTAACTTCTGAGGTCATCAGTCCCCTAGAACTTAAAACTACTTAAACCTAACTAACCTAAGGACATGACACAGATCCATGCCCGAAGCAAGATTCGAACCTGCGACCGTAGCCGTCACGCGGTTCCAGACTGTAGCGCCTGGAACTGCTCGGCCAGTCCGGCCGGCCAATGATTTTCCTTTCGCTCATACTGATTTATGAAATTGAGACATAATATATCGTAGTATCCATCACTTATAAAAAACTGATATCTTGAAGCGGTAAAAATTAATTGTGCTTCAAAACAGCATGAAAGCTGAAATTTCCATAGCGTAATGAAAAAAAGGCAGGAGAAGACGAAATCTTGTAAAAATTTATACTTGCTGTAGACCAATTTCTCTAAGCTTATCATTGTCATTGAAAAAATTCCTTGATGTAAAATTACTTCTTACAGTTTTGTAAGCTTAATAAAGATTTCTTTATGATTGTGAGACTGTGAATGTGAGTGTAAAATGAATTAACATTCTGAAGACCATATTCAAATTAGCATCTCGGTGGTGGAGGATACAAAAAATAATTAACTTGTAACTGTAGTATAGCAGAACAAAAGTGATATCGAGGATTAACGAGAAAATCTGATTGGAAGCCACACCGTGGGTGACACACAGTGCCTTATTCTCTCGAAAGTGAGAGAAACGTTGCGCAGACGGAGGCGCACGGAGCACGGTAAGATTCTCGGTTGTGGGGTCGCAGCCTCACACGTCGCACCAGCGGCGCGGGGGTTCCCCCAGGGGCCCCTGGCGGCGGCGGCGCTAACCAACAGGAGTCGCGACCCGAAAATGAGCGGCCGGGGCCGCGACGGCGCTCGGCAGTCTGGGAAACAGGCGCGCGCTCCTCCCGTAGGACATTAATTTTCATTAAAATACACAAAGCCCGCACTATTCCTCGAGGGTTGTTAAATTAGCCTAGGGGAGACGTCCCCGCCGCCACGGCAAGCACCGCGCACCGATAAATTCTGCCGTCTCGCTAATAAGGTGCCGAGCTGCCCTGGCTGCGACAGAGACGGACAACGTGGGCCTCGGCCACCTCCAGTGACCTGTGTCTCCTGTCACCGCTAGGTGCCGCGCTGCCCACCGACTTTCCTCCAAAAGTGAATCCAGAAGACGCAGCTCCATGAGGCTGCTGCTGTTCTGTTCTTGAGTCGAAAGATTGGTTTGATGCAGTCGCCATACTACCAATCCCGCACAAACCTCTTCTTCTCCGTAGAACTACTGCAATCTGCGTCCTTTGAATCTGCTTACAGTATTCATCTCCTGATTTGCCCCCCCCCCTCCCCACACACACACACACACACATCATCAACAGTACACTGGTGATTCCTTTATACCTCAGGATATGGCTTATGAACCGATTTCTTCTTCTGGTAATGTTGTGCCACAAATTTCTTTTCTCCCCAATTATATCATTATTTCCTCACTCATCTAATCTTCAGCATTATTCTATAGAACCGCACTCCAAAGGCTTCTAATTTCTTCTGGCCTATACTGCTTATCGTTCATGTTTCACTTCCATTCATGGCTACACTCCTTACAAATACTTTCAGAAAAGATTTCTAGTAGTTAATTCTATATTGGATGTCAAAAAATTTCTCTTCTTAAAAAATGATTTCTTGCCACTGTCAATCTATATTTAATGTATTATCTACTTCTGACATCACCCGTTAGTTCGCTGCCCAAATATCAAAATTTATCTATTACTTTACGTTTGTTGTTCCCTAATCTAACTACCGCAGCATGCCTGATTTAATTCAATTACACCCCATATCCTTGAATCGCTTTTTTTTATTTTCCTCTTATATTCTTCTTTCAAGACACTGTCCAGTCTGTTCAGCTACTCTCACCAGTCCTTTGCTGAAGCTAGCAGAATTACATCACATCGGCACACCTCAAAGGTTTTATTTCTTCTCCCTGAACTTTAATTCATACTCATTTTTCTTTGGTCTCCTTTACTACATGAATGATTGATATCGGCGATAGGCTCAAAACCTCTCTGTAGCTCCCTGTTCAACCACTGCGTCCCTTTCATGCCCCTTGACTCATGTAAGTGCCATCTGATTTATGTACATGTTGTAAATAGCTTTTCGCTCAAATGGCTCTGAGCACTATGGGACTTAACATCTTAGGTCATCAGTCCCCTTGAAATTAGAACTACTTAAACATAACTAACCTAAGGAAATCACACATATCCATGCCCGAGGGAGGATTCGAACCTGCGACCGTAGCAGTCCCGCGGTTCCAGACTGCAGCGCCTAGAACCGCACGACCACCGCGGCAAGCTAATAGCTTTTCGCTCCTTGTATTT
This sequence comes from Schistocerca americana, assembly GCF_021461395.2. NCBI lineage: Eukaryota > Metazoa > Arthropoda > Insecta > Orthoptera > Acrididae > Schistocerca > Schistocerca americana. The sequence goes on from NC_060122.1 coordinate 677,269,137, forward strand.
TATCCCTGCTGCCTTCAGAATTTTCAAGAGGATATTCCATTGTTAAAAGCTTTCTCAAAGTCTACAGGTGCTGTAAACCTAAGTTTTCCTTTCCTTAAGTGTGTTCAGCTATTTCGACCCGAGGTCGAATTCCACAAGTTTTTCCATTCTTCATTAAAGAATTCGTGTTAGTATTTTTCAACCATGACGTATTAAACTGATAGTTTGGTGATATTTACATCTGTCAGCGCCTACCTTCTTTGGAACTGAAATTACTTTATTCTTCTTGAAGTCTGAGGATGTTTCGCCTGTCTCATACATCTTGCACCCGGTGTTACGGGTTCGATTCCCGGCAGTGTTGGGGATTTTCTCAGCTCGGGGACTGGGTGTGTGTCGTCCTCGCCATCATCAACCGTGAGAGTTTGTCGATTGAACTGTGTAATGATTGGTAATTTTTACGGGCGCTGATGACCGCGCAGTTGAGCGCCCCACAAACCAAACATCATCATCACCATCTTCTCTTCAATGGCCTCTGTAATTATCCTGTAAGTGTTGTCTATCTTTCGCTAGTGAATTCCTTACATTTCTCCTTTAGCTATTTCTGCTTGCCTACTCTGAACTTCGTGTGCGCCTCACTTTTTAGACGTTTGTATTTCCTATCGCCGGCTTCATTTGTGAATTACAATATTTTCCTCTTTAATCACTTTAATTCAACTTATCCTGTGTTACCCAAGCATTTTTACTAGACCTTGTACAAAAGGAGAATACTACATACTATGAAAGTTAGAGCAAGGTTGCATACCCTCTTCCTTCATCACACGATCGTCAGAAATAGCCTGAAAAGCTTGTAACTGTGATGGAGGCAAAGCTGTGCTGAGAAATAACCGTTAAGAACAAAATTCGATACGCTGCGCCGTCTCCGAGTTACTTAGCATTGAAGTTAGCCAGTCAGGTCATCGCACGCGGAAATAATTGTAGCCTGACAGAGACATTGTTGCCAAATGTGTTCCTCGTTTGCTTCCCTTAAACCGAACAAACCTAACTTTTGCTCGCCCAGCCCAAATTTATCACTTCAAAAATAGGCAGTTTTAACTGGTAATGAGCATTTCAATAGGTGATAACCCACGAACACACAGATACCTGTGCGTCACTGCATTTTAGCGCCTGCAAGAGCATGAATTTGCTTACGCAATGACCCGACTGGCTAACTTCAATGCTAAATAACTCGGAAACGACACAACGCACCGACTCTTTTTCTTAACAATTATTTCGCAGCAGAATCTCCGGTGGAACATTCTTACAAGCTTTCCGGACTGTTTCTGACTACCGTGCATGTTGAGGCTATTACCGCTCGTGTATTTAATTTGCCTTTGAGAACATGCTTATGTGTTTATCTTAGGAGTCGATGCGGATTCCAAAATGCTGTACAGACTCAGTTTCCAAATATCTTAAGATTTTTGTAATATAGAACTCAAATCTAAATCTGTTTAGTGAAGTTAAGAGTAGAAATTTAGATTCAGATCCAAGGTCAGGAATGTACTAAGGCATTTGACCAAACGTCAAGTGTTGTGACTGAATATTTCGACTTATAATCCTCACTTAGAGTCGTAATACAATTCCTTCAAGATTTTGGTTTTAAAGCTGAGTTCAGTTGAGTACCGTTCCTCAATCAGTTCAGAAAATACAGAAAGAGGTTTTCGAAGTACTATCTTATCCGAAAATTTCAACCCACCCCGCCCGTAACAAGTTTCTACAACTTCCTTGTCTCCATAATTTGACATGTTGTTAAGTTTCAAGGGAACTGTATTTGCACCTGATCAGCAAGCTCCTTTGTTGTGTCACGAGATGCCATTTCCGCCAAACTATGTCAGTGAAGAACTGACGAACTTTTTCTAATAGTATATATCGCTGTCTCTGCCCTTGCTTACAATAAATGGTGCACTGATATAACAAACACGAAGTCTGCCAACAGCTACAGTGTTCATAATGTTCGTTTCTGCTCCTCTATTTCAGGCAGGTCCATAAAATAAGTAGATCTATAATGTTTAGAGCAATGTATCTTCCTTTTCGTCCTTTATATTTGCCACAAAATGAACAAATTCTTCTACAACGTCTGTTTTCAAATTAACAGTTTTGCTATTGCCTTTATGTGGGATACATTATTTTAGTTACCTATGTACGTTTGCTGACGGCACCGCTGAGCTCCTACAACTGACCCGGAAGTCAGTTCGCTGTGGCATATTTGCTTTCTCTTGTTAATCAGAATAATTGTAAGTTCCCAGGAGTTACTATTAATGTAACCACTATCAGTAGTTCCTTTACTCGATTCTCGATAGGTTCTTTAACGACACAGTCCCAGAAGTTAGATGACTATGTCAGAAGCTTAGTATGATCGCAATCCATTCAATGTAACTCCGATGAGCAATGTTCTGCCACTGCCGACCTATTAGGTTCAAATGGCTCTGAGCACTATGGGACTCAACTGCTGTGGTCATAAGTCCCCTAGAACTTAAAACTACTTAAACCTAACTAACTAAGGACATCACACAACACCCAGCCATCACGAGGCAGAGAAAAACCCTGACCCCGCCGGGAATCGAACCCGGGAACCCGGGCGCGGGAAGCGAGAACGCTACCGCACGACCACGAGATGCGGGCGACCTATTAGGCTGCTGCATTGTGGTGTGCCGTTGGTGTTCTCGGCAACCACCTTTGACAGTGCACACCATATGACACATTCAGGGTAATTCAGAATTACACCGACAAACGTCTGGGAAATGCAGCAGGCGTCTAGAGGAACAAAACTGAAACGTTATCAAACGACGCTACAGAGCATTGAAGCTACAGGCTACGGCGACCGTGTATGTATGCATGTACAGGGTGGATCCGTTATTATGTTGCAAACTTTCAGGGATTTTGGAGAAGGGTGAATGTGTCAGCCAAGGTCAGGCAAAGTTTTACAGAAGTTCAAAATTGGCACGTACTTCAATGCGAGATGCTTTTAAGAATTTCCACAACGAAATTCTGTCTCGAAATCTGGCAGAAAACCGAGCGAGGTGGCGCAGTGGTAGCACACTGGACTCGCATTCGGGAGGACGGCGGTTCAATCCCGTCTCCGGCCATCCTGATTTAGGTTTTCCGTGACTTCCCTAAATCGTTTCAGGCAAATGCCGGGATGGTTCCTTTGAAAGGGCACGGCCGATTACCTTCCCAATCCTTCCCTAACCCGAGCTTGCGCTCCGTCTCTAATGACCTCGTTGTCGACGGGACGTTAAACACTAAACACCACCACCACCTCTGGCAGAAAACCCAAAGAGATTCTGGTCATACATAAAGCACACCAGTGGCAAGACGCAATCAACACCTTCACTGCGCGATAACAACGGTGAAGTCACTGATGACAGTGCCACTAAGGCAGAGTTATTAAACACGGTTTTCCGAAACTGCTTCACCAAAGAAGACGAATTAAATATTCCTGAATTCCAATCAAGAACAACTGCCAAGATGAGAAACATAGAATTAGATATCTTCGGAGTAACGAAGCAGCTTAAATCACTTAATAAAGGCAAGAACTCCGGTCCAGATTGTATACCAGTCAGGTTCCTCTCAGATTATGCTGATAAAATAGCTCCATATTTAGCAATTATATACAACCAATCGCTCACAGAAATATCCGTACCTAAAGACTGGAAAATTGCTCAAGTCACACCGATAACGCAAAAAGGGAAGTAGGAGTAATCCGCTGAATTACAGGTCTATATCACTAACGTCGATTTGCAGAGGCTTTTGTAAAATATACTCTGTTCGAACATTTTGAACTACCTAGAAGAAAACGGTTTATTGACACATAGCCAGCACGGTTTCAGAAAATATCGTTCTTGTGAAACACAACTAGCTCTTTATACTCATGAAGTAATAAGTGCTATCGACAAGGGATGTCAAATTGATTCCATATTTTTAGATTTCCATAAGGCTTTCGACACCGTTCCTCACAAGCGTCTTCTGACTAAACTGCGTGAATACGGAGTATCGCCTCAGTTGTGCTACTGGATTCGTGATTTCCTGTCAGAAAGGTCACAGTTCGTAGCAATAGGCGGAAAGTCACCGATTGAAACAGAAGTAATATTCGGCGTTCCCCAAGGAAGTGTTTAGGCCCTCTATTGTTCCTGACCTATATTAACGACATTGGAGACAATCTGAGTAGCCGTTGTTTGAAGCTAATGCTGTCATTTACTGTCTTTTAAAGTCATCAGATGATCAAAACTAATAGCAAAATTATTTAGGTAAGATATCTGTATGGTGCGAAAAGTGGCAATTGACCCTGAATAAGGAAAAGTGTGAAGTTATTCATATGGGTACTAAAAGAAATCAGCTAAATTTTGATTACGCAATAAGTCACACAAATCTGAAGGCTGAAATTTCAACTAAATACTACGGGATTACAATTACAAATAATTTAAATTGGGACGATCACGTAGATAATATCGTGGGTAGAGCAAACCAAAGACTACGATTCACTGGCAGAACACTTAGAAGGTGCAACAGGTCTACTAAAGGTACTATTTCGCTGCGACTGCCCGCCGTAGCGGCGGGCAGTAACTGCCGACTGTCACTGCCTGTGTATTTCGTTGAGACTGCTGACCGCAGCGGCCACGCCACTCAGTGAGCAGTTACCTATGTGAAAGGAACACGCACGCGAGTTCGCAACATGGATGCTAATACCATTCTAGGTTTTTTGGTGGACGGGGAAGAAGAAGAGGAAATTATTGCAATGCTTACAAGATCTTGTCCCCACAGCATTTTCCAAACACGGAAAAGTGAAGGAATTTATGGTAACTTAGTAACCGGTCACTTGCGAAACGATGAAGAGAGGTTCAGAAATTTCTTTAGACTTAACCCATCTCAGTTCGATTTTGTTTTAAGTCTGGTGAGAGAAGATATAGCAGGAACAGCTACCAGTGCAGTGCAAACTCCAATAGAAGCCGACGAAGCTTTACGGTGAGTAGCTGTATAAAAGCATACGGATTCATCAACAATGATTTAAAATGGATAATTTTGTATCTCTATGAAATAACATAAATTTCTATTAAAATAATAGCCGGCCGGTGTGGCCGTGCGTTTCTAGGGGCTTCAGTCTGGAACCGCGTGACCGCTACTGTCGCAGGTTGGAATCCTGCCTCGGGCATGGATGTGTGCGATGTGCCTAGGTTAGTTAGGTTTAAGTAGTTCTAAGTTCTAGGGGACTGATGACCACAGATGTTAAGTCCCATAGTGCTCAGAGCCATATTAAATTAATAAGTTTATTTGGAAACGACTCAGCGCCTGTACAGTTTGTTGTTTATGTTAACATTACCTTTACACTGAGTTTACATTATCATTAGTAATTCTTTTCAAAAGTAGTATCACCTGCTTGTGGTTCGACGTTTATTAATGGGGTGAAAGTGTACGTATCGTCTCCAACCGATGAAGTTCGTTCGAAAGGGGATGAAAGGGAAGACGAGCCGGAAGGACTGATGCTGACAGGTAGTGGCACAAGAGATGATTCTGAACAACTGTCAAGTCCCGTAACATAGCTTAAAATTTCAATTTTCGCTTTATTAATGAGGTGACGCGGTAGTTTCCTAATGGACGCTGCAATGCTTCTCATGAACAGCCCCACATTATCTTCCGGGTCCAGATTATTAGCCAAGCGCTGCAGCAATTCCAATCGTTGTTGGCCCCTTTGGTTGATTGAATCCCAGTGTGTTTTCCTCGATCTGCGAGCTGAGATGGAAGAGTTGGCTGCAAGTGCGTCACCAGAGGACAAGGAAGCAATGGCTTGTGGAGTGTCAGGCCCTGTTTCATTGGCATTTTGTCCTTCATCTGATAGCAGTCCTTCAACACTTATTGGCTCCTTTAGCGGAACACTGCAAAAAGACGACCGCTCCTTTTCTACAGCTCTCAAAAAGCGTAGTCTATTGAACAACGCCAATTTTGTTGTTGAACTTGGTGCTGCAGAACCTGTTTGCAGTTGTTCTTTTCGAACTGTTTTCCAGTAGTTATCTCTGATGTCTTTCCATCTCTTCTTACACCGGTTACCTAAAACGGAACGATATATGTTTAGCTGTGTAATTAGGACAAGACATTTATGTTTCATGTATTAATAACAATTATGGTTTGTGTTACAGGTTTCTAGCTACAGGGGAGAGTTTTGTGTGCCTTGGATATGGTTTCCGGATATCATCAAGCTACGTGAGCATCATAGTTCGTGAAACAGTAGAAGCTATGTGCCAACACTTGGCACCTATCCTCCTGCCTCCTCCATCTCGAGAATCTTTCAGGAAAGGTGCGAAAGAATTCTACACTCTTTGGGGTTTCCCTTACTGCTGTGCTTGCGATTGATGGGAAACATATAAGGATACGGTGTCCTGGAAAAAGTGGTTCCCTTTTCTGGAATTACAAAGGGTACTTCTCCATAGTATTTTTGGCATTGCTTGATGTGAACTGTAAATTCGTTGCGATAGACGTAGGTTCATATGGGAAGGAAGGAGGCAGTGGCATATTTAATAAGTCGGCAATGGGGAAAATGATCATGAAAGGAGACGTGTTTCCAGCAGATGAAGAGCTTCCATTAACTGACATCAAGATGCCATTTGTTATAGTAGGCGACGAGGCATTCCGCTTCCGAAAACATATTCTCAAGCCTTATACTCGTTCGTCTGCCCAGCAAGATAAATCAAAAGTGACCTTCAAATATAAATTGTCACGAGCGCGCTGAGTTTCTGAAAACGCTTTTGGACTTTTGTGTCAGGTATTTCGAGTGTTCTACACAAATCTGAATCTGCAACCTAACACATGTGATAAACTCGTTACAGCTTGTTGCTGTCTACACAATCTCATCAGGGAAGCCTATTTAGAAAAAGGAGGACGAACTTTTTATGAACTTGACCATGACGTGAGTTTACCACAGAACATTATTCCCATGCCCCGAACAGGGGGATTCTACCAAGCTGAAGGGTTTCAGGTACGAGATACACTTAATAATTACTTCTGTGAAACTACAAATCAATGATTAGAACCTGGAAAAGAACTAAGGCTCAAATAAAGGAAATAAATTATTGTTACTACTCGTAACGACTATTGTAATCGTTTGGTGACAGAAAGAATGGAAGCATTGTTGTAGCCTTCATATTACACAATTTGTCACAGTAGGAAAAAAACATAAATAAATGAATGTGTATATGCAAAACACTTACCATCTTTTTTCATTGCTTCTCCTGTCTTCGTCCACAACTTATCCTTTGCCATCACATATGTGAAATCTGTATGCGTATTATCATGAGAGTATCTGTCACATACTTCACTAACTGTTCGTCGTCGTCATAGTGAAAACCTTTCTCCGACATAGCGCGTCGTTGATTTCTGCAGTCGTCACACACCTGGCTGTCGCGGCCCAACTGCTTGACTGCTTCTGCAGCGACCGAGACGCGGCAGTCGCGATGACGCCAGGACCGCTGACTGCCGAGCAGTTACAACGACATATGTTCCGTTGCTTTGCCTAAGAGCAGTAGTCAGTCTCACGCAGTCACTGCCGGCCGCTACGGCCGGCAGTTGCAGCGAAATAGTACCTTAAGGAGACTGCTTACAGCACGCTTGTCCACCATATTCTGGGGTATTACTGTGCGGTGAGAGATCCGCATCAGGTGGGACTGACGGATGACATCGGGAAAGTATAAAGAAGGGTAGCACGTTTTGTATTATCGCGAAATAGGGGAGATAGTGTCACAGACATGATACGTGAATTGGAGTGGCAATCATTAAAACAATGGCGTTTTTCATTGCGACGGGATCTTCTCATGAAATTTCAATCACCAGTTTTCTCCTCCGATTGAAATAACATTCTGTTGGCACCCACCTACATGGGGAGAAATGATCATCACGATAAAATAAGAGAAATCAGGGCTCGCACAGAAACATTTCAGTGCTCGTTTTTCCCGCGTGCCGTTCGAGAGTGGAACGGTAGTGAGACGGCATGAAGGTGGTTTACTAAACCCTCTCCCAGCACTTTATTGTGAATAGCAGAGTAATCACGTAGATGTAGATGTGAAAAGAGTCCGAGGTTATAAGCGAAAGCGTTCTGATACCTCTGGGTGTGGAATGCATGTACCGGTACTGTTGTTGCTAAGATTATTCGGGAGGCAGCTTTCAGACGTGGCAGTATGAACGAAAACGAGGAAAAAATGTTCAGAAATATCTCCTCTAAAATGAATATCTTAGAAGCTATGAGATCGTGATTAATAGAGGAAATATGTTTGACACTAGTGAAGATGAAAAAGTGCAAATAGCTCCTCATGAACGCATTTTAGAGCCCATGTTTATTGGAAATTTTTCTCTTACTTTGGTCTATATTACCCACACTGATTGTTGCCTGCAGCCCGCATCTCGTGGTCGTGCGGTAGCATTCTCGCTTCCCACGCCCGGGTTCCCGGGTTCGATTCCCGGCGGGGTCAGGGATTTTCTCTACCTCGTGATGGCTGGGTGTTGTGTGCTGTCCTTAGGTTAGTTAGGTTTAAGTAGTTCTAAGTTCTAGGGGACTTATGACCACAGCAGTTGAGTCCCGTAGTGCTCAGAGCCATTTGAACCATTTTTTTGATTGTTGCCTGCCTTACAATCGTAGCAATAACAGTACTGGTACATGTATTCCAGTGTAAGAGGGATCCGAACGGCTTTCGCTTATAGCATTAAACTCATTCGTTTCCGGACCAGGGTTCCTGTTCTTAAATTTAAACATTTGTCCTGTTTCGTCATCCGCTGAAAGTTTGTAACATCATCATGTAATCACCTTACATATACATTCTCTATAAGTAAATGCGCCAGCGCCTGTAACATCGACGCGCTGTAAGCGTCTTTGGATCCCATCCTCATTCTGTTCCTCAAGACACCTTCTACATCCTCTCGAAGTATGCCATTGTAGTTCTGAAACAGACTACATGTCTTGCTACATAGGCGTGTATCTGGTTGACCACGGAGTTCTGTAGTCTGCAGATTTATAGGGCTGTCCGAAACAGCCACGTGTTGTAGCCATTCTTTTGGAACACCGTCCTCAGATGTTCAAGTTCTTGGTTGAGACTATCCTTGTCAGAGAAGATGACAACCCTATGTACCATTCAGCTGCGGAGAATAGAATGAATTCTCCGTAAACACCGTCTTCTACCCGCTTCTCCATTGTGTCAAAAGTGATCTCTCACGAGGAAAATTCTGGGTCTGTGAGATACCCTTATAACATGGCAAGACACATATAGATCAGGCGGTGTGCACTGTCGAAGATCCATGCCGAAACGCAAACAGCAGAACGGACTGCAGCAGCCTATCTTGTCGAAAGTCGCGGATGTACACGGAATGTATTACGATCATACTAAATTTCTGAAACGGGCGACTAACTTCTGGAATTGAAGTTTGTATCGAGGTTTGCGATAGTGGCTACAATCTTAGCATTGCGAAAAAGATCAATTGTTCAATTACTAACCAGTTGTTTTCTCCATACACCGAATTTTCATACATCAACATCTACAAACGAACTCCGCAGAAAACCCTATGGTGCAGTGCAGAGGGTATCTTGTACCACTACTAGCCATTTATTCTCCTGTTCCACTCGCAAACGGAGCGAGGGAAACACGATTGTCTATAAGCCTCTATATGAACCCTAATTTCTCGCAGCTTATCTTTAAGCTCCGTAGGTGAAATATACGTTGGCGGCAGTAAAATCATTCTGCCATAAATGCCGGTTCTCTGAATTTTCGCAATAATGCCTTGAAGATACAGCATAATGCTCTCTCAACGGCTTCCCATTTGAGATCGTGGAACATTTCTAAAGTTCCTACTCTCTCATGAACGTACATGTAACGTATCTAGCACCCCAATCATGATTTACTAGACGTCTTTATTCAATACGACCTGGTGGGGATCACAAACATTCAACAGTAGACATTTAAATCAAGTGATTTTGTCAAGCTGCACCCTCATAATGCTGTATTCGAACGTTACAGGAATGTATTTCCTACTCATCCTTATTCACTTACGTTTCTCTACACTTCAGGCAAGCTGCCATTCACCACAAAAACTAGAAATTTTGTCTAAATCATCTTGTTTCTCTCTACAGTCACTCTACAACGACGCCATCACAGCGTCATCAGCAAACAGCTGTAAATTGCTGATCACCCTATCCTTCAGGTTGTTTATGTATACAGGGAATAAAAGCGATCCTGTCACATTTCTCTGGGGCACTCCTAAACATATCCTTGGCTCCAGTGTACACTCGCCGTCGAGGACCACTTATTTGGAACTATTCCTTAAGAAGTCTTCGGGCCACTCCAATGTATGGGAAGCTAAGACGGACCTCCGTCAACAATCTGTACTGGGGCACCATGTCAAATGCTTACCGGACATCCAGGAAGGTGGAATCTGCCTGTTGCCCTCCACCCGTGGTTTTTAGGATATCATTTGAGAAAGGCCGGCTGAGTTTCACACTAACGAGTTTTCCACATTGTGATGATTTTGTTCAGAGAAGCTTTCCTGTCTCAAGGAAATTTACGAGATTCGACCTCAGAAAATGTTCAAGAATTCTGTAGCAAACCGATGTTAAAGATTGTGCCGTGCAGGCATATTTTGATATCGGTAGTTACCGCTCGTTATTAGCCTCTCTGGCCACAACAGCTTCTCGAGCGTTTTGTCGCCTGCAGAGGCCAGGTCTGTTCAAATGGGTCAAATGGTTCAAATGGCTCTGAGCACTATGGGACTTAACTTGTAAGGTCATCAGTCCCCTAGAACTTAGAACTAACTAAACCTAACTAACCTAAGGACATCACACACATCCATGCCTAAGGCAGGCAGGTCTGTTGACCGGGCATTTAAGCGCGGTCACTACCAGGAGGCGCTGCCGAAGTGATGGGCGGTTTTGCGGTGTGTCTGACAGCGGCTGGAGTAAGCTCCGTGACGTCGTGGCCAGCATTATCCTTGGCGCGCTGCTAAAATTTGCGTCTTTGGTCACTGTGAGATAGGTAGGACTGGGTGTCGGTTGGGGCTGTGAAGATTTCTCGTATTAAAAAAAAAAGCAGTCCCTGCGCGATGCACGGAACCAGATTTGTTCTCGGCATCTGAATTTGGAAGAAGCCTCTGTCCACTGTGATGTTGAATTGGGTGCTCGTCCACCAGTTTCAAGAACTTGGTATAGGGGGATCTGGTGAATATCATCCGTTGGTTCCTGATTCTTAGCGAACTCGTCATAACACCTATGTGCTAGCAGCCCTTGGTCGAGCGGTTTTCAACTTACGCTTCGATCTGAAAATATAATGGTGAGCGTCCGATTAGCGTGTGTATGATTATGCTTTGTCGTGCAGTAGCAATTGTAACTCGCTATTCTGGTTATACATCGTAACATCTAAACATCTTCATTCACGAATACATTAAATGATCTCACCCAATTTACGTTTCTGTAAATGTGTGTGATTAAAGTAGTGGTGCTCGAGCTGTTGGACTAAGTTTATCCGCACTTATAATTAAAATTTATTGTTTATTTGGGAATCAGCTGCTATATGCGCAACATCCGCATTTTTCAAATATATTTAAATTGTGTATTAGTGTTGTAAATACAAATTGTTAATTAGTGGTTCGTATGTTACTGTGTATCTTGATGTATCTGTTCTTTTACGTTGTGGATCCAGCTAAAGAGGCCTGAGTACGATAAATACCTTTACTAAAAGTCTTTGTTGATCCATTATGGATTGTGGGGCCTGAAGATGGCATAAATGTAATGCCGTAACTGGTAGCATATAAGAAGTTCATAAAATAATTTTCTACAACACATACGGCTGCTGGTAAATTATTGCATCAAGAAAAAAATTTACTAAAAGTGTCTATGTCTCTAGTGTCGATAGCAATCCACACTTCAATGAAGAAAGAGAAATTGCTTGGCTCTGCTAATCCCACTTGTATCATACTTTGAATTTAATGTTGTCAGGTTATTCTACCTGCTTGGAACCAGTGTTCTTCCTTCTAATTGGGCGCCTCAGTCCGGAACCACGTGGCTAGTACGGTCGCAGGTTAGAATCCTGCCTCGGACGAGGATGTGTGTGATGTCCTTAGGCTAGTTAGGTTTAAGTAGTTCTAGGTCTAAGGGACTGATAACCTCATACGTTATGCCCCATAGTACTTAGAGCCATTTGAACCATTTTTTTTTCCTTCTAATTACCTGCAGACAATCACGTGATAGTGGATGGCTGATGTTAATAACCTGCTAACTATTTTCAATAGGTTTTTGGACCTTGTAATGTGGAATATGCAGGTTAATTTTGTGGACTTGTAAACTGATTAGAAGTCTGTGTTACACATCTATCGACTTTTTTAACATAATGTTGTTCTCAAAAAATAATTTTAAAAAATTTTTATTTAGTCATTGCTGAAAGTTATGAATATCTCTCAACAGTTGTGTTGAAAATTAATGTAATAATTCCGGGGGTAGCTGCTCACATCGCTCTGCGTCATTTTCTGTGTTTTAATAAACTGGTTTGTGATTTTAATAAATATGTTAATAAAGTTGCGGCCCAGCATCGTTCCACTAAAACCATCTCCCTACCACATTGCAAGAATATTCGTCTGTAATTGAACGGGTCAGCTCTTTTGACTTCGTTATACACAGGAGGCACTTGCGCTTTTTTTGCAGTCGCTTGGGCTTATCGTTGGACCCCAGATTCCTGACTTTGGTCTAATGAAACAAAGCTCTAGATAACTGGCAAAACTTCGCAAGTTTTACTTTTATTTCAACAGTGATAAAAGGACTGATCATATGTTTCATCGTTTATCTGCCAAATTAACGTACCATCCAGAATTACAGTAAAGCCGTTACATAGAGTGCGAATGGTCAATTATCTCAGTGATTAGCACATAACACTGGAATCAAATTTTAAAATAACAATTAATACTACCACATGCCGTTAAGACACAGGTTCTACACTCCTCATAACACTGACACAAGCTTACGATCCATGTCTGAGATGACAGAAAAGATTTTATTACCTACATGTTCAAAACAGTAATGAACATCACCCGCTACTGTTTCGTACCCGTTAACGATGTTCCTACACTGTACAATTTTCCGTATGGAGCATGGCGTGATTATATTGATTTCAAATACTGTACACTGCAATATTTTTTCTTTTCTTTTTACGGAAAGTAGGTCTCGTAAATTTCCTTTTCTGATGGTTAGAAGGGCAACAACAAAATTATCAAAATTTTTTAAAAGTTAGATTTTGTCGTATAATTGACAGTTCCCTACTGGGAACTGCTGATATTTTACAATGGTTGAAGAAAAGCTCTCACAGTTTCTTGTCCTAACACTCAAGAACGAACTTGTAACCAAGGAATGCTAAAAACAAGGTCTCCTTCTCCTCAGTTCTGATGCAGCAGTCTGTACAATACGCTGTGGCAAGTGCTTGTAGATAATGCAGCAGCGGGCGGGTGTACTCTGGATACTAGGAACAGCTGTTCTGGCCAATCTGATTACTTTGCGGCTGTTGGCGATCAACACCTGACGCGCTCTATAGAAATTATTGTACCAATTATCTGTATGAGAGCAGAATATCACACTACGAACTTCGTAAGCTCAGCATCAGCCAGAGTGTGGAAATTCGATGGTGTAGCAGCAGCAAACTCATAATCGCTCCTCTTCTGAATCTTCCTACGTTTAATAACGTATTTAATGAGCCGAAGTACATAAGATAGGCCTTTCTTTATGTGGGATGGTGCAACCTACAATTACAGCCAAAGTTACTGGATGTTCCAAACTCTCTTTCAATGTGGTTCGTTAGACGTCAGTTGGTTTTCCTGAAGTCTCGATTACAATTTGGCAAAAATGTTTCAGTAGTCGCTGTCCCTTTGTCACCTGTGTTATCATATCTAACTTGGTTCTTGGCAATGGGAAGTCCTTAGTCTAGAGACATTCGACCTGGTCGAGCTGAAATATCTTTATGTCTATTTGCGGCTCCTGCTTTATGTAACAGGGGTGTCTATCTCCTTATAGACCACGAATTCTATGAACTCATTAAATGACAAATTCATATTTACATTACAGTGACAACTTCATAGAAAATGCCTTTGTCGAAACTCCCACGTCTTTTTACTTCTCCGTAAAGGGTAGCGAATATACTTCGTCCAGAAGGATTCTACCGACGACGGTGTGCAGTAGTGTGTTCACAAGCAGACTGTATTTCGAAGTCGCACTCACAGAGCATAATCACACCGACAATACTTTTAATATATTTCACAACGGTTTGTATTCTTCGACTAAGGCCTTAGACTGTGTAGCTCACAACCAGCTAACAAAATTATGTAGTAGAATGGAACACCTGTAGCCATCCTTTCGATGTTATTTATTACCTAGATATCAGTTTCGGTGATTCAATACACAATTTCCAGGCCTTAACTGACGCTGAAGGGATTAACTCTAGTCGTATACATGATCCCATCAGTGGTCAACATCTGTCAACCTGTTTCCACAGACTGTAACAACAATGTTGTCTCCGACTCATACCGTTGTTACGGTCTTTTTCAATTCATATTGTAAATAAACTTGTGAATAATCCAATGAGGAAGCGCCACTTTGGAGAAGAGTGCTATCACAGAAGTAGGATATAGGCAATGAAAAGCGATGGCATTTGTGTCCCTGAGGCACACTGGCCTAAAAAGTCAAGGTTAAGACACGTTTGGATTTTGAGCAGCTGAAGAAATCAAAATGTCAGCCGATGGGGCTTCATTTACTGGAGGCGTGTGAACCTTGGGAGGAGGAGGTGTTGGGGTGGTAGAGGAGGATCTTTGGGAGGGGGGAGGGCGGAATGGGCTGAACGAGATATTTTGTGTTGAGAGTATCAAATAAGGAGCGATTCATCGAAAACTGTGTTCATCCAGTATGTACAGCTTAAACCATTTCAGAATAAGAACGTTTCCATGTGGGGAAATAGCATTCCTTTTATTCATACGGAGAGTGGTGTTTTTGTGTGAATTCTTATCTAATTACTTATACTGTTCCTACTTCGTGGAGATTGGTGGGAAAATATAATAGCGAACAAGATGGAGACGGCGTATGAAGTTAGCGGTGTACATTTTCCAGTCCATGTTTCGATATCGGAATAATTTTGATTATTGTCGTATAGTTACAAAAAAATACGTGATTCTTTGGGTACACCGACGAGTTTAACACAATTGCACTACTTAACGGTAGGCTGGCGATCTTTATTTATGCTCGATTTAATCATATATCGGCATAGAGACTAAACAGAAGTACACCATTATCGATATGAGTAAATATGAATAGCACAATGTCACGTAATTTGTCTCGTGGGCTGCATATCCCAAAGAGAGCGTGGATTCCGGTCGCCTTCGCATGACGACACGGTAACACAGAGAGTGGAACATTGCAGTCGGTCGGCAGTTCGCATTTCTCTGTATATTTAGACTTCAAATCCTTCTTATGCAGCATATATCAGAAATTTATTTATTCGTCAGGTAACTATTCAACGGAATTTCTAAAATCATTGGTAGAAGTGATGTCCGAACGACTGTTCAAGTTTAAGGGTGGAATCTGTGGGCCTCATGATAGGAAAGGTGTGATCCCAGCAATTCCGAAGATACCAATGGCAGATTAACGCAAAACGTCTGCACTGTCAGCTGAAGACCTTATGCATACAAGCTGTCAACAAAAATTATATGCAGAAGGATGGAAAATAAAATTGAGTATCGGTCATATGTCGGTCAGTTTGGCTTTAGGAAAGGGAGATGCATAAGAGAGGCTGTTCTCAAGTTCCTCCCGATAACGGAACCAAGGCTTAAGAAAAATCAAGACGCGTTCATAAGATCTGTCCACCTATAAAAAGCGTTCTACGATGTAAAATGGTGCAAGACGCTCGAAATATTGAGAAAAATAGGAGTACTCTGTAAGGAAAACGGGTACTAAATACAAAATTCGCAAGAGCCAAGAGGGAACAATAATACTGGAAGAGCAAGAGTTCTGATTAAAATGGCTCTAAGACAGGGACGCAGTCTTTCACCCCTAGTGTTCAATCTATTAATCGAAGAAGCAATAAGAAAGCTTCAAGACGGGAAGGTATATCAGAGATAGGATTCACTTATGACACTCATATCCTCCGTGAAGGTGAAGATCGGTTAACTGGAACGAACAGTCTAATAAGTACTGGATATCGATTGAAAGTGAACATGAAAAAAGACAAAGGTAGTGAGATGTAGCAGAAATCAGGATAGTGAGAAACTTGACATCAAAGTTGGTGATGACGAAATAAATGAAGTTACGGAATTCTGCTGCCTTGTAAGCAAAATAACAGATAACGGATGAAGTAAGGAGGACATACAAAGCTTTAATCTGAAGGAGAGATTTCTGAGAACGCCCGTTTGGAGCAGAGCATTGTGTGGTAGTTAGAGATAAAATGGGGGGGGGGGGGGGGGTCCCTCCCCCGGTAGCTGAGTGGTCAGCGTGCTCGACAGAATGTCAATCCTAAGGGCCCGGTTTCGATTCCCGATTGAGTAATCCCTTATTCGTGCTCGTGGTATTTTTGAAGTACAGCTTCAAGTAGTGCTCGTGCTATAAGGACCATATCTTATGTATCTCCAGAAGATGATGATTACTTGTTATTTACCTCTTATTCCTCTTCATGTAGTAGCATGAGCATATAATTTCTTCTTGACGTACGTGTTGATACACATCCATCAAATAATATATGGAATAAAACAACAGTCGCCAGTTGCGGAAGGTAGGAATCACAAAGTCTTGACGTAGGTTTTAACCCATTTAAATGGACCTTCTTCAGAAGACTTATTACGTTTAGAACGATGTGACGCAAATACTGAATGTAAAATTTTTATTACGGTGTGACAGTAGTTTGGGCGTTCCATTCTTAAATCGTAGAAGTGGACCTGTCAAACTACTAGCACACCGTAATTAAATTTCATTTTCGATATATTTACATCATCTGTCATCAATTAAAGCAGTGGCAATTATTAGACTGTTCACTAACGACGTAATATGGACGCCACACCAATCTAGGCGTAATAAGATTTCTGAAGAAGGCCCATTACATAGGTTTAAACCTAGGTCAAGTGTTTGTGACCTTCCGCAACTGGTGGCTGTTTTTCATTCCATATATTATTTAATGGATGCATATCAACGCGTACGTTTGCATAGTGGCTGCTGCGGTCATGCTTAAGATTTATCCATTAAATGCCAGTGAATATTATTTTGAGACCAGAAAGAATCTCCTAAAGCCCTCTGTCCTCGTATCTTGTCGCCTTCCGTTGAAACAAAACAACGATAGTACGCGATCACACTTCGCAATGCATTATGTACAGGCTTTTCACTTTATAAAACAAAACTATGAGACGGTTAACACTGCTCACCTGTATACTGAGTCTTTTCACAATATTAAGAGCACATTCGTACTCGCTTTTTGCTATAGTTCTCATTTTACTACGCGACCTCATTCAAGATACGTTAACCTAACCACAGCATATTGCCAAGTGTCTAAGTCTTTCTTCCTGCTGCTGTGGCGCGTGTTTAACGGCATTCGCGACTTCCAAATCTCTCTCTACAAAGTTACTGATACTACCATGAAGTGATGGCTGAAATTGTATTGCTGGCCCCTCTTTTGATCACAAGCGGGGTGGATTATGCCTGAAGACGCCATACTAAAACGCTGAATCTGGTTGCGCAATAAAATAAGGTTGAAAACTGATTGCTGAAAGGCGTTTAATTTGACACACACACACACACACATATATATATATATATATATATATATATATATATATATATATATATATATACTCCTGGAAATGGAAAAAAGAACACATTGACACCGGTGTGTCAGACCCACCATACTTGCTCCGGACACTGCGAGAGGGCTGTACAAGCAATGATCACACGCACGGCACAGCGGACACACCAGGAACCGCGGTGTTGGCCGTCGAATGGCGCTAGCTGCGCAGCATTTGTGCACCGCCGCCGTCAGTGTCAGCCAGTTTGCCGTGGCATACGGAGCTCCATCGCAGTCTTTAACACTGGTAGCATGCCGCGACAGCGTGGACGTGAACCGTATGTGCAGTTGACGGACTTTGAGCGAGGGCGTATAGTGGGCATGCGGGAGGCCAGGTGGACGTACCGCCGAATTGCTCAACACGTGGGGCGTGAGGTCTCCACAGTACATCGATGTTGTCGCCAGTGGTCGGCGGTAGGTGCACGTGCCCGTCGACCTGGGACCGGACCGCAGCGACGCACGGATGCACGCCAATACCGTAGGATCCTACGCAGCGCCGTAGGGGACCGCACCGCCACTTCCCAGCAAATTAGGGACACTGTTGCTCCTGGGGTATCGGCAAGGACCATTCGCAACCGTCTCCATGAAGCTGGGCTACGGTCCCGCACACCGTTAGGCCGTCTTCCGCTCACGCCCCAACATCGTGCAGCCAGCCTCGAGTGGTGTCGCGACAGGCGTAAATGGAGGGTCGAATGGAGACGTGTCGTCTTCAGCGATGAGAGTCGCTTCTGCCTTGGTGCCAATGATGGTCGTATGCGTGTTTGGCGCCGTGCAGGTGAGCGCCACAATCAGGACTGCACACGACCGAGGCACACAGGGCCAACACCCGGCATCATGGTGTGGGGAGCGATCTCCTACACTGGCCGTACACCACTGGTGATCGTCGAGGGGACACTGAATAGTGCACAGTACATCCAAACCGTCATCGAACCCATCGTTCTACCATTCCTAGACCGGCAAGGGAACTTGCTGTTCCAACAGGACAATGCACGTCCGCATGTATCCCGTGCCACCCAACGTGCTCTAGAAGGTGTAAGTCAACTACCCTGGCCAGCAAGATCTCCGGATCTGTCCCCCATTGAGCATGTTTGGGACTGGATGAAGCGTCATCTCACGCGGTCTGCACGTCCAGCACGAACGCTGGTCCAACTGAGGCGCCAGGTGGAAATGGCATGGCAAGCCGTTCCACAGGACTACATCCAGCATCTCTACGATCGTCTCCATGGGAGAATAGCAGCCTGCATTGCTGCGAAAGGTGGATATACACTGTACTAGTGCCGACATTGTGCATGCTCTGTTGCCTGTGTCTATGTGCCTGTGGTTCTGTCAGTGTGATCATGTATCTAACCCCAGGAATGTGTCAATAAAGTTTCCCCTTCCTGGGACAATGAATTCACGGTGTTCTTATTTCAATTTCCAGGAGTGTATATATACATATACACACACACACATATATATATATATATATATATATATATATATATATATATATATATATGGTGGTTCATACCATAGTACTTTTATGTATGTCCGCTATTATAGTCTGTATAAAGAACTCATGCAGGGGGGGGGGGGGGGGGGGAGAGAGAGAGAGAGAGACATATGCAAGAACTTGAGATAAGAAATGTATTTTAATTTCCAAGCGTGAAAAACACGCGTATTTCAAACCTTGTCTGAAGTTTCCACGGTCGCTTTGACACGTTATCTAAGGAAGCAGAGCCCTCATCGAAGCTTCTGAACAAGCACTGTTCCTATTGGCGCAAAATGATGCTATCGACTGACGTGGCTGCTGCCCCGAGAATATGAATATTTCAGAAGCCGGCGTTGTTACTCTGTGACCGACTCACTGCATCACTGTGCACACTCACAATGGTCGGCCACTGTGGAGCTCAAACAATTGCTGCTCTCTAGTGTGAGAAGGTACGGTACCGTACTTTTAATATAACCACGTGATGTCGTTTTTATTTCGGTCTAATTAATGGAAGAAACGTCAACTCAGTCAGCTGTTATGAAGCTCTACGTCTATTTTCGCTTGAAAATCAGTCGAGTAGTTTACATGAATAGAAATTCGACTAATAACTGTGGCCGAACAAACTAAAACCGTATTACTTAAACTTTTATGCAGGCTATGGACCACGTTTCTAAGAAATTATTTAAAAAGGCATTTCTAGGTTCCTGTTGCCCTGATAGCAAAAGATTCATATACTGATCGTGAATGCGGCATGAAGTCACTGTCAATATTGTACTTGGCTAAGATGCTGGTTGAAGAGTATGAAATCCTTTTTCGTTTTCAGCAAGAATTTCACTAAGCTGCAAGTTTCAGAGGACTGTTCCACCATCGTTTTCGTTAGAAACAGAGTGACTTTAAGGTTTAGAAAACAAATTGAGACTAGTTACATCACTTATTAGTTCTGCTGGATTACCTTAATATACACAAAATATATTGTTTTACATTTCTCAAGAAACTATAGCTTGTGACTTTCATATACCTTCTGTCAACTTATCTCTTTGTGTAGCTATTGTTTCTTATTTCAACTCGTTGCACTGGAAAGGGCTCTGCCCTTTGTGAAATATCAACTGAATCCCAAGTCAAACAAAATACGCCTCTTCCATTGGTCCTTGGAAGATACGAATATTCTTCTGAAATAGTTATTTCGTTTATTATAGTGCTCTTCTGTTCAAATCAGCATATCTATAGTGTAAGTACGTATCTATTATACAAAATTATGAAGCAGAATTAACTGTTACTAGTAATTTTTAAGGCGAGTCGCTTGCTTACCGGGGACATCGACAATCAATATAGTATAAATGCAACATTAAAATTCTACAGTAGCAATTATTGTCCCTTTGTTTTAGCACTACTGAAACAGTGATCGTGTTACTAGTCTCACGTCTAAAAATAAGCGACAATCGGTACTGTCCCACCACAAAGAGAAGAGCGTTCTCATTAATTTATCAGAGTCCTCTGTACGAATAGCTGTTGAGAGCAGCCACTGATGTCCGAAAATGTAATTCAACAGTTTTCCAAGGTTATTTCACACTTAACGTTTGCATGCACAGCTATGACAATCACTATAACCAATAATTCCGCAGGCCGCTGCGACCGAGCCGTTCCACGCGCTTCAGTCCAGAACCGAGCTGCTGCTACGGTCGCAGGTTTGAATCCTGCCACGGGCGTGGATGTGTGTGATGTCCTTAGGTTAGTGGCCATTAAAATTGCTACACCAAGAAGAAATGCAGATGACAAACGGGTATTCATTGGACAGATATATTATACTAGAACTGACATGTGACTACATTTTCACGCAATTTGGGTGCATAGATCGTGAGAAATCAGAACCCAGAACAATCACCTCTGGCCGTAATAACGCCCTTGATACGCCTGGGCATTAAGTCAAACAGAGCTTTGATGACGTGTACACGTACAGCTGCCCATGCAGCTTCAACACGATACCACAGATCGTCAAGAGTAGTGACAGGCGTATTGTAACAAGCCAGTTGCTCGGCCACCATTGACCAGATGTTTTCAATTGGTGAGAGATCTGGAGAATGTGCTGGCCAGGGCAGGACCTGCAAGATGCGGTCGTGCATTATCATGCTGAAATGTAGGTTTTCGCAGGGATCGAATGAAGGGTAGAGCCACGGATCGTAACACATCTGAAATGTAACGTCCAGTGTTCAAAGTGCCGTCAATGCGAACAAGTGGTGACCGAGATGTGTAACCAATGGAACCCCATACCATCACGCCGGGTGATACGCCAGTACGGCGATGACGAATAAACGCTTCCAATGTGCGTTCACCGCGAAGTCACCAATTTCGCATGCAACCATGATCATGCTGTAAAGAGAACCTGGATTCATCCGAAAAAAGTGACGTTTTTCCATTCGTGCACCCAGGCTCGTCGTTAAGACACCATCGCAGGCGCTCCTGTCTGTGATGCAGTGTCAAGGGTAACCGCAGCCATGGTCTCCGAGCTGATAGTCCATGCTGCTGCAAACGTCGTCGAACGGTTCGTGCAGATCGTTGTTGTCTTGCAAACGTCCCCATCTGTTGACTCAGGGATCGAGACGTAGCTGCACGATCCATTACAGCCATGCGGATGAGATGCCTGTCATCTCGACTGCTAGTGATGCGAGGCCGTTGGGATCCAGCACGACGTTCCGTATTACCCTCCTGTACCCACCGATTCCATATTCTGCTAACAGTCATTGGATCTCGACCAACGCGAGCAGCAGTATCGCGATACGATAAACCGCAATTACGACAGGCTACAATCCGACCTTTATCAAAGTCGGAAACGTGATGGTACGCATTTCTCCTCCTTACACGAGGCATCACAACGACGTTTCACCAGGGAACACCGGTCAACTGCAATTTGTGTATGAGAAATCGGATGGAAACTTTCCTCATGTCAGCACGTTGTAGGTGTCACCACCGGCACCAACCTTGTGTGAATGCTCTGAAAAGCTAATTATTTGCGTATCACAGCATCTTATCTTGTCGGTTAAATTTCACGTCCGTAGCACGTCATTTTCGGGGTGTAGCAATTTTAAGGGCCTGTAGTGTAGTTCTAAGTCTAGGGTACTGATAACTTTAGATGTTTTGCACCCTAGTGCTTAGAGCCATTTGAATCAGTAATTTGTATAGGAGTCTTAACACTACCTCATATTGAACTTTCCTGTATGATGTCGACTGGGACGCGCTGTCAAGATAATTGTCTTTTGCTAATTGTGTTTGCCAGATTGATAAAATGAGATATTATCTGTGTTATCGGCTCATATCAATTGTAGGTTTATTTGTCTGTGTGTTCAAAAATATTGACTTCACTCGTGTTTGCAGATGTGGTTTATTCTAGGGCAATCAGAATATTTAGATAACAATTACAAATATATGTAGTGCGCCAAAGTTTGGCCTAGCGTAGCGAATCACTCTTGCGACCGATTTAAGAAAACGACAATATAAGGAGCGTATCGCAAGACTCCTCAGCATCTCATCCATCCTCACCACAAACACACAAACTGGCCGCTACATCTGGCATAAATTTTTATACATGGTCCAATATGAAGCGCCTCATTTGAGAAATGCAGATCCTTGTTTTCTCGAAGGAATAGACATGAACTGAACAAGTGACACGAAAATTCAGTACTCACCGTCAGACCAATTTAACAGCTTTAACGATCTGATAGATTAGTTCTCGCATCTACAGAAACTCACGGTACGTTAAGACTATGGAATGTATTTGTTGTAACAGCGCCAGGAAACAATGGTGTACCGCAAAGACGTTACATTAAAAAAAAATTGAACGAGCAGCTTGATAATAACTTGCCGAGGCGAAAGAGATTGGGAATCATTGCACCAGACACTTATTTCAATAAGTAATAAATAATATTTACCTGCTGACGATTCCGCCGTTTTCCAGGCAGCGCATCGCAGTGTGTGCTGTTGAGATTAAATACTTCACGACCGCACAGAGAAATGCCAAAAAAAAATCACTATGGTTCTAATAAGAACTATAGCTTCCAGCTTCCAGAATAAAATTGCAGCCGGCACCGGGGAGTGCGTTGATCTGAAACTTGCTGGCAGAATAAAACTGAGTGCCGGACTGGGCCTCTAACCTGGGACCTTTGCCATCGGCTATCACTCACCCAACTGAACTATCCAAGCATGTCACACGATTTACCCTTACAGTCTCTCATG
This sequence comes from Schistocerca americana, assembly GCF_021461395.2. Lineage (NCBI taxonomy): Eukaryota > Metazoa > Arthropoda > Insecta > Orthoptera > Acrididae > Schistocerca > Schistocerca americana. The sequence goes on from NC_060122.1 coordinate 677,292,666, forward strand.
ACTGGGGAAAGTTAAGAAGTTAGTGTGGGTCGTTGGTCGTGCGTGAATATAGCTCAGTTGGTAATGCAATTGCCTACGACCAATAATGATAACAGGTTTGAGTTCGAGTCCGCCACACAGTTTTAATCTGCCACGAAGTTTCAAATCGACTTACAGCTTTTAGGTGCAAGGGGCATCTTTACCGCCCCTTCATCTTCCACATTTTCTCCCTAAGGATTACTGCTCCATCCACATAGCATAATAGTAGCCGCGGTAAAAGGTAAAGTCATTAATTTCCTAAGAATTTTTTCTCCATTCGCATTGCAAGATAGCAGATGCAGTAAAAACTAGAGTCGTCAAATTCGTGTATGGTTGATTGTCCAGCCGGTGTAGGTGGAGGGCGTGCTGTCTTTGGTACCCTACCCCAGATTCGAACTAGTGACTGCCACTTCGATGTGTAAAGGGTGGCTTGAATGAGAAGATTGTAGCATGTTCCTTCTTACTCTGGAGTCTATTATGTATTCAGATTAGCGCGTGAATATTCAGTAAAAAATATTGGTATAAGAATGTCACGTATTAACTGATTTAAAAAACAACGCATATTCGAAGCCGAATAGACCTCCGCACAACGGAAATTAGTCTTTACGGCAAACTGCTCTTTATGGCCGTCACGTTGCGGAATCTCTAGGGAAGATTAATACGAATTTGTAGAAAAATTGAGACGTAAGTTGATGTACTAGACCTGGTATGTCTTATTAGTTTCTTCGGAGGAAGCGTATTTCATAAATACAAATTGTCTAGTGCGTTAGTTTAAAGATAAGAAGGAAAAGACGGAAGGAAGAAAGATTAGGCTATCACCTCCCATCAGCGACCAAATCAGTGCACAAGCGCGGTCTGGAGGAATACTGGGGAAGATCTCATTCACTTCCTTCGCAAATGAGCCGTTCTGAGATTTGGTTTACTCGATTATGGAAACCACTGAAATCTTAATTCGGATGTCTAGCCAGGGAATTGAGCCCCGTTTCTTACGACTGACATTAGATTTTCTTAACCTCTGTAACACCTCTTTCCCTGGCGGTAATGCGACGAAATAATTCTATTTTGCGTGTATTTAGAAGCTACTAAATCAGCGACAAAAGTGAGTTAAAGGGGAGATTTCGCACAGGACTGGCCGTATACAAATTTTCATGCAAGTCCACATTGGTTTAGCCTGTATCTCTTCATCTGCTGCTTGCAACATTGGCATGTATACCTGGTTTACCGTTGTCGCCGAAGGTTAGCTGTCGAATCTGATGACAACAACTCTGTTACTGAACTAGTCACAGTATCTAACTCTCTGCCTTACTGTCCTATCATAACGTATCCTACATATCACTCTATTCTTCTGACCAGAAATCCTAGCCCTTCTTCCATTTCACTTCACTGATCCAACTAGTCCTTCATTGATCCTTTTCCGTTTTCAGATTTTCTAGCGCTCCCACTACGATCATATTTCTATGTTCCCCCTCGTAGAATGTTAGCCCTTCGTTGATTATTCCATCTCTTTTTCATGGTCACCTGCTCCTTGGCGGTCCCTTCACGGAGACCCTAATGGGAACTAATCAGGAATCTTTTGCTAGTATAGCGATCATCGTAACACTTTTTCAATTACAGGCTACATGTTCTGTGAATACACATAATATGTCATGAATGGACTGATTTGCATTGCCTCCTGTATCTCATGTCTTTGATCACTGCTACTTCTTCCGCCTTTTAGGGACAGTTTCCCACTCCAAGGACATGAGAGAGGTCTGAAACCGCCCACTCTACCACCCTGTTTGACAAGGTCGTTGGCAGAACGAGGAACATGATTTTTAATCAAAATTCAAGCAGTGCTGAGTTCGAAACTGGGACGGAGGACGTTTTTGTTTAGCGTTCGAGAAGCTACCCCTAGACCACAAGTAACAAACAACGCATACTGCAATGATGTTTAATGTTTATTGGGTTATTATTGTCATTATTTATTGATTTGTAATGTTTCCGTTACAGGTTTAGGTGACTGGTCCCTGTTATGACAAGAAAGATATCTTCGATTTTACAAGAGAAAAATACTTATCGTTTAGTGTACGCGAGCTCATTGACGTAAGTCAGGATTAAATGTTGCATTCAACCACCACAATTTTAGTTCTTACAACATATGAACGCGTTTCATGAGCCAGTGATTTCATCGTCGCCTTTTCGACAAGTCGCACGAGGTAGCTGGACGGTCTGCGGCGCCTTGTCACGGTCCGAGCGCCTCCCCTCGTCGGATTTTCGAGTCCTCCCTCGGGCATGGATGTGTGTGTCGTCCTTAGCGTAAGTTAGTTCAAGTTAGATTAAGTAGTGTGTAAGCTTAGCGACCGATGACCTCACCGGTTTGGTCCCATAAGACCTTACCACAAATTTCCAAATTTCTCTGAAAACAAATTTTCTGCTTTCTTGGAATAAAATAACGTAATAACTGATTGGGCTACGTGTGCGTTTTTACTTTAAAAAGCCAACTGGAAATATAAAAATATGGAATCACTTTGACATCCCCAGTCAGTAGTGCCCATTACTTCATGAGAATAGAGTACCAGTTGTGTTTCCCAACAACGATGTTTTCTGAATCCGTTACGATATCCAGTCTCGCAATAACAACCTTGTGATCACTGATCCCAGTACCTGTCAGGATACTCCCTATTTCTCAGGATCATTTGTCAAGTATGTTTTAGCAAACATTTTCACTTCGAGTGGGTTCATGAAGTAAATGTTCAAAATAATTTTCTGAGAACGCGTACAGAACGATTTCGGACGACGTTTTATGCCTACCTCCGACTTTAACCACGTATTTTCGCCAACAAATCGAGGATAGATTGAATCAACACCAACTATAACTATATGAGTGGGGTACCTGTTTGAACTGAGACTCAAGTTTTCTTTGAAATGTTCAGCACTTTTATCATTTGAGCCTGGAGGGTTGGTAAAAGGAACCAATTATTAATTTATTCCGATTGTGAAGTACAGTCTCTACCGATATTAAATCACAGGAGATATTTGCTTCGATTTCACTAAACTCTGACAGCAATAAACTCTCTACCCCCTTTCTGAACATAGTTAGTTCCATTGTAAGAATTTCGGCTGAAAGTATCTCCAGCTTTAGTTAGCTTCCCATACCTATAGCTCTAGTCTAGGAGCTCTAGTTCTTTTCCAACACAGCTACGACAATTTACAATTCTAATTGTTTCTATGTGTACTTTCCTGGTTTGTCCCGCACTCCTTTAGACTGCCCCCCTTTCCGTAGTCTCCCGAGACCCTCTAACCTAAAAAACCTCCCAGCTCCCTTCGAAGACCCCCGCTATCCGTGTAGTCGCTTCCTGTGCGTAGTGGACCACTAACCCATTAAGTGGAACCCGGAAACCCACCACCCTACAGCGCAAGTCAATGAACCTTCAGCCTAAAACGTCGCAGGAAACGTCTGTGCCTCTGATTCAGACACTCCACTACGCTCTGTACCAAAATACCACAGTCGGTTCTGTCGGCAAATGGCAAGGTTTGCCTTCACCTCGCAAGTAAGGCTGGAAGTCTTCGCTCTTCAGCTAGCCGCCGGAAACAAAAGAGAATCTCTTCCGATCCAAAGCGACACACATCGTTAGCTTCGACGTGAGCCACTATCTGTCTTAACCACTTTGGCTATCCGTGCACGACGCACAGTCAGACTCAAACTTCCATACTTCGTAGTTCATGCGCCACATGCTACACTCGTACACATTATGTAATTGCCATACAGAGGGAGGACACTTTAATACAAAGGAATGTCGGCGGATAAATACGATATTCCGGTGCCCGTGTTGTTAAGAAGTTCGACACATTGTTCCTTCAAGGAGATGGCACTGCGGCAACTGCAGCCGTCAAGTTGTGACGCATGAACGACAGCATTTGGAAGTTTATGTCTGGCCGTGAGTCGTCCACAGACAGCGAAAACAGTTAGGGCATAAAACTGGATATAAGGGTTCGAGTCCCGATCCGGCATAAATTTTCATTGTCATTCCACTATACAGTTAATGATCATCCACATTCTCAGCTACGAATACGTTTCATGTTTTATATTCTCCTATCTTGAGCCAAATTCGATTTAGTAAATCATCATTAGTTATGCGTTGTGCAGCATCTTTAGCTATCTTCTATAGCACCGATTTTCAAAAAAAATTCTGTTCTACGCCTGTCTGAATTGCTTATGTCCCATGTCTCACATAACATACTACAGCCCGGACAAATGCCTTCGGAAAACGTTTTAAAACACGTTTACTGTCTTGTACTAATATTTTCATATTTATTGCTCCCAACATTCTATCTAGTCTGTTCAGCATATTCTAGTCATTCTCTGCCCTCTACAATTTCCCCTCTTTCACGGTCTCCAGCGCCAAGTTAATTATTCCTAAATGCAGTAGCACGTTATCCAGTAATCTATCCTTTCTTCTGGTAACGGTTTTTCGTACATTTATTTCCTCATACTTAACAGTACTTCTTTATTTTATATTTTAACTGTCTACTTGCATTTTACCATTCTTCATTAACGCTACATTTCGAGTACTACCAACGTTCCCTGTAGTAATCAGTTTAATTCGGAAATAAACCATCTAGCGTACAGAAGTGCCTTCGTAATTCACATTACAGGGTTCTGTCCACAGCGTCACTTGCCTAGATCAGGATTCTGCAACATAACGCAGAAGCATGCACAAACAAGGATCCCAATTTTTTTTCAAGCAAAGGGTATTGACCTTTAAGTTGAGAACCTGGTAGGTAACAGCTACGTCAGAGCGAGTATGTAAGCTACTCCACTGCCTTGCCTGTCAAACAGGCCCCCAACCGATCGGCAGCGGAACGCCGCGCCGCCCGTGACAAGTCGGCCGGCGGGACACTGAAGCCGGCGGTGACCCGGGAGGCAACGACGGCGAAAACTCCGGCATAATTGGCGCTGCCGTGTTGACATTCCATCAGAGGGCGCAGGAGCGGCGCTAAATATTGCAGCGCGCAGATCGCGCGCGCTCGCTGCGACGAATAATTGATGGCCGTCGGTGGCGGCGCAGTGCGGCCGGTGCTGCCTGCGCGTGCTCCGGGTTGCATAATGCAGTCAGCAGGAGGCTGCGGGTACAGGGAGGGGTGTCGTTCCCCGAACAGGTGTCGCGGCCGCAGGGACGCCAAAACCGCAGCCTGCGGCCGGCTATCGATCTCGCCTGGCAATCCGTGGCTGCCAGGTTTCCTGTATCAACGCTAAGGACGATAAGCGATACTGCGAGTACAGTGTAGGACACTAAAATTGCAACACCGAGAAGGCGGACCGCAACAGTCCTCAAACTGGCATGACGTGTACTATAAGCTGGAATATGCAAATCGTTAGCATTTCAGCATAACCATAAAAAGTGCATAGGAGCAACGTCTATTCCATTCCGCTCCTAAGGGCACAAGAATGAAAACTGTTCCTGTGCAGAGTTATGGATGTAAATGAAGGGCACTAGATTTTCGACTTACCAAGCAGCTTCAAAGACATTTAAATCAAAACATCTTGACATATCTGCGCTTTTTCACTCTTTAACACCCATGTCGTATAATACACTGAAGATCCAAAGAAACTGGTAACCCTGCCTGATATTGTGTAGGGCTCCCACGAGCACGCAGAAGTGCTGCAACACGATGTAGCACGAATTCGACTAACGTCTGAAGTAGTGCTGGAGGCAACTGGCACAATGACTCCTGTAGGGCTTTCCATAAATCCCTGAGAGTATTGGAGGGGGGGGGGGCGGTAGAGATCCCTCCTGAACAGCACGTTGTAAGGCATCCCAGATAAGCTCAATAAAATTCATGTCCGAGGAAATAGTCGTACGGGAAAATCTGTACTTCATCGCTACGTCGGAGATGTTGTGTCCCACCGCTCGTGTGACTACTATAACACCATGTTCCAACTCACTTAAATCTTGATAACCTGCCATTGAAGCAGCAGTAACCGATGTAACAAATGTGCCAGACACTTGTTGTCTTATATAGACTTTCCCGACCGCTGTGCCGTATTATGCCTGTTTATACATTATCTCTCTATTTTGCCGCGCGGGATTAGCCGAGCGGTCTAGGGGGCTACAGTCATGGACTGTGCGGCTGCTCCCAGCGTAGGTTCGAGTCCTCCCTCGGGCATGGGTATGTGTGTTTGTCCTTAGGATAATTTAGGTTAAGTAGTGTGTAAGCTTAGGGACTGATGACCTTAGCAGTTAACGCCCATAAGATTAAAAAATAAAATCTCTCTATTTGAATAGGCTTGCCTATACCAGTTTCTTTGATGCTTCAGTATACAGGGTGAGTCACGTAACATTACCGCTGGATATATTTCGTAAACCACATCAAATACTGATGAATCGATTCCACAGACCGAACGTGAGGAGAGGGGCTAGTGTAATTGGTTAATACAAACCATAAAAAAATGCACGGAAGTATGTTTTTTAACACAAACCTACGTTTTTTTTAAATGGAACGCCGTTAGTTTTGTTAGCACATCTGAACATATAAACGAATACGTAATCAGTGCCATTTGTTGCATTGTAAAATGTTAATTACATCCGGAGATATTGTAACCTAAAGTTGACGCTTGAGTACCATTCCTCCGCTGTTCGATCGTGTGTATCGGAGAGCACCGAATTACGTAGGGATCCAAAGGGAACGGTGATGGACCTTAGGTGCAGAAGAGACTGGAACAAAACATTACGTCCACACGCTAACACCTTTTTATTGGTCTTTTTCACTGACGCACATGTGCATTACCATGAGGGGTGAGGTACACGCACACACGTGATTTCCGTTTTCAATTACGTAGTGGAAGTGGAATAGAGTGTGTCCCGACATGTCAGGCCAATAGATGTTCAATGTGGTGGCCATCATTTGCTGCACACAACTGCAATCTCTGGCGTAATAAATGTCGTACACGCCGCAGTACATCTGGTGTAATGTCGCCGCAGACTGCCACAATACGTTGTTTCATATCCTCTAGGGTTGTAGGCACATCACGGTACACATTCTCCTTTAACGTACACCACAGAAAGAAGTCCAGAGGTGTAAGATCAGGAGAACGGGCTAGCCAATTTATGCGTTCTCCACGTCCTATGAAACGCCCGTCGAACATCCTGTCAAGGGTCAGCCTAATGTTAATTGCGGAATGTGCAGGTGCTCCATCATGCTGATACCACATACGTCGACGCGTTTCCAGTGGGACATTTTCGAGCAACGTTGGCAGATCATTCTGTAGAAACGCGATGTATGTTGCAGCTGTTTGGGCCCCTGCAATGAAGTGAGGACCAATGAGGTGGTTGCCAATGATTCCGCACCATACATTTACAGCCCACGGTCGCTGTCGCTCTACCTGTCTGAGCCAGCGAGGATTGTCCACGGACCAGTAATGCATGTTCCGTAGATTCACTCCTCCGTGGTTTGTGAAACCCGCTTCATTGGTAAACAGGTAGAACTGCAACCCATTCTCTGTTAATGCCCATTGACAGAATTGCACTCGATGATTAAAGTAATCACCATGTAATTGCTGATGTAGCGACACATGAAACGGGTGAAAGTGGTGACGATGCAGTATGCGCATGAAACTACTTTGACTCAGTCAATCGGCTCTCGCAATGTCCCGTGCACTCATGTGTGGGCTCATGGCAACAGCAGCTAACACACCAACTGCACCCGCTTCTCCTGTGACGGGCCTGTTACGGACCCGTTTGCGTGCTACGACCATACCTGTTGCATACAGTTGGCGGTAGATGTTTTGCAATGTGCGGCACGTTGGATGCTCTCTGTCCGGGTACCGTTCTGAATACACCCTGCTGCAGGCTTCAGCTGCATTTCGTCGATACTCGCCATAGATGAGTATCATCTCCGCCTTTTCAGAGTTCGAATACACCATGGTCACAGTTTCTACAACACTACACTATCACAGACGTCTGGTAACACGGTGTACTACAGTTGGTCTGCGTGCGGAGACGAATTCAGAATAACAATAGCAGCAAGCGCTACATGCGGACACTGCGACAGCTAGACCAAACCACAACAGTGCACTACAGCCACACTCGTAAACACTGTCGTCATCGTAAACATGTCCTTGCAGATGCTGCTCGCCGACCGTGGCCCGTGTTTGTTGCAACACGCAACTGAACGTCGGAGGTTTCAAGCGTCAACTTTAGGTTACAATATCTCCGGATGTAATTAACGTTTCACAATCTACAAACGGCACTGATTACGTATTTCTTTATATGTTCAGATGTGCTAACAAAACTAACGTGGTTCCATTTTAAAAAAACGTAGGTTTGTGTTAAAAAACATACTTCCGTGCATTTTTGTATGGTTTGTATTAAACAATTACACTAGCCCCTCTCCTCACGTTCGGTCTGTGGAATCGGTTCGTCAGTATTTGATGTGGTTTACGAAATATATCCAGCGGTAACGTTAGGTGACTCACCCTGTATAATGCATTCTGTCAAGTAAAGTAACACGGTGAGTGATGTCATGCCACATAACATGGCACACACCATCATATCACCCAAAATGGCATTTGTGATGCCGTGCAGCGTGACACACGTTCCACTAAAGTTTAGAATCCATGCATCCCCACTTCTAATTGCAAGATGAAGGTGTACCAGCATTTTGCAGCTTAAAGTCATCACTACGCTGAAGAAGTATGGTTAACTCGTAAAGAAGATGTATTGTTTTAAATGTCTTTGAAGCTTCCACATAAATAAAAAAAAACAGTTCCTTTCTGCTGCATCCGTAAGTCAGCCCAGGACATTTTCGTTGACCCAGGCGACAACTGATCCGTAAAGGATTTCTTACTGTCTTTAGTACCATGTTGCTTATATCGTGACAACGGATAAAGCTTTCAAAAAATCACAGGGCGGCCATTAATTACGTGTATTTGTCTACTTCCTTAAAAAGTTTGAACCGATTTGCACAAATTTTAAACGTAGAAGTGGCGCGCGAAAAAATTCACAAAAAATGTATGTCTGGCACACAAAATCTGAATGAATCTCAGTGTTTGAAAACGAGTTTTCAGTTATATCGTAAGTATGTATTTTTAAATGATCTACATAAAACAATTTTCCGCGTTTCCATTTCATGTAAGAACGAATTTTAAGTGCTGCATTTAGCACGAATTTAAACCATGGCACCGCGACGAGGTACAAAGGTTAGTGAATAACACAACATCTTTTTGCCTTTATTTATCTACCTTCGTACAGAGGTTGAATAGATTCGTACAAGTTTAAAGTATACCTCAAAAATATCCCAGGAAGATGTGTTCTATGCACGTAAAATCCAAAGGAAGCAAGATTTTTTTTCTAACGTATAAAACATATCTGACACCCAGGTCTGATACATCGGTGGACCAAGCTTGAACTTATCAGTCTCGTTTCAGTACGGAATAATGTAAGGATTACTGTTTTTCCACGTAAGATCAGAACGAGGGTCAAGGCATTCAGTTCAGCCCAATTAAACTATTTTGCAACAGGAAATAATCGAATTGCACTATCTGCCCTATCGCTGGTTCCGGATCGTCGTTGAAACCTTGCTTAATATACTATGACAAGGCTATAGTAAGATAGATGTTCGAATGGCTATACAAATGGCCGCTGTTCCGTGCTAAACCAAAAACCTTTCTCCCCATGTTCCTAGTTCAAACAGGAACTGAGCACCTAGATCCTCCAACCAGCAATTCTACGCGACGCCTTTTCACACATATTTGTTATAGATCTTTCGCGCTGTAACTGTATTACACCGTGGGCTTCGTATTCAGAATGACATCTGAAAGTTTGTCCGTGAAAAGATAATGCACTGCATTATGAAAGGGAAATCTGTGTCAGCACGTCGAAACTGGACAATGACAGAAGAGGGAGAAGCTACTCTGTCAACGGACCTTCAACTTCTTAACCAGTATTATAGGAAATGGAGGCTCTGCTCAAATCAAAATAAAACTGAGGTAAGCGTATTCCACCACAAAAATCATGAGGCAAGACGAGAGTTACAAGTAACATTCTGTAATGAGCGATTGAAGCACAACAGCCATCCAAAATGTCTAGGAATCACTCTTGACCAGTCACTAACCTATAAAAAACACCTAAAATAACCAGTCAAAAGATAAAAATTCGAAATAACATATTAAGAAAGCTGACTGGAACCTCCTGGGGAGCTGAAGCCAACACCCTCCGCATCGCAGCAGAATCTCTTGTTTACTCGGTGGCAGAATACTGCGCCCCAGTCTGGTACGGGAGCACACAAACGAAGAAAATAGATGTCCAGCTTACTACCACCATGAGGATCGTCTAAGGAACTCTGTAAGCAACTTCACTTCCCTGGCTTCATGCCCTTTGCATTATAGCTCCTCCCTCCCTCAGAAGGCAACAAACAGCTATCCGAGAATGGAAGAAAATTAATGACTCCTCTGTCTCTGAAAATATACCTATCCGAAAAATATTGGACCAACTACCCGCCTAAAATCCAGGAAACCTATATGAGAAGACGAAGTCCTCAAATTCCCAGAAAGGTACGACATAAGAAGGGAATGGGGGCAATGCTGGTCGCTGAATAATCACCAACCTCTCATCACTGATTTTGATCCTTCGGTACCGGTGGAAGGAATGCAAATGCCCAGAAGAACTTGGTGCAGACTTAATCGTGTGAAGACGAACCACGGCAGGTGTAAGGCCATTCTCCTCAAATGGAAACTCACTGATGACCCACGATGCGACTGTGGTGCAGAAGAACAAACAATACCTCACCTGATCTTCGAATGCCCTGCGAGGAGGTTTGAAGGAGAATGGAGGGATATTATGAATGCTACTCCACGTGCTGTTCAGAGGGTGACCTGCTTAGATATGGACTTGTAATAGCTGCAGTGGCAGTCTCCCTAATCTTTCACATACTGTTGTATGCAATCAATCATTTAATAATGTATTTGTAATTCGTTTATTATATTAATTAATAGTATGTGTGCAATTTGACTCTGCAGATGCCATACGCTAAATAAATAAATAAATAAATAGAACCGTACACTATAGAGTATGCCATTTATCGTACCGATATACACAGAACAACGAGGACAGTACCACTACCTACCTAATAGTCGTTATGTCCACCTTGGCACGGATAACAGCGACTACACGTCGTGGCATGGAAACACTGAGGCTTTGGTATCCATTGGGGGAAGAGGAGGGGGGGCGGGTTGTCACCGTACGTGCACCCACATGTTACATAATTCCTGTTAATTCCGGAAAGGGAGCGATGAGCTCTGACGCCACGTTCAATCACATCTCAGATGTGCTCGACCACGTTCAGATCTGCTGCGTTTGGGGGTAATCGTATCAACTGGAAGTTGCCATTGTGTTCCTCGAACCACTCCATCTCTCTTCTGGCCTTGTGACGTGGCACGTTATCTTACTAAAAACTGCCACTGCTGTTGGGATACATAATCGTCATGAAATACATTGTCGTCAATAAGTGTACGACAATGCTTGTCCGTTACTGCACCTTGCATGTGCTACGCTAGACACATGGACACCCGTGTGAATGTTGCCCAGAGCATAATGAAGCCACTGATAGCTTCTCTTCGTCCCGCAGTACAGGTGTCAAGGAGCTGTTTCCCTGGAGACAACGGATGAAGGTCCTCCCATCGACTTGATGGTATCGGGATTCATGAGCCGTTGCAATGCTCTGCCACTGCGCAAACGTCAAATGCTGGTGGTCAAGTGTCCATTTCAGTCATAATTACCAAAGTCGTTGTGTTAACATTTGTACATGCACGGTTCGTCGGCTGCGGAGGCCTATCGTTGGGGGTATTCAGATAAACATGTGCGCTGCCAAGCATTAATGTCTCACGTTAGTTCCGGCAGTGCCCCGCCTGAGACGTCCGATATCTGTAATGAGGAATGGCTGTCCAACTCCACGACGTCTGGACGTGGTTTTATCTTTGTTTTGCCACATGTTGAAGACACTCACCACAGCATCCCTCGACCAACTGACAAGTCGTGCAGTTTCCAAAATACTCGTGCCGAGCCTCCGGGTCATCACAACTGCCCTCGGTCCAATTAAAAAAGATCACGCTCTTGCCCCATTCTACACACGGGCAGCAGGCTCACTGATACTACATGCACTGTACATGTGTCTGCCTAGCAGTTATTCCTCACCAGGCGCTGCTGGTATCGCCTGAATGGATTTTGTTCGTAGTAGCTCGGTGATTATAATATTCTGGTTGATCAGTGTACATTTGGTGGCGTTGGTCAGGATTTTACATCTGGTACGTGCATATGTAATAGTCATGAGGTGCATAGTCAACCCCAACCAGAATCTCAATGGTCATACACGACAAGAGCCCGAGAAAAGAGACACGTTGTTATATAGGCCCAGCATCCGAGCTGGCTGGTGCAGTCATGTTACAAACCTCCACTCAGAAAGTGGGGTTCCTAGTAGCAAGAAACGTATTCATATAGGCAGTGCAATCACTACTGGAGCTCGACGCACCGTCAACACATAGATCAGCATGGTGACCACTGTCGCAGATTTCTTGACCCGGCAGCTGAGGGAGGGTCAGTGGCACTGCACTGTCTTTCGAGAGCACGAGTTCTGCGTAGAGTATCACGATGAACGCATATGTGGGGGCTACTCGCAGATGGAATGAAGAACGTTCCCAGATCAAATCTGTCATCCGCACCTAGGATGGCAGAATGAGATTGGCTACACAAAGAACCACATCTGGTTCGCATAGCCTGTAACTTCCACAGCAGGCGTTACAAACCTGATATGTTTGGGATGCTGGCAGAGACGTACCTTCGAAATCTCCTTAGCTTTCAGCAAGACAACGTAAGAACGCATATAGCATGGTTCTGCTATAACATATCTTGTTACAGAATTGCACGTTCTTCAGATCTTTAGTCTAATAAATGTAGACCATCATGAGTTGATTCGGAGTGATTGCTACTCGACCACTCGCCAGCCTCGACAGTACACAAGCTCTGGTTCTGGGTTGAAGCAACATTGAGTGATGAACCCCAATCAATCATCCAAGCTCAATTACACTCACGTCCAGGCAGGTGAGAGGCAATATTTGCGCCAGAGGTGGCCGTTCGGCCTACTGAATTTCGCCCCCTGTATCCTTCCAAATCATTTCAAATTTAATCAACTTGACTCATTACTACACTGTTTACTCACAGTTAATAAAATTACGTTACTTTCGATACTTCATGGCGTTGTTCCTTTACAGCAGTGCAGTTTTTGATCTGATACAAACATCTGAGTGGGTGTAACCCCAGTCGAGAAACAAATGACGAAGACAATAGCAAGTTTTGTTCCAGTTAATATGAGTGCTCTCTTCGCGTTTTCACTTTGGCTTATTCTAAACACTACCTAAAGCATCATTTTTGCATAATCGAAACGAGATACTTATCTTGATACTTATCTTATACACCACCACGTCGTTAGAGTCGGAAAGTAGGCACCGACATAGATAATTTACAGACAAAAGTGCAGGGCCAAAAAGCTAACCACTGCGAGTAAGTGGATTTGATCTGCAGACTACTGCTTGATACTGTCGAGCCGGCCAGCGTGGCCGTGCGGTTCTAAGCGCTTCAGTTTGGAGCCGCGTGGCCGCTACGGTCGCAGGTTCGAATCCTACCTCGGGCATGGATGTGTGTGATGTCCTTAGGTTAGTTAGGTTTAAGTAGTTCTAAGTTCCAGGGAACTGATGACCTCAGATGTTAAGTTCCTTAGTGCTCAGAGCCATTTGAACCATTTTGAATAATGTCGATCTGTGCTAAAGTGATCAAAATTAGATGTTAACAAGGGAAGCATCTCATCTTGAACAGTTAAAAACCATTTTAATGATTTTATAATACAGAGATTTGTGTTGCTCAGTCCCCCTTAAAGTAATTTATCAGTTAAACTATATTTATGTACAGTCGACGTTTGAATGCTGAAAAACAGCGTGCTTTCAGATATTTCTATTTCAACCGTTCGTACTATATCCAACGGCAAAGATAAAATACAGTTTCGTTTCTTGTAAAAGTATAAATTCACAGTAGCTTCAACGTTTTGACATAAAAATCTTTCGTTACCTCTACTGAGTCTAGTGCAATGGTATAGATCTCTTGAACTCCAATGGCCATACGTGATTATTACTTCACTGTGTTCGGCACTACGATTTACTAATTAAAAAACTGACTCCAAGAGAAAGTGAAAAGAGTCATTCTTTGGAATAAAATCCACTGTTCTCGATCGGGGCGTAAGTAGTGAAAAATGTGGTGGTTTTACAATGATCAAGTGTCTAGTTTAGAGTTAACCATACTCCTAGAAGAAACAGTTTACCAGTTCCACACAAAAACAAGAGTCACTGGCCTAGTTGGAGATCATAAGCTCAAAACAATGAAAAACAATGATCATGGCTTGCTACCAATAAAATTGAAACAAGGTAAATCCAAGAATGTTGGATATTCACGTCTTGCAGGCGATGGCTACATGGGAGACATATTAAAACTTGATATTCTAAGATTAGTGCCCTTTTACGCCTCGTTAAGCACGATCTTGGTTTGGTCTGACGTATTTCCTGAGGGTTTGGCATGTCATATATCGGTCTGAAACGTGGAGGACCGGTGTACTGAACATAACCGTCACAGACGCTAGCAACAGCCCAGCAAATCGGCTACTGGAGAACATTGTCCTGTCACTGGTCTCACTATGAACAAAACACTACGGAGATTCCGAAATGCACTTTCAGCTATTGGGATAGTGTTACGAAGGAAGCTGTTGAAATTAAATTAGCAAGTTACCTTGCAAATGAAGATGGAGGTTTTTCATAATTTCTGCGTTAAATTCTGCTCTCCCCCTTGTCAGAAGACGGAGGGACAGAGCTAATGCAGCCTCACCCATTTAGTAATTTTCAATGAGGATAAATTCTGGTGTCAGTCATATTTGGTTGTATTGTAGTGCAAGTGTTTACACTGTGTGTATGTGTGTGTGTGTGTGTGTGTTATCTTTCCAGAATTGCTCTGCAAACCGAGGGTTTAAATTCACTTGCACAGCGTTTACATTCCGCAGTTTTGCGTTGACAGGGTGGTTATCGGCCGAAATAAAAGCGGTTATCGACGACGAGGCCCGGCTGTATTACCGCGAATTTTTTCTGTAATGAAACCATACTGGCATCTTCAAAGTATACGTACAAAATCAGCTTAAGTACGTCTCACATATTTATAACATGGTGTAAACTAGGCCACAGTGCCGGTGGAGTCACTACGCTCACAGCGCTACTGTCCATAATAAGCTGCTATGCCGTTACCCATGGACTGAGCGCAATGGACAGTCTTACTTCCCTTGAAGCATCCACTAATGGAGTAATGGATGAACGTGAGAAGAGTACATTGATCAGTCACATACGCTATGGTGCCCACAGAGCAAGGATGTAGGTTTCAGATGAACACTATTGCTATAGTCATATCAAAGCTGTGAACTCGTAAAATAAAATATACTGTCAGTTGCAACAGCTGTGAACTTTTTCCTACGAGCCTAAGACTTCATCCTATAATGGCAGTAGCAAACATGTGGTAATAAGCGACAATATATTACGCTATCTGGACGACTTCATTAGCAAAAAACCATCATGATCGTATACTCATTTAGTATATCTTTCTCTCTGTCCATTACCTCCTCCCCTCTTTCCGTCCATCTCCTCCTCCTCCCCTATCTGTTAATCTTCTCCTGGCCCTGTCTCTGCTTGTCTGCTCTTCCCTCACTCGAATTTCTATCATCCCTCTCTCTGTCCTTCTGCTGCTTCCACCTCTGCCAATCTGTTCCTTCAGCCTGCATCCAGCTCTCCCTCTCTCTAAGCCCATCTCTCTATGTCCTCTCACCCCTTCTACCTCCTGCTCCCCTCTCTCTGTCCATCTCTTCCTCTCAGCTCTCTCTTTGCGTCTCCTCCTCCCTCCTCTAATGGTTCATCTCCTTCTCCCCCCTCTTTCTCAGTCCATCCTATCCTCTTTCCCTTCTCTGCCCATCTCCTCCTGTCTCCACTCTCTGTCTATCTCTTCGTATCCCGCGTCTCGTGCGTTTACTCCTGCCCCTTTCTCTGTCAATTTCACCCTCCTCCCAGTTGCTATCCGTCTCATCCTCTATCCTTTACCTGTCCATCTGCTCCTGACCCTCTTGTCCATCTGCTCTTTCCTCCTCTGTCCATCTCCTCCTCCCTCTCTATGTCAATCCCCTCCTCTCCCCTCTGCATCCTCCTCACCCCATCCTGGTCCTCCTCTGACTTCTCTCTGTTCACATCACCTTCCCTTTCCCTCTGTTCACCTCTTCCTTTCTCTCTCTCTCTGTCCAACTCCTTCTCTTTCCATTCACTGTCCCTCCTGCAACACTTCTCCCCCCAACTTCTCCTCACCCTCTCTATTTCCTCCTCCCCCATCTGTCCATACTCAACCACTCCTACCCCATTAAGGGATTGCTGTTTCTTACAACATCTGCATGATATTCTCCGGGTAGTAAGCTTTTTTTCTTTTTGAGTCATCAGTCTTCTCACTGGTTTGATATGGCCCAGCACGAATTCCTCTCCTGTGTCAACTTCTTCCTCTCAGAGTAGCACTTGCAAACAACGTCCTCAATTGTTTGCTGGATGTACTGCAGTCTCTGTCTTCCTCTACAGTTTTTGCCCTCTACAGCTCCCTCTAGTACTGTAGAATTCATTCCCTGATGTCTTAATAGATGTTCCATCATCCTCTCCCTTCTCCTTGTCAGTGTTTTGCACATATTCCTCTCCTCCCGGTTCTGTGCAGAACCTCCTCATTCCTTACCTTATCAGTCCTTCTGATTTGCAAAACTCTTCTGAAGCTCCATATCTCAAGCTCCTCGATCCTCCTCTGTTCCGGTTTTCCCACGGTCAGTGTTTCACTACCATAAAATTCTGTACCCCAAACATACATTCTCAGAATTTTCTTGCTAAAGTTCTGTTGGCCAGGTACACCATTTTGCCGGTGCCAGTCTGCTTTTGATGTCCTCCTTGCTCCTCATAGTTAGTAATATGTGTACCAAAAAGTAAACTACGCTCCGTCCGAACAGACCTTGAAGGCCTAACGATACTACAGACCTGTACGTGATCCTCAGACCACAGGCGTCATTGGGTGCAGATATGGAGGGCTTGTGGCCAGCACTCTGCTCTCCCAGCCTTCGTCAATTTTAGTAGCCGGAGCCGCTACTTCCCCATCATGCAGCTCCTCATTTGACCTCAAAAGGGCTTAGTGCACCCCGTTTGCCAGTAGTGCCCGGCAGAGTACGCGTACCGAATTTAATTGGAATCGTTCCAGGGATATAGGAGGAAGTTTTTACCCGTTTTGCCAGCGTACGCGCATGTCACATAATTCACTTATATTAACATATTTCACACTTATTAGTATATGTATTTCTTTTTTATCTCTAGCAGCTTTCATCTTGCAGTTCCGTTCTCACGGAATTCAGTGTTTATGGCATCGTATCTTCTGAACTATATATCGTACAGTCATATATTTTTGCAAGCATGTTGAGTGATATATGTGAATACAGTCTGCAGAATGTGTCCTAATGGAATTAGTAGTAAAGAAATAATATATTAAAGGGTAAAGCTTGATGTGGCAGTTCAGCTCATGAACATCTTATACGTAGTAAGCGGTAGATTTTTTTCCTTTCATCATTTTGTGGTGCGTGACAGTGAGACAAAGATTGGCAAAGCCTTGAAATTATGTGTAAAGTACAACACGAGTTTCCTCATCGTCTCATTGTGGGTGAATATATTCTGAGTATTTGCGCTTCGCTTCGTGAGCTACACTCCTTTTTCACGCCTACCCCATTGAGAGAAGTGTAGTTGTAACAGACATAGCTGTTCGTTCCCGACAGTAAATGATATGTGTTTCACGTTTAGGTGAAATCGACCCAGTATTTTAGGAGGAGATGTGAAACATACGTACAGACATACATACTTACACACATACCCTTTTATGTCTAGAAACCATACTGCAAATTTTTCTATTAATTCGGCTTAATTTCCGATACGACATGATATCTGTCCAAGGAAATACAACGGACCTGCAGCGTTAGAAACACGCTGGTCTTTTTCCGCCTCCTTTCACTAATTAACAAAACAATTTTGTGATCCAACGAGAACGACAGCCAGTGCTGTCATCTGTAGAAGATCGCACCTCTTCTGTAAATTCTAAATGGTAGCGTATTAGTTAGAAAAAAGGAACGTCGCTATAGAATCCACTAAGCAGCACTAAGGTGGAAGGGCGTGATGTTCTACTCGTGACCGCTCCCCATGACGCGGCTGAATTGCCGCGGCACTGACGACGGCAAGAGGGCCCAACAAATGGACGAGGCCCGCCTGAGGCCTGCGTTATGACAGGCGATGTCCGCCGCAGCCACTTACAGCGTGCATTCACGTTAAACCAAACGGGACAATACGTCGCTGGGAGGCTCATTGTTTGGCGGCTGTCGCGCCGGGCTATTTTCCAGGACCCCCGCCTCCAGCCTGGAGCCTGCATTCCTCTACCTAGCTCGCAGATTGCCATCTCCCTGCGCCACGCCTCTGACTGTTCCCATCCCCGCCCGGCCGTCCAGTCCCTTCATTTTCCAGGCGCGCGCTCCCATTGGGAGGCACCGGCGCGCACCGGCCTCACGACTCAGGGTGGAGTGGGTTAAGCCGGGTCGTAACATTTTAACATGTCGTACTGCGTCTGCTGCCGGCGGTAGGTGGCACCACCCAAGCCTTCATTAAGGCAGTCTATTAATTATCACCAGAAGAGGGCTGGAAAGGGCTTTATCGCGTTTAGATAGACTGAGCCTAGCTTATCGCATATAAGAAAAGTTCGGTCAAGAGTACGCATCGTTTAAGAGAACTTGTTTTAGGTTTTTTCTGTGTTTGTGCACTATGCGGGAAACACATTCCTTAATCAGTTTCCATTAATTTATGTCTATGGTCACAAACTTTTCGTTAACAGATTACCGGTTTCGGTCTTTAATGACTATCATCAGATCTACAGCAAAAATGGAAAAAGCATAAATACACTCTCAAGCTGTATACAGCTTAAGAACAATACACAGACCATAATGAAAAAGAAGTACTGACAAAATTTACATTTGTGGGCTTTAAATGTGAAGAAGCATACCTGTTTCATAAAAATAAAGTCCTAATGTACTGCAGCCATAGTGGCATCGTCAAATATTAAACGCGGAATCAGCACCAGCATCGTCAAATACATAAAAATAACATCACATGCACGAGTCATGTTGTCAGTAGTATTACTGATTAAAACAAGCTGCCGTACAGTAGCCATAAAATGTTTGTGTCTTAAGTTCACCAGATGTCGCTAATGTCGGCATACACTAGTTTTCAAAAATTCATTGAAACAGCGAAAATAAAGGGGGATACAATACTTGAAGTCTGTAATAAGCTTATAACGTATGAAAGGCATTACAGTAATAAAAAGAAATAAAAATAAGAACACGACAAATGTAATATTGATAAAAAGAGGAAGAGTTAAGAAACAGTGGTTGACGTGTGCTCTAGTGCCAATATTCTAGATAATGGCATAAATATTAAACACCGTTGATAGTGCACCGTGTAATATTAAACAACCATAAAACAAATCTCTAAAGGAACCACATGTGAAAGAAAACATAGTGCTGCACATAATCAGCGCCCTCTGTTAGCGCTAACGCCAGAATTCCGCACAGGCGGGAAGTGGTTGGAGGAACGTGACCGCCAGACGGCCGGGCCCTCGTACCTGCGGCACTCCGTTGCAAGAAAAGAATGATAGAATTCCGTAACAGTGGGTGATCAACATTATCTGATTAGTGCAGTCTATGAAATTAATAGAGAAAGAACAAGAACATACTAGAATCATGCGTAAAACGTATGAAAACGAAGTAATATGAGATGCACTCAATACTAGGTGAACTTATCAACACACTATATATAACAGAGGTGTACAGTGATTAGTGTGAAACATTGCCAAATAAAGCAAAGTAGGTATTGGGCACAGAGTTATTTTGTTAGTTAAGCAGTTTAGTTGATTCTTTAATTTTTGTTCTCCAAATTTCGACCTCCTCTAAGAAATTCGTTTTAAACAGTAGTTCTACTGACAACATAATTCATGCATGTGATGTTATTTATATGTATTTGACGATGCTGTTGTTGATTCCGCATTTGACGATGCCACTATGGCTGCCGTACATTAGGACTTCATTTTTATGAAACAGGTATGCCTCTTCACATTTGAAGTGCTCAAATGTAAATTTTGTCAGTACTGCTTTTCCTTGAGGTCTGTGTATTGTTCGTAAGCTGTATACAGTTTTCGAGTGTATTTGTGCTTTTCCCATTTTTTCTGCAGATCTGATGATGGTCATTAATGACCGAAACCGGTAATCTGTTAACAAAAAGTTTGTGACCGTAGACGTAGATTAAAGGAAACTTATTACATATACGGGTCACTGTTCTTTCGCGACGATGTCGCAGCTTGTGAAACCATTCCCTAATCATTGAAGCAGTGCATAGTGATATGATGGACCGCGTCCATAGCACGGCTGATTGCACACGGAAGCCCCGGGTTCGATTACCAATACCGACAGCGTTTTCCCTTGGTAGGAGGACTAGTACGGAGTGCACTCAGCCTCGTGGTCTCAGCCCTAGCTACTTGACCGTCTAGGAGCATCTCCAGACCACATAAGCCCACAGTTGCCAGGGGAGGGGTGGGCTGACCCCACGCCTTCCGCACCGAATCCTTTGACGCCACTAACAGAGGATGACATGGCGGTCGGTCGGTCCCGATGAGCCTATCAGAGACTCTTGCGGATTCAAGGACAGTTATTTACTTTTGCATTGTATTATGTCTTGGAATTCAAGTAAGACAGCATTTTCCTTAGGAACGAATTAATATACGCATGTTCTACAGCAAACAACTTTACCCAGTCAGTTAATTTGCCAACGGCCTTGCCACAGAGGTAACACTGATTCCCGTCAGATCACCGAAGTTATGCGCTGTTGTACCTGGTTAGCACTTGGATGGGTCACTTTCCGGATCTGTGAAACGCTGTTGGCAAGCGGTGTGCACTCATCCCTCGCCAGGCCAATTGAGCAGCTACTTGATTGAGTAGTGACTGTCGTCGACAACGGCCGGTAGAGCGGTGTGCTGACCACGTGCCCCTCCATATCCGTATCCAGCGACGCCTGTCGACTGAGGATCACATGGCGGTCGTTCGGTACCGTTGGGCTTCACTAGGCCTGTTCGGATGGCGTGGACTACAATTTATCGTACCAGCTGTCGACTCTGCACGTTACAAGACAGCCGGCCGAAGTGGCCGTGCGGTTAAAGGCGCTGCAGTCTGGAACCGCGAGACCGCTACGGTCGCAGGTTCGAATCCTGCCTCGGGCATGGATGTTTGTGATGTCCTTAGGTTAGTTAGGTTTAACTAGTTCTAAGTTCTAGGGGACTAATGACCTCAGCAGTTGAGTCCCATAGTGCTCAGAGCCATTTGAACGATTTTTTTCGTTGCAAGACTTGAGTCCACCCTACAGCAGCTGATGGTATCTAACGATATATTTTTAAACTGATGGACTTAGAGCTGTAGTACTTACCACTGTGACGGTTGATTCACAGGCGCCCACAGCCGCACACCAACAGTACAGAAGGGAGCAGAAGCATCTAAAGTAAAGAAAATACTCCTATACAATCCTAAGGTTTATTCGACGGGGAGTTTTCCTCCTTCTCGCATAATACGAGGCGAGGAAACTGCAAATCAAATCACTGAGTACAGTTACACGGCTGAAAACAGTGATCCAGTGAAAAATACCTTAGCGAGGAATGTCTCCGGAAGTGTAGAGTCAGTGTCATAAACATGCAAGCATACACGACCATTTTTAACATACCCTTTGCCAAAACCGTCGTCACTTGACAAAAGAAGACGAGGGCTTAAAAAGTAGAAATCTTTACCACTGTAGAATGCTCTCGAACGACAACAGAAAGAGCAAAGCCAAATACGATTTTCTAGAAGAGGATAAAAGCAAAAATGTAGTTTCTCATAGCTTCTCAGATAACCAAGTACGGAAATGAAATTCTTGTGCTGAGGTATCAGATCTGGTTTTGATGCTGAATGCATACAGCGTCACACATGTAAAACATGGTGACTTGACAACTATACGAATTATGATACCACATCATTATCTACACCAGCGCCGGCAAAATATCGCGCTATGTGAAGTTAGAAATGGCTCTGAGCACATCTGAGGTCATCAGTCCCCTAGAACGTAGAACTACTTAAACCTAACTAACATAAGGACATCACACACACATCCACGCCCGAAGCAGGATTCGAACCTGCGACCGTAGCGGTCGCGCGGTTCCAGATAGAAGTGCCTAGAACCACGCGACCACTCCGGCTGGCTATGTGAAGTTAGGTCGGCTATAATGCAACAGCGATGTCGCAACAGCAGTCTCCAGACACACAGCAGTCGTTACGGTTTTTTGTTCCATCCCGTAAATGTAAGCTGTCGAGCAATAAAAATGTATATAAGAATTCCGTTTTGAGATGCTACTGCACTGATAGGAAACAAGACAACGGCATTATATATTATTTATAACCATAACGAATTATATACGTCCGATAGCGGAGCAAACGAAACCGAAAATAAGAAATTGACGGTGACTGGTATCTTGAGAACAATACAGTACGTATGTGCATCTTCATATTTTCGCGGCGCAAATACTGATCCATAAAATTTCGGGCGTGCAGCCGCATAAATTTGACTTCTTCTTCTAATATTTCGGCTGGCCGATATTCAGCCGAAATATTAGAAGAAGAAGAAGTCAAATTAATGCGGCTGCACGCCCGAAATTTTATGGATCAATACGGCACATAGTTTACGAAATAAATAATAGCCGAAATCGTGACTTCCCGCCCAGCGTTTTATAACGTCAATGGTGCAATAAATAACTGGAATTGATACTTTCTCATTCACCAATTCACGGAGACAATGGCGCAATTCTATCCAGCTCCTCATCGTCACTGATGTCGGTAGCAACGCCGAAACCATCTTCAACTTGGTCGTCGCCAAAACAGGTCATTAGTTCCTCGTGGTTACTTATGATACATTCCATTGTCCGTTCTGGTCTAATAAGTATTTCGACGTGCTCGACCGTTTCTCCTCCACGAGGCTCCACCCACAGTCGCAAGAGCTTCGCACAGCAGACTTTCCACTTCTTTTATTGTAAACAACTTGTTACTGTTCCTTATGTACGTCTCCACGTACTCCATACTAACTCTATCGCGTTGAAACTGCAGTGGTATGGTAGCAGCCTTGTTACAAAATGATGCAGCTCGTTGGCTGTTTCGTCTTATTAGTCGTAGGCTTATTTTCTTTAACGAACGAATGAACCAGAAGCTTTTTCATATTCATATCCGAAGTAGTATTTCGCGCCACGTTTGCGGTTGCGGCTTTGTTCACTGTAACTGAATGATGTGGAGCGTTGTCCACTCTCGGTGGCTTCAGATCGAGCCGGCGTGGTAGCTCAGCGTGCTCGGTCAAAGGGCTATCTACCCTCTCAGGGGGCTCCCGTCTTGGGAGTATGTGGGTGGCAACCACACGGGCCCTTAGCTAAGCCTGGCATTACTCCCACTTACTTGTGTCAGGCTTCTCCTGTTTCCTTTCCTATCCGGCCCCCCTCGGCCAACTCTTGGTTTCTTCGACCCCAACGGTATTAGGTTTCCGAGGCCCAAGGGTGTCTTTCACTTTCCTCTCTAGTATCTATTATCTACCCTTCGACCCAACGACGAAGCGAGCGGAAGAAGAATCTTATATCCCAGGTTCTCAAAGATCGTGGACGCGGAAGAGGTCATGCCAGACGAACTGGCTGTAAAGGCGCCGCTCAGCCATCATTGAGCTCGCGGCAGTTCGTTGCAGTTCTGGTACCTGAAGTCACATGTCACATACATATGTGCCGTGATGAATTGTTCCAGAATTATTGTGTGTGGGTCATTTCCTCGCAAGCTGTAATCCACCTTAAAGAAATTCACGCAAGTGGAAATTTCTCCTGTCATTTTCTCTAAAGACCAATGGCGATGGGATAAGGACGATGGTAGCAGGCTCCGAGTGAGGCTGGAAGCTACTAGTCTGGACCTGCACACTGGCGGCAGGTGTGTGATGGTCGCCTTCCTGAGAACCCGTGTGACTACTCGGGAATCCGGTCCTGCATCTGCGACTGGGCAGGCCTATTTAGGATGACCGCTGCCCACCCTGAATGGGGAAGGCCCTAGAAAATGTGGGCTAAACATCGGAAGTCACACTTGAACCGGGCTGGGAATCCGCACCCAGTAGGTCACTCCTTATACTGCGGACGTAAACAAAAGAAGAATGAAATTATTATGACAATAGGGACATGGAATGTCAGGGCCCTCCTGGACGTGAACAATTACAGACCAGAGAGAAGAACCGCTCTTATCACCCAAGAACTAGCCCGTCTAGATATAGACATAGCTGCCTTGAGTGAGACAAGACTCTCAGGTGAGGGACACATTAGTGAGGTACGTTCAGGGTACACCATCTTCTGGAAGGGAAAGGATCCAGGAGAACCACGCATCCATGGCGCAGGATTTGCCGTAAAAACGAAAATAGTGAAAGATCTTCGACTTACACCTGTCTCAATTAATGAAAGAGTGATGACACTTAGAGTACCCATTGGTTCAGACAGATTCATCACCTTCGTCTCTGCATATGCTCCTACTTTAGACAGTGATGAAGACACAAAGAATCAGTTCTACCACCAACTGAACAGTACTCTCTCTAAAATACCCATTCAAGATAAATTAATTTTACTTGGTGATTTCAATGCCAGAGTGGGAAGGGACAACCGTTTTTGGAGAGATGTCATGGGTAAACAAGGGGTGGGAAACTGCAATGCAAATGGGTTGCTACTTCTTGGTCTATGTGCTGAGCACGAGCTTTTCATCTCCAATACCCAATTCCGTTTGCATAACCGCTATAAGACCACATGGATGCACCCACGCTCCAAACATTGGCATCTTATAGACTACGTTATTACGCGACAGCGTGACAAGAAAGACATTTTCATCACAAAAGCAGCAGTAAACATCGATGAGTGCTGGACGGACCATAGACTTTTAGTCAGCCGTTTGAGAGTACCAAAGTATCGCAAGCCACGATCCCACTTTTCAAACCCACCACGCAGAAAATTCAACATAAGCAACCTGAACAACAAAAACGTTCGCTCACACTTCCAAGACATACTGTCTGAACAACTTAACAAAGCTCCAGCAACCACAGATGACGTCGAACAAGAATGGACCACATTAAAGAACATCATCAAAGAAACTGCTGAGAATGTTGTTGGTTGTAGTGCACGGAAAAGAAGTGACTGGTTTGATGACAACCACGGAGAAATCCAAGCCATCATCAATGCAAAGCGGGATGCTTACCTATCCCTTGCTCAAGATCCATCCTGCGCAGAAAAGATAGGCACACTTTCAAGAACTCAAGCAGAAATGTCAAAGTGAAATACGAGTAATCAAGAACAAATGGTGGCATCAGAAAGCCACAGAACTCCAAAATCTTTCTGATGCAAGGAACCTGCGTGGCTTTTACGCTCGTATTAAAGAGCTGTATGGACCTATCCGCTCCTCATCAGGAGCCCTGAAAGCTGCTGACAACTCCACCATTCTTACTCAAAGTCAGGACATCTTAAATCGTTGGAAAGAGCACTTCAGCTCACTGTTAAACAGCCCTTCTACTGCCGCTGGAGATTTTCTCAAAAATGTCCCACAGCACCCTCCAAAACCCTGGCCGGCTGATCCTCCTACTTTTCAAGAATTTTGCAAGGCACTCAAGAGTGTGAAACCTGGGAAGGCTCCTGGACCTGACAGCATCCCGATGGAGCTTATTGAGGGTGGCGGCTTGCCTGTAAAAACTAGACTCTTCTCACTTATTATATTAATGTGGGAAACCCGCAAGGTACCAGCTGACTTGAAGAACTCCACAATTGTCACCATCTTCAAAAAGGGCGACAGAAGCGTCTGTGGTAACTACCGGGGAATATCTCTACTCTCTGTCACTGGAAAATTTTTTGCAAGAATCCTTTTAAATCGCCTCCAGACACTTTCAGAGACTATACTACCTGAGTCTCAATACGGGTCTCGACCTTCAAGAGGGACAATTGACATGATCTTCTGTGCACGACAACTACAGGAGAAGTGCAGAGAACAGCAAAAGCCTTTACTACTTGTTTTCTACGATCTAGAAAAGGCCTTTGATACAGTTCCCAGAGAAGCCATGTGGATGGTCTTAAAACGCTTCGGCTGCCCTGAACATTTTGTTGACCTGATTGAAGCTCTCCACGTTGATATGACTGGACAGGTCCTCTGCCAGAATGAAATGACTGGTGAATTCCCAATAACAAGTGGGCTTAAACAAGGATGCGTTCTTGCACCTACATTGCTTGCATTGTATCTGGCAGCTATGCTTTACGAGACAACCGTAAACAATGCAGGAATAGAACTAAAGTACAGGTTTGATGGAGGATTATTCAACCAGTCCAGACTCCATTCAAAAAGGTTCACCAGTACCACTCGTGTGACAGAGCTGCAGTATGCTGATGACAATGCCTCTCCAGCTCATTCACCTGCAGAGTTGTAGCTGTCAGTTGATTCCTTCAGCGGGGCGTACGAACAATTTGGTCTCTCCATCAATATTCCAAAGACAAAGGTGATGGCGCAGCCAACTCCTGGCTCCTCCGTTCCTGACTTTAGCATATCCATCTATGATACACTCTTGGAACAAGTGGACCATTTCCTCTACCTGGGAAGCATACTGTCATCCAACTGCTCATCTGGAAAAGATGTGGAGAATAGATTACGTGCTGCACATGTAGCATTTGGTCGTCTTACAAAGCGTGTCTTCCTGAATAGAGACCTAACACTATACACCAAACTGATGGTGTACAAAGCTGTAGTCATTTCCACCCTGCTATATGGTTGCGAAACCTAGACGTTATATCGCTGCGATCTGAAGAAACTAGAACGCTTCAACCAACAGAAGCTAAGATATATCATGAACCTGAAATGGGATGACTTCATATCCAACACGGCTGTTCCAGAGAAAGCAAAAATGCATAGCATGGAAGCTCTTATCATTGGGCATCAACTCAGATGGGTCGGACATGTCCAGCGGATGAAAAATGACAGACTTCCACGCCAAATGCTGTACAGCGAAGTGAGCACAGGTAGAAGGCCACGAGGTGCCCCTCCCAAACGTTATAAGGATCAGTACAAGAAAAATCTGAAAAACTTGAACATCGATCCGAGTAACTGGTCCACAATAGCAGAAGACCGAAGTCGCTGGCGCTCAGTTACCTCGAATGCTCTTCAAAACTTTGAGCTGGAACGTCGAAGAATGGAGAATGACAAACGCCAGAGACGTAAACTCCTCCAGGCTCAGCCACGTCCTCCACCTTCCATCAGCTGTAATGTCTGTGGCCGCCTGTACCACGCTAGGATTGGATTGCTAAGCCATCAACGACACTTCCACGCCTGAACCGTGACAAAGGAAATCTCAGGAGAGAAATGAAAACTCGGATACGAGTATCAGCCGACGACGACCCTCTGTAATAAAAAAATAAAAAAAAAACTGAGTGAACGGATCAACAGAGAACCTGAGCGGGTGTCATCCGACGTCCGCCCCGAACAAACGAACAATATCGAACAAAATGAGATGTAAGAAAAAAAAAAGAAAAGAAAAGATAGCTGAGTGGTCAGCGCTACAGAATGTCACACCTAAGGGCCCGGTTCGATTCCCGGCTGGGGTTAGAGATTTTTTTCGGTTCAAGGACTCGGTGTTGTGTTGTCCTAATCATCATCATTTCATCCCCATCGACGCGCAAGTCTCCGAAGTGGCTTCAGATCGAAAGATTTGCACCCGGCGAACAGTTTACCCGACGGGAGGCCTAGTCACACGTTGGAACGTTGTCCATTGCTGTTGTTGTAGTGACTGGAAAGTGTTCTAAAAGGTTCCTGAACCACTTAATAGATCTTTTATGGGTGACGTCATCATAGAACTCTCGCACCGAAAAACTAAAATTGCATAAGGCCCAAAACCATTGGACCAGCGTGCATGCATCACAATTAATCTTGCTTCCCTTCCCATCGGCTGATGACCGCAACTGCTTGGAGTGTCATCCGTCCAGCATTTAGTGACAGTTTACCCGGCATTAAGCCACGTTTCGTGTAATTATCGAATGAGTACCTTAGCCCACCGGTCCGTGCAAGAATACGCTTCGAGCCGTAGCACTGATGCTTTGTAACGGGAACTCATACATTTAAGGACTGTCTTTAGGGACGTTAATTTTCTGCCACTGGAAGATAGCCAACATTTTCCTGTTGTAGCCGGCCGGTGTGGCCGTGTGGTTCTAGGCGCTTCAGTCTTGAACCGCGTGACCGCTACGGTCGCAGGTTCGAATCCTGCCTCGGGCATGGATGTGTGTGATGTCCTTAGGATAGTTAGATTTAATTGGTTCTAAGTTCTAGGCGACTCATGAACTCAGAAGTTAAGTTGCATAGCGCTCAGAGCCATTCGTTTTCCCTGCTGTATTATGCATATACAGGATGACAATTATTGAACTATAAGAAATAAAATCGTCAAAATTTCTGAACGGTTTGCGGTAGGACGTTCAAATTGCACATTTCGTCGCGGGGCATGATGGGAAGTAGTATGCGCATGCACGGTTTGGTTTAGTGACGAAGCCTACTTTCATTTGGATGGGTTCATCAGTAAGCAAAATTTAGGCATTTGGGGGTTTGAGAACCCGCATTTCGCCATCGAGTAGTCTCTTCACCGTCAACGGGTGACTGTGTTGTGCGCATTGTCCAGTCACGGAATTATCGGCGCCATATTCCTTGATCCCACGGTAAGTACAGAACGGTACTTGAAGGTTTTGGAAGATGATTTCATCCCCATTATCCAAAGTGATCCTGATTTCGGAAAGATGTGGTTCATGCAAAATGGTGCTCGACTCCGTCGATGAAGAAGAGTGTTTGACGTCCTGGAGGAAAACCTTGGGGACCGTATTCTGGCTCTGGGGTACCCAGAGGCCTTCAGGCCACTGGAATGAGCGTCGATTTGCCGCCATAGCCTTCGGATCCAAGCAAATGCAACTCCTTTTTTGGTGCTATGTTAAAGACAAGATGCACAACAATCATTGCTGAGCTGAAAACAGCCGTTCTGGAGGTCGTCGACAACATTGATGTTTGCAACGGATCACGCAGAATTTCGCTATTCGTTCGCGCCACATGAGCGCCCGTGATGGCGGGCATATCGAACAAGTCATAACCTAGGTCCGAATTTCTGTAGTGGCGTTTACATGTTGAATAAATTGTGTGCACACCGTAGTTTGTAACTAATTTGCGTTTTTTTCATGTAGTTCAATAACTGTCATCCTGTAAGCCTCTATGTCTATGAAATGCGTCATTTCGGAAACAAACTAGGTCAGTATCAGGATCAGAATGCTTTTTCATCTTTCTAAGAGTCACTAAAGATATATTATTTGATCCAGACGGCTCGGAATCGTAATGGCCCAAGTCTACCTCTTGCAACTTTTGCAATAACATTCACTTACTTACTAATTCCAAGAGTTTTTGTTGCTCGTTGCACAACTTTATCGGAAAAAATTGGTGGTTGACCATAAATACTTTCGCATTCTTTCTCCAACTCGTAAAACTCAATAGTTTTCCTTAGTAACCACAGTGCCAAGCTGTTTAGCGGCACACCTCAAATTGGCTTGGCTCTGAGCAAACTTCTGAGGTCATCAGTCCCCTAGAACTTAGAACTACTTAAACCTAACTAACCTAACGACATCACACACATCCATGCCCTAGGGAGGATTCGAACCTGCGACCGTAGCGGTCGCGCGGTTCCAGACTGTAACGCCTAGAACCGCTCGGCCACTCCGGCCCGCAGCGGCACACCTCGATGCAGAGAATTGTCACTAGGCGAATGATGTCTTTTCTGTGGTCTTTTCCAAGTACCAGAATTTCCTAATACACATCGAGAAAAAGGTACTGTAGGATTCATACAGGACGCAAGTTGCTTATGTACACACTGAACAATGCCGGCACGCGGGAGTTTCGACGTCATGACCGGCAGCGATTACTGCGCTGGGATTGGTTCGCGCCACATGCGTAGAGCCTTACTCTTATCGTTTTTCACTTGTCAAACTGTTACGTTTCCAACTTGAAACGCAAACGTCAATTGCAATGTTTGTGCGAACTGGCTATATTCTTATTTCCTTGAGTGGCTAAGAGTTGTGGCGTGTCGAACAGCACGGCTTTATTCACCAGCACCAGCGATAATTTTCTTAGATACGTGACGCTGGTGCTACCAGAGCTTGACTATGGGACATTTTGCAAAAATCCAAGTCCTTGTGATGAAAAGTGAAACCTATGTCAATGTTAGATCACACCTTGACACCCAGGCACAACCTTGAACCATGTCCCAAATTTAGTATCCACAACGGAATTACTGACAAAACACAATTTTTTAAAGGATGTGCTTGTGATAATGACCTCGACATTTAAATAACTCTAAGCAATATGAACAAAGACAAGTGAACGTTACTGCAGTAGGACGCAATTATGTTGACAAGAACATTACAAAATGTCCGCAGCAGTTCGTATTGCTAACTAACGCTCCAGTTGACAAAGTTACTGAAAGGAATGGAGCTGCATCAAATCGCGGATGTAGTTCTTTCAATTAGGCACAGTGGCCTGACTATGATTATCACGGTGACAGTTCGTCTGGTAGCAACACCCAAGAATCCTACAGGTCTGAGAAGTGCTTATAAATGAGCCAGTGTTATCTAGTTCGCAGCTGGACTACCATACTATTGGTTTCCCTAATATACCGGAGCTATAAGCTATGCTTACCATAATCTGCAGTGAAACGTGAGCAGAGTGGAGACACAGCGACTCCGAGACTTGAAAACGCAGCCTCCATCTCCTGTTCGTGACGTCAGTATCATTGCGCTCTGGACTTGTAATCATTCTCTCTCATTCACATCTCGCTCACCATCTTTCTCGTCCACGTGCCCCAATGACTCCTTTCCCTGTATCTCTAAAAGCATCACTAGCTGCTGTCTTCCCGTCAACAATAACCGTCCACCAGTCTTCCTAAAAAGTAGCAAGCGCCGTCAAATGGCTTAACTGTTTCACAGGCAAGGTTTCACGCTAGAAAACACCGAAATACCAACCAACAAATCTATCACAATTAGTTCCTTCTATTCTAAAGGTTTGCTGCCGAGTGTTACACTCTCATGACGTCACACTTAACACTCCAATCGGAGTTCATTCTGTTATGAGCTAGCCGCGCATTTTAGGTCTCATGAAAACGTACAACGACTTGCTACGAGGCAAATATCCGATTCTACTCCAGCGTTTGTCCGTAAAGTGGCTCAGAGCTGTTTCAAGTTGTTTTCCATTATTTCATTTTTTTAATAAAGCCAGGAGTTGTTTATCTACCATATACGTTTGTCATTTCAATAGCTCCTAGTGCTAGAGTTCCATCTTTGAAATGGAGACCTTTTTATCTCGGCGACCCGCCGACTGTCGTGTAAATGGACAATCGCTTGTCCACCGGTACTCTGTGTGCCAAAGCGACATCCATTCCCCCCAGGGAGGAGGCTATACTCCATTCCGCCGACTGCTACTTCCCTGGGAAGGTAGGCGCGCTTCCGACCTCCCCTCCTCCCTTCACCTCCGCCACCCCCCCCCCCGCCGTCACCCTCCCACAAAACTCATCCCAGCAATACTCGCTTCTAAGGGAAGCCCAGAAAGCAATCGGAAGTACCCAGTCCAAATTAAATTACAAGAAAATTAAGAAAAAGAGGTGAAATTGGCACATACGATCACTATGATAATACGTAGCCCGTTAAGATAATTCACCTGTCCCCCGTTTTCATAATTAGATGTTATATGAAACACTTCTACATCTACATCTAGAAGGATACCCTGCAAATCACATTTAAGTGCCTGGCAGAGGGTTCATCGAACCACCTTCACAATCCTCTATTATTCCAATCTCGTACAGTGCGCGGAAAGAATGAACACCAATATCTTTCCGTACGAGCTCTGATTTCCCTTGTTTTATCGTGGTGATCGTTTCTCCCTATGTAGGTCAGTGTCAACAAAATATTTTCGCATTCCGAGGAGAAAACTGGTGATTGGAATTTCGTGAGAAGGTTCCGTCGCATCGATGAACATCTTTCTTTTAATGATGTCCAGCCCAAATCCTGTATCATTTCTGTGACACTCTCTCCCATATTCCGCCATACTACAAAACTGGCTGCCGTAATTGGAACTTTTTCGATGTACTCCGTCAGTCCCAGCTGGTAAGGGTCCCACACAGATCAGCAGTATTCTAAAAGAGGACGGACAAGCGTAGTGCAGGCAGTCTCCTTAGTAGGTCTGTTACATTTTCTAAGTGTCCTGCCAATAAAACGCAGTCTTTGGTTAGCCTTCCCAAAACATTTTCTATCTGTTCCTTCCAATTTAAGTTACTCGTAATTGTAATACCTAGGTATTTAGTTGAATTTATGGCTTTTGGATTAGATTGATTTATCGTGTAACAGAAGTTTAACGAGTCCCTTTTAGCACTCATGTGGATGACCTCACATTTTTTGTTATTCAGGGTCAACTGCCACTTTCAGCACCACTCAGATTTTTTTAAAAATCGTTTTGCAGTTTGTTTTGATCTTCTGATGACTTTATTAGTCGATAAACGACAGCGTTTTAAGGGTTGTAGTGTTACCTCCGCATCACTTATCGACCTTAATGACAGTGAAAAATTAAACCGCGTGTACCTAATGGAAATTTGGGAAAAGCAATCGTTACCGAAGTTAATCTGTCGGTAAAGAGGGAGGCTGGGTTACATCTAAAATGAATGGAAAAATGCAAATGAAATTGGTGGCAATTCATTTTGAAGAAGGGTAAAGTTAATGAAGAAAGTAAATGTGCGGTCATTACGTTAACAATTAACCGGCGCTAATTACATATATCAGATCCGGGATAATTACGGTCGCCAGTCCTATGGACAACTACTATACTAACCGAAAAGAAAGCTTAATGCACATATAATAACCACTAAAAGCGTGGTAACTGAAGGTTGACACGTGTTGTGTGAAAACTTAATGTTTGTCACAAGTAATAAATTTCGCTACACTCTGAGTTAATTTACAAAAGAATTAATAAAACAGGGAAATTGAAAGTTAGTGACTGAAATTAATAGTGGACTTTGCTTCTGAAGCACTACGAAACAAAATAAAATAAGGCTAGTCTTGGGCAACCTCAACAATCATCTCAAAAGCAACTTGAATCTACGCAATTTAGAAATAAGAGAGTTAACTTTGAACCTAAATTAAATGATTTTGAACAATTAACAATGGTAAAATTTAGTATGTACCAAGCAGAGCTGCAGTCACTGGTAAGCTAAAATACGGTAACAAAACTCGCACTCTTAATTTGTCCTTTTGTAATCTAAATATTTGGTTATTGTAGCCAGCTATGAATACTTTAACTGAACTTTGAAATTAAAGCATCGAAATGGAATGATATTACTTTAATGCTGGCGTTTCAATTTCAATGACTCTCGGGTTCAGAAATGGAAGGGACCCTGCTTGGTAATGCAATTGGACAGTGAGCAACAAAGGTTCATGCTAAGTTTCTGCATTTCTGTGATGCAAATTGAACAGTTTGAAAAGCTGAGGTCTGCCATACAGTTCCAAAACTTTACGTGCTTTCAGTCTTCCTTGTTGGTTGATTAAAGGTTTGAAGTCGTCGATCGAGGAGGTGGCGACAATCACTTATTGTCGGCCGTCGCAGTTGCAGAAAAATGGTTCAAATGGCTCTGAGCACTATGGGACTCAACTGCTGAGGTCATTAGTCCCCTAGAACTTAGAACTAGTTAAACCTAACTAACCAAGGGACATCACAAACATCCATGCCCGAGGCAGGATTCGAACCTGCGACCGTAGCGGTCTTGCGGTTCCAGACTGCAGCGCCTTTAACCGCACGGCCACTTCGGCCGGCGCAGTTGCAGAAGCTGGATGTTGGCGCGCCTGCTTCTCGACACGATCACCAGGCGAAACGGGCTCTTGATGTGCGCCAGCTAATGCATCCCGTCCGCGACACCGTGTCAGAAACTATGATAGCAAGTCGAGCGCAATAACATGCTGCCAAACACAGAAAGCGCGGCAAATCGTGGGAGCGTCACACAACACACCTGCTCCACCACCCTCCTCCAGCCGGACTCTGCTCTGCCCCCGCTCCACGCGGTAGAACCAACACTACGAAAGATCCTAAACACTTTGGTTCTCCACACGATCTATCGATGTAATCATTCGATAGCATAGTTTTCCATAGGCAAGACCCAGCGTAAAAATACAAATAGTATTTACAAAACTAACCAATTATACATCGACATACATGCACACACACACACACACACACACACACAATACAAAATGTAAAACAAGTAAAACATATAAAGACATAGAAATGTCATATCTTCAGGTAACAAAATAAGGAAAAAATTTGTAGTTCAATATACGGCAAGAGGAGGATATGCATTTCCTGCGTTACACGTGCCCCACATTGTCTGAGGATGTTCGTGTAACCTAAACAGACTCAGAAAATGACCTCCCCCCCACATACACAAAAAAAATCACAGCGGAAATGCATATACTCAAAACATCAAGAAAATTTAGCGTTAGCCTAATTAACCATAAATCAATTTTTAGACCATAATAATTGAGTAGAGACACTTTTAATCTTATTTCACTCTGTCATCTTGCACAAATCAAAACAGGTTGCCAACATATTAAAATTCATAGAAAACATAGAAAATGGTTTAGATATTCAAAAATCAGCATAATTCCTAACAGTATCAAGAAATGGAATACTATTTACAAAATTAATCAGAGTACAAGGTCATAAAAACAGGTAGATCAGAATACGCAAATTAATAATTAATTACATAGAATACACATTTTATATAACCTTTTCATAATTAATATTCTAGCCATGAGCGTCCACTTAACGCTAAACAAGATAATAATATTAAGCAGATCGAAAAAAAACATAAATATTGACAGCAGAATTCTTTCAGATCAGCTGTCCGGGAAGAAACACAACTCCGCCTTCCGTACTCGCAAGTGCAAAGAATGCCGACAGCGGCACAAGATCCGACAGTGGCTCCACCTCGCCAGTATTGTTGCACCCGCCTGTGCGGCACGCTTGATCTCAGTCGCCTGTGTAACAGCATTTCCAGAACGTCCGTTTCACTGAATTCTTTCGGGAAAACTCACTCCCGAGTAATCTCAAGGAGTCCATTAACACTATCACAGTGGCTAACTCAAAACTGTCCTTCATCACACGCATGTACTAGCCTGAGACTTAAAACAGCGTCTAAGTACATCGGCAATGACTAGTAAACACATATTCAGAAATCTTTTAGCTAGTTACAAAATCATATTTACACTAGCTAATCTACTGTGACTCAGCTAAAAACTTAAACTAGCAGCTTGGATTTTTCAATTGGTTAATAATCAGTTACTCTTAAATCATTTAATCAAAATTAATTACTTATTAATCACAACTTATTTAATGACCACTTTGTCAGGCAAAAGCATGGCAATGTGGCAAATCCTTAAATCTTAGACTCGATATTTACATACTGAACAAATGACCCATTCTGTGGTTGGTACAATTTCAAGCCTACAATGTTCCGTATACCAAATAGTTTTCCAGAGCTTGGATACTCTAAGCAATAAGCATTTCGGTGAGGTATACCAATGACTTTATATGGTCCATTACAAACAAACTCTTAATTTAGAGACGTCATTGTCTATCTCGCTCGATTTCTCATGACCTCTTACAAGTACTAAGTCTCCGATTGCAAACTTAGCAAAACGCGCTTTAGCGTCATGACGACGTATGAGAGCATCGGCTTTTAGCTTCATTATATTTCGCAAGAATCATAAAAGAAGGTTGTATACCTGGAAGAATCCTGGAGATACTAAAAGGTATCAGATAGATTATATAATGCTAAGACAGAGATTTAGGAACCAGGTTTTAAATTGTAAGACGTTTCCTATGGCAGATGTGGATTCTGACCACAATCTACTGGTTATTAACTGCAGATTGAAACTGAAGAAACTGCAAAAAGGTGGGAATTTAAGGAGATGCGACCTGCATAAACTGAAAGAACCAGAGGTTGTAGAGAGTTTCAGGGAGAGCATAAGGGAACAATTGGCAGGAATGGGGGAAAGAAATACAGTAGAAGAAGAATGGGTAGCTCTGAGGGATGAAGTAGAGAAGGCAGCAGATGACCAAGTAGGTAAAAAGACGAGGGTTAATAGAAATCCTTGGCTAACAGAAGAAATATTGAATTTAATTGATGAAAGGAGAAAATATAAAAATGCAGTAAATGAAGCAGGCAAATAGGAATACAAACGTCTCAAAAATGAGATTGACAGGAAGTGCAAAATGGCTAAGCAGGGATGGCTAGAGGACAAATATAAGGATGTAGAGGCTTGTCTCACTAGGGGCAAGATAGATATTGCCTACAGGAAAATTGAAGAGACCTTTGGAGAGAAGAGAACCACTTGTATGAATATCAAGAGCTCAGATGGCAACCCAGTTCTAAGCAAAGAAGGGAAGGCAGAAAGGTGGAAGGAGTATATAGAGGGTTTATACAAGGGAGATGTACTTGAGGACAATATTATGGAAAAGGAAGAGGATGTAGATGAAGACGAAATGGGAGATAAGATACTGCGTGAAGAGTTTGACAGAGCACTGAAAGACGTGAGTCGAAACAAGGCCCCGGGAGTAGACAACATTCCACTAGAACTACTGATGGCCTCGGGAGAGCCAGTCATGACAAAACTCTACCATCTGGTGAGCACGATGTATGAGACAGGCGAAATACCCTCAGACTTCAGGAAGAATATAATAATTCCAATCTCAAAGAAAGCAGGTGTTGACAGATGTGAAAATTACCAAACTATCAGTTTAATAAGTCACAGCTGCAAAATACTAACGCGAATTCTTTACAGACGAATGGAAAAACTAGTAGAAGCCGACCTCGGGGAAGATCAGTTTGGATTCCGTAGAAATGTTGGAACACGTGAGGCAATACTGACCTTACGACTTATCTTAGAAGAAAGATTAAGAAAAGGCAAACCTACGTTTCTAGCATTTGTAGACTTAGAGAAAGCTTTTGACAGTGTTAACTGGAATACTCTCTTTCAAATTATGAAGGTGGCAGGGGTAAAATACAGGGAGCGAAAGGCTATTTACAATTTGTACAGAAACCAGATGGCAGTTATAAGAGTCGAGGGGCATGAAAGGGAAGCAGTGGTTGGGAAAGGAGTGAGACAGGGTTGTAGCCTCTCCCCGATGTTATTCAATCTGTATATTGAGCAAGCAGTAAAGGAAACAAAAGAAAAATTTGGAGTAGGTATTAAAATTCATGGAGAAGAAGTAAAAACTTTGAGGTTCGCCGATGACATTGTAATTCTGTCAGAGACAGCAAAGGACTTGGAAGAGCAGTTGAACGGAATGGACAGTGTCTTGAAAGGAGGATATAAGATGAACATCAACTAAAGCAAAACGAGGATGATGGAATGTAGTCAAATTAAGTCGGGTGATGCTGAGGGAATTAGATTAGGAAATGGGAAACTTAAAGTAGTAAAGGAGTTTTGCTATTTAGGGAGTAAAGTAACTGATGATGGTCGAAGTAGAGAGGATATAAAATGTAGACTGGCAATGGCAAGGAAAGCGTTTCTCAAGAAGGGAAATTTGTTAACATCGAGTATAGATTTAAGTGTCAGGAAGTCGTTTCTGAAAGTATTTGTATGGAGTGTAGCCATGTATGGAAGCGAAACATGGACGATAACTAGTTTAGACAAGAAGAGAATAGAAGCTTTCGAAATGTGGAGCTACAGAAGAATGCTGAAGATAAGGTGGGTAGATCACGTAACTAATGAGGAGGTATTGAATAGGATTGGGGAGAAGAGAAGTTTGTGGCACAACTTGACTAGAAGAAGGGATCGGTTGGTAGGACATTTTTTGAGACATCAAGGGATCACAAATTTAGCATTGGAGGGCACCGTGGAGGGTAAAAATCGTAGAGGGAGACCAAGAGATGAATACACTAAGCAGATTCAGAAGGATGTAGGTTGCAAGGTACTGGGAGATGAAGAAGCTTGCACAGGATAGAGTATCATGGAGAGCTGCATCAAACCAGTCTCAGGACGGAAGACCACAACAACAACATATCTCGCAAACGATCTTTTTTCACACCAATACTAATGTCAATCCGTGGAGGGAATTTGATTATCTCTTCCACTAAACTTTTACTTCTGGAGAAAATCCCTTAGATTCATGTCTCAAGGTTTTCATAATTGTCTCAAATTATGCTACATATTTGCCCCATGCCCTATGGTTGTGGTGGCAATAGGTACGGCAAAGTCGGCCTAGCTCGCGCATATACCTCCCAGCGGGATTTCCAGCCGGACAGTAAGCTGAAATATGGATCACTTCGACCCCATTACTTGCCATGCCTTCATTCCACAACTTAGAAGTAAATTGTGCCCCATTGTCTGATAGAATCGCCTTGGGCTTACCAATATAAACAAAATAATCGTTCACAAGCTTGCTATAGACCACTTTGGCTGTAGCTCTCCTAATCGGGTATAGTTTGATGAACTTGGAAAAAGCTTCTAGCACTAGTATAATGTAAGCTAAGTTTCCTGATGACTTGGGTAAAGGTCCGTACAAGTCTACGCATAGTAATTCAAAGGTGTCGTTAGGCCTTATACTTTGCATAGGACCACGACTCGTACAGTTGGTAACATTCACTTTCTGACATAAACCGCAAGTTTTCACTCGGTCAGTAACGCATGTTAACATGTTGTTAAAATGCATAACTTCACGCAGATTTTCCGTACATTTCTTCTGTCCACAGTGACCATACGCCAAATGGTAGTAGTCTATAATTTCCGTGACGTATTTGGTGGGCAAGCACACCTGCCAAATATTACTATCTTCACCCTTACGTATGTACAAGATATGATCGTATCTCTTGTAATACTTCCTTAATCATTTTGTAGAAGCTCCATGTATTTTGCAGCTGTTTGAGTGTCTTCAATGAAGTGAGGACCACTGAGATGGTCACCAATAACCCCGCACCATAAGTTTACTTTCCACGGTCGCTGTCGCTCTACCTGTCGAACCAGTAATGCATGTTTCGTAAATTCACAGCACCGTGGTTTGTGAAATCTGCTTCATTGGTAAGCAGGGAGAACTGCAACGCATCCTCTGTTAATACCCACTGACAGAAATTCACTCGAATATTAAAGTCATCTCCATGTAGTTGCTGCTGCAGCGACGCATGATACAGGTGAAATTTGTGACGATGAAGTATGCGCATTACACTACTTTGACTCACTGCACTGCCTCTAGCGATGTCATGTGAAGTCATGTGTGTGTTCATGGCAACACAAGCTAACACACCAACTGCACCTGCTTCTCCTGTGATGGGTTTGTTACGGACCTGTTCGCGTGTTACGACTATACCTGTCGTATACAGTTGTTTGTAGATGTTTTCAAATGTGCGGCGCATTGGAAGATCTCTGTCCGGGTACCTTTCTGCACATAACCTGCAGGCTGCAGCTGCATTTTGTCTGTACTCGCCATAGATGAGTATCATCTCTGCCTTTTCGGAGTTAGAATAAACCATTTTCACAGTTCTTACAACACTGTACACACTGTTGTATTTGCGACCTTCTCACGTTTCTATTGTGCGTACTTCTGTTCTTACTTGTGTACAGTACACTATTACAGACGTCCGATAACACATTGTACTACAGTTATACCGAGTACAAGGACTAACTCAGCAAGCTCTACATGCAGACACGGGAACAACCAAACTCGTAAACAGCGTATTCTCCGTAAACATACCCCTACAGATCTTGTTAGTTACAACACGAGACTGAACAGTTGAGGTTTCAAGCATCAACAGATTACCTCGATGTACTTAAGATGTTGGAATGTATGAAACGGCATTGATTAAGTATTTGTTTCTATTTTAAGTTGTGCTAAACATAATAACAGGTTTCCATTAAAAAAAAAACATTAGTATGTGTTGAAAATCAGACTTCCGAGTATTTCTCAAGGGTTTGTATTAACCAGTTACAATGTTTCCTTTCCTCACTTTCGGTCTGCGGAATTGCTGCTTATTCAGTGTTCGTCATGGTTTCGGGGGGGGGGGGGGGGGGGGTGTTTGTAATGGTAATGTTGCCTGGCTCGCCATGTATACTGTTACTTGCATTTGCTCGCCTGTTGAGGGATCGGATTATTACATCCGTGTTGAATATTTTGTGTTGTGTGGCCACTGCCAAGGTTTAGCCTGGCTTCAAAGTATTAATTGATGTTCAAGAGCGATTTATGTTTTGTGTACTTATGACCTGCACTAATTTACCGTCTGCTCGCTTTGGTGATGTTTTCTTGCTTTACCGACTGCGAGATAGTACAATTCCCATTAACTCGTATACGCAAATGTAATCGTGACGCAATGGAATGCATTATGAGGTAAAATATCTGGGTATCACTTCATATAAACTCTAAGTAGGGTAGGTGTGCTGAACTGGTAATATAGGCTCAATTAATAAAATACAAATCAGAAGTAAATACAACCCGTGAACATGGGAGAAACTTAAATCAGTCTTACATCTGCTTTACAGCCCGCAAGGAACGAATAAGGTAAGAGTGATAATCATCTCAACAGATTGTCTGTCTGAAATGCACACTTGCTGTTGGTACATAATGACTGGTTCGATCGTACCAGGAAACAAAGTATTTGTTCCACATGCAAATATTCTGAATCAGCTCGGTCATGGATGAGTCCTTTGCTACAAGACGAAATATCAAGTCGCCTTGTCTAATCGTGTTTAAAAGAAACGAATCCAAAACAGTTAACCATTCTCCTCAAGTAACAGCCAACACTGCATGTTATTCTCACCAGCATCAACGGTTTCCTTCCTTTCCAACCTGCTGGCAGCAGCGACTCATCAGTCATGGACTGAAGAGACGATTTTCAAATGCAAGTCCTTGCCAATATTCTGCGTTTTCCGATCCAGGGGCGTTCTTCGCGTCCCACATACATTTTACATTTCTCTCTAGCACATAGTCTCCCTCAATAGCCCACACAAACTACTCTCCACAAACGGGAAGACTCGCCCAAAGATTGTCCAATGAAATCTTAGATAAGCAGCTTTAACATCCCACCTAGTAGATATTTTTCAAGCCGACTTCTAAGGATCCTTCCATTGTTATGCGTGTGTTGTCGTGTCTCGATGACGCCATTCGTCCCCCACAAAGAATGAGTAACTGTCACTTAACTTTACCACATGAAAGCAACGAGATCACTATCATTTTCCCAGGACGACTTCCTCCAGATTTCTCGGAAGGCCTGTTGTCGAACTGCCCCGCCAGCAGTTCATAAAGTAACTTATTTCGCATTGACTGGCTGGACAACATTGTACCCTAACCGAGACTTATTGAAAGTCGGCCTTTCACTACGGATGGAGTTCGCGAGTCTGCTCGGCGCCGTCATGACAAAACGACGAGACCGGCAGATCCCAACTGCCGATAAGCTATCAGGTCACTGCTCTCTCGACAAGTGAAACTCCCTTAGGAAATCGCCCCATTCCTGAGACCACGCCTGCTGCCCATAAACGGCATTCCAACCTGCCTGATGCGTGGCTCATCCATTTCTTCTGCAGAGACGTGCAACTACACTCCCGGAAATTGAAATAAGAACACCGTGAATTCATTGTCCCAGGAAGGGGAAACTTTATTGACACATTCCTGGGGTCAGATACATCACATGATCACACTGACAGAACCACAGGCACATAGACACAGGCAACAGAGCATGCACAATGTCGGCACTAGTACAGTGTATATCCACCTTTCGCAGCAATGCAGGCTGCTATTCTCCCATGGAGACGATCGTAGAGATGCTGGATGTAGTCCTGTGGAACGGCTTGCCATGCCATTTCCACCTGGAGCCTCAGTTGGACCAGCGTTCGTGCTGGACGTGCAGACCGGGTGAGACGACGCTTCATCCAGTCCCAAACATGCTCAATGGGGGACAGATCCGGAGATCTTGCTGGCCAGGGTAGTTGACTTACACCTTCTAGAGCACGTTGGGTGGCACGGGATACATGCGGACGTGCATTGTCCTGTTGGAACAGCAAGTTCCCTTGCCGGTCTAGGAATGGTAGAACGATGGGTTCGATGACGGTTTGGATGTACCGTGCACTATTCAGTGTCCCCTTGACGATCACCAGTGGTGTACGGCCAGTGTAGGAGATCGCTCCCCACACCATGATGCCGGGTGTTGGCCCTGTGTGCCACAGTCGCATGCAGTCCTGATTGTGGCGCTCACCTGCACGGCGCCAAACACGCATACGGCCATCATTGGCACCAAGGCAGAAGCGACTCTCATCGCTGAAGACGACACGTCTCCATTCGTCCCTCCATTCACGCATGTCGCGACACCACAGGAGGCGGGCTGCACGATGTTGGGGCGTGAGCGGAAGACGGCCTAACGGTGTGCGGGACCGTAGCCCAGCTTCATGGAGACGGTTGCGAATGGTCCTCGCCGATACCCCAGGAGCAACAGTGTCCCTAATTTGCTGGGAAGTGGCGGTGCGGTCCCCTACGGCACTGCGTAGGATCTTACGGTCTTGGCGTGCATCTGTGCGTCGCTGCGGTCCGGTCCCAGGTCGACGGGCACGTGCACCTTCCGCAGACCACTGGCGACAACATC
Source organism: Schistocerca americana (assembly GCF_021461395.2). Taxonomy (NCBI): domain Eukaryota; kingdom Metazoa; phylum Arthropoda; class Insecta; order Orthoptera; family Acrididae; genus Schistocerca; species Schistocerca americana. Next base: position 677,335,624 of record NC_060122.1, read on the forward strand.
GATGTACTGTGGAGGCCTCACGCCCCACGTGTTGAGCAATTCGGCGGTACGTCCACCCGGCCTCCCGCATGCCCACTATACGCCCTCGCTCAAAGTCCGTCAACTGCACATACGGTTCACGTCCACGCTGTCGCGGCATGCTACCAGTGTTAAAGACTGCGATAAAGCTCCGTATGCCACGGCAAACTGGCTGACACTGACGGCGGCGGTGCACAAATGCTGCGCAGCTAGCGCCATTCGACGGCCAACACCGCGGTTCCTGGTGTGTCCGCTGTGCCGTGCGTGTGATCATTGCTTGTACAGCCCTCTCGCAGTGTCCGGAGCAAGTATGGTGGGTCTTACACACCGGTGTCAATGTGTTCTGTTTTCCATTTCCAGGAGTGTAGTTAAACAACGAGATATACAACTGGATATTTGGACTTAAAAAAATAAGCAAAATGAAATGAGTTAGGTTTCAGCGATTCGATCTCCGCAGTCATTATCATTACTCATGAAAATGAAAAACAGATTTCAAATAATCGGCTCAATCTTCACACAGATTTCCGCAATTCGGCGCAACTCAAATAAAACAATGTATAACCCTAACTCTATGCAAAGGCGTTTCATGTTACCTGAATTAGTACAGAAATTGAGCCAACGTCTGCACAATTTCAAGCCCGAGCTCCTCTCCATATAAGTCTCAGCATCAGAACTCATGGTTTTGTGCTCTCGCTGTAATATTGTATGTATTGATATAAATCTGTCTTGATAGGAGTTTGCATTATTTTTACAGTACTTTACGTGTTGGAGCTTATATGACAGATTGGTATACAAGTAGAAAGATTAAATATATATCTACCAGAGGTTCTTTTTTAGCTTATTTAGGTTCAGAAGAGGGGCAGCAGCCTTTTCAGTAGTTGCAGGGAGGGGCAACAGTCTGGATGATTGACTGATCTGGCCTTGTAACACTAACCAAAACTGCCTTGCTGTGCTGGTACTGCGAACGGCTGAAAGAAAGGGCATGCAACTTTACTGTATGGATAGAAAACTGGCGTTCTACGGATCGGACCGTGGAATGTCAGAGCCCTTAATCGGGTAGGCAGGTTAAAAAATTTAAAAAGGGAAATTGATAGATTAAAGTTAGATATAGTGGGAATTAGTGAAGTTCGGTGGCAGGAGGAACAAGACTTCTGGTCAGGTGAATACAGAGTCATAAATAAAAAATCAAATAGGCGTGATGCAGGAGTAGGTTTTATAATGAACAGGAGAAAGGGAATGCGGGTAAGCTACTACAAACAGCATAGTGAACGCATTATTGTGGCCAAGATAGATAGGAAGCCCACACCTACCACAGTAGTACAAGTTTATATGCCAACTAGCTCCGCAGATGATGAAGAGATTGATGAAATGCATGATGACATAAAAGAAATTATTCAGATAGTGAAGGGAGACGAAAATTTAATAGTCATGGGTGACTGAAACTCGACAGTAGGAAAACGAAGAGAAGGAAACGTAGTAGTTGAATATGGATTGGGAGTAAGGAATGAAAGAGGAAACCGCCTGGTAAAATTTTGCACAGAGCATAACTTAGACATAGCTAACACTTGGTTCAAGAATCACGAAAGAAGATTGTACACATGGAAGCAGCCCTGGAGATACTGGAAGGTATCAGATAGATTATATAATGATAAAACAGAGATTCAGGAACCAGGTTTTAAATTGTAAGACATTTCCAGCTGCAGATGTGGACTCTGACCACAATTCATTGGTTATGAACTGTAGATTAAAACTGAAGAAACTGAAAAAAGTAGTAAATTGAGGAGATAAGACATGGATAAACTGAAAGAACCAGATGTTGTAGAGCAGGGGACAGCATTAGGGAACGATTGACAAGAATGGGGGGAAAGAAATACAGTAGAAGAAGAATGGGCAGCTTTGAGAGACACAATAGTGAAGGTAGCATAGGATCAAGTAGGTAAAAAAACAAGGGTTAGTAGAAATCCTTGGGTAACAGAAGAGATACTGAATTTAATTGATGAAAGGAGGAATTTAAAAAATGCAGTAAATGAAACAGGCAAAAAGGAATACAAACGTCTCAAAAATGAAATCGACAGGAAGCGCAAAATGGCTATGCAGGGATGGCTAGAGGACGAATGTAAGGATGTAGAGGCGTATATCACTAGGGGTAAGATAGATACTGCCTACAGGAAAATTAAAGAGACTTTCGGAGAAAAGAGAACGACTTGCGTGAATATCAAGAGCTCAGATGGAAACCCAGTACAAAGCAAAGAAGGGTAAGTAGAAAGGCGGAAGGAGTATATAGAGGGTCTATACAAGGGAGATGTTCTTGAGGACAATATTATAGAAATGGAAGAGAATGTAGATGAAGATGAAATAGGAGGTATGATACTGCGTGAAGAGTTTGACAGAGCACTGAAAGACCTAAGTCGAAACAAGGCCCCGGGAGTAGACAACACCCCATTAGAACCAATTATAGCCTTGGGAGAGCCAGGCCTAACAAAACTCTACCATCTAGTGAGCAAGATGTATGAGACAAGCGAAATACCCTCAGATTTCAAGCAAAATATAATAATTCCAATCTCAAAGAAAGCAGGTGTTGACAGATGTGAAAATTACCGAACTATCAGTTTAATAAGTCACGGCTGCAAAATACTAACACCAATTCAATACAAACGAATGGAAAAACTGGTAGAAGCCGACCTCGGTGAAGATCAGTTTGGATTCCGTAGAAATATTGGAACACGTGAGGCAATACTGACCCTACGACTTATCTTAGAAAATAGATTAACGAAAGACAAACCTACGTTTCTAGCCTTTGTAGACTTAGAGAAAGCTTTTGACAATGTTGACTGGAATACTCACTTTCCAATTCTGAGGGTGGCAGTGGTAAAATACAGCGAGCGAATGGCTATTTACAATTTGTACAAAAACCAGATGGCAGTTATAAGAGTCGATGGACATGAAAGGGAAGCAGTGGTTGGGAAGGGAGTGAGACAGGGTTGTAGCCTATCCCCGGTGTCATTCAATCTGTATATTGAGCAAGCAGTAAAGCCAACAAAGGAAAAATTCAGAGTAGGAATTAAAATCCATGGAGAGAAATAAAAAATTTGAGGTTCGCCGACGACATTGTAATTCTGTCAGAGTCAGCAAAGGACCTGGAAGAGCAGTTGAACGGAATAGACAGTGTCTTGAAAGGAGGATATAAGATGAACATCAACAAAAGCAAAACGAGGATAATGGAATGTAGTCGAATTAAATCGGGTGATGCTGCCGGAATTACATTAGGAAATGAGACACTTAAAGTGGTAAAAGGGTTTTGCTATTTGCGGAGTAAAATAACTAATGATGGTCGAGGCAGAGAGGATATAAAATGTAGACTGGCTATGGCAAGGAAAGCGTTTCTGAAGAAGAGAAATTTGTTACCATCGAGTATAGATTTAAGTGTCCGGATGTCGTTTCTGAAAGTATTTGTATGGAGTGTAACCATGTATAGTAGTGAAACGTTTACGATAAATAGTTAAGACAAGAAGAGAATAGAAGCTTTCGAAATGTGGTGCTATATAAGAATGCTGAAGATTAGATGGGTAGATCACATAACTAATGAGGAGGTATTGAATAGAATAGGATAGAAGAGAAATTTGTGGCACTACTTTAGCAGAAGAAGGGATCCGCTAGTAGCGCATATTCTGAGGCATCAAGGGATCACCAATTTAATATTGGAGGACAGCGTAGAGGGTAAAAATCTTAGAGGGAGACCAAGAGATGAATACAGTAAACAGATTCAAAAGGATGTAGGTTGCAGTACGTACTGGGAGATGAAGAAGGTTGCACAGGATAGAGTAGCATGGAGAGCTGCATCAAACCAGTCTCTGGACTGAAGTCCACAACAAAAACAGGTACAGACAAAGCATGTCCTCCATATTATCCATCCTACTCATAAGACTTCTTTTGTGTGTACCCGGCAGAGGTTCGAGTCCTGCCTCGGGAATGGGTGTGTGTGTGTTTGTCCTTAGGATAATTTAGGTTAAGTAGTGTGTAAGCTTAGGGATTGATGACCTTAGCAGTTAAGTCCCATATGATTTCACACATATTAGAACATTTTTTTAGTGTGTATGATCACGTTAACCTTGAGGTTATGCGACGTTACGAGTGGGTTAAAACTTTGTTGGTGTGACAGAAGATTCAGGTCGATGCCTCCAACGATACTTATGTCAAGTTCATTTCACAAACGTACATTAAAGTAAATTAATGTACCACCAGTATAGGGAAGCGAACCCCCAAAAATTATTTGAAACTCGTACATTTATAGATCAGAAATAGCTTTATCTAAGCATCTGTGCCGTAGCCAATTCTACCAATCCGTATAAGAGGAAAACATGACACTGAAAAAATGAAAATCGAAGAAAAATGCTCTGACATGGCCGCTATTATGGCTGGTTAAAACCAGTATGAGCCAAACTAACGGGTGCCTCGGGCCACGTGCGTTGCTGTGTTCAAAATCCACGATGCTAAAATTATTTCTGGCAAAATCCAAGATACTAGCCAGGACATAGACCATGAAATACTTTCGGTAGGTGTAACAGCTATACAATTTACTGGAAACATATGAAAATTAGTACCACAGCGGGACTTCAAAACGGATTTCCCACTTGCCGCCAGCGGTTCCCTTAACAACTTAGGCTATCGGACCACGCCTCCAGGAACGTAAAAAATTTCCATACGTTACAGTGTCTGATACACCCACATTTCTTTTTAACAGGTTTGATGCAACCCGCCACGCTTTTGTCCCGTGTGCCAACCTCTTCATCTCAGAGTAGCACTTGCAACGATCGTCCTCAATTATTTACTAGATGTATTTCAGTTTCTGTCTTCCTCTACAGCTTTTAGCCTCTAAGGCTCCCTCTAGTATCATGGGAGCTATTACCTGATGTCTTAGCAGATGTTCTGTCATGCCCCTCCCTTCTTCTTATCACTGTTTTCCATACGTTCTTTTCGTCTCCCAGTCTGCAGAGAACTTCCTCATTGTTTACCGTATCAGTCCACCTGCTTTTCAACATTTTCTTTTTTTTCATAGCACCAAATCTCAAATGCTTCTAAACTCTTCTGTTCCAGTTTTTTCACTGTCCACGTTTCACTACCATACAATGCTGTTCTGCAAACGTACATTCTCAGATATTTCTTTCTCAAATTAAGGCATATATCTCATACTAGTAGACGTCTCTTGGCCAGGAATGCCTTTTGGCCAGTGCTAGTCGGCTTTTATGTCCTGTTTGATCTGTCTTTCATGTATTAGTTTGCTGCTTAGGTAGTAGAATTCCTTAACTTAATCTACTTCGTGTTATTAAATCGTAATGTTAAGTTTCTCGCTGTTCTCATTTCTGTTACTTCTCATATCACTTTCTTCTTTCTTCGATTTAGTCTCAGTCTATATTCTGTACTCATTAGAATGTTCATTCCATTCAGCAGATCCTGTAATTCTTCTTCACATTTTCTGAGGACGGCGATGTCGTGAGAAAATCTTATCATTGATATCCTTTCATCTTGAATTTTAATTTCACTTTCGAACTTCTCTTTCACTTGCATGATTGCATCTTCGATGTGTAGACTAAACAGTAAGGGCGAAAGACTTATCATTGTCTTACACTCATAGCGCTCACCCAATAACGTGGTTAGCGCACAGTGATAAATTTATGTAATTTTCTCATTGGTTTTGGCTTGAAATACTTCCAATATCTGTTTACGATAGCTTCGCTATAGTTCGATGCAGTGAAGGAATATGGATGTATGCATGGATGAGTGTCCGAGGAAACAGTTCATCGCACTATACAGAAACTATCGAATACAGACACTGCACTAATGTATTTGGCGCCAAAACCCAAGGCAATCTGATGAAGAAAATGAGTCTCTCTGTGTAAGTGAATGACACAGTTGTGCGAGTACTGTAGGAAGCAGACACTTGGAAATGTTCTGATTTGAACTGGTCCTGAAGGAATGCTCAGATAGCCGCAGATGTTAAGGTAACCGCTGGCGGCAAGTGGAAAATCCGGGCTCGAGTCCACTTCCAGCAAAAATTTTCACAGGTTTCCTATAAATTGTATAGCTGTTGTGGTACCATATTCCCAATTAGCGAGTGTATTTCATGGTTGAAAAAGGATATACCCCATGATTTAATACGACAATAAACAGCCAGCAGCGTCTACATGCATACATGCATGTTAGAAGAAACATTGCATTGAAATATAAAGACACAGTGCAATACAGATATTGCACAAATGTACACTGCTGGCCACCGTAAATGCAACACCCTGAAGGAAGCATCCGAATCAAGTGAAATTTACACCATGGATTTGCAGCGATTAGATATACAACTGATTAGAATTTCAGCGCAGACGCACATCACGCGCGCCTGTGGCGCCACCCCATAGCGCCATTTAAGGCTTGGCGATTTCGACGAGTGTACGTTCGGCACGTGTGTTTACCTTGTGGTTGTTTCACAAGACGATCAGTTATGCATCGTAGACAACAGCGAACATCGTTTGATCAAGTATCCGAGTTCGACAGAGGAAGGATAGTGGCTTACCGAGATTGTGGATTATCATACAGAGAAATAGCTAGTCGTGTTGGACGAAACCAAACAACTGTAATGCGGATATGTGACCGTTGGATGCAGGAGGGTACGACGGACCGACGTGGTCGATCGCATTCACCTCGGTGCACCACTGCACGTGCTAATAGGCAAATTGTGCGCATGGCAGTGACGGATCGCTCAGTGACATCCCGAACCATAGCACAGCACATTGCGTCTGTAACGCATCATCCAGTGTCTGCGCGTACCATTCGACGCCGTTTACAGCAGAGTGGTCTGTCCGCAAGACGTCAATTGCTTCATCTACCATTGACGCAGAACCACAGACGTCTCCGTCGCCAATGGTGTGATGACAGACGGATGTGGACGGCAGAATGGAATGACGTTGTCTTTACTGACGAGGCACGCTTCTGTCTGCAGCACCACGATGGTCGGATTCGAGTGTGGAGACACCGTGGAGAGAGGATGCTGGACAGCTGCATTATGCACCGCCACACTGGTCTTGCACAGGGTATTATGGTATGGGGCGGCATTGGATATTACTCTCGCACGCCTTTAGTACGCATTGCCGGTACTTTAAAGAGCCGGCGCTACATAACCGAGGTGCTGGAGCCAGTTGTCCTTCCTTACCTTCAGGGCTCGGCCACAGCCATATTTCAACACGATAATGCGCGACCACACGTGGCACGCATTGTCCAAAGGTTCTTCGTCAATAATCAGATTGAAGTGCTTCCCTGGCCGACTCGCTCTCCGGATCTTTCGGCGATAGAAAACATGTGGTCCATGGTTGCTCAACGAGTGACCCAGATTACATCCCCAGCTGCCACACCACATGATCTTTGGCAACGTGTGGAAGCTGCTTGGGCTACTGTACCCCAGGAACACATTCAACGTCTCCTTGACTCAATGCCGAGACGTGTGGCAGCGGTGATCTCCAACAATGGCGGCTACTCTGGCTACTGATTCTGGCAGGAACCACATGTCACAGACGTCTGTAAACGTAATCATTTGATACTTGGTCAACATGTTATCTACAAAATAAATTTTGTTGTGTTACCTCTTGTCTTTCTTGGTGTTGCATTTACGGTGGCCAGCAGTGTATTTAAAGCTAAATGTCAAGGCAAACTGACGAGCGAAAAAGCCTCTCCCAGTGAGAGCTCTGTGGTAAACAGACACTGGAACAGCCCTGGAGGCGTGCCCTGACAGCTGAAGTAGACAAGAAGATGATCGTGAAAAGCGGGATGTCCTGGTTCGAGTCCGGCTCCATCACAAAGTTTGATATGTTTCCAGGAAATTGTACAACTGTTGTGGCACTATATTTGCAGTCAGAGAGTATTTTTCATAATTTAATACTGCTATAAATTATCAGCAGCGTAAGCATGCATGTTCGAAAGAACATTGCATCGAATTGTACAGACAAAGCCAAGGAAAACAGCGCACGAACCACGTAATTTTGTGACCACTGTGGGAAGCAGATACTGGGACACATCGACATTTGAGTCAGTGTGGGAGGCGTGCTTGAATAACCAAAGTGACTAGCGGGATCTGAGTCCCAGTCCAGCACCAATTTCTACATGTTTCCAGTAAATTGTACAGCTTTTGTGGTACCATATTCGCAATTAACGAATATAGTTCATGTTTTAAAACGGCTAGAAGTAGTCAACAGTGACTGCATGCACGTCTGAAATAACATCGCCTCAAACAATACAGACGCTGTCAAACACATTTACCACACTAACAAGGGGAGGCCTCGACGTTTGGAACGCGGATTTACTGCAAGGTACTCCATTAGGACAACAAAACGTGTAAGCAGTAGCGCGTACTTCTCGAGCGTTATTGAGAAAATCGCAAGATAATTTCGGTCGTCAAATATATACCTGTGCGTGGCCATTTTTACCATGAAGCTGCGGCAGCCGTGTGGTTAGTGTTGAAGCCCCTAATCACTGGATCGAGTTCCCTTCGTCTGTTTTCTTTTCTCAACACAGCCATTTTCTTTACTATTTATATTACAATTGATATAATGGGGAAAATACGTGTAATCGGATGAACTTTTATTAAATTTACAATGTTATTTGGCAGTCTACTAAGTTTTATTATCACAAATAATGTAATATTCATAACTATCGACTAGTAAACGACCAAGCGCATAAAGTGATAATGAAAATGTATGCTTGTCCGTGACTTGAGAAATCCCTTATACCTGGAAAGAGCCTGAAACGACTTGTTTTTGACCGACACAGACGGCTTTCGAAAGATGTACAATTAATCGTCGCTCTCGACATTACGAGTACAAGTTGCAGGATGGTATTTTTCGTACAAACATGGAAAACATACAGTTGAACGGCAGCAGCTGCATTGAATAAATGCTGTGTTTCCGCATACGCAACGTCTTTTGACGATTTCCGTGGAAAAACTAACCTCGTTAACATTTTCAAAAACCTCTCTTTCAGAGGATACTTTGGAAGCAAACCATGCATAACACAGTATTTCCTTAAAAATCGGGGCTAATAATTGGTTGTGCAGTATCTAGTGTATTTTAATAGCGTCTTCCGAGAAGCAATTTCTCGTTCTCTTTCGGCTAAATACGAACAGTTTTGAAGACACCGACAAACATACATTTTCAGTATCGTTCTATGCGTTTGGTCGTTTACCAGTCGATAGTTACGAATATTATATTATTTGTGAAAATAAAAATTAGTAGACTGCCAAATAACATTGTAGATCTAATAAAAGTTCATCCGATTACCCTTATTTTTCCCATTATATCAATTGTAATATAAATAGTAAAGAAAATGTCTGTGTTGAAGGGAAAAAAAACTGACGATAGGACTCGATCCAGCAGCTTGAACTCCAACCACATTTTCTTTTTTTAAGATGTTCTATATTATTCGTTGAATTTGTTCAGGGCGGACGTTCGATGACACCCGTACAGTTTGGTCCCTGATCAGTTCGTTGAGTGTTTTTATTAGAAAGGGTATCTAATGCTCTGACCGAACACGCTGAGCTACCGTGCCGGGCCCACTCGACTGCAGCCGCTTCATGGTAAAAATGGCCACACACAGATATATATCTGACGACCGGAATTATTTTGCGATTTTCTCAGTAACGCTTGAGAAGTACGAGCTACCCCTTACACATTTTGTTGTCCTCATGGAGTACCACGAGTGTACGAAGTTTGCAGTAAATACGCGTTCCAAACGTTGTGGCCTCCCCTTGTTAGTGTGGTGACTGTGTTTGACAGCAGAGGTAACAGTGGTAGTGGAGAACACTCCCCTTCATGTCACACCGGGATGGCAATGAAAAGCGTAGAAGGCCGGCCGTAGTGGCCGTGCGGTTCTAGGGCGCTACAGTCTGCAGCCGAGCGACCGCTACGGTCGCAGGTTCGAATCCTGCCTCGGGCATGGATGTGTGTGACGTCCTTAGGTTAGTTAGGTTTAATTAGTTCTAAGTTCTAGGCGCCTGATGACCTCAGGAGTTAAGTCGCATAGTGCTCGGAGCCATTTGAACCATTTTTTGAAAAGCGCACAAAACAGTTTAAAGAACTACTTTCACGCTCGCCGCTTTCATGATTACGCACTATCACCCTTGCTGTGTGGATTTTCGATTCTTGTTTTTGTTACCGGTTCTGTTTATCTTTTAAAGCTAGGTTTTTTGGCGCCAAGGCATAGAGTAAATTTGCGAGGAAACTTCCAATATTCCGGCACTTCACTAACAATTAAGTGTTCACTAATTAAAAATGTAAATACATGTTATAAACAGTAATTAAAACTGTATATTTAAACTATATACGATGTGTTGCTAAGCAATGTGTACATTAAGTGCGTGTGAAGATTTGAATCTTTCATTCTGCACATATTGGTGAGCTGTTATGAAATTTCCCGGCGTATTAAACCTGTGTGTCACATGGCGTCTCGAACCCAGAAACTATGAAGAATAGGCAAAATTGATGCTGTCGAAGCTGATCCTGATTCGTGCCTCAGTCGTCCCACCATGCTCCGCCAATCAAAAGGAAGAAGCTACCGGACCTGCAGTCACACAATGGGGCGACGCTAAAATCAAGCTGTGACGTTGCACCTCGGAAAGCCGCCATCAGGGAGGGTGGCTGCGGTGCTGTGGGGGCCTGTCAATGTAGATCTGAAGTCCTGCGAGTAGTGTGTGACAGGGCCGCATGGAGAGCGGTGCGCAGTCGGACAGAAATAGCAGAGCCCAACAGGCACAGTTAGGTCATAATGTATATTGTGGTTGAGGCTGCAGGAATGGCGAATATTCAGGAACGTGTAGACGGACTGCTATATCTTTGAGGAAACCAGTCGTCGTATACAGATAGCAGATATACCTACTGAACCTGAAGATTTATAAAATGAACTTCTAATCTTTGAATTTTTACATAGGACGCTTCCTGTGGCAAAAAGTGTAGTATATTGAACAGCCATTGTAATTTACACTACCGGCCATTAAAATTTCTACACCACGGAGATAACGTGATACTGACGCGAAATTTAACCGACGCGTGAAGATGCTGTGATATGCAAATGATTTTCAGAGCATTCACACAAGGTTGGAGCCGGTGGCGACACCTACAACGTACTGACATGAGAAGAGTTTACAACTGATTTCTCATACACAAACAGCAGTTGAACGGCGTTGCCTGGTAAACGTTGTTGTGATGCCTCGTGTAAGGAGAAGGAAATGCGTACCATCACGTTTCCGACTTTGATAAAGGTCGGATTCTAGCCTATCGCGATTGCGGTTTATCGTATCGCGACATTGCTGCTCGAGATCCAATGACTATTAGCAGAATATGGAATCGGTGGGTTCAGGAGGGTAATACGGAACGCCCTGCTGGATCCCAACGGCCTCGTATCACTAGCAGTCGAGATGACAGGCATCTTAACCGCATGGCTGTAACGGATCGTACAGCCACGTCTCCATCCCTGAGTCAACAGATGGGGACGTTTGGTTGTAGTAACCATCTGCACGAAAAGTTCGACGACGTTTGCAGCAGCATGGACTATCAGCTCGGAGACCATGGCTGCGGTTACCCTTGACGCTGCATTACAGACAGGAGCGCCTGCGATGGTGTACTCAACGACGAACCTAGGTGCACGAATGGCAAAACGTCATATTTTCGGATGAATCCAGGTTCTGTTTACAGCACCATGGTAGTTGCATCCGTGTTTGGCGACAACGTAGTGCACGCACATTGGAAGCGTGTATCCGTCATCGCCATACTGGCGTAACACCCGGCGTGATGGTATGGGGTGTCGTTGGTTACACGTTTCGGTCACCTCTTGTTCGCATTGATGGCACTTTGAACACTGGACGCTACATTTCAGATGTGTTACGACCCGTGGCTCTACCCTTCATTCGATCCCTGCGAAATCCTACATTTCAGCAGGATAATGCACGACCGCATGTTGCAGGTCCTGTACGGGCCTTTCTGGATACAGAAAATGTTCGACTACTGCCCCGGCCAGCACATTCTCCACATCTCTCACCAACTGAAAACGTCTCGTCAATGGTGGGCAAGCAACTGGCTCGCCACAGTACGCCAGTCACTACTCTTGATGAACTGTGATATGGTGTTGAAGCTGCATGGGCAGCTATACCTGAACACGCCATCCAAGCTCTGTTTGATTCATTGTCCAGGCGTATCAAGGCCGTTACTATGGCCACAGGTGGTTGTCGTGGGTACTGATTTCTCAGGATCTATGCACCAAAATAGCGTGAAAATGTAATCACATGCCAGTTCTAGTATAATATATTTGTCCAATGAATATCAGTTTATCAACTCCATTTCTTCTTAGTGTAGCAGTTTTAATGGTCAGTAGTGTATCTTGTTGTCCGGTGCTCGTATTCTCGCGGTAGCGTCCTCGCTTCCCGAGCACGGGTTCCCTGGTTCGATTCCCGGCGGGGTCAGGAATTTTTCCTGCCTCGAGATGACTGGGTGTTGTTGTGTCGTCTTCATCATCATCAGTCATCCCCATCACGGTCGGAGGAAGGCAATGGCAAACCACCTCCACTAGGACCTTGCCTAGTAAAGCGGTGCGGGTCTCCCGCATCGTTCCCCTACGCTCTGTAAAGAAGCATGGGACTTAATTTCATTTTCAGTGTATCTTGTTACAGGATACAATTTACAGGACGTGCTTGATAGTGACCTACCGCGTTATGTACACCATACTGCGACCGACATAGATTTTAGGAATTTCGAGAGAAGCAGTGTGTGATAGTATAACTTGGAACAGTGATGCAGAATTGGAAGACGTAAGATGACGAAATATCAAACAACGCGTCGACTTGACGATACACAGAAAACTACAGAATCGACCAGAATGTTTTTAGGTGAGATAAATCAACTTATCCCATTGTTCAGTAAGGAATTTGTTTTCAATTACGACCAATCGGGACTTGAAGAGGTAATGCAAATAACAGAAAGTCTGGAAATTCAAGGTAGCAAGAGAACTATATCATGATCAATTAACATCAAAGCATTAACGCTTTCATATACAGTTATGGCGACTATTAACGGAGATGGTAAATTAGCTAGAATGTTATTCACTGTGCTCTGCCTATAAAAATTATACTACTTTAGAACAAGATATCCCTCCTGAAAGGTGTGTTACGTTGCAGAACATACCACCTGGAACCACTGGACAAATTCAGCCTCTAACGGATTGTTTTTCAGTGGCTATAAAACATATTATTGCCCTATCTGCAGCTATGCCTTAGAGGATAGCAAGATTCACAATAAGCTCCACGGTCGAAAGTTTCGTATTCTGCTGTATACTATTACATTCCACTAGTTCTCTTCACCTCATTATAGCAATACGATTCTATATTCATTCTTTAAGAGTCGTTACATAGTTGAACGTCCTTCATGGTTTGTAACCCCAAAGAGTTCATCTTCGATCCTATTGTTACGAACTTCTGTGATAACTGTGAAGCGTCATTTTCCATTCGGTGTTCATGCTGCAAGTTAATGGTTTGTTGTGAACGTTTCTTGAATATCGATGATGTCTTCTTTGTGATGTGAAATACATACATACATACATCCCATAAAAGGTTTATTCCTGCACCTCCCTGGCAATTATTTTCCGTCGCCCTCCTGATGGACATGCTTACTGATTATCTGCTAAAACTTTTCCTGTCGTTACTGTTGACATAACGCTTAGAGGTAGCCTTAATAAGGATTGAACTTGCGACCTCTCACTCAAGGAATTCCCTGCGAGATGAACACAGCCTGTGCTTTCTGCGATGCTATGACGATGATCTTTAATCCATTAACAAGTGGTGGAAATTATATGTGAACTTTGACTGGGGCAATGGTCATTGCGTAGCATGTTCCCCTTTAAAGTGATTGCTGGTAGTACAGTGGCAACAGAGGTAGTCATCGGAGTGTCAAGCAGATTACGTCGGGGCCGATAAGTAGTAGAAGGGGCACATGTGGGACACTATGTAGGGGTCAGGGATTTTCTCTGCCTCGTGATGACTGGGTGTTGTGTGATGTCCTTAGGTTAGTTAGGTTTAACTAGTTTTAAGTTCTAGGGGACTGATCACCATAGATGTTAAGTCCCATAGTGCTCAGAACCATTTGAACCATTTGACCCTGTGTACTACTGTAAATACCAACAGCGGTTACTTTCTCTGTGTGTGTTTCATGATCGTCAGCAGCTGTGAGTGGTATTAAACAATCGATGAGAGTGCGTAAGAGAGTGTATAAGGGACATACTTTGAAAACCTTCTGCAGTCGCACGAGGATCTTTGCAACTTTGTGGTTAGATCTTATGTGACCAAACTGCTTAGGTCATTGGTCCATAGGCTTAAACTGTACTTAATCTAACTTTAACTTACGCTATGGACAATATACAAGCCCATGCCCGAGGGAGGGCTCGAACCTCCGCCGAGGGTAGCCACGCGGACCCTGACAAGATGCCTCAGACCGCACGGCTACCCCGCGTGGCACACGAGGACCTCTCCCCAGTTTAATATCTAGCACGAATGTTTTATAGATTTGCATTTATTGATACAAATCAGTTTATATCATGTCTTTATGTAAATAAAAAGTAAAAACAGATATTGTATGAGTTGGTCATTCTGCTGATAATGCAATATATGTAATCTCTGTATATTTTGGTGCTTTGGTCACGTGAGGAACATTTAATCTACGTAAACCTTTGTAAGTGGAGAAGTGACAAACGAAGGAGTCAGTCTTTGTTTGACTAGGTTCTGAGTGAATGAACGGGCGTGAGCGTGGAGTTCGTGAAAAAATTAATTACTATCAGGAAATGTGGGCAGCTTTAGTAATGGTGGAAAGAGGAGCAGTTTAAGAAGATTATGGAGACAGCCCATGGAGATGTATAACCCAGTAACTGCGTAAAGAATAAAAGGAAATTCAGAACACAATTGGTTCGCTAGTACTATAATAACTCACCGATGTTGTGAGAAGAAGATAAATTCCTAAATTCGACGCAGAAGAGAATTTCGCAAGAGTTGACGAATTTTGGAGAAAAGAAAAGAAACAAAAACCAAGTATTTCGAACAGAACAACGTTTTGAACATGAAAACGCAGAAGACGTAGAAATTTAGTATTAGTTAAGCATTTTAAATTCGGAAGTATCACATCAAGGCAACGTAAACACCGCACGATCTCTCCTAGGAGGGTACCGAGCTGTAAGATGTGCTATTTAGGACAGGGCGTAGGCTGCCCTGCATGTCAGTTCTGTGGACTGGGTTGCGAGTGGATGCCGACTGTTATTGTGACTATTGTTGATTGTGTACTGGTTCGTAGAACTTAATTTTCGAAAGTTACTTTTATTAGTACAAGGATCAAAGCTTGTGGTGGTTGAAGGAGAAAGTAATAAAAGTGACAGCTTGCCTTTAAAACATATGTAGCCATCATTGTTTAATGTGCATAATCTGTGCCTGCAACATTTCAAGGGCTTGTATGCCTTTATCAAATATGGTGGAATCCCTGAGACTTTGATATTTTAAAGCTATTATTAGCTATTATCCATAACTGGAAGCTTGCCGTGAAAACTAAGTATGGAGGTGTCTCTCAGAGGGTTGTTCTTTTTTTTTTTTTTTTAATGGTTATTACCTTAAGAATTTTCCTGTTTGTTTAATTGAAATAATTTCATCCCCATCCGGCGCGCAGGTCGCCCCATGTGGCGTCGAATGTAATAAGACCTGCACCAAGGCAACCGGACCTGCCCATAAGGGGCTTCCCGGGCAATGACGCCATTTAAATTGAAAGAGATTGTATTGTTAGATGAAGTATGGTGGAAACAGTGAGGTAATTATACATAATTGAAAGCTTACCTTGAAAACACATTGGAGGAGTCCCTTGAATGCTTTTCGTAAAATGGTTAATACCTTTAAAAAATAGTCTTGCTTGTTTATTGCTAAACATTCTGGACTCATTGAAAGCTTTCAAGGATTTGAAAGCACTTTTGGCGGGTTCTCTTAAATTGTTTTTTTTTCCTCCAAGCCGATTAACACTTTCTTTAAGAATTGGGCAGATGTAAACCTTTCTCAAGCGCCTGAGTACCCCTGTAATTAACGCTACGTTTTTTTTTATTTTAATTCTTTAAAATCTGTTATTACATTTATCAAAACAGCGGAAATGTTTTCTTGCTTAAACATTTTGTATCTTCTTTAAATAAAGTCTGTAAACTGAACGATGCAAGATGTTTTCCCTGAACCTTGCCTAGCTGTTCGACGTTCCCTTGGCCTTATTTCTAAAACTGTTGTTACGTTTTGACTGGCCATGTCAACTGGTTATTCAAAGCGTGGTTTTATTGCAGAGGGGAAAACGTTTAAGCATCTATCACCCTGATTATTTACTTAGTGATAGCCCATAATATTTAAGGTAAATTACTGTTACTTGTACAGTTGCGATTTTCAGGTCACAGTTCACTATGGAGGCTGTATTATAATTATGAAATAAATAATTAAAGGAAAATTAAAGGCAGGAATGGTGATTGTCGTTTCGATTGCAACGAAAAGGGAATATTGGTACAATTGAATTATTATGAAATATTGTGCGTGTACGAAATTGTGCTATTGTTCATTCACTTTACCTTGCGTCGTTTCTTCCGATGTGTCCATCACTACTTATATATTATAATTATATTTCTCGTCTTCTGAAAGCTTCTCCTTCCGTTAATTTTACGAAACTATGACCGTGGACTTCTTTTCCTCCATTTCAATTGTAGATGGAGGCAGCCGACTCCAGGGAACACCATTGCCTCTCAAGATGATATAAAATAAGAAAGAATTCTTCTTAACTTGGTTGTATTTCATTTTAATAAAAATACTTAATACTGCTATTAAGTCTTTTCTTATTCAGAAACTCATATGATACAAAACACTCGTAACCCGTCATACTCCCAGCAGTACAGCTTAACGAAACTTCTACATACGAGAGAGTGAAACGAAATCATGTACAAACAAGTGTATGACGTTTTATGGTCATTTGTCTACGTTTTACTGCGCTTTCGTAACTAATGTCTTTGCCGACGCTTATAGTTCGTCTTTGATTCTGTCGTTATTGCTGTTTCATTTTTTTAAAATGAAGTTTTAATATTACCATATCCGTGGTTTCTTTCACCATGCACCTACACAAAGCGCGGCGTTGCCCTGGTCTCACCTTGTTAAATGAAGAGCAGTTCGCCTACGAAGCTAAGATTCGCTATCAGGCTGGCGAGCGAAGAGTTGCCGATGTCACTGCGTGTGTAAAGGCGGCGTTGGATAAGCCCCTCGTCGTCACCGCGGAAACTGTTGTTGGAGTAGGTGACCCGTTGCCACTTTATACCATTGCGTTGGCCAGTTTAGGGCAGAGCATTGATTTTCTTCAGGCCGCTCCTCCCACTCGTAAATAACTTGCTCGTCTTCAGGAACAACTTTTACATTGGGAAAATCGGTTTAGCAATCTTGGCCATGTTCCGCGTGGTACCGATAAAGTGGACGTTACTCAACAATTGCAGGCTGAGGTTGATATATTGCAATGTGTTGTAAATCAGCGTGCTTTGGAGAATGTAGCGTGTTCGAGTGGCGATCAGGTTTCTGACACCGAGCTGATTTGATAATCCTGGTGAGGAGCTTACTTCATCTCAGCGTTTTGCTATGAGTAATTTCAGTAGACTATTACACCCTATAGGAATTTTATTGAGTTACGTCAGTGGATGATCAGTTTCAAACTGTCCTCCCGCTCGAACAACGAGTTGCAGTGTAATCATTATTGTCGGGTGCAATCAAGTAAAAAGCCTTTGAATTAATATACTGAGTGGATCCGAATACTAGTTTTGGCTTTAGAATTGCAAGTTCCAGAGGATCAAATTGTCGACAACGTGCTGGAAGGGATGAGGCGCGAGTATCGATCCCACATCACCTTTCCAAGCAAATCCTCCAATTTTGATCAAATAAGTGCTTTGGTTTCCAGCATTGAGAGGCTTAGTTATTGTGGTCATCAATCATCGGGTTCAATCATCTTTTGGTTGTTTGGGAGCTTGTGGTTGTTCGGTGCAACATAAATTCGATAGTGTCCCGCGACAACGATCTAAAGTTTGTTTTCGTTGTCGGCAGTTGGGACATTTTATTCGTGAGTGTCCGGTTCTGTCTGATTCATTACGGTTAATTGATGGCCGGTTTGTTGCTGAATTAACTAATCTCTTTCGGATTGTGTTGACATCCACTTACTTTTTATTCAATGACCAGTATTACGAACAGACAAATGGAGTTGCGATGAGTAGTCCGTTGTCTCCTGTGATCGCAAATGTATTTGTGGAAGGATTCGAGGAACGTGCATTAGAGTCGGCGCCTTTGAAACCCGCCTGTTTCTTGATATGTTGACGATACCTTTGTTGATTGGCCTCATGGTAGAACATCTGAACTCGATTCACCCGAACGTTCGTTTAGCGATGGAGGTGGAAGAGGATGGTTGCCTTCCCCTCCATGACGTGTTGGTTTAGAGGAAGGATGATGGAACATTGGGACATACAGTCTACAGGAAACGTACTCACACCGACTTGTACTTACAGGCTGATAGTTGTCAGTATCGGGCTCAGCGTGAAGGGGTACTTCGTACCTTGGTACACAGGGAACATGTCGATTCCGACGCTGACACTTTGCCAGCTGAGCTGTCCCATCTTGAAGTTGTAACGCCGGAAATGCATATCCTCCTATGTCCATCTATTGTACTATAATTTGTTTTCCTTATTTTTGTTACCTGAATATATGACATTTCGGTGTCTTTACGTATTGTAATTGTTTTACTATTTGTATATATATATATATTTATGCATTTATGTCGATGTATAATTGGCTTGTTTCGTAAATATTATTTGTATTTTTACGCTGGGTCTTGCCTAGGGAAAACTGCTATCGAACGATTACATCGATAGGTCGTGTGAAGACTCAAAGTGTGTAGGATCTTTGGTAGTGTTAACTCTGCCGCGTGGAGCGCGGGCAGGGCTGTAGGGGTCTGGCTGGAGTAGCGAGTGGAGCAGATGTGTTGTGTGACGCTCCCGCGAGTTTATGCGCTTTCGGGGTTTGGCAGCATGTAATTGCGCTCGACTCGCGATGATAGTTTCTGACATGGTGTCGCGGACGGGAAGCATTAGCTGGCGCACATCAAGAGCCCGTTTCGCCTGGTGACCGTGTCGAGAAGAAGGCGCGCCAACATCCAGCTTCTGCAACAGCGACGGCCGACAGTGAGTGACTGTCGCCACCTCCTCGATCGACGGCTTCAAACCTTCAATCAACCAACAAGGAAGACTAAAAGCACGTAAAGTTTCAGAACTGTATGGCAGACCTCAGCTTTTCAAATTGTTCCATTTGCCTCGCAAAATTACAGCAACTTAGCGTGAACCTTTGTTGCTCATTGTCCCAACTGCATTGCCAAGCAGGGTCCCTTCCTTTTCCGAAATGAACCCGAGTGTCGTTGAAATTCAAACGCCAGCATAATTTCCATTTCACTGCTTTAATTTCAAAGTTCACTTTAAGTATCCATAGCTGGCTACAATAGTTAGATTACACAAGCACAAATTAAGAGTGCGAGTTTTGTTACCGTATTTTAGCTTACCTGTGACTGCAGCTCAGCTTGGTACGTACTAAATTTTACTATTGTTAATTGTTCAGAATCGTTTAATTCAAGTTCAAAGTTAAATCTCTTCTTTCTAAGTTGCGTAGATTCAAGTAGCTTTAGAAATGATTGTTGAGGAAGTCCAAGACTAACTGTATTTCGATGTGCTTCAGAAAGAAAGCTCACTGTTAACTTCAGTCACTAAATTAACTTTCGATTTTCCGGTTTCATTAATTCTTTTGCTAAATTAAGTGTAGCGAAATTTATTACTTCTGACAAGCTTTCAGTTTTCACACTACACGTGTCAACCTTCAGTTGCCACGCTTCTAGTGCTTATTATATGTGTAATAACCTTTCTTTTTCAGTTATTATAGTAATTGTCCATAGGACTGGCGACCGTAATTTCCCCCAAATCTCAAATATCTAATTACCGCTAGTTGATTGTTAACGTAACGGCCGCACATTTACTTTCTTTATTAACTTTATCCATATTTCAAAATTAATTTCCACCAGTTTCACTTGCATTTTTCCTTTCATTAAGATGTAACCCTTTCCTCCCTCTTTACCGACAGGTTAACTTCGGTGACGATTGCTTTTCCAAAATTCCCATTAGGTACACGCGGTTTCATTTTTCACAGGACAATCTTCAAATTTGAGGTTGTTCTGGACACGAATTTTGCATTGTACAAATCTCGTAACAAAGTACTCGTTACGAAATGGTCGATACGTCAGCGAGAATATTAGTGTGAGGAATCCTAATTAGATTGAGATTTGGCATTTATATTGAAAATTATTAAAATGAGTGAAGGCAACAATTACCAAAATTTGGTAGGCTTGGATAAGGAACAATCGGTCGAACAGTGGGGAACACGCCCCGCGGTACCCTTTGTTCAGGGACAGGCGGCTAGCATGAAAGACGCGACCGCCGAAACGCAACAAAGAGCAGAAATGGAATTCCACACTTTAGAAAATGTTTCGGAGTCGGAAGTGAAAATCAAATGCGAATCCCTTGATGACGAATACGGGGGGACAATTAAAGAGGAAGCCGCTACTGAAGTAAAACCGGTAGTTTCCGGGAATTTAACTGATTTATTGAATGTTTAGATTAACGAAATCAAGAGTCAATCGGCGAAGCAAGAAGCTCAGTCTGAAAAAATTGAACGAAAGCTAGACAGTCACAACAAAGATATTAATGTTGTTAACAACAATGTTGGAGTTGTTAACACAAAAGTTGATAAAATCAAAGAAGATATTGTTGTGATTAATAGCGAAATCGGTAATCTTAAACAGGAAATGATAGGCGTTCAGGCGGAAATTGCGAGCATAAATACTCGTTTTTATTCCGAAATTAGCAGAATCGAGAAAAGTGTAGGAGAATCAGTTGCTCCGATCATCGAGATTAAGGTGACGGAACAAATTCAATTAGTGAAAAAAGAGGATCAAAAGAAGGTGGAAACTTTAAAGGCTTTAGTATCCGAAGTAGATACCAAAGTGACGAAGCAGGCTAATACCTGCGAAGAGAAAAAAAGGGAAGTAGAAACGCTTGCGACAACCACTTGCCAAGTAATTACGAGAGTGTCGGTATTAGAAAAGAAACTTGACGAAAAACAGAGCTATGTGTCAATCTATGCACATAGTTCGGAATTGTTGACGACAGAGGAGCGGTTCGACCCCTTGAAAAAAGGCGGTATACACGCGACGGATTTCATTAAAAATTGTGAAAGAGTTTTACCCAGATCATGGACTAACGAGAGAAAAATTAATGCGATTATTGATGTGTTGGCTGGCGATGCCAAGCGTTGGGGCTTAAACCTCGACGTTACGGACCTGACTTTTGACGAATTTAAAAATTTGTTTCTGGCTGAATACTGGTCAGAGCAAAAACAGCAAAGTGTCTGGCGCAAATTTGTCGTATCGAGGCCTTTCGATGCGAATTCGCGCGGTTCGATGAAGGAGTTTTGTGAGGGCTGGATCCGCAAGTTGGAATACTTGCGTGATCGCCGCACAGAATCCGAAATAGTCTGGGAACTCTACAAAAAGCTTCCAGATGATACAAAACGCTACGTAGGAAGCAATTACAGAACAATAAATGATTTCCTGGAAAGAGTGGAGGACGAGGACAATTGGCGCAGTAATCGCGACAGTGGTAGAGGCCGTGGTAACAACAACGGGTACCACAGCAACCACAACAACGATAACCGTGGGAATAATGCATACCGCAACCATGGCAGCAATAACAACAATGGTTCGGATCGTAATAACAATCGCTACAATGCAAATAATAACAGGAATGACGGAAACCAGTATCATACTAACGTGATACGGGCTTCACAGAATAGTAATAACGCCAGAGGGTGTGATCAGCCGCCTCAGCAGCATCCGGGGACCGTATCTGCTGGGACGAGACAGGGAAACCATTAGCCACGCCGGTGAGGGGCCGACCGGGCGTGGAGAAATTTTGGCGGCCCAATAGCAGGAGAAAACCCAGGTGTCGTCGATATGAAAATTCCGTGTGGAATAATCAACGGCGGGAGAGTGTGCCAGTGTTAGGAGAAAGGAGTGCGCCCACAAGTAGTAGATCAGCTGTATACACGGCAGTAGGAAGTACATTCACTGTCAGTGAGAACAATTTATGTAGTGTTCCGGAAATCGATTATAAAGTGGCAGCTGTAATACTCACACCGGAACTGGAGATTGAGTTTAAGAATGATTCGCAAGTGTTGAGAGAAGATCAGATGTCGGATAACACGTCCGTCATCGAGCGAGGGGATGCAGAGAGGGATGAGGTCTGGTTAAGGCAGTTCGGTCGCTTACACGACGAACTAAGAGATTATAGGGGTCTGTATGGGAGAAGCGTTTATGGGGAGCGCGTGCAGGATTTTCCGCGTCTCGTCCCGCAGGAAGATAGTGTTTGTGAACTGATAGAAAGTTCTGGCCCTAAGCGGCAGACTTTACCAGAAATAGTTGATGTTAATGGGGAGCACGAGCAAGATTCGCTGTGTTTCGTCCCGCAGGAGTTAGATGTTGAAGTAGTAACGGAAAGTTCTGGCCCTAACCGGCAAACTTTACCGAAAGCTATAGTGGTAGAAGTAGCCGATCCATCCGACGCAAACCTCCAGTTTAAACACTGGGAGAGTATTAAGGAGAAAGATTACGAAAATTTTAGTGATAGCCGGACACGATTGGTAGAAAAGCACATAGATTACAGCGTGTATGAGGTTAGAGCTGACATTATACTGTCAGACGATAACAGTGTGGGTTGCGCAGATCTAGAGGAAGTAATTGCAGATACTTCTGGGCATATTTCTCCAGGTAGATTGGCAGAGGAGATCAATCTGACTGAAGAGGAATCAACGAAGGTGACAATTAGTGAATTGATAGCAAAGCAACACTCACTAGTTGACGAGTTACAGGAAAAGGTTTCGGTATTGGAGGCGAAGCTACAGACTAAGCCTCAGGACAGACGTGTTGAGATTAAAACTGTATGTGAACAGAGGCTGAAAAAGCCGCCAGATAAACCGGATTTAGGATCAAAGCCGGATGGTTTTTTCTGGAATGACCTGGATATAGACGAGGATTTACTGTGGGAAAATAAAGAAACAGTCGAGGACAAGTGTAGACAGATAGTAGTGTCTGTTAATATGCACGAACTACAACTAAACGTGTTGATTGACACCGGTGCAGAATTGAGTGCTGTATCTGGGAAAATATTTGAGCTACTGAAAGACAGACCTGGCATCGTAGTTATGCCAGTAACAGGAGTGAAAATTATCGGTGCTACTGGGAAGGCCAGTAAACCGGTCACAAAACAGGTTTTTGTCAACTTCGAGATATGTGGGGCACGATTTGAACAAGAGTTTGTCGTCGTGCCAAACTTAACTCCGGAAGTAATAATCGGGTTAGATTGGCTATTAAAGTACCGCGCAGTGATTAATTGCGAAAGCAAAACTTTGACATGTACGTCCCAAGATAAAACAATAGTAGTTAGTTTTGACGAGGCAGGAGACGGTGTGCATAGGCAATACCAGCCTATACAAATTGTTAACTGGCCGGATGGTATTGACGTAGGTATGAATCTGAACTACTGTAATATGAAGAATCTCGGCTTTGACAATAATGTAGAAAGTGAATTGGAAAGTATTGTAGACGGTGTGTCAAACGTAACACACGAACAAAGACGAGGCCGACTTTGCCGTACCTATTGCCATCACAACCATAGGGCATGGGGCAAATATGTAGCAGTATTTGAGAGAATTATGAACACCTTGAGACATGAATCTACGGGATTTTCTCCAGAGGAAATCCTGTTGGGTGACAGAAGTAAAAGTTTAGTGGAAGAGATAATCAAATTCCCTCCACGGATTGACATTAGTATTTGTGTGAAAAAAGATCGTTTGCGATAAGTAATGAAGCTAAAAGCCGATGCTCGCATACGTCGTCATGACGCTAAAGTGCGTTTTGCTAAGCTTGCAATCGGAGACTTAGTACTTGTAAAAGCTCATGAGAAATCGAGCGAGTTAGACCATTAAATCTCTAAATTCAAGTTTGTTTATAGTGGACCATATAAAGTCATTGGTATACCTCACACAAATGCTTATTGCTTAGAGTATCCAAGCTCTGGAAAACTATTAGGTATACGGAACATTGTAGACTTGAAATTGTACCAACCTAGGATCGATTAATAGCACACAATGGGTAATTTATACAGTATGTAAAATAGAGTGTAAGATTTAACGATTTGCTAGATTGCCATGCTTTTGACTGACCAAGGTCATTAAAGAAGTTGTAATTAATAAGTAATTAATTTTGATTAATCAATTTAATTTTAATCAATTTAATCATGATCTAATCAACTAAAAAATCCAAGCTGCTAGTTTAAGTTTTCAGCTGAGTCACAGTAGATTAAGGAATGTAAATATGATGTTGTAAATAGCTGTAAGATTTCATAAATATGTGATTTACTAGTCATTGCCGATGTACTTAGCCGCTGTTTTAGGTTTCAGGCTAGTACATGCGTGTGATGATGGACAGTGTTGAGTTATCCACTGTGATAGTGTTTATGGGCTCCTTGAGATTACTCGGGAGTGAGTTTTACCGAAATAATTCAGTGAAACGGACGTTCTGGAAATGCCGTTACGAGGGCGAGAGAGATCAAGCGTGCCGCACAGGCGGGCGCAACAATACTGGCGGGGCGGAACCGCTGTCGGCTCTTGTGCCGCTGTCGGCTCTTGTGCCGCTGTCGGCATTCTTTGTACTTGCGAGTACGGAAGGCGGAGTTGTTTTTCTTCCCGGACAGCTGATATGAAAGAATTCTGTTGTCAATATTTATGTTTTTGTCGATCTGCTGTATATTATTTTCTTGTTTAGCGTTAAGTACACACTCAAGACGAGAATATTAAATATGAAAAATTTATATAAAATACGTATTCTATGTAATTAATTATTAACTTGCGTATTTTGATATACCTGTTTTCTATGACCATCTAATCTGATTAATTTTGTAAATAGTATTCCATTTCTTGATACTGCTAGGAATTTAGATTTTTAGAATAGCTAAACAATTTTCTATGTTTTCTATGAATTTTAGTATGTTGTCAACCTGTTTTATTTTGATCAAGATGACAGAGTGGAATAAGATTACGAGTGTCTCCACTCAATTATTATCGTCTAAAAATTGGTTTATGGTTAATTAGGCGAATGCTAAATTTTGTTGATGTTTTGAGCATATGCATTTCCGCTGTTTCTTTTTTTTTGACATTTTCTGAGTCTGTTTACGTTACACGAACATCCTCAGACACTGTGGGGCACGTGTAACGCCGGAAATACATATCCTCCTATGTCCATCTATTGTACTATAATTTGTTTTCCTTATTTTTGTTACCTGAATATATGACATTTCTGTGTCTTTACATATTGTAATTGTTTTACTATTTGTATATATATATATTTATGCATTTATGTCGATGTATAATTGGTTTGTTTCGTAAATATTATTTGTATTTTTACGCTGGGTCTTGCCTAGGGAAAACTGCTATCGAACGATTACATCGATAGGTCGTGTGAAGACTCAAAGTGTGTAGGATCTTTGGTAGTGTTAACTCTGCCGCGTGGAGCGCGGGCAGGGCTGTAGGGGTCTGGCTGGAGTAGCGAGTGGAGCAGGTGTGTTGTGTGACGCTCCCGCGAGTTTATGCGCTTTCGGGGTTTGGCAGCATGTAATTGCGCTCGACTCGCGATGATAGTTTCTGACATGGTGTCGCGGACGGGAAGCATTAGCTGCCGCACATCAAGAGCCCGTTTCGCCTGGTGACCGTGTCGAGAAGAAGGCGCGCCAACATCCAGCTTCTGCAACAGCGACGGCCGACAATGAGTGACTGTCGCCACCTCCTCGATCGACGGCTTCAAACCTTCAATCAACCAACAAGGAAGACTAAAAGCACGTAAAGTTTCAGAACTGTATGGCAGACCTCAGCTTTTCAAATTGTTCCATTTGCCTCGCAAAATTACAGCAACTTAGCGTGAACCTTTGTTGCTCGTTGTCCCAATTGCATTGCCAAGCAGGGTCCCTTCCTTTTCCGAAATGAACCCGAGTGTCGTTGAAATTCAAACGCCAGCATAATTTCCATTTCACTGCTTTAATTTCAAAGTTCACTTTAAGTATCCATAGCTGGCTACAATAGTTAGATTACACAAGCACAAATTAAGAGTGCAAGTTTTGTTACCGTATTTTAGCTTACCTGTGACTGCAGCTCAGCTTGGTACGTACTAAATTTTACTATTGTTAATTGTTCAGAATCGTTTAATTCAAGTTCAAAGTTAAATCTCTTCTTTCTAAATTGCGTAGATTCAAGTAGCTTTAGAAATGATTGTTGAGGAAGTCCAAGACTAACTGTATTTCGATGTGCTTCAGAAAGAAAGCTCACTGTTAACTTCAGTCACTAAATTAACTTTCGATTTTCCGGTTTCATTAATTCTTTTGCTAAATTAAGTGTAGCGAAATTTATTACTTCTGACAAGCTTTCAGTTTTCACACTACACGTGTCAACCTTCAGTTGCCACGCTTCTAGTGCTTATTATATGTGTAATAACCTTTCTTTTTCAGTTATTATAGTAATTGTCCATAGGACTGGCGACCGTAATTTCCCCCAAATCTCAAATATCTAATTACCGCTAGTTGATTGTTAACGTAACGGCCGCACATTTACTTTCTTTATTAACTTTATCCATATTTCAAAATTAATTTCCACCAGTTTCACTTGCATTTTTCCTTTCATTAAGATGTAACCCTTTCCTCCCTCTTTACCGACAGGTTAACTTCGGTGACGATTGCTTTTCCAAAATTCCCATTAGGTACACGCGGTTTCATTTTTCACTGTCATTAAGGTCGATAAGTTAGGGGGAGGTTACAAAGTTACGTTTCATAAAAATGGTTATGGTGATAGACAGATTGAACATGCGTTGCGCTATCTACCAACTGTACATCGGGTGATCGATGTACACCTAAGTATACAGCCTTTCTGCCTTACGTGGGAAGCACTTCCAACAAGATCGATCGTATTTTACGGAAATACGATGTGTAATGTGCTTTCCGACCTCCACCTAAAAATAGATGGCTTTTGAGTTCTGTTAAGGATGATCTCGGTCAGCGTAAGGCGGGTGTATATCGCATTCCCTGTAGCTGCGGCGTGGCATATATTGGTCAAACTATCAGGGCCGTGGACGACCAATGTATTGAGCATAAACGGCACACACGATTACAGCAGCCAAGTAGATCTGCTATTGCCGAACATTGCTTGGATACTGGTCACCCCATGTTATGTAATAACATCGAGATATTGGCATGCACGTCCAGCTACTGGGCCGTTGTTATTAAGGAGGCAGTTGAGATTAGATTAGCGAGCAACCTCGTTAACTGGGATGGAGGGTTTCGTTTAGACTCTGTTTGGAATCCGGCTCCCTCCCTTGTCAAAAAACAGAAGGACAGAGTTCGTAGTCTCACTACCAATATCTCTGACTTTGGTCGTCTTTGGTGGCACCAGCGTTCAGTGTGTGTGTCATCTTTCCTGCTTCAGTCCGTGAACCGAGGTTTTAAATCTGCATGTACGTCGTCTGTCCGTTGCAGTTTGCCTTGAAAATGGCGGGGTGTTATCCCTCCGAAATATCCGTGGTCGCTGAAAGAGTTACTTGGCTGAATTCCCGGAAGTTATTTAAAGGGATAGTGTGTTTTGTTGCATTTAAGCTATTATCTGCCCTCCGAAAAATTTCATACATTAGTGCCTAATATTGTTGCTAATATATCCCGTTTAACTAATTTCGGCTATGGTGCCCCCGATCCTATTTGTCTGTGGCAATAGTTAGTCAGGTAGTTTTCAAACAATGGCACTGAAGAATGCATACTAGCTGTATTCTAATTCCATTATTAACGCACGAATACCTACTAGTATCGTAGCTTGCGTTTCATTAGAGAGCAAATTAGCTTCCTCAAAGGCTAACTAAAAGCATTCTCACTGTTAGCACATAGAGTTTATCCGAGTAAATTTCTTCCCTGATTACTATTCGCGATAACTGACGACAATTCCTAAGGACATGCAGTGTTCCACCTCTCATCAGCGCACTATCTTTCTTCATTCTAGCCGCGTGGGACGAGCCGAGCGGTCTGAGGCGCTGCAGTCATGCACTGTGCGGCTGATTCCGGCGGAGGTTCGAGTCCTCCCTCGGGCATGGGTGTATGTGTTTGTCCTTAGGATAATTTAGGTTAAGTAGTATGTAAGCGTAGGGACTGACGACCTCAGCAGTTAAGTCCCATAAGATTTTACACACATTTTCATTTCTTCTTTCTATTTCCACAAACATTACGTGTCAGTACATGCTCTGCAAGCCATTGTGCTCTGCATGATGTACTCACTAACGTAAGCGATCTACTCTAGAGTTAATAAGTGTATAGAACGAGGAAAGAATGTTTCTTATCTTGACTTCATGATCTCTACATTAGATATGTATGCATGCTGCAGAACTGTTGCACAGTTTCTCGCAGTACACAGGATCTACAAATTTTCCCAACTAGGTGTACTACAAGAAAATCCGTGTTTTTTTCCCTACCAGATGCGTTTCGCTTTATTGAGGTAAGGCGTCATCAATGGTCTGTAATTAAAGATACTTATAATTTGATTTGTTTTTGAGATCGGAGATAAGTTCGTTAAAAATATGTTGCTTTTTACGTACGATGATTTCCAAGAGGAGAGTAAGCTACACAAATACCGGTTTGGTTGAAGGATTAGCCTCCGGGGAAGTTGAAATTGTATGGCAGAATTTCGCATGAAACTGAGAAAAGTTTACGACGGAACTCGTGCGGCGGAAATACGAATTCAAATATCCGCTCCCGTTTCTGTCAACTCGCGCCGGTAATACGGCGGGCCGCCCGCCTAGCACGGAGCCTTATAATGCCGCGGAACTTGGCCTGCTCTTGGACGTAATCTCTGTCGACGTAAGCCCAACTCACACAAAATTCCTGCGCCGGAGTTTAATGAAACAGAAAGCCAAACACATCAGGGATATCCGCCGCGGGGCCCGCGCTCCCGTTACCTAGCGACGCGCAGACGGGCCCGGAGCGGCAGTGCCGCGGTGCGTCCGCTCCCGTTACGTCCCCGGTCGCCAAGTAATGAGCGGCAATCGCGTTAAACTGAGCAAATGTCCAGCCGTAAACTCGAGCCCGACTCACCAGGCTTGGCTGCATTAATTAAGCGAATCGGTTTTCGTAGTGTGTTGAACAATTAAGCGGATGTAGCCAGTCGTTCGTCGGCCGGAGGGTTTACCGTGAGCGCTGTACCCGCAGCAGTATTGCATGTCCACCAGCGAATTCTGATGCCAGTCTGTAATCGTCGAATTTCGTCTCACATTCGCGACGGAAATAAGATATGCTCAAATTAATATGAGGTATCTCATTTTATTCTACTGAAATTGTGAGTTTACACTGTTTCATTGAAAAGAAAAAGAACTATTCGATGATTGCTGAATCCCTTTGAGGATCAATTTATTTATGCCTTACGCTTCGTCAACGTAAAGAAGTATGTCCTGTTACTGTCAGTTGTGTGTCTTTCACATTAACATAGCTTTGACATCAGATTGTATAAAACCAAACGAACAGGATTAAACTAAACGAAACGGAATTCTTCTCCTTGAAAACAAACACTAATGTATCTGCCATCTACACGAGCACTAGTGTGCGAATGTTTGTTTCACATACAACTTGACACGCCATATCCACGTGCAGTAATCGTTCCTGGTTATCTGCTCATCGATGAATTCCGAAACGTGTCTTATGAGCAATAAAGTCATTCTTTGCTTATGCTTGACTTCTACGATTGAGACCCAGTCCACCTGAATGGAGAACTACTGATTTTTATAAAAATGGTCACCTGTCTCCTGCCTGACTTTAAGTGAAAAAATGGTTCAAATGGCTCTGAGCACTATGCGACTTAACTTCTGAGGTCATCAGTCCCCTAGAACTTAGAACTTGTAAGTAGGCTGTTTAGGTTTTTTATTGGTAACGCCACCTCTGTATGAAAATCACTGGCTGTGCTGTGGGCAGTCTGTGTCTGCTTTGCATTGTTGTAATACTCGCCATTGTAGTGTTAGGCAGCTGGCTGTGAACAGCGCGCAGCGTTGCGCAGTTGGAGGTGAGCCGCCAGCAGTGGTGGATGTGGGGAGAGAGATGGCGGAGTTTTGAAATTTGTCATGAACTGCTATATTTATATATGATGATATCAAGGTAAATACATTGTTTGGTCTCTATTAATATCTTTCATTTGCTAACTATCACTATCAGTAGTTAGTGCCTTCAGTAGTTTGAATCTTTTATTTAGCTGGCAGTAGTGGCGCTCGCTGTATTGCAGTAGCTTGAGTAGCGAAGATTTTTGTGAGGTAAGTGATTTGTGAAAGGTATAGTTTACTGTTAGTCAGGGCCCATTCTTTTGTGGGGATTATTGAAAGTCAGATTGCGTTGCGCTAACAAAATATTGTGTGTCAGTTTAAGGACAGTCATGTATAATTGTTAAAAAGGGGAAGTTTCAAACTACTTAAACCTAACTAACCTAAGGACATTACACACATGACGGCCGGTGTGGCCGTGCGGTTCTAAGCGCTTCAGTCTGGAATCGCGTGACCGCTACGGTCGCAGGTTCGATTTCTGCCTCGGGCATGGGTGTGTGTGATGTTCTTAGGTTAGTTAGGTTTAAGTAGTTCTAAGTTCTAGGGGGCTGATGACCACAGATGTTAAGTCCCATAGTGCTCAGAGCCATTTCAACCATTTTGAACACACACATCCATGCCCGAGGCAGATTTCGAACCTGCGACCATAATGGTCACGCGGTTCCAAGCTGTAGCGCCTAGAACCGCTCGGCCACTTCGGCAAGACTTTAAGTCACATTTAGATGATTGAAATCAAAAACTTCTCGAAAATCTTGGAATCCATAGGACCGATCTCTTGGCAGTATTATGTGGTCTTCAGTCCTGAGACTGGTTTGATGCAGCTCTCCATGCTACTCTATCCTGTGCAAGCTTCTTCATCTCCCAGTACCTTGCAACCTACATCCTTTTGAATCTGCTTAGTGTATTCATCTCTTGGTCTCCCTCTACGATTTTTACTCTCCACGCTGCCCTCCAATGCTAAATTTGTGATCCCTTGATGCCTCAAAACATGTCCTACCAACCGATCCCTTCTTCTAGTCACGTTGTGCCACAAACTTCTCTTCTTCCCAATACTTTTCAATACCTCCTCATTAGTTACGTGATCTACCCATCTTATCCTCAGCATTCTTCTGTAGCACCACATTTCGAAAGCTTCTATTCTCTTCTTATCCAAACTAGTTATCGTCCATGTTTCACTTCCATACATGGCTACACTCCATACAAATACTTTCAGAAACGACTTCCTGACACTTTAATCTATACTCGATGTTAACAAATTTCTCTTCTTCAGAAACGATTTCCTTGCCATTGCCAGTCTACATTTTATATCCTCTCTACTTCGACCATCATCAGTTATTTTACTCCCTAAATAGCAAAACTCCTTTACTACTTTATGTGTCTCATTTCCTAATCTAATTCCCTCAGCATCACCCGACTTAATTCCACTACATTCCATTACCCTCGTTTTGCTTTTGATGATGTACATCTTATATCCTCCTTTCAGGACACTGTCCATTCCATTCAACTGCTCTTCCAAGTCCTTTGCTGTCTCTGACAGAATTATAATGTCATCGGCGAACCTCAAAGTTTTTACTTCTTCTCCATGAATTTATATACCTACTCCGAATTTTTCTTTTGTTTCCTTTACTGCTTGCTCAATATACAGATTGAATAACATCAGGGACAGGCTACAACACTGTCTCACTCCTTTCCCAACCACTGCTTCCCTTTCATTCCCCTCGACTCTTATAACTGCCATATGGTTTCTGTACAAATTGTAAATAGCCTTTCGCTCCCAGTATTTTACCCCTGCCACCTTCAGAATTTGAAAGAGAGTATTCCAGTTAACATTGTCAAAAGCTTTCTCTAAGTCTACAAATGCTAGAAACGTAGGTTTGCCTTTTCTTAATCTTTCTTCTAAGATAAGTCGTAAGGTTAGTATGGCCTCACGTGTTCCAACATTTCTGCGGAATCCAAACTGATCTTCCCCGAGGTCGGCTTCTACCAGTTTTTCCATTCGTCTGTAAAGAATTTGCGTTAGTATTTTGCAGCTGTGACTTATTAAACTGATAGTTCGGTAATTTTCACATCTGTCAACACCTGCTTTCTTTGGGATTGGAATTATTATATTCTTCTTGACGTCTGAGGGTATTTCGCCTGTCTCATACATCTTGCTCCCCAGATGGTAGAGTTTTGTCATGACTGGCTCTCCCAAGGCCCTCAGTAGTTCTAATGGAATGTTGTCTATTCCCGGGGCCTTGTTTCGACTCAGGTCTTTCAGTGCTCTGTCAAACTCTTCACGCAGTATCTTATCTCCCGTTTCGTCTTCATCTACATCCTCTTTCATTTCCGTAATATTGTTCTCAAGTACATCGCCCTTGTATAAACCCTCTATATACTCCTTCCACCTTTCTGCCTTCCCTTCTTGGCTTAGAACTGGGTTGCCATCTGAGCTCTTGACATTCATACAAGTGGTTCTCTTCTCTCCAATGGTCTCTTCAATTTTCCTGTAGGCAGTATCTATCTTACCCCTAGTGAGACAAGCCTCTACATCCTTATATTTGTCCTCTAGCCATCCCTGCTTAGCCATTATGCACTTCCTGTCAATCTCATTTTTGTGACGTTTGTATTCTTATTTGCCTGCTTCATTTACTGCATTTTTATATTTTCTGCTTTCATCAATTAAATTCAATATTTCTTCTGTTACCCAAGGATTTCTATTAGCTCTCGTCTTTTTACCTACTTGATCATCTGCCGCCTTCACTACTTCATCCCTCAGAGCCACCCACTCTTCTTCTACTGTATTTCTTTCCCCCATTCCTGTCAATTGTTCCCTTATGTTCTCCCTCAATAATATTAATTTCTCCCTCAATAATATTAATAACGACAGAAATGGACGAGATTCTAGATTTGCGGAATGGATTACCAACCGTGAGGCGCCATGTCACGGATTAGGCGGCCCCTACCTCCAAAAGTTCGATCCTCCCTCGGCCATGGCTGTGCGTGTTGTTCTTAGCATAAGAAAGATTAAGTAGTGTGTAAGGCTAGGGGCCGATGACCTCAGCAGTTTGGTCCCTTAGGAATTCACCCACATACATTTTAGAGACATCTACATCTACATCTACATCCATACTCCGCAAGCCACCTGACGGGGTGTAAGCTCAAATCTCTCTCTGATGTTTTCGTCATGGTCTCTTTGTGAGATATACGGAGGAGGGCGCAATATACTGCTTGACTCCAGGTTGAAGGTATGTCCTCGAACCTTCAACAAAAGCCCGTACCGAGCTACTGAGCTTCTCTCTTGCAGAGTCTTCCACTGGAGTTTATCTATCATATCCGTAACGCATCCGTGATTACTAAATGATCTTGTAACGAAGCGCACTGCTCTCCGTTGGATCTTCTCTATCTCTTCTATCAACCCTATCTGGTACGGATCACACACCGGTGACCAGTATTCAAGCAGTGGGCGAACTTGTGTACTGTAACCTACTTCCTTTACTTTCGGACTGGATTTCCTTAGGATTTTTTCAAAGAATCTCAGTATATCATTTGCATTACCGACGATTAATTTTATATGGTCATTCCATTTTAGATCACTCCTAATGCCTACCGCTAACTAATTTATGGAATTAACTGCTTCCAGTTGCTGACCTGCTATATTGTAGCTCAATGGTAAAGGATCTTTCTTTCTACGTTTTTGCAGCACATTACACTTGTCTACATTGAGATTCAATTGCCATTCCTTGCACCATGCTTCAATTCGTTGCAGGTCCTCCTGTATATCAGTACAACCTCTCTATATACTACAGCATCATCCGCAAAATGCCTCAGTGAATATCCGATGTTATCCACAAGATCATTTATGTATATTGTGAATAGCAACGGTCCCACGACACTTCCCCGCGGCACACTCTTACTTCGAAAGACTTTTCTCTATTGAGAATGACATGCTGCGTTCTGTTATCTAGGAACTCTTCAATCCAATCACACAATTGTTCTGATAGTCTATATTCTCTTACTTTGTTCATTAAACGACTGTGGGGAACTTTATCAAAGGCCTTGCGGAAGTCAAGAAACACGGCATCTACCTGGGAACCTGTGTCTATGGCCCTCTGTGTCTCGTGGACCAATAGCACGAGCTGGGTTTCACACGATCGTCTTTGTCGAAACCCATGCTGAAACCTACAGAGTAGATTTCTAGTCTCCAGAATAGTCATTATCTGTAGATAACAAGATAACATTCCGAAAAAGTAATCATTGACATATTTTGTGGCTACACAGAGACCATTTATAATTAAGATTGAGTAAATTATGAATGTTATCAAACCCTTCAGTCGAATTGTCAGAATAACAGTCGAGCACAGTCTGTCTTCCGACTAGTTTAATGCGACCCGTCACGAATTCCTCTCGTGTGCGAACCTTTTTTGTTTCTGAGTAGCACTTGCAACCTCCGTCCTCAATTATTTGCTGGATGTGTTCCAATCCCCCTCTTTTTCTGCTGTTTTCACCCTCTGCTGCGCCCTCTAGTACCATGGATGTCATTCCGCGATGTCATAACAGATGTCCTGCCATCCTGTCTTTTCTTATTATCAGTATTTTCCCAATATTCCTTTCCTTGTCGATTCTCCGGAGAACTTCCTCATTCCTTACCTCACTTTCTGTAACATCAATCTCAGATGCTTCGATTTTCGTACGTTCCGGTTTGCCACAGTCCATGCTTCACTACGATACAATGCTGTGCTCCAAACGTACTTTATCTGAAATTTCTTCCTCAAGCTAAGGCCTATGTTTGATATTAGAAGACTTCTCTTGGCCAGGAATATCCCCTTTACCAGTACTAGACTACTTTTTATGTCCCCCTCGTTCGGTCTGTCATGGATTATTGCAAAATTTAAAGTTATGTCTGACAAGTACTATAGTGATCCCTTGTTACACTTTCAGAACATATTTTTTGTAGTCTGCATAAGAGTATTACTTTTCTTTACGACCGAATTCGAGTATACAGAGCCATGGTCAGATCTCCAACGCTTTTATTACATCCGTAGCATGTCTGCTTTTAAGCTCCAGATTATTCGCCACCTATGTACAAATGAGTATTTGGGTTTAATGATGAACATCATTGTTAATTGTAGACTAAGGTTTAATATTAAGCCTCAAACTTATATACATCTGATGATGGTTGTTCATGGAAGAGACTCTCCATGAACAAAACTTGAATTTTGAGGAGAACTAATTGGATATCGTACGCATAACAGTACAAATAATGATATTAACTACAATTTATTTCTAACTTATTTTCACTCTGTAGTGGAGCGTGCAATGGTTTGAAACTTCCTGGCGAAAAGAAAAGTTCCGTGATTCGAATCCCGGTGCTGCACACAGATTTTGTCTGCCGCGATGTTTCAGTTTCACTGGCACAGGCAATGCCTGCAGGGGAACAGCGACCGTTTGAAATCAAAACTGCAGAGCAGCCCGAAGTCCCATGTAACTCTTATTTATTTTGACATGTGTCACCTGACCAACGCGAGCATCGTCAGATAATACGTGGCCAAGGGCCACACGTTACAAATGTCGGGCTATGTGTAATGCCGCGGTAAAACATCAAGTGACCATGAATTTTCATTTCTCATCGCACAAACAGCTCCATGTATATCATCCTTCCATGAGTTCCTTACTTTGACTCGCTTGTGTAGGGTGCTTTCGATTGGTTCCCGGTTTCCACTTCAAATATACGATAGCAATAGAGAAGGAAAATAAACATTAACACAGAAAGAGGTACCCAGAATTTTCAGGAAAATGCGTTGATAACCGAAAAAACTTCAAGTTTACGTAAACTATAATAACAAACAGAAGTACTGGAATAACACAGATTTTCTGAAAATAATTAACCCTACTGGAAATGAAAACAGCGAGAAATGAAAAGATACGAATACTAATTTCTTTTAATTTACCTGCGAATTTCCATAAACCTTGTTGCGAAGATGGTTCCTATGGCACGTCCAACCGAAGTCGGTGAATAAATTATTTTCTGAAATGTTTGTCCTATATTCTTAGTGTGACATTACGCTTGCTGCTACCATGTACGCCGTAACACACAGTTCTCGACGTAAAAACATGTACGTGCTCTTCACTCATAGACTATGTTGTCAAAAGTATCCTCGCATCCCTCAAAAACATACGTTTTTCGTATTATGTGCATTGTGCTGCCACCTACCGCCAGGTACTCTATATCAGCGACCTCAGTAGTCACTAGACATCGTGAGAGACCTGAATGGGGTGCTCCCAGGATGTTCTCAAGGACTTCGAACGTGGTCAGGTGACTGGGTGCTACTTGTGTCATACGTTTGAACGCGAGTTTTCGCAGTCCTAAACTTCCCTAGGTCCATTTTTTGCGATGTTATATCGAATTTGAAACGTGAAGGTACACGTACAGCACAAAAGCGTACAGTTCGCGTCCGTTGACTGATAGAGACCGCCGACAGTTGAAGAGAGTCGTAATGTATAATAGGCAGACATCTATCCAGACCATTACACAGGAATTCCAAACTGCATCAAGATCCACGGCAAGTACTACGACAGTGAGGTGAGAAAACTTGGATTTCATGCTAAAGTTGATGCTCGTAAGCCACACATCATGCCGCTGAGTGCCAAACGACGCCTCGCTTGGTGTAAGGAACGTAAACATTGGACGATTGAACAGAGGAAAAACGTTGTGTGGAGTGACGAATCACTGTACACAATGTGGCGGTCCGATGGCAGGATGTGGGTATGACGAATGCCCCGTTGAACGTCATCGACCAGTGTGTGTAGTGCCTACAGTAAAATTCGCAGGCGGTGGTGTTGTGGTGTGGTCGCGTTTTTCATGGAGGGGGCTTGCAGCACTTGGTGTTTTGCTTGGCACTATCGCAGCACAGGCCTACTTTGATGTTGTAAGCACCTTTTTGCTTCCACTGTTGAAGAGCAATTCGGGGATGGCGATTGTATCTTTGCCGGCCGAAGTGGCCGTGCGGAACCGCAAGACCGCTACGGTCGCAGGTTCGAATCCTGCCTCGGCCATGGATGTTTGTGATGTCCTTAGGTTAGTTAGGTTTAACTAGTTCTAAGTTCTAGGGGACTAATGACCTCAGCAGTTGAGTCCCATAGTGCTCAGAGCCATTTGATTGTATCTTTCAACATGATCGAGCACCTGTTCATAATGCATGGCCCGTGACAGAGTGATTACACGACGATAACATCCCTATAATGCCAGAATGAGATTTTCACTCTGCGGCGGAGTGCACACAGTTTTAATCTGCCAGGAAGGTTCATCCCTATAATGGACTGGCCTGCACAGTCCTGACCTAAATCCTATAGAATACCTTTTGGATGTTTTGGAAAGCCTGCTTCGTGCCAGGCCTCACCGACCGACTTCGATACCTCTCCTCAGTGCAGCATCCCGTGAATAATGGACTTACATTCCCCAAGAAACCTTCCAGTACCTGATTGAATGTATGCCTGCGAGAGTGGAAGCTGTCATCTGGGTTAAGGGTGGGACGACGACATACTGAATTCCAGCATTGCCGATGGAGGGCGCCGGAACTTAAAAGTCATTTGTCGAGATAGTTTCGATCACGTAGTGTACACCACATTCTCTCAGAAGTAGCCAGCAAAAGAATAAAACCCGCGACCTGCTGTGTAAAAAACCGCCACTTTTAATAGTCAACAAACACTTGTAAATTTTATATGATGGTATTTAATTTCGTTACGATAGTTCAGTACTGTGGAGTTCTCCACTATTCAATAATCTGAAGCTCAGAGTTAAGAATGCATACCACGCAACGAACTATTTTCAGCCCATCAGAAGTAAGTCACAAATTTCCTTAAAATTCTACAAACTTCAAGAAATGGTTTTTCCCCCAGATCTCAATCACTTTCCGAAATACCGTGCTTCTTAAAGAAAGCAAATTATACCACCATTTCATAAAATCATTATTCTGCTGTCTTGGTCTTCAGTTCTAGAACTGGTATGAGAAAATCTCTCTCTCGCCGAGAAAGTGAAAACTTTCTCTATGCTGAGAGACTGGAAGATAATGTCGTATCTATTCGGCTTCATAGTTTTCGAGAAAACCCGAATTTTTCTCTTCTTGATCAATCCAGAATTCGTAATTTACTTCTATCATCCCCAAAACTCAGATTTTTTTCTGTCATCAGTCTTTTGACCGGTTTTATGCCGCCCGCCACGAATTCGCCTCTTATGCCAAGCTCTTCGTCTTTGATTAGCACTTGCAACCTACATCCTCAATTATTTGTATTCCAATTTCTGTCTTCCTCTATAGATTTTGCCCTCAACAGTTCCCTGTAGTACCATGGAAGTCATTCCCTCAAATCGTAACAGATGTTCTATCATCCTGCCCCTTCTCCTTGTCAGTGTTTACCACATACTCCTTCCCTTTCCGATTCTGCGCAGAGCCGCCTCATTCCTTACCTTATCACTCCACCTAATTTTTAACATTCGTCTGTAACACCACATTTAAAATCATTGGATTATCTTCTGTTCCGGTTTTCCTACAGTCCATGTTTCACTACCATACGACGCAGTGCTACAGACGTACGTCCACAGAAATTTATTTCTCAAATTAAGGCCTGTGTTTGATACGAATAGACGTCTCTCGGCAAAGAATGCCCTTTTTGCCAATGTTAGTCTGCTGTTGATGCTCTACTTGCTCCGCACGTCATTGGTTATTTTGCTGTCTAGGTGGCTGAATTCCTTAACTTCATCTACTTCGTGATAATCACTCCTGATGCTCAGTTTCTCTCTGTTGTCATTCCTGCTACTTCACATTACTGTCATCTTTCTTAGATTTACTCTTAATGAATATTATGTACTCATTAGACTGTTCATTCCATTCAGCATATTATGTAACTCTGCCTTTCACTGAAGATAGCAATGTCGTCAGCGAATCGTATCATTGATATCCTTTCACCTTGAATTTTAACACCACACCTGCAATTTTCTTTTATTTCAAGTCATTGCTTCTTCGATGTACAGATACAACAGTAGAGGCGAAAGGCCACATCCCTGTCTTACACCCTCATTAATCCTGAGCACTTCGTTCTTGTTCGTCCAATCTTGTTATCGCCTCTTGACTCTTACACATATTGCATATTACACTCCCTATAGCTTACCCCTATTCTTCTCAGAATTTCGAAAATATTGCACAGTTGTACACTGTCGAACACTCTTTCCAGATGACAAGATCTACGGACGTGTCTGGATTTTTTTTAGTCTTGCTTCCATTATCAACTACAATGTCAGAATTGCCTCTGGTACCTTCACCTTTCCTGAAGCCAAACTGATCGTCATCTAGCATATCCTCAATTTTCTTTTCCATTCTTCTGTATATCATTGTTGTCAGCAGCTTGGATGCATGAGCTGCTAAGCTAAATATTAGATACAGGCTCCCAGGTAGATGCTATTTTTCTTGACTTCCGGAAGGCGTTCGATACAGTTCCGCACTGTCACCTGATAAGCAAAGTAAGAGCCTACGGAATATCAGACCAGCTGTGTGGCTGGATTGAGGAGTTTTTGGCAAACAGAACACAGCATGTTGTTATCAATGGAGAGACATCTACAGACGTTAAAGTAACTTCTGGCGTGCCACAGGGGAGTGTTATGGGACCATTGCTTTTCACAATATATATAAATGACTTAGTAGATAGTGTCGGAAGTTCCATGCGGCTTTTCGCGGATGATGCTGTAGTATACAGAGAAGTTGCTGCATTAGAAAATTGTAGCGAAATACAGGAAGATCTGCAGCGGATAGGCACTTGGTGCAGGGAGTGGCAACTGACCCTTAACATAGACAAATGTAATGTATTGCGAATACATAGAAAGAAGGATCCTTTATTGTATCATTATATGATAGCGGAACAAACACTGGTAGCAGTTACTTCTGTAAAATATCTGGGAGTATGCGTACGGAACGATTTGAAGTGGAATGATCATATAAAACTAATTGTTGGTAAGGCGGGTACCAGGTTGAGATTCATTGGGAGAGTGCTTAGAAAATGTAGTCCATCAACAAAGGAGGTGGCTTACAAAACACTCGTTGGACCTATACTTGAGTATTGCTCATCAGTGTGGGATCCGTACCAGGTCGGGTTGACGGAGGAGATAGAGAAGATCCAAAGAAGATGATGGTTCAAATGACTCTGAGCACTATGGGACTCAACTGCTGAGGTCATTAGTCCCCTAGAACTTAGAACTAGTTAAACCTAACTAACCTGAGGACATCACAAACATCCATGCCCGAGGCAGGATTCGAACCTGCGACCGTAGCGGTCTTGCGGTTCCAGACTGCAGCGCCTTTAACCGCACGGCCACTTCGGCCGGCTCCAAAGAAGAGCGGCGCGTTTCGTCACTGGGTTATTTGGTAACCGTGATAGCGTTACGGAGATGTTTAATAAACTCAAGTGGCAGACTCTGCAAGAGAGGCGCTCTGCATCGCGGTGTAGCTTGCTCGCCAGGTTTCGAGAGGATGCGTTTCTGGATGAGGTATCGAATATATTGCTTCCCCCTACTTATACTTCCCGAGGAGATCACGAATGTAAAATTAGAGAGATTAGAGCGCGCACGGAGGCTTTCAGACAGTCGTTCTTCCCGCGAACCATACGCGACTGGAACAGGAAAGGGAGGTGATGACAGTGGCACGTAAGGTGCCCTCCGCCACACACCGTTGGGTGGCTTGCGGAGTATCAATGTAGATGTAGATGTAGATGTAGATGTAGATGTAGATGTAAGCTGGTTTACGATAATTCTAAAACTTGTCAGCTCCTGCAGACTTCAGAATTTTGTGGATGATATTTTTCCGAAAGTCAGATGGTATGTCGCCAGACTCGAATATTCTAAACACCAATGTGAAGCCGGCCGGAGTGGCCGCGCGGTTAAAGGCGCTACAGTCTGGAACCGCGCACCCGCTACGGTCGCAGGTTCGAATCCTGCCTCGGGCATGGATGTGAGTGATGTCCTTAGGTTAGTTAGGTTTAAGTAGTTCTAAGTTCTAGGTGACTTATGACCACAGCATTTGAGTCCCATAGTGCTCAGAGCCATTTGAACCAATGTCAACAGTCGTTTTGTTGTCACTTCCCCAATGATTTTAGAAACTCTGATGGAATCTTATCCATCCCATCTGCCTTATGCGATCTAAAGTGCTCCGAAGCTCTCTTGAATCCTGATTCCTAATACTGGATCCCTTATCTCTTCTCAATCAAGTCCTGTTTCTTCTTGTATCATATATCATAACTCTTCCTCCTCATAGAGGCCTTCAATGTACTCTTTCCACCTATCCATTTTCTCCTCTGCATTCAACTGCGGAATTCCCTTTGCACGCCTAACGTTACCAACTTTACTTTTAATGTCACCGAAGGCTGTTTTAACTCTCCTATGTTTTGAGTGAGTCCTTCCGACAATCATATCTTTTCCGATTTCTTCATATTTTCCATCCAGCCATTTCGACTTTGCTTCCCTACTCTTCCTATTTATTTCATTTGCCAGCGACTTGTATTTTTGTATTCCTGAATTTCCGTCAACATTTTTGTACTTCCTTCCTTCATCGATCAACTGAAGTATTTGTACAGTTACCCATGGTTTCTTCGTTGTTACCTTTTTTGTACCTATGTTTTTGTTTGCAACTTCTGTGATTGCATTTTTTAGAGACGTCCTTTCCTCTTCAGCTTTACTGCCTACTGAGCTATTCCTTATTTCTGTATCTATATCCATAGAGCTTAGTCTTCATCACTTCAGCCTAGTCTTCATCACTTCAACATCGTGATCTGAGCATGTACCTGGTATGTGTTCGCCTTACACTCTAACATCTGATTTCAGAATCTCTGCTTGACGATGACGTAATCCAACGGAAATCTTCCCCTATCACCCGGTCTTTTCCAAGAATACCTCCCCTTCTTCTGATTCTTGAACAGAGTATTATTCGCTGTTACTAGATGAAACTTGTTACAGATTTCACTTAACCTTTCTGCTCTCTCATTCCTTGTCCAAAGCCCATATTATCCTGTAATCTTTTCTTTTGTGTTAGCAGAAGAGCCGACACCGTGTAACGCGTTTTAGCTCCCGCAGGCTGGCGTGAGGAGGGAAGAACTATACTGACGCGGGGTCTGGAACATGACAAGGAATAGGAATTCAGAAAGCGGACGTAATTAGTTTGATACTTAACTTTAATCCATTAATGATGAACGTCGCTCTTGACGGTACATGATTCACAATATTATCTGTTCAGAATGCATTCTTGAAGATAGTAATTATAGTAACTGAATATGGCGCCTTGCTAGGTCGCAGCAAATGACGTACCTGAAGGCTATGCTAAACTGTCGCCTCTGCAAATGAGAGCGTATGTAGACGGTGAACCATCGCTAGCGAAGTCGGCTGTACAACTGCGGCAAGTGCTAGGGAGTCTCTGTAGACTAGACCTGCCGTGTGGCGGCGCTCGCTCTGCAATCACTGATAGTGGCGACACGCCGGTCCGACGTATACTAACGGACCGCGGTCGATTTCAAGGCTACCACCTAGCAAGTGTGGTGTCTGGCGGTGACACCACATTTTCTTCTACAGCTTTCCCTACAGCTGCATTACAGTCTCCCATGACTATCACATTTTCACATCCCCTTACATTCTGTATTACCCTTTGAATATCATCATACAATTTTTGTATCTCTTCATCTTCTGCTTGCTACGTCGGCATGTGTACCTGAACCTATCGTTGTCGACGTTGGTTTGTTGTCGATTCTGATAAGAACAAGCCAATCACTTAACTGTTTGCAATAACACACTCTCTGCTGTATCTTCCTACTCATAACGAATCCTACTCTCATTATGCCATTGTCTGTTGCTGTTGATATTACCCTATAATCATGTGACCAGAAATTCTTGTCTTTTTTCCATTTCCCTTCATTGATTCCAACTATATCTAGGGTGGATCTTCGCATTTTCTTTTTCATATTTTCTAGCTTGCCTACCACATTCATTCCTCTGACATTCCACGCCCCGTCTCATAGAACGTTACCCTTTCCTTGATTATCCAATATTTACCTCTTAGTCACTTCTCCCTTGGCCGTCCCCTCCCGTAGAGCCGAATGGGGAACTATTCCGGAATCTTTTGCCAATGGAGAGATCATGACTACACTTTTTCAATTACACTCTGCAAGTCCTGTGGATACACGTTATGCCGGCCGCGGTGGCCGTATGGTTCTAGGCGCTCCAGTCCGGAGCCGCGCTGCTCCTACGGTCGCAGGTTCGAATCCTGCCTCG
Source organism: Schistocerca americana (assembly GCF_021461395.2). NCBI lineage: Eukaryota > Metazoa > Arthropoda > Insecta > Orthoptera > Acrididae > Schistocerca > Schistocerca americana. The sequence goes on from NC_060122.1 coordinate 677,379,274, forward strand.
GGCATGGGTGTGTGTGATGTCCTTAGGTTAGTTAGGTTGAATAAGTTCTAAGTTCTAGGGGACTGATGACCACAGCAGTTGAGTCCCATAGTGCTCAGAGCCATTTGAACCATTTGATACACGTTATGTGTCATATTTACGGAGAAGCAAATAATATACAATTACTTGAGGACACAAATAAGGAATTTTCTTCTACACTCTAAGTGGTTTCTCAATATTAAGCACATTATGAATTGTAGGTGACCTACAGCTCAGTTACACAATATAATTCACAAGCTTACTGATCATTAATCGTCAACAACTTCCTTGATTCGCGCGGCATTCATACTCCATTCAGCAATGCATTCGTTCTTTGAGCATAGCAAAATAAATATTGCCGAAGAATTGATATGAGTAGATACTGTTTTAAAACAGAAATACTACGTAAATTGGGCTGTCAAAACAAAATACTGTCCGAAACAGTATTTAGTGACATAGTACTTTAAACCATCATCTGATGTACCTAACAGGATGTTTGTAACTGAAATTTAAGCATTGTTATTCTGAAAGGGTAGACAACATTCCATTGGATCTACTGACGGCCTTGGGAGAGCCAGTCCTGACAAAACTCTACCATCTGGTGAGCAAGATGTATGAAACAGGCGAAATACCCTCAGACTTCAAGAAGAATATAATAATTCCAATCCCAAAGAGAGCAGGTGTTGACAGATGTGAAAATTACCGAACTATCAGTTTAATAAGTCACAGCTGCAAAATACTAACACGGATTCTTTACAGACGAATGGAAAAACTAGTAGAAGCCAACCTCGGGGAAGATCAGTTTGGATTCCGTAGAAACACTGGAACACGTGAGGCCATACTAACCTTACGACTTATCTTTGAAGAAAGATTAAGAAAAGGCAAACCTACGTTTCTAGCGTTTGTAGACTTAGAGAAAGCTTTTGACAATGTTGACTGGAATACCCTCTTTCAAATTCTGAAGGTGGCAGGGGTAAAATACAGGGAGCGAAAGGCTATTTACAATTTGTACAGAAACCAGATGGCAGTTATAAGAGTCGAGGGACATGAAAGGGAAGCAGTGGTTGGGAAGGGAGTAAGACAGGGTTGTAACCTCTCCCCGATGTTGTTCAATCTGTATATTGAGCAAGCGGTAAAGGAAACAAAAGAAAAATTCGGAGTAGGTATTAATATTCATGGAGAAGAAATAAAAACTTTGAGGTTCGCCGATGACATTGTAATTCTGTCAGAGACAGCAAAGGACTTGCAAGAGCAGTTGAATGGAATGGACAGTGTCTTGAAAGGAGGATATAAGATGAACATCAACAAAAGCAAAACAAGGATAATGGAATGTAGTCTAATTAAGTCGGGTGATGCTGAGGGAATTAGATTAGGAAATGAGACACTTTGCTATTTGGGGAGGAAAATAACTGATGATGGTCGAAGTAGAGAGGATATAAAATGTAGACTGGCAATGGCAAGGAAAGCGTTTCTGAAGAAGAGTAATTTGTTAACGTCGAGTATAGATTTAAGTGTCAGGAAGTCCATTCTGAAAGTATTTGTATGGAATGTAGCCATGTATGGAAGTGAAACATTGACGATAGATAGTTTGGACAAGAAGAGAATAGAAGCTTTCGAAATGTGGTGCTACAGAAGAATGCTGAATATTAGATGGGTAGATCACATAACTAATGAGGAAGTATTGAATAGGATTGGGGAGATGAGAAGTTTGTGGCACAACTTGACCAGAAGAAGGGATCGGCTGGTAGGACATGTTCTGAGGCATCAAGGGATCACCAATTTAGTATTGGAGGGCAGTGTGGAGGGTAAAAATCGTAGAGGGAGAACAAGACATGAATACACTAAGCAGATTCAGAAGGATGTAGGTTGCAGTAGGTACTGGGAGATGAAAAAGCTTGCACAGGATAGAGTAGCATGGAGAGCTGCATCAAACCAGTCTCAGGACTGAAGACCACATCAACAACAACAACATTCTGAAAGGCTATATAGTACCTCAGCTCGATTGGTGTACAGAATGTTACTTCATTAATTCGCAGGTTTCTGTTTAACTAAACGTGCTGAAAAGAGTCTGCGCATGACTGTATGGGCAGAAAGCAATAACGTGCAGACGGCAGCTTCCCAGAGTGCGACCGCTCTCTGTACTCCACCCAAATAGAAAAAAGAAGTGTTCTACAGCCTCCTAATCGTTAATACATTTCGCTAATCCACAGGACCCTTAAATAACTGTGGAGTTGAGGTCTTCCATCTTATGTGAAGTAAACTAGAAACGTAGGGAGGCCGGGCGTGAGAAATAGAAACTGTCAGTTTTAGACATGGACATACCGCAAATAGAACTAAGTGCAAATATATATGAAAACTGCATATGAAATTGCATTTGGCCAAGGTGCCACAGGTTGGCAGTTAGATGTACTTACGTAAAATGACATTTAGAAATGAGTTGCGTTTAATTCCAATTTTTACCCACTATGCGTCAAAACCACCTCCTCAAGCATCGAAATTACGGACATCCATGAATATATTTGCGTATATATGTACGTTCAAGCTTGTTCGATGTAATTCTGTCGCTAACAGTGCACTAAATACACACTAAGATAAGAAAAAGAAACAACACACCGGAAGGAATTATCCGAACGGGATGGAAAACGCTAGATGTGATGTACAGTTGTGCTCGAAAGTATCCGAACGACCTGAATTGTATTTCGCCTGATTCACATGCAACCTATGTAACACAGCTGTCTAGCAGGTCCTCTAATCGCTCCTAGGTACAGTCGTTTGACTATTGACCGTGGTTCCAACAAGTCACCACTAGAAAACACTGCTCTGTATCGCAATAACTCAAGATGTAAAGTAATACCTAGGTACTACAAATACCAGGGAACCCCTTATCACAGATAAGACTGTCCTTAAGGCCTGTAAGCTCACATTTATTACAATAAATGACATACCTGAAATGTTACCACTCATTGTTACGTCAGATAGGAAATGCACGTAGTAAGTTCGTCGTATTCATGATTTCCTTTTCAAAGGAACATACCGTACCTATTGTTTAACGCAACAGGACATAAAAAATTTAAGTTATTCACGAGCAGATAGTTGAGAATATGTATGCACTTCGAATGACACGACGCACCGTCTCGTTCTCCATCTGGATTCAAACCCAGGTCATGCAGACTCACCAAAGACTTTGTGACTGAGGGAAACTAACAGTGATTCCGCACTAGGCATACACAGAGTGACATACCTCGATTTTAGACAGTATCAGTTAGCAAATATCAACTTTAAATCACATAACCAAAACATTTTTAAGGAACTCGAATTCCTACCCAGCATCAATGGTCCTTTTTAACGAACTACAAGAGATGTTAAATATTCCTTCTTCACAAGTAACTTATTTGAAAAAGCGTGAGGTAAAGGTTTGTGTTGGACAGGGATTCGAACCGAGAACCTAATCGGATTGTTATCGAAGCACAATCAACTGTGGCATATCAGATTTTCTCGGCAGTAGCTAGATGTTTTAACTGATATGACGAGACGAAACGTTAATTTTTTCCTTCCGAGGACTCCAACCTCGCACCTACCGCTGTTATATTCTAGAGAAAACGAACGTTAAATATGGGTCTGTTACACCAGCAGCGCCGTGGGAGCATATTTGAACTAGAAATAATATGACGAAGAGTTCAATGCTGACTGGGAAACAAATCCCACATATAGCGTTGTTGACTGCACACAAAGAGACGTCAGCTACCGAATTTTTCTCCACCAGCAGTTCGGAATAACATGGTTGAACTTACAGTGATCGCCCGAATAATTCTGTGTCTCACTGGGCGTCAAAAACGTCAGATATCGTTAATGTTGACAACGTATGAATATACATTAAACATCTAAATTATTATCCACCAGCAAATAGTTGTTCTCATGCTAGAACTTGATAGTACATAATGAAAACTTTAGACATATTATCAATCCAGTAGGCCACCAAATCCTCTGCTCTGTGACTCTTTTTCTATCATAACAACGTTGCGCTACACTGGGTGAGAATTCTGACACACGGGCCCCGTGTAGTGGTTTGCAGCATGTTCAGTACATTAATTTACTTGCTTGACCCAATCGTTATTAACTAGCTGCCTCGGCTACCCAGTGCATACATTCAACACTGTTTTGTAATCACCGAAATAACACCACGTAACTGCCACCTACACTGAACTGCCAACAGTGTAGGATCCAGAAATTTAAATTGGAAGTGTCCCTTTCCACATGAGCTACCCCATTGCGCTATCTGTTTGTTGAAAACGTCGTGCAGTGCAAAAGGAAAGATGTAACTGTCTGTCTCACAGATGTTATCAGTCTAATGGAACTTTGAACAGAATTCCCTTCACTTCTCAACCCAAAATAGTTGCATGTGGAAAAGGGCTAACTTCTGCTACATTTTGGTCTTTTCAGCTTTAATAGACGGCCAGGCAGTAGACGCATCTCGAAACTTTTGTATTATGTACGAAAAGAGCGCAACGTGCCAAGATAAGTCAGAGAGGTATTTTCTACAATAGCTGTCGTGTGGTAGTGGCATTTTATTCTTCGTCAAACCTTGTTTGACAGCTTCAGTTCAGAGCAAGTTTTCCACATGCATGTAATCAATAAACTGCAAGTGCATATTCAGACTGTTATAGACAACATCAGAGAATTCGCATATATCGTTGATGATTAATTTCTCTCTCATGTTTACTATTGTTTTAACAACACTAAAAGAAGCCTTACGAAAATTGTGCACTGTACTATAAGAAATGAAATTAAGCTACCCACGATAACCCTACGACAAAAGTCTGTTTCAGTAAAACTGAGTATCAGTACACAAGCGTGCCTCTATTGGCACGAATTAGTAAAATACTATTCACTTAGGTTGCGATTGGGTCTGTGTTTGATTGGTATGCTGTGTCATACTCAAGTGGTATGCTAATGTGGCATTTCATAAATAAAGTTATGTATTCCTAGAAATCCAAAATTTGCTTGTCAACAGCGGAAAGAGGCATTATCTGTTGTGCAGTTTTTTAAGTTTTTCACCATTGCACTATGAGCCGAAAGTATTTTGTGGCGATTTCCTTATCGATGTTTGATGTGGCTGATCGATGTTTGATTTGGCTGCTTGTATCTCTTTCACAGAAGGGGTAAAAACTTCACAGTCGGCAAGACGGTAACCGCAAACCTTAACAAAAGCTTTCTTACAAGTCAGCACATTACCAAAGAGCTAGGGAAGATGGATATGTCTATACTTCCTTTTACGAGGCCAATAGTGGCTTGAACTAGTAAAACCCTATTTAAGGGACGAGATTAGTTGCGATTTTCACGTGCAACGACTTTCCTGGTCTGAAAACCGTAAATTTAGAATCTTTTGTTACACCTCAAGCGATAATAGCTCAGATTATTCAATGTAAATGACAGGAAAAAATCAAGTGAACTTTGAGGCTTATTTCCGTGCACAAAAGGAAGTACCTCATCGATAACAGAGTTGCCAAACATACCTTGCCTGGTTGCCAAATCTCAGGTACATTACCAGCAGGAAGAAGACGAACCGATGTGATCCTACAGCGGGCTGGGATGTGATCATAGCTGGCATCTCAAAGACGCGGCTGCTACGCAATGGAAAATGTATTCCGTCTGATTCACGTTTCTGTAACTAGGTTTAGGGACTGGAGCGTATTTACTAATAATGCTCACCATTGACTGCAAAGCCAAGCATCATAAAGCAGTATCTCTCAAGGTTGTTTTTAAAATTTCTTTCCAAAGTGTACTCAAAACTAAGAACGTTATTGACAGACGATTCCGTGACTCGCCGGTAGTCGAGCACAAAAAAAAGGTATATGTATGCGTGTGTGTGTGTGTGTGTGTGTGTGTGTGTGAGAGAGTAGTGTGTGTGCGTGTGTGTGTGTGAGGGGAGAGAGAGAGAGAGAGAAATGAAACCAATGAGAGAGAGAGTAAAAAACTGTTGTAAAGAAATTTAATCATGATACATAAAGAAATCTTTCATTACAATGACATGTTCCACACCATTACGAAATGTCGTTTGGAATAAGTACTAAACTAATCACATCTAATCATATCATATTATTGACTAGCCATGAAGAGGCACGAACTACCGAAATTTTCCCCAATATCAGTAAGGAAATCTAAACTTGAAAATAAAAGACAACAGTATTTGCGATAAAACAGGACTCCTATCAAGCCCCTTTGGTCCCTGTTAACTAACCACGAAAGATGTCTATATCCCTCCATTCAGAAGTAAGAAAGTGTGCATGCATTTAAAGCTGAAGCACATGATGTGATGTTCTGTGACAGAGATAGTATCAGTTTTTCTTACCAGCTGCTAGGTGTTTCAAACTAAAATAAGGATACAAATTTTTGTGCCTCAGTGACAATCGAACCGCTCCCCTACCGTCCTTCTTTATTGTCCACTACTGCAGCTTAAGTATTAATTGCTTACTCACAAACAGTATGATGTGTGCGTGTTAAACCAGAAATAACGACACCTCTTGCGATTGGTGGCAACACATGAACAGACATTAAAAACGCACTTTAAGTGTCACTATGAGGTTGGGTTGCACGTGATAGGGCTTGAAATGAAGTTATGAATATTTTTGTACTGGATCAGCATTCGGACCCACATACATACCTTTGCAGGGCCTAGAGATGATTGCAGTCCTTGGAAAAGGAACGAAATGATTGAACTATAACGTTCCGAGAGATTCAGATCCTCGAAGGAGGAGATACGATTTCGAATCACAGACCAGCACCAAATTTTTCAACGTCTTTAGTTCAATCAACTACAAGTAAATATGAGCCCTGTACCTTTAAAAGGCTATCGGTTCAACAAATATAATAAAATTATCTAATGTAAGTAAGTATGCTGGCGACAGTATTTCTGTTTGGCATGACTTCCGCCTATGTCATTTCCCAATGTAAACCCGCTCTGCCCAGTTGGTAATGAAGGAACGTGATGTTTAAGGCGTATTCTGGATTATAACGTCTTTCTTTGGAGGTTAGCAGAGGTAAAAGAAATCTGTTTGTGCCTCTTAAAAGTAAATGCCTGAAACCATGCGTTGCACCTCTGATAGTTCTTTCCACCAGACCATTGTGGCCACATTTTCCCGCCACAGCCCATGTAGTGCTTAGCTTGCAAATTTAGTCAAATAGTGGCTCTGAGCACTATGGGACTTAACATCTGAGGTCATCAGTTCCCTAGACTTAGAACTACTTCGACCTAACTAACCTAAGGACATCACACACATCCATGCCGGAGGCAGGAGCCGAACCTGCGACTGTAGCAGCAGCGCGGTTTCAGAAAATTAGTCACTGTCAAAAAAATGCGAGTCTATTAAATGGTTAAGAAGAAGCAAGCTTCTGACGCGGAGATTATGCAATTCTCATGTCAGCAGGATGTAAAGACTCTTCTAGGCATCATAGCCTCGATGTGAAGCCATTTTGAAATTTTCACTAATGCAGTAAATTTCCTAGTTCGAGAAAACCACTGTGAAGTGTGAAGTTACCGGATAATTCGATTATTACCGTCATTATTACCATCATTTTCTTCATATCGCTGCTTGAACACATGTGCGTGAAGATTATTTAATGCCTTTTGGTCGTTATAGAAGTAGTTGCCCGAGAAGAGGTTCCTTCCCTGTCTACAGAATCCCTTTCGTGTTAATACCAAACATCAGCAATTACACCGTAGATTATGTTAAAACTAAAGCAACTGATGAAGACGTTACTTGATAACAAAAACGCGCTGCCTTTCTTCATTTACTTACGCCTAGAAATGGCTGTCGAATACTGCCAAACTAAAAGCCAAGGGATCTTACTACCTTCCGATATACGTTGCTGTCGGTTCTTCTATATGATTTGATCGACGTGACCGGTTTCGAGTTGTGTATGACAGAGAGTGTTTTAGAAAATCAATTGATTTCCTTCCTTTGCAACAAAAAGAAAGATTTTCATTCTAAGCTATCCAAGTTCAAAATTTTCGCAATATTAGTTCAAATTTAATATTCGCATCTATAATGTAGGAAAGTATTTCACAGTAGCAAAACCCGCATCCGACTCATTGACGTTACGCTTAGTCGCTGACCATAAATTCTAGCTCAGAGTGACACCAGTTTAAGTACCCTAATGAAGCGAAGACTGTTTGCCAGTGCTCTCTCTCACCGGAAAATACGCTATTCACTCATTGGGCTCCAACAGTACACTGTAACAGCAATTTCTGTATGTATGTAATGCAAACGGATTGTAGAATTTGGTGGTGTTCTCTCTACCACTTATGTATACAACGTGCCAGACCTAAACGGGCCCTTTATCATTACAGGCCCTGGGCAGTACAACATCATACTGACAACAGTAATGTACTTATACTGACAACCTCACTGTTCATTTTAGCTGATTTTGTAATCATTTAAATAAAACAACATGACCTTCCAGTGGGAGACATTTCGTCCCCCTTTCCCCCTTTTCCAGAGTACGGCCAGTAAACGATTCACAAACCACGATTTAGTGCTTTTAAGACGATTTCTTTAAATATTGTCGTAGCTGAAGGAATTTAGTTTCTTCTTAAACCGTCTTACGTAGCAACGTTCACAGATATCTAAAATAGGAAAAGCTCTTTGTCCAGGTACGAAGGTTATAAAACAAACTTCCCACAGTTTGTGCCAGGTTGATCTTTTCGTCTGATAGCACCCCTATCTGCTACCTTTGTGTGTTATTGCTCGGTGTTCAAAAAGCAAAATATTATGCCTGCTCCCTGAGATTTTCATATTTCAATGAACACAAGACGCCGAGATAAATGTGTATATTATCCGTGATGAAACATCGCACATTCCACTCATCCTGATGCATTCGTTACGTGTGTCGGCAGCAGTGAGTGATATTAAATATGTTGTGTGGCGACGATTAACAATAACAATGGTAGTAATAACAAATCAGTAATCAAGGACGTTTACTGCATTACAGACAATTGTTAACGATTTACAAAATAACCAAGGAAGGCTGAGTGTTTAATTGTCGCACTGCATAGGTGTTCTTACCACTCTGTTACTGGTCTGGTGGAAAGAACTATCACAGATGCGACGCATGGGTTTAGACATTTACTTTTAAGAGGCACAAACAGATTTCTTCTAACTCTGGTAACGTCAAGAGAAAGACGTTATAATTCAGAATCCGCATTAAACATCACGTTCCTTCATCACCAACTGGGCAGAGCTGGTTTACGTTGAGAAATGACATAGGTGGAAGTCATAGTAAACAGAAATACTGTCACCAGTAATCTTACTTACATTAGAAAATTTTATTTTGTTTGATGAACCGGTAGCCATTTAAAGAAACAGGGCTCTTATTTTACTTGTACTTGATGAACTAGTGATGTTGAAAAAATTGGAGATGGACTGTGATTCGGATTCGTATCCCCTCTTTCAAGGATCTGAGTCTCTCGGAATAGTATAGTTCAAGAGCCGCGGGATTAGCCGAACGGTCAAAGGCGCTAAAGTCATGGACAGTGTGGCTGGTCCCTGCAGAGATTCGAGTGCTCCCTCGGGCATGGGTGTGTGTGTTTGTCCTTAGGATTATTTTAGGTTAAGAATGGTGTAAGCAATTGATACTAAAACTGTATTCGTGGTTGATAAAGAAGGACAGTAGGTGTGTGGTTCGATTGTCGCTGAGCCACAAAAATTTATATCCTTATTTTAGATTGAAGCACCTAGAAGCTGGTAAGAAAAACCGATACGTAACATTTGATTTTACTAAAGTTAACAATCAGATTACGTGTTGCATTCCTATCTCCATCACAGAACTTCACATCATGCGCTTCATCTATAAATGCATGCACACTTTGTTGCTTCCGAATGGAAGTATATCAAACATCTTTCGTGGTTAGTTAACAGGGACGAAAGGGTCTTGATAGGAGTCCCGGTTTATTACAAAAACTGTCGTCTTTTATTTTCAAGTTTAGATTTCGTTACTGATATTGGGGAAAATTTCGGTAGTTCATGCCTCTTCATGGCTAGTCAACAATATGATATGATTAGGTTAGTACTTGTTGCATAGATTATGTATACGACATTTTGTAATGATGTGGAGCATCTCATTTTAATGAAAGATTTCCTAACCTACCATGATTCAATTTCTTTACAACAATTTTTTACTCTCTCTCTCACTCTTTTTTATTTCTCTCTCTCTCTCTCCCTCTCTCTCTCTCTCTCTCTCACACACACACACACACACACACACACACACACACACACACACAAGCGCGCGAGCGCGCGCGCGCGCACACACATACCTTTTTTTTGTGCTCGACTATCGGCGAGGCACGAAAACCTCTGTCAATAAGTTACTTAGTTTTGAGTATATTATCGAAAGAAATAATAAAAACAACCTTGACAGGTACTGATTTATGATGCTTGGTTTTCAGTCAATGGTGAGTATTATTAGTAACTACGTTCCAGCCCCTCAACCTAGTTACAGAAATGTGAATCAGACGGAATACTTTTTCCATTCCGTAGCAGCCGCGTCTTTGGGATGCCAGCTATGATAAAATCCCAGCCCGCTGTAGGATCACATCGGTTCGACTTCTTCCTGCTGGTAATGTACCTGCGATTTGGCAACAAGGCAAGGTATGTTTGGCAACTCTGTTATCGACGAGTTACCTCCTGGTGTGCACGGAATTAAGCCGCAAAGTTCACTTGATTTTTCCGGTCATTTCCTTTGAATAATCTGAGTTATTATCGCTTGAGGTGTAGCAAAAGATTCTGAATTTATGGTTTTCAGCCCAGAAAAGTCGTTGCACGTGAAAATCGCAGCTAATCTCGACGTTTAAGTACCGCTTTACGAGTTCTGGCCTCTATTGGCCTTCGTAAAAGGAATCCATCTTTCGCAACTCTGTTGTAACGTGCTGACTTGTGAGAAAGCGTCTGATATGGTTTGCGGTTCCAATCTTGCTGACTGTGATGTTTTTATCCCATGTGTGAAAGAGCTAGAAACAGTCCGTTCAAACATCGATAAAAAATCGCAAGAAAATACTTTCGGCTCATAGTGCAATGGTGAAGAACCTACAAAGCTGCACAACAGATAACGCCTCTTTCCGCTGCTGACAAGCAAATTTTGGGTTTCTAGGAATACATAACTTTATTTATGAAGTGCCACATTTGCATACCACTTGAGTATGACACAGCATATCAATCAAACACAGACACAATCGAAATCTAATTGAATAGTATTTTATTAATTCGTGCCAATAGAGGCACGCTTGTGTACAGATACTCAGTTTTATTGAAACAGAGTTTTGTCGTAGGGTTATCGTGGGTAGCTTAATTTCATGTCTTATAATACAGTGCACAGTTATCATAAGGTTTCTTTTAGTGTTGTTAAAACAATAGTAAACATGAGAGAGAAATTAATGATAAACGACACTTGCGAATTCTCTGATGTTGTCTATAACAGTTTGACAATGCACTTGCAGTTTATTGATTACATGCATGTAGAAAACTTGTTGTGAATTAAGGCTGTCAAACAAGGTTTGACGAAGAATAAAATGCCACTACCGCACGACAGCCATTGTAGAAAATACCTTTCTGACGTATTTTGGCACGTTGCGCTCTCTTCATACATGATACAAAAGTTTCGAGATGCATCTACTGCCTGGCCGGCTGTTAAAGCTGAAAAGAATAAAATGGGGCAGAAGTTAGCCCTGTTTCCACATACGACTATTTTGGGTTGAGAAGTGAAGTAATTATGTTCAAAGTTCCATTAGACTGATAACTACTGAGAGACAGATAGTTACATCTAATCTTCTGCACTGCACGACGTTTTCAACAAACAGATAGCACAATAGAGTAGCTCAGGTGGAAAGAGTGGCTTCGTATTTAAATTTCTGCATCCTACACTGTTGGGAGCTCAGTGTATGCACTGGGTAGCCGAGGCAGCTAGTTCATAACGATTGGGTCAACCAAGTAAATTAATGTACTGAACATGGTGCAAACCACTACACGGGGTCTGTGTGTCAGAATTCTCCTCCAGTGTGGCGAAACGTTGTTATGATAGAAAAATGAGTCACAGAGAAGAGGATTTAGTGGTCTATTGGGTTGATGATATGTCATATAAATATGCTCTGGGTTCGAATCCAAATGCTGCTGAGGATTTTCGATAAGGAGAGACAGATTCTATTCTCTTCTGGCTACGCCAAGTGAAGAAGGTATAATGGATTTGTGGTCTGAAATGCACGTTAAACATGATATTCCTTCTCTACCAAGTAGCCGTTGGTTGAACCACAATAAAGTCAGGAGTCGCGTCATGCAGAAACTCTGTCTGCAGTAATCTTTCTTATCCTAGTTATTTATTTCTAGAGACGAACCACACGCTATGTAGGGTCACAGGATACTTATTCCATCTTTTATTTGAGCTTCGGTATGTCGATTAAATTGGTTCTGAACTGGGAATGCAACTCAGACCGGCCTTAACGCGGAATTTGATCCCTTCGTGACAATACAGCTCGACTACAATTTGCTGTTTGTTCAAAACTGCAGATTCCTCAATATCTCCACATATTGCGCGTGAATATGTTCGAATCCTGACGCCCAGTGAGACACAGAACTATTAGCGCTCACTGTAGGTTCAAGGATGTTTTTCCGAGCTGCTGGTGGAGAAAAATTCGGTAGCCGACGTCTCTTTGCGTGCGGTCGACAACGAACTCTATTATTTCTAGTTCAAATATGCACACATGTCGCTGCTGGTGTAACAAACGTACATTTAATGTTCGTTCTCTCTAGAATATAACAGCAATAGGTGCGAGGTTGGAGTCCTGGGAAAGAAAAAGTTAATGTTTCGTCTCGTCATTTCAGTTAAAACATCTAGCTACTGCCGAGAAACTCCGATATGTCACGGTTGATTGTGCTTCGATAACAATCCGATTAGGTTCTGGTTCGAATCACTGTCCAACAAGAAGCTTTTCCTCACGGATTTCAAGTAAGTTACTTGTGAAGAAGCAATATTTAACATCTCTCGTAGTTCTTTAACAAGAACTATAGACTCTGGGTAGGAATTCGAGTCCGTTAAAAATGTATATGTTATATAATTGAAAGTTGATATTTGCTAACTTATACTGTCTAAAATCGAGGTACATCCACCTCTTATGCCTAGTCAGGAAGGACTGTTAGTTTCCGTCAGTCACGAAGTTTTTGCTTAGTCTGCACGAGCTGGGTTTGAATCCATATGCAGAACGAGACGATTCGTCGCGTCATTTGAAGTTCATACATATTCTCATCTTGCTGCTCGTGAATATCTTAAATTTTTAATGTCATTTTGTGTTAAACAGTAAGTACGGTATGTTACTTTGAAGAGGAAATCATGAATTCGACGAACTTACTACGTGCATTTCCTATCTGACGTAATAATGAGAATGGTAACGTTTCAGGTATGTCATTTATTGTAATAAATGTGAGCTTACAGGCTTTAAGGACAGTCTTATCTGTGATAAGGGGTTCCCTGATATTTTTAGTACCTAGGTATTACTTTACATCTTGAGTTATTGGGATACAGAGCAGTGTTTTCTAGTAGTGACTTGTTGGAACCATTTTCAATAGTCAAACGACTGTACCAAGGTGCGGTTAGAGGACCTGCTAGACAGCTGCGTTATGTGGGTTGCATGTGAATCAGGCGAAATGCAATTCATATCGTTCAGATACTACTGAGCACGACTGTATATCTACAGGCAAAGAGATGATTAGGCTTTCATTAAAACTGAATGATTTACTCAATGGAAAGAGCTTTATTACCTCACCAGGTCAATAACACGTTGGTCCACCTCTGACGCTTAGGCTAGAGCAGTTATTCGGTTTAGCATTGACTCATAAGTGTTTTGGATGTCCTCCTGAAGGATATCGTGACTATTTCCGTCAAACTAGCGCATTAGATCGGTTGGAGGACCCTGGCTAAACCCCACCAAACGATCTCAATTGGGGAGAGATCTGGCGGCTTTGCTGGCCAAGGTAAGGTTTGGCAATAACGAAGACAAGCAGTCGAAGCGCAGCTTGGCTTGCCGTTAAAGGTAAGAGAATGCGGCATAGAACATCGTCGATGTACTGTTGTGCTGTAAGGCTGCTACGGATGAGAACCAAGGAGAGTCGGCTACCATATGAAATGGCACCACAGGCCGTCACTTCTGATTGACGGATATTATGGCGGACGACATTCAGGGTGGTATCCCACGGCTGTCCAGGTCGTCTTCAGACGCATATTCCTGGCAATCTGAACTCAATTTGAAGTGGGAATCATCACTTAGTCAATAACATTCCAGGTCAGATGGTCTGGGTTGAGGTTTCATTTCATTGCAGGACCCCTTCGGTTGTCGTTCACGCAACCATACAGCGCCACAGCGCCACCAAAGTGACTACTGATTTAATTAGTCCTAACGTGTGAGTAGGAGAAGGAGATTCGTGTTTAACGTCTCTTCGAGAACGAGGTCGTTAGAGTTATGGAAGGATGGGGAATGAAATTCGTCGTGGCCATTCAAAGGAACCGTTCCGGAATTTGCCTGACGCCATTTAAGGAAACAACGGAAAATCTAAATCAGGATGACCTGACGCGGGTTTGAAAAGTCGTCCTCCCGAAAGCGAACCCAGTGCGCTAAGCACAGCGTTACCTCGTTCGGGGCTGCCATGTGACAAATGTAGTCTGTTAACCTGATGTATTTACAAATTCTCAAGTACTGGGATTACCGGGGTAATACACTTCAGGACATTTCATGACCCTGCAATACAGGGAGACATCATCTGCGAAACTCTATCCACGGCCGTACTAGCTGGATGAAAGCTTCATACAGATCTGTTGACCCGGGTGAAGTGATGTCAGCTACCTCTCCTTGTCATATAAGTGTGTTATATCTGCGTGCCTCTCACTCACGTGCAACCCCATGTTGGCTTTCGTGCGTTTCCAATTTTGTTCAATAACTTTAGCTGACACAACATTATGAAACCACAAGGAGGAAGTGGGAGAGTTAGGCAAGAACACTAACATCATTTTGATTGAAAGAACCTTCTAGGCACCCATGGTGTGAGACTGTCTATTTGCACTACTTCCCCAGACAGTAAATGTCCCAGGGAAGGCGTTTCATGGTGAACTAAATTAATCTCTGATTGTCTTACCGTTAACCCGACTTCTCGCAAAAGCTCCGCCACAGTACAAAAACCGTGCTGATAATTCTCCAACCCGCTGAAGGAAGAGTAGCAAAGGAATAGTTTATATCTAGCAAAACTACTAAACACATAAGATTATCTTTCCTAAGTAGCACTATTACAATTAACGTAGCTCACAGTATTATCCACATTTTCGTCAACTCTTTGTCCTCTAGCACTTAATGCGACCACAACTCTGTCTAATTCCTTAACTCGCTGTAACTGTCCCGATTTCAGTTTGAGGATATTAAATATCTTTGGTACTACTAATATAATATATAGCTTTTAGTTCAATTCACCAGATCTGTCTTTGAGATGTTTCCACAGACAAAGAATCTAAACCAGAGAGCAACACCAACAGCATTCAAACAGCAGTCACCTTGCCGAGGTGTTCAACAACGAACGTTACTGGCTGTTCAGACACCTCCAGAAAAGACTCTCCTCTGCAGGAATGACATCACAGTGTGAGGTTTTTAGGTAACCCACACTGAGAGAAAAGGAAGTTTGACCGTCAGTCTGCTTTCCTCAGCGCTGCGGCGAGGACGTCTTGTTTACGTCCCGTCCTGTTGCGAATGCCTGTAGTTGTTTACTACTTCGTCAACACTAGTTTGGAGTCCATCACTACCGACGCAGTATGGCACATTCATACAGAAAAACCACCATCAAGATCAATTTTCAACCCAATCATGCAAGACTGCGATCATTTGAAGTGGAACGTTTTTTATGTGACGACGTTAAAATTGAATCGCAGGACATAATTGCTATCACGAGCATTGTCGTCTACGTCAAATTAGTAAGAGATGAGATGTGCCACAGTATCGTGCGCGCACATGCGAACGATCTAAAATTCTGACGGCCATATTGGGGCGGTCTCTATCGATCAGTGAGGCTTGGCCTGCGTACGATTCGCGTCTTGGAACTCCCTTTCGAAGTACCACCGGACGTAGCCACCGCGGCTTTCCAGCCTTACGGCAGAGTGGTCACCCATATGGCCGGAAAATGGACCACCTTTACAACGTACCCCGTTCTTAACGGGATATGACAGATCAAAATTAAACTGACCAAGCATGTATCGTCCTATGGTGTCATCGGCGGATGTAGGGCGATCATTATGTACGACGGTCAGCTACGCACTTACTCTGGTTGTGGACAAGAAGGGCACGTCAGGTCACATTGTCTCCGACGACGGCTTACTCAGATCCCGACAGTTGAATCTATGCCTCCTTCTACGATGATGACCCTTCCTGCCAATTATGCCGAGGTTGCACGGACGGCAACCATTTCCGATGCTGACGACATTCGTCCGATACCCCCCGATGGTGAGGCCATGATAGATTCTGCAGTACCGGATCCGTCCTCTACAAAGGCGCCCCCTCCTGAGGATAATCACCGACTGACCTTGCAAGAAAGCACGGAGTGCTAGGATGGACACTGACCCACGGGTTGTGCCGACAGCGGCTTGTCTTCCAGACATCGGAGCAGCTGAAGAAATACACCCACTTTCGGATACTGAAACACACGTCCGCAAACAGCGTTCCCCGCGGAAACACAAGAGACGACGGCGTGCTCCATCCGACGAGTGCTTGCAGCGATCGTCCGACGTGGACTGTGGACACCCCGACGGCGGTACCGGCGGTACAGGGGCCGCAGTAACATCCCACCCAACAGATCGCCATGGTGACAGCTTCAGTCCCTCCGACCCCACAGAACAGCAGGATCACAAGCAGACAGCTGCTGCCGATTCCCAGTCAGTAGCGCCGAAGGAGTCTGCGCCGAGTGCCGCAGCAGCCACAAACAGCCACCAACAGCCGATGGTATTCCATGGCGATAGGGCGGACAACGGTGAGAAAAACTCCTTACCCATCATGTCAGACGACACGCGGTGGACTTCACCCACCAGTGGTGATCCCTTTCCACCATCAGATACAGCGACGAGACAGCCTTAAAGGGTTTTGATGGCCAACACGGGTGCTATGGGTAGACCTCAAACTTATCGCGTTGCGACTATAAACATCAACACTATACGGACACGCGCTAAGTTATCCTTGCTTCAGAATATGTTGAATTCTGCTTCCATCGATAGCCCATCTCCAGGAAGTGTACGTCCCTTACTTCCGAGACATGTACGGTTATGACGCATGCGTCTCTCCTGCGGTGTTGCTGTACTTCTTAGGGAAGGGATAGTGGCGGGCGATATCCTCTTTCTGCCTGGGGCAAGAGGAATGGCACTCACAACACTAGGTGTCCTCCCTATCAATATCTACGCACCTTCCGGGACGGACAAACGTCGCGAACGTTCACGATTCTTTGCGGAAGACATCGTCCCACTCTTCCAAGGCCGCCATGACCATCTGGTGTTTAGAGGTGATTACAATTGCGTACTGGCGCCCAGAGACCAACTCCCACGACATAATCTGTGCCCGGAACTCGAGACGCTAATCCGAGACCTGCACTTGGGAACATATTCACGGTCACCGACCTGGATTCACACACTTCACGAGTCACTCTTCCAGTCGCATCGACCGGATTTATGTCTCACGGTCTCTTGCCGCTATGATACAGGATGCGGAACTGTAGACTGCAGATTTCTCGGACCACTCAGCTTGCATTTGTGCCTTCACCCTGCATCTTAGCTGTGGCGAGTCTACAGCAGTGTGGCACTTAGTGAAGCAAATGTCGGCATACTTCCTTCGAGTGACGCCGAATCATATCGATCCCAAGACTGTCTTATTCCCTGATGAGACATACTACCCATGCACGAAAACTAATGCCATGATGTGGCTTCGTGGATATGCAGTGCATTATTTATTTCAAGATGGCACTAAGGACACTTTAGACTTTTGGAACTATTTGTAGGAACGACACTGCAAGATCCTCCGTAACCCAAAGTATCGACAATATTGTTCAAATTATTTGTGGAGTGCGTTCCACGACCCTCCACGTAGCTGGAACATCACGGGTAAAAGAAGCTAAAATTACAAGATGACGATAAAACACTACACTGCATAAAGTGGGATCTACCTTGGTCATTGTGAGAAGTCATACTTGGATGATACAACAGATGGAGAGTTTCGTCGTGACTCCTCACACTCTGTATCAGTATTTGTCCATTTCCTCTTTTTCTCCCCGGTGCGAAAAGTTCTTCGCAGTTTTTGTTTCCCATCCGGTGCAAGATGTGTTACCGGTTAACGGTGGTACGGATTCCATTCTTATATTTTGTTTCATGGCTTCCTTAGCCTCATGCTTTGCTCTCTTTCTTTATGCGATTTGCTGCAACTATAAGCATGTTTTCAGCTTTGTACGTCCCCAATTCGACGCTGCCCACCTTGCCTCCACCACCCCATGACTTGATACCTTTCCCATAAAAAAATCGTTCTCAAATAGATGAAGCCATTAATGTACTTTTCGCGTAATGTGGATAATATGAGTTCGAGTCCCAGTCTGGCAGAAATTTTTATTTTTTCCCATTAGGTTGTATAGCTGTCGTAGTACCGCATTGGCAATATACAAATAAATTTCATGATTTAATACAGTTATAATTAGCCTGCAGAGGCTATTCCTTCTCACGACCATGCGTGTCCTAAGCAACATTGCATTGAACTTTAAAGACACTGTCAAATACAGACACTTCACTAATGTGTCTCCCAGAAACCTGTGCATCTGATCACTTAGTGTCCCTCCGTTGATTGCCCACAGAAGGCCAATTCATTTTGACTGGTTCCGTCCTGAGGTCGCCGACTCCCTGTGCGTCCCTTGACTCGATGTCATCAAATCTAACAAACTCCCGAACATTATGGCTCCTGAAACTATTATTATAGCACAATACTAATTGCTGTCCAGCGCTGATTACATCCACGCTGTGCAACTATTTAAATTATAGGGAGCCTGGGTGTGGAAAGTGGGACATGCTGGTTTTAAACACTGAGATAAACGAAATCAAAGTTATTACCAAAAATAATCAGAAAATAACCACTTCAAGAACTAAATTACAGTATACTAAAGTGCCCAGGCTTAATAACCAGATGTATTTAGGTAGCGTTAGTGACAACACAAATCAGTCTTCGTCTTCAAAAGCACAAAAAGGCAGATACAAGTTAGTACCAATTACTTCCAGTGTTTACTAAGTAAGCTTCAAAATAAATTCCTCAGGGACTTAAATTACAAACACACATGAATACTTTTACATATGTGTGTATATTCAACGATAATTTAAGTAATCCTGGCTCCACCAGCACTCTAAATGTTTAAAAACTATAAGTCAATGTCATGGTATGTTGTCGTCAACAGCACACTGAGTACTTAAATATTGTTGAAATAAATAATACTTGTGGTTAAATATCACACACTCGTAACACTACTTAAGGTGTACACAGAAACAGCGCAAGCGACCAATACAAATGAAAACCAAGCGTAATACTAATTCATATGCCAAAGGGGACAATGAAGGGTCTTTATATTTGGTAAAACCCAAAAACCTCTCCTCTTATATCAAACACTAATACTGTAAACTTTACAGTCATAGGAAGAAACTGGAAGATTAGAGTTCCTGATGACTGAACTCACGGGAGACCTAAAATAGAATGGCCGAACACGGATTTGAACCACTTTCCTCCCCAATCCGAAAGGTTCAAATAGCTCTGAGGACTATGGGACTTAACATCTGAGGTCATCAGTCCCCTAGAACTTAGAACTACTTAAACCTAACTAACCTAAGGACATCACACACGTCCATACCCGAGGCAGGATTCGAACCTGCGACCGTAGCGGTCACGCGGTTCCAGACTGAAGCGCCTAGAACCGCTCGGCCACAACGGCTGGCTCCCCAATCCACATCCAGCATGTTCAACACTGCGCGAACTCACTCGGTCTATTCAGCTGGAAAAAAACACTCTTTTATTTTGGGAGGCTGTCTCACACAAGACCCACGAACGGTACCATCCTGGTCAGTGTGACAACTAAAGAAAAGAAAGCCGTGAAGAAATCATATGCTTGAAGAACAACACTGCCCAAACGCCAGTCAGGCATAATATCGCCTGTCACACTACTACGCTCCCATAGCAGTACCAAACGTAATGAATAGCCTATATCAGTAGTACCATTATCGTTGAACAGCGCCAACGTAAGTCCACAGCCAACCACAGCTCATAACTACATTAGAATGTAACCATCACTTCCACATATAGCGTTATAGGAGGTGACATGAGTAGCTATCACCAGCCCACCGTCCTTTGTGAACTTGAACGAGAAAGCGAGAGAGAGAGAAAGAGAGAGAGAGAGAGAGATAACCAGCGTGGGACGCGTATCACTATCTGACCCCCCTGCTATTCGCCCACGGCGCGCCGAGGTTACACCGCCAACGTTCTCGCCCACCGCCTGTCTGACCGCGAACATCAAGCGCTAGCCGACGCTACGTTGATCAAAGAGAATCGTTAGCCACAAAAACACTTGCAACCACTCTTCTCTGGAATCGATAACTAGAGTCATTCCCCAAACGCCTCATTAACTTCTCAACTGCAAAATCCTCGGTGAATGCGGGACACACCGCTATCGTTAATGTTTATCCGCTTTATCATGTAGTTGACAGTTTTGTCCTTAAATAATAGTCTAACAAAGCCCACTGATTATGCCACACCACAAGCGTGCATTTGATAAGCTGATTTTTAAATGACCAGTATAGCTCATCTTGAGGTAATCCCTCGTACTAACACACACCTTGAAATTCCTGAAAACACCGTTGGAGGGATACTGACGTTGACAGCCCTACCGCAATACGTTTTCAGTCTCTCTGGTTCCTGTGGCATTACTTTCCAAAGGTGAACGACCACAAAGCATGTTCTTTTGTAGTTTTAGCGGTGAACGTCATGTTCCTGGTTTGTGAGGTGCCATACCTTCCTCAAATGAATATTGGCAGCCTCAAGCCGTTGACATCAGTGTGGAAGACAGAGGAAAGTAAAGAGCGTTAATTTCCATTCGTAAGTGCATGTTTTCCATATCTTCTCATTATAAGCGAAACATTTGGAGATCATTCCTCAACTCAGATTCACTCTGATAATATTTCGTTCTATTCGAGTTTCGCGGTTTTTGTGGTGAACGTAGTGTCATCGAGTTTCTACCACACGAGCGGATATTATTGTCTGAGATAATGCGCCAACAGTTTCAGTTTTCAGTCTGTATTTCACCCCTTGAATATTAGTTGCTACTTCCTGTCTCGTTGTAACACAGAGCTCGTCGTAGTATCCGACCGAGGGACACGGTGCCATGGCGTGGATTCGCATCTTGGGGATGGCAGTTTACATCCCCGTCCGGCCAGCCAGATGTGGATTTCTCATGATTTTCCTAGGGCCTATGCTGGTAAGTTCACCGGACAAAAAATTAGTCACCCCGGCGATTACAATGACGGATTGTTAAACATTTGTTTCAAGCTGCCATCGCACGTAAATAAGAGTAAATTCAAGGGCGCGAGAGAATGGCAGAAATTAGCAGTCGTGTGGGGGCGTGCCACGTCCATACAGTATGTGAAGTTGCTAGATTTCTTAAAGTTTAGCGGCACACTGTTCAGTGTGACTACAAGCAGTGGTGCAACGCACGTGGCTACGAAGCACGTCAGAATTGAGGTAGGGAAAGATCCTGACTGAGTAGGACCAGAGACGTATTTCCCGGCTTGTCAATCAAAGTTGCTTCCATAACTGAAAAGAATTGCTGCACGCAGTGAATGAAAGTCCATCCCAACCTGTTAATGAGAAAAAATTGCCGTGGGAACTGAATGCAATGAACTTCGGAATCGTCACCTCGCAAGAGGCCATTGCTCACACGGGGACATAAGGATGCGTTCCTTCAATGGACTACAAAACATCGAACGTGGGGAGTAGCTGACTGGCGGAACGTAATGTGGTGTGACGAATCAAGTTTTCTTTTTTTATTCAAATCAAACGAAGCACGTCGTCGACTACACCGAAGGCCGAATAAAACATTTCGTATTTAATGTTATGCAAGTCAGATTCGCAGAGGTGCGACTGTCATATTTTGTGTGTGTATTTCTTATCATGAATTGGGCTCGCTCAATGAAGTGGCCGCTAACATGAACCAACATGTTTATACGAACATTCTGAATGATCAGGTGTAGTCTTTCAGTCAAAAGCTGCATGATGGGTGTGTAATTGATACCCATTTTTTTCAAGACGCCAATAGCAAAATTCATCGGGCTGGAAGATTACGTGACTGGTTTCCTGAATGTTTCCCCGCCCTATTACAGCTTGATTGGCCTGCAGTATTTCACTTTAGCCTCATAGAAGATCTGTGCGACATGCTGGAAAGAGACGACAACGTCGACATAAGGTTCCTGTACTTTGGTGGAAATGTGCGATCATTCCCTGATCGAGTGGCTTAATCTGGATGTGACGTTCCTGAATAAACTCGTGGACTCACTTCCTAACCGAATCTAGGCCGTTATCAAGTCCAGGGTCGGAATTACACGGTGATAGATGACGCTTGTAAAGATTTATCTAGGAATGATTGATTCTTTGTCCTGTGAGCTCATGATAGCTTTTAACGTTCTCGCAGACGGGAGTATTTCTAATGACCTTGTTCTTCACGGGACGTTAAATCTACCTTAATTTCCTTTTCATCATAGCACTTTTGTAGGACTGTTCATCACGGTGAAACTTACAAAATATTATCACTTTGTAATAGGTACAACAATGTAGTCGGTGATTACTGAACATATACACCTAAAATCATTCTTTGCTGCAATACATGAATAGTTCATATCAGTTGTCACTGAAGAAAAACCTGATATCGACTGAACTCTTGGAATGGATGAATTACTTCACCTTAACTACTTTCTGATCTTGGCCTCTCATCAGACAGCTGCGAAGCTATCTCCTACAAATTTCATGTGTTTTGTGTATTGTGTTCTGTTCATCTTTCTTTTCAGGGTTGTTATTTATACATTACAGTATAGGTACCTGCGTCTTCGATACGTGGTAGTCTGAACATGAGCTTGACTGAAGGCAGTTGTAATTAGTTTGAAAGGTGGCTTTCATTTGTGATGTTCATTTCGCATATTATTCTGCATGTTTGAAATAAATAAACTCGTATAATGGTTAATTAGTCTTATTAGGTGGATTAGAAAGAGAGATCATGATGATTAGACACATGTCTGAAATAATACGGGCTTTGGTAATGATAATATTTAGTTGCATGCTGTAGGTGTAAGCAAAGTGGATTTGCCAGTGGAGGAGGGGAGGCGAAGGCCGGTGAGCGCCGGAAGAGCATTGTGCAGGGGCCGCGGGTCCCGGGGGATGACCTGCAAGCATCAAAAGGAACGCCGCCGGGTGCCAGGTGAGAGAGAGAGGGGGGAAATGTCGAGCAGACAGAGAGCGTCCAACGTACGCACTGGCGCCGTCCGGTCGCGAGCTGTTTTAGCGGCAAATGGGCTGAGCTCTGGTTGGGCAGTTCATAAGAAAGTGCGGGAAACGCTGAGGGTCAACGCCCGCTGTTTGGACAGAGAAATATTTGGATAGGTGGAGGAATTGTATTACTCCGCGAGGGAGATGTGGGAGGCCTTTGCAGCATTGGGACTCGCTGATTAGAGTTTGGCAGCAAGATTGTCGCAAGAGCATCGGGCAGAGCAAGGCAGAGGGAGAGCGTCTTGTGGCGTGAAAGCGGACAGTCGCAAAGTTCGGTAGCTCTGAGATAGGGAGGGACTTAGATTCTGAAGACTGTGCTGTGTGTGATCTAGAGTCTGCAGCCACAGTAGGACATCAGCGTCCACGATAGGCATTGCATTGACTGCTAGTATAATTGCAGTTGATTCCGCCTTATATGCTGGCGATCACCACTGAACGTAGTCAACCAGTGCACAGAGCTATCATACTGGTATTGCACGTTAGTACAAGACACACTGGACTGCACCTTAAACGTTGTTGAGCCGGTCTTGAAAGCGTTGTACACCATTTAGAGGAAATATAGGGCTTGTGGTACTAGCAGTTTCTGAGTAGTTTATTCTGCTCAAGTTATTTGAGAGACATCTTAATTCAGCTGCAATCGTCGCCCCAGTATCGACGGAGCCAGCACGCTGGTAGACGGTATTGTAAAACTTGCAGCAGCGGCAGTAAAGTTCAGAATTAGTTGTTGGATCGTGTTCTTGCCATCCACTGAGCATCCGTGCAGTTTTGCTTACGATTCGTTATTGGTTATTTGTCTTTTTGCATGTTTTTTGGTTTGTTTCTTGCTGGTGGTGTCCGAAATGCGTATTATTTCAGACACATAAGAGATTATAGGAGCGCAGTCAGATCGCATTTACCATTTGCTTGTCCAGGGGCATAATTAAATCTAACTTCGCATCAACTTAACATTAAGAGCTGAGAGCCAATCTTACCGGTGTAGTATATCTAAGAACAGTGGACAGTTTGTTTAACTTGTTTTCATTCATGATTTTTTTAATATGATCTAATTTCTATCGTGAGATAATTTACAATAAATACAAGTTATTTACGATACCGCTTTTGATTCAGTAATCAGCGGTAGTTAGCAGTCATTTTATTCATGTTTAATAACGTCCACTACCCCAATAGAAAGACATCCTACAAGTTCTTCGAAATTGCCTTAATTCAGGTCTGAACAGTTATTTGCAAATCAGAACAATAAATACAAGTTATTTACAATATCGCTTTTGATTCAGTAATCAGCGGTAGTTAGCCGTCATTTTATTCATGTTTAATAACGTCCACTACCCCAATAGAAAGACATCCTACACGTTCTTCGAAATTGCCTTAATTCAGGTCTGAACAGTTATTTGCAAATCAGAATAACAATTCTGCACACACGACACGAATAGCTTATAATGTATAAGACGCCAAGAAATGAATTTGCTTCAGAGATTACACTGATATGAATATTTTTTATTTGTTATGTTGTTGCACAGTGTCAATATTAACGTGAGATGTATGGTGTTTTTAATGTACTTTGTAACTTAGGTGTGCTTGTTTCAGTGAAGTGAATAAAATGGAATAACTTGGCGAAATATTGCTTCTTCAGTAAGTCCATCATCATTAGGAGTAAATTCTAAATTTTGAATGGTTTATTAAGTGTATGTTCCTTCATTGTCAACGGAGAAGAAATGGATTACTTCATTGAAACGTAGCCTTGCTCTCTCTGAAGATGATTTTCGTCAAGAGGACGCGACGGTAATTTTTCGTCCAGCAATTGGACAATAAAAGGCTACATGACGTCGCTACATGCCGTCACAACGTCAAGCCCTGCACGTCTGCTTTCATTCTGTGAAGAAACAAGCTCTGTGTCTGTATGTCTAAGTTAGCGAGAGGGATATAGATTTTTTTCCCTCTAGTCACGCGGCCACGGTCAAGCCAGCAGCGCCTGACTCAATTCGTCTACACCGAAACAAGAGAGGCACAATAATCTAAACTGAAATTAAATGCTTAAATAATGTTACAAGACTTGACTTGATAATAAAAAAGCTTGGCCATTTTTAAATGCTTTGAATCTCAGCGTGATCCTATGGTAAGTGTCCACGAAAATCCACTTTTTACGGCGTTTCAAAAGCACGTAGTATTGAATTTAGAAAGTTATTCTTTCGGAATCAGGTTCATTTTATTATAAAAATTTCCGTAGAGCTTTCCATGAAGCTACCTCTTGTAATTTTTTAATTAAGGCGTGAAAAGTGATTTTCAGATCAAAAATTGCAAAAACTGGTTGGTTTACCTAATCTTTATCGTTAACGTACAAAGATAAAAAGACAACGATATACTTAACATATGTAATAATGAATCTGTACCAACTTTCAAGAAGATACTTCTGTTTAACAAGGGTACAGAAATTAGAAAAGACGCAGTTCGGAGGTTAGTCTTCAGCTGCGCGGAGTGGCCGTGCGGTTTAGGGCGCCATATCACGGACTGCGCGACTCCTCCCGCCGGAGGTTCGAGTCCCGCTTCGGGCATGGATGTGTGTGTGTGTTGTTCTTAGCATAAGTTACTTTAAGTGGTGTACGTCTAGGGACCGATGACTTCAGCAGTTTGGTCCCTTAGGAACCCGCACGCATTTCAAAGATTTGAATATTTGTTGGTCTTCAACTAACGTCGGTGTAAATAATTTTGCAGTCAAAAAGGTTGCTACATAGGTACTGCTGCTTACGCCAGAAGCGATCTAACAGCAGGTCTTCCGTTTACCGTGTACACTAAGAATGTATAATGAGTATATAAAATCGAGTGGTCTTCACTTGAGGGGTTATTCGATCGTCGCGAGTTATACGTGATGGGCCTCGCCACGCTACAGATATGTGCGGTGATTCTGTCCGTTACTCTGTCCGCTGAGCATCAGATGGCGTTAATGATGACTGACATGGTAGTTTTCCGACTGAATTAGATACTGATCTTATATAGAGCAAGTATGCAAAAGAAAACTTATACTTGGATCAGAAATTGAACTGGAATGTTTCATTTTTAAGGCGAACAGTTAACAGTCCGTAGTTAACAGAAGGAACAGTAACTCTAAAGACTTACAACTAAGAGTACAGATCGCCTCTGAACTGTGACGAGTGGTGAGTACTACAAGATACATTTAATAAACTTTAACATCATTTCTTGTGCGTGTGAATTATTAGTAGAATGTACTGTTTCGTTAAACGGCCCTCGACTTTCATATATCGTCGTAGATTCCGACTCCTTTGAATTATACCTAGAGATTTAGACCACTATTTAATTCCGGCGAGCATAGGAGTGGATATGCAGACTGAAGACTACTGCCTACAATTTTCCCAACGCTTTTTGGATGCGCTTACCAGTAGTTATCACGCCCACATAAAAGATAGTACTATTAAAACTCGCAGAAACCGTACTTATCCTTGTTTAATTGAGTTGCGTTAATTCTGGATATGTTATTGTTGCTGATTTATTATCCAGTTAGCAAGAAAGGCTTGATTTTGATCAGAGACAAATTTGCCACGTTCTGATGTAACTCCATGGGAGCTGCCCATTAAAGTGATGAAAAATAATAGGTGCTTAAAGGAAGATACTTGGTTCACTAGAAATATACAGGATGCTTACGTGGAAGTACATTATATCCTAGAGGATATGGAAGCTAAAAAAAACTAAATTGACTGATTTATTTTGGATAAAGGACAGAATTAAGAGAAGTGATAACCAATCGTCATAATGCATTTGTGGTAGATTATGAGTGTGCTTTTAATGTTAAATCTGGGCAAGTATTTTTCAGAAAACCTCGTCAGATCCCTATTGCTAATAAGGAAGCCACCATGAAAGAGATCAGAAGTTTGTTGGATTGGGGTTTACTGAAAAAGCATTTAGTGGTGCTGTCGTATGCTCTCTGGTTGTATGTTCTATGAAATTATGAGTGAGTAACACCCCACACCCTCAAAGAAAAAAAAAAAAAAAAGAAAAGAAAAATATCGATAAACTGCTGCAAAAATCTGGGGAATTAAGTCTCTCACTCCAATTAACATAAATAATGGATACTAGATTTAGACTTTGATGAAACAATCTGGTAAATGTGAGGCTTTTTGCGTGAGAGAGTCTGCTAGCAGTAAAGAGTTGTGCCTTTTCGACTAAATAACTCTGTGTGTGCTTTTGTCAGAGTAATGGCTCACGCACAGGGAAAAGAAATTTTAGAGCTAGTGACAGTTTATGCAGACGCTATGCTGTTAGCAAATCCCGTATGGGGAGAACATATTAGTTTGTCGGACTGGTGGAAAGAATAAGAAAAGGAGACATGACATTAAAATTAGGAAATTCGAAATGTGATGATGAAAAATGAAATTTCATGGCACATAAAATTTGTAGGAAAGGTATATTCCGCCAGGCTATCTATTATTGAGAAGTTTGAAGCACCTGAGAACAAAAGCAGCTCAGATCTATGTTTGGGTTATTGACGGTCTACTGACGTTTTAAGCTCGATCAGCCGTTTACTGCACCTTGCTGCATCTATTATTCAAAAGTTTACCGCCTGCCTTCGGAGTGAACAATGCCAGTCCACTTCTGAAACTTGTTTAACAAGCAATATAATATTGTCATCTAGATTCTGTAATTCCCTTTTGTATGTCAGTCGATGCGAGTAAATATGGACTAGCAGCTGAGGTGTTACAGGTGGAAAAGAAAGAGGATATAAAAGTACTTTTAAAGGATCGTGTGTGTGCTTCATTCACTACCACCTGCAAAGCGTACTTATATCATCCCGGAATTAATGGCACTTTCCACAGTATTTGGTACGCAGACGTTTCAGCATTACATGTTAAGTCACAAAGTGATAATATGTTGTGGCCATCAAGGCTTTTACATTCATAAAAACTTTCAGACTGGGGCATGTAAGACTAATAAGGTAGGCAGAAGCTCGACCTGAAAGTAGAGATACACAAGTTAACGGCGATCTGGTAGCAGAAACCAAGGAGAGAAGTGCCTTAAAGAAAATCTTTAAAAACTTAATAAGAGAAACGAATGATGTTGATCAGTTGAGGCTGGGGGACCCCAGTTATTCTAAGGTAGCACAGTACTACTGCCTACATAAAAAAATTTTATTACTAAGAAGATAACTAGATTCAGCAGAATTGGACCTATATTTTCAATCTCAGATAAATTATGTATATTTTCCATAATGGCAGTTTGCAACTAAAAATGTATCGCCAAATTAAGTTCAAATATGTACTGTAGAGTAGAAAAAAAGGCTGTGTGGCGTTCGCTGTGTTATTCAGTGGTTTGGTATTTAACTAATTTGTAAATGGAAATGATAATCTTATTTTATTACATTGAGTAATTACTAAATAATTTTTCTCCCGGCTAAAAATTTGATCAAGTTGCTAAAGAACTCCAAGTTAACGTCGTGTTAAAGTGTTGTCTGTAAGTTGTGTAAGTGTCACTAAATCACAGTTCATACAACAGATTCTATACAACTATTGATTAAGATGGAAGCAGTTATCTTCAGCAAAATGTTCATTAAAACCACCGAATATCAGCCGCGCACAACACTGACATATGTTACCTGAAACAATATTCTTCGCAACTCGTGCGTAATTAATTTCGGCTTCATACAACAGCTAGAAAAGTTTGTTATAACGTTCGTGCTATGAGCACTGGTTTTTAAGAACCAATCTGATTCGAATTATTTTCATTAAAATGAGTTCGGGACCACCGGCGCACATTTATTTTTACACATTTGTATTACGTTCGGCATTTATGTCTGCAGAATTGCGTAATTTGAATTTGCCGCTGTGATAATTGTTTACATGGCGGCAGACAATTGATAGAGACTTTCTATTGCTAGAGTAAATATGTATTTTAAATGCTTATTGAACTTTACAGAAACTCTACTTTCGTATTGTGCACTATTTAGACTTCATCAAGCAAACATTTGATTTGTTTCTAAGGAAAACACAGACAAAACTGCGATACAAATCGCTGTCATCAATGGCTGCGCTCCTTGCAGCGGAAAGAAATAATTAACACAGATAATGCTTACTGAGAGAGGAATTAAAGTTACAAATAATTATTCAGTCATATTTATTATAATAATGAACTCTATTTTCAAGTAATAATTAACAAATAATTACCATTTCTTAACAGGCCTCAGTTTGATATACGTCTTGCGTGCTGAACCTACGAGAGCCATCCAACAAAAGGTAAAAACAAAGGAAGACAAACGCAGATCATAAAAGCACTTTACAATTATTATTGTCTTTGTACGATACACATCGATATGTCCAATTATATAATAGAATATTATATAAATAATTAATTCACTATAAGTTTTCATTGTTTTTTCATACGTCGAATACACAATGTTTATAACTGTCAGAGGCATAATTTCCAATCGTCGCACTGTAGCCAAAAACTTATCTCGTGGATGTTACAGCTGGCAACCTGCGTTGTGTGCAGAAGGTGCATGCGGTAAACAGCATAGTGGAAGAGGACATGTACACTACAGAACCAGTTACAGGCAAGAAATAATAAGAGAGGGAGTTATGCATGAGATAAATCGGTTATGTCGAATCTGTTGTGCTATAACTCATTCGAAATGGACAGATCCTACCAAGAAGTTTGAATAAATCATCGACAATTTCTAACACGATGCAACAGGATTTACTCCAAGCGAACTAATGTTTAATCAGGAATTAAATAACATCATTTCAAGCATGGTTAATTTTTGAGTTCTGTAGAAAATCTCCCTGCTGGAAAGGGAGATGCAGGCGAGAGCTAATACACTTAAAAAATACTCGCCATAGAAGACATCATGAAGCGATATTTGCCCCTCTAGTTATGGTACTGTTGAATTGGTATCAGTCAAGACGAAAGAGAAATCCAAAAGAATTTCAGCATCAACTAATACGTATACCAAATACCGATTAGAATAATAGGTAAGCCACATGCGAATACCAACAGGTTAGAGTATCGAAAGAATGAGAAAGAGTTGGGACCGAAACATTGTGGAACTGAAGAAAATTGTAAACAATAATAATTAGAACCTACACGGATTTTGGCACTCTTTGGCAGATTCACAGTTTGGCGCACTGTGCAATCCCAGCTGAACGAAATCTTATTTCAGCTTTCTGCTTTCATTCCTTCTTCTTTCCTCTCCACAGTCAGTAGGAAAAAAAAATATTTACATGTTTGTATATGAGCCCTTACCGTGTAAGGATCTTCACAGTATAAGAATTATTCACGGATTTGGATATACCTGATTTGTGTGTTAACATTCGTTTGAGGAAATTTTGCATTAATGGATTTAAGAACTTTGTTGAAGTTCTGTAACCACGAAAGAAGAACAACGGATATGGCAGTAGATATGGGCTGTAATACCTGAAGGTAAAGTTTAGTAGCAAATCTGTAAATTCCTTGGAAGAAAACAGTGGTAAGAGCTTTGTATAATATAAGGAAATGATAATGTTGTATTTAAAGTGCTTTTTGTCTTGACTATAGTTAAGAGAGTTTAAAATGCTTGTGGCAGATAGAGGTAAGAAAAAGCGTTTTGTTATTGTATGAAGGAGATGTGAGGAGGTGGATTGTTGCTCATGACAGAAATTTGCGCAGAGAGATCAGCAGCCCGACGAAAGAAAATAGAAGGGATGTCATTAGGGGGACCGATTCAATGAAGAAATGATGTCTAAAGGGGCTAGTACGCTGACGTAATATATGGAGAAATGAAAATGGAAATAAACTTTATACGTATTTATTTCCCTCACGTGTCAAGAAAGTACTTTAGAAAGGAGTATATTTGCTCCAAGGAAAAAGTTCAACTAAGATGTAAGAACTGACAAACACAGATAGTGACAAACACAGACAGTAAAATGGACAGATAAAATGATTAAGAGATGTAGATTATTAAGAAAGGTAAATTTAATAGACAGTGATGTTGATTAAGTAACTGAAACGCAAAGCGGCTGTCGAAAGGTAGAATAACTTTCGTGGTAGACTAATTCATACGCTAACTGGGCAATGTAGCTGAGGTTACTCAACTTTACAAAATAAAGAAACAATATTACAAAAATAAAAAATGCAAGGTAGCCGATGTATGACGAAGTAAAATATCGGCGTGAGTATGTTAAAATAAAGAAAAATAGTTTTGTAAAACGAACCGTTTGTGTATCAGACCCCGCAGTGAAAGAGAAATTGAGATTACAATAATAATAGTTCCACGCATTTTGGGAGTCAGCTACTGTAATTGGGGTGGGAGGAGGTACCCACTAACAAACCTTAAAACACTAACCTTTTATTAACATCATACATTTTAAAATAGATACTGATGTG
The DNA here is from genome assembly GCF_021461395.2 of Schistocerca americana. Taxonomy (NCBI): domain Eukaryota; kingdom Metazoa; phylum Arthropoda; class Insecta; order Orthoptera; family Acrididae; genus Schistocerca; species Schistocerca americana. The sequence goes on from NC_060122.1 coordinate 677,411,261, forward strand.
GAAGTGAGGCACAGAACTTGAAAATATATTTCAGCTCAACCTTACCAATACCAGCTCATTTTCCATAACATTTGCACGAAGTGGAGAGGTACTTCACGACTATCGCTTGCGCCTTTGTCCCACATTGTGCGTGGGGTTGGCGTGGTTAAATCGGATTTGGCATGTTAATGTGAAGGGGTAGCCAGATGCCCTTCCTGCCGCCATCCCGCACCCCCTGGGATGGAATCAGAGTACCCCATGTTTCTGCATCCAGTGTAAATCATGGAAAAGTGTGGATGTGTTTCAAATGTCTGTGAGTCGTGTAACTGAGGCGAGACGTGGGAACCAGCCCGGTATTCACCTAGAGCGATGTGGAAAACCGCCTAAAAGCCACATCCAGGCTAGTTGGCACTCCAGCCCTCGTCGGTAATCCGGCAGGCGGATTCGTTCCTGGGCCGGCGCGCCTACCCGATTCCAGGAAGCAGCGCATTAGCGCTCTCGGCTAACCTGGCGGGTCAGAGGTACTTCACGACTACCACAACAAATAATGAGATACTTCCGTCAAATGTCGTTAATCCTCATTCACAACGTATGTTTAAAGTTATGTAGTCGAGTAAGAAGGCTCCTGAACCTGAAAATATTAATATGGCATTTGTTGCGAGAGGTCACATTCGAAACAAAAACATAATTTTTTGTGTTAAGTATTACTGAAAGATTTTGAACAGTTGCAGGTGCTGATATAGGAAATCATAAAAACTAAATATTTTTCAAATATTAAAATATAAAGGACCAGACCCGACTACGACATTTTTTGAAGGTGGGCACAAAGGACCCCCCCCCCCCAAACCCACCCCTCGACCTTGATGTTGCGACGGTTAATAACAGACATAATCTCGAAACAGAAAGTACTTTCTTTTGACTTCTGAATGAGGGGCGTTCAATAAGTAATGCTCTTCTTTTTCTTTTTGGAAATTTCAGTTGAAAAAATGTGGACTCTTTTGTGGAACATCGTGGAATATTTCCGCTTCAATCCCCATAGTTTCATGAACTTCCGATAGGCGGCGGCACTATATGTAGCCTTTAAAATGGAGTCTATAACGGATGTCTAGCAGAGAGCGGTCATTGAGCTTCTTCCGGCGGAAAACCAGAGCACTGCAGATATTCCTGGGAGCTAGCAGAATATCTACGTAGACCTTACGGTGAACAACAGGAAGTGAGACGCTGGGCGAGCCGACTGTTGTCATCGCAACAAGGTCTCGCAGACCTGCCCTATCTCCGACGTACCGGCCGGCAACACACTGCTGTAATTTCTGCAGTGATGGAACGTACCGACATTCCAATTGCAGGTGATTTAAAGAACACAATCAAACACCGCACTGCACAACAGTGGATGATGGGGAGGTTATTAAAGCCGTAGGACGTTGACCCTAACGTCGATCAGTAGATCAAGCGGGCATACAGACCCTTCCATGAAGATGGGGTAAGGTCGTCGTATTGAACGGATATTATGTTGAGAAACAGGGTTTTGTACATAAAAGATTGGGGGATGAAATATTGTATTGGTCTCTAGAATAAAATCAACCTGCTTTCAGAGAAATAGGTTTTCCATTCCTTACTGAACGCTCATAAAGAGAGAGCAATTATTAGAATTTATTTTGCCCTCATTTAGTATATTAAGATAAAAGAAGCTGAAACTCGATTATCTGTTCCTTAGGTACTCGGACACATTGTGTAATCTTCCTCGTGTGAGCTGTGTGGGGAGAGCGGCGTAAAGGACAACAATCGAAGTGACTACTCCACTTCCCTTGTAACGGAACAGAGTAGCGAGAAGAAAGCTCACCATATTGATATCCCACCCTGTACCTGAAGCGAGAAGTTAATGAATGGTCGATAGTACACTCACCAAGTGCCTACGGTCTGTAAAATAATACGTGAGTTCGAAAGTTGTATCTGTGCTGCGTTTGTCTTCCTTTCGGGTTAATGGACTGAAACAAAAAAGTAAAACATTTTAAACAAGAAATCCAATACGTCTGAATATAAAGAATGACTAAATTGGAAAAAAATCAAAAATTTTCTTTGATATTTGTGTGCCCATGTAACAATATGTTATGAAATCTCCTCGTGTTATCAGGAGAGTGGCGTCGTCATCATGATGCAACATTTCAGTGGGTGCCGTTTCCATCAATTTCATGCAAAGCGTCGGAATGCTGCTGTTGACCGGATAATAGCTTCCTTACACAGGGATGTTTTAGAGAGAAGGGTTTTGTCGTTCGACTTTTCCTTCAGAAGTATGGGGCGTTTTTATTTGGTTAGCATACTTGGTATTGCTCCTAACTATTCTATGGTGCGTGAGCATTATGCGGGTTTAGGTTTCGTGACTCTGCAGTTAATGCAGAATAGCCTTGGGTCTCTTGTAGGATTCGTGTATCTAGGGGTAATTCCCTATATATCTTATCAGTGGTTCGTCCGAGTTGCTTGCGATCTCGTAAAATGCGATCGTAAGTTCTCAGAATCTTTCTTTCAGGGTTTTGATTTTCGTTGCTTCGTGGGTGTTGCTCTTTGAGAAGCGAGTGGGAACGTGTGGCGCCTGTTTTAGTGCTCAGCTTTGGACTCAGCAGTCTCAACCTGTGTGACTTGCCTGCTTATCCCTAAACAAGGCAGACGTACTGGCCTCACCAGTATGCAGTAAAGATCCTCGATGTGGTGCCTCCCGGTGATGTGTTGGTCAAGAGTAGCTCTTAGATACTTAGCGGTGTCTTCCCAAGGGATTTTTCGCCTCTGTGGTCGTAATGGTGTGTCTTGACGCCTTCGATGTGGAAGACAGCGCTTACCTCATCTCTGTGTTAGCATTATTACTTGTATTTTTTCTGTGTTGCTCGTTTTTAGCCATTTCTTCGCTCAGGTTTCCGTTTTATCGAGCAGGTTCTGTAATCTACTTGTAACTATTCTCTCATTGCTAATGGTCGAGAAGAACGCTGTGTCGTCAGCAAGCTGTGCAGTTTGTGTCTGTGGGGCGGCCTTTGTGTCATCAGTGTACGAGTTGTACATCACTAGGTCTAGCACGACCCCTATAGGACATCGGGAAGTATGCTGCGCTTAGAGGACTTAGCAATGTCTAGTTTGACGCTGAATGTGCTGTTAGATAAGTAGCTATTCAGTAAAATAACAATTTGGACAGGGAACCCAAGTGTGTACAATTTGTACACTAAACCATTCTGACACACACTGTCGAACGCCTTGGCTTCGTCTAGCAGCACTAGGCCACAGTAGCCTTTCCAGTTGAAGGCTCTGTGACGGCAACGACTACTCTCATTAGTTATTGCATTGCTGAGTGTCTATTTCGGAATCCGTATTGGAATTGCGGGAACAGTCCTTCTCTACGTATGTGATGGTCAATGTGAACCAATAGGTGCGCTCGTATAGCTAACTGAGCGTGGGAAGTAAGCTTATGGGACGGTGGCTCAACTGGTTCAAATGGCTCTGAGCACTATGGGACTCAATTGCTGAGGTCATAAGTCCCCTATAACTTAGAACTACTTAAACCTAACTAACCTAAGGACATCACACACATCCATGCCCGAGGCAGGATTCGAATCTGCGACCGTAGCGGTCGCGCGGTTCCAGACTGTAGCGCCTAGAACCGCTCGGCCACTATGGGACGGTGGTTCTGAAGGAAGACGGGGTCTTTTCCTGGTTTTGGCGATAGCGACTACTTCGGCATGTTTCTACTCTTTCCAGACTTTTTGTGATCGTGTGATCTCGTTGAAGGTTTCTGTTGGTTTTTCTATCGCTGGCTGGGGCAGGTTTTTAAGCAGTTCATTGGTGAGGAGATCGTGGCCTGGGGCTTGGTCAGTGGGCAATAACTTGATTACTTTGGCTACGGCGTCATCTTCTGCTGCGAGAAAGGCTACTAGTTCTCGGTCCTGTGCCTCTGCTGGAGTGAAATGAGTTGGCTTTGTGTTGGGCTATCAGCACTAGTCCTCTCTCGCCGTGCACAGGTGGCATTCTTGTGCGTCTTTTAGTGAACTGCTTGTTAACCTGCCACAGGCAGTTATGCCTCTCTTTTAGAGTAGTGACGTGGTTTCACCATTTCTGGTTTCTGTATTCAGTTAGTGACAGATTTAACTCTCTTTGTAGTCTATTGAGCAACCTCCTGGTGTTCGGATTTCGTGTTACTTTTAATTCCTTCGCGATCATGTATTTTAGTGTCATCTGGTCAAGCAGCTGGGTTGGCACTCGCTGGATGAGGGAGTGAGGCTCTGGTGGGTCCGGGTGTAGCGCCCAGTGCTGCCTGTAAGATCGCGTCGGTGAAACTTCTTAGCGTTTGGTCTACATCTGCTATTGGAGGCTGTATACTTAGGATTTCTAGTTTATGCGCATGTGTAAGGCAGAATGTTGGGTGTGGGGAGGGGGGGGGATGGTGGGGGGGGGGGGGTTGCTGGGCGGTAGCTACCCACCCACTTCAGTCTCAATGATTACAAGATTGCGGTCGGACGACATTCTGTTCAGTGAACTCACGGCCACAAACCCTCCGAGAGCTTTTGTAACAGCTATGTCGAGGACATTCATTCTGTTGCCGTTCAGGGGGAAGTGTGCGGGTTGCTTACTGCCCCATACATGTTGGCAGTGGATGCACGCGATGCATTTCACTTGTTGGCTCTCTCTATTTGCGCAGATTGGACTGCCAGTCTGTGTATTTTGCACTGAGGTCACCCGCAGTTATGAGCTTGCCTCTAATTTGCCCTAATTTCTTTATGCCGCCTTCTGTGGGTGGTGGGTCGGTATCCAATAACCACAATTACCGGATCTGTGGCTCTTACTACCTACATTGCTACCGTTTCCAACTGCGTCATATATAGTGGACGTATTTGGTGATGTGCAGTCCCGCTTTCGATGTAAATTGCTACCCTGTTCCCTGCAGTTGGTCGGTCTCGTCGGTACCTGAGGCAGATTGGTGCCTTTGTTCTAATTCCCTGTTTAAGGTGAGTCTCTAACACCATGCACAAATCTATGTTTTTGTCCGCCAGGAACTCTTTGAATCTGAGTGCCTGTTGGACAGGGCAGTTGGCGTTGAAAATGCACATTTTGAGTCCCTGAATCGTTAGTCTGTCCATCGCGTTTTGTGGTTGCCTGGTCGTCGTAGTAGTCTACGTGGGCCTAACTGCCGATCGTATTTCAGCTGTGAGTTTTTCGAAGTTCATGTTCGTAGTTTGCATGAGCACGTGAACGAGACTGACGATTTGGGTGAGGGCTGTTGGAAAGTGTTGTATGTGTGTGTCTGCATTGTCACTGAGAGTAGTCTGAGGTGCCTTGGTCAAATTTTGTGCTGTCCTGTGTGTAGACTCGTCTTGTGGTAATGATGCGATCTGGACACTGCTCCTGCATTTGTGAGAGGGAAGCTCTGTCTTCATTAGCGGGTGTGTTCCTGTGTTGTGTTTGTGTTGGCCGAGACATTCGGTGTGTCCACAGCCCCAATTTGCGCATGTAAGGAGCTCATCTTGTTCCCAGTTGCATTCTCTGGACGGTTGGTTCCCCGAGCATCGGACGCCTTTCGATGGTATGTCACAGCTCCAGCTGACATTCTCTATTATTTGACAGCTGAAGCACTGTGCTGCTCTCGCGTTATGTTTGAATGGTTCAGGACCATCACCATACACCATCTTGGAATATTTTCCGTTTTTGGGGAGTGTCTGTTAGCACGGCAACACAGAGCCGTTTGTTTTCGCTTAAGCCATTTCCCCTCACTGAGCGAACGTCGTAACCTTGAGTGATTACGACGGACCTGATGTCGGCGGTAACTGTTCCTTTGGGGAACACTGCTTTTAGTGGTTTTTGTAGTCCTGTGTGGAAGGTATAGTAGGGGATCTGTTTTTCTTCCAGCGGGGTTTTAATGGTGTTATAGTCCTCTAACGTCCGCGCCGTTAGTTTTTCTTGTCCCCTCCCGCTCGCCTTCTATGTTTTTCGTAATCATGATGTTTCTTGGACATCTTGATTACGAAAAACACAGGAGGCGCACTGCGACATTCAGTGTACAGGAATAAGACACATACGGATCTTTACCCCAACGCTAGGAGTTGTCACCATCCAGGGCAACGCATCTCAGTGTTAAAGAGCTTAGCACACAGGGTCAGGTCCATCCATCTTGACAAGAAAAGAGTGTATGACGAGTTACAACATCTAAAGGAAACCTTCCGAAAAATGGCTATAGCGAGACACAAATTAGACGAGCCTTGAGGAACGATAGCAGGCGGAGAGGAGAGAAACCAGAAAAGGACGAAACCAAAAGCTATGCGTTCATGGCGTATGCGGTGCCACCAACGTCCAAGATCGCAAGAATCATGAAGAGGTACCAAGTGAAGAGCAACCTTAACGCAACAAAGAAAATCAAGGATATTCTTGGATCGACCAAAGACGCTCCAGGACTTTGATACCGAGGGTCTACTGAGTGTAAAAGTGGAGTGCAACACATAGGGCAGACACAAGGCTGTATCTCACAGCGCCGCACGAAACGTGTAAGAAACGTGCGTCTTGGGCAGATAGACAAGTTTGAGGTGGCAGAACAAAGGATCAGCGAAGAACGAATTTGAGGAAACAAAGAAGTTATGTCACGCTAACGGATTTTGGGATTCGGTGGCGAAGGAGGAGGTAGAGCATTGCCTACACGACAAATTAATTAATTGGGACAATGGTTATTATTCCAGTTCAGCATGGGATCCGGCATTCAGGAAAATCCGGCAGGAGCGCTCCGCTCTGAAGAGGACAGCGGCCGAGGCTGGAATGAGCGGACATTGGGTGCCGACAACCGCACAGGAGCCACAACAAGCGTCCACCCCACCAGCGGCGACGACGAGGGCGCCGTGAAATTTTGCTGCCGTGTGATTGGCCGGTGGGCAGAGTCTGACAGAGGTGCAGTGGCTATAGAGAAACGCGGCAGGCAGCATCCCGAATATCACTATGCAGCTCGTTAGCGATGCGGATCACATTGGCTTAGCTCCCAGAGGATAATCTCTCTGCGAGAGTCGTTAATAAATGGTGATTCGCATAGTGCTGCGAAGCGAAGGATGTGACACCTGGACGCGCTACCGGACCTTTCAGGAACAAACGCTGCAGCGAGTGCTTGTTGCTTTTTCCGCCTGAACTGCCCCGGAGTCTAGGCACCCGTCTCATTTTCTCTTTTACAGGAAGAAGATATGGACCTGGCTACCATTTTTTCGTGTATACAGTGCAGGGAGATTAGGGACTCCGAATGGCTAGATCGACGTGGGCGTCTCGTCCCCTTTCACAAAAGAGCAGAAGTGTAGTGCTTTCACAGAACGCAAAGCGCCGTGTTCCAGAGACAACTCAAATCCATTGCCTAGAAGCCAGAAGGAGAAAGTCGCTTTTGCGACAAGAAGGGTGTGGGCGATCGGCGCTTAACGGAAACTTTTCTGCCGGCGTCGTCGCCGCCCTCTCAGCCTTCGAATCCGAGCCAAATTGACGAGGATCGCTCTGAGCAGTCGGCTGAGGCGGCCATGGCTGCCAATGCCGAACGTTGCGAAGTTGCCATGTACCGTCTCAACACGAGAGGTAATCTATTCCGCTTCACGGGAGACGGGAGAAATGGCCTTCACGGTGAAGGTCATGTTGACAGCAGACAGTGTCATCTGCACGTTTGCCGCCGCCCAGGGCCAAATCGCTGTCTGTGGAGTGATCGGCAACAAGCCAGCAGCACCTGCCGCAGCGGCTCCGGCCGCAACCGCGGCAGACGTGGATGCGACAGTCGCATCGGCCGCAACTGTGACCAATGTGGCGGAAGCAGACAAACCACAGGGATGTGGGACAAACACGCCCGGTCGGAGTGAGGACAGGAAGGTGTCGCAAACCTTAATGAAGCGCGCTGACGCAGCTGTAGAGGAATCCTTCAGCACCCAGTTCAGCAGGCCGAAGTAGCAGAAGAAGTGGGCGAAGAGGAGAGGTGGCACGTCAACCAGATTGAGGATGGCTTCATCGCTCCCGATCGGAAGCAAACTGCTAGAGCTTTTGAGCTCCAGAAAGTGTGACCGGCTGCTGTGGAGACTGCAGAGACGTATCGAGACATCCCTGGAGCAGCCGAAGAGGACAGGACGCTTCTGCCACAGCTAAATAAACCGCGACCAGCATGTGGTGGTCAGGAGGCTACGAGACATTGCACGAGAAGATACACTGCAACGGCAAAACCCTCGGCATTCGCAAGGGAGGCTTCGGCCTGTACAAGCTCCAACTGGAGAGTATCGGTGATAATGGGATGCTTATGAAACTTGCGAAAGAATAAAAATGGATTGTTTCACCCGTAACGCCGCGCCGCAGAAGCAGATGAAGGTGGTCTTCCGTCACCACTCAAGGCGGAGCTGTTCGTGAAGCAGCAGCTCCCTGCTCAGGCCATCCCAGTCCGCTCCGCCGACCTGATGAAGTCGCTTAGGACACACAGGAACATTCATCTTTTCCTGGTTGTCCTGGTCGACAACATCGAAACACGAAACATTTTCGAGACTGGAAAGGTCGAGGACTTTTCGGTGAAGGCTGAGCCACTTCATGCAAAAGAAAAGAGAGCCCAGTGATACTCCTGCCATCGCATGGACCATGTGGCGCGCTACTGTCACATGCTAGCCCACTGTGCCAAATGCGCTGGACCGCTCCCAATCAGGGAGTGCAGCAACAAAAAGGGAGACCCGCCTACTCGCTGCAAATGTGCCTTCCGTCACAAGACCGCCAAAAGACGTGTCCAGTCGCAGCTCTGCGGACGCCGCCAGGGGAAAATGCCACCCACGAACATCACGCCTGCAGCAGAGGCCGAGGTCGAGGACGCATGAAGGAACAACACGCAGCCTCGCAGCGTGCAGAGCACATGCAGCATCCAGCGGACAGGATCCCAGTGACGAAGAATGTCGTAGTGGCAGCCCTGGAACGGAGGAAAATGAACTCGGTACTCGGTAAATTCCTGTAGGCACTAAGCCAGCTTATGCCCCATATTCCGGCTGTCTTCGAATCAGCAATGGCTGCCCTCTAGGCCAGCGCAGTCAAAACCCAAGAACATCAATGACAATGCCCATATCCATGGCCTGACGACATGCACATTCAATGGGAACGGCTGTGTCCCCAGCAGGGCGAATTTCGCAAGTTCCTATGGGACGAGGATGTCGACATCTGTCTGGTGCAAGCAACATTCTTAAAAACCGGCATAAACGTGCGAGCAATGAACTATTGCTAATACCAAGACGACAGAGCCATTCATAAGAGCAGCACAGCTATGTACGTCAAGAGGTAGCTGCGACACCATAGAGTCCACCTGTTGGAGCTCGCCATGTTGGAGGCCATTTGTGTGACCGTCAACACCAGATGAGGTAGGATTCAATTCTCTGCTGTCGTCACTGGAGGGACGACTTTACATTGCGGGAGATTTCAGTGCAAAAGCTTGAATGTAACTCTCGCCTCACAAACACCACTGGACGACGACTCTCATTTGTTGTTCATTGAAACGGTGCAGTCAGCCTGGGGCCGTTTGACCCCATGCGTTAACCCGCCCGAAGCCGACAGGACGTGATTTACTTCGCACTCCTGAGGAGCATGAGACAATTCACTTATGACAAAACGCGGAACGTCCTATCATCCGACCAGGTCCCACCCATCTAAGAGATGGACGTGATCGGCGCCTCCCTTCGAGAGTAGCGTCCGAGTTACAGAAAGTTGGACTGCGAGCATTTCCACAAGGCAATATTAAATAAGACGCGGCTAACACCGAGTAGTCGGCACGCCTTGGCACCAGTATTCCTCTACCGAAGGATACTACGAGCAGCAAATGCAGTCTTCCCCACACGGCCACAGTGGGCACGAGGCTTCTCGCGTCAGTTAAGGGCACAAATCCTCGCGGCTGTCACCGAGAAGAACCGACTGTTCAGTGAATGGCAGTTCACTCGCCAATGCGACGCAAAACGCCTCGCCAATCGCATGCGATTGGAGATAAAGACAACAGTCTAAGAACATAGGAAACGAGAATGGGCACGTCTGGAAAATTGTGAAGAACTTCTTGAGGCGCTGACAGCGTGTACCACCGCGACAATTCGGTAACGAATACTTCAGTATGCCAGATGCAAAAGCCAGCGTGCTGGTCGACGCATTCGCCGCAAACTTCACGGTAGTGGTTCAAATGGCTCTGAGCACTATGGGACTTAACTTCTGAGGTCATCAGTCCCCTTGAACGTAGAACTAATTAAAGCTAACTAACCTAAGGGCAACACACACATCCATGCCCAAGACAGGATTCGAACGTGCGACCGTAGCGGTCGCGCGGTTCCAGACTGCAGCGCCTAGAACCGCTCGGCCACTCCGGCCGTCTGACGTCTGTGACGGGCACACTGCCGCCGGCTCGACGAGCTATTCCAGATCTTCCTAGCACTTAGAAATGAAGAAGAAGTAATAGAGTCGATTACGGAGGAAGATGTAGCGGTGCAGGTTCGTTCCCTTAACAACAGGAAAGCAGGAGGCAGTGACGCAATAAACAACTAACTGCTGAAGAACCTCCCACCAGGAGCACACCAGCATATAGCTCACATATTTAACGAGATACTCCGCACAGGCAGTTATCCTGCAACGTGGAAACACGCTGAAACTATGGTCATCCTAAGACCGGCAAAGATCCACACCGTATCACTAGCTACTGACCCATCAAACTGCTCACCTCCCTCACCCCCCACCCTCCGCCCCTTCCTCTCGTAAGATTTCGAGAGGCTGTGTGCGAAAAGGCAGACGTCACCCAGGATGAGCAGACCAGCACTTTGGTTTTTGTAGCGGTCATTCAACCTCTGACCAGCTGCTGAGACTGGTAGGGCCACCGACGATATCACTGAAAACTAGAGAATATCTTGCAGTAGTTTTCCTTCGTATGTCCAGAGCAATCGCTTGCGTCCGGCACAACTGTCTCGTATACAAACTCCTTGTATTCGGGATACGGATGTCGCACACTGTCTTCCTAAGTGAAGGGAACGCTCCACATCAGGACAGACCGTGGTAGATTATGACGGAACGACTGTATACTTGTGATGCTGGTACAGATTTGTAAAAATTTTTCCGAGTATTACTTTGTGGGAAACATCGGTAGTAGCGAGCCACACTGGGTTTGTCTTCACTACTTTCGATTCGAGTATAGAAGTTAGAATCTTCCACACCAACCGACCAACTGCCAGGCCCGGAAACGGTGAAAGGACTAAATATACGTCGACCGATGAGACGACCAACCGAACGACCAACCAACGGTCGTCCTGCTCCAATCCCCCTCCGTCGGACAGTTCGTGTGTGTCGCCAGCTGTCGGTAAACAGATAATATTTTGTAATGTAAAAGAGTAGTTTACGTTATTATTGAATGTAATGATCGATGAATTAATCCAAGCTTTTACAAATTAAGACAATAAGAATCAAAACTGTAGAGAAACTGAAGGCGAGTTCTGATAGCATGAGAAGGATGACGTCCATTAGCGACGCATGCAACCCTAGCAGAAAGGTAGAGGCAGCTTGAGCTTTGAGGTGGGAATACCTGTTGCTCATGGCTGCAGAGGTGAACCTTAATATTGTGCAATAAGTGCTGCAATTCACTTGAAGGTGTGTGGTGTCTTTTATGTGCACTGAGGAAAGTCGTCTCGTAAAGTATGAGGTCGTGGACGGAAGAATTTCCCGACTAAATAGCTGTTTTTGGTTACGGTTGCAACGGATCCCGTAACAACAATGGTGCAAAATGTGACGTATGTTGGAAGCACGACATAGACATGGTGGGTGACGTGAAGAAGCGATGCTACACTGGATTTATCCACACTGAACACTAACAACGAATAGGACTTCACAACAAAAGGCAAGACTTTGTATTTAATTTTGTGTAAAGTCATTTGAAATGGAGTAGCCCATCAGTATGTTTCTCTGTGAACTTTAAATGTAGTGAATTCAACCAACCAACAAATTGTTTACCTACACCATGAACAGTTGCTTATGTCAAAGTTCTACAAAATAACAACAAAGCATAAATCTGAACCTAAAAACAGAAGTTAAGGAAAACATTGGAGTGTTAGCAAATATCAGTGTTGTAATAACGTAACGTAAATAGTTAATGAGCCGTGCACGGCTTGCGTTTATCCCATTTCTTGTTTGTCAACTTCTACTACGGTACTGCCGCCTCGTTTTCTTATTCCATTTACTGGCGTCACTAACTTCCTGCCTTACTTGCTCGTGAGCGGCAGCAGCAGCGCGTATCGATAAGTGCACTGTCGTACCATCTGTGGAGCGACCGATAGCATTTCCGGGTCGTCGTGTGTCCGGCAGTGAATTGGAGACGGACGAGCAGTGCTGTCGGGACGCAGCAGCAGTGAAGGGGACGTAGCGCCGGTGAGGCGCCGACAGCCATTGCTCACCGACCGCTGGCGACACACATGAACTGTCCGACGGAGGGTGATTGGAGCAGGACGACCTTTGGTTGGTCGTTCGGTTGGTCGTCTCATCATCCGACGTATATTTCGTCCTTTCACTGTTTCCGGGCCTGGCAGTTGGTCGGATGGCGTGGAGCAGAGAGGAAATCTCCGCGGCGGTAGTTTGACCGAGGCCGCTGGCGGGGTCCACGCGCGGCCGGAGTGTGTGGTGCTGTTCCCATTGCTACGAGGTCCGTGGCTCACCGATTCTGGACACGAAAGTTCAGTTTTGACTTAATCTACCAGCAAGTCACGACTGTTGTCATTGTGTCGTTGGGGGTTTCGTTTTCGGCTGTTGGTACATTCCCGCGAGCAACAACGTGTGTTTTCAAGTTGGCATATTTTAGCCACCCTCCGGTGGAGTTTAACTGTACTTGGTTATTTTGAACTGAAGTGCACCAGCGGAATCTTCTGCCTTGTGGCCGTTAACGTTCCGGTTACCTGTCCTGGCCGTTGACGTAAATTCAGGCAGTGTATATTCCTCATCGTGTTGTCGCTGTCCAGCACGGTGTGCAGTTTGACAGCTCAATGTATAACTGGTTGTGGGCGCGTTGTTCCATTGAACTCGCTGTTGTGTGTTGGTAGGGTGCAGCGGAAGTTATCTTGCAGGTGCGTCCGTTGACTATCCGTCGGGTGGGTTGTCGTCGGATCGATAATTGTTGGGCCGACTGCCGCTCTCACCTAAGGGAGCATTAGCGTTTGAATTCCAGGCCGACCCTCGGATACTTCTGAGAGCCGTTGGATGTACTGCGTTTTCTTATTTGTTCTTGTTGTTTGTATTTGTATTGCTTCTACCCGATTTTTAAATTAAGGTTATTTTGCTCTTAAGGCGTAAGATTGTTTGGGCCTTCAGCCTAATTTAAAGAAATGTTTTAAGTAATGAATTTGCCCTTTTTGAAAGTTAAATTTTGTTGAGTCGTAAGTGATGGGTCTTCGGCCGATTTCGAATTAAAGTTGTTTTGCTCTTAAGGTGTCAGACTGTTTTGGCCTTCAGCTTAATTGAAGAACTGTTTTAAGGTAAAGCCTTTGGGCTTTTAAAAATTTATTTTTGTTTTAGTCTTTAGTGATGGGCCTTCAGCCGATTTTTAAATTAAAGTTGTTTTGATCTTCAGATGTCAGATTGTTTGGGTCTTGAGCTTAATTAAAGAACTGTTTTAAGATAAGTCCTACTGGGTTTTAAAAATTTCTGATTTTAATTTGAGTCTTAAGTTATTGGCTTTCAGCCGATTTGAAATTAAAGTGGTCTTGCCCTTAAGGCACGAGATTTTATGGCGTATTGAGCAGGTAATTAGGTTCCAAAAATTAATGCCGTGTGTTTTTTTTTAAATTTTTTTGGCTCTTATAATGTTTGGTCAAATAAATAAAGTTGTATGTTCGAGTGTAACTGACAGCCGCTTAATTTGGCCCCTTGCCACAGTTTAAACTACCTGTCCTGTCCTGCGGGTTTAGGAAAGCGTCTCAGTTAACACCATTTGTGTGCATAGGTCGCTTTGGAAAAAAGCGTAATTTTCCAAGGAACGTGATATTTTAATCAAATTCAGGTAAATTTAAATTCTAATTTGTCCACAATATTAAGAAAAAGTCCAGCTTCAGCAAAGTTTCGTTATAATTTTAAAGATGGCTGACTGAAATCGTCGCCATTTTTTTTTCAGAATGGCTAGAGGAAAATATGGGTTGTAAATAATTCCAAATTAATTTGTAGAAAATTGATAGGATTTGAATAAAACAATTAAAGTAATTAGCTCAGTTTGAGCTTTGTAACCACGAACAATAGAGCAGATGATTTATTTCATGTGGATAATTAAGATGAGTTTCACTGCAGAACGTCCAGCAGAGGAATAGTTTGCTGTTTGGTGGATGGATAGAGTCCGAGGTAGGCAACGATACTTCGGAAAAGTGACCTGTAAGAGGGAGTGTTGGCTGGAGTATCAGAATTCGTGTATCCATTCATTGATTGTGTAAAGAATAAATAGGCCTTATCCGAAATAAACGGCAATTGCGTATCAAACAAAAGTGAATCATTTCATATTTCATAGGCGTTCTATCATGCAAACTGAGTGGACGTGATACTCCAGTGAGCAAAAAAAAAAGGGAACAGTGATTTTGTCTGTGTTGAGGGACATTTTTAAACTCGAGCGACAGAACGGTGAAAAAGGTAGCAGTTGGAGGCTTCCGGGGGCTGTCGCCCCAGTGCTGCACGTTTCGTGTGTGTGTGTGTGTGTGTGTGTGTGTGTGTGTGTGTGTGTGTGTGTGTGTGCCGGGACCGGACGACCTGATGTACAGCGCTGTGCCAAAACGCTTTTAGCTGGGTCTCGCACTAAACACGGAGAGTACAAAGCAAAGTTATTTAACAAAGGAACATGTTCTGGAGTGTTGCGAAGAGAAGTGCCAGCTATTACGAGAACGATAAAGGGAACGGTTTTATATAATTGTCCAAATTTAATATGCTGACCAGATGGAATCATGAGGGTTTGGTCGAAACGGCCACAAACCGACATATACTTGCTGGGGTGCCACCTGAGTCGGTGCTCGGTCCCTAGCTATACTCACACTGTACACTACGCGCGTAGAATTGGCAGTGTAAGACGATGATACAGTGCTGAACAGCCGCAACATGAATGCGCACCCGATGCAACTCTGTCTCCAACTCGGGTGCGACACTCTGGGTTCATGGTCAACGAAATGGCAGCAGAAATTGAAGGCTGTGAAGAGCCAGGCAGCGGTCTTCACCATAAGATTGGTGCCGCTATATCTCCCGCCCGTCGAAATCCTGCAAGCACGTACGCCATGGAGCAAGACGGCGAAGTACCTAGGTGTCACCCAGACCATAGACCCTCCTGGGCGCCTCATATCCCAGATGTCAGAAGCAGAGTCATACGGCGCCAACGCACACTCTACCCGCCGCTGAACCCGCAGTTGATACTACCGCATCAACACACCATCACGCTGTGCTCAACACTGGTCCAACCAGTATTGGAACACAGTTGTGGTGTAGGGAAATTCCTCTGATTGGCTCATCGCAAAGCTGCAGAGGACAAAGAACCGAGGTCTGAAGACCGCTCTGCGTCCTCCGAGGGAATACTCCCCTATGTACGGCACAAGGACATAGGCCTCCGTTTTGTTGCAGGACAGATTCAGGATCATACCAAGATCCTTATACGAGAAGATGGGACAACCCCACGACAGGCTCACCAGTGGCCTCGACCACCAACCACACCTCAGACCAGCAGCACTTTGGTCAGGCCTTCTGCGACAATAATTTACTCACAGAAGACACAGGATATCTTCACCACATCACCCAAGGACAATTCGTATAGGTAAGGTTCTTCTCTTCTTCCCCACAGAAACAGCAAGTGAAGCTCGCCAATTGGGCATCAGCAACATCCCGACACTTCGCCTGAAGATGATGGATACGGAATCCACTGAAACTTTACGACAACGACACCCCTCGGCTGATAATCCGAGAAGAGTTCACAGCGAAATACGACGAGAAAGCCTGCAATTACACAATAACATGTCGTTTTGTGTTTTTGATGTGCGTATATAGTTATGTTTTTGTATATCTAACAGAAGTAAGAACAATTTGCTGATAATGTTTTCTTGCAGATATGGTTTTAATAAACACTCGGTTCTAATCTTCAATTTGATTGAAGAATTTTGTGACAAAATATGGTAGTAGGTGATGTACAGAAGCAACAATGGTATCTCTACATTAACACGGTGTGTAGTGAGAGGTCGATTCCATCCCTCCCCAACCGCCTGTTAATACATGTAATATGTAATAATGAAGCTACACTAGTTTCCAGATGATACTATAGCTTAACCAAGGTACAGAAATTAGAGAAGAGACACTTCAGAGATCAGCTTCTACCCACGGCTCCGTTTGAAAAATTTTGGAAGTCAAAGTTTGAATGTTATCGAACTGAGATTTTGATTGAACAGAAGCAGGGTATAACTATACTCAGAAAAAGATTAGGAATGTTGTTAGTCAACTAACAAAGATCTATTTTGGACATCTGAAAAATGTGAAAGCAATAACATTTTTGGGACCAACGATAAATATTTATACAAGCTGATATTTCTCGGTAAAGGCGTTAGGGGTGGGAAAACTTCGAGTGCTCCTATGAATCTGTCATGTCCCCCTCCTAATGTTTCTCGATATTTCAAGATACAAATATACTTTAAGGGAAGCAGTAAAAATAATTGCAGAAGTATCAATGAAATCTGTAACAGTGGAAGCAGTTGAAGAAAATGATTGTAACAACGGCATTTGGGTAGCATTTCTCGAATTATGGTAGAAAATGGGCTATCAGTCCGAAACTTCTCGTGCAGCTGTCCTAAGTATTGACATTGGGAAGGTGTTTGATGTTCAAGAACTGACAAAATGGCCTTGGATACACGAAATGGGTAAGAATATTGAAAAAAATTTCATGTACGCAACTAACAGAAAACGTATGAAGGATCCAGTTGAGGAATGGAAAGTGTTTCAAGGACAACGTGGGATTCGCTATGCTAAATTCGTTGGTGATGGTGATTCCAGTTCATTCAGATAAATAGTTGACAGCAGACCCAAAGATGACCTAAAACATAAAAGCTAAAATGTGTGTGTCATGAGAAGAAATAAATGGGTAGCTGAGTGCGTAAAATCAGGCACAATTCTCTAGTGAAAACCTTGAAGTTGGCGAGATCATTAGAGGGCGTATAACTGGCAAAACAATCAATCAGCTTAGTGAATACTACGGCCAAGCCATTAGAAAAAATACAAAAACGCTGAAGAAATGAGAAACGCTATATGGGCTAAATTTTTCCACAAGACCTCATGTGATGGGTAGCCACTAAACAGCTTACTTTCAATTTCCCATTGACTGTTGTAAATCCGTCTCAAAGCTGAGGTAGCAAGAACCGAACACGCACATAGAAACACCATACTTGAAGCTGTGGGAGCAGTAATAAAGCCAGTATATAGAGATCTAACGCATCCAGATGATCTGAAGAAATGTCTCACAGGAAAAAGTCAAAATGTGAATCAACAATGCTGTGTGGACCAGGGTGCCCAAAAACGTATTTGTGGACTTTAAAACACTGAAGACTGGGGTCAATGATGCTGCGATCTTCTTCAGTGATAGAAATGCAGGTGGAATAAAGGTTTTGAAGCAATTTGACTTAAGTCTGGACATAATACAGAAGTAATAGTACTGGAACTGCTTAGACAGCGAGTCTCGAAGACATAAGCAGCAAGATCTCTCAGACGGAGAAATAGAGGTGACAGCACTTTATTTACTATACGTAATTTGTAAAAATGAAGCTATACCAATTTTCAAGATGGTATTATAGTTCAACAAAAGTAAAGAAATTAGAAAAATTGTAGAAGTCGAAGTTTTAAAATCATCGTCCTGAGATTTTTATTACAGGTAAGTAGGGCATAATTTTACTCAGAGAAAGATTAAGAACGTTGTTGGTCAACAGCTAACAACGATATAAGTAATTTAGTAATCAAATAGGATGCTTGATGGGCACCGCTGCAGATGCTGAAAGCCGTATATCAGCTATTGTTCCGTTTACTGTCAGCAACGAGAGTCCGACGGGTCTTCACTTGACAGCTAGAGAATGTGCAGTGATTCTGTCCGCCACTGCATCTGCTTAACTTTGGATGGTATTAATGACGACTGACTTTTTCAATCGAATTAGACGCCGCGCTGATGTAGTGTAAATGTGTAAAGCTCAACTCCAAGGGTAGTATCAATACCCTATCCTGATAATCATAAATTTAACACCTATGTGTACCGTCCTAATTGCAAATTGCTTCAGAACACTTATTCGGCCTGCATTTCTACCACTGAAGGATATTACAGCATCATTGACCCCAACATTCAGTGTTTTCAAGCCGACAAATATTTTTTGGTCACCCGGGCCCATAAAACATTGTTGAAAGACTCGCATTTTGAGTTTTTCCTGTGAGACTTCTCTTCAAAAGATTTGGATGTGTCCGATCTCCACAAACTGGCTGTATTATTGCTCCAACAGCTTTACGAATGGTGCTTCTATGGGCATTTTCGGCTCCTGCTGCCTCAGCTCTGTGTCATTTGCGCCAGTCATTTGAATACTGAAAGCAAATTCTGTAGTGGCTACTCATCACATGACGTCTTGTGGGAAAACTTAGCCCATACTGCTTTTCTCATTCCTTCCAGATTGTTTCTTTTCCTGATAATTGCTTGGCCATAGTATTCACTAACCTGATTGATTGTTTTGCCGATGGAACGTCCTCTATTAACCTCGCCATCTTCAAGCGTCTAGTTAGAAAATTCTACCTGGCTTTACGCATTCAAGTACACATTTATTTCTGCTCTTGACATGACACATTCTAACTTTTGTGTTTCAGGTCATCTTTGGGCCGACTGTCAATTACTGATCTCAGTGAAGTGGAATCACCATCAGCAATGAATTTAGCATAGCGAACTCCACGCTGTCCTTGAGAACGGGAGACGATGCTGTAGAACTCGTCCCTACTGAAAATGGGAAGGCCTCAGACACGGCCAACCGATTCGGCTTCAATTTTGCAGGTCGCTTGTGTACAACCCATAACGAAGGATTCTAAGATATTTTGGGTCAATACCCCCACAATTTTGAGAAAATCACCCCTAAAGGTTATGACGAGCAATCGACTCACAACTGGAGGGGTCGATAGACAATTGTAAATATAGCATTTTTCATCTTCAGGTATGGGGTCCGCAACGCATACTTTTCCAGAAATCGAGGAAAGAAACTTATACAACTGTCGCTTCTGTACCCAAACGGTAAACGCTTTTCGCCCACAGCGCCGATAGATAATTACCAGCGGGGCGCAGAAGGCCTCTGATCAATTACAAAACAAAAATAAACAAAAAAATAAAAATAAACACAAAAATAAAATTCAGAAAAAGGAAGATTTTATTTTCTTTGTAAAGATAGCCCTAACCTTGAATTCCCATATTTCCTCTGGTATATAGACAGCTCTCTAGGGTAGCTTTAGTCAGGA
Source organism: Schistocerca americana (assembly GCF_021461395.2). Classification (NCBI taxonomy): domain Eukaryota; kingdom Metazoa; phylum Arthropoda; class Insecta; order Orthoptera; family Acrididae; genus Schistocerca; species Schistocerca americana. The sequence goes on from NC_060122.1 coordinate 677,430,719, forward strand.
GCCAACGCCTGAAGTGGGCCAGATTTTTTTGTTATAGGATGAACAGTGGCGGTGGCGTTTAGTTTCTTTTTTTTTGCAGTTCCACTTTCCTAAGGGACTTTAAAATAAGAGAGGAAAAAAGAAAAAAAGAAAAAGAGTAAAAATAAAAAAGTAAAAAAATTAGAAAAAACTAACAAAAAAACGAAAAAACAAAACAAAAATGGCGCAGTGGTTACCCTACTTTTAAAAAAATTAAAAAAAATAGCGCAACGGCCAAGGTAACTGGCTGGGAATCGGAGAACCCGAGTTCGAATCTCGAAGAAACCTTCCATATCTCAATTGATAGGGATAAGGGGGTCAATAAGGTAAATAAATCAATAAGGAATGATAGTAATAAGGTAGGCAAACTAATTTCCCAAACACCGTGAATTAGTAAAGTATTAAACTTTTAAACCTTGTCACATGAAAACAACTCCGAGTAAGAGTGCTGCGAATTCCTCACGAGGGATCACAGATAGCCAACTGCGCGACACTTGTTAAAGTGAGGCACGGGACGGAATGCACGCGGGGAGAGTTATGTTGTCCCAGTTGCCTCTTCGTCATATCATAGTTGTGAACCTGGAAGAGTGAAGGTGTACAGCGCGAGCCTTATAGAAGTCAAAGAGCTGTTTTCCATCATTGGGCTGCCGATAACCTCGTGGATACATGTAGTGATTTTTCCATCGTTAATGCGCCGAATGAAATACATTTTGTGAATGAATACAGTGTTCTTCCGTAAGTAACATATGACGAATACTGTATGTAGTTCGTAGTAATTAGCTCGTCTGTTTATACCTTAGTAACTAGTTATTGTTTGTTGTGTCATATCTTTCAGGTGCATAATCTAATGGAGGATGTACACCCTTCGACTAGCTCTGTAATATACAGTTGGGACAGATGCATTGCCAATGCACTACCCTGAAGCAGGCAGTTCTGTTTCTCGGCGTTCCAGATTGATAGGAGCGGCTATCGTCGAGCGTCAGCGGCACGCCACTAAATACGTCTCTCACAAGGAGATACAAAATATAGCAGATATACAGAAAGTGGCGGCTCTTTTCAGCACGCAAACGGCGTCACTTATGACCGGTTTTAATCGTGATTACGAGAGCAACACCGATCAAACAGGATGCGAGTATCGGGTGAACATTCGACGCACGTTATCGCATAAGGAAGAAAAACGAACGCTTGCCGCAGTTGGTAGTAAAAACCAACTAATACATTCGTACATGGCGCAGTATGCCATCACAGCCTCTGGAAATGTGTTGCCTAAGGTTTTCCTGTGTTTACAAGAAACGAATGTTACATTTTGCGATCACAGGTTCGAATCCTGCCTCGGGCATGGATGTGTGTGATGTCCTTAGATTAGTTAGGTTTAAGTAGTTCTACGTTCTAGGGGACTGATGACCTCAGATGTTAAGTCCCATAGTGCTCAGAGCCATTTGAACAGTTTTTGTTACATTTGGTGCTCGGGTTATAGAAGGGGTCGATCGTTTAGCCGACTCGTTGAAAAATGTTTACGTTACCTCCTCCAAATCCGGGAAACTGACGAATACGATTTACAGAACATTTCTCGAGAATGATGACTACTACAATATATTACACGATGTTTATAGATGGCAAGGGTCAGCCGACGTGCACAGTAAAAGTAATACCGTCAAACTGCACACCTGTATGCCAACCGTGTAATGTTTATTTCTATCGCCAGGTTAAAAACTTTATTTCCAGGCATTGCCGTGTGCTTCTGGAAACCCAGCGGGAATTGCAAAACCGTACGGATGCAATAACTATTCACAGCGTAATTCATAACCAACTTTCAGCAGCGAATTTTCAGGCAATGATGTCGTATGCGTGGTACGCATCAAAATTAATTACCGAAAAAGACGTATTTTTAAATGTAAACCAAGTTTTTTTTCCGCCGACTCTTCAGAAGGAACAGTGTAGCTGTCGAAAGATTGCGTTAATTTGATGTTCTTGGTGCCGTGAGTATATTTGTTTCGAATGTTTATATGACAAGTACGATCCATCTAGTTGTTCGAAGAAAAGTGAGGACACATAACAGCGACTGGAAGAGCCATAACATTTAGGGGTGATTTTCTCACAAACTCGAGGGTGTTGAGCAAAAATATCTTAGAATCCTTCGTTTTAGGTTGTACACAATCGACCGGCCAAATCTGAGCCGAATCTGTAGGCCGTGTCTCAGGCCTTCCCCTTGTGAGAGGGAGCTCTGTGAACAGGCGTCCAGTTTAGGTGGCGTCAGGTGGCCCGAGTAAACGTAGTCTGTATGCCATAGGACAGAGGCCACTACTTGAAGGACACTGCTGGAGATGCAGTCAAAACACTGATAATTTTATTTCCGAATTTGTTTGTTTGGTTACCTAATTGTTAATCAGTTACTGCTATTATTGTATTTCGTAATGGGAGTGATAGATGGTGTGAATGTTCAAATGGCTCTGAGCACTATGGGACTTAACTTCTGAGGTCATCAGCCCCCTAGAACTTAGAACTAATTAAACCTAACTAACCTAAGGACACCACACACATCCATGCCCCAGTCAGGAATCGAAACTGCGACCGTAGCGGTCGCGCGGTTCCAGACTGTAGCACATAGAACCGCGCGGCCACCTCGGCCGGTGGTGTGAATGTGAAATACAGTTTTACATGATACTACGATACTACGAAGTAACAGGTCACATAAATAATGTTCGGGAATACTTGTATGTTAGTCATTCGTAACGGGAAATTCTTCTATAAACTATTTCGTCAGTTTATGGTGCTGGGGAAATGAGTTTATGATTTCGCAAAAACAGATTTCTTGAAAGGGAATTAATATTATATTTGGGATTTTCCAACAATATTTATGGTAATTTACTGTTCAGATTCAGTGACAAATTTTCACTGGTTGTGTGTATACGCACGAGACTGATCGGGCTTGATGCTGCTTTCTGGTTGGTTGTGATGTTTACCTACCAATCACAAACTGGCATATTAGCCCATGTTTTGGCAACAAGTAGCTTGTTTTGTGTGAAGACAGGAGCAGACTTGGGGCCTGGATCTCATAGTGATCAGACGTACTGATATGTGCTCCGCTGAAAATATTAATATTGCCATGTTTCGGTACTAAAATGTTTGAGAAGTACCGTAAAGAGTGGAAGAGAATTCGAGTTCATGCACCGGGTAAAATTCACAACTTTTAGTGACATTTAAATCATTAATTACCGCATCGCGTGTTGATAACTTGCGAACTTGAACATGCAGTTCCGTGAGACTAATAATAGCAACGTTTGAATGAGCAATCCTAAAAGAATCAATCCGTTTGTAGAGTTTCGATTATGAATTGCCATAAATTGGCTATGGTTATGAATGAGGTGAGGGTGTGAACTCTTCAGACTATGTACGGTTTAGATTAAGGCTTGGTAGTGACTGTTGTATGCTAGCTTATCTTAACAGAATTAAAAATTACGCACACAGATACTTTCATTTAAATATTTCCATCCAAGGCCAAAACAGACTTATTGTGACATGAATATTCAAATGTGTGTGAACTCTTAATGGATCAAACCGCTGAGGTCATCGGTCCCTGGACTTACACACTACTTAAACTAACTTATACTAAGAACAACACACACACTCCCAAGCACGAAGGAGGACTCGAACCTCCGACGGTAGGAGCCGCACAATCTATGACATGGCGCCACTCTGCGCGGCTGCGACTTGAATATTATAATGCACACAGCTCCTTTTTCTATAGCTTTTTACTACTGAGAAAGTCATGCCAGTATGTTCAGGGAGATGTGTGTGTGTGTGTGTGTGTGTATGTGTGTGTGTGTGTATGTGTGTGAAGGAATTCACCAAGAGTTGAGTGGAACTTTGTAAATGAAAAACTCAGCGTCACCGCACGTGTTGCATCGGCCGGAAAGCATAAAGAGCTGTAGAGAAGAGAACCGCGGTCCACAATAAATGTGGAAAAGAACAGTGTCGAACAGTAATAAAAAATCAGGATAGAACAATGTGTATCAAAGTGAAAAAGCAAAACACTGCAACGAAAATTCTAATCCTACTGTGGGAAGAATAACGACATCGTAGGTACGACAGAAGAAGGGGCGCGGGGTTAGCAGATGGAACGACGAATGCAGCGGCATCCGATATTTCACTAACTGCATTGACGGGGTTAGCAGTAGATGGCAGCCCACGAAATGATTTAGCTGGAGGCGGACAACGGACCCGCACTTCCAGCACACCGAGAGTACAGTCGATGTATGGAGATAAGTTTAGTTCATCCATTGTTTGCTTGTCTCAAAAGACTTTTTAAAATGGAAGGGAATGATAATTCTGTAGTTGTGAAGGAAGAAGGTATGACTCATTTTGATGGAAGTTCCAGCTAGACTAGCACTACAGGGTAGATAAATGTGGGTGAATTAGAGGTTAATGATGTTTTAGTTGCTAATTTGCAACACTTATCTCCAATGGTGGGAGAAAAACAGAGACAACATGTTTTAACAGATGCAAGTAGCGGAGAGAGTACCAGCTCTTTTTATAACAGATTGAGTAATATTAATGATGCTCTTTTATTTCACATGACCCAGGGTGACTTAAGTTAACAGGAGACAAGAGAGTCTGATGTGAAACTTGATATGTTGTAATCAAAGCAAACGGAACAAGGACGTGTAAAGGAGATCTTAGCAGCATTAACGCTTACCATCAAAGATGGAAACAGAAATTTACTAGTGAGCTTAAGTAGCAGTCTGTTACTATACTTAGCCTCAGTGAAGCAAATAAAAATTTAGATAGTGAGTAAAGCAGCGGTCTGATACTACAAAAGATGTAGTTGGTGAGCTTAAGCAGCTCAAAGTTGAAACTGATAGTAAGTTAAAAAAGGAGGCTGCTGAGCTAAAGGAAATGTGGCAAAAAGAATTTAAGGCTTTTGATGAAAAGGTCGAAGTTAAAGTTTCTCGAGTTGAGGAAAGTCGTAAGAAATCCTCAGACACTGAAAGAGGAAAATTAACAGAGACTTTACAGAAGGGCTTTAATGAAAGCAAGAAAGACTTTGTCAGATCTAAGAAAATGTTAAGAAGGTAGAACATGAAATAGATACAGCATATATGATAGTGAGCATACAATTTTGAATAGTAAAATCAATGAAGAACGTGAATATTTTTTAAAATCTGTAAAGGTTGTGTCTGACCGTGTGGAAGCAGTAGAAACTAATATGGATCATTTGACTAGTCAGGCGGGGGTGGTAGGATATGAGCCGCACGATCATAACAAAAGACTAAATAAAGTATAGCATAATCTACAAGTTGGAACCAACAGTGTCGACGGTAGTCTGATAACAGGGTCATATTGCAGTAAGGAGGAGGTGACGTGTGTATGATACATGTGATAATAGAGGTTCAAATTAACAAGAACATGTGCGAGATGTGACAGAGGAGGAATCTTTTCACGAAGAAGGCGAGGGAACAGATAGTAAAGAACTGCAGAATTTAGACGAGAGAACTATTGTGGATGTGATTAATGAGAATTTGTTTGTAATAAGTGCAGAGGCGCATACTGAGGATGACCATAGTGGGGGTCAGTTAAGTAATGGATTGGAGGAGGTTCAGGAAGAAAAATATCAGGTGTCAAGGTACTTCGATCAGTCGTCCTACAATGCCCAGCAGCTAAACTCGATGAAAAACAGTTGTACCTGTGATATTGCTCTCTAATCACCCGGGCATTGTCAAGTAATGCGAATTATTAAATCAAAAACTTACAGTAAAGTTGAATAATAATAATAATAATAACAATAATAATAATAGTAATAATAATAGCGTGTATGCTAAAGAATAATTTATGTAGACGACACCGAAATTTTTAAATTGAGTGGACTGATTTCCATACTTTGAGAGGTGTTAGTAAGGACGAAAATAAGAAAAAAATTGTCGACTAAGCAAGGGCTTTAAAGTGCATGTATTAAGAGCTGTGAGTACTTGTTCAGTAGATTAGATCTATTTCACAATAGCTACGTGGTCATAGCGTGTAACGTATGTATTTTGTTTTGGTCCATATTACTGAAATTTTGCCACTAGAGTTCTGGTTCACCCTATTTGTCCAACGGGACCTGACTTTTGAACCTGCTGTACACTATGTAACCGATCGTAATGCCTTGCACATGTACGAAAGTGGAATGCTTTCAGTACAGATGCAGAAGCAGACTTCAACAACCTCAGTAACCAGACAGTAGAGCTTGTTTTTTTTTTTTTACTCCTTCGAATACATGTGACATTGAAACTGTTTCTCCAGGAAAAAGGTAAAAAAGCGGTGGTGAAAGTTTCATAGTAAAAAATAAGAGAGAATCTTACGGCGAAATTAGTTTGCAAAGAACTTCTCTCCATATTGGTTGACAACTGGCAAGGAACAGAGATGTTGTTGGACGGGAATAACCACAGGCAATGATGGGCAGCATGAAACACAGTACATAAGTAACGGACGTAGAGTGGTATATTTATAGCGGGATGTGGTACACATTTCATCACATCGGAAATCAGGATAAGAGACATAAATAACGTTCATGAAACTTATTGGCAGGTTAATACTGTGTGCCGGACAGAGATTCGAATTCGGGACCGTTGCCTTTCACGGGCAAGTTCTCTACCGGCTGAGCTACCCGAGCTTTACCTCCACCACTATCCCGTCTCGTACTTTCAAAACTTCACAGAAGTTAAAGTTTGACGCAGAAGTTAGTGTTTGACACAGACACGATTCCTAACATAAAGGTCGATATCGGACTCTACGTAAGGAATATGTCCTTCTCGGGCACTAATGCACATTTTGGATCCGTTATTCATGCTGGCTGCCAAACTGTTGAAGAACTCACTCCTCTCTCAACGCGGTTTTCAGTTCTTGTGCAGTTCGGGGAGGGATGCCAAGAGCATTTCAGGTATGCCATATAGGGTTTGTATCCGAGGAGTGCGCAGGACATTGCACACGTCACTATCTTCACCTTTCAGTGTGTGCGACACGTCAGCGGTCATGTGTGGGCGGGCACTGTCGTCCAGAAAGTCGTGACCTACCCCACCAGTAAGAGACGGAAACGGTACAGAATAATCTCCCTGCAATTCCGCTGTGCTGTGACTGTTCCTCCCGGTGTTACGCCACTGCGTATTTTGCCTGCCAACGCCGTAACGCCCAGCCATACCGATGACGCTCAGTCTTCGGCTTATAACGTATTCCACTATCTCTCCACTCTAAGTGGCGGCCAGAATCGCTTACCACCGACTCATCGGAGAACGTAACCCATGACCACTGTTGCTGAACACAAATAACATTCGCCTTACACAAACGAACTCTTGTTCTACAATGCCGTGGATGACGTGGGATGCATTTAACAGGCTTCCGTGCACAGAAACCAGCCGGACGTAACTGCCGCGAAATGGTTCTGGCAGAGACACGTCAACTGGTAGCGGATGCAAGTTCTACAGGAATGAGACTTTTGCCACTAGAGCTACCTATGGATCCTTTCGCGGCATGTTGGTCCGTCTACGACCACCGCCATGCTTTCACATAGCATTTACACCTCGAAAAGCCTTTTTTAAACGCGAGATGACATATTCTGTGATCATAGCAGTGACACGTTGACCACCTTCTAATCGTCCAACTGCTCGTTCACGATCATAAGCGCTCATATGATATCTTGCAGACATGTTGCCGTATCACACAGAATGTCCCACTAATTGATTCCACAACTGTAGTCAAATATTGTACTGCATAAACTGTGGAACGGATGCAGAACGTTCCTGCATAGGCTTCTATGCAGTTAACACTTCGCTCACTCTAAGTTTCTTTGTACTATCATTGGCCCGTTGCTCTATAGTAAATGTCAATTATTCCTTATCAGTGTGTTTCACTCTAGGCGCAGTAGCCAATCATTTGATATGTTGCTACGTTGCTTAATCGCTGAAGCTGTCTGCTTAGTGTGTTTAGCTTTCCTAAATAGCCGACATAATCGTTACTGCCTTCAAACGTTAGCTTAATGATATAAGAGGTGGGATTTCTGCTTCCCTTCTTCCTAGGAGAAAAGAGTTCTCGAACGGCTTATCAGTAAAATAAAATAAGAAAAGGCTGAGGCTAAGGTTAGCAATTACTTGCTGTGTTTAATTTGAAGCACGTTGATTAATTGCAACAGTTTCCTGATAATCTGGAAAATTTATTCACAGAATTTTTAATTGAGGGCTGAAAGAACTTTCGCTTCTTTCATGCCCTTTAAGCTTCGGGACAATATCAGGAGATTAATTTTAAGTCGAGGCAAGGCACGTGCGCGTAAAAATTTGTAGCCTAACTTCTGTAACCTTGCTGTCAGTAGTGTAACGTCGGCTTTACTCGCTACTGGCTTGGCTCTGACTGCTATATCCTATTTTATGTCCTCACAGAAGGCATAATTAAATAAAAATTTTCTGAAACTGAATTGATAGCGAAGTGTCTTTCGGTTACTAGTTCATATAAATTTTTTGTGTCAGAGATCAATGAAGTTACATACAGCTTTACGTAACGAGGCCGTTAACTTTATCTAAATGTGTCACTTCATGTAAAATTTCATCAGGGTCACTAACATGACAATGAGGGAAGAAATTACAGTAAAGTTATTAAACTTATCAGTGAACTCTGGATATGAAACACACTGTTTTGATTTGTGGCCATGTAAATTAAGTAGCGAGGACAGATGTTAATCACATATCATGAAACAGACTTAAGACACTTGCTAATCGAAGTACAGCTCTACGTAAGTTATTTTTTTGAATCGCTGATGTTACTCGTGATCTATATAATAGGCCTCTACTTATTTTTTGTGTCGCCTTTTCTTTTAAGTTTTATGGTGTGCTCTTATTCCAACATGCGAGTGCAAGTGTAAAATGATGAGATGTGGATTTAAGGTTTCGGGGGACTATCTAGGCGCTTGATTAGCGCGCTCTAACGGTACTAAAATCCGTTGTGCGCCTGATCTCTCGTATCATTCACTTGTCCCGTTTGTAACGTTTCTTCTCTGTCACTCTCGTCACGGTCCATTGAGACATTTAGATATTATTTCCGTATTTACTAGCTGGTTGTATAGAAGATCGTTCTCGTCGTGAATTTACTTGTTCTTTCAAGTGTGGACATTTCCCTGGCTTGTTATTTGCCAGATCTGACTATATTAACTGCTTTTTCGGCGGGTCGAGCGTGGCGACGCAGCAGTTGGTACTGCCGGCTTGTGGTCGCTGTTTCATAAGTTCCTCGAGTTCACATAGAAGTCTATTGTAGGATGTCTCAACAACGCAATGTATGGTAGAAGCTGACAGAGGTTTTGAAGCACGTCCCGAGCGCTAGGATCCACGGTGCGCCTAACACTTGTTGCACGAGCACATGAGTACGCCAGTAACATATCCCATTATCCGCCTAGCTACTGCTGCAGACGGTAGTTGATTGGTAGAAGTGATTCTGCCTGGTCGAGATACTCCTGACCCAACCTTCTCACTGCAACACGTTCAAGTAACAAAAGACTAAGCGATGTCAGAAATGGAATGTTCGATGCTTAGTGCTTCCACGGTTAAACGGATTAATATTAAGGGCCTTGTTCATCCTCAACCCGACTGACATGGACAGAGACTGTCCTGTCACTTGCACAGTTAGGCTACTACGTGACATAAATTCGTCCTACTCAGTACTGTACAAGATACTTCTTCAATGTTTGTTGCTTGACCAGAGTTCCTCTACGGTGCCTTCATTTATATTTACATTGTTAGTGGTGCAGTGGAATATTTGTAAGCTACTCTGGAATGAATTTCTATGTTCCTCTACTTCCCTGTTCTCTTTAATCTTTTTAGTCCTGAACCGCGAATTTACTTCCAAAACCTTTTCTTAAGAATTTACTTCATTTACTAGCGATTCATCAAGAACATTAACACATTTAATCATCCTACGTGAGTGTGGAAGTAGTTGCCAGTGGGTAACTGATGAAAACAAATTAAATTTCTTTCAACAAATGGAAATTGTATTCCTAAAAGCCCATTTTTTTAAACAGATTTAAAGTTATAATCAGAAAGCATCCTCAAAATAACAAGTTACAATTTTATTCAGAGGCAGAAAGAACAAATATTGACAGTATGAGCTTTCGGGCACAGAAGCTTTCCGCTGCCTTTTGACACGGCCACAGTCACGACCGCTCACAACAACCTCTAAAAGACTACACTGGTGCAAATCTGCAACCACCAGATTACTTTAAACCAAAAATTTAACAACTCACACAAACACATAAACTCTGCACCCCGTAGGAGGGATGGAAATAGTACAAAACACTAACATTAAAAAAATTAACTAGCCACCGAAGGTGCAACTTGATTTTAAAAAAAAAGAAAAAAAAAAGAAAAGGGTGGCAACTTTATATACTAAAATGACCATTTAAATAAAAACCCATGAAATGCAGTCTTACATAAAATATACAAACATGCTCTACATTACACACATACCGCCTCTCAAGATGATAGGCAAGATAAAAACATATTTCAGGAATTCGGCCGCTACACTTCAAGCAATAAATTCGTTAACACCGAATCCGACAAACATGACAGAGGCAGCTATTAACGTACGGCAGACCGACAGAAAGACAGACAGGCACTGACTCCCTAACAACTGCGGACGGGAGACAGACGAACAAGCTGGGGACGAGAGACTGACCAAGAAAACAAGTAGAATTCAACAAGTAAATAAAACAACATATAACGAATCACTTAACTTCTAATAAACTGCGATGTCTGGCGAAGACCTGGCGCAGCACCCCCAAAACACTCTCCCGAATCGTCTGCTGCCAACAGCTTTAATGGACGCAGGAGGGCGCGCCGATCTCCCGTCTCAAGGCGTCGCAGCTCGCACAAGGCAGACCGATGTCGTGAGTTGGCTCCTGTTGCTCTCGTGTCGGCCGCGCGGCCCACTGGACTGACGTGGCGACCTCACATTCGCCGATGCTCAAGACGGACAAGTCATCTTGTGTCCCCGTGCGCTACTGACCGACCGATCGATCCAACCGCCAATGACCATTGCCTGAACAAACTCGAGCAGACTTGCGGCCTAACACATACTAGCACTCCGGACGACAGACAGACACTGACTATCCATCTTCAGTGACTGATGTTTTTAGAGGTAACCATTGCTCTTCAACTGAACTGTATTGTGGTATTCATTTTGGCTGTACTTACAGCCTTACAGAACTGCAGACGCAAGTTATTCACCAGTACTCCATTATCTCACTTCATTCCACTTACATCCTTCAGGACGATTCTTTTGAACTCCAAACTGTTCTTCATAATTATCAAATAGTTATATGAATGTATATCTACTCCTGGGTAAGTCATCGCGTGAAGCAGAAGTAATACCTGCCGTTCCCGATCTAAACGACATAGCAGACCGACTGGCGAGTTTTTTTTTTTTCTTTTATTGTTATTTCAACACCTGTACACCAGGTATGCTGGCAGCAGCATCTTAAGCTGCTCTTCAGGCTCAGAGTTAACAATGAGAAAACATAAAGAAGACACATAAGAGATTGAACAAGTTAGCGGGCAAAAAACAATAGACTCAGAATACAAAAAACACGAATCCGTTCACACACGACGAGAAACACACGAAAAACTGTCGGCACGGCGCACAGACACTGATGATTTAGACGGCACAGGTGAACGTTGGAGCGTGACGGCGAACACTAAACACAAACACGATAGCACACGCACGAGAAACGGATGGCGATGATCTCTGGCGCGTGAATGTCCACGTAACGTGTGCGAGTCTGGGGACCTGCCAAGAGGGGTAGAAGGGGGAGGGTTTGGGAGAGGGAAGAGCAAAGATGCCAATGGCAGATGAGATGGGAGGAGGAATGGAGGTGTGGGGGTAGAGGAAGCCCAGGGGAGGAGTGGGGAGAAAGGGAGGAGAGAGGGAAGGGGGAGAGAAGGGAGAGAGAGAGTGCCCAAAGGAACAAACACAGGAAGAGGGAGGGTGTATCAAAATGGTAGGAGGGGTGGATGGAGGGGAGGAGGGCATCATCAGGAGGGGGAGCTGGCGGAAGCCACCTTGGGAGAGGGTGTGGAGAGTGGGGAGATGGAGAGCAGGTGGGATGTGGAAGTATAGGCGCAGCAGCGGACAGGGGCGGGAGAGGAGGGGAGAGACCAGTGGGTGAGGAGGATCGAGTTTATGGGAGGTGTAGAGGAACCACATCCGTTCGAGGAAAAGGAGGAGGTGGGGGAAGGGAATAAGGTTGTTCTGTATCCATGTGGGGGAGGGGAGACAGATGCGATAGGCGAGGCAAAGAGCATGCCATTGTAGGATCAGAAGGGATTTGTAAAATATAGGGAGAGTGGAGATCCAGGCAGGGTGGCCGTAGGAAAGGATAGGGCTAATGAGGGATTTATAGGTATGGAGGATGGTGGAGGGGTCCAGACTCCAAGTACAGTAAGAAAGGAGCTCGAGGAGACAGAGTCGAGAGCGTGCCTTGGCTTGGATCGTCCAGAGGTGGGGGGTCAAGGAGAGGTGACGGTCGAGGGTGACACCAAGGTACTTAAGGGTAGGGGTGAGGGCGATTGGACGGCCATAGATAGTGATGTAGAAATCGAGGAGGCGGAAGGAAGGGGTGGTTTTGTCTACAGTGATCGCCTGGGTTTTGGAAGGATTGACCTTAAGCAACCACTGGTTGCACCAAGCAGTGAACCGGTCAAGATGGGATTGAAGAAGGTGTTGGGAGCATTGCAGGGTCGGGGCAATGGCAAGGAAGGCGGTGTCATCGGTGTACTGGAGAAGGTGGATGGGGGATGAAGGCAGCGGCATGTCCGCCGTTTACAAGAGGTACAGAAGAGGGGAAAGGACGGAACCCTGGGGCACACCGGCGGAGGGGAAAAAGGTGTAGGAGTCCGTGTTGTGGATGGTGATGTAGGAAGGACATTGGGACGTAGTTAATAGGTAGGGCGAAGGTTTGGAGCTTGAAGAGAAGACTGGAATGCCACACACGGTCATAGGCTCGTTCAAGGTCAAGGTAGAGGAAGAAAGTTGAGCGACAGGAATTAAGCTGTTTGGAGAGGAGATGAGTAAGGTAAAGGAGAAGGTCATTGGAAGAGAAGCACAGCTGGAAGCCACGCTGGGTAATGGGAAGGAGGTGGTGCTGTCGGAGATGCTGGTGTATGTGTCAGGTGAGGATGGATTCCATGACCTTGCTGAAGACTGAGGTAAGGCTGATGGGATGGTAGGAGGAGACAGTGGATGGCAGTTTACCGGGTTTAATGAACATCAGGATACGGGAGGTTTTCCACAGGTTGGGGTAGTAGCCGGTGGAGAGGATTACATTGTAGAGCCTGGCCAGGGTGGAGAGGAAAGAGGCAGGAGCTTCACGAAGGTGGCGACTGATGACATGATCGTGACCAGGAGTGGTGTTGCGTATTGTGCGGAGTGTAGCGATGAGATTCTGTGTAGTGATAGGTGCATTGTGTTCTGTGTGTGCAATGTTGTCCAAGTACTGGAAACCAGGTGCAAGGGGAGGGACAGAGGTGTCAGTTCGATCACAGGCATCTTGGAAGAGGGAGTAATCGAACTGGGGATCGTCAGGGATGGTAAAGACATTGTAGAGGTAGGAGGCAAAGTGATTGGCCTTACTAATGTTGTCAGGGAAGGGTTGGTTGTCATGAAGGAGAGGATAGTAGGGTGGGGGGGGGTTAGATCTGGTAAGGCGGCGGAAGACTGACCAGTACTTGGACAAGTTGATAGGAAGGGTAGCGTTCAAACGGGTGCATGTCTGTCGTCAGTCCCAGCGTTTCTTAGCCATGAGCAAGTTACGGATGTGTCTCTGGAGTTGCTGGTGGCGTCGTAGTGTGTCCGGGTCACGCGTCCGGAGGAATGCATGGTAGAGACGGCAGGATTCACAGAGGAGGAGGATGGCCTGTGGGGGTAAGGTAGGACGTTGGGGGTGGATGGCGACAGAAGGGACGTGGGCCTCCACAGCCTCAGACTAGGTCTGCTGGAGAAAGGAGTCGGCATGGGTAATATCATCAGGGTGGCGATAGGTGAAGGGGTGGCCATCGACCTGGGTGGATAGGATATCCCGGTAGGCATTCCAGTTGGTGTAGGAATAATCGTGGATGTACTTAGGGGGAGGGTCATGATGGGATTTGGGGTGGGGGCGACGACAGTGAGGAGAACAGGGAAATGGTCACTACCAATGGGGTCCAGGACATCCGTCATTATGCGGCCAAGGAGTTTAGGGGAGGAGAGGACGACATCAGGAGTGGTGTTGGACTCAGGGCAGGTGTGCTGGGGAATGGGGACAAGGTTGCCTTGAAGGGAGGAGAGGAACCATTGCCACCACCAAAACTGGGTGGCGGAATTACTATGCGTGTTGAGTTTGGCAGCGACCATGTAGGAGGAGAAGGTACAGTCAATGTGGGAGAGGAAGTCAAAAGGAATAGGGGCGTTAGGGCGGACATAGGTGGTGGCGCAGGTGATGGTAAGGCCAGGCAAGAAGAGACTAAGCATCAGGTGTTCTGTGGCGGCGGGAAGGAGAGCTTCAAGCCGAACTGGGATCTGGTGGTGGTGACCAGTGGCTACTCTGCCACGCGCTATCGGCAAGTGATTGTTGGAGCGATGAAGGAGGTAGGGCAAGGTGTGAAGGGTGTGGTGGGGCTGAAGAATGGTTTCATTGAGGAGGAAGGCATCCATGTGGTGGGTGACGAGGGTGTGCATGAAGAGGTTCTTGTTGGTGGGAAGGGAACGGATGTTGTTGAACAGGATACAGTGCTGTTGTGCCATGACAGGGTTTTAGATGAGGGTCTCGAGAAAGGAGATTATGTAATGGGCCTGGTTGTGAGAGTAGGTGGCATACATTTTAAGGTGGAAGGCAGAATGGGCGGCGATGGATATCTGCTGGAGGGAGTGAGGGTAATGGAAAGGGTGGACATTCTGTAGAACGTTGGTGAGGAACCTGATGATGTCAGTGGGGAGCGGGGGGGGGGGGGGGCGAAGGGAATTGCCTGGCGGGGTGGGAGCATTCAGAGGGTGGACAAGGACGGTGAGTTCAGGAGACGTCGGATGGGGTCGGGCTTTACATTTTTGGGATGCCGGAGATTACAGGTATTACAGGAGGGAGGGGACTGAAGGTTAGAGCACTTCTGGAGGAAATGTGCTTGCATACAGTGTGGGCAGGTGGGGACCTCAAGGCACTCACATGTTGTGTGCGCATTGTAGCACAGACACCTCTGGCAGCAGAGGGATTGAGAAGGGGAACGGTAGGGGTCGACTTTGTAGCTTTGGTTGAAGAGGAGGGCACCCTTCTTCAGGAGGCGGTCAATGGAGGGGGTGTCTTCTGAAAAAATCCGGATAAGGTGGGTGGGGCCGGCTTAAAAATGCGGCGGATCGCTCCGACCTCCAACGAGGGATACGCCTTGAGCTCCCCTGTGATCGTCAGACTAAGCTGAGTGATCATGGCAGTGAGGGTCGGCAGGCGACACGGGTGTTGGCGTTGGTGGGTAGGAGACGGGGAAGGAGCAGGGGTGAGGAAGGTATTGGGGCCAAACCCGGTGATTGGGATTTGGGAAAGGATGTCAGTATGAAGGGTGGGGCTTGGGGAGGAGATGAGAACAGAGTCTCTTCAGGGAGTGAGGAGGGAGATGGAGGCTCTGGGGCTTGGGGAGGAGATGAGAACAGTCTCTTCAGGGAGTGGGGAGGGAGATGGGGGCTCCAGGGAAGTGTTCATGGAGGAGGAGGGAGAGGTTCCGGGCCTTGAGGAGGGAAGGATTGGGATGAGAGAGGAGGTATTTGTAGGAAGAGGGGGGGAAGAGGAACAGGAGGCGGAGGGAGCATGGCCAGGTGGGGAGACATCCATGGCATCCTGGGGTGGGGGGGGTGGGAGGAAGGAGGATGGGGTGGGGCCTTTTTGGGAACTGAGGAGGTGGTGGTGCCACTAGGTCGTTTGAGGGCAACGGAAGGGCGAGTGGTGACATGTGGGACGGGAGCAACAGGGAGGTGGCGGGAAGTGGCAAGTCCCAGCGTGGACACAGGATCCTGACCCGGAGATGGTGAAGGCGATGGCGATGGCGATGACGGATATGATGATGATGGCGAAGGCGAGGGTGAGAGCTGGGCATGGGCAGTGGCCCATAGGGCCACCACCCTAGCGGGAGCTGCAGTGACAGGCTGGGGGAGTGGGGAGAAAAGGATCAGAGGTGGAGATGCGGGAGGAAGAAGCGGTGGAGGGGGTGACGAAGAGCGATGGTGAAGGGAGCGTAAGAAGAGGAGGGATGGAAGGAGGGGGTGTTGACTGGGCACACCATGTAATGGTGCTGGTGGCGGCGGAGGGGGAAGTATGAACTATTGCGGTGGTGGTGGTAGTGGTAGTGGTGGTGTGGGCTGACATGATGACAAATAGGAACTAATAGAGGAAGACAGGAGACGGACGAAGACGGACGGAAACGGACGAAGAGCGGACGACAACCGGGGCGAAAGTCCCACGCTGCTGGCGCTGGCGGGAGGCGACCGCTAGTAGGAACGCTGGCTGGCTGGCAAGATCGCCGCAGCTGCTGCTGCCGCGGACCGGACCGCCGCTGCCGCTGCCGCTGCTGCTGCTGGCTGGACTGCTGCTGTCAGGTCGGGCTGCTGCTGCGGCTGGCTGGCTGGCTGGTTGGCTGGCACCTGCAAACTTAACGCTTCGATTAGTGACAGAAATCACGAATCGAAGGGCGATACTCGTGGCGAGGTACCTCCGGAGATGACTGGCGAGCTCATAGCGCCACTTAAATGCACCTGAACAGGCAACCTTTCCCCTTTCCCACCAGAGGGAGACACCAAAGCTGCGATTGCCTCAGCCGCGCCACCGCCAGAAACGGAGGGCGACTGCTTCACGCTACGCACTGCAGCGCGCTCTTCGAAGCAGCAATCTTTACCACAGCTCAAGTCCTATTACCGAAAAATGAATGTTAACGATCTACCGTAGTGTTCCTGATACCTCGCGCGACTGGCGCCAATACCCTTTCTTGTAATGTCATCTTTGCCATCTATTTCGCACTGGTCGGCCACGAGTCAGTTGTTCATCGCGGATTCGGCTATTTAAGTCTGCAGCGTCGAGGCAGCAGCTTTCACTGTGTTGTCGGCTGGTTGCGGTTGCAGCACGGTCGGGAGGTTGGCCCTTACTTGGTGCGCATACTCATTGCTCGTGGTGCGCCTGGAGACGGCGGAAAGGTTCTGGGTTCCGGCACGAGGCGTGGTGTTTGAATTTCTCGCCACATAGCGCATGTTGAGAAGAAGAGCTAGCGGAGCGTCGGCTGGCATTATCCGTTCTCCTGGGCATATGGTGTGTTTGATTTCAACAGGCGCAGTTGTGTGCTTATATATATTTGCTAATGATTTACTTATGTTGTCTACAGTGACGAGTCTGATATGTCAAGGTTATGTCACACATGCCATATAACGGGGCTTGGCTTTCCATCTTAGTTTCCTACCACTTGAGGAAGGACCTGCAGCTGTATGTAAGGAAACCCTATGAGTGCCTTATTATTGAGTGATTGTATACCTAAAATTTTTATAATCTTCACCATTAAATACCAAAATTTGCACCTTAACGAACGACGATGTTGTCTCGTGAAACTAGATTAGATTCTATGAAAGTGTAATTTTGGCGGGCTCTTGCTCCTTTAAAGCAATACTCAGCTATTGCCATTACCTTTCAAGGAACAATCTTATTCACAAGTGTACTAAAGTGTTTAAGTGAATAAGTGTTGAGTTAAAAAAAAAATTAAATATCTTCAACATTTCACGGCCCTGTCATCAACCGTATAAATATTAATTTAAATTTTAATAATGAGCAGCCTCAGTTGCACCGTTTACCTATAACTTAACTCGGTGCCCTAGTGGCTACCGCATCGCAGTCGCGAAGTGGGACCGAGGCAGTACCAGATACGTTTTACAGTTTGACCATAATTTATGGATTTGTAGTTTTAGGTTGACGATGTCCGTTATGGAGAAACAGTAGACAGTGTTATTCTGAAGAAGGCTGGGTTATCCCTACTGAAACCTAAGTAATAATAGGTAAACGGTGCAACTGAGGCTGTTCATTATTAAAATTTAAATTTAAAAAGAATATTTGGGCGAGCCTTCTTGTTTTGATTTTATGTTTTATTCTTCTACGTAATGCGAATGTTCAATTGAAAGTGTGCTGTTTTAGTTGATTTATGTTTCAGTTGTGTGCAGCGCAGTGTATTTCGTCTGGTACGGTGGGACGGCGCACCGGGGCTTGATGACTTGGCCGTTGCGAGCAGAACCAACACCGACTCAAAGGAACGCTTCGGCGCTTGTTCGTGAAGTCACGTCAGCTAGGCACGGAGAACGCCAGGTGTGTTGCAAGCATACTCATAATGGTGGTGTCTTCCTGTATGACATAGGAAAATGTGAAAAATTGTTCTGAGAGAATTCTGCAATCAATTAATTGTGCAATTCATTACACTTCTTAACATATAATGTACTCCTGAACTTAAATTTCCACCTGTTTTAAAGACTGATATACAAAAACAACTTCATGGTCCTGCAGCAACAGAATTCGTACTTCTTTACCTTATTTGTAAATCTGAGGTGGTTACGTTTGTACTGGGTTGCTTTTACAAGAAACTGTGAACATATTAGTGCTCTTCTTTAGGTATCTTGGTTGACTATGGGGTAAGGAGCACTGAATGTTAATGAAATATCTTGCGATTGTACACGTTGGGGGAGGGGGTGGGGGACAGAAGAAGAGGCAAGAGAGAGATATTTGTTTCATCAAATAATACTTTTTTATCTTCTAAAGTTTCTCCTTTCAGTTGCAAGAGGGAAATATGTATCTTTTCTGACGTGCATGTTTACAAAAGTTTAAGCCCAGCAGTATTTTCGATGTATGAAACTATTTTGTTTCCTGTTTAGAATTCCTTTCGTTGAAAACGACTGTAATCTAATGACCGGAAACAGCTGGACATTTACACATGTAAATTAGTTCACATTTCCAGCGACGATGTCAAACGAAAATAAATAAATAAATAAATAAAAGAAACGAGTTCATTGTAAGGGGGTTGGGGTAAGTTTCTATAGCAAAATGGATCGAGTAAATATAGTTACTTGAATATAAAATTTCCGAGGCTTGCAATGGGTCAAAGCATCTTCTCATATTGATCTACGTTTTTTCGACAGGATTCAGTAATACAGAACTATGATCTTCATTTGTAGCTTTACGATAGTAAGAAAATCTTTCATCTAAATAAAACTGCCGGATCCAAAACAATACCAAACATTTTTTCAAAAATAAGAGATTTATAGTGATAAGCACGCCCAGGCGTTTCTGCCTGCAACAGACCTGGCGTTCGCCGTGCCTAGTTGACGTGACGTCACCAACAAGCGCCGAGGCCTTCCTTTGAGTCGGTGTTGGCAGAACTGTGTTTCGTTAGACCGGGCTCCAGGTTCGTGACCTTCTGTCTCAACCTCGTCCTTAAGTTACGTATTGCTGTTCTCTTTGTTTCTGGCTCAGTCAGGTCCTTAAGTTTTGTAGCTCGTTCCTCCGCCGCCTTGGCGGACGCACGTTTCGCTCGAAATATGAATGTAAACCTGTAAAACTGGTTCACTTTCTAATTAGTACTTTATTAGATTGCTGGAGGCTCCACCTTAGTAATTCTGTATAATCTGCCATTTTTATCATATTTGTACCTTGTATGCTGACTGTGAAGTTTAGTTCTTATAAAGGAGGGTTTCGTGTGCATATGTTCTTAGGGTATGTTTAGATGCCGAGGTGCCGTTTTTTAATTGTTTGTTATTTAATTAGTGCCTACTTGTACTGGCATCAACTGGATTATTCCTTAGAAGTTCGTGTGCCCGACGTCTTCATTGTCGAGCGTTGAAGTTTTGGAAATTGCCTGATTGTTATTTGAGTGCCTTATATTAAAGCCTTAATGTTATACGTTGGTATGAATTTATATTCTAAAGAGAAATCTTTGTACAAAATAGTCTTGCGGCTTCAGAGTTTGGCAAGTTTTGATTGTATTAAGTACTCACGCCAACAGAAATTTTCTTACTGTTTTCTGCATTTGTTATGCAGATTTCAACAGGGGTTTCAGAAAAATGTTTACTGTGCTCATGTGAGGTAAAATTTAAGTTTTATTATATTTGAATTGTGCAAGCTAATAACCATTGTTCATCATAAGCTGTGTATGTTTGGCCCTGCTGCTTCCTGCCGTATTATTGTCAACAAATACGACGTTCCAGTTCCAATGACGCAATTGGTATGCCACACGACACCTTTTTCATCAAGACTTATTTGAAGTCTGAAACAACGCTTTCTCTACTGACGAATACCCAACTCAATTCCACGCTTGATTAAAAACTGAGAGTAGGTACCGTATGACGAAGACAAAAATGAAAATTCAGGATTTAGCAACCTGTCGATTGCTAGGTCGTTTCAGACGCAGTACAGCCTCGAACTGGAGAATTTTAGAGAAGAAAATTAGTTGTGCTTTTTCAAAGGAATCATTTTGAGGTCCTCTTTTGCTGGTTCGAGGAAACCACTGACAATATAAATCTGGATTCCCGGAAGGGCATTAGGACTACCTCCCTCCGGGGTCGATGCTCACAAATAAACAGCTGAATGTGTGATATTTTATTTACGTCAGCAGTATTCGAGGATCTGAATTGTAGCCCAGTCGGAATAATGCACACGGTGGCCGCAAGTGCCGGGAGGTCGCTTCGCGGAATGGACGACGAGGACTGCACTCACAGCGGCGGAATATCTTCTGCGAACCGACCAACTTTGCTACATCGCTCGAGCTTGGACAACGGTGCTGGCTTTGCGTCCGGTTCCGAAGGCTAGAGGGCCCATGTATTGAGTTCACAAGGCACTTGTTTCTGAGAAGCAACCACCTGTATACCTTGTATCGAGGGAAAATTGTTGTTGCGTGAGGTTCGAATCCTGCCTCGGGCATGGATGTGTGTGATGTCCTTAGGTTAGTTAGGTTTAAGTAGTTCTAAGTTCTAGGGGAGTAATGACCTCAGATGTTAAGTCCCATAATGCTCAGAGCCATTTGCACCATTTTCTTTTTTTGTTGTTGTTGTTGTTGTTGCATGGCTTGGAAGCAGTTTCACTGTAACATTCTAACTTACAGATATAGTGTTAAAAAAGAAGGTAAACCAACTGCTTTCCATGTTTTGTGATTTATGAGAAAGTGAAGTTAGAAAATTTTGTAATCCAACAGGAGACACTGGTGTCAGTGGCCGATATTTATTGAAGTGTCTAAGAAAGCTTCAACTATTCTTTAAAGCATGTTTTGACGTTTTCAAACATTATCACTTGCTGCTACACATTGACTCCCGAATTCATTTCTTATTCGGCTGTAGTGAATCAGTGCTCTCCAGATCCAGTCCTCGCTAAAGTTTATTAACCTTTAATTACATTTATTGATTTAAAACTATTGCGTTTATTATTAGAAATTTCTTTATTTATCTGTGCCAGGGTTGGCAAACGTTTAAGAGCTTTCATTTTTATGCGTATGGCTTTGTTTCTCAGTTACTACGAGGGTAATCCCAAAAGTAAGGTCTCCTATTTTTTATAAGTACATAGATCTGCCGGCCGGCGTGGCCGACCGGTTCTAGGCGCTTCAGTTTGAAACCGCTAGACCGCTACGGTGTCAGGTTCGAATCCTAGCTCGGGCAGGGATGTGTGTGATGTCCTTAGGTTCGTTAGGTTTAAGTAGTTCTAAGTTCTAGGGGACTAATAACCTCAGATGTTAAGTCCCACAGTGCTCGGAGCCATTTGAACCATTTTGAACATAGACCTGTTTCTTTCTGCAATGGTTTACATCAGTTTACAGTTGGAACATTAGGCTATTTTTCGACATAATCACCATTTCTGTCGATGCATTTTTGTAGACGCTGTGGCAGTTTTTGTATGCCCATGTCATACCAGCTCCCCGCCATGCTGTTTAGAAAGTTATGAACCTCTTCTTTCACCTCGTCGTCGGAGCTGAATCGCTTTCTGGCCAAATGTTCTTTTAACCTAAGGAACAGGCGATAGTCACAGGGCGCCAAGTCAGGACTAGGTGGGTGGGTGATTATGTTCCACTGAAACTGTTGCAAGAGACCAACGGTTTGTCGAGCGATTTGTGGGTGAGAATTGACATGGAGATTGTGTATGCCCTAGCTCAACATTCCTCTTATACGGTTCTGAATTGCCCGTTTGAGTTTTTTCAGAGTCTCACAGTATCTGTCAGCGTCAATTGTGGTCCCAGCGATTCACCTCCAACGACGAGGTGAAATAAGAGGTTCATAACTTTCCGAACAGCATAGCGGCGAGCTGGTATGACATGGGCATGCAAAAACCGTCACAGCGTCTACAAAAATTCATCAACAGAAATGGTGATTATGTCGAAAAATAGCTAAATGTTAAAGCTGTAAACTGATGTAAACCATTTTAGAAATAAACAGGTCTATGTACTTATATAAAAATAGGAACCTTACTTTTGGGGTTTCCGTCGTAATAAACTCCCAGGTTAATGTTGAGATAGTTCCTCACAGTGGAGAACTTGTTTGGTTGTTATAATGATACAACGAAATGATAAAACTGTGATGCTCACCTCTCGATCCCAGTACTATCAGTCCTAGAATCGTTACAGCATGAGTGAGGGACTGAAATGCTGAACATTCACTAGGGTTTTACCTTAAATTTTCATTCTAGCCGATACGATGACATGAATGATCACCAAATTGCAGGGAGTTTAGAAACTATGAACATGTAATAAAGATGAAGACTGTACTGCCTGCTCTCACTCTAGGTCAGAATAACCACACTAATATCCCTTGCATAAGACCAATTTCTCTTCAAGACTTCTGAGGTACAAGTAAATACAGCCTCGTTGTATATTCCATTTCAATAACGCAGAAAAGCAATGATTTGGCATCACTGTTGTCGGAGTTTTGCTGATCAATTTCAACGTACACTCATCTCTAGCAGCTTCTTATGGTGGTTAATGGGATAGAAGACAAGTGAAACACGCAGTCAACCATCTTCAAGCCCTATCTCTTTCAACGCTTAGGTCATCATGAGTGTGTAAGAAATAAAAAATATAGCTGACTTTGTACTTCTTCCTGTACATCTCTGTTCCGTTACACATTTCCCTTTTTCAGGAGAGAATGGAGAAGTAGTTTTTGTGAGAAACATTATTTAGCTGATGTTTCGTTAAGACTAACATTTCTACTCTTACAACATCTACAAATAGTGGCCCAAATGAAACATGTGTATCAGTGGAAAGCTATTAAGTGATGAATACTGCAGAGAGACAGTTCCGCTTACCCCTAGCAGCACCCTCTCTTAAGCGATCAGAAACGCTAGTGTTACGTTGCCAGTCTATGCAAAACTTCAAACGGCGTACAACTAAGCAAAACTGAGTCAGCGATATCAGGATTTCTACTTACAGGATATCAGCAGCCCCACGGGTCTAGCACACGAGAGGCCAGACATTTGTTTCGCTCGGCTCTGATGGGTTATACAGACATGTCAAATACCCTGAGGTAGGAAATTTAGAGCAAATAAGTATCCACACGGACAGTCTGGGGCTTCAGGGACGATCTGAACGGCGACCATTCTTGCGGCTTCCCTTGACGTGGCAGAAAGGAGAGCTGTGTGAGAATTGGAGTACCCCAAGAAAACACTGGGAACATGAATGACAACACATCGTCTCTTCAGGCCAGTAATCAATTCTACGTGCAGCATCTCCATGTACGTAGCACAGCTGGAGATTCTGAGAAGAACTAATGTTGCCAGATTGTACTCATCACTGTCCTAGCGTGGCGGTGCGGGGCGAATCTGCGTACACAATGTGATCACAAAGCTATCTCTGAACAAAGTAACACAAGGGCATATATTGCCTGTTCGTTCGCAACCTACCTCGATAAGGAGGATATTCGACTCTTGGAGCGGCGGTTAAAATTACCGAAACATTTGGTTTGTTCTTTGATTTCATAATCTGAATTGTTAAATAGTTCTTTTGTGCTATTTTTGGATATAACTGTCCTCTATAAGGGTCTGAAAACTATTTCTGGAAACAGCCAGAAAGCGATGGTGAATGTACGTCATTAAACCTTCAATCTACTAACCCACAACACAGCTCGTCGAAAGTGATTTTTTTTAATAGAGGTGGACCCACCCCGACGCCCACACCGGCATGGTAGCCAACACATGCGACAGGTCATGCAAGGCTAGCTTCGTTAGTAGTGGGTATCACGCAGGTTGATACCTTTGTCGTTGTGCGGTGGTGTTACTCGGCGGCTGCTTCTGGGTGCCGGTGGTGATGTCTCGGTCAGCGTCAGCATACCGGTAACAGTTGCGTTCGTCATAGTTTTATGTCCGATAGGTCATAAATCAGATACACAGTGTAGATAATGCTGGAGGTTTATTTGTGCGTCAATGTGTAAGCTCGTCGGTTTCCCTGCTGTAGCCTGCTGGTCGGCTTTAAAAGCAGCTGGCGTATTCAGGCAACGTTGCTGATATGCAGGGGCTTCCCGATATTGTCGTTTGTGGGTGTATGTTGAGCTCGCCATAGTTGGTTTTGCCCTAGTAAGTATATTCTTTGACCGTTTATGCTTTTATATATGCTTGTGATCATGGTTTCCAGAGTAGTGATGAAAGGATTGTTGAAGTGTCTCGAGTTTCTGTATAGTCGTGTGCCGTGTTTTTGAATACTTCTTTGAGGGTTTAAAGGCAATAATCATTGTGAAGATCCACGATGCGTGTATACCGTGGAGCGTTGCTAATAATCTGCAGGCGGCGCTGGTGTGTAAGAGCTGCGTATCTCCATACGGGTCCTGCGTACGTCATCAGAGGTCTAATCAGTGTCCTGTATATGGACCTCGACACCCTCCTATTCAGTGTACTTTCCCTGTTCAGCATTAGGTATAATTGTCTGAGCCTCGCGTGTGCTCTATTGGCAACGTGTTGGCTATGTGGTCCCTACTTGTAAGTTTTCTGTCCAGTCAGATACCGAGATATCTGATTTTTAAAGTGAAAATAAATGTTTTAACTTTCTGAAAATAACACAGAGGAGCCAGGAACTTTTCAACGATGAGTAACAGACTACTGTCATTTAATGAAGCAGTATACACAGATCCTAAAACGGTCTGTAGCTGTGGTCTAATGCGTGTGTGACTAGAGACAGGTTAACGAACATGTGCATTTGCAAATTATGTTGATTTTACGATGTTTGAATACGTTTGTCCGCACTGGGTAACAACGACACGAATGTATTTAACAGGGCTGACAACGACATACTAATGTGTCAGCTTAGATTACGTTGACATGGCTTAAAGCCGTAATGTTAGCACTTGATAAGGGCCTAAGGCCGAAATTGAAATAGTGTGTAAAGATGATGTCCTTCAAAAACGCGTTTTTCCTTGCGATGGGATCTTCTCATGAAATTTCATCACCAGTTTTCCCTCCGATTACGATAACATCTGTTGGCACCCACATACATATGGAGAAATGATCATCACGATAAAATATGAGAAATCTGGGCTCGCACAGAAAAATTTAAGATCTCGTTTTTCCCGCGCACCGTTCTATAGTGGAACGGTAGAGAGACAGCTTGAAGGTGGTTCATTGAACCCTCTGCCAGGCACTTAACTGTGACTAGCAGAGTAACCACGTAGATGTAGATATATACTTCTTACTATTGCCAAAGTGTAATCTGTTAACGTGTACAAATATTCGGTTTTAAATTTTTGACACAATGACGATGATAATGATGATGAATTAAGTTTTCAGTGAATTCTATTTGGATCGCAATGACTAAAACATTATTATGTGAGTGTGGCTAAATTTTATTATTTACCGGGAAGGTAACATAACTTAATACAACACATATTCGTCACTGTAATATATGGATACGCCAGCGCATAAGTTAAGTAAGTACTGCCAGCAGGTACAGTCCAAAGCCGTCTGTGACAGCCTAAGTGAATCAGTGCTCATGTGAAGTGCGTATGATGCAGCGAGCTAACAGAGTGAATGCTCCAGGTCCACTCTGTAGCTGATTTACACCAGGCGGAAAGCTGAGCGTATTGAATCAAATGGCTGTCAAAGGTGGCGTTTATGTGGCTACATAAACAAATTACTGTACTATGTTTTACAAAAGTGAAGGATAAACAACGTTATACAAATGCTCCTTGGTATTTCCATCATGTAAACTTTTCTGATATCAAGAGAAAGAAACTAATTTAAAGAGTTCTTGGTTTATAAAATTTCACTGATCGATTACGTAAGGACACTGAAAAAAATGCTTAGAGAACTCCATTATTGTAAATACGTAAGCTCTGTTGACGTAATTATGTTCTCCCTTTAACAGTCTTCCTCGTAATCGCACTGCTCCAGAGACACAAATGCTACACACATACACACTCACACTCACACATACACACACACACAGACAATGTAAAAAACGCATTGTATCAACAGCAAAGAATTATAAAAGTGCTGTTTTGATGTGGGTATGTTATATGGCACTGTGTTGCATTTACCGAAAGATTTGTTCTTGTTAATGTATGACTAACAACACACATTTCTAGTATGATCATTAAAACGACTGAATGCCTACAATTACTGTACGAGTTTATTTCGCGAAAGTTATTTAATTAAAATTTTCCTTTCCTGTGTTCCGAAATTTGGTTGCTTGAAATTATAAAGAATTATTATGTAATTACCTGCACACGACAGTTGGGTTTTTGCTGTAATGCATTAACACATTCACTGCTGAAAGCTAATTACTACATTTAAAACTTTACCTCTCGTAATGACAGAATTAATCAAGTTGAAATAGGTTCTGAAAAGCGGTGTCTCAATTTTTCGAGTACGAACTAATGACGTTCCGTATCTTTCGTAGTCTGCAGCCGGAAATTAGGCTTTGTCACACTGCCCAGCGACCGGGACTGCTTCACATGTTTGTGATATTTGTTTGCGTTCCAGGCGATAATTTCTGCAGAACGTACGCAGCCATTATTTGCCACAATGGATGCCCACGCAATTATTTATTCGAGATTATGGAGATTCAATTTATTCGATACATAAGTTTTTAGAACTGACGAGTGCTACGCCCTAGCAGTACTGATTCTCATTTATCCGGACAGTTCCGAGTTCGTTCCCTAGCATAAAAATTAAGGTACCCGGCAGTTTCTAAGAATGCTTTCATTATACTTCTCTTCTATCCAGTGAATACATAATGATTAACTTCTGTACAGTATTCGATTCTAGTATTCTGTCGATCCACCTTTCCTTAACCAAAGTGAAAACAGTTCTGGCTCTTATTCCGTCTTCGACTCTCGTTTCTTGGTAACTTTCTGTTCGATAAATGTTGGCTCTTTTTTCTTTCTCCAATCTTGTTCTGGTTTTATGTTATCGATCCACTTCTTCATGGTTTGAATACTTAACTTACTAAAATTTCAGCCACACTTGCAACAACGAGGCCATGTTCAAGTCACCTGCAACATCATCTTTACGTTCGTTGCTAATCTTCCAAAAACTGGTTCAGTTATACCTCTCCTCTACATCGACTCTCTTTCTGGTTTCTCTCCTCACGTCACCGTCCGAAGTTAGTAGGAAATAAACTTCTTCTTCCCGTAATTACAGATGAACGTACTTCCGCGAACTCGTGTTCATCAAGAAAAGCGTTCCCACTTCTCCTTCAACTGCTTCTTCCTTCTTTTTTCATTACAGCTGTAACGTCCATCTTACTGTGCCACAATACTTCTTTACATCAATAAGACATGTGATTTACACTTCATTTATATTTTATACCACAAAACATTTATCTCTTTATTCGTCGATTTCGTCTTAGGACTAATAAAAAAGATATAGTACGCACTACATTACATCAGTGATAAAAATCTTGAGTCATTAATTGAAATATTCTACTGGGATTTGTAAATGGAGAAAAGTTCTGCCATAGTAGTTATTGTGGCCAGAAAAAATTAATTTGACTTGCGAAAGTTATCAAATCAAACTGAAAAGCTGTTTC
Organism: Schistocerca americana; assembly: GCF_021461395.2. NCBI lineage: Eukaryota > Metazoa > Arthropoda > Insecta > Orthoptera > Acrididae > Schistocerca > Schistocerca americana. The sequence continues at coordinate 677,458,771 of NC_060122.1, forward strand.
ATGTTAACTGAGGGAATTCCGTGTATACAATTAAGGTTCAAAGAGTAGTATTCAGGCAACCAATTAGTGGCAGTGTTCCATCCAGACAAAAGGCAGTCTTACTGTCTGAACACAACCGCACTTAGTTCTGTGACTCACAGAATCGGCTCTACTCCTGAAAATTTCAAAACATAATAGTGTTATCTCTTCGCTTAATATCCCTAACAAAGTGCCTGGGGGATTCCTCTTAAGTCGGCAGAGAAGAGAATGTTTAACCATAACATACCCAGACGTTAGAGACGGTCACTCCTGCGGCTGCAAGGTACTCCGCGGTGTGCGTGTCTCCCCTTAGCTGCGAAAATCGACACAAAACGGTCGCCAACCGTAAAACCGGGTCGGACAGAACAACGCTACTAAATCGGCCAGGGGATTCGCAAGAAGAGCGGCGAGGAAATGGCGAGCGCTCGGCATAAATCTGCGTTTCACAGGTGCTTAACTCCCGAGCGGGAATTTTCTTTTCGCAGGTTTTTATTGTGCGCCGCTCCCCGGCTGGTAATGTACAAAATACCCGCGACGCGGCGCCATCAGCGGTAATAACTCGGCGCCAGGGCACAAAGCCCCGCTAGTGGACCGCCAACACTTTGCTTAACCCTCCCATAGAATTGCAAATTTCTATAGTGGCGCGCGCCGCCATCTGGCTGTTGAAGCAGAGATGAAAAGGCAATAAAGGACGAGTCATACAAATTCATGATTTCATTGCGAGATCTGTCTGCTAGCGTGTTTTCGCAGCCGTGGGATTGGAGCGCGCGTGCATTTTCATTGGCGCCGGCGGCGGGTCTCAAGACCCTGCAGTGGCTGCCTGCTAATGCCTTCCTTTTGTCAGTCGGCTGGGGCGCGAGAGCAGCTGAGGGCTGCCGACTGGGACGGGGGAACAAATCTGCTTCATCGCAGTGGCAGTCGTCTGGGACAAAGTGCCAGTTTGTAGTGCACTGCCTACTTTTAATGACCTCCAAGCTATGGAGGTATTGACATCCTCTGTACTTAACATTCCAGTCTTACCATGAAGAAAATTGTAAACGTTTGGCATGGCATCAGCATGTGTTCAATGTTATATTTTAGAAGGGCGCTGATCACGGATGGTGCTCTCTCTTGCACAAGAAAATACACTCCAAAACGACGCACTACGAATGAATGATCCGAATGGCAGACAAATCGGTAGTTGTCATGTACAGTCGTGGACAAAACGAGCGAGACGTCTTGCCTTTTCTCTATGCTGATCCGCACAGCTTTAAAGTCTGCTACACAGCATAACAAGCAAGGCGACGAAGTGCTACCAACATACTAGGCACAGGCGTGAAATTGAAAAACTATCCGAACTTTGTCAGACTGTTTTCAATCATATGTAAGACTTTATTAACGCTGATTAGTGTGTTAAACACAAAACACAAATAAAAGATGCAAACGAAGAAGAAATGCTGATTAGTATGAACCGTACTAATAAAAATGGATTTCGACTTATCGAGATAACATAACTGTTTTAGTAAGACAAAGTACCCCAAATCGTTACGAATTAGCAAAATATTAAGCGCATTCGGCACGGAAACGGTTTGTGTCAACGTTCAGACCAGTCATACTGGATGACCGTTAGTGACTTACCATGAGGATGTTCAAATTTAGGAATGCGTGAAGATTCATAACGAAATTCCGTTAAAATCATTCAGTGCCACACCTAAGTCAATTCAATTATTGACAGAAGCGGAAAAATAGGCAGGAAGAAGTATGAAATTCTGTAAGACTTTCATATTGACACCCACAGGTAGTCGGTACAGAATAAAGGTAGAGGTCGACCGCAGTGGCCGAGCGGTTCTAGGCGCTTCAGTCCGGAACCACACGGCTGCTACAGCGCAGATTCGAATCCTGCCTCGGGCATGGGTATGTTTGATGTCCTTCGGTTAGTTAGGTTTACGTAGTTCCAAGTTGAGGGGACTGATGACCTCAGATGTTAAATCCCATAGTGCTTAGAGCCATTTGAACCATTTGAAAGGTAGTTCGAAATGTTCTAGTCGCAGTCGATACATCAGTATATTAATCGTAGCTACGTTTTCGATCCAAATCACGTTTACAGGAAGGCAAATAAAATCCATTTGCCTGTATACGTTGTAATTCAGATACTAGTGTTAATTCCACCGCGTTTTAAAAGTGCGAGGATTTCCATTGCTATCTAGCTTAAGAAAAACTTTGGCGAGTCTAATGTAGAATTCTAAATATTGTAGAATACGTTTGGCAGCTATGTCGCCGTTTATTTCCTGGGGTGGTACAGATTAATCCTACTAAATTTACTCGCTAATAACAGTATTTTGTTATTTGGATAATCATCCCGAATAATTACCACATAAGCCGTGACGTAAAGGTAGAAAATTCAAGTTTTTGAGTCCAGAAATCTTTATGCAACAGAAACTGCCGTTCATTTTGCCATTTTCATTGCGAAATTGCCGGCTTATTCATGTCTGGGGTAATAATAGATGGCTGTCGGCCTGGGTTGTCTGCTAACATAGTGACAGGTGCTTGCTACTGCAAGGGAGGTCTGGTTTGTTTTCGGTTCTAATCTCGATGGAAGCAGATAGACTATCAGTAAAGCAATTTTAAGAAATTGTCGCGCCACAATACGTTTTATTGCTACCTTTATTCTCCACCAGCGCCATGTGGATTTCAATGTGAAAATTTTGTAGAATTTAATACTTTTTCCCCGCCTTTCAATAATGGAATTGACTTAAGTGTGGCACTGAATTATTTTTATCTGAAATTCGTTATGAATCTTCATGCCCTGCTAAATTAGGACACTTTCATGGTAGTTCACCAACGGTAATCCAGTATGACTGGTCTGAATGTTGACAGACCGTTTCGTGGCAGAATGCGCATAATATTTCGCTAGTTCGTAAAGAACTGGTGTACTTTGTCTTACTAAAACAGTTATGTTATCTCGGTAAGCTGAAATTCATTTTTATTACTACAGTTCATACTAATTCATTGATATCTTATATTTAGGTGTTGTGTTTTACACACTAATCAGCGTTAATATAGTCTTACCCATGATTGAAAACAGTCCGACAAAGTTCGGATAGTTTTTCAATTTCACGCCTGTGGAAGCATGTTGGTAGCACTTCGTCGCCTTGCCTGTTATGCTGTGTAGCAGACTTTACAGCTGTGCGGATCAGCATAACGTAAAGGAGAGGGGTCTCGCTCGTTTTGTCCACGACTGTTGTACAGACAGCAAATCGTTACAGAAAAATTTTGTTATTTACTAAAGAGAGAGAGCTTCGCAAACTGAGCACGTCAATAGCGGGTTGGTCCACTTATGCACGCAGTTATTCGGCTTGACATTGATTTACAGTGTTTTTGGCTGTGCCCTAAGGAGTTACCAAGTCAATTTCTGTCGAACTGTCGCATTAGATTGTCAAAATCCCTAGGTATTTGAAAGGCTCTGTTCTAATGCTCCAAACTAAACAGGCAAGTTGGCATCCCGCCACCGTCTGGGGCGCCTCCAGACACTCTTCGGCCTAGAATATCCTCAAATAATGTAAAATTTTCTTCAATGATGAGTCCCGCTTCAAACATATCCCCTATGACGAGCGCAAACATGTCTGGGTACACCCTGGACAAGAATGAAATACCAACTTGAGTGCAGCCCGCCATACAGCCTGACAATCAGGAGTGATGGAGTGCTGTATCTTTTCATAGCAGGTGCTCATCCGTTGGCGATATTGTACGCCCAGTTTCGTTTCCATCCACTTCACGTTTCCAGCGCAGCACTACGTCGACATATTCTTCCCCCCGTTTCGTAGCCCTTCGTGGCAAGCCGTTCTGGGCTTAAATTTCAGCAAGATAATCCCCTCCCGAACTCGTCGAGAGTTTCTGCCGCTTGTCTTTGCACTTACCGCATCATACCTTAGCCAGCAAGGTCGTTGGATCTCTTTCCAGTAGAGAATACTTTCAGAATTATGGGCAGAGCCATTCTACCGTCCCAGAAGTTTGACGAACTAACGCGCCGTTTGGACAGGATGTGGCAAGTATCTCTGAGGAGACGTTCAACAACTCTGTCAGTCAACGCCAAGCCGAATAACTGCTTGCATATGTTCTAGAGTTGGACCAACGCGTTATTAACTTGCTCATTTTGTGAAGCTCATTCTTTTCGATAAACCACCCAATTTATCTGAAGCTGCAACCGTTTGTTGGCCTGTACACGTACATCACATCTATCGATTCCCGTCCCACTCACATAAGTCCTTCATGGTCGGTAATTTTTTTTGTGTTGTAGTCTATTACACTTTCTTTCCCGTCACTTTTTATTTCCGTAACTGAACATGGTTCGTCTACTGGTCGTCTACTGGCCTTCCGGGTCTTCATTGATCTGCAACATCAATTATTGTTTTCATTATATTATAAACGCAATTCTTTTATATTGTTCAAATTACATTTGTAGTACATAGACGTACCACTCTCAGTAATCTTCCTCTAGTCGATCATAGCTGCTAATTAATTTTGTTTTTTCACTAGCAGTTCCGATCACATGGTAATCCTCCAGTAGCACGTGTACGACGTAATATTAAATCTCCCGATCACTACCTGACAAATTCTTGACCTTTATTTGTTATCATGTTACGTGTTTGATGGCAGTATAAATGTTAACAGCTAGCTGCATTGTGCGACGCTTTCAGTTAATGATCACTAGATACATAAATACCTACACTTTAACGTTAAGGTAAGAGGTATAGCTGATCGGAATGAAACTACTTAGCGAGTGGAAGGGCTGGACTGAATGAGTGTGACACATTGTTTTGGAACACAATGCATTAATTGCAATTCCGGTATTCAACAACCTTTTTCTTAAAAAATGATACTAACATCCCCACCAACATTTCCTTTATTACAAGGTATCAAATCGCTAAAAGCACAGTAAATATTTCTTACAGATGAGGTAACACACAATAATAAAATGACCCAAATGGCTTCATGCACAATTGTAACAAAGCAGAGTAGAAATGACTTTTCAGACAATTATAGCAAAACAGAATATAAACGACTTCCCAAACATTTGTGACGAAACGGGCATTGATCTCTTGATTTCAGTTAAGTCAGGTATAATTTTATGACTTGGATATGAAACTGGAAAAAAACATCGGTAATCTTAGACAACCCCTTTCAACCTTGAAGTATTTTGAGTGAATGGTATACTGAAATATGATCAAACAATGAACAACATTATCTCATGCATGCCCATCAAGTAGTCAAAATACCAACGCAAATAATTACTTGTCTGTACGATACAACTCCGGCCGGTGTGGCCAAGCGCTTCAGTCTGGAACCACGCGACCACTACGCTCGCAGTTTCGAATCCTGCTTCGGACATGGATGTGTGTGATGTCCTTAGGTTAGTTAGGTTTAAGTAGTTCTAAGTTCTAGGGGAATGATGACCTCAGATGTTGAGTCCCGTAGTGCTCAGAGCCATTTGAACCAACTCAACATCGTTGTTATTCTTCATAACGGGTCATTATCGGTAAACCTGAGGCCACTAGAAGCCAGTCAATGCTGCTTACAGAAAGCTACCATCGGCCCCTATTCATGCCCAGTAACCCACCACAGAGGACACGGGAAACATCAGCCAACGCATGCAGTGGCACCCACCACACCTGAAGTCCAGCGTGCAAGCCTTCTCTCCTATCGACTGCAACAAATACACATAATAACACTAACGAGTGATAGTCATCGCCACTGTCACCGCAAGGACCAAGTAACCGTTCCACAGCGGTACGGCGAGCAGCGTCCTGCTCAGAGATCGAGGTGAACCGAATGATGAATGCGGAATGACACTCCACCAATGTGCCCGATAAGCTTTACCACAGTCGCGCTGCTCCCAGACCCCAGTTACAGCGAGAGGAATGCGCGGGAATTCAAGCCAGCGGTACTCATAACGACTAGCGGTCGGCACAAACGCATAAGTTGGTTTGAACATCTGACTACTTTACTAGGCGTGATTGTATTAGAAGTGCAATTATTTTATCTTCTTCCAACATTTAAACTAACTTCCCATCTTGAAGTAAAGGGAGTAGTGTATAATTTCGACTCGAAACAAAGGTTAATTTCTCAGTGAAATAATTGCCAGCTGTGCAAGAATCGATAAGGGTGAGCAATGAAATTACATAACTGACTGAGGATTAAATACTGCAAATTTACATTTGTCGCCAGACACTTACCCCTTGCCTTCGAGTCACTCACTTCTGCATCATTTGTAATTCTGATGTATAAATGTCCCGTTTTTTAGTATCCGAGGGTGATTCGGATTCCCCACCTAACTCGAGTATCGATATGGAGAACGGATCAGAGATATTCCGGCCACGCAATGTAGCCGCAACTAGTTCCCGCGGAGGCGCCACTGAGCTACCACAAGCATGTGATGTGGAGCCGTCCACTGACGTGAGGCTTCCTATACGTCCCACGACCCCACACTATCCAGTCAAGCCACTATTTTAGATCACTCAAGCATTAAGTATGCACCATTAATCAACAGAGTTCGGCCTAGCCTGTATTACGTTTTCCATTCAGGTTGCTCCCTGATCTGCTGGTGTATACTTAATATGGCTTTGCTCCACTCTGCACTTGTTTTTTGGTTAGCCTTTCACTTAGTCGTCTACTTCAGGAAACATTTGTTGCTCCACCAGTCAGGGCGGGTTATAATAAACTGCGTTCTGTCTGCGCAGAGCAGGTTATGAAAGTGGTGACGAGAACATTCCCACTGTACGACTCCGCCAGTGGAGTATGGATCCCGAATTTTTAAAGTCACGGCAGAAGCAGTTGCTGCAAGATTCCCGTAATGGCAGCAACACGAGCAGCACTGGGAACCCACAGAATCAGCAGAAATTGCTATTGCAACTACTGCAAAATCAACAATAGTCTGTAGATGCAATTTCCCCGTCTCCCCGTACGCCATTCGGTTGCTCCGACGTCGATTTGTTCCTCACTGCATGGCAAGTCAAGAGCCTGACCTTGGATATAACTCTCTCCTAATCATAAACCGATCGAAGTGGTGCAAAAACCACGGCCACCGTCTGACATCAGTAATATGAGTTTTCCATACGTTTATGGTTTGCTGGCTGACTTTCATGGTCACCAAACCCACGTAATTGTAACTAGGCTCCAATTTAGCCTATGTGTTACGCTACGTAAGCAAAAATATCCTGCATGTGCTGCTGACTGGCAAGGCTTTTTACTGTAGGCAGTGTGGTACACAGTATGCCAACTCATTAATCCATGACGTTATTATACGTCATGCTCTTAACAGAGAAGTTAGTGCGAAGTCGTCAGAGTCGTCTGATTTAACATTGAGCCATGTGCACAAACTTGTCAAATGGCACAAAGTACCTGGGTCAGCAAAGTTACATTTCACGACCCCTGTAGTGTCGACGATGTTAGTAGTATTAGTTGCCGTTGCGCCCTTCGATCAGCTAATAGCTTCCGATCAGCCCCATCATCCGATTTACGGAGCACCCTTCGTCCGGTATTCCAGCGACTCGGAATTCATTAGCTAGAGCGGTAGTTAGCAATCCACTGCCCTCATCTCCAGTTGAGCGTAAACACTAAACCTCTTGTTCGCCGTCGGCGTGTTCCAGAGGAAACGGATGCTCATACAACGATTTCCCCTCCCCCCCTGCGAGTCCGGGGGTTAGAATAGGCCCGAGGTCTTCCTGCCTGTCGTAAGAGGCGACTAAAAGGAGTCCATCCCCCTCAAGGGGGTAGTTAGCGCCTGCGTCCGGAGACGGACGGTCCCACGACCTATATTTGTGGTCTTTTTGGTTTTTTACTTCTCGTTTCTTCCTTCTTTGGTTGGTTCCTTTCTTTGTTCTTCTCCAACTCACTGTCTTCCTTACTCTTTCCCTTGCCTTTTTTCCCTTGCCTTCGTCTCCTTGCCTTCTTCTCCTTGCCTTCTCTGGTCTCCGCTTCGGCGTTTGAGTCAGTCTGTCCTCTCTCTCTTCCTTTTCCTCTTCTTCCTTCTTCCCTGTGCGCGCCTGAAGGCCGACCCACGCGTTCGCACGCGTAGCGCGTGACGGGGTAACGCGTGATTTTCCGCCCTGGGTAGACAAGTAAGGCACGCACGTACCCCCTGGTAAAGGCCAGGCCCAGGGAGAGGTGATTGCCTGAGCTGATACCTTCTGACCATGCCGATTGGTCCCTCCGTCTGTTTCTCGGGAGGTGTGACCTGAGGTGTAAACAGTCACCTAAGGCGGGAGTGCTCTCTGAGAGGGTCCCCATAAGGAAGGAGCGCGCCATCGGAGACGCTGGCAATCATGGGGGATTCCTCCGCAATGGATTTCTCTTCTTCTCTCTCGACTTCTGCCCACAAACGGAAACATGACCAGCCCCCAGTGACAAGAGTACTACCGCCTACCCCACAGTTCCTCGTCATTTCTCGATCTGAGGACGGAAAGGATTTTTCCTCTGTCAACCCTTTCGTTATCCGGAAGGGCGTAGATGCCATAGCCGATACTGTTAAGTCTTGTACGAGGTTGCGTAATGGTACCTTGTTACTCGAAACTGAGAGCGCCTTTCAGGCACAGAAACTGCTTCGAGCCACACTCCTGTACACGTTCCCTGTCCGGGTGGAGGCTCACCGAACTTTGAATTCGTCTCGTGGTGTGGTCTATACTAGATCCCTCGACGGATTGACTGACGAGGAGATTCAGTCTTTCCTCGCTGAGCAGGGCGTGACGGCTGTCCATAGGGTCATGAAAAAGGTCAACAATGACCTTGTACCGACCCGGACACTTTTCTTATCCTTTGATAGTGTTAAGCTGCCATCGCGCATAAAAGCGGGCTACGAGGTTATTTCCGTTCGCCCCTATGTCCCGACACTTACGCGCTGCTGCCAGTGTCAGCGTTTCAATCACACTCGACAGTCTTGTTCCAAGACGGCTAAATGTGTCACTTGTGGCAGGGATGCCCATGAGGGTGACTGTCCACCTCCGTCTCCTCGTTGTGTGAACTGTCAGGGTGACCATGCAGCATCCTCACGCGACTGTCCCGTCTATAAGGAAGAACGCTGTATCCAAGAAACTCGGGTCAAAGAGAAAGTGTCCACCTCGGCTGCTCGCAAGCTATTGGCTAGTAGGAAGCCCACGCTGCTCCCAGCGGGGAAATACAGTACTGTCCTCGCCTCTCCTCGGACTACCAGGGAGGTGGCAACCCAGACATGCGATCTGACCTTCAGCACCACGGTCGTCCGTTCGGCCAGTGCTAAGATCGCACGGTCGACGTCTCCTCTTCCTCCCATCACCCCACAGACACTAGCCCCTTCATCAGCTTCTGCTAAGACGAAGACCCAGAAGTCAGATGCACGGGCCTTCGAGAAGGAACCGTCCCGTGCAGACTTCCTACGTACCTCGACGTCCCAGCCATCGACCGGTACTTCCACCAAACGACCTTCCAAGAAGGCTCATAGGAAGCACAGTTCTCCTTCTCCGCCACGGCGCATTTCTTCTCATGCGCCACCCAGCGGTTGCCGCCCCAGGCCGTCATCCGTTTCGCCTGGCCGCTCCGCTGGTAGCCGAACATCTGGCCGTCCACCGGCGGAGGAAGCTCCTCTTCCCGGCCATCTTAACGAGATTGCCGATGAACCTTTAGAACCAATGGACGATGACTGTCTGCCTACTGATAGCGGCGGCAGTGCTCGCCCGAAGCCAGGCCCTGGGCAGCCTTCGAGGTGACCCCTTCTTTCATTTTCCTTTTCTTCTTACGATGGCAGTTATTCACTGGAATATTCGCAGCATTCGCTCCAACCGAGAGGTCTTGAAGTTTCTGCTCCGCTTACACCGTCCGCTCGTCGTAGCCCTCCAGAAAACGAAGCTGCGCCCATGCGATCAAATTGCCTTGGCACACTACACCTCTGTGCGTTTTGACCTACCATCTGTGGTAGGTATCCCGGCTCATGTAGGGGTTATGTTGCTGGTCCGGGATGATATTTACTACGATCCCATCACATTGCACACCGGCCTGCAGGCAGTTGCCATCCGAATTACTCTCCCCGCTTTTACATTTTCCATTTGTACCGTTTACACTCCATCGTCGTCTGCCGTTACCAGGGCAGACATGATGCAAATTATTGCTCAGCTACCTGCACCATTTTTGTTAACTGGAGACTTCAATGCCCACCATCCCCTTTGGGGCTCTCCAGGATCCTGCCCGAGGGGCTCCCTGTTAGCAGACCTTTTCAACCAGCTCAATCTTGTCTGCTTCAATACTGGCGATACTACTTTTCTTTCGGACACATCTCACACCTATTCCCATTTAGACTTCTCCATATGTACTACCCAACTTGCACGCCGGTTTGAGTGGTATGCTCTTTCTGATACATATTCGAGCGACCACTTCCCGTGTGTTATCCATCTCCTGCAGCATACCCCCTCTCCGTGCTCATCTAGTTGGACCATCTCCAAAGCAGACTGGGGGCTCTTCTCTTCGAGGGCGACCTTTCAGGATCAAACCTTCGCAAGCCGCGATCGTCAGGTCGCACACCTCACGGAAGTCGTTCTCACTGCTGCTGAAAATTCCATCCCTCACCCTACTTCTTCTCCACGTCGCGTACCGGTCCCCTGGTGGACCGCAGCATGTAGAGACGCTTTACGTGCTCGTCGACGTGCTTTACGCACATTTAAACGCCACCCTGCAGTGGCGAATTGTATCAATTACAAACGATTACGTGCACAGTGTCGTCGTATTATTAAAGATAGCAAAGAAGCCAGCTGGGCTGCTTTCACAAGCACCTTCAACAGTTTTACTCCTTCTTCTGTCGTCGGGGGTAGCCTGCGCCGGCTATCTGGCACTAAGGTCCACTCACCAGTTTCTGCCTTGACGGTCGCGAATGACGTCCTTGTGGCCCTTGAATATGACTCCAATGTCTTCGGCCGCTTTTTCGCAGAGGTTTCGAGCTCCGCTCATTATCACCCTGCCTTCCTCCCCCGCAAACAGGCAGAGGAGGCTAGGCCACCTAACTTCCGCTCCTCGAATCGTGAAAGTTATAATGCCCCACTCACCATGCGGGAACTCGAAAACGCACTTGGCCGGTCACGGTCCTCTGCTCCAGGGCCTGATTCTATTCATATTCAGATGCTGAAGAACCTTTCTCCTGCGGGTAAAGGTTTTCTTCTTCGTACTTACAATCGCATCTGGATTGAGGGACATGTTCCCGCATGCTGGCGCGAGTCTATTGTTGTCCCGATCCCTAAGCCGGGGAAGGACAAGCACTTGCCTTCCAGTTATCGACCCATCTCGCTTACCAGCTGTGTCTGTAAAGTGATGGAGCGAATGGTTAACTCTGGTTTGGTTTGGCTGCTCGAGTCTCGACGCCTACTTACCAATGTACAGTGTGGATTTCGTAGGCGCCGCTCCGCTGTTGACCATCTGTTTACCTTGTCGACCTTCATTATGAATAACTTCTTGCGGGAGCTCCCGACCGCGGCTGTGTTCTTCGATTTGGAGAAGGCTTACGACACCTGTTGGAGGGCGGGCATTCTCCACACCATGCATACATGGGGCCATCGCGGTCGCCTCCCTCTTTTAATTCGTTCCTTTTTAATGGATCGACAGTTCAGGGTACGTGTGGGTTCTGTCCTGTCAGACACCTTTCGCCAGGAGAATGGGGTGCCACAGGGCTCAGTTTTGAGCGACGCTCTCTTCGCCATAGCGATCAATCCAATAATGGATTGCCTCCCAGCTGATGTATCAGGCTCCCTTTTCGTGGACGATTTTACCATCTATTGCAGCGCGCAGCGTACATGTTTCCTGGAGCGCTGTCTTCAGCGTTCTCTTGACCGTCTTTACTCCTGGAGTGTCGCCAATGGCTTCCGTTTTTCTGCCGAGAAGACGGTCTGTATTAACTTCTGGCGCTACAAAGAGTTTCTCTCACCGTCCTTACGACTCGGTCCCGTTGCTCTCCCATTCGTGGAGACAACAAAATTTGTACGTCTTACATTTGACAGGAAACTTAGCTGGTCTCCACATGTGTCATATTTGGCTGCCCGTTTTACCCGTTCTCTAAATGTCCTCCGTGTTCTCCTTTGAACCAATGAGCCAAGGTATCCCCAACAGTTTTAATTATCTAGATCACTTGTTATTTACTGTGACCATGTGGGAGAAGCACCTGTACAATCTACAGACTTCGTTCAAGCGTCTCAAGGACAATGATCGATATTGTCGCCTCGACAGACGTAGTTTCTCTGAGCCAAGTGTAAAGTACTTGAGTCCTGCCTCAAGTAAGGAAAGCTTCACACCCACACAGGACCATGTCGATGCAATCATTAACTTACTGGCTCCGCAAAACATCAAAGAATTTGTGTTGTTCTTGGACAAAGTTCATTATTGGGCGAAATTTATTCCCAGTGGGGCCTAGCAGTTAAACTTGTGTCGTCAGAGGCGTGGAAGAAATCATTCGCAGAACTTAAAAACTTTCTTAGGCTGGCTGCTTATTTAGCAACTTACCATCCGGGTATCACTTGCCACTGATGTGTGAGATTGAGGCAGTGATGACGCGCAGTCCCACATAGACGCCAACGGCACGGAACAGGCCACTGTGTTTGCATCTGAAACATTAAACGTGGCACAGAGGAATTATTTGCAAATTGAGAAAGAGGTGTTACCCATTATATAAAGCACCAGTAAGTTTCAGTTATGAACAGAAACAGTCTGAAAAACTTGTACGGTAATTCAGGGAAGATTGTGCTCGGAAATAATAGTTAAAAATTGGAATTGAAGTCAGCCCATCAGGTCGCTGCGCGTACAAATTCAAGCGCTTTGGTTGATGCGGTTAGTGTGGAAGATACTTCACGAGAAGGGTCAGCCTCTAGCTCGGTTTCGATCCTTACTACAACTCCATGTCCAACGTTTTTATCGCTCTCTTGTTCGGTTTTAGGAAACTAAATGAAGAAAACGTTTCGCGACACCGTCTCTCACGGAGCGTTTGAATTGTGCACGCTTAACGACTTCATTGGCTAACTTCAATGCCAATTAACTAGGAATCGCGGCAATACGTCTAATTTTTTTCTTAGCAATTATTTCTCAGGGCCATCTACACTGCAACATCTTTAAAACGTTTTCTGACTGTTTCTTACTACCCTGTATATGTATGGTACTAACTTTCACCTGATCACTGATCGAAAGCCCCTTATTTCCCAGTTTAGTCCCCATTCTAAACTTCCCTATAACACCGCGCAGAAGCTGCAACGGTGGGCGTTGTTCTTGAGCACCTGTATCTATGAGATCCACCGTCGATCCATCACACAGCACTCAAATTCAGACGCACTTTCCCATTCGTCGAGTGGCCCAGATGCTCGGTATGAAGCGCAGTGTTTCAGCTTGGACGTCAATGAACGACACAGTGTCGAGAAAATCCGTATTACGGCCCTTGAAGTGGATTCAGAAACAGATCGTGAATAGCTACTCTGCAGGGTGTTGTATCCTGTATGGAGGGGCTGGCTGGAGCTCCTGCTGTGGCGTGCTGTATCGTGATTGATTGCGTGTTGTAAAATTACACCAAGACTGAAATAAAACCAGTTACTTATTATTAATGTAACATGAGATTTTATTTAAGCACTGCTTATCCCGGCTAATGATCGTTATTTTGTTAAAGAAATTTCCACTTGTAAAGGTATAGCAATGTTTTCTGTCAAGCAATGTAAATGGCACTACGTTCATGCACAAAAGTATCATATTTAACCAGCAAACAAGCTAATGTATGATAAGTAATCTGAACTAAGCAAGAGTAACGATTTTTAGTAATTTTCAGTGCTGTTGCATAATAGTCTCTTTACTAGTTGTAGATCGTTTATAGAATTAAACGCTACAGTAATTCGAGGTGGCAACACTTCTCTTTAAGCAAAATGAACAGGTTTGTCCCACCAGATTCACACAACACTAACGTATTTTTTCCTGTCAAAATATTTCATAAAAGTTGTTACGAAATAGATGCTGTTTGTATTCATAGAAGTTCACTACATTTAGAGATTATTCACCGTGTAACTGGAATTTATTACCTCAGAGTGTGTTCTGGGCCACCAATACACAATTATTATCGCAATTATGACTAACAACATTTATGTCTATATAGAAAATTAATTTAAAACTGCCGCTGCAGAATTTCACTAAGATAGCAGCTAATTTAAGACAATCACTTCTTCTGCAGGCACTGTTTTACTACTAAAAATAATATGTATTAAATATTTTTGTGCTTCCAGTATACGCATTAACATTTGAAAATATTTCTCAATGTTAATCACTTATTATTCAGCATTTACCTATAAACCACGCTGTAGATCAATGGCGCTAATGGCTGCGCTCCTTTGTAGCTGATCATAAAATTTAACATTTATACAGGTCGAGAATGACAATTAAATAAAGCTCCAAACAAAGAAGATTCATTTCAATGACACATAACCTCTATTTTTCAAATATTACATTAGCAACGTAATACAGTTTTTTGCAGACTTCGGTGTTACGAGACATCACTCACTTCCTATTAGTACAACAGTTCGAACAAGAAGAAGATTTATTCTAGAAGAATCATAGATATCAATATATGGAGATTTTCATGATCTTTTTCCATGGGTGCTGTCTGAGACATAATTTTTTACAAAATATTAAATTATGTCACTGAGAATAATTATTTATTATCTTATTATAGATGAAGTCTTTTTTATTAATATCAGGAGAAAGTTCATTCACATTCCACACACAATGCTGTCGTGAATATTATTCTGAATAAAATATAGGCGTGGATATTACACTGCCTAAGTACACCAACGTGAAGTAAACATTCACCACACTACTACAAGTTTCTATACCGTCTGTCTCCGCAGAGGATGAAAAGCTGAAAGTAAGTATGATAAAATAAAAGAAATTATTCCGATAGTTACGGAAGACAAAACTTCAACTCTCATGACGGATTCCAGGTCGATAATAGGAGAAGGAAAAATAGTAGAAGAACGTATGCTGGTGGCAAGGAATGAACGTAGAAGCTACCTAGTAGAATGTTAAACAGAGTATAATCTATTCATCGCTAGTTTTTAATTTAAAAATCATGTAAGAACGTCGTGTACTTACAAAAGGCCAGGAGATCAAAAAAATTTCCAGTTGATTACATAACGGTAAGTTACAGATTGCGAAACGAGGCTTTAAGCAGCAAAACATTTCACAGGGCAGATGTGAACTCTGACCGCAATTAACAGGGCATGAATTGCAGATTAAAATTGAATATACTGCACAAAGGTAACAAATTGAGGAGATGAGACCTAAAAAAATCTAAAGAACTACATTTTCTGGAGAGCTACAACAAACCATTAGCAATGATTGTTTGAAACGGGAATAGGGAATTCAAACGAACACGGATGGGTAACATTGAGACATGGAATAGTGAATGCATCAATGGGTCAAATATGCGAAAGCAAAGCCCAGTATTAATCCTTAAATATCGCACGAGATATTAAATCAAACTGATGAAAATTTATTTCATTTGGTGTGTATATATATATATATATATATATATATATATATATATATATATATATATATATATATATATATATACACCAAATGAAGCAGGCAAAAGGAAATACAGATATCTCAAAAGTGAAATTCACAGGTAGTCCAAAATGGCAAATCAGCAGCGGCTACATGATTAATACAAGGATGTAGAAGGATACAATAAGCGCTGCTTCCTGGACTCAAGTAGGCGCGCCGGCCCCGGATTGAATCCACTTGGCGGATTAACGACGACGGCCTGTGTGCTGGCCAGCCTGGATGTGGTTTTTAGGCGGTTTTCCACATGCTACTAGGTGAATACCGAGCTGGTTCCCACGTTCAGCCTCAGTTACACGAGGGGAAGACATATGCAACACATTCACATTATTTCACGATTTACACTAGACGCAGACAGCTGGGGTACACCAATTCCGTCTCGGGGGCTATGGGGTGGCAGCAGGAAGAGTATCCGGCCACCCCTTCAAATTAACCATGCCAAATCGGTACCTAGCACTGCCGACCCTGCGCACAATGTGGGATAAAGGCAGTAGCAAAAGAAAAAGAAGGAAAGTTGAAGGATACAATAACTATGGGAGAGAAGGAGGTCATATTTAGAGAAATTAAAATGAATTTTTGAGCTGTATGAATATCAAGATACTGAGATGCCCGCTGGTGCTAAGCAAAGAAGGGAAAGATAAAAGATGGAATGAGTATGAAGAAGGGTCATGCAAGGGAAATGAATCTGAACGACATGTTATAGAAAGGGTTGAGGAAGTAGGTGAAGGTGAGTGGGAGATATACTGTAATACGACAAGGATTTGAAGAGCACTGATAGATCAAAGCGGAAACGAGAACTATAGAGAAGACGAGGATCCCTCAGAATTGCTGAGTTCCTTGTGTGAGCCAGCTATTCCACCTGGTGGGAAAGATATGTGAACGGCCCAAGCGATCTATTACTTCAAGAAGAATGTTGTTGATGTTGTGGTCTTCTGTCCTGAGACTGGTTTGAAGCAGCTCTACATGCCACCCTATCTTGCGCAAGCTTCTTCATCTGCCAGTACCTACTGCAACCTACATCCTTCAGATTATGCTTAGTGTGTTCATCTCTTGGTCCCCCTCTACGATTTTTACCCTCCCCGCTGCCCTCCAATACTAAACTAGTGATCCCTTGATGCCTCAGAACATGTCCTATCAACCGATCCCTTCTTCTAGCCAAGGTGTACTACAAATTTCTCTTCTCTCTAATTCTATTCAGTAACTCCTCATTAGTTATGTGATCTACCCGTTTAATCTTCAGCATTCTTCTGTAGCACCACATTACGAAAGCTTCTATTCTCTTCTTGTCTAAACTGTTTATCGTCCATGATTCACTTCCATACATTGCTACACTCCATACAAATACTTTCAGAAACGACTTCCTGACACTTAAACCCCTATACACGATGTTAACGAATTTCTCCTATTCATAAACGCTTTTCTTGCCATTGCCAGTCCACACTTCATATCCTCTCTACTTCGACCATCATCAGTTATTTTTCTCCCCAAATAGCAAAACTCATTTGCTATTTCAAGCGTCTCATTTCCTAGTCTAATTCCTGCAGCATCACCCGATTTAATTCGACTACATTCCAATATCTTCGTTTTCTTTTGTTGATGTTCGTCTTATATCCTCCTTTCAAGACACTGTCCATTCCGTTCAGCTGCTCTTTCAGGTTCTTTGCTGTCTCTGACAGAATTACCTCAAAGTTTTCATTTCTTCTCCATGGATTTTAATTCCTACTCCGAATTTTTATTTTGTTTCCTTTACTGCTTGCTCAATATACAGATTGAATAATATCGGGGTTAGGCTACAACCATGTCTCACTACCTTCCCAACCACTGCTTCCCTTTCAAGCCCCTCGACTCTTATAACTACCATCTGGTTTCTGTACAAATTGTAAAACGGCTTCCGCTCCCTGTGTTTTATCCCTGCCACCTTCAAAATTTGGAAGAGAGTATTCCAGTTAACATTGTCAAAAGCTTTCTTGAAGTTTACAGATGCTAGAAACGTATGTTTGCCTCTCCTTAATCTATTTTCTAAGATAAGTCGTAGGGTCAGAAGAATGTAGTGATTCAATTTCTAAAGAAGACAGATGCTGATACCTGTGGTTATTACGGAATTATCAATTTAATGAGTCACAACTTACAAATGACTGTCCAAATTATTTACAAAAGAAAGGAAAAAGTTCTAGAAGCTGAACTTGGGAAAGATTCGTTTTGGTTCCAGAGAGAAGTAGGATCACGTGGGGTAAAACATTTTCTACGACGTATCTGAGAAAACAGCTTAAAGAAAGACAGACTTGCGTTGATGGAATTTGTAGATTTATAAAAGCTTTCGACAGTGTCGACTGGTCTACCCTCTTTCAAGGTCTGAAGTTAGGTGGGTTAAAATACAGGGAACGAAGGGTTTTTTGTAACTTGACAGAAACCAGACTGACCTTGTGAAATGTGAATACGTGGAAGGGAAGCAGTGGTTGAGAGGTGTGGGAGACACTGTTGTAGCCTACCTCTATTGTTATTCAGTATGTACCTTGAGGAAGCAACAAATGAAATACAGTACAAATTTGGGGAGGGGAATAGAGTACAGGGAGAAGAAGTAAAAACCTGGAGATTTTCCAGTGATACTGTAGCTCTCTCAGTGACAGCAGAGGTAGCTCATAAGCAGATAAATGGAATTTATACGGTCTTGGAAAGAAGCTATGAAATGGTCGACGAAATCAAAACAAGGACAGTGGAATGTAGTTAAATCAAATAAACGATGCTGAGGGTATTACATTAAGGGGTGAAACATTGCGAGTACTGGATGTGTTTTACCATATGGGCAGCAATACAAACTATAATGGCCGGACTAGACAGGTTATAAAATTGATACAGGCAGCACGAAGAAAGAATAATTCTTGATATAGCGGGTCGCGGTTTAATGACACTAGATATTGAGCTATCTGTGCCAGAGGGGAGCAAAGGTCAATATTTTGTCAGGGATGGTGGGAGAGAAAGCGACACTTTATGGGTGCTAGAATGGGCTCTTTCCTTGGCTCAGTGGATGAGATGTGAGTGAAACATCGGTGGTTCCACTATTAGTCATTTATTGAGACATAAGGCCGTTTAAACATACCGAGTGATACAGTGTGCCTTAACTTGCTCAGTTCCTCACGGCAGCGGTGCGGCGCAGGGTCGCAGCGTGCAGCTTCCGGTGACCGCCGATATGGTGACGGCTCGTGTTGCAGCGGAGCACCAGGTGGCGTTTCTTCCCTCAGTAACGTGCCCCTGACACTATGCGGCGGCGGGGCGGTCTTATCCTTGTGAATTCGCTAGTTTCATCATTAACAAGCGGCTATGGCGTGGCATGGAGAGCACCGTCCCGGAATCGATCCAGCGATCCTCAAGTTGGGCATCTTCTGGCGGAAATCATCAGCCTCAAGGTTCACAGGTGATCCATTTAGTGGGGCTGCAGTCGCGGGGCTGCAGTCCCTTTGTTCTCTCTCCTGTTAAGTACGACGTGAACTTCTTTCTGGTAACATCTGGGATGGCATCTTCCGTGTTGACCTATTGGCATGGTATTGACATCATCTTCTGTCAAGCAGCGTAGCAGCTGTCGTTGCAGTGAAATATTACATCTACTAACTAACCATCAGTTCGTCCGCCCAGGCAACGGTTCTTCAACTCTTCATTCTCTCTCGGAGGACCCCTCATAGGTCTGTTTGTCGGAGATATTTATTTGACGTTTTCGCCAATGTGTCAAAGTTCCTAAGGGAGGTGCTGACGCTTCTGTCGTTGATCTATACTTCTCACGTTGGACAGAAACATCATCAATGTGGCAATGTGGGAACACGGGCCGGATTGCCTTGTTTTACCTCTGTACTGGAGTGGGCGGGCATTGCTCTGTCGTCCTCCACCGCATCGGCAAATATGTCTCACATGTGAGTTCAGTATGCTAATAGCACCTGGAGCATTGACCGCTGATGTAAGAGCTGCACTGGTCATTGTTCACCTTGGAAGCACTCCCATCTGCTTGATTGTTGAACAGTCGAAGTGCTGAATGCTGCTGTGCAAACTCCGATGGTCATTGGCCTTGTTGATCGACTGCTGCCACTTCCGAATATTGTGACTGAACGTGTCAAAGTCTCTAAAGTGTTCACTTAAACTAAAATAAGTCTTTAAGTATATTTCTGCCGGATCTCTGCTCTGAACAACCATAAATAACATGTTATTATTATACACACTTATTATTCATCCTTCACTCCTCCCTCATCCAGAAAAATTGGTCCTCGAATTTTCTCCTGCGTCCATCTACAAATGACTAGCAAACAAGAAACAAAAACAAAGTGAAAACCTTAATCTGTTAGGAAAATTATGTAATTCATTCAATCTGTTACAGTTTGAAATACATCAGCATTAAGAAATTTTCTGAAAATAATGTTAGAAGTATGGCAGAATGACGATCAGTAACAATACAATGAAGTAGCAAACAACAATTATCTCGACGTACAATTTAGCAGTACGGGTCAATGGTTGGTTGGTTGGTTGTTTTGGGGAAGGAGACCAGACAGCGAGGTCATCGGTCTCATCGGATTAGGGAAGGAAGTCGGCCGTGCCGTTTGAAAGGAACCATCCCAGCATTTGCCTGGAGCTATTTAGGGAAATCACGGAAAACCTAAATCAGGATGGCCGGACGCGGGATTGAACCGTCGTCCTCCCGAATGCGAGTCCAGTGTCTAACCACTGCGCCACCTCGCTGGGTGCATGTCAATGCTCAGGATTTTTGACGCCCATTCAACTGGAATTTGATGCACTGATATCTTATCGTGGGTCTTGTATTTTCGTCTGATACACAGGAAATAAGTACAAAGTATAATTATCAACAAGTAGGTTCCAGAAATACCGGTTCCCAATAACATAATTCAGGTTTATATTCCTCTTTCAACTGTACTACACTCCTGGAAATGGAAAAAAGAACACATTGACACCGGTGTGTCAGACCCACCATACTTGCTCCGGACACTGCGAGAGGGCTGTACAAGCAATGATCACACGCACGGCACAGCGGACACACCAGGAACCGCGGTGTTGGCCGTCGAATGGCGCTACCTGTGCAGCATTTGTGCACCGCCGCCGTCAGTGTCAGTCACTTTGCCGTGGCATACGGAGCTCCATCGCAGTCTTTAACACTGGTAGCATGCCGCGACAGCGTGGACGTGAACCGTATGTGCAGTTGACGGACTTTGAGCGAGGGCGTATAGTGGGTATGCGGGAGGCCGGGTGGACGTACCGCCGAATTGCTCAACACGTGGGGCGTGAGGTCTCCACAGTACATCGATGTTGTCGCCAGTGGTCGGCGGAAGGTGCACGTGCCCGTCGACCTGGGACCGGACCGCAGCGACGCACGGATGCACGCCAAGACCGTAGGATCCTACGCAGTGCCGTAGGGGACCACACCGCCACTTCCCAGCAAATTAGGGACACTGTTGCTCCTGGGGTATCGGCGAGGACCATTCGCAACCGTCTCCATGAAGCTGGGCTACGGTTCCGCACACCGTTAGGCCGTCTTCCGCTCACGCCCCAACATCGTGCAGCCCGCCTCCAGTGGTGTCGCGACAGGCGTGAATGGAGAGACGAATGGAGACGTGTCGTCTTCAGCGATGAGAGTCGCTTCTGCCTTGGTGCCAATGATGGTCGTATGCGTGTTTGGCGCCGTGCAGGTGAGCACCACAATCAGGACTGCATACGACCGAGGCACACAGGGCCAACACCCGGCATTATGGTGTGGGGAGCGATCTCCTACACTGGCCGTACACCACTGGTGATCGTCGAGGGGACACTGAATAGTGCACGGTACATCCAAACCGTCATCGAACCCATCGTTCTACCATTCCTAGACCGGCAAGGGAACTTGCTGTTCCAACAGGACAATGCACGTCCGCATGTATCCCGTGCCACCCAACGTGCTCTAGAAGGAGTAAGTCAACTACCCTGGCCAGCAAGATCTCCGGATCTGTCCCCCATTGAGCATGTTTGGGACTGGATGAAGCGTCGTCTCACGCGGTCTGCACGTCCAGCACGAACGCTGGTCCAACTGAGGCGCCAGGTGGAAATGGCATGGCAAGCCGTTCCACAGGACTACATCCAGCATCTCTACGATCGTCTCCATGGGAGAATAGCAGCCTGCATTGCTGCGAAAGGTGGATATACACTTTACTAGTGCCGACATTGTGCATGCTCTGTTGCCTGTGTCTATGTGCCTGTGGTTCTGTCAGTGTGATCATGTGATGTATCTGACCCCAGGAATGTGTCAATAAAGTTTCCCCTTCCTGGGACAATGAATTCACGGTGTTCTTATTTCAATTTCCAGGAGTGTATATACTGAATCATAGTGTTGGCATCAATCTTGACTTGTTATGCAATGATAAGAATATCTAATGACTGCAGGGCGGAGGAATCAAAGGAGTTGTTTACATAAGACAGATTTTGAGGAGTCAGTAGTTGCATAGGTGTTTCTGGCCACTAAATTAGTGGATACAATGAGGTGACAATGGTCGAACTGGTTATGGTTGTGGGTAAGTGAAATTTCACACATGAGAGGGAACATAACATGCCATTAACTATCAGTCCACTATATTTTCAATATGGAAAGTGGTATTGCAATTATTGTACACCTTGTATGTCCGAGATACTGTTATCAATACATTCTACTGAATGACTTGTACTTATTTAAGCATGTGGTGTCTAATCATTCGTCGGTACATCCTACTATTTAAAACCCAGAATTCCCCTTTGTGTATTTTGCTAATTCTCTTTTCTGTACCTGGTTCCCTGTCAGTACATTATCGCTAGAATCTGTATTAAACTTACTTAATTTTTCATTAGAATGCTAGATCATATATTGTTGATGCACAATTGACTGCGTGCAGCTGAAGGTTGTATGGGGCCGAGTGTGTGTTCTGTTTCAGTGGATCTTGCGGTCTTCCACTTCGCAATAGTATTTTCTACCATTGGTAGCATTACATCTGTTACTCCCTTAAACTATTTCAACCAGCCTGCATGAACAAAAGTTGTTTTTGTGGGGAACTGTAACTTGATGTTAACTGGTGATTCGATTTCGAGTACTGGGTAAGGACCCTGGTAATCTGTCACAAATTTTGTCATCTTTCCTTTAGCAACATAGGGATTGGCTAGAACAACCTATTGTCCAGTTTTAAAATCCGGATATTTAGAATGTACGTTGCCTAATTTCTCCCGCCATTCTAATGCTCTGGGATTTGTTTTCTGAATTTTTTTCCACACATCCTTAATGATTCGAGCAAATTCATTAATTGCTTCACCATTCTTTCCTTCTTTTGGCCTTATAAAATCGAATGGTGACAGCATCGTCCTTCCATAAATAACTTCATAAGGCAGCGTACCTGTTTCTTTGTGTGTTTTGACGCTGTATGCACTTAAACAGTATGAATTGATGATGTACCAAATGTGGTGTTGGTCATTGATGAAGTAACCAAGCATCTTCCTGATACTGTGGTGGACCTTTTATGTCCATCCATTGCCTTGTGGGTGTAATTGGGTGGGACATAAAGGTGTTTCATAAGGTTGGACATGAACTTACTACCTTGGTCGGTTATAAGTGCTGCTGGTACTCTGAATTTTAAAATCCAATTATTGACCCTATCTTGCACAATGGTGTTTGCTCGTTGATCAGGGAAGTTTACCATGGTTAGATATCTTGAGAAATGGTTTTTAATCGTTAGTATGTACCTATTCCCAGCTGGTATTTTATTAAAGGGACCATAAATGTCCATTTATGATATTTGAAAGGGATGTGATGCTTCTGGGTGTCTTTGTAATGGTATACGTTGATGGCAATATTGTGCTTGCTGGGTGCATGATATGCAATTGTGCATGTATTGTGCCACATCGTGTTTTCTTGTCCCCCCTCCCTCCCGTTCCCCTCCCCTGAAACGTTCAACAATGTGTCTTTCATCAGTTCTTTGACCGCCCTGACCTGAAAGAATGCGATCATGGGCCTCATGCATGACTTCCTGTCAGAAGTGTTTGTAAACCACGATTCTCAGTCCAAGTCTAGTTGTTCGACATAGGACCCCATCCTGTAGACAAAACAGCCTTTCTGTCATGTATCTTTTGCAATCTGTGAACGAAGCCTGTGCTTTTGCCATTCTCCTTCATCATGACCTACGGCTTCTAATATTGCTACCCTTCTGTTAGGACAATGTATGATGTAATGTTTCTTTCCAGGTTTATTAATGACTTCAAAGTCAATTTTGAAGAGGGAAAGGGACCAATGCGTCAAATGAGTTGATGGGTCTTTTATCTCAAGTAACCACTTGAGAGCAACATGGTCCATGATTATCTTGAATCTATTCTCATACAGATAGCACCTGAAATATTTTGTACCATAGATCACACTCAGTAACTTCTTTCCCGTTATTGAGTAATTCCTGTATACTGTATTTAACTGTCTGCATGCATAGCCTACTGGATGTTCTGCACTGTTATTGTTTTGACCCAAATCTGCTCTGATAGCGTATTCAGATGCATCGCGGGACAGGATGATTTCTTTTCTGAAAGCTGGATAAATTAATACAGGATTATGCGTTAATTTGTAATTCAGTGCTTCAAAGGCAGTGTCGCTTGCTGTTGCCTAGTGAAATATAGTACGTTTCTTCAGTAACTGCATGAGAAGTCATGCTATTTCTGCATAGTCTTCTACAAATTTTCTGTAATAATCTGAGAGGTCTAGAAATTGCTGTACTTCCTTGATAGGTTGTGCGGTTGGAAAATCTTTAACTGTGGTTATTAGCCATAGATCGGTTTTCATTCGGTGTTCGCTGTTAACATGTCCTAAATATGCTACTTCCTTTAATGTGAATTGACACTTTTCCAAATTTAATGTTAATTTAGCGTCCCTGAGATGTTGGAAACTTCTTGTAAGAGAATCGCATGCTCCTTCACATGCCTTCAAAATACAATTATGTCATCGAGGTATATCATGCACTGTGGCGGTTTCTAGGAATATTTGGAATGTTATGGGGGCATTTTTTAATCTTAAAGGCACCCTTAAGAATTGCCAAACAGTTTTATGTCTGTCCTCTAGTACACTTCTATTTGATGGTACCCACTCCTCAAGTCAATTGTGTACAAGTATTTACTGCTGCCGAGATGGTCAATGGTATGTACAACATTCAGCAATGGATACAGGTCCGAAATTGCTTTGCTATTTAAATGCCTGTAATCAGAACAAAACGGCCCACTGAAGGTATGCCACCTCCGCCTATACCACTTAACTTACACTATGTGATCAAAAGTATCCGGACACCCACAAAACATACGTTTTTCATATTAGGTGCACTGTGCTGCCATCTACTGCCAGGTACTTCATATCAGCGACCTCAGTAGTCATTAGACATCGAGAGAGAGTAGAATGGGGCGCTCTGCAGAACTCACGGACTTCGAGCGTGGTCAGGTCGCTTGTGTCATACATCTGTACGCGAGATTTCCACACTCCTAAACATCCCTAGGTCCATTGTTTCGGATGTGACAGTGAAGTGAAAATTTTAAGGGACACGTACAGCACAAAAGCGTACAGGCTGACCTCTTTTGTTGACTGACAGAGACTGTCGAAAGTTGAAGAGGGTCGTAATGTGTAATAGGCAAACATCAATCCGGACCATCACACAGAAATTCCAGACTGCATCAGGATCCACTGCAAGTACCATGACAGTTAGGCCGGAGTTGAGAAAACTTGAATTTCATGGTCGAGCTGCTGCTCATAAGCCTCACATCACACTGGTAAAAGCCAAACGACGCATCGCTTGGTGTAAGGAACGAAAACTTTGAACGATTGAACAGTGGAAAAGCGTTGTGTGGAGTGACGAATCACGGTACACAACGTGGACATCCGATGGCAGGTTGTGGGTGAGGTGAATGCCCGGTGAATGTCATCTGCCAGCGTGTGTAGTGCCAACAGTGAAATTCGAAGGCGGTCTTGTTATGGTGTGGTCCTGTTTTTCATGGTGGGGGCTTGCTCCCCTTGTTGGTTTGCTTGGCACTATCACAGCATAGGTCTACATTGATGCTTTAAGCACTTTCTTGCTTCCCACTGTTGAAGAGCAATTCGGTGATGGCGATTGCCTCTTTCAACATGACCGAGCACCTGCTCATAATGCACGGCATGTGGCGGAGTGGTTACACGACAATAATATGCCTATAATGGACTGGCCTGCACAGAGTCCTGTCCTGAAACCTGTAGGACACCTTGGGTATATTTTGGAAGGCCGACTTCGTGGCAGGCCTCACCGACTGACTTCGATAACTCTCCTCAGTGCAGCACTCTGTGAAGAATGGGGTGCCATTCCTAAAGAATCCTTCCAGCCCCTGATTGATCGTATGCCTGCGAGAGTGGAAGCTGACAAAGCTAAGGGTGGGCCAACGTCATATTGAATTCCAGCATTACAGATGGAGGGCGACAACGATCTTGTAAGTCACTTTCAGCCAGGTGTCCGGATACTTTTGATCACGTAGTGTTTATCTTGGAGGGTCACAACTCCTGACCTCAATGCAGTTTGCTTATGACTGACACGTGAGTCCCAATGTCGACTAACAGCCTACGTGCTTTACTGTTAATAGTGCCTGATAACCGGCACTCCGCCTTTGCAAGAGCTCTAATAGCATATAATTTTAATGCAGTTCCTGTTCACGTTGAACAGACCCCTGTTTGCAAAATTCCCTTTACTGCTACACTCACAATATATATCGCCCACCCTTTAACAATTTGCACACTGTGGTTCTAGACACTTTTTCGCGATGTGCACCTGCCGATCGCATCTGAAACAATGAAAGCCAGTGGAAAATACATTTTTTCTTTCCTTATACTTCGTCGTGGCGTCTAATTCTTCCTATTCTGTAGCAATGTCGAAAGAATTACTTAAATTATTTGGAAATTCAGTTCTAACATATCACGAAGTTTCAGGTGACAATCCTGGCAAAAAAGTTTATATGTGTCTATTTTCCGCTTCTTTTAGAATATACTTACTGGCTTCATCACTGGCTGACAATTGGTAAGTGTTCTACTCACTATTCGTAATCTATCCACAAACTTTCTATTGTTTCATTATCTCTTTGGGACATGGAGTTCAACTGCACCTATAAAAGCGGCAACTCTTCCGCTTTTTAAACCCTTTGAGCGAATCTTGTCTCAATTCTTCAAAAGGTCATGCAGTTCGTAAATCCTCGTGATATAGTACACGTGCCTTAGCTTCCTCAATTAACCATAACTTTGTCATTTGCAACATCTGTTCATCCGACCAGGAACCTAGTTTAGCGGATGCTAACAAATCAGCAATAAATGCTTCTGTACCATTTCTTGGGCAGAGAAGTGGGTCACAACGGTGGCCGCTGATGAATCTAATATGGAAGGGATTGCACTGGATGTCGATCTACACTCGGATAATCGATTCACCAATTCATTATTGTCAGAACTCAACTGGGCAACCTGATTAAGTAGGCTATGAATAGCCTCGTGGATGGGAACTCTTTGTGTCTTACTGTCTGTCACGGTAACACTTTCCTGTTTAACAAATGGTTAGTCCCACAAATATACTTCCTATAACCATAAGAAAATATACTGAGCTATATAACAAGTAAAATTAGAAATTGGATTACAGTTCCGAAAAACATAACAGGAACATCTAACACCATCTGGAAAGAAGTTCGCTAGCGTCAAGTTTCATTCAAAGAATGGGAGCTTTATATCGTTTGTTTTTTTACACAGAGAAGACGTTACATTAAAAGAAAAAACATCTGGGACCAATTTGCACTGACAAATGTACACTCCTGGAAATGGAAAAAAGAACACATTGACACCGGTGTGTCAAACCCACCATACTTGCTCCGGACACTGCGAGAGGGCTGTACAAGCAATGTTCACACGCACGGCACAGCGGACACACCACGAACCGCGGTGTTGGCCGTCGAATGGCGCTAGCTGCGCAGCATTTGTGCAGCGCCGCCGTCAGTGTCAGCCAGTTTGCCGTGGCATACGGAGCTCCATCGCAGTCTTTAACACTGGTAGCATGCCGCGACAGCGTGGACGTGAACCGTATGTGCAGTTGACGGACTTTGAGCGAGGGTGTATAGTGGGCATGCGGGAGGCCGGGTGGACGTACCGCCGAATTGCTCAACACGTGGGGCGTGAGGTCTCCACAGTACATCGATGTTGTCGCCAGTGGTCGGCGGAAGGTGCACGTGCCCGTCGACCTGGGACCGGACCGCAGCGACGCACGGATGCACGCCAAAACCATAGGATCCTACGCAGTGCCGTAGGGGACCGCACCGCCACTTCCCAGCAAATTAGGGACACTGTTGCTCCTGGGGTATCAGCGAGGACCATTCGCAACCGTCTCCATGAAGCTGGGCTACGGTCCCGCACACCGTTAGGCCGTATTCCGCTCACGCCCCAACATCGTGCAGCCCGCCTCCAGTGGTGTCGCGACAGGCGTGAATGGAGGGACGAATGGAGACGTGTCGTCTTCAGCGATGAGAGTCGCTTCTGCCTTGGTGCCAATGATGGTCGTATGCGTGTTTGGCGCCGTGCAGGTGAGCGCCACAATCAGGACTGCATACGACCGAGGCACACAGGGCCAACACCCGGAATCATGGTGTGGGGAGCGATCTCCTACACTGGCCGTACACCACTGGTGATCGTCGAGGGGACACTGAATAGTGCACGGTACATCCAAACCGTCATCGAACCCATCGTTCTACCATTCCTAGACCGGCAAGGGAACTTGCTGTTCCAACAGGACAATGCACGTCCGCATGTATCCCGTGCCACCCAACGTGCTCTAGCAAGTGTAAGTCAACTACCCTGGCCAGCAAGATCTCCGGATCTGTCCCCCATTGAGCATGTTTGGGACTGGATGAAGCGTCGTCTCACGCGGTCTGCACGTCCAGCACGAACGCTGGTCCAACTGAGGCGCCAGGTGCAAATGGCATGGCAAGCCGTTCCACAGGACTACATCCAGCATCTCTACGATCGTCTCCATGGGAGAATAGCAGCCTGCATTGCTGCCAAAGGTGGATATACACTGTACTAGTGCCGACATTGTGCATGCTCTGTTGCCTGTGTCTATGTGGCTGTGGTTCTGTCAGTGTGATCATGTGATGTATCTGACCCCAGGAATGTGTCAATAAAGTTTCCCCTTCCTGGGACAATGAATTCACGGTGTTCTTATTTCAATTTCCAGGAGTGTACTTAAATACTGTCCGTTGGCTGCAGGTTGTCATCTGCTGTCTATGGGCTGTTCATGGTCAGCCGCCGGCGATGGTGTCACAAATACCACAAATTCCCCAACATTTACATCTCAAAACA
Source organism: Schistocerca americana (assembly GCF_021461395.2). Classification (NCBI taxonomy): domain Eukaryota; kingdom Metazoa; phylum Arthropoda; class Insecta; order Orthoptera; family Acrididae; genus Schistocerca; species Schistocerca americana. The sequence goes on from NC_060122.1 coordinate 677,487,725, forward strand.
GAGCCAAGGTTATCTGACACCAAATGTAGCGGGTCGGGTATTGCCCATTCGGCCTCCTCCACATCGACAGATGCGTCACACACTTGAGTTCAGTATGCCGACAGTGCTGGAGCAGTGACTGCTGATGTGTGATCTGCGCTCGTCGTTGTTCTCCTAGGAAGCATTGCCCGTCAGCTCTGTCGTTGAATTTTCGAAGAGCTGACTGCTGCTACGGAAACTACATTGGTCATCGGCCTCCTCCTTCGACTGTTGCCGCTTCCGAATGTTGTGGCTAAACGTGTCAAAGTCTCTAAAATATTCACTTAACCAATAAAAATTCTTTAAGCATTTTTCTGAACTTGAACAACCATAAATAACACATAATTATGCACAATTATTATTCACCCTAAATTAAAAAGGAGGAAACCCTTAATTCTGTGTCTACACATATTATAAATTAAAGTCTACCGCAGCCTTTTTGTGTTCTATCTGAACGCTAATCTCAGAATCTTCTGTAGGGATCTTCATACCTTTTTCATTCACATACAGACTGATTTACGAGGAAGACTTGTGTATATATGGTGATTCACTAACTATTGCCACCTAGAATAACTCCGAAAGTGTGATAGGAGCTGAAAAGTTCGTGGGACAAATGTTGCATGGAACAACAGATGCCATAATATGGAGTTTGATTTGTTGTTGCTAGGTGGGGTCGCTTAAGAGATATGAGGGTCAACTTTGTTTATTTAAGTGGGATGCTACAGTTTGGTACTTATGTTCTGATAGCGACTGTCGAGACGAATCCAATGAAAGGTCTTTGAAGGTCAAAAAGGTGACATGAACGTCTATTTACAGAAGGTGTTCGAAGTGATGATTATTGGTATCAATACAGTGAGGCAATCTTCTTATCATGGAGTGAATGGTATTCCTTACCACTTCGGCACTTATCGAAGCACATGCTCTGACAATTCTCTCTCGTATATCGTGCAAATAGTAAATATCCGCCGAATATGGCGTTCAAATGGCTCTGAGCACTATAGGACTTAACTTCTGAGGTCATCAGTCCCCTAGAACTTAGAACTACTTAAACCTAACTAACCTAAGGACATCACACACATCCATGCCCAACGCAGGATTCGTACCTGCGACCGTGGTGGTCACGTGGTCCAGACTGTAGCGCCTAGAACCGCTCGGCCACTCCGGCCGAAAGCCGAATATGGCGCATCCATCTAACTTGCCACTGTCACGTAAACACAATTCGACGGTTTCGCAATACAACACTAATAGGAATGGTAAGACTAGTATCGTCGAATCAATCGAATATGAATGATGTATTCCTTCGAAGAACAAGACGATACGCTTCTCATTTACGGAGAATGCTAATGAAATTCAGTGAGAGCTAAAGACTTATACGCTGAAAGATGTCCTAAACGTACTCACCCTACACGTCGTACGTTTTAATATGTGTATGGTAAACTGAGAATAAGTGGATCTTTAACGCATCGGAAACATATCCGACAAAGGAAAGTTACTAACGAGGAAACGAATTGTGGTCGAGATCCTTGTGTTAGTTCGTGTCAGATCGTGAGGGAATCTGGCATGAACCTGAGTAATGTTCGTATATTGCATCGCAATAAATATCATCCTTATCATATCACCAAGAATTAACTGCGATGGATTGTATACGTCGCATTGAATTCTGCCGATGGGCTCAACTTCAGATTCTGAGGGATGACACCATTTTAATTTGATTTTAGTTACTGACGAGGCTATATTCACGAACCCTGGAAATGTTAATTTGGATAACATGCATTATTGGACAACTGAAACTCCATGTTGGTAGCTGCAAGTTGCACACCAAAAACAGTGGTCGGTGAATGTATGATGTGGGATTGTGGAGGACAGAATTGTAGGCCCCTATTTCATCGAAGGAAATCTTAATGGTAAGAAGTACATCACATTCCTGCAAGAAACATTAGGTCTGCTATTGGAAGAAATACCTTCAGGAACAATGAATAGAATGTGGTGCCAAAGCGATGGGTGTCAGGCGCATTTTTCGCTGATGCCTAGAAATGAGTTACAGAGACAATTCCCAAGTCGTTGGATTGGACACAGGAGAGATGTGTCGTGGCCGGCTCGTTCGCCAGATTGACGCCTCTGTATTTTTCTTGTGGGGATTCGTAAAAGACATTGTTTATAAAGACGTTGCAACTACACCTCAAGATATGCGAGAGAGAACTGGCACAGCATGTGCTTCGATAAATGCCGATGTAAAAAGGAATACCATTCAGTCCATGATAACAAGGTTGCAGCACTGCATTGATACCAATGGTCAACACTTCGAACACCTTCTGTAAATGGACGTTCATGTTACCTTTGTGACCTTCGTTGGCCTTCAAAGACCTTACTGTTACACGTCATTGCATTCGTCTCGGTAGCCGTTATCAGAAAATAAGGACCAAATTATAACATCCCACTTAAAAAAAAAAGTTGACTTTTATATCTCTGAAGCGACCTCATCTAGCAACAAAAAACCTACGTCGTATTATTGCCCCCGTTGTCCCATGCAGCATTTGTCCCACAAACTTTTCAGCTCCCATCACATTTTCGGAGTTATTCTTGGTGTCAATAGTTAGTGACTTACCCTGTATAATGTTTTGCCGTTATGCCTTAGAAGTCATCCGACATAGAAACTTAGTGCTACCCGAGTGAAGCAGCGGCGGGTTGTAAATCTAATACTTTTTAAGTTAACTTAGATCTCTAAGTTTCTAATTTAGCTTTTCTAATTTAGCTTTGCATAGATGTAATTTGGGTTCAAATGATATGTTGAAATTCTAATTCCTTCTTATCCCGTGAGATGGGTGAGGGTGTTTTTGGATGAGTTATAGTTCCGCGATAGAAATGTCGAGTGTCAGTAATAATACATCAAACACTCAATAAGACAATGAAACGAGGCACCGATGCACCAAGAAGGAATTATCTGCATCCGACGGAAACTAGTAGGTGTGATATACATGCACAGACAAACAAATAATTACAATTTCAATTGTTTGGTTGAGTCGAGAGAAAGAGGTTCACAAATTGAGTAAGTCAGTAGCGCACTGATCAACTTCTGGCCCTTATGCAAGCAGTTATTCGGCATGCCATTGATTGATGGATGTGTTGGATGCCCTCTTAAGGGATATTGTGCCAATTTCGGTCCAATTTTCTGGTTAGATCGATCTTCAAAATCCCGGGAGAGTTGTAGGGCTCTGCCCATAATGCTCCAGATATTCTCAATTAGGGAGATATCCGTTGACCTTACTGGGCAAGGTAGCGTCTGGCATGCACGAAAATGAGCAATAGAAAGTCTCGTTGTGTGCAGGCGGGCATTATCTTGCTGAAATATATGCCCAGGATAGGATACCAAGAAAGGCAACAAAATGGGCTGTAAAATACCGTCGACGTTTCGCTGCCATGGCTGACTACCAAAGGGCTCCTGCTAACAAACGAGATTTCACTTCGTTGTATGGTGGGCGACAGTCAGCTTGTTATTCCACCGCTGTCGGGGGCTTCTCCCCTTCGTCCTGGAGTCTCATTGCAGTAGTATTGTCATCAGAGATGAGTACCGCTACAGACTGAGTTTCCATGACCAAAGAATACCTGTCGGGAGCAGTGGGATACCAACCCAACTACCGCCCTCCTTACGGCCCGACAACCAGGAGTTATAGTCCGAGGTGTCATTTATTTTCGTAGCAAGACCCTTTTGGTCGTCATCCGCAGCATCCTTACAGCGCCGCCACATGTCAAAGAGTTTCCATGCCATGTATTGTTCACTTCAGGATAAACCTTCCCGGGTTAGTAATTCGGCAAAATGATGCCCGCCCACACGCGGCGAGAGTGTATACTGCTTGTCTTCACGCTTGCCAAACTTCGCCTTGGCCAGCAAAGTCACCGTACGTCTCCCAGATTGAGAACATTTAAGGCATTATGGAAAGGGCCTCTAACCATCTCGCGATTCGGACGACCTAAAGCGCCGATTGGACAGAAAATAGCACGGTATTCCTCAGGAGAACATCCAGCAATTCTACCAATCTATATCAAGTCGAATATCTGCTCATGTAAGGGCCAGATGTTTAGCAATGCATCTAACGATTTCGGTCCCATTCGGATAATTTATTCGCGGTTAATCATTTTTTTTCTTTCTTTTTTTCTCTCAGTGTTTATTTTCAGACATTCTTCCTCAGTTGCTGTTTCATTTATGTTTATGATGTAGATAAGAACAAATGTTATGCACTACAATGGAATATAGCTTTTGCTACTCCTAAAAATCTAAATTAATAATGATCTATGGTAGCCAGTAAATAACGAGAGTTACGCATTTCTATTGTAGTCAAGCATGAAATAACGTTAGCGGAAAGTAGACTGAGTTTCTCAAGTAAACATCATAACTGAAACGACCATCCAGCAGGTGACATTACCACGGGGCAACCTGGTGGCTGGTTGTAAAATTTGTGAGGTTTGCTTGAGAAACTCAGTCTTTATTGAGCTAATATACGAACATGAGCTTGTATATTCAGTGCAATAGGCACGTTGCTTAATGCAATAGTTATTTCATGATTGACTGCTGATATAATGTTCTCATATTCATGAAATGTTATTCTCAGATATGATACGATATAAAATGCATTTAGTTAAGATTCAATGAAATGTACCGCAAAAAGTACGTTATTTTCCATGTTGATCTATGCTTTACAGACCTGACGATGGCAACGCAGTTTGCTGAAGCCGGTCATTACAATAAATGCTGCACAATAGCGATCTTGGCTGCTTGAAGTTGTACCTATTCTTCTGCATTAATCTAGGTCGCCCCTAACTTGACCAAGTCAAGAAAATATCCAGTCCAGAAAAATACATATTTTGTAGCACCGTCCCTGGAACGCTCCTCAGATGAAGCATGAGTGCAGCTGCCGCTAGTGTCCAGTGGGTTGGCTACCACACCGGCCCATGTTGGTCGGTGGATGGGTGTTCCTCTACTGCGATACTTTTAAAGTGTTCAACAAAGGCGTGTGGGTGGCACCGAGTGTAGTTGAACTGGGGGGGGGGGGGGGCGGGTTGGTATCCTGGAGAGGCCCTTTGCATATGCAAATATCGCACTACTCCGAACACAAACCAGAGGAGGACGCGAAAAAGGGGAGGGATGAAAAAGCACAAATACCCTTTCGCTTTCAGAGACGTTCGTACTTCGTCGAATAGTTTCGAATGGTCCCTAGTTTCACCTGGTATACCACAGCATACACACCAAGGGGATAAGGTCACACTGAATAGGTTAGAGAAGGTTCGAATTGTCCAGGGCCTAATAGATTGTGTCTACGGTTGCCAAGAACGCCGTCCTGTAGCACATCCAACTACGAACTGTTGTTTTCGAGCTCAAAACGTGTCCAAACGAACGTCCCAGACGAAGGAGTGGTTTCGATCACGCCCTTTATGGTAACTCCGGATGCCCTTCCCTTTCGATACTGATGTTTTGCTCGGCCGCCCATAGGGAACTTGAGCAGGGGTGAAATACGAGGAAGGGGAGATTTGACGATCTTCCGATAGTGTGACACGTCCAATGTGGTACTGGCCAGAACTGTCGTAAAATGTGTGCCAATGTGGCATCATTAACCCACTTTACACTTCCCTTGAAATTATGCGCCTGTGGATACTTTAGGGTGAAATTTCTGTTTTCTGCGTCGCGCTGGGAGAACAGAGGTGTAGGTACTTGTGTGTGCATGTAAAAAACGTAGTAGGACTACAGGGTTATTTCCTTCTAAAGCTGTATTTAATAACTTTTAGTCCTTAGTCTACTTACATCACATTTTATGTTTGCATCCAAGAAAAATTCATTTTGGTAATGTACCTTTGTACTACCTCTCGCACGGGTGCTCACGCACACGCACACACACTCACACTCACACTCACACACACACACACACACACACACACATTCACACACGCACGGTCATTAGGTGTGCTTGGTTGCATGTTAATGAACACCGAACGTATTATGCAGAATGTGAAGATGATATTTTCCATTGATGTCAAAGCATCCTTATACAATTTACTAACAGTGCCAAGCTGTAATTCAATCTAAGTAGACTAAAACATAATGACTTTTCCGTTTTCTACACAATTCGATAATGTATGTCTAAATTCCCACCGTTTTCACCAGCGTCACGACACTATAGCCAACTTCATATGACCGAAAAAATGTTCCTGTAATGTTTCCATCAGATAGCTATCCCGCAATTGCTCGAGAACTAGGTAACAGTGCAGTAAAGAGTATTAAAATGAAAAGCGACTGATGGCATAGTGTATCGACAGAAATCACCGAAACCTGCTACAACTGATTACCTCTGAATAGTAAAATATGTTCCGAGCTTATTAAAACCTGATTAACTGTGACTGGTGGAATATTTCCGAGCTTCCAAGCAAGTGGTTAAATCCGAAAGAATTCAGCGGCGCAGGTAGTACGGCATGTAGCAAAGATTTCTTTGTTAATATTGAGGCTCCGTGGGTTAAGAAATGGGAAAGAGAACTCAGTCTCCTTCTGGTACAACTGGAGGAAGCAGACCGATTCCAGAGGGGAGGATGGACAGCACATAGACACCGACGGTACCAAAACTTAGCTAAATAATAATGTAGTTCACAACATTACTTTCAACCATCCGTCAAAGGACAATGCACGGGCGTCTCTAGGAAAACTCAATGATGCATCAACCTTCGTAATCAGCTAGAGCTGTTCTTAAGAACAATTCGATGTTCGTTGTAGATATGCAGAATTCGTATGAGATAGCGAATGAACAGAATTTTCAAAAGAAGCGTGACATACCGACAGATGTGAGGAGTTCATTAAAATGTTGAAGAAAAATCCAGTAGGGGTGGAACGTGGAATGACCTGGGTATAAGATAGGGGCTAGGTTTGTAATAGGAATGATAGGTGCTCAGATTCGCACAATGAACCGTAGCTTTGAACAGCTGTTGTATCTTGACAATGCTTAGGATTTCAGGGAGTGCTATTAATTTCGGACCAGTCATACATCGCTGTGGTGTAAGTTCAGAATAGCCATTACCATATTACCAGCTGGTAAGTCGGTTAAAAAATATAATTGTGATGCGCGTTCGACTTGGGAAAAGTTCCTAGGACATACTAGTATGCTAATGTTTTAAATATTTATTCTCAAATATCATAGTTGCTAAGCAAGTGCACAATTCAGATGTTAGAATGGTAACGTTTCAACAGACGTTTCGTTTTTGTAGTTTGGTTTGAGGAGACTGCTATTTATGCTTTGCTTTCGATACATCTGCATATCAAAACGATATTTTCAGAATCAACATATCTTCTTTCATTTAACAAAAACATTTAATTGTTGTAAACCACAATTAATTCGATAGTCATTTACCATACTGCAAAAGTTAAGAAATATTTCTTCATTGGTTCATTGTGGTATAGACATAAAGCAGAAAATTGGTATCCAGTGAAAAGGTAGGGAAAACATTTGAGTTAGCTGTTAGACAGAAAAATGGTTAGGATATTTATACGGTTTTCTTCCCGACTGGTTCTATCTTCTCTGGATTGCAATACATTATTTTAATTTTAGTGAAGTGTCACTTTGAAAGACAGTGCCATATTCCACCCTAAGCAATGTTGTGGTAGCACAGATAGCGACCAGGTCCTGAACAACACGAGTTTACAGTAATTTGTTTAAAAAAGAGTAAAATAGAGCGGTTTAAATGCACATAGTGACAAAGAAAAAGGTAATAAAGAAACAGAACACAAAGACAGACTACTTATCCAATTTAAGCACTCGTAAATTCATTGTGTCGTTAACTTGGAAACGTATTTGCTAATTGTTGTGTCGTAATAAACAGTGATTATTCATAAAGGCACGATACCTTTAGAAGGCGTGACGACTCCACTTGCCAGTTATCTCCGAAAGAGGGAACAGGCAATTATCGCGTTGCAATGATCGCTGTAGCGTACAATAACGCAAACAGTAAACTGCAAAGCGATAGGCGCGCTCCCCAAGCGGACAAAGGGTGCTTGTTGATACGTCCACACCTGTCATTTCATGCGTAACCAATCGCTCACCGTGAAAGATACACTTTGTACGTGGCCTGACTTCGGTGCAGTTACCTGTGAACGTACATAATACCGAGCCACCTCCTGACACGATGTTGTAATTACGTGGCAAGCACACGGAATTAGCGACGCTCTTGCGCTTGATTACAGAACTGGGTGCAGATGGGGTGGCTGAGTAGTGTATAAAGGGGAGGAGTGGTGAGTGGGGGATGGGGGTGGAGTGGAAGCCAGTAATCTGAGGCCCGAGCATACGCAGTGCTGCCAGCTGTAGTGAGCGTATAGGCGCAAGCACGGAAATTTACAGTCGGGATAATTGTCTCGCGACTGTAGTTCTAACGTGAATTTCTCGAAAATCCCTTCCTCTAGTTTCTCCGTCCTTTGGGAAACACTAATCATAAACTATGCCTCCAGCTTTGCCTCCAGGACAAGGTAAAGTACAATGAGTTGCCGCTGTCCATCGGCCCTTGCACCATCATCAGCTGTTAATAAAATAGAATTCTTTACTTCCGTTCAGTTCTCCCTCACTATATGTAATTTTATTTTTGTACTTCCTCGTCGAGCAGTAGATTGATTATAATAACAATAAACATTGATTAAGATTCTAATATTATATAATAATATCTCAATAATAATATAATGTACATTATATAACATCAAATACAAAATTAAATGTACGTTAATAATTACTGGCTTCATAAATGCTAATGTTAAACACATTATACAATTTATTATGTTGCTATAGATTCTAGTATTGATTTTGTAAGGCTCCTAAACTGTAGATGTGATGAATCTCCATTACGTAATCAGTCTGCTGCTTACTGTTCATCACATTTATTATGTACTTTCTGCAATGTGGCCTTTTTTTATTGTATCAGAAATAAGGCTCCGTTGCTCAACGACTCTATATTCATTTTTCACCTTCTGTTTACACTTTTCTCCTGATGTACTATTGTAGACTTGTTTTTAACAAACTTTCTCAATTTTTTACGTATTCTTTTTGAGGCTTTATCGTCCAATCCGTCGGCTAACCTATATTTCAAGCCTATACAAACTCCTGAAGATGACAAAATAATCAGTTGAAACCGATATAGTGCGATTATAACTTCTGGGCAGCTGACGACTGATTTTTATTTTGGTGAAAAGACGTCAGACTGCTGCTGCTGAAAAACAGCTATTAACCAAATAACTCCGTTGGGTGGAGTTACCTCGTGACTGATGAAGAAATCATACGCCTAACGGAAAATTAACGGCTGAAGAAACAAAATTTACGAACAACGTTAGCTATCGATTAGCTGAGTAGTGGTCGACATCTCTCATCCACTGAGATATCACGAAGTGTCCTTAGAACATTTTAAAATAGCGTCCCGGTCTCTGACACACAGTCATCTCATCTAACAACTCTGAAGCTGTAAAATACAAGTTTCGATGGACTTCGTTGATTGCGTTTTTTATTTAGAAAAAAGTGCAGCGAAATGCCTAGCTAACAATGTGACATGTAAATAATTTCTGAAAATATAATACATCGTTGGAATAACCGGACTTCAACGGTCTTTCAGCCTAAAATATATGTAGAGGGACGAGACAAAAGAGCTCAGTATATATATATACGCTGTAGAAATAGCACCACTGGTCAGAATGACGTCAGATTGCAACGTAATATTATCAGAGAAGGGGGAAAACGTATGGCAGAAGGAAAAAAATAGTGAGAAAATTGTTCAATAGATAGAGCTGTATGTGGTAGAATACGTAAATGAAAACAACTGTGTCCGCAGCTCGTGGTCGTGCGCTAGCGTTCTCGCTTTCCGCGCCCGGGTTCTCGGGTTCGATTCCCGGCGGGGTCAGGGATTTTCTCTGCCTAGTGATGACTGGGTGTTGTGTGATGTCCTTAGGTTACTTAGGTTTAAGTAGTTCTAAGTTCTAGGGGACTGATGACAGTAGATGTTAGGTCCTATAGTGCTCAGAGCCATTTGAACCATTTTTGAAAACAACTGTAATGCACACGACCCAACCGAAGTTGGTATAAACGCCCCGGGTACACGGCTTTTCCTCCTTTCTCGTCTGCGACGTTCGCCATGACTGTCTCAATGTGGGATCGCGCTCTGCTTGTAAAGCTGTACTACAAGAATGATGCACCCGTCGCTCTGCGTAGGGTCCAGACACTGAAGGGTCTGAGAAAAGGCGTTCATCCGATGATCGCCGTGGGTCTTGAGAAAATGATTCAGAAATTCGAAAAGACGCGTTCTTTTGTTGCGCAACCTGATAGAGGGAGGAAACGAATTGATTCGATGTCAGTGGAAGCAGTGGTCACAGCAATGCAGGAGGAGACGGGTGGTGGTGTGTAAACGTGTAGTGTACGGAGAAATGACCGAACATTGGACATATTCGTGAGCACGGTGCGTAAAATCCTGCTTAACATCCTTCTTTCCTTTCCATTCAAAATTACCCATGTCCACGAGTTGCTTCCTGTTAACCTGCCAACAAGACAGACCTTTGCTTTAGAATTTCTTGCTCGAATGGAAGTGGACAATGATTGGTCGTGGAAGATTTTGTGGACAGACGAAGACCACTTCCATCTGACAGGTTATGTCAATAAACAGAATTGTCGCGAATGGGCAACGGAACATCTACACGCAGATCAATCAGTACCACTCCATCCTGAAAAGGTCACTGTTTGGTGCGGGTTTACGACATCATTTATCTTAGAGCCATATATTTTCGAAGAGACAGGTGCTTCCAGTCCTGTTACCTGTACCGTCACTGGTAAGCGTAATGAGTGTCTTTTGCGCCACCACATCCTTCCAGCTGTCCAACAGCGTGGATGTGTGGATGGGATCATTATTATGCCAGATGGCATACCTCCACACATTACAAATGCAGTGACCGGCCTTTTCGGAAATGCTAGAATTATCAGACGCCCTTTCCCTACAGCCTGGCCGTCACGATCGCCTGATATTAACCTGTTTGACTTCTGGCTGTTGGGCTCTCTGAAAGATGTTGTGTCAGTGTTCCCACTGCAAACGTAGCTGCATTGGAGGCACGCATTGCGCAACACATTCTGAACGTGACTCAGTAAACAGTTCGATCAATTGTGTAATATGCTGTTCCTCAATTTCAACTTGTAGCAGGAAGCGGTGGACAGCATATTGAGCAGGTTTTCCGCCAGTCATACGAGAGTTGATAATCCGATTTGATTTTGACTGTTGCGTTTAATACGGTTTTTGGTCTCAGGACACTTAAAAACCGTTGTGATTGATGCTTTTTATGAGGTTTGTGTCCTCAGGTCAACTAAAAACCGATGCGATTGATGATTTTGTGTGGTTTTTTGTCTCAGGACAATTATATGCAGATGTGACTCACGCTTTTTATGCGGTTTTTGGCTATGACAATTAAAAACCGACGTGATTGAAGGTTTCTGTGCGCTTCTTCGCCTCAGGACAATTAAAACTCGATTTTTCCCATTCGATGTGATATGAACTTGCCGTGGTGGATGGGCTTACGTAACTAACAGTATCACTTCTGCACACCTTCGCACACTGAGTAACACAGCTTGTGTAAAGTCAAATGTGCAATTTACCATTGTTCTTTAGAGACGACTGGAAAAACTGGTAGAAGCCGACCTCGGGGAAGATCAGTTTGGATTCCGTAGAAATGTTGGAATACGTGAGGCAATACTGACCCTATGTCTTATCTTAGAGAATAGATTAAGGAAAGGCAAACCTACGTTTCTAGCATTTGTAGACTTAGAGAAAGTTTTGACAATGTTGACTGGAATACTCTCTTTCATATTCTGAAGGTGGCATGGGTAGAATACAGGGAGCGAAATGTTATTTACAATTTGTACAGAAACCGGATGGCAGTTATAAGAGTCGAGGGGCATCAAAGGGAAGCAGTGCTCGGGAAGGGAGTGAGACAGGGTTTTAGCCTATCCCTGATGTTATTCAATCTGTATATTGAGCAAGCAATGAAGGAAACAAAAGAAAAATTCGGAGTAGGTATTAAAATCTATGGAGAAGAAATAAAAAATTTAAGGTTCGCCGATGACATTGTAATTCTGTCAGAGACAGCAAAACACCTGGAAGAGCAGCTGAACGGAATGGACAGTGTCTTGAAAGGAGGATATAAGATAAACATCAACAAAAGCAAAACGAGGATAATGGAATGCAATCGAATTAAATCGGGTGATGCTGCGGGAATTAGATTGAGGAATGAGACACTTACAGTAGTAAATGAGTTTTGCTATTTGGGGAGCAAAATAACTGATGTTGGTCGAAGTAGAGAGGATATAAAATGTAGACTGGCAATGGTAAGGAAAGTGTTTCTGAAGAAGAGAAATTTCTTAACATCGAGTATAGGTTTAAGTGTCAGGAAGTCGTTTCTGAAAGTATTTGTATGGAGTGTAGTCATGTATGCATATGAAACGGGGACGATAAATAGTTAAGACAAGAAGAGAATAGAAGTTTCGAAATGTGGTGCTACAGAAGAATGCTGAAGATTAGATGGGTAGATCACATAACTAATGAAGAGGTACTGAACAGAATTGGGGAGAAGAGAAATTTGTGGCACAACTTCGCTAGATGAAGGGATCGTATGGTAGGACATATTCTGAGGCATCAAGGGATCACCAGTTTAGTATCGGAGGGCAGCGTGGAGGGTAAAAATCGTAGAGGGAGACCAAGAGATGAATACACTAAACAGATTCACAAGGATGTAGGTTGCCGTAGGTACTGGGAGATGAAGAAGCTTGCACAGGATGGAGTAGCATGAAGAGCTGCATCAAACCAGTCTCTGGACTGAAGACCACAACGTGTGTTCTTGTGGTCTTATATATGTATTCACAGACGATGAGGCAACACCAAAAGGTAATTAATGTACGGTAATGAAATTTCGGAAATGCGTTTGTGTAAGTAATATGTAAACTCGAGATAAAAAACTGCAAATGTGAGATGCTGATAGATTAATAACCGGTGTAGCCGCCAGCAAGCGTACAGACATACATGTTTTGTGTTGTACAAGTGTCAGATATCAGTGTCTGGATGCAGTTCTACATCTGTTGCACTTGGTCAGTCAATTCAGGGACTCTTAATGTTGTAAGACACTCCCTTGGAATGCTGTTCATGAATGGCAGCATAACAAGTCGAAACGAGAGTGTTCCTTCTGTGATACGAAATAGCATCCCAGGCAATAACTCTACATCTACATCTACATCTACAATTATACTCCGCAAGCCACCCAACTTTGTGTGGCGGAAAGCACTTTACGTGCCGCTGTCATTACCTCCCTGTTCTGTTCCAGTCACGTATGGTTCGCGGGAAGAACAACTGTCTGAAAGCCTCCGTGCGCGCTCGAATCTCTCTAATTTTACATTCGTGATCTCATCGGGAGGTATAAGTAGGGAGAAGCAATATATTCGATACCTCATCCAGAAATGCACCCTCTCGAAACCTGGACAGCAAGCTACACCGCGATGCAGAGCGACTCTCATGCAGAGTCTGCCACTTGAGTTTGCTACACATCTCCGTAACGCTATCACGGTTTCCAAATATCCCTGTGACGAAACGCACCGCTCTTCTTTGGATCTTCTCTATCTCCTCCGTCAACCCGATCTGGTACGGATCCCACACTGATGAGCAATACTCAAGTATAGGTCGAACGAGTGTTTTGTATGCCACCTCCTTTGTTGATGGACTACATTTTCTAAGGACTCTCCCAATGAACCTCAACCTGGTACCCGCCTTGCCAATAATTAATTTTATATGATCATTCCACTTTAAATCGTTCCGCACGCATTCTCCCAGATATTTTACAGAAGTAACTGCTACCAGTGATTGTTCCGCTATCATATAATCATACAATAAAGGATCCTTCTTTCTGTGTATTCGCAATACATTACATTTGTCTATGTTAAGGGTCAGTTGCCACTCCCTGCACCAAGTGCCTATCTACTGCAGATCATCTTGTATTTCGCTACAATTTTCTAACGCTGTAACTTCTCTGTATACTACAGCATCATCCGCGAAAAGCCGCATGGAACTCCATGTGTTGGTCCAGTGTGTATCACACAGACAAATTGGTTGCAGGACATCATCTGCCTCCATCTAATCAACACACGACCAGTACTGTCACGGAGCAGGACCGGCTTTTATCAGAAAATACAAGGGATGTCCCCCCAACCCTCCATTGAGCTCTCGCTTGACACCACCGAAGCTGAAAATTTCGGTGGTTTGGTGTCACTGGAATGCACGCCACAGGGCATCTGGCTCAGAACTGTCCTTGAAGCAACCGACTTGTAAAAGTTCGTTGTGTCACTGTGGTGCCAATTGCTGCTCAAATTGCTGCTGCAGATGCAGGAAGATACCCAAGATCCATGTGGCCCACACGATAGTACTCCCTCTAGGTAAAGTCACGTGGCTGCCCTGAGCCCAATTTTCTTGCGACCATACATTCCCGTGAGCACTGCTGACAAAGTCACGTACAGTGGTTACACTCATGCCAAGTTTCTCTGCATTATTGTACAAGGAATATTCAGCTTCTCACAGCCCTTCCCACGATCTCGTTCAAACTCAGTGAGGTACGACAATGGAGTTTTGTCACCTTTGAGGTATTCTTGACTAAGTTCAGCTTACCATGTTCGATATCACAATCCCAAAGGGAACTAACGCTCACGACCGTTATAGCTTGTATTTAAAGCAAACACGATTTGAACACTCAGAGAGGAGCTACTAGTGCCACTCTTACGGAACTGGAGCGAGATTTAAAGAAACATCAGCTTTAGAATATGTATGAAATATGGGAATGATTGGGTAGCTATTTATTCTTTTCTTCTTCTCCCGGAATCTCTTCATATTTCCGCTAAGGTTCGTCCGCCTTCCATCTGTCCAGACGATCTTGCTCTTACTACTTTGCTTTTCCTGGAACCCCTGGAATATCTGAGACTTAATTCAAAATTATTTGAGATCTCTTTCTGATTGATCCCGACTTCATTCAAGTTCTTTCTTATTTTTTCATCCCGTATTGTGGTCGTCTTTGATTTGGTGATGTAATTGACGATTTTCTTACCTTTTCCACGTTAGTTCATTCTAAAGTGGTGCACATAACACTTTTCTCGCATGTAGTGTCTATGATCTTCTCCACCAGTGTATACACATTAATTTTTTCTCTTCGTCTTCGTTCTGTTATTTCTTTTTTGCGGTCTCAGAACCTTCCTTAGGAAACCGACACGGTTCGGCACACAGTTTTAATTTACTAGGAAGTTTCATACCAGCACACACTCCACTGCAGAGTGGAAATTTCATCCCGTTAACATCTCGCAGGCTGTGGCTAAGCCATCGCTCCTCAATATCCATTCTTCCAGTCTTGCAAGTTCCAAACGGGGGATTCTGTGACGTTTGGAAGGTGAGAGATGAGGTACTGGCGGAAGTAAAGCTATGAGGACAGGCTCCGATGCGTGCTTTTGTATCTCAATCGGCAGAGCCCTTCCCCGCAAAAGGCAAAGGTCGCACCATGAGTATCGACCCGGCACACAGTTTTAATTTGACAGGAAGTTTCATATCAACACACGCTCCACTGCACTAGGCTGTATGTTAGTTCTACCTTCCAGACTTGTCCACTATTTGCTTCTTTATCTTTCTCATGCGGTTCAATCCCTTCACCAAACTACAGAGTTACAAATCTTGTATTCATATGAGTTTCTACATAATGTTCATATTTCTTGTATTCTGTTTTGTCGTAGGAGATTCTGATTCTTGTCTTTCTGCTATCTCGTTTAACTTTCAGGGCATCATTAAAACTCCTTTTTTATACTTGACTAACAACTCCAAATCATCAGCAAACGCTAGGTACTCCACCTGAAAACCCTGCCTCTTTGCACCTAAGAAGAATCCCTGTCCATCTTTCGTAACTTCCTTCCACATTCTCAATACGTCTTCCAGTGCGATGTAAAGTAAAATCGGAGAGACCCAATGTCTGTGCTCAGGTCTTGTTTTATTGTCAAAGGGCTCTGAAATTCCCTCATGAAGTTTTACCTTGAAGATTTTTGTCGCTAGCGTTCGCTTTGTAAATGCCCTAGTTCTTTCCATCCATTTCGAATTCTTCTGAAGAGCGTCTGCCGGTAGACTGATTCACATGCTTTTTTTTCAAGTGAATGAACAAATCTACAGGTTCTCTACATCTAACTGCTCTTATTCCGAGCATGCTTTTCTGACAGAAAATCTCTTATCGACAGGTTCTCCTTGGTATTTGGCTATTTGATAATCCGTTTGTTCTTCTATCATAGTTAATAATTCTTTGGAAAATATTTTGCAAAAATGATAACAAACAGAAATCATCAGCAGCTGTTTGCGTCTGTATGGTCTCCGTTATAATGGGATGAGTATGTAAGGACACGTTTCCAAACACTGGATATTGTTCATATTTTCCAGATGTCTGAAATTTCATGATGTAAATTTTGTGCTGTTTTATACCTTCCAGATTTAAACATCTCTGTTACTATTGCATCCTTCCCAGATTTTTGACGAATTTCTTTGTTTCCATGAGTTCCAGTGGGTTTGACTTTGGATTTATATTTAGTTGTCTCTTCATCTTTACTCTCTCCATGGGATCCTCACAGATTAGAAGTGTTGAAATAGTCGCCCACAAGTGGGAAATTATTGTTATTTAATGCTATAATATCATTCTGCCTCTTGAAACACTGACCCGGGACCTTGTATTGTTGTAGTTATTCTTCGAAAGTTCTCTAAACTCCCTCAGTTTTAATTTTCTTGAAATCCTCCTTCTGATTTTCTAAACAACTTTTTTATACTTCCTCTTGTTCCCCTGTAATCACCCTTGCAGTTGTTTTCATATGTTAATTTAAGTCCTTTCATGTTTCCTCGATTTGGCTGGAGTATCATGCAGTAGGTGAAATAACAGAATTGAATCATTTTGCTTCTATAGATGAATGTGACACAGTTCCAGCTCGAAAGGAAACAAAGAAATAAAATGGATACAAAATAAAGAAGAAAACAATAACGCACGATAAGAAGTAGGAAAGATAAGAACGGTAATGTACCTTAAGAAAAAAATACAAGAATGTTTATTAGATAAAATAACAACAGACGATTGAAACAGCCAACTGAAAAGCACATGGCTTGACTAAGAATACCTACGAGAGGTAGTCATAAAGATTTATCACGTCGAAAATACTTACGTAATTAATTCCTCGGTTTATTTTATTTTATTTTTATTTTTTATTTTTATTTATTTATTTTTTATTTGCAGACATTTGCCTACAGTTCTGGTTCACAATGAAACCTTCGGGCAACAGTACCAGTCACAATGCTATGGTAGCCAAAACTTAATGGTACAAGACATTGACTGATAGGACACGCAAAAGTAGATTTATATTTTTCTACTCTTGGTAAATGAGAACTTAAATAAGTTAAATGACTGTTTTTTTCAAAGCAGAAAAAATCAAAATGTACCAAAAGAACAGATACAGTTTCATAATGAACCTTCAGTGTGCTGCAAATGAGGAACATAAATTCCGCTGTCGTAAACCTATCTCTAAAGAGGCAGCTTCTTTGCTATACAACCACAACAACATTACATTTGATGTACACTGAGATGCCTATGGTCATTGTGTAGTTGTACATCGCACCTTCTGCAATGCAATTACATTTTATACCTTTAAATTATTTGCATGTTAGAAACATAGTAGTTTTGACTAATTCAGTTAATATATTTTATCAGGGCAAGAGACAGCATAGCCTAATAGTTCCCTCACACGCTGCTCCGAGAAACTGTTAACGCTTGCGACCGAAAGCACTTACGTAAGATATGCTTTCCACCAACCAAAGATTATGTAGTGACTGAGAAAGTCTTCTGCCTTGCGCAGAGCTACAAATTTATTTTGTTATTTTAATTAGCAGTCGTAATTCTCACAAGACGGTAAATGTAGTTACGAGGGGCGTTCACTAAGTAATGCAACACATTTTTCCTGAAATCGGGTTGACGTTATTCAGAATTCCAGTACACAATATTATTACCCACTCTTCTGACTACAAACCCTATTCGTTAACATGATCTCCATTCAATGCGACGGTCTGACGCACCCCTAACTGGTAAGGCTTCTTCGCCCACATGGTACCTCTCTACTGGTCGACGTCGGAGCCAACGTCCACCTTTATCAATAAATCCCTCCATCCGCGGAGTGCATCCTTTATTGGACGAAGCAGATGGATGTCGGAGGCGTGAGATCCGGGCACACACCTTTGAGTACCCCAACTGGTGGACGAGTGTGTCAGCACTACCAGCACGGATGTACAGTTGAGCAGTGAGGTGTTTGATTGTGTCTCGTCGATCACCTCGAATGAGAGTGTCTGCACGTTCTAACATTACAGCAGTCACAGCTGTGTGTGACCGGCCGGCACGCAGGAGATCGCACATTTCTGCTCGACCATGTTGCAACAACTACAGACACCTCCCCGAACGACTTACCGTACTTTTGTTCACTGACTGGTCTCCATAGAAATTATGAAAACGCCTATCTGCGATGCACTGGTTTTGTACTAAGAACGCTCAGTGACAGTTTCGAACGCACCTCTGTTACAGACGCCATTTTGGAGGGTATGTATAGGGTCGCCACCCATCGCAACTTCTTGAAACTATATAAATTAAGGGGGAATATACCGCAATGTCCCAAAACAAATTTCACATATTTCCACCGAAATTGACCGAGGAAAAAAAAAGTGTGTAGCAACATATACTGAGTGCTCGTCGTAGCTGATTACCTGCACGATACATGTGTTGGCAGGAACATTGCAGGAATTCTGCCAGAACACCGGGAATGAAATTTTACCTTGTAAGCACACACAGAGAGCGATGAAGTGGCGTGGGTTTAAGCAAATATTTCTTTTAAGAACTGGAGGTCTGAGCTCCACTTCCCTCTAGAGTGGAGTCGGAATTACGGAATCGTGTGGAGAGCCCAGCGTGTAAACGCCGAGGGTGACTGTTGCGAGAATAATTGTGTTTCTTCTGCAGGTGGCGCGTGGAAGGGCGGAATTTCCATCATAATGCGGTCGCCTTCTTTTGATTCAGCCGCAGCGCGTGGGAGGGGCATTTAATTATCCGGGCCCGAGCTCTCTGTTATTTCCCCCGGGAAGTGGCAGCAGGTCAGGGAAACGGCGCACGCCCGAAAATGCGGGAAATATTTGCCTCCAGCACTCACCACCTGCCGCCGTTGTCGCCCTCCTTCGCGCAAAAAATTTTCGCATATCCTCGCTTTCTGAGATTTCTATGAGTAGGCTAAACGGTCATCAGGGAAATTAGTACTTTCACTCTGTGCTACTAAATTAATTTAATCCATTTCTAAATGTATATTTTCCATTAGTTTTTATACCGAGAAAGTCACTCAAGGTTTTCTTTAACAAGACTCTTACCTCGCAGTACTTCAATGCATTTTTCATCTAACGCAAGCACTAAAATACATCGGACTAACAATCGATCTGTAGCTAACTCACTTAGAAGCCCTACCTTGTAACCATCCAAAAGAAAGCCAGCAATCATGTAACACTCCTAACCGGTCGATCATAGGTATTAAATTCCAAGACCACCTTCTATATCTAAGATATCCACACGGATCCTTTTCTCATCAATACAGATACTGAACAGATCACTGCCTCTCCCTGGATTCACCAATCCATTAAAATTCTATAGAGTCGTATTCTCCGCCTCGCTTTACATATTACATGTCCTGCTCCATACGGATGCTGGCTCACTGAAGAAGTTCACACATCTTGTCAAACAATTGGAATACTTCCACCTTCCCTGTGTCTCCCATCAAAATGAATACTTCTTTGAATCCTTATCTTCATATTCTGCCGCATTTCGTCATGTCCAATCTTTTATGCGAGCATTTCACATTTTTCCAAAGGAAATTTGAACTATTTTCAACACGAAAGTCACTAATTAATTCTTGATATCCACGCATCAATTACAATTTACCTTGCCTCTTTCATTCCAGATCAAGTCTCCTCGCTACTACCTGGTTCCTACCAAATACAACACATTGTACTTTTTCATATCACTTCTACCCTAATATAGTCTCCATCTCACCGTATAGTCGTCCTCACCATATTCAATCTATTCGCCATCTTGCCAACAAGTTTCAGATATCGTCCTACTATTATTATTGTTGTTATATACACTAACAACAAAACTGTAAAACTCTCTTGCCTGACCGTTTGAACCAGTGAATCTCAAAAACCAGCAGGCTGTCACAGGTAATTTGTGACTAGCTTTGTTCAAAATACAGGCTTTATTTCACCAAAATCGGGTCTTTATTTAATCAAAATTTGATAGCGAAAGACAAGATATTGTGATTTAAATTTTACCTAAGACTGTCGTGCCTTTCAGTTGTTTGTTTCAAAATGATTATCTCCAAAACTACTCGAACGATCGTCACTGGATTTCAACAGGTTACTAGAGCATAGCTTCGTACAATATACAACATTTATTTCTGCAAAATCGAAAAATGACAAAAAGGAAGATACTGTAATTTAAAGTTTTATCCAAAATCATCTACTCAGCTTAATAGTGCGAATGAATGATCATCACGGCGTAGTAGACCAAAGAACCAATAGATGGCGCTGTTACCTCCATATTATACAAAATAACCAGTGCATGGCGCTGTTAGTTTCTTTAACTCAGTGACATATATGTCTGTGATTTAATAAACTGCTGCAATCTTGTCTTTATGAGTACAAATTAACAGCATGTTTACTTGGCTAGGATATACGGGTTTACTGCTTTAACTTTGTTTATTAAAGCTTAAACGACATTGCCTTGCTCATTTCGATAGGTTTTTATTTATATTGTTTGCTAGAATACACTAATTTGTCAAGGGTGATACGTGATTATTTGGGTGCCTGCATATTACATTTGAATTTCGTTTCGTTTATAAATAAATTGCCTTGAAAACTGTTCAGTCTTTCTGAATAGACCAGAATGTCTAAAGGGCTAGGGCCTATGCGTTCTCAAGAATCCAGGGAAAATTGTGAGACAAGACTTGCTGTGACTCGAGAAAATCGGGCTTCAATTCACTCTTTAGAAACTCCTTCGGAAAGCAAGGCCCGATGTAGCTCTGATCGAAAACGTCACGCATTATCTTACTCCTCAGAACCTTTCATTCGAAAAGGCTAAAAGTTGCTTCTCCCCAACGCAAAGGCGCAGAAGCAGAAATTTTGATTGCAAGTTGAGCGGGCTAGGGAGTTTTTATACCCAGAATCCTGTTTCTTCCTAACAATTTACCATTTCACTTAAAACACGTACAAATCCCGATGAGCTTATGTTATGCCATGACCATTAACAAAGCACAAGGCCAGACGCTGTCTTCTGGAAGCGTGCACCTTTGTGTCAATTGCTTTTCACATGACCAGCTCCAT
Source organism: Schistocerca americana (assembly GCF_021461395.2). NCBI lineage: Eukaryota > Metazoa > Arthropoda > Insecta > Orthoptera > Acrididae > Schistocerca > Schistocerca americana. The sequence continues at coordinate 677,509,226 of NC_060122.1, forward strand.
ATGGCTCACTGCTGTGTTAGTGAAGCGAACAGATTCTTCGTTCGTGCGGTGATACGACTAAAAATGTTGTATGAAGAGAAGCTTTATCGGTCCCAAATAATGAATCATGTGTATATACAGAAAGTTTCGGAAAGACGTTTTAAAAATTTTGGGACTGTTTCCCAACACAAAAAAACTGTCCTATAAACATGGTCTCTAAAGAGTATATCTTAAGACCACTTCAGCACTTGTTCTTCCTTGATACTGTGAAACACATCTACTGGAAGCTCTCTGCTTTCAATATTTTGGGAGGAGGTAGTACGGACCAAAACCAGAGTAAACGGTACAGTAAACAAGGACTCTACCACGTGTACCGGTATGAAATGAGCGTTTTTTTGTGAAAATCAAATATTAATTTTGAATTGAAAAGTAAAAACATTTTATTCAAAGTCCTGACCATTGATTTCTACACATTCTGACCACCTTTCTGGCAATTTGTGGACACAACGCCAATAGAAATGTTCGTCATTTGAAGCAAACCAATCAGACACCCAATTTTCGACTTTTTCGTAGGAATCGAAGTCTTCCTCAGCCAGTGCGCGTCCCATTGATGAAAAAAATATGGTAGTCGGAAGTGGACAAGTTTGGTGAATACGGCGGGTAGGGTAGCAACTCCCAGCCAAGTGTCTTGATTGTATCTTGAACCAGTTTTGCTTTGTGTGCAGGTGCATTGTCGTGTAAAATAAATTACTTTGTCATGTCTTCTGGCCCATTCTGGTCTTTTTTCGATCAATGCAGAGTTCACATTGATCATTTGTTGTTTGTAGCGATTAGTATTCACTGTTTCACCGGGTTTTAGAAGCTAATAATAATAATAATAATAATAATAATGTCGTGTGACGAGGGCCTCCCGTCGTGTAGACCACTCGCCTGGTGCAAGTCTTTCGATTTGACGCCACTTCGGCGACTTGCTAGTCGATGGGGATGAAATGATGATGATTAGGACAACACAACACTCAACCCCTGAGCAGAGAAAATCTCCGACCCTTTTAGAAGCTCATGATACACCACACCGTTCTGATCCCACCAAACACAGAGCACTGTCTTCTTTCCGAATCGATCTGGTTTTGTTAATGGTTGTCTCGGAGTAACCCATGATTTTTCCCGTTTAGGAATCTTAAAATAAATCCATTTTTCATCAACAGTAACAATTCGATGCAAAATTTATATTCTTTAATGTCTTTGAAGCAAAATTTGACAAATGGTTTATCGGTTTTCCATCTGTCTTTTATTCAATTCATGTGGCACCCATTTTCCACACTATTGGATCTTTCCCATGGCTTTCAGACGGTCAGATTTTGTTTGTTGTGCAACATTTAGCATTGCTGCCATTTGCTTCTAACTCAATCATCTTCATCCAATATTGCTTGCAATTCGGCGTCTTCGAAGATTTTTGGTGGTCTTCCACGTTCTTCATTTCTTACATCAAAATCATTATTTCTGAACCGTTGAAACCATATTTTGCATGTTCGTCTGATAGAGCATGATCACCGTATGCCTCGACAAGCATTCGATGCGACTCTGCAGCACTTTTTTTCAAATGAAAACAAAAAATTACTGCTTTCCGAAAATCATCACTTTGTGGTATAAAATTCGACGTGGTTAATACGATGAAAACCTATGATGTTGTTTGTTCCATGACGATGTATGCTAAATATCTTGCTCGTTCACAACAAATGTTCCCTATCGATACATTTGTATCTTAACGCTCATTTCATACCGGTACACCTGTAAACAGTATCGGTCCTGTCAACTTTCTACGTTCACTCTTGCAATTACCTTTACATCTGTTGATTTTGTTTAAGAGTGACGAACTGAGTTTTGTCTGCTAGGAAATCTTAATTGTATTGACAAATCTGGCCGGCCAAGGTGGCCGAGCGGTTCTAGGCGCTACAGTCTGGAACCGCGCGACCGCTGCGGTCGCTGGTTCGAATCCTGCCTCGGTCATGGTTGTCTGTGATGTCCTTAGGTTAGTTAGGTTTAAGTAGTTCTAAGTTTTAGGGGACTGATGACCTCAGAAGTTAAGTCCCATAGTGCTCAGAACCATTTGAACCATTTTTGACACATCTGGTCCAATGCTTGGTTAAGTTTATATTGTGTTCACTGAGAGACTATGTGATACTGCGTCAGATTTCTTCCTGCAGTCGATGAACACATCAACCTGGATGACTACGCCTACGGATCTCTGGATCTCATGAACGGACAGATCAAGCTGAATTTCATAAGAGCCCTGTTTGCGGAGTCCGTGTTCATTTTTAAAGAGGATAATTTCGTTCTCCAAAAGTGTGATAGTATCTGAGCATGAAACATGTTCAACATTTGTACAAATGACTGACGTCGGTGATATGGGACATTAATTATGTGTATGTTTCCTGCGAACTTACTAGAAAACGGGAGTTACCTGTTTTTCTCTAGTCCAGTGGTTTCCAACCGTACTTGGACCATTACCCGTGAGTATAATTAGACATTAGCTACTACTCCCTCCTTCCCTGCCCCCACCCTCTGTCGTCTTTTGCCGCCCCCCCTCTCCTTTATAATATTATTACCAACTTTAGCACCTATCTAAAATGCAGAATGAAATGCTTGTCTTGGAACACTCTCATTTTTATAATAATGAAAGATGAATGATATTTAGTTTGTGTGTGTGTGTGTTTTAGAATGAATGACGAATGAATTCGTGGTGCATTGCAACGCTACGCGTAACTCCTCCTCAGAAAAGAAAGCTAACTGTTGAAAGTGAGGGCACACTTTTGTTACAAAACACGTTGACCCCGCATTACTGCTCTCCTCTGTGGCACTTGCTTCACCTGCACTTTGCAACCCATTCAAAATGAAAATGGTTCAGACGTGTGCACTATACTTACTATTCATAAATAACTTCACTGCTGGATTCCTTACTTCTGAACAGGCAGAATTTGGACGACTTTAGGCTGTTAATGCATTGTGCATGACCATAGCCACTAGTAGTAATAGTAATAATAATAATAACTATAGTACTGTGTTTAACACTACAGCAGCAATTACGTAGTTCCTGCTATGTCGTGCTGTCAATTAGTCCTTTTATCTTACTCGAGGCGAGTAATGGAGCAGTTTCTTGATTATACTGCACGATATTTTCTTGAGATATTTCGTATTTGTTACGTATATTTCTCACTTTTATCGTCAGCGATGAACGGAACAAAACATGACATGAGTTAGTAATGGGTGGTCTATATGAGGAAACAGGAATCTTCACAGCATTAATGCTGCTACTTGATAAAAAGTAATTATTGATAACCTATATAGTCTCTATTATGGTATTACAAAATTGTGATAATAGTAATGATCTTTAGAAACTAATTTAGTTTCGTGACTGAAACAGAATTGAGTACTTTGGTTTTTACTCCTCAGAAAATTTCATTTTAGCCCTCAAGGGGTAATTACCCGCAAGTGGGAACTTCTGATTGAGTTTCTAGGTACCCTTAGCAGCTCCGTCGACCTACGACCTATTATTTGTAGCAGGAGAGCACCTTCTTTTGCAAAATCTTTGCAGAATGTCATGGGTATCTCATTCGGTCCAGATATTTTTCCCTTGCCAAGCGATTGCAGTGGTTTTCCTATTCTGCGATGAAGTACTTCAATATCTGCGATCTCGGCATTCCTGCAATGAGGAAGAAGGAACTGTATTACAATCCTATCCGGTGAACCAGTTCCGCCTTTCCGAATTCACTATTTGGGCCTTATATTTGTCATCTACCGTTTCGACTGAATGGGTGACTTCAATCCCCTTACTGAATTTACATAAAATCTAAACTTGTTACGATATTTATTCGGATAATTTGGAAATCATTTACTTTCAGATTCATTGAATGCTTGTCGCTTTGCACTTCTTACTCTAAGTTTCACTTCGTTCGGATTTTGTTTACTAACTATGCTTTCACTTCACTGTTATCTGTGATAAAGCTCTCTTCCTTGCGTAAACTGTTTAGAGCACTGATATGGAACACGTCTAAACTGTGTTCGGTACATACTAGTCGAAGGGGTACTGAACATTCGTTTTTATCCATTTCTGTTCCACATCTTTGTCCTCAGAGGTGAATCTTTGATGTTGAGTAAATAGTCTGTAATTTGTATCCTGTACCTCTTGCTAAGCAAACACATTTTGCTTGTAATATCCCTAGTGTGTTTTGCTATCACAGCCATCACCAATATTCTCCTGTACTGATTCGATAAATTCTGATCTTTTTGTTGCTAAGAGGTCGAAGAAGCTAACTTCACGGATCGGTTCAGTATCTGTTCGAAGTAACTTCCGGACCAGACATTCAGAGCAATCTAACATAAACTGTCTCTGTGACCAGTTTTGATCCTAATAATCCCTCACTCTTGCTAGTAAACTGAAGGCTCCTTCTGTTACAATAGCACAATCAGGAAACTTTATCGCTATAACTCACAAGTCCTCTCTGAAGCACGAAAGATCATGACACGGGTGGTCTATAATACTTTTACTAAACTTCAGTCCGATTATTTCACATTTGGAATCAGTATTAATCTCAGTATACTTAGGGCGATAAATAAGCCGCCACCAATAGCTCCTAACCTATCGTTGGCATTATATTTAGGATGTCGGTGCTATAAACGTTAGCTTGCAATTAACTTCGTGAACCTAATACTGACCGGGATTCATTACTTTTCATAAGCGATAGCAACTCTGCGACGTTACTAATAGTGCTGCTGTAGTTAACTAACTTTACATAAACCTTTTCTATTTCCGATCATTACGAACGAACGTTCTTGTCGCTCTCGATCTCGCATTCAGTACTCTTTGAAACGGCTTTGTTTTTCCGGCAGTGGTAGTTGTGCGTTAACATTGATACATAGCGGTACGGACTGGTTTACTTATGAGCAACTAGTCGATAAGCACCTCGTATAAGAGCTCACTGAATTCAGTGGAAGAGCGCTGAGAGACGGTAACGAGCATATCACAGTACTTCCTGTACATGGGCAGGAAATGGGGGGAATGGTTGATTCTGCTTATGACAACAGTGTACAGGCGGTCGAGCAGTCAGGACTGGTAAGTGGGCATCCAGGGCTGCCGTTAAATGACGGAACCGAAAATTAGGTAAAATTAAGAGAATGTATTTCGGTTTACGGAATACAAAGAGCTTGCCTAGGGTCGGAAGTTACCAGGTTTAGGCCAATCTAGGAGGTTGAACAACTAATTGAGATGGGCATCGGAAGGGGAGGCGGTTCTTGTTAACTTACGTTGGCGGCCAGTCATGAAACGCAGGGCTCTGCCTCCCACGAAAGACGTCTGTTCTGCTCGATGTCTGGATCACAAGGGAGCGAGGCAACTTCATTCTGCACTGTAAAACCCTCCAGATTCACACACGCTATTGGCTAAAACCGATGGCGTGAATTCACTAGCAGTGTCAGGAGAGGGCTGAAAACTTCTCTTGTCAGCAGCTTTAACTGGACATACCTTCCTCGGTTCTGAAAGAGAGGCAACTTGTGACACGTAGGCACAGCTGAAGTTGCTCTGGGAGTGAACTTGTAAAGATTTGACTGGGCCTTTGAAATAAATCTTTTAAACGAATTCTCTAAATATTCCTTGATTGGCTGCCAATCTGTACTTTCCGCATTTGTGTATGCTTGGGTACGAGAACTCCATGCCTGGAAAACTATCCTTTGCATGCCGTTGCTGACAATCCTGCCGACAGTAGTCAGTGCATTTTGCTAACTCAGCACGAAAACCGAACATGTGGTTTGAGAATATTACACGGACTACAATCACAAGCATTTTACACGGTTGTAAAGGTACATTTATAAAAGGATTAGAAAAGATGGATACCAAACAAAACAGATAATAGTTACATAATTACTATGTAATGACCCACAGGAGACCACCGGTCACTCATACAAAAATACTCAGAAAGTAGTAACAACTTCAGATGTACACTGAGGTGACAAAAGTGATGAGATATCGGCTAATATCATGTTGGACGTCACTTTTCTCGGCCTAGTGTAGCATCTCATTGTGGCAAGGACACAAAAAATAGTCAGAAGTATTGAGCAACGCTACCTCTATAGTCGTCCATAATTGCGGAAGTGCTGCCAGTGCTGGATTTTGTGCACTAACTGACCTCTCGATCATGTCCCATAAATGATCGATGGTGTTCACGCCGGTTGATCTGGGTGGCCAATATGTTCACTCGAAATGTCCAGAATGTTCAAATCAATGCGAACAATTGTGTTCCGGTGACATGGCGTATGGCATCGATTAACATTTCATCATTGATTTGGAAGTCCTTCAATGGCTGAGAATGGTCTCCAAGCAGCCGAACGTAACCATTTATAGTCAATGATCGGTTCAGTTGGACCGGAAGATCAAGTCCATTTCATGTAAACGCAGCCCACACCATTATGGAGACACCACCAGCTTACATAGAGCCTCGGCCTCGGCCGCACTCTAACCCCACCATCAGCTGTTCCCATCTGAAATTAGGCTCATCTGACCAGGCAATGGTTTTCCAGCAGTCGTCGACGGTCCAGGAGAGACGCTGCAGGCGACATCCTGCTGATAGCAAAGGCGCTGGCGTCGGTCGTCTGCTGCCATAGCGCATTAGCTCCAGATTTTGTCGTATTGACCGAAAGTATTCGTTCGTCGTACGCCCCACACTAGTTCCTACGGTTATTTCACGCAATAGTGCTTGTCTGTTAGCACTGACAACCTTATGCAAACGCTGCTACTTTCGATAGTTAAGTGAAGGCCGTGGGCCACTGCGTTGTCCACGGTGAGATGTAATGCCTGAAATTTGTTGTTCTCAGTACATCCTTGACACTGTGGATCTTGGGATTTTAAATTCCTAACGATTCCTGAAATGGAACGTGCCATGCTTGCTCCAACTACCGTTCCGCCTTCAGTGTTTATTAATTCCCGTCGTGCGACCATAATCACTCGGGAAATCTTTTCACACGAATCACTTTAGTTCAATCGGCTCCTCCGGCAATGCACTAACGCCATCTGTGTATGTGAAACATCGCTGTCCCCTGATTTTTGTCACATCCAGTGTATTTACGATGGAGTTCAGGTTCATTTAAAGCGTAAAAAACTATGGACAGAACAGTTTAATGTTTACAGGCGATAAGAGGGAAAACTTTCTTGTTGCAAAAAGTAGCAGATGGTCCGTTTTCCCGCTAGGAATCCATCAGTATTTTGACTTTAGTGATGTTCAGAGATGGTGATCAAACTTATTTTCAATGAACATTGCTCAGAAATATTTCTGAAAGTGTCATCCGTTTAGATTAATGCTTAACTTACAGGTCTTACGGAGTGTCTAAACCGTTCACCACGACTCACGAAAAAGAAATCCATAGGTGCTTATCAACATCTCTAAAACAAAATTCATCACACTGCAGTATCAACAACGTCTCTGAACGTAACTAACATCAAGAACTCTTTTGGCCCCCAAGGAGAAAAACGTGTACCTGTTACATTTTTGCTAGCTCTTATAAACATTAAAATTTTTGTATACGTCGCTTTCTTTGCACCCCAAATTTTTAAACAAAAGGAGTGCTTAAACATTCTTATGAGCTGGTCATTCGATGCTGTTTCAAATTTCTTGCAGTGTGTATGCGTTCTAAATCTCGAGCGAAATAAAATCCCTTATTCGTTTTCCATGCGTCGGTATTGATCAAAGTGTCCTCTTTGCCTAGTATTAGTTCTACTAAAGGCCCCACAACAACGATATGTAGTTTGTATAACGACTGAATAAGAGCGAGTACGTTCGATTCGTGCGAGAGACGTACCGTAGTTACTGACCATTTCCGTTACGTTCACTATACTGCATTGCCAACACTGGCATCCGAATTCAATCTATTTGTTACTCCCTTCTACAAATCTGACACAGTATTTCCTTTCAACAGGTATTATAAAAAATTAAGTGTTTCAAAATGTAATAGATTACTGCATTTATACTTTGAGTGTATATGACTTTATGTAAATGTTTATAAATAGTTGTATAGAGAACAAAACTAAAGCGTTCGTAAACAACTTCTACAAAGAGCGTTCAAAAAGTTTCACACAGTCGTCTCTAATCTTTTTATATTTTGCAGAAGGAGAATGAATTTTTTTGTGAACGTACTTTGAACTTTTAGCTATACATTAAGCCTACTCAATGTAGCCTCCATCAGCTGTGACGCATGTAGCCCAACGTTCTTTTCATGATGTAAATGCCCTTTGGTAAAATTCTGGGGATGGACTTTTACACCATCGCTTGACACAGGAAATAAGGTCTGTCTCACTATCAAATGTTTTACCACGTAGGTGGGCCTTCACACGACCAAAGAGGTAAAAATCAGACTGAGCCAATGCCGGACTGCAGGGAGGATGAGGGACAATTATGCAACCCATTTTCCTGATTTTCTCCTGCGCCATAGGGGCTGTATAGGGTTTGGCATTGTCATGGTGTAGTCCGATGAGCTGACGCTGAAGCTGTGGTCTGCGGGTTTTGATGGCACGTCGCAGCCTGTTCAGTGACAAACGGTGACGGTCCCGGTTAATTGTGGAGCCAGGTTCCGAAAAGTCAGTGAAAATGACACCACACTGATCCCCGAAGAAAGAGGCCATCACCTATCGGCCTGCTGTCTCCGGAAGTTTTGGGTTCTTCTTACGAGGGAAACCCGGATGCCGCCACTCCATGGATTGGGTTTTGCCCTCAGGTTCGGACAGAAACAACTATGTTTCATCCTGGGTAATGACGCCGTCAAGACACTGTTTCCGCTCTTCAGTAAAGGTCTTCATGAGACCCTTGCACACATTCTTCATTATCGATTTCATATCTGTTGTCAGTAATCTAGACACCTAACGTGCACACATTTTTCTGTACCCTAGTGACGGTATCAGTGATATCACACTACCCAGTGATAAACGAGTCATTTCAGCAAGGTGCCGTGTCATCACACATGTGTCATTTAGGATGATTTGATGAATGATCTCCTTATTCACATCACTCACTGCAGTGGATGATCCACCGCATCGTGTAGAACCTCTGCAACCACGGCTGGATACTGCTGCGACCCAGTGTGTCCTCCTCATAAACAGGGAGCAACTTCCTGTGAATCGATGTGGCAGTGTCATCGCCGATTTTGAAGAGCAACTCCATCACCGACAGTTGTCGCGACCTGACATCTACTTCAGGTCCATTATGGCTCACCTGTAAATAAAAGAAAATACTCTTATGCACCTACTTACAGCTAAATGTTCCAAGTATGTTCAGAGAAAATTTCATTCTCCTCCTGCGAGGAATAAAAAAATTAGAGATGACTGTCCAAAACTCTTTGAACGCCCTTTGTATAACGTTTACCCACAAATAGGATGATCTATGTTTCATAACTGCTGTCTGGTCGACACGCAGCTCTTATCTCGACGACTCTCACGGTCAACACTCACTATCAGGTAGCAGGTGCAGTTTACACATCTAGTACGTGTATGAAACATGTCCTCCCACAGGCACGCCGCACACTTCATACATCCCACACAGTGGTGAACGCGTCACAGCTGGGAGATACTGTATGGTGGCGAGGGAAGTGGTGAGTACGCATATCGCATTTCAGGTCCATAGGAATTTAGCGCTCTCTAGTGTCCGCAAATGTTTGTCATGCTGTTGTGCAGAACAGCTGTCACCTGTCGGAAATGAACATAAACACGGGGAGCTGGATCCGTCGTTTCCATTACCAGTCCGATGGTGTTTTCCTGAGGCTTAATTCAGAACAAAGACCGTCCCTGCCCTCACCCACCCCCTCCTCCATCAACCGGCGACGAGCTGCTGTCTCTGATGGAAGGGAATAGAGAGCTACGTTTCTATAGAATATTTTTTGAAGTATGAGATAAATACGAAAGTTTTATCACTGCTCAGCACAGCAATTACTCCTTACTTATTGCTATGTGGAGTTTTGTGAAGTTCGATTGTAGAGGAGAGCTTTGTACCGTGGTACACGTTTCCGGCTTTTGCCCTGTAATGTGAGTTCAATATATTTTCTCTTTCCATTTTAACTGAAGGCATTTACTTTCTATGTGCTGCAGTCTCTCCTTGAAATTACAAAAGATAATTAAGGTTTATACAAATGTGAAAACACGTTTCTAGGTACAACGTGACCATGTACCTAGGAACTAATATTTGATTGAAATTTAAAAGTTGTACGATCGAGAAAATGCTGTCATTACTGTCCTTGCACAGTGGTCTCTAGTTTTTTTATTTCTGAATGCTGAAGATTAGATGGGTAGATCACATATCGAATGAGGAGGTATTGAAAATAATTGGGAAAAAGAGGAGTTTGGGCACTACTTGACCAGAAGAAGGGATCGGTTGGTAGGACGCGTTCTGAGGGATCAAGGGATCACCAATTTAGTATTGGAGGGCAGCGTGGAGGGTAAAAATCGTAGAGGGAGACCAAGAGATGAATACACCAAGCAGATTCAGAAGGATGTAGGCTGCAGTACGTACTGGGAGATGAAGCAGCTTGCACAGGATGGAGTAGCATGGAGAGCTGCATCAAACCAGTCTCAGGACTGAAGACCACAACAACAACAACAACTGTACTTAATAGTCTGTTGCATTAATACAATGTTATACACCTACGTCCAGTAAGTGAAATCAAGTAAAGCATTAGTATCATAGGAAACCTTGCAAAAGATAACTACATTTTGAAAATAGAAGCTAATGGAAACCAAGACAAAATTTTCAATACAGGTAAAATTGATAAGACATTAAAGTATTCTGTTTATTTGCTAATACCAGGTACTCCATGGGAAAGACCTTTTCCAGTTTCAAAATTTTTACATAAATACTTCTAGAAATATATAACATTTGACGAAGCCATACTGAAAAGCAATGCCTCTAGAATTTTTTGTGTGAAGACTTAAAAACTTTTTAAGTAAAACAAACTTCATCAACACATCTTTTTTCTTCACGTCTAAGTATGTATTTCTCAAAATAATTTCTCTTGGAACGAACACATTTCTCCCGACGAGAGACAAGTTTGTTTATACTGTCGTTGTATAGTGTTTGACTACGGTGACGCAGCTGAAACGTCACCTCTGTGTGCACCGCTTCTCACTGTCAAAGTGAAGCCCTCGTAGGCATTATTTACGTTTTGGGGACATAAAAATCGGATGGTTGCAAGTCGGGAATGTATGGAGGATGATAGATAACAGTGGACCTAAACCGTGGGATTGTTGCAAATGTCGCAGCACGTTTGTGTCGTTGGCATTGTCCTAGTGAAAGAGAAGATGTCTAATGTGTGCACGAACCTATTCTGGCGTTAGAAACTCGCCATCGTAAGTTCAACTCAATTTCCAAACTGAAGGAAACATTTCACGACATTCGGTTCAGAACTGCTACAAATTTGTAGGCAAGAGACCGTGCCGTTCGAACTGTCAACACAACTGGCACTGCTGTGAGTATCCTACGAATTCCACGTCGCTGGCAACGGGTTATACACAATGCTGGTGACTACTTCGAAGGTCAATAAAACTTTGAAACACGTATCTATTTTGTACAATTTGTAAATAAAAAGTTTCTACTATTAAAGATCCAACCCTCGTGTATTCTGTATGTCCTGCAATCACTGGTGTTATTATTATTATCATCATCAATACTGGTATTATAATTAGCAGCAGGAACCGTATTTGTAATATCAGCAGTATGAACTTTATTAGTTCTTAGTACTGCCAGTCACGCTGTCGTCAAATTCAAACCTTTTCTTTTTCTTTAACAGCATTTTATTTGTATTTTTTAAATTATTGCCATTTATGATGTATATATGAAGACTGAAGTGACGAATGAAAATTTGGACCACGGGCTGTGATTCGAAGCTAGGCCTGCTGCTCACTAGGCATAAGCGTTAACCACATTGTCTTTCCTTGAGTGACTATAGTGTAAAAAAATTGTATGTAAAACTGCTCCGACGTTACAGATGGGGTCATAGCCCAGTCTCATCAGATTAAATAAATAAAAATATTGTTTCCCAAGGAATCTCAGTTGCTTTTCAGTTGAGACTGCTCAATCCTGATCTATACTTGGGTGCCCGAGTGGTACTGGAGTGATGTTATCCGTTGTGGCCAGAGGGTACAGGCCATTTTTCCGGTTAGACTTCCCGGCCTCGCACTGGAGTTCCGTAGTCGCGCATTGCCGGTTCGTGCCCTGCAAGACAAGCACCTCCACTCGCTTATCGGACCACGCCTTTCCCGCGTGGCTGAACATGGCTGCTAGAGGGGCGTCTAGCCAGGCGCCTGCTAGATATATGACCCAGCCGGCAGCTGCGCTCTGCGGGCAGGTCACGCGCAGGCGATGGTTCCCACGACCCCGTAAAGAAAGTAGTCGGTGAAAGCGAATAACGTGGTGCTGCGAATATTTCTGCGAAGAGACTATGGCTGCATCTGCTAAAATTTAATTTTACAACGGGATCAAAAAAAGGTGTATCACACAAGAAAAGGTATGAATGACATTTGAGCTTCAGGTGATGATTCTCGAAGAATGTTCTCGTTCGGATTGTCGAGTTTCCGTCTTTGTAATAGATACGTTCTTAGCGTGTTCCCAGAAGTTTAACAAACACATTAGACACGGAACTAAATTTTCACTCTGCAGAAGAGTGTGCGATGATACGAAACTTCCTGGCAGATTAAAAGTATGTGCTGGACTGAGACTCTAACTCAGACCTTTGCCTGCGCGGGTAAACGCTCTAAATGTTTAAGTCATGTCTCCACAATATACTTCCTTCCAATATTGCCAGTCTTACAAGTTTCGCATGGGAGCTTTTGTGAAGTTTGGAAGGTAAAAGATGAGGTGCTGTGGAAGCAAAGCTGTGAGGAAGGTTTATGGATAGCTCAGTCTGTATAGCACTTGCCCCCAAAGGCAGAGGTCCCGACTTCGAGTCACAGTGTGGCACACAGTTCTAATCTGTCAGGATGTTTCACAACAAATGCACATAACAGAGACTTTATTTATCAATAATATATTCTTCTTCACTATTTACAACAGTCTGTCAACGATGATGTAACTTTTCTATTCCACGTCTGTAGAAATCACATGGTTTCGCGGCGAAGTACTCGTCATGTTCAGAAAGCATATCCATCCGGTTTTCCGATAACAGAAGAGATGAGACTCTGAGCTCTCAAGATCAGGTGAATAAGGTGAGTTCGGGCTGACTTCCGATTCCAACTCTTGAATAGTGCTTTTTGTCAGTCTAGCAGAATGCGGGCGGGCGTTACCGTTGAGTAGCATCAGTTCACGCAGTCTTCCTGGTTGTTGTTCTTGGATTGCGTCTGCAAGACGTCTCAGTTGTTGACAACATATGTCAGTAGTGATCGCAGCACCATGGGGAAGCAACACAACAATGCTGTTCCACCAGACACACAACATTATGTTTTGCGAATGTGCGCAGGTCTTTGTACAGGGAATTGCGGCTTTGTTTGGACTCAGCCATTCCTATCTTTTCCTTATGTTAGCATAGAGACACCTTTTCCTGTGACCAGTAATAGTACAGGATAGGACTAGTCGGTGTTGTTCACGAGCCAATTGATTACGAGCAAGCAGAAATGCAGATACGTGCAGCTGCAGATTTTTGTAGTTTTGGTTTAGACCATGCGGTACCCATACACCCAACTTTCGAAGCTTCTCCATTGCATACCACAACTCATCACACCTGCCTGTTCTCGGGAGCACAGACGTGACTCACTGTGTGTTAATGCGTTTGAACAACTTTTGTGAAACCCCGAAGGTCTTCGTGAACGTATACAGTCACTAAGGTCAAAACGATCCTCCTTAAAACGAGAAAACCATTTTCTTGCCACGCTCTGTCCAGTGGCACAGTCCACTTACACGGCGCACATGTTTCTGACGGCCTCCATTGCTGTCACCCCTCTATCGAACTCAGACAGAAGAATGTGTCGGGAATGTTCCGGTCTCTCCAATTTCACTCTACTTTCTAGCGTCCTCAACTCCACTCATTATCTCCAAAAGAAAAAATGACGATATGTATACTCAAATAACAACAGTGAACTGCAAATAAAAAATGACAATCGATAAATAAACCCGTTGCAACGGAATACCTACTTGCAAAATAAAAACGCTATGAAACCATGCATCAACCTAATACAGATATTGTATAACTATAAAATTAAGCGCGGGAAGTGACTATTGTAGGCATTTCCTTTCTTTATTTAAACATGCCATGTCTTCCGTGTCTATTTCAATTCATGATGGATATATTGAAGTATAACACTACAGACCAGGTCATCCATATACTTTTATGTGACTATTTCCCAGTGTAAGGACAGTAACGCTAATTACAATATTTTTCGTCATAGAATGTATAAAATCAAGTAATAGTCATTGCGTATACTAGTTTTTTCTTTTGTTCTAAACAAACGTGGACATCGCTATGCACTTGATATATCTTGTATCAGGTCGTAATATTACTGCTAATTTGTGCCACTGTTGCAATTCTATTGAACTAATTCACGCTGTTTTTACGAAGTATGCCGAGATTTTTCTGCTTACTTTAGGCGACAGGAGCTACAGACCTTTCACTTACATAGCGACAGTAAATTGGCAATTTGAATTTCTTTCGCAATGTTACAGAGCTGAAGGGTAACTCTCCCACTATAGCAATTAAGTAGGTATAGACTCGATCGCTCACTTATTGTTTCCGTGGTCTGCGGACAGCTAAGTTTTCAAATTGTGCCACAAAACACTGTCCACTGTCGGCACTGGCACTATGTTGACGAGGTTCGAAGGATTTGGGATTAGTGCGGCAGGATCAGTCAATGTTAGCTATTCTAAACTGCTTAGGACTAACTCCAGGATGAACTGTAACAGAGATTTTTAAAACAGTTAATCCAACACACCGCCTCATATTGTGCACTGGATACGAAGCGCCAGACAACAGTGCTGACAAACGTCTCTCAACCTCTCAGCCTGGTTAATATTAGAACAGGAGACACTACTCCAATCTTGAAAGTTGGCACTGAAGGAATGTGAGCCAGCAATGTGGTAAATGTTAATATTGCAGATTTATATGATCTGAAACAGCAGTGAAAAGTGACTGAAAAGACCGGTTCTTACACGTTCAGTTGGTTTCAGTTTTGTGATGTTATTAAATGTCGCTTACTTTTAGATGCCTCATAAGTATTGTTTTCCCGAGCCGACTCCCGAAGATACAGTATCGCCTCACTGCTCTTCGTCATCTAAATTCTATTGAAAGAAAGCTCGGACTACATTGGAAAAAACGGAATTGAAGAACTCCACTGAGGAATAAATTCGTAAATTAAAGTTCTACTTCCCTAGTAAAAAGTCAGTCACATATAACGCGATTCTTTAGATACCGTGTGGAACTATGAACTTCCTTATACAGCTACGAGCAGGTACAAAGTCCATGACTAACTAGGGGCAGTTTTGAAGATTATGGTGCGGTCCGTCCTTGATGCTGCTGGGAAAACAGCATCCATCATTACACTTGAGTGTAAAAGCTGTCATGCAATCGGTACTTCAGGCGACAGTAAAATTAAGTACTCCTAATTTTGGCTGGTATCGTAGAACAGCCTGGCGAGGCTGTGACAACAATTGGCCTCATCAGCTGGCGTGACGTAGCTGTCTTCCTGAAAGTGTAGCCTAACCGCCTTGTGCGTCATTCTCTCCCAGTCGATACCTTCGGACCATTCACAAAGACGTCTTCCATAGCGTCAATTCCGCAACTCAGTTCCATTGAGAGATAGTAATATTATTACTGCTATTACTGTATATTACTTAAGTGTTACCCACTTTTGCACAAGCAGATTTTTTTATTTCCTGTTCATTCGTAACTGAGAAAAAAATGTTTTCGTATTTATTACGCATTTTCTACATCGAAGAAAACTTGGTGGGAAGGTAACGTAACTTCGTACACATATATACTATCAATGGGGCGTAAATGATAAGAGCTGCAGTTCTCTGTGACAGGTATAAAGGAGACCACAATGCATTAGCGTTGTTCGTATTAGATTTTGTTACTAGGCTTGGTGCGATATCCACAGAGATGGCAAAAGTCGTGGGATAGCGATTACACATACGCACATTGCGGTAATATCACATACACAGGGTATAAAAGGACAGTGAATTGGTAAGATTGACATCTATATTCATCTGATTCATGTGAATACTTTTACGACATAATTATGGTCGCACCATCAGATTTAACAGACTTTGAATGCGAAACGGTTGTTGCAACTGCACGCATGGGACTTTGCATTTAGGAGATTGTTAGGGAATTCATTATTATGACATCCATAACGTCAAAAGTGTGCCGAGAGTGCAAATTTCAGGCATTTTTCTCACATCGGACGAAACAGTGATCGAAGGCCTTCACATAACGACTGAGAGCAGCGGCGTTTGGATATAATTGTCGGTGCTAAAAGACAAGCAACAATGCGTGAAATAACCCCAGAAATCAATGTAGGACTTACGAACATATCTGTTAGGACAGTGTCGGCCGGGGTGGCCGAGCGGTTCTAGGCGCTACAATCTGGAACCGCGCGACCTCTACGGTTCGAGACCTGCCTCAGGCATGGATGTGTGTGATGTCCTTAGGTTGGTTAGGTTTAAGCAGTTCTAGGTTCTAGGGGACTGATGACCTCAGAAGTTAAGTCCCATAGTCGTAAGAGCCATTTGAACCATTTGTTAGGACAGTGACGCTGGGTTATGGCAGCAGACGACCGACGTGAGTGGCTTTGCTGTTATGCAATCATACTCCAGGCGACACTAACACTAAGTACTCGTAATTTTGGCTGGTCTTTCAGAACAGCCTGTCGATGCTGTGACAGCAATTGGCCTCATCAGCTAGCCTTCAGCGCTTCTTCTGACAATACCGATTGGACATTAACGACCGTAAAACCGTACCCTTGTCGTATGAGTTACGATTGATGTTGGTAAGAGCTGATGGTAGGGTTGGCGTGTGGTGAAGACACCACGAAGCCAGGAAACCAAGTTGTCAACAAGGCACTGTGCAAGTTGGTGGTGATGTCTCCACAACGGTGTGGGCTGTGTTTACATGGAATGGACTGTGTCCTCTGGTCCAACTGAACCGCTCATTAACTGGAAATTGATAGGTTCTACTAATTGGAAAGCATTCGCAGACATTCATGGATCTCATGTTTCAAAAAAACGACGTTATGTCACAAATCCACCGTTGCTCGCGATTGGTTCGAAGAACATTGTGGACAATTCGAGGGATCGATTTTACCGTCCAGATCACCCGACATGAATCCGTACGGATCTTTATGGGACATAATCGAGAGGTCAGTTTGTGCACAAAATCCTGCACCGATAACACTTTCCCAATACAAACTGTTACGAACGTAGTTTGGCTCAGTATATCTGCAGCGGACTTCTAACGATTTGTTGAGTCCACACCATGTCGCGTTGTTACACTATGCCAAGCAAAAGAAGACAGGACATGATACTGGGCGATATCCCACGAGTTTAGTCACCTCAGTGAGTAATGGGCCTGAACGGCGTCAGATGATGCGTGTGGAGCAACAAAGACGAAAGAGTCTATTATTAGTCTGCACGTGCAATCCCGTAAATGACGAAATAACCACAATTTTTCTGTGGTATATCTTATATGTGACTTGAATGTAACGTAAACTTCCTGGACGACCATTACTGAAACAGAAACGGACAAACTTTACGCTACGTGCTAACTTCCGAAACTGTGTACAAACTGCCACACTCCTCACCGACGTATATAAAACATAGGGGAAACTGTGTCGGTGACTACACGTTCCTCAGCCCAGGCATTCTAGATGACATGTTAAACAAAAACTGCTGATAGTATAAGAAGTGACTATGTGCCAATATTATTCTCTACGATAACCAATAACCCTTCCCCATCTAAGTGTGGAATAGTGCCTTTCTATCCAATGATGATGGGTCAGCAATAGTATCCAGAAGAGTCTAGCCAATAACATCCCTTCCTCCGTATTAGCTTGGCAATATTAGCCTATGACGATGACCCACAAAGATATTAACCAATACTCCCACTTCGCCAGCACAAAAGCAGAGAAACTCCCCTTTATAAGAGAATTCGACGCTGGCCTCTGACAGTCTTCTAACAATAGTGTGCACGGAAAAACCCTGAAGCATAGGACCGAGAAGAATAGGACCAAGGTATTCCTGCCTGTCGTAAGAGGCGGCTGAAAGAAGTCCCTCATCTTTCGGCCCTATAAGTTCAGGTCCCATTTTGTGGTTTGACCTACCACTTCCCAAATTGTACAGAAGTGCGGGCCATTTGGGGAAGGACGAATTACATGGTGCACCAGTTATCCATAGTGTCATTAGATTCGATCACCTGTGAAACACCCTGCTTAAGTCCGCCGGACAGAACAGGTAGTTGGAACTGTGGAAAAGGCACAAAAGGGGGCTGTCAGTTACACTCAAACACATATAACTTTATTTAGTTGTACAAACAATACAGCAAATATTTTTGAACTCAGTTATCGGCTGAACAGGCCACACTATCTTATGCCTTAAGGGCACAACCACTTAAATTTAGAAACGGCTGAAAGGAATTAACTTAAAATTCAGACTCAAAACAGAATATTTAGAAGGCAGAAGGTCTCACATAAGTAAGTTCTATAACTTGGCTGAAGGCACAACAAATCTAACACTTGAACAGCAAAGAAATTTAATTTAAAAACAGCTGAAGGCCGATTACTTAAAACAACTAAAATAATTTTTAGTAGGCAGAAGGCCCAAAACTTTATCTTTAAACATTATTTTACACAGGCTGAAGGCCCAAGCAATCTAAGATTTAACAAGTAAGGGATTTAAATTTTAAAGCAACGGAAGGGCCGTTATTGAAAAACACAGCTACAATAAATTTCAAAAGGCAGAAGGCCCAAAGTTTATAAAAAAAAAATATTTTGAATGAGGCTGAGGGCCCAAAGAATGCAAGACTTGACAAGTAAGGAACACTCAATTTTAAAGTGGCTGAATGCCCATTATTTAAAACCTAAGTAAAAGAATACAGTTTCAAACCATCGGGTATAAGCCATTAAAATACACAATCAAACACCAATAAGAAAAGGCAGTACAGCCAGCGGCGCATAGAAGCTTCCGGGGGTCGGTCTGCACTTGAAATATTATCGTTCGCGTAGGGGAGACAGGTAGTCGGCCCAACTATATCCGATCCGCCAGCAACCCACCCAAGAGGTAGTCAGCGGACCCACCGACAGGACGACTTGCTTTCCACCCGACCAGTGCACAAGGAACTCAAACCATTAACGTAAAAGGTGTAGTCACCCACAACCAAGTATGCATTAGTTGTCAAAACTACACACGCATGTTGGACAGCAACAACAAGGTGAGGAAAGGACACTGCCTGAATTTTAAATCAGCGGTCGGTCAGGGCAGGTAACCGGAACGCTAACGGTCACAAAACAGAACATTCCGCTGGTGCACTTGGACTTCAAATAACCAAAATACAGTTAAACTCCACTGGATGGTGGCCAAACTTTCACCAACTCGAACACTCGCTGTTGCTCATGGGAATACCCCCAAAAGCCATCCATGAAAACGAATGGTACAATGGAACAGTTTGGATTCGGCAATTAAATCACCACTCAACTTCAATGCCCTGGGTCGGTGAGCCACGAACCACGTAGCAATCGGAACAGCTCCCACACACTCGAACACTGCGTAGAGACCGACAGCAGGCCCGGCCCAATGCGCCAAGCGGAGATTTCCTGGCTGATCCACACCAACCAGCCGACTGCCCAGAGTCAGTAAGCTGACAACATTTAAAATAACTTGTCAACGAGAATCACACAAACTACACACAGTTTCACAAACACCTGGATAAAGAAGTATACAATGCTAAAAGCAGTGAATCTACAATAACAGGGACGAATCTACAATAACAGGGACGAATCTACAATAACAGGGCACACAGAGCCAACCCATAAGCGATCGCCGACCAAATACACGTCGTCCGGCAAGGCGACCGATCGACGACCAATCGAAGTCGTCGCCACTCGAAACATGTGTGACGACAGCCGTCGGGCGAGTGATAGGGGTCCAGACCTCACCGCTGCTGCGCCCCAACTGAACTTGTGCTGCGTGCCAACTCAAACACTGCCAGGTCCGAACTCACTGCTGGCACGTTCCCACTTACTGGAACATCTGAACTAACTCTCAATACACGACAACCGACAAGTAATAGCAGACAGCAAAGATAATACGCCACGGCTTATACCGAGAAGCGCCGCTGCTGCCACTCACAGGCAGACAAGGCGGCAACTCAGTGACACCAGTAATTGAAATTAACGTAACGAGGTGGTACTTCAGTAAAAACAGAATGTCAAATGAGGTATGGCACGAACACGAGCCATGCACGGCTCATCCTGCACCTATTCTAGTCATGGTTTTGCATCTCCACCTGCAATTAAATTACTTGAGCGAGGACCATTCCGGCGTACATCATCTAGTTCCGTTGTCTCCTGTCCTCTTTCGCCCCCATGAGAATATTGGATTTCTCTGCAACCAATATCCAGCACCGTAGGCAGTCCGTTGTGGTGGGGCCATTATATACCCAATTGGTGGTAGCCCCCTGACAACTCAGAAATCGAACTGCGATGCCTGAACTGTAAACTCCCTATGTATGCCAAGTAGTAGATGCCTGTCTTCCTGGGGCATCAGAACTCCAGGAAACAGTCATTTTGTCATGTGGCTGTCGGGATGGCCAATGATCAGAATGAAGCGGATCGTCATCTTTTGCTGGGGACAGAATGGCCCAGCAGTTTCTAAGAAAGGAATGGTTGATTTCAATGCTGGCAGGTATAACCCTAAATCATTCTCCTCCCTAGCAAAACTTTGGGAGTAACGTAAGGCTACAGAAGATACATATTCGCCTCATTACCTAGTGTGCGGCAGAACTGATGGGAAATCCTTCCTAGATACGAACCATCTGTTTTTATTGAGCACCTGGAGGATACGTTTAGGGCAGTGAAAGCACTGTCAAAAATGTGCAGTGGGTCGATTTTGATTCAGATGGCATCCGTCACCCAGTCCCAGGCGTTACTAGCCTGTGACAAGCTGAGTGATGTTCCCGCTTTGATCACTCCCCATAAAAGCCTCACCATAGTCCAGGGAATTACTTTTCATCGCGACCTTCTGCTGCACTTCGACGACGAGCTACGTGCCAATTTAGAATGGCAGGTGTTCATTTCGTCTGACGCGTTTACAGGGGACCCAAAGACAATAGATTTGCCAGTGGTGCCTTCATCATGACCTTTGAGGGTGATTCGTTACCTGAGAAGGCCAAAGTGATCGTGTACTGCTGTGACGTCAAACATTATGTCGTTTCCCCTATGCAGTGCCTTAAATGCTGGAAATTCGGACACATGTCCTCCCAGTGCAATCCCAGCGCCACATGTAGAGACTGTGGACGTTCACTTTATCTGAATACTCCACGTGCGCCTCCTTCCACCTGTGTGAACTGTGGAGAGCACCACTCCCCTCGCTCGTCAGACTGCCTGGTACTTCAAACGCAGCGGAAAATTATGGAGTACAAGACCCTCCACAGGCTGTCTTATTGTGAGGCAAATATGAAATGCTAAACCCTGTTCAAATGCTGTCTTCCTATGCTGCTGCCAATACGGCTTCGCCATCGATGACGCCATTATGCCCATCATCAAAATGTTTAGTAATAAATTCTTAGTATGTTTCTTCAACAGAGAGAGTGAATTCAGAACGAATTTTCAGTTTCCCGAGTAGGCAGCACTGATTTGACATTTCCTGTGCCAGACTAGGAAGTTTGAGAGGGAGTCGTCATTATTTGAACGATAATGTAGTTAAAGTAATAGTAAAATAATGTAGGTGCAATAATACTGGCAAACTAAAAATAGTTCTTCATCTCTTTCGCTTTCATGACTGACTTTTTCTTTTGCTTAATTGCTATTTTTGTATTTAGGTGTTGCAAAAGCGTTGAATTTGAATATTTTTACTATCGTGCAGGGAGTTCTAAATTATCTAAAACATGAAAATTCTACAAACTTTATTTACATTCTTGTTGAGTTTCTTTAAATTTCATTGGGAAGTAATGCAAATCTGATTGTAATGAAGAGAGCACACCGTTTCTAAAATCTATGGCGATTATTTGATTTTTCTAATCATTATATTTTATTTTGTTTAGTTTAGTAAGCTGTAAAGTCACCCAAGTAATTTTCAGAAAGGCAACAACTTGAGACACATCCGAGACCAATTACCAACCTGTGGGCGCCTAGGAGTATTTTGAAGGTATTCTCTGTGAAGTCATATTTTGAAAATAATAAATGTGAACAGGTTCTACCGTGCATTTTGTCGAATTGGGAGATCTTAAGAGGAACCATTGGCCGTTTCATCGTGTATGTACGACACAGGAGGGCGGGATACAGAATCACTGGAAAGGCATAACGACCCTTTTCTGCTTCAGGTCACGTTCAAATTGTGTCGAATGGTTCGAACGGTCCCTAGTGGTTCCAACCCGTACCCGACAGAAAAACTGCGGTGGCGCTATATTCCAAAGGGGTTAAAGCATGTCGATTGGGTTGGAGTCCCATGATGTCGTTTGAGAATGGTTTAATCGCCCAGGAGGTGACAACACAGCCGAGAGTCGTCAAGAAGGTGTTTTAATTGTTCATTACACTGCGAACTGCCGTTTTAGTGGCGAAATGCGTGGGAATCAACGTCCCAAGGAAAGAGATGGTTTCATTGACAACCTTTACGCCAACCTCTGAGGACTTTGTGTTTAAATTCTGACCTGAGATGTGTTTCAAATGTTTTCCACGGCTGCCTCCATAAGAAACCGGGTGATTTCAACGCTTAATATAGCGGTTCTGACCCCCATCGCGGAGGCGTCAAAGGAAGAGGTGAAATGTGGGAATGAGAAGCTCTGACGAGCTTCCCATTGTGTGACACGTCTAGGGTGGCGTTGGGAAATTTCGTGCCAATGTGGCATAATTAAATAACTACCGATATCACATAAGCTTCCGAGGGCGTCGTCGCACCATTACAGAGGAACGTTGATGGCACCACTGAGCCTAATTTAAAATTTTTGCTCTGGAATGGAATACGGTCACGTGGTTCCGAAGAAAGTGATCCTTCAATTGCATAGTTTATACCTGAAAAGATGGAGCAAGTTATTGGCAACAGTAACTTATATTACATCTTCCGTTATTATTGTGAAGTGATTGACTTAATTTTCAGTTCAGATTACGCTCACACGCTTACGTCATTTTCATAGCCGATTTGAGGAGAATTAGTGTACATAATAGGTAGATAGGTTACTTTTTCCACTATTCTTCCATTAATTAATAATTGCTCTACATGTGTCAAATTCACATCAATATTTAGCATGTTAATTTTCTATATAAAATACGTCGTGGTGATCGTATCTACTTTTATGAACTATATTTCAAAAGTTTAACACTATGGTTTTCATATCTGACTTGGAGTGCTGTATTTCATTATAACTTCGTATTTTGTCATTTAACGTGTATAAATTGAGTCATTTCAAACAGTTTTGGTTAGGGTTGCTTAGTACTTCGTTTAACAATTATCGATTACGTGTAGTGATGCTTCGACAGTCTTAAATTTTCGGTGATAAATTCAGAGCATACTAGTACATAATTCTTTCAAACGTTATCAGCAAAGACCCCTCTGAATGCATTTTGGGAATTTTGATAGTTATAAGAAACTTTTTCTATTTATTGAATACGAGACTGTACAGATTACAAATATAGCGTATGAACTTTAACTAGTTAGTTTCTATGGTATCACGTATC
Source organism: Schistocerca americana (assembly GCF_021461395.2). Taxonomy (NCBI): domain Eukaryota; kingdom Metazoa; phylum Arthropoda; class Insecta; order Orthoptera; family Acrididae; genus Schistocerca; species Schistocerca americana. The sequence continues at coordinate 677,533,098 of NC_060122.1, forward strand.
GATACCACGGACATCATAGCACTGAAAGTTTCTGTTGTGTCATCTCCTTGCGTATTTTTCCCTGTGAAAAGACTTAACATTTTTCTGTAATATGCGAAAAACATTCACATTTTTTTCATGTGAAGTGCATCGAGTGAAAAGGACAAAGACAAAAGCACGATTCTTTATATACGTAGGCGGTGAGTAAGAAAGAAAAAATAAATTCTGTTAATTTTCATTTATCTAATAAAATAGTTGACACTGTACCTTTAGGAGTGGTACCGCTGAGCCAGCAAGACGCACACTTCCTACGTTCCATATTAAGAGGTCTGTAATACATTTAATAATTGTTAATTTATCTAAATTGTTTTCCGGATACAAAATGTTATTTGGTACTGTTGAAACCATCCTTTATTTATAGGATAACTGTGTCCGCCAGATAATATTGAGATTAATTATTCAGTTTACGCATTTATTAAAGCATGAAAGTATCTCAGCCATTAATTTCTTTTGCTGATGTCAGTTTCGCCATGCCGAGTCCCACATGTCGAGTACGTTACCTTTCACGTAGGCGCCATTACAGAGACAGTTATAACTAAATATGCTTCATGCAATTAAAATTAATAAACCAGTGTGCCACTAATAGATATATATACTTACGACCTCTAAAATTTCAACTCTTGAGACCAAAAGAGATCATGTTGAAGTGTTGCTTTTTCTTTGGTGTGCCACAACGCATGTACACAATAACGTAAGTTAAAAAAAAATATTTCAAATGGCTCTGAGCACTATGGGACCTAACATCTGAGGTCAAAAGTCCCCTAGAACTTAGAACTACTTAAACCTAATTAACCTATGGACATCACACACATCCATGCCCGAGGCAGGATTCGAACCTGCTACCGTAGCGGACGCGCGGTGCCAGATTAAAACGCCTTGAAACGCTCGGCCACACCGGCCGGCACGTAAGTTCAATAAAAGGAAATAATTACAATTAATTAATCAGCACACTGGAGTGTTTGGTGTAATAAATCTATGTTAACGTTTTCACAGTTTAAATGATTGATAACAGAGCTGTGATAAAAATAATTAACTTTCATGTAGTTAAAAGACATTTTCATACAATACGCTACAATTACACCACACACAGATTATTCATTTAAATTTACATACACACACACACACACACACACACACACACACACACACACACACACACACAGAAAATATACATGTAATTACCCTACACTGTCTGACGCTGATAGCAGTCATGCAGGATCTGGCGGACCCGGTGCTGCGTGCCCACTGAGCCACGACTCCGGTGCCTCTGGGCTGCAAGCGCCCTCTGACGCCACGATACATAATGGCCGACGGCAGCCACTCAGCCTACTTCCAGTTGGAGCCCCTTCGACACGACACCGTTGTTCGTACTTAGTACAGCAAGCCCTATCCTGGTTACAATTTTATGAGCTGGACTCAAATACTTGCCGCATTATTCATAATGAGTCTTCATATGCTTGGAGACGTACCAGTTAAGTAAATCTTCTGTTCATTTCGTTATCCTGTTCGCTTATTACTTCTACTTCTGCCCGGCTTTCCTACGACGACAGTCGCCACACTACTCTGTAGCCCACCTCTCTTTACCGCTGTGTAGAAAGTTTTGCACGACAGTTCCTACACCACATAATAAGGCAGGAGCACTGGAAACTATCTGTATTCTGATGCGGTCTGTAAAACTAATATTGATAACTAAATGACTAAAATTTAACGGTAGAAAGTTTAGGGAGTATGTAAAATGTAAACTATAATGGCCAGAAATGTCACAGTAAATAAAATATTCTGGGCTATTATGAAATGGTCTAAAGGATTTCGCATTTCTACCCAAGATTTCGTTCCCGTCTACGGAGAACACTTTCAAGCGGGTCGCAGCTACTTTGCGAGTTCGTGTCACACCCTGGCTCGCTAATGACTACGGGAAAATTTCGTTTACACGAGCTTCCGCGCAGCGGCTTGACGTCACATGTTTTGAATACCCGAGCGCAGTTGGTCGTTGTCGACTGCTCTCGTCCGCTGTTGCTGTCACGCCATGGTGGAAGACTGGTATACATCTTCTTCAGAACAGGGATCCAAATGTCTATTCATTTTCACACCATCCTCCTTTCTACTGAAATCCCAGGGGTGTTTTACAATCTCTGTGGCCTTTCTGTAAAGTCCTCTAAGGTGTCGGCTTATGGCTGCCAGTTCTTTAATCCCATCAGGATAAACGTGGTGGGCTCCAGACTGCGAAGCGCGTACCTCAAAATCTGTTTTGTCAATCTCCGCCCTTTACCAATCGCTTTTGTGCTCCTCTAGTCGTTTATTGACCGTTCTTTTTGTGGTACCCATGTATACTTCCCCACAACTACATGGAATCATATAAATATATACTTTTTAATTGCGTTTCAAGCAGCTCTGGTTCGCAGATCTTCCTTGTTCCATCCGTCAACCTTTTTATAATGCCTTGCTTTTGCTGTAGGTGATGGTACGAATCCCAGGTTAGGTAAAGCTCTCTGTGCGTGGGTTTTCGTTAAACTGTGTGGCCTAAATTATCTGTTCTTTCTTGAAAACTAGCACGTCAAGAAAATTTAATCTTCAGCCAACTTCTTCCTGCATGGAAAATAGAATCTTCGAATGTATCCCATTGAGATGCTTGTGAAAACGAAATAGTTTCTCTCTGCCGTGTCTCCAGAAACGTATCATCCACGTACCGGAACCAAATATTCGGTTTTTTGTTGGGTGTTTCCAACGCCTACCACTCGAAATTCGCTGCAAATGGGCTTAACTCTTCTGTGCATGACCCACATCGTACACACGTGCGTATCCCTGGTCCATTGGACCCATCATGTCTAACACGAAAATTTAAATGAAAACAGGTATCTTTTAGGTATTGTCATGCATGGATACTCTGTTTCACGGTTGATCTGTGTAGACGATTTCTAATAGTTTTTATTAAATTAAAAAGAGCATAGTTTTTAAACCAGAATATATTTATTTTAATATATTACACTATGCAGACATAAGCCACCACTATTCATTGCCACAGGCTGTTGACAAGTACATGAGTATGGTATTTAAAAAGCACAAATCATTAAACTAAAAAGCATCACACCAGTTTTTAAAGCTGTGGCACATCACACTGCTATGGTCCCAAGATCATGTTTTGTGCACTCACATCACACTGTCTCTTTTTTATGGCCTTTGAAGCAGCACACATGAAGACCTTCTCTTCTGACAACCCATTGTACTGTTGCTGTTGTTTACGCAATAGTAATTAACTTCTCCATATCCGGATATACAGATATATGCAGAAAGGGGTTAGAAGATATTATGATCATAAACGCCTCGATCACCTCCAGCGGAAGTTCACTAACTGAAACATCCGAGCATTTCAACATGAAGCAAAATTTCCCAGAAGATGAACATTCTCTCTCTAGTTACACCTTCACAATTTATTTTCAAGTACGCAAACTCTTCTTGCCTCTAGGATTTTGTGTCTCACAATTTCTTCAACAGCGGCTAGAGGAATAAATAAATCCCAAGCGCCTTTTGGGATGTGATTATGCCCCTTGTTGGTCCTGATATAAATTTCAACCATTTGTGTACAGGCATTTTATTTTGCACCGTGAGGGAGTGGGGGGGAGGGCTTTTACTCCATAAGATAACATGTAGCCCAAGATATGTTAGAAGATTCACTGCTTTTTGGTCCAGAGGTATTATTAACTACACCATCATCCCCATCATTATAACCATTACTTTCTTCTTGATCCAAAGAGTTTTAAGCCGCTGCCTGAGGACCAGCTGCATGGTTTTCATTCGAAGAAATACTTGTATCTGTCAGGAGATAATCTTCAGCTACCCATTGAGTAATAACTGATTCAAAATTTTGGGTTGAAAAATGCGCATGGCTTTCTTTCCCGCTAGTTCTTTTTAGTTGTCGATTCTGACATTCTATCTGAAAAAGAACAGTGTGAAGAAATAACCTAAGTAGTCTTTCCTTCTATAGGCTGCTGTTCATTATATTGTTTAGTGTTACAAATGACCCTTAGCTTTCTTCCAAATGAATATCGAATATCAAACATAACACTGCTGTAGAACAAACTCTTACAACCCTTATATACTGTTTCACACACTTGTAAACGTCTACTGAAATAATTCGGTCTCTTACACACCGCAGGAGCACCCTGTCTGACAGTTGAAGAGAGTTGCAAGTTATAACAATGTATTTTCTGTAATCACATCAACGTATTTGTGGGACAATGACATTGTCTGAGAATTCCCAAAAAAAAAAAGGTATTGCTTGCAAACCAATATGATTTAATGATACTAAGATATAAACCACGGTGTCCACCGGACCCACGTAATGTAAATGTGTGGCATAAGGAAGAAAAAATAGGTGACATTTAAAACTAATGACACAAATTCCTAGTACTATCTTTAATGCGTTAGTATGTATTTGTAGAGAGCATAGTGATGAGTTGGGGATCAATTTTAAGTCTTTCGTCCAGGAATGAAATGTTAAAAATCTTCCTTGTCCTTTGGACGCTGGGTATGCATAGTAGAGTTACGGGGCTTTCCATAGCTACGCCGTCGGCGGTCTGTTCATAGATCTCATCGTTCCATTTCAAACACGAGGTTATGAGGCGACATAGGGAGGAAATATCTGATTCAGTTGTCGCATCACCTCACTGAGCGGAACTATAATAAACAGCGACACCACATCGAAACTAAGTAATATGTGCGTTTAATTTACTTATAAAACGTACCAAATTCTTGATATACGAATTCAATCTGTCCGTATGCGGTCGTAATAATGTTGTTAAAATCTTGGTAATCGCATAGGTTGGGGAACCAATTGCACTCGCTATAGGTCTTAGAGGAACAGGTTCTTTTGTGCACTTTCAGCAACCCGTAAAGTCTTGGTGGCAGTGCGACTGGATTGAACAGATTTTTCTCAACGCTTTGTTTGATACCTGACTCTTTTATCAGCCGCGAAACAGTTTTAAGAACTATGTCAATGGGGTTCTTACTCTGAGTCGTATATGTCTGAGGATCTAATGGGTTGTTAATTTTGCATTCAAAATGACCCATAATTTCCATTGTCAGCGGGGAGAATAATGCCATTGTCTTCATTCAGCCGTTTTAGGGCATTCTTCTCACCCACAGTTAAATTACTTTTCGAGGTTTTGCGCGAGCCAGTACTCTTACAGCTTCTGCACGTATTTATTCACCTGCAGTTGTGTCAACACTGGCTGTTATTCCTCCCTTTGGCACAACTCGTGGACTAATAGTAAAACCTCCACAGATTTCTCATCGTCGGATAACGAATGTCTGGATAAATTTATAACCACGAGGGAAGCGTCTAAACCACGGATCGTCTGATTAGTTTGCAAATGATGAAACCTCTTCATCTGTCGATTAGACGTTGTCAACATATGCTTCTCAATAGTATCGTGGTTTAATCTTTCAGCAGTATCACAGTCATCACCACCCAGTACATTGCTAATAGTAATGTGGAGAGATATTAACTTACAGACTCTGCTCGCTGTGTCACCACGCGGCTATTGAATCCGTTGTCGCAGTAAGGACTCTTCCATCCGTCTGAAAACCCGTTGCGCCTTGGCTGAGTTGCATTAAACATTTCCGGTCATTAAACCATACATTTTACAATTAGACGCGGGGTGGAGGTGTCAAGATGTCAAAAAATGTGCGATGCATGGAAGGTTTCTAGATGAGGAGAACGCAGCTTTTGTGTTCCCTCAGATTTCTGTCTCGTAGCGGAGCAGTCAGTAGCCACCCTGGGTGTGCTCCGATCCTCCTTGAAAATGTCCTCTGCGAACGGGAACAAAACGTTGGGTTAAAATGTGAAATCCATTAGATCACGTCATAGTAGCCCGCAACATTTTATTAATTCTTACCGCCGTTGACGTCATGTTATACACGATTCCCACTGCGATTTGGTGATAGGTTTCGTAACCGATGCCTTAGTTCCGATGTTTTCAGGCGCACAACCGCCAGTCTAGCTAACCCAACTGTGGTAAGGAATGTGCGCTCCAATATTATAGTCGTGTAGTTAATACTCTTGCAATAGAGTAATTTGGGCAATTTAAAAAGAGGTAGGTTGCTCGAAATTCTGAGGAAAATAGAAGTATACAAAGCGGAAAATGGTTCAAATGGCTCTGAGCACTATGGGACTTAACTTCTGAGGTCATCAGTACCCTAGAACTTAGAACTACTTAAACTTAAGTAACCTAAGGACACCACACACATCCATGCCCGAGGCAGGATTCGAACCTGCGACCGTAGCGGTAGCGTGGTTCCAGACTATAGCGCCTAGAACCGCTAGGCCACCCCGAACTAAGCGGAAAGATGGGTAATAAACAGTATATAAAAGAACCAACAAAGAGAAATAATACTGGATGCCCAAGAAAGAACTACTCGGATTAGAAAGGGTGGAAGACTGGAACACAGCCTTTCTCCGCTTCTGTTCAATCTGCACATCAAAGAAGAAATGACGGTACTGGAAGAACGGTTCAAAAGTTGGATTAAAATTCAACGCGAAAGGATATCAGTGATAAAATTCACTGATGACGTTGCTACCCTCAGTGAAAGTGTCGCAAATTACGGGATCTGTTGAGTGGAATGAACAGCCTATTGAGTACTGAATATGGATGCGAGTAAACCGAAGAAAGACGAAAATAATGAGAAGTACGGAGCAGACATGAGAACATGGGGAAACATCATGAAGCAAAATAACCCATGAGAGGCGAATCAAGGAGGACATAAAAAGTAGACTAGTATTGGCTGAAAGGGCTTTCCTGGCCAAGAAAAGTCTACTAGCGTAAAACATAGGCCAAAATTTGACGAACGTATTTCTGAAAAAAATGTGAGTGAAATCTTATGGGACTTAACTGCTAAGGTCATCAGTCCCTAAGCTAACACACTACTTAACCTAAATTATCCTAAGGACAAAAACACACACGCATGCCCGAGGGAGGACTCGAACCTCCGCCGGGACCAGCAGCACAGTCCATGACTGTAGCGCCCTAGACCGATCGGCTAATCCCGCGCGGCGGTATTTCTGAGAAATTACATTTGGAGCACAGCATTGTATGGTAGTCAGTCACGGACAGTAGGAGAACCAGGACAGCATATAACGAAGCATTTGAGGTGTAGAGATAGAGAACAATTTTGAAAATCAGGTGGACTGATAAGTGATGATGTCGCTCTCTGCACAATTGGCGAAGGAAGGAACGTATGGAAAACACTGAGAACGAGGAGGGACAAGATGAGAGTACAATTTTTAGGCCTCAGAGAATTACCTCCGTGGTACTAGAAGGAACGCAGGGGGTAAAATCTATAGGGTAGGACAGAAATCGGAAGACATCTAACAAATAATTGAGGACATAAGCTGAAAAATGAATAGGTTAGTGCAGGAGTGGAATTCGTGGTGGTCAGCATCAAACCCGGTTTACATCAAACTGGTCAGAATACTGATAATGCCCCCCCCCCCCCCCCAAAGAAAAAGCCTTCGTGGACAGAGCGGTTTTTTTCTGTGAAGTACTGGCCTTTGGTGGTTGGGATGTTATCTCTGAGATAGCCAACTGCTTGAATCTGGCGATAAAAAACGTTGTATTTATTGTTCGACTCGACACTCTTCCCTCGCGCAGAATAAGTAATACCGGAAAAGGCTTATATTTGGCATAGTGGGTGAGAAGAGGAAGTTTTCGATCGTGATCGCTCTCTAAAGACTGCATTTCTAAGCCCGCGGATGTCGACATGTGAGAAAAGCCAACCATATGGTTAAGGACTATGGTTATGACTGAATGGAAGACCTGTCAATATTCGTTTATTAATCTCAATGAAATATTACATTCCATCCTCATGTCACCTAGGCAGCAAGCAAAGGAAGTTAGGCAAAACCGAAACAGCCACTGTAGAAGTTCAGAGGCCACCACAACGTTAACTTCACTGACATTACCTGCTGCAGGACCGGTGTGTCGACACCTCAGCTCCTCTCTTAAGTCGTATGGCAGTCCTGTGGCATGTAGCCTACAGTGTAACAAGTCGGTATAGGAACACATCCAGTGCGACGCTTTGCCAGGTATCTAGTCGTCTTTTGCTTGCTAATAAAGGGTGATGTGACAATATGCATAGGTTATCATATGATGTCATTCGCCCACTGAACATCTATTTTTCAATCAACACTCTTCCAAGATTTTAGGTCTGTTTTACCAGATTCCCAAAAATCTTGTGAAGACATCCTGTGCTGAAATATCGAGTAGGGTGTTGACTTCTTAGCCAGGTGAAGAGACATCTTATGCTGAAATGTCCATTACAGTCTCCTGAGTGAACCTTCACCGCGGAGATTGCGCTGTTTAGAAATATCCTTGTAGACTAAAACGGACCTGACTCGAACCACGGTTCCTTGTCTTTCGAAGGCAATTGACCTATCCACCCTCACAGCTTCGCATCTTCCAGTACCCCTATCATACCTTTCTGTCTAGTAGGTGTATTACGGTGATTTAAGGGGGCGATTAATGATGTGTAGTTCCTACTCTTCATCCATGTGATTTGTTGATAAATATGCAACTCTACACTCGTTGATACCTTACACAGTTAATACATGTATACAAATTTACATTAGGTAAGTGTGGGCATGCAGGCAAAATTTGGGAAACGTAAATATTCGCAATTTTTAGTTATCACTCACGTATATTTATTTTATCTCTATCACATTGGAGTACGTTTCAAGCATGTTTTGTTCATCATCATTCGTTTACAGATATATGTTTCTTAACGACAATATATATTAAACCAAAATAAAAATAGCTCAGCTTTCTTCATACCTCTACTGCTGCTGGAGTGGCTGTTGGGGCACTTGTTGGGTGGGGGTTTTAGGGGTGAGGGGGGACAGTGAGTGACTAGAAATCGATATCCAGTGATGTCTTGTGTGAAGCAGTACCACATTGTTTGTTGTATCTGATACCATACGCTCTATGGGGTGAAGACAGTTTTGAATGTTGCTTTGGTGCGCTTTTATAAGAGACACTAATATGTCGTTCGTTCACTATAGAAGAACAAGGTTTTAACGCTTGAAACATGTTGCAGTATGTTAAATACAATACGAAATCAGTAAATGTGACTGATTTCAGGTGAAATACAAATAAATATCCCGCAACCCGCTACTCTGTCTGTGTTTTCATTTAAGTGGAAAATGATCTTGTCATTTTTGCAACAAAAATAAAATTCAACGTAGGGCAATGTTATTTTCAGGCAGAGTCCCAACCTTATAAAAACATGACCAGTTTCTAAGCTAGTCTAGCCCTATTACGGTTCTTAATGTGTTTGCAGACGTCGTGTTAACTGCTACTCCGCATCTGATCATCCAGATGCTGATCACTTTCTCGTTACCTCTTACTTTCATATTACGTTCCATGATTTTATTTTTCGGATATAGAGTTGTTTTATAACACCTTAGTATATTGTCCAGTCACAGTAATGCGACCACCTGTCCGAAGCTTAAATAATCACCTTTTGCAACGAAAACCGCTGCGAGAGATGCAGCAAGGGAGTCATTGAGGTTCTGGCAGGTACTGACAGGGATGTGGAGCAATGTCACGAGCAGCTGCGGTAGGTTTCTCGCTTGGAGATCCACAGCGCGAGCAGCCTGATAGAGGTCGTGTCGTCGCAGGTTCTCGATTGTGTTTAAATCAGTGGAGTTTGTGAAGTACTCAAAACTTATCATGGTGCTCTCCGAACCACGCACGTATCCTGCCAGTTTTGTGGCACGTTGCATTGTCCTACTGGTAGATGCGAGATGCCATTATGTGGAGGAAAAACACATTGCATGTGAGGGGGGGGGGGGAGTCCGCAAGGAATGATGCATACTTTTCTTGATCTATTGTGCCTTCCAGAATGACTAAATCACCCAGTGGATATTTGCAGGATGTTTGACACCTGTCTGATGGACCATAAACCGTTCTTCAACCGAAAAGGTCACTGAGCCGTAGTAATAATTGCCGTTTTGAAAAGCGCGCCGCAGCGCGTAGTGTAAAGCAGTCGACCTCCGTTGCTGGCGGTGGCGCCGTTGTGGCAATCGCAGCTTTGGTGTCTCCCTCTGGTGGGAAAGGGGAAAGGGTGCCTGTTCACGTGCATTTAAGGGGCGCTATGAGCTCCGCAGAGGGTCAGTCTGGGTCAGGGGAGTCTGGTCAGTCGGTCAGTCGCTCCGTCTGGCGGTCGGTGATTCGGTGAGTCAGTCAGTCGAGGCGAGTCTAGTTAGTTGGTCAGCCGGCTCAGTGTGGAGCAGTCAGTGTCTGTCCGTCGTCGGAGTGCGAGTATGTCTCTCGCTTGAATCAAACTTTAAGTCAGAAAATGTGAGTGTTTTCACTCCACCAGTAACAGAACTCAGCCAGTTGTCGCCCGGTCTGGGCTGAGTTCCTGCATCTGAGTCTGCGCGTTAGGCCGCCAGTCTGCTCGAGTTGCTCGGGCACCGGTCATTGGCGGTGGGATTGGTCGGTTGGTTGGTCGCGCACTGAGACACGAGATGATTTGTCTGCCTTGAGCGTTGGCTCATGTGAGGTCCCCACGAGAGTCCAGTGGGCAACGCGGGATAGAAAGGGGTAGTGGCTTCGCGATTGAGAAGAGAGCAACAGGAGCGGAACCTCGACATCGGGCTGGCCGGGCCGAGCTGCGACGCCATGCGACGGGAGATCGGCGCGCCTTCCTGCGTCCGTTGAAGCGGCTGGCAGCGGACAGTTCGGGAGAGCGTTGGGGGCGCTGCGCCAGGACTTCGCCAGCAATCGCAGTTTATTAGAAGTTAAGTTACTGGAGATATGTTGTTTCACTTACTTGTTAAATTCTACTTGTCTTCTACGTGAGGTCACCAGCCGCTATGTTTTGGGGTCGTTCCACCATTCTTCACCGTTTGCCCACCCGCGGGAAGGTGGTTATTGTGAATTGGGAGGTCCGTTTTTCCCTTGTGAAGATGGGGAGGTTTAGAGCAATCTGCGGTTCGCGTTGTTTAGTACCCCCCCCCCCCCCTTCTCAATCTATTATACGTTAATAGTTGCCTCTGTTATGTTTGTCGGATTCGGTGTTAACGAATTTATAGAATTTGGGTAAGGGCCGAATTCCTGAAATATGTTTTTATCTTGCCTATCACCTTGCGCGGCGGTATATGTGTGTAATGTAGAGCATGTTGTACACTTTATGTAAGTCTGAATTTCATGGGTTTTATTTAAATAGTAATTTTTATAAAGTGGCCACCCTTCCACCGTAAGATCCCTTTTAAAAACAAATAGCGCTTTTGGTGGAAAATAAGTTCTTAGTGTGAGTGTTTGTACAAATTCCATCCCTCTTAGCCTGCCGGAGTGGCCGTGCGGTTCTAGGCGCTACAGTCTGGAACCGGGCGACGGCTACGGTCGCAGGTTCGAATCCTGCCTCGGGCATGGATGCGTGTGATGTCCTTAGGTTAGTTAGGTTTAATTAGTTCTGTTCTAGGCGACTGATGACCTCAGAAGTTAAGTCGCATAGTGCTCAGAGCCATTTGAACCATCCCTCTTACCGGGAGCATAGTTAATGTGTTTGTGTGAGTTGTTAAAAATTGTAGTTTAAAGTAATCTAGTGTGTTGCAGATTTGCACCGGTGTAGTTTTTCAGAGGTCGTTGTGAGCAATCGTGACTACGGCCGTGTTTAAAGGGGGCGGAAGCTTCTCAGCCCGAAGGCTCCTACGGTGACAAAAATAATAAAAAGCTTTTAGGAATAAAATTCACATTTGTTAAATTGTAACTTGATATTTCGAGGGTGCTTATAAATTTTGCTTATAAATTTTAAATCTGTTTCTGAAAAGGCCTTTATGAATTAAATTTCCATTGGTTGAAATTTGATTTGTTTCGATCAGTTACTCCTTGCCAACCACTTCCACGCTCACATAGTGTGTTAATGTTCTTGATGAATCGCTAGTTGTTGTAGTTGTTGTGGTCTTCAGTCCTGAGACTGGTTTGATGCAGCTCTCCATGCTACTCCATCCTGTGCAAGCTTCTTCATCTCCCAATACGTACTGCAGCCTACATCCTTCTGAATCTGTTTAGTGTATTCGTCTCTTGGTCTCACTCTACGATTTTTACCCTCCACGCTGCCCTCCAATACTAAATTGGTGATCCCTTGATGCCTCAGAACATGTCCTACCAACCGATCCCTTCTTCTTGTCAAGTTGTACCACAAACTCCTCTTCTCCCCAGCCCTATTCAATACTTCCTCATTAGTTACGTGATCAACCAATCTAATCTTCAGCATTCTTCTGTAACACCACATTTCAAGGGCTTCTATTCTCTTCTTGTCCAAACTATTTATCGTCCATGTTTCACTTCCATTCATGGCTACACTCCATACAAATACTTTCAGAGACGGCTTCCTGACATTTAAATCTATACTCGATGTTAAAAAATTTCTCTTCTTCAGAAACGCTTTCCTTGCCATTGCCAGTCTACATTTTATATCCTCTCTACTTTGACCATCATCAGTTACTTTGCTCCCCAAATAGCAAAACTCCTTTACTACTTTAAGTGTCTCATATCCTTATCTAATTCCCTCAGCATCGCCCGACTTAATTCGACGACATTCCATTATCCTCGTTTTGCTTTTGTTGATTTTCATCTTATATCCTCCCTTCAAGCCACTATCCATTCCGTTCAACTGCTCTTCCAATCGCTAGTAAATAAAGTAAATGCTTTAAGAGAAGATTCTGAAAGTAAATTTTCACGGTTCAATCACCTATCGCCCTCAGTGTACGTTAAGCTGTGGAGGTCGAACACCGGCGGTGGTCGCTTCAGTGTGACTGGGCCTTGTATATGGCTCACTTACATAACATTTGACAAGTAACTGCTATCTCCAGGCCATCGATGATGTGAACATGAAATACCAATTGTCAAAGTAATCGGGCATCGGCGCACAGGTCCCAGCCTTCGTAGCCGATGGACAGCAGCCCGCGTGGCTGCATGAAGCAGGTGCTTGCTGCGAAGGCCCATACGTAGTAACGTTCGCTGAGCGGTCGTTAAGGAGACCCTTTGGCCCATTCGGGCGCTCAGTTGCTCAACTTGTATTCACATTTATACATCTCCACAGCCATCGTTCAGAATAGCGCTATTTTGAAAGTCTCTTCGGGTTTGCTGCCGGATCCTAAAATCAATTCGATTCGATATTTCGGCGATCCATCTGGTCGCTATCTTCAGAGGAATGCTACTTCTGCTGGTGAGTCCCGCTGAGAACTGACGCCAGGCTGCAAATAGACATCCTATATAGTACAGTACACGGCGCATACCACGGTTGCTGCCCTCCAAGACCAAGAGGTGGCGCTGCCCTTAGCAGAACACTGGCGGCAACAATATCGCACTCAGGGGCACGCTAAAGAACGTTCTATTTTGATGCGGGATAGTACTGGATTCCACGTCATACTAAGAGGAAACCCATTGTCTCTGTTAATGTAACTATCCGCCAACCAAATTTCAGTTGCCTCTTTATAGATACTGTTCTTAAAACCGGAAGTGTTGGCAACTATCACAGTTTAGTCAAAATTCACTTAAGCGGTGTTTTGCTACTGCTGATTTTTCCGGCTGTTGTAGCCTCGTATGGCGCCGAAGTTCCACACCCCTGCCATGAACTGTGCGAATCGAACTGCCGATGTAAGCCTTCCCACATTGACATGGAATTTTGTATACACCAGGTTTCCTAAGCCCCGAATCATCTTTCACAGAGCCGGGTAGTGCCCTAAAATTCCTTAAAATCCCTCCAGTCTTAAACGATATGCCTCCAGCAAAAGGGAGAAAGGCCACGGATATATATTCCTCTTCATGCACCTCCAGAATCCATATCCCGATGAATCTGCTTGTCAGAGTATCCATTTTCCTTACAAACAGAATGCACAAGTTCATGGGTTAAGCTGTCCGCGTCGGAAATGGCGGATGTTCTGCGTACCAAAATCCTAAGGATACCACTGCGTTGGTGTGGTTGATGAAAACTCTCAGAATGCAGATACCAATCTGTGTGCGTCAGCTTTCGGTGAACACTGTGTCCCAAAGTGCCACCTGCTTTTTATAAACTATAACGTCTAAAAATGAAAGCATCCCATCTGAAATCTGGCTATTGCAGGACAGAGCGGATCAGGTTGTAGATGTGGAAAGGGGCCAGGATCAGTTACTGTTAGTTGCACCAAACACAAACTTTATTTTCCTAAAGACACTTAATGACACATGCCCTTAAAAGGATTCAAAAACAACACGGATGAAGGCCCCAACACAAGTTATTAAAATTGCTTTAAACAATACACACGGCTGAAGGCATTATCTTAAAAATATTTGACGTAAAGGCTTGGCTGAAGGCCACGTACTGAAAATTAAAACAAACTAAATTAATACACGGCTGAAGGCCTCGCACAGTACTTGAGACTACAACAAAATAGCAATCCAGAACAACGGACAGTGGTGTTCAGAAGTGTTCCAAGAGGCGGTCTGGGTAGGTAGCTGTAACATAAGATTGGGCGAGATAGGCAGCCAAAAGTAATACTAAAGAATCGGAAGGCAACTCGACCCAGGGGCAGCTGAACCTAATCAATCCCCTTCCGCCCGACCAACGGAAAACATCAGCGAGGACGAAGATACTGGCAGCTCTACGTCTTCAAAATTGGCGTTTAAATACAGACAAGGCACAATAACCACTCAAAAATATAAACTAACACCAAGGCTGTCGAACTAACGCCATGCCGGACTGTGTCCCAACCGACTGACTGACAACTCCTGTGCACAGGCAGCATTAACATAACAGCTCAGTCGAAATCACACACGCTAGACTCAGTTGCACGAAAACACTTCCACAAGAACTCGAACAATCCTAAAAGCAATCACTGTGGAACAGCAAGGAGAAACCACAAGTCGACATACACAGAGTTTCCATATGTGGTCGGCAACAAAATACACGACTTCCGATGAGACGATCGACCGAACGACCAGCCAAGGTCGTCTCCACTTAAGTTGTGTGTGTCGGCAACGGTCGGACGAGTCATGGCTGTCCGGAGCTCACTGCAGCTCCATCGCGACTCCCTTGATGTCCTTTCGGAACTCGGAGGCACGGCGACCCGGGCACACTGGCTCTGACCGAACCATGCATACAGAACACTTGCCCGTTGGCCACCCGACGTCTCTTCACAAGGAAGGAACCGACCCACGTCCGGCAAGATGACCAACTGACGAGTCCCAGAGACGGTCAAAGGACCAATTACAAGTGGCCCGATGAGACGACTGACCGAACGACCAATCAGCGGTCGTTCCCGCTCCAGTCTCCTTCCGTCGGACAGTGCATGTCTGTCGGCAGCAGTAGGCGAGTACTGGCTGCCCGTACCTCACTGGCGCTCCGTATGAACTGCTGCTCCGTCCCCGACTCCTGATTCGTCCCCCACTGAATTCCCGACAGACGACGACCCGGAAATACTAACGGTCGCTCCAAAGATAGTACGACAGTGCACTTATCGATAAGCGCTGCTACTACCACTCGCGGGTAAGCAAACCAGCAACTTAGTGACGCCAAAATAATTGAATATGAAAGAGGCGACAGAACAATAAAAACAAGATGACGAGAAATATACGGGATGACCGCGAGCCGCGCAGGGCTCACCATCACTTTCAACCTCCGTGATAAATTTAATGCGGGGATGAAGACAGTTGAAGTAGTCTTAAAATCTATTAAGAGCTTTACGTCCATGTGGCCAGACGAAAAAGTATCATCCACATATCTCCAGAAGTACGTTGGTTGCAAAGCCGAAGTCCAGAGTGCCATATCCTCTAAGTCCTCCATAAATAATCTGGCTACTGTGAGTGATAAAGCACTACCATAGCCACTCCGTCATTCTGTTCAAAAATCTTTACGTTAAATAAAAATACTCGGATGTCAGCACATGACGACAAACCTTCACCAACACTTCTTCCAGTTTTTCACTAATCAAACTAATGGACTCTTCCAGAGGGACTCGTGTACAAAGAGATACCACAAAAAAACTCGGTAATAGATCTGAAGGACACAGCCTCAAAGATTTCAATCGTCGAATAAAATCCACCGAAACGGAGATATGGTGTTCACACTTGTGAACATATGAACTGAGACCAGATGATAAATACTTCCCCAGGTTATAAGTGGGTGCACTCAAATTACTGACAATAGGGCGTAGAGAAACCCATTCCTTCTGCAACTTAGGCATTTTGCCATTCACGGTGTCCTTTGACCACGGCTGCATGCGAATTGTTTACAAACTTCGCCGTTTCGGAAATTCTTCGACCCTTGTCTCAAAGCCAACGATCATGCCCTTCTGGACAACAGACAAATCGCTCCGTTTTTTGCGCCTCCCGACACGCTTTACGAGTATATACCATCCACTGTTAGTGCTGCCACCTACCATCTGTAAGTGGCTACTGTATGTTAACGTCGAACAACGGCGGTGGTCGCTTTAACGTGCCTGGACCGTTTATATGCCTCATTTAAATAACATTTGCTATCGCCAGGTCATCGATGGTGTAAACATGAAATACCAATTTTCAACGTAAAAGTGCTTTTCATCAATCACTGACACCAGTTAACAAAAATCAATAAAGGAAAATTATTTGGACTGCTACAACGTAACACACATCTTTCACAGTTAGGCGAAGAAAAGGAGAAAAACGAGAAGAATCATTGGTCCACTGGCGTTGGCGAATCACACCGAGGCTAGACTTGGAAATGTAAGTACAGTATTTGAGAAAACAATACATCGAAATTTCTGTTTTATAGTACTGGATTTCTCCCTCGATGGCTGCCGCTTACCGTGGCGAGGAAGTTTGTGCACTCTGCTATGATCCAGAGAGCTGTACTGGACGGAGCGTAAGATTTGGCATGGCCTCCCTAGCCAGAAAGGTCTTTTCAGCAGGAATCGGACGAAAAACGATATATAATAATTGCTGTAGATATCTATGTGAGGATATAAGATATGTGAATCTACCGTTAAAGGAATAGTGGGGCCGCAGGGAGAATACACTAAAGACTACAGTTGAGATCAGTTAGGTGATTTTTTTGCCTTCAGCCACTTAAGAATAACGAATAGCTTTCCCCCCATATAGCCAGTCATAAATTTACATGGAGTGCTACGGCATTACATTTGTAATAGCCTTTACTACAAATGAGAAAGCGATCCCATGAAGAGAAGACATCAGATATTACAGAGGTTATAATGTTAGTACTGACCATTTTCTGGTAACATTAAAACTAAGAGTCTCACTGTATAGCAATAAAAATGCACACATCAAAAAAAGTATTGCATCACCTCGGCGCCGAGAGTTCAGCAACTTGTGCAGGAAATTGGAATAGATACGTACATAAACATCATTTCGCCCTTTGTATAGCTCATGAAAACCACACATTGCATGTGTACCACCATACAGCGAGTCCTGCAGAGGTGGTGATCCAGATTGCTGTTCACACCGGTACATCTAATACCCAGTACCACGTCATCTAGCACTGATGCATTGATACATTCGTCATGGCATACTATCCATAAGTTCATCAAGGAACTGTTCGTCCATATTGTCCCACTCCTCAAGGGCCTTTCGGCTTAAATCCCTCACAATGGTTGGTGGGTCACGTCTTTCATAAACAACCCTTTTGAATCTATCCCAGGCATGTTCGATAGGGTTCATGTCCGGAGAACACGCTAGCCACTATAGTCGAGTGATGTCGTTATACTTAAGGAAGTCATTCACAAGATGTGCACGTTGGAGACGCAAATTGTGGTCCCTGAAGACGAATGCCTCACCAATATGCTGCCGACGTGGTTCCACTATCGGTCGGAGGATGGCATCCACGTATCGTACAGCCATTACGGCGCCTTCCATGACCACGAGCGGCGTACGTCGGCCCGACATAATGCCACCCAAAAACTTCAGGGAACCTCCACCATGCTGCACTCGCTGGACAGTGTGTCTAAGGCTTTCAGCGTGACCGGGTTGCCTCCAAACACGTCTCCGACGATTGTCTAGTTGAAGGCATATGCGACACTCATCGCTGAAGAGAACGTGATGCCAGTCCTGGGCGGTGCATTTGGAATGATGTTTGGCCCATCTGTACCGCGCTGCATGGTGTCATATGGACCTCGCCAGGGACGTCGGGACTGAAAAATGGTTCAAATGGCTCTGAGCACTATGGGACTTAACTTCTAAGGTCATCAGTCCCCTAGAACTTAGAACTACTTAAACCTAACTAACCTAAGGACATCACACACATTCATGCCCGAGACAGGATTCGAAACTGCGACCGTAGCGGTCGCGCGGTTCGAGACTGTAGCACCTAGAACCGCTCGGCCACCACGGCCGGCGACACTCATTAGTGAAGATGCGCATCATGCAGCCTATTGTGCGCAGTTCGAGTCGTAACACGACGTCATGCGGCTGCACGAAAAGCATTATTCAACATGGTGGCGTTGCTGTCAGGGTTCCTCCGAGCCATAATCCGTGGGTAATGGTCATTCACTGCCGTAGTAGCCCTTGGGCGGAATTAGCGAGCCATGTCATCGACAGTTCCTGTCTCTCTCTCTGTATCTCCTTCACGTCCGAACAACATCGCTTTGGTTCACTCTGATACACCTGGACATTTCGTTTGTTGAGATCCCTTCCTGGCACAAAGTAACAAAGCGGATGCTATCGAACTGCGGTATTGACGGTCAAGGCATTGTTGAACTACAGACAACATTAGCCCTGTACTTCCTTCCTGATGCACTGACTGAAACTGATCGGCTGTCTGACCCCTTCCGTCTATTATACGCTGCCAATGCATGGTTTTTTGCATCTCTGGGCAGGTTTAGTGACATCTGTGAACAGTCAAAGAGACTGTGTCTGTGATACAACATGCACAGACAACCTCTTCACGAGTTCGGGGAACCAGGGTGATGCAAAACGTTTTTTGATGTATGTACAGTCAACGGGCAAACATGAAAAGAAGTTTATAGAATACATTTGCTACAAGATGCAAGCATTAGATGATTGCACAGGAAACATTTAGGTGAAAACATGTGAAAGAGACATACAACGTTAACGCGGAGTGGAAGGAAATAGTAAGAACAATAAACGTAGCTGCTGGAGAAGCTTTTGGGGAAAAGAAGAAAGATAAAAAGAAAATGAGATTCCCAGTCTGGAACCAGGAACTACCAGGCATCATAATATGTAACAAACAGGCCAACCTGAAATATCTACGATCGAAGAATATATAGAGGAATACATATAGTATAAGCGGCACACAGTAGTGGTCAGAAGAGACACAAGAAAAATAAAACAACGAAACTGGAATATTTTCCGAGTGAAGTGAGCCATGATGTACACGGGAAAAAATAGAAGCCTGTAAAATGGTGAACACTATAGATAAAGATGAAGGAGATGTGGTTCAAATTAAATCCATTTCATAAAAAAGTGGCAGGATTATTTCCTTTAACTATGGGTAGGTGATGAGCAAAATATGGAAGCTGCGGTTAGCGACGAGAATGTTGATCTTACACCAGTGGAAGAACTCAGAGGTCGAAATCATAACTCATAAATTTGCTGAATTTTGTGAATATCTTTTGGGGAATGTAATGACATACCAGAAGACTGGCAAACGGCATTGTAACTCCATTATTTAAAAAAGTTGATCGCAGAATATGTGACACTTGCGGAAGTAGTATGCTAGTAGAAGATATATGCGAAAATAATAACATATAGACTAAACTCTCGGAAACGTTTCTTAAGGAAGAACAGAACGGGTTTTGGATCGGAAGATCTGGCTAAGGAATTTTCCAGTCTGTTAAATTATTGGAAAACACAGAGAATACATTCATTCCACGGCTGTTGGCTATGAGAAGATTTTGACAAAATAAACGGTCTTACATTACGGGAAATTTTAGAAGAGTATGGTACACCCAAGCATCTAATAAAAGTAATTCAAAATATGTAACGACAGAATAACGTTGTGCACCATTTTAAGTTTAGTAATAAAGTTACAAATACGCTTCAATCTGCAGGTGATCAAATAATCGTAGCCTACTCAGAAGATAATTTAGATAGAGGCATATCTAGCGGTGAAACTAAGAGAATGGCATTCCATGGTGAGGAGCATTTAAGAGAAAAATAATAATTGATGGTAATCAAATAAATACCTTTAAATATCTGGAATGTGAGGACTCATATATTATAAGCAATGACCAAGATTACAAAATGCAAAAGTTCCAGCAGGCGATAGGTACTATAAATCGTACATACCTCAAAAAAGTTAGAAAAGAGGCAGTACGAAAATATGACGGAGTACCAGTTCTAATGTATGGGCCATAGATGTGCCAGTCAAAGGATGAAGATTGAAGCAATAGGGGTGAGACTCCTGAGAGATAATTACAAACTGATAGACTGGATAAGAAGTAGCGAAGTAAGGAGTGAACTTGGTAGCAAAAGAATACTTCTGAAAATAGAAGAATACAGAATGAGTTGGCACAAACACATTCCAAGGATATCAGAAGAACAAATACCTAAATTAATATACAAACAGACACCTCAAAGGAAAAGGGATATTGGGTGTCCTAAGAGTAGATGGAAGGACCTGCTATATTACACTAGAAAGGGGATCAGAAAATGCTGCATAAACCAGAACTAGATAATGTGACAGTGAGTGCTGTGTTTAAAAATGCCACCAGACTCCACTAGAAAGGCAAGAGACACCTCAGACCTCAACGCACGTATTAAACGGGTCACCTACGGCCGATTTCTAAAGAGGAAACGGTGTGTGCGATTTCACAGCCCCTGGAGCCAAAACACAAACAAACATACTGAGGAGGGCGCACGCCGCTCGCTACCGCATTTGTTCCCAACCTGTTCCGCTGGCGGTCGGAGGAAGTTTAATATCGAACATGGTAATCAATAGGTCCTCTCCCTTTGTGGGCGAGGACGAGAGGCAGGAAGGGAATAAAACGCCGCAGCCATCACCCCCACCCTCGCCACCATCAGCCCTGCCCCAGCTACAGTTAGCTGGCCGCAGGGCTAAGGTCTAACAGCGAGCAGTAAGTAATAACGGCAGCGTGGCGGGGAGGCTCTATGGCAGCGCGTGGTCGATGCCGTGTTGCGATATTAAAACCTGTAGCAGCCGCTTGTTGCCTGCTTCCGCTGCCGTGGCCGCGCCCCGCGCCTGCAGCTATGCAGCCCGCGCTGCGGCACAGCCGTGCGGCCTGCAGCTCCGGCGCACGCGGTGTAGCTCCTAAATGAGAAGAAACGGCTCCCTAAACGAGGTGGGTGCGTGGGCGTCGGCCTGGCGCTATATTCACACAGTTAAACTCCCAGGCGTCCCGCCGACCCGTTCATCATGCCACCAGCTGGGCGCCTGGTGTAGTTGGCAATATTGCTTAACGAGATTTAGGGCACTGGTGCGACGCGATGGGATATAAAGGCGCGCCGCATAGGCGGCAGCTCTCTAACAAAATTCGAGTGTGATTCACTCAATTTCCATGATACACGCATTTGGGAGGAAAGAACTGAAATTTGTGCTCTGGAGTGTTTGATGCGTGACGTGTGAAAGCTCGTATGGAAACGGTGCGCCTCATAGAGCTAAACAAATGCATTACCCGCGCGACAGGTGCACAATAGTTGCTGATCGGTTCATTGGGCTGAGGGATGACGTCATTTTCGCTTCGTGCTAACTGTCAAAGAGCGCTCAGCTTGATGCAGTAATAATATGATTGAAGCCAACGCTCCGATTTTCGAAATTCAATGTAATGCTGTGACAGTTCAGAGCTGGTGGCCCTACGCGACTCGAAACTCTTCAGCTGGAAGTTATTATACGGAGCAGTCCTTACTAGTGTTCAGTACTTATTACTTTCTATGATAATAATCAGCACTGGTTTTCATTTTTCTATTCCTTCCAGTGTCCACTGATGGTTCTGTACTACTGATAACCAAATGATACACTCCTTGATTGTTGTTAGATGTGCAGAGCAATTGACTTGACGGACAGTTTAGAAAAGAATCTTCCACTAAATACAAAAATTCAAAGAAACCCGTGTACTGGCCAAGGAGCCAGGGATGGTGAAGTGCTGGATGTGAGGTGTCCCTGAAATATTAAAATATATTCTAATGAATCTTAGCCTAGCATCATACCTTATATTCAGTTTCAGTCGCTCCGTACGTAAACTCCATGACATTTTAAGGAAGTAACAGCGTTTAGTGATTGTCGTACTGTCGTGTAGTCATAAAGTAATGAGTATACGCACACTTTACATTTCTTTATGTTGAGGGTCAACTCCCATTCTCTGCACCAAGCGTAGATCCACTGCTTGTCTTTCTGCATTTCGCTACAATTTTCTAACATTGTGATTTCTCTGAATAAAACAACACAATCTGCGAAGAGCCTCATGGAACATCCATAACTATCAACTAATCATTTATATACTTGGTGGATATTATTGATGTATCATCGTTTCGAAGACGTTTCCTCGAAACCTAATATGCCAAATTACCTCCGGGTTTCTTTAACACCTTAAAAGTGAAATTAGGCGCAAACAGAAAGATCCGTGAAACTTCCTGGCTGATTAAAACTATGTGCCGGACCGAGACTCGAACTTGGGACCTTTGCCTTTTGCGGGCAAGTGATCTACCACCTCAGCTACACAAGCACGACTGACGCCCCGTCTTCACAGCTTTACTTCTGCCAGTACCTCGTCTCCTACCTTCCAAACTTCACAGAAGCTCTCCTGCGAACCTTGCGGAACTAGCACTCCTGAAAGAAAGGATATTGCGGAGACATGGCTTAGCCACAGCCTGGGGGATGTTCCCTGAATGAGATTTTCACTCTGCAGTGGAGTGTGGTAGAGCACTTGCCCGCGAAAGGCAAAGGTCCCGAGTTCGAGTCTCGGTCCGGCACACAGTTTTCATCTGCCAGGAAGTTTCATATCAGCGCACGCTCCGCTGCAGAGTGAAAATCTCATTCTAGAAACATACGTATTGCATCATTTTGCCGATCTACATACCCTCCAAATTTTGTGCGTCTGTTCGACGACCACACTCGAAAATTAGAATGATCTGTTATTTTTTCCAGCCATTAGCAAGAATTCGCTCCGCAGCGTGGCTTGCGCCCAACGTGAGAAAAAGTGTCCACATCTCAACGGCCAATAACTACTAATCGTAGCACACACTCTCATAGACAATGGACAACAGCAAATCCCCACTTTATTCGCCACAGGAGCCTATTACACTAGTGTTTCGCACTCCTCCCGCCACAGGAGACCGGAAACATCGTGTTTTTCTTTTTTGACTTACGACGTAATGTCAATCACAATAGAGCAATCAAGACAAAATATGCCTCAAAAAAAAAAAAAAAAAAAAAAAAACAGTACAGGCCGAAGAAGACCACCGTTGCCATTGTCGAAATGTTGGTTTCATCAGTGATTCACGATTGTGACTTGAAGTATGACGCCCTTACAACAATCAGAATACTTTCATGTTAACTGACTATGGCTGCAGCAACCCAGGCAATTATATAATTCTTACTGTGGCTATTCATACGTAAATTAAAGCTATCTAACTACTGTACGGGTGGCAGTGAAAATGTCTTGACATAGGAGCACAGCTCAGGAACGTCTGCAGCCCTTTTAACTAAATCTGATTTGTACGAGCGGAGAGGAGCAGGCCACAGAATCTTTAATTTAAAAAAAATCTCAAACCTTTATTTCAATTTTTCATTTAGCAAAATTCTCAGAAGATAGCAAAATCGCTAAACTTTAGTATTTACACATTTTGAACCCAGATGAGCAAGGAGTCATGAATAGTTAAAGCCGCGCTGGATTAGCCGAGCGGTCTATTGCTCTGCAGTTATGGAATGTGCGGCTCGTCCCAGCGGAGGTTCCAGTCCTCCCTCGGGCATGTGTGTGTGTGTGTTTGTCCTTAGGATATTTAGGTTAAGTCGTGCGTAAGCTTAGGGACTGATGACCTTAGCAGTTAAGTCCTATAAGAATTTACACACATTTGAACATTTTTTTGAATACTTAAAATCAATAAGCAAAACAGGAAAGACGTTAATCTTAGTTGTTGTTCTATGTTAAATTTAACAGTTGTGGAAGACTTTCATTTTAGCTCTTCGGAAGCCAGTTTAGTCGTCGCCTCTAATCAAGGACGCAACTGTTCGAATGCTTATATACAGTTACACAATACAACTGGTACAGTCAAAAGCTTACACCGTAAAAAAGCCATAAGATACAACTTGTTAACACAAGCGAACATTGTGGGGAAACAGTTCTGAAAATAGAGTGACTGCCGAAGAAGATAAGTGACTTCATTTCAGTGTATCTCCTCTAATAATCATAAGCCCTTTAAGCAATAGCTTAAACCAGTAAGATATTTAAACCAGTTTTGAAGCGGAAATGTTACATGCATTTATAATGAAAGTAGGAAAACTTCTACTGATAGCTGACGCATACAGTTTAGCTTAAAAAACTCTTTCAGTAGCAGAGCAGGGATTGCAACAGGTAGCGTAGAGGCTAGTGACTGTGCAATACACTGGTTATACAAAATTGTAATTCCTTATAACCATTTCCAAGATAAATAATCATAATATGAGTTATGATTTATAAAGAAACAACATAACTATATAAAGAAAGTAATACTGAAAGTGACTGTATGTAATACCATCTGGGTCGTCTGAAGAATTAACCTTCAGTTACACTGTTAATACGAGGATGCATATGCGATGCTCGCCCCGCAGCCATGTGACCTAGGCGACATGCTTAAATTAACCTATCTCACTTATCGGCGGCTGGCTTGCTGCGGGCGTAAATGGCGTCAAATCACTGCGCAAGAGCCGCGCTGACCGATATTTGCTTTGCTCCGCTGGATCTCAGTTGTAGCACGTAAACCACCAATCGATACTGGGTTCGCGAATCTACACTGTAGTCAGAGCAGATCAACTGTCTGAAGGTAGTAGTATGCAGAGCTTGACCGCTACATCTGACAGGCTTATAGCAAATCGAATCAGTATAGTCACTGCCTGACTTGCAGACTTGCGCTTTAACTGCGCCAAGAGCAACTGACACTCAGAATATCAGTCTTACGTCACTGGGGCTTCGGAATCTCATTGACTACCCTCCTACCCCCCCATCCCCTTCCCTTCGCCTGGAGACTGCGAGTGAGAGCGTCTAACCGCCGGCAACACTGTGTCGGTTACGTCACCACCAAACCACTAAGCAGGCGCTGCCACTCACGTAGGCCGTGATAACGTGCAGAAATGATCACAATCGATCTATCGTACTCGATGCTGTACCAAAAGGGCTCATCGTCCCCCCGCTGGAACTACTTCCTCTTGCTTCCCAGTGCCTTAACTTGGTTTATGAGAATAAAACTTTGTTTGCCCGTAGCCATATTCTGAACTACTATCGTAAGTGGGATAAGTGTCTCAGCTATGCGAAAGATTCCGATAAATCCGGGAGCAATTCACACGTGATCTTGTCTGTAGCCCTTTCCACATCTTAAAATTTTTAAAGGAGGGCAAGTCCCCAGCTTTAAAACAGGTAGGACGCTCCCTTGGTTGTACCCTTCTTCTTCTGACTGTGTGCCAATTTCCGTCTAATGGCGGCAGGATCCCACCTCTCTGGAGGGGGGGGGGGAACCTTTTAATGTCCACAATTTTGAAATGGGAGAGTGAGAATTAACTGCAAAGATTAAAACAAGTTTACTGGAGTAGTTTTTGTGCGATTCATTTATAGCTGTACTGAATTCATTTTAACCAACTAAGTGATACATCTGTGTATTGTCAGTTCTACGATGTTAAATAATAAGAGCAGTCTTAAGACTGTGATTGAGTTCGTCGCAAAGAAAGGCTACGGATAGTAGCAAAAATTGTTCAAATGGCTCTGAGCACTATGCGACTTAACTTCTGAGGTCATCAGTCGCCTAGAACTTAGAACTAATTAAACCTAACTAACCTAAGGACATCACACACATCCATGCCCGAGGCAGGATTCGAGCCTACGACCGTAGCGGTCGCTCGGTTCCAGACTGTAGCACGTAGAACCGCACGGCCACTCCGGCCGGCCGGATAATAGGAAACTGTGGTGACATGGTTAATCAAATTTTGGAAACAAAGTTGTCTACACCCCATAAACGTAAAAGCAAACGCATTAGCACTGTCCAGAATCCCTTGCGGGCCAAAAGGTACAAATATACACTCCAAACTATAAATCTTGATGCCTGCAGTCATATTCTTACTGGGAATAAGCCAAGAATGCGATGGAAAGCATCAACAACCACAAATAGATATTTATGCCATTTCTGGTACTTGGTAACTGCCCTAAATAATGCACAAGTAGCTTTTCCATTGGCTTCTCATCCCGGTAAGACTGCGGCAACCCTTGCCAGACATTAGAATTCGGCCTAGCACTTTTACAGTCCTGACACCTTTGCACCAACTTACGGATCTCAGAATGAAGAGAGGACCGGGTCTGGATTCATTCTTTAACTTTTGATATCGTCTTAAAAATACCAAATTGAACGCCCCCCACAGTCTCCCACCTTGCAGACGAACTAATTAAAATATCGAAAATACGCATGTATCAAAGTTGATGGAGGGTTTGTCTTTGACATACCATCTCCAGTACAGCTACGAAAAGGCAGTCTTTTACTGAAACTTAAACCTGGTATTTCTCCGCCCTGAGTAAGCTGTTGGAAAATGCTATTACTTTAGCGATCCTCAGCCTGTTTCTCAGCGAAATGTGAAAATAATTCAGTAAACTTGCTAAAGGCCAAGTTACACTCTGTAGGGAAGCAGCATACTCACGCTTATAAAATTCACATCAGTCTTTCCATTGTGTGCCAGCCTAGTCCGCTGTAACTAGCTCTAACGTCATAAATATTGCGCAATACTTTAAAATGAAGTAAATAACCTGAAACGTTTCTAGCATGTCAGGAGTCATACAAAATCAATATGTGTTGGATATCAGTTCAATAGCTTTAACCATTTTCGAAATTTGGATGTTTTTCTGTAAAAATCATTGGCGCAACACAAAAGATCTAGAAACTTAAAAATTTATATTTAGATTTCTTTTGCATAATAATTTAGTAGAAACAGTATTCTGGATCTCACAAATTAAAATTTTTATCTTAAAAATTAAGGAAGCAAGATAGATCAAATAGGCGAATAAATAAAGCTAGGATGTTTAAATTTAAGTAGAAGGGAGATCCTATATAATCATAAAGATGTGAGAAGTTTCAACTGAATAACTATAAAACTATAGCGATAGCGATTCTCCAAAGGGCAAGTTCAGAGCTCGTCTACTGCATGTAGTGTAATAAAATTAATTATCCCGCCAAAAATATTTGACTTAGCTACGTCAGACTTTTATTATGGTTCCTCACTTGTGTGCTGATTGCACAATTAAATTGAAAACTTCATCGGCCATCAGCCAAGGAAGCAATGATTAATTCGATAACTTAAAGTGGTGCATTACTAGCCCAGCGGCTAGTCGGGAGAGCAGATTTGATTAGTCGTTCCCTTAGCCGTCCGCACCGCGGCTTTTTATGTAAGAACGTGCGCAAGGAAAAAAGGCCCCAGTTCTCTCCAGACGCTGATTAGCACACCACCAGTGCCGGGAGTCGCGTCGCGTCGGTATCGTTGATATAAACAGCCTCGGATGCAGTAATAAGTTACTCGAGATACGAGTCACCATGAAATCGTTTTCGAGGAAAGTGTCAATTTTGGGATGACGTTAATGATCTATCTTTAGTTTGCGTATGTCGTATTTTCACGTGCCGCCGCAGGACAGACATTCTACCATTATTAGCGTGGCGTTTGATGAACATTATCATCAAATTATGGCGAGCATTCACTTAAACATTTAATTTGAACAGTTATAGTTGCATCAGCGCATTAGAATCTGAACTGCTCTGGTAGTTGGATTGTGTGGATTCTTTTTGGTCTGTGACTTTCAGAATATAGTGAACATTTTAGAGAGAATGGTTTTTGATTATGAATCCCAGACAATCTCCTAATTCCTCAGGGCTGTAAGCTGTAGCTATAAATGTATTTCTCAGATGAAGTGGGCACCAGGAATTCTAATTACAGGCTTCACGTTTTACTAATCACTTTATGGTTGACAATATTGTAGTTAGAGAGCTAGTGTTGAGAACGGCAACAACAGCATAAAATAAATAATTGGAACATTAACAATTATTCCACCTGCCGCCCCACAACTCAGCATGATCCGGAACCATTCTGCATCCAACTCATTATCATTGAACATTCCGCTGAGGGAATCAGTCACCTGATTATCAGCATTATGAATATACCTCACTATGAAACAGAATACTGAAATCTGAAATCCAGAAAACCGTCCTGGCCGTATGGCCAGTCTTTCGTGGCCTAGTTAACATCAAAATAAGGTCTCCACGATTGATCTCAAGTAAGATCGGTCGATGTTCCAAACAGAACCGAAATTATTCCAGAGCGTAAAGCACTGCCACACCCTCCAACTCAGAGACAGAAGAATTATCTTTTGAGAAGCCTCAGGATCCACATGCCACAGGATGACGTTCGCCAGCATCCTGCTCCAGTAACACAGCTACGAGCCCCAAGGCAGAGGCCTCTGTCTGGACTATAAGGTCTTTGTCAAAGTTGGGGATTGATAAGTGGTGGTGGTGATTAGTGTTTAACGTCCCGTCGACAACGAGGTCATTAGAGACGGAGCGCAAGCTCGGGTTACGGAAGGATGTGGAAGGAAATCGGCCGTGCCCTTTCAAAGGAACCATCCCGGCATTTGCCTGAAACGATTTAGGGAAATCACGGAAAACCTAAATCAGGATGGCCGGAGACGGGATTGAACCGTCGTCCTCCCGAATGCGAGTCCAGTGTGCTAACCACTGAGGGATTGATAACATTCATGCCGCACTAAAGGCCATTTTAAAGTATCACATGGTGCTTGCTGACTATGTGCCCACTGAAACTGGACGCCTTTACGACGAATGATATTCAGTGGAGCTGCTAATTGTCAAATTCAGGAACAAACTTCCAGGAGAAATTAATCAGACTCATATGATCCCTCTAAAATTCTTGGGATGAGGAAAAGGTCTAGTAACACTAGTTCACTCTGTATCTATCTTGACCCCACTTGCTGAAATTAAATGCCCCAACAACGAAATCTCTGGATGTGCTAGATTCAATTTACTAGATGTAATCATAAGTCCAGCTTCTTTAAGCCTGACCAAAATGTGACGCAAATGCTCAAGAAGCTCATCAAATGGCTGACAATACACAACAACGTCGGCGAAATGGTTATATACAAAGCGAAATTTAATCTCATCGAACACAAAATCCAAAGGTATGGAGAGAACATCAACACTAAGGTGAGCGCTGAATAGAAGTTGGTTAAATTTGAACAGCTTTCAGCTGTTTATAGTCTATGGTAAGGGGTCTGTGGTGGTACACTTGGTATAGGCCTAATACAGTCAAAAAATGTGCCCCAAAAAACCACATAAGGCGTACGTGCAGATCGGGGAGAGACACAAATTGTGTAGCGCCCTGTAGTCGACAACAGGCCTGTAACCTTCATCCCTAGATTTGGGAACAAAAACAAGAGCGACGCGTATGGAAACGTTCGCGATCTGAAGACACAATCTTACAAAAGTCCATCCATATTCTTTCTCATCTCCTCCTTCTTAGGTGGGGTAATCTATAAGGAGGATGACGAACATGAACGATGAATCTGAGATTGAAGACGATTATTAACACCTAACTCTCAGTGAAACACTGGAAAATTTTGCCAATAACTGCTAATAGCTTTTTGGTTCTCCCCTTTCTAAACGAGAATCATCAAAGTCGGTTTGCTAGCTTCAACATAATTAGTTCCAAAGCTAGGATTATTACAAATATGATATCTCTGGTTTGGCTTCTACTTAAATCAAAATATACAGTACAGAGTTTGCACGAACAAAACGTTTGCCACCCAAAACTTAATGGCCTATGAAACATCAAGGATTTTAATATGAGCACTAAAATAACCATGAACGGGAACAGAGTCGCCACTGACTGAATGGCTCTTTTGCTGAATTGGATTTAATGCTGAAAACATACAATGGCCTTTATATTACAAAAATACTGCCACCTCATTGACCATAATTACTTCTCAAGTCGCACAGTGTACAAACTGGCCCGCAGTTAATTAATGTGGACACACATGGCAATGAACCTGGAAGCATGGCGCTAATGTTATTACACCTTGATGGCACATGATGCATGCACGACATTGAGGTGAGATAGGTTTCCCAGAGAAAGAGACCCCTGAACGATCCTCCACATGTATGCCCTAGAACATATTATTAACATCATGTTCTTTACGGAATTGAAAGCGTTAAGGAACTTTAGCTATTCCTGCTGTGGCTGGCCACTTCAGACATCGTAGCGCCTAGTGCGTCGGCATCCCACTTCACGTCCAACCAACACGGGATGCCTACATGACTGAGCTATATTCATAAGGAAACCCTACGTCGTCTGTGTTGTCAACACAAATATTTACCAGCGGCCACAACACAACACATCACCAGGTCTCCACCAACGGCCGCCAGGGGCTGCTACCCGTTCGCGGAGCCTGCAGAACAGCTGCACCAGAGGTCGCAGCTAGCCCAGGAACTACTTTGATACGCCAGGCATGATGTCGCAAATAGTTCCGGCAGATACATCCACCAAATGGGCGAAGGGCAGTTCGAAGCACCACTTGGGAATATACAGAGGTGCCACTCCGGCAGCTACGGCCAGACGCCTATTCTAGCTTGTCGATCTCTTGCGGATAGCCTTTATGTAGTCGACGAACATCTTGACAGTAGAATTGTTTGATTGTAATCACTCCCCGTGAAGAGTCGGGTTATTGTATATTATCGACGACCCGCAGTTGGGATCGAGCCTGTTGTTCTTTTGGAGACTGTATTATTGTTTCGTTTCGAGTCCAGCAAATTGTTTTCGGACTTGTGTTTTCCGAATTTCAATTCTGCTAGCGCAGATACGAGGGCTGTCCAGAAACTAAGTTACGATTAATCGCGAAATGAAAATCACAGTGAAAATCTGAAATGTTTCATTTGTAACAGTTACCTACACCTTTCAGCTACATCTTTACGTAGTCGCCGTTCTGACTCAGACATTCGTCGTAGCGTTGTACCAACTTTCCAATACCCTCATCATAGAAGGCAGCCCCCAGTGCTTTCTGCCAATTCTTTAAGCTGGCCTAAAGCTCGTTGTCTGTGCCAAAATGTTGTCTTCATAGCCAGCGGTTCGTTTGAGCAGAGATGAAACTCAGTGGGAGACAATTACGGGCTGTATTGTCGGTAACCAAACATTTCCAATTGAAACGATGCAGGAACATCTTCATTGCCCCTGCAGAGTGAGGCTGAGAATTGTCTTGAAGAAGAAACCACACGACAGTTATGCAATGTTCGTTGCGTAGCTTCAGGGGAAAATTCTCACCAGGACCTCGTACTTGGCGGGTGACACTATTTTCTATAACATATTTACGCCCTCACTAAGAGCTCAGGAATGAAAAGAGCGACATAATTCTACCTAGAGTCATACTAGAGACACTGCCCAACACATCTTTGCAAAGCTTTATCGGATTTTCATAGTAGTTTCCATTTCGCGATCAATCGTAACTTACTTTCTGGACAGCCCTCGGACTTCAGTTCCAATACTCCAACATAGTTGACAAAGGTCATCATCAGCGACTGAAGAAGAAAATAATATTCGTTAGTCAGCCCACTTCTCCTTTTCCCAGAAAGTATCTCTTCAATAATTGTGTCAAGCTATTATTGCAATGGTCCAGGTTTTCGAACAAAACTGCTAATCATTCGAACTAGCCACCGTTGAGCCAATGGACAAATCATTTGTAAAATGACAACATGAGCAACCTGAAAAAGATTAACATGAATCGTTAATACATCAAGCAACTACAAAGTTTCTGTAGTATTCACCCTAGTCTCAATAATGTGACCAAAACCCTGTAAAACTGATAATATCTGATACGACATTGATCTTTACACAAGATGAGCCAACTCCAGCACGCTGTCTTGAAAACTTGAAATCATTAAGTACAGGGAAACGTTAATTTGAGTTATTCCACAATGTTAAATTTAACAGTTATAAACGACTTCATCGTAACAGTTCGGAAGCCAGCTCACTTGTGGCAGGGTTGCAAGTGTATAGAGGATGTGGTGACTGTACTCACGACTCCAGAGAGTACCGCACCACAATCGATAAGCCGCGCTCGAAACACTGGGTTGGCAGTATACCGAGGTCTGCCAGGGGCCGCAGCTGCCAATCCATGGGCATCGCGTGTCTGGATAGCGATTGGTCGATGCCTCGTTAATTACCGGAGCACGGAGCTGCGGAGGACACTTCTCTTCAGTACGCCGAATCGTGTACAGCATCGACTTACCGCCCTGTCTGCAAGCTGCAGTATTTGTCATCTCCGAGACTTACGCTCCGTAGGCATCATAGTCTAGCTCTGCACTCTACGTAGGCATCATTCAGAGGGACCGTGACAGGAGGTTAACAGTTTGCCTACGATTTAAATTCCATTAGCGTGAGCCGTAAGTGGCTGCAAGGTACGGATGCGCCTTACGTTTCCCGGCGCTTACACACGCCAAGGCTGTGCAGTGCATGGTGGCGTCCGAAGTCGTGCAGACGCCCTCAGGATTTGTATGTACGTGAGTGAGATGCCAGTAACGTGATATTTCTGCAGGTATCATAAATAATGAGGATTAGTTTCCCATTGGAAACGAAGAAGTCATTGTCTCAAACGCAACGACACATTCTCAAACGTTTTATTTTCCTTTATAAGCAAACATACATTGATGAAATGCATCTTGATAATAATATCCACAACAATGCAACGATCTAAGACTGTATAATATTTTGTTCAAAACATTCTGGGACCTGATACGTTAGTACGTTGCCAAATATATTTTCAAACGCAACGTCTTCACAATGACATGTACACATATTTAATAGTCTTCGATTGTATGATATTGTTCAAAACAATCTGGCACATATTATGCATTCCCACGTTGTTTCGCTGCGTCATTTATGCTTTCTGCACACTACACAAGCTCTCGCAGGATTTACTTTTCTAC
The DNA here is from genome assembly GCF_021461395.2 of Schistocerca americana. Taxonomy (NCBI): domain Eukaryota; kingdom Metazoa; phylum Arthropoda; class Insecta; order Orthoptera; family Acrididae; genus Schistocerca; species Schistocerca americana. The sequence continues at coordinate 677,566,289 of NC_060122.1, forward strand.
ATCTACATCTACATCTACATTGATACTCCGCAAGCCACCCAACGGTGTGTGGCGGAGGGCACTTTACGTGCCACTGTCATTACCTCCCTTTCCTGTTCCAGTCGCGTATGGTTCGCGGGAAGAACGACTGTCTGAAAGCCTCCGTGCGCGCTCTAATCTCTCTAATTTTACATTCGTGATCTCCTCGGGAGGTATAAGAAGGGGGAAGCAATATATTCGATACCTCATCCAGAAACGCACCCTCTCGAAACCTGGACAGCAAGCTACACCGCGATGCAGAGCGCCTCTCTTGCAGAGTCTGCCACTTGAGTTTATTAAACATCTCCGTAACGCTATCACGGTTACCTAATAACCCGGTGACGAAACGCGCCGCTCTTCTTTGGATCTTTTCTATCTCCTCTGTCAACCCGACCTGGTACGGATCCCACACTGATGAGCAATACTCAAGTATAGGTCGAACGAGTGTTTTGTAAGCCACCTCCTTTGTTGATGGACTACATTTTCTAAGCACTCTCCCAATGAATCTCAACCTGGTACCCGCCTTACCAACAATTAATTTTATATGATCATTCCACTTCAAATCGTTCCGTACGCATACTCCCAGATATTTTACAGAAGTAACTGCTACCAGTGTTTGTTCCGCTATCATATAATCATACAATAAAGGATCCTTCTTTCTATGTATTCGCAATACATTACATTTGTCTATGTTAAGGGTCAGTTGCCACTCCCTGCACCAAGTGCCTATCCGCTGCAGATCTTCCTGTATTTCGCTACAATTTTCTAATGCAGCAACTTCTCTGTATACTACAGCATCATCCGCGAAAAGCCGCATGGAACTTCCGACACTATCTACTAAGTCATTTATATATATTGTGAAAAGCAATGGTCCCGTAACACTCCCCTGTGGCACGCCAGAGGTTACTTTAACGTCTGTAGACGTCTCTCCATTGATAACAACATGCTGTGTTCTGTTTGCTAGAAACTCTTCAATCCAGCCACACAGCTGGTCTGATATTCCGTAGGCTCTTACTTTGTTTATCAGGCGACAGTGCGGAACCGTATCGAACGCCTTCCGGAAGTCAAGAAAAATAGCATCTACCTGGGAGCCTGTATCTAATATTTTCTGGGTCTCATGAACAAATAAGGCGAGTTGGGTCTCACACGATCGCTGTTTCCGGAATCCATGTTGATTCCTACATAGTAGATTCTGGGTTTCCAGAAATGACATGATACGCGAGCAAGAAACATGTTCTAAAATTCTACAAGAGATCGACGTAAGAGATATAGGTCTATAGTTTTGCGCATCTGCTCGACGACCCTTCTTGAAGACTGGGACTATCTGTGCTCTTTTCCAATCATTTGGAACCCTCCGTTCCTCTAGAGACTTGCGGTACACGGCTGTGTTGGATCAATATGTTTGGGAAAATGTGCCCAACGTAGTGCGTGCAGTCTTTGTGGTATATCGCCGGATGCTAATGGTCCATTCCGATTATATTCCGGTGAAAATGTAGTTTTCAACAATGATTCTGAAATGTGAGTCCTATATTCTGCGTAGCTCTGTCGTTTGCCGCAGTGTATTTTGTAATACACAATGTACGTGTTAAATAAAGCAACATCAAGTAGGTAAAAGAATATCTTGCGGTACCCTTTCATACATTTTCTCATCAAAGGGAAGCATGTGAGCATCTGATCTTGGCGATCAATTCCAATCATGCCTCTATTGTATTCGACGACATATTTCGGTTTCCACATCGCATTGTGGACAAATGTGTCTGTGGCAATCATTTCTGCTGTAGAATGTTTTGTGGAAAGCATGTAAACGTCTCGTTTATCTTTCCATTTTAGTACCAATATTCCATTACAACTCCTCACTGCCTTATTTAATTTTGCCTTCAGGAAGCCTGTGGCCATATTTTTTCTGTTTGAGCGCACTGTTCCAATCATCAATGGCAATATTCTCTTGCATTGTGTACACTTACTTAAATTTTTGATTGAACATATCTATGACTGGCCTTAGTTTGTACAGCTTACCTGTGTTGTTGGCTAAACTGTTATTCGCTAGATGCAGAAATCTACTTATGTGCAGAAATCTCCTGAATGGCATCTTCTTCCTAAATATTGGCGTTTCTATAACGGCCCTCCTAGACCAGTACACCTGAATCGACGGTTTCCTTACTTCAGCCATGATTATACATAGCGCAATGTATATTTTTATTTCATTACAGGCGATATGAGACCACTTTTGGTCTATTTTTCGTCTCGTCTGTTCATTGTTGAGTACGTCTTCTGCATATCTTGTAAGTAGGCTGTTTAGGTTTTTTAATTGGTAACACCACTTCTGTATAATAATCACTGGCTGTGCTGTGTGCAGTCTGTGGCTAGTTTGCATTGTTGTCTGCCATTATAGTGTTGCGCAGCGGCAGCTGGATGTGAACAGCGTGTAGCGTTGCGCAGTTGGAGGTGAGCCGCCAGCAGTGGTGGATGTGGGGAGAGAGATGGCGGAGTTTTGTAATTTGTCATGAACTGCTATATATATTATGACTATTAAGGTAAATACATTGTTTGTCCTCTATTAAAATCTTTCATTTTGCTAACTATGCCTATCAGTAGTTAGTGCCTTCCGTAGTTTGAATCTTTTATTTAGCTGGCAGTAGTGGCGCTCGCTGTATTGCAGTAGTTCCAGTAACCAAGATTTTTGTGAGGTAAGCGATTTGTGAAATGCATAGGTTAATGTTAGTCAGGGCCATTCTTTTGTAGGGATTTCTGAAAGTCAGATTGCGTTGCGCTAAAAATATTGTGTGTCAGGTTAAGAACAGTCATGTATAATTGTTCAAAGGGGACGTTTCATATGGCGACCCTGCCAGGATACCTCACTGGAATCTTCTGATTTTTTTCTTGTAGTTTGCGTAATTAGTGTAGCTTTTGTTTATTCCTATTGCGTAATTGTAGAGAAAATCTCCTCTGTAGTTGCAGTCTTTCATTGTTGTACAGTAAAACAGTTGTGGCATGCATGTAGATTTGCACCAAATATTTCGCAGCTGCGCTTGCAATTAACTAGGTATTATTTTCAGTGTTATGTTAATGTGTTCTCTTATTTTTGCTCTTCAAATTGTGCTTTTCTGTGTTATCGTGTGAAATATTGTGACAATAATGGCGTGTGAAAAACGTAACACTAGGCTCCAAAGTAAACTGAGAAATAATAGTGACGATGAGCGTAGCCTATCAGCACCACTGTGTAATGAAGTAACAGGCATTCAAAGTAGTAATTTGGTAATAGTGCATAGGGAAATGGAGCGGGCGGCAAATAATGGTGTAGACAGTGAAACAAGTAGTGAACAGGGAAGCATTATCGATCGATCGGTCGGTAATAGCTTGCCTCAGGAATCCGAAATGACAGAACACAATATTGCAACTACTGTAGACTCAGGTTTTGGGTCCTCACCGTTTTCTCAAAATAGTCAAGACACGTTTTCTGATTGTCAAAATGTAAATGTTGCCAGTGCAAATGCACTGCCGAAAAGCATAGATGAACAGATTCCAGACACTAATACATTACTATTGCAATTAATGCAGCAAATGAAACAAAATCAGAGACAAACACAGCAACAGTTAGACACAATGGAACAAAATCAGAGACAAACACAGCAAAAGCTTCAAAAGTTAGACACAATGGAACAAAATCTAAGACAAACACAGCAAAAGGTTCAAAAGTTAGAAACGATGGAACAAAATCAGAGACAAACACAGCAACAGCTTCAAAAGTTAGACTCATTGGAACAAACTCTTGAACAAACACATGAAGATTTAACTACTGAGCTGCATAACATTGAATCGAAATGTCAAAAAGTCTGTAATGATGTAAAAACTCAAATTTGTGAGCATTTTCAACCTATTTTTTCGAGGCATGAAAATGCATTACAGAATCACGAAGCAGCCATAAAAGAACTGCAAACTATTGTTCATGAAAATCATGAGACCTTGGAAGCTAAATTTGACTCAGTTGCATCTACCGATTCGGTTACGCAACTTGCAAAAACTCAGGAAAACTTAAAGGACACAGTAGATACTCTGAAACTTGGTTCAGAAAAACACACTGAGGAAATAAGTACACTATCGGAGAAAGTAGCCGAACTTTCGGATCAGTTCACTAATTTATCTACGAAGGTAGATGATAATCTGATTGACGCAAGACCGGTAGTCTTTAATGACACAGAAGAGTACGAACAAATTAGGAAATTCAAACAAAATCAGAATCAAATTAATACACAACACCAAAGAGAAATCTGGGAAGTACAATATCAGCTGACACAGGTAATACAAGAATTACGTATTTCAGAGGACACTCGCGCTCCAACACGGGAAGAGGGACTTAGAAATACGGAAGAGCCGCAAAGTAGTAACACAGGGCATTTCGGAAATTATGAAAGAAATTGGCAAGGTGCACCGAATTTTGAGATGGAACCTCCGACACGACGTATCAATGACCGATATGCGACTCGCCGACATGATGACTTTGACTATAAGCTGTTCATTACTACATGTAAATTCAAAATATTTAAGATTTCTGGCAACGACATTCATCCACAAGCGTGGCTCCATCAATTCTCTCATTGTTTTCCTCCCAACTGGTCATTAGAACACAGATTAGAATTTATGTGTGGCTATTTAGAGAATGAACCAGCTGTAAGAATGCGATCGGTCATTCACGATTGTCCCAGTGAAGGAGAATTTTACCATGCCTTCCTCTCAGCATATTGGTCTCAAGCTACACAAGACCGAGTAAAACATAGCATCATAATGATGAACATTTCGAACAATCTGAATTTTCCAGTCTTGTGAAATATTTTGAAGACATGTTGCACAAGAATCAGTATCTGACAAACCCATACAGCCCCTCAGAACTCATCCGCATTTGCTTAATCAAATTACCTGAACATTTACGACATATTATTTTAGCAGGACATTGCAAAGAAGACATTGAGGCTTTTCAGGGACTGTTACAAGAACTGGAAATTGACACTGACAATCGGGGAACGCGGATACAGGAGCACAACAATTACAGATCACATCCGTCACAATTCCGCGATGACAGAAATAATATACAACAAGGCTATTCTTTCAACGTAAATCGTGACCGAAACAGACACCACCCGTATGACAACCGTTGGCAGAGTAGTAATAGTTACAGGGAAAGATCACCTCTCCGCGGTAATGACTATCACATAGACAATCAGAGAAACAGACAATATGGGAACCAAAATAATTATTATCAAGGGAGACAGAATAACTTCAGATGCAACGGTCCAGTGCGCAGTTACGATTCAGGGAGAAATTCTCCACCACGTGACCGACAAGGAAGAAACTATGGAATCTACCGACATGACGACAGACGATATGATCGTAACGACAGATCTGAATTGCATCAGAAGTGGCGGGATTCAAACAGAGCAGAGCCCTCTCGACAAGGTGAATTTGTAGAAGTTAGGTCTCCAAATCCCAATAACGACGCGCGCCAACAAAGACACAATAGGCAATGACTCATACCGCTGGCAGCCACAAAACCTACTTATGAAACAGAAGACGCAGCTGCAGTAGCTAGTAATTACGTAAAAATGAAAGACATTAGGGACATCTTACACCAGGAACACGACGTAAAAAATAACAACATTGCATATCCTGTGATTCACATTACTGTAAATGACGTAAAATTTACGGCAGTACTTGACTCTGGCAGTTCCATTTCAGTAATTAGAGAAACAGCCTTTAGCAAATGCAACAAATCGAACGATTGCCCCACACTTCCGTTACGTAAGATTAAATTACAAGGTAATGGAAATGAGCGTTTGGCGTTATTGGCCGGGAGGCCCCTCGCGGGGCAGGTCCGGCCGCCATATCGCAGGTCTTATTACATTCGGCGCCACATTGGGCGACCTGCACGCCGGATGGGGATGAAATGATGATGAACACAACACAACACCCAGTCCCTGAGCGGAGAAAATCTCCGACCCAGCCGGGAATCGAACCCGGGCCCAGAGGACGGCAATCCGTCACGCTGACCACTCAGCTACTGGGGCGGACAATTACAAGGTGCAATCGTTGGAAAAAGTGTAGATGTATGCCAACAAACCAATTTAGCATTCTTTTGCCAAAGCCACAGCTTCTCTATGATCTATCTTATTGCTCCATTATTGTCGACGGAAATTATATTGGGAGTAGACTTTTTGGATGAATACAAAGCAATCTTAAACTTTCACGATGCTGAAATAAGTTTAGAAAAAGAAGGTAAGTCAGTAGCTTTGAAATTTGAAGATTGGCTCTCAAACCATGACGAAGAAATTAATCGGCTTTACCTTCTGGTAGACAACAGTTCGGAATTTTTCTACGGAACTAGACCCTAACAATCACTCTGCAAGTACTGACAGGGACGATATCGACGGCATGTTGGAAATTAATGAGTTAATTCAGAATAAAATTCAAACAATTGAGAATTGTAATGACAGGCAGGACCTTTTTGAGATTTTACAAGCACATTCCACAGTTTTTACTCACAAAACAGGAACAATCAAGGGATTTCAATACCAATTTCGTGTTCGTGAGCATACTAAATTTTGTTAGACCATACGTAATTCCAGCACATTATAGGAATCGTGTTAGAACAGAAATACAATCTATGCTTGACGAGGACATTATTGAGCCTGCAGTAAGCTCATACAACAATCCATTACATGTTGTTGAGAAGAAAAATGGATCGATCAGGCTTGTGTTAGATTCGAGACAAATCAATACTATCACTATTCCTGAAACAGACAGGCCGCAGACGATGGAAGAACTTCTTCAAAATTTTAATGGTGTAAAAGTGTTGTCTTCCATTGATCTCAGATCCAGCTTTTATCAGATCGAACTTCATCCAGAATGTAGAAAATACACAGCTTTTCTTTGTTTCGGCGTTTGTTAACAGTTTCGGAAACTTCCTTTTGGTTTGAACATTTCTTCGGCAGCATTCATTCACGGGCTAAATTCCATATTACCTGAGTTCTTAAAACGTCACATCACCTTATATGTAGACGATATTCTGATAGCAGAAGCCTCATGGGAACAACATAATCGCATCGTCAACAGTTTGTTACGTATTTTTGCAGAATCTGGAATTACAGTTAACTTGGAAATGTCTGAATTCGGTAGGTCAAAGGTGAGGTTTTTGGGACATATTATTTCTTCTGAAGGCATTCAGCAGGATCCTGAAAGGTTATAAGCAATCAGAGCCATTCCAGTTCCATCCACAAAAAGACAAGTCCGCAGTTTTCTAGGTCTCGTAAATTTTTACCGTCGTTTTCTGAATATGCAAATTCTTGTTACACCAAAACTTTGTTCTCTCACTGGAAAAAATACTATTTGGAACTGGGACGAACAAGCACAGTTGGAATTCAATTCTTTGAAAGAAGCGTTACTTCACGCGCCAATACTAGCTCATCCAGATCTGTCACAAGATTTCTGCCTTAGCACGGATTCTTCTAAAGTCGTTCATGGTGCCCATTTATTTCAAGAAGCCATAGAAAATGACATTACTGTTCAGAAAACCATTGCTTTTGCTAGCCGAATGCTAACAAAATCTGAAAAAAATTATTCCGTTACTGAATTAGAAGCTTTAGCTATAGTTTGGGCATTTAACAAATTCCGTTTCTTTCTTTCTGGTAAGCACGTAAAAGTATACAGTGATCATCGTGCATTACAATTTCTTATGTCTTCAAAATTAAATCATGACAGGTTAAAACGTTGGGCATTGTTTCTGCAAGAATTCCACTTCACAATAGTCTACATTCCCGGCAAGGAGAACATTGTTGCGGACGCACTGTCATGCACACCGGGTGGGCTTGAGAAAAGTATCACAGAAGGCAACCTCGAAAAAAATTTCAGTATTCTTTACATTCAGAAAGTCGCCTTTGAAAACTTCATCACCACATCTTTAAAGGACATTGCTCATGAACAAGATAAAGATCCCATTTGGAAAGACATCAAGAGCAAATGGCATGAAAACACACACACACACAGATTCGGCATTATTATCTGGTTAGAAACAACATACTGTTCATTTGGTACATTCATTTCAGCTATGCACATTTTGGCCCATGAAAATGTTATCATATTCTTCGAACGACTTGTTATTTTAACAATATGGAAAAGAGAATTCGAAGAGTCTTGTCTATTTGTAAACTTTGTCAAAAGGTGAAACCATCTACTATCTCCCATCGTGCTCCGCTGTTTCCTATCATTCCTTCTAAATTAAAAGAATTTGCTGCTGTTGATCTCTTGGGACCGCTTGTCAGAACATCTAATGGATTTTCGTACGTTCTAGTCGCTGTTGAACTTACTTCAAAATGTGTTTCTTTCACACCGTTACGTAAAGCCACTGGATGGTCTGTATCCAATGCCTTTGTTAAAAATTTCTTACGTGAAGTTGGACACGTTAGTAAAGTCATTTCAGATAACGGACCGCAATTCAGATCTGCTGTTTGGTCACGCATGCTTCGCAACCATAAAATCAAACCTGTTTTTATTTCATTGTACTCACCACATTGTAACCCCGCCGAACAGATTATGAAAGAAATCAATAAGCTTTGCAGACTTAATTGTCACAGAAAGCATCAGCATTGGGACAGATATTTACACTTATTTCAAAACGTGCTGAATGAAATACCACATGACTCCACTGCTTTACCACCTACTCTTGTACTGAAGAATGAAGAACCACCGAACAGAATCAGAGAGCTTGTACCTTTCCCGAATACACGTAAACTTCGACACAAAGACATAATTGACTCGGCTCTTAATAATATAAAATCTGCAGCAGACAAAAGGAGTAAACTACACGGTAAAGCAAATGCAAAGAAATTATGTATTGGTCAGAAAGTTCTCATTAAAGCTCATTCATTGTCACATAAGAAGAAACACTTGAGTCACAAATTCTTTCTAGTTTACAATGGACCTTACAGAATCCGACGTATACCACATGATAATTGCGTTGAAGTTAAAACTCTGCGTACTAGGAAGAGTAAAGGTTTACACCACATTTCACATGTAAAACCGTTTATTGAAAGATAATCTGCTTTTAACTTTGTTTTTGCCATATAGCTTTTCACTTTACATTACCAGTATGCTTTGTCAGACTTAGTATCTGTTAACGTGCAACAGTGTTTGAAGTTAAATATCCAGTCAAGAACCAAGAGAACTTATTTAAACAGAAATTGCAAATGCATTGTTATAGTGAACACACGACACAGTGTTGTTATTTGTACATTCTTGCTTGTTAGTTGCACGATTACGTAACGACTGTCAGGCTTACATACATGGAACATTAACCAGTACTGCTAATGAGATTTTAATGCAACATTTTGGTTTACTTGAAATTTGGTGTATCATGAGGTAGGTACATTGGCTTCTGCAGAATTTAGCTTTCGGAGGACGATAACTACGACACTTCCACAGAGATTATCTTACAGCAAGACGCACATTTAGCGCTACAGGACACGTATTTGAGTGATTAATTTCGCACTTAAAACATGCATTTTTAAGATATTTGAAGTACAATGATACAAGGGTTTTCCGTAATATATTTCATTCCACTGCTGTAATCTGTAACACCTGAGGGTATAATTACATTAATCCTCAGGGGGGTACACGCTTACTTTGTGTACCATGTGTGTGGCAAGCACAAGGAGCCCTAGCTAATATGGTATTTGCTTATACAATTTTACACAACGGTACCATATTTCTCTAACACACAAATCACACAGCTATCTGATCATTTAACTGAGAGATAAACTTTTTTACTACATCAGTGACAGATGTTTACGCAATTACAGAGTTGGATTACTTCACACTTACGAAATTGTATTTCGTCTGTACTTTGTGAACTGTTCATATTTTTTCGGAACCATTGTGATACTATGAGAGCTTTGAGATATTTGGTATGGGATCATGATTTTTAAAGTGCGTTTGAGGCAGATGACACTTTTGACATGAGCAGAGAATTTTTTTAGGTTTTGAAATTATTGGAGGAAGCTACGACGATTTTGAGAGTTGACTGAGGTGTTATGATGTTATTATTACGATGACTATGTGTATTATGCTATTGCGGTATGTTTATGATCAGTAAGCGGATGCTATATGAGTTATTTGATTATGCTACATATCTGTTATGATGATATACTGAAGAAGTGTCGACGAATAAGGTAAGGAATAATGAGTAGTGGTTAGGGACTATGACTTGTGAAAAAAAGGATGTTGGAAACCAAGAATTGTACTTAAGAGTTATGAAATGTGTGTAAATGCGTGAATGTATCACAATGCCGGCGAAAATTTTTTGGACACTGTTATATTCATAAGATTTTGTATCTACACATTTGCAACGCAAATTCTCGACCTCTGAAATTTTTTATATGAGACTGCCACTGTAGCGGAAACTGCTGTCGTAAATATTTCTGTAAGAAAGTTAAGTGACCACCTGCACGTAGTGTGTTGTGGGCACCCAGCTGTGTCAGATGCCTGGAGAAAAAGCCATTAGTGTGTGTGCCATTTCAGAGGCACAGGTAGAAAAGACAAAAATGGATGCCATTATCCTCGCTATTGACATTCCTTTGCAGAAAGCACCGCAAATACGACACGCTCATTACTTGGAAAGATACTTACATCTGCACACCTGATTATGACAAGCGTCTTTCTCGAGAATTGAGAGAATTTTTACTGTCTTATGAAATGCCATATGGCTAATGAATGATGTTTCATGCCATCCTTTGTACATAGTTGCTCATTTTCTTTAATATCTAGTTTCTAGCTGCACTGCAGCATTGGTTAAAATAAAATTTAATATATGTACTAATATAGTTATTTTATTTCTACAGATCCAGTCAACAAGAAATTTATGATCTACTTCCAAGAAAACGAGGGCACATAAATAGACATTTCCCTTCACAGGAATTGCATAAATAATTTCTTTACGATTTGGTAACTTATCTGCTAGTTTAAGTTCTCGTGATGCACCACTCTAGTATTAAGATGTGACATAGGTATTAGACATGGCCATTTTTAGTGTACTATTTTTTCTGCTTGAGCTTTGTCGTGTTTAGGTATAAGTTATTTCATTTTCTGCTGCTGGTTGCCAGGCATAGTGCTACTGAATTTTAATTTGTGTTACTCTGCAAAGCCAGATTTATTTTTCTTGTATGCTGCGCATTGCCTCATATTAGTTGTAATGTTGAATTGCTTGGTAATTTAGGTTTACTGTAGCTTGCTTTGCAAATTTCCATTTTTTTGTCATTGCTGTTTGTGTTACTTGTTTGTGCTGCTGCATTGCCTTGTCCCTTAGTTTATGCATCTGAGCTCAGTAGATTTAAGTTAGTTTAAGAGGGGGTAGACTACATAAGAAACTGACTATGGACAATAGGAAAAAAATGCATTGAGAAGTTATATGAAAAATATTTGGGCCAAAATGAGTATTGTACACTGAGAAATAATTATTTTGAAAGAAATATGAATAGAATACAGAAATCAGGTATAGATAGGACTTTTTGGGAATAATGATGAATGAAGGGAGATCTCTGAGAAGTAAAGAAAGTTTTGTTTGCAAAATACTGCAGTAAAACAAACCCTGTCCTTTCCTCTTGTGTTATTCTGCTATGTGTTTGTCTACTCTTGTATATTTGTGTTTTTCCTGTCTTTATGTGTTTAGCTGATATGAGTTACGTTGTAGAATTTTTGTAATACTATGTTATTTACTTTGTAAAGATGTTTAGATATTATTTATCTGTTCTGTTTTGTTGCTCATATGTGAAGTTGTTGTTTCCAAAGTTCTTCCGATCTTTTATGTATTTACTTATGTCATAATTCCTGTAACACTGATGTATATGTTATTTCGATTCTTTTGTAAAGCCTGTGTTACTACAAATGTTATCTGTATCGATATGTTCTTTAATGATGTATTTTGTACCTTTGTAATTGTATTCTCATGTTATAAAATTGTAATTGACACCAGTTTATCAAACTAAGTAACTCGTAAGCATTCATTTCACTGCATACATTTCCGTTGGTCATAGTATATGGACAATATGTGAGAAGTAGGGACTGTTAGTGTTTGCACGTGTGTTAATAATTCAGCAAGGGACTGGATAACAGCATTGCTGGTTCTAAGGACATTTCAAACAAATTTTTTGTGAGTGGACAAGTGGTGGTTTATGGACTTGCTATTTTCTCCACAAGACTCTTCGATGGTGATTGTGCACCTGCACAGTCGCAACAGATGGCTGCTGGCCGTCTCTACAAGGACTACAGTGGGTCTGCACCTTTGATGACCCACCAGTACCATTATTTCTACAAGGACTGCAGTGGGTCTGCATCTTTCATGACCCACCAATACCATTATTTCTACAAGGACTGCAGTGGGTCTGCACCTCTGTGGCCCACCAATACCGTAATCTCTACCAGGACTACAGTGGGTCTGCTCTGTGATGACCTACCTACCAATATTCTTCAAAACTTCGAATGACTCTGCTGTGGGTTTGCTCTGTTGTGGTCCATTACCTGTGTGCATGTCAAGAGTCAGCACTGTCTTTCCGTTGGAAGGACAACACTACTTCTTTAAGATGGTATGGAAATCTACTACTTCCGTGTGCATTCTCGTTTACTACTCAGACTTTGAGAAAAAAAAACACTGTAATTTTACTGTGATGAACACAGACTGGGACTGTGAGAAAATTTTAGCTTTTGACCAACATTGTATCAATAAGTGTGTGCATTTGATATCTTTGTTACTGTAATTATGAAAAATTTTATCAAATCATTATTGGCCACTGCCCAAAACAATTTGTAAAATTTTTTGTGGGGAGCATGGGGGCTATGTAAGTAGGCTGTTTAGGTTTTTTTATTGGTAACACCACTTCTGTATAAAAACCACTGGCTGTGCTGTGCGCAGTCTGTGGCTAGTTTGCATTGTTGTCTGCCATTGTAGTGTTGGGCAGCGGCAGCTGGATGTGAACAGCGCGTAGTGTTGCGCAGTTGGAGGTGAGCCGCCAGCAGTGGTGGATGTGGGGAGAGAGATGGCGGAGTTTTGTAATTTGTCATGAACTGCTATATATATTATGACTATTAAGGTAAATACATTGTTTGTTCTCTATTAAAATTTTTCATTTTGCTAACTATGCCTATCAGTAGTTAGTGCCTTCCGTAGTTTGAATCTTTTATTTAGCTGGCAGTAGTTGCCTTCCGTAGTTTGAATCTTTTATTTAGCTGGCAGTAGTGGCGCTAGCTGTATTGCAGTAGTTCGAGTAACCAAGATTTTTGTGAGGTAAGCGATTTGTGAAATGCATAGGTTAATGTTAGTCAGGGCCATTCTTTTGTAGGGATTTCTGAAAGTCAGATTGCGTTGCGCTAAAAATATTGTGTGTCAGGTTAAGCACAGTCATGTATAATATTTCAAAGGGGACGTTTCAATCTATTCGTCTCAGTTACGATGTTTTCCCAAAATGTACTATTAAATATTACATAGAAAACGTCTAATACTCTTATGCTTGTACTCACGTGCTGTAAAGCTGCTTCCTTTATTCCGGGAATTTTCGTGTACGTCCCGATTTTTGATTCATTGTCTTCCTTTTGCCACATCCACGACTCTGACTTTTGCTGCTAGGTTTGCTCTTCTTCGTCAGTATCATCTTCAATCACCAGCCACTTTCACCGTTTTCGTACAGGAGGTAAAACGTCGCTACCACTGTCACTGCCGCTGCCGAAATATCCTGCAAGATCATTGTCGGCTATTCCACCACATGTCTCCCTCTCCTCGTGAACACGTTTGCTACACGTCAGGAACATTGTGAAAGTATTTTTGTAATTTCGGTAGATCCGAATGCGGCGAAGAACACTTCGTGTATGCCGCGTGTGCTCGATCAGCTCCGCAACGTGTCAGAGACATTCTGTTTACATTTGGCGCGGCTGACCAACGACGTCTCTCTCACGACATGCGCCTGTTCGGCGCGGTAAACGTACCACGCACATCTCTGATACGTCTAAGTGATGTTTGGCCAGATCGGCAGACTACGTCTCTCACACGACATTGTAAGCTAAGGGGTTAATATTGTAGAGGACTTGGAATTATTTCATACGTGTAAATGTGCTGGACATTTCATAAGAGTGATTATCATTTAAAGTGAATATATCTTCAAGTTTACTAAATATCATTTTAATACTAATTGTTGAGAATCGTTTTTACTGAAGATAATCCATGGCGTCGCGTCGTCCTGGATTTCCAGCAGAGGATGTGTGAGTTATTCCTAACAAATCTTCTGCAGCGTACTCGAAATAATCTTGGCAACATGTAGGCCACATTGTTTTTATTTTACTGCCCTTATAAATCTTTATCTTGGAATTGTAGGTTGGACTATTACTTTTTTGTGAGTCATCAGTCTTCCGACTGGTCTAATGTAGTCCGCCCAGACTTCCTCTCCTGCGCTAATCTTTTCATTCGGAGTACCACTTGCACCATTTGTCTCCCATTATTTGTTGGGTATATTCAAATCTCTGTTCATCGCCGATTCCTTACCTTATCGCTCTACCTGACTTTAAAAATTCTTCTCTGGCACCAAAACTAAAACTCTTCTATTCTCTCCTTTGCCGGATTTCCAAATATCCATACAAAAATATAACTGGTCGTGTGGCATTGTTGACCGGGAGGCACCATCTGGGGAAGTTTTACCGCCGAGTTGCAAGATGACACCACAATGGGCGACTTGCGTATCGGTGATGATGAATGATGCTGATGGCAACCACAACACCCTGTCCACTAGCGGAGAAAATCTACAACCCACGAATCGAACCCAGGCCCTCCGCATGGTAGAAAAACACGTTACCACTCTGTAAAAGAGACTCCCAATATCTATGATTCAGTACAACACATTACTGGGTTCCAAACGTACATTACCAAAAACATCATCCCAAAATTAAGGCCAATGTTTGATACAAGCATAGTTATGAAACTTCCTCGCAGATTAACACTGTGTACTGGACCGAGACACGAACTCGGTACTTTTGTGGAAGGCAAGTCCGAGTCTCGGTCCGGCACACAGTTTTAATCTGCCAGGAAGTTTCATATCAGCGTGCACTCCGCTGCAGGGAGAAAATCTCATTCTCAAGCATAGTTACGTAAGAAATGCCCTCTCTGCCTGTGGTAGTCAGCTCTTTATGTCCTCCTTGCTTTGTCCGACATGTTTCCAAGGCATCAGATTAATTTATTTTCATCCGTGATCTATTTTAATATTTTCTGTTACATCCCATTACCTTTGGTTCAAATGGCTCTGAGCACTATGGGACTTAACTTCTGAGGTCAACAGTTCCCTGGAACTTAGAACTACTTCAACCTAACTAACTTAAGGACATCACACACATCCATGCCCGAGGCACTATTCGAACCTGCGACCGTAGCGGTCACGCGGTTTCAGACTGAAGCGCTTAGAACCGCTTGGCCACACTGGCCGGTTCTCATTACCTTTGTCTTTTTCTGATATACTCTCAGTACATGTTGTGTACTCACTACAATTTTCATTCCATCGAACAAATCCTGTATTTCTTCTTTGCGTTCACTACGGATATGAGTGTCGTCAGCGAAGCATTCATTGTCATCCTTTCCACTAAATTTTAATCCCACTGTCAAACGTTTCTTCTCTTACCTCATTGATTCCTCGATATATAGACTGAAGAGTAGGAGTGAAAGGCAGCATTCTTATACATTTATAATTAAGCTTCCGGTTGTCCAATCTTATTGTTCCCTCTTGGTTCCTATACATATTATACAAACCGGCGTTCCCTATAGCTTACTCCTATTTTTCTCAGAATTATTAACTTCTTGCACCATTTTCCACTGTCGAATGCTTTTTCCAGATTCATGAATTCTATGAGCATGTCTATATTTATTTTCAGTCCTGCTTCCATTGTCAAGTGCTACGTGAAAACTGCCTCACTCTCCTAAAGCCAAAATGATCGTTGCCTAACTCATTCACAGTTTTCTTTTCCACTTATCTGTATATCATTCCTGACAACAGCTTGGATGCATGAGCTATCAAGCTGATTGTGCGATACTTTTCGCACTTGTCTGCCGTTGCTGTCTTTTGAATTATGTGGGTGATGTTTTTCAGATAGCCTGATGGTTCGCCGCCAGTCTCGAATTTGAACACCAACACCAGTAGTCGTCTGATTGTCACTCCCCACAAATTCCAATTGACTGTTACCTATCCCTTCTAGCTGATTTGACCTCAAGTCTTCCGGAGCTCTTTTAAATTATGACTCTGCTGCTGGATATGCTTTGTCTTCCCTACTGACTACGCTTTCTTCCTGTAACACGTCATCAGACAAGCCTTCCCTCTCAGAGGTTTTCGATGTACTCCTTTCACCTATCCACTCTTTCCTTGCGTTTAACAGCGGAATTCCTATTGCACTCTTAATGTTACCACCCTTCCTCTTAATTTCAACTAACATGACTTTGACAGGCCTATGTATGCCGAGTCAGGCCATGTGACGATCATTTTTTGTTTGATGTCTTCTCATATTCCCTGCAGCCATTTTGCCTAGGCTGCCGGGTATTTTTCATTTATTTCATTTCTAAGGGAGTTATAATGATACATTCCTGTCTTTCCCTGAACGTTTTTATAGTTCCTTCTTTCGTCATCAACTGAAGTATCTCATCTGTTGACAAAGCTTTCTTCACATTTACCTACTTTTTACTTATGTTAGTCTGGCCAAACCCTATCACTGCGCCTTTAGAGATGTCCACTCCTCTTGGAATAAGCTGCCTGCTTTTCCCACAGTGTCCACATCCTTAACGATCTTCAAGCACGTCTCCTCATCCCTCATTACACCACTCTCCCAATTCTTTCGCAGGATTCTCTTAACCTTCAGTCTACCCTTCATAATTTTTAAATTGTTTTTGTGTGTGAAATCTTATGGGACTTAACTGCTAAGGTCATCAGTCCCTAAGCGTACACACTACTTAACCTAAATTATTCTAAGGACAAACACACACACCCATGCCCGAGGGAGGACTCAAGCCTCCTCCGGGACCAGCCGCACAGTCCATGACTCCAGCGCCTGAGACCGCTCGGCTAATCCCGCACGGCTAAATTGTTATTTGAGTTTATATCTGCCCCTGGATAAACATTGCAATCTACTATCAAATTTCGGATGCTCTGTTTGAATGTAATCCAGCTGGAATCTTCCGGTGTCTCCGTTTCTTTTCGAAATACACTTCCTCCTTTTGTGATTCTTGTACAGATTATTCCCTATTCCCATACGAAATTTGTTGCAAAACGCATTACTTTTCCTCTCTCATTCCTGTTGCCAAGCCGATAACCTCCCATAATCGTTTCTTCTATTCCTTTCCCTATAACCGCGCTCACATACCCCATGATTAAATCACTTAAGAATGAAATAAATAGGAATATCAGGGCAGCCCAGACTTAATGGCTGCAGGAAAGATGTAAGGAAATCGCAGTAGGAAATATCGCTGGAAGGACTTCTCAGCAGCCGGCCGGTGTGGCCGTGCGGTTAAAGGCGCTTCAGTCTGGAACTGCGTGACCGCTACGGTCGCAGGTTCGAATCCTGCCTCGGGCATGGATGTGTGTGATGTCCTTAGGTTAGTTAGGTTTAATTAGTTCTAAGTTCTAGGCGACTGATGACCTCAGAAGTTAAGTCGCATAGTGCTCAGAGCCATTTAGCCACTTCTCAGCATGTAGGAAAGTCAAAACATCCTTTTGTGAAATTAAAAGCAAGGGTGATCTTAAGAGTGTAATGGAAAATCCACTTTTAAACGCAGAGGAAAATGTGGCTAGGTGGAAAGAGTAGGCTGAAGAATTGTATGAGGGGGAGAAGTTCTCTGATGACATGATAGATCAAGAAATATGAGTTGATATGGAGCACATAGGGGATCCAGCATTAGATTCAAGATTTACAAGAGCTCTGGAATACTTCAATCGAATAAGGCAGGCGGCCACTGTGACCGAGCAGTTCTGGCGCTTCAGTCCGGAACCGCGTTGCTGCAGCGGTCGCAGGTTCGAATGCTGCCTCGGGCATGGGTGTGTGTGATGTCCTTAGGTTAGTTAGGTTTAACTAGTTCTAAATTCTAGGGGATTGATGACCTCAGATGTTAAGTCACATAGTGCTCAGAGCCATTTGAACCATTTGAACCATGCAGTAAGGCAGAAGTGACAGAGAGCATTACATCCGAATTTCTAAAATCGTTGGGTGAAGTGGGAACCAAATGTTTATTCATGTTGGGCCGGCCGAAGTGGCCGTGCGGTTCTAGGCGCTGCAGTCTGGAACCGCGAGACCGCTACGGTCGCAGGTTCGAATGCTGCCTCGGGCATGGATGTGTGTGATGTCCTTAGGTTAGTTAGGTTTAACTAGCTCTAAGTTCTAGGGGACTAATGACCTCAGAGCCATTTATTCACGTTAGTGTGTAAAATCTATGAGACTGGTGGCACACCTACTTAATTTCTGTAAGGCTTAAACCTCGCAATTCGGAAGAACGAAGGGCAAGTAAGTGTGCATCTGCGCAACTGACGAGTATAGTATACAGAAGAACGGAAAAAAATTTAGATCTATTAGATGACCATCAGTTTGGCTTTAGCAAAGGTTAAGGCGTCAGAAAGACAGTTCCGACGCCGTGTTTATTACTAGAAGCATAACTGAAGAAAAATCAGGACATGGCAATAGGATTCCTCGACCTAGGAAAAGCGCTCGACAGTGTAAAATGGTACAAAATATTCGAAATTATGAGACAAATAAGAGTGAGCTACAGGGAAGGACGGGTGGTATACAATACATATAAGAACCGACAAGGAATAATAACATTGGAATACCAAAAACGAAGTGCTCGAATTAAAAATGTAAGGCCGGAATGCAGTCTTTCGTCCACATTGTTCAACATATGCATCGATAAAGGAATGGCGCAAGTAAATGAACGTTTCAAGCGTGGGATAAAAATTGAGGTTGAAAGCACATCAATGATAACATTCGCTTTTGACGTTGTTATCCTCAGTGGAAGTCCATAAGAATTACAGGATCTGTTGAATGTAATGAACAGTCTAAGGTATATAGTATATGGATTGAGAGTAACCGGAAAGAGACAAAAGTAATGAAAGTTAGCAGAAATGAGAACGTTCTCCTCAGAATCGTCATAGAAAGGAACAGGTGGCAAAGAATGACACGGTACTAGAGGGAACTTCAGAGGTTAAAACTGTAGAAGAAGACAGATTCTGAAATAAATCCAGCAAATAACTGAGCAGCTTGTGAGCAAGTGCTACTCTGAGATGAAGAGGTTGGCGTCTGCATCTACATCTATATGGAAACTCCGCAAATCACGTTTAAGTGCCTGGCAGAGGGCTCATCGAACCACGTTCACAATTCTCTATTATTCCAATCTCGTATAGCGCGCGGAAAGAACGAACACTTGTATCTTTCCATAAGAATTCCGATTTCCCTCATTTTATCACGGTGAGTGTCTCTCCCTAGGTAGGTCGGCATCAATAAAATATTTTCCCATTCGGAGCAGAAAGCTGGTGACTGGAATTTCGTGAAAAAAACGCATTAGTTTTAATCATGTCCACTCCAAATCTTGTATCATTTCAGTGACACTCTCTCCCCTATTTCGCGACAATACAAAACGTGCTGCGCCTTTTGGAACTTTTTCGATGTACTGTCAATCCTATCTGGTAAGGATCCCAGAACGCACAGCAGTATTCCAAAAGAGGACGGACAAACGTAGTGTAGGCAGTCTCCTTAATAGATCTATTAGATTTTCTAAGTGTCCTGCCAATAAAACGCAGTCTTTGGTTAGCCATCCCCCACAACATTTGCTGTGTGTTCCTTCCAATTTAAGTTGTTCGTAATTGTAATTCCTAGGTATTTAGTTCAATATACGGCCTTTAAATTTGACTGATTTATCGTGTAACCGAAGTTTAACTGATTCCTTTTACCACTCATGTGGATGACCCCACAATTTTGTTATTTATGGTCAATTGCCATTTTCGCACCACACATATACCTTTTCTAAATCGTTTTGCAATTTGTTTTGGTCTTCTGATAACTTTACTAGTCTATAAACGACAGTCTTATCTGCAAATTGTCACTCAAATCGTTTATATAGATAAGGGACAGAGAAATACCTGTTGGGGAACGCCAGAAATCACTACTGTTTTGCTCGATGACTTTCCGTCAGATACTACGAACTGTGACCTCTCTGACAGGAAATCGCAATATCCAGTCACATAACTGACATGATATTCCGTAAGCACGCAATTTCACTACAAGCTGCTTCTATGGTACAGTGTCAAAAGCCTTCCGTAAATCGAGAAATAAGGAATCGATATGAAATCCCTTTTCAATGGCGCTCAACACTTCAAGCGAATAAAGAGCCAGTTGTGTTACGCAGGAACGATGTTTTCTAAAGCTATGTTTACTGTGTGTCAATAGACCATTTTCTTTCAGGTAATTCACAATGTTCGAACACAATATCTGACCATCTTTCATGAATATTGGTGTGACTTGTGCATCTTTCCAGCCTTTGGGTATGGTTCTTTTGTCGAGCGAACGGTTGTATATGATTGTTGAGTATGGAGCTAATGCATCAGCATATCCCAAAAGGAACCTAATTGCTATATAGTCTGGACCAGAAGACTTGCTTTTATTAAGTGATTTAAGTTGCTTCACTACTCCAATGATATCTACTCCTACGTTACTCATGTTGGCAGCTGTTCTTGATTAGAATTCTGGAATATTTGCTTCGTCTTCTTTTCTGAACGCGTTTCGGAAGGCTGTGTTCAGTAACTTAGCTTTGGCAACATAGTCTTCGATAGTATTTCCATTGCTATCGCGCAGTGAAGGCACTGATTGTGTCTTGCTGCTAGCATACTTGATATACGGAGGCACAGGAGAGGAATTTGTGGCCTGCCGAATCAAACCATTCAAAACACGTATGATTAAAAAAAGGGGTGATATTCCAACCTACAGTTCCAAGATATATATTTACAAGGCAAAGTCAAATGAAAACTATCTGCCCACATGTTGCCAACATTGTTTCGAGTGCGCTCCAGACGTTTCGTTGGAAAGAGCTTACACATGGTTTATACATTTCTGATCTCTTCAGAAGCGATTTCTACATATTTGGTGCTCTGAAGAAAGACCTCCGTTGTCGTCCATTGGCTTGGCTCGAAGACGTGAATGGCTGGGTACAATCATGGTTCCGTAGGAAACTGCAAACATTTTTCTCTGAAGGCACTGAGCGTATTGTCGAAAGAAGCGACAAAAATATTTGCTGTTATGGTGACGTAATGAATAGCTTTTCCATTTGACTATCTCTTACAGAAGCAGCTACAAACGTCTACTGTGCATCTTATTCTGATACCTTGAAAAGCTAATCTTTAAACATGAGGAGAGATTAAATATATGGATTCATAACAGCACGAAATGAAATAAAGTAATAAGTGATACAAAAACCAACTTCCACTCAGTTCGTAATAGCAACCGTGTGCCTATTACTTCGTGGAAGCTAGCAGTCGGATATCTACCCACAAAGTAATACATGTGAACATTCCCAGACAAACCTCCCCATGCTAAACTAACCTTCGTCAGGTGAGTATGTCTCACCTGATTCCTTTTGATTTGTAGTGTCCACTCAACGTCACAAACTGCCTCCTCGAATTACTCATCCCAAGGTCGAACAACAAGTAACCAACAATAAAGGCATGTTACTCTCAAACGAGAAGGACCAAACGCCCAATGATTGTTAACTAACACTATTCGTCACGAGTAAACCGTCTCACCCCAAGGACTTAAGTTTGTCACAATGATCAAGCAAGCAGGTTGCTGAAGAGCTTGTACCGATAGACCAAATCTGATTGTATCAAGTTCTCTGAGAGTATACTAAATGCACGTATTGTGATCCACGTAGCAGCCAAATATATGGTGAGGAAACAAAAGTGCTGAGTAAACAGGTACCTCTCAAGCTATTCGTAGCAGAAGTGAGATACCATTCAGGAGAGATCAGAGATAACATAGAGATCAGTAACAGAGAGAATGGGAGTCTGATTTCGAGGGCTGTATACTTTAGGAATCAAGACGCTACTCTTACGTCAGTGACTTAATGGACACTTTCCTTCCAACGCTGGCGTCGCTTCCTACTCGTCGACTCGTACCCGTACTAAAGCGTGCAGTTGTGTGTCGACTTCTCTTGTTACCATGATGAAATTTGCGCCTTTTTCTCAGCTCAGCAGAGTTTACAGAGATTTGTCTCACAAACATGGTAATACGGTCATAATTTCGAGGGAATCCTGAAACAATGTTTTACTGAACGAAAGACAGAATATGTGACAGGTTAGTAGGTGATAAAAAAGCTTGTTCTCAGTATCAAAGTAAACGTTTAATTTCTTCACTTGTGTTGTTGCAAACTCGCTCGGGTTTCCATGTTGTTATACACTCCTGGAAATGGAAAAAAGAACACATTGACACCGGTGTGTCAGACCCACCATACTTGCTCCGGACACTGCGAGAGGGCTATACAAGCAATGATCACACGCACGGAACAGCGGACACACCAGGAACCGCGGTGTTGGCCGCCGAATGGCGCTAGCTGCGCAGCATTTGTGCACCGCAGCCGTCAGTGTCAGCCAGTTTGCCGTGGCATACGGAGCTCAATCGCAGTCTTTAACACTGGTAGCATGCCGCGACAGCGTGGACGTGAACCGTATGTGCAGTTGACGGACTTTGAGCGAGGGCGTATAGTGGGCATGCGGGAGGCCGGGTGGACGTACCGCCGAATTGCTCAACACGTGGGGCGTGAGGTCTCCACAGTACATCGATGTTGTCGCCAGTGGTCGGCGGAAGGTGCACGTGCCCGTCGACCTGGCACCGGACCGCAGCGACGCACGGATGCACGCCAAGACCGTAGGATCCTACGCAGTGCCGTAGGGGACCGCACCGCCACTTCCCAGCAAATTAGGGTCACTGTTGCTCCTGGGGTATCGGCGAGGACCATTCGCAACCGTCTCCATGAAGCTGGGCTACGGTCCCGCACACCGTTAGGCCGTCTTCCGCTCACGCCCCAACATCGTGCAGCCCGCCTCTAGTGGTGTCGCGACAGGCGTGAATGGAGGGACGAATGGAGACGTGTCGTCTTCAGCGATGAGAGTCGCTTCTGCCTTGGTGCCAATGATGGTCGTATGCGTGTTTGGCACCATGCAGGTGAGCGCCACAATCAGGACTGCATACGACCGAGGCACACAGGGCCAACACCCGGCATCATGGCGTGGGGAGCGATCTCCTACACTGCCCGTACACCACTGGTGATCGTCAAGGGGACACTGAATAGTGCACGGTACATCCAAACCGTCATCGAACCCATCGTTCCACCATTCCTAAACCGGCAAGGGAACTTGCTGTTCCAACA
This sequence comes from Schistocerca americana, assembly GCF_021461395.2. NCBI lineage: Eukaryota > Metazoa > Arthropoda > Insecta > Orthoptera > Acrididae > Schistocerca > Schistocerca americana. Next base: position 677,589,765 of record NC_060122.1, read on the forward strand.
GGACAATGCACGTCCGCATGTATCCCGTGCCACCCAACGTGCTCTAGAAGGTGTAAGTCAACTACCCTGGCCAGCAAGATCTCCGGATCTGTCCCCCATTGAGCATGTTTGGGACTGGATGAAACGTCGTCTCACGCGGTCTGCACGTCCAGCACGAACGCTGGTCCAACTGAGGCGCCAGGTGGAAATGGCATGGCAAGCCGTTCCACAGGACTACATCCAGCATCTCTACGATCGTCTCCATGGGAGAATAGCAGCCTGCATTGCTGCGAAAGGTGGATATACACTGTACTAGTGCCGACATTGTGCATGCTCTGTTGCCTGTGTCTATGTGGCTGTGGTTCTGTCAGTGTGATCATGTGATGTATCTGACCCCAGGAATGTGTCAATAAAGTTTCCCCTTCCTGGGACAATGAATTCACGGTGTTCTTATTTCAATTTCCAGGAGTGTATTATGTGGTTATTTCTCGTCATTAGAAAACGCTAAACGCAGAAGCATGTGGAAATATTTTACAACATTCTGAGACGATGACTGTATCAGCATGACAAAGCAACTTATCATAAAGTAACATCCGTGAAGTAATCGTTTGTGGAGAACAATATTCCTCAAATGGACTGGCCTGCTCTGAGTCCCTACCCTAATCCAATGGAACGCCCAGACCGCAGCGTATAATATCAGTATCTCCTCTAGTTTTGGCTCTTGAGGTAGAATGGGCTACCACTCCTCCATAACCAGACGTCTCACAGAAAGTGTCCGCAGGAGAGGTCAAGCCATCCTAAAGGCCAAGAAGATAAACACCACACCTTAATGTCTACAAGTAAGGTACGGATAATGTTGATCATTTGGTGTAGATCCAAACTGAGACACACAGTTTTTTTTCGTTTCTCCTCTTGTACTGATAATCAAAATTCATTAAGGAGCATTATTTTGAAGCACTAAATATATTTCCTCACCCACCTTGCGTGATACACGACATGTACAGCAGGGTAACATATTCCATGACATGGTTCTTCACCAGGACATATAGCAACTACTTCCAAAAAATGGCGAGGTCCGACTAGGACACGCGCACTCAAGTTTCCGTACAAACTTAATTATGTATATAGATAATTCATCTATTCCGAAAATCGAGAATCTACGACCGTATTTGCCTGTTATCGACACTGATACTGGCGAGATATTGTTTCAAGGATTACGAGATTTCCGAGAAAGTTTAAATATCGATAATATAATGCGACATAATGTCTTGCAGGCGGCAGGTAACCATTATTTGACAATCATTAATTCTCCAATAGAACGAGAAAATCAGTATGTAAAGGGAGACGAAAATCTAATAGCCTTGGGGGACTCGAATGGAGTTGTAGAGGAAGAAGTAGAAGAAAAGGTTAGAGGAGAACATGGGTTTGGGGCAGGGATTGACAGAGAAGAGACAGTAATTGAGTTCTGTAATAACTTCAGCTACTAATAGCGAAGATTCTGTTCAAGAATCAAAAGATAGGGAGGTATATTTGTTAAAAGCCGTGTGATACGAAAAGATTTCATTTACATTTTATCATGGTCACGCAGAGTTTCCGAAATCAGATGTTGGATTGTAAGGAGTACCCAGGAGCAGATGTAGACTCAGATCACAATGTAGTACCGATGAGGAGTAGACTGAAGTTTAAGAATTACTTTTGAATGCATTACGGGAACAGCAGTGATCAATGTCTTATAAATAATTACTATTAAAAATAGTCTTGATCACGATTTATTTAACAAGGTGACCGGTTTCGACCACTACTGTGGTCATCTTCAGACCATTGAGTAGGAACCTCTTTCTGTTGGAGAGGTTCCTACTCAGTGGTCTGAAGATGACCACAGTAGTGGTCGAAACCGGTCACCTTGTTAAATAAATCGGGATCAAGACTGTTTTTAATAGTAATTATTTGAAGTTTAAGAGTTAGTCAGGAGGAATCAATACGCAACGAAGTTGACTACAGATTTGCTGAGGCATTACAAGATAGACATGAAGTTCTCTAAGGATACAGATAAAGCAATAAAGAACAGCTCATTAGGCAGTACAGTTCAAGAGGAACGCACATCTCTGAAAAGAGCAATCACATAAGTAGGAAAGAAACAGGAGTGGATTTAGAGAAGATAGGGGATCAAGTGTTAGAAAAAGAGATTGAGATTTGGAGGACTTAAGAAGAAGTAACGCACAAGGGATAGATAACTTTCCATCAGAATTTCTAAAGTTATTGAGGGAGCTGAAGGCAAAACGACTACTCACGTTGGTGTGCAGAATGTATCAGTGTGGTAACATACCATCTGACTTCTGGAAAAATACCATCCACAAAAGACTGCAAGAACTGACAGGTGCGAGAATTACTGCACAATCTGATTACCAGCTCTGACCAAGGAAAAAGCAAGACACTTTCAGAGGATTTGTCGACCTCGAAACGGCATTCGACAATGCAAAATGATGCAAGATGTTTGTAATTCTGAGAAAAATAGGAGTAAGCTGGAGGGAAAGACGGGTAACATACAATATGTACAAGGGCCAAGAGGGAATAATAAGAGTGGAAGACAAAGAACGAAGTGCTCGGATTAAGGTGCAAGACAAGTTATTAGTCTTTCGCCCCTAATGTTCAATCGGTACATCGAAGAAGCATTTATGGAAATATAAGAATAGCTTATGAGTGGAAGCAAAATTCAGCCTGAAGGGATATCAATGACACGATTCGTTAATGGCATTGCTATCCTGAATGAAATTCAAGAAGAAGAATTACATGATCAACTGAATGGAATGAACAGTGTAATGAGCACAGACAATGGATTGAGAGTAAATCGAAGAAAGACGAAAGTGACGAGAGGTAGCATAAATGAGAACAGAGAGGAACTTAACATCAGAGTTGATGGTCACGATAGAGATGAAGTTAAAGAATTCTTTTACGTAGGCAGCAAAACAACCAATGGCGGACGAAGTAAGGAGGCATCAAAAGCAGACTAGCACTGGCATTAAGGGCGTTCCTGGCCACGAGAGGTCTACTAGTATCAAACCTAGGCGTTAATTTGAGGAAGAAATTTCTGAGAATATAGGTTTGGAGCACAGCATTCTATCGTACTGAAACATGGACTGTAGGAAATCCGGAACGCAAGATAATCTAAGAGTTTGAGGTTTGGTGCTACAGACGAATGTTGAAAATCAGGTGGACTGAGAAGATAAGGAATGATAAGGTCCTGCGCGAGATCGGAGAGGAAATGAATATGTGGAAAGTACTAACAGGGGAATGGACAGGATGATAGGATATCTATACAGACATGAGGGAGAGGCTTCCATTGTACTAGAAGGAGCTGTAGAGGGCAAAAACTGTAGAGGAAGACAGAGATTTGGAAACATCCAGCAAATAGTTGAGGACGTAGGTTCCAATTGTTATTCCGATGTTGGCACAAGATAGAAATTCGTGAGGGGGTGCATCAAACCTCTCCATTCAGGCTGATTAGATGACAGTGATAAAAGTAAAAACTTAGGCGCGTTTCGGAATTTATCCATCACCAGCGACTGCCGCACTTAGAAGTGAGGTTTCAAGCTATAAGTGAAACAAACATCTCAAGTTTGACTTCGGGTAACAAATGACAAAAGACACATTTTTTCCGTATGATGTCTTACAAATTAATAATTCTAGGATATTTTGCCTTTACTTGTACTGTGAAGCTTTACGTCTTGCAAAATGTCATCATTATAGATCGGCGAGAAGTACCTTTTAGCTTTTTGATGACTGAGTTTGCGAGTAACAAAACATGAGACCTAAATGGCCGTATCTTTGGCTGCATTGACTTAGAAGCTTCAGTTTTATACACCACCACGGGAGGTGAGCCTTAATATGTCACACACATTTTGAGCTTGATACGTCTACCCATTCCCGAGGACAAGGATTTTTAAGAGTCGGGCAGACAGACGGACGGACAACAGGCGACCATATTAAGGTTCCGTTTCTACCGATTGAGGCACGGAACTGTAAACATAAATATTTCTAGGCTTGTGTCTGTTTCGGAAAAGATGCCTTGTTTCTCTTCGCCAATGATATTTCGACTATTTTACAGTATATTTTTGTAGTTGCCGACATAGTAGATAGAAAGCTTGTAATTTTGAAATGTTTCTCAGCTCCTGAGTCAGAACTGGTACTTTGCTCAATTAATAATCAATTCCTGTAAAGGCAGTAGGGGCTTCGATACGCTGTTATCTATACATCCATAAAACGTAGAAGAAAGCCCTTAAAGATGTTTCGACAGGTGGTAGTTTACATTCAAGTACTTACTGTATGCGAGTAACACCCGAAGAAGGAGTATGCTCTGTCGTAAAGGAACTGAACGTGAGTGGTACCTGATGCGACTGCAATCTTCCTTTCAATGAGAACAATTGATGTGTTCCATATTGGGTAATACGTAACCGAACAGATCGGCTCGCTCTGTTTCCCCTTACCGGTCTTACAGTCCATGACTCGTCACGAGAACTGAGTAGTATTATTTAAGAAGGAAGAGCCCAGTGAGTGAAGGAAAATGAGTAAACAGCATACACACGTTAGGTAATTAAGTTTGCAGAAGTAAGATACACGAAATCGAATTTTTCTAGAATATCCGATTTTGGAACAACCAGGGTCACCCCTTCTCCTTATCAGGCAACTCATTTTTCTGTGACAAAGAACCAAACTAAGGAGTAGCCCAAGAACAATTATCAGTTAAATGAAAAAGCGAAGGACAAGTTTCATCCTGCTGCTTCAGTACTAAAATCAGTCATCAATAAAAGGCAGAATATGTTTTCAACAAAAATAATTGCGTGCAAATAAACACACGAGAGTGTCAAAGGAAGCATAAAATAAGACACTGCAGTAGCACGTACAACACTTTCTTGTCTTCTGAACATTTCCAGGCATGCGTACACAGCATACTGCACCTCACGTACCCAAAAGACGCTTTTGTTGTCCTTTGCCCTGACGCATGAGACACTGCTTCTATCTTTTTAAGTAATGCAAGACTTGTTGGAAAATTATGTGCAGGTAAGTGAAGAAGACTGTGTTATAGAACAAAAAAAGCTTTGTGTTCAGTAATTATTTCAAAAATCACAAGACCATATTGATCCTGTACAGATCTAGTTCTGGACCGTTTATCGTATAGAGGTGACGCAAAATCGTGAATTTATGGTCGAAACCGTACTGTGGGCAGTTATGTTGCCTTTCACTGCCTCTTTTTATTCCAATAGTAACGATGAAAAAGGAAGGAAGAATAAAGTTGGAACGTCCCATCGACTGCGAGATCATTAGAGCCGGAGTACAAGCTCGGATCACGAAAGGATGGGGAAGGAAATTTGCTGTCCTCTTTTTTTCAAAGGAGCAGTCCCGGCATCGGATGGAGCGATATAGGGAAATCACGGAAAACCTAATCCTGAATGGCCGGATGGGTCTTATTTGTCTACCTCCCGAATGGAAGTCCACTGTGCTAACTACTGCGCCACATCGGTAATAGTCCAGAGTTCAGATACGAAGATAATACCTAGCCGGCCACCAGTTTGATACACGGAGATTATTTCATTTCTTAGTATTAGATCGATCAGTTTTGACAGCTGAACCTCGTAAACATTTGTAGAAACACTTATAATAAATAAATGTGTTCAAAGAAAACCACGACGCCGCATGTAGGAGTTACAAAAATTGGTAATAAATTGGTATTCGTAGAGGTATCGAGGAAAATGTAAAACTGTAAACTTTGGAGGCTGATGAATATACACTCCTGGAAATGGAAAAAAAACACATTGACACCGGTGTGTCAGACCCACCATACTTGCTCGGGACACTGCGAGAGGGCTGTACAAGCAATGATCACACGCACGGCACAGCGGACACACCAGGAACCGCGGTGCTGGCCGTCGAATGGCGCTAGCTGCGCAGCATTTGTGCACCGCCGCCGTCAGTGTCAGCTAGTTTGCCGTGGCATACGGAGCTCCATCGCAGTCTTTAACACTGGTAGCATGCCGCGACAGCGTGGACGTGAACCGTATGTGCAGTTGACGGACTTTGAGCGAGGGCGTATAGTGGGCATGCGGGAGGCCGGGTGGACGTACCGCCGAATTGCCCAACACGTGGGGCGTGAGGTCTCCACAGTACATCGATGTCGTCGCCAGTGGTCGGCGGAAGGTGCACGTGCTCGTCGACCTGGGACCGGACCGCAGCGACGCACGGATGCACGCCAAGACCGTAGGATCCTACGCAGTGCCGTAAAGGACCGCACCGCCACTTCCCAGCAAATTAGGGACACTGTTGCTCCTGGGGTATCGGCGAGGACCATTCGCAACCGTCTCCATGAAGCTGGGCTACGGTCCCGCACACCGTTAGGCCGTCTTCCGCTCACGCCCCAACATCGTGCAGCCCGCCTCCAGTGGTGTCGCGACAGGCGTGAATGGAGGGACGAATGGAGACGTGTCGTCTTCAGCGATGAGAGTCGCTTCTGCCTTGGTGCCAATGATGGTCGTATGCGTGTTTGGCGCCGTGCAGGTGAGCGCCACAATCAGGACTGCATACGACCGAGGCACACAGGGCCAACACCCGGCATCATGGTGTGGGGAGCGATCTCCTACACTGGCCGTACACCACTGGTGATCGTCGAGGAGACACTGAATAGTGCACGGTACATCCAAACCGTCATTGAACCCATCGTTCTACCATTCCTAGACCGGCAAGGGAACTTGCTGTTCCAACAGGACAATGCACGTCCGCATGTATCCCGTGCCACCCAACGTGCTCTAGAAGGTGTAAGTCAACTACCCTGGCCAGCAAGATCTCCGGATCTGTCCCCCATTGAGCATGTTTGGGACTGGATGAAGCGTCGTCTCACGCGGTCTGCACGTCCAGCACGAACGCTGGTCCAACTGAGGCGCCAGGTGGAAATGGCATGGCAAGCCGTTCCACAGGACTACATCCAGTGTCTCTACGATCGTCTCCATGGGAGAATAGCAGCCTGCATTGCTGCGAAAGGTGGATATACACTGTACTAGTGCCGACATTGTGCATGCTCTGTTGCCTGTGTCTATGTGCCTGTGGTTCTGTCAGTGTGATCATGTGATGTATCTGACCCCAGGAATGTGTCAATAAAGTTCCCCCTTCCTGGGACAATGAATTCACGGTGTTCTTATTTCAATTTCCAGGAGTGTATGTGTGACACTGCAGCGTGATTTCACCGCACAGCTCGCAAGGATAGTAAATAGGGGAACACGTCGGGAGCTGATCATAAACTTTTTGCGAATTTCACTACATGTACTCAGCTCGGAGCGTCAACAATATACGCAGATCTTAGCATTTGAGGGAGAGCGTTTGGTTGGGTCCAAAGAAGCCGGTAGGAGTAATCAACGAATCGGTCGACATTTGAATAGGAGCGTTGTCGTTATTCTACAATTTTGGTAGGAATGTATGATCTAAGACCGAAAACAACGTCGAGAAGGAAGCTGTGGACTTAGGGAGACAACAGAACGTGAAGACCGAGCTATCGTCAGAGAGGTACTCAGAGCTTCAGATTATCGTTATCCTGGACCCGGCGACTAACCGGTGATTCAGCTAATTGGCGGCTCACGAAAAGAGGACTGAGCTCACTGCGCCACTTACGCACTCTGTGCACCGACAAGCCCGTTTGCAGTGTTGTCGGGGACAATGGGCCTGGAATCTCAGTGACTGGAGTATGATTGTCTTGAGTGATAAATTCCGCTTCAGATTTAGCCCCGATCACTGGCGAATACCTGCTTGGAGACGCACCGTACAGTGGTCGGTTACCAACCCGAAGGTCGCCCGCCGTGCGATGCAACAGCCAGGAGCGATTTTCTGGGCCTCCATTTCGTTTAATATCTGGACCACTTTGGATTTCATCCTTAGAACCCTTACAGCACATCGCTACGTTGACAATAATTCACGTCCCGTTACGTTGCCTTTCATGGCCAGCCTACTTGGGCTTACATTTCAGCAATATAATGTCCGCCCGCACAAGGCGAGAGTTTCTACTGCTTATCTTTGTGCTTCTGAAAGCCTATCTTGGCCACCAAGGTAGCTAGATCTCTCAGCAATTTTGAATTGGAGCATTATGTGTGGGGCTATCTCACAAGGTCGGGTTTTTGACGATCTGACGCGCCAGACGCTCGGAATCTGGTATGATACCCCTCAGTTAATCAATGCCAAACGGAATAACTGTTTGCATATCGGCCGGAGGTGGACCAACGCGTTACTGACTTGCTCAATTTCTGAAGCTTTTTCTCTTGAACAGATCATCCAGTTTTTTCGGAAATTGTGAACATTTGTTTGTATGTACGTGCACAACACATCTACCGATTTTCGTCGCATTGATATAATTCATTCGCGGTTCATCGCTTTCGAGTCGCATAGTGCTTTATGTTGGAATCTTATGTTGAGAAATTAGATAGAACGATCTACTTTACTTTGTATAAGGCTTTCCATAGCCAGGGTCGGATAAAGTTTTCTTGATTTTCGAGAACCTGTCATCTACTGGTCTGTACCACAATGAATACACATGGAATGTATGTCCTATCACGATTTGTAACGCTATATTTGGGAAAAATGTACGAAGACGGTACAGTTTTGTAATACTTACGATGTTTCCGGACCATTAAAAAGACTGTGATTTTGAAATCCAAAAAGAGAATAATTCACGCTGTAATTTTATGATACTTGTGAAGGAGCCATCATTAGCTGTACACGCTGTTCACATTTTATCTATGACACGCTGCCATCTAGCTGCACCATATACCTCGTCTAAGGTGGATCATCAATATATAGGACATGTTATACAAACGTAAACTGATATGTAAATGTGCATTTTACCGCATATTGTGATTCTGAAGACTTCAAAGTCATCTGTGAGTGCTGCATATACAGACATGGCCATGTGCATAACGTGCGTTTTGATTGTAAATGTTTTATTTTTTAAAAACCTTTGTACAATGTTGCACATTTTGTCCACCATAATGACAACGTAGCATGAGATTCAAAATCACAATGAACACGTCCTGTAGCAAAAAATTACTGAAAAATGTGTAAATGTACAGATTCCATTCCTGTTTCTTGTAACGTCAAACAAAAAAAATTTTCTCTCGAATATTAACCCTTACAACATCAAGGGTGATGGAGGGGGAGGGAGGGTGGAGGTTCCTACTTCGTGCCCAACTTTTGTAACTATTGTGATCTCCCTAGAGTCTTTACATTTTAAAATTTTAAGAAGATATTTTGTTTTTATGAACTGGTCTACTACATTCCAAGTATGTTTTAAACTTGTTAGTTAAAATTAATCCATAAATTTGATTTCCAGTAGATGTGACTTTTCCCATCGAAGATCGTATTCAGTATTCCCAGGATCACGGCCTTACTTACGTATCGGTATATCTTTAAAAAGTATATTGAGAGTAAAAGACTACAATAATTTACAATTTATTATAATTTTTTTGTGTTGGTCAGAAAGTCAGTGGTAGACGTGATTGAAAACGAGTTGATATTGCTAATAGTGTATTAAAAGCTGTTGTCTGCTTCTAGACCCTAATTACATCAGCACTTCTTTAAAAAGTAACCTGTTAAATGGTTCAAATGGCTCTGAGCACTATGGGACTCAACATCTCAGGTCATCAGTCCCCTAGAACTTAGAACTACTTAAACCTAACTAACCTAAGGACATCACACACAAGCATGCCTGAGGCAGGATTCGAACCTGCGACCGTAGCGGTCGCGCGGTTCCAGACTGAAGCGCGTAGAACCGCTCGGCCACACTGGCCGGCCAGTAAGCTGTCAAAATAACTCAACAGCAAGTAACGAATTTTATTTCCTTTAATTTATGTTAGGGTGGGCGGAAAAGCCCCCCCCCCCCCCCCCCCCCCCCCACACACACACACACACACCCGTGTTAATGTGCGTTTTGGAATATGCCTTGGTATTGCTTAGGGTAAGGCGTAAATCATGAGACGAGATATTATCTGTTTACATCCATTACGCCACAAACCAGAAGATAACAGCTGCATCTGTCGAAAGCGGTTGTAAAAACTAAAAAGAATTTATGCAATCTTAGCTACAAAATGTTTTGTAACAAGTGTGTTATGTATAGATTCAAATTAGGAAATCTAAAACGTCTCTATTGTCGAAGCAAGAATTATGTGTAAATATTGCGATTTTACTGACACCAAAGAGATGGCGCTGTATAAAATATGTCTTCAGCCTGCACCAACATGACAAACACAAAATTTCGTTGATACGAACGTCATGTCTGAGCCTGCTCAAGGGTTCCCTTCTCCACTCGTATTTTGTCATCTTTGAGCCTGCTCAAAGGTTGCCCTCTCGTGTTTATGAAAGTACACGTCTTCCCTTGAGGAATATATTTTGCGGCAAGAATAGTTTTCTCCGTACGGCACGCGATAGCCTACGTCTGGTTCGCGTCTGCTCCAGCTCCTGACGCGGTAGGCAGCCTAAGAGGCTTTGCGCTGCGCCTAGTTCGCGCTCCGCCAAACGCGGGACGTATTGCCACGCCTAAGATGGCGCGCCGCCCAGTAACGACGTTTATACCGCGCCGGCAGGCGGCGCGGTGGGCTGGCAAGCGCCGGCCTTGTTATCGGCGGGGGGCGGAGCGGGGGCGGCGGCGGTCGGGGCGGCGGCGGCTCAGGGATTCCCTTTGTCCGGTGCGTCGCCGCCCCCACTGCCAGTAATGAGGAGCCGCCAGCTCCCGGCTGCGCCTCGTTACTCGTACAGCCGCGACGCCGACGCCGCCTCCGACGCCGACGCCGACGCCGACGCCGCTGTCGCCCGTGGGGCTCCTCTCTCCGGTAGCGGCGGCGGCGCTGGCGAGCCAGAAAACTGAGCGCTAATACCGCGGGCCGTGCCTGATTGATGAGGGTCCGAGTGGCCGCCGGGAAGAGGCCGTACTGTCTGCGCACCGAGACACGTAAAGGCGGTCGGGTCTGCGGACACTGTTCTCTCTGACAGATTAGTTGCTCTGACGGGTCTTGCTGTTCAAACGCTGCCAGCACTGTCCGCTTTCTACACAATGAGACAGCCAGATCAAGCGGAAGCTCAGCAGCTGTCAAATACCAAAATAGTCCACTTTCAACTGAGAAGCTTGTAACCTCCCCCTTACTTATCGAGCTAACCTGATTGCGATATAAAATATGACCGTGGATCGGGTGTATACCTGACGGAATTTTTCTAATTGGATAAGGTTATCTTTCCCGATAAGAAGGGGGAAAGCGTACAACCGATCTTTCTGATAGAAAACTCTACTAAAAATAAAAAAGTAATTACACCGAACAGGGCTAATATTTGGAAAAATACATTCACTCACGAACAACACTGGACAGAAAAGGGGCCGGCCGCTGGTGGCCGAGCGGTTCTCGCGCTGCAGTCTGGAACCGCGCGACCGCTACGGTCGCAGGTTCGAATCCTGCCTCGGGCATGGCTGTGTGTGTTGTCCTTAGGTTAGTTAGGTTTAAGTAGTTCTAAGTTCTAGGGGACTTATGACCTCAGCAGTTGAGTCCCATAGTGCTCAGGGCCATTTGAACCATTTGAACAGAAAAGGGGTACCGCTGATCAAGAATCCAAAAGTTACACTGATGAACGGAAAGGAAATAATTACGGTCACCGGCCCACTAGGGCGATTTACATCCAAAATCCAGTACAAGATGATGGGAAAGAAATACATTTATTATTAAACACTGAAGTGGCAACTGAATGTTGTCACGTCTTTTGACACCTATTTTAAGTGAGTATGTAATGATTAAGAAAACTGAGAAGTCACTTTCGTGTTAAGTTTGTCATTAACTTTTGAAAAGGCAATCGAGTAATGATGGGAAAATATCCACTTAAACTGTATGTTAGTACTGAATTTCGTTATGTGAGCAATGACTATCAGAGACCTCAACATAACGTCATCAAAGAAATTTACAGAAAGGCAAGCAGTTTTTACTTTGCAGTTACTTAATTTTCAAATTGGATTTCATATCATTTTCTGAACAACTGAGTCTATTTTTATTGACTTGAACAGAATTAATTCTAGAATACGTACCAAACCAAACAGCCATGTGCTCCAAGCTACACACAAAATAAATAAAACTTCCGCACTCTTAGTTTGTGGATTTTCTGTAGATTCGAATTTTTTCCAGTGATAGATTCTCAAACTTCGGTTAGCATATAAGGAAAAAAGGGAACAAGGCTCCAGCTTGGTAACAATGTGTGGGGGCAATGAGGACACAATCGCCCTGAATTTAACTGATTCTTATTTAAATAAATTTTATTAATCAAATTACATTCAGTTGTGCTGCTGGGTTAGCCGTTAATACTGCCTATCAATGAACGGTCTTACTTCATTGCTGTGCGTGCGACGAAACTCGGAGCCGACGACGAATCTGTGTTGCTGGCACTGCTGCTGTTGTTGAAGACGGTACCATCTAGTGGGGCCACGGCTAATTACAGGGACGGGCAATCGTAATTAATAAAGCCTCTTCCGCCCGTCCACCGTCCTTACTCCTGCTTCTAGTCATTTGGCCGGCGCGCGTATATGATACCGCCGAAATGCTACTCTCTACTGCGAGAGCATTAACACCACACTTCCGCACATTACGAGCGCTGGAACCCGTCCCCCGCTCCTCCGCGCGCTGTGCGCAACAACCCAAAGATTTCACTACGCACAAGCACTGCTATTATCGTTACCAGTCGATGCAAATAACAATTCCTTTGGCTTTTTCCCAGAACTTATAAGTTTCACAGTAAAACACAGATAAATACAATGAAACGTCAACAGACTTCTACCTAAATGTACACATACAGTGAAGCAGTGTCCTTACTTATTAAAAGAAAGCATTTAAATTACAAATATTTACATAAAATTAAAAAAAATTATATATCGGTAGCAGGTGCCATGCATCATGCATCTTCGGTGTTACAAGCTGTAGAACCAAATGTCTCCGAATGTCACACAAACAACCCCTTCGGGAAAAATACCATCGTCCAAGGCAAGGTGACACAGATCACTATTGGAAACAGCTGGTTAATTACAGTTTCGGCCCATGAAGAAACCGCTCCTATCGCCATCGTGTTCTTTGATTATATCACTCCATCCCTATTCCTTCACCACACCCAGACCAAAGTTGTTGGATTACGGATTGGATAATTCAATCCGCAACGGCGTGTGCAGTGTTTTGTAACTTTATGACATTCTAAAAATGTGTACCGGACCCAAACTCGAACCCAGAACCTTGTCCTTCGCGAACAGTGCTCCAAGCATATCTCCACACAGCGTCACTTCCGCCAGTACCATACTTCACAGAAATTCTCCTACATACTGGCCTTGTGTCGGCTCCCTTCGATGGAGCGCTCTTGCGTATTCGGTTTATATGCAGGATGGGGAAAATAAAAGCCGCTCAGACATTTTCAATTCATTTGTGGCCGCATCAATGGAGGACGAAAAGACCTACAGCTACTCCCAATAGGATGGAGTAACTACCCACAGAGCCGGCCTAATTTTGGAAACCGGTCGGCACAGTCTTCACACCTGACAGAATTGTTAGCAGCGGTCAGCCTGGTTGCGGCCGTAGCTGGCTACCAATGTCACCTGCTCTTCGAATGTGCGATCACTTTATGTAGGGAGCCCTCAGTATAAGGCGTACCGAAATCGCCCTCACAATCTTTAAAAACTGCTCCAGAACATTTCTAATGAGATTACAGCAACTCCAGCAGTCCAGCGTCGATCCGCCTTCAGCAACTTGCCGACAAGGACACAAAAGTGCCAAGAGAAGAATGGTGGCCACTTTCAACATCTGCTGTAGACAGGTTAGTACTGTTTTTCTTTTCCTCTGCTGTATTGTTTTTTGTAACCTAGACTTTGTTCTCTGGGGCGCTTTTATTTGCCTGAGATTGTACCTGCGACCCAGCATGAGTCGCCCTCAGTATTATTGCACCCAACAGTGAGTGCACCTCGATCAGCTTATCTGAGATTTTGCCGTGATAATCCACGAGGTCACGATGAACTACTTGATAGTATATGTCTAAAGTATCCTGAGACCATTCACAGTGTGATGCATTTTTCTTAATCACCACTGTAGTTGTGCGGTTCGGAAGGCCGCTTGCTATAATATCGTGATCGCATAGTAGGGTCCCCAATTTAATTTGCAGGTTGTTTGTCAATAGAAGAGTCACTGAGTGTCTAGCAGCGCAAGCCACTCTATTATAGGGCATGTAACGTAGCAATTGAGGAAGGCACCTGCTCGCGTCCACGTAGGAAGACGCATGTACTCTTCAGTGTTCGCATTGCAGATCGTCTCCATAACTGCTATAAAGCGAGAGCATACGTTCTAACGGTATAGTGTAAACATCCTGGCGCACCATGGCTTCTCGGTGGGCGCTGTCTGCATTTGACAGTTGCAGCACAAGTTCTCCAAGGCCCCTTACAAGCGAGCCCCTGGAGACAGCGCTCAAGGCAGGCATGTGGGACCTGTTGCGTGCTGTAGTGGAACACCACAGTACACATTGATAGGCGATGAATGCAAAGGTAATGAAGCGTCCTTTACTAAAAGGTGTAACCGGCAGTACTGAGATACATACTTTCAATAACAACTATCTCTTAAAATAGCCAAACTACGCACAACTTCTGAGAACAAATATCCACACAGCTTAATAACAACAATTTCAGTCCTTGACAGTGCCTATCAGGTGCAGTTACATAGACAGTGAAGTGGTATGCATCAGGAAGGATTAGTAACGACACAAATCCAAAAGCCTGGGACCTCTTACGCTGTCCAATGATGAAAAACAAGCTCTCACTACACCATGGTCCCACGAGACAGTACACTTCTGATCTATCACATGCGAACCAAGTAGTGCAGTGCCCTTGCAACTGCGTGACGGAAGTGCAGCATCACACAGAGGCCGTCGCGAGGGGGAGATTACAACTTGGCTGGCAGCAGCAGCAGCACGCATCAGATACCTGTCAAAGACTTATAGTGGCTGTCGGCTGGTCAGAGCCCAGAGTGTAACTGGCGGGGACGGATCGCCGTCCTAAATATGCCTGTGTGGAAGAGGGTATGCACAGTCTCCCGTGGACACATGACTGCTGTACTGTGACCTGCGCACGCCATAATGGTGTTGATTGTGCCCGTAGACGCAGTGGCGGCTACGGGACGCATGACGGTAAAGAACCTCCAAGGTGAGGCAGGGACCTTACCTGGTACGCAGAGCACATCCATTAGCATGGTGGCCAAATATGACTGAGTGGAGCCCTGCATACTCTCATATTCCCCTTAAAAGAGATGATGCCACCATCTGAGAGAAGAGCAGCACTCAAGAGAGGAGCTGCAACACAGATTCCAACGGAGTCTCACCAGTACAGTCAGTCAACGTAACCAACAACTTGTTGAATACCGTAACACAACTTCGTATCCCACAAGCACTGAACAACACCAAAACTTCTCTAATACACTGAAGCACCAGAGAAATTGTGAAAGGCGAGCATATTCAAATACAGAGATTTTCAAACTGACAGAATACGGCATGGCCATCGGCAACGCCAATATAGGACAACAAGTGCCTGGCGCAGTTGTTAGATCGGTTACTCCTGCTACAATGGCACATTATCAAGTTTTAAGTGGGTTTGAATGTGGTACTATAATCAGAGCACGAGTGATGAGACACAGCATCTCCGACGTAGCGATGAAATCGGGATCTCCCGGCACGACCATTTCACTAGTTTACCGTATCAAGAATCCGGTAAAACATCAAATCTAGACATCGCTGCGGCGGGAGGAAGATCCTGCAAGAACGGAAACAACGACGACTGAAGAGAATCGTTCAACGTGACAGAAGTGCAACCCTTTCTCAGGTTGCTGAAGATTTCAATGCCGAGCCATCAACAAGTGTCGGCATGGGAACCATTCAACGAGATATTATCGATATAGGATTCTGAAAAAAGTTGGGGTAAGCTATAGGGAGAGACGGGTCATATACAATATGTACAACAACCAAGAGGGAATAACAAGAGTGGGCGATCAAGAACGAAGTGCTCGTATTAAGAAGAGTGTAAGACAAGGCTGTAGCCTTTCGCCACTACTCTTCAATCTGTACATCGAGGAAGCAATGATGGAAATAAAAGAAAGGTTCAGGAGTGGAATTAAAATACAAGGTGAAAGGATATCAATGATACGATTCGCTGATGACGTTGCTATCCTGAGTGAAAGTGAAGAATAAGTAAATGATCTGCTGAACGGAATGAACAGTCTAATGAGTACACAGTATGGTTTGAGAGTAAATCGGAGAAATACGAAGGTAATGAGAAGTAGTAGAAATGAGAACAGCGAGAAATTTACCATCAGGATTGATGGTCACTAAGTAAATGAAGTTAAGGAATTCTGCTACCTAGCCAGTAAAATAACCAATGACGGACGGAGCAAGGAGGACATCAAAAGCAGACTCACTATGGCAAGCCAAGAGAAGTCTACTAATATCAAATATCGGCGTTAATTTGAGGAAGAAATTTCTGCGGATGTACGTCTGGAGTACAGCATTGTAAGGTAGTGAAACATGGACTGTGGGACAACCGGAACAGAAGAGAATCGAAGCATTTGAGATGTGGTGCTATAGACGAATGTTGAAAATTGGGTGGACTGATAAGGTAAGGAATGAGGAGGTTCTACGCAGAATCGGAGAGTAAAGGAATATGTGGAAAACGCTGATAAGGAGAAGGGACAGGATGATAGGACATCTGCTAAGACATGAGGGAATGACTTCCATGGTACTAGAGGGAGCTATAGGGGGCAAAAACTGTAGAGGAAGAAAGAGATAGGAATACGTCACGCAAATAATTGAGGACGTAGGTTGCAAGTGCTACTCTGAGATGAAGAGGTTAGCACAGGAAAGGAATTCGTGGCGGGCTGCATCAAACCAGTCAGTAGACTGATGACCAAAAAATAAAGAGTTTCTAATGCCGGAAGGCCCTCTCGCGTACGACACAAAGTTTTTCGCCTCTCCTGGGCCCGTCAACACCGACAGTGGACTGCTGATGATTGGAAACATGTTGCCTGGTCGGACGAGTCACGTTTCAAACTGTATCTAGTGGATGGATGTGTACGGTTGTGGAGACAACCTCATAAACCCGTGGACACTGCATGTCAGCAGGGGACTGTTCAAGTTGGTGGAGGCTCTGTAACAGTGTGGGGCGTGTGTAGTTGGAGCGATACGGGACTCCTGGTATTTCTAGATACTATTCTGACAGGTGACACGTAAGTATGCATCCTGTCTGACCACCTGCATCCATTCATACCCATTGTGCATTCCGATGAACTTCGGCAAGTACAACGCGACACCCCACACGTCCAGAATTGCTATAGAGTGGCTCTTCTGAATTTGAACACATCCGCTGTCCGCTAAATTCCCCCGTTATGAAAATTATGTGGCGTATGTGGCATGCCTTGCAACCCACTCGTACTCTTATGGATTTATGAAAGCCCCAGAGGACTCATGGTGACAGTTCCCACCAGCAATTAGTCGAGTCTATGCCACGTCGTGTTGCGGCATTTCTGCGTGCTCGCGGGGGCCTTACACCATATTAGGTAGGTGGACCAGTTTCCTTGGCTCTTCAGTGTAAGAAGCCCAAACTTGACATGAGAATCTGACAAAAATGTAAAATACAGCTAACAAGACAATGATATCTACAAAGGAAATACACAGTGTCCACATAGAGCAGTGGCAACTGGCTATCGCAGGCGATAGCGAGGAGACCATGTGTAAGTAGGAATTGCTGCGAAATTTCCGTGTAAGCGCATCCCAAGGCCCAGAAGAACACAGCAAACGCTCTTCAGCGCAAGTGAGGACGGTGACCAGCAGCAGGGTCAGCAGCGTCAACAGACTGGAAGTGACTCAGCTTGCGACACACACAATTCGTGGATGCCCAGTCTCGACCCTGTGGCACCAGCTGGACGGCTTGACTCTCCTGAGGGGCAGCCATGGACGTAGTAGTGACGTGGACGGTGCCTGCGAGAGCGCCAGATATGATAAGGCCAGCGACGAATGCACTGAAATAAGAGTTGGCATCAGTGTCAACAAGGCTGGCTGTGGAAAGGCCAGAGATGACCCTACTGGACTGACGAGAGGTCTGCCATAGTCGTCGATAGGGCAGGATTTGATTGGTGGGTAGGCTGTGACAGAGCTGGGAATGACTGGAGTGACGAGAGGGCTAACGTCATCGTTAACAGTGCTGACGACGACAGGATGGCTCGCCGTGTCGGGACCAGTGACGACTTCACTGACGAGAGAGCTGACCTATTTGCCAACAGGGTTGGCAATGAGAGAACGCTAAAAATTAAATAAAAGCAGTCTCGGTCGCTTTTTCAGATATTTATTCGTTAGCAACTGGTGTCGGCCCTTTTCCTCCCTGCCGCTGTGGTTGCTGGTAACGGTAGATGGAGCGAAATCCATAAAAGTAAGGACGTACCTACTTCTTCGGATCTCTCTCTGTCTGCCGCCACCAGCATCCATAATGGCGGGGAAAAGTGAGAAGATGGTCTGAGGAAAGAGCCGAAACCGGTTGCTGACGAATAAAAATCTGAAAACGTGATCGAGACTGTTTTTATTTGATGCTTAGGATTTTATAACCATCGAGGAGGGCTTGCAGTAACATGGTTGGCGACGAATGTGGTGACGAGAGGGCTCATGTCGTGGTCGATGGTGTTGGCGACGACAGGAGGGCAGGCCCTATCAGGGCGGCGATGACATGAGTGACGCCGAGAAGGTCTGCATCTGAAGGCGTCGCATGCAAGGGCCATGCCGGGATCGGAGGGATGTCTGCGCAAAGCTCAGTGGAAAAGAAAGTAAGTGCTGCATTTCAACCAGATTGAAAGTGACCCAGCTTGCGACACATACAATTCTTGGATGCCCAGTGTCGACGCTGTACATGAAGACGCTCGCCCTAACACTGTGGGAAGTCTGTCCATAACTCATCAAAATGGAGTAACCGTTTTAACGTAGCCGGAAACAACTGTCATTAAGAAAACGTGTATCTAATCGTTCCACCAATAAGTTAAAGCATATGTCCTGGGGACGAGAGTCTTGAGATAAGTGACAAAGCAAACAAAAAACGTGTCCCAGCACCTGCAATAAAGGGAGCAGTGCAGTGTGTATCTTGTAAACCGTATGCAATAAAGCGCGTTTCCAACTCTCTCCGCTACGTAGCTCAATCCTCTCTCTGGCCGTACAACACCCAAAAAATCGGCGCAAGTGCGGGAGCGCCGTGCTGGGATGTGGCCTTCATAGCTAAACCTGAGTCAGCTGAGTTGCGCTCTGCAACGTTTGAGAATATGCTGACCATGTAACTGAGAGGCTTGAGTCAAAGAGTGCTCTGACGTTTGGGCAAACATGATAATTCAAACAAACACTCGAATATTATGCGAAAATACTCTTCCATTGTGCCTGGAACCGCAACTGTTGCAGAAGTAAGAAAGTAGATATCTATAAGAAACAATGCAGATCAAGAGCATCAAACAAGAGAATCCACTCTTGAATGGGCTACCTGAACTGCACAGAAAGTAAAAATATGCTGAGAAAATGGCTTCATTAAATTTCATACACTGAGAAACTCGAACACCATCAAGAGGAACATCAAACGAAAGCATACCGAAATCGAGATAACGTACCATAGAAGACAGAATGTGATAATACAATAAGTGTGAAGCAAAACATACTAACACACGCTCAGATTTCTACTGACTAAAAAACACATCAGAGATTGAGAAACTCTGCTCCAAGAAAAAGAAACTTAAATACAGAGAGAAAGGTGAAAACACGCGAGAATCTTTCTCGTTGACATTTGAGCTGTCCTTTACTGGCAGTACTGAGGGAGACACTTCGCAGTAACAATTGATTATTAACATAGCTAAACTAGGCACTCCATTCGACGACAGAAATGTCAGTTCTTGACAGTGCCTATCAGGTACACACTACAACAAAATGTATAGATGTTGAAGTGGCAGTAGTAGCATCACAGTCCCATGAGGCTGAGAGCTCGCAGGCAGTCTGCGCATGTGTAGCAAGGTGGCATCCTGACACGATCCCATGACCTGATGAGCTCGTGGGCAGCCACATCCAGAACCTGTGGAGTGGTGACCTCGGGAGTGGTTGACGGCAGTGCAGCGTCATACGGAGCCCACAACGAGGACGAGGCATCAGCTTGGCGGTCAGCGGCAGCAGCAGCTGTTGTACCCGTATCGGACACTAGTAGTGGCCGTTCGTTGATCGGAGCCCGGAGCGTATTCGGCCTTTGAGGGGCAGAGTGCCTACATAAGTGGCCAATTCGATGTCCACCTGAAGAAATCAGGTGGTGGGTCATTACAAATAAGCAGGAGAAGAATGTACGAATCACTGGGCTAGTTACAGGTCGAGACTAGCGCTAAGAAAGTGTTTCGTACATGTATAAGAGATTGTGCATTGTTACCAGTGTTTATTATTACCTAGTGAACGGTTCTTAATTTGTGGCTGTTTCTCATAATGTTATCAGATTCTCATTAATGTTTACTTAAGCTTAGAAGATTATGTTTCTTTTCACATGCTCTGTGTAATCTGCAGTAGACCATTTGATTTTAGTTCGTGCATTTCAGTTCATTTCCATGTTTAATGAGAAATGCCGATTATAGTTGGAGTTATCCTGTATGGCCGGTTACTAAGTACAATTGTCAAGTTGCTAAATTCTTGAAGTGTCGGCTTGGTATGAGATTGTCTCCCTGTTCTTATTATGGACATTCATGGCAATAAAGGTGTGTAGTTTCCATTGTTTTGGTTCAGTACTGCATTTAAACATAAAAAAGGAGTTGTTTCTTTGTGATTAATATTTTCGTGGTCTGGTACTTCCACTCCAAACCCTTCGCTCTCAACGTTTCATATACCTTTCGGAGCCAATAAGTAAAAATATACTGCGGAGAAATTGCGAAGCTACGGAATGGATATCACACTTTGCAGTGCAGTTTACGTTGATTTTAAACTTCCTCGCAGATTAAACCCATGTACCGGAATGGGGCTCAACCCAGTATCTTGCCTTTCTCCGAAAATGAGCTCAGTGGCTCTTATTGGACGTACGACGGTAAAATGATTCCAGTATGGTAGGTGCACTTAAAATCCGACAAAAAATTCTAAGACGAAGGAGATAACGGGCCTGTACTATTAAAAATCGAACATTCAGGAAATATTCCACTTGTCTTGTGCGAAGACGCTATTGGAAAGTACGTCAATACGGCGAGGCATGTGGCCTCTCCGGGTGGAACTAGAGCTGACCGTAATTGAACGCTAGCGATTGGGAAAGTACATGGGACCAAATATTGTAATGTAGCTCTTGTTAAATTGATACCAAAGATTGTAATACAGCTCTTGTTAAATTGATACTGCTGTTGCTAGGATGTACTATACCTTTTATCTTTGACATGGCGTTGTCTTTGACTGTATCCTTCAGTGTTTTCCCTGATAACATCTGGCAGTGTGTGACTTTGCCTCTTAAGGAAAACTATTGTACACAGCTATTACTGTAAAAAAATTTTACTGCTATGGGGGCTCGGAAGAGGAAAGTACTCTTATTATGGTATTATAACATTCCAGCCGTTCATGCCAGTAAGTGATCACTATTTAAGCTCATATTTAGGGAAACTGTGTACTCTCTATTGATTTGATTTACTCATTTTAGGCTCGTGCTTGATAATCACCATTTGACCGAAATGAGTAGCGAAGCGGTTTCTGTAAGATAAAGTGCAGATGAAGGTCCACCATGAATATTAACGATTAGGGAATTCCCCTTCCCGCAGAATCATAAGGAAGTGACAACGGTCATTGGAATCGTCAACTTCTTCAGACAATTCGATTCCAGTTTTACACAGAAAGCCGGCTTCCTTAACCAGTTGAGGAAGGAAGGGCATAACATTGATGCGGTGAGTCTCACAAATCTGTTTTCGAATATCTTACGCACTGTTGCGTGACCCAGTGTTGGTAATCTAGGATTTATGTCTAGACTAATGCTTTGTTGTGGCAGTGTTGTACTGCAAGAAGACTAAGGTGGTAGGTGGCCTATGTCATATGGATCCCGTGGGTTGTCATTGCCTGAGGATAAGTATCGTGTACATGAGCTAGAGGCTCTGGCTGTGTTACTTTCGAGCGACAAATTCTATTTTTGAGTATAGACTATTTTATCTCGAAAGCAATAATAACGCCTTTGAGTTTTGACAAGCCCAAGATGCACAGGTAGGTTAGCAACATGCGATACTCGAACATCTACTTTCCAGTTTGAAGCCAAGCGTGTAAGTGGCATAGACAGTGTTACTGCCGATGTAGTAAGTACACTGTTTGCGGTTGGTGCTATGGGAGACGGAAGTCCTGAAATTAGTGAGCGGCTGTCGAATTCTGAAATTGTTAAACCAATTTTGGGGGAGTTTCTAGCTCTGTTTAAAGGTATGATCAGATGTCAGGAGGAAGATGGAACTTTGAAACAGATTAGGGTGAGGTTGGCGATTGGGGAAGAGGTTAAGCCTTATCTACTGAAGGAGGGATATGGTACTGTAAGGCCAGGAGTGACCATTGCCCTAAGATAGTGGATCCCAGCAAACTTATTCTGATGAGTTTTGCATGCTATCATCAGTTCCCGATGGTTGAACGTTTGGGTGTGTACAAGGCACGTGTCAAGATCTGTGACGAGTTTATTACGAAGTACATAAGGTCTCCCATGAGGACCACGGTGCAGGGTCGCGCAGTGTTTGGTACCTTTGGTCCATATCAGCCTAAGCATCATATAATGCTACAGCTTTCACTTCTACACTTTTCAACCGGTTTTGTTTTGAGTTAAAGGTGAGGTATTATACCACCACTCCCTACTATCCGCATCTGTCACTTGATGAGAGGGTGAATTGGATTCGTATTGTTAAATGTGTGACGCCTTTGCAAGCAGCTACAATAGAATGAAACCTATTAATACAGGGTGTTACAAAAAGGTAAAGCCAAACTTTCAGCAAACATTCCTCAGACACAAATAAAGAATAGATGTTATGTGGACTTGTGTCCGGAAACGCTTAATTTCCATGATAGAGCTCATTTTAGTTTCGTCAGTATGTACTGTACTTCCTCGATTCACCGCCAGTTGGCCCAATTGAAGGAAGGTAATGTTGACTTCGGTGCTTGTGTTGACATGCGACTCAGTGCTCTACAGCACTAGCATCAAGCGCATCAGTATGTAGCATCAACAGGTTAGTGTTCATCACGAACGTGGTTTTGCAGCCAGTGCAATGTTTACAAATGCGGAGTTGGCAGATGCCCATTTGATGTATGGATTAGCACGGGGCAATAGCCGTGGCGCGATACGTTTGTATCGAGACAGATTTCCAGAACGAAGGTGTCACGACAGGAAGACGTTCGAAGCAATTGATCGACGTTTTAGGGAGCACGGAACATTCCAGCCTATGACTCGCAACTGGGGAAGACCTAGAACGACGAGGACACCTGCAATGGACGAGGCAATTCTTCGTGCACTTGACGATAACCCTAATGTCAGCGTCAGAGAAGTTGCTGCTGTACAAGGTAACGTTCACCACGTCACTGTATGGAGAGTGCTACGGGAGAACCAGTTGTTTCCGTACCATGTACAGCCTGTGCAGGCACTATCAGCAGCTGATTGGCCTCCACGGGTACACTTCTGCGAATGGTTCATCCAACAATGTGTCAATCCTCATTTCAGTGCAAATGTTCTCTTTACGGATATGGCTTCATTCCAACCTGATCAAATTGCAAATTTTCACAATCAACATGTGTGGGCGGACGAGAATCCGCACGCAATTGTGCAATCACGTCATCAACACAGATTTTCTATGAACTTTTGGGCAGGCATTGATGGCGATGTCATGATTGGGCCCCATGTTCTTCCACCTACGCTCAATGGAGCACGTTATCATGATTTCATACAGGATATTCTACCTGTGCTGCTACAACATGTGCCTTTACATGTACGACACAACATGTGGTTCAAGCACGATGGAGCTCCTGGACATTTCAGTCGAAGTGTTCGTACGCTTCTCAACAACAGATTCGTTGACCGATGGATTGGTAGAGGCGTACCAATTCCACGGCCTCCACGCTCTCCTGACCTAAACCCTCTTGACTTTCATTTATGGGGGCATTTGAAAGCTCTTGTCTACGCTACGCCGGTACCAAATGTGGAGACTCTTCGTGCTCGTATTGTGGACGGCTGTGATACAATTCGCCATTGTCCAGGGCTGCATCAGCGCATCAGGGATTCCACGCGATGGAGGGTGGATGCATGTATCCTCGCTAGCGGAGGACATTTTAAACATTTCCTGTAACAAAGTGTTTGAAGTCACGCTGGTACGTTCCGTTGCTGTGTGTTTCCATTCCGTGATTAATGTGATTTGAAGAGAAGTAATAAAATGAGCTATAACATGGAAAGTAAGCGTTTCCGGACACATGTCCACATAACATATTTTCTTTCTTTGTGTGTGAGGAATGTTTCCTGAAAGTTTGGCCGTACCTTTTTGTAACACCCTTTATATGGTATTAATACTGCCAATCATCAGTCACATAAGTAGGTTAGCACACTGGAGTCGCATTCGTGAGGACGATTGTTCAAACCTGCGCCGGCCGAAGTGGCCGTGCGGTTAAAGGCGCTGCAGTCTGGAACCGCCAGACCGCTACGGTCGCAGGTTCGAATCCTGCCTCGGGCATGGATGTTTGTGATGTCCTTAGGTTGGTTAGGTTTAACTAGTTCTAAGTTCTAGGGGACTAATGACCTCAGCAGTTGAGTCCCATAGTGCTCAGAGCCATTTGAACCATTTTTTTGTTCAAACCTGCGCCCGACCATCCTGATTTAGGTTCCCTAAATCGTTTCAGGCAAATGCCGTGATGGTTCCTTACAAAGGGCACGGCCGAATTCCTTCCCCATCCTTCCCTAATCCGATGGGACCGATGACCTCGATGTTTGGTCCCCTCTCCTAAAATCAACCAACTAACCATGAGGCATGTAAAACTCTCCATCTGGGATTATGTTCGCCTTACGACCAATTCTGCCCTGTCTTACTTACGGTCGATCGATGACTTACTGTCTAACAGAATATCTGCTGTAGTGGTTAAAGAGAAGCGGCACGACGCCAGGTAAAACATTTAATCAGTCCATAGACAGGAAGCTAAATTTTGTAAAGTGGAGACGATCTAATAGTATGACAGGAGCGGACCAGGCTTACCAATAAATGTTGTCAGAGTGAGGTGCAGGAGAAGCTAACGGGGAAGCTGTTGCCACGGTCCCCGGGATCTTAGAAAATTATTAACTTTGTTACACCTTTGACTGTTGTTATAAAGCAGATTGCGACAGCAGTGGATGTCTTACTCTTTCGCAGCTTAAACTATCTTATGGCTTGGGTGACGTGTAAATTGTATGTTGCTGAATTTCAGTGAGACGTTCCCCTCCGGAAGAATAAAAAATGGGGAGGGGAGAAATAGCAACCACTTCGGTGTGGAAGACAGTGCTGTGATTTCACGGTGCAGATCAAGTTCCACCTGGTTCAGCAGAGGGTGCCAGGGCTACTGCAGTTCTCTCGCCCTGTGTTGCTATTCGGACAACAATGTACCTGTTGCATTATTTAAAAATCAACCTTTACCTGGGGTTTCGTGACTACAATTCTGAGATAGACCTCATATTGACGTGAAAACTATGACAGGAGTGATAGACTGTCAGCAACAAAGGGAAACTCACGCTGCTGATAGGAAGTTGTTTTTGTTGTTGTGCAAATGTCTTAAAGCTTCCAGGCTGAGAGACTAGTTAGTTAGTTACGTGTTCCATAGGTCATTTGACTGATTCCTTTATCGACATGATATGAGACGTGTCTGATTACAGGATATGTATACATATTTAGTATCAACATTAAAGAATACATATTTTTGTCCTCACGCGAATACACTTAAAAACTAGTTTTTACACGCTACTAGTATTTGAACAGAAAAAGCTTCCGTGGAATAGAAGGGATACTCCAGAAGAAACGATTTTATGACAGATTTACAACTTGCTTTGCTACAAGTCAGACATTTTCTGTTATTGGGCAAATGATCAAAAATTTTTGCACTTGCACATCGAACTCTTTTCTTAGCCGCTGGCAGCTTTAACAGTGGGTAAGAATGGTCGTTTCCTCTTCGTCAGTGTGGACATAACTGTTCTTTCCAGATTGTGATGGATTATTTATGACGAATTTCAGTAGGCCCTTGACGTCTCGTGACTGCTGGTGACATCTTCGGAGGCAGTCAAACGCAGCATCTTAGCCCAGAAGTTCAAATGAAGTAAACACTGCCTGTGAAAGCCAACACTGTATGAATATAGCACAGTTTCGATAGAATCTCTGTAAAGTCCTAAACAATATGCTACACTGCTCAACAGCCAAAACTTGGATTGAAATAACTAAGTACGATCTGTTGTACTAGTATACACTGAATATTGAAGTTACGTTGGCTATGTACTTAATACATATTTGTAAGTGGCTGACATCATTGAGCACATTAGCACGTCAATGTACGTAGTGACACATTAGAACATAAAATATATTAGGCGGCC
Organism: Schistocerca americana; assembly: GCF_021461395.2. Lineage (NCBI taxonomy): Eukaryota > Metazoa > Arthropoda > Insecta > Orthoptera > Acrididae > Schistocerca > Schistocerca americana. The sequence goes on from NC_060122.1 coordinate 677,616,388, forward strand.
CTATAATTCATTTCAATATCTATAATTAATTCATACCGAGTTAGTGCCCCATCGCTGATATTCCCCAGATTTAAAACTCCTTAGTTTCCTTCAGTTTTGTCTTCATTCAGTTTCTGAATCATGTAGAAAATATGCATACGTCTCTGTCGAGAACTGTTGACTGTTCGAGTGTACTTTATGCTGGATATGAGGCTGTATTTTCATTTGCTAATGGAATGGATGCTGCAAACAAACAGTACCAACTGCATTAGTGCTTCTGTCATCTGATGCCGACACATTGTATCCGCACCGCCATGTTTAAACGGTGACCGATCGAGTGGGCACAGTGGACAGTGCAGTAGAGTCTCATTGGTAGAACGACGGTTGAAGTCCACGTCCGACCATCCAGATTTAGATTCTCCACGATTTTCTTAAATTGTTCCAGGTAGGCATTGGGTGGTTCCTTTGAAAGGACACGGACAGTTTCCATCAGTATCCTTGAAACCTTCAAAAACAATGTAGCGTTTCTACTGACCTCGATGTCGACGGGTCATGAAACACTAATCCTCCTACATTTTTTCTTTAAAGGGAATATACAGGTATCGGAATTAGTATTACTTTCTATTTAGATGCATTATTGAGAATGTTGTAAGTAGTGTTCCTAGTTATAGCATATGGTCGAACGCAATATGATGTAAAGTCAATGATACAACTGTTTGTAAAAGAGACTATTTGTAACAGAAGATAATGAACATTTCACTAAGAAATAGGAAAAGAGAGTATGTATATTAAGGGTTCCTATCTAAATTGAAACTATATTTGTAAACTGAAGTCTGCTAGTTCTTTTGTGCAAATTACACGTTGTAAACCCCTAGCCTTGCGCAAGTAGAATAGGCCGCTGACAAACGTGTATAGGGAAGCGTGCAGTGCGCTGGCTTGGGAGATAAAAACGTGAGCTAAACCACTATCGAGCCCCTGCAACGGATCGATGAACGTGGCTGTGCACGAGCCAGGCTGAGTGTGGTCTTTAGGCCGTTTCCCACGCTGTCTTAGTCTTAGGAAAATATGATACACAAACAGTTAGACTACGATAACACACAAAACAAAGTTCAAACGATTCACTGACAGTTGACGCGCAATTCCCTCAGGAATGGCAAGCGGCCACCAAGTTGAAAAAAAGAAATCTGCTGAGATCTGAGTAAAGTGGACCCCATCCTAAATCAGGGTTAACAGTAAGCAAAAGAAGTAGAGACTACCACTAACTAACCTCGCTTAGTAAACCAAATGAAGTCTAACTGCTGCCTTTATCTGGCCGGAAAAACATTGGCTTTGACAGCCTAATCACGGTCTTGTCAGTACCCGTAACATTCTAGCAGTGTCATCTTCTCATCTGAGGTACTCAGTCGTATCAGGATGACTAACAAATCAATTTTGGCTGTTGCCACTACATTGCGCACACATTCTCTGCGTTCTTTAGCAACGTCTCGAATCACTCTAGTATTGTTCAGTACATTACTTTTCCGGTTCGTTAGTTGAGTTGTGTGCCAATCTACGCGGTTTGCACACCTTCCACTTTATCTCTCACCTGACTTAACCTCGTATTAATCACTTTCACACTTCTCAAATAACGTTATCGATATGATCCCTCCCTGTTTCTACCGTGTAGCTGCCTGCAACACTATATCCGCTACTTGCATAATATGTCATACGAAAGTTACAGCTACTCTTATTTGTCGTTTTATATCTGAGACCACGGCTTCTTTCTGTGTCTCCTTTTGTTGCTTCCTGAATATCTCTTGTAGCCTGCGAATCTCGTTTATAACTTCCCCTACCTCGAAAGATACTCCCACTGTGCAGTGATGACTACTTAATAATACATCTGGCCGTTTGGGAAACAGCCCTCTGGAGTTCAGTGGTTGTTGAGAAATGAATTTTCCACTTCTCTGGTGTCGATTAGCAGCGTCACAAATGCTGTTATTCTTTGTGGTGTCCCTGCTTTTACGCCACCTAGTGGGAAGTAATGCCTGTCAATTGCCCTACCTTCTCCAAAAGGGTGTCCACATAAGAAAAGGAACTAATGTCACGCACTAATATTGTGTTAACTCCTAAAGTACTGTGCAGGTATAATATAGCGAAGCAAAGGCGAAAAAAACGTGGTAAAATGCACTGTAAACTAGTTTCACGATATAAGGGTCGTACAGTGTCATGTTCATAGCACTAGTGTGTGGTAGTACATTATCGTTAACCTTCCGATGTATTTTGCTTTGCTAAGACATTGTTGGTGGAATTTTTGGTAATGCATCTACTGCACCACTGAATGGCTTCACTCTACTACTGTCTACAATGGAAGTTGGTAGCTAATTCGGTCTTCATGTGAACTGGAGACGTCATCTCTATAACTTGATATGGACAGACAAATTTCATTAAAAATTTCTTGTTTTTCCTTTTTGGCATGTATGGAATGGTAAACAATACATATTGGACAATTCTGAAACGTAGAAGCTGACTTGTGAGTGTTTCAGTCTTATGCCCAAAGGTGTCAGTAAAACTGTGGTATCTGTAATAGCCTTTTCTTACTATTGTCTTCTCCAGTGAGCAGAAAAGCGTCAAGCTCTTCACTCAGGCACCGCGAAGGAATGCTAGACACTGCACTCTGGTGGCGCACGTAGCTTGTGGCGTGTCAGGCACACAGCCCGACAGATACGCGACAATGGGGCGGCCTCTGAGGACATGATGGCGTCAACACTCTCAAAGACAGATGTGCGTTTAGACTTGTGCCCAGCCCATCTTCCGGATGGCATCTGTCGTGAAGGTGGATGTCGCCTGTTATTACTCCATATTCTAGAGTTTGCAGAATGACGTCCTGGCTACCGTCTTATTGTTTCGTTTGCGCTCCTTGATAAAGTGCTACTCGTTGTGTAGCAATAACCTATGACCGTGAGAAATTGCAGGGCACTTGCACTTCTGATTTGGTGTTACGCCACTTCATGCTCATTGGGGATATGATCTTTATTGCGATTTGACTACATACATCATGAAGAAATGGTGGGTAGTAGTTAATGTTCTTGCTTGCGTGCTCTAGGGAAGGAATAACGGTAAGCTTCACCTGCTTTCAAAGGAATAGGGTGCCGATTCAAATGAGGGCATGGCGACGGTGGACCGAGGGAAGCGCGTTTTTTCTGTGGAACCTGAGTGGAAACATTTCTGGATGACCAAGTTCTGCAGTCTCATTGTGCAGGCACGTTGGTTGGCGCTTGTCAGGAGGCAGCCACGTCCAGGTAGACTGACTAGGGCTGCGAAGACGCCACTGCGATGGCCAGCGCATTGGAGACTGGCAATAAAGCAGAGGATGGACCCTTGTTAATCAGGAAGCCGACTAAACAACTGTGAGCGTTCTGCATATTTCCGTGGGACAGGTCACTGGCGCCCAGACGTCCAGACTGTTACAAAACAAATTTGTGAAAGCACGAGGCATTTAGTGAGTTTATGCCCGTTCTTTGGAAACTTTGAAAGGGAAGCACCACAGGAAATAACAAGCTTTTTATGGAGGGGTGTGGTTCTATCCTGGTCATGTTGTTAGCAAAAGACATGGCGTAAACGCACGGGAAAGAGGCCTCGAAGCTGAATCCTTTTTTCCATTTCGCCCAATTAACTTTCAAGTCTCTGATTGGTCAAATGGGTGTATGCAGAGCAAGGGGCGCTCTCCGAGCTTCGAATTCCATGCTCCAGCTTATGATGGGCTTGTGCTAAAGTGGGGAAGTCTAAGATGTAAATAGGCTTTTGGCTACTAAGCTGAGGAGGAAAGCGGACAGAAAGAGAATATCAATCTTGTACTGACGCTTCGCTAGTAAAGAACTGCAGGTTTCTACCTAAACGGTGAGACTTGTGTCCTTTGCTAGTGTGCCACTTAGAGCCTGTGCCAGTCACCTTCTGAACCGTCAGACGTACTGCTTCTAGCATCAGGCACACGAGTGATGAGTGCGTGTACGTATTTGTCTTGAGTCATTTGACATATTCCGTCACGCATAGTCATGGCATGGAGTCAAATTGGTTTGGCAGACCAGCAAACGGGTCCACCTGCACACTGGAATCCACCGGGGTTTCAGAGACTTGTAGAAAAGTACCTGCATTCCGGATTGACGGAATGCGAGGCCGCGTACTTGCATTTTTCAGATGCGCACTGTTAATAACAGATTGCGGACGTCCATGACTTCAGTCGCCGAAGGCATCGTGGTGAGCCGCCCCTGACCAGCAGAAGGGTAAAATATTCGCTGCTACGGCGTATGGCTCCAATATATGTTTCTCAGCACCCTGTCCTTTCGAACGATATATATTTTTTTGGACTCAAGTGGAACTCTTCCGCAAACTGCTGCAGATTTCAATGCTGGGCCATCAACTAATGTCATTGTGCGAACCATTCAACGAGACATCATCGATATGGGATTTTGGAGACGAAGTCCTAGTCGTATACCCTTGAAGAGTGCACAACAAAAAGCTTTAAGGCTCACCTGGGCCCATCAACACCGACACTGGACTGTTGATGACGGGAAACATGTTGCCTGGTCGGATGCGCCTCGTTTCATATTGCATCGAGAGGATGGACGTGTACAGGTATGGAGACATGGAACCTGAGTGTCGATAGGGGACTGTTCAGACTGATGGAAGCTCTCTAATGTGTCACGCGTATGCATTTGGAGTGATATGGGACCCCTGATACGTCTCGATATGACTCTGACATGTAGCACGTACGCAAGCATCCTGTCTGATCGCCTGCATCCGTTAATGTCCATTGTGCATTCCGACTTAGGCAATTTCATCAGGACAATGCGATACCGCACACTTCCGGAATTACAACAAAGTTTCTGTGGTGTCACCGCCAGACACCACACTTGCTAGGTGGTAGCTCAAATCGGCCGCGGTCCATTTAGTACATGTCGGACCCGCGTGTCGCCACTGTGTCATCGCAGACCGAGCGCCACCACAAGGCAGGTCTCGAGATACGGACTAGCACTCGCCCCAGTTGTACGACGACTTTGCTAGCGACTACACTGTTGAAGCCTTTCTCTCATTTGCCTAGAGACAGTTAGAATAGCCTTCAGCTAAGTCAATGGCTACGACCTAGCAAGGCGCCATTAGCCTTACATAGTTTGATAGTTATCGTATGAAATGTCTCATCAAGAACGTTGTAAACCAACAGGACGAAGTAAAAGTTAAGTATAATAGCAGCTACGTACTTTTCTTGCTACCATTAATTACGTATCCTGTCTCAGACCTCTCTAGATTAACCCGTGCCTTTCGGCTACTTCAGTGTGGCGTAGCTGTCTTGTTACGCCACAACAGTTTCTCCAGGAGCACTCTTCTGAATTTGAACACTTTCGCTGGTTACCAAACTCCCCAGACACGAGCGTTATTGAGCACTTCTGGGATGCCTTACAACGTGGTGTTCAGGACAGATCTCCACCGGTCGTACTCTTACGGATCTATGGACAGCCCTGTAGGATTCCTGGTTTTAGTTGCCTCTAGCACTTCAGAAGTTAGTCGAGTCCATGCGGCGTAGTGTTGCAGCACTTCTGCGTGCTCGCAGGGGGCCTACACCAGTTTCTTTGGCACTTCAGTGTATTATTGCGATTTGGTGAAACTATTTTGACAATTTTGAAATATTAAAATTTATTAGAGTCTGTGCTTCTGTGCTTCAGAATACAACTTAAAGACTACTGCGGTATTCGTCAATCTTAAATTACCGCCTGTTAGGGCAATAACTTGTCTTTCATACTTTGGTTGTGCCGTTGTCTACTTGGTTATCAAGTCCTCCAGTTCTTTCAGTATGGCAGTGAGTACATTCTTGCAAGTCACTAGCGTCCATATACCGTGCTAACGTCGCAGAGTTGGTGAAGCTCCCAGTCGGTGACGTCTGGGAGTATGCGTTCGGTTCCACCGTCTCCTAGATGCCTGAAGGAGCCACGAATTCCCGATTCTGCATGGTGCTAATGGATCCCTGCTCATTCCCAGTGCTGCTGGCGGCACTGCTATCCAAGGTACAAAACTGTGTGGAACAGGCCTCTCTTTGTCTCGACATAACATAATTTAGTCGAAGTTACAAAGCCGTGCGGATTGGCAGCGTGGTTTGAGGCGCCATGGCTCGCATTGCTTGGCCCCTCCCGCCAGAAGTTCCTCCCTCGTGCATGGGTGTGTGTTGTTCTTAGCGCAAAGTAGTCTAAGTTGTGTGTAAGTCTAGGGTAAGTTTGGTCCCTTAGTAGTTCACACACATTGAAACAGTTGAAGTTACAGATTTATGAACAATGGTTGATAGTGCATGTAGAGTTTTGAACACTTGGGTTTGCTAGCATGCCAAGGGCAGTTCACCATATGGCAGGAGTCGCGTTTCGCCAACCATGAAATCTGCACGTTTTCAATATTTTGAACATCTGAGTCCAAAGCTTTCCGTACATAGAACTGAATTCCTTGTAAGAGTGTAGATACTGTGATAATGAATACCACAGCAGACAGTTTAGTTGAAGAAGAATGGACATATCTAAAATTTTAAATGGACATATCTAAAATTATAATCACAGACGCTCAGCATAGGAACAAATGTACACGGATGAGATACACGAAGGAACTTAGGGTAACGGAAAAAATACTTCAATTAGTCGACGAGATAAGAAGTTAGAAAAATATTCAAGGCTAGACTGGAGTATCTTAGCAATGAAATAAATAGGAGATGCAGGGAAACTCCCAGAATCGCAGATACTCATCACAGGGAAACACACATATTCTGCATGGAGGATATCTCCACTCACCAACAAAAGGTATTTGGTGTGCGTTGTTCGGCATACACATTATTGGTCCTCTGCTTTTAGTTACACCTTAGACTGTGGCAGACATTTGGAGATCTTTCACTCTTTCTATTCACAGTTAACAGACAGATATAGAGAATCTGTATGTAGTATTTCAACAATATAGAGCATCCACTCACACATCCAACTAAAATATGGCTCTTAAGCCGGCCGAAGTGGCCGTGCGGTTAAAGGCGCTGCAGTCTGGAACCGCAAGACCACTACGGTCGCAGGTTCGAATCCTGCCTCGGGCATGGATGTTTGTGATGTCCTTAGGTTAGTTAGGTTTAACTAGTTCTAAGTTCTAGGGGACTAATGACCTCAGCAGTTGAGTCCCATAGTGCTCAGAGCCATTTGAACCATTTTGTATGGCTCTTATAACCAACGTGTTTCCTGAAGACCGACTTGTCGGTAGAAGCCTCACGCCCCATGAGGTCCCTGGACTTAGCTTCGCGTTATTTTTGTTTATGGGGTACACTAAAAAGCAAAATGTATGCCAAGAATCCTCTCATGATAAATGGTCATAAACAGAAAATTACATACAAGTTATCAACATTACGCCTGCAGAATTACAGTGTGTTTCTGGTAACGTCATCAAACGAAGTCCGCGATTCCTGAATGTCCTTGACCACCACTTCCAGCAGCTCTTATACACAGGTAACCACATGACTTTAGCGTTACTATTATCTTTTCTTGTTTAGTAAGTTCATCGTTAATGAATCTCGAGCGTAAGGCGCACCAGTTTTATGTGGGACACCCTATGCATGAACAATACGCATAGGTACACTCAGAATAATGTTACTGTTCAACATAACAATATTAACTTATACACGAATCTCTCATCACATATTTATATATGTAAGGCCACAAAATGATAAAAAATAGATACGAAAGAAAGAAAATAATTAAAATATACGTAGTTTTCGTAATATTTCCTACGCGATATCAAATAAGTGACGAGGCCATATAAACAGAGGGAGGGGAAACAGGAAACTTACAGAGAGAGAATTTTCGCAAAGAGAGGACATAGAGGAGTGAGAAGCAGCCAGAGAGAGGGAAAGGGGGGCGGGGGGGAATAGCAGATTGACAGAGGGGGAGGCAAGAAAAAAATGAACACATAGAGAGGAGTAGATGGACAGGGAGAGCGTGTGAAGGAGATGTACAGAGAGAGGGGAGAAAGAGATGGCCAGACAGGGGGGTGGTTAGAGGATATGGATATGAAAAGGAGACTGAAGGAGTTGTGACATGCGCTTACAAGGGCGAAGTCACAGGTATAAAGCTCGTATTAAAATAAAAATCTTGTAAAACTTATATAAAATTAATCTTGCTTGTTTCTCAATTTCATTTTTAGGAAAACAGCAAAACACTAAACATTAAACATGTTATTAATAATAGACAGGTGTAATACTATTCTACTTCAGGTATAAAAAGTGGAAAGACATTGAATCAAAACTAAATTTAGCACATGTTTCTCTTAATAACTCATCAACCTGTTCAAATTGATTTGAAAAATATGACGTAAACTATACAAAAACGCAGAAAATAATTACTTAATAAAAATAAGTTTTTAATATAACACGCTTTTTAATAGAACCAGAGATTATAAGATCATTTCTCCTCACTCCTACAGATACCTTACCCTGTACAGAAAGTCCTGAGATCCTGGGGTTGTGAATTTTTAATTCTTATGAAAGCACTTATAAAATTTAAAACTAAAAGTGTTTTTTCCACTTGTAACCCTTCCACTTGTAACCCCTTTTTGCCACCTATCACAAACCATTTAAGATTCAGTAACTGCATTTATGAATGTTAATTAAATACCGTAGGGAAAATTCCAATTGATCCATTCCGAAACATGTGCTGACAACTAGAACATGGTAAAATCTTGAAAAAGAGGAGCGGTCTCAGCATCCGTTTCGAGAATTGTGTCACTGAGTTTCCAACGGTTGCAGAGCGATCGTCGTCAGATCGGCAAGTTTCCCCCGGCAGCTGGCAGCAGACGTGGCGCCGCCGCGAGACAGAGTGCCGCCAGTCACGTCACGTGATGCGGACGCGCGATAACGTGCAGCTGTTTTGCGCCGGCCACCGCCACCGCCGCCGGCACCGGCTTCGTTAATATTCCAGCTGTTTACGTGCTTTCATGACCTCCCGCCGATATTAATGACCTTTCGCCTCCGGCCGACATGGACCGCCCGCCGACCGCCGCCGGGACAGCACGACACGCCCGGCAGATAACTTCGCCTTCGGCAAGAGCCCGCGCGCCGCGGAATAACAAACAGGCCCGACTTATCGTCATCTGGAGGGCGTCGAGACACAAGAAGCTGGACGCTTCACAGTATCTCATTTACATACGCCTTCTGGCGACAGTATTCCACTGCAATACAGATCAACACTGTAGTGCATTGAAGAGCCAAAGGAATTGGTACATCTACCTAATATCGAGAAGGGCCCACGCGAGCACGCAGAAGTGCCGCAAGATGACGTGGCATGCGCTGGACTAATGTCTGAAGTAATGCTGGAGGAATTGACACCATGAATCCTGCAGGGCTGTCCATAAATCAGTAAGAGTACGAGTGGGTGGAGACCTTTCTGAACAGCACGTCGCAAGGCATCCCAGAAATGATCAATAATGTTAATGTCTATGGAGTATGGTGGGCAGCGGAAGTGCTTAAACTGAGAAGCGTGTTCGTGGAGCCACTCTGTAGCAATTCTCGACGTGTGGGGTTTCACATTGTATTGCTGGAATTGCTCAAAAAATGGTTCAAATGGTTCTGAACACTATGGGACTAAACATCTCAGGTTATCAGTCCCCTAGAACTTAGAACTACTTAAACCTAACTAACCTAAGGACATCACACACACTCACGACCGAGGCAGGATTCGAACATGCGACCGTAGCTGTCGCGCGGTTCCAGACTGAAGCGCCTAGAACAGCTTGGTCACATCTGCCGGCTAGAACTGCTCAAGTCCGTCGGAATTCATAATTGACATGAATGGATGCATATGAGCAGACAGAAGGTTTACGTACGTGTCACCTGGCAGAGTCGTACCAACACGTATCAGGGGTCCCATATCACTCGGCATTGACGGGCCCAGGACAGGCGTAAAGCGTTGTGTCGTGCATTCATAAAAAGTGTACAATTGGGCCTTTGGCTCCGAAAGCCCATATCGATGATGTATCGTTTAATGATTCGTACGCTGACACTTGCTGATGGCCCAGCGTTGAAATATGCAGCAATTTACGGAAGGGTTGCGCTTCCGTCACGTTAAACGATTCTCTTCAGTTGTCGTTGGTCCCATTCTTGCAGGATTTCTTTGCAGCCGCAGCGATGTCGAAGATCTGATGTTGTACCGGATTCCTGATATTCACGGTACACTCGTGTAATGGTTGTACGGGAAAACCACACTTCATCGCTATCTCAGAAATGTTGTGCTCCATCGCTCGTGCGCCAACTATAACGCCAAGTTCTAACTCACTTAAATCTTGTTTACCTGCCATTGTAGAAGCCGTAACCGATCTACCAACTTCACCAAACACTTGTTGTCTGATATAGGATTTGTCGACCGCAGCACCATATTTTGCCTGTTTACATGTCTCTGTTTTTGAATACGCGTTCCTATACCAGTTTCAGTGTATTTGTTTTCAGAGTGATAAATTGGTATTGTTAAAAGGACAATTAATCGGAAACCCTACTGTAAGAATCGAGCCCTTACCGGTTCTTCGGCGACGTGAAACACGGTACCTAGGAAGCATCATTGACGAAGGGTGGAACTTCGGGAAACACATTGACACTGTAACCCAGAAAGCCCTTCAAACATTAAACAATCTCATCTCCATCAGACACAAAAGGTTTCATCTCCCCCCTCATCTCATGAAATTATACCACAATAGTATCTTAACATCAATACTGGGTTACGGCTCGGGAGTCTGGGCACAGAGGCTCACGAGGGCTGTGCCCGCCATGACAGTGACAAAGGTTCAGAGAAATATGATACTCAGATCTGTGGGGTCCAATAGAACATCTCCAGGGGGAGCGCTATTAGGCATAATGGGCTCTGCCCCCTGGACATTAAAATTAGAGAGCGGGCTGCGTGGTTCTGGGTCAAGAAAGGTAATATCACGAAAACAGAAGAGATATTAGGCACTGGGGCTGTGGATAAGGGTGAGATTCAGCAGAAGGGCGAGCAATTGTGGCAAGAACTATGGGAGGCGAATGAAACAGGGCGTAGAACATTTAAATTTCTTCCAAGCGTTAGGGAACGACTGAAAATGAGATACTTTGAACCCGATAGAAGACTCATCCATTTTCTCAGTGGACATGGGCCATAGCCGACATATTTATGTCGTTTCGGGAAAAGGGCCACATCCGCGTGTGAATGTGGCGAATCAGAGGGTACCCACGATCATGTGATCTACGAGTGCCCCCTTTCCAATTGATGTTGCTCCTACATTACGTGACCAATTACCTGACCGCGACACATACCAACTAATAAGACAAGAAGACACTTTTCAACTAGAAGATGAGGTATCACGAAAAGTGTTACAGGAATACCTGAGGGACATAAAAATACGAAAAAATTGAGACATACTAAATACTGAATACGCGCCCTACTCCTATACCGCCTGCGCGTGAATAGGCCGACTTTTAGTCTGGAAACCGCCACGTACAGGACTAGGGGAGTGGGGAACAATATCACCAATACTAGACAAAGCACCGGACTTGACTTAGGTTAAAACTAGTTAGTAGGACTTAGATTAGGAAATTAGTTACTAAGAACCTGCAGCGAATAACATCTTGGCCTGCCCAGTGTCAGGGGCACATCCATCCGGATTATCTCGATGGGCAAGGCTCTAAAGTAGGTTTATACATTTCTGACACAACTGTGACGCTGCAGGCAGTAGAGTTTTAGTTAAGAGATTATACATTATATACTAATAATAATAATAGTAGAAATTTAACTACCCATTGTCTGTAGCTCAGAAATTAATTAAACCTATAATTAGCTGCGTTTGATGTTTTGAACAAATTAGGACCCACTAAACATATAAGGAAGTGGGTTATGTTGTATAATTATTATTATTAGTGACTGAAATAAAAATTTCAAAAAAAATAGGTAGGCGAGACGTAACCCATGCTAAATTACAAGACAACGAAATTCATATATAGGAAGTTTCCTGCTCACAGTGTGTGCTAGAACGGTGCCCGATTGTGAGTACAGGTTCAAATAGAACTTGACAGTTAGGGCACTGCTTTTGCCGGTCGCTTTGTGTAAAGAGATTTTCGGGGGTTGAACAAAAATATCGAAACCGGAAAACAAAAAAGAAACAAAAATAACCATGCCTAATACAGCGTAACATGCCTAATACCTCTCCTGTGTGGTTTTCAAAGGAGTCGTGTACCAATCTTCCTGCAAAATAGAGGCAGGCTCAGTTGACGATTATTGAAGTGGACAGCGATCACGCACCCTTCCCTCCAAAGGAGAACACAACGGCTCGATAATACCGAGAGCTGGTGACTCGTTGTCAGGGGAGATGCGACAATTCAGCCTGGTGCTCACAAAACCAGGACTTGACGAGGCGAGCTGTGCGAACAGGGGGGGTCCTGTAGTATTGGAACACAGCATCACCGTTGCGAAGCAAACATTGTACGATGGTACGGCTCTGATCAGCCAATATGCCCACATAATACTTGGAAGTAATGCGACATTGCAAAGTAACCCTGAGAATCACGGAGTACCACAACACGACTGCCCAAACCTTCACTTAACACTCTCCATGTTTTACTCTCTCTATAGTATAGTAACCTTGAGATAAATGGAGTACCACAATATTGCTGCCCAAATCATCTTTGAACATCCACCATGTTCTACTCTCTCGATCGGGTTCGAAACATTATGAAACAAGAGTTCTCCGACCAAATGAATTCCTTCCATTGCTCCATAGTTCACGCTTTTTCCGTTTCACAAATAATATTTTTCTATCTTGTGACGATATCAATCATGGTTACAAATTTTATATGTCTATTGTTAGTTTCAAGCGGACGCATCAATCTGAAGAGATGATCAGTATGATTGAAACCAGTCATCGAATTCAACAAGTACTTGCGACAGGAGGCTGTTTTGGTTTTTACGTATTGTAAAACTTCGGATCGCTGTTATCTTCAAGATTACCATGTCAACCCTCATTTAGTAATTTTGATACGATCTCACAAATTGTGATCACATCCACTGATGTTCTATTTTACGTACTGTGACTATCATTCACTAGATGCACGATTTCTGTGGCAGTTCGTTCCATCTCGTTATCAAAGTCAGATAGTATTTTAAAATTGGTTATTGGATCAAGAGTTTATTTGTAATAAGACACAGTCTCACTAAATCAGGGCTTTAGGATTCCACTTGTTTTTCATTTCACTAAAACAATAACCACTTTCCTACACTCTCATAATTGCTCGTGCGGGCCGTCTAACTCTACTAACTAAAGGGAAAAACGCTTTTGAAATTGGAAACTTAGAACATTTTCATCAGAGACATGCAATAAATGTCCCATGACATTAAACTCTGATTCAACGAACAGAAATCAATAACTATGCTCATCACCAGGTGATATGCGCCTTCAAATATTGACATTTAGCTTAAGAACAAATAACTTGAATAATAAATTATTTAAAACACTTAGATGCATAATCGATTGTATATTTACATTAAAGAAATATCTTAAAAAGATACAGATTGATGTATGGCCTTAATTAAGAAAACAAGGGCACCAAAATGAGTAGAGAAACGATTAAGCATTTTAAAGATAGTGAAAACATATAGGAAGATATCCAATGAATCGCTTAACGGGTCTCACGTCCGCAAATATTCGGATTCGCGAATGACGTAGTCAACTCTAAAGACACCGGACAGGATATAGGCGTCGCATTAGAGTACAGATGCTGGCCGCACCCTGCAGACATTTTCCGTTTCACTGAAATGGAGGAAAAGAAGTACTACTCTGTTGAAGCGTACACGAATGGGTGCAACGTAGACGATGTAGTGGGCTCAGAAATAGCTATATCTATTAACCAGAAGCTTACTGATCAGTTACAGCTCAAAATGTATAAGGATTTCTCTAAGAGGCGAGTATAATAATTGGTCATTCGAAGTACGCTTGAGTCGATAACCCGTCTAACGACTATTGACAGAGTTGTAGCAATCCACATCGAAGACAAGATAACATTGAAAGCGTTGCGATTTCGGAAGAATCATAAGTTCTTGGTTGTAGGAATACGATCCTAAATTACAAGATTACAGAAGCACAGCTGGCAGGTAGATTGCAGTTGGATCCACTCTCACGCGGGTGTATGGGTCAAAGAACTAGCATATAACGTGTAGTGGCGTGGCAAAACAGCCAAGCCACTCGGAGGTAGCCGAAAGGCACGCGTTAAGCTCACGCAGACTGGCGTGAGGTCTGGAACAGGTCAGAGAAATAAGACTAGCAAAACAGGAGGTACTGGTAGAATACTTAACTTTAATCCACAATCGGTGTACATCTCTCTTGACTGTACATAATTCCCATTTCAATATACACTGGTAATGGCGCCTTGCTAGGTCGTAGCAAATGACGTAGCTGAAGTCTATGCTAACAATCGTCTCGGCAAATGGGAGCGTAATTTGTCAGTGTAGCTTCGCTAGCAAAGTCTGCTGCACAACTGGGGCGAGTGCTAGTAAGTCTCTCTAGACCTGCCGTGTGGTGGCGCTCGGTCTGCAATCACTGACAGTGGCGACACGTGGGTCCGACGTATACTAACGGACCGCGGCATTGCAAAGTAACCCTGAGAATCACGGAGTACCACAACACGACCGCCCAAACCTTCGGAGGTAGCCGAAAGGCACGCGTTAAGCTCACGCAGACTGGCATGAGGTCTGGAACAGGTCAGAGAAATAAGACTAGCAAAACAGGAGGTACTGGTAGAATACATAACTTTAATCCACAATCGGTGTACATATCTCTTGACTGTACATAATTTCCATTTCATTTCAATTCCAGTTCACCTGATAATGGCGACATGTATGATCGCCGAAATATTGTGCCCGTTGGACACTGTAGACCGGCAATACACCCGTGGATATTTTGATTATCAAATACGCCGGGAGAAACTCAAGAATCACACTTATTATGTGGTGTCTGGCGGTGACACCACATAACGTTTCTATGGGAGTAGCCGATCAATAGTAATAGGAAATTACATAGAAATACAATATGGAAAGAAGGCTATTGACTGGCAACGAACTAAAAAGGGGGAAATAATGAAATAGTATTTTACTACAATTTGCCAAAGCTTAACGATTAAGCTACCATTAGCAACCAGCATCCAAGTTATCAGACCGCTGGAAACCGGAAGTCTGTTACAAACGGTTGAAAATAACGGAAGACGCACAGTGCATCTGTAATGGTGGACAAGACACTATTGGCCACCTGCTTTTCCGGCTGCAGCATTTTAACAACAGAGAGTTGACAATCTGAAAATGCAAATAACTGATAAAGGAGGACTATTGTCCATCAATAAATCAGACTCAGTTCAGAAATTCGCAACTGATTTTTGTAACTTTTGTAATTCGATACTATTCTGAGTTGTATGACAATTTATACTCCTAAATCGTCCAGTCCTTGACACACTTATTGGATTATCAAAATATCCACGGGTGAACTGCCCCTCTACAGTGTCCAACGAACACAATATTTCGGCGATCATACATGTCGCCATCATCAGGTGAACTGACGGACTGAGCTCCTGTGAACCGTGACTGTGGCTATAATCTTAGCAAGGCTTGGGAACCAGCGATTAGGTTAATCAAGAGTAAATAGAGCAAACGTATAGTTGTGACGACCACGGCGGACAGAGCCATCACACCGACGTCATCTCAGACGCCGTTGCAATCTGTTCCACCGCGTGACCGTGGCGCGGGGCGCAGACGGCGGAGGGAGTGCGCCGCGGGCGGAGGGTATTTAAATCGGCCGCCGCCGCGACCGAAGCCAGTTCCCCCTGAGCAGAAATAGCGTACGGATCTCCGTACCGGCACGTTCACAGGAGCTCAGTCCGTCAGTTCACCTGATAATGGCGACATGTATGATCGCCGAAACATTGTGCCCGTTGGACACTGTAGACCGGCAGTACACCCGTGGATATTTCGATTATCAAATACGCCGGGAGAAACTCAAGAATCACACTTATTAGATTGTTTCACAACGGAAGGGGCATATACCCGTAGTTCAATATTCATTTAAATTTACATGTGATAGGCTAACTGGTAATTCTAATTTTGTATTTAGAATAAACCTGATGTTACGATATGAGTCTATGAACATTGTTGATCACAAATTCTGTGGATAACATTTTATGTTAACTTTCAAACATGTAATGTTACACAGTAATAGGGCACTTTTAATGAAGAATTAAATAATAATGACAGTAATAAAAATTGAAATCCTGCTGTTAACATTCTAGAGCTTTATTCTTCATGTCGACATATTTATTTGTCAACATAGTCACCCTGGCGATGAGCATATTTCTCCCAATGAGAGACCAGTTTGTTGATACCGCCACTGTAGAGTGTCTGACTTTGTTCACAGAGCCACAACCTCACTACTGCTTGCACCATCTCATCACTTTCAGAATGAAGTCCTCGAAAATGTTTTTTAACTTTTGGAAACAGATGAAAGTCGGATGGGGCCAAGTCGGGACTGTATGGAGGATTGTCGATCGCAGTGTACCAAAAACGTCGGAGTACTGCAGATGTCGCAGCACTCATGTGTGAACAGGCAACATCATGCTGAAGGAGAGGGTGCTCCACGTGTGGATGAATTCTTGGGCTTCGAATATTACTACAGTACGGTATTTCTCACGCAATGACACAGTTACATCACACATCGCCATGTTACACGCTACGATGCAGAGCCCTATAGCGGCAGAGCACTGTAAGTATGTGCACATGAAGACTAAAGACATAATTTTAATAAAACTATGGAAAGCCCAGTATTGAAGGTAACAATATTATGAAAAGGATAGCTGCTTCTAACCATTTAGCGGAGATGCTGAGCCGCAGATAGACACAACAAAAGACTGTCAGAAAGTGAGCTTTCGGCGAACAAGGCCTTCGTCGTAAACAAACAACAGACACACACATACTCACCAAACGCGGCTTACACACACACGACCAGTCTCTGGCTGCTGAGGCCAGACTCAACAGCCTCAACAGCCAGAGACTGTGAGTTGCACTTTCGTGAATTCGTGTGGGTATGTTGTTTACTTTTCCCCGAAAGCTCACTTTCTGACAGTCTTTTTCTTGTGCCTAACTGTGACTCTGCATCATATATAGTGAATAACAACTATCCTTTTCGTAAACTTATAATGTTAATAATGTCTTTAAGACACGTAAAAAAATTTGGAGGCATTACATTTCAGCAACCCCTCGTAGCTCAGTCACCGCGAATAATTAAAGACTTTTGTAATAGGTATTAAAATTCGTATCTATTTTCATTTGTGTTTATGATTTTTCATGTCTATTTGTCTTCAGAAGCAGAGGGAGAGAGAGCTTTCCGTTTTTGCAAAGAGTATTTACTTTCTTGCACACATTGTGTCTGCAGTGTTGATCGAAGATGTCACGTTAACTGCATGCCGGTAAGAGAAGAGACGCTCGAACTGATCAAAATCTATGACCACAGGAAAAGTGGTTTGTTTCTGTGTCCACACGCAAACAGAAATAACGAGTGTAGGAGCCTTCAGCTAGGAGGATACTTGTGAAGGAGACGCCGCGCTGTGGTCACTCTGTCGCTGTTCTTCAATGATCGGGCGATATTCACTATGTTACACTACGTGGAATTTCCTCTACGTTGGCCATTACTCTCAGAGTAACCATTTGAGTCACATTTTTATAATTGATTCACGAAATAAGTATCTAGCCTTTTCTTTAGTGCTGCTCCCCCGTGCCCATATGGTCGTTAGACCACAAGTTAGTTATCACGTTTGTTTACTCATCATACGAGTTGTATGCAGTTGTTCACTACATATGATTTACGTATGCTAATGCTGTGAACTTGTAAGTGTTCCGCGATTTCAAATGCTGTGACATACGTCTACCTCGTAAACGATTAGGAATTTGTTGTGTTGGAATGTTTGATCGGCTCGTAACATTTCGAGAATAATATGCCTTTCTAGGTTTTGCATTATTCGTCCCACTCGGCTGTTAGTGACAAGTAAGCACCTTCGTCTTACCTCTGAAAACAATGCGAGCTTAACGTGTGTTGGACCAGATCTGCGACTAGATACAAGACTTCCAATAGATGGTCAACACATTATTCTTAACAGAACAAAATCGACAGACGTAAAGGAGTACTCGAAGGAGGCGTGACATCGCAAGCGGACACATGCTTTAACCATGAATATATGTTCAAGATATGCTAAATTTTATTATATTTACATAAAGAAAAATATTAACTTATCAACAATCTTCAAATCGAAGCTAAACACTTCATTTTTGTATACGAAATTAGTGAATTTACTTATGGCTCTTCTGTTGCCTCTCTCTGCAGTCGCTTTCAGAACTCGAATTAATACACAACCACTTACAAAAAAAGACAAACATAAATCAGGAAAAAGTATGGTGCTTGACTGGCAATGCATTTGTCGGGGGCTGTAAACTAAACAAACATTCCCCTGAATTAATTTGTCTTACAAAGCAATCTCGCTTTGTTTACATGTATACCACTGTGCTGTCCAATTGTTTTCAGATTGAATCAGCTATGACCATGTGCACTTAAACCTATTGTTGACAGAGAACTGAAAGCTGTGAATACCATTTAACAACCCTACTTCAGTGCAGCACACTTCATCCTTTCACCTCGATTTAGAGGGTAGCAGAGAACGGCATGCTGCGTGCGATGAGCGGTGCGCTGTGGGAGCTGCATTGTTCTGACGCGACCACAAAAACTTGCAAATTACGCGAACTGGCATTGTGATTATTAGAAGGTAGGAAATTTCCCTACCATAGCCCTGAAATCCCGGCAGATTTCACAGTGATGTGCACCCGTTAACTGGTCTGGCCAAGCAATTTCACGCACAGGCACGAAGGTGCATGTTGGAATTGTTAAATCCCAGACGGCCGACACGGGACGAATAAGTTCACCCTCATGACACATGGTATGCCTGAGATGACATGCAGCTCCACTGTTGAACAGCTGGTAACTGCCACTGGCTGTTAGTCTACTACTAATCGCAGATCACAAGTCTTACCCACTAGGGAAAGACCTGAAGCTCTACACCAGGGGAGGACCAGAAGAAGAAGACAAAGAATCAAAATTACTTTCCACCAAGCCTGGGTTCAAGAGCTGAATTAGCAGAAAATTCCTGCATCCATATTGTACAAACCAATTCAACTGTCCCCTACTCATTGAATCTCCACTCTTCACTATTCTGCTGGCCTATTAGCCAATCCAGACACAGCACCAGGGCTCTCACGCTGGGGAACAAGTCTATGCTTTGTATATTCTGAGAGGAGCCAATTAGTGACCCATGTCTCATCTGAGAAAAGATGATTTTAGACTAGGGAGGCATCATCGTCACGGTAAGCTTGGCCACGATTCAGCAAAAAACGTCTACCCAGACAGTCTCTCATTCAAGGAGAGAGAGATGATCCTTCCTGGTCGACCATTTCCAATTTTTGAACGGCTGTTCAGCCTCAAAGACAGTCATACCCAAGAAATATATGTTTTTGCTGGTTGCTAAAAGAACCTGGCGACTTCTTAGCGTCAGAGAAGTTACAGTCTAGCCTTCGCTAAACACACGCACCAGCTGTCCTTCTAGTATAGTCCCTCCCATCTTCTAATGTGAGAATGCTTGTAGTTTTACGACCGTCCCAACGTTTGCATAGAAGCTCAGGTTACAGCAGTCTGTCTTAAATGGCTTCCTCCACCCACTTTCCACCAACTTGCCATCTTCACGACAGTCTGTTGCCTGGCCCAGATAAACTGTTTTGTGAGAAGGTGCCCTCCTGGTTTGACCCTTAGTGGAAAGAGTGGAATTCCACAACCCGAAGTACCTCTACGGGTACAGTTCACAGAGTTTAGCTTCCCCAAATCAGTCGCACAGCCAGGTCACTGGCGTGCAGTCCATCTTCCTCCCTGTTCTCCATCACCTCCACTATGATTCCTCGTCTAGAAGTTTTCTACAGGCTACATAGGTAGTTATATGAACATTCCTTCCACAGTTTCCTCATGTAAAAATAGAAGCCACATACACCATATGTCGTACTGGGGAACATGTAGATCGTGACCTAAAATATGAATATTAATATGACCGACAGTGTAGTTAATGTGAGAGAGTAGAATGCCATCTCCCCACAGAACTGTTCCCGTTTACAATGTATATATATCGTCGGAAGCTCTTTAAGACTGTTCACAGACGATACGGTTTTCTACAATAAAGAAAAAACACCAGATACCACTATCAATGTACCAAA
This sequence comes from Schistocerca americana, assembly GCF_021461395.2. Lineage (NCBI taxonomy): Eukaryota > Metazoa > Arthropoda > Insecta > Orthoptera > Acrididae > Schistocerca > Schistocerca americana. The sequence goes on from NC_060122.1 coordinate 677,636,703, forward strand.
TGACCTGTGGAGCATTAAAAAATGATACAAGCCCTGGTAGTTGGCATTCAATGTAAATAAATATAACATACGCACATACATAGGAATAGAGATCGTCTATTGTACAACTACAGCTCTGACAACTAATTGCTGGAAACAGGGAGTAGGAGTAACCATCCAGTTCGACCAAGGTGGGAGGACCACATAAAATAAAAGTGAGAAAAGTGAATGAGATTCATAGAATAAATAGGAAATGTAACTCGTCCAGGAAGGAAGTGGCTTGCAGGGCTCTTATTTGACTGATTCATGAGTACTTTTTGTCAGTCTCCTATCCTTACACAGTAGGATTGGTAGAAGAAATAGGGAAGATTCAGGTATGCATGGAATTTGAGAAGGAAGATCAGATAACTATACTTCGAGGTGGGGGTGAAGAAAACAGCCTGGCTATGAACCCCAGATATAGTATTAGGTGTGACCGGTACATAGTAGGTGCAAAAACAGGGCACACAAATGTGGGGATTGTGGAGTTCTTCCGGCGCCATAATCAGTCCTGGGTAAACATTGCTGTAAGGCATGTTAATACTGGAGGATGTTTCAAACACTGGCAAAATCTCACACAAGTATTGTTCCATTTAATACTACTTGTAGGTGGGGATACACTACACGTGGCCTGCACCTAAATAGGAAAGGGAATGATAAGTTAGCTTCTCTATTAGCAGATACTGTAAAGGGGGGGGGGGACAGTAATACAAGGGATGATCCCTGTGGTTATTGGGACCAGGCAGACAAGTTTTCTTAGGTTAAAGCCAAAGTCGAGACAGACAGCTATCAAGAAAAATAGAATAAAAGAAGCTTCATGTACAGTAAATGGGGATAAAGCAAGGGGCATATCAGTTCACATCATCAAAATATGAGAGGAATGAAAAATAAAGTAGGTGAGCTCTTAGTTTGTTTAGATGATCTCTAAAATAAGAATGAGAGTGATATACTTTGTCTGAACACCACGTAACTGTGGGGATGGAAAGCATCAGTGTAAATGGGTATAATTTAGCATCTCACACTTGCTGATCTAGCACAGACAAAGTAGGAGATGCCATTTACATAAAACAATGGTATAAGTACAAAACCGCAGAAAGAAGTAAATTTTGTGTCAATCAGTACTTTTAGGTTTCTGCATGTGAACTACAGTTAAATAATGTAGTTCTGATATTAGCAACAGTGTACGTTTCCCCATTAAGAGACAGAGTAATTCATAAAAAGTTTGTCTTCCTATTGGGCAATGGCTTTGCCGCAGTGGATACACCGGTTCCCGTGAGATCACCGAAGTTAAGCGCTGTCGGTCATGGCCGCCACTTACATGGGTGACCATCCCGCTGCCATGCGCTGTTGCCATTTTTCGGGGTGCACTCAGCCTCATGATGCCAATTGAGGAACTACTCGAACGAATAGTAGCGGCTCCGATCAAATAAAACCATCAAACGACCGGGAGAGCGGTGTGCTGACCACACGCCCCTCCTATCCCCATCCTCACCTGAGGATAATACGGCGGTCGGATGGTCCCGATGGGACGCTTGTTGCCTGAAGAGGGAGTGCTTTGTTTTGTATTCCTATTATGCTGTCTGTCCAACAAAAAGAAGAAGGTATTAATCTGTGGTGATTTCAATGTACACTTTCAAAGCAATTCTGATAGGAAAAGTGAATTAGAAGTGCTGTTAATTGCATATAACTCAGAATCAGTGGTCAGTTCCCCTACACATATAGCTCAAGAGAGTAGCACTGTAATAGATATTGTAACTGTACAGCAAGAGGATTTAAAACTAACACATACTTTCCCTGTGATGAATGGATTATCAGATCATGAGGCACAACTGATTAACTTACAAAACTTAACAAAGTGTAAAGTTCAGAAACCATTAGCTGAAACTGTAAGGCTGGTCAGCCTGGTATCTATAGATCAGTTCAAAGGAAGTGTAAGAAATGTTAAGTGGGGAGATGGATGTAATGAGCCAAGTGACAATGATAAATGCAACATATACACTCCCGGAAATTGAAATAAGAACACCGTGAATTCATTGTCCCAGGAAGGGGAAACTTTATTGACACATTCCTGGGGTCAGATACATCACATGATCACACTGACAGAACCACCGGCACATAGACACAGGCAACAGATCATGCACAATGTCGGCACTAGTACAGTGTATATCCACCTTTCGTAGCAATGCAGGCTGCTATTCTCCCATGGAGACGATCGTAGAGATGCTGGATGTAGTCCTGTGGAACGGCTTGCCATGCCATTTCCACCTGGCGCCTCAGTTGGACCAGCGTTCGTGCTGGACGTGCAGACCGCGTGAGACGACGCTTCATCCAGTCCCAAACATGCTCAATGGGGGACAGATCCGGAGATCTTGCTGGCCAGGGCAGTTGACTTACACCTTCTAGAGCACGTTGGGTGGCACGGGATACATGCGGACGTGCATTGTCCTGTTGGAACAGCAAGTTCCCTTGCCGGTCTAGGAATGGTAGAACGATGGGTTCGATAACGGTTTGGATGTACCGTGCACTATTCAGTGTCCCCTCGACGATCACCAGTGGTGTACGGCCAGTGTAGGAGATCGCTCCCCACACCATGATGCCGGGTGTTGGCCCTGTGTTCCTCGGTCGTATGCAGTCCTGCTTGTGGCGCTCACCTGCACGGCGCCAAACACGCATACGACCATCATTGGCACCAAGGCAGATGCGACTCTCATCGCTGAAGACGACACGTCTCCATTCGTCCCTCCATTCACGCCTGTCGCGACACCACTGGAGGCGGGCTGCACGGTGTTGGGGCGTGAGCGGAAGACGGCCTAACGGTGTGCGGGACCGTAGCCCAGCTTCATGGAGACGGTTGCGAATGGTCCTCGCCGATACCCCAGGAGCAACAGTGTCCCTAATTTGCTGGGAAGTGGCGGTGCGGTCCCCTACGGCACTGCGTAGGATCCTACGGTCTTGGCGTGCATCCGTGCGTCGCTGCGGTCCGGTCCCAGGTCGACGGGCACGTGCACCTTCCGCCGACCACTGGCGACAACATCGATGAACTGTGGAGACCTCACGCCCCACGTGTTGAGCAATTCGGCGGTACGCCCACCCGGCCTCCCGCATGCCCACTATACACCCTCGCTCAAAGTCCGTCAACTGCACATACGGTTCACGTCCACGCTGTCGCGGCATGCTATCAGTGTTAAAGACTGCGATGGAGCTCCGTATGCCACGGCAAACTGGCTGACACTGACGGCGGCGGTGCACAAATGCTGCGCAGCTAGCGCCATGCGACGGTCAACACCGCGGTTCCTGGTGTGTCCGCTGTGCCGTGCGTGTGATCATTGCTTGTTCAGCCCTCTCGCAGTGTCCGGAGCAAGTATGGTGTGTCCGACACACCGGTGTCAATGTGTTCTTTTTTCCATTTCCAGGAGTGTATATTGATAAATTTATATCCCTTTTTAACACGGTTATCAAAAAAATTACTAAATGTAACAATAACAGTTTTCAAAGGAACCTTGGATCACTACAGATACTGAAGTGTCTTCATGAAGAAAAAGAAAATTGTATGAGGCAGCAAGATTTAATAAGGCCCCAGCAGTAATTTTATACTATGAAAAGTATTGTAACATACTGAGAAAAGTTGTCACGAAATCAAAACATATGTTTGGTAGAGATGAAATTAAAAACTCGGGCAATAAAATCAAATCAGTATGGAATGTTCTTAGAAGATAGGCGATAAATTACCACTGTGATAGGTAGTATTACTATTAAAGGGAATGAGACTATCTTCACAAACAGAACACAAGTAGCTTATCATTTCTTAAACGTAGGTGAAAAAATTGGTGACAATAGTTCAAAAGAAAAAGCCAAGCAGTACACGGAAGAGTCAGCTTTCAGAAAGCCTTTTGGTGTTGTGGTCTTCAGTCCAGAGACTGGTTTGATGCAACTCTCCATGCTACCCTATCCTGTGCAAGCCCCTTCATCTCCGAGTAACTACTTGAACCTACATCCAATTGAATCTGTTTAGTGTATTCCGCTCTTGGTCTCCCTCTACGAATTTTACCCTCCCGCTTCCCTCCAATACCAAACTGGTGATTCCTTGATGACTCAGAACGCGACCTACCACCGATCCCTTCTTTTAGTCAGGTAGGGCCACCAAAACCTCTTCTCCCCAATTCTGTTCAGTACCTTCTCATTAGTTACATGGTCTACCCATTTAATCTTCAGCATTCTTCTGTAGCACCACATTTCAAAGGCTTCTATTCTCTTCTTGTCCAAACTATTTATCGTCCATATTTCACTTCAATACATGGCTAAACTCCACACAAATACTTTCAGAAAAGACTTCCTCACGCTTAAATTTATACTCGATGTTTACAAATTTCTCTTCTTCAGAAAAGCTTTCCTTGCCATTGCAAGCCTATATTTTATATCCTCTCTACATCGACCATCATCAGTTATTTTGCTTCCGAAATAGCAAAACTCATCTACTACTTTAAGTGCCTCATCCCCTAATCCCCTAATCCAATCCCCTCAGCATCATCTGATTTAATTCGACTACATTCCATTATTCTCGTTCTGCTTTTGTTGACGTTCATCTTATATCCTCCATTCCGTTCAACTGCTCTTCCAGGTCCTTTGCCGTCTCTCACGGAATACAGTGTCATCGGCAAACCTTAAACATTTTATTTCTGTTCTATGGATTTTAATTCCTACTCCAAATTTATCTTTTGGTTGCTCAATATACAGACTGAATAACATTGGGGATAGACCACAACCCTGTCTTACTCCCTTCCCAACCACTGGTTTTCTTTCATGCCCTTTGACTGATAACTGCAGTCGGGTTGCTGTGCCAATTGTAAATAGCCTTTCAATCCGTGCATTTTACCCTGCCACCTTGAGAATTTGAAAGAGAGTATTCCATTCAACATTGTCAAAAGCTTTCTCTAAGTCTACAACCTACCTTCTAAGATAAGTCGAAGTGTGAGTATTGCCTCACGTGGAACAGCATATGAGTGGTTTACGTCTTATCTACAGAACAGGAAGGAAAAAGATTCTTTGTATGGTTTAAGTGATTTAAGGAAGTTTCCCATTCTTCTAACTGGGGTGAAATTACATTAGGTGTTACACAGGGTTCGATAATGGGTCCCCCTTCATGGGTCCTCTACTGTTCTTGATATATGTAATGACCTCCCTTCTTTTCTGAAACAAGTACCTAAACTGAAACTGTTTCCTGATGATACTCCAGTTAAAGAAACTCCAACAGAAAATGATACAAATAATGTCTTTGGAAAAGTTATTGATTGGTTCTCGACAAATGGGATTGCTCTGAACTTTGAAAAAACACAGTAAATCAAATTTTCTACTGCAAGGAACACAGTTCCTTCATAAATATACCACATCAACAGAAGTCAGTAGCCAGGATAGAGCATAATAAATTTTTGCGTGTACATATAGATGAGAATCTTAATTGGAAAATTCATATTTAGGATCTCCTAAAACGACTAGGTTCAGCAGTTTCGCAGCCAGAATAATTACTAATTTTTAGGATATAGAAATTAGCAAGCTAACTTGCTTTCACTCTCTGATGTCATAACGAATAATACACTCCTGGAAATGGAAAAAAGAACACATTGACACCGGTGTGTCAGACCCACCATACTTGCTCCGGACACTGCGAGAGGGTTGTACAAGCAATGATCACACGCACGGCACAGCGGACACATCAGGAACCGCGGTGTTGGCCGTCGAATGGCGCTAGCTGCGCAGCAATTGTGCACCGCCGCCGTCAGTGTCAGCCAGTTTGCCGTGGCATACGGAGCTCCATCGCAGTCTTTAACACTGGTAGCATGCCGCGACAGCGTGGACGTGAACCGTATGTGCAGTTGACGGACTTTGAGCGAGGGCGTATAGTGGGCATGCGGGAGGCCGGGTGGACGTACCGCCGAATTGCTCAACACGTGGGGCGTGAGGTCTCCACAGTACATCGATGTTGTCGCCAGTGGTCGGCGGAAGGTGCACGTGCCCGTCGACCTGGGACCGGACCGCAGCGACGCACGGATGCACGCCAAGACCGTAGGATCCTACGCAGTGCCGTAGGGGACCGCACCGCCACTTCCCAGCAAATTAGGGACACTGTTGCTCCTGGGGTTTCGGCGAGGACCATTCGCAACCGTCTCCATGAAGCTGGGCTACGGTCCCGCACACCGTTAGGCCGTCTTCCGCTCACGCCCCAACATCGTGCAGCCCGCCTCCAGTGGTGTCGCGACAGCCGTGAATGGAGGGACGAATGGAGACGTGTCGTCTTCAGCGATGAGAGTCGCATCTGCCTTGGTGCCAATGATGGTCGTATGCGTGTTTGGCGCCGTGCAGGTGAGCGCCACAATCAGGACTGCATACGACCGAGGCACACAGGGCCAACACCCGGCACCATGGTGTGGGGAGCGATCTCCTACACTGGCCGTACACCACTGGTGATCGTCGAGGGGACACTGAATAGTGCACGGTACATCCAAACCGTCATCGAACCCATCGTTCTACCATTCCTAGACCGGCAAGGGAACTTGCTGTTCCAACAGGACAATGCACGTCCGCATGTATCCCGTGCCACCCAACGTGCTCTAGAAGGTGTAAGACAACTACCCTGGCCAGCAAGATCTCCGGATCTGTCTCCCATTGAGCATGTTTGGGACTGGATGAAGCGTCGTCTCACGCGGTCTGCACGTCCAGCACGAACGCTGGTCCAACTGAGGCGCCAGGTGGAAATGGCATGGCAAGCCGTTCCACAGGACTACATTCAGCATCTCTACGATCGTCTCCATGGGAGAATAGCAGCCTGCATTGCTGCGAAAGGTGGATATACACTGTACTAGTGCCGACATTGTGCATGCTCTGTTGCCTGTGTCTATGTGCCTGTGGTTCTGTCAGTGTGATCATGTGATGTATCTGACCCCAGGAATGTGTCAATAAAGTTTCCCCTTCCTGGGACAATGAATTCACGGCGTTCTTATTTCAATTTCCAGGAGTGTATTTTGGGGTAACTCACCACTTACGCAAAAAGTATTCACTGCTCAAAAGAAAGTGGTTAGAATAATGTCTGGGGCTCGTAGTCACACATCTTGAAGGCATCTGTTTAAAATGATACGAATTCTTACACCAGCCTCACAGCACATTTACTCTGTAATAAAATTTATTCTCAACAATATGGACTAGTTTAAAAACAAGTGGTATAGCAGAAGAGAAAGAGACTTACACTATTTTCTACTTAACCTATCCTTCGCACTGAAAACGGTAAAATTTGCTGCTGTTAACCTTTTCGATAGAGCATATATCCTTGACAACTCCTTCTATACCATAGATGAATTGAATAGGAATAAAAGAATCTACAGGGATAATACATGCGTTTTGCATCATTCAAGGCAATGGGACACGTAGTAAAAATTTTAAACTTTTGTAAAAAGGAATCCTTGATTCATGCGTGCATTTCTTATGCGCATGACACGTTCCACATCATAACGGTTACAATGAGATTAATCAATGGAACACGTAACTAACTAGTTAACAAACGAAGAGCGGCGCATTACCTCACAAGATGGTTCAGTCTGCACAGAGCATTTGACATTCGAGTATCTCTAGTTGCAGACGCTACAATAGAGGCACACATCGGTTTACTACTAAAATTTCGAGAGAGCACTTTCCGGGAAGAATGGGACAACATTTTACTTCCTCCCACATGCATATCGCGGAATGAGCAAGACGAGAAAACAAGAAAAATTAGAGGCAATACAGAGCCTTACCTATAATCACTCTTCCCACACGCCATTTGCGAGTGAAACGGGGAAGGAAGGCACCAGAAATGACCTCCTCCACATACCGTTAGGTGAATTGTGCAGTATGATGTAGATGAAGATTTTTATCAATGAGGCCTTGACCAGTGTAGGTTCTACGAAAAGACACGCTCTCTCGCATTATTGGGTCTTTCTAATGTTTTTAGGTTATGTTTTGAGGAGCCAATTATTTACAACATGTAAAAATTGTCGAAAACTCATGGTTGCACACAGCTATATTAACCAGTTTATTACAGAACCAGTTTCAGTCATTAACACATCATCTCGTACGTTGTGAAATCGTAACCAAACATGTGATAACTCGAAACCACTGTCAACCATCGTGACACAACTAGAGTTGTGCTCTACCAAAACAATGTTTCGATAATTTTGGTGCACCACAGGAGTGACGTAGAAATTGGTTGAATTATCGGCAGTATTGGTAACATTGGTATTGAAAGAAACATAATTGTATGTCTAAGATAGAAACTGGGACCCAATGATTTCTTTCTTTTTCGTTTCTTTCTTATTTTTTATTTATTTATTTTTTGTGCATATTTAGAACTGCACTTCATTCAGTGTAATTATTGTTATTTTGTGCTCAATAGAACGTTCCGCCTCGTGATCAGAGACAAGAGTTTCCTTTTATTATTGATGACAAAGAAGTTTGATTATGAATAAGCGAAACATGTTTTATTTAAGTTCGACGAAGTATTCAAGCAATGTTTGACACATTTTTGTTTTGCGTTTTTTTTTAAATTTATCTCGTTGTTAAAGAAATTGCATTTTGTAGCGCTATGTTATACATCTATATTGTTTTCTTTATTTGTGCTACAACATCCCTCTGTTTCACGTCGTAAATCAACAAGTTTCAAGTAAAACCTCAATCACCATTTGTCAACTTCAATTTTGGTATAAATGCTGTTTATTTTTAAGTAACAAATGGTTCAAATCGCTCTGAGCACTATGGGACTTAACATCTGATGCTATCAGTCCCCTAGAAATTAGAACTACTTAAAACTAACTAACCTAAGGACATCGCACACATCTATATCCGATGCAGGATTCGAACCTGCGACCGTAGCGGTTGCGCGGTTCCAGACCGAAGCGCCAAGAACCGCTCGGCCACAGAGGCCGGCTTAGAGTGGAGATATTTATGTAGCACAAAAATGTTCTGTATGTTCCAGGGCCCTTTACATATACTCACTTACTTTCTAGATGGTTTACTGCTTCCGGTTCTTACAGTAATCTAGCAAGACACTGAATGCCCATGTAATGAAAGTGAACGTTATAACTCCCGACAGGTATGGAACACATGTAACGTACATATAACGCTGGTATGGCATCTGAACAAATCTGTTATGAAATCTACCGTAATTTACGCTTATGTATAACACCTGCAGTAGTTTTCCAACTCTAGGCACGCCCCTACATCACCATTTAGCTTTACTTCAGGAGCACATCAACCATCCATCAGTTTTGTGGCAAAGCATGTGATGTTGTTGTTGTTGTTGTGGTCTTCAGTCCTGAGACTGGTTTGATGCAGCTCTCCATGCTACCCTATACTGTGCAAGGTTCTTCATCTCCCAGTACCTACTGCAGCCTACATCCTTCTGAATCTTCTCAGTGTATTCATCTCTTGGTCTTCCTCTTCGATTTTTACCCTCCATGCTGTCCTCCAGTACAAAATTGGTGATCCCTTGATGCCTCACAACATGTCCTACCAACCGATCCCCTCTTCTAGTCAAGTTGTGCAACAAACTCCTCTTCTCCCCAATTCTGTTCAATACCTCCTCATAAGTTATGTGATCTACCAATCTAATCTTCAGCATTCTTCTGTAGCACCACATTTCGAGACCTTCTATTCTCTTCTTGTCTAAACTATTTATCTTCCATGTTTCACTTCCATACATGGCTACACTCCATACAATTACTTTCAGAAACGACTTCCTGACACTTAAATCAATACTCGATATTAACAAATTTCTCTTCTTCAGAAACGCCTTCCTTGCCATTGCCAGTCTACATTTTATATCCTCTCTATTTCGACCATCATCAGTTATTTTGCTCCCCAAATAGCAAAACTCCTTTACTACTTTAAGTGTCTCATTTCCTAATCTAATTCCCTCAGCATCACCCGACTTAATTCGACTACATTCCATTATCCTAACTTTGCTTTTATTGATGTTCATCTTATATCCTCCTTTCAAGACACTGCCAATTCCGTTCAACTGCCCTTCCAAGTCCTTTGCTGTCTCTGACAGAATTATAATGACATCGGCGAACCTCAAAGTTTTTATTTGTTCTCCATGGATTTTAATACCTACTCCGAACTTTTCTTTTGTTTCCTTTACTGCTTGCTCAATATACAGATTGAATAGCATCGGGGAGAGGCTACAACCCTACTTCACTCCCTTTCCAGCCACCGCTTACCTTTCATGCCCCTCGACTCTTATAACTGCCATCTGGTTTCCGTACAAATTGTAAATAGCCTTTCGCTCCCTGTACTTCTGCCACCTTCACAATTTGAAAGAGAGTATTCCAGTCAACATTGTCAAAAGCTTTTTCCAAATCTACAAATTCTAGAAACGTAGGTTTGCCTGTCCTTAATCTATTTTCTAAGGTAAGTCGTAGGGTCAGTATTGCCTCACGAGTTCCAACATTTATGCGGAATCCCAACTGATCTTCGCCGAGGTCGGCTTCTACCAGTTTTTCCATTCGTCTGTAAAGAATTCGCGTTAGTATTTTGCAACTGTGACTTATTAAACTAAGAGTTCGGTAATTTTCACAACTGTCAACACCTGCTTTCTTTGGGATTGGAATCATTATATTCTTCTTGAAGTCTGAGGGTATTTCGCCTCTCTCATACATCTCGCTCACCAGATGGTAGAGTTTTGTCAGGGCTGGCTCTCCCAAGGCTGTCAGTAGTTCCAATGGAATATTGTCTACTCCGGGGGCCTTGTTTCGACTCAGGTCTTTCATTGCTCTGTCAAACTCTTCACGCAGTATCATATCTCCCATTTCATCTTCATCTACATCCTCTTCCATTTCCATAATATTGTCCTCAAGTACATCGCCCTTGTATAGACCCTCTATATACTCCTTCCACCTTTCTGCTTTCCCTTCTTTGCTTAGAACTGGGTTTCCATCTGAGCTCTTGATATTCATACAAGTGGCTTTCTTTTCTCCAAAGGTATCTTTAATTTTCCTGTAGGCAGTATCTATCTTACCCCTAGTGAGATAAGCCTCTACATCCTTACATTTGTTCTCTAGCCATCCCTGCTTAGCCATTTTGCACTTCCTGTCGATCTCATTTTTGAGACGTTTGTTTTCCTTTTTGCCTGCTTCATTTACTGCGTTTTTACATTTTCTCCTTTCATCAGTTAAATTCAACATTTCTTCTGTCACCCAAGGATATCTACTAGCCCTCGTCTTTTTACCTACTTGATCCTCTGCTGCCTTCACTACTTCATCCCTCAGAGCTACCCTTTCTTCTTCTACTGTATTTCTTTCCCCCATTCCTGTCAATTGTTCCCTCATGCTCTCCCTGAAACTCTGTAGAACCTCTGGTTCTACAGAGTCCTTAAATTCCCACCTTTTTGCAAGTTTCTTCAGTTTTAATCTACAGTTCATAACCAATAGATTGTGGTCAGAGTCCACATCTGCCCCTGGAAATGTCTTACAATTTAAAACCTGGTTCCTAAATCTCTGTCTTACCTTTATATAATCTATCTGATACCTTCTAGTATCTCCAGGATTCTTCCATGTATACAACCTTCTTTCATGATTCTTGAACCAAGTGTTAGCTATGATTGCTCTGTGCAAAATTCTACCATTCGGCTTCCTCTTTCATTCCTTAGCCCAAATCCATATTCACCTACTACGTTTCCTTCTCTTCGTCTTCCTACTGTCGAATTCCAGTCACCCATGACTATTAAATTCTCGTCTCCATTCACTACCTGAATAATCTCTTTTATCTCCTCATATATTTCATCAATTTCTTCATCATCTGCAGAGCTATTTGGGATATAAACTTTTACTACAGTAGTAGGCGTGGGCTTCGTGTCTATTTTGGCCACAATAATGCGTTCACTATGCTGTTTGTAGTAGCTTACCCGCACTCCTATTTTTTTATTCATTATTAAACCTACTCCTGTATTACCCCTATTTGATTTTGTATTTATAACCCAGTATTCACGTGACCAAAAATCTTGTTACTCCTGCCACCGAACTTCACTAATTCCCACTATATCTAACTTAAACCTATCTGTTTCCCTTTTTAAATTGTCTAAGCTACCTGCCCGATTAAGGGATCTGACACTCCACGCTCCGATCTGTAGAACGCCAGTTTTCTTTCTCTTGATAATGACGTCCTCTCGAGCAGTCCCCGCCCAGAGATCCGAAAGGGGGACTATTTTACCTCCGGAATATTTTACCCAAGAGGACGCCATCGTCATTTAATCATACAGTATAGTTGCATGCCCTCCCATGAACCTTGGACCTTTCCGTTGGTGGGGAGGCTTGCGTGCCTCAACGATACAGGTAGCCGTAGCGTAGGTGTAACCACAACGGAGGGATATCTGTTGAGAGGCGAGACAAACGTGTGGTTCCTGAAGAGGGGCAGCAGCCTTTTCAGTAGTTGCAGGGCCAACAGTCTGGATGATTGACTGATCTGGCCCTGTAACACTAACCAAAACGACCTTGCTGTTGTGGTACTGCGAACGGCTGAAAGCAAGGGGAAACTGCAGCCGTAATTTTTCCCTAATAATATATCAAAAATATAAAACTCATATAAATTTTCTGAAATGGACATACATCTAAACTGTCGCTAAGTATGCCAAAAATATGTTCTTAGATTTAATTAGGGACGGAATTATAGTTTTGGGTCGAGAATGGTTTCGTACCTGAAGTGCAGCAGGCGTAAAGCTTTGCGCAGTGTTAACGGCAACACAGTGGAAGCCCACTGTGCCAGCCTCCTGTTACTGCAATGGTGGCAGGAGGAGTCCATGTGACTACTTGTCAAGGCCAAACTAAATCTGACTATAGAATGAACAGAGTCAAGATAGAACGTACGAAGACAAAAACTGAATAATGGTCTGAAATTAACCCACTAAGGAGAACAAGTTGCGACAAACGACCAGGGAGTAGGACAAGGTCGTGTCAGCGACGCCGGCTAACGCCAGCTGTAAAGACCTTCCGACAGCTGACAACAATCGGTCCGTAATTGCCCGTGGCGGCGCTGCGCACGGGAGGCGCACCGCGCATGCGCCGCCGGCTTCGCGTGGTGGCAGGCCGGCCCGCGCCTCGCGGCAAGAGGGTCAGTATGGGCGCGATCCCCGTCCGGGACATGTCGAGCGGCAGCGGGGTGCGCGCCGCCTGCTGCCTGCTGGCGCTGCTCTCGCCGGCTCTCGTGGGTGAGTAGCGAGCGTGCCGGGGGGACGGGCCCAGCGCTGCGGCCGGCGAGGGAGCCGCCGCCAGCACCACCAAACGTAGTAAAACTCGGCGGGGCTGCAGGACGTGTCCCTACTTCTGGAAGTAGATTGTTAGCACCAATCATCGCGTCTGTATTATGTGCGTTGTCGAAGATTTTTGCGAGGAGAATTAATGTCGTTTTTTTTTTTCTAACGACGACACAAACTCACAGAAACAATAAAGCCGTTACACTACCCCTTGCTGTTTTGCAAATTCTTTATCAGGATGCACAGTCAGTGGACTCTATAATAATAATGATTTGGTTTGTTACGCATTGAAAACAGGAGGTAGGAATAATAGATAATACTGTAGTATTACGCCGAAAGTTTTCGTTGCGCAGTTTTGTATTTCTACATTTGTCATCTCCTTATACCGCCCACGTCTGTACTCCCAGATTCTGGCTACGCTGCTTCGCCAGATGCAACAATCACCGCAGAGCACGCAGCACGCGTCTGTGTTATTTAGCTGTCAAAGCTTACAATCAGCAGCTGATACATAAAATCAGTCTCTATTTGCTGCTTTGTACAGCAGTCCTTTAAATACGACGAAATCTGATACGACCATTTGGGTTAAGAAAACAGCGAGGAAGTGAGGCATGAAAACAGATTTGGATACTTCTAACAGAGCTATAATAGGCTTACAAATGATTCTCTGAAATGAAACTAAAATTCTCTGGTAAGAATAAAATCTCACTAAAGTTCCAGAAGAGGCCGTAATCAAGATAAGGAACTAATTTCACAACAAACATATTGTTGACGTAAGACTGTGCTGAAACACACGTTACCTTCTTCGACTCAATCGTTTTAATACTCTAATCACTGTTTCATTGTTCTCCTGTCCACAATCGTTGTTCCCTTACACACAAATAAGCGATTATATTTTATATCCTTCCACTTCCCAAGCACTGGTACGCAACAGTGCAGAGTCTGGGCTACACTTACATATAACAAATTCCTATCTCTATTGCGGAATAAGCTGCCACTAAACTTAACTGCACAAGGAAATTAATATTAACTGACCGTATGAAATGTTGATGTGCAATTTATTTCACTACCCATTATTCGTGTTTCCTACTTACCTATGGAAATTGTTTTCCAGGAGCGAACTGTGACCTCCAACCTATCCCTTTGTTTACACAAACTAAAATGACTAATGGGCTATACAAGACGTTCGGAAATACCTGTTACAAATTTTTAGGACTTGTAGAGGGGAGTGAGTACATAATATTTTGAACAGGAATGCTACCGTTTCATTTCAACGACGCTTTCATTTCAGATGTTAAACTTACCCACATCTGCTTGAGGAATTGAATTAAACGTGACGAAATATTATTGTTAGGTAATAATTCGAACGAAACACCCATTTATAGTTCAAGCACATTTGTTTATATTGACGCCTAAACATTACGTGTTTACATTATCAAACAACAAAAAAGAACCTAGCATGCAGGATGCACACAACAGATGTGATGCATTGCAACAATGGCTCCATGTGGCTCCCACAAACGTTGTCTCGTTATGTTTCCTTTCGAATTTTTACCTAATATTTGCACTGCGTCGCGTCTAACGCAATTCCTGGGGCCGAAGTGAATGAGTTAAACATTTGAATTGAAACCACAGTAGAACGCAAACGGCATGCTTCCAGGCATGGGTTCCTATCCAGAATATTATTGTACCACTCCACTCTACAAGTCCTAGAAGTTTGTAACGGGAATTTTCTAACCCATTGTATTTATTGTGTCCTAAACTCTGCTGATAACCGGCCTACATTGGCTTCAATTTATCCTCCATATTTTGTTCGCTTATAACACATTTCGAGTTATGTTCTCCATGTAATCTTTCACGTAGTATCAGACTAGGGATCCGCATGTATTGATGATCACGCGGAAATTATCGTGATGATGTTGGGAAGAATTAGTAGACTGGTGCTGGTATCTGATAAACGTTTAGTTATTTGATTCTGATGGCAGTTATGCCGGAGCCCCTATGGATTCTCTTGAAAATTCCCCAATGCGAAGAACGTTGTCGGACTGTTTAGATTCGATGTATGGCCGTTGCATTTCGTTGCTCACTACTGAGCAAAAATTTAAATCATTCTGGCCTGAAATAGTGGCAGTTTAAGCGACGGACGTTAGTTAAACACACCGATGAAATCTGTTACTAATATGCTCGATTAAAAAGTCCTGTGCAGGTATCAAGCAACCACAAAATATGAATATTTTTTGTTTGCTATGCATGTGAAAACATAGTTCATAGAAGGATCTGGCAGTCTACACTGACAACAGGCATGGGGTAGGCAGGATATATATAAAAAAAAATATGATATCCACATTCGTCGCGTACTAGGTGACGTCATGGTCGTACTGCATGGTTACATCATCATTTAAACTACTACTTAAGAACGCATTACCCTCTTTTAGTCACATCCTTTTTTTGGTGCATCCTCTTGTCACGTCTTTACTTCTGGAGTTTGATTTAGTGGCTCCAAAGCCTCTCCAGGGTTGCAGTTGAAGAAGGGGCGGCGGCGGCGCTTCTAAGGTTGTGCGTGACAGGAGTCCAGCTGCGCGACCTTGGTGCGCAACGAGCCAATCAGGCACTTACTGGCTGCACCCGCCCGCTCCCTGGTCACGGGAGCCGCCGCTCGGCGGAGAATTCCTCAGGGTCGCGACGTGCTGCCAACAGCGGCTCGTCTGCCGTCAGGCTTCACACACGTGGACACGTTTCATAGACGATTCTTGTTGTGACCTTCACATGATAGTTACGTTATTACTAATTCTAAAGCCCATCGATACTATCATGGAATAGTAAATAACCAATTTCCAGAAATAACTGGTTTACTCACTATACGCAAAAACTTCCGCCCAAAGACAACTATGTTTACTGATGAGAGTATCTCCTTTACTTCTGTACTGAATTATCTCAGTGCCTGCGTTCAGGTTCTAATAAAATGCTCCAAGCTACTGAGCTACTGAAACACTTTGTGTTAATCCCGTTAAATACACAGGATGAATAGCATATTCACCATTTTGTGTACCATGCCCGTAATGCTTCTTTGTCTTCAGTATTGGGAACCATGCTCTGCTAGCGACACTAATAAGCTTCATTTCAAAGTGAGAGAAATAATTTCAAATTATTTCTTGAGTTTCTATCAGACTTTCAAATAATAATGAAAATGGCCGGCGCTGGATTAAGGCCACTACACCAAGAAGATGTACATAAGTGACTCGCATTCAAAGTGTTAATTTTATGTGTGAGTGGTTCTTCCCTCATGGGGTTCTGCAAAGATCAGTTCCCTACCCCCCATCCCCTCCCCGCCCCCTACCGTATTCCTAATTCTACTAAATGCCATTGCATCACAAGTGGACACATAATGCTAGTTCAATAGACTGCACATACCTGAACTAAAGAGTTTTTTACGAACTTCCAGTATGCTGGAATAACTTTGGTCAGCAACTTCTGTTAATCAGTAGAACGACAACCAGTCCAAGTTGGAATTTTTTACTTTTTATTCGTTCGATGACTAGTTTAGGGCCGAGACCCATTTTGAGATCATCCTAACAGAGTCGAAAATGGCATTTTCGAAGATGTCAGAAATGTGCAATGAGTTACTTGTATGCACGGTAAATGTTTACAGCGCATTTCCGACATCTTCGAAAATGTCATTTTCGACTTTGTTATGATGATTTGAAAATTGGTCTAGGCCCGAAACTAGTCGTTGAATGAATAAAAAGAAAAAATTTGCAGCTTGGACTGACTCTTCGTTCGATTGAAGGAGTTTTTGTTTATCTACACATTTAAAGACCTAAGCGTATATTTGACGAGCTACTTCAGGAACACATCGAAGAAGAATTTCAACGGTTGCTACAAAAATTTTTTTCACCTGTTCAAGGGTGGAATGAAGCAGGCGGATGAAGCTTGGAAAACTGTAGTGATTCATTACGACACCTGAAAAGTCTGGTACAAGACGGTCTGTGCTTTATATGTCAAGTGTGCAATCTGTAGTATTTTTCTTTCGGTAGACCTAACTGAAAGACGAGTTATTATCTAATGTAAGTTCATATAAAATTTCTTCATGTGAGGAACGAGTCTTCATACTTCGCATACGTAGTACAGTAGTGCATAGTTTCACATATGGCTTACACTGATAACCTGCACTACCTACCTCCCGAGACGTCACTGGTAGCAGCAGATACACGAAAATAATTAGATAATAGCAGTTGCTTTCGTCTCAGTCCCCGTAGCTGAGTGGTCAGTGCGGCTGACTGCCAGGCGAAGGACTGAAGTTCGATTATCGGTGCCTCCGGATATTTTACCCTGTGGAGGGCTGTGACAATGCACTTAGCCCTGCGACACCAACTGAGGAGCCACTGGACGAATTAGTAGTGGTTACAAGGGCAAGAAAGCCGACAAAGACCGGGAGATCGCTGTGCTGACAGCAGCAATCTCCCAGTCTTTGTCGGCTTTCTTGCCCTTGTAACCACTTGTGCTGACCGCAAGTCTCTCCATATCGCATCCAGTAACGTCATTGGCAGAGAACTCGCAGCTTCACCCGCCTTTACGTTAGCTAGGGATCTTCACTGTAGCCTCCCAATATATATATATTCACTTATGAAATTTGTTATTAACAATCCGAACGAATTCAAAAGTAATAGCAGTGTACATGGCTACAACACTAGGAGAAAGGATGATCTTCACTACTCTAGGTTAAATCTAACTTTGGCTCTGAAGGGGGTAAATTATGCTGCCACGAAAGTCTTTGATCACTTACCTAATAGCATCAGAAGTCTGACAGATAGCCATATAGCATTTAAAACGAAATTAAAAGAATTCCTGAATAGCTACTCCTTCTACTCATTAGATGAATTTTCGGAAATAGTAAGTGGGTAATTCCCCCCCCCCCCCCCAAAAAAAATTTTAGTGTCATGTAATATTTCGTGTAATGTAATATCTTGTATAGACACTTTTTATTAACCTGACACGTTCCACATCATTACGAAGTGTCCTATTCATGATCTATGGAACAAGTAATAATCTAATCTAATCATGTTTTGGAGGAAGAAAATTGCTAGTACTCAGAGATAAATCTATGAAGTATGGTTTGAAAATATATGATGAAATTTTTGTAAACGCAGTAAATTCGCCTTCTGGGGCCTATGGTTATACGTTCATATTCGCATTGTGATTTGTGTTAAGTAAATTAACATTATGGAAAGAAAATGAAACTGCGGTATATAATTACAGCTTAGGCTTTATTCATGTTCATTTATTAAACACGTCACAAACACCGTCACAAACACCGTTTGCTTAGCTCTTGTCGGACATTGCTTTATATACGGCATTTGGTACCAATGTTTTTCCTTCATCCTTTCCACAGCCTGTAATTTGTGGACCGTACGTAAACTGTGTTGTTTATTAGTGTGCAAATTAAAGATAAATGTATGAGGAAAACTATTTAGTTAATATGTAAGGAAACGAAATGGTGTATTTTAAAATTATTTTTAATTCTTAATAGATTCGGCTACTTCCCTTCGACGTAACTATTCTGTTTTTGCTTGCGATTGTTGGACTTTGTCAGAAGCATGGCAGCCTGCGGTACAACTTCAGGTTTTAATTAACTAGATTTCATCTATTACTGTATTGATTGTATGTCCTCGTGTCGCTTTGGAGCGTCATAAACATAGGAAAACATTTTCCGGAAGTGGGAACACGTCATGCTGTGAAAAATATATACGTTTTGGCTATTATTACTGGCAGCATTCATCGGGATGTATACTTTTGGTATGCGCTTGCTGATTTGTGTGTACTATTAGCTCCCTATCCCTCCAGCTGAAGTGACTTCGCGTCCTGCCATGGTATGTGATGATATAGTATGACAGGATATTGCACCAGATTACCCTCCGTTAGGAAAGAGGGTGCACTCTGTGCTATTATATATAAATTATGGAGCGTAGCAATCAGTCAACCTTTTTGTTGCAGGTTTTATTTTGCAAATCCTGAATTTAGCTATTGCCTAGTCATTATCAGTGCACTATTTTCTCGTCTCGATTCATGTCAGTTTCCTGCTGTCAGGCGTCAGTCTGAGTTCTTTGAATATTCAAAGAACTCTGACTGACGCGCGAACAACAGGGAACAGACATGAATCGAGACTAGAGAATAGTGCATTGATAATGACTAGGCACTAGCCGAAATCTGGATTTACTTAATAATACCCGCAAAAGAAATGACGACTGATTGCTACGCTCCATAATTTACAGATTTGTAAAAGGATAGTGCAAGTTAATTTTGTTCACTTCTCAGTGAGGAATTCGTGCAAAGTTCCATCGTGACGTCGTGTTGCTTGGATGTTATCCAGTTACTCCTAATTCATATCAGTGACTCCTGTTGTCTCCATATCCGCAATCGCGGCCAGGCCGCCGGCCTACTGTGAATGGCGACCGAGGTGACGAGGCTATAAGAATCCTCACGGTTCATGTTAGTCTGTCGCCAAGTTAACTTGGTATTACCTCTTATTTTTCACCCAATTAAAAGTGGGTAAAACACGGACTTGCTTAAATTATACTTATCCGCCACAATTAGTCGCCACGACGAAGGCTGCCTGTAATATTAGCCAAAAACTTCGTAATTTTATCATATCGTGACGCGGTCAATCTATCAGAAGAATTTTATTGAAGTATGCTCTGGCCTCCTAAGCTAACGTTTATATCTACACAATTTGGCCTCACTGACATGGAGAGACACGCACAAACCCATAGTGCAAGAACCCTCCAGGAAACATGAGTTCATCACATGAAGAACTGATTATAAATTTCCGACAAGTATTCCACCGGCCTTGCAATTACATGTTAGGATGACTGATTCGCATGGGCAATCGTTTTTTGCTCATGGTGTATGCATTTGTCTGCCGGCCGCGGTGGTCTCGCGGTTCTAGGCGCTCAATCCGGAGCCGCGTGACTGCTACGGTCGCAGGTTCGAATCCTGCCTCGGGCATTGATGTGTGTGATGTCCTTAGGTTAGTTAGGTTTACGTAGTTCTAAGTTCTAGGGGACTGATGACCACAGCAGTTGAGTCCCATAGTGCTCAGAGCCATTTGAACCATTTTTGAACAAACACCAGTCATAAAATAGACTACTTCATTTCCGAATTTCGTAAGAACATTTCCTTGATGGACTTATAACAGAAATATCGACACACGTAATCTTGTGAATGACTTAGTGGATCGGTAAATCAACAATATAACTTTTCCGTCATTGCATTTCTCTCACTTACCATCATTTCTCCATTTTTGTATAGGATGTGACCGGTAACACATTACAATAATATGTTTGTAGCCCTAATGACTACATCTTGCATACAAGAGATACGCACCTGGCTCTGTTGGATGTTTGCCAACGTCTATGTAAGTCGAGAATTGTTACTGACCGCTACACAACAGCTAAATGTGGTCCAACTGTTGTTAGCCCATATCACTATTGTGTAAGAGACAAGTGTGGGAGACAACTGTCGGACGTACTTCGCAGCTTTTATAGAACAAGCAAGTTGTGGAAGCTGCAGAATTATGTTAATTACAGTCAGTTGTATCCTTACCGCGTCTTGCTTCTAGAGTCAATCTAACGTGCGACATAGTTTCGCAGGAGGCCTAAGACTATGACGTAAACTTGATGAGACATGCCTGTGCTGAACAGGTCGCTATAATAAATGTGACTCACTGTTCATATATTTTTATTACTCGAAACGCGTCAAATAAATAAGAATTTCTGGACAGCCAGCACCAGATATCCCAGAAATCTGTTGAGCATTGGCATATTACGTATCCTTAAACATGTATGGTCAGTTTTGAAAGTTTCTGTCTCCTATTAAAAGATTTTCGGAAATACAGATGCTCTATGACGTTAACAACTTGTTATTGCAGATCCCTTTAAGAGTAATTTTGTAAAGTTATTCTGAGCGGCACGTAACGAATCATTCGTCTAATGGACGGTTTATTGTTTTAGCACACACTGATGTGTAGCGATAGAACTACGAGTGAACGAGTCACATAAAGATTCGTTTATTGGAAGCTGCAATTCTTGTGTCTATAGGTGAACAGATTAGCCAGCTACTACGTCACTGTAACTGGGGATGGGAATTCATCTCGCTCGAGGGTCTCGAGAAAAACTGCTAATTTCTCGAGGATATCGTAAGGCATCCGAGGGAGTACTCAGCTTATCTCTCTTGACCAGGGGTGGAAATTAACTTCCCTGTTAGAGTAAGAGCTACCCCCTACGAGTATAGCTGTCGAGTTAGCTTGTGTATCGACTAGCTGCGGCTGCCGCTGTCTGTGTTGTTACGAGAACGAAACGAATGGTCAAGCGCGGCGGCTGGTGTCATCGGTATGTTTCATTGAGGGGCTGCAGTTTAGGTTGACTTGTCGGAACATCTGCTTTAAGGTGATAGTAAAGAAACTAACATGCCTAAGCTGAGGATGGATGTTTTTTCCACAACAAACGTATTCAGTGGAATACTCATAACGTTGTATTTG
Source organism: Schistocerca americana (assembly GCF_021461395.2). Taxonomy (NCBI): domain Eukaryota; kingdom Metazoa; phylum Arthropoda; class Insecta; order Orthoptera; family Acrididae; genus Schistocerca; species Schistocerca americana. The sequence continues at coordinate 677,658,521 of NC_060122.1, forward strand.
CTCTTCCACCAAATTCATTTATGATTTTTGTGTTTATTTTTACTTATATTTTCAAAACTGTACATGCTTCATGAGGAAAAACCGTAACGAGGAACAGAAAACTTTATCCTCGAAGCAATAATACGAGGCGTATTCGGAAAGTAAGATTCGATTATGCGCGAAATGGAAACCACTGTGAAAATCCGATGAAACTTTGCACAGATGTGTTGGGTATTGATTTTAATGTGGCTGTCGATCGCTTCACGTCCTCTTTTCAGCTCAGAACTCAAAGTGATCACGTAGAAATGCCTAAAACAACAGTGTCTCACATCAAGTATGTGCATCTGATGAGAGATTTCGCCTGAAGCTATGCAGCCTACATAACATAAATGTCATGCGTTTCTTTCTTCAAGAGAACTTTCAGCCTCATTCTGCAGGGGCAATTAAGACGTTCCTGCAGCGTTTTCAATGTGAAGTGTTTGATCGCCCACAATATAGTCCTTAATTGGCTCCCTCCGTTGTTCATCTCTGCTCACATGAACCGCTGGCTATGAAGACATCATTTTGGCACAAACAAGGAAAGGCAGACCAGCGTGGAGTATTTGGCGGAAAGCACAAGCAGCTCTTTTCTGTGACGAGGGTACAGGAACATTTGTACAGTGCCATGAAAAATTTCTAAGTCGGCCCGGCGACTATTTAGAGAGGTAGCTGGAAAGTGAGGCTAACTTGAACGAATTACTGCATTATGGTGAATAGATCAGTGATAATATCCTAATAACATGAATAGTAGGCGTACTCCATTCTAAGTGGAGAGTTTCTTTATCATTTGTCATGAAGTTCAGTTTAACTTTATTTTCCTCTTTATCACTTTTCTGCTGTTGAAAACGGTTCATGGAATTTTTCAGAAAGGATTTGTCGCTTGTAACCATAGGAAGTTCCTGCTTCACCGGTCAGTGTATGTAAATTTCCAGTTTAATGAAAATACGAAATTCTGTTTCATAATTTTGCGGCTACTCAAAACAGACCAAGCAAACCTGTGAAACATATTATGTGGTTTATTACAGTTCTCTGTTTGACAAGACTATATATCACAAACCATCCATTCATCGCATTGTGACAGCGGTCACTGACCGCTATACGGACTAAAGTTATTACAGTCATCCCTGTCTCCTAAACGGTGGAACACGGCCTTCCTCATCCAACGTCATGTAATGGTGCAAAAATACGTAGTCGTTTACGCTGTTGGTATGTGCTTCTTGTGGAGAAATAAGGTGGTTAGATATTCCATGGACGTTGGTTTACAATGCAGTACACAGAGAACTTTCGGTATCCTGGAAGGAACGTAACAGTGGCATTATGGCTTAATTAAAGTCCTTGTAAGGTATGTAATCGTCTTTCATAGAACAACGAAATTAAAAAAAAAACTAAATGAAGTTTTTGGATATGAGGGAGATATTGGCTCAGATAGGAGTAAACCAGGTGGTTTCATCACGACCGTAGCGATCTTCATGAGAAAAGGCTGTATGAAGTCAGTATGCTTTTCTACTTGACTAACCACTTTTTTGAATTTTGTTACTTGATGTTCTACATCAGCCCCTTTAATGAATCATCCTTCACCCGATTCCATCTGTTCTCTGAAAATCATAGCTTTCGAAAATTTTTGAAATGAGTTATATGGTTGAATTGTTATTGAATTAAACAGCCCTGAAGAGGACTGACTGTGTAACACCCCTTTTGCACCAATTCATTGGTCTCCCCTCTGTCCATCTCTTTCAAATCATTCTAACCACTTCTCTATTGCTTCTAGCCATTCATTTGTCAACTATAAAAGCAATAAATGGTAAAATTTCTCGAAGTTATTCAACACGATGTCTTGAAGAAGCTACGCTTATTGCAGATGCCAAGGTTCAAATGGCTCTGAGCACTATGGGACTCAACATCTTTGGTCATCAGTCCCCTACTTAAACGTAACGAACCTAAGGACATCACACACATCCATGAACGAGGCAGGATTCGAACCTGCGACCATAGGGGTCGCGCGGTTCCAGACTGAAGCGCCTAGAACCGCTCATCCACAGCAGTCGGCGCAGATGCCAAGGATAAGTAACTAATATGTGATAGGTATAAGCGTACGAAGAGGTTCAACTAATATGTAGTCTATTTACAATAAACAAGCACGCTCATGTTCAGTGATAATTTTATCAGGCTTAACATGGTGAAGAAAGTAAAAATGCTATCTTAATTTTGATATAAACTAAATTTGGCTACATCACGAGTTAATAAAATGACATGACTACTTCAAATTGTTCTATGAATCATCTTCACATCATAAAATATCCTCACATACCGTGAAACGTCACATGTTACACAATCAAGTGCTCCGTCATTAAAATATTTTAGTGAGTCAGTACCTGAAACCACAACAAGCAACTTTTTACAGTCTGTAACGATATTTTACGGTCTGAAGATGGTTGCTAGCCCAATCGAAACAAGAAGTATTTATTTTGTTTTACTTTGTGTGTCATGTTCCGTAGGACCAAATTCCGGAGCACGTTTCTAATGTCATGGAACGAGTCAGGGCATGAAGTTATCAGAGAATAGCAATAACAGATTAAATAAAACGTATGTGAATCCTTTTCAGACATCAAGCCGTTAAGTTTAAATAAACATTTACATAAACGTAACAAAGGAATCAGCTAATATCCTTTATTCTTAATTTTTCGAGGAGGAGTGAGCCATGTGCAAACTTTTCAGTTTAGACTTGAAAGTGAGTCAATTATTGTTAAAATATTTTAACTCTTTTGACAGTTTATTGGAAATGGTAGCAGCAGAATACTGTACGTCTTTCTGATCAAGAGTCACGGAAATGCTTTCCAAATGCACACTGGATTAATGCCTGTTATTAACTGATGGAAAGCTGCTAACTCTTGGGAACAAGCTGACATTGCTAACAACAAACGCCATTAAAGGAAATATGTATTGAGAGGCCAGTGTCAGAATTCCCAGAGTAGTGAACAGGGGTCTAGAAAAGTTGTTACGTTAGACCACACATTGCTCGAACTGCTCGTTTGTAGGCCAAAAAACTATTTTCGATACAGAAGAATTACGCCAAAAAATGATACCATAGGCCTCAAGCGAATGAAACTAAACAAAGTAGACTTATTTTCATGTTGAATATAACTTTTTTCCGATACTCTTCTAATGGTAAAGGAAACAGAGTTTTGTTTTTGAACCATATCCTCAACATGGGCTTCTCACGACAGCTTACAATATCTGAACGCCTAGGAATCTGAACTCTTCACTCTCATTTATCATATGCCCATCCTGTGTAATCAAAATGTCACTTTTTGTTGAACTGTGAGCTGTATCTTACTGTGATCTGGCATCAATTCATTTTCTCGTGATCCGGACAAGTGAAGGTCACGTTTAACGCAAACTGACTTTCTGAAGTATAATATTGCCATGCGCTAAGAAAGACCGTAATTATTTTTGCTAAAATGTATGTAAATTTATTTACCGTGAGCCTAGGCAGTATGGTCTGGAAACGATGATTAAATTCCATGTGGATGCCCACAGGACTCTGAGACTAGAAAAAATAACGAGCACCATTTCGCAGCACAAGCCTATCGTAGAATAAAATTTTGGTCCGTGCATGCTTCTTTAACGTGTCTTTAAAGATTTAATGGCGGCTTTAAAAGACGAAAGCGTGTTTTAATTAATGGCCGACTCAGTCGCTTAATACATGGAAGGCGGTCCTACTTTTCATACACAGCTTGTCAGAGCCGAGTTTTCAACACTGCAGTCCGTATTTACTTAAGAAGAATCTTTCTCCCCCACGCTCCTCACCTTCAGCCCTCCCTCGCGCTCTCCAACTCCTTCTCTCCGTCCCTCTCTTTTACTCCTTCTTTGGCGATTTTTATTCGCGAATGGTTCAGATTCACGTTCGCACAGGTAACGGTAAGCGCCTTTTCAGTGGTACATTCGTGCACGGGCGGAGCCAAATTGTCGCGTTTTATGTCGTTTGTGAGATACGTAATTTGCTTAATTGCCGCAATAACTGCGCTTAATGAAGTCTTTAATTATTTAAATTGTAACTCTGAAGTATGTGTTTATTTGCCGGATAAGATTCAGTTCCTCCCACTCCCTCTGCGAACAAAGCATTAAAAATTCAACTCGGGAAGTTTGCTGGTTGATCTTTCTTGTTTTTCTAATAACTTACCTCACGTCTTATCGTATTCCTCATGTCTTATTGTATTCACTGGGCAGCACATGTTGCAAGGGACATAGAAGTTTTTAGACAGACTCGCCGTGTTTGACATAGTATCACATTCAAATGCAAATGTGAAGCGGTTTAGTAGCCTACATTTGTCGCATCTGTCTAGTAAGGGTCAGTCATATCTCTGCCTGCTGCTCAGATCCCTCACATCCATCAACAACGGCCAATGGACTTGTTCAAAGTATGATTTACTGCCATAGGGTTTCGACGTTCTCGTTACCGGACGTGTTAACTGGTTGTGCTTCATGGACAGCAAATTCATTTTCAAATAGTCGCTCTCGTGCTGAAGGATATTACATCAAGTTTACGGATACGTGTAGTCCGTCTGGAATATGTATGTGAATAGTAACGTAAGCCGGTCGCTGTGGCCGACCGGTTCTAGGCGCTTCAGTCTAGAATCGCGCTGCTGCTGCGGTCGCAGGTTCGCATCCTGCCTCGGGCATGGATGTGTGTGTTGCCCTTAGGTTAGTTAGGTTTAAGTAGTTCTATGTCTAGGGGACTGAAGGTCTCTGATAGTCCCATAGTGCTTAGAACAATTTGAACCAATTGAATAGTAACGTAAACATTATCACTATTTGAGTGTGTGTAATGTGTCATGGAGGTTATCGGAAGACGTGAACACGTACGCAGTTGATGAGTTCGTATGAAATATCAATGTGAAACAAAATGCACGCCAAATGACGATATTTCACGACTCAGTGAACGTGCACGTCCTTGTATCGTGTCGCGACGATCGCGCGCGCCCTTGTGACCAGGAACTGAATGCTGCACACTTAATCTTATACGCATGAGGACTGAACATACATACTGTAAAACTGTATAGGTCAGGCTAAGATAGAATTGTCTATAAAACACGGCAGCAGTTACAGTTAAGATATGTATGTTTATGAACTGTGAACAGTGTGGCACATATTTTCGTTATGTTTTTCTGTTCTCAGCAGACGAAACATTCTACCAGATATTCGCATGAGTGATTCCAGAACGTCTTCTGACCTAACCTAGGCATTGGTAAACTACAGGAATTCATGGTGCTGGTAGAAAAGGAGCACATGGCTGAGCGTGTCCTGGCAGAACAGTTGCAGCATTCGTTGTACTGCGTTTACTGGCACAATGCTATATTACCTGCCAGTTCGCTTACAAATGGTTCAAATGTCTCTGAGCGCTATGGGACGTAACAGCTGAGGTCATTAGTCCCCTAGATCTTAGAACTACTTAAACCTAACTAACCTAAGGACATCACACACATCCATACCCGGGGCAGGATTCGAAACTGCGACCGTAGCAGTCGCACGGTTCCGGACTGAAGCGCCTAGAACCGCTCGGCTACACCGACCGGCAGTTCGTTTACAGTCTACAATTTCTTTCCTTGAGTAAGTTTCGGAGACATCTTAGTTTTAAAGCACATCTCTCCTTCTGCAGAGTGACTAAAACGTAACTACTCGAATACTACCGTGCTACAGGCTTAAGTACTCAAGTTTTGAACCATTGACAAGATTTTGTACAATCTGCAACTGATTTTGTGGAAATTTTTACTATGTATTACTTGGGCAATTTGAATTTCGCTCTGACTGAATCAGTTTTTCGAAGTCATTCGCAGCCTCCGACAGTAAGTAGAGTGCCTATGCTCCGCAAACACAGTACAGATACTTTAAGAATGTCAGTTGTAAGAAGTGCTCTACTTCATGGAAACTTATGCTCTGACACGTATCTGGACATTTTGAAAGTCCTACAAATTTCTTGCTGTTACTTCTAGACGCATCTCATTTTATTTATAAAACGTAATTGTATTGTCAAAGTCTCAGATGATGTCACCCTTGTTTACATTCATTAATATTCTACAGTAACACCAGTGATAAAAAATAGTCCATGGTCAAGAGGCAGTTCGTAGAAGAATTTCAAAAAAAATTTTCTATTTTCTCAGTAATCCTTGCATTCATAATATTATCCGTCTTGCAGATGGATGGATCGCAAAGTAAATTAGTTTTATTTTCCTTCAGTTACGTATTAAGAAATAGTAACTAGCGATAGCTGGTATGTTACGGAGAAAGCTTCCGCGAATAGACCATGTCCATATGAAAATAAACGATTATATTGTAAAAGCATCTCTAATTGTTACTGAGTTCAAATATACCAACATAGTTACGTGGATAATCAATGGCATAAATAGAAATTTCCGTACTTACAATTACAGACGGGATAAAAGTACTTCTTTGGCTTCGGAAAGAGTGACTTACGATGTGATAAAAAGAAAATTCATCCAACGACGTGAAATGCCTGACAGTAACCAGACAAAGAGATAATTGGAAACTATATTGCAACGTACTAGAGAATTTTTATTACGTTAATAACTTCCTGCGAATACACTTTCCACGATATTTGACTTCGCTGCGGATAGGTAAACACGAGACAGAAAGTAATTGCATGACTTTGGAAACCGACTACCACTCACCTTATCTGATAAAAGTTGTTGGATATTACTTTACTGAATTTATTACAGGAATGCCTCCTGTGATTGCCTGTGAAGGGTAATGTATGACTTGCTTCTGTTAATATCACATTTACCTAACACCACACTAATGCTCACTGCCACTACGCATGTACACTGAAGCGCGAAAGAAACTGGTATAGGCATGCGAACTCAAATACTGAGATATGTAAACAAGCAGAATACCTACACAAACCTATGCAATACCTATACAAGACAATAAGTGTCTGGCACAGTTGTTAGATCGGTTAATGCTGCAACAATGGCAGGTTATAAAGATTTAAGTGAGTTTGCACGTGGTATTATAGTCGGCGCACGAGCGATGGGATCCAGCATTTCTGAGGTAGCGATGAAGTAAGGATTTTCCCGTACGACCACCTCATGAGTATACCATGAATATCAGCATTCTGGTAAAACAAAGTCTCAGACCTCGCTGCGACCGTAAAAAGATCTTGCAAGTACGGGACCAACGACGACTGAAGAGAATCGTTCAACGTGACAAAAGAGCTACCCTTCCGCAAGTTGCTGCAGATTTCAATGGTGGGCCATAAAAGTGTGTCAGCGTCTGAACTATTCAACGAAACATCAGCGATATGGGCTTTCCGAGCCGAAGTCCCACTCGTGTACCCTTGACAGCACGATACAAAGCCTTACACCTTGCTTGGGCCCGTCAAAACCAGCATTGGACTGTTGACGACTGGAAACATGTTGCCGTGTCGGACGTGTCTCGTTTCAAATTGTATCGAGCGGATGGACGTGTACGGGTATGGAGACAACCTCGAGAATCCACGGATTCTACATGTCAGCAGGAAACTGTTCAAGCTGGTGGAGGCTCTGTAATGGCGTGGAGCGTGGATATTGGAGTGATATTTGACCCCTGATACGTGTATATACGACTCTAGCAGGTGACACGTACGCAAGTATCCTGACCGTTCACCTGCATCCAATTTACGTCCGTTGTGCATTCCGACGGGCATATGCAATTCCAGCAGGACATTGTCACACCCCACACGTCCAGAATTCATACAGAGTGGCGCTAAGAACATTCGCCTGAGTAAAAACACTTCCGCTGGTCACCAGAATCCCCATACATATAAATTAATGAGCATACCTGGGATGTCTTGCAACGTGCGGTTCAGAAGAGATCTCCAACCCCTCGTACTCTTACGGATCTGTGGACAATCGTGCAGGATTCGTAGTGTCAATTCCTCAGACAAAAGTAGAGTCGAAACTTCCTGGCAGTTTAAAACTGTGTGCCCGACCGAGACTCGAACTCGGGACCTTTGCCTTTCGCGGGCAAGTGCTCTACTGGCAGAAGTAAGGCTGTGATACCGGGCGTGAGTCGTGCTTCGGTAGCTCGGTTGGTAGAGCACTTGCCCGCGAAAGGCAAAGGTCCCGAGTTCGAGTCTCGGTCGGGCACACAGTTTTAACCTGCCAGGAAGTTTCATATCAGCGCACACTCCGCTGCAGAGTGAAAATCTCATTCTGGAAACATCCCCCAGGCTGTGGCTAAGCCATGTCTCCGCAATATCCTTTCTTTCAGGAGTGCTAGTTCTGCTAGGTTCGCAGGAGAGCTTCTGTAAAGTTTGGAAGGTAGGAGACGAGGTACTGGCAGAAGTAAGGCTGTGATACCGGGCGTGAGTCGTGCTTCAGTAGCTCAGTTGGTAGAGCACTTGCCCGCGAAAAGCAAAGGTCCCGAGTTCGAGTCTCGGTCGGGCACACAGTTTTAATCTGCCAGGAAGTTTCATATCAGCGCACACTCCGCTGCAGAGTGAAAATCTCATTCTGGAAAAGTCGAGTCCATGGCACGTCGTGTTGGGGCATTTTGCGTGCTCGCGGGGGCCCTACACGATATTAGGCAGGTGTACCGCTCTCTTTGGCTCTTCAGTGCACAAACCAGTAATACATAAGCATAAAAGCAAAAGTTATATATATCTTTCAAAATACTAAAATACTATGAATAATTGTGATTCAGTTTCAAAATCTGCCTCTTACGCCTAAAGCAGTTAGCACTGTATCATGGCAGCTCCGAAAGCTTCAGCATCACGTTGGTTGTTCGACGGAAGTGAATCCACATTTTTCCAGTGCTTCCTTTCCTGCTTTTCCTGGGAATCGTAGTGGTACACGTGGAACTTGTCCTTTGTCGTTAAGTAGCCAAAGAAGTCCTCTATGTTCGCCTCTCCCAGCTGTAACTGTGTCACTGCCACCTCGTTTTTGTTGTCTTTTTTGATTGGATGTGAGCAGTCGTGGAGCCTAGCGGACGGCGATATTTGTCGTCTAGTTGATGTCGTGCAAGATGTTGAAAAATATTCCATGAGAAATTTTCGACAGTTTACTTGATTGTGGTACTCCGGTCTCAGAGCACCAGCGTCTCGACATCTCTTGCGATTTCCTGTTCTCCTCTGAGAAGAGTTGTTCGATCTCTCAGGCGTCTACACCGCGTAACCCCTGCATCATATGAGAATGCAGTGCTGCCGCACTCCTCCACCCACTCGTCGTAGACTGTACCAGCTGGCTTGTTCCGTTCAAATGAAGAATCTTACTTTCTTCTAAGTTTCAATTTACTGACGTAGAATGACTCACTTCCCCCTGAAGTTATTATTATTGTTTTAAATAACAGCAAAGTTCTGAAGATATATTTCACTGTTGAATTCAGTGTTCACTCTGTTCCAAAAAAAAAAAAAAAAGAAGAAGAGAACTGCTGCCTGTAGAGTCTGTGACTCCGGCTACGTCCATTATCAAATATGTATCATTCTGAGAGGGTCAACATTTACAGGCTTTTAGTATTTTATATCGGCGTCCAAACTCTTCTTTGTACACTCTGTTTTTCCTTTGACTGAAGTCGATGATGGCTCGAATGACCATAAAACGAGAAAATCACTCATCTTCTTGCCTCAGCTGTCCACTGCTCTTGTTAGTGAGCAGTCGACAGTTATCTGTGGCATAGAAAATAGAGCAAACTCTTCCTAGGCTCATCTGTCTCTTAACCGATGTTATCATAAATAATGTAGTATGGTCTTTCAGTTGCTGGGACACTTTCTACTTAGTACATTACGATAAACGCTGAATATAACGGTACTGTTCATCTTCTGAATCTTTGATGCTTGTATCTTGTAGTACAAATTCTTTTTTCCTTTTTTTAACCTGAGGAAGGAATGCCTTCAGATAGTTATTAAATGGATTATGATAACAAAAAATCTTCTGCAGAATAACTATTATTTTCAAGTTTCACTGCGGAGAAATCTTATTCAAAGAAATCAGATCATTCTTGCTGTCAAAGAATGGCTATCCTTTATTGCCTTTATTGCCTTCATGAACATCCGGTCTGAATCTCAGTTCTTTTTGTCTTCCTCGACTTTAAGATCTCCACAACCGCCTTAACTCGCTCCCTGTAGTTTCTTTTCCTTTTGACTATAATAACGTATCACACACTAGCAGAGCTAAGCTAATGGTGTCGTTCATGCAGCCAAGTTCATTCTGTACATGACAAACAGAGCCGTTTTTGCATCGGTAGTAGCTATGTCCAGCATCTACTGTGAAGAGCAGCTATTTTTTCTTTAACTGGACTTATTTCTCTTTGTGTCCACCTTATATTCACTTTTATCGGAGAATTTTAAGGGGAAACGACACTATGACAGATGTACTGCAAGAAGTAAGGCATTCTAGAGTATCGTGAGATTATGCCTTCTCGATATGTAACCCACATTACTTACGCATCATGTTGGCAGCATCCATCCTTACAGATAATATTCGAGGGCTGCCAGGACACAGTCGGCCCCCAGATGGCGACCAAAGCGCCACAAGACGTCGCCGAAGCCACTGACCTCTTCCTTACGTTAGTCACGTGACAGGACGCAAGACCTGTTGGTATCCCGGAGCCTAGCGCTGTACTTAGGCCTGAGAGACCAGTTCACTGCTAGCGAGCTTCCTGGGCTAGGCGCTGAATGGTTATGCATTTTCTCTATCAGGAGCTCACTCCTGAGCCGCCGCTACGCTGTCACCGCCGTCTGAATCATCCTTCTCATCCACGATCCTGAAGAAGACGGGGCCTTTACATGGTGATCAATTCCCGGATTTGCAATAATTCTGTGATTACCTCTGTTTCGGCTTTGCCGGACAGAAACTTTTCCTGCGAAAACCTAGACTCTAACCTCTCCCGGGCCCTGTGTCTACACGAGTGTGTTCAGAACTTTAATCAAACTTGGTTCTACCTTACAAGTGTCACGATCCGTTAACTGGGCGTGAAAGCCTGCGCCCAGGTTATCCCACACCGCGCAGCTCCGACTGGTTACTGAATGCGCCTCCGCACCAGAAGGAACGTATCGGACACTCATACCCACTTATTACAGCGAGCCGGAAATCTTGTGTTGCGCCTAAAGCAACAACTGTCACGGAACATCCTCATAGAGAAGTGCAGCTGCAACAAAAGGGGAGCGTTGTCGGGAGGCTGGGCGTTCTTTTCATGGGTAATTGCGGTAGTCCCTAGGCTACGACATTCGGGAATTAGACGTAAACTCCACCAACGTGTCAACACCTGATGGCCCTACTGACACTTGATCATTATCTCAGGGAAGAAGAAGCAAATGGAAGCAGAGAATAAAATTATTAATAGTGGACTGTATACTACGCCTGGGACGTGGTGTTAAGTCTTGGTTTACTAATGCTGCCAACGATGAGTCCTAACGAAGGGCACTGTGGTCTGAAGGTAGTTATCAAACTGATACTGGTCACCAAATATAAGTAAAAAGAGACTTGGTTTGCTGCAAGCTATGTTTTTCACAAACAGGTGATAACGGCATGTAAGGGACTTAAATACAAAACAAGCAAATTCGAAAGGAAATACGGAAATTTGCAGATGTCAAGCTGGAGTTATTTATTGAAATGTTGTTAAGACTAACACCAAAGTTCCACAGGAGAAAGAAAGGGGAAGTAGTGTACGTAACTTTTTTTTTTTTGTTTACCAGTCGTATATACAGTCTTACTCGACTCTGAAGTCCTCACGCCACAGTGCAGTGGTATGTCTGTATCTACATACAAACTCTGAAAGCCACTGCTAGTAATTTCCTTTCCTGTTCCACTCGCAAACAGAGTGAGGGATAAACGGTTGCCTATATTCTACATAGAAGCCCTAATTTCTCGCATCTTAACATCGTTGCCCTAACGCGAAATATAAGTTGTCGACAGTGGAACCGTTCTGCAGTCTGTTTCGAATGCCGGTTCTCTAAATGTTCTCAATAATGTTCTCGAAAATAGAATCGGCATCCCTTATGAGTTCCCAAAGTATCTCCGTAATACGTGCGTGTTGTTTGAACCAACCGATAGCAAGTCCAACAGCCCACCTCTGAATCGCTTCAATGTCTTCCTTTAATATAATCTGGTGCCGATGGCGAACTTTCTAGAAGTACTAAAGAATAGGTCGCATCAGCGTCCTATATGCGGTCTCCGTCCTAAAATTCTCCCAATTAACCGAAGTCAACCATTCGCCTTCCCTACCACAGTTCTCGCAAGCTCGTTCCATCTCATATTGCGCTACAATTCGGTATTTAATCGAAGTGGTTGTGTCAAGGAGCACACTACTAGTGCTAAATTCGAACATAGAGGAGCCAAAACAAAATGGTACAGACCATTTGCATTGTTAGTGCGTGTGCCAGGGTACATAGGTGGAGGATTGCGGGAGGGGGTGGGAGGGGGTGGAATATACCGATTTCTAGAGTGCTGGTAACTTTCTACTGTTTAACGACAGTGCTCAACTAAGACCATTAAGTTACTACATATGTGGTTGCGTCACCTAGCGACGCATGCCGAAGAGTGGGAGTAACAAATGCAATAACTAACAAGTCTGAAATGTATAGGTAGGATACAAGGCTTCGGATGTGGAAAGCCAGTTGTCCGGATTCTTGAAACAATACAAACAATTTTGTTTGTTGACAACCATTACACGTAGATCGTAAGTTGGCCTTCTTAGCACACAGCCAAATAATGTCACCTGACATTTTATACATAAAATATTATAAAATATTCAAGACATTAGCGGCCACTGCCCTTTAAAATTTTACCACCAATAAAAACCCACTTGTAAAGGTGCGGTTGAAATAGTAACAGACAACCTTTACACATTCAGAGAGTTGTAAAACAAAGGGTTTTGAACAACAACCTAAGATTCTTAAAATCTTATTTACCTAAAAGATAAACGCAACTTGAACACAGGTTGCGTCCATAATTGTTTACAGGGAAAGGTAATTCATTTAATTAAACAACTCGAATACAGGAAAAGGCAAACAAGTGAGATGGTAACGTATTGCTGAATATTGGACTTTCTTTAATCAACTGTCGATATGCTACCATAGGTAATATTCAAGAACAGTGGAGCTAGACCATGGCCTAAATTAGGTTAACTAAGCCCAGCCAAGTTTTAACTGAGTTCTACAACGCTTGTCAATTTAAATACAGCCGAAGGATTAAAGGAGACCTCACATGATTTTGTTAGTAGGAGATTACACCCAAAATATGACCTGTATACAAAAAAAATTACTAGAAAATTTTTAACAATGTGCAAAGGCAAGTTGTTTACAAGACAAGCCCCTAACGATTGGCGCCTGACGGATAGGACATATTCAGTAACAGTAGTTAGTACAAAATCCACTGGTTCGTACAGCTCCCTTTCCAGCTTAAATTAATGCACACAAACAACGATGCAGAATTAAGCAACAAAATAAGGAAGTATAAATACTCACGCCGTCGCATGGAAAAGCAGTAGCGCATATATCAAGAAGTGTCTCCTTGTGCCAATTTATTGCACATGAAATCGTAAGTACTCATTAATGAACTCCACACAGCTGACTGCGAAATAATAAATGCTTAAAAGGCAACGCAGACGTTTTCGCCTGCTCACATTAAAGGCGTGACAGGAAGAATCTTTTCATTACATTTTTCACGGTAGCTGAATTTAAACCCACAAACTGAAACATGAGCAGGGCAGATATTAACAAGTCATTCCGCAAGGCATTATCAAGGCTCAAACAGTGCAATTCAGTTACGAAGTTTCTCTGGATTTCAGCTGATTTATGGCGTCGTCGTGAGGCAACGTTTCGACAAGTTTCTCTACCCGTTATCTTCAGTCGAAGAAGCCTGAAGATCACGAGTAGGAATCTCGTCGAAACGTTGCCGCGAAACGACGCTTTGACTGGGCTGATAATCAGAGAAGATTTCATCATAGCTGAGAAAGCCTGCGCTCTCAAATGGTACATTTCAGTATGTTGAGATAAAGCTTTCCACGAACAGTCGCTACTGATGATGCACGATCAATATCTTAGCGTAAAATAGACCATTTATCCAAACGGACTGAGAGGATGAAGGCAGCACGATGCGGTACTTGCACCACGACTTTCAGAAACAACACAACGCGTCCTCCCGTTTAACTTGTGATCGCCTGTCGCCGGTTCCAGACTGTTAACCTCGCTGTCTGTCCATACCCGTCAACGTCAACAGGGGCGTGGCAGCGTTCAGGTGCTCACGGCTGCTCTCAGCCATCCTCTCCCGACCTCATGCATGAGCCAACTGCCTCCTTTTTCGCACAAGCACCGTCTTGAAAATGTGTCTGGCCGTGGTGTGCGCTGTCCCGCCCCGTCAGCAGGAAGCTCAACTGCTGCGCCAGGGACGTATAGGTGGGACAACCGATCGTTTAAAGGCGATACCGTAATTTTTCTGTATTTTGTTTAGTTTCGGTTAAATAATCCTTTTCCAAAGAAAGGTGTAATTTTTATTCGTAAAATTTTCGTTGATTTGAAATATTACGTTGTTCTACAAAATGGGAAAAGCGGTCAGTGCAATTTTAATAAGAATGACGACAGAAACGAGCAATAAACACAAAGAAAAAGAACTGGCGCAGAATTGCTGAGACAATTATGTTGCTGTTGTGTGTCGTGGCCTAAGGTACGCCAGTGCGTGAAGTGGACAAGACTTACCGGACGAGAACCGTACAGTAATTTCTCACTGTCGTCGTCAGACATCCGTTGTATTTCAAAAGGGCCCCAACTCCTGTCTGGAAATATTTTTGCTAATTAACACAGCAGTGAAGCACAATGGTTTGCTTTAAAAGTTAAAGATTTGTCTCCAATTTCTATGATATAGTAAAAGACTAGGGACTTACGGTAACAGTAATACATTACAAGCTTAACAACAGTTCATTCACCCGCATCTTGTGGTCGTGCGGTAGCGTTCTCGCTTCCCACGCCCGGGTTCCCGGGTTCGATTCCCGGCGGGGTCAGGGATTTTCTCTGCCTCGTGATGGCTGGGTGTTGCGTGCTGTCCTTAGGTTAGTTAGGTTTAAGTAGTTCTAAGTTCTAGGGGACTTATGACCACAGCAGTTGAGTCCCATAGTGCTCAGAGCCATTTTTGAACAGTTCATTCACAGTAAACAATAAAACAGGACGTAGCTGATCTGCTGCCTGCGTCTAGTTCTTCAACACCGATTTTCGTCCTTTAGTACCGACTGTTCGTAGTGCCCAAATAGTGGTAGGATCCCGGATTCAAATGGTTCAAATGACCGCCGCCAGGGTTGGTTCAAATGGCTCTGAGCACTATGGCACTTAACATCTGAGGTCATCAGTCCCCTAGAACTTAGAACTACTTAAACCTAACTAACTTAAGGGCACCACACACACATCCATGCCAGAGGCAGGATTAGAACCTGCGACCGTAGCGGTCCGCGGTTCCAGACTGTAGCGCCTATAATCGCTCGACCATCCCGGCCGGCAAGTTTATCACAGGAAATAATAACAATAAAAACCGAAAATAGGTTATTCCAGAAACAGATTATTTTGAGTGGTTTTAACAGTCACGTTAAACTGGCGCGGAAAAAAACAATATAACCTAAATCCGACGGTTTCAGCGATAACCGCCTTGTTTTGTGGCGCTGTATCATTACGAACGCATCAGTGTCTCCCGAAACTGTAATAATGAATTGCAGACATCGGAAAAGTGTATTCGTCTGCATGAGACCGGTTACCGGCTGATGTAGCGCGAAGCCCTTCAGGTGACGAGGTTCACTCACGCCAGGTAGCTCGCGTTTCCGCGGAACACGCGGCCAGTGCTCGGGGGTGTCGTGCAGCGCGCCTCGGCGACCCCGCATCGATTCCTCACGCGGGTCTGCGCGGCCGGCGGCGATGGCAGATTGCGCCAAGGACGGCCGTAATTGCCGGCCAAATGCGCCTCTGTTTTCGCATTAGCGCCGCCGCCGCCGCCGCCGGCTCCACGCAGCCATTTGCCCCCGGCGCTGGCTCGCTAATTAGGAAGCGCGTGGCCGTGTCGTCGAACACGGGCGTCCGGGGTGCGGCCGGCGTGTACTGTCATCGCATTACCCGTGTGTGCTGAAGAACGATGGCTACCAGCTGCCGGCTGAGGCACTCCACTCTGCTACTCGACGTGGATCTGGAAGGCTCCGATTCTGACAAAGCCTTACTATTACAGAGAACAGTGAAAATGCTGTCCTCGACAACACACAGACAACTTAGTGGCCTGCGATCCAAGACTCGGGTAGATTTAAATTAGATTAAATCATGAATTCTGACGAGTGGGGACTTATCCGCCTCTCCGCAGGCCTCACAGCAAGCGACACCAGTGAAAAGCGACAAAAGCGCGTTTCGAACACCATGTTGGCAGAAATCCCGAAATCAGATACTGGATTGCAAGGCGTAGCCAGTAACAGATATATAAGCAGATCAAAATATAATAGAAGCCTACCCTTGCACGACCTATCGCAGGCAGCAAGACATCCGCTACTGCTCTTACCAGCCGACCTAATTACCGCAGAGGTTTTTTTCCCTTGGCTCTTGCCTTGGCACGTATTTTCCTCTGCCCTTCAAACCGCTACCCTTCGTTCGACTTCGACCCAATCTATCTCCAGATGAGCGCGTATTAATGGTTAGCCTTAACCAGACGTACGCAAACATCGAAGTACCCACATACTGCTCCACCACATTTAAGTGAAAACTAACCATTATGCAGAGATGGCAGTGGACCTATTGAGTTGGCCATGATGCCGGTGTGGGCGTGGAGGGGCTCCACCTCAGTTTACCTCTACTTACTAATAGTCATGAAGGGCAGACTGAAGTTTCAGACAATATTTGGGAAAAAATGAGTCCTCAAAGAATTGAGAAATGGAGGTACTAAGGAATGAGGAGATGCTTTTGAAGTTCAAATGGTTGAAATGGCTCTGAGCGCTATGGGACTTAACATCTGAGGTCATCAGTCCCCTAGAACTTAGAACTACTTAAACCTAACCAACCTAAGGACATCACACACATCCATGACTGAGGCAAGATTCGAACCTGCGACCGTAGCGTCGCGCGGTTCCAGACTGAAGCGCCTAGAACCGCATGGCCACACCGGCCGGCCGCTTTTAAAGTTCTCTGAGGCTATAGATACTGCGACAAGTTTAGGTTAGTAGGCTTATCTGTAAAAAGAGTAGTTACAGATGTTGGAAATGTAACCGTCGGTACAAAGAAGACAGTTGCAATGAAACCATGGGTAAGAGAAGAAATAATTCAGCTGGCGTTGACGGATGTAACTACAAAAATGTTCTAGCAAATACAGGAAAACAAATACAAATCACTTTCCAATGACATAAATAGGGAGTGCAGGGAAGCTAAAGTGGAATGGCTGCATGAAAAATGTGAAGATATCGAAAACGAAATGATCGTCGGAAGGACTGTCTCAGCATGTAGTAAAATCAAAACAACCATCGCTGAAACTAAAAGCAAGGGAGTCAACAATTAACAACGCAAATAGGAATTACACTGTTAAATGCAGAGGAGGGAGTGGATAGTTGGAAACAATACATTGAAAGCCTCTATAAGGGGGAGGACTTGTCTAATGGTGTGATAGAAGAAGAAACCGTGCTCGATATCTAAAAGATAGTGGACAAAGTATTAAAACCAAAATTTTAAACAGCTCTGCAAAACTTAAAATCAAATAAGGCAGAAATAACATTCCACAGGAGTTGCTAAACTCCTTGGGTGAAGCGGTAACAAAACGACTTAGAGCGTTGGCGTGGAGAATGTGGCGGTATACCATCTGTCTTCGGTACATCGTCCACACCGTTCCGAAGATTGTAAGAGCCGACAAGTGCTAGAATCATCGCACAATAAGCTACAGAGTTCATTCACCCCTGTTGCTGAAAACAGTGATACTCAAAAGGAAAGAAAAGAGAATTGACAATTGCTTTGGCTTTAGGAAAAGTAAAGGCACCAGAGTGGAAATTGTGGTTGATAACGGAGGCAAGACTGAAGAAAAATGAAGACATGTTCACAGGATTTATCAGTCTGTAAAAGGCGTTCCACAGTGTAAAATGGTGCAAGATGTTCGAAATTCTGAGAATAATAGGCGTGAGCTATAGGGAAAGACGCGTAGTCTACGATACGTAGAAGAACCAAGAGGGAGTAATAAGAGTGGAAGACCAGGTGCGAGACGAGGATGCAGTCTTTCACCCCTACTGTTCAATACATAAATCGAAGAAGCAATGAAGAAAATAAGAGAAAAATTTAAGAATCTAATTAAAATTCAAGATGAAAGGATAACAGTGGAAAGATTCGCTAATGACATTGCTGTCCTTAGCAAAGATGAAGAAGATTTACAGGATCTGCATAATGGAATGAACAGTAATGAGTACGAAATATGTATTGAGATTAAATTGAAAAAGGATGAAAGTAATGAGAAGTAGTAGAAATCAGACAGTGAGAAGCTAAACACCAGGAATGTTGATCACGAGGTAGATAAAGTCAAGGAATTCTGTTCCTAGACAGAAAAAAACACATGACGGACGGAGCAAGACTGGCAAAAAGGGCATTCCTGGCCAAGAGAAGTCTACTAGTATCAAACACAGATCTTAATTTCGGGAAGAACTTCTGAGAATGTACATCTAGAGCACAGAATTATATAGTAGTGGAGCATGGGTTGTGGGAAAACCAGAACAGATCAGAATCGAAGCATTTGTGTGTGATGCTACAGAAGAGTGTTGAAAATTAGGTTGACTGATATGATAAGGGATGAGAAGGTTCTCTGTAGAATCCAGGAATGGAATATATGGAAAACACTGACAAGAAGTTAGGAGAGGACGGAGAGGACGGTGGTCATCAGTTAAGACATCAGAGAATAACCCACATGGTCATACAGGCCGCTGTAGAGGGTAAAAATTGTCAGAAGCCAGATGACTCAAAAAAAAAAAAAAGTTCCAAACCTCCCCTTTCGGTTTAACTGACATGAAACGAGCTTCAAACGTGATTCTGAAGAAGGGGAAGGCCTTGGCCTCAAATAGGGTAAAGTGCACATATTTCAATAAGATGCCACATTCCGGGTAACTGAATAAATCCACAGTGTGGTGCTGCACTGCCTAGCTTGCTCCGACAGCCGGTAGCGAAGATATTTCTGGTAAACTTCTGAGATCGTCATTGTGGGGCAGTTCGTATCTCTTAAGGTATACGCTTCCTAGCCCATGGTTACTGACCGTTTTTTCTTGCTTTAGCCCGTAGTACCACCTTCCAAAATATGGAAAGCAATGAGCTTGGAGCACAAAATATTTATTTCATGTTATCTGAGATGAAGTTCTCATAATTCTTAGGGTATGCATTTTAGAACCCATGCGTACTAGATCTTTTTGTTTCGAGTGATCGGTCCTGTCATATTCCCGAATATTCACTACTCCTTCCGGGACACCCTTTGTATGTATTAATGAAGTACAAAATGTAGGCGATAAAGGAATTGCATCGAAGATTTTAATCTGTAGAAGGGACATATTAGGGGGACCTTTCACATTCTGCTTCATGCAGCAACTGTTAATTTGCAGCAACTGTTAATTCGACTCCGGAATGACCGGTAAGTGCAGAAAACAGTATACGCAAAGAAAAACCAGAAAAAACATTACAAATGAAGGCGACTGTAGCAGTTAAGTGCAGATAAAATGATTAGCGCAAGCAGGAAACATTGTACGACTGCGTGAAAGAGCCTGATAGACGGACAGCTTAAAAAAATGCACCAGTAATTACAGTATCCGAAGCCCTACGTGTCCCATTAAGTAGCCATATCGCAACATATTCCTTCTCAAGAGAACACAAATGGGACGTATCAGTACGAAAAGAGAGTACAACTGACACCGAAACGTACATGAGTCTCCAGCGCTATACGTGGCCTTCAAAGTGACGTCTGTAACTGACGTGCATTCCAGTCGGAGAGCTGTCTTTGGGTTTCTTTTAACAGAAAGCATCGAAGACACTCATAGGAACTTGCAGAATGTCCACGGAGGTCTGGCAGAGAACAGCGAACTTCATTGGACTGTTTTTCCCCATCCACCCAAAAGCCCAGATTTTGCACCTTCTGACTCCCAATTGTTTGGCGAAGAGCACTTCGCAGGAAGCAGTACATGGATGAAGGGGAGATTATTGATGCAGCAAGATGTTGGCTCCGACGTAGATCAGTAGAGTGGTAACATGTGGGCATACAGGTCCCAGTGAGGTGGTGGTAAGGCCCCCGCATTGAACAGAAATGATGTTGAATGGTAGAAATTCGTAGCCAAAAAGAGTAGGGAATAATATTATGCATTGGAATCCTGAATGAAACCAATCCGCTTTCAAAAAAATATCTGTCGCATTACTTATTGAAGGCCCCTGGCAAGTAAAATATCTGCGTGTTTGAAAAACAACATAGTAATTTTCATTACTATAATTTACTCCATACTCTCTTTAGTATGTTAGGTAGACACATGGCACCCAGGCTGCTCGGGGCTTCGGAGTAAAGCGCAGGCAGAGCGCAGTAGTGTATCGCTACTAAATGTCGGTCCTCATGAGTGATTGTTTCCCCTCCACTCCGAAAGCAATTGGCCCTGCGTGGATGCCCCGTTGTCCAGAGCTGCAGTGTTTGGTGCATAAAGCGCAAACGAAATAATCTGATCGAACGGCACTCGCTTTACTTCGTTAATTGACTTTGTGTAATGAACTGCGCACGCTACGGATCATTAGTGAAGAGTGATGGCACAAGCCAGGCCGTCCGACTATCGGACTGTGACTGCAACGGCGGATACGTTGTATTTAACGCGACGGCGCGGCGTCTCTTCAGTATTGCCACAGCGTTTGTATTTGAAACACGATCAACTGGTAGCCAAGATCGCAGGAATCCTTTTTATTCCATGATTACAGGTTTCGGCCCCACTAACGCCGCCTGTAAAAGACACATACAGGTTACAACATCAAGGAAAACAATGGTGATATTAATAGTTGTCTATAACACGCAGGCCTTACAAAATTGTCGTAAGTAGCAAATAGGTGTCCAAGAGAGATGAAATTATAAATGTTACGTGTATCCATCACATACAAGCGCGAACTAGGTACTCTGTGTGTCCTAAGACCCGATGATGGCGGCTTTAGTTTCCCCGAAAGCGGTAATCATGGAATAAAAAGAATTCCTGCGATCTTGGCTACCAGTTCATTGTTTTACAAGCATCTATATCGCTCCCACATGAGCATAATGTGCTCCCTACAAAACATTTGTATTTGAGCCGATGGTTACTGCTTCAAGAGCTTCCCGGCTGTGACGGCCTTCTACGTTTCAACTGACTGTAAGTACTCGGCAGCTCGGGCTGCAGATGTGTGTGTCGTTAGGTTATGCCGTTCTAACACAGCCTGCTACACAATCACAGGACTGACGTTGCGAGAAACACCTTCAGCTGCTAAATTGACCAACCTTAAACAATATCGGATTTAGTCTACAGATCAGTCAATCGTTTCTGCGTGTCATAGTGCATTGTTGTGGCAGGCTGGTTACAATTAGTAATCTTCTCTATAATTTACACTATTATACTGAATGGATACATAGTATTCTTTCAATCATAACTCTCTCTCTCTCTCTCTCTCTCTCTCTCTCTCTCTCTCTCTCTCCGTCCGAACAGGCCACGGAAGGCCCAACAGTACTGACCGACCGCCGTGCCGTCCTCAGACAACAGTCGTAAATGGGTGCGTATATGGAGGGTTACGTTGCCGGCATAGCGCTCTCCTGGCCGTTGTCAGTTTTGGTGAGCGGAGATGCCACTTCTCAGTTAAGTAGCTCCTCAACTCGCCTCACAAGGGCTGAGTGCAACCCGCTCGGATGACTTAGACGGTGATCCATTCAAGTGCTAGTCAAGCCCGACGGCGTTTAACTTCCGTGATCTGACGGGAAGACGTGTTACCATTGCGGTAAGACAGTTGGCTAATCATAATGCTTTCCAAATACGTACTCGTGGTTACTGATATTTCAACCATTATACCATAGTTCATAGGCGTTCATATCGGTTCAGGACATCGTAGTTGCGAAAGGGCACATAAGACTCCACGTTCATATACAGCTACCTAATTTTAATATTTTGCGTTGAGGAAGAAGAGGTACTCAGCAATAAGCTGGAATCTGATCAGTTTTTATTATTCTTGCAAATCTAGGTATCGGCTATAAACAGCCATCTTCAGTGCATTTGAGCTACAGTTGAACAGACACGCAGCAGTACTTGTAACCGTATGTTCTCACAGGTGTATAGGCGAAAGTAAAATTTTGTGGCGGAAATCTATATTTGTAAGAATAATAAAAACTAATGCGACTGCGACTGATTGCTGTGCGCCTCTCCTTCCTTATAGCGTACGGTCGCTGTGTATAACGGTTCATTATAGAACTAAAACTGGTTATTTTATGCTGATTCAGGTGGACAGTTGAGCTCTTTCGGACACTGCTGGAAGATTTCTTACTTACCAACTGTGCTACTGTTCTGTCTACAAATCTGTCGTCTTGTCAGACTTTTCTGTCTTCGTTCCTTTCTTCTTTCCAACAACTTAAAACGCTACCTGTTCTCGTTTGATGCAGGATTAGCGCCTCTGGAATGATGAATAGTAAATATTATTGTTTGACATCGAGAGTTGCGTAAATAACTCGTGCAAACTATATAGATCTACCAGTAGCCGACGTTGAGAACGATTCAAAGCTAAAAACCATTTAGAACCATGTTTGTGGTACAGGACAGGTGTGTATTTGGTTATTCCATGCATTAATTAAACTGAAAATGGATACATAATGCATACACGCGGTAAAGGCACTCTTTTTTTATAAAGCTGAGAGAGAGAGAGAGAGAGAGAAAGGAGCTAACATTTATAGCTGAAGATCTGCCGAAGCTACAGAGTACTTCAACTGAATCGTAGAATATTTAGTATCCATTCGTTTAACTCCACCGCACCAACAACGTGCACACAAATATTCCCGTTGGTATTAGGAGTTGTGATAGCTGTGTTACAGAGCTCCCTTGTCATTCGAATCATCCACAGCCGCGAACGGTACAAAAACACAGGGCCGCGTTTGATGAGCGACAGAGTCGCGGGTGTTTTAAATACAAATACTAAATGAGGAAACGAATAGGTTAAACAGACAGAAACGGTTTAATACGAGCACAAAGCAAATATGGGTTGTTATATAAAACCGCAGCGCACATCTCTCCAACAAACGTAACGCTGTGCGCTATCTGACCTCAAAGTTCCGCATGACCCGTTAGCGGGAAACCCTGAAAGCAATCTCTTTGTATGCATTGCTCTGGGACGCAAATGCCTTCCGATTCATCAACCACCTTTCACATCCGTTTTTCTTCTGCTTTTGTCACCACGAGCTGCGATAAAGTTTATGACAACGACGAAATAATTAAAATTGTTCGTACAGTATTTTTTTGTAGAGCGTTACGAGTGAGTCGATGAAGGTGACTCGCTGTGCAAATGCATAAACGACAGTACCCCGCTCTATGGTTACAATGACGAAAATTAAGATGATTCTGTTCACACCCAGTTTCATAGGAGGCGTTTAATCAGGTCGAGAAAGGATTAATTCGACTATATGCAAACAAGCTAGAAGTACATCGGTGCTACAGTATGGTACAGTACAGTGCAATGCAGTAGAAAGGGTTACTGAAAGAAATACGCAGTGTGAAACGCCCACCAAACCCACTGGGCAGAACAGGTAATAGGATTGTGTAAAGGGCCATGGGTTGAAGTCAATTTCTGCTTCTAATTGTCATTTATTTTATGTTAGCAACTCTTTCAAAGCTGAAGGCCTCCCACAAGAAATCTTAACAAGATAAAAATCCAATTAAGATGGCAATAAAATAATTCAAAAAAACAACATACGCAAAGTGCAATCCAAATGGCTGAGGGTCACAATTAATTCCTAGAATTTTAGAATACATTACCATAGACCTTAAAAGGCCGAAGGCCAATAAGATATCTTAAAAAAATCAAAAATACAGCTAAGATAGCAATAAAATAATTTAAAACCCAAAAGGCAACATATACAAGGTGCAAAACAAATGGCTGAGGGTCACAATAAAACTTCAAAATTTCAAAAATATACTACCATAATCTTTGAAGGCGGAAGGCCGCAGTGTTTAAGCTTGAAAGACAAATTTAAAATTTAATTATGCAAAATTTTAAGAAAACCAACAAATAACCATAAGTCTAAAATTTACAGTAGCTGACAACAGATAATTAAACACCGGTGGCACTCATAAAGTCTCCAGGGAGGTAGGTCTGCCCTCGTTCACTTAGGCGAGACAGGTAGTGAGCCCAACTATAACTGATCCGTCGGAACCCAACCAGGAGACAGCCACAGAACGACCGACACAACGACTTGCTTCCCGTCAATCAGTACAGGAGAACTCAAACCGGCAATTTTACAAACGTGATAACCCACAAAGGAGTATGTATTAGCTGTCAAATTACACAACTTCGACGTCCTGGGTGGGTGAACCATTAAGCTCGTAGCGATCGGACAGCTCCACACAGGCTGCGACACTGCGCAGGGCCCGGCAGCGGACACAGGCGACTGTACCGCGCGGAGATGTCTTCTTTGGTCAGCACCAACCGACCGACTGCCTGCTGATCGTACGCGACTGCTGTTTCGTCGCGACTGCACTACTGGTGCGTCTCCCACTCACTTCCGGACACACGACGGCGGAAATACTGGCTCGGACCCAACCATGCAGACGAAACGCGCACACTGGCTAAACGACATCCCTGCACTAGGAAAGGGCCGACCCAAGTACCACAAGGTAGTAATTGAAGGGGCACAGAAGCACTCGCCGGCCGCGGTGGTCTAGCGGTTCAGGCGCTCAGTCCGGAACCGCGCGACTGCTACGGTCGCAGGTTCGAATCCTGCCTCGGGCATGGATGTGTGTGATGTCCTTAGGTTAGTTAGGTTTAAGTAGTTCTAAGTTCTAGGGGACTGATGACCACAGATGTTAAGTCCCGTAGTGCTCAGAACCATTTGAACCATTTTGAACAGAAGCACTCGGAGAACCAGAACACGTCGCGCGATGAGACGACCGACCTCCCAGAGGCAGTACGCCGACAAAATTTAAAATAATCAGTCAAACTAAATAACGCGAACTCCACATACAACCTGACAAACACTTGCACGAAATCCTGAACGATAAGCAACGGTAACTAAACACACGAGACAAATCGGGAGTCGATGCGCGCGCACACACAAACACACACACACACACACACACACACACACACACACACACACACAGTCGACTCACAAACGATCGGCGAGTCCAAACGCGTCGTCCGGTTGGACGGCCGACCGCCGATCCACCAGGACCGTGGCCCGCTCAGGTGATGCGCGACGGCAATGGTCGGGCGAGCCATGTCAATGCAGACCGCACTGCTGCTCCAGCACGACTGCCACTTCCCGACTGGCAGACCCAAACTCGCCCCCGACACGAACTACCAATCCGAACTGCGACGAAGACACAACAGACCACGAGCGGGAAGTAATAGCAGTCAAGTAAAGATACTACGAGAGGGTATATATCGACACGCGCTGCTAGCGCCGCTCACGATCAGTCAAAGCAGAAACTCAGCGACAGTAGTAATTGAAATTAAAGTAGTGAGACGGAAGTACGTTAAAAACAGGGTGTAAAATAGGTGATGACGGGAATACGAGCAACGCACGGTTCACAGCGTGTCGAAATGACGCTTTTATTAAAAGATAATAATTACGCTGAACGCACCGCTGTTTGTGAAGGTCCTTTGAACTTTATAAAAGGCAGAAAGTGGTTCTTAATGGGATGTATGAATATTAGGAACGACACTGCATGCTCTGCAACGTGTTCCAAGCTTGCCAAAAGTTTGATAAAAAGTTCTTGAGTTAGGGCGTTCTATTCCTCGACCAGCGAGGTTGACAACTACTGAAGGGGTGCTATTGCACGGGGAAGTGTCGCAATACGTTTCAAATACATCCCACGTGTAATCGACGGGCTTTAGGTCGGGGGAACAGGTAGGCGAGTCCATTCGTCTATAATCCTCTGGTTCCAATAGCTTTCTACATGCGCTGTTCGATGGGCTCAAGCGTTATCATCCACAAGAATGAATTCATGGCCGAATTCACCCCTGAAAAGACGCTGATGGGGGAGTAGTACACCGTTGACCGGTGCGACTATCGTGTTCAAACATGTAGACATCAGCAGGCTACACTGTACTACCCCACACCATAAGACAGACGACTAAAACGGTCCCGTTCGACAGTGCTGGACGTATCCCCTTACGACGAGAGGTGGTACCACGAATTGCATGAGGGAACATGATCTTTTGGTGGTCCAAGCGGTTATGATTTGGGGAGGCATAAAGTTGCATGGGCATACTGATCCAAATCTTTGAACACGGAACACTCACCGCTCAACATTATTGTGACGCTGGACTCCTTGCGTATATGCGTCTTTTCACGGGTGTATTCGGCTCTGACGTTTTATGGACGCCAATGCCCGACTGCGTAAGCAGCACAGGTGGAGGAGCTCCTAGAACGAGATAATATTCACAGAGTGGACTGTTCTGCCCGTCCTCTCGACTTATATCCCATGGAGCACTTGTGGGATGGGTTAGACAGACGTATTATAGTATGTCTATAGGCACCAATCACCATCTAACAGTCGTCAATAGCGCTGGTGGATGAATGTAACTCCCTAGAACTCCTTCCCAACCTTGCAGCCTGCATGGGACGCGCTGCCAAGCATGCATTGCCGTCCGATTTGATCACAAACCTTATCAACACGATTTCCTACCTTTTGCGGTTGTATGAGACTATCATAAATCGCAGTGACTTCAGTCTAGTTATTGTCAATGGACAAAAGACCTTTCTGTTCGGCATGCTGCATATATCTTTCAGTTATCCCCTGTACTGTATTGTATTAGCTCTATTTATGTATGTTCTAAGTTTCGTCGAGGTATGTTACGTAGCAGTGATATATAATGCCAAACTTACGTCCAGTCTTAAGTTTTGTACACTGGTTTGTACATATCCGACCTAGTTTTCTCAGGTTTCGTCTATAATCTATGAAACTGCACTTACCTCTCTCTTCTACACAGAAAATTCACTTAAATACTTGCTTTGTTATGAGTTATCTACGACTGTCACACTCTAAATGCTTCAGTATGATCGGCATGGCTGGTAGCAGCTATGAATACTAGCACAGAAAACAATTCGTGTATTATATCCAGAGCTGAAATTAATTATACACTTGATATTCAAAATCCCGAGGGACAACTATACTATACAGACAGACCAGCTTACTAAATTCAGTACTTTAGGATAAAGGCCTGATGTTCGGAAATGTGTATCTAATCAATATATATTATAATAGTTGGTGTACAATGTGCTGCGGCTAAAAGTCAGAAACCAGTCCTGATACGATCAGAGCACTTATTAGGCTTGGTAGCTCTCTACCCCCATCCATGAACAAGATTCCCGTTTTCACCTGAAGGGCGTGTTTTTGAAGATAAGAGTGCTGGGAAATCTCGCTCTCTAGAAATTTCTAGGACATTGCAGAAGATTCTAGAGTATTCGAGAACATTCTTGAATGTTCGAGAGTATTCAAGAGCATTCCACAACTTTCCAGAATGTTCTGGAATGTTCCACAACGAATCAGGATGTTCGGGAATGTTCGGGAGTAATCTCGAACATTAGGGAAGATTCCAGAATGTTACGGAACGTCCAAGAATATTCCAGATCATTGTGGAGCATTCCAGGACGCTCTTGAATCTTCTGTAATATCCTGGAACGTTGTGACCCATTCGAAGCCTTTTTAGTGTGTTCTGGATTTCACCACTGAAGGGGTTCATATGGTTCAAATGGCTCTGAGCGCTATGGGACTTAACATCTGAGGTCATCATTCGCCTATAACTCAGAATTATTTAAACCTAACTAACCTAAGGAGATCACACACATCCATGCCCGAGGCAGGATTCGAACCTCCGACCGTAGCGGTAGCGCGGTTCCTGACTGAAGCGCCTAGAACCAGTCGGACCCACCGTTAGTGCAATGAGGGAATAAAAACACATTGAAGTGTGTGTAGTCAAAGTGATACAGTGGCGGAAGAGAAATCCAAAATAACTGTATACAGTATACACTGTATACAGTATACTTAGTGTATTTATTAATAAAAAGTTGATATGATTTTTATTTTAGACAATGCCCAAACGTAAGAGAGGAGATATCTTGCCAGTTCTGTAGAGAAACGGTGAAAACAAGAAGAACAGCGAAATGAACGAAACACGAAGAGCGCGAAGCACGGTTCAGTTCCCAATGAACGAGAATAATCATCGTGAGAATCAGAGAAACCGAAGAATAGTGAAATGAACGCATTGAATAATCAAGAATTGCGACACAATCGTACAATAAAAGTTTGTGAACTCAAGCCAGCTATGAAAATATCACCCAACGAGAATCATGGACGAGGACAAGTAAACAGTACAAGATAACAAATGAAGAATTTCACTACGACCCGACGAATATTACAAACACATCTGCCAATTTTCCAACGCGAAAAAATTCATTAGAGAAACACAAGGATTCTGTTGCATGAATGGAAAAAAATTTGTTACCATCACTGGAAGCACCTCCGCAGGGAATTTACATCACATAACCGGGGAAACTCCAGAATAAAAACACTATCTTCATAATATAAAAGCATATAACACCTGCTACCAAACGATTTCTTTCGGTGTCACTTCGTTCAACACAAACAGAGATGAAATCGATTGTTTTTTCCATCTAGGGACAAATCCATCACATGGGATCATCACTACCACAACCAACACAGACCATAAATTTCTGCAAATACATTTCATTGGCAATAACGAAGCAAAAATTGATCAAGGATGCACAAAAATCAGGGGACTGACGCTACAAGTACTCCGAGATCTACAGAGGATCTTACACACACACAATCAACTGATTTACATACTCAAGATAGCGCAAGACCGAATGATTTCTGATGATTATAAAGCTATAATTCGACCCGCTGGAGAACGCGAACGTTGATTTAACACCTTCATATAAATGAAGTCTTCATTATACTTGTGGAAGACGAAAACAAGAGCTGTGACATAATTTTACAACGAATAAGGGAAGGACTACAACACATTGCAGAAACACACCGTCCATGTGATGCCCTTCAATATACACCAATATTTCTGCACAGCGAGGACGGATATCATTTTAATATGAAACAAATCAAACCTGAAACAGGCTTAGAAACAAACAAAAATGTCACTTCCAATCAGTTTTACGCTTACCTTTTAATGATCGGAGACAGTGAAACATGCAACCACATTCTCAACACACGCAGTTTGTTTCAACAGTTCCTGGTAGACATGTGAGAAAAAACAGAAGCGGTTCAAAATTGGTTCAAATGGCTCTGAGCACTATGGGACTTAACATCTGAGGTCATCAGTCCCCTAGAACTTTGAACTACTTAAACCTAACTAACCTAAATACAACACACACATCCATGCCCGAGGCAGGATTCGAACTTGCGACAGTAGCGGTCACGCGGTTACAGAATGAAGCGCCTAGAACCGCTCGACCACCACGGCCGGCAGCAGAAGCGGAACGGATGCCTTACATACGACTAAATTAGAAGAAACTACTCAATGAAGAATGCATCCACCTTCGAGATGCAATCATAAATAACGGAAACAATGTCATACAACCGTCGTACATAGGAAGGCCGAGACACATATACGAATACACTTAAGACGCAATGACATACATAAGAAAATATGGACGATGTGACCTGTTCATGACATTCAAATACAACTCGTCATGGGCAGAAATCAAAGAACAACTAAGATACGGACAAGCTTCTGTGCGTCGACACGACATATTAGCCCGAGTTTTCCGACAAAAACAAATGGGTCTTTCGAAGTCATCACAAAATACCACATCTTTGAAACCATTAGATGTCGGATGTACATAATCGAATGGCAACACACAATTTCATATTGCTACACGACAAAATTCACCTCACGGATATCGACAGAAGCATCCAAGCTGAATTTCCCGGTCTAGAAGAAGATCCGAAACTGTAGTACCCAGTATTGGAAAACATGATTCACGGGCCGTGCAGGCCGTTACTCCCAAATTCCCAATGGATGAGTGATGGATAAAGTACAAAAAAGTAACCAACACCATAGCTAGGCGGCACACAAACCGGAGTTGATAGCTATCGCAAATACAGAAGACGATCACCCAAAAACGGCGGCTTACAGCAAAAATACCAATTCTAGGCAGCGAAGAACTGGAAATAGATAATCAATGAGTAGTTCCATATAACACGTACCACATAACACTATATTCTAAAATATTCCAACCACACATAAACGTAGAATACTACAATTCAATGAAATACATCAAATATGTCCGTAAGAGTGTGAACAAGGCC
This sequence comes from Schistocerca americana, assembly GCF_021461395.2. Classification (NCBI taxonomy): domain Eukaryota; kingdom Metazoa; phylum Arthropoda; class Insecta; order Orthoptera; family Acrididae; genus Schistocerca; species Schistocerca americana. Next base: position 677,689,034 of record NC_060122.1, read on the forward strand.
AGTATTTCAAATAGCCAAAGATAATGAACAACAAAACAGAAACGACGAGATCTCACGTACCAAATGGGAACAAACGCCAACAGTAACGAGGCATCGTGGCTGATGTTCGGGTTTCCCATACACGAACGCGAACCAACTGTGAACATATAGCAGTACGTTTGGAGAATGGACAGAGATTTTACTTCACAAAAGACGCCGCCAGAAAAACTGCAAGCGAACCACCTCAGAAAACAACATTAACAGCTTTTTACCAGCTGTGCTAAAAGGATCCATTCGCGAAAACCTTACAATACATCGACGTCCCTACCAATTGTATGTGGAACACAAAAAGAAAAACCTTTCAGCGACAAAAACGAGGAATTTCAGTAACAGATCATCCAGCAATCATGAATAGCGGCTCACTAGAACTCAGTACATCCGAACAACGCCGAATGTTTCTATCTCCGGATGTTGCTACACGAAATACAGAAAACAACACAGATCTCAAGACTAATGACGGTTACCTATGCCAGACGTACATAGAACAACGCCAAGCTTAGGACTACTGCAAAATGATAACCACTGGGAATTAACACTACAAGAAAACTCACTCACGGCCTCAGCTGAACAAATGAGAGACTTATTCACCATAGTTCTAACAACATGTAACCCATCGAATCCAAAACAGCTATGTGGCTCCTTCAAAAAGAGTATGACTCATGACATACTATACCAAATCCCTCAAGCTCATCCTGAACTGACCATCGAATTCAATTACATCATCTTCAATGCAACACTTATTCGCCACGAAGATAGCGCGTGTTCGAGCAGTGCATCGTCACTCACTCAAAAGGCACTCTGCGAAAGGGCTGGTAGAACTTTCTGAAAGCTGGTTGTGACGTAGTGGGGTAGAGGAAGTGGGGTCACGCCTTCTGGCTCTCCAGTTTAATGCAGACTATCCGATCCTATCAGACAGCTTTTCTTTTACTGAAGTTTCATATATCGACGCCATATAACCTTACAAGAAAAACACTGGTAGCAGTGAGATCTGGCAGTTGCACTGGCCATAGAAATATAACTCACCAACAAATGCGGGTATCAGATTTTAAGATGTATACGGACATTAGAATTGAGTTCAGGAGATTCATCATTATGCTGAAACTTCTCTGGGAACTTTCACGGAGAACAACACGTACATTCTCCAACGATTGTGCCAGAAAATCTGGAATGGACATGAGATAACGCACTCCATTGAAGTGTGAACGCATCAGAAACGTTCGGGTATGATGAATTTCTACAATTTCAGTTCACAAGTCAGTAAAGAATAATTGTAGTTATCGCTAAAGAATAATTGCGGAACACGTGAAACGTGTGTGACGTACAGTCAGTTCCAAAAGAAAGTGTACGCCAATTTTTAAATGTAACGTCTGCAGCGACATCTCTGGTAATGGTCTCGAATCGGTACTCATTGTGCTTTGGCACAGTGTATAGATAAACATTGTGAGAGTTGAATGTTTCGTTTATTCGGTTGCAGTTCACAATGAGTGCAAAACATCTGAGCCCTCACGAGGCAGTGAAAAAATGAGCAATATTCATCAAAAATGCCTTCTGAGGTCCGTTAAGATGGTATTTGGTTCGTACGAGGCCAACTGGATGCTTCAAGAGGATAATGATCCGAAAAATCGCAGCCGTCTCTGTACAGCGTGGAAAAGGACAATGGGATGTCCACGATGGATGGGCCTGCAGTGTCTCTGGATGTAAATCCGAACGAAAATTTTGCTCGTATACTAAGATGGAGCTTAAAGGAAAGCCAATATATACTTTGAAGCTCATATAAAATCAGGACGATACGGATATCGTTACGGAGAGAATATGGAAAAACTCCCGTGAGAAGCATTCCAAAAAGGTGCGAAGCTATAATCGACAATGGCGGCGATTGAATTAACTCTTAGGTAATTGTGCAGTCAGTAATAACATGTATTTTCATGTACTTATATATTTATAATAGTGTCTTTTATTTCACGCAGAAAACACCGTACACTTTCGTGTGGAACTGACTGTATTGTTTTGACCACTCTAGGCGCTTTTGTTTATTCATAAACTTTCTGACAAAAGTATCGCATACTACCTGAGAAATACTTCTTAATGTCAGATAGCGAAGAAACAAAACACTTGTTCGTTTTTATAATATCTTATACACCTACGGCACTTGCAACACGTAAAAGTGATTAAGAAATTATGACTTGCTTTGTACACATTGAAACAGCTGCGCATCTCTATCGAATATTTATTAAATCCTAGAATCAGTTAAGCCATCAACATAGAAGGATTCTCTTCGGCTTCAGTTCCACTGCAGCAGGAAAATATGGAGTCCCCATTAAAAACGTTTCGTGGTTTAAGCGGATTCCTAGCGAGTCAAAATAGTATGGGACTGTTCCATCTTCTGCGCAATTTCTGTTCATTTCTATTCTCTCGCTTGTGCCATTGCCTTTGCCGGACCAGAACGAATCAACAGCACATAGAGACGCGTCCGCTGGCGACCTGTAGTCGCAGCATTCTCCGTATTATGGCCGTCTTCGAAATGCTCCAGCCAATAAAATCAGTCGTAAATGCGGATCCAGGGACGAGCACATTAACTGCCCCTTTCAGCGCTGGCGTCGGAGGAAATATTAACCTCCGCCTACTTCGTACCACCTAGTGCATTCAGAAACCAGGAAAATGTTTGCCTTTCTCTCACGTGAGTGTTCTGTTCCTCCAGAATTTTACATATCTGACACAATTTCATCTATTACAACCCACTTTTATATTGGCTGAAAGCACTTTGGTAGTGGTAGACAAAACGTTGTAAATAAATGAATCTAGTCCATTCTAAAGAACTGGCAAATGAATTCAATTTCATGTTCCGTTTTATGAAAACAGAAAGAGCAAGACACCCGTTCTCAAGGCCAGTTACACAATTTTCATCATCAGAATGACAATGTATACATTATGTAATTGTAAAAAGTGTTGGTCACACTCTTCAGAGACAAGGAGAGGCGTCAGATATCGTTATAATTAGAGCAATGGAAAACATTACGATTTAATGTCCAGTTGTAAGAGAATAATAAATTACAATCAGCTAAGGATAGCTCTGACTTATATAAAGGAATTACCCCGAATTTTCTAGAAGAGATTTACGGAAACGTTGGGATACAGAAACCTTTTGGCCTGACGGGAACGTACATGCCTCTCCTTCAGAAATAAAGTCCAGTGCACCAGATTGAGACTCACCTCTCTCCATTCAGTCTCATTTAGTACACATTGGCGCTTGCAGAAAACCATTGACCCACAGATACAGTTGATAGCAAATGGTGGACGAAGGTCCAAAATCCAACCCCAAATCGGGGCCAATAGACTTGAGACAAGACGCTAAATTAAAGAAATAAATCGATACTCCGTAAGTTATCAACGAACCTTGCGCGAGTTAAGGACCTTCTACTTGACACACTTCCGATGATATGCCAGAAAATATACGTAAATGTAGATGCCGGAGTGGCCGAGCGTTTCTAGGCGCTACAGTTTGGAACCGCGCGACCGCTACGGTCGCAGGTTCGAATCCTGCCTCGGGCATGGATGTGTGTGATGTCTTTAGGTTGGTTAGGTTTAAGTAGTTCTAAGTTATAGGGGACTGATGACCTCAGCCGTTAAGTCCCATAGTGCTCAGAGCCATTTGAACCATTTTTGTAGACGTTTGTTATGATTGTTAATGGTGATAATGATAGAAGAAAAGAGATAGTGAAACTCGATGCTGGGATGTCTCCTCTCCCTCTCGGGTAGCTCAAAGTAGCTCGTTGTGGTTAACGTGAACGGTATGCTGTCAACTGCGTCACATATCCTCATTTTACGAGACCCTACACAAAGAGCGAATAATAGATCCTCCACAGTTGTGAAAAGTCTGGTGATGCGACAGCCTACTTCAGTACCTCTCCTACCGTTGCCGAGAAACTATAAATGATAGTTCCCTACTATAATTTTCTTCCACAAGACCGAGAGTAAATGCACGAGAAACGGTACTAAGTACATGAACCTCGGTGCTCACGACTGGTATTGGCCAATATCATGAAGTATAATAGACGGGTCTAAATAATATTTCATAAACAACGTGTCGAAAACCAAAGAACTAATGATTCGACGTGAATGGAAGGGTATGTTGCGTGTTTTTCGGGTAGTACCGATTTGATTGATTACGTATCTAACAGCTCGAGTGGCTCCTTTTCTGAAAGAACTATCGGCCAGTGCCTGTGGGGGCTCGAGATAGATAGCGTGAAGTTACTCGTGAGCTTTATTCTCCGTGAGTCTTCACGCCGTCTTTGCTATCTGCGGTCGCTGTTCTCTGCAAGACATGAATCCAACATCCACTCGTCTCATGGCGGATGATTATAATTAAACTAGCTGTGTCTCGAGTACTTTAGTGTGGGGTCCAAAAGTTGCAGGACGCTGAATCATTTTAGTTGCGTTCATTAATAAATTCTCTCGTGGAGTACATTGCAAAAATAATAGTTCCACTTTCTACGACCAGGTTGAAATATGGCCCTGTAAGCAGATAATGTGAAATGTTTCCTGTTTTGACGTCAGTGTGCTGTTTGTCGCTTGACGACGGGGGTTTATTTCTTTTGTGAAGTGACTGCTGGTGCAAAGGATTAAGGCGGTTAAAGTTTTCTGTACACGATACAACGGTCATTGGCAAGAAAAGCCGCGTCTACTGGTGAAGTTGTTTTATCAGAACCCCAGCAATAGTAGCTCAGCACTGCTAGAATATCGCATGCAGAAGCAGATCCGTTTCAATTAGTGGGCTAAAGAATATGATCAGGAAATTCGAAGAAACAGGCGATTAGTTGGTGCAGCAGGGAGAGGGAGGGGGCCCTCTTTCAAGGTGGGTGTTGGTGACGTTGCTTCGGATTCTGCAGTCAGCGCTCGAACTCTGTCAAGGGAATCGTCTCTCCCCTGATCAACAGTTCAATAGATTTTGAGGTACATTTTACGCTGGTGTCCCTAGAAGATTCAGAATGTGCACCAAAAGAAACCCCATGATAGGCTATAAGTCCTTGACTTTTCCTCTCGTTATTGGCCACGAGTGGAAGTGGATGAAATGTGGCCCGAGAACATTCTTAGAAAAATGCCGTGAAACCACCGAATTGTTGCATATTGGATTCTACTCCCCTATATGCTGAGCGGAAACAATCAACATACTGAGCTTGTGTGACTCCATGTTCGCTTCACAAGCTTCTTCATTCTCGGCCCCTTTTTGAACGAAGGAATGACACTTCACCGGCATGTTAGTTGTACAATGATACCTGCACGTTGTAAAGACCTCCTCGTACAAAGTGTGATATGCAAGAACGAAAGTGTACACACCACTGTTTCCGTGCAAGTTGGAGCGAGACCACATTTCGCTTGCCAGATGAAACATTTGCTTAGGAAAACCACATTATCTTTTGGTAATTTCAAGACGAGTCACCTTCCAGACCCCCGACTTAATTCCACAAGGGGATATCTCACGACCATGTCTATCAAGGATGTAACTGGACTCCTCCTGATCTAAAGGATAGCATACGACGACTTATCGCTCTGATAACACCGGATATTTTGCAAGCAACTGTCGGCCATGCCGTGTTACGGATGCAATGTTGATTACAAAATCTGTAACGCCAGTGGTAAAATGTAATTAATTTATTTTGAAATTTTCCATTAAATACTGTTTTTCCAGCTCCACCATCGTTTGGAGTCCACCATAAACTGCAGTTTCCATTGTCATTGACTGGGAAAATTAGTCTAAAGCCCTAAAAGGGAAAGAGTATAGCACCTCCCATAAAACCGTGCCAACCTACGGATCGAAGAAGGTTTTACCTTATGAAAGTTCGTTAGCGCAGCAAGCCACAGGAATCATTTTCAATCTACCGGTGCAATCAGCCGAATTCCTTGAGTCTAGGTAAAAACCACCCGTAACTTCTCTACTCACTGTCGACTCTTACAATTTGTCCTACACACTTTTTCTTTTATCATCAGCCATCAGCCTTCGGACTGGTTTGATGCAGCCCGCCACGAAATCCTCTACTGTGTCAACCTCTTCATCTGAAAGTAGCACTTGCAACCGGTGTCCTCAATCATTTGCGTGGATGTATTCCAATCTCTGACTCCCTCTAGTACCGTGGAAGTCATTCCCTCACGTCTTAACAGATGTCCTACCATCCTATCCCTTCTCCTTATCAGTGTCTTCCACACATTCCTTTCCGCTACAATTCTGCCCACAACCTCCTCATTCCTTACCTTATCAGTCCACCCAATTTTCAACCTTCGTTTGTATGACCACATGTTATATGCTTCGATTCTATCCTGTTCCGGTTTTCCCACAGTCCATGTTTCACTACCATATAATGTTGTACTCCAGACGCACATTGTAAGAAATTTCTTCCTCAAATAAAGGCCTTTGTTTCGTACTAGTAGACTCCTCTGGGCCAGGAATGCCCTTTCTGCCATTGACAGTCTGTGTTTTCATGCCTCGTTGCTCCGTCCGTCATTGGTCTTTTACTACCTAAGTATGAAAATTCCTTCATCTACTTTTTTGTGACCATCAAACGTGATTTTAAGTTTCTCGCTGTTCTCATTTCCGCTACTTCTCATTACATTCATCTTTCTTCGATTTACTCTCAGTCCCTATTCTGTACTCGTTAAGTTGTTCATTCCATTCAGCAGATCACGTAATTCTTCTTCACTTTCACTCAGGGTGGCAGTGTTATCAGTGAGTCGTGACGCTGATATCCTTTCACCTTCAATTTTGATTCCACTCCTGAGCCTTCCTTTATTTCCATCATTGCTTCTTCGGTGTACAGATTGAATTAGTAGGGGCGAAAGACTACATCCCTGTCTTACATCCTTTTCAATCCGAGAATTTCGTTCTTGGTCGTCTTATTATTTCCTCTTGGCTGCTGTACATATTGTATATTACACGCCTCTCGCTAAGGCTTACCTCTACTTTTCTCAGAATTTCGAACATCTTGCACCATTTTACATTGTCGAACGCTTTTTCCAGGTCAACACATCCCATGAACGTGTCTTGAGTTTTCTTTAGTCTTGCTTCCACTATCAACCACTACGTCAGAATCGCCTCTCTGGAGCCTTTACCTTTCGTAATGCCGAACTGATCGTCGTCTAACACACCCTCGATTTTATTTTCCAGTCTTTTGTTTTCAGGCTCTTGTCAGCAGTATGGATGCCTGAGCTGTTAAGCTGATTGGGTGATATTTCTCGCACTTGTCAGCTCTTGCAGTCTACTGAAGTGTGTTGATGATATTTTTTCGAAAGTCAGACAGTTTATTGCCAGACTCATACATTTTATACACGAACGAGAATAGTTGTTTTATTGCCACTGCGGCCATTGAGATTTTAGAAATTGTGGAGGAATGTTATCCATCGCTTATGCCTTATTTGATCTTAAATCCTCTTTTAAATTCTGATTCTAATACTGGATCCCCTATCTCTTCTAAATCGTCTCCTGTTTCTTCTTCTATCACATCAGACACATCTTCCCCCTCATAGAGGCTTTAAATGTATATTTTCCACCCATCCGCTCACTCCTCTGCATTTAACAGCGGAATTCCTGGTACACTCTTAACGTTTCCACCCTTACTTTTAATCACACGGAGAGTTGTTTTGAATTTCCTGTATGCTGAGTCCGTCCTTCCGATAATCATTTCTTTTTCGATTTCTTCACATTTTTGCTGCAACCATTTCGTCTTAGCTTCCCCGCACTTCGTATTTATTTCATTCCTTAGCTACTTGTGCTTCTGTATTCCTGAGTTTCCCGGAACATTTTTTACTTCCTCCTTTCATCGATTAACCCAAATTTTTCTTCTGTTGCCCATGGTTTCTTCGCAGTTACCTTCTTAGTACCTACGTTTTTCTGTATAACGTCTGTGATGTCCCTTTTTAGAGATGTCCATTCCTCTTCAGCTGTGCTGCCTCCTGAGCTATTCGCTATTGCTGTATCTACAGTCTTAGAGAACTTGAAGCGTATCTCGTCATTCCTTAGCACTTCCGTATCCCACTTCTTTGCGCATTAATTCTTCGTGACTACTGTCTTAATTTTCAGCTTACTCTTCATCACTACTATATTGTGACCTGGGTCTATATCTGCTCCTTGGTACGTCTGATTCCAGTATCTGATTTCGGAATCTCTGCTTGACCTTGATGTAATCCAGCTGAAATCTTCCCGTATCACCCGGCCTTCTCCCAGTGATTCTTGAAACGAGTATTCCCTGTTACTAGCTGAAATTTATTACAGAACTTAATTAGTGTTTCTCCTCTCTCATTACTTGCCCCAAGCCCATATTTTCCTGTAACCTTTTCTTCCACTCCTTCCCGTACAACTGCATTCCAGTCCCCCATGATTAATTGTCTAGATATAGACTTCAGCTTGAAGCTAGTCATTCTCAATGCACCATTATTCTCGCTCAAGCCATGTAATGCCTGTTGGTCGGGCTTCATCCACAACTCACTGAATTTTACACTTAATTTCATCTCCCCTTACGTACTGTATCACCCTTTCAATATCCTCATATACTTTCACTATCTCTTCATCGGCAGCTTGCGACGTCGGCATGTATATCTTAAATGTCGTTGTTGGTGTTGGTTTGTTGTCGACTCTGTTAAGAACAATCCTGTCACTGAATTGTTCACAGTAGCACACTGTCTGCCCTGTCTTCCTACTCATAACGAATCATACTCCCGTTACACCATTTTCTGATTCTGTTGATATTGCCCTATACTCACCTGACCATAAATCCTTATCTTCTTTCCATTTCAATCACTGACCCCTACTATATCTAAATTGAGCCTTCGCATTTCCCTTTTCGGATCATCTAGTTTCCCTACCATGTTAAATCTTCTGACGTCCTCCCCCGCTCCCCCGGCCGCGACTTCCGTTGATTATTCAATCTGTTTCTCATGTCACCTCCCCCTTGGCAGGCTCCTCTCGGAGATCCGAATTGGGAACTATTCCGGAGTCTTTTGCCAATGGAGAGACTGTCATGACACTTTATCAATTACATCCCACATGTCCTTTGGATGCACCTTACATGTCTTTAATGTAGTGTTTCCCTTTACCTTCTGCATCCTCATGCCGTTGATCATTGCTGAATCTTCCGCCTTTAGGGGCAGTTCCCCAACCCTGGGACAAGAGAGTTACCTGAACCTCTGACCGCTCCTCCGCCCTCTTTCAAATGGCTCAAATGGCTCTGAGCACTATGGGACTAAACATCTGAGGTCACCAGTCCCCTATAACTTAGAACTATTTAAATCTAACTAACCTATGGACATCACACACATCCAGGCCCGAGACAGGATTATAACCAGCAACCGTAGTAGCCGCGGGGTTCCGGACTAAAACACTGTTCATAGTAAAATTGAAATTGTTGGACTTTTATGAAGTTTTACACGAAAATTGTTGATTTGTAACGCCAATAAGAGAGATGTTGTACTAAAAGTATAGAAATAAACACAAATTTAACGTATGGCACTAGAAATTGAAATTTACTAAAAAAAGGTAAAAATAAAAAAAACACAAAAGAAAAGCAAATAAAGCATCACTCTAATACTTCGTCGAGTATAAGTAAAGCATTAGTAAAATTTTCCTGGGCTTCCAGCCGCGTCGGGTGCGATCTTAACCGCCTGACGCGGCTGGAAGCCCGTGAAAATTTTATTAATTCATATCGCCAGGAACCCACGCATTCGTACATATGTAAAGCATTTTCATGTTATTCAAAACTACTTTCATTCTTATCAAAAATAACAGGAAACTCTAACTATGATGTGCAAACTACATGGTAAGTAGAAAATAACAATAATAATTATTTAGATTCGCTCATGTTCGCGCACTTGCACCAAAAGTAATACCTCTGTTCACGCAAAAGCCCAGGATGTACGCGATTAACTAACTTTTATTGCTTGTGTAACGTTATTTGTATATTGTATGGACATAAAATGTGCCAACGTCCTTGCAGCAGTGCTAACAGCGGTTCTCGTCAGATCACCAAAGTAAAGCGCCGTCAGGCTGGGCTAGCACTTTGGTGGGTGACCATCCAGTCTGCCGAGCGCTGTTGGCAAGCGGGCTGCACTCAGCCCTTCGGCGGCGAACTGAGGAGCTAGTTGACTGAGAAGTAGCGGCTCCGATCTCGTAAACTGACATACGGCTGGGAGAGCTGTGTGCTGACGTCATGCCCCTCCATATTCGCATCCAGTGACGCCTGTGGGCTGATGACACGGCGACCGATCGGTACCCTTGGGCCGTCCTAGGCCTTGCGGCGGCGCGGTTCCTTCATCTACATCTACATCTACATTTATACTCCGCAAGCCACCCAACGGTGTGTGGTGGAGGGCACTTTACGTGCCACTGTCATTACCTCCCTTTCCTGTTCCAGTCGCGTATGGTTTGCGGGAAGAACGACTGTCTGAAAGCCTCCGTGCGCGCTCTAATCTCTCTAATCTTACATTCGTGATCTCCTCTGGAGGTATAAGTAGGGGGAAGCAATATATTCGATACCTCATCCAGAAACGCACCCTCTCGAAACCTGGCGAGCAAGCTACACCGCGATGCAGAGCGCCTCTCTTGCAGAGTCTGTCACTTGAGTTTATTAAACATCTCCGTAACGCTATCACGGTTACCACATAACCCTGTGACGAAACGCGCCGCTCTTCTTTGGATCTTCTCTATCTCCTCCCTTTACGACGAACCTGCACCTACCTGTGAACATTGTCTCAGCAGATCATCAGTAGGGAAGCCGAACGAAACCTACTGTACTTCGACGTGAACCAGGTTGCAATTAAAGTCACTAATCTATGTTTCGGGAGAAAGTTTTCACACGAAATGAAAGGTTGGAAATTTTGTCCTTAATTAATATATTATGAAACTTAGGTGAACATGTATGACTGCCAAGCCCGTGCTAGTCTTAACACAGTCACTCACAATCGCTTTCCCTCACGTTAGCAAGTTTATGGTGTTACATTTCCCGAAAACGTAAGAGCTATAAAAATACGGATTATTTTTGACTGAGATTGCTCGCCCAATATTAAGTCTGTCGGTACCTAGTGCAGTCACAGTTTTTAACCACCGACTTCCTCAATACGCCACGTGGAATAAATATCTTTTCTCGTCACAAAATTCACTTAAAAATTCCGAAATTTCTACACACTCATCGGAATAATTATGCCGTCACTTTACAACACTTTTGATGTATGAAACACTGCTAGATCCGGCAACTTATCATTTCCATCGGAACTACTACTACACACGTCCGAACTGTTTCATGGCTGGGCTCCGACTCCTCTCTAGAATATTCTAAGTCTTCTCTACCAGCAGAGAAAGGCGCGCGAAGAATATTGCTTTACCATTGGTCAGTTTACTCAACAGCCAATAGCAAAACAACATTCTCCCGCGTCAGTCCGCGCTTTTCATCAATAACCAATCGTAAAATAGTAAACCTAACGACTGCACTTTTTACCAGCGTAATTATCTAATTTGCTGAAGTATTGTTTATGCATAAAGTTATTTACTATTGTTATTTATACCTGAATTAACTTTCCCTTTAGCATAAACTTGCTTTACAAATCTATTCTACACAAATCCCCCTTGCCCACATCCATACTTCTTCGAAATGTTCCCGCACTAAATCCCATTACATAATTCGTCAAACAATTATCTTCATATTTACCTTAAACCACACTCACGCATCATTCATATTGCTAAAACACGTGTATAACATATTACATACACAAAAAGACATAACACTTTATTAAAATACTAGAACAGTTTATGAAAAAACATTCAACTACTTTAGTGCACTCTAGTGGGCACAATAGAAACTAAATCACAGTCTCCTATCCAATACTGTCCTCTATCGGCTGACACATAAACTATGTGCGCGTCCAGTCTCGCGTCACCATATGTCACTATCCAGCTCTGAGACACATCTCCCACTTCAGCGCCTCCAAGGCAGGATCGGTATATGGGACTACGCCTCAGCCTCTTCGGATGGAGTTTTAGAGTATTGACATAAAATACACAATGGACAAACACTGAACGATGTGGTTTTGTAATTACGTGCAAAACAAACAAAAGATAAATGGACGTCGTCGGCTCCCGGTTTCTGTCTCGCACATTTATTTATGTCTCTTTCCCTGCCAATACTACCAGTACTACCGGTGCTCCTATAATTTATCACGTCACTGACGTACTGTACCAAAAGTATCGAACCGTAGTTTTCATGGATCGCAATTTTATGTATAGGTGACGTATCATAGTTGAATGTAGACGGTAACAAACAAATTAGGTACGATCTGGCTTTGCGCATATATGCTGTGTTTAATGTCCGTATTTGCATTTGCTGGCACATCTTGGTGCTGGTTGGCTGTGCGCCACGCCATCTCGGCGGTACATTTCTGCGCGGGGCCGCACGTTGTGCGCGCTGCCTCGGGACGTCATACGGCGGACTAATCCGCTGAATGTCAGCCCGCCGGCCGCGCCAGCGTTAGCGGCCACTGAAACAGCGCCCCTGGGCACTTCGCGGACACGCCGGCATTTGTGCATTAATTACGACGCGGATTGCCAGAGGACCGGCGCAGGCGGCGCCGAACGACACCGTCGCTGACACCGGCATCGACCCGGCCAGGCTGGCGCGCGGCGCGCAGTTCTGCGCTGTGCGGAGCTCCGGCGGCGTGCCTGCCATTCATAATTCACTCACTTGTTGGGACCGCTGGGCCGGGCCGCCGTAATGAAGCGCTTTCATTTGTTTGCTTCATTTGGGACGCCGGGGGAGCCCGAATTCCCGCGCGCAAGTGGCTGTCTACGCCCGTGGCAGGCGGAACGAGCTACCGCCGCCGCCGCCGCCGCCAGCTTCACTGTACAGGCACATGAATTCCGTCTCGAGCTCAGGAGGGCTACTAAGCGATGCCAAGGCGAGTACACGAGCTGCGGTACTTGCCTGCAGCTACGTGTACACCAGCGTACGGAATGTTAATTTCGCTTCTCGGTTCCCTTACGGATTGTGCTGTCTTCTTCTCCCAATGGACTCTAGCAACGTATTCAATGCAGAATTGTAGTAGCTAGAAGCTGGGGAAGACACGAAGTAATCCTTTAACCTAATTCCGCTTAAGGGGGTGGTCCAGGCTGACGCTCGATTTTGGAATTTATAATACAGGGTGCTTACAATTAAAGCTAAACTTTCTAAACGCTGTAGAAATAACGCCACTGGCCAGAATGGCGTCACGTTGCAACGGAATATTATCGGGAAATGGGGAAAACGTATGACAGAAGAAAAAAATTGTATGAAAATTGGTCAATTGATGGTCCTGTATGTGTCTGCATACGTAAATGAAAACACTTGCCATGCACACGACCCATTTAAGCTGGTATAAACGCGCCGGGTACACGGTTTTTCCTCCTTTCGCGTTTGCGACGTTCGTCAAGACTGTCTCAATGCAGGATCGCGCTTTGCTTGTAAAACTGTATTACAAGAATGATGACAGTGCACACGTCGCTCTCCAGAAGTTCCAGGCACTGAAGGGTTTGAAAAAAAGCATTGGTCCTATGACAACCGAGGGTCTGGAAAAAATGATTTTGAAATTCGAGAAATCGGGTTCTTTTGGTGTGCAACCTGGTAGAGGAAGGAAACCTTAAGCATTTTTGTATGATTAATTTGTCATTTGTGGTCGACCACTTAGAGCACCATCTATTGCAATATTTTGTAACTATTTATTTTTCTTCGCCATACGTTTTTCCCCTTCTCCGATAACATTCCGTTGCAATTTGAAGTCATTCTGACTAGTGGTGTTATTTCTCTAACGGTTTTCAAAGTTTAACTTTAATTATAATCGCCGGCCGAAGTGGCCGAGCAGTTCTAGGCGCTTCAGACTGGAACCGCGCGACTGCTACGGTGGCAGGTTCGAATCACGCCTCGGGCATGGATGTGTGTGATGTCCTTAGGTTAGTTAGGTTTAAGTAGTTCTAAGTTCTAGGGGACTGATGACCTCAGATGTTACGTCCCATAGTGCTCAGAGCCATCTGAACCATTTTTTAATTATAATCACACTGTGTATTGGAAAAATCCTACATACCACATTCGAAAAGAAACACCGACTCGCCTGTTAAAAAAAGGTATAATTCAATTAGGACACTAAGGAATTAAATACTTTAGTCGTTGGTAATGAAACATGGACTTTGGGAGACCAGAACAGGATAAAATCGAAGCATTTCAGATGTGCTGTTACGGACGAATGCTGAAAATTAGGTGGACTGATAAGGTAAGGAATGAGGAGGTTCTGTGCAGAATCGGAGAGAAAAGAAATATGTGGAAAAAGCTGTCAATACGGAGGGACAAAATGATAAGACATCCGTTAAGACGTGTGGAAATGACTTCCATGGTACTAGATGAAGCTATAGAGGGCAAAAACTGTAGAGGAAGACAGACAATGGAATACATAAAGCAAGTAATTTAGGACATGGGTTGCAAGTGCTACTCTGAGATGAAGAGGTTGCCACAGGAGAGGAATTCGTGGCGAGCCGCATCAAATCAGTCAAGAGACCGATGGGTCAAAATAAAAAATAAGCCGCCATTGGGCATTGATTCACGTCAATGGAGCAAGATTCGAGGATGGGTGTCCTGCTTAATAGGTAGAAGCACTGGCCACTACCCCATCCGGACAGAGTAGTCACCGTAACCTCACGGACTATGCTAGGACGCCTCGCGCCACACCCAAATGCTCATACCACACACTACTCATGCTGTGCCCCTCCTCGTCATCCTCATTACTCGAGGCATCCCGCTTATTCCCGTAAGAGTTCGAGCTTAGTAAAAGTCATGGTGGCCCTCAAAGTGTCCTTCATTTTGGACAATGCGCTTCGTTAGTAGATTCGATCAAATGACTGTTATCAAGCATAAGCTGGCATGAACGGCTGGGTGTGTGACTAGCTGTCGTTGTGAACTTTGCTTCTTTATGAAATCTATTGTACACAGCAATTAATGTAAAAAAATTTACTAGTATGGTGGCCCCAAAAGAAATAAATACTCTTATTATGGTATAACTTCCCAGCCGTTCATACCAGCTTATGTTTCATAATGGTCATTTGACTGAAGCTAATAGCGAAGCGCATTGTATAAAATAACGAACAGCTGAAGGTTCACCATGAATTTTAATATTTATTTGGCGGTTGAATATCCCCACCTGCAAACATACATACGTTCGTGCTTGGTGTGCATCTGCCCTGAAGGGATCTTTGGTCGGCAGACACCGCATGTATAATGTAACAGCATGTACACTTCATGAGTTACAGCTACCGCCAATTAGAAGAATGCTGTTTAGAGAAAAAAAGAAACAAGCGTTTAAAATTTCCACTTACTTTTTTAATACTGAAACTGAACAAACACTAAACCAGCAATATTAGCATCCAACAGTTGGCCTTCTTTGACGAAATTACATCCATTAACCCTGCTGTTCTGTTCGGGTCTATATGACCCGAAACGAATATGAACGTTATTTTACATTATGTAAATACCAATATATATTTATGAAACTTTGTGACTTTGTCTGAAAATGGATGAGCAGCATGTGTTTTAAAAGGTTTTAAAAAAGTTTAAGAAGTTTGGGCTTCAACTGTAATAGTTGCATATGTAATGTTCGGGTCATAATGACCCGACACAAATATGTTTAGTGTAACTCGTATTTATTTCTAAAATCTGGAAATGGCGAAAATTATTTTTGTTGTGTTGTGTGGGAATAGTGACTGCATCATTCCAACTTACTCTCAACAATCACCTAAAGCTCCATGCGTTCACAACAATGGGCTTGTTTGTTGCTTTCCCCAGGAAATAATAATTGGCAGTTCTCAATAATTGGAATGCTTTGTTTCTGCCCAGTTTGACTTGTGACACCATGGCGATGAGACCATTGAATGATCGTGAGTTGGAAGAAATAGTAAATGCCTCACCAGATGAAGGATCACTTTCTGAGTTTGAAGATCACATCAGCAATGCATCTGAAAGCGAGTGTTCCGATGACAGTTACGACAGTCCACAGCCCATACAAAATAGTGTAGAGACTTTTCTTTCTAAAAATGGGAATATAGAATGGCAGTTGCATCCACCAGCACAACATGGTCGCCTACCAGCTTCGAACATCATCAAGAGTACCCCAGGAGTTACCAGGTATGCAGTCAGCAGAATATCTGATGTAAAATGTTCATTTGAAGCAGTATTTCACACAGCGCTTCAAAATGAAATAATAGAGATGACAAATATTGAAGGGCAGCGAGTTTATGGTGAACAGTGGACAGATATTGATGGTTCTGTTTTCCATGCATACTTAGGACTCTTACTCCTAGCGGGTGTATATCGATCTCATGGGGAGTCTACAAAAAGTTTGTGGGATAAAGATACTGGGCGAAACATATTTCGAGCAACCATGTCTCATGAAACATTCTGTAAGATATCACGTGTCCTGCGATTTGACAAGAAATCTACTAGAGAGGAAAGACGACGTACTGACAAACTTGCCGCAATTCGTAGTATTTGGGAGAAGTGGGTAGAGGTCCTTCCTAAACTGTATAATCCAGGAGAAAATGTTACTGTTGACGAGCAGTTAGTAGCATTTAGAGGTCGCTGTCCATTCAAGCAGTATATCCCAAGTAAACCGGCAAAATATGGGATCAAAATATGGACCATGTGTGACAGCAAAACTTCATACGTACTGAAAGCCCAAATTTATACAGGAAAGGTGAGTGGAGCGGCACCAGAAAGAAATCAGGGAATGAGGGTGGTATCTGATCTCACTTCTGAGTTACGTGGTCAGAATATCACGTGTGACAACTTTTTTACGTCGTACAATTTGGGGCAGCTGCTTCTGAAAAGGAAATTGACTATGTTGGGAACTATACGGAAAAATAAGCCGGAGCTTCCACACAAAATGACCAACAAGGAGGTACACAGCTCTTCATTTTACTTCACAAATGACACTACTGTGGTTAATTATATTCCTAAGAGACACAAGAATGTTGTACTTATGAGCACTCTCCACCATGATGCGGAAATCAGTGACAGGGCTGATAAGAAGCCAAAAATGATTTTGGACTATAATTCAACCAAAGGTGCTGTAGACACGCTTGATCAGTTATTAGGTACATATACATGCAAACGAAAAAGTAATAGGTGGCCAATGATAGTTTTCTACAATATTCTTGATGTTTCTGCTTATAATGCATACGTTTTGTGGATTTCGGTTGACCCTAATTGGAATGCAAGCAAATTGACTAGAAGGAGAATATTCTTGGAGGAACTTGGAAAGTCACTGATAAAAGAACATATTGCATCAAGAACGCATTTCCCAAGAACAGAAGATTCTTTGAGAATGGTCACAAGCATCCAAAACCCGAATGATGTGGGTGGTGTGTCAGAATCGGTAACAACAAGAAAATCTACAAAACGTGCACGCTGTAAGTTCTGTCCATCAAGTAATGACAATAAAACAAACATGGTGTGTGGAAAATGTAGTAAACATATTTGCAAGAAACATGTAACCTACTTGTGTCCACAGTGCAAGCAGTAAGAAAAGAACTGTAGTATTTTATAAGATGATTGTATTGAAAATTCTGTTGTTTCAAATTTATGTGAATACTTGTGCCTAAACTACAATCAGTAAGAAGAGAGGATTCTAAAGTTGTAGTGCTTTCTATGTTGGAATGTAATAAAAAAACTGTAGTGTGTTCTGTACTGTAGTGTGCTCTAAGATGAATATCTGTAATGACAACTGTCTGTTGTTAGAAAATGTCAATACTTACGTCTAAACTGTCAACAATAAGAATAGAAGTATGGAAAAACTGTAGTGCTTTCTAAGTTGAATGCCTGTAATGGAAACTGTCTGTTGTTTCAAATTTATGTGCATATTTAAATGAAAAATATCCCTCAATAAAGTTGTATGCATTGTTATTATTATTATTATTACCATTATTATTATTATTATTATTATTATTATTATTACTAACAAGGTACTGGAATAGAACAACAATGTCGATAGCTAAAACTGTACCAAAATTTATGTTTCTAAAGCATTTTGATATGTCGGGTCATATTGACCCGAACAGTATATATGTCAAGTAAAAGTGAACAGAACAGCAGGGTTAAGTCGCTTCTGATTACCAATAGAAGCGTTTTTTGCACGAATGGTATTAATTTTGGAACCCTTTCTATCCATACAGATACGTTTGTCATTTTAAACCATTCACCTTTTACTTCGTATAAAAAGCTTGCGAAATGACAAGCAGAGGCGAGACAACGTGTCCTTTCAGACTGCTTACCATAATAATCATCGCGTTACGAAGAGAAATTTGGTTAAGAATAGTGTTTCAGTTTATACTAATTACCTCTGTGATACTGTCGGAAAGTAACAGGACCCAATTTTGCGGGGACGGTTATAGTATAACATCGGTTGCATTCGAGCATTTTAATGCACCTGACATCCTGCTAGTAAATCGCAGTTTTAACATATTTTAACATTTACGGCACACATTATATGAATGAATCTTAAAAACAAATTCTCTAAGGAACACATTAAGACATTAAAAGAAAATCTACCCTGGTCAACCCATTAATACGCAAACACAGGCAATGTCCGCTCCCCCTTCCCTATGGCACCCCGCATACGGACACTAACATGATCAAGTTTGTGGACAATTTATTGTGTTTCATTCTGAATAACCTTAATGCGGAGTGATGAGCTGGAGGTACTCAGATAAGAGTAATTCCATGAGGTACACTATTATTCTGTGAAGCTCCTCGCAGTAGCTGAGGGAGTTACTTTCTAATCTGTTATTTATTCGTGTACTCTCTCACAAAATTTTTGTGTTTTATTCATTCTCCAGTTTCTTTTGTAGAATAATGTTTCAATCAGACTTATTTGACATATATGCTGACTCGTCCATTTCCAAGTAATTTTGCAGTGCACAATATCACGGAACCTGATTAGTACACAAATAAAAATAGACTATGAGACTTACACTGAAGAGCCAAAGAAACTGGTACACCTGTCTCATATGGTGCAGGGCCCCCGTGAGCGCGCAGAAGTGCGCATGGACTCGAATAATGTATGAAGTAGTGCTAGAGGGAATTGAACCCATGAATCCTGCAGGACTGTTCATTAATCCATAAGTGTACATGGGGTTGGCGACCTCTTCTGACCAGCACGTTGCAAATCATCACAGATATGCTCCATAATGTTCATGTCTCGAGAGTTTGGTGGCCAGCGGAAGTGTTTAAACTCACAAGAGTGTTCCTGGAGCCGCTCTGTAACAATTCAGGACATGTGGGGTGTCGCATTGTCTTGCTGGAAGTGCCCACGTTTGCCGGAATGCATTCAGGACATGAATGGACACAGGTAAACAGACAGGATACCTACGTAAGTGTCACCTGTAAGAGTCTGAACCAGACGCATCTGGGGTTCCACATCACACCAACTGCACACGCTCACATCATTACAGAGTCTCCAACAGCTTGAGGACTCCTCTCCTGCCATGCAGGGTCCGTGGATTCATGAGTTTGTCTCCATACCCGTTCCCATCTATCCGCTCGATACAATTTGAAACGAGACTCGTCCGACCAAGCAACATGTTTCCAGTCATGCACAGACCAATGTCGGTGTTGACAGGCCCAGTCGAAGCGTAAATCTTGGTCTCGTGCTGTCATCAAGGGTACACGAGTGCGCCTTCGAGTCCGAAAGCCCATATCGATGATGTTTCGTTGAATGGTTCGCACGCGGACACTTGTTGATGGCCCAGCATTGAAATCTGCAGGAATTTGTGGAAGGATTGCACTTCTGTCACGTTGAACGATTCTCTTCAGTCGTCATTGATCCCGTTCCTGCAGGATATTTTTCCGGTCGCAGCGATATCTGAGATTTGATGTTTTAACGGATTCCTGATATTCACGGTACACTCGTGGAACAGTCGTACTGGAAGATCCCCGCTTCATCATTACCTCCGTGATGCTGTGTCCCATCGCTCGTGCACCGTCTATAACACCACGTTCAAACTCACGTAAGTCTTGATAACCTGCCATTGTAGCAGCAGTAAGCGATCAACAACTGTGCCAGACACTTGTTGTCATACATGGGACTATTACGAGATATGAGATGCACGGAATTATTTTACGTCTCTTTACACCCACTGATGACAATGGTAACAATATTCTTCAAATTAAGGTTAGTTTGAATACTCCACAGCTTTACTAGACGTGATCCTAGAGGAGGTCGTATGCCCTCGCCTCCGGACTTCCGTATGTAGCCACCGTAAGCGTAAAAAGAGACTGTATTCACCTACATTAAGAATTTGTAAACTTTTATCTTCTGTCCTTGTTTGTTATCTACTCTCAACTGTAAAAACTTAATTTCACTAACACTGCCACTGCACTGCGTCAATAAGTGCATTAGTAAATTTATTGTGCGTTTAATTATACTTTAAGTCCCCCTGCTAACTGTGAACCTATAAAGACCTGATTTTCTCCTAAACATATTTTGCTAAACCTGTCTCTCCTGCACAGATATGTAACATATCTGACTTCATGCTGCCAAAACGCGTAATTTTTTGTTTATTTTCACACTTTTGGAAAAATTAGAACCTAAAGGCATGATCATGTACGTACGTTTTACGTTTGCTACTTGGTCATCAAAAAGGCGATGGCAAATTTTTTATACGTGTCTCGTTGTATATGAAGCACACTACGTAGTCTAGTACATTAAATGTATAACTACTTTTTAACCTGACGACGCGCTACCTCATCACAGTTGTTGAATGGAAGTTTATAATTACAAAGGATGTCAACGCAGACGATTACCAGGGAAACTCGCGTGCTTCATATAGAACACTCAAAACAAATCAGTACGGCACAACCTGCTCTCACAGATTTATGTCGACCAAACAATCGCCGAATATATGTAGCTACTTGAAAATGACCAAAATAGTAAATTGTGCAAAGGTGTGAGAATAAACTTCAAATTAATACTAGCAGGTGGCATGGAGTCATTTAAAAAATTCATGACAACTGTGGATCCAGTGCACAGAAAATGACTGAATACGTAGAAATTATGTTCGAGCCATCCGCATACTCTTAAAGGTTAGAGAAACGAAGCTGAAGCCAGTATCCAGTTTGACCGAAGGCTAAAGATTTTTCCCGATTATGTACGCCAAAGTGTTACAGAAATGACCAGTGGAGACAAACGGACCACTGAAAGAGCAATAGGTACACTGAGCTTTCCCAGAGGAACTGATTACGAATTTTTATACCTTTTTGAGATGTGCCCTTACGTATTAATAAGATTGGACTGTACTAACAAATCACTGTATCCAGAGAGCATTGAGTTTACTACCTAATTTGGCAAAATATATTGTAACAGTTACGTAGAGAAGAAAAAAACCAATTCCAAATTATATTTGTGATCCTATATCCTAGCAAAATACTTTTGCTGTTAATATTTTGAGACAGGTGAACAGAAGCTAGAGAATAGCTGTGTGTGAGGCACGCTAGTTCTGTGCTGAGAAAATGAGATAGTTCCTCGAAGTATTTTATGGTCTTGTAAGTAAAACTGAAGCTAGTTTCACAAAGAGATGACCCAGGAGGAGTCGATAGTTTTCAGGGATGTGACAGCAACATTCGAAACTGGAATTCTAGCAAACATGAGAATACCTTAAAAACTATGAGCACTTATTCATCTTTGGTACTGTGAAGAAGCTCTCTTCTACTGCAAGGTCTTTGTGTTATTTTGGGAGGAAGTAATATGGACAAATACGAGAAAAAATTATCTACTAAACGTGAGCTTGAAATTGCATAGCTTAGCACTAATTCAGTACATGAGTTACGTTCCTCATAGCTCTCAAGGTATCCATTTTATTGCGCGTACTTGCTGGATATCTCTTTTTTGTTATGCTCCGTAAACCGCTTCTCAAAATATGTAAAGCAATGAGCTTGCAGTAGAAGAGATTTGTTTCACAGTGTCGTAAAGGAAGAACTTTTCATACCTCTTAAAGTAAACTGATCATACGGAACATTGTAACCACCGACCTACTATCGATATAAACCCGTCCAGGCTATATCAGCGTGATCTGACGAGGAGTTACTGCTAGTCAAACACACGTAGTTTGCATGTAGTATCAGTGAGCGTGCTGTCCGTGTGTAGAATGGAGAAGCCACAGCCACGCGGTCTTTGTGAGTTTGAAGGGGTTAGATTGCGATGACCCGGGAGCTTGGCACGAGCATTTCGGGAACTGCGCGACTTGTACGGTGTTCGAGGGGTGCTGTCGTGAGTGTCTTCAACACGTAGTGAAACCAAGATGAATACACTTCCAGACGTTGTGGGGTCTAGCTCTCGCCCCTCTCACCAGATGTCGGACGTCGTAGGCTGAGCGGACTGGTAGAACAGGACAGCTGTCGAACAGTTGCTAAACTGACATCAGACTTTAATGCTGGGCAGAGTACAATTGTGCCCCAACAGGCAGTGCACCCAACACTCCTTACGATGGGCCTCCGCAGCCGACGACCCTTGCATGTGCCAATGTTAACACTACGACATCGGCAACTGCTACTGAATTGTGAATTGGACACGTGGCCTTCCACACCGGATGTTGGTGCAGCGGCAGAGCGTTGCAAGACCTGATGAAACCAGATATCGTACCTTCTTTATCAAACCGGTGGGACAGCGTGAATCCGTCGTCTTCCAGGGGAACAGCTCCTTGACACCTGCATTGGAGGACGAAGACAAGCTGGCGGCTTCTCCGTTATGTTCTGGGGAACATTTATGTGGGCATCCATGGGTGTAGTGGAGCTACTTCGCGGCATGATGACGGCCAAGGAGATCGTACACCCTTTCATCACGATGTTTCCCGACAACAGTAGTATTTTTCAACAAGACAATGCAATATGTCTAAAAATGGTTCAAAAGGCTCTGAGCACTATGGTACTTAACTGCTGTGGGCATCAGTCCCTAGAACTTAGAACTACTTAAACCTAACTAACCTAAGGACTTCACACACATCCATGCCCGAGGCAGGATTCGAACATGCGACCGTGGCGGTCGCGCGATTCCAAACTGTAGCGCCTAGAACTGCTCGGCCACTCCGGCCGGCACACCATTAAGGCCAGGAGTGTGGTGAAGTAACTCAAGGAACGCAGTGGCAAGTTCCAACTGATAAGTTGGCCTTCCCAGCTCGACAGATCTGGATCCGATCAAAACATCTGGGATGTGATTGAACGTGGCGTCAGAACTCATCGCTCCCCTCTCCGGAATTAACGGAAATTAGGTGACTTGTGTGTGCAAATGACGTGCCTGTTCCCCACAGCGACCTAATAAGGCCTCATAGCTTCCAAGCCACGATGCGTCACCGTTGTTATCAGTGCTAAAGGTGGACATACCAGTTACTAAATAGATGGTCATAATTTTGGGGCTGGTCAGGGTATTCATTTTATAGCTCATGTTTGCAAGATTTATTTGTTTCGAGTGACCGTCCTGTCAAGGGCAGCTCGTCTTCTATTATCTCGAAATAGGGGAGAGAGTGTCTTGGATAGGATAAGCATGTTGGGATGGCATCATCGTTGCGATGAGACCTTTCCAGGAGGAAATTTTAATCACCAGCCTTCTCATCTGAAAGTGAAAATATTTTATATTTTCAGAAGTTGGTGCCCCATAGTTATTATATAACTTAAAAATGTCATACCACTGTCTTGAGCTGCCACTAAAATACTTTATTTATTCACAACCAGCTTCAGTAGTTTGGCCATCATCAGGTTCATAAAAGAATTCACAGCATAATGTTGGGCGATATATAAAATCTTTATTATCAGGTGATGAAACCATCAATAACACATTTTCATCATATCGTAATATGAGTTACGTCATCAGTATATAAAAACTGCTCCAGTCTACATATGGGGAAATGATTATCTAATAAAATAAGAGAAATCACAGCTCAAACAGAAAGATTTAAGTAGTTGCGCAAACATTAGCGCGTCGTAAATTGTGATATTTCTGTCGAGTCTCCTGCGAGAACATACCGTCATCTCGATACCATAATTCGGCGGTCAAGCTGGACGCCGTCTTCAGGTGAGTAATCCGTCGCGCTAACTCGTCGGAACTGAAATCAAACACGCAGCGGCGGCACCTTTAACATCGACCTCAGGTCCACCGCGCAGACATAACTGCCCTCTAGCGCAAGGCACAACAGCGCACCGGTGGTCAAAGGTCGTGGAAACGGTAAATCGATATCAAACACTACTGGCAGCGTTTTATGACCGAAGCAGACACCGTTTTCTCTTAATGTCAAGACAAAACAAGTCTCCAACTCTCAATTAATGGCTATCCCTTATCTCTGTTTGTAATATTGTCAGATGGTTGGATTTCAATGGCTTCTTTCACTACACAGTCCCTATACCGCCACATACTGTCGGCGTATCTCCAGAAACAATTTGGTTTTACTTGTCCCAGGAGATGCATCGACAGTACATGGGAGGCCACATGGGAGGAATGCTCTGGATTGTTTCCTAGATCATTTTAATTGCCTGCATCCCAATATTAAGTTCACGATGGAAGTTGAAACGGATGTAAGACTTTCGTTTGTAGGTATCTTGGTCGGCAGGAGGGGTGATGGGTCATTAGGACATAGAACTTACCGTAAGCCCACGCATACTGACCGATATCTTCATTCATCAAGTTGTCATGCCTCGTACTAACGCAATGGCGTCCTACATAACATTATTAAAGAGAGCTTACGCCATCTCAGATGCAGATACTTTGACACAAGAACTGCGTCATCTGAAAGCTGTGTTCATGCAGATTGTTTATACTGACAATCAGATCAGTTGTAGTCTACAGATTGGAGCTTCGCGGGAACCAATACGTAAAAGATACAAGCAATTCAGTGGAATTCCTACCTTTTATGGGAAACATATCTTCAAAAGTAGGAAGAATTTTAAAGAAATTTGGTATTACAAGTCTGTTCCATCTGCCAGCTAAAAACAGAACTCTGCTGGGCTCAGTGAAGGATAATTTTCGTTTGAGAAAGCCCGGGGTCTACAAGACTCCCTACCTTTGCGGGAAAGCCTATGTTGGACAAACAATTCATACAGTCTAGGATCAATGCGTGGGGCATTATCGAGACATGCGTTTATTTCAGCCAGGAAAATCTGCAGTGGTGGAACATTGCCTTACTGGAGAACATAAAAAGTTGTACAAAGAGGCACGTCGCGGTATTGAGACTGTGTAGTGAAAGAAGCCATTTGCATCCGCCTATGTGACAATATTATAAACAGACATATCGGATATCCTCTAAGTAAGAGTTAGAGCCCTGTTTTATTTTGACATTAAGAAACAACTGTCTCTGTCTCGGTCATCAAAAGCATTTAGTAGTCACCAACTGCGACATAATCGCTTGTATCGTGTGCGTTTATTCAAAAAATGGTTCAAATGGCTCTGAGCACTATGGGACTTAACATCTGTGGTCATCAGTCCCCTAGAACTTAGAACTACTTAAACCTAACTAACCTAAGGACATCACAGACATCCATGCCCGAGGCAGGATTCGAACCTGCGACCGTAGCAGTCGCGCGGTTCCGGACTGAGCGCCTAGAACCGCTAGACCACCGCGGCCGGCTGTGCGTTTATTAGTGTTTGATATCGATGTATAGTTTCCGCGAGTTTTCTCCATCGGTTCGCGCAAGGACGGTGGACCTATGGTCGGTGTATAAAGGAGCAGCCGCGGCGTGTTTGATTTCTCTTCCGGGGAAGTGGTGCGACGGATTACTCACCTGAGCCTGCATCTCGTGGTCGTGCGGTAGCGTTCTCGCTTCCCACGCCCGGGTTCCCGGGTTCCATTCCCGGCGGGGTCAGGGATTTTCTCTGCCTCGTGATGGCTGGGTGTTGTGTGCTGTCCTTAGGTTAGTTAGGTTTAAGTAGTTCTAAGTTCTAGGGGACTTATGACCACAGCAGTTGAGTCCCATAGTGCTTAGAGCCATTTGAACCATTTTTTGATTACTCACCTGAAGGTGACGGCCAGCTGGACCGCCGAAATACTGTGTCCAGACATTAATATCAGAAAGATTTAAGTTTTCTTTTTCCTCTCGAGCCTTTAGAGAGTGGGAAGGTGGACAAGTAGCCTCTCCCTTCGGCTTCGGGGGTTAGAATAGGCCCTCGGTATTCCTGCCTGTCGTAAGAGGCGGCTAAATGTGTCTCAAGATTATCGGCCTATATGTGATGGTCCCCCCTCGGGTTTCACCTCCACATTTCCAAATTCTTCCGAAGAGCGAGCCAATTGGGGAAGGGTGCATTTTGTCCATCGTGCATTCAGACCTTTAGCCAGCTTTCATGTCGTCGCATTGCCGTCCCGCTCGGTCTCCATCTCTTGAGCGAGGATACATTCCTGGGTGCCATTTCAACCATGCACTGTGCAGTGTTGCTTTTTGAGGAGACGACGGCCATGGAGTTCTTTGCACCTAATATCCAGCACGGTAGCCAGCCGGTTGTGGTGGGGCCGCCATGTACCCTGTTGATTGTACCCCCCTGACAACACAGAGATCGCTCTGCTGATGCCTGCACCGTTAACTCCCCACATATGCCAAAGAGTAGATGCCTATCTCCCTGGGGCATCGGGACTCCCGACAAAGTTGGTTAGAAGACCCTCCGTCAGGCACTTACACGTGAATGAGCAGTCATATAGATGCAGATATGGATCTCTGAATATGGACCATTCCTGCTTGGACTTACTGTATGCCACACCATTTCAAGTAACTTTACTGTCGGAAAAACCTTTAAATGCAAGCTCGCAATCATATCTTTAAAAATGCATAGCTGAACTTGCTGCCAAATATAGCAGAGATATTGGTAGAGCCGAGATAGTCAACGAAACAGCTGTTCTCAAGTTGCAGGTGAAAAACTTCTAACAAAGTGACCTCCACAAGGGGGGGAGGGGGACGTATGGGAGGAAAGGGTGATACTTTTGTAAATTATACCATGAACGTAGGATCCCCTCGATATATCACGAAAAGAAGCTTCTCTAGCATTTAACGCTGAGCACCACTACTCGTTGCCCCTGTTTTAGCTGAATGCTACACTACTGGCCATTAAAATTGCTACACCACGAAGATAACGTGCTACAGACGCGAAACTTAACCATCAGGAGGAGGATGCTGTGATATGCAAATGATTAGCTTTTCAGAGTATTCACACAAGGTTGTCGCTGGTGGCGACACCTACAACGTACTGACATGAGGAAAGTTTCCAACCGATTTCTCATACACAAACAGCAGTTGATTGGCGTTGCCTGGTGAAACGTAGTTTTGATGCCTCGTGTAAGGAGAAGAAATGCGTACCATCACGTTTCCGACTTTGATAAAGGTCGGATTGTAGCCTATCGCGATTGCTGTTTATCCTATCGCGACATCGCTGTTCGCGTTGGTCGCGATCCAGTGGCTGATAGCAGAATATGGAATCGGTGGGTTCAGGAGGGTAATACGAAACGCCGTGCTGGATCCCAACGGCCTCGTATCACCAGCAGTCGAGATGTCCGCATGGCTGTAACGGATCATGCAGCCACGTCTATATCCCTGAGTCAACAGATGGGGACGTTTGCAAGACAACAATCATCTGCACGAACAGTTCGACGACGTTTGCAGCAGCATGAACTATCAGCTCCGAGACCATGGCTGCGGTTACCCTTGACGCAGCATCACAGACAGGAGCGCCTGCGATGGTGTACTGAACGAGTAACATGGGTGCACGAATGGCAAAACGTCATTTTTTCGGATGAATCCAGGTTCTGTGTAGGTTTGAATCCTGCCTCGGGCATGGATGTGTGTGATGTCCTTAGGTTAGTTAAGTTTGAGTAGTTCTAAGCTCTAGGGGACTGATGGCCACAGATCTTATGCCCCATAGTGCTCAGAGCCATTTGATTTGAACCAGGTTGTGTGTACAGCATCATGATGGTCGCATCCGTGTTTGGTGACATCACGGTGAACGCACATTGGAATCGTGTATTCATCATGGCCATACTGACGTATCACCCGGCGTGATAGTATGGGGTGCCATTGGTTACACGTCTCGGTAAACTCTTGTTCGAATTAACGGCACTTTGAACAGTAGACGTTACATTTCAGATGTGTTACGATCCGTGGCTCTACCCTTCATTTGATCCTTGCGAAACCCTACATTTCAGCATTACAATGCACGACCGCATGTTGCAGGTCCTGTAGGGCCCTTTCTGGATACAGAAAATGGATTGCTACCCTGGCCAGCACATTCTCCAGATCTCTCTCCAACTGAAAACGTCTGGTGAATGGTGGCCGAGCAACTGGCTCGTCACAATACGCCAGTTACTAGTCTTGATGAACTTTGGTATCGTGTTGAAGCTGCATGGACCGCTGTACCTGTACACGCCATCCAAAGCTCTGTCTGACTCAATGCCTAGGAGTATCAAGGCCGTTATTACGGCCAGAGGTGGTTGTTCCGGGTACTGATTTCTCAGGATCTATGCACCCAAATAGCGTGAAAACGTAATCACATGTCAGTTCTAGTATAATATATTTGTCCAATGAATATCCGTTTATCATATGCATTTCTTCTTGGCGTAGCAATTTTAATGGCCAATAGTGTACTAACACCGTCCCAAAATGTTCTGATGCATGTTATAATATTCGCAACTACGTCAGCGAAGCTGTAATGTTGTTGGAAGAAGTGTTGGACACAGTTCTGTTGACATGATTTTAAGACGCAAGTAATAAATATGTTACCAACACCGCAACGCACGACGTGGGCTGGGTAACGTGAGAGCTCGGAAATTTGATGGTGAAACTAACGCGGAAAGTGACTTGAGCAGCCAGGGTTCTTTTTTGATGTATTCCACCGTTCATAATACGACAAGCCCCCGGTGTCCAGACGGCGCACCAGTCGGCCTCCACATTCTTCTGCTTTCGCTCCCGGTCTGAGGCAGACGGGAGACGCCTCCGGCTCGGCGAGTGCTCTACGCCGGGGCGACGTTTTACGGGCGCGATGTGCGGCACAGTGGTGCGTGAAGCGCCGGCGGCGGCACAGTGGGGCGGCGTCTGCCGCCAGCAGCGGTATCGGGTTGCGACCGGCCGCCGAGATAACGGCGGGCGGGGCGCGTGTCGTGGCTGCCCAAGGCCGCAGCACGGCGCTCCTCGTCACGTCGGCGCCTGTCACCGACCCGCGGACGCTCATTTATGATCGTTCATATCTGTTTACCGATGCCATAATTTCAATAACGTTCATACAGTGACCTGTCTGTAATTTTCGAATGACATTAAAAAGACGTGCACACAGGACCATTCTATCGAAATGGTGCTATGCTGTTTCTCTCGATTTTGACTTCGTTGTCTCGTCGCAGGGGTATGAAAATGTCTGCAGGACATGTTAGAACGAAGAAGCTGTACTGTTGCAGGATTGTTAGATTCACTAATTCACTAACTACTAAATAAAACCAATTTCTTCATTATATTTTCAGTATTCATAATGATTCAGATGACTGACCACAAAAATAGTAAAACTTCCACACTAATGTAACTTTCAAATGATTAAGTGAGCTACAAACTCCAACAGCCCGACTACTTGTACTGTCCGTTCCAGACTCTGTTTCTCGATTGCCCTTCCAGCCAAGTGAGAGAGAGGACAACATATACATATAAAGGCAACATACTTAATTACATACGTCTCTGGTAAAGATCCTATTTAAATCCAATGATTACAATTTAACAAAACTTTGAGGAACTGCATTTGCATATTTTCGTTTTTAAACTGCAAAAATGGCCGTGCGCTTCTAGGCGCTACAGTCTGGAACCGAGCGAACGCTACGGTCGCAGGTTCGAATCCTGCCTCGGACATGGAAGTGTGTGATGTCCTTAGGTTAGTTAGGTTTAAGTAGTTCTAAGTTCTAGGGGACTGATGATCTCAGATGTTAAGTCGCATAGTGCTCAGAGCCATTTGAACCAGCCAAAACTGCAATCATACCAAGTACAAACAGGCATGCATGAAATAATGAACTTCAGAAAGCGTAAATGTGTATGAACTTCTTCGCCTAAAAATGAAATAATCGATACCCTTCAGTATGATACAGTTCATAATGTCTGTAGCGCTTCATTACGCCAGACTATGTCAAACTAGTATTTACGCTATTTGAAGTGAGCCAGTTGCAGGTCTTTTGATCTATCGTCTAGTTTGCGTCTAGTATGATCGAGTTTAGGATTTGATTCGTATTCCTGTGTTACGTAAGCATTTCAGCATTCTAACAGTCTTTTTAGACATTTGGCGGTCACTTAAGTAGTATGGGAACAGGAACAGAACAAACGACCTGTGGCACTCCACACTTCACAATCGCCCTTTCTACATCTACGCCTACACCTACATCTGTCATTCCGCAGGCCACTTTGTCGTGTGCGACGGAGGTTACTTTGTGTATCTCTGTCACTGCCCCCTTTCGTGCTCCAGTCGCAAATAATTCGCGAGGAGAACAACTGCCGCTGCGCGGGATTAGCCGAGCGGTCGATGGCGCTACAGTCATGGACTGGGCGGCTGGCCCTGGCGGAGGTTCGAGTCCTCCCTCGGGCATGGATGTGTGTGTTTCATCGCAGGATAATTTAGGTTAAGTAGTGTGTAAGCTTAGGGACTGATGACCTAAGCAGTTAAGTCCCATAAGATTTCCCACCCATTTTTTTTTTTTTTTTGAACAATTGCCAGTAGGCGTTTGAAATATGATTCGTCCCTGTAAGTTAGTTCCCCATAGTGGACGTTCTTTCGCTTTCTGTTGTGAGGGTACGACATTTCTTCTGACACAATTTTTATTTTCGCAGGTAGAAATTCTGTTGGGTCAATATTTTACTGATCTGAAGCGAGTAAGTTTGGCAAACAATGTTCCGCGGACGTCGAATTGGGTATGGATGGGAAATGAAATCTTTCATAAAGGAAACATCCCAGGATATGATTTATTCGATTTAGGGAGACATCAAACAATCTAATTTGAGAACGCCGAAAGGATGACTGAACCGCCGCCCTCATCTTTGCGACTACAGTGGGTTACAACTGCGTCACCCTGCTCGGGCGTTATACACTACTGGACATTAAAATTGCTACACCAAGAAGAAATGCAAATGATAAACGGGTATTCATTGGACAAATATATTATACTAGAACTGACGTGTGATTACATTTTCACGCAATTTGGGTGCATAGATCCCGAAAAATCAGTACCCAGAACAGTCACGTCTGGCCGTAATAACGGCCTTGATACGCGTGGGCTTTGAGTCAAACAAAGCTTGGATGGCGTGTACATGTACAGCCGCCCATGCAGCCTCAACACGATACCACAATTCATCAAGAGTAGTGACTGGCGTATTGTGACGTGCCAGTTGCTCGGCCTCCATTCACCAGACGTTTTCAATTGGTCAGAGATCTGCAGAAGACCATGCTGCAGAAATGTAGGGTTTCGCAGGTATCGAATGAAGGGTAGCGCCACGGGTCGTAACACATCTGAAATGTAACATCTACTGTTCAAAGTGCCGTCAGTGCGAACAAGAGGTGATTGAGACGTGTAATCAATGACACCCCATACCATCACGCCAGGTGATACGCCAGCAAGGCGATGACGAATACACGCTTCCAATGTGCGTTCACCGCGATGTCGCCAAACACGGATGCGACCATCACGATGCTGTAAACAGAACCTGGATTCATCCAAAAAAATGACGTTTTGCCATTCGTGGACCCAGGTTCGTCGTTGAGCACACCATCGTAGGCGCTCCTGTCTGTGATGCAGCGTCAAGGGTAACCGCAGCCATGGTCTCCGAGCTGATAGTCCATGCTACTGTAAACGTCATCGAACTGTCCGTGCAGATGGTTGTTGTCTTGCAAACGTCCCCATCTGTTTACTCACGGATCGAGACGTGGCTGCACGACCCGTTACAGCCATGCGGATAAGATGCCTGTCATCCCGACTGCTAGTGATACGAGCCCGTTGGGATGCAGCACGGCGTTCGGTATTATACTCCTGAACCCACCGATTCCATATTCTGCTAACAGTCATTGGATCTTGACCAACGCGAGTATCAATGTCGCGATACGATAAACCACAATCGCGATATGCTACAATCCGACCTTTATCGAAGTCGGAAACTTGATGGTACTCATTTCTCCTAATTACACGTGGCATCACAACAACGTTTCAAGAGGCAACGCCGGTCAACTGATGTTTGTGTATGAGAAATCGGTTGGAAACCTTCCTCATGTCACCACGTTGTAGGGGTTACCACCGGCGCCAACCTTATGTGAATGCTCTGAAAAGCTAATCTTTTACATATCACAGCATCTTCTTCGTGTCGGTTAAATTTCGCGTCTGTAGCACGTCATCTTCGTGGTGTAGCAATTTTGATGGCCAGTAGTGTATCTAAGTTCCATCCGAGTGTTACTCCAGGCGCACTCAGTCTAACGCCAGAACTCAGATCCGCTTCTCTAGCCGTACTGCAACAAGAGCTATATATTACTATAGCCTACGCGATGTGCGTAAAACAGGTAGTGTGGGGAATGATGGAAAATGGTACTTGTTTCTCTATGATCAAAATAGAAGTTCTCACGAGTCCAGCCTTTGTGTTACTGCATATACGCGTATGATTCAAAGTGGCTGCCGGGAAAGGAAGGCGGGCCTCTTTGTGGACTAGAGGACGCCGGGGAGTGTGACCCGCTCCCTGGAGCAATAAAGCGGAAGTACTTGCTGTCAGCCTGAAGGAGGGTGCATTATACTACCGCGAACACAGAGGTGCCTGCGCAGAGCGAAGGTGCCCCTGAACCGTAAAGAAAGCTTGGTAATTGGTGATGTCGATTTCTAAGAGCACTAGGAATAGAAATTGAAAACAATCAAGGGAACGGCATTGCCTCGGACAATCGCGGACAAGCACTCACCAACAGTATCATAGGATCTCACAGATATCCGATCTTAGAGCTACTTTCCCTGCTCTAGGCCGCCTACGCGGTGGACAGGAAATACATGAAGTTAGTCAGAAGCCGCCGCCATGCTGTAGCCACGTATAATAGCACGTTCGGCCACTGTCACTGAATGGTATATACATAGTCGTTACCAGTGTTTTAATCGAAACTGAGCATGAGTTATTTAAAATAATTTTAGAAACTAAGGACTGTTTCCATGTTATGCAATTCACTTTCGATACTGCTGAATACTGCACTGTTGCACAGATTGCCGATCTGCTTCGAAATTCAAAACAAAAGTTCGCTTCGGTAAGCTAGTGCACGCTTCAACATCCATTGGTTTATTTAAACCATAGAATTTGGATAAGATTGCATACGTCGGTCATCTCAGACATTAAAATCATTATGTTGCTTACATTGAATATTCTCATTCGTCCTCTCCCCGTAAGCTAACAGAACATTAGGCTGTAGAAGGTTCTAGATATTTTGTCGCTCCAGAAATAATGCCCACGTGGGAGGAAAGACAATTATTATCCTTTATCTCAACGTTAATGCCCGCAACCGTGACAAAACGGTCCGGCATACGTACTGGAACAGTGAAAATCACGTGGCACTCATCGTCTCTTGACTGTACTTTCGACATATATTTGCAAATAATCACAAAAAACTGTGCAACGTGAATACGGCATACGCTCTTAAAATGTTCGTATAAAATGTTCAGACCTATAATAAATTTCCATTGTTATTGCAACTAGTCATCAGCGGTAAAGTAAAATTTAGACCCCAAATGATCCAAATACGAGAAAACTAGAAACGAATGAAGAAAACTATCAACATTTTACAGAAATTACCTGCTTTCACATTTAGCTTCTCAGTTAGCGTGGGAGATCTGAATCAAGCCGTGCGCCCCGCACGGTCCGAGGCGCCTTGCCAGAGTTTTTGCAGCTGGCCCCCGTTGGAGGTTCGAGTCCTCCCTCGGGCATGGATGTGTGTGTGTGTTGTCCTTAGCGTAGGTTAGTTTAAGTTAGACTGAGTAGTGTGTAGACCTAGGGACTGATGACCTCAGCAGTTTGGTCCCACAGGAACTTGTCACATATTTCCAATTTTCCGTCTCAATCAAATTCTCTGCTGATATACCATAAAAAGTCTTTACAGCCTGATAGGCTACTTTGAAAGTCCTAGGAACCTAAATAGAAAAAGCTAGTTTTTGCTTTATTTGATACGGTGCTCGGCTGTCCAACAATTTTCCTAGTCGAGTGCCTCTTGTTTCATGGGGGGTGAGGGGTGGGGGGTGGCGTACAGTAGTGGAAATCAGTATAAAGGCATGGATATTTGTAGAAAAATTAAAACTGTTGCCTGGAACAGTTGTGCACAATGCGTATGCAGTAGAATGAAACCCAGTCTACCAAACCAATTCAGTAAAATTGTACGGCATTTGATGTCAGTAGTGCAGTAGACAAGAACGATTTAGGTGGCAGATGATGGACTTCAGCATAAAGACAGTCGTCTCTGTACGGAAATGGTGTGTGCGTACGGGGGGCCGGAGTGGCCGAGCGGTTCTAGGCGCTACAGTCTGGAACCGCGCGACCGCTACGGTCGCAGGTTCGGATCCTGCCTCGGGCATGGATGTGTGTGATGTCCTTAGGTTAGTTGGGTTTAAGTAGTTCTAAGTTCTAGGGGACTGATGACCTCAGCAGTTAAGTCCCATAGTGCTCAGAGCCATTTGAACCATTTTTTTGTGTGCGTACGTGCCTTTACTGAAGACAGAAAACAGACACCATTAGTGACAGTGCGCGTTGCGTACATAAACCGCGGTTATTACAGTGCCAGACTGAAAACTGTTATCATTCAACGAAACAACAAAAATCGGTACGTACAACGAATCTGATGTTTAAACAAGATAATGCATACGTATATAATATATAAGGAATTATCAGCCCTCATTGCGGTAATGAAACCAACGTTTACCTAGGTTTCAGCGCAGATAATTGACCCTTCTTCAGAAGATATACCTGAATCTATAATTTGTGTGAGAGGGCGTGGTCTGGAAATAAATCTTTAACAGCCTGAATAGGCGTAGTCAAATTCTAAAAATTACCGCAATCGAGGCTGATAGTTTCTTCTATATTAGATTATAAGGATTGCTGACCGGGCTGCAATGTTGAAAGTACAAAGAAACATATGTATATGCTCCTGTTACAACCAAAAGTGGTTTTAAGACAGAAATATCTATTTCTTATCCTGGTCGGATCGTAGTCTCGACTTGAACCCAGTAGAAATCTTGAGTAATACTTGCAAGGCGTATTTATTGCAATGAAAGGCCATTTGAGGCCGTTTGTGAGCTGAAAAGAGCGGCACGAGAAGAGTGGGTGACAATTTCACAACAACAACTATGAATCATAACAAAATCAGTGCTAAAAATAATTTTTGAGGTAATTAACACGAACGAACGAACTACTAACAATGCACTAACACAACACGGTATTGAGTGCCTTTCTACGAGTTTCCATCCAGGAAATCAAAACTTTTTTTGTTACTTATGTTGCGAAAGAAACTAAACTGAAAACCCAAAGAAACTGGAACCGCGCGAGGCCGCAAAATTTCCGCAACACGACGTGGCATGAATTCGAATACTGTCTCAAGTAGCGCTGCAGGGAACTCACTCCATGAATCCTGTCCATAAGTGCGTAAGATAACGAGGGGGCGGATATCTCTTGTGAACAGTACGTAGCAAAGCATCCCAGATATGCTCAATAATACTCATGTCTGTGACCTAGCAGCCAGAGCATGTGTTTAAATTCAGAGGAGTGTTCCATGAGCCACTTTGTAACAATTTTGGACGTATGGGGTGTTGCTTTCTCCTGCTGGAATTTCCCAAGTCCGTCGGAATGCACAGTGGACATGAAAGGATGCTGGTAATCAGACAGCATGCTTACGTTCGTGTCACCTATCAGAGTAGTATCTAGACATATCCCCGGGGTCTCATACGGCCCACACCATTACAGAACCTCCATCAGCTTAAACAGTCTCCTGCTGACATGAAGGGTCCATGGATTCATGAGACTGTCTCCATACACGTCCATCCGCTCGATACAGTTTTAAACGAGACTCCTCCGACAAGGCAACATGTTTCCACTCATCAACAGTCCAATATCTGTTTTAACGGGCCCAGGAGAAGCGTAAAGATTCGTGTCGTGCAGTTATCAATGGTATACGAATGGGCCTTCATCTCAGAAAGCCCATATCGATGATTTTTCGTTGAACCGTTCGCACGCTGTCACTTGTTGATGGCCCAGCATTGAAATCTGTAGCAATTTGCGGAAGGGTTGCACTTCTGTCACGTTGAACGATTCTCTTCAGTCGTTGTTGGTCCCGTTCTTGCATGAACTTCTCCTGGCCGCAGCGATGTCGGATATTTACCGGATTACTGATACTCATGGTAGACTCGTGAAATGGTCGTTAGGGATAATCACCACTTCATCGCCACCTCGGAGATGCATTGTTTCACGGTTGCTGCTCCGATTATAACACCACGTTCGAACTCCCTTAAATCTTGATAACCTGCCATTGCATCAGCAGTAAGCGATCTAACAGCTGCATCCGACGTTTTTTGTCTTGTATAGGTTTCAAATGGCTATGAGCACTACGGGACTTAACTTCTGAGGTCATCAGTCCTCTAGAATTTAGAACTACTTAAACCTAACTAACCTAAGGACATCACACACATCCATGCCCGAGGCAGGATTCGATCCTGCGATCGTAGCGGTCGAGCG
The DNA here is from genome assembly GCF_021461395.2 of Schistocerca americana. Classification (NCBI taxonomy): domain Eukaryota; kingdom Metazoa; phylum Arthropoda; class Insecta; order Orthoptera; family Acrididae; genus Schistocerca; species Schistocerca americana. Next base: position 677,725,825 of record NC_060122.1, read on the forward strand.
GTTCGAGACTGTAGCGACTAGAACCGCTCGGCCACTCCGGCCGGCTCTTATATAGACGTTGCCCACCGCAGCGCCATATTGTGCCTTTTTACATATCTCTGTATTTGAATGCGCATTTTAATACTGTTGGGTACTTCCTGTGAGATTTGCTTCTTCCAAAGTATTACACCCGTTTTCCTTTTCAAAAGACAAAATTGTACTGGTTATGAACCGAAACAAGCACCAAATAAGGATTTTTGGCTGTTTTATGTACAACAACATAAAATGCAAAATACAAAACGGGCACTTAATAGCAAGAAAATGTACAGTTTGCACTTAAAATGTAAAGTATCGCTCTTTTCAATTACACGAAGGAAGAGAGTTATATCCATTGAAGTTTGAGCCGTAATCATGGGATGTGCATGTTAACTTTACGAGATTGTCCAGCAGAGTGTAACGACACCTTGCGTTTCTATTGCCACTGTGCATCTGCTAATAATCAGGCGTCTCATCGCATATATATATATGAGTTGTGGAGCCCCAAACATGTGTCCAATTATGTCTTTTTTTTTTTTTATTTGTACCGAGAACAGAACTAATATGAATTTATCAGACCTGGATGACGACGGAGCTCTGTGTGCCTCGCAGCAACTAGAAATATCGCTGCGGTGTGGAAATTGCTTCATCCGCAGCGGCAGAACAATGAACTGTTTACATGCGGCCGAATTTTAAAAAAAAGAAAAAAAACAAAAAAAAAACAGGAATTACAAGGCACTCCCACGTCGTGGAAATTGCACCGGGCGCCGCTTTCGCTCATCGTACGTAATAAACGTCAGCGCGGGAGGTCCATTGCAGTCGGACAAGACGCGTCGGGCAGCGACGCCGGTAGATTAATGAGCACCCCAAGTAATTTAGCACCGAGCACCGGGGGACAAGTTGGCACGCGCGTGTTTTTGGGCGCCGCCGGCGACTCGCCACGTTTTTGCTCGCGTGACGTCCGTGTGCGGGCAGCGGCGGGCGGCCAGAGGTAGAGAGAGCCTTTGTTTGACCGCGGGGTGCAGTAGGGCAGCGCGCGGCAGGCACCATCCAGGCGCCAGCGGACCCAGCGCCGCCTCGCCAGCGATAAAACTCGGCGGGGCGCGTATTTACATCGGCAGCGCCTAATGGACGGCGGGCTTTGTCGCACCTGCGCGCCATTGTGCCGCGCCGCCAGCCGTCCGTCTCCGTGCCTGCTTTAGATGCTAAACACGGCGCCTGCGCCAGCGCCCGCTTCCACGCTTTCTCCGGCACCGCCGCGCTACCTTGCGATCGCCGGGAGAGCTTATCGGCGTTGTAAACAATTGCCCTCGTAGAGTAGAAAGAACTCCATTAGGTATCATCAAGTGTTCAGGTGTTTCTTAACCCGGCAGTGGTGTGGCCAGGAGGGGTTCTTACGCTAGTGGTTTGTGGAGTGCTCCATACCTCACGTAGTGTTTCGTGCTCTTATTCTGTATACTTTAACATTGACATTAGTGGCTTAATCAAATGTGAAATATCACTACGGGCAAAATTTATTGAGTATTATTAACGCACAGTTACAACAATAAAATGGAAATTTATTTAGCCGGCCGCTGTGGCTTAGCGATTCTAGGCGCTTCAATCCGTAACCGCGCTGCTGCTATTGTTACAAGTTCGAATCCTGCCTCGGGCATAGATGTGTGTGATGTCCTTAGGTTAATTAGGTTTAAGTAGTTCTAAGTCTAGGGGACTGATGACCTCAGATGTTAAGTCCCATAGTGCTTACAAGGGAACCTCCCCATCGCACCCCCCTCAGATTTAGTTATAAGTTGGCACAGTGGAGAGACCATGCAAAACTGAACAGAGATCAGTCGAGAATACAGGAAGAAGTTGTGTGGAACTATGAAAAAAATAAGCAAAATATACAAACTGGGTAGTCCATGCGGAAGATATGCAACATCAAGGATAGTGTGAGATCAAGAGCGCCGTGGTCCCGTGATTAGCGTGAGCAGCTGGGGAACGAGAGGTCCTTGATTTAAGTCTTCCCTCGAGTGAAAAGTTTAATTTTTTTATTTTCAGACAATTATTATCTGTCCGTCCAAAGTAGCGAACAGTAGTCAACTGCCAGCAAGGGAGCCTCGTTAGCAGGAATACTCTATCATCCGTGCGCTGTAGTCGACTGACGTCGTGTGTTTCGATGTTTGTTTAGGTGTAGCGTCCCCATACTACGGCGCAGTTACCTCGCATCGGAAGGACGGACGGACGGACAGATAGTAATTGTCTGAAAATAAAAAGTTAAACTTTTCACTCGAGGGAAGTCTTGAACCAAGGACCTCTAAATAAAAGATTCTAACTACTGAAGGGACTAACTACTGATAGGCATAGTTACCAAATGATAGATTTTGATAAAGAACAAACAATGTATTTACCTTAATAGTGTTCAAAAGTCATAATATCTATATCAGTCCATGATATCCAATATTACAAACTTACTGTCTCTGTCCAGATCATCCGCTTCCAAAACTCCGCCATCTCACTCCCCACATCCACCACTGCTGGGGGCTCACCTCCAACTGCGCAACGCTACGGGCTGTTAACACCCAACTGCCCAACACTACAATAGCAAATTCCAACAATGCCACCCAGTCACAGGCTGCACACAGTACGGCCAGTGATTTTCATACAAAGCGCTACGTGGCGTTACCAATATAAGAACCTAAACAGCCTACTTACACTAGCACACCGTTACTTGGTAAATGAAATCATTTCATGGCAATGTGAACATTTTACCTTCCTCGTAGGTTAAGGATTTGTTTCTTATGATTCTGTCACCTTTCGCATCAATGCATTTACAGTCGATAAGGTGAAAGAAGAGCCCTGACATGTGGAGTGGTCTAGGTTCGGCTGCTTCGCGCTTCTACCACAACAGTCACCCGTATTTGTATGAGTCACTATGAGAAAGCCTCGATGTTATCGAGGATTTATAGGCGACTGTTATTTTCGCCAGCAGCTGTTTGCATAGCGACACAACAACACATCCGGCTGACAGAGCTCTGTTTCGGCGTACGAAGCCTTACATTTTTTACTACTGACTGCATTTAGTTTGTTCCATGAAATTACGGAATGCTGCCAGATGATTTATATTTCTTGTCGGGATATTTCTGCTGACAACGATTCAGCCATCTTCAGATGACTGTTTCACACTGGATATTGCTAGTTGACATCGAAAACGTCATACCTAAATTAGGCGTGGAGACGCCTGCACCAAAACAGCCACTACATGTGTGACCTCTGTCAAGTTTCGCGCCGTCTTCAAATACCGCCCCATCTGTGGCACGCAGGCTCATGCGTAATCATGATACTGCATGCGCGATCTCTGTCGGAATGCGGGTCGCAGTCAAATTTAGGATGTAAAATTTATGAAATCAACTGTCCCTAGACATGTCATTGGTTGTAACATGTTTTCTTCCCGAAGACAGTAAGGAAATGACCTGATTCCACTTCCTATCCAGCTCAAATACACTATCATTATTAATAAGATCTTTTACTAAACGTACTTTCACCGATACCTTAGTGACCGAATCCGAGAAGGGTCTCGCCGAAGCCAATATCAAGATTCCCGTGACAAGATAATCCATGGAATGTCCTTTGGAGAAGCAGTAGTCCACTATGACTTACTAGGGTGCGACAGGCGAGCGTGTCGATTATGTTCAACGCTCCTTTCACTCGCTGTGTGCGTCGTCTGACCAAGTAGGCTTTGGCACAGTAGCAAGGTATTCTGTAGATTCCCGCCCTCCTCAACACCAGATCGTTCTTCTCCGAACGCAGAAGAGCACAGTCTTCGTAGGTGGCGGGCAGATTATTTTTACATAAATGTTTCCTTAAGATTCTGTCTAATTTAAACTAAATATTTCCGAGATATCGAACTTGAGCTGCTCCTTCTTCTCTTCATCTTGTGGATTACCATCTTTCTTCTTCCTTAAAGCTTAGTTAGATTAAGTAGTGTGTAAGCCTAGGGACCGATGACCTCAGCAGTTTGGTCCCATGGGAACTTACCACAAATTTCCACATTTCTCTATCGTTACTGATGACTATGAATGGTGTCTTTATGCTCACATAAGGATGAGAAAGAAAAGGTTGACCCAAATAAAGCAGTAACTCCCCATAAGGAGACCAGCATGCACCAACAAAGGATAATGTTATGCATCTGGTGGAACGTGGTGTACTAAGAATTGCCGACGTATAACCATTACTGCTGACATTTATTGTCAACAACTTGGAGGTCTTGCACATGTAGTCCAGGAACAACGACCAGAAAGACTTCCTGAAACAATGCTGCCCCACCATAACGCCCGCCCGCTATCTGCTCGACTGACAAAAAATACTATACAGGAGTTGGGTTGGGAAGTTAGTCCTCACCCACCTTACTCACCTGATTTTTAACTCTCAGAGTTTCATGTTCTGTGCTCTCTATCGAGCAACCTTCACGGAACACCCACTCCGGAAGAAAATGCGCTCCGACTACAGCTTGACTAGTTCTTCTCTTCAAAACCACGTGGTTTCTATAGTCACTGAATCGAAAAGTTACCTACAGTCACTGAATCGAAATGCTACCTCAGCCTTGGTAGACTGTTGTAAATATTGAACGAGGATATATTATTGATGACTAAAATCTCTGTTATGTGCGTCTGTCGTGTTCATTAATCGTATGGAACGACGCTAGGAACATATGCACCGACCCAGTATAACTGTCATCTCCTTCTCATGTGCGCGTACCTTATAATTTTCTATATCCCTGTCTATTTCGAAGTAAGACGCAGACCTGTTTTTTCTCAGGTTTGGATTTCAGGTGGTTCGTAGTATAATACTCAGTGAAAACCTTTAGTTCAGTTGCAAGAACGTCTTCAATTACCCCAGACTTTTTACTTGGGTGACTAAAGCGAGATTGTCTGCATATATGAAGCTTTTTCACGTATTAGAACTCGATAGGCCATTCGTGTACATACTGAAGAGTGTGAAGCACACAACATTTCATTGGGACAAGCCATTCTTTGGATTCCCCAACTCCACAAGAAATCTTCGATTGTGCCATAAATTGCTAAGTATTTCTCTGAAGCTATAATCATATGTCATCCTTTCACAACTATTAATACATAAATAAAGATAATGAGCGGTTCTTTGCCATTCATAGGTTCAAATCTATATATTTTGGGCAATGATGTGATCATCCCTAGCTTAAGGTAGAGAACTAACACAATACTTCCACTTTTTGCAATGTTCGCTGTCTACCTCATATCCTACACCAGACATACATGCTTACTTTCCTGTTATCTGATACTGACTTTACTTCATTTAGGTTAAAGCAAGAGACAGTTCTCAAGTATAACTCAAATTATTTCTGCTGTGCACATATATACACATGTTCCAATCATGAAGACATAAATTCACACCAATAAATATCACTTTTCACATTTTCACAGCCTAGACAACTACTCGTGTGGACAAAAAGTAACTGCCTAGATCCAGGTTTTGCTCTGATATGGTTTAAAAAAATCTACACATTTCTACACTACCCTGAACAACGACAATCAACTCCTTACACAATAATCCATTCAAGAAAGCCTGGAAACAAAATCAGATTTACAAATCATTTAGAGACAGAAAATTGACAGCTTGCTCGCTGAAGTGATATGAGTATCACGTACAAGTCTCCTAGCGAACAAAACAATATGACAGAACATTGTGTACGTTCATCCTCGTGAAGGCTATTCAACGAAAATTCAAGTCGGCACCACAGGATCTCAAGACTGACTTCATCTGAATCCTGCATTAAGCCAACCGATCTCCAAATCGACAACACACACTTAACCTCACCATGTTTCCATGTTGATAGTCCTTTCAACAATAACGTGGTTTGACCAATAATTAATCGAATCAGATCATAGACGTCACTTATATACGAGGGGCGTTTGAAAAGTCCGTGCACAAATAGAAATTACTTACGTGTTATGGGGTGCACCTTTTTTACACTCCTGGAAATGGAAAAAAGAACACATTGACACCGGTGTGTCAGACCCATCATACTTGCTCCGGACACTGCGAGAGGGCTGTACAAGCAATGATCACACGCACGGCACAGCGGACACACCAGGAACCGCGGTGTTGGCCGTCGAATGGCGCTAGCTGCGCAGTATTTGTGCACCGCCGCCGTCAGTATCAGCCAGTTTGCCGTGGCATACGGAGCTCCATCGCAGTCTTTAACACTGGTAGCATGCCGCGACAGCGTGGACGTGAACCGTATGTGCAGTTGACGGACTTTGAGCGAGGGCGTATAGTGGTCATGCGGGAGGCCGGGTGGACGTACCGCCGAATTGCTCAACACGTGGGGCGTGAGGTCTCCACAGTACATCGATGTTGTCGCCAGTGGTCGGCGGAAGGTGCACGTGCCCGTCGACCTGGGACCGGACCGCAGCGACGCACGGATGCACGCCAAGACCGTAGGATCCTACGCAGTGCCGTAGGGCACCGCACCGCCACTTCCCAGCAAATTAGGGACACTGTTGCTCCTGGGGTATCGGCGAGGACCATTCGCAACCGTCTCCATGAAGCTGGGCTACGGTCCGGCACACCGTTAGGCCGTCTTCCGCTCACGCCCCAACATCGTGCAGCCCGCCTCCAGTGGTGTCGCGACAGGCGTGAACGGATGGACGAATGGAGACGTGTCGTCTTCAGCGATGAGAGTCGCTTCTGCCTTGGTGCCAATGATGGTCGTATGCGTGTTTGGCGCCGTGCAGGTGAGCGCCACAATCAGGACTGCATACGACCGAGGCACACAGGGCCAGCACCCGGCATCATGGTGTGGGGAGCGATCTCCTACACTGGCCGTACACCACTGGTGATCGTCGAGGGGACACTGAATAGTGCACGGTACATCCAAACCGTCATCGAACCCATCGTTCTACCATTCCTAGACCGGCAAGGGAACTTGCTGTTCCAACAGGACAATGCACGTCTGCGTGTATCCCGTGCCACCCAACGTGCTCTAGAAGGTTTAAGTCAACTACCCTGGCCAGCAAGATCTCCGGATCTGTCCCCCATTGAGCATGTTTGGGACTGGATGAAGCGTCGTCTGACGCGGTCTGCACGTCCAGCACGAACGCTGGTCCAACTGAGGCGCCAGGTGGAAATGGCATGGCAAGCCGTTCCACAGGACTACATCCAGCATCTCTACGATCGTCTCCATGGGAGAATAGCAGCCTGCATTGCTGCGAAAGGTGGATATACACTGTACTAATGCCGACATTGTGCATGCTCTGTTGCCTGTGTCTATGTGCCTGTGGTTGTGTCAGTGTGATCATGTGATGTATCTGACCCCAGGAATGTGTCAATAAAGTTTCCCCTTCCTGGGACAATGAATTCACGGTGTTCTTATTTCAATTTCCAGGAGTGTATATTTCAACATTGTCTCCTTTTAGACTTATACACTTCGTCTAACGCTTTAAAATAGTTTTAATAAAATTTTTGTCCCGCCAGCCATTTATTCAAATTGATTAACAAACAGTAGTCTGAGGGAGCCAGGTCTGGAGAAAAGGGGGGATGTGAAATGAGTTAGAATCCGATTAACATTAATTTTGCGACCACAACTACTGAGGTGTGTGCTGGTGCATTGTCGTGATGGAAAAGGACTTTCAACGTTCCAGTGCATTCAGACTGTCCATTAACGATGAATAATATGCACCTGTAGTAGTTTTACCCTTTTCTAGATAGTCGATGAGGATTAGAATTATCCCTTGCGAACCTCAAAAGACAGTCGCCATAACCTTTCCTACCGAAGGAATAGTCTTCGTCTTTTTTGGTGCGGTTTCTCCGTAGGTAACGTATTGTTTATATTGTTATTTGGTCTCAGGTGTATAGGAATGTATCCATGTTTCATCCACAGTGACAAAACTACGCTTAGAGTTATACGGATTCTTTCTGAATAGCTGCAAACCATCCTTGCAAACGATTCCGTTTTTGGTCAAGCGTGAGCAATCGCGGAGCCCATCTTGCGGATAGCTTTCTCATGTCTAAATGTTTATTCAAAATATTATGCACCCGTTCATTCGAGATGCCCTCAGCACTAATAATCTCACGCACCTTAACTCTTCTGTCATCCATCACCATATAATGGATTTTGTCAATGATTTCTGGAGTCGTAACCTCCACAGGACTTACAGAACGTTCAGCATCACTTGTGCCCAGATGGCCACTCCTAAAATTTTCAAACCACATATAAACTATTCTAATCGAAGGTGCATAGTCCCCGTAATGTTTATCAAGCTTCTCTTTAGTCTCCTGAGGTGTTTCGCCTTTCATAAACTAATGCGTAATCACCACACGAAATTCTTTTTCGTCAATTTTTTGACAGTCACTCGACTTCCTTGATTCACACGAATTCCAAACACAAAGAATTAGACCAATATGGCTGAAACTTGGTGTGCGTTCTTTCCAAAGATGCTATTTACTGAAAATGACCTCGATACGCGCCGGTGGTGTCATTTCTCGGCTTTGCACGGACTTTTCAAACGTCCTTCGTAAAGAAATACAGCCATTACAATGGTCTGGGTCACAAATATCATAACACAAACATTCGTTTAAACTAGAAAACACAGTGAAAACCATTTATAATCCATACGAGTATACGATTAATCAGATAAGCAATTGAAAGAGAGAGATTTTATCACAAAAAAATCTTCAAACCTAGGTTTCCCCGAAAATTTGAAGATAAATAATTTTCTCTAAATGTACATCATTTTCTAATCTCGGTGGAGGCCATTCGTTGTTCTAGGGACATTTCCAAAATGTGGTATCAGATAAGGTCGAAACCTCAGGATGGTCGCCCTTACAGAAGCAATAACACTCAGATTCATATTTTATGTACCCTATTCGCCTTTTCCTCCAACAATGCCTCTTGCATATCATCAACACCTGATGAATTTGTGTCAGTTGTTTCTCGGCATTTCATGCACTCGTCCAGCTCCTTTACACCCATGTTGTTCTCCCATAGTTGTGGTGGTGCATTACCAGATTTTTGATACTGCTACAGGTTATGAGATCGAATCCCACTGATCTCAGCTCACTATTAAATCTTTGGGACTACTAGCTTCTTGTCCAAAGCTATACTCGCTAATGCCCTCAATATCATTCTAGTTATACCGATTTTGCTGATACAACTGATAGTGCCCGCAGTCGCAAGATGGAAGGCATTCATTGCACTGCTTTTTTATAAAATCACTGGGGTTTGGTCGAATTTATTTTATGGATACCTTGGTCGATTTCCCATATCGTTATCATCACATAAATATTCTAATGAGTCATGCAAAAACTATGTGGATACCGCAGTATCCTCTTTGCATCTCCCTACAAGTGTTTGTTGGCAGTTTGCTGACAACCACATGTACCAAATCTGAATTAATTCAGACAGACTGAACAGAATGTCCAGAAACTATATTTTTCATAACACAGCTGTGAAGTATTTTAACGGGCTACGAAAGCACAACGTCATTACGTTCTGTCCATTAATGATGACCTTTTTTACTCTAACTTGCACATCAGACGATGAATGACAGATGAGGAAGTCGGCTCTAAACTCCTTTAGGTGCTGTAGTCAGAACCTATAGATTGCATTACTGTTCTGGAGTCATCCTCTAGGTACCCACAAGCAAATTCCAAATGATGGCACAATGGTCATTTAGGAGGCAGTGAATAAACAAACTGTTTCATCCATGCCTTAGGATGGAGTGCACTATCAAAATGAAGAAATTATTTAATAATGAGAGGAGGCAGCCCATCCTCAGGCTGACACCACTGTGTTTGTTTTGTATCGGATAACCAACTGTTAATGTGGACAATATCTGTACCCCACAATATCTGTACCTACGTAATTTGCTTGAGGAGTCAGAGAACTTTATTAAGTTTTAAATTTGGCCAGAGTACTTGTTTGAACGCAGGCAGCACCGTATCGTCTCTGTCGCCATTGTTGAAAATTTTATTTATTTATTTTGCGTTCGATATGCCAGATGCCTTACAGTACTATTCACAACTTGCGTGGGAAACTTAATTAACATGCAAATTCAACGAAACGCTATTCATTATAAATTTAGTTATACATATTACAGTACTTATAAACCTATAGTGTATACATGTTGTAATCTGTCAAAAAAATTAACAATTAAACAGGAGCACTTAAACTACAAACCCAAGAAATGGCACAGTCCGTGAGTGTAAGCAGATCCTCTAGTGAACCGTCCCGAAAACCATGAATTATGTGCTGCATCGTCTGCATTTCGCCGCAGTCACAGTGACGGCCGTCCACGTAGCCCCACTTGGCCATCAGCTCGTTGGACCGTTCAACACCAGTTCTCATTCTGTTGAGTGCCATCCAGATTCTTCTTGTTGTGCATAGTAGTTGGAACGAACAGTCGCATGACAGGACTGTGCGGTGAGGATGTTTCCACAAGTATCTAGATGTGGAAAAGCCCTGACATCTGAGATGTCTCCCCTATAAAAATACCCGATGTCAGATATGGTGACTATGAAAGAGAAAATGGGCTCTAAAGTCAATTATTGAAACTGCTGCAACATTTTAAATTTATCTTCGTCAGAAAATAACAATTCAGTCGCAAAGAATTCTTTAGGGGATTCCAGCACACTGTACCTACTGCCAAGAATGTTGCTCTTGGAGGATTCCGTATTGTATGAGTCATCCAGCTGCTACTCGCCCAGAATTCTCAGTTGCCCCACGATCAAGTTAGAAATTTAGGATAGAAAGTTTGATATTAAGCTCCTTCCAATAACTATATTGTGTTTGTTGACGGTCTGATACATATTCTACATCGTTACACACATATCGGAGTTAAATCACAGTAATATTAATAAGCCTTTAAGAATTCCTTGCATGTTTCTACAATCTCTGTTTTGTGTTCGCTTGAATAAATCGATACTCACTCAGCTTAAGTTGCAGTGTGTTATTAACTTTTTTCTCCATGTTAATTAATGACTGCGTTCTCTGTTAATTATACTTTTGCTAGACTGGCAAAATGTTTCAAGCGTCACGAACGCCAGGTCAAGTATGTAACCGGAACGTAATAGCCGATAATGCTATTTGCAAACTGCAGAAACATTCAAATTACTTCCATAAGTAGTAATTTGCAATTCAATGTATTCTGCTCGGAGCTTCAACGTGCTACTCTTTCGGGAAAAATTAGTTTAAATTTATCGCTTCTTCCAACTGTCGAGTGGCCAAGTTCGTTCAGTGCCGAAATTTTTCTTCGCTTATTTGTGGTAACTGCTATCAGTACGTATAGCTACAGTAGTTTCATTAACTGGTGCGCAAGGTACACATTCGCGTTAGTGATGTACCGCGAAACGAATCTACATATAAAAAGGACAAATGAAAGATATTGCCAGTAAAATACAAAATCTTTTGATTCGACGGGGCACACTTCCATAGGGTGAAATTCGTTTAAAGGCTGCTATTTTATACTCCAGTAATTCCTAGTTGAAAGTAATACAGTCGTAAAATAAAGATTTTAACTACTTTATCCACTAAATGTATTTTAAATGGCAGCTACTGATAAGAAGATCCAAATGAATGCACGACATTTAAAGCGCGGGGTGAATTTTTAATAATTTTGTCCTACCTTCCTAAGTCACCGAAATGAATCAGGCGCAAATAACACCATGCCCCTGAACAGATTCCACAAGGACGGAATGTTCATCGCTTCAGATGTTCCTGTGATTCTTTACATTAACCATACAGAAATTTATTCTTAAATTCACATAAAAAAGGGGTTTTAGAAAGGCGTGTAAAAGTGTATTGTGGCAAACTGAATATACATAGATCAAAGACTTTATTCTTGCATGATAAACCGTAGTTTTCGAATGGGATTTTCGCAGTTGTCACACATAACGCAACTTTAAACGTGTAGAAATGATACATGCACATTCTCAAAATACATTAACCGGCTTGTTGTTGTTGTTGTTGTGGTCTTTAGTCCAGAGACTGATCTGATGCAGCTCTCCATGCTACTCTATCCTGTGCAGGCTTCTTCATCTCTGAAACCTACATCCCTCTGAATCTCCTTAGTATATTCACCCCTTGGTCTCCCTCTACGATTTTTACCCTCTATGCTTCCCTTCAATACAAAATTGGTGATCCCTTGATGCCCCAGAAAGCTTACTACCAACAGATCCCTTCTTCTAGTCTCCTCTTCACCTCAATTCTCATTAGTTACGTTATCAACCCATCTAATCTTCAGCACCCTTCTGTAGCACCACATTTCGAAAGCTTCTACTCTCTTCTTGTCTGAATTATTTGTCGTATAGCTACATTCCATACAGATAATTTCAGAAAGGACTTCCTGACACTTAGATCTATACCCCCGATGTTAACAAATTCCTCTTCTTCAGAAACGCTTTCCTTACCATTGTCAGTCTACGTTTTATATACTCTCTACTTCGATCATCATCAGTTATTTTGCATCCCAAATAGCAAAACTCATTTACTCTTTAAGTGTCTCATTTCCTAATCTAATTCCCTCAGCATCACCTGATTTAATTCGACTACATTCCATTATCTTCGTTTTGCTTTTCTTGATGTTCAACCTAGATCCTCCTTTCAAGACAGTGTTAATTCCGTTCAACTGCTCTTCCAGGTCCTTTACTGTCTCCGACAGAATTACAAGGTCGTCGGCAAACATCAAAGCTTTTATTTGCGCTCCATGGATTTTAATTCCTAATCCAAATTTTTCTTTTGTGTCCTTTACTGCTTGTTCAACCTGCAGATAGATTAAATAACATCGAAGATAGGCTACAACTCTTTCTCACTCCGTTCTCAACCACTGCTTCCCTTTCATGCCCCTGGGCTCCTATTAACCGGGTTATAGAAACATAAATTTGTAACGAGAGACAGATATTGACTCAGATACTTTCTTGATACAAGATACTAAACATTTGTATAATTTATAAGATCGTAATACTGTACGTTGGAGACATTACATAAACTCCTGTTTTCCAGGAAATATGAACAAGATACTTGTGTACCACGATGGTACAGACCTAAAACATATGCAGTAAAATAATATTTCGCTTCGTATTAGACCCTCTGATAGTATTAATTTCAATCTAAAGCTTCGTATTAGGTCCTCTGATAGTATTAATTTCAATCTAACATTTTCTGCAGACACTAAAGCAAGCTGACCTATACAGTAATAAACAGGTACAATTACGTTATATGTAAACATACAAGATACACTGCAGAGTCAAAATTGATTCTGGTTACCTCTTATTGGAAAATAAAACTATCAGCAATAAATTTCTGTTGTTTCTGAAATCTGAAGAACAGGAATGGGAACACGGCTTCAGTAAGGTGTCATGTAAGCGTTTCCTATGTAATCACTGAACGTAACTTTAAATATAGATGGCAACATAATCAAGTGTCGAAAAGTTGTTGGTAATAGACAACAGCCATTTCTTGAATTTCAAACTGTACACTAGAAATCGGTTGTTGACTTTTTTATAAGAAAGCTTGATAGAGCTGTTTCCAGAAAGCTGGTAGTTATCTTCAGAGCAATATATTTTAACACCGCTGGTACATGCAATCCAGTGTGGTAACATTTGACAACCAAGCAAAAGGAGACGGTTTTCATCGTGAGTCACAGAGTCGTTGGTAATATTCACGCTGCATGGAGACGCATCTTCAGGAAGCACACTAGGTTAAATGCGGATATAGGTCGAAATAGCCGCCTGAATGTGAAATTTATATGTACCTGTTTTAATATCTTTGAATCACAGGAGTTGAATTTTCCGAAATATCAGTTTAATTCCGATTAGTTTCTAATTTTTAAATACTTCAGATGGTGAACGTGTGGCGTTCGTTTCTCCACTTGCGGTTCTGAATTAAATGCAGTGCATCACTATTCCCTGGTATGTGAGACACGTTAACATATAATGTACATTTTCTCAGCCACTCACGTGACTGCTATGCTGCTGCGTATTCTACCATCACCATTACATTTCGCACTGTTGGCGGCGAAATATGCAGAATTATAGTTGTAGTAGATATATAAATAATTTCGTTTGTCTTTCGTTACAGTGATAAAAAACGAAAGGAATATGAGGGTACAAGACATTCAGAATTTATATACCTTACTTTGAGTCATATCTCTGTAAATCGAAACCAGTTTTGGTATTAAGATTAAGCTTATCCATTATGGATATCTTAGAATTCGTGACTGTTAACTGAATGTAAATACATAAAATTGCAACTAGTCATTTTTTTGAACAGTTATTTATTATTCCATGAACCGGTTTTCGAATCTTTTCAGGTTCATCTTCAGATGCTTTTCTGGAAGTTACATCCCTATTTCTAGCATACTGCTGCATGCTGGTTTGCGGCGGTATGGGCAGCTTTTCCTGTTAGTGTCCATCTGTATGCTCCGATTTTGAGGGCTAGTTGGTACATCACTTCACACACTTTTACGCAATCTGTATGCACGATGGTGAAACTTTGTCAGCATCCAGCATGCTGCCCATACTGTTGCAAGTAAGCATCCATTATTACGCAAGAAATAGTGATGTACCTTCGAGAAACATCTCAAACTGAACCCGAAAAGGTTCGAAAAGCGGTACGTGGAATAATAAAGGAATAATAAACAACTAGTCAAAAAAGTGACTGATTGTGGTTTTGGTATCATCTTAACTAGACCTCTAACAGAGTTTCCAGTCAGTGACTGCTAGATTTCGCCAAAATCACAGATATTTTCTTACACTGACAATGAGTCCACGTGCCAGACTTTCGGAAAATAGTGGAGGAGATAGTTTATACGGTATGGTTTCTTTCTCGTTTTCATTATTGTTTTTAGTATTCTCTTTAGCTTTACAAACGTTATTTCAGAACGGCAGTTAGGAAGAAGTGTAGAAAATTACTTACTATCAAGTGAGCCGTGACACGTTCCAGGAAGAGATCTTAAGGCGAGTTTTTTGTCGCACGATGGAAGTGAATTTTAAATGATGGATCATCCCAGGGAGGCAGAAAGTTCCCGATAAGGCCTGCCGGAGCATTTGACATGACGGACCAAGTTTTCCTTCGGAGAAGCGGCGCCGGCAGAATGGATGGGATCATAACGAGGTTACCGCCTGTAACGCGGTTTAAAATAATTCTGATGACGCTCTGGCGGTTAAGCGAGGCTTCCCGGCCGGCCCAGCGCGGATATTGCTTCCGCGATAAGAAACAGCCAACTCCCTGGCTCCATTCAGCCCCGAGGGGCCATCTCCATGAAAGCCAGAAGTGCCTTCCGCGCTGCACTCTTTGATGTTCCTACACTTTACTCAGCATCCCGTGCGCACCACAATAATGATCAGAACGGTGCTCAGGAAACATTTTTTCAGCAATTGAGCTACTCACTAATCACTTCCTGAGGGCATAATGTGGTTTGATAGGCAGTTTTATCATTCAGTTTCGTGTGATTCGCTACGCATGTCAATTTTTATGGCATTGTGTGATTCATTGAAAAGTTAAGCAACTCTATTACCTAGGTAACAAAACAACACATGAAGGACGAAGCAAGGAGGACATATGAAATAGACTAACAGTGGCAGGTAGAGCGTTCCTGGCAAGAGAGTCTATTAGTATCAAATATAGGCCTCCTCTGATGAATAAATTCCTGTGAATGAACTTTTAGAGCACAGCACTTTTTTGTAGTGGAACATGAACTGGAGGAAAATCTGAACGGAAGAGAATCGAAGCATTTGAGATGTGATCCTACAGAAAGAATGTTGAAAAGTAGGTGGACTGACAGGTGAAGGAAAAAGGAAGATGTCCACGGAATCGGCGAGGAAAGGAATATGTGGAAAACACTGACAAAAAGAAGGGTCAATCTAATTGGACATCTGTGAAGATAGCAGGGGATAACTCCTATGGTGCTAGAGAGAGCTGCAGTGGGTAAAGACTGTAGAGGAAGATAGATTGGAATACATCTTACAAATAACTAAAGATGTGGGCTGCAATAATTCATGGCAAGGGGCATCAAACCAGTTACACTGCTGACTGAAAAAAATGACTCTCCTACCTCATAAACCGCCTTACTGGCTGGTTCAAATGGCTCTGAGCACTATGGGACTCAACATCTGTGGTAATCAGTCCCCTAGAACTTAGAACTACCTAAACCTAACTAACCTAAGGACATCACACACATCCTTGCCCGAGGCAGGATTCGAACCTGCGACCGTAGCGGTCACGCGGTTCCAGACTGACGCGCCTAGAACCGCACGGCCACACCGGCCGGCAAACCGCCTTACTTTTAACCGCAGTTAATGTGCGATACGAAATAGCAGTCAGTTCTGTTCGTACTGTAGCTCTTAATAGTGAATGTAGTCGGTAATAGGCAAAGTAGGACGAGAATAAGAAATGCGACAATGTACCGGGTGATCAAAAAGTCAGTACAAATTTGAAAACTTAATAAACCACGGAATAATGTAGATAGAGAGGTAGAAATTAACACACATGCTTGGAATGTCATGGGGTTTGTTAGAGCCACCCCATATTGGTAGACACGTGAAAGATATCTTGCGCGCGTCGTTTGGTGATGATCGTGTACTCAGCCGCCGCTTTCGTCATGCTTGGCCTCCCAGGTCCCCAGACCTCAGTCCGTGCGATTATTGGCTTTGGGTTTACCTGAAGTCACAAGTGTATCGTGATCAACCGATATCTCAAGGGATGCTGAAAGAGAACATCCAACGCCAATACCTCACCATGACTCCAGACATGCTTTACAGTGCTGTTCACAACATTATTCCTTGACTACAGCTATTGTTGAGGAATTATGGTGGACATATTAAGCATTTCCTGTAAAGAACATCATCTTTGCTTTGTCTTACTTTGTTAAGCCAATTATTGCTATTCTGATCAGATGAAGCGCCATCTGACGGACATTTTTTGAACTTTTATATTTTTTTGGTTCTAATAGAACCCCATGTCATTCCAAGCATGTGTGTCAATTTGTACCTCTCTATCTACATTATTTCGTGATTTATTCAGTTTTCAAATTTATACTGACTTTTTAATCACCTGGTATTTGTGTAATCACACTGCTGATGTAATAAAATGCTGTTACAAATGACTTCATCTATTGTTTTAACAAGTTTTTTCCAAGTCAGTCTAATGACGAGGTAAAATTGTTTCCCAAATTGGGCCTTTCCAGTAACATTATGTAACTTAATGTTAACAAATACTATTTTGATCTGGATTAAAAATTAAAAATAAGTTGCTGTTAAGAAGAGTCACGCACTTATATATTGCCTTTATGTCTTCAATTGATTCATCACGCTAAATAAAACAAAAAGATCTTCGTTGTAGATTTAAATACAGTTGACTGGTGGTGAAGTATCAGGGACGTTCCCAAACTGGGCTTACCTTATATCACACCATTTGGATTAAGTTAAAGGAATTTGATACCATAATGATACCATGAATTAATATCGACAGTTGGTAAAACAATGCAAGGCAGTTCATTACACTTCAAGGTGAGAGATCAGTTCTGAGCAGTAACTCGGAAGTAAGTTTTGTTTCTCTAACAACACATTTTTGTACCCTACATTCACATAACGTATACAAAGACGTGATGGAAAAATAATAATAGACTGTCTCGGTGATTAAGGAAGCCTGACAGGGAGGTTAATGATTTAACAGTGACATTAAACATCTGTAATGTCAATAGATTCAAATATTTTACATCATGCCTTTAACTGTTTCTGCAGTAAATAAGAACATTACGATAAACAGCGACAGAGTAGTTCTGACAGTCATAGACGAGCTAGTTACGAGAATACGAACATCAGGGATGCCGTTACTTCGTGATATATTCCACACTCGTTTATGGATCGTGAAATGCTGATAGATATAAGCTTTTAACATGTTAGTGCGCAATGTAAGTAATTGAGCCACGCATTTTGTTGTTACTGGTTTGCTTGATGCTCTCCATAGCTAATTTATAATTCTATCAACTGGTTTTTTGATAATGAGCAGAGGGGAAAAATAAGCCACTTACCAATGAATCTCAGTTAGTTTCAAATACAGCTATGTCTAGGAAAATACATTAACTTCTTAGAAAAAAGTGATACTGGTGTGTACTCAAATATAAAAATTTCTTTACGATTTCAGTTCCGGAGACTAATATGAATATGCAATACCTCGATTTTTCATCTGCAGCATAAGCTCTGCGTTAACCCCACGCAGTGATACAATTACCAAACATTCGCCTGCCTGATGTTTACCGCAACGTGACACAGTCCGGAGTTCGATAACCAGTCGATTTCTAGGACTTTTTTTCGTCACAATTCTTGATTCACCTCTGGCAGGGCTATGTTATTGTCAAAAATGCGAAATTCCGTTGTTGTTCAGAGACTCAGTACACTCTGTTCGTTCAAAGTTCATAGAAAGCTTAAGTTCGTACCACTTGCAAGTGGAACATGCTGAGAAAAGCACAGTGGTATTAAAATCAACCGTCGGATGAAGGACTGCTTTACTTACAGGTGATTCCATTATATAGGTTTGCAAACTGGTCCATGTTTATACGGTAGTATTATATAGAGTGAAAAATAAGGGAAGATGCCCCGAGAGTACACACTTGACTGGAATAGGAACAAAAAAGTTCATAACAGTAAATTACGGGAAATGGACGATGACTCTGCACTGAAGCAGCTAGTAGTGGTACGTTATACAATACAATATATGGTATTGATTTTTTCTATGCTACAAAATATGTTCATATTGATCTCCAAGGGATACAGTTTTACACAATAATGAAACCAATCCCAGTACACGCTCTTGACATGTTTCCCGCCTGCATTTAGTAGTCTTGAGAAGGGTTTTGACTCTCCTGCATGAAAGATAATACTGTCCCTATCGCCTGCAACGTGTGCAGATATTGGCGGCGGATGTTCCTCCACGGGCAAATTTTGATGACGCTCGGTATCTATGGAAGGCGTGAACAGAAAGAAAAAAAAAATTTTTACTTGTCAATTCGACAGAGTGGTCCCATATTATGTATACGAAGGTTTATTTATGGACATGTATTAACAGGAGGAGTAGAACTCGAGGAATAACTTCAGAAGCGATAGCACTGTCCAGGCCAGCGCTGACTGCTATCGCCAACCACCCGGCGCTACTTGAGTCGCTGCTGGATTGCTGTTTATTCTTCGTACTTTACTGTTCCTGTTAATACGTATCAATGGAACATATATCGGAACAAACTCATCTGGGAGCACTCTATCGAATGGGGATGTAAAATTCCAATTTAGAATATTTATATTTGTAAAGGGAAACAAACCAACGGTTTCTGCTGACACTGGGCGTCGCATGGAAGATATGACGAACAGTGGGATTACTCTAGCTTCGTAATGCAAATACGGACTTGCAAATATCTGCCGTAACACCAGAAAAAATGTACCTGAGGTCTCTTAGGAGCGGCACCAGTTATGCAGATGTTGTACGATATTATCTGTTTGCTGGTTGCTGTATACGTCCTTGGGGAAGCCTTCTTCTATAAACTGTGTATGTTATCAACGAAGTCAACTGATTGTTTATACAACGACAAATAAATCATGTGTAAATAAGCAAAGATCCTTTTGCATTCTGCTGCGTAGTTTCTTCTTGCTGACAGTATTTTTCTGTCCTATCTCACCTTTAACAACTTCAGGACAAACCTAGAACCCCATTCCTAGATTCATAGCACTTATTTTCGATGACTGAAAATCTATAGAGCAGCATTACAGCCTAATACACGCTACGGTTGCAGTTTCGAATCCTGCCTCGGGCATGGATGTGTGTAATGTCCTTAGGTTAGTTAGGTTTAAGTAGTTCAAGTTCTAGGGGACTGATGACCTTAGAAGTTAAGTTCCATAGTGCTCAGAGCCATTTGAACAGTCTAATACATACAGTCGAAACACTATGGTGTGAGACTTGTTACCATTTGGTAGCTTGAGCGATACTAGCGCTCCAAGCGATCAGAAAGCAGTCAGTCACATGTGTCATAAGGAGAATATATGTTTTAATTACTTTTCTACCGAACTAAGTATATAACAGTAATATTTTTTCCTCTCCTTGCGTTATTAAATTATCAAGGGACATGTATTATCGCGAAATAAATTAAGAAACAGCCGAATTTCACTGATACAACGACATAAGCTAAAACTTATTCATCAAGTAATATTTTCGAATATGTGTTTAACTCCAGCTTACTCCGCTGACAAGGAAAGAGTATAAATACATATCTCACACATAAGAGGTATGTATTTCTATTCTTGTATGTTCTTATTGAGATAGTCACTTTCATTGACAAGAAAAAAAATTTATAGAGTCTAATGATTCGCCCATTCTTACAGTTCACTCCGCTTTCTGATACAAGAATAATTTTGTAAATGTATTTACTTTTACTCCAAAATCGAATGACTTGAAGATTATTACCGTTTGTGGTTCAGATGAATAGAAAATAGTGAAACGGGTTTCTTCTCTGTTGGGCACAGTTTCGATGAGTTGGACATTTTACATTGAACAGCAAGAACATTATGACTACCTACCTAATAGCCGGTATGTCTACATTAGGCACGGATAACAGCGGCGACTCGTTATGGCATGAAAGCAGTGAGTCCTTGGTAGGTCGCCGGAGGGAACGTGCACCACATTTGCATGAGCTCTGACTCCACAATCAGTCACATCCCAGATGTGTTTGATCTGGTTCAGATCTGGCGAGTTGGGGGGGGGGGAGGCACATGACTTGCAACGGGTCAATATGTTCCTCGGATCACTCTATCACATTCCTGATCTTCTGACATGGTGCATTATTGCATTATCATGTCGAAAACTGCCACTGCCGTCGCAAAACGTGATCACCATGAAGGGGTGTACGTGATCTGAAGCCAATGTACGATACACCTTGGCGGTCATGGTGCCTAGCAAGAGCTCCGATGGATCTATGGAAGCCCACGTGATTGTTCGCCAGAGCATAATGGAGCCACCGCCAGCTTGTCTTCGTTCCGCAGTACAAGTGACAAGGAGCTGTTCTCCTGGAATATGACTGTATGATAAAGAAGGTATAGGGATTCATCAGGCCCTGCAACGCTCAGCTACTGCTCCAACGTCCAGTGACTATGGCCATGTGCCACTTCAGTCGTGGTTGCAGATACCGTGGTGTTAACATTGCCACTAGCATGTGTCGTTGGCTGTGAAGGCCCATCTTTAGGAGCGTTCGGTGCACTGCATGTTCAGACACACTCGTACTCTGTCCAGTACTAAATTCCGACGTAACTTCGCCGTCTCTCCTGTTTTACCAGTCTTCCTATCTTAGGACGTCTGGACGTAGTTTCACCCTGGTTTCGTCATGTTTAAAGACACTTACCACAGCACTTCTGGGACACCCGACAAGTTGTGCAGTTTCCTAAATGCTCGCGCCGAGCCTCCGGACCATCACAATCTGACCTCAGTCAAATTCAGACAGATCGCGCGACTTCCCCCATTCTAAACACGGACGGCACGCTGTCTGATACTGCATGCACCATGCATGTGACTTAATAGTAGTCACTCCTCGCCAGGTGACTCTGCTGTCCCCTGGACGGTTTTATACCTATAGAACGTCGGTGGTCATGATGATCTGGTTGATAAGTTTATTATGACTTCTGTGCGTTTTTACCTTCAGCTACGGTTGCGGTGGCTTGTTTGGTACGTTAAATAATTTAGGTATTGCATTCCATACAGATTTCTTAGTCCCTGAGTCACTGATTTGGCTGGAAGAGAAACGAACAAAACTTAGCATTGTCGGGTGCATTTTGTGCAAAAGGTCAGGTCTTCTGGTTTTTACCAGCAATTTCTTTGTTATTAAAGGAAACTGACGTTTTTCAGTAAATATCTGTACGTTACAAGAGAATCGTAAATAAACTGTCGTGCAATGTATCGTTTCACATCTCTCAGGGTCCTTATAAAACTAATGAATGAAAAATCTATTTTTATTTTTTGCGGATACTATATTATAAATCAATATAAACGATAGACTTTCGCTCATACAATGTCGTACTTAGATCTGTCTCTTGCTAGCCGCTTGGCTTGCTGCTGTCGTAGGGGTAGGGAGTAAAAAATAAATAAAACGGAGTGTCGCGACTGTTAAGTTACACTGTGATAATATCATGTGTGATTTGCAGGTAGTGGGCCACGAGTTTCACCTTGCTTCCTTAGTTGGTTCGGTGATTCGAGGGAGAGGACAAACAGCAAGGTCAACGGGCCCATCGCATTAGGGAAGGATGGGAATGGAAGTCGGCCGTGTCCTTTCACAGGAACCATTTACCTGAAGCGATTCAGGCAAATCATGGAAAACCTAATTCAGGAGAACCGGACGCATGCTTAAAACGTCGTCCTCCCGAATACAAGTCCAGTGTGCTAACCGCTGCGCCACGTCACCCGATGTTGTTTTCTACTTACAATGTACATATGTCAGCACTTAGAACATTGGCGCATATTGTATTTTAAGCTTTGTGATTCATATCGATGTGTGATGAAAGAACGTGTTAGGTGTACTTCTGCTTTGGAGCTAAATGGCGAAAGTAAGAGTTAGTGTAATGACGAAATTTTACTTACCTTACATATAAACTACAGTAAGAAGAATACAAGACTAAATTTGTACTGTATTTGGTGGTATATAGCATGCGATAATGGCTATAGCCCATCTAGAAATCGAGTCGAAATGACCTTGGATGCCAAATACAGGTAAGACATTCGTTTCTGCTTCAGCTTTGTGACAGAATTTATCAGTCGTAATTGCTGGCGGATGTGCCACTCTCCCGCCAATCGTGCCCAGTTTGTTTCAACCGCTGAGGAATCTGAAGAAGGCACTGCCGCGGCAACAGTCAGTCATGTAGGTCGGGGCAACAGGGGCAAGACCTACGAGATAGGGCTGACCTACCAGCAGCAACGCCTCAATAATGTAACGACTACAGACCATATTACCCACTACGCGAGTTATTTGGTGTTGCGCTGTGTACCTAATGACACCGCACACCACAACGCCTACTTCTACCCCCTATTACACTGACAAATGCAATGTGGCAGTGTTAATTCGTGTCACAGCCTCCACACACGGATACGTCCGTTGCAAAGCTCTACGGAAAACCAGGAATTACAAGACAAGACGGCATGACAGTACCCTGTGTCCAGTGTTGTCGTTGGACTTTTAACACTGCTGGCGCACCTCTCTTTGTTGCCTTGTTGACGAAAGACACTTAGTCGCTGTTATGAGACTCTTTGACGACGTCTGTTGAATTCCACCTTGCCGGAGTTGCAATGTTCACGTAGTGTATCAAGTTGTAGTATACGAACTCGATTTGCTGAAACTGCTATTGAGATAAAATTGAAACAATAGAAAGGAGTCCTACACTGAGGTGACGAAATTCATCGGATGTCTCCTAATATTGTGTCGATGTGTCGATCCTCATTTTTCCCGGTGAAATGCAGCACCTCGACGTAGCATTGACATCACAAATCGTTGGAAGTCCCCTGCAGAAATAGTGAGCCACGCTACCTCAAAGCCGTTCACAACTGCGGACCTGTTGTCATTGCGGCATCTTGTGCATGACCTGACGTCTCGATAATGCCCCATGAATGTCGATGGGATCCACGTCGGGCGATCTGGGTGGCCGAATAGCTCGCTCGAAGAATCGAAAATATTCACACATGTCGCACTGTCATCCACAAAAATTCCATCGTTGTTTGGAACCATGAAGTCCATGAATGACTTCAGATGGTCTCCAAGTAGCCGAACATAACCATTTCCCGTAAATGATCGGTTCAGTTGGACCCTGCGTATTCCATGTAGACGCAACTGCCGCGCGGGATTAGCCGAGCGGTCCAAGGCGCTGCGCTCATGGACTGTGCGGCTGGTACCGGCAGAGGTTTGAGTCGTCCCTCGGGCATGGGTGTGTGTTTATTTGTCCTTAGGATAATTTAGGTTAAGTAGTGTGCAAGCTTAGGGACAGATGACCTTAGCAGTTAAGTCCCATAAGATTTCACACACACATATTAGACGCAGCTCACACCATGATGACGTCACCACCAGCTTGCACAGTGCTTTGTTGACAACTTGGACCTATGGCTTCGTTGGGTCTGCGTCAAACTTGAAACCTATAACTGAAATCAGGACTTGTCTCACCAGGCCTCCATTTTCCAGTCGTCTAGGATCCAACAGATATAGTCACGCCTCCTGGAGAGGCGCTGCAGGCAATATCGTGCTGTTAGCAAAGGCACTCGCGTCGGTCTTTTGTTGTAGCGTATCAACGCCAAATTTCGCCGCATTGTCCTAACGGATACGCTCGTCGTACGTCCCACTTTGATTTCTGCGGTTATCTGACGCAGACCTGCTTTTATTTTATCGCTAAGAAGGCTACGCTAACACCGGTGGCCTCGGTCGTTACGGAAGTCGGCCACTGCGTTGTCCCTTGTGAGAGGTAACGCTTGACATTTGGTATCGTAGACACACTCTTGACATCGTGCGTATCGGAATACTGAATTCCGTAACGATTCCCAAAATGGAATGTCCCATGTGTCTAGCTCCAAATACCACTCCGCGTTCAAAGTCTGATAATTCCCCACTTGCCGGCCGGAGTGGTTCACAAGGCTCTGACCACTATGGGACTTAACTTTTCAGGTCATCAGTCCCCTAGAACTTAGAACTACTTAAACATAACCAACTTAAGGACATCACACACATCCATGCCCGAGGCAGGATTCGAACCTGCGACCGTAGCGGTCACGCGGTTCCAGAGTGAAGCGCCTAGAACCGCACGGCCACACCGGCCGGCGAACCAAGTTACAACAAAGGAATTTAAGAGTCAAAACTTCCAATCCTACAGATTTTTATGATTCCTCCAGGAACTTTAGCACTTTCGCTTTCCGACCATCTGCCCCTCATAAAGTGTATGTTACCTAGATATAGACACTGTTCTAATGAAACACTACTAACTAAGAACAGTTTATACAGTCAGTAGAACGCCGGCCGGAGTGGCCGAGCGGTTCTAGGCGCTTCAGTCTGGAACCACGGGACCGCTACGGCCGCAGGTTCGATTCCTGCCTCGGGCATGGATGTTTGTGATATCCTTAGGTTAGTTAGGTTAGGTGGTTCTCAGTTCTAGTGGACTGATGACCTCAGAAGTTATGTCCCATAGTGCTCAAAGCCAATTCCCCACTTGCGGCCATAATCAGATCGTGAATCTTTTCACGTGGATCACCTGAGTACAAATGACAGCTCCGCCAATGCACTGGCCTTTTGTAACTTAAGTGCACGATACTACCGCTATCTGTAGATGTGCATATAGCTGCTTATCACTTAAGTGCATCGGGAAGGAATATGGCAGGAGATGAAGTAATTTACAAAGATCGGACAGAGCCAAGGACCCCTCTGAACCAAGAAGACGGCTTCGGCCTGCACGTCACCCAGTGGCAGCGCCGCGTGACTGCCTGCAGTTAGCGCGCGGCGACTACAAACGTGTCGTTTTGAGGAGTGGCCCTGCCAAATAGGAAGCGGGCAGAGCGCTTGGCGACACCCGGCTGGGTGGGGCGTATCCGCGCGCTGCCCAACCTCAGGCCGACACACACTCACACATACACACACACACACACACACACACACACACACACACACACACACACAGCGCTGCCTTCTACACGCCAGGCGCCGCTTAGCGGCAACTGCCGGCAGGCACGCTCGCCTCCCGCCTTTCAGCGCGATACTTAGCGGCCGCGAGACCGCGCCTCCAGCCGTCACGCACCGCGACCGGCACTGTGATCCAGGTCACCTCGGCCGACGGGCCGCCTTTAAGCTCGTGTCGCTCTGCTTGGAGGTGTGTGCCTTTAGTGAGCTCGTCAACCGTTTTTCATTTTTTAAAAGTGTCTGCTCTGATGTTGTCCTGTTCCTGTCCTTGCTAGTGCTATACCGTCTATACGTACCAGGCATGTTCAGAAATTAATAGATTTTAAATTTTTTAGAAAACGTGTACTTGGAAGAAAGCAGTATGTCTTACGGGAATCGTCACGTTAGCGTGCGCGAGTAATGAGTGGATGGGCAAATGTCTATTGGGTACATTAATATGTAGATTGTGGACAGTTCTGAATGTGGGTCTCGCGGGAAACTTGCAAAGGATAAGTCCTGCAGTCGTGCTATTCATCTCTGTCGTCGGTGACTGAAATGGATAGAGCGTCTGCCATGTAAGCAGATCTCGTGTTCGAGTCCCGGTCGGGGCACACGTTTTCAGCTGCCCCCATCGAGGTATATCAACAACACCTGTCGGCAGCTGAGGGTTTCAATTCATCGTCATTTATTCCAGAGAAGCTGCACGGTCATCAGTGTTATCTGTTCTTTCGAGAACAGTTACTATCTTCAAAAAATGGCTCTAAGCACTATGGGACCCAACGTCTGAGGTCATCAGTCCCCTAGAGTTTGAACTACTTAAACCTAAGGACATCACACACATCCATGCCCGAGGCAGGATTCTAAACTGCGACCGTATCAGCAGGGCGGTTCCGGACTGAAGCGCCTAGAACCGCTCGGCCACAGCGGCCGGCCAGTTACTATCTTCATATATAAAACGGTATGTTGTTGATACAGTTGTTGACTATTTTTTTCACATAATTGATATTACATTCAGAGCATGCGGTGAGCCGTTGCACAAGCTTCTTTATGCCATCCTTGAAGAACTCTCCCACCAGTTCCTTCCCCCACTGAAAATCTTTCTACATCTGTTCGTCGGTTGAAAATTTAATTCCACTCGTATGTGTCTTCATGCAGCTGTAAAGATGACAATCTGAAGACGCCAAACGGGGGAACACGGGGTATGGTTCAAAACATCCAGGACTAAATGAGTCCAAGAGCGGCTGGGTGTGAGAGCGGGCGTTATGCTGCAACAAGCACACTTCTCTCGTCAGCACACTTCCCTCCTTTTGTCCCGGAAAGTCCTTCTGAGCTCTTTGAGGGTCTGTCAGTATCTCTGTGCATTGATGGTCTTCACCCGAGGGAGAAATTCGACCAGAATTAAGCCTTTCCGGTCCCAAAACACAGAGGCAATGATTTTATAGTCCTAAATTGTGGTTTTGTATTTTTTAGGAGGTGGGAAATCGGTGTGACGCCTCTGTGGAGACTGTCTTCTTGTCTCAGGCGTTCATCTCCAGTGACAATAAATCTTGTAAAAATCTGCAACTTCTAATTCAAGTTGCTTAAGAAACTTGCGGACGCTATTGATCATATTTTTCTTGTGCTGCTCTATCAGCTGCTTTCGGTCCCAACTAGCGCACTGTTTCCATTGTCCCAGCGTTTCTTTGAATGTCTCGTATTTTCTGGAAACGTCGCAGAAATTTCATCCACTGTCAATCGGTGGTCTCCACGAAGCGTTTCCTTTTCCTCGAGTTTCTGTACCAACTCGTCAGTCAAAATGGAAGGTCTTCCACTCCTCTGCTCTCCATTAACATTTCTTCCATTTTTACTAAACTCATTACACTACTTAAATACACCCGTTCTGTTTATAACACCTCCGCCTAAAATGTTTGGATTCGCGAAAGAATTTCGGTAGGTGTTATTTCTTCTGCGAAAACGAAGCGTACCTACAACGCGGCTCGCACTTTGCGGGACTTCTTACCGACATGTTTCACGCAACTTGACACTACACCTTGTGTTTATGTGGTCCTACGATGTTCTTGCGAAGGTCGTGCTGGTCAGGGAATCTACCTCTGTCATTCAGTGTTACCAGTCCTAAAAAAACAACAAACCACAGCCCGTTATGGTCACACAACACCTATTTTCTAAACATGCCTCCTGCGTACCCACCCCACACAACTTAATTACTTATAATCTATTTTATTTATACTTCCTACTTAGTGCCCCCCCTCCCCCCCCCCCTAGAAGACATCACGGTGGTAACAATGCGTCTAGCCTTGATAAAATAATGGTCACAGTTCAGAGAGGAAATCAGGGGTACATGGGGCACATCATGCTGGCCGCATGCGGTCTATCATTGATCTAATGGCAGCCCACCTCTCACCGTTCGTTCTTGTAAATTATTGCTTTTACTCTTCCTTCATTCGCTTCCAGAAATGAGAGGGCGGGTCCATGTATAAATTAGTTGTCGTAACATTACATTGTTTTATCTACATTGGTTGAAGTGAATATTTGTCAAGCAAATGATATGAAGTAATTAACAAATGCTGTGAAGTAATTCTTCTCCAAGTACTCACAGACACACTCTTTGAGACTGGGCTGTTTAGCGGTCGATTGAATTTTCGTCAGACCAGGAATCTATGCATGCAGCCTTGTAAACATGGCAGTTTCTGTGATCTAGAAAGATCTAGCTTCTACAGAATGGTCTCCAGGAAAACGTAGCAGAAAGGGCAACACTTGGTCACAAAGATTCTCGGAATAAACATTTCACTCCCACAAGGTCACAAAACAAGCTTTGACATTAACTACACGATCCAAGTGCAACGGCTGGTAGACTCGTCACACTACATTACATGCCTCCTGTCAGATACTGTCTGTGTGTTGGTTAGACAACTGAGAAAGTGAAGTTTCACGTTTGCGAGATGTCGGACTCCAAATTTCCGTTTCATGTGGATCTCTTCACAGCGTTCCCTCGGAAACTTGTTAAAATGAACCTTTGTTCACTGATATTAACAGTCCCTGTTGAGATTCAAACAGATTGTCACTCACAAAGCATGACGCCTCCAACCTCTGTCGGGCCGGACGAAGTGGCCGTGCGGTTAAAGGCGCTGCACTCTGGAACGGCAAGACCGCTACGGTCGCAGGTTCGAATCCTGCCTCGGGCATGGATGTTTGTGATGTCCTTAGGTTAGTTAGGTTTAATTAGTTCTAAGTTCTAGGGGACTAATGACCTCAGCAGTTGAGTGCCATAGTGCTCAGAGCCATTCAATTAACCTCTGTCGGTTACGGTGCTTTAATAACTACTATTGTTAATGGTGTCACGCGACTGAAGGGGCACACATTTCCTTATAGATACGTTGGACAGTATGCTTTGACACATCGAAGAATCGAGTAATTTCATTCGCGGTGTATTCAAGGGCACAGCAAAACACGACATCTCTTTACAGGAATTCTGTCACGTTTCCATCGCCGCCCATCGTACTGCGTTATTCCATACAACGGTCTGGTACATATACACACCACTCCACTGCCATACCGTACCTTAGCGATGAAAGGTCCCATGAGCGCCCGATACGAGTTCTACACCACCTACAGCCATCGAAAACGGTCAGTGTGTGCTGTTCATTTACTCTCCCCTCCGCCAAATCATTGCGTCATCTTCTCTATACCTGGTTCATACAGCTAAATCCACAAGTACCTTCCAATGCGGTGAAGAAAAAACTCTAAGAAAGAACCATAGCGTAAGAATGGACAGTTCCATCTTTTTTCCATGATGCACGTGTAACGCCGTTCCTACTTTTGGGTGTTACTGGATGGAAGCAGCTTCACTGCAGTCGTAAGTGAAGCAAGCAGACAGGCACGGAAGCACTGATAGGCAATTTCACAAGCAAGGCCGTTTGTACAACCCAAGGCAATCGGGATGAGCCATGCAATCATGGTCACGTTACAGAAATGCCATGAAATTACGAACTGGCCTGCGGAATGCTACCGTACTATTGAGACACAAAGTTGTTCACCTGTACGTGGCTGGAAGCAATGTATCGACAAAAAAAAATGGCTCTGAGCACTATGGGACTTAACATTTATGGTCATCAGTCCCCTAGAACTTAAAACTACTTAAACCTAACTAACCTAAGGACAGCACACAACACCCAGTCATCACGAGGCAGAGAAAATCAATGTATCGACAGACAAGCGTGTTATTGATCACTATAAATACCCCCTGAGTCTAGCACACTTATGCGCACTTTGGCAGCGCCCTCCACGACAGCAGATTCACACAACATTCCATCGCGTTTTGACCCAGCCAGCAGCTGACGTCAGTCTGGGCAACCATCTCAACCTGAGCAGTCCGCACATGGCCATTCCGCCGCCGTAACCTCCGACGTCAGTGGCACAGATAATACAACACGGGCATGCAGAGGCATAAGACTAGAGGCAGAGTTTTGCAAGCCAACGCCGGCCAGCACCACCGCCTCTAACCCCTCCCCCTCCCCCCCGCATTTCTTCTACCCCATACCAGCCCCAGTCCCTCCAGGTCGCTATACATATTTCACTTACATGCACTGATACGCTATGGGCATTGATTACAGGAAGCTATACAGTGCCGCATCTTTTGGTATTGGTCTCTCTTCATTTGACCTAATCTACCACCAAGTAATTGCGTACTACCTGAGTTGTCAGGTCAGAGGGGTGTTCTGAACACAATTTCGACACAAAGCAGCTCAATAGGCTGTAGAGTGGAAGGGTTAGGCTAGCAATAGAACAGTGTTTCACCATTGACTAGCCACTCATTTATCGAACACATAAGTCAGGTACTACCCAAAAGGAACAATCAGTACAAATTACAAAATAATATTCTTTTCCTTTAAGTCACTCAAACATTTAAGCAGGCAAATAGCAATCATTTAACTGAAAACCTTTTAAGAAACCAAGACTAGAAAATTTGAATGATGAGTTAAAATCATATTTAAATAGGCTCTGACCGAGCACATATTTTAAAACGAAATACTTCCTTTAAGGAACCGGTGATCAAAATTAATTACATAATCCTCAACAACCATATTACATCCAAGACATTTAAGATTAAACAGTAATATATAACATCAGAGAGCTGCAGTCCCAAGTTCTAAGCAGCACTTTTCAGATGGACTGTACTGCAACAGTGCAATACAAGTCCCTCAGAGGATATCCCCACACAGGAAGTTATTGCCGCAATCGACAAAATATCAACATCATTCCATGTACAGACCTAAAACAAACTAAAAGCTCTCTTAAGTTTGGTAAAGTTAATTCCCTTGCAACATAACATACATCACAAGTCTAGCCCTAGGACGGCACCGACATCCCGCAGTTTAGCACGTGAGAAACTACAGCGATGCACTCATCACGTATCCTTGCAAAATCCAAGAACCGAGAGCCGGCTCCCCAATAGCGGAACATTGAACCACGCGCAGCGTGTGGGTTTGCGGGATGCTGATCTCGCCTTTAACCTCAACACCAGTTCAAATACTAGTCAGCATACAATCTTGAACCACCATACGCATTCCTTCAGTTACTGCATAGAAAGCCAATGTGATAGGCAAACAGACCAGCATATGATAAAAGCTTAAGCAATTTCCCTACTAGACAACCCTTATGAATAGTAGACGTAATTTTTTTTAAACGAGAGCACACCCACAATAAAAAACAAACAAACAATGCCAATCATAAGGACAGTAGCCCATAAGGAAGTAGCAATGGTAACTTCTGCTTAGATTGGCTACAAATCAGCGCGTGATTTAACACACCAGAGAAGTCTTTACAACATAACCATCAATATAATAGCAAATTACTCATACGTGTACTCCCCCACGATTTCTATTCGCAAAGCCATAGACAAAACGTGGTGAACGTATCACTTAGACCAACATAATGGTGCTCCCTCAGTGACCCCAAATAACTGACTCCCTTAGCTGCACAGCAAAGAACCAGACCTAATGAAACCACCACAATTTTCTCCTCTAAATTGTCACAGTACAAGTGAGACTCAATCACAAATGTAATTTTACATCAGTAGTTCCCGTATAAATACAAGTGCCTGATTTTCACCCGTTTATAACGGCAGGCACGTACGGAAAAGAGCGTAGACACAAGCTCTTACCAATTCTCTTCTCCGAAAGCAGCCACCGCAACTCTCTGGAACCACTGGGACGTCCAATAGAAAAATCGTTACTCCTTCACACAAGTTACAGGACGCTCGCTTCCCGCTGCTTGCTACGGCGCCTTCCGTTCAGAGCCAACTTCTATATCTCTATGCGATAGGTCCGGTCCCACACTCGCTGCGTCAACCCGACAACCGTCTTCCACCACGTCCCGGAGAACCCCCCCCCCCCCCCCCCCCACGCCGCAGGACCACGCCTCGTTACTCATCGCATAGGCCCCAGAGGGCGCTGCTTACCGCCCTGACCGTGGCAGGAAAGATAAACCACCAGAGTGGCCCTATCGATATGAGCCGCCATGGCTCACTACTTACAATGCGTTTCTCATTCAGCTCTATGCTATTGCTATCCAGTTTTGCTGAAATTTATGGCTGGCCGGAGTGGCCGTGCGGTTCTAGGCGCTACAGTCTGGAACCGAGCGACCGCTACGGTCGCAGGTTCGAATCCAGCCTCGGGCAAGGATATGTGTGATGTACTTAGGTTAGTTAGGTTTAAGTAGTTCTACGTCCTAGGCGACTGATGACCTCAGAAGTTAAGTCGCATAGTGCTCAGAGCCATTTGAACCATTTTGAAATTAATGAGGAGGCTGCCACGAAATGTTGTAAAAAGAACCACGGGACGGTAAGTGCAGTTCGGTGACATGTGGATCAGAATACTATATATGCAAAAGGATTGTGACATGTGCCAGACATGCTTGTCGAAATCTGCACCCTGTGGCAACAGTAGCCGAAGTGGGCAGTATGATGCCACACCTAACGGCATTCAGGATGTGAGCAGTGACAACGAGTTTTGGGTACCAGCGTAACAAATGGGTCCCAGATCCTTATAAAAAGTTGCGAATTTTGAGGCAGATTCCCCTCCCGAGGTTGTTCCTTGGTGAAAGAATTGAAACAGGGATCACTCAGTTCCATGATGGCGATTGAATTGCTAACTGACCGATAACGGGAACAGGTCACGAAAATTGAGAATGGCCAGGAGAGCAGTGTGCTGAGCACACGCCCCTCCATACCGCATCCAGTGATGACACTAATGACACTAAGTCGCAGCTCTTGCTCTAGTGGATGTTGTTGCTGCCTCTGGATCATCGGGTTCCGGATTCGATTCCCGACCATTTTGGGGAGTTTGTCTGTCCGGCGACTGAGTGTTTGTATTGTCCTCATCATTTCATCATCATCACCACCATTAGTGGCTAGATTGGACTGTGTAAAATAACTGAATTGTGTAAAAATTGGGACTTTGTATCCGCGCTGATGACCGCGCAGTTGAGCACCCCACAAACCAAAAATCGTCATCATCAGTGAAGACACTGGCAGTGGATCACACGGTGGCCGGACAGTACCGATTGGCTCGACATGGGCGAGCCCTTGTTTCTCTTATTTTATCCTGTTGATGGTGCCAACAGAATATATTCGCATGAGAAGATCCAAGTCGCAATAGAAAACGCCTTTGTTTTATTGATTGTCACCCAATTCACGTATCATGTCTCTGGAACTATCTCCCCTATTTCGCGATAGTGCCACACGAGCTTCCCTTCTTTGAACTCTTTCGATGTCATCCGTCAGTCCCACACGATGCGGATCCCACTCCGCACATAAATACTCCAGGATAGGGCGGAAAAGCGTGCTGTAAGCTGTCTCTTTAGTAGACCTGTTGCACCTTCTAAGTTTTCTGCCAATGAATCGCAGTCTTTGGTTTGCTATACCCACAACATTATCTATGTCACCGTTCCAATTTAGGTTATTTGTAATAGTAATCCCTAAGTATTTAGTTGAATCTACAGGCTTCAAATTTGTCTGACTTAACGCGTAATCGGAATTTAGCGGACTTCTTTTAGTACTCATGTGAATAACTTCACACTTTTCTTTATTCAGTGTCAATTGCCACTTTTTGCACCATCCAGATACCGTATCTAAATCATTTTGCAATTCATTTTGGTCATTTGAAGACATTACAAGGTGGTATGTGACAGCATCATCTTCGAACAACCTAAGAGCGCTATTAAGATTGTCTCCTTTGCCGTTGATATAGATCAAAGCAGGGCCTATAACATTTCCTTGGGGAACTCATGTTATTACTTCTGTTTTACTCGATGACTTTCCATTTATTACTACGAACTATGACCTTTCTGATAGGAGATCACAAATCCAGTTACATAACTGAGGTGATTTTCCATAAACGCGCAGTTTGGTTATAAGACGCTTGTGAGGAACGGTGTCGAAAGCCTACTGGAAATATAATAATATGGAATCAATTTGACATCCCCTGTTGATTGCACTAATTACTTCATGAGTATAATGGGTTAGTTGTGTTTCAAAAGAACGATATTTTCTGAATCCGTGCTATGTGTCAATTAATCGTTTTCTTCGAGGTAATTCATTATATTCGAAAACAGTATATGTTCGAAAACCTTGCTGAAAATCGACGTTAGTGATATGGGCCTGTAATTATTCTTGTTTCCCTTTTTGTGTATTGGTGCCCGCATCTCGTGGTCGTGCGGTAGCGTTCTCGCTTCCCACTCCCGGGTTCCCGGGTTCGATTCCCGGCGGGGTCAGGGATTTTCTCTGCCTCGTGATGGCTGGGTGTTGTGTGCTGTCCTTAGGTTATTTCGGTTTAAGTAGTTCTAAGTTCTAGGGGACTTATGACCACAGCAGTTGAGTCTTATAGTGCTCAGAGCCATTTGACCCATTTTTTTGTGTATTGGTATGACTTGAGCAGTTTTCCAGACTTTAAGTACGGATCTTTCTATGAGCGAGAGGTTGTATCTAATTTTGCCAAATATGGAGCTATTGTATCAGCATAATATGAAAGGAACCTGATGGTGTACAATCTGGACCGGAGGCCTTGCCTTTATTAAGTGATTTACGCTGCTTTCCTGAACCAAGGATATGTACTTCTATGTTTTCTAATCTTGGGAGTTGTGCTATTCTTCCGTACCACTGGGCTGGGCCGCTTTAGGTTGATCCCATTTTTCTACGCAATGGCTCTGTCTCAGGGGAAGAAAGGTAGCGTCATATTTGCACAGTACATACGACTAAGAAGATGAAATTCCTCTCTTTGGCGTGAAATCTTAACATGGAGTGAAAGTCTTGATTTTCATCACCATTCCTTACAAAGAAGCGGTTCGTGAATATGGGTACTTCTTAAAATATCTACGATTCTTGGAAACATGCTTCTCAACACAAGTGGACAACATTACTCTGCTCTTAAAGCATTATAGTCAAATCCTTATGAAGCCAGTTGTAACTTTCAAATCATTTGAATTCTCCTATCGCTGCTATGTATTACTCATGAGCTGTAATGTACACTCATCTCCAGTACAGATGTCCAACAATGCACATTCTCCGTCGACATTGCTGGAAATTATCCACTGTGGCTAATAAAATATTTTTCATACTAAGTAGGTATTACTGATGTCGCTGACTTTAAACTGACTTTCTACGCGAAGAGTAATTATATCTCACGTGTAATTCAACTAGCAACATGTAAGTCTGTATTCATTGCTAGTCGAAAATGAACACATGTACGAAAAACTAGCTTACCTCATGGGTGCTGCAGTAAGTATTCTTACCGATTCCTTAATGAATCATGGCAGTTATGATACATACTTCGGAAATTATTCCCTAACTGTCATGAGAACGAATATTCAGGGAAAATTAATTCACTAGTTTTAAGCTCTTAGTGAACCTGGTAGTATTTTTGACAACAAAACAACAAAATGTTTCCTGTATGTGGGATGCCTGACTCCGTGAGAGTGCTTACAGGAGAAAAGAAATAAGCAAATGCATGACTTTGTTTGCTGAAAGGTCCCGACAGGCAGATTCGGCACACAAGGGCCCCTACCCTTGCTATACGCGGATGCTATGTTTATCTCCAGAATGAGATTCTCACTCTTCAGCGGAGTGTGTGCTGATATGAAACTTCCTGGAAGAGGTCCCCAGTTCGAGTCTCGGTCCGGCACACAGTTTTAATCTGCCAGCAAGTTTCATATCAGCTATGTTTATCTGCTTGAGAGTAGGTGACTGGAATGGATTTGTGCGTGGTTGTGGTGTCGGGCGTCATATTTGTGCAGTTTGATCATGAGGGAACTGAGAGCAAGAATTCTGCTACTGCTGTTCTCCAATTACATCAAAGAGGTTGGGAGTTTAGTCCTAGACGAATTTCCAGTCATCAGAAACTATACAATCTCTCTTCCAGATGCCAGTTAATCGCCGCTGTTGAAAATTTATTCCTCCACAAAGGAGTGCTTATACATCATGTCGATCACAGTTTCTTTACATGAAGCTCCAACGGAGATTGTGAAGTGTTTATCCAACCCACTTTTTATGGGTATTTGGATGATTTTGGGGAAGGGACCAAACAGTGAGGTCATCGGTTCCATCGGATTAGGGAAGGAAGAGGAAGGAAGTCGGCAGAGCCCTTTCAAGGGAACCATCCCGGTATTTGCCCGAAGGGAACTTGTGGGAAACCTAATTCAGGATTGCCGGACGCGGGTTTGAACCCCCGTCCTCCCGAAGGCAAATCCATTGTGCTTACCACTGCGTCCTCTAACGTGGTTACTGTTTGTGATCGAACCAGTCCGTGACGAATCGCGCAGCTGAAATTTCAGTCTTCTGTATCTTGTCCCCCAAATTATTGTTGATAGAGGCCCATACAATAGAAAAACACGAATCTTTCGGAAGAGTGGACTACGAAATAGCTTCTCAGATAATAGATTACACATCTTTAGTATCCTCGCAATGAGTCCCATGTTGGCTTCTACGTTCCTCTTAAAATGAACATTCATAAAAATTACCTAAAATTAGTTAATTTATTTATTCAATTTATTTATTAGTAGAACTCATGGAAAACAATATCTCAGAATTTCATTGATGAAATCGCATGAGAAGTATCAGAAGAATATTTAATGAGTGACGCAACCGTTCTCCAGCGCCCACTTTTTTAAGTAACATTTCGATACTAGCTCAGCGAACAACGATTCCGTGAATTACTTTCACGTCAAACTGCACGGGATACATCTAGAAGGCTATGATATACGCTTTTTGGTTTTATAGACCATATGTGACTGTTCTGTATACTAGAAATAGTTACAAACAAGCTACTTTGTTTATGAAGAAGCAACCCTGGTTTTGCCTTGTGCTATTGAAGGATTTCATCCAGAGCTGCAAATTATGATGCAGTTATATGTAATGATGGGCATGTAGGGAGGATGAAGGTATTTGAGGGGATGGGTTTTAAGATAGGATATTTAAGTCCAGAAATCTTCAGACAAATAGATTTACAATGCCTGTCTGCAACTGAAAAGTTTGTTGAAGAACTGACAAATGATTCTACCTGGTAAATGAAAGAAGGCAGAAAGCAAGCAATCAGAAAGAAACCTTCAAGGTAAAAGGATCCCGAGTACATATCTGGGGTCTTCTAAAGAGGTGACTAAAGAAAATACGTTAACTTGGACTTTACATTACATTTCCTGAAAATTGAATCTTTTAAAGCTTATATTTCTTTTCTCAGGATCTATTACATCTACAATTATGTAATTTTGTACACTTGTTTCTTAAAACTCAATATAATACATTTTCAAATTCTTAGTGTAAGCTGAGATAAGGGACACAGTGCTTGGAATCTTGAATTAAATTTATATTATGCTTGCAGAATTATTATCAAATACTTGTTGAAATTCTCCTGTTCGATATATTTAAAAATCTTGAGAGAAGCTTAATACATGCGAAGAGATTAAACACAGATAACTTCGTAGAAATCTCTTCAATAGTTTCTGAGAAAAAGATACAAATATTATTCTTTGAAAATAAAATTCTCGGATCTCATAAAAACGTTAAATACCCAGCGTGTCTCATAGTCCATGTTATATGTCCAGAAGTTGTAGAGGCGACTTGGAAGATCAAGTTTTACGTTTGAAGTCATATCCGGAAACGTTGTCCAACGGCACATCAGAGCGTGAAAGCTATTGGCGCTGGTATCTCTAAATGTATGTAAACACAGGGAGATTCCGTTATAATTTTAACAACTTTCTAGCATGATGGATAAAGATAAATATATAAATTCGAGGTAAGGGTACATCAACCAGAAAATAAGGAGTCAAGATTTATAAGTGAAGGCCGTACTGTTACGTCTGACCGTGAAATACATGTAATAGTACTGTTGTTGCTAAGATTGTAGGGTAGGCAACTTTCAGAGGTGGTAGAATCGACAAAATCAAGAAAAAATGTATAGGAATCATGCGTTCTAAAATTCACACCGTTACAGTTACGGGCACTTTTTCAATAGAGGCTACGTCTTTCACAATAGGGAAGATATTTAATACAAGGAATTTAACAGTATATATGTTACTTTCATGTAAAGTATGGTAAAAAATTTCATGGCTGTACCTTCAAAATTGTGAATTTGGTGCATCTTTTAGATTCTACGGGCTGCGCTCCCTTCAAAAAGCGCCAAGCGGTAGTTTCTGCAGGCCAGCGTATTTTGTTGATTAAAAAGTGCTTCGCGCTGTTTTCGCGCTTCTGACTGTCGATATACGATGCTTGTATTGTTATTTATTAGTTGCGCAGACAAATGGCGTGGATGTGCGTCCTGTTTTCGCGGTATTTCTTCCGCTTTGAGTCATTGTTTTCGCCTGCGAATAGAGGATAGGTAGTGAAGATGATTTGGAGGACACAGGTGCCTTTTAATACGACTGTAGTACATTGTGCTCAAGCACAGAAATGTCAAATTGTGGAGGAAACTGTTCTTTTTTTTTCATTTTCGCTTACTAGGCGTATTAATTGAATTTTGGTTACACAATTGATTTCAGGCCAAGATAATGACAAATACTGATTTCACTACCAGTCTTGCCAGCAGTTCCGAATAACCAGAACGGCCCTGCAGGCTGACTGACAAGCATTTCCTGCAGCACTTACCACCCACAAGCAAAAAATATGCCTACCGTGTGCTTCATGTTTGTTCTTCAAAATCAGAGGAAGAAAGTGGGAAAATATTGCGCAAGTGCGAACAGCGCTGTGTGACATTATGTATTGAACACTGTTTTAAAGTATTTCATTAGACAACGCAGTATACATCCATGTAGAAAGTGCTGTTGTACTTAAATACGACATTCAGCACTGATCATTAAGTATTGTGAACTCATTTACTCTGTCTATATGAATGTATAATTTTTTTTAAAAATGGTTCAAATGGCTCTGAGCACTATGGGACTTAACTGCTAAGGTCATCAGTCCCCTAGAACTTAGAACTACTTAAAACTAACTAACCTAAGGATACACATCCATGCCCGAGGCAGGATTCGAACCTGCGACCGTAGCGGTCGCGCTGTTCCAGACTGAAGCGCCCAGAACCGCTCGGCCACTCCGGCTGCAACTTTTTAAATTTTACGAAAACAATGTAATATGTAATAACATAATCTGTCCAAGGCATGCCAGACAATACATAGTTGCATATTAAAGAAGACAAAATTAGCTTAAAGTAGTGTTAATTTTGAATTTCGGTGTTCGACATTTTTCAAGATATGAATTTCTGAACACAGCTAAAACTGCCTGGATTCTGAGGACAGGGACAAGTATTGGGCCGGTGCTGAGAGTGCGAGATGGTCAGTTATTTTCATGAACGTCCCCTCTTAAGTGGATTTATGTGGTCGTTTTACGTTTAAAACGAAGTGAGTTTCACGTTACTTTTCCCACTGAAGCTCTAGAGGAATGTGAAATACGTCGCTGCAGTAGCTTGCATGCTCTCTCCAGGAAACGGAGACTACGCCACGGCCAGTGGATGAAGTCATTACGCGTCGGACGCCAGGTGGAACGAAATGACTGCAGATTGCCTCCCAGTCCAGCAGGGGGCACGCGACTGCCAGCGCCACGCGGCGCCAGCGGCGACTTGTTAAATTACCGCTCGCGTGATCCTCTGGCCCGTCAGCTTTATTGAAACGCGCCGTCCTACGTCCTCCTATCTGATCCGCGACCTCCTCCTGCCCTCCGGAGGGGATAAGCGCGCGTCTTATTTTCTTGGCACGCCTCCCTCTCGTGTTGGCTTTGTGTCGGTGCATGTTTATGCAACCAACGCGCCCCATGTCCGTATCTACAAGAAGACATTTTCCCCGACATTTCGCAATCTCGATATCACATCAGTGTCGCTATTGCAATAACAGTGGCAGACTTCCCTTTTGTACTTTTGAATACGATATATGTTTAGCCATTTGGAAGAGATGTGACATAACGTGGGGCAAAACGCCAGTCCATTGCGTACAAACACTGCAGATGACTGCTATCATTCAAATTATGCTCAACATAGGAAATAGCTCTTATATTGATACTTAGCAAGCATCTGTGGAAAGCCACGCGATTAAACACATATAAAATTAAATTTTCTGTAACTATTAGAGTATCCGCCACAGCAGCATGAAATGATACGGGTCCAGAATCCAACAGTCCGCGGGTTCGCTGGAATCCTCGCATACGGTTCCGACAATCTCATTAACTGCGATATTGCAGTGCCTTTGTTGATGCAATTGTTCCCTCTGACATGCATGCATCGTACTTCTGAACAACACAGGCACTCTAGTATCGTATTTATTCGCCGACTCTGAGCAAGCGACTTTCAATTACAATATCTCCCACGTACGGAAATATACTTAAAGAATGTACGTGTGCGGGTTGTAGACGCGTGGTTGACGTCATACGTAAGTTTGGTCTGACTGTGAGTTGCACTCGCGTAGCCTAATGGTAAGACGACCGCTAACGATAAGTGGGAAATCTGTCCAGTCCGGCAAAAAAATTTCATTGTCACCATTCCATTACAGAAGAAGGCATGAAGGATATCTGGGTTTAATGACCTGTCGACGTCTAGGTTATTGGAGCACAAGGCTTGACCGTGTCAAGGATGGGGAAGGAAATCGGCAGGACCATTTCAGAGGAACCATCCCAGCTTTTGGAGGGATTTAGAGAATTCACGGAAAACCTTAATCTCCATTCCCGGCGCCGGTTTGAACCGTCGTCCTCCAGAGTGTGAGTCCATGGTGCTAACCACTGCCGCACCTCGTTCGGTGGCATTCCATTATACAGCTGATGATTGTCTATATTCGCAATTACAAATACGTTTCATGTATCTGTCTTCCACTGTTTGTAATACACTATTGGCCATTAAAATTGCTGCACCAAGAAGAAATGCAGATGATACACGGTTATTCATTAGACAGATATATTATTCTAGAACCGACATGTGATTACATTTTCACTCAATTCGGGTGCATAGATCCTGAAAAATCAGTACCCAGGACAACCACCTCCGGCCGTAAGTACGGCCTTGATACGCCTGGGCATCGAGTCAAAAAGAGCTTCGATCGCGTGCACAGATACAACTGCCCATGCAGCTTCAACACGATACCACAGTTCATCAAGACTGGCGTATTGTGACGAGCCAGTTGCTCGGCCACCATTGACCAGACGTTTTCTGTTGGAGAGAGATCTGGAGAATGTTCTGACCAGGGCAGCAGTCAAACATTTTCTGTATCCAGAAAGGCCCGTACGGGACCTGCAACATGCGCTCGTGATGCGACCATCATGATGCTGTACACAGAACCTAGATTCATCCGAAAAAATGACGTTTTCCATTCGTGCACCCAGGTTCGTCGTTGAGTACACCATCACTGGCGCTCCTGTCTGTGATGCAGCGTCAA
This sequence comes from Schistocerca americana, assembly GCF_021461395.2. Classification (NCBI taxonomy): domain Eukaryota; kingdom Metazoa; phylum Arthropoda; class Insecta; order Orthoptera; family Acrididae; genus Schistocerca; species Schistocerca americana. The sequence goes on from NC_060122.1 coordinate 677,767,404, forward strand.
GGGTAACCGCTGACAAGGTCTCCGATCTGGTACTCCATGCTGCTGCAAACGTCGCCGAACTGTTGGTGCAGACGGTTGTTGTCTTGCAAACGTCCCCATATGATGACTCAGGGATCGAGACGTGGCTACACGATCCGTTACAGCCATGCGGATACGATACCTGTCATCTCGCTGCTAGTCATACGAGGCCTTTGGGATCCAGTACGGCGTTCCGTATTACCCTCCTGAACCCACCGATTCCATATTCTGCTAACAGTCATCGGACCTCGATCAACGCGAGCAGCAATGTCGTGATACGATAAACCGCAATCGCGAAAGGCTACAATCCGACCTTTATCAATGTCGGAAGCGTGATGGTACGCATTTCACCTCCTTACACGAGGCATCACAACAACATTTCACCAGGCAACGCCTGTCAACTATTTATTGTTTGTGTATTAGAAATCGGTTGGTTAACTTTCCTCATGTCATCAAGTTGCAGGTGTCGCCACCAGCGCCAACCTGATGTGAATGCTCTGAAAATCTAATCATTTGCATATCACAGCATCTTCTTCCTGTCGGTTAAATTTCGCGTCTGTAGCACGTCATCTTCGTGGTGTAGCAATTTTAATGGCCAGTAGTGTAAAATTCCGGGTACATAATTACATGGGTGTGGAAACAGCTACCGAACGAGGCAGATGGACGTTATTTTAGTTTTTTATGATTACGTGGCCTAATACTCAAATTTATTTTGTTCCAAGAGAGACAGAAGAACGTAAGTTTATACGTTAATAATTTATGAGGAACTTAAAATTTGTTCTAAAGGGATATCAGTCGGAACATAGGAGAAAGTGCACGAATTCACGAGGGCACTGTACAATGAAGGTGCTGAAGTCCGCGTGTGGCGGTTTTTATGGCACCTTGTTCTCGATATCTGTTTCCACTAAGTACGGCCAGTTCACATCTCATCCGACACACGCACTCCCTACAGCCACTGCCGATCTTGCACTGCGCTGAACCTTGCTTTCCTTACTCCATGCGAATGACGCCCTTTCCAGCCACCAACAAGATTCCACTGTTGTACTTTAGGTAAGGCTTAGAATTTGTAGTCACATCGAAGGATAATCGTACACTCCATCTGGCGTTAGATATACAGGGTGATCCTTATTAACTTTTAAAAACCTCTGAAACGAGATAAATCACGCTGAGACAAGTTCTTTAAGACACTTGTGGTCGCAAATGTCGGGGAAATAAACCAAAAATGTATGACAAACATTAAACCTTTGACGTCACCAGATGTCGCACTTGCAACAGCTGAGCCTGACAGTTTGTCGCACCTGATCATTCCAATCCAAGGAAAGTATTCACGTCGGTGTGGCCATGATGTGTTTCTTTACCACTTTGGGCTCAGGGTTCGAGACGTGTGTCTGGAAGGCAGTTTTTTTTCTTATTCCTTTAGATAGTTATGTATTTTCATTGAAGTAAGATTTTTTATTTTATTTACCGGTCCCACGGTTGTGCCCAGTACAACAAAAAAACTATTATATATATATATATATATATATATATATATATATATATAGAGAGAGAGAGAGAGAGAGAGAGAGAGAGAGTTTGGAGCAATTTTGATATCTGATCATGGAAGTTCAATGTTATCCGTAGCATTCCTAGTCCCGGCAGTAGAGCTCACTTTCACTCACGAACTATGGAATTGTTACGTCAGCCCACTAGTTGGGCAAACACTTACGTCAGTATGTTATCTTACTAACTCAAACTGAAAAGAATTACAATGAATCAGTTACCGAGCCGGTTAATTTACACTACGATGGTGTCTGCTGCAGTTTAGTTCTGTTAGCATATAATTTTTATCGTTTTTCTATTCCTCAACTCAAGAGTTCCATATTTCATAATAATTTTCGCTTTCCTAATCAATCTCGTACGTATACTTGTTTTTCGATATTAAAAGTTCTTTCGCCTCTTACGTAAAGACACCAAAATCACTGAATGTATAAAATTACTTCTGAATATCCCTGAAAGATATTTATAAATTTGTTAAAAGTATTTAAAACTACACCTAACAAATACATGAACTTGAGCTGTAAATACGTATGTCATTACGTGTAAAGTGCTACCGAAATATCTTAATTCAGATATCATTTTGTAGTAGCAGTCAAACAAACGTCACAGTGTGGACCTAAAACTACAGCTCAAATAAAGTTAGCAGCTCACTGTAGTCCGTCAGAATTCTATATAGATTATGCAGTTTTGGTCCTCCAAAATGAGTTAAAAAGTTAGTATGTGAATACACAGATGCGTTATGGAAGTAAACGGTCGGAACTCACAGAAAGAAATAACAAGAGACTTAGAGCTGTAGATGCGGACCACTTGAGAGGAGCATGTACAATTTCCCAACTTGAAGGCATAAGAAATGAGGAAGTAAGAGAAAGGACGTAAACCCATTATAATATAACGGACAGAACAGAAGCAAGGCAGCTAAGATGGTTAGGACACGTCAAAAGACTAGATGAAAAAAAATGGCTCTGAGCACTATGGGACTCAACTGCTGTGGTTATCAGTCCCCTAGAACTGAGAACTACTTAAACCTAACTAACCTAAGGACATCACACACATCCATGCCCGAGGCAGGATTCGAACCTGCGACCGTAGCAGTCGCACGGTTCCGGACTGCGCGCCTAGAACCGCGAGACCACCACGGCCGGCGACTAGATGAAGACAGGTGGCTAAAGAAAGCACTATTATAGTAACCTCCTCGAAGGAGAAGAATTGGAAGACCAGGAAAAACGTGGATATGGGTGTCCAAGAAGGGACAGAAAGAAGAGGAACAGAAGAGAATGAGAAAAATGGTGAGATTGAGGCCTTTGGCGAGAGATGTGGGATGCGGCGACATCTGTAGGACCGCTGAGGAAAGAGAGAGAAGGAAGAGCCAAGAAAAAGAAAAATGACTCAAGACGACTTTTGTCAAAGACCGATTTGTTCAGTTGTTCCCGACCGTTACGGTAACGGCATAGAATAAAGTGCAAATGAACTCTTGTTTAAGTTTCATTGGGACCCTATTTGAGATTACATTAATGCTACGACCAAACGCTTGTGTATAACGTGACGTATATCCCGTTAATTTTTTGTGTGCAGGAATGGATAAAAAAGCCAAACAACAGCGACATTCAAGTAATAGCGTTCGTGACGGACGTGTGAAAGGCAGCAAAGTGCCCGTCAATATACTAATATCAAGTTTCAGCATATGTGGAGACGACGGAAGTCGTTCTACTTTAACCTCGTGCTCATCATAGCAAATTTCTGAAGAAGAAAGGTTTACAACCGGCACAACCATAGTTTAATATTGAATGAAACCACCTTACCTTGCAACTGTTGGCTGCTTACTTACATCAAATAGTTGCTGAAGTGCAGCCATGTTCAGATTATTGAACAATAGATACTTTCTCTCGTGTCCATGAAGGCTTTATGGTCTTTGAAGATACCACCCACAACTAGAAACAATTTGTGCGCTGCTGTATGTATATCGTCACCTGAGATAGGTCCATACATTTTCCTAGCCACTGTTTCTTCATGTTCCCGATGCAGCCGCTGGAAACTGTTATGATAGTAACCACACCTTTGTACCGCTACTTCATAATCGGACGAAAAATTGCAAATTTGGGGTAAGTTCCTATGGCATCAGACTGCTGAGATCATCGGTTCCTAGGCTTGCACACTACATAATCTAACTTACAGTAACCTACGCTAAGGACAACACACACACCCATGCCCGAGGGAGGACTCGAACCTCCGACGGGGCGTGCAGCGCGAACCGTGGCAAGGCGCCTCAGATGGCGCGTAATCGAACGAATATAGTGCCAATTTACCCTCATTTAGTAGTTTTCCGCGCCTAACTGGTTTTTAGGATACCAAATTTTGCAAAATTACTCGTACGTTTACTTCAGTGATATTGCAGTCCAAATTATGTTCTCCTCGCGCGAATGGAAGCTCATATTTACCATAAGCTATTGTCCTGGCAGGTATATACGATGCGATCTAAAGGAGGGCTGGCCAAGATACTGTCTCGCGGGCAGTGTCCGGGCATGAGTGCCAAAGCGCTCAGTCTCACTTCAAATTGCTGACGGGCTGGATTTAAATGGCAGTGCAGTCGCACTGCATACATATTATTTAGTTTTACATTTTGTATTTCTCAACAACATAGGTCACAAAAAAAACAAATTTTCAGTATTATTAATTATTTTTGACGTACTAAGGACATAATTTTTATCTCGGACAAACTGTCCGCGTACGGATAGACATTGACCATTTTATAAAGTTTTGTACATATGTTACCAGGTAATCTTGAGTTATTTAGTTTCACAATCTAAATAAAGGTCTTTCACACAAGAATGTTGATCAAAGTATTGTAGCACTTTTACAAGCTTATTAAATGTAAAAAGATTTGTTATTAAAACTGCAGTAACACTGTAGTTCAGAAAGCAACATCGACATATGCACAGGGCGTTTTCAACTGAAAAGACAGAGGGTCTCAGAAACAGTATTGTAGAGGACTACGGTGGTAGATCGCTAGACTGCCTCTTTTCGTGCAGACAGTCATTGGACCTGCAAACGTCCTTCACACCACAAACAAAAAAGCGAAGCTTAGACAACGCTGACGGCACGATTCTGTCAAACTCTGAGAGTTACGCCGAGAGAAAACTGCCGCACCGCAATACAAAAAGAAATGTTGCGCTGTTTCGGGTACTTCCGATAAGGACCGAGCAAACCCGAGTGACAGGCCGGGCCTTGGCTAGTCCGAAGCCCACACGTGGTGCACACGTAAAGTTTGGTACGCCGTGACTGGCCCTGATCTAAAGATTATATTAAATTGTTTCAAGTCTACGAAAATGCGTCTACAAGTAGCAACACTCGTAATTGATGTCCAAAGTGTGAACAAACTCGGAAGACACTACCATCAGATTTCTACCAGTAAGCCATTAAGACAACGGAAAAATGGTTCAAATAGTTCAAAAGGCTCTGAGCACTATGGGACTTCACATCCGATGTCATCAGTCCCCAAGAACTTATAACTACTGAAATCTAACTAACCTAAGGACATCAGACACATCCATGCCCGAGGCAGGATTCGAACCGGCGACCAGAAAAATAGTCACATAAAACTACAATATCGTGTGAACAGGAAGACCAGTCATGCCACACTCATCTCATACCACACTCATCTCATGCCACACTCATCTCATGAACACAAAGTAAAACGGGATAGCAACTGGCATTACGTGTCGTCAGAGATAAGGGGCATATCAGCAGGCCAGTAAGTTCCGTGAGCGATCATATTATTGTCTGAGAAGAACGAGCGGAGGAGAGATTTGCCATTGATTTGGCCGTGGCATTTCAGCTTCTAGAGAGAAGGTTGCTATGATGGTGATATGCGTGTGGCTTTAGGGAAGAAATGCTATTTACAGAGTGATGGGTGAATGCTAGGAAACACTCTGTGACCATAATGTGGGATGATAATCGTTTCTGTATGTTTGTTCAGCTAGCGTCACTGTTGGTTCAGTGTTGGAGCACATCAAAACCTCAAATTTCTTTTACCACTCACAAACCACAATACTTTGCAGTGTGAACGTCAATGGTAAATGTGCTATACTAGGTGGCGATATATGCTGTCTTCGCACTAGTCCCGCTTCGACAAGTAATACACCGAAGGCCGCGTGTGTGTTACATGCAGCTTTGCTACAGCAATTGCGCTACGTCATCTGCACTCAACGCCACACTACATAGATCAGAAGAGCTTCCCTAGTTAGCAAGCTAGATGCATACTGATAGGCCGTCGAGACCTTACGTTAATACCCTACCCGGTATCGGTTAGTGGGAAGGAATTGAATACGACACTACTTGCAGAGAGCCACTGAATTGAGTAGATAGTAGAGAAAGGTGGTAGTAATCGCAACACAACGTAGTTAAAGATTTAGAAAATAAAACGTAGTGATATATTCTGTAATAAGTTCAGAAAAAATTACTCTTTACGGAGGACAGGCTCCACTGACTTGAAGACATTACCGGAACGACCTATAGAAAAAGCATTGAAGTGTAACTACACATGTTTACATAGAGAACATTTAGGAGAGATTATACTGAACCTTGAGAACTACGTTTAGCCAACAGTAAGGGGGATGGCAGATTTCATTAAACCTTACCGCATGGCTGGCTGACGCCTCGCGATCGCCAGACGATCGAAAGGGCATTCTAAGTCGAGCGTCATTATTGGATTGGTCCGAAGCTATGAACGTTTAAATTTTACCGCAGCATGGCGCGGGGTGTGCCTGTAGCCAAGACGCCGTCTTCTTCCAAGAAGGCGTTCCAGAATGCCATGCAATTGCGGTGCTCAGGGGTTTCGTTAGCTGATCAGCCCCTCGCACTCCTGTGCCTACGGCCGAAAACAATAGTTCTGATACCAGCTTGTTCGCTGGCCAAGTGACTAGCCTACTAGGTCATAGATCCGGTTCAGATGGCTCTGTGCATTATGCGACTTAACTTCTGAGGTTTTCAGTCGCCTAGAACTTAGAACTAATTAAACCTAACTATCCTAATGATTAGGGAAGGACGGGGAAGGAGGTCGGCCGTGTCCTTTCAAGGGAACCATCTCGGCATTTGTCTTGAGGGATTTAGGGAAATCACGGATAACCTAAATCAGGGTGGCCGGAGTTCCAGCAGGTGTTTATCAGCCAGGCTGGGGATGATGCGATTCTGTAACATATCGGTGTACGTCACACCCGTCACGGTAGCAGTTACAAAACCAGAATCACGCATTTCCTCGAAGAAAAAAGGCCTGACAACGGTAGATGTGCTAAATCCAACCCATACCATGACTTTCTCGACCGTTCTAGGATTTTCGGTAGCCCAAATTCTGCAGTTGTGGGCGTTGACAGATCCTCGGAGCGTGAAATGAGCTTCGTCGGTCCACAACACGCAACCAATCTTCATCTTCCACCATCTTTTGAAACGCCCACACAGCAAAAGCCCTTCGCTTCATTAATTCGCTAGGTAACAGTTCATGATACCGATGGATTTTGTACGGATATCATTGGAGGGTATGCCTAAGTGCCAACCAAACAGTAGTGTATGGAATGCCGGTGCGACGTGCGACTGCACGAGCGCTGCATAGACGAACCCGCTACGGTCTCCATTTCTTCCTGAACTGTCTCATCAGCATTACGCCTTGTGCTCGGTCGGACACTACGGAGTCTATCGTCTAAACAACCCGTGGCTTCGAACTTTGAAATCATTCTCTCCACAGCTGCATTTGTCAACGGACCTTTACCCGTTCGAATCCCTTTCCTATGGCGATAGGATCGTAACGCTGAACTAGCACATTCACCATTCTGAGAATACAGCTTCACTAAAAGCGCCTTTTCAGGTAACGTCAACATGCTGCGACTGCTGGCGCATCTGATTCCCTCTGTCATTGCAGCTCCTTTTATACACGATTGTCATGCGCAGTCACTGACGTTTTGCTGTCCAGCGCCATCTCTCGGACATTTTGTGAACTTTGTTTTTCTTTTGGTTCTAATAAAACCCCACGTCATTCCAAGCATGTGTGTAAATTTTTACCTCTCTATCTATATTATTCCGTGGTTTATAAAGTTTTCAAATTTATGCTGACTTTTTGATCACCCAGTATGTTAAAGACATAAAACCAGATACTTGAAAATGACACAGAAGGTCGAAAACTGGGTTGTGCTGAAATAAACCATAAAGCAGTCAAATGACGGTGTGTTCCTTTAAAGGAATTAATATTCTTTAACTGCTTCTCGATTGATCCTTCGTTTCCGGCCTTGTGCGGCCGGTCACGCGCTCGTCATGGTACGTGGTGTTCTTGGGAGGATTCGTAACACGATATTTTACACAATCTTAAAGGCTGTATTGTTGAGCGACGTAGCGGAAAATCACAAAGCGTAATTGGAGCGAAACTTTGTTGCACCATGTGGTCTCCAGACATTTGTCATGAGGATAATTTCAAAATCGGTCGCTTCTTCTGATAAATTTCTTCCAGGCTACTTTATTTGTCGTACTTCAGCGTGATTCTGTTCTGCCAATCGATAACTTTCCTCGAAGAGTCACAGATAGCAATGTTTCTCGATCTGCAGGGCGCCAATCGCTCACTTGGATTTATTGTTTAAAAATGGGTTTTGAGGTTTTCTGCTGAGATGTTAACTTCGTTTTCCTGCTCGATATTTGACGACAGACCTATTAGTTTTCTCCAGGTACTGCAAAATGCGTTCTTGAGCTTACGCGTTGTTGATGCTTCATGCAATCGCATACAATTCACATAGAGAGCGATTACACGGGAGCATACGAGACTTTCTTCGATTTCATATGTGGGGAGCTCTGATTGCGCCTCGTGTTGCTTTCACGCTGAATTCAATTATCGACGTTAAAATTAAGTTCTGTGAACCTCCTAATACCTGCCCATAAGTAAGAAAACAAGAAAAGATGCACCTCTGACTTTAGATGGATTCCATTTCAAGACTGTTGACCACTTCAAGTAACTAGGACGTCTTTTTAGTAATAACAACAGAACACATACAGAAATAGATCCCCGTTTATCAACAGCAAACAAGACGACAAAAATGGTTCTAAGCACTATCTCAGGTCATCAGTCCCCTAGACTTAGAACTACTTAAACCTAACTAACCTAAGGACATCACACACATCCATGCCCGAGGCAGGATTCGAACTTGCGACCGTAGCAGCAGCGCGGTTCTGGACTGAAGCGCCTAGAACCGCTCGGCCACAGCGGCCGGCACAAACAAGACACATTTTAGTTTGATCAAAATTCTAAGAAAAAGATCATTTAGCCGTATCTTTAAAATCCGCTTATACCAATAGACCATTATACCTGCAATGTTATATGGATGTGAAACATTAATATTAAGAAAGAAAGATGAAGAGAAACTTAATATTCGAAAGAAAAGTACTAAGGAAAATTTTTGGATCTGTATACGACGAAAATAACACTGAATGGAGAATAAGAAGAAATCAAGAATTAAGAGGGATGTGCAAACACCGTGACATCGTCGAAGTGCTCAAGAGGAGAAGGTTGAACTGGGCAGGCCTTATAGCAAGAATGACAGAGAATAGACTACCTGGAATGGCATTCAGCATAATAATTGATGGAACGAGAGGGAGAGGAAGACTTAGAATCAGATGGTGGAATAACATTTGGGAGGACACAACTAGGATGAACAGCAACAGCAACTGGACAAACAGCGCATTGGACAGGCAGAAGTGGAAGAGGCTCATAGAGGAGGCGTATGGTCGATAAGGCCCTTACCACATATACAGAAGAGGAAGATGAAGAACCTCCTAATTTCGGTTTTTATGCAACACTTTTTTCAGTTTTGGGAGCATTTGTTCACCTGAAAAATGTCGAGTAGCGGTATATGTGAATCTGTATGTTCCCTAATAACTGGTTAGCTATGTCTTTTCAAATGCTGGAGGAAGGCAATTTCTTACCTCCTCCAGTAGGGTCATAGATAGTGATGTGGGGTTGAAACCAAACTTCTGATTGATGACAACTTTCCACAATGAGATTTTTCACTCTGCGGCGGAGTGTGCGCTGATATGAAACTTCCTGGAAGATTAAAACTGTGTGCCGGGCCGAGACTCGAACTCGGGACCTTTGCCTTTCGCGGGCAAGTGCTCTACCAGCATTTAAGGTTTTGTTCTCTAGACTGAATTCCATTTCAGTTACATGTTTCCTTCTGATAATGTAATATGGCAAATTACCAAGAAAGAAAAAAAGGGAATTGGGAGTCATACAGTATCCCTATTCCTGTTTCTACCTTACACGGGAACAGTACCTGTGCCTTCCCGGCACTGCGCTTGGAGGGTGGCAAGGGAGGGGGTGACCAGTGGCGGCTCGACAGCGCGCGCATGCGCAGTGGGAGGTGGCGGCGCGTGCCGCGAGCTGCTGGTGGCAGAGACGCGCCCTCGCAGGCGGCAGTCGTTGCGCGACATGGGAGCGCGATGGTCGCAGGCACGCAGCGGCCGCCCCTGACAGCCGCCTCCGACTCTGCCTCCGCCCCCGACGCTTCCGCCACCGGTCGCATGCACCGCCGCCTCCAGCGCGGTCCGCGGCTGCTGCTGGCGCCGCTGCTCGCCGCCGCGTGCCTCATACACGCCGGTGAGTCTGCAGGAACGCCACGGAGGGTGTAAATCGCCGGCTTTCGGCATTTCCCGCCGCTCAGACGATAACACTGAACGCCACCCATCACATTCCGTAAATGCGTGATCTGCTAGTCGCTGGCAGCTGATACACTTTCTGTCTTCGGAGTTACCAGTTGAGATCATCTATACGATCGTACTACGAGGAAACCAGTGTTGACCAACCGATGCTGTCTTTCACCTACTTACTTACGGCACAGTCAAATTATTTCGATAGAAGAAGAAAGCAATTTAAATGCTGCCAAGTAGTTATATGCAGTATCAGCTCACTTCACCACTTTCCTACATCCTCCGAAACGTTGCTTAATTTATATTGCTGAAGACACCATTAACCACACTTCAATTACACACACATCTACTTATACCCACTCCATTGTGTGTGGTGAAGGGCATCCAAACCATCAGGATGATTATCCTCTCTTCCTGGCGTATTAGCGGAGGGCGACCTTGTGCATATGTTAAATTTTCAAATTTTACTGACAATGCAGATAAAAATTGTAGGAAGTAATTTATTTACTGCTTCTTACTGAAAAGCATCTTTCTTTCAGCGTCACTCATCTGAGTTGGCTGAGGATTTCATGAGAATCTCGTTCACACAAAATAAAGTTTCACCAACAAAAACTTTTGTGGATGCGAATAAAGTCGTTTATGTTCTTCTGCGAGATAGGTAATTGGTGTCATTACTACGCTCGTGCCCATAAAACATTGTACCCTTGTTAACAAACCAAAATACAGTAAACAGATTCGATCTCCTGAGTAAATTCGCTATGTCCACTTCATTTTGAATAAGTAACAGCCTTATAAAGAAACTTTAATCGTTTTTAAGAACAGCACATCGTCGTAGCGCTCCTCCACCAATCTTGCACTTTGAAATATTTGAGAAAAGAAAGATAGATATTGGGTGAATTAACGGAGAGAACTACGGCATCACTAGGGGGACGAAATGCATATACCCTACAGGATCTTGAAAACTGTGTAAATTGATTTTACTCTCCTCTGTGATGATAATAGCAGAGCCACATAATCTTATGTGCATGAAGTTTTCATAGCTGTCCAAAGCCAAACAAAAGTACTTTGTGCAGGTCCACACGAGAGCGAAAGTCACGGAATAGTTTCTGTATGATCGACCTTCCTTTCGTGAGGGACGATGCAACTTCTGCAGAAGTTTAAGGACATTACTAAACTTCAGCGTACTGGGTACCGTGACGCCGAACGTAATATACGTTTCATGAAATATGTATCTAGAAAGTTTCCTGTAATTTTTTGCTCCGTGCGGTAACTAGGAAGGAGGATTTCACTGACACCGTGACCACACTGCACTACAACGTCGCTAGATTGTGAGTGTGCCAGAGGACAGTCGTAAGTTCTGAGATGCACATACACGCACTAGTGAGGAATTGTTTAGAAATTTACGATACGTAGTCATTAGTAGGTCTTGACATGTTACTACGGTCAATATTATATAGTTAACGGCTTCCTTATCATGACTATGTAGTGTTTTCTATAATCAAAGGCATACTCCAGTGAACGCTAACATTTTTATGTTGGTGAAACTGTTTGCGCCTATTTTCCACCAATAGAAGGTTAGCCCAAACGCCTTGACAAGCAAAGAGAGAGGTTTATTTTGTGGTTAGATTGTTGACAACCTGTTTCGAGAAAAACAAATTCAAGTATAACAATACAGAATTGATCTAACAGTCGCCAAAACAAATGACATGCAGCGCATTGTAGGCAGAAATTACAATGCCATAAAAGAGAGCTTTTGCTGAGGTTAATTTGCACTGAGTGATGGATTTTAAGGAGAAACGAGAGCGATAGTCCGTTGATTGTTAACAGAATCTAAGGAATAAAACATTCAAGTTCCTTTGTACTGGAGGATACTTTCATTTACAGAAGATCCAATACATTAAGTATTCCGCTGCCTTAATTACTCTTTCAGCTTCGTGCTTGCTGCTATGTTAAATGGAACTCTAAATGATGTAACTTACATGAGCTGGCCATGTGGCGGTTGCTACGTGTTAAGCAAGCTTCGATGCACTTCTTTTTAGCTGTCATTATGTCTTGATCCTTGTGGAAATCCACAACGTCTAAGAGCATTATAACCAATTTAGTTAATGAACACGGCGTGTTTAATACACTGTTCACGGAATTTACCAAATTTTGTGTATCGTTTCTTGCGAAGATCTATAATAATGATTTAAAGTGGCTCTCCAGGCCAAATATCGCAAAGTAACTTAGGAAAATTGCTTTCTTTCGTTAAACTTCTGACATAAATAGAATGTTGATGCATCAATATTTTCTCAGTGGCAGAAGGATTTGGTAAGGGAGTGGATGTGACCTTGATGAAAGAGGCAGGAATTCATGTCACCATTGTCAAGAAAGACATCAGAATTATTATTCTTCCAAACATTGTTGCTAGTCCCTCCATCGAGACTCGTACGGATACTCATATGCTCAGCGCAAGTGGAACATTCAGGAACGATATGGTAGCAGAATTAGTGACATTTTGATGTTCTGACTTGCACTCAGATTTGACACAAACTTTTGTGGATGCGAATGGAAGTCGATTATATTCTTCTGTAATATTGGTAATTGATCACATTATGACGCTCGTACCCATAAAATACTGTACCCTAGTTAATAAACCAAAATACAATAAACAGATTCACTCTCCTGAGTAAAATTTGGTTTTCGACGTTAACAGAAACTGATTTATATCCCAAATTCTTAGTTAAACAATAACTTTGTTGTACACCACAGCATCTACTATATTATGAACTTAGTGTATAAGATTTTTCTCGACAATGCCGACAAAAAGGAAGTTTACTGAGAGACGATTGCAAACTTTTAGGTCTCTGGACGTAGCGATTATTGTGTTATCCTCCAGTCGCCAAGCTGAATACAAGAGAACCTCAAATAGCCCTGTGAAGAAGGTAAATTGTCAATTTGGCCAGTAAGAATATCCCTTAAGAATTTCTATTGACTTTGACAGTACATTTTCAGAAAAGAAATCTGTAAAACGACAATAACACTTCTCCCTGTATTTTATAATGTCGTGGAACAATCCGAGACATTGGAAATGGAGTGATAAAGAAACGCGAATACCAAGCGGAAAGAGGAAGTCACTTTGGTCCTCTAACTATCGAAACTTTTTGGTTCACGTGTATTATCATATTTTGTCCATCATAGTTTATATTACTGGCAGAACCTGAACTTTTACTTCAGTGTATACTTCAGCAGCCTGTGGCTAGTTTCATATTTAACTGTACAGCGATAACGTCGTGTCACCATATTCAAAAATAAAGCAGCGCGGAACACGAATTGGTTTCACGCGTTCACGGGCTCCCTACATGTGAATATGGATACGCAGCGCCTCGAAATTGACTAGTAATGTAGAATAAATGTAGACCTTACAATAAAGTAAACAGTCTATGGCAAATATAACGGTTATGATGTTGAGAATATTCTGCAGGTGGTCGCGAAGAGTAGCCGCATTCATTGGCCCCAGGCCAAGGTCTCAAACCGTGACGGAACAGCAGCACCACGCTATTGCCGCACCTTCAAGATATGAACATCTTCCAGTAGGATTACATATGGAGTGGGCATTCAGATCCGCAAAACACAATTTTTAACGTTGACGTACATCGCACCCAGCATCACGTGAATATGGTACGGTGTAATGATTGCCATATGCGTTCTGGGGATTTTGAATGTCATTCCACTGCTAGCACGGATATCTGGCTCAGACGTCTTACAGATTGAGTACACGTAATTTATAGGCATCTTAACAATCTCCATTTGATATCTGCGATTTTCTTGGCACACGTGAAGCTTTTAAGAGATAACTGCAACAGCCTTTCGCTTCTTTGCGAGAGGTGCGGCGGCTCAGATGTCGTACTTTATTATTATTTTTTTATTTGTTTTTAAGGGAAGACGAGGAATAGCCGCCTCATCATTTCTTAAATTTTGTACCGTACCGTGTATGGACCCTGTCATAATAAATTATACTGCGGCTGTCTCTCGAAATAACCAGGAGCTATGACAAGCAGAAAATCAGCGATTCACCACACTCGGTAATGTTTTTTAGGGGGCGATATTCTTCTGTTTTTAGTTTCTGGAACCACCTTTTTCCTTTTTGTTTATCCTTACGAAAAACTAGATATTTGTCGTACATAATCATTCTCCACGATCTCTTTGTGTCTACTCTTAAATACGCGTAATGGCTTGCAGATGTGTACAATCAGGACGAAATGAGTGTTATATATAAATCTTAATTTTTATATATTCAACGTGGTGATTGGTAGCATACTTTCTCAAATGACTCCTAGCACTATGGGACTTAACATCTCAGGTCATCAGTTCCCTAGAACTTAGAACTACTTACACCTAACTAACCTAAGGACATCACACACATCCATGCCCGAGGCAAGATTCGAACCCGCTACCGCAGCGGTCGCGCGGTTCCAGACTGAACATGCTTTCTCACTACGAATGTACCTAGCACAGTGTACTCACGCAACTTAACCGAATGTGTTAACTCTCTTTTACACTCTGATTAGATATTTTTGAGCACCTAAAGTATCTCGTACTATTCTGATAACCCTAACTGCTACCTATAGTACTTTAATTGGCATCCATAGGAGCAACAGCTATTCACATGTCTGTTATTATTGAATAAACTTATCAAACTAGCGCCAACAGGTTTGTATTTAAGATTCGTTCTTTGCACAAACAATCAATACTACACAAATGCCACGTAACAATCCCTGTTCGACATGGGCAGACACAATGCTGATTCGATAGATCCTCCTACTCTATGTCGAAAACTAAAGATGCAAGCAATGGTCCGAATCGTCTATGGTCGACAAACTGCGGTAATGTTTTGTTACAATGTGCCTCTAATGGCTAACAGCCGAATCCAGAAGTGCCTATTAGCGTTAAGAGCTTCTTATGAGTACAGTTTTCTTAACCAGTAACAAATACAAATACTTACAGAGACAATAATATTTTAAAATGTGCTTAATTTTAGTTGAAGTTGGTCACCATCTGCGTGAGCTTATTAAAGATAATGAATGTGAGAGGAGGAGTGTTTCATTGTGTCTTCCAATACTGACATCTGAAAGGGGTGCGCGATTTGTACCGATCATCTGCTATATTATAAATTTCAAACGGATGTAAAATGGGTTCGTGTATGCGCATTATACAGGTACTCAAACGCGATCTATTTATAGCAAGGAACATAAACTACAGCTGTTGTAATACATCGCAATAAGTAGAAGAAAAGTGACGATCAAAACATTTGTCGGCCGCTGTGGCCGAGCGGTTCTAGGCGCTTCAGTCCGATGCCACGCTGCTGCTGCAGTCGCAGGTTCGAATCCTGCCTCGGGCATGGATGTGTGTGATGTCCTTAGGTTAGTTAGGTGTAAGCAGTTCTAAGTGTAGGGATGACCTCAGATGTTGAGTCCCATTGTGCTTAGAACCATTTGAACCATTCAAACATTTGATAAATATGTGGAATCATGTGATCATGCATTCAGATATAAGTACAAATACTTTTATTAATAAATTAATCATCTCCTCACACGGAAAACGTAACATTTCATCAGATAATTGCAGCATCACAAATTTGGAGTCGCTGAGAATGGCATCAATCTGAAACACTAAACTATGGTTGAAATGGCTCTGAGCTGTATGGGACTTAACATCTGAGGTCATCAGTCCCCTAGAACTTAGAACTACTTAAACCTGACTAACTTAAGGACATCACACACATCTATGCCCGAGGCAGTATTCGAACCTGCGACCGTAGCAGTCGCGCGATTCCGGACTGAACCGCCTAGAACCGCTCAGCTTCCACGGCCGGCACTAAACTAGGGATCCCAAGTATTCCGGATGGTGCCAATTTTTAATAATCAGTACTTGTGGACCGGTGGCCACCATATCGTGCCTTAATATATCTAGTCTGATAGGGGTTTATAACACTAATTTATGTAGGTTACTAATACTGAGATCTGAAAAATTTAATATTATCACCTTGAGCCTCTGGCAAAATTCTTTGTTTTCAGTTTCGGTTGACTTAGCATCATGAGGTTCATAAAAATATTCACAACTTTACGTCAGGCGAAATACCGTTTCAGACAATGTATTCAGGGGCATCGTCTACTTAAAATATAATAATAAGATCGTACATATGTGGCCCAAGGTGCCGCATTATAAAGTGTGTTTTGTGTCTTGACAAAAACGTTTGATCAACATTGGATTTTATTACCAACGCTGTAGACAGCAGTAACCTTTCGGCGTTCGAAATTTAACAAAGAAAAGCGTCGGAGGCAGAAGCAGTGTGACAGGTAGGGATGCAAATAATTGCTACATGTGCCTGTGGCGAAGTAAATAAGGTTCCAGTTGACGTCTGTGTGTTTCGTCAGAGACGGTGTTTGAAGTAAGAGAGCCTCTTCTGAGAGCGAGGCGTGTTTGCGAGCGGCAGCGGCTGTTGACACACCGCGCTGTTGCCGGGGCCTCGCGCCCGGCCCGGAGACGCGGCTGAGCCGTCTCCGCGGCGCCTGCACTCGGCTGCTCGGCTGCTGTTTGCGTGCCGCGGGCCCCCCTGCCGGCCGGCGCTCTTGTAATATCCTGATGCGGGCTGCCTTCCGGTATCTGATACGACGCACGCAACCGCCGCGCGCACAGCGCACAGCACGTTGCGTGGCGACGTTCGCCGCCCGCGCCTCTCCCCTGGAGGACGGCGTTTCAAACCCACTCGCCCCCTGTGTAATGCGATAGTCCGTTCCCGACGGGGCTTGAAACTATTCCGCAAAAAAATCTGGCATGGCCTATTCAGGCTCCGTTAAGGTGGTATGCATTCAACTCTTTAATTTTCGAACTTTGAACTAATTAAAACAACGGAGTAAATGTTGATACACTCTTCATCTGCATCACTGCAAAACACCTGTGAAGAGCATGGAGGCGATACAAAGCGTATCTTAGTTCGCTCATTCAAAGCTGGTGGTTGAACGTTTTTAAATAGGCTTTCGAACGATGAGTGCCTTCTTTCGAGTCTCTACCCATCCTGGTTTTGCAGTAAAAGAAAAAAACCTATGACCTGCGTGCCACCTTCATTTCCACATGTTCAATATCCCCTTGATATTAGCAGAATGTTAGATGGTGTCAGGCACGCGGGACAACGAGCATATAAAATGTTCCAGCAAATAATTTCGTTTTCACGGTGACAGATTTATGTAGCAAGATTTTAAACATGGCCGAAACAACAAATTTTGAAATTCTTTATGGTAAATGTTGACAGCCAAAACAGTTGCAGGATGAAGATTTATTAAAATTCTTGACCACGGTTTCGCTATATCTAAAGATACCTTCATCAAAAGTTAATACACTAAAATTACATCCTGCAATGGAGATTAATAAAACAACTGTGCCAAAGGCGTCGTCAGTAGTTAAAACATCATTTCCATTTACACAACATGAATATGATGAAGGTATATTTAGATATGCCGAAACCGTGGTCAATAATTTGAATAACTCTTTATCCTGCAACTTTTTTGGCTGTCATCATTTACCGTGAAGATTTATGTAGGCCTGATCCTATTTTTATTTATTAGACTACATTGTATGCCTCACTAAGGACAGTACGTAATGTTCCTGAACATTTGACGAGGGCAACTATGTGCTTTTTTGTTTTGTATGCTCTGTACCCCATGTGCCTAACACCATCTAGTATGAGCTAGTCTGAAGATGCCTGAATGAGGTGAAACGTGTCATTTGTAAATAAATAACAACTACAAGTCTGAAACCAAGACTTTTGTTTCTTCACCTGTTAATTGTGTCTTGCAAGGGTCCCGCATACTTCAGCAGTTTTCTAACATGACACGCCCATGTGATTAATGTCCTGCGTAGAATTATTGGATTTACCCACTATCCAGCGAGTGAACCGGTAGCTACCACCTGCATCAAGTACGACTGAGCTTACGTGATGGTTCCATTTCCTTCTTTATTCTCACTAGCGTTTGTCCCTTGCAGTGCGGGAACTACTTTTTGTTGCGTACCATCTGGCTGTGAATCGTGTACACTTCCTTCTTTGTGTTACACTGTTTTCACTGTTCGTGTTTCTGAGGTGGAATTTGGGTAGCAGCCCCGCATTTGCATAAACGAGCATGGGAAACCATACTTAGGCTAGCCGATGTACCGGCACACCGACGTTAATCCGTCGCGTGGATTCGATCCTGGCATGCCTCAACTCCCTGTCTCGCAAGCTAGCGCATTGCGTTATAGGAGCAGGTCTATCATTCCATTAAATACACCCCCCCCCCCCCCGATTTTTACACCAACGTGTTTTAGTGGAATGAATTTCAATTGTGACCCATTCATATTTGAGTAATGGGATACTACTGTC
The DNA here is from genome assembly GCF_021461395.2 of Schistocerca americana. Taxonomy (NCBI): domain Eukaryota; kingdom Metazoa; phylum Arthropoda; class Insecta; order Orthoptera; family Acrididae; genus Schistocerca; species Schistocerca americana. Next base: position 677,786,029 of record NC_060122.1, read on the forward strand.
TAACATTCGCTGAAGTGCATATGTTTAATTCTTTAGACATAAAGTAAGCTCCCACTCATTACATAACCGTAAATCCTATCAAGACCTGCTTGCTTATTTGTCCAGCATTCTTTCACACAGTCACTTCTTTGTAGAAAGTTGCATTACCCGCAAAAAATTTGAAGTTTCCATTCTGCATTCCTTGCTAGGTCATTGAAACACAACATCAACAGCAAGGGTCCTAGTACAATCCTCTGGCGCACGTCTTAATTAACTTGTGTCCGAAATCCTGTGTACATCTGGCAAGAAATCCTAAATCTTCAAAAACTTCGACAACTCATATGATCGTACGTTTCATAATAAATTTGTTACTGAGTCAAATCTTTGTTGGAAGTACTTCATCCACCGTATTACCTTCATCGAAGCTACGTATGCTGTTATGTGGTAAACGTGCGAACCGAACTTCGTGTGTTCAATGTTTTCAGAGTGAGACTCAAAATAATTTGTTTCAGAACATCTGTAACGAACGATGTTTAAAGAACGTGACCGGTCGATGGACTGTATTGTGAGCCAGCCTATATCCCCATCAGCGACCGCCAACCTGTGTGTGATTGTTCTATTGACTGTATAAACTGTTCTTATTTAGTAGTGTTTCACTAGAACAGTGTCTATATTCAGATCATACACACTTTATGAGGGGCAGATGGTCATATAGCGAAAGTGCTAAGGTTTCTGGAGGAATCACCCAAATCTGTAGGAGCGTATTCAGGTTAGCAAGATTCATCTGTTTCATTGGAGGAGCTCACCAAATTTAGTAATATAGAAATTAAGAGAAGTTCTGCAATCCTAGTCATTGATCTATTATTATGTACCTAATCCATTCCATTCTAACAGTAAGCGTTTTTGTTAACTAGAAGCTGAGAGGGCCTTTCACAGATGACAAGTCTCCGTTTTCATACTGCGTGATCGTGGCACAAGAAATCAATGGTATATCTAAGTAATTAATTGTTCACGTCTTTGTTTTTATTTTATGTTCTTGCACGCCCGTTCGACGCCTTATACGTCTTAACTTTCTGACTTCATCGCGATAAAGGTCATGTTGTGGATCTGACTGAATACTGTAACTCTCTACAATGGCCACGTACCACCGTCAAAGTTCTGTCCATATCAGAGTAGTCAGCGTCGCAAAACGCTATCCGAGGGGTCCGAGTTCGATTCCCGGCTTGGTCGGAGATATTCTCCGCTCGGGGACTGGTTGTTGTGCTGTTTTCGTCACACGAAACTCGTCCATGTGGCGTCAAATGAAAAGGCTTGCACCAGGCGACAGGTCTGCACAATGGGCGGCCCTCGCCACACGACGTTTCATTTCACTGTCAAACCGCACGTTTATGAGCACCACATGTGGTAACCGAGGATTTTAGTGAGCATATCTGTGTCTGAAACGGGCTGAACGGTTAATGATCTGTGCCGCAACGGTGCTCGCTCTCGGACCCATATTATTTGCGGGATTTATTCTTACCAGTCCATCATTACAGCTTAAATTCTGCTATTACAATTCTGATAGAGAAAAGATGAGAGTAGATACATATCATTGCACGTTTGCACAATATCATCCACGTAATCCAGAAGATACTAAAGACCGATAAATGGACAGATATTACATCCCTTTCATGGAATTTGTACACTTGGGGGAGGGGGGAGGAGGGAAGCCGAGATCGTAAAACACTGAAAACGGACCTAATTACACAGAAAAATGTGTATGAACTATGATGGTAATCGGCAACGCGCAGTAGCAAATGAACTTTACAGAGCAATAAGAATGGAATACGAAGACATTAACAGGATTAAAACGTAGATAAAGATGCCGTTTTTGTACCATACTCTTCAACTTCTACGACGATGAAACAATGACGCAAATAAAAGGGAGATTCAAAACTGGTTCAAATGGCTCTGAGCAATATGGGACATCATCTGAGGTCATCAGTCCTCTAGAGCCTAGAAGTACTTTAACCTAACTAACCTAAGGACATCACACACATCCATGCCCGAGGCTGGATTCGAACTGCGACCTCAGCGGTCACGCGGTTCCAGACTGAAGCACCTAGAACCGCTCGGCCACATCGGACGGTGAGGATTCATTAGTGTAATTTAATACAGGGTGAGATAATATAAACGGCTACATGTGCTGATTACATCGTGTTATCAGATAAGGTGAGGAGGGAGTACAGGACCTGTCGAATGGAACGATCGTCTACTGAGCACAGAATACGTATTCAGAATATACCGAAGAAAGACTGTCGTAATGAGAGTAGTAGTAATGACATTAGCGATATAGCAGACGAAGTAAAGGAATTGTGCTATCTTGTAAGCAAAATAACGAGCGATGAACGGGCCAAGGAGAACATAAGGAACAGACTAACACAACAATATGGGAATTCCTGCTAAGATAAGTATACTGGTGTCTTAGACCTTAATCTGAGAAATTTCTGAGGAAGTACGTTTGGAGTGCAACATTGTCTGGAAGGGAATCAAGTGAATCATGGTCAGTAGGAAAACCAGAAAAATGCATGTCAGGAACAGAAATATACTGCATACACCCATACACTATGACTGTAAAATTACGTGATTATGTCTAAAGACTTGAAAATAGCAAAAGTAGAAGTCAGCTAATCGTGTGAAATATTTGATTGTTGTCTTAACATATCCAAGGTAAAAAATCAAACTGTCTTTCAATAAATTTGAAGTTGTGCCACGAGATACGAAAAAAAGCTCAGAGAAAAAATAGAAGCTGTGCTTCAGAAATGTGATTACAGAACAGCGGTTAGAATTATGTGGACAGGCAAGATAAAAAATGAGCAGGTAACTAGCAGAAAAACGGCGGACTACGGGTTAAGTGTAAAACAAAATTGTTGGACTGTATTACGACACCTGGGAATAACTTACAAGTACTGTAGGGAGGGAAAAGGTGTGGGGATGGCATACACTGAAATAAATCCAACATATAATTGGAGACGTTATGTGTAAGTTCTCTCGCAAGGAGGAGGCGTCTGACACGGCCAACCGATTCGGGTCATATTCGGCAGGTCACTTGTACAGCACCAAAAATGAAATGATCTTACCTATTTTGGTTCATCACCCCCCCCCCCCCCCTCACTTCCCTACCCATTGGTTTTGAGAAAACAACCCCTGAAGTTCGTGACACGTAATCGACTAAAAACTGACAGGATCGGAAGGCAATTGAAAATGGAGAATCTTTCATCATCATAAATGTGGTCTTCAAACGCTAATTTTCGGAGAAATCAAGGAATCAAACTATCATAATGTAAATGCTCTTTCACGAAAGCGTCGCTGATGTAGCGACCAAGGCATCTGTCTGGGGAGAAGAAAACATGTAATGAAGATCTGACATAAAATCACGAAGAAGGCTAGCGAACCTGCTGGTAAATATGCGTATATCTGTAGTTAAGCTTGCTAGGTCGCATAAAAAGTCATACAGCAGATGAAGAATGACTTTATTGGGCGCAAAGTATGCATGATGCATTTTGGAATTATTCCCATCTTGAGAAGTCCAAGTGCAAAGGTGACAGAAGAACGAGTGCTTTACCAGTTGTGTACGTAACACGATTGACAGACTAGTTAACTACAGATTAGTTAACTACTGATCTATGTATATTTATCTACGAAAATGTGTGTTTGTTTCCCAAATGCATTCTGCATATTTTTATTTGCATTTCTTTCCGAATCGGAATGGCTACGAATAGGAGAATTAACAGGGTAACCAATCAGGAATTGTTGCAAGGAAGGGAAATACAGTCCTCCAACAACTTGGATTTGTAAAGAATTAAATTTTTAATCCTGATAAGCTTACAATGGCTCTGTTGCTCACATCGTTACTTGTCCACTTGTCCTCACTTTCTTCGAACATCTTCGTTGACAGCGCTTATCGTATAAACATGCGAAGAATATATACTCGCTGCAATAATGACATGTAATGTATGCAATTTTCACACAGTTACATCGTTACTTCGGAAGATACGGCGGAAAATACACTTGGTTTATGTTTAAAACTACATCTGTATTCGGTAGTTAATTTTGATGCCTACCGCTCACGTGATGACGATGTTTGAAAAATCTTTGCTAAAAACTGATCACGTATTATGCTTAGAATCGTTTCTGCATCCTTGCAGTTGCACAATTCCCACGGGGTTTCCAGAAACATACTCTTTTGGAACTTCCTTAATACTATTCTGTACCGCCCCTCCCTATGAAGAAGCATCGCGCGATCGCCTCTTTGGATCCCTCGTGACGAATTCACAACAGTATTACTCGGAATTCTTTTCAAATGACAAGGCTTAAAACTTTAAGTCTCTACTAATCCCAGTCGTTAGAGAAGTTTACTTGCCTACATTATTAGTATTCCTTATTGATTATATAACTAACCGTCATATTCCTACCCTACGATACGGCCAAAGAAAAAGAAATGAAAATAAATAAAATAGAAGAAAGAACTGCAGAGTAAATTTGAAAATCGAACAGAGATTGTCCGCTCTCGAGCCGCATATCATGGTCGCTATGCCAGGGTCACTTGGACAGCGTCTACCTTACAGCTACAAGAGATGCACTCCTAACAGTTTCTTTCCTCGATTCCTAGGAAAATACTCGTTTGTGGCCCAACACATGATGATGAACAATGTTCATTTTTCTATTATCTATAGAGCCTGTCTGTTTTGAATTAACCGGGCCTCATTAAATGTATTGGTGGTTTTCAAAACCAAGAGGGGTGCTCAACCAAAACTATCTTAGCCTTTGATTTTAGGTTGTACGTATGTAATCTGCCAAATATAAGCCGAATCTGTTCGCCATGTCTGAATCATACCCCTTGTCAGATTTATAAGTTGGCGGCAAGCACAAAGCGTCAGACATAAAAAAATAAATAAATGAATAAATAAAAAATTACTCTCCTATAACCTGATGAGCACTGCTTGTAGAAGCATCTTGAGTGCGTATTAGACAAAAAGTTTTAAGTAAGGATGTTTCGCAGCAGCGCCTAGTCTGCGGCTGTGTGAAATATTAAGTCTATATTCGAAGGGGTAGTAGGTCTTTGTGATCACAAACCGTAAATTCCACCATGACAAAACTGTCTACGTAGTAAATAAGCTCGCAACGCTGCAGAGCTTACGCACAGTCGGCGCTTGCGCTGTGCGAGCACCTAGCGGCGGACGCGGGCACCCTCGCTGGTCCTAGTGCGTATCGTGCTAACCGCACGCCGCCCGCAGACCGTGCCGTGTGCAAGGGTAGGTTTGGCTAGGCTAGACTGTCCTGAGGGTGGTTACAGCGGTGGTGGTCCTGGGCCGCCACACAGTTGATTTCTGCTTGATCGATATCCCGCCACTAAGACCGGCCGCCCGCTGCGCTGTGGCTGCCGTTTACACGGCCTGTGGACGGCTGCCACATGCATGCGCGCAACTACCTGTTAAGCTGAGACTGCCTGCTATTTCGACACGGTAAACAGGCTGTCAGGTGAACCACCGGGCGGCTGCCGATGAAGTACTGCATGTAACACACAATACTGCACTGGCTCTTTCACTTACATCTTATACGCTACAATTTCGAGTAATTGACGTCACTAGCAGGATATTTCTGGACAGGTATCGATCGTTGTGCCAATATTACTGGCCGAATTTTAGCAATGTGATTAAATTGTTAATTTCTCTCTTCCTTACTAATTCTCTGAGCTCCTTTCTTGCCAGTTTCCTTTCCTGTTATTTTAGAAGCAAATAACTCTTCCGATGATTAATTGCTTTACGTGTAGTTTACATTAAATTCCTAATTAAGGCAACATAGCTTCAGCCGAAATAATCATATTTCTAACCACCACGAACTGCTGATAAAGTAATTCTTCATTTACAGTCGTTTCCGGTGATCTGATCATCTTATGGTATCACAAAATTATTTACAACTGCAAATTTTTTGCTGTGACGTCAGATGGGCATATAATGAGCTTTATGTGTCGTTGTCTTCAATAGTAAAATTCGTTGTACAGACAGCAGTCAAATGTACTGACATTCAATTAATTTGTATACTGCTTTTATCTTCGTAATGAAAAGTGTTTGGCTAAGCTAATTTTAAGCCCAAAATATCATACCCTAGTTTCCCATTCTCGTATTGAGCGGGGTTCGTATGCCACTCATTCCGGTTATAATGACCTCTACGAGCGGTGTAAGAGTGTAGCACCAGAATGATAGTTCACTCTTTCTTGTATATATGAAGTGAATTCGTGAAAGTAACGTCTTTCTTCCAAGCCATTTAAATTACTCTGTTACAGTATCACGTGAGTTGTACCGACGTGCTATGATCCTAACAACGCATCTCTAAATTTGTTCGAGGTCTGTTGTCATACCTACTTGACTTGAAGTACTCACGGTGTTCTCCACTAATTTTATAGTCGGTTAACACCGTATTCTATCTTTTGCACTAACGTAGTTCTGCTGCTATCATGTTGTAACTTCGTTAGTCACCAAAAGGGTAGTATTTACAGCAGTGTTTCGTAAAAAATTTGAAAAGTTGACAGGTTGCGGCTGAAAGTGCTGCACGTGAGGAGGTCGTCGGATACGGAGCGCACTGAACAAGATCGCTTATATACCGTTCTGACATTCAAGTTAATCGATGTAGGATAGCCTTGTAAAACGTGAAATTGGGCGGCCGGAAGACGATCTGAACACCGTTCTTCTTTATGAGATTTAAGTGTCTTCACCACTACTTCACCCTTTTGGACAAAAATATGGCGTCCAGTAGTGAAAGCACAGATGGGCTGTCCTGGAATGTCACTAGCACCGAACGTCGATCATAATGTTGTGTTGTAGTGTCACATGGCGTATAGTGAATCACAGATCGATTTGAATTTTCAGGTGACTAGTCGTATGTCTTTGATATTCTGCTATTACACGTCCCAATCACATTAACCTGACCAGCACCTGTGTTTGACGTGAACGTGCAATGACCACTCACAGACGACAGATGGCAGCACTAGCAGTGGAAGGTACATAAAGCGTGTTGGAGGGATACGGAAAACAGCGCAGACATTATCGTAATGGAGAAACTGTGCGATTTATGTGACGTCCAAAGGGACATGATCATTGGCTTTTGGGAAAAGGCTGGAAGCACTTCCTAAACCGCTGAGTTTGTTAACTGTTCTCGTCGTGGCTTGGTTAGAGTATATCGTAGATGACAAAATGTCGGTATCCAAAACTGACCCCTAGGCAACTGCTATGCACCACGGGCCACAGATGGCGAGGGTTGCGGAGATGTGTACTGGCGAATAGTCGTTCAACTGTTGAGCAACTGATCGCCCTGTGTCATGCATCCGTACTGCTGCTGTTCATTGAAGACGAATGTTGGAATTACACGTCAGTACCAAAACTGGACGACCTCTGAGTGGTGACAGTTGGCTTTTTCAGACGAATCACGTTCTATGCTCCTTCGGACAGATGGCAGTTGGTGTGTACGGTGTGATACGTCTCAAAGCAAACGCCTTGCAGCAATCGATGGAAGCGTCCAGGCCCTATGGTTTCCCTGGGTTGTGTCGTCATTCTGGAAGGCACAAGAATGCGTATATCCTCGGGGACCATGTCCACTCCTACATGCAGTTGTTTTTCTTCGACGTGATGGTATCTACCAGCAGGACAATGTAACGTGTTACACAGCTCGTAGTGTACCTGAGTAGTTTGAAGTGCATCTGAATGAGTTTTTCGTACTCTAGTTGCGCCATACTCCCTGGATTTCAACCCAGTCTATAATCTGTGGGATCACCATGATCTGGCTTTCCACGCCATGGATCCTCAACCTACAAACCTAGGCAGTAGGGTCAGCATGGCGCCACATCCCTGTCGGTACCTTCCAGAACTTCATTGGCTCTAATACTGTACCTCTCACGGCGGTCTGCGCTTCGAAAAGGTCGTCATTCGGGAATTTTTGTGAGATGTTCACATTAATGTGACTGGACCGTGTGTATGAAAGGTGACAGCAGACTTATGTGCCACCGAAGGACGTGAATCTCAATAACATTTAACACCCTAAACACAAAGTGAGGGAGATGAGACACCAGATATATCCAGAACAGGTAAATTTGTCGTAATAGGTTTTTTTATAAGTATTGGCGGAGAATTTGGCTTACATATGGAAATGCAGGACAGACGTATGCGGGGCTCTTCTCCTAATGACGACACACTGCTACCTGGGCTATTATGTTGTTATACTGTGACTGTTCCGCGCATGTTTCCTAGCTGAAGGCCTCTTTGAAGGCTCTTTATAATACTACGCTAAGCATGTAAATAAAAATATTGCATCTGTAAACGTTAAAAATTTCTGGCGCACGTAAGAAGATTTGACACAAAATCAGCTTTAATTTGGAGAAAACTCCACCGCGATACACACATAAACTAGGTGTGGGTATGTTTTGAGAGGTGTATCTTAGCTGCCTCTGCTTGTGATGTGAATTTCATCCTCTGAACACAATGAGGCCAGCGACCACGTACACTTCGGCTACATAACGTGAAGACGTACACCACTCCGTGGCTCTCGAAAATATTCCTCTTTTAAGTGTCACACAACAGACATAAGAGAAATTCAGCGTATAGTACACAACTAAAATGATTCAGTGAGCTACCTCCTATGTTCTTAAAACACAGTTTCTTGTCAACTCACATTACACAACAATAATTATTCATAGTATATATTAAGTTAATTATAACGTAGACAGGCATTCTCATTTATCAGTGACGGTTGATTGTTGCCACATTCCTTACATTTCTTATTTATATTGTTAAATATGGAAGGAAATATAGTGCACCACCCACGTAGAAGTTGTCACAGACAGACAAATTAAAACCTGAGATGATACATGTACTGTAGTCAGTCTACAAGACAATGAGCAAGTTTTTCACAGTGAAACGTATTTTCACCACTAGTAAAAGTCATACAACGTTCTTGGACAACGTTTTACTAAAGAGAATCAGTGAACAGGTTGTTGCAATAAGGCAAACTTATAATTTTTGTAGTTAGCGATCTAGGTCAACAATGAATTCTAGAAATCGAAACACAGTGATTTATAGCTCTTTTCTGCAGTTTTACAAACAACTGTTGCGGGGAACATCGGACAAAGAGCAGTGATTCATTTGAGTTAACATTAGCGAGAGAAACATCAGTTTTCCATTTGGATAATTCAAAATCGGAATTTCCGGTAGCGAATCGATGTCTGACACCAGTGGGTATTAGCCCGGTTGTTTAATCATTGGACCAGTCATCTCCGTGGCTCGTAACGGTGTTTTCTGCGACCTTCATAACAAGCGTCATTGCTAGGACGATTCCCAAGCCATGTTCAACTCAATTTGGCACTATCTGAAGCAGCACATTGAATTGAAACCTGTGACATGTATTATTTGTCCAGTTTCTCCAAATGTTCCAGTAAGGCAGTCATTGCCATTTTCTGGATAACAGTCGAACAGCACTGAGAGAATGTCAGCCATGTCTTGTGCATATGCAACACGCCGTACCATTGGTATAAGAGGCTATGAAGATCATAAATGGTGACAACGCTCAGCTGTCAAAACAGTGAGTGATACTGTTAATACTTACGGAAACCTGAGGAGGCATGCATCGTCTACCTGCCACATATTGCTTCACGTTCAGAAGCACTCAGCTTCAGCAATGTCTACCACTGAAATTCGCAGATAATGATGATATCTACCGCCCAATGGTTCATTGAAACCTTTCTGTTGGAATATGTGTACTCAAAATGTTAATTTATATCTAACTATGCACCGATATTGCGAATATTAATAATTATTTTCTCTGTAAATATACTGCATAAATTACTAATATGTGACTTACCACTGGGAACTGTATGCCCCCAAATACCCCTGCAATAACAGCTCTTTGCTCGTGATCTGTTTGTACAGCTGCTTAAGACCCTGGTATAGTTGCTCAACCCATATGTATGTACATGGCATCGTTGTTTAGAACAGTTATATTTTGACGTAAGTTGATTGGAAAGTTTTCTTGTGAACGAATTTTGTGAAATAAATGAGACTTATCACTGTCAAAGATTACATTGCCCGGCAGCTATGAATCATAAAACGGCTACAGTGCGTATCTCGGTACACTACTGTACTTTTGATAAGAGCTTTACACGTATTACTGTGGTATTATTTCGTTGTATATACGGTTGGCTGTCAAAAGATAATCCCCTTCTTCAAAATTATTATTAACGTACATATTAACAGAAAAACGTAAAAATCAGGAAAGTAAGCTGAAAGAATTTACCGATTTATTGAGGCTATTGTGGTACAACAATATCTGGCACAATTATTAATTAAAATTTTCGGTATGAAAAAAGTAATTGTATTCCTGTAAACGTTTCCGAACGCACTGCGGATCAGCGATCGGGTAGTTTGGAGAACACAGTCGTTCGCTAATGATAATTGCATTTATAATTCAAATTAACAATCGCGACCGATATGTTTTGCACTCGTGACTAATTAGTTATCTGTGTGTGACAATTAATCTGGCGTTAATTACTCAAAGGCAGCACTCGTTAACGCTCTTGTTTTACAAGGGATTAGTCCGGGGGCAGCGCCGCCACCCGCATAGCAAGCAGCGCAGGTTGCGTGCCGCGCCTGCGGCCGCCACAAGGGCACCAATGCGCAAGCGCACCCGGATCAAGGGCACATAGATGATTCAGCCTACGGCCAGGTTTCTGAACAACGATATGTGTCAAGCAACCGTCTCACCACTTGGCGTTTTTGTTTGACGTAGTAATGGCTGTTGAGTTGAAATACTCTGCCAGTGATTCAAATTGCAATAGCAGGATACAAACTTCTACATTCTGTGCGTATACAGTACAGCAGGAAGAACACGTTATTAAGTTTGTACATGAAACATGAGAAATTTCATAGACAGTTGTTGCTGGCGAGGAATGAGATGGCAGCCTCGCCAGCCTGTTACCAGATATTTAAAATGGGGGACAGATCCAGAAAACATATTGGGCAGGGTAACAGTCGAACATCTCTTATATCGAGTAAAACCTAGAAAATAGGGCACAGACACCAGACTTTGCGATTTTCAAAAACGTTGCTAGAGAAAGTCAATGATTAAAATATAATATTTGAAATTAATTACAAAACAGTTTGGATCGCAAAGGAATGTTTATTTCAAGGCGAACCTGTTCGATCATCACATTATCATCCTCAGATCTTCAAAACCATTTGATGGACAACGGTTGTGCACGGAGTAGGTATCGCTGAATGACGATAGTCAACTGCTCTTATTATCGATTCTCTGTTCTGTTCAATTCGCCTCCTGCGCCAGGGGAAAAGTGACACTCTGCATGCTCTGTGAGGGACCTAATCTGTCAAATTCTCGTTCTCACTACCTGAGACACACTATGGTGGCAGCAGAATGGTCACACCGTCATTAGCGAATACAGATTCTCTAAATTGACCCTAGAGGGCTTTGTGAGAACTAAGTCGTCTTTCTTAACATTTAACACCCAACAGAATTTCCGATCCAATTCCATATGGACCATGCAGACCTATTACAACAGTAGCAGCGCGTGGCTTAAATCTTTCTGTGCCTGTTGTCATGCCCCATTGGCGAGGGGTGCAAACAAATAGGATTTTCCAGAACTGTGGCACTAAAGTTTTGCATACGTTTCCCGTTTCAGCTGCACTGTAATTTCCCAGAAGCCTTCCGTCAAATATTCCAGCATGTATTCCAGTCGCCTTACCATTTATTTAGTTTACCTGATAATTCAGCTTTACGAGATGCCCGATATTTTGTAATAACAATATTTCTCCTAACTATTTGTAGAATCTGACTTTCCCCAGATGTTCAGCACTAATCTGGTAACTGAACACAATTTTATTGAATCATCAGTCTTCTGAAGGGTTCAAAACGGCGCCAACCGCCACGGATTCCTCTCCTGTGCCAAACGTTTCACCTCAGAGTAACACGTGAAACCTCCGTCCACAGTTATTTGATGGTTGTATCCCAATCTCTGCCTTCCTGTCCAGATTTTACACACCTTTCCTCGCCGATTCTGGGCAGAACTTCCTCATTTCTTATCTTATCAGTCTACATCGTTTTCAATATTCTTCTGGAGAACTACATCCCTAACGCTTTGATCTTCTTCTGTTTCCGTTTTCCACAGACCATGTTTCACTAATTTAAAATTCTGTGCTGTAAACGTAAATACTCAGAAATTTCTCCTCAAATTACAACCTATGTTTGATACTAGTACGCTTCTCTTGGTCAGGAACGCCTTTTTGCCAGTACTAGTCCCCCTTGCTCCGCCCATCGTGGGTTTTTTGTTGCTTGCTGCAGAATTCATCTACATCGTAAACCCCAATTCTGATTTTATGTTTCTCGCTGTTCTCATCTCTGGTACTTCTCGTTACTCTCGTCTTTCTTCGATTTACCATGACTTCATAATCTGTGCTCATTAGACTGGTCATTCCATTCAACACATCCTCTACTTCTTCTTCAGTTTTACTGATGACCCCACAGTACGGGGTTCTTGTTTAATTGTATGGGCATTATCTTGCGTATATCAATACAGGGTGTTTCCGTAAGAGGGTGCAAAAATTTAATAGGTCATAGAGGATGCTTCACTGAACAATGTGAAGTAGGAATCCTGGGGTCAGAGAAACCAGCTTTAGGAGATAACAGGATTAAAATCACATTGTTGAGTACTTTTTTTATTTACATTAGTTACCGTTAACTGCAAGTACCATCACTGACACAGTGAACGTATCATATGAACTGTATCTTACGAAATGTGCTGAAACTGACGGTCATCATCCTCAATGCAAGCATGACATCGGCGACCGAGATTCTCACGCAGACTGAAAATCGTGAGTGCGAGTGCCCCTCATGTTTTCAAACATGTAACGGTACTGTTCCATCGTATTCTGCTGTATATCTCTGAGTAGCACAGAGTAGTGAATGCGTCTGTCGTTGATTCATTGCACATTCTGTCATGGGACAGTACAAATATGATGCAACAGAGCTGCCTTATGGACAAATAAAGTAAACAAACCAGCATCATGACTTCCTAATTTTCAGGCTCGTTCTCCTTGTTTCCTTGCAGGAAATGAAGAATGCACATGTGAATAAACAGCACAGTACGTGAAACATGTACGCATGTCTTCTGTAAATGAGCTGAAAAACGACAATGCTAGATAAAGCGGTTGACAAGTTTACTTCCCTATCTTCCTAAGGTGGCTTCTCCGACCCCTGGTTCCCAACCTCAAACTTCTCAGTGGAGCATTCTTCATGTTCTGGTACATTTTTGCACGCTCTTACGGAAGCGCCCTGTGTTTAATGAGAGTTGCTATTCATAGCACGAAGTGGATATTTATTAATAGCCTGTCTGCAAGTACGTTAAAAGGCGTAGAGGTTGGTAGACGGGTACCAAGTGAGCATGTTTTGCAAATATCGATATGCTCGAAAACGCTTCGTTTGTGAGCTAGCGTCAATGGAATGTGTAAGAGGACATTGACAGTTTGAATTATACACGTTTGGCGAGGAGTACTCTCTCTCAATGCTGAAGTTTGAATGGAGGTAAACAAACCAACAAGACAATTATGAGAGGGCATAATGGATGTCCTGTGAGGTCGGAGTGTTTACCTGTGACATCGCTTCGTATGTTACAAGACACACACAGCGCTCCGCTGTGTTATGTAGACAATGGTAGAGTACAGTACTGTCTTCCGTTCCGTAGTTTGATATTGTGTGCAGTTTTCAGTCAGTTGTGTGGCTATCGTTAAACCGGAATGAACGATGGGGATTGTGTACACTGCGGGAGAGTATGCTTTTCGTGTAAGGAGAAACAGAAAGGAATGCCAGAGAGGTTTCCGGCTCTATGAAGGACATTATCTCAACGGGCATCACCCATCCCACAGCATGTCTGCATGACTGGATAGGCGTTTATGTGAAACGGGTAGCTTACGATCTGTCGATCAGCACAATGGACGCAAGCAAACACCCTACACCTTAGTCTGAAGAAGCTATACGTCAGCATTTTCCAGAGAAGCCTGCTACGAATAACCGAGCTAGAGTATTCACAACAGCTGTGAACCACGTATCACCATGACACGCTCTGCACGATGAACGCTCACATCGCCACTAATCCCTCAGAACTCACGAGTCACGGTGACTTTCCTCGTCGTGTCAACTTACGTCGTTGGCTTCTCGAACAAAGTGGGCAACATCCTCATTTCCTACGATAAACCACATTTTCCGATGAGTACACCTTTACTAGGGACGGCACGTTCAACACAATAAGCAGCAATGTTTGCATACAAAGAAATATCACGCGCTTTATTCCCAAGGCCACAACGAAAACGTGAGGGCAGGTCGCATTGATGACCATATTATAGGGCGGAAACGTCATAAGGGCTCGTGTTGATGATCCCAGTTACCTTATGTTTCTGTGAGAGGTCTTACCCGAGTTACAGGGCGAGGTGCTTTTGGACTTCAATCACGTCTTGTGGTTTCACCAGGATGGTGCTCTAGCACACGTCACCAGTACGTGACCTGATGAATGACACTTTGGTAACAGTGGGTTTGACGTGGAGGCTCAATACGCTGTCCCTCTCGCTCATGGGACCTAACAGCACCGGATTCTCGTTCCTGGTCAAACATGAAAACATCGTTGTATAAGACACTCGTAGCTTGAGCAGCAAGCCATGTGGCACTAACACAAGTGGGAATTTGAGTCATCCGTGATATGCCGGAAATTTTCCCAAGACTTCGGAAAGTCGTCTTTAAGTAATACACAAAAGTATCGAAGTTAGCGGCGGTCATATTGAACATCTTCTATAAGTGAATTAAAGTAGTGTTCACGGAAAATTATGTACATTGTCTCCCTTAATTATTGACTAGCTTGTGTGATCCAAACTACCCAAGTCCTCCTTCACGTCTCAGAGACGCTAGCACGCAAACGAAGCGTTTTCGAAACTTGTTAGTATAAGTGCTTGCGTGGTATCCATCCAACACCACGGCTTGGAATGTGCCTTATGCAATACCCTGTATATTGGCGAAACTACTGCGTGTGATTGTATTAACTTAAGCAGTCGAACATCGAGCTATGTTCTTCTCTCGAGTTCCAGCACTCGTTAACTGCGTACTGCCCTCGTCCTTTCGCTGGTAACGTTGTAGACATTTCTGTCACTAGTCGAAATATGGCGGTACGACACGCCTATTTCCCAAAGTCAGAATATTCTGCCTCGTTACAACTTGCTCACACGCTGAATTTGGGTGTTTTGATTTCTACAAGGAGCAGTGGCACATACATTAGGGTTTCACGACGTTTGTTGGCTCCTCGTGTTCTGAGATTACCGAAGTTGTGAACTCCATGGTAAAAAGAAAGATGCCTACAGTAGGGATTATGTGAACACCATCTTATCGCCGTCTTAAATAATTGCTTCAAGTGTGTTGTTCTGCAAACAGATTTCTTTAGGTTTATTTTATATGATACGCACAATTTCCTTCAGTATTGGTTGTATTTCTGGGTAACACAAAAGACTAGTTCTTAAATTCTAATCCGTAAATTTTGTGACATACAAACTACTGCTGAGCTAGCTATGTGACAATAATTACCTTCGTTGCTACCTAATGTTTTGTGACGAAAATTTTGTAATAGGGAACGTAATGGAAGCAATAATTCAGTCACAGACGCAAAGGCTTGAAATAATTGAAATTGTTTACTAAAACTGCAAAATAAGCACAAGTTTCACTTTTTAAAGGCTTTATGGAATTGAAACTATTTACTAAAACTGCAAAAGAAGCACAAGTTTCACTTTGTCATGCTTATACACATCGCTTTCGGTGATTTGGCGGTTAAGTTTTTAGTTGCTTCTTACAGTAAGAACTCACGTCTATTTCCTTCATTTATCTTCTAGATTACTAATATTCTAATAAGCAACGGCTTTAAGAGAACATTCAAGTGCTTCGAACGTCAGATAATTCGCAACAGATATGTGCAGAAAGTTTTTATATTTCCCCAGTTAATTTCTACAAAAGACCACATTTTTAAAGAAGTATACGAAGCAATACCTTATTCTGAAACTGTCTTGAGCATGAAAGGACTCAATAAGTCACTATGGTGTAGAATTTCAAATGAATACTTCATTGTAGCACCACGGTGTAGAATAAATGAAATTTGGAAAGTTGAGCAATACGTTATTTATGACATCATCAACTTAAAAGAAGCAAGAGGTTACATAACACAAGTACTGTCCACATCTTTTGCTCAACACTATGGACTTGATAGTATAGTCTTGTGAACTTCGGTGGTCTTACAGGTTCAGACGAAGTTTAAGTGAATTGAAGGTACGTTGTTTTCTTGCGTGACCCCTTCTACCGACAAACTTGGTCGTTTTGCTATACACGAATGGAAAACAGACCTCTATCGTTACTTGTGGAGATGTTCGGTAATACACTCAATATCCCCACAGGTTATGTGTACAGAATCCAGTTGTAAAAAGAACTGGAAAGAGTAAAAGCTTTTGAGGCACTTAGAATACATAGTAACATACGATATTATTTACTACACACCTAATGCTAACACTCAAACTTAAGAACTGATTGCGTCTCTTACAACGAAAAGAACGTCGTCTTCAAATTTGTAATTGGTCACAATATGCCATAAATTTTGCCAAACCATTTCATTTAGCCGCTCGAAACAGCGGTTACGTCATGGATCTATGTAACAAGTCCGCAGCAAGAAAAATGTCAGGATTGTTCGTCAGAAAG
This sequence comes from Schistocerca americana, assembly GCF_021461395.2. NCBI lineage: Eukaryota > Metazoa > Arthropoda > Insecta > Orthoptera > Acrididae > Schistocerca > Schistocerca americana. The sequence goes on from NC_060122.1 coordinate 677,802,820, forward strand.
GTCACGGCCAATTTCCATATCCATCCTTCCCCAATCCGATCATGTAAATCATCTCTAATAACCTCATCCTCAATGGAATGTTGAACCCCAATCTTCCTTTTTTTTACGTACTGAATACTGCCAAATGTTAAGAGCTGATAATCAAAAATGGTTCAAATGGCTCTGAGCACTATGGGACTCAACTGCTGAGGTCATTAGTCCCCTAGAACTTAGAACTAGTTAAACCTAACTAACCTAAGGACATCACAAACATCCATGCCCGAGGCAGGATTCGAACCTGCGACCGTAGCGGTCTTGCGGTTCCAGACTGCAGCGCCTTTAACCGCACGGCCACTTCGGCCGGCCGCTGATAATCAACCAGCCAAGGAAATCCTATGAGTAACATGTTACTTCAACTAGAACGATATTTCCTAGAATTAAATTAATGGTTTCGTTATCCTTCCTTAGGCAGCGATCGCGAGTATCTTCAGTCGCACTTGTGTGTCAGCTTGTTTTAGTCCAACGGATTTCCAAGTAGCAACTCCATTCTGATGGGCTACACTGCAAGCGATTTTTGAGCGTTATATCTGTTTCTGAGTTTATCGCTTTCTTTCAGCCGTGAAATATTCATTTTGGGCAGCGGTGAAACCTTCCAAATAACTTTTCATGAAGTCGTTAAATGAACTAAGTAAGAACACATATTTGAAACTGCAGAAACTGCCATAAGAACACTACCCAAAAATTGTATCAGAGCTCGAGATCTGATCAAACCTGTGGTGTTATTTTAACTGCATCATGCCAGTATTTGACAATCAGTAATAAACATAAAAATAATGAGGATAATTACTAACAAACATCTCTGCTTAGAGTGAACTTACATTTATCTTGAAGGAATGAACATAAAATACTACACAGTATTTTGTCCTAAGGAGTAAGGTTATGTAAAATATTGTCCAAGAGATTAAATTGGATACTAAAATGAACTTATTTAAAAAGGCCTTTAAAATGTAGCTGCTAAACAATACACTTCATGTAGTGAATTAATACATAGACATCACTCAGTAGGGCTTTTGTAAGAAATGTAACACAAGCAAAAAAATGATTATATTAATAATAATAATAATAATAATAAAATATTTACCATTTCAAATAACAGTTGCAAACTATGTTTGTGAGCTGAACATCTCACTCATTACAGAGGGATGACGAGTCAGTTTCTTAGGCTAGCAGATGAGAAGTCGGGGTACACAAAATGGAAACCCAGCTTCGTCGTTATGGTCAGTGATTACTAGTGAAAAATGGTAGAAATGTGTAGCATTAACTTTTTTTAACATTTTGAAATAGGCCTAACATCTTTGCAAATTAGCATTGCACCCTAGTTATACACAGAGTTAAAATATGCTGTTTTTGACTAATCTTTTACACGAAAAGATGGAGACTCCGAACGCCATGTAACTATCCTGAGTCAGGTTCTCTTTCATTTTGTACTATGAGGGTTATTCAATAATTAAAGGGACAAATTGGTCTGGAGAAAAAAGTGTTTATTTATAGAAAACAATACTTTTTCTACTGTTCGACGTAATCCCCCTCAAAATTTACGCACTTGTTCCAACGGGCTACAAGCTTTTTTATTCCGGCTGCAAAGAACACTTTATGTTTGAACCAATTTCCCACGATCTTTTTCACGTGTTCGTTGTCCTGGAACCTCTTCCAAGTAGTGTCTCCTACAGTGCACTAAAGAAATGGAAATCAGTAGCTGTCGAATCAGGACTATAAGGAGGATGGGGCACTACTTCCCAGCCAATTTTATCGATGGTTGTAAGGGTTAGTTGAGCAATATGTGGACGTGCCTTGTCTTGCTGGAGAATCACACCTCTCCTCTGAGATCCACGACGTCTCTCTTTCGTGGCTGGATTCACATTGCTTAAGAGAAAATCCGAGTAGTATCGGCTGTTCATCGTACGCTGCTCTTCGAGATAATCACATAAAACTGGACCTTCAGCATCTCAAAACAATCTCAACATGGCTTTTCCTGCTGATGCTTGGGTGTTGAATTTATTCTTGACAGGTGAGTTGGTGGGCTCTCACTCCACGCTTTGTCTTTTTTATTCTAGCTCATAATAGTGAACCGAAGTTTCATCACAAGCTACAATTTTGTTGAGGCAGTGCTTACCTTCTCTTTCATAACGTTCCTTGAGCTCAATGCACACTCTCAACCTTGTTTCATGGTGTTGCCGCGTCGACTCCTTTAGGACCTATCTTGCACATGTTTTGCGATACTTCAGCTGTTACAGATAATGTTATGAACTGTACCAGTACTAACTTGAACCTTATCAACTATCATTTCGACAATCACACAGCAGTAGGCACGAATAATGTCATCAATTCGACTTTCGAGTGAGGGAGTTGGAACTGCAACTGGTCGGCCAGAACGGTGTTCGTCAGACACTGAGTTGCGACCATTTTTTGACTGCTTTACCCACTTTTAAAAATTTGCACAATTTGTAGAACCTTCACCATAATCTTTAGACGTTCTACAGTATATATTCACTGGTTTCTCGCCTTCAGCAAGTACAAATACAAAGAACAGAACGTTGTTCAACGAAAGTATACGCTTCAAGTGGACTCGCCATTTTGAAATATATTTTTGAAGTTATAAACAAAACAATGTTGATACATCGGCTGATCAGGGCTCATCCCAGTGATGCCAATTTAAAGCCATGAATGTACCAATCTTGCCCTACTAACAGTTTTTCCCCCAGACAATTCCTCTCTTTAGTTACTGAATGACCCTCGTATACGATAACGGTCCACTACATGACCCATTCTTGTCAAACTATAAGTAAATGTTTGTGTATACGACACCCGTTTAACTTCACACCACAAATAACCCTTTGCGTCGAAGAAAAAAGAAAATGTATCAAGCAAATATTGTTTAGCTACCCGGGTGAAGGGGGGGTGGGGGGGTGGGGGGTGGGGGTGGGGGGAAGGATTAACCAGCTGATTGCCAATCTCGTTCCCTTGATTAAAGGACTGCCTTTACCGTACACAACGTACCGTTTAGAAGTCCTACTGTAAGGAATACACGTGTTGTTATCGCAAATAGAAAAACGTAATTACAACTACTATAATGCTAGCTTTCATTCTCCATAGGTAAGCATCATTTGTAATTTATCTCCGTTAGTGCAAGCTGTCCTAACCCAAACCTTCAAATGAAGACGATTGGGCTGTAAATCATCGAACCACCGACTGCTGTGCCAGTTAGAAGATTCCTGGCATGACCGCAACGTGTTTATGTAAGTTTACTGCCAACTTCAGCAGGTGGAACTGTTACGTTCAACCACGTACCTGCACTCTGTGAAAACCAACTCTCACTTTCCTCAAGTGACATCTTGAAAGCCACGGAAGAAGCGATTCAAGTAGATGCGGTTCATCTTAGTTTACGAAAATCCTTTGTGTCACTACTACATTCACGCTTATTATCATAACTGTGGTTGTATGCGGTTTCAAGGACAATTTGTCACTGGACTGAGGATATATTAGTAGGGATGGTACATCATGTTATCTTGGATGGAAACTCATCGACATGCACCAGATGGTTAAAAGTAAAGTGAAGGTACTCACAGGGTTCCTGTGTGGGCTGTAATTACTGTGTGGTACCGAAACTTAGTCGACATTCTAAAGCGTTAATATGGAACCAAGTTACGTTGGAAGAAAATTAGTTGTAATTATGTCCAACAGGTGCAAATGTGACACTGTGAATGCAAGAAAGACGCGTAGAGATCTTTCCACTTATATTGGATTAGCAGCGGGACGTGGGCAGAAAGGGTCATACAAGTGAGAATGGCTTAATTTTCAATAGTATTACTAACCGCCGTTTCCACAGGTTGTTCAGTTTGAGAACCGGAGGCGTCTACTAGAAGCTGTACAGCGCCAGATTTGAATCTAGTGGCCAAAACTGGTAGTAATTTTTTTTCTGCGTAAATCGGTTCGTGATTTCATATATATTTAATATATACAAGGGTCGCTGCCGCACGATAATTAAAGCCCACGCTGGACCTCCAAGAGCAACTGTACTTTATTGACAACCACCCAGTAGAAGTAACTTTGGGTGTGAACGAGGAAGTGTGCAGGGACCCTCACTGTTCATGTTGCATATTAATGACCGTGCAGACAATATTAATAATAACCTCCAGTTTTCCGTAGGTCATGCATTTATCAGTAATGAAGTACTACCTGAAAAAAATTTGCACAATTATTCAATCGGATGCTCATACGATTCCAGGGCGGTGAAAAGATTGGAAACTTGCTTTAAATTTTAGAAAATGTAAAATTTGGCATTTCATAAAGCCGGAAACTGTATTATCGTATGACTATACGACCGAAAAGTCACAGCTGGAATCGGTCAATTCGTACAATTTCGTCGGTGTAGTACTATGTAGGGCTGTGAAATAGAACGAACATAAATGGTCAGTCGTATGCAAAACAGTTAACAGACTTAGGCTTTTTTATGAATACAAGGGAAATGCCGACAGTCTACAAAGGAGATCGCTTACAAATCACTCGCGTGACCCATCTTAGAATACTGCTGAAGAGTATGGGACGCGCACCAAATAGGGCTACAGGGGATATCAAACATACACGAAGAAAGACAGCACGAATTGTCTCAGATTTTTTGGCTGGTGCCAGAGTATCACAGAATGCGAAAGAAACTTAACTGACAGACTATTGAACATAGATGTAAACTACCCGGAGAAATTCTACTTAAAAAGTCTCAAGAACAGATTTTCAATAATATATCTAGGAATATACTGCAAACCCTTACGAATCGGAGCCGTTCGGATCGTGAGGATAAAGTTAGATTAATTACAGGGCGAGGCACATAAAAAGTCATTCTACCCGCGCTTCATAAGTGAGTGGAAATGGAAGAAAAACTTATAACTGGTACGATGGGAAGTACCCCTACCATGTACTTCATAGTGGCTTACAGATTATGGAAGTACGAGGGCGTTCAATAACTAACGCAACATACTTCTTTTTATGAAAGCTGGTTGGTTTTAGTCAGGAGTCCGGTACAATATGGCTACAAAACCTGGTTTTTTGACATAATCGCCGTTCAATGCGACGACTCTACGCCACCTTATTGGGAGGGGTGTATGTCCCCAACGTACCACTGTACTGGTGGGAGCCAACGTCCTGCTACATTAGTAGTCCACCCTCCCTGTTATCCAATAATGCTTCCCGCGAAGTGCATACTTCATTTGACCAAACACATGGAATTCGGAAGGTGCTAGATTCTGGCTGTGGAATGGACGAGGAAGAACAGTCCAATGAATTTTTGTGATCTTTCGGATGTGCACACTTCTGTGAGGCTTTGCATTGTCATTGAGATGTCGTTTGTTCAATTTCTCGAGGACTGCACAATACACTTCAGAGTTAATCGTTGGACCATGAGGGAGGACACCGAACAGAGTAACCCCTTCAGAGCCCCCGAAGACCGTCGCCATGACTTTATTGGCTGAGAGTGCGGCTCCGAACTCTTTATTTGGAGGAGAAGTGGTGTGTCGCAGCTCCATGGATTGCCGGCTTGTTACCGGTTTGAAGTGATGAACCCATGTTTCGTAGCTTGTGACGATGTTCGACAAAATAGTGGTACCATCAGCCTAGTATTGGGCAACTAACTCCTCACAGATGGTCCTTCGTTGCTCTTTATATTCTTATGTTTTGTTAGGTGCCGAGGATCACTGCAGGCAGACACACCTGAGTACCACATCTGGTGTACAAGTGTGCCAGCATTACCAACAAGATGTCCATTTGTGCATCGAGGTGTTGGATTGCGATCCGTAGATCACCTAGAATGGGAGTGTTCACACGCCCCAACAGTGTAGGCATCACAGCTGTGTGTGGCCGGCCAGCACGCGGGAGGCGACAGACGCCTCGCTCAACGCCTCACCAAGCTTTTTTCCACTGCCAGATATCTGTTCACAATCGGCAAGCACCTATGATGCTCTGGTATTCCGCCAAAAGGTGCTCTCTGCTTGTACCGCACCCCCGTTAGTAGACACCATTTTGAAGGCTCCTTACAGCGCCGTCACTTACCAGAACTCCTGGAAATGGAAAAAAGAACACATTGACACCGGTGTGTCAGACCCACCATACTTGCTCCGGACACTGCGAGAGGGCTGTACAAGCAATGATCACACGCACGGCACAGCGGACACACCAAGAACCGCGGTGTTGGCCGTCGAATGGCGCTAGCTGCGCAGCATTTGTGCACCGCCGCCGCCAGTGTCAGCCAGTTTGCCGTGGCATACGGAGCTCCATCGCAGTCTTTAACACTGGTAGCATGCCGCGACAGCGTGGACGTGAACCGTATGTGCAGTTGACGGACTTTGAGCGAGGGCGTATAGTGGGCATGCGGGAGGCCGGGTGGACGTACCGCCGAATTGCTCAACACGTGGGGCGTGAGGTCTCCACAGTACATCGATGTTGTCGCCAGTGGTCGGCGGAAGGTGCACGTGCCCGTCGACCTGGGACCGGACCGCAGCGACGCACGGATGCACGCCAAGACCGTAGGATCCTACGCAGTGGCGTAGGGGACTGCACCGCCACTTCCCAGCAAATTAGGGACACTGTTGCTCCTGGGGTATCGGCGAGGACCATTCGCAACCGTCTCCATGAAGCTGGACTACGGTCCCGCACACCGTTAGGCCGTCTTCCGCTCACGCCCCAACATCGAGCAGCCCGCCTCCAGTGGTGTCGCGACAGGCGTGAATGGAGGGACGAATGGAGACGTGTCGTCTTCAGCGATGAGAGTCGCTTCTGCCTTGGTGCCAATGATGGTCGTATGCGTGTTTGGCGCCGTGCAGGTGAGCGCCACAATCAGGACTGCATACGACCGAGGCACACAGGGCAAACACCCGGCATCATGGTGTGGGGAGCGATCTCCTACACTGGCCGTACACCACTGGTGATCGTCGAGAGGACACTGAATAGTGAACGGTACATCCAAACCGTCATCGAACCCATCGTTCTACCATTCCTAGACCGGCAAGGGAACTTGCTGCTCCAACAGGACAATGCACGTCCGCATGTATCCCGTGCCACCCAACGTGCTCTAGAAGGTGTAAGTCAACTACCCTGGCCAGCAAGATCTCCGGATCTGTACCCTATTGAGCATGTTTGGGACTGGATGAAGCGTCGTCTCACGCGGTCTGCACGTCCAGCACGAACGCTGGTCCAACTGAGGCGCCAGATGGAAATGGCATGGCAAGCCGTTCCACAGGACTACATCCAGAATCTCTACGATCGTCTCCGTGGGAGAATAGCAGCCTGCATTGCTGCGAAAGGTGGATATACATTGTCTAGTGCCGACATTGTGCATGCTCTGTTGCCTGTGTCTATGTGCCTTTGGTTCTGTCAGTGTGATCATGTGATGTATCTGACCCCAGGAATGTGTCAATAAAGTTTCCCCTTCCTGGAACAATGAATTCACGGTGTTCTTATTTCAATTTCCAGGAGTGTATTAGGACCAAGGCAGGATCATTCCACGATGTCCCACAACAACCTTCGCCCTTTTTCGACCAAAACTGATTGCATTTCCCATTGAACGCCCCATGTACATGTACACCATTGGCCATTAAATTTGCTACACCAAGAAGAAATTCAGATGACAAACGGGTATTCATTGGACAAATATATTGTACTAGAACTGTCATGTGATTACATTTTCACGCAGTTTGGGTGTATAGATCCTGAGATATCAGTACCCAGAACATCCACCTCTGGCCGTAATAATGGCCTTGATACGCCTGGGCATTGAGTCAATCAGAGCTTGGATGGCGTGTAGAGGTACAGCTGCCCATGCAACTACAACACGATACCACAGTTCATCAAGAGTAGTGACTGGCGTATTGTGACGAGCCAGTTGCTCGGCCACCATTGACCAGACTTTTTCGGTTGGTGAGAGATCTGGAGAATGTGCTGGTCAGGACAGCAGTCGAACATTTTCTGTATCTAGAAAGGCCCGTACAGGACCTGCAACATGCGGTCGTGCATTATCCTGCTGAAATGTAGGGTTTCGCAGGGATTGAATGAAGGGTAGAGCCACGGGTCGTAACACATCTGAAATGTAACGTCCACCGTTAAAAGTGCCGTCAACGGGAACAGGAGGTGACCGAGACGTGTAAGCAATGGCACCCCATACCATCACGCCGGGTGATACGCCAGTACGGCGATGACGAATACACGCTTCCAATCTGCGTTCACCACCACGTCGCCAAACACGGATGCGACCATCATGATGCTGTAAACAGAACCTGGATTCATCCTAAAAATGACGTTTTGCCTTTCGAGCACCCAGGTTCGTCGTTGAGTACACCATCGATAGGGCTCCTGTCTGTGATGCAGCGTCAAGGCTAATAGCAGCCATGGTCTCCGAGCTGATAGTCCACACTGCTGCAAACGTTGTCGAACTGTTCGTGCAGATGGTTGTTGTCTTGCAAACGTCCCCATCTGTTGACTCAGGGATCGAGACGTGACTGCACGATCCGTTACAGCCATGCGGATAAGATGCCTGTCGTCTCGTCTGCTATTGATACGAAGCCGTTGGGATCCAGCACTGCGTTCCGTATTACCCTCCTGAACCCACCGATTCCTTATTCTCCTAACAGTCATTTGATCTCGACCAACGCTAGCAGCAATGTCGCGATACGATAAACCGCAATCGTGATAGGCTACAATCTGACCTTTATCAAAGTCGGATACGTGATGGTACGTATTTCTCCTGCTTACACGGGGCTTCACAACAACGTTTCACCAGGCAACGCCGGTCAACTGCTGTTTGTGTATGAGAAATCGGTTGGAAACTTTAAAAATGGCTCTCAGCACTATGGAACTTCTGAGGTCATCACTACCCTAGAACTTAGAACTACTTAAACCTAACTAAGGACATCACACACATCCATGCCCGAGGCAGGATTCGAACGTGCGACCGTAGGGGTCGCGCGGTTCCAGACTGTAGCGCCTAGAACCGTTCGGCCACTCCAGTCTGCTGCAAACTTTCCTCATGTCAGCACGTTTTAGGTGTCGCCACCGTCGCCAGCCTTGTGTGAATGCTCTCAAAAGCTAATGATTTGCATATCACAGCATCTTCTTCCTGTCGGTAAATTTCGCGTCTGTAGCACCTCATCTTCGTGGTGTAGCAATTTTAATGGCCAGTAGTGTAGATGCAGATATGCTTCTACAGTAAGTCGGTACTATGATAAGTTTTTAATGACCACATATTTACCTGAGTACAAAATTGAATCAAACCAGCACCGCTTAATGATCACCAAATGTTTGGTCTAGTGGCTAGCGTTGCAACCTCTGAATCACGTAGTTCCGGGTTCGATTGTCGGCAGGGTTGGATATTTTTCTTTTGCCGGGTGCTAGGAGTTTCATCATTTCGCCCTCATCATCATTCGTAACCGGGTCTAATTTGGACTGTGTAAAAATTTGACTATGTATAAATTTGGTACTTCGTACGGGTACTGACGATCGCGCAGTTGAGCGCCCCATAAACCAGACAACATCATCATCATCACAAAATGTTTCAGCCCACTAGTCTAAACTCTCTTACACTTTGCGTACGGTGTTGCCCCGGACTCGGCGTGATTGCAGGCCGTCCGTCTGGCGAGTCAGATGAAAGCGGACGGACGAGCTGTGGCGCGTCTCTTGCGAGAGGCGTCCGGTAGGCAGGAAAGCGGAACGGCCGCTCTTATCTAAATGCATGGCGGGCGGGTGCCGCTTGTGTAACAAGGCGACTCGCCGGGCGCTGCCCGCCGCTGCAACAGTCGCGTCGCACGCGGCGTTCCGCAGGGCGCGCACGGAAATTGGTCCGAGGCAGCTGGGCGCCAGCCGGAGGCCACGACTGGCGACCCAGTGCCTTTCGTTCCACGTGGCGCCCCCGCTCAAGCTGGGAACGCGGCACTTCACGCGTAACAAACCGCCACAGCACATACCACCGTGCATTGGCCTGAAAAGAGGCAACATTACTCTTCTGCCCCTCACAACTATACTTGGAATCAAAAAACGCCACCAGCTGCACTTTTATTTTCAATCACCAGTCCAGGTTTCTGTATTTACGAGGGGCGTTTGAAAAGTCCGTGCAGAGTCCGAGAGATGGCGCCACCGGTGCGTGTCGAGGCCATATTTAGTTAGTAGCATCCTTGGAAAGAACGCATACTAAGTTTCAGCCATATTGGTCTATTTCTTTGTGTATGGCATTGGCGTGAATCAAAGAAGTCGAGTGACTGTCAAAAAATGAACGAACAAGAATTTCGTGCGCTGATTAAACATTACTCTACGAAAAGCAAAGCAGGCCGGGGTGGCCGAGCGGTTCCAGGCGCTACAGTCTGGAACCGCGTGGCCGCTACGGTCGCTGGTTCGAATCCAGCCTCGGGCATGGATGTGTGTGATGTCCTTAGGTTAGTTAGGTTTAATTAGTTCTAAGGACATCACACACATCCATGCCCGAGGCAGAATTCGAACCTGCGACCGTAGCGGTCGCTCGGCTCCAAATGTAGCGCCTAGAACCGCACGGCCACTCCGGCCAGTTCACAATCTAAACAATGGCTTACCGAGGGAGGATCTGCACCAAAAAAGGCGAAGACCATTCCTTAGGCAGGAAAGGTTATGGCAACTGTCTTCTGGGATTCGCAAGGGATAATCCTCATCGACTATCTGGAAAAGGGCAAAACTATTACAGGTGCATATTATTCATCGTTATTGGTCCGTCTGAAAACCGAGCTGCAAGAAAAACGCCGGCGATTGGACCGCAAAAATGTCTTTTTCCATCACGACAATGCACCAGCACACACCGCAGCATTTGTGGTCGCAAAATGTTTGGAAATAGGATTCCAACTCGTTTCACATCCCCGCTATTCTCCAGACTTGGCTCCCTCGGCCTACTATTTGTTCCCCAGTTTGAAGAAATCGCTGGCGGGACAAAAATTTTATTCAAACGAGGAGGCGATTGCAGCAACTAATAGCTATTTTGCTGACGAGAACTATTCCTTTTATTCGGAAGGGATCAACAAATTAGAATAGCGTTGGACCAAGTATATAAGTCTATAAGGAGACTTTTGTTGTTGTTGTGGTCTTCAGTCCTGAGACCGGTTTGATGCAGCTCTCCATGCTACTCTATCCTGTGCAAGCTTCTTCATCCGCCAGTAGCTACTGCAACCTACATCCTTCTGAATCTGCTTAGTGTATTCATCATGTCGAAAAATAGAGAGGTTCACCCCAAACACATAAGTAGTTTTTATTTTTGTGCGGACGTTTCGAACGCCCCTCTTACATTTTGTTCACCTCGTATTGGGTTGTACCTGGTCAATGACTTGACGAAGATAAAAACCGACAGCCATAATTTTATGAATTACTATATATGACTACCAGTTTAGGTGCCTCATTGGCACCATCTTTAGGCACCTATACACGTAGCTACATAAGTGTTCTAAAAGTCCACCCTTTTATAGGGATGATAATTTCAACTGACTACAGTAGATTTCTGAAACATCTCTGAGGGCGTAGACTTTCCGCACCTGTAAGGACAACTCGTTAGAGGTGCCGAGAGTCCACTGCTACAGAGAAGTTTCAAAAATCTACGGTAGCCACGTGAAATCAGTGATCCCTATAATAGTACAGACGTTTAGATAGCATATCTAGCTACGTGTATAAGAGCCTGAAGATGTTGTAATGACGCACCGACACTGGCAGTCATATCAAGTAATTCATAAAACTACGTCTGTTCATATGTATTTTCTTCTACATAGTTTTCGGCCACCAAGGCCATTTTCCAACAGTTATCTGAAGATTATTGAAAATTGGGGTACAATCGAATAAGCATAGAAAAATACAACAAATATCGTCAGAACAAGCATATTAAAAAATAATGGTATATAATGGTGTATAACAGCTCTTCCACAAATATCATGCCACGTCGAGTGGCCGCGCGGTTTAAGGAGCCATGTCACGGATTGCGCTGGTCCTCCCGCCCGAGGTTCGAGTCCTCCCTCGGGCATGGGTGTGTGTGTTGCTCTTAGCGTAAGTTAGTTTAAGCTAGTTTAAGTAGTGTGTAAGTCTAGGGACCGATGACCTCAGCAGTTTGGTCCCTTTCGAATTCACACACACACACACACACACAAACGTCGACAAATCATCGTAGTAAAAGAAATGTTTCATAGCATCTCGTCCACAATATAAGAAGATAAGATATGCTGGGTATTCTGAAACTATTGTTTCTAATTAATACAGGAGGCAAAGAGTATCAAAACAATTGTTAAGGAATATACGATCTCTGCAATCAATTTGTAAAATTTGGGAACATTTTGCTAGCGGTGCTGACGTTAGCTGTTTTGTCGATGTTGCTGACTAGGAATGTGTATTCAAAACTGCTCTGTGTACAGATGGGTCGCTGTATTGGTTAGGTGTATCTTTAAATGTTAGGCAAATGGTGTTCTTCCAGCACGATGGAGTGTCAGTCCATTTCAGTACTGGTGTGAAAAGTCATCTGAGAGCCACCTTCGAGAATCGATGGTTTGTCCGAGGAGGACCCGGGGCCACACTGCCCTGACCCAATGTGTCAGGATATCTTCCTCTGGGAGGGTATGAAGAAGCTGGTGTACAAAACCGTTGTGGAAACGGAAGAAGACTAGAACTGACGTTGTTGCCGGTAGCATTGCGGACATGCCAGGAATCTTCTAACGGGCACAGCAGTCAGTGGTTCTATGATTTACTGCGAGTATAGAGACCAATGGTAGCGGATTCGAGCAGTTTCTGTGATTACCACTGCCGTAATTACGATTCTAAATTACCTTCTGTTTAAAACGTCCCTGGCATCAGAAACAGCTGTCGTGGACCTTATTACCTTAACAACATACACTGTGTGATCAAAAGTATCCGGACACCCCCAAAAACATACGTTTTTCATATTAGGTCCATTGTGCCGCCACCTGCTGCCAGGTGCTCCATATCAACGACCTGAGTAGTCATTAGACATCGTGAGAGAGCAGAATGGGGCGCTCCGCCAAACCCACGGACATCGAACGTGGTGAGGTGATAGGGTGTCACTTGTGTCATACGTCTGTACGCGAGATTGCCACGCTCCTCAACATCACTAGGGCCAATGTTTCCGATGTTATGGTGAAGTGGAAACGTGAAGAGAGACGTACAGCACAAAAGCATACAGTCCCGATCTCGTCTATTGACTGATAGAGACCGCCGACAGTTGAAGAGGGGCGTAATGTGTAATAGGCAGACATCTATCCAGACCATCATACAGGAATTTCAAACTGCATCAGGATCCACTGCAAATATTGTGACAGTGAGGTGGGAGGTGAGAAAACTTGGATTTCATGTTCGAGCGGCTGCTCATAAGCCACACACCACGCCGGTAAATGCCAAACGACGCCTAGCTTGGTGTATGGAGCGAAAACTTTGGTCGATTTATCAGTGGAAAAATGTTGTGTGGAGTGATGACTAACGGTAAACAATGTGACTATCCGATGGCAGAGTATGTCTATGGCGAAACCACTGTGAACGTCATCTGCCAGCGTGTGTAGTGCCAACACTAAAATTCGGAGGCGGTGGTATTATGGTGTGGTCGTGTTTTTCATGATGGAGGCTTGCATCCCTTGTTGTTTTGCGGGGCACTATCACAGCACAGGCCTACATTGATGGTTTAAGTACATTCTTGCTTCGCACTGTTGAAGAGCAATTCGGGGATGACGAGTGCATCTTTCAACATGATCGAGCACCTGTTCATAATGCAATGCCTGTGGCGGAGTGGTTACACAACAATAACATCCCTGTAATAGACTGTTCTGCACAGAGTCCTGACCTGAATCCTATAGAACACCTTTGGGATGTTTTGGAACGTCGACTTTGTGCCAGGCCTCACCGACCGACATCGGTCCTCTCCTCAGTGCAGCACTCCGTGAAGAATGGACTGACGTTCCCCAAGATACATTCCAGCAGCTGATTGAACAAATTTCGGCGAGCGTGGAAGCTGTCATCAAGGCTAAGGGTGGACCAACACCATACTGAATACCAGCATTACCGGTGGAGGGCGCCACAAACCTGTAAGTGATTTTCAGCCAGGTGTCCAGATACTTTTGATCACATAGTGTATATTTGTTTTTGACATAACTACCTATAGAACATATATATCTTTTGATGTTCTCTATCTGCAGTATTAAATTTGAGCGAATACATTCGAACACCTTGTATAACACGTATTACCTACGGTCTTTGCAGTACACAGAATAGGGATATATTTGAAAAATCAGTACTTAATTCGGAGAAGGTACAGCCTACGGAGTACACTACGGTGGAAAGGGGGAAGAAAATAACAATATGAAATCTAGTATAACGCTTTAAAAGTAAAAGAGGCACAGACAGATACGAAGTTTTTGAAAAATTTGCAGAGACTTATAAGAGAAAACGTAGCAAAACGTTGTAAAACGAAAAATGTAAAGACAACGGACGACCTCCAGAGAACTTAACACAAGGATGGACAAAAATATGAGAACTTCAAGAGAAAAGCATGCTTGTACATAAATGCAGATGCTAGCCGAGCCTGTAGATTGCGCTGTTTTATTTGAAATTCAACAGCGCCTGTGCAATACACTCAATACGCTGCATTTGTCAGCCGTTGTCTACAGTTGAGGACGCATTACGTCGGAGATACGTGTATTCGAACGTGGGCAAACTGTCGGTGCTCGTATGAAGAGTGCTTCCGTAACCAAGGTAACTGGTGTTTGGTGTTTCAAGAGGTAAGCTATTGGAGATTAACACCACTTACAGGGCAGATGGAAAAACATAATTCGTTTAGCCCAAACGCGAAGGAAGATATGTGTTGAGGGATTGTGAGAGACGATCATTGAAGAATAATTGACCATCCTCATAAGAATATGGTAGGCGTCAAGGTGGATGGAGCAGTGTTGTGACTCCACAAACATGTGAGGATGGTTAAGTACTGTCCGAAACCGGTTACCATGGAAACAAATCATTTTGCTGTCGAGACTGTCTGTAACCTATTTCAAGTATCATAGGAACTTATAACTTATTTTCTGGCTTGCAAATTTCCCTTAGTAAGAATTTTCTAAAGCGACGCTTCTTCCAGAGCAGTGATTAAAAGTTTAATGAGTACAAAGCATGTAACACTTAGGTAAATTGTATACCGTTATACTTCCAAGGACACAGGATGTTTTCGGGAGACTTAAGAACTCTCCCGTAACCCATGACAATTGAGTGAGTGACGCATGTAAACTCGTATCCATACCCTACGTGCCACAAAAATACACTTCGAGGGTGTCCTGAGTAACAGGTGGTGAATTATCCACTAAATTTCGGCATGGAGCCGCAGAAATTGTTTCTTTTCTTGATATTTCGTCCATATACATTTCGACGTGCCGACAATCTGAAGAAGACTTAATGCTCCGCAAGGCTGACGTTTACAAGATCCCCACCGGGGTGTGCCTTTCGTACATTCGGTAGATGACTCCTTCGTCTCATCAAAGACTTACAGAACACTGAAGGTACACCAAGATTTATAGCCCAATAAATCGGCACTGACAGAGCACTGCGTCGATAGCAATTACTTGATGCAATACGAGAATGTCGAAATTCTAAGGGTGACTTCATGATTTTGGGATCCGCTTGTGAAGGAAGTTGTGGGAATTCATGAAGCGGAAGTTTTAATTAAAACATGGAACCTACGCTCCCTTTAATAAATTCACAAAGACGTCCATACAGTGTTGCACATGATGACACATCGATACCCCAGCAGGGATCGACCGTGGAGTCATATATTCAATTACGCATAGTTATTTGCTCCAGACAACGTCTCTGGTGCAATGACGTGGTCCGCGGTTTTAAAAGGACAGAGCCAGTGTTGCAGCTTCATCACAGTCTAACACGCGCTCTTTTTTGTGCAAATCATTCTACAAATCAACATAAACGATATTTAAATTCCTGGCAGATTAAAACTGTGTGCCGGACCAACTCAGTTGGTAGAGCACTTGCCCGCGAAAGGTTCGAGTCTCGGTCCGGCACACAGTTTTAATCTGCGAGGAAGTTTCATATCAGCACACACTCCACTGCACAGTGAAAATCGCATTGCGATAAGTGATATTCTTGGCATTTCTCTGTTGTCATATTCAATTGCATGTATTACTGACGGCTTGGTGCGCTGTTGGCGCAGTGTATAGCAAAATGAGCAGGTGTGTGTGTGTGTGTGTGTGTGTGTGTGTGTGTGTGTGTGTTAACCTACGGTTTCATTCAGTCAGAAAATGAACGAAAGGCATATCATAGAAATATCAGGAGAAGAAATACGGTTTATGCTCTTACATACATGCATTGCCGTGATGAGCTCCCGAATATGGAGTAATAGTCTCCGAAACTGGTCACGCTGATGAAGTACCATTTGGAACTGAAGAGGATTTCTCAGTAAAAAAGAGTGAATCGTTCATTTGCCACGAAAACACGAAGATGCAGAATGTCTGGGTACATTATCCATGACGCTGCTGAACGCCAAAGTTACAGCTGCCACGTTCCATGCCTGGACTTCAGCTTGCGATCAGTCGGCATTACAGCTCAACATTTACTGCCAAGTGGCTGGAGAAGAGGCAGGCGATTTGTAGCTACTACGGCTTTGTGTAGTGTAGTTGGATGACATTTCCAACCGCGATCGATTATTCTCAGTTTTTGTTCCTGAAGACGTGCTCTACAGTCTCTGTATCCTGACTTAGAACCCTCTCCCTCTTCCGACAAGTTGTCTGTTTACATTTGTTGCATTCTATTTTCACAAATCCTTTACAGTCCCGAAAGGCCCCATATATCTGACGTCACATCATAAACCTATTGTCGACACTTCGCTGCAAAAGCACCACTTCCTACCACATTTGTATGGAGGGTGAAACGAACATCTTCGTGATACTAAGTGGATAATTCTTACTTACTGACTACCCACGTAACTCGCTTGTGATGCATTAGTTTACTAAGTAGCGACAGTTGGAGGATGTAGTAGTTGTTGTTGTTACTGTCTTCACTCCACGTTCTATCCTGCGGAACCCGCTCCTTCTTCGAATAACTACTGCTACACACATCCATTTGAACCTTCTTAGTATATAGTCTCTTGTTCTCCCTCTGCAAGGTTTACCCCACATTTATCTCCACTACTAAATAGTAGATTCCTTGATGTGACCTATAACGCGATCCCTTCTATCAGCCAACTTACGCCACAAATTTATTTTCTTTCCAATTCTATTCAACACATTTTGATTAGTTACGCGATCTGTGCATCTAATCTTCATAATACTTGGCTTCAGGAAAGACCTCCTAACGCTTAAATTTATATCTGATGTTAACAAATTTCTTTTCTTCAGACAAGCTTTTCTTAACATTGTCATTCTACATTTCATATCCTCCCTACCCCCACCATCACAAGTTGTTGTTGTTGTTGTCTTCAGTACTGAGACTGGTTTGATGCAGCTCTCCATGCTACTCTATGCTGTGCAAGCTTCTTCATCTCCCAGTACTTACTGCAACCTACATCCTTCTCAATCTGTTTAGTGTATTCATCTGTTGGTGTCCCTCTACGACTTTTACCCTCCACGCTGCCCTCCAGTACTAAATTGGTGATCCCTTGATGCCTCAGAACATGTCCTACCAACCGGTCCCTTCTTCATGTCAAGTTGTGCCACAAACTCCTCTTCTACCCAATTCCATTCAATACCTCCTCATTAGTTATGTGATCTACCCATCTAATCTTCAGCATTCTTCTGTAGCACCACATTTCGAAAGCTTCTATTCTCTTCTTGTCCAAACTATTTATCGTCCATGTTTCACTTCCATACATGGCTACACTCCATACAAATACTTTCAGTAACGACTTCCTGACACTTAAATCTATACTCGATGTTAACAAATTTCTCTTCTTCAGACAAGCTTTCCTTGCCATTTCCAGTCTACATTTGATATCCTCTCTACTTCGACCATCATCAGTTATTTTGCTCCCCAAATAGCAAAACTCCTTTACTACATTAAGTGTCTCATTTCCTAATCTAATTCCCTCAGAATCACCCGACTTAATTCGACTACATTCCATTATCCTCGTTTTGCTTTTGTTGATGTTCATCTTATATCCTCCTTTCAAGACACTGCCCATTCCGTTCAACTGCTTTCCAAGTCCTTTGCTGTCTCTGACAGAATTACAATGTCATTTGCGATCCTCCACGTTTTTATTTCTTCTCCAGGGACTTTAATACCATCACAAGTTATTTAACTGCAAAAGTAATAAAATTCATTTTCTGCTTACAGTTTTTCAAATGGTTCTGAGCACTATGGGACTTAACATCGGAGGTCATCTGTCCCCTAGAACTTAGAACTACTTAAACCTAACTAACCTAAGGACATCACACACATCCATGCCGGAGGCAAGATTCAAACTTGCGACCGTAGCGGTCGCGAGGTTCCAGACCGCTCGGCCACACTGGCCGGCTACAGTGTTTCACTTTCTAATCTCGTTCCCTTAGCATCGCCTGCTTCAAGTAGTCTATATTCCAATACCCTTCTTTAGTTTTTGTTAATTTTCTTCCTGTACATTCCTTTCAAGAGACTGGCCATTCGGTTCAGCTGTACTTCGGAGTCCTTTGCTCTCACACATAGAATCACAATGTAATCGGCATACCTAAGGGTTTGATTTACTCTCCCTGAATTTGTTTCCTTCTCCAAATTTTTCTCTCTCTTCCTTTCTTGCTTTCGCAGTGTAAAGGTGTAATAGCTTTGAGGATAGGCAGCAACCCTCCCTCCCTCACTTCTCAAATGATTCCCTTTCATAACGGTCCATTTTTGTAACTACCATCTGCAATCTGTACAAGTTGTAAATAACGTTTCGCTCCCTGTATTTTACCGCTGATAACTTAAGAAGTTTAAAGAGTGTTTTCCAGTCAACATTGTCAAAAGCTTTCTTCAAGTCTACAAATGCTATAAATATAGGTTTGGTTTCTCTTAGCCTATCTCCTAAGATATATAGTAGGGTCTGTATTACCTCTCGTATTCCAACATTTCTCCAGAACCCAAGTTGGTCTTCCCCGAAGTCGGCTTCTGCCTGTTTTTTCACTCTTCTGTAAATAATTCGTGTCAGTATTTTGCAGATATGACTTGTTAAACTGATAGTGCGGTAAAATTCACTCACGTCAGCACTTGGTTACTCTTGAATAGGAATTATTCCATTCTTCTTGAATTCTCAGAGTGTTTCCCATGTTTACACTGTGTTCGAGATAAACTGTCGAAATAATGTTACAGCATTGGGAAGAACGGCGTAAGTCATTAAAAATGCAGCAGCACTTCGAAATTGCAAGAAAAAGAACGGCATACTAAATGACATTATCAACAGGTTCGTTAGGAATCTGTAGTATTAAACGCTAAACGAGAAAGCGGTCAGAGAGTATGCGACGTAAAGGAGGAGCAATTGCAGCCAACGCCTCCAGACGCTGAAGTAGGGAAGTTTCGGGCAGAAACCGCCTTACCTTATGCGCCAGCCGTCCATTGAGGTCACGCAAGCGCAGGAAAGGACGCTTGTTTAAAGACGATAGGTTACACTGAAGCAGGGCGTCGATGAAGCCACGTGTTTCAACGGATTTTCCAGTTAACGACGGTACAAACCCGGTTTACGGTAGCATTAAAAATTTAAGCTCGGACCAAAGGATTCTCCTTTCGAAACAAAACTAAACGTATTTCCAAGCAGCCTTTAATTGACTAACAACAATGATATCACTTATTATTTAACACCGACGTCGACGAAAAAAGCCCCTATCGGGTTAATTAACGGAACAGCTCGTAGCGCTTTTAATTATTCACAGCTGAACGTATCGAGGAAAATCCGAATTAATTCAGCAGGAGTAGTGTACATAGCAGACGGGCTAGCTGCCGGATTAGTTTCGCGTGATGTATTTTTGACAAAGCCTGAATAATAATTATATACGTGAGATGAAGCAATTATTCAGTTTGTTAGTATCCTTGTGTATGTGAAACTAGAACTCCCTAAAATTTTCCTGTGTACACTGCAATAATCTCAAGAATTCTATTGTAATTGTCAGCGTTCCGTAACAGCCCGCCGAGTACATCAGGGGAGCTAGTGGTTTCATTGTGCTTCAGGGCTTGCAGCTGACGGAAGTGCATTTTCGTTACAGAGTGAGGTGTGACGTGCGCAATTTAGCCGACGTCGGTTGTTAGTACCAACACAGTCCCAGTGTGGGAGGCCGGTGCGATTCCCTTCCAATAACGGTAATAAGCTGTTACGATGCTCTAAGCCATCCTCCTTCGGATATAACTGTGAAGGGTTAGTCACTATAGTATCTCTTTGCAACCCATCTCATTCCTCGCTGGTAGTTGTCAGGACCTCACTGTTATGAAAGAGAATGTCAAATTTCCCAGGTTGCAAAGCGCGCCCCGCTGTTGCTGATTTATCCATATCCCCATTCGCACAAACTACGCTTATACACCCTCCATTGTTTTAATTGTAGTGCTCACACAAACCTGCTGCAAGTGACATGACTATTCCATAATTTTTTGCTTTTCTAGTCTTTAGTGAGCTTTGTAGGTCACCCTTAAATATTCATGTTCTTTCGTCGCACCTTTGTAAATTACAGTGACGTTCTGTTTTTCTACAATTTTTCCTACACGGACTGTAACATCTCTAATACATGGTTAACAGACGGTGAGACCACGGACTGTGCAAAACGATGTATGTCACCTATGCAATTTTGTAATGAAAACATTGTTCTTTTCAGAGGACGAATACGTGAAGTCTACAATAACGTTTACGTACCTACAGTGATCTCAGAAAGGTGTGCACTCGTCGTACGAGGAAAGACTCCCTACCATTGTAGAAGAAATCGAATTGTTGGGCTTTGTGACTCATAGGTCGCCATGTTACCGTTTACAATGAGTGTGATTCAGAAATTTACATCCTTATCAAAGGATATAACAATTGAAAACTGAAAGAGGCACCCATATAAACGCATAAAATAAACAAGAATGTACATTTCAGATATGAAATTGTAAAGACAACAGATAAATAAAGAGGCAGTCTGTGAATGTATCATTTATGTGGGAAAATGGGAAACAGGAATCTGCACGGCTATAGAGATGTGAGAAGAGAAAAATGTATTTGGAATTTACTGCTCGTAAAAATAGCCAAGATCAGTTTAGGAAGTGATAATAATAAAATTCTCTCGGGCGTCTAGTCACATCAAGTAGTTCAAAATCCACGAGTTTTCGATCGCGTGCTCCTAGGTAACTGCCAAGTTGTGACTGTCGAATGACCGCTCCTGTCGTCCTTATACAGGGTGTAAATTTTAAGTGGACAAATCAGAATAACTCGAAAAAATGCTTCACAACGAAAAATTGTATAGAGTCCAATTATTTTCGAAGGGGGTCATCTGCTGGAGCTAAAATTAGTCCGCTACCCCAGCCCCGAGGGGTGGGGCGGGAGGCAACTCAAAATTTCAAATAGGAACCTCAATTTTTTATTGCAGAATCAGATTCTACATACAAAACTACGTCATTTTGTCTGAAACAGTTGTTTTGATTCTTGGTAGTTCGCGCTGTAATTCAAGAAAATACATGTTCTCATTTTTGCGTGGAAATGGTTACGAATAAATAAAAAATACTTATGTACTTCATAAATTTTGATTCGCTAAAACTAAAACTCTCCCTCTCCCCCATAGGGTAGGGTTTGAGAGAGAGGAAGACTTCCGGCATAAGAAGCCAGCCTCATTCTGCCAACGGCCTTGTCAAAGCGGGCGGAGGAGCGGATAGAGGTTCAGGGCACTCTCTTGTCCTAGGGGTGGGAAATTGCCCCTAAAAGCGGAAGAATCAGCAATGATCAACGACATGAGGATGCAGAAGGATATGGAAACCACTGCATTAAAGACTCGTAACGTCTATCCACAGGTCATGTGGCCTGTAATTGAAGAAGTGTCATGATGATCTCTATATTGGCAAAAGATTACGGAATAGTCCCCCATTCGTATTTCCGGGAGGGGGCTGCCAAGGGGGAGATTACCATGAGAAAGAGATTGAATAATCAACGAAAGGATAACGTTCTACGAGTCGGGGCGTGGCATGTCAGAAGCTTGAACGTGGTAGGGAAACTAGAAAATCTGAAGAGGGAAATGCAAAGGCTCAATCTAGATATAATAGGGGTCAGTGAAGTGAAGTGGAAGGAAGACAAGGATTTCTGGTCAGATGAGTATCAACAGCAGCAGAAAATGGTATAACAGGTGTAGGATTCGTTGTGAATAGGAAGGTAGGGCAGAGGGTGTGTTACTGTGAACAGTTCAGTGACCGGGTTGTTCTAATCAGAATCGACAGCAGACCAACACCGACAACGATAGTTCAGGTATACATGCCGACGTCGCAAGCTCAAGATGAACAGATAGAGAAAGTGTATGAGGATATTGAAATGGTAATGCAGTATGTAAAGGGCGACGCAAATCTAATAGTCATGGGCGACTGGAATGCAGTTGTAGGGGAAGGAGTAGAAGAAAAGGTTACAGGAGAATATGGGCTTGGGACAAGGAATGAAAGAGGAGAAAGACTAATTGAGTTCCGTAACAAGTTTCAGCTAGTAATAGCGAATCTCAAGAGGAGGAGGTGTACTTGGAAAAGGCCGGGAGATACGGGAAGATTTCAATTAGATTACATCATGGTCAGACAGAGATTCCGAAATCAGATACTGGATTGTAAGGCGTACCCAGGAGCAGATATAGACTCAGATCACAATATAGTAGTGATGAAGAGTAGGCTGAAGTTCAAGACATTAGTCAGGAAGAATCAATACGCAAAGAAGTGGGATACGGAAGTACTAAGGAATGACGAGATACGTTTGAAGTTCTCTAACGCTATAGATACAGTAATAAGGAATAGCGCAGTAGGCAGTACAGTTGAAGATGAATGGACATCTCTAAAAAAGGGCTATCACAGAAGTTGGGAAGGAAAACATAGGTACAAAGAAGATAGCTGCGAAGAAACCATGGATAACAAAAGAAATACTTCAGTTGATTGATGAAAGGAGGAAGTACAAACATGTTCCGGGAAAATCAGGAGTACAGAAATACAAGTCGCTGAGGAATGAAATAAATAGGAAGCGCAAGGAAGCTAAGACGAAATGTCTGTAGGAAAAATGTGAAGACATCGAAAAAGATATGATTGTCGGAAGGACAGACTCAGCCTACAGGAAAGTCAAAACAACCTTTGGTGACATTAAAAGCAACGGTGGTAACATTAAGAGTGCAACGGGAATTCCATTGTTAAATGCAGAGGAGAGAGCAGACAGGTGGAAAGAATACATCGAAAGCCTCTTTGAGGGTGAAGATTTGTCTGATGTGATAGAAGAAGAAACAGGAATCGATTTAGAAGAGATAGGGGATCCAGTATTAGAATCGGAACTTAAAAGAGATTTGGAGGACTTACGGTCAAATAAGGCAGAAGGGATAGATAACATTCCATCAGAATTTCTAAGATCATTGGGGAAGTGGCAACAAAACGACTATTCACGTTGGTGTGTAGAATATATGAGTCTGGCGATATACTATCTGTCTTTCGAAAAAGCATCATCCACACAATTCCGAAGACGGCAAGAGCTGACAAGTGCGAGAATTATCGCACAATCAGCTTAACAGCTCATGCATCGAAGCTGCTTACAAGAATAATATACAGAAGAATGGAAAAGAAAATTGAGAATGCGCTAGGTGACGATCAGTTTGGCCTTAGGAAAAGTAAAGAGACGAGTGAGGCAATTCTGACATTACGGCTAATAAAGGAAGCATGGCTGAAGGAAAACCAAGATACTTTCATAGGATTTGTCGAACTGGAAAAAGCGTTCGACAGTATAAAATGGTGCAAGCTGTTCGAGATTCTGAAAAAAGTAGGGGTAAGCTATAGGGAGAGACGGGTCATATACAATATGTACAACGACCAAGAGGGATTAATAAGAGTGAACGATCAAGAACGAAGTGCTCGTATTAAGAAGGGTGTAAGACAACGCTGTAGCCTCTCGCCCCTACTCTTCAATCTGTACATCGAGGAAGCAATGATGGAAATAAACGAAAGGTTCAGGAGTGGAATTAAAATACAAGGTGAAAGGATATCAATGTTACGATTCTCTGATGACATTGCTATCCTGAGTGAAAGTGAAGAAGAATTAAATGATCTGCTGAACGGAATGAACAGTCTAATGTGTACACAGTATGGTTTGAGAGTAAATCGGAGAAAGACGAAGGTAATGAGAAGTAGTAGAAATGAGAACAGCGAGAAACTTAACATCAGGATTGATGGTTACGAAGTCAATGAAGTTAAGGAATTCTGCTACCTAGGCAGTAAAATAACCAATGACGGACGGAGCAAGGAGGACATCAAAAGCAGTCTCGCTATGGCAAAAAAGGCATTTCTGGCCAAGAGAAGTCTACTAATATCAAATACCGGCCTTAATTTGAGGAAGAAATTTCAGAGGATGTACGTCTGGAGTACAGCGTTGTATGGTAGTGAAACATGGACTGTGGGAAAACCGGAACAGAAGAGAATCGAAGCATTAGAGATGTGGTGCTATAGACGAATGTTGAAAATTAGGTGGACTGATGAGGTAAGGAATGAGATGGTTCTACGCAGAATCGGAGAGGAAAGGAATATGTGGAAAACACTGATAAGGAGAGGGGACAGGATGATAAGACATCTGCTAAGACATGAGGGAATGACTTCCATGGTACTAGAGGGAGCTGTAGAGGGCAAAAACTGTAGAGGAAGACAGAGATTGGAATACGTCAAGCAAATACTTGAGGACGTAGGTTGCAAGTGCTACACTGAGATGAAGAGGTTAGCACAGGAAAGGAATTCGTGGCAGGCCGCATCAAACCAGTCAGTAGACTGATGATAAAAAAAAAAAAAAAAAAAAATGTTGATACACATATTAATTTTTTTCCGCAGATTCGGACAAGTTTTGTTTCTTTCATGGTCATGAGGCCATGCAACATTTAATTATCAAAAAATCGTCTGACTAGCTAACTAACTAACCAAACATCCTACTTACTAACGAGTGAACTCATTAACTAACAGAGTAAACAAAGTAAAAGATTAACTGAAGAAAAGATTAACCGACTCGCTAACTAATGTTCTGTTTGTTTCGTGGTCATGAGGCCACACAACTTTTAATTACAAACAAATCATCTGACTAGCTAACTAACTAACCAAACATCCTAATACTAACGAGTGGAACTCGTTAACTAAAAACTTAACTTTCTCGAGAACCTAATTTTTATTAGATTCGGAGTAATCACTCTTGTTTGTCGAGAAATCGCATAACTGGGGTGCTTGCTTATTTTGATTGTTTTAGTTTCTGGTGAAAAAACGTAGAAAACGACATTCATAAATTTATTGACTTAAATCACATTGTTCACACCTTTTTTTATTTCGCAATATCTCGGCTGTTACGTCGTTTACATTTTTAGAATTATGTACGATAATCGATGTCCCACTCAGCCCTGATCGATAATCGATGCTCTTATCCAACTCTTGCTGATGAGCGGCATAATGTTTCGGAGTGCCGCCGATAGGTAGCACAAGGACCAGTAATTCGCCATTTCTCGTAATAAGACTGGGCTTCAGAAATTTTAAGTTGGTTGGTTGGTTGTGTTGGGGAAGGAGACCAGACAGCGAGGTCATCGGTCTCATCGGATTAGGGAAGGACAGGGAAGGAAGTCGGCCGTGCCCTTTGAAAGGAACCATCCCGGCATTTGCCTGCAGCGATTTAGGGAAATCACGGAAAACCTAAATCAGGATGGCCGGACGCGGGATTGAACCGTCGTCCTCCCGAATGCGAGTCCAGTGTTTAACCACTGCGCCACCTCGCTCGGTGCCAGAAATTATAAGTATTAATGTAATAAACGTACTGTATCATTTACCCGTTTGAGCATTCAGACAGCAAATCATCGTTTATAACGATTGTCTTTTAGGCGGCTTATGTTTCATTACCTTGTGTGACCGCTTTCGCGGCGTTTGCTCGCTACCAGTCGCGTTTGACGCGGAGTTAGTGTTGCTAGGCGGAATTATGCCGAGTGGGCCGCTTCTCGCTCATAGAAATTCTAACTATGCCTTTCGCGACTCCCCTTATCTTCCCTCTCTTGAAATTAATAGGTGGCATACGTCATTATGAATTATCTCTCTGTGGAAGAAACTACTGAGATGCTGTACATTTATGAAGAAAGTGGGAGAAATTTTGACGATGCAGTCGCGCTTTTGGCGCAGCGTTTTCCAGGCCAAGTACGATCACGGTCCTCTTTTTTTCGAGTTATTAAACAATTTACTGCGGAAGGTAGTGTGAACCAGAAAAAATGTCCGTGCAGCTACTGTTTGTGGAGAAAACAATCAAGTGGCAGTCCTAGCTGCTGTGGCGCATAATCCAAATGAGAGCACAAGAGAAATATCAAGGCAATCAGGAATTTCACACATGAGTGTTCGGAAAATTCAGAAGCTCCTCAAATTTCATCCGTACCATGTATCTATGCATCAGGAAATACACGGCGAAGACTTCCAAAACCGTCTAACGTTTTGTCACTGGGAACTTCAGCGGATGCAAACAAACGAAAACTTTTTTGCTAGAGTACTTTTCTCCGATGAGGAAACATTCACAAACCACGGCGAAGTTAATCGCCATAACATGCATTACTGGAATGAATAGAACCCACACTGGATTCTAGAAGTCAACCATCAGCGACCTTGGTCAGTTAATGTTTGGTGTGGTATAATTGGCGATAAACTGATCGGTCCATACTTTATCGACGGTAATTTGAATGGCAACAAATATCGAAACCTACTTGAAAATGAACTGCCAGATCTACTTGAAGCCCTGACCATCGAACTTCGGCAAACCAAGTGATATCAACATGATGGTTGTCCAGCGCGTTATTCATAAGTAGCGCGCGATGTACTAGATCGACTTCACCATGATCGCTGGATCTGCAGGGCAGGTCCTGTGAGTTGACCAGCCAGTTCGCCTGACCTTACCTCGCCAGACCTTTTCTTATGCAGTTATCCAAAAGATATCGTTTATCAGGAAACGCCTTCCACTCGCGAATACATGATGTAAAAAATAAGACATGCTTGCGCTGCAATTATCAAGACGTGTGCAGCGATTTACAGCACGAGTCAATAAATGCATCGAAGTTGTAGGTCATCACTTTCAACATTTGATGTCATAAAACGGTGAGATGCAAGGGATTTACGGACAACAAGCAGGCCAAAAGTGAGAGGCGAGGGGACTCGCTAGAAACAAGCACCCGAAATTAATTTACGTTCAAGTATTTGCAAATCATCAACAAAAAAAGGAAACCAATCGTTCCTTTCCAGGACCACCAAATCTTAAACGGGAATACGTTCATCTTTAGTTAGCGAGTCGGTTAGTCTTTTCCTCAGTTAACCTTTCACTTTGTTTACTCTGTTAGTTAATGAGTTCACTCGTTAGTAAGCAGGATGTTTGGTTAGTTAGTTAGCTAGTCAGATTATTTGTTTGATAATTAAAAGTTGTGTGCCCTCATGACCACGAAATGAACAAAACTCGTCCGAATCTGTGGAAAAAATTAATGTGTGTATCAACATTTGTAAAACTTTAATTCCTCCCTCTCAAACCCCATTCTATGGGGAGAGAGGGAGAGTTTTAGTTTTAGCGAATTAAAATTTACGAAGTACGTAAGTATTTTTTATTTATCCGTAACCATTTTCCACGCAAAAATGAGAACATGTATTTTCTAGAATTACAGCGCCAACTACCAAGAATCAAATGTTTAACACAAAATGTACATAGTTTTTTATGTGGAATATGATTCTGCAATAAAAATGGGGGTTCCCATCTGAAATTTTAAAGTTGCCTCCCTCCACACCCACAGGGGCTGGGGTGGCGGGCTAATTTTAGCACCAGCAGATGTCCCCTTCAATAATAATCAACTTTGGATTGTACACATTTTTTCGTCTCAAGCTAATTTTTCGAGTTACTCTGCTTTGTCAACTTTAAATTTACACCCTCTATAACCGCGCTGCCTCCATTGACGTCTCCAGCGTTCGCTCCAGCACCGTATGTGGTGATGTTTCCGTTGCGCGTTTGCCGCGCCCGCTTCAACCTTCCGATGACCTCGTTCCATGCTGTACTTAGCTGCAGTCTTTATGGGGTTGTCATCTCGATTGCTTCTTTTATGGTCCCAGAAACTATTAGTCAGTTTAACAAGTGATGTCTCGAAGAATTCAGTAAGGTTTACGTTTAGTAGAGCACGTTCTGCTACGGCTGATATCTCAGAATACCATAGGCAAAAAATTCTCTCGTGTTCTAGACGGCGCTATCCTATATTACGCACAGTGTCTGTGATATAAAACATTCCACAACAACATGGTATTTTAAATACTCCGGGAATTCTGAGACCTACATCGTCTTTCAGGGGCCTCATAAGTTGTCGAAAATTTGCTTAGGCCCTGAAGATCTATTTTATGGCTCCTTAGCAGCAGCTATTAAATCCTGTTATTAAGCCACAGAACGGCACAAATGCAAACTTCTTCGTGTCCTCCTCGGGGGCCATCTGCGTAGGTTGCTTCGGCAAGATGGCTTGCGAAAATTGGCGGTGGTTGTAGCCTTTTTCCTTCAATACTTTTCGGAAGTGGGTCAGTTCCTTCGGAAGGTTTTCAGCGTCTGAAATGGCTTCCGCTTGATGCAACAAGGTTCTCAGAACGGAATGTTTCTGTGAAGTGCTGGTAGCATGCAGATATCGGTTCGTGTGGATGGGTTTCCGATAACAGTGTGGCTGAGACACCCATTTGTTCACGGCTGACGATGACTTAAAGAAAATGGAAGACACTACCTGTCTCTACCTCCATGGTGAACTTGATGGTGTCATGGACGCTGTTGATGTGGTCCAAGAATTCTCACAGATTTTAACTTCCATGAGACCATACTGCGAACGTATCGTCGACATAACGATAGAAGCAACTAGGCTTTGCAGGACTCGATTTCCTCAGAGTGGTCCATAAACAAATTGGCTATAACTAGAGGTAATGAGTTTCCCATCGCGACGCCGCCCTTCTGGATAAAATAGTCTCCGCCACACAAAAAATTCGAGGGTGTTAGGTATGTTCAAATAAATCCAAAAACTGTCGTCCTGTAACTGGGAGAGCAGGTCTATAGTATCTTTGATGGGAACATGCGTGAATAATGACGCAACATCAAAGATAACCATCATATCAGCTTCTCCAAGACCGAAGCATGTAATTCGACAGATGAAGTCGATCCTATTCTCGAGGTGGTGCACACAATGACGAATGTACAGAATCAGGAGGCTGACCAGATGTTTTTCTAGTCTTTAAGTTGGTGATTCAATGGTGGTCACGACGTACGGGGTTCACTCCTCTTATGAACGTTTGGAAAGCTGTAAGATATAGGTGGCCGAGTTGCCTGAGTTAGGAGCTTCTTAAAGACGTTCTGTTCCAGTGAGGACCGCTTTAGAACCTTCGACGTCTTCCTCATTTTTCTAGATGTTGGGTCCCTTCTGCATCATCAAACGTATCATCTTGTCGTTGTCCGTTTGTTCCGTAATGATGGCTTTATTGTCCTTGTCTGCTGGCAGAACTACTTGTCATGTTCAAGGTAGGCGGCTTGTATTTTGAAAGAATTGTACGATGGATGCACAGACAGATGGTGCTTTGCCTGTCCTTGACGTTATGGTCCACCGCAAGGAAAATGGGTGTCTTAGCCAATGTGTGAACCGGAGACCCACCCACACGAACCGACCAATGCATGCTACCAGCTATCACCACCCTTCGCAGAAACGTTCTGTTCTGAGGACCTAGGTGCATCGAGTGGAACCATTTTAGACTGTGAAAACTTCCGAAGGAAGTGAGCCACTTACGAAAAGTGTTAAAGGAAAACGGCTACAACAACCACCAGATTTTTTAAGCCATCTTGCCGAATAAATGTAAGCAGAAGGGCCACGAGGAAGGTACGAAGAAGCTTGTGTTTCTGCTGTTCTGTGGCTTAATAGCGAGAAATATTAGCCGCTGCTAAGAATGCATAAAATCAATTCGTTCTTCAGGGCCTCACCGAAATTTTGACAATGAGACCTCTGGAAGACTATGTAGGCTCAGAACTCGAGCAATATTTAAAATACCATATGGGTGGTAATTTAAGGAGATGGGACCTGGATAAACTGAAAGAACCAAAGGTTGTACAGAGTTTCAAGGAGAGCATAAGGGAACAATTGACAGGTATGGCGGAAAGAAATAGAGTAGAACAAGTATGGGTAGCTCTGAGGGATGAAGTAGGGAAGGCAGCAGAGGATCAAGTAGGTAAAAAGACGAGGGCTAGTAGAAATCCTTGGGTAACAGAAGAAATGTTGACTTTCATTGATAAAAGGAGAAAATATAAAAATGCAGTAAATGAAGCAGGCAAAAAGGAATACAAACGTCGCAAAAATGATATCGACAGGAAGTGCAAAGTGGCAGGGATGTCTAGAGGACAAATGTAAGGATGTAGAGGCTCATCTCACTAGGGGTAAGATAGATGCTGCCTACAGGAAAATTAAAGAGACCTATGGAGAAAAGAGAACCACTTGCATGAATATCAAGAGCTCAGATGGAAACCCAGTTCGAAGCAAAGAAGGGAAAGCAGAAAGTTGGAAGGAGTATATAGAGGGTCTATACAAGGGCGATGTACTTGAGGACAATATTATGGAAATGGAAAACGATGTAGATGAGGATGAAATGGGAGATACGATACTGCGTGAAGAGTTTGACAGAGCACTGAAAGACCTGAGTCGAAACAAGGCCCCGGGAGTAGACAACATTTCATTAGAACTACTGACAGCCTCGGGAGAGCCAGTCCTGACAAAACTCTACCATCTGGTGAGCAAGATGTATGAGACAGGCGAAATACCCTCAGACTTCAAGAGGAATATTATAATTCCAATCCCAAAGAAAGCAGGTGTTCACAGATGTGAAAATTACCGAACTATCAGTTTAATAAGTCACAGCTGCAAAACACTACCACGAATTCTTTACAGACGAATGGAAAAACTGGTAGAAGCCAACCTCTGCGAAGATCAATTTGGATTCCGCAGAAATGTTGGAACACGTGAGG
This sequence comes from Schistocerca americana, assembly GCF_021461395.2. Lineage (NCBI taxonomy): Eukaryota > Metazoa > Arthropoda > Insecta > Orthoptera > Acrididae > Schistocerca > Schistocerca americana. Next base: position 677,834,012 of record NC_060122.1, read on the forward strand.
CAATACTGATCCTACGACTTATCTTAGAAAATAGATTAAGGAAAGGCAAACCTACATTTCTAGCATTTGGAGACTTAGAGAAAGCTTTTGACAATGTTGACTGGAATACTCTCTTTTAAATTCTAAAGGTGGCATGGGTAAAATAAAGGGAGTGAAAGGCTATTTACAATTTGTACAGAAACCAGATGGCAGTTATCAGAGTCGAGGGGCATGAAAGGGAAGCAGCAGTTGGGAACGGAGTGAGACAGGGTTGTAGCCTGTCCCCGATGAAATTCAATCTGTATATTGAGCAAGCAGTAAAGGAAACAAAAGAAAAATTCGGAGTAGGTATTAAAGTCCATGGAGATGAAATAAAAACGTTGAGATTCGCCGATGACATTGTAATTCTGTCACAGACAGCAAAGGACTTGGAAGAGCTGTTGAAAGGAATGGACAGTGTCTTAAAAGGGGGATATAAGATGGACATCAACAAAAGCAAAACGAGCATAATGGAATGTAGTCGAATTAAGGCGGGTGATGCTATGGGAATTAGATTAGGAAGTGAGACACTTAAAGAAGTAAAGGAGCTTTGCTGTTTGGGGAGCAAAATAACTGATGATGCTCGTAGTAGAGAGGATATAAAATGTAGACTGGCAATTGCAAGGAAAGAGTTTCTGAAGAAGAGAAATTTGTTAACATCGAGTGTAGATTTAAGTGTCAGAAAGTCGTTTCTGAAGGTATTTGTATGGAGTGTAGCCATGTATGGAAGTGAAAGATGGACGATAAATAGCTTGGACAAGAAGAGAATAGAAGCTTTCGAAATGTGGTGCTACAGAAGAATGCTGAAGATTAGATGGGTAGATCACATAACTAATAAGGAGGTATTAAATAGAATTGGGGAGAAGAGGGATGGCACAACTTGACAATAAGAAGGGAGCGGTTGGTAGGACATGTTCTGAGGCATCAAGGGATCACAAATATAGCATTGGAGGGCAGCATGGAGTGTAAAAATAGTAGAGGGAGACCAAGAGATGAATACACTAAGCAGATTCAGAAGAATGTAGGTTCCAGTAAGTACTGGGAGACGAAGAAGCTTGCACAGGATAGAGTAGCATGGAGAGCTGCATCAAACCAATCTCAGGACTGAAGACAACAATAACAACATGTGGGTGTTGACGGACTGTGCCTACTATAGAACAGCGCCGTCTAGAACGCGAGAGGTGTTTCCACCTACGGTATCCTAAGATACCAGCGGTAGCAAATGGCTCTGCGCACTATGGGACTTAACTGATGACGTCATCAGTCTCCTAGAACTTTGAACTATTTAAATCTAACTAACCTAAGGACAGCACACACATACATGGCCGAGACAGGATTCGAACATGCGACCGTAGCGGTCGCGCGGATCCAGACTGTAGCGCCTAGAACCGCTCGGCCACTCTGGCCGGCCCCAGCGGTAGCAGAACATGCGCTACAAAACGGAAATCAAACTGAATATCTCGATACATCTGTTACTGCACTGACTTTTAGTTTCTGGGACAGCGTCATAAAAGAAGCAATCGAGATATAAATATCTGTCGCCTGATGAACAAAGTAAGAGCCTACGGAATATCAGACCAGCTGTGTGGCTGGATTGAAGAGTTTTTAGCAAACAGAACACAGCATGTTGTTATCAATGGAGAGACGTCTACAGACGTTAAAGTAACCTCTGGCGTGCCACAGTGGAGTGTTATGGGACCATTGCTTTTCACAATATATATAAATGACCTAGTAGATAGTGTCGGAAGTTCCATGCGGCTTTTCGCGGATGATGCTGTAGTATACAGAGAAGTTGCAGCATTAGAAAATTGTAGCGAAATGCAGGAAGATCTGCAGCGGATAGGCACTTGGTGCAGGGAGTGGCAACTGACCCTTAACATAGACAAATGTAATGTATTGCGAATACATAGAAAGAAGGATCCTTTATTGTATGATTATATGATAGCGGAACAAACACTGGTAGCAGTTACTTCTTTAAAATATCTGGGAATATGCGTGCGGAACGATTTGAAGTGGAATGATCATATAAAATTAATTGTTGGTAAGGCGGGTACCAGGTTGAGATTCATTGGGAGAGTCCTTAGAAAATGTAGTCCATCGACAAAGGAGGTGGCTTACAAAACACTCGTTCCACCTATACTTGAGTATTGCTCATCAGTGTGGGATCCGTACCAGATCGGTTTGACGGAGGAGATAGAGAAGATCCAAAGAAGAGCGGCGCGTCTCGTCACAGGGTTATTTGGTAACCGTGATAGCGTTACGGAGATGTTTAATAAACTCAAGTGGCAGACTCTACAAGAGAGGCGCTCTGCATCGCGGTGTAGCTTGCTCGCCAGGTTTCGAGAGGGTGCGTTTCTGGATGAGGTATCAAATATATTGCTTCCCCCTACTTATACCTCCCGAGGAGATCACGAATGTAAAATCAGAGAGATTAGAGCGCGCACGGAGGCTTTTAGACAGTCGTTCTTCCCGCGAACCATACGCGACTGGAACAGGAAAGGGAGGTAATGACAGTGGCACGTAAAGTGCCCTCCGCCACACACCGTTGGGCGGCTTGCGGAGTATAAATGTAGATGTAGATGTAGATGTAGACTCTGGCCTGTTGCTATGCACAGCTTGGGCCATTGGAAGGTTGAAGCGGGCACAGCAAGTGCGGAACGGTATGTTTGCCATATATGGCGCTAGTGCGATCACGAGGCCTACGAGAAAGACTGGCCGCGGCACGTATGTCACTAAGGCAGGCCGGGCTCGCTCGCTCAACTCAGCAGACGAACTGTGCCTGAGTTAGATGTTTCCTTAGACTTCGTATAGTAGGGCAGATATTTACGGAACCTCTAATCCTGAGGACAGGACAGTGGTTTGTGGCGCTTTATTCGAGTTCCATACTTGTTACGTCATTGAAGTTCACTTAGATGCTTCTTTCAAATGCAACAGAAATAAGTATATAGTTCCATTAGGAAAAAATAAACGAAGTCGGTGTAGTAATTCAGTGACTAAACGGTAATAATAGCGAACGTCTGGGAATTCACCATATTGTGCACTATAATTTGTCGAACAGTAATAAAACTGACAAACTACGGGGACGAATTCCTGAGTGGAAAGAAAGGAAGTAAAGTCCTATGAACATCTGTCCGGAAATGCATCGTTTCGAAGGTAGATGGTACTGACAAATGACAGTTCCTCGGGTCACGTGGCGTGTTTTCTTTGGGTGTTACATGCTATGAGATTGACGCAACGTACTGTTAGCAGCAAAATTGTGCGGTATTCATGTCGGGAACAAGGCGAGATGGTGTCTGTGTACGGCCAAGCAGATGAAAACGGTGAGAGGAAGCACGGCTATACCAAAACAAGTGTCCTCAAAGGTACCAACCATATCTCGCAACATTTCAATCCCTTTTTGGGCGTCTGCGTGATGCTGCGTCCTCGCAGATATACAAAGTGCAGGGAGGCGGCCGAGTGTGCAGACGCCAGATTTGGAGGACCAGGTTCTACAGGCTTTTGAGGCGATCCTAGTTCTAGTTCCCGGCAAATGGCTCGCCAACGTGAGGTAAGCCAAAATACGATTGTGCCTATCCGTCATGACAACCGCTACTACCACTATCCTCCACAACCCCATGGTGGCCACTGCGAATATTTGTTGTGACGTGGATGCGATGCCGTTCTGCACTGTCTTCCAAGACGAACAAAAATTTGTGACTGCATGAATTGTTTTCCACATTCGACCAGTTTGTGGTCTTAACTGACTGAAGTTTTTACGTCCTGGTTGAAAACTTAATAATTGTAAACTTGATGTCTATGTAAGTTGTACCTAACAGTTTTGTGAATTTCAACAGCTTAAAGTAGACAATTGTATTCGTCAGGCCTTCGGATTACAAAACTACTGTGGTTGTAAGGGTTATGTTTCGTTCGAAAGTGACAACATAATTAATTTTACAGGAACATTTCAAAAGCTTTTCGTTCATTACCTTCACGGGCACGCTTTGATTAATAATGTTAACGAAATAGCCGACTATGCTCGTGGCGTAATAGTTCAATCAACAGACACAAAATAAATGTGCAATATCAGGGATAGATCGCGTGTCGGAAATTTTTGTATAATGGTAGGAGGGAATGCCACGAACAACTGAATGAGTGTGGGGTTGGAGATTGCGCATGAAGGTCACTTTTGAATAATACGAAAACCGCTGCCTCCACACACACCTGCGTGTGCGTGTGTGTGTGTGTGTGTGTGTGTGTGTGTGTGTGTGTGTGTGCGTGTGTGTGTGTATGTGTATAATATCGATCTAGTGTTGTTTGATTGTTCCGAACAGCCGAAACGTTTCCTCTGATCGACGATTCAATCACGACGGTCCTGTGCACACTGCAATCGTAATTGACGATACAGCTGGGTAAAAAAGAGAACACGGCGGGGGGGGGGGGAGGGGGGGGTCTACTTCAGACCTCCATGTTCAACAATTGACACGATAAATGGTATGCTCCTTACCATTCCGCGCGCACCAGCATTGCAAGTATTTCGGCAGAGCTGCCACAGATCACCATCTATACAACTCGTTCTGAGTGGACTACTCGACGCCCAACCATTTAGCGCTAGTGGTGCCTTCATGCCGTCCTACGTCTTTCTGTAGATGCTCACGAAATAGCCCGTGATCATTCGATCAGCTTCATCGTTTTTCGGATACTCGTTCACAGACTCTGGGTAATAACAATCGACCGTTCGTCAAAGTCGCTTACCTCAAAGGATGTCCCCATTTGTAGCCCACATCTACACCAGGGTGATCCCCTCTCCGTGTGTGCGCCGCTTACACACTTCTGTCACCGCGTCACGTCAACACCGACTCAAAGGAAGGCCTCGGCGCTTGTTCGTGACGTCACGTCAGCTAGGCACGGCGAACGCCAGGTCTGTTGTAGGCATACTCATAATGTGAAACTATAGGCGGTAGTTGACCAACACACATTGTTCTGAGAGATTTCTGCAATCCATTAATTGTGCAATTCACTACACTTCTTAACAAATAGTGTACTCCTTAACTTCGACCTGTTTTAAGGATTGACATACAAAAACAACTTCATGGGCCAGCAGCAACAGAATTCGTGCTTCTTTACCTGATTTGTAAATCTGAGGAAGTTACGTTCGTACTGGGTTGCTTTTACAAGAAACTGTAAACATTTAGGTATCTTGGTTGACTATGGGGTGAGGGGCACTGAATGTTAATGAAATATCTTGCGATTGTACACATTGGGGTTGGGGGTGGGGGACAGAAGCAGAGGCAAGAGAGAGATACTTTTTTATCGAATAAAATTTTTTTATCTTACAAAGTTTCTCCTTTCAGTTGCAAGAGGGGAATATTTATCTTTTCTAATGTGCATGTTTAAAAAAGTTTAAGCTCAGCAGTATTTTCGATGTATGAAGCTATTTTGTTTCTTGTTTAGAATTCCTTTCGTTGAAAACGACTGTAATCTAATGGCTGGCAGCAGTCGGACATTTACACATGTAAATTGGTTCACATTTCCAGTGACGATGTCAAACGAAAATAAATAAATAAATAAAAGAAAATAGTTCATTATAAGGGGGTTGGGGTACGTTTCGATAACAAAATGGATCAATTAAGTATAGTTACTTGAATGTAAAATTTCCGAAGCTTGCAATGGGGCAAAGCACTTCTCAATTTGATCTACATTTGTTTCGACAGGATTCAGTAATACAGAACTATGATCTTCATTTGTAGCTTTACGATAGTAAGAAAATCTTTCATCTAAATAAAACTGCAGAATCCAAAACAATACCAAACATTTTGTCCAAAAATAAGAGATTTATAGTGATAAGCACGCCCAGGCGTTTCTGCCTTCAACAGACCTGGCGCGCGGCGTGCCTAGCTGACGTGACATCACGAACAAGCGCCGAGGCCTTCCTTTGAGTCGGTGTTGGTCACTTGCCCGTAACGACACGAGACGGCATTCAACACGCTGTCGACAGTGGTCATAATTTTTTGGTTTATCACTACTATTTTATTTTAGCAGTCACCATCATCCCCAGACGCTATGTAAAAATAATCTCATATTTTGTAGAACTTACTAGAGACGACAGCAAAATAAGGCATGACGCCAGCAGGCCACCAGCGCGGCTTTTAAATGTGTCGGTCGGGGGTAGGGCGTGTATTTCGCGCGTTGTCACGAGGTGGCTGAGTGTGTTTCTGAAAATGAGCAGCAAACGAGAGTTAAAAAAAAAAAAAAAAAAAAAAAAAAAAAAAAAAAAAAAAAAAAAAAAACGTGGTGAAAAATAAAAGCAGCTGTTGAGGACGCGACATTTCCGCGGTTGGCCGGCAGGTGTCACCAGCTGGGTCGCATCTGATAGGTGTAATTAAAGCGTCAGCGCGGCAGCCGTGCGGGCCGCTTTAAAACTGCTGCCGCCTGGCGCGGAAAACACGCCACCAGTGGCGGCCTGGCGCCAGGATAATGTGTGTGTGTCTGTGTGTGTGTCTGTGTGTGTGTGTGCGCACGCGCGTGCGTGTTTGTGAGTGCGCGGACGCTGCACACGCCCCACACATTAGCACACCCCACCCGCGCGCCGTGTGCACTTCCGCGGAAATGCACGCGGCAGGTACTCAATGAGGTTCACGCTACTTGGCTTTGTCCCTCCCTATGGGAGGGCGTAATTAATGAATTACCTCGCCTGTAGCAGCTGTCGTCCAGCTTCCCGTCCTATAGCAATATCAACCGGCAACCTTGTGTCTACGGGCTCACAGGCCACACCAAATAGATCGGCAATGAGTAAATACGTCCAATTGTGGTTTTAGCTAAGTAAGGCAGGTACTGGCGCAAGCAAGTAGTTTTCACTTGCATAGCTGTAGTATTATGGCACTACTTTTGTTAGTGCAACTACGAATGGTCTTCAAGATTTTTAACTATCGTTAGGAAAATCTGAAGTTACAAAAATAACTTTAATTTTTTTGGAGTTACGCTTTCGGCCCAATACCTACACTTACATTCACATCATTACCCTAAAATTCACACTTAAGTGCGTGGCAGACGTTTCATAGAACCACATGCAAGCAATTTTTCTACCGTTACACTCTCAAACAACACTCGGGAAAAACACATAAATATTTTTATTATGGTAGTCATTTCTCCCTGTGTAGGTAGACGCCAGCAAAATATTTTTCCACTCTCAGGAGAAACTTGGTGATTGAAATCCTGCTTCAACGAAAAACCCCCAGTGCACTTATCATATTCGTGGCCCTCTCTCTCCTATTTCCCGATAGTACAAAACGAGCTGCCTATCTTTGACCTTTTTCGATGTCCTCTGTCGATCTTGTCTTTTGCTGATCCCACACCGCACTGCAGTACTCCAGAAGGGAACGTATAAGCAGTCTCTTTAGTAGACCTTTCGCTTTTCTCAGTGTTTCTGGAAATAAGTCGTAGTCTTTGGTTTGCTTCACCCACAACATTATATTTGTGATCGTTCCTACTTGATTTATACGTAACTTTAATCGCAAAGTATTTAACTGAATTTACAGCCTTTAGATTAGTGAGATTTATCGTGTAACAATTTAGCGGATTACTTTTGCTGCCCGTGTGGATGACTTCACACTTTTCATTATGTAGGGTCTATTGCCACTTTTTGTACCATACATATATTTTGTCTAAATCGTTTTCCAATTTCATTTGATCATCTGATGACCTTATAAGACGGTATATGACAGCGTTATCTGCAAGCAGTATAAAAGTGCTACTCAAATTGTCACCTAAATCGTTTATGTGGATCAGGAAGAGCAGGAGGCTTATAACACTTTCTTGGGAACACTAGATATTAAATCTGCTTTATTCGACGGCTTTTCATCATTTACTAAGAACTGTGACATTTATGAAAGGAAACTGACCAAAAAAATAATATATACTACCTAAGCCAGGCAACCCGGCTTATTTTTTCTGCTCCCGAGGCGAATGACGTAATTAACGTTGCCTATCTAAAGGTACACGATAGAAAACTGTAGATACTTTTGTTGTTGACTAAGGACATTATACTAACAACATTACATCATTATTTATTTCATTTGCTTACTAATAATTATAGCTCTTAGGAGCAGTGTATTTTTAGGTTGTTTATTATCTCCAAATACATGTGGCAAGAGCAAGCTATTAATGCTTGTTTTCGCATGGGTAGCACGTCTGCTGTTGAAATATGGACGCGTGGATGAAAACTGTTGGTCTATGCTGCAGGAGTAGTCTACTTGGTGCAGTTACGACCGTGCAGAAAACGTAAAGTAGAAAATCATGTGATGTGTTTGTCGGAAGACTGTTCGACGCTGAGATGTATTTATGTATGTATGTACATATTAAAGTACAACAAATGAAAGTATCTACGCTGATACACGTCAGATCCTGCGATTTCCGCCAAGTTTTATTTCACCCCACTTGTACGTGTCTGTAACGCTAAATGGTTTTCGGTGGAAACGTTGTAGCTGTGTAAAGCCAGTCCAGATGACTTCATTAAACATCTCGGTTAGCCTGAAAATAGAACGTAGTTTGCCGACACAGTTGGCTGATCTTTCCTTTCAATTCTGATTTTACGTATTGAAAGAAGTATTTTATTCTGCGTGGTTCTATAAATGATCAATGTTACAGGACGTCTCTGTTAAAAAATAGATATACTTTCTGACAGGTCTCGCAATTTAAGACATGTCTAGGTAATACAAGAAACATAATTTCCGATTGGGAGGAGGGAGCGAAAGCTAAACTCCAGCTTCGTGATCTACATTACTGGCCATTAAAATTGCTACACCAAGAAGAAAAGCAGTTGATAGACGGGTATTCATTGGACAAATATATTATACTAGAACTGACATGTGATTACATCTTCTCGCAATCTGGGTGCATAGATCCTGAGAAATCAGTACCCAGAACAACCACCTTGGATGGCGTGTACAGGTACGGTTGCCCACGCAGCTTCAGCAGGATACCACAGATCATCAATAGTAGTGACTGGCGTATTGTGACAAGCCAGTTGCTCGGCCACCATTGACCAGACGTTTTCAATTGGTGAGAGATCAGGAGAATGTGCTGGCCAGGGCAGCAGTCGAACATTTTCTGTATCCAGAAAGGCCCGTACAGGACCTGCAACATGCGGTCGTGCTTTATCCTGCTGAAATGTAGGGTTTCGCAGGGATTGAATTAAAGGTAGAGCCACGGGTCGTAATACATCTGAAATGTAACGTCCACTGTTCAAAGTGCTGTCAATGCGTACAAAAGGTTACCGAGACGTGTAACCAATGGCACCCCATACCATTACGCCAGGTGAAATTCCAGTATGGCTATGACGAATACACACTTTCAATGTGCGTTCACCGCGATGTCGCGAAAGACAGACGCGACCATCATGATGCTGTAAACAGAACCTGGATTCATCCGAAAAAATCACGTTTTGCGATTCGTGCACCCAGGTACGTCGTTGAGTACACCATAGATAGGGCTCCTGTCTGTGATGCAGCGTCAAGGGTAACCGCAGCCATGGTCTCCGAGCTGATAGTCCATGCTGCTGCAAACGTCGTCGAACTGTTCGTGCAGATGGTTGTTGTCTTGCAAACGTCCCCATCTGTTGACTAAGGGATCGAGACGTGGCTGCACGATCCGTTACAGCCATGCCGATAAGATGCCTGTCATCTCGACTTTCTAGTGATACGAGGCCGTTGGCATCCAGCACGGTGTTCCGTATTATCCTCCTTAACCCACCGATTCCATGTTCTGCTAACAGTCATTCGATCTCGACCAACGCGAGCAGCAATGGCGCGATACGATAAACTGCAATCGCGATAGTCTTCAATCCGACCTTTTTTCAAAGTCGGAAACGGGATGGTCCTTACACGAGGCATCACAACAACGTTTCACCATGTAACGCCATTCAGCTGCTGTTTGTGTATGAGAAATCGGTTGGAAACTTTCCTCATGTCAGCACGTTGTAGGTGTCGCCACCGGCGCCAACCTTGTGTGAATGCTCTGAAAAACTAATCATTTGCATATCACAGCATCCCCTTCCCGTCGGTTAAATTTTGCGTCTGTAGCACGCCATCTTCCTGGTGTAGCAATTTTAATGGCCAGTATTGTGTATAATAGGTTTCTGATTACGTCCACACAGGGGAGGTGATGTAGAAGTTATTCTGATTTGACCCTACCAAAATTACTCAGTACGCACAACGGAAAATTTGATCTTACTACAATAATGAAACAGAAACAAATCAGAATACCATATATACCTTAGCCACGAAAATCAGTCTTATTGCTTTATTAATGCTGTAACAGTTACCCACAATTGCGCTCGCCTTTCAGTCGTGTTTTTACGATGAATGGTGGTAGGGGCATCGCAGGAGTGCGCATGTGTGCAATGAGCTGTTTAAGTACTTTTACATTATACAATGTGTTCATTGTACAACATTTTTTTAGAAGCAGTTTATGATGACTGAAGTAAAAATATGTTGTATTCGTTTCGTTGAATCGTACAATACAGAACATATCGACCACCAAAAGCGTTTTCCAATTACGATAAATTTCGAAGGTCGAAGAGTAGATAAGTATTTCAAAGATTAAATATGTTTCCAAATGCGTTATATTGTTCAGAACACTAAATATCATGTACCACACAAATTCTAAAGTATATTACGTTCTTCCTCAGCGATCAAGCTATCTCCAGACGAGATTTCATCAAAACCGGTTCAGCCGTTGGGTTCTGTCGCATTTGTAATATTACAATAGTTTAAGATTTGGGTTAAGATAAGCAATATATCGCAATATGTAAGATGTGGTTCTCTCTTAAATATTCCTTTCAACTGTTTCACTGTCAAATTACGACTGGTGTCACTGAATCATATACAAAGAAGTATGGTCGATCTTAGTGAATCGTATACAAAGAAATTATATTATGAAACAAAATCTACATGCATTATCATCAATAAAAACTAAATTTACCATTGTGTCACTCATAGCAGCTCACCTCCTATGGGAAAAGTGTGTCGATGGGGAAGGCATGGATATTCACAGGAAAGGTTTATATGGTTGCAGTGGAAAATAGAGCAGCCGTACGCCCGTTCTTTTGTCACAGAAACAACAATGAAAGTGATTCTTCATACTAATAACCGCTATCAATGGTACTGAGAACCCAACAGAGAAGCTGTGACTCGATGCTGCACACTGCGAAAAATACATTAAATTACAGTTTACAAAAATCAACGAAAATGATTCTTATGCATAGGTATTCGCTCTATTCCGCTAAGTGAGATCTATTCAGTGGTTAACAAGTAATGAATTTCGATGAACTCTGTGTAACAGGTGGCGGAACGAACAATTTGTGCACACAACAACCCGCCTCTTCCGCGAAAAACCAACTGAAATTAGGAAAAATTTTGCACGTAATCCATAAGTGCTGAGGGTACAGATATATACTAAAGGTTAATTTAAAATGGAATATTCGTACCATCTGTCACATAGAATAGTGGCTGAACAACGCTACCAATATTCCACTTCCAACAAATCATAAACACATAAAATGTTCAACTCCACGGTTTGCACTATTATACTTTCTCAATTTACTTTATACGTCGATATCAATTCCATTTTAATAACCGTCCTCGAAAACATTCTTTGTACTGTATTCCACGTTGATCCAAACCAACTCACATACAAAGTACTTCTTATCAAAAATGTAACAATAATTAATTAATACACACAAGAAACTATCGCCACAATAAGTAGCATGATATCTCCCCAATACCCAAAATTCTAAAGAAAGATTATTAAGTGCAAACTTCAACCTAAGTATACTGAAATACCTCAGACCACAGAGTGTCCGAAGGACACACATGATCTTACCAAATTTTGCCAGTAGAGTGCTCCAGACCGGACGTACCGCAACCGCTTTCGCTTGTCGAGTGTTGACGTGGTGGCCACCAAAGAGCACCTGGGTACCATGTAGCAACTTAATTGAGTTTAACACAACCAAACACTTATCCTGATGGGCCAGTTAGACCTCTCTGACTTTCCAACTATGTTAATACTAGTCGACAAAACCAGCTACCCTTACGAAAACCACGCTTATCTCAATTACGCATACTGGATGAAGTTAGGGGGAAATGTTATAGGAGAAGCACAGTTACAGAAGTGTCAGTGTAAGAACTAAGGTAAAAGAGTGACTCACTTTCTTCCTAAGCGTTTCCTACCTTCGCGTACAGGTAACGTTTGTCACCACAACACACGAATGACGTAAAATAGAATCAGAATATATTCGATGGATCTTGCGGATCCGTCTCAATGTTTTTAAATGGAAATAATTATTAAATGCCATTTAATACCAACAGTTTCGAGAGTACAGAAATAGAACATATATACATGACAGTACTAATGACCTTGCCTTCCACATTCATTTTCTTCTGTTCAGCGACAATATCATTATTCATCTGAATATAACGACAGTAGCTCATACTGTTTATTCTCTGTTGGCCTTTCAAGTAACTGGGATGGAATGGGAATCGGCATCCGTATCAGTGTCGCACACTGATGCGACCTGTGTCGTCTTCTTGTAACACAAACCTCTGAATTTCATCAGTGTAAATTGCTTAGCAGCTGCATAGCTGAATCTATAGGCTGATGCTTGGATTTGGTCCCTACTGTTACTGTCCATTGTTTTATTCCCGGTAACATTTTCCGATTTTCGTATGATAATAAAGGCATCAGCCTCGAAACAAAACGCTGTGTGAACGAACACGTAGCACACTTGTTTTTAGAGGTAGCAAGTGGCTTATGTCCATGGGCTTGAACAATGCTGTGAGCACAGATTCTCATCACTCTTATTGTCACTATCATTAACATTATTATTAGCAGCTAGATGTGACAGCCTGCGGAGAGTTTCTGTACAAACAGAGCTTAATTATCTCCAGTCAGCACCCAAATCGGCAACTCTCTTTCCTACTGAAGCTCGCTCACACCGTCTGTATACTACGCTAGAAGACATATTCCTCTACATCTTAACTAACTTTTGGCAGTCATTCCTTAACACTGTAACTGCGAAAATTTGTTTGTTTTTATACGAGTTTCGTTCTAGCTACCTGCCATTTCTAGTGGAGCGATTTAAGCAGCTCCATGCACGAAATACCTGCAACGTGACTCTCCGACCTACCATTTGCCTCAGACGCAACAAATGAGCCACCAGTTTTCGAAGGGGTAATAAGTGCTTCCTCATAATTGCCCCAAATCAGAAACTAGAATGGGGGGCGCTAATGTAAGTCTCTGTTGTATATTTTAAATGTTACGATTACCTTGTACACGAAAAGCTTTCAGCTGATGAAAATAGATGTGGACGTACAGAAGTGCAATCCAATCACCCATTCCACTGAAAATGAATCTGTGAATAAGAATTCGTTGCTTATTTTAACAGTATCGTAAATTATTGAAACTCTGAGAATCTGCAGTATCACATATGGATTTACTTTCACAGAGCCAAATTACCTCCATTGATTAGTCGTTTCGATGCTGTCTCTGAATTACACTCATTCAGTTGTTCATCAAATGTTGCAAAAAGCCTACGACGGGCAGCTGAGTCACGAGTCAATTAAAAGTAAGGGACGTAGCGGTGTAATTAAATAGGATTCAGAGAACTGATTCCGAAATATTTGTCAAAAAAGGGACGAACGACTACTGCGTGCATTCCCCTTACTGTTGACTTTTTTACACAGATTGAAAATCCCTGGTGATTGTGTACTGTTTTCAGAGACGTACTTTTCGCTGATTACTACCTATCTGAAAGGACCAGTTCATTACTTCCTGACAGCGAATGTTTTATTACATCGTACTAGGGCACAGCAGGGTACGCAATTCATCGCTATCAGAAACAATTGCTCTCAGGATGTGAGTTACATATACATGTACGAAACGTAATTATCAGAAAGCACTGAGAGCGGGACAGCAGGTAATAAAAAAAATGTGGCTGTACAGTGCTGTAGGGCACCTATATCGAGGAGCACCAGATACTCATTATGACAGAAGCTCAGTTTTTGCGGTCCTATATGGAGTTTGAAGGAAACGTAGTTGTCTGGACACCGACGGAAGTCTCGCGAGGACAGCCCTGAATATCGTACAAAAGTTTGCTTTAGGGACATGATATATCAACAAAGATGTACCATAATGTTCTAAACATTCGTCAGTGAAAGAGAATCTGTTTACCTTAGGCTTAGATGATAAGAGCGATGCCCCTTCCACTACTTTACTTAATTTTCAAACATTCGATACTGCTTTGAAATAGGTTATGTAAAAGACAAATTTTTATTTAGAGAGATGAAGCCTCATTTTATCATAGAATTTGCCGGTTGTGCAGACAAATAGAAATATACGTTCTATAGGCTGCTCACTGTGGAAATGAAACGCAAAGAAACGTATATGTCACCGACGTAAATTTAATGTCGTTGTTTACACACACAAATATAGCTACGCAAATGATAAGCACTAAGGACTGCTTATGGTTTCTGGTTCTGTACATTCAGTAAGTTATGAAGCTCTCACGCGATGCACTCAAAGCGTCTAAACAGTAACGGCGAATCTTTGTACGTCTACGTGCCATTTTTCCAAGGAAATGTTTCATGCTGCCATGGCATGCCATCAGACTAATCGAAGAACAAAAATTTGGATTCCGATATTACTCTTTTTTTCCTTGCTTACTTTGTGCATATTTAGACATGATAATTCATAAATGCTCTCGTATTTTAAGATTTGATAATGGACAGAAATATGGGCTCACCTGATTAATGAAAAGAAAAACTAATTAGTTCCATTTGAATACTCTTTGTTTGCAACCAGAAATAGACCTTTTATGCAGCAATCATGAAACAAACTTCTTTAGACAACTATGTGTGTCTGAAATTCAACTTAAAGTCGGTATTTTTACTCATATTGTCTGATAGTCTTTATAATTATTTTGCCTCCAGTTCTTTCCTTGTTTCGATAAATTTTTGAGTTCATGTTGAACTAGACTGGAAATCAAGCAGCTGCATTTCGATTTCCTCAATTTTCGACCAATTTAATTTAGACAAGTTCAGTTTATCCAGTGAAGACGTATACGGATAGATAATTACTTTTAATGGTCCCGGCAGCTATTTAACTGAGAAAATTGCGATTGAAATTCTTCGATTGAAGAATATTCCACACTGACTTTTTCGTGGTCTGGCTTCTCGTGTAAATCCAAATCGCTGGTAATTAGTTGTTTCACATTTGGATAAATAATTATTGTTTTAGGAGATAAGATCGTTATTAAAATTTTCAGTTTAGAGTCAAAAGTGCGAGTAAGACCTCTCATGACCATAAATTTCTTGTTTGTACCTTGAAGGCTTAGGTTCAATTCATTGGAATACTGACACATATCCGTAGAAAACAAATTTTGTGATCCAATTTACATTCATTAACTGTGAATATTACAAAAATCAGTAATTACAAAAACCAAAATTCTGTAAAAAGCAGCCTTATTTCTTGCTAACAATCCACAAATCTTTGAAGTGTTTTGCCTCTGCTCAACCAGCGAACAGTGTTATACATCAATAACCCACAGTGCATCGAGCTGCCTTCAAACAACAACACTTCGAACTTCCTGTCATTAATAGCTTGCGACGATATAAGGTTCATTGTTTTGTGTGACTAGGACCATTATATTATCAAGGGAAGGGAAATCACCGGTTGCTTACAAGGTTTGTTAGTGCAAGCCAAAAATAAAATGTCAAATATGTGCTTACATTAAATTAATACAACCATTTATTGCCCACCGTATTGGGAGCATGATCAGTTGTTGTAGAAACTATATGTCCGAAACCTATTTCTTGTCAGTGAGCAGATTTTAACAGCAGTACAAATATCTGTACGGCTGGAAACCATATTACAGCAGTCAATTCTCCTTTGCCGTCATTTACGATATACTAGCGAGCGAACAAAGCTGAACAGATAGATCTATACTTTTGTCAAGACAGAGTGAAATACAAGGAGAGGACTTGTAATATTTTGTAGTTCTTTTAGATTTTCCGCCAGTTTTAGAATTCTGTCTTTTGTTGTGTTTCGAGATAAAGGAGTATCTTTGATGCGCTCAGTTATCTAGTCTTGATTGTCAAAATCTTCAGAAAGTAATGGGGCACATGCTAACCATCCTTTCTTAAAAATTTCCCCATCGCCAAAACGTTTTATCATGGCAGGCAATGACTTTGCCCAGAAACTTACGCCACTTGTATGACAATCCTTGGCAACACACTATATCATAGATACTGTCACTTCCTAGCTTAAATAGCACATGCAGTGCGTGTCTTTTGCTCTAGATCACTTTTTTGACAAATAGATGTGTGATTCTTTTTGTATTGCCGTTTTACAGACGATCTTAACAGAGGAGGAGCTGTGTAGCATACGAAAGTTGGTAGGTGTGGCTCTACATCTGAATGATGATGTCTATTCATATTTCACGCCACTCGCATAAGTGACTATGTGGTTGCAAATGAATTTTGCTTTACATACACGCTGAGACGGTTGTGAATGAAAGTTACCTCTGGGACTGGACGTGATGAGTTCATTTTAGTCAATAATGCTTTTAAAGCGAAGAAGACATAATTTACAACTACTTACTGAGACAGAACGAGGTTGTGTGATAAAGCTGCTAGAAGCTGGACGTCCCTTCTGTGATACTGCGAAATGACTTGAAAGGAATGTAGCCACTCTACGTGATTGCTGGCAGTGATTGTCACGGGGAAGTACGGATGCAATGACACCGGCTTCCGGATGACCATATAGCACCAGCGAGAGAAATGTTCAACGTACGGATCGGGCGCATCGTGCTGCCTCTGCAGTAACAATCTGAGCAGCAGTTGGCACCACAGTGATACAACGAACCATTACAGATTGGCTACTTCAAGGACGGCTCCGAGCCTCACGCCCTGTATCATGCATTCCACTGACTCCTAACCACCGCCATGTGCGACTGCAGTTGCGTCAAGCGACAGCTCATTGGACAACAGCACATTTATTTTAGGAGGAGACAAGTAATACGGTGACTGGCCAGAATCTGATCAGGCAACAAAATACGATATTCAATATGATTCGTAGCGCCCAATCTGTCGTTCGACAGCTCGGGAAAACCTACGCAATACTTCTACCAAGACCTGGCTTGACTGGGAGGCAAGTGCGCTACATCAGAGTCAATACTACAAATGCGATTATTACACGACTTACCCCCTTAGAATGTTGGCACAAACGGATGTTGGGGGCGAAATCCAAAATAAAATTGCCAGCGAGCCCAGTTCGATTAAAACAAGTTGCATCCCAGTAAAAAGTCTATACTGCGATCCTCCACCACCGAAACTTCCATAGGCCAAGAAAATTCCCCAATCTGACAAGAAATGCGTACTCGGCCAATGAGGGGAAGAACTTCACCAATAAAAGTGCTACGAGATACGGCGACGGGTTTTAAACTGGGTGTATCTTACAAATCTTCCGGTCTCTGGAATACCATCCACGTCTCATTAGCACACAAGGGCTAATGTCTAACATAAGAGCAAAGTAACGGGAGAGAATTGTTGGTCACCACTTTAAGTTTATTGCACTTCCCGAGCAACACTGAGCCGGGGCCGCGTCGGGCCGTCTTCTGGTGTCAGCTGTTCGGACGTTCCTTGCCGCCGAACTTGCACTGATGGGCAAAATTCCCCTGCCGACGGCAACGATGGAAACCACCTTTAACGGCCAGCAACTTATTAGCGGAACCTGTTTCAGGGATTGGTAAAATCTTGAGACGACGCTCTCTCGCAGATTATCCTTTGGTCTGCTTGCTTAACCCTTCCTACAAGAGTAATCAGACTATCCAAGTTGAGATAGGGCATGGGTCTCTCAGAAAATACGACCCCGGAGCCGTCCTCGAGCTCAATACCTGGCAAGATAGTGTTAACAGCCTCGACAACTGTAGGTCGAAAGCTACGGCAACCATACGTGCTTCATGAATATAATCAACTAAATCCCCATCCCTCTTCTGAATCGGAAAGAAATAATAGTGTTCCCTCAGAACCAGTGCACGCAATTTTCAAGTACTCTCTTCTGTCTAAAATCACACCGCGACCATTTCAGCCGAGGAACCCTGATACAATCAACTGGAAAACTGTTTCCTACCATATCTTGGAAACCTTGATTTACTCTTCCAGTTTAACGGAAAACAACAAAAAGCTAACTCCTGCTGCCTGTCAACAGCGAAGCGTCCTATGCCAGGCAACACATTCAGAAAAGAATTGGACAGTTTATCAAATCCGACGGGAGGTTTTGCTATACCGCCAGTTCTACGTGATGGAGAGAACTGCTGATATTCGGTAACTTCGGTTTCCCTGGAATCACTAATCCGCTGACCGCTCTCCCACTCTAAGGCGCTCAGACCAGTCTGCAAATTGACCGCCCTGTTATAAAGCCGGTCAGTCTCAGATTTGAGGTGAAGATCAGTGACCACGTAACAGAACAACAAAAGAGTTAAAAAAAATGTCTCGAAAGAAAGCTCCACGATTTGCAGCGGTCGGGGAGACCATCCACGGCTGTCGCACATGACATGTTGCACCGACCTGATGTTCTCATTCGCGAGGACAGACGCCATTAAAGGATTCCATTCGCGGAAGACATTTTGAGGACAATGAGGAGGTGATTCACACAATGAAGCACTGGCTCCGCCATCAGGACAAGGATTAGTACTACAGGGCATACAAGCCCTTATTTCATGTTGGAGTAAAGCCACAATGGGATGGAGATTACGTGGAAAAATAGGGTGTATAGATAAAACACCAGTGTTTCATGTGTGTAATTCTCATTATGTCCAATAAAGAGCTGTTGAAGAAAAAAAGTGCAGTGCATTACTTTCTGGGCAACCCTCGTACTAAGAGAGGTGGCCCAGTTAAACATGGAGACAAATGTTAATGAGAAGAGGGATCTTCTAGCTATAAACTGAAACAAGTTGTCACTATAACAGTGGATTTATCGTCTTTAAACATGAAGTTTACCCACTGATGTATTAAAAAGAACCGTCCACATAGGTGAAAGTGATTAAAGCTCTAAAGTATAACACTGGCACACCTGAGTGGGGAGAACGAGAGATTGTCAGTGACTGCAGGAGTTGTTAGTTAACTTAGAGAGCACACAGAAATGTACGAGCAAACACTGTAGGACTGCCGAAATGTGCGGAGGAGCAAGAAGCTGGACACGTGACTTCAAATCGGCGTACTTGGTTCCCGAAGGGTGCGAATTAATTTTGTATCTGAACGACGTCTTCGGGTGCGACGATGGCCAATCTTACCAGCCTACTGAATCTGAGTAAGGGGGCTGGCAGCAGTTGGATCTGGAGAATGTGATTTCCGGTCTCTCTTTATACTTAAGCTGTACAATCTAAGACAGAAGTGCAGTCCTCAAAAAAGCACCATCAAAGAAACTTGCTATACCGCTGAATAGTGGAGATGCACAAGGGATGCAAGAGAAATAAACTGGCAAAATTGAAGTTAAATACTGAGTCCTGAATGGTACTAATGTTAGTGAGAACCTCATGAAATTAACAGATCCTAAATCTGCTAGTGTTTGGCCAGTTCAAAAACCAACAGTGCCTACAAGGAATAAGGAAAGTAACAATTCAGTTGACCGAGCCACACTTGCATAAACACTTTTAAGTGAATAAATCTAGTAATTTCTCAACTGGGAAAATGGGTCGTCCACACTCAACATTTTTCATGAGCTACAAATAAAACAGATTGAAAGGAGAGCTGCAGCAGGTGCGGAATGATTAAGACACGTACTACAGAACCCTATCTTGGCAAGGCGTAGTGGGCTCGGAAGGGTGAAGTGGTGCACGACCACCTGCACCCGGCTGTTCACTCGGTCGAGCGCGGACTTGCTCCACTTTCGAACGCTGCACCTGCTCTGTCAACCAGGCAGATTTCACCCAAGTCTCACCAAAAGAAACACATATAGCAGTCGAGTTAACAGAAAATACAAAATTTACTACAGGAACTGGACTAGGCGTCTACTATAGACGGAATGCTACCACACGACAGTCGTAATTGCAGCCACAAGAAAAACAAGTAAATATCAACTGGTTAACGGAATCAAATTAATGAAACCTGTAAGGAGGCCTACATTTGACCACAGTTGTAAATGCACTTACCGAGCAGGATGTTGGACTGTCAAGCACAATTTGTACCAAACTAGCACCACGTTGGCGTGGGGTAGACAAGTAACTGCTATGCGGAGGGGAGCACTAAACCCAAGCAAACGCGTTCGCTTGGCTAACGAATCACTGACTAACACAAAATAGAACATAACTTTTCAGATAGCATTACAGCCACATTTGAGATAGTAGTAACAAACGCAAAATAAACTCCTCACAGAGAGACATAACAATTAAGAGAAGAAACAGTCAAACTTAGTATTATAAACACCAAATAAGACAATATATTAAGAAATTAAAT
Source organism: Schistocerca americana (assembly GCF_021461395.2). NCBI lineage: Eukaryota > Metazoa > Arthropoda > Insecta > Orthoptera > Acrididae > Schistocerca > Schistocerca americana. Next base: position 677,854,513 of record NC_060122.1, read on the forward strand.
TGTGCGCTACAATTATAGTACTCGCAGGGCGTGGCGCACGAAATGAACCCACTTAATATAAATGCACGTCGCCACCAATCCCACGCTTTACAGCAACCAATAAGGAAGTTGAGACCGAACTTAACAAGTAACCCTCAGATTACAGCATTAAATAAAGAAACAATTTCAGCAGTTTTGTAGGAATGTACACGCAACTTTCGTGCCTAGAGACATAAACTGAATCAATAACCAGTGGTCTGGTATGTAACTGGACGTGAACCTCGAGCAACCAGCCGAAAAATTACCGAACTAAACGGTCATAGTACTGGTAAATGACAATTATAGCAATGCTTACTACCAATGCTTGGCCCTCTTGCATCCGAAAGACCAAATCGGAAACTCACCAGACGTATTCGTACAATGATACAGACAGGAGAGCGTGGAGCCGACACACACCTTCAAAACAGCAGCGGTCCGCCGTCCATCTCCTGGTTTGGTCGGTCGCTGAAGCACGTAATACGCTCCTTCCTCGGTACGCGCACCACACATCCAGAGGTTGGCAGCCGGCCGCCACCGAGTTCATAATAGTTCGAATTCCAGGAACCCGACTGAGTGTCTCTTCCTGGAATCGCTGTTGCTCTCAGAACCGGTGACTAAACTACCGAACTTGGACGAGCCATCAGCTGCCGGCATATTACTCGCCTCGGCGCCAGGTTCCAACCCGGCCGCCGCACCCCGAGCAAACAGTTTCACCTTCCCGGACTCACTGTCGCTGCCCTCCTGTCTCAGAGTTCAGCACGAAACACGCCCTTCTAAGACAAAGATGTTCTACAGGAGACCGTGGCACTATCAGTCGATCGCGCAACGGTTCATGTTGATAATGCAATTGTGAAGTGGAAGCGCGAAGAATAAACCAAGACCGCGCAGATCTCGTGTACTGACGGGGAGACACGTCATTAAAATTACTTGGTTCCCTTACAATACAGTAAACTGTGGGGCAGCGACCACGCTATATTTGTTATTTATCAGCCCGCATCTCGTGGTCGTGCGGTAGCGTTCTCGCTTCCCACGCCCGGGTTCCCGGGTTCGATTCCCGGCGGGGCCAGGGATTTTCTCTGCCTCGTGATGCCTGGGTGTTGTGTGCTGTCCTTAGGTTAGTTAGGTTTAAGTAGTTCTAAGTTCTAGGGGACTGATGACCATAGATGTTAAGTCCCATAGTGCTCAGAGCCATTTTTTTTGTTATTTATCTGGCCGGTCAGTGTTTCCTTATGACCGGTGAAGCTGCATCTTCCGCATCTGGTTTGGGATAGTAAGGTAACGGCCTGTTATAATGTAATATCTGAGAGACAATTGTAAGTGTATAGTAACAGTCTTGAAATGGACTAGCCTGCCCTGAACCCCGACCTGTGGCAAATGGCAAAACTTTCGGGTGAATTGAAACGTCAGCTTCGCTCTTGACTCCAGCGTCCAACATGGCTAGCTTCACAAGCTTTGGCTCTTGAAGAAGAAAGGGGTTATTTTACTCCACAGACATTCAGGCGCCTCATACAAACACACCCCGCAGAGTTAAAGTAGTCATAAAATCGGAGGATGGATGCAACCTACACTAATATCAAGGATAGATAAAAGGTACAGTATATTAGTATCACTAGTAGATATCTGGACACTTTTGACCAGGTAGTGTAACATACTTGTGAAAATGTGGGAAACTGATCCTGTAAGAGTGAGGCATAAGGTAAAACTTGCAAGGAAACGCCTCTCGTATTTTTCCTTGAAAGGTAAGGAAGGATTACGAGGATAGAGCTCGGGCATAATTAACAGATATCAAGCTGAGCTAAACCATAATGTAACGCCCATGGTTTGTGCTCTGCTGTTACTGCTGCTGGCTAAGTAAATGCTTGTTTAATGTATGTAGCTAAGATGTCTCAGCATTACGGTTATAACTAACTTGTATCAGTAACTGTATTCTCATGCATTGCTCCTCAAAACAAAGAATATTAAACTATTAATCCACATTGCGAGCATACACTTTACTGTAAGAGCCACTGACACAGCTCAATACGTTACAGAAGTAGTTAGGTCAGACCATTTTCATCTGTCATGATCCATTAATTTTTCGGACTTCTTTCAGTATCAGAGTCTTAATCGACGATATTCTGACAGATGGCGAACAACGATTGAATGCAAAAGGTGCGAAAGCACTTGACAAAATGCAGCGTAATGCAAGCCTAAAGTCAAGAAATAAATCTTATTGTCTGAAACTTTTCACCAGCAGTTCTCATATTTGTTGTTCAAGAACAATCACTTTCCAAATAAAAATTACTCATGCACAAGGTAAAACATCTGTAATGATTATTACGTGAAATAATGAAAGAACGAGTATAGCTTGCACAATAGTGTAAGTTACTCCGTTGCGGTCTAGGTCTCAAACGATCCTTATGCTTAATTTATTTGTCTATAGTAAAACAATCACGAAACTTTATTTCTGTTCATGAAAGCGTATTGGTGGGGACATAGCAGTGAAATCCATTGTACTGATTATTCGTTGGATAATATGCAGTGCATTAAATTTTCTTTCACCACACAACGAAGTTCAGGTTCGGAGGCCAGTAATGGGTGAAGTCACGACAAGCAATGAGAGAGTTGCATGTCGTGGCGTTTTAATGGGGTTTTTAACATTCTCTTGCGGAAATGACAATCACTTTGTTTCAAACTGAGTCTGTAATCCTCGGAGAGTAGTGAAAGCGCTAGGTGGATTAGACGATGCGTAAACACTACTCCACGAACTTCAGCCACGGAGCACTTTTGCGTGCAGACCTCACTGCTCTCAGTGACACTTTGGTTTTAAAATAATTCCTACGAGCTCCCTTCACTGATCTCCCTGTAATTTAAGTTTGGCTTAAACTCTCATTTATACAGAAGCTTTAAAAAATATTAAATGGTTCTAGAGGAACAATGTAGTCGGCGCTGATAGCCGCTTAGTGCCTTAACCAGCCAGTTTTACAATAGGACTGATCTTGGAAAAGAGGATTCGATCAGTCTACATACACGCAATTAATTGGAAATTTAATATTCTCAAACATTTATACTCGAACAATGTTTAAAATCATCGGACGTAAGCGGAGAGGAATGGCTTCTAAAATTCCTCCAATTCCTGTGTTCAGACGTTACATTATGAGTTTTCTTCCTTCCGTTACGATTTTGTTAGATCTGAACCACAAATAACAAGGCTAAATGCCTTCGTATCCAGAAAACCAATAGACTTTCAAGGTTTCTTGAAATTACTGCAGCCGGTCACCATTTGTTTTCTTCTTCGATCTTCATCATCTCATTACCTGTTTTGAACCACCTAGCAATTCATCGTCAGATGGCACATGTTTATTGACTGTTTAGAGCTGTGTGGGAATCGTGAAGGTGTGGCAAGATGTATAAACAACTCGTGTAATCACTGCGTGTGGCGGGAATTATTCGCTTTATGAGATTCATTTTTCTTCATTGCTTATAATTATTAGTATCCGTTGGTTGCTTGTTGGTGCGCACAGTTTTCTGGAAAACGTAATGAATATTTTCTAGTGACGTTAATTATACTGTACTTCACACTCTTAGCCACAGGTAACACGATCCACATATTTTACAAAACGTAAATAAACCAAGGAGTGTGGCCAAAGTTGTGTCAAAGAGCTTTTGCCTGGATAGAGTTTGAACAAACTTTCAGTTTTTCGCTTTAACTAAGGCACTTCTAGCCGGACACCATGGTCTGTTTTTCCTCATTGTTTATGGAAAAGCAATCGTAGTTAATACACAGTTTTAATGCTTAACTATTGATAAATCTATGACACCTATCAAAATTCCTGTCAAATTACGAATTGTGTTTCTGGAGCTACAGTACCCACAGTTCATTTCCATATAATAGGGTTAGCAATAGGACTACTTTATAAAATTTCAGTTATGTTCCTTTCCGTGTTTAGGCGTTAAAGATCTGTTTATTATTCCACAGGTACTTCCAAATCTGTTCAACTTCACTTCTTATTTTCTTTGTATTCTTAAGACATTTTACATCGAAGATAAGTACAATATTTTACCTGCTGTATTGCTTTACATCAGCTACTATCCTAGTTCTCACTGAGTATCATTCACAAAACACCACTGACGTTGAGACACTAGAAGATATTTTCATGTTATATGTGCATATATTTTATTTACTTCATTAATAGCTTTTGTAAATCGTCTTCTCTTCAGAAAACCCGTTTTACATAGGAGTAATTTCACCTTCGTCGGTGAACAGGATTGATTTTAGTTTTATCGAATTGTTTAGCTTTATTCCAACGTTTGTCCTGGAACTCCATGTGCGAACTGCATCGGTAATGTAAGGAAGAGCAGTATAAAGAAATCTGCGGTCTAGGTGTAGTATCTTTGACTAGTAATGAAAATGACCTACGTCCTGGGTTTAAACCCAGACATTGCATAAATATTGTATAAAAATCATCAGCAACGACGGCCGAAGACTTCGGGCGTAAGAAGACAACCCTCATTCTGCAAACTGCGCTATCGAAGAGGGCGGAGAGCGGATATACATACAATGCCCTCTCTTGTCAATTGGGGTGAGAAACTGACCCTAAAAGGCAGAAGAATCAGGAGTGTTGAACGGAATGAGGTTGCAGAAGGCAATGGAAACCATGGCACTAAAGCCACATAATGTATATCCACACAATATGTAGCTTGTAATTGAGAATGTGTCGTGATGATCTCCCCGTTGCCAAAAGCTCTGCCGGAGCAACGAATGTCACAAGTGTGAATCTAGTACGAAAGTTAGAAAATATGAAAAGGGAAACGCAGATGCTGAATTTAGATATAGTGGAGGCCAGTGAACTGAAATATAAATATGGGCATCTCGTCTGATGAATATAGAGTAAAATCAATAGCAGCAGAAAACAGTATAATGGCAGTAGCAGTTCATATCAACAGGAAAGTAGGGCAGACGGTGAGCTACTGTGAACAGTTTAGTGATAGGTTTGGTCTCATCACGTTCGACAGCAAACCAACGTTGACAGCAATAGTTCAGGTACACACACCGACGTCGCTAGCAGAAGATGAAGCGAAAAATATAGTATACGAAGATACTGACCAGGCGGTTTGTGTATCTAAAGCGATACGAAAATGTGATAATGACGGGGCATAGGAACGTAGTTGTAGCGAAAGGATTAGAGGGAAGAGTTGCGGCATAACATGGTATAGAAGCAGGAATATGAGAGGAAAAAGACTGTGTTCTGCAATACAGTTCGTATAGTAACCGATAGGACTTTCTTCAAGAACCAGAAGAGGAGGAAATATACTTGGAAAAGACCGACAGACTCCTGAAGATTACAGCTGTATTACAGAGATTTAGAAATAAGATATTGGATTGTAAGGCTGTCCTAGGAGCAGATACAGAGTCATTTCACAACTTAATAATGACGAAGATGCTGAAGTTTAAGACAGTCGGCTGGAAGATTCAGTGTAGAAGAAAGTGGGATACGGAAGTACTGAGGAATGATGAGGCGCGTTTGAAGCTCGCTAAGGATGTGAAACTCCGATAAGGTATATCACTGTAGGCACCTTAGTTGAAGAGGAATGGACATTTCTGAAAAGGGCAATCGTAGATGGAAGAAATACAAACATAGGTTCAAGGAAGGTAACTCCGAAGTAACCTTAGGTAACAGGACATACAATTAAATTGTTCGACGAAAGGAAAGACAGGAATACGTCAACACAAATCACTTATGAATCAAATAAATAGGAAGCACAGACTAGTCAGAGCTAAATATCTGCAGGAAAAATGAGAAGAAATTGAAAAACACATGGCCGTTGGGAGGACTCACTCAGCTTGGAGAAATGTCGAAACAATCTTGGGTAAAATTTAAATCAAGGATGTTAACATTAACAGTGCATTCGGAAAGAGCGGACAGCGGCAAAAGATTACATCGGGGGTCTCTGGGAGACGGATGGATTTGTCTGATCACGTGACAGAGGAAGAAACTGGAGTCGACATTGAAAAGTTAGACGATCCGTTATTGGAGTCATTTACAATAGCTCTGGAAGACTTGAGGTCAGATGAGGCCAGACAAGCAGGTAACATTCCCCCGGAATTTCTAGGAAATCATTGGAGGAGGTCGTAACCAAAAGACTATTGAATTTGGAGTATAGAATCTATGAGATAGGCAAGAAACCATCAGACTATCGGAAAAATATCATCCCTACAGTTCCATAGAGAGCAAGAGCAGTTAAGAGCGAGTACTATTGTATAAGCAGTTTAACAGATCATGCATCCAAGCTGCTTACAAGAATAACGTATCCAAGAATGGAAAGGAAAACTGAGGATCTGTTACACGATCATTTTGGCTTTAGGAAAGGTAAAGACACTAGAGAGATAGTCCTGAAGTTGGGCTTGATATTGGAAGGAAGATTGAATAAGGATATATCGAACTAGAATACTCGTTCGACGATGTACAATGCTGCAAGATGCTCGAAATTCTTTGAAAAATAACAGTAAACTACAGGGGAATATCGGTGATATCAGTATGTACAAGGACCAAGACCGAAGAACAAGACCGGAAGAAGTGCTCGGATTAAAATGGGTGGAATGCAGGTATTCAGTCTTTCGTCCCTACTCTTCAGTCTGTACATCGAAGAGATAATGACGGAAATAAAGGAAAGGTTCAAGAGTGGGATTAAAAGTCAGGGTGAAAGGATATCTGTTGCAAGGTTCGCTGACGACATTACTACTCCCAGTGAAAGTGAAGAAGAATTACAGCGCCTGTTGAATGGAATGAAGAGGCCCATGAGCAGAGAATATGGGCTGTGAGTAAACGCAGACGTTGTGAATATTAGTAGAAATGAAAGTATCGAGAAATTTAAAGTCAAAATTGGGGATTACTAAGCAGACGAAGTTATGGAATTTTGCTACCTTGGCAGCAAAGTGACCCATTACAGATGAAGCAAGGAGGACATAGAAACGAGAGTAGCATATGAAAAGAGGTCATTCGTGAGCAAGTGAAATCTCCTGGTATGAAACATAGGCCTTAATTTGAGGAAGAAATTTTTGCGTTTATATATCTGGAAAACAGCATTGTGTGGTAGTGAATCATGGACAGCGGGAAAACCGGAACAGAAGAGCGTTGAAAACCACATCGATTGATAACCTAATGTATGAGGAAGTTCTCCGCAAAATCGAAAGATAGGAACATCCGGAAAACACTGACAAGAGGAAGGAACACTATGATACGGTCTGTGTTAAGTATGAGGGGATGACTTCCGTGGTATTAGAGGAAACTGTGGAAGATAAGAACTGTAGACGAAGCCAAAGATTGGAATACATCCAGCAGATAAATGAGGACGTAGGTTGCAAGTGCTACTCTGAAATGAAGAGGTTGGCGCAGGAGAGGAATTAAGGTGGGCCACGTCAAACTTGTCAGTAGACTGGTTACTGAAAAAAGAAAAGCTCAGCCTAGCCTCACTCAAATTTCTATTGGCTTTGTATACATGCGTTCAATATCTAAGTTTACTGATATTCCTTTACACAGGCTTTTACAGACTCTTGATAGCTGATAGAGCCTACAACAAACCCTCAAACGGTAACCTCTCTGCTCCATTATTCTCCATAACGTTTCTCTAACGAAACTATCAAACACTTTCTCAAAATCTATAAAAGCAAATCGAACGAAGAGTCCTTTTAAGAGTGCTGAATGGAGATTTTGTCTGGTTAGCATAGTATACATTATCAAGGTATGCAAAAAGGTTTCATAGATGTATGTAATAGCAGTATAATGAAGCTTACAGAGCTTGACTAGCAGAATATTAGCTTTATAAACAGTATTAATACTGCCAGTCGTGTCTGCAGCGGAATTAGGAAGTGTAATAAAGTCTTACAAGGCACTACAAAGAGAACGCTTGAATCTATGAGATTATTTAAAACCTGCTATGTAAAATGATAATTTTCTGAGTATGTGTGGTTATTCGTCTCTAAGCTAAATCAGTCGCTAAATCAATCCCTCTCTCTCTTGCTTTCAAACGTACATACACTTGAATTATTGAGGCGAAAAGAATGGAAAGGAAACGACATGAAAAAAGAGATAGAAAGGAAATAATTACTTCCAGCTTCACGTGGTGTTGTACCAGTGCAACAGCGTGAGTTGAAAATTTGCGTTGAATCGGGCTAGAACCCGGATGCTCCTCTTCTATAAATCGGGTTCCCTTTACGGGCTGTTTTCTTTTTTTTTTTTTTTTTTCCGCGGCGAGCGTAATATGACACCTGTTCTAGTTGATCGTTGAACATATCAGTCAGCTTTCTTCATTACAGAGGGCAGCCAGCCCTCTGACCGAATCGCCTTGGACATCCGGAAACGCTTCCCGTCACTTCCAAATTCCACATCCCGCTCGCCGTACAGCAACGACCCCCCGCACATTAACTGCCAACTCGCAGATTTCTGATTTTCTTAGGAGTTCGGACGTAGCTTGTACATTCACACTGAAACTTTTTCATCAAACAGCCTTTGCACTCATAGATTTCTAGTTATGAGGGATGTCTATTCTGTGGGATGTATCCGACAGAACACACACCACCCATATCTATAGCCAAATGCGCTAGCTGCTGGTTTTTTGTCTCACGCGTCGACTCGGAAGGGGGGGGGGGGGGTGAGGGGTTTCAGCTTCAAGAGTAGTTGGTTTCCAGCAGGATAATGCAAAATCTCTGACTGTTCTTCATTCTCCTAACACCTTTAGGAATGTACGGATCCTTGGCTGGTCTGCCTAGTCCCTGTTTTGGCATCCATAGAACATCTCTTGGGCGTGGTGGAATGACATATTTTCATACCAGCCTCGATGCATGTATCTTCATGAAATGAGGCAGCATATGTTTCAGCCACGACACGGAGTTCTATAAGACTACGTATAGAGGCTGTTTACTTCCACGCCACAACGAATAAAATTGTGTACCTTTGCAGTCAGCAAGATATTTATTTGATTATTCGTTATAAACGGGTTATGATGTAATCATAATTGTTGACAGCCTTGAAAGTTGGGTAACTAGAGCTATTAGTAATCACTTTTGGTGTTGATAAACCACTTTAGCTGTATTTAGTCCTTTATTTTTACATCACTACCGGTTTCATGCCACTAAAACCCACGTCTTCAAGTAAACATCTACATAACAATGAATCAAGAAGGCATAATAACCTGAGACATCCACTGATATGATATTTCGCAAAATTGTTTTTAGGTTTTTAATTAAGGAAACTATAAAAACTTCTACGCTACAATGTTAAAATATTTGTTCTCACATGCTGGACACAAAATTCCTAGTCTCTTAGCTCTAATGTTTTAGTTATCTGAGTAAAAATATTTTAATAATCTTACGTAAAAAAATTTTATAGCTTTGTTTACTTACTTACTTACTCACTGGTCATACCGAACTCGAGAGTCCATTACCGCAGCAACGTATTTTCGGCATCTGTCCCTGTCTTGGGCTATTTCCATCCACTCAGCTTCAATACCTAGGCTCCTCAAATCAGCCTTCACATTGTCCTCCGATCTACGCCTCGGTCTCCCCACAGGACATTTTCCTTCTAGGTGCCCTACCAGTACTCTGCGCGCTGCCCTGCACTCATCCATTCGAGCTACGTGGCCCGCCATCGCAGCCTACGTGATTAAATAATACTGATTATGTCAGGGCTTGAATAGAGTTCGTGAACCTCTTCGTTAATCAGTTTTCGCCCCTCTCCGCTAATGTCATCCATTTTTGCTCCGAAAATTTTCCTCAAAATTTTGTTTTCAAATACTCGAAACGGCTTTTCATTTTGAACAGTGAGAGACCAAATCTCACACCCACACAGCATAGCTCTGTTTAGAAAAATTGAAAATCTAGAAACAATTTTAGGGATTTATCATATCAGTGGATTTCTCATGGTTGTTTTTCCTTCATAATTTATCTTATGCAGATGTTCATCTGAATATGCGACTTTTAGTGCCATTAAAACAATAGTGATCTAAAAATGAAGGACTAAATTAAAAATGAAGCGGTTTATTAATACCAAAAGTAGTAATAAATGTTTAGGGTTTTTCTTAATCGGTGGCTTCGCGCAGAAACACATCTACGCGGCCCGACGTGTGGCGCATCTGGATACGATCCTTCTGATACGTTGTGACACGTTTCATCAGTGTATTTCTGCACCAGAATGTTAACAATGGGAATGTACTGGGGCTGTCGCGGGCCGCGGTGGCGACAAGCCTCGCCTGCAATTCCGGCTGAGACCTCGCCGCGCGCTGTCGCGGGCCGGGCAATCCCACCTGCACGAGACGTGTGGGGCGCTGTGCCCGCGTGGGCGCATTCCTGGCCTGGCGCACCAGTATTTCAGGGGCACCAGCGCGGGCCCGCCACTCCGAGTGTAGTGTGGCCTGTAATCGTGTCACCCGCCGGGGCTATCTGCGACCCCGGCCCGGAATGCAGGCCGCGCGGAATTCCGCAGAATTAACAGCGCCGTTGCAAAATTCGCGCCGATTTGCGACCTGGCCGCGTACGACACGTCGGCCGTCCCGTGGGATGGCGCATGCAAATTCCAGCGCTGATGTGGCCGCGTGCGTGGGTATCTGACGCCGTCCGGAGCCGCCACGCGCTGTTTATTCACACACTCGATTCCCGCAGTTCAGTGTTACAGTACCGAATAACGAAGATGTAACGGTGGACGGTTTGTCATTCGCGCGCTGTCATAAACTCCGACAATCTCCTTTCTTTTCCATTCGCGTGATCGACATATTAATGTATGGGTTTTGCAATGGTAGAGGGTCACCAACGGCCTTGCCACAGTGGTGACAGCTGCTGGCGTCAGATTACCGAAGCTAAGTGTTATGCCTCTGAACAAGACACACCAAGCCAAGAAAACCAGAAGCGCAAAAATGCGAGCTGGTGTCAGAGCCATAGAGACTCACCACTTGCGCGAGTTCCACGGGCGGCGCTGACGATGAAGATATCGATTTCGCCTCGGACAGTTGGCAGCCGAGTACAGTTCAAATGGTTCAAATGGCTCTGAGCACTATGGGACTTAACGACTGAGGTCATCAGTCCCCTAGAACTTAGAACTACTTAAACCTAACTAACCTAAGGACATCACACACGTCCATGCCCGAGGCATTATTCCAACCTGCAACCGTAGCGGTCGCTCGGTTCCAGACTGGTGCGCCTAGAACCGCTCGCCCACATCGGCCGGCGGCAGCCGAGTATAATCCGCCAATGCCCAGACAACGGACAGCTTCTTGGAAGATATAAGAGCAGCTCTCGCCCACTTGGTCATTGATCATCGTCCAGGGATGACACAGATGGGGCCGGCCGGAGTGGCCGAGCGGTTAAAGGCGCTACAGTCTGGAACCGCACGACCACTACGGTCGCAGGTTCGAATCCTGCCTCGGGCATGGATGTGTCCTTAGGTTAGTTAGGTTTAAGTAGTTCTAAGTTCTAGGGGACTTATGACCACAGCAGTTGAGTCCCATAGTGCTCAGAGCCATTTGAACCATTTTTTTTGAACACAGATGGGGAACGCCGTATAGTGAACTCTTAGAAGTAAACATAGCGTTGTCGTAATTATATTTGCTGTGTACTGTGAAGTTCACCTACGATTATTTGCACTTATCTATTGAGAGCCTTTTGTGTTATATTACAAGCAGTGCTCGCAGACTTTATTATTCAGCTAGTAACAATGATAAGTAAACCTTTCTAATTTGCTGGTGTGTTGTAGAGCCATCGTTCTCCTACCCTGTTTACTGACCTTGGGGCATAGCTGTGTAATAGTGGCAGCGAGAAATTGTCTTAGCGGTGTGCTGCACCTGAAGCCGTTTCACGAGCTAACAAACTCGGCCTACCGTAACAACAGTGGCGTCTCGGCCTCCACAGCAGTAGCGACGAGGCCTTTACGAAACTGGCGACGAGGCCTTTACGAAACTGGCGACGAGGCTTTACTAAATTAAGAGCTTAAGGCTTGTCTAGCACTTGGGTAGCCTTCTGGGACTAACTAGCGCTTTCGGCAAGTGGGACGGATTCAGCATTTGTGAGGGCACTTGTGGAGCTACTTGACTGAGAATTTGCGGGTTCGGCCACGAAACCTGACAGCGACTGGGAGAGCGGTGTGCTGACCACATGCTCCTCCGTATCCGCCCGGATGACACGGCTTTCGGTGTGTATCGTTGGGACTTCCGAAGCCTTAATGGTAGAGGGACGCCCGAAACCCTGCCTCCTCCCCCCCCCCCCCCTCCTCCAAAAAAAAAAAAAAAAAAAAGAAAGATCTTTCGACGGAATTTATTTGCAACCTTCCTGGGATTAGTGTTGTCCCATGTGAAAGTGTGTGAATGATTCCTAAACGTTTACGAATTGTTTAAATGAAACTGGACGTGGGTACTAATTTAGTATTAAAATAGTTGGATGTGAAAAACCGCCAAAAACGACATGCAGGCTGGCCAGCAGACGGGGCCTCGCCGTTACATCGCCGGGTTGATACGATATCGGAGGCGGCGTACTGAGGCGCGTGGTTTCGCGGCCGGGCTACAGGGTGTGAGGCGCGTCGTGGGATTGGGGACTGTGGCTGGGACACAGCAAATGCTGTAAACATCTTACTCTTGGTGCTCCCAAACCCCAAACAACGCGATAGCTATAACCTTGTGAAGAAGGACGCTAGGTAATTGCAACCGGTAAAGAAATAAAATTTCTTTATTGCGACTGGTTGCTGATTATTTCAAGACGCAGAAATACATTTGCTTTTGACGGATAAAATATTCAAATTATACACAATGAGGTTCTTTTTTAACATAATAAACGTCTAGAAAAAGCAAGACCTTTGTTACACCATCCGACATTTTTGGCGAATGCATCTCTCCCGCGACTGTGTTCTTTTTAATCGCAGTACCAGTTACAACAAAATTTCTGCATTACCGGTTTCAGCACTAAAGCTGTTTTCAGGTGTTTACAACTGAACACTACAGCCAACAGAGGGGCTCCAATTGGTAACTGCGACCACTTGAAAATTCCCTAAATAAACGAAAACCTTTCTGGAGAAATTTTGGTGCAATAGGGGTTGTGATTCAATAGAAACACGGGTGGGGGGGGGATGTTAATTAAAACGTAGAGAATTATAATGCTGTTCACCACATATTAGAGCTTATAAACTTCTGCCCTGGTTTCCAGATTAGTCCAGGATGATCTTTTTTCTTGTCAATGGAGTATGTCAAAGAAATTACTCGAAACTGAAGAGCAGAGAATATAAATGTAGTTAATGTTTCTGGTCATGTTTACCTCTGTTGCTAGCTCATTGTCCTTTACCTAGAAGATAATAGAAAACTTAGCATTATAATAAGACAAAGGAATGAGTAGACTGTTGAAATAGACAGGGCATGAAGATGTGTTTCTCTGTGGGTAAGTGTCACTGCCAGACGATGTGTCATACAGAGTGGTCGTTTTTTTTTTTTTTTTAAATGTTATTAATATCTTTCTGTAGTGATACGTCCACGTTAATCCTATATTAGTGGAAAAATACTATTTTGCACAGCGGCTTGTAGTCAGTTTCGTAAACAGTATTAAACCGTAAGTCCCATCATAACTGGTATCGTAAGTTAAAGGTGTGAGGAAGACAAGGTGTAAATCGAAAAATCGTTCCTGGCATGCTCTTTGACTTAAGCAAAGTACTTTTCAGTAAAATATAATGTCTACGTGCTATTCATTAACTTGCGTCTTAAACTAACGCAACTAACAATGGAAAGACGTGTGCAACATCAGAAAATTTACTACTCGTACCACCAGTTTTATCAGGTGCTCTATTCCTGAAAATGTAACATAAAGTGCTTTATGATGTACATAGTAATGACTTCCGTGTCATTCGTTTTAATTTTTTTTCTCTTTCACCGGCAACTAAATTCTTTCTGTGTAGTGTTGTCGTCTCATAGCAAGATTGCGGTAACCATCGGTTATGCTAGTGCATAATAGATGTTGAGAATTCTGCAACTCACTCTTCTGTCATTTTTAAAGGCTAGTAGCAACAGATCGCTAGAGTGACTCTTTTTGTGCAGATACCGACTGGACGTGTGAACTACTTTTATACCACGAAAAAAAAACACCCAAGGACAAACAGCGCTGACACCACGATTCTGCAGAACTCAGGAGACTCGTACCGTCCGAAAGAGATCGCACTGCAATGCTAGACAATAGAATTATCTCGTGTTGAGGATTCAGAAGAAGCGGTCTATGTCTCACCTGGGGGGAAAAAGCATTCAGTAGCAAAGATCGCGTAAATTACTCTTTATTGTTGACAACCAGTTTCGACAGCTATGACTGTCATCTACTGGTCTTAAAAAATTGTTGTCATAAAATATGTTCAACTGTGCGTATTGTGCTGTATTTCATCAATCGTAATCACACCATGCCATGAGGTGCTACCAGAAATGGAATAAAGTAGCGGTATACGCAACTACATGGATTAGTGGTGCTAGTACAGGTTTACTATTGAAGACCATTCCCTGGCGTCGGCCATTCCTAGGCGTCTTTGGTAATCATCTACAATAAACCGTCCATCAATTTGGCAGCCGTTAAAGCAGTGTATCAGGCAGCAGCATAGACTCAGCATGTCGTCCGACCCCTTTTCTCTCCTTCCTTACAACAACAATACAAGACGAGCTCTTCCTGTAGACGATACACCAGCAAACACAATACGTTCCGCGAGATTATCGTCTACTGCCCTCAACAGTGTCATCAGCATTAGTGAAGACTCCGGTGACAGCCTGTAATCTCGTCTTTATTTTCAATAGTTGCGGTAACAGTTCTAATTAACTTGCAGCGATATCAACATCGTATAAAATGACATCTAGCATAATTACGCTGTTACAGTACTAGGTAGATACTAGATATTACGCATGGTACAGAAAACGGTTCAATGTTAACAGCTCATTGGTTCATCCCATTATAAGGAAGGTCGGGTCCAGTAATACAAGGGCAAACGAATAACTTACAACATATACAAAGCCCTGCCTTGTAGTAATAAAAGTGGAAATTCAGGGAAGAGAGTGTTAATTCTTTAGCCAAGGTCTGAGCTTATCACCCCTGTCGTTCAGCTTCTAAGACGAAGAAGCAGTGAATTAAATGGAAGACAATTTTCGAAAGAGAAAAAAGGAAACTCAAGAGGAAAGATGTGAAAGTTCATGTTCGTATACGACCTGGCCAGGTGTAACGGAAGCTCAGACATGTTGAAATGAATGAACACTATGCTTAATACATGCTATAATTTATAAATAAAAAAAGCAAAAACTAAGGCGAGAATGGAGCTAACGATAAAGTGAACGATTGTAGCACAACACAGTAAGGAAGTGATATCTGGAGAAAATAAAAATTTGTAAGCACTTGAATGTTATGTTATCGAAGAATATTGACAATTACGTTCACAATTAAACTACAAAATAAAGGAATACAATAAATACAATGATTGGGGAACCAGTATACGGAAGAGCCTTACGAGAAGAACGAACAGGTTAATGAGGGTTACATAATTCAGAAATAGCTTGGAGCTGGAAGAAATAGTGGAAGGTAACACGAAAAACATATTACAGAGGCTGTCGGATATAGTAGTTAAATAGGAACGAAACGTTAGCACGTAACATACAAGCAGGAGGCGGTGCACAACAGGTCGATGGCTGGATGACATAAAGGAAATCTACTGCCACATTTAGTCCACACCTTTAGCTTGAGACCTTTGCTTCGTCAAACATGATGGTTTACGACTTTCCTTCTCCCACGTAGTAATACCCCCTCCTCCATCAAAGCAGTGACTGGGTAAAAATGACTTGGATGGTGAAGCTTGTAATATGAGTACAATGGTACGTAGGAACTCGAATATACAGGGTGAGTCACCAACTATTGCCACCTAGAATAATTCCGAAAGTATGATAATAGTTGAAAAGCTTGTGGGACAAATGTTGCATGGGACAACGGGGGCCATAATATGACGTTAGTTTTTTGTTGCTAGGTTGGGTCGCGTCTTTGATATGAAAGTCAACTTGTAACCTCCCCACCGTAATTTAAAAGAAATGTAAGTGACAATACTTAATACAAATGGGAGCCGAGTGTAACCTCTCCACCGTTATTTTAAAAGAAAAGACATGACTCAATAGAAATGGGAGCCAAGTGTAACCTCGCCCACAAAAATGTGTTGACAATGGCAACCAAAACGTGAAATTCGCAATCTGACTCAAATATAAATCCTTCAAAAAATTAAAGTCCATTCAGTGACAAGAAAATTCAATTAAACCGAAATATCGGTCTTTGGCCCTGTGTAAAACAATCAGAATTAAAGTCTTACCTCAGAATAAATGGATGTCACATATCTGCTCTTGTTGTTGCGCACCGCTTGGAGGAACTGCATTGCAAATAATAATATTCTCTTTTTTTGTGATTTTAGTGGAATTTTTCTTCAAAAGAAGTGGAATGAAATGGGAAGTGCAACGAAATCTTGAGTTCAATAAAAAATTAAATTTTTGAGAAAATGCTTTTGAAATAAAAAAATTATTATTGGGAGACTTGTTGGAGAATAATTACAATAAATAAAATTTTTCATTATCTAATGATTATATTAATTAACAGTATACCTTATTCCTCATCTTGACCAGTGTTGCCGACCGCCTACATCACACAACCCCACTGGGCTGCTACTACTGACCGACCGCTCTGCATGACGACTACAGACTGAGTACTGCTCTCAACTAGACAGAGCTACAGACTCGCAACGACTGAACTGACAGACTCGCAACGACTGACTGACTGCTACTGACTGAGAACCGCTCGCCACACTCGCGCGGTCAAGCGCATACTCTCTGGTCACAGATGCTACAATGCCTCGCCATCGCTGCTATGTTACATACGTGTTTCATAACCCTCCACTGGGGGGGCAAAAATTTGGCAGCGATGGTGAGTCATTTGGACTTGCCAAGCGCGGCAAAATTTTTCTTTAATTAACAAAATTCTACAACTTACAGAGTATTTAAATGTTGTGCACACGCACTAAGTACAAAATATATCAGACAAAGACAAAATGTGAGTACAAAACATAGTAGCAAATCAGAAAAGTATATACAAATTATTTGACAGATAAAGTGCACAGGCACTGAAAAAATTCTTTAGCATATTCAGAACAAATAAACAGACTGGCAAGAATAATTAGATGTAGTACATAAAGTATATGTTGTGCACACGCACTAAGTACAAAATATATCAGACAAAGACAAAATGTGAGTACAAAACATAGTAGCAAATCAGAAAAGTATATACAAATTATTTGACAGATAAAGTGCACAGGCACTGAAAAAAAATTCTTTAGCATATGCAGAACAAATAAACAGACTGGCAAAAAATATTATTTTGACAAGTGTACATGCACTGAAAAATGTCTTTAGCATTTTCACAACAAATAAACATAATGGCAAAAAAAATCATGTCCAAAGTGCACATGCACTGAAAAATGTCTTTAGTATTTTCACAACAAATAAACATAATGGCAAAAAAAAAAAAAATCATGACCAGTGACATAAGTGTACTCACACTGGAGTTTAGCGAATCGAAAAATGTATAACCTATGAACATAAATGATGTTACCAAAAAATTTTTTCTTTATGTGAGAAGAATCAGGATAGGGAAGGGAAGGATTGCATCATGGTTGTAGCACTTTAGATTGCACACAGCTGCTCTGAAAGTCCATATCTTTCCACAGAAGTACAACACCAAGTGACACAACTTGAAGATCTTTTCCCATCAGAATTTATCAGTGTAGCAAAGACACTGAACTGTCGTAGTAATGTTCCATGTTTTCATTTTGGCAGTACATTAGGTACACCAAACAGTGGGACCATAATAACGTCTTCATTGCTCACGGTGGTGGACAGCATGTCGTGTCAACACCACACTCTTACAAGGCACACCAACGTAGAATTAGTGCAAAACCAAAGATAGTGCTCCATGATCACTAGGATAAACAGGACAAATGGACATTGCAGTAATTCAGGGTAGTTAGCTCATAAGGTGAAGGACATTAAGTCACATAATATTGTCAATTACAGTAGTAGTGTGCGGCATTCATAGCCCAGTTATTGAACATTTCTGTACCATGTATGTAGTATTACAGAAAAATGTTCATTAATTGTTTTACATAGAATCAGTAATCTTCTTTTCCTAGTTACAAAGCATTATTAAATAATCGCATTCTTTTCCAGTTACAGAGTATAATTAAGAATCATTAGCCTTTTCCTAATTACAGTTAATTAATCATTTGTCATTAATTAATCATTTGTCTAATTACAGTTAATTAATCATTTGTATAATTACAGTTAATTAATCATTTGTCGTTAATTAATCATTTGTCTAATTACAGTTAATTAATCATTTGTCGTTAATTAATCATTTGCCTAATTACAGTTAATTAATTAATCATTTGTCATTTCAATATAGTAAGAATTATTAGCCTTAATTAATTACAAAGCATTACTAAACAGTACCATAGTTAATTAATTATGTGTCATTCCAATCTATTAAGAATCATTAGTCTTTTCCTAATTACAAAGCATTATGAAACAGTCACATTCATTTCCAACAACAAAGTATCAACATTGGAAACAAGAGCTAATCAATGGCATAATTAATAACAATTCGTGGAGTGACATTAATTATTGGCACTCAGTGGCCAGCAAGTATTGAATAAAATCATCATTCAGTATTATTCAGATTATTACGAAGTCATTATTAAAAATCAGTTAATTACAGTCATAGCATTAATAATCATGGGCATTAAAAGTACTCATTACAATAAACAGTGTTCCTCATTCAGTAGTATTCAGATCATTACAAAGGCATTATTAAAATCAGTTAATTACAGTCAAATCATTAGTAATCACAAGCATTATAAGTAGTATCATTACAACAAAAAGTGGCAGTTATTAGCTAGTGACAAAGCATTATTTTGAATATAGTCTCATTAAGAGGTCATTACTCAAGTGACATGCTATTCAGAGTTGATCAGTATTATTCAGAATTATCATAAACTAGTGACATTATGTGGGACTGGTAATACATTTTTTTGGTAGCAATGCATTGCGTTGGGATCGATAATTAATTGCTGAGGCATAATACTTTTTGCTTTTGACCTATTGCTGCAAATGAGGATAGGTAACGTCATTCGTCATGAGTCAGCTGTAGCAAGATTATGTAACAAGGCAGTACATGTGATCACATTTATAAATGATAAACACAAATGGGTAAAAAATATAAAAATGCAAGTACTAGAACAGGTATAATAAGTAACAGGTTTAGTAAGTGTCATGAAAAACTTCTCCTGGAAAAAAATACAAAAACGGATTATTGACCTGAAAGAAGAAACGCACACTATGCTGAAAAGTAGTGAACTTCGAATTAACAGGTAGTGAAATGTGTATAAAAATGTGTTTCATAGCTGTCCTTTCCAAAACTTTCAGTCATCCTACTATGCAATGTAACACCTGCTGTCAAAGCAAACTGCAACAAATACTTAAATAACTACGTAGCATAAATACATTACTTCAACATTATCCTCATCTGTAAAAAAAAAACTTCATTATCCATATCATCATAACTTCACCATTATCATCACCTGTAAAGAAAAACTTCATTATTCATAATACCATATCCTTCATCATTATTCATCAGTATTCATTATCATCTGCAAAAAATCACTTCATTACTCATTACATAACTATTCCTTATCTCTAGCATATTTCATCACTAAAACTAAGATGTGTAGTTCAGTCTGACAGCCTGCATCAATCACCTTGTATTCTGAAAGAAAAAATTAGTTAAGACTGCTATTCTGTGATGAGTATAGTATAGTCTTGTTAATGCTTGTTAATCCTGATCCATTTACTCTTCCTCATAAAGTTATTGCATCTCCTTTCGTTTATTCCGTAGGTGAAATTCCCATTTATGTTAAATTTATTTCTTAGAATCATCATTCCTTTCTGAAATTGATGAACAAAGATTAATGTCCTGCATTTAAATCATATACCCTCTAGATAATGACTGGTTTATGGTAACATAATTAACCCTACAGCATAACGTGACAGAAAACGTAATATGTCAAAAACATTGACAGTGTTCAAATGCAAAAATATACACAGAATAATACAATGCAGCAGCAAAAAAAAATGTGAAACAGTCACGATGTTGAGATGTCATAAGGCAAAAAAATGTCAAAGTCGACTGGTGTGTGTTATATCTTAACTATTTCATAGTGCATACAAACAAAACTGGAGTACAGTCATATACACAAAAAAATGGAAAATGTGCACGGTCTGATGTGTAACGACAAGAAAAGCGACCTGCTAACCTTACCTTGCCGGGCACTTGCCAAGAAAAAACACGATAATCATCAATAAGTAGTCACATAAATATAATTGCAGAAATAGTCGTAAATGTGTAAATTCATCTGGAAAAATATGCACGGTCTGATGTGTAACGACAAGAAGAGCGATCTGCTAACCTTACCTTGCCGGGCACTTGCCAAGAAAAAATACGATAATCATCAATAATTAGTCACGTGAAATAATTGCATTAGTAAATGGCATCATAGTGTGTCGAATCATACAGTGGTTTCACTCAATAAACGGTTTAATGTTTGATATATGGTGATTGCCTTTCGATTTTCTAGTTCTCAAAGTTTCGACATGTACAACATTGGGGTGAGGGATGCTGCGAATCCGATATGGACCTGCGTATAGAAGTTCAAATTTACTGCACTTACCTTTTAATTTACTGGATAAATAGTGTGTACGTACTAGTATCTTCTGTCCAACGTGAAAGACGCGGCGTGTACAAACCTGTTTTTGCTGTCTTCTCCGGCGCTCTGCGGCACGTTTGATGTTGTTCAGCGCAATGTCAATTATTTCGTGGTGTCGTAGGCGACGACTTTTGGGAAATTCTATTAATTCTTTAATTTTGTTCGGTGGTTCAACGTTTTTCAGTATAACAGTCGGAGATAGCATAGTGGATTCATTTGGAATGGAATTAATTACATCTTGGAATGAGAGTATGTGTGTATCCCAATCAATATGTCTTTTGTGGCAGTATATTCGGCACAGTTTACCAATTTCTTTCATTAATCTTTCACAAGGGTTCGAAGAAGCGTGGTACTTGGATATATAGATCGGAGAAATGTTTCTGGCTCGTAACATGCGTGTCCATACGCTACTACGAAATTGAGATCCATTGTCAGAAATTACTTTCATTACATGCCCTACATGAAATAGAAAATGTTTTACAAATGCATTTGAAACAGTTTTGGCAGTAGCTTTGCGTAACGGAGTGAAAGTAACAAATTTTGAAGTGAGCTCAACAGCGACAAAAATGTAGCAAAAACCTCTGTTAGTTCTCGGAATCGGACCAAAAATATCTACAGCGGCCATGTGTCTTAATTTCACAGGTATAATGGGATATAAAGGAGGAATATGTGAAGTGGTGTCTGATTTAGCTTTCTGGCAAATTTTACAAGACGCTAAAACTCGTCGTATACGTTTCTCCATGTTGGCAAAATAACAGTTCTGTCTCAGTATAAGAAAACATTTTCGTGCTCCGTAATGTGCGTAACTTAAATGAGTGTACCAAATTAATTTGTTAACCAGTTCGTCAGGAATGCATAATAACCAATTGTTGCTATCAGGATGAGAGCGGCGAAACAGAATGTCATTGCGTACAGTGTAGTGGTTCCTAATCGTAACATTTTTCCTATCTTGCCAAAGGTGTTTAATTTCTTTCCACACGTTGTCTTTGTTTTGTTCTTGTGCTATGTCCTGTAATGACGATGAAATAAAGTTTTCAAATGCAACTTGCTGAATGTACATGACACTGAAATTTGTTTTGCAGAAGTTGGTCGCTACGTCTTGCTGATTGTTGCCGAGAGAACGCGATAGTGCGTCTGCTATAACATTTTGTGTACCGGGAATGTGAACAATCGTAAAATTAAATTCTTGTAAATATAGTTTCCATCTACTTAACCTGTCGTGAGTGAATTTAGCCGAAAGTAAAAATTGTATCGCTCTGTGGTCTGTGTAGACGGTGGTATGTCTGCCATAAAGAAAGTGCCGAAATCTCGTAAAAGCCCATACAACACATAATGTTTCCAATTCTGTAACGGAATAATTTCGTTCAGCAGGTGACAGAATGCGGCTTGCAAATGCGATGTTTTTAATAACTGTTGAACCATCTTCTTCAATTTCCTGGAAAATATGTACGCCTAAAGCGGTGTTAGAACTGTCGGTGGCAATGGAAAAATTTCTGGTAAGATCTGGGTGCGATAATAGTGGAGCATTCAACAAAGCATGTTTCAAATAACATTCTCGTGAGCAAAATTCTGCGTGTCAAAAGTAATGTTTGCGTTACTGTAATATGCAATCTGTGCTGTATCTGGTTAAATTCTATCGTACGTGCTGTTATTTACGGGAGAATGTTGTGGCATATCCACTATATGAACTGTTCTTTTATTTCTTATTGACGTGTTACGCTATCGATGACACCTATTGTCTGTTTCATTCATCATAATATGTTGTTGCTGCTCATAAGATCGACTGTTATTAAATGTACGCTGAAAATTGTGCTCGTTATTTTTACGTCTGTCATGATAGTAATTTCTATACGGCGCATTGCGATAGGAATTGAAATAGTGTGTTGTCTGTACGTAGTTATTTCTTTGCTCCCATGCGTTACTATTTGTTGGAGCTGGGACTATACGTGCACGCGGCGAAACATTAAAGTTTGGTTGACCTTGTAGACTGCATTGTTGGTTAGGTATTTTAAGCGGCTTACTTTCATGCTGTTGTGACGAAAAACATCTATTGTTACAAAAATATGGTTCCTATTGCTGATAATTTTACACATACTGATGATTACGACTTTTATCTGTTATTTAAGTTCTCGTGATTCTGGAGTGCCTAAAGAATGTTGTCACATTCGGTAAAATTTGTCATATCCGGTTTTCATTATTCGTTTCTTAATACTACAAAGAGCAATAGTTAAAGAGCAGTTTTGATAGATATAAAGGATAGTAGAAGAAAAGGCAGCAGTGCAGAAAACTAAAGATGAAACAGCACTACTACAGCTCGGGGCCCTATGCTCGCTACGGCACATATTCATTAAAGCGTAATGAATCCCCTGAGGTCTTTTACGCACTGCAAATAAATTTTAGCTTTTGCGTTGCAAGCAATAGCGGAAAAATTCCAAAATTAAATAGTTGTATCCATGTTAATTCAAGTTTCCTTATTACGGGCAATGCTGATGAAAATACAAAAATAAATTGTCGCATCTGGTTCAAAGCTAGCTTTTGCATTACAGGTAATAGCGGTGAATGTACAAAGATAAATTGTCGTATACAGTGCAAAGCGTGTACCTGTACGCTGTCATTATTAAGTTCTTTACATTTTCTTACAAATGCAAATTGCTCGAAATCTACGTTCTCGTCACTCAGTTTGATAACACGTTCGGGTTTGTGTGTGAATCTGTTTGTCTGTGTCGTTTCGTACTTCAAGTTGCGTAGCTTTTCATATTTTAAGTCGCGTGGCTTTTCGGATTTTAAGTCGCTTAGTTGCTGTAAATTGCTCATATTATACGCGCTGCGTAAGTCTGACAAATGTTCATAAAGTGGCGTCTGCTGTGTTGAGTTATAAACCGAAATACTTTTCATTTCTGTTACTTCTTGTTGTAAATTTGATAACTTCCGACGTAACGTGTTGTTAGATGAATCGATTTCATTAATTGTCTGCTGTAAATTTTGAAATTCAGGTGTTTGGATAAAAGAAACCGGTGCAGTATCGTCTGATTTATTGTCATTAGCATTTTCGATAACATCAATACGACTGGCCAATTCATCACATTTTTCAGTCAGTATTTTAACCTGATCATCGGTTTTAGAATCAGACGCATTAATCTGTTTTTGCAACTTGCGCGTAGTTTCGCTCAGTTTTTTAACATCACCTTTGATAACATCACAATCCTGTGTTAGATCTAATTGTTCGAATCTATCTGTCACTGTTTGAATATTTACTGTGTGTGTATCTGTTTTTGCTTTAAGATCAGAAATTTCATCCCGTAATTCCGCGTTCAATTGTTCTATGGTATTAATTTTGTCGGACACTGTAGTAATATTATTGTCTACATACGTCTTCGCTTTCGCGAATATTTTACGTTTGTCCTCTTGTCTCTGTGCAGTGATTGTTTCCATAACTTGTCGTTTTACTTTGTTTTGATCTTGAATAAATCTGCGGAAACGCGTATCACTGTTCTGTATGTGCTGACTAAAGCGCTCGTTAATCTGAGTGTTCTGCTGTTCGAATCTCGCGTCTATCTTTGCGTCCATAGTGCGCGAAAGTTCTACCGTCATTGCTTTAAACTCGTCCCGTAATTGTGCAGCTTTTTCAGAGCATTGTTTAGCGACTCCGCTAATCTCGTCTCTGAGTGTATCTGTTGCGGCTGTTTGCATTTCCCTTAATTCTTGTGCAACAGACTTTATTTCTTCGCTATTTTTTCGTGAACAAGCCTCAATTTCCACGCGCAACTGTTCCTTAGTGTCATGGCACTGCGCGGCAACGGCTGTAATTTGTTCACTAAGTTGTTTGAAATTTTCGTCATTATTGTCAAGTTTTTCATTTAAGTGTTTGTTATCTTCCCTAAGTTGTTTGACCTGTTCATTAAGTTTGTCTTGTTTTTCGTCATTTTTATCAAATCTTTCATTAAACTGTTTGAAATTTTGCCGCAAAAATGCCATAATTGGATCCGATTCAAAATTAGCATTTCTATTCTCTGTGCTGTGTGGTGGTATATGTGCAATTGTCCCGTTCTGTGCGACCATTTGGTCATTCTGCATTTTAGAAAAAGGTTTACCAGTCAAATGTACATTATCAGTCATTGTTTCGGAATTAAATAAATCCGCCCTACTTTGTGCGATCTGTTCATATTCATTAGACAAATTTGTCTGTTCGTTACTTGGGTTTTCCAAATCGGGTGTGTTAAGCTCTGCAGCGCTCATTACAATAGAGCGTTCTGCGTCATCAATTGTCGTCAAGTTAACAGACGAGACAATTGAGTTCGTTTGTTCATCATTAAGGTGAAAGTCATCATTAGTGGTTGGAATGCACTGATTGTTAGTGAACACAGGATTGTCATCTTTACGTTGCGTATCACAATTACTATCGGTCACGTTGTTTAAGTCGGTAATTTCATTCACAATACTTCGCGATACACTATTCACAGTCTTTCGCGGCATTTTTACAATAGTCAAAATTTTTCACAAAACAAATCAACACAGTGCAAAAGCAACACACAAATACAACAAAGCAACAAACTGCCGTTGACCTGTAGAGAGAAAGTCACAAAATTATTAAAAGCGTTGCGCTAAATCCTAATTATATCTAAGCAAACAAGAGCAGATATCTGACTGTTGTTCAAAAGACTCTCAACGAAATACGATCCTGGCAGGGTCGCCAAGTGTAACCTCCCCACCGTAATTTAAAAGAAATGTAAGTGACAATACTTAATACAAATGGGAGCCGAGTGTAACCTCCCCACCGTTATTTTAAAAGAAAAGACATGACTCAATAGAAATGGGAGCCAAGTGTAACCTCGCCCACAAAAATGTGTTGACAATGGCAACCAAAACGTGAAATTCGCAATCTGACTCAAATATAAATCCTTCAAAAAATTAAAGTCCATTCAGTGACAAGAAAATTCAATTAAACCGAAATATCGGTCTTTGGCCCTGTGTAAAACAATCAGAATTAAAGTCTTACCTCAGAATAAATGGATGTCACATATCTGCTCTTGTTGTTGCGCACCGCTTGGAGGAACTGCATTGCAAATAATAATATTCTCTTTTTTTGTGATTTTAGTGGAATTTTTCTTCAAAAGAAGTGGAATGAAATGGGAAGTGCAACGAAATCTTGAGTTCAATAAAAAATTAAATTTTTGAGAAAATGCTTTTGAAATAAAAAAATTATTATTGGGAGACTTGTTGGAGAATAATTACAATAAATAAAATTTTTCATTATCTAATGATTATATTAATTAACAGTATACCTTATTCCTCATCTTGACCAGTGTTGCCGACCGCCTACATCACACAACCCCACTGGGCTGCTACTACTGACCGACCGCTCTGCATGACGACTACAGACTGAGTACTGCTCTCAACTAGACAGAGCTACAGACTCGCAACGACTGAACTGACAGACTCGCAACGACTGACTGACTGCTACTGACTGAGAACCGCTCGCCACACTCGCGCGGTCAAGCGCATACTCTCTGGTCACAGATGCTACAATGCCTCGCCATCGCTGCTATGTTACATACGTGTTTCAAACTTTGTATCTTTAATTGGGATGCTATAGTTTGGTACTTATTTTCTGATAGCAGGCTATCGAGATGAATTCAGTGATGTGTAACAGTAAGGTCTTTGAAGGTCAACGAAGGTCACAAAGGTGGCATGAACGTCCATTTAGAGTAGGTGTTCGAAGTGATGACCACTAGTATCAATACTGTGCTTCAATCTTCTTATCATGGATTGAGTGGTATTTCTTATCACTTCGGCACTTAACGCAGCACATGCCCTGACAATTTTCTCTCGTGTATCGAGCAACTAGTAATCATTCGTCGAATATGGCGTATCCATCTAACGTTCCATTGACATGTAACCACCATTCGACTGTTTAGCAATACAACACAAATAGGAACAGTAAGACCAGTATCGTCGAATCAAGTGAATGTGAATGATGTATTCCTTCGAAGAACAAGTCCATATGCTTCTCTTTTACGGAGAATGCCAACGGATTCAGTGAGAGCTAG
This sequence comes from Schistocerca americana, assembly GCF_021461395.2. NCBI lineage: Eukaryota > Metazoa > Arthropoda > Insecta > Orthoptera > Acrididae > Schistocerca > Schistocerca americana. Next base: position 677,881,391 of record NC_060122.1, read on the forward strand.
AGACTTATATGCTGGAAGATATTCTCAACATACCCCACATGCCGTACTTTTCAATATGTGTATGATGAACTGAGAACAACTGGACGTTTAACCCATAGGAAACATATCCGGCAAGGGAAATTTACTAACGAAGAAACGGAAATTGGTACTCTTGCCACTGTGGTTCGAGATGCTTGTGTTAGTTCACGCTAAATCACAAGGGAATCTGGCATGAACCAGAGTAGTGTTGTTCGTGTTCTGCATCGCCATAAATATTATCCTTACCATATCAGTCTCCACCTAGAATAATTGGTACGGGTTTTATGCGTCTCATTGAATTCTGCGGGGGGCTCAACTTCAGGTTCAGATGGATGACACATTTATTAATTTGATTTTATTTACTGACGAGGCTACGTTCAAGAACCATGGAATTGTTAATTTTCATAACATGCATTATCGTGTAACTGAAAATCCATTTTGGCTGCGGCAAGTTGCACACCAAAAACAGTGGTCTGTGAAGGAAATCTTAATGGTAGGAAGTACACCACATTACTGCAAGAAACATTACGTCTGTTATTGAAAGAAATACCCTTACTAACAAGGAACTGGATGTGGTATAAACGCGATGGGTGTCCGTCACATTTTTTGCTGATGGCTAGAAATGAGTTGCAGAGACAATTCCCAAATCGTAGGATTGGACGCTGAGGAGATGTGTCGTGGCCGGCTCGTTAGCCAGACTTGACGGTTATGGATGGGGATTAAATGACGTTGTTCATAAAGACGTTCTAACTTCGTCTGAAGATATGAGAAAGGGAACTCACAGAGCATGTGCTTCGGTAAGTGTAGATGTGATGAGTAATACCACTCAATCCATGATAAGAAGATTGCAGCACTGCATTGATACCATTTCTATAAATGGACGTTCATGCCACATTTGTGACTTACGTTGACCTTCAAAGACCTTACTGTTACACATCATTGATTTTGTCTCGATAGCCGCTATCAGAAAATAAATACCAAATTAAAACATCCCATTTAAAAAACGAAGTTGACCTTTATATCTCTGAAAGCGACCCCACCTAGCAACAAAAAAATCAACGTCATATAATGGGCCCCGTTGTCCCACGCAACTTTTGTCTCACAAACTTTGTAGAGCGTGTCATACTTGCGGAGTTTCTTCCCCATATACAATTGTGGTTTAATAAAACTTCATGTCAGGGTAAAACTGTGAGCCCATCTCTGACTCGAACACGAGACTTTTATATTCCGCGGGCACTTGCTCTGTTGGCTGAGCTATCAATCATCCTTCTCGGACTCCGTACTCGAATGAAACGAGAAAAAACCCAAATGATTGACACTCCGCCTTGGAGAGTATGGATGCGGGTGTAGAGGCGATAACGGCGGTACTTTTAAAAAGATCATAACCAACATGTAACCCAGCAGTGTGACATGCCTTGTAAATGACAATCGGTTTTAAAATCAATAGGAGTTGCTACAGTCAGAGAATGCTGCTCCTATTCAACAAGTTTCCGGGAGACTCTACTAAGGAAACTGTATGCGACGGATGTCAGGAGCCGAGAACCTCGCAGTAGACAACTGCTTATAGCGTGACATAAAGTTTCACGGTTTTAACGATCCAAAATACAGTGGAGGCGTATAGTGTGGTGCGACGAGTTGCCGATTTTACATCTTGTAAAATGGTGCAAGGCCTCGAGTGTGGCGTTAAATCCGCAATGTATGGAGTTGAGGCCAGAGGCTGTTCTCTGATTCTTTTAGGGGTACTTTTTTATGTATGACTTTGACTCATGCAAGCCATCGTGAACATGAACCGGGATTGGAGAGGAGATTCCGCCATATGCAAAACACCTTTATAGTTTTGTTTTCACCCAGATATGCTTCAGTACTTTTTGTCCTAATCTTCAGTGGATTTATTGGCATATTTTTCTTCTGACATGGAACTAGTGAACGTTAATGCTCGCAGCTCTAGGTCTATTATGCAATTTACAGCTTGTAATAGTTTTTGATGTTGTGGTGCTTTTACTTTGTTTGTGTCGAGCTATCACGCTTATTTCTTGAGCTTTTGTCGATGTACATGCATTTCTCACAATTTGTTCGTGAGGCACGGGGTTTACGTTACCATTGGTAACTAAAACTATGGCAGGCTGTAGTCTGCGTAATAGACCGAGAGCTGCTAGCACAGACATCCATTAGCTTCATGTGAGAAGAACAAATAAATGCACTCAAGATAGCACAAAAACTGCTGAAACACGTCTGAGTGAAAACTAAAGAACAAAGGACTCTTGCATAAGACGGAAATCCTCTTCCATTTTCTTAGCAAGTACGGAAATGAGAAGGGCTGCAACATTCACAAGACCAGTATAGATCACGATGTTTATTTTACAATTTTTGGGGTGCCTGGGATGGCCTTCCTTCTATTTCTGAGTGATTTGTTATGGATACTCCAGTCGTTCACGGTGACAAGTGCTGTCTTCCTACGTCTGTAAGCGTGGTCATTTCAAAAGTTCTTTGCACTGTAAGATATAACTGAAGAAAATAATTTTACAAAATACCTTTACAACCCTTCGGTCCTATCTCCATTCTTAATAATGACAGTGTGCGACCGTTTTGGCAACTCGTACATTCCGGATAGGACACTTTCATTGTTGTGGTATCTGTCTCTCACCGGAATAGTCTTCAGTTGTGTCAAACCGTACACCACGGAGTTATTTTTTCAGTTTGGGAAATAAGTCAAAGATTGTTACGTTCGTATCAGGACTGTACGCTGACTGACGAAGTATTTTCCTTCCTCATTCGTCCAGCGTTTCTCTCACTAATACAGCAATATGCGGTCTTGCAATGTCGTGCAAAATGAGGACAGCGTGTCAGTCCTTCTTTGGCGAATTTTCGGGCGCGAAACGTTTTTCAGAGCAGCTTGTAGTTCGCACCCGTTACAGCATCCCCTGCGACACTCTATTTGTAGCTATGACTTAATTCATGTCACATGCAAAGATAATCATCAGTTTCACCTTTGATTATTGAGGGCGGAGTTTTTCATGTCACGGGGAGTCGGATAATCCCATTTTCCTTTGAGACTTCAGTTGGAGCTTTTCTATTGTGACGACTGAGACTTCATTTCTGGCTCAAAGTCTCATCAGGTGCAAGAAGCGTTTTCAGAAATATTTCTCCTTCTGATCGATAACGTTTAAGAAATCTTCTACGATTATTTTTGTGACCTCTGCCCTTTATTCATATCAGATGAAACTTATCTGGCAGCAAATTTTCTCATGTTTTACTTTTCGTTATGATTCTGTAAACTGAATCTACAGACATTCTGGTCTCGAAAGCAATTTCCTCACATGTGATCTCCACTAACAATGTTATTAACTTTTGAGGCGTATTCTGTTGCAGTTGATGGGTTTACGTACCTTGGATTGTCCTCATTGCTTACCCGACCTCCACGGAAACAGGCAGACCACCGTGATACAGTGCTATGGTCCACTTCACTTATCCCACACACCTCTCTCAAACGGTTTTAAATTTCATTTGGGTTTTTCCTATGTGTGGATTGGATTTGGATGCAGGAACGCTGGTCACTATGCATTATCCTACCTGACTCGATTTCGGGTACAATTTTATAACAGAATTACTGACGACACAGCCACGTGAAAAAGGAAACACGTAACATACGACCGTCACGCCTAAGCTCTGGCTCATAACTGACAGGAATTTCAACTTGATCACGCGACTGTGAGCTCTACTTTTGAAATGACGCTAGTATGCTCTTGTTTGACCAGCACTCATGGAAGTGTATCGCACCTCAACTGTCCCACTAAATCACTCCATCTCAATGCACACAAAATTTGGTAGCACCACAGTATATAACAGTCAATGAGTGTTTTCAGCTGTATCTGATATACCTGAAGACACTCCTTGAACTCTATTCCTCGCTGAGTGAGGCCGTTATCAAGGCATAGATCGCCTCACACAGTATCATCGTGATCTCTTGTACTTATATCACTGCTGACTGTTACTGGCCTCGCGTTGAATTTTGCCAGAGCTTCGTTTGTAAGTCATTACTTACAGTTCGGCAGCGGCTTCTTTCACCACTGTTATATCCCTCCAAGCGCTTAACCTTAGCGCTATATAGGAGTGTTTCCACAGAATCTGATTTAATGTTATCCGTTATTTCGGACCGCTGTTCTAATTTCGGTGACGAAAAAACACAAACTGACCCATTTCGCCTGTGCGTAGCGGATAGTTAACGCCGCTTGCTCCCATCGTATCCACGTTTACGCGGAAATTCATCTTGATTAATGGACGCACGCCAGAGACTCTAATCGATTAGGGAAAACTCGGCGGCCCTCGCTCTGGTAGTTATCATTCGCACCGAAATAAAAGGTTTTTATCGACACCATTTGTTAGTTGAAAGCACGCAGTCCTGGAACGGAGATAGATGTGACATTTTGTTGTGTTTGGCCAAGCCAGGAACATACGTCTGGCGTTTATTACCGTTTAACGAGGGCTTAAATGAATTTTATGTTCTGCTACTTTTCAAAACGTAACTCCCAGTTCGTGAATGTGTCCCGTGTAAACATGTTATCAATTTGTGTAATGCTACTGCACCAACAGAAACGCTGATGTAGCTTCAGGGCCCTTCTCTCCGGTCTATTTCTCCTTTTGTTATCGGGAAGATTGTGACGAGCCTGAAAAACTGCGACCTGTACTATGATGAGCCATTTTCTTAAGGTTGAACAGGTTTATGACTTGAAATGCGCTGGTCAAAAAGCAACGCCCTAGAGCAAAGTAAATAAATCTCTTTTGTGACGTCTCGAGAAAGACATAATTCGTACAAATGTTGTCGAGACGTAAGGTGGAGCTCATAGGCTTTTGATAATAGCCCGCTAAATAGAAGTTCCACGTAAATTCCACCAGTAAAACTGCTGCTCTAATTCTCGTGTCCCAGTGTCTCTAACAGAGGCTCTAGTAGAAACTGATTTAACTGCCTGCACTAGTATGACACTTCGGCTCATTTATGATGTCGGGCGAGGAATGCTTGTATGAAAGTTTCGTAATATTTGTCCTGTTTTTAACTGTCCCAAGGTACACTACTGGGATAGCATTAATCGAAAAGTTTTTTATGACTTTCCTCTGCTGCCGCATTCAGAAGTTTTTATATTATGCGTTACCAGGAGTAATTCAGGACATACAAGTAGTACTCATTTTATAGCTGCTGCACCTAGCTCGTTTCACGCGCAAGAGCGCAACTATAAATACAGAACGCGGCAGAATCATTGCAGTTTCTTGATTAATGTCAAGTATTTCATGTGACTTTCAAACGAATTTTATTTACTTTAGAAAGAGACCTTTTCAGAGAAACGCAGTGTTATGTGGACATATTATTTTACGTTAATCATGCGTTAGGTGAGAATGACAAATTTTCTACTTCATCCTAGGTCAGTACTGCTAGCGATTGACTATCGTAAATGAAAAGCTGTGACTACATCAATCGGCTGGCGTACGTCGTTGTGGTGTCATGCAGACAGGAAAAGTTTAGACAACTTCCTGCAGATTGTGTCGATATTTGCAACGGAGGTATGTTGGCAGTACCATCTATCTCCCTTGAATCTAAGCTGCTCTTGATATTTCTCAGCAGCCTCTCAGAATCGAGCGTCGGTTTTTAAGCTCTACCAAAGGTACCACCTTCCTGATGTAAGTTGTTGTACTGTCATCTCTCGTAACAGAATAATTATCAGGGTGTCCATGATCGGAAAACACTTTCCGTCTTATCAGATATAACGCTATGGTTATTAGTGACGTTTTGCTCAGCAACAGTTGATTAATGAAAGTCTCGTTACGTGCACATCTTACTGGCACTGAACGTATCCAGTAACAATCACAACAGCTGTCGCACTAACGCGAAATGTTGTATGTCTTAAGAACCCTGATGTTAACAATCATTTATTGACTGTAGCTTCTCGTTTTTATCATTTTGGGTGGTCTGGAAATAGCTTGAATGTCCTAGACTAGCAGTTTTATTTTAGAGACACGACTATTTACAGCTTTAACGTAATGTTGAAAGATCGTGGTTATACAGAGCTGTATTGCCCTAAAATTATTGGAAACGGTTTCAGTCATTTACAAACCATTTTGTGGTGTATTTTTAGACTGTTAACAGATGTGACATAAGACGATAATGATTTGTCTAACATCTGATTACGATGTAAAAATACATCAGAATATGGCCTGTGAACGACTGAAATCAGTTGTGCAGTAAGATTTTTAGTAATAAGGCTGTGTGGAATCGTGACTTCTCAACTAGCAATTTTGCGGACAGGAAGGAGTGCTACTGCTAGATTGGAATGGTTTAAGAAATTTACGTTTTCAGTTCCTTCAGAGCGCTACCTTGGTGTTTCGTTCACGAAAGGCATGAGCCCCGGAAGCTTTCTGAAAAATTTTGATGACGGAGCAAACATCAGTGCCCTCAGTGCCTTATGACGCTAAGCTGCAACGAGTTTTAAACTACTGTGCACGTACGACGAACGCATCCGTTAGGGCAGTGTGGCGAAATTTGGCATTAATGGGCTATAACAGCAGACGACTGATGCGAGTGCCCTTGCCAACGGATCATCACCTGCAACACCTCTCCTGGGCTGGTGACCATTTCGGTCAGACTCTAGACGACTGAGAAATTTCAGTTGGTAAGAGCTGGTGACATGATTCGAGCGTTGTGGAGACCCAGCTAAGCCTTGAACTCCAGTTTTCACTAAAGCACTGTGCAAGCTTGTCGTGGCTCCATAACGGTGTGGTTCGTGTTTAATGGAATGGAACAGGTCCTTCGGTCCAACTGAACCGATCGTTGACTGGGAATGTCTTTTCGGCTAATTGAAGATCATTTAAAGCCATTCTTTTACTAATGCATTCAAACAACGATGGAATATTTATGGATTGCAATGCCCCATGTCACAAAGCCACAGTTGTTCGCGATTGGTTTGAAGAACATTCTGGACAGTTCGAGCTAATGATTTGGCCAACCAGATCACCCGACGTGAATCCCATGGAACATTCATGGAAGATAATCGAGTGGTAAGTTCGTGAACAATATCCTGCGCAAGCAACAGTTTCGCAATTGTGGACAGCTATAGAGGTACCATGGCTCAGTATGTTGTGGGGGAGTTAACAATGACCTGCTAAGTGTATACGACGTCGAGTTGCTGTACTACGCCGGGAGAAAGGAGGTCCGACACGATATTGGGAGGTGTCCCATAACTTTTGTAACCCCAGTGTAGCGTGGGGCAGCTAAGACGAGCCTCTCAAAATTTGTCAAAAGCGAGTAAATACACGAAGGTGTGATTTTTGTTACGCAATAGCGCAACGTTTCCTTTTTCCTGACATATTTAACTAATTTCCAACGATTATTGCTGGAAAAAGTGGATATGGTTTTCATTTGTAGCTCATGCCGTCAATTTGTTACAGCAACGGTGCTGTGGGATACTAAGCCTTCCTGATTTTCCTTGAAAAATTATACATAATCTCGGGAAACCAGAAGTCTGAAGAATAAAATACGTCAACCAAACACAAAAAGCAAGCGATAACAGAAGTGGAACTGACATTTTATCTTCATTTTTTTAATACACAGTATACATGTCCGTACCAGATTACCTGTAGGTGCGAATGCGATCAGACAGATTAATATACTTGTGAATACAATATTCCAGCGCGGTTCAACCTTTCCACATTTCACTCCTTTAACAGTTGGACGATAATGACTGTAAAAACGGGATGTAGTTGTCCAGCTGCTAAGTGATACATCTTTTTCTATGAAAAGTTCTGATTACAGATGAAGCATCGTTTGCAAAAACTGGTTAAATCAGTCGTTACAGTATGTACTACTCGTCAGCTAAAAAGCAAGATGTTGAAAATTCACATCAATGGCCCCTATTTAGTAAATGAAAATCCACATAGCCCTAAAGATACGCAGTTCCTAAGTGATATCCAGCATCCGATAATCTTAGGATATCTATGTTCGTAAGGAGTACAGGAAAAAAATTCATGCTGCGGTGAAGAAATAATAATTTTGTTGGTATTAGTGAAAAATCTAGCGTTTGAGCATCTGATTCGGATTATGAGAGACAGAGCTTTTTTATTACTTTACTGAATCGATCTTCGTAGAATAATCTTAAAGTGCTTACGGGTGTCTATATCAATATGTCTGTATAGAAAGTACAACTGCGATGTTAGAAGACACGTTGCATGATTTATGGTTATTTTCAATCCTGTGATATCATTGACATCAACTCCAATGTCGCTCATTTCATCATGCAAAAGGTGCATATACTATACGACATTCAAGGAAAGGCCTGAAAAAAGATTAGAATTCATTTATCGCTAATCAACCTTTCGTATTACATCATACGAGGGTTGTAGCTTAAATAGTGGCAACTATTTACTCACAACCTATACAAAAGAGTTAGATGTTTGCACCTGTTACTTTCCTTGAAAGTAGTCACCAGCGCTGTGTAGAGCCCGTTGTTAGCGATGTGGAAGGCGTAGTATACCGTTAGCAGAGCGTGTTCTGTTGATGGTGTGGATGGAGCAGTCTAAAGTTATGATTATTTTAGCGTACGACTGTGATGGTGTTATCCTAACGCATTACGTTCCTCCACGGCAGACCGTCACTGCACAGTATTACTGTTCGTTTTTGGAGCATTAACTGCGACCAGCTTTGCGAAAGAAGAGGTGACACTTTCTGAGCAACCCACCCATCATTTTGCACGACAATGCGGGGGCGCATACAGCGCAAGCTGTGGCTGCTCTCTTCGGTCGATGGGACTGAGAGATACTGTACCATCCACCATACTCAGCGGACGTAAGTGCTTGTGACTTTGATTTGATTCCAAAGACAAGAGACGGTTCTAGTGCAGGGTTGCTAGAACGCTAGTTGTACACTAGATTGATGATCGTAGGTGATCACTGGCCTAAAACATAAAATCTTCTTCAACCCAGCCAAAGTCAAACATCACACGCAGATGCTGCTGCCTCACATGGACAGCCTGGAAGTGAAGTCGTTCGATGTCAAAGCGCCAGCAATACGCCACCTGCTAATTATATGTACGCAAGCACTTCAGGAAAAGTCCACCCACTAGTGCTACGGTTGTAAAAAATGTTATAAACAAATAAAATCCAGGAAATCTGTCCTGGGATTATAATTAATGAAAAGGGAATACGTTTTTTTTTTTAATTTAGTTTATGATAGGAAGCTCTTGGGGATTATGCTTCAAAATGGCTCTGAGCACTATGGGACTTATCATCTGAGGTCGTCAGTCCCCTAGAACTTAGAACTACTTAAACCTAAGTAACCTAAGTACATCACACACATCCATGCCCGAGGCAGGATTCGAACTAGCGATCGTAGCGGTCGCGCGGTTCCGGACTGAAGCGCCTAGAACCGCTAGGCCCCTTCTGCCGGCTAGGGGTCATGCCTTTTATGTTTCAGACTAGGGTATTAATTAATTCTGTAAATAGTAACTACTCTCAATTTGCTCTGAAACGGAAGTCGCTAAATCAAATCGTAAGAAATCAATTGTAATGTACATTAACCACCTTCCTGCAGCTGGTGGGTGCCATTCTTTAACTTTATTAATTAACACAATTTGGCTTGCCAACATTAATAGCGTAGCCACGTAAATGGCTTGCGTAAGTTGCATGTATCAGTTACTGGTATGCAAAACAGAAGGAAGAAATCAATTTTCATATGATGTGTCACTCCCAAATTACGCAACTCGACCAACTCGAATCAAATATGGGAAGAACTGATGTATATACAAAGGGTAACTGAAAGAAATGGACAACGAGACGAACAGAAATGACTTTCATTCAAAGACAATAATTACATTGTGCTCTTCTTGGTATATTATGGTACGTTGCATATTATAAATGGAGGGACTTGCAGTGTGTGACCACCACGGATCTCAACCCATGCTCTAGAGTGAGCCCCAATGGCGGCACCAATGTTGAGGAGTTCGTGTGGGACGGCGCTCCATTACTCCACCAGCCGAGTTGAAAACTGCTGGATGGTCTTTGGAGCATGTGGATTTGCTTCAGTACGTCTCCCCGACACGTCCACTAGTGCTCGATGGGATTTAAGCCGTGTGAACAGGCAGTCAGTCCATTAGCCCGATATTCTCTCATTCCAAGAGCTCCTCAACTGCGCAAAACGATCGGGTCGCGCACTCTCATTTGTAAAAAAAGTAGTCAGGGCCTAATACACCGATGAAGTGATGCAGCTGGGGTAGGAGCTGTCACAGTACCTCTGACCAATGAGCGCAGCTGGGGTAGGAGCTGTCACAGTACCTCTGACCAGTGAGCGTACGGCGGTCAGAGATTTGGAGGTCATGAATCATTACGCCTGGCCACATCACTACACTTTTACCAGAATTGATTACGTTCGACAATGTTCCTGGATTCATCGCATGTCCCCACTTTTCGCCATACAGTGGTACGTCCAGATTTTTTGAACATGATCGTTTTGGTAGTCCATGTGTTATGATATGCAGAGGCATGATGTTACATAGGCACACTGACTCCTAGTCTTTGAACAAGGTACATTTATCGGTCAGCGATATTGTAACACTGTACTCCTACCCCACGTGGGTCTTTCTGGAGTGAATTCAGCTGCCCCTCCATTTTTGTGCCGTGCGGGGTAGCCGTGGGGTCTAGGGCGTCTCATCACGGTCCACGCGCCCCCCCCCCCCCCCCAGTCGGAGATTCGAGTCCCCCCTCGGGCATGGGTGTATGTGTTGCTCTTAGTGTCAGTTAGTTTAAGTTAAATTACGTAGTGCGTATGCCTAGGGACCGATGACCTCAGCAGTTTGGTCCCATAAGACCTTACCACAAATTTCAAATTTTTTATATTTTTGTGGATGACATTGCCTGAGTGCTCGAACAGCGCAGTTGGAGGGGTTCTTAGAATGGAAGGATTTTCGTCAAGTGGACTGGTCTGCCCGTTTCCCCCTCCCCCCCTCCCTCATTTAAATCGCATGGAGCGCTTGTGTGCCAGCCGCTGTAGACGAGTGGTCCTAGGCTCTTCAGTCCGAAACCGCGCTGCTGCTACGGTCGTAGGTTAGAATCACAGATGTGTGTGATATCCTTAGGTTAGTTAGGTTTAAGTAGCTCTAAGTCTACTGGACTGATGACCTCATATGTTAAGTCCCATAGTGCTTAGTGCCATTTGAACCATTTCGAGCGCTTGTGGAATGCAGTGAGGAGACACTTCGCAGCACGTCTGCATGCACAAACTCCCATCCAGTGGTTGTCATCCGTACTGGAGGAGGTATGGAACGCCCTACCTATCAAACTTCTCACGAATCTTGTGGCTGGCATAGGAGCACGCTGCAGAGTATGGACTGCCATCCGTGGTGATGGGTCAAATAGGTCCAAGCACTATGGGACTTAACATCTGAGGTCATCAGTTCCCTAGACTTAAAACTACTTAAAACTAACCAACCTAAGGACATCACACACATCCGTGCCCGAGGCTGGATTCGAACCTTCGACCGTAGCAGCAGCGCGGTTCCGGACTGAAGCGCCTGGAAACGCTCTCATCCATGGTTGTTACACACCCTGGTAAGAACCATGTCCCTCCAACTGTAATGTGCGGTGTACCGTTATAAACAGCGGAGAACTCAGTGTAATTAATGTCTTTGAACAAAAGTGACATTTCAGTTCGTCTCATTGCGCATTTCTTCCAGTTACTTTCTGTACTACACTATAGCAGTTCTTTCTGTGTGTGGTCCTAGCTTTATCGAGCTATGCTACTTGGCCGGACGCACCATGCGAAAGTTGATTCGTCCTCAAGTTTTGCAGACCAGTGTAGTATACTGCAAGCGCCCTCTTCAACAAAATGATCTATTGTTACTTATGAAATTCTGAAGACGTCTGGAAGAGATTGGATTAAGTAGTGGGACATGGGACAACAGCCACTTTTATGTTATCTGTCTTGAAAAAATCCTTTGATCAAATTCGAACACTGGAATAGTATGTATTACAACTGAGGGTAAAATGCTTAATCTTCTGATCGCGTTTCTCTTATCAGTCGCTGTGCTGGTTTTTACGAAATTAGCTACGTTGCCCAAAGAGAGACACTAGCACTGCATACGTGATCCCTTCGGCACAAATATCACGACGGTCAAAACAGTAATGTTTCTGAAACGACCGGAGTCTCTGGGGTCGTTCCCTCTTGCTGCACACATTTCAGTGGTGCATGGGAGCAAATAGCGCGGAATGCGCGGTAAGGGCCGACGAGAGTGCGTGGCAGCGACGCGACGTCAGCTACAGACAGGCTCGTCTGTAGCACTCTGCTGGGGGCGGCGTGGGCGGTGGCAGAGGTGGAGGCGGAGGCGGCAGAGGCGAGTGTTTGCCGACAGGAGAGTTGCGCTCGCTCGCACTCCCAGTCAGGATGCAACTAGCTTCCTGAACGCAAGCTGGAGCACAGAAGGTAGTCTGAAGAGATACCGATACCTCTAGATCGAACCCTGATCTATCAAAAACCGATCTGTAAGTTCATACCATAAGAAACATACAGTACGATTCGCACTGCGATTTATTGAAAAAAACACCAGAGTATTGGAACAGAGGTATCACTTTCTAACAGATGGAACTCTACACGTAGTTCTTAACCGGACGAAATTGCCGTATGTAAAGTTAATTTGATGAGTGTTGTTTACTGTCTACAATGCATAATAATAATGAAAAATCGCCTATGTCTCGGGATATAAAAGAAGGGAACTAGCTTTTCCCGTTAGATGGCAACTTCAAAGACATTTAAATCAAAAAGTCTTGAAATACCTGCGCTTTTCTAAGAGTTAACCCTGCTTCCCAGGCGCAGCGGGTTCTCTTAGCTGCAAGATGCTGGCACATCTGCATCTTGCAATTTACAGGACATACCATAATCCAGGAGACTTGCTATCCATAGCAAACATGACATATGTGTCGTCTTATACGACATGACACCGTGTGTCATGTTTCTTATTTGACACTTTGCATTATATTAAATGACCTGGATACTGATACTGACAAGTAAAAAAAGCGTGACTATGTCCTGATGTCTTTATTTAAATGTCTTTGAAGCTGTCAGATAAGTCGTAAAACTAGTGCCCTTCTTTTACATTGGTAACTCTGCACAGGACATATGCACCATTTTTGTGCTGTGATACGAGCATTTTTCATAATTTTGACATCGGCAACCTACGCAGAGTTTAGCTGACTCGGGCGGCGACTCCTCCGTATAGGTTTCTTTACTGTCTTCCGAACAATCTTGCTTATGTCGTGGGAACGGGTAAACCTTTCAGAAAACAATACGACGACCATTTATTGCACGTGTTCGTATACTTTCTTACATAATTTGAACTAATTCGCACAAGTCTGAAAACAGAAGCGGAGCTCATTAAACACCCCACAGAGATCTCGATTTTTGAACTTAAATCGTAATGTTTAGGCCGTACTGTCTGTAGAATTGTTAGATGTGCGTTATCCTGTTCAAGTCAAGGATGGCTCGCAGTAAGATTGACTGGTAGGAAGCCTCCGTGTGAGCTCGAATCTGCTCGAGTTTTAGCGAGATATATGTAGGAGTACGGAATATATGCGTTGACCTTTCCAGGAATATACGCTCTCGGAAACTAACCATACCGTGATACAGAGCGCCTGCACGATTTAAGCGCGAACTTCATACTTCCTCCGAAGTTGGGAACGTGGGAGGGAGGTAACGGCGTAAGTGAAGCTGGGAAGCTGCATTGACGGTCGTGCCAGGGTAGCTTACTTTGCAAGAGCATTGTACACGAAAGGCGCAGGTTCCGAGTACGAACGTCAGTCCTGCACACAATGTTGATCATCCAGGATGTTTCAAAATAGCACGTACCCCACAGTAGTGGAAAAACTATTTCTGGATTCATTAATCTAATCGTAGTAAAGGCTGATAAAAGGATTTATGTTTACAGTTCTGAGAACTGTAAACCATTGACGAAAAAAATCTATTGCGTAACACTTGTTCGACAAATTCTTGAGTGTAGTTCGTCCTTCTGGGCCGTACCTCGCTGCAGTAATGGGAGATATAACTATGGTTAATACAAGGTGTGTGCTTCGCCAAAGAATTACACTATGCGATCAAAAGTATCTTGACACCTGGCTGAAAATGACTTACAAGTTCGTGGCACCCTCCATTGGTAATGCTGGAATTTGTAGTGTTCCCAAGTTCTCGGGGCTCTGCCGTGAAAAATATAAAATAGAAAATCTGATTGATATCTTGAGTTTTGGTGGTTTCAGTTACGGATAAGGCGGACTTATTATTGATTGAGATCGTGCTGTAATTTGACCGTGCATGGCAGACCGGGTCGGCAACACTACAAAAAGCGACTGTACGGAAATAGCATCAGAAAACTAATTGAAATTTACCGTATAATCTTGCTAGATACGCAGTATTAATTACAATATAGTCTTCATGGCTGTCCTCCTAATTTCTCTTGTAGGACGACCCGTCTTTCACTTTTCTCCGTCTGTTGAAAACTTCTTCAAGTTGTCACTGTCATGATCAATTTACAAATTTGGCGATAACCACCTCGATTCACTATTGAAACAACCTCGCTTTGTAATGTAATTTTAATTTCCACCCAAAAGCACATTCAACACATCGCCGAGAAATACACGTCTTTCGTACGAAGACAAGAGAGAGAGTGTAATCAATTAGTTGTTAAAAACAAAAACCTACGCAAAAGTAAAAAGACGAACAAAATTATTTATAAAAATCGGTCGCTGGCGCAGCGCCCTTCTGCGTGCGCGATCGTAAATTATATCTTTGTATTGGCGGAGGCGCGGAAGTCAAAGTACCATTACAATGCCTCCTCTACTGACACGCTCCGCAAGCGAGCGTGGCAGTATAGAAAATTCACATAGATACATATATATGAGAAAATAAGAAATTTACATATTACAAAAAATATTTCTGAGCACAATGCTCTTTGCATATCAGTCTTTGTGTACAGTCGTTTTGGTGTGTATCTTCTTTAGGAGTCGTAACATTAATGTCTTTGATTTGCAGCGTATTATCGTTGCTTAGCACAGCGTTTGAATTCAGTTCACATGATTCGTGTTTACAATGGAATTAATTCGAACAATAAATGTTTCTATTATATTGCGCCAATGTCTTTAAACTTAGTATCGGATTCTGAGTGTATGTGTACTGCCTGGATCTCTTGCGTGTGACTTGAAGAAAATCCAAAGTTTGTTCAATGTGTCAACACGGAATTGTGATCGCCAGCAGTCGAATTTTGGTGGCGTCTACCGGGGTATAAATGGTCAATGAGGGCACAGGAAACACCTCACTGCCTACGACAGGTGATGTGCTTGTCTTTTACACCAACCTGAAGACCTGCCGGCTTCCACTACTCCATGCACTTCAAGGCATATTGACACTACGTAAATATTACTTGACCAGTGTTCCATCACGTTGGTTTCTTCTTTGCATTTTCAGTTCCATTTATATGAATCATGTGCTACATGCACAAGTCCTTTGCAGTTCATTAACATCTCCTTAAAATACATTTCTTGATATAGTAAGTACATAAATATACAAATATTTACAATTAATCATTACATGAGATAGTTAGATTGTTGTCATTTAGTACATATACAGAATTAAATGAAAAATATAGTAAATTTTTACGTTACATTCAATATCATTGTGCTGACATGTGAATTACATTACATTCAGATTGAAATATACATTTTATTTATTTTATTTGTTAGCTCATTCTTTTTTTCTTTTCTTTCCTTTTTTCGTTCCTTTCTCTTTCGTTACACTTGCAACATTTGAAGATAATTGTGGCAACTCGCTATATTCAACTTAAAATTCATCTCGTCTCCTGGAATAAAATTTACACATATTTCAAGCTTCAAGATAGCCCTCTGTAGGAGGATAGGTTCATGGGATGGTTGCTAACTACTTCATAAATACTAGTAAAGTCATCTCCTACAGTGGACTAGACAAAATAAAATACGATAAATAAATTACATGTTAACTTAATATAATGTAAAAGTTCCTATACCTAATACCGTTTCTAAGTGTGGTGTCCCCACTATTGCTGTTTCTAAGAGTGGTAGCCCTCTATTACCGTTTCTAAGAGCGGTGCCCCTCTAAATATCTTAGGATCCTACAAGTATGTACATCAGTGTGGTAAGTGTACATATATATCTAATTCAAGTCAATCAAGTTCCTATAAAGTTTGTGTAGTTCATCTCCTTCCTTTCATGAGTATCAAGCAATATAAATAAATGTTTTACTTAATAAATGAATAAATCTTCTTAGATAATTGCTGCTGCATTCCATGCTGTATATCCATTCTGTATTTATCTTGCGGTACCCGTAAAATTCTATTCATAAATAAATATGTGTGTATGTCACTCCATACTGTCAGGTAATCACGAATTATATAATGTCAAATATTTCATCAACATGTATAAATTTTTCTAAGGAATGGATGAAACAATGAGCCACAACAGAGGACTGACGTTTTGTTTTCTCCTTCTTTACTTCCAATGAGACTAGATCCAAGCAAATTGACAATGCACTGGTTCCCATAATGCTGTTTCATCATTTTCATATGCCTATCAAAAACAGGTGCAGATGCTTCAAATCCTCGTGACATCTTCACTTTGTGGGATCCAACCTGAACTCTCGGCTGCTCCCAAAACAGTGGCACAGAACCTCGAGTCTGGATGTAGGATGTTGCTTCATTATCTAAGAATATCACCTGCTCAGTTTCCACAAAATTTGCTACATGTCCATCATGCCTGACAATTGGTTCTGTCACGGTCGCCAATTGTAGTGTACCAAAGTTCTCGGGGCTCTGCCGTGAAAAATATAAAATAGAAAATCTGATTGATATCTTGAATTTTGGTGGTTTCAGTTACGGATAAGGCGGACTTATTATTGAAACTTCCTGGCAGATTAAAACTGTGTGCCCGACCGAGACTCGAACTCAGGACCTTTGCCTTTCGCGGGCAAGTGCTCTACCAACTGAGCTACCGAAGCACGACTCACGCCCGGTACTCACAGCTTTACTTCTGCCAGTATCTCGTCTCCTACCTTCCAAACTTTACAGAATCTCAGTTGGTAGAGCACTTGCCCGCGAAAGGCAAAGGTCCCGAGTTCGAGTCTCGGTCGGGCACACAGTTTTAATCTGCCAGGAAGTTTCATATCAGCGCACACTCCGCTGCAGAGTGAAAATCTCATTCCGGACTTATTATTGATTGAGATCGTGCTGTAATTTGACTGTGCATGGCAGACCGGGTCGGCAACACTACAAAAAGCGACTGTACGGAAATAGCATCAGAAAACTAATTGAAATTTACCTTATAATCTTGTTAGATACGCAGTATTAATTACAATATAGTCTTCATGGCTGCCCTCCTAATTTCTCTTGCAGGACGACCCGTCTTTCACTTTTCTCCGTCTGTTGAAAACTTCTTCAAGTTGTCACTGTCATGATCAATTTACAAATTTGGCGATAACCACCTCGAATCACTATTGAAACAACCTCGCTTTGTAATGTAATTTTAATTTCCACCCAAAAGCACATTCAACACATCGCCGAAAAATACACGTCTTTCGTATGAAGACAAGAGAGAGGGTGTAATCAATTAGTTGTTAAAAACAAAAACCTACGCAAAAGTAAAAAGACGAACAAAATTATTTATAAAAATCGGTCGCTGGCGCAGTGCTCTTCTGCTTGCGCGATCGTTAATTATATCTTTGTATTGGCGGAGGCGCGGAAGTCAAAGTACCATTACAAATTCTATATTTTGTTGGCCCACAGTTAGTTTTGATGACAACTTCAACTCTCGCAGGCATACGTTCAGTCAGGTGCTGGAAGGTTTCTTGGGGATTGGCAGCCCGTTCTTCACAGAGTGTTGCATTGAGGCCGGTGAGGCTTGTCACGAAGTCGGAGCTTCAAAACATTCCAAAGGTGTTCTATAGGGTTCAGGTCAAGATTCTGTGCAGGCCAGTCCATTACAGGGATGTTATTGTCGTGTAACCACTCCGCCAAAGGCCGTACATTATGAACAGGTGTTTGATCGTGTTGAAAGGCGCAATCGCCATCGCCGAATTGCTCTTCAACAGTGGTAAGCAAGAAGGTACTTATAACATCCATGTAGGCCTGTGCTGTGATAGTGCCACGCAAAACAACAAAGGGGTGCAAGCCCCCTCCATGATAAACACGACCACACCATAACATCACCGCCTCCGAATTTTGCTGTTGGCACTACACACACTGGCCGATGACTTTCACCGGGAATTCGCCATACCCACACCCTACCATCGAATAGCCACATTGTCTACCGCGATTCGTCACTCCACACAACGTTTTTCCACTGTTCATTCGTTCAAAGTTTAAGTTCCTTACATCAAGCGACGTGTCGTTTGCCATTTACCGGCATGATGTGTGGCTTATGAGAAGCCGCTCGACCGTGAAATCCAAGTTTTCTGACCTCCCGCCTAACTGTCATAGTACTGGCAGTGGATCCTGATGCAGTTTGGAATTCCTGTGTGATGGTCTGTATAGATGTCTGCCTGTTACACATTACGATCCTCTTCAACTGTCGGCATTCTCTGTCAGTCAACGGCTGAGGTCGGCCTGTAGGTTTATGTGCTGTACGTGTCCCGTGACGTTTCCACTTCACTATCGCATCGGAAACAGTGGACCTAGGGATGTTTAGGAGTGTGAAAGTCTCGCGTACAGACGTATGACACAAGTGACACCCAGTCACCTGACCACCTTTGAAGCCCGTGAGTTCCGCTGAGCGCCTCTTCGTGCCCTCTCACTTTCTCTAATGACAACTAAGGTCGCTGATATGGAGTACCTGGAAGTAGGTGTCAGAACAATGCACCTAATGTGAGAAACGTATGTCTTTGGGGATGTCCGGATACCTTTGATCACACAGTGTATATGTTAAGTGCGAGATCATTGCATAAATGATCTACAAACTCCAAGGAGTGGTGAAAACAGTTGTAAAATAGCTGTCTGGTAGCTAGGTAATAGTCACAGGATATTTCAGCACCCATTTATTATTCAGTATACTTTTCACCTGATGATGACCTGGTGCTCTCCCTGTCTTAAATTCTCTACCCGTCTGGTCTGTAGTACCTATTGCAAGACTGCACCTTATGTAATAAACACCTGCATTTGTTTATACCCACGTGTTATTTCTTCGGAAATCTACATGTATATTAGATTGTTTGGAGCATCGGCTATTTTTTCGGAGCGTGAGCCGACTTAAGAAAGAGAAATATGAGCGATTACAAATTTAGTACTTGCTGTTTTCCGCCTTTTTGAAATTCCAAATTGTTTTTTTCGATAAAGCCAGTTTTATAACGCAGCCTGAACTATTGAGCCAATTTCCCTCTCAGCCTTATCACTTTTTAAACGAAGTTCTACGACCAGATGAATGAATGAATGACGTGTGACTAAGGCCTCCCGTCGGTTAGACCGTTCGCCGGGTGCAAGTCTTTCGATGTGGTGCCACTTCGGGACTTGCGCGTCGATGGGGATGAAATGATAATGATTAGGACAACACAATACCCAGTCCCTGGGTGGTGGAAATCTCCGACCCAGCCGGGAATCGAACCCTGGCTCTTAGGATTGACATTCTGTCGCGCTGACCACTCAGCTACCGGCGGCGGACTACGATCCGATAAAACGTTGAACTAAAGTAAGCTTGTTTGTATGCGGCCAGATGATAACAACCTGCCAAAATACACTCCTGGAAATTGAAATAAGAACACCGTGAATTCATTGTCCCAGGAAGGGGAAACTTTATTGACACATTCCTGGGGTCAGATACATCACATGATCACACTGACAGAACCACAGGCACATAGACATAGGCAACAGAGCATGCACAATGTCGGCACTAGTACAGTGTATATCCACCTTTCGCAGCAATGCAGGCTGCTATTCTCCCATGGAGACGATCGTAGAGATGCTGGATGTAGTCCTGTGGAACGGCTTGCCATGCCATTTCCACCCGGCGCCTCAGTTGGACCAGCGTTCGTGCTGGACGTGCAGACCGCGTGAGACGACGCTTCGTCCAGTCCCAAACATGCTCAATGGGGAACAGATCCGGAGATCTTGCTGGCCAGGGTAGTTGACTTACACCTTCTAGAGCACGTTGGGTGGCACGGGATACATGCGGACGTGCATTGTCCTGTTGGAACAGCAAGTTCCCTTGCCGGTCTAGGAATGGTAGAACGATGGGTTCGATGACGGTTTGGATGTACCGTGCACTATTAAGTGTCCCCTCGACGATCACCAGTGGTGTACGGCCAGTGTAGGAGATCGCTCCCCACACCATGATGCCGGGTGTTGGCCCTGTGTGCCTCGGTTGTATGCAGTCCTGATTGTGGCGCTCACCTGCACGGCGCCAAACACGCATACGACCATCATTGGCACCAAGGCAGAAGCGACTCTCATCGCTGAAGACGACACGTCTCCATTCGTCCCTCCATTCACGCCTGTCGCGACACCACTGGAGGCGGGCTGCACGATGTTGGGGCGTGAGCGGAAGACGGCCTAACGGTGTGCGGGACCGTAGCCCAGCTTCATGGAGACGGTTGCGAATGGTCCTCGCCGATACCCCAGGAGCAACAGTGTCCCTAATTTGCTGGGAAGTGGCGGTGCGGTCCCCTACGGCACTGCGTAGGATCCTACGGTCTTGGCATGCATCCGTGCGTCGCTGCGGTCCGGTCCCAGGTCGACGGGCACATGCACCTTCCGCCGACCACTGGCGACAACATCGATGTACTGTGGAGACCTCACGCCCCACGTGTTGAGCAATTCGGCGGTACGTCCACCCGGCCTCCCACATGCCCACTATACGCCCTCGGTCAAAGTCAGTCAACTGCACATACGGTTCACGTCCACGCTGTCGCGGCATGCTACCAGTGTTAAAGACTGCGATGGAGCTCCGTATGCCACGGCCAACTGGCTGACACTGACGGCGGCGGTGCACAAATGCTGCGCAGCTAGCGCCATTCGACGGCCAACACCGCGGTTCCTGGTGTGTCCGCTGTGCCGTGCGTGTGATCATTGCTTGTACAGCCCTCTCGCAGTGTCCGGAGTAAGTATGGTGGGTCTGACACACCGGTGTCAATGTATTCTTTTTTCCATTTCCAGGAGTGTAATTAAGTCTTATGCAGTGGGTTTCGGAAAAATATCAGTATTTAGTTTTGTAGCCGTTCTCGTCATTAGCAAATCCAAAAACTTGAGGGAACCATCTGTTTAAAATTCTGCAATTAATTGCATTTTTTTCATGCGTAGTGTGAAGAATCAGGGCCATTTCCTGAATTTCATCGTAACTGCCCTGGAATATTACGTAACAAGCAAAGTATTGTGCAAGGCTGTCTGTAGAAGTCAAAGAACACACTGCCGCTTGCATCTTCGTTGTCACCACTAGGACAAAATTACAGAATTTCAGGCTTATGCAGAGGACTGGAACAGAGCGTATGTGGTGGGATCGGACGAGATGGGGAGACGGAAAGATGCAACTCTGGTACCCGTCGCCGTACAAAGTACAGATGTTTGCGGAGTATATAGTGCACAAAATTAAAGCTACAAACCACTGTTTCCTTGTTCTTTTGTCTAATTTACGATATAATCACCCAGACTGTCAACAGATGTCCGTAGATCGTATTATGCACGGAAGATGGCATTCCGGTCGACGGACAACCACGCCAACGATGACGTCAGAGCACCTACCAAGCGGGTAGTTTTTGGCGGATAGTTCCACATCAACAATCGCTATCTGCACAGTCATAGATAGTGCAGTATGACGCAGTGAAGACGCCTACCAGGCTCTCTGCGATGGAGGGCCACAGGAAGAATGGAAGCAGGACAGTTGCAAACTGATGTGGCCCGATGGTCGATGTGAATCGTTCTGTTGTTTCTCGGATGTGGCGACGGTTTCTAAAGGCTAAAACTGTATCCCGAAGACCAGGGAGAGCCGACCACATGTGACATCAGAGAGAGAGGACGGTTATTTGGCTGTAAGAGCACGACGGTATCGCTCCAGCAGAGCATGGCAACTAACCCCGTCGCATCCACTGGACGTGTTGTATCGAGGCAAATGGTGTACGGAAGGTGTCAGCAGAGTGGTCTTTAATGTCGAAGACGTGCTGTGTGTGTGTACCTCTGACGCCGTCTTCACAGAAGGGAACGTCTCTAGTGGAGTCGTCAAAGTGCCACCTGGACGGTCCAACAGCAGGCCGATGTTCTTTTCACAGATGAGTCCTGGTTTGGTCTGCAGAGTGGTTCACGATGGATTCGCATCTGGAGGGAACGTGGAACACGATTTCGGAACCAAACATTGCGGGAAAAGATTGATATCGAAGAGGATCCCTAATAGTGTGGGCAAGGTTACGCTGACAAATCGAACAGCTCTTCGTGAAATTGATACTGGTGTCATGTATCGTGACAAGATCTTGGGACCTCATGTGCGGTTGTTACGAGACAACGTGGGCCCAGACTTCATACTGACAAAGGATAATGCTCAACCTCGTAGAGAACGGGTTGTCGAAGTTTTCTTGGAAACGAAGATACTGCACGCATGGGGCGGCGTGCTCGCTCTCCCAATTCGAATCGCATAGAGAACGTCTGGGATGCACTAGGAAGACGGGTTGCATAACGTAATCATTCCCCATCCACTCTCCAAGACTTGTGCGCAGCTATGCAGGAAGAATGGACGTTATTGCCTCAACGTGAGACTGACGACATCATTCACAGCATGCTCCTACGTTCTCAGCCTTCATTGCTGCCAGGGGTGGTCATACTCGGCAGTGAGCACATTAATCAGTTGTTGGAATAAGCGTGCAAATCAGTTAAGTTGGAAAGAACGAAGAACATTTTTGTCTACTGTTATGCATGTTGCAGTTGTATACATTCTGTATTCTTTACATTGTTTCTACTATACTATCAAAATAAACGCAACCTTGCAAAATTTCCATTTGTGCTTTAATTTTGGACTCCAGATATATATGGAAACATATAAAGCTAAATCAGCCATTGGCAAAAAAGGAAATCTCTCTATACCGTAATAAGACTATTTATGTTAAGTTAAATGATAATAAGTGCTACATTACACTGATTTTGCAGTAACGGTGATATATGAATCGTGGGGGACTGATGACCTCAGAAGTTAAGACCCATAGTGCTCAGAGCCAAATGAATCGTGGAAGCCACACACTAGCGCTTCATAATAGACGCTTCATGGGAAAGTCAAGTTGGAAATAAAAGCCCTTAAATAAATGCGGATGACATTGGAACAGTGTTCTCTTTTTTAATTTACATCAGTGGTTGAGGCATCCTGCTACGAAGCAGCTCCAGCGAAATAATACTGCGGATGAACCAGCTACACAAGTCACACGCATCTGTGCGCGTCCGCAGCTGTTCGTGATGGCTGTCAGGCACCAGCTATCGGAATGGTGTACACAGTTTTCGTTCTTTAAACCTTTATTTCAATTGGAAGTTTGAAATCAAAAGGTTAAAAGAGAGCAGCGTATCATACGTCACCAGCACGTTCGTGCTGCATTGTTCTGACAAGCCTATCAGAGGATATTCAATAATTGTGAAAATCTCCCGCACTGTTGGATCTCTATTACTGGGATGTAAACATATTTTACTCAGGAGCGTTAAGCATTATGTGGTCTTTAAGAACGACATTGTGAGACGTCAGTCATATGAGACATGTGAATAACATATGAACTCGGGATTTGAGAAGTAGTTTTCTACCACTTTGTTTTTAACTGACTAGTCCTCATTTAATTCTAATCTATATTCTGCACAAACGTAACAGGCCCGCTATATGAGATGCCTGTATATAGAGACGTAAAATTCATTTCCTAAGTTTGTGTACCTCATTCGTTTCTCTCTTTGTGACATAGAATACCAAAATTTATTTTTCTTTTCGAGTTTAACATATTACATCGATTTCTCTCATGACTTCTACTATAGTGTTGCCGATTTTTTACACTTTTCTAGTGCCGTTGTTAGTATTTATCTCTTTTTCATCCGCTTACGTAGAGTCACAACAGTTAGTTCACGTTACCAGAGCAATACCATCGTGAAATACAGATTGGATATAAGAATAGCACGAAGTAGCTCGGGTTTTGTTTGGAAAAACCCTGAAAATAGTTGTAAGTAGACGTTGTCTTCAATATGGAATATCAATGAATTAAAGTGATTGTTTGCTTCTCGGAATTCGAAATCCTTAAGGGGAGTTGCAACGCCCTATCCGGGCAATGTTATATTTAGTGACTCGGCTTCGCTGTATTTCAGAAACCACTGTAGCTGTTGACATGAAGCTTTTACAGGACATTAAACTGAATGTTCTGAGTCTACTGAACCACAATAATTGCATTTCAGCCACTGCTTTGGGAAATACAAATTATTAATTCACGGTTAAAATTTTGTGTACTATTTTATACGCTATCCTAAATAATTTTAATTATACGTAACATTAAGTTCTTTTAGTTCAGTGGACTCAGGATGTGTATGTTAGTACACCCTGAAAATTTGAATACTCTACTCGAAATGGTTTCTGAGATTTAGGGAAAAATGCAACAGAAAATGTAAATTTTCAGAAACGGCTTCTAAGGTCTCAAAAGGCTGTAACTCACTTAATATATGCTTAATTTTGTATTTTTGGTCACTCTGAAGCACCCTGCACTATACTGTATATCATCCTCTTGATCTGTTTCCAAGTTTTTTCTTCTTTTCTTGTTCCTGAACTCCTTAGTGGCCAACTGTGCTGCATACTCTGCTTCATCAATGCGAACCTTATCCATTAATTGAAGTTCTCTGATGTACTGAGCTCCAGGATTAATTTCCATACGCTGTAGAACTTTCACCCTACAAATATTGCCATCATTAAAGGCTATAACAGCATCACTGACCCTCCCTACTTTAGTGTCTTCATCCAACAAAAACCTTTTTAATAAGCGAGTCCATATAAGATTATCGAACGACTCATTGGGATTTTGAGACTGATCATGCAGACAGTTCTTCAATAATTCAGGATTTGCCAGGTCTCTGTAAATGGGTTTTATGATATCCATGACTGCTGCTGGTATGAAATGTTTATGGCTGTATTAATTGTATGAGTACTGGGCATTTCGGTAATTGCACCATTGATCAGGTCCAGGAGGGCAAAGGTGGAGTACTGATTTTTCATCAGTTGACAGTCTGTGGCAGGAGGTAGCCCATACTTCCTGCGTCATTTTCAACAAATCCTCAGTATTATTTCTAATGGCAACCCCTTAATACTGTTGTGGTTCATCAATCATTTTGTCTGTCAGCCTGACTCTTATGGTTTCACCATCAGAAAGTTTCTTGCCTCTCAAACTTTGTTTCAACTTCCTCTTCTGGACATGGCCAACACTTTCCAGTTTTGTGACAATCTTCCCACCATAAGGCTGAGCAGCTACTACACCGTTATATGCCCGAGTTCGAGTCTCGGACTGGCACAAAGTTTTATTTTGCCAGGAAGTTTCATATCAGTGCACACTCCACTGCAGAGCGAGAATCTCATTCTGGAATCGTATCACGTACTAGCTCTGGAGGCATCAGTGGGCTATTTTCGAGTCTTGATGCACTGTACCTATCGTCATCACAGTCTTGAGCATTATCGGGTTCTCGTGCGACTATCTTCGTCTTTATGAAATATTCTTAATTTTCATTATCACCTCATTCATTTTCTTGAACATTATCTCCTTAGAATTATTATTTAAATTCACCTCTATTAATGCTTGACTAGAACCTAGACTATAGCAGATATTTTAACGTTATATCAAATGCCTTACAAATGATCAAAAACTGACTTTACATCGAATAGTACTTTAAAGCAAAATGAATTAGTTTACTCAACTGATTCTGCTCACCTATTCCATAGATAAGTGCCAAGTGAATCACAGTTATTTCTTCCACTCTTTCGTGGTGAGGGAATCATAATAATTGCGCAAAGCACGACCTGCACTCCATACTGAATTATTTTAATAGCGATGACGCGGTAAGCGGAATATTCAGAATTTGCGAGGGTAAGGTATACGAGTACAGCACCGACTTTTTAGATACTGTCCAAGCATATCTAGATCCCCCATGTGCGGAAAAAGCTTTCCGGTTATCAGCGGATATCTCCATTCTAGCTACTGCGTCCAACGCGAACTATTTGGTACTACTATTATTGAGATTCTACGACCTGGAACTACATTAGTCGACCAAAATATTATTACACCTGGTAGTAAGGCCGCTGCGGTCACGTTATCGTGAGCTTTTATCGTGATACTTCGCGAGGACACGCTGATGTAATACTTGATAGTAAATGCAAAACTGTCTTGAAACCCTTCATAGTGTTATGCGCTTTTCCTTATTCAGCACTGTACTTCTTTACTGTTTACATCATTCCGCATTTCCGATGACGGACACGCGAGGCCAAGACCAATAATATCATGGCCGGGTAATACGTTAACAACCATTGAGTCAGTCTCGTCTTTCACTAAAGTCAGTTCTACATGGCTGACTGTTTTGTCTATGCTTTAATTTCTTGAACGACAATATTGTGATAACCAGTGACGATACAATTATCTATCAGCTTTTTTTTGACGTCATCACTCTTCTGACTGGATTGATGCAGCCCGCCACGACTTCCTATCCTGTGTGAACCTCTTCATCTCAGAGTACCATTTGCAACCTACCACGTCAATTACTTGCTGGACGTATTCCAATCTCTGCATTCCTCTATAGTTTTTGCCCTCTACAGCTCCCTCTAGTACCATGGAAGTTATTCCCTGATGTCTTAACAGGTGTCCTACCATTCTGTCCCTTCTCCTTACAGTGTTTCCCACATATTCCTTTCCTCTTCGATTCTGGGCAGAACCTCCTCATGGCTTACCTTATCTGTCCACCAACTTTCAACATTCGTCTATAGCACCACATCTGAAACGCTTTTATTCTCTTATGTTCCGGTTTTCCCGTAGCTCATGTTTCACTGCCATACAATGCCGGGCTCCAGATATACATTCTCAAAAATTTCTTCCTCAAAGTAAGGCCTACGTTTGATACTAGTAGAATTCTCTTGGCTAGGAACGCCCTTTTGGCCAGTGCTAGTCTGCGTTTGATGTCGTCCTTGCTCCGTCCGTTGTTCCGTTGTTGGTTATTTTGGTGCCTAGGTAACAGCATTCCTTAACTTCATCTACTTCGTGACTATAAGTTCTGACGTTGAGTTTCTCGCTCTTCTCATTTCTGCACCTTCTCATTACTGTCGTCTTTCTTCGATTAATCTCAGTCCATATTCTGTGCTCATTAGATTCTTTATTCCATTCAGAATATCATGCAACTCTTCTTCACTTTCACTCAATGTCATCAGCCAATCGTATAATTGATATCCTTTCATCCTGAATTTTAATTCCATTTCTGAACCTTTCTCTTATTTCCATAATTGCTTCTTCGATATACAGATTGAACAGTAGGGGGTAAAGACTACATCGCTGTCCTACACATTTTTAATCCGAGCGCTCCTCCCTTGGTCGTCCACTCTTCTTATTACCCGTCTCTCTCTATAGCTTAGCCCTATTTTTCTCAGAATTTCCAAAATCTTGCATCATTTTACGTTGTCGAAAGCTATTTCCGGGTAAACAAATCCTATGAACCTCTCTTGATTTTTCTTTTGTCTTGCTTCCATTATCAACCACAACGTCAAAATTGCCTCTTGGGTGCATTTACCTTTTTTTCAAGTCAGACTGGTCGTCATTTACCACATTTTCGATTTTCTTTTACGTTCTTCTGTACAATGTCCTTGTTAGAAACTTGTATGCATGAGCTGCTAAGCTGATTGTGCGATAATTGTCGCTCTTGTCAGCACTGGAGTCTTTGAAATTGTACGGTGATGTTTTTCCGAAAGTCAGCTGGTAAATCGCCAGACTCATACAGTCTACACACCAACGTGAATAGTCTTTTTGCTCCCACTCGCCTACAGTGCGTTTAGCAGTGGAATTGCCATTGCGCTCTTAACGTTACCACCCTTGCTTTTAATTTCACCGAAGGTTGATTTCACTTTCCTGTATGCTGAGTCACTCCTTTCGACACTAATTTCTTTTTTGATTTCTTCACATCTTGATGCAGCCATTTCGTCTTTGCTTCCCAGGACTTCCTTTTTATTTCATTCCTCAGCGACTTATATTTCTGTATATCTGACTATCCTGGCATTTTATTATAAACAGACAAACATCGAATCAAGAAAAGAAGGAATCAGATGCACCGAAATGCTTAGCATACAGAATGGAGCGCTTGGAGATATGTAAATCGTCTTATCTTTCCAGCGTATGTTGTGTGTGTGTGTGGTGTGTGCGTGTGTATGTGTGTGTGTGTGTGTGTGTGTGTGTGTGTGTGTGTCCTATGCTAACTTATGACGCCATATCGATTTCATGATGATAATTGTTACAGAACAGGTAATAAAACACTAAACATTGTTGTAATTGACAAACAACCAATTGAAACATACCTGAAAACTTTATTTTTTAGTGTAAAGATTCCACCCTCGTCAGTTTGTTTGAACGCGAAAATGAATCATTGTTCTCCCACTTCTTTTGATGACTATTCTGCCGAAACACCACAAAACTTGATATTTTACCCACCATTCCCCATTACTCAGAACCATCAAGAGATCAGTGTTCAAAATACCGTTCCACTGTGTTTTAAATTAAGAGAAGTATTTACATTTTTCCGACGTATCACGTTCACAAGCACTTGCATCGACGAAGCCCGCTGATGACCAAATCCTCGCTGTTACGCCGTTATGGTCGACGAAGGCGGGGCTCTACCCTTGAATTGGCTGACCGCAGCCTTAACATCACGTAATGGGGCCATTCACTGATTTCTTGCCATAAAACTGCTGCACACTTTGCTTACGCGAACAAAGGATCCGCGCCATAAGCGAAGTGCTTTGAAGAAGCATTTCTCGGCTGGAAGGGGCCGCAGAGAGAGATCTCTTTGAAGTCCTCGTTACCTACTCAGTCGTGCCTAAGCCTCTTCTCGATGTGTTTTTATCACGCCAGATGCAAAACTCTGCACTAGCCTAGATGATTAACTAGAGAGCTGTTACCAAGGATACGGACAATGCACATTCTTCTGACCGTCAAAGGAATGAAAGATAGGTAAAAACATCCTCCCGCGTATTCCAGAAAAGCTTCTATTTTCTTCTTTTCTTCTTATCCCACTGTCCATGATTCACTACCATACAGTGCTGTCCTCCAAAGGTACATACTCAGTAATTTCATGTTCAAATTAAGGTGTATTTTTTACACCAGTTGATATCTTCTGGCCAGGAATGGCTTCTTTGTTTGTGTTAGTCTGTTTTTTATGGCATCCTTGCTTCATCCTTCTTCGGTGATTTTGTTTGGAAGGTAGCAGATTTCCAGAGTTCCTCGTCGTCTTCATTTCTGCTACTTCTTACTTTCTTCTTCCCTCGGTTTAATCTCAACCTATATTCTGTACTCATCAGATATCATTCCCTACAACTGATTCTTTAATTTTTCCTCTCCCTCACGAAGTCTGCAATATCATAAACGAATCTTATCATTGGTATTCTTTGACCTTGAATTTTAATCACACTCCCGAACCGTCCTTTCATTTCCTTCCACACTTTTTGGATGTATAGATTAAGCACACCCCCTTACACCCATCTTAATCTGAGTACTTCGTTCTTTCTCTTCCAGTCTTATTATTTTCTCTTGGTTCAGGTATACATTGCACACGAGCCGTCCTTCCTTATGAATTACATTTTTTCACAGAATTTCGGACATGTTGAAGTTTTTTGCATTATCGAACGCTTTTTCCCTGTCATCAAGTCCTATGAACGTGTCATGATTTTTCTTCAGTCTTGCCTCCATTATTATGCGCAACGGCAGGACTGACTTTCTGGTGCCCCTACGTTTCCTAGAGCCAAACCGATTGCCATCTAACAGTTATTCAGTTTTATTTTCGGTTCTTCTGAATATTATTCGTTTCGACAGCTTGGATGCGTACACTTTCATACTGATAGTTCTTCCAGTTCTCTGCTCTTGTCACCTTATGAATTCAATGGACGGTATTTTTCGGAAGTCTGTTGGTGTATCACCAGCCACCTAGATTCTGCACACCAACTTGAATAGTCGTTGGGTTATCTTTTCACCTACAGCTTCAAAATTTCCGAAGGAATGTTATCTGTCCCTTCTGTTTCATTTGATCTCATGTATTCCAGAACTGCTTTCACTTCTGATTCTAGCAAATAAATCTCTTCCATACCGACGCCGACTTTGCATTCGAATACGTGCTTGTCTTTATATATTTACTGGAACGCCATAGGTGTACACTGGCGTAAAATAAAATCACATCACCAAGAAGATGTTGTGTGACAAAAACTAAAGTTAATAGGCATGTTTCTACATCTGAAAGATGACGTTTATGCCAATTTTTCCCCGGTCGCGGAAGTGCAATACTAGGATCCCAATCAGGTTTGCGTTAGATAAACGCTGTGAAGGTCGCTGACGTTTGTTACTTTTGAGATCGGCCGTTGGGAGTTGATGTTAATCACGAATTTCTTTCAGGTGACAAAGACGCCATTATCAACACCTCACAGTGTTTGAAAGAGGTCATGTGATACAGCTACGGGAAGCTGGATGTTCCTTCTGCGATACTCCAGGAAGACTTGGTACGGGTGTATCCACTGTACGTGACTGCTGGCAGCGGTGGTCGCGAGAGTGAACAGTGGCGATAAGACAGGCCTCGGGGTGGCCACGTAGCACTGCCGAGAGGGAAGAGCGTCAACTTCAGCGTATGGCTCTGACACATCGTACTGAATCTGCAGGAGCAGTTTGAACGGCAGTTGGCATCAGAGAGACACAGCGAACTGTTACAAATCGACTACTTCAAGGACGACTCCGAGCCAGACCCCGTGTAGCATGTACTCCACGGACACCAAACCACTGCCATTTGAGACTTCAGTGATGTCAAGAGAGAGCTCATTGGAGGGCAGGCTGTAGATCTGTTGTGTTTTCTGATGAACGATAGTTTTGCCTCAGTGCCAGTGATGGCCGTGTGTTGGTTGGAAGGTGGCCAATTGAGGGCCTGTAAACAACTGGTCAGTGTACTAGACACACTGGACGTACATCCGAAGTTATGGTCTGGGGTGCGATTTCGTAGGGCAGCAGGGACACTATCATGGTTATCCCAAACAGCCTGACTGAAAATTTTTACGCCAGTTTGGTGATTCGGCCTGTTGTGCTACCATTCCGCAACAGCATTTTAGGCCGTGTTTTTCAACACTATGACGCTCGCCCACACACCGCTATTGTAACACAGCATTGTGCACTGAACACTCTGGCGGTTACCGCTGTTGTCAAAGTACCAGCATTTCACATTATCAATAGCTTTCCTAGCGCTTGCAGTGTTAATCACTTAAATACGTAACTTAATGTATTCCGGAAAGCTGTGAGCTTGCAGTGTTAATCAGTTAAATTCGTAGTCTAGACTAATGAATTCCGGAAAGCTTTTTACTGTACAGTTATTACTTTTTGATGTTGCGGTTTTGTGCCCATCTGTATTCCAAAGAAATCTGTGAATAGCTTTCGGAGATTTAAGATTCTGTAGAAACGAACATTCACATTTATATATGAATGTTCTTTGAAATTCTTACACAACATTGATTAGAATATGTGTTTAGACATACGTACCTTTGAGATGTATAAATAAATGTGTATATGTAAAGGATATGTAAAGGGGAAAAGGGAACAAAAACCTCGGAAAGTTCTTGACCGATTTATTTCAAATTTTTTCTCGTTAGTCTAATAAACGTTTGGATAAATAGGGCTTACAAATACATGCAAAAATACGTAGTAGTGAAACGTTGTTAGTAATAATCTCGAAAAATCTGAGCTGATTTATGTCAAATTTTACCTGATACTCTACCAAACGCTCACACTAACAAATGCAGTATAGTATAAAGTATGATGCACATGCTTTGTGTTAAAACAGATTGCGAGTATGCAAATGCTCTGCTGTAAAAATGTGTGGTTTTGTTTTGATTCTCACAATCTGTTTTAACTATGACAGAGGGTCATTTAAATCTCCCTTTTACATTCTTTCTCATTACATATATTTTACCTACACATTTTACCGGGTGATCAAAAAGTCAGTATTAATTTGAAAACTGAATAAATCACGAAATAATGTAGATAGAGAGGTACAAATTGACACACATGCTTGGAATGTCATGGGGTTCTATTAGAACCAAAAAAAATACAAAAGTTCAAAAAATGTCCGACAGATGGCGCTTCATGTGATCAGAATAGCAATAATTAGCATAACAAAGTAAGACAAAGCAAAGATGATGTTCCTTACAGGAAATGCTTAATATGACCACCATTATTCCTCAACAATAGCTGTAGTCGAGGAATAATGTTGGGAACAGCACTGTAAAGCCTAGGCGTCGGATGTTGTCTTTCAGCATCCCTAGAGATGTCGGTCAATCACGATAAACTTGCAACTTCAGGTAACCCCAAAGCCAATAATCGCACAGACTGAGGTCTGGGGACCTGAGAGGCCAAGCATGACGAAAGTGGCGGCTGAGCACACGATCATCACCAAACGACGCGCGCAAGATATCTTTCACGCGTCTAGCAATATGGGGTGGAGCGTTATCATGCATAAACATCGTACGTTCCAAAAGGTGTCTATCAGCCGGGCTGGGGATGATGCGATTCTGTAACGTATTACGTACCTCTCACCCGTCACGGTAGCAGTTACTGACGTTTTGCTGTCGAGCGCCATTTGTCGGACATTTTGTGAACATTTTTTCTTTTGGTTCTAATAAAACCCCACGTCAACTCACACATGTGTGTCAATTTTTACCTCCCTACCTACATTATTCCGTGGTTTATTAAGTTTTAAAAATTATACTGACTTTTTGATCACCCGGTATATACAGCAATGTGCTGTTTTATTTTCTTACACTCCGACGGTTCTCTCAGAAAACAGGGATTTTGGGTTTATGGCTTACGTACTTGTGAGTAGAATACCACAACAGAATACGAATTTGCAGTAACATAAGCAGGCTCAAGGTCAGACAGAGAAGGGTTGGGAGATGGACAGAGGGGTGGGAGGAATGGACATGAAGAGTGGGAAGGGGGAGATAGAAACGGAGATGGGCAGAAGGAAATGGGGAGACGGGTAGGTGAAGATAGACAGAATGATGGGAGAGGAGGTGATGGACAGAGATCGAGGGAAGGAGGAGGGATGTAAAAAAGAGGAGAAGGAGGAGACGGTTACAGAGTGGGAGAAGGAGGTTTGGACGTATACCAATCCCCATATACTCGTATATTAGAAACAGGTGCTATCTCTTTTCTTTCTAACCAAACTGCGCCACAGCAATGCCTGGCCGGGTACAGCTAGCTTAGGTTAAAATTAGTGCAGTGGTGAACTGTTGTTATGATGATACTCGTATCACATTCTTGAGTTCCGCAATTTCAGACTGTTACACACTTACGCGTTGAAATTCGTTCTGAAGTTATGTACGGAAGACTTTGACCAAAAAAAAAAAAAAAAAAAAAAAAAAAAAAAGAAATATATTTATTAATTGTTTTCATACACAGAAAATTCTTTTTGACTTTATTTCGTAGGTAACTGATGCCTGTTTGAGCATCCCGAACTCCAAAGTAGTTAACTACTACTAGTTTAAATTACGAAATCTGTCTGAATCTTTCAGTAAATACACTAAAATTCCCAAGTATTCCGTGAACATCATTCGACGACGTATTATATAACTGAAAACAGGACATATAAAAATTACGTAGATCCGTTAATGGCCACTACAAAATGGGCTCTTCCGTGAACTGCACTGCACTTAAAATATACTAATATCAGACAGTGCCAGGATAAGTTACATGTAGCGACCTGTCAACTAGTTCTTTTATTTTTGCCATCGGACGTATGCATATGGCCTCTATTGGTCATTGTGTCATTACTCTGAGCATTTTGCTCAAAATAGCACACAATGCTTCTAGCGAATGTAGCCTGATACTTTAATATTACCCGTTCTACGTATTGGCAGATAGAGTGTGACCAAAAGCTAACGTAAGGTAGCCGACGTAAGCCGTAATTACTCTGCACGTTTCTGCTTTAGTATATCTGAGTCACGCATTTATCATCCAACAAACTAAGGCAGATGGTGTCGAGGGTGAGGGAATCGTTGCAAAGTCGATGACACAACTGTCTTTAATGAAGAAAAAATTTTCGCGAACCGTAAAACTACGGAATTATTCTGAATACCAGCACCAAAGAACAGTAGAAAGTGATTGTGCGTGTGCCTACGTGTGTGTGTCTGTATGTGTGCGTGTGTGTGTGAGAGAGAGAGAGAGAGAGAGAGAGAGAGAGAGAGAGTTTGTCTAAACATTTACAGAGAGGAGGAATGTTATTGTCCATAATGCATTGGCTTAAATATACTGCTTATTGACACGGTACATGTTGATACAATCAGTGCCTCCGATCTATGCCTGTACTGCAAGTAGAGAAGGAGACAGAGATAGAGAGAGAGAGAGAGAGAGAGAGAGAGAGAGAGAGAGAGAGAGACAGGGAGAGAAAAAAAGAGAAACGGATGAGATTAAGGGAGAATACTTGTTTATAGACAAACCGTACTAATTACGCGCATGTATGAAATTGTTGAGGAGTGTCGGCATATTGAAGTAAGCGTGCAGTACTTAAACAATAAACATTATTCATTCTGAAGTTAAAACTTTCTAGGTAATTAAGCGGTGTCATATTTCTTCAAACGATCGACGTTTCGACGCCTCTGCTGAGATCACCTTCAATAACTTGTGGTGCCCAGTATATAGTGGACATCATAAGATGCTGAAGAAGATCCCAGCAGAGGGGTCGAAACGTTGATTGATTGAAGAAGTATGACGCATTCTCGAAATATGACGCAGTTTGACAACCCAGAAGATTTTTATTTCAGGAACAACGGCCACGAAACCTTTCTGACTGACATTGATTCCATTAAACTTAATGAAGTAACAGTATGTTCTTAAACACGTTGAATAAAAGTTAGGTGCACGATTTCTACTAAGAAATATAAATTTATTGCGACAAAACCACCACTGACAGAGTGAGAATGTGTGGCGTATTTTGATAAACAGAAATTGTTTACATATGCCAACTGAACGTAATTGTTTCTCTTGCTGATCTTACTGAAGCAGTAGCTATTATTATAAAAATACTGTGAAACAATTTTATTGACACTGGCAGAAAATATGAAGTGGATCCAACAAAAGAGGCAAACATTACAGCATAATTTCCACACAGGCAGATTCTGACAATAGCAACCGCAAAAAGATAATCGTGACGTATCCATAGGACACTCATTCATCCAGATGTAATAAGCATGTGTTACAACACTTAATCAGATTACGCTAATCCAATATCTTTGACAGCATACGGTTTGCTTGTGGATAATAACTTGGAGCTGTGAATGACATTCTATAAACACGATAGAAATGCAAATGGTTGTTCCTGTTTTGTCAAAATGAGCTCGAGCTCCATTTATAGCAGTAAATTTTTGAATTAGAAACCCGTGTAATCTACAGATATGATCAGATTATTGACGATAACGGGAGGAGTGATGTCCATTAGCACAGAGTCAAACAGCTCGTTTTTCAGTTATGGTAACGATCCTAAATACTGACTAGTGGTTTAATTTTCGATGAGTCACTCCAGTGTTTGCCTTGAGCGAGTTACGTTAAATGATCATGGTCTTGATTACATTACGATTTCACAGCCGTTCGATATCGTATTAAGTAACACCATCTTGGACAGTACTATTTCTTCTTGGGAGATTAGAATTCAAATGGCTGGGTGGAACTGCTATTTACCTCCATGAGCATTTCATAAATACGTTGATTGCTTTATTATAAGGCTTTGATTGGCAGCTTTTAAGATTAATTTGATGGTTTGGGTTGCCTAATGTTAGTCACAACTCCAGTACCTGATCAAAAGTATCAGGACACCTGTTAATGGACATTAATGTGGGGTGTCTCGAACCTTCCCTTCTTCTTTGGTGAAGGAGTTTCGGAAAACCGTGTTTAATGTCTCTGCTTTAGCGGCACTGTCATCAGTGACTTCACCGTTGTTATCGCGAAATGAAGGTATTGATTACGTCTTGCCACTGGTGTGCTTTATGTATGACCAGATTCTCTTTGAGTTTTCTGCCAGATTTCGAGATAGAATTTCGTTGTAGAAATTATTAAAAGCATCTCGCATTGAAGTACGCGCCATATTTCGAACTTCCGTAAAACTTTGCCAATCTTGGGGATTTTGCGATGTTTTAAATTTAGCATGCTTTTTCGTTGCTTTTGCAACAACGATCTGACGCGTTTTGTGTACCATGGGGGATCAGTACCATCACTTATTAATTTATGCGGTATATATCTCTCAATTGCTGTCGATACTGTCTCTTCGAAAACATTCCACGACTTTTCTGCACTTACATGATCAGATCGGAAGGAGTGAAGACTGTCTCTTAAAAAGGCGTTAAGAGCATTTTTATCAGCTTTTTTAAATAGATATACTTCGAGTTTCTTTTTTGATGGTTGTTACGGTTACGGTATTCAGCCTAGCAGCAACTGCCTTGCGGTCGCTAATCCCTGTATTCGTCACAATACTCTCTATTTGTTCAGGATTATTTCTTGCTAAAAGGTCAAGTATGCGTTCGCAACCATCTACGCTTCGAGTGGGCTCATGAGCTAATAATTTTCTGAGAAAGCATTCAGTGCAACTTTGGATGACATTTTATGGGTGCCGCCGGCTTTAAACATATAATTGTTCCGGGATATCGAGGGTATATTAAAGTCACCACCGACTATAATTGTATGAGCAGGGTACTTATTTGAAATGAGACTCGAGTTTTCTTTGAACTGTTGAGCAACTATATCTTCTGAGTCGGGGGTCGGGAAAACGACCCAATTAATAGTTCAGTCCGATTTTCAGGTATAACCTCCACCCATACTATTTTACACGAACTATCTACTTCAATTTCGCTACAAGGCAAGCTACTCCTGACAGGAATAAATACTCCACCACCAACTGTATTTAATCTATCCTTTCTGAACACTGTTAGATCGTTTGAAAAAATTTCGGCTGAACTTATTTCCGGCTATAGCCAGCTCTCTGTACTTACAACTATTTGAGCTTCAGTGCTTTGATCAGGTAACATCCGATAACTTGAGAACTTTTAACATCGCAGCGCGTCAGCAATCGTGAATAATTTAAGATTATGAAGAATACGCATCGATTTCAAATAGACACCGGATTTTGATCTAGGTTTCGGCGAAGATAACCACGCCTTCTTCGGAACACACTAAAACCACAAACTGCCGAAAGACGCATGGTCCAACATTAATACAGAACGCCCAAAAGGGCAAAAAACTCGCATAAAATGTAAAATTAACGGTGCGTGTGTACCATGTCAATAGCTGTACTTAGCTCAAACCTCAGAAGCGTGCTTCCTCACCCCAGCCGCGGGCTCTCAGGTAAACTGAGGTGGCGCCGGCAGCTAGGCTGTGAGAATGTCAGAAAGGAACGCGAATGCGCAAACTGAGAAATCGTATTCTTCCATGTGATTGGAATAAAATGTGTTACGACAGTGATCCGATGACCGGGTCAAAGGCGCTATCCCACATATATAGTTTCAGCCTATCCACGTTCTATAGTTCTATAAAATCAACCTCGAGCTTGGGTGTTACACATACACACGCATTAACCTAATTAACATTAAGGAAATGAGGAAATTAGAAAACGTAAGGTATTTGCAATAACAGAAAAAAAATTGACACATATAAGAAGAAATGAAAGCAACAAGCAACTACTACAGCAAGGCAGCTATCCTTATGCAGTACATTCCCAAAGGGGTACGGGATACGATGAAGCTGCGGGCAGGTTCCTAAAACCGAAACCATGAATGTAGGTAATGATGGTGATTATGTTGATGATGATGAGGACTACAGTGTGACGTTCTCATTTTGTTGAATTCAGTGTGATGTAAGTGAGATTCCCTTGGATATCATAAAAGTGTCATCGGTGCAGTGACATGTATCAACACGCATAGCTATCAGGACAGATCCTTTGGCAGACCTGCCTCATACTAGTGATAACTAATTTCACCCCTGTCTAGAGTAACAGACAAACTACTTCCTGGATAAAAATGAAGATATTACGCAGGAGAGTGAGACGGTGATATTAGCGGAGAAAAGGAACAGACTGTCGTGACCATTTCGATGAAAAGAGAATTTTCCATATAGAGCTGTATCCTCACTGTGCTGATGCCATACAACCTTGCACTTACAGCTAACAAACCTACCTTGCCTAACGGCGTGTCAAGTCTCTACAAATTCAGGTGACATTGTACTATGGCCTATCCTACATCTATCTTCGCTGGTGTGATTATATACGATGTAACAGGTACAATTGTAGATATCTTCGTTAGTTACCGAGGACGGTGTACTAAACAACATTACATCACGAAGGCTTTCCCGGCGTAATAATTGATAATATTCTTCTCGGCTGTGCAGCCGGATCATAACATCATGGGCACGGCCGACTTCCTTCCCCATCCTTCCCTAATCCGATGAGACCGATGACCACGCTGTCTGGTCTCCTTCCCCAAAAACAACAAAAACAACCAACCAACAACAATCATAACGTCATCTTGACACAATATTTCCGCGGTCCAACTGGCCACCATCTTCAGGTGAGAGTGCTGGATCGTATACCAGCACTCTTACCTGAAGATGGCGGCCAGTTGGACCGCGGAAATACTGTGTCAAGATGACATTATGATCCGGCTGCACAGCCGAGAAGAATATTATCAACATTGCATCAGTATTTACGTCATTTCCACACTACTAATAACAGATACCAAGAGTAGTTTGTTTTTTTTGGTTGGTTAGTACCTCCAAGCACATGTGGCAAGGGTAAGCCATTAATGCTTTCCCGTGGGCAGAAGGTCACATGTTGAAGCGTTGGCGTGTGGATGCATAGTGGTAGATGTATACTGACAAGTATAGTCCACTTAGTGGTGCAGTCAAGACCATGCAGAAAAGACAGGTAGTATATCACATGGGTGTTTGCTGGAAAACTGTTAGTCGCAGAGAAAAAACAATCAAGACAATAATGTGTGTACATATTAAGGCACCACATGTAAAAATGTCTACACTTGTACCCATTACACCCTGACTCGATATTTTTTAGGCTTTAAGTGAGTGGTATAAATACAAGATATTACAGAATTTTACCTCGGAAGACGAAAAGAGATAGTTTATAACAATTTTGAGAAATCTAATATCTTTGCTAGACAGAGTACAGGTAATAAATATGGCCATTTTCCGAGCTGGTAGATCAATAGGTGTGACGGAGACAAAAGTCGTAGTTAGCAGTAAGAAATTCAGAGACAGTAGGAGGCAGTTGTTTAAATTAGAGCGAATTCACTCTTAAAGGAGTAACTTCTTCAGAGTTTAGATCACTGACACATTGGATATTCTATGAATTTTTTTATCGCGAGTACAGTTTTAAAGAAACTCTGACCGTTTTACACCACTAGTTAATAACAAATTACTGTGTAGGCACTAAAATGGTAATAGTGTTGTGATTCTTGACTCCTTCCGTTGTAAACAACACTATTGTCCCTCCATTTCCTTGAACAAATCCTCATCCCTGTCCTTCCCTTCCCCGATACTCTCTCTCTTTCTCTCTCTCCCTCCCCCTCTCTCTTGGAGCATATTGTTCTGAGTTAATAAAATGAAACTGTATCGAAAGTAGCTACTGTGCGGTTCCTTGAAAAAATCTGAAAATAGTATCTTTTATGTTTAGATCGGTACATTCTTCTATTATTCACTTTCCTTCCAATTAGGCAGTACCAAAAATGGTTCAAATGGCTCTGAGCACTATGGGACGTAACTTCTGAGGTCCTCAGTCCCCTAGAACTTAGAACTACTTAAACCTAAATCCTAACTAACCCAAGGACATCACACACATCCATGCCCGAGGCAGGATTCGAACCTGCGACCGTAGCGGTCGCGCGGTTCCAGGTTGTAGCGCTAGAGCCGCTCAGCCACTCCGGCCGGCTAGGACGAACCATAGAGTTTCATAAATGCTCTAAAATTTACTTCGCGTGATGGACTGTTTATTGCCCCCTTTCCGAGTTGCAAATATGAAGTTGTTGACGTGAGTTGTTCATTGTTTCTCTTAATTCTAATTGGTTAAATTTAAATGATTTGTATTGGTTCGTGTAATTTCCCACGAGCAGTGCTTTTCATTGTGATGGCATACCATATGACGCATACCGTCAGAAGCGGGACACATTCATTGTAACAAACAACTGCGAGAGTGTCGTTTTGTTTACGGGGAAGTCACGCATTTTAAAAGCTTCTCTCATCTCTTTGTGAGTGAGCTGGCTTCGTTGGTGATCTACGTAGACTGTCAGAGGTGTAACATTCGAACATCAGTCGTAGGAGACGAGAACGTAGATGAACCGAGACGAACCCTAAAACGCAAATTTACGATCTGCGCGTCCACTGCCCCTCCTACGCACACTCCGTGCGCATTTGGCTGATCAGCTTTAATTCAGGGCTCGCTCTCAATCACAGCCCGAGTGGACCGCCGCGTCACTCGGCGGATACCGCTGGGTGGCCGAGGACTGCAAAGAGCGCGCCCGCCCCACTGCGCACGAATTAGCACCTATTTTCATTGGCCCGAATGGCGAAAACATCATTAAGAGTCGCGGCCAGGGGTGGGAGTTGGGGGTGTTTTAGGGGCGGCAATCAGCGGGAGTGTTTCCGTCATTGTGCGCCGGTAAACAGGACCATAGCTCTTGATTAGAGCCGCGGGATATAGTGGAGAGGTTGCGCGGCGGAATTACCCGCGCAGCGCTGCCTGGGGCCGCGCATACTAATCAGCGACCCCGGGCGCACCCACGCTGCTGTACTTTGCGCAGTGCTGCCACTCTTTCCGTCTGCTTTATGGTCTGCCACTGTGCAGTCACCGCAGTTACACCTGCAGCTATCTGCCACTTTGAATCTCTGACTTTCCTCCTGCGGTATGACAAGCATTTACGTAGTGTTTCAATTGCTCCGCTTTTGTTTCAAGAACCTTGAACAGAATGATTTCAAGGTCCCGAGTTCGAGTCTCGGTCCGGCACACAGTTTTAATCTGCCAGGAAGTTTCATATCAGCGCACACTCCGCTGCACAGTGTTCTGTAACGTCGTACCTTTCATACTACTACATACTACTACATACATTTAGGGTTTCCATATATTTTCTGCCATTGTAATATTTCACCTTCGCTGTACTGGGACAAAGATGCATGAGCGCTCTGCCCTAATAGTGGATAATATCATTGACTCTGTGCTTTACGTAATCTGTGGTCCGCTTGGTCTCCAGTCACTGGCGCAGCGTTAGAACATTTTTATTAGAGGATAGTAGCGAGAAGTTAACTTTTAGAGAGGGAGAGCTCATATTTGGGTTTAATTAACGGTTGGGGTTGGTTGGGGGGTTGTTTGGGGGACGAGACCAGACAGCGAGGTCATCGGTCTCATCGGATTAGGGAAGGACGGGGAAGGAAGTCGGCCGTGCCCTTTCAAAGGAACCATCCCAGAATTTGCACGGAGCGATTTAGGGAAA
This sequence comes from Schistocerca americana, assembly GCF_021461395.2. NCBI lineage: Eukaryota > Metazoa > Arthropoda > Insecta > Orthoptera > Acrididae > Schistocerca > Schistocerca americana. The sequence continues at coordinate 677,923,166 of NC_060122.1, forward strand.
TCATGGAAAACCTAAATCATGATGGCCGGACGCGGGATTGAACCGTCGTCCTCCCGAATGCGAGTCCAGTGTGCTAGCCACTGCACCACCTCGCTCGGTCTCATATTTGGGGATCTGGGAGAAATTATCCTGAATACTTTCTTTTGGGGATGAAAACTGATTGCAAAGATATTTATTTGACACTATAAATTGAGAAGATTTCTGTGGAAATATTTCAAGGCTAGCAGTGTACACACAAGAGTGAAATGTTTGTTTGTCAGAAATATTAACTGAAACAAATCTTGGTCCGTTAGATAACTAATGGTATTCATGATTAATGCTAATTTGATCTCTTTGTTTTCATTATGTCACAAAAATGGTTCAAATGGCTCTGAGCACTATGGGACTTAAACATCTTAGGTCATCAGTCCCCTAGAACTTAAAACTACTTAAACCTAACCAACCTAAGGACATCACACACATCCATGCCCGAGGCAGGATTAGAACCTGCGACCGTAGCAGTCCCGCGGTTCCGGACTGTTGCGCCTAGAACCGCACAGCCACCGCGGCCGGCCCATTATGTCACAAATCACGCACTTGGTTTAAGTGTCTGTAATTTTTACAATGAGTAGATTTCATAACTGTTACAGTCTTCTTACGTTGTACCGTACTTTTTGACAGTAATCACAGTTTAATTTTTCAAGAACCCTTTACTTGGCACCAATATCCTCCTCCGTCCTGCTTAGTAAATTTTTAAATATTTAGCTGGGTGTGCATTGCACTTTACGCCACATGCAGCCACAGAATGTTCGTTACAAGCAAAAAAAGTTTTGCAATTAGTACATTAGCATTCTTAACCGCTGCATTTGCTGATTTCAACTTCCTTTTGAGTACTTCAGTACACCAGACAAAAAAAGCATGCTGAGCAAGAGGTAACTTTCTTTCAGCGCAGATCTCAGTTCGCATTCTTGTAAGCAAATAGCCGGACGCGGTGGTCTAGCGGTTCTAGGCGCTCAGTCAGGAGCCGCGCGACTGCTACGGTCGCAAGTTCGAATCCTGCCTCGGGCATGGATGTGTGTGATGTCCTTAGGTTAGTTAGGTTTAAGTAGTTCTAAGTTCTAGGGGACTGATGATAACAGATGTTAAACCCCATAGTGCTCAGATCCATTTGAACCATTTTTTTTGTGAGCAAATAGTACGTAGTCAGAATTTTCAAGTGTTGTGGAAGCAAGCATATTAATTTACAGCGAATAGTGGCAGTAATCTTAAACAGTTATTTTCTCCTGTGTTGAGCAGTATTTTATTTTGTGGTTATTTCAGGTCACATATTGCACTTCATCTTCCACAACTTTCATAACGTACTTCAGTATTGAGTTAAAAAAAATGGCTCTGAGCACTATGGGTCTTAACATCTGAGGCCATCAGTCCCCTAGAACTTAGAACTACTTAAACCTAACTAACCTAAGCACATCACACACATCCATCCCCTAGGCAGGATTCGAACCTGCGACCGTAGCGGTCACGCGGTTCCAGACTGATGCGCCTAGAACCGCACGGCCACACCGGCCGGCTATTGAGTTACAATTAAATAGTTTTCGCTGAGTACGTAGTTAGTTTCATTTACGATTAGTTTACCATTTCACTTAGATTAATGTTTTGCTTCACGAAGCTGTTCGCAAGGGCAATACAAGGCCAAACAACTGTCATTATTGCTCAGCAGTTGAGTACGATGTCTTAAGGACAGGATGCACTAAGAGAAAATTTTTGAGAACGAATTTTCAGGATTTCATAATTAGATAAATTACATAGAAAGCTTACAACGAAACTTGGCGACAATTATGTTACCCCTACGTCAGAGCGGAAATTGCGGCTAGGAGTTGCAGGCTTTCCTGTGGTTTCCTGTATAATTTTACACTGCCGCAGATAGCCAGTGTGTGCGTGAATTCCTAAGGGACCAAACTCCTGAGGTCATCGGTCCCTAGACTTACATATTACTTAAACTGACTTATGCGAAGAACATCACAAACAGCCTTGCCCGGGGCAGGAGTCGAACCTCCGGCGGGAGGATCCGCGCAATCCGTGACAGCGCCTCAAACCGCGTGGCCACTCCGCGCGGACAGCAGTTAATAATGCTGAACTCAGAGTATAGTGTCATGAAAAGATATAAGATGAACTTCATCAAAATTAAAACAATGGTAACAGGATGTAGTCGATGCCGAGGGAATTATATCAGACAAAGTGACTCTAAAGGTATTTGTTGTGTTTTGTTAATTGGGCACAAATTGTTCATGGCAGTCATATAGTTGATGTGAAACGCAGCCTGTCCATACCATCAAACGCACTTCAACTTCATTTGGTGTTTAATGACCCTAATACCAGTTTTGATGTTTGTCTGTCTAGATGCCTCAGTGACTTCACTAAGTGAAGCTTCTAGTTAGCTTGTTTCATCTGTCAGAAAACTCATTTAGACTTTTCGCCCGATATAACTGCGTGGGTGAAAGATAAATACGTTTTAAATAATGAAATACGTTATTAACAAAGTCACATAGTACTATTACGTATCCCAGATGTGAGCAGTACTATGTTTTTGTGGATAGAAGGAATTGTTAGCGCAACCGGCGTGTACAGCAATTCATTGTTTCGAAAGTAATTCATTGTCCGACACTGATTTAAAACGAAATAACTGCTTTCTGACGACATCAGCCACCCTCAGATATAAAAGATAACTAAATATGCTTGGATACTAAAAGAGTTATTGTGCAGACTACCTCAAAATTAAGGTACAGTAAACTAAAGTGATGCCACATAGTTGACATGCATCTCTAGCAAGTAGGTAGAATACGTAAAATAATGTGACAGTACTCTTATAAATATACATCATTTAAATTTGAAATTTTTGGAACGTTCCTTTAAATTTCATACCTAACAAGATTTATCCTAGACATAAACATTACTGTTAAAAGTAAACATTGAGCATGTTTTGGGACTTCTGTGATGCAGTTAATTTTACATCTGATCAACAGGCTGCATCGAAGTCTTCTTTTTGGCCCGCGTGTTCATTTTCTTGTTGACATCGTTGTGGGTCACACCGCACAAGAAGGCATCAGGCGATCTCGACCCGTCCTGTAGTCGCAGTGTTTACATGCTTACCCAAACGGTGGGTGGAATGATGTATGTTTAAAAATGGTCAAAAAATTTTTGTACAGACCCTTTGTGAACTCATTGTCGTCATTTAACAAGAGATCATTGTCTTTTCGTTCAGCAACATGAATTTCTAATTCACTAATGGGGTCAAAATGTTTTCCATTAGCAGTCTTGTACAGGATTAAGACAATGTTAAAAAATTGGGTGGTGTAAATTTATCGCCGTACGGTTATACCATTTAACCTAGTGCGTTTATATGTTACAGATGCATCACATCTCTGTTATAAAATACGGAAATTGCAGATTTTATAATGCAAGTTTACACATTTTACTGACAAATGTACACTACTGGCCATTAAAATTTCTACACCACGAAGATGATGTGCTACAGACGCGAAATTTAACCGACAAGAAGATGATGCTGTGATATGCAAATGATTAGCTTTTCAGAGCTTTCACACAAGGTTGGTGCCGGTGGCGACACCTACAACGTGCTAACAAGAGGAAGGTTTCCAACCGATTTCTCATACACAATCAGCAGTTGACCGGCGTTGCCTGGTGAGACGTTGTTGTGATGCCTCGTGTAAGGAGGAGAAATGCGTACCATCACGTTTCCGAGTTTGATAAAGGTCGGATTGTAGCCTATCGCGATTGCGGTTTATCGTATCGCGACACTGCTGCGCCCGCATCTCGTGGTCGTGCGGTAGCGTTCTTGCTTCCCACGCCCGGGTTCCCGGGTTCGATTCCCGGCGGGGTCAGGGATTTTCTCTGCCTCGTGATGGCTGGGTGTTGTGTGATGTCCTTAGGTTAGTTAGGTTTAAGTAGTTCTAAGTTCTAGGGGACTGATGACCTAAGATGTTAAGTCCCATAGTGCTCAGAGCCATTTGAACCATTTGACACTGCTGCTTGTGTTTGTCTAGATCCAATGACTGTCAGCAGAATATGGAATCGGTGGGTTCAGGAGGGTAATATGGAACGCCGTGCTAAATTCCAACGGCCTCGTATCACTAGCAGTAGAGAAGACAGTCATCTTATCCGCATGGCTGTAACGGATTGTGCAGCTACGTCTCGATCCCTGAGTCAACAGATGGGGAAGTTTCCAAGACAACAACTATCTCCACGAACAGTTCGACGACGTTAGCAGCAGCATGGACTATCAGCTCGGAGGCCATGGCTGCGGGTACCCTTGACGCTGCATCACAGACAGGAGCGCCTGCAATGGTGAACTCAACGACGAACCTGGGTGCACGAATGGCGAAACGTGATTTTTTCGGATGAATCCAGGCTCTGTTTACAGCATCATGATGGTCGAAACCGTGTTTGGCGACATCGCTGTGAACGCACATTGGTAGCGTGTATTCGTCATGGCCATACTGGCATATCACCCGGCGTGATGGTATGGGGTGTCATTGGTTACACATCTCGATCACCTCTTGTTCGTGGATGTTACATTTCTTATGTGTTACGACCGGGCTCTACCCTTTATTCGAACCCTGCGATACCCTACATTTCAGCAGGATAATGCACGACTGCATGTTGCAGGCCCTGTACAGGCATTTCTGGATACATAAAATGTTCGACTGCTGCTCTGGCCAGCCCATTCTCCAGATATCTCGCCAATTGAAACTGTCTGGTCGATGGTGGCCGAGCAAGTGGATCGTCACACTACGCCAGTCACTACTCTTGATGAACTGTAGTATCGTGTTGAAGCTGCATGGGCAGCTGTGCCTGCACACGCCATAGAAGCTCTGTTTGACTCAGCGCCCAAGCGTATCAAGGCCGTTATTACGGCCAGAGGTGGTTGTTCTGGGTATTGATTACTTAGGATCTATGCACCCAAATTGCGTGATAATGTAATCACATGTCAGTTCTAGTATAATATATTTGTCCAATGAATACCCGTTAATCATCTGCATTTCTTCTTGGTGTAGCAATTTTAATGGCCAGTAGTGTATTTATATACCCTCTTTAATATGTTTGGCCGGCCGATGTGGCCGAGCGGTTCTAGGCGCTTCAGTCTGGAACCGCGCGACCGCTACGGTCGCAGGTTCGAATCCTGCCTCGAGCATGGATGTGTGTGATGTCCTTAGGTTAGTTAGGTTTAAATAGTTCTAAGTTCTAGGGGACCGATGACCTCAGAAGTTAAGTCCTATAGTGCTCAGAGCCATTTGAACAGTTTTAATATTTTTGTCGAATTTTTTAATTGAAGTGTGTTAGTAGCAAATGAATATTTAACAACCCTCCAGGGATTAACTTTTATGTACAGCAGCCACCTCACGCGTAATCATGGACATCTTGTTTTCTGCAGTAGAGGTTTGAATTACAGCATATATTTTACGGTGTGACATTATTTCATTGCACTTTTAATTCTGTCGTAATCTGCATAGCTAACCTTTTAATTTTTACATTTCAATGTCTTTTAGATTTGAATATGACCGATACTAGCCGAAACCGATTATTTCGGTTGAAATTGGAATGACTGTGTCTCACAAGAAATTGTTTTCACAATATTGTTTCACTTGATTCCGTTAATGTAAAGTGTTAGCTTCTGAAAATAATGACTTGCATTTTTTGTCCACTCTTGATTATTAAGAGCTCATCCGTTGCTGATCAAAATTCGGTTGCCGTTGAGCATCAAGTTCCATCTCAGTGGCAGCTCGGGAATTCTCTGATTACGATCAGCGTGTACGTTTCCCATTTGCTCGTTCAAATTAATGAAATATCCTTTCTTCACTTATAGTTGTTCATGGTGACCTACCATAATTCGGCTCCCTGTTGTCACAAATCCCTACAAACAAAATGATAGCCTGGTATTTTTGGTTGGGAGAAACTCATCTTGGTTTGCTCAGCTATCAGGTGGAAGGCTTTCAGTTTGACTAACAATTTAATGAGGTTATTTGATTCACGTGTCAGAAATTTGAAGAACTGCATGTTTGTCAGCTGTTGTTTAGGTACCTGTGATCATCTTCAGAGGAAAGAAGAAAAGCAGATTACATTAGATAGATGTGCAATTCATCCAGTTAACTGTACGTAGTCTATTCTGCTGCGTCTCCGTTTTTCTTCTCGTGGAGATGGTCACTACGATAGAAACCGGCAGAAAATAAATAAGGAATTTGTACAGATGATGGAAAACTTTCAATAATTTGAACTTCTTTTGGACGCCACTTGTGAGACATGGGCACTGATTAGGATGAGATGAAATGTGTAGGACAACACGAACACCAAATTCCCGAGCGAAGAATCTCTCCAATGCGGCTAGCCATCAGACCCTGGAACCTGGGATCTTGAGCAAGCGAACCAAATGAAAAATACTTACCACTTTCGGAGTTCATTGAACTGCTCTCATAACGCTGGGGACTGTGAGCGCGTTGTTGCTTTCGTAAACTGCAACCGATGAGCATTCGTAATTGTTCTTGTCGTCTCTGTGCTAAAAGTGCACTTAATTTGCAATATTTGTATTAAGATATAGTTGACGTCTTACTACGTCGTGTTCCCCGACTATCCAATGCGTCATCAGCAACGAGATCGTTCATAGTATAGTTTGGATTCTTATTCTCCGTTTTTTTTCATTATCATATGGGAGGGTGGCCGGAAGCCCTTCCTGTAGCCCTTCTTTTAGCCCCCACTCCCTCCCATACTCCGAAATTTGAGTATCGCAACTGTGTGCAGTGCTGCCAATTTGATCGTGGACGAAAGTTTCCTAAATGTTTGCGAATCATGTAACTGAGGCGGGACTTGGGTTCTAGCCCAGTATTCACTTGGGGGATGTGGGAAAGCGCCTGAAAAACACATCCAGGCTTGCCAGTCCACGGACTCTCGTCGTTAAACCGGCAGGCGGATTCCATCTGGGGCCGGGCACATGCACGAATCCCGAAAACGGAATGTAAACATGCTGGGACTGTCCAGGGATGTGGGGTGGTTGGGGGTGGCGTGGGGAGATGTCGTAGCGTATTTGGGATTAAGTCCCATTAAATCGCACTTTCATTTTGCCTTAGCAATCAGTCGTCTTAACTCGCTTGACAACGCAGCTATGCCTCAACGCACGCAACCTTTTGGTTTCCTGTGGAAGTAATTTGCAATCTTAGTATTTATTAGCTTCTCGAATACCGTAGGAACACTGTGCAGCTCCACAGCGTAAATCACAAGAACGTTCAGCTACCATTCATCACGGTGGAGGTTTTTATTGTGATATGTTTGCCAAGTTATTAGGTAACTGACGGATAGATTTTACGAACCGAACTGGAGGAAAGTTGCTTTGGAAGGAAACCAAAAATAAAAAAGGGGCACTGTCTATAAAAGGGAGTACGATATTGCTTCCAATTCGGGAGTTCTCAGCAAATATCGGAAGACGAACGCGTAAGTTCGCGAGTTTATGCGACTTAGTAACAAAGAGTTCACTGAGCGCAGCGTTTAAGGGTGGGCCTAAGGGAGTAAAAACTGGCGCGATGTGCAAGACGGCGCGGGGTGACTCCCAAGTTTCCGGCATTCCGACGCCGACCGCCTGCGTTTTACAAGTTGCGCTACGCCGCGGAATTTTACGTATTTCCTTAAAGGAAATAAAACTAGAACGGCTGAGGGTCCCGGCCGAACGGCAGTTTGAAGACCGTTTGCGTGCCCGGCAGACAAACCAGCGGAAGTCAATATCGGCGGGCGGCAGCAGTAGTGTGCCTTCCCCCCCCCCCTCCTCCTCACCCTTTCCTGCTACCACCCTCAACCCCCCCTCATCCCCTCCCCACCATCCGCCTCCTTTCTCTAGATCGGACACGCGTGCGTGCGCCGGGCCTTACGGCTAACGGGCTGGCTCTCACGAGACGAGGAGCGTTTTATAGGCTTGTTTTCGAGGTAGATGTTCCTTTCTGGCGCCGACTTCTTTTCTCGGGTTGCAGTCCTCCTCCGCCTCGTTTCCTCCGAAAGGACTGTTGTGGTCCTGTCATTCGCCGGTTACGGACTTTTCACTTCGCGTTTTCTGTTTTCCAGTGCCGTCGCCAGAAGAAGTGGCTGTTCGTTGCGCTGCTGCATATAGATGCTTCCGTTTTTCGTGTTAATATACTCGCTGCCGGCGGTAACCAAAATCAGTGACAAACGTACATGTTGCGTCTGAGTGCCCTAACCAACTAATTATGCGAAATAAATGACTGAGGTCATAATGCAGCCAAGATGTAAAATAGAATTATATTGTAACTTGTGGATGTCCAACGTAAACCAAATTACGAAAAATACTGAATTTGGGTACGGTCTAAGAGCAGTTACTGCAGCCCGCTTTCAGTGGGGTGACAGCAAAAGCAGTCGTAGTAACAGCTCTGTAACGTATTTACTAAGCATTTTGCACGGATAGGGCTTCATCAGATAATGTTAAAATTAATTCCAAGGGCATTCGTCAAGTTCTGATTCGGGTAATATGATTGTTTTTGTCGTCGTAACTAAATACATTCAGTTCTGATCTTCCTTCGATGTGACGTACGCTGATAGCGTTAATTTTAACATGGTTTATCCCCCTACCATTTATTTCACCACTGTCTGATGAAGCCCTTCCCGGGTGAAACTATAAATAAATTACAAATCTGCAATCTGCGACTACAGTACTAGTATTTCCGGATATAGACATAGCAGTCATTTTAGATGGAATTGAGTTTCCTGTCCATTATTTTGCTCTAATTGCGTGTCGCTTGTACAACTTTCAAATAGAATCTTAGAATGTGTGGAATACGTTGAGTTGTGCCAACTTCGACTCCAAATTTTAAGTCGAACATAGGCTCCATAGGAAGAACCTATGCCATTCTAAACGTCGAAACGAATTCCTCAATTTTTCAGTAATCAAAATAGTTTGGGATGGCAGGTGATTGTTGTAAGACGTCGTGGTCTCCTGATCTTCATTGCTTACATATTCCGCCCCCACAATCATATTCCGCACATCAGGACGCTTCATACGAACCCAAACTCGTTAAGATAAAGTCAATATTGTATGAATTCATGTAAACGATATGCAAATAACTAATAAATCGCAAGTGTGCACTGTGGTTGAAATACTCGAGACTGGTGTACACACATACATTCCAGACACGACGGCCACAGGAGCTTTTAGCTCGAGAGAGGCAACCACACACCAGGAGGCTGGTCGTAACCCATCTACATCGGCCGGTGACCGCCCGTAGAGCAGATAGCATTTGCCCGAGTGAAAGGACGACCCCGTGTTCGGCTTTAAAGCAAATTCCACTGCATTGTGTGGGAGTGGCCAGCCTACGCATTCTTTACACATAGCACGCAGTTTCAGAGATTTTCACAGGGAGACAGAAAATGCCAAACGCCGTTACTACAGAGTTCCGGGTTGGTCGCCTTAAACGAAACGTCATTCTCCCGTTTTAGAAGAGCAATGCTGATTGGCAGACGATATTTCGGACGCCTTGAGCTGAAGGAGTAATGGAAGAGACCGAAAGACATACCCCTTCACGTCTGGCGTGGAGATGGGCCGCTCTTTTGTCGCTCTTGGAGCGAAAACGCGTAACGAGAGCGTGCGCGCTCGTACGTGCCTCAAAGAGCGAGGAACAAGTCTCTCCTCAGTACTTCACTGAGAGAGCACCTCTGTCGAGAGAAAATCGAAGTGCGATTCTATATTGAGTTCTTGCGATTAAGCGTTGTCCACTGTGTTGGCCGCCACACTTATTGTGCCGTGTGAACGGACAGAGTTATAGTTTAACGCTTGCGAGCGAATTTTGAGTGGCGTCGCGGTGGACTGGTTATCTGACCGGTGTACCATGCCAATAGACTAGGGGCGAATAGGAGTCCTTGACTTCATCAAGGTGTAGGTCAATCCAGGCAGAACGAGAGTTATCTTATTTGTCAGCAGCGAGCGGCGCAGACAGCAGTCATCGCAACTTAAGGTATTGTGCGCTACAGCTCTTGTGAGCCCCATATTTCCTCCACAACAGTACACTTCACTGCATTTCACACGCGACAGCCTCGACCATACCTAGGAACACTCTTAACGGATAATCATTCAAGTTGAGTAGGCGCGGCTCTCAGCCATTCTGCCAAGTCAATAACAATCTTAAACTTTGTATAGAAATTTCATTAGCGAATCCTATCCTTGAGAGGTAACTTCACATTCCGAAAAGAACCAGGAAATAACGTGTTCAGTTCATAACTAAAAGTGCCATTGTGATTTCTCAGAATTTTAGCAAAATAAATAATCATTTCGTTAGTTTCATGTTTTTCTTACACTAACTAGCACTACTCCAGCACCCAAGTATCCCACTAGTCACGTAAGAAAATTTTGTCAATTTTTGTGCCATTTCCTTACAGCGGACGACTCCAGAAGATATTTATTGCTGAAATTTTTCCAGGCATTTCTCTTTAGAACGTTAGGAGCGTCTGTCTGATTTCTGTAGTAGTGTGGGGGTGGAAATTGAATCTTGCAGGAGCCATAGGGTAAAGGGTACATCTCAGATTAATCCGTTGTGCAGAATGACAGAATAGCAACCCCGCACGCTCACGCTGTCTTTCATGTCACTAGGCAATTTTTATGATACTTGTCCCAACTATTTCAAACTGGCATCGTGTGCAAATGTTTGTACAAATGATGTCTGGCTAAAGGGGTCCACGGTTTGATATAACTAGCACCAGCATTACTACAAAATTGCTCAACCACTGCGTGGTCGTCGCCAGGAATTACAAGCTTCAAATTGTTCAAATGACTTTGAGCACTATGGGACTTAACATCTGTGGTCATCAGTCCCCTAGAACTCAGAACTACTTAAACCTAACTAACCTAAGGACATCACACACATCCATGCCCGAGGCAGGATTCGAATCTGCGACCTAGCCCGCATCTCGTGGTCGTGCGGTAGCGTTCTCGCTTCCCACGCCCGGGTTCCCGGGTTCGATTCCCGGCGGGGTCAGGGATTTTCTCTGCCTCGTGATGGCTGGGTGTTGTGTGATGTCCTTAGGTTAGTTAGGTTTAAGTAGTTCTAAGTTCTAGGGGACTGATGACCATAGATGTTACGTCCCATAGTGCTCAGAGCCATTTGAACCTTATACCGGCCTAATTGACGAAAACCTGACGCGAGTGATCGTAAATACTCGTAATAACAATCCACATTTCACAATTCCCTTTTGCAAAACACGTACTTGAGCAGTCTTTGAGTAAAAGACTGCACAGTCAACAGAATAAAGGACTTGACCACTATGTTCAGAAGTATGACATCAACCCACCATAGAGTGATGTTCCACCAAAATGGTGCCTATATAATATTGTCGAGTGATATTATCTGTGGAAAACCTTCCGATCAACGCAATATCTGCATTTGCACTTTACTTATCTGGCCTCCTGAGACAGGTTGTACAGGGTGTAACAGAAATGTACGGAAAAAACTGTAGCACATATTCCTCACACATAGACGAAGAAATTAGGTTAAATGAGCAAGGGTAAGGAAACGCTTTTTTGTCCATGTTACAACTCATTTTCTCCAACGAGTTACACATTGTAAATTATCACAACCGGCATGTTTGGGCAGGCGTCAGTCCTCGCGCACCTGTTGAAGAACGTCATCCACAAAGATTTCCTGTCGGCGTTTGGGCAGGAATTGATGGTGATAGGGCCTCACTTTTTCCCACCCTATATCAACGGATGGTTCAAATGGCTCTGAGCACTGTGGGACTCAACATCTTAGGTCATAAGTCCCCTAGAACTTAGAACTACTTAAACCCAACTAACCTAAGGACATCACACACACCCATGCCCGAGGCAGGATTCGAACCTGCGACCGTAGCAGCCACGCGGTTCCGGACTGCAGCGCCAGAACCGCACGGCCACCGCGGCTTGCTATATCAATGGCCAGTTGACATAAATTTATAGAGAATGTTCTACTTGATCTGCTAGCAGATGTTCCTTAGTTGTACGACAGAATGTACTTCATGCACGACGGAACACCTCCTCATTCTTCAGCTTCCAAATAACAGATTCGGTGACAGATAGGTAGGTAGAGATAAACCAGTTGGCTGGCATTGACACTCTCTGGGAGTAAATCAATTGGACTTTTGTTTGTGGGGGGCTTTTGAGAGCTCTTATGTATGGAACGGCAGTAGAAGATGTTCAGTCTCCGATTACGAGGCTGTGAATCCATACGCAATACACCAGGAATACATCTGCTCATCCGAGATTCCCTACGGCGGCGGGTTGATGCATGTATCAATGTGCACGGAGGGCATATTGAACATTTCCTGTGAGAACGAGACGCAGTGGTACGCTGGTGCGTTCTGTTTGTGTATGTTTCCACTGATTAATGAGTTGGAGAAAATGAACTGTAAAATGAAAACAAAGAGTTTCCAGACACATGTTCATATAAAATAATTTCTTCGTCTACGTTTGAGGAATTGGTCCTGCAATTTGTACAGTATAGCCGGTCCGAGTGGCCGTGCGGTTCTAGGCGCTTCAGTCTGGAACCGAGCGACCGCTACGGTCGCAGGTTCGAATCCTGCCTCGGGCATGGATGTGTGTGATGTCCTTAGGTTAGTTAGGTTTAATTAGTTCTAATTTCTAGGCGACTGATGACGTCAGAAGTTAAGTCCCATGGTGCTCAGAGCCATTTGAATCACTTTCTACCTGTAGATTAGCTTATAAACCAAGAGCTGTAAACTCCGGATAACTGTAGAAGATTTACAGCAGTCAATACACTGGCGCCGTTTGTGTTTGCGGCTGAAGAGGCTTTGTCTCATGCAGAAAACCTTTAGCATCCATACTTCGTCAGTAACTCAACCACTGCTTGGCATGCTCTAAAATTCGTCTAATGGACTTCTGGTATTATATATACGAGAGTATGGTGAAAAATAATCCCCCGAATGTTTTCTGTGAAAAATGTTAACGCTTTTTAAATAAAACAAACCTTATCAATTTCATGTATCTTTATTCTTCATGTGTATACAGGGCGGTCCATTAATCATGACCGGGCCAAATATCTCACGAAATAAGCGTCAAACGAAAAAACTACAAACAACGAAACTTGTCTAGCTTGAAGGGGGAAACCAAATGGCGCTATGGTTGGCCCGCTAGATGGCGCTGCCATAGGTCAAACAGATATCAACTGCGTTTTTAAAAATAGGAACCCCCATTTTTATTACACATTCGTGTAGCACGTAAAGAAATATGAATGTTTTAGTTGGACCACTTTTTTCGGTTTGTGATAGGAGGCGCTGTAATAATGACCAACGTACAAGTACGTCGTATCACATAACATTCCTCCAGTGCGGACGGTATTTGCTTCGTGATATATGACCCTTGTTAAAATGGACCGTTTACCCATCTCCGGCGGTACACCGCAAGGTTACCGCCCTTCGATAGTGCTGTTTTCGCGCTAATCGAAGTGTTAGGGGTTCTAGGTGCCAGCCAGCCAGCCAGCCAGCCAGCCAGCCAGCAGTTCCCGGTCCCGGCCTGCAGCAGTGGTCCCGCAGCCAGCCAGCCAGCCAGCCAGCTAGCCAGCCAGCCAGCCAGCCAGCCAGCCCGCCCGCCCTCCGGTGGCAGCAGCAGTCCAGCCAGCAGCAGCAGCAGCAGCACTCCAGCCAGCAGCAGCAGCAGCAGCAGCAGCAGCAGCAGCAGCAGCCGCCGCCGCCGCCCCGGCCCCGTCCGCGGCAGCAGCGTCCCTGCCTCTCGCCGTCGCCGTCGCCGTCGCCGTCGCCGTCGCCGTCGCCGTCGCCGTCGCCGTCGCCGTCGCCGTCGCCGTCGCCGTCGCCGTCGCCGTCGCCGTCCGTCGTCTCCCAGTGTGTGTCCTGTCCTTTTAGTGCCGTGTTTTTTCTTTCTTCTTCTTGTCGTCATGTCCGCCCCCACCACCACCGTCACTACTACCACCACCGCCATCGTGTATACGTCCCCTTCCGCCGCCTCCACCACTATCACTTGGTGTGCCCAGTCCCACCCCCCTCCTTCCATCCCTCCCCTCCTCTCTATCCCTTCGCCCTCGCTCTTTGTCGCCCCCTCTCCCGCCTCTTCCTCTCGTTCTGATCCTTTCCCCCCACTCCCTCAGCCTGTCACTGCAGCTCCGGCTAGGGTGGTGGCCCGTCGGGCCACTGCCCACGCCCAGCTCTCCCCGTCGCCATCGCCATCGCCATCACTGCCGCCACCGCCACCACCGTCATCATCGTCACCATCACCATCACTGCCACATTCGCCTGCACCGTCACAGTCACTATCTCCGGCGCCGACTGCTGCGTCCGTGCCGGGACCTGTCCCTTCCCGCCACCTCCCCATCGTTCCCGTTCCTCATGTCACCACCCGCCCATCTGCCGCTGTCAAACGCCCTAGTGGCGCCTCCACTTCCTCTGCTCCTAAAAAGGCTCCACCCCGCCCCCCATCCCCACCCCACATTGCCATGGACGTCTCGCCACCAGGCCCCGCTCCCTCCTCCTCCTCCTCCCCACCCGGTCTCTACAAATATCTCCTGTCCCGTCCCGATCCTTCCTTCCTTGAGGCCCGGAATCTCTCCCTCCTCCTCCGCCAACATTTCCCTGGCGCCCCCATCTCTCTCCTTACTCCCAGACGGGATTCTGTTCTTATCTCCTCCCCCAGCCCAACCCTCCATACTGACATCCTCTCCCGCCTCCCCATCACCCGTTTTGGTCCTCACGCCTCCCTCACCCCTGCTCCCTCCCCATCTCCTACCCGCCAACCCCAACCCCCGCATCGCCCGCCGACCCTCACCGCCGTGATCACTCGGCTTAGCCCGTCGATCACGGAGGAGGAGGTGCTGGCGGAGCTGAAGGCCCATCCCACCCTGGAGGTGCGGGCAGTCCGCCGCATTTTCAACGCGACCGGCCCCACCCGCCTTATGCGGGTTTTCTCTGAGGACGCCCCCTCCATTGACCGTCTCCTGAAGGAGGGTGCCCTCCTCTTCAATCAGCGGTACAAGGTCGACCCCTCCTGTTCCCCCCCTCAATCCCTGCGCTGCCAGAGATGTCTGCGCTACAATGCACATCCAACAGCAGAGTGCCGCGAGGCCCCCACCTGCCCGCATTGTCGGCAAGCGCACTTCCTCCGGCAGTGCCCCAACCTCCAATCCCCTCCCTCCTGTAATACCTGCAGCCTCCCCCACCCCACCTACTCCCAAAAGTGTAAAGCCCGACCTCCTCCTACCACTCCTGAACTCACCGTACCTGTCCGTCCCCTGGACTCCCCCACCCCTCCTGGCAATTCCCTTCGTCCCCCCCCCACTGCTGAGGACATCATCAGGTTCCTCACCATTGTCCTCCAAAACGTACATCCCTTTCAGCGCCCCCACACCTTACAACAGATCTCCCTCGCCGCCCGTTCCATATTCCACCTTAAACTGTACGCCACCTTTTCCAATAACCAGGCCCATTTCACCTTCTCCTGCCTTGACACCCTCGTCTAAGTCCTTATCATGGCGCGACAGCATCGTATCCTTTTCAACAATATCCGCTCCCTTCCCGCCAACAAGAACCTCTTCCTGCACACCCTTGCTACCCACCGTGTGGATGCCTTCCTCCTTAATGAAACCTTCCTCCAACCCCACCACTCCATCCACACCTCCCCCTATCTCCTCCACCGCTCCGATAATCCCCTCCCCGTTGCGCGTGGCAGAGTTGCCATTGGCCACCACCGCCAGATCCCCGTTCGGCTCCAGCCTCTCCTTCCCGACCCCACCGAACACCTGATCCTTAGTCTCTTCTTCCCTGGCCTTACCATTACCTGTGCCACCATCTATGTACGCCCCAACGCCCCTCTTCCTTTCGACTTCCTCTCCCACATCGACCGTACCTTCTCCTCCTATGTGATCGCCGCCGACCTCAACATCCATAGTCGCTCCGCTGCCCAGTTACGGCGGTGGCATCGGTTCCTCTCCTCCCTTCAAGGCGACCTCATCCCCATCCCCCAGCACACCCGTCCCGAATCCAACTCCACTCCCGATGTTATCCTCTCCTCCCCCAACCTCCTTGGTCGCATTACGGTGGATGTCCTGGAGCCTATTGGTAGCGACTATCTCCCTGTCCTCCTCACCGTTTCAGACGGCCGTCGCCCCCGCCCCGACCCACGTCATGACCCTCCCCCTAAGTCCATCCATGACTATTCCCGTGCCAACTGGAATGCCTACCGGGATACCCTCTCCACTCAGGTCGAGAGCCACCCTCTCGCCTACCGCCGTCCCGATGATGTCACCCATGCCGCCTCCTTTCTCCAGCAGACCTTGTCTGAGGCCATGGAGGCCCACGTCCCTACTGTTGCCATCCACCCCCACCGTCCTACCTTACCACCACAGGCCGTCCTCCTCCTCCGTGAATCCCGTCGTCTCTACCGTGCCTTCCTCCGCACGCGTGACCCGGACACCCTACGACGCCACCGGCAACTACAGCGACACATTCGAAATTTGCTCGCGGCCAAGAAACGCCGGGACTGGCGACAGACATGCACCCGTTTAAATGCTACCCTCCCTATAAACTCGTCCAAGTTCTGGACCGCCTTCCGTCGCCTTACCGGAACTAAGCCCTCCCCCTACTATCCTCTTCTCCACGATGACCAACCCTTCCCTGACGCCCTTAGTAAGGCCAATCACTTTGCCTCCTACCTGTCCGATGTGTTTTCCATCCCTGATGATCCCCAGTTCGATTACTCCCTCTTCCCAGATATCCGCGATCGAACTGACACCTCTGTCCCTCCCCTCGCTCCTGGTTTCCAGTACTTGGACAACATTCCACACACGGACCTTAATGCCCCCATCACCACACAGGATCTCATCACTACACTCCGCACCAAACGCAACACCGCTCCTGGTCACGATCGTGTCACCTACCGTCACCTTCGTGAAGCTCCTGTCTCTTTTCTCTCCACCCTGGCCAGGCTCTACAATGTAGTCCTGTCCACCGGTTACTACCCCGACCTGTGGAAAACCTCCCGTATCCTCATGTTCCTCAAACCTGGCAAACCGCCGTCCGCCGTCTCCTCCCACCGTCCCATCAGCCTTACCTCGGTCTTCAGCAAGGTCCTGGAATCTATCCTCACCCGCCGCATCCACCAGCATCTCCGCCAGCACCGCCTCCTCCCCGTTACCCAGTGTGGCTTTCGGCCGTCCTTCTCTTCCGACGATCTTCTCCTTCACCTCACTCATCTCCTTTCCGAACAGCTCAATTCCCGTCGCTCCGCAATCTTCCTCTCTCTTGACCTCGAACGCGCATATGACCGCTTATGGCATTCCGGTCTCCTCTTCAAGCTCCAAACCTTCGCCCTTCCCATTAACTACGTTCGTCTGATCGGTTCCTTTCTCTCCCGCCGTCCTTCCCATGTCACCATCCATAATACCGATTCCTACACCTTTTTCCCCTCCGCCGGTGTGCCCCAAGGCTCCGTCCTCTCCCCCCTTCTGTACCTTTTGTACACGGCGGATATGCCGCCGCCGTCACCCCCCGTCCACCTTCTCCAGTTTGCCGATGACACCGCCTTCCTTGCCCTTGCCCCCACCCTGTAACGCTCTCAACGCCTTCTCCAATCCCATCTTGACCGGTTCACCACTTGGTGCAACCAGTGGTTGCTCAAGGTCAATCCTTCCAAAACCCAGGCGATCATTGTAGGCAAAACCACTCCCTCCTTCCGCCTCCTTGATTTCTATCTCACCGTTTATGGCCGTCCCATCGCTCTCACCCCCACCCTTAAGTACCTTGGCGTCACCCTCGACCGTCGCCTCTCCTGGACTCCCCATCTCCAGACAATCCAAGCCAAGGCACGTTCCCGACTCCGTCTCCTCAAACTCCTTTCCGGCCGAACGTGGGGTCTGGACCCCTCCACCATCCTCCACACCTATAAGTCCCTTATCCGCCCTATCCTCTGTTACGCCCATCCAGCCTGGATCTCCGCCCCCCCTTCCATTTATAAATCCCTCCAAATCCTTGAACGCCATGCTCTCCGCCTTGCCTATCGCATCCGTCTCCCTTCCCCCACGCGGATCCTGTATGACCTTATCCCCTTCCCCCACCTCCTCCTCTTCCTCGAAAGGATACGAATCCTATACACCTCCCGTAAACTCGATCCACCTCACCCGCTTGTCTCCCCGGTCCACTCCCACCCCCGCCCGCTGCCGCGCCTGTACTCCCATGTCCCACCCGGTCTCCATCTCTCCACCCTCCTTACCCTCTCCCAAGGTGGCTTCCGCCAGCTCCCCCTCCCTGATGATGTCCTCCTCCCCTGCATCTACCCCTCCTATCAACTTTGATCCTCTCCCCCCCCCTCCTGTGTCCTTTCCTTCAGGCACCCTCCCCCCCCCCTTTTTCCCTTCCCTTCTCTTTCCTTTCCCCCCTCCCTCCTACCCTCTCCTCCGGGCTTCACTCCCCCTTCCTCCCTCCCCCTCTCTCCTTTGCCCCTGGCATCTCTGCTCTCCCCTCTCCCATTTCCCCTTCCTCCTCCTCCACCTCCTCTCTTGGCAGGTCCCCGGACTCGTACACGCTGAGTGGACATTCGCGCGCCGGAGATCATCGCCATCAGTGTCTCGTGAGTGCCGTCGTGTTTCGTGTTCAGTGTTCCCGTCATACTCCATCGTTCACCTGTGCCATCGCCATCTTCAGTGTTAGTGCGTCGTGACAACAGTTTGTAGTGAATTTTCGTCAAGTGTGAACGGCTCCGTGTTTGTCTTTATGTGTCTACTGTTTTATTACCCACCGTTATGTCACATTTGTGTATTCTTTCTGTTCTATCTGTATCTCCTCTACGGCTGAAGAGCGGCGTACTATGCTGCTGACAGCCTGCCTGTTTGTACGGGTTTGAAAATAACAATAAAGAAAAAAAAACCGTTTACCAATTGCGGAAAAGGTCGATATCGTGTTGATGTATGGCTACTCTGATCAAAATGCCCAACGGGCATGTGCTGTGTATCCTGCTCGGTACCCTGGACGACTTGATGCAAGTGTCCGGACCGTTGGCTGGACAGTTACGGTATTTAAGGAAACAGAAAGTGTTCAGCCACATGTGAAACGTCAACCACGACCTGCAAAAATGGTTGAAATGGCCCTAAGCACTTGACATTTGAGGTCATCAGTCCCATATTTCTTTACGTACTACACGAAAATGTAATAAAAAACGGGGGTTCCTATTTAAAAAATACGCAGTTGATATCCGTTTTACCTATGGCAGCGCCATCTAGCGGGCCAACCACAGCGCCATCTGGTTTCCCCCTTAAAGCTAGACGGGTTTCGTTCTTTGTAGGTTTTTCGTTTGATGCTTATTTCGTGAGATATTTGACCCGGTCAGTATCAATGGACCTCCCTGTATATTTATCTCTCAACACAGCCGCAGCGGCAACGAATACTTTTCTCCCAACGAGAGACCAGTTATTTGATACCATCACTGTTGAACGTTTACATTTTTGACGGAGATACAATCTCACCTCTACTTGCACCACTTCTTCACTATCAAAGTGCAGTCCTTGGAGGCGTTCCTTGCGTCTTGGAAAAAGGTGGAAATCGGCTGGGGCCAAGCTGGGACCGTATAGAGGATGATCGATGGCAGTGAATTTGGTCGCTGGCAGTGAATTCAAGACGTCGGATTGTTGCAGGTGTCGCAGAGCTCGTATGTGGTCTGACATTGTCAGGCTCAAGCAGAGGGTGCTCCATGTGTTGCCCAACTCTTCGAATGGGATACTTGGTTACAGCACGCTCTTTCTCAAGCAACGACGTGAGTTACATTGCACACAACCATGTTACAGGTTACAACTGGGACCCGTCTAACGGCAGGGGGTTACAAATATGTAGACATGAAGAATGAATCAAAATATCCACGGGTGTATTGCCGTCTACAGTGTCCAACGAGCACAATATTTCGGCGATCATACATGTCGCCATCATCAGGTGAACTGACGGACTGAGCTCCTGTGAACGTGCCGGCACGGAGATCCGTACGCTATGGCTGCTCAGAGGGAACTGGGTTCGGTCGCGGCGGCGGCAGCCGATTTAAATTCCCTCCACCCGCGGCGCGCTCACTCCGCCGTCCGCGTCCCGCGCCACGGTCTAGCGGTGGAACAGATTGCGACGGCGTCTGAGATGACGTCGGTGTGATGGCTCTGTCCGCCGTGGTCGTCACAACTATACGTTTGCTCGATTTACTCTTGATTAACCCAATCGCTGGTTCCCAAGCCTTGCTAAGATTATAGCCACAGTCACGGTTTATGAGGTCGTCATTGGTGCGAATTTCGATGGCCTCTCTAACAACGCTGTCCCAGTATCTCGACGTCTGTACCAGAATCCTCGTGCGTTTATACTCCATAGCGTGATTTTACGATAAACAATGTTCAGCGACCGCCGACTTGCTCGGATACATCAGTCGAGTGTGCCTCTGGTGTTCACGGCAACGATCCTCGACGGTATTGGCTGACCAATATACGCCGGCCGAAGTGGCCGTGCGGTTAAAGGCGCTGCAGTCTGGAACCGCAAGACCACTACGGTCGCAGGTTCGAATCCTGCCTCGGGCATGGATGTTTGTGATGTCCTTAGGTTAGTTAGGTTTAACTAGTTCTAAGTTCTAGGGGACTAATGACCTCGGCTGTTGAGTCCCATAGTGCTCAGAGCCATTTGAACCATTTTTTTTTTTTTGACCAATATACGATTTGCCACATTGACACGGAATCTGGTACACGCCAGCCTTCCTCAAACCGAGGTCATCTTTGGCGCTCCCCACCAGTGCACAAGTTTTATTCGGAAGACAAAATACAGTTCCGACCCGGTGTTTCTTCAAAATCCGGGCGATTTTCCCCGAGAGTGCGCCTGTATATGGAACAAACGCAGTGCCTACCTCCTCCCTAGTGATTTCATCCAACTCCACAGGTTGTGCTGTAGTGGTTGGGCGGAGAGCACGTTGAATCTGCCACTCTGAGTACCCATTTTTACAGTTTTCGGATGTTCCAATTGCTGGGGTAGACTCTCTGCGTCAGAGATAGTGCGCGCCCTATGTACTAGAGTTTTAAGTACCCCATTCCTCTGTGATCAGTGTGCGTTGTCTTCCGATACACCCCATGACCTAGGATGCCGTTAGCTCTTCTCTTGACCAAGACGTCAAGAAAAGGTAATTTACCCTCCGTTTTAGTCTCCATAGTGAATTTGATGTTGGGGTGTATGGAGTTTAGATGTGTAAGGAAGTCAAGGAGCTTATCCATACCATGTGTCGTCCACGTAACGGAAAATGCAAGTTGGTTTCCATTCGGATGACGACAGGGCTTCCTCCTCGAAGTTCTCCATGTACAAATTCGCTACCACCGGTGAGAGTGGGCTACCCATGGCGACTCCCTCCGTTTGTTCGTAGTATTCTCCATTAAAAAGAAAATACGACCGTCAGTTCACCTGATGATGGCGACATGTATGATCGCCGAAATATTGTGCCCGTTGGACACTGTAGACCGGCAGTACACCCGTGGATATTTTGATTATCAAATACGCCGGGAGAAACTCAAGAATCAAATGAAGAATGATGTTGTAGAAAGTTAACAACATGTTTCTCACTTAAAAAGTTTAAGAGTTTCACTTAAAAAGTTTGGACGCATTACTTTTGAGCATGTCTTCTTAATATATGATTGGGTCTGCATCGTCCATTAGGTCTATTTAAAGTCGTAATTACAGGCGATCGTATTTCAACGTTACACAAACCCAACACGAGATAATACTAGAAATGCGAGACATCCACTTAATTTTCTCACTTCTTTCCTCGTTATTTTACTGAGGGAGGACAGGTTCAGTGGCAAAACGAGTGCATGAAACGAGATTAATGCAAAATTCAGTGTACGTGCGCGTATAAAACATCATAACTGATTTAAAAGATCATAACTGATTTGTTCATATATGGCGCTTTCTTTCATCCTGTATTCTATGATTCACTTCCAGATTTCACTAACCGGTAATCATGTGCATTTTCGGGTTAGACATATTTCCTGTTCCGAAATTAAGCAGTTTCATGTTGTTCGCACCATGGTTCTCGTGGTCGTCCTATCCATCATTTACCTTTTAGTCTGTAGTCATCGGTTTTTATTGGAATTCAGCTCATATCCATAGGTAGGTCATACCACTCTTTTCGGTACTGTTGGAGATTTTCTGCTATTCGTTGAACGTGAAGTTCTTCTCTCGCCTAGCGGTTCCTCTTATGAGCTGGGCCAAGTATTGCAACCCATTTGGACTCCACTCCGCGGGGGTGCAATTCCGAGCTTTGTAGTGGTGACACGCTGCCCGAGAGATCGCAGGCAGAGCCGGGGGAACCGCCGCCAGCACCGCTCTGGAGGCGAGGCAGAGCAGACCGGGAGTTCGTTGATAGCCACCAAGGAAAACAGACCCGGGGAAGCGGAGCTTCGTGTAGCACACGCAGCGTGGAAGCAGCTGCGGGGCACTGCCACGGTCAGTACGGGCTGTGGCTGCCTGCAGCGCAGACATAGTCGAGCTGTGGTAGCAGATGTCGTCTTCCACACGGCGCCCAGAATAAGACTGCAGTTCATAGATACGGAGGGAGGACGACAGAGAATTTCGGTTACAGCAGTGTAGTGCAGAGCGTAAAGTGATATGTGCCTCAACTGCAGTTGTCGGGATTAGTTGTTGGGACAGTTTTGACCGACCAAAACGTAGCGCAGCGTTGTGTGCTGGGATTAGTGAAGGCGGTCTGGTATGGTGTCTCGTTGTGAAAGCACGGCGAGGCCGAGAGGAATTTAAATGTACCGTAGCTACATTTAAGTGTATATGGACAGCATATTCGTGGTGCTGTCTGAGGGTACCATCATTGTTTTGAATTGAAAACCCGGCGAGGCCATTGTGAGATCATTGCGGAATAGTGATAAGCCATTGCGACTTTTACTTTTTTACGCATTTTCCTTTCAGATTCTTCTGTAAGTTTTATATCTGTACAAACTTTGTTGGCCTGTCTGTTGTCTATCTGGAATGTAATAAACGTGGTTGTAGGAGTGGTCTATGGATTATTCTAGTGAGCCATTTCGTTTGTTTCTACTTTATTTCAGTGCCCACTTGTAAAGTCATCTGCAGGCAGAAGCAATATTGTTCTATTGATATAATTTATGTATCTTAGGGCAATTTACTATACATTATCGTTGTTCACACTTCTGATCAGATTATCCTATTAATGTGAGGCGAATAGCTGTTTTATTTTTATATCTCATTTGTTATCCGAAGTTAATTATTGCAAGGAGGTGAGTGAAAAACGTTTTTTTTCTTCTTTTAATTCGCTTCCAGGACATGCCCATCCAGCCATTTCAATAGCGTGATGTAAGTTATAAGGATACGAACGTAAGGACAACACAACACTCAGTCCCTGAACGGACAGAAGATACGACCCGGTAGCACAGTAGTTGCTGCACTCGTATGCGCTCTAGTATTATAAATTGTTATTAAATTAAATAATGATCGATCCTGTGCCGAAGATCTTTTAATCTGCACCTTGTCCAAAGTCTTAGCAGTGACATTTCTGCAGCTTCCGTCCTCTGTAATTATTTGGCCTTTGAAGTCCATACTTCGATTCCATAGAGCGGTAAAGATACAATCACAATATTATATATCTTAAGAACCGTGTAATTCCTGTTTCTGTTCACGAGCTGTCTCTTGACGGCACTTAACCTGTGTTTCCTTTGTTCATCTTAATGCAGACGTGAGCTTAGGGATTAGATACTAAATGTCACATGGTGCTTGTTCGGGTGAATAAGGTGCGTGGTCAAACACTGGGATGCTGTACTTCACTAGAAACATGTTAACAGACAATGGGGTATGAGCCGGTGCGTTGTCTCGGTGCAGAAGCCACGGAATTAAGCAAGAACTTCAAGGTAGTAATGTACATTAATAGTTTAACCTTCAGAGACCCAGTGAAGATACACAATTCCAAAATCAGTCGTCACCACTTTGAATCTCACTGGAGTTCTTTCGCTTTCGGTGAAGTTACGCCCTTCCAGTGCCTGGATTGGATCTAGTTCCTGGATAATAAGTAAAAATTCAAGGTTCTTCACATGTTATTACTCTTTCCAAGAAATGAGGATAATTTATAGTGATATTAAAAGTGGCACTACAAACATTTTCGTGAGCATCTTTTCGTTGGATCGTGAGAACTCTCGGCACCTGTGTGTGCACACATTTCTCACGTTAAATTGCTTATGTAACATTTGACTAATGCATTCTTTGATAATTCCTATGTTTTCAGCTATCGATTGAATACTGAACCGAGGGCCAGATCGAATCAGATTACCTACTTTTTCGACATTTTCAAGTTTTTTTTTTGTTGAAGGGCACCTAGGGCGTGAATCCTATTCAGCGTCTTCTCCACTACCTTGGTAAATCTTGAACCACTCAAAAACTCCTGTAAGTGATAAATAGTCTTCACCACACACTTAGTTTAGTGAAAAATAGGTTTCAGTAGCAGTTTTCCAGGTTTCGTGTGAAGTTTCACGACAGTTCGTTGCTCTGTTACTACACGTTTCATTTCTCTGGCAAAACAAAATGCACAACTCCTACGTAAACGAAGTCCACGGCTACACTCATTGTCTGCAGTCACCAGAGGTGCCGCATTAAACTGAGAAGGCTTCGCGCTTCACAGCTATTGGTCGTTCATCTTTGGCGCATGTGCGTTCTTAGTCTGTGAAAGAACCAGTCCCGTTATTTTACGAGTATCGCCATCTTTCCTGTACGGACATATTCCAATATGCTACGATTATATCTCGAAGACTTTCTTTTCCCAAATGGCAAAAATTTTGGTTAGTACAAACCTTTTTATTTATATTCCTCACAATATTGTATCTTAGTGCATTTCGTCAGTGCTGTACTTGTTCCACCTTAATTGTAAATAAATCTCAATCGCTGGAATTTTCAGATAGCACAGTTACAAAGTTCTCTCTTGTTTAGTTTTGCACACGTATGACCGCATCCATCTATCCTTGTGAACTTCAGTGTACTGCATGTGTAAGGGAACTTCCGTCTCTACCACATATTAGGTATTGTTCCCGTTCCATTGTTTATGGAGCATGGCATGAATAATGCTTAAACACCTGTGTACACGCTGTAAATACTCTTCGCATTAGTGGGAGTTTTAGTACGTCAGTAGATTCGTCACTTACGTTGTTTGTTGATACTTAGCAACCAGGCATTCTCAGGGTGGTTGATGTTTATCTTAAAGCGTATGCCTGTTCTGGTTTTCAGTACCTCCGACGCGCTCTCCTATGGATTTAAGAAACGTGTCACATTTGTTGCTACACTTCCTTGTGTAGGTTCATTATTCACCATTGGTCTTACCTGATAATAGTTACGCAATCTTGAGCAATATTTTACGATGGGTCGCGTTAGTATTTTATAGGGTGCCTTCTTCGTAAACTGACAGCATTTCTCCAATATCCTACATACGAAGTGAATTCTGACACCTGCTTAAGTACGACTGAGCCAGTATATTCATCAAATTTCACATCCCTACAAATTATTGCAAGCAGCAATTTCCGTGAGCTGAGTGACTGCAATCGTGACTCGGTGATGTTGTCGTCATAGGACTACAGTGAGTATATTGTACCACTAACCACCAGTCCATCACGCTCGGTTGCAGTTCTATCAGGTCTCATTCACGACACAGCAGTGTAGCCACATTTCTCCGCGCTCGAACGCTACCTTCGATGAGCTCATGGCGGTTTATGCCGTGCCGTTTGTTAGCTATGATCTGAAAAGTCCGCTAAAACTACACTGGCCGATATTCAGTGTCCCGAATGAGACGCTCTTTGCGTGTATGTTGTCGCCTATGGGGCTGCCAGGCTTCTGCAGATTTGTTCTTACAGTTCATGTTAATACTTCGCAATATGAACAGCAGGTGCCGTAGTGCATAGTTAATGTGCTACATAAGCTTGCAGAACAAAAAAATTTGTCGCCCTCAGAGCAATCATTACAAACATCATTTAATACCATGTAATTGCCCCGACGAACTTGGTAACCGCCTGGATTCAGTTGAGAAGTAAGCCACTCGCTGAGGAGTGGTAAAGTACCGGAACTTCAAGCACTGATAGAAAGCACCGAAGCTGAAATCGTTATAGGTACAGAAAGCTGGCTGAAGCCAGAGATAAATTGTGCCGAAATTTTTACAAAGGTACAGACGGTGTTTAGGAAGGATAGATTGCATGCAACCGGTGGTGGAGTGTTCGTCTCTGTTAGTAGTAGTTTATCCTGTAGTGAAGTAGAAGTGGATAGTTCCTGTGAATTATTATGGGTGAGGTTACACTCGACAACCGAGCTAGGTTAATAATTGGCTCCTTTTACCGACCTCCAGACTCAGCAGCATTAGTGGCAGAACAACTGAGAGAAAATTTGGAATACATTTCACATAAATTTTCTCAGCATGTTATAGTCTTAGGTGGACATTTCAATTTACCAGACATAGACTGGGACACTCAGATGTTTAGGACGGGTGGTAGGGACAGAGCATCGAGTGACATTATACTGAGTGCACTATCCGAAAATTACCTCGAGCAATTAAACAGAGAACCGACTCGTGGAGATAACATCTTGGACCTTCCGAAGTAAGAGTGATATCAGGTGTGCCGCAGGGTAGTGTCATAGGACCGTTGCTATTCACAATATACATAAATGACCTTGTGGATGACATCGGAAGTTCACTGAGGCTTTTTGCGGATGATGCTGTGGTATATCGAGAGGTTGCAACAATGGAAAATTGTACTGAAATGCAGGAGGATCTGCAACGAATTGACGCATGGTGCA
This sequence comes from Schistocerca americana, assembly GCF_021461395.2. Lineage (NCBI taxonomy): Eukaryota > Metazoa > Arthropoda > Insecta > Orthoptera > Acrididae > Schistocerca > Schistocerca americana. The sequence continues at coordinate 677,949,992 of NC_060122.1, forward strand.
GGGAATGGCAATTGAATCTCAATGTAGACAAGTGTAATGTGCTGCGAATACACAGAAAGATAGATCCTTTATCATTTAGCTACAAAATAGCAGGTCAGCAACTGGAAGCAGTTAATACCATAAATTATCTGGGAATACGCATTAGGAGTGATTTAAAATGGAATGATCATATAATGTTGATCGTCGGTAAACCAGATGCCAGACTGAGATTCATTGGAAGAATCCTAAGGAAATGCAATCCGAAAACTAAAGAAGGAGGTTACAGTACGCTTGTTCGCCCACTGTTTGAATACTGCTCAGCAGTGTTGGATCCGTACCAGATAGGGTTGATAGAAGATATAGAGAAGATCCAACGGAGAACAGCGCGCTTCGTTACAGGATCATTTAGTAATCGCGAAAGCGTTACGGAGATGATAGATAAACTCCAGTGGAAGACTCTGCTGGAGAGACGCTCAGTAGCTCGGTACGGGCTTTTGTCAAAGTTTCGAGAACATACCTTCACCGAAGAGTCAAGCAATATATTGCTCGCTCCTACGTATATCTCGCGAAGAGACCATGAGGATAAAATCAGAGAGAGTAGAGCCCACACAGAGGCATACCGACAATCCTCCTTTCCACGAACAATACGAGACTGAAATAGAAAGGAGAACCGATAGAGGTTCTCAAGGTACACTCCGCCACACACCGTCAGGTGGCTTGCGGAGTATGGATGTAGATGTAGATGTAGATGTAGACCTACTGATAACAAACAGACCCGAAATTTTCGACTATGTATGTGCAGAACAGGGTATCAGTGATCATAAGGCCGTTGCAGCATCCCTGAATATGGAAGTTAATAGGAATATAAAAAAAGGGAGGAAGGTTTATCTGTTTAGCAAGAGTAATAGAAGGCAGATTTCAAACTACCTAACAGATCAAAACGAAAATTTCTGTTCCGACACTGACAGTGTTGAGTGTTTATGGAAAAAGTTCAGTTCAATCGTAAAATGCGTTTTAGACAGGTACGTGCCGAGTAAAACTCTGAGGGACGGGAAAAACCCATCGTGGTACAACAACGAAGTTAGGAAACTACTACGAAAGCAAAGAGAGCTTCACTCCAAGTTTAAACGCAGCCAAAACCTCTCAGACAAACAGAAGCTAAACGATGTCAAAGTTAGCGTAAGGAGGGCTATGCGTGAAGCGTTCAGTGAATTCGAAAGTAAAATTCTATGTACCGACTTGACAGAAAATCCTAGGAAGTTCTGGTCTTTCGTTAAATCAGTAAGAGGCTCGAAACAGCATATCCTGACACTCCGGGATGATGATGGCATTGAAACAGAGGATGACACGCGTAAAGCTGAAATACTAAACACCTTTTTCCAAAGCTGTTTCACAGAGGAAGACAGCACTGCAGTTCCTTCTCTAAATCCTCGCACAAACGAAAAAATGGCTGACATCGAAATAAGTGTCCAAGGAATAGAAAAGCAACTGGAATCACTCAACATAGGAAAGTCCACTGGACCTGACGGGATACCAATTCGATTCTACACAGAGTACGCGAAAGAACTTGCCCCCCTTCTAACAGCTGTGTACCGCAAGTCTCTAGAGGAACGGAAGGTTCCAAATGATTGGAAAATAGCACAGGTAGTCCCAGTCTTCAAGAAGGGTCGTCGAGCAGATGCGCAAATTTATAGACCTATATCTCTGACGTCGATGTGTCGTAGAATTTTAGAACGTGTTTTTTGCTCGAGTAGCATGTCGTTTTTGGAAACCCAGAATCTACTCTGTAGGAATCAACATGGATTGCGCAAACAGCGATCATGTGAGACCCAACTCGCTTTATTTGTTCATGAGACCCAGAAAATATTAGATACAGGCTCCCAGGTAGATGCTATTTTCTTTGACTTCCGGAAGGCGTTCGATACAGTTCCGCACTGTCGCCTGATAAACAAAGTAAGAGCCTACGGAATATAAGACCAGCTGTGTGGCTGGATTGAAGAGTTTTTAGCAAACAGAACACAGCATGTTGTTCTCAATGGAGAGACGTCTGCAGACGTTAAAGTAACTTCTGGCGTGCCACAGGGGAGTGTTATGGGACTGTTGCTTTTCACAATATATGTAAATAACCTAGTAGATAGTGTCGGAAGTTCCATGCGGCTTTTCGCGGATGATGCTGTAGTATACAGAGAAGTTGCAGCATTAGAAAATTGTAGCGAAATGCAGGAAGATCTGCAGCGGATAGGCACTTGGTGCAGGGAGTGGCAACTGACCCTTAACATAGACAAATGTAATGTATTGCGAATACATAGAAAGAAGGATCCTTTATTGTATGATTGTATGATAGCGGAACAAACATTGGTAGCAGTTACTTCTGTAAAATATCTGGGAGTATGCGTGCGGAACGATTTGAAGTGGAATGATCATACAAAAGTAATTGTTGGTAAGGTGGGTACCAGGTTGAGATTCATTGGGAGAGTCCTTAGAAAATGTAGTCCATCAACAAAGGAGGTGGCTTACAAAACACTCGTTCGACCTATACTTGAGTATTGCTCGTCAGTGTGGGATCCGTACCAGTTCGGGTTGACGGAGGAGATAGAGAAGATACAAAGAAGAGCGGCATGTTTTGTCACAGGGTCATTTGGTAACCGTTATAGCGTTACGGAGATGTTTAACAAACTCAAGTGGCAGACTCTACAAGAGAGGGGCTCTGCATCGCGGTGTAGCTTGCTCGCCAGGTTTCGAGAGGGTGCATTTCTGGATGAGGTATCGAATATATTGCTTCCCCTACTTACACCTTCCGAGGAGATCACGAATGTAAAATTAGAGAGATTAGAGCGCGCAAGGAGGCTTTCAGACAGTCGTTCTTCCCGCAAACCATACGCGACTGGAACAGGAAAGGGAGGTAATGACAGTGGCACGTAAAGTGCCCTCCACCATACACCGTTTGGTGGCTTGCGGAGTATAAATGTAGATGTAGATGTAGATGTAGGATTAGATCGCACAGTCCCACCAAATTAAGGGGTTTCTAACGTCAGTGTTTCATCCACTGTTCTAACATGTCCCACATATGTTCTGGGGCGTCCAAGTGAGGTGATTTAATACTCAGTCGAGATAGAGTGGAAGAGTGTGCAGAAACCCAGACACGCATTCTTCCAGCCCGATGAACTTTGCTGTTGTCGTCCCATGCGTGCGTAAGCAAAGATCTCTTGTAAGATGACCGATTCCAAAAGTTCATTTCGTGCAGTTCCTGTTGAAATGTTCCCTCTCGCTGGCAGGTGGGGGTGGACCTCCACTCACTGCCTTCATTAATTTCTGTCAGATTTGGAAGTGATTTAAATTCACAAACCATGAAACGCTTCTCTGGTCTTTCTCAGGATCTTTCTCCGACCATATGCGTGTTCACCACTGCTTGCTTGAACACACGCTGAATATTCCACCACGAAACATCAATAAATCCAGCAACTCCACACACCGTATAGCCATGGACACAGACAAGCGTGATTGTCGCTATTTGCTACTGTGTCATATTGTTACATTTACCCATGTTTAATTTTCCAAATCGTGAAAACAGTAGAACCACTTCGACGTAATGATCACTGGGAGACGAAGAGATTCACCATGTGGATATCCTGTGACATAACATTTGTAAACATTATCAGTAGGCGTTTGTTGCTTTATGGACACTGTATGGATTAGCCCAAGGTGTCTTTCTTTCATAATTTCTTCTTGTGGCTCATTGTGTTATGTTTGACGTGTTTTCTGCGGTTGCTATGTTGTGTTTACAATAAAGTACGTCCGGAACATGTTGACGGTAAGTAAACAGTACAGAACCGCTTATGTTATTACAACATGACTTAAAAAAAAATAAAGAACGCCTAAAAGTTGCCTGGATAGCGAAATTTTGTACAAGCAGACGTATGTGCGTTGTCACGGAACATCTTGACCTAATGAAACTGTTTGTCGTGCCTGCATAAAAGTAGAACTTGCTACGTTTACTGTGCGGCATCCTGGATACATTTATCGGGTACAGCAGAACTGAAAAAACGAAAGCATATGGGTTCGAGTGCCGATCGGGCGAAGAGATTGAATTGGTAAAGCTACTTCAGCAGATTACTTATACATCTACGTCTACATGTACACGGACGCCCTACAATTCATACTTAAATGCCTAGCAGAGGGTTCGTCGAACCATTTTCATACTACTTCCCTACCATTTCACTCTCGAATGGCACGTGGGATAAAGGAACACCTGAATCTTTCCGTTGGAGCTGTGATTTCTGTTACTTTATTATGATGATCATTTCCCCCTAGGTATGTGGGTGTCAGTAAAATATTTTCGCATTCGGAAGAAAAAGTTGGCGATTGAAATTTCGTAAACAGATTTCGCAGCAAGGAAAACCGCCTTTGTTTCATTGACTGCCAACCCAACTCGCATATCATATCAGTGGCACTCTTACTCCTATTGCGCGATAACACGAAACGAGCTGCCCTTTCTTGCAGTTTTTCGATGTCCTCCTGCCAGGTAAGGATCTCATATCGCGCAGCAATATTCCGGCAGAGGACGGACAAGTGTAATGTAGGCTGTTTCTTTAGCAGTTTTGTCCCATCTTCTAAGTGTTCTGCCAAAGAAGCGCAGTCTTTGTTTCGCCCTCCGCGCTGTATTATCTATGTGGTCTTTCCAATTTAAGTTGCTCGTAATTGTAATTCCTAAGTATTTGGTCGAATTGACAGCCCTTAGGTTTGTGCTATTTGTCGTATACCCAAAATTAATCGAATTTCTTTTAGTACCCATGTGGATGACCTCGCACCTTTCTTTGTTTACTGCCAACTGCCACTTTTCACACCATACAGAAATTGTCTCTGGATCATTTTGTAATTGGAAATGATCGTCTGATGATTTTACTAGATGGTAAATTACAGCATTATCTGCAAACAATCTAAGGGGGTGCTCAGATTATTACCTAAATCATTTATGCAAATCAGGAACAGTAGAGGGCATATGACACTGCCTCGCAGAACGCCAGATATCACTTCTGTTCTGCTCGATGATTTACCTTCAATCACTACCAATTGTGACCTCTTTGAGAGGAAACCACTTATCCAGTCACACAACTGAGACGATACTCCATATGCGCGCAATTTGATTAATAGTCGCTTGTGAGGAAATCTAGGAATGTGGAATCGATCTGAGATCCCTTGTCGACAGCAGTCATTACTTCAAGGGAATAAAGAGCTAGCTGTGTTGCACAAGAACGATATTTTCTGAATCCGTGTTGGTTATGTATCAATAAGTCATTTTCTTCAAGGTGATTCATAATGTTCGAGTACAGTCTATGCTCCAAAATCCTACTGCAAGTTAAGGTCAGTGATATGGGTCTGTAATTCAATGGGTTACACCCATTTCCTTCCTTGAATATTGGTGTGACCTGTGCTTCTTTCCAGTCTTTAGGAACAGACCTTTCGTCAAGTGAGCGGCTATTGTGTCTGCATACTTGCAGTAAGAAAATCACAAAGACGAAATGTCTCAACGAAACGAGCTCTCTCTCGGATGCTTCCATTTCGTTTGTAGTCCATTTGAACTCCCTACCTACAGTGCTGCACGCCCTGCGGAGACACACGATGCGCGGCGTCAGATCTCTCCAAACACCTCCGCAGCCAGTACAGTGCCAAGGCGCGATCGATTTGTTAAGAGCAACCACTCGAGGCGGGAGAGCTAATTCGTGAGGTGGGAGGCTTGTTTGTTTGCGCAGCCGGATAGAGCTGCGAGCTGTGAGTTGTAATCGGGGTGTCGGCTGCCGACAGCTGCGAAGTATCTCGTCGCACGCGGCAAAAAAGCGCCAGCGGAGAATGGAACACACACACACACACACACACACACACACACACACACACACACAGTGGCCGCCCTCGCGCTGCGCAGGTCATGTCAGCCGGGAGGGGGGAGCCGCTTGCGTCGCGTCGCGCCGCTGACAGGAAGTCCCAATCAGGACCTCTTGAGCGCGCGCAGCTGGTCCGACCCGCGAAACAAGCGGGACTGGCGGGCCCTCCGGCCGACAGCTGCTGGGCTCCCCCACGAACTCTCTCTGCTGGCTCAGGAGCAAGTAAAGCACGCCCAGGCGACGGCAGACCATCGCTCGAAATCGTTCAGGTCCCATCTTCTTCGAGTCTAGTTTCGCACTGGATTCCGCCGATTTAACACGGGTCCCCAAGCGCTTGATTCGACAGAGAAAAAAAGTACCGAGAACATTTTAGAGTGATCTAGTCATCTCCAGAGTCCACCATCGATGATTCACAGCGTCTCAAGGGTAATGTAATGGTGGAAGTCTACAGCTCACCAGAAGAAATCCTGTAATGTCTGAATACTCCATTAGTAGTGTAGCGCTTGACACAGTCACGTCGATTAAATATTTAGGCGTAACATTGCAGAGCGGTATGAAGCATGTAATGGCAGTTGTAGGGAAGGCGGATAGTCGTCTTTGGTACATTGGTAGAATTTTGGGAAGATGTGGTTCATCTGTAAAGCAGACCGCTTGTAAAACACTAATACGACCTATTCTCGAGTACTGATCGAGCGTTTGGGATCCCTATCAGGTCGGATTGAGGGAGGACATAGAAGCAATTCAAAGGCGGGCTGCTAGATTTGTTACTGGTGGGTTTGATCATCACGCGAGTGTTACGGAAATGCTCAGGAACTCATATGGGAGTCTCTAGAGGAAAGGACGCGTTCTTTTCGTCAATCGCTACTGAGGAAATTTAGAGAACCAGCATTTGAGGCTGACTGCAGTACAATTTTACTGCCGCCAACTTACATTTCGCGGAAAGACCACAAAGATAAGATAAGAGAGATTAGGGCTCGTACAGAGGCATATTGGCAGTAATTTTTCCCTCGTTCTGTTTGGGAGTGGAACAGGGAGAGAAGATGCTAGTTGTGGTACGAGGTACCCTCCGCCACGCACCGTATGCTGGATTGCGGAGTGTGTAAGTAGATGTAGATGTAGATGAACAAGAAACAACTGGGGACACAACAAGGACACTACGCAATGTTGCAGTTTTACTTACGCACTCAGCTGCGGAATATCATGCACAACATGAGAAAGCAGAGCACACTACTAAGGCTGCGGTCACAGTCGCACCGAAATCGGTTGATTCCGCCGCCGACCGACGTCGGTCGAAGACGGCCGATCTTTTCAATCAGTACGCCGCTACGTGCGCAGTCACAAGAGTAGCCGATCTCATCACCCGAGCGAACATATTTTGGACGACAATCGGTGAAATTTAAATCAGTTTGTCTTCTTCGGTCATAACGGTTGATGCAACACGAAACATTGACTGTGAGAAACTGGTAAGTTTAGTCAAAAAAGGAATTTGTGGCATCCTGGGGCCAGAAAAAAAAATCTTAATCTGGGTAAGTTCGGAATTTGTCGACTGAAATAGCCGGTATCTCGGATACCACACTTAGGAAATATCGTTATTGGAGTTTTTAGTTGTGAATTATTCGAGTAATATCTAGAAATAAACTGTTCAAGTGGCTGATCCCGGCGGGGGTTCGAGTCCTCCCTCAGGAATGGTTGTGTGTGTTTGTCCTTAGGATAATTTAGGTTAAGTAGTGTGTAACCTTAGGGACCGGTGACCTTAGCAGTTCAGTCCCATAATATTTCACACACATTTTTTTTTCTTTTTGAGAAGAATGACGTGTCTTATTCTTAAAGCTACTGCAGTGGATCATTTTTGGGTTGTAGTAGATGGTCATTAGCAGCGTTCAAATTATTAATTTTTTTCCTGGAATTTTTATGCCAGTAGCGTGACAATTCACTTACGATAAGTGGCTTGCAATTTTGGTGTCCTTCAACTTTTCAGTGCTTCAGGTGTTCAGAGTAAATTATTTTAAACTTTATGTTTGTCTTTCACACATAAGCTGAATGACAATAATTGAAGATTAATTAATGTATGTCAGCACAACTTTAAATAAATTCAGGTAACACAGAATGTCTGTAATCTTGTTTTTAAGGTTATCACGAATCATACCGAGTGTCTAAAGGCGAAGACACATACGTGAAACGCTTTCGGATAACGAATATTGATTTCGAGCACTTGTAGAGGTGTGATGTTCACAGTAAAGAAGCAGTTGTGGTTCAAGTAAAACTAGAGGTTACACTTCGACATTTGACATCTGACCATTACGTCTTTCCCTTATTTGGCCCTACTCTACGTTCTGGAAATCACACTTTCAAAATTTTTGCCTGATCTGTTGGATGCAGTATACGAAGCCCAAAAGACTAATTTAAAAGCTTACTTTCTCAAGTCCACTAGGCAAACGTTTAAAGAGCATTGAAGTTTCCAGTACTAAAATCTGATTATCTCAATATACTGCCAGTACTGCATTAATTTTCACCATTTTAGAATAAAATGAGCTACTGTAAAACCATAAACCTACCTTTAATTAACTAATAATACTTGCATACATACAAATTTCTTCCATGCGCCATGTAATAGAAACATCATCTACTTTAACTATGTCAGTTAATCATTATGTACTCATAACCTCATTGGCAAAACCTTTATACCCCGAGGTCGCTGTTCCTACCAATGTAATGCAGGAAACCATGCTCGGAACATCGTGTTTTCGAGTGATCCTTAATTCGCTGTGTTATTGAAATTGCGTCTTTTTGTGATACACACGTATAAATATATAAACATCTAACATGGCATGTTAAGTTTCAGAGGAGGCGGCCCCTTCTGACGCTTAAGTGTGCTGGTAGAAGGAAAGTGACGTCACAAAGTTAAAGCTTTTTAACTTTTGTAGCACAGTGTTTCTCTCTTGACCTCACACATTCGTAAAACTTGTCTGGTAAATCCAGTAATGGAGGGCAGTGTACAATACTTGCCACGTTCTTTTCGAGACAAATGGTTCAAATGGCTCGGAGCACTATGGGACTTAACATCTGAGGTCATCAGTCCCCTAGAACTTAGAACTACTTAAACCTAACTAACCTAAGGACATCACACACATACATGCCCGAGGCAGGTTTCGAGCTTGCGACTGTAGCAGTCGCGCGGTTCCAGACTGAAGCGTCTAGAACCGCTCGAACACCGCGGCCGGCTCTTTTCGAGACAGTTATAGCTCATTTACATACATTTGACATATTTTTTAATAACAAGCGTCACATTGCAGCATCCGTCTCCACCCTTGGAGATTAAAATGTAATCTACTTCATACATATTTAATCTAACCTGAGCTCTTGACTTCTGCAAATCATGGAGGACGACGCACCGTGACCACGCTGTCGGCTGGTATTATTGGGCGACCTCTGGAGACAGCGCCTGACGACAGTTGCCGGTGCCACTGTGAACGAAGCCTAAGATGCACGTCTGAATTGGGCCAAGATGACCATTAATAGCACTGTTACAGTTTATTCCAAACCTGCGATTGACTGTTCAATCCAATATTGCCTCTACGCCCGAAATAAAAACTGCCAAAGTGCAAATTCTTAAGAATGTAGAGTGCCATAATAGCTAAGTCGTTACTAGAGTTTTCCAAAATCCACTACCCACACACCGGAAGGCTCACTAGCCACAATGGGTCGATTTTCGGATAATAGTCATATACGATGTCACCGAAAATTGTAAAGAACTCTGGGATGCACGTCTTTTCCTTAATGCCAGCCTGATTCAGACTTCTGATATTCACGTGGCAGCATCGGATCGACTGATGACCGAGATTCAGCCATATCTCGAGGAAGTGAGATTATTGTGGAGATGCTACATGTCGCTGTGGCGTGAAGGAACCGCCAGTATGACGTACTGGGAAAGCATTGCTCACTCAGTGCTGGTAGATGCCGTGTGGAAGATTTGCATGGACATCTAGTATACGATGATTGTGGTGGGGCAAGTGGCCTTCTACACAACTCACGTATACGAACACTATGAAGCAGGCTCCCGCCTAGCAAAGTAGTATTTCGTAAGTCAATTTACGTAGACTGTGTTCATTGAGATTTTGGCGTTACATTACTTATAATTGCTTTAATTAAACTAATGCACTTGCCGTGTCGGAGATTTTATCCGCTCTGGTACTACCTGTTGTGTTCTTCTCAAAATATCATCACGCTCAAGTCACCTAAGTGGTGTCAAATAAAGACTTGCAGCAGGAAGCCAAACGAGGTAGGGACTCCCTGCCACTAACGCCGTATCATCATTTCATTGTGATGCACTTAGTGAGAAACAAACTCCTCATTCCCGTGTCTGAGCACGGCTTCGTCACTGGTTTGGAAGCAGCACTTTGATAGGGTCGGAATAGCCTATGGAGAAACAGGCTAAAGGTGTACCTTCGGGTATATGTGTGGGCACTTGGCTGCTCACTCTTCAATTTGGTTCCAGATTTAGTTGTCATTTGTCAGACTTAACGTTGGTAGGACCGACGTTTCGTGTAGGGATCGTCAGTCAAACGTGACGAGAGGCAGACCCACCAGTATAAAGGAAGGCAGAGAGTATGGTCGTTACAGAAGCAGCTTATGTTGCTCAGGATAGCCCACTGACTCCGAACGTGGACAATCCGGGCCATTTCAATCCATCTATAACTGGCCAAGTGATACTGATAGGGTTGCGAAACGAAAATGCGGAGGAGCACCACAGATAAAGTAGTAAAAGGACTGCAAAAAGTCGTATAAAATCAGCTGAAGGTATCGGTGTTGAGTGGCAGTGGGATTAAAATTGAAGGTGGAAGGATATCAATGATAAGATTTGTTAATGATACCGCTATCGTCATTGAAAGTGAAAAAGCAGATCTTGATCGGTTGAAGGGAGTGAACTGTCTCGTCAGTACAGATTAGTGATTGAGAGCAAATAGAAGAAATAGAAATTAATGGGAAGTAGCAGAAATAATAACAGCGATAAACTTAACATGAGGATTGATAAACACGTAGTAGATGATGTTAAGGAGTTCTGCTAGCCAGGCAGTAAAATAATACACGACAAGCGGAATAAGAAGGATATAAAAAGTAGACTAGCACTAGCAAAAAGGGAATTCCTGGCTAAGTGAAATCTACTAGTATCAAACACAGGCCTTAATTTGAGGAAGAAATTGCCGAGAAGATACCGTTGGAGCACAGCACTGAATAGTAGCGAAACAGGTACTGTGGGAGAACTGGAACAGAAGAGAATCGAAGCGCTTGAGGTGTGGTACTACAGAAGAACGTTGGAAATTAAGTGGACTGATAAGGTAAGGAATGAGGAGGTTGTCCGTAAAATCGGCGAGGAAAGAAATATACAAAAATAGTGACAAGAAGAAGGGATATGATGATAGGACATCTGTTAAGAAATCAGAGAACAACTTCCATGGTAGTACAGGGAGCCTTATAGGATAAAACTTTAGAGGAAGAGTGAGATTGGAATACATTAAGCAAATAATTGAGGACGTAGGTTACATGTGCTATTCTGGGTTGAAAAGGTTGGCATAGCAGAGGAATTCGTGAAGGGGCCCATCGAACCCGTCAGAATCAAAAATAAAATAAGAAGCTGTGGAGCAGCTTGTCATAGGCGATGCATTTCTGTAGCCTATGTCAAGCGACGCTTGAAGTGCCATAAAGAGCAATGCTACTGGACAGTGGATGACCGGATACGAGTGACTTTGAATATGAAGCACACTAACTCAGTTGCGAGAAAGTGAAAGCTTTGTATTGGGCCAATGCCTGGAGAGCGTTACCTGCCATCAAGTGTAGATCATACAGCGAAGCAAAGTCAAGCCTGTGTTGCAGTATGGGGGTGTGATCCACTTATTATGCCTAAGAAAATGTTAAGGAAAGGAAGGGTATGAACGTACTTCACAAACTTGTGTGTTGCTTACAGCAGACAAACATTTTGGAGACGCTGATTGTGTGAACATGGCAATGCTCTCTGTTGTAAAGCAGCATTTGTAAGGCAGGTATTTGTGGGCAATAACAGTCCTGAAATGGACTGGCCTGCTCAGTGTCCCGTCCTGAATCCTGTGGTACATCTATGGGATGATTTAAAGAGTCAGCTTTGTTCCAGGCTCCACCATGGAACATATGTACAATATCTGGATTTGAGGATGAATGGTCTGCCATTCCTCCACAGACATCTAGACGCCGCATTGAAAAGTTCAAGCTGTCATAAGGGGGAAGAGTGGACCGACCTTGTATTAACGTTCACTGATAGATGCTCAGATACTTTTGACCAAATAGTGAATGTTTCAGAAGAGCACTAGAAGAAACGGTACCTTGATAAATTTATGTTCGAAAACATTTTAGAAAATGAGGTTTAATGTTTCAGCATGTCTTGTCTACTACGTTTTTCTCCGTCAGATAACCAATTGTTTGACGCGCTATGTGACAGCTGGAATTGTCATGTTAAAGTGTGATGTTGTTTTTCTGATTTCATCGGTGTCGTGTAGCAAACGAACTATGTACCAATCTGTTTTAGCTGTTATTCGACCCTATCAAGTAACTGTCGCTACACGCTCCGAGCAACAACTATAAAAAAGCGATCATTATCCGTTAAGTGCTTCGTAATGAACTACTTGTGTTCTTCTCGCTACCAGAAGAAATTGTTATTTAGTTTTTGGCTCGTATGAATATATTCAAGTTTTGTTTTATTTTACAATGTTGTATACGGATTTAATAACACCTATGTCAAATTTTTTAAGCGATTCCTCCCATAAACTGGCACAAGCCTCTTCTTGAATTTCGATCTGATTGTGCGGAATACATGAAAAGCAGAAAAATCGGTTGACGTGGCATTCGACATGCCCAGAAATACCTCTGCCCGGTTCCATCATGTGGTAATTCTCTTCCATAAAGTTTCTCTCCTGTCATTGTCTTTTTGAAATCACAATTGAATTTCAAGAAATCTATTGCTGATGGAAGCACGACCATGAAGAAATTTTGCAAAGCAACTGTAAACAGTTTTTTAATGTGGTTGACTAAAAATTGAACGAAACGATTCGAAGCATTGTTGCTTAATTTGAACTTTTCCAAAATCATACAAGAACGTACAAAGCAAACCTTCAAGTGAAATTTCCATTGGATCGAGAACAGTGTTTCTTTAAACGCTCAACGTAAACAAGTTGTTGCAAGTAATGGTGTAGGTGTCAGTCACAGAAAATGATCTGAAAATGCCGACATCTGCCCCTTGACAACCTCCTTCACATCCCCCTCTCCCTTCCCCTCCACATTTTCCTCAATCCCCGAGCATATCAATGGTTTCCTTCGTCGAAAGAGCTAACTCTAATAAAGAAATAACGTGACAAATTCAACGAGAACATTTAATACAACTTCGTCACGGAAGACTCCGTGGACATAGAAAAAGAGTTTTTTAATATAAGTAATTTCCATTAAATGCGTGGCACACAGTTCACTAGAAATTTCCTGCAGTGCCGTGGACTCCTTTGATCTGGCACGCGATTATAAAGCCGCACCGTTACATCACCGCTCTGTCGTTTGTCGGCAAGTCGTCGGCCGGAGTCCGTCGAACTGCGCTTATTGGGAGGAGTATCTAGAAACCGTATTCATAACACAAACGAAAACCTATCCAAGCGACCGACTTCCGTGGGTTGAAATATACATGCACTTAAATAAGTAAATGAAACGGCGTGAGTGGAAGCGTTACGCCTTCTTCCTGATAACCTATAAAGTCGTTCCAAATAATACTGTTGCTACATTGAGTTGTAACGTTGATTACTTCTGCATAATTATAGAATTTTTCCCTAACTGCATCAACGTATCTTCGACTCACTCTTTAGGCATACTTCTGCTAATTAATCCAGCATGATGTTCGCTTTAAGAAGGTGAAAAATGATGAAAGTGAGGAACGGGTTGCTACTCGCTGTCCTTTTTATATCATTGGAGACGGAAGATAAACGGAATATTAAACGAGAACTGGAACGAATTCGTCCGTAACGTTGTATAAGGAAACATTTGTGAAATTCTCTTGCGTTGATTTCAAGAAACAGCGGAAAGTCTAAATGTGGATAGATGCATGGAGATATGAAGAGTAATCACGGCAAACGTACTTCCAGTTTCCTAACATCTCGGTTAGCTAAGTTAGGTCAGTTGAAGGATTCGTAATTGATCCTCGTGAGTCCTCGTGGCGTGAAACCCCAATTTAATACTCTTCTTATCAAAAGTAGCAGAAGCGTTTCAAGGAAATACCTAGGAGTAATTAAAGTGATTAGATCTAGTAGTATTTTGAAGCGCATTTTCTTGGGTTTCCATGGCTACAAGCAGCCTTGAAAAAGCGAAGTGTTTACTGCTATTACAGCGTGCTAACGGAACCAGGGTGCGAGAAGAAATTAAATGTGCATCGAATAATATAGCTTATTTATCCACTTATTCTTTTGTTAAGTGAATGTAAACTTTTTTTAAAAAAATGCTAAGAATTTGTACCTACAACGAAGGTGATACTAGATTAGATTTCCGATTTTTAACTCAAGACCTTCGTGTTTTCTGTATGGTCTTAACTAAATGTGCTCCTGTCTTATTGTTTTTACATTGCACTTACCTCAAACGTACATTTTTTTCCTAAGTACTTGGGTAAAAGAACCATGTTGATATACGGAAGAGAGCGCAGAATACGTTTCAGAAACTTACAATTCATTGAAGTACATCAGAACTTTTAGTTTACATCTTTCATTGCTTATTCGTGAGAGCAGAACGGGCTATTCTAGAACTTTACCGTTTTCAGCCCAATACACAACTACTCTGGGAAATGGCGGAGGGAAAACATTTGAATAGGGACATGCATTTCCGATATTTGCCTGTTAACCCGGGAAAACCTTTCAAAAACGCTTCGTCGGAACTGGCAGATTGGAAATAATTTAATTCATATCTGGGATAATGTTGCCCACTGACACAGACAAAAATCAAAACAAATGTATTCTTATTCCCCAAATGTGTTTGTTTATATTCTAGTTTGGGATAACAATAAGGGGACTTACAGTATCAGCATTCGCTTGGTAACTCAGAGAAAACTACTGAAAACCATATTTCACAATGAGCTGCTGAAACCGCAGTCTGCAAACTGGCCCTGAATACAGCCACACGATCTCTTGTAGTAGTACGTGCACACAGAATTTCGATTTCATTGTTCGGCAGTATCACCATGTACGGAAACGTAGCTACACCAGTAAAGGCAACGAAATCATAGCCCCGGTGAGTGATGAAAGGAGCGTTTTATCTGAAAATTGTCTTTATAACTAACAAATTTTGTAACACGGCAACCTGCTTCTATGCAACGTACGTGCTGAAACAGCTAATACACAATTCCTTGAACGGCTATGAGATCAAAATGCCTTTTGTGATACGAATAAAATAAATTTACCGTATGTGATAGTTTAGTGATATTTATATACGTTAAAATCGTCGACTAGTGTTAGAATAATTTCAAAGCGCACTCCATCAGTGTAAGAAATTTCATTAAAGAGCGTCAGTGAACAAAAAGATTTGTGAGCTGCTGAATGTCAGAAGTAACTTTTTCAGTGCTTACGACGGAAAGCATTACATGTTCACCCGGATTTTCTTACTTTATTGTTACAAGCTGTTACTTTTTTGGCGTAAAGTAGATCCTACCGTTTTAGATATTGAAGCCGTGATACCTAGATTTCCAGAAGGCTTTCGACACCGTTCCCCACAAGCGCCTTCTAACCAAACTGAGTGTCTACGGAGCATCGCCTCAGTTGTGCGACTGGATTAGTGATTTCCTGCCAGAAAGGTCACACAGTTCGTAGTAATAGGCGGAAAGTCATCGAGTAAAACAGAAGTACTAACCGGTGTCGCCCGCATCTCGTGGTCGTGCGGTAGCGTTCTCGCTTCCCACGCCCGGGTTCCCGGGTTCGATTCCCGGCGGGGTCAGGGATTTTCTCTGCCTCGTGATGGCTGGGTGTTGTGTGCTGCCCTTAGGTTAGTTAGGTTTAAGTAGTTCTAAGTTCTAGGGGACTTACGACCACAGCAGTTGAGTCCCATAGTGCTCAGAGCCATTTGAACCATTTGAACTAACCGGTGTTCCCCAAGGAAATGTTATAGGCCCTCTATTTATCGTGATCTATATTAACAACATCGGAGACAATCTGAGTAGTCGTCTTGGATCGTTTGCAGATGATGCTGTCATTTATTGTCTTGTAAAGTTATCAGATGATCAAAACGACTTGCAAAATGATTTAGATAAGATATCTGTATGGTGCGAAAAGTGGCAATTGATCCTGAATAAGGAAAAGTGTGAAGTTATTCACATGAGTGCTAAAAGAAATCAGCTAAATTTCGATGACGCGATGAGTCACACAAATTCAACTAAATACCTGGGGATTACAATTGCAAATAACCTAAATTGAAACGATAACATAGATAATATTGTGGGTAGAACAAACCAAAGACAACGATTCACTGGCAGAACACTTATAAAGTGCAACAGATCTACTAAAGAGACTGCTTACACCACGCTTGTCCGCCCTATTCTGGAGTATTGCTGTGCGGTGTGGGACCCGCATCATGTGGAACTGATGGATACAATGAAAAAGTGCAAAGAAGGCAGCTCGTATTATCGCGAAATAGGGGAGATAGTGTCACAGACATGATACATGAATTGCAGTGGCGATCATTACAACAAAGGCGTTTGCGATGGGATCTTCTCATGAAATTTCAATCACAAATTTTCTCCTCCGATTGCGTAAACATTCTGTTGGTACCCACCTACACAGGCGAGAAATGATTATCACGATAGAAGAAGAGAAATCAGGGCTCGCTCAGAAAAAATTAAGTGCTCGTTTTTCCCACGTGCCTTTCGAGAGTGGAACGGTAGAGAGACAGCGTGAAGGTGGTTCATTGAAGCCACCGCCAGGCACTTTATAGTGAATAGCAGAGTAATCGCGTAGATGTAGATGTAGCATTGTGCAGTGCAGACGGAACCACTGAGGTTATAAGATCGACAGAAGTTATTCTGTATGAGTTCAGGAAAGGCAATGGGGATGCGACTAATAAAAAGTCCAGCACTAAAGCAATACAAATAATTGTAAGAAGCACTCACTCTCGAGGCATGTAGCACCTCTTTTTGCAAATTCTGTTGGTATTTTTTCATCAATTTTCTGATAGGCTTGACGCGGTCCGCAATGATTTCCTTATTTCCATCAAAAGCTTCCTCGCAGAATAGCACTCAGAGAGAGACTCCTCAGATACTTGCTGTACGTGCTTCAGTGACAGTCTTCCACGACAATTTTTTACTCGTGCATCAGTCTCCCAGTTTGCTGGATGCGGTCTGCCACTATTTCTTCTTGTGCGTCACCTTAAAATACCTCTTGGACGCAACGCCCTAAATCATGTGCATATTCCAATAGGGCACCTGTTTCCTCACGTAGTTTGTGCCCTCTACGGCTCCCTCCAATAGCACGAAAGTCTAACCAATCTTCTAGCTAAAATTTTCCACATATTATTTCCATGAACGATTCTGCGGTATACCTGCTCATATCGTATCTTTTCAGTAATCTACTGTAATACGGAATGTCAAATGACCCAATTATCTGCTTATCATATTTCCCCAATGTTCGCGATAAATTATCCAATTCCTTTCTCTCAATAACGCCAAAGACTGACCCCATTTCTTGGTGAACATCGGTCTCTTTGAGCCACTTTACCGACGTTCTCCATTCTGACACACTTTAATTTACTTTCGATATATTCTAAGTGATCAAAAGTATCCGGACACCCTCAAAAACATACGTTTTCCACATTAGGTGCATTGTGCTGCCACCTAGTGGTAGGTACTCCATACTAGTAGCTGTACAGTAGAACCCCTCTAACCCGACCTTGGATGGTCCGTCACTCCTGTTAGTCCGACCACGCTCAGGCTCACGAGCCTGTACCGACTTGTCACTGACTGGATGCCTGTCGGGCCATTGTTGCGGTATCTATCACTGTGCATATTGTTATACTATACCTTCGTTATTGTGCAGTGTGTACAGTTGTATGTTTTTCAATATGTCTGGATACAAACGTAAACACTTAACTCTTTCACTAAATGAAAAATTAGCAGTGCTACAAAGGCTGGACGAAGCAGAATCGCTCCAAAAAATTGCAAAGAAACTTAATGTAGGTGTTACGACAATTAACGATTGGAGGAAGAATCGGAAAGACATTGAATACTATACAGTTACGACTGATGGTGAAAACACTCTGAAGAATCGCGAAACATTAAAGAAGCCTAAACTTGAACTGCTTGACAACGCATTGTGGATGTGGTTTTGTCAAGAAAGAAGCAAATGAGCTCCAATATCCGGGCCAATTCTCAAAGAAAAAGCGATAGTTTTGCACAAAAAACTGGAAGCCGAAAGTAAATTTGCTGCCAGTGAAGACTGGATTGATCGTTGGAAAACTCATCACGGTGTCCGATTTGTTTCTATTTGCTGTGAGAAACAATCTGCCGATGCGGCGGCTGCTAAGGAGTTTTCTGTTAAGTTTCAAGAAATTGTATAAGAAAATGAACTGTTACTCTGCCAAGTGTATAACATCGACGAAACAGAGGTGAACTTTAAAATGTTGCCAACAGAAACGCTCGCAGCTTCAAATGAATCAGTGGGAGGAACGAAACTTATAAAAGACAGAATAACAGTCATTCCTTGTAGCAACGCAGATGGTACCCACAAGCTCCCCTTGTTCGTCATTGGCAAATCTAAGAAGCCAACGGCATTCAAAAATATAAACTTATCTTCCTTGCCGGTTTAATACCGCAATAAAAAATCTGCTTGGATGGACTGCAATCTCTTTAAATCCTGGTTTTTCGAAGAGTTTGCGCCATCGGTCGAAAAAGACTTGAAGCATAAAAAATCAGCCTATTCGTGCTCTACTGCTGCTGGATAACGTACCATCACATCCACCTGAGGAAGATTAGGTGAAAGGGGACATAAAAGCTCTCTTTTTGCCTCCTAATGTGACCTCACTCATCCAACCAATGGATCATGGCGTTATACAATGGTTAAAAAGGCGATATCGCAGAAAGTATATCAGCTCAATCTGAAGGAAGTCATAACTTATTTGAGGCAATGAAATCCCTCAACATCAAAGATGCTATCTACACAATCGCTGCAGCATGGGATGAACTGAAACTTGACACACTGCGGAAGTCGTAGCGTAAGTTTTGGCCACAAGTTATGATTGAAAATGAGCATACCGAAGATGAGAAAAACAACGACGCACTGGAAATCGTTAAAGATCTACAAACTCTGGAGCCGAACGTCCCTGCCAATGAAGCTGAAGAGTGGATCAACGAATGTGACAAAGACTGTGACACTTTTGAAGAGCTCAATGACGACCTGATTGTTGCCGCTGTTATCCAGGAAACTGTGAATGAGGACTCGGACGCCGAAGACGTATCCCCCACCCTTTTGACATCGAGCAGAATCTACCTTCAACTCCAACGGACGTTTTGTGGATAAAAAAAATGGAGCGACACTGCAGGTAAATCTAGAATAACATCTGCTAAACAAAAATATCACTGACTCTTTTTTCCATGTAATCTGTTTTCGTTTTTACTGTAAAAACAGTGTGTACAGTATAATCATTTCTTAGTTTATATGTAAAGTACTTTATTTCTTTGTAAAAAATTTCTTTTTTATATACAGTGCTATAAACATTTTTTTAGTTTACAGTATATATAGTTTATACGTTATGAACTACAGTACAATACTGTAATTTGTTTGTCGTTCTTCCTTTTAAAACCAATACATATTATAGTGTGTGTAGACTTTTCTCGTTAGTATATTGTTTAACACTGTGTACAAAACATCTTTTTATATTACCGTAGATGCCTTTTAGTTCTTAAATCGTTTAATTCTTTGTACTAAATGCCTTTTTATATTTTTTGCAATAAATATTAGATTTTTTCGGATACTTCGACCTTTTTTTCGTTCCGACCATGGTCCTGGTACCGAAGGTGACGGATTAGAGGGGTTCTACTCTACTTCAATAACTGAATTTGGGACTAAGTGCCATCTTAGCGTCGGTGAGCTTGTTTTGTGCACCACGGGTGGAGATACAGATAGTTAGATTCACCTTTGTATTTTATTTAAGATGGTACCGGAATGGTTGTTTGAAGTGACGTGTTCCGAGCTTTCGTTGTCTTTCATGCTAGTGAATAAGGTTCTCCATGTTTTCTCTCCTCACTCTCTCTCGTATTTGAATTTCTTGACCGTCTTAATTTACTGCTTTTCATATGAATGAATGATTTATACTCATATTCTAGCCCTGGTCTTCATGAATTCGCAGTTATCCCTTTGTATCAGGCTACCTCCCCAATTTGTTATGTATCACTAGGGAAACAGTATAGCAGCTGTGGCTTCCCTCTGTTTTCCTACCCATTACGTTCATTAACTATCAACTGAATCCCTGTTAGATGAGGATTTGTTCGGTGCCAGTCACGGTCGGGACAGCAGCCGGCAGGTAAGTGAATGACAGGCCTCACCATCTGCAGCAAAACAGACTGGCCTGCACGGGCATCTCTCCAAATGAACATTCAATAGTATTCACTCGGTCCTCTGCAGCAACCAACAACCACCACACTATTCTCTTTTTGGCGCAGAGTAGCGTTCAGCAGGTCCTGTACTCCACTTTCATGGTGGATAGCAATGCCATTAATAAATCTTATCATCGACAGTCCCTCTACCTGAATTTTTATCTCGCTTCCGGCAACTTCACTGGTGCATAAATAACAGTCTTTAAAACTGAGAGCAGTTGCCAAAGAATCTGGAGACTGGTGCTTACTGACAAATGACGTCAATGTGCCAGTACTATTGTTGGACGAGAAAGCAGGTGTTTGGCGAGAGCGGAGGGAATTGTAAACTTACCCCAACCCGGCCCGGGACGGTGACGTAATTAGCACGGAAGCCGCGCGGCGCTGCGCCGGTTGCCGCTATTCAGGCGCGAGCCGCGCCTGCTGCCGACAAGAGGCGACGCGTAATCGATAAGTCCTTAGCGGCGTTCCTCACCCCCACCCCCACGGCCGCCCCCACTACCGCCGCCGCCGCCCCCGTAATTGCCTGTCAACTTTTGTCAGCATCTGACAACGCCTCGCGGTACAAATGGAAACTCTGACGCCGTAACAGGCGCCTTGCTGAGCTCGTCGACGCTGACGCCGCCGTCCCGTCAAGATCTGACGTGGCGGATCGCGGGACGCCCTGCCAGCTAAAAGTTTCCCCAGCGCGGTGCATTTATATTGTACGTATTTCGTCTTACATGAGACCAAGCCCCAAGTTACCGATTCCATAACGTTCAGCGGCAGCACCAGAGGTGCACAAGAAACTCAACTTTTCAATGTAGAGTGGCAGCGAACATATTTCTTCATCTTGATTGTGGATGGCAGCTCTGCTGTTTTGGTTTTTTATATGTTTATTAGGTTCCGTTGGGCCACGTGGCCTGTATCTACTAGAACCGGTCTCGAAACGAGTCAGCGCATACTTCATAGAATTCAGATTAGAAAATCTATAAACCAAAAAGTAAACAGTCATTGAAATTGAAATTGGAGGGGAGAGAAAGGAAAGCAAAGGTATTATTGATGTCAGCTGCACCGGGACATTATGCGGAATCAGCTGCGGACACCGCAAATTGATATAATTAAAGAATTATAACAAACATAAAAATAGAGAATACAAAAAAGTAACACATTACAAAGAAAGAATCTCAGATACTGAAAGGAACTCCTTTGCACAGTAAAAGAAGCTACCGCAGGGAAACCTCAATTGAATTTAAATTCTTTGGGTTAATCACACAAATACTGCAGCTCTGCAGGAAGCCTAAGGGAAAATGAAACATGGTGAACTGTGCACGCTTTCCTGTGATTTGATCAAGGAAGTGGTATCCAAGTGTATACAGCTTTTCCGTCTAGTGTCCACTTAATGAATGTTGCAGTTCGTTCCTGGTAGCACGTCACCCTCAACAAGAAATTCCGTGATGGAATATATGTACCGAGACTGCTCACTCAGAATGCCGAAGAACTGTCCACCCGAAGTTCAATATCTGGCAGCCGCAGATCAATCTGAGCGCCTCTCTTTAGGTGAGACACGGCCATCTGGTCGAATACCACCTGTACTCATCAGTCTGTTCCACCACGCCGAGTGTGTCCGATAAGTGTTGCTATCGTTTCAAAAAACCACCTGTCAAAGTTTTATTCCTTTGTTCTTTGCTTTTGACTTAGTCCGCGTCAGAATTCTGAGACACCTGGAGAAGGCTCACAATGCCACCTGGTACGCACGATCCATACTGTAGAACATCACCAGGAGAAACAATGATATGGAGATGGTTCAAAAATTTTTGAGACACAACCAGTGTCAAAAACCCTCCCCGGAGGGGCTGTCCCCCTCTGCAGGAAGAACGTGTTGACAGTAAAATCTGTTATTTCAAGGCAACCCGTAGAAGTCAATGCGTTATGCATCACGTGAATTGCAAGAAGAAACTTGAACTGTCCGTGAAGTGCTCCCTAAGATTTTACGCCTTTCTGCGTGCAAAGTGCAAATGGTCCAAGCATTGTAGTCAAATGGTTATTCTGTGCGGTATGCGCACACGTGTTCCGTGTTGGTCACCATAGATGCTGACAAAGACTGTCCGAGATTGCGCCTGCTGGAAGCTGAGGTGACGTTCCACATTTCGCTCTCTCCTGAGGTAATGCCTTTAAACTTGCTTTTTTGTGTCTACGTCAAGAATCGCGTGATCACAAAAGTCATGCCAATAAACTTCCTTTTGTGTGTTTACGCCATGAATCGCGTGATCACAAAAGCAATTAGTACACAGCTATGCTTCGTGTTTAACTTTGAGTTTAATGTTTAGAAATATTTAAACTTGCAATATTATTAGTTTTTTAAATAATAAAAAAGGAAATAAGGTTAGTATACGTACAACTTAATATTATGATAACAAGACCTGTCGTAGTACAGGGTTTGGACAAAAATATGGAAACACCACGAGAAATCCCTACTTTAACGTAAAATAAGATTGAAGGGAAACTTTGAATCTAAAGAAATATTACCTAGCCATGAAGTGAAAGCAACAATACCGAGGGGTGTCGAGATAAATCCTAATGTTCCTAATATCTGCCTGCGACAAAATCCTTCTGCCCGCGTCTGTATAAACACGCTGTATCACTGGTCCTGTGTCATTTCGTCCAAACAGCATTATAAGCAAACGACTACCAACGAGCAGATGTCCATCGCCAACAGGGTTCTTGTGGTAACAATGAGCTTGGTTCACACAACAGCCTCTTACACAGCTCACTCATTTTCAACAATGGAGTTGTTGCTGATACTTGGGTGTGCTATGGTATAGGTGGTCAGCCCTTAAAATAACCGCCTGATGGACATTTTTTTGCCGCGCTGGCAGCCCGCCGGTGGCGCGCTGATGAGGTTTGTCAGGCGACTGAATACAGTGTATCGAGTGAAAGTGTTTCAAGTGCAATTGCTAAATACAATTATTCTATTCGCCAATGAGTGTTCACGTATGATTCATATCTGCCTACAGAATCAGTGCATGCTGTAAGAACAATATTTCAAGACGAATTTCCTGATGTTCCGGTCCCTATTCGGAGAATAATAAAGAAATTTCGTGAAATGGAAAGTGTTCTTGACAAGAACCATAGACAACAACGTGCATCACTGACAGACCAAAATCTCGATAACCCAGGGCTGCTCTGGAAAGGTCTCCTAGAAAATACGTTCGACGCGTTTTCCAGAAAATTGGAATTTCCTGTGATTCTGTTCAAACGGCTACGAAGTTACTGCAGTTGCAGACCTACAAAATGACTGAAGTGCAAAAACTTAAGCTGGCCCTGCGAAAAGATTTCGGTTTTGTGAGTGGATTTTGAATGTGGTGCACGAAATTGACACTTATCTGTCTTGGTTTTTTGACGAATCATAGTTTCATTTAAGTGGATACGTTAAGTTACGAAATAACCGTTGCTGGAGTTCTGAAAAGCCTAACGTCACACCCGAAGCTCCCCTACATGATTAAAAAATTGGAGGGTAGTTCGCTATTAGCGGTGAGAGAATAATAGGCCCAATAACAGCCTCTATTTCTTTCCGGGAAACAATTAACAGCGAAAGATATACGAAAAAAATTGTAGCTTTTTGTTGCCAATTAACTGATACAGGACGTGGTTTAATAATCTATCAGCATGACACTGTCGTGGCATCTAAAGCCCACTTCTCATTACGGGAAATTTGTGACGTGTTTGAAGACAGGATTATCACCAACATCATATTGCCTCGTCTTTACCCTGATTTTGCGTCCTGTGATTTTTCTTTCTGCGGCATAAAAAGAGAAAGTGTGTATACATCAAATCAGAGGGAACTGCAGAGTGTAAGGAGCAGTTTTCTAAGCAAATGTCAGAAATGCTTGAAGAGCAAATAGAGGCAGTTCCAGCACCTCCTTGCTTAATTGACGTAGGTTAGTAACTTTCTTTCTTATGTATGTTAGGAACAACTTCCGCGACAAATCGTTCTACATTTATTGCGGATCTCCCGTCACCCACGCCGCCGGTATAACAGCCGGCCTCACCGGCCGGCCGCCGGTTCATCACCCTGTAGTATTTGAAAGGACGGCGAGTAGGTGCTGAAGCAAATACGCTACTTGACCGAAGGCTTCTGACATTTGCCTGTTTCTGCACCTTGGGGGAGTCACGACAGTGGAGGAAGAAGGCAAAGAATAGTCTTTTGTATACATGAGTATTTAAAAGGTAGGACTAACATATTTTAATGTGGTACACGCTGGCACAGTGACGAAATCCTTGAAAGGGCAGTATTTTTCTCTTTTTTTCATAAAGATTTCATATCTGTTTGCTTTGTACCTGTTACCACAATGACCATAAAAATCCTTTATTAAGGACATCATTAGATGGAGATTCCGACACAAAAATGTGTGGAAGTAACTATGATACTATATTTCTTTCTCACTGTGACAACTAACTTCAAGAATATAAGCAATATAAGCAGGAAAGAAAACAAGATGAAAGGTATTTGCAATTTTGCTGCACCAAGGTTCAGTTAGTACAACCTTCATCGTAAATTAAAAAGCGATAAATAAGAAAGCTGTCAATAATGAGATTATAGGAACAATAGTGCCTCATTTTGATAAGCTTGCATAAAGTTAGTATATTTTTCAATGTGCTTACAAAAATAAGAGTAAGAAAAAAAAGTTAAGCTAATAGGGTAGCGAAAGGAGGGCAGTATTGGCGGTTCTGGTATGAGCGCTGATTCACATCGACATGCTCGGAGCGTCGTTGCCATGCTGTCCACGAGGTTCGTCGAGACGTTGCAGTTGACGTGTGCCATTCTCTTCGATGGTGGCCCCTCTGAGGTCATTCAGTGTGTGAGAAATATTGCCGCGAAGATGCAATGCAACTGGTCTCTAAGATACTCAAACGGGTTCGTATCATTAACTACCACTAAGCATTCCATTCGGTTTATTCCTGCGTCCATGAGCATTATATTCACGAATAGCGTGTGTGTGCTCTTGCTCGTGCATTGTCTTCTTGGAAGGCCAGAATGCTGACTGTAGAGCTGCACAGTAGATTTAAAGATTCTGTTCCGACGCTGAAATCATCTCAAATTTTTCACCGCTATTGAAACCATGGACCTCCATGTCTGTACGTCTCTGCTCTCTCCTACGATGACCGTTAGACCTTAGGCAATGCATGCACTCGCTTGTGAAGAGAAACCACCGTAGTTGATCCATGTTGCGTTACAGGTTGTAACCTTCTCCTCACTTATCGACCTTAATGACAGTGAAAAATTAAACCGTGTGCACCTAATGGAAATTTGGGAAAAGCAATCGTCACCGAAGTTAATCTGTCGGTAAAGAGGGGGAAAGGGATACATCTAATGAAAGGAAAAATGCAAATGAAATTGGTGAAAATTAATTTTGAGAAAAGGGTAAAATTAAAAAAGAAAGTAAATGTGCTGTCGTTACGTTAACAATTAATTGGCGTTAATTAGATATTTGAGATTTGGGGAAAATTACGGTCGCCAGTCCTATGGAATCTACTATAATAACTGAAAATGGAAGATTATTACACATATAATTAGCACTAAAAACGTGGCAACTGAAGGTTGACACGTATTGTGTGAAAACAAAGTTTGTCAGAAGTAATAAAATCCACTACACTCTGACTTAATTTAGCAAAAGAATTAATAAAGCGGGAAAATTGAAAGTTAATTTAGTGACTGAAATTAATAGTGAGATTTGGTTCTGAAGCACTACGAAATTCAGTAAAATAAGGTTAGTCTTGGGCTACCTCAACAATCATTTCAATAGCTACTTGAATCTACGCAATTTAGAAGTAAGAGATTTAACTTTGAACTTGAATTAAATGATTCTAGACAATTAACAATAGTAACATTTAGTACGTACCAAGCTGAGCTGCAGTCACAGGTAAGCTAAAATATGCTAACAAAACTCGCACTCTTAATTTGTGCTTGTGTAATCTAAATATTGTAGCCAGCTATGAATACCTTAAATGAACTTTGAAATTAAATCAGTGAAATGGAATGATATTACTTTAATGCTGGCGTCTGAATTTCAACGACACTCGAGTTCATTTCGGAAAAGAAAGGAACCCTGCCTGGTAATGCGATTGGGACAATGAGCAACAAAGGTTCATGCTAAGTTGTTGTAATTTTAGTTACGAAAATGGAACAGTTGGAGAAGCTGAAGTCTGCCATACGGTTCTAAAACTTTACGTGCTTCCAGTCTTCCTTGTTGGTTGATTGAATGTTTGAAGCAGTCGATCGAGGAGGTGGCGACTGTCACTCATTGTCGGCCGTCGCTGTTGCAGAAGCTGGATGTTGGCGCGCCTTCTTCTCGACACGGTCATCAGGCGAAACGGGCTCTTGATGCGCGCCAGCTAATGCTTCCCGTCCGCGACACCGTGTCAGAAACTATCATAGCAAGTCGAGCGCAATTACATGCTGCCCAACCCGGAAAGCGCGGCAACTCGCGGGAGCGTCACACAACACACCTGCTCCACTGCACTACCCCAGCCAGACTCCCTCTGCCCACGCTCCACGCGGCAGAGTTCACACTACCAAAGATCCTACACACTTTGATTCTTCACACGACCTATCGATGTAATCGTTCGATAGCATAGTTTTCCCTAGACAAGACCCAACGTAAAAATGCAAATAATATTTACAAAACAAACCAATTATACATCGACATAAATATATATATATATACAAGCAGCAAGACAATTGCAATATATAAAGAGACAGAAATGTCATATCTTCAGGTGACAAAATAAGGAAAAAATTTGTAGTACAATAGATCGAAATAGGAGGATATGCGTTTCCGGCGTTACAAGGTGCGTCCATGCCATATTCTTCGCGTGCCATGATATTTGGAGGTCTGATGCTAGTGTTCTCAATGCAAACTACAGGCCACATTGATCGTGTGAAATGCGATTAATAATTTGTGTAGACACAGCCCTTCCAGTTTCTTACGAAAAGAGGGCATTCCATTCCGTTGCACTCTTGCCCTAGAACTACGAGCCTCATAATACCTATATAATGGTTTAAAGCTGGGACTGTTGACCGTCGACGCCCACTACAATGGTAAGCATTGATGTTTTGTGTCTGACAATGGCTGCTGAATACTCCAATGACGTCACTGTTGTGTACACAAGTTTGCTGGGTAACTTCCTCCGCTGACAAAGTTTCGTGCCATAAAGGTATAAAACGTGAGCGCGCTAACAGTGAAATATCCAGGCATGCTGGCAGACTGAACAGGGTACGGAATTCACATTTTACTGTCACTTATCGACCTTAATGACAGTGAAAAATTAAACCGTGTGCACCTAATGGAAATTTGGGAAAAGCAATCGTCACCGAAGTTAATCTGTCGGTAAAGAGGGGGAAAGGGATACATCTAATGAAAGGAAAAATGCAAATGAAATTGGTGAAAATTAATTTTGAGAAAAGGGTAAAATTAAAAAAGAAAGTAAATGTGCTGTCGTTACGTTAACAATTAATTGGCGTTAATTAGATATTTGAGATCTGGGGAAAATTACGGTCGCCAGTCCTATGGAATCTACTATAATAACTGAAAATGGAAGATTATTTCACATATAATTAGCACTAAAAACGTGGCAACTGAAGGTTGACACGTATTGTGTGAAAACAAAGTTTGTCAGAAGTAATAAAATCCACTACATTCTGACTTAATTTAGCAAAAGAATTAATAAAGCGGGAAAATTGAAAGTTAATTTAGTGACTGAAATTAATAGTGAGATTTGGTTCTGAAGCACTACGAAATTCAGTAAAATAAGGTTAGTCTTGGGCTACCTCAACAATCATTTCAATAGCTACTTGAATCTACGCAATTTAGAAGTAAGAGATTTAACTTTGAACTTGAATTAAATGATTCTAGACAATTAACAATAGTAACATTTAGTACGTACCAAGCTGAGCTGCAGTCACAGGTAAGCTAAAATATGCTAACAAAACTCGCACTCTTAATTTGTGCTTGTGTAATCTAAATATTGTAGCCAGCTATGAATACCTTAAATGAACTTTGAAATTAAATCAGTGAAATGGAATGATATTACTTTAATGCTGGCGTCTGAATTTCAACGACACTCGAGTTCATTTCGGAAAAGAAAGGAACCCTGCCTGGTAATGCGATTGGGACAATGAGCAACAAAGGTTCATGCTAAGTTGTTGTAATTTTAGTTACGAAAATGGAACAGTTGGAGAAGCTGAAGTCTGCCATACGGTTCTAAAACTTTACGTGCTTCCAGTCTTCCTTGTTGGTTGATTGAATGTTTGAAGCAGTCGATCGAGGAGGTGGCGACTGTCACTCATTGTCGGCCGTCGCTGTTGCAGAAGCTGGATGTTGGCGCGCCTTCTTCTCGACACGGTCATCAGGCGAAACGGGCTCTTGATGCGCGCCAGCTAATGCTTCCCGTCCGCGACACCGTGTCAGAAACTATCATAGCAAGTCGAGCGCAATTACATGCTGCCCAACCCGGAAAGCGCGGCAACTCGCGGGAGCGTCACACAACACACCTGCTCCACTGCACTACCCCAGCCAGACTCCCTCTGCCCACGCTCCACGCGGCAGAGTTCACACTACCAAAGATCCTACACACTTTGATTCTTCACACGACCTATCGATGTAATCGTTCGATAGCATAGTTTTCCCTAGACAAGACCCAACGTAAAAATGGAAATAATATTTACAAAACAAACCAATTATATATCGACATAAATGCATTATATATATATATATATATATATATATATATATATATATATATATATATATATATATATACAAGCAGTAAGACAATTACAATATATAAAGAGACAGAAATGTCATATCTTCAGGTGACAAAATAAGGAAAGAATTTGTAGTACAATAGATCGAAATAGGAGGATATGCGTTTCCGGCGTTACAAGGTGCGTCCATGCCATATTCTTCGCGTGCCTTGATATTTGGAGGTCTGATGCTAGTGTTCTCAATGCAAACTACAGGCCACATTGATCGTGTGAAATGCGATTAATAATTTGTGTAGACACAGCCCTTCCAGTTTCTTACGAAAAGAGGGCATTCCATTCCGTTGCACTCTTGCCCTAGAACTACGAGCCTCATAATACCTATATAATGGTTTAAAGCTGGGACTGTTGACCGTCGACGCCCACTACAATGGTAAGCATTGATGTTTTGTGTCTGACAATGGCTGCTGAATACTCCAATGACGTCACTGTTGTGTACACAAGTTTGCTGGGTAACTTCCTCCGCTGACAAAGTTTCGTGCCATAAAGGTATAAAACGTGAGCGCGCTAACAGTGAAATTTCCAGGCATGCTGGCAGACTGAACAGGGTACGGAATTCACATTTTACTGTCCACGAGTGGACACTTTGCGCGATCTGTTGAACTCCTCTGAGAATACTGCTTCGCTTTCACCTCCATTGCGTAGTGATTTGCTATGATTAACCGAAAACTGAGAAAGAGATTTCTGAACAAACAACACAACATAAGGAAGTCATAATAGTGTTACAAATGGTTATGTCCATGAGCAACAAATTGTGATAATCTATTCTGTTTAGGACCTCACTGACTCGAAATATTTTTAAAACCAAAACATTAAAGTAGCATTCCAAAACTTGGTTTTTATTGTTTATATTATTCACTGAGTACAGCGTTTGCAAGTTGAGGTCAATAGAACCTTAGACTAAGTTTTAGTGTCACAGCAAACGAGTTACACACCGAATTAAAATTACTCCATTTACATGAAAATCTCCTGTGATGAACAATGTATTACATTAGTGACGTAGCAAAAATAAAGTGTGTAAGTATCCTAAACAAAAAAAAGGAGAGTAGTGTTTAACATCCCATCGACCCGATGTCGTTACAAACGGATCACAACCTCAGGAAAAAGAAAATGACCCACATCCTTTCTAAAGATCCGTCTAGAAATTTTCCTTCAGTTGCCTTAAGCAGTTTCAGGACACACCGGAAAATTTAAATTGGACAGGCATTTGAACCATTACGCTCTGGGATGAAAGCGCTGTGTCTTATTACAGCGGCTCTTTGACTGGTAGGAATAAATTTAGGTTTGTCCTGGACAATTACAATAAAACACATTTACGTGAGATATACTGCACTGAAATGGAAATAGCACGAAAAGGGCGGTCCTCATATTACGACCTTCAACCTGAATGACTGGTGAAATACGAAATCAGACTTTCCGATACATAAGTCGTTACATTCATACGCGAAAAGTTAAGTTTCTAAACTCCGCTGACCTACTTTTTTTTCATTATATTCGACATTAGTAAATCGGTTTTGTTACTGTTTCGCTGACTCGCATGTGACTCGCTGTCATTCGACAATGTTTAATTAACTAGACCAAAATTTAAAGTAAGCTGTAAAACTGAATTACATTGCTCTAAGTTGTGCGTAGATTATCGTCTTCCTTTCAGAATCTCAGTTTTGGTACACAAGTGAAACAGGAACTTGTTACTGCGTGTGCCTTCCAAATATTGACAGATATAAGCTAACTATGTGCTATGCTGCATATATCATTATAGAGTGTTGAGTATACAGTACATAAATTTAAACGTGTGCTTCATGTGCATACATATAGGACCTTCACACTCGACATGTTGTAGCTACCGTTGTGTGCAAGCAACGAAGTCTGGTCAAATTAAATTATAAATCCGCCACTGCATATCTGCAGCGTAATGGAACGCAGTGTTTAACTTTTATTGAAGGAAGCCGTCTTCTAAAGAACCAAGGAAATCATACGATTCTGTTCTTCAGTAATAAGACGTTGTCCGTACCACCTGAACGGGCTAATGGTGGAAACGTAGCAGGTGCTGAGAAGGTCGTAGCACTTTTATATTCAGTTTGTAATCTTCACGTGAGAATGCCTCAGAATGTTTAATGTTTCAAATTGTACCCGTTTCTAGAAAAAAGTCAATCAATAAAGAGTCCCTTCGGAAAATACCAGCTACCGCTACACTATTCCACAGTGTCAAGTTGACTTTTTACCGTTAGTTGTACCATATTGTAGCAATTCCTAGGCATTCTATATATTTCCCTAAAAGGTTACTGCTAAATCTTGAGGTAGGTATCATGTAGTGTTGAAATGTTACAGTGCCATTTTTGTTTCAATCAATACCTAGGGACGCTGGTAGATGGCTGAACAGCACCTGTTAACACCTCAACTGATAGCTGGTTTCTAAGATTCAAATCTTCTCATACAAATGATATGAATTTAACATTTACTAAGTTTAACTAGTGTGCTGCGATTGCCCGATTGGTGTAATTATTTCGCTTGCGAAATATGCGTGATGCCCTGTATTTTACATGCCATTACAAATGATTTGTACAATTTGAATCTATGTAAGCGAATGTCTGATGGCATCGTCACTTAATTAATCTAAACTCTCTGTTCTTGCAGTCTTCTTGGCCTATAAAGAAACGTTTCTGTTACGTCATGTTCTAAAGCGTCAGTCAGCAGCACAGGACGAACGCTTCGAATGGCTCTGAGTACTATGGGACTTAACTTCTGAGGTCATCAGTCCCCTAGAACTTAGAACTACTTAAACCTAACTAACCTAAGGACATCACATACATCCACGCCCGAGGCAGGATTCGAACCTGCGAACGTAGCGGCAGCGCGGTTCCAGCGCCTAGAACCGCTCAGCCACACCGGACGATCTTCATTTGTCTATCAGGAAGTTTACTCAGGGTTGGAACCAGGAAGCGTTCTTACCCAAGGTAATGTGGAGCGGTAGAGTTCAGTGCATAGGAACCGTGCAGACGAAGCTACTTTTAATACACAAAGTAAGGCTCATCTGACAAAATTTCACGGTGGACATTATTACTTTACGAGGCTATAGCCAGGAAGAAGCGTTGGCTTCCTCTGGCTTGGAACAGACGTAGCGGCAACCCTCATCTGGCACGAGTGATGCCGTCCCTTCGCTTTTCCAAACTGTAAAGATCTCTATCGTCAACGGTTTCCACAGACCTCAGTATGACAATAGAACAAAACTCTGCCACGATGAACTCGTTCTGTCGGTCCACGAACCTAATATCTTAACAGCTACTGAGCGTTTTCTAACGTCCTTACCGTCACTGGTTGTATATACACTATTGGCCATTAAAATTGCTACACCAAGAAGATATGCAGATGACAAACGGGTATTCATTGGACAAATATATTATACTAGAATTGAGATGTGATTAAATTTTCACGCAGTTTGGGTGTATAGATCCTGAGAAATCAGTACCCAGAACAACCACCTCTGGCCGTAATAACTGCATTGATACGCCTGGGCATTGAGTCAAACAGATCTTGGATGGCGTGTACAGGTACAGCTGCCCATGCAGCTTCAACACTATACCACAGTTCATCAAGAGCAGTGACTGGCGTATTGTGACGAACCAGTTGCTCAGCCACCATTGACCAGATTTTCAGTTGGTGGGAGATCTGAAGAATGTGCTGGCCAGGGCAGCAGTCCAACATTTTCTGTATCCAGAAAGGCCCGAACAGGAGCTGCAACATGCGGTCGTGCATTATCCTGCTGAAATGCAGGGTTTCGCAGGGATCGAATGAAGGGCAGAGCCAGGGGTCGTAACACACCTGAAATGTACCGTCCACTGTTCAAAGTGCCTTCAATGCAAACAAGACGTAACCGAGACGTGTAACCATGGCACCCCGTACCATCACGCCGGGTGATGTTCCAGTATGGCGATGACGAATACACGCTTCCAATGTGAGTTCACCGCGATGTCGCCAAACGCGGATGCGACCATCATGATGCTGTAAACAGAACGTGGATTTATCCGAAAAAAATGACGTTTTGCCATTCGTGCACCATCGCAGACGCTCGTCTGTGATGCAGCGTCAAGGGTAACCGCAGGCATGGTCTCGGAGCTGATATTCCATGCTGCTGCAAACGTCGTCGAACTGTTCGTGCAAATGGTTCTTGTCTTACAAATGTCCCCATCTGTTGACTCAGGGATCGAGACGTGGCTGCACGATCCGTTACAGCCATGCGAATAAGATGCCTATCATCTCGACTGCTAGTGATACAAGGCCGTTCGGATTCAGCACGGCGTTCCCTATTGCCCTGCTAAACCTACCGATTCCATATTCTGCTAACAGTCATTGGATCTCGACCAACGCGAGCAGCAATCGCTCCGATACGATAAACCGCAATCGCGATAGGCTACAATCCGACCTTTATCAAAGTCGGTAACGTGGTGGTAAGCATTTCTCCTCCTCACACGAGGCATCACAACAACGTTTCACCAGGCAACGCCGCTCAAATGCTGTTTGTGTACGAGAAACCGGTTGGAAACTTTCCTCATGTCAGCACGTTTTAGATGTCACCGGCGCCAACCTTGTGTGAATTCTCCGAAAAGCTAATCATTTGCATATCACAGCACCTTCTTCCTATCGGTTAAATTTCTCGTCTGTAGTAAGTCATCTTCGTGGTATAGCAATTTTAATGGCCAGTAGCGTAATTAAGCTCTCTAATGATGTTAAATTGTTGAAACTAGGACAAGTTACTTGTCTACGAGGAGGTTAATAATGTCGATTATGGACGGTAGGAATTTCAGTCAGAAAATGTAATGCACACCAGAAGACACGAAATTAAGTCTACTCCTAGTTAAGGCGTTTCTGTATCTCTCTCTCGTCGTGAAGCACACTATCCGAATGGTACGGAAATCGGTAGATGTGACTTACATGTACAGACAAACAAATGAATACAGTGTCAGACAAATTGGTTGACTTATTCAAGAGAGAGAGAGCTTTACAAATTGAGCAAGTCAGTAACGCCTTATTCCACCTCTGGAACGTAAGCACGCAGTTATTCGGCTTGGCATTGATTTATTGAATTTTAGGATGTCCTCCTGCGAGTTACCGTACCAGGTTCTGTCCAGTTCGTGCGTTAGCTCGTCAAAATCCCGAGATGGTAGCAGGGCCTTGCCCGTAGTGCTCCGAACGTTCTCGGAGGGGGGAGAGATCCGGAGACCTTACAGGACAAAGTAGGTTTTGGCAACAAACAAGACATGCACTATATTGCTGAAACGTAAGCGTGGGATGGCTTGCCGTGAATGGCTACCAAATGGGACGTAGAATATCGTCGACGTACCGCTGTGCTGTAAGGATGGCGCGGGTATGGGACAAAGAGGTCCTGCTATGAAAAGAAATGGCACCCTAGAGCGGTAACCCTCGCTGTCGGTTGGTGAGGCACCACTGTCTGGGGCGTCTCTAGGCACATCATCAGGCTGGAATATCACTGAATGGAGTAGAATTGTCGCCAGTCGTCAGTACCACGTTGAACGGAGGCCTGATGACCAGCGAGGACGTGTCTAGGGACGTCCCAAACAGCGGGGGGATACCAACCTATCGCTCATCAAACGCTGCCAGACGACTAGGAGTGATGTTCTGCGGTGGCAGTTCTTTTCATAGCAAGACCCCTTTGGCAGACTTCAGTAGCACCCTTACAGCACAGCAATACGTCGACGATGTTCTACGCCTCGTTTCGTTGTCTGCCAAACCCTACTTTGGCCTGCAAGGTCTCCACATTTATTTATTTATTTATTTATGCATTTATTTTACCTGGCAAGATTAGGGCCTTCAGGCCCTCTCTTACACCTAACCAGGCATACTCAGATTCAACAAATTTCAGTTTCTACAGAACATTAAGGACATATAACATGTCATACAGTATTAACGTTAAAGAAAAAAAAATTGAGATTAAAAAAGTAATACAATGATAATTATAACAATCAAAAAATAATTATAACAATCAAGAATAATAATAATAATAATAATGACTATTTATATGAAAGTAAACATATTTTTCTATTATGAATGTCAGTCCTATTGCTAGTTGGGAATTTTCTCGTTATATTCTTGCAGCTTGTGAGTTATTCTCATCAAGCAGAGACATAAGACGATGGAATGGGGTGAAAGAGATATAGAAGAGGTAGATAGGTTAGAGGAAGAGAAACAGAATGGTAAAATTCGAAGCTATGATGGAGAGAAGAAAGAAAAAGATGAGAGGGGCACAACAATGGTGGCTATACCGTTCCTAATATGTAAGTCTTGAGTTCCCTCTTGAATGTTGAGTGGTTCTGGATAAGACGCAGATCGCAGGGGAGCGCGTTCCATAGTCGTATGGCTGAGATGGAGAATGACAGGGAGAAAGACTTTGTGTTATGTAAAGGTACAGCCAAGATGCTAGACGTATCCGATCTGGTATTGCGGTTGTGGAATGATGATAGGTGTTTAATGTGAGAAGATAAGTATTGGGGGCACCAGTGGCTAAGAAATCGATGAAGTAAGCACATCGTGTGGAGATCGCGTGCCTTATGTGGGCGTATCCAACCTAGCTGGGATTATGAAGGACTGATATGACCATACAACCGTATATTGCATACGTATCTAACGCAAGCATTCATCACTAGCTCGAGGCATCTCGAATTTTCACTATTTGTGCCGTGTTGAACTACATCACAGTAGTAAAGATTAGGCAAGACTAGTGTTTGGACTAATTTTTGTTTAACATGGGTTGGAAATATTTTTCTAAATTTTTGAATTGCATGTAGGGAGGAGAGCGATTTCCGGCAAACATTGACTGTTTGTTCTTCCCAGTTTAGGTGTTCATCCAAGATTATTCCAAGGTCCTTTACTGTTCTTTGGTATGGTAGTTGGGTACCATTGAGGAGTATTTGAGGGACTGTTTCGCGAAAGTACCGACTGATTAACTTTGGATGAGATATAAGTATGACCTGGTATTTGTTGGGGTTTGGTTTCAGACCTAGGTTCTGTGCCCATCGAGAAACAGAGCAAAGATCTGCGTTCATACTCGCTACTGCGTCAGCAATGTTCTAGGGGCTTGCACTTACGTACAGTTGGATGTCGTCGGCATATAGATGGTAGTTGCAGGAGTGAATCACAGAAGAAATATCATTAATGTACAGTGAGAAGAGTAATGCACCAAGGACGGAGCCTTGGGGAACTCCAGAGCGCACGTTTTTCCATGATGACTTTTCCGACCCACAAATGACTTGTTGACTTCTGTTTTTGAGGTAACTGTCGAACCAGTGTATTGCGCTGTTTGAGAAATTCAGCTGCTTCATTTTAATTAGTAATATGTCAAAGTCAACTGTATCAAAAGCCTTGCTAAAGTCAAGCAGTGTTAGGATGGTAGCTTCGCGTCTGTCCATAGCATGTTTAATGTCATCAGTTACTGTGATTAATGCAGTTGCTGTACTATGGTGCCTTCGAAAGCCTGACTGATATCACATCTCCCCCA
This sequence comes from Schistocerca americana, assembly GCF_021461395.2. Lineage (NCBI taxonomy): Eukaryota > Metazoa > Arthropoda > Insecta > Orthoptera > Acrididae > Schistocerca > Schistocerca americana. Next base: position 677,986,786 of record NC_060122.1, read on the forward strand.
ACTGAGAACGTTTGGAGCATTTTGGGCAGGGCCCCTAAATGAACTCGGGATTTTGATTATCTAACGCGCTAATTGGACTAATTTGGCATGATACCCTTCAGAAAATCCAGGAACTCTAAATCAATGCCAAAACTAATGATGGCTTGCATAACGGCCAGACATGAAACAACGCTGTATTCACCTGCTCAATTTGTGAAGCTCTTTCTCTTGAACCAGTGTAACCTCCCAACAGTAATAATATTTATTGAGCATTCACATTCCGTGTAACCTCCCAACAGTTTATTATTCCATAACTTCGCAATAATAACGTGACTAACATCTCAATAAAATTGTGACTCACTTATAACTATTCAATAATTGACTGAATTTAAAGTGGTAAATTTTGCAGTGTTGCGTCATGACCCTGCAAGACCATTCTGAATACATTGAAAATTCTTACCTCAATGAAGTCGCCGGATAACGCGTATATATCTGCTCCTATAAGAAATGTTTTTGGCACAGCCCAATGCAATGCTGGCCGCTAGATTTTTCATGTATAACAGAACACGACTGAATTTTCTTTACGATAATCGGGATGACCATGGATAGCAGAAATTAATTATTCTTTGAATTCAGATGAATGATTGCCAAAAAGTTAATTTTATAAAAATGGTTCCGATGGCTCCAAGCACTATTGGACTTATCTTCTGAGGTCATCAGTCCCCTAGAACTTAGAACTACGTAAACCTAACTAACCTAAAGACATCACACACATCCATGCTCGAGGCAGGATTCGAACCTGCGACCGTAGCGGTCGCGCGGTTCCAGACTGTAGCGCCTAGAACCGCTCGGCCACCTCGGCCGGCGTCAATTTTATAAAAATGATTATTATTAAAATATTTTTTGAAACATTTACATGGGACTTGATACAATAGCAGTAGAAATTCTCTTGTAATAAACTACAGATGCGCGCGACTGCTTTTACCTTATATTACATCGCTCAGGCACCGCCATCGCCCCCCAACCACCGGCCCAGCCAACTCCACACACATGACTGGTAGCTTCAACTTACTCCTACTGACACTGCTCTTACTGCAGCCAACATTGCTCTCTGGTCTGAGATTCTCTTGTAGCTTACATATCGCAGGAAGCGAGTGAGCAATCCATTGAAATTACATCTGCTCGAGTGCGCTGCCAATAAATTCTTTAGTCATGGACCTCTCACACCAGTCAAGCAATTTTTCTGAAATTTTTACCGTTTGTCAGTTTACGTACATCATATCTACCGATTTCCGCCCATTCGGATAATTGCTTCATGGTGTGTCGTTTTCTATTTCCTTTTGTTTCTTTTCTTTCTTCTTTTCATTTTTTTTTTCTTTCTCTATTCTTCCTCTGCACAGCTCCTCCAATAGCAACATTACCAATGTGTGACAGACACAGTACAGGAGGTTAAGTGCCTGTTTCCCTTCCGTGTTGCAGGGGTGGTGGGCGTGACGATTACGGACATGCGCGTCCCCTCCGAGGTGCGCAACGGCTCGACGGCGGCGGTGGTGCTCGACTGCGAGTACTCGCTGCGGCCCGAGGAGCAGGGCGCCGACTCCGGGCTGGTGGTCAAGTGGTTCTTCAACAACAGCCCCGAGCCGGTGTACCAGTGGATTCCCGGCCAGAAGCCGCAGGACCTGGGAATCCTGCGCGGCCGCCTCAAGCTGGCGCACCGCGCATCCACCAGCCACGCCAGCATGCACCGCGCGCTCTACATCGTCAGACCGACCACCGAGCTCAGCGGCGAGTACCGCTGCTCCGTCTCCACCTTCAAGGACGAGGACTTCATGACCAAGAAGATGATTGTCTACGGTTAGCACCAAACAGCTATTCTGCTAATAGACCGTAGCCTTTTCTCCGTCAGTTCCACGTACGAGGGTGGCTGAAAGAGTAAGGTGGCAAGTCCGTGTGCGAAGGTTTATTGGAGAAAACAAAGTGACATATCGAGTTACTAAGCCATAGGTAAATAAAGTGATGAAGATAATGTTGCATGTTGCTTTACAAAAACAGACATAATGTCTGTTGGGATAACCACAACAACTGGTTTTTCCAATGTTATTTACAATCCTTCTTGATTGAAAAAAAATGTTTATTCACATGACCGGCTTCGGTTCCGCTAGAACCATATTCAGATCTGCAATTTCGGTTACAGGAGTAACCCGTCCATACGCCTGTAACCGAAATTGCACATCTGAATATGGTTGTAGCGGAACCGAAACCGGTCATGCGAATAAACATTTTTTGCAATCAAGATGGATTATAAATAGCATGTTGCTTTGGAATTGACGTTTTGGTTCGTTGGGCGCTCAACAGCGCGGTTATCAGCGCCCGTACAAATTCCCAACCTTTGCTCAGCGCAATCTCGCCACTTTCATGAACGATCATGAAATGATGTGGACAACACAAACACCCAGTGATCTCGAGGCAGGTCAAAATCCCTGACCCCGCCGGGAATCGAACCCGGGACCCCGTGCTCGGGAAGCGAGAACGCGACTGTGACACCACGAGCTGAGGATCGACGTGTTGCTTTGTTGTCAGTACTGGACATTATAAGAAACAAAACTGATTTTGCTCTGTCAGTTACATTCATCTGAAAACAAAAAAGAAACTAAACATATGTCATATTGATAAATACAAACAAAAAACTAAAGCTAAAACCTTCGAATGATAGCACAGCAAACATTACGCTTTCGTCTCAGTGTAATCTGGAATAACACATTGTTTATGAAACAATAGGCCCTCCTCGTAATTCTAGACACTTTTCAGTGCTGTCAGGCGTACTCCTTACCAGATTGCCCAGATAGGCCTTTGGAATATTGTCCCATGCCTACACAGCGTTCTCTATGATGTCCTGTGGCCTTTGACAGGATGAGACCATTTCAAATGGCACGTTCTAGCATGCCCCGTGCATTCTCAAGGCAGGTAACATCTTCAGAACTTGGAGGCCATTTCATCCGACTGATTCGATGCTCCATTACGCTCACAAGATTGTGGCGACGTGGGGCGTGCACTGTCGTCCACCAGCGTCGACCACACTCTAGTATGTTCACCAGATGGAACCAGAATGCATACAACAATGTCGTCCTGATACTTCACAGTTGGAAACATTGTCGTCGTTGCATCCACACACGAATATCAGTATTGTCAGGGTACTGTCAGTGTCCCACTGCTGCCTGGTCCCCGAAGAATGGTTTGGTGCTCATGGCTCACGAGCCGCTCTCCAAACCCCATTTAGAGGATAAACGATTTTGGTCTTCTGGCACCAATTTCGTATCGTTTGTGGTTACACCTTCATTCCTGCAGTTCTGTTACTGCCGCCGTAGATGTGTAGCATTCTGATGGGGCCTACTGCTTCTCTTATACACAGATATCGGTACTGCACCCCCGCATTTTTTCTCCTGCGGTCACTGCTGGGACGATCCTCAACGAATTCTGTCACTGGAAACTTGTTCCAGATTGTAGAGACATCGCATTGACTCACAGCAACATCCGCTGCCATGTTCACCAGTGTCATTCCCCGTTTCATTAGTGAGACTATACGGAGTGTATGATGAAGGTATCTGTTCTCTCGCATATATTAGAAGAAAAAAAAGCAGATATCATCTTCATACAGTTAAGGCAAACCAGCCATTGACCTCTTCCTTCTGTGCGGATGCACACGTATTGCCCGAACTATTACGTTACTCGGCAAGATTGTCTGCCGCGAGTAATGAGTGCAATGGGCAGGGGCACTACGAACGTAGTGTACGGACATTAAGTTGGGAATGTGGGTCTCACGGGGAGAGAGCAAGGGATAAGTCCCTGCAGTCGTACTATCCTCTGTGCCGTCGGTGGCCCAGCTGGATAGAGCGTCTGCCATGTACGCAGGACATCCCCGGTTCGAGTCCCCGTCGGGGCACACATTTTCAACTGTCTCCGTTGATGTATATCAACGCCTGTCCACAGCGTAGGGTCTTGATTTAATAATCATTCTATACGGAGTGTTGTCCGAATCATCCTGAAGCAGCACAAGTATCGTACTGACACACAGCACAAGAAATGCAATGTTTGCAGATGACATGGCTGCCACAGGCTGCGCATATTGCTTCCTCGATAGAAACATGGATAACACACAAACAAATCAGTGTATTAAAATCATAAAGTCTTTCTGGATCACAATGCTCAGTATTATCGATTGGTTAATTTATTTTAACCACTGTATTACTTTCCCACGTAGTCACCCTGTCTGTCCCACTATTCGTTCCTTAGATTCCAAAGTGTTGATCACGGCATAAAAGAAATCTGGCTGCAGCTTTACGAGCCATTTAACAACTATCTCCTCAACGTCGGCAACGATTCCGAAGTGGTGAGCTGCCAGGTGATTTTTTATCAATGTGAAGAGACGAAAATCTCTTGGCGCGAGGTCAGTTCTACGAAAGGTATTCCATTAAAGTCATCGGAAACGCTGAAATCATAGCTCGTAACCAAAGCCATATGTGGTGTTACGTCATCGTGCAACAACACGATAGCATTTCTGGTGTGTAAGTCTAACCTTCCACCTTCAAACTATATTTCAAAGCGGAACGGCCCATCTATCTCCATCTGGTGGTAGCTTTCGAAAATTTTGATTGTCTCGTCTATTGAGAAATTGAATTTAATTCTCACGGTGATATTTATACACCAATGAGAGTTTTTGTTTTCTTACTTGCTGAACCATTCTCGTACACAGACAGGGCCGATGAAGAAAGTCATATTACCCGTAATAGTTTGTAAAAGCTACAGGGTATCAAAATAAGAATTTTCGGAAACAACGCTTTAGAAAAATATGGCTCTGTAACTAATGTCAAATACAGTTTCTTTCCAATTGTACAGAATATTATCAGATATTTACGTACAGTAATTTGACAGACGTCAGCAGATAGTGACCTACAACAATTCAACGACTTAGTTTAGTGTATTCTTAGAAATCATAGGACATCCCGTCTCCGCAGTTACTCTGCCTACAGTATTGTTTCCCCAAAGGTTCTATCCTCTTATGGAGTATACTTCCCTGAAGGCATTACCATTCACCGTGGCCAGCGAAGTGGCTGACCCTTGAATTTAGTAAAAGTGACCAACGAAGTCTGATAATTTATTGAGATATCAATATAGTATGTTGTATAAATGTTGTTAAGCCTGGGCTCAATGACTTGTGAATCATTGAATAAATTAACGCACAGAAAGAAATTATTTGTCACCAGGTTAGAGCCTCCCATCATCAACAGGTATAATAAAGTGCCAACAACCGACCCATCAGAGAAGGAAGCTCAAATTCAGTCGTGTCTCTTTTTCGCGTACTTGACAATACTGTGACGTTTTACACACTAGCTGCCTTGCAGAGTCGATGTAAGTGTTCTGCACAATATTTTGTTATCTCAGGCTTCACTCAAATATCTTCACTTATCCCTAACTGTTCTTGAAATAGTAAGGACAGATAAATGCCTTGTTTGGCTGTGTTCATGGTTAACCGATATTGAGAAAGTAAGATCGCATTTTAACCCCGTATCGACGTTTTCACTTGATTCGGTGCAGAAGCTCTTATTTGGAAAGGACGCGGAGAAAATCAACCGTGTCCGTTTGATGAGAATATGTCAGCCAATGCATCAGCAAAAAGTTAAGGGATTTTCAGAAAACGTAAACTGGAATATAAGGAAGGGGCTTAGGAACTTCGTCCTCCCGATTGCAGGTCCATCTCTCCAGGTGTACGGATGACCGGTAATGTGACAATTGTTCTTAGAAGTAACTTACTGCTGTTATTACCTATAAACATCATTATTTATTATGGCGTAAAGCTACTTATTACTGTTATTAAAAATAAAGTTATATAAATAAGTGAATGCTTTTGATAGTAGAGGGCCCACCCAAACTACGTCGAGAAAATTTGAGATATTGTCAGTTGAGTTTTTCCGACTATTCTGGTACGAGGGACTCGTTGTGTTAGTGGATATTTGCAGATTTATTGCCTTAAATTACAGGCAACTGCTCTCCTATTCGCTTTTATCTTTGTGTTAGTATTGCATTGAAAATATCGGCACTGCAGTGCAAATGTCGACAGTACGCGCCAAGTGACTGGTTTTGGAGTTAATTTGATCCATTCACTCACAGTATTCATTATTGAGAACAGTAAAGGCAAATCTCCGCTTCGGCGTCTAGCACACATCGGTTACTGTTCGGTTCTAAACAAAGATTGTTTTTCTGGCAGTGTTTGTTGTACGTTAAATTGATACACAATAGTATGGATAGGTTTAATGGTGAAGAATTTCCCGGGATCCACCCAGTGGACTGGTTCAGTGAACACGATGGAAGAGCGGCACAATGACGCGATGATAAATTAGCGCCGGCAGCCACATCTGTGTGCAGGTGTCGTTTCGTGATTGTTGCCTTACTCTGTGTTTTGCGTTGTGTATTCTAATGACTAAGTGTTATACATTGTTTTCACTGTCTGGAAAATATTTTTCCAGAAACTAAAGTAATTGGAAGGGGGGGGGGGGGGGTAACAAACCGGATAACTCATAAATAATGAGCCACCGGTTTCAACGTCGCTATATACATTTGTGTGCTACAGTAAATGTCCCACTCACCTTGCGTTGAATTTTTATTCTGCAATCGAGTTCCTGTCTGAACTGCTAGAAAGGCTATAGAACGCTGTAGCGGAAACGGGACGCAATACACAACTCTACGAGTTGTATCAAATATTTTCCAGTGTCAGGTTAGCAGAGCTATTGAAAAATATATAGCATTTAAGTGAAAACTTTGATATATTATCACTTCCCTTAAACAAAACACCGACAAGTCCGTGCTACGATACAATTACAGATTTGGCATTCACACACAACCAATTCACTCGTTATAGCCAAGCGGTCTAAGGCGCTGCAGTCATGGACTGAGTGGCTGGTCCCGGCGGAGGTTCGAGTCCTCCCTCGGGCATGGGTGTGTGTGTTTGTCCTTAGGATAATTTAAGTTGTGTGTAGGCCTAGGGAATGATGACCTTAGCAGTTAAGACCCATAAGATTTCCTACACATTTGAACATTTAAACAATAGCCAAATTAGGATATTTAACCAAACCTATTACTAAACGGACCGTCTGTGACAGAGTACTCGCTCACATATATTACACAACTCGATCCTTTTGTACGGTCAGTTCTCGATCCTGACTTGCACAAACCGCCATGCGGATTCTGGTTACTCGAAAATATCATTGCACTCACAAAAATCAGAATTTCGGAACTTCATCTTCTTCCCACGTTCTTGTTCACTTTGCGACACAACACGGTCAAGTTTAACTCATTATTCGGCAAAACTATCATATGCATTCAGAGCTCCTAATGTACGCGTCCGAACATGATGATGGCTGAACTCCGAATTACCCTGAAACTTAAAGCAAGTCTTTAGCACAGAAAATACTCGCCAACGTACTGTACTCTTACTGGCTGATATACATCATAACCAATCCCATATGAGAATGAAACCGAGCAATCCCGCATCTTTTACAGTTGACTAAACTGAATGGTATAGGTTTTATGAACAATTTATTTAAAAAAATTATGAAACCCATAAATACTAATATTAATCCCTCGTTAAATAACTGAATTATCGTAAAATGCTTCTTATTTACCCAGTTTCGTAAAATGGCTAGTTACATTTCGCAGAGTTCCCTCCACAGTATGATTCACTCACTCCGTACAAGCATAGTTACCACACTATCGTGTATGCAGCTAATGAACGTAACTACACTCCTGGAAATGGAAAAAAGAACACATTGACACCGGTGTGTCAGACCCACCATACTTGCTCCGGACACTGCGAGAGGGCTGTACAAGCAATGATCACACGCACGGCACAGCGGACACACCAGGAACCGCGGTGTTGGCCGTCGAATGGCGCTAGCTGCGCAGCATTTGTGCACCGCCGCCGTCAGTGTCAGCCAGTTTGCCGTGGCATACGGAGCTCCATCGCAGTCTTTAACACTGGTAGCATGCCGCGACAGCGTGGACGTGAACCGTATGTGCAGTTGACGGACTTTGAGCGAGGGCGTATAGTGGGCATGCGGGAGGCCGGGTGGACGTACCGCCGAATTGCTCAACACGTGGGGCGTGAGGTCTCCACAGTACATCGATGTTGTCGCCAGTGGTCGGCGGAAGGTGCACGTGCCCGTCGACCTGGGACCGGACCGCAGCGAAGCACGGATGCACGTCAAGACCGTAGGATCCTACGCAGTGTCGTAGGGGACCGCACCGCCACTTCCCAGCAAATTAGGGACACTGTTGCTCCTGGGGTATCGGCGAGGACCATTCGCTACCGTCTCCATGAAGCTGGGCTACGGTCCCGCACGCCGTTAGGCCGTCTTCCGCTCACGCCCCAACATCGTGCAGCCCGCCTCCAGTGGTGTCGCGACAGGCGTGAATGGAGGGACGAATGGAGACGTGTCGTCTTCAGCGATGAGAGTCGCTTCTGCCTTGGTGCCAATGATGGTCGTATGCGTGTTTGGCGCCGTGCGGGTGAGCGCCACAATCAGGACTGCATACGACCGAGGCACACAGGGCCAACACCCGGCATCATGGTGTGGGGAGCGATCTCCTACACTGGCCGTACACCACTGGTGATCGTCGAGAGGACACTGAATAGTGCACGGTACATCCAAACCGTCATCGAACCCATCGTTCTACCATTCCTAGACCGGCAAGGGAACTTGCTGTTCCAACAGGACGATGCACGTCCGCATGTATCCCGTGCCACCCAACGTGCTCTAGAAGGTGTAAGTCAACTACCCTGGCCAGCAAGATCTCCGGATCTGTCCCACATTGAGCATGTTTGGGACTGGATGAAGCGTCGTCTCACGCGGTCTGCACGTCCAGCACGAACGCTGGTCCAACTGAGGCGCCAGGTGGAAATGGCATGGCAAACCGTTCCACAGGACTACATCCAGCATCTCTACGATCGTCTCCATGGGAGAATAGCAGCCTGCATTGCTGCGAAAGGTGGATATACACTGTACTAGTGCCGACATTGTGCATGCTCTGTTGCCTGTGTCTATGTGCCTGTGGTTCTGTCAGTGTGATCATGTGATGTATCTGACCCCAGGAATGTGTCAATAAACTATCCCCTTCCTGGGACAATGAATTCACGGTGTTCTTATTTCAATTTCCAGGAGTGTATATTCATTTATTATATTATGATATCATGATAATCTCTCCATTGGCAAAAGATTCCGTAATAGTCCCCCATTCGGATCTCCGGGAGGGGATTGCCAAGGAGGAGGTTACCATGAGAAAAAGATTCAATAATCTACGAAAGGATAGCGTTCTACGAGTCGGGGCGTGGAATGTCAGAAGCTTGAGCGTGGTAGGGAAACTAGAAAATCTGAAAAGGGAAATGCAAAGGCTCAATCTAGATATAGTAGGGGTCAGTGAAGTGAAGTGGAAGGAAGACAAGGATTTATGGTCAGATGAGTATTGGGTAATATCAACAGCAGCAGAAAACGGTACAACAGGTGTAGGATTCGTTATGAATAAGAAGGTAGGGCAGAGGGTGTGTTACTGTGAACAGTTTAGTGACCGGGTTGTTCTAATCTGAATCGACAGCAGACGAATACCGACAACGATAGTTCAGGTATACATGCTGACATCGCAAGACGAACAGATAGAGAAAGTGTATGAGGATATTGAAAGGGTAATGCAGTATGTAAAGGGGGACGAAAATCTAATAGTCATGGGCGACTGGAATGCAGTTGTAGGGTAAGGAGTAGAAGAAAAGGTTACAGGAGAATATGGGCTTGGGACAAGGAATGAAATAGGAGGAAGACTAATTGAGTTCTGTAACAAGTTTCAGCTAGTAATCGCGAATACCCTGTTCTAGAATCTCAAGAGGAGGAGGGATACTTGGAAAAGGCCGGGAGATACGGGAAGATTTCAATTAGAGTACATCATGGTCAGACAGAGATTCCGAAATCAGATACTGGATTGTAAGGCGTACCCAGGAGCAGATATAGACTCAGATCACAATATAGTAGTGATGAAGAGTAGGCTGAAGTTCAACACATTAGACAGGAAGAATCAATATGCAAAGAAGTGGGATACGGAAGTACTAAGGAATGACGAGATACGTTTGAAGTTCTCTAACGCTATAGATACAGCAAGAAGGAATAGCGCAGTAGGCAGTACAGTTGAAGATGAAGGACATCTCTAAAAAGGGCCATCACAGATGTTGGGAAGGAAAACATAGGTACAAAGAAGGTAGCTGCGAAGAAACCGTGGGAAACAGAAGAAATACACTCCTGGAAATTGAAATAAGAACACCGTGAATTCATTGTCCCAGGAAGGGGATAGTTTATTGACACATTCCTGGGGTCAGATACATCACATGATCACACTGACAGAACCACAGGCACATAGACACAGGCAACAGAGCATGCACAATGTCGGCACTAGTACAGTGTATATCCACCTTTCGCAGCAATGCAGACTGCTATTCTCCCATGGAGACGATCGTAGGGATGCTGGATGTAGTCCTGTGGAACGGCTTGCCATGCCATTTCCACCTGGCGCCTCAGTTGGACCAGCGTTCGTGCTGGGAGTGCAGAGCGTGTGAGACGACGCTTCATCCAGTCCCAAACATGCTCAATGGGGGACAGATCCGGAGATCTTGCTGGCCAGGGTAGTTGACTTACACCTTCTAGAGCTCGTTGGGTGGCACGGGATACATGCGGACGTGCATTGTCCTGTTGGAACAGCAAGTTCCCTTGCCGGTCTAGGAATGGTAGAACGATGGGTTCGATGACGGTTTGGATGTACCGAGCACTATTCAGTGTCCCCTCGACGATCACAAGTGGTGTACGGCCAGTGTAGGAGATCGCTCCCCACACCATGATGCCGGGTGTTGGCCCTGTGTGCCTCGGTCGTATGCAGTCCTGATTGTGGCGCTCACCTGCACGGCGCCAAACACGCATACGACCATCATTGGCACCAAGGCAGAAGCGACTCTCATCGCTGAAGACGACACGTCTCCATTCGTCCCTCCATTCACGCCTGTCGCGACACCACTGGAGGCGGGCTGCACGATGTTGGGGCGTGAGCGGAAGACGGCCCAACGGTGTGCGGGACCGTAGCCCAGCTTCATGGAGACGGTTGCGAATGGTCCTCGCCGATACCCCAGGAGCAACAGTGTCCCTAATTTGCTGGGAAGTGGCGGTGCGGTCCCCTACGGCACTGCGTAGGATCCTACGGTCTTGGCGTGCATCCGTGCATCGCTGCGGTCCGGTCCCAGGTCGACGGGCACGTGCACCTTCCGCCGACCACTGGCGACAACATCGATGTACTGTGGAGACCTCACGCCCCACGTGTTGAGCAATTCGGCGGTACGTCCACCTGGCCTCCCACATGCCCACTATACGCCCTCGCTCAAAGTCCGTCAACTGCACATACGGTTCACGTCCACGCTGTCGCGGCATGCTACCAGTGTTAAAGACTGCGATGGAGCTCCGTATGCCACGGCAAACTGGCTGACACTGACGGCGGCGGTGCACAAATGCTGCGCAGCTAGCGCCATTCGACGGCCAACACCGCGGTTCCTGGTGTGTCCGCTGTGCCGTGCGTGTGATCATTGCTTGTACAGTCCTCTCGCAGTGTCCGGAGCAAATATGGTGGGTCTGACACACCGGTGTCAATGGGTTCTCTTTTCCATTTCCAGGAGTGTACTTCAGTTGAGTGATGAAAGGAGGAAGTACAAACATGTTCCTGGAAAATCAGGAATAAAGAAATACAAGTCGCTGAGGAATGAAATAAATAGGAAGCGCAGGGAAGCTAAGACGAAATGGCTGCAGGAAAAATGTGAAGACATCGAAAAAGATATGATTGTAGGAAGAACAGACTCAGCATACAGGAAAGTCAAAATAACCTTTGGTGACATTAAAAGCAACGGTGGTGACATTAAGAGTGCAATGGGAATGCCACTGTTAAATGCAGAGGAGAGAGCAGTTAGGTGGAAAGAATACATTGAAAGCCACTATGAGGGTGAAGATTTGTCTGATGTGATAGGCGAAGAAACAGGAGTCGATTTAGAAGAGATAGGGGATCCAGTATTAGAATAGGAATTTAAAAGGGTTTTGGAGGACTTACGGTCAAAGGGATAGAAAGGATAGATAACATTCCATCAGAATTTCTAAAATCATTGGGGGAATTGGCAACAAAACGACTATTCACTTTGGTGTGTAGAATATATGAGCGTGGCGATATACCATCTGACTTTCAGAAAAGCATTATCCACACAATTCCGAAGAGGGCAAGAGCTGACAAGTGCGAGAGTTATCGCACAATCAGCTTAACAGCTCGTGCATCGAAGCTGCTTACAAGAATAATATACAGAAGAATGGAAAAGAAAACTGAGAATGCGCTAGGTGACGATCAGTTTGGCTTTAGGAAAATTAAAGGAACGAGAGAGGCAATTCTGACGTTACGGCTAATAATGGAAGCAAGGCTAAAGAAAAATCAAGACACTTTCATAGGATTTGTCGATCTGGAAAAAGCGTTCGACAATATAAAATGGTGCAAGCAGTTCGAGATTGTGAAAAATATAGGGGTAAACTATAGGGAGAGACGGGTCATATACAATATGTACAACAACCAGGAGGGAATAATAAGTGTGGACGATCAAGGGCGAAGTGCTCGTATTAAGAAGGGTGTAAGACAAGGCTGTAGCCTTTCGCCCCTACTCTTCAATCTGTACATCGAGGATGCAATGATGGAAATAAAAGAAAGGTTCAGGAGTGGAATTAAAATACAAGGTGAAAGGATATCAATGATACGATTCGTTGATGACATTGCTATCCTGAGTGAAAGTGAAGCATAATTAAATGACCTGCTGAACGGAATGAACAGTCTAATGAGTAAACAGTATGGTTTTAGAGTAAATCGGAGAAAAACGACGGTAATGAGAAGTAGTAGAAATGAGAACAGCGAGAAACTTAACATCAGGATTGGTGGCCACGAAGTCAATGAAGTTAAGGAATTCTGCTAACTAGGCAGTAAAATAACCTATGACGGACGGAGCAAGGAGGACATCAAAAGCAGACTCGCTATGGCAAAAAAGGCATTTCTGGCCAAGAGAAGTCTACTAATATCAAATACCGGCCCTAATTTGAGGAAGAAATTTCTGAGGATGTACGTCTAGAGTACAGCATTGTATGGTAGTGAAACATGGACTGTGGGAAAACCGGAACAGAAGAGAATCGAAGCATTTGAGATGTGGTGCTATAGACGAATGTTGAAAATTGGGTGGACTGATAAGGTAAGGAATGAGGAGGTTCTACGCAGAATCGGAGAGGAAAGGAATATTTGGAAAACACTGATAAGGAGAAGGGTCAGGATGATAGGACATTTGCTAAGACATGAGGGAATGACTTCCATAGTACTAGAGGGAGCTGTAGAGGGCAAAAACTGTAGAGGAAGGCAGAGATTGAAATACGTCAAGCAAATAATTGAGGACGTAGGTTGCAAGTGCTACTCTGAGATGAAGAGGTTAGCACAGGAAAGGAATTCGTGGCGGGCCGCATCAAACCAGTCAGTACACTGATGACCAAAAAAAAAAAAAGGCTGACACTGTCATTAACACGAATAACTAACAAATTAAATTAACAATAATTAATTAAAGTCGTAATACTAACAATAGATACCATTTGTTTAAAAATATACTGTTTTCTACGTGTGATTTCAGTGTCTGACATCACTCGGTTGTGGTCGTAAGTACTTGCTGCTAGGTGCTGAATCGGATCGCACATCTGTCACGCTATATGCGTTTGCTTGCTACTCACAACATTTACTGCGACACATCGTCCAAAAGACGAAAACCAAATTTCGGAAACAGTTTTTCGCTGTCGAGCTTACATGTTAAGGCACGAAGGGGATTTGCAACTGTTCCAGTTCCTGATTTAGTCTGCCCGATCTCTATATCTCTTTAGTTAATTATTGCATTAAAAACAGACAGATTGAAGCTTAGTGTAATATTTCTACTTCTGATTCACTGTGCAAAAAGTATTAGCCAATTTAGTTTTTTCTTTTTTTTTTTAAAAAAAAAGGTTGTAACCTGACAGCCCAAGCACATTTCAAAAGCGGTATTGGGAAATCGGTGGAATGGATGCCATACACCAAAATACTCAAAAAATATCCTGGAATAAATTACGTTATTTTACCGGCTCATTATAAAATAGTTACTAAAATGAGTATTTTCGTTACTTACATAAATGTATGAGTTTTGAGTCTTTGATTCAGAATGCGTTTGTCTGCTTTCATCATTACGCGATAAGAAGAAGAGCACCCAAAATTTCCGATTAGGAGAAGATCGACAATGCGACGTAGCAAAGTTGTCGACTGTAGATTTTTTTCTGTTTCCATAGAAATACAGCAGAGGAGAGTTATGAGACGGCGGTTTGTTCGGGCAGAGAGGACGTATAAATACCGCGGAGCGACTAATAAGTAATCCGGAGGACGGACGCCGCGCTGTCGTAACTCAGAGCGGGCCCAGAGCGAGGGCTCGCGTGCTCTGCGACCGTTGGCCGCCCTCCAGCCAGGGAAGCGGACGTTCGGCCGCGCCGCGCCGGGGCGCTTTCCAGACTCGGGGGCCATCCTTCATTTAGACCAGCCACTGCGAGCGCCGCCCACGTGACTCCGGCCGCCACAAACACGCCTTTTAGTGCCGTATCACTATCTAAATCTCCAAACTGTCGGGCACCAAGAGCAGAAGTTTCTGAATTAATCTAACAGCCTCTGGAGCACTTAGTAAAGTAATCTATTTGGATTCAAGCTGTCAAAGCTAAGGAGAAATGTCTCATGAAACTGAAAAGTAGACAGTTATTCCTAGATGCGCGCATTTCCACAGCCATAGATAATAGATTCGCCGGAATAAAATTTATTGTGCCCATTACTCTTCACATATAGTAAAATAGGGGACGACATAGAAGAACATTATAAATATCCGCAGACGTAGTGATCAAGGGATGAAGGCTGTTAATCGACAAAAAAAATAGTAGCCTAATAGTATAGCAGTGGCAATGGCCTTGCTGACGTGGGTACACCGGCTCCCTCCAGATCACCGAAGTTAAGCGCCGTCGGGCGTGGCCGGCTCTTGGATTGGTGACCATCCGCGCCGCGATGCGTTGTTGCCAGTTTTCGGGGTGCACTCAGCCTCGTGATGCCAATTGAGGAGCAACTCGTCAGAATAGTAGCGGCTCCGGTCACAGAAAACCATCATGACGACCGGGAGAGCGGTGTGCTGACCACACGCTCTTCCTATCCGCATCCTCAGCCGAGGACGACATGGCGGTCGAATGGTCGGGATGGGCCACTTGTGGCCTGAAGACGAAGTGCTTTAGTAGTATAGCAGCTGCTCTGGCCTGATTCCTTTTTTCTTTAAGTCATCGATCTTCTGATTAATCTGATGGGGCCCTCCAAGAACCCCTCCAGTGAGTAGCTTTTCATCTCAAAGTAGCAAATGCAACCTATGCCCCCAAGTAATCGTTGAATGTATCCGAATTTCTCTCTTCCTCTGCATATTTTACCCTCTACAGTCCCTATGGTACTATGGAAGCTACCCCCTGATAACAGATGGGCTATCATTCATTCCCTTCTTGTCAACGTTTTCCTTATATTCCCTTCCCTGTCTTAATTTGCAACGTTTTGCTGTGGCACAGAATCCCAAATGCCTCGATTCTCTGCTGCTCCTTGATAATGTCTTCAATTCTGCATGGAACACTCTTGACGTAGGCCTTATCCAGCTAAGGCCACTTCCACACTGATGATTAGATCTTTTAGAGCAGTGGTTACTAACCTGGGGTTAATTACCCCCTGAGGGGTAAAACGAAATTTTAAGAAGGGTAAAAACACGGTTTGATTACGGTTCGGTCACATCACTAAATTGCTTCAAAAAATCAGTTTCTCTACCCCTTTAGACCAATAACATTAAGATCGGCTGCGTCTTCTAAAAGAGTCAAAAATTAGCATTAACGCGTGATGGGACATGGTGGTGGTGCAGTAGGCGGTGACAATTAATTGCAGATGGTTACTTGCCTGTACTGTTGCCGCACTTCGTTATTTACTCCACAGAGTTACCGGCTCGCTCATTGTTCCTCTTTCGTTAGTCGGTTATTAACTCACCAGCTAAATCTACGGACATGAAGTGAGTGCCTCCGATTTCACTACCCCCTCAACCTATTTCGGACTGAAGCGAGAAAAAGGAAACAGATGAGTGAAGTTTTTCTTACCCAAGAGCTAATTGTTGGGTAAGAAATTCCTAATTGGTAGCACTACCTTTCTTTTACTACTGGGCATAAATAGCTGAACCGGTAAGACGTAAGTAGGTTCGTAAGGTACTTTTTTATCTGTAGTTCTCTTGCCACTAAACAGTAATCCCAAAAAGATCACTATAAATGGCGTACACAGGTACAGTCTAAAAATTATTTCACAGTGACGGTAGAAATGGATTCAGCATGTGCCCCAAGCCGACTTTTTCACTGCAGACCAATTTAAATACGCCCGTAAACACAATCGCCACTCTCAGGCTGGTAACTGCACCGACTTTTTAGCCAGCGAAAACTTATTATAAGATGGCTTAACTTGCTGACAGAATTAGAGCTAACCTCGTGCAAGAAAACATTACAACACAGTCCTGAATGAGTGACCACACGATAGACCAAAACTAAGCGTGAATTTACCCATAACCCACGACAGAATATCGAAACAAACTGCCCAAAATACACCTCCCATCGGACAGTAACGAGAGGAGGAAAGATCACTGTCTTCAATTACACCGGTGCCAGGGACAGGAGACACGGTCGCCGGAGGCCACAAGCCAGAAGAGACGCTGGTTACACAAAATTATTACTTAATGATTAAACCTTCCACGAACTTAACTTGCAATTATGCTCGAACAGGCAGTAAACGACCTCCGAGGGCAAGGATCCACACATCCGACCGCGCACGCGTCGCCAGCGTACCCAACACACCACGGTCACGCGATAACACGATCTGTCACCGGAGTTCACGTCTTCTCTGCAAAGTTGACGGGTAATGACCGCTCCTTCATGTTAGGTGTCTCCTCTTAAACTCCAGTGTTGAAACGGAGGATTTAAAGAAGCTTGTTAACGTCCCACCAAGGCGAAATGAACAGCAACTACTCGTGGGACCATTCTGTAAACAAGCAACACGCGGGGAGCTCTTCCGTCAAGTCGACCCGCTCGTTACACACAACCAACATATATCACGTGGCGACTCAGTACAACCGACCACGCCTGCTTGCGCTGGAGCTGCCCTCCCGTGTCCACCACACTCTCTCTCTGTGCGCAACGCCCCTACTTCGCGCCACCATACGACGTTACAACCGGGCAAAGATCTCACTTCCTCCATAGCAGTTTCCCGGAAGCAAAAACGCAGATATCCATAGCAGAGGGGAAAGACAACCAAGCAGCCACTTAATGACAGACTACATATCAAACAAACATGTCAGGGGAAGAAAAGGATAACCAATGCAATGTAAAAACAAGGTGTAGCACGAGTCGATGCACGGCTCAAATATGTACACAAAAGATAGCATTTTAATGAAGAAGAGCTCTTTCAGGGGTTAGAGAGATTTGTTGACTCCGTCTCACAGAACTCCGACTTAGAGGGGATGATAATTTCGGCTGTAACACTAAGGTTTGCGGCGGCCCGGCATGAATTTCTCTCCCGTGTCAACCTCTTCATCCCGGAACAATACTTGCAACCTACGTCCTCAGTTATTTTCAGTATGTATTCCAGTCTCCGTTTTCCTTTATCGTTGTTACCTTCTACAGTCGCTCTAGTGCCATGAAAGTCATACGGTGATGTCTTAACAAACATCCTACCATGATGTTCCTTCTTGTAATCAGTGATTTCCATGTATTGGTTTCCTCACCGATTCTCCGAAGAACCTCCGCATTCCTTACCGTAACAGTTCAACTAACTTTCAACATTTTTCTCTAACAGCACATCTCAATGCTTCGATTCTCTTCTTTCCTTTAGTTCCCGTAATCCATGCTTACTATCATGAAACACACTGCTCCCAACGTACATTCTCAGAAATTACTTCCCTATATTCCTATGTTTGATAATAGTAGACTTGTCTTGGTCAGGATCGCACCTTTTGACAGTCTGGTTTTGATGTTCTCCTTCTTCGACCGTCACAGGTCATTTTAATGCTATGTAATGGAATTCCTTGACTTCATCTATTACGTGATCACCATTTACGATGTTTTCTCGCTGTTCTCATTTCTGGCTCTTCTCATTACATTCGTCTTTCTTCGGTTTACTCTCAATCATTGTTCTGTAATCGTTAGATTGTTCATTCCATTCAGCAGATCCTGTCATTCTGCTTCAATACCAAAGAAAATAGTTATGTTAACAGCGAATGTTATCATTGATATTCTGTCACCTTGAATTTTAATTCTACCCCTGAACCTATCTTTTATTTCCCTAATTGCATCCTTGATGTACGGATTGAACAATTGAGTGACAGACTACATCCCTGCCTGAACCATCTTCGTTCTTAATCTCCCACTGTTATTGTATCCTCTTCTTTCTTGTAAGTATTGTGTATTACCGATCTATCCCTATAGTTTACCCCTATTTTTGTCAGAAACTTGAAAATCATCCTATGAACGGTCTTGATTTTCATCAGTCTTATTTCCATTACCAAACGACACGTCAAAAGACATAAACAAACTTAAATAACGAACGAAAGATGAATGGTTTATCTTATAAAATTGCTCTGTGAAACAATTTCGATGAAAATGTTTACGGCTGAATAACGGACGACCAGGAGAGGGCAACGTGGCAACCCGTATGAGAGATTGAACTGGTACAAGGATTCCTCCGATGTTCGATTACAACTCGGTCCACAGATTTTCTTTTTCTAAAGGCTTATCACTTCATACCGTCAGTAGTAATTTCTTAATGTGAAAACAGCCTAGCTGTGACGCGGTTCGTTACTCCAAGCCACACTCTAAGTCCTACTACACATGGCTGGGTAAATCAGTTCAAAGGTCGGAGGAAGGTCACGGCACGTCAGCTCCAACAGGACCGTGACCACTGAAGCACAGCAGTGTCCAGATTAACATCGGGCGGAGGACAGCTTTACTTGCACCGACCTTTACCCTTTCCAACAAATGCTCTGGAATCTGATCGAACCCAGACTGCGTCACAAACTGACGCAAAACCACTGTTTCCTCCAGCTCCCAGTCATAGATGAGTGATACCTCAGCTAAAGCCCTATCCTGAACTTCAGTCACAATTCAAAATCATAGTATGATGTGAAGGGAGAACTTAACCGCTTCATTGATTTGACCGTGAGAACGTATAACTCTTAGTCTTTCCTTGTAGTCCCGATACGATTCTGTAAAGAATACGATAATTAGTCATGTGTTGATTACTTTAAGTATTAGTTGCTTGTTCTCTGTAAGAATTAGCGTGAATTGCTTACCTACCAAAATGTGGTTCTACAATTGCTTTCCTGACACAGTGTGTATACGTTTTGTTTGATGTGTTTCTATATTGCTGTCAACTTGATTTTTATATTAGAAATCTTTTGAACGAAATTTTGCAGTTCTTTCGAATTCTCGTTGTTGAAGCCCAAAGATTCACGAATTGCCAGCGTGCCAATGGGAAACGTCACACGCGGAATGGTGTGTAAAATTGATGAGGTCATATAGCAGATCACTCGATTATGTCTTTCAACTACATTACAGTCCGTTTTTCCTGATCCGGCCGGTGTGGCCAAGCGGTTCTAGGCGCTTCAGTCTGGAACCGCGCGACCGCTACGTCGCAGGTTCGAATCCTGCCTCGGGCATGGATGTGTGAGTTGTCCTTAGGTTACTTAGGTTTAAGTAGTTCTAAGTTCTAGGGGACTGATGACCTCAAGATGTTAAGTCCCATAGTGCTCAGAGTCATTTGGACCATTGTTTTCCTGGGCTTTCATCCGCGTATGCACACACAGAGATGGCAGTAGTATCACGTACACAAGGATAAAAGAGCAGTGCATTGGCAGAGCCGTGACTTGTTCTCAAGCGACTGACGTTCCCGCTCGACGGGAATTAACAGGCTTTTATCGCGGAATGGTAGTTGGTGCTAGATGCTTGGGATGTCCCAATTTGGAAATCGTTAAGGAATTCAGTGTTCCGCGTTCCACAGTGACAAGAGTGGACCGAGAATACAAAATCAGAACCATAACCTCTCACGCAGTAGCGACGGCATTCACTTAACGACCGACAGCATCGATGTGTGCGTAGAGTTATCAGAGCCGATAGATGAGAAACTATGCATTAAATAAACTCAGAAATCATTGTACGACGCACGTCGAACGTATCCGTTAGGACATTGCGGCGAAATTTGGCTTTAGTGGGCCATATGACTGCAGACGACCAATTCGAGTCTATTTGCTAACAGTATGACATCGCCTCCAGCGCTCTTCCTGGCCTCGTGACCATAACGGTTGGCCCCTAGTCGACTGGAAACCCGTGACCCTGTCAGATGAATCCCTACTTCTAATGTTAGGATACGAGTGTGGCGCAGCACGCAGGAAGCCGTGGAACCAGGTAGTCAACAAGGCAATGTGCGAACTGGTGGTGGCTCCGATATTGTGTGGGTTGTGTTTACGTGTAACTGACCCGATCATTTACTGGATATGCTTATTTTCGGTTAATTGGTTCAAATGGCTCTGAGCACTATGGGACTTAACTTCTGAGGTCACCAGTCCCCTAGAACTTAGAACTATTTAAAAGAACAACACACACGTCGATGCCCGAGGCCGGATTAGAACCCGCGACCATAGCGGTCGCGCGGTTCCAGACTCAAGCGCCTAGAACCGCTCGGACACACAGGCCGGCTCCGTTAATTCGAAACCATTTGGAGCCATTCATGGACTTCATTTTCTCAGAAAACGGTCTAAATTTTATGGCTGTCAGTGCGCTATGTTAACGGGTGACAATTGTTCGCAGTTGGTTTGAAGAATAATGTGGTCGATTGGAGCGAATGGTTTGGCCACCCAGATTGATCGACTCGAATTCCGTGGAAAATCTGTGGGACGCAATCGAGAGATCAGTTCTTGCATAATATCCTGCACCGGCAATTGCGAACAGCTATAGACGGAGCGTGTCTCAGTACTTCTGCAAGGGACTTCCAACCAATTGTTAAGTCCATGCCACACCAAGTTGCTGCATTGCTGTGGGTAAAAGGAGATCCGATACGATATTAGGAGGTATTGGATTGGTTGGGTTGATTTGAGGAAAGAGACCAAACAGCGAGGTCATCGGTCTCATCGGATTAGGGAAGGATGGGGAAGGAAGTCAGCCGTGACCAGTCAAAAGAACCATCCTGGCATTTGCCTGAAGCGATTTAGGGAAATCACGGAAAACCTAATACAGGATGGCCGGACGCGGGATTGAACCGTCGTCCTCCCAAATGCGAGTACAGTGTGCCAACCACTGCGTATTAGTAGGTATCCCATGACTTTTGTCACTCAGTGTATATAAACTAAGTGACACATACGGCAGCTGCAAAGAACCATAAAAGATATCCAAGGTCTTCGTGACCAAAACTCAATTTGGGAGTCATTGAGTCATTGGTATTTCTAGGAATATCGGATTGTGTTGCTGAGGGTTCGTTCTGGTTCCCATATACTGTTAATGCACTCCGATTCAAATAACTATGACTGAAAGATTGCTGTAACTGGGTACTATGTTACAGGCGTGCATCTAGCCACGCTAAACAAGGAAATAATCATGTTTCGATCAAAATAACCTTCTTTCGGTAAGCCGCCTGGTAGGGGTACATAATCGATTATACCATAGAATAGTAGGCAAAAGGAATGCTTAATGAAGTATCAAAAACCTGTAAAACATGCAGCTGTATAATATTCGACGTACTTCGTGTTTTACAGGTACAGAAGAAGAGGTACTCATATCCTCATCTTGAGAGTTCCCTTTATTCTGTGCAGGATGATCTTGATAGATTGTATTTATGAGTTTGAACCTCTAGATTTAAATGGACACTGAAGTTAATGTACAAGAAACAACCGTTAAATTTCCATCTTGCTTCTATACTTTTACTGATAAATCATGCCAGCTTTGTTAACGAACTGGAAAATTCTAAATTATATCAAGATATCAAATATGCAGTATGATACATGTTACTTCTGAACAAATGTTGAACTATTAAATTATGAGTATTGAATATGGATTTGGCAGATGTCGTGAGAATTACTTTGCGCCTAACAATACTAATGATTCTTCACTGAAAAAGAAGAATCACATAACTATCTAACAACAGCGTGTTGTTACATTGTACACGGGCTTCTGTGTTGGGGCTCCATTTTCTGGAGTAACTGCTAGCAATATAGAGAAATTTTCTGTGGACCGATTAACTAATAATTGGCGGAAAATGTATGTTTATAGCTAAAATAATAACTAGCAGAGTGCCTTGTATCGATCCATTACTTATTCAAAGTAAATTTTTACAATATTGGAAAAGAAATCAAATCAAAACTCAATATTAATTACTAGTTTTAATTCGTATAAGAGTAATGTACAGAACTAAAAATAAGGATTTGTAAGTTTTCAGTAACATTAATTTAACATATCATTTCATCGCAACCATTATTGCACATCAAAGACCTTGTGGTCTATATTAACAGTAAACCTAGACTTTTTGCAGATGATGCAGCTGTCTATAATAAAGTTATGTCTGAGAGACACTGCATAAATATTCAGTCGGATTTTTATTGGACTTCAAAGTGCTGCATAGATTGGAAACTTGCTTTATGTGTTGAGCAGTGTAAAACTGTGCACTTAACATAACGAAACACGTACTTCTCTCTGACTATAATATCAATGAGTTACAGTTGGAATCGGCCAACGCATAGAAATACTTTGCGTAACACTTAGTAGGGACATGAAATGGAGTGATCCCATAGATTCTAGGCACTTCAGTCCGGAACCGCGCTGCTGCTACGGTCGCAGGTTCAAATCCTGCCTCGGGCAAGGATGTGTGTGATGTCCTTAGGTTAGTTAGGCTTAAGTAGTTCTAAGTTCTAGGCTACTGATGACCTCAGATGTTAAGTTCCATACTACTCAGAGCAATTTGAACCACTTTGATCCCATAGGCTCGCTCGTGGGTAAAACAAATGATAGACTTCAGTTTTTTGGTAGAATACTGGAAAACACAATCCACATACAAAGTAGATTACTTACAGATCACTAATGAGACCTATTGTAGAATATTGCTCAAGTGTGTGGGACCTGTACCCAATAGGACTAACAGGGGATATTGAACGTGTACAGATAACGGAAAAACGAATGGTTGCAAGTATTTTGGCCCATGAGTGAGTACCACCGAGGTGCTGGAGAAATTGGAGTTGCAATCGCTTTAACATATACTTGAAATATGCCAAATAATCCCATTTACAAAGTTCCGAGAATCATTTTTAAATGATGAATCTAGGAGTATACTACAACCGTCTACACATTGCTCACATAGCGTCGTGAGGACAAGATTAGATTTCCAGAATGAAGTTCAGACACTGCGGCCAAGTGTGAGCCGATATGAAACTTCCTCGCAGATTAAGACTGTGTGCCACACCGAGATTCGAGCTCAGAACCTTTGGCTTTCATGCGCCAGTACTCTAACGCCTTTTTTTCTTTCTTTTTTTGTACGTAAGGAACCGCTGCGGGGACGACGGGTAGGTCAGAAGTCAACACCCAAGACCTGTTCGTTACGTCACCACGCCCACGCAACGTGCTCGAGGATCAAGGAGAGAACTTAAGAGGTTTATCTAATCTTGTTTATTTATTTTACTAGCAAAGGAACCTACAACTGCAGCAGCGAGCGTCCGAGCCATATTCTTGTCTGTTGTTAGGTATTCCCCTTTATTCCGTGTGTAGGGGACTAATATGATACAGCAGTCTTCTTCAGGTACAGCGTCTCATACCCGGAACTCCCCAATGTGCAGGACGGTACGCCAGTAATGAACCTAAGTAATTAGCAAAGTGGGTACTGTACTTCTGGTGGCAGCTGAGAGTCGCATGTGTCTTCTTAATTACGGACCAAAAGTAGAGTGCATCACGAAATACGTAGAAAAGGGACATGCCTTTTAGCCAATTAACGGCATTCGTCCTGCTGGTGGACAATATACGCTGTCGGGGCGCGACGTGTTGTCAGGGGAGATGGACACCTTCAATCGTCAAAAGAGTAATGTCAGCATGCCCTGTGTGAACAGCCAGCAGTTACTGGTCGCGTCACAAGTCAGGCGATGCGCAACCAAATCAGCGACCGAGAATCTCAGACACAATAGGGCCTCCGTCAGATGAGTGGAATGTAGTAGCGTTGCGTAGCGAGCTTCCCGTTCACAGCCACGTACCACATCGCACGCAGCGCCGTAGATAGAAAAGGCTTGTGTAGTGCTCGCCTCACCGTGTTTCAGCCAACTTCGAGGTGCCGGTGTGCAACCGTGTAGATGGTTTGTTGCTGTTGGTTAAGTCTTTCATGTTGGGCATCCGTGTTAACGGAAGGTCCGATCGTAAGTAGCTGAGGCCAATAAAGACTTCTCTGATGTGAGCGAGAGCAGGTGAAATGTGTCCCGTAGAAACTGGTGGTTGTAGGGAGCTTCGTGCCACTTCACTTATCAGGGTGCCTGTCAGATTGTCGTGGGCATAGGTCTAAGTGCGACGCATAATGCTGAGACAGAGCAATTGCGCACAGACTAGAATCAAACCGATACTGCCCGCCAGCTGCGGTAGTGTCAGGGCGGTGTACCGGACTTCAAAAATATGACCGGCGCCGCGAAATGTCCGTATGCAGCTTGAAATTTTTCTGTCATCGTAACCGTTAGGGGAAGGACGTGTGTAAAATAGTTCAGTCTCGAGACAACATAGACGCTGACATAACGTTATCTAAGGAGCACGTCCATTCGACACAATTTGTTGCCCCGTATCAGAGCATGTGTCTGGTGAAGTAGTCGGTGGTATGTAGCTGCCGCTGGGCGGCGAACATTGCTATACTACAGCACTCACAGACATTTGAGTACGGGTACCTTGTCAAAACGAAGCGCTGTTGTTTGTAGAAGTACCCCTCCGACATCCACATATGTTGAAAATGCTCCCAGCAACCACGCCGTGCTGGGATAGCCACTGAAGCACCATGTGCATTTCATCCCCTGACGTGGCCAGGAACATCACATCATTGGCATATGCACCGCAAGCGAAAGGTCACGTCCCGTGTGCAAATGCCTGCTAATCACAGCCGTAGACCTTGCAACGCCGGTTCGAGCGACCGTCCAACAACGTGACCAGACTGATGACCGTTCACCATCATGCATGAACGCGCTCCATGGATCAAACTAAGGACCACCTTTGAAGACTCTGGAGAGAGGCTCATGCCTCCCAAAACTGTGCGTACGAATTCGTGGTCGAGGCGGTCGGATGTGTAGTCGAGATCAATGGCGGTAAGGGCGCCTCGTATTTTGTAGGCCTCCGTCAGTGCTATTACGTCACGGTGTTCTCGCAACGCCTATCAATGTTGCTGACACCACATGAACATGTCTGACCGGTATGGGGTGTTTTCCCGATAGCGCTGTTAAGACGCGCAAAGGATGCGGGCGGAGATCTTATGGTCATTGTTAAGGAGCGTGAGTGGGCGAAAGTCCTGCCACCTACAACCACCATTAATTTTCGGTAATGGGATCAGGATGCCGTCAGTTAATTCCTTGGTGACAACGGAATCAGGGCGGACCAGTTCCGGAACCATTTCAGGCCGCTTGTTACCCACAAGATCATAGGAAGTGCCATAGAATTCATCGAGTAAACCGTCTGGCCCTGGCGATATGTTCGGTGCTCCCCGTGCCAATGCCGCCGGCACAGTAGCTCAGCGTGTTCGGTCAGATCAGCGAAAAGCCTGAACGGGTGTCATGGGACGTCCGTCCCGAACAAATACAACGAACAATGTGCAACAACCTAAGATCAACAAAGAATAAAGAAAAAGGCGGATTTCAGCTCGTCGGATGTGATGGGCACAGCAGGATACCACCAAGTGCAACGTCCCGAGGGGCGGGAAACATATGCAGCACCTCTTCATCAACAAGTAGGTTCCGCGGTTCGTTCATGTACAAGTTCCCATAGCACCGTGCGAGCGTGTGCGCTATGTCAGTTTGTGTCATGGTGCGTCCGCCCACCTCTGTGTTGATTACCGTGATTAGCTGACGTTTCAGGTGGCTCCTCTCACGCGCAGTGTGATAGAGTGATGCCATTTCGTTGGGGACGCCGTCTTGCATTATCGCACAGATACGGACCCCGTGTTCCTACTATGCTCTGATGAGCAGTGGACGGGCTTTATTGCGTTGTATGGAATCTGACGTTCTGGCGACGGCGGTTACATCGCCGGCTAACGCAGAGTAAAATTCTGATGTCGTCCTCTGCCAGCTCGCTGTGTCACAGCCACATACCATCAGGGTCTTCCGGAGTGCAGCAACGTGGGAGTGTACGTAGGCAGGTGCCTGAGAAAGAGCCGCCTCGTGACACCAACTGCTTCCGACACGCTTCCTTGAAAAGTAGGGTGACGTTTTGCGTCCATGAGCCTCGGCTGCGTCGGGTGAGTTGCCAGGGTAGGGTGACAGAGCAGGTAAACGTGAGATGATCTGTGAAGACCGTCCGGCCAGATTTCTGCATTACGGGTGGCTGTGCGGAGGCCACGCAGGACGTATATGTCCAGGCGACTGGCAGAGTGGCCAGTAAAGTGTCTGCATCCGCGTTGGATGTTCAACAACAGGAGAAAGACTTAAACTGATCGATGAAAGAAGGAAGTACAAAAATTTCAGGGAAATTTAGGAATGTAGGAATTTAAGTCGCTGAGGAATGACATAAATAGGAAGTGCTGTGAAGCTAAGAGGAAATGGCTCCATGAAAAATGTGAGGAAATCGAAAAATAAATGATTGTCGGAAGGACTGACTCAGCATATAGGAAAGTAAAATTAACCTTCAGTGATTTTAAAAGAAGGTTGATAACATTAAGAGAGCAACGGCAATTCCACTCTTAAATGCAGAAGAGAGAGCGGATAGAAATGACAAATCTTCCCCCTCATATAGGCCTTCAGTGTACACTTCCAACCTATCCGCACTCTTTACATGGAGATGGTATCTGTTCTTTCGGATATGTCCTAAAGAACAGATACCATCTCCATATATAGTTAAGGCTAACCGGTCATGACCCTGTTCTTCAGTGCGGATGCACACGCATTGACCGAACTCTTAAGGGACTCGGTCAGATTGTCTGCCGCGACTAATAAATGTAGTGGGCAGGGGCGCTATGAATGAACTGTGTGGACATTAAGTTGGGAATGTGGTTCTGACGGGAAGCGTGCAAGGGATAAATCCCAGCAGTCCCACTATCCTCTGTGCCCTCGGTGGCTCAGATGGATAGAGTGTCTACCATGTAAGCAGGAGATCCCGGGTTCGAGCCCCAGTCGGGACACACAGTTTCAACTGTCTCCGTTGATGTATACCAATGCCTGTCGCCAGCGTAGGGTCTTGATTTAATCATCATTTCTTTCTAGAGCGCTGCGTGGTCACGAATGGTATCTGTTCTTTCGGACGTATACCATCTCCATATAAAGAGAGCGGATAGGTTGAAAGTGTACACCGAAGGCTTATATGAGGGGGAAGATTTGTCTGATGTGATAGAGGAAGAAAGAGGTGTCGATTTAGAAGAAATACCCGATCCAATATTAGAATCAAAATTCAAGAGAGCTCTGAAAGGCATTAGATCAGATAAGGCAGAAGAGATAATTAACATTCCATAAGAATTTCTAAAATCATTTGAGAAGTGGCAACAAAACGGCTATTCACGTTGGTGTGTAGAATGTATGAGTCTTGCAATACACCTTCTGACTTTCGGAAAAGTATGATCCACACAGTTCAGAAGACTGCAAGAGGTAACAAGTGCAAGAATTATCGCACAATTAGCTTAATAACTCAAGAATCCTAGTTGATGGCACGAATAATTTACAGAAGAATGGGAAAGAAAATTGAAGATGTCTTAGATGACGATCAGTTTGGCTTTATGTTGCGGTTAATAATGGAAGCAAGACTAAAGAAAAATCGAGGTAGGTTGATACGATTTGTAGACTTGGAAAAAGCGTTCGAAAATGTAAAATGATGTTCGAAATTCTGAGGAAAATAGCGGTAAGCTATAGGGAGGGACGGATAATATACAATGTGTACAAGAGCCAGGAATAGTAAGAGTGGGCGACCAAGAACGAAGTGCTCGAATTGAAAAGGGTGTAAGACAGTGATGTAGTCTTTCGTCCCTGCTGTTAAATCTGTACATCGAGGAAGCAATGATGGAAATTCGGGAAAGGTTCTGGAATGGGAGTGAAATTCAAGGCGAAAGGATATCAGTGATACGATTCACTGGTGGCATTGCTAACCTAAGTCAAAGTGAAGAATAAGTACACGATCTGCTGAATGGAATGAACAGTCTAATGAGTACAGAATATGGACTGGGAGTAAACCGAATAAAGACGAAAGTAATGAGAAGTAGCAGAAATAAGAACAGCGAGAAACTTAACATTGGGATTGTTGGTCACGAAGTAAATGAAGTTAAGGAATTCTACGACCCGGGCAGCAAAATAATTGAGCCGTGACAGGAATGCTGGCGTCGCCTTTCGAATCTCTGGCGCCACTAGCTCCAACTGTCGTGTAATGTTCCTCTGTCTTGAGGCCACTAAGATATTTGCTCGAGGTTGTTGATGGGGGGCCGGTGCGTGATGTGGCATGGCGATTGGCGAGTGGTAACGGAGCGAAGACGACTGTGTGAGAGGTCCGCTCGGCGACTAAGGAGAGCACCTGGGCAAACGTCTTGGGCACGGAGTCCGGTGCGTGGTTCTGAATCCTTGGCTGACTGAGTGCCGTCTTCGTGTGTAACCTGGCCAGCCTACTTTGCGACGTAGCACATCGATGAGAGAGTTAAAGCCAGTTTTTCTGTGCTGAATTATGGGGCCCCTTTGGAACCGGCATGCTTCAGCTTCGGTTCGTGAACTTCAGTTACGTCTTGGATTTTGAGGTGTTAACTGTAATTTTCTTTTTGATACCTATAGGTCTGTTGCGATCATTGAGAGTTCTTTGTTGATCTATTTCACCTCCAGTTGTTTCCTTGAATTGTGGCTATTGTTAGCGTTTCCTGAGTCGCTGCTGGCTATGGTTGTTAAGGGGGATAGGACATCAAACGGGCCAACTTGGAGCAGGAGAGGCATCACAGGATATTTTAATTTCCAGTGTCTATACTTTTACAAATAAATTCATAAAATTTTGTCAGCATGTCCAGAAAGTATTCAGGATTCACACTCATAGCAGTGGACGTTCATAAACATAACAAAACAATTTTTTTTACATGTGGTATTTTATCAATTTTTCACTTACTGTTGGCTGAATTTGTTGCTATGGGTACACTTTTCTTTGCAAGTAAGAGAGATTCGTCGATAAATTTTGCACAGCATAAAAACCATACTTACAGGTGTATGAAACTCTACAATTTATTTTATTCATGAAAAAATGAACGAGTTGTTACATTTCCAACTTCATGTTTTGAAAACACAAATTTTGTTGCTAATTATGTCAGTTTTTACCACAATTTTTAAGAGATTTCGAAAACTCTAAAGTTTAGCATTAAGGAGTTTGTGTTTAATAAGCAGTGTAAAACTCAACGACGAATCTCTCTTAATTATGAAGGAAAATGTACCTATAGCAACAAATGTAGCCAATAGTAAGTGAAAATATGATGAAATTTGACATGTTAAAAAAATTTCTTTCCTTATGTTTTTGAACATCCACTGCTATGAGTGTGAATCCTGAATCCTTCGTAGTCATGATTACAATGTTTTATGAATATATTTGTAAAAGTGCAGACAGTGGAAATTAAAATGTCCTGTTGTGCCTCTTCTGCTCCAAGTCGGCCCGTTTGACGTCCTACCCCCCCCCCCCCCCCTTAACAAAATATCTTAAACCGTGTGATACATAGTTGATGAAACTCACGTATATTTTTAAAGTCCGATAGTGGGCGAAGGAAGAGTAAGCTTAGGACATTTAGGCGGCAGTTGGCGTATGGAAACACAACTGGACTGCAATGCATGGCTAGCAGCTCCACTTCCTTGATGTGTGACGAGCTATTGATTGGACTATAAAATGTAAGTTCCCGGCCCAAGCAGCTCATTAGTGGGCTGTACGTTAAATTTCTGAGGATAAATGTTCGAGCGCAGCGTTATGAATCAGAGATACTGGGTAAAACTGAAAAGGAGAGAACGAAGTATTTAAGACGCTGTGTTATAGAAGGATAAGGAAAAGTTGGTGGACTGATAAGTAATTATCGAAGGAAAACAGTGATATGAGGACGGAAAAGGTTGATAGGACACATGTTAAGATATCAAGGAATAGCATCTATGGCAACAGACGAAGCTGTTGAGGATAAAAACTGAATAGGTGGAGATTGGTATCCTCGTATTTTTCTTATTCCTCTTTCTCACAGTGGCGCAAAATAACGTGGTTATTAATGAATTTGGCATGTTTGGTTTAAGGGCTGACCTGTTGCATGTACTATCGGGTCCCCTTTATTACCTGATGAAAGATTATATGTGCTCCACGTGTTTGCATGTGATATTAGTCGTGTGAAAGTGAGAGAAAATTTTCTTAATGTGTGTGAATCGTGTAACTGAGGGGGAAAATCCGGTAACAGCCCGGTATTCATCTAATCGGATGTGGGAAACCACCTGAAAACCGCATCCAGGCTGGCTGGCACATCGATCCTCGTCGTTAGCCCGCCAGCGGATTCCATTCGGGATCGGCGCTCCTCCCCACCCCTGAAGCGGCGCTTTAATACGCATGGCCGTCAGGGCGTTTAAGTTTGACACTGGAGTACACTCAAGAAACACCTGTTGACAGAGTGTAAGGGCTACTCTGAGGTGAGTAGGCTGGAACGAGAGAGGGATTAGTGGTGGGCCGCAACAAATCAGTCAGGATACTGACGGCTCAGAAAGTATGTAACTGTCATACTGTCGTATGAGCGGCGCTAAGGCCACTGGTTTCTACTATAGACTAGTCTACATCAGTTGCCGTTGAATTTATAAAAATAACGATGAACAATGATAAAAGTTTCAGTGAGACCTTATATGGGCTTGAAAGGAAAAAAATATGGGCCACAAAATCATAAACATTGGTCACTGAAAGTAAATTATGGCATGTCAATTACACTAAAGCACCTAGTTTCAGCCTCAGAAAACCTTCAACAGATACGTGAGTGGGTCGATGACTTCTTAAATAATATAACGCAATATGTTGTCGTCGACAGCGAGTGTTCATTCCCTATATGAATACATAATTTGGCGGACGGGATGGGCAGCAATCTGCGATTGTATGCTAATGATGCCGTGGTGTAGGGTAAGGTGTCAAACCCGAGTGACTGTAGGAAGATACATGACGACTTAGAGAAAATTTCCCGTTTGTTTGATAATGGTAGCTAGCCGCAAACGTGGAGAAATGCAGGTTAATGCCGATTAGTAGGAAGGTAAAAGCTGTAATGTTCGGATAAGTATCTGTTGTGCCCAGCTTGACACAATCAAGCCGTTTATATATCTGGGCGTAACGTTGCAAAGCGATATGAGATGGAACGAGCGTGTGAGATCTGCGGTAGGGAAGACGAATGGTCGGCTTCGATTTATTGAGAGAACGTTAGGAAAGAGTGGTTCACGAGTAAAGGTAACCACATATAGGACTCTAGTGCGACCTATCCTTGAGTACTGCTCGAGTGTTTGGGATCCGTACCAAATCGGATTGAAGGATGACAGTGAAGCAATTCAGATGCGGGCTGCTAGATTTGCTACCGGTAGGACCGAACAACACGTAAGTATTACGGATGTGCTTCGGGAACGCCAATGGGAAACCCTACAGGGAAGGCGACGTTCTTTTCGAGAAACATTATAGAGAAAACTTAGAAAACCAGCATTTGAAACTGACTGCGGAAAGATTCTACTAGCGCAAACATACATTGTGCGTAAGGACTACGAAGATAAGATACGAGTAATTATGACTCATACGGAGTCATACAGACAGTGTTACACGCGTGTGCAGTCAGTTCTAAGACATAACTTACAGGTGGTTGACTATAGACTGTTCCAATGCAGTAAATCGTGTGGTTGTAAGGAGCTATACCACCCTAGAGACCGCGAATGTACCCCAAGACGATAAAGAATTTATGGGAGTTATAGAAGATGTGGGACTTATCAACGTTATTATCAGAAGTAAAATATCATCCTTACTATCCGGTGTCATTGGCTGCTTACAGGACGTTTACAATTCTGCTATCTAGACGACCTGAAATAGCTTATTACCGCTGTGTGAACATATCTAGGAACAGTAGATGGTGTCTGTAATTTTCATTCAGAGTGCGGATTTTTCCTGGAAACTTAAGTGCCTATATTTATCATATCATGCCGTTCGTACCCCTATTTAGAGTGTTTAATATAACAACATAGCAAAAGTACTTTGTATTCATAAATTATGATAATGTCTTTACATCACGGAGCCTTGGAAAAGGTAGCGAATTTTATCGTGTGCGAAACCAAATTCAGTGTTAGTGCACACAAATTTTACATCAGTGTTTTAAACATGCATTATGTACATAACAGAAATGTTTTTCTCCTCTGATGTGGAAATGACACACATAGTTGATCGGGCTTTGGTGTAGCAACGCGGGAGCAACATGCTAAACACATTTCACTACGAACAAACGCACAAAGCGGCAGTCAATTAAGTGCCGAGTTAATTCTGCAGTGTTCGCAACTACACATAACGCTAGTAAATAGTTTGGTTCCACTCTGTCCCCTATCCTGGAAGCAGAAAACAGTACAGCTATAGGTTTATTTGAAATTAATAATGTCGATTGAGGAGCAGATAGAGAGAAAGATCACATGAGTAATGTGAAGTATACAAAACAGTATCGCGTAGCTTGAATTTACTGAAATTTAAAAGAATTTCTACGCAAGAAATGTAGTTATCTTGACGTACTCCTTACCGCTATCCCGAAACACACTAGTTAGTCAGTACTTACCCATAGTGCATGACAAGACGCTATGTTAGTATCATGAGACCTATGAAGTACGTCAAGATATCGACTGCTGTTTAACACCCTACATCTGGCTCGGGGGATTGTACGTTCAGCATTCGAAAGGCAGCCTCAGTAACTAAAGGTAAGATTTTCGGTCATTATCAATATATGTGTAGATATAAAGACGTGTACTGGGTGTCGCATAATTAAGAGCGAAAATTTATACGGGTGAAAATATTAACTGTAAGCACACTGAAGCGACAATAGGGATGGGATACAGCTTAATGTAGTGTCAGACATTCGTTTCCTGCCGTAGTGCAGCAACTCGACTTAGGGTGAACTTTACAAGTCACAGTGCATCAGTGTTAAGGCCATTTTTGTTCGTCTCTTATCTGGAGTGTCTGTACACTTTTGGTATAAGAATTTTTCTAGAGTAATGTGGTGGTAACTGTCCCGGATAGCAGTGTTTCATACTTCCCGTTTCAAGAAATTCGCCAAACATAGCTCCTCCGTGTGCCCGTGCCTCGGAGGCAACAAAGTGTACTGTTCTGACAAAACAAGACTGCCACAAACACACAGTAAAAGCAAAGCAGAAATTAAGCTCTAATTAGTATTAACACATAATGTGCACTTCTGGAAAGACTGCAGATGTCGCTGTGACTTTATCTACACGAACCCGAATTATTAATACGAGCTAGTGTCATTATAAATGTATTCCGCCCAATATATCAAATTTTTTCGACATATATCGGAGGAAAATTTAGTTAACCTTTTACTTTCCCTCCAGCTCTCCATGCATAGTTTTCTAGTAACATTTCTGATTTATGACTAAGATATTTATTGCATAACATTTCAGCGTCGACCTCCAGTGTGAGATATACAGGTCATTAACAACTCTCATATAAATTACTTTCATTTTCTGCTTAATCGAAACTCATTGTCCAGTGGGGAAGCCAAGCATATACAATCACATCCTATGCCGTTTGAGTTTAGCAGAAGTTACATAATTTCATATACGCAATAGTACACGTTTTTGTTGTTTTTTAGATAATTTTTATTAATTTATCTTCGGCGCTGTGGTACAATACAGCCATCACACTATTCCATCATCATTACTATACCTTTAACTACAGTAAATGCTAGGCGAAATTTTAAATATACAACATCCGTCGCGATCCAAGGAGCAGAGTGTTCGTCAGGCCAATCCACTTGTTAAAAAGCATCAGCAATGAAATTCCAATATGGGACGATGAAAAGGTGGCCTTTCATAATTGGGAATACTGTACGCTGTAGTCGATTAATTCTACAACCGAATGATTTTTTATCTCGAAGTAGTTTAATTTTACAGTTGAGAAATTGATGCTAATACTGACGAAAGAAATATAAAACCATAATCCTTAAAAACATTACGGTTGAGCAGCGAATGCTGTAAAACCATTCCTGCAAATTTTGACTACTCTCAGCTGAACATGCGAGGATGTCATGTTTAAATGACATAGTGTGTGGATAGTACAACATTACCACTAGCGGTACCGGGGTGTATGAAAGAATACATATAAACTAGAAAAGTATTCGTGATTAGCACCTCTGAGGAATAAGTCCTTCCATCACAGACAATGAAAACAGCATATCAACTAACAAAAAAATGGTTCAAATGGCTCTGAGCACTATGGGACTCAACTACTGTGGTCATAAGTCCCCTAGAACTTAGAACTACTTAAACCTAACTAACCTAAGGACAGCACACAACACCCAGCCATCACGAGGCAGAGAAAATCCCTGACCCCGCCGGGAATCAAACCCGGGAACCCGGGCGTGGGAAGCGAGAACGCTACCGCACGACCACGAGATGCGGGCATCAACTAACAAAAAGTGTGTAAACAAATAATATCAGTTAAAGCCGAGATACGAAATTACAACACATTAACACATCGAGAGACTCTATATGCTACTGAATGCGCTACTCAGAACAGAAGAGGGCGAAGAGGGGAATTAGAAATAACATAAAGGTCTTGAGGTAAGTCACAAAGCCCAATCAAAGAAACCTGTGAATACGACACGACCTTGAACTCTACTCACATGTAAAAATGACTCCATTTGAAGGAGAAGGATTATTTCTTATGCAGGACAAGGATTATTTTTATGCCCACGTTTATAGTATGACTCTACAGCTTCATGTAGTCGGAAATTCCAGTACATTTCCAAAAAGAACATCAAGGAGGCTTGGTTCACCGCTGTATTGCAAAACCAGTAATATGTGGATCAAACTTGAAAGACGGCGGAACTGACTTTATCGTCGATTTTCACATTATCGATTTCTGGGATGCAAAGTGTAAAGAGTGACACATAGATCGAATTAACTTGATTTGAAGATAGCTTATTTCTCTAATTTTGTTACAGATAATCCGACAGAGATTTCCAGTACATGAAGTACTTGTAGGCGTTTTATTTCTTCAGAATTACAATTGGCTGGGCTAGCAGTTTCAAAGAGACACAGCAGATCAAAGCGGGCCGAAGGCACCATTAAATTAACGCAGTTTGTGAAAGGCGGCGCCTACGCAAGATAGGCCATGCGGCTTTTCGCGAATGTTGCTGTAGTATACAGAGAAGCTGCAGCATTAGAAAATTGCAGCGAAATGCAGGAAGATCTGCAACGGATAGGCACTTGGCGCAGGGAATGACAACTGACCCTTAACGTAAAAAAAAATGGCTGAAATGACTCTGAGCACTATGGGACTTAACATCTGATGTCATAAGTCTCCTAGAACTTAGATCTACTTAAACCTAGATAACCTAAGGACACCACACACATCCATGCCCGAGGCAGGATTCGAACCTGCGACCGTAGCGGTCGCGCGGTTCCAGACTGCAGCGCCTAGAACCGCTCGGCCACTCCGGCCGGCACAATTCACATAGGCAAATGTAATGTATAGCGAATACATAGAAAGAAGGATCCTTTGTTGTATGATGTTCCTTCTGTAAAATATCTGGGAGTATGCGTGCGGAACGATTTGAAGTGGAATGATCATGTCAAATTAATTGTTGGTATGGCGGGTGCCTGTTTGCGTTTCATTGGGAGAGTCCTTAGAAAATGTAGTCCATCAACAAAGGAGGTGGCTTACAAAACACTCGTTCGACCAATACTTGAGTATTGCTCATCAGTGTGGGTTCCGTACCAGGTCGACTTGACAGAGGAGATAGAGAAGATCCAAAGAAGAGCGGCGCGTTTCGTCACAGGGCTATTTGGTAAGCGTGATAGCGTTACGGAGATGTTTAGCAAACTCAAGTGGCGGACTCTGCAAGAGAAGCGCTCTGCATCTCGGTTTAGCTTGCTGTCGAGGTTTCGAGAGGGTGCGTTTCTGGATGAGGTATCGAATATATTGCTTCCCCCTACTAATACCTCCAGAGGAGATCACGAATAAAAAATTAGAGAGATTCGAGCGCGCACTGAGGCTTTCCGGCAGTAATTCTTCACGCGAACCATACGCGACTGGAACAGGAAAGGGAGGCAATGACAGTGGCACATAAAGTGCCCTTTGCCACACACCGTTAGGTGGTTTGCGGTGTATAAACGTAGATGTACATGTAGATGTAGGAAAGCGTTCGCCGTAGAGTGTTGTGTCCGCTGGACAGGACGAGGGGACTGGTGTCGCGAACCGATACAATGCGGACAGCAGTGGTGTCGTCGGAACTGTGCACAGGATGACCGCCGCTCTTACGTTCCTAAAGCCTTTTCCTTTGGTGAGGGCGTTGTAAAGTACAGTTAAAGTCCCAGAAGTTGGGCAACAAAGAGGCTTGGGCGTAGAATGCAGAGAAGACTGCCGACAGGAGAGCCACATTCCGGTAGGGTCTGTGAAAACTACAGGAATTTATGGCTCTGCACTCTCGGCAGATCACGGCAGGCGAGGTGTTTGCATTCTATAAGTGTGAGACTACAACTTTTTCGTAGCAAAATATCTGTAGCGGTCCAATCATATATATATAAAGCAAATAGAAATCTAAGGAGGGTCTGGGAAATAACATACTGTAACACAATAACGCGCCCTTTTGGCGCAGCCGGCCGCTGTGGCCGAACGGTTCTAGGCGCTTCAGTCCGGAACCGCGCTACTGCTGTGGCCGCAGGTTCAAATCCTGCCTCGGGCATTCATGTGTGTGATATCCTTAGGTTAGTAAGGTTTTAGTATTTCTAGTCCCATAGTGCTTAGAGCCATTTGAACCATTTTATGAACAGACGAATCCACAGCGTTATCACTCTCCAAGCATTCGTCGATTATACGGAAAAGCAATCTAGCCACGAACGATCAGTACCTATTCACGGTGAGGTAGTGGGCGTCAGATAATTAGCGAATCCCTCACGCGACGTGTCGTCCTCCCACTAAGGCTCGTAGGCGACGCAGCACTCCATGTTTCAGTCTGTGTGCTTGTGTGTGAGTCGATGTCTCGACCCCCACTGGGTTCTAATTGTATATCGAGGCCACATGGCAGCGCGTTGTTCGCCGAAATGTAGTGCGTTGTTCACAGTAATGCACATGATCTGTTGCATAGTACCACTAAAATGGCATCTCACACGGAACTCGTGTATTTCCGCTTTTTTTTTTAGTTGTACTTTATTCGTTACAAGTT
This sequence comes from Schistocerca americana, assembly GCF_021461395.2. Taxonomy (NCBI): domain Eukaryota; kingdom Metazoa; phylum Arthropoda; class Insecta; order Orthoptera; family Acrididae; genus Schistocerca; species Schistocerca americana. The sequence continues at coordinate 678,024,583 of NC_060122.1, forward strand.
CAGCGACAATTTCACGTTCTCGTAGTTCGTAGGAGTTCTTATAAATTCAGTTAATATCATTTTGTAGATCGTATGCTACGGATATCGCATGTCACAGGGAATAAACGAATAGTTAACGATCTAACGAAGTTATGTCCGAAACATCTGTGTTGTGAAACCTGACCAAACGGGTAAATGAATCCAGTTTGAATTGACGATGAATGTCTTCAGACAGCGAGTGACAGCATAAAGGACGACCAAAGACTTTCTGACGATAACATACAGCCAATGGCCTCTACTATTTCAATTTGTTTCGTTCTTATAGCTATAGAAGGAGGTAATACTTGAAAGCTGACAGTGACATACTGATTAATAACATTTGAAAGCTGTCACTCATATACTGATTGATAACACTGACCTTATTATTATATTTCCTATTCTACTCTCATGAAGATTGTATTAATTATAAATTATTACAGACAAATCTATGTCAATTTCTCCCCCGCCCCCCACGAACTATGGACTTTGTGAGGTGGGGTGGCTTGAGGACCTCAACGATACTAGTAACTGTACCGTAGGTACAACTACAACGGAACGGTGTGGGGAGTGGCCTGACTGACGGGCTCTATGACTCACGCATCTTGCATCATAAAATTTTTTCCATTATTGGCTTGCTGTGATCGTAATGTGAATGACTGAAAGGAAAGGTAAACTGCAGCAGTTATTTCTTTTCCCGAGGAAAAGCAGTTCTACTCTTTATTTCCATGACGGTGGCATCATCTTATGTAATCTATTGCAGAGGTAAAATAGTCCCTTAATTGTATTTCCGGACAGAGACTATTACTGATGTTGTCATGATGGAAAACAAAACTGGCATTATAGGGGTCGGAGCTTTGAATGTTATATTCCGTGGTAGCCTAGAGAATTTTAGAAAAAGAAATTGATAGGTTGAAGTTACAGTGTGAGTTAGTGAAGCGTGTTGGCAGGAAGAACAGCTATTCTGGTCAATTCAGTACAGGGTTATCAAAACAAATAGGGATGAGTAGATCACCTTCCACTGGGCTGATTACATCTCCCTCCAAGAACAACAAATAGAGATCATACGATAGTTGGCCTACTAATGAATAGAAAATAGTAATGCGGGTATGCTACTATGAACAGCATATGCGGTCTTCAGTCCTGAGACTGGTTTGGTGCAGCCCTCCATGCTACTCTATCATGTGCAAGCTTCTTCATCTCCCAGTACCTACTGTAACCTACATCCTTCAGAATCTGTTTAGTGTATTCATCTCTTGGTCTCCCTCTACGATTTTACCCTCCACGCTGCCCTTCAATACAAAATTGGTGATCCCTTGATGCCTCAGAACATGTCCTACCAACCGATCCCTTCTTCTAGTCAAGTTGTGCCACGAACTCCTCCCCAATTCTATTTAATACCTCCTCATTAGTGAACGAATTATCGTAAAGTGACAGGAAGGCAACATCCACTACAATACTAATGTTTTACATGGTGACTAACTCCCCATGCGGAGAAAAGATGGAAAGAATGAACTACGAGATAAAAGAAATTATTCATACGATTAGGCAAGACGATAATTTATTTGTGTTGGGTGTCTGGAATTCCATAGTTTCCATAGTAGGAAAAGAAAAAAGAGGAAAAGTAGTAGAAAAACATGAACTGTGGGAGACGAATTAAAGAACATGCCGCATGCTAAACTTTTCCACAGCACGTAATGTAACCATTGCTAATACTTCGTTTAAGAAGCATGACAGAATGTTCTTTACGTGGGAGACATTCGGGAACACTGTAAGATTTTAGTATGATTGTATTATGGTAAAGAGAGATTCTGAATCTAAATGTTAAACGGTAAGACGTTACTAGAGGCAGCTGTGAACTCTGTCCCATAATTTGTTGGTTATAAACTGATTAAAACTGATTAAATTGCAGAATGGTTTGAATTTAAGAAAATGGGACCCGGATAAATTGAAAGAACCAGAGAATGTAGAAACTTAGAGGGAGTGGGATTAAGATAAGATAAAGGAATATAACAGAAGAAGAATGAATATCTTTGAGAGATTAAATAGTTAAGCCAGCAGAGAATGGCGTATTTAAAAAAATACAACGCCTAGGATATTGTAGAAGATATTCAAGGGACTTAAAGAAACGAGAAAACATAAAAATGCAGCACATGAATAAGGCGAGAAGGTATAATGACTGTAAAAAATGAGACTAATAGAAAATACAAAATAGTTGAGCAAGAATGGCTAGAGGACAAATGGAAGGCCATAGAAATATGCTTAACTAGGATAAAAATATACGCCACCTTAAGGAAATTTAAAGAGACCTTTCTATAAAAGGGGAGAACATGTATGAATATAAGGAACCCAGATGACAAGCCTTGCTAAGTATAGCAGGGAAAGCTGGAAGCAGGAAGGAATACGGACAAGGTCTACTGAAGAGGAGAGAAGTAGAAGAAGTAGATACAGAAATGGGAGTCACGTTACTCTGAGAGTTATTCGACGGCAAACTGAAAAATATAAGTGGAATCAAGGCCCTTGGAGTAGGCGGTATTCTCTGACAATTACTGAAATCCTTGCTAGAGCGGAAGTTTTCCGCACAGTATATAAATATGTGAGACGGGCGAGAAACCTCCAGACTTCAGGAAGAATGTTTTAACTCAAGTTCTGAAGGAGGCAAGTGCAGACATATGTGAACAGTATCGAACCATCGGTTTAATAAATCATGGTTGCAAAACACTGACACGTATTATATACAGAAGAATGGAAAAACAGGTAGAAGCGGGCGTAGGGAAGATCAGATTGGGTCCCGAAGAAATACCGGAATGCGCAAGGCAACATTCACCCGAAGTCTTAGGTTACTTGCAGCACGTGTAGAGACCATAGTGCAGATACAAGGGAAGCAATTGTTAAGAATGTAGAGAGACATGGTCGGAGACTAACCTCAATGTACAACCATAATCGCCAAAAGACATGGAACAGCCTTTGAATGGAATCGATATTGTCTTGAAAAGAGGAGATAAGAGCACCATTAACAGAAATAAAACATAGATAATTGGATGTAGTCGAATAAATCGGGCGATGCCAACGGAAATAGATTAGGCAGTGACACACTAAAATCAATAGATGATTTTAGCTTTCTAGGTAGCAAAATTACTAACGGACACGGTAAAATGAAAAAACATGCAGGCTGGCTATGTCAAGAAAAGTATTTCTGAAGAAGTGGATTTTGTTGACTTGTAATGTAAATTTAAATGCTAGGAACACTTTTGGTTTGAAATATGATGCTACAGAAGGATGTTGAAGAGCAGACAGGTGGATCGAAAAACAAATGAGGAGCTATTGAACTGTACTGGAGAAAAAAGAAATGCGTTGTACTACTTGACTAAAATAGGCGTTCGGGAGATAGGACTTATCCTGAGACACTCGTAATCGGTGTGATAATGGAGGGAAGAGTGGGGCTGGAGACTGCAGAGGAACGCCTTGGCGTGAATACAGTACGCATCTTTGAATGGTTATGGGTTTGCATTAGTTATTTCTCAGATGAAGAAGCTTGCGGAGGGTATAGCTTATGGTGTTTATGCCACATTGCGGGCCATGTATTACTACATCCTATCCAGCTGCTTACGTTGCTGTAGGTATACGAGCTGGTAGGAACGAGAGCAGGAACAAGTAGCAGGCGGTCATACCATAAGGAGAGAGAGGGTGGGAAAGCTATGAGGCTACGCGACATTGTTCTCTAGCATGGATAACCGAGCGAGGTGGCGCAGTGGTTAGACACTGGACTCGCATTCGGGAGGACGACGGTTCAATCCCGCGTCCGGCCATGCTGATTTAGGTTTTCCGTGATTTCCCTAAATCTCTCCAGGCAAATGCCGGGATGGTTCCTTTCAAAGGGCACTGCCGAATTCCTTCCCCGTCCTACCCTAATCCGATGAGACCGATGACCTCAATGTCTGGTCTCATTCCCCAAACAACCCAACCCCCAACTCTAGCATGGAAAGACAGCAGGGCGTCCTGTATTAAATTTGGTGCCAAGATGAATAATCTCTAGTTTTAACAGTTAACGTTTAAATGATTAACAAATTCTTCAAACAATTCTGAAGGCTTTATTCACACTGATGTCTACATAGTTACAACAATTTCAGTTATTCGAAACTGACCTGCAAAGTTTAATAGGAATGTTAATTTAACTTTGCGAGAGATTGGTGGATTTAAACGACGAATAATAGTAGTGTACCCTGTGTGGATAAACAAGTAAGATTTCCGGTATCCTAGTATAAAACCTGCCTTCCTGCTGGCAAGCTGCGTGCATGTGTGAGCAACCTGTGTGCATGTTTGCTCTACGAGTGCTTGTTTTATTTAATTAAAAGTGAGATTGACTTTCCCACGGGAAATGTTTGCACTCAGTCTGATACCACCATTAAGATTGTGAACACGTAAAACTTGTGAGTATATTTCTTGCTTAAGAAAACAACTTGAAGTTATTTGTTAACTTATGCGTTGATTAAAAGTGAAGAAACATGGAAACAGATACCGCGTAATGTTTTGTGAATATTATGGAGCCTATAATTAGACCATGTCATACTTGCTATAATTAATATCTTCAGACTGGCTTCCAGATAGGACGTTTTTCTCACTATCTTTCGACTTTATTGTAGCATCTAAGTAGTATTCCCGAAAGCCATTTAAAAATTCAGTCATTAAATCGCATGTTAGAAGCCGTGGCCTACAGAGATGGAAGTCCGTGTTAACATCGAAACGGTTTTAAAAGAGACGAGGTAAGCAAGGATCTTCCTGATGGAAGGGAGAATCAGGTGAAGTTTTCTGGAAATTACCGCCTCGTTCCGTTCAACATAGCCCTCCAAGTGCAGTCTTTCGCAAACTACAACTTGTGTACTTAGTGCTTCCGACGTAGTAATGCATCACAGTAAGAACATTTTTACTAGTTCATTTATATTTCTATCATAAGCATTAATTTAAATACACGCGAGAAAAAAAATGTGACAAGACAATCTGCAAGCATCCTTGATGAATACTTAACTCCCGATTGTCTTATCACGGAAGCTGCAGGTTATGCAAATTTGTTTTTACTATTTTATGGCTACTTACTTTTGTATGGTATTGAGAAGTGCAGGGCTGGACAAAAACATGGAAACACCGTGAGAAACGCAACATGAACAAATGTGTGTGTTGAGTAATTCTGACGGATAATCATTAAAGAGCGCTGTGACGAAATGTCAGTGAACGACACCTCCAAAAGTCACTGCAGAACTGAATATTGGGTTGGAGAACCCTGTCAGCATCAAAACAACACGAAGGGAGCTGTGGGGAAGGCTAACCAACGACTGATTTTTGTTGGCAGGAGACTTAGAAAATGTAACAGATCTACTAAGGAGACTGCCTACACTACGTTTGTCCTATTTTAGAATACTGCAGCTCGGTATGGGGTCCTTACCAGATAGGATTGCCGGAGTACATTGAAAAAGTTCAAAGGAGGACCACCCGTTTCGTATTATCGCGAACAGGGGAGAGGGTGTCACTGATACGATACAGGATTTATGGTGGACGTCATTAAAACAAAGGCGTTTTTCGTGGCGGCAGAATCTTCACACCAAATTACAATCACCAACTTTCTCCTCCGAATGTGAAAATATTTTTTGGACACCGACCTACATAGGGAGAAACGGTCACCATGATAAAATAAGGGAAATCAGAGCTCGTAGGGAAAGATATAAATGTTCTTTCTTGCCGCACTGTACGACATTTGAATAATAGAGAATTGTGAAGGTGGTTCGATGAACACTCTGCCAGGCACTTAGATGTGATTTGCAGAGTATCCATGTAGATGTAGATAATATGGAAACTGCCGGGTGAGCTGGAATTCCAAAACCATTCAACAATTATGTAGATATGCGTAACAAGAACTCTTGGTACCAAAACCGTAAATCCTGGACTAAGGAGCAATGGAAGAGTGTCGTTTGGTTGGATGAGTCTTAATTCTCGCTCTGTCCGCTTCTGGCCGAATTTACACCCCAAGAGTGATATATGGCGGGCTTTCGGTGATGATTTGTGTAGCCATATCGTGGTATTCCATAGGCCCCACGGTTACTGTGCAAGGCCGCGATACTTCCAAGGACTATGTGCCCATTTTGGTTCATCACGTCGACCACATGATGTAATGTTTGTTTCTCAACTGAGGTTGGGACCCTGTTCACAGAGTTCGCATCGACTAGCTTTGTGAGTGCGAGTATGAACTGTCTTATCTCCCTTCGCCACCACAGTCACCAGATCTCAATGTCACCTAGCCTTTGCGATCTACCGTAGAGGGAAGGGTGCGGAGTTATCCACTTCCATCCACGTTACCTGAAGTATGTTGTGGAAACAATGGTTTAACGTTCCCATGAAAAACAGCAGGACCTGTACTGTCCCATTCCAAGGCGACTGGAAAGTATATTAAATGCCAAAGTTTTCCTACACAGTATTAACCGTGGTAGTGTGTTGTGTTTTTGGTGTGTCCATTTTTGGTCAGCCCGCTGTACATTATGCCCTGTATGAGTCTTCCACTTTCCCTTAGGGACGATTTTCGACACCTGTGACCCCAGTAATTTTGTTTTGCACATAACAGATAAAACGTAAGAGATTTAACGTACAAATAAGACCAGAGAAAGGCCACATGCTATTAAACTTCCACGCTGTGCGTGTGGAATACTGCTCTATCAAAAATTTTGCCAATTGCGAACATTCGGACTATTGTGGCAACAAATATTGCTTCTCCGCAATGCCTACTAAGCTCGGAGTAAAATTTGAAACCCTAATAGAAAGTGAATAAGCCTTATTTTGTGACATTGGTGACGGTTCAAGGATATTCCGTTTTGAACAGTTTGATCCTTTCCCGCAACATTTGAATCAGTACACTTTCCATGGATTCTTTGCACCTGTGTCTTTCATCGATTCAGTTACAATGCTGATGAGAAAAGATGGCAATATCCATGGGTACGGATGAGGTAGAATATCGGATGTATACTTTCTAGGGGAGCCATTGTGACGTCGGCCCTAACCGATTTTGGGGAATCCACAAGAAAACTAAATACGGGCCCGCGGGTCTTGATTTGAACTACCATCCTCCTGAATACGTGATTACTCGGCCACTTCGCTCAACCTGCCTGCTAAAAGCTCTCTCTTACAATTTGAACGTATCTAATATCATCAGTTCCCACGCAGTTGTTCAGTCTCTCTGTGGATACATCACATTCACACAATATTTGCAGGAAAGACTGACTTCGCCGGCCGTGGTGGCCGAGCGGTTCTAGGCGCTTCAGTCCGGAAACTCGCGAGACAATTATATCTTGCATCTAAGTGAACCTTATCTGCATCTAGTGCAACATTTTTCTTTCGTTTTTTATATTATTTTCGTAATGACAGCAGCTTCTTCGTTCTAGACATAGTTTTATAAATTCAGTTTATCATGTTTAAATGACCTTTCGACACAACCGTAGAGGAGAATCCGCCTGTAGCTGCGGAAGTAAGATAATCATTTATTGCACTATTTTTTATAAGTCCACTTGCCATCAGAGTGTCACAGAACCCTTGTAATTAGGTCTTGCAACACCAATAGTTTGTGCTTTAAGAAACTCTGTCGAGTACAAACGATGAACAGAGATGTCAGCCAGTCAGGTAAGAACTACAGCGAGTCACATATTCTTGAAACACTACTTGCCTAATTGTATGTGTGTCGCAGCAATAGGGCATAGCATAACGAGGAAGCGAAAGTAAGAATTTGTTATACACTTTTTGCACTTGTCATGTTCAGAAGCACTTGGGAATCCAATAAATCCGCAAGAAACCTTCATTCAATTTGACAGACGAATGTAGGTCTCTGACAGCCACCTCTGCAACAATATAAGCAATAAAATTCAGTACCAGCCAATGTCAGGCTTACAACACACACGTAAAGTAAATACGGCAACTATATTATTAACGTCTACCTCCAATAATGTATCAGACCCAATACCGACGGACTAATTTGTCGCGAATACAATATATTATTGCTGAAGTCACCATTCCCATTTCTCTACACATACTAATCGTATAGTGATGAATGAGTATAGCAAATGTTGTCCGGAAAACTTTAACATAAAAGAGACTGTTAACTGCCATAAGGAAAGGTACATATACATCTACATCTACGTGATTACTCTGCCTTTCACAGTAAAGTGCCTGGCACAGGGTTCAATGAACCACCTTCAAGCTGTCTCTGTACCATTCCACTAACGAATGGCGCGCGGGAGAAACGAGCTCTTAAATTTTTCTGTGCGATCGCTGATATCTCTCACTTTATCGTGATGATCATTCCTCCCTATGTAGATGTGTGTCAACAGAATTTTTTTCGCAATCGGAGGAGAAAACTGGTGATTAAAATTTCATGAGAAGGTCTCGTCGCAATGAAAAACGCCTTTGTTTTCATGATTGCCACTCCAAACCACGTATCTTGTCTGTGGCACTATCTCCCCTATTTTGCGATAATACAAAACGAGCTGCCCTTCCTTGAACTTTCTCGATGTCAACCGTCAGTCCCACCTGATGCGGATCCCACACCGCACAGCAATACTCCAGAATAGGGCGGACAAGCGTGGTGTAAGCAGTCTCTTTAGTAGACCTCTTGCACCTTCTAAGTGTTCTACCAATGAATCGCAGTCTTCGGTTTGCTCTACCCACAACATTATCTATGTGATCGTTAAAATTTAGGTTATTTGTAATTTTATTCCCTAAGTATTTGGTTGAATTTAAAGCCTTCAGATTTGTGTGACTTATCGCGTAATCGAAATTTAGCGGAATTCTTTTAGTAGTCATATGAATAACTTCACAGATTTTTTTATTTTATTCAGGGTAAATTGCCACTTTTCGCACCATACAGATATCTTATCTAAATCGTTTCGCAATTAGTATTGGTCATCTGATGACTTTACAAGACGGAAAATGATAACATCACCGTCAAACATTCTAATAGGCCTACTCAGATTGTCTCCTATGTCGTTAATGTTGATCAGGAACAATAGAGAGCCAATAACACACCCTTGGGGAATGCCGGATATTACTTCTGTTTTACTCAGTGACGGATCCCAACGACGGTAACTTATCAGTCACGAATAAGAGACGCACTGTTCATATTACCTTATTACCAACACAATTTTGTTTGTTTTAAACTACTTATAACTTGATAATCTGCATACGATTTCGCCATAAATCCTTCTTTCTATGTATTCGCTATACATTACATTTGCCTACTTGAAGGGTGCCGGCCGGAGTGGCCGAGCGGCTCTAGGCGCTACAGTCTGGAACCGCGCGACCGCTACGGTCGCAGGTTCGAATCCTGCCTCGGGCATGGATGTGTGTGATGTCCTTAGGTTAGTTAGGTTTAAGTAGTTCTAAGTTCTAGGGGACTGATGGCCATAGATGTTAAGTCCCATAGTGCTCAGAGCCATTTGAACCATTTTTCTGCCCATCATACAAGAAGACTTTCCCAAACGAATATACTTGGGAGTGATTATCGAATCCTGCGGGATATTACACGTGTCAACAAATCCTTCTGAAAGAAATTATAATTTTCTGCGGAAACATCAGACTAGTTTAGCCGTTATTAGGCACGGAAGCACAACGACTGTTCTTGAAGAGAATGTACAACCACAGCATTATGGTCCACAGCTGTAAAATGAAAACTCGCCAGAAATATGTGCATAGATGATCAAGAAACACTCGCCTCCTAAAAGGAGGTAACGGACAACGTGACATCCAACAAGAAGTTCCACTGGACACCGCCAAGATTCCAAAAACGTCTACTGCAGACAGAAGAAATAGTACAGAGAGTATTTCCAACCAACACCATTAGTGCTGAAAATGTTATAGAATTTATCAGTACATCAATATTGTGTCCAAAAAATTAAAACTACACTAAAAGAAATGAAGAGATTGTGGAGGGAAATGAAAAGATTTACTACAATTGTGACTACTTGTAGTCCATTGAGGGTTCTTACAAGCAGTTGTATCCTGTAGAATTCTTTCGATCATTAGATGCGTCAGGATTACCGCCACATACATTTATATTGAATAATAACGCAATTGTTATGTTTATAAGAAACCTGAACGTTAATAGGGGTTTTTTCAATGAAGTAAGTATGTTTGTAACAAATCTCAATGAATTTACAATTAATGCTCTGTTCTTTTACGTTGGCACAACTGTTATAATACCACGGATAAACTTAACATCATCTGATCCAAACATGACTTTTCGTTTGATAAGAAGGCAGCTGCACATTAAAACTGCATTTGTTATTACTGTGACCAAGTAGCAGGGACAAGCTCTTCAAAGAGCGGGATAATATTTACCAAACTCCGTCTTTATTCACGGACAACTGGATGCAGCTTTTTCAAGAGTAAATAAATAAACTATAATTTTTGTATCTAGTGAAGAAAATTAAAAACGTTAAGTACAAGAAGATGGCATTCTTACGTCAGATACCTTATACACCGAGGTACTATAATGCCCCGTAAGGAATTTTTTCAGAATTATAGGAAGGTACACACAAGAATGTATCATAAATTCATGAAAATTTCAAGTTGCTTGATTCATTTTTAAAGATCTTTTCTTCTCATTCTCAAAACTGCCGTTATTCTAACGTTTACACTTCTCCTAAATAGTGCCACTATTTATAACTAAGAAAAGTACGAATTTCTCACACGCGCCCCATGGTTATTATTGAAGCTTGGAATTTGACGGCAAGGATATCAAGATGTATATGTTAAGGAAAAATTGAAAAATAGGCCGAAGCGGGAAGTGGCCGGTCATGTCAGGAAATGGTGATTGTTGCGTAAAATGACCAGACATTGACCGGTGTTTTATTTCGAGATTCGGCCTGCCAATTCGGCAGGAAGTGTGAACCCTACGGCTGAAGTCGCAAGAAAAAAGACGGAGCCCATCTGTAGAGACTGCATAAGTTCAAACTGTATAGAAGCTATTCATTTTATCAGTCTCACTTATTACAGTCATCACTTAACCTGCAATATGAATTTTCATGACGTTTGAGATTGCACAACAGTCTCATACATCTACATTTGTAGCGATTTGTTGCTCATTCCCTAGCGCAATTGCATCGGGTGTACCCTTGGCCGTCGGTCAGTGGTTGTGAAGAAGAGATGGTTGATAAAGCCTTTTTCTATGTAACCACGGGATCCAGCGTGAGCAGTCTCTCGTACAGAATGGAAAACTCGTTTCTGGAATACTGTTACTTTAGAACACTATTCTGTTCCTAGCTTGCAGAAAGCACCATTGACTTTCATGACAACTCCAGGAACGCTTCTGGGAAACCACCACCTGCGTCAACATCTGGAATACGGACGCGAACGTTGTCTCCAGCTTTTGCTAGTGAGAATTTGGCATCTGAATTTTTAAGAATTTCCGCACCTTGTATTGGCAAACTAATATGAGATATTGACCTCTTTTTCCTGGTTTTTTATTTATTTCGACATAGTCTGCAAGCAATGTTTTATGTTTTCCGCATGCCTTTCTTCTACTTCGTTACTTATTCCACAAACTGCATGAACAGCTTTCCCGCAGGATACACAACAATCTGCTGTACCACACTCAGCGCACTGACACACCACACTCAATATTTGTGCACTGATACTGTCAGACAACTGCTCTGTAGATTCCAATGGTTCCGTCGTCACGTGGCAGCGGAATTATCAGGCTGAGTTCCTGCATTTATAGCAACGTTAATTTCTTTTTCGTCGTTGCTATTGTGTTATCCATAACCTCTCTGAGCAGATCTGAGGTATCAGACGTACTTTTCGTTTGCAGCCAAACATGGCTTCGTATGGCAACTGCTGAATGTCTTGATGAAAAGGTGTTTTCATGAAGTGAATAAATCGGAGAGCCTCAGGTCATTCTGTTTATTTCTTCTTCTTCTGCATGCACGTTATTGTCATATTCTCAACATCCTAGTTGCCACATACGACGGAACCTTGACTTTGGCTATGTCTAGGTTTTCCGTGTACCAGTTTCAGTTAAGGCCACATGCTCTTCAGTTCATTTATAGCTCTGTTCGAAAATTCTCTCCCTTTACGTGACTGAAGCACACCTGGAACACCTGTTGTGGTGAAGATGTCAAGTAGTTGGTAAATAACTTCTTTTTCTCTTTTGCTTTTCCGGCGTCGCTACAACATAAACATGGTTAAGTGGTCGAGGTAATTATAAAATTATAAAATTATTGTCACTGTCAGGTTTACTTTTTACGTCTGTCACATCTAACTGGCATCTTGACTTAAATTCCTTGGTATCAGACAGCTTGGCCTGACAGGGTTAGCATAAGGGCAGACAAAACGTTGTGACTTCTTTGCTGACATCTTTGTATTTAGTTTGCAGTTCATTTTACATCCATGTCCAGTCTTAAAATGAGTATCGTGTAGGGTGTTGAACAGTTCTTCTGTATTCACGTAGTATAAAATAACGGTGTTGTCTTTTGCTACTGGCACAAAAAGGTTTTCTTTCCCGTTAAGTTCAATAAGCCAGATTTTCTTTGCCGACGATGGTGAAAACTCTCTTTTCTCTGCTTTGCTTTGGCTTATCTAATGTCCTATGTAAGGCAACGATTATACTATTATTTGCTTTTTATTGCAGCAGATTATTCAGAGAGACCGACAACCGGTTGTGACATCGAACATTGGTTCCGCATCTGCTTGTATGCCAAATTCGCCCTGCTGCGTACTCCCGTGTGAAGTAGTCATGTGACAACCCTCTGAAGAACAATGCGAATAACTCAAATCGACGTGCCGTTACAGGCGATAGGCCTACAGTCCAAATAATTATGTTCTGTAGCTGATTTACCACGTTTGAAGGAAAAGCATAGAAATATCAAAAACAAAAGAACACATCACAGGACCAGCCATCCGACTTTCACTAATTTGGCCTTCCATTTAGTCCAAAACGGTCAGCCGGAAAAAAATTGTAAAATTAATTGTTTTAATTTTTTTTTTTTTTTTTTTTTTTTTTTTTTTTTTTTTTTTTTTTTTTTTTAGAGTTAAAGGTCGTATTTGTCACTTTCCGTACCACTGACCTTTCTGTTCATCCGACCAAACTATTGTTAGCTCAGAACGGATAAAGGTCAGAATGGATAAAGTGGGCTCTACTGCATTATGACCACTGCCCACCGCTACGTTGTATGCCCCTGGTGGCGTTACGCGCACGTAACGCGATAACAAAAGTACATAAGCGGAAAAGACACGGACGGGAGATCACCCTAGCAAAGATATGGGCTGCGAATGGGAAAATCCATTGAGATAAACCGCTTTGACAGAGGGTAAATTATTATCACGCAGAGCCTGTGAACGAGTATCTCGCAAACTGCGGAGCTGGTGGAATCTTCACATACTACTTTCGTGAACATCTTTGGAAAGAGGTAGAAAGACATGAAACTATCACTAAGCGCCAAATGGTTGGACCTCTACGACTCTTCACAGAACGTGGTGCTTCAAGACTTGTGTGCTCTGTAAGGTTGGATAGAGAAAGAGCATAGTGCCGGTGCACGCACAAGATTTTCGGAACACACCGCTCATCGTACACTGTTGAAAATGGAGCTCCGCAACAGACCACTCCTACGTGTTTACATGTTGACCCAACGACATCGTCAGTTACGACTGCAGCAGCCACGAGACCATCGGGATTTGACCGCCGGTCAATGGAAACGTGTCCTCTCTTTGGATGCATCACATTTTTCCTACTCTTGGTCGACGGTCGCCTCCACAAACGCCGTTATCGAGATAAACGGCTGCTCGAAATATGCAGCGTGCCACGGATGCAGGCTGGTAAGAGCACTATTATGCTATGAAAGACGTACTCTTACGCTTGCATTGGACCTATGGTAGTAATCGAAGACACACTGACAGCTGTGAAATTCGCCTGATGTAAATCCTGTGGAACCCATTTGGGTCGCTATCGGGTGCCGTTACTGCGTACGAAAATCAGTGGCCCCCAATTTACGTGAATTACATGACCTGTGGGTAGGCATCTAAAGCCACACATCTCCACAAATCTACCTAGAAACTCTTGGATCGTTGATACGCAGAATCAGTGATGTATTTCGTTCCAAAGATATACAAACAAGATCCTAAGCAAATGATCATAATGTTTGAGCGTCACTTATACATTTCTTTTATGGAACTACTGCAAACAAGGAACAAGGAACCGTGATATCAACTGCACCTCATTTGTCATTTGAAGGAGTTAAAGCAATTTTAATCAGCTCTTAAAACGTTACCTATACGAGGAAAAACTCTTTCATTACATTTAAATGTTTCTTTCTTCCCCTAAAACCTCAGGGTATTTTCAGAGAGCAAACTTTTCATATATAGCGGCTCTTTTCTGGAAGTCTCTGAGAGATACGGCATTGAGTAAGAAACTAATCCAATGTTAGAAACGTTAGGATATTTACCGGTCACTTTATCTAGCACATTTTAATAAATTTCTCTGTTTTAGGGGACAACAGGCTCCCAAGAAGTGTAGGTCTTGGTGATTGTAATGATTTGGGGGTGAGTAGATGGAGTTTTTAATCTCAAACATACTGAAGAACATTACCAGATACTTACAATCCCCGGAAATCTTCGCACATCATAACCACAAATAGGATCAGTGTTAAGGACATTTTTATTTGTCTCTTATGTGGAGTGTCCTTACACTTTTGGTAGAAGAATGTTTCTAGTGTAATGTGGCGGTAACTGTCCCAATGTTCTATACCACCAGTTTCAGTAAATTCGCCAAATATAACTTCCCCGTGTGAGCGTGCCTCGGAGGCAACAAAGTTCACTGTTCTAACAGAAACAGACTGCCACAAACTCACAGTAAAAGTAAAGCAGAAATAAAGGCCTAATTAATTCGCTCACGTAATTTGCACTTCTGGAAAGATCGCAGATGTCGCTGTGAGTTTATCTACACGACACAGAATTATAAATACAAGCCAGTGTCATTATAAATGTATTCTGCACAGCATAACAAATTTTCCCGGCACATATCGGCTGAAAATTCAGTTAACTTTCTACCTTCAAAAATCGTTCAAATGGCTCTGAGCACTATGGGACTCAACATCTTAGGTCATAAGTCCCCTAGAACTTAGAACTACTTAAACCTAACTAACCTAAGGACATCACACACACCCATGCCCGAGGCAGGATTCGAACCTGCGACCGTAGCAGCCCCGCGGTTCCAGACTGCAGCGCCAGAACCGCTACACCACCGCGGCCGGCTTTCTACCTTCCCTCCAGCTCTCCATGCATTGTTTTTGAGTAACATTTCTACTTTATGAATACGATATTTATGGATTAACATTTCAGCGTTGCCCTCCAGTGTGAAATATACATGTCATTAACATGTAAATTACTATTATTATCTCCTTAATCAAAACTTATTGTCCAGTGGGGAAGCCTAATATCCACAATCACGTCCTATGCCGCGCCTGTCTAGTAGAGGTTACATAATTTCTTCTACGTAATACGTTGTTGTTTTTTGGTAATTTTTATTATTTTACCTTCGGCGCTGCGGTAGAACACAGCCATTACACTGTTCCATTATCATTACTATATATTTAACTACAATAAATGCTAGGGGACATTTTAAATATACAACATCCGTCGCGATCCAAGGAGCAAAGTATTCGTGCGGCCAGTCCACTTGTTAAACAAGCCTCAGCAGTGAAATGCCAATATGAGACGATGAAACAAGTGTTCTTTCATCTTTGGGAATACTGTTCGCTGTAATCGAGTGATTCTACAACCGAATCATTTTTATCTTGAAGTAGTTTAATTTCACAGTTGAGAAATTGATGCTAATACTGACGAAAGAAATATTAAACCATAAATCTTAAAAACATCACGGTTGAGCAGCGAATGCCATGAAACCATTCCTGTAAAATATGACTACAGTCAGCTGAACATGCGAAGATGTCATGCTTAAATGACATAGTGTGTGGATAGTAAAACATTTCCACCAGCGGTACCGGGGTGTGTGAAAGAATACATACATACCAGAAAAGTATCCGTGATTAGCACCTCTGAGAAAAAAGGTCTTCCATCACAGATAATGAAAACAGCATATCAACTAATAAAAAGTGTCTAAAAAATATTATCAGTTAAAGCAAGATACGAAATTACTACACATTAACACAACGGGAGGCTCTATATGCCACAGAATGCTATGCTTTGAACAAAAAAGGCCGATTAGAGGAATTAGGAATATCATAAAGTTCCGAATAGAGGAAATAGAAATATGATAAAGGTCTTGAGGTAAGTCACAAAGCCCAACCAGAGAACGATGACAGAGACCACTTGCAAGAGAAGGATTATTTTTTATGCTGGAGAAGGATTATTTTTATGCCCACGTTTTTAGTATGACTCTGCAGTGTTATGTAGTCGCAGATTCCAGTACTTTTACAACAGGAACAACAAGGAAGCTTGGTTCACCGCAGTAATGCAATTAACCAGTAATATGTGGATAACACTTGAAAGACGGCGAAACAACGGATTCGTCGATTTTCACATTATAGCTATCTCGGATGCAAAGTATATAGAGTGATACATAGATATAAGTAATTTGATTTGAAAATAGCATTTTCCTCTATTTTTATTAAAGATTATCCGATAGTGATTGTCACTACATGAAATACTTGTAGGTGTTTTATTTCTTGAGTATTATATTTGGCTGGGCTAGCAGTTTCATAGTCAGAGAGCAGATCAAAGTGGACCGAAGGGCACCCTTAACTTAACGTAGGTTGTCAAAGGTGACGTCGATGCTAAATAGGAAAGCGTTCGCCGTAGAGTATTGTGTGCGCTGGACAGGACTAGGGGACTCGTGTCGCGAACCGATACAATGCGGACAGCAGTGGTGTCGTCGGAACTGGGCACGGGATGACCGCCGCTCTCACGTTACTAAAGCGTTTTCCTTTGGTGAGGGTGTTGTAAAGGACAGTAAAGGTCGCAGAAGTTGGGCGACAATGAGCCTGGGGCGGAGAATGCAGAGAATGAAGGGAGAACCGATAAATTTACTCAGAGTATCCTCCGCCACACACCGTCAGTCGGCTTGCGTAGTATGGATGTAGATGTAGAAGACTGCCGATAGGAGAGCCATATACAGGTGGGCACTTTGCAGGCTCTTTGAAAGCTACAGGAATTTATGGCTCTACGCTCTCGGCAGAACACGGCAGGCGAGGTGTGCCGATTCTATAAGACTGCAACTTTTTCGTCCCAGAATATCTGCAGCTGGCCGCTCATATGTATAATGCAGATAGAATGTAAGGAGGGTCTGGGAAACCACATAGCGTAATAAAATAACGCGCTCTTTTGACGCATCCAGAGGACAGAGCCGAAACAAACTCCTGTCTTTAGCTATAGAAAGGTTCAGAAATTGAAGGTGAAGGGATATCAATGATACGATTCGCTGATGGCATTGCTATCCTGAGTGAAATTGAAGAAGAATTACATGATCTGCTGAACTGAATGGACAGTGTAATGGGTACAGATGTAATGAGAAGTAGCAGAAACGAGAACTGCGAGAAGCTTAACCATCACCACAGATCGTCACGAAGTAGATGAAGTTAAGAAACTCTGCTGCCTAGGCAGCAAAATAACTAGTGACGGACGGAGCAAGGAGGGCATGAAAAGCAAAAAGAGCATTCCTCGCCCAGAGAAGTCTGCTAGTAATAATCATCGGCCTTAATTTGAGGAAGAAATTCCTGAGAATATACGTTTGAAGTACAGCATTGTATGATAGTGAAACATGGACTGTGGGATAACTGGAATAGAAGAGAATCGAGGCATTTGAGATGAGGTGCTGCAGTCGAATGTTGAAAATTACTTGGACTGATAAGGTAAGGAATGGGAAATTTCTGCGCAGAATCGGAGAGGAAACAAATATGTGGAAAACACTGAAAAGAAGAAGGGACAGGATGACAGGACATCTGTTAAGACATTAGGGAATGACTTCCATGGTACTAAAGAGAGCCGCAGAGGAAGACAGAGGCTGGAATGCGTCTGGCAGATAACTGAGGATGTAAGTTGAAATGATACTCTGAGGTGCAGAGGTTGGCAGAGAATTCGTGGCGGGCCGCATGAACCCAGAAGACTTATGACCAAAAAAATCTGGGTGTGAAAATGCCGGAATTTCAGTAGTCAGCCTGGTCTGAAGTAGTAGTTTTGGAACGTTATTGACAAGTGGGAGAACGCTCCAAGAGAACTCATACTTGTCGCTGGATGACTGCTCATGAGATTCGACGACTGGCCCTCGAAGATGGGATGTAGGTTGCGGGGAAGCTTTTAGTGAGATAGTCACTTCGAATTCTGCCCACAGAATACGGTGTGGAAGTAGTCGTTTCACTTTGCAGCTCCAACTGGAACATAAGGTAAGGTTTGCGTTAGGTAGCTTTTCCCGATTCACAGGTATTGTCTGACACAGTGGCCACCGACTGCAGCACTGGCGTACTACAGAACGACGCTAAAATATTAAGATCTGCAGTCAGCTTCAGCAAATGTAGGTCGCAGTGTGCTCAGTAAACGTTAGAGTGTTGTTGAGTAGGAGGAAGACGCCCTTCTGCATGCATATTTTTGTTACGAACTCCAATTTTGTCAATCACTGTTGTCAGATCGCGGAAACAGGTTAGTGTGCTAAAAATGTAGTTACCCACTATTCGGTTCCTTGTTCTGAATCTCCGTCAACGTTAGTTACTAGTAAATGTTTCATGTTGTGATAATTTGTCAGTGCACGGGATCACAAATAATGAAATATTCTGGGCTATTATGCTGCCGTCGAATGGATTTCACCTTAAAAGCCGACATTTCGTCCCCATTTTCGGAGGACATTATCAAGGGGGATCGTAGCTACTTTCAATTCTGATTCACACCCTGATACGCTGCTGACAACAGCAAAATTCCGCTTCTGCACAGTGGCGTGACGTCATATGTTTTTAAGACGCGAGCACTATTGACCGTAGTCGAATGCCGTCGTCTGCTGATGCCATCACCTCATGGTGGATGACTGGTGCACATCCTCTTCAGCATCAGAATCGGGATTTCACTCCGTTTCACGCCCTGAAATTCCTGAGTGTTTTACAACATTTGTGGCCTATCTGTAAAGCATTTAGTGGTATCCGCTTATGAATGAATTGAGTCCTATCAGAAGGAATGCGGTGGTCTTCTGGCTGCAAAGCATATTCCGCAATAGCTGCTCTGTGAGTCTCATCTCTTCTGCAATTTCTTATGCGTTTTTCTGATGGTCTTTTGTCCGTTCTTTTCGTATATGTGTGCCAGTCTTCCACCATGGGGAAGTAGGAACAGCGATCGATGGCAGCCAACAACGGTCAATTGCGCTCGCGCATTCAAAACATGCCACGCCACGCCACTGCGTAGAAGCACGTGGAAGCGGAATTTTACTGTAGTCAGTAGCAAGGCAGGGTGTGAATCAGTCCTTAAGAGTACTCCAGTACTCCGCTGATGGGGATGAATCGTTAGGTTTTAGGGTGAAATACAGGTTAATTATAAATGTTGGAAATTTGTGGTAAGATCTTATGGGACCCAACTTGTGAGGTCAGCGGTCCCTAAGCTTACACACTGCTTAATCTAACATACGCTAAGGATAACACACACACTCATGCCCGAGGGAGGACTCGAACCTTTGAAGGGGGGAGCACGATTCTGGCCCTGTGACAGGGACAGGTATACGTTTTGGAAGATGTCGTCACCATCGTGTAAATCATACACCGAGCAGATGGTCCACAATACATGTAGTCCGCAGCTATCATGGTAGTCTCACCGATTACTACGACTGGTCCAATGGAAGCACAGGGGATCGTCTCCCATAGCATAATACTGCCTTCCCCCCGCCCCCGGCCTGCATTATTGGCGCGATGCGCGTGTCAGTCATTGTCCAACATGATGACGAATCTGGACACTACCCTCGACCTGGTGTAACAAAAACATGATTCATCCGCCGAAGCGCCACGTTTCCATAGACCGATCTCGATGATTAGATGGCTACAGCATTCATAACAGACAATGTTGATGTGTCATCATGGGTGTACGTTGTGCCCCTCGTCTGCTACCGAGCCCAGTGTTAAACATTGTGAGCTTGACGGTGTTCTCCGTAATCACCGGGATCTGTGTCTGCGTTGTCCTCTGGCAAGCATCCCTGTTTATTCTGATTTACAGAGCGATGAAATCTCCGACTTTCCCTTTCTGTGGTGTGTGGTCATCCGACATCTTTTTGCCTACTTGTGCTTACACAGTCCTTCAACCACTTTTCATAAATGCTCACTATAAAAGCACAGTAACAGCCGACCAGATTTACCGTTTCTCAGATGCTCATTCTCAGGCACTAGGTCACAACAATCTCCTCTTTGTCGAAGTCAAATATGTCTGGGATTCCCCCATTTGCGCACATATCGTCACTAAACGGTTCCCCATCCAAAAAAAGTCAGCTACCTGTATTTCCTATTTTATTTTACTTATGCGACCAGTTTCGACGTTTCACTAGCTATCTTCGTGGCCCCTGACCGACGTGTAGGAAGAATCCAGTCTCATGTGCAATCGAAATAGGAGCCACCATTCAGTAACTTGTATCCGTGGTCTACTTTTTTAACAACGTGATCCCTTTGTTCATCAATTTCAGACTCGGCAGCTAGTTCATTTCCGACAATCGAATTGTTGTATCCATAACAGACGTGACGAAATACAAGATTTCGCTTTGGTGCCCTTTTCCTCAAATAAACATTGATAAAATCCTGTTTTATGAAGAACGTTTTCAACACTAAATTTGTAAAAAAGTTGTTTGTATTCGTTTCATTTTATTCATTCAAACATTCGTAACAAATCAGTTCCAGGCATTAACGTCGATCATTTGTGGCTACCTAACGAATTGGCACTGCATATCATCAATAATAAATTAGAGCAGTTCAAACTTTGTCAATTCCCAAAATATACTTAAAGAATACATCCTCAGTGACTATCAGAATGCACTATCTGTCCAGTCTCTTGTCAGGGCATACTGAAGCATAAGATTGGAACACGTAACATGTACCCATCTACATCTCTCTGTATGTATAGACGTAACCATGTACAATACTGTATCGATTTTGTGGCATATACGCACAGAAGACGTATTCCTGTTCACAGTTTTTAATGTTACTGAACAATAGTCATGCAATAATTTTTAAATGAACACATCGCCATTTGACTGTATTGCTGTTTATTGAATTACGATCCAGGTTTCGGCATTTTATGCCATTTTCAAGTTATTGAGCTTATGTCATTAACATATATTGCAGGACATCAAGTTTGAAATTAGCCATAAATTAAAGAAAATATTCACTCCCCCCAAAATGCCAGAAGTAAAATATTTTTAAGATGATGCGGTGAATTTTAGGCTTGATGTCCTGTAGTATATGTTAATGACATAAACTCAGTCACTTGAAAATGGCATAAAAGGCCGTTACCTGGGTCGTAATTAAATAAACAACAATACAGTCTAATGGCTTTTTGTTCATTCTAAAAATATTCCTGTTAACATGTACCAGCAATGTGTTGCATTGTAAAATGAAACTGGAAGCTTAAGATACGTACTGGAAAATGACCTTGGTAGACATTGGCCGACCGGACGGATAGTAAAAGAAATGCAACCTACTTCGACCACGTTTTCATTCTAAAAACCTGCTACACAATATCAGGCTGTGCATGTTCTGCCTCACATGTACCGTGCTATGAACAGTCCACCGCGCCACCGCTGCTTCTGTATATAAGCACGAGTAACGTCCGACAACATGCGAAATGTAATCACTTAGGTAACGCGTGGATACAGCCAGCCATAGTTTACATAGAAGCTGTCTTACAACTTGAAGACAACCATGATTAACGTAACGTACTTGAGGCTAGGACAAGTGCATTAGTGGGCACTATTGACGTTGAATCTCATGATGGCATGCTGAGAACTTATCTGTACTTGCTGTACTATGTAAACTATGCCTCGCCGGAAATCTACATCTTCATGGATACTCTGCAAATCACATTTAAGTGCCTGGCACAGGTTTCATCGAAACACCTTCACAATAATTCTCTATTGATGCAATCTCGTACAGCGTGCTGAAATAACGAACACCTATATCTTTCTTTACGAGCTCCTATTTCCCTTATTTTATTATGATGATCGTTCCTCCCTCTGTAGATAGGTGTCAACAAGATATTTTCGCATTCGGAGGAGAAATTTCTTGATTGAAATTTCGTGAGAAGATTCCGCCTCAACGAAAAACGCCTTTGTTTTCATGGTGTCCACTCCAAGCCCTGTATCATTTCAGTGACACTCTGTCACCTATTTTGCGATAATACAAAACGTGCTCCCTTTCTTTGGACTTTCTCGGCGTACTCTGTCAGTCATATCCGGTAAGGATCCCACACCACGCAGCAGTACTCTAAAAGAGGACGGACAAGCGTAGTGAAGGCAGCTACAACATTTTCTATGTGTTCCTTTCATCTTATGTAGTTGGTAATTGTAATTTCTAGATACTTAGTACAATTAAGGGCCTTTACATTTGAATGATTTATCGTGAAATCGAAGTTTAACGTATTCCTTTTAGCAGTCATGTGGATGACCACATACTTCTCGTTATTTAGGGGCAATTGCCAATTTTTGCACCATAAAGGTTATGTTTTCTAAATAGTTTTGCAATTTGTTTTGATCTTCTGATCACTTTATCAATAAATCTAAAACGGCTCCTCAGATTGTCACCTAATTTTTTATACAGATAAGGAACAGCAAAGAGCGTATAACATAGCGTTGGGGAACGCCAGAAATCACTTCTGTGACTTTCCGTCAATTACTACGAACTGTGATCTCTCTGACAGGAAATCACGAATTCAGTCACATAACTGAAACGAATTTCCATAAGCACGCAATTTCACTACAAGTCGCTTGTGCGTAAAAGCGTCAAAAGCCTTCTGGAAATCGAGAAATACGTAATCAATTTGTAATCCCTTGTCAATAGCACTCAGCACTTCGTGTGAGGAAAGAGCTAGTTATTTTTCACAAGAACGATGTTTTCTAAATTCATGTTCACTGTGTGTCAATAGACTGTTCTGTTCGAGATAACTTAATGTTCGAGTACAATGTATGTTCCCAAATGGTGCTGCATATCGACGTTAATGATATAGGCCTGTAAATTAGTGGGTTACTCCTACTACCTTTCTTGAATATTATGGTGACCTGTGAAACTTTTCAGTCCTTGCGAATGGATCTTTTGTGGAGCGAACGGTTGTGTGTAGTTGTCTGAATAAATGAAAAGAAAATTACACAAGAAGCATTTGTCGACAGTTGACCTTTATCACAACACCAAAGCTGCGCAGCATACAAGCTTTTAAGTTTTCAAGGTAGTTTTTCTTTTCTACTCTCAGCTTTCGAAGGCAATGTACACAGAGAGATTTCCTTGCCTGTTTCTGATACGATACCGCCCAGTAGCTTAGCGAGACTCTTGACGTGAGCCGGACGTGTAGCTGACGTACCCCTCCGCCTGTGTTGCAGCGACGGAGAAGAGCCTGCGGCTGCAGCCCTACAAGCCAACCGGCGACTCGGTGAACGTGTCGTGCCGCGCCCAGGGCGTCTTCCCGGAGCCAAAGATGGTCCTCTACAAGTACAGCGACGGCGATCCCAAGTGAGTACCTGCTGCCACTGTACACTTGTTCTGCGTAGACGATTTGTGAGGTTAAAGTGATGCACGATAGTGTAAACACTAGTAGAACTCAAAAATTTGCTGAATTTCAGCTGTCGATGTGTTATGTTACTTAGTACTCAAAACTATATCATGTTCTACCTCGTCGAGTAAGAGTGGTAAAAAACGGTAAATGGGGATCGGGGTCCACACAGTTTACATTTCGGGAAAGGGGAAGGCTCATTAGCCTCTCCGATTGAGACAGCTTTCCACGATTTTCGTTCTTGTGACCATCTATTCATTCAACCCAAAATCCTTAGTACTTCGTTGTTTGCATATGCAACGTGCAAGAGGGAGGGAAGGGGGGGACATGATGGGACACTTGTCTCATCCCGGAATCTAGGTACAGCTTTGTTATCCATTACAGAATTATCTGGAATTTCTAGTAGTCGTTGTCTGTACTCCATTAAACAACAGATTCACTATTGCCGATCGAGGCGACGAATACTGCATCCCTATCAATAACTATACAATGTGTTCCAAAACTATTTTTTCAAATTAATACAGGAAGCAGAGAACATGAAAACCAATATATTTAGTTGAGATAAATATGATCCGTGACGGCAATTTATGATACTAGGCACGATTTACACGAAGGTAGTCTATCATGCCAGTTACAGCAGCGGCATCCATTTGATCTGCTCGAATGTGCGACCACTAGCCTGTGGGCACGTAGTATATTGTCGGACGACTGCTATTTCCATTCACAGACTCCGGGTCTTCTTTTCTTTCCACAGCAGTTTCATACACGGGCTGCTTCATATGCCCCCAGAGGAAGAGATCCAGACACGTGAGTGCAAGTGATCTGGGTGGCCAGGACACAGGGCCCTGTGGTCCATTCGTCGATTCCCAAACGTGGCTCTCCGATGGTTCCCTACTGCAATGCTGAAAAGTCTGGCCCCCATCGTGCTGGAAGTACGTACTTTGTTTAACATTCAGTGGTACGTCCAACAAGTACAACCAACCACCGGTACACAGACCAGTTTTGGATGTCAGTACGTATTCCCAGTCAGCGTAGGTTACGTCAGCTCAGAATCACTAACGTAATGTTCCTAAAACTTTACAACTTCAAAGAGCATAAGATCAAAATGTATTTAAAATGATGCGCTCTACATTTTATATTAACATGAATAAATAGTTCCGGAACACACTGTATATCTTGGGTTTTCACACTTTTCACTCTGTTCACGGGATATTAAACAGATTCCTCGGTGCGGCTGCGGTTTTGTCTCTGTTCGGTAGTCATTATGAATGCGAAGGTTTACAGAACAGTGCCAAAATAATGTCTTTAATCCTTTTGTGTTGGTTTCTCGGTCAGACTTCAACGACCTACTGAAAGGGGCTGGTCCAACTGCCTGGCGCACGGATTCCGTCGCCGATTCCCCCAGCACATAAACATGGCAACTATGTACATGCCGGTCTTCCGTTCCCAGTTCCCATAATGACGTCATCTGCATTTGATCCACAACAGAATTATGAGAGTAATTTAACATTTGCCTATGGAAAAAAAACACGATGGCTTGACAATTCTGCATTCAGTCACACAACGTACGGTCGGTATTTGTGATATCGCTGACATTTGATTTATAGGCAATAGGCCGTTGCCCAAGGCATAATTCTCTGTCTGACGTATGTCTTCTACTGCTGGAGATTTCAACACAGCCTTTAACGACTTAGAAAGCTGTTACGGACTAAAAACAAGCTCAGGAAACAGAATTCTTAATAATTATGTATCCAAGCAACGGTCCGTCCGGGATGTTACCAGATCGCTGCCTAAGATCGCTCACAAGGGAACGTTCCTAAGTGTCAATAAATGATCTTGATGAAACTTTTCGAATGCGTAGAGGACAAAATAATGCAATACGTATATATTGTATGTGACCCAATTTCACTTTTGAGGGGTATATCACACTACCAAAGGTAATTTGGCATATTAGGTTTGAAGGAGTATCTTCAGAACAGTGACATATGGATAATTTTTCTAATATGAAAGTAGATACGCAATTAGCATTCTTGAAAACTGTCTAACCGAATTTTGTATTAATATGAAATTTTGAAAAATACCTCACCACCATCAATTAATTTTGAAAAATGGAAACTTTTGTTGCAATTTAAATTAAAGAAGCCCACAATTTACATACAACCATTTGTAATAAAACTGCTTTCTGAAATACTATAATTCGAAAATAAGGTGCACACATGAGCTGTCGGAGTATTTACAACATATTTGATTAAAATATCTAAACATTCACTATTAGTCTAGTTGTTTATTTTTCTTATATTTGTTTTAAATTATAATTGTTATTTTACGTTTTACATTGACTTTGTTTCTTTTTATTTTGTTATTATTTTATCGTTTTACATAAGTATATTTTGTTAAATGAAATAATAAGTAACTCGTTACTATGATACAAACTTGTTAGAAAAATGACAATATGTAAATAAATGCTTAAATCATAATGTTTTCTTACTCCAAGAACATCAAATGAACGAGGGAACGCAATGGAAAACAAAATCAGCGAGATTTCAAGTTTGTACGGATGGGTCTAAATATTATGATTTGCATCAGGCATATTTCAGTCCACAGGTCAGCCTTGGCGAAGAGAATTGATTATGTACTGGTGACTGCAGATTCATTATATTGTTTCTCAAGTGTTTGTTGAGATCACAGTCATTCAACAGAACTATATTTGAAAATCATCACGCAAAGTTCTTCAAACATCGAAAACCATCTACATCTCATGATTAGACATGTGCCGTCGATGCTTTCGGGATCACAAGATGAACGAGTTCCTTGTCATCGGGTACGATGGTCTATACAGATCTTTCACACTAACCATTAGGCATTTCATAGTTTTAAAAGAAACTAATGGTATATTTGAACCGAGAATCACTTTTTGTAGCCCCAACGATGTTGGAAGAAATTTTAAGATCTAATTCTGCTGAATTATTATGATGTCAGTCTCCACTTGAGAAACAATTTAATAAAGCTGCAGTCACTGGTACATAATCACTTGTCTTAACCATGGCTTGCTGAATTTTGTTTTATATTATATTCCCCGTCACGTAAATTATCGGAAGAAATTTCGTTTATTTTATCTTCAGGGTATAAGAAAACGTTATGTTTTAAGCATTCAGTTGCAGGTTATCATTACTGTAATGATTTCGTATCATTATAATGAGTTACCTTTTCTTCCCATTAACAAAATACACGAAGGTGAAATGGTAAACTGAGAAACAAACAGAAAACAAAAAATGCTGCAAAAGTAGAATAAATTAAAACATAAATCAGATATAAGTAAAATAAATATCTAGACTAATAATCAATGTTTATACCATTTAATTAGATATGTTGAAAATACTCTGACACTACGTTATGTGCAGATTATTTTCCAGAAATGGTATTCCAGATACCTGCTCCCTTATACATCGATGTATGTAGCTTGAAGGCTTCTTTAATTTTCATTTTTCAAAATTTAATTATGGTGACGGGTTATTTTGCAAAATTTCAAATTGTTACAAAATTCGATTACGCGTTTTTCGTGAACATTAATTACATGTCAACTTTCGTATGTGAAAAATCTTTAAACATCATTTGGAAGAAATTCCTTGCAAACCTAATATGTCAAATTATCTTCTGTGGTGTATTTTCCCCTTAAAACCCAAATCGCGCATAAACAAGGAAATAGGTATTACATTATTTTGCTGCCTCTACCGAACCATCAAGTTTCATCAAGATCGTTTATTGACACTTGGGAATGTTCCCATATGAGTCGCGCCGACGTATGTTACGGAACTTTTACAGGGAAGAGTTGGCGCTATTTGTTTTATTTAACACTAGGGAACACAACTTGTCTTATTTTAATCCTTCTAATCCTTTGAAGTTGTTTTTGTGCTTTTTAGCTCCTTTGGTCTCTCTGCTCCTACATCCTAGAGTAGTAACTATTAGATCTTGCTAAAATAGGTGTCACAGAAAGGAATTCTGTGGTTTCCCTGTTCTAGTGCGTCATCTACTGCTGTAGATTTATCCATCTTATCCAGGCGATGGCTGCTGTTGTGATCCTTGAGTTGTGTGTTAATGATACCTCTTGTAGTCCTTGTGCACACTTGGTCGCAGATACATGGGATTTTATAAACTCCTGTTATAGCAAGCGTCGGGCGTACGTCTTTCGCAATGTTCAAATATCATGGCACATTTCAGAGTCTGATGAAGTCTCCAACAATGGACAACAAAATACTAGGCAGAGAATTATGCCTTTGACTATCTTCTACCACGACTTTATGATCATAAATCAAATATCAGCTCTATCGACTCTGCGTTCAGCTTTAGACGACAGAGCTGTTTTAGGACACTCGGAAGAACACAGCCATGCTATACTGCAGATGTGTACATCTATACTGAAACCCAAATAAATCAGTTGAAAAATGAAAATATCAACTTCTGCACTAGAACAGATGGAAAAATTAGTGAAATTTTAAGATCGAAGAAATGTGCTCTGCACGGAGCATACCTTCATATAGGCTGCGTGTGCAACCAAGCTACGAGCTCTGCATTCCAGTTGGCATAGCGCACAATAATGAGACAAAGTGGAGGGACAAGCTTTGTCTTGGTGCAGTGCTAGGTTGCTAAAAGTTGATTCTACCGATCAATTTGAGGACGGTTTCGGGAGATTTCTCACGTCTACCCGTCGTCTGTTAGCCTTGCACAATACTTTACCTAACCAGTGCTAAAATATGTAGCTTTGTAAGCACATTTTGTGTGGTCCAGCTATGTCAGTCGACACTACAAGAAATATAAATCATCGAAGTAATGTAATAAACGCATTAACGAGAACAGCTGTGATGTTTTATAAGTAAAAAGAAGTTTTTGCCCTGTTTCTCCACTTGGAAGGGTATTAATACGGAATGTTTGTTGATATACAGCAAGATTTTCTTAATTATTCTGTCTTTTTTTCATACTGAGATGATTTACTTTCGGTTTTAGTCTAATATTATGGTAGTGTGAATAAGTTATTCTTGTGAATCTTCCTCAATTTTATTTCATAATTCGTTGGATGCTCTGCATTTACTTACATCAGAATGTAATTTGAGATCATGGAATCAAAAAGTAGCCTTCCATACTCTTATTATTAAAGTAAAAAGATATACTTACTATTGAAATATGTTCATTTCTGGCCACTAAATGAACAACACCAAAAATACCAGACAGATAACTATTAGTGTTTTGAGATACAATAAGATCTGTGTATTTATTGTCAGATTTTGAGCACGTTTTCAAACAAAAGCAGCTGTATAATGACTGGCAAGTTTTTAACCTTGCCCCACTTCAAAAAATTTTTGAGAACGACTTCGGTTGTAACCTTTATACTTTCTGTGTTCCACTAAATATCCTGCATTCTGTGGCCTTCTCTAATATCCTGTTTCATCAACCCGTCCATCCTTCCACATTTCCCGTTCCCGTTCTTATTGCATGTGTCCATTTAATTTTACCATGTGAGTTGGCAAAGTGGGAATACAGTGTATTTCGGAAGGGTGGGAGAT
This sequence comes from Schistocerca americana, assembly GCF_021461395.2. Lineage (NCBI taxonomy): Eukaryota > Metazoa > Arthropoda > Insecta > Orthoptera > Acrididae > Schistocerca > Schistocerca americana. The sequence goes on from NC_060122.1 coordinate 678,053,907, forward strand.
CAAACCCCAAGTGGTCATCCAGACTGAGGTTTCACGTGATTTCGCTAAACGCTTGAGGCAAATAGCAGTACGGACGGTTTGAAATGACATGGCGACTTTATTCCCCATCCTTCCCCTATTACGTGTTTTCCCTTCATCTCCTAAGACCCGCCGTCGACGGGAAGGCAAATTCTGATTTTCATTTTTCTTTCTTTCACTCAAATTTCGGTATTCTTCCTTAAGACGAATCTCAAACACTTCCACTCACTTCCAGGTTTCTCAGACCATGTGTCACTTTTATACAGCGCAACATCCATACTTAAAAATGTCCTTTTCTGGTCATTGCCTACTAGACTTACTTTTCCAACGTTAATTTGCTTGTTGCGTCCTTCTTTCTTCACTCTAATGTTATAATTAGCTTCAAAGGTAACACAACCATTTCAATTTGTGTCGCATTCTTATTAATTCTGATGCTAAGATGGTCGCTAATGTTTATCCAACTGATCCTTGATTCTGTATGTTTTTTTCAGCCATACTTTTCGTAGAGCAGGGCTCACTCAGCGAATACTGCATTTATTCGCCAATTACCTAAGCACGATAGCAACAGCGAATCGCATCAGCGAATTTTCATTGGTATCGCTTCGCCCTGAATTCTGATCTACAGCCATATAATACAGATTATCGTTTTAAATGATATGGGTTAAAACTACTCTGACTGACAAGCTGTTAGTGTCAGGCAACATTCGTGGTACACGTAAACTGCGCACATATGATTCACACGAAAGCCCCTAGAGAATTAATAAGCAACCTCATGATACCCGTGTGCACGTCCTAAGATGAGACACTAATGTTGTACCGGAAGTGAGCTTAGAGATTAGGTTTATTACAAACCGAGTACAAGCTCAGGACCGGAAAGATAGAAAGGATTAAGTCGTTAAACTACTGAATACCTAATTCATGCAGAAAAATTTCTCAACAACCGGATGATGTTTTCTGGTATGAGATTCAGAAAAAATGCTGTGACAAAATTACGGCTTTCAACAGAGTTCAGCCATCATAAAACATATATTGTCTCCCCTCAGTATTTCACTAAATGAAGTCGCAAGGGCATCCAGGTTTTCATTAACCATATCTGAAGCGCCCTCGTTTGATTCGCATCCCTTTACAACGATTTCGTTGCAACCAACATTTCATTTCTTCAAATAACGCAAGTATTTAGATATGGCCGATCAACGGTGTCAACAGTGTATCTTCAGTATCGACAAAACAACTTATGACACGTCTAAATCACTTCACAGAATGAATACAAGTGCAGGACTCGTATGAAAAAGGGCAAACTAGACATGATTTTATGTTATTTTAAATCCGTCTTGATTGCAAATTTTTTTATTATTCATATGACCGGTTTCGGTTCATTCAGAACCATCTTCAGATCTGATATTTAAGTTACAGGAGTAACCTGTAGAATTCAGCAACTTTCACGTAGCATGTGAAAGTTGCTGAATTGGACAGGTTACTCCTGTAACTTAAATATCAGATCTGAAGATGGTTCTGAATGAACCGAAACCGGTCATATGAATAATAAAAAAATTTGCAATCAAGACGGATTTAAAATAACATAAAATCACTGATTGCTGTTATCCCATAAGACATTATGTCTGTTTTTGCATAGACATGATTTCTTACGAAAAGAATCACCTATTTCCTTCCCTACCCTTTTCGAATCCATATTTGTCACCCATTGGCGTCGATAACGCTGCGTTAAATAGTCTCTTCCTCAACGACAAAACAACAGAATTAGAAGAGAAATACCATGTTCGGTCTACCAAGAATGTTTTGTTAACGTGTAAAAACTAAAATAGTCTATGATCGAAAGTACAGTACCTGCCATTAAAATTGCTACATCGAGAAGAAATGCAAATGATAAACGGGTATTCATTGCACAAATATATTATACTAGAAGTGACATGTGATTTCATTTTCACGCAATTTGGGTCCATACATCCTGAGAAATCGGTACCCAGAACAACCACCTCTGGCGTAATAATGGCCTTGATACACCTGGGCATTGAGTCAAACAGAGCTTGGATGTCGTGTAGAAGAACAGCTGCCCGTGCAGCTACAACACGATACCACAGTTCATAAAGAATAGTGACTGGCGTATTGTGACGAGCCAGTTGCTCGGCCACCATTGACCAGACGTTTTCAATTGGTGAGAGATCTGGAGAATGTGCTGACCAGGGCAGCAGTCGAACATTTTCTGTTCAAATGGCTCTGAGCACTATGGGACTTAACATCTATGGTCATCAGTCCCCTAGAACTTAGAACTACTTAAACCTAACTAACCTAAGGACAGCACACAACACCCAGCCATCACGAGGCAGAGAAAATCCCTGACCCCGCCGGGAATCGAACCCGGGAACCCGGGCGTGGGAAGCGAGAACGCTACCGCACGACCACGAGATGCGGGCGAACATTTTCTGTATCCAGAAAGGTCCGTACAGGCCCTGCAACATGCGGTCGTTCATTATCCTGCTGAAATGTAGCGTTTCGCAGGGATCGAATAAATGGAACAGCCACGGGTTGTAACACATCTGAAAAGTAACGTCCACTGTTCAAAGTGCCGTCAATGCGAACAAGAGGTGTCCGAGACGTGTAACCACTGGCACCCCATACCATCACGCCTGGTGATACGCCAGTATGGCGATGACGAATACACGCTTCCAATGTGCTTTCACCGCGATGTCACCAAACACGGATGCGACCATTATGATGCTGTAAACAGAACGTGGATTCATCCGAAAAAAATGTTTTGCCATTCGTGCGCGCAGATTCGCAGGCGCTCCCGTCTGTGATGCAGCGTCAAGGGTAAACGCAGCCATGGTCTCCGAGCTCATAGTCCAAGTTGCTGCAAACGTCGTCAGACTGTTCGTGCAGATGGTTATTGCCTTGCAAACGTCCCCCTCTGTTGACTCAGGGATCGAGACGTGGCTGCACCATCCGTTACAGCCATGCGGATATGATGGATGTCATCTCGACTGCTGGTGATACGAAGCCGTTAGGATCCAGCACGGCGTTCCGTATTACCCTCCTGAACCCACTGATTCCATATTCTGCTAATAGTCATTGTATCTCGACCAACCGGCCGCGGTGGCCAAGCGGTTCTTGGCGCGAAGTCCTGAACCACGTGACTGCTAGGGTCGCAGGTTTGAATCCTGCCTCTGGCATGGCTGTGTGTTATGTCCTTAGGTTAGTTAGGTTTAAGTAGTTCTAGGGGAATGATGACAGCAGATGTTAAGTCCCATAGCGCTCAGAGCCATTTGAACCATTTGATCTCGACCAGCAGGAGCAGCAATGTCGTTATACGATAAACTTCAATCGCGATAGGTTACAATCTGACCTTTATCAAACGCGGAAACGTGATGGTACGCATTTCTCCCCCTTACACGAGGCATCGCAACAACGTTTCATCAGGCTAACCCGGTGAACTTCTGTTTGTGTATGAGAAATCGGTAGGATACTTTCCTCATGCCAGCACGTTTTAGGTGTCGCCACCGGCGCCAACCTTGTGTGAATGCTCTGAAATGCTAATCATCTCCATATCACAGCATCTTCTTCTTGTCGCTTAAATTTCGCGCCTGTAGCACGTCATCTTCGTGGTGTAGCAATTTTAATGCCCGGTAGTGTATTTCCCTCATGCAGCGACCGGTTTCGGTGGTAATGATCATCTTCAAGTTGATCTGTCCCCTTGTAGTTAGTAAAAAAAAGGAGACACATCAGTCTGAAAATTGTCAGTCCGATCTAAACCACTCATTGAATAAAACCTGCTACCATAAACTGATTTGGTTTTTACATGTTGTGAGGCTGTGGGTGATTGTTATCGCGAAGGTACCCACGTCAGTTCCCATCAAGAATATTTTATTTACATGGTTTGCCTCGTAATGCTCTCGTTGAGACTGTGTTCTTTCGGGACCTCATTAACTGAGCAGTGGATTTCGTGGCAACGGTCTTTCTGTTCATACTCAATAACATCATACCTTCTCCATCAGCACGATAGTTTTTATCAACTGTTGTATAAAGAGCGATCAAAAAGTTACTGTTCAAAAGCCGCATTAACGCTCATACGAATACAGGTGTCTGGATTACGTACGTCTTGCAGCATAGGCTACACTGGGAAATGTTTGATAGCCCCTTATAATTAGTATGAACTATGTACACTGGATTTTTCATCTTCCGTACAGATTGCTTCATTTTAGTGGCCAGAACATTATGACCACTTACATGATAGCCTATATGTCCATCTTAGGCACAGATAACAGCGATGGTGCGTCGAGGCATGGAAACAATGACGTCTTGATAGGTTGCTGGAGGGAGATGTTAATACATCTGCATAAGTATGTTTCCTAAATCCCATTGATTCCGAGGAGGGCGACGATGAGCTCTGACACCAATTCAATCACATCTCAGATGTGTTCGTTTGGGTCCAGATTTGGAGAGGTCGGAGGCCAGCACGTTGGAACTCACCACTGTGTTCCTTCATCACACTGCTGGCCTTGTGACATGGCGCAGTATGTTGCTGAAAAGTGCCACTGCCTTGATCGTCACGAAGGGGCGCATGTGGTCTGCAACCAGTGTATGATTCTCCTTGGCCATCATGGTGCCACGCACGAGCTCCACTGAACCCATGGATGCCCACGTGAATGTTTCCCAGAGCATAACGGAGCTCTCGCCAGCTTGTCTCTGTCGAGCAGTACAGGTGTCAAGGAGCTGTTTCTCCGGAAGACGGTGGATTCGCGCACTCTTATGGGCGTGATCAAGAAGGTATCGGGATTCAACAGACCATGCAACGCTCTGCCACTGCAGCAACGTCTGGTGTCAGTAATCACGTACCAATTTCAGTCGCAGTTGCCAATTTTGTGGTTTTAACATTGGTACATCACGGTTCGTGGGCTGCGGAAGCTTATCGCTAGGGGTGTTCGGTGCATTTTGTGTTCAAACACATTTTGCCCAGCGTTAAATTCTGATTTTAGTTCCGCCACAGTTCTCCAACTGTCCTATTTTGCCAGTGTGACGTCTGTAATGAGGGGTGTCTGCCCAACCACACTACATCTGGGTGTGGTTTCACCTTGGTTTCGCCACGTGTTGGAGACACTCACCGCGGCACTTCTGGAAGACCTGTCAACTCGTGCGGTTTCCAAAACGCTCGCGCCGAGCCTCAGGGTCATCACAATCTGCGCTCGGTCAAACTCACGTTTATAGCACGTCTTCCCCATTTGACACATGGACAGCACGCTCACTGATAACTACATGCACCATGCTTGTCTCAGCCTAGCAGCCAGTCTTCGCCAAGTGACGCTACTATAGCCTGGACGTTCTGGCTAATCAATATATTTCTTGTAACGACTGCCACTGAATTTTATTAAGCGTCTCCGTAACACTCTCGCGTCGACTAAACGATACCTTGACGAAACGCGCGCTCTTCGTTGGATTACTTTCATCTCCTTTATTGATCCGACTAGGTTGGGAGGCCAGACTGATAGAACATACTCAAGAACCCTCCAAAAAATGTTTTTATAAGCCTCTTCTTCGTGGATGAACTAAATTTCTGTATGGCTCTATAATTAAATCTGATCCATTCCACTTTAAATCTTTTCAGATAGTTACTTACAGACATTTAATAGAAGTTAGTGTTTCCAGTGATTTGTAATCAACAGTGGAATGTAAAATGATTGTATCTCTTCTCCTTTTTATCTGCAGTACGTTATTACTAAGCAAAGCAAAGTGGTAGTTTCGCCTCGGTGGCAGCACCGTCCTGTTTATGCCCGAGAAACAAAGAAGGGGGAATAATATTGGCTTACACCCCAGTATCCTTACATGTGGAGCGCTGTCAGACGCCGCTCGTTTATCACCACGTATACTAGCCGCACAATTTGCCGAAGGCGCCAACCTCATTTCAGAACCTGAATGCGATGATCGCTATCGCCTAGATCTACTTTGCTAAATCTATCAAATACCGGTTTACGAGTGTCAATTGTCAAACACGGGCGGAGTATGTTGTGGTTTAATCATCTCTGAGAAGATAGAGAAGGAGGAAGAGGAGGAGGAGGGCAAGGACGATGTTGTTCAAGACGAGAAATTCAAAAAATCTTATCCACGCGAGACTGTTTTCTCACTCCCGCCAGATCACATACATTATGGAAATATACAGTGGTTAAAAATATTCCGAATGTGTAAAGACATAGCGAGTAATTAACAAATGGTATTTAGCATGACAATTAATGGTATTTTCTCGAACAGTAGCGTAGCGTAGGGTTTTAGACTTACTCGTTATAAGTAAGAAAATGTGAGTTCGTACAGCTTCAGGTGCACTTTTGTATTTAAATCTGTTTCAAAACGACTTTCATCATTATTTTTTAAATTAATTGTATTTATTTTATTTCCAGTCCTCCGCCATGTCGTTTTAATCATCGTATTAACTTTTAATTTGACCACCACCTCACAGATGGTTTCGAAAAGTCGAGTTCACTCCTCCCCTTGTGAGTTACTGAATCTCTGGCAGCAGTAAATGAGTGGAGACGAGAGCTACAAGTGGGTAAAATAATTTACAGTTCTCCTGCTACGAAGGATAATACGGTTGTCGCCATTTGGTTTTCTTTTCTTAATTTAGAAGTTATTCCAGCGTTTGTGTATCTTGTTTCGTCAAACAAAGGTTCATTCGTAGCAAGTAGATAATTTTGACACCTTTTAAAGCTAAATATCATCGACAGAAAATAGTTCTATGAGTTTCCTTGCTACCTTAGAAGTTCAGTTATGTGTGACAAAACCTACGTACTTTTAGCAATATTAGTATTTCTCTATATTGTTCGTATTAGTGCAGAAATTGCTGCCTGGTAATACGTTTATGCATACGTTAATGGAATACCTAATGTGAGTACCTTGCTTCTCCTTATTTGGTGTAGAAACTTTGGTTAAGTTCTGCTCAGCATTGTATTCTTCCTTCCGTAATTTGCAGCCCACCCTCTTGCTCAACTGAAACATTTTCGCTGTTCTTTCCGTCGCCTTCTCTGCCGGCACGATAAATCCTTTTCCTCTGTCACCGGCAGCAAATTTAATCACGTTAGCTGCAAGTCGTCGCGCCTGTACCCGAAGACATACTCCTTGCTAACCGTCTGTGCTTGCACTAAGACGTGACGTGGGGTACTTTAATCGGAGTGTACCTGTATTTAATCACGTGACCATGGTAGTTCCTTCTCCTTGCCGGTTAATTAGAGTTGTAAAACTGCCATAGGTGAACGTATAAATCATTGCTAAGAGTAGATTACCGTAGTTTTCCTAATAGCTTTGGCCAGTTAAGGTCGTACCGCGTTACCTGTACGTCAGATGAGTTTCATACCTTTCGGAGGTTACCCCTTAACGATTGCTTTCTTTACGTAAGCCATCAATGTCTTATAAGATTCCCCTAGAAACAGGAAATGGTGAACTGCCTAGAAACTGAGTGAGGATATGTGGCTACGGAGTGAGGATATACTCTTACAAAGGGCCGTGTAACTTATGGAACATTTTTGTTCTAGCTATCATCCTGTATGTTAATTAAAAATAAACAGTACTTACAGCAAAATTGAAATTTTCAATGTCAAATTCAGTTTTGCTTTGAAAATTGTCTGTTTATACCGTAAAACAGAGAGATATTGAGGCAAAAATAAATAGAGCAATACAGATTTTTCAAATAGCGCTAGAAAACGCAAAACATGTTATTTATAAACAACTTTCGCATTATCAGTAATAACAGAATATTTGTGCCTATGATCTTTATGAAGATCGTTCCGTTGAGCACAAAATACCAACAATAATAGCATGCAGAATACGATTTTCATTCTGCAGCGAAGTGTGCGCTGTTATGAAACTTCCTGGCTGATTAAAACCGTGTGCCGGACTGAGACTCGAACTCGGGACCTCTACCTTTCGCGGGCAAGTGCTCTACCATCTGATCTATCCAAGCACGACTCACGACTCCTCCACACAGCTTCAATTCTGCCAGTACCTCGTCTCCTACCGTCGAAACTTCACAGACGCTCTTCTGCGAACCTTGCAGAACTAGCACTCCTGGAAGACTTCAGGAGTCTCGGTCCGGCACACAGTTTTAATATGCTAGGAAGTTTTATATCAGCGAACACTCCACTGCAGAGTAAAGATATCATTCTGGAAACATCCCCGAGGCTGTGGCTAAGCCATGCCTCCGCAATATCCTTTCTTCCAGGAGTGCTAGTTCTGCAAGGTTCGCGGAAGAGCTTCTGTGAAGTTTGAAAGGTAGGAAACAAAGTACTGGCAGAATTGAAGCAATGAGGACGGGTCTTGAGTCGTCCTTGGGTAGGCTCAAATGGCTCTGAGCACTATGGGACTTAACATCTTTGGTCATCAGTCCCATAGAACTTAGAGCTACTTAAACCTAACTAACCTAAGGACAGCACACAACACCCAGTCATCACGAGGCAGAGAAAATCCCTGACCCCGCCGGGAATCGAACCAGGGAACCCGGGCGCGGGAAGCGAGAACGCTACCGCACGACCACGAGCTGCCCTTGGATAGCTCAGATGGTAGAACACTTACCCGCGAAAGGCAAACGTCACGATTCCGAGATACGGTCCGGCACACAGTTAAAATTTGCCAGGAAGTTTCAATAATAGTATGTACATATAGAATTATGTTGTGCATGTAAGCTATACTTACATCGAAATTTTTTGCTTTGGTTCCACAAAAGCACAGAAGTTACGCTATTAAATAATATTTATTACTTATAAAATACATTTATAGTCTGTAAGGAGAAAATTATGTCCAAACTGAATAATCAAACAAACAAAGAGAAGTCGTCTGCTCCCAGTTGCTCTGTCACAGATTCGTTTATGTTGCTTTCCCTACAAATGACGACAATACTACCGATAATCCTACCATTTACTACGTCATTTGAGCGCTGCCAAAAATACCTATTCCGTTATTTTGGTGGAGAGCAACTTCACGCGTACTTAATTTTAATTTAATTATCCGACGCCAGTCGCCACACTATTTATCTGTCCACAGCAGGTTTTCCTATATTCTCTACGGTGTTCTGGTGTTTCAGCCTTCCTGTGCACATCATCACCATCTGCGAAGAGACCCACAAAACATACAAGTGTTCCACAGTATCATCGATATAAATAACAAGTAGTTTCGACTCTGCAACACGACCTTGTGGCACGCCTGATATTATCTCCAAGTATGTCTGTTTGGTTCCGCTAAGAATGACGTGCAGAGTTCGTTCTGCAAGGAATTAGTATGTCCAGTCGCAGAACAAGTCGTAAAAATGTCTTATGTATTTCACTAAACAACAGTGTAAAACTTTTTCGAATGGCGTCTGGAAGTATGATAGCAACCATGGCGTTTTGTCTACTACATTCTGTACCTCATGGACTAATAAAGCTTGGCATTCAAGCAGTCTTTTATTTCAAACATGTTGTGTATTGCTTTCCTTTAAGAATATCGTAGTGTATATCACGTGAAAAAAATTGTGATCTTCTCTGTTTAAATAGAATGTCCAGAATCTTTTAGGAACATAGTTACTAGGTTTGCCGCAATGTAAGTAAAAGACGCCCAGATTCTTTGAGGTGAGTAACGTTCGAAGGACGCACATTGATTTCTGCCACATTACTCGCATATAAAAAGAAATTAGGACTCCTATTTCAGGGAACGGTTCTCGGAAAAGTTATTTTGGCGTAATGCGAGGCGTAAAAGTGTGGCTTCGCTGGCAGGACGAATCGAACATCGGCTGTGACGAACAGACCGTAAAACGCCGAAGTATATGGAATTCCATCAGAGGCGTCGGGACGTAGTATCGTTTTATGGGCGGGAGTGCGTGCAGCCAGTGTTTATTACCTCGGACAGAGCGTATGCCATAAACGGATTCCGTCGATAAGGAGCTGATGGTGGGGCGGGGGGTGGGAGGGTGGGGGAGAGACAGGAGGGTAAAAGGAAAGCAAGAGAGATAGAGCCGGAAGGGTTCCGCCCTGCCATTCAGTGCGCGCCGTCTTATGAGGACCACTGGTGCGGCGAAAGAAAAATCCGAATGTCTGAGAGGGAAAGGAGGCGGGTTATCTGGGCGCTAGCCGCGTTCTTTAAGCTCGGGTAACGAGAGGGGAGAGAAGGATGAGAGAGAGAAAGCCAGAGCGAGGGGAAGGAGGCGGCGATTAGGCCGCGCTGATCCTCAGAGCGCCGCCACCGTCAGACCAGCGCAGCAGAGGGTGCTATAGCGGAGGGAAATCCCAGGCGCATTATGTCGGCCTGCTGGAGAACACGGATGTTGTCGATAGGGTGGGGGGAGCGAGCGTTACTCGCTGCACATCGGCCCTTACGGCACGTTTTACAGCTCATACGCCGAGAAAAAGCCCCACCATGTTTTTGTTCTACCCAGGTGTGTTTTATCACCTGAAATCCTTCCGACACCGATGCCACGGGGAAACACCGGTAGCCGTCGAAGTGTTGTTCTCACAGGTAATATCGAGACCTGGACTCCCTTTCAACGTGAGATTAATCGTTTACAGCATCCTGTCGTTGTTACGCATTGGAAAAGGATCACTACAATTGTTACGGGAAGCTTGTCCTACAGAATGTTAGCCTCTTATCGAATAATAAAAACAAAATCAAAGGATTTCTCGATCTGGAAAAATATCGACACTGTATAATGCTAAAAGACGTCAAAATTCTGTGATAAATTGGACTAAGCTTTATCGAGAATGTGGTAGCATACATGGTTCAAATGCCTCTGAGCACTATGGGACTTAACATCTTAGGTCATCAGTCCCCTAGAACTTAGAACTACTTAAACCTAGCCGGCCGGTGTGGCCGTGCGGTAAAATTAATTTGCAACATCCCTCTATAGCCTCAAATCGCATACCCACACATTTTCTTCTATTCCGGCTTTAGTTAAAGAATTAATAAATCACAAAAACCAGGATACGATTAAATATCACATTACAGAGAAAAGTTCTCAACTACTCCAAAGAACTGCTGTATAGAACGCAATGGGTGTGCGGCAAGAAAACGCTTAAATCTGGATTTGAATAATTTTAGTTTATCATTTTTTTCACTTCTTCTGGAAGCCTTACGAAATAGAAACCTGTTTTATAGTGCACATCTTTCTGTGTAGGGTTTAGTGATGGGTTGTTCAAATATATATAGTTTTTTCGTCGTGTTCACTGAATGAATGTTAGAATTTCTTTTGAAAGAGTCACCGTTGTCAACAAAACATCCCATGATGGAAAATTTGTACAGTCATAATTTCGAGACAGTTGAGCAACAATGTACACCAAGTTTGAGAAGACTCTTCTTGCAACTTAAGTTATACGACATTTACGAACTGACAACGCAGCTCCGTCGGACCTCGATTTTCTGGGCTAAGAATATCTTTTCCCCGCACAAAGTTACTCCAGAATACAATGAGGTGGCAAAAGTCAAGGAATAGCGATATGCACACACACAGATGAACGTAATATCGTGTACACACTGTATAGAAGGGCAGTGAATTGGCGGAGCTGCATTTGTACTCTGTTGATTCATTAGAAAAGGTTTCCGGAATTCTTATTGCTTCACGACGGGAGTTAACTGACTTTAAACGTGGAATGGTTGTTGGAGCTAGACGTGTGGGACATTCCATTTCGGATATCGTTAGGGAATTCAACATTCCGCAATCCATAGTGTAATGATAGTGCTGAGAATACCACATTTCGGGCATTAACTCTCACCATGAACAATGAAGTTGCTGACGGCTTCTGTTTAACGACCGAGAACAGCTGCATTGGGTAGAGACAAGCAACACTGCCTGAAATAATTGCAGAAATCAATGTGGGACGTAGGACGAACGCACCCGCTAGGTCAATGTGGCGAAATTCGGCATTAGTGGGCGATTGCAGCAGGCGAACGACACTAGTGTCCTTGCTATCTGCCCGACACGTAGTTGGACCGTAGATGACTGGAAAATCTTGGTCTGGCCAGATGATCCTTGATTTTAGTTGGTAATAGCTGACGGTAAAGTTCGAATGTGGTAGAGACCCAAGGAAGCCATGGACCCAAGTTGTTAACAAGACACTGTGCAAAGTGGTGGTGGCTATATAATTGTGTGGATTGTGTTTACAGTGAATGGACTGCTCTGTCCAGATGAACCAATCATTGACTGGAAATGGTTGGGATCGGCTGCTTGGAAACTATTTTCAGCCATTCATGGATTTGTGTTCCCAAACAACGATGGTGTTTTTTTTTTATGTAAATGCGCCATGTTAAATGTTATAATTGTTCGCGACTGGTCTGAAGAACATTCTGGACAATTCGAGCGAATGGTATGGCCACCCAGATCGCCCAACATGAATCCCATTAAACATTTATGGGACATAATCGTGAGGTCAATTCGTGCACAAAATCCTGCACCGGCAGCACTTTCGCTACAGAGACAGCATGGCTCAATATTTCTGCAGGGCACTCCGAACAACTTATTGAGTCCATGACACGTCGAGCTTCTGCACTACGCTGGGCAAAAGCGGGTCCGACACGATACTAGGAGGTATCCCATGGTATCTGTCACTTCAGTCTGGAACACCATATGATGTAATGCAGTAAAAGTAAGGAAACTGGATAGGATTCGAGTTTCCGTTTCACAGAAATTAGACATCACTCTCATACTGCAGGAAACAGGATTGAGCATCTGGATGAGTTCCTGATCGTGACACCGCCAGCAAAACCTTCCATACAGCCTGAGTCCTAACAATTTAAAATGGTCGACTTCACAGTCTGACCATCTTCGGACAATAATATTTTGCTTTTGCAAGAGTTCCATGTCACAGACAGTATTCATTGGGTTTTGTTACAGTTAAACGTTAATTTGTTCTCTGAAAGCCAGTTGCTGATCACACTGCATATCCTGTCAGCTACGTTATTTATCATAAGTTCCACGTGGTTCACAATAACTCTTCAGCCATTGTAAGGAGAACAAATTGTGTGTGTTGTATGATCAACAGAATACAATTATTTTGTTAAATTAAGGAGATACCATCGCTTCAGCACTGCTAGTGCCTCACACGCCAAAGAACCCTGGCAACACCTAAAAGATTGAGTTGACAGATGACAAACTACATGAAACGATCCTCTACTAGGGAATAGGGAAACAATAGGAAGGGCCCCCTTTTGTTATCACTCGTTTTATTTAACAATCATATCGACAAATTCCTTAAGAACAACAATATCTTAATCCTCATTACTTTAGGTAATAAGAACAGTAAGACATAAGAATTTGGTGAATCTGTTACAATGACTTTCTATGAAACAAAATCTATCTCATATATAAGAAAATTTTAAAACCAGTGACAATTATGCGCCTGACGACTTAAATTAAGACACACAACATTTCTGACTAGTCTTCGGACACTGAGAACTGATGTTATCACAAACATTTACCTAAATAACAACCTGCCAAGAGATGCCCTCAATAAATAGCAGGAGGAAGTTAATACAAAGGCACTTCTTTCACACTTAAGAGTCAATCGATATCACTAAGGCTTGCTAAGGTTTAAAGCTTTGGCTCCAAGACCTAATAACACAATTAGTCAGCGCAAAGTCTTACTAAGAGTAGCACAGCAACAACCTTTCACAATTACATGTGACTCTTGAGACCAGGTTTATTAAATATAATAAATACCTAAGTGAATATAATTAGCACCAGAATTAATTACCAAGGAGTGCCGCCAGGTCGCTCGAAGGCAGAACAAAAACTTAACTTGGAGAAGCCAAGGCGGAAGGCGGCAGTTCGTAGAAGACCCACTTCTCTAGCTTCGACCCAGAGTCACCTCCCGCTACCCAGGATTTCACCTGCCCCGTACCCATAGGTGGTACGGTAGCGCTTACTCCAAAACACCAGCCAGCCAGCTGTAACATTTAACAAGTACCCAGAACAGGTCCGCAGGGACAATGTAAACAACCACCAAAAGATATTAAACAACAGGTTAAATTATTCAGTAGTAATACGGCACACTGCCTTTGCCCCTCTACGAATGAACTACACTGGCAAGGTACAACCAATAGCGCAAATCTTATCAATAACCTTAAGTAGAATTGCCTGCTATTAAGATATTAAAAAAACTTACAGTTACTAGCAAGCCAGCGGGCACTCAAATCATAGCCACAATAAAATTACGTGGGCTCTTATGCCCCACTGTTCAGTGAAAATCGTAACGAGCACAACTCTCAAAATGTCATTATAAGCTTTACTGGGCTCCCTGAGCTAAGGCTACCAAACACTCGAATGCAGTATACTTGATAAACAGATTACGGCTTTGCAGCTGATTACGTATTACATCGAACAACAAATTCCCACATCTACATACATCTACATCTACATTTATGCTCCGCAAGCCACCCAACGGTGTGTGGCGGAGGGTACTTTACGTGCCACTGTCATTTCCTCCCTTTCCTGTTCCCGTCGCGTATGGTTCGTGGGAAGAACGACTGCCGGAAAGCTTCCGTGCGCGCTCAAATCTCTCTAATTTTACGTTCGTCATCCCCTCGGGAGGTATAAGTAGGGGGAAGCAATATATTCGATGCCTCATCCAGAAACGCACCCTCTCGAAACATGGATGCAGAGCGCCTCTCTTGCAGAGTCTGCTAAACATCTCCGTAACGCTATCACGCTTACCAAATAACCCTGTGACGAAACGCACTGCTCTTCTTTGGATCTTCTTTCTCTCCTCTGTCAAACCGACCTGGTACAGATCACACACTGATGAGCAATACTCAAGTATGGGTAACCCACCTCCTTTGTTGATGGACTACATTTTCTAAGGACTCTCCCAATGAATCTCAACCTGGCACCCGCCTTACCAACAATTAATTTTATATGATCATTCCATTTCAAATTGTTCCGCACGCATACCCACAGATATTTTACAGAAGTAACCGCTACCAGTGTTTGTTCCGCTATCATACAATCATACGATAAAGGATCCTTCTTTCTATGTATTCGCAATACATTATGTTTGTCTATGTTATGGGTCAGTTGTCACTCCCTGCACCAAGTGCCTGTCCGGTGCAGATCTTCCTGCATTTCGCTGCAATTTTCTGATGCTGCAACTTCTCTGTATACTACAGCATCATCCGTGAAAAGCCGCATAGAACTTCCGACACTATCTACTAGGTCGTTCATATATATTGTGGAAAGAAATGGTCCCATAACACTCCCCTGTGGCACGCCATAGGTTACTTTAATGTCTGTAGACGTTTGTCCATTGAGAACAACATGCTGTGTTCTGTCTGCTAAAAACTCTTCAAACCAGCCACACAGCTGGTCTGATATTCCGTAGACTCTTACTTTGTTTATCAGGTGACAGTGCGGAACTGTATCGAACGTCTTCCGGAAGTCAAGGAAAATGGCATCTACCTGGGAGCCTCTATATAATATTTTCTGGGTCTCATGAACAAATAAAGCGAGTTGGGTCTCACACGATCGCTGTTTCCAGAATCCATGTTGATTCCTACAGAGTAGATTATGCGTTTCTGAAATGACATGATACGCGAGCAAAAAACATGTTCTAAAATTCTACAACAGATCGATGTCGGAGATATGGGCCTATAGTTGTGCGCATCTGCACGACGACCCTTCTTGAAAACTGTAACTACCTGTGCTCTTTTCCAAACCTTTGGAACCTTCCGTTCCTCTAGAGACTTGCGGTACACGGCTGTTAGAAGGGGGAATAGTTGTTTCGCGTACTCTGTGTAGAACTGAATTGATATCCCGTCAGGACCAGTGGAGTTGAGTTGAGTGATTTCAGTGGCTTTTCTACTCCTTGGACACTTATTTCGATGTCAGCAATTATTTAGTTCGTGCGATTATTTAGAGAAGGAACTGCAATGCGGTCTTCCTCTGTGAAACAGCTTTGGAAAATGGTGTTTAGCATTTCAGCTTTATGAGTGTCATCCTCTGTTTCAATGCCATTATCATCCCAGAGCGTCTGGATATGCTGTTTCGATTCACTTACTGATTTAACGTAAGACTAGAACTTCCTAGGATTTTCTGTCAAGTCGGTACATAGAATTTTACTTTCGAACTCACTGAGCGCTTCACGCATAGCCCTCCTTACGCTAACTTTGACATCGTTTAGCATCCGTTTGTCTGAGAGGTTTTGGCTGCGTTTAAATTTGCAGTGAAGCTCTCTTCGCTTTCGCAGTAGTTTCTCAACTTTGTTGTTCAACCACGGTGGGTTTTTCCCGTCCCTCACAGTTTTACTCGGCACGTACCTGTCTAAAACGCATTTTACGATTGCCTTGAACGTTTTCCACAAAACCTCAACATTGTCCATGTCGGAACAGAAATTTTCGTTTTGTTCTGTTAGGTAGTCTGAAATCTGCCTGCTATTACTCTTGCTAAGCAGATAAACCTTCCTCCCTTTTCTTATATTCCTATTTACTTACATATTCAGGGATGCTGCAACTGCCCTATGGTCACTAATTCCCTGTTCTTCGCTTACAGAGTCGAAAAGTTCGGGTCTGTTTGTTATCATTAGGTCCAAGATGTTATCTCCACGAGTCAGCTCTCTGTTCGACGTATTTTTGGATAGTGCACTCAGTATAATGTCACTCGATGCTCTGTCCCTACCACCCGTCGTAAACATCTGAGTGTCCCAGTCTATAGCTGGTAAATTGAAATCTCCACCTAAGACTATAACATGCCGAGGAAATTTATGGCAGTTGTTCTGCCACTAATGCTGCTGAGTCGGGAAGCCGGTAAAAGATAAGAGCGCGAGGTGGAAGAGGCACCCTTGTGCATTATATTAATATCTAACACCCGTCTTAAACATCATGAACTCTTCATAGGCACACATTTACCTCCATGGTAACACCCAAGCACTTACAGTTACTAGAAGTGAGGTAGCAGCCCTCAACACCTTCACACACATGCCCTAAGAACAATCTCACTTAACGTTTCGCCGGACGACAGATATGGCTTGAGTCGGGTACAGCAGGAGGCAATAAGACAGCGGACGACCGTAGACAGCCGTGTCCGGAACTAGCAGCACGCAACCCAAGGCAGCAACAAGCCTCCTCACAGGCTCTCCACCAAGCTGCCCCATACACGTGGTCGGTTCCCGCTCCACTAAAAGCGCACTCCGGTCTCAGGTAACATAGAACGCCAACTGCACCCGTCCTTGGTGAGAGCCTCCAGTTAACTCCTCCGGCTAGGATAAGGCAGCCAAAACTCAGTACGCGCCACAAGCAAAGACAAGAGCGCGAAGGCGAGGTACTTTCAAGTACGCTGGCGCGCCAGCAACGCCACGGCTCACTACAAAACTATACTGAAGAGCCAAAGAAATTGGTTGACCTGCCTAATATCGATTAGGGCACCCGCGAGCAAGCAGAAGTGCCGCAACACGACGTGACATGGAAAGTGTTCTGGAGAGAACTGACGTCATGAATTCTGCAAGGCTGTCCACAAATCGGTAACATTACGAGGGGGTGGAGATTTCTTCTGAACAGCACGTTGCAGGACATTCCAGATATGTTGAATAATGTTCACGTCTGGGCCGTATTTAAACTCAAAAGTCTGTTCCTGGAGTCACTCTGTAGCAATTCTGGACATGTGGAGTGTCGCGTTATCCTGCTGGAATTGACCAAGTCCGTCGGAATGCGCAATGGCCATGAATGGATGCAACTGATGAGACATGATGCTTACGTACGTGTGACCTGCCACAGTCGTATCTAGACGTATCAGGGGTCCCATATTACTCCAACTGTACGTGCCGAACACCATTATAGAGCCTCCACAAGCTTCAAAACTCCCCTCCTGACATGCAGGGTCCATGGATTCATGAGGTTCTCTTCATACCCATACACGTTAATCTGGCTCGATACAATTTGAAACGAGACTCGTCCGATCAGGTAACACGTTTCCAGTCATCAACAGTCGAATGTCAGTGTTGACGGGCCCAGGCGAGGCGTAACGCTTTGTGTCGTGCAATTATCAAGGGTACACGAGTGGGCCTTCTTCTCCGAAAATCCGTATCGACGATGTTTAGTTGAATGGTTCGCACGCTGACACTTGCTGATGAGCCAGCTTTGAAATCTGCAGTAATATGTGGAAGGGTTGCACTTCCGTCTCTTAGAACGACTCTCTTCAGTCGTCGTTGGTCCCGTTCTTGCACATATCTCTGTATCTGAGTACGCATGCCCATAGCAGTTTGTTTCGTGCTGCATTTTAATAAGCAACAAATTTGGATAAAGCGACACTTGTATACCATGTAGGGGGAAACGGGAGTTGTATCAGAATACGAAGGACAGTCAAAGCCATCTAATGTTACTACTCACAAGACTACGAAGTGTTGAGCAATGCTATCATATTCTGTATATCGAAGTTTACAGTCAATTGTTAAGACAAGAATGTTATCCTACATTGTATCAAGTGATAAGTCATAGATTTTAGCGACAGTAATAAATGCATATTGTTGTTCATATGTATAAGAGTTGTTCGTAAATTAAGTATTAATTGTTCAAATAATAAGAAAGCGATCTAATATTTTAAACTTGGTTTGTTTCAACACTCTACAATGTCGACAAGAATATCTGAAGTGCTTTTTGTTTTTTGTCCATCCCTACACTTCATAATCGCACTTGAAATTTCATGTTACCTGTGAAGTCTTTATTCAAAAATGATGTATTAATTGATTATATTTTGTCTTTAGTTATTTCGTGTCGCTGTATTTCATTTAGTTGTCTTGGAACGTCAGCTTTTAGAAGTCACATTTTATTACGTGCAGCAACAAAACTTTTATTTAAATTGCCGAAATTGCCGAACACTGAAGGGAAGTGATTATTAAATATTTTGTACAACTCTGGCGGATCATTAACCGTTTCATTCTTACACAAGAGAGGTATAACATATCGAGCAGCCACATTCTTCCCTGATACCTCTTTTACAACTGAAGATATAGTACGAAATTTGGTCTGAGAGCTTCCTACTTTTTAGGTGTTAAATATTGTTTTAGCCTGTCTAAAACCACTGCTCAGAAATTTATAGTTATGTCTGTAATAACATTTTGTTATCGGTCTCTGACTGTCCTTCATATTTTATAGCCCCTGTTTCATCCAACATGATATTCTAATGATATTAGTTATCCTGTTGCTTATTAGTACTGCGTGTGTGCCTGCACTATGCCGCTAGAAAAGTGATATATACTTGAATAAATGTGTTATATTTGTCATTCAGGTCGACTGTATTGTAGGCTCTTTGTCAGGTTAAGCCTTTCTAGATTGGCTTTAAATAATTGCACTGCAAATGAATTAATATCCATAAATCCTTTACTGCTTTGGTACATGACATGCATCGATTCTTTTCATTGTTACCACCGTGCTCTGACAGTCCGTTACTAATGTTTTTCCACCTTCCTCGTCAACAAGGGTATGTACATATTCTCTACGAACATCCTGCTGTTTCCCTGGTTTCTAGATGAAAAGTATATGTCTGTATCAGGCTGTAAGATTCAAGTGAATCCATTAACATTCTCTTCTCTAGAAAACAGTTAGAAAATTCATATTGAAATCCACACATCTCATTTGTTTCTGATGAACAGATCCATACACAGCACAAAGCCTGGGGAGAAAATCTCTAGTCTCAAACGAGGGATCTGTAGATCCTTATAACGAATAGCTTTTGTGTTGAAAATTCAAACTCTCCTGCGCAAGCTTCAAATATTTGACCTTCACACCATTTTGATATTTCAGTTTTGGTGAATGAGATACTATGTTTGACACGAATGAGTCCTCTTTCCACCTGCAACGAATTAATTGCATAGAAATCAGATTATTTATCTATTTAGTCTTCAATCACCCTTATAATTTTATGAGATAAGCTTACCGTATCTTCTGATTTCCATTTCCCATGTACTGAATTATCTTCCAGCATCAAAGGAACCTTCGTCATCATGGATAGCTCCTACCTGATTTCATTCTCAAAAATGGTGCGTACCTCCTGCGTTACAGTAATTTAGCCCTGGATGAGCTAAGGTCCACCTTTTACAATATCACCAACAATTCGTTCACAACCATGTTTAGGTATAGCTCCCCAAACTCCACTTCAGGAAGATGTGTCAGACGCCCTCTCTGGAAGGTTCCAGACACTCTTATCGCCCGTGGATAAGCGAAACACCATGCCACCTTCGGCATTCAGTGGTTTTTACTCCTGACGTCGATGGTGATACCAGCTGTCGGAAGCTTGAAGTGTTTTATTCAAAGTGATGCTCCTCGAAATTGAGAAGATTTTATCGGAATGCCACTGCGAAAGAGGCTGAAGACGAACTAACCTACTTCTTTCAGTCTGTGTCAATCTGCTCTCGTCCCGTAAGCCATAAATACGACTTCCCCGTTTCCCACTAAGACCGACTTTGAAGAAAGAAACAGAACAGCACATAGATGTGTATTGAATTTTTGTTTACATTCGCCTATATGGAGAAGGAACAATTTATCTACGGGTTTAAAGGCCCTGTTATCATTGTTAAAACTGATTACGAGAAGAAAAACAAAAACCGAATATTTCCAAGGCACAACATTTTCTTATCGCTGTCGGTTTTAACATAAAATACAGGACTTTGCATTCACAAATACGTACGTAAAGTTTCCATGTGGAAAAAAAATACTTTCGTTGTACCTAAGACACAGTACAAGTTAACGTACACATTTGGGTCTGAAAGGATTAAATTTTAAGGTACTTTAACTGTCCTACATTTTTCCCATGGTTAGGCAGCAACCATCTAACAAATATAACCTCTGAACACCTAAGTTAACTGTTTTCATTGTGACGTTGACATCGTTGCATGTAGTGCCCAAAGTGAGCGATAACATACTTATTAGTCCGGGAAGGTAATGAGCTTGAACTAGCTCGTCTTGTACGGTTATAGATCTGCTTATTGACGGAGAGATTTAACGATTTGGGCTAGGAATATAACGTTGCAGTGTGCTGTTTCATGATATATTGGCTAACAGTTTTGCGGTATTCAGACGTATATAGCAACAACATTTCTAAGAGAAAGTGATATCATGTGATATTATAATGCAGATCACGGCACACTGCCCTCCTGATTTGAGGAACAAACACGCAAATTTCAGTGTGTAACAAACCCATAAATTTCAAGAAAGTATTTGCGTTTACTGCGTACCTTTTCTCGACAAATATTGTTCATTTCAAAGGAGAGGTTTGATAGTGGAAACGAAACGCTTGATAATTTTCTCGTATAAAATTTGATATATATGTACGTTCTTGAAAAGTGCTTAATAGAATTTTGTAATAATTTAGAGTTTTGTAAAATACTCCGATAACATCAAACCTTTATTACAACATAAAAATTAAAGAAGCTTTCAAGCTGCAAGTACCCATTTTTAATAGAGCTGGTTTCTGAAGTATCATTTTTGGAAAATATGCTGTACGCAAAACAGTCACTATTGGTCTAGATATTTATTTTGTCTATATATGTTTTCTGTTTTAAATTGTTATACAACATTTTAAATTCATTGTTGTCTTCCAGTTTACCGTTTCACATACGTGTATTTCCTTAACTAGAATTAGTAAGTAATTGATTATTATGATATAAAATCATTACACATTTCTTCACTTATTATGTGCGACAGAGAATACAATATTAAACACACTTCAGCAGGATTTCACACTGACGTAGATAACCCTGTAACTGTCCTAATTTATTTAGGCATATTTCAGCACGTTCGTAAGTCTTGGCGAAGACAATTGATTACGTGCTACTGACTGCAGCTTGAGTATATTGTTCCTCAAGTAGACATTGACTCAACAATCATTTAACGGACCTAGATATGAAAATCTTCTCACAAAATTCTCCCAACATCGAAAGCTGTGTATACTGATCAGCCAGAACATTACGACCATCTATCTGCCTAATAGCCGGTACGTCCACATTTGGTATGGGTAACAGCGGCGTCGCGTTGTGGCACGGAGGCAATCAGGCGTTGGTAGGTCAGTGGTGAAAGTCGGAACCGCATCTGCACACGTAAGTCACCAAATATCGTAAATTCTGGGAGGAGGGGAATGAGCTGTGACGTCACGTTGAATCACCTCCCAGATGTGAACGATCGGGCTCAAATTTGGGGAGCTGGGGTGTCACCACAGCAACTGGAACTCGCCACTATGTACCTCGAATCACTCCGTCACACTCCTGGCCTTTTGACATGTCGCATACTTTTTTCTTCCTGTCATTTGTTTTGAGTCATCTTTCTTCTTTCTTCCTTAGACTGACGCGACCCGAAACTAATTCCTATCCTGTGCCAAACACTTCATCTCAGTGTAGCACTTGCATAACACGTCCTCAGTTATCTGCTGGTTGTATTCCAGTCTCTGTCTTCCTGTACAGTTTTTGCCCTCTACGGCTCCCTCTAGTACCATGGATGTCATTCCCTAAGGTCTTAACGGATGTCCTATCATCCTGTCCCTTCACGTTACCAGTGTTTTCCACGTATTCCTTTCCTCCCCGATTCTGCGCAGAACCTCCTAATTCCTTACCTTATCAGTCTACCTAATTTTCAACATTCGTCTGTAGCACACATCTCAGATGCTTCGATTCTCTTTTGTTCCAGTTTTCCCGCAGTCCATTTTTCACTACCATTCAATGCTGCACTCCAAACGTATATTCTCAGGAATTTTGTCCTCAAATTAAGGCCTATGTTTGATACTAGTAGACGTCTGTAAACCAGAAATGCCCTTTTTGCCAGTGCTATTCTGCTCTTCATGTCCTCTTTGCTCCGTCCGTCACTGGTTATTTTGTTGCCTAGGCAGCAGAGCTCCTTATCTTCATCTACTTCGTGACGATCAGTCCTGATGTTAAGTTTCTTGCTTTTCTAATTTCTGCTATTCTCAATGCTTCCGTCTTTCTTCGGTTTACTCTCAGTCCATATTCTGTACCCATTACACTGTCCATTCCGTTCAGCAGATCATGTAGTTCATCTACACTTTCACTCAGGATAGCAATAAGAGCAGTGAACCTTATCTTTGACACCCTTTCACATTGCATTTTAATTCTACTCTTCCACCTACATTCTTCGATGTAGAGATTAAACAGTAGGGGCGAAAGACTGCATTCTTGTCTTACACGCTTTTTAATCCGAGCACTTCGAACTTGGTTGTCCACTCTTATTATTCACTCTTGGCTATTTTACATATTGTATACTACCCGTCTCTCCTTATAGCTTACCCCTATTTTTCTCAGGATTTCGAACATCTTGCAACATCTTACATTGTCGAATGCTTTTTCCCAGTCGACAAATTACATGGACGTCTCTTCATTTTTCTTGAGTCTTGCTTCCATTACCAACCGCAACGTCAGAATTGCTTCTCGGCACCTTTGCCTTTCCTGAAGCCAAAACGATCCTCATCTAACAAATCCTCAATTTTCTTTACCATTTTTCTGTATATTATTCTTGTCAGCAACTTGGATGCATCGGATGTTAATGTGATTGTGCGATAATTCTCTTACTTGTCAGCTCTTGCAATCATCGGAACTGTGTTGATGATATTCATTCTACACACCAACTTGGATAGTTGTTTTGTCGCCACTTCCCCCAATGGTTTTAGTAATGCTGATGGAATGTTGTCTATTCCTTCTGCCTTATTTGATCCGAAATCCTCCGAAACTCCCTCTGCATTTAAGAGTGGAATTCCCGTTCACTCTTAAAGTTACCACCCTTTCTTTTTATTTCACGGAAGATAGTTTTGACTTTCATAAATGCTGATCATCCTTCCGACAGTCATTTCATTTCCGATTTCTTCACATTTTTCATGGAGACATTTCATCTTAGCATCGCCACACTTCCTATTTATTTCATTCTTGAGCAACTTGTATTTCTGTATTCATGAATTTCCCTTTACATTTTGGCGCTTTCTTATTTCATCGACCAACTAAAGTATTTCTTTTTTAACCATGGTTTCTTTGCAGTAACTTTATTTGAATCTGTGTTTTTCTTTATACCATCTGCGATTGCCCTTTTTAGAGACGTTCATTCCTCCTCAACTGTACTGCCAACTGAGCTATTCTTCATTGATATACGTACTGCCCTAGAGACCTTCAAGAGTGGTTCGTCATTGATTATTACTTCTGTATCCCTTTCTTTGCAAATTGATTCCCCCTGACTAATCCCTTAAACTTCTGCCTACTCTTCATCGCTACCACGTTGTGATCTGAGTGTATATGTGCTCCTGGGTACGCCTTACAATCCATTATCTGATTTCGGAATCTCTGTCTGATCATGACATATTGTAACTGAAAACTTCCCGATCACCCTGTCGTTTCCAATTATGCCTCCTACTCTTATAATTCTTGAGCAGAGTATTCATTATTACTAGCTGAAATTTATTAGAGAACTCAATTAATCTTTCTTCTCTCTAATTCCTTTTCCCATATTATCCTGTAACTATTTCTTCTATTCCTTCTCCTGCAACTGCATTCCAGTCCCCCATGACTATTAGTTTTCATCTCACTTTATGTGCTGTATTATCCTTTCAGTATTCTCATATATTTCCTCTGTCTGTCCATTTTCAGCTTCGCCGTCGGCATATATGCTTGAAATATCGTTTTCGGTTTTGGTTTGCTTTCGATTGTGATAAGAACAAATCTATCACTGAACCGTTTATTGTAGGGCACGCTCTGCTCTACCTTCCAGTTATTACGAATCCTACATCAATTACAGCATATTATGCTGCTGTTAGTATTGCCCTATACTCATCTGACCAGAAATCCTTGTCTTTTTTCCATTTCACTTCACTGGCCCCTACTATATGTAGAGTGAGCCTTTTCATTTCTCTTTTCAAGCTTTCTAGCTTCTTTGTCACGTTCAAGCTTCTGAAATTCCACGTAGCGACTCGTGAACGTTATCCTTTCATTGGTTATTGAATCTTTTTCTCATGGTCGTCTCTCCCTTGGCAGTCTCATCCCAGAGATCCGAATGGGGGACTATTCCTGGAATCTTTTGTCAATGGCGAGATCATCATGAAACTTTCGCAATTACAGGCCATATGTCCGGTGGATACACCTTACATGTCTTTCAAGCAGTGGTTTCCATTGCCTTCTGCATCCTCACGGACAATTATATTGATGAAAAATGCCACAGTCGTCGGGGAACATGAAGAGGTGTACGTGGTCAGCAACCAGACTACGATACTCTCTGGTTGTCAAGACCCCTTGCACGAGCTCCATGGGACGCGTGGATCCCTACGTGATTCTTTCCGAGACTATCATGGGACCGCCGCCAGTTGGTCTCCACCCCGTAGTACAGGTGTCAAGGAACTTTTAACCTGGAAGACGACAGATCTGCGCACTTCCATCGGCCTGGTTTAGAAGGTATCTGAATTAATCAGACCATGGACAGCTCTGCCACTGCGCCAATGTCCAGTGCAGGAGGTCATGTGCCCATTTCAGTCGTTGTTGCCGATGTCTGGTGTTAATACTGACACATGCATGGGTCGTCCGATTGCAGAGGTCATCCGTTAGGGGTGTTCCGTGCACTGTGTTTTCATACGTACTTGTACTCTACCCACCATTAAATTCAGATGTTAGTTCCACCAGATCGCCGTCTGTCCTGTTTCACCAGTCTGCCCAGGCTAAAACTTCCGACATGTCTGATGATGGTGGGCCACCCAACCCAACGGCGTCTGGACGTGTTTTCACTTTGGTTTTGCCATGTGTTGAAGACACTAGCTGCAGCACTCCTAGAACACCCGGAAATTTGTGCACTTTCCGAAATGCTCGTCCCGAAGCCTCCAGGCCATCACAACATGCCCTCGATGAAACTCAGACAGATCACGTCTTACCTACTGTACATACGAACAGCACTCTCACTAATACTACATGCACCGCCATGCGTCTGACTAGCAGTCATTCCTCGCCAGGTGGCGCTACTATCGCCTGGACTTCTTTATATCGATAGTAGGTCGGTGGTCTTAACGCTCTGCCTCATCAGAGTACATATCACATCTGTTCTTTGCCGTAGAGCCCTTTGGGATCACTAGATGCATGAGTTCCTTGTCCTCTAGCATAATGGTCAAAACTTTTTTTCACACTGATCAACCCCTAAACCGTCATTTATTTTCGAAGAATATTCTTAAGAATTTATTTTATTTAAGAGCGGTTCATCAAGAACAAGAACACATTTAATCACACTACCTAAGCATGGAAGTAGTTGCCAGGGAGTAACTGATGAAATCATAACCAAATTCATTTTAACAAATGTGAATTCTATTCACTTTAATAGTGCCTAAAATTATTTTTTTAAAAGAAACAGATTTAAAATTATAGTGAGAAAGCACCTCTAAATATCAAGTTACAATTTATTCAGAGGCAGAAAGAAACAAGTTTTGACTGTATGAGCTATCGGGCAGAGAACCTTGCTGCTCCCTTTTGACAAAGCCGTAGTTACGATCGCTCACAACAGCCTCTGAAAGACTACACTGGTTCAAATCTGCAACACACCAGAAACTTTAAACTAAGAGTTTTAACAATTTACACAAGCACACAAACCATGCACCCGCCGTAGGGAGATGGAAATGGTACAAAACACTAACAATGAAAATATTAACCTTACCACTTCGGCGACTTGTTCTAAGATATGTCGTAGGGTCAGTATTGCCTCTCGTGTTGCAGCATTTCTAACAAAATCCAAACTGATCTTCCCCGAAGTCAGCTTCTGCCAGCTTTTACATTCGTCTGTAAAGAATTCGCGTTAGTATTTAGTGTTTTGCAGCGGTGGTTTATTAGACTGATAGTTCAGCAATTTTCACACCTGTCAACACATGCTTTCTTTATAATTGGAATTAGTGTATTCTTCCTGAAGTCTGAGCATATTTCTCCTGTCTCATACATCTTACTCACCAGATGGTAGAGTTTTGTCATGGCTGGCTCTCCCAAGGCTATCAGTAGTCCTAATGGAATGTTGTTTACTTCCGGGGTCTTGTTTCGATTTAGGTCTTCCAGTGATCTGTCTGATTCCTGACGCAGTAATATCTCCCATTTCATCTTCGTCTACGTGGTATTCCATTTCCATAATATTGCCCTCAAGTACATCGCCCCTGTATAGAACCTCTATACATTCCTTCCACCTTTCTGCTTTCACTTATTTGCTCAGAACTGGTGTTCCATCCGAATTCGTGATACTCATACAGGTGGTTCTCTTTCCTCCAAAGATCTCTTTAAATTTCTCGTAAGCGGTATCTGTCTATCTACGCATTATTTTGCCCCTGCACATACTCGCCAAGCTTCATCTACATTGTTTACTGACACTTGGGAATGTTCCCCTGTAAGTCTAGTGCCAAGGAGTATTTACTTGCCGGTGAAGTTAGCGCAGACCTAGCCAATTATACTCAGGTGACATGCTCTTGTTTGTTAGCAGGACCTGCAGAGCGACTCCTGTGTTTCATTTGTTTCAGAATTGACAATGTTTTTCCTTGTTCTCGGCTTCCGTTTCAAACTGCTATTGTCGAAGTGATTGAGTCTGATCAATAGCGAGCTTTCCGCATATAATGCGGCCAGTGATTACAGACCACGGAGCGATCAATTCGCATTAGGAGGCTTTGTGCAAATGCCCTGGGCACGGAGTTTTGTTGGCCCATACGGAGGGAAATCTGCACGACAAACAACATGCATATCTGATCAAAAGCATCCAGATATCATCGGTAAATTATAGCCCTCGTTTACGGATGTATGTATGTATCTCCTTGCGCTGACACAACCTTGGGTCCGGAACAGCGCAACAAATATTTTTGTTGAACTTGTACAATTGTAAGCTGTTGCATGATACAGTTATTACCGGTACATCCAGTTTTTTTTCAACTTGCGTCTCTTACGCGATACTGCATTTAAACATGTTTTCTTCGGTCTTACGTTGTATAGTTGTATGTGGATCACATTCATACAATATTTATACATGATATCGTTCCGCACGTCAGTTCCTGACGTTTTTAAATGAGTGGTGAGTTTTTACCTCTGTATTTGGTTTGCCATCAAATATTTTTAGCTTGAAGACTATCCCATAAAACTGTTTCCTAAGACTTGTCTATTTTTTGTGCTTGTGATCTGATTGGGTGAAACTTGTCTGGTCATCATTCCTTTTAAGTCGTTATGTGTAGGAGATCAAGGCAGTTAAATGGTTTTTAACATTTTATTAAATTACGTAAAATTGCTTACTTCTTCACTGGAAATGGCAGTCATTACGAACACTATTCTGTTGAAGGGTCATTTCCACTACGTCTGTAATTGATGTAGGTATTCTATGATTCATCTCGAAATTCGCTACTTAAATATTACCTCCCATTCTTGAGTAACTAAGTAGAAAATAGTAGAAAAAGAAGTATTTTTAATTGGAAAGTAGAAGAATTATCGGTTGTTAAAAATGGATATCGCGTATGGAAACAGAGAAAAAATATCTTCAGACCAGCACCACATAATGTATTATCACTGTACGTAATTATCGCACACCATTAATACAGTTACCACGACTCTGATTAACAGACACACAGACAGCAAAAATGTTTGGACATTTGTAGACTTGTATGTGGATTTTTTAAAATCTGCTACTCCGAAGGCTGCACGGAATACAAATAACTGTTATAGTTAGAATGTTAAAGCACAGTTTGATGCAGTACATGTTTCTTGAACAGTCTTCCACTCTCTTGCATTTCAATATATAGCAAAATATATTGCTTTTATATTATAAATATATTTCCAATTAAGGAAATGTAGCGAATTAATGAGCAATTCGAGGCCAACCAGTGCGATCGCAGTGAAATAGTCTTTGCAAAATCGGATACGCTGGCGTTACCTGGGCAATCTTCCTGTTGTATAATGTAAACTGCTCCAGCGCGTCTGACACCTGTGCAGCAATACTTCCGATGCGTCATAGCCCGCATCCGATCCCGGAGGAAGACACGACAGCGTGTCTGCTTTGGCATGCTTGGATGTGAGCGTGTACACTATTTCGCATTGGTAGTGCAGTTTCAGTACATTGCGGCTCGGAAAGGGCACGTCCAGCTTCAAAAGTGACTACAAAGACTTGTGATCGGTGACCAAGTAGAACTTTAATCCGCACAAATACTGATGAAGTTTAATCACTCAATAGGTGATTGCAAAAGTCTCCTTCTCTGTTTGAGAATAGTTGCTTTGATAAGTGTTTCGGAGACGAAGGCTTTTGGCGAATCTGCAGAACAAATGCTGCGCCATGGCACAGGACCAATGGCGTACGAAGAGGCATTCACGGCCAAGGATCAAAATGAACCACGCAACTTTCACTGAGCAAAGCTTCTTTTAGTCGTCGAAAGACAATGTTACATTGCTGGGACCACGTGAAAGGTACATTCCTGGGGCGAAGGTGGTGCAAGCGTGCCGTAATCAGAGCTGCATTCGGAACGAAGGGAATGTAATACGTCAACTTCCTTCGCACTGATTGCAATTCAGTAACGAAGTAATGACCAGAAAAATTCATCGTTTTCGGGGCATTTATGTCTTGAAGTGAAGTCCGGTGACGCAAGGCTATGATCTACTTAATGGTTTGACTATAGATTGAATGCAGCCTTTTATTCGCCGCGTCATTAGGAGGATGAGGATGGAAGGCCTATCGCCCCAGCCTCGTTTTACCCCTATAAAAGTCCCGTTACACTTTTCACAACACGCTCTGTTAATCTAAGGCACTTCTGGAAGGAGTGTAAGGAGGATAAGTCCCCCACCCCACTAATTATCCAGGAATAAATGTAGCACCCAGGTGCCGGAGCCTAGTGCTACTCTAGACCACCATAAGTGTCAGCTGAAGCCGTTTAATTCTAAGTCCTGAGATATAAGTGAGTGCTTCAGAAGTATATGGTTTGTTTAAGCATAATCGATGTTTAAGTAGCCCACAAAAAATAGTCAGAATTTGTCATGACTGCTGACCACGGTGGCCTCTACATACACCAGTATAAGGTCACTAAGAATCTGTTATCTTAGTAAAGTCATACCTGATCTTTATGTCAGAAAAGTTATATCATCTTGACGAAATCGCCATCTTTTGACGAGAACTGTGTCGTCTTATGATACTGACACGAAAACACCAGAGTGTAATGTAACCTTTGATAACAGGCATTGTTTGTTTTCGCAAAGAAAATTAGGCCTAATAAATTAGACTAAACTGTTAATGTGTTACAGTATAAAGTTTTATGATGCAGTTGCTATGATTTTCTGATGTTTATTGCCCGATTTTTTTTTTTTTTTTTTTACTGGGTACCGACGACGTATGAAAATAGGCCTCGACACTCATGATAAAAATGATGTCCGTCAGGAGTTGCAATATCCTCTCTGCAAACATGTCTTCATATGGAATCGTTTTGTTACAGGTCTTGCACAGCCATTACTTTAGACACACGTTAAGCGTATTCGCAATTGCGAGTACGGACTACCATCAGCTGTAGAATGGAGTAACGACAATGAAATTTTGTGCCACACAGGCTCTTGAACCGGGATTTCCCGCTTATCGTGAGTCGTCGGCTTACCAGTTGGCTAACCGTCCGTGACTCATTGCCACACCCAAATTCGATATGTCGTCAACCATGTGTCTACGACCCCTACTCGTACATACATTATGGTCACACGTTGTACTTGAAAGTCGCTTGCCCGGTATCGACAGAGAGATACGATATTGCAAGGCCTGTGTTATTCTGGTGACGATGAAAATTTTCACTGTCGTCATTTCATGCTACAACTGATGGTTGTCCATATTCGCATCTGGATATAGACGTAATGTATTTCATAACGGCTGTAGTCGCCGCAGTGCCTTGGCATCGTTACCAGAATAACACAGGCTCCGCAATACCGTATTACTTTAGACAGACAGAAACGGAGACTGAGTAAGATTCTGCGAACTGACGCTTCGGTCAACCGAAGAGAAGGGGCGCGACGCAACGCATAACGACAATGGGCAGCCGTCAACCTCTTGTCGTGACTTTTCAGTGTTTCACGATGTCCGTACATGTCTAACACCATTCCGCGGATTTCTGCTCTCAAAAGTCCTGTCCTCACCGTAAAGGTCTCCCGGTATGGAACGCGGCCACGACGACCACCGTTAAAATTGTTTCGAAACAACCCCTTTCAACGTAGGCTTCTTAGGCAAACGAAAAATGTTCTCCATACCATCTCCCCATTGTTACTGAAATAACATCTTCCAACGCACGCCTATAAGCCATTCCTAAAACATTGCAGCCCACGGAAAACATAATACGTAATGATATATCACGCTACCGAGTGAGTTGCTCTGTGAATCAGTATTTCGTAGACGTGCAGTTTACTAAAGAGTCCACTCGCTCTGTAACCTTGATTCTGTAAATAACTTTCTTTTTACGGTTCCGCACCTCCATCTGTAAAAACAGAACCCTTGTAAGATAACTTCGTTGTCTGTCTCAAAAATGGCTCTGAGCACTATGGGACTCAACTGCCGAGGTCATTAGTCCCCTAGAACTTAGAACTAGTTAAACCTAACTAACATAAGGACATCACACACATCCATGCCCGAGGCAGGATTCGAACCTGCGACCGTAGCGGTCTCGCGGTTCCAGACTGCAGCGCCAGAACCGCGCGGCCGTTGTCTGTCTGTCCGACTGCTAAGAACCCTTCCTCTAAGGAACGGGTTGCCGTATCAAATTGAAATTTATGTGACGTATTGAAGTCTATGACACCTTGTTGATGTAAAAGTTTAAGCTGCTACATCAATGCAGTCAAAAGATACAGCCATTTACGTCACATACTTCGCTATTCGCAAGTTCACTTATAAAACTCTATCCACGTAATACTAAACTAAACACCACCCGAAAACAAAGGAAGTAGGTTACCGTACGCTTATTCGCTCACTGCTTGAATATTGCTCACCAGTGTGGGATCCGCACCAGATAGGGTTGATAGAAGAGATAGAGAAGATCCAGAGGAGAGCAGCGCGCTTCGTTACAGGATCATTAAGTTATCGCGAAAGCGTTACGGAGATGATAGATAAACTAAAGTGGAAGACTCTGTAAAAGAGACGCTCAGTAGCTCGGTACGGTTCGAGAACATACATTCACCGAGGAATCAAGCAGTATATTGCTCCCTCCTGCGTATATGTCGCGAAGAGACCATGAGGATAAAATCAGAGAGATTAGAGCCCACACAGAGGCAAACCGACAATCTTTCTTTTCACGAACAATACGAGACTCGAATCGATTGGAGAACCGATAGATGTACTCAAAGTACCAAATCAAAATGGTTCAAATGGCTGTGAGCACTTTGGGACTTAACTATTGTGGTCATCAGTCCCCTAGAACTTAGAACTACTTAAGCCTAACTAACCTAAGGACATCACACACATCCATACCCGAGGCAGGATTCGAACCTGCGACCGTAACAGTCGCGCGGTTCCGGACTGCGCGCCTAGAACCGCTAGACCACCGCGGCCGGCTTCAAAGTACCCTCCGCCACACATCGTCAGGTGGCTTGCGGAGTATGGATGTAGATGTAGATGTAGAACAGGCACTGAAGGCCGAACGGTACCGATCGGCGCCGTGTCATCCTCAGCACACAGTAGTCACTGGATTCGTATATGTCGGGGTGTGTGGTCAGCACACCGCTCTCCAGGCCGTATATCAGTTTACATGACCGAAGACGCTACTTCTCAATCAAATAGCTCCTCAGTTTGCCTCGCAAGGGCTGAGTGCACTTCCCTTGCCATCAGCGCTCGGCAGACCGGATGGTCACCCATCCAAGGGCTAGCCCAGACGAACAGAGCTTAACTTCGGTGGTCTATCACGAACCGGTGTCGCCACTATGGCAAAGCCGTTGGCAATCCTGTCGACCTAGAATCACTAAATCTGTGCAGAATGCATGGTTCTACAAAGCAAGCAAAAAAAAAAAAATCCCTACATCACAAGATTTGTTTCATCCGACTGTGTGTTGAGACCACTTGCTCCGGAACGGGCAGACTTAAAAACTTGTAATTCATATCAAATGCTAGGTTCTACGGTCACTTGGTAGGGTATAAAAATTTAGACTTCTGCGGGAATGCGATCCAAAGATAAACCCTTCTTTGCCATACATTTTAATGAGATTGGCTTCCATTCGGAAATTTTTGCACCACGACAACATAACAAGTATTGCAAACAAAGGAAACTCCAGTAATGGTCGTATAAATTTCTAACAGTTTCTTATTATTGTGTATCGATTTCAGTCAGAGGGCGATCATCTTCAGTGCTGGATTAAGTCGAGTGGACTCTAGTAAACGTACCCTACTGCCCATTAAAATTGCTACACAAAGAAGAAATGCAGATGATAAACGGGTATTCATTGGACAAATATATTATACTAGAACTGACATGTGATTACATTTTGACGCAGTTTGGGTGCATGGATCCTCATAAATCAGTACCCAGAACAGCCACCTCTGGCCGTAATAACGGCCTTGATACGCCTGGACATTGCGTCAAAAAGAGCTTGGATGGCGTGTACAGGTACAGCTGCCCATCCAGCTTCCACACGATAAAACAATTCATCAAGAGTACTGACTAGCGTATTGTGACGAGCCAGTTGCTCGGTCACCATTGACCAGACGTTTTCAGTTGGTGAGAGATCTGGAGAATGTCCTGGCCTGGACAGCAGTCGATCATTTTCTGTATCCAGAAAGGCCCCTACAGGACCTGAAACATGCGGCTACGCATTATCCTGCTGAAATGTAAGGTTTCGAAGGGATCGAATGAAGGGTAGAGCCACGGGTCGAAACACATCTGAAATGTAACGTCCAATGTTCAAAGTGTCGTCAATGCGAACAAGAGGTGACCGACACGTGTAACCAATGGCACCCCATACCATCACGCCGGGTTATACGGCAGTATGGCGATGACGAATACACGCTTCCAATGTGTGTTCACGGCGATGTCGCTAAACACTGACGCGACCATCATGATGCTGAAAACAGAACCTGGATTCATCCGAAAAAATGACGTTTTTCCATTCGTGCACCCAGGTTCGTCGTTGAGTAGACCATCGGAGGCCCTCCTGTCTGTGATGCAGCGCCAAGGGTAACCGCAGCCTTGGTCTCCGAGGTGATAGTCCATGCTGCTGTAAACGTCGTCGAACTGTTCGTGCCGATGGTTGTTGTCTTGCAAACGTCCCTATCTGTTAACTCAGGGATCGAGACGTGCCTGCACGATCCGTTACGGCCATGTGGATAAGATGCCTGTCGTCTCGACTGTTAGTGATACGAGGCCGTTAGGATCCAGCACGGCGTTCCGTATTACCCTCCTGAACCCACCGATTCTATAACCTGCTAGAAGTCATTGGATCTCGACCAACGCGAGCAGCAGTGTCGTGATACGATAAGCCGCAATCGCGATAGGCTACAATCCGACCTTTATCAAAGTCGGAAACGTGATGGTACGCATTTCTCCTCCTTACACGAGGCATCAAAATAACGTTTCACCAGGCAACGCCGGTCAACTGCTGTTTGTATATGAGAAATCGGTTGGAAACTTTCCTCATATAAGCACGTTGTAGGTGTCGCCACCGACGCCAATCTCGTGTGAATGCTCTGAAAAGCTATTCATTTGCTTATCACAGCATCTTCTTACTGTAGCTTAAATTTCGTGTCTGTAGCACGTCATTTTCGTGGTGTAGCAATTTCAATGGCCGGTAGTGTAGATGTTCACAGCGAAGAACATGCCGACAGCAGGTAAGGTTTGAATATTATCCGCTTTATGTGAAGTTATATTATGTGCACGATAATGTGGATCCACTAGACTTAGTCTGGCACTGAAGATGATCTCTCCGTGATTCAAATCGATATGCGATACTAAAAAACAGTATCAAATTCATACGACCAATGCTAAAATTTCCCTTGTGTGCAATACATATTTTAATGCTCACAAACTCACTCATCGGAACATATGTGGTACTTCCCGTTGACCTAGAATCATTAAATTTGACAGAAAGCAAAGTCTTGCAGGAAATGCAAATAAAAAATCCGAAAATTGTTAATTTGTTACTATATTACTGGAAAAAAATGTTTTTTATCGTGTTGCGTGACTCTCTGCCCGTCCGTCTCTTAAGAGCTATTTTTGTTATAAACGGGCAGACGTATCAATTTGAAATATATATAGCATACTAAAGTCTATGGTCCCCTTGCACTGTATAAATTTTACCTTCTATCTCAATGTAATCAAATGATACGTCCATTTATATTGCAAATTTTGACATCTTACCTCTATCGAAATCGATAAGAGGCAAAAATCGTCGAAATAGTCGATTCTCTTGTCAGATGAACTGTCTATATACATAATTAAGTTTGCCACGGGATCCTCATTCTGAGAAACCTCTTCTCACTAACCCGGTTTTTTTCCAGCCACGGAAGCATCCTACAGTTGAGGACGGGACACCATACTCTGTTGTATATTTCAGCTTCTCTAATGGCGTTCTCACTGCTTCTTTCTTAGACACCAAGAGTCAAACAAAAAATATTACTTAGTTACGAAGAATCAACTGATACCAAGTAACAACTAGGAAATGAGTAATGAATTGTTTTGTATCAGGGATTATGATAATACCCCAACTAGTCGTCAATATCATGCAGAATTTAGGCCGTAAGCTGAACCCGCCTTGTCCACAAACTACACGCATGGCAACCGAGCGAGACGACAAAGTGCTTAGTACGCTGCATTCAAATTTTGGTGGAAGATGGTCAGATCCCCGTCAGACCGTCCATATTTAGGTTTTCGTGATTTCTCTGACTCTCTTAAGGCGAATGACGATATATACTCTTCCTTCCGTTATCCAAGCTCGTGCTCCGTCTCTAATAACCTCGTTGTAGACGGGACGTTAAACACTAATCTTCCTTATTTCCTATCTACATGTACTGCTGTCGAGCAGCAGAAACATTCAGCAAGCAGGACCATCTTTGTACAAACGACAGCCAGCGCCCTGAAATACTGCTTGACGATTCATACGCATCTGTTATCTGTTCTTTAAATCAGCGGCGCAGCGTCCAGAAAAGACAAACACTGAAGCACTCGGTTAGAAAAATGATTTTATTTCAGACTTATAGCTTACATGTAGGGAACTGACCCTTAGAGAGCAATTAAAAAAACAAGTTAATTGTTAATTATTTTACGTAGTTGTGATGTGAAGATAGCTATTGTTTCACAGGTAGTTTGGTAAGGGATACAGAAATTAATTTCATGTTATCTGCTGTACTTCTTTATGTAATCAGCCTCACCCGATACAAAATTGTAAAACACCACGTAGATGTTATACAGAGTATAACGAGCGTAGTACACCATTATTTGATAAAGCTTTTTTATGGCCTCAGATAACGATGGTAGAGATAACTACCATGACGTAGTGACGTACAGCGCAGCTAGTGAGTGTTGCATATACATACATATCACAGATAGTTTTGCATCACCTCGGTTCCGAAACCTGTACAGAAAATTGGAATCAAGATCAACATAAAAATCATTTTCGCCCTTTTTATTGTTCATGAAAAACACACATTGCATATTGTACCTCCACACAGCGAGACCTTCAGAGGTGGTGTTCCAGACTGCTGTACGCACCGGTACCTCTAATACCCATTAGCACGTCCTCTTGCATTGATGCATGCCTGTATTCATCGTGGCATACTATCCACAAATTCATCAAGGCACTGTTACTCCAGATTGCCTCATTCCTCAAGAGCGATTCGGCGTAGATCCCTCGGAGTGGTTGGTGAGTCACGTCGTCCATAAACAGCCCTTTTCAGTCTACCCCAGGCATGTTCGATAGGGTTCATGTCTGGAAAATAAACTCGCCACTTTAGTCGAGCGATGTAGTTTACCTGAATGAGGTCATTCGCAAGATGTGCACGATGGGGGTGCGAATTGTCCATGAAGAATGCATCACCAGTATGCTGCCGATATGGTTGCACTATCGTTTGGACGATGGCATTCAAGTATCGTACAGCCATTACGGCGCCTTCCATGGCCACCAGCGGCGTACGTCGGCACACATATTGCCACCCCAAGACAACAGGGAACGTAAACACTGCTACACTCGCTTGACAGTGTGTCTAAGGCGTTCAGCCTGACCGGGTTGTATCCAAACATGTCTCCAACTATTGTCTGGTTAAAGGCATATACGACACTCATCGGTGAAGAGAACGCGATGCCAATCCTGAGCGGACCATTCGGCATGTTGCTGGGCCCTTGTGTGCCGCGCTGCATGGTGTCGTGGTTGCAAAGATGGACGTCGCCATTGACGTCGGGAGTGAAGTTGCGCATCATGCAGCCTATTGCGCACAGTTTGAGTCGTAACACGATGTCCTGTGGCTCCACGAAAAGCATTTTTCGACATTGTGGTGTTGCAGTCAGGGTTACTCCGAGCCATAACCGTAGGTAGCTGTCACCCACTGCAGTAGTAGCCCTTGGGCGGCGTGAGCGAGGCATGTCATCGACAGTTTCTGTCTCTCTGTGCCTCCTCCATGTCCGAACGACATCGCTTTGGTTCACTCCGAGGCGCCTGGCCACTTCCCTTGTTGAGAGCCCGTCCTGGCACAAAGTAAGAATGCGGACGCGATCGAACCACGGTATTGACCGTCTACGCATGGTTGAACTACAGACAGCACGAGCAGTGTACCTCCTTCCTGGTGGAATGACTAGAACTGATCGACTGTCTGACCCCCCTCCGTCTAATAGGCGCTGCTCATGCATGGTTGTTTACATCTCTTTGCGGGTTTAGTGACATCTCTCAACAATCAAGGTCTGCGTCTGTGAATCAACAACCACAGTCAATGTCTGTCTTCAGAGGTTCCTGGAACCTGGATGATGCAAAACGTTTTTGATGTGTGTATTACATATCATTAAGAGACTGGAACTGAGATACTTTGTGATATGTTCTTTGAGGGAAAACCAAAATATTTTCGAACACTGAAACTATAAATAAGTCTCTGAGGTGAAACTTCCTGGCAGATTAAAACTGTGTGCCCGACCGAGACTAGAACTCGGGACCTTCGCCTTTCGCGGGCAAGTGCTCTACCAACTGAGCTACCGAAGCACGACTCACGCCCGGTACTCACAGCTTTACTTCTGCCAGTACCTCGTCTCCTACCTTCCAAACTTTACAGAAGCTCTCCTGCGAACCTAGCAGAACTAGCACTTCCGAAAGAAAGGATATTGCGGAGACATGGCTTAGCCACAGCCTGGGGGATGTTTCCAGAATGAGAAGGCTCTGAGGTGTTACAGGATGACACAGTTGGAAGGGTCTTAAATCAACTCCCAGACTGATATACAGTACCAAGTTGTCAGTAATGTTCAACACAAACAGAACTTTGTAACAAGCAAGAAGATTAATACTTTGGTGACAAATAATTTATTTAAAACTCTCCTGAACTCTTACCAGAATCGATGTATAGCAATAATCTGATACATTACATAGCTCCAATTTAAGTGGAATGGCCATTTCTGTCCAATGATATATGCGTTTGGAAAAGCGTTCATCACATGCATATGAGACTCTGAATGTTACACGTTCGTGATTTTCAAAAAAACAAAAAAACAAAAAAATACACACTTTATGGCAATGCGCTCTGGGTGTAGCTGCTCTGGTTGACCGCTGTGAGCTACCCGCTGAGAAGAACGACAGATTATTGTTCATTGCTCAGAAGAAGCCATTATAATATGTGAACATTTCTGTGTTTGTGATTAATGCGTTCTACGCTTTTCTGAATGTGATGATAACATAGCATATTTAACAGAGCACAATTAATATCGCTTAGAATCCTTCATGCATTTATAAGAGTAGCTTAATAATGTAAATGAAGTACACGAGAAATTCCTAATGGAACAAGTGCTGACAAAAGAATTATTAAAATGTCAATAGAGTTTGGATGATCACAAATTGAGGAAATCAGCAACACGTTGGTTCATCCTTGGCACGTATGCAAGCAGCTATTCGGCTTGGCATTGATCGATGGATTTGCTCGGCGTCCTTCTGAGTGGTATCGTGCCATATTATGTCCAATTGGCTAGTTAGTTCGTCAAACTGCCCATAATGCTCCAGATCTCCGGTGGGAAGAAAGCCGGTGACGTTTCTGGCCACGATAGGGTTTGGCAAGGCAGAGACAAACATAAAAAATGTTCACCGTGTGCAGGAGGTCACGGTGTTGCTGAAAGGTAAGCCTAAGATGGATTGCCATGAAGAGCAACAAGACGGGGCGTAGCCTACGATGTACCACTGTGCTGGAAGGGTGCCGCGGAGTACAACCGAAGGGTTCTTGCTGTGAAAAGAAATAGCACCCCGAACCATCACTCCTGCCTGTCATACAATATGGCGGACGACAGTTAGTTTGTCATCCGAACCGGTGCACCCCACCAACTAAGCGGTGCCCTAAGGCTCGGTAGTCGTCGTATTTGCCCCTAAGTAACACGTAAAGCTAATCGACTACATGCATCACAAAGTATGTTAAGGAGTGTGGCGTCTCCATTTTCGTTTCTGCTTGTAGTAATATCTGTAGTACATGCATTGCTGGGATGTTGCATATTCGATCACCATACTGGCAGATATGGCTCGCGGTCCAGGCACGGCCCAGCATTACCTTTGAAGGTTGTTTGTCAGCGAAGGACGCTGCACTGTTTACCACGAAGCCTGCTTCAACGGCTACGGCATCTGGAGGTAGAAGCCGCGCCGATACGTGGAGTGCGAATCGCGGTAAACAGCGCTGCAGTCGCAGTCACCTGTTTGAGTCCACCCTGACATCACGCCCGTATTACTCCGTCGGCCGGTACTTGGGTCGCTGCTCACCCCTCGACTGCTAGTTCAGCTCGGCTACAGACCGATCGCCAGCCGCACTACAGCCAACACTAAGGACAACGACGCCTGCCGATGCTGCTACCCAACCGACAGTGCCGGCTCGCGCACTTGCCGTGATTCCCGTCGCTACTGCCTGACACCCGCTCCGGAAGGCCCCACATCCTTAGCTCATCGGAACCACCGACGAGCGTGGAGTACGTCATACTGGACACCTGTTGCTCATCACAGAAGAACATTTCGGTTGTGTAATTGCGTGCAGCTTCTTTCTTGCATCATCACTGAATAACATTTCAGTTGTATTCTTGTGCGGACCTGCGTCCTCGAAACTGAAATGAGTTTAGTATTTTCAGTAAACAAACAGTGTTACTCCAAGCCTGCCTGTCACTCGCCACCTCGGTATACCACTCACTAGGGTAGTACACCACTCAGCAGGGTACTTCACTACACTTAAAGCATACAACACAGATTTCAGAATTCAGTTGATGCAAGAGTCATGCGCATAAGTACGTTCCCATCTCACTACGGGTTTACTATTTGAGGAATTCTGCCTGACAGAATTTGTTCAAAATGGTTCAAATGGCTCTGAGCACTACAGGACTTAACATCTATGGTCATGAGTCCCCTACAACTTAGAACTACTTAAACCTAACTAACCTAAGGACATCACACAACACCCAATCATACCGAGGCAGAGAAAATCCCTGACCATGCCGGGAATCGAACCCGGGAACCCGGGCGTGGGAAGCGAGAACGCTACCGCACGACCACGAGCTGCGGACGACAGAATTTGTGTTTGGTCCATATGTACATCGCTCTATACTTGGGGCTACAAATTATAGTTCGTGCATCGAGTCTTTTCCGGAATGGCTGATGGCTTCGTTCAAACACGCGAAGACACTCACCCAGCACAAAACGTGCCTCTGAGAGTGTAAATTGAAAGTTAGTCAAGATTAAAGTCTCAGAAAAATTCTCAAATATTGCTTTGACTGCGCCCACAATATTACTTTGACTGCGAGACAGAGAGACTGGACTGGTCAGTTTTCTGAAACCAGTCCTCTGGAACATAAACGACGTGTCTGAACAGCTTATCAATAACGTCTTTGAAGCTACTGCACTTGAGCGTCATATCATCGAAATAGTTTACCAATACATGTCGAGGCTCTGCGGCAACAATCCCGCCACATACATTTCCTACTGTTTATTCAATGTACGTCCTACTCAGCAGTGGCATGGAAGTAACATGGCTATGTTTATAGGAATGTGAGATTTAGTTTTGATTTCAGAAACATCACCCATAAACATTGTCTTTTATGTATTCTATTTGTCTTTCAGCTCTCTAACTCATCAGTTCAGCTTCATTAAAGTGTAGATCGGTTTTGTTTAGTTCGAGGGTGTAAATGTGTATCTTCACAGACAAGGAATTGATAGATATTTCCTTTATTGCAGAAGTATACAGCTGCTGATGTTACAGTGAACCAATTCTATCCATATTTGTAGGACCACATTATTCATATGAACAGTCTCGAAAAGCTGCCTCACCGATTTCTTGGATATTCATTACCGTGTGGACCGAAAACACAAACCATATTTTTTTGCTCTGTACTGCACCATTGTTATCTAGGGTTGCAAAATAATTTAGTGCCTACATCATGTACGTGATGATAGTAGTAGTGGTAGTAGCAGTAGTAGTACTTCATAATCGGTGTTTGATCTCAACCTCAAGCTGCAGAACGTGCCTCATGAAAATATGATAATGACGACCATAAAGGTTTGGAAAACGTCAGAGCTGTGTATTTAGTTGCATTGAGTAAATGTTCGCTATGTTCTGATTCTAGTTTAACATTAATTATAAACATTTACAACTACCACTAGATTTTGGGATTTAACGTTCATGATAAATGTAATGCTAAATTTTATGAAACGTCCTCTTAGAAAAATTATAAATGGCTGTGCTTAAACTGACAAACAATATTTTTAGCGCAACGCAATCTGCCTTTTAATAATCGCTACAAAAGAATGGCCCTGACTAACAGTAACCTATACCTTTCATGAATCACTTACCTCACAAAAATCTTCGTTACTGAAACTACTGCAATACAGCGAGCGCCAATACTGCCAGCTAAATAAAAGATTCTAACTACTGAAGGCACTAACTACTGATAGTCATAGTTAGCAAATGAAAGATTTTGATAAAGAACAAACAATGTATTTACCTTAACAGTGTTCAAAAGTCATAATATATATCAGTTCATAACATCCAGTCTTACAAATTTACTGTCTCTGATGGACACACGTCCAGATCATCCGCTCTCAAAACTCCGCCATCTCTCTCCCCACATCCACCACTGCTGGCGGCTCACCTCCAACTGCGCAACGCTACGCGCTGTTAACAGCCAACTGCCCAACACTACAATAGCCAGCAAGAATGCAAACCAGCCCCAGACTGCACACAGCACAACCAGTGATTTTCATACTGAGCGCTACATGGCGTTACCAACATAAAAACCTAAACAGCCTACTTACAATACCAATTAATACTTCATATTGAAAAGCAGGTATCTTATTTTTTAATATGAAATATAGGTTGTTGAGACGTAGTTAAAAGGCTGTTCAGACGTATGAGACGGTTGGTTTGTTTACAAAATTGATTTTGACAGACTTCTCTTTTACTCAAAATTTTGGGCCTGTGCATTGAGCTCTTATGGTTTTCAATGCCTCACTTGAATTGACGCGAGTATGTCGATACTCGTAATGTTTATTCGGCGGAAAGTTTTCCTCCTTCTCGTGTAACGGCAAGAGACGAATTTGTAGTTCTGATTGAAGTCATTTACATCATTGGAAATAGTGATCAAGCGAAGAAAACCCAACTGGGACCATCTTGAGGAGCGCTAGAACTATGTGCTGCATGTTTGCGATGCTCACACGCACATTTCTGATGTCTTTGCTCTCCCAAAGTTGTCTTCAGTTCACAGACGGAAGCGGAGGGCCCAAAAATAGGATACCTCTCACCAATGGTTAGAAGGAAGGAAGGATGACTGGGTTTAACGTCCCATCGACATCGAGATCATTAGGTTACAGGCTCGGATTGTGTTAAGGATGGGGAAGGAAAACGGTCGTGCCCTTTCAAAGGGACCATCCCAGCATTTGCCTAGAGCTACTTAGAGAATTCACGGTGAACCTAATCTGATTGGCTGTACGAGGGTTTGAACCGTCTTCCTCCCAAATGCGAGCCAGGGTGTTAACCACTAAGCCACCTCGCTCGGTCACTGGTTAAGAATGCTCTCGTACAGAAACAAATGGAAAGTCTAAGGGAACAGAGAAAAGTCGGATAGAATCTTCTAGAACAGGAAAAAAACTCTTTCTGCAATACAGATATTGTTCATAGCTCCTAAGAAAGCTAATTAAAAAAGAAAGAAAAGAAAATACATTTTCTCAGATTGCGGGTGTAATTTTGATGTTGACTGGGTGCAGTGTGATAGATGTATGGAACGCTGAAATGAGGCCCATGCAGATTACGAAGCTGTACGTCGCTAGCATTGTGTCTACTACTGAAGAATGTTACGTGCGAATTCTCAATGCCTGTGCTAGTAGAAGTACGCAGATAACGCTTTTGTACTGTCACTATTATTGTGTGTGTCTTAAGAATCAAAATGGCTTATTCTTTGCAATAATTAACATGTAGGAGTTGAAACAATAGACCAGTGTATGAGAAGATTACCGTAAGAGTAAGTGGGTTACACATTTTTTCTTAACTGTGCACTCTTACCCGAAACTCCCTTGCTTGCTGCGAGCATTGGCCGGCTGTGTGGCTTGAAGAACGCCCTCATAAGATTCTTATCATAGCTATAAATGTAATACACTTACGATGATATCCGTTTTGAAACTCTTCGATTTAGATTCGTTCGATATTCCTGGCTCCACATCTTTCTGCGCTATTGTTAAGTACATGTCTCCTAGTTCTTCTAAGGAGTAAATGATCTATCTTCGTCGAGCATTCATGAACTTAAGCAGTCGCTTTACGAGATGTCCGCCGCCAGTGGGGTTAGGGGCATGGTAAGGCTCATCGTACACTGGAACCGTACTGGTCCGACTACTTGGACGGCCACTTACGAACGCATCCGGCCGACCATTCCCAAGGCATAGCGGCATTGGCATGCGTTCACTGAACAAGATCAAATCGGCTGCATATACACACACATACACGGCCGGCTGACGGACGAACCCCAGTGAAATGGGATTGGTCGTACGTAGTCGGTGCAAGCAAGCACCTGTTGCTGCTTGTGTCTGGAAGTGTTTCGCACATCTTTACTAGCTGTGTTGGTCCGCCCCCGGTAGCTGAATGGTCAGCGTGGCCGATTGCCAATCCTCTGGGCCTGGGTTCGATTCCGGGCTTGGTCGGGGAATTTTCTCCGCCCAGGGACTGGGTGTTGTGCTGTCCTCATCATCATCCTCTCATCCTCATCGACTGCAGGTCGCCAAAGTGTCGTCAAATTGAAAGACCGGCACCTGGAGAACGGCTTGCCCAGCGGGTGACCCTAGCCATACGATTAAATAAATAACAAGCTATGTTGCTTGTGTCGAGATGTTTTTCGGACGTAATTACGAACATAGAACGTAAAGAAGCTCATTCGACTTGTGAGAGAGAACAGGTCACTGTGGAGTATGTGGAAGAAAAGGTATGAACAACGCGACTTACGGAGGGAACTATGACTGAAAGTTGCAGAGGGCATGAGTGTGGAAAATAACTGGAAACGGTGATAGTAGCGTAACAAAAATATGATACTGTGTCATCACATTTATTGAGTATGTTATACGTGACGTACAATGTTCATTCAATAAGACGAACAATTCTAGAAACTCTATTTAAAAACAAAACT
This sequence comes from Schistocerca americana, assembly GCF_021461395.2. Lineage (NCBI taxonomy): Eukaryota > Metazoa > Arthropoda > Insecta > Orthoptera > Acrididae > Schistocerca > Schistocerca americana. Next base: position 678,098,647 of record NC_060122.1, read on the forward strand.
GATGAGAATCTAAAGACCTGCATCGGTTATATATATATATATATATATCGGCCATCAGTTTCTTATATATATATATATATATATATATATATATATATATATATATATATATATATATATCAGAAACCGATGGTACCCACTCCGTTCAGTTTTAAAGAACTGTAGGAACTCTATCTGTAATCAAACCGGGTTCGATTCCCGGCTGGATCAGGGATTTTCTCTGCCTCGTGATGACTGGGTGTTGTATGCTGTCCTTAGGTTAGTTAGGTTTAAGTAGTTCTAAGTTCTAGGGGACTGATGACCATAGATGTTAAGTCCCATAGTGCTCAGAGCAATTTGAACCATTTTTTATTTTTAAATCAAAATTGAGAGTAACATTTTCAGTCACACGTCCACCCTATGTAACAAAACTTTTGTAAAATACTCAGAACGGACTCATGTGTGCACTTTCTCTCAGCAAAAGGACGTCAAATATATCTCAGTTGGAATATGCTGCACTGGCTCAACGCTTCTCGCCGATGGAAACGTTCCTTTCCGTTGGCTGTGCTAGCTGGCAAGTGAATGCACCTGCTAATTCTTTCCCCTGTTTGTCAATTACGATGTTGTGTAACCAACATACACATTTGAGAATTGTGCCAACATTACCAGGTTTGTAAATTGCAATACTTTTTACAGCAATTTCCATTTACTAGTCAGAATTCCAAACGCACATTCAATCAGTTGTCGAGAAAGACACTCTAGAAAGTAGTTTATATTGGTCTCAGTTATGACTATGGGAATGGTCTGAGTGGGTAAGTCTTCACTTAAGTAGCCTTGCGAGTTACTGCTTGCCGAGTTATTCGGCTGCAGTGAGGAGCTTCGTCAGTCGGTCGTAGTCGCACGATCATGGGAAAAACCAGTTAGTCGAACGAATACGGCCCCAGTGTTCGTCCGGACTAAGAGTAAAGTACCCTGTGCGTATGTGCAACACGAGTAATGCAGTTCTACCGGAAAACGTCAGCTGTTGGCTGGTAAGTGGGCCAGAGATCGCACTTTACGTTGTAGATTCGGTGCCAAAACGTGTACCTACCTGATCTAGACAGCTATATACTAACTCGCCCGTGGTCCCGTCACAAGTGACTGTGTGCAGAAGCGGCACCAGTGTCCATGAAGCGGGTAGTCGTTCGCTGCGAAACACAATCAGGATACTAAAATGTCTCACACTGTCTGTTTGTTCTTGCCGCCAGATATATTTAGTTCCCACCATTGGTTCTTTAAAGATATCTGTGCATTTTTCACTCAAATGTGTAGGATACTTCATATGATGCTTTTTTATTATTATTATTTAGTCTGCGAGTTTACGCAGAAGCGAAGCCCATGAGCTGATAGCGTGTGTCTGCTTGCAGGCCGCAGCCGATGCAGGACGTGACGGTGTCGACGCAGCGGCGCGACGGGGGCTTCGACATCTCGGCGCACAAGCTGCTCTTCGACCGCGACCTGCCCGACTCGGCGACGTTCGCGTGCGAGCTGCGCGTGCCCAGCACGCGGTACTCGGTCCGCAAGAGCCTCGTCTACTACCCCGGTACGTGCACCGACCCACCTGCCACGTGGCGCCAGTCGCTGCCGTAGCGCCGCTCACTTCGTTACGTACCACCGGGGCTGGCGAGTGTTTGAGCCGGTATCTGTTGATGCGGTGAGAAAGGGGGGGGGGGGGGCTGGGGGAAGCTCATCTGACGGGAAGACCCAGTCCCTCCCTCGCTAAGCCTAAGCCCACGAAATTAAATTCACCGTCTCCGCTGCCTGTTTATTTTCTGCCACGGGCTCAATGAAGGCAAATGTTTGCATTCTTTCTTGTGGGCGTTGCTCCTCAGGAGAGATAATGTGCTCTTCTGCATCTCAGCTCCAGATACACTGTGCACGAGCGCTGGTCGTGGTAGCGAATCACTCGAAAGATAACGAGGCTCCCTCATTCTAACAAATCTTTTGTACAGCCGCCATTTATCAGCTGATTATAGTCCAATTTAGTTTTAGCATTTATTCGTAGCGGCAATACACATATGGCCCATTTACACCTAAAAAAATATTCGATTTATTCTCTATGATACCTGTCAGAGAATCCGTCTTCCGGCTGCAGATCGAAATTCGCTCCTGAAGCTCACAGTCTTTCCACTAACAAGCCACAATAATCTGCGCAAAAATCATTACAAGCATAACAGAGATAAAAAGTCGGTCATCAGGTTGTAATGCAATTTAATAAAACTTTAAATTTATTATATCTGCTTTGATAGCATTTAACAAAGTGATGTTAAAATAAAAGAGAAATAGAGAAATAACTCAAATAATACTATGAACAGTGTAATGTAATTTAATTTAGCCCGACACGGATCAGCAATCAGCAAACTAGCTCAGTCAGTACTCACGGTGGTTACGGGACCATACATAACTAATTGTCTTCCTCCTGAATCTTCACAGATATTCTCCAATAAATAAATAAATGTATATAAACTCATGTGCTTATAGCACCAGATAATATTTCGTATGCTAGTTCAGTTTGAAGTAATAAAACCCGTAACTTCATATCGTGGTTTCGTCTCGAATACCAATATGAGGTAACAAGCATAATCTTTTGCAGATATATTAGAACTATAATCTTGTGACCAGGCCTTTCTGCCTGGGATATTATCTCGCAACCTTGAGAAAATCTGAAAGTGAAATATATTAAATTATTTGTAGAGGCCGCATAGCTAGTAGAAATTTAGTGTCCTAACCGGCGGCACGTCTCGAAGATGAGATGAAAGAAAATTACTAATTATTTTCTAGTATGGCGCTTAACAATGGTCAATATTCCGTTAAGTCCACGTCTACTCAGTACAAGTAAGGATGAAGAACTTACATTATTGAATACGGTAACAAATTTTAAGTTATGAACAACTATATTTTTTCTTCGCTTTCAACTTACACAGACCATTACAGCAAGATGAACTCCAGACAATCTTTCTTTTCTCTTTAAGTCCAATAACAGAAGAAGACGACAAAAGAAGAGAGAGTTCCGACACACAATCTCGAATGTCCATGGAATATATTGAAACATAATGCATTTTATTACTCTTTGGAGCACCGCGCCAGAAATTCATACAATAACTACTAGCAAAGGGCACTCATAAATTTCAAATTCATTACCACCTCCGGGAACACAGTACAAGGTGCACAAGAAAACTCTTATTTGGTTCGCCGAATAAAGGATTTCTTGTGCAGCTGATGACTGACTTCCTATCTTTGTTGAAATATTCTGCAGCTGCTGAACTACCATTATGAACAAAATCATTACAAGCACCAGAAACGCCCTGCGGATTTCTTCAGTTATCTTTGCAGTTATATAAAACGCTTTCTAAGATCGGCATGGCTACGGTTAAGAAATGTATTGTGTACGTTATTTGATTATTTAACACAAAAAATTTAGACAAGAGGATAATTTAAGATTTCGAAAAATATTGAAAATTAGACGGGTAGACCAGATAAATAACAAGGAGGTACGGAGCTTACTAAGGGAAAAACAAGATTTATTGAGCAACTTGCCTGACCGGGATATGTTGGTAGGACACATTTTGAGGCAACAATGAATAGTTAATTTGGTATTGGAGGGAAGTGAAGACGTCAGTAGATGGAGATAAAGGTAGATACAAATATATTCGGTTGCAGCACTGATGTAAAGATAAAGAGATTATACAGCCTGGCGTAGAAAGTTCCGCCCAGTGAATTTTAGGACGGAAGACTTAAATGGTAGCAATAACATTAACCTGAGAAAAACAAAATTTATCCTTTAGAGATTTAAGGTACCGAAACATTTGAAACTCAGAACAGTTGATGGTTGTTCGCTTCCAGTCGATATTCTAAAGTAACTGCGCACTTTCGACTGCAAGCTAATAACTACTGAAGTGCTTAACGTTTAATATTCATTGAAACATTCTTGTAAGGAGACAGTATATTCAGGAGTTGTATACCAATGCGATGCATCAGCAGATGAATGATGAAAAAGTTCAAGACAATATCTGTGTGTGAAATGCCATCAGTTGTGTGGTTACTGAATTCATACAAGATTTGGATCTCTCCTCCAGACGGAGCCGCAAGCCCCTCATAAGGAGTCGAGAAACCCAGCCGATGCCCAACAGTGAATGGAAATATAGGACACCTGTGTGTTCAGGCACCAGCAGGTAGGCGCCAGAAGGCTAATCAGTGACATGGACGATATGTTTGTCATCTCAGCACACCATAGCCCACCGTCGCTTGGAGCCAGAGGCCGAGAAAGATGACACAGAACGCCTCCAGAATCTGCTGTATGTCCGGACCGACCGGACGTATAACCAACCCATGTTGCTAAACCTGGAGTGAAAGCATACATCTGTAAAATTAAAGCCAGTCTTCCCATGCAGAGGTGATAAAACGACATGCATCGGTATAATACACAACCTGCCAAACGAAAGAATAGCTTCTCCAAAAAACAGCCACGAATTCTCCTCTTTTATTATCTTTCCTTAAATAACGAATTCCAAAAGATTCCAATAACATGAAGATTTCGAACACATTTTTGTCACTTGATTATTTCTACTATACGCAGCGTCGTTCTTCGTTTCGGGACTGAGAAATATCTTAGCAAAAATATCGAGCAGATATGTACATCCACGAATCAGATACACTTCGCAGAGAATCGCTTATACCTCCAGATAGCCAGCTTTTCAGCAAATATCTTCCAGTATGGCTTCTTAATTAAGGCATTGCTACACGTCTCTGCAGAGCGCATTCAAACTCTGATTCGTTGCTGTCTCTTTCTCACATGGTTAGCTACCTTTACAAAGTGGCTATAGACTTTTCTGGAGACTAGAAATCTACTCTGTATAAAACAGCATGGATTTCGAAAAAGACGCTCGTGTGAAACCCAGCTCGCGCTATTCGTCCACGAGACTCAGAGGGCCATAGACATGGGTTCCCAGGTAGATGCCGTGTTTCTAGACTTCCGCAAAGCGTTCGATACAGTTCCCCACCGTCGTTTAATGACAAAAGTAAGAGCATATGGACTATCCGACCAATTGTGTGAATGGATTGAAGAGTTCCTAGATAACAGAACGAAGAATGTCATTCTCAATGGACAGAAGTCTTCCGAAGTAAGAGTGATTCCAGGTGTGCCGCATGGGAGTGTCGTAGGACCGATTCTATTCATAATATACATAAATGATCTTGTGGATAACATCGGGGGTTCACTGAGGCTTTTTGTGGATAAAGCTGTGGTATATCGAGAGGTTCGAACAATGGAAAATTGTACTGAAATGCAGGAGGAGCTACAACGAATTGACGCATGGTGCAAGAAATGGCAATTGAATCGCAATGTAGACAAGTGTAATGTGCTGCGAATACATAGAAAGAAATATCCTTTATCATTTAGCTACAATATAGAAGGTCAGCAACTGGAAGCAGTTAATTCCATAAATTATCTGCTTGTAGGCATTAGGAGTGATTTGAAATGGAATGACCATATAAAATTAATCGTCGGTCAAGCTGAGATTCATTGGAAGAATCCTAAGGAAATGCAATCCGAAAACAAAGGAAGTAGGTTACTGCACACTTAGTGGCCCAGTGCTTTAATATTGCTCACCGGTGTGGGACCCGTAACAGACAGGGTTGACAGAAGAGATAGAGAAGATCCAACGAAGAGCGGCGCGCTTCGTTACAGGATCATTTAGCAATCGCGAAAGCGTTACGGAGATGATAGATGAACTCCAGTGGAAGACTCTGCAAGAGACACGCTCAGTAGCTCGGTACGGGCTTTTGTTGAAGTTTCGAGAACAAACCTTCACTGAGGAGTCAAGCAGTATATTGCTCCCTTCTACGTATATCTCGCGAAGAGACCATGAGGATAAAATCAGAGAGATTAGAGCCCACACAGAGGCATACCGACAATCTCTATTTCCACGAAAAATACGTGACTGGAATAGAAGGGAGAACCGATAGAGGTACTCAAAGTACCCTCCGCCACACAGCGTCAGGTGACTTGCAGAGTATGGATGAAAATGTAGATGACATATTCATTAGGAAGTGAGAGTTGTTTCCTTTCTTTGTGTTAGCTTTCTTCTTTATTCTAGAAACCGTTTCGGAAATCTGTAGAAGCATTCTACACCAACGAAAAGGGTTATGACAAGCCGGAGGCACTTGTGCTAAAGGTAGGAGCAAAAATTCCGCTGTAATACTGAGAAACGATACGACATCCAAGCAGAATATCTTTATGGGTTTCATTAGGGAGAGCGACTGGTTACTGAGTCGGATACAAGAGAGGTGCCGCCTTTCTTGCAAAGACCCGCCTTTGTACCTGGCGGCATTGTGCTCCTGAAAGTAAAATTAGTCCCAGTCGGTAACAAAAGCGGGAGGCACTTTTTTGTAGCAAGCCTCTCCGTAAAGAACGGGCAATGTTTTATAGCAGCACGAGGTGATGACGTACCAAGTCGCGCCTCACGGCTACTGTAAGCCCTCCAGAAAGACCTCTCCAGATGTTCTCGGTTTTGGTAAATGACCTGTTACTTCTTTGTAGAGTATTACTGCAGCAGGAACTGTCAAACGAAAGTAACCGAGAAATGAGTTTGTCTTTCGATAACTTATTATCCACAAAATCATTCAATTCGAAATGGATTATCTGTTCCGATCGGGCTTTATAGCTCAAATTGAGTATTTATGACATCGGATGAACGTCACAGGCAGTGTAAATTGGACAAGGACTCGAAATCAGAGGTCTGTCAGCCACAAAGAGTTTTCTCTCCAGCAAGGCTATCTGAATATGCGAGTTGGGCAACCTTACAACTTCATCTGCGCCACCTTACAACTTCACCTTATCACAGCATCAGAGCTCTCGGTGTTGTGGTTTGGCGTTGTGGGGTTATCACGACATCTAAATCAGTAATCGGAAAGCCAAATGGTAAACACCATACAGAGAACGGAAGCAGGAAGAAGCAATATATCTCTTGACCTGATTTAAGACTGATCCTCCCGAAATGTCACATGTGTTGCCCTCTATAGTAGAATCCCTCGATGCCTCAGAACAAGTCGTAAAAACAGGTCCTTTCTTCTTGTCAACTTGTGCCACAAACTTCTGTTCTCCCCAATTCTATTCAATACATGCTCATTAGTTATGTGATCTACCCATCTAATCTTCAGCATTCTTCTGTAGCACCATATTTCGAAAGTACCTATTCTCTTCTTGTCCAAACTATTTATCGTCCATGTTTCACTTCTATACATGGCTACACTCCATACAAATACTTTCAGAAACGACTTCCTGACACTTAAATCTATACTCGATGTTGAAAAATTTCTCTTCTTCAGAAACGCTTTCTTTGCCATTGCCAGTCTACATTTTATATCCGCCCTACATCGACCATCATCACTTATTTTGCTCCCCAAATAGCAAAACTCCGTTACAACTTTAAGTGTCTCATTTCCTAATCTAATCCCCTCAGCATCAGCCGACTTAATTCGACTACATTCCATTAACCTCGTTTTGCTTGTGTTGATGTTCATTTTATATCCTCCTTTCAAGACACTGTCCATTCCTTTCAACGGCTCTGTCTCTGACAGAATTACATGGTCATCGGCGAAACTCAAAGTTTTTATTTCCTCTCCATGGATTTTAATAACTACTCCGAAATTTTCTTTTGTTTCCTTTACTGCTTGCTCAATATACAGATTGAATAACATCGTGGAGAGGCTGCAACCCTGTCTCACTCCCTTCCCAACCGCTGCTTCCCTTTCATGCCCCTCGACTCTTATAACTGCCATCTGGTTTCTGTACAAATTGTAAATAGCCTTTCGCTCCCTGTATTTTACCCCTGCCATATTTAGAATTTGAAAGAGAGTATTCCAGTCAACCTTGTCAAAAACTTTCTCTAAGTCTACAAATGCCAGAAACGTAGGTTTGCCTTTCTTTAATCTACTTTATAACATCTGTCATAGGGTCAGTATTGTCTCATGTGTTCCAACATTTCTACGGAATCTAAACTGATTTTCCCCGTTGTCGGCTTCTACTAGTTTTTCCATTCGTCTGTAAAGAATTCGCGTTAGTATTTTGCAGCTGTGACTTATTAAACTGATAGTTCGGTAATTTTCTCATCTGGCAACTCCTGCTTTCTTTGGGATTGGAATTAATATATTCGTCTTGAAGTCTGAGGGTATTTCGCCTGTCTCATACATCTCGCTCAGCAGATGGTAGAGTTTTGTCAGGACTGGCTCTCCCAAGACCGTCAGTAGGTCCGATGGAATGTTGTCGACTCCCGGGGTCTTGTTTCGACTTAGGTCTTTCAGTGTTCTGTCAAACTCTTCACGCAGTATCGTATCTCCCATTTCACCTTCATCTACATCCTCTTCCATTTCCATAATATTGTCCTCAAGTACATCGCCGTTGTATAGACCCTCTATATACTCCTTCCACCTTTCTGCTTTCCCTTCTTTGCTTAGAACTGGGTTTCCATCTGAGCTCTTGGTATTCATACAAGTGGCTCACTTTTCTGCAAAGGTCTGTTTAATTTTCCTGTAGGCAGTATCTATCTTACCCCTACTGAGATAGGCCTCTACATCCTTACATTTGTCCTCAAGCCATCCCTGCTTAGCTATTTTGCACTTCCTGTCAATCTCATTTTTGAGACGTTAGTTTTTCTTTTTGCCTGATGGATTTACTGCGATTTTATATTTTCTCCTTTCATCAATTAAATTCAATATTTCTTCTGTTACTCAACGATTTCTGCTAGACCTCGTCTTTTTACCCACTTGATCCTCAGCTGCCTTCACTACCTCATCCCTCAAAGCTACCTATTATTCCTCTACTGTATTTCTTTCCCCCATTCCTGCCAATTGTTCCTTTATGCTCTACCTGGAACTCTGTACAACCTCTGGTTCTTTCAGTTTATCCAGGTCCCATCTCCTTAAATTCCCACCTTTTTGCAGTTTCTTCAGTTTTAATCTACAGTTCATAACCAATAGATTGTGCTCAGAGTCCACATCTGCCCCTGGAAATGTCTTACAATTTAAAATCTGGTACCTAAATCTCTGTCTTTCCATTATATAATGTATCTGAAACCTTTTATTATCTCCGGGGTTGTTCCATGTATACAACCTTCTTTCATGATCCTTGAACCAAATGTTAGCTTTGATTAAGTTATGCTCTGTGCAAAATTCTGCCAGACGCCTTCCTCTCTCATTTCTTACCCCCAATCCATATTCACCTACTATGTTTCCATCTCTCCCTTTTCCTACTCCCGAATTCCAGTCACCCATGACTGAATTCTCGTCTCCCTTCACCTTCACTACCTGAATAATTTCATTTATCTCATCATACATTTCATCAATTTCCTCTTCATCTGCAGAGATAGTTGGCATATAAAGTTGTAGTACTGTAGTAGGCATGGGCTTCGTGTCTATCTTGACCACAATAATGCGTTCACTATATTGTTTATCGTAGCTTTCCCGCACTCCTATTCTTTTATTCATTATTAAACCTACTCCTGCATTACCCCTATTTGATTTTGTATTTATAACCCTGTATTCACCTGACCAAAAGTCTTGTTTCTCCTGCCACCGAACTTCAAAAATTCCATCTATATCTAACTTTAACCTATCCATTTCCCTCCTTAAATTTTCTAACCAACCTGCGCGATAATGGGATCTGGCATTCCACGCTCCGATCAGTAGAACGCCAGTTTGCTTTCTCCTGATAATGTCGGCCGAAGTGGCCGTGAGGTTAAAGGCGCTGCAGTCTGGAACCTCAAGACCGCTACGAACGCAAGTTCGAATCCTGCCTCGGGAATGGATGTTTGTGATGTCCTTAGGCTAGTTAGGTTTAACTAGTTCTAAGTCATAGGGGACTAATGACCTCAGCAGCTGAGTCCCATAGTGCTCAGAGCCATTTGAACCATTTCTCCTGATAACGACGTCCTCATGAGTAGTCCCCGCCCGGAGAGCCGAAAGGGTGACTATTTTACCTCCGGAGTATTTTACCCAAGGGGACGCTATCATCAATTAACCATACAGTAAAGCAGCATGCCCTCGGAAAAAATTACGCCTGCAGTTTACCCTTGATTTCAGCCGTTCGCAGTACCAGCACAGCAAGGCCGTTTTGTCAGTGTTAGAAGGCCAGATCAGTCAATCTTCCAGAGTGTGGCCCCTGCAACTACTGAAAAGGCTCCTGCCCCTCTTCAGGAACCACACGTTTGTCTGGTCTCTCAACAGATACCCCTCCGTTGTGCCGTTGTGGTTGCACCTACGCTACGGCCATCTGTATCGCTGAGGCACGCAAGCCGCCCCCCCCCCCCCCCCCACCAACGGCAAGTTCCGTGGTTCATGGGGGGGGGGGGGGGGGGAGGAAAGAAAGTTTAAAGATCCGTGAATTATGAGATCATTACCGATGGATCAGTATCAGAGTATGGAAGAATGGGAAAGCAAAATTGACGTGATTTTTCAGCAACATATTCCTAGCATTTGCATGAAGAGATCAGAGAAAATTACGAGCAGTCTGAATGTGGACGGCCGGTAGCATACTCCAAACGCCGTCGTTCAGAATAGAACCCCAGTGTTTTATCACTGCATCGATACAGCAATATTGTTGATAACATATACGTAACGAGTATTCAGTGCATTAAAACATGGGGTAAACCTGGGAGAGGCGACACATGCGGCACCCCTCGTAGTTTTGGCTAACCCAGACTGAGTCTGTGTGTGTCGACAATGCATTTGCTTAGAGGACACCGAGATATTATTGAAAGTATTTACGTTTGGCTCGACGAAGTTGTACATAAGCCTTTGGAGGATAACTCAGGTAAGTGTATAAATATCCCTTCAAAACCTTTCTCAGCGTCACGACTGCTTCTTAGTGTATGCTAAATAGTCTGATTTTTCGATAATTTTGAGTAGTTGTATTAACATTTAAGTTCTATTATGCATGTTCTCATTCTAGTGTGGCCATCTTGTCTACTGAGGTCATGAATTTATAAGCTGCGGTGTCTCTCCCCTACAGATAATTATGCCAGACATTGTTTCGTTAGCGATGCTTTCCGCATAAATCAAATAAAAGTTTTAAATAAGTAAAAACATTTCTGTTTTGTTTGTTTTTTCGTTCAAATGACTTAGCACGCACGTTAAGATACCATTGATATGGAAGACGATACAAAAAAACCACAAAAAGTATTCCTAGATATCTGTAAGGAGTGCGGAGAATTATATCTGAAAACAGCAAAAAATGATAGATTATATTGCACAGCTTGTACGTGTTGGTTACACGAAGACTGCATAATTTTTGACATATTTTATATCGATTGTTGCTGTGAAAATAGAAAGAAAACAAAAGGAACTAAGCATGTAACTCTTACGCTTTGGTTTTTTATTTAATATTTCACCGGAATTAATGGAATGTATTAACTCGAAGTAAGTGGATTACCTGCCTTAGTTTTAAACTATCAGTAAGTAAACTATTTATCTAAATCAATGAACACTTAGATATGAAAGTAAGATATTAAAATCTGTTGTTAACAGTTCATAGTTTTTTCTTCACTCCACAACGTATTTGTAACCATAACTACTTTGTTTTTAAGTCAAAACTTTATATATATATCGACCAAACACAGGAGTTATGCTGTTTTTAGCAACCAGCACATCACTCATGGCGTAGGTGATAGACGCTGCAATGCAAAGTTATTTTCATAGTCAAATATTACGTTTAAATGTTACATTGAAAAAAGTCAAAAAAATTATATAGCATAGACGACTTCGTGTTTAGTCGTACAAAAATAAATTTAACTAAATGTGCACAGGTGCACCATCTCTACCGGATTTACTCTGCAGCCCCGTCGACAGTTATCGTTGCTTAGTTCGTACAAAGACTTAATCTATTTACGATGTTTCCTTTGCGTCCCTTCTTAGAAGGATAATGAATGACAATATGTTTACTGACTGCGGGTTACTAAGAAAACCATCAACGTGTCTACCAGTATCGCCGATTTTGTTAAGATTACTAAAACGTAACGGATGTTGTTAACTGGACTTACAACGAAACCACACAGTTTCACACATATTTCATTTAGCGATACAGAACCTCTTACCGAAAGAGCATCTTCTTACCCTGGGTAATCCTTTATATTAATTTTCATTCGTGTTCCCTGAAATACTAATTTCTAAAATCTTTCTCCCAAACAGACCCGCAGATCCTAAATGCATAACCATCTCTTAAAACGTATTTGTGGCGGACTGAAATTATATTCTTCATTTAATTACCATAAATTTTACGGTGAAAATAATGTTATATAATTTATATTGTTTAAAACTGTCCTAATCAAACAGTATTTTATTTTTAAATATTCCTGTTTCATCAATACATCTCAAGCTGCCAGATGTTTGATCATACTGCGTAGGCTTTAAGGGTCTGTATTCACGTACTTGGTGATGCTTGTTTTATGGAAAATAGGCCGTGGTTTCAGACGAGTTTCAGAGCTTAAAATTTCGTTTCCTAATTCTGGAAGTTCCTTCACAGACGGTGAGGGTACAGTGTTTACATACTCTGCCCAGTCACATTAATGTGATTATCTGTCAAACGCCTGAATAACCACCTTTATCAGCTAGACGTGACGGAAGAGAGTCACTGGGTTTCTAGAAGGAACTTATAGGGATGTGGAGCAATGCTGACTCAAGTGCCGCGTCCAGCTGCGCTAGGATTCTCAGTTAACGATCCATGGCCCGAACAGCACGATTGAGATGATCCCACAGATTCTCGATTGGATTTAAATCTGGGTAGTTTTATGGGCAGGAGAGTACGGCCAACTCATCCTGGCGTTCTTCGAACTACACACGTACACTGCGAGCTGTGTGACACATTCCATTATTCTGCTGGTAGATGCCATGTTGCCGAGGAGAAACAAACTAATTTGTATGGTTGGAAGTAGTTCCCGAAGATAGTTGCATACTTGTGCTGAATCACTGTGCATTCCAGAATGACTAGATTACCTCGGCAATTCCGCCAAAACGTTCCCCAGACCATAACTATTTCACGGTGCTTGTTTTCAGACATTTCACTCTCTGCATGCCAGCTGCCATCTGTTCGACTGAGCGTTGGAACCTGTCACCACTCAGTGAACTTTCAGTTACGGTATTGGCGAGCAAATTCCAGCCTTGCTGATGATCGGCAGTCAACTTGGGTGCATGAATCAGTTGCCCACTGTGGAGACCCATTCGCAGCAGTGTTCGCTGAAGCGTCGTCGAGGAGAGGCTACCAGCAGCCCCTTGGCTTACGTAGGCGGTCAGCTGCTCATCAATTGCAAATGTATTAGCCTGCCCACATTTCCGCACCTATAGTTCAGCCATGTCATCTATGGCGCACGGTACCCTACATCTGGTTTGGCGCCAGCCTCAGATAGCACCATTTTTTAATGCACGGAATACTTAAGCCACGGCGGTACGTATACAATTTAAAGTTTCCGCCCTTGAATCGAAACTGAGTGATAATGCCCTTTTGGATGTCAAATAAGTTGTTCCATTTCCGCGTTACGACAACGACTGCACAGTTTGCCGCGTTTCCCCCACACCCCCGCCACCCAACGCCCCGACACCACGGTTTATATAGCCTCCAATGCTAGTGCTGCCACCTGCCACTTGTAAGGTTTTATTGCATGTTGACGTCGGACACAGTTGGAGGTCTCATTAATGTGACTGGATCGTGTATAAACAGTTCGGTTTGAGTTGCTCGTTTAAGTTTGAAAATAAACTAACGACGTCTTTACATACCGTGAGGCTACCTTTTACAGTTGGAAAACGAAACCCTAAGCACTGTGGCGTTCCTTAGACCATGGCCTTGTACACATCAAAAATGAATCAGAAAGGATGTCACAATTCACTTGATGCAGCCTAATACATATGTAGTTTAAGGCTAACAGGTAGATTACACTTTACTGAAATTTTTCTCTTTGTTTCAGGAGCCGACAACCCTCTTCCTAGTAAGTATTCACATTTAATTCATATTTTTTGTCATTTTCATCCATTTTGTTACACAGGTATTCTCTTTAATTTAAACCTTTTCTTCTCTCAAGGGCGTTCGAATGAGATATACATGCCTCTCTTTTTGTCTGATGATAGAAGTTAATATTACGCTCTTTGCCTCTTCCTTTCGTAATTTTCAATATTAGAACATTTCTACATCATATCAAGGTGCCGAAGGAGCTATGAAAACAGAATGAAATTTCTATCTCGGAAGTTTGTTGTTTTTAAATACAGCTATTAATTTAGGTTAATGATGTACATGATGGCATTGCGAATGGGGATGGGCGTTATTAGCCGGGTGCGTCGCACATCATGTGGTGAACGAAAGCTACTAAATATTCAAAGCATTGCTTGTCATTTCCTTCACATTTCAGCTTAAAATTCAATTATAAGGTTTCTAGTTAACTGGAATTCGATATTACAGTCTTTATCTGTTATAAGACTGGACCGAGACATTTTTCACTAAAAGAAACCTATTAGTATCAAACGCAGGATTTAATTAAAGTAGGAAATTTCTAAGAACGTTCACCTGGGGCACAGGACTGCATGAAGTGAATCATAGACTATAGGAAACCGAACGATAAGAGAATTGAAATGTTTGGTTTAGGATGATAGAGAAGGAGCCCGGAGATTATGGTTTGCTAAGCAGTGAGCGGGTTATCAGCAGGGTAGGCGAGGAAAGAAAGTTTTGGAAAACAGTGACTAAGTGAGTGGACGGGATGCAAAGTATACGTTAAGATATCAGAGAATGACTTTCACGCGACTAGAGGGACACGTAGAGGACAAAAGCTGTACTGACAAGAAGAGATTTTTATATATTCGACACACAACCGAGGACGTTGTGTTTAATTGCTACTCCGAGCGGAAGTGTTTGGTATAGGAAATCGTGGAGGTCTTCATCAAATAAGCCAGAAGATCGATGATCCAAAAAATTATTCTGGTCGTAGTAAAGAATATTCAAAGTCTGAACGTGAAAATAAGCGAGATGAAACCATTTCTACTTACACCATAATGCAGCTATGAAATTTTCATTATGATCGGTACTCGCCATAGTATTTCTCCTTCGCAATACGAAGTGGCTGATGATTTATCACACTGAAAGAAGGTGTAAGTATGTGGCAGATGATTTCAAGACAAAAAACAGTTGATGACACTGTCCTATCGACTGTACACAGGCAAGAGTTGAATCATCTGGTCGGCGAGGAATGGACTGTGCCATTACTTTTGTTCGAGGGTCTTTGGAAAGTACTGAAAGGGCTTCAGTCTCAAAGGGACATACCCTGGAACAGGATAGACACACCAGGAAAAAGTATTGCAGTTCTACATTCCCGTAGCTGTGTCGGGAAAGAAGTAGAGCTCCAAGTGCTACTACAATGCACTGAAGCTCAAAACGTTACACGTACCAGACGCTGACTAAGGCCAGGGATAAGCTCAGCCGATATTTTTGAAAGTACCTGACGGTGTTAAGAAGGGACAGATGAATTACAGCTGGTGGCGGCGTATTTTTTGCTATCAGAAGTAGTTTATCTTAAAGCGATTGAAGTAGACACTATGAGTTCACGTTATACTTGGCAACTGTAATAATCTAATAACTGGCTCATTTTACCGAGCCCCTCCGCCCCCCCCGCCCCCGCCCCCGGCCCCACCGCTCGCCTAAGATGAATCAGTTGCTGGACAGATCAAAGAAAACTCGTCTTATCAAATAGGTATCCCCACTCATGCAATTTTAATGATGATTTCCTTCAATCTGCCCTTTATATGAAAATTTATGCTCAAAGCCGGTGGTGGGCATAAAGCATCGACATAAATTGAACTAAATGCTTTCTCCATCAATTATTTTGAACAGTTGGTACGGGAGCCCACTCGAAGGGTAAATGTTCGTGGAAGCATACTTGACCACTTAGCAACAAATATTCCAGAGAAAACTGGAAGCACCTTGATGGATACAGGGGTTAGTGGCAACAAGGTGCTGTAGCGAGACTGACGACCGCCATATCCAAATCCACTAAAGAGAAAAACAAAATATGTGTTTGAAAAAAGCAGAAAAGATGCATTGGGCGCCTTCCTCAGTGACAGTCTCCACTCCATCCCAACTAACTACACTGACGGTAAAAAATCGCAACACAGGAAAGTAATCAGTGTAAAGTAATAAAATTTCGGGAGTAAATATGACTAGGTAACAGATTTAAGTGATCGACATTGTAAGATTACAGGTCAATGTAAGTGCGAGATACGCCATTGCACATGTGAAATGCTGGTACATTAATTACCGGTGTAGCTGCCAGAATGCAAGCTCCTATGCATTTTGTTGTACAGGTGCCGGATGTCAGTTTGTGGGATGGAGTTCCATGCCCGTTGCTCCTGATCGAACAATAAAGGAATCGCTAATGCTGGTTGTAGATAACACTGGAGTTGTCGTTCTGTGATGTCCTTTATGTGCTCCATCGAAACAGATCTAGTGATGAGCAGCCCAAGGCAGTATCTTGGCACTGTTGAGCATGTTGGGTTGTAACAGTGGTATGTGGGCGATCATTATCCTCTTGGAAAACATCTCCTGGAATGCTGTTCGTGAATGGCAGTATAAAGCGTCCAATCAGCAGACTCACGCACAAATTTGCAGTCAGGGTGCTTGAGATAACCAGGAGAGTTCTCCTGCTTTAATATGCAATTGCGTCCCAGACCGTAAATTTAATTGTGGCTCCTTTGTCATTAACACACAGACTGTTTGGTTGCAGAACCTCAACTGGCTTCCATCATACCGGCAGACAGCCATCACTTGCACCAACGCAGAACCAACTTTCATACGAAAACACAACAGACCTTCACCCTGCCTGTGACGAACTCTCGCTTGACGCCACTGAAGCCGCAAATTGCGATGATTTCGGTTCAGCTAAATGCACGTCACAGAGATTCCGGCTCGGAGCCGTTCTGGAAGTAACAAATTTGTAAGACTTCGTAGTGTCACAGTGGTGCCAATGCTGCTCGAACTGCTGCTACAGATGTAGTACCATGCGCCAGAGCCATAAGCCAAACAGGATGGTCTCCCTTCGGTAGCGCCACATGGCCGTCCGGAGCAATGTCTTCTTGCGACCGTACAATCTAGTGACCACCGTTGTCACCAATCATGTACAATGGCTACGTTCCTCCCAAGTCTTTCTGCAGTATCACGGAAAGAAAATCCAACGTTTCCTAGCCCTATTACACGGCTCTGTTCAAACTGAGTGGCGTGCTGATAATGGCGTCTTTGTCACCCTGGAGACATTCTTGACTAACATCTACTATCTAAGTTCAAAATGAAGGGCAGCTAACGCTCACGACCCTCATAACGCGTATTTAAAACGAACTTGGGTTGCATCCTCATAGTGGCGCTAGTAGTGCCACTCTTATGAGACTGGCGTGAAACTGGAAAAGAAATCATCTTTCACATTTAGAAACACACCTATCCACTTTCTAGTACGCAACACGACTCCTTCTTGGTGCTGCGATTTTTTTTCTTTCGCAATATGTAAGTGCAGATCGGATGTGGTTAAATTCAAAGAAATAGTATGGCGGCAATTGAGAGATTAATAAAAGATGATACTGATCCTTTATGGTACACAATACAAAGCACAACGCCGTAGCAGATACAACGATAAAGGCATGCCAAATTTAAAAGAACAAAAAAATTCGAAGATTTGTGTTGTTTTAATAAAGCTGGAAACTGAGCACGAACTTCCATGCGAGATGGTTTTAATAGCTTCCTCAACCAAACTCTGTCACTAAATAGTGAAAAAGTCCAAACAGATTCTTGGCATATGTAAAGTACCCCTGCGGCATGGCGCAATTAATACCTTCGCCGTTCGATAGCAATGGTAATATTCCCGATAACAGCGCCACTAAAGCGGAATCGTTAAACACAATTTTCCAAACTCCTTCCCCACAGAAGACGAAGAAAAATGGTAAAATGTTCTGACATCCGGATCAAGAACAGCTGCCAACAAGAGTAAATAGACATTCTCGGTATAGCGAAGCAGCTTAAACCTCATAGTAAAGGCTAATATTCCGGAAATCAGAGTATGCTAATTCAATAGCACCATACTAAAAAATCACATGCAGCCGCTCACACCACGACAGCTCCACACCAAAAGACTTGAAATTGGTACACGTGCACCAATACTCAGGAGCGTAAATAGGAGTTAATGGTTCAAATGGGTCTGAGCACAATGGGGTTTAACATCTGACGTCATCAGTCCCCTAGAACTTAGAACTACTTAAACCTTACCAACCTAAGGACATCACACACATCAATGCCCGAGACAGGTTTCGAACCAGCGACCGTATCGGTCGAGCGGTTCCAGTCCGAAGCGCCAAGAACATCTCGATGAATTATCTCGAGAGTAACTGCCTATTGACACACAGCACGAATTGAGATTATTTCGTTTTTGTGAAACACAAATAGCTGTTTGTACGCACGAAATAGTGAATGCCATTGACAGGCGATCTCAAACTGATTCCATTTTTCTAGATTTCCCGAAGACTGTTGACATCATTGCTCACGAAAGACTTAAAAACAAACTGCGCGCCTATGGAGTATCGTCACAGTTGTGCGACTAAATTCGTTATACCCGGTCGCAAAGGTCACAGATCATATTAACTGTTTGATAATCACCGGGTGAAACAACGTTCCCCAAGGAAGTGTCATAGGCCGTCTGCTGCTTCTAATCTATATAAGTTATTTAGGAGACTATCGAGGCAACCCTCTTAGAACGTTTGCAGACGATTCTGTCTTTTACCGTCTAGTAAACTCATCAGAAGATCAAACCCAATTTCAAAATGAGTTAGACATGTTATACTTCTGTCGCGAACAGTGACATTTGTCTATGAATGAGGAAATGTGTGAGTTCATCCACATGAGTATCAAAACAAATCCATTAAATTTTGATTGCGCTGTAAATCACAAAAATATGAAGGCTGTCAATTCAGCTAAACACCTATAAATTACAAGTACGAACAGCATAAAGAGAAACTATCACATAAATAATGTCGTGGGAAAGGCAACCCAAAGAATGCGTTTTATAGACAGAACACACAGAAAAGGCAACAGGTCTTCTAAAGAGCCTGCATGCACCACGCTTGTCCGTCCTATGTTAGTGTACTGCTGTCGGTATGGGATCCTTTCCAGACAGGACTGACAGAGGACATTGACCAAGTCCAAAGAAGGACTGCTTGTTTTGTATTATCGCTAAATAGGAGACAGGCCCTTATTGATGTGATAAACTGGTTAGGGTGGCAAACATAAAGGCAAACGCTTTCTGGTTGCAGCGAGATATTTTCACGAAATTTCAATCACCAACTTTCTACTTTGACTGCGAAAATAGTTCATTGTCACCACAACATACGGAGAAATGATCATCGACATAAAACAAGGAAACCAGAGCTCGTGCGGAAAGATTTGAGCGTTCACTTTTCCCACGCGCTGTTAGAAAGCAGAACGTTTGAGAAGCAGATTGAAAGTGGTTTGAATAAGCTTCTTAACGGTGATTGCAGGTAGCCTTGGAGATATAGACGTGTTTATGTAGATGTTTTTCTATATATATATTGAGCGAATGTTTCACTCGGTTCCAATTGGTGAAACAATGTTAAAAGAGCGGATTTGTTACAAAATGGTTCAAATGGCTCTGAGCACTATGGGACTTAATATCTGTGGTCATCAGCCACCTGGAACTTAGAACTACTTAAACGTAACTAACCTAAGGACATCACACACATACATGCCCGAGGCAGGATTCGAAACTGCGACCGTAGGGGTCGCGCGGGGAAACGTGTTACACGACAATGTAGCATCTCTGGTATCGTAAGTCTGTGAACTAATAGAGAATACGTTAACTACCCATACGGTATTTGGTGTTTGTTATCCACAGGGAAAGCAACAAAAGAATTTCAAAAATGTTTAATCGCATTTTCAATCAGATTCAAGCAGTTTGTACAATTTCTTGCATTAAAGGATTAGATATACATACAGGCGGTGTAAACTTTTACCCTGTGAAAATCAACCAAAGACAATGCGAGACGATTTGTTTAGTAAATTCTGTCAGCGTAAACTTCCTGGCAGATTAAAACTGTGTGCCCGACCGAGACTCGAACTCGGGACCTTTGCCTTTCGCGGGCAAGTGCTCTACCAACTGAGCTACCGAAGCACGACTCACGCCCGGTACTCACAGCTTTACTTCTGCCAGTACCTCGTCTCCTACCTTCCAAACTTTACAGAAGCTCTCCTGCGAACCTCTCAGTTGGTAGAGCACTTGCCCGCGAAAGGCAAAGGTCCCGAGTTCGAGTCTCGGTCGGGCACACAGTTTTAATCTGCCAGGAAGTTTCATATCAGCGCACACTCCGCTGCAGAGTGAAAATCTCATTCTGGGTCTGTCAGCGTAGTTTATACCTTTTACGTAGTCAGCTCGTAAACATAAGGGCAATATCCAGCCACACCAGCGAATTTCTATGTATGGGCCACATAATAGTTAATGGCGTTAATTGTGTTTTCTGGTCACAGCAGAAACAAAATCTGTAACTGCAACCTGATTCACACTGTTTTGATGTGATTTGAGCAGTGCTTCTCTGAGGTTGGTTTGAACTATTGTATAACAGAGGATAATTACAGGGACTAACGCGGAACCGTTGGTATTTTAACAGAGCACGACAATCACAAATCAATTTCTAGAAGTAGCATATTCCTTCGGTTGGATGGAAGGAAGGAAGAAAGGAAGGAGGGAAAGAACGAAGAAAGGGAGGAAGATAAGATCAGAGTTTAACGTCCTGTCGACAGTGCCGTTATCACCGACGGAGCAGTAGCTAGGATTACGAAAAGATGCCGAAGGAAATACGTCCTGTCAACTAATCAGTACTTTTTGACAAGTTGCGCCAGAAATACATTTCTTCCCTAATTCTGTTCACTATGCAGTCAACTGATCACTACTTTTAGTCGAGTTGTACGACAAATACATTTTTCTCTAATTCTGTTCACTATATAACCATTAGTTATTCGATCTACCCGTATACCTCCGGTATTCGTCTCTAGCACCACATTTGAAAACCTTCTGTTCCCTTCTAGCCATGTTTCTCTTGCGAATAAAGCTACGATCTAGGCAAATAATTTGAGTAAAAACTGTGTAGCCCTTAAAGTGATATTAGATATTAATAATTATCTCTCTTCGGGAATTCCTTTTCTTGTTATTGGCGATCAGCATTTTATATCTTGTCTACTTCGGCCATCATCAGTTATTTTGCTGCTTGGATTTCTAAACTCATCTACAACTTTAAGTGTCTTATTTCCTAATATAATCATTTCAGATTAGCCTCAGTTAATTCTCCTACATTACAATGCTGTTGTTTTCCTTGTTTTGATATTCACATTATTACCTCTTTTCATGAATCCCTCTATTCGCTTCAACTGCACTTCCAAACCTTGCCGTATCTGACGAAATCACAGTGCCTTAGGTGAAAGTCAAAGATTTTAGTTTCACACTCTGAACTTTAAGTTCAAAAATGGTTCAAATGGCTCTGAGCACTATGGGACTTAACATCAGTGGTCATCAGTCCCCTAGAACTTAGAACTACTTAAACCTAACTAACCTAAGGACATCACACACATCCATGCCCGAGGCAGGATTCGAACCTGCGACCGTAGCGGTCACGCGGTTCCAGACTGAAGCGCCCAGAACCGCACGGCCACACCGGCCGGCGAACTTTAAGTGTCTTTCAATATTTCTCCTCTGTTTCTTTTACTGTACGTTCAATACACAAATTGAATAATAGTCTAGCTGTTGTAGGCTACAATAGTGTCTCACTCTCTTCTCGATTAACGCTTCCCTTTCATGTCCTACAGATCTTGTCAATGCAGTCCAATATTTTCCTCTTTTGGGAAGTTGTAGAAAAACTATATATCCCTGTATTTTATCCCTTCTGCCTCTATAATTTCAAAAGGTATAATAGAGCCAACAGTGATAAGAGTTTTCTGCAAATCTACAGGTGCTATAAACGTTGACATGTCACTAAAGGAGGGGAAAATGCTACATTGCTGCTAAACCATTACAAATTTTGCCACTTCAAATGTTATCCTTAGAAGGATATAATTTATACGCTATGAGTTAGTTAATTACAATTATTAGATCTCCATTGGTATGTTGCATACCAAATTCAATACAAAATGTCATTCTCAATGGAGAGAAATTTTCCGAAGTAAGAGTGATTTCAGGTGTGCCGCAGGGGAGTTTTTAGGACTGTTGCTATTCACAATATACATAAATGACCTTGTGAATAACATGCGAAGTTCACGGAGACTTTTTGCGGATGATGCTGTGGTATATCGAGAGGATGTAACAATGGAAAATTGTACTGAAATGCAGGAGGATCTGCAGCGAATTGACGCATGGTGCAGGGAATGGCAATTGAATCTCAATGTAGACAAGTGTAAGTGTAATGTGCTGCGAATAAATAGAAAGAAAGATCCCGTATCATTTAGCTACAATATAGCAGGTCAGCATCTGGAAGCAGTTAATTGCATATATTATCTGGGAGTGCGCACTATGAGTGATTTAAAATGGAATGATCATATAAAGTTGATCGTTGGTAAAGCAGATGCTAGACTGAGATTCATTGGAAGAATCCTAAGGAAATGCAATCAGAAAACAAAGGAAGTAGGTTACAGTACGCTTGTTCGCCCACTGCTTGAATACTGCTCAGCAGTGTGGGATCCGTACCAGATAGGGTTGATAGAAGAGATAGAGAAGATCCAACGAAGAGCAGCGCGCTTCGTTACAGGATCATTCAGTAATCGCGAAAGCGTTACGGAGGTGATAGATAAACTCCAGTGGAAGACTGCAGGAGAGACGCTCAGTACCTCGGTACGGGCTTTTGTTGAAGTTTAGAGAATACACCTTCACCGAGGAGTCAAACAGTATATTGCTCCCACCTACGTATATCTCGCGAAGAGACCATGAGGATAAAATTAGAGAGATTAGAGCCCACACAGAGGCATACCGACAACCCTTCTTTCCACGAACATTCCGAGACTGGAATAGAAAAGAGAACCGATAGAAGTACTCAAGGTACCCTCCGCCACACACTGTCAGGTGGCTTGTGGAGTGTGGATGTAGATGTAGATGTACAGTTTTATACCCTACTGTAATCATAAATTTTTCAAGGGTTGGTAATATAGATTAAACTACCTAAACGTTATAGATTATTTAAAAATAATAATGTTCCTAAATGAGCCAGCAGTGTACACAGACTTGTCAGCCGTAGCACAGTGTTGCGCGCGTGGCCTGAGCGCGGGTGCCCTTTTTTGACAGTGTTGGACAACGGCGCGTGGAGGCGGCGCGCTCCGCCCCTCTGGTCGCTGCTGATGGCCTCCGCCTCCGCCCTCGCAGCCGCCGGGGCCAGCCTCTCCAGCTCCGCCGCCCGCTGCTGAGGACTCAGGTACGCACCATACGCTCTCTTGCTGCATTCGCTGGGCCCTGTATCTAAAATGTCGACGTCAATATGTAGTTTGTAGTAATGTCTGGCACTTAAATAAACATGAAATCATTTAACTGGTCGAATGACTGCGAAGTAACGATTCTAATGGTATTACAAAGCTCATCGACAAAATATTAGTCTCCTCTCAAACACAGTTGGTGCTTTGGAACACAGTAGACAGCGTAGGACTCGTGCCGGGTATCTTCCACAGCGGTCGTTAATGTGTCAGTCTGTTAGACAAACTAAGGGTAATGAGACAGGTCGACGTTGAGATGTGACAAATTGGCAGAAACGAGCTGTTGTGTTAGTGGTAGTGAAAATATCCCAAGAGACCACAAGAGTATAGGAGTGGCACGTCTTTTCGACGACAATCAGTTTCAAACCCGACTGCAATTGCTGCCAGTGAATGTAGGCTCATCACAAATTGTTTCCGAACACTGCGAAGAAAATTGCTTGAAACTGAAATTTGGGATCGGGTTCATTGCAAAGGACTATTGTTGACAGCGGCAGAAAAAGCTGCCCATCATTAGTGAGTAAGTTTTTTGAGTCATCAGTTTTCTTCGTTACAGAGTTGCTCTCGCACGCTATGTCCTCATTATTTATTGAATGTATTCCAATCACTGTCATCTCCTATAGTTTTTTCTCCACAGAGCTCCCTCTATTAGCATGGAAGCTATTTTATATTGTCATAACACGTGTCCTGTCAGCCCGCGATCTCTTCTTTTTAGTTTCATCCGCATGTTCCTATCTTCGTCGAGTATACGGGGAAGAGCATCATTCCTCGCTCTACCTAATATTACACACCTATCCATAACACCGCAACTGAAACAATTTAATTCTATTTATTTTCGGTTTCCCTATAGTCCATGATTTACTACCGTACGATTCTGTGCTTCAAAAGTACATTTTTAAATGTTTCTTCCTCAAATTGTGGTTTATATTTGATACTAATAGGCTTTTTTCATCACGAATGTTCTCTTTACCTGTGTTAGTCTCCTATTTATGTCCTCCTTGCCTCGTCCGTCATACGTTTGTTGCTTCTGTGGTAGAAGAATTTTTGATTTTATCTAATTGTTGGTCACAAGTTTTGATGCAAAGTTTTTTTTATTCTCATTTCTGCCACTCCTCATAGTTTTCGTCTGTGTATTCTCAAGCCATTTGCTGTACTCATTAGCCAGATCATTTCGTTTACGAGGTCACATAATTTTTTCTTAATTTTCGCAGAATGCAATAATGACATTAGGGTATCTTGTCATTGATATCTTCTCACCCTTGAACTCGACCCCATTCTCTTAACTTCCATTGTTTCCACCATTGCTTCTTCTGTGTGTGGGCTAAACAGTAGGGGCAAAGTACTAGATCCTTGTAGGACAACCTTTTTAACCGGGGAACATTTTTCTTGCTCTTCTGCTCTTATACTTCCATCCTGATACTTGTACGCATTGTGTTTATTCGTCTTCTCTTACAGCTTATTCCTATTTCTCTCAAAATTTCTGACTTTTTGCCTCATTTTATGTTCTCGAATGTTTTTTCTTGTGTCGATATATCCGATGAAGGTGTCTCGATTTTTCTTAAGTCTTGCTGCCATTGTCAAGCACATAGTCACCACCTTTCCTAAAGCTATATGGGCCATACAATACTGGAATTGCGAAGTATCCCGTGTCGATATATCCGATGAAGGTGTCTCGATTTTTCTTAAGTCTTGCTGCCATTGTTAAGCACGTAGTCACCACCTTTCCTAAAGCTATATGGGCCATACAATACTGGAATTGCGAAGTATCTAACTTCAGGCATGTATTGTGGTCTGATTAGTTACGGTTTTGCCTCTTTTCAAATAGCGCTAGGTCTAGAATTCCCAACGACCCAAAGAGACGCTCAATCCTCCGTGGGTGGAAGGCGAAATTCGGGTGTGGGGCGGTCCTGTGATGCTTTGGGGGTGTTTCTCGAATCAGGACTTGTAACCATCATACAAGTCACCTTGAACGTGAGCCAGGGAGTTTAGTTTAACATTCAGGTGTTGTCCTTCCTTTTGCTTCTGAGTAATCAGTATTCCGAAACACTAGAGAGAGGAGAACAGCGCGTTTACACGACTGTGCGCCTTCGTTCTTGATTTGACACCGCATCGCATTTCGACTGGACCACTGTATCACACGATCGTACTTCTATAGGAAACGTGTGGCGTTACGCGGAACAAACTGTAACATCACTCAGTTTGGTATCTCTATGAGGAAGGTACAAAAGGAAACTGAAACAAGCGGAAAGATTTACATTTTCACCAAACGAGAGTGGGAAGCAGTAGTGTCATATGTCAGTGAGGAATTTAAGCTTTTAGCCTAGGACATGAGCGTGTAGAGAAACTATAGGTCAAGTTTAAGTGAATAGTTGACTACGAAATGGACAGACTCACTTCTAGTAGAACATAGGAGAGAGCTTCCATAGCATAATGTCACTGTAAAGAAACAGAGACTCCTGCAGAATGGGTATTAAAAGTAATATGGCGCTATGGATATAGAGATGCTGATCAATACGCGTTTGGCAATCAAGGCAGCAGTGCCTGATGTTTTCAGTCACTGCTTCACCGGAATATTGTCGAAAGATCTTTAACAAAACCCAAAGGATTTCTCTTCGTATGTGTAGTCACTCATGGACAAGGCAGGAACAGAAATTGACAGTAGCAAACCAAAAGCAGAAATGGTTAAATATGCGTCCAATGTTCCCTCACGAAGGAAAACCCAAGAGACTTGCCTTAATTTCATCCAAGTAGCACGGAAAAGGTGAGTAAATAAATATTAGTGTCAGTGGCGTATAGAAACAGCTGAAATCGTTAAAACTGGACAAAGTCCCGGTCTGCCGAGTGCTTCTGGCAAGCCGGGTGCGTTCAGCCATTATGAGGCCAGATGAGGAGCTGCTTCACTGAGAAGTAGCGGCACTGGTCAACAAAGCTGACAACGGCTGGGAGAGCGGTTTGCTGACGACATGCACCTCTGCATTAGCACTCGGTGACGCTTAGGGCCTGAGGATGACCAGCAACTGGTCGGTCCTGTTAGACATTCATGGCCTGTTCGGACAGTGTGTTTGTTACCTGTTACATTACTGTGACACACACCAATAAGTGAAAGTAAGCATAAGTAATGTCAAAACCCAGTTGCAAGTTAAATACATTTTGAAACTGAAGCTGTTGTAAGGAGACACAGTTTTCCATTATCAAGGTAGGTAAAATTGTTAAGACATTGAAGAACCTCATTTAATTTGCAAGGTAGAAAGTATTCTTCTGCATCAAAGTACAGGAGGATGCTCGAGCGGCTAAGTATTGAGTTACCCTTCAGATGCTGTACGACTAATTTCAAAAACATATAGACTTACTTTCAATAAAATTCTTTAAGTGTAGAATTAACAGTACGTTCCAAATAAAAAAAAACTTCAAAATCCGCCCGAACAGGCCTCGGAAGACCGTAACACCGACCAGCCGATAGACGTTACTGGATGGGGATACGGAGGGGTATGCGGTCAGCACACCAGTCTCCCGGCTGTTGCCAGCTTTCGTGACCCAAACATTCCAAATATCTTTAACATATTATACAAAATTACAATGTCTAGACCTCGAAATATTTGCGAAAGCCGCACTACACAACCTCGTGTCTAGCAACAACCAAAACCGTGGAAACTGGCGGATGCTGCTTATGGTGGACTCTAGTGCATATTCCTTCATGTCATTATAAAATCAGTTACTAGACTAAACTGCTAACCAAAGCACGTCCTGTGTTCCTAGGTACATTATCCTCTAGGTACGACACATTCCATTCATCCCATTAAAGTACTGATGTACTAAGCGTTAGTGGATTATGAAAAGTGAATTTAGAAAACTTAATTTTTGTTGAAAATGACTGAAAATTAACAATACTTTAACAGAGACACATAAATTTTATAAATCATTTGATCATCAAGAAAAGAATAAAAATGGTTGTATATGGAAAGAAGAACAGGATATCACATACATTTACGTAAATCCTCATAACAGTGCCAGCAGAAAACCAGAGGCATTCACAAAGTCCTATCAGACGCAGTTCAGTTGTGCACCACACATGCACTATGTGATCAAAAGTATCTGGACACGTGGTAGAAAATGACCTACAAGTTCGTGGCACCATCCATGCGTAATGCTGGAATTCAGAATGGTGTTGGCCCAACCTTAGCCCTGATGACAGGTTCCACTCTCGCAGGTATACTTTCAATTAGATGCTGTAAGGTTTCTTGGGGAATGACAGCCTATTCTTCACGGAGTGCTGCACTGAAGAGGGGTTTCAATGTCGGTCGGTGAGGCCCGGCAGGATGTCGGCGTTCTGGTCAGGACTCTGTCCAGACCAGTCCATTACAGGGATGTTATTGTCGTGCAACCACTCCGCCACAGGCCGTGCATTATGAACAGGTGCTCGATCGTCTTGAATGATGCAGTCGCCATCCCCGAATTGCTCTTCAACAGTGGGAAGCAAGAAGGCCTGTGCTGTGATAGTGCCACGCAAAACGACAAGGGGTTCAAGCCCCCTCTATGAAAAACACGACAATACCATAACAGCACTGCCTCCGAATTTTACTGTTGGCACTACACATGCTGTCAGATGACGTTCACCTGGCATTCGCCATACCCACACGCTGCAATCGGATCGCCATATTGCCTACCGTGATGCATCACTCCACACAACGTTTTTCCACTGTTCAATGGTCCAATGATTGCTCTCCTTATACCAAGCAAGGCATCGTTTGGCATTTAGCAGCGTGACATGGCTTATGAGCAGCCACTCGACAATGAAATCCAAGTTTTCTCACCTCCCGCCCAATAGTCATAGTGCGAGGGTCACTCCAAAAGAAATACATACCATTTTTTTAAAAAAATCCATATTTTATTCATCATGTTTTAAAGTTTTGCCGTGTGTAGATACACCCTTTAGGAACAATATTTTCATTTCTCCACATAATTTCCATCCCTCTCAACTGCCTTACGCCATCTAGGAACCAGCGCCTGTATACCCTCACGGTAAGCCAGGTCAGGACTGTAAGGCGGGTGTTTCAGTGTTGTCCATCCGTGTTTTGTGATCGCTTCCATGGTTTTTTGACTGACATGTGGCCGTGCATTTTCGCGCAACAGCAAAGCATCTTGCTTTTGCCGATGTGGTTGAACACGACTCAGTCGAGTTTGAAGTTTCTTCAGTGACACCACATACGCATCAGAATTTATGATGGTTCCACTTGGCATGATGACCACAAGCAAGAGTCCTTCGGAATCGAAACACACCGTAGCCAGAACTTTTCCAGCAGAGGGTGTGGTTTCGAATTTCTTTTTTTCCTTGAGTGAATTTGCATGACGCCACTCCATTGACTGCCTCTTCGTGTCTGGTGAAAAATGATGGTGTCATGTTTCATCACCTGTCACAATTCTTCCAAGAAATTCATCTCCACCATTCTCGTACTGTTCCAAAAGTTCGCTGCATACCGTTTTCCTTGTTTTTTTGTGAGCCATTGTCAACATCCTGAAAACCCACCTGTCACAAACCTCTTTTAACGCCAACACTTTCAGTATTCTACGAATACTTCCTTCCCCTATCCCAACGTAACGTGACAATTCGTTCACTGTGATGCCTCTGTCAGCAGTCACCAATTCGTTAACTGCACATTGTCTGGAGTGTGTGCAGTACGAGGCCTGCCGCTGCGAGGACAATTCTCAATATTGCCGTGCCCGCTTTCATCACGAAACCTGCTTGCCCACCTACTAACTGTACTGCGATCGACAGCAGCATCTCCATACACCTTTTTCAACCTCTTGTGGATGTTTCCCACTGTTTCGTTTTCACAGCACAGGAATTCTATGACTGCACGTTGCTTCTGACGAACGTCAAGTGTAGCAGCCATCTTGAAGACATGCTGTGACGGCGCCACTCACGGGGACAAGTCGAACTAAATTTGAAAACAAGCGGGAGGGATGTATCTACACACTGTAAAATTTTCACACATGCAGAATGAAAACTGAATTATTACAAAAATAGTGTGCATTTCTTTTGGGTCACCCTCGTACTTGCAGTGGATCTTGATACAGTCTAGAATTCCTGTGTAATGATCTGGATATATGTCTGCCTGTTACACATTACGAACCTATTCACCTGTCGGCTGTATCTGTCCGTCAACAGACGAGGTCAGACTGTACACTTTTGTGCTGTACGTGTCCCTTCACGTTTCCACTTCACTATCACATCGGAAACAGTGGACCTGGGCATGTTTAGGTGTGTGGAAATCTCGCGTACAGATTTATGACACAAGTGAGACCCAATCACCTGACCACATGCGAAGTCCGTGAGTTCCACGGAGCGCCCCATTCTACTCTCTCACGATGTCTAATGACTGCTGATGTCGCTGATATGGAATACCTGACTGTAGGTGACAGCACAATGCATCTAATATGAATAACGTATGTTTTTGTGGGTGTGTAGATACTTTTGATCACACAGTGTATATGGCTCAGAAGTAAGGGAAAAGGTACTACTTTAGTAGCGGCTTCCCCACATTACACAGTAACTAATGGAAAGATCACATACTTTGAGAGTAGATGAACCAACAGCTGCAGCGAAATGCAGGAAGATCTGCAGCGGATAGACACTTGGTGCAGGGAGTAACAACTGACCTTTAACATAGACAAATGTAATGCATTGCGAACCCATAGAAAGAAGGATCCTTTATTGTATGATTATATGATAGCGGAACAAAGGCTGGTAGCAGTTACTTCTGTAAAATATCTGGGCATATGCGTACGGAACGATTTGTATGGTTCAAATGGCTCGGAGCACTATGGGACTTAACAGCTGTGGTCATCAGTCCCCTAGAACTTAGAACTACTTAAACCTAACTAACCTAAGGACATCACACACATCCATGCCCGAGGCAGGATTCGAACCTGCGACCGTAGCAGTCGCGCGGTTCCGGACTGCGCGCCTAGAGCCGCGAGACCACCGCGGCCGGCGGAACGATTTGTAGTGGAATGGTCATATAAAATTAATTGTTGGTGAAGCGGGTGCCAGGTTGAGATTCATTGGGAGAGTCCTTAGAAAATGTAGTCCATCAACAAAGGAGGTGGCTTACAAAACACTCGGTCGTCCTATACTTGACTATTGCTCTTTCGTGTGGTACCGTACCAGGTGGGGTTGACAGAGAGAAGATCCAAAGAAGAGCGTCGCGTTTCGTCACAGGGTTATTTGGTAAGCATGATAGCGTTACGGAGACGTTTAGCGAACTCAAGTGGCAGACTCTGCAAGAGAGGCGCTCTGCATCGCGGTGTAGCCTGCTGTCCAGGTTTCGAGAGGGTGCGTTTCTGGATGAGGTATCGAATATATTGCTTCCCCCTACTAATACCTGCCGAGGAGATCACGAATGTAAAATTAGAGATATTCGAGCGCGCACGGAGGCTTTCCGGCAGTCGTTCTTCCCGCGAACCGTACGCGAGTGGAACAGGAAAGGGAGGTACTGACAGTGGCACGTAAAGTGCCCTCAGCCACACACCGTTGGGTGACTTGCGGAGTATAAATGTACATGTAGATGTAGATGTACTCATGTTGAACTGAAATCAAAACTCCCACGCTGCAGGCAGTCGTTTATTGAAAATGCCATGTGAGAACCTGATGACTGCTTTGTTTTAGTGGTCCAGGACTACCGTGTAACTCTAAGACCGCTTTGTGTCCGTGTGTTGCACAGGTCGGCACGAGCGCAGCCCGAGATCAACTTGTTGGAGGCGACCGGTGTCGACAGCGGCGCGCAGTCCACGGCGGCGCCAGCGACGGAAGCAGCGGCAGTGACTCCGCTGGACACAGGCGAGCAGTCGATGTCGTCGACGGCGACGCTGCGCGGACGAATGCCGGTGCTTCGAACTGAGCGCGCCCCGTGTCGCACGGCTGGCCGGATAGAGCAGCAACACAAAAAGAGACTTCGTCAGAAATATTTTTGCTCTACTTTTTACATGGTTACCGATATGTAGTGTGTATTTTTTACCTACTGCTTTGTAATATATAATTATCTATTGTATAGAACTGCTAAATGTATCGACAGGGTAAAAAACATTAAAACTGATGCCAAAAATGTTGATAAGAATATTTGATTAAATATTTTCAAACTGTTATAAATAAATATTAATGTGTTGAAATGTAACAAAAAATCGATCATTTCATATATGCCTCTTATAATAATGTTGTTAAGTATTGATTATTTAACTAAGGTTACCATACATATGTTTCAATTCAAATTATAATATGTGATATCAGATTTAAAATATAATCCAGAACTGTGTTTTGAAATTGATATGTTTACTCCTTTTGGCTGATACCAAGTAGTGCCATGACAAATTCTGGCTGAAGGCAGATGTTTCAAAATATATCTGCACTGACAAATCATTATTGTTACATATTCCCATTTTTTTAAATTAATCAAGGCATATTTGGAAAACAGCACAGAACAATTGATGGTAACAGTAAGGCCACAGAACAACGCGGAAATACCGCAGTCTACGTGTGTGGTAAATGAGATTCCTAGTCAGTGAACATATATGCCTATTACAGACGGAAGCGCACTATGGGTAGAAGCATTGCCCCAGTGCCACAAACAAATCAAACTTAAATCAGCTGCTCAAAAAAATCCCACACCTGCTGATTCAAAGAGCCGCTACAATTCAGGACAAACGGGAACAGGAGCATCTTAACTCAAAATCACTTACTCCATTTCGATGACGAACGTATACCTGCCCAAGTTGTTATATTCCCATAATGGCTAAAAAAATTTCTCTACTGGTGGGTGACGCTCAGGATATATCCTAATGCTACATTAAAATTAACAATTCACAAGATCTTAGGTTGAGTTTTTGCAACATTAACTGTAGATGTTAAATGTGATATTGTGGTTCTCATTTGGTAAGAGCACAGGTACGTTTTGACCCATGTGTGCCATATGAAATGCTGTTTACAGCTGAATACTTAATGTAAATAAAGCAGGTACTAAGATCAGGCATAACATAATTTCTTTGCTCCATATCATATTTTACACATGTTTACACAGTTTGACAACTTTCACGTAATTTTTTATTTTGAAAATAAACCATGATGTAAGTCATCTGGATAGACCAAAGTTTGAATCATTTCAAGAAACTATCGGTGTACTACGCTCCAAACCAGCTCTTGCACTAGTTTCCCCGAACATTCAGTTCTCTGGCAACTTTGTCCATCGAAGCACCTCATTTCCTTGTTATCTTCTGCGTAGCCCCACAACCTCAGTAAATTTGAGCATGACATTATTATAGTAAGTGTCTACACGGAAATAAGGTATGAAAAATGACGTGATCTTTCCAGTTGTGTTATAATTATTTTATATGCACTACTAGTTTCGGACACACTCCATTTGCAACTGCATCTATAGTAACCGATGTGAACACATCGTTGTCAATTCGTTGAAAAATCGCGTTCCATGCGTATCTTTGAAGATGACCGTTGACGACCGTGGATTGCACGAATCTGCGTGGCACACTGTTTTCTATTTTCCTTTTCTTTAATGGATTAACAACGACGTATCCTCATCGGTTTCTGTAGATGCACTTGAGAATGGGCTGCAAGAAAGGGATTTAATACGCAATATCGTGGAATCATGTCATTTTTCTTACCTCATTTCTATTTCGACGCATCATTTTACACAATTTGATGCATCCATCCACTAAAACGAAATATCATTGACTAACAAGTGAGCCTGTATTGTTACCAATGGCAAAAAAAAACATCTATTACAGTTAGAAACTTTTAATTTCGTGAATGCAGGACGTTATGGCTTTAGAATTGGACCTGTTTAATAAATTTACCAAATTTTATTTTCCGTGAATGCAATACGTAGCAGATTTACGGTTTCATTCATTTCATACTTTTAAAATTCTACTCAAACACGTCAAACCATGCGCCACTCTTTGGGCTTTTGAAAGAGTTCTGATATGTTTTGTGATCTGTGTAACTGTAAATAACTGCTACTCTCTACAGAAGAGGATACAGCAAATAGTTTTTATGTGTTATAATGAGTTCACTCATTTGGCCGCCACAGTAAGTGCCATGTGAATTCCTAGACATTTATCATAGATATTAAGTGATATATTGCACCAGATACGCGAAGCATTCTTTATACGTTTCCTGAACAAATGATACTTCGTGAACAGTTACTATTATACTTCTAAAATTCTTCATACGGTGCGAGAAGTGCAATCACTACTTTACATCTTGTTAAAGTTATGCAATTAACGTCTATAAATGAACTTACTGAGGAATTTACAGCTCTATAGAATGGGAAACAACGTAGAGATGGTAATTCCGATGATAGCACGTAGCCGGCTGGAGTGGCCGAGCGGTTCTAGGCGCTACAGTCTGGAACCGGGCGACCGCTACGGTCGCAGGTTCGAATCCTGCCTCGGGCGTGGATGTGTGTGATGTCTTTAGGTTAGTTAGGTTTAAGTAGTTCTAAGTTCTAGTGGACTGATGACCTCAGAAGTTAAGTCCCATAGTGCTCAGAGGCATTTGAACCATTTAGACAGCACGTACTGTCTGCATTTTTATTGCTGACGGCTATAATTAACGTATTAAGCTATTGAAAGCTAGCACCAGCACATAATCTACTGTAAGACAACATTACTAAAGAACCTGACTAAGTAACCACAGTGTAGGATATCTTATTTGTCATTCCTCAAGAGATAATAGAAATGAAGCTGAGTCAAATGAAAACCGTAACTTTTAATAAAACCTATAGTCTGCTTAAAATGGTATAAAGTTTAGACAGAATCTCCCAAATGCTCAATGCAAGCTCTCCAGAGTCCTACAAAATTCCTGAACTCCCACGAGACAAACGGTCTTATCAGAATATACATTCCTCGCCCAGTGTTTCCATATGCTGCGCGCTCAAATTATTCTTGAGGCAGAGAGCTGGCTGAAAGGTGAAGTGGAAAGCTCTGAAATATTTAGCGGCTCGAGGAACGTGTATCTGAAAGACAGATTAGACGCTACGAGAGTCGGAGTGTTCATCGAGCTCTTGATATTCATACAAGTCGTTCTTTCTTCTCCAAAGGTCTCTTTAATTTTGCAGCTGGCA
The DNA here is from genome assembly GCF_021461395.2 of Schistocerca americana. Lineage (NCBI taxonomy): Eukaryota > Metazoa > Arthropoda > Insecta > Orthoptera > Acrididae > Schistocerca > Schistocerca americana. The sequence continues at coordinate 678,133,312 of NC_060122.1, forward strand.
GTATCTATCTTACCCCTAGTGAGATAAGCCTCTACATCCTTACATTTGTCCTCTAGCCATCCCTGCTTAGCCATTTTGCACTTCCTATCGATCTCTTGTTTGAGACGTTTGTATTCCTTTTTGCCTGCTTCATTTACTGCATTTTTATATTTCCCCCTTTCATCAATTGAATTCAATATTTCTTCTGTTACCCAATGATTCCTACTAGCCGTCGTCTTTTTACCTACTTGATCCTCTGCTGCCTTCACTACTTCATCCCTCAAAGCTACACATTCTTCTTCTACTGTATTTTTTCCCTATTCCTGTCAATTGTTCCTTAATGCTCTCCCTGAAACTCTGTACAGCCTTTGTTTTAGTCAGTTTATCCAGGTCCTATCTCCTTAAATTCCTGTCTTTTTGCGGTTTTTTCAGTTTTAACCTACAGTTCATAACCAATAGATTGTGGTCAGAGTCCACATCTGCCCCTGGAAATGTCCTACAGTTTAAAACCTAGTTCCTAAATCTCTGTCTTACCATTATATAATCTATCTGATACCTTCTAGTATCTGCAGGCTTCTTCCATGTATACAGCCTTCTTTCATGATACTTGAACCAAGTGTTAGCTATGATTAAGTTATGCTCTGTGCAAAATTCTACCAGGCGGCTCTTTCATTACTTACCCCCAATTCATATTCACCTACTACGTTTCCTTCTCTTCCTTTTACTACTAGCGAATTCCAGTCACCCATGGCTATTAAATTTCCGTCTCGCTTCACTATCTGAATAATTTCTTTTATCTGATTATACGTTTCATCAATTTCTTCGTCATCTGCAGAGCTAGTTGGCATATAAACTTGTACCACTGTAGTAGGCGTGAGCTTCGTGTCTATCTTGGCCACAATAACGCGTTCACTATGCTTACTCATATTAAATCCATTATTAAACCAACTCCTGCATCACCCCTATTTGATTTTGTATTTATAACCCTGTATTCCCCTGAACAAAACTCTTGTTCCTCCAGCCACCAAACTTCACTAATTCCCACTATATCTATCTTTAGCCTATCCATTTCCATTTTTAAATTTTCTTACTTACATTCCCTATTGAGGGATCTGACATTCCACGCTCCCAACCGTAGAAAGCCAGTCTTCTTTCTACTGATAACGACGCCCACTTGAGTAGTCCCCTCCCGGAGATCCGAATGAGGGACTATTCTACCTCCAGAATATTTTACCCAAGAGGACGTCATCATCATTTAACCATACAGTAAAGCTGCATGCCCTCCGGAAAAACTACAGCTTTTGTTTCCCCTTGCTTTCAGCCGTTCGCAGTACCACAACAGCACGGCTGTTTTGGTTAGTGTTACAAGGCCGGATCAGTCAATCATCCAGACTGTTGCCCCTTCAACTACTGAAAAGGCTGCTGCCCCTCTTCAAGAACCACACACCACACGTTTGTCTGGCCTCTCAACAGATACCCCTGCGTTATGGTTGCAGCTACGGTACGGCTGTCTGTATCGCTGAGTAACCGAAGAGCCAAGTAGAAGAACGCATACAGCTAGGTAAATCAAAGCAGTCGAACGTTCTCTTCTTTAAATCAGAAAACAACCAAGCGCCAAGGCCACACGTGAAACAATCACTAAAACAATCAATCCCGTTCACGACAGTCATCTTAGAAACGGAAACAGAAGCAGATAAAAGGGAAATCATAGAAAAGACAGCCCTAATAAAAGATATTAGATGCGAAGAACCGACGAAATTCCGACCACTCCTTGCAGTGTATCAGGTTTTATTTTATTTATTTATTGTTCCGTGGGGCAAAATTAAGGAGAAGTCTCCATGGTCATGGAACGAGTCAATACATGAAATTATAACACGATATTAGAAACAGATAAAATGGAATATAAAAAAGCATTCAGGTGATAAGTCGCAAATTTAAATGAAGAAAATCAACAATGTAACACTGGAATTTGCTTAATTTTTTAGCTCTTCCAGAAGCTCCTCGACAGATTAGAAGGAGTGAGCCATGAGGAAACTCTTCAGTTTAGACTTAAAAGAGTTTGGGCTACTCCTAGGATTTTTGAGTTCTTGTGGTAGCTTATTGAAAATGGATGCAGCAGAATACTGCACTCCTTTCTGCACAAGAGTCAAGGAAGTGCATTCTACATGCAGATTTGATTTCTGCCTAGTATTAACTGAGAGAAAGCTGCTAACTCTTGGGAATAGGCTAACATTGCTAACAACAAACGACATTAAAGAAAATATATACTGTGAGGGCAATGTCAGAATTCCCAGATTTTTGAATAGGGGTCGACAAGACGTTCTCGAACTTACACCACATATGGCTCGAACAGCCCGTTTTTGAGCCAAAAATATCCTTTTTGAATCAGAAGAATTACCCCAAAAAATAATACCATACGACATAAGCGTATGAAAATATGCGAAGTAGACTACTTTTCGTGTTGAAGTGTCACTTATTTCAGATACTGTTCTAATGGTAAATAAAGCAGCATTTAGCTTCTGAACAAGATCCTGGACATGGGCTTTCCACAACAGCTTACTATCTATCCGAACGCCTAGGAACTTGAACTGTTCCGTCTCGCTAATAATATGCCTATTCTATGTGATCAAAATATTGGTTCTTGTTGAATTGTGAGTTAGAAACTGTAAAAACTGAGTCTTACTGTGATGTAGCATCAAATTATTTTCCACAAGCCACGAACCTATTTCATGAACTACATTATTTATTACTGTTTCAATATTACACACAAGATCCTTCACTATCAAGCTGGTGTCATCAGCAAACAGAAATATTTTTGAATCACCTGTAATACTAGAAGGCATATCATTTATATAAATAAGAAACAGCAGTGGCCCCAGAACCGACCCTTGGGAAACGCCCCACTTAACAGTGCCCCATTGGGACTGAACATCACTACCACTCTCAATATTGCGGAGAATTACCCTCTGCTTTCTTCTCTTAAAGTAAGAGGCGAACCAATTGTAAGCTACTCCCCTTACTCCATAATGGTCCAACTTCTGCAGTAATATTTTGTGGTCAACACAGTCAAAAGCCTTCGTTAAATCAAAGAAAACACCTAGCGTTCGCAACCTTTTATTTAATCCGTGCAAAACCTCACAGAGAAAAGATAATATAGCTTTTTCAGTTGTTAAACCATTTCTAAAACCAAACTGAACATTTGACAGCAAATGATGTGAATTTAAATGCTCCAGTAACCTCGTATATACAACCTTCTCGATAACTGTAGCAAACACCGGTGGCATAGAAATAGGTCTAAAATTGTCAACATTATCAATGTCTCCCTTTTTATAAAGTGGCTTCACTACCGAGTACTTTAATCGGTCAGGAAACCGACCACTCCTAAAGGAAAAGTTACAGATATGGCTGAGAACTGGGCTAACATATACAGAACAATACTTCAGTATTCTGCTAGATACGCCGTCATATCCATGAGAGTTCTTGGTCTTTAGTGATTTAATTATTAACTCAATCTCCCTCTTGTCAGTATCATGGAGGAGCATTTCAGGTAACAGTCTCAGAACACTTTTTTCTAAGAGAGCTATATGATTCCCTGTTGGGGCTAGGTTTCTATTTAGTTCACCTGCTATATTCAGAAAGTGATTATTAAATACTGTACATATATGCGACTTATCAGTAACACGGACATTCCCACTACGCACTGATTCTATATCCTCGACCTGTCTCTGCAGACCAGCAACTTCCTTTGCGACTGACAATATGGTTTTAATTTTATCCTGAGACTTAGCTATTCTATCTGCATACCACATACGTTTTGCCTTCCTAATAACATTTTTAAGCATCTTACAATAGTGTTTGTAATGGGCTGCTGCATTTAGATTTTTACTGTTTCTAACGTTTTGATATAACTGCCACTTTGTTCAACAAGATATTCTTATCCCTCTAGTCAGCCACCCAGGCTGCCTGTTTGTGCTAGTACCCTGTTTTAAACGTTCTAACGGAAAGCAACTTTCAAAGAGCATGAGAAAAGTCTTGAGAAAAGCATTATATTTATCGTCTACTGTATCAGCGCTATAAACATCTTGCCACTCTTGTTCCTTTAAAAGGTTTACAAAGGTCTCTACAGCAACTGGATCAGATTTCCTGAACAGCTGATGACTATATTTAACAAGTGTTGCAGCACAAAAATCTTTTAAAGTTAAAACTTGTGCATCATGATCTGAAAGGCCATTCACCTTTTTGCTAACAGAATGCCCTTCTAGTAATGAGGAATGAACCGAAATGTTGTCTATGGTTGTTCTACTGTTCCCTTGCACTCTCGTTGGAAAGAATACGGTTTGCATAAGATTATATCAATTAAAGAGGTCTACCAGCATCCTCTTCCTTGCAGAATCACTTATACAATTAATATTGAAGTCACCATATATAACTAACTTTTTGTATTTCCTATAAAGTGAACCAAGAACCTTCTCTAGCTTTAACAAAAATGTTGTGAAATCGGAGTCTGGGGATCTATAAATAACAACAGTTAGAAGTTTAGCTCCGTTAAATTTAACCACACCTGCACAACATTCAAACACCTTTTCAGTGCAGTACTTTGAAACATCAATTGACTCAAATGGGATGCCGTTTTTCACATACATGGCTACTCCCCCACACCGCAAAGAGCTCCTCGAAAAGCTGCCAGCCAACCTGTATCCTGGTAAAGGAAGCCTCTGAATTATCTCCTTATTTAAGAAGTGTTCAGATATACCAATAATCTATAAGCAGTTCACTAACTTTATATCTAATACCTTGTATATTTTGATGAAATATACTAATTCCCTCATTACTCGGATACCTAAGCTTTTTCAAAAGTGATTCCCTTGTTAGAGAGACTTCCCTTAAGCAGGAATACCTATCAGCTGACTTCAATCTAAAAAAGGTGCAGCTCTAACACCCACTACTGCAGGAATTTTCCCATGAGTGATCCCACCAACCCCACCTATGCTGTCACCTATAAGCTTTGCCAACCTCCCCTTCCCATACCTGTTGAGGTGCAGGCCATGTCTAGTGAAACCCGTCCTGCTGATAGACTCCACCGACACCACTGAAATGTGACCCATGCTTTCTGTCATCAGCGCACCCCCAAGTCTCATGTTATTACGCCTGACGGCTGTATTAAGATGAGGCAGATCGTGACCCTGAAAAAGTTCCACGAAATGCACATTCGTGTTGCCAGTTTGAGTGGCTGTCTTTTCCAGGTCACCATCTATGTTATACTCCCCATTCCTATCAATACTATTACCATTCCCACCCACAATCACTACCTGATCCTCTTTAGTAAAATCCCTACATAACCACCCTATGTTTACAGTCACCTGAGCCAACCCTGCATTAGGCTTCACAATGCTGGTGACCTGGTACTAACTTCCCAGCACTTCCTGCAACTGCTGGCTTACACCTCTGCCATGAGAACTGCCCAACAGCAGAACCTTCTTCTTCCTCTTCGACTTTGCAACTGTTCTCGGCACAGTAACTACTGAGGTCCGCTGCATACTTCCTACATCTACAGCTACTACAGATTCCTCTCCACTAGACTCTGACAGTTGGTCATATCTATTGTAAACACCAATACTAAAACTATCCGAAAATCTTCTTCTCCCAGCAGATCTCTTTCCAACAGCCAGCTCCCATTCCCCAACCCCCTTCTCCCTCCTCACCCTATCTAGCTCCTCCTGTGCGTTTTTCAACTGCACCTGAAGGGCACAGATTTTACGCTCCTGATCCTCTATCAACTTACTCTTGCTACATAACCTGGAGTTCCAGGAGAGGATCTCACCAGAATGCCCACTGGATTCCCCACTGCATTCCCCCCCAGTGAAAATACTTCGCACAAGTCTCACACCGCAATCCAGTACTCACGAACCTACGGCAAAGCCCACACTTCTCACTCATGGTAAAACTTTACTTTTTCTAAGTTCGGCTACTACAATAAGAAGATGTTAAAAACCTGACTACAATAATCACAAACTTACTCTACAAGGGAAGTAACTACTATTATTAACAGTATTAATAAACAACAAATGTGAATATAACAAAAGACTAATACAGAAAGAGAATCAAACGTCTAATGACACAGTAACGAAGCTGAAAACAGTTCCCAAAAGGTTCTTCTGAAATTATTTCACCAGAATACACCAAGAACACCGGTTGAAGACTACTAAAGTTCCTAAATAAACCACTATACATTAATTAGTACTTAGCTTTCGATGCGCCGCTACAGCTGCAACTGGTCAGCGCGGAATGTAAACACAGGCAAGAGGTTAAGTTGCTCGATACGAAACTGCTCTAACAGATCAGGACTTCTTTGTGGAACTATAGGAGATTAACTTAAACAAACACATCTCTAAGGAAGTGTTCTACGAGGAAGCCAAATAAAGTTCAAAAGAGGCCCAAAAGGAGAAGGAACAGTAAATAAAATCCTTCATATCACTTCAAGAGTTAGTTTTCTGCTCTGCGAAGGAAAGAATTTATATTCAGTTCGACTCTTTTGGTGGCTGTTCAGAAATGCTTCAGTTGCTGGGGCCTAGGTCACGCGCCAAAACGTTGCGATAAAGAACCAGTCTGTGGAAAATGTGCGAAGCCAGATCACAAAAACTCAGTGTGTCAAGAGGAAGCCACAGTTGGATGTGTACCATGCAAATGTAGAAACAGGATATGTGATAAGGCAGGGGGGCCTAACTGCCCTTCCACAAGCAGTTGTACAACAGGCAAATAGAGTGCACTGAATATGGGATTACCGACAACATTGACTAAGACGGAATACAACTACTACGGTCAGACTCTAAAGCCCTCCTTATATACATGCAAAGAAATCATAGAAACAAGCACAAAAATAAGTCACCAGCAACTAAAACGAGAAATTGGCTGCTTATAATAGCTTAGCGGCAACATGTGGGTATAGCACAAATAGCATATCTCAGAAAATCTTATATCGCTGTAAAAGTTAGACATAATACAGCAAAGATATTTTAACATCTCTGATTACGTTATAAATGTGTATGCAAGGAGCCTTTGCCTACCACATAGGAAGGCAGATAAAACAGTGAGAAATCTTCCAGACCGGACTTCTGTTAAGAGTGGAAGAGCTTGAAGAGGACGGTGATACCAGCACACATTCATCTCACAACACCAACAAGGAACAGATAGACATACTGACACATCAGTACAAGAAACACAAAACGATACAGTACCTGTTAACATTTCACTAGGTCAAAGCAAGTAATTAAAATTAGAGTCACAATGTGACTCTACCAAATGCAGACCGTAATAAAGCCCGTACGTTTTACTTTTGGTGGCAGCACACACAGCACAGACACATAGGGAAATAGCCGCAAAGGAAACAGTCAGCTGTCAACCTAGAGATTGGCAAACAATGTTCCAAAAAAAGAAATACTGAAAGTCAAATGCTAAATATAAACAACTTACCTGATAATATAGTTAAAAATACTACATCCACTTTCAATTCCCAGTTTACACAAACAATAAGGGAAGACAAGTGTCCGGATGTTTCACAAGACACTCTTAGAAACCCCGAGCAACACAGTAATAACGTAACTGATCATGATAATCTTGAGAGTAACTTACGCATAAGTAGGTTAGAAAATAGGGAAACTTTCCGGATTGCTCTGCATCTGGTGTTACGCCTCAATCACACAGAAGGGGAAGTAGTGTGTTGCCCTACAACAGACGGAATGATAATTAGGACAGAGAACCTGACAATCGACCATCGTGAGATTCTTAGGACAAGCATGCATACGAAGAGGTGAAGGTTTAAACATAGATAAAGTTTATAACGACTTCACCGGAGAGCATAGCCGCGTTTATTACGACTCTAAGGAACAACACCCGAGTGCTATGCCTTTACCGGATATTCCCCACTTTGAAGATCTCACAACTAAACTGGAATACGAGCTCTTTGGTTGCAGTGGAACTGGATGTATTTCTGAACGAAGTACAGGCATATATAATCTTTCTCCAAGAGCTATGGTTGACGGGCGTGAGACTCCCAGGCCTTCCCAAACATATCATAACAATTATAGGGACCCAAAATGCCAAGGCTGCAATTGTAATAGCTGAAATAACATGTGGCCAAAGATGAAATTACGCATGAATGAGAATCTTGTATTATGACATCCACGTATGCACAGTATTCGTATGATATACAGCCTTTCGCTGACCAAATAACGGATATAGCACTATTTTCTAGGGACAGAAGATTACTCGTACCTAGTGACATCAATGCTCGGTCGACTCTGGGGCAAGCAGACAGAATAGACAGTAGGGGAGAAATCATAATTGACACAAGAAATTAATGCAGCCTATCTATTCTAAACAAAACTGGACAAAAACCTATACTCTGCAACACTGGAGGAGGAAAAATATTGACATGTAACTAGCAAATACGAACTCCACAATATATATCAACAAATGGGAAGTACTAGAAAATGCCACACCCAATGACCACAACGCCTTACTCATCCACACAAACACATACACAAACTCATAGACACAAATTTCGCACTAGCAACAACAACGACTTCTTCTAAACAAGGCTGACTGGCAAAAGTTAAGGGACGAGGTTGAAGTATTTTCCCTCCATACAATCAGTGGTAGCATGGATTATAAAGTGACAGTCTGACGGACCTGCTTCGAAAAGCACAACAATTACGTATCCCACAGACTGACTGTGCACCGAAAAACAAACTCCCCTGGTCCACTGAGTTATCAGTACTACGGAAGGACGCTGTAGACGAAAGTAAACATTACCAGAAAGCAAAAACAGTATCAGAGAGGGCGGTAAGATCGGAACTATACCGTGATGCAAAGCAAAAATATAAAAACAATTTATGCAAGACCTGACAGGATCACTGGCACAATTTTGTCAGAATTCAGGTGGAAAACAATACATGGCGGGAACCATTTAAACTTTTGACAGATAGGGTAAAGACGCTGCCACTACTGTCAGCTCTTAGGCGCACGGACGGCAGTAGTACAAGGGGCTGGAGATGTTCAGCACAGTACATGCTGAGCAAGCTTCTCCGTGATAACGAAAGACTTATGAAGACACAGACTTAAGAAGGACACCTGCATAAATGGCCCCATTACTGTCCCAATTGCCCAAGAAGCGGTAGCGTTACCAACAAAACAGTTGAAGAGTAAGAAGACTCCCAATCCATACGGCATACACCCAGTAACACTAAAAAATACTGTTGCACAGGTCACCCCATTTCTGACAGAGTTAATGAATGAAGCACAGTTGCAAGGCAGGGCCCTCCACGTGGAAAACACCGAATGTAATAACCATCAAAAAATCAGAGGATCGGGAACTAACAGGCCCTCAGACCCCTCTGCCTCTCGAACACTTTGGCTAATTTGAGGGACAGTCCCCTGTGTAATCGATTACAGTCCACGACAGTATGGTTTTAGATCAAAATGATCAATAGACGATGCAGTTAACGGAGCGCTGGAATAATTCAGGACACACAAGAAAAATACCCGGTATCAATAGCAATAGATACAGATGGCGCCTTCGACAATCTCTGGTGGTCTGCCTTGTTCGCTAGGCTACGAGAGATGCAGAAACCAACAGTGTTATATAATAGTTTACTCGACTACTGCAAGGATAGGATGGTGCAGCGAGAAGCAGGAGCACCGAAGGTTATCAAGGAAATGACAAAAGGTTTGCCACAAGGCTCAATCTGGGGCCAGTTTTCTGGGATATTGCCATAGAACTGCTCCTAAGTGATCTGCACAAAGATGATAGATGGGGTGAAGGGTATTCTGACTACTTGCTAGACTCTGGAATGCATCTTTAAAGCAAATATACACAACTCCTTGTAAAAATAATTGACTGGTGGAGCCATAACAAGCTCACAACTGCGGCGATTAAGACAGTGTATTTACTGATCAAGGAAGCCTTGCAGAGAAGCCCCACTGTTAGGCTGAACAACACCTATGTATACACCTCAACGAACGACTGACACTCAACGAGCACGTAAGACTTGCAACTGAAAAAGGGACAAGACTAATGCACAAACTCGCCACACTAAATTGAGTTCACTACACACTGCCACTGCAGACACTGCGAATGTATCATACAGCCTTCTCTGAATGTATGATGTGTTTTGCAGCAAGTACCTGGGCACCCAAAAAACAATTTTGAGGCGTTGACAAAGAGGTGTATGCTCAAAATGTCAGTGCAACTTGGCATATCGCCTGTGGAAGCCCTATGTGTTGTACTTGCAACATAACCTATTGAAATAGCCATTAAACGCAGAGCAACAGCTATTGGCTCAAACGAGGTAAACTGGATAATGTATGAGATAACAGGGGAGCGTATTACAGAGAAACGCCAACAGCAAAAAGAATGGGAAGCATCGGGAAAGGGCTGTCGGGTTTTCTCCTTCTTCCCGAACATCCGGGACTGGTATAGGCGCAGACACATAGACCGAAGTCGTGGTATGATACACTTCCTGACGGGCCGTGGCATCTACCCTACACACCTGCACCGCTTTGGCCTTAGCCCAACTGATATGTGTGAATACTGGCAACATTGATCCCCAGAACAGATAACACTAAATTGTGGTAAACTAGACACGTAAGGCCGACGTCATAAATCGAAGACATAGGACAAACTATAAGAGACCCAGATAATTGGGGCAGGCTTAACCGAATCACTGGTGAAATATCAAGAGCGCTACAAAAGGCTTACAAGCAGCAACAACTATATAAAATACCACTACCGAAAACACACCCTACGTCACGACATGATGCATGGGACAACAGAGATTGAAAAACTGATATGGAAACCGATCAGCATACAGACACGGATAATGACATGAGCACTCCAATATGACTAGATACAGACACGGCATAGAAGCAAATCAGATGACTGCAACAATACTACAAGTAATACAAACAATGAATTTAAAAGTAAGTTACTAACAGAAACAAAACCACGAATTCTTCCCGTTTCTACAAGTAAAACAAGTATTTTTAGATCCTGGGATCATTATTTTCAAACATGTAAATGTGTAGATTGTGAAGATGTGTAAGATGGAAACTGTAAAACTTTGTAAAATTGTAGATGAAAGTACATGTGCAGTACAGTAAGACGTAAACACACAAACACAAGCGCACAACATAGATAAGAAGCACCATTAGGGGAGACGAAGGTCAAGGTCACCTACTGAGGCTTATCTGCCGCTTACTGTGCGATTAAGTGGAGGAAGCATTGTAGTAACAAATAGTACCGTCATACCTTATACGCAATCACGTGGAGTTAATAACACAACACACGTACATATAGTAGTAGCTATTGCAGAAAATAATATGCTAATTCAGGTGAGACAGTCTCGAAGTGTTTACCGAAGCCCTCTCTTTTGAAACAGTTAGGTATAGGGGACTCTTTTTGTATCTAAATCTTACCATTCGTGTATTTTTTTTCAACAAGTAATTTTTTCCCAATTGTACTTTATGTGCATTGGGTATTTTTTTGATTTTTTGTTTTTTCCTTGCCCTTTTTCCTTCTTGAATTAACGATTTAATTACATAAAAACAAAAAGGTACTAAAATTGTCTAGTTTGTAGTAGCAAGCGAACCACTATAGCTAGCAAGGTGGTGGGTAACTCTGTAAAAAAATGGCTCTGAGCACTATGGGGCTTAACTTCTGAGGTCATCAGTCCCTTAGAACTTAGAACTACTTTAACTTAACTAAACTAAGGACATTACACACATCCATTCCCCAGGCAGGATTCGAACCGGTGACCGTAGCGGTCACGCAGTTCCAGACTATAGCGCTAGAACCGCTCGGCCACACCGGCCTGCTAACTCTGTAATGTTAATAAATACAGGGTGAGGCAGTGAAACGGCACGATTTTGTAAAACCACCAAAGATTTATTTACAAGTAAAATCATAATAGTTGAACATGGATCTCAAGTACAAGAGTGGAAATATGGTGTCAGTGAGGTGTCGTCCTTGGTTTTGCACACATTGTCTAAGCCTGAGATGAAATTGTCCCATGACGTTTCGTAGCATCTGTACTGGAATGTTGTTAATTTCCTGTCGAATTCGCTCCTTCAGGTCTTCTTTTGTTCTTGGTGGATTTTCCTGGAAGACTTTGCACTTGAGGTAGCCCCAAAGAAAAAAGTCTGGTGCCGTCAGATCTGGTGAACGGGCAGGCCAGGGGAAATCGCCATTCCTGCTGATTAGACGTCGTGGAAATGCAAGTCTGAGCAATTCCAATGAGACATTAGCAGTATGGCTTGTTGCACCATCTTGCTGGAAGAGTGTTTCAGCATCTGGATCATGTCGATCAATTCCAGGCAGACCAAAAATGGTCAACATGTCTGCATAACGTCCAGAGTTTACCGTCACTGTGTTGCCATCTTCATCTTCAAAATAATAGCGCCCCACGATTCCACGAGATGACATTGCGCACCAGACTGTTACTTTTTCAGAATGGAGAGGTTTTTCATGAAGTTCGTGCGGGTTATCTGAAGACCAATATCTGAAGTTTTGCTTATTTACGTACCCACTAAGGTGAAAGTGGGCTTCATCACTCATCCATAAGTTATGCACTCTTTCTTTATTTCGTTCAATAACGTTAAGCATTGACTGGCAAAAGCGTATACGGTTATTGTAGTCATTAGGTTTAAGGGCTTGCACTACCTGAATTTTGTATGGATGATAGTGAAGGTCACTCTTCAAAATCCGTCTTACTGATCGATTGCTGAGACCAAGTTCTGCGCTGTGCCGTCTCGCGGATTTTCGCGGACTTCGTCCCAACGCTTCGCGCACACGATTAATGTTCTCGGGTGTCCGGATTGTTTTTGTGCTGCCGCCTCTTTTCTTTGTTGTGCTAGCAGTAGCTTCAAAGGTTTTAACCCAAAGGAGAATGGCTTTCCTTGATGGGACGGGAGCCCGTGGCGGCAGGTTGAATTCACGACGAAAGGCGCGTTGAGCACCAACCACACTATCCGCGTTTTTGTAATATGTCTTTACGGCATATGCACGTTGCGCACTCGACCAACGCTCCATGGCTACTGAAACTTCCACCACTCTAGACGCCCAAGGCCACTTCCCCCACTCTCGCAACCCCCCTCCGCGCCCGACAACCACTATCGAAATCGTGCCGTTTCACTGCCTCACCCTGTAGATAAAGAAGTCGTGTGGCGCTTCACGGTAGTCAGTGCCCAAAGGTATAGTATGGTCATGTGCTTGGTGCTTGGAAAGCTTAAGCAGTTACCCTCTTATTACATTGGTATGAGGCATCACCCTGTGCAGTGGGCAGTAACTCATTGTCGCAGAATGCTCCGCAGTCCAGCAATGGGACTGACGCAGAGCCACAAGCAGGGTAGTGAGTGTCGCCTGAGCCATATGATGCAAATGATAAGATTTGTTCAAGATGCGCCAGTCGTGTAGTCAATCTGCAGCTCCGATGTGGACTGTACAGTGGGCAATAACAGCGTTTGCCGACACAAAGCTTAAGTATTTGCCTGCTCAGGCATGACGATCAGGTAGCAAGATGGCCCATGCTGCAATCATGGAGCACCAGAGTAGATGGCCAGGAGTGGCTGAACTGCTTGTTGGAAGGTGCCAATTCTGCAAAATCGAGCAAGCATGAAAAGCAGGCTCGCAGATAGTGAAGACAGAGTCCGGTGGCATCAGATTGTTGACCCATTAAGCCTGTAGATTGGTAAACTATTTTTATTGCAGATGGATGAACTGATTACTGCTTGCCGAAAATGAGTAATGTTTATACAGATTTGGCTCAGGTCTGCACTGCTAAGGCATTGTTTCCCACTAAGTAGGACACAACAGTGTCATAGCTCCGTTGCGTAGCAAGCAGGTCACCAACGCACTGTGGCTTCTATGTTTCTGCTGTGTCAGTTTGTGGCTCTAGCTTCAACTTCGGGATCGGAATATTTGCTAACTGTCCCAAGGCCTTGTATGCCAATACCCAGAGTATCAGCATGTAGTCGCTAACGTAAGTATATCTATCTGGCGATTCCGTGTCGCCTTTACGTTTATTTAGCCATGCAAAGTGAAACGCCCGCGAAACCTGCTGGGCAGAATGCGTAAATAGGATTGGGGAAAGGGCCAAATTAGGTTGGGAGTCAGTTTCACCTTCTCATTGTGATGTAGTCGCTAACGTAAGTGTATGTATCTGCAGACATCGTGTCGCCTTTACGTTTATTTAGCCATGCTTACTGAAACGCCCGCGAAACCCCTTTGGGCAGAATACGTAAATACGATTGGGGAAAGGGCCAAATAAGGTTGGGAGTCCGTTTCACCTTCTCATTGCGATTTATTGTAGTATAATAACACATTTGCAACCAAAGCAGCACATAGCCGAACCTTTACGAAATGAAACTCTTTCACGGCTGAAGGCCTCCAAACAAGAAATCTTAAAAATCAACAAGATTAAAATGCAGTTAAAATATCAAATGAAATAATTAAAGAAACATATATCAAAGCTAGGTGGAAAGCCTCAAGGCAAAGTAGATAGAACAAACATATGCAAGGTGCAATCCAAATGGCTGAGGGCCACAATTATATCTCAAAATCTTAAAATATATTACCATAATCTTTTAAAGGCAGAAGGACGCAATGTTTAAGCTTGAAAGATGATTTTAAGAATAAGGTTGGCAGGCTGAAAGCCCACAGTTAAATTCCCAAATTTTTTAAAAAAATATAACCATAAGCCCAAAATTTTAAAAAGCTGAAAACAGATAATAAAACAACGGTGAGAAAAACAATCAGGACAACAGCACTCAGAAGCCTCCAGGGTGGACGGTCTGCACTCGTTCACTTAGGTAAGTCAGGAGGTACGCCCAACTACAATTGATCCGTCGAAACCCAACCCGAGGACGAAACTTGGTTCAAACGGTTCTTAGCACTATGGGACTTAACTTCGAAGGTCATCAGTCAACTATAACTTAGAACTACTTAAAGCTAACTAATCTAAGGACGTCACGCACATCCATGCCCGAGGCAGGATTTAAACCTGCAACCATAGCGGTCACGCGGTTACAGACTGTAGCGCCTAGAACCACTCGGCCACTCCGGCCGGCCAACCTGAGGACAGCCACGGATCGACCGGCACAACGACTTGTATGTCATGAATCAGTACATGAGAACTGAAACACAAAAGGCTATGAACGTGATAATCCACAATAATGTATGTATTAACTGTCAAAATTACACACCATGTTGGACAGCGACAATAGGTGAGGAAAGGACGCTGCCTGAAGTTACTTTAGTGGCCAGGGCAGGTAACCGGAACACTAACGGCCACAAGGCACACAATTGGCCTGGTACGCTTGAATTTCAAATATGGTATAATAGTTAACTTCGTCCAAAAAGATCATTGCCTGATTTCGTCAGTGGCCAGGGCAAGTAACCAAAACACTAACGGTCAAAAGGCAGAAAATTCCGCTGGTGCACTCGACTTGTAGTCTACCAAAATAGTTAATGGCACTGCATGGCGGCTAAATTGCAGCAATAGAAACACTCAGTGTTTCTCACACGAAAACCTCCTCAACAGCGAATCACTTAAACGAATAACCACAACATGAAAGGATGTTGCTTGGGTAGTTGAAACCAGTTGTCGGGGGAGCCATGTCGATTCAGACCTCACAGCTGCTCCAACCCGACTCCACTAGTGCCGCCTTGCAACTTCGCAACTAGCAGGTCCGCACTGCACTTGAGACACGTTTCAACTGACTGGCATCCCGAACTCGTTACGCGAACTCCCGCACAACAAACACCGAATGGGAAGTAATAGTAGACGACCAGAGATACTACGAGAGGGGATATATAGACAAGCACTGCTAACGCCATTCACAGTGAAGCAAAGCAGAAACTGAGTAGTAATTTAAATTAACGTAGTGAGGTGGAAGTACGTTAAAAACGGTGTGAAATACATTATGGCGGGAACACGAGCCATGCATGGCTCAACCTCACCCCTCAAACAACAACCCGGGGGTGATATGCCTAAATAAACTAACTAGCAGCTTCTAAAAATGCGCAAGGGAGTGGCCAAGAAAGGCTGCAAGCGAAGCACTCGGACGGACCCACCCCTGCAGAGGAAAACGCCCACTGGCTACCCAACATCCCTGCCCCAGGAAGAGACCAACCTAAGTGCAACTTGACGACCCAATGACAGCCATTGCGAATCCAGCAACGAAAATATCAAGATACCCACTCGGACTTTAACAATGCAGAGGAAACATCCCCCAGGCAACCCGACATCTCTACACAGTAGAAGGCACCAAGCTAAGACTCACAATATGACCAAAGTTGAAGGAATTATTCTAACCCAAGGTAATGACTGAACTTAACGGATTGTCCGTGCCCTCACTCAATCCAGCTCACTGTCACCAGGTTGGGTTCCCTCTAGAAGACAAATATTGTCTTTAAAGCCTTCAATAGCCTCAAAGGAAACCGAATTGCCGCTCCTGTCTCTCCGACCACCGTCGACGTGGCGTTAACCGGCGGCATCATGGCAGGGCGAACGTGCTACCATTTCTGGAGCACTGCCCTCAGTCGGTTGATACCTTACGGCCATCTCATAAACGAGATGGTCTCTTCTCAGCAAAAAAATGGTTCAAATGGCTCTGAGCACTATGGGACTTAACATCTGAGGTCAGTCCCCTAGAACTTAGAACTACTTAAACCTAACTAACCTAAGGACATCACAAACACCCATGGCCGAGGCAGGATTCGAACCTGCGACCGTAGCGGTCGCACGGTTCCGGACTGAAGTGCCTAGAACCGCATGGCCACACCGGCCGGCTCTTCTCAGCAGGGCAATCTCCATACACTATTTGAGTGCCATTATCTTAACACCTAAAACAATAACAAGCCTGACAATACGATGCCACAGATACAATCGAAACAAGAGCGAAACTGACTGCAACTAGGTCGGTAAGCACAAGCATTACCATTCTCTGCTACCAGTGAGAAGCCTGCCAAACAAGCTGGGCAGAATAGTTAATTAGGATTGGGGAAATGGCCAAATAAGTTTGGGGGTCAGTTTCACCTTCTAATTGTAATTTATTGTAATTTAATAACACATTTACAATCAAAGCGGCACAAAGCCGAACCTTTACCAAATGCAACTCTTTCATGGCTAAAAGGCCTGCAAACAAGAAATCTTAAAAATCAACAAGATAAAAATGCAGTTAAAATAGCGAATGAAAGAATTTAAGAAACATATATTACAGCTAGGTGGAAAGCCTCAAGGCAAGTAGATGGAACAAACATATGCAAGGTTCAATACAAATGGCTGAAGGCCACAATTATATTTCAAAATTTTAAAATACATTACCGTGATCTTTTAAAGGCAGAAGGCCGCAATGTTTAAGGTTGAAAGATAAATTTAATAATAAGGTTGGAAGGCTGAAAGCCCACAATTAATTTTCCAAAATTGTTTAAAAAGATATAACCATACGCCTAAAATTTTAAATAGCTGAAAATATAATTAAACACCGGTGGGAAAGGCAATAAGGACAATGGCACTCACAAGCCTCCAGCGAGGTCGGTCTGCCCTCGTTCACTTAGGTAAGGTGGTGAGCCATACTACACTTGATCCGTCCGAACCCAACCTGGGGACAGCCACCGACTGACCGACACAACGACTTGGTTGCCATCGATCAGTACATGAGAACTCAAACGCAAAAGGTTACAAACGTGATAATCGACAACGATGTATGTATTAGCTGTCAAAACTACACACCATGTTGGACATCGACAAAAGGTGAGGAAAAGATGCTGCCTGAAATTACGTTAGTGGCCAGGGCAGCCAACCGAAACACTAACGGCCACTAGGCAGAAAACTTCACTGGTGCACTCTAATTGTAGTCAACCAATATATATAATTCAACTGTATGGTGGCTAAACTTCAGCACTAGAAACACTCGGTCTTGGTCGCAGGAAAACCTCCCTAACAAAGAACCGCCACAACATGAATGGACGTGGCTTGGGTACTTGAAACCACTACCCAACTTTGACGTCCTGGGTCGGTGAACCACGAGAACCACGAAGTTTGTAGCGATCAGAGAACTCCACACACGCCCCAGTACTGCGCAGGGACCGCCAGCGTACCCAACCGAGTGTACCATGTGGAGGTAACTTCCCTGGGCCGCAGCAACCGAGCGACTCCCTCAGAATGCAGACAACATCTAAAATAGTCGTCAGTGGAAAAACGGCAGCTACACACACAACATGACCAACACTTGCATGAAGACCTGAACAATACCCAACAGTAACTACGCACACACAAAGACAAATCAAGAGTCAGTGAACAGACTCACAGGCAACTCATGAACGATCGGAGAGCGAAAACGCGTCGTCCTCTAGGACCACCGACTGACGATCCCCAAAAACCGTGGCCTTGCCTAAGTGACACATGGTGGCAGTGGTCGGACGAACCGTGTCAACGCAGAATTCGCTGCTACTCGAAGCCGACTGCACTAGTCGTGCCTCGCAACTCCCCAACTAGCAGGTCCGGACTGCGCTCCAGACACGTTCCAACTGACTGGAAGTCCAAACTCGCCACCCGAAGACCACGACCACGACAGACAATGACCGGGAAGTAATAGCAGTCGTAAGAGGTGATACATCGATACGTGCTGCTAAGGTAGGTAGGTAGGTGGTTAGTGTTTAACGTCCCGTCGACAACGAGGTCATTAGAGACGGAGCCCAAGCTCGGGTTAGGGAAGGATTGGGAAGGAAATCGGCCGTGCCCTTTCAAAGGAACCATCCCGGCATTTGCCTGAAACGATTTAGGGAAATCACGGAAAACCTAAATCAGGATGGTTGGAGACGCGATTGAACCGTCGTCCTCCCGAATGCGAGTCCAGTGTGCTAACCACTGCGCCACCTCGCTCGGTGCTGCTAAGGCCACTCATGGTGAGACAAAGCAGCGACTCAGTGACACCAGTAATTTAATTAACGTAGTGAGGTGGAAGTACGTTAAAAACAGGGTGTAAAATAAATGATGATGGGAACACGAGCCACGATCACTCACTTCTTATACCTGGGCTCGTAACGGTCGTGATACGGTACAGAATGTCGCACAGTTCTTAATTGTGAAATTGTTATAAGGGAATAACGACAGTCAAAATTTTTGACGTACCGGCTCTCGAACCAGGTTTTCTCGCTTTAGGTGAGATGTCACCTTAATCGCTTTGGTTATCTGTTCACGACTCACGGCCAGATCTAGACTTCCATAAGTCGTCGTTCCTGCGTTACAATCGCTACTCGTGCACACATTGAGTAATTCCTGTACAGGGGAGGACATTTCAATTCCAAGTCACTGTTTGGTATCGTCGGATAAATACGATATTACAAGTGCGTGTTTCTTCTTAACAAAACAAGCACTGCAATATTTTAAAAGCTACAGAGGGTGCAAGCCTTAGTTGCAGCTTTTCACCAATGTAATTGAACTTTTACATTGAAAACGAGGCAGTTAGGGAGCCTATTATCTAAGGAAGTATGGTATAGCTAACGGTAACAAATAGATTTGACAGCTCTAAGAATATCATTGACACCAATGTCAGTGACTTGTGCACATGATAGATATGTACTTAGGGGAGATCCGTTCATGATGGGAAAGATTCGCCGTGGTGTAGAAACTGCTAAAGGACCTGAGACTACAGCAGCGTACATGTAAAACAAATGATAGGTTTATAGGTAGAGTAATCATGAATAAAACTAGTATCATAGGTTAGTGGTATCTTCAGGGTTGCCCCAGAGTAGTGGGACAGGACCGCCGCTGTTCTCCATACACATAAATGATTTCGCGTACGGGGTGGACTGCAATCTGTGTTTGATTGCTGATGATGCTGTGCTGTACGGTAAGGTGTCAAAGTTCAGTGACTGTAGGAAGTTTCAAGATGACACAGGAAAAAAATTGTAGTTTGTACGACGAATGGCAGCTGGCTCTAAATATGGAAAAATGTAGGTTAATGCGGATGAGCAGAAAGAACAAACCTGCGATAGGATACAGTATTACTAGTGTCCTGCTTGACCCAGTCAAGTCGTTTAAGTATCTAGACGTAACGTTGCAAAGCGATTATCAAATGGAACGAGCATCTGAAAACTGTGGTAGGGAAGGCGAATGGTTGGCTTAGATTTATTGGAAAACTTTAGGTTAGAATAGTTAACCTGTACAGGAGACCGAGTGTAGGGCATTCATGCGACCTATTCTTGAGTATTGCTCAAGTGTTTGAAATCCGTAAGAGGTTTTAACAACATGTAAATGTTACGGAAATGCTTTTGAAACTCAGATGGGAATAGCAGGAGAAATGGCGACGTTCTTTCCGAAAAACACTACAGCCAAAAATCAGAGAACCGGCATATGAAGCCTAACGATTCTAATGCCACCAACTTACATTGCACGTAATGACCACGAACATAATACAAGAGAAATGAGGGCTCATACGAGGGCAAATAGAAAGTTGTCTTTTCTGTGGTATCGATAGCTACGATGTCACGGCGTAAATACAAGTTCTAAAGTTGGCACTACGACCGACACCGACGACAGCGACCTCTAGCAGGCTCTGTTGAGATATACAAGTTCCGCTGCAGATTCTGCCCATTTCATCAAGTGCAGACAGCCAGGAAACATCGCTTCAGCTTAGTTTGCTATTGGGACTTTGCATCAGTTACGATGGGACCAAGACGTCGCACCTACGTGTTCATCACCTAAAGTTATGTAATATGTTTGCATATGTTTATACACAAGTAAAGGAGCTTTAACTGTATTTGCAGTACCGACGTGTATTACCTTTTCCTGCTCCTACCCACTCGCCGCGCTCCAGGCGGGATACAAGATTTTCCTTTCTGTATTTGCGAGTGGAACAGGAAAGGAAATGGCAAGTAGTGGTACAGGGTACACGCCGCCACTCACCGTACTGTGGCTTACGCAATAACTACGTAGATACAGATGTAGATTAATAGACTTTGAATGTGAAATGGTAGCTGTAGTTGGAAACTGGGACATTCCATTTCGAAAATCGTTGGGAAATTAAGTATTCCGAGATCCACAATGTCAAGAGTATGCCGAGAATACCAAACTTCAGATATTACCTCTCAGTAAGAGAAACGCAATGGCCGACAGTCTTCACGTAACTACGGAGAGCGGCAGCGTTTGCTGTGCTAACAGGCTAGAAACTCTGTATGAAATAACAGCGGACATCAATGTGGGAATACAACGAACGTGTCCTTTACGACAGTGCGGCGAAATTCGGCGTCAATGAGCTATGGCAACAGACGACCAACGCGATTGCCTTTGCTAACAACACTGCGTTGTCTGCACCGTCTCTCCTGGTCTCGTGAACATATCGGTTGGACCCTAGACGACTGGAAAGCCGATTCCTGGTCAGATGAGTCCTGATTAAGTTGGTAAGAACTGATGGTATTGTTTGAGTGTGACACTGACCTGACGAAGCCGTGGAGCAAAGTTGTCAACAAGGCACTACGCAAACTGATGGTGGCTACTCAGTGGTGTGGGCTCTGCTTACGTGGAATGGACTGGGCCCTCTGGTCCTACTGAACCGATTATTAGCTGGAAATCGTTATGGTCAGTTAGTTGAAGACCATTTGCAGCCGTTTATGACTTCATGTTCTCAAGCATAACAGGAGCCACAACTGTTGGCGATCGGTTTGAAGCACATCCTGGACAGTTGGAGGAATGATCTAGCCAACCACATCGCCCGACATAAACGCCATCGAACATTTATGGGACGTACCAGAGAATCCAGTTCGTGCACAGAATTATGCAGAGAATACACTTTCGTAGTTATGGACGCTCATATAGTCAGCATGGCTCAATATTTGCGCGTGGGACTTCTAACGATTTGTTGAATCCATGCAACGTCGAATTGCTGCACTACATCGGGCAAACGGAGCTCCCACACGATATTGGAAGATATCCCACGATACTTGTCACCTTAGTGTAAGTGTGGATGTCGACAGAGAGCAGATCTGGATGTGGATGTTACAGACATTGTATACTAAGATTAAAGTGTATCACCAGTTTTATTCATCTAGTATGTAGAAACTGAAGTGTATGAAGTCAACTGTTATGACTTTCTTAGGACGCTGTATGCCTCTTTAGTGGCTGCTATCAAATAATGAAAATAATACATGACTTTGTTGCAGAAGGTCCAGCATCAGTTGCTACGACTAGATTTGACTGTAGAATTATGATCAGATACGAAAGATTTATAAATCCGTCAGTCTTCAAAAAAATTCTTGTTCACAAGATGTCGAGCCCAGGTCACTCTGAAAGTCTGTAAATGTTATTCAACTGGCAAATACACAAAATGGGCTCAATGCATGAAAGTTCGTAGTCTTACACCCCCCGTTGGAGCTCCCGAGAGGAGATAGTTGAATCTCATTCGCACCCGCACAGTGGTTCGTGTCAGCGTCCTCGTGCCGCGGTGGTGGCTGCAAGAAACGCGGCAGCGTAAATGGCGGGGTACTTATTTGAAAGTGTGACGAACGAATAGCGTCCGATACCTCACCCCTCCCCGCAGGTGTTGGAAGGTACTTCGGGAGGCCCGTGCCGTGATGAGGCTGGTTCCTTTGGTGGGGGCGCAGTACACCAATCCGTGTCCCGACATTTGGTCTTGCGAGCGCCAGAGAAACTGCCCCGGACGCATCGGACGGCACAGGTAGGAGTATGGAAGGCGCTGCAGAGGAAGTCGGCGACTAGCCGACGGTGACGGCGTCGCAGACAGCTAGAGGCGACCTGAGCTGGCGGCGACAGAGTCGCAGTTGGTGAGCCAGAGACTTTCATCGGTGAGACGGCCGCGGTTGGAGGCACCTCCTAGCTAAACTGCGTAGGAGGCTGCGTTGATGAGGATGGACGTGGCTGCCTCACAGCTACCAGAGGTCGTACAGTGAAGAAATCTGAGTCAGTTTGGTCTACGGCAGAGTCACTGAATCCATTGAACCGTACCTAAGTTTGGTAGCTGCGATGCTTGCTTGCGCTACCGCGAGCAGTGTTCTGCATTCTGCCATCTGATCTGAGAACAAGGCCGGATTCTCAGAAGCGTGGCTTTTTATACACTCAATACTGAACTCTGATGCTCGGGTGAAACTTCGTGGTGAAGTGTCAAGCTGGAGCAGAGCGGTAATGACGAAAAAATGCGGCGAGGACCGATGGCGTCTCCCACGTAAGTTCTGCAAGTGAAATGTCAGGAGCAGGCAAAGTACGATATAAACTCGGAAACATCAGTAAGGCATCTGAACTTGAATGTGAACCTCGAAGTTTTGACATTTGCGTCTTGAACGTTCAAACGAAACGTGGCGCGAATGGTGTTGTTCTGTCATGCTGTATTCCATTGTGTTTGCAAAACTGTGAAACTTCCTTGGAAGAAAAAGGACGTTCTTAGTCAGAAACAACGGTTTTTTGACAATCCTTCCAGAGAACGTACAGAAACGAGGACTTTAGTTGTGCTGGTGGCATTCGTCGAATGCACTGGATAACAAAGGGATACTTGCTGTAGGCATCAACGATAATGAAACTACGTGCTTGCCAAAAGGGCTCAGAAAAGTCTATAAAGAGGCGTTGCCATGGAGTATTAGAATGTGGCCAGGAGAAGAATGCGTGACATGGCGCGGCCTGGTTGTCTCCGCAAGGGCGACACTGTGCCGTGAAAGGTTCTATTTTGTTTATCTACAGCAGGCCACGTAGAATTTTAGTGTGCCAGCTGCTTAGTGCAAACTAATGACTCCCATGCAGAAGAATTAACGCCTAATGTTGCAACGAGACAGTGATTAACACAAATTTCTGTTCGTTAGACGTGTGAAGAAGAATGATATCATTCAAAAGAGATAAACTGTTACGGTGGACAAAGTATACTCGAACTAAGAGATCTGGAATACATTCCGGAGAGAGCGGCCAACTTTTGCGAATATAAGTTTTTAGCTATCACAGTGATTGGTCACACTCCGTGTCTTGTGCAATCTGCCATGCATCAATAGGAAAAGATTTCAGTAACTGCAAATCAAAAGACTCAATATGTGAACAAAAAGCTTCCAATGAGTCAAATTGTGCATCTATTCCGACAGGTAAACGAGAAAACGCGTAGGTGTTTGCGTATTGAGGCGAAGAGCGATAGAGAATTTTATACTGGTAATTTGACAATAATAGCGCCCAACATTGAACTTTGTTGGGAACTTGTTTCAACGGATGAAACAGTGCAGTTAAATGCTTATGCTATGTGACAAGAAAACATTTTCTGCGATACAATTAAAGCTGAAATTTGATGATTCAATGTATTGTAGCCAGGGCTTCATTCTCCAGCTGACTGCAATCAATCTGAAGCCTGTTCGAAGTTTTGGAAGCAACTGCCATGGGGCGTTCTGTTTTATCAATGTTGTGGGATAAAACAGCTCTGATGCAATGGGACGAGCTATCGACTGCAAGCGCAAGGGATTTGGGTGGATCGTAGTGGATAGGTGAGAGTGACGTAACAATGCACTTTTCAATTTTTGATAAGCTTGGACACAGTCTTTTGTCCAATGGAAAGGAACATTTTTAAGTCTGAAACAGTTCAAAGGCGCAGCAATTAGCACCACATTAGGATTGAACTTCGTGTAGTAAGTCAATTGGCCAAGTATAGCTTGCCGTTAATGTAAATTCTTAGAGGATGGCAATTGCTGTATTGCTTAAAAATGTTCCGTCGAAGGGTGAGCATCATTGGCGTCGATGATATGTCCTAAATATTCAGTCGTTGCGTTGAAAATCGAACATTCCTGTGAGTTAGACTTGATGCCCACAGTTAAAACTTGAATAAGACAGTCTAGAGCTTTAAAATGTTATCCTGGTGTTCGTCCAGAGACGATTATATTATCAAGATAATTGAAGCAAGAAGGCAATTTGGACGTTACCTATTCGAGAAACTGTTGAGGCAGCTAAGACACGGAAGCACTTAAGAAAGGTAGGTGTTGAATTTCACACAAGCCTACATCAGTACTCACAACAAAAATTGTTTTTCTGTCTTCGTCAAATGATATATGAAAATAGGCTTCTGCAAAATCAGTTTTTGAGAAGAACTGTCCCTCACCAGGCAATGCAAAATTTCAGGGAGCGAATAGGGGTCAATGACTGTCTATCAATTTACCGTGAGCTTGAAATTCGCATAAAGACGAATATTTCCATTCGGCTTACGAATGACGACTAAAGGTGATGCTTACGGACTTGCTGCAGTAGGTTTTAACGCACCAACGGTTTCAAGTCTCTGAATTTCTGGAGCCATGTAGTCGCGTAATGCATGTGGCACAGACCATACGCGACAAATTTCGGGTTGCGCATTAACTTTCCGCGTAATGTGAGTGTGAAAATATTCTACACATACCAGACCACCGTCGAACAAATATTGATACCTGCCAAAGAGTTGTTGAACGGCAGCATGGGGAACTTTTGTGTCAATCGCACTCATATTGTGCTGTACATCTGATCTGAAGGAATCAAACGCAAGCATGCCGAAAATATTTTGGCTCGTGAGTAAGCGGACTACAGTGAAAGGAACTTCCTTAGTTTTATTTTTTTTTAATTTTTTATTCTGCAGGTAAGCGTCATGTTCAAAGTACTGAAATTCTATCACCACTATAGGCGATGAGATGTAGACTTGAGTCTGCATAGGTGGTTGACCAAGTTTTTAAAACCGTGACAAAAGCTCTGGTTACCTGAAAATGCACAGACTGGTTACAAATTTGCAACGTAATCCACAGTTTCCAGTGTGTTGTCTGAATACAACTGTCCATTCCGTGTTGTGAAAACTGTTGTCTGTTTCCACCTGCTCACTAGAGCGCTTTTGTGACTTTCGAAAGTGGGAAAGCCTTTTTGCAGTGTGTGGTATTCACATTAAATTCTTGTGTGTGCATTTTCTGCTTCTCCAAATATCTGAATTTTGAGCGGGAGGACGCGCAGGATCTGAACATGAAGTGATTTTGATTTCCATCCGTTCTTGCTTTTCATTATTTCTACGTGAAAGAGAGGAGGGCTTCCTAGTTTAGTGCAGGCATATCGGTTTTCTATGAGGGTCGTCCACAAACTAAGTTCAGTTTCTATTTCTATCCACTTCAGCGCTACGATCGCAGTTCCGAGTATACGCAGCAGTTACACTGAGAGAAGACATGTACTCCATTTTCAGATCGCTGCTGCCAACGACGTGTGCTTTGTAGTCCTTTTTTATAATGTCAGCTGTAATTGAAAATGCCGCCGCGTGTGAAATCAGATCTGTGACTCGTTTTCTAAATGCAAAGAAAGTTAAACCAAAGGAAATTCACAGGCAAATCTGAGAGGTTTATGGACAAATAGATATGAGTGATTCAATGTTTAGAAGATGGGTCAGACTGTTACATGAGGGACGTGACCAAGTGCACGATGAAAAGCGAAGTGGACGCCTGTCTGAGGTTACTGATGAACTGGTTTACACAGTTGTAGAGAAGATTAAGCACAACTGTAAGTTTACACTTAGTGCCCTTGCTATGGAACTTCCGCAAATCTCACGATCCTAATTCATGAAATTGCTACGGAGAAACTGATATTTCGAAAACTTTGCTCACGTTGGGTACCCAAAATTCCTACTGAACAACACGAAAAACAAAGAATGGGCAGTGGACTTCAGTTTTGGACACGCTGCAATGCAGAGTGCGATGGGTCTCTTTCACGGATAGTCATGGGGGATGAAACTTCGGTATCGTACGACACCCCTGAAACAAAACAGCAATCAATGGAATGGAGGCACACTTCATCTCCAACGAAGCCGAAGCAAATCTTGACACCTCGGAAAGTCATGTGCACCGTTTTATGGGACAGAAAAGGCATTTTGCTGATTGATTTCTTACCACGAGGCCAAAAAATCAATGCACATGGTTACTGCGAGACCATTAAGAAATTGCGCCGTGCAATACAGGACAAGCGCCGTGGATTACTGTCAAAAGGTGTGTATTTTTCCACGATAATGCTCGACCTCACACGGCGAATATGACCAAACAACTCTTGTCAATTCCACTAGGACGCGTTTGATCATCCTCCGTACATCCTGGACCTCGCTCCTAGCGACTTTCATCTCTTTTTACACCTCAAATCTGTACCTGGTGGTCAACACTTCAACGCTGATGACGAGCTGAAAGAACATGTTACCACATGGTTAAGTACACAGGCGGCAACCTTCTATGAAGAAGGCATACAAAAACTTGTGGCAAGGTATCACAAGTGTCTATAAAATTTAGGAAGCTATATAGAAAAGTAGTTTAACAGTTGTAGATTTTTGTACAATAAATATTTTTTCTGTATCTGTACACGTTTGTTTTATATAATCAAACGGAACTTACTTTGTGGACATACCTCGTATATCTCATGTAATGACAAAATTTGCATTCAGCTTGCCTGATCAAGCAGTTCTTCCGATCATGGATGACACAGTGTTTCACACATGACTTCGCTTTGTGCTGGGCCAGTGTAATTAGCATTCTGTCTGCGCGGCAAATGCTGTATGCAGTTGTATGTCAGGCCGTGTTAACGCGGTGCTGACTTATGAGAGTGGGAGCCGGGGCTGTGGGCGGGACGTAGGTCGTTAGCTTCAAATGAAGCGATAACTGGGAGACAGAAATATTACTCTGCTAAATCTTGAACTTCGCGTGCATCGATAACTTTAAACACTCCACTGAAGCTAAGGGTTGCGATGGTTCAAAATTTCGGCCATTAATCACTGATCTGGTAGATTCTGAATAACAACATGACGAACCATTTCCTTTTTGTAAGTTTCGCCACAGTTTCGCCATAGACACATTTCAATTTTCAGTTTCTAGTCTTTCCCTGCAATTCCATATTCCACTGTTTATAGACTGATCACTACAACGTTGCATACAGAAAAAAATGCCTAAACTAGCAATTATTACCTCGTAAGGCTGGGTTTGGGGCTCACTGAGGAGGAAAAAATTTCACTAGGATAGGTTAGTGTTTTTTAACGTCCCGTCGACAACGAGGTCAATAGAGACGGAGCACAAGCTCGGGTTATGGAAGGATGGGGAAGGAAATCGGCCGTGTCCTTTCAAAGGAATCATCCCGGCATTTTCCCGAAACGATTTACGGAAATCACGGAAAACCTAAATCAGGATGGCTGGAGACGCGATTGAACCGTCGTTCTCCCGAATGCGAGTCCAGTGTGCTAACCACTGCGCCACCTCGCTCGGTAAAATTTCACTAGGAGGCGTAGATGCACATTCCTATGAATGAGAAGGAAAATGCACGACATAGTTCACCTGCGATTTTTGAGGCGTCAGTTTGTTGGTGCTGCTATGTTACGTATTCCTTCCATGCCTCCTTCGTCTCATCGAACTGTCGGAAGGGCGGAGGCTGCAGGTGAATTCCTTCTTTAGCTTTTCGCGTTGGCACCTTTTGCTGCTGGACTGCATGCGATTGTACGAGCAAGGAACTGCCGACAGAAATTAGGCCTTTTTTCTGAAACTGAAGAAGAGACGTTGGAAGCTGCTTAGTCCTTAGTTGTTGCTCTCTCCGCTTTTGCAATGGTTCCGAAAATATCTCAACTTCAATATTTCAGCTTATGTAGAGGGAGCATTAGGGAACGACTGACAAGAATAGGGAAAAGGGTTGTAGTGGAAGAAGACTGAGCAGCTATGAAAGATGAAACAGTGAAGACAGTAGAGGATGAAGAAGGTAAAGAGACGAGGTGCGGCGGCGCGGTTCCTTCCGTGCCTTTACCACGAACCTGCACCTACCTCTGAACATTGTCTCAGCAGATCATCAGTAGGGAAGCCGAGTGAAACCTACTGTACTTCGACGTGAACCAGGTTGCAATTTAAGCCACTAATCTACGTTTCGGGAGAAAGTTTTCACGCGCAATGAAAGGTTGGAAATTTTGTCCTTAATTAATGTATTCTGAAACTTAGGTGAACAAATTTCACTGCCAAGCCCGTGCTAGGCCTAACAAGATCACTCACAATCCCTTTTACTCACGTTAGCAAGTTTATTGTGTCGCATTTCCCGGAAACGTAATAACTACAACAATAAGGATTGTTTTTGATTGAGAATGCTAGCCAAATATTAAGTCTGTCGGTACCTAATGCAGTCACAGTGTTTAGCCACCGACCTGCTCAATACGCCACGCAGAATTTATGTCTTTTCTCGTCAAAAAATTCACTTAAAAATTCCAAAATTTCTACACACCATGGCAATAATTATGCCGTCACTTTACAACACTTTTGATGTATGAAACACTGCTAGATCCGGGAACTTATCATTTCCATCGGAATTACTGCTAAACACGTTCGAACTGTTTCATGGCTAGGCTCCGACTCATCTCTAGAATACTCTAAGTCTTCGCCACCAGCAGAGAAAGGCACACGAAGAATATTGCTCTACCATTGGTCAGTTTACTCAACAGCCAATAGCAAAACAACATTCTCCCGCGTCAGTCCACACTTTTGATCAATAACCAATCACAAAATAGTAAACCTAACGACTGCACTTTTTACCGACGTAATTATCTAATAAGCATAAAGTTATTTACTGTTGTTATTTATACCTGAATTAACTTTCCCTTTACCATAAACTTGCTTTACAAATCTATTCTACAAAAATCCCCTGTGTCCACATCCATACTTCTTCGAAATTTTCCCACACTAAATCCCACTACATAACTCGTCATACAATTATCTTCACATTAACCTTAAACCACACTCACGCGTGATTCATACTGCTAACACATTTATAACATTTTACATACACAAAAAGATATAATAATACTTTATGAAAATGCTATAACAGATTATGAAAAACATTCTATTACTTTAGTGCACTGTAGTGGGCACAATCAAAAATAATTCACAGTCCCCTATCCAATACTGTCCTCTATTGGCTGATACATAAACTACGTGCGGGTCCAGTCTCGCGTCACCATCGGTCACCATCCAGCTCTGAGACACATTTCCCACTTAACCACCTCCAAGGCAGGATCGGTATACGGTGCTACGCCTCAGAGTGCTTGCAGAAATCTGTAGGTATCACAAGATACTGAATCTCATCTATAAAAGGAGAAAATATAAAAATGCAATAAATGAAGCAGGGGAAGGGGAATACAAACGTCTAAAATATGTGATCGACATGAAGTGCAAAACGTCTAAGCAGGAATGGCAAGAGGACAATTGTAAGGATGGAGGAGAATATATCACTAAAGGTACGATAGATGCTGCCTACAGGAAAATCAAAGACATTTGGAGAAATAAGACTCACATGTATGAATACCAAAAGCTCATATGGAAAACCAGTCCTAAGCAAAGAAGGGAAAGCAGATAGGTGGAAGGGGTGTATAGAGGGTCTATACAAGGGAGATGTACTTGATCGCAATATTATGGAAATGGAAGAGGACGTAGATGGAGCTGAGAAAGGAGATATGACACTGCTCGAAGAATTTGACGGAGCACTGAAAGATCTAAGGCGAAACAAGGCCACGGTAGAAGATAAAATTTCGTTAAAGTTACTGATAGCCTTGGGAGAGCCAGCCACAACAAAACTCATCCATCAGATGATCAAGATGTATGATACAGGCGAAAGAATATAATAATTCCAGTTCCAAAGAGATCAGGTGTTAACAGATGTGAAAATCACCAAACTATCGTTTAAATAAGTCACGATTGCAAAATAGTAGCACGAATCCTTTACAGAAGAGTGGAAAAACCGGTAGAAGCTGACTTTGGGGAAGATTAGTTTGGATTGAGCACGCGAGGCAATACTGACCCTGCGACTTCTCACACAAGATAGGTTAAGGAAAGGCAAGCCTAGGTTTACTGAATTTATAGACTTAGAGAAAGCTTTTGAGAATTTTGCTTGGAATATTCTGTTTCAAATTCAGAGGGTGGCATGGGTAAAATACAGCGAGCGAAAGACTACCTCTATTTACAATTTGTACAGAAACCAGATGACAGTTACAAGAGTCAAGGAGCACGAAATGGAAGCAGTGGTTAGGAAGGGAGTGAGATAGGGTTGTGCCTATCCCTGATGTTATTAAATTTGTGTACAGAACAAGCACTAAAGGAAACAAAAGAAAAATTTAGAGTAGCATTTAATGTCCAGGGAGAAAAAAACAAAAACTTTTAGGTTTGCCGCCGGCCGCGGTGGCCGAGCGGTACTAGGCGCTCAGTCCGGAACCGCGAGACTGCTACGGTCGCAGGTTCGAATCCTGCCTTGGGCACGGATGTATGTGATGTCCTTAGTTAGTTAGGTTTGAGTAGTTCTAAGTTCTAGGGGACTAATGACCTCAGAAGTTAAGTCGCATAGTGCTCAGAGCCATTTGAACTTTTTTTTTCTTTTTTTGAGGTTTGCCGACAACAGCAAAGTACTTGGAAGAGCAGTTGAACGGAATGGACATTGTCTTGAAAAGAAGGTATTAGATGAACGTCAACAAAACCAAAACGGGGATAACGGGATGTAGCTTAACTTAATCAGGTGATGCTGAGGGAATTAGATTAGGAAAAGAGAGAGTTAAAGTAGTGGATGAGTTTTACTATTTGCGAGGCAAAATAAATGATGATGGTAGAAGCAGAGAGGATGTAAATTGTAGACTGGGAATGGTAAGGAAAGCGTTTCTGAAGGAGAGAAATTTGTTACCATTGAGTATAATTTAAATGTCAGGAAGTCCTTTCTAAAAGTATCAGTACGGAGTGTAGCCATGTATGGAAGTAAAACATGAACCATAAAGACTTTATACAAGAAGAGAACAGAACCTTTTGAAATGTGCTGCTACAGACGAATGCACAAGACTTGATGGGTAGATTACGTAACTAATGAGGAACCACTGAGTGGAATTGTGAAGAAGAGAAATTTTGGGGCACAACATGACTAGAAGGAGGGATCAGTTGGTAAGACACATTCTGAGGCATCAAGGGATCATCAGTTTAATACAGGACGGAAGCGTGGTGGGTAAAAATCTGACAGTGAGACCAAGAGATGAATAAAGTAAGCAGATTCAGAAGGATATAGGTTGCAGTAGTTACTCGGAGATGAAGAGGCTTGCACGGGATGGAGGAGCGTGAAGTGCTACAACATGTCAACCCTCTGACCCACAACAACAACATATCCTCACATGAAAACAGAATTCAATAGAAACGAAACTATACTGCTCTGTTGTCCAGAGCTCCTTGTTCCACCATCCCGTCCTCGTCGCCAGTCTCTTATGACTTCCTCTGACAGCTATACCGCTATTTGGTGGATATAGAAGCTTGCAACAGGTGCTGATCATGAACAGAGAAATCAGTTATTAATTTATTCTATATTTAATGTCATATAGGAAAAGTAATATGTAACATTATTACTGAGGTTACAGTATCAGTTGCTAACATTAGATTTGATTTTAGAAATATGTAAACATACAAAAGATTCATAAATCTTTCACTTTTCAGTACAATGTCTATTCAGAAGATGTCGAGCCCTGGCTACTATGAAAGCCTGTAAATGTTTTTCAACTGGAAAACACACTAAATGGGCTGAATGCATTATTCTCCGAATTTAAGTACATGTATCGGTGCAGTTTGCGAGAGGAGATACTTGCATCTCATTGGCAGTGACGTAATGGTTCGTGACAGTGCCCTGGCGCCGCGGTGGCGGCTTTACGAAACGCGACGGCGTAATTGGGGGAGCACGTATTTGAAAGTGTGGCCGACCGAACAGCGGCGGATACCTCACAAACAAATGTGTTTTAAGGAACCAGATGACAATACTACGTTCCGAATACAATAGAGCCCTTTCGACTGCATATAAACAAAGCTTGGAAGAGCTGTTGAAAGAAATGGACAGTATATTTAGCAAAGAGTGTTTTTTAAGCATAAACGAGGCAGACACATTTATTATGGAGAGTAGTAGAAATGAGAATAACGATTCGTTTACCACCAAAATTTGGAATGCCGTTGTAGTGGAGGAAGTAGATGGTTTCTCTAGCATGGAAAGCAAGATTACGCAGGATAACAAATGGAAGAAATATATTTGCAATGTTTTAACACACGTTAGTTTAGCTTTCTTCAATAAGACAGCTATATTGGTATCACTAGTATTTTTTTTTTAATTGTACGTCGGTAAGGCAGCACTGTATGGAAACGAAAAGTGGAGAGCAAATAGTAGGGACGACCAACAGAATATTGTACTCATATTACTGTTACTAATGGGTGTGGCAATTATTTACATATGAAGTAATTCACCTAAGGTAGCATGACCTAACTAATCTCTACGGTGATACGTGTACGTAATGTTCTGCTGTTAGTGGGACAAGACAATGAATCCGACAGAACATTAGTTGTTAAACCTGATCGGTATCACACGAGTTTGTTACTTCATATAACGATCAAACTGTAGAAAAAGGGCAATAAATTAAAATTTCACTGTAGTTAGCCATAATTCTGAATTCCTAAATTTAATTTCAGTGAATTTGGATTGTACATTAACACAGCCGCCGGCTCCAAAACAAGCAAAAGTAGAATCTGGCAAATGCTTGTAATGACTTTGAAATCACACAAATTTCGTATGGAAAAACAAAACAGCAACTTGACATGATGTACACGTACCAGCTTACAAGTAGCAGACACTTGACCCATGAACACAAAACACGTTAATTTGGATTTCAGTGGTGTTAGTTACCATAATGAGCCCCAACAGTAAACATTGACTAGCAACACTTTATAGAAACTCAGTGTTACATAATTCACGATAATGCTGTCTGTTTGAAAACATGCTTAATCGTAACTAAACTTCTTTATCGTTTTCTTATTTGATTTGATTTGAACAGGGAAGCTAAAACAGCTTAGGTCTAACCCACCACTTCCCCCACCGAAACTGAGTTTATTGTGAGGTACTCCCTGTATATCTACTTTAGTCAACCAATGCCCTTAAATAGTGTAAGGAGTCCTTCTAGCAGTTTTTTGTTAGACACAATTTCTTCAGGTCTAGTTGTCCCGAAGGTTCTGTATCCTTTGCTCTCCAATGCCATGCATTCGAAGATTAGGTGTGATGCAGTTTATTCACCCTCGTCACTGATTCTACATTTAGGGTCTTCTTCCGTTATACACATTGTGTGTAGGTGTTTTTTGAAATTCTCGTGGCCTGTCATCAGTCCAGTCATGAGTTTGATCTCTTTCCTGTTCAATCTCAGGATTCCAGAGCTTCTTTTAAAACATGGTTTGGGCATCATTACCTTACCATGTTTTTGTTTATGGACCTTGGTCCAATATTCTACGTGCTGTTTCTTAAGCCAGTTACGTAGTTTGTTCATAGCCTTGGTGATTGTCAGAACCGGTTCCGGTACAATTAATGGAGTCATTGCCCCCATTCTGGCCAATCTGTCGGGTTGTTTATTGCCACAGATAAATAAAATGGTTCAAATGGCTCTGAGCATTATGGGACATAACATCTGAGGTCATCAGTCCCCTAGAACTTAGAACTACTTAAACCTAACTAACCTAAGGACATCACACACATCCATGCCCGAGGCAGGATTAGAACCTGTCACCGTAGGTGCCACAGATGCCTGAGTGACCAGAGACCCCCACTAGCTTTTACCCTATTGCTTCTCCCAGAGCCCTGTGACAATCTGCAACAATTTTAGATCTTTTTGCAGGAGCTGCCAATGATTTCAGGGCTGCTTGGCTATCTGAATATGTGTAGATGCTATGGTCATTGTAGCACCTACGCAGTAATTTCAGCTTGGAATAAAGAGGCCAGTTTTCCTGGAGAGATGATGCCCTCCAGCCCTAGCTGAACCCCGTACACCCCTGCCCCAACTCCTTAGTCTGATTTCGACCCATCAGTGAACCAAACGATGTCCCCCGTGCAGTGTCAAACTGTTTATTCCCGCTGCTCCCTGCTTCCAATTATTATATTATCAGGCTTATTGAAGCAGATGGGAGTTACTATAAAGTCGGCAGGCATTTCTCCAGCCATTCCTATATTTACCTCACTCACTATGGTAGTGTATGATTCTGCATATCCGAATGAGACCCAATTTTCGCCAGTTTTAAGTCTGTATGCCCCAGCTGCTGCCTCCATCTTTATCCAAAGGTGTAGTGGAGGGCATGTCCAGCATGGCTTCCATTTCAGTGGTTGGTGTGCTGCTAATTCCTCCTGTTATGGCTAAGCACGCCAATCTCTGAAATCCTAGGTCTAACCAGTGTAGTGTATATCCAGTGCATACTCTTGGGGATTAGGCCACAGTTTTTGCCCCAAGACTTTCTGGTACTCACTAGAGTACATTTTGCCTTGGAGCAGATGCTCTTAAAGTGAAGGGTCCACGTTAGTTTCTCATCTAGGGCTACCCCTAGATATTTCACTATCCCCTTCGCAGGTAGAGTTTCATCGAACAGCTTCAGATTCCAACTTGAGTCTTGGATATGCCTCTTCGTAAATGGCACCAGAACAGTCTTCTTAGGATTAACCCTCAGATCCTGTTTGATGCACAAATTTTGTAAAATGTTGAATCCTCCTTGTGCCATATTTCTAACTGTGTTAGTAAATCTGCCAAGTATTCTTATTGAAAGGTCATATGCGTATCCTCGGCAGAAGCATTGTCTGGAATTTAGTTCCTTAATGAGTTCGTTCACCACTAGATTCCACAATAAAGGGGACAGAACTACTCCTTGTGGGCAGCCTCTAGTGGTGTTCATTTCCATCTTTTCATTCATCTTGGTATCCTCTACCTTCCTTCCACTAAACACTGCCCTGGGTCGCCTACATATAGTGATCGCTAGGTCATGCACCTCTGCTGCCCTTACCATGGAATCGAAAGTCATGTTACTGAAGGCCGCCCTCGATATCGAGGAAGATGCAGAGGATTGTTTCTGGGAAGTGAAGTGCTTTCTCCATCCTCCCAGCGAGTTGGTGGAGAGCTGTCTCACATGATTTGCCTGGTTAATATGCGTGTTGGTTTGAATGTAGAGGGGCCCTAACTAGTCTCTTCGCCCCAACGTATACATTAACCAGTTTTTCCAATATTTTGAGAATGAATGAGGACAGGCTCATTGGTCTCATATCCTTGGCTTCGGTATGATCAATTTTCCCTGGCTTTGGAATGAAGAAAACCTTCATTGCCCCCCAAGCATTGGGAATGATTCGTACTGCTAGGCTACATTATCGTTCCTTACTTATTGCTTTGCAAATCGTGGCTTTTGGCGCTAATATAGTAAGAACTTTCATTCATGGCAACCACCGTTTTGGGCACTAATGTTGACGTACATACATATAACTTACAACTAGAACATAAAATTCTAAAACTAAGTTGAGTACAAGAAAGCCAGCATACTTTTTTCATAGAAAAAGAATTTCAACTAAATCGCTTTTATTTTATGCTGATTGTCTGCAGTAGGAGTACAGTACCATCTGAACTACTGTTGTTACTACTTCCTTTGAACGTAAAAAGTACTTTATAGAAAATGAGTATAAATGTTACTAGATTTGGCTTCTTGTGACTTTTTATTTCGCTTGTGACTTTCTCGGAATTTATGATGAAAGGGTAGAACATTGCTGATGGTCAATGATGCGGTTTAATGTAGTTTCTCTCTACAAGTGTTTTCTTTGACTAAACACTATATAAAGTTCGAAAAAGTTGCTAAGACGCTACCACGTCTATTACACAACTGCAAAATACTAGCTGATCTCACACTGCGATGCGTTGCCTGTGCTGTGAAGTAGTGCCTACTATCAGGTCCATAATTAGCAAAGGGCTCTTCTGGATTAGCGATCAACTTGAATAAATTTGGGCTACACATTGTTCTTCAGTACTTCCAAAATCTTCTTGCACCCATGTGCCGT
The DNA here is from genome assembly GCF_021461395.2 of Schistocerca americana. NCBI lineage: Eukaryota > Metazoa > Arthropoda > Insecta > Orthoptera > Acrididae > Schistocerca > Schistocerca americana. The sequence continues at coordinate 678,170,172 of NC_060122.1, forward strand.
GCCCACACAATTGCGCATCCACTAACAGTTTACCTGGCCACATATTAGTACATTTTCGACGCAAACACTTTTGAATATGCGCGCCAACAGGAACGTCTGTTCTAAACCAAAGACGCTTCACAGCTACATCTCTGCCTTCACCTCTATGACTGCGTGCATTTGCGTCAACGATATTATTGTTACATGAACGATCTTCTCTGTGTTTGTGTAATAAAAACTTCCCTGACATGGCCAGCTTGTTTATTACAATGATATGACATAAAAAATTCATTTTTACTCTATCAGTACATTCCACATTCTCATAAACACTAATAAATGGTTCAAATGGCTCTAAGCACTAGGGGATTTAGCATCTGAGGCCACCAGTCCCCTAGACTTAGAACTAATTAAACCTAACTAACCTCAGGACATCACACACATCCATGCTCGAGGCAGGACACGAACCTGCGATCGTAGAAGCTGCGCAGTTCCGGACTGAAGCGCCTAGAACTGCTATCCATAGTGGCCGGTAAACACTAATAACTGACAAAATTCACTAATGCATATATTTACAAAAGTGATATAGGCTTGAGAAATTAAGTAGCTAAAAATACGTGAAGCATTGGGTTGTAATGTTACTGTAGGAAAAGAAGGAAGACAGCTTGAGACTTTTCGAGAGACCGTTGACTTTACACAATGGAGGAACATCTGTTCAGTAAACCCCTGGTTTGCGTACAGTTACATCGTTGCTCGCAGTGTATATGAATACCGCACCACTGTAATGGTTGAACTCTGAATCTTTGGTTATAAAGTAGACCGTTGAGATGTGACTGCGACACGACTAGTTAACAGTTTTACTATAAAATCGCTATCCAGAAAGTCGCAGTTTTGCTGACGGCATCATATTCGACCACAGGAAATATGTGCTCTGTCTGTAATAAATATATAAGTTGTTACGTAAATATTACTGACTCTGGAGTATACTTGTCGTGTCATCGATATTAACCACCAACTGCGCTGGGACAATTTCGGGATACGTAGCCACACTCGAGTGTACTACCTTCACGTGAAATTTCCATGTAAGAGTATACTTTTGGTTTGGCCATGCATTCACATCGTTTCAATATTGTGAAGATTGCACTCATACTAGTCACGACGGTTACGCTGGATGTTGTGGGCAGTAACTGTGTGTTACAGAAGCATTGTGATGTTTAACCTGAGGAAAAAAATTACTTATTATATACAATTCAGTGGACAGCAATGAACGGTGAACAATGCAGTCACGTTTATACACGTTCTTGCCGATGTCACTACACACACTATTTTACCAGGACTAGTTGTAGACGGCCGTCTTGGAGTCATAGAAGCAGATAGAGAATAACAACAAGTTTATCATATCAATTACCACAGCAATCGAAGGCGTTCTCTTACTGCGCTGTAATGGAGAATGGACTTGACCAAATCGGCGAATGTAGACGTACGTCGCACCTGGGCAGGTGGAAGGCACGCTTTGGCAGCAAACGGAAATGTAAGTTGGTCACACATTTAGTTGCAAATGCATGAGCAACTAACAGCCAATGGCCAGCTCGGTGCAGGAGGCACCCGAGTGTGGCAGCATACCGATAACTCTCCGACGGGGGATGCGGCGTCAAAAGTCAACAAACAGAAGCCTGTGTTATGAGGTCAGAGCAGGCGGTCGTTCAACGCAAGTTAGGTACACGTGGTGCCTGAGCACAGCTGTCCTGGAGTCGATTGAAGTCACACGCCTGGTGGACCCAAGCTGGATAAATCAGTTCAACTTGCCCGGTGAGGCGTCGCAGCTAGGGCACGATATCGCCAATTTGATTATTAAAGCTTTCTTGTATGAATGTATGTGGGCTCCAGTGTAAGCGGTCAGAATCTTATAAGATCTGCAACGGGCTAGCTGTCCTGCAGACGTGCTTCATGAGCATATGGCGTGATTGCAGCTTGTGAAAGTAGCGGAGAGGCGCTTACAGAGTAGTTACATTCTCTGGAACTATAAGATTTAGTAACTGATCTAGAAATAGCTTAAGGAACTTCATATTTGGTATTTAACTTTCTGTTGTGCAAAGGTACAATCTGTCAAAAATCTGAAGACAATAGACAATAACTGTCATAATTTGGAAGCTACAATAAAAAAAGGAAATTCAGTAAAAAACGTAATTATCCGACACTTAAAAAACTAAATCAGTATATATATATATATATATATATATATATATATATATATATACAGTTCATCAACTGCGACTATTTTAAAAGATATGATAACACCCTCAGTGTTTAGATTCAAATTTGGAAAGTTCTCATTTTAGAAAACCTTTCGTAATTTTGCTGTAGTAATAACTTTAAGAATTTCTAGTAGATATTTAGGTTTTATCTTAGGGTGAGTGTGAAAGGGAGTACTTGTGTGAGTGTATGTGGGACATTCGGCAATATTAAGTTTTCAGTTTGTAATTCTCTATAGAAACTTGCAAGTGTTCCAGCTTTGTATAGTAGGAACGAATCCACCAATGGTTCCCCTACTAGTGGATGACGGATGTCCAAGCATCTTTAAATATGTAAGAGACAGCCAGAACGTTCGCGACTATATGGTTAAATTCAAGACGTGAAGTACAGCTTAAAGTTTATTTCATTTTATTTGTTTAACAATAGGGTTTTGAGTTGCTTATTTTAATTACGTCAGTGAGCTGAGAGCAGTGGTTGGTTCTTGCTAGATATTGGAGCGAGCCGCGCCCTGCAAGTCACTTCTGATTTGCCGTAATTCTGTACAGCCAATAAGAAGTGAGACAGTTTGTCACCTAACGCAGGAGATAGAGGTGCTTGTAGAGGCAGAGAGAGAAGGAAGTGGTGGACTAGCTTTCGAGGGGGCCGGTCATGCTGAAAGTGTCCAAACGCATTATGTGTAAAATGAAGTGATATTGTGACTTCCGCGTTTCGGTACAGTGATAAAGGTAGCTGGTGTTTACCATTAACTATCTGTGAAATTTTAAGAGTCGAGAGATATTTTATTCTGGAGAAATCGCGTGTGTAAACTTTGAACTAAAAGCGTGACGGTACTAAGTAAATTTTGTTACTGAGTATTTATGGCGAGCAAAAACTTTATTTAAAGACAAGCACTGAATGCCGAGTGCAAAAGTAAATAGCAGTTTATTGACTGTGCTACTCTCGTAAATGATTTCGGAATTCGATAGGAAAAGTTCTGTCTGTTTGAGTATGACGAGGACTGTATACAAGAACTTGAATGATTTGAACGTATGTGGGCTGATGATCTTGCTTAATAGCAATTTAAAAAAATCCTAATGCAAGTTTGAAAGGACCTTTGAACTTAGATATTTGAACAGCAACCCCTTTCCGGTTTATTCTTTAGAGTTAACAAGACTATTTTCAGCTTTTTGTACTTATAGCGGCCTCCGACGTGTAGTTATCAAATCTCAGTTTCTTCAACACCGCTTTTCTGAGATCTCTTAAGTAGCTGCAGTCAGGAGTTACAAGTGCAGATCTGCAGCAGTATCGAGGTAGGTGGACAATTGATGTCGCAGAATCGCCGTCAGTGTGCGAAAGAGGGCGTTACGTCGCGCCGGGAATCAGGAATGGACCCCGCCTACAGAACTGCATCTGTCGGAGGCGACGCCCAGCAGTAGTGAAGCGGATTGATCCACATCAAGTTGATACTGGTGAGAATTACTTCTCACTGCTGGCAGAGGTCGATGAAAGGTACCACTTATCTGGAGCAGACGGCGTTTGCGGCCACGTGACATGCCCTCTTGTGACAGGACATCATTTTGGATCGTGTGGACCACAGAAGTGGCGTAGCACCAGGCTTTGACTTGGTGTAATCAAGGACACCACTGCTATGGTCTGGCCCTCATACTGTGCGTTGACGAGTGTCAAAGCGACTTTCAGCTTCTGGTCGAGAAATGTGGTGCTAGCTTTCTCCTCCTTTGTCGCTGGTTACAAACACAAATTAAGAGACTGATTTTAAAATGTGCCTTTCCCCAACTCTGTGGGCACTAATTATTTAGAGATACTCTTGTTGTTAGTGGAACTGGTGCACGTGGTTGAGCAAATCATGGTAAATGGGGTACATGGACATCACAGGCACCAGTCGGCAGCACAGTGAGTGTGTCAGTGCCCATATTTGTGTTGGGTCTCTTATACACTCACCAAACTATCGTCAGCATTCGACCTGGGAGCCTCTTTTCCTTAAAACCGCTCTTCCATAACTCTTGTGAGGCGGACGGAACCATCTTCTAGACTGTCCACCATGAATCACTCCCTGGTGGAGCTGATGATCCAACCTATGACCTCTAAGTGTCATACATGCTAAGCGTTTACCTACAGAAACTCACCAATGAATGTACAACAAGTGAAAATAAAGAGAACTGTATACGGATTGTAACACTTCCATATCCATAAACGAGTCCAGCGAACTAGCTTCATTATCTTCTGTTTCATATCGAGTGAAGACCGCCACAAGGGACGCAACGAACTATAGTCACTAGAACCACGACCTGTAGCCATTAGTTATAGAATTAAAACTCTTAAGTGTAGGATTGTTTTCATCAATTCAGTAATCCGTCTTGAGCAATTATTTTCAAGTATACGTATGTATTGCATATAACATCCTGCTGACCTTGGACATTGTGTTAAATAGTTCGACACTCAAGACCAGAACCGTATCTCATCGCTATACGACCAAAACTGTGTAAAATCGGTAGAGCAGATGATCCTGAACCCGACAACGTGAGCAATAACGTTCAAAAACGTCACGGCTCCATGTCGGCGCATTAGTGCTACGTCAAGAAGAAATAAATAAATACAATAAAAATAAAAGCCGAATGGTTTTATCACAACACGTCTGATATTAAAAGTGTACTTAGATTCTGTTACTTTATTTGAAAACTGTTTATTTTCAGACATTTTCGACGTCACCTCTTTCCAAAAACTAAAACAACGTTATAGCGCCTTCTACACTCTTAAGCTGTGAATTGTTGTTTATTTCTGACGCTCTTGTCCCTAGATCCACATCTCGCGCTTTCAACAAGTTAGATCTACAGATTAGGCGAAATAAATGTAAAATTTTAAATTTAAGAAATCTCGGGTCGAATTTTTAATTAACAATTGTCACAACACGATATGGTTCAGATTATTACGAACAAAACTATACATATTAATCACGACATTTTTGTGAATACGTTACTGTTAATTAAACGATTAATGAAGGTTTAACTTGTGAAGAGAACGAAGAGGCAGATACGGAGACTGATTATCAAGTTTGTAAAATTATTTCACGAGACTGAGTACGTACTCAATATTCAGCACCGATTTTCTATTGTAATGCATGGGAATATGGAATTTATAAAAAGTTCGGTAAAGATTTGAATCGATGTTGGTGTTGCTAATTCCCGCCATTGCAATGATGTTTTCCGTCTCTATGAAGCAGTGGGATTCCACTAGCATCATCTTTACATGCTGTTTATGCTATGGCCGGCTTCGATTACTGTAACTCATTCTATCGCAAGGGGCAAAAAGGCTACTGGTAATGCTAAAAAGATCTACTCACTACCAAAAAGTTTTCACAGATTTTGGCAGATATACGTCTGACGCCGAAAATGTATTGAACATATTAGAAGAACTCATGTGCAGATTATACATCGAAGAAAAAGTAAAGAAGTCGAATCGGTTACATCAAACAGTTTTACACAAACATACGAACAGAAAAGTGAACATTGTTCTAATGCTCTAAATTTGGATTTATCTAACTCTGGGACTTGCAGTTTTGAACACAACTGAAAACCAAATATATTTAGCAGATTTGAGCAACTCTCATACGAAAAATCTAATACATCTAAACGCTACTGATTTCTGATTATATGATAACGGGGGACGTTACGATTTTCCGGTAATCTGTCACCAGAAATGAGAATTGTTATTTTAGACGAACAATCCAAGAAAGGTATAGGTGACTTGAATTTCGGTATAAGATTTCTATAAAAATGGGAGTGATTTTAACTACATTTGTTTCCGGTTGGAGACTTTCAAGAAAGTGATTGTGACAGAGAGAGTGATTTTAATGATGACGATAATTTTGATGAGTTCGACTGTGGTTAAAAATATTTACATATTTTTCTTTTTAAGTAAACCGTATTTTTGAAACTTTATCCCTGTTTATTTTTGTGCAGTTCATTTCAAAAACCCTTCAGTACTATGATTTCGAGGAAGCTCTTGAGTAATCACATTAAATTTGAGTGTTTCAGCTCATTTATTGGCTTTGAACAGAGACGTTCATATGCTTCAACATGACCTTGTAATGATTATTGAATACAGCTATCGAAAAGTTATCTGACTAGTAAGGTGCTGCACATAATTTTTTCTGGTTTTAATTTTTTATGTGTCTGTGCAACTTATTTTGCCAAATACAACATTTTTCCGTCGTTATGTTTTGTTACTAGTTAGCGGATTTTATAATAATTTCATAATGGTCTCAAAATTGAAAGTCCTCATATTCTCTGCTGATAAATGATTTTGCTCATTAATTAGCGACATAAATGTCCCAGTAAAACAGATTTTCTAACAGTTTCTTATGGTTTTTTTCTTTGGTTTCATTTTTTATCTTCTCAAATGGTTCCCAATGTTTGCGCTTTACTACAGACGTCTGAAAAATCTTGTTTCTGTCATCTCAGATATATGATTAAACTACACTTTAAAAACCATACGTATTACTACGATACAGTTCGGCAAAATTTCTTAACATTTTTGAACGTGATGTCAGATGAGAGAAGACTGGAAAAATTTCTGAAACCAGTATTTTTTGGTTTACGTGACTGCATCTGTCTGTTTCATATGGTTTAGACCGTTTTCAAGTAATTCAAAAATTTTGGTCGTTGGGTCTCGTACTACAATCCTTGATCTCCCTTATCACACACGTCACTCTGTTACTAAATTAAGTATTTTCAGACGTTTCTGGATGTGTTTCTGGTCTAGATGCGCTATAAAACTACATTCTACTCAGTCCCTCCTTATTACGGAGAGATCTTCAGCTATACTGATGGCTGTTGGTTTGTAAAGGAAGTAAAAAAATCGCGCCACGTCTTGCCACCATCATCAGGAGAGTATTATGCCCTTAGAATGTCACTATGCGGCAGTAAAATCGCGGATTATTTTATCTACAAATAACAGAGCCAGGTGGTGTGGTGGAAATCACACTAGACTCGTATTCGGGAGGACGACATTTCAAACCCGTACCTGGCCATCCTGATTTAGGTTATCCGTGGTTCCCCTAAATGGCTTCATGCAAATGGGGGGATGGCTCCTTTGAAAGGGCACGGCCGACTTCTTTCCCCATTCTTCCGTAATCCGATGGTACTGTTGACCACGCTGTTTGGTCCCCTCTTTAACGTCATCCTTTGACTCCCATAAGAGCTACACTAAAATTTTAGATTTCCTTAAAAGTTAATGAATTTGTTCTTTTCTTTATCTCCTATTCTTGCTGTCAGCAAGCTACATTCTATTCTGTCTTCAAGTCTGCCGTCGCCAGTTTTTGCCAAAATGGCAGAACATGTCTCCTTTTAACACTTCGTTTATTATTATCATTGCCACAGTACTAGTTACTTAATTCTATTACCCTTACATTATGTTTCTTTTATAGGTAATCATGTTTTTCAAAGTCATCCGAAACACATCCTTCTTCGCGTTTTGAGAACCATTACTCACTAGATACGTCACTGTCCGTAAGCGTTGCTATAAGGCAAGCAAAAAACTGTTCGAAATCAAATACAGTCTATAGATATGCAAACGAACTACTAGAAAAGAGAGCAAACTAGTCATTACGGGCTGTACTGTGTTGCCCTCCCCCTCCCCCTACAGCAGTGACTGCAGATGTTTTCCGCGGTACAGCACCCGGCTGCACATATTGAAATTGCCCCACGTGCTCAGACCGCCGTGGAATCCCTAATGAAACGGCTGTCCGACCAGCTGACATAATCGATTCCAGGTGGTGGCGCGGCGCAGCGGGCGTCTGCTACTCTACGCCAAAGCCCGCCGCCCACCTGACCTGGAAACACCAGTGCTCCGACCGGATGTTGGCCACTCCGGTAATCGCCAACCGTAATTGGCTAGCGCGCTCGCCGTGTAATGTTTCCTTCCACTGACGATGTGGCTTCGTTTCTGTGTTAAAGCAGCTCACGTGCTGCTAATGTGGGTTACAATGTCAGCTTTACCTCCCACGTGACCGGATTCGTAACACATGCGCCAGCCGATAAATTCTGACGACGTTTTTACCCTGTTCGTGGAGGTCGGAAAATACACCACGTATTATTAATTGGAGCATAAGGAACGTCGCGTTGGAAAAATAAACAAGTGAATGTTGCAGTGTTACATACTGGAACATAGAGGAGAGATGTGCTCAAGGCTGTGAAGTTTTATTTACTTGTTTAATTGGGCACTGTATATGAGGGTATTCACAGGGTTATGTACCTGAGTTTCAGTATTTTGCACAGCTGCATGAAGCTACAGAATGCTCCCCTAACACAGAAATGTGGGATGGCGTTGCAAAAGGCAGAAAAGAAAGGAGATCTTGTTTCAAAAATGAGATTAATAGAGACAGAGTAGTAGATCGGATCGGGAAAGGAATCAGTCATGTTCCTCTATATGCGATTTAGGTTAATGTCTGGATGGTCAGCCGGAAATATGAGTTCTCGTCCTTCCAAATTCGAGTTCATTATTTAGTAGCATACCACATTACATCCATATATTATATTAATTGGCCAAACGATTTTACCGTTAGTGTGCAACAGATGATTCCATTATATTCCTCATATGGTTAGTGGTGGCTGCGACTGATGATCGTTTTGACTGTGTGATATGGTCAACATCTGCAGAATGTACAAAGCAGTAGAGTGGCAGTGGGAGTTCTGGCAGGAATTTCGCTGACATCAGCATTGATGGCATCAACATTAGCTTCCCTGAAATCGCTGACGCCGATATCGAGCACTCATATAATGACATCATCCCTCTCCCTCCCCCTACCACCAATTTACCCTCGATATGTTGGCGAAAAAAGCACGTTTAAATCAGGAGTTGCACATAAAACTTCATGCGAATTTCTGCTAAACGCAGAAAAAAGTTCGTTCATGACCCCACGTGAATAGTAAACGGTTGTGAAAACGCACTCGCCATCTTATCAACAAGTACTCCTGAGTTAATAACAAGATTCAAAGCGGATACAGTGGTAAATGAGCACAGGGCTGTCGTAGCGAGACTGAATATTGTAACCCCCAAATCTTCCAAAAATAAACGAAAATTATATCTATTCACAAAAGCATATAAAAACTCACTTGACGCCTTCCTGGTAGACAATCTGCACTCCTTCCAAATTAGTAATGTAATTTCAGACGAGATGTGGTTTGAATTCAAGGAAACAGTATCGAAATCAACTGAAAAATTTATATCAAATAAATTAGCAAAGGACGGAGCTGATCCCCCTTGGTACACAAAAATGGTCAGAACACTATTGCAAAAACAACGAAAAAAGCATGCAAAATTTAAACGAACGCAAAATCTCCAAACATGGACATCAGTGCGAGATGCTTATAACAGTTTCTACAACGAAACTTTATCTCGAAACCTGGCAGAAAATCCAAAGAGATTCTGATCATATGGAAGTACCCTACGGACAAGAAACAGTCATTACCTTATCTGCGTGGAAATACTATTGGTGACAGTGCTGCAAAAGCAGAGTTACTAAACACAACCTTTCGAAATTCCTTCACCAAAGAAGACGAAGTGAATATCCCGGAATGCGAATAAAGTACAGCTTCCAACATAAGTGACTTAGAATTTGATATCCTCGGAGTAGTGAAGCAACTTAAATCACTTAATAAAAGTAAGTCTTCCGGTCCAGACTGTATACCAACTACGTTCCTGCTGATGCAGTAGCTCCACGCTTAACGATCATATACAAAGCCTCGCTTGAAGAAAGACCCGTACCCAAAAATTGGAAAGTAGCACAGGTTACATCAATAACCAAGAAAGGTAGTAAAAGTAATCCATTAAATTGGGCTCATGTCATTAACGTTGGTATGCAGTAGGATTTTGGAACATATATTGTGTTCGAAGAGAGTGGTGTATTGACACACAGTCAACACGGATTTAGAAAACATTGTTCTTGTGGAACACAACTAGCTCCTTACATGCACAGTGTTGAGTGCCATTGACAGGGATTTCAAACTCATTCCGTATCTCTAGACCAAACGGCTTTTTACACTATACCACACGAGCGGCTTGTAGTGAAATTGCGTGCTTATTTAATATCATCTGCTATGTGACTGTATTCGTGATTTTCTGTCATAGAACAACAGTTCGTAGTAACTGACGGAAAGTCATCTAATAAAATGAATGTGATTTCTGGTGTTCCCCAAGGTAGTGTTATAGGCCCTTTGCTGTTCCTTATCTACATCTACATTTATACTCCGCAAGCGGAGGGCACTTTACGTGCCACTTTTATTACCTCTCTTTCCTGTTCTAGTCGCGTATGGTTCGCGGGAAAAACGACTGCCGGAAAGCCTCCGTGCGAGTTCGAATCTCTCTAATTTTACATTCGTGATCTCCTCGCGAGGCTTAAGTATGGGGAAGCAATATATTCGATACCTCATCCAGAAACGCACCCTCTCGAAACCTAGACAGCAAGCTACACCGCGATGCAAAGCGCCTCTCTGGCAGAGTCTGCAACTGCAGTTTGCTAAACATCTCTCTAACGCTATCACGCTTACGAAATAACCGTGTGACGAGACGCGCCGCTCTTCTTTAGATCTTCTCTATCTCCTCTGTCAACCCGATCTGTATATACACAATTTAGCAGAAAATTTGAGAAGGTATCTTAGATTTTTTGCAGATGATTCTGTCTTTTATTGGCTAGTAAACTCATCAGAAGATAAAAAAATTGCATAACGATTCACAAAAGATATCTGAATGGTATTGGCATTAACTCTAAGTAATGAAAACCGTAAGGTCATCCATCTGAGTACTAAAAGGAATCCGTTAAACTTCGGTTACACAATAAATCAATCTAATCTAAATATCAAAGTCTACTAAAACCTATGAATTGCAATTACGAACAATTACAATTGGAAAGAACACATAGAAATTGTTGTGTGTGTTGAAGGCTAACCAAAGACTGCGTTTTATTGGCTGGACTCTTAGAGAATGTACCTGGTCTACTAATGAGACTTCTTAAACATCGCTTGTCCGTTCTATTTCGAAGTACTGCTCAGCGGTCTGGGATCCTTACCAGATTGGATTAACGGAGTATATCGAGAAAGTTCAACGAAGAACAGTATGTTTTGTATTATCGCAATATAGGGTAAAGAGTGTCATGGACATGATACAGGATCTGAGACAGACACCACTGAAACGAAGGCGTTTTTCGTTGCAGCGGAATCTTCTCACGAAATTTCAATCATCAGCTTTCTCCTCCGAATGCGAAAAATATTTTGTTGACGCTGACCTACATAGGGGGAAATGATCGTCACAATAAAATAAGGGAAATCGGAGCTCGCACATAAGGATATAGGTGTTCGTTTTTTCCGCGCTGAGTTCGATAGCGGAATAATAGAAAGTTATTGCGAAGGTGGTTCGAAGAACCTTCTACCAGACCCTTAAGTGAGATTTGCAGAGTATCCATGTATATGTAGATGTAGATACGTTGAAGAGCAAACTTGGCTCCATAGTTTGAGCAAATGTAATTTCGAATTCGATTGTGCGCATGCCATTCTTTCGTTGGCTGTATGTCCATCTATGCCGTATGTGTTCCACTGATGAGATGCTTGCTTAGGGCGAAGATAAATTTTAACAACTCTATTCATTGTAATTATCTATCGGCGTCATGTGCTCGCAGCTTTCTGCATCTCTAATGGAACGGCATGATAACAGACGGCCATATGACTGCAGACAGGAGTAGTACTGTCCAACAAAGAATGTAAATGCAACAGAACGGCAAGCAGATGAATTACCACTCTGGATCCACGAACACGATTTGTTGCCAATTCTGGAATTGTGTACCCTTCCTAAAATTTATATCCAGTCTCTCACCTTGCAAGAAGCAATTGTGAAATATGTTGGAAATACTTATCAGCAAGTACTTCGTCTCTCTCTAAAATGTTATTATCGTGTGTGTGCTTCAGTATAATTAGGACTTCATTATTATCATTGCAGTGCTAGTAGAATTACTGTTGCTGAACCATCCCAAAAGTCGCAACAGTCCGCAATGCAGTGATCAGTGATTGTCATTTAAGTGTTCACACTAGCAGCCTTCTATAGCAAGTTTATTTGGATCGTGAAGAAATCAGGAAAAATATATGTACTACGACAAAGACTGGCTATTACTTTTATTGTTGGCTGTAAATAAATCCAACCCCACCCCCTCCCCGAAAAAGAGATTTATTTTCAAATCTATCAACCAATAACAAGGTACACAGTTGGCATAATTGCAGCATACAGATCAGTGTAAACATCACCGTCACACTGACATAACATACTACACATGTATATGCAACACAGTTACACCATGCACGCCCCATATATACACTGTAAATACATCATACACGCTCTGAACACGTAGCGCCTTGTGTTGTGTGGACTCATTGCTCCCTGCTTTGTCTCTTAAACCTACGGAGTTCACTGCGAACTTCTGTGGCTATCGAGGCGTAAATTATTGTCGGGATTTTGTTTATAGGTGGAGACAGTTGTGTGAAACATGTAACTTCACAGGATTGACATGTTTCGTGTATATTTTTGATGCCCTCAGGCTTCATAACTTACTTCTGCAGGACAAGGACGTCAGGAAATCTTTTTGTGTGATACAAAGTAGAAGCAATGATAATGAAACTTTAATGATGTGCCCAGAAAGTAGAGCAATATTCATTCGACACATTTCCACTTATACGTAATTTTCTAGAAACAGATCGCCTTAGATCTTTGACTTACAACCTCAAGTAATTTAAAATTATATATTTCACTAAATTTTATGCAAATATTTCTGATAGGCCTAATTGTAAATAGTAATTTCCTTTCAACAGTAACTTGATGTAAACCAGTTAATTTTTCTAACACTATGGTCTCTAAAACTAATAATAATTTATTTTGCTTACTTGCTTTTAACTCTGATTATACATTTTATTATTCATTCATATTAATGAGAAATAAACTAACTACAGTAACTAGAGCCATATAACAGCGTTTTCACGTTCCTTTTAGTCAATTTCCCCCCTAAATCAGCGCTAATGCTAATGAATCGGAATTCCCTCTAAAGAAGATTACACAAAAACATTGAAAATGCCATCAAATGAAGAAGAATCTTCAAGTGAAAAATCACATGACCAGACTCTAAAATCATATTTTGAAACAAAGTCATTGGTCTTGTTCTTGATAAGAGTTCGGCAGCAGCACTCAGCAATTGCCAAAACGGTGCTGAGGCATTTGCTAAGCCTCCCGACAATCTTTTTCTGTGAACGCCCGTTTTCAAAATTTCATTTATAAAAGTAAGTACAGGAACAGGACAGAGTGAATGTGGATACTGATTTGAGGATACAATAACAGGTTTAATCTAGATATTGTTTCTCTGGTGACGGATAAACAATGTCGAAAACCGTACTGAGTTGTTTTTCACACTGACCGCTAGAGTTATTCTTTTCTCATATAGTTGTGACAGCTAAATGAATGTAATAAAAATCTTTCTTTTAGAAAAAACAATGTTTTTCGATTCTCATTGTACAGTACCTTTTACCAATCTGCCCTAGTGACCCAAGTGTGCGCGCACGCCCACACGCACAAACACACACACACACGCACACACACACACACACACACACACACACATACATATATATATATATATATATATATATATATATATATATATATATATATATATATGTTGTGGTATTACGGCTAAGCCGGTCGGAGTTGCGGAGTGGTTCTAGGCGCTACATTCTGGAACCGCGCGACCGCTACGTTCGCAGGTTCGAATCCTGCCTCGGGCATGGATATGTATGATGTTCTTAGTTAGGTTTAAGTAGTTCTACGTCAGATGTTAAGTCCCACAGAGCTCAGAGCCATTTGAACCATTACAGCTAAAGCTCGACTGACCACCTCCTGCATAATGTCAGCAATAATTACTAGCAAAGAGAAATTACCATAATCAGTGACAACGGTTTCAAAACAGATATTATTATGAGTGGAAGTCATAACAAAGTCATGGAAGAACAATTAGTAATATTATGAGTTTACCTAAAGGACATCCATTATGAACTTTTCGCTATTAAAGAAGATCATCTCGCTCAACGACACTATGCCTTCTGGAAGTGCTTGTATCAGTGAGAAGGTGGGAAGTATGGTTGAAACGATGCCAGCTGGTTACTATGTAGATGAATGCAGTTTGATGTGGTCTGCCCTCAGACAAGAATGTTGTGACACCTAGTCAGGAGCGATATAGAAGTTGATAAGCACGACCTTCAGTTATAGATGTAGTAGAGTTATGTTCAGCTGTCTCTCTCGTATATATAAATGTTTAGTACCCTATTGTACAGTTAAAGAAAATTAACAATAAAATTATCACTTACAAGCCCACGCCATTTCTTTCAAACGCAATGTCTAAGAAATCACATCTTACAATAGGATTACAGAAGGCATCACACAATTTAAGCAAGTGTGCAATAATTACATTAAGGCTGCAGATGAAGAGTTAAAATAAACATCAACATAAAATGTGCAACGAAGTTCACAACAGCACTATCACAGTGCTAGCCAAGAATAGGTGTGTAGTCATTACGTACTATATTCACGCTACATACAGTGTGGTAGCGAGAACAGACATCTAAAATTTATGATAGGAAACAGTCAAATAAAGAGTATTTACGGAAAGTACCATTTTGTATCAATAGTTTTAAAATGTGTCCATCTTTTGAATAACTAGTAGCACAAGCGGTGAGAACAGGGGCCATGACGATAGATCATAGGACTGTTCCCAATACTCACAGAATCACCTGTAGCAGTAGTAAAATCATATAGTTTATTTCAGAGCTTCGAGAAAGATATATCATGAAGTAATTATGGAGACTATCGTTCACAAGCTTTACAAACTTGCACGAAAACATTCTCATGTAGACGTGTCATAAAACGAGGTTTCAATGATTTATTGCAAACCGATCTCCTAGACATTAGTCAATACTCCAGTTTCAATAAAGGATTCAAATACATTTTAACGATAATGGATGTACGTTCCATGTTCGCCAGGACCGAGTCTCTGATGGCGAAGACAGGGTAGGTAGCTATGCAGGTGCCTCAGAAATTTCTGCGGATGAGGACAAATCGATGTCCTGACAGTCTTCAAGCTGACCATCGAGGTGAATTTTACATAGACATTCGAAACATAAAACTGCGTTTTTAATGTCTTACGTCCTCAACTGTTCAATGTAGTCACAGTTCGCAAAGTGCAATGCACAAACTTAAGAACTTACGTCTTGAATGAGAGCAATGTCAAAGAAAGTAGTAGTAGTAGTAGCTTTATTCATCTGTAGATCTCTTTTTACAAGAATATAGGACATGCCAAGGTATTTATAAGTTCATATCAATTTAAAATAAGCTAATTCGTATACACATATATTTACAGACTTTTAGTTAGAGATAATCATTAGATTTACTCCTGGTATACAACACTTTCTTTGCAAATAATTTATTAAATAATGTAATACCACACTCTTCACTCATATCTCACTATCAATCACTGCACACACTATACACACATTGTTTATAACACTCACTCAACACTCACTCACACACACACACACACACACACACACACACACACACACACTACACGTACGTAATCTCTGTGCCATTTTCTGTACCGCAACTTCCCATTTGCTATCCTGAAAAAGTGAGTCAGTATCCCTCCATAATGAGTGATATGTTGAGCTCAGAAAGAGGAAGAACTGTTAGTATTGTGCCATGCATAGCTTGGGGGGTAAGTATTTCTGGAAAGGAAAAAAAGAAGGAAAAAGAAAACACTCTCTCCACTTCCCGCATCCCCAGCTTCCACAAAGAAAACGGGACCAGGGAAAGGGGCACGGCGTTTGACGTCACGCTTGCCAAAGGCACCATCGGATGTCGTCATGGCATCCCTGACTGATGAGGAGGACATCGTCATGGATTTTGATACCTCTTCCCCAGAACCTGGCAGCCCCTCTGCTGCCACTCGCTCTACAAGTGCCTCACCAGCGCGGCGCAAAGACAGGGGGAAATCTAAACCGAAACGCTGATATGGCTCCCATACTTCAGTGGAATCTGAATGGCGTCAGACCGCGCCTTGCAGAATTGCGGCTGTTAGTACAAGCAAACCCCATTTGCATCTCTTTGCAAGAGACACATTTTAAAGAGACTGACACGCCTGTGCTTACGGGATATCGCATGTACAGGCAAGACGACCTGACTGGTAATAGGGCTCAGGGTGGGGTGGCAGTGTTCATTAAGGACACATTCCACTCCTCACCTGTGACCTTAACCACGACGCTACAAGCGGTTGCAGCTCGGATCCTGGCCCAGGTTCATGTTACAGTGTGCTCCTTGTATTTACCACCCGCTGAGCTCATTGACAGTGAAGCCCTCGCACGGCTCATTGATCAGCTACCCCGTCCCTTTCTCATTTTAGGAGACTTTAATGCTCATAATGCATTATGGGGTTCCAACAAAACCTGCCCCAGAGGCCAGATGATTGAGCAGTTGCTCAGGACTTCCGACGTCATACTGCTGAACACAGGTCAGGCCACGCATTTTAGCACCGCTTCAGGTTCGTCTTCTGCCATAGACCTCTCTATTTGTTCGCCTGTGCTTGCGGACATTGCTCAGTGGGTCGTCGACGACGACCTTCATGGCAGCGACCATTACCCTATCTGGCTCCATCTGCCAGTTGAAATGGGTCGTGTCGCACAGCCGCCGAAATGGTTGTTCCGAAAGGGAAACTGGACGCTCTACCGGCAGTTGGCTGTTTTTGAACGGTGTGAAGGCGTCCAGGATTGGGTGGATCACATTACGGCGGTGATGCACCATGCCGCTGATGTATCCATACCAAAGTCAAAGGGAACACCTGTGAGGCAGCCTGTCCCTTGGTGGAATGACGACTGTCGTACCGCCATCAGAGACAGGCGGGCGGCTTTGAGGAGATTCCGTCGGTGCCCCACTGCTGCGCATCTGACAACTTTCCGGATAGCACGGGCGCGGGCGAGGAAAATCGTTCAGGAGAGCAAACGGAGGTCTTGGCGTGAGTTCCTGAACTCCATCAATAGGTCCACATCTTCAAGCAAAGTATGGGAAGCCATTAGGAGGATCTCAAGGCGATACATTCGACCGCCACTAGCCGCTATACGTGAGCGGGGGTGTCTCCTAACATCTCCGAGAGACATCACCCGGGCGTTGGCAGAATCTTTTCAAACTATTACGGCCGATTCTAGCCAGGACCCCGAATTTCTGCGCTATCGGGGTACACAGGAGAGGGCTGGTTTTGATTTCCGTTCACAGAACACTGAGGAATACAACCAGCCTTTCTCTTTGTGGGAGTTGGACTCTGCACTGTCCATATCTCGGGATACCGCACCTGGTCCAGACCTGATATCGTATAGCATGCTGCAGCAGTTGGATCTGCGGTCAAAGGAAGTCCTCCTTCAACTTTTTAATGAAATCTGGAAGACCGGCGACTTTCCTAGTTCGTGGAAAGAATCGATTTTAATTCCGCTTTTAAAACCAGGGAAGGATCGGACCGAACCCAGTAGCTACCGTAGCATTAGTCTCACGAGCAGCGTCGGAAAGACATTTGAGCGTATGGTCAATAGGCGCCTGGTGTGGGTTCTCGAATCTAGATCCTAACTTACCCGCTGCCAGTGTGGATTCAGGAGGTATCATTCCACCCTAGATAACCTGATCCTACTCGAAACAGCAATACAAGATGCTTTCCTCCGTAAGCAACACCTTATCGGGGTTTTCTTCGACCTGGAGAAGGCGTACGATACTACCTGGAGGCATACCATTTTGCGGCAGCTTTATGAGTGGGGTTTCCGTGGGCGTTTACCCACACTCATCCGATCCTTTCTGTCGGACAGGTATTTTAAGTATAAGGTTGGGAATGTCCTGTCTGACCGTTTTAAGCAGGAGAACGGTGTCCCTCAAGGAAGTGTCCTCAGTGTGACAGCTTTCGCAATTGCCATCAATAGTATTGCGTCCACAGTGCGCCGGCCCGTGCAGTGCTCCTTGTTTGTGGACGATTTCTCCATTTTCTGTGCGTCTTCCTCCGTCACAGCTGCTACACGCCAATTACAGCTGACACTCGTGCGATTGGAGAAGTGGTCTAAGACCACGGGCTTTAAATTCTCTTTGGAGAAGACCATTTGTGTAGATTTTAACCGCTCCCGTTCTCTTTTTAATCTCCCTGTTTTAAAACTAGGAGACACTGTTCTCCCCTTTATGGAAAAAGTGAAATATCTCGGGCTTATGGTTGCCACTCTTAAAGGATCTAAAGGTCCGCTGTTTCAAGGCTTTAAACGTCCTTAGATGCGTCAGTCATAGATCCTGGGGCGCTGACAGGGCACGTCTGCTCCAACTTTATAAGGCCTTTGTGCGACCTCGACTGGAATACGGATGTCAAGCTTATGGCTCTGCAAGACCTTCCTACCTCAAAATGTTGGATGTGATTCACCATGAGGGTATTAGGCTTTCAACGGGGGCTTATCGCACGAGTCCAGTTGCTAGTCTGTGTGTCGAGGCGGGAGAGCCTCCGCTGTCCATTCGGCGTCTTCTCCTCGTGGTACGGCACGCGTACAGGACCAAGTCCACTCCTCTTTCATTGGCGTCCGACACTTTTTCCCAGCCGGCACTGGCACGTCTCTTCCGCCACCGTCTGGCGGCGACAAAGCCGTTTGGCATCCGTGCAAAGGAGAGACTCGAGTCGGTACACCTGGAGGGCATTAAGGTCCTCCACCAGGGATGGAGTAGGGGATCTCCCCGGCGACTACAAAGGCCAAGATTACTTCTTGATCTGGCTGCTTACAGGAAGTATTGTACCCCGGACCACCTTTTTAAAATTAAACTTACTGAGATTTTAGAACGCCATTCCGATTTTACTCCTGTTTACACGGATGGTTCTAAACAGGGGGATTTTATGGGCTGCTCTGCTGTGTTTCCCGATACTGTCCATCGGATAGGGCTCCCAGAGCAGTTCTCAGTTTACTATGCAGAACTGTTTGCCATTCTGCAAGCATTAGAGCATATGCGCCGCAATCGTGCCACGAAATTTATCATCTGCTCCGATTCCCAAAGTGCTCTCCACGCTCTTCAACAAATGTACCCAGCAGATCGGATGGTGCAAGAGGTGCAGGACGCACTCCTGCTCTTGCAACAGCAGGGTAAGGATGTGATTTTCTGCTGGGTTCCAGGGCACATAGGGATTCCTGGAAATGAACTTGCAGATGCGGCTGCCAAGGAGGCTTGCTCCATCCCACCTCCTGCTCGCTGTTCCGTCCCCCTGCAGGCCATTATGTCTTTCGTGACTCGGAAAGTCATGCGTTGGTGGGAGGCTCAGTGGCTGGACGTGAGGGATAATAAGTTGCGAGCGGTGAAGGATTCTGTCCGACCGTGGATCACCTCCTTCCGACAACGACGCGCTGAGGAAGTAGCCCTTACACGGCTTAGAATAGGACATTGTCCTTTGACACATGGTTTTCTGTTACGTCGTGAGGAGCCACCAACGTGTCAGACATGTGGGGCACAGTTGTCGATACGGCATATTTTAACTGAGTGTGTTTTATATGCAGGTTTGAGGGAAGATTTCAGTTTCCCACCAGACCTCCACTCTCTTTTAACTAATAATGAGGCGAGTGTCACTAGAGTTTTACGTTTTTGTGTGTTGTCTGGCCTTCTTCCCAAAATATAGGGATTGAAGTCTTAATGTGCTGTCCAGTGGTTTGGTCACCCATTATTTGTAAGTGGTCACTCAGCCACCGTTACTTATTTTTCCCTGTTTGTACTGCTATTTTATTTTTAGTTTTATCTCCCTGTTTTGATGTGCTGTGTCCAATCTTGCAATTTGAACAATACCACTTCTCTCACGATTCGGCTCTGAATTGAACTTTTGGGAACGGGCGCTGATAACCTCGCTGTTGTGCGCCCTAAAACACTAATCATCATCATCATCATCTATATGAAGATGGCTAACCGGCTGATGACCTTCTTCAGTGCGGATTCACACGATTTGCCTGAACTCTTACGCAACTCGGTGGATTGTCTGCCGCGACTAATGGGCATAATGCCGGGGGCACTACGATTGTAGTGTGTGGACTATAAGTTGAGAATATGGCTCTCACGGGGAGCGTTCCGGCGATAAACCCCTGCAGTCGCACTATGCTCTGTGCCTTCGGTGGCTCAGATGGATAGAGCGTCTGCCATGTAAGCTGGAGATACCGAGTTCGAGTCCCGGTCGGGACACACATTTTCAATTATACCCGTTGATGTATATCAACGCCCGTCAGCAGCTAGTTGTATTCAAAACAAAAAACGGCGGTTGTTGTACACAGGACAATAGATTATACACAGAATACCACACTCTTGATGCTATTTGTTGAGCAATCCAAGAATAGGGAAAATACGTGGATTACATCCATATAGAGATATCAAAGAATTTAAATGGTAAACTTAAGAGGTAATGCACCTCAGTCATTCAGTGCACAGCCCTTACCGAAAACCAACAGTCTATAATTATTATAGAAATTCGGAGATGCTATGTTTTAGTACAAAACGGAAACACATCTAGGCTGACACAATATACGTTCCGCTAAGCTACATGCAAAATATCTATATTACTTTTGACACAAATTGGTGACTCTCATAATGAGTGTTAGAATAGGTATAGTCCAAAATAAGTATGAAATTTCTTGAAACATATTATGAAAATTTTGTTAGTCTATTCAGAGCAGAATGACATATATGAACTGTACAGGTACATACTTTTGGAAACAATGAATACGAACGACAATGCCACCGTCTGGCAGTCTGCCTTTTGGGCAGCGCGATGGTAGGATTTAGCTGATGATTGAGGGCGGCAAACATTCCCCCTCACCCCCACCCATTCCTCTTGCCAATTCGGATATCGTCTGCAGAGGCCACACTCATTCAAGCGCGCTATACCCAATGAGCTAACACGCTGCTTAACAAACGATCATGGAATGTAAGAGGCCCCGTGTGTCGTTCAAACATTATCCAATGAAAATGACAAAATAAGACTTAATTGCAGAAAGAAAATGCTGTGAATAAACCGCATTAAGTAAACACTTATACGTATATAAGGCGTAATTACAGGAATTTCGAAGAAGTGAAGTAGCAATTTTTCCGTGTTACGTATGCAACTAGTTATAAGAACAAAGAGTACGTTTCATAACATGTATCGCTGGCCAGTGAATTAACCGTAAGAATAAAAATGCGTGTCGAGTATTGTAAGTAGGCTGTTTAGGTTTTTTTATTGGTAACGCCACCTGTGTGCAATCTGTGGCTAGTTTGCATTGTTGTCTGCCATTGTAGTGTTGGGCAGCGGCAGCTGGATGTGAACAGCGCATAGCGTTGCGCAGTTGGAGGTGAGCCGCCAGCAGTGGTGGATGTGGGGAGAGAGATAGCAGAGTTTTGTAATTTGTGATGAACTGCTATATATATTATGACTTTTGATGATATTAAGGTAAATACATTGTTTGTTCTCTATTAATATCTTTCATTTGCTAACTATCCCTATCAGTACTTAGTGCCTTCAGTAGTTTGAATCTTTTATTTAGCTGGCAGTAGTGGCGCTCGCTGTATTGCAGGAGCTTGAGCAGCGAAGATTTTTGTGAGGTAAGTGATTTGTGAAAGGTATAGTTTAATGTTAGTCAGGGCCATTCTTTTGTAGGGAATTTTGAAAGTCAGATTGCGTTGCGCTAACAAAATATTGTGTGTCAGTTTAAGCACAGTCATGTACAATTGTTCAAAAGGGACCTTTCATATGTCGACCCTTAGCCGAGGATACCTCACTGGAATCTTCTGATTTTTTTCTTGTAGTTTGTGTAATTAGTGTAGCTATTGTTTATTGCTAGCGCGTAATTGTAGAGAAAATCTCCTTTGTAGTTGCAGTCTTTCATTGTTGTACAGTAAAACAGTTGTGGCATGCATGTAGATTTGCACCAAGTATTTCGCAGCTGCGCTGGCAATTAAGTAGACATTATATCCATTGCTATGTTATTTTATTTTGCTCTTCAAATTGCGCTTTTCTGTGTTATCGTGTGAAATATTGTGACAATTATGGCGTGTGAAAAACGTAATACTAGGCTCCAAAGTAAACTGAAAAATGACAGTGAAGACGAAAGCAGTGTGTTAGCGCCGCAGAGTAATGAATTAACTAATGTTCAAAGTAGTAATTTGGTAATTGCGCATAGGGAAATGGAGCGGGTGGCAGACAATGTTGTAGACAGTGAAACAGGTAGTGAACAGGGAAGCGTTATCGATCGATTGGTCGGCAACAGCTCGCCTCAGGAATCGGGAATGACAGAACACAATATTGCAAATACTGCAGACTCAGGTTTTGGGTTCTCACCGTTTTCTTAAATGAGTCAAGACAAATTTTCCGCTTGTCAAAATGTGAATGTTGCCGGTGCAACTTCACTGCCGAAAAGCACTGAGGAACATGTTTCAGACACCAGTGCATTGTTATTACAATTAATGCAACAAATGGGACAAAAGCTTGAAAAGTTAGACACACTGGAACAAAATCAGAGACAAACACAACAACAGCTTCAAAAGTTAGACTCATTGGAACAAACTCTTGAACAAACGCGTGAAGATTTAACTACTGAGTTACATAACATTGAATCGAAATGTCAAAAAGTCTGTAATGACGTAAAAACTCAAATTTGTGAGCATTTTCAACCTATTTTTTCGCGGCATGAAAATGCATTACAGAATCACGAAGCAGCCATAAAAGAACTGCAAATTATTGTTTATGAAAATCATGAGACCTTGCAAGCTAAATTTGACTCAGTTGCATCTACCGATTCGGTTACGCAACTTGCAAAAACTCAGGAAAACTTTAAGAACACAGTAGATACTCTGAAACTTGGTTCAGAAAAACACACTGAAGAAATAAGTACACTATCGGAGAAAGTAGCCGAACTTTCGGATCAGGTCACTAACTTATCTACAAAGGTAGATGATGATCTGAATGACACAAGACCCGTAGCCTTCACTGACACAGAAGAGTATGAACAAATAAGAAAATTCAAACAAAATCAGAATCAAATTAATACACAACACCAAAGAGAAATCCGGGAAGTGCAAGATCAGCTGACACAGGTAATACAAGAATTACATATTTCAGAGGACACTCGCACTCCAACACGGGAAGAGGGACTTAGAAACACGGAAAAGCCGCAAAATAATAACACAGGGCATTTCGGAAGTTATGAAAGAAATTGGCAATGTGCACCGAATTTTGAGATGGAACGGCCGACACGACCTAACAATGACCGATATGCGACTCGCCGACATGATGATTTTGACTATAAGCTGTTCATTACTACACGTAAATTCAAAACATTTAAGAATTCTGGCAACGACATTCATCCACAAGCATGGCTCCATCAATTCTCTCATTGTTTTCCTCCCAACTGGTCGTTGGAACACAGATTAGAATTTATGTGTGGCTACTTAGAGAATGAACCAGCTGTAAGAATGCGATCGGTCATTCACGATTGCCACAGTGAAGGAGAATTTTAACATGCCTTCCTCTCAGCATATTGGTCTCAAGCCACACAAGACCGAGTAAAACATGGTATCATAATGATGAAACATTTCGAACAATCTGAATTCTCCAGTCTTGTGAAATATTTTGAAGACATGTTGCACAAGAATCAGTACCTGTCAAACCCATACAGCCCCTCAGAACTCATCCGCATTTGCTTAATCAAATTACCTGAACATTTACGACATATTATTTTGGCAGGACGTTGCAAAGACGACATTGAAGCTTTTCAGGGACTGTTACAAGAACTGGAAAGTGACAGTGACAATCGCTGAACGCAGGAGCACAACAATTACAGATCACATCAGTCGCAATTCCGCGATGAAAGAAATAATAACTGGACGCGACAAGGCTATTCTCACAACACAAATTGTGACCGAAACAGACACCACCCGTATTACAACCATTGGCAGAGTAGTAATAATTACAGGGAAAGATCACCTCTCCGCGGTAGTGACTATCACAGAGACAATCAGAGAAACAGACAATTTGGGAACCAAAATAATTATTATTAAGGGAGACAGAATAACTTTAGACGCAACGGTCCAGCGCGCAGTTACGATTCAGGGAGAAATTCTCCACCACTTAACCGACAAGAAAGAAACTACAGGAACTATCGACATGACGACAGACGATGTGATCGTAACGACAGACCTGAATTGCATCAGAACTGGCGGGATTTAAACAGGGCAGGGCCCTCTCGTCACGGTGAATTTGTAGAAGTTAGGTCCCAAATCTCAATAACGACGATCGCCAACAAAGAGACAATAGGCAATGACTCACACCGCTGGCAGCCACAAAACGTTCTTATGACACTAACGACGCAGCTGCCGTAGCTAGTAATTACGTAAAAATGGAAGACAATAGGGACATCTTACTCCAAGAACACGACGTAAAACATAACAATATTGCATATCCTGTGGTTCACATTATAGTAAATGACATAAAATTTACGGCAGTACTTGACTCTGGCAGTCCCATTTCAGTAATCAGTGAAACAGCCTTTAGCAAATGCAACAAATCGAACGATTGCCCCACACTTCCGTTACGTAAGATTAAATTACGAGGTGCAATCTTTGGAAAAAGTGTAGATGTACGCCAACAAACCAATTTAGAATTCTTTTGTCAAAGCCACAGCTTCTCTATGAACTTTCTCATTGTTCCATTATTGTCGACGGAAATTATATTGGGAGTAGACTTTTTGAATGAATACAAAGCAATCTTAAACTTTCACGATGCTGAAATAAGTTTAGAGAAAGAAGGTAAGTCAATAGCTTTGAAATTTGAAGATTGGCTCTCAAACCATGACAAGGAAATTAATCGGCTTTACCTTCTGTTAGACAACAGTTCGGACTTTTCTACGGAACTTGACGCTAACAATCATTCTGCAAGTACTGACAGGGATGATATCGACGGCGCATTTGACACTAATAAGTTAATTCAGAATAAAATTCACACAATTGAGAATTGTAATGACACTCATAGGCAGGACCTTATTGAGATTTTACAAGCACATTCCACAGTTTTTACTCATAGAACAGGAACAATCAAGGGATTTCAATACCAATTTCGTGTTCGTGAGCATACTAAATTTTTTGTTAGACCATATGTAATTCCAGCACATTATAGGGACCGTGTTAGAACAGAAATACAATCTATGCTCGACGAGGGCATTATTGAGCCTGCAGTAAGCTCATACAACAATCCATTACATGTTGTTGAGAAGAAAAATGGATCGATCAGGCTTGTCTTAGATTCGAGACAAATCAATACGATCATTATTCCTGAAACAGACAGGCCGCAAACGTTAGAACTTCTTCAAAATTTTAATGGTGTAAAAGTGTTGTCTTCCATTGATCTCAGATCCAGCTTTTATCAGATCGAACTTCATCCAGAATGTAGAAAATACACAGCTTTCCTTTGTTTCGGCGTTTGTTAACAGTTTCGGAAACTTCCCTTTGGTTTGAACATTTCTTCAGCAGCATTCATTCGCGGGCTAAATTCCATATTACCTGAGTTCTTAAAACGTCACATCATCTTATATGTGGACGATATTCTAATAGCAGAAGCTTCATGGGAACTACATAATCGCATCCTCAACAGTTTGTTACGTATTTTTGCAGAATCTGGAATCACAGTTAACTTGGAAAAGTCTGAATTCGGTAGGTCAAAGGTGAGGTTTTTGGGACATATTCTTTCTTCTGAAGGCATTCAGCCGGATCCTGAAAAGTTAGAAGCAATCAGAGCCATTCCAGTTCCATCCACAAAAAGACAAGTCCGCAGTTTTCTAGGTCTCGTAAATTTTTACGGTCGTTTTCTGAATATGCAAATTCTTGTTACACCAAAACTTTGTTCTCTCACTGGAAAAAATACTATTTGGAACTGGGACGAACAAGCACAATTGGAATTCAATTCTTTGAAAGAAGCGTTACTTCACGCGCCAATCTTAGCTCATCCAGATCTGTCACAAGATTTCTGCCTTAGCACGGATTCTTCTAAAGTCGGTCTTGGTGCCCATTTATTTCAAGAAGCCATAGAAAATGGCACTACCATTCAGAAAACCATTGCTTTTGCTAGCCGAGTGCTAACAAAATCTGAAAAAAATTATTCCGTTACTGAATTAGAAGCTTTAGCTATCGTTTGGGCATTTAACAAATTCCGTTTCTTTCTTTCTGGTAAGCACGTAAAAGTATACAGTGATCATTGTGCATTACAATTTCTTATGTCTTCAAAATTAAATCATGACAGGTTAAAACGTTGGGCATTGTTTCTGCAAGAATTCCGCTTCACAATAGTCTACATTCCCGGCAAGGAGAACATTGTTGCGGACGCACTGTCACGCGCACCGGCTGGGCTTGAGAAAAGTACCACAGAAGGCAACCTCGAGAAAAATTTCAGTATTCTTTACATTCAGAAAGTCGCCTTTGAAAACTTCATCACCACATCTTTAAAGGACATTGCTCATGAACAAGATAAAGATCCGATTTGGAAAGACATCAAGAGCAAATGGCATGAAAAGACACACACACAGATTCGGCATTATTACCTGGTTAGAAACAACATACTCTTCAAACGCTGAACTGTTGATGACAAGCTATGGGTACTTTGCATTCCAGAAGATTTTGTTAATAAGCTCATTTGGTACATTCATTTCAGCTACGCACATTTTGGTCCACGAAAATGTTAACATATTCTTCGAACGACTTGTTATTTTAACAATATGGAAAAGCGAATTCGAAGAGTCTTGTCTCTTTGTAAACTTTGTCAAAAGGCGAAACCATCTACTGTCTCACATCGTGCTCCGTTGTTTCCTATCATTCCTTCTAAATTAAAAGAATTTGCTGCTGTTGATCTCTTGGGTCAGCTTGTCAGAACATCTAATGGATTTCCGTACGTTCTAGTCGCTGTTGAACTTACTTCTAAATTTGTTTCTTTCACACCGTTACGTAAAGCCACTGGACGGTCTGTATCCAACGCCTTTGTTAAAAATTTCTTACGTGAAGTTGGACACGTTGGTAAAGTCATTTCAGATAACGGACCGCAATTCAGATCTGCTGTTTGGTCACGCATGCTTCGCAACCATAAAATCAAACCTGTTTTTATTTAATTGTACTCACCACATTGTAACCCCTCCGAACGGATTATGAAAGAAATCAATAAGCTTCGCAGGCTTTATTGTCACAGAAAGCATCAGCATTGCGACAGATATTTACACTCATTTCAAAACGTGCTGAATGAAATGCCTCATGATTCCACTGCTTTACCATCTACTCTTGTACTGAAGAATGAAGAACCACCGAACAGAATCAGAGAGCTTGTACCTTTCCCGAATACACGTAAACTTCGACACAAAGACATAATTGATTTGGCTCTTAAAAATATAAAATCTGCAGCAGACAAAAGGAGAAAACTACACGGTAAAGCAAATGCAAAGATATTGTATATTGGTCAGAAAGTTCTCATTAAAGCTCATTCATTGTCACATAAGAAGAAACACTTGAGTCACAAATTCTTTCTAGTTTACAATGGACCATACAGAATCCGACTTATACCACATGATAATTGCGTTGATGTTGAAACTCTGCGTACTAGGAAGAGTAAAGGTTTACACCACATTTCACATGTATAACCATTTATTGAGAGATAATCTGCTTTTTAACTTAGTCTTTGGTATAAAACTTTTCACTTCACATTTCTAGTATGCTTTGTCAGACTTAGAATCTGTTAACATACAACAATGTTTGAAGTTAAATATCCAATCAAGAACCAAGAGAACATATTTAAACAGAAATGACGAATGCATTGTTATAGTGAACAGACGCCGCAGTGTTATTGTGTGTGTACATTCTTGCTTGTTAGTTGCACGATTATGGAACGACTATAAGGCTTACATACTTAGACCATTTCCCAGTACTGCTAATGAGATTTTAATGCAACATTTTGGTTGACCTGAAAATATATTCTGGATTTAAAGTACTTTCTGTGAGATACCAGATGACACAGTGTTAGTTTATGTGACAGTTACACGATTTTATCACGACGCTACTAATGAGTGACAATTTACAATGTTGCTTTTGTAGTGTTTCTGTTTTATTTCTGCACAGTTTTTCTGTTTTATTCTGCAAAGTAAAACATGTTTTAGTAGTAACTTTTGTGGTATAGCTACAATGAGATTGCCTTTTCCGTAGCACAACAATACGTTACAGCACAGTACTTTCTTCATCATGGCAATAAGCGTAATAACTAAGATGTCTATACATAAAGCATTTCACTTTTGTTTATCATGAGGTAAGTACATTGACTTCTGCAGAACTTAGCTATCAGAGGACGATAAGTACGACACTTCCACAGAATTATCTTACAGCAAGACGCACATTTAGCGCTACAGGACACGCATTTGAGTGATTAATTTTGTACTTAAAACATTTATTTTTAAAGATATTTGAAGTACAATGATACAAAGGTTTTCAGTGTTACATTTCATTTCATTGCTGTAATCTGTAACACCTGAGGGTATAATTACATTAATCCTCAGGGGGGTACACGCTTACTCTGTGTACCATGTGTGTGGCAACCACAAGGAACCCTAGCTAATATGGTATTTGCTTATACAACTTTACACATCAGTACCATATTTCTCTAACACAGAATTACACAGCTATCTGATTATTTGACAGAGAAACAAACATTCTTCTTTACTACGTCAGTGACAGATGTTTACGCAATTACAGAGTTGGATTACCTCACACTTATGAAATTGTATTTTGTCTGTACTTTGTAAACTGTTCATATTTTTTTGGAATCATTGTGATACTATGAGAGCTTTGAATGATGTATTTGGTAAGGGAACATGATTTTAAAGTACGTTTGAGGTAGATGACACTATTGAAATGAGCAGAGAATTTTTTTTAGGTTTTGAAATTATTGGAGGAAGCTACGACGATTTTGAGATTTGACTGAGGTGTTATGATATTATTACGACGACGATGTGTACTATGCTGTTGAGATATGTTTATGATCAATAAGATGATGCTACCGTATATGAGGAATAAGAAGTATGTTGGAAACCAAGAATCGTACTTTAAGAGTTATGAAATGTGCGTAAATGCTTGACTGTATCACAATGCTGACGAATATTTTATTTGGACACTTATATTTATAGGATTTTCTTTCTACAGATCTGCAACGCTAATTCCTGACCTGTGAAATATTTTTATGTGAGACTGCCACTGTAGCGAAAACTGCTGTCGTAAATATTTCCGTAAGAAAGTTAAGTGACCACCTGCACGTGCGTCGTCGGCACACCGCTGTGTCAGACACCTGGAGAACAAGCCATTAGGGTGTGCCTTTCCGGAAGCACAGGTAGAAAAAAAAAAAAAAGGGGGAGGCCATTATCCTCGGGTACTGTGGAGCTCGTAATTTATGATATTTACTGAAATGCCTAATGAAATGACGAGAAATATTTTTACATCTGCACACCTGATTACGACAAGCGTCTTTCTACGAGAGTTGAGAGCTACTGACTTACGAAATGCCACATAGCTATTGAATGATGTTTTTATGCTTTGGTTTGCGTAATTGCTTATTTCATTTGATACCTGTTTTTCAGCTGTGTTACAGCATTAGTTTTATAAAATAAACTTAGATGCATTTGGTAATGTGACCACTTTCTGTCAACAGATCTATTAAATGATAATTTTGTAATCCACATTCTTTAAAAAAAGGAGCACTTGGAAAGGAAAGAACAATAAGAAGGGACTAGTAACAGTAACTGGACACATAATTTTCTTTTCAAGTACATGGTAATATTTCTTTTACAATAAGTTGTTGTGGTGCACCACTTTAATTAGTTAGACATTAAGATGTGATTATACATTTCCCTTATCTGCATTGTTATCTTTAGTGTACTATTTTTTCTGCTTGAGCTATGTCATGTTTCGATATAAGCTGCTGTTTGCCAGGCATGGTGCTACTGAACTTTAATTTGTGTTACTCTGCTAAGCCAGATTTATTTTTTTGTTTGCTGCGCATTGCCTCATATTAGTTGTAATGTTGAATTGCTTGCTAATTTAGATTTACTGTAGCTTGCTTTGCGATTTTCCATTTTTTTTCATTGCTGTTTATATTAATTGTTTTATGTGCTGCTGCATTGCCTCGTCCCTTAGTTTAGCATCTGAGCTCAGTAGATTTAAGTTAGCTTAAGAGGGGGTAGACTATATAAGAAACTGACTATGGAGAATAGGTAAATAATGCATTGCGAAGTTATATGAAAAAGATTTGGGCCCAAATGAGTATTGTACAATCAGAAATAATTATTTTGAAAGAAATATGAACAGAATACAGAAAGCAGGCTTAGATATGACTTTTTGGGAATAATGATGAACAAAGGGAGATCTCCATGCAAAATACTGCAGTAAAACAAACCCTGTCCTTTCCCTTTTGTGTTATCCCACTATATGTTTGTGTACCCTTGTGTATTTGTTTTCTTCCTGTCTCTGTGTACTGTTTCATAGAACTTTTTTCTCTTCTAATACTAAGTTACATTCACTATGATGAGGAATACTGTTATCCTCAAATACAATTGGCATTAATAATGTGTTATTTACTTTGTAAAGATGTTTAGACATTATTTATTCTGTTTTGTGTTAATGCTCATGTGTGAAGTTGATGTTTCGAAAGTTATTCTGATCTTTTATGTATGTACTCATGTCATAATTCCTGTAACACTGATGTATATGTTTATTTCTATTCTTTTGTAAAGCCTGTACTACAAATGTTATCTGTATTGTTATGTTCTTCAATGATGTATGTTGTACCTATGTAATTGTATTCTCATATTATAAAATTGTAATTGACACCAGTTCATCTTATTATTAACTTGTAAGTTACATATCACTGCACACGTTTCTGTTGGTCGTAGTATATGGACAATATGTGAGAAGTAGGGACTGATAGTGTTTGCATGTGTGTTAATCATTCAGCAAGGGACTGGATAACAGCATTGCTGGTTCTAAGGACAAGTAGAAACTAGCTTTGTGAGTGCACAAGTGGTGGTTTATGGACTTGCTATATTTTCTGCACGACTCTTCGATGGTGATTGTGCACCTGCACAGTCGCAACAGATGGCTGCTAGCTTTCTCTACAAGGACTACAGTGGGTCTACACCTTTGATGACTCACCAATACCATTATTTCTACGAGGACTGCAGTGGGTCTGCACCTCTGGTGGCCCACCAATACCATACTCTTTACCAGGACTACAGTGGGTCTGCTCTGTGATGACCTACCTGCCAATATTCTTCAAAACTTCGAATGACTCTGCTGTGGGTTTGCTCTGTTGTGACCCATTACTTGTCTGCATGTCAAGAGTCAGCACTGTCTTTCCGTTGGAAGGACAACACTACTTCTTCAAGACTGCATGGAAATCCACTACTTCCGTGTGCATTTTCTTCTACTGCTCAGACTTTGAGAAAAACACTACTATTTTACTGTAATGAACAATCAGGACTGTCTTTATGGACTGTGAGAAAATTTTAGCTTTTGACCAACATTGTATCAATAAGTGTGTGCCTTTGATTTCTTTGTTATTGTAATTGTGAAAAAATTTTAACAAATATGTATTGGCCAGTGCCCAAAAAAATTTGCAAAATTTTTTGTGGGGAGCATGGGGGCTATGTAAGTAGGCTGTTTAGGTTTTTTTATTGGTAACGCCACCTGTGTGCAGTCTGTGGCTAGTTTGCATTGTTGTCTGCCATTGTAGTGTTGGGCAGCGGCAGCTGGATGTGAACAGCGCATACCGTTGCGCAGTTGGAGGTGAGCCGCCAGCAGTGGTGGATGTGGGGAGAGAGATAGCAGAGTTTTGTAATTTGTGATGAACTGCTTTATATATTATGACTTTTGATGATATTAAGGTAAATACATTGTTTGTTCTCTATTAATATCTTTCATTTGCTAACTATCCCTATCAGTAGTTAGTGCCTTCAGTAGTTTGAATCTTTTATTTAGCTGGCAGTAGTGGCGCTCGCTGTATTGCAGTAGCTTGAGCAGCGAAGATTTTTGTGAGGTAAGTGATTTGTGAAAGGTATAGTTTAATGTTAGTCAGGGCCATTCTTTTGTAGGGAATTTTGAAAGTCAGATTGCGTTGCGCTAACAAAATATTGTGTGTCAGTTTAAGCACAGTCATGTATAAATGTTCAAAAGGGACCTTTCAGTATTATTAACTCACACTTTTTGTGTTCTACACAAGTTTTGCTGGTACGAAATATTTTATCTACCGACATATTCATTTTGCCACGTCATTAAGTGAGAAACTTCAAAACCAAATTCACACATACGATTGTGCGTAGGTGTAGGAGTAAGATTATGTATAATATGAAGCAATACACGAAAGAAATTCTTTAGCCCCCCCCCCCCCCCCCCCAAGAGCTCAAGAGCTATGATCACGCTTGAGGTAAGAACTGTTTACAGAAATGTTAGTGTTATACTAAAGTAATAAATTAGACAAACGTTAACGGGTACACTATAGAGAGGAACAGACTAATGTATATAACGACGGTACGAAAGTTAAGTGTAATTTGTGCTGTACTATCTACAGCTACTTACAATAAAAGAAAACTACGCTACTTGCGTAAAACTACAATCGAGTAAGCAGTGACGATCATACAATACTTTACGCTGTTCTGTTGTTAACTACCTCTACGTTAGAGTGAATACGAAAAAGTAATGTAGTGCATGAAATTTAAAAAGTTTCTAAAAAGAAAATGAAATCAGCCGAATGTGATTAAAATGGCAAAAACTTTGCATAGCTAGCAACTACAAACCTCAAGGTAAGCTAAGGTGCAATACGGTAAAAAAGTGTTATTTATACAAACACAATGCAGCAGACAAATCACTGTCAAAGAGAGCATAAGGGAGTATGAAATGCTGATTAACGTATATTCTGAAAGGTACGAAGACGAAACGTTATTAGCAAAAATATTAAATGTAGCCAGTTGTGCTTTATGTGTGCCTGTGTGTGAATGAACACGTTGACTGACATGCAGGCAGTTAAGCATAATTAAGAAGTTATGTAGTAACAAGAATTTGGTAGGGGATGATGAAAAACTGCATTCCCTATCTGGTGAAAGGATTGAAGTGGTGGTGAAAGGCACCAAATAAAAACTGCTCCTCTCATATTAGTTCAATGAGTTATGTATAATTGTGATTGTGTGTGAATTTATGGATAAGTACGTACATTTACACTCAGAACTCTGAAACAGCTAAATACGAATGTAGTTCTTCTAGCTGAAGTGTGACAACGAGTACATTGCACCTCACATTAACTTTGTCTGGGTGTTAAGTGATTACGTAAACATTTGCGTGGTATGTCCAACGAAATATACACATGGTTATATAAACCAGAACTGAGGGTAAATTAACGCTTATGTTAACGTTGTACAAAGAGTAATACAGAACTACCGTTGTAGAAACAATTGAGAACTTTATTCAAACACAGACATACCACGAAAACTGAACATAAAATGCAATGAAAACATGTATACAGACACATCGGCTTGTAGTATAAAGAAGACCCGCCACGAATTTCTCTCCTGTGCCAGTCTCTTCATCTCAGAGTAGCTCTTGTAACCTAATAGTGGTTAACTGAGAGAAAAATATAGATATTAAAAGAGGATAAAAGGGAGTAGATAGGAATATAATAAACACTATTCTGTGACCAGAACATGGATTCACAACCAGTATTTCATCTGTCCTCGTAGCATGTAGGGTAAATTGTTTGTGAAAACAAGTGCTACTACAAGAAAAAGCCTGATGTTTATCTTGAAATTGCTTCACGAAGGTTCCATGCCTTTCCTTTTCTCGTGTGGTAATGAAATGGTTCTTGATTGTGTGGACGATGACATCAGTTTTCAGGTTGTTAAAGGAGATGAATAGATTTTGAGAAATACACTCTTCATTCACTGAAAGAAATAAAAAGGAGAGAATTTTCTTAGAGCTAAACATTAAGGTGTCAGCAAAAATTAATTGCGAGGAACGTGAATTAGAACATAAATGAGATTTTCTTGTAACCATGCTTGTATGACTTATTTTTTTCATGTCATGGTAAATATGTTTATGCATGATTTATAGATCTGTGAAAACCAATCGTACGCGACGTCAGACGTATTAAAAGGTGCGAATACCTGTGGAAGAGTGCTATGTAAGTTGTGCATCGCGCCTCAAGTATGCGGAGTTGATATCTAGTGGTCAAAAATGTTCGCAATCACCAAGTGATCCACCATCTGCAATGCAGAATACTTAACGAAGCTGCAGTACCGCGCTGAATGAGTGGAACAGTGTCACATGTGTGCTAATGGGAAGGTGAACTCTCGCCAAGATGTCGACGAAGAGAACCGTTGACACTCCGTCATCTGCACGAATAATGGTGTGTGTGGTGCCGAAATTAGTAGTTACGCAAGGAACTTCAGACAATGGAGCTTGTTAATGATGACAACTCGACGACCATAGGAAAACTAAGGACACAGAAAACGCAAATTGTTTGCAGACTCAAGGAGAGACATGCAATTGCGATACATGTAAATAAAAAAGGTAAATATTTGACTGAATGTGACAAAGGACTACATGATGTTTTTCTTATATGTGTAAAGTAATTGATTCATTTATAATTTAACAAATGGATAAGAAATTTTTTGGTAAAATATATAACATATAAAGAATTTGATAAAAAAGAGATTCCCATGTAGCTGTCACAATTTGCCGGATAGCGGAAAACACTTGTAGCAGTTATTTCTGTAAAATATCTGGGTGTACGCGTACGGAACGATTTGAAATGGAGTGATAATATAAAATTAATTGTTGTTAAGCCGGGTGCCAGGTTGAGATCCATTGGGAGAGTCCTTAGAAAATGTAGTCCATCAACAAAGGAGGTGGCTTACAAAACACTCGTACTTGAGTATTACTCATCAGTGTGAGATCCCTACCAGGTCGGATTGACAAAGGGAGATAGAGAAGATCCAAAGAATAGCGGCGCGTTTCGTCACAGGGTTATTTGGTAAGCGTGATAGCGTTACGAAGGTGTTTAGCAAACTCAAGTGGCAGACTCTGCAAGAGAGTCGCTCTGCATCGCGGTGTAGCTTGCTGTCCAGGTTTCGAGAGGGTGCGTTTTCGGATGAGGTATCGAATATATTGCTTCCCTCTACTTATACCTCCCGAGGAGATCACGAATGTAAAATTAGAGAGATTCGAGCGCGCACGGAGACCTCCCGACAGTTATTCTTCCCTCGAACCATACCCGACTGGAACAGGAAAGGGAGGTAATGACAGTGGCACGTAAAGTGCCCTCCGCCACACAGCGTTGGGTGGCTTGCTGAGTATAAATGTAGATGTAGATAGTACGAGGGTCGTTCAATATGTAATGCCCCACATATTTTTTCTCAGAATATATTTATAGTTAAGAGTCAGAATTTGGCGACAATATACATCAACATGTCTTATGCATGTCCTATTTTTCTACATAATCTTCATCACGTTCTATGGCTGTACACCAAAGTTGTGGAAGAGCATGTATTCCCTGCTGGTAAATGAGGATGATGCCACTCCATGAACTGCCTTTTTGTTTCCGACGCAAAATGGTACACCAAACTTTCATCTACCGTAACGATGCGTGACTGAAGGGCCTCTTCGTCGGTCTCAAAACGCTCGAACAATTCAGATGAAAAAGCTTTTCTTTGAATCTTGTAGCCTGCGGTAATCATTCGTGGAACCCATCGTGAGCACCGCTTTGAATATCCGAGAGTCTCAATCATTGCAGACACACTACCAATGCTGACCGATAACTGTAGAGCCAGTTGTCGAGTTGTGATGCGCCGGTCGGCACGTATAGTGGCATCCGCACGATTCAGCATGTCTGGAGCAGTGGCTGTGACAGGGCGTCCCGAACGTGTCTGATCATGGAGCTTCGTTTATGCATATCCTGAGGCTGTAAGTTTCTTTATCCATCATCCAACTTTATTTCTATCAACTGCCATACACTGCACATAAACGTTTATGGATGTTCACCACGGTTCATTTTTCTACACACAAGAATTCAATAACATTACGCTGGTTGGAACGTGTCGTATATAGACGTCATTTTGACGCTGTACTACGGCTTTGACATCTGCCAGAACGCTTCGAAACTACTCCGGCTCACGGATAAAACATCAGATATTAAAGCACCAACTAGGACGTATAGACATACGTATATTAATGGCTTTTTAAAAAAATATGGAGCATTACTTATTGAACGACCCTAGTATATTAAAGAATAATAGACAAATGTGCCAACAGCTGAACAGCTAAAGTAAAAGTTTCAGACCCTTCGGCCATTGAAAGAGACAGTTTCACCTTGCCCCTCTGGGTGAAAAACGCAAAATGTATAAATTTGTATAAATTAATAAGAAAAAGAACTTTTGTACTGTGTGCTATGTATATGAAGCCAAATTATACAGTTGGGTGCAGGTGCATTAACTAGAGTTTTCAAAATATGTATACGTAACATAAAAAAGGAAGCGATGCGCTGCAGCAGAAATGCTGTTAGAAGAGAGAGGTTAGGCTGTAACTTTTTTTTTAAGTTAGCGGGAGGAGAAGAGTCTGTAGTGTGTCTTGAGGAAGAGGGCATGCTAAAATCTTTATCGCTCTTCGTACTGTAACAATTTTGCTAGTAAGATTGCATCTCGCTTTAATTTAAGGAACGTGAGGTAAATTTATTTGACACACCGTCTCACCGCAACGAAATATGAGTTGCTTTAATTAGGCGACTCGGGCAACAATTAGCAACTTCAACGGTGTTTGTGTTCAAGACGACCATCGCAGCAGAAAGAAGACGTAAAGTTCCCCACAGAGAAGAAAATGCAGCTAAGAACATTTGCTATTAAATTTCCTAGAAAGTCGATTTCAGATGTGTTTGATGGTGTCTGTTTGGCAGCCGATTGTAAAAACATTTCGTTAACTTCCATTGACAATTTGATAGATAAAAGTCATAAAATATTTCCAATGCAAAATCTTTAATTCAGTGCCGGCTGAGGTGGCCGAGCGGTTCTAGGCTCTACAGTCTGGAACCGCGCGACTGCTACGGTCGCAGGTTCGAATCCTGCCTCGGGCATGGATGTGTGTGATGTCCTTAGGTTGGTTAGGTTTAAGTAGTTGTAAGTTCTAGGGGATTGATGACTTTAGATGTTAAGTCCCATAGTGCTCAGAGCCATTTGAACCATTTTGTAATTCAGTATCCAGCAAGTAGTAAGAAACAGAACAGATTACAGTTGTGACTTAGCGGATGATGTTTTTCCGCTTACCCTGTATGCGGCACAAATCTGCAATGCGGAGCCCCTTGAAACACGGGACACATCGGCTGCCTTGGTTACAGATGCACCCACTATTGGAGCACAGACAATTTAGCCACGTTCGAGTTCAATTACCTCTGCCTTAATGCTGTGGGCAGTGCACAGAACTCTCCTCTAACGACAAATGTCACTCGCCACGTAGTGAGAACATTGCACAAGTGTTGTTCAAGGTCAAATACAACAGAGAACCCAGCAGGCTTGGCTAACATCTGCATTTATGTTCAAGCACTCATTTTTCGAGGTGTTTTCATATTTTTGTCCAAACCCTGTACGTAGAACTCGTTGTTAGACGAAACTTACCGACTGGGGTGGCGCAATGGTCGGCACACTGGACATGCACTTGGGAGGGCGACGATTCGAATCCTCGTCCGGATATCCTGATTTAAGTTTTCCTTCATCCCCTTCAATCGCTTGCAAATGCTGACATATTTCCTTTGAAAGGGCACTGCAGACTCCCTCCACCATCCTTCCCTAATTCCACCATCCTCACTTAATTCCATGGTACCGATGACCTAGCTGTTCGGATTAGCCGAGCGGTCTGAGGCGCTGCAGTCGTGGGCTGTGCGGCTGGTCCCGGCGGAGGTTCGAGTCCTCCCTCGGGCATGGGTGTGTGTTTGTCCTTAGGCTGATTTAGGTTAAGCTTTGGGACTGATGACCTTAGCAGTTAAGTCCCACAAGATTTCACACACATTTGAACAGTTTTTTGATCCTAGCTGTTCTGTGCCCTCCCCCAAATCAACCAACTAAAGTAGACGATGTTTAAGCTGAACTATGGTACCTTGCACCTCTTTATATCAGGAGCGCAGCTCTCCGGTGTATTTACGGTGTGTAGCTCATTTAAGCGAAGCTTTAGAGATTTGCTAAAAAAATAAAAAATAAAATAGATAAGCCCCATATCACCCTAAACGGCAATATCGTTTAAACAGGCTGTCGTGCCCGAACTGCGTACTGTCTCTAACAAATGAGTAACAATTATTCTATGTTTCACATCGACAGTGATGTAGTGGGATATTCTCGCGTTCGATACGACAAAGTTGAAAAATTAGATTTTCTGACGTGATGTGATGGAGTTACGATTTGCTTCTGATGTATAACTGTGCTGTTCCTGTACATTAAGATGTAATGTCCGAAGACTAGCGAAGGTTATCCTGGGGCATATGTATTCGTGGCTTGACGATTTGGGGAAATGACTTCAGGCAGGAGTTCGTTAAAAAGTTACACGGCGCCACGCTTTTTCCTGAAAAAGTCTGTTCAACGATTCATAACAATATATAGTGAGTACAATTTTAAAAGTGGTAATATTATGTTAACATCGTTGTGACTGAGTACAACTAACTTCAGTACACCATCGGTAACTATTCTGATACACCATTCAGCGAGAGGAAATCTCTCAGAACAGCCTCGCCATACGTCAAGCTGTTCTTCAGAAAATGGCAGAATTTGTTAATTACGTGACAAAACGAGCGACTTGAGCGGTCTGCTTAGCGCTTTCTGGGGACGAGCAGTTGCTGTGTACGGCTTGGCAAGGTGAGTGCGGATGGCTCGACGGCGCTGCAGAGCAAGCGAAGCGACCAGTGGGCTGGCACGCATGTAGCACTGGGGAAAGCCCAAGGACAACACGCCTCGTGGGAAGGGAATGCACACCACGATCGCCTGACGACTGAAAGTGTTACACTGAAATCACTGGAAATACCCTTAGTCAAAAACGGTTGCAGTAGAATTACGGCGAACATTAGGACATCTATGGCATCAGCGATAGCTGTAGAGCTCAACGAAATTATCACCATATTTATACGTAGCTCTGCTTGAAACTTATTAATATTTAGAGGTTCATTTCTTTACAACAAACTAACCGCCACTTGCTTGCTTTTAATTAGTACATAC
Source organism: Schistocerca americana (assembly GCF_021461395.2). Taxonomy (NCBI): domain Eukaryota; kingdom Metazoa; phylum Arthropoda; class Insecta; order Orthoptera; family Acrididae; genus Schistocerca; species Schistocerca americana. The sequence continues at coordinate 678,209,789 of NC_060122.1, forward strand.
AACTCGCACGCGAAGATGATTTCAGCTAGATGATGAGAAAGCTTGATTGTGCCATATGTATGAACCTATATTGTTAAAAAAGTTATTATAATATCTCAGTAGTGATAAAAATATGACGAACGCACCCTATTAGCTAGCCTCCACGTGTTGTCATTGCTATAGAGACCCCAATGTAATAATTTGTGTAAGTAGAATTTCTTACGTTTGCAGGAATTGAGAAATGTGCTGTGCATCACGCTATGTCGCAACTGCCGGTGGAATAGTGACACACACTCAACTAAGTTCTGTGACTTCCTCTCTGAATAAGTACAAAAAAATAAATTGAGGGTAAAACACTGATATTTACGGATGGGACAAGATATTAATATATTTAGTTTCACGAGTATGTGCATTAAGTATGTACAATGTATGCAAATCAATGTAAAGCTTGTTTTGATAGGGTGGCCCAGGAGACGTACCAATCTTTACATGAATGGTTGGTCATGTGCCCAAATTCTGGAGTAAGCAAGAAAAGTAGGCCCATGGTCTTTTGTAAGTGTGATTTTGTTTGTTAGGCTTGCTAAGATTGGGTAGCTTCGACCTGTGAGTGTTGAAATTATTCAGGATAGACGTTTTCCGGACTTGATGATGTTCTAGGTAACGACACTGAGACATTATAATAATGTGTGAGTGAGTGTTAGAATTTTAGCCGTTTATGAGTTAGCTCGATCTTTTAATGAGTTTTAGTGGAACTTTTGCAGTCATTGCAAATTTTCGAAAATGTGGTGTATGAGCTATGAACTGTGAGATTAGTTATCGTTCAGTAACATTCGCTTGTCATTTTGCTTACTGTTCCGTAGGCCGAGTCATTCAAATACTGCTGTAAATGAATTAGAAAGGTAGAGCTACCTTTTGTACTCATTTCGTATTCTTTTGGTGATAAGACATTTACCACCTGAATTTATACCACTGCAATAGACAGAAACATTATCCTTTGGGATACAGTACATCACTTCGCTTTCATAATCAATCAGATTTTAAACGTGTTTGAGATCTTACGCTTAACTATGCAAATTTTTCACTCACTGTTGCGATAAGCCACATCAATGCTTAACTGTTATTCGCGCCACATGGCAGTAGCACAGACTGACCCTTAGAAAGCCAGAATCATTGTATGTTGGCCCTATCAATGCAAACTGCTATTGACAGAACCTCAGTGGTGACTCTGAGATACAGACAGGGCAGAACTAGCAGTACGAATAGCAGAGTATTTACACATTGTATCAGGCAGTATAATCACCGCTGTGTATCCACACAGATGAAGAAGGGCCGTGAGATAGTGTTGCACTTGTTACAGTGGAAGATACACATCACAACGTATTTGCGACAGCATTACAGGGCCGCCATGACAATGCCGCTACTGGTCCACGCTGCAATACTCCACATATAAACAATGTTGCCTTCTGTACGATGTCCACAGGCAACGTCAGGTGAAGCCACTGCACATACCTATCTTCTTTGCCAGGTCCTTTCGGTGCTAAGGGTCACACAATCATCCTCACCAATTTCTGTGCCACATAAATGCACAGTCATGAGTTATCTGTGCCATGTACATGCACAGCCACGAGTGTAACTGGTGTCCACACCTGTTGTCTTTGTAATGTCCTCATGGTGCCGAAGGTCTACTCCATTTCTCACGTCGTTTACCATGCTGCAAACATGCACAGTCATGGGTTATGACACTTTCCATACACATCTTCCACGCTGCATTCTTGTGCTGTCAACCATCCACGAAATATCCTTGTGAGGGTGAACGCTGTCGTCTACGTCTCGTGATAGAACTGACAATGGTCCACTCTGTGCCTGCACGATGTGTCTCCTCACCCCTTCGAGCTGTAACATTGCTGTACTTTCGTCGACTGATGTCACACTGTATCAATAGAGCAGCAGTATATTTCTTTGTCTCCATGAATCAAATCGCCTGCTAGGTCTGTGGACTAAAGTGACTGTGGATATGAGAGTGCAAAGCATGCTGCCCTAGAATATGAATGAAAGTGATAGGTGAGGGGACTCAAAGAGTAGTTGAAAATCAATTTAAGATAGTGATGAAACGCTGAAGCAAAAGCGAATGGGAAATAATGAAAGACGGTTAGAGGGGGGAAATAAAAGTGTTAAGGAAGACTGTTAATAATGAAGTAGCAGGAAATGACAGTTTGCTGTTGAGGTGTTCTAAAGGATAAGGAAAATCATTTACTGGGGAGAATAAACACTACTCAGTAGATTTTTTTTTTGTATGTAAGGATAATTTTATAACTGGGGTCCTGATATTGACGAGAATAAATTTGTTAACAGACGATTGGAGAGCGGAGCTAAGCCTGGGATACTCAGAATGTTGAGCAGGTTTGTGCTTTTATTTTTAAAATAAGTATGATGACAAGCAAAGCAGTTAAGATCACAAAATGTTTTTATATGATCCAAGCTATATTAATGGGAGATAAAGTGTCAATGAGTTCTGTGTTAAGGACTTTAACAAGTTTACTCAGTAGGCCATTGTATGTATTGAACGATGCTGACCTTTAAAGGGAAGGTTGCCAGAATGTTTGCAGAGTGAGCACATTCACAGAGAAAGAGATTTCACGATAAGAGTCCTGAACTGTGAATAGTGCCAGGGCCTTGTGTTACAGACCCATATATAAGAAACAGAGAGAGAACAGAAGGCATCAGGAAAAGGGATATCATAACAATTTTAATGGGCACAATAATCACAGGTGAAGACAGGAAAGAAATGGGCGTGCAAGTCAATATAGGGATTGAAACATCAGGCCACAAGGAGATAACATGAATTTGGAAGGGGTAAAGGATATCTTTGGACAGAGAAGAATGATGGAGATGAGGTGACAACTGAGGAATTGCCAAATCAAACAGACACAGCAGACAGCTGGAAAAAATGTGGGTGCCTCATTTAAGGTCCACAGAGGGCTACTAATTATGATATGAACAGGGCCACACAAGAAGATGATAGGAATAGAAATAAATGTAACACGAAAATAAAATAAAAGTGTACATTTCATAAGGATGCTCTCTTGCATAATAAAGAATCTTGGACAGAATACGGTAATTTCAGTAAGAGGAACTAAAGAAATCGGAAGTGTAAACATAATTAAATTAACTTAACAATAAACGATATAGTTTTCATTTTGATGTGTTTAGCGGAAATGGGGGAATGTAAGTCAGAAGATGAGGAGACATTTTGGGCCAAGATCAGCCGAATTTATTGGATTATCTGATACAGATGTTGCAATTACATCAGTAGAAAAACAGTGTACATAAGATTGTAGTGAATGTAGTAAGGAGAAAGAGGTAGGTTTAACTGCATTAGTAGAAAGTGTGGAGGATTGTGCAGAAACGGTGGTAAAATGTTCAGTGTGCATCGATTGGAAGGTGATATTAATGATAATGACTGCAGTAATGAGGTAGATAGTGATAAGATTTTTAATGGTATTGTAGATGTACCTGTGATAATAGATAACAAAAGGTATTATAATGAAGATAGGTTGAGTGTTGGAGTGGAGTGGTGTAGCAATGAAGACAATGTTGTACTTGAAAGTTTCCTGGTAGGTGAAATGGAAACCTTGTTTTCTAAAATGATGACGATTAAATTCTGAATGATCTATGGGAATGGATATCCTATGAGAAGATACATAAAGACTTATCACCTGAGGAATGGGATGAATCAAAACTTTAATTGTCAGAAAACTAGGAGAAGGAAGTGGAAAGGAGGCTGTTATGGATGTATTTTAAAATTGGTTTCGAGGGTATAGTGATGTTGAAAATGGAGTAGAGGTAAGAAAATATGTACAACGCAAGAGGAGAGCAGAAAAGACAGAGAAAATGTGTTCTTAAAGGAGACAGAGTAGAAAATAGTTGACTTTATTGAGTTTCACCCAGTTCTGGATATCAGTGTGGGACAAACCGAGACACAGCTTTATCAGATTCAGGCTGAAGTGTGTCCGCAATTTCTGAATCTTACTGAAAACAAATTAAATGTTTGGAATTAGTGAAATCACAAGTGACAGAAGCAGAAATTAAGACAGCAACTGAGACAGTAGTAGGCCTATTAAAAGAAATACATTATCAAAATTTAACATTGATGGACATTGTTTATCATAAGTTTTTTGTGATACTTGAACTAACAATGAATTTTCTTGGGAACGGATTTCTCGTACAGACATGACTGTAATATCCGACTGAAACATGTAGTTGTGGAATTTGATGCTTGGGGAACAGGAAAAGAATAAAATTTGGAAAGGAATTAACAGGAATTGGAGAAATGGCTCAGCCAGAGAAGGTGGATAAGCTGCGTGGCGAAATGTATATTGAAAAACAGATATTTAAGAAGGTTGATTAGATGCTTTTTTTAACTGAGAAGCAAAGACTGGAGCGCATTTATTTATTATGCAGATATAAACATGTACGGTCAAATAGATCCAGAAATATTGTAGACTTCAATTATGTCTTAAGGGTAAGGCAACAAGAGATAACGAGGGTCTAACTAACCTTTTCCGATTGTAATGGAAGATAAAGAAACAGAGAAGGCCACAGTACAGAAGATGTAGAAATGTGGTGTGACAGAGATAGACAAAGTGAGTATTGCATTTCTATTGCGGTTACTAGGAGGAAGGATGATTCTATATGGATAGTGTTGGATGTAAGAAAATTGAACAGGACAGTAATTAAGGAAAAATAGTCAGTTGAAAATATGAATCAGTTGTTGTCTAACTTTCCTAATAAATAGATTATGTCTTATGTAGACGTTCTGTTTGCATTATGGTGAGTGCCTCTGACAGTGGAAAGCAGAACATACTCTGCTCTCTTATCTGGAGGAAGAAATTACAGCGTTTAGTGTAGTGACTTTTGGTTCATCTATATCTGCAGCTGTATTTGTGAAAGCCATGAGCCATTCGCTAGGAAACTGATAAATGGGGAGATTCACAGGGGATGCGGATGACATTTTATTGCTAGTAGCACATGGATGGAACTCTATCAGTTGTTAGTAGATATGTACAACGTAATTTACAATGGGTGGATGATGCTTAAAGCAAGCAAGTGTTAGTTTCAGGATGCCAGGTGCCAAAGAATATGAAACAAATAAGAATAGTCAATTAAGAGTAAGATACTTAACTACACAGTTATATCTTTGCACTTTTGTAGGTGGGCAGACAGGTCAAATTACGATGTGGTGGGTAGTTCTGTGTGTCCATTTAATATGTATAATGTATGCCAACTAGTGTAAAGGTACAGTTTTCATTTGGTGCCCCAGTAGACGTAGCAGTCTTTACTTGACTTGTTGCTTATGTAACAAAGCTCTGGTGTAGGCAAGCAGACGGTCTCGTTGTCTTTGGTCTGTGTGATCATGGTCTGAGACCATGGTGAGACTGGGCGCTCCTGGAGCCACATTTGTTAAATGTCCTCAGGATGGTTGTATTAAGGACTTACAGCGCCTCTACGTGCACACGTTGGGACAGTACATTGACACGTCAGTGAACCGTGGAACGGTTAGCAGTGTTTGAGTTAACTCGACATTTTAATGAGTTTTAGTGGAAGTTTGTGATCATTAGAAATAACTGAAACGGTGACATTTGGCATTAACTATGTGATTAGTTGTCGTTTGGATTTTTCAGCAGTCACTCTGCTTGCTTTCCTCTGCCCTGTTCACAGATTAGTTTAAATATTGGAGAAAATCCATTACAATTGTGTAGCCACTTTTTCATACTTTCTTTTTTTTTTTTTTTTTTTTTTAATTTTGGTTACATTGAAGTCATGAGCTGACTTCAACCCAGACGTTACGGTATGTCATCGTTCTTCGGGGTGTAGTACCTCATTTTAATTTGTTAATCAATCTAATTATAAATGTATTTGGAAACCTATGTTTAACCATATAAATATGTCACTAACTATTATGCTAAACCACATCAATGCTTAATTGTTATTTGGGTGAAATTACGGCAATGTACCGTTTACACTTGGATATAGTCGAGCTAAAGTTATTGTAGATGGCGCGAGCCCATTGCTTTTGGTAGGACGTCAGTGAGCACCAAATTGGTTTGCTTGTCCTATAATTAGCGCAGCATGCTCGCCGATATGAAAAGTGTATTTTCTATAACTATAACGTAATGATTGTTTACTCTCTAACCTGCAGTTTCGTGATTCTTCCTGCTCTCAGAATACAGTTTACAATTAACCACTAAGTATTGAAGTGTATGTTTTTTGGTTGGTAGCGACAGAGCCATCCCTGACAAGATGTTCTGGTACTAATTTGTGGTACGAACCTGTAAGACTGTTGAGACAGAACTGTTGTTTAGTATCCTCCGATAACAGCGACATGCTGTCTAGTACTTAAAGTCAGAACTGGATGGCTGGTCTTGTTCAAAACATCTGAAACAGTAAACAAAAATAATATCACTTTCTAAATATTATCAGCGCGAAGTATTCTTTCAAATACAAGTGAAACGCTAATTTTGACAAGTACTTTGCTTAAACTGTGTAGCCCTCTCTGTTCTTCTGAGGTATTGCTAACAGCTTTTTTCAGACGCGGTATTCTGCTTTCTTTGCCTCTTGCTTGAGGGCATCGTTGACAGCGAGCGTTATAATAAGTAGGACAGAAAGAAGGAAGTAAATTACGGCTGACAGAACATCTGTCTGATGAAAATGAGAGTAGTCCCTTGCAGTCACATAAATCAGTAACACAGTGAACTGCATGAGGCTGGTACCAAGAACAGTCTCTTCTCTGAAAAATCGCATTCTTCCAGACTCGCCCGGATGGTATTCCTGGACAGTAACTGATAGCCACTGTGGAAAGGGCTCAGTATCGACGTACATGCAAGGTCTACAAGCATTAACATCACAAGGAAGAAGAACATATTAATCGACCTACGCTCGGGTTATTGAGTGGAACAGTTAATATCGCCGAAACACGAATACGTCGAGAAGCTAACTTGCTTAAAAATACACTCGGGCTCTGTTTTAATTTATCTCTTGGATAAGAGCAGGGTATTTCTCTGACAGATAAACACTACTGAAATGCTGTATTGAAAGAAAATTTAAGGCAACTTGTGTTGCGGTGAATGAGTTAAAGAAACGAATGCTGAAACCTGTCACGAAACAGATACTCGCATTAATTCATGTCATGTTCGTTTTATTACGATTTGAAATGAGTTAGTATTTTAAAAACCTAATTTGTGGCCAATTTTGAGCATGATGTACCGCAGTGTATGTTAGTGACAAGCTCAATTATTTGAAAATGGCATAAAAAGCGAAACCTGGGTCACAATTAAATAACGAACAATACAGCCAAATGGCAGTGTGTTCATTTGAAAATAAAAATTAATTTACGATTTTGTGTTTCATGTTTCTCTGCAGTAATACGTGATAAATTTGATTCTGTTAATCTTAAAGAGGTTTCTCGAATGTACATCATGTGAAAGTGGAAATTGGAAGTAGTATTGAAAGTCGTAGCTCAGTATTTGGACACTTCTTCTGTATATTACCGATAGGAGGTTCCAGTGTTTCCTTCTCGATATTTCTGCCTCAAATTGCAGGTTGAATGATAATTTTTTTTAAAAGGGCAACAACTCAGGAAAAATTCAAATCTGATGTAAAATACAACACACTTTATGTTTCGTGCGACAGATTTTTTTCTCTTAGCTGTATTAGGCCTACACTCCAATCAAGGGAATTAATTCAAATGTTATTAATTCAAAAGTTAAGAGAGAAAAAGCTGTGTATGCACATCTCCTGGCGATTTTTGGCATGCTGAATATAGGCCAATTTACGAACAATAGTGGATAAACTTCAGTCTGGCGCTGTACCCGGTCGCTCGACATAAAACTATAAAATGTTATTTTAAATTGTGGACGATCGGAGCCCTATTTTCATATTTTGAATGAAGTCATACACTCTGGATGTAAAATACTTCTTATTAAATGTCACGACCGGTTTTGCCTCAAGTGAAGATACTGGAAGTGTTCTTTTAACAGTTCACATCGAAAAGGTAACTGCCTAAAGACCGAGTCCCTATTATTCAGGTCTAGTTATAAACAAACAGCGTGCAAAATGCGGTAGTCCACAGTTAAAATGGAGCACAGCTCAGTCGTTGGAGCACTTGCCCGCAGAAGGCGAATGTTTCGAGTTCAAGTCTCCGTCCTGCACACAATTTTAATCTTCCACGATCTTTGGTTTAAAACATTACTGTGTTGCCTTACAAATGCATTAAATTCATGCTAATATACTCAAGTGAATAAGAATTGAGCTCATAGAATTTAATTTTCCTGGAGACATATGAGTCTCAACTTTATTTTCGATGATGACAGGACTTGAAGTAATGAGTTAAAATTGGTAGCAAGGCCGGAATTGATCGCATGTGCTCTGATCACTAAGGCAGATACGCTAACCAATAGAGCACCTATGTCTGATAAAATCTATCTTTAGAGGCCGCCCGGAGTGCTTCCTCCCGCAGAGCGTGTGAGCCGGCTGCTGTCGCCGAGCGGTTCTAGGCGCTTCAGTCCGGAATCGCTCGACTGCTACGGTCGCAGGTTCGAATCCTGCCTCGGGCATGGATGTGTGTGACGACCTTAGGTTGGTAAGGTTTACGTAGTTCTAAATTCTAGGGGACTGATGACCTCAGATGTTAAGTCCCTTAGTGCTCAGAGCCATTTACACCAATTTTTTGAGCGTGTGAGCTCGTGTTTACATTGCGGCTTAGACTGCACGCGGACTTCACACACTGAGATTGTTGTGTCTAGGCAAGACAGCCTAGACACAATGAGAGGCAGCCGAAAGGCACGCGCTTGAACTTACGCAGGCGGGCGTGAGGTCTGAAGCAGGATACGTAATGAATGCTATAAAGAAAAGTACGTAGCTTCTGGAATACTTAACTTTAATCCATAATTGTAGAACATCGCTCTTGATGATACATGCTTCATAATATTAATTAGCAATTGAATACGGCGCCTTGCTAGGTCATAGCAAATGTAGCTGAAGGCTAGGCTAACTATCGTCTCGGCAATTGAGAGCGTATTTGTCAGTGATCCCCTTCTGGCAAAGTCGTCTGTACAACTGGGGCGAGTGCTAGTAAGTCTCTCTAGACCTGCCGTGTGTTGGCGCTCGGTCTGCTATCACTGACAGTGGCGACACGCGGGTCCGACGTATACTAACGGACCGCGGCCGGTTTAAAGGCTACCACCTAGCAAGTGTGGTGTCTGGCGGTGACACCACAGAGATCATGACAAATGAGACACTACGTTTCAACATTTGCCCGGAATCTGCACGACCGAAAGCCCTAGGTGTGGAGTCTTTCCTCCGTGAGGAGGTCTGAGTAACACAATTTATGTTAAAATGATCAAAGATGCTGCATGTGAGTCCGTTTTCATCAAGACCAAACAGGGACTGACGGTAACGTCGGCGTGGTCGAAACGAAACATGTGGGATTAGGCGTTAGAACTATTCGCGTGTTCGAACTGCCGTTCCGGCTACCTGCAGAAGACGTCATAGCGGCTTTGGCTATACGGCGCTGTTCATGATCGTAAGGCAGAACGCTAGTCCCACTTCCGCGGTTACCCTGTTCTTGACGGGGTGCGTCAGATCGCAATTTATCTGTACAGCCAAGTTCAGTCCTATCTGACCATCATCAGATGTCGGGCCGTAATCACGCACGACGGACCGCCGCGTACTTGTTCTCAGTGTGTGGAAATGAGGGACACATCAGATGTAAATATCTGCAACGACGGATAATGCAGCTACCAACTGTAGTAGTGGTACTTCCCTCGTTGTGTAGGGTACTTCTGATCACTTGGGCGAGGGCGCTCAAGTGTCGCTGGCCGCCTGGCGGCTCTCTGAATCACAGGAACATTGTTCCGTTCCTTCCTCACCCGGCTGCGGATGAGGTGATCGATGATATGACTTCAGCCATTTCCTCCTGGTAAATGTTCTGGCTGCGCCAGTGGCCGATGTTGATGTCGAACGAGGCTCCTTGGTCGACTCTCTGGTTGTCCCGACGGCGGCCTTCCTGCCTGACCGGCGCGATTCCTCCCGTCTTCGGACACGTAAGGACAACTGCGTAAACAACGCTCCCCTAAACGACTCAAAAGCAGGTTCTTCGCCCTGTCGCAATGATACACTACCTGCTGAGGAAATCAACGTTTCAGCATCTGACGCCGTGGCCGACGGCATCGTCAGTGCGTCTGCGGAACGGCGGCCCTTACTGGCTGTCGCGTTGACGGAAGGGAATGTTCCTGCTTCTGAAGCCCAAAGACGGAACGATACCATCCGATCCGGCAGGGACCGCACCCGTTGAACATACGAATAGCATGGTGACGGAGTCACCGTGGGTGTGGAGCGAAGATTTTAAGGAAACAGCAGATTCCATCAGGAGTCTCCACCGTTAAGGGTGGTGACATGCTGATGTCACCTCGGCAGCAGTGACCTGTAGCCCCCCTCTGTGGTAGGACACAGCTCCACGCCTACCGCATTCCGATATTGAATGTCAATGGTGTCCGCGGGCCAGTCAAGATCCGTCTTCTGAAAGAAATGATGGGGCTTCCTAACTAGGTATCGTACTGTTACAGGAGGTGCATTTAGCAGGGCTATCCTGATAACAGAATACGACTTCTATGCCTCTCATGGAGATCACATTGGCCTTGGAGCGATGCTCTATGTATGCAAAGGCATTCTGATTCGTTACATCATGTATCTCCCATCTGCCAAGGGTAAGGCCTTTACGATTCACTCCACATGTGTCATTAATGTGTAAGAGCCAGTAATAGGAAGATGGCAGCACGGGCGCTATTTGATATCAAATCGAAATGCGAAATAATTAAATTGATCAGTTAACTACCCCCCCCCAACCATGAACAACCACAACCCCCCCCCTTTCACCCTTCGATGACGTCATTGTTTTCCTCAGCCTCCACTTGAGTCTGCCGGCCGGGGTGGTCGAGCGGTTCTAGGCGCTACAGTCTGGAACCCCGCGACCGCTGCGGTCGCAGGTTCTAATCCTGCCTCGGGCATGGATGTGTGTGATGTCCTAAGGTTAGTTAGGTTCAAGTAGTTCTAAGTTCTAGGGGACTGATGACCTCGGCAGTTAAGTCCCACAGTGCTCAGAGCCATCATCCACTTGAGTCTCAGTCCCATACTCCTCCCTCCCCCTCCCCCTCACTCACCGTCCCCCTCCCACACATACCCTACTTGTGGGGAATTTAGAATTTTGGTGGTGATTTCGAATTTTGGTGGCAATTCCGAATTTTCACTGTACAATTCAGTTTTCAGTTCAGGGGACGTAATATTAACGGAAATTGTTGGTGGAAATTGCTTATAAAACGGGAATAGTTGGTAGAAATCGGAAAAACACAATTTAGAAGACGATAGATCGATGAATTATGCTCTGAGAAGGACATAATTTGGAGTTCGCTGAACAGGAATATTCTTGTTTGAATTCCGATTGCAAAGTAATTAATACACTCCACATTGCGCTGCCAGGTGCAAGTGAAACAGTGGTGTGCCAGGACTAGTCCGATCTTGTGCACCATGCCGCCTTGCTTGACCTTGCGAGGGGGGGGGGGGGGGGGGGAGCGATGGGGAGGGGCTCCATCCTTCCTCCATCTGACCATTCATGATGGATACTGCAGCCACTTGGGCCCCATCCGATCCCGCCTACCGCCACCTGCCTTGCTATGAAGGGCTTGAGCTGAAAGGGACCAGTGCCATGCGTGTTTGTAGCTGTCCACAGGCCTTAGAAGACGCAATCCACACCACGTGTGCAGCTTGGCTCAGTGTCTGGCGATCTGCATGATCAACACCCACACTAGTGGGCCCCTCGGCTTCACGCCACGGGTGAGGGGGGGGGGGGGGGGGCAGCGGCAGCCAGAGTTGGAAATCGGAAGATGATTGTAATGTACACTGCAGTTCTGAAGGTTCACTTTGTTAGACATCTACCTCGAACAATAAATTTGTTTTCGAAGGTTAGCGCCTTCCCCCACAACTGTATCCTAACGATAACAACAACAACACATATTTCGAAGGATGCATCTGGCATTGGACATGCCAGACTACCAATCTGGCTCAGAATGAACAAAGGGTGTTTTTCTAAAGATAGCTGATGCATCTAATTTTCCATCCACTTACCGGAAAACAAAGCATGTTTTCAGAAGGGCCTCACAGAATTTTTTTTCCCCTGCAGCAGCCACCTGCACCTTGCTTGAAGAAGGAGGCGAGGTTAGCGTCCTCACCCCACAGCTGTACCCTGACTAACTACGATATGTATTTAGAGGGCTGCAGCTGACATTAGAAGCATCAAACTATCTGTTTACCTGAGGATGAAAAAAGCATGTTTTTCTACAGCTAGCAGCTGCATCAAATTTTCCAGCCACTTGCCAGCAAACAAAGGAAGTTTCTCTCAGAAATTCTTTTCTCCTTTACAGCTGTGTTCTGTTCCTTGAACACCTGCATCAAGCCTGCTTGAAGGAAAAAAGGAAGACAAATTATAACCTGCTGGTATGGCATTCTGAGTTCCTATTGGTCCACTGCAAAGTAGTGGATGGAGTCTGAAAGTATATAAAGCCCAACGCCCACTGCAGTCATCATCAGACTTTGACAGTGCCTTGTTATGTCCATGAGATTCCCTCAATATCAATATGGAACCGTCAGCTGTCAGTGATGTCAGTGGTAGTGGTGGTAGGAAACGGTCAGACATGGGTCACTTGCCATGTTAGTGCTTATAAAAAAATGACGAGTTTAAAGTGCGACAGTTATAAAACTTCGTAGTGAAAGTATTCAAATTTTTCGAGATTGAGACATTTCGGAACAAGTGCTAATAATAGTTCTTCTTTCTTACTATTGCAAGAATCTGTGGTGTCACTGCCAGACACCACACGTGCTAGGTGGTAGCCTTTACATCGGCCTCGGTCCGTTAGTATACGTCGGACCCGCGTGTCGCCACTATCACTGATTGCAGACCGAGCGCCGCCACACGGCAGGTCTAGAGGGACTTCCTAGCACTCGCCCCAATTGTACAGCCGACTTTGCTAGCGATGGTTCACTGACAAATTACGCTCTCAATTGCCGAGACGATAGTTAGCATAGCCTTCAGCTACGTCATTTGCTGCGACCTAGCAAGGCGCCATTATCATTTGCTATTTATCTTGTGATGCATGTACCGTCAGACCGATGTTCACCAATTATGGATTAAAGTTAAGTATTCCAGAAGCTACGTACCTTTTTTGCTAGTCTCTATTCCTTTAACTGTTCCAGACCTCACGCCAGCCTGCGTGAGCTGAAACGCGTGCCTTTCGGCTTCCTCAGAGTGGCTTGGTTGTCTTTCCAAGTCACAACAGATTCATTTCCGAAATGTTAGCGGAACTAGACCTCCACTTTGAAAAATTCAAAAAATAACAAGTGCTTGTAACATTTCTACTGTCATTCTAGGATTAGAGCAGTGACAGCTGGTGGAAGCTGAAAGTCGTCAACAAGACGGAGACCTTGTGCTATCGTCATGTAAGTACATCTCCAGATTCTGTGTGATAGTTTACTTGTTCAAACAACAGCCTGTGGCGGAGTCGTTACCGGACAATAACATCCCTATAATGGACTGGTCTGCACAGAGTCCTGACTTGAATCCTAAAGAACACCTTTCGGATGTTTTGGAACGCCGACTTCCTGCCGAGACTCACCGACCGGCATCGACACCTCTCCTCAGTGGAGAATGGGCTGCCTTTCTTCAAGAAACCTTCTAGCATCTCATTGAACGTGTGTCTGATAGAGTGGAAGCTATCATCAAGGCTAAGGGTGAGCCAACACCATGTTGAGTTCCAGCATTACCGATGGAGGGCGCCACGAATTTGTAAGTCATTTTCAGCCAGGTGTTCGGATAATTTCGATTCGATCACATAGTGTATGTGTGCCTCAGCGCATACCCCTCCCGGTGAAGGTATCTCCTCCCCAGCGCCCTTGCCCATTGGGTGGACGCAGTCATCTATGTTAGAATTAACAGTAATGAACCTATGGCTAGCGGTAGTCCACTATACCATCTTGATAGTGATGAATATCAGATTGGCGACGTCATGACCCCTCCAGAATGCTTGGTGGTTGCTAGGGCTTTTGAGGGGCGTATCTCATTCACTGGAATTGAGTATCCTGGGAACGGGTGGGGGAAGGGGGGGTGTAGCCCGACCCTGTCAGGTTTCTAGAAGCAGAAGCATGCCTCCTGCCACTGGAGGCCAGAGCTTCTCGAATCCCTGGATGATCCGAGATATAATGCTGTTAAATGCAACGTGTACTCTGCTGCGAGCTGACTCACTCTCCCAAACAACAGGGTGCTGGTGAGGAGAAAAACTTGCACTACATCTGGGGTGATGATGGCGTTATATCACAGAGTACATCAATTGACGAGTGGTATCTGAATCCACCATGGATGCTACAGCTGGTTCAGTTTTCCAAGATGAAAGTATGAGAGGGAGCTAAAGCACTCAGCCACATACCACACCTCGATATCCACATTCATGTCTATGATACGTTTAATTAAGGGTCCAGTTATATCAAACTCCCTGATATATTAAGAACAAGCATTCTTGTATTAATGTTCAAAATGAAAAGGATAACACTTGTTTCGCATGCTCATTCCTGGTTCAAATGGTTCAAATGGCTCTGAGCACTATGCGACTTAACTGCTGAGGTCAACAGTCGCCTAGAACTTAGAACTAATTAAACCTAACCAACCTAAGGCCATCACACACATCCATGCCCGAGGCAGGATTCGAACCTGCGACCGTAGCGGTCGCTCGGCTCCAGACTGTAGCGCCCAGAACCGCACGGCCACTCCGGCCGGCTCTCATTCCTGGCTTGCAAAAGAAATTACACAAAAGATCCGCAGTGCATATCTCAATAACGAATAGGTTTTCACATCCGCGGATGTTATAATTTTGACAGTATTGAGTTATCCGTGAAGATTGAGGAGCCGGCCGGTGTGGTCTAGCGGTTCTAGGTGCTTCAGTATGGAACTGCGCGACCGTTACGGTCGCAGGTTCGAATCCTGCCTCGGGCATGGATGTGTGTGATTTCCTTAGGTTAGTTAAGTTTAAGTAGTTCTAAGATCTAGGGGACTGATGAACTCAGATGTGATCAGAGCCGTTTGAACCATTTGAACCAAGAGTGGGGACATACCAAAATTTGAGGCATAAAATCCTGGAATACCATTTCACGTTTAGGGTCTGCAAAAAAAAGCAGAAAAGGAGGCCAGATGAGCAGGACAAGCATACGGTAATTAGGGTAATTCAGTTTTCGAAATATGCAAGTAATCGTGATCTTCATGTAAACGTATTGCTCTTCACTGAAGATGATAATCAGCAATACGTATGGATCAAAGACGTGTCCCAGCTCCTTTACCGCCAAATGTCTAAACATGAATACAAAAGACACATCTGCTCAAGTGTCTAAATACTTTCTCAGAACAAAAGTATTTAAAAATGCATCTGGAGGACTGTGAATCCAAGGAACCGGTACTTGTTGCATTATGCCTACAAAACAAAACACGTTTATTAAATTCAAGAATGCTCACCACCAAGAACGATGTCCGTTTGTTGTAAACGCAGACTACGAATGTTTCCTTGCCCCTCTCACCCGCTGTGAAAGGAACCTCTTACCCTCACTCATCACCTTTACGCAAAAACACGTACCAGATGCGGCAGTGTACCAAAATGTATGTTCATATGATTCAAGCCTCAACGGCTATGAATCTTATGTCGGGAACAATCCTTTGGTTTGGTTGCTCTATGCGGTTGAAAACTCTCGGGGATGTTGACCGGCTTTGAAGCACTAACATCCTCATGACGGAATCGAAGGAGGACAAAATATTATACAATGGTGCGGTTAACTGTCATATTTGTGGGTTTCCATAAAATAGAAAAGCTGAAACTCCCCTCAAGGACCACTGTCATTTTACGGGGATGTTCCACGGTGCAGCTCACAACGCATTCAGTTTGAAGTATCAGTTACTACGACACATACCAGTTTTCTTCCATAATTTAAGTGAGTATGACGCTCACTTTCTATTTGAGCAACTGTTTACTTTCGGCTGGTAGAAAAATCAGGTCAGTGTTCTGAGAGCGTTCAGACGTATATTTCATTCTCCAAACGAATGACGCCAAAAATTGCGCTCCGCTTCCTCGACACATCACCTGGTCTGCATACCTCGACGAGGAGAACTTTCTGCTTGCGTCTAGGAAAGTAAATTCCTCTTATGATTACTATGGTAGTAAGGCGAAAGTCAACGAAACCAGGCTACCCAACTTACGTGCATTTACCAGTACTCCCACAGGCGATACAATTACTAGTACAGATTGTGAGCATGCCTTGAATGTTTGGCGGAAATTCAAAGTTCCCATTGTGGGTGAATATGCAATACTATATATGGACACCGACTTGCTCTTGTTTGTGGACGTTTTTGAGAAGTTCCACTGTGTACGCATGGCTATGTACTCTCTGGACCCATCCTTTAATTACACAGTACCAGGGTTGTCCCGGGACGCAGTGCTCAAGAAAACGAGGGCAGCATCAACTTTTGAGTGATGTTGATGTGCTTCCTTTTTACGAGCACGGGATCCTTGGAGGACTTCGCCGGTGTGTCTATAGAGTCACCGAGCCAAATATCGACATATGGGTGCGGGGTTCAATGCATCCCTCGATTCAAGTTGTATTCTATATTTGGACGTGAATAACTTACACGGGCACGCCATGATGCAGCCACTGACGTTGGGGGTTTCACTGGGTGCCCAAAAACGAATTATAGTGATTAGGTGGAAAAACATTGGGTCTGGTGGCTGATTCTGATGCAGGGTATATGATGGTGTCAGACCATATGTATCCTGTTAGTATGCATGAAACGACAAGCGACTCGACGTTATGTCCAGAGCAACAATTTCTACGAGGAATCACTATCCCTAAACTGTTGGACACAAGCAAGGGTATATAATTCATTATCATAATCCCCAGTAGTGCCTCGTCTTAGGGTTGGAGATAGATAAAATCACCCAGGCTATATTCTTCAATCAGTCCCACTGGCTGAAGGAGGATCTTGAATTAAATATCGAAAAGATGGCGGTCAGGACTAGTGATTTAGAAAAGATTTTTATAAATTAATGAATTATTTTATTTTCGGTAAAACCATGCAAAATATTTGGATTAGGTCCGAAAGGGATCGCTCGTGGGACGTAAGAAAGTGTATCGTCAGACCAAATTTTAAATGTGTTACTTTTTTCAGTGGGAATTTTTTGTGGACATGTCGAATATTTCAGCAGAGTTTACGAAACCAACCTGTTTGGGGACATCTCCAAATTCTACATGTACCACTTCCACAATTTCGTGGAACCAAAGTTACTTTATGTGGATACTGATAGCTTCACCCATTGGCTAAAGAACTGCGATCCATATGAAGTAATTAGGTGTCACAGTAATCAGTTCAACACTTTGGGATACGCAGCCGATAAATCTCACAGTTTTGTTCCCCAGAACGAAAATATTATTGGCTTAATGAAAGATGAGGCGGAGAAATCGCCGACTGCGGAGTCTGTGGGGCTCCCCAGAATGAGAATATTATTGGCTTAATGAAAGATGAGGCGGAGAAATCGCCGATTGCGGAGTCTGTGGGTCTACGATGGTAAACGTGTACATATCTTACAATAGAGGGAGCCAGCCTGAGGTGGGCTAAGGGCGTGCGATTTGAGGTATAACGTGTCCTCACTGACAAAGACTACTTGCGGTGCCTGTCCGGTGGTTTTCGCAGCGCTTCGCCGCAATCTCCGCATAGAGCAAACTAGTATTCGATCGCGAGGTCACGAGATGTATATTGTGCTGCAGTCTAAAGTCGGATTGTCACCTCGTGACGATAAAAGAGCCATTTGTGATGAGTCGAAACCCTCCGATGGTGTGAATGAGAGAGAGAGAGAGAGAGAGAGAGAGAGAGAGAGAGAGTGAGAGTGAGAGAGAGATAGATAGTGATTGATAAACTCAGTGGCTTGACTGGCATTTGGCGAATAGTATGGCTCTTCTGTCATAGTGTAAAATTTGTGTGTGTGTGATGCATGTGAGATCTTATGCTTGTCTGTGTGTATGCTTGTGAGTGC
Organism: Schistocerca americana; assembly: GCF_021461395.2. Lineage (NCBI taxonomy): Eukaryota > Metazoa > Arthropoda > Insecta > Orthoptera > Acrididae > Schistocerca > Schistocerca americana. The sequence continues at coordinate 678,227,935 of NC_060122.1, forward strand.
GTTTGAGTGGATGTCGGTGTAAATATGTATGCCTGTATGTAAATATATTCTGTTTATTTTTTTCTGAATAAGTAACATAATATGTATGTGTAAATAAATAAGCAGCATGTCCTGGGAAAAAGTACATGAAAATTTAAAATGTGCAGCACACGTTAAAAGATGAAAAACTGATAAAGGAAAAGATAGTCTACCATATTTCTCTGTTTTGCGCTTCATGTGCGTGTGTCATTGTGTGAGTGCATATGTAAAAACATTATTATTTGAGTTTCACCTACCGCTAGCTGTCCAAGTCATGCTTGTTTTTAGTGTGGATTCTACCCAGTTCATTTTAGTGCAGATGTTTGGGATGAACATTTTAGGGCCATCCGCTTCATTGTATGATTAAACTATTTCTGCTGCTTGAAGCGGAAAATGTTTAGAGACATCCAGTTCAATGTACAAATTAAGTCTTCTGATTTGGTGTAATTGCGCCGGTAATAGTGTTAATGTAAGATGAACTATACCTCTGCAATAGCTGTTATCAATGCTGCAATGTAAAGTAAAAGAAAATTCAACCTGTACTATTATTTGTAAAACCAAGAACTGTGAAAAAAAAAATTCCAACAGTAACACGAACTGTGAATTTAAAAGCAATATTAATTTGTGTATTGTAAAAACAACAAGATTTGTGGATGTAAAGCTGCATTACTACTGTCAATATTTATGTCTGAATACAAAATTGTTTTTCGTAACCATACTTCTTTGTTGTTATTTTGTAGGATAACCTCTGGAAAAAGAAGGAATACAAAATTAACTTATAGATATTCAAAATAAAGAAGCGCTATATGTGCCCTTAGAATCGTATTAATTGTAATCTTGATCTCGTGGTATAAAAGAAAAGCACGTTTTTTGTTTCATTGTCCTCGGTCTTTTGTGCCTTCTTGGTTCTGATGTCCTAGCTGACGGACGCATGTGAATCATGGTCTGTAATTAAAACAATTATCTGTAGCGTTATTACGATTTTTGTTAAACATATATCCAAATAATTACTGTAGAGTGTGTTTTTGTTAGTAGTAAGAAAGTACCTCCCTATCCATGATATAGTTACGTAATAATTAAATGTTGCCCTGACCATTTTGTGTAAGTGCATTGTTGAAGCGACGTCATTAATGACAAAATGATAAAAACCTTTTTAATAGTCATTTAATTCTGAAAGTATTTAGGTGATTAATCTGAATATATACAAAACGTCGTCTTTTGGTATTTTCCAATTAAATTCTTAGGCCATAAGTACAGTTTTACTAAAAATATTTTCTATAAATGTGTGCACTGCATTGCATATAGGCAGCTATACTGGAGCATCAAACCCCACAAAAAAGGAACTAATTAGCATTGTGTTTAATTGGCTTATCACGTAACATTAAAGAAAGTTTTTTTGTCATTCCATCGTGAGTAAGACGGATGTCTTCACGTTGGAATACGTGTGATATTTCTGGCGATAGCGCCCTGAGAAAAATTAGTAGTGGGCATTAACGAACATAAAAGAGAATTTTTAACAAAACATTTCGTACCAAATTTAACAAAATAATTTATTTCATTAACTTTTCGAAAAGTTACGCGATAATTTCACAAGTCCCAACCCTTACAAATGTATATAAAGGAGTGGAAGATGCATAAGATATTAATTTGAAGATTGAGAGAAGTGGCGTTTAAGATGCAGGAAAATAAAATATATGTAACAATTGCTTGGGATTTCGCCTATTTTTGGGAACCGGAGGGGTGTGTTCGTGTCCATTTTCAAAGAATACAGCAAGCAAGGCTGAAACTATAACGCCTGCACTTCAAAAAAGTCAGCGACATAGGATCTGTCAAAAGCTACATACTATCTCAGTAGGAGCTAGGTAGGAAGAAAGGAAAACACAGAACGTGAGGTAGAAAAAAATCATTTACTTTCATTGATCCAACTTAAAAGTAACTTCACATTTTCATAAGCGGACACAACGCTATTTCCACAATTCTCCTTCTTCTTCTTGAACTGATAGATATCACGGCAACCGCAGAATTCCAGATCTGAATAGATGCAAACTTGAGGATTCGCTGTATCCATGTGATCTACGATGGTGGTCTCAGGATGATCGAATATTGGAAGTAGTGTCATTATTTCTTTAAAAGGTATACCAGTATCTCCCAGTGGAGTCCATGAAATAAACATGTCAGCCATTTTGCACTCCTCCATATTTAAACACAATTCACATCCTTGTAAAGCCTCGGTGATGCAGTTCTTGCTGAGAATGTCTCTATTACACCAGCATCTTCTGTGTGTGCTATGGGTGCAACATCTTTAAATATGAATTGTCTACGCTTACCTTCACAGAAACCTTGAATGTCGGCAACGACGTTCACACTACAAGTTGTCATTGTGAAATGTTTTGAGTATGCCACAGCACTTGGTCATTCATACAGCACGCTGCACAACACCAGCAAGTGTGCAACAGTTAATCAGATGGTAATGTAGAACTAGAGCATACGCTGCCGTGTGTTCTGGTAAATTTGATGAGGATTGAAATTCGATTCGTGTACCTACTGGTCGTGATTTGATCATCTCATTCGGCTTAGAACAGTCTATTACGATGATCGGTGCCAGTTCCTCGAATTTCCGTTGAATGGGTAGGCATCCTTCCTTTTCAACACAGTCATGGTAAGAAGCACAGAACCCTGCGTACATGTCAAATGCTAGATTGCATACATCCTGATCCCACTGTAGCAGTAAATTGCCATACGGATGGAATTCTGAATTCAGGTAGACTCTGGCATTAGTTAAATTACGGTTATAAAATACGTTGGAATCATTTGCTAAATTCCCCCCTCTAGTTGTACGAAATGCAAGTATGATGAATCTCGGTGTTTCCAGCTGCATGGAGATTTTAATAGCCCATGTTTGTCTGCTTGCTGTCGGTAGCACCTCCATGAGCGTAAAGTTAATGGCAGATACAGGTATGTCCCGGTACTTAGAACTTTTAAAAGCTTCAAACGCTCCTCGTCTGCCAAAGTGATGTGTGGCGTTTTCCATATAATTTTATCGATGATGATCTGATTCTCCTTTTGAGCTCCTTGAAAGTATGAGTTGCTATCCATTGCACTCCGTACCCGAATAAGCTCCTGCTTACAATTCCTAATAATTCGCTGTATGTCCTCAAAGTACCCCATAAGCATTTTTAGAGGCATTCATGTAGTAAATCGGCGGTACTCTTCTGCTGATCTGCCCACAGGCTCGTCTGTAAACCGTTTAGTTCTGAGGGTGCTGATGACACAAATGTCTGAAGAGTTGATACTATGCCAGGATTACGTGTATGATCAATCTCTACCCCATTAAGGTCATATTGTATTTCCTGGAATAGGAATGCCAAAGTATTACGTATCAGCTTTGAACCCAACTTTTTTTAAAATGATCTGTACAAATATATGAAGCCCTTGCTTGGAAGAGTTAAATGGTCTTGGTGCTCGATGACAATCCTAATTTAATCGTCCATGTTAAATATCGTTGAAGAATAAAGTTTATGCGAGAAGTATACCTGGCGTATGATTCGCTCATCATATTCCACTGGTCGAGATATATATAACAACGACGTCACTGAGAGGTTTCAAGCCTACTCATTTGAGAAACTCGTGGTTCGCATGTGTTATCATCTTGCGCTTCTGCTGCGAAGTGCTGTGGTGTGCGCTGTGTGTACTGGTTTTATACCTTACGCGCATCTTGTCTTTGATATATTCGTGCAATAATTTCTTCACCATGAAAGTTAACAAGTTGGTTATTCTGATCCACAATACGCAGCTCCAGATAGTCAAATATCTAAACTGTCACTGGAGGTATATAGTATTGGTAGGAGTCTCAACAATATTATATCCTGTTCTAACTGATGAGAAGAATTCGTAAATTGAATGAACTTCTCTGTCGTTGAGATATGAGATCGTTGCAATGTTACAGTCAACGCGGTTTGTACTGACAGGGAGAATATACACGGTCTGATCAGATTTGTAAAGTTTAGTGGGATCCGTCCTCAGAACGTGTCCTTTTGCGAAACACAATAGTGGGCCTATTCAACCTTTCTGCTTAAAGGCAGTCGATGCATTCACCGTCCTTGTTTCAGATTTAAGTGTACTGATGCTTGCACGTGCTCATTCAGTTTTCCAGACTGTTTTAAAACTTCGTATACACCGTTTGCACCAGTTTCAGTTTCGACAATTTCTTTTTCATCATTTATCTCCAGACACAGTTTATTGTTAGTCCCCGTGACATTTGGGATGATGTTGTATGTCTCCAGTGCAATCAGCGCTATACTCGAATCTCCAATGCTGAAATAAGTTGGTGGGTAGTAATTCACACCTAATACAGACGATCGTTCTTTTAAAATCAGAGTGTACGACACTGCACCTAAACATCAACCGTAGAATGGATGCTTAATACCTGTACTAATGTATCATTCGTAACCATCAGGAGGAAAATGATGCATAGGTGACTACACAGGAATGTACTAAGTCTTGGTAGCGTCGAAAATTGCGGACATAAGTCTTCTGCCTATGATATATCGTAAGTCTTCTGGGGGTTGCAAGTCGCCGAATGAGTCGGAATAGTAAACGTTATCTGTATTTCTATTTTTAGCATACGCCACCCAGTGAGTTCCAGGTCCTCCTGCTACATCCAGATTCACAGTTCCGCATTCTCCCGCATAGTTTTGAGTAATGTATTCCTCATAAACACACCTCGGAGTCTCAGAATGTTGACTTACTTCTTTACAAACTTAAGCAGATCTGTATTTGTAAGCGCTCTGTCTGGTAAAACTGCTAGGGTTCAAATGGCTCTGAGCACTATGGGACTTAACTTCTGAGGTCAACAGTACCCTAGAACTTAGAACTACTTAAACCTAACTAACCTAAGGACATCACACACATCCATGACCGAGGCAGGATTCGAACTTGCGACCGTAGCCGTCGCGCGGTTCCACACTGTAGCGCCTAGAACTGCTCGGCCGCCACGGCCGGCAGACTGCTCGGGTGCTTTTGTTTGATTTATGAAGGGACCTAGTCCTCCCTTCTATGTTTCAAGCATAGCCCTTTTCCGCTGGCTGCTGCCTCCAACATGCGGTTATGTCTTCGTGCCTCCTGCAGTTACTGCGGGGAGTTTTGTGCACACCGGCTAAGGTAGAAAAGAGGAAGGAAACAATTTCACCCGTTGACTTGAGTATTGGTAGAATCCTGGGTGGTTTAATCGATCTTCTTTTTTTCTTGCTCCTTTCTTCTTCAGGGCACTTTTATCTGCATACAGCGCTGTCAGTATACAGATTTTCATGCACCCTTTGGTTGTCATATTCTTCCTTAGCACCCTACATGGAGCGCTCATAAGTTGGCTGAGCACCTTCACATTCAAGCCCAACTTAATTTTTGCGACGCATGGTTTTTTAACTGCAAACGAAGCACTGCGTTGACCTATACCAGTATCTCTCCTCGCACGTAATGCCTTAACTTTATCAGGTAAAATTCGATCGGCTGTTTGACGATCTCTATTTGCTGCGGATGCGATGTCGTGTTCCATACACGCTTCATCGAGAACATTTATGCTCATCACCACGTGCTAGATGTTTTTGAAATTTTTCCAGGTCCACAGTAGCTATATCCAGAAGTGTGAAATTCGGCTGATAGTTTGTCGATAACACGGCCTCCTCATCTAATGCATCTCCTATCACGCATCTTATGCTACTGAGGTGGTTGCGGTGTAGGCACCCTATTATATAGCAAATCGTTAGCGTCCACGCCGTATGACCCTCTCTGCGAGATACACATCTGGTTCCGAGCTCTTTTGTAACCCTCCTGTGTAAACACATCCTGCGATTACAGTACCACTGCTGTCCTTTAAGAGGTAGGTTTTATGATTCGTTCTCTGCACGTTGAAAACTTTGTATATCTCGGCTGACCAGTTTCGCAAGCATAGCTTCTCACATGCTGTCTTTTGTTTTGAAATACGTACTAAATACACACATTAAATTGCTGTTTGCGCAGATGTAACATTTTGATGCGATTGTATACTGTATCTAGTAGTCTATTATCACGAACATTTACTGGTTTCACTTTTATTGTGTAATGTTTGATTTGACTATACTGTGTAATTAGTTTCTGGAGGATACCGGTCCATTTGTGTGATCAATGAAGATTGAATTACGTCCACAGTTGGGTTTTCACTTTTCTGTTCAGATCTCCCACGATACTCGCCTTCAGATAGGTGACCATCAAGTAGTGATGTATTGGATACGTCTCCCTCATAGTCTTGAAGTATCAATTTGAAAACTCGTCGCCGTGATACGTTTGATGTTTGTCTGGACTTCAATTCGTTCTCGTCTGCAGCAATCCCTCAAACAAATGCGGACATCCTTCGGTGTTTTCGCATTCACGGGTAATGCCCAAGTTTATTTGGAATAAGAGTCAATGACCATTAAAATATAATAGAATCCGTTATCCACACGTGAATGTTCTCTCATGTCGGCGAGATCCCCATGCCACAGGTCCTCTGAACCTATAATCCTAACATATCTTCGAAGGTATGTTTTGCGTGCTGGTTTGTGCAGTTCCCGAACTACAGTCTGCATACTTATTCGATGATACCTCTCTCTCTAAGCTCAGAAATAACTGAAACAACTTCATTCGAATGAGCTGTAGTAGCAGCGGCAGCTAATGCCATGAGCAGTTGCAGCCGATCTGTTAGCTCATTGAGGTCGTTGTAATATATACTGTGTGGTCCATTGATAGTGACTGGGCCAAATATCTCACAAAATAAGTATCAAACGAAAAAAACTACAAAGAACGAAACTCGTCTAGCTTAAAGGGGGAAACCAGATGGCGCTATGGGTGGCCCGCTATATGGTGCTGCCATAGGACAAACGGATATCAACTGCGTTTTTTTAAATATCAACCTCCATTTTTTATTACATATTCGTGTAGTACGCAAAGAAATATGAGTTTTTTAGTTGGACCAATTTTTTCGTTTTGTGATAGATGCCGCTGTAATAGTCACAAACGTATATGTACGTGGTATCACGTAACATTCCGCCAGTGCGGACGGTATTTGCTTCGTGATACATTACCCGTGTTAAAATGGACCGTTTACCAATTGCGGAAAAGGTCGATATTGTTTTGATGTATGGCTATTGTGATCAAAATGCCCAACGGGCGTGTGCTATGTATGCTGCTCGGTATCCTGGACGACATCATCCAAGTGTCCGGACCAGTAGCCGGATAGTTACGTTATTTAAGAAAACAGGAAGTGTTCAGCCACATGTGAAACGTCAACCACGACCTGCAACAAATGATGATGCCGAAGTAGGTGTTTTAGCCGCTGTCGCGCCTAATCCACACATCAGTAGCAGACGAACTTCGCGAGAATCAGTAATCTCTAAAACGTCGGTGTTGAGAATACTACATCAACATCGATTGCACCCGTTCCATATTTCTATGCACCAGGAATTGCATGGCGACGACTTCAAACGTCGTGTACAGTTCTGCCAGTGGGCACAAGAAACATTACGAGACGATGATAGATTTTTTGCACGCGTTATATTTAGCGACGAAGCGTCATTCACCAACAGCGGTAACGTAAACCGGCATAATATGCACTATTGGGCAACATAAATCCACAATAATTGCGGCAAGTGGAACATCAGCGACCTTGGCGGGTTAATGCATGGTGCGGCATTATGGGAGGAAGGATAATTGGCCCCAATTTTATCGATGGCAATCTAAATGGTGCAAAGTATGCTGATTGCCTACGTAATGTTCTACCGATGTTACTACAAACTGTTTCACTGCATGATAGAATGGCGATGTACTTCCAACATGATGGATGTCCGGCACATATCTCGCGTGCTGTTGTAGCAGTATTGAATAGCACATTTCATGACAGGTGGACTGGTCGTCGAAGCACCATCCCATGGCCCACACGCTCACCGTATCTAACGTCCTCGGATTTCTTTCTGTGAGGAAAGTTGAAGGATATTTGCCATCGTGATCCACCGACAGCGCCTGACTACAAGCGTCAGCGCATTGTCAATGCATGTGCGAACATTACGGAAAGCGAACTACTCGCTGTTAAGAGGAATGTCGTTACACGTATTGCCAAATGCACTGAGGTTGACAGAAATAATTTTGAGCATTTATTGCATTAATGTGGTATTTACAGGTAATCACGCTGTAACAGCAGGCGTTGTCAGAAATGATAAGTTCACAAAGGTACATGTACCACATTGGAACAACGGAAATAAAACGTACAAACGTACCTACGTACAGTATTTTAATTTAAAAAACCTACCTGTTACCAACTGTTCGTCTAAATTTGTGAGCCATATGTTTGTGACTATTACAGCGTCATCTATTACAAAGCGAAAAAGTAGTCCAACTAAATCATTCATATTTCTTTACGTACTACACGAACATGTAATAAAAAATGGGGGTTCCCATTGAAAAAAAGGCAGTTGATATCCGTTTGATCTATGGCAGCGCCATCTATCGGGCCAACCATAGCGACTTCTGGTTTCCCCCTTGAAGCTAGACAAGTTTCATTCTTTGTAGTATTTTAGTTTGCCGCTTATTTCATGAGAAATTTGGCCCGATCACGATCAATGGACCACCCTGTGTATATACACGCGATTCACGCGGGAGTCGATTGCTCACTACTCTATGCTGAATGTCAATACCATCACCACTGCAATTTTTTCACTATCCAACGTAGTTTTTGTAATGGATTTGTGCTTCACATTCCTTGGGCTTTTTGCATTCTTATGCAGATCAGTCAAAAGCAATATTCCAACATGGATTTCCAGATCTTACGAGCATAATTTACAGATTTTGTGGCTCTTAGTGAAATAAGGTTGCGTAAACTGGGAGTTCTTTGAAACTGTTTATCGCCAATCTGTACTGTTTACCATTTAAAGTTACAGGCTGTGTGCCGAACATGTATGGTTTCTCACCACTGACACCGAATGTTTTGACTATCCTAGCGTCGCTGTGACCGTTAGTGAAATTGGCAATAGCATCATCGTAGTCGTTGTGTAATTTCTCTGGGATTTCATCGAGACAACCATTAACTGGTTTCAAGGTTTCTCGGAGAGTCCCACTTCAAATGCCCTAACCACAGCCACCCGCGAACAACCTTCCGTTCCTTGATGACTTTACGCTTAGTCGACATCTCGTTGTGTACTAACCGGAATTCTGTGCAGCGTGAGGTTTAATATATCCACTCTTCTTGTTACGCTGCTCCCACTTCTCGATAACAGTTATTTTAAGTCGCCTACTTTATTTTCAGTTGTGTTAACCCATTTGTGCAATGTCTCCTTCTCATTAACAGCTATTTCCCCTTCAGTTAAGACGCTTACTTTCTTCTCGATTACATTAACCCGATTATTCAGTATATCGTTCAGTCTCAGAAGGATATGACAATACGTCTCTAGTTCCTTGCGTGCGTCTCGACCTTACATTCGAGAGTTTGTACTTTCGCGTCCATGTACAAGCGAATGTTTTGTCTGTGCACACCAATCCTATCAAACTGAGCTCCCGGCATGTGTGGGAATTTATCAATGGAGATGTGTTCACTGATGTACTCACCTCTTTGCATGGCTATATAAATAGTAACTCATGAAAATTCCGTCTATGCCTGCCATCATTCTGTTTGCTTGTTTTATCAATAACGAGAAACCCATGCTGTGACAGATTCCAACATTCTGCCCATATCTTTACAAAATCATTGAACGACATATCGGTTCGTGCATGAGCCTCGTAAATTTGTTTTTAATTCAGATTGTCGTGTTTGAACTTTATACTTGGTTTTGCATTACCCCCTCCCCCCCCCCCCCCTCAGCTGTTTTGGGATTCTGGAATATGTCTGTCTCAGATAAAATATATCAACAGCTATACGGCAACCGAAGCAGAAATATGGCAGAACTTGATCATGGTTTTCCACAGCAACATCGTCAAATATGAATACTGTGTCTGACTTTACTTTTCCAGTGGAGGAATATCACTGTTCTCACCGAATATATTTTATGTCACACTATCTACACGCTGCAATGTCTCCTGCAATAGTTGGTATTTGGGCTGAAACAGTGTTTTTGAAAATACACATACATGCTCAAAGCGGACTCTGTAAGGATGATTTAGCAGCGACATGAGAACATGTGTCTTGCCCCAGTTGGATGGACCTTCAGTTATTGCATGTATGTAATGGGGAAGGTGTACGCCATTCTTCTTTCCGTCTCCTTGCACACTGTCACAACTCCAGTCGCTTACAACAAATTCCTGATACTTCCACCACCCTGCCATGATAGTTACCTTGTGAGGCACTGGCGTGCAATGGGTTTTTATAGGAAATAATGAACACTATGCTGTTCCATGATATCGACTATGTCGGGTACTGGCGTGCTTTTACGGATAATTTACTTAAATGACGTAACTTTGTTCTGCTGCGTGTTTGCAGTGAAAATACTGGTAGAATTAGCTTTAGTATTTGCAATATAACGAGAGGTGAAAATAAAAAAAACACATACATGGATACAGACATTTTTATTCAGTTATCATACACAGTATGCACTACACCAACTGGCTCTTTCTTTATCTTAACACCAGTACAGAATATAAAAAATAAAGCCTTCCTGTAGGCACAGAAGTTCTCTCAAACTTATTGGTAGTACATTACTTTTCGTTGTCACCATGTTTACAAACTGTTCATAGTCGTCTACATGCACGCTGTTCATACTTAGGTACACTGCAATGTCTCTATACACAGATTTAACACAAGGCCACCATCATTTAACTCTTTCCAACGCAATGGATAATACCATCTGTTGACCGAAAAACTTTGGAACGGTGGAGTGTTGTGTCATCAGATTTCACAGGTAATGCCTAATCATAGTACATTGTTGTAATGGACAGAGTTAGAGCAGCACACTAAATGTCCGGAGGAGGACGGCTCGGATCATACTCGCGGGTCAACAGCTGCTTGATGTAGGTTTTTGCACGACATAGTTCATCCGATTCCACCTCCATAAACAGCACTTTAATACTTTCAGCTGCATTAATTATCTCTATCACAACATGGCGGTCTCTACTTGCAGTTGCCTCTATGCAAATTTGTAAACACTCCGAACCACTAGCGGTTAAATTATACACTGAAGTGAAGAGTAGTGGTGCACAGGGCTTGGTATCTTCTCATCCACTACATCCGCACTTTGTGCATGCAGTGTCGCTGGAATATTCTACAATGGTGCGTATGATGGGGTCCACTACCAACCTGCGTCATTTGGATTGGACCTCCCTTCCACTTCAGCGAGTCAGCGGCGGCCTGAGTGCACCCAGCCGACTATAACGACTGACCGCCCTGCTCCATCAAGCTGACCAGATGCACGACGGGATCCCAGGGTACTGCTGCTGCTGCGGGCCCCGGCGGTCTGGGACATGTCACTGTTGCAGACCCCGACAGTTTGGAGGAAGTTGCAATATTGATGATCAAAGAAGAAAAACCATTACAAGCGATGATAGAAGCACGAAGACTTCATCTTCCTCAAACGACAGTAAACACAGACGTTAAGCAGGGGCTACTTACTCATCGGTGGCTTCTTCCTGTCCTGTTGCTGTTGCGACTGGTGGGCGCTGGCTGACGGTCTCAGCTGGCGCTTCATGCTGACTGATTGACTGTAACTGAAGATGCAGAGCTGTTTGGTCTATCTTATATCCCCAATGCGATCGGATGCTGCACTGCTATTAGTTACCGTCAATTTCAGGCACCTCTGGTGGTATAATATGTTAGGGGGATGCACAGGTTTTCCTTTCAGGATCAGTGTTCGAGTCCTGGAAAGGACACCGCCATTTGTAATTTCCCACCAGTTCACGGGTGACAGGTGAGTTGGGACGTCATAACAGCCCTGGGACAAAGAAATTCTAACCAAAATTCGAAATTCCCGCCAAAATTCGAAATTCCCCGCCAGTAGGGTAGCTTGGGAAAGGGAAAGGAGGAGGGAGGGGCGGACGGCGCAGGGACCCTTGTGAAAGCTGAGGAAACACATAGCGTCGTCCGGGAGTGGGTTGGTGTGGTGGTAGACGTGGTTGGAGCGGTAATTAATTGATAAATGTAATTAATTTGCATATCAGTTTGATATCAAAATAGCCTTCTTGTCGTCATCTTCCTACTACTTGCGCCTTCTGGTACTGGACATCGCCGTGATAGGCAACGATTTTATGCATAGGAGATTGCCCCACTGTTCTTAGGTCGCCACGAACAACTTGTCTGTGGAATGGACGTTAACTGCGTACTCGGCCAGAAGGATCAGTATCCGAATTTTACACCGTGCGCGGAGCTGTGTCGTATTGTTTGTGAACTGGTCCTACGGGATGCTTGGGAAGTACGGCTCTCAGACGACCCGGGCTTCAAGGTTCACGAGCCATTCGGCTAGTCGGCTGGACCGCATTTATGTCTCCCCTAAGTTGGTCGATGCGGTGCTCGATGTAGAACGCTCGCCTTTGGTTTTCTCTGATTACCGCACGTACATGTGTACTTTGCCCCTTCCTCATCAGGAGGTTTGGAGGAGAACCACGGAAACCCAACGCTCAGCATCTGAAAAATCCAGTTTGCCGCCAGCGTAATACTGAGGCTAGGACAAGATACGAACGGCGTCTCCTATCCTCCGAAACCGCCGTGGAATGGTGGCTGAAATATGCCAAACCGATGCTACGGCGCAAGTTCATCACTTACAGCAGGAAGGTGGCCGCTTGGCACAGGCACACTATAGACCTACTTCAGCGCTCTCCGCAACATTGTTGGCCAGCCGCCTTGCCTCGAGTACAAACTACAAACTGAACGCAGCATGATTAAGGCAAAGCTGCTAGCGATATCTCGCCAGAAACTACGGAGGTCTGTGGTGCGTGCCCGCAGACCTGATGTGGTGTGGTTGGAGAACCCCTCCATGCGTCATATTGTGCACGATCCCAGACAATGCAGATAAAACAGTCACAGAACTCGAAGACCACAATGCGCAGCGGGTCACCTGCTAAGTGGATATAGTCGTTAACTTTGTCGAACATTTTCGTTGAGTCGACCGTGCAGATGAGGGGGCCGTCCTGGGCTACGATCCTATCGCCTTGGACGTTCCGCGCACACTCTCACTTGAGTAGGGCGCTACATGAATGGAACCATTCACCATCGAAGTCACTACCGTTACCTTCAGGGGCACACTGTGCAAATCACCAGGCATCGAAGACTCGCTACTGAATTCTATCGTACGTTCTGTGATCTCATGTCTACAATATGGACGGACATGTATAATGAACCGATCACGTCTGCAGCGGCGATTCCGTCAGCTTTTGTCGAGAGCTCGAGAGCATTATTGTTACCGTTGATAAATCGACGCTGGAGTTACTACGCGCCACTACCGACTTGTAACCTTTTTAAATACTGATTATGAGATTTATGTGGCGATATTGGTATGTGCGACTTACATCCCTGTTGCCAAGTGTCTTCTCCTCCTCGAAAACTACTCGAGATGGCACAGTTAACGTCAAGACAGCAATTGGAGACGGTCCTGACGTGATTGCGCTGGCAGAGGCGTGCAGACTTTGTCCGGCGATTGTTACTGTAGATTTTGACAGCACTTTAGACAGGGTGCGCCATGTCTTCCAATTTTTTATATTAGAACGGATGGCCTTCTCTGTCCAGTTCATCAGTGTCCGTCGGCGGCTCTTTAGCAGCGCGCGTTCGAAGGTCCAAGACAATGGGCATGTGGCTGGTCCGATATCGATTCGACGGTCGGTTCGACAAGGCTAGTCCCTGTCCAGATATCTTAAAGCCGTGTCACTGGAGCCACTCATTAGCCTGCTGACGAGGCAGTTGTCTGGACTCTGCTGGTTCGTTCTTGGGAGGAGGTCGCACGGATCCTCGCCACAATCATGGCTCATGAGAGAGTGGCTGGAAATGTGATTAAAGTGCGTAAATCCACGACGCTCTCTAATGGTCGCGGCCTACCACTGGAAGATCCGCCGCCCCTCCCCTGCGTCCAACACCTCCACTACCTTAGGGTCACCTTTACGTCGTCAAAGCGTTGGGCATAGGCATTGAACTTCCGTCAGGTTTTAAGAATTACCTGCATTATGATCAGTCACAGCTACCTGTGCCGCCTCTATCCTTTGCAGCGTGTTGCCTACCGTATTGCCTATGTGGCATCAAGAAAGGCTCATATTGCGCAGATTATACTGCTGTCGTTTACGATGGGACGTTGTATTCAAGCGGCATTCAGATATTTTTTTTATGGCTGGGCCCATCTTCAGAGTGTGACGCTCTCACTTGCCACCTCTGGGCAGGAGGGCTGGTCCTACAAACATCCGCTACCGTGCGGCATCACTTTAGCCATGATGCACAAACAATGGCGCAATGTCGAGGGCTGCATGTGGCACCATTTACCTGTCGTTCTTGTGGCAGTATCCCTCTCTCCGCCAGATCCGGTCGGTAGCATCAGGCCCGTGTTTGGACACATCGTGTCCTTCATTATGGAACTCTGTTATGCTCGCACCGAACAAGCACGAAGTATTTATATGTCCTTTTCTGGCGTGGCGTCGCCTGTAACGTCATATAATGCAATATTCTATTTTCGCAGTAGACTGTGATTTGGAGGCACATTAATCACAGTTTCTTTCTCACGCATTTCAGATCAACTTAGTCTTATGCGACCTGTGGGAAGTATCCAACTACTCAGAGGCTCCATGCCATAGAACTGGCGGACTCTCCCATCTACGCAGTCTGTCGCAATGTCGAAGATGATCATCACCGATTCAGCTGTGTAGCCGCTGCGGTTATCTGGTTGCTGGGACGACAAATAGTCGCGTGTTTCCTACGAGTGCCAGCGCATGTTATTGACGCCGAGTCCTTCTTTTATCGAGCTGTGGAGCATTTTCCTGCAACAAAGTCTCGGGCAGTTCTGTGGATAATAATTGGCTGGACTTAGGCATGTCTATATCGATTAGCTCCTCACTCGCACCTTCATTTTTGGGAATCCTTTTAGACAGCACATTTAGCGGTTGCGCGCAGTTCCCATTATCGCACGTATTTGGCAATTATCTGAACAGCTTTCTTACCACGCCTCCAGTCAATTGTGGTATTCCCGGGGTGGCAGGTGACCACCCGATTCGGATTGAAACATAACGCTCCTACACCTAGGACTCCGACCACTTGCCTTATTTCAAGCACTGAGGAAAACACAAGTAAGCATGAGTCCTTGGGTCAAGTCTTGGCCTTCTAATAAATTTTAATTCATTACTTCAGCTTCTATAAGCTGAAAAAAACCACAAAATTTGATGATGTATGTGATGGGATTAGCAATGGCCGGCCAGTGTGGCTGAGCGGTTCTAGGCGCTTCAGTCTGGAACCGCGCGACCGCTGCGGTCGCAGGTTCGAATCCTGCCTCGGGCGAGGATGTGTGTGATGTCCTTAGGTTAGTTAGGTTTAAGTAGTTCTAAGTTCTAGGGGACTGATGACCTCAGATGTTGAGTCCCATAGTGCTCAGAGCCATTTGAACCATTTGATTAGCAATGTTAGTGTCAATAATATTGTGACTCTACCAAGCGATGAAGATTTTTGCACAAACTAGTGTTTGTAGCTAGAGAGCATCAAAATTTAAATGACCCACTTGCATTTGAAAAACAAAATTTCTTTATGATATTGTGATAGGTAGTTTAATTATTGGGAATCCTTCTAGTTTTTTCTGTCGCCATGTTCAGACCCACAGGTGTTTCTCCACCATTTAACGCGAAGGGGATCTGAACTAGCTATTTAACTCTCAATACCTCGCAAAGCTCATCCGACTGCATCATATATTACTGCAGCTGGGACCCAGTGGTGCCGCACTGGCACTAGAGCGAGGAACCTGCTTGTCTGGAGTTCCCACAGCGCGGGAAGCAGGTCGTGGCACTCCGCGGCGAGCTCAGGAGCACAGGCGACCTGGCCGCCCTTTGTCACAATGGCCGTGATCCGCTCGAGTAGCGACCAGAATTTAATTCCCTTGACGGCTGGGCTGGTGCTAACTAACTAGCCGGGCGACACTGCGGCAGCACCCCGTGTTGTGGCTACGCTGTTGCGGGTTCCGGGCATTAGGCGACTTTGATGTGCAACAGAGCGTCTAATTCGCCGTTCACTTGACAGGTATGAGGCGCTACGGCGCTCGTCGGTAACTAACTGCATGAGGTAAGGAGCTTCCCGTGCCTGCTCTCCGTCTAATTGACAAATGACATGACTTACTGCTATGCAGATTGCCTTGGAATCATTTACAGGCGGATACGGATAAAATCTTAGTACTGGTAACGAAACAGGGCGTAACAAAAATGAACGGCACTTATTGCGGCACACATTCCTCGCACGTAGACGAAGAAATCATGTAATATGAACACAGATCTACAAATGCTTTGTTAGATTCATGGGGTTGGTTCAAATGGCTCTGAGCACTATTGGACTTAACATCTTAGGTCATCAGTCCCCTAGAACTTAGAACTACTTAAACCTAACTAACCTAAGGACATCACACACATCCATGCCCGAGGCAGGATTCGAACCTGAGACCGTAGCGGTCGCGCGGTTCCAGATTGAAGCGCCTAGAACCGCTCGGCCACCCTGGCCGGCTAGATTCATGGGGGACAAGCACTCTAGATGACGTATGGTTACGTTGTACGGCGCCAGTGTTTTGATTTTCATGTACCCGTTGCCATGCGACATACGCCATTGCTTGTTTACAGGTAACGTCAACTGTTCCAGAGATTAGTGCGACAGTTGCAAGCACACGGGTTACTATGCAGAGCTAATCAGCGAATTGGCTCTTGCAGTGGCAGTTTATACAAAAGCAAAGATGGGAATGCACTTTTGATGTATGGAGTAGCTGACAGCAACGGCGTTAGATCTAAATGACAGATTCGGTAACAGATGGATAGGTAGCGATGGACCAGTTGTCTGACCTTCACGTTTTCTGGACGTAAGCCCACTGGGCTTTTATTTGCGGGAGGCATTTGAAAGCTTTTGTCTATGGTATCCCAATACAAGATGTTCAGTGTCTCCGCACCAATATTATGGAAGGCTGCGAAACCTTACGCAATACTCCGGGGATACATCAGCGCATCCTAGCTTCATTACGACGGTGGGTTGATGCATGTATCAGCGCCCCACTGAGAGAGTGTTGAACACCTCCTATGACAATGTGTGGCCTGTAGTAAGCTGGTGAATCCTGTTCGTGTGTGTTTATCATGATTAATGAGTTAGAGAAAATGAGCTGTAATACGGAAACAAAGTACTTATAGACTTATGTTCATGTGACATGATTTCTTCGTCTACCTGCGAGAAGTATGTCCTGCAAGTTGTGCCGTACGTTTCTGTTTACACCTTGTGTAATGAACGGGGATATCCAATCTTGCTTTTATCAGCGAGACATTGTAGCTACTGTGCCTCCAGACAATGCCCTGCAGCAACACAACTGCATCCAGAAGACGCCCACATCCATTTGATTGAAAACTGGGAAGCGCCACGTCACTACACCGTCTCAAACCGATTACTAACATCTCCTCGCTAAACTAAATATGGTAAGAATCTAGAGTCATACGGCTGAAGAACACACACAAAAATACCACACCTCAAGTTTCCTCTCTAATGGAGGGAATTTATTGTCAAAACCTGGCCAAATACCCCTCGACGTTAGCGAAAGCTCCCTCCAGAATACTGACGATTATACGATCTGATATGAGACCTTTCCACACCGAGCAAGAACGTAGCTCACAAATACCGGAAAGCTACTGAGCTGTTAAATACGTACATAGGAGACGCACTTACGAACTATTACAGTTCTCTGTAAGAGAAGAACAACGTTAAGGATCATGGGGGATCACTCACTCCTGACTTCGTTCACGCAACACTTTTATAACCTCATCTCCGACCCACGAGGCCAAAGACTCCGTAGTTACCTGCCAAGGGCTGACTCACGTTTCACGGGCTTCAAAACTGCTCCACGAAATCATTGAAGATTCAGGCTGCAACTTCACTACGGCTGTGGTAACAATGAATATTATTAATCGTCGGTCAGTATAAGTTACCAACAAAGAACGAGTGCACGACCTTAGATTTGTGCCGAGCGGGATTAGCCGAGTGGTCTGTGGCGCTGCAGTCATGGACTGTGCGGCTGGTCTCGGTGCAGGTTCGAGTCCTCCCTCGGGCTTGGCTGTATGCGTTTGTCTTTAGGATAATTTAGGTTAAGTAGTGTGTAAGCTTAGGGACTAATGACCTTAGCAGTTAAGTCCCATAAGATTTCACACACATTTGAACATTTTTTTTAGATTTGTATTAGGTTGGCGCGTTAGTTGGTAGCACTTTTGTTTCGTATGTAGGTATTCCGATTGTAATGGGTTTACTTCTCGATTATCATTGTTTATTTGCAGTTCACTGTAGCTGAGTTTACATACTGTCATTTTGTTGTCTGGAAATAATATGTGGAGTTGTGGGTGTTAGAAAATGGAGCGCCAAGAGGAAAAATCGGATCATTTGCGATATATTCTTCAGTCTGAGTTCAGTGGCGTGGTGACAGCAGCTGAGGCAGCCAGATATGCACTCCTGGAAATTGAAATAAGAACACCGTGAATTCATTGTCCCAGGAAGGGGAAACTTTATTGACACATTCCTGGGGTCAGATACATCACATGATCACACTGACAGAACCACAGGCACATAGCCACAGGCAACAGAGCATACACAATGTCGGCACTAGTACAGTGTATATCCACCTTTCGCAGCAATGCAGGCTGCTATTCTCAAATGGAGACGATCGTAGAGATGCTGGATGTAGTCCTGTGGAACGGCTTGCCATGCCATTTCCACCTGGCGCCTCAGTTGGACCAGCGTTCGTGCTGGACGTGCAGACCGCGTGAGACGACGCTTCATCCAGTCCCAAACATGCTCAATGGGGGACAGATCCGGAGATCTTGCTGACCAGGGTAGTTGACTTACACCTTCTAGAGCACGTTGGGTGGCACGGGATACATGCGGACGTGCATTGTCCTGTTGGAACAGCAAGCTACCTTGCCGGTCTAGGAATGGTAGAACGATGGGTTCGATGACGGTTTGGATGTACCGTGCACTATTCAGTGTCCCCTCGACGATCACCAGTGGTGTACGGCCAGTGTAGAAGATCGCTCCCCACACCATGATGCCGGGTGTTGGCCCTGTGTGCCTCGGTCGTATGCAGTCCTGATTGTGGCGCTCACCTGCACGGCGCCAAACACGCATACGACCATCATTGGCACCAAGGCAGAAGCGACTCTCATCGCTGAAGACGACACGTCTCCATTCGTCCCTCCATTCACGCCTGTCGCGACACCACTGGAGGCGGGCTGCACGATGTTGGGGCGTGAGCGGAAGACGGCCTAACGGTGTGCGGGACCGTAGCCCAGCTTCATGGAGACGGTTGCGAATGGTCCTCGCCGATACTCCAGAAGCAACATTGTCCCTAATTTGCTGGGAAGTGGCGGTGCGGTCCTCTACGGCACTGCGTAGGATCCTACGGTCTTTGCGTGCATCCGTGCGTCGCTGCGGTCCGGTCCCAGGTCGACGGGCACGTGCACCTTCCGCCGACCACTGGCGACAACATCGATGTACTGTGGAGACCTCACGCCCCACGTGTTGAGCAATTCGGCGGTACGTCCACCCGGCCTCCCGCATGCCCACTGTACGCCCTCGCTCAAAGTCCGTCAACTGCACATACGGTTCACGTCCACGCTGTCGCGGCATGCTACCAGTGTTAAAGACTGCGATGGAGCTCCGTATGCCACGGCAGACTGGCTGACACTGACGGCGGCGGTGCACAAATGCTGCGCAGCTAGCGCCATTCGACGGCCAAGACCGCGGTTCCTGGTGTGTCCGCTGTGTCGTGCGTGTGATCATTGCTTGTACAGCCCTCTCGCAGTGTCCGGAGCAAGTATGGTGGGTCTGACACACCGGTGTCAATGTGTTCTTTTTTCCATTTCCAGGAGAGTATTTGCGCCTTGTTTGAGGATAATGGCAGAGCATGGCAAGAAATTAATTGTTTATCGTTTTGAGGAGTATCATTTTGACATCAGTGAACCTCCAAGTCCAGGAAGACATTCGGAGGTTGATGAAGATTGTCTAAACACAATAATCCGCAGTGACCCATGTCATTGTTATTTACAACTGGCAAATGTGATGCGCTGTGGTCATTCCAGCATCGTATGACTTTTTCATGCACATTTCTACCTGCTCGTCAACAAAAATTGTTCAAATGGCTCAGAGCTCTACGGAACTTAGCTGCTGAGGTCATCAGCCCCCTAGAACTTAGAACTACTTAAACCTAACTAACCTAAGGTCATCACACACATCCATCCCCGAGTCAGGATTCGAACGTGCGACCGTAGCGGTCGCGCGGTTCCATACTGTAGCGCCTAGATCCACTCGGCCACTCCGGCCGGCGCTCGTCGTCAATTGGTTCGTGAACAACATCGAGCATTCTTATCCTGTATCGTTATTGGTGACGAGAAATGGTATCTTTATGTTTACGTAAGGATAATAAAGGAACTGTTGAGTCCAAGCAAAGGACCAACTGCCCGTACAAGGAGCTGCGTGAATCCACAACAGATAACGTTATGCATCTGGCGGAGCAGTGATGGTGTGGCGCACTACGACTCGCTTCTCTGAGGTGTAACCATCGTTGCTGATATTTGTTTTTTGTGGTGTCACCGCCAGGCACCACACTTGCTGGGTGGTAGCTTTAAATCGGCCGCGGTCCATTAGTACATGTCGGACCCGCGTGTCGCCACTGTCAGTGGTCGCAGACTGAGCGCCACCACACGGCAGGTCTAGAGAGACGTACTAGCACTCGCCCCAGTTGTACGGACGACTTCGCTAGCGATGCACACTGACGATGCCTCGTTCATTTGCAGAGCAGATCGTTAGAATAGCCTTCAGCTAAGTCAATGGCTATGACCTAGCAAGGCGCCATTAGTAACATTGCATGTATCTATAGAGTCTCACTTGTATCGTCAATAGCGATGTAAAACAAGGATGGATTAAAGTTGAGTATTCCAGCAGTTACGTACTTTTCTTTATAGCATTCATTACGTATCCTGTTTCTGACCTATCTCTAACCTGCGTGAGTCTAACGCGTGCCTTTCGGCTACTTCCGAGTGGCGTGGCTGTCTTGTTACGCCACAACATTTTTAATTAGCACCAGGAAGATAGCTTGAAGACACGCTGCTCCTAGATATTGCCAGCCCGCTCTCTGCTAGACTGACAAAAAACCCTATACAAGAGTTGCCTTGGGCAGTTATGCCGCACTCATCTTAATCACCTGATCTTGCACCATCAGATTCTTCACATTTGCCGCTCCCCATCAAAAACTTTCAAGGAACTACGTTTTTCGGATGAAAGTGCGCTCCATACATGACGTGTTCTTCGCACCAAAACCACGTGTTTTTTACAGTCGCGGACTCAAACACTTACCCCAACATTGGTAAACTGTTTTAAATGGTGGAGGAAAATATATTGCTGGCCGCAGTGGCCGAGCGGTTCTAGGCGCTTCAGTCTGGAACCGCGCGACCGCTACGGTCGCAGGTTCGAATCTTGCCTCGGGCATGGATGTGTGTGATGTCCATAGGTTAGTTAGGTTTAAGTAGGTCTAAGTTCTAGGGGACTGATGACCTCAGATGGTGCTCAGAGCCACTTTGCATTTGAAAATATATTGTTGATGGGGTCAGTTCTCTGTTACATATATCTCTAGGGTTTATTATAAACTTATGGAAAAACGCAACTAACCTATGCACGATACCATTACTAAAGATGGCTTAATCGAAACATATCTGGCTGCTTTAAGCCGTTATAGAACTATGAATCAATTACGAATCACACTAATATAGAAATTATCAAATAAGTAAATAAGCAATAAGTAGATAATGATCATGAAAGATACCAATGATGGTTTAAACTTCGACTATATGTTTATTCAAACAGCCATAAAAAGTACATTCCAACGGGAGCGTCACATCGGTTATTAATTCAGCACAATAGTGTTTCACGACTGCGCAGAGTTACTGATTCGTAGTGCCACCAGGGCAATCGTATTAAGCGACCACTGCGTACTTAATGCTTGGAGCCGAGCGACAAAATCACTGAAGGCTGCAACGAAAATCTGAAGTTCAGCGGCGTCAAATAAGAATGAATTTTCACTTTGCAGGTATTCTGCTAATACAAACCTTCCTGGCAGACTATGTGCCGGAGCGGAAATCTAACCTGGGACCTTTCGCGGCCAAATGCTCTACCAACTGAGCTACCCTAGCACGACTCACGACTCGTCAAAGGTTTACTTTCGCCAGTCCTCATTTGCAGTGAAGGAGGTAAGGTACTGGTCCAAGTAAAGCTGTGAGGACGGGTCGTGAGTAGTGCTCGGTAGAGCACTTGCCAGAGCAAAACAAACATTCTGGGTTCGAGTGCCGGTCTAACACACAGTTTAGATCTGCCAGAAAGTTGCAACTTCACGTAAATCTGTAAACAGTAACAAATTTACTGCATGTGGAAAATATTCACTCTTAAGTACAAACGCATTTAGTGTTGCAAAAATATTCATAGCACTAGCATAGTGGACAGAAAAATAATTCTAAGTTTAAAGTCACATACTTAAGAGCAAGTTTCTGTGTAGCCACACAATACCTTCGAAACAGCTTACCTATCCAAGTCCAGGCCGACAAAAGGGTTCAAGCTCTGTGCTGTTTGCCTCTCAAAAGACTTGGTCATTATTTTAGTCAGCAATTTGTCTTTCAGCCATCGAACCATTTGTAAAATTAGACATATTAAATCACTGATGCAAGGTTAAATATAGACATTAAATGTTCTTGTTTAAATTTATAGTATTGTCATACAATGTTCACTCTACATTTTGTAGTAAGAATTCGCTTTTTTTTTATTCGTTCTCCATATTTGGAGCTGCAGCTAAAGCTAGTCAACACCTCTAACACTTGGCAATCTTTCGACACCCCAGTGACAATATTACATATATAAAGTTACCGAAAAATTACTACACAACTAAACAGGTCGATTGATAAAATAATAGAATGAGGCGCTGATATTGCCAATAATCAGTTGCGTGCATGTGCAGTAATCTTGATTTAAGTACATATCTCGTATTATACGCTAAATAATTTATAGCTATCTTTTTATTTATTTAAAAATGATAAAGGCTTGTTAATTCCACAGTTGACATTAAGAACTTCAAAACAGCGTCTCATATCCATACATCGTCTGTGTGCATCATCAGTTAGAGATCTGGCAACCAATTTTAGTTTCAAAAGTTAATACCTTCGTTAATCGTACAAACATGAAAATAATTTTAATGAATGCATTACACTATCGCTAATCAGACGCTTTCTTTGGATTTTATGGACCACGTAAGTAAGCAGTTCTGATGGTTTCACTGAATACATCGAATTTTCATTTTGTACATTCAGTCACTTCTGCTCAGCGGATACGCCACTTGTGTTCCCGTGCCCACAGGAATTCCAGGTCTTCAATTCGCTGCTACAAGCCGCACAACACATCGCCGGCGCCAACCCTTGCCACCACCGTCCGTCTGCACTCAGCAGCGTCCAATCTTATTCACATTTTTCTGCCATAGCACAGCAACTTTCCAGCCAAAAATTGCTCAGCCATAAACTCTGCGCCTCGCCGCTTGTAATGTCATAAGGCTTTCAAAAGCCTTCAATTGGTTATTTCACGCTGATTTACATAGTACGTGCTGTGAGGTTATGATTTCTGCCAGGCCTTTTTTTTTTTTTTTTTGATTAGAAACGGTGTTCGGAAACATCAGCCCTCCTGTGGTTATTACTGGCCCTAGAAAACTACAAGGTCGGCCCGGACCACTAGACCTGTAGCGGTATTCAGGGAAGAAGGGCCCATCATCTCCAGCCTGCAGAATAGCTCCGTCCCGTGGCTGGAGTTCACACCTAACAGCCGAAGAGAGCGTCCCAGATATGATACGCTACAATGTGAGTTGAAATCTAAAACTGACAGTCTTAATAAGACTTTCTATAGCTCGAAATTTTGAATGCCCAAATTCTCAGAATAAAATGTGTAAGACGTAAGGAAAGTCGTGTGGTATACAATACGTACAACAACTAAGATCGAATTACGAGAGTGCAAGGCCAAGAATGAATTATTTGGAATATAGAGAGTGTAAGACAAGGATATAGCCTTTCGTCCCTTCTCTTCAATCAATACAACGATGAAGGAATGATGCAAATAAGGTTCAACCGTCGAGACTAAAATACAGGGTAGAAGGATATCAATGATCAGGTTCACTATTGACATTACTGTCCTCATTGAAAGTGAAGCAGAATTACTGGACCTGTTGATGGGAACGAAGAGTCTGATGAGTGATCAGTATGAACTGACAGTAAATCGAAAAACGACGAAAGTTGTGAGGAGTATCGGAAATGAGATTAGCGATAAACCTCACATCAAGATTGATAACAACGAAGTAGACAAAATGAAGCAATTCTGCTACCTTGGAAGCAAAATAACATATACGGACGAAACAAGGAGGATAAAAAAGAGCCGGCTTCAGTCCAGAACCGCGCTGCTGCTACGGTTGCAGGTTCGAATCCTGCCTCGGGCATGGATGTGTGTGATGTCCTTAGGTTGGTTAGGTTTAAGTAGTTCTAAGTTAGGGGCTGATGACCTCAGATGTTAAGTCCCATAGTGTTTAGAACCATATGAACCATTTGATAGAAAAAGGCAAACTAGTACACGCAAAGAGCGCTTTGCTGGTCAAAAGAGTTGTACTAGTATCACACCGCTTTCAATTTGAGGGGGAAATTTCTGGAATGGACTTTAGGAGCATAGCATTGTATGATACTGTATCATGGACTGCACAAACGCTGGAAGAGGATCAAAGCGTTTGAAATGTGATTGTGTATTTATATGTTGATAATTAGATGCCCTGATGGGGTAAAATGACGAGGTACAGCACAGAATCTTCGAGGAGAGGAACTTGTGGAAAACATTAATTAATAGAGGTGAAAGAGAGAGAGGACATGTGCTAACACATCAGAGAATTTCTTCCATTGTACTAGAGGAAGCTGTAGAGGATGAAAACTGTACGGGAGGACGCAGATTGTGATACATTCAGGAAATAACTGAGACACATGTTACAAGTACCACTCTGGGATGAAAAGGTTGGTACAAAAGTGGAATTAGTGGCAAGCCCTATCAAACCTTCCAAAAGACTGAAGGCTTAAAAAAAGCTTGAAGTATTATCTGCTCTGCATTGAAAAAGAACGATTTTCCAGAAAAAAATTCCATTTAAAAGTGAGTCCATGTAGTTTTCAAACAGGTTTCCTTAGACAGTTCTGTTACGCTAGAAGATTGCGTGTAGTTCAATTTACTGCAGTTATATCTCATCCATTTCGTTTGTCGTATAAAACAGAGCAAATGGATTTTATCCTATTATCTATATTCGAGCTGCGGAGCCTGTTATTAGTGACTCATTGGTGTAATTTTCACTCCAATAGCCGATTGCAACTGCCTTGTCTTCTTGAGCAGAATTCTCGTCTATTTCTCCGAAAAGTTTTAACCATTATGTATATATAGTCATTACTCTTTTCTCCTGCCCCCACTTTTTCATCTCGTATTAGCACTTGCAGACTACCTCCTCAATAACTTGCTGGATATATTCAGATCCCTGTCTCCCTCTACAACTTTTACCCTCTACAGCATCCAGATATCCTACCATCCTGCCCTTCTTCTTGTCAGTGTTTTTCATGTATTCCTTCTCTCGCCGATGCTGTGTAGAACCTCCCCATTCCTTACCTTAATAGGCCACCTAATTTCCTACATTCTTCTGTAGCATGTCTCAAACGCATCGATTTTTTCTGTTCTGCTTTTCCCACTGTCCATACTTCACTACTATGCAATACTGTGCTCCAGATGAATATTCTGAGAAATTTCTTCCTCGAATTAAGGCCTATGTTTAATACAAGTAGACTTGTAATTTCGTAGAATCGGGTGTACTGCCGGTGGTCCGCGTCTTCCCGACATACATTTCGACGTCGTAACTCAGCGACTTCATCAAGTGTTCCCTGAGACTGGTTGACGAACTAATCTTGTCCCATATTTATGCCTGGGCGGTGTGTGGCGCTCCCTATGCCGTCCACGCCCACTGTGGCCATTTCTGGCGGTGGTGTCAGTCTCTAGGCGCTCCACCTTCGGTCCGCGCCCGTTGCGGCTCTGTTCTGAGGTAGTGGACATCCGTATTGGGTCCGCGCCCCATAGGCGCGATCCTCGCTCTATCATGGCTCTGTTGAAGATCCTTAAGCTGTCCGCGACCGCGGCGAGTTTCTCTCATGGCCAAGCCATTCTCCTGGCCTTCTGAACCCAGTATGCATCTGGGAGGTGCGCTTACTGTGGCATCGGGCTGCTGTTAGAGCTGCGTATTATGATGGCCATCCTCCAAGGAGCTTGCTGCCGCCTGGTATCTCGCATGCCGTTCTGTTCCGTTACTTACGCCCTTGGACGTCCGTACTTCATTCCTGGAGGAGGGAACTTTCCTCCGTTGTTTCTGTAGTAGTTCCAGAGCAGGATTCCACGCAGTACTAAGCTGATATCCTGCTTCTCGGTTGATCAAGTTATCCGCCATCTTGATATCAAACGACTCGTTAATGACGCTAGCCCAGAATCGGGTGGTCTGAGCCAGGATCCTGATTTTGTCATGATCCATGGTGTGCTCAAGGTACAGGCAATGTTCTGCTATTGCAGATTTAGTTACCTGTCGTAGCCTGGTATGTCTCTGGTGATATGTGAAATAGACCAACGGAGAAGCAGGATATCAGCTGAGTACTGCGTGGAATCCGGCTCTGGAACTACTACAGAAACTACAGTTTGAAAGTGAGGAATGATTTACTTGTATTTCCAATGTAAACCGTTCAAACTACTACCTGCGAAATGAGATACCCTTGTGTCATTATCCACCCTTGTGAGTACATGACTTTTCTGTGTGCTCGTCCTTTGCTGCTACAACTACATCCTTTTTAATGGTTCTGCTCTGTACTTAAATATTCTTTAGTGGCCTATTTGTTGCCAACAAATAATGTGTATTTCGATCGTTGGTTGTATTCCAAAACATCTCCTCTAAGTAACCTTCACAGAAAACTTTTATAGCTGTTACAGTGCGTTGCGTCAAAATCTGAGTAAAATTCGAGTGGTAACTTTCTATGAAATAAAGGAAATGTATTAGCAGTTGTCAACATGTACACCCATGGGTTGTATAGTGGGAGGAAGACAAATGCCGGAGTGGAACTCGAAAGCGGATTTTCTGCTTATCGCGAGCGGCCGCCTTATCATTTGGTTATCAGAGTGTGACTGACGGCCACACCCAACTTCAATATCTACAATCTGTACTCGTACATTCATTACGAATATTTAAGCCCAGGTGAGACATTTTACTTGGAGGTCGCTTGGGGGGTGTCGGCAGATGAATAGTATACTGCAGTGCCTGTGTTATCCCGAAATGCAATGCAATTATCCGCCGACACCGGGCAAGTGACCTCCAAGTAAAATGTCTCACCTATACAGGAATGTACATAATGGATGTACGAGTATGCTTGCAGACACATGCTTGGCGACATATGGCAGTCTGGGTGTGAACACGAGTTCTACTCGGATAGCCAAATAATAAGCGGGTAATACTGGTTCGAACCCTAGTCCGTCATAATTTTCGTTGTCGTCATTCCATTACACAGCTGATGGTTGTGCATGTTCGAAACTGCTAATGTTTTTCTTGTATTTCTCAAAGGCTATATTCCCCCCTGTTCCTTCGAACATGGATGGGTGGGCCGGCCGGTATGGCCGAGTGGTTCTAGGCGCTTCAGTCTGGAACCGTGCGACCGCTACAGTCGCAGGTTCGAATCCTGCGTCGGGCATGGATGTGTGTGATGTCCTTAGGTTAGTTAGGTTTAAGGGGACTGATGACCTCTGATGTTAAGTCCCATAGTTATCAGAGCCATTTGAACCATCTGAACATGCATGGGTGTCCGAAGGAACTTTGCATCGCAGTTCCGAGTAGCACGGGCACTGAAATATCCTATTCTATGAAACACTTCACTTCAGTTTAAGATTTTTACAAAATTCAAATTGGGGACTGAGTACGGAGAGTCATGGAAAATCAAGATAACAATTTACAGAATTAATTTGCGGACTGTGAAAGTAACTAATCACACTACAAGTAATGTTTATTAAGGAACGATAATGAGAATCCAAGTTACAATTACAACATATCTCCTTACCTTTCGATTATAAAATTGTGTGCAGCATACTCGTATCTGTCATTCACAGGTAACACTGAAGACTGTTGATTTCAGTTACATGAACAGTACATCTATTTCTAAGTGAATATCTGTTTGTAGATACCTCCTAATTACTGATTTAAAGAATGGTGGTATTTGATTTTCGTGAGAGTTGTGGGCACCCTATTCACGGTAAATTGTTATTTCTGTGCATTTATTTAAAATTACTCTACAGTATGTAGCTTTCCCCAGCGCGACCTTTTAATTTTTTCTACCTCTCTTGGTCTTCCATTTTCGTCTCTCTTACACCATGTCCTCTATTCAGAATTGTTTATTTCAGCACGCATACACACACAATGAGGGAGTGAGAGGGTTAGATGGGGAGAGGAAGAAAAAGAAGAAAAGGAAGGAAGTAGGGACATAGACGGAGAGAGTGAGGGGGGGGGGAAGGAAACATAAGACAGAAATAAGGTAATGAGTGTGATCTGAAGATTTGGGCAAGGGGGAATGAGCGAGAGAGAGACTGAGGAAAACGATAGAAACTGTAGAGAGATAGAAACATAGAGAGAGAGAAGCTGGGCGAGAGCGAGACAGTGAGAGTGACTGAGACAGAAAGGTGGGAGGTGGAGGGAAAGGGGAAAATGAGAAAGAAAGATGGAATGGGATAGAGACACGGACTGGGCCAGAAAAGAAATTAGGCGGCCGAAAATGAGAGCACTTGCATGCACACGCTCAATAATGTATATGGAAAATTCACACGAAGCTTCAGCGAAATGTACGAATTATCGTTCTGAGTAACGTGAGACGAGAAGGATAAATTATTCTGTACAGTGTGTCATAGACCCTTGCAATTATAATAAAAAGCACAAAAGTGTAGAGAGAGAACACGGTAAATTTAATGAATCCGCGGAGGACGTGCCACATTTCCTGCGTGTTGTACCACGCACGGCAACTATAATTCTGGCCACTCTAATCTTTGTCGTTTCATGCGATGTGTCGGCTGGGGATAGCAGATCGTTAATTAGATAATCTCCGGAATTCATAAAATATTCTACTGCACGGCACATTCGTGCATGCATGTCTGTACATCTCTCTGCTCTCTCTCTCTCTCTCTCTCTCTCTCTCTCTGTGTGTGTGTGTGTGTGTGTGTGTGAGTGAGTGTGCGTGTGTGTGTGTGTGTGTGTGTGTGGGTGGGTGTGTGTGTGGGTGTGTGGGTGTGTGTGTGTGCGCACTGACGAATGTCAGCTTTGCATGTAACAGGCGACGGTGCTGCAGCGAAAGCTACGATGGGGCGCGAACCAGTTTCTAACGATTTCTCCGTTGCACACTGTTTACGTTACGGTAACCTAGTACTGGGAACAGAGTTGAAAACATGCAAACTGACATGTGCAAATGATGCTCTCCACTTCAGCATTAAGTGCTGCAGTTGACTATATGGCAGAAAGCAAACAGCCAGTCCACAGTGCAGCGTAGTTGATTACTGCGCCGTTTGTATCAGTATGTGTACGTTTTGCTCTCACTGGGTTTCTGTCAAATGCAAGATGAGATTCAATGGAGTATCAGATATTAAGGTATTTTAAAACTTCTTCCCCTACCGCTGTACGTACTTGCTCCAGTTTAGCCTTGAAGAGTTGCTGAAAGCAGCGACACTCATCTTGTGTGCCAGTTTACCTTCAGTTTACACAGGTAACGCTTTCGATGTGTGGTTAAAGGCAGCTGTTGGGGGCAACGACGATCAGTTTGTGTCTGTCTTGAGAGTTGTCAGCCTTTCGACTGGTTTGGTGGTATCCCTCCTGTTTCCCAAGCTTATCCTGATATTGTCTCCGTATGTTTTCCCGGCGTAATAAACCTTGAGAGCCTCTTCGGGTTCACTGCCGTATACAAAAATCAAATCGACTGATTATATCGGCGATCCAGCTGTTCGCCATCTTCAGGAGAACGCTGCTTCTGCTGCTGCTTCTCGTTGAGAACCCTAAGAGACTTTCTGTTACAGTGATGTTGTCATCTCTTACGTAACCACCATCCTTTACAATGTTTGTCATATTTCGTTTTTAGCCCTTTCCTGCTATGCTTTCCGTCAACTGCTCCTTCTAGCACCACATTGATTATTCCTGGTTTCCATCGCGGATGTGCCGTTAACCCGTTCCATCTTCTGATGCCCTCGGCAGGCATATTTCCTCAGATACTCTTTTGGTGCTTCATGCAGTGCAGTGCACCCGACAGAAATTCAACTACTTCATTTCTGTATCAAGCCTTACTCGCCTATTCCAGTCTAGTTCTTCTTTATTTGAGCGTCCTGGGAGTCCTTGGTTTGTACTAGGAGAATTATCCATTTCTTCCAGTATTCTGTCGTTCTCAGCCTTGATGTAAAGCAAATTTCTCCTTCCAACAGCTCTACGTCAGCTTCCTCCTTGATGTATTTTCCTTTAGACTACTATCTGTGGCAAGCATGCTGTTCATTCCTCTCCACATCTTTTGTAAGGGTTCCTTACTTCCGGCCGGAGGTACTCAGTCGTGTTGTAAGTACCAAGTGCTAATTATAGTTGCGTTCTTGCGATCTTTTATTTTGTACAAAATAGACACCGGAAGGATGTAACGGCACATGTTCATCCATAGCGTAACTTGTATCCGTCATGTGCTTGTCATATTGGAAGAATCCGTTACAGAGGCAATCCACATTCAGTAGCAAAAGGGGGGGAATGTGTCGGTATGCACTCACGTTCTTCTGAACGAGATAGCTGCCGACTGAACATATATGTGAGTGGAGATTACAGGCGAAAAACGAGATGGACATTTCTCGCATTTGACATGTTATTTAGAATTCACCTTCATCAGTGCAATACGGCATATTCATCACCATTTAATATTAAAACAACGTCCCAGTCACTGTTACGAGATATTGGTTGGTTCAGACATTTAGTATATAAGAGATAAATACATTAGACTAATACACTGGAGAGTCAAAGAAACATTAACCTGCCTAATATTGTGTAGCAAGTGCAGCAACACGACGTGGCATGGACTCGACTTATCTCTGAAGTACTGCTGGAGGGAATGAATCCTGCTGGGCTATCCATTAATCCGTAAGAGGAAGAGAGAGTCGAGACCTCTTCTGAATAGCAAGTTGTAGGTCATCCCGGATATGCTCAATAATGTTCATGTTTGGGTCGTCTGGTGGCCAGCGGAGGTGCTTAAACTCAGAAGAGTGGTCCTGGAACCACTCTATAGCAATTCTGGACGTGTGGGGTGCCGCATTGTCTTACTGGAATTGCCAAGTCCGTCGGAATGCACAACTGCCATGAATGTATGAAGGTGATAAGGACAGGATGCTTACGTACGTGTCACCTGTCAGAGTCGTATCTAGACGTATCAAGGGTCACATATCACCGAACTGCACACGCCCCACGCTATTACAGAGCCTCCGCCAGCTTGAACAGTCCCCTGCTGACATGCAGGGTCCAAGGATTCATGAGGTTTCCTCCATACCCGTACACGTCCATCCGCTCGATACAACTTGAAATGAGACTCGTCCGACTAGGCAATATGTTTCCAGCCATCAACAGTCCAATGCCGGTATTGATGGGCCCAGGCGATGCGTAAAGCTATGTGTTGTGCACTCATCAAGAGTACACGAGTGGGCCTTCGGCTCCGAAAGTCCATATCCATGAGGTTTCGTTGAATCTTCGCACGCTGACACTTGTTGATAGCCCATCACTGAAAATTACAAGAATTTACGGAAGGGTAGCACTTATATCACTTTCAACGATTCTCTTCAGTTCTAGTTTCTCCCGTTATTGCAGGATGTTTTCCGGCCGCAGTGATGTCGGAAGATTTTATGGCCCTGTTCCTGATATTCACGGTACACTAGTGAAATCCTCATAAGGGAATAGCCCCATTTCATCGCTACCTCGGAGATGCTTTGTCCTATCGCTCGTGCGCCGAATATGACACCACGTTCAAACTTGTATAAGCCATGCTAACCTGCTGTTGTAGCAGCAGTAAACGGTCTAGAAACTGCGCCAGACACTTGTCTTATATAGGCGTTGCCAACCGCAGCGCGGTGTTATACCTGTTTACATATCTCTGTATTTGAATAGGCATGCCTATACCAGTTTCTTTGGGGCTTCAATGTAAAATTCCCAGGAGAAGTAGAGGGAAGTTGTCACAAATATAAGGCACGGTAAAAAAGCAAAGTTGAGTGAATGTCGTTCCAACATTAGTATGCTTCGTTTAGCACGTGGGAACCCACAAAATAAAAAGTAAGAAAAAAAGGAACTACTCCGGATTTACTACATAATTAGGTTGTATTTGACCTTAGTCCCGACGTAATTCTGGGTGTAGTACAAGCAGGAGCGTTATGTGGAGTGATGTAGCGGTGTTGTTAAGACCACAGACTCGTACTCAGATAGACTTATTTCAGTCTCATACCAGCTAGCCGGATTAATTTTTAACTTGCTTTCCGTAAGCAATTTAGAAAGTTTCTTAGGTCATTACTTAGTGTAAGGCGCTTCATATAATCTGTGAGGGTGGGCTGTGAGTCGCGCCTGAGCAGCCATGTCGGTAGAGTAGTTGCCTGCGAGAAGGAAAGGTCTCGTCTTGGTGCCTCGGTCCGGCACACAGTCTTAATCTGGCAGGAAGCTCCAAAACAGAGCACAATCAGCTACAGAGTGAAAATTCATTCTCGAAATATATTCTTGTCCTGTTGAGCAATTCTTCCATGACCTCGTCGTGGATATGCTTGTTGTATTCTCACCCATTTCTTTTCATACCTTTTTCTGGACGATTGACAGCAACATTCGTTCGCGTCCACGGAAAAGTAATACAGACCAGTAGGCGTTTTTAATCTCTTTAGGATCCCACAGTGCCTAAGAATCGCCAGGCGCATTTTCTCTGATGTTTTGACAGATACTTGCAGTTCAGTTTTTGCATTGTGTGGCCGGAGCCAGCCCAAACAGGTACCACTCTTCTCATGTGTTTCATACGACACCCTGTGTCAGGAGGCATCTGTTTTGTTTCTCATTACAGACAAAATAGTTTTTAAATCGGAATTTTACGTGCCCGTTCGATAAAGGGCCCCTAGAGTAGTCTTATCCGATATTCGTTTTATCGACGAGTGTTAACAGGAACAGCAAAACACGAAGAATAAACA
Source organism: Schistocerca americana (assembly GCF_021461395.2). Lineage (NCBI taxonomy): Eukaryota > Metazoa > Arthropoda > Insecta > Orthoptera > Acrididae > Schistocerca > Schistocerca americana. Next base: position 678,261,449 of record NC_060122.1, read on the forward strand.
GAAATCCAGCAGCGACTCAGTAGCGCTGCGTGCTCGGGGGCAGCAGTCAGCGTGTGCCTGGGCAACGCAGCACGGGGGAATGGCCGTTACGGGTGGAGTTTTTGACCGTTCTACTCTTTTGATACGGACCATTTTATTCCATGACAACAATGGGGTGAGGATGACCTCAGATGTCTAATTTATTTTATTAACTGGAACTTTTCCGAAACCGGTCATGTACCCAATAAAAGACTGTTGATATCCTGCAGTTTCGTTTATTTTTCAAAACTGGCTTATACAGTTGAGGCTGCCCCGTAAGAAGACATTTTTATACATCGAGTTGTCAGCCTGCCGTCTAAATAGAGCCCTTCCAGAAATGTCGCTCCAGGAGAACGTTGGTGGGACACAAGGTGTTCTCAACTAGCCACAAATACGGGGCTTTAGGGGCTGTTGACATAGTCCACTATAAAGCGGGCATCTTGTAACGTGGAATGGAGAGAAGGAGAACTGCCCACGAGGAAGCGTCTATTGTCTGGCACTGATATATCATCAGAAAATGAGATGATGATATGTCAAAAGTTCTGTAGTCTAGAAGACAAGAAGGGTAGGAAGTGCATCAAAGCCCTGCCGACCAATGTAGGGGAGGGGTATTGTGGTATGTGGACTCAAGAGCGAGAGCTTCGCATCTAAAGTTTTTCTCTCAACCCTTTGTATCAGAGACTGTGCTGATTCGATCCCATACAGATTGTAGTAAATTCCATACTCTTTTTATTCCCATTCCCGTCTGTGTTGAATTGCATTATATTCCGATGCAGGTACTCAAGAATGTCAGACTATGTTTCCATTTCTTAAGCTAGTCTTTAGATTACGATCCCCATGTTATTTTAGCTGTCCGATTCCAGTACTGAATCGAATTTTCTCTCTGCCGCTAACGAGCGATTCTCATTATCACTGTCATTCTCTTGTATCCTGATTACGTCTTCTGCAATTCCCCTACCATCGTGACTCTTCTGCATTCCAACTTACGATAATTTCATGTTCTTTTTTGACCAGTTCTTATTCAGAGACGATATTCTTTCTCCTAACTGAAATTCCACCTTGATGTCAAAATATGGATTGGCGTTTGCCGCTGCAGCGGTCAAAATGCATACATGAACGCGGAGCAGCGAGGCGCGACGGACTAGAGGCTGAATCCGTTTTATTCCCCCAGAAGGGTCGAAGCGTTCAACTACCGGCTGTTTCCAATCATTCTCCAAGCGCCGGCTGCTCTCCCAGAAGTATCCGAGACAACAGCGCATCGCTCATGTCGTCCCACTTAGGCACCTTCTGCAACCAATGAAATACGTGGGTAAGACGAAACCACCTAAATAGCTCTTCATAGATCCATAGTGTCCTACTAGTCAAGTCACTGAGCTCCGTTAGCTCAGGGACATAGCCCTGAAGTGCAACACATTCAGTGCTTTTTGTATTCACTTCAACATTTTAATAAAGTAAGTTTTGAAATTACGGTCTCTGTTCACCTCTTAGTTATTCAGAAGTATTTTTCGCTGTAAGACTAAGGTCTTATTTCAGCGAATAGGTGACATTTGGTTTGCTTAATGACACTTGAGTGTAATTAATTAATTCTGTGTATATCAGAGTAGTTTCTATTTACGATATTTTTCCTTTTCTTTTGCGCGTTGTGTGTGGCACAATAAAGTAGTTATGTCATGTCATACGACAGTTTATTCCAATCGGAATTGAAGTGTTTTCGCTGTTCACTTCCGGTTTCGGACTACTTATTGCTGCTAGTACTTCGGCAGTATTATTCTCTTTGAGCGATGACCTCACTGTTTGATAACCTCCCTCGAATGAACCAACTTATTATTCCCTTTACGGAGCAAATATAATTCTGGTGTTTCAACATGGATGCTCGTACTGCTTACTAATTCATATCCTTTTAACGATCTGCAAGACTGAGCATGTTCTTTCGAGGATAACGTGGTTGACATCTCCCCGGCTACAGTTCTTAATTGAAAATTGACCTGATGGAGGGAACACTCGTCAAAAATAAAAAGGGCGGGCCACATGGAGTATTCACTTCCGAACCTATTTAGTGGAGCTTTATAATATCTCATCTGATAACAGATTTCGGGAGTTCCGCATCCAGGGGCGCCACGCAAACAGTATAGGTCTGAACGCCTGCTTAGACGTTGGACACAAACCGAACGACCGCTATCGATTACTTGTACAATGGCGATCATAGGGAGCACTTCATGCGAGGAAGGTCATCTTCGCCATTTCAGATAAGTATCAAAGGGAATGTGATCTCAGAACCGTGTTGGCAAGCGTCATTCAAATCGATATATGCTACGATTTGCTGGCAGTTGAATTCTGTGCGTTCAAAAGTCCCAAGCACGATAAAGCGGACATTGCGGACGAAACATCAAGGCAAACATGCGGATGCACGCCGCCCTCCTTTATCGATCTATCAGTTATTCTCTGAGGTCACATTTCCCAACCAACATTTTCACTCTCTGTGCTAGTACTCACTTGACAGCAAGATGGGATATTAGCTCACACAATGTTGGCTCATATTGCCAGCACTAGGCTACAACGCAAGGAGATAACTGATTGGTTAGGTCCCACATTCGCCCTCTGCCCAGAGGTGTGCTATCCCACCACTGTCCACCACTCGAGACAGGACAAAGCGATTACGTGTTGCGCACTGGAAATTATAGTGACATTGCGGTTTCTTGGGAATTACTGTGACACTTGGGTTCTCACAGCTTCCGTCGCTAGTTCCGCAACGTCACTGCAGCTTTGGGGAGCAGCCTGTCGACAATTAATAACGCAGCTTCTAGCTCTTTGCAGACAGTGGATAATTACATTTGAGTCTACATGTTACAATCAATATGTGGTGAGAATTTGAAATACACAGCGCACTACTGTTACTACCCGCTCAACTGCCGGTACGGCTGCTGCTCTGTCGCTAGTATTGCCCAGCGGGCACAGTCAGCGGTTTTTGTGCTGCAGTAGCGCCCCTCAGAGGTGAGCTGGAAGCGTGTGAGAAGGAGGAAACAAGTGATGTGTTCCACTGTGGGAGACCGTCGTGGCCGCAGTGGAACTGTTTCGACGATGTGGATTGTCACTGGATGTCTACGAGGAATGCGGCCAATCTTGGGGTGACGGCTGGGGTTGCTGGTCCGAGACAGTTAGGCTTGCAGGTGTTGGACAGTGGAGTGGGAAGAAAACGACGATAACTGCTAGAACTACAGCCAGAAGCTAACGTGTTTCTGGATAACGAGTAGGGGGGCAGCGATGGGACTGATATGGTGGCACTGGCCTGATTTGTTTTCGATGGGCGTAACAGGCCGAAGGCGTCACGGTGAGACGCAGTTGGAGCTGCTAAAATGTGATGGAACAAGCGATCAATGAGTCAGTTGCCGCTCAACAGTCAAGTCGAATTCAGCTGGGACCTGATCTGTCAATAAGTTGGGCTGTTTGAATAACGAACGGTCGACGCGGGGCATGGCCGAGCGGTTGTGATGCCACAGGTTAGGAAGTTGGTCATTATCTTCGTCCAATGGTGAGAGAGGACGCCTATTCCAGACAAGATATGCAGACGAGTGGCTATGATTACTACAGTAGAGGTGGAGCACTAGAAGGATGATTAAGTGGCTTGCAGTGATTCTCTGCCGTTGTGGTCAAATTCATAGTCTTATATACCGAGTACAATGTGCAGTGAAGAGAGAGTATGTCTATTGTGAGTGAGACGTTCCACTGCAGTCATATTGCGCAGTCGGACAGTGAGTATAGTATAAAGTGTTTATATGTAGTCTCTTTACACGCTGCTGACGTGTTTTAACGTTTCTCGAAACGAAAATTCTGTAAACTATTTGTATTTTTTTATGCTGAGAGCTTATTCTGTATTGCACATACATTTGAGTGCAGAAGACTGTGTGGCTACTGCTCTTCAAAGATTTGTTGGACTGCTGACTGTTGTGGTAGTAAAGTAGTTGGTAAAGACACAGGTTCGTAGAGATAGCGGTACATATTATTAATTTGTTGTACTATGTGCTGTTGATGCTCGATTGTAAACTCTGAGCACCGAAAGTGTGATTCTAGTGCTTGTATACGATGTTATTTATATAAGGAATACATAAAATCAGAGTCAACTCTTAATTACTATGATTTTATGTATTTGTCACATTTATTGGGCTACTGACGAAGATCACCAATATTCTGATATATAATTTTGTTTCTGTGCATTCATTCTCAGAACCGTGATGTGTCACTCGGGCTGTATCTAATATTAGGTTGTTTTATAGTCCTGAGAAAGGAGCTTGAAATGGCCTGCTTATCCCGCAGGACAGGACACATTGAATAAACTGTGAAAAGGGGCCAAAATAATGTGCTATCAGTTACAGTCGAACATACAACTTTATTATGTCATCAGACGTTACAAAAGCGAAAAAAATTTTTTTTTAATATGCAGCTTTAATCTTTGGGACTCAATTACCGGCTGAAAGCCATTTTAATTTAAAAACGGCTGAAGGCCAATAACTTAAAAGCCAAGCATAATCAGAAATTTAAAAGGCAGGCCTTATATTGAAACAGTTCTTTACTTAGGCTGAAGTAAACAAGGTGAATTCAAATCGGCTGAAGGTCGAAGACTTAAAAATTCTAAAATTTTTAAAAATTCCAAAAGGCTTAAGTGAAACAGTACTTTAAACTAGGGTGACGGCCTAATTTAAAACACAAACCGGCTAGAAGCCATACAAGTACCAACAACAAGAGCAAATTAAAAAAAAAATAAGGCAGTCCACAGAAGGGCACCCAGATGTTCGGGGGTCGGCCTGTAATTCAAACACTAACGCTCACTGGGGTGAGACAGGTAGTGAGGCCAACCATTCACGATCTGACAACAACCCAACCGACCGACAGTCAGCGGACCCACCGACAAGATAACTTACACTTCACCCGACCAGCACACAACAGGGAGTTCAACGCAACGACGTAGAAGATATTGGCGCTTACAACCATTCATAGACGGAGCTGTCACACTACACACCTTGATGGACAGCAACAACACGATGAGGAAAGTACATTGCCTGAAATTTACGTCAACGACCAGGTCAGGTAACCGGAACGTTAACGTCCACAAGGCAGAAGATTCCGCTAGTGCACTTCAATTCGAATAACCAAATACAGTCAAACTCCACCGGAGGGTGGCCAGAATTTTCCAACTTGAAAACCACGTTGTTGCTCGCAGGAATATCCCAACAGCCGACTACGAACTCCAAATGACACAATGAGAACAGTCTTGACTTGCTGGTAGGTTAAATCAAAACTCAAATTTCGTGTCCAGGGTTGGTGAGTCACGGACCTCGTAGCAATGGGAACAGCGCCACACTCTCCGACACCGCGTAGAGACCGCCAGCGGGCCCCGCCAAACTGCGCCCGGCCGAGAATTCCTCACTGCTCCACACCAACCGACCGACTCCTCGCACACCACCCAACCGGTAGCCTTAAGCGCCAGGTCAAAGATAGTCCAGGGTGCGAATATCGATACACAGCGCTGCTGCCACCCGCGGAAGGAGAGGATAACAGAATAATCGTGATAACCGCAAGAGACTTAAAAACAGAATCGCAATGAAGGTTTAATCCAGCGCATAGCATGACGGAGCCACAGCTCAGAGATTTTAAATTATTAGCTACATTCTGGCGCCCTATTTGCTCTAGAACTAGAGCAGCATTGTTTAACATTCATTTCTTGTAGCTTGTCATGGAAGGTTTGTATGGTTTTAATATACAGTGTGAGTCACCTAACGTTACCGCTGGATATATTTCGTAAACCACATCAAATACTGACGAACCGATTCCACAGACCGAAAGTGAGGAGAGTGGCTAGTGTAATTGGTTAATAAAAACCATAAAAAAATCCACGGAAGTATGTTTTTTAACACAAACCTACGTTTTTTTAAATGGAATCCCGTTAGTTTTGTTAGCACATCTGAACATATAAACAAATAAGTAATCAGTGCCGTTTGTTGTATAGTAAAATGTTAATTACATCCGGAGATATTGTAACCTAAATCTGACGCTTGAAACCTCTGACGTTCAGTTGCATGTTGTAACAAACACGGGCCACGGTCGGCGAGCAGCATCTGCAGGGACATGTTTACGATGACGACCGTGTTTACGAGTGTGGCTGTAGAGCACTGTTGTGGTTTGGTCTAGCTGTCGTACTGTCCGCATGTAGCGCTTGCTGCTATTGTTATTCTGCATTCGTCTCCGCACGCAGACCAACTGTAGTACACCGTGTTAACAGACGTCTGTGATAGTGTAGTGTTGTAGGAACTGTGACCATGGTGTATTCGAACTCTGAAAAGGCGGAGATGATACTCATCTATCGCGAGTGTCGACGAAATGCAGCTGAAGCCTGCAGGGTGTATGCAGAACGGTACCCGGACAGAGAGCATCCAACGTGCCGCACATTGCAAAACATCTACCGCCAACTGTATGCAACAGGTATGGTCGTAGCACGCAAACGGGTCCGTAACAGGCCCGTCACAGGAGAAGCGGGTGCAGTTGGTGTGTTAGCTGCTGTTGCCATGAACCAACACATGAGTACACGGGACATTGCGAGAGGCGGTGGACTGAGTCAATGTAGTGTCATGCGGATACTGCATCATCACCGCTTTCACCCGTTTCATGTGTCGCTACATCAGCAATTACATGGTGATGACTTTAATCATCGAGTGCAATTTTGTCAATGTGCAATAACAGAGAATGCGTTGCAGTTCTACCTGTTTACCGATGAAGCGGGTTTAAATGGCTCTGAGCACTATGGGACTTAACTTCTGAGGTCATCAGTCCCCTACAACTTTGAACTACTTAAACCTAACTAACCTAAGGACATCACACACATCCATGCCCGAGGCAGGATTCGAACCTGCGACCGTAGCGGTCGCGCGGTTCCAGCCTGTAGCGCCTAGAACCGTTCGGCCACCCCGGCCGGCAGATGAAGCGGGTTTCACAAACCACGGGGCAGTGAATCTACGGAATATGCATTACTGGTCCGTGGACAATCCTCGCTGGCTCACACAGGTAGAGCCACAGCGACCTTGGACTGTAAATGTATGGTGCGGAATCATTGTCGACCACCTCATTGGTCCTCACTTCATTGCAGGGGTCCAAACCTGCAACATACATCGCGTTTCTACAGAATGATCTGCCAACGCTGCTCGAAAATGTCCCACTGGAAACGCGTCGACGTATGTGGTATTAGCATGGATGGTGCACCTGCACATTCCGCAATTAACACTAGGCTGACCCTTGACAGGATGTTCGACGGGCGTTCCATAGGACGTGGAGGACGCATAAATTGGCCAGCCCGTTCTCCTGGTCTTACACCTCTGGACTTCTTTCTGTGGGGTACGTTAAAGGAGAATGTGTACCGTGATGTGCCTACAACCCCAGAGGATATGAAACAACGTATTGTGGCAGCCTGCGGCGACATTACACCAGATCTACTGCGGCGTGTACGACATTCATTACGCCAGAGATTGCAATTATGTGCAGCAAATGATGGCCACCACATTGAACATATATTGGCCTGACATGTCGGGACACACTCTATTCCACTCCGTAATTGAAAACGGAAACCACGTGTGTATGTGTACCTCACCCCCCATGGTAATGTACATGTGCGTCAGTGAAAAAGACCAATTAAATGGTGTTAGCATGTGGACGTAATGTGCTTTTCCAGTCTCTTCTGTACCTAAGGTCCATCACCGTTCCCTTTGAATCCCTACGTAATTCGGTGCTCTCCGATACACACGGTCGAACAGCGGAGGAGTGGTACTCAAGCGTCAACTTTAGGTTACAGTATCTCCGGATGTAATTAACATTTTACAAAGCAACAAACGACACTGATTACGTATTTGTTTATATGTTCACATGTGCTAACAAAACTAACGGGGTTCCATTTAAAAAACGTAGGTTTGTGTTAAAAAACATACTTCCGTGCATTTTTTTATGGTTTGTATTAACCAATTACACTAGCCGCTCTCCTCACGTTCGGTCTGTGGAATCGATTCGTCAGTATTTGATGTGGTTTACGAAATATATCCAGCGGTAATGTTAGGTGACTCACCCTGTATACTTTTTGAAACGTAAGTCGATGCTACACAGATCCCAGTGTAAACCTCACTCAATCCAAATCCTAAGCTATAGCTGGTAGCAAAACGTGTTAGATCATTGTGCCGGCATGATGTCCGTAGCGTTAATTCTAGCTTCAGAAATCTTTTCTTACACTCACGTGCGCTGTTGCAGGTATGGCCACTAGGAAGGCGCCAGTCTTAGCATGGGCACACAAGTAAGAACTGACATATGGAGTACCCGTTCGTGGACAGCAGCCTCTGCGGGCAACCCTCTGTCTCAGCAACTTCCACAGCTCGCGGGCGATCCATTGGATTTGATGGCGGGAAACAGGACGGACGTAAGCACTCAAATAAACGCTTTCGACTGGCCATATTGGAGACAGAATTAACGTTCCCATTTTTGAAGATGAATTACAGTCCCATGTACAGTTTCATAGGTAGCAAGCTATAGCCACGCCTTATGCCAACAGGGTTAACTGTTTATCACTATTAGCGAAAGAACGGGAAAGATGGCAGGCTCTGATTAACTGCCGAATATGACAGTGGGGATAGAGTGTATAATTAGAGATATATCCGCGGTGTCATCTGTGCAGGGTAGCCAAATGTATGTAAACTTGATATTGGGAGGAGATTAACCAAGCAGACAAGGTAGAGGTGACAGAGCGAAATGGTAGAAGGTGGGAAGCGTAGTTCACCACATTATCCAACCGTTAACCAGAATTCTGAGTAACCAGGAGTTCTCGATAGATTCGACACCTGATACGGTGAGGAGGAAGAAGAAGAAGCACGGTGAAATGTATGCATAAATTTGAGTGACTGAGAGAGTAGAAACAAGTCAACGTGTTAAGGGATACGGAAAATTCAATGCTGGTATTCCGCATGCCAGTAGGCAGTTTCGTTCATCTCTGGGTGTGTATTCTCTCTCATTTGAGAGAGGAGCGGGGTGTTGCCTGGTTGCTGCCCTGGACATGGTAGTTAGAGTCATGTTTCGTTCTGTTAACCGCCACGTTGTATTTCTATGTGTCTTATGGGGTGACCTGAATTACCATGGGATGTCGTGTTTATTTTACCATGGGTGTTCATGTTTATTGTGTATCCTTAGTCCTGTTAATGGTCAGTGTATTCACACACACACACACACACACACACACATACACGTCTTCTATGAAGTGGTGGTAGTCGGTGTGCAGCGTGGGGTGGGTGGTGCTGGGTGGGGGGTTTGTAGGGCGGTGTCTCTGTCTGCATTTGCATTTCACAACACATCACTCTTACAGTCTGCCCATCTAGTGGTGTCATGTTGTTTCAGCGCTAGTGTTTGGCGAGAAGGGTCTTGGCTCACAGCGTTTGTACCATATCTAACGCAGATCTAAGGTTACCTGGCGCGTGACACGGAGGAAGTCAGCGACCTGCTGTGCTAAGAAGGATCAACATCTCCTGGAGCCCAAGGCATCGCAGCGGGCTGAAGCTGCAAGGAAGCAGTGGCGTGAGTGGGTTGTGAGTCGGTTTGTGGCCAGCTGCCAACTCAGCTGCGTGACGCTCTGCCATGAAGCCCAACTATTTGAATAACCAGCTACGGGACAAGGCTGAGCGATTGGAACACCACAGGCCAGGAGGGCAGTTAGTCAGTTGACATTTTGTCAAATTTAGACTCGTATGCCCCGAGTACAGTGTAGAGTGAAGACAGAGTTTGTCTGTGCTTTCAGAGCACAAGTTCCTTACAGTCAATCGAAGAACGGGGCCGTGGGCACATTATAGAGTGTTAATACGCTGTTCCCTTACTCACTGCTGGCGTGTGTTAATTTTCCTCCATACAAATCATTCGTACTACTTAGGACCGGTGTAGAACACCACGTCACACTTGGTTGCTGCAGACAGAGACTGGCAGTGGCAAGACACTGTCCTAGCGAGGGACGTAATTTGTTGTATAAGCAGACTCAGATGATTCCCACTGATGGGAATCTGTTCTACGGTAAGCTATTGAAATTTGATTATCCGATAATATTATAAATCGTGATAACGGTTTCCTTTTAAGTAAGCTGCATAATTCGATTTTGTCTATTGTTCAACAACAACAGTCTACATTTTGAGCTGTAGACTCTTTTAATTAATTTATTGCCAGCGGTATATGATTTTCCCTACTTCTTCTACCGCTGCGCTAGCTGCACAGTTGCGTTTGAGGGCAACAGTGCTGCTTCTCGTGCACATGTGGTCAGCCGGTCGCGGATTATAAAGAAGCTGTCGATTCTGTTGGAATCACAGTTTCAGGGAAATTGTAAATTAGTACACACACCTGAAGACTGCGGCCAACTAGTCCGTTGAAATACTGTGCTGAGATGGCTACATTATGTTGATGCATACACGAGAAGAATAGCATCAATGATTTCACCGGGAAAGATTACATAATTAAAAAAATTGTTGAAAGTGATAATAATAATACTGAAAATAGCAGTTGAGACTAATAAAGATAACGTTAATAATAGTGAAGGCCATTAAGAACGATATAGGATAGTTTAGCACATTTGTACACACGCTTAGAATTGTAGAATTGGAAAGGATAAAGAAAGAGAAGATTGAAATGACAATGGCATTGACTGTTAGGAAAGAACAGAATTTATGAAGAACTCTGCCAACATAGTGGAGGAAAAGTTTTGGGGGTGCGTGGGACTGACAAGAGTAAGCTGCAGATTAGTATATGGGACGGACAGCAATTGTGACAGGGGATGGGCCATTAATTGTCTTTTGAAGTTTGGCAGGATTTTGGTTTCTCTGATTTTTTGGGAAAGATTGTTCCAGGAAGTCGAGTTCCAGATACAGAAAATGATTTAGAGAACATGGAAATGGTATGAAATAGTACAGAGAGGATTTTACTTTGTAGCGAAAGCGTATTCCGCTGTGCTGTTCAGACAGTAGTGAAAGTGATGACGATAAATAAGTGGGAGTGAATATGTGAGAAGACGTCAGAGCAGAGTATGATACTCTCTAAGCTTATCAGCGCGCAACTACGATAATTGTTCGCGCGCAGGAGTGATATGATCGAAATAGTGTACTACACTAATGTATTGCACATTGACATTTATCGCCAGTTCTAATCTGCATGATCCTTCGTACGAAAGTGCTTGGAGAATAGTATCAAAATAGTCTACTATGGGGAGTATTATGCTGTTTTATTATCTCGTTTAAGGAATATTCAAATTGTTTTTGATATTATGGTCTTAATTTGCTTGCGTCAGCCCACACATGTTGATTGTGAAAATTTACAATTTGATCACGTTGGAATGAAGCCTCATCCGTAAAGAGAACATTTGCACTGAAATGAGGATTGACACCTTGTTGGATGAACCATTCGCAGAAGTGTACCCGTGGAGGCCAATCAGCCTCTGATAGTGCCTGCACACGCTGTACATGGTACGGAAACAACTGGTTCTCCCGTAACACTCTCCATACAGTGACGTGGTCAACGTCACCTTGTACAGCAGCAACTTCTCTGACGCTGACATCAGGGTTATCGTCAACTGCACGAAGAATTGCCTCGTCCATTGCAGGTGTCCTCGTCGTTCTAGGTCTTCCCCAGTCGCGAGTCATAGGCTGGAATGTTCTCTGCTCCCTAAGAAGCCGATCAATTGCTTCGGACGTCTAGCTGTCGGGACACATTCGTTCTGGAAATCTGTCTCGATACAAACGTACTGCGCCACGGGTATTGCCCCGTGCTAATACATACATCAAATGGGCATCTGCCAACTCCGCATTTGTAAACATTGCACTGACTGCAAAACCACGTTCGTGATGAACACTAACCTGTTGATGCTACGTACTGATGTGCTTGATGCTAGTACTGTAGAGCAATGAGTCGCTTGTGAACACAAGCACCGAAGTCAGCATTACCTTCCTTCAATTGGGCCAACTGGCGGTGAATCGAGGACGTGCAGTATATACTGACGAAACTAAAATGAGCTCTAACATGGAAATTAAGCGTTTCTGGACACATGTCCACATAACATCTTTTCCTTATTTGTGTGTGAGGAATGTTTTCTCAAAGTTTGGCCGTACCTTTTTGTAACACCCTGTATGTAGCACGATTATGATAGTCTGCAAGTTTTTAGCATAGTTCTCAGTCCACGTAATTTTTTAAAATATCTAGTACACGTCATTTCTGTCTCAACTTTTCATCTCCAATGCTGGTATCTTTTTCAGAAATCCTTCAGAAGCCTGAATCTTGGGACGAAGAGGATAAAAAGAGGTTCCAGAGAATGTTAACTTATAATACATTCATCGACCTGTTTTGAGGCAATGCGCCAACCATATTTCCATATTATTATTCTACCCTAAATTACATATGTTATCAAAAGACTCTTTGTAAAATACGTTCAAAAATATTTTTTCGCAACATTTGTAAAGAACTATTTCTTTAGTTACAGTAAACAAAAATTTTAACGCTCCTTTGTAACCGTGGGCAACGCGACACCGTGTCTGTGTAGTTCATGACCGTAAGTTCTTTTGCGTGAGATCTGAGGATGAGGAAAAATCTAACAGTTATTATCATTTATAGTGTGCGGCAGCCGAATCCCAAAATATACGCTAGACTGTGTAAACCAAGCTATGGCAAAAATACCTTTGTGAGGTAGGGACACCAGAGATTGCAAATACTGTTCGTGACTACAGCCAAAAGAAACTAATTTTCCAGTGTACCAAGAAACGTAGGACTGAAATGCTAAATTTTTTTATAAGACCTTGAAGTCATAATCAGGCATACTTTTGAGTAATTTTGTGTACTGTGACTGCCACGAATACACATTTATGCCCATGTTACATATGACGTATAAATGGTACAAAACAAACAATTTATGATTTCAGATATATTCGTAAAGAGAGATTTCGTAGCTGTTGAAATTTTAATCTATTCTTTAATAGCTCAGTGCCCGCAGCTTTGCTCATATAGACTGTATCATTTACTTATATTTTATTTTTTATGTTGTTTAAGCAAATTTCTATGCCATTACGCCAATTCCTCATGCGTAGATCTGCACACTGTGCAAACAGTATATCTCGTCTACGCAAACTAAGCTGCAGACGGGGTATTAAAACTTATTAAATCCGTTTTTTGTATGGGGTTCGCGTATCTTTTTAATTTATTTGAATTTATAGTTTTTTTACGCGCATTGTTCATATGGAAACCAACGATTTAGAAAGAATGTACCAGATCTACACAAACAAAGCTGCAGACAGAAAGCTTCAATATACTGAAGCTCTTCTTTGTACACCACATTTTTGTTGTACTGCTTCCTGCCAAAATCACCAGGCTGGTGTTACACTGCAGTCGCTTGACCTTAAAGGTGTAGTCTGAAGGTATAAGCGGTATTTGTGATATGAATACTGATTCGCCCCGAGCACATCCGATAAACACGATGACCTCGTTAATGTTTTTGTGGGGAACAGTTACTCTTGGTCTAATACTACTACAAATTTGAGGCGGATTAAGATTGCGCACTACAATGACAGGAATACCAACCTTCAGGAGGAGTTTGTAAGAACGAAAACTAGCTAGGTTAACGCTATCACGGAACTCCTTCGGATAGGGAACTGCTTCATCTGTTTGCAGCATTGAATCAATAGAAGTACGTTCCATTTCTGGCCCTTCAAAGGACTTAAGTAGTACATCATTAATAGCGGAAACCCTGTTGTTCATGGGTGTTAGATTGTCTCGTTCACACATACTTCGTTTTTATGGTCGAAATATGTGGATAAAATCTGTAAGCTCCCTTATAGCTGTAGTTTCTGTGACTAACTTGGCAGAAATAGATACTATTCCTCTAGACTCAGGGTAATTTCCTTTCTCTATTTTCAGTAGGAGTTCATAAAAGTCTCCAGCAGAGGTATCGCCTTTACGTGGACTCTCATATTTTTCCTCAGAGACATTTTCATGAAATAGGGACACAGGTGTTTAACTTTCAGCATGCTTTAACTTCGTCAGCTCGTGTTCCTCTAGGTACAACAGGAAAATTCTGCCGGAAGTCCCCTGCCAGGTGCACAGTAACTCCCCCAATACACGATCATCATCTCTAATATCTTTCAATTCCACTATGAGGGCCATGGCACTCTCATCCATTTCGATAAATTTACACCGCCGTAGAACGTGAGCCATATTACTCTGTCTATAGATATTGCATACGCGTGTTTTAACTTTGACTAGATTGAGTGGAGTTTAAAGGCAGAGTGAGCTGTTTTACCACCTTACAAAAGTATAGCAGCAATGACAGACGGGGCCATAGCTAAGTCAATGTCCCGATAAGTTCTTACATCCCTGTTCCTCCGGAAGCATCTACGAAAAAGAACTTTCCCGAACCTATTTAACACATCACGATAAACAGAGAGATGCTTTCTCAATTGTTAGGGAAGCTATGCTATCGGAGACCAATTGCATAAAAGTATTTGTGTCGTATTTTATATCCCTCATGTAATGTATCTTCTGCAACAGTTCTTTGCACCGTTTTGGTTCAGGTAGGCCATTTTGTGATAAAGCTTGCCTTTCAAAAGCCAGTACTGTGCCTTCAGTCAGTACCAGACATTCATTTTAAAGTTCTTCAATAACATCTTCTGCAGAGAAACGTAAATTTTTGTCAATTTGGTATACTATATCTTTCGTCAAATTATTTTTAAACTTAGTACAGGAACCCGGCGGATCAGTGAGCTGACAGAATAGTAACATCGATGTGAATAGCTCTTGCAGTTAAATGGCGAATCACACATTGCAGCTTCCTCCAGTACAGAATCCCAGTGTTTGTTATCCCCTAACAAACCAAACGCTTTGCAGGAAGCTTGTTACGTTGGGTGGTGGATACCATTTGCATTCTGAAGATCAGAAAAACATATAGTACCTTTCGCGTCATGCAGTAGCAAGCGTAGATGAAAGCACTCAATATTGTTTGGGTGAACGGTGTAGACTCTTTCAAGAGCATTATCTTTTTCACTCCAGGCCAACCAGTCTCTTCGAACAGCTATTTCCTTCGCGTAAACTTGTTATTCCATACGTAGTAGGTAGAGACTTCAGAGTAAAATAGAGTTTCTGCAAGTTTTGCATAATTCAAAGAAGAACAGTAGTGTAGTTTGTCATGGATTATTGATCGTTTCAGCCACATTTTCTGATGGACCGAGAGATGGGTGACTGTAGCATGTCTCTCATGAATATAAAGGGCCAAATTCCCCAAACTGCCTCAAAACTGTTGATGAAACGGCCACTTTCATGAAATTTTACCTCATCTTTCTGATTTTCTCCATATACATCATGCTCCACAAGCTAAATAATTGTGTGTAGTGGAGGGTACTTTCGGTGACACTATCTGATCCCTCCAACCCTGTTCCACTCGCGAATAGTGCGTGGGGAGAATGATTGTTGGTAAATCTTTGTATTGGCTCTAATTTCTCAAATTTTCATCTCGTGGTCAATATGCCAGATGTATGTGGCGAAAAGTAATATATTGTCTGACTCCTCCTGAAAAGTTCTGTCCCGAAATTTCAATAGGAAATATCTGCGTGTTGCCCAACGTATGTCTTGTAACGTCTGCCAGTGGAGTTTGTTTATCATCTCGGTAACGCGTTCTCGTCAGCTAAACGGTGCCGTGACGAAACATGTTGCCCTTCGTTGGATCTTCTCTATCTCCTCTATCAGTGCTATCTGATAGGGATTCAAGTTAGATGATTAATATTCAAGAATCTGGCCTGCAAGCGCCTTGTAAGCCACTTCTTTCATTTCCTTTAGATTCCTCCAATGAGTCCGGCGTCTGCTTTTCCCACAATCTGTTTTATATGGTCATTGCACTTAAGATCCCTCTGGATAGTTACGCCTGGATATTTTACGGCACACGCTGTCGTTAGCTGTTTGTCAAGTATAGTGTACCTGTAGAATAGTGGATTTCTTTTCCTATGTATGCGCAATATGTTACTTTTATTTTCGTTCAGGGTCAACTACCAAAATCTGCACCATTTATCAATTCTCTGTAGGTCGTTCTGCAAATTCTTACTCTCTTGTGACGTTCCTACTTTGGTATAAACAACTGCATCAACCGCGAATAGCTTTAAAAGCACACGACGCTTTCTGCTAGATCATTTATATGTATTGTGAACAGCAAAGATCCTATAACACTTCCCTGTGGTACTGCGGATTTTGCCGGTCGGAGTGGCCGAGCGTTTCTAGGCGCTACAGTCTGGATCCGTGCGACCGCTACGGTCGCAGGTTTGAATCCTGCCTCGGGCATGAATGTGTGTGATGTCCTTAGGTTAGTTAGGTTTAAGTAGTTCTAAGTTCTAGGGGACTGATGACCTCAGAAGTTAAGTCCCATAGTGCTCAGAACCATTTGAACCACTTCGGATTTTACCTTTTCATCAGTAGATTTAGTTCCGTGAAGAGCGACGTACTGAGTTCTATCGGCAATGAAGTCTTCAATCCAACCGGAGGTCTGCACCGATACTCCGTAATCTCATATTTTTTTCATTAAACGGAAATGCGCGAAGTGTCAAACGCCTTACTGAAATCAAGGAACGCAGCATCAACCTGAGTGCCGTAGTCGACTGCGCTGTGGATCTCGTGGAGGAACAGAGCGAGCTGAGTTCCGCACGATCTCTGTTTGCGGAATCCATGTTGGTTTTTATAGAGAAGATGTTCCTTTTCCAAAAATGTCATATTTCGTTAGCATAAAACATGTTCCATATTTCTACAAAAGATTGACGTCAACGATATAGTTCTATAATTGCGTGGATCTGTTACGGCCTTCCTTAAAAACGGGAATTACCAGCGATTTTTCTGGTGGTTACGTACCTTTCGTTGTTCAAGCGATCTACGATAAATTACTGCTGGAAGGGGAGCAAGTTCTTTCCCCTAATTTCTATAGAATCTTATAGGTGTCTCATCTGATCCTGAAGCCTTCCCACTACTAAGCGATTGCAGTTGCTTTTCAATTCCGCGATCGGTTACCTCAATACCTGCCATTTCAATGTTCGTACGACGATTGAAAGGAGGGACAGTTTTACGATCTTCCGCTGTGAAACAAATTCCGAAGACCGAATTCAGTATTTCGGCCTTCTCCCTGTTATCTTACTTTTCGCTGCCGGTATGGCCGCTGAGTGAATGAGTAGATGATTTTGACCCACTTACTGATTTCACACAGGACCAAAATCTCCCAGGGTTTTTACTCAGGTGGGTTGACAACGTCTTACTTTCAAAATAATTGAACGCTTCTCCTATTGCTCTCCTTACACTCATTACCGTTTCCTTCAGCTTTTGTTTGTCTTCTAGGTTTTTACTTCTCTTGATTCTGAGATGAAGTGCTCTTCGTTTACGTAGCGCTTTTCTAACACAGATATTAAACCATGGCGGATTTTTCCCATCCCTTAACACTTTACTCGGAATACACTTATCTAGGTCATATTGAACGATACCTTGGAAAATTTTACATTTGTTGTCCACATCTTCATCCTCATCACCGAATAATTGATGCTGACTGCTGAGATATTTTGAAATTTGTATCCTGTCATCCTTTCTGAGGAAATATACGAGTATGTTCCTACCTTTATTAACATTCCTTATAGGGCCTTTCGTCATAGATGCTGTCACAACCTTATGATCGCTGATATCTTCCTCTACATTAACTGAGAAGTTCAGGTCTGTTCGTTGCCAGGAGATCTAAGACGTTACCCTCACGAGTTGGTTCTCTATCTGCTCAAGGTAATTTTCGGACAAGACATCCACAACAATGCCACACGATTCCCTGTCTCTGGCACCAGTATTGATGGCCTAACACTCCCAATCTGTACCTGACAAGTTGAAGTCACTTCCTATTACAACGAAATGATCAGAAAAATTACTAACTATATTCTACAAGTTCTGTCTAAAGAGCTCTACAACTGCAGATCCTGGCCACGATGTGCTATAGAAGCATCTGATCACCATTATTGACCGTTCTTTGATACTCAGTTTCACCCAGATCAATACATATTCGCAGTCCATGATAACCCATGTGTAATAAACATGCCGCCACCATTGGCGACTAACCTATCCTTACGATAAATATTCCAGCCTGAACTTAGGATTTCGTTGTGACTGACGTCTGGCTTCAACCAACTTTCTGTTCCCAATACTATACGTGCATTATAACCTTCAGTTAGCGATACTCATTCTGAGATCTTTCCTTGGATGCTGCTGCAGTTTACTGAAACCATATTAATCCTATCTATCTCTGATCGGCGAGGACCAAGATTCTGTGAGGTCACTGTGACAGATTTAATAGGCAAATCGTCTTTGCTCGCAAAGGAGGGGTTCGCTAAACTAAAAGAGCCCCACATGCACGCCGCACGTACTCCGCTACCCAAGTAGCCGCTTAGTCAGTGTAGTGCATGCCTGACCTATTTGGGGGGAACAATAAAATTCTGCAATTCGCATCCGATACCGTCAAGAGTCGTCTTAGCCTCTGGTTTAGGCCTTCCATTCTGCTCCAGACCAGAGGACCGTGGTCAACCCTGGTTACGATGGTACAAATAGACAGCTTAGCCTGCATCCAGCGTGCGTTGCTAGTTGCCTTCACCAAATCAGCTATCCACCGAAAGGAGCCGAGAATGGCCTCAAAACCCAAGCGGCAGGCGTCATTCGTGCCGAAATATGCCACTACACGGAGACGGTTACACCCAGTCGCTCGATAGCCACTTGCAGGGCTTCCTCCACATCGCGTATGAGACCTACCGGCAAACATACCGAATGCACACTGGAATTCTTTCCCGCCATGCCTGCTATCTCCTTGGGGGTCTCTATCACCCGCCTAACATTGGGGCTCCAAATGACTAGCATACCCACCCTCTGTACTTGTCCCGATCCGAATTTCAACAGATTTGTTCCCGATGACGATGGAATGCAGAGCCATACGGAATTTCGGTAGGGTACTCGGCTCCGAATCTGTGGAGCGCCGCCGGAGACTTCGTTGTGACGAAACCGTTCTGTGAAAGTGAGCGCTGTGGCGCTGATATTTCTGCGGCATTTCAGTAGTCAGTCGATTCTGATAAATGTATAGTTTTATTTGGCATGTAATTAATATGCCGTGATTCATAATTTACATTAGGTGTAAGTTTCTTTAAATTTAAAGCAAGCTGCATCAACATCACTACATCTAATTACACTATTGATCTGGCGCTTCGCATACTCGTGTTTTTGTGTTATGAATTTGTGTCTTGTAAATTTGGGTGCTACTTCATAACATAGATGGCACGCCAACATGTTATGAAGTGGAGGTGTGTGAGTTAACGAGCATTTCGCTCTCATTTAAGTATATGGCCGAAAGTGTCAGCCTTCGTGAATTGTGAAACGAATCCTATCATTCAGGACTGAATGCCACGAAGGGCGCAGATTCACCACGAGATGGGGAAACTCACAGGCGTCTACTGTCTATTGAGGCCTAAACACTATAGTGTACGAGTGAGACAGGCGAGAACCTACGCCATAGGGAAACCCAGTAGAAGGCTTATATGGCTGAGGAGACGTATCTGTGTTAAATATGGCGGACCTAAGATGAGCCATAAAGGAAAACATTTATGAAAGCTATTTAATCCTGTAATAATTCAGGGAATCAAGCCACAGTAATTTTAATCTGCCATCCTCCAAAATTTTTGGTGGTGATCCCAATAAAACTTGAATATTGATGGTGTCTATAATGATTTAGGATTTACGGTTCAAGTGAAATTAACAAACAAAGACCTGAATGCCATAATCTGAACGCTTTGGTCGATCTCAAGATCGACATTTCGTATAGACGAGCATCATTAAAATGACAAACGTTGTAAATATAAACTCTGTAACTTTACTTGTTTAAAAGATATAGTAAATTTATTTTATCAGTATTTTCAATTAAGCCTCACCCCATCATTTCATCCACAAAAAACACATTGAACGATGACAGCAGGACACCTTATTGAATCGTTATGTAATAGAATATTTGTTCTAAAGATTAGTGCATAATAGTTATTTTGTTCTTTATTTATATATCAGAAAGCACACTGGTGTGAGGCTACTGGCCGTGGCATTCAAAGCTAAGAAGGATATTATATTGGTTTTATGTCAAAAAATTTAACTTTTATTTTGTATTGGGTATTATGGTTACTTTATTTAGAACGCGAAAGTGGTCAAGCTTTGATTATTTAAATGTGTTAAAATGTAATGTAATGTAGAATAAGCCGTAGCCAGTCAGATGGACGGCTTGAGGAAACGGAGATGTTCGGCGTGCGGGAAACGCTGCCGGGGACGGGCAGAGACAGTGCTGGTGGAGATGCGGAAGCGGACTGCCGGTCTTTAGGTAGCTAGCAAGTGAAACGACTTTGAAAATTTTTCTTTGTGTGGTACCGCGGGACTTAGTCTCTGAGCGGTGAGCAGCCGCGCGCTTGGTATGAACTCAAACTTTTCGCGTAGTTAACGAGATGGAGTAGTGAACTTGTATTTCGCGATGAGATTGTGACTGGTCGAACTGTGTCAAGTGGATATGCATTTGAGTGTAACGGTAACTCTAAATACGACAACTTTCGAAATTAATTTGCTTTCTGAATAAACATCATTCTAAACAAATTGCAACTGTGTGGCCTGCATCATTTATGGATCGTTAATTTAGTTCCAGATATTAGCACTACTTTCATTACATGTCACATTGGCTTCATACAATTTCACAAACTTGCCCTTTACCAGACAAAGGGTCACAAGTGTCTAATTTAGGGCATGTAATGCGACACGTGCGGTTCAACCCCTAGAACAGTGTGAGTCAAGACATTTCGACGAAGAGGAACGACATGTGAGCCCGAACATCTGTGGGATGTTAGCTCACATCGTGAAGAATTGTATCAGAGTGAGTGATTTTAGCCAAGATTACTTGGTCAATTATGCCAGGGGTTATGGCTCGTTCGAGCCACAAGAGTGTGTGAGCTTGGGGTTAGCCCCGCTTTTGCTACTCCACTGAGAACATGAAACATTGCACTGGTCCGAACAAATTTCCCTCAGTCAGGAGATCCAGCATTTTCTTAACCTTGAGATGGAACACTCTGGCTATAGGCCTAATGTCGCCAAAGCCGTGACGTATAGCGTAAATAAAGCGCATCTCTAACGTCCGTCCAATTGTGGTTACACGTGAACGTGATAAATAAAGACGGCCGTAATGGTGGACGTAAACCAAAGCGCCCTGAGTACGATCATGCATGTAACGTGGGCCAACAGTAAAAGGTAAAGGCAATATCACCACCTGACCAAGCTGAGTACCATCGGCATCCAGTCTTCTAACGGCGTCTTTGAGATATATGTAGTTATCCACTCTCAGTTGCGCCTCATTATTTCTCATATAGTTTACCCTTTCAGTTTCTATTTTAGAGTACATGTCAACTAAATGTTAACTAAATAGAGACTGTAGCACTTTGGATGGTTGCCTTCTTTTTGAGAGGTAATGTGGTTTCAGGGTCTAACTGGGGCAGATATATGGAGCACCCACCTTTTCCACGACAAAACCTCAAAGGATACTGTAGAGTGTCCTTCGATAGATGGAGCGCACTAATGCGCTGCAGCCTATTACCGTAGCTCTTAAGGATAAAGTCTTGTTGCTGCCATTGTTGACCAAAAATCACCAAAGCCATCTCGTTTGCCGTGGATTTATTAAAGTGACCTAGAGGAGCATCACTGGACCTTCGTGGTGCAGGGATCACAACTTCAAACTCCTTACACGTTGAAGGGACCTTTTCTACAACTGACTTTAGGTGCCTTATGTAATTGTTGACATCGTACCTGTATAACACAGTTTGTAGAGAATTCACTAATGTTCGTTCCACGCCGGCAAAGCTGTTGCATCTGAAACGTACTTCTTTTTCGAGCTCGCCCACAAATATATGTGAAGTAACTGAGTTTCCTGATTAAATTCCGGTAAAAGACTTATTATCAAATGATACACTTGGCCGTGAAACTTAGAAGTCTGCATGAAACCGTCTTCTGTAATTTTCTCGGCACCAAATGATGTCATCCGGAAGGAGTTACTGTACTTTCGAATACGACTTATGAAATGGACATGCTCTGGGTGTCCACCCATAAACAGATTGTAAAGAGGCTCGGGCAAAGGTTCAAAAGACAGGAGCTACACCTTTCGGGCACTGCAGCAGATTCTGGTAGCCTCTTCCTTCCAATTAATGGTTTTACAGTACTTGCATTCATAGCTAATATTGCGTAAAGCCATATTACTATTAGCCTCAAAAAATATTTCTGGATTACGCAAGTACGTCGGGCTGGAGTTAGCTTTGGCTTTCCATGGTTGATCGCGTTCCTTAGATCTTCTTTCAAGACTGTTTAGGTCATTGTCTTGTACTCGCTGCTCTATGCACTTTTGGTTTAATTTCCTGGTACTTGGTTGCTGCTGCTCTATGCAGTTCTGACTTATTTTTCTGTTACCTGGTTGCTGTTGTTCTATGAACTTTAGGCTTTCTCTCTCGTACCTGATTGCTGCTGGTCTATGCACTTGTCCCTATTCTTCTGCAAATTTTTTTGATGACTCCTACAACTGTTTCCTCCTTTTAACATAAGTTCACCTATCGCAACGTTTTATAGAAGCATTGCGGGGAGGGTAATTGCAAAGCGACTTCCGCAAATTAGGCACAACTTAGTCACATGTAGCAGCGGGCAAAGACTAAGTTGGGTGTGGCGAAAACAGGTTAGCAACGTGTGTTGTTGTAGAAAATCCGTTATTTTGAGGTAAGACATACGCATCGAAATGACCGATAGAAATGTTAAGTATAAGGAGTAGCCTCTTCAAGGGGTTGCCTTCTGTTTCGAATTTCGCATAAAGCTGTCCATCTAGATAACCTTCGAATACAATTTCAAATATCTGCCCAGTCGCCAATAGCTCACAATAACCACAATACGTAACGGGCAGATACGTATCTGCAATGTAGGCACCTTTGCTGCTGTAGTTATTGCCATCACGATAATGGGACTCGACTGAAATTTCTTCCCACTTCTCTACGACGTGATGTACGATTTTTATCACGAACTTCTCTCGCTAATAAGCAGGCCCCATCCCCTACAATATTTTCGACAGTGTACGACAGCCACCCAACTTTTAATTTAAAATTTCCATATCCAGTCGAAGAACACAAAAAAGCGAAATATTGAAACAAGTAAGAATCGATAGTGTTTCCACCCACACAACAAACAAACACTATACAATATCTTGCGCAAACCAAAGAGCCTACACTCAAAGAAAGGGTTAGTGGCCTTTACACAGCTGGCAGTCTTTGCATAATTGAAGTGCTCCGATGGGTGTAATTTAATTTCATACAGCGAGTTAAAAACATAAAGAGGCAAATTATATAAATGGTTCTGTTGTTTCTAGCCCGAGTCTTACCACCTGGTACTGAAAAGTTACATCTCAAGCGGATGTTCCTGAACATGGTACCGCTTTTAAAAGTGGTAATTGCGTGTAGTGACAGTAAGCCGTGCTGGTGCACGAATCATTACCGTTCGTAAAAATAACTTTATTCAACAGAACACCGATAGAGAATACTTGATAAGATTGCCAGCTTAGGAGAACATCACACATGTGAGTAGAACTGTATGTCAAGAATCCATAACTGTCAGTATGTTCTGTCTTTTCATGAAGGAAGGTTGCACTCCATATCAAGAATAAACAATTAATCGTCGATGCTGAAACACATCGCCTCTGGCAGCGGTCAATGCGTAAATTCTTAGTCAGCCGCAATAAAAACAAACACAGAAGACGGCAACAATCCTAACCGCTATTGCAAAATTTGTGTATTGAAAGAACAGTGTTTCTTTGCAATTCTGACAAAGCCCATTGTCATGGCATTTGTTAAATAGCGTCCTTTAATTTAGTTAACAAACTGCAACAACCTGTCAGCTTTCCACACTAATTAGCGCCGCAGAAGCATAGCCTTATCCTAATGTACTTCTAATAAGACAGCGATTCCAGTAGCTGGCGTCGGGGGCTTATGTTTATCCTGCCTTTTGAATTCTTGTGGTGCTAGTCGAATAGCAACTAACATTCAAATTTTTGATAATGACTTACTTCCATAAAAAGTATCATAATCTATTTCACCCCCTTATTGTTTGAATTTCCAAAACCCTGAAACATGTATTTTTTTACTTGTAACCGAGAAGTCAAATATCAGTTTTTATAGATGTACCTTTAAAAATACTTTGGTAGTTCTTTAAGAATGATTAATTTTTTTAAAATACTTTCACCAGCTATATCACCCCATTAAGGGTTAAATTTCCAAAAAACTAAAACAGTCTTTTTTAGTTTCTGATCGAGAAACCAAATACCAGTTTTCGCATGTCTAGCTTCAAAACAGCCTTAACAGCGACATATTACCAAAAAAGCTTTCATCCCCTATTTCAAACCTTATTAATGAAATTTCGAAAAATGCCATCTTAAACGATGCCTGCAGTGTAAGATTAACAGCCTCTGCAATTTCAAGTTTCTAACCTTAGCGGTATGGACTGGGCAATGATGAGTCGTATTTTACCCCGTTATGGGTTGAATTTCCAAAACTGCTGAAACATGTAAATTTCCAAACAAATTTCTCCCAGTATTTCATCCCCTTTATGGCTGAAATTCCAAACATGCTGAAACATGTAATTTCTAATTCCTGATCAAGAAACCAAATATTAATTTCAGAATATCTATCTTCAAAATTGCCTCGACAGCTATATATTGCTAAAACACACTTTATCCTCTGTTTCACCCACTTGTGAGTAGAACTGTTAGACGATGCCTACAGCATAAGGACAATAGCTTCTGGAAATTTCAAGTTTCTGTCCTTAGCGGTTGGGGCTGGGCAATGATGAGTCATATTTTCTACATGCACATCTACATGGATCCTCTGAAAAACACATTTAATTGCCTGGCAGAGGGTTCAACTTCACAATTCTCTATTATTCCAACCTCGTAAAGCGCGCGGAAAGAACGAGCACATATATCTCTCCGTACGAGGTCTGATTTCCCTTATTTTATCGTGGTGATTGTTTCTCCCTATGTAAGTCGGTGTGAGCAAAATATTTTCGCTTTCGTACGAGAAATTTGGTGTTTCGAATTTCGTGAGAAAATTAAACATGACCGACCGACTTAAATAAACCGAATCGACGATCGGTAACTCCCCTGTATTTGTCTGCGGTGATGATATTTGGTTTGTGGAGTGCTCAACTGTGCGGTCATCAGGGCCCGTGCTAAGTCCCGATTTTTACCAAGTCCATTTTTTTCACAATCCTATCTAGTGAATTTGATGAAATGATGAAATGATGAGGACAACACAAACACCCAACCCCGAGGCTGAGAAATTCCCCAACCCGGCCGGAAGTCGAACCTGGGTCCCTGTGATCCAGAATCTTGCCACTAGACCACGAACTGCGGACTTTTACCCATTTAGGGGTTGAGTTTCCGAAAACGCTGAAACACTCATTCTTCCAAATTTCTAATCCAGAAGCCAAGTACAAATTTTCGTTGATTTAGATTCAAAGTGCTTCCACAATGAAATAATTTCGTAAGAAGCTTGATCCCCTATTGCACCATCTTAGGGGTTGAATTTCCTAGAACACTGAAACACGTATTTGCTTATTTCCAAACGAGAAGTCACATACCAATTTTCAGAACTTAAGCTTTAAAAATGTTCTTTAATAACTGATTATTTTCAAAAAAAATTTCATCCACTATTTCATGCCCTTTAGTGTTGAATGTCCAAGAAAGCTGAACACGTATTTTTAAATTTTTAACAGAGGAACGAAATATCAATTTTTCATTCGCCTAGCTTCAAAACTGCCTTAATAACCTTTCTAATAAAAAAATCACTTACTTTTCCCTGAGGGGCGAAATTTCGAAAAATTCATTCTTAAACGTTACCTAGAGTATGAGATAAACGCCCTCTGCAAATCTGAAGTTTCTATTCTTAGAAGTTTGGGCTGGGCGATGATGATTCAGTCAGTAAGTCCGTCAGGACGTTTCCTTTTATGTACAGAGATTTCAGTGTCACAGTTGCATGTGGCTGGAACATTTACAAGTCTATCTTTTATTTTAAAAATCCGTAAGACGGGATTGTATCCTTAAACATAAGCATTAAATACGGGGTGTTCAAAAATGTGTCGAGTATTTTGGGAGCTGATAGCACTCACCGAAACAAGAAAAATACGTCCAATAATGGTGGGTCCATAAAAGCATACTTACTGCGATAAACAAGTGTTTTCACGATGTGTTTCAAGTGGCGACCATTCATGACAATGCACCTATCTGCCCTCCGGCATAAGAAATGACGCCACCTTTGAAGTACACCCGGTTGTTGTACCTGCTGTCAAGTACTGAAGTCCCGACTGTGTAGTGATCGCAGGTCGTTGATTGACGTGAGTAGAGCAATTCCATTGTGTTCCCATAACCAAAAGTTTAGGGGACTGAGTTCAGGGAAACGAGAGGCCAAGGTATAGGGCTCCCGAATGACCCAGCCGTCTTGAAATGTCTGCGTCTGATTTTCACGCACATTGTGACGAATGTGCTGGTGAGCCATCGTGCATGAGCCACGTTTGTAATCGTTGCAGTAATGGCGTAGCCTCCAGCAAGGTAGTCAAAACATTAATGCACTGCAGTTAACCTTTGTGGTAGCACATACGGCCCTATTAATCTAACGCCCACTACGCCTGCCCATATGCTGATTGAGAATCGGTGCTGATGCCCTCTTTCCTGAATTCCTTGGGGATTTATATCTGCCCATACATTGGTGGTTATGGAAATTCACAACACCATCTCTTGTGCACCCCATCTCCACGGTAACTAAACTCTTCGATGCGAACAGTGGCTCTGCGGCATACTTCTGCAACAGCCATTGACAGAACAGCTGTCTCCCATGATGACGTTGTGGCCTTAGAGCCTTAACGCACTGTGCATGATATCGGTGCAGCAGATGTTCATGACGTAACCCCCAAGTAAGAGTGAGACACGCCTTCTGCCGTTGCTAGTCGTCACACACTGGTCACAGGAGTTTCTTCCACAGCACGTAGCGTATTGTCTTCCGTGTCAGGTGTGCGGACTATGCGGGACGTTCCACTGTCAGTCTTCCTAGCTGCCAGAGTACCTGTGTCCCTCAACGGTTTATCAGAGGGCACTCTGCGCTGTGGATATTTTTCAGCTTAGAGGGCACGGGCTCGCAAGCAACGTCCATGTTTTCCACTACAGCAGAATACCCTATCCGTCGTTTCACTTGTCGAGTAGTAGGGTTCCATTGCTAACAAGTGGTGGAAGAGAGAAAATGTCAATGTACTACACAATGTGTAGGTACAAAGAGCCCAATAACAGGAAACACATCAGCCAACCCACGTTCAGAAGAAGGTTAACTCCATGATACATACCCAGCGTTGTTAGTACTGTACAATAAGGCACACAAACACGACGAAAACTAACGTAGCCTACAACACGACTATAACCACACAACTCAATGCATTCCACCTAACGGCAGGAAAAGTACTGTGAATAAGAGATCTTAATACCCTACGGACCATTTGACGGAGCGCCAATGCAACGACTGTGCTAATATCCGCAATCAAGCGTCGCGCAGTCCTTCCTATAACCATGTGTTTATATCGGAAAGTATGCGTTTCTTGACCCATATTTATTGGACTTAGTTTTCTTCTTCCGATGAGTACTGCCACCTGTCAAAGTACTCGACACCTTTTTTGAGCACCCTGTGTATTTACGGTTAACTGATTTCTTCTCTGCCAAGGCACGGTACATGAGATAACATTAACGTGAGCAAAAATAGATTCTAAAAATACTGAAATGCAGTATTCTGCAGAAAATTGTTCGAACCAATCTCCGGTGATTTACATTGTTTTGTTGCCATTTCAAGCGAGAGAAAAATGAGTTCTTAACGTGAGCACCATTTTGCTCAGTGGCGATTATCCTTTCGTAGAAGTACAACTACAGGTTTTGTCGTTCAACTGATTTTGCACATTGTCCTCTGAACATTCAAAGTTGTGTTTCTATGTCTGTTGTATTGCAGTGATGGCGGCGGAAGCGAATACATCTGCCCAGCATGTGAAAGCGTGTGTCCGTGCGTCCAATACAGAAGCATCGGCGCTTTCGCGTCCGTGTAATCCATTGCGGACGTACGGAGGCCGACCCAGAAAGCTATTGTGCTCAGCGGCTGCGGAATTTATTGGAAAGGCTACGTTCCCGCGATTGCTGTCTTCCTATAGGGCCGGTCGAACCTCTGCGTGGGTGGACAGCTGGAATCCATTTGAGATGTGTCAGCGTGCGTCGCGCACACAAACGATCACATCGTATTTGTTGGGCTGAATTTAGTTTTTTGTAGACTCACTTCAGGTGTAGAATCCTTGTATTTGGAATTACGCTTCAAAGGTTCAGCAATAAAAGGAAGTATTCAGGATTTATCTTCTTGATAACGTTTCAGCGGCACAAATGATTACCCCAACAGAACATATAAAAAATACGAGATATAGTTAGTTTTCCAGCCATCTATTCTAGCTTGAATGCCACTGAACAACTGCATTTTGTGAAACCTTACTAGAATATTGAGCGCCTCTCATGGATTCGAAACGACTGAAACCTTGCGTTTCACAGGAAGTCCTCTCACGATCTGCCTTCACAGTTTGACTTCTGGTAGAGCGTCTCTACTGTTGTCAAAGCTCCAACGAAGTTTTTCTGTACACCCTGTGGAACTAGGACAGCTGAATGAAAGAATATCGGGAAGAAAAGGCTTGCCTACAGTCTAAAGATTTGTTTTCCGAGTGAGTCATTCATTCTGCAAAGGAGCGTCTGTGATTTTGAAATCTTTTTGTAGGTAAGACCTACATGGAAATGCCGTGTGGCTAGTGCCTCCCGTCGGGTAGACCGTTCACCTTGTACAAGTCTTTCTAGTTGAAGCGTGTCGATGGGGATGAAATAATGATGATAAAGACAACACAACACCCAGTCCCTGATTGGAGAAAATCTCCGACCCAGCCGGGATCGTAACCGGGCCGTTAGGTATGACATTCCGTCTCGCTGACAACTCAGCTACCAGGGGCGACTCGAACACACAACTTTGTCTTTTTCTGACATTGCTCCTACCTAAAGTAGGCGAAACGTATTAGCACGAGTAAAACTGTGAATAGGGCGAGGGTGGTGGCATCGTGGGACGTATCTGGTCTGCATTGCTCAGTACGTGAGAGCACTGCCAGCGAAACCAAGTACCGGGTTTGAGTCTCAGCTCGGAATTAACTTTTAGTATGCCAGCAAGATTCAAAGCTACGTCTATCGCGATGAAGAGTGGAAAATTCACTGTGGAATTGAGGTTTATGTCGTTACTTGCATGTGTAGACATAAAGTAGCCACAAAATTCAAAGAAATTTCAAAATTACCAAACCGTTATCGCATCACCTGAACATATTCAACAACACGATTTATTGAAAGATCAATATGGACGTTGTCAGTCGAAATTTGAAGCCTGCTTCCATAGATCAATGTGCACGCAAACTAGTTTCGAGTATCAAAATCAGCTGCGGAGTGCAACGTAACAGTAACATTCAGAATTCGACTAGATAAAACACTAAAATATGTAAGTAAGGATCTAAGAATCAGTCGTTTTAGATGACCAGGCTGCAATGTTAACGAATCATACCTATCCAAATATCAGATATTTACGCTGCAGTAACCATATATCTTATGGATATATATGCCTAGAAGGAATGGAGCAGTAATTTGTGAATGAAATCAGTTATACATGGATGGGGCTTCCGGCGCATTGTGCTCTTAACTACAGTATTTGACACTGAATACCACAGTCTAAGTTCAAATACTGGCGCGGGCTACCTACTTACAGGGGCAACGACCTCAGAATTGAAGAAGGGTGATTATGCCCCTTATCTGTCAAGTCACAAAGCCATCTGTGACGTTGTCATCATCATTATGTGGCAAGCCACGCCCTTCCCCTTCACTACCAACCCCACCCCTCCACTCAGTATCAGAGAGAATTAAAGAGAAACAGTCACAGCACAGCACTTCAGTGGCCAAAATGAAATGGTTCAAATGGCTCTGAGCACTATGCGACTTAACTTCTGAGGTCATCAGTCGCCTAGAACTTAGAACTAATTAAACCTAACCAACCTAAGGACATCACACACATCCATGCCCGAGGCAGGATTCGAACCTGCGACCATAGTGGTCACGCGGTTCCAGACAGAAGCGCCTTTAACCGCACGGCCACACCGGCCGGCCCAAAATGAAATCACAATATGTAGTCCAACGATATGAACCTATTTTGCACTACATCCAAAGTACTTATGCTAAAATCTACGTTGACGGTGTAAATTGAAATAATTATCTAAAATACGTCAGCAACACACACATACACAGGCTCGCACACACACACACACACACACACACACACACACACACAAACACACACACACACACACACACACACATACATACACGTTCCAGACGTATTTTATGTGTGGAATTAATCTCTTGGATAAATACTTTTGAACGTAGTGCTTTCGCATCATGTGGTTTCTTTTAAGCCGAACCAAGATTCCTACTCTAGGGATACTACTTTGTGATTCTGTTGTTCTTGCTCCATCTTCAGAGGGCTCAAGATAGCAGTTATTAGCGCCTATACATTGACTGTATGAGACGAATGTGGCTAGGGCACACGACATGAGGATAGCCTAAAGCACAACATAAGGTGATAATATGCTCCCTTGCACTCTTTGTTATATGAATACTCACCATTCCTCTAAACCGAACACTGGAGAAAAAGGGTGAATTCATACCATTAAAAATATTGATATCAGATCTGAAGAGCCACTAAGAGACAAGTCCAGAAAAGAAGACTCGCTATTCACAAAGATAATAACTGGATGAACCATTCATCCTCTAAAATACTAAAATCCTCTACCTAAGAGCTTAGTTAGAAGGGAAAACACAGTAATGATCTTACAACAGCAGACAGTAAAACTGGAAAATGAGCTACCTTGGAGTATATGTAACAAGAAAAAATAGACTATTTTAGCCTAACAGTGAAGAAATCGATCCCCCATTTCAAGATACTACTGTACAAGCCAGTTTATATCAAAACAGGCAGAGACACGTATGAGTTTTATATTTGAAAAACAGGGAAGCCAGTCGGAAATTGAAGATGGTCTGTTCAGGGCTTGAGCGGGAACAAAAATTCTCCAGAATACCTATCAGAGCTCTTACATACACGAAACATTCTATGAATACCAAGCTGAAAGTTTCTACGAGGGCCATTCACTCTAGAAAACTATTTGCTTCACGGTGGAATATTGAAGCCGAAACAATTTGAGCTTCTGCACAATGTGCCTGTTCTGTCAGGTATAATGAAAGACACTCGAAATTGATCGACATAGCCCTGGATGACACACACAGGCACCTAACGGAAGTTTGAAATCTACTTCAACCTTATGGGTTTACCACCTGGCAGGAACAGCTCCAACTTGTGTGCGAAGGGAAATAGCTGCGAACAAGTAAGGAAAGGAAATGGAGCAGCAGGTAATATATCCACTGCATTGGCGTGAAATTCACGTACAAAAGTTGAATTCTGAAAGAACCTCTTTGAAACAGCATCCTCAGAAAAATAGATATACTAGTAACCACATACGAAAACCAAGATTTCGGTTGTGGAAAGTTTTCCGCTGGATGGGAACATAGTACCTTAAACTCTCCCACCTAGTTATGACTAGGGATGGCTGACATGGAAGACCTCGCTATTTTTGAGATCAAGAGTGGGTAGGTCAAGGGTCAATATGGCAAGACGAGGCTACGACAGAGAAGATATTGTGTAGTACTGCTGTGGAGAAGACTAGTTACGCATATGCTTCAATACTGGCTGTGTCCAAACGCCTGCGTGGAAAATGACTAGTATCAGGCCTCGATGAATGCACTAGAAGTGACCAAGCTTAGGTCAGATTTTACATAATGTACATATTTTATCTGTGTAAATGTTTCTGTTTCTGACACTAGAATAATAATGATGATAATAACTACAATATTCACAGGAAATACGGGACGCATACTGCACTCTAAGACACAGTCTGTCATCAGTGGGGAATAACATATCCCTATTCTTCGGAATGCCAGTCTCAACTTCTACGTCTGCAGAACTGGTCTTACCATCGTAACTGTCGTACCGCAGTATGGAATAAACACTGCAGCCTTGGCATCTTCTACTGAGTAGCAAAGCTTTCTTTTCAACATTAAGCGTACAGGTTCTGATCACATGGCTTAAATGCCTAAGGCGATAACTAAGTGCCACCAGAAATTTTAACCCTGTGCGTTAACGATTAACATGACAAAAAATCTTGTGACTTAGTTTTTTAATACCGATCCAAGCGGACAGAATTCCTACGCAAAGAGAGGCCACACCGAGGATTACCTTGACCTGTATTCTTAGGGTAGTTCTCTATACTTCTTCATGTAGTTGTTCATCTTAATGTTGGGAAGGATACAAATCATATGCATATCTGAGGCAGTATTGTGTTATGGGTATCGCAAGCACCTACGTACTCGCAAGACCTTAGAAATGAATTGAAACACATCTCTTCTTTTTTACCAGTGAAACTAAATGATCAACATCACATCACCATGAGTTTGCACCTCAGAGACGTCATGACCAAATGACCTACACTCTCTTTAATGCAGAGGACAAAAGGACATTGCTACCTTTGGTTAATAGCATGGGAGATAATATAAGAATTTGAGTGACATCTCTAAATTCACCATGTGCTTGTAGACACCACAAGGACTTACTAAGCTATCTGATGGAAACGATAAACTGAGCTCACGGTTGGAGTTTTACCAATTTATTTACTGACTGATTTACCACCCTCGTAAAACAAATAAATTAACATAAACAAAAATTTAAATTCAGGCAGTGAGAGATGGGAGAGTGGGAACATCTGTTAGGTTATGTTACCAACGTGTGATCAATTTGCCATGTTCGACAAAACTTGAAGCTTTCAGATGTAAATCGTGTCATGAGATATATTAAACACAAAGAGAATTACTGGAGAAAAACTGTACCTTTCACTTGGGCATAGCTTTACTCCTTCTTGATTTATGACTGATGTTTCTCCTATGCATGCGACGTGAACGCTTATAGCGTTAGCAAAAACCAAACGCATGGAGACCGCACTGATATCAGGAAAGAGGAGCGCGTGTTTTTTCGCAGAGCGTTTCAACCAACGCCACCCAGACAGGTCAAACGTTATCCACACTACAGCTTTGAAACCTCGCTAAGTTCCTTGAAACTGAATCTGCCGCAGACTACAGAACACGACCACGGATTAATCTCTTGCATCTCACAGTAAAGCCCATAGCGTAGTACTCGCAGCACATAGATAAATTGCGTCGTGATGACTGGGTATTGTGTGATGTCCTTAGGTTAGTTAGGTTTAAGTAGTTCTAAGCTCTAGGGGACTGATGACCATAGATGTTAAGTCCCATAGTTCTCAGAGCCATTTGAACCATTTGAACATAAATAAATACAATTTGAGCCAAACGTAAATCCTAGCCAAACAAAACGCAAATGTAACAAAATTTCTCCATTTACCATACTGGTCAATGGGTACAGTCAATAGAAGTAATGATACTGAAGCACCGTGAAAACTGCTGTTTTCTCTGTATTGCACCGTTTATGGATGGAATAAGTTACTGTATGAACGAAGATGTTAATAAATCGAATTACACATACTGGCCAGA
This sequence comes from Schistocerca americana, assembly GCF_021461395.2. Classification (NCBI taxonomy): domain Eukaryota; kingdom Metazoa; phylum Arthropoda; class Insecta; order Orthoptera; family Acrididae; genus Schistocerca; species Schistocerca americana. The sequence continues at coordinate 678,295,344 of NC_060122.1, forward strand.
TGTCAGTCCTCAACGGATGGATCCATTAAAGATAGATGACACACAGCAAGCAAATGATTTGGGGTGAAGTATTAGGTCCTAGTGTGCATTCAGGGAGTACTTGCAACAGCTCGTTATCTGGAGTTGTAAGGCGAAGATTAGTGCCGCCACAGCTGACAGGAGGTAGGGCATATCCGACTTTCACACAATGGCACCTCACGTAACTATGCTCTAGCTGTAAGCACACACCTGCTAATCCAGTTTTCCCATAGAAGGGTAGCTGATAGAGGTCTGGTGGAGTGGCTGCCATCCTTCCCTGATCAAAGTCTATTATTCTTTATGAAGGCATATGCAGGAAATTACGTGTGCAGTGAATATTAGTAAACTTGCGCACTACAGGGAAAGTATTATTGATACTTGTGGACACATTACGGTACATGTGTTGGTTAAGGTCAATAACGAAAGAGTGAAGTGTGCTGGCGTAAGCTATCGCCAGCACACTGGTTGGCAAAGATGAAGCGCGAAGGTCGATTAGAAGGCGCTGGATCAAGCGCGCCTATCACGAGAGAGGCCCGAGACACACAGACAAGCAACATGCCGCCAACGTCTTCTTCACAGCGTGTATTTAGGTCACCGCCGCTGGCCGGAGCGACCCACTCGCTCACCCGATCATCTCGTTTGGCGTCTGTCAGTTTTATCACAGAGAGAGTTCAGTTCATCACATGCCATGGCAGTAGAGAGCGACCAGATTAGTGACTACAGCGGAACTATTAGTGATGATCTTGTACCACAAACATTGACTCAATTCAAGTAACAACTTCCTTTTCACGTAAATAAAGAACCGTTTTAATCCATGTGTGCATTTGTGTTGTACAAAGAGGGTACTGGCCGCCCATAACAACATCCTCTCCCTTGGTTCCTTGCAGTATGAGGCTGTACACAAAGTGTATAACAACACTCTTACTATGAATTCGACAACAGAGAATGCGGTAGCCTCTATGTGTTATTGATAGCATTTGCGAGTTCTATGCAGAGGACACCGTATTTTGAGAATGAATAAAATTATGCTCAAATGAGTGACATTATTATGTCTGATAATATATGTCTGATACGTCACATGATCCAATTACAACTAAAAATTACTTCATCAAAGATGGGGGCTTCCAAAATGGTCTCCCTGTTGAAATATTGGTAACATCTACATCTACATTTATACTCCGCAAGCCACCCAACGGTGTGTGGCGGAGGGCACTTTACGTGCCACTGTCATTACCTCCCTTTCCTGTTCCAGTCGCGTATGGTTCGCGGGAAGAACGACTGTCTGAAAGCCTCCGTGCGCGCTCTAATCTCTCTAATTTTACATTCGTGATCTCCTCGGGAGGTATAAGTAGGGGGAAGCAATATATTTGATACCTCATCCGGAAACGCACCCTCTCGAAACCTGGCGAGCAAGCTACACCGCGATGCAGAGCGCCTCTCTTGCAGAGTCTGCCACTTGACTTTGTTAAACATCTCCGTAACGCTATCAGGGTTACCAAATAACCCTGTGACGAAACGCGCCGCTCTTCTTTGGATCTTCTCTATCTCCTCCGTCAACCCGATCTGGTACGGATCCCACACTGATGAGCAATACTCAAGTATAGGTCGAACGAGTGTTCTGTAAGCCACCTACTTTGTTGATGGACTACATTTTCTAAGGACTCTCCCAATGAATCTCAACCTAGTACCCGCCTTACCAACAATTAATTTTATATGATCTTTCCACTTCAAATCGTTCCGCACGCATACTCCCAGATATTTTACAGAAGTAACTGCTACCATTGTTTGTTCCGCTATCATATAATCATACAATAAAGGATCCTTCTTTCTATGTACTCGCAATACATTACATTTGTCTATGTTAAGGGTCAGTTGCCACTCCCTGCACCAAGTGCCTATCCGCTGCAGATCTTCCTGCATTTCGCTACAATTTTCTAATGCTGCAACTTCTCTGTATACTACAACATCATCCGCGAAAAGCCGCATGGGATTTCCGACACTATCTACTAGGTCATTTATATATATTGTGAAAAGCAACGGTCCCATAACACTCCCCTGTGGCACGCCAGAGGTTACTTTAACGTCTGTAGACGTCTCTCCATTAATAAGAACATGCTGTGTTCTGTTTGCTAAAAACTCTTCAATTCAGCCACACAGCTGGTCTGATATTCCGTAGGCTCTTACTTTGTTTATCAGGCGACAGTGCGGAACTGTATCGAAACGCCTTCCGGAAGTCAAGAAAAATAGCATCTACCTGGGAGCCTGTATCTAATATTTTCTGGGTCTCATGAACAAATAAAGCGAGTTGGGTCTCACACGATCACTGTTTCCGGAACCCATGTTGATTCCTACATAGTAGATTCTGGGTTTCCAAAAACGACATGATACTCGAGCATACGGAGCCATACAGGTTTCCCTTCACTCCAGTCTTATAATCTGTCTCTAAATTTCTCTTTATTCTCATATTTGTGTCTTAGAAGAGTGATTGAATACTTATGGACTACGCTGTAGTTTTGTTCGTATTTGAAAGTGTGGTGTCACCGCCAGACACCACACTTGCTAGGTGGTAGCCTTTAAATTGGCCACGGTCCGGTAGTATACGTCGGACCCGCGTGTCGCCACTGTCAGTGATTGCAGACCGAGCGTCACCACACGGCAGGTCTAAAGAGACGTCCTAGCACTCGCCCCCAGTTGTACAGACGACTTTGCTAGCGAAGCTACACTGACAAATACGCTCTCATTTGCCGAGACGATAGTTAGCATAGCCTTCCACTACGTCATTTGCTACGACCTAGCAAGGCGCCATTACCAGTTTATATTGAGATTATTATTCATGTATCAACAAGAGCGATGTCCTCCAATTATGGATTAAAGTTAAGTATTACATCAACTACGTACTTTATTTGCTACTATAAACTCCTTTAGTTGTTTTAGACCTCACGCCAGTCTGCGTGAGCTTAAACGCGTGCATTTCGGCATCCTCGCATAGTGACTTGGCTGTCTTGCCAAGTCACAACAGAAAGTTATTACGAAATTTCACGATCATATAATTATAAAAAGATCACAACGTAGCAAGGTACTTTACAGTAGTGGTAATTTGTATGTCGCAAACTTATTAAAGTATCATTTCATGTACAGGAATGAAACTAATGGTATCATGAATAACATTTATAAACACGGCATTAATGCTATAGTAATGTAGTGGAATCATATGTGTGATTCACCACATACAGAATGTTTTATGTGGAAACGAAGGATATACGCAGAAGTATGAGTTAAGTAAATAGAAAAGTATGAGTTACGTTATCAAAAGTAGTTCCCCATTCTTTTCCAAGTTGTAATATGAGTCCCATTGATAGTTTTATTTGCTACTCCTCAGATTCAGCCATATTTGTTCAAGCGGCTCAAGTTTCTCTCATGGAATGTGATACTAATGTTGGATTCTAAGTCTGTAAGGGTTATTCGAATCCAGCATAATATCAAAGCTTTCTAGGATATCAAACCTATCCGCTATTGATACTCAAAAATTCCAAGACTGTGTTTGCTGGGAACGCTCTCCTCGGCATTCTACTAGATAGAGGCAGGTTCGTGCACTGTGGCTTTAAAGCACTGCACGTGTGTTGGCTCATGGCTTTGTTACCTCTAGCGAATAGCGAAGCTAGTGCGTCCTGCAGGACAGCAGCAGTGCTGTTCGCATGTGGAGCTGATGCCGAGGAATAGTCACAGTTTTACCCTGGATGGAAGCTAGATTGCAGCATTTATAGTAGACGCTCACTGGATCACCTGCAAGTGAAGTGGAGATCGAGTTCTGTTTCTATTTTAAACTGAACACTGACATGAAAGTGCTCTGGCCCAGCTACATCCCGTCGACATTGCGAGCTGTGTATGCGCTGTTGAAAGTGCTGTCTATTTTGTCTAAAGGTCAACAGGTGCGATAAGTGCTGCCCCGTCATTTGGTAATTTGGCTGGAATTCGCTTTGATACTGGCGGATTTTCAAGTTAGCCAAACATGGGACATAGTAGATGAATAAATGGTGAGCTTTACAGTTTGATAAGCAAACAAACATTTGTCAACCTTGGTACTAACGCAACTTGATTAATAGAGTCTCGATGTTTGCGAATGATGTGTTCAGGTCTGTGTTGTGAGTGGTACCCTATGTATTGTACTGTTACGTTTTGTGCATTTATATTGATGTCTTTTTGGTGCTGTGTTTTTAGAAATTAGAAATGAGCTGGCATCTCTAAGCTTGCTAAGGCTTTTTGATTGCTTTAAAAGGAAACACATTTTTTTAGCTCTGCTCTTGCTTCAGATTAATGATCTGTTTTCTATAGAGAGGTTTTGGCTAATCTGTGTTTCACGTCGTACTATGTGCTTTGGAAATCGTACTAGGCAAGATTTTTAGAATTCTAAGGAGTGATATTTTGTTCAAGTATTACAGAACCTTGTTGCTTAAGTCATGCTTTTTCCTGTTCAGACATTTTTTTAAATATAATTTCGGATTTGAATGTTTTGAGTACCAAAATCCTCTCTCGTGAAGGTGATTTATTTTCGATACAGCAAAAGGCTACATTGTTAAATAGACAAAGGAAAATTGAGTCGGATACCGAACCTATTATAGCTTAATTGGCAGGTATCAAAATTTTTCTTTGGATAATAGTGAAGATATTGGTAGGTTTCTGTGATTAACAGTAGTATCAGAAGAGAAGGCTACCATTTTACAGGTGTTGCATAACTTTATTTCAAAAATTATCTTCCTACTAAATGTGGGAATTTTGAATAACTTATATTAGTGGCTGAAGGCGGTAAAAATGCTGGTTTTCTGGCGATTATCGGAAGAATATTTCTTAAAAAATGGTATGAATCTGTAAAAGAGAGCACATGATCATTAAACACTTATTTAGGGTACAAGTTGTTGAGAAGTGTACTGACAAATATGTGGAAGGTATTCGTGTTGTTGGAATAGCATTATGTGTCAGTTTATCAAAGAGTGAGACAGTGCGTATTATTCTTGAAGGGAAGCGCCCACGGGATCGGTCGTGTATGGTATCTTGTGGTAGGCCAACGTCTTAAGCTGATTTACGTAAGGTTAATTCAACAGAAAAAAATATTAAGTTTGCGGATCATAAACGTAGCTCGCAGTTACGAGTGGAGCAGCATGAAATTTGTGGAAACGCGGCGCCTCCCGTTTGTGCACAAAAACGGCTTGAACATATTGTGAGTTTTCGTTGCCGTAACTGCGGTCGTATTGTTAGTGACAGCCCACACCCTCATCACATGTTTAGAAGCAAAAGACGGCATCGTTCGGTGGTACGGCATACAGATAGCTGCGGGCCAGCGATTCGTTCTCAGAAAATTCTCGTCCTGCACGTTATTTCATTTTCTTTTGTAAGTTCAATTCTGAATTCCGAACCAGTCTATGCCTTGGTTGATTCTGGCAGTTCAGTTTCATTATTAGACAGTGGGTATTGCTTTCGGTATCGAGTTTGAGACGTGAAATTTACAATTCTTCAACAGTCGCCTAAAGCAATCACAAGAAAACGCACACACAGGCTTGTAATTCACCAAGATTAATTACAGATATCCCCAAAACAGTTTTACAAATTTTTTACAAAACCGGCTTTCCAATAGCCACCAGTAACAAGGATAATTAAAACCCTTATACAATCTTTACATTGGTGTATAGAATGCAACAAGTTAAGTAAAGATCTTTCCTTTTTCATTAAACAAATAAACAGACCCTAATGATTAGGAATGGCAATAGTAGTTTCTCACAAGTAATAGGAATTTACAGGGACAAAATCCCCACACCTTCATTAAGCAACAGTACAGGAAATATAATAACAACTTTTTAAAGAGCAATTCCCGCAATGGAAAGCTTAGACCATTAAACAGATCAACGGAATTCCACTAATAATGTAATGACTATTCCACAGAACTCACTCGTGGAATTCCTTACAATTATAACACCAAATACGTGCAAAACATTTATGTTAATTGTCACTTTAAATTCCATGCAACAGCGGGCGCACCCCGACGGATGACCCGCACAAATTCAAGAGAAACCAATTACTAGGAACAGGGGACGCACCTTAGTGCAACTCGAGCACCTTAGCGAGAGAAACCTCCAAATAATAGCGAGAGATAAATACTCAACTTCTGTTAACTCCTGGGGCGAGCAGCGACATTGACAGGATACAGCCAAGTAGCGTGGAGCGTCACCAACACGTAGCTGGCAGAGCTAACGGCGTCCGAACACATCTCGCCCAAGGCGCCGCCCCTGTATCGGTCAATCCGGAATTGGTTCTGCCCGCCATTGGTAGTTCATTGGAACATTTTTAAAACAAAACAAGTACAGACAACAACAAGAAAACATCAAATAAATGACATAGAAAATTACTCACTTCTTACTGTTCATAATTCTAAATTATGAACCCCCCCTCCCATTTTGTGTTCTGCCTTACGGCAGGTCTTGTCATGGGGGAAGCCTCGTCAGAGCTCCACCGCATGAGCGTCTAGGGAAGTGATGCCAGTGGTGGTTTCCCGTTGCCTTCCACTGATGATGATGAAATGATAATAAGGACGACACAACACCCAGTCCCTGAGTGGGGAAAACTCCGACCCAGCCGGGAATCGAACCAGAGCCCCTTGGCGTGACAGATGCTGACCATCCAGCTATCGGGGCGGACCCCCTCTCATTAACGAGCATAAAATCAGGAGAAGTTAAAGGCCTGCCAAACCAAGAATATTAAAACTATAATTCAAGACACGAATATCACGGCCCCTTCAGACGGAGACCACAGTATAAAACACAACTACTTTAGTACTTTAGAAACCCACCGCCTTAATACAAAACATTGCTTGCGCACGGTGCTAGAATGACTCACGCGGTTCTCACATTACTTACGCTTAGTACTCTCGTCACTGGGCAGTGTTATATACTCTGAACACCACTATTCAATATACCGGGTGATCAAAAAGTCAGTATAAATTTGAAAACTGAATAAATCACGGAATAATGTAGATAGAGAGGTGCAAATTGACACACATGCTTGGAATGACATGGGGCTTTATTAGAAGCAAGAAAATACAAACGTTCAAAAATGTCCGACAAATGGCGCTTCATCTGATCAGAATAGCAATAATTAGCATAACAAAGTAAGACAAAACAAAGATGATGTTGTTTACAGGAAATGCTCAATATGTCGACCATCATTCCTCAACAATAGCTGTAGTCGAAGAATAATGTTGTGAACAGCACTGTCCGTAGTTATGGTGAGGGATTGGCGTTGGATGTTGTCTTTCAGCATCCCTAGAGAAGTCGGTCGATCACGATACAGTTGCGCAAGATATCTTTCACGCGTCTAGTAATATGGGGTGGAGCGCCATCCTGCATGAACATCGCACGTTACAGTAGGTGTTTATCAGCCAGGCTGGGGATGATGCGATTCTGTAACATATCGGCGTACCTCTCACCCGTCACGGTAGCAGTTACAAAACCAGAATCACGCATTTACTCGACGAAAAAGACCTGATAACGGTAGATGTGGTAGATCCAACCCATACCGTGACTTTCTCGTCGTGCAATGGAGTTTTAACGACAGTTCTAGGATTTTCGGTAGCCCAAATTCTGCAGTTGTGGGCATTGACAGACTCTCGGAGCGTGAAATGAGCTTCGTCGGTCCACAACACGTTACTCAACCAATCGTCATCTTCCGCCATCTTTTGAAACGCCTAGACCGCAAATGCCCTCCGCTTCACCAAATTGCCAGGTAACAGTTCATGATGCCGATGGATTTTGTACAGATAGCATAGGAGGGTACGCCTAAATGCCAACCAAACAGTAGTGTATGGAATGCCAGTGCGACGTGCGACTGCACGAGCGCTAACTTCCCCGTGCATGGACGAACCCGCTACAGTCTCCATTTCTTCCTGAACCGTCTCAGCAGCATTACGCCTTGTGCTCGGTCGGCCACTACGGGGTTTATCGTCTAAACAACCCGTGGCTTCCAAATTCGAAATCATTCTTGCTACAGCTGCATTTGAAAACGGACCTTTACCCGTTCGAATCCCCTTCCTATGGCGATAGGATCGTAACGCTGAACTAGCACATTCCCCATTCTGATAATACAGCTTCACTAAAAGCGCCTTTTCAGGTAACGTCAAAATGCTGCGATTGCTGGCGCATCTGATTCTCTCTCTCATTACAGTTCCTTTTATACACGATTGTCATGCGCAGTCACTGACGTTTTGCTGTCCAGCGCAATCTGTCGGACATTTTGTGAACTTAGTTTTTTTTGTTCTAATAAAACCCCATGTCATTCCAAGCACGTGTGTCAATTTTTACCTCTCTATCTACATTATTCAGTGGCTTATTACATTTTCAAATTTATACTGACTTTTTAATCACCCGGCTGTGAACACAAATTACGATCAGATTGATCACCAATGTCAGTTCAAAGAAAATAGCGGGTGCCCACCGTTAGTAGCAGCAAGCAACGAGACCCCACAAAGCGTACATAGGCATCTAGCATCAAGTCGTACTGCATACACTCTTGCTAGTACATTAGAGGCCATAACCACCAGTGCAGCGTCGACACACTTCTCAAATAATAACACGGCGCCGCGAGCAACTAACGCTCCACGTAACGGTGACTGCGGGACTCCACAACACAACCTACGCCCATACCACGGGCAAGCACGACCTCTAGCGCCCCGGAGCGGTAAAACAAGACTCACTTCGCCGGAAGCGCCGCGCTTAAATAGTGGGCAGAAGAGAAAACACGCTTGCCAGAAAAACCTGGATTGCTGCCCCGACTAGAAAGAGGATCATTGGCGCCAGTGATCCTCAAAAAAACATTCAAATGTGTGTGAAATCTTATGGGACTTAACTGCTAAGGTCATCAGTCCCTAAGCTTACACACTACTTACCCTAAATTATCTTAAGGACAAACACACACACCCATGCCCGAGGGAGGACTCGAACCTCCGCCGGGACCAGCCGCAGAGAGTGATTCTCCCACGGCTCAGAGGTGTGGGAGGAGATGGTGCTGTTAATTCATGTTGAGAAAGGTGTTAACAACGAATGGTAGCTTGTTAATGGTAAATGGGCTGTGTCGGCTCAAATTAAAAAGTGGGAATATTTCATGACCCCTACTCTTTCTGTTTGTTAAAGTAGTAACTACAGCAGTAGGTTTGCAATGTGGTTTTTTTAATAAAAACAGGCTGTCTGTTTAGCTTTTGTGGTAGGAGTTAGATTTCCTCCGGACAACGTAATGCTTATCAGATATTCTGTGCGGTATGGTAGTGAGGTTAATAAGTATATTTGGAGTAATTTAAATAAATAATTAAAAAAATTATATGAACGGTTACTTCAAACTCTTGGCCAGTCTCGAGAAGTTTTGAGAGAAAACTTGGATTAACTAATGAAATTAAGTGCCTCATTAGATTAGCAGGTCACATTCGTATTAGAAAACGCCTTATTATTTGTCGCCTCTCAAGATGACGGAGTTTCGGACGACAGTCGACAAGCTTCTCGAAGACGGCGTGATTAGACGTTCCATATTTTCTTAAGTGTCTAACCTTTCCATAGTTCCCCAATTAGGTGGGGCAGGTTATCGCCCAGTAGTTGACCGAGATGTTTTAAATAAGAAAATCGTTTTAGGGTCAGTGCCGTTATCTGCTTTGAACAACCGTTTTTCTTGGTTTTCTGGGCTCTTTTTGTAGTGTGATCGATTTAAATCAAGCTACTTATCAGATTCCGTTGGCAGAAGAGTATAAACCACCTACGGCGTTCTGTACCGACTATAATCTCTTCGTATTTGATCACGTTTCGTTTGGATTGGCCACTGGATCCACTTTCCCGAGTAAGTTATTCTGTGCAGTTTTGGGGATTTCAAATTTCTCTGCGAACTTGATGATATAACAAAACCTTTGACAAACATTTTGAGCACGCAACCTCCTGGCAGATTAAAACTGTGTGCCAGACCGAGACTCGAACTCGGGACCTTTGCCTTTCGCGGGCAAGTGCTCTACCAACTGAACTACCCAAGCATGACTCACGCCCCGTCCTCGCAGCTTTAGTTCCGCCGGTTCAGGTTTCAATCTGACTTAAGGAAGCTCGCTTGTCTCTCGATCCTTCCAGGGTTAGTCTGGTTCATAATCAGATTTTCTTTCTTGTCATTGTTTTCGGCGCCGGGGTATCGAATTAAAAGAGTAGAACTAAATCTACCTAGGGATAAAAAGTTTGTGGGACGGTGTATCGGAATGGTCAACCTTGTATGACATCATCACCAACTTTGCTCTGCTTGTTGTGCCCTCAACCAGGTTTCTGCTGGACTCATATTTACCAGACAGCCTTAGATTCCCTAAAAAGGGCTTTTGCTACTGGTCCCGTTTTGAACAAAGCGGAGTCCAACAATCCAAATGCTTACAGACGTTGATTTGAGGCAAATTTTCCACATGGATGTGGTATCATGTTACCCAGACGTTGGAGGTAAGGACATGACGCCGAACCGTGGGCCACGGCGTCGATGGATGCTTCAGTTCGACGTTGTTACTGGATACGTAACGAAGCAGTGGGGCTTAGAAATGTTTGGTTCGAGGAAGGCGCGACCTCGGTAAGTGAGTGTGAGCACAACTGAAGTCGACGATGAAATCAAAATGTGCGTCATATGGTGCGTGATGTGGCCCACTGTACTGGCGGCGATATAGTCGCAGGCATAATAATTTCCAACAAGCTGCGCCCTTAAGGGCGGCGCTCCATTCCTCTGCTTGTCACAGTGAACGTAAACAAAGACGCCGCTCTGAGTCGTACATTGACATGGCAGAGGGCCCCCGCTCGCGGGGGGAGGCTGAGCGTTTCATTACGGACCTTAAAGAGTGTATCGGCTGAAAGAAAGTATCCGAACGCGACCTGGAGGATGTGTCCAATAGTTGATGGCAGTCGGAGTATCTGTGCGATATGGAGCATTTTGGACGCCACACATTGACTGAAGTATTCGATACGTTGTGAAGAACGAGGCGGAGGAGATTTTGTCGCACTTCTGTAAGGATAATTTGGAAAGTACGCTAAAAATTGCAGGAGAGCGGCGTACGGTGAAGGGTGAAAATGATACCAAGATCTCGTAGTTTCTGTACGCGAAGGAGAGGTGCGAACTCGTCGTGTGAGAGGCTGCGCTCAATTGGCATCGCCGAGGATTTAGCCACATTCATGTTACCGCCACTACAGTTCCGTTCGTTGCCTACAAATCAAGTACAATTTTTCATTCCGTGAGCGGACTTAGAACAGAACGTCGTCCGCATACGCACGACACGGAAAAGTGTGCTGTCGCAAAGTCAGATCAAAATGGTGGGTCGTCGGTCTCCCGATGAGTGGCTGCAGAGTTATAGTAAAGTGTCGAAAGTGGACAACCCTGGTGTATGGAGCACCGTATGGTCACTAGTCCCACCACATGGCCATTTATATGAATCAGCGATCCGGCGCTACCTTACAGGCGCCAGATGATATCGATAAAGGCGGTTCCAAAACCCATTTACCTCATTATTGTACCGAGAACAGAAAAAGATGCCGCACCTTGCCGAATGGCTGTCAAAATTAATGGCAACCTCTTCGGCGCGGAGTCTTCATGCCGCTGCAACTGCAATTAAACCATGACATTCTCCTGTGGCCGTTTGTACGTTAACTGAGGCACCCGGGGTTGTCTTTTTTGGGACAGAATGTTACGCAGTATGTTGTGGCAACGCGTCGCCAGGAGCCGTACTAAAATTTTACAGTAGCGTTTGGAGACTGCATTGTGATGTCGTCACTCCCAGTGTCGGTTTGTGGATGGGTGTAATAATTGCCGTGACAGAGGGTGACGGTACCGCGTTCCCCATCGTCAGCAGTTCATGAAATATTGTCGTCCATCTCGACGCCATTGACGCAATGAAGGCGCGATAAAATTCTATCAGCAATCCGTCGACACAAGGTGACTTACTCAAAGCACATTTGTTGACAGCATCCTGGATTTCGTCACACGTAACCGGCTACCTCAGCTCGTCCGCTTCGTCGGCAGAGAGGGTGCGAGTGACGTGTGGTAACACAAACTATTCAGAGTGGTTGTCGGTGGTCTCGTCCTCGTACATTGTGCGGTAGTCGTCTATAAAGGCATTGATGATTTCGGCCTCACAAGTGACGTGCTGGCCGCAACAGATGTAGATGTCGGTTATGAGTCGTTGTTGACGGTGTTTCCTACCGCAGACGATATGATGCACGGTGGGGTGTTCCTGTTCCTCCGAATCTTGACGGCGTGTCCGTGTCAGCGTTACAATTTGTGCCTTAATTCTGCTGCGTTCCCTCTTTGTTTCAAGGGTGGGTGGTTGGGCGTCCAGGTCGCAAAGAATGACGTAGAAATAGTCGGTAGTGTGCCGGTGCCGTGCAGCTACAATATGTGATCAAAAGTATCCGGACACCTGGCTGAAAATGACTTACAAGCCCGTGGGGCCTTTCATCGGTAATGCTGAAAAAAAATAGGTTCAAATGGTTCTGAGCACTATGGGACTTAACACCTTAGGTCATCAGTCCCCTAGAACTTAGAACTAATTAAACCTAACTAACCTAAGGACATCACACACATCCATGCCCGAGGCAGGATTCGAACCTGCGACCGTAGCAGTCGCGCAGTTCCGGACTGAGCGCCTAGAACCGCGAGACCACCGCGGCCGTCGGTAATGCTGAAATTCAGTATGGCGTTCGCCCACCCCTTAGCCTTAGTGACAGCTTCCATTCTCGCAGGCATACGTTCAACCAGGTGCTGGAAGGTTTCTTGGGAAATGGCAGCCCATTCTTCACGGAGTGCTGCACTGAGAAGGATTATCGATGTCGGTCGGTGAGGACTGGCACGAATTCGGCGTTCCAAAACATCCCAAAGGTGTCCTGTAGGATGTTATTGTCGTGCAACCACTCCGCCACAGGCAGTGCACTATGAACAGGTGTTCGATCGTGTTGAAATATGCAATCGCCATCCCCGAATTGCTCTTTAACAGTGTGAAGCAAGAACGTGCTTAAAACATTGATGTAGGCCTGTGTTGTTGATAGTGGAACGCAAAAAAACAAGGGGTGCAAGCCAACTTCATCAAAAACACGACCACACCATAACACCAACGCCTCCGATGCAGTTTGGAATTCCTCTGTGATGGCTTGGTAGATGTCTGCCTCTTACACATTACGACCCTCTTCAACTGTCGGCGGTCTCTGTCAGTCAACAGACGAGTTCAGGCTGTACGGTGTTGTGCTGTACCTGTCCCTTCACGTTTCCAGTTCACTATCATGCCGAAAACAGTGGGCCTGGGGATCTGTAGGAGTTTGGAAATCTCTATTACAGATGTATGACACAAGTGATCACGTTCGAAGTCCGTGAGATTCGCGGAGCCCCCCACTCTGCTCTCTCACGATGTCTAATGACTACTGAGGTCCCTGATATGGAGTACCTGGCAGTAGGTGGCAGCACGATGCACCTAATATGAAAAACTTAAGTTTTTAGGGGTGTACGAGTACTTTGGATCGCATAGCGTGCTTCCTTGCCATGCTGTATCAAGGTACGTCGCATCGCACATTTGCACATTCCAGCCACCAGATCATGGTTGTGCAGTACTTAAGTAAGCGACATTAACATGTTGCCCACGTCTCGGTAACGCGTTTAAGGCATTCGCGATCGTGGAGGTAGGAGGTGTTCAGCTTCCACGGTGGACAACTTGTTGCGGGAGGACAATATTGCAGATCTAGCCACAGCGGTCCGAAGAGGCAAAGGGCCAAAGTTATGCACCTTCGTGTGCAGGTGTGAATTCCAGAGAAACGTTAACCTTGTGAAGTCGGCTCGCGTAGTGACTCGTCTGGTAAATATGTCCAGGTGCGTCGCCGTGCAGAATTTCCCAAGTGACGAGGAGCAACATATCACGGGTGACTAGGCGCGGTTCTTGACAGGCGTTGTAGTGGGGAATTTGATCCTTAGGGTGCAACACACAATTTAAATCAACCTCAAGCAAGTAACGGTCAAAGCGCCCTGTAAATAAAGGGGCGATTTCTGCTGAATAGAGTTGTGCTCCGTCACGTCCGTGAATGAAGCCTGACGGAGCATAAATGTTGACAATACGCGTCCCATAACAGTGATTGCCATGCCTGTGATGGACGGGAAGTAGGTCAACGGAGTGCCCTCTCGAGCGTGGATGGCTACGCTACGACCCAGGTGGTCACCAGGAGAATGATACGTGCTATATACCACGACGTCCGCAAGGGTGGCCAAGTGGACTTCCTGCAGCAGTGCGATGACGACGTCCAATGCCCATATCATCTCTCGCAGCATTTGAATAACCACGAGGGAGTTAATGTTGCTAGTGTTAATCGTTCTATTCACGTTTGGAGTCGTGCCCCACTGTGGAGGGTAGCTCCACGTGGAGGGTGAAGAGGAGCGAGGCACCGGCGAAGTGTCGTACGTTACCTGGCGGCGTTACCGTCGACATAACTAGGTCTCCTTCTCCAGTACCTCCGTCCAAAGCGTACTGTTCGGGCCATCGTCGACGTCGTCACTCCGCGCCATCGAGGGCGCTGTCGTTGTAGCGTTCTTATGCTCTACCTCGCGCGTAGGATAGGTGGACGTTCGGCGGCAGACGTAATAGAGGAATCCATTGGTTCAGGTGCACCTGGGTGAGCCAGCAGAGTAGGTACCGGCACGGCCAGAGCCGGCGTCGCGTTGTCGGCATTCTTGTCGTCGTCGTGCGGGTTTCCCGAAGCCTCGTCGAGCCGGACGGTCTCTGGAGCCTCAGAGAGTGAGCTGTCTGGTTTGGAGATCGTGCGGAGCCTTCTCTTGTGCCTTTAAGGTGAACGTCGTTTGCGAATCCGTCCTTCGGTATAAGAAGACGACAGGGAGTCGCAGCGGTCTGGGAGGCGACAATAAGTGAAGGGACGTCCATATTGTAGGCCAGGAGACGATCGGAAGTCGTCGCTGTAGGCAGTGGCGCCGGAGTAGCGTCAGGTTGTCAGCGTGACGCGTCGACCCGGCGGTATCTGTAGCAGCTCGAAGGGTCACTGGATCGAGGTCCGACAAACGACGCTCGGCGGGAGGAGAAGAGAATGCCTATGCCTAAGCAAGGCTAAAGAAAAATCAAGACACTTTCATAGGATTTGTCGACCTGGAAAACGCGTTCGACAATATAAAATGGTGCAAGCTGTCCGAGATTCTGAAAAAAGTAGGGGTAAGCTATAGGGAGAGACGGGTCATATACAATATGTACAACAACCAAGAGGGAACAATAAGAGTGGACGATCAAGAACGAAGTGCTCGTATTAAGAAGGGTGTAAGACAACGCTGTAGCCTTTCGCCCTACTCTTCAATCTGTACATCGAGGACGCAATGATGGAAATAAAAGAAAGGTTCAGGAGTGGAATAAAAATACAAGGTGAAAGGATATCAATGATACGATTCGCTGATGACATTGCTACCCTGAGTGAAAGTGAAGAAGAATTAAATGATCTGCTGAACGGAATGAACAGTCTAATGAGTACACAGTACGGTTTGAGAGTAAATTGGAGAAAGACGAAGGTAATGAGAAGTAGTAGAAATGAGAACAGCGAGAAACTAAACATCAGGATTGATGGTCACGAAGTCAATGAAGTTAAGGAATTCTGCTACCTAGGCTGTAAAATAACTAATGACGGACGGAGCAAGGAGGACATCAAAAGCAGACTCGCTGTGGCAAAAAAGGCATTTCTGGCCAAGAGAAGTCTACTAATATCAAATACCGGCCTTAATTTGAGGAAGAAATTTCTGAGGATGTACGTCTGGAGTACAGCATTGTATGGTAGTGAAACATGGACTGTGGGAAAACCGGAACAGAAGAGAATCGGAGCATTAGAGATGTGGTGCTATAGGAGAATGTTGAAAATTCGGTGGACTGATAAGGTAAGGAAGAGGAGGTTCTACGCAGAATCGGAGAGGAAAGTAATATGTGGAATACACAGGTAAGGAGAAGGGACAGGATGATAGAACATCTGCTAAGACATGAGGGAATGACTTCCATGGTACTAGAGGGAGCTGTAGACGGCAAAAACTGTAGAGGAAGAAAGAGAATGGAACACTTCAAGGAAATAATTGAGGACGTAAGTTGCAAGTGCTACTCTGAGATGAAGACGTTAGCACAGGAAAGGAATTCGTGGCGGGCCGCATCAAACCCGTCAGTAGACTGATGACAAAAAAAAAAAAAAATGTGATCCGTAGAACCGTCGTTGGAATCGGAGGCGCCGCGGTAGTGGCCGGCAATCGGGTCTTCCCTCGCTTAGACCTCAGGTGGTCGTCAATGCCGCACCCGGAACAGGTCTTGAGTTGGTCGTCGTGTATGACGACCGCTCGGCAGCCGTTGATTTTCGTGTAAAATGGCACGTGGCAACGGAGATCGATGGCGATCTGTCGTACACCGTTAAGAAGAAGTTACATTCGGAACTGCGCCCAGCTTTCGGCGTTGTGGTTATATACAGTGCGATAAGCGCGGAAAGCAACGATAACGTCTTCCGCCGCGAGCTTGAATGGTAATTCGAAAACCCATATGGTGCGCATGCCCAAGCCCGCATGATCGACCGTACTGACACTGCCGTCGGCGTGGCAAAAGCGTAGTCCATGTTTGATGGCACGAAGTATTCTTCCGCATGCCTTGTCGTTGACGATTCTGACTTACACCGTACTGCTCTAGATGGACAAATGGATGCCCAAAATGTCAGAAGCTGGGGTCTTAGCTATGTCGCATAGGAAGCGTTCACCTTCCAGGGTTTTTAATCGGTTGTGGTCATTGCAGAAGTCGAATCGTAGTATTGAGTTTCGAAAACGATTCCCCATGTTTCTAGTATACGTAAGCGTCACGTAAGCGACGGCCGCTAAAAGTAAACAACGGCGAGCGCGCGCTCCCCGCACGCGGAAAGAACGACACGTCCGCACTGCACGGCTGCGAAGGCCAGATTGAAGCCGGCGGACAGTTGTATTTTTCTCTAAGATAGAGCATCACAAATTGAGCAAGTCGATAAAGCGATCGTTCACCTCTGGCCGTAATGCAGGCAGTTATTCGGCTTAGAGTTGATTGACAGGGTTGCTGGATGGCTTCCTGAGGGATATCATGCCAAATTTTGATCAATTCGCGCGTTAAATCGCTAAATCTCGAGATAGTGGGAGGAAACTGTCCGTAATTCTTCACACGTACTGACCTGGGGTGAGATCTGGCGACCTTGCTGGCCAACGTACAGTTTGGCAACCACGAAACAAGCTTTGTGAACTCTCGGCGTGCACTTTTTGTTACTAAAATGTAAGTCCAGGATGGCTTGTCATGAAGGGCAACAAAACGGGGCGTAGAATATCGTATATCACCGACGTATCACTGTGCTGTAAGTGTGCCACGGATGACAACCAAAGGGATCCTGCTATGAAAAGAAATGGCACCCCAGACCATGACTCCTGGTTGTCGGGCCGTATGGCAGCGTATAGTCAGGTTGGTTTGCAACGGCACCCCGGGGCGTCTCCAGACACTTCAGCCTGGAATCTCACTGTAGTGGAGCTGTCTACAGTGACGAGTCCCGTTTCTAATTGAGCCCCGCTGACCAGCTCCGTTACCTGCCTCTTAGATCACATTACCCGGAAACGGTTCCTCCTTCTATTTACGTGTAAATGATACAGTTGCTTCTTTCGTTTCAAAACATATGTTATAATTGTTTCTTAAAAGTGTTTTAGATTACTGAAGAGTGTGACTCCCTTTTTACCATAATTAATCTGAGACTATTCACTGCCTCTTGCGAGGCCGTATCTGGCGGGTAATTCTAAAGTTGTTGTGCGATGTACTTGGCCGAGGAGATCATGTTTATTAATGATTAAACTGTAAATTTCTTAAAGAAAAACTGTTGTTTCCAGTGGCAGCCTTTATTGTGCGTTTCAGGTTTTTAAGCTGGCCGCTTTTATTAGAATTATTTGATAAAATAAAATTATGTAAAAAATTATACTTGTTAGTTTCTCGATGCCCTTCTCTAATAAACTGAGTGTACTATATCGCGGTAATTCCGAGGTAGGTAAGAAATTTTTACAGTAGTTTTTGGCGCAAAGACTGTAGTAATTTGTTACCTGAGAAGTAGGGAATCGATGAGTCATTTGGCGGTCAGATTCAGAGTCAAACACCAGATTCTCCTGCTGGTTAGTGGACATCGTACAAGCTGCATTTCATATTTGCCCCTGTTACACGTCCGTAGTAACTGCTATATTTCATTACCTGACGAAATATATATCCTCATCTTGGAAACAAAACTTTCACCTGATAACGGAAGAACTATAACCGACACATTAAATAATATATATCCTCAAATTATCTTATGTAACTATATATCGATTAATACCCTTAAGTTCCCGTTTTGAAGGTCGATGTCTCTGTAACTTTCAAATTATTTTTCTTGAACGTGTTGCTTTGATAAAAAAAAGTGGCAAACTCACTGTGTATAAAACTGTGAATAACTGCACCATTCCATGTGAATTCTATTTTGAGAAAGGCAAACTTAAAATATTCAGCCCCGTAAGTCAGGGAATCCAGTTGGGCGCTGTGTCTGGACAACATTGATGAGCCTGGTGGTGGCGCTCAGCAACAGTGAGAAACAAACGGTGTTGAGACACTGACCAATGTGGAAGTGTTGCTGAAGGCTGAAAATGTAAAACTTATTTTGCAATTAACTATGCGTGCAATCAATTATGAAGTGGTGTGGATTTTACTAGCATGCTTATAAGTCGTCTCTGATATTATTTTATTACGGATACAAGAATTTCCGGACTTGTGATGCCAAAAATTTTGTAAGCACTGGCTGCAGTGGGAACAATATTTCTAGAAAGTGCCACAGCGAGCCACGACATTTTACTTTGCCAGAGACATGAAGACGCCTTGTATAATCTTTTGCGATCACCTTTTTCGACGACACCCTAACTACAAGGAGAGGCAATTGTATTATTTGATAGACTCACATCCTATGTCACAGTATTTCGAAAGTTAATTTAACCTACAGTCAGATCACTATGCTAGTTACTGTATCATCTGTTGCAATTAATGACTTACGTTAAAATTACGAAGTCAAAAATCGTATTAGCATTGTAGGAAAACTTCATAGATACATAAGTAATGCAAACTTCTGTCTGTTCACTTAAACCGAACAAGAGGTAAATTTGAAACTTCCTTATTATGACTTTACTTTAACTGCTGAATGTTTACTCAATGTTGTTAAACTGCTGAATGAAACTGATGTACTGTCTCTTTACTGTATCATTATCACTTCATATCTGACCTACAGAATTATTCCTGATAAATACAACTCAAACGCAATCTTACTGCTCAAATAATTAAAAGAAAAGAATGGCCCTGAATTAGAAGAAATCCTAACAATAACGTATATGTTTCGTAAGACAATTACCTCACAAAAAATCTTCGTTACATGAACTACAGTGAAACAGCAAGCACCAATACAGCCAGCTAAATAAAAGATTCTGACTACTGTAGGCTCTAACTATTAATAGGCATGTGGTTAGAAAAGGAAAGATTTTATTGCAGAACAAACAATGTATTTAGCAAATTTTACCTTAATAATGTGACACCCAGTTCCAAAAATTGTATAATCATCAACAATAATACATTTCCATGACGGACACACGTCCAGATCGTCTACTTGCACTAACACTTCAGACCTCTAACCTCCATCACTGGTAACTATAAACTTCCTACCTCCATCGCTGCTGCCTATTCATCTCCAGCTGCCATCACTGCTGGCTATTCACTTCAAACTTCCATCACTGCTGACCATTAACTTCTAACTGCAAGTGCGACCAGCCATGGAGTCTCTTAAAGAGAGCGCACAGTGCCGTCAGTGATATTAATGCAGACTAAAGCGCTGCCAACATACAAACACATAAACAGGCTACTTACAGATCTAATCCATTGGTTGCACTTTCTCCTTTGGGAAACATTAATTTTGCTTCATTTAACCTGCAGATTCTAATTAATAAGTTTCAGAAATTTTTCAAGTGAAAACTTCAAATATGATTGCGTAGCTGTTGTATCTGTAACCATACCGCTTGTTTCCACCCTGATTTTAAAATACAGATTATACTGATAAAAGTAAATACTGCATCAAACTTAATTTCGGAAATTAAGTTCTTCAGCGATTGGCGACCGTATGTTCGTAATTATAGTATTTATTTCATTTGATTGATCATAAGATGAGTTAAAGGTAACTCTCATCTTCTTCCTGTACAAAACGACAGTTTGACAGGAGGATATATTCACGTTATCAAAAGCGATAACGGAAATGGGCGCTCATAAACGCAGTGAAGTGCATTTATGTCTGATCCTTATATCCGCCAGTTACTTTATGATTTTATAAAGGGTAGCCTTTTTTAACAACAGTCCAGTTTAGGGCACACGCTATTCCAAATTTATAAAATTTCCTGTTACTTTTTGTGATTACCCACATATTAAGGTTTCCTATAAATACTGAGTGGTAGAAAATATCTGTTGTATTTGCTAATGGCTGTTCATAGAGCAAAAGTTACGAGTCGTCCAGCAGTCAACGGAGCGTGCCAGGATCGCGCACACGGCCGATATATCGGCCGTCTTGCGGGGTACCGGCTTAAGATACGGAATTGTCTTTTGCATGGCTTAGTACAAAAGTTTTGATCACGCTGGGTATATCGAAACGATATAAACGAACGAAACAAAGAAAACATAATACTGCGCAGCCATGAAGTAACAATATTTTAGTGACCGTTACAAAGTAATTAGGTGCTGTTACACGCGATTTGTGGCCAGATGCAAGAACATCAGCAGTATCATCGGGATAATAGTGGCGATGGTCTTAGCGGTAATAACCAACCGCTAAACACAAGAGGAGACATCAAAACCAACGAAGGCGTTCCCAGTAAAAGTAACTGGTTTACATACGAATACAGAGGCGGAATGTCCCATAATGGCTGTACTGAATGGTAAAAAGGTCTACGTTTTTGTTGGACACAGGGGCGCATGTGCCGGTGGCACCGAGAGGTTTACTGGGTATGAGGTGATGAGACCCACCACGTAATAATTCGCGTGGGGTGTGGGATAAAGGTATATAGCCACTGGGATCGATATTGGTGAACTTTCAGTTGGAGGCAACGACGGTTAACCAGTGTGCAGGAGTGTTGACGCATACAATTGAGGGCTACAGCATGATCCCAAAGTTAGACAATCGCTTCAGCATCATGCCACAATCGACCACTGACAACATGTGGTAGAACTTAGTGGGAAAACATTCTGGCTAGGGGAGGCTGTTGTCAATGTGTTGTTCCGTCGCAAAGAGTGACTGTCGTAAAGACCAATATAGTTAAACTGCAAACAATGACATTAAAGCTCAATCTGCATGATTGTGTGTTATGTCGCACCAAGAAATCACTGTGAGCGAATGTGCAGCATGGCATCCAGTTGGTATGTTGAGTATAGTGGAACTGCTGTAGGACAGTGATCCGTTACATGCAGAGGTTTGTTTAGCAAGGCCAATTGTTGGAAGCTTACAGGGACGGATGGATGAAAGGTAATGCATGTCAATGTCGATAATTTTGGTGTTGAAGATGTTCTGATAATAAAGGGGATCCTTAGTGGCAACAGTAGGTATTCTGGAAGGTGAAGATTTGCTGCACTAAAGGTGTAAGTTGCGAAGAGCACCAGGTTTCCGCTAAGACTGCATTGTGTGAGAAGATTAATCCATTTAGGGGAACAGAGAGGGCACAATGTAATAACTGTTGTTAGATTTTCAAGACATGTTCTTACCACGAGGGCCATTAACTGCAACGGCCACGACACAACACAAGATTGTCTTGGGGAACGATGCACTAGTGTATCAAAGACTGTACAAAATATCACAATCTCTGTAGCTGGTTTTAAAGGAGTTTATAAATCAGCAATTAGTTGGCAGTGCAACAGTATGGAGTGGTTGCCCATGGGAGTCAGGAATTGTAATTACACAAAAAATGTCTACAGACGGTTCAAGAAAGTATCAATTCTGAAGCAGCTATGGCCATTTGATCGATAAGACAACAGAGGCTTAACTCATTCCAAATATCATGGAAACTATTGTTGATCTTTGGCAGTGCTGGTATTTCTCGACGATGGACTTGAGGAGCTGGTACTATCAGCTGGACTTAGCTGCACAGGAAAGATCAAAGACTGCTTTTTTAGTATCTTGGGGACTTTACCATAAAGAAGAATGCCACTTCGTTTGAAAAATGCGTCAGCAACATTCCAGTGTCTGTTACGCAGTGTTCTGAAGGGATTGAAGCCTTGTGTATTTGAACGAAACAACTGTTTTTTGGGAGACAAGCAAGAACACAGCCACCGACTCAGGGAAGTGTTCAAGATGGTATGAGCAATGAGCAACAGATTTAACGCTGAGTACTGAAAATTGTCATTTTTCCTTGGAAGAAGTAAATTACTTAGACCAAGTAATTAGTTAGGAATAAGTAAGAACTGATCTGAGACTGAAACAGCCAGTGCGATATCTTCCTTCCACAGGCACAAGCACAGAGTTTCAGATTGTCCTGGGTCTCAAAAAAACATTAAAGGAAATTTGTAACAGGATTTACAAACATAGCACCATGGCTTATGCATTTAGTAAGAAAAGATACCAACTTAGAGTGGTCTGAGGAACTTCAGGAAGCAATTGATGACATTAAGGAAATGTTGATGTTGCATTCAGTATAGGTATTTCCAGATTTTCAGAAAGAATATACATTACTGTGCGATTCATTGGCACATGCTCTCAGGTGTATTTTGAGCTACAGTTTCAGTAGCGAAGAGCACGCTATTGCACTTGCATTGATATACGTGAATTGCACTGACAGGAATTATTCTACCACGTGGAGAGAAATGCTTAACCAGGTGCATAGAGTGTCGTACTGCCAATGTTACCTGTGCTAAAGAAAGTTTAAAGTTTTGACTGACGTTGCTACATTGAGCTGGTAGGTTTGAAGTACCTATCTAGCGGAGTGACGAGTTTTTGTTGTGGTCTTCAGTCCGGAGACTGGTTTGATGGAGCTCTCCATGCTACTGTATCCTGTGCAAGCGTCTTTATCTCCGAATAACTACTGTAACCTACATACTTCTGAATCTGGTTAGTGTATTCATCTCTTGGTCTCTCTTTACGATTTTTACCATCCACGCTTCCCTCCCTCACTGAATTGGTGATCCCTTGATGCCACAGAACATGTCCTACTAACTGATCCCTTCTTCTAACCAAGTTGTGCCACAAATTCCTCTTCTCCCGGTTCTATTCAGTACCACCTCATTAGTTATGTCATCTACCCATCTAATCTTCAGCATTCTTCTGTAGCACAACATTTCTAAAGCTTCTATTCTCTTCTTGTCTAAACTATTTATCGTCCATGTTTCACATCCATACATGGCTACACTCCACACAAATACTTTTAGGACAGGCTTCCTGACACTTAAATCTATACTTGATGTTAGCAAATTTCTCTTCAGAAACGCTTTTATTTCCATTGGTGGTCTACATTTCATATCCTCTCTACCTCGACAATCATCAGTTATTTTGATCCCCAAATAGCAGAATTCATCTACTACTTTAAGTGTCACCTTTCCTAAACTAATTCCCTTAGCATCACCTGATTTAATTCCACTACATTCCATTATCCTGATTTTGCTTTTGTTGATGTTCATCTTATATCCGCCTTTCAAGACACTGGCCATTCCGGTAAAATGCTCTTCCAGATCCTTTGCTGTATCTGACAAAATTACAGTGTCATCGGCAAACCTCGAAGTTTTTATTTCTTTTGTTTCCTCTACTTCTTCCTCAATATATATATTGAATAACATAGGTGATAGGCTATAACCCTGTCTCACTCCATTCCCAGCCACTGCTTCCCTTTCATGCCCCTCGATTGTTATAACTGCCATCTGGTTCTTGTACAAATTGTAAATAGCCTTTCACTCCGTGTATTTGACACCTGACACCTTCAAAATTCGAAACAGAGTATTCCAGTCAAGCTTGTCAAAACTTTCTCTAAGTCTACAAATGCTACAAACGTAGATTTGCCTTTCCTTAACCTCTCTTCTAAGGTAAGTCGTAGGGTCTGTATTGCCTCATGTGCTCCAACATTTCTACGGAATCTGAACTTCGCAATGTCGGCTTCTACCAGTTTTTCCATTCGTCTGTAAAGAGCAAAATAACTGATGATGGTCGAAGTAGAGAGGATATAAAATGTTGACTTGCCAAGGCAAGGAATGCGTTTCTGAAGAACAGAAATTTGTTAACAAAGAGTATAGATTTAAGCTTCAGGAATTCGTTTCTGAAAGTATTTGTATGGAGTGTAGCCATGTATGGAACTGAAACATGGACGATAAATAGTTTGGACAAGAAGAGAATAGAAGCTTCCGAAATGTGGTGCTACAGAAGAAAGCTGAAGATTAGATGGGTACATCACATAACTAACGAGGAGGTATTGAACAGAATTGGAGAGAAGAGAAATTTGTGGCACAGCTTGACCAGAAGAAGGGATAGGTTGGTAGTGCATATTCTAAGGCATCAAGGGTCACCAATTTAGTGTTGGAGGGTAGCGTGGAGGGTAAAAATCGTAGAGGGAGACAAAGAGATGAATACACTAAACAGATTGAGAAGGATGTGGGTTGCAGTAGGTACTGGGAGACCAAGAATCTTGCACAGGATTGAGTAGCATGGAGAGCTGCATTAAACCAGTCTGTGGTCTGAAGACCACTACAACAACAACCGTAAAGAATGTGTGTAAGTATTTTGCAAGTTGCTAGTTCAGTAATTTTCACACCTATCAACACCTACGTTCTTTGGGAATGCAATTATTATATTCTTCTTTAAGACTGAAGGTATTTCGCCTGTCTCGTGCACCTTACCTATCAGATGGTAGATTTCTGTCATAGCTGGCTCACCCAAGGCTACCAGTAGTTCTAATGAAATTTTGTCTACACCCAGGGCCTTGTTCAGACTTAGGTCTTTCAGTGCTCTGTCAAATTTTTCACGCAGTATCATATCTCCCATTTCATCTTCACTTACTTCTTCTTCTATTTCCGTAACATTGCCCTCAAGTACATCGCCCTTGTATACACCCTCTATATACTCCTTCTATCTTTCTGTGTTCCCTTCTTTGCTTAGAACTGAGTTTCCATCTGTGCTCTTGATATTCATACAAGTGGTTCTCTTTTCTCCAAAGGTCTCTTTAGTTTTTCTGTAGGCAGTATCTATCTTACCCCTAGTGATATACGCCTCTACATCCTTACATTTGTCCTCTTCCCATCGCTGCTTACCCATTTTGCACTTTCGCTCGATCTCCTGTTTGATAGGTTTGTTTTCATTCTTGCCTGCCTCATTTACTGCTTTTTTATACTTTCTCCTTTCATCAATTAAATTCAATATCACTTCCGTTACCAAAGAATTTCTACTAGACCTCGGCTTTTCACTTGCTTGGTCCTCTGCTGCCTTCACTATTTCATCTGTCAAAGCTACCCACTCTTCTTCTACCGTATTTCTTCCCCCCTGTTCCTGTCAATAATTCCCTAATGTTCTCTCTGAAACTCTCTACAACCTCTGGTTCTTTCAGTTTATCCAGGTCCCATCTTCTTAAATTCCCACTTCTTTGCATTTTCTTCAGTTTTAATCTACAGTTCACAACCAATAGATTGTGGTTAGAGTCCATATCTGCCCCTGGATATGTCTTACAATTTAAAACCTGGTTCCTAAATCTCTGTCTTACCATTATATAATCTATCTGAAACCTTCCAGTGTCTCCAGGCCTCTTCCACGTAAGCAACCTTCTTTCATGATTCTTAAACCAAGTGTTAGCTATGATCAACTTATGCTATGTGCAAAATGCTACCTGGCGGCTTCCTCCTTCATTCCTTAACCGCATTCCATATTCTGCTACTACTTTTCATTCTCTTTCTGTTCCTACTATAGAATTCCAGTCCCTCATGACTATTAAATTTTCCTCTCCCTTCACTATCTGAATAACTTCTTTTATCTCATCATACATTTCTTCAATCTCTTCATCATCTGCGGAGCTGGTTGGCATATAAACTTGTAGTACTGTGGTAGGTGTGGGCTTCGTGTCTATCTTCGCTACAATAACGCGTTCACTATGCAGTTTATAATAGCTGACCCGTGCTCCTATTTTTTTATTCATTATTAAACCTGCTGCCCTGTTTATTTTTTCGTTTTTCTTTAAGCTGTAATGTACATATGTAACTTTTACTACTGTATAGAGTACTTTTGTAAGTCTTTTTGTCTTTACTTTTCCTTTTGTTCTTCTTGCTGTAGGCCTTAAAGGCCCGATAAGGCAATAAATGATGATGATTATTAAACCTGCTCCTTCATTACCCCTGTTTGATTTTGTATTTATAACCCTGTATTCAACTGACCAGAAGTCTTGGTCCTCCTGCCACCGAGCTTCACTAATGCCCACTATATCTAACGTTAACCTATCCATTTCCCTTTTTAAATTTTCTAACCTACCTGCCCGATTAAGGGATCTGACATTCCACGCTCCGATTCGTAGAACGCCAGCTTTCTTTCTCCTGATAAAGACATCCTCCTGAGTAGTCCTCACCCGGAGATCCGAATGGGTGACTATTCCAACTCCGGAATATTTCACCCAAGAGGACGGCATCATCAATCAACCACACAGTACAGCTGCATGCCCTCGGGAAAAATTACGGCTGGACTTTCTCTGTGCTTTCAGCCGTTCGCAGTACCAGCACTGCAAGGCCGTTTTGTTTAATGTTACAAGGCAAAGTCAGTCAGTCATCCAGACTGTCGCCGCTGCAACTACTGAAAAGGCTGCTGCCCCTCTTCAGGAACCACACGTTTTTCTAGCGTCACAACAGATACCCCTCTGGTACGGCTATCTGTATCACTGAGGCACGCAAGCCTCCCCACCAACGGCGTGGTCTATGGTTCATTAGGGGTGGGAACTGAGTTTCAATTGTCATCTCGACTGACGAGATGAGTATCAGAACTCAGTGGATTTGAGTACAAGGTAATCCAAACCACGTAAGAAAAGCAAATGCACTAAGCAGGAACCTAACGGTGATACAAACACTAGGCGAAGAGCTCGCTGAGTGCAAGCAGTGCAGAGTTCTGATGGAGAATGCAAACAGTGCAGTTTGGAGTATTGCCTTTGGATGAGCTCTTGTAAGTGAATGTTAGAAAACAAAACAAAAGGATTCCAATGTAAGATGGAACTGTTTAACTAATTATTGTTAGTTATTAAATGCAGGAAGAGACCAACACATGTCCTTAGCCAAATAAATGAAATAGTAGGGCACGGTGTTGACGGTTCCAATGTATTGAAAAGGTTTTTGGGCTACTGAAAATTAGTATACTTTTATAGTGAATTTCTGTGTACAACCAGTCCGCTCCATTTTTCCACTGAATTCGTGTCTTTGTCTTTCAGATAAGTTACAGGTAGCGAAGTGTTGTCTACCACTTTTACAGATACCAGACCGGACTTATATGAATCGGAAGGCTTCACATAGATATGACAAGTAAAGAGGGAATGAGACTGTTGAATCCGACTATATTTAGTCTGTACATCAGGCAAATAGTAAAAGAAAACAAGGAGGAATTTGGGAAAGGGTATTAAAGTGTAGGGAGATGATACAAAATCTTTTGTGTCTGCTGTCGAAGACGGCAGTGAGCTTGGCACATTAGCTGAAATGATGGACACGTACTGAAAAATTTTGAAACAAAAGTGAAACAAAGGTAACGGAATGTGGAATTAAATCGATGTTGAGGGAAATAGATTATAGAGGGGGCACTTGACATGGTAGTTGAGTTTCATTATTTGTGTATCAAATTAACTGACGATATTCTAATAGGAGAGGCTATAAAACGCAGGATCCCAATGGGCAGGAAAGAAGGCATGAACTCCAAGTTGTCACGCCGCTGATTTTCATCTTAAACTTCTTCATAAACAATCGAACTTTCCGGCCCTTTGCTGGAATCTTGCCTTGTTAGCTGTTCATCTAAACGTAAACACTAGAAGATCCTGAAGACTATTCCAGCAGGAACTCGTCAAAAGACGAAAGTCAAGACAAAGATCATGCCACCTACATTCATTTTAACCTGCTTACTGTAATTATCCTTACTCTTCTACTACTTCACCTCCCCTTCTATAATTCCTCCACTACGAAACTGACGAATTGATGATACCTTGCACAGTTTCCCTGGATTTCCCTCTAATTACATCCTCTTTGACAAAAGCCACGAAAGCCAGCAAATTTACACGAAAATAAGTTTAAAAAAAAAAGGAAATTTGAAGAAATCAGATATAGATTTATGTATTAGGAAATCCATACCGAAGATACTACTCTACTAATTTAGGTCTTGAAAAATGGTTGTACAGAAGAATGTCCAAGATTAGATGAGTATATCGCGAAACTGGAGCAATACTGCGTCGAACTGACGAGCAAAGACATTTGTTGCAAAATTAGAGGGAAATCCAGGGAAACTGTGTAAGGTATCATCAATTCGTCAGTTTCGTAGTGGAGGAATTAGAGAAGGGGAGGTGAAGTAGTAGAAGAGTAAGGATAATTACAGTAAGCAGGTTAAAATGAATGTAGCTCTAAGTAGTTATGCACATAACAGACTAGTGTGGAGAGCAGCAACAAATGAATCTTCGGACTGAATACACAGCAACAACAACTAATAATCTTATTTAACTCACTGAATGGTGTTCATGGGAAAAAATTATATGGCCCTATATTGGCTTTAATTACGACGCAAGTTGTAATTAGTGAACTACAGCAGCCAGTAGTACATCAAAAGCTTCTGTAGTAGCTGAGCGTTCACCAGAAAGGGATGAAAATAAAGTAGGATAGATTTTGCGGTGGTCCTAGAATAGTTTATTGCGTTGTAAGCTGAGTCCAAGATTGGGAAAAATTCAAATACAGCTACATAATGGGATTAATTGTCTTTGAAAAAGATACGGCTGTCTCTCAAGTTAGCTATTCTGGAGTATTAATTTCGGGTTTTAGTCTTACGTACAGCTTTTGCAAAAACTTCTGAATAGGTACCTCAGTTCGTGCAGGTTTACATAACACATGCTTCCAGTAGCATAATAGAGACTACTCTGCACGTTGCGATTATTCTGCTTTTCGATTAGCAGTATCGTTACAGGGGAAACGAGGAAGCGCTTTGCTGGAGGATAAGTTGTCTTACTGCAGTAATGTCGAGCATGTAACACAAGCTCCAGGTATCGCAGAATCGTTCTGGCGTTTATGTTTATAGCAGTTCACAATCCTATAAAGATATCGGGCTCCGCATCATTTGCATAGAGATGCCGTCGCTGAGAACGTAAGGTAGCCCAGTTTACGACAAATGCACCCGCGAAATGTTGTTTGGCGCTGGAGACAGGCGCAATTTATGATGCAGTACGCTCGAATATTACCGCTTCTAGAGAGGATGCACACTCATACTAGTAGTTCCAGTAAACGGATAACGACGGTCGAGAGCTATGACTGCTACAATGTGCTAAGCCCGACCACAGATGATCTGGCGAAAGGTAGCAGAAAGTATACGAGTAACGTTCATTTTGTGAGTCGATCCTGGTGACGCTGACAGGCAGAGGCTTGTATAGTTTCTTCTGACGCTACATTCTGCAGAGCTTTTCTCTCATTACCGAAGTGTTAGAAAAGACGTTAATTTTTAAGAGGCGATGAGTCTAGCGTGGTACACCTAATACCAGCAGCTAAAACCTTCATGTTAAATAAATTCCACGCGGTTCTGGTCAGTGCAGTCCGGAACCGCGCGGCTGCTACGGTCGCTAGTTCGAATCCTGCCTCGGTCATGGATGTGTGTGATGTCCTTAGGTTAGTTAGCTTTACGTAGTTCTAAGTTCAATGACCTCAGCCGTTAAGTCCTATAGTGCTCAGAGACATTTTTTTTTGCTAAATAAATTGTTACATTTCTGTCACCATGCATAATGCCAAAAGTAAATTGCACCCTCAAATTTAATTCCTGGATCGCTACAAAAAAGACGTGCTCTATTCTACTCTACACATTTATAGTTGGTTGTCGTTTAAAATAAGAAACAACACTGAGAGTTTTGGTCATGCCAGGAATCATATAATTTTCCATGCCAGAAATTTTACAATTACGTAGTACAGCAAAGCTGTACTCCCTCCTTCTCCACCCATAAATTAATGTTCCTTTCAGTAATGATCGTGTACAAGGAAAAAATTCTTACAAAACTTTAACTCGTCTGTTGAACAAAAGTAAAATCTGGCAAATAACGTTAAAGAAAGGGGAATAAAACTGGTTGTTCACCACCGAAACGAGTAACATATCCGTCGTGTTTAATGCTGAAAAAATGTATGAAATTCAACAGTTTTTCGAATTTACCGTATAATAGTTTCACTGACAGCAGAATAATCATTAATACTCATCAACAGTAACAATTTTCTTGCAAGGCTTCTGGAATACTGCAATATGAGAAGTAAATATACGTAGACAAGTTCCATTCAGTACTAAGTTATCCATTGTAATGCCTTCCCCCGTTAAATGCTCTACGAATGAAAGTGTGTTTACTACGCTTTACTCGGTATAAGCTAACAGACTTAATGGTGCCCTCTTTACACCACGCGTACCGTATTTTAATGCATCGAATGAAATGTTGAATGAACACCGCATAACCTCACTAAGCATATATGTAAGAGCAGTACGCACGAAGTCTCCAAATGCCGGTTTATACATCAAGAGATAAGACAAAATAAGCAAACAGAATATTTGTATTACTGTAGGAAGTGACGGAAACGTAAAGCATGCAAGTACTGAAAGAATTTAATGTAGACCATTACTTCTCACAACATTACTATTTTGTTGTAAGGCATCACACAGTTGTTTCTGTTCTATTGCAGTCCTCATAGTTAAGAGATAGATTATTCAACTGAATTTATTATTAAGTTGAATCATTTCAAAGAACATCACCGAGACGGAACAGCCTAAGAGTTATAAAGTTTGGCAAAAAAAGACAACCTTACATGTGAGAAATGGTGGGTTCTTGTCCCGAGCTGGAGGGACAAAAACATAGTCCAATAATTTTGATCCTTGTTAATAATGCTGCTGTAGCTTTCTTCTTTACCTTATGAAGATACAGTGAATCATGAGTACCCCCTCCTTTTTGTTGAAGCTCTGATGGTCGACGATGTAGAACAAATTTAATCGGTATTTAACGCCGCAATGTTTACTAATGTCGCTGGATGTATAAGAACTTGTAAACACTGTTTGAATGGTGTAAATTTTATATGTGGTGCACAGTTCGGAGAATATGCTCAATACTGAAATCAATTCAATCAGTAATCCTGTAGTCTTACAATCACTGCTTTCATATTGCTCCATATCTTTTGGTGACTTGAAATTCTCTCGACAACAAATGCACTTTCACTTTAAAGTTTTTCTGGTACAGTACGGAAACGCGTCATGCAATACTACGTGCCCTAAGGAATATATACTTTTATTCATAAGTTTGCATTAACTATTTTTTTACCACCTTGGAATAATAGTGAATTTTGGGGAGAGGGGAATCAGTAATCTGACATATTTTGCTTATTTTCATTCAGTAATGTCATATAGAATAATGATCTAGGGTAACTCATCTTTAAGAAATAAGGTCTTCGTTGCCCAAAATCGTTTTGTAGGAATAATACGTGGTGTTCACCTGCGATCATCCTGTAGATGTCTGTGTAAGGAGTTGAGCATTCTGACTACTGCTTCACAGTATATTTATTTCCTCATGAAGTTTATTGTAAATAATCCATTGCAGTTCAAAAGGAACAATGAGGTACAATATCACAATACTAGAAGAAATAATGACATTCATTACTCAACATTAAGGTTGTCTTTAGCACAGAAAGGGGTGAACAGCCCTGCA
The DNA here is from genome assembly GCF_021461395.2 of Schistocerca americana. Lineage (NCBI taxonomy): Eukaryota > Metazoa > Arthropoda > Insecta > Orthoptera > Acrididae > Schistocerca > Schistocerca americana. The sequence goes on from NC_060122.1 coordinate 678,327,342, forward strand.
ACAAAAGTTTTTGACCACTTACCAAATGATATACAACGTCTAACAGATAGCAACGTAAAATCGGCATATGAATTGAAAAAGTTTCTCCTTGACAACTTCTTCTATTTCGTAGAAGAATTTCTGTACTTGTAATGTTGTGGGTAGGAGCTGTTAACTCAATCTGATTATCTTGTTTTCATTTCGGGAAAAAAAATTATATTGTGATGTTTAGAGTACAAATAGGTGTACAAATTAATTTGCAATGTGGGGAAATAACTTACTAACTAACCTTGGTGGCTGTTCCCCAATGTTCTGAGCAATAAATCACACGATTCATCATTCTTAACACTTCTGTTTTCTCTTTTCTCATTTGCCCTAACATCCCACAATGCCAGCAATGATTTATAGATTTCATGTACTGTAATGATAATGAATTTTCGTCTTGTGTTGAACACATTTTTCACACAAAAACAAACATAAACTAACATAACCTCCTTAGTTTGTGTATCATGCGAGCCACTGTCGACACTGCCCACAGACGGCTCCATGATTCCAGGCAGAGCAATAAATTTCCAAAATTTTTTCTATTCTCAAAATTATTGTGCAACATCTCAATCTCATCCCTAGACGGTCAGGTTTATTGAGCATCCGGGAAATATTATCGGTATTATTGACCATCCAGAGAGCACTTTGCGGAGAATACACAAAGGGTGACTCATTACGTTAAGCACAATGTTAGCATAGAAATTAAATATATACAGATAATTGTGTTTATTATGTTATCTTCTCAGAAGACGACAAAAGAATAGAGACTGTCAGTGAACGTTTGTTGACACCCGATTCTTCGAAATCTTGTTGCAGGAAGATGTAAACTGTAGAGGAACTTGGAAAGTGAATTCAAAAATAAAAGAAAGCTGCTCAGTAGATGAGGTAGCAGTAGCATCCAGTTACTAACGAGAGATATATTCCACAGTTATGTACATTATGGAGGAAAAAAGCTTATTTAACTTGTGTGCCAAATATTTCAAAATGTTTCCCAATGTCTGAAAACAACGCTATACATATGCTGATTGTCGAGCTGTTCATGATACCAAAACCCAGTTTTGCGAATTTGAATACTCTAACTGTATGTTCAGATTTACTGTGGGCTTTTTAATTAACCCTACAAGAAATTCCATAACAGCTTTTATAGTAATGCATTCTAGTGCGTGTCGTATTATATTAGTGGAAGTGACGATGTGTGAAAGTTCCAGTGACAGTGAGTCCTGATTTTAAGCAATTTAATCAGTTTGAAAGGAGGATTAAACCTGTAGCATAAATAAAGAGACAAAGAGAAGAGTCGAAGGAAGATGATCCTATGCTGTAAAGGGAAATATGGACTGTGGAACGTAACATAGAACCAAGATAAGTTAAATCATTACTATCCCACAAACGCCATACTTTAATCCACGGTCGCAGTAACCTCTCATGTTTCAGTACGAGATTGAGTCTCAAGAAAGTGTAAGAAGATGCCTCAACCATACCAACGACAATACTGTTTATCGTACTAAGCACTGTATTTTTAATTACCACCTTCACTGTTATCTATTTACTTTTTAGGTGATGTATTAAAAGCAATGTGCAGAATGTTTTTAGTAGCTGCTTTCATTGAAAAATATTTCTAACAGTTCGAATCGATTGAATAATACCGGAAAATTCCCAGGATTTAATGTAGAAACACAGATCATCAGTCGCATCACACCTCACGTCCTACAGATGGGGAACTTAATATTGACTTCCGTTGCACATCCGTGCCTCCCGCAAGTGTCAACTCACGAGGAGAGCAAATACTAAGCCACTTAAAATGGCCTCAGTTTTCATCTTGGAAAGCTATAAAACATTTGTACAGAGTATGTTCTTGTATGCATTACAACAGTACTATGCCATTTACTTGGGTTAATCCTATGGAGATATCACTTAATAAATATATTAATAATTCTTATCGTGTTTCTGAATACACGTTCGTTGTGATAAAAATTCCTCACTGTAGTTAATGAAATAGTTTGACGAGCGAACTACTAATGATAAATCTATATTTGAAGCTAAGTAACTTTTCGGAAATCTTCCCGTTTACTGCAGTTTGAACACACTTTCCAGATAGTATGTTGCTGGGGCGAGGTTTTTCTCATCGTACTTGTTCTAAATTCTAATATACAACCACTCAAAATCTGTTGAATTTTCAATGTACTGCGAATTTTCTTACCTTCTATTAACTTAGCAGATATTTTACCAATTGCGTTTTGGCCAAAATTTTGCAACAATTGGATCTTTGGTATACTAGGAACGTTCCCACCTAATTTTACACTCACGCTACTAAATGTAAGCAAAGATAACAACACACCATGACTAAGAGTTAATCATGATTTCGATCAACGTTACACAGTAGCTAACTTCTTTGAAGTACCAGAATTAACCGCACTATAGAATTTTCGTGCAGGCTCAACTAGAAGAAAGCTTGGTGTGCAGTGGCTATTACATATTCCAAACACTGGTCGGAAACATATGTTCAGTCAAATTTCTGAGAAACGTCTGTAAAGTTGTAGAGGGAAAGTAATCAATTATAGTCCCCAAAATTTTCCTCGCACGAGATATAGATTCCCCACTTTATGTAAGCAGAGAGCAATATTCAAACTGGTCGATGGAAGCTTCTATCCCTTGTTAAAAAAACGGAAAAATCAATATGTTTTGTCAGTTAAGCTATTGTAACTGTAAAACTATACTGAACGTAATTAAATTATCAAAATTAAGAAAAAACTTATGAAATATTACGTCGAACAGTATCGATATTTACTAGCTGAAAACTGTTACTCCCTCTTGAGAACTTTTTAAAAGAATGTTTTTAATACTGATTGCGTAGAGAAAAGAAAATGATAAAAGAATGGTTATGAAATTGTAAGTGACTTAACAAATAGTAATACAAACATCCAGCCATGTAAACTGGGAGACCCCATTGGGTATACCTTTGGGGCTTTTGTTCCGTGAACATCGGTGTGTCAAATAGCGTGTGCAATAACGAAGGGCGGGCAGACAGGAAGACCCTGAAGAGTGCAGAAGGATTGTCGATATTCGGAAGGTATATATAATTTTGAGTCTTATTCCGTGCCAAATCCTTTCTAAAGTGGTGTGGCTATTGCTTACACAGTCGTCTCCGAAATGTGTCGGTCACAGACGCAAAAACTTTGGATATGTAACGTACTGGAGTTTTTGGTTTGGGCCACAGCTCCTGGAGGAACAATGACCCTGGCACCATGGTGCATCATGTTAATTCACTTTATCAGAGGCGTGAAGAAATTGTGTAATAGTGCTTGCCACCGCATATTATAGTATGTTGTCTGTAAGATATATCATGAATCTATCTCCTATGTCCAATTATGATTTATGATTTGTGTAGAAAATGAGAATTTCATGTATCATACTTACGTAATACGACGATGTCTTGCAGGTGTATATATAATAATATGTTAATTTTCTATTTCAGCCAAAACTATGTGTACATATTGTATTGTTCGCTTTTCTCACTTGCTGATGTTAATTCTGTTTGAAATGTTTCTCAGGTTCTGATTAACAATTTCCAGTAGCTATTTTGGTATCAAGCCAGATTGATGCATCTGTAACAACACTGCTTCAGTTAATCTTGTTTTCAAGTACAATTACACTGATAAAAAGTAAATTTTGATTCGGAGCCGTTCAGTCAGAGTCAGAAGGAATTAAAAAAAATGAGCTCCTACCGAGCTTGGCAGCCGTATTTTCATAGTACAGCATGATAGTACAGTATCATAAACACTAATGACGGTAGGCAGTGCTAAATACAGAAAGTATATTTTTATGCGTGTGTGTGTTTGTGTATTATGTATACCATCTAGCCCCATATCCACGATATACTTAGGGATATAGTAATCGACAGCCTTCTAACATATGGTAAAAATTAATTGACTTTGTTACTTGTGACTTGCTTGCCCAGTGTAATAAGAATACCTATATTTAAATGAGTGTTGGAATAAAGCTTTATATCTGCTAACGGCTTGTTGCGAGGGTAAAATTAACAATACGTTTAGCAATCGAGGTCGTACGCCGGGGTTGCGCTCATGGCCGACCAAGCGGACGTTTTCGAGCGTAACAATGCTTCACTAGCTTGCGACGAAAATTTAGGTTAATAATGGTATTAAAGTACGATGTTAATGGATGAGATGAACAATAGGCAATATCACACAGTCTTAACGTACCCCATTACAGTAAATGTTGCATACAACACATTCTGTTATACGTAACTTGTTGCTATATGAAGGGACGAATTGATAATGAACGTATAAGCGGGATAGTTCGTTTACACTACGATCGGTCATATCTGCATTACAAGCGGAGTTAGCTTCTATTGGCTGCCTTAAGACAAGTAACACATTATTGAAGAGAAACTCTTATCCGGATACGTCGTAAATGGAAAGCTGTTACTCATCAGATTTGACACCCGCACATTTTCCTATTTTTTTCTGATGTAATTAAATAAGTAACTGGAAAAAAGTTGATTCAAAGGAAGATACTATGCCAACGAAAGGTATTTATTATTCTGAGCTTGCAGAACCTACCATAAGTTCGGAATCTACTGATTAGAAAACTGTCAGACAATCCGCACTAATGTTAAAAATTTGTTAGCCGAAATTAACTGTATTATTTCATTGTCATGTCAAAAAATTCCTCACTGCATAGGGACGAGTAATGCTCTCTGATGATACTTAACGAAGCAACTACGGTAGCAATGGAGACTGTAACAGTACAACACGCAACCTTTGCCTACGAGTGCAAAAATACTGCACGACAAAATATTTGTTCGTCATCCAGGAAAGAGTAACGTGTAGGTTAATCGCTTACGAGTGAAGTTGCAGTTGATAATCATTACCAGTTACATCAGAATTTTGCAGTGAAGTAGTAATCCAGTGTACATAGTGACCTTTAAAGCCACCAGAGCTCATGAGTTGTAAACGGAAATACAGGTTTGTAGTTTCACATTAATCGTTAAACTGTTTTATTCCAAACCAAAGCATAAAGGAATTTTGCTTTCTAATAATACTTTGTAATGGATTGTAACAGAGATGCGAAAACAAGTATCCAAATGACACACCTTTGATGCTGTCATAGAATTTAATAGGTGCTAATGTGTTGGGGATAAAGAGTCTTGCACAGGACAGAATAGGTCCGATGCAGGCCAGCCTTCTGACTGCAGACTGAATGAAGACCACAACAATAGCCAAAGAATAAGGTTGTGTAGAGGTCTCACTTGTGACCTTTATTATTATCTTAATTTGTTCATTATCTCATGTATTCACAACATTTCAGTATATGGCAATCCTGTAAGTTGTTAAAGAACATCCGTGCTTTGATACACGAAGTTAAAAAGTAAGTCTTGTGGCGGTAGTGAGTAAAACTAGAAGAGTGCCTTACTGCTAATGGAAGCACCAGTTCCAAATGGCTTTCGAGGGGAGTACCTTGCGTTCTGGCGTTTTTTTCAACCTGCTCTTTTAATCATTTACGAGACTTTTGTTTACGCTATGATTCTATCAGAAGTAGCTTGTGCTGCGGCGTTATGGTGAGTGTACCTGTCAGCTAGTTTTTTTTTGCTGTCGTTGGTTACTAGAACAAAATTCTGTTCGTTTACACTCTGTCAAACAATGATTTATAATAAACTTCGTAATCCTTTAATTGATTTCGATATTATCACACAAAAATTATCCGCATCTTTGCCCATTTTCTCAAGAAAAAGACGGAACATTGCTTCTGTAACAATCGAATGGTATAGACCTCCACCGATTATTTCTAATTATACGATTTCTTTACATACTTTAAGCTGTAGCACTGATCTCCCACTCCACAACGTGATGATCAGTTCCATTCCCCATGCTCATCGGGGTGAAGAAGTGCTCGTTTGACCACGATGTCGGTTATATATTTGGCTCTAAGTTTTCTGTAGTTTATTTTCTGAAATAACGCTGTCTGTGGTGTTGAGGTAATCGTTAAGGGAAATGTCATATGTGGCCCTCTGAGTAGTAATGTGATCCTGATCTGTCAAACATTCAGGAAAATTATTTTCACAGTTTTTCAGGAAATCCAATGGGTGCCAGCCAGTATACCTTTTGGTAGGGTCATAGCATTATTCAGCCTCTGCTAGTTCTTTATTCTATTACTGACGAACTGTGCTTGTTTCTTACTTCCCTCTGAAGGTCAGAGGTCTTGCCTTGAATTTGTGAAATGTTTTGGTCACACTACCGTTCACAAATATTTACCCGTCTGCTTATTTCTCAGTATCAACTACTGTCTTTCTCAAATTTGAGATATCATGTCTACATTCATCAGCAACTTCGATTTTAGACTGTAAGATTTTTCGTCCAGTTTCTTAACTGCCAAAGGTTCTATCTTTTCTCGGATCTTCATGATTTCTAAATCTAAAATTTCGCTGATATCATTGATCTGCCCCTGCATAGTGGCCATATTGGAATTTATAGTACTTATTTCAGATTTCATGTCTTCAACTGGAGTACTCAAAATGCCTACTTTTTCGTCTAGTTTTAACATCTGGTTACCGATTTTAACACTGTGTTTCATATGATAGTTTATACTTAATGCCTGTGTATTAAAATGATAGTTGATACTACACGCCTGTGTTTACAATTGATTCACAAGGCTACTTACACCAACTACCCATGTTTTCCGTTGATTCTCAAGACCTCTAACTTGTGCCTTAATTATACGGTTCATGCTACTAATTTTTGTAAACAAAAGCTTGAATAGGTCGTTCAAACATAACGGTTTTACACTATACTGCTCTACCATATCCTCATGCTCTTATCCTACATCATTATTGTGTCGGTTCTTTCTCTGTTTGTGCTGTATTGAACATATTAGTTGATTCATTTACGTAATCATTGGATGACCTGTAAGCTTTCTCATTCGTTCCAACCTTTGATTCCTATTTCATATGTGACGGCCTCATCATCAGTATCGTATCATTTACGTATGTGTGGTGTTTTATGTAAGCCAGTGGCCGTTCGGTGACGCTACCTGTGTATTCATTTAGATAACTCACTCTGGGCTCCATGATGTTTCTCGGTACACCTGTAGCGTCTCGTTTTATTCAATTCTATCTACTACTGTTTTTGTGTCCATTTAATACTGATTATGAATTACGGTTTACTTTGTAAACTCCTGTAATGTTGGCTATTATTTGTTTTATTAAATATATTGCAAGTTCGTGCTGCTGAAGATTCAGTTTGTCTCGCGCTTCATACATACGCAACGGTCTGTATTTTAGAGTGTAACAGGATAAAGAATGTCCTGTCACAGTCGCCACCTATAACAGTATCGGCTACTATCTAAATTAGGGGTACACAAGTATTGTTACTCCTGTGGAAGGACTTTAATTTGTGGGCAAGGAGGTATGGAATAGAAAGGCATTGGATTATTTTTCGTCTCCTGAAAGATTTGTGTAGAAACGAAACAGTTGGAGGACAAACAGCAATCAAACCAAAGTTCTGTTACTAGTATGTAAACTGTAATTACATAAAAGAGAGCGATCGCCAGCCTAACTAGGTAAAGTTGTACCACGTACTAACATGGTCCATAAAGAAAGTTAACTGCTGGGATTGACTACTTAATGAAATTCCGTTTCGTTGATAAGATACAAGACACTAGCGCAAATTAGCAAGTAATGTACCAGTGGCCTGACATGAGCTAGAGAGGAGAAGTATTAATATGTACTGGTAAGAAATGGCCCTCAGTAAAGCTAATTATCTGTAAATTACAGCAGGAAGCTAACGATCAGTGTAAGTAAATGATTTCTACTGCCGGAGCGTTACTAAGTAGGACAAGGGGGGTCTGTTGTCAGTTCAGTTATGTGAAACAACTATCAGTGAAACAGTTTTCAAGTAATTGTATCTTTTTACTGATTTTTATTTGTATAATAAACTTATTTCCACAAAACAAATCTTTAAACTGAACACCTTAGCTCTTCTCTTCGCAACTGTTCCTTGATCAAACATTAACTATTCTTGCATGAAAAATACGTGGAGAACTTAAAAACTTACGCCCACAGAATATTTATGAAATTTACTACTCCACAAAGTTAATTAACTGTAGTGAAAATTTACAGAAATGATTCTTCAGTTCAATCCAATTGGACTCTGGGAAATATCTTAACGCTTGGGATAGGTACCTTGTAGGTAAACGACTGAGGACAAAATGCTGGGGCTCAACACAAAGTTTACAGTACAAAAAGTTGTTATTGAGAGAGAAACCATGGTCCTTGCAGTTATACAGTACTCAACATATAATTTAAGACGAAGGTGATGGCAATGGGGATCTGCTGTGGGTATTGCAAACACACGGCAAAGATATCCATTGGTCCTGCTATGTGACAATCTCTGATAATTCTCTACTTAGCGTCAGAGTTTAGTGGTGAAGAGCTACCCAAAATATATCATGAATAATAAGCAAATTACTTCCACTTCTGATGCTGTACTACATAATCTTGCAGTTCTTCTAGCCTCTTGCAGTTAAGAAGAGGTGCTCACTTTGCCTGTTAGCCAGTGACTCAAGCCACAAAAGGAGCTTTGCAGTTCGACCGTCAGATCCGCCTTTTCTATACCCGTCAAGACAGTTTTGTTGCAGAGGGGCTTCTCTCCATGTTTTACATGATGACAAACCTACATTCCTTATGCATGAACCAGTATTACAAGTAGAGTTGTCACTTTTTCATTCTTTTCCAGCACATTACTTTTGACATTACATCCATAGATTAATTATAATTGGCTAAATTGTCGTAAATATTGAATAAAACATTTACATGGATGTTACATTGAACAGCTTGGTGATACAGAAGTCGTATTGAGTAGAAGTAGACATAGAAGTTCGATGAGATAAATGCAGGTATTATCGCTAATAGTGCCACAAAGTGTTTAATCCGTGCCAACAAATCTGCGCCATTATGTTGGATGCTGGCACTCGCCACCACAGCAATATATAAAGTTTCCTTCAGAGTACCATGATTACTTTTGAAGTATCAAATCCTGAAAGATATTTCACGACTGTGTAGTTTATCCGTCACACCGATAGAAAAATCACATCACTACTACAGAATTGAGTAATTGGCATTAATTAATAAAATAGTCAGACTTTCTTGCACGATTCTTCTGGCAATCCAGCTCTGCATCTCCGGTTACTATGTGGATGATGATGCCCGCTAGTGGATGGTGGTAGCCACTGTTGTAAATGAAACGCTCCACCATAATGTTCTCCTTCTACTACTGGGTGATAGATTTCTGCTTTTGTTCTCAAATTCTTGACGCTGCACCACCTTGATATCCAGGATAAGAGTTTCGTTGTTTCGTTCTAGTGGCAGTTCGTTGTCGTTACATGGAAGTTTTTAAACTATCATATCCGTGTTAATGTGTCTACGTATTCTTCAAGGTGCTTTTTGTCTGCAACTTCATCTATTGCCCCTCTTCTTTCATTTATGAGGTGCCAAAATGTATAGCTCTTTGTTTAACCACTAAACAGAAACATCATGAGGTGCAGATGTTGTATCTTTTCCTTCAGTTTTTAGATGACACTGTGCTTTTGACTCATGCTTACTATTGGGAAGTACAAGAGGTAATTATTAAGTTATGGAAGGACTGTTTAATGAGTGCCATGTAAGAACAATAGTGTAGGAGTGTTTTCATTTTAATAGGAGCAAAAAGTGTTAGGCCATGCCATGGCACGTAAGGTAACTTCATGCATTAGAAATATTGTTTATAATGAAAACGAAAACCTTTCGCCAACGATGTTAAAAACAATTTACAAATACGGATTACCTGTAAACAGTCCCATTCATTAATTTTTTAGTGTCCTCTTTTCTGCTGTAGAAATTATCTGAGACGAATCCTAAACTATCATATGTAACCGGGTATAATAAGAGTGTCTGCAGGAATAAATTGAGGATGTTGTTGTTGCTGTGGTCTTCAGTCCTGAGACTGGTTTGATGCAGCTCTCCATGCTACTCTATCCTGTGCAAGCCTCTTCATCTCCCAGTACCTAGTGCAGCCTACATCCTTCTGAATCTGCTTAGTGTATTCATTTCTCGGTCTTCCTTTACGATTTTTACCCTCCACGCTGCCCTCCAGTACTACACTGGTGATCTCTTGATGCCTCAGAACATGTCCTACCAACCGATCCCTTCTTCTAGTCAAGTTGTGCCACAAACTCCTCTTCTCCCCAATTCTATTCAATACCTCCTCATTAGTTATGTGATCTACCCATCTAATCTTCAGCATTATTCTGTAGCTCCACGTTTCGAAAGTTTCTGTACTTTTCTATACTCGATTTAACAAATTTCTCTTCTTCAGAAACGCTTTCCTTGCCATTGCCAGTCTACATTTTATATCCTCTCTACTTCGACCATCATCAGTTATTTTGCTCCCCAAATAGCAAAACTCCTTTACTGTTTTAAGTGTCTCATTTCCTAAACTAATTCCCGCAGCATCACCCGATTTAATTCGACTACATTCCATTATCCTCGTTTTGCTTTCCTTGATGTTCATCTTATACCCTCCTTTCAAGACACTGTCCATTCCGTTCAACTGCTCTTCCAAGTCCTCTTCTGTCTCTGACACAATTACAACGTCATCGGCGAACCTCAAAGTTTTTATTCCTTCTCCATGGATTTTAGTGCCTTATCCGAACTGTTCTTTCGTTTCCTTTACTGCTTGCTCAAAATACAGATTGAATAACACCAGGGAGAGGCTACAACCCTGTCTCGCTCCCTTCCCAACCACTGCTTCCCTTTCATGCCCCTCGACTCTTATAACTTCCATCTGTTTTTTGTACAAATTGTAAATAGCCTTTCGCTCCCTGTATTTTACCCCTGCCACCTTCAAAATTTGAAAGAGAGTATTCCAGTCAACATTGTCAAAAGCTTTCTCTAAGCCTACAAAAACTAGAATCGTAGGTTTGCCTTTCCTTAATCTTTCTTCTAAGATAAGTCGAAGGGTCAGTATTGCCTCACGTGTTCCAACATTTATATGGAATCCAAACTGATCTTCCCCGAGGTCAGCTTCTACTGCTTTTCCATTCGTCTGTAAAGAATTCGAGTTAGTATTTTGCAGCTGTGACTTATTAAACTGATAGTTCGGTAATTTTCACATGTGTCAATACCTGCTTTCTTTGGGATTGGAATTATTATATTCTTCTTGAAGTCTGAGGGAATTTCGCCTGTCTCATACATCTTGCTCACCTGATGGTAGAGTTTTGTCGGATCTCTTCTGTTACCAAAGGTTTTCTACTAGCCCTCGTCTTTTTACATACTTGATCCTCTGCTGCCTTCACTATTTCATTCCTCAAAGCTACCCTTTCTTCTTCTACTGTATTTCTTTCCCCCATTCCTGTCATTTGTCCCCTTATGCTCTCCCTGAAACTCTGTACAACCTCTGGTTCTTTCTGTTTATCCAGGTCCCATCTCCTTAAATTCCCACCTTTTTGCAGTTTCTTCAGTTTTAGTCTACAGTTCATAACCAATAGATTGTGGTCAGAGTCCACATCTGCCCCTGGAAATGTCTTACAATTTAAAATCTGGTTCCTAAATCTCTGTCTTACCATTATATATCCTATCTGAAACTTTTTAGTATCTCCAGGGTTCTTCCATGCAAACAACCTTCTTTCATGATTCTTGAACCAACCTATGATTAAGTTATGCTCTATGCAAAATTCTTCCTCTCTCATTTCTTAGCCCCAAACCATATTTACCTACTACGTTTCCTTCTCTTCCTGTTCCTACTGTCGAATTCCAGTCACCCATGACTATTAAATTTTCAACTCCCTTCACTGCCTGAATAATTTCTTTTACCTCATCATTCATTTCATCAAATTCTTCATCATCTGCAGAGCTAGTTGGCATATAAACTTGTACTACTGTAGTAGGCGTGGCTTTCGTGTCTATCTTGGCCACAATATTGCGTTCACTATGCTGTTTGTAGTAGCTTACCCGCACTCCTATTTCTTTATTCACTATTAAACCTACTCCTGCATTACCCCTATTTAATTTGGTATTTATTACCCTGTATTCACCAGACGAAAAGTCTTGTTCCTCCTGCCACTGAACTTCACTAATTCCCACTATATCTATCTTTGACCTATCCATTTCCATTTTTAAATTTTCTAACCCACCTGCCCGATTAAGGGATCTGACATTCCACGCTCCGATCCGTAGAATGCCAGTTTTCTTTCTCCTGATAACAATGTCCTCTTGAGTAGTCCCCGCCCGGAGATCCGTATGGAGGACTATTTTACCTCCGGAATATTTTACCCAGGAGGACGTCATCATCATTTAATCATAGAGTAAAGCTGCATGCCCTCGGGAAAAATTACGGCTGTAGATTCCCCTTGCTTTCAGCCGTTCGCAGTACCAAACAGCAATGCCGTTTTGGTTAATGTTAAAGGGCCAGATAAGTCAATCATCCAGACTCTTGCCGCTGCAAATACTGAAAAGGCTGCTGCCCCTCTTCAGGAACCACACGTTTGTCTGGCCTCTCAACAGATACCCCTCCGTTGCGGTTGCACCTACGGTACGGCTATCTATATCGTTGAGCACGATAACCTCCCCACCAACGGTAAGGCCCATGGTTCATGGGGGGGGGGGGGGGATAACGATGAGTATTACGAAATGTCAATCAACGATATTTTTGAGCGTCGATGTCACACGGTGGAACATCTACCGCTAAGTCACCCGTCTGGCGAAACGTAAGATTTTACTCTCTACAGACTCACATCACAATTAAAGCCTTCGGCTGTAAATAAAGGAAGGGTCAGTGGAGGAGAAATGCAGTTATTGAGCTTAAAACAAGGGAAATTATGTGGTTCATTCACATTTGTTGGCAGTTACACGAGAAAGCGAGAAATGTCAGCTACAGCTCAAATTTCCGAATCTCGCTAGTGAGAACTCTGTCAGGATTTGTGCATGTAAACTGGGGTGAGTGCCCAAAACATGAATGCTAGTAGTAGTAAAGCATGCGGTGTTTGTCCCAGGACAATGTTTATCAGAGACGATTGATACGATTCTGAGGATGATGTCCATATCTACAACCAAGATAAACATACTGGATATGTTCCTGAACGCAAATACGATTCAAACGTTGTTGCCGATCAGGTAGATGTGATTAATTATCTAAGCAAATAAACAGTAGCTGACTTGAATTTATGTCTCAGGGTGGAGATAGGAATGTTAAACGCCACCCATAACTTTGTATTCGATCTGTAGTAAGATGATTGCTAAAATTTGTACATTGTGCTGAATCACAGATCAATCTTTGAGGTTGTTGTAATTCATTATTTCAGAAATTGTTAATGCAGAACTCACTATCAAACAATGAAACACGTCCAAACTTTTAAACTTACGTATTTAAGTGATTCGCCGGTAAAGCTTCGTTAATGCGTTCAGCAATTAAAAAGTGGTAAGTCAATGCTGATTCATGTCAGGTGCGCTCATTCTGCAAGTAGACAGTGTTAAAGACACAGTGAGGAATTTTGATAAATAAAATTTTGGGTATATTTCAACAATTTAAAAATATCTCGTTACTGTTTATTAGTTAAAACCAATGACTTATCTGTGTAAAAATATCACATTGCACCTATATGAAATATTCTATTTGCGAAATTATATTGTAACATTACTGTGAAGTTTCTTAATACAACCAATAGTGTCAATACAACAAACATAAATTCTAAATTTAAGAGAAACCAATAACATCAGACGTCATTTAAACAATAAGTCATAGCATTCTTTAGATTAGTACCGCACCGTTAAAACAGAATTCATGTTGAACCTGGTACAAAAACTAAAGAACTAAGCACTACAAGAACGTAGTCACAATTATGTTTTTGACCCACTAGTAGTTGACAAAGCAGATGCAAAATTTAAAACTATTAAAAGAACATCAAGAAACCAGTCCTCATTAGCAGAAGAAATTAAATGGTCTATGCCTTTTCTCGTTAACATATCAACTCGCAAAGCTGTTTATACCACAGATGTGAAAATAGGTTTCCACAAAAGCAGAAAAATAGTTAATAATGCAAGAACAGCCAACCTAACTTGTCACAAATGTAGCATGATAATCCTACATGTGGCTTACGAAGGCCAACTATAACATCGTGAGCTGCATGCAACGACAGCAGCAGGGGCAACTGAAATACACTGTATTAATTAAATTGTAATAGCTGCTCCTGCTGCTACACCGGGGAAACAGGAAGAAACTTTGCACTGCTACACACCTACACAGAGAGCATATACGCTCACTCTGTTTAAAAAATAGAAATAAGTGCACTTTAACGGCACAACTTGCGCAAAATAGTGATTCCATTACAGAACAACATCCACGTTCTACACGCTTTAGAAAAGGGAATAAAGATGCAACTTCTGGATTAGTTTCGGATTTTATCCATAACCATAAATTACCCACATCATCTTAAATGAACGAAGTAATTTAGCGAACAACCCTTTTTTTAATATTAATGATTCCCTTACCTTGAACAAACAGGCATTCCTCTAAAACAGCGCTAAATACCAAGTACTAACACACACACACACACACAGACACACACAGACACACACATACACACACCCACACACACCCACACACACACACACACACACACACACACACACACACACACACACACACACTAAACCTCATCTCTGGGCAAATTATTTTATTTTATTTTTTTTTTTTTTTTTTTTTTTTTGGCGTCCTTGATGGATTTTGCTTTTGTAGTAATGAGCGTAATTTAATTCTATGTATATTAACTGCCAACACTGTGCAACTTTTGAAAATGATAGCAAATCTCTGAAACAACAGAGTTTCTTTGAATGTCAACATTGGTCAAGCTGTTTAGTTTGTTTGCATCCTGTAAAGCAAGTAGGAATTGTTGCTTATGATAAATTTTATTAAGTGCCATGATATAACTGGAACATATAAATTAAGTTTTCCATAGTAATGTATGCAGCAGACTAAGTCGGTATCACGATGAAAATATTTCCTTACACCTCACGGCATTCAATGTTTACTTGTTTCGTATTCCTGTCTTGCCACAGGTACACTACCTCTGCAATGCTACAAACAATCATTAGAATTGTGCACTGTCTGTAGGTAAATCGCTAGGCGATTATAAATCGGCACGAAATAACAAACGTGCAATCATCACAAACGGTGACGAGTTGTAGTTAATTCTGAAAAAACATTACTAAGGACGATGTTAATAAGACTGAAAGTTTTGACATGTAATGGCCGATTTCGGTAATAATTTCGGTTTACAGCTGATGTAATATGTGTGCGCAGTGAGGTTTTAATTCTCGAAAGATGACTCGTTCGATAAACTGTATGAAGGCCCCAATCCTGCAACGTGGAGCAAATTCAGAAATAAATATTTTTTTTTTACATCTTCATTTGCAGTAGTTGTGCTACTTTGTTTTCTGTTCATACTATCGCTTCACATATATTTCACTTAATGTTACAGGTTTTCGATTGTCTTAAAACTCAAAGTTGTCGACATTTGTTATGTAGAAAGCTGCATGAATGGTTTACAGACGCATTGTTGCTTTTGGCACCTGACTGGCTATTATCCTTTTCGTTTAGAGATAGCCTGCTGGGGCAGAGAATCCCTTACATCATGAACGCCCCTTAATCCTCAGAATATGACCGCAGGTCCCTGGAAGCAGCATTTCGTGAACTACGTTCTGTTACAATGCCATCAAGATGCATATCGCACAGAACCACAATCCAGGGATATTCTGGACAGAAACCGTGTAAGCCACAGAAAAGCTCACAAACACTGTACGATGCAGTCCTATGAAATGGGATCCGAGTCGTTTGAAACAGAGTCTCAAGGACAGCTGTAACTCGCACGCAACTTTCATGAATGGAACAGGGAAGATCGGAGGCGGTAATACGCAATAAGTAATCCCAGTTCGCAACGCAAGGTGTCTGATTATATACAGAAGTAGATGTAGGCTACAGTTTCGTAATATGAACGTCAATAGTAGACCACCCTTTCCGTTCTTCGACCCATGTACCACTATTTTAGCTGAGTTGTGTATGTTTGAACTGTTTAAATTAGAGATGTTAGTACTGGGAGTGGGTTGTTCACATAAATAAAATTACGAATTACATAAATGACGAGGTGCACCTTCAAAACATAAAGAACTGTACTTACTTCGCAAACTGCATTGTGTTGTAGGAAAATCGTGTTTGTTAGACTTTTGCAACTATCATAGTTCGAAACGCAGTCATCAGGGTCGGTTTATAATGTACGGTAGGTATCTGCAATAACATCCAATTTCGCCTAGGGACAGTGAAGAATTACTTTCCCCATCTTACGAAGTGAAAGAAGAAGAACATAGGAAGTGGAGTCCGTACAGAATCTCAAGGACAGTAGTTCTTCGCACACAACTTTCATAATGGTACAGGGAAGATCAGAGGCGGTAGTAGCGCATGAAGTGCTCTCAGCCACCAAACGAAAGGTATCTTGTGATGTACAGAAGTAGATCTAGCTTTCAGTTTCGTAATTTGACCGTCAATATATAATACTTCGTGGTATGGTCTTTTTTCATTTAATGTGTTGCATTATTAGATTGAGTAATCGGAACATATTCAAGCAGTTTGGAAAAATTAATTATAAACTGTTATAAGGAATACTGTATCTCTGATCGCAAGAGAAATATTTTCCTGAATGAATTATTAAAAGTCGAAACAAGACGCATTTTTTGAATTTCAGTGTTCAATGTCCAGAATACATGACTTCCGTTCCACCTCGAAACACTTCGAAAAAATGTACGTGACCTATCGGTTAAGCTCAACAGTAGTTATTCGTACTATTTTTTGAACTTTCTGATCACTCATTCGATAGGGATTTCATACACGTAGAACTGTGTTGTGTGTATTGACCACTCTGAGCTCTCATTTCGCACTATACGATGAACTGTGCAGTGTCAGGTTTGGCAGCAGTTATGGTGAGTCCAGTGAAACCAAAATCAACGTGTACTGTTCAAAGCTGTTAGTCTTGCAAAAGACAAAAAAAGTGCATTAACAAAGTTAGGAAGATTGAAAATGTTTTATTTTGGGTTAAAATAGGTTAAAATAATCAATGTGTTATTCGTAAATATTAGGAACTTCTTCTGTAGCCGTTTTATAGTAATCACTTCGATGATAAGGACTCTTGTCAGCTTTAAAAACAAGATAATTTTTAATAATCTACACTTTAGATAGTTCCAAAGATTTAGGTAATATTAACTTCATAAATCTAACTGACTTAATTCCTATTCAATATGTGGAATCAGTATTTGTTTTGAAGATATCGACACAACTGGAAATGTGTGCCGAAATACGATTTGAATTTAGTAGGAGCTGATGCTTTAACCTTTCTCTTCATGTATGTTTATTCATTTTATTAGTTTTCTTTAATACATTTTGTGGAGGTTTTAAATGAAGTTTATCGTATCTCAACAAAGCTCCTCATCGCAAATCAATATTTGTTGATTGGCGACTCCATAGTGTACTGTGCACTACGACCAGATAATGGGTATACTTGGAAGGATAGACAGCCATTGGTCGTATATTTTTGTTTACTATCGCAAAATCGATTTTCGGTCACTTAGTGACCATCTTCAGTGCTAGAAGTTAAAAATTTTTCCACATTACGATCAGAGAGTATAAATCAGAAAATCACAATTACATTTGCGTATCAACATAACACTTGTTAGGAACATACCTGTAATATATAACTTAAATTAGTAAGCACTAGTGTCAATAAGCTTACGGCGATCACATACACTGAGAAAGCTGTTTACATGCACTTGTTCAGCAGACCTCGGTGTGACGGGGCTTGACATGTGTCACGTGAAGACATAGTATTACTGGTTTTGCGAGATATTAACACTAAATAACTCTTATGCATTTGTGAATCGTGCAGTAATTCAAATTTAAAATGTACGTACAACACATAGCAGACGAAAGGGGAAGGAAATATCTAAAATACATTGGCGTATTGTTTTTTTTTAACTTATAAAACATAAAACAGATCGATGATAAGTTGTCAGAGTGCAGGACATATAAAAGAGCAAAAGATAATGAAAAAGAACATCTTCGGCGGTAATTCAGTCGAATACCGCCCTTCAGTCAGTGCTCTTCTGGTACCGATCGAAGTGTTAGGTGTTGCAGGTGCCAGCCAGCCAGCCAGCCAGCCAGCCAGCCAGCCAGCCAGCCCATCGACGTGCAGCAACCAGCAGCCAGCAGCCAGCAGCCAGCAGCGGTCCCTACCAGCGGCGGTGCCCGCCATCAGCGGTCCTCGCCAGCAGCGGTCCCCGCCGGCAGCCAGCGGCGGTCTACGCCAGCAGCCAGCAGCCAGTAGCCAGCAGTGTCTCCGCCAGCAGCACGCAGCGGTCCTCGCCTATGCCGGCCCCAGCCAGCAGCCAGCGGCCACCAGCCTGCGGCCACCACCCAGCATCCAGCATCCAGCGGCGGTCCCGCCACCAGCAGTTGCAGCCAGCGGCCAGCGGTGGTCCTAGCTGCCCCCAGCAGCAGCCGCAGCAGCAGCCGAGGCGTCCCCACCAGCCAGCCGGCCGGGTCGCCCCCCCCCCCCCCCCCAGCGGCAGCAGAGTGGGGCTTCGGCCCCAATCTCCTTCTTCATTCTCCGTCCCTCTCTCCTCTGTGTCTCTCGTTTGCTCCTTTGTCTAGTACTGTGTTCTTTCCCCCTTATCATCATGTCCACCCCCACCACCTCTTCTACTGCCACAACCACAGCCATTATCTACACCTCCCCCTCCACTGCTGCCACCACTATCACGTGGTGTGCCGCTTCACTCCACCCTCAGTCCATCCCCCCACTCCTCACTCTCTTATCTCCCTCCCTATTTGTCGCCCCATCCCCGGCTCCTCCCTCCTGCGCCTCCTCTGATCCCTTCCCTCCACTCCCTCCCTCTGCTCCTTCCGTTTCTGCAACCCCCGCCAGGGTGGTCGCCCGGCGGGCTACTGCCCACGCTCCACTCTCCCCTTCACGTTCATTGTCTTCGTCATCCGCTTCACCATCGCCTTCGCCATCGATCTCACTGTCTCCGGCGCCGACTCCAGCCCCGGGACCTGCCACTCCCCACCACATTCCAGTTGTTCCCATCCCCCACGCCTCCTCCACCGCCGTCAAGCGCCCCAGCGGCACCCTGGCCTCCTCTGCTCCCAAAAAGGCTCCGCCTCGTCCCCCTTCCCCCACCCCTGATGCCATGGATGTCTCCCCACCCGTCCCTGCCCCCTCCTCCTCAACCCCCTCCTCCTACTGCTACCTCCTCTCCCGCCTGGATCCCTCCCTCCTTGAAGCCTGGAACCTCACCCTCTTCCTTCGCCAGCATTGTTCTGGTGCCCCCATCTCCCTCCTCACTCCTTGCCGTGATTCGGTACTCATCTCCTCCCCCAGCCCTACCCTCCACACAGACCTCCTTTTCCACATCCCTGTCACCCGCTTTGGCCCTCAAGCCTCTCTCACCCCTGCTCCCCGCCACCTCTCTCCCGCCAACCCCAACCTCCGCGTCGCCCGCCGACCCTCACCGCCGTAATTACTCGGCTCAGTCCAGTGATCATGGAGGAGGAGGTGTTGGCGGAGCTTCAGGTCCATCCTCATCTGGAGGTGTGTGCGGTTTGCCGCATCCCTAATGGTGCCGGCCCCACCCGCCTTATGCGGATTTTTTCTGAGCACGCCCCCTCCATAGACCGTCTCCTGAAGGAGGGTGCCCTCCATTTTAACCATCATTATAAAGTTGACCCCTCCCATTCCCCTCCTCAATCGCTCTGCTGCCAAAGTTGCTTGCGGTATAATGCGCACCCAACATCTGAGTGCCGCGAGGCCCCCACCTGCCCGCACTGTAGGCAAGCCCACTTTTTATGGCAGTGCCCCAATCTACAGTCCCCCCCCCCGTCCTGTAATACCTGTAACCTCCCTCATCCCACCTACTCCCAGAAGTGTAAGGCCCTACCCCCTCCTACCACTCCTGAACTCATTGTTCCTGTCCGCCCTCTGGACACCCCCACCCCTCCCGGCAACTCCCTTCGCCCACCCCCTGCCGCTGAGGACATCATTAGATTCCTCACCATTGCCCTGCAGAATGTTCATCCTTTTCAGCGCCCACACACCCTCCAACAGATCTCCCTCGCCGCCCGTTCGGTTTTCCACCTCAAAATGTACGCCACCTACTCGAACAACCAGGCCTATTTCACCATCTCCCGTTTTGCCACCCTCGTTTAAATCCCTGTCATGGCACGGCAGCACCGTACCCTTTTCAACAACATCCGCTCCCTTCCCGCCAACAAGTACCTCTTCCTACACACCCTTGCCACCTACCACGTGGACGCCTTCCTCCTTAATGAAACCTACCTCCAACCCCACCACTTCGCCCTACCTCCTCCACCGCTCCGATAATCCCCCCCCCCCAATTGCGCGTGGCGGAGTTGCCATTGGGCATCATCGCCAGATCCCCATTCGGCTCCAACCTCTCCTTCCCGACCCCACCGAACACCTGATCCTTAGTCTCTTCTTCCCTGGCCTTACCGTTACCTGCACCACTATGTCCGCCCCAACGCCCCTATTCCCTTCCACTTCGTCTCCCACGTCGACCGTACCTTCTCCTCCTACGTGATCGCCGCCGACCTCAACATCCATAGTCGTTCCGCTGCCCAGTTACGGCGGTGGCATCGGTTCCTCTCCTCCCTTCAAGGCGACCTCATTCCCATCCCCCAGCACACCTGTCCCAAATCCGACTCCACTCCTGATGTTATCCTCTCCTCCCCCAACCTCCTTGGCCGCATAACGGTGGATGTCCTGGAGCCTATAGGTAGCGACCATCTCCCAGTCCTCCTCTCTGTTTCAGACGGTCGTCACCCCCGCCCTGACCACCGTCATGACCCTCCCCCTAAGTACGTCCATGATTATTCCCGTGCCAACTGGAATGCCTACCGGGATACAGTCTCCGCCCAGGTCGATAGCCACCCTTTCACCTACCACCACCCCGATGATGTTACCCATGCCGCCTCCTTTCTCCAGCAGACCTTGTCTGAGGCTGCGGAGGCCCACGTCCCTACTGTCGCCATCCACCCCCACCGTCCTACCTTACCCCCACAGGCTGTCCTCCTCCTCCTTGAACCCCGACGTCTCTACCGTGCCTCCTCCGCACGCGTGACCCGAACACACTACGACGCTACCGGCAACTACAGCGACACATTCGTAATTTGCTCGTGGTTAAGAAACGCCGGGACTGGCGACAGACATGCACCCATTTAACTGCTACCCTACCTATCAACTCGTCCAAGTTCTGGTCAGCCTTCCGTCGCCTTACCGGAACTAAACCCTCCCCCTACTATCCTCTTCTCCATGATGATCGCCCTTTAACTGACACCCTTAGCAAGGCCAATCACTTTGCCTCCTACCTCTCAGATGTATTTTCCATCCCCGATGATCCCCAGTTCGATTACTCCCTCTTCCCGGATATCTGCGATCGAACTGACACCTCTGTCCCTTCCCTCGCTCCTGGTTTTCAGTACTTGGACAACATTGCACACACGGAACACAATGCCCCTATCACTACACAGGATCTCATTGCTACACTCCGCACAATACGCAACACCGCTCCTGGTCATGATTGTGTCACCTACTGTCACCTTCGTGAAGCTCCTGTCTCTTTCCTCTCCACCCTGGTCAGGCTCTACAATATAGTCCTGTCCACCGGTTACTACCCTAACCTGTGGAGAACCTCCCGTATCCTCATGTTCCTTAAACCCGGCAAACCGCCGTCGGCCATCTCCTCCTACCGTCCCATCAGCCTTACCTCGGTCTTCAGCTAGGTCCTGGAATCTATCCTCACTCGACGCATCCACCAGCATCACCGCCAGCACTGCCTCCTTCCCGTTACCCAGTGTGGCTTTCGGCCGTCCTTCTCTTCCGACGACCTTCTCCTTCATCTCACTCATCTCCTTTCCGAACAGCTTAATTCCCGTCGCCTATGACCGTGTATGGCATTCCGGTCTCCTCTTCAAGCTCCAAACCTTCGTCCTTCCCATTAACTACGTCCGTCTGATCGGCTCCTTTCTCTCCCGCCATCCTTCCTATGTAAAATTTAACAGATATAGTATTTAATCAGGAAGAAAATGAACTTTTGAGTAAGGGTTTAAAGTACAACGTACATAAACAATTGGATAGTAGGGCAATTAAGAATACACTAGCGCAGATAAAATTCGCGATAGATAGTTGTAAAATAAATAAGGTGGAACAGAATAAAATGGCTGTAGCGGTCGAAAAGCTATTAAAGAACGAGGTAGAAAAAGCAAATAACCAACACAGGAGGGATCATTTGACAGTAAAAAGCTTGAATAATAAATTACAGGAAAGTAATGCAATTGTCACAAAGGCAGACAAAGGGAATTCGGTTATTATTGTTACAAAAGAAATGTATGTAGAAAAAACTTTACAATTTTTTCAAGATAACGGTATTACATAAATTGCGAGAGACTTAACGAATGAGATTCAAAGAAAGTTAAATGAGAAACTTACATCACTTTCAAATGTAATAGCCCCACGTGGGATACAGTATCTCAAGGTAATGAATCCAAAAATTCCTAAGCTACGATCACAATTCAAGGTTCATAAGCAATCTAATCCCATTAGGCCGGTAGTTGATGGGAGAGGGGGCCCATTGGTGAATATTGCGAAAAAATGCCTAACTATTTTGAGTAAGCATTATAAATTTGTGCAACAGTTCTCGATTAAAAATAGTACCCAATTAGTAGAGAAAATAAAAGATATACCTATTACAAACACTATGACGTTTCTTTCGCTGGACATTGTCAATTTATATACGATTATCCCGATTGAGGAAACAATACAAATCATTGACGCTAATCTCAGAAACCACGGTAATATGTCCAGCGTGGAAATCAATGAGTTCATAGAACTATTATCATTCTGTTTAAAGTATAACTACTTCACATTTAACGACAAAATTTATGTCCGAAAGGACGGACTCAGCATGGGAAACTCTGTCGGGGATTATGGCAGACATCTATATTAACTATCTTGAACTGAAATTACTAAAAGATTTTCCCACATTAGCTAAAAAGATCGTTTACTACTATAGATATGTAGACGACACGCTATTGCTTATTAATGGCAGTCAATCTGATATTGACGAAGTCGTCAGTACATTTAATGGTTTACACAACAAAATTGCTTTCACTGTTGAAAAAGAACAGAATGGGGTCATTAATTTTTTAGGCCTAACCATTAGAAGGGAAAATGGAAAACATACATTTGACATTTACAGAAAATCAACATTCACAGATATCATCTTAGATTATGGTTCACATCACCCTGACCAACGCAAAAAAGCGTTTTTCCATTTTGCATTTCATCGTATGTTCCGATTACCATTATCTAATGAAAACCATCAGAAAGAGTTAAACATAGTTAAACAAATTGCAAGTAATAGTAATTACCCGTTGAAATACGTCATGAACATTTATGAGATGGTATCCAAAAATATAGTATAGATAATTTAAGTCAGAATGAGACAAGCGAAACTAAAAATAAAAAATTTGTCACTTTGCCCTTCTATGGTCCCATTAGCTATAAAATTGCCAGAGTATTCAAGAAGAGGAATATTAATGTAGGTTTCTCGACGACGAACGGACTAGGCGTGCTCTTAAGGAATAACATTCATGAACGCAACGTCTTACATGAATCAGGTGTTTGCAAACTTATGTGTGCAACGTGTAATGCAGGTTACATAGGGCAAACGGGACGAAAATTGGAAACTGGGGTCCGTGAGCACGTTGCACTTGAGAGGAAAGATATAGCCGAAAAATCGAATTTCGCAGCCCATCTGGTAGCAACTGGTCATACAACTCCAGATTTGACATCGCAATTGAAGTTGTTGCACAAGGGTAAAAAAGGTCGCTTCCTCGACCTTATGGAAGAGATGGAGATCTTTTGTCATAATAAAGCTCCAGATATCGCGCTACTTAACGAGCAAACGATATCGAGAAGCACACATTTTTGGGAATGCATCTCCGATTTCCTATGAAAAAAGTCAACTTGTGGTCAATTATCACAATTAGCAATTTGTAGTTAGTTGCTTGTTATTCCTTATATACAACACGTCAATCATAGTTGCTACGAGAACACTTACAATGGCCGCTGTTCCAACGATCTCAACACATAGACACACATGTTTCGGTTTGCTTTAATAACATTACTAATATCGGTTTTTAAAAAAGATGCTCCTTTTTTGTTCCGTAATTTGCAGAACTCATGGACGCCTACTAAACATAATTTTACTACAGTCGACATCTCGTAGGCGTTGACACGAAGTAATACGAACCGGTTATCACTTTACATAATTAATTTTAATGTATGTTAACAATTCCTTTGCTGTTTGAATACGTGCTGGATATCGTGCATAGCATATGTTTAATTTCTCTAAAGTACGATGTATATTTTTGGTATAAGTGGCACTATTACCTGTCCTTCCTCATGATGGTCTCTCGATGTTTGATGTATACTAAGTGTTCGCAACTTATATTTTCAAATTTATTTCAAATACACAATTAGAATTATAGGTAATTCTTAAGTCTGCTTGTATTTCATATGGGTCCCACTACTACTATAAGTTATGTAAAATCAAATTAGTTTGTTAATATTCAAAACCGGTTGCTTGGCAGCTTCATTACTGTTTTATCAATCTGCGAATGTACATATGGGTTCTGACCCAGTGCTTATGCGGAAGCAGTATGGTAACAGCATACTATACTACTAATTTTTCTTACAACACAGAAGATTTGTTATCCTATGCTCATAAAGATATAGGGCAAATGCTGTGACAAATGACATAAGCCAGTTTACACGGTGCAGGCAATGACATTCAAGGGTGACTACCATTACCCGAGACAAGCACACTTACACATCTTTGGAGGGGCCTTTCATACATCAAGTTCTGAATACTTCCAGATAGTTCCCAGCATTTCTGACTACTTTGACTTTTTCCACCCACCTTTGACAAGTCCCATCATCATGTTATAGAAAATTCTGAGTGACTGCCATATTCTGTTCGCTGACTACTTTTTCTCTTACATCCCTAGGCAATTTCACTTTTATTATTGGAAGCACACATCTGAACCAAATCGATTCGTACTAAAATCTACTTTTATTTAAATACTTCTCGAAATGTTTCAAAGACTTCCTTGCTTACTGTAAAATAATTTCTGGTTCAACATTTCTTTGCAGAATCTGTCCTGTATGGAGTTTGGCCAATGATTTGACAAGAAAGATTGCTCAAATTTCTCACAACTTTGGCACTTTCACACTTCCAGTTGCCCAGATGGAAGCTTCCCTTTGGATGGAACCTGTAATGAAACGTATTTTTAGTTGGTATTATTAATTTCTAGGTGAAAATGGTCTAAAAGATCTTATTAACATGATATGATGAGTTTTTCCTTATCTGGTTTGAAAATCTAGGACTGTCAATGTTTCTACAAATTTTCTTCTAGCAAAATGGATGATATAGAAGATGTCACCACCTCATCCGACATGTATTTAGACCAGCTTCATCTACTTTATCTCTATCCATTCTGTAATATGGTGCGGGGCTGTTAAAGCCACAACTTGACTTAGTAATAGAGGACGACATGTCGCTTGCTACTTGTTTGACAACGGGAAACTGCTGCTGCTTATTACTAACCGAAGAACGGACACCGTCGTACCATTCGGTAAATCTTTAGTTAAAGTAATTTCGATTTTATTACATTCTCTTAAAACTGATTCTTCTGAAGTGTGTGTTTGAGATTAGTCTTCAGTAAGAGACTGTTGTGTGCCAAATTATAATTACGAATCTAATTTTGTGTTGATCTGGATGTCTTTATCTGAAAAGGGAGCAGCTTCTTTCCCTCTGTATCATACCTGTTCCCTGGTATTAATATCCAGTTCAGCAGTAAAATTATCAGTCCTGGCAAACGGTCACAAATTACTGAAATTAATCATGTTTTGGATACAATGAATAAAAGTTTTATCTATTTGGCACACAGACAGATTCTTTTATATGAGTTTGTTCATCAGTCGATTCTCGTATCGCGTCATTAAAGCCCAGGTATGCAGTTTTCAGTTCCGAAATTTCTGTTGTTAAGTCATCTTGTTGTGGTCACAAATTTTTTAGTTTAGACGACATTTCATTTTATCTTGATAACATTCCATTGTAATCGCCTCTCGTATATGAATGTTTGTTACTAACAATCGGTATGCTATTTAATAAGTGTGTCATGTAGTTTTCACTGTGTGACAGCAGAAAGGGACTGTTTTGAAATACAAAATAAAGTTAATGCCCAAAAGTGTGGACTCATTACAATGTATGGGTTGCTTTGACAACAGTTCTAGACATGAGGTTTGACTAGTTTAGACATGGGAACATCGAATGCTTTGGTATTTATTGCAGACAAGTGCTCTTTAAGTTGTAAATTAGTTCAGCGGTAGTGATCGTGTGGATTAGCCTCAAGATATCGAGCTGTTATCCCTGTCTTGATCCATTATCATCTTCGGCCATATTTCATCTCTGCCTTGTTACACGACCATCTTCGGGTATTTTGGACGGATGTAAATATTTCAGTAGTTCTTTTAGTGCCTTACACAAATAGGCAATTTAAGTGCTACATCACAATAAAAATCCCATCTTAATGTCTACTTCTTTCCTGCCTAAATTGAATTTTAGTCACTTCATTTCTCTTTTGGCTATATTTTCTGTGTGTGTTTAAATCACGTATTTTCTCTATATTTTTATAGTATTTAGTAATTATTTATAGGAAATACAGTTACTAAAATTTGTAAGGAGCTTTAGCATCATAGTTTCAGTCGGTAAATATTGCAGCATTACCAGAAAATTCGTTTTGTTCATACACCTAGTTCAAATGCAAGTGAAAAGCAGTGTTACTCTGTAAATGACGTCGATTACATTTTCCAGTGTAGAACACAACGCATTATCTGTGATACCCCTAAAGTGGTGCTTCCTAAGATGAAATAGTCTAGATACCATCAGTAAAAAATCTCAAAGAGAAACGCCAATACCCTTCAAAATTTTAGACGTGGAGATACCACTGTAACATTGGATAAACATCATAGAACAATTTCGATTTGGTAATGTTTGATTTGAGTGTGTGCTGCTTAGTAAAGTAAACACTTGTGGTTTCTACAGTTATAAGCCTATTCAGGAAGTATATTGCTCATTTAGGCCTTATACGAAATATCGACTGCCTGTTTAGTATGTTATTTATAGCTATTTTGGCTTGTAAGTAGCACTGGGCCACTTACTTTAGAGTTTCAGTTAAATTTTGTGAGCAGTTTGACAGAAACGTGTGTATGTGATTGTGAAACATGAAATCAACATTATAGTTTTTGTATTTCCCACGTATTTTTGCGGATTTTAGTCATAGAAATAACATTGGGACACTTGACAAGCTTATAGAACTATGGAGATTTTGAAAATAATTACTATGAGGCCCTGCTTTACTTTATAACATGTATGGTACAGAAATCGATCTTCACAAATTCACGAGTGCTTCTTGATCTGTAAGTTCAGGGCATATATGTTTGTGTTTATGTGTTTTTAGAGAGAGAGAGAGAGGGAGAGAGAGAGAGAGAGAGAGAGTTTCCCACATATTTTGGATGTGGAAATACCGCAAAACACAGTCGTTACATTGTTTTCATTTTTCCTTATAAATACTTTTGAACATGCCACAACACAATTCAGATCATTCGGACGCCTTTGATCAAAGCCAGATGGCTGCTCTGACGCTGTATTCTGACTGGTTGTTTCGTTTTAATGAACTGTAAAATTGTGGGATGTGGGTGGAGGGCATGGGATGGGAGAGGGAGGGCAAGGGTATTGGTTTGGCCCGTCACGTGATGATGACGTAATCATTGATGAGGTGGGTGGGGCACTATGGTCCTGCTTGGTGATGTTTCCACTGCATTAAGTGGCTCATGTAATAGGTAGCTCTACTACTTACGAGTATTTCTTTACACAAAAATATTTTTCTATGCTCACAAGTTTGGCTTCACAAGTGTAATAATTATGGAATACATTTTTATCTTTCACTTACAGGACGAATATCGTATTCTCGGTAAGACGCAAAAGAATCTCATCTGGCAGGGCAATCGAATGAAATTTGATCAAACTTTCAATCGAGAGATTTGAAGCTCTTTTTCATTTGGAAGCCCGAAAACCCGAAACGATTAAGGCAGTCGTTGTCTCGAGGATAATGAATACTCGTCTTCTAGCGTCGCAAGCGAAGAAAGACGTGAAGATCCAGCTGAGACAGATAAAAGAAATGCTGCTTTCGTTATCTGATGTGAGGGGCCTTAGCGTAGTAAAATACCGCGACCATTGCGCGGAATCCGAGCCCACAGGCTTATTTAATTTTCACCTGGTCCTTTAAGCTGCATTGTAACTGCCTCTCACCGGTCCAATGCGATTTCTTTGTCTCGCAAAATATGCTGGCTGTGACCGTGCACTGCTCTACTTTGGAAGATACGTGTATTCCTAGTACTACGAAAATAAAGTGGCAGGAAAGTACCTCTGAGGAAATGGGTGCATTTTTGGGAATCCTGAGAACTGATGTGTTGGTAAAAACTGGGATGTGTTTGACAGAAAGTACTTCATGGCCACTTCTATAAACCTACATATCTGATCACATTTTAAGTTCACAAAATTGACGTTATACGAAAATCCTTGAGACTCGATCAGAAACACACGGCCACAACATGGCATCAAATCGGTACATTCGGGAACTGCTCGCAGAAAACTGCCAAGAAAGTAAATATTCCGAAGAAATATTAACTGTAGATGAACGACTTGTCCTTTCCAGATGCCACTGCAAGCTTGTTTAGCAGTATGCCAGAAACGTGCCTGTGTTCTGTAGTATATACGCTAACGAACTACTGAACGAACCTCAATAATTACTGGAATGGGTCGTTCTTTCTGAAGTGTTGCTATTGAAAGAACTATTGGAGCACAAGAATACTGAAGAAAAATTGTGTAAGTTCCACCAAAAATGGAATCTACCAAGTCCGGTGACTTTCTATCCTAATTCTTGAGTTTCAGATAATAATATTAAGCTACTTTCATCTGCTCAACACTGTGCTGGTTAACATTGGTAACTCAATGTAGTATCGATTCAGCGAGGCACAATTTAGATAAGTGACTGGTAGGTTTCCAGTCGCGCGTGGCAACAGATGTATACGCACATGCGACACGATTCCCTTAAATTAAGTGCCACTAGTTTGTGCACACTGCGATGCCGTTTTAGTTGTGTACCATCAGCTTCTACCCCAGAAAGTTTGGAGGCTAATAGTGTGGGTTCACTATCGCACTCCTCGGGCCACTGTCACATGATTCTGGCCTTGCGATAAGAGCAGTTATCCTGTTGGAAGATGCCAGCCATCTGCGTACACATCAAGCAAGCCGGGATGCAGCTGACCCCCAATAATTTTCTTGTAACCAAATCCTTCATGATGTCTTCGATTACTTTTACAGGTCCAATGAAAGTCCAAGTGAATGTCTCACATGATATAAGACTGTTCCCACAGGCTTGCGTCCGTGGCATGGTGAACGTTTCTAGCAGCGGTTCAACTGTATGACGGCGTATCGACTATACGTAACAGAAAATTTTGTTCTCCGTATCAGACGACCCGTTTCCATTTATCTACAGTCCAGCTTCAAAGAGTCTGTGCCTGCTGAATTCTCAGTTTACGTTGCTGTTGGGTGAAGAAGGGAATATTTGTGGATCATGTTCAACAAAGAGCACCTAATGATGCAGTAATCCACATCCACCAGCACTGCACTCTGCCACAGATCGCCATCTATCCTACTTTACAGAGCGGCCGTGAAACCGACCTGCACGTCCTATAAAAAAGCGTGGACATCGGACACCGTGCTGCCTGCACGTATTTTAAAAGTGCAACATCACTTTCCACAGACGCGCGAGCTCACGACGGTAGCACGCGAACAATCGGCCAACGTCGCCGTTTTCGAAATAGACGTTCCATGGCGCCGGGCTAGAAAACCTTATCCTATGTAAAATCCCTTACGTCAGTGTATTTCCCCATCTCCGTCCCAGATCATCGACATAATTATTCCCTAGACTCCCTGCTCTAGTTATATATTTTCCACACCGCAACGCCATCAGACGGAATTCATTATTGCTAAATCAGGAACTGACTCTCATAACATATACTTGCGAAAGACAGCGATAAAATCCCTGCGTTTATTTGACAATAACTTCCGAAGTACCAGAAAGACTGACAGGAGATAGTGGGAGCATCACGGGTGGGAGGTAACGGCCTTCACGTACGTCTCGCCACGTTAGAGTGGCATGGAAAATATTTCCAATGGCGCAATCGAGAGTCGAGTGTGACCGCCGTGACGAAGAAATAGTTGTGAATTGACGCCGCGCACTGTGTTCAACGCATATTCATATTTTTGAACAATTTCAAATAAAGTATGGGGAAACTTGAATAGGTGTGTAGTATTTTAGATGTAATTAAAAAGAAACCCTCAAACGAAAATACGATTTTAAGTACGCGCCGCGTGCATCATGCGCTACTAACCTCAAACAACACCATTGTTTTGTGTTACCGTATGGGTTGTGTAGTGGCTACCCTTATTTCAATACAGTTAAAATGTCATGTGACTAGGGCCTCCCGTGGGGTAGACAGTTCGCCGGGTGCAAGTCTTCCGATTTGACGCCACTTCGGCGATTTGCGCGTCGTTGGATATGTAATGATGATGATTGGGACAACACAACACCCAGTTCCTGAGCGGAGAAAATCTCCGCCCCAGCCGTGAATCGAACCTGGACCCTTAGGATTGACATTCTGTCACGATGACCACTCAGCTACCGGAGGCGGACATTTCAAAAATGTAGGAAACGAAATTCGTCGTAACACACGACTGGCCTGCAGTCAGCAGGCAGTTATGTGCTGTTCGGCCGCTTGAGGGTTTGCAGCTCCATGTGTCTTGTGAGCTACACCCGACTCCACACGACCCTGGCATACAGTTCTCACTGCAACGCTTGCTCGGAAACCGCTTGAGATGGATGTGACATCAGCAACTCCCGTCGGGTTTGTGAATGATATTCGGTGACAATGCATTGTATTCGTTCCGATTCCTTGCAGGTTACACACTTTTACTACCACTGTTCTTACTACGTGTTACGTGGATGCGAAGGGCATTGCGATTCCGTCCATCTAAATTCATAACCTGGTCGTGGGTACGTCCAGACACTACACATCGGTTCTATCGTTCCGTGCTTCCACCATGACGATTCAATTTCTGCACTCACTGTATAGCTACGTGCATAGAAGTGACTGACACGTACACACTCCACGCCACATCACGGCCCAGCAGCGTGGAGGGTGGCGGGGCGTGGGTGTGTGTGGGGGGTGGGGGGTGGGGGGATGAAATCAGTAGTTGTCGACGTAATCTCCGGTCAGTGCGACAGCTTTACGCCAGCTTATCGGCAAGGCCTGTATATCCGCATGGTACCACTCCACTGATCGACGTCGAAGCCAACTACTTGTTACATCGGTGACCACCCATCATCCACGTGCTGCTTACCGCGGACTGCATCCTTCATTGGATCAAACAGATGTAAGATATTGGGCGCGCAGACTTGTGTGAGGCCCTACGTCGTCATGGAGAAGGAGAAGTTCGTTGGCAATTTTGTGATACGAACATCCTTAACTCGTTTCTTCAATTTCCTGGGATATCACATACACTGCAGAGCGGATCGTTGCACCGTTACGGAGGGCATCAAACAGAACAACTGTTTCAGAGTCTCAGAAGACTGTGGTCATGACTTTACCAGTTGTGGGTGCTCCTTTGAACTTTTTCTTCGGAATAGAGGTCGTGTGACACCATTCCGCCGATTGACGTTTGGTTTCCGTTTCAGAGTGTTGAACCCATGTTTCACTACCTATGACGATATTCGACAAACAATTGCCACCATCGGCCTCGCAGTGCGCAAGCAGTTCAGCACGCGTGATGCTTCGTTGCTCTTTATGGTCTTCTGTGACGCGCTGGTGAACACAGAAGGCACACACCTTTGAGAACCCCGACTGGTGGACGATTACCAACATAGACGTCAAGCTGTGCAACAGGATGTTTAAAAAAATGTTAAAATGTGTGTGAAACCTTATGGGACTTAACTGCTAAGGTCATCAGTCCCTAAGCTTACACACTACTTAACCTAAATTATCCTAAGGACAAACACACACACATACCCATGCCCGAGGGAGGACTCGAACCTCCACCGGGACCAGCCGTACAGTCCATGACTGCAGCGCCCCAGACAGCTAGACTAATCCCGTGCCAGAATGTTTAAATATGATCCACCGATTACACAGAATGAGAGTGTCCGCACGTTCCAAACAGCTGTGTGTGGCCGGCCGGGAGCCTACAGGTTTGCATGACGTTGTTGCGATGATGACGAACGCCTCGGCCAACGTCTAACCGTGCTTTTGTTCACCGCCAAGTCTCCGTAGACATTCAGCAAGCGCCTATGAATACCAGTGTAGCTCTCGTTTCCCACCAACAAAAACGAAGAGACAGCTCTCTGCTGCTTGGAAAGAGACTCCGTTGAAGATACGACTTTCAAGTCTACGTACAGCGCCGCACCTATCGGAACTTCATGAAACTATCGGGCTGAAGCTGGAATATTCCAGAACTTCCCACCACTAAGTCGATAATTTTTCAACCGAAACTCTGAGATAAAGAAAACGTGTTGCATTACTTATCGAACGCCACTCGTAACTAATATTTACACTAGGTTAGACTGGGTATGGTTGTGACAATTTTCATTTGATTCCCTATATTGTTGTTATTATGCGAGTTAGATGCAGTAAAAATGTTTTTATAGTGCAGTGTACATTTGTCTAAATGAAAATATTAAAATTTTGTTGCTAGTTACAATGGTTATCTCATAGGAGCAAATTAGAAAAAAATGCAAAATATCACAACCGACCACACCCCAGGGGCGGTTGTGACAGTACCTGGGGCCGGTAGTGACACGTTAAATATTGCATCAAAATAATATAAAATCAGTTTTATTGCAACTAATATCTGACACAGTAGCAAGGTAATCTTCTTATGTGAAAATTTAACTTTTATGCAACAAAAGAAATATAATCTTGGAAAACTTTAATAGGTTGTAATTAATAAGGAACTCTAGCATCTATAGCTATTATTATAACAGTCATCATATTACAATCAGCAAAAGAATTTAACTAAAATATCAAACTATACAATATAATAAGTGTGTTGAAATACAAAACATATAGATAAATAGGCATTATAAAAACCAGTGAAACAAAAATCTTAAATTGTCTTATTCAAGGAAAATCTAAGCATTTGTGTAAATATGATCACAAAAAAAACAAAGAACAGTAGAAATATAAGGTTGATTCTTAGTTCTAAAGTGCAACCGACTACTACCTGCGCACTCCACGTGGGACCAGAGCTCATATTTTCCTTGACATTTTATCAATTTTTCGCCAGGCCACCTCTTTGAATATGGGCCTAAGCAAACCAGACAGAAATAATCTTCTTCATCCGATGACGATGGTGGTATCTTCCTTTCCTTTGCTTTGTTTTTTCCTTTTCCTTTATTTATTCCTCTTGATTCAGTAAGATGTTTCTTTACCTGCTGAGCCTTCAATCGTTTTTCTTTTTCGTCTTATTCTTGCCTAACTGCCTCTTTTTCAGGCGTGTATGTGTAAATGGTTGACTTTTTATTTCTGGAACCTCTTGTTTTTCTTTGCGGAGCCTTAGGAAAAGGCCGAACAATTTCAGGCGAGAAAACAGGTGGAGTGGCTGAGAATGACGCAGTTAGATCAATACTACTTGAACTTGGGATTGAAGATTCGCATAATAAAGAAGCTGAAAGTGGCTCCAATTCATCATTGCGTTCAGGATTGTTCTCTCCAGAGTCAGGTCTTTCTGTTTCAGACGATGGTGAAAAGCCAAATTCTTGTGTTAAAACTGTGGTATTTCATTGTTAACTCCAGCATTGTTTTTCCCAGTCTCAGGGTTCGGTGTGTGCATTTCAAGATATGGTTTTGCACAAGTGTTCTTTTCTGTGTCAGGGTTTGCTCTGTCCATAACAGATGAAGATGCAAAGTCAGTTTCTTGAAATACATTACGATTATAGGGGTGAATATCAGTTTTGCAAAAACCAGCCTGAATGTTCGATTGTGTGAAAGCCAGAGGCATAGCAGTTTTGATAATACCTGGTATATCGTAGATTGTCATTGTTTTTCCAGGGTGACTCCGCATCCACCCATCATAAGCAGTATTTATAGCTATCTTGAAGGGTCCAAACACAGATCTATCCAAGGGTTGAAGTTTGTGCGAACAGTGTGGAGGAAATGAAAACAATGTGATTCCATTTTCTTTACAAAAATCGAGTGTGTTGATGTGGATGTGTGAGGAATGGTTATCCAGCAATAGCAACACTTTATGCGTTTGAGATGAATTAGAGAATTTCTTAAAATGTTGGAGAAATACTAAGAACTATTCATCTTGCATCCATCCTGAAGGATTTGCAGTCCCAATTGATCTACAGGCCCATCCCTAACAAAATGATCACGGTAACGAACCCGTG
Source organism: Schistocerca americana (assembly GCF_021461395.2). NCBI lineage: Eukaryota > Metazoa > Arthropoda > Insecta > Orthoptera > Acrididae > Schistocerca > Schistocerca americana. The sequence goes on from NC_060122.1 coordinate 678,362,102, forward strand.
GAAATATAAATAGAGGAGGCATAGTATTCCCCAAGGCATTTACTGCAAAAGCAACTGTGACTAATGTGCCTCGCTCAGCTGAAGTAAGAGCTCCCACTTGGCGTACCCCACGTCTTGCTACTACCTTGTCAGGTTTTTGGACAGTAGTGACGCCTGTTTCGTCAACATTGTATATATCCTGTGGTTCATATTTCTGTCTGTCCATAACAGTTTGCAAATTGTCTTAAAAAACTTTTACATTTGTTTTATTAAAGCTCGTTGCTCTTGAAAGCTGCTTGAGCTACGCGAACAGAGAGTGAAGGATTTCTATTAATGAATGAACGAAACCATTCCTCGCCAGCCATCTCATCCTCGAGCCTAGTAGTAGGTCGCTTCAGATTGTATTTAATACTAAGTTCGAAAGATAGCTTCCGCACCTCTTTCGGAGAAAGGCCAAAATATATTTCTGCGCATCGTGTTATGTAAAGTGCGAGCTGCTGTTACTGCTCCTCAGAGAACACTTTATTATGTGCGACATATCCCATGCTGACGCTGTCTTCATTCTGGCCTGCAGTGACACCATCACGTTTACGAATGCATCGTAGCAAAGACATGCGATTAACGTCGGGCATTTCCGCGGCTCTGCATATAGAACTCCCGTTTTTCACGTCTTTATGAGCGTCTTCAAATTTGTAATGCCACACTGCCCTCTGTCAGTCTTCCTCAACCTCTTTCTGGGCATCTAGAAAAAAATAATTATCTTCGTGTTACAACGGTACCCAGAAAATATGTCACAACCTTACGCTTAAAACATGTCACAACCGTACCCAGAAAATATGTCACAACCGTACCCAACGCACTCCTCCACAAGAAAAAGATCGCAATGGCAATATAAAATTGTCTACGTGAGAAGTAATCACTGATATTAAACTATTAATGTTTAACGTTTAACGAGAAGAAACTCTCATACTTTATCAGTACACATATAGCAACAATCATTAAAAGAAATGGGATCAATAAACTTACTTTTGACTGTTGAAAAGTAATGTAGACCGATGCTAGCGTTATTGTCGCGCGACGGCTGACGCAATACTGTGACACAAGTACAGACAGGCACGCCGCTTTTGTCTCCCTCCCACTCTCCACGTTATTCGTTTTTGTTTGGCTAATATGGCGACTGTCACAACCGTACTCTGGCACAACCGTACCCAGTCTACCCTACTGGCCATTAAAATTGCTACACCAAGAAGAAATGCAGATGATAAACGGGTATTCATTGGACAAATATATTACACTAGAACTGATATGTGATTACATTTTCACGCAATTTGGGTGGATAGATCATGAGAAATCAGTACCCAGAACAACCACCTCTGGCCGTAATAATGGCCTTGATACGTCTTGGATGGCGTGTGCAGGTACAGCTGCCCATGCAGGTTCAACACGATACCACAGTTCATCAAGAGTAGTGACTGGCGTATTGTGACGAGTCAGTTGCTCGGCCACCATTGACCAGACAATTTCAATTGGTGAGATATTTGGAGAATGTGCGGTTCAGGGCAGCAGTCGAACATTTGCTGTATCCAGAACGGCCCGTACAGAACCTGCAACATGCGGTCGTGCATTATCCTGCTGAAATGTAGGGTTTCGCAGGAATCGAATGAAGGGTAGAGCCACGGGTCGTAACACATCTGAAATGTAACGTCCACTGCTCAATGTGTCGTGAATGCGAACAAGAGGTGACCGAGACGCGTAACCAATGGCACCCCGTGCCATCACGCAGAGTGATACGCCAGTATGGCGATGACGAATAGACGCTTCCAATGTGCGTTCACCGCGATGTCGCCAAACACGGATGCGACCATCATGCTGCTGTAAACAGAACCTGGATTCATCCGAAAAATGACGTTTTGCCATTCGCGCACCCAGGTACGTCGTTAGTACACCATCGCAGGCGCTCCTGTCTGTGACTCAGCGTCAAGGGTAACCGCAGCCATGGTCTCCGAGCTGGTAGTCCATGCTGCTGAAAACGTTGTCGAACTGTTCGTGCAGATGGTTGTTATCTTGCAAACGTCCCCATCTGTTGACTCAGAGATGGAGACGTGGTTGCACGATCCGTTGCAGATAAGATGCCTGTCATCTCGACTGCTAGTGATACGAGGCCGTTGGGATTCAGCACGGCGTTGCGTATTACCCTCCTGAACCCACCGATTCCATATTCAGCTAACAGTCATTGCATCTCGACCAACGCGAGCAGCAGTGTCGCGATACGATAGACCGCAATCGCGCTAGGCTACCATCCGACTTTTATCAAAGTCGGAAACGTGATGGTACGCATGTCTCCTCCTTACACGAGGCATCACAACATCGTTTCACCAGGCAACGCCAGTCAACTGCTGTTTGTGTATGAGAAGTCGGTTGGAAACTTTCCTCACGTCAGCACGTTGCAGGAGTCGCCACCGGCGCCAACCTTGTGTGAATGCTGTGAAAAGCTAATCATTTGCATATCACAGCATCTTCTTCCTCTCGGTTAAATTTCGCGTCTGTAGCACGTCATCTTCTTGGTATAGCAATATTAATGGCCAGTAGTGTACTTTGTGTGACGAAATTACGAATGTTCAAGCAAGTATCTGTATTGACAACTGAAGAAAATGCGTCCGCTTGGCTGAAACAGAGGAAGCCGGAGGAGAAGGAGCAGCAGAGGGAGGAGAAATCTGTGTGCTGAGGCGGCGGCTACAGGGGCGCGGTGAGCCGGACACGGAGCAGCGGGAGGCCGGAGGCCGCGACCCGCCCCGTCCGGCTAAGTAAATTACGGCGCCCACGGCGGGAGCCGCTGCCGCTGCCGGTCTTTCCGCCTGCCAGGCTAGAGGCCGTACCCACACACACCACCGACCGGCTCTGTGTCAGCCGCCTCCTCTCACAGACTAGGGAGCGATGCGCGCTGCCCGAGTACGCCGAGGACATGTGGCACCACGAATACACTTTGTTCGTAATTCTAGGTTGCTCATAAATTATAGCCCTGTTGCACAGGGTGAATCATCAAGGACTTCAGGAATAGTAAAGAAATTTATTGAGAGAACTTAGAGAAACAGTAGATGTGTCATTTTCTAGCAAACACCCTCAAGTTTGATTCACGTACTCCTCCACCAGGAGCACCAGCATAGGGCTTTGTTAGAATGGCTACTTTCTCTGGTTCGGAAAGTGCTCACTATGTGTTTTGGTTTCATGAAATGAACTCTGGAGGAACAGTTCGTGTATATTTCGCACAGAATATTGTAATGATGCAGGCATACAGTTAACTCTTGGCAAAAGAACTTATGGGGTTGTTCACTGTGATATGATGAAACAGCAGGTCGTCCGCGTGTTGTTGATTATGTCGAACAAGTTAGGCAGAGCTTTGCCCGCAGTCCACAAGAATTAATGCGGCGCGCGTCTCGTGAGGCTGGCATTGCGAAAAAGAGCGTTTGCAGAATACTGCGTATACGTTTACACTTTAAACCATACAGACTCACAATGGCAGAGCACTTTAGTGTTGCAGTTTGGGCTGTTCTTGGGGAATCCTGTGCAGAAATGTTGTATCAGACAGAGGACCACGAGACATTCCCGAACACAATAATCTTCAGCAATGAGTAAATATTTCATATTAGAGGGATGGTGAAAACCCACAACTGCAGAATATGGGGCAGAGGAAATCCACATGCAACAGGTTTGTGACAGCCCCAAAGCTAATTTGTTTCGTGCCCTTAAGAAATTGCAAGTTTACGGACGTTTCTTCGTCATGAAGGAAACGGTCACTGGAATTGTGTATCTGGATATGCTTCAAAACTTTTTAGTTACACGACCGAGACTTTTACTACTGGCAAGGTGGTGCGCACCTCATTTCCTGACGGTTGTTCGAAGTTTCCTCAATAATCGCATACCAGGTCAGCGGATGGGCGTGAAGGGCCAATCGCAAGACCCCGTCACTCCCCGGAATTGACACCACTGCATTTTTTTCTCTGGGATTTTCCTCTCCTACCAAAGAATTTAGCCGACCTGAAAAATCCAATCTACGCTGCCGCTGCACAAGTTACGTCTGATTTGCTGCAAGGAGTGTGGGCAGAAACTGGTTACCGATGGGCTGTTTGCCGAATCAAAAAATGATAGTCACATCGAAAGTAAATGACGCTTGACACTTTTATGTGAAACTGTAGGGTGTTTGCTACAAAATGAAACACCTACCGGTTCTGTAAGTTACGTAAATAAATTTCTTTATAGTTCCAGAAGTGTAAAGTCCTTCTTGATCACCCTGTATCTTGGTAATACTTGGTTATTATTAATGATGTTCTACATTGTGTGATAGGTTCCTGTATGTGTAATGTAAGCTGAGAAGTATTCTATAGTTTACTGGTACATCTATGGGTCGATAGTTACAATTGTAATGATAGGTTAAGAAAACTGGAAGGGTTCCTCTGCGTGGAGGCTAAAGCACAGCTATGGAAAAGGTGGGGGCGGGAGGAGAGCGCGCAAACTGAGTACAAGCTAACTGCCAGTCGTTAATTTCCAGACTGTCCAGATACAGGCCTCAATGTGAACCTATGGAAATGTACAGTTCCAAGGAAGTAAGCCTAGGCAGAAAGATGGTTTCGGCTGTAAAGATATGGAAATATTTTATAGGGCTCCATTGAAATTAGTGTAGGAAGAACAATGTCTGAACTACATAGATGTTTAGGTTATGTTGATGCAATACTCGCAGACTCCCACGCAGGACTTAGCATCGTTGCCTACAGCACAAGTACTGTTTTCATTAGTACTGTAAAAGCGCATTTCCAGTATTTAATGTTGGTTGTGTAGTGAACGTGTAGATGAAATTTACTTTGCTTGTGTAGGTAGCTCCTCATCGGCCCAAGTTATGTAACTTGTGGTAGAATCCATGTCCGATTCCTAAAAAAGTACCATAGCACTTAATGTCTGAATAACGATATGACACGGATTCAGGGAAGTGGAAAGTCCTGAAGGTTTGCTTAATGTTAACGATAAATCCAATACTGATTCACAGTTGGACAGCGTTCTTCAGTGTTACTTTATTCTTAGCAGAACAATTAATTCTCGACGCCATTTACTACAAATGTAAATTCTGTTTTATATTTTATGTAGACACCAGTTAATAAAAATTAAAACTGAAAAATAGAAACTTCATACATTGTTAACTGCCTTACTAGGTGAGGCGACACAAGCGCTGTATCATTGTAAGAGGTACAGAAAAGACCGAGCGTGCACACGCTTACCCCAGTTCACTTCTACAAGCGCCACGTCATCATAACCCGACAGTGCTTAGAATACAAAGGATTGCACCATAATCTAAGAAAGAAACAAAAAATTAAGGAAATCTTTCCAAAATTTTGGTGTCATTTGTATTTGTTATAGAAAGATTTAATTATAGTGTTCCATTACATTTACGAAATAATAAAGCTGTACCAAGTTTCCAGTCATTGTTATAAATTACAATCATCACAAGGAACCTTAAAGACGCAATGTAGACGTCACTTTCTACTGTTAGTTCCCATCTAAAACTCCTAGCCGGCAAAGTTTAAATGCAGTCGAGCTAAAGCTGTTCAGTCATCATGTCCGGCGGTACACCGAAAGGTTACCGCCCTTCGATAGTGCCGTTTTCGCGCTAATCGAAGTGCTAGGGTTTACAGGTGCCAGCCAGCCAGCCAGCCAGCCAGCCAGCCAGCCAGCCAGCAAGCAGCAGTTCCCGGTCCCGGCCTGCAGCGGTGGTCCCGCAGCCAGCCAGCCAGCCAGCCAGCAGCAGTCCTGCCAGCAGCAGCAGCAGCAGCAGCAGCCGCCGCCGCCGCCGCCCCGGCCCAGTCCGCGGCAGCAGCGTCCCTGCCTCTCGCCGTCGCCGTCGCCGTCGCCGTCGCCGTCGCCGTCGCCGTCGCCGTCGCCGTCCGTCGTCTCCCAGTGTGTGTCCTGTCCCTTTAGTGCTGTGTTTTTCTTTCTTCTTCCTGTCGTCATGTCCGCTCCCACCACCACCGTCACTACTACCACCACCGCCATCGTGTATACGTCCCCTTCCGCCGCCACCACCACTATCACTTGGTGTGCCCAGTCCCACCCCCCTCCTTCCATCCCTCCCCTCCTCTCTATCCCTTCGCCCTCGCTCTTTGTCGCCCCCTCTCCCGCCTCTTCCTCTCGTTCTGATCCTTTCCCCCCACTCCCCCAGCCTGTCACTGCAGCTCCGGCTAGGGTGGTGGCCCGTCGGGCCACTGCCCACGCCCAGCTCTCCCCGTCGCCGTCGCCATCGCCATCACCGCCACCACCGTCATCGTCACCATCACCATCACTGCCACATTCGCCTGCACCGTCACAGTCACTCTCTCCGGCGCCGACTGCTGCGTCCGTGCCGGGACCTGTCCCTTCCCGCCACCTCCCCATCGTTCCCATCCCTCATGTCACCACCCGCCCATCTGCCGCTGTCAAACGCCCTAGTGGCGCCTCCACTTCCTCTGCTCCTAAAAAGGCTCCACCCCGCCCCCCATCCCCACCCCAAAATGCCATGGACGTCTCCCCACCAGGCCCCGCTCCCTCCTCCTCCTCCTCCCCACCCGGTCTCTACAAATATCTCCTGTCCCATCCCGATCCTTCCTTCCTCGAGGCCCGGAATCTCTCCCTCCTCCTCCGCCAACATTTCCCTGGCGCCCCCATCTCTCTCCTTACTCCCAGACGGGATTCTGTTCTTATCTCCTCCCCCAGCTCCACCCTCCATACTGACATCCTCTCCCGCCTCCCCATCACCCGTTTTGGTCCTCACGCCACCCTCACCCCTGCTCCCTCCCCATCTCCTACCCGCCAACCCCAACCCCCGCGTCGCCCGCCGACCCTCACCGCCGTGATCACTCGGCTTAGCCCGTCGATCACGGAGGAGGAGGTGCTGGCGGAGCTGAAGGCCCATCCCACCCTGGAGGTGCGGGCAGTCCGCCGCATTTTCAACGCGACCGGCCCCACCCGCCTTATGCGGGTTTTCTCTGAGGACGCCCCCTCCATTGACCGTCTCCTGAAGGAGGGTGCCCTCCTCTTCAATCAGCGGTTCAAAGTCGACCCCTCCCGTTCCCCCCCTCAATCCCTGCGCTGCCAGAGATGTCTGCGCTACAATGCACATCCAACAGCCGAGTGCCGCGAGGCCCCCACCTGCCCGCATTGTCGGCAAGCGCACTTCCTCCGGCAGTGCCCCAACCTCCAATCCCCTCCCTCCTGTAATACCTGCAGCCTCCCCCACCCCACCTACTCCCAAAAATGTAAAGCCCGACCTCCTCCTACCACTCCTGAACTCACCGTCCCTGTCCGTCCCCTGGACGCCCCCACCCCTCCTGGCAATTCCCTTCGTCCCCCCCCCACTGCTGAGGACATCATCAGGTTCCTCACCATTGTCCTCCAAAACGTCCATCCCTTTCAGCGCCCCCACACCTTACAACAGATCTCCCTCGCCGCCCGTTCCATATTCCACCTTAAAATGTACGCCACCTTTTCCAATAACCAGGCCCATTTCACCTTCTCCCGCCTTGACACCCTCGTCTAAGTCCTTCCAATGGCGCGACAGCATCGTATCCTTTTCAACAATATCCGCTCCCTTCCCACCAACAAGAACCTCTTCCTGCACACCCTTGCTACCCACCGTGTGGATGCCTTCCTCCTTAATGAAACCTTCCTCCAACCCCACCACTCCATCCACACCTCCCCCTATCTCCTCCACCGCTCCGATAATCCCCTCCCAGTTGCGCGTGGCGGAGTTGCCATTGGCCACCACCGCCAGATCCCCGTTCGGCTCCAGCCTCTCCTTCCCGACCCCACCGAACACCTGATCCTTAGTCTCTTCTTCCCCGGCCTTACCATTACCTGTGCCACCATCTATGTCCGCCCCAACGCCCCTCTTCCTTTCGACTTCCTCTCCCACATCGACCGTACCTTCTCCTCCTATGTGATCGCCGCCGACCTCAACATCCATAGTCGCTCCGCTGCCCAGTTACGGCGGTGGCATCGGTTCCTCTCCTCCCTTCAAGGCGACCTCATCCCCATCCCCCAGCACACCCGTCCCGAATCCAACTCCACTCCCGATGTTATCCTCTCCTCCCCCAACCTCCTTGGTCGCATTACGGTGGATGTCCTGGAGCCTATTGGTAGCGACCATCTCCCTGTCCTCCTCACCGTGTCAGACGGCCGTCGCCCCCGCCCCGACCCTCGTCATGACCCTCCCCCTAAGTACATCCATGACTATTCCCGTGCCAACTGGAATGCCTACCGGGATACCCTCTCCACTCAGGTCGATAGCCACCCTCTCGCCTACCGCCGTCCCGATGATGTCACCCATGCCGCATCCTTTCTCCAGCAGACCTTGTCTGAGGCCGTGGAGGCCCACGTCCCTACTGTTGCCGTCCACCCCCACCGTCCTACCTTACCACCACAGGCCGTCCTCCTCCTCCGTGAATCCCGTCGTCTCTACCGTGCCTTCCTCCGCACGCGTGACCCGGACACCCTACGACGCCACCGGCAACTACAGCGACACATTCGAAATTTGCTCGCGGCCAAGAAACGCCGGGACTGGCGACAGACATGCACCCGTTTAAATGCTACCCTCCCTATAAACTCGTCCCAGTTCTGGACCGCCTTCCGTCGCCTTACCGGAACTAAACCCTCCCCCTACTATCCTCTTCTCCACGATGATCACCCCTTCCCTGACGCCCTTAGTAAGGCCAATCACTTTGCCTCCTACCTGTCCGATGTGTTTTCCATCCCTGATGATCCCCAGTTCGATTACTCCCTCTTCCCAGATATCCGCGATCGAACTGACACCTCTGTCCCTCCCCTCGCTCCTGGTTTCCAGTACTTGGACAACATTCCACACACGGACCTTAATGCCCCCATCACCACACAGGATCTCATCGATACACTCCGCACCAAACGCAACACCACTCCTGGTCACGATCGTGTTACCTACCGTCACCTTCGTGAAGCTCCTGTCTCTTTTCTCTCCACCCTGGCCAGGCTCTACAATGTAGTCCTGTCCACCGGTTACTACCCCGACCTGTGGAAAACCTCCCGTATCCTCATGTTCCTCAAACCTGGCAAACCGCCGTCCGCCGTCTCCTCCTACCGTCCCATCAGCCTTACCTCGGTCTTCAGCAAGGTCCTGGAATCTATCCTCACCCGCCGCATCCACCAGCATCTCCGCCAGCACCGCCTCCTCCCCGTTACCCAGTGTGGCTTTCGGCCGTCCTTCTCTTCCGACGATCTTCTCCTTCACCTCACTCATCTCCTTTCCGAACAGCTCAATTCCCGTCGCTCCGCAATCTTCCTCTCTCTTGACCTCGAACGCGCATATGACCGCGTATGGCATTCCGGTCTCCTCTTCAAGCTCCAAACCTTCGCCCTTCCCATTAACTACGTTCGTCTGATCGGTTCCTTTCTCTCCCGCCGTCCTTCCTATGTCACCATCCATAACACCGATTCCTACACCTTTTTCCCCTCCGCCGGTGTGCCCCAAGGCTCCGTCCTATCCCCCCTTCTGTACTTGTTGTACACGGCGGACATGCCGCCGCCGTCACCCCCTGTCCACCTTCTCCAGTTTGCCGATGACACCGCCTTCCTTGCCCTTGCCCCCACCCTGCGACTCTCCCAACGCCTTCTCCAATCCCATCTTGACCGGTTCACCGCTTGGTGCAACCAGTGGTTGCTCAAGGTCAATCCTTCCAAAACCCAGGCGATCATTGTAGGCAACACCACTCCCTCCTTCCGCCTCCTTGATTTCTATCTCACCGTTTATGGCCGTCCCATCGCTCTCACCCCCACCCTTAAGTACCTTGGCGTCACCCTCGACCGTCGCCTCTCCTGGACTCCCCATCTCCAGACAATCCAAGCCAAGGCACGTTCCCGACTCCGTCTCCTCAAGCTCCTTTCCGGCCGAACGTGGGGTTTGGACCCCTCTACCATCCTCCACACCTATAAGTCCCTCATCCGCCCTATCCTCTGTTACGCCCATCCAGCCTGGATCTCCGCCCCCCCTTCCTTTTATAAATCCCTCCAAATCCTTGAACGCCATGCTCTCCGCCTTGCCTATCGCATCCGTCTCCCTTCCCCCACGCGGATCCTGTATGACCTTATCCCCTTCCCCCACCTCCTCCTCTTCCTCGAAAGGCTACGAATCCTCTACACCTCCCGTAAACTCGATCCTCCTCACCCGCTCGTCTCCCCGATCCTCTCCCACCCCCGCCCGCTGCCGCGCCTGTACTCCCATGTCCCACCCGGTCTCCATCTCTCCACCCTCCTTACCCTCTCCCAAGGTGGTTTCCGCCAGCTCCCTCTCCCTGATGATGTCCTCGTCCCCTCCATCTACCCCTCCTATCAACTTTGACCCTGCCCCCCCCTCCCTCCTGGTGTCCTTTCCCTGCGGCACCCTCCCTCCTTTCTCTTCCCTTCCCTTCTCTCTCCCTTTCCCCCATCCCCTCCCTCCACCCCTCTTCTTCCGGGCTTCCCCTCCCCCTTCCTCTCTCCCCCCTCTTTCCCCAGCCCGTGGCGTCCCTGCTCTCCCCTCTCGCTTTCCCTCTCCCCCTCCTCCTCCTCCTCCTCCTCCTCCTCCTCCTCCTCCTCCTCTCTTGGCAGGTCCCCGGACTCGCACACGCATCGTGAACTTTCGCGCGCCGGAGATCATCGCCCTCGGATTAGTGTCTGTGCCGTCGTGTCTGTGCCTCAGTGTTTTTCGCCGTCCACGCTCCTCCGTTCACGTGTGTCATCTACCTCGTCAGTGTTTGTGCCCAGTGCCGACGGTTTTTCTTGTTTGTTTCGTCACGTGTGAACGGCTTCATGTTTTTTAACTATTGTATCTCCTGTTTTTTAACCGCCATTCTGTTACTTGTCTGTCTCCCTTTCTTTTTTCTTGTACTGCTTATGGCTGAAGAGCGGAGTACACTGTTCCGCTGCCAGCCCACCTTGTATGGGGTGTCCAAATTACAATAAAGAAAAAAAAAAAAAAAAAAAAAAAAAAAAAAAAAAAAAAAGCTGTTCAGTGGGCTAAGGTACATTCAGCTATACGTATAAAAATATTCTGAAGATTTGAAGCTGATCAATGAACAGAAGTATTAATTAATGCGTGTCCGTCCGAGATAGGGGCCATTTAGATACTGCTACCTGTGCCTAAGGAAGATGTTCCGTTTGGCGGTCCGCTGATCCCCGCCGTATATATATATATATATATATATATATATATATATATATATATATATATATATATATATATACGGCCAGAGGCCAGAGAGGCAGTGGTTAGCACACTGGACTCGCATTCGGGAGGACGACGGTTCAATCCCGTCTCCGGCCATCCTGATTTAGGTTTTCCGTGATTTACCTAAATCGTTTCAGGCTAATGCCGGGATGGTTCCTTCGAAAGGGCACGGCCGATTTCCTTCCCAATCCTTCCCTAACCCGAGCTTGCGCTCCGTCTCTAATGACCTCGTTGTCGACGGGACGTTAAACACTAACCACCACCACCACCACCGCCAGAGAGGCAATAAGAGAGACACTTTGAACCGAGAAACGAATGTGTCCACGTCAGTCAAATGCCTGCATGAGCTACGCCTCGAATGACGTCAGAGCTAGCCACCTACCAAAAAGGTCTTCGGCGAAAGTGGGAAATGAACTCGCGACGGCTGCGCACCGTCCCGGATCGCTTCGATGTGTGGCTCTCGTGATGTTGACAAAATCGCGTGGCAAGTGGCGACATGATTTTCCAATTTTAAGGAGAACAATTAACTTCTGGTGCCTGAAAGTCAGGGCGATAGACCATTCAATCTGCAATTTTCCATAGAGGTCACCTCTGAAATGTTAATAGTGCTGTTTCCTTCAGGGACATTATCATTACTATTATTATTATTATTATTATTATTAGGAATTTCGGTGTATTTTTCCTGATTACATCAATCAGTTATAACTTAAAAATTTTACTTACAATCATCCCTGATACCCCTGAGTAAAAAGCAAGTATGAACATTTTCTTGCAGTGAACACAATGAGTAACTTGGAATTGCAGACCTAAAATTATGGTCGGTATGTTCTTCATCGCTTTCTCGCTGACCACAGAAATAGTTTTCTGGCTCTTGTAAACGGCGAAGGTAATTGTAAAGCACACAAAGGCAATTTAAGAGTGTTTTCAATAATGACATAACAAAAAGTTTTATTTACCAGCGACCCTACATAGGCTTTTATAAATCGTACTCACCTTTGAGGAAGCATGCTCTAAACACACCCGTTTTACAATAACCAGAAAATTTATACAGCTTTTCTTGTGATTTGCACGCGTATGTACCCATTGAAAAGCTATATAAAATATACACTTGACATTAAACCTAAACCTGATCATCAAAAGCAATTTACTTCTTAAGCACTGTCCACTAGTTTGACCGGTCTGTTTCTCAAAACATCGGGCAATGTTACTCTTTTCCCCTGACTTTAGGTGAACAAGACAGTAAAACTGAACGTAATTTCTCAAACTGCCAATAGCCAGCTACAGTAGGGTAAGAGCCCTACTTCTTTGGCAGTCAGAGTCAACTTCTATTGATATTTAAAATAAAAAGTCATCTTAGCGCTTTGAGCTGCTGGTAAAATACTTTATTGTACAATACGTTTCAGTCGTGTGACCATCATCAGGTTCACAGCAGTATCCACAGCATAATGTTAGGCGAATGCTGTGATTACTTTTATAAATCTGGTGATGGTCAGACGACTGAAAATTGTTGAATAATAAAGTATTTTACCACCATCTCAAAACGGTAAGATGAATTTTTTCAAATATGTACGAGCTGTGGGGCATCACTTCCAAAAAATGTAAAGAGAACTGTAATATACTGTCCGAGAGCGCCACCACATGTCAACCACGTCGTTTCACTGGTTGTTAAATCTGCCGACTCCTCAGATTTAACACCGTCTGTCTTAGCACGTAGTTGAACATCAGCTGCATGTTTCTCTGTCTTCGTTGATGCCCTGCCATTCGACGCACGGTGATACTCTGGATAGTCGAGCAGCAGTTAACGGATACAACTTCCGTCCCCGTGTTGTGTTTTTGCACATAAAATCGGAATGACGCTAGATTTTTTTGAAAGGGAGTATTCAGTTTTATTGTCAGAATGCATTTTTAATTAATGTGTTTCATTTTAAACCGTTTCCGCGCACTCAGTTCATGCAAGAAAGAATTTACTTGCGACATTTAGCACGATCTGAACCACCGTACCTCGACAATGGACAAAGATTACTGACTAAAAAATTTGTTTCAGCTTTATCCATTTATCTACCTTCGCGCAATGTTATAAACGATACTTACCACTAAGGATAAAAGTGTGTGCTTCTAGATCCATCCGGAAAAACCTGTTTTATACATGTAAAATCGGGTCACATAAGAAAAATCGAAAAAACAAGTTTTTTGCACGTAAAATACGAATGAAGCTAGATTTTTTTGCACATAAAACCTAAACGAAGCTTGATTTCTCAAATCGAGTTTTTATTTTTGACGCAAGAAAGCACTATCTATTTATTTGAATCACTGTTAACTGATTCCGTACAATCCACATAATAACAAATTTTATTGGCTACGTGGAGAGGTTACAAGTCTCTTGCGGCCTGTCTCCTCTCAGTTTTCTCAGTTTCTCGGATGTGATATTTTATTAATGCGTCTCAGTCGGGGCAGGCTGAGAAAGGCCATTGCTGTACATGAAAGCCGTAACGAGGACCCTGATTTTTACTTATGATATTTTTACTGATGCTGGGGCATTACTTGTTGATCTGTCCTTGTATGGGTGAGTTGGGCCTGGACATGGGCTACCTGCCGTGAGTGTGGCAAAAAGAAAAAAAGAAAATTAAGGTTGGATCCGGCCGTCTTTTCTGTGAGGAATGGGGGACGGCATCATGGACAATGGCGTGTGACAGTCCTCAGGGCGGCCAATCTGCTACGGCTCTAGGCCATTGTAGTCGCATGAAGCGAAGCCTAGCACGACTTTCTGGAGCCAGCGTTACGCGTTTTGCAGGTTGCCGTGTGGGCTTTACTTGGCCGACGGCAGGTGTTGGTATCGTTTCTAGCGGTTCTCAGAATCTGAGGTCTGAAGCCACAGGACGCGTGACAAACCGTCGCCTAGCGTCTGAGAGATATTTTGTTCTTTTTTGGCGGTGGTTTTCGTGGCTAGTTTCCCACATCCCGTGAAATGCTGTGTTGATCAAGAAGACTCGATGTAACATCAAAGAGTACTACGGAAAATTGGTGTAAATGACCACTATTGGTACAGAAACGTTGCCAGCCAGCTTGATGGGATTTTGGCGAGTGCGTTGAACACAGATGATTCGTGGATTTTCCCACGACCTTCTGTGATTGGAGATATTCGAGCTTGGGGGTATGGGGCTTTCAGTTTTGGTTCACTGTTCAGGAGAGGCTGTTTCACCTCTGTAGCACCTAGGAGAGAAGAACTATCTTCTCTAGAATGCCAGGGATAATAGGTGTACTGTATGTGTCTCCTGCAGGAGATACTCCTGTGCAGACTTAGAAGTAGAATTGTTTCAGTGATCCGGTCAGAACTTTAGGTTCTTTCCGGAACAAATCTCATTGGATTTTATCCGTGGACATCGATCATCAGAGAGCGCAGCAGTACACAGGTCACCGGCAGCACCACCTAACTGCTGTTGGCTGTCAACGCAATGAGATCTTGATAGTAAAGTATTTGCAGCACCAGCGTAAAGGAGACCTGTAATTCTTCTCTGACGCCCTCAGCAGTCTAAGCTCTCGGCTTAGCGCTACAGTACCTACGACGTGGCATGTGGATTTTTCACATACTTCTCATTTTCTATCGGCATTCTGTTGCACAGTTGGGCTTTATCATTAGCTCTGTTATTGACTCACTCATAACAGATGACTGTATTTAGTATTTCAGAGTAGGTGCCCCTCTAAAAAGCCTGCCAACTACTTATTCTCAACTCCAGTACTTCGTGACCTTGTTCTGTTAAGGCATTGTTCACTCAGTCGCCTATTTACATGTTTATTAGATAAAATAATCTCTTTGTGATATTTAATCTATTAGTCATTTTGAAGTGAGATGATAAATTTCGTTTCCTACCCATGTTTACAATTAATGAGCATAAAGTCTGATTAGTAACTTTAATAAATTATAGAGTTTGTGCAACCATTTTTACTACTCATGTACAGGGTCATTATTAATTTTCTTAGATTTCACTTCTCCATTCAAAAAATGGTTCAAATGGCTCTGAGCACTATGGGACTCAACTGCTGTGGTCATAAGTCCCCTAGAACTTAGAACTACTTAAACCTAACTAACCTAAGGACATCACACACATCCATGCCCGAGGCAGGATTCGAACCCGCGACCGTAGCGGTCGTGCGGTTCCAGACTGTAGCGCCTTTAACCGCTCGGCCACTCCGGCCGGCACTTCTCCATTGTGCATAAGTTACGGTGGTAGTCAATGGGGAGACGGGAGGGTGGATGAGTGTATGAGCAGTTCTCATGCAAATTCAGGTTAGTCCAAGTGTTACATACACTTCTCCACTTCAGCACCTCGCGACATTTACCTCGACTTTAAACCATCGTATCTCGACAATGGATAAAGATTACTGATTAAAAAAGAAGATCCTTTTTGCTTTATCCGTTTGTTTACCTTTGGCCGAACTAGGAACCGATTGATACAAGCTACAGGGTAGAAGCGGTGCACTTCAAAAGTCTCCCAGAAAAACGTGTTTTTGCACGTAAAATTAGATGAGAATTAGTTCCTGTCCAGTTAAGATCTGCTGCAAAACGAATTAATCTACACCCACAATTCGCCTTGACGTCAGCAGTAGTTCGTCGTCGTTCGAAGCTGCGAGACACATGTAAACTGAAGGGGTGTGTATGTGGAGGGTGGAGGGTTGGGGGGGGGGGGGGGTTGGAGGGAAACGGAAGAGATTTCTAACGTCAACTGTATCGGGACATTATGTGGAATCAGCGGAGACAAGCGAAAATGTGTACCAGACGGGGACTGGTACCCACGGTCTCCTGTTTACTATGCAGGTGTGTTAACTAATGCGGCACAAGCGACACACAGTTATCACAATTGTGCACGCTATCTCTCTGTACGCCTCACAACCAACTCACGTCCTCACCTAGAAAATACGCTGTACATAGCTATAGGAAGGCAATAACGAATGGCTATACAAATCGCCGCTGCTCCAGTCTAAATTAACAACGTTCTACCGCACATTCGTAGCTCAGATAGCAACCGAGCACTAAGGGCTTCCAAACCGCGTTTCTCCCCGGGGTCTTCTCAGACATATTTCAAGTTTTCTAACAGAGACTGTGAGAGACTAGAAGATGCTTCAGAGCTAGGTCACAGGTTCAGCAAAGCTAAAAAATATCAAGTTAATTACTTCGCAATGAAGTAATGATACATAAAGTTCCTAAAAAGCAAATTTTGTCATCGTAACATGATTCGGACTATACTACTCGATGAATATTTAAGTTAAAAGTCCAAATTTTACTCATAATTTTACTGTGTGTAACGTTGTATACCCATCTATGTGTACTTGGGCATTAGAACAAACAAAGAACGTGTGCTTGTGTGTTGACTTCTCAAATAAATTTAGAAGCTTTATTTAGGACTGCTTTTCTTGTTAATCAAATCCTACAGTAAAGGGGGACATCATCACTATAACTTACTTTTATACTGAAATGTTATGATTTACGGATACAGTTATATTCTTTAAAAAGTATGTGTTCCGTATGGACTGGCGTGTGTGACCTAACAGAAAAGTTTTATGATCTGTATTTTTCTGTATGCTGACTTTCGTATGTTTCGGAGAGGAATAGATAATTAACTTTTTCCGACCGGTGTGGCCTAGCGGTTCCAGGTGCTTCTGTCTGGAACCGCGTGACCGCTACGGTCGCAGGTTCGAATCCTGCCTCTTGCATGTATGTGTGTGAAGTCCTTAGGTTAGTTAGGTTTAAGTAGTTCTAAGTTCTAGGGGACTGATGACCATGGCGCTCAGGGCTATTTGAACCATTTTAATCAACTTTTGATAAGTTCGTAACTCGTTGCCTAAACAATCCATTAGTAACATTAGCCCGGCGGAAAACTGAGAAATGTAACTTCACATGACTTGTACAGATGGCAGATGTTATTATAGACAATCACACTACATTATCCAAACTAACAGGGTGACAATTATTCAACTATACGATATAAAATCGTCATAACCTTTGAACGGGTTGCTTTGTTACGTTCAAACTGCATGGTTGGCGGGGGATTAGTATGGGCATTATTGTTTGGTTTAGAGACGAAACCCACTTCCATATGGAAGGGATCGTCAATGAGCAAAACTGGAGCAATTGGGGGAATGAAAATCCGCATTTCGCGTCAAGAAGTCTCTTCACCCTCAACGAGTGACTGTGTGGTGTGCAATGTCCAGTTAGGGAATAATCAGTAAGGTATTCTTTGATGACACGATGACTACCGAATGGTACGTAAAGGTTTTTGAAGATGATTTCATCCCCATTATCCAAGGTCACCCTGACTCCATGCAAGACGGAGCTTGACCCCATCAAGGCAAGAGAGTTGGGGACCACTTTCTGGCGCTAGGGGCACCCAGAGGCCACTGCAATGGTCCTCGATTGGTCCCCATTCTCCAGATCTGAACACATGCGACTTCTTTTTGTGGAGCTGTATTAATGACAATGTGTATAGCAATAAACCCAAAACCATTGCTGAGCTGAAAACAGCCATCAGGAAGTCATCGACAGCATTGATGTTCCGACACTTGAGCGGGCCATGAACAATTTCGCTATTCGTCTGCGCCACATCAGCGCCAATGATGGCAGTCATATCTGACATCCCATAACCTAAATTCAATATCTGTAGTGGCATATTGTATAATACCCGTCTTTCCCTATATCTTATCCCCATTTTTCTCAGAATATCGAACATCTGGAATCATTTGACGTTGTCGAACACTTTTTCAGGTCGACACATCCTTTGAACGTGACGTAATTTTCCTGTGATGTTAAATAAAGTGAGTTCACAAATGGTTCAAATGGCTCTGAGCACTATGGGACTCAACTGCTGAGGTCATTAGTTCCCTAGAACTTAGAACTAGTTAAACCTAACTAACCTAAGGACATCACAAACATCCATGCCCGAGGCAGGATTCGAACCTGCGACCGTAGCGGTCTTGCGGTTCCAGACTGCAGCGCCTTTAACCGCACGGCCACTTCGGCCGGCGTGAGTTCACACCCTAGTTTGTAACTAATTAACGCTTTTTTTCATATAGTTCAATAATTGTCACCCTATACATCTGATATCTACTTCAGAGTTCACTCACGATTAACTCACGCAATAGAAAAGATCTAATACGATTCACGAGAAGTGCGTGTTTATCACTAATTTTAAAACAAGAAGATTCACGGAACATCATCTCCTTTTGTAATATTGTAGAAACGGGTCATATATCAGGCGCTCAATAAATTTTAAATAATATCTCGGGAATCCCAAGCTGCTACGACGAAGCAGAAACAATGAGTTCTGCAATAAATTTCAGACAGTAATAGCGAATATTCTTTTCCACAATCACAAGAGGAGGAGGTATATTTCCAAGAGACGGGGAAGTATGGGATGATTTCAGTTATGCTACAACATCGGCCGGCATAGATTTCGAAATCAGATACGCGATTGTAAGGCTACCCAGGAGCATACATAGGCACAATGTAGTAGTGATGAAGAGTTGGCTGTTGTGAAAGAGACAATTATGAATGAAATAAAGAGAAAACAGCTATTCAAGTTGCTGGGTAGACTGTATGAGTCTGGCGTTATACCATCAGACTATCGGAAAAACATCATCTGTACAATACCGATGATTCCAAGAGCCGACAAGTGCGAGAATTATAGCACAGCCAAGCTAACAGCTCATTCATCCAAGTTGCTGGCAATAATGTACAGAAGAATGGAAAAGAAAATTGAAGATGTCTCAGATGATTATCAGTTTTGCTTTACGAAATGTATGAGCGGTAGACAGGCACTCCTGACGTTGCGGTTGATAATGGAAGCAAGTTTAAAGGAAAATTACGACACACTGAAAGGCTGTGTTGACCTGAATAAGCGCTCGACAATGTCAAATGATTCCAGATGTTCGAAATTCTGGGAAAAATAGGGATAAGCTATAGGCAAAGACGGATAGTATACAATATGTACAAGGGCCAGGAAGCAATAATAAGAGTGTTCAGTCATCCATCGAAGAAGCAATGACGGAAATGAAAGAAAGGTTTGAGAGTGGAATTAAATATCAAGGTGAAAGGATATCAATAGTAAGATTCGCTGATGACTTTTCTCTCTTCACTAAGTGTGAAAAGGATTTCCTGAATCTGCTGAATGGAATGAACTTTGAAATGAATACAGATTGCGGATTGAAAGTAAATCGAAGAAACACGAAAGCAAAGAAAAGCAGCACAAATAAGGACAGCGAGAAACTTAACATCAGGATTTATGGTTATGAAGTACATAAAGTGAAGGAAATCTACTACCTAGACAGGAAAATAACACATGATGGATGGAACAAGGAGGATATCATGCGTACACTAGCAGGGTGGGCATTCCAGGCCAATATAAGTCTGGTAGTTTCGAACATAGGCCTTAACTTGAGGAAGATAATTTTGAGAATGTGCGTTTGAACCATAGTATTGTATGGTAGTGAAACATGGACCGAGGGAAAACCGGAAAGAAAAGAATACAAGCATTTGAGACGTGGTGCTACAGACGAAGGTTGAAAGTTACGTGCACTGGTGAGGTAAAGAATGAGGATAATCGTCGAGGGAATGAATATATGAAAAATGCTGACAAGAAGAAAGGACATGATGATAGGAGATCCGTTAGGACAGGAGAAATTAACTCCCATTGTACTACAGGGGGCTGTGGAGGTTAAAAACTGTAAAGAAAAACAGCGATAGGAATACATCCAGCAAATAATTGAAGACGTAGATTGCAAGTGCTACTCTGTGATGAAGAGGTTGACATAGCAAGGGAATTCGTGGTGGATCACATTAAACCAAACAGAAGACTAATTACTCAGAAAAAATGGTTGAATTAGTGGAGAATTTTGCGTTTCCGGTTTTTAGGAAATCCTCTAACTCAAAGGATCACCTTCTAGTCATACTGGAAATGCGTCTTATTCAACGGTTTCGGCATCAGTGGAAAGAGAAAGGGGTCACTCGGTGCCATATCAGTAGGATGCGGGATGGGGCACAGTTTGATAGCCACAATCAGCAACATGTATAACTGTGTCCTGTGCAGAACAAACAGTCGGTTGTCGTGTAGCAAAAACAACCTCTAGGGCAGTTTCCAGCGACACTTTGGCGTGGCAGCGTTGCAGTACCTTGTCAGATTTGGTAGCACGCTTCGGCCTTGGTTCGCCCGTTGCCGTATCTGTTAATACCAGACCATGACAGTCGGAAAAAACCCTTGCCGTCACGTTACCCGATGATGCTTCATTGTCTTTTTCGGTGATGGTCGACCCCCGTGTTTCCCTTGCTCTCTTTGCTCCTATATCAAGTGGCTATACTGACACTGTGCACCAAGAAGTCATCTCGATTTTCATGACAAAGTGTAACATTTCCTTTACTGTCTAGGTTCGGCACATATTTTGAATGGATATGAACAACCTTGGAACATAATGGCGTTTCCCAAATTGTGTACGTCGTTGAAAACTGCTCCATGACTGATTTTTCACATTTGCCGCTACCGCCTGCACTGTGAATCGCTAGTTTTCGCGCCTCAGGGCCTCAGTACTTCTAGTGATTCTCAGTTCCTCACGGTGAGACTAACTGTCGGTCCGTTCTTCGTCATTCAGACTTCTCTGAACACTCTGGAAACGTCAGCACCACCTAACCACTGCAACGTATAGGTCAGAAATATGAGATTTTTGAAATTTAAACTGAAATCTAGTAGTTGAGAAGTCCGAACACAACATACGAACTTCCGCAGGAACAGCTTAATAAAAGTAATAATATCGATGCTGAATTACCTCACCAGCGGATTCTCAATTTCAGTTGCTTAGGTTATCTGCGTTGATAGTCGTCAGGTTCAGAATCTTTGTTGGTGAGCGGATACGTTTGGTGACGGCGGACCGTTTTTGTATGAAGTATAGAGTATCAAAATAACTCGCATTATGCTACATTATAAGAATCGTACCTAATTAAAGACCAATAGACTGCAAGATTCCACTTTTCCTATATCTTCAAAATCTGCAGGTAATGCCACACGGATAGCGCGCAAATCGAGACGTCAGCAAACTGATCTCTTTCCAACGTAGTTAACACTGAACCACAGCAGAACACCATATATCATTAGTGAAGGTCGTTTCTAATAAATAAAAGATTAAATCAGAATTTTCATTTATTATTTCAAATGCACTATGAACAAATACAAAGAGATGCTTACACTCTGAAAGACAGAAGACAGAAGATTGCAAGTGATTCGTGGCACTCTTATTTTGCAAGATGGACATAGAAATTAACGTCAACGATGGCTGTAGGAATACAATTGTGGTGTTATACAATTTTATCTTTGTCGAGCGAAATAATTAATCACACCACTGTGTCGCAGAGTGGTGAACTGTTGTAATGAACTTTCAGAATCTCAGCATGGTCTACCTCCTTACATGTGGAATATGCTTCTATCGATGGTATTATTTCCGAAAACACAGAATGCTTTCTGCATTTTATTCCCTTTTTTGTAAAAGGGCAGGTTATTCGATTTAGTCTCCGCCACTTCTTCGAAAACGTTGTTATGCTGAAGAACAAAGAAAAGCAGCTCATTTAAGCTTCTTTACGTGTGTTCCTCCGTTAATATTTTAAATTGGATACTTTATACTAAATATCGCACATTTCATTAATCGCTTTTTTTGCAAACCCCCGCTGTTATAATGTTCATACGGATGTGTATGAGTGGTTGCCAAAGTTGTGTCCGCAACGGAAATATCACGCCTACAAATGAATTGAAAACAGTCCTGCCACGGACAGAGTACGCCTAGAGGAGTACATCAGACGAGATATCTACTCGTAAGAGAATCGAACTAGATACCGTAAAATTGTTTATTTTCGAGCAACAGAAAAATGAAATCAGTGTATAAAATCAGTATAGAATTATGGATACTACTCTTAATCTAACTTTGAGACTGGGAAAACATCTGTGACTCTGCTCACAGAGAATCGACATAACTCGCTGCTAGTTACGAAATCGACACTTTTCATATTCTACTAGTGAGACTCTTCACTGACGGTCATGACAGCATAGTCTCAATGTAGATCGCGCTCGATGTGTCGTCTTTCGACACCCGCGGGAAAGCCCTTTGTCCACGCCGGACGCCGGTTCCCAGCAAGGCTCGCGGCGTCCGCTTGTGCTCTCCCAGCAACGAATAACTGCGCACGTCGAAAAAGCAATGTCTCCCATTATTCCGTTCATAATCCATTTAGAACACCGTCTAGATAATTCTGAAACTCCGCCTACTATTAAAGACACCGACATCGAATTCACTTCTCTACTTTTTGTGAGAAACGTCGCTCCCCGTTTCTTGTGAGAAGATCTGCGTTCGTGACTCCCAAGCATTCCTCCATAAGGATGCCATCTTCTCTTGTAAGACGGCCTTTTTTGCAGCAGGGGTGCGTGTGGCCTCAATTCACTGGCTCCACCACATGAGACTGCCAGCTGGGCTATAAAACCTCTGCCTGGTCATCAATCTACTGACTGGTTTGATGCGGCCCGCCACGAATTCCTTTCCTGTGCTAACCTCTTCATCTCAGAGTAGCACTTACAACGTACGTCCTCAATTATTTGCTTGAAGTATTCCAATCTCTGTCTTCCTCTACAGTTTTTGCCCTCTACAGCTCCCTCTAGTACCATGCAAGTCATTCCCTCATGTCTTAGCAGATGTCCTATCATCCTGTCCCTTCTCCTTATCAGTGTTTTCCACATATTCCTTTCCTCTCCGTAGAACCTCCTCATTCCTTACCTTATCAGTCCACCTAATTTTCAACATTCGTCTATAGCACCACATCTCAAATGCTTCGATTCTCTTCTGTTCCGGTTTTCCCACAGTCCATGTTTCACTACCGTACAATGCTGTACTCCAGACGTACATCCTCAGAAATTTCTTCCACAAATTAATGTCGGTATTTGATATTAGTAGACTTCTTTTGGCCAGAAATGCCTTTTTTCCCATAGCGAGTCTGAATTTGATGTCCTCCTTGCTCCGTCCGTCATTGATTATTTTACTGCCTAGGTAGCAGAATTCCTTAACTTCATTGACTTCGTGACCATCAATCCTGATGTTAAGTTTCTCGCTGTTCTCATTTCTACTACTTCTCTTTACCTTCGTCTTTCTCCAATTTACTCTCAAACCATACTGTGCACTCATTAGACTGTACATTCCGTTCAGCAGATCATTTAATTCATCTTCACTTTCACTCAGGATAGCAATGTCATCAGCGAATCGTATCCTTGATATCCTTTCACCTTGTATTTTAATTCCACTCCTGAACCTTTCTTTTATTTCCATCATTGCCTCCTCGATGTACAGATTGAAGAGTAGGGGCGAAAGGCTACAGCCTTGTCTTACACCCTTCTTAATACGAGCACTTCGTTCTTGATCGTCCACTCTTATTATTCCCTCTTGGTTGTTGTACATATTGTATATGACCCGTCTCTCCCTATAGCTTACCCCTACTTTTTTCAGAATCCCGAACAGCTTGCACCATTTTATATTGTCGAACGCTTTTTCCAGGTCGACAAATCCTATGAAAGTGTCTTGATTTTTCTTTAGCCTTGCTTCTATTATTAGCCGTAAGGTCAGAATTGCCTCTCTCGTCCATTTACTTTTCCTAAAGCCAAATTGATCGTCACTTAGCGCATTCTCAATTTTTTTTCCGTTCTTCTGTATATTATTCTTGTAAGCAGCTTCGATGCGTGAGTTGTTAAGCTGATTGGGCGATAATTCTCGCACTTGTCAGCTCTTGTTTTCTGTAGAGCTGTAAAATATCACTCTCGGTCGCACATGACACGTCCACTTTTGCAAACGCCTTTGCGCTGGTAGCCACCTCCTTAGGAATGAGTAACCATCACCACTCCCTGCTGTCAAGGCCAGCTAAAATTAATACGCAGGCATGCAAGACTAAGAAAATTGTTAGTGCCTGGTGCTATATGGTATCAACCAAAGAAGTAATCAATTATCCGATGATCCATCATCAATCGCGGTCTGATATCGATAAAATACACAAAAGAATTCTTGTAATATTACATGTATGGAGTCAAAATATCGGCGCCTTGCAATGTAATCCCTTAATCACTGATTCATATTGTTCTTGTAACGTATCCATAGATGATGATGTCGATCCCCATAGCTGCAATGGCCACACTGTGGTTAATTAAAATAGGAGGATTTTCTGCCCCGACAACATTTAAAACAATTTCTTTAAATTAAAGCATCGAAACAACTTAAAGAAACAAACACTATGTTTAACCATACCTCACCCGATGCAGCGGGAAATAACCCCTGTGGCTTGAAATAAAAGACTGGATACAAACCTTCTCATTTATTAACAGTAACTTTTACCTGAAGGAAATATGAAATGTGTAACGAGCAATGTTCTTAAACGCTACTGTCCCTTACCAAATGAAGACTTGATAATAAAGATAGCGCATGGGGGTCCATCGATGTGAACAAGGGAAAGAATTTTACAAGCTCTGCGTGATCAAACATGCTGCAACAGAAATAAGTGTTACTGAGCGCAAAGAACGAGGTGAAAAATGGCTGTCAGTCATTCACTGAGATTCGCAGGGCTGATAAACTTAGAAATACCTAAACCGATATTCACAGCAAAGAGCAGAGCTAGAGAAAAATTGGTATGAGTTACAGTTATTGTAACAAGAGAAAGAACACGCTGGTAAGGAGTGGAAAGGATTTCAGCTATTCGGACAGATTTTGGTACACATAATTGTGACTACAGAGAAGCTGTGGTCACGACCTAACTAGTAGTACTTCAGCATGTAGCTGCACTGTGTCTCACCGGCACCGCCTCGTGGTACATGAGTACAGCTTGTCCCCAACGGTCCACTGCATCTCCAACAAGTGCTGACTGTGGCTTGCCCTCAACACAGACGAAAGGACTTTTTTTATGCACGTTCTGGCCAACCACGGACCTAGCTTTCGGGCGCAACACAGCGGTCCAGTCGGCTAGCGTCGTTTGTGCATTTTAACTGATAGATTTTCTAGAAAGGAGTCGAACCTTCTACCGCAAGCCTCCAGCAACCACTGGAAACACTTGCCCACAAATTCGGCAAGATCATCCCAAAGGCTCCAAGTCACATACTCAGTGAAGGCTTCAATTGGTCTCCCAAATTTGCATCCCCTCCCATTCCCACCCCACCATTATCGTGTGCATTTGTAACGGTTCAGCATTCCATTTCTAAGGTCGAAGAGAAATGAAAATTCGCCTATACCAACACTCAAACGAACAGAATTGATTTTATGCATGACAGGCAGAGTTCATGAAATATGCGCTGCTGATCATAAAGGGGAAGTTAGGATTAAATAAAACACAAACCCCATCTATCACTTCCTACAGGCATTTAACTGAGTAGAATATAAACAATCCTGTCGGAGGAACATCCGTAACTTAGCATTATACCAGGGGTTGAACGCCAGCCGCTGTGGCCGAGCGGTTCTAGGCGCTTCAGTCCGGAACCGCCCAACTGCTACGGTCACTGGCTCGAATTCTGCCTCAGGCATGGATGTGTGTGATGTCCTTAGGTTACTTAGGTTTATGTAGTTGTAAGTACTGTAACACCCCACCCGTTGCTTGTCCGATTTTTGCGTGTGTTCGCCCCTGACAAACAACTTACAGAGAAACTGGGAGTGGAACTGTACACAAAAATGGATAACGCTAGATTTAAATATGGCCCTGTTACCCCTAATTAATCTGCAGTGGTAGTGTTGACGATAAATCACACATATTTTTACTTCCAAACACGAACGATCACGAACACATAGGGTGTTCAGTGACATCTACTGAATGACAATAATTTTATTATAACCTTCAGATCAATGCTGAATAGAACACAATGAACAATTTACAAATTATCCTCCTAACTGCCATTGGCGGTAACTGTTAAAATAGGTCCTAAACGCGATCTCTTATAACATATATACGAAGAACCACTACACTCCAAAGTACCGTGAAACGTCTGAGGAAACAGCAATTGCAATTAATCCAACTATTTAACGTTACTCCTAACACAGGCCGAAGCGGGAGCGATTTCGCCATAATATTCTTGTTGTAGCGGCGGTCTCCGACGGCGACGTCGCGGCCGTGCGCTCGGGCTGTAGCGTCTCGGGAAGTACAGTATTCGAACACCACTTCTCTAATTGCGACAATGTTTCCGTCAGCAATGATCTGGTGCGGCTAACGTCCTCTCAGAACGAAAGACTAAGAGGGGAGACGACTTCGCTAATGTCCCCCCAGTACGAGAGCCCAGACCGGAAGAACCCTACTGAGTCCAGCAAGATCGCTCTTCACCTTTGTTTTCTCACCTCAACTTTTACTGAGCGAATCACATCACTAGAAACTCTCAAAATACCCAGTTTGCCAGTTCCGACCAATGTACGGCCGGTGAATAGAACTCTTTTCCACAATTCTTTTATTCCTACAAAATTTCACCAGTAAACTCCGCCCTCGCCGGTTGGGAAGAACCACAGCTGTGGCCAATAACAAGTTTACTGGAAGTTTTCTTCCAAGAGACCACTCGAGATTTTTCCCGGCAAGATTCCCCGTCGTAGCAAACACAGACTCTTGCATTGAAAGTTTGTTATTCTGATCTCCTGGCCTTCCGCACTTGAGTTACTCGAAGGCGTAAAATTAGTGGCACATAGGCGAGAGCACGCACAGGAAAGCCCATCCAGCTATCCACTGCTCTGTTTTGGTAAACACTTGAACACCTGCAGCCGCACGTCCCTCAGAGATTGGCGGCCACTGTGGCCTCTCTAAACGGATTACAGAAATCCCTCAGTTCACTATACGTACCGTCATGCTGTGGCCTTCGGCAGCTAGGTGGGGACGTAGCTGAGTTCTGTCTCGTGTACTGCCTTTCCGCAAAATCTTATAATTCAAAATTCTCGCGTGCCGATGCGTTTCCACATAGATATCCTACACCGTAATTTAGAGTATTACTCCAAGAAAACCTAAAGTGTCACATTAATTGGACTCATGTAAGGTGCAAGGCCGTTGCCACCTTACAGTTCTAGACGACTGATGACCTCAGATGCCAAGACCCATAGCGCTCAGAGCCATTAGAACCATTTGAACCAGGGGTTGAAAATACCGCTACACTTTTAAGGTTCATTTAGTACACGACCAGTTACGGGCTCTATATGTCCATCTTCAGGTATTCTTAGCTCGTGCTGTGACCCGGAGCGCCGCGGTGGACTAGGGCAGGACCCTGTGTATTGTAAGCGAGCGCAGAGCACGGAGACCAGTCCACCGCGGCGCTCGGGGTCACAGCACGAACTTAACAACACCTGAAGACGGGCGTATAAGAGCCCGAAATCGGTCGAGTTATAAATAAAAGAACCTTACAACTGTAGCGGTATTTTCCACCACTGGTGAGTAGAATATGATAAATAAGGCATTGGAAAGACCATGTCTAGTTAACAAGAAAAACCCTAACGAAAGATGTCCTCAAAGAAAGGTACGTCTTTGACTGTTAATTAATATAACAATGCTCTCACTAAAAGTCAACGCTGCATTTGAACACCCGCATTTTGCAGGGGCTGCTCGGTGGCGCTGAGGGCAGAGCTACTGTAACGCCTCCTACCCGATGCTGCCTGCCGTCTGCACGGAGTGCCACCAAACGGGTCATCTTCCAACGTCAGCTGAAATTCGGCGCCAACCATCGGCGGAGTCCTCCCACGTGGAGCCGCAGTTGGTCGTGTCTTGCTTTTGTGGTTCAGTATCTGCAGGGGCTCTGTCTACCCTCGGGTGATCCAGTGTGCCGATGGTCGCCTTCTCAGGGTTGTGGATTCTACTGTACCTCGCGGTATGCACGGAAGTGCTGGGTGGCTCGTTTGTTATGCAGAAAGGCTCTGGTTGTGGTTCAGTAAACCGTTGGTGTAGCTAGCCAAAGACAGGTTTGGTCTGTCATGGCTCCAGTCTTATGGACTACTGTATCTAAACGGAGCTCAGTTGAAGGACTCGTTATTACAAATTTCACTGACTGCATTCATATGTTTAGATGGTTCTTTATATGAAGAAAAATGTTTATATTTTTTTTATCTCTTATTGGGGCTTTATGTCATTCATGTAAAAGCAGTACTTTTCTAGGAATTGGTAACCGCGAATTTTTAAATAACTTTATCAAACTTGTTTTATCATCGTGTTGGCACAAATTATTGCAGCTCCAGTTGATAATTGCTGAGGAAATTGGCGAAGGGGATCCATGTCACTATATTAAAATTATGTTATTTTTAAAACATAGGAAGATTTGAGTATTACTTTCTTTAAATGGAAGTTCTGGAAATAAAATTGTATTGTGCATTTAAGAAAAGTAATACGCTCACCTCGCACTAGCTCTTCTACTCATTTATTCCGTAATAAGCAGTAATAACAAATGACAAGACGGGGCATGTAACCTAAAGGCAACGGGATATCTCACGTGCCGGAGGCGCTTCAGTCTGGAACCGCGCGACCACTACGGTCGCAGATCCGAAACCTGCCTCGATTATGGATGTGTCTGATGTCCTTCGGTTAGTTAGGTTTAAGTAGTTCTAGGTTGTAGGGGACTAATGACCTCAGATGTTATGTTCCATAGTGCCCAGAGCCATTTGAACCATATCTCATGTAATGTGTAATTTGGAGACCTTCTGAATAGGCAGTATGTATCAAATCTTCAATGGTTTTATAGTTTCTTTTTTTTTTTCGTGGCGGTCAATCAGAAGATGCGAAGCAAGTTTTAAGAATAATCAGTCGTCAACTGCACAATTTTTTTTTATTAAATTAACTTCTTGACTAGTTTCGGCAAAGTAATTTGCGATCCTCAGAAGCTCATACAATTAAACTTACACTGGAAAGCAGTCGTCAAGTAACCTTAATGGTGTGATCTTCTGCTGATGGCAAATTAATATGCCGAAACTACAAAGGAGTTAATTTAATAAAAAATTTGTGCAACTGATTGTCTCTATTCTTAAAAAGTTGTTGTTTGCTTGACATTCCGCTACTTATGAGCGTTAAGGATAAAGTGCATCGACAGGGTTAGTGTTCCGTAGGAGTCATTACAAATGTACTACAAACTCTACTCGATCGACGTAACATACAGGAACGCATCAAATGCTTCTCTGATTTCTACTGCCGACGTAAGCCATTCATTACTTAGGAGTGGCAGTCAATAGCATTATACGACATAGGAACACTTAGTAGGTTACTGTTGGCCGTCGGTTTTCTTTTGTAGCATCCTTTTGATGTTCCTCTTACAGTTCCTTCGTGATGTTATAATTTTTTGCAGTGAATTTTGATCTGTGTTTCTTACGTGTTGAGCTGATGTAGACCTCACGAGAAGTGCAGACTTTCTGCTACAGAGTATTAACTGGATACGTACTGAAGAGGTAGTCTCCTTTTAACTTTAAAATCTCCATGTGCGTGTCATCTGAGTAAATATGATTCATTTAAGCTCATAAATCCATATACGCTTTTGATATGGATGGCATATGAGATTCTGGTGAATAATAGACCCTAATTTCTTAAGATCGTTACTCTGATTTCTTCTGCTGAAACGAACAAAGCGAAAGTTAATGAGTCTTCTTAGTATAGTGAGATGGTTATGTCCGTGCACATGATTTCGATAGAAATGGTCCATATGATACGTAGAACATGGCAGCTAACCAGCTAGCTACTAAATACAATAAAACGCAACGTCATTTTGGCAAAAAATCTTTGAATCTTTAAAGTAATAAATCTGTCGTTCGGTGACTACTCCGGTCAGAATCCCCGACCTTTATAAACATTTACCAATACTGTGTTTTTTTGGTCTGTCGGGGGCACGTATGCGTCTGACATTTGGTGCTCTATTAATATTCGTGCCAGCAAGCATCAAAAGAGAACAACGGTCAATCATTTCACCCACAAAGGTCACTTGTATCACAGTTCTCTGAAGACCAAATGTCAAACATTGCATTAGAAATTAATACGTACAATTACTTATACTTACAATTACTTATTACTTACAATAGGAGTAGCAATGATATTTGTTGACTGAGATTACATCCATTCTGCGGGATGGAGTTATACGTATACTCAGAATACTTTCATAAGTATATTTCATATTTCTGATTCTGCTTAATTGCCGTAGAGACAGAGGCACCTTAAGGCATCAACTAAATTTAATGCAAAAGATTCATGCAACACATAAAGTGATCTGATGGAACCGTACATTTGTAAATACATTTATGTATTGAATTTCAACGGTAATAATAATAAGGAGCACAGGAAGTGACGTGTCGGCGTCGTACGTGAAATGATACTTGGAGAAGGCAGTTCGCCATAGAGGGCGGCAAAGGTTTGCTAAAGCATATGGCTGGAATGGGTTAAAGTACTGGCGTGCGAAAAACTGCTTCTTCCTTGAATGTTCAAAAAGGTTCTTTGCGTATGTAGGCCGTTCGTGGAATGAGATACGCGCGAGATTCACTCTAGTAGGGATATACACGAAGGAGGCTGTTGAGTTTTGACATTTTGTCAAAGTTGTCAAGTTTTACTGGCTTCCTAAAGTCTCTGTATTAATTCATTAAAGCTCCGGGCGGCAGATAACTGTATTAATCGCAAAGTAAAGCAAAAAGTAGAGAATGACACATAATTGGGTAGATTCGAGGAGAGAGCCGATTGCTAATGGCTTGGCGTGCAGCTCGTCGAGGCTCGGTAGCGAACATCATAACGTAAGGACGCACGCGCGTAATCTGCAAAAATGCTAGCCTTGTTGCTTACGAAGTATTTATACTTGTACAAGAGCTAAAATATTTCAGACTGTACCCCAAGTGTCGTAAATAACTAACAAGTTCTAGATTCGCACAAATGCAAGTAAGATAGGTGTAGATAAAGCAGTGATTTTTGCTGAGTAGAAATGTACAGATTTTGTCTTAGAAGCTATTTAGAATGACGGTAGCTCTATGTTCTCATGTCGACATGTTGCTACTTCTTAACGGGTGATTAAAGCGCTTGGCTTCACATTTGCATGAGTTTCGTTGTTTGCTTCCTTCTCCCTATTACTGATGTCCTACTATTTGTGTGATATAGCTTTTAACTCAGAATCCTTGGTTACGTTCAGAAATTTAACGTAAGAAAATCGCGGCCGCAACGTTGACCTTTCTATGGCAGCAGTAGTTTTTACATTATGACGCGGTACCAAACCCAGAAAACTTTTATGTCGACTGACTCTAGCCGCGGAAGCCTACGCAATTATGTTTATTTAGCGGTTTAAATTGACATTCAGTTTTGCGAGGAAAATTTGAAGGCCCACGTGGCAGCGCGTATTGTTATCACTGTGTTTCTTTCCAATTCAGAGGGCTGTTGAGAGTTACTTTCAGTTGTATTTCATTTAGTTCCTTGTTAGAATCCGGCAAGTACTTGGCTCATGACTTACCACATTTAACCATCATTAACGATATCTCGTGAAGCAGCCTACGGGATGGCATGTGCCACATGTTAGTGTCTTGCAGATTTCAAGATGCCAAACATGACTGTAGTTATCAACCACTAGTATTCTTCGGTAGCACATCAGGCTACGTGCCACTAGATGAAATATCGTGCACATTAAACGGCCGACTACGTTATTTTAGTCACTGGCCATCTGTGTCCCTGGCCACCTCATTATAAAACTCTGAACTGAGAAACTACATCGTATAAAAACGGGAGTGGAGTTGATGGGCTACCCTCAACAGGAAAGATGACGATAAATGCTCTAATACTGCAACGTTTAGCATTATCTGTCTTCCAGTAGTAGTGGTAATTAGGTGGAATTTTTAATTAAGTGGGTCCCACAGATCTCAGTGCAAAATCCCATTTCCGTTTGATTTCTGTGAAGCCTCATCCAGTAAAACGTAAGAAGTATCACAGAAATGTCGACCCAAAAGTGAATAACCATATGGCTGGAAGTATTGTGCATTCCACAACTCGTTCATTAGTCTTTTATGCACTTATATGGTAGTAGCACTGAAAGTTCTATTATGATTGTTTATTCTGAAACTACAGTAAATGATCTGAAGATCACGAAAACCGTCGGCAGACATCCCTTTCTAAAAAATACTGAGGACTGAATCCTCGGCACTATGTTGATGCAGCTCTCCATGCTACTCTATCCTGTGCAAACTGCTTCATCTCCCAGTACGTACTGCAACCTACATCCTTCTGAATCTGCTTAGTGTATTCATCTCTTGGTCTCCCTCTACGATTTTTACAAAGAGTAAATAATGGTCTTACCTTCACGCGACACTAAGCAATTGCAAAAAACACAAACTGGTAGAATATCATCGAGGGGTAATAAGGGTAGTTGTCATGACGCACAAACTTGAAGCCCACAGCCCGCATGTCAATTGCCCCAAACATTTACTTCTGGTGGAAATGAACAGAAAAAAGTCAGTTTTTGTCATTTATGGGCATAGTAACAATTCTAGTAGTCATCTAATGTGTAAAGGAATAATAGTTCCCTTTTAACCGGAATTCATTTAAGGGACATTTTAATTTACATTCGTGAATTTTGGTTGCGCTCTTTACTTTTACTGCGGCGCTTTTATTTCTGTTATTTGCCTGTAGATTTCCTATCGGTCAAGCTCGTGAAGATGTCTGATGAAGACTGTGAGAATAAAAGAGTGAGAACCCACCCAAAACAGAAAAATATGTACTCATAATTTTCGGGAAGGGGATATAGACCGAATATCAGTTTCATCATTCTCTACTACGGAAAATGCTCGCTTACGAAGCAGTTCTTTCACACCACACACTTCCCCGTTGGTTATTCAAAACGTATAATAAAATAAAAGTTACCTTAACGAGACAAAGCGTGTCGTATTACTGGACTTTTTTTTTTAAAAAAAAAGCGAATTGAGTCTGCAACAGCTGTTTCCCACAGAAAATGTACACTGATTTCGGCCAGGAAGACAATTTCAGATATTTTCTGTAGCTAAATCAATATTTATATTCGTTTGTTGTTTGTTGTGGTCATCAGTCCTGAGACTGGTTTGATGCAGCTCTCCATGCTACTCCATCTTGTGCAAGCTTCTTCATCTCCCAGTACTTACTGCAACCTACATCCTTCTGAATCTGCTTAGTGTATTCATTTCTTTGTCTCCCTCTAAGATTTTTACCCTCCACGCTGCCCTCCAATACCAAATTGGTGGTCCCTTGATGCCTCAGAACATGTCCTACCAACCAATCCCCTCTTCTAGTTAAGTTGTGCCACAAACTCCGCTTCTCCCCAATCCTATTCAATACCTCCTTATTAGTTATGTGATCTACCCATCTAATCTTCAGCATTCTTCTGTAACACCACATTTCGAAAGCTTCTATTCTCTTCTTGTCCAAACTACTTATCATCCACGTTTCACTTCCGTACATGGCTACACTCCACAAAAATACTTTCAGAAAAGACTTCCTAACACTTAAATCTATACTCGATGTTAACAAATTTCTCTTCTTCAGAAACGTTTTCCTTGCCATTGCCAGTCTACGTGTTACATCCTCTGTACTTCGAACATCATCAGTCATTTTGCTACTCAGAGTGTCTCATTTCCTCATCTAATTCCCTCAGCATCACCCGAATTAATTCGACTACATTCCATTATCCTCGTTTTGCTTTTGTTGATGTTCATCTTATATCCTCCTTTCAAGACACTCTCCATTTCGTTCAACTGCTTTTCCAAGTCCTTTGTTGTCTCTGACAGAATTACAATGTCATCGGCCAACCTCAAAGTTTTATTTCTTCTACGTGGATGTAAATACCTACCGCGAATTTTTCTTTTGTTTCCTTCACTGTTTGCTAAATAAAAAGAATGAATAACATCGGGGAGAGGCTACAATCCTGTCTCACTCCCTTCCCAACCATTGCTTCCCTTTCATGGTCCTCGACTCTTATAAATGCCATCTGGTTTCTGTACAAATTGTAAATTGCCTTTCGCTCCCTGTATTTTACTCCTGTCACCTTTAGAATTTGAAAGAGAGTATTCCAGTCAACATTGTCAAAAGCTTTCTCTAAGTCTACAAATGCTAGAAACGTAGGTTTGCCTTTCCTTAATCTTTCTTCTATGATTAGTCGAAGGGTCAGTATTGCCTGACGTGTTCCAACATTTCTACGAAATCCAAATTGATCTTCCCCGAGGTCGGCTTCTACCAGTTTTTCCATTCGTCTGTAAATAAGTCGCGTTAGTATTTTGCAGCTGTGACTTATTAAACTGATAGTTCGGTAATTTTCACATCTGTCAACGCCTGCTTTCTTTGGGATTGGAATTATTATATTCTTCTTGAAGCCTGAGGGAATTTCGCCTGTCTCATACATCTTGCTCACCAGATTGTAGAGTTTTGTCAGGACTGGCTCTCCCAAGGCAGTCAGTAGTTCTAATGGAATTTTGTCTACTCACGCGGCCTTGTTTCGACTCAGGTCTTTCAGTGCTCTGTCAAACTCTTCACGCGGTATCCTATCTCCCATTTCATCTTCATCTGCATCCTCTTCCATTTCCATAATATTGTTTTCTTTCTCCTGATAACGACGTCCTCCTGAGTAGTCCCCGCCCGGAAATGCGAATGGGGGACTATTTTACCGCCGGAATATTTTACCCAGGAGGACGCCATCATCATTTAACCATACAATAAAGCTGCATGCTCTCGATAAAAATTACGGCTGTAATTTCCCCTTGCTTTCAGCCGTTCGCATTACCAGCACAGCAAGGCCGTTTTGGTTAGTGTTACAAGGCCAGATCAGTCAATTATCCAGACTGTTGCCCCTGCAACTACTGAAAAGGCTGCTGACCCTCTTCAGGAACCACATGTTTGTCTGGCCTCTCAACAGATACCGCTCCGTTATGGTTGCACCTACGGTACGGCCATCTGTATCGCTGAGGCACGCAAGCCTCCCCACCAACGGCAAGGTCCATGGTTCATGGATGGATTTAAATTCATTTAACGCCATGAAAAGTCTGAAATTCACGTCCTGACATGAAAACACTGTAACACATTCATTTTAAAACAACTATTTCAGAAGCAACTTTTTTTGAGTCACCAGTCTTCTGGCTGGTTTGATGGGACCCAGTACCAACCTCTTCATCGCAGAATAGCATTGCACCTACGTCCTCAATTATTTGCTGGATGTATTCCAGTCTCTGTCTTCCTCTTCAGTTTTTGCACTCTGTAGCTCTGTCTAGTACCATGGGGATCATTCCCTAATGTCTTAAGAGATGTTCTCTGATCCTGCCCCTTCTCCCTGTCAGTGTTTTCCACATATACTTATCCTCCCCGATTCTGCTCATAACCTGCTCATTCCTTACCTTATCAGTCAACCTAATCTTCAACATTCGTTTGTAGCACTACATCTCAAATGCTTCGATTCCCTTCCGTTCCGGGTTTCCTACAGTCCATGTTCTACTACCATACAATGCTGTGCTCCAATCGTACAATTTCTGAAATTTCTTCCTCAAATGAAGGGCAATGTTGGATAATAGTAGACCCCTCTTTGCCAGAAATGGCCTTTTTGCCAGTTCTACTCTGCTATTAATGTCGTCCTTGATAAGTCTGTTATTGGTTGTTTTGCTGCCCAGATAGCGGAATTCCTTCAATTCATCTGCTTCGTGAGCATAAATTCTTCTGTTAAGTTTCCTGCTGTTCTCATTTCAACTGCTACTCTTTACTTTCGTTTTTCTTCGGCTTACTCTCAGTCCATACTTTGTGCTCATTAGGCTGTTCCTTCCTTTTAGCAAATCATGTAGTTCTTCTTCATTTTCACTCAGGATAGCAATGTCATCAGCGAATCGTATCACTGATGTCCTTTCACCTTGAATTTTAACTCCATTCCTGAATCTTTCTTTTATTTCCATCATTGCTTCTACAATGTACAGATTGAACAGTAGGAGCGAAAGACTACGTCCCTGTCTTGCACAAGGATCCGAGGTCACATTACTGGTCGTCTACTCTTATTATTCCCTCTGGCTTTTGAACATATTGTATATTACCCGTCTTACCCTAAAGCTTACCTCTATTTTTCGTAGAAATTTGCACATCTTGCACCATTTTACATTGTCGAACGCTTTTTCTAGGTTCGACAAATCGTGTGGACGTGTCTAGATTTTTCTTTAGCCTCTCTTCCTTTACCAACCGCAACGTCTGAATTGCCTTTCTGGTGCCTTTACCTTTAATAAAGCCAAACTGATGGTCGTCTGACAAATTCAAAATTTTCTTTTCCATTCTTTTGTATGTTATTTATGTCAGCAATTTGGATACATCAGCTGTTTAGCCGATTGTGGTATAGTTCTCACACTTGTCGGCTCTTGCAGTTTTCAGTATGGTGTGGAAGATATTTTTCCGAAAGTCAGATATGTCACCAGATGGATACATTTTGCTCACCAACGTTTATAGTCGTTTTGTAGCCACTTCCTCCAATGATTTTAGAAATTCTGATGGAATATTAACTATGTCTTCTGCCTTACTTGATATTAAGTTTTCCAAACCTCTTTTATTCTGATAGTTTAGTTTTAGTTATGTCATGTTCCGTAGGTCATTTTTACGATTACAAGATATATATACACACATGAATCGTGCTAATATTAATATTACTGAAATGTTTAGTTCTACACATGCAACTACACTTAGAGGTACAATTTTGTTTACCAGTTCTGAAACAGAACCTCGTCCATGGAATAGAAGGAGTTGTCCAAAGGAAATGATTTTAAGCTAAATTTAAAACTTTATCTGCTACCTGCCAGACCCTTTATGTTGTAGCGCAAATGATCAAAGATTTTTTACGCTGAATAATGTGCTCCTTTTTGAGCAACTGACCGCTTAATAACGGATTGTAAAGGTCATTTTTCCCTCTAGTGTTGTACGTATGAACATCACTGTTATCCGCGAATTGAGATGGATAATTTATAACGAATTTCTTTAGCGAATATATGTACTCTGATGGTGCAGTTAAAATACCTAACTCCTTGAACAGGTGCCTACATGACGTCCTTGGATAAGCACTTCTAATTATTCTCTCTGCTCTCTTTTGTCCAATCAATACGTTATGTCTAAGTGGTGAGTTACCCCAGAAAACTATTCCGTAAGACATATTTGAGTGGAAATATGCAAAGTACGTTAGGAGGCTAATCTGTTTATTAACAAGACTAGCAATTATACGAAGAGCGAAAGAAGCTAAACTTAATTGTTTGAGAAGCTCAGTAATATGATTATTCCAGTTCAAGTTGTCAACAATGTGAACATCCAAAAATTTGGAGAAATCTACCCTGTTAACTGGGCCCTGTTCTTATGCTACATCTATTGTCAGTATGACTCTATTCGGTGTACAGAACTGGTTATAGTGAGGTTTTTTTTTTAAAAATTAAGGGAGAGTCCATTTTATGAGGACCACTTAACAGTTCTTTGAAAGACATCCTTAACAATATCTTCAGCTGCTTTTTCTGGAATGAGATTTATTATAATACTAGTGTCATCTGCAAAAAGTGCTAGTTCTGCTTGTTGAACGTTAATTGAGAGGTCATTACATGAATAACGAACAGCAGAGTACCCAAAATTGAACGCTGTAGGAGTCCTTCTGTGATAACTCCCCATTCACTAGACTTTACCACCCTCCCAACATTATATGTGTTATTCAGCACAGCGTTTTCCTTTCTGCTCATTAGTTATGATTCATATCAGTTGAGTGTATAGCCTTCAATTCCAGAAAACCTGAGTTTTTATAAGATTTTGACATGATCCACACAGTCAAATGCCTCGGAAAGATCACAAAAAATACCACCTGGCAACAATTTTTTACTTAGGACTTCTACTATTTGATGGTTAAATGTAGAGATATCATTCGCAGTCGGGTAACCTTTCCAGAATCCGAACTGTTACATGCTGAGTAAATTATTTTCACTTAAATGTGAGACTACTCTTGAATACATAATTTTTTCGAATATTTTAGAAAATGAAGTCAGCAATGAGATTTGTTTATAAATATTTAAGTCACCATTGTCCCATTTCTTATGAAGAGGTTTGACAATTGCGTATTTCAATCAGTCTGGAAAAATTTCCTGTGCCATAGAAGCATTATATGTATCACTAAGGACTCCACTTATTAAATTAGAACAACACTTCTAAATTTTGTTAGAGGCTCCATCAACACCACAGGAGCTCTTTTTTTCAGTATATTTATAATTCCCTTAACTTTAGTGGGGAATGTTGGTGCTATTACTAAAGGCCTTAAGTTCTGGGGAATGACATATTTAATATATTTTTTTGCTTCTTCAACTGAACCACTGAACCCTATTTTTGCCGCTGCATTCAGAAAGTGATTGTTAAAAATACTTGTAACTTGTGAACTATCACTCACAACATCATCATTTAGCTTTATTGCTATGGTATGCTGTGCACTGTCAGGCTGCCCAGTCTCCCGTTTGACAAAATTCCATATAGTAAATGCTAATACTTGATCCCCTATCTCTTCTAAATAGAATCCTGTTTCTTCTTCTACCACATCAGTCTTCCCCCTCATAGAGGGTCCAATGTACTCTTTTCACCCATCCTCTCTCTCCTCTGTTATGTTCCCGTTACGCTCTTAATATTACTACTCTCACTCTTAATTTCATCACAAGTTGTTGTGACTTTCCTACACGCTGAGTCGGTCTTTCCGA
Source organism: Schistocerca americana (assembly GCF_021461395.2). NCBI lineage: Eukaryota > Metazoa > Arthropoda > Insecta > Orthoptera > Acrididae > Schistocerca > Schistocerca americana. Next base: position 678,401,028 of record NC_060122.1, read on the forward strand.
AAATGATTTCTTTTTCTGTCTCTTCACATTTTTCATGCAGCCAGTTCAGCTTAGCTTCACATGCACTTCCTATTTATTTCATTCCTCAGCGCCTTGTATATCTGTATTCCTGAATTTCCTTGAACGTTTTTGTACTTCCTACTTTCATCGATCAGCTGAAGTATTTTTTCTGTTACCTTTGGTTTCTTCGCAGTTACTTTCTTTGTACCGAAGTTTTTCTTTTCTACTTCTGTGATTCCCTTTTTCAGAGATGTCAATTCGACTTCAACTGTAAGCCTACTGCCCTGTTCCTTACTCTTGTATCTATACAGAGCTTCAAACTTATGTCGTCATTCTTTAGTACTTTCGTATCAAACTTCTTCGTGTATTGAGCCCTCCTGACTAATCTCTTACACTTCAGCCTACTCTTCATCACTACTATTCTGAGTCTATATCTGCTTCCGATTTCGGAATCTCTGTCTGACGATGATATAATTTAATTGAAATCTTTCCGTATCCCACGGCCTTTTCTAAGTATATCCGCTCCTCTTGTGATTCTTCAACAGAATATTTTCTATAACTAGTGTTAATTTATTATAGACCTCAATTAGTCCTTATTCTGTCTGATTTATTGTCCCAAGCCCACATTCTCCTGTAACCATTTCTTCTCCCACTTCCCCTACAACTGCATTTCCGTCCCCCATGACTATTATATTTTTCTCTCCCTCTGTGTATTGTATTATTGTTTCAATATCCTCATTTCACTATTGCACTCATTGCACTATATTCTGCTGCTGTTGATAATACCCTATGTTCATCTGACCAGAAATCCTTTTCTCCTTTCAATTTCACTTCACTGACCCTTGCCATACCTAGATTGAGCATTTGCATTTCCCGTTTCAGATTTTCCAGCTTCTATACCACGTTCAAGTTTCTGACATCCCACGCCCTGGATAGTAGAACGTTGTCCTTTCGTTTGTTATTCAATACTTTTTTCATGATCACCTCCCCCTTGGCAGCCAGTTCGTAGACGTCCAAATGGCGGACTACTCCGGAAACTTTGTCAGTGGATAGATCGTCATGAAATTTTTTCAAGTACAGAAATTAAGATCAAGTAGCAGTCGTAAACAATGGTGTATTCATTTTTAGGAGACCTAATATCGCGCCACCGGCTTCAAAGCGACGCTCAGCGTGAAATCTGGGCGCATCTCCTCTTGTTACACCCCCATGTTGACAGTAAAAAATCTCATTTCAGTTCAGTTTCATTGTGTAAAGATAACGTCTGATTAGTGGGAACAAAACAGAATGTACTTTTCCGAAAACATTGCGGGAATTGCACCTCATGGTAATAAGTTCTTGATAATTGTGAAACAGAAATCCATTATGCTGCAGTAAGTCTGGTGTAGCTATATGTGTAAGTACAAAAGAAATCCAACACAACGAATGACAAAATAATTCCAGTGTTTTTCTGTTTATGCAATACAACGACCGGTTTTGGATTCCATGCTAGTCCACAGTTCCGTGCTTTCTCATCCCGCACATAACACGTACGTGTGATTTCCGAATACTGCATTTCCCAGAACTCAATGCTGAGTAGCGGCTCGGCAGTCTCCAACGTATAGGAATCTTGTCTAATAACTCAGCAACTCTGAAATGATTATCCTCCTAGCTTTATGTCTTAAATTGATATTTTAGCGGGATATTTAAAACCATATGTAACTGGACATCTACACCATCTTTTATACAGCGTCAGTCTTCAGCATTGTGTCTCCTTTCTATGCATTAGCAAAACTACATTGCTCAAAACAATTAAGGGGTCAGGAGAGATATGATACGCAATGGACATATGGTAACTCATTTTATTCGCATACCGGCTACAATTGTAATTTCAGTGTGATACAGTACGATATTTTGCTGTCACAACTCTTTACTTGAGGTTTACATGGCATTTACGTAGAGCGAGGCACCATGGGGGTACCGTAATAGTGAAATAGTCATTCTCCTTGCCGTCTAATATAGTGTGACGGCCAGTACAGTTGCACACCTGCGTGGCATGGACAGTATATGTTATTAATCAGTTCTTGAGGGAATATTTGGCCATTCTTCCATGAGTGCAATATCCAGTTGAAAATCAAACGGCTCTGAGCGCTAATGCGACTTAACTACTGAGGTCATCAGTCGCCTAGAACTTAGAACTAATTAAACCTAACTAACCTAAGGACATCACACACATCCATGCCCGAGGGAGGATTCGACCCTGCGACCGCAGCGGTCGCTCAGCTCCAGACTGTAGCGCCCAGAACCGCACGGCCACTCAGGCCGGCTGAATATTCAGTCCTGCAACCGTTGTGGTAGGTGTTGGTCGTAACAATGCACCTGCCAAGTGCATCCCAGACATGGTCAATCGGATTTAAGTCCGGTCAATAAGCTGGCCACTCCATCCACTCAATTCCCTCTGCTTCAAGGATATTGTCCACCAGTGCAGCTCTGTGGGGCGAGCGTTATCGTCCACCTGAAGGAACCCATCAACTATGGCACCATCGTAGGGCACAACGAAAAATCACAGAATCTCTTCTCTATACCTCTGAGAAATCAAAGCGCCATTCTGAATGGTATAGAGGACCGTACGTCCGCCAATACTGACTCCTGCCTATACCATTCTCCCACCATCATGATATGGTGATGTTTCGTGCACATAAGCAGGATTGTTCCGCGTTCCACGTTCTCTCCAGATGAAGGAACGACGATTGTCCGGCTGCACACAAAATCGTGACTCATCTGTGAACAGCACCAGGCGCCATGCGTTACAGCTCCAATCCTGATGTTCCTCCGCCCAGTTTCTGTGGTCTAAACGGTGTCGTGGTTTTAGTGGGACACACACCACAGGCCTCCGTGCGTAGAGTCCACATTCCCGAAGGTGATTTCGGACTGTCTGTGTTGACATTGCGCGTCCTGTTGCTGCCTAGAGGGAGCGTTGCAGCTAAGTTGCTTTCAGCCTCCTGTCTCGACGGGCTCTTAACCAGAGATAATGGACATCTCTCGCTGACGTTACCTGTGGACGACCTTGGCCTCGCCTCGTTTTAACGGTTCGTGTTGTCTGAAATCGCCTCCAGGTCCTGGAAATTACACTTTGTGACACTCCAATATCTGCATCCACCTCCCTCTGTGCCTGTCCCGCTTCCAACCGTTCTATGGCTCTCCATTTTTAGCTTCGGATATGTCACGTCGTTGCTGCATTGCTATACCTGCTCACTACACTACCTGAAACCAACTGCTTGTGTAATTCGTTTCGTAGAGTAAACACAAGTCAAAACCAACCCCCTCAGCAGCAATTTTCCGATATTACCACTATCTCGGTGACCGTAATCTTAGATTAGATTAGATTAGCACTTGTTTCATAGATCATGAATACGACACTTCGTTATGATGTTGAACGTGTCAGGTTAACAAAAGGTGCCAATACAAGATGTTCAATTAGACAAAATATAACATGACACTCAATATTTCTTTTCTTTTTGGAGGTTGGGAAATTACGCACTTACTATATCCAAAAATTCATGAGTAGAAGGAGTTGCCATTAAGAAATTCTTTTAATTTCCTTTTGAATGCTATATGGCTATCTGTCAGACTTTTGATGCTATTAAGTAAATGACGAAAGACTTTTGTGGGAGCATAATTTACCCCCTTCTGAGCCAAAGTTAGATTTAACCTTGAGTAGTGAAGACCATCCTTTCTCCTGGGGTTGTAGCCATGTACACTGCTATTACTTTTGAATTTGTTCGGATTGTTAATAACAAATTTCATAAGTGAATATGTATATTGTGAGGCTACCGTGAAGTTTTCTGGCTCTTTAAATAAGTGTCTGCAGGATGATGTTGGATGAGCTCCAGCAATTATTCTGATTACACGCTTTTGTGCAATGAACACTCTTTTACTCAATGATGAGTTACCCCAGAAAATGATGCCATACGAAAGCGGAGAATGAAAATAGGCGTGGTAAGCTAATCTACTCAGATGTATATCTCCAAAATTTGCACTGACCCTAATAGCCTAAGTAGCTGAACTCAAACGTTACAGCAGATCGTCAGTGTGTTTTTTCCAGTTCAACTCCTCATCAATGCATACACCTAGAAATTTTGAATTTTCTACCTTAGCTACCGGTTTCTGATCGAAGTCTATATTTATTAATGGGCTCATTCCATTTACTGTGTGGAACTGTATATACTGTGTTTTGTCAAAGTTTAATGAGAGCCCATTTGCAGAGAACCACTTAATAATTTTCTGAAAAACATCGTTCACAATTTCACCAGTTAATTCTTGTCTGTCGGATGTGATAGCTATACTTGTATCATCGGCAAAAAGTACCAGCTTTGCATCTTCGTGAATATAGAATGGCAAGTCATTAATATATATTAAGAACAGTAAAGGACCCAAGACCGAACCTTCCGGCACCCCATTCTTGATTGTTCCCCAGTTTGAGAAATCACCATTTTGTTGCATATTATGTGAACTGTTTATTTCAACTTTCTGCACTCTTCCAGTTAGGTATGATTTAAACCATTTGTCTCCACTCCGTAGAACTGACAGAAATACGTCGAACCAGTTTAATTAATTCTGCCGATGACAATACTTCAGAACCTAGGTATCTCAACTGATCCCCTAATTGTTTTGACCACTGTATACTACTGACACGAAAGCCTGCAGACTTACAAAAGCCTCCAGTCATATATTGCTGTCGTTTTATTTCCCATTTAATTTCTACCTATACACATCTATATTTAAATTCCTCAAGCGCCCGTGTAGTGCTGTTCTTCTGTTTAATATTCTGTCTAGGTATAAAACTTAATATGTAATGTATGTGCGCACATCGTATGAGGATCTTTACTACTCAAGGTTAAATCTAACTTTGGCTCAGAAGGGGGTAAATTATGCTGCCACAAAAGTCTTTCGTCACTTACCTGAAAGCATCAAAAGTCTGACAGATAGCCATATAGTATTTAAAAGGAAATTAAAAGAATTTCTTAATGGCAACTCCTTCTACTCATGAATTTTTGGATATAGTAAGTGGGTAATTTCTCTGATGTTTCCCAGTCTGTCGTTCAGAATGTGGCTGACGCAGTGCAGTTATAAAATGTGATTCTCATTTACAGACTCTGTGACTGTAATTCAGACTTTTCTTTATTTTTGAGCAATAAATAAGTTCAAGAGACTTGTTATGTGGTGGATGCGAGTTTTAAATCTGTAATTGCCATCAAGTTGACTTGCATAAATCTGCTTGCGGAGGAAAGCGTTTTAAGTTAATTAATTGGTAGTACCGTATTACCAACGCACTGTTTGCATACAACTAACAAATTATAATAAAAATTTTAATTAATTATAATGTGGCTCCACATTTCAAATTCACGGTGAAATGGCTACACGCTGTACATAGATAGAGAAGCGTGTGCGCAGCATCCAGTACATTTTTTCATCTCTCGTTTTGTTGTCCAGATATACCGACGAAACAAGCAGTGCACGTTAATATCGACTGACGTAACTGTGAAGCACACTCGCTCCGGTTAATGTTCATTTTCACACTTCCTTTGCGTCCAGATTCTGATACGGACCCTAGTCCTTGTTTCAGATATCTTGGCATGTACTGGTGACGCAAACTGTCATACCGAATCAGCCAGCAAGTTGCTAAACAAACATCTGCGGCATACAACCAGCTGAGTGAGATCTGAGACACATTTGCGGCCAGATAGTTCATTAGTCAGTTATTTCAAATATCATACTCAGTTAGCGTTGCGATCTGCAACGTGTCAACGGATCAAACAGAGAAGATTGTGTAACGCCGAAAATGCATATCCTCCTATATCCGGCTATGGTACTATTATGTTTTTCCTTATTTTGTTACCAGAAGGTATGACATTTCTGTGTCTTTATATACTGTAATTGTTTTAGAATATATATATATATTGTTTTAGAATATATATATATATATATATATATATATATATATATATATATATATATATATATATATATATATATTCTAAAACAATTACAGTATATAAAGACACAGAAATGTCATACCTTCTGGTAACAAAATACGAAAAAAAATATTTATTAATAGGGTCATTCCATTTACTGTGTGGAACTGTATATATCGTTTTTTGTCAAAGTTTAATGAGAGCCCATTTGCAGAGAACCACTTAATGATTTTCTGAAAAATATCGTTCACAATTTCACCAGTTAATTCTTGTCTGTCGGGTGTGATAGCTATACTTGTATCATCGGCAAAATGTACCAGCTTTGCATCTTCGTGAATATAGAATGGCAAGTCATTAATGTATATTAAGAACAGCAAAGGACCCAAGACCGAACCTTGTGGCATATATATATATATATATATATATATATATATATATATATATATATATATATATATATATATGTCGATGTATAATTGGATTGTTTTGTAAATATTATTTGTAATTTTACACTGCGTCTTGCGTAGGGAAAACTATGCTATCGAACGATTACATCGATAGGTCGTGTGTAGAACCAAAGTGTTTAGGATCTTTGGTAGTGTTGGCTCTGCCACGTGGAGAGCGGGCAGAGCAGAGTTTGGCTGGAGTAGGGCGGTGGAGAGGTGTATTGAGTGACGCTCCCGCAAGTTACCGCGCTTTCGGGGTTTGGCAGTATGTAATTGCGCTCTACTTGCTATGATAGTTTATGGCACGGTGTCGCGGGCGGGAAACATTAGCTGGCACACACCAAGAGCCCGTTTCGCCTGGTGACCGTGTCGAGAAGGAGGCGCGCCAACATCCAGCTTCTGCAATAGCGACTGCCGACAATAAGTGATTGTCGCCACCTCTTCGATCGAAGACTTCAAACCTTCAATCAACCAACAAGGAAGACTGAAAGCCCGTAAAGTTTTATAACTGTATGGCAGACCTCACCTTTTTAAACTATTCCATTTGCATCACAAAAATACAGCAACTTACCATGAACCTATGTTGCTCATTGTCCCAATTGCATTACCAAGCTGGGTCCCTTCCTTTTCCGGAATGAACCCAAGTGTCGTTGAAATTCAAACACCAGCATTAAAGTAACATCATTCCATTTCACTGCTTTAATTTCAAAGTTCATTTGAAGTATTTATACCTGGCTACAATACTTAGATTACACAAGCACTAATTAAGATTGCGAGTTTTCTTACCATATTTTAGCTTACCTGTGACTGCAGCACAGCTTGGTACGTACTAAATTTTAATATTGTTAATTGTTCAATTTCAATTAATTCAAGTTCAAAGTTAAATCTCTTATTTCTAAATTGCGTAGATTAATGTAGCTTTTGAGATGATTGTTGAGGTAGCCAAGACTAACCTTATTTAATTTAATTTAGCAGTGCTTCAGAGGCAAAGTTCACTATTAATTTCAGTCACTAAATTAACTTGCAATTCTTCGGTTTTATTAATTCATTTGCTAAATTAAGCCGGAGTGTAGCGAAATTTATTACTTCTGACAAACATTCAGTTTTCACACAACACTTGTCAACCTTCAGTTGCCACCTTTTTAGTGCCAATTATATGTGCAGTAACCTTTCTTTTTCAGTTATTATAGTAGTTGTCCATAGGGCTGGCGACCATACTTTTCCACAAATCTCAAGTATCTAATTAACGCCTGTTAATTGTTAACGTAACGACCGCATATTTACTTTCTTTATTAACTTTAAACTTTTTCAAAATTAATTACGACCAATTTCATTTGCATTTTTCCTTTGATTTAGATGTAACCCTTTCCTCACTCTTTACCGCCAGATTAACTTCAGTGACGATTGCTTTTCCCAAATTTCCACTAGGTACACGCGATTTACTTTTTCACTGTCATTAAGGTCGATAAGTGAGGGGGAGGTTACAATTGGGTGAGAAGAAAGAGACTGTATGGCTATAAAGTACCAATTTACAAGTTGTTTCTGTAAAAATTATTTATTTTATAGATTCAAGAGTTCCTATATGGTAAAGACGGAGCTGTTAGGAGGAATCGTCTTTAATATACATTTGGAAAACCTTCTGTCAGATGTTTGTCTAGTAGATAGTAGAAGAGTCTTATCGCTGCATTTTTCACTCCTATAAGTGTCAAAATTAGATTCAATACAGCTGCTGTTGTATTTGGGATTACCTCTGTTACTCTCAAACTCAAACGGATTGTTGATACCGAATTTTATAAGTTAATATATGTACTGAGGCTGTGGTGCCAGCCAGAGTTGGTGTGCGGTTCTAGGCGCTACAGTCTGGAACCGAGCGACCGCTACGGTCGCAGGGTCGAATCCTGCCTCGGGCATGGATGTGTGTGATGTCCTTAGATTAGTTAGGTTTAATTAATTCTAAGTTCTAGGCGACTGATGACCTCAGAAGTTAAGTCGCGTAGTGCTCAGAGCTATTTGAACCATTTTTTCCCAGTTGGCTAAAGAGATGAGTGCTAGAAGTCGAACAGGACACTTAATTCGAGTTGCTTCCTTTTGCCTAAATGAAGAGAATGAAAATATTCTAAATATGTTAACTAACGGACTCCTATATTATCGAAGTCTGCAATGATTCTCAGGCCAAAAATAGCATACCCTAAATGTTTCAGAAGGTCTACGATATGGTATTTCTCCTTTACGTTTTTGTCAGTATGCATACCTAAGAACACTGAGCTACTACGAGATGTGACACTTTTGACGGTAAAGGAAGGATGTGCTGTATTTTCTTAATGTTTTAAGTTAGTCCATTTACACAAAACCAGTCAGCACCTTTCACAGAAACATACAGCATTATTTTCTCCTGTCATGCATCTTTGTTCACCTTCACAACGATGCTTGTACCATCTGCAGATTGGACCAGTTCTGCCTTCTGGTCCAAAAAAAAAGGTAGATCATTAACACGAAGCAAGATTATCAGTGGGTTGTCCGCCTCCGTAACTGCGCATTCAGCGAAGAGGACTACTAGCCGAATAAGACCTGGTTCGATTTCTTGCTGTGTCGGGGACTGGATGTCGTTTCTCTCAAGTTCATATTGTCATAGTTGACATTTCACTATTGCGATGGCTGTATAGGCACATCTCAAAAGGTAGTAAATTAAAAAAGAGAAAGAAACATCACTGTGAAATCCCCATAGCAGTATCCTTATGCGGATAATGTGACATCCTTCTATGTATTACTCGAATAGCGTAGAATACATTAACTTCTGAACGTTTTGTAAAATAATGCGAGGAGTGACAAAATGGAGTCATCTTTCTCATACATACGCACAGTCACGGCATGCACTACGTAATTGACTGTCTACCTTCGTGACTCAATGGTAAGCGTGTCTGTCTGCTCTACAGGGAAACCAGGTTCGATTCCCCGGTGCTGCTAGCGGTTTTTCCTCGGTGGGAGGACAGTAACGGGGTGTATACAGCAACGTGTAGCCATCTGAGAGAAGTTGCGGTTCGAAATCTGACAGGGGCGGGGAGAGCGATATGTTGACTCCCTGCGCATCCATACAGCATCCGAAGGGCTAATTGCAGAGGAAAACATGGCAATCGGTCGGTCTCGCTGAGCCCGTCTGGGCAAGACCACGGAGCTTTGCTTTACCACGTAAGTCACTTAGAACATTATTTATTAAAGCTCCATAACTTTCTAGTGCCTTGCTGGAAACATTATGCAGCATCTATGAAGGTTAATTTTTTAATGATGCTCTTTTTTATATCAGATGGGAACATTATGTCAATTTCCGTATCGCTTCTTCGGTGTAATGATTTGCCTTCTCCTCTGAGCTACCTGCACTAGTTTAGTCTATTTAAAAAAAATAACAGTTCAAAATTTCTGTTACTCATGAACTGTCTTTTGCAAGCTCCCATTCTCTTTGAAGGAAATAATATCATCTCTTCTAACAATATTCCATTTTGATGTTATTTCATTGTCTGATCTCTCAGTTTCGTACAAGACATGCGTACTCCTGGATTTTTTAGTATCGTCTTAATACTCTGTCCAGTCACATTAATGAGACCATCCGTGGAAAGCCTGACTGACCACCTTTCACTGTGCGGACCTCTGATAGACGTGCTGGAAGAGAGTCAGTAAGGTTCTGGGAGGTACCAACATCTATGTGGACTCTCGTCGACTTCAGTGCCGTGTCCGGTTGCGCTAGATTCATTCTCGACTGGGCTTCAATACGGGAAGTCTGGTGGCCAAGGGAGTACTATAAACTCATCCTGAGGTTCTTAGAACCACACAGGTACACTGTCATATGTGCGACACGCTGCACTTTTTTCCCGATAGATTCCATCGCGTCTAGAGAAAACAAACTGCAGATGGTCTCCAGGGAATGATACGTGCTTGTATTGACCCACTGTTCCTTCCAGAATGACGAGACAATCCAGGCCATGTGACGAAAACATTCCCAGACCATAAATATAAATATGGAACACCAGAACACTCTGGGTTCAAAAGAGATCAGTTACCTGCTTACAGATTATTGAGGCGTAGTGTACAAGCACTTTCTCCCTTTACAGACTCCACAAAACGCCACAAATCCAAGTTGTGAGAATCAACACTTTGATAAGTACGTTGTATTCAATCGACAAAGATCCAAGTTTTTGCACAGCAGAGTGCATAAATCGTCTTGAACATTGTTTAGATTCGCTTACGACAATTACGTCGACCTAAAACGTCCGAGCTGAAGTGAAGCCCTATGTTCACTATTTTCTGATATATTTTATCGGCCTCCCATGAATCTTACAGATTTTTTTTGTATCGTCAATTAATCACAATTTTAAACCTTGAAGCACATATGTCAAGCAAAAAGAGATAATGATACCAGCTGACATGACACGCTAATATTCGTATGACTGTATACTAAAACTACGTATATTAGTACACTAAATCTAAGTGATGCCATGAACATTTTAAGTTTGTAATCTATTATCTATCAGTTTTCTGTTATAATTATATCAAATTGAAGGTTTTTAGGGACTTTGCATCTGTCACTGGCATAGTAAAATTTTACAGATGTACTTTTAGCACACAGTTTCATCCCTAAACCAGGTGCCTTGGAATGGAATCTGTCTCAGCCACTTCGGCCCAGGGCACGTCATTCTACTACAGGCTATGAAATCGATGACTTGCTCACCAACTGATTACTTTCTTTTTTCGTATCTTACATTAGTTACTGAAGAGGGTTGTGTGCACCATTGTAGAACTTGGTTCCTTACAGCAACATGCCAGTAATGTGTACCGAATTGAGAATGTTTCGCTGGGGCTTTGCAACTCTGACATTCACCTGTTTGGTAAGGGTAACGTACCAGGGTAACGTCCAGGTATCCTGAGAAGAACCAGGGCTATGTAACTGCTTTTAAGTGTTTGTATATGCGACAAGGTTATTGAGTTCCCAAAGCAGAATGTAAAACACCACTGTGTGTGTGTGTGTGTGTGTGTGTGTGTGTGTGTGTGTGTGTGTGTGTGTGTGTGCGTCAAATCAAAAATATGCCGTTTAATGTGTTACAAAAAGGAGAGAAGCAGAAACAGAACAGAAGCAGCTAGCATTGTAAGCAGCCACAGAGCAGTCCCAATTTCACGGCATTTGTTCTGTAAATACCTCTGTCGATGATACTCACGTTAAAAAATGATCGATTTTTAAGCGAATGTGGGTTAATGTTACCAGTTCCCCGTATACTGAATTTAAAAAAAAATAAAAAATATCACTGCTAAATCAGAAAAAACAGTTGTCACTTCCTGCTCGATCCTTTCCTTTTGTACTCGTAGTTAGCCTTGTTTTACTGATTAAATTTCAACACCAGTATTAATTAGGCTGAATTCCATATTTGCATTCACATACTGAAGTAGCCGTTAGTTATACTAGAAGCCACAATTACTGGGCGAAGATAATGGATTGCGAACCTTTTCCGCTGGCGTAAATCTGGGTAGTGAAACAATTTCCGCCAGCTGATTGCGTCACACGCACCTCCACGGTACGGGCACAAGAGGACCGTCGATTGTAAATTCAGATTGAAGCCGGCGGTCGACAACAAACTGCTGGCAAATAAGGTGGCACTATCCGATACACTCAGTAAAACTGTAACACTACCCAAATTTCCATTGATATTGATAGCACTCATGATGGAGTGTAAACAAAAATTTTCCCATTTAGGAAGAAATTCTATCGCTACCTGCCATGGGAGTTTAGCATTCCACAAATGACGTAAAATGTAAAGATAGCCAGTTGTCAGGTGCTTATTAGCGCTTCAAATTTTATTTGAAACAGGTATCCGACACAATCTGCTGAATTAAATGTTGTAATGGACAATCTTTTGTAATTAAATTCGGAAGTAGGACCTGTTTACTCAGCTTAGTGTGACCACACTGCCTATACTCGACGTCAACCATCTACAGGCGGTAGACAGCACACTAACAGTGGAGGGTGTATAAAGCGCGTCACGGGGAAGCGGGAAACAGTGAAATCGTTAATATGAATACGTGCTGTCCGTTCTTTCGGACATGTCCGAGAGATCAGACGTCACGTATTTATATAATTAGAGAGGCCTAGCTGGGCAATGGATCAACCTGCTTCAGTGCTAATGGATAAATACGTCCGCCCTCCTGTAGGAATCTCAGAAAGCGAATATGGAGGAAATGGGCATGGACTGCAGGTAGGTGGCGCTCGATAAGTATTTGTATCAGCCGTGAGACGTGACGAGATAGCCCGCACAGTTGCGGCAACCCTGTGTCCTGGATGGTGCAGTGATTAACTCACCTGTCCACTAATCAGGACATCCGGGCTTCGAACCACGATTCGGTACACATTTTCTCTCGTCATCACTGATACCGTGTACCGTCTCGATGCAGCAATGATCCACTCCCTTTCCTTTCCCTTCTTCCCCTCACCACCTTCAATTTCATATTGTACTGTATTGTGTTGTATTGGACCGGGGGCATAGAAACGACGGAGAGGCTTCGTGCCGCCGTAGCCTGCAGTGGTCCACAACTCCACAACAGGCCACAGCAGTCCACCCACCCCGCCACCGCCCCACACCGAACACAGGGTTATTGTACGGTTCGGCAATGGACGAGACGCCTCCCCCCCCCCCCCCCCCCCCCTACGCCGCCTAGAACGTCTCATGCCAGACGATTGTAACCCCAAATGTTTGCGTAGTAGAGTAATTATGGTGTACGCATATGTAGTGACAGTGATTGCGCAGCGATCGCCGACATAGTGTAAATGAGGCTGAATAAGGGGAACCAGCCAGCATTCGCCCAGGCAGATGGAACACCGCCTTAAAGACATTCCACAGTGTGGCCGGTACAACGTACGTCGACACTAATTCGCCGGCAGGATTCGTGCCCCGGACTGGCACACCTTCCCTCTCGGGAAGCAACGCGTTAGACCGCGCGGCTAATTTTCATATAGTGCAGTCGTTGTTGTAATGGAGAAATGGAGCAATTTACATGACGACCAAAAGGGTCTAATCATTGGCTTTCGGATCGTGGATGGAAGAATTTCCGAAACGACTGGGTTTGTAAACAGTTCGCGTATCGGTATGGTTAAAATTACAGGGGTGAACTGCGGCTACGGATATGTGTATGAATGACCAGACCCGCAACTGTTGAGGCATTGACCGCTCAAATGAACCAAGGGGCCACCAAAAATGTTTCCTCAACAAGTTTTCAGCGGAAGTTGCTGCCAATGGACTCTGCAGCAGGTGCCTGATTCATAAACTAATACTGACGGCCGTTCATTGGCGACGATGGCTGGAAATTGCGCAATACCATAACTGGGCTTTCTACGATTGGTGGCAGATGGCCTTAAAAGGTGAGGTATGGCCGTGGGCGTGTACGACGTGAAACGTCTTAAAGCAAACAGCTTGCAACAATCTTCGGAAGGATCCAGGGCTGAAGAGGGAGCGTTATGGTCTGAAGAGTATTGTCATGATGTGTGATACTGACATTCTGAAAGGCATGACGGATCAAAACAGGTATGCATCTATTCTTGGGGACTTGTCCACCCCTCCATGTTTGTTTTTCATCGGTACAATAGCATCAAACAGCAGAACAGTATAACATGTCACACAGCTTTTAGAGTTCGTGCGTGGTTCGAAGAGCTCCAGGATGAGTTTATGGTTCTCCCCTGGCCCCCAAATCGCTAGATTTAACTCCAATCGGCAAGATGTGGGAGCACCTCTTTCGGGCTGCTCGCACCATGGATTCTTATCCGAGAAATCTACCGCAGCTGGCCACGTCACTAGAGTGGGCATGGTTTCACACCCCGTCGATACATTCGAGAACCTCGTTCACACTATTCCTGCACCTCCCGCAGCGGCCCGTACTGCAGGAGGTGATTACTGAGGCTTCTGACTGGTGGTCACATTAATGTCACTGCACAGCGCACAACCTACAAAATCCATTTTCAGCTTTCAGACGAAGAAAAAGAAGAAATGTTTATTAGACTAAGCTTACAAAATTTACTGGGGCGTTAAATTCTTTGGTTAATGTAATGCTGATAATGCTATGCTTGAATTCGAATGCACGTGAATTTTCACGTAGTCAATGAGTGATTAGAGTCCAGCGGAGAATGTCAAAATTTTAAAGAAAAGACTTGCGTCAAACATTCTTGATATGAAATGTTCAATTAATGCCGGTCATAGCTAGCTTGAGAATGAGATGAGAGGAGGAATATTAATTAGTAATACGCAGGGAAAGATTGTAAGATCTGCAGACATTTGAGATAACGCTAGACACAGGCAGCCTGGGGTAGACCAATTGCTTCCTAGAGGGAAGTGGTGGCGTCAGGAAGGGGATCCGACGTCCCACTACCACTACCAGTGCCAAAACTGATGTAACATGACGACGCAGTCGAAACACGGGATAATGCCAAGCCGAAGATCATAAAGAAGAAGAAGAAGACTGACAGAAAAGTTCTGAAAAATAGTGACTAGACAAAAAGTATGATGAATAAAAGTGACAGCACTGTTTGAAGTTAACAGCTGCGTGTGAATCCTAAGAGACATTAATTGCCAATACGATTTGAAAATAACAATGTAAAAGTAGTCACGAGTGTGAGTGAGAACTATGTGTGTTAGGGTTTAGATGATTTTCTAACAAACAGTAGCTATAATTAATTTTGCTCATATAAATTGCTCGACGTAAACCCTGCGCATTC
The DNA here is from genome assembly GCF_021461395.2 of Schistocerca americana. Lineage (NCBI taxonomy): Eukaryota > Metazoa > Arthropoda > Insecta > Orthoptera > Acrididae > Schistocerca > Schistocerca americana. The sequence continues at coordinate 678,416,168 of NC_060122.1, forward strand.
TTTTACCTGTCTTAACTAAAGACAAATATTAACCACGTATGTTAGTCGTACAGGAAACGCGGGGTGGTGGTGGTGGTGGGGGGGGGGGGGGGGGGCGGTTGGAGGGTGTTAAGTATCGGGAGCACCGTCATAGCTCTGAATTTCCCCATGTTTACCTGGACGTGATTTCCAGCTGTGACTCGAATGGGTGGAATCGGAAAGAACGAGCTTGATGACTGTTGACATATGCCGGAGTGTTGTAAACAGTAGCACGTAGCTTGTAACATGAAGATGGCAGGGGCGATAATAAGTCATTCGGCTACGCAAATGTATCTTTCGCTTAGTTACCCTAAATCACTTAAGTTAAACGCATGGATACATACTTTAAAAAAAGTGCTGATTTTCTCCCTCGTCCAAGCTTCGTTCTATCTCTAACAATAATGTCGTTGGCGGATAGCGAACCCGTCGTCTTCGTTCCTGTTAAAGACAGACAAGAAACCGAAATCTGACAGTTTAAGCTTAATGGTAACTTCCCTAACCACTAACTTTCGTCAGAATGGTTTATCGTTACTTCCTCCTCCGTGCCAAACTCAACGACTCAGATCAGCACCTGCGCCCAACGTCCTAAATTATTTCGATCTCTGTCTTCCCGCTTCCCACGCCCGGGTTCCCGGGTTCGATTCCCGGCGGGGTCAGGGATTTTCTCTGCCTCGTGATGGCTGGGTGTTGTGTGATGTCCTTAGGTTAGTTAGGTTTAAGTAGTTCTAAGTTCTAGGGGACTGATGACCTAAGATGTTAAGTCCCATAGTGCTCAGAGCCATTTGAACCATTTGAACCATCTGTCTTCCCAAACTGCTTCCACTCTCCTCGACTTTCTCTAGTATTGCGAATGATATTCCCTGATAACTTAACTCATACCCTCTTGTTCTCTCTTTTCTTATTATCAACGTTTTACACATATTTCTATTCTTCATACTGTGGAAAACCTCCTCATTTCATATCTCACCATCCCACTTAACTTTCTGCATTCCTTTATAGCTTCAGGTCTCAAGAGTTTAGATTCTCATCTGTACCAATACAATGACAGCCCATAACTCAATTCCATACAATGTTCTGCTATCTGAGTATATTCTAAACATTTTCTTCCTATGTAAACGCTGATCAGCCAGAACATTATGATCACCGAACCAATATCGATATAAAACCGTCCAGACGATATCAATGTTATCTGGCGATGAATGACTGCTAGTCAGACACACACACGATTCATATAGCATCAGTCAGCGTCCTGTCCGTGTAGAATGGGGAAGGTGCACAATCTATCTGAGTTTGACCGACGGCAGATTATGATATCCCCGTGGCTCGGCACTAGCATTTCTGAAACTGCACGACTTGTCAGCTGTTGGAGGAGGGCTTTCGTGGTGTTGGGGTACCACCCCTCATTACAGATGTCGGACGTCGTGGGCTGGGCAGACAGGTACAACAGGACAGGCGGCGAACTGTGGCGAAACTAACATGCTGGGCAGAGTACAAATGTGTCTGAACACACAGTGCACCGAACGCTCCTGAGGATGGGCCTCCGCGGCCGATGATCTACCCATATGCCAATGTTAATACCAAGACATCCGCAACTGCGACTGAAATAGGCATGTGACCATTGGCACCGGACATTGACGCAGTGGTAGAGAGTTATATGGTCTGATGAATTCCGATATATTCTTGATCATGCTGATGGGAGAGGGCAAATGCGTGGTCCTCCAGGGGAAATGTTCGTTGACATCTCTTCTTCAGTGTGGAGACAAGCTAGCGGCAGCTTCATTATGCTCTGGGGATCATTTGCATGGGCATCCATCGGTGCAGTGGAGCTCGTGCAAGCCATCATTACAACCAAGGAGTATCGTACACTGGTTGCAGACCCCGTGGACCCCTTCGGGACTAACATATTCCCGGGGTGGAATTTTTTAACAAGATAATGCGCCATGTTACGAGGCCAATAGTGTGATAGAGTGATTCTAAGAACACAGTGGCGAGTTCCAATTGAAGTGCTGGCACCCAGCTTGCCAAAACTAAAACCGATCGATCACATCTGGGATGTGACTGAACATGGCGTCAGAGTTCATCACCCCTCCCGGGAATTTAGGGGAATTAGGTGACTTGTGTGTGCAGATGTGGAGCCAGCTCTCTCCAGGTGTCTACCAAGGGCTCACTGCTTCCGTGCCACGATACGTCGCCGATGTTAGCCATGCCAAAAGACGACATACAGGCTATCAAGTAACTTGTCATATCCTGGCTGATGAGTGTATCAGGAGCAGACAAATGGAAATCCAACAGCCACCACAACGGTACTATGAAATGCTTCCATCCAACGATAATCACTATATGCGTTAAGTGATATAGCCTACTGGGAGACGAGTTGATCAGTTCCTACTTCGTAGAACGCGGTCAGCCACTAACGACGTCACAACCGCATCCACTCTTGCTCTTCTCGTACCGCGCTGGTATTAAGGTCTCCGAGGATATGAAGACACACTAGGAAAGATCCCAGTTCGATAAATGTTATAGCAGCTGTTGTGTATACTTTTGAATGGAACCATTCCTTGATAGCGTTGTGGTCGGTATTCGGTTTTCATTTGACAACCACATCTATGTATTCGACACTAAAAGACTTCTTTTAGCAAAGAATGCCGTCTTGCTTGTGCTAATCTGTTTTTTTGTATCCACGTTATTTCGTCCTGCATTATTTTGCTTCCTAGGTCTTAGAATTCTTCCACTTTGTTTAATAATTGGTCCTCAAATCTCCACGTTAAGTTAGTCCCTAATCCCATTTCTGCTGCTCCTCATTATTTTCCTATCTCTTTGGTTTATTCTCAATCCATAATCCGATGCTGAATCCTACAATTATAGATACATAGACGTAATGTGAAAGGTTAGGAACCACGAAAGATCGTGTGTGATTTCCTATTACTACTATACTGACATAAATATCTTTGAAACAGGTATGCCTTTGGCAATCAAAATTTTAGTTAATTACAACACAGACTGAGTAAGATATCATATCTCAATAATAGGGCAATAAAACAAGAAGGCTTTGATTAACATGAGTTTCAGCTAACCCAAATTATGAAATATCAATTATGATACAGGCAGGTCTTCAATAAAAACAGTTTCATTTAAGTAAAATTAGAAAACAGGCAGGCCCTCAATGATAAAAACTTAAGTTAAGCAAAATATCGAATGCCAACAGGTAGGCCTTGAATAATAACAGCTTGAAATACATAAAATTACTACATAGAAAACAGGCGGGCCTTCTACAGTAATAGCTTCCGTTTAGTAAAATTACCAAACACAAATCAGGCAGGCCTTCAATGATAAGAGCTTCAGTTAAACAAAATTACCAAATGCAAAACACACAGGCCCTCAATAACACAGCTCGAGTTAAGTAAAATTACTAAATAGAAAACTATCTGGCCTTCCTTAACAACGTATCCAGTTAAGCAAAATTACCAAATGCAAAACTGGCAGGCCTTCAATAATAACACTCAGGACCTCAAAACAAGAAACTTAATTGAAGTTCAAGGATCGAAGCTGAAGCCTGCCAGTTCCAAACGGGTCCCGGAATTCAGACCAGAGAAACTCCTTCAACTCTCTCTCTGATGAGTGTGCCACGTCCCAAAGCCGGCTGGCCAGGCTACGCCCAAAGACAGCGCTCGAAGTCAGTCACGGATTCAAATCGTTCCACAGATATGCCCAACAACCACTCGCCCGACTCTGTGCCCAAGACGCTTGCGCAAGTGCTCCCCTTACTCTCCGAGCGGACCTCTCACACCGTCGTCCGCTCTCCGTTACTACTCGCCAACTCACCACGCCACCACGTGCCCCGTCGCCATCAAGAGCCTGGAGCAAGGCCTTAAGTGGCTTCTAAACAGAAGGAAATCACACGGCAAATCGAGCTAGTGGCGCCAGGAATTTGAAAGGCTCAGAAGCAGGTTAACCATTCCAATCCACAGATAACGTAATTCTCCACCCTTTCATTGAGGACAGCAATGCCATCAGTGAATTTCATAAAAGTTATTTAAATGTATTACACTCAAAATGGAGAAGATATGCTGTAAACAACAGTAATGCGTACAGTAATGCGTACTTCAAGCTTGTTTTGTTTTCCTGGCATCGTTACGATACAGTTCATAGTTGAATATCGTTTGTTAAAATATTTTTACATAGATATGCAGCATAATGGAAAGGTTTATTAATGATTAATTTATCACTGTCCAGTCTCCTGTATGAGTTCACGAATGCAGGCACAATGATGGTATCTTCACCTATTCCTGCAGAGAAGGGACGAGTCGCCATAATTTGTTTCAAATAAAATGAACGTAATTTAAGGTATATGTACAGCGATCGTATTAACACTGATATGACTTTTAATTCATTTCTCTAAATATATAAAATGCACGGAGAGAAAATGCTTGCGATTTTCTGGTTATAATGAAAGAAATCTGATTGCGAAATTAAAACATCCAACACAAGCAATCGATGTCCATAAAAATTATTTAAGTCTCAATTCAACGTAATTTAAAGCAGCAGTTTATTAGCATAAAAAATTCAAAAACTTCACATTATGATATTGACAGCATGAATGTGATGCACATGTGCATCCTCATACCAAATTTGGGTTCATTTTAAACATCCATGAATTCCTAACTCCTCCAGAAACATTATTTGCAAGACCTTAACATTTTGACTTGGTGTGTATTATTACACTGCATACGTGAATCCAGAACGAAATTGATCGATCATTACGCAATTTTTTCAGCACTTTTTCTGCAGAGGCACCAGAATTTAAACGCAGCCAAAACCTCTCAGACAAACAGAAGCTAAACGATGTCAAAGTTAGCGTAAGGAGGGCTATGCGTGAAGTGTTCAGTGAATTAGAAAGTAAAATTCTATGTACCGACTTGACAGAAAATCCTAGGAAGTTGTGGTCTGACGTTAAATCAGTAAGTGGATCGAAACAGCATATCCAGACACTCTAGGATGATGATGGCATTGAAACAAAGGATGATACGCATGAAGCCGAAATACTAAACACCTTTCTCCAAAGCAGTTTCACAGAGGAAGACCGCACTGCAGTTCCTTCTCTAAATCCTCGCACGAACGAAAAAATGGCTGACATCGAAGTAAGTGTCCAAGGAATAGAAAAGCAACTGAAATCACTCAACAGAGGAAAGTCCACTGGACCTGACGTGATACCAATTCGATTCTACACGGAGTACGCGAAAGAACTTGCCCCCCTTCTAACAGCCGTGTACCGCAAGTCTCTAGACGAACGGAAGGTTCCAAATGATTGGAAAAGAGCACAGGTAGTCCCAGTTTTTAACAAAGGTCCTCGAGCAGATGCGCAAAACTATAGGCCTATATCTCTGACATCGATATGCTGTAGAATTTTAGAACATGGTTTTTGCTCGCGTATCATGTCATTTCTGGAAACCCAGAATCTACTCTGTAGGAATCAACATGGATTCCGGAAACAGCGATCGTGCGAGACGCAACTCGCTTTATTTGTTCATGACACCCAGAAAATATTATATACAGGCTCCTAGGTAGATGCCATTTTCCTTGACTTCCGGAAGGCGTCCGATACAGCTCCGCACTGTCGCCTGATAAACAAAGTAAGAGCCTACAGAGTATCAGACCAGCTGTGTGGCTGTACTGAAGAGTTTTTAATAAATAGAACACAGCATGTTGTTCTCAATGGAGAGACGTCTACAGACGTTAAAGTAACCTCTGGCGTACCACAGGGGAGTGTTATGGGACCATTGCTTTTCACAATATATATAAATGACCTAGGAGATAGTGTCGGAAGTTCCATATGGCTTTTCGCGAATAATGCTGTAGTATACAAAGAAGTTGCAGCATTAGAAAATTGCAGCGAAATGCAGGAAGATCTGCAGCGGATAGGCACTTGAAGCAGGGAGGGGCAACTGACCCTTAATATAGACAAATGTAATGTATTGTGAATACATAGAAAGAAGGATCCTTTATTGTATGATTAAATGATAGCGGAACAAACACCGGTAGCAGTTACTTCTGTAAAATATCTGGGAATATGCGTACGGAACGATTTGAAGTGGAATGATCATATAAAATTAATTGTTGGTAAGGCGGTGGCCAGGTTGAGATTCATTGGGAGAGTCCTTAGAAAATGTAGTCCATCAACAAAGGAGGTGGGTTACAAAACACTCGTTCGGCCTATACTTGAGTATTGTTCATCAGTGTGGGAGTCGTACCAGGTCGGGTTGGCAGAGGAGATAAAGAAGATCCAAAGAAGAGCAGCGCGTTTCGTCACAAGGTTATTTGGTAAGTTTGATAGCGTTACGGAGATGTTTAGCAAACTCAAGTGGCAGACTCTTCATGAGAGGCGCTCTGCATCGCGGGGTAGCTTGCTGTCCAGGTTTCGAGAGGGTGCGTTTCTGGATGAGGTATTGAATATATTGCTTCCTCCTACTTATACCTTCCGAGGAGATCACGAATGTAAAATTAGAGAGATTCCAGCGCGCACGGATGCTTTCCGGCAGTCGTTCTTCCGGTGAACCATACGCGAGTGGAACAGGAAAGGGAGGTAATGACAGTGGCACGTAAAGTGCCCTCCGCCACACATCGTTATGTGGCTTGCGGGGTATAAATGTAGATGCAGATGTAGAAGTAGAAAAGGCCAGCTAGAAGTATGTCTTATCACGCACAGCGCTGCAGATGTATGGATTCAAATACTGTGTCACTGACTTGACAAGGTCTTTTCTGGTAGCTGAGGTCTTGCAAAAGAGTTCTCTCTCTTTCTATCCCTCTCCAACCTTCCAACTGATTTTAAGTTCATAATAAGCTACTCAGATATGTGTGTGTGTGTGTATGTATGTGTGTGCGTGTGTGTGTGTGTGTGTGTGTGTGTGTGTGTGTGTGTGTGTGTGTGTGTGTGTGTGTGTATGTGTGAAAGAGAAATACATAGCGCCAATTTACGCAATTCAGGTGAAGCAGACGTAATTTTTGGGAAGACTGTAGTGCTAGTAGCAGTATGTTTTTCAAAATGGCACAATTTTTGCGCAATTAATCGGAGGCGTACATATTTTGTCTACATTAAAATACTGTAGTATTGCCAATATTTTCTTGTATATTGTGCCAGTTTCTGCAGTTCAGGCGGAACTCACGTAATTTTTGGGAAGAAAATAGTATTCTCAAATATCTTCGAACAAGACACCATTTTATGCATTTCAAGTCAAGATTTCACTAAAGGGATAATACTTGTCGTTCGAAGTGGACATAAAGGATACGTACTGATTGAGTGTTTGATCAGCAATTTTTGAACTTCTCGTGAACGTGACACCATGATTATAATGCCATTGAGAGTGAATTACCACGTCTTAGACGATGGGGCATGGCTTGTGTAATCAGTGGTATCGAACGTGTCCAAACGTCAGTATAAATTTGAAAACTTAATAAACCAGAGGTATAAAATGACACGCATGCTTTGAATGACATGGGTTTATACTACAACCAAAAAAAAAAAAACAAAGTTCACAAAATGTTCGACAGATGGTGCTGTATAGCAAAACCTCAGTGACTGCACATGACAATCGAGTATAAAAGGAGCTGTAATGAGAGAGAGAATCAGATGCGCCAGCAGACGCAGCATGTTGAGGTTACCTGAAAAGGCGCTTTTAGTGAAGCTTGTATTATCAGAATGGGGAATGTGCTAGTTCAGCGTTACGATCGTATCGCCATAGGAAGGGGATTCGAACGGGTAAAAGTCCGTTGAAAAATGCAGCTGTGGCGAGAATGATTTCGAAGTTCGAAGCCACGTGTTGTTTAGACGATAGACCCCGTAGTGGCCGACCGAGCACAAGGAGTTGTGCTGCTGAGACAGTTCAGGAAGAAATGGAGACTGTAGCGGGTTCATCTATGCTCGGGGAAGTCAGCGCTCGTGCAGTCGCACGTCGCACCGGCATTCCATACACTACTGTTTGGCTGGTACTTAGGCGTACTCTCCGATGCTATCCGTACAAAATCCATCGGCATCATGAACTGTTACCTGGCGATTTAGTGAAGCGGAGGGCGTTGCGGTGTGGGCGTTTCGAAAGATGGCGGAAGATGACGATTGGTTGAGTAACGTGTCGTGGACCGACGAAGCTCATATCACGCTCCGAGGGTCTGTCAACGCCCAAAACTGCAGAATTTGGGCTACCGAAAATTCTAGAACTGTCGTGAAAACTCCATTGCACGACGAGAAAGTCACAGTATGGGTTGGGTTTACCACATCTACCGTTATCGGGCCTTTTTTATCCGAGGGTATGCATGATTCTGGTTTTGTAACTGCTACCGTGACGGGTGAGAGGTACGCCGATATGTTAAAGAATCGCATTATCCCCAGCCTGGCTGATAAACACCTGCTGGAAAGTACGATTTTTATGCAGGATGGCGCTCCACCACATATTGCTAGACGCGTGAAAGACCTCTTGCGCGCGTCATTTGGTGATGATCGTGTGCTCAGCCGCCACATTCGTCATGCTTGGCCTCCCAGGTCCCCAGACCTCAGTCCGTGCGATTATGGGCTTTGGGGGGTTACCTGAAGTAGCAAGTGTATCGTGACCGACCGACATCTCTAGGGATGCTGAAAGACGACATCCGACGCCAATGCCTCACCATAACTCCGGATATGCTTTACAGTGCTGTTCACAACATTATTCCTCGACTACAGCTATTGTTGAGGGATGATGGTGGACATATTGAGCATTTCCTGTAAAGAAGATCATCTTTGCTTTGTCTTAGTTTGTTATGCTAATTATTGCTATTCTGATCAGATGAAGCGCCATCTGTCGGACATTTTTTGAACTTTTGTATTATTTTGGTTCTAATAAAACCCCATGTCATTCGAAGCATGTGTGTCAATTTGTAGCTGTCTATCTACATTATTCCGTGACGCCGTGGTATCACGAAGTTTAGTACCACTTTTAAGTACAAAGCACGGCAGTTGTCCTTAGCCATACCACTCTCGTATCAGACCATGTGTCGACTGAGAGAGAGGTTCTCTATTCATATTCTCTGTTTCGAGGTAAGTAGTAGCATATTCTGTTGCCTTCCCGGTACCTTATGGGTAGTGCTGTTGCTACACATTTGTCAAGTTTGTCCAAGACGTTATTAATGCTGTTGTTCACTGAACGAAAAAGCTGACTTTTCCTTTCTCTTTCTTTTCCAGTGCTCTACGAAACATTTCAGATACGTCTATTGACGCTTATCATGTCATACTAGATGTTTCAAACAGATTTGTACATGAATATTTGAGGTTACTTTTAATTAATCGAAACAAAATATTTACCTTGGTACCAGTCGCCGGTTCTAATGGTTGCTGATAGGGGTCTCACTGATTCAGCTAGCACGCTCGCTTGTTCATGCGGCTCCCACCCACAGCCGCATAAACATGGCGAGAACTTCATTGTACAACAAGACGGAGCGTCACGGCACAGGTATATCCGCGTAAGAGCATTTGTAACAACTTCAGATGAATTGGGACGCCATGTAGTACATGCAGTAACTACCAACATCACTGCAAAAGTGCGAGACGAGTACCACTATCGTTTGACTGTACATCGTTGGTCTGATAGAGCGCAAGTTGAACATTGTGAAAAGTGAATGAAAACGTCTGTCACCAACGTAACTGTAAAATGCACCCTAAGCTTTTCTGTGCGCGCATGTAAGACATGTATAACTGTAAAATTGGATAGTTATTTCAAGATAAAGACTCTATAGCTATATGCGTAAGTTAAAATTTACCCTATGTTTCAATCTTTAGCCATGTAGAAGAATATTGTGATATCTGATAAATATTTTCTAAGCACCCTATACTGAAAATGACCCAGGAGACAGCACCATGTTGTGTAAAGTGTATCGGCTGCATTAAATTTCGTGGAGGATGCTTTTCACATTACTGTTAACAATTGTCACACAGCGGCTTCTTTTTGACTGCTGCTTTTGTACGGAAATAAATCACTTCCTGCTTGCAACGTACCACCCCTATATTAACGATCTCAGGCAGTGGAAATTTTCAGGTAAATTGTGTTGTAGGAGGATCAGTACATCAGGACATAATGAGCGCATATTAAGGTGGTTTCAGGATTGGCGATAATCACTAGCGCGTGGCTGTGGCGGTGCGTGTGTTGTTTTGTGTGTTGCCGGGGGAGGCGCACACACACCTGCGTATGCGGCCGGCGGTCATTACGCAGTGATCGACTGAGCCGGTGGCTTACTGTGTGTGGCAGACAAACGGCGCACGCAACGCGGCGATTAGGCTCTCCCCAGGGGGCTACGGGCACGTGAAGCCAATGCGCTGCACGCATGCAGTACAGTGTGTATGTCCATGTCGTTCTCTGTCGTTGTGTCACTCCTGCAGCAAATGTCTTTCTTCGTCTCGAGTGTCCTCCAGTCTGATGGCGATTCGTATGTGGCCTCATACTGGAGATGTTTTCCATCTCTTTCCCGGTTCAAAGCGTTTTCTTACCAATGTATGGAGAAATAACACAGGCAGGTGCCAGTAGGACTCGTTCTCCGAGGGTTCTCTACAAACTCAGTTGTGTATAAACAGAGTTCGTCGGTAACGGGAATCGAGTACCTCGACGATTTTTGCCTGTTACAGGCGTTGATACTGTGAAGATATAGGATTAGAGAATTCGAGTGGTTTTGACAATGTGTTAGTTTAAAGTTTGATGTCGGATCATGATATAGAGGGGGAAATACTTTTTGTGCGATATTGTTACAAATCAAAAGTTTTCAGACATTTTTCTGTACTTATACAGTGAAATCTTGCTTCTAGCGGAATTTTATAATTCCAAGTCAAAAAAAGAGCACTGTAAGACCTGAGTCGAAACAAGACCCCGGGAATAGACAACATTCCGTTAGAACTACTGATGGCCTTGGGAGAGCCAGTCCTGACAAAACTCTACCATCTGGTGAGCAAGATGTATGAGACAGGCGAAATACTCTCAGACTTCAAGAAGAATATAATAATTCCAATCCCAAAGAAAGCAGGTGTTGACAGATGTGAAAATTACCGAACTATCAGTTTAACATGTCACAGCTGCAAAATACTAACGCGAATTCTTTACAGGCGAATGGAACAAACTGTTAGAAGGCGACCTCGGGAAGATTAGTTTGGATTCCGTAGAAATATTGGAACACGAGAGGCAATACTGACCTTACGAATTATCTTAGAAGAAAGATTAAGGAAAGGTAAACCTACGTTTCTAGCATTTGTAGACTTAGAGAAAGCTTTTGACAATGTTGACTGGAATACTCTCTCTCGAATTCTAAAGGTGGCAGGGGTAAAATACAGGGAGCGAAAGGCTATTTACAATTTGTACAGAAACCAGATGGCAGTGATAAGAGTCGAGGGGCATGAAAGGGAAGCAGTGGTTGGGAAGGGAGTGAGACAGGGTTGTAGCCTCTCCCAGATGTTATTCAATCTTTATATTGAGCAAGCAGTAAAGGAAACAAAAGAAAAATTCGGAGTAGGTATTAAAATCCATGGAGAAGAAATAGAAACTTTGAGGTTCGCCGATGGCATTGTAATTCTATCAGAGACAGCGAAGGACATGGAAGAGCAGTTGAACGGAATGGACAGTGTCTTGAAAGGAGGACATTAGATGAACATCAACAAAAGCAAAACGACGATAATGCAATGTGGTCAAATTAAGTCGGGTGATGGTGAGGGAATTAGATTTGGAAATGAGACAGTTAAAGTAGTAAAGGAGTCTTGCTATTTGGGGAGCAAAATAACTGATGATGGTCGAAGTACAGAGGATATAAAATGTAGACTGGCAATGGCAAGGAAAGCGTTTCTGAAGAAGAGAAATTTGTTAACATCGAGTATAGATTTGTCAGGAAGTCGTTTCAGAAAGTATTTGTATGGAGTGTAGCCATGTATGGAAGTGAAACATGGACGATAAATAGTTTGGACAAGAAGAGAATGGAAGCTTTCGAAATGTGGTGCTACAGAAGAGTGCTGAAGATTAGATGGGTAGATCACATAACTAATGATGAAGCATTGAGTAGAATTGGGGAGGAGTATGTGGCACAACTTGACAAAAAGGAGGGACCGGTTAGTAGGACATGTACTGAGGAATCAAGGGATCACAAATTTAGCACTGGAGGGCAGCGTGGAGGGTAAAAATCGTAGAGGGAGACCAAGAGATGAATACACTAACTAGATTCAGAAGGATGTGGGATGCAGTAAGTACTGGGAGATGAAGAAGCTTGCACAGGATAGGGTAGCATGGAGAGCTACATCAAACCAGTCTCAGGACTGAAGACCACAACAACAACAACAAGTCAAAAAGAAGTTCCATATCGTTTTTTTATGACTGACTTCACGAGTTTCAAAGCATGTGGCATAAATGGCCGTATTGTTTGACTGGATTGACTTAGCAGCATAAATGTCCTTAGAAAAAGAGGTCTTCGTTGATGTAGAAGCTTCAGCTTTTTACATCGCCAAGGGACCAAAGATGTTAGCATGTGGCATAGACTTCGTCTCGATACGTCTACTCCCTCTTCAGATAGACAGTATTTAACAGTCTGACAGACTAGGGTTTCGTTTCTACCGGCTGAGGTACGGAACGCTAAAGATGAATCACAAGCTCACAGGTTCTAATTTTTCCTGTGCGTAGTTGTATGTATACTCCTAACCCTTTGAGACCTGTTTATAATATGAAATGTATGTTGTCCACAACAAACTCGTATTGCAATGGGGACCTCTGTACCTCATAGCGCTGTGGATAACACTCAACCCTTTCAGCGTTAATATTTTATGTATGGCTGTAAAATCATACAGCCAAAGGACAATAACACAGGGAAAAAAACATGTCCACATTGACATGCACGCTGCTAAGACCCTGCAGGAACCATAAAAACTGCTGAAACACAAGACTGCCACTAAAATATACAATTGTCCTAACGATAGATTAAATGAAAAACCCAGAATTTCTCTTAGCTTCTGACAGTTCCTATCCAGAGTGCAGTCGTCTTCTACTTGAACTGTATTGGCTCTACACACAGCGGTAAATAAGAATACTTGAAGAACTGAGGTGGTAGTGAAATTTCCAAATTAGAAGATATAACTGGTTGATTTTTATTCATGACACCTTCGAACTGTCAAGTAGAAGGAGATGTTTTCAGTTTAGCATTTGAGATTAATACCAACGACCAAAGTAATGGCTCGTCAAGTGTTGAGGAAACACAGCAAAACTCCTTTCATGCCAATATGAGTAGCATTTACATATGTGCCTGATTTTTAAGCTGTTAAATTTCGACAAGCTCGTTTGGTACATTCAGTCACACTTAACGTTTCATTAAATTAAAGATAAAAGTGTATTCAATTAACTGTCGTTAGAGATAAGGTTACAATGTTAACAGGTAACAGAATTTGTCCTATAAGAGTAATAGATCGTTTCGTTTGCTATGCCACGATAAATTTAGTGATTGGAACGTGTTTGGCCTCCCAAAAGCATTAATCTCGACATTAAAAAAGATCGAAGGAAAATTGTCTTCATTATTGTGCACTGTTAAGCCGAAAACGAAATGAAGACTCTCCCCTTTGAAATCACAAAAGAAGTAGAAATCTGCCTCTCATTAAGCATGAGATTTCTTTCTGTCAAATAACTCCATAGAGCCCTCCTCGTTATGACGGTTAATGACGACAGTATTCAGTGACATCAACTCCAGCCTCTGGACAAAAGTAACGAGCTGTATCACAATACGTCGCGCCTACTGTGTTCGTTGGTGTGGCAAATACCACAGTGTGTAATAAAGTTAAATCAGCATCGACGATTTTAGCTAAAATACGCTCTACAGTCATTTATTTGTAAACAGCAACAGATATTCTTCATGATCTCAAGCGAATTTTCGTATCAGATTTAAGTACTGAACTACATCAACAATTTAAATCAAGTCTCAACCTGACCTTTCGCTACGTTCTTCACAGACAGGAGAAAGGTCCTGTGTACAACCAGCAAAGACGATACAGGTGCATCGAAAACTCGTTTGTAGTCGATATATTTATAGTTGATACACCATGGAGAAACCAATATTGCTGCCTAGACACATTAAAATTGGTTTCAGAAGGAAAGTTTTCTCACAGGGTAAGGAACAACCAAGTAAGTACCGCTCCTCGTCGAGGCACATGTAGGCTTCGCAAAGTTATGGCACACATGAAATGGAAGAAACTTCAGCGAAGGTTTGCCATCGGATCCCCATTCAGTAAAGAGTGTAAATTGTAGGGGGGTTCTATGATAGTTTCAATATCAGTTACCATATTGTCTTCACCACCAATAATCTGTCCCATGCGTTAAAGCAAGAGTGTTGCGGGTTCTTTACTATTCTGAAACATTTTTCAATGGGATTGCAATTTGTAATTAAAGTTATTAAAGAAATAATGCCAGGATGTCTAACAACTTAAAATAATCGCCACACATATACTACTCCTACTAAGCGAGCTCAACAACCACCATGACGCTACTCTGTGAAGAACGATTTTAAATTGGGAGGCCACATGACACAAATTCTTAGAAATGATTTCTCAAGAGTCTACATTTTCTCTGGTATATGATTAGTATACTCCTAATTTATAGTGCACACATAATGCAATGGCGCTAGATGTGCAGGCAACTGGGCATGCATGGGAAGAAGAGTAGTGTTAGTGGTTAAGGGCAGATTCTGTAGATGAAATGCCAAGTGCTGGAGGGGAAATGCAGTTCTAAATGAAAGCCTAAACTCACATTTTCTGTAGATATTAAGTGGGGGCCATGAACGCCAAAACTTACGTGGTGGCCATTCCAAAAAATATACTGACACCTCTGCTTTGGCTAGCATCTAAAAGTAATTTCGCTGACAATGCAGCGATTTACTTTCGTTGGCCTGTTAATCTACATCTACATCTACATGTTTACTCTGCAATTCACATTTAAGTGCTTGGCAGAGGGTTCATCGAACCACAATCATACTACCTCCCTACCATTCCACTCCCGAACAGCGCGCGGGAAAAACGAACACCTAAACCTTTCTGTTCGAGTTCTGATTTCTCTTATTTTATTTTGATGATCATTCGTACCTATGTAGGTTGGGCTCAACAAAATAATTTCGCATTCGGAAGAGAAAGTTGGTGACTGAAATTTCGTAAATAGATCTCGCCGCGACCAAAAACGTCTTTGCTTTAATGACTACCATCCCAACTCGTGTATCATATCTGCCACACTCTCTCCCCTATTACGTGATAATACAAAACGAGCTGCACCTTTTTGCACCCTTTCGATGTCCTCCGTCAATCCCACTTGGTAAGGATCCCACACCGCGCAGCAATATTCTAACAGAGGACGAACGAGCGTAGTGTAAGCTGTCTCTTTAGTGGACTTGTGGCATCTTCTAAGTGTCCTGCCAATGAAACGCAACCTTTGGCTCGCCTTCCCCACAATATTATCTATGTGGTCTTTCCAACTGAAGTTGTTCGTAATTTTAACACCCAGGTACTTAGTTGAATTGGCAGCCTTGAGAATTGTACTATTTATCGAGTAATCGAATTCCAACGGATTTCTTTAGGAACTCATGTGGATCACCTCACACTTTTCGTTATTTAGCGTCAACTGACACCTGCCACACCATACAGCAATCTTTTCTAAATCGCTTTGCAACTGATAATGGTTTTCGGATGACCTTACTAGACGGTAAATTACAGCAACATCTGCGAACAACCTAAGAGAACTGCTCAGATTGTCACCCAGGTCATTTATATAGATCAGGAAAAGCAGGGGTCCCAGGACCTGATATCACTTCAGTTTTACTCGATGATTTTCCGTCTATTACTACGAACTGTGACCTTCCTGACAGGAAATCACGAATCCAGTCGCACAACTGAGACGATAACCCATAGGCCCGCAGCTTGGTTAGAAGTCGCTTGTGAGGAACGGTGTCAAAAGCTTTCCGGAAATCTAGAAATACGGAATCAACTTGAAATCCCCTGTCGATAGCGGCCATTACTTCGTGCGAATAAAGAGCTAGCTGCGTTGCACAAGAACGATGTTTTCTGAAACCATGCTGATTACGTATCAATAGATTGTTCCCTTCGAGGTGATTCATAATGTTTGAATACAGTATATGCTCCAAAACCCTACTGAAAACCGACGTCAATGATATAGGTCTGTAGTTCTATGGATTACTCCTACTACCCTTCTTAAACACTGGTGCGACCTGCGCAATTTTCCAATCTGTAGGTACAGATCTATCGGAGAGCGAGCGGTTGTATATGATTGCAAACTAGGGAGCTATTGTATCAGCGTAATCTGAAAGGAACCTAATCGGTATACAATCTGGACCTGAAGACTATCCCGTATCAAACGATTTGAGTTGCTTCGCAACCCCTAAGGTATCTACTTCTAAGAAACACGTGTTGGCAGCTGTCCGTGTTTTAAATTCTGAAATATTCCATTAGACTTCCATGATGAAGGAATTTCGGAAAACTGCGTTCAATAACTCCGCTTTAGCGGCACAGTCGTCGGTAACAGTACCATCGGCACTGCGCAGCGAAGGTATTGATTGCGTCTTGCCGCTTGTGTACTTTACATACGACCAGAATTTCTTCGGGTTTTCTCCCAAATTTCGAGACAATGTTTCATTGTGGAACATATTAAGGGCATCTCGCATTGAAGCCCTTGCCAAATTTCGCGCGTCTGCAAATTTTAGCCAATCTTCGGGATTTCGCGTTCTTCTGAAATTCGCATGCTTTTTCCGTTGCCTCTGCAACAACGTTCGAACCTGTTTTGTTTACCATGGGGGATCAGTTCCATCTCTTACCAATTTATGAGGTATGAATCTCTCAATTGATGTTGTTACAATATCGTTGAATTTGAGCCACATCTCGTCTACATTTGCATAGTCAATTCGGAAGAAATGGAGATTGTCTCTAAGGAAGGCTTCTAGTGACACTTTATCCGCTTTTTTAAATAAAATTATTTTCCATTTGTTTCTGGTGGATTTGGAAGAAACGGTATTGAGCCTAGCTACAACGACCTTGTGATCACTAATCCCTGTATTAGTCATGATGCTCTCTATTAGCTCTGGATTGTTTGTGGCTAAGAGGTCAAGTGTGTTTTCGGAACCATTTACAATTCGCGTGGGTTCGTGGACTAACTGCTCGAAATAATTTTCGGAGAAAGCATTTAGGACAATCTCGGAAGATGTTTTCTGCCTACCACCGGTTTTGAACAAGTATTTTTGCCAACATATCGAGGGAAGGTTGAAGTCACCACCAACTATAATCGTATGAGTGGGGTATTTATTTGTTGCGAGACTCGAATTTTCTCTGAACTGATCAGCAACTATATCATCGGAGAGTGGGGGTCGGTAGAAGGAACCAACTATTAACTTAGTTCGGCTGTTAAGTATAACCTCCACCCATACCAATTCGCACGGAGTATCTACTTCGACTTCACTACAAGATAAACCACTTCTGACAGAGACAAACACTCCACCACCAATTCTGCCTAATCTATCTTTCCTGAACACCGTCTGAGACTTCGTAAAAATTTCTGCAGAACTTATTTCAGGCTTTAGCCAGCTTTCTGTACCTATAACGATTTCAGCTTCTGTGCTTTCTATTAGCGCTTGAAGCTGAGGGACTTTCCCAGCACATCTACAACAATTTACAATTCCGACTGTTCCTTGAGCCAAGCACGTCCTGTATTTGCCATGCACCCTTTGTGATTGTAGCCCACCCCGTACTTTCCCGAGGCCTTCTAACCTAAAAAACCGCCCAGTCCACGCCACACAGCCTCCGCTACCTGTGTAGCCGCCAGCTGAGTGTAGTGAACCTCTGACCTATTCTCCAGAACCCGAAACCCCACCACCCTATAGCGCAAGTCAAGGAATCTGCAGCTAACACGGTCGTAAAACCGTCTGAGCCTCTGATTCAGACCCTCCACCAGGATCTGCACCAAAGGTCCGCAGTCGGTTCTGTCAACGATGCTGCAGATGGTGAGCACTGCCTTCATCTCGTAAGCAAGACCGGCAGCCTTCACCAAATCAGATAGCCGCTGGAATCCAGAGAGAGTTTCCTCAGATTCAAAGCGACACGCGTCAGTAGTGCCGACATGTGCCACCACCTGCAGCTGGCTGCACTCTGTGCTCTTCATGGCATCCGGAAGGACCCTGTCTACATCGGTAATGACTCCACCCGGAATGCACATGGAGTGCACAATGCATTTCTTCCCCTCCTTAGCCGCCATATCCCTAAGGGGCCGCATTACGCGCCTAACATTGGAGCTCCCAACTACCAATAAGCACACCCTCTGCGATTGCCCTGACCTTGAAGGCTGAGAATCATCCTCTGAAACAGGGCAGGCAGCTGCATCTGGCTCAGCCAGAGACAGTACCTGAAACTTGTTTGTCAGACGCTCCGGGGGCGCTTTCTGATCAGCCTCCGGGGACGTCTTCGCTGCCTGCCACGCCTAGGAACGACCTCCCATTCAACCACAGGCGAGGGCTCAGCCCCACTGCGGGCAGCAACCGGGGCAACCACAGCGGCAGACCGATCTGGGGACAGTCGGGACGAGGTTGACATCCCCGTGATACCCAAGTCCAGCTCCCCACAGTGGTGCCCATTGGCAACAGCCTCAAGCTGCGCGACCGAAGTCAGCGCCGCCTGCAGCTGTGAGCAAAGGGAGGCCAACTCAGCCCTCATCCGAACACAGCAATCACAGTCCCTGTCCATTCTAATCGATGTTGAACAACAGTTACTGAAACACGAGTCCGTGCCTAGAAATGCAAGGGAAACACGCAAAGAATGTATGAACTAACCAGTACAAATGCCTAACGACTGCGCTACAATCTGCCTGAATTTACGATTACAGTAACTAAAACTCGAAATTGCACCTCCTATACGAAACTCACACGCAATTTAAGTAAGAATCTACGAAGGAAACACAGAAAAGAAGCTATATACGTATCATTCTGCGCTGTCGATGTGCACCAACTGGGAGCTTAGGCCGCACTGGTCTCCCATTTGTAACTCTCAGAGAAGCAACATGTGTGGCGAATTTTGAGTAAGACCTATATATTCCTCTGGTTGTCAATTTAAAACTGCTTGTTTTGCCGAAAGACAGTGGAGTTTAGACAGTCTCAGCTCACTAACACGTTTGGAGACGCAGTTGCCAAAGAATTCTGAAAAAGCAGTTCTTTGAGTTTGTTAACTGAGGAAATGAGGATAAGTAGGGTCAGTAGCTTACGAAAGAGCACATTCTGGGTACAAAATAAACGTGTAGTGTCTCCACTTACGTTGTTCCAAAACCAAAGCATTTCTCATTTCACGAGCTACCCATGGCTCTTAAAAATTGCATTGTTTCATCAAAAAAGCATGTAGTTAATAAAATAACCTGGTAGATAATGATGATTTACATAATAACCATATCGAAAAATACTCTCCTCCTTGAATGCAATTATTTGCCAAAATCTCACATCGATATCTCAAACAGTTAATGAAATATGAGGAATGTTGTGAACACTTCACACTGGTTTTATCGCTGGTGCAGAGGGATCGCAAATGAATGTGGTGAGTCAGACCAGTTTTCTCGAGACTTGTGACAGATAGAGACCTCCAGCCAAGTCTGAGGAAAATTTCAGTATGACAGCTAAATTTCATTCGCTGGAACATATAATGTAATATGCACCGAACTCAAAATCATAGCGACCTCTATTTTTCATTACAAAGTTGTTCGAATTACGCACAGTGTCTTACGTGCACGTAAATATCTCAATAGCTGTGGCTATTAACGAAATTATGGGCACTCCATCATGAATCTGACATATAAAACTTTAAATAAGCAAAATATATTTTTTTATCGAATAGTTTCTGTAAAATCGTTTGAGAAAGATTACAGGATGTGCGCATCGATTTAGCCATCGAAAATGGGCCTAAAGGTTTCAGACAGTATCGGCCTTCCCTTTCGAACAAACGAATGAACTCGCCCAGCGCTTTGGACGAAAATTGGTCACTGCGCATCGGTCATCGTATCCGGCACGGGCTATAACTGCAGCACTGATCGTAATAATCACTCTTTACTCCCGTTTGTGGGAGCTAATGAGATACTTTCAAACAAATTTCGGTACTAGTCCTGACCATGCCATAGGTATCAAGTTTCGCGAAATGAGGACACTTGTACCTTTAGATGAGGACCGTAACGTTTCTAACTGTTTATATTGTGGAAATAAAGTGTTCGTCACATATTAGTTTATTACCGGCTTACGACCTGCAGCCATTAAGAGATCTAAAATGAGAACATAAGCGAGAAACATAAAAATTAATGAAACAAAGAAACAAAAGTATTATATCGGCGAAAAAGTGAACAAGTTTTAGAATGACTGCATCAGTCGTTTCTTATTTATTTTTTTGTTAATTTTTATTATTTCAATTTTCAAGAAAGATAGTAGCAGTAATCAAGTAAATTACAGGCTCATATCATTAACGTTGAAATGCTGCAAGATTTTGGAACATATATTGTGTTCAAACATTAAGAATTATCTCAAAGAAAACGGTCTATTGACGCACAGTCAAGACGGATTTAGAAAACATCGTTCTTGTGAAACACAACTAGCTCTTTAAGCTAAAACTCATAGAAACTGTTGCGGGTAAGGCTAACCAAAGACTGCCTTTTATTGGCAGAACACTTAGAAAATGTAACAGATCTACTACAGAGACTGCCTAAACTACACTTATCCGTCTTCTTTCAGAATACTGTTGTGTGGTGTGGGAACGTAACCCTGTAGGATTGACGGGGTACATCGAAAAATTGCAAAGAAAGGCAGTACAGTTTGTATTATTGCGAAATATTGGAGAGAGTGTCACTGAAATGATTTAGGATTTGGGCTGGACATCATTAAAACAAAGGCGTTTTTCGTTGCGGCGGAATCTTCTCAGGAAATTTCAATCTCTTCTATCTCCTCTGAATGCGAAAACATTTTTTTGACGCCGACCTACATAGGGAGATACGATCAACATAATAAAACGAGGGCAATCAGAGATAGCACGGGAAGACACAGGTGTTCGTTTCTTCCATGCGATATACGAAATTGGAATAATAGCGAATTGTGAAGGTGGTTCGGTCAACCCTCTTCCAGGCAATTAAATGTGATTTGCAGTGTATCCCTGTAGGTGTAGATGTAGTTACACGTAGGTGAGTAGTCAGTACATAAAAAGACATGAGCAGGTATTTTACATTTAAAGATACAATAAAAGATCAATGTTCGGCCCTTGTAAAATAACTGAAACATATTTTCTAAAATTTTATAATTTTAATTCTATATTTTTAAAACAGATACTAAATTTAATATGCGAAAAATCCATTTTTCCGCTCGTTACATGTACAATGAGAAAACGAAAATACAATGCAACTTAAAAGTTAAAAACAGAGAATGGTTTTTGAAGTACGTCTGAGAACTGCTGTTCCTGAGCCAAAACATAAATTCACCACATAAAAGGAGATTGGAGAGCGTAACGTTGATAATATACTGTGGAGGAATCAGATGTACAGAAAAAATAACATAAGCTTCAAAACATGAAATAAAAAACTGAAAGATAACTGTAATAAAATACACTGAAGTGCCAAAGAAACTGGTATAGGCATCCGTATTCAAATACAGTGATATATAAATAGGCAGAATGCGGCGCTGTGGTCGGCAACGCCTATGTAAGACAAGAAGCATGCAGCGCTGTTGTTAGATCGGTTACTGCTGCTGAAATTAGCGATGACGTAGGGATTTTCCTGTAAGACCGTTCACAAGAATACCGTGAATAACAGGAATACGGTGAAACATCAAATCTCCGATATCGTTGCGGTCGGAAAAAAGATTCTGCCTGAACAAGACCAACGACGACTGAAAGGAATCGTTCAACGTGACAAAGTGCAAAGGTTAAGAAAATATCTGCGTATTTCAGAGCTCGGCCATCAACAAATGCCAGCGTGCGAACAATTCAATGAAACATCATCGATCTGGGCTTTCGGAGCCGAAGGCCCGCTAGGTACTGAACCGTGGTACTACCCAATTGTCTAGAAAATCAAAATTACAATCTCACCACAATTATTTAAAGGAAATAGAAAGCCCGGAATCACTGGTGATTGACAAGCTTGTGATTGTTTTACAATTTTAATTCGACTCAAAACGGACTTTATTATAAATTTCAGTTCGGACATTTACCCTCTTACTGATGCAATATACACTCCTGGAAATTAAAATAAGAACACCGTGAATTATTTGTCCCAGGAAGGGGAAACTTTATTGACACATTCCTGGGGTCAGATACATCACATGATCACACTGACAGAACCACAGGCACATAGACACAGGCAACAGAGCATGCACAATGTCGGCACTAGTGCAGTGTATATCCACCTTTCGCAGCAATGCAGGCTGCTATTCTCCCATGGAGACGATCGTAGAGATGCTGGATGTAGTCCTGTGGAACGGCTTGCCATGCCATTTCCACCTGGCGCCTCAGTTGGACCAGCGTTCGTGCTGGACGTGCAGACCGCGTGAGACGACGCTTCATCCAGTCCCAAACATGCTCAATGGGGGACAGATCCGGAGATCTTGCTGGCCAGGGTAGTTGACTTACACCTTCTAGAGCACGTTGGGTGGCACGGGATACATGCGGACGTGCATTGTCCTGTTGGAACAGCAAGTTCCCTTGCCGGTCTAGGAATGGTAGAACGATGGGTTCGATGACGGTTTGGATGTACCGTGCACTATTCAGTGTCCCCTCGACGATCACCAGTGGTGTACGGCCAGTGTAGGAGATCGCTCCCCACACCATGATGCCGGGTGTTGGCCCTGTGTGCCTCGGTCGTATGCAGTCCTGATTGTGGCGCTCACCTGCACGGCGCCAAACACGCATACGACCATCATTGGCACCAAGGCAGAAGCGACTCTCATCGCTGAAGACGACACGTCTCCATTTGTCCCTCCATTCACGCCTGTCGCGACACCACTGGAGGCGGGCTGCACGATGTTGGGGCGTGAGCGGAAGACGGCCTAACGGTGTGCGGGACCGTAGCCCAGCTTCATGGAGACGGTTGCGAATGGTCCTCGCCGATACCCCAAGAGCAACAGTGTCCCTAATTTGCTGGGAAGCGGCGGTGCGGTCCCCTACGGCACTGCGTAGGATCCTACGGTCTTGGCGTGCATCCATGCGTCGCTGCGGTCCGGTCCCAGGTCGACGGGCACGTGCACCTTCCGCCGACCACTGGCGACAACATCTATGTACTGTGGAGACCTCACGCCCCACGTGTTGAGCAATTCGGCGGTACGTCCACCCGGCCTCCCGCATGCCCACTATACGCCCTCGCTCAAAGTCCGTCAGCTGCACATACGGTTCACGTCCACGCTGTCGCGGCATGCTACCAGTGTTAAAGACTGCGATGGAGCTCCGTATGCCACGGCAAACTGGCTGACACTGACGGCGGCGGTGCACAAATGCTGCGCAGCTAGCGCCATTCGAGGGCCAACACCGCGGTTCCTGGTGTGTCCGCTGTGCCGTGCGTGTGATCATTGCTTGTACAGCCCTCTCGCAGTGTCCGGAGCAAGTATGGTGGGTCTGACACACCGGTGTCAATGTGTTCGTTTTTCCATTTCCAGGAGTGTACAAATCTTCACTTTGCTTGAATTACATAAACACGAATAAGAATCATATTATTTTGCGTCCGCAACTAAATCATTGATAGTAGGCACGGTGAATAATCAATCACAAACAATCATTTTTGTTTAGCCATATCTCAAGAGACTAATAACACTATACACTTCCAGCTTCAGTTACACAGCCACATAATACCACAACTTCATAGAGAACAAAGAGATCTTAGAGCTTGATAAAACTGAACTGCCAACATAAAGGTCCACCGAGAAACATGATTATACTAAAAATACAAAGTGGGCCAACCAAGGTCGCAAACCTTGCACGCAGGAATAATAACAAGTTGCACGTTCATTAAAAATACGCAAATGGTTAACATAAGTCTTAAATAAGAATTGCTAGCAATAACTCAACCAGTAAAATGACTTACAGAAACGCTAATATAAACAAAGTGGCCTCATTTAACTAACGGGCATAATGACTCACAAATCGCGCTTAACTTTAGAGAACAGCGTTAAGACCTATAGCATTGTTTGCAAGCAATAACGCTACGGCCGGCATGCAATACGAGCGTTCACTCCCCACGGCTTGTGCACAGGGTCACATTTTTTATTTCTTTTTTTTTTTTTTTGTCATCAGTCTACTGACTGGTTTGATGCGGCCCGCCACGAATTCCTTTCCTGTGCTAACCTCTTCGTCTCAGAGTGCCACTTGCAACCTACGTCCTCAATTATTATTTGCTTGACGTATTCCAATCTCTGTCTTCCTCTACAGTTTTTGCCCTCTACAGCTCCCACTAGTACCATCGAAGTCATTCCCTCATGTCTTAGCAGATGTCCTATCATTCTGTCCCTTCTCCCTATCAGTGTTTCCCACATATTCCTTTCCTCTCCGATTCTGCGTAGAACCTCCTCTTCCTTACCTAATCAGTCCACCTAATTTTCAATATTCGTCTATAACACCTCATCTCAAATGTTTCGATTCTCTTCTGTTCCGGTTTTCCCACAGTCCATGTTTCACTACCATACAATGCTGTACTCCAGACGTACATCCGCAGAAATTTCTTCCTCAAATTAAGACCGGTATTTGATATTAAAAGACTTCTCTTGGTCAGAAATGCCTTTTTTGTCATAGCGAGTCTGCTTTTGATGTCCTCCTTGCTCCGTCCGTCATTCGTTATTTTACTGCCTAGGTAGCAGAATTCCATAACTTCATTGACTTCGTGGCCATCAATCCTGATGTTAACTTTCTCGCTGTTCTCATTTCTACTACTTGTCATTACCTTCGTCTTTCTCCAATTTACTCTCAAACCATACTGTGCACTCATTAGACTGTTCATTCCGTTCAGCAGATCATTTAATTCTTCTTCACTTTCACTCGCGATAGCAATGTCATCAGCGAATCGTATCATTGATATCCTTTCACCTTGTATTTTAATTCCACTCCTGAACCTTTCTTTTATTTCCATCATTGCTTCCTCGATGTACAGATTGAAGAGTAGGGGCGAAAGGCTACAGCCTTGTCTTACACCCTTCTTAATACGAGCACTTCGTTCTTGATCGTCCACTCTTATTATTCCCTCTTGGTTGCTGTACATATTGTATATGACCCGTCTCTCCCTATAGCTTACCCCTACTTTTTTCACAATCTCGAACAGCTTGCACCATTTTATATTGTCGAACGCTTTTTCCAGGTCGACAAATCCTATGAAAGTGTCTTGATTTTTCTTTAGCCTTGCTTCCATTATTAGCCGTAACGTCAGAATTGCCTCTCTTGTCCCTTTACTTTTCCTAACGCCAAACTGATCGTCACCAATCGCATTCTCAATTTTCTTTTCCATTCTTCTGTATATTATTCTTGTAAGCAGCTTCGATCCATGAGCTGTTAAGCTGATTGTGCGATAATTCTCGCACTTGTCAGTTCTTGCCGTCTTCGGAATTGTGTGGATGATGCTTTTCCGAAGGTCAGATGGTATATCGCCAGACTCATATATTCTACACACCAACGTGAATAGTCGTTTTGTTGCCACTTCCCCCAATGATTTTAGAAATTCCGATGGAATGTTATCTATCCCTTCTGCCTTATTTGACCGTAAGTCCTCCAAAGCTCTTTTAAATTCCGATTCTAATACTGGATCCCCTATCTCTTCTAAATTGACTCCTGTTTCTTCCTCTATGCCATCAGAGAAATCTTCAGCCTCTTAGAGGCTTTCAATGTATTCTCTCCACCTATCTGCTCTCTCCTCTGCATTTAACAGTGGAATTCCCGTTGCACTCTTAATGTTACCACCGTTGCTTTTAAAGTCACCAAAGTTTGTTTAGACTTTCCTGTATACTGAGTCAGTCCTTACGACAATCATATCTTTTTCGACGTCTTCGCATTATTCCTGCAGCCATTTCGTCTTAGCTTCCCTGCACTTCCTATTTATTTCGTTTCTCAGCGACTTGTATTTCTGTATGCCTGATTTTCGCGGAACATGTTTGTACTTCCTCCTTTCATCAATCAACTGAAGTAATTCTTCTGTTACCCATGATTTCTTCGCAGATACCTTTTTTTTACCTATGTTTTCCTTCCCAACTTCTGTGATGGCCCTTTTTAGAGATGTCCAATCCTCTTCAACTGTACTGCCTACTGCGGTATTCCTTATTGCTGTATCTATAGCGTTAGAGAACTTCAAACGTATTTCGTCATTCCTTAGTACTTCCGCATCCCACTTCTTTGCGTATTGATTCTTCCTGACTAATGTCTTGAACTTCAGCCTACTCTTCATCACTTCTATATTGTGATCTGAGTCTGTATCTGCTCCTGTGTACGCCTTACAATCCAGTATCTGATTTCGGAATCTCTGTCTGACCATGATGTAATCTAATTAAAATTTTCCCGTATCTCCCGGCCTCTTCCAAGCATACCTCCTCCTCTTGTGATTCTTGAACAGAGTATTCGCTATTACTAGCTGAAACGTGTTACAGAACTCAATTAGTCTTTCTCCTCTTTCATTCCTAGTCCCAAGCCCATATTCTCCTGTAACCTTTTCTTTTACTTCTTCCCCTACAACTGCATTCCAGTCGCCCATGACTATTAGATTTTCGTTCCCCTTTACATACTGCATTACCCTTTCAATATCCTCATACACTTTCTCTATCTGTTCATCTTCAGCTTGCGACGTCAGTATGTATACCTGAACTATCTTTGTCGGTGTTGGTCTGCTGTCGATTCTGATTAGAACAACCCGGTCACTGAACTGTTCACAGTTACACACCCTCTACCCTACCTTCCTATTCATAACGAATCCTACACCTGTTATATCATTTTCTGCAGCTGTTGATATTACCCGATACTCATCTGACCAGAAATCCTTGTCTTCCCTCCACTTCACTTCACTGACCCCTACTATATGTAGATTGAGCCTTTGAATTTCCCTTTTCAGATTTTCTAGTTTCCCTACCACGTTCAAGCTTCTGACATTCCACGCCCCGACTCGTAGAACGTTATCCTTTCATTGATTATTCAGTCTTTTTCTCATGGTAACCTCCCGCTTGGCAGTCCCCTCCCGGAGATCCGAATGGAGGACTATTCCGGAATCTTTTGCCAATGGAGAGATCATCATGACACTTCTTCAATTACAGGCCACATGACCTGTGTCTTTAATGCAGTGGTTTCCATTGCCTTCTGCATTCTCATGTCGTTGATCATTGCTGATTCTTCCGCCTTTAGGGGCAATTTCCCACCACTAGGACAAGAGAGTGCCCTGAACCCCTATCCAGTCCTCCGCCCTCCTTGACAAGGCCGTAGGCTGAATGAGGCTGACTTCTTATGCCGGAAGTCTTCGGCCGCCAATGCTGATTATTTATCAAAAATTTAGCAGAGGTGGGGATCGAACCCGGGTCCGAAGACGTTTTCATTATGAATCAAAGACGCTACCCCTACCACGGGTACATAGCCGGCGGTATATATTTATATATAATCCGACAGGCCCCACAATGAGCGGTACTGACAAGAATCCATAACCGCACCGACACCAGGGAACGAGCAATCTTAACAAATGACCTGCTTCACAAATGGATTGCAATGAAGACAAGATCAAATCACAGCCACACTGAAATATATAATAAGAACGCCTCCAAATTATTATGGAGCAATACTCTAAGACGACGAAGACGACTAAGACGACGAGCCCACCGCAATTTTGCACGTCAAGGCGCCGAATGATTGGCACCGTACATCCGGCAAGCGCCTAAAGACAAGGGTGGCGAGCACGGCGAGGCCCATGCACCATGGTTACGGTCGCTGGCTTGTTTTTAACACAAGTTGGGTGGTTGAACGCCGACTGGGGTCTCACTCGTAACATGTTGACCCGGAACACCGCGGAGGGGGGGGGGGGGGGGGGGAGCAGTCAAAGATAGCAGGACAGCCGTATATCGATATCAGCGATGCAAGTGCAACACCCTAGCGCCAGACGCCATGGCTGAGGTACCCTTTATGACTGTACGACACAAAGCTTTAAGCCTCACCTGTGTCCGTCAACACCACTGAATTGTTGATGACTGGAAACATGTTGCCTAGACGGACGAGTTTCGTTTCAAGTTGTATCGAGCGGATGGACATGTATGGTTATGGAGACAACCCTATGAATCCATGGACCCTGCTTGTCAGCAGGGGACTGTTCAAGCTGGTGCAGGCTCTGTAATGGCGTGGGGCATGTGAAGTTGGAGTGATATGGGAGCCCGGATACGTCTAGATACGACTCTGACATGTGACATCCTGTCTCATCACCTGCATCCATTCATACCCATTATGCATTCCGACGGAATTCGGCAGTTCCAGTAGGGCAATGCGAAACACCAGACATCTAGAATTGCTACAGAGTGGCTCCAGGAACACTCTTTTGAGCTTTAACATTTCCGCTGGTCACGGAAGACCCCAGGCTTGAGCATTATTAAGCATATCTAAGATGACTTGCAATTCAGTGTTCAGAAGAGATCTCCACCCCCTCCTACTCTTACGGATTTATGGACAGACTTGCAGCATTTATCGTGTTATTTCCCTCCAGAACAACTTCAGACATTAGTCGCGTCAATGCCACATCGTGTTTTGGCACTTCTGCGTGCTCGGGGGGCCCTAGACAATATTAGGCAGATGTACCAGTTTATTTGGCTCTTCATTGTATAATAAGTGTATAACAGTATAAAGGTGGGAATACAATTCGAAGAATCTGAATGTAGTAATAGCCTTTTATTACCTTTCTGGTAGGCGTTATTAATTACAGGCTTTTGCTTAATATAAATAAGTAAAGTTACAGTCAGAGCAAAGGGCAGATGAGAAACTTCAAGCACTACTGGAATAAGTGACTCACATGAAATAAGGTAGGGAAGTTTTCAGTTTCATACACAATAATACCTATGTTTGAGAAATGTAGTGAACTCAGTGGGAAGGAAGGTGTGCATATGTTTTTCGTCGTGAACGTGGAGTAAAGCTGACAGTCATCGGAGATAACGAATGACATGAAACTAAGGTAGACACTGTATAACGAGGCGAGCGAGAGACACATAGAACGGATGTAGAAATTTAGCGTTACCTTAACAGCAGGGATGACCTCGTGGCTCAGAGATGTCATGCTTTCGAACTATCATCGATAAAGTATCTGACTTCGTTATCGGCAACAGCTAGATAATTAGATCACGATTATTCACTGAAAAACGGTAGCCATCCTGAGCGTCAGTGCTCAAACGAATGCCTACTGTCATCTTACCTAAGCCGTCCGAAGAGTGCCTACGCCGATCGTCGAAGAATCTGTTCTCCTTCGAAGGCAAATTAAAAGTACACTCATGCTCATAAATTAATAATTGCACAATGTAGTGCCACACAACCTGACACTACACAGAACTGGCGCTAATTGCATAGGCACATAGGGAACACACGGGAAACAGATACGTAAGTCCGCGGTATTGGTGATAAGCTGAGAAAACCGACCCGAAACACATAAGCTACAAAATGTCACTGTTTCCTGCGCATGTACCCCGACAACAATATCGGGTATGATCACCATGCACACGTACACTTTCTCACAACGGGTTGGCATACTCTGGATCAGGTGGTCGAACAGCTGCTGGGGTATAGCATCCCATTCTTGCACCAGTGCCTGTCGGAGTTCATGAAGTGTCGTAGGGGTTTGAAGACGTGCAGCGATACGTCGACCGAGAGCATCCCAGACGTGCTCGATGGGGTTGAAGTCTGGAGAACAGGCAGGTCACTTCATTCGCCTGATATCTTCTGCTTCAAGGCACTCCTCCTCGATAGCAGCTCGGTGGTGCCGTACGTAATCATCCATCAGGAGGAAGGTGGGACCCACTGCACCCCTGAATAGGCGGACATACTGGCGCAAAATTACGTCCCGGTACACCTGACCCGTTACAGTTACTCTGTCAAAGACATGCAGGGATGTACATGCACCAGTCATAATCCCACCCACGCCATCAAACCACGACCTCCATACAGGTTCCTTTCAGTGACATTAAGAGGTTGGTATCTGGTTCCTGATTCACGTCACATGAAAAGCCGGCGAGAATCACTGTTCCGACTATACGTGGACTCGTCTGTGAACATAAACTGGGACCACTGTTCCAAAGACCATGTACTGTGTTCTTGACACCAGGCTTTACGGGCTCACCTTTGAACAGCGGTCAGTGGAATGCACCTTGCAGGCCTCCGGGCGAATAAACCATGTCTGTTCAGTCACCTGTAGACTGTGTGTCTGGAGACAACTGTTCCAGTGGCTGCGGTAAGGTGCCGAACAAAGCTACCTGCAGTACCCCGTGGCCGTCGGTGAGATATCGGTTCTCTTTGGTGTTGTACACTGGACGTCCCGTACTGTGGCGCCTGGACACGTTTCCTGTCTGCTGGAATCATTACCATAATCTTGATACCACACATTGTGGCACACGGAGGGCCCGTGGTACGACCTGCTGTGTTTGATCCAGTCGCCCTAGAATTCTACCCCTCATAACGTCATCAATATGTGTTCTTTGAGCCATTTTCACCACTCAGTCACCATTAGCACGTCTGAAAACGTCTCTCACTTACACGCTGCACCGTACTCTGACATGCACCAACACACCTCTGTGCATGTGGACTGCTGCCAGCGCCACCGTGCGACGACCGCAAGTCAAATTCACCGCATGATCATACCCCGAAGTGATTTAAGCCCGCAAACCAGAGCGTTGCTTCACCATGTATCAGCATTATTCTTCATTTACTAGCATGAGTGTTGAGTAACTGCTCTTGTCTGGTCCCCTTTAAAACCTAATTGTCCGAGGAAAACTGTCTACTGCACGAACTATTGCTCCTTATGCTGAGCAAATGGACTAGGCCTTTGTTGCAAATTCTGAGTAGACCAATCAGATACGAGGTTACCGAGCTCTGGCGACTTTCATAGCCAACCTCATACTGTAAGTGTGTTACCACACATAAAGATAGGATTTTGTTCACCCAAAATTGTATTTTAACCTAACTGCACATCTTGGCGATATTTTTAATTTAATAATACAACTATGTACCGACACAAAATAAGAAACGTCAAGTAATGTGTTCCCGTACCTGTTAGGTCGCTACATTAGACCAATTTACTGGAGTTTTAATAACTAAGGGATGATGTTCAAATGGTTCAAATGGCTCTGAGCACTATGGGACTTAACATCTATGGTCATCAGGCCCCTAGAACTTAGAACTACTTAAACCTAACTAATCTAAGGACATCACACACATCCATGCCCGAGGCAGGATTCGAACCTGCGACCGTAGCAGTCGCGCGGCTCCGGACTGAGCGCCTAGAACCGCTAGACCACCGCGGCCGGCAGGGATGATGTTAAGCAGGTCACCCCTCCAAGGGTCATTCGCCGCAGCAAGGATAAAAACAGTAGTTCTTAACAGACTTTCTATAGTTCGGCTGTCCTAAGCTCGAGCGCCATGATGCTAAATGGCAGATTGGTACATTTTGAATGAGAACATTATGTCAATTCACCTGGCCACAAAGTTAAAGTATCGCTGATGTTTAAGTGCGGTAAAGACATTACGTCCATCGTCTTTCCTACCATAAAGCAACAATACTCAGTGAACGTTTGTCATTTTTAATTATCTTTTGCTCAATCTTTAAACGGTAGCGCTTGCGCCAAACGGCGTCTCAAAACTCACTCTTCTATATCTGGAAGTCTTATTAGTTTTGCATGGCTCTGTTAGCTGTATTGCTTACAGTATGCGCAAAGCATTCTTCAATTCGTCTCACGTACTCGCCTGACCCACACGGTTGTACTTGTATTCACACTTTGGATCCAGTTATCAAAACTGTTTAATCGAACAGCCTTCCATTGTTCTCGGATCGGTACCGAGTTGCAGATGAAATTCCCTCTGCACTGGTCTTGCTGACTTACTTCTTCCGCTGTGAAGAACGCAGAAAACATTATTCTGCTTAGCAGCTATCTTACAACTAATGATAAATTCCTGTCTGTTGACGAGAACACTCAAGGCTGAGCGTATACAGGACAAAGGCCGCGCGAGCTTGATAGCGCCGCTTTCTGTGACGCACGCTTCCTAGTGGGGCAGATAGGGATACCACCTTTCAAGAAATGTTGTGTTGGACAACTTCTCAATCATACGGTATAAAGAAAATGGTAGTAATTTATTACAAATGTCATAAGTAAAATAAGGAATTTGTTGTACCTATATTTTCTGAACACATCAAAATTTAGGTTCAGTATTCTATACATACAAAAATAAAGTGTTCTTATTTCAGTTCTTATTCGTAATGTATTGATTTGCTATTCAAGCATGAAATGAATTATTAAATTAACATTCATAGGCTATACAATAATTTCAAATCAAAGTTGAGATAAAAATGAGAAAAATCGTAAAGAAAATTTTTAACAGTAACATGATCACTGTTTCGTATTTTTGAATGCATAATTTTGTTGGTCTTTGTTGCTTTCAGCTGTCCTTCACTGTTCCCCACTCTTTCAGAAAATTTAAGAATTCGCAACAAGTTTCACAAAAATTAACATTTCAGTAAAGCTACTGACATTAGATTTATTTTTTCTGTCCACCAGTTCTTCACCATAATGACGATTCTTTCAACAAATGAGTTACTGCTATTAATTGAAAACATGAATAAGCCTAAGCAGTTTGTAAGGAGAGATTATAGTTGTGGCACGGTGCATAAGAAAATGTACCAAAATCTGATCTTCATCATTACCTTTATCAAATCCAGTATACGCATTTCGGAGATGACTGAATTAATTGTATAACGGATCTTTATGCAGGTTGAGATTCAATTTGTTGGTAACCTTTGCAACATACTGCCATTGCAAACGAATACCTTCTTGCTCTTTGAAGGAAGAACTTGTAAGAAAACTTGTAAGCAGGTTGAATATATTGTTCTCGGGAAGGTCATAGTTTCGTGCAAATAATCGGGGCATCATGACAAGAAAGGCTGTGCATCACTTTCAAAACTTAATCTCTGTGTTTTCTATATTTCTTCCATGACCTCATGAACTTCTTTTCCTAAGAAGTTGTCTTGCTTTCTGCTCTCTAGCTTTCTCTGAAAATTCCTTATTACTCTGTCCAGCTCAACAGAAGTAACTGAATGGTTTCTCAATTTTCTTACAGCAGTTTGAAACACGGGCAAACTTTGCTCCAAAAAATGGCGTTTAGATTTCAGGAGGTGAATGGTTAGTTTCTTCATCATCATGCACACAGTATCTGATGTTACGAAGCCACAAATCAATCTTCAACAATCTTCATCGCCCTTTCAAATAAAGCATGACCTGATGACAGGTAAGCAGTGTACGTTTCTGTCATTTGCAGGAAGTATTGAGGTCCATCAGGAATTGACATGTGCTAGTATTTTCTTAAACTCTTTTTCCATGAACTCTGAAAATTCTCTCATTAACTGAATATTTGATGCGGAGGAACCAAAATGACTGTAGATTTTGAGAGCTAATGTTTCTATATCATAATGAAACATTTTAAGACAGAGTTGCACAGTATTAATCATGAAATGACAATTGCAGCTAGCTCTCAGAGTAAATGGATTTTTCCTTTTCACTAAGACGTAAACCGAACTATTTTTACAGTTGTTCACTTGACTTTTTTCAGCACTGTATACACTTAATTGCATCAGATGAGAGCCCGCACAGTCTGCAATGTTCTTTATTAAATGTAAAATATCTTTGTGGGTTTCTTTGCTGTCTTCATAAAAATTTCTGCTGTAGCCGTGGTTAACATCGAAGTACTGACCACCATAAGGAAAAGCTTTTACATTTCCTCGGTTTGATTCATCTTACCACAGGATTATAAAAGGATTTAAGAAGCTTGCCTATGACCACAACTTGACTGTAAGGGTCAAAAACACTTTCTGATATCGCCGTTGCTTCAGTTTTTCCACACGAAATTTTCGATGCTGTATTACTGTATGGAATCAAAGATGATGCATTTTCATTTGACAGTCCAATAACTGGTAGCTATGGCCATGTTTTACACGGTGATAAACATATGCAACTTCAGCACGTATTACGGCATCTTCTTCAGACGCATGTTTCTTCCCAAAGGAAGTTAAAACTCATTTATTTTCAGGAAAAATTGTTTTATTTTTAGGACACTGCGGTTGTGCCAGAATGTGCCTCCGAAGATGCTAAAAAACTTTTCTGCCTTCAAGTTTCATCGAAAACGTGGCGGGACTAATCACACACTTTGTTGTGAGGTCATTTTCTTTCATCAACTAGTAGGAAAAACCTTTGTTTTCTAACAAGGTTTTCTTGAAAACCGTATGTACACTTTCTTCTTCGGATAAGGTGAAATTAACGAAATGTCTTCATTTTTAGAGGAAGCACGAAACACTTTTTCCGAAAGCCGAACCTTCTTAACTCAAATTGTATGAGAAAAGCGTTGACGATTTAACCACCAAATAATCTCTAATTTAACAGGTATATATGTATTTTGAATCATTTGTAGTGATTAGGGTGAGGAATTTCACACATAATTCTTTCTCTTCGTTCATATGATTTACAAATTCGTCACAAGGCGGGATGAATGTGTGTCCCGAGTCCTTGTACCGGGGATCGTAGACAGTACTTCAAATTCTGGGACAATGCCGGCAAAGACTGACCGGTTGGCAACCCTAGTAGCAGAGAGAGTATGCCGCTTCAGTGGCCGACTTTCTGTGTTTCTTGCTACAGGTAACTGCCACGTAATCGGCAGACGGTATAGAACTGGTACGTAAGGAAACTTGCGTACAGAGTGAGTTAACATGAAGGAAACATGCATATGCTCAAAGTGAGAAAGGAGATTTGACGAAGTATAGTACTCTAATCGTAAATAAACTGAAAATAATCGACATAATTATTCTTCTTTTCTCAAATACTTACAAAAGACCCTACAAAAAATAATGAATATAAAGTAAGTAACAAAAAGATAAATTCACGTAATATTAAATTAGTAATAGGCCTAGCACGTTAATTCAGTATTGGCCTGTGCTGGTACTAGGCGTTCATAATGGAAGTGTAGCTACACACAGAGGTTCAGTGTGAGCTGTCATTAATGTATGTCGGCAAAACTTGGTAAATATACTAACGCGTTGATGCATATTGCATTAACATTATCTAACAAATTTCGCTGCCATACAGTAATTAAAACCCACATTGGCCCTCTGTAAGTAGTTGCACTTCCACTATAACCGTACGGTACTTGTGGTCTACCACGTCGTGGCCGTTCAAAGCAATTTTTGAAGCTGTTTCTTACTGTGATGCAGTCATCCGTAGCCCTAAGTATTATTTATAGCAAAATTACTTTCTAGATGTTTCTTGTAGTTCTTAACTGATACGTTCATCTTATGGTAACGGCTAATTTACTTGTAT
Source organism: Schistocerca americana (assembly GCF_021461395.2). Taxonomy (NCBI): domain Eukaryota; kingdom Metazoa; phylum Arthropoda; class Insecta; order Orthoptera; family Acrididae; genus Schistocerca; species Schistocerca americana. The sequence goes on from NC_060122.1 coordinate 678,451,751, forward strand.
ACTCAAAATCGATTTGCCGAACAATCAAAAGCTCATACAGCCGTATGATATGCTCGTAACCATTTCTAATTTAATGCTTTGTTTCTGCACGAATCAGGAACCAGAAGTTGCGAGAACTGTTGCATTAAATTTTCAAGGACGCAAATGCCTGATACTTCACTAAAATAGAGTAATCAATGTCCCCTTAATCGTTTGCTTAGTCTGATTCCGGAAACTCACCTTTTCCATCCCTTATGTTTGGAGCTACAAACTATTTGCTTATATATTTAGTGATTTGCACCTTGTTCTATATTCACTTCGTGGTACATGGTAGATGGTGCTTTGTGCGTATCTGGCACTCTCCCCTTTTTGCAGTTGCGAATGCTCGACAGGAATAACGATTGTTGATAAGCTTGCGTGAGTTCGTCTCTCTGGCTATACCTTCACGGTCTTTTCGCGATATGTGCTTAGGAGGATGCAATATATTAATTGACTCGACTTGCATGAAACGTTCTCGGCATTTTAGCGGTAGAGCGCACAGTGACGCACAAATCCTTTCTCGTAACGCCTGAGAGCTGCTTGAGTATGTCCGTGACGCTTCCGCGCTTCATAAAGGAACCTCTAGCGAATCGCGCCGCTCCTTATTACATCTTTACGATTCCCTCTACCAGTCCTACCTGTTACGGATCCCAAAGTGACGGGCAATATTCAAGCTTCGTACACATGGCCACAGGTATTTAATGGCTGTGACTGCTTTTAGTAATTTTCCTGAAATATCTGCCTATTTACTCGCAACACGCTATATTTGTTTCTGTTGAGAGTTAATCAAGCGTCGGTCCTCTACAAGCAATCCACGAGAAATCTCGTGTAGCTTCCAACATTATCCATTATGCCACTTACATACGGCATGATTTCGTGATGATATTAAAAACTTTCTGGGGTGATGGAGAAGGACAAACGCTTCAGTTTAGGTAACGAGCCCCTGATGCGGAAACGACCTAGTCGAAAGTTTCGTGCGAAAATCGTTGTGATGCCTCTGACCGTGGATTATATGCACCGCTACTGTTCTCGATAAGACTGTAGGATAGGCGACTTCCCGACGTGTTATTATGCCCCAAAACAAGAAGAAATGCCCAGTAAAAAGGATTCTAAAATGCATACCTTAAGAGCTGTAGGTATTTTCTCAGTAGACTACATGTGTTTCAAAGTAACGAATACGGGCGAGTGCTCGTAACTCTTGAGGTATGCTCTTCAGAGCCCTTGTGTGCTGCACATTTTTACTTTTCTTTGGTTCTTACTACCTCCTCCAAAAAATGGAAACCAAAGAGCTGGCAGTAGAAGACAGGTGTTTCGCAGTATCGAAGATGAGCAAGTGTTCACAGCTTTTAAGGCAGGTATTTTAGAGCCAAGGTTTACTAGACATTTTTTCTTGTTCCGATGCTAACTGCTGCAGTCACTTACCCTGCAGTCTTGGCGACAACACTACCGGTACATGTATTCCACTGATAGAGATGTGAGAAGAACAATTTTCGCTTATAACTTTCAACTTTGTCTTTCCCAGCCCAGGACCCATGACCTCAAACTGATAAATTTTCCCTTCTCCATAATCTCTCAAAGTTTATAACATCATCATGGAATTACCGAGCAGCCTCTGTTAGGGGTAAAACCGACCGGCTAAAACCGGTACCGGTGTGTCAGTTCCGAATAAGCGGTATTTTTTGTTATTTGTTTAGTCTCGGTCGTGAATGGTACTTTTTTTTACTAATACTCCAGTAAAATAAAAAATTAAAAACGAATTATAAATTAGCCAATTTTCGTCTATAATAAAGCTTATTTTTTTAAAATGGAAGCAATCTTTATTCGTAGCGTTTACATTGATTTGAATTATGGCGTTATTATAGGAAATGGGAAAAGGCTCTGTGCCATTATAATAATAATGACGACAAAAACGAGCAATAAACATATGGCATGAGAAATGGTACAACACTGCTGAGAGAATAATGCACCTGTTGCTCGTGTGTGGTGTCTTAAGGTACGCGTATAGGTGCCGTGTACCAGACTTGCTCCCACCTGATCTATGCGGTAGCTTGTTGTTGTCGTCGCCGGGCAGCCATTGTATAGCAGATTGGCATCAGTCCTAATCTGGAAATATTTTTACAGAGTGGCTTGGCAATGAAGTACAATGCTTTATTTGCCTTACAAGATTAATGATTTGTCTGCCGTTTCTATGCAATAATAAAACCAGTAGGTAACAGTAAGTCACAGTCATGAATTAAAGCCAGCCGGTGTGGCCGTGCTGTTCTAGGCGCTAGAGTCTGGAACCGAGCGACCGCTACGGTCGCAGGTTCGGATCCTGCCTCGGGCATCGATGAGTGTGATGTCCTTAGGTTAGTTAGGTTTAATTAGTTCTAAGTTCTAGGCGACTGATGACCTCGGAAGTTAAGTCACATAGTGCTCAGAGCCATTTTAATGAATCAAAGACGTAACAACTGCTCATTCATAGTATACAAGAAAAATGTAAAGAACCTGATGTGATGCCTGTGTCTATAACATGCCTTCACTTGCTTGTAGCCCCTGTAAACGGAAAAATTCATGTGGAAAATAGTTTTTCAACCTCAATTTTCACTCTTTAGCAATCAGTATTCGTAACGCCGAAGTGGCGCTATGATACCCGATTACAACATGATTTTTGATTAGATTTTCAAAAAATTATAATCAATAAGAGAGTACTGGTAATTTTTTATACTACTCAACCACTTATAACTTTTCGATGAAAGCAGCGAAAGATGGACAGACTAAGTTTCCTTTTATTTGTTTATTTTATTTGATTTTTTCTGTTTAACTCTATCTAGAAATTTTGAATGATATCTATTAAAACTCAGAGAGCAATAAATGATTTTAATTTACCACCTGGAGGATAAAGCTAATCAAACGGGAGTGTGCATTCTGTTCTCAGTCAGGCAATCAGTCTTTTCGTAGGTAATGTACTTTACAAAAACTGAAATTTAATTTAACAAGGAATGAATAAATAGGCCTGCATAAATCGCACAAGGATTAAACTGTAGAATGTATCATATGAAACAGAGCCTTGTGTACGAGGGATAATCAATGTATGTTAGATTGAACGTTTTTTTATGGAATAAAATCAGAAGAACACTAGACTTTTATATAGAAATATAATGGTTGCTGATGCCTGCTTTAAATAACCACATGAGTGCTACAGATACTCACATGCCTTGTCTGATGGGCTTGTAAATCGTTGGGGTCTCCTAACACAGGAATAGCTAGATGAGAAGGAATCACATACACACTACAACTTCATATTAACACCCCACAGAAGATAGAAAAGGAACTAAGAGCTATAACGTGCACCAAAAACACATATATTCGACAAAGCATTCGCTCCACCGGCCTAACGCACAACACACAAAACTGAACCCATGGAACTGAACGAGAATTACGATCCGAAATGCAGATCAGATCGGGAGTGTTTGTAAAACACAACACACACGTAAAGGCAATGTAATTTAAGACCTTGACTTTAATATCGACGAACTGAAGACACGTGGGCCTACACACACAAATTCAGAATAAGGAAAATTGTAAAAACTCCGGAAAGTTTGTTTATGCGTTCGAGGGATACACACATAAGTAAATTACCGCAGAAGAATTACAGGATTAAACAAATACCGAGAACTGAAAGTTCTAGAAAACAACGACGAAGGAGAGGGATCGAATATACAAAAGCACACACACTAAATGAGGGAAATTGCGGAATACCGATGAAACCAACGAAACAGAAGAGTAAGTAGTATTCGAAACACAAGCACATCCACATTCACACTGTGAAACACCAACTATAATTGAAACTAAATAGATTTTGCACACCTCGCTTCCACACTTCTAAGCCCTGTCTGAACAAGCTAAGTACCAGGAAAATCGAACGATTCTCTACCCACCACTTCCCATTGCGAATGAAATATTCTGCATTATTGTAATTGTCTGAAGCTGGAAAAGAAGTACGCTAAAAATTCATCTAGACTGAAATTTGCACAGACTCAGTTACCATATTAACTACTGCAAACGACTTGCCATGTGCAACTTTTCACTTCAACATCTCAGGACTCCACGACCAGCAAGCCGACCAAATCGGGGTCCACATGCACGTAGCGGAAATTGCCAACGAGCATCCATACCACACCTTGCCAACTTAAGCACAATAGCGTTTCGACCAGAAGGGAATTAACCTCTCTGCCAGTATAAGCTTAACCCAAAGTTGGCTAAACTACCACAGTAGCAGACAAGAGGTTTACCAGCCACCAGACATTAAGAAAATTCAATACACACACATTCACTCAGCCATTCTGAGATGGTAAAAATGGGAAAGAGTGCTAGCGTAAAAATATAAATACATTGTAATTAAGTGTAAGTAACTTTTATAAATCAATACACAAATGTAAAATGGACATAGAATAAATATGAATTCGGTAGATGCATGGGATAGTGGCTGATGGGAGCACGCTCACCTGCCGATCCTTCCTACTGACATTTCATTGACTACACCGAAAGTATAAACTGATGAAGGACACGTGAAACGCTAAATTATATTGAAACATTAGAAGGGGCTCATATGGAGACGCTTAATTATTTAGCTAGAAACAGAGTGAGCGAAAATTCTTTGATCTATATTCGATTAATTTTGAGCGGTTTTAACAGTCAATTTAAACTTTTGCGGGAGAAAATACGAAATAACTGAAAACCGGTTGTTTTAGAGATAACCGCCAGTCCTACCCTCCGTTAAGAACGGCGTGCTGTGTTTTCTTTGCTAGAATCACTTCATACCGACCACACAGCTGATCTGATACACTGCGACTATATAAATTGCAGTAAATTTATCGTTCGCATCAGTTTTGCAGATAAAAAGAAATGAGAGCTTAGGGGGTTTAATTGTTTGTCGTTTATTGCAGAGAAAGATAATTGGACCGTCCCGGCCAGCATGTTCAGAGTCCGTAATAGGGCAGTGTCTACTATGGCAGCAACGGCTGCCAGCGTCCACTTGTTCCGGTGTTCCGGCCGGGGGGGGGGGGGGGGGGGGGGAGGGCTGCTCCGCGCTGCTCTGTGAATCGTGATGGCCAATTCGAAATACGCGCGTCAGCTTCCGCCCTGCCTAACTGTCATTTACGCAACTGTCAGCGCTCTTGTGTTGATATTCGGGAGCTCAGATCGTCCTATTTTAAAAGATTCCAGAGTATTCAGATCCAAATTATCTTTCATGGAAACGTGTATTACTAATTTTTAAGGTGGAAAACATGTTTGAATGACCTCGTGTATTGTGGAAAATTATCCATACATATGGATGGGTGATGTATTCATGTGCGAGTGTGTTTGTATGTTCCAGATCTCCTCCTAAACTAACTTCCACCAAAAGTGATAGACAAAGCTCTCACTATCAGGCAACAATCGCTGTGGGGGTAAGAAACATCTTACGTAGGTCTATCACAGATCAGGAAATACGACTACTAAAGAATGAGATGAGTAAAAAATGCCGCATGATGCATGCAATTTCAGTGCATTTATTCCTTAGTACTAAGACACTCATACAGTCTAGACAACTAGAGGAAATTGCTTTGCCGGCCGTTGTGGCCGAGCGGTTTAAGGGCTTCAGTCCGGAACCGCGCTGCTGGTGCGATCGCAGGTTCGAATCCTGCCTCGGGCCTGGATGTGTGTGATGTCCTTAGGTTAGCTAGATTTGAGTAGTTGTAAGTCTAGGGGACTGATGACCTCAGATGTTAAGTCCCATAGTTCTCAGAGCCATTTGAACTATTTTTTTGAAATTGCTTTTGATAGCCTGCAACTGAGATGCACAAACGCCTTCAAGCAAAAACGCTAGCTTTCTATAGAGCTATGAAAAGGCGTTGCCATAGAGACGTTTACAAAATCGCCTCATAGTCAACCGAAAGAGCTACGCCCCGCGTATAGAGATAGAGACTGTTCGGCATCATGTTTATTAATATGGATACTGTACTTACGTATCTGTATATCGGGCATAATTCTTTGTATCACTGTTTTCCAATTTCAAAGATGTCTCCACCAATACATGGAAATGAAAATTTTTCGCTACTTCACTACTAACAAAATGGTTAAAATGGCTCTGAGCACTATGGGACTTAAGATCTGAGGTCATCAGTCCCCTAGAACTTAGAACTACTTAAACTTAACTAACCTAAGGACATCACACACATCCATGCCCGAGGCAAGATTCGAACCTGTGGCCGTAGCGGTCAAGCGGTTCAGAATGAAGCGCCTAGAACCGCTTGGCTACACCGGCCGGCTCACTACTAACAGAGTTCTTTCATTTTATTTCCGTTTATAATAGAAAACTGGCAAAATGTGCAACCGGTCAGTACCGGGTTTGTCAGTTAGTGGACAAATAAAGGTTCCGTGATGAACTCTTCCATCTTGTTACAACCAATTATCTTCGCTGATAGACAACGTTATCCCGAAGCGAAAGTCTTCAATCGGATTACACACTTTGCCTGATACTCTGCAAACACGAATTTCGTGTACCGAACGGCTCCTGAGAGTCAACACTGTGCAGAAAGGAATATCGATATGAGTGCTAGCCCTCGCGTCTTCGCCCTGAGATGTTATGTCTCAATAGTGACAGTGAGAGAGCAGCTTGCTCTGAGAGGCAGCTCTTGCGGCAGCTCGTGGGAGTCGGCCTTCAGGCGACGCAGTTTGCGAGGCGCGGCTCGCGTGTCGCGCCTTCTGCCCTCCGAAGCCCGTCGCTGCTGTCGCCGCAGCCGCCGCTGCCGCTGTAACTTCCCCTGGCAGCCCCAGGGCTCGGCTACGGCAGCTTAACGCTCCAGTTCTTCCTCCCCAGACCGCCGCGGGCCTTCATCTGACGTTCTCAGCACTTGAACTGGCAGCGGTAGCATAGCTTGCGTCCGAAAGTATCGCGATAAAAAGAAAAAGAAATCCAAGTCCCTATCAGGGCTATCCAATAATCACATCCACAGATTCCGGCTGTTTCCATCCATTCCATGTCGATATTATTGGCGTCGTGTGTGCGCAGCCTGGTTTAGTTTCCGTAAGACCTTAGTTGTAGACCTCGTCGCATTGTAAAATGAACGAAACAAGATGCACTACTAACACACCCTATGGCAGGAAACAGAAAAACACGGCACCACGAAGAAATTATCCCAATGCTGCTGAAATCGGTAGTTAAGACGTGCATGTACAGAAAAACAAACGATTACAATTTCTGAAAAAAATTATCATTCGTTCAAGATAGCTTCATAAATTGAGCAATTCAGTAAATGTTCAAATGGCTCTGAGCACTATGGGACTTAACTGCCGACGTCAACAGTCAACTAGAACTTAGAACTACTTACACCTAACTAACCTAAGGACATCACACACATCCATGCCAGATGCAGGAATCGAACCTGCGACCGTAGCGGTCGCGCGGTTCCACACTGTAGCGCCTAGAACTGCTCGGCCACTCCAGCAGGCACCTAAGGACATCACACACATCCATGCCCGAGGCAGGATTCGAACCTGCGACCGTAGCGGTTACGCGGTTCCACACTGTAGCGCTTAGAACTGCTTGGCCACCCCGGCCGGTAATTCAGTAAGGCGTTCGTTCACTTCAGGTCCTTACGTTAACAGTTCTTCGGCCTGGCGTGGATCGACAGAGCTGTGGCAGCTATCCTGATTGATATCGTTCCACGTTCTGACAAGCGGCGCGTTAGATGGTCTGTATCTCGACCTGGTTGGAGGACCCTACTCACAATGCTCCAAGCGTTTTCAGTCGGGGAGAGATCCGGCGACATTGGTAGCCAAGTTGAAACGTCCCCTTTTAAACAATTATACATGTCTGTGCTTAAACTGACACACAATATTTTGTTAGCGCAACGCAATCTGACTTTCAAAATTCCCTACAAAAGAATGGCCCTGACTAACATTAAACTATACCTTTCACAAATCACTTACCTCACAAAAATCTTCGCTGCTCAAGCTACTGCAATACAGCGAGCGCCACTACTGCCAGCTAAATAAAAGATTCAAACTATGGAAGGCACTAACTACTGATAGGGATAGTTAGCAAATTAAAGATATTAATAGAGAACAAACAATGTATTTACCTTGATATCATCATATATAAATATAGCAGTTCATGACAAATTTCAAAACTCCGCCATCTCTCTCCCCACATCCACCACTGCTGGCGGCTCACCTCCAACTGCGCAACGCTACGCGCTGTTCACAGCCAGCTGCCTATCACTACAATGGCGAGTATTACAACAATGCAAAGCAGCCACAGACTGCACACAGCACAGCCAGTGATTTTCATACAGAGGTGGCGTTACCATAAAAAAACCTAAACAGCCTACTTACATAGAGAAAACATAAACAGCCTACTTACATAGCCCCCATGCTCCCCACAAAAAATTTTACAAATTGGTTTGGGCAGTGCCCAATACAGATTTGAAAAAATTTGTCATAATTACAATAACAAAGATATCAAATGCACACACTTATTGATACAACGTTGGTCAAAAGCTAAAATTTTGTCACAGTCCATAAAGACAGTCCTGACCATTCATTACGGTAAAATATAGTGTTTTTCTCAAAGTCTGAGCAGTAGAAGAAAATGCACACGGAAGTATTGGATTTCCATGCAGTCTTGAAGAAGTACTGTTGTCCTTCCAACTGAAAGACAGTGCTGACTCTTGACATGCTGACAGGTAATGGGCCACAACAGAGCAAACCCACAGCAGAGTCATTCGACGGTTTGAAGAATATTGGTAGTTAGGTCATCACAGAGCAGACCCACTGGAGTCCTGGTAGAGATTGTGGTATTGGTGGGCCACCAGAGGTGCAGACCCACTGCAGTCCTTGTAGAAATAATGGCATGGTGGGTCATCAAAGATGCAGACCCACTGTAGTCCTTGTAGAGATGGCCTGCAGCCATCTGTTGCGATCTGTTGCGACTGTGCAGGTGCACAATCACCATCGAAGGGTCTTGCGAATAATATAGCAAGTCCATAACCACCACTTGTGCATTCACAAAGTTTTTGGAATTGTCCTTAGATCCAGCCATGCTGTTATCCAGTCCCTTGCTGAATCATTAACACACGTGCAAACACTATCAGTCCCTACTTCTCACATATTGTCCATGTACTATGACCAACAGAAACGTGTGCAGTGTAAAGTAACTAACAAGTCAATAATATCATGAACTGGTGACAATTACAATTTTATAACATAAGAATACAATTACAAAGATACAAAATACATCATTAAAGAACATAACAATACAGATAACATTTGTAGTAAAACAGGCGTTACAAAAGAATAGAAATAGACATATACGTCAGTGTTACAGGAATTATGACATGAGTACATACATAAAAGATCAGAATAACTTTCGAAACATCAACTTCACACATTAGCATTAAACAGAACGGAATTAATAATGTCTAACATCTTTACAAAGTAAATAACATATTATTAATGCAAATTATATTTGAGGATAACAGTATTCCTCATCATAGTTCATGTAGCTGAGTATGAGAAAAATTCTACAACATAAGTCTGATGAGGTAAACATATAAAGACAGGAAGAACATATATACACAAGGGTACCCAAACACATAGTGGGATAACACGAAAGGAAAGGACAGGGTTTGTTTCATTGCAGTATTTTGTAAACAAAACTTTCTTTGCTTCTTGGAGATCTCCCTTCATTCAACATTATTCCCAAAAGTCCTATCTAAGCCTGCCTTCTGTATTTTGTTCACATCCTCTGTCAAAAACAGTTTTTCTCTCTGCTTTCTGTATTCTGTTCACATCCTCAGTCAATAATAGTTTTTCTCCACTGTACAGTATCCTTTTTATTTTGCCAGACCATTTTCTGATAGCTTCTCAATGCATTTCTTATAAATTTATAATAGTTAGTTTCTTATATAGTCTCCTCTTAAGCTAACTTAAATCTACTGAGCTCAGATACTAAACTAAGGGACGAGGCAATGCAGCAGCACATAAGAAATTAACACAAACAGCAATGCAAAAAAAATGGAAAATTGCAAAGCAAGCTACAGTAAATATAAATTACCAAGCAATGCAACATTACAACTAATATGAGCCAATGTACAGTAGCAAGAAAAATAAGTCAGTAGTAAAATTAGCTTAACAGAGTAACACAATTTAAAATTCAGTAGCACTATGCCTGGCAAACAGCAGCAGCAAATATAAAAAATATAAAAAATATAAAACTTATATCTATACATGACAAAGCTCAAGCAGAAAAAATATTACAGTAAAAACAACAATGCAGATAAGGGAAATGTATATTCACATCTTAATACCTATGTAATTAAAGTGGTGCACCACAACAACTGATTGTAAAAAGAAATATTACCATGTACTTGAAAAGAAAATTATGTGTTACTGTTACTAGTTCCTTCTTATTGTTCTTTCCTTTCCAAGTGCTCCTTTTTTAAAGAATGTGGATCATAAAATAATTATTTAATAGATCTGTTGACAGAAAGTGTTCACATTAGCAAATGCATTTTATTTTATAAAAGCAATGCTGCAACACAGCTGGAAACCAGATATCAAATGAAATAAGCAACTATGAAAAGCAAAGCATAAAAATATCATTCATTAGTCATGTGACATTTCATAAGTTAGTAGAAATTCTCTCAACTCTCACAGAAAGACGCTTGTCATAATCAGGTGTGCAGATGTAAAAATATTTCTTGTCATTTTATTAGGCATTTCAGTAAATATAATAAATTACGAGCTCCACAGTATGCTTTCAACAAGGAAATGTCAGTAGCATGGACAATGGCCTCCCCTTTTTGTTTTCTACCTGTGCCGCTGGAAGGCTAATGGCTTCTTTTTTTTTTTTTTTTTTTCGGGCGGCTGTCGCCCAGGTGGGTGCCCGCGACGCATTACGTGCAGGTGGTCACTTAACTTCCTTACGGAAATATTTACGACAGCAGTTTCCGCTACAGTGACAGTCTCATATACCAAATGTCACAGGTCGAGAATTTACGTTGCAAATGTGTAGAAACAAAATCCTATGAATATAACAGTGTCCAAAAAAATTTTCAGTGGCATTGTGATACATTCACACATGATTCACACATGTACACACATTTCATAATTCTAAAGTATGATTCTTGGTTTCCAACATCCTTTTCCATAAGTCAGAGTCCCTAATCACTATTCATTACTCCTTACCTTATTACACATATATATATTCGTCGACACGTCAATCTTGCGACGACACTTCAATATTTCATCATAAGAAATACATAGCATAACCAAATTCCTCATATAGCATCAGCTTATTGATCATAAACATACCTCAACAGCATAATACACATCGTCGTCGTAAAAATAATATCATAACACCTCAGTCAAATCTCAAAATCGTCGTAGCTTCCTCCAATAATATCTAAGCCTAAAAAAATTTTCTGCTCATGTCAAAAGTGTCATCGGCCTCAAACGTACTTTAAAAATCATGAATCCATACCAAATACATCATTCAAAGCTCTCATAGTATCACAATGGTTCCAAAAAAAATATGAACAGTTCACACAGTACAGACAAAATACAATTTCGTAAGTGTGAAGTAATCCAACTCTGTAATTGCGTAAACATATGTCACTGATGTAATAAAAAGTTTATCTCTCAGTTACATGATCAGATAGCTGTGTAATTTGTGTGGTAGAGAAATATGGTACCGATGTGTAAAGTCGTATAAGCAAATACCATATTAGCTAGGGTTCCTTGTGGTTGCCACACACATGGTACACAAAGTAAGCATGTACCCCCCTGAGGATAAATGTAATTATACTCCCAGGTGTTACAAATTACAGCAATGGAATGAAATGTATCACGGAAAACTTTCTTTGTAATTAAAAAAATATTTAAAAATAAGTGTTTTAAGTATAAGATTGATCACTCAAATGCGTGTACTGTAGCGCTAAACTGTGCATCTTGTCGCAACATAGTCTCTGTGGAAGTGTCGTAGTTATCGTCCTCCGAAAGCTAAGTTCTGCAGAAGTCAATGTACTTACCACATGATAAACAAAAGTGAAATGCTTTGCGTATAGATATCGTAGTTATTATGCTTATTGGCGTGATGAAGAAAGTACTGTACAGTAACGTATTGTTATGCCACGAAAAAGGCTGTCTCAATGTTGCTATACCACAAAAGTTACTACTAAAACATATTTTTCTTCCTAGAAGAATTCAGAAAACTGTGCAGATATAAAACAGATACACTGCAAAAGCAACATTGTAAATTGCCACTCATTAGTAGTGTCATGATAACATCGTGTAGCTGTCACATAAACTAACCACTGTGTCCTCTGGTATCTCACAGAAAGTACTTTAAACCCAGAATGTATTTTCAAGTAAACCAAAATGTTGCATTAAAATCTCATTAGCAGTACCAGTATGTGTCCTAAGTATGTAAGCCTGATAGTCGTTACGTAATCGTGCAACTAACAAGCAAGAATGTACAACTAACAACACTGTGTCGTCTGTTCATTATAACAATGCATTCGTAATTTCTGTTTAAATAAGTTCTCTTGGTTCTTGACTGGATACTTCACTTGAAACATTGTTACATGTTAACAGATTCTAAATCTGACAAAGCATACTAGAAATGTGAAGTGAAAAGTTTTATGACAAAGACAAAGTTAAAAAGCAGAATATCTTTCAATAAACGGTTTTACATGTGAAATGTGGTGTAAACCTTTACTCTCCTTGTACGCAGAGTTTCAACGTCAACGCAATTATCATGTGGTATACGTCGGATTCTGTAATGTCCATTGTAAACTAGAAAGAATTTGTGACTCAAGTGTTTCTTCTTATGTGACAATGAATGAGCTTTAATGAGAACTTTCTGACCAATATATAATTTCTTTGCATTTGCTTTACCGTGTAGTTCTCTCCTTTTGTCTGCTGCAGATTTTATATTTTTAAGAGCCAAATCAATTATGTCTTTGTGTCGAAGTTTACGTGTATTCGGGAAAGGTACAAGCTCTCTGATTCTGTTCGGTGGTTCTTCATTCTTCAGTACAAGAGTAGGTGGTAAAGCAGTGGAATCATGAGGCATTTCATTCAGCACATTTTGAAATAATTGTAGATATCTGTCCCAATGCTGATGCTTTCTGTGACAATAAAGTCTGCAGAGCTTATTGATTTCTTTCATAATCCGTTCAGACGGGTTGCAATGTGGTGAGTACAATGAAATAAAAACAGGTTTGATTTTATGATTCCGAAGCGTGCGTGACCAAACAGCAGATCCAAATTGCGGTCCGTTATCTGAAATGACTTTAGCAACGTGGCCAACTTCACGTAAGAAATTTTTAACAAAGGCGTTGGATACAGATCGTCCAGTGGCTTTACGTAACGGAGTGAAAGAAACAAATTTTGAAGTAAGTTCAACAGCGACTAGAACGTACGAAAATCCATTGGATGTTCTGACAAGCGGTCCCAAGAGATCAACAGCAGCAAATTCTTTTAATTTAGAAGGAATAATAGGAAACAACGGAGCACGATGTGAGACAGTAGATGGTTTCGCCTTTTGACAAAGTTTACAAATAGACAAGACTCTTCGAATTCAGTGTTCCGAAACTGTTTCACTGCGGAAAATCGTAACACGGTCCCTGACTTCAGCCGTCGCACGGACGCCAAAATGGAAAATATTGAAATAAACGATATCGGAATTGAAAAACAACTGCTATCACTTAGTAGCGGAAAAGCATCCGGACCAGACGAGATACCCTTAAGATTCTACAGTGATTATGCTAAAGAACTTGCCCCCTTTCTATCAGCAATTTATCGTAGATCGCTGGAAGAACGTAAAGTACCTAGCGACTGGAAGAAAGCGCAGATCGTTCCCATTTTCAAGAAGGGTCATAAATCAGATGCGAATAATTATAGGCCTATTTCGCTTACGTCAATCTGTTGTAGAATAATGGAACATGTTTTGTGTTCTCGTATTATGACGTTCTTAGATAATACAAATCTCCTTCATCATAACCAACATGGATTCCGCAAACAGAGATCATGTGAAACTCAGCTCGCCCTATTTGCCCAAGAAATTCACAGTGCCGTAGACACTGGCGAGCAGATTGATGCCGTATTCCTGGACTTCAGGAAGGCATTTGATACGGTTCCGCACTTACGCTTAGTGAAAAAAATACGAGCTTACGGAATATCGGACCAGGTTTGTGATTGGATTCAGGATTTCCTAGAAGAAAGAACACAACATGTCATTCTTAACGGTTCAAAATCTGCAGATGTAGAGGTAATTTCGGGAGTACCGCAGGGAAGCGTGATAGGACCTTTATTGTTTACAATATACATAAATGACTTAGTTGACAACATCGGTAGCTCCGTGAGGCTATTTGCAGATGACACGGTTGTCTACAAGGAAGTAGCAACATCAGAAGACTCGTACGTACTCCAGGAGGACCTGCAGAGGATTAATGCATGGTGCGACAGCTGGCAGCTTTCCCCAAACGTAGATAAATGTAATATAATGCGCATACATAGGGGCAGAAATCCATTCCAGTACGATTATGCCATAGGTGGTAAATCATTGGAAGCGGTAACGACCGTAAAATACTTAGGAGTTACTATCCGGAGCGATCTGAAGTGGAATGATCACATAAAACAAATAGTGGGAAAAGCAGGCGCCAGGTTGAGATTCATAGGAAGAATTCTAAGAAAATGTGACTCATCGACGAAAGAAGTAGCTTACAAAACGCTTGTTCGTCCGATTCTCGAGTATTGCTCATCAGTATGGGACCCTTACCAGGTTGGATTAATAGAAGAGATAGACATGATCCAGCGAAAAGCAGCGCGATTCGTCATGGGGACATTTAGTCAGCGCGAGAGCGTTACGGAGATGCTGAACAAGCTCCAGTGGCGGACACTTCAAGAGAGGCGTTACGCAATACGGAGAGGTTTATTATCGAAATTACGGGAGAGCACATTCCGGGAAGAGATGGGCAACATATTACTACCGCCCACATATATCTCGCGTAATGATCACAACGAAAAGATCCGAGAAATTAGAGCAAATACGGAGACTTACAAGCAGTCGTTCTTCCCACGCACAATTCGTGAATGGAACAGGGAAGGGGGGATCAGATAGTGGTACAATAAGTACCCTCCGCCACACACCGTAAGGTGGCTCGCGGAGTATAGATGTAGATGTAGATGTAGATTCTTTTTTCCATATTGTTAAAATAACAAGTCGTTCGAAGAATATGATAACATTTTCGTGGACCAAAATGTGCGTAGCTGAAATGAATGTACCAAATGAGCTTATTAACAAAATCGTCAGGAATGCAAAGTACCCATAGCTTCTCATCAACAGTGCAGCGTTTGAACAGTATGTTGTTTCTAACCAGATAATAATGCCGAATCTGTGTGTGTGTCTTTTCATGCCATTTGCACTTGATGTCTTTCGAAATCGGATCTTTATCTTGTTCATGAGCAATGTCCTTTAAAGATGTGGTGATGAAGTTTTCAAAGGCGACTTTCTGAATGTAAAGAATACTGAAATTTTTCTCGAGGTTGCCTTCTGTGGTACTTTTCTCAAGCCCAGCCGGTGCGCGTGACAGTGCGTCCGCAACAATGTTCTCCTTGCCGGGAATGTAGACTATTGTGAAGCGGAATTCTTGCAGAAACAATGCCCAACGTTTTAACCTGTCATGATTTAATTTTGAAGACATAAGAAATTGTAATGCACGATGATCACTGTATACTTTTACGTGCTTACCAGAAAGAAAGAAACGGAATTTGTTAAATGCCCAAACGATAGCTAAAGCTTCTAATTCAGTAACGGAATAATTTTTTTCAGATTTTGTTAGCACTCGGCTAGCAAAAGCAATGGTTTTCTGAACGGTAGTGTCATTTTCTATGGCTTCTTGAAATAAATGGGCACCAAGACCGACTTTAGAAGAATCCGTGCTAAGGCAGAAATCTTGTGACAGATCTGGATGAGCTAAGATTGGCGCGTGAAGTAACGCTTCTTTCAAAGAATTGAATTCCATTTGTGCTTGTTCGTCCCAGTTCCAAATAGTATTTTTTCCAGTGAGAGAACAAAGTTTTGGTGTAACAAGAATTTGCATATTCAGAAAACGACGGTAAAAATTTACGAGACCTAGAAAACTGCGGACTTGTCTTTTTGTGGATGGAACTGGAATGGCTCTGATTGCTTCTAACTTTTCAGGATCCGGCTGAATGCCTTCAGAAGAAATAATATGTCCCAAAAACTTCACCTTTGTCCTACCGAATTCAGACTTTTCCAAGTTAACTGTAATTCCATATTCTGCAAAAATACGTAACAAACTGTTGAGGATGCGATTATGTAGTTCCCATGAAGCTTCTGCTATTAGAATATCGTCCACATATAAGGTGATGTGACGTTTTAAGAACTCAGGTAATATGGAATTTAGCCCGCGAATGAATGCTGCTGAAGAAATTTCAAACCAAAGGGAAGTTTCCGAAACTGATAACAAACGCCGAAACAAAGGAAAGCTGTGTATTTTCTACATTCTGGATGAAGTTCGATCTGATAAAAGCTGGATCTGAGATCAATGGAAGACAACACTTTTACACCATTAAAATTTTGAAGAAGTTCTTCCAACGTTTGCGGCCTGTCTGTTTCAGGAATAATGATCGTATTGATTTGTCTCGAATCTAAGACAAGCCTGATCGATCCATTTTTCTTCTCAACAACATGTAATGGATTGTTGTATGAGCTTACTGCAGGCTCAATAATGCCCTCGTCAAGCATAGATTGTATTTCTGTTCTAACACGGTCCCTATAATGTGCTGGAATTACATATGGTCTAACACAAAATTTAGTATGCTCACGAACACGAAATTGGTATTGAAATCCCTTGATTGTTCCTGTTTTATGAGTAAAAACTGTGGAATGTTCTTGTAAAATCTCAAAAAGGTCCTGCCTATCAGTGTCATTACAATTCTCAATTGTTTGAATTTTATTCTGAATTAACTCATTAGTATCAAATGCGCCGTCGATATCACCCCTGTCAGTACTTGCAGAGTGATTGTTAGTGTCAAGTTCCGTCGAAAATTCCGAACTGTTGTCTAACAGAAGGTAAAGCCGATTAATTTCCTCGTCATGGTTTGAGAGCCAATCTTCAAATTTCAAAGCTACTGACTTACCTTCTTTTTCTAAACTTATTTCAGCATCGTGAAAGCTTAAGATTGCTTTGTATTCATTTAAAAAGTCTGCTCCCAGTATAATTTCCGTCGACAATAATGGAACAATAAGAAAGTTCATAGAGAAGCTGTGGCTTTGACAAAAGAATTCTAAGTTGGTTTGTTGGCGTACATCTACACTTTTTCCAAAGATTGCACCTTGCAATTTAATCTTACGTAACGGAAGTGTGGGGCAATCGTTCGATTTGTTGCATTTGCTAAAGGCTGTTTCACTAACTACTGAGATGGGACTGCCAGAGTCAAGTACTGCCGTAAATTTTACGTCATTTACAGTAATGTGAATCACAGGATATGCAATGTTGTTAAGTTTTACGTCGTGTTCCTGGAGTAAGATGTCCCTAATGTCTTCCATTTTTACGTAATTACTAGCTACGGCAGCTGCGTCATCAGTTTCATAAGTACGTTTTGTTGCTGCCAGCGGTGTGAGTCATTGCCTATTGTCTCTTTGTTGGCGCGCGTCGTTATTGGGATTTGGAGACCTAACTTCTACAAATTCACCGTGACGAGAGGGCCCTGCTCTGTTTGAATCCCGCCAGTTCTGATGCAATTCAGGTCTGTCGTTACGATCATATCGTCTGTCGTCATGTCGGTAGATTCCATAGTTTCCTTCTTGTCGGTCACGTGGTGGAGAATTTCTCCCTGAGTCGTAACTGCGCGCTGGACCGTTGCATCTAAAGTTATTCTGTCTCCCTTGATAATAATTGTTTTGGTTCCCATATTGTCTGTTTCTCTGATTGTCTCTGTGATAGTCATTACCGCGGAGAGGTGACCTTTCCCTGTAATTATTACTGCTCTGCCAACGGTTGTCATACGGGTGGTGTCTGTTTTGGTCACGATTTGCGTTGTGAGAATAGCCTTGTCGTGTCCAGTTATTATTTCTATCATCGCGGAATTGCGACGGATGTGACCTGTAATTGTTGTGTTCCGGGTTTCGCGTTCCGCGATTGTCAGTGTCAATTTCTAATTCTTGTAAGAGTCCCTGAAATGCTTCAATGTCGTCTTTGCAACGTCCTGCCAAAATAATATGTCGTAAATGTTCAGGCAGTTTGATTAAGCAAATGCGGATGAGTTCTGAGGGGCTGTATGGGTTTGAAAGATACTGATTCTTATGTAACATGTCTTCAAAATATTTCATAAGACTGGAAAATTCAGATTGTTCGAAACGTTTCATCATTATGATGCTATGTTTTACTCGGTCTTGTGTGGCTTGAGACCAATATGCTGAGAGGAAGCCATGGTAAAACTCTCCTTCACTGTGGCAATCGTGAATTACCGATCGCATTCTTACAGCTGGTTCATTCTCCAAGTAGCCACACATAAATTCTAATCTGTGTTCTAACGACCAGTTGGGAGGAAAACAATACGAGAGTTGATGGAGCCATGCTTGCGGATGAATGTCGTTGCCAGAATTTTTAAATGTTTTGAATTTACGTGTAGTCATGAACAGCTTATAGTCAAAATCATCATGTCGGTGAGTCGCATATTGGTCATTGTTAGGTCGTGTCGGCCGCTCCATCTCAAAATTCGGTGCACATTGCCAATTTCTTTCATAACTTCCGAAATGCCCTGTGTTATTATTTTGTGGCTGTTCCGTATTTCTGTGTCCCTCTTCCCGTATTGGGGCGCGAGTATCCTCTGAAATGCGTAATTCTTGTATTACCTGTGTCAGCTGATCTTGTACTTCCCGGATTTCTCTTTTGTACTGTGTATTGATTTGATTTTGATTTTGTTTGAATTTTCTTATTTGTTCATACTCTTCTGTGTCAGTGAAGGCTATGGGTCTTGTGTCATTCAGATCATCATCTACCTTTGTAGATAAGTTAGTGACCTGATCCGAAAGTTCGGCTACTTTCTCCGATAGTGAAATTATTTCCTCTGTATGTTTTTCTGAACCAAGTTTCAGAGTATCTACTGTGTCCTTTAAGTCTTCCTGAGTTTTTGCAAGTTGTGTAACCGAATCGGTAGATGCAACTGAGTCAATTTTAGCCCACAAGGTCTCATGATTTTCATGAACAATGGTTTGCAGTTCTTTTATGGCTGCTTCGTGATTCTGTAATGCATTTTCATGCCGCGAAAAAATAGGTTGAAAATGCTCACAAATTTGTGCTTTTACGTCATTACAGACTTTTTGACATTTCGATTCAATGTTATGTAACTCAGTAGTTAAATCTTCACGTGTTTGTTCAAGTGTGGTGTCTAACTTTTGAAGATTTTGTTTCATTGTGTCTAACTGTTGCTGTGTTTGTCTCTGGTGTTGTTCCATTGTGTCTAACTTTTTAAGATTTTGTTCCACTGTGTCTAACTTTTTAAGATTTTGTTCCACTGTGTCTAACTTTTTAAGATTTTGTTCCACTGTGTCTAACTTTTTAAGATTTTGTCCCATTTGTCTCTGATTTTGTTCCATTTGTTGCATTAATTGCAATAATAATGTATTAATGTCTGGAATCTGTTTCTCTACACTTTTCGGCAGTGCATTTGCACCGGCAACATTCACATTTTGACAAGCAGAAAATGTGTCTTGACTTATTTGAAAAAACGGTGATGACCCAAAACCTGAATCTACAGTATTTGCGAAATTGTGTCCTGTCATTTCGGATTCCTGAGGCGAGCAGTTGCCGACCGATCGATCGATAATGCTTCCCTGTTCACTACCTGTTTCAATGTCTACACCATTGTTCGCAGCCCGCTCCATTTCCCTATGCACAATTACCAAATTACTACTTTGAACATCAGTTAATTCATTACTCGGTGGCGCTAACACACTGCTTTCATTTTCACTGTCATTTCTCAGTTTACTTTGGAGCCTAGTATTACGTTTTTCACACGCCATTATTGTCACAGTATTTCACACGACAACACAGAAAAACACAATTTGAAGAGCAAAAATGAGAGAACACATTAACATAGCACTGAAAATAATATTTAGTTAATTGCAAGCGCAGCTGCGAAAAACTTGCTGCAAATCTATATGCATGCCACAACTGTTTTACTGTACAACAATGAAAAACTACAACTACAAAGGAAATTCTCTCTATAATTACGCGCTAGCAATAAACAAAATCTACACTAATTACACAAACTTCAAGAAAAAATCAGAAGATTCCAGTGAGGTATCCTCGGCTAAGGGTCGACATATGAAACGTCCCCTTTGAACAATTATACATGTCTGTGCTTAAACTGACACACAATATTTTGTTAGCGCAACGCAATCTGACTTTCAATATTCCCTACAAAAGAATGGCCCTGACTAACATTAAACTATACCTTTCACAAATCACTTACCTCACAAAAATCTTCGCTGCTCAAGCTACTGCAATACAGCGAGCGCCACTACTGCCAGCTAAATAAAAGATTCAAACTATGGAAGGCACTAACTACTGATAGGGATAGTTAGCAAATGAAAGATATTAATAGATAACATACAATGTATTTACCTTGATATCATCATATATAAATATAGCAGTTCATGACAAATTTCAAAACTCCGCCATCTCTCTCCCCACATCCACCACTGCTGGCGGCTCACCTCCAACTGCGCAACGCTACGCGCTGTTCACAGCCAGCTGCCTAACACTACAATGGCGAGTATTACAACAATGCAAAGCAGCCACAGACTGCACACAGCACAGCCAGTGATTTTCATACAGAGGTGGCGTTACCATAAAAAAACCTAAACAGCCTACTTACATAGAGAAAACATAAACAGCCTACTTACAAAGTATGGGTCGGCAAACACGAAGAAAAACGGTAGAAATTATCGCTGTGCACGGGTGGGTTTTATCTGCCTGAAAAGCAACCCCAGGCTGACTTGCCACGAAGAGCAACCAAACGGGGCTTAGAATATCGTCGAGCCACGACTGTGTTCTAACGGTGCAGAATATCTCAGCCAAAGTCTTCGTTGCCGGCCTGAGTGGCCGAGCGGTTCTAGGCGCTACAGTCTGGAACCGCGCGACTGCTACGGTCGCAGGTTCGAATCCTGCCTCGGACATGGATGTGTGTGATGTCCTTAGGTTAGGTAGGTTTAAGTAGTTCTAAGTTCTAGGGGACTGATGACCTCAGATGTTAAACCCCATAGTGCTCAGAGCCATTTGAATCACATACTGAAGTTATTCTGGACCCACACAACACTCGAAGAATACTCCTCTTACCATCATATTCAGGCTGTGGTAGTCGAATCCTGGCTCTTGGCGTAAGCTGAAAAGTAGAATCTCTTACTACAAATGCTGCTCTCCGCTACAGCTCATCGCTGTGAAAAAATATTTGTTAAATGTCAAAGCGGGAGTTCTCTGCGCTTCCGCTATGGTTCCGCTTTTTGATCGACGCGTAATGGCGTCAGTTGAAGCAACGGCCGCTAAAATTGTGGAGCTGTAAACGTCTTAAGAAAAATTAAACCAATGCAAGGAACATGGCAGAGGATTCACTGTACATCTAAATAACACACATATAAACTTAAACGCACTATATCAACAAGGTTAACAGTATAAATGCTTACATTACTTTCGTGCAACAAGATTTCTGCTTCTTAACAACAGAAACAAGCGAAGAAAGAGAAAGAGAAGAACAATCTAGGAGTGTTCTTCTACCATAATAACATCATAGAAGATATTAGATAAATAGTTTACTCCTTGATAGCAAAATTAAATTAATATATACTATAAAAAATGGATATTTAACGTCGCCTTTGCGGTCGGTGAAACACATACCGTTCGTGTACATTTATTCCGTCTCAAAATTCACTTCTCGTTCCACCTTTTTTGGTTATAAATGTCTTTACGACACGATTGTCACTGGGACGGCACGTGTTTTAGTCGGCGCTCAAGCGATGGGACACAGCATCTCCAAGGCAGCGAAGAAATGGGGATTGTCCAGTACGCCCATTTCACGAGTGTACCGTGAATATCAAACATCCGGTAGAACATCAAATCAGCAACATCGCTGCAGCCAGAAAAAGATCCTACAAGAACGGGTCGAACGACTGAGGAAAATTGTTCAACGTGACAGAAATGCAACACTTCCGCAAATTGCTGCAGATTTCAGTGATGAGTCTTCACCAGATGTTAGCGTGCGAACCATTCAACGAAACATCTTCGATATGGGCTTTAGGAGCCCAAGGCCCAGCTCAGACACCCTTGATGACTGCACGACACAAAGCTTTACGCCTCGCCTGGACTCGTCAGCACCGAAATTTAACGATAGGAAACATTTTGCTTGGTCGGACGAGTCTCGTTTCAAATTGTATCGAACGGATGGACGTGTACGGGTATGGAGCCAACTTCATGAATCCATGGACGGTGCATGTCAGCAGGGGACTTGTCAAGCTGGTGGAGGCTCTGTAATGGTGTGGGGCGTGTGCAGTTGGAATGGTATGGGACCCCTTCTACATAGGACTCTCACAGGTGACACGTACGTAAGCATCCTGTCCGATCACCTACATCCATTCATGTCCATTATGCATTCCAACGGACTTGGGAAATTCCAGCAGGTCTATGCAATACTCCACACGTCCGAAATTGCTATAGAGTGGCTCCAGGAACAACCTCCTGAGTTTAAACACTTTCGCTACCCACTAAACCCCCCAGACATGAACATTATTGGGTATATCTTGGATGCCTTGCAACATGCTGCTCAGGAGAGATCTCCACCCTTTCGTATTCTTACAGTTTACGGAGAGCCCTGCAGGAATCATGGTGTAACTTCCCTCCAGCACTACTTCAGACACAACTTCCACTTGCTCGCGGGGGCCCTACAGTATGTTAGGCAGGTGTACCAGTTTCTTTGGGTCTTCAGTCTATATTCTTGCAGATGTGCCCTGTTTGTGCATTTAAATTGAAGGCTGTTTCTTCTGTGCCGCACGCGTTTTGTTTCTTTTCATTTCAGGAGAATCTTCACTGTTCTCTTCTGGTCAAAACAGTTTGGAAAGCTTGTAAGTGTGCTACAAGGTAGGCTGTGCTAAGAAATTCATTAATTAGTGCCGTTTATGATTTAATTATCACTGAAGTTAGCAAAAATCAGGTCGAACCAGCCTGCCAGAGACAGAGTTGCCAAACGTGTTCTTCGTCAGGTATCCTGAAAACGAACAAATGTAGGCTTCGCTCATTTAGTGTAAGTTTGTCATTTCCGAAACAGGCACATTTTAACTGCTGATTACCATTTCAGCAACTGGTAACTCACACACCCGCAGATGTTTGTGTACTGCCACATTTGAGCCCGTGTAAGTTCTTGAATTTGCACGCGCAACGACCTGATTGGCTGACGTTGGAGGTAATTCAATCGTAAACGGGGCATCGTATCGAATTCTTTTGTTAACCATTATTTCTCAGCACAACAAATCCTGTAAAACACAAGCTTTTCACATGGTTTCTGACCAACCCGAATCGTCAATATGGTGTATAGTTCTTCGAGATATGTTGGAACGTCAAATTTGTTTTCATTCTCTTGTTAGGGAAGAAACAACTTTGTGGAACGCAAGTTTCGGAAGGTTAAATAACTATTTGGTTCTGTTTACGATTTTGTAATCTCCCATTTGTGCTGTCCTGTACACACCACAATACCCGACTTTCGATGCTTTCGAGCACACTTCTCTTTCAATCTCTCACTGTAAGTTGGTTGTGTGTTTACTGAAGCAAGTGTTGTGAATTGTCACTGTGAGCTTTCCGATCGTCTGTTGTCCGTGTTGTGGGTATCTGTGTATAATATTAGTTTATTTGTTATTAGTGTGTTCGTGTTTTAGTACGTATAGTGGGGCCTGCACAGGGGAAAAATCTGGATCTTAAACACAAGGGATAATTTTTTTAGTGTCTATGGTAGGAGATTAAGTTTCCCCCAGAAAAGTCCTCACCACACATAATAACACACGCACACACATAATAAATAAACAAATGCCGAACTACACATACACATCACAACACAAATAAAAAAAGTACGGATAACACACACCGACAACGGGCGACACTCCATACAATGAGCAAACGCAGCGAAAACAGGTGGTCGTAAACGTCGAAAATCGGATATCCTGGTACATCCATATCACCTTACTATGTACAACTGCAGGACGACACACGTGGACTAACAAGATCATAAAATCGAAACAGAACCAAACAGTAATTTAACCTTACGAAACCAGCACTCAACAAAGTTGTTTATTACCTAACAGGAGAATAACAAGAGACTGCAATGCATCGTCTTATCTTAACACAATATATAAGACCGTGTTTGTATAAACAAAAATATATTTTCAGGTCACTGAAGATGCACCACAAACGAAGCGAGACCGGTATGGTATAAAACAAACAGGTTTCAATTTACTTGCATAGACGGGCCACATCTTCCAGAGTGCTTATATTATTGATACTTATGTGATCAACTGGTTACTGTCATAGTTCCATATGAAAGGAAAGAAGAGTAAACGACGTCATTAGAGACAAAGTGCAAGACCTAGTGGGGGATGAATGACTCACTTTTCTGCTTTACGCGACAGCCTCTTAGAAATGTTAATTGGTTCTAAAAATATGAAAATCTGGCAAATGTAATTTTATTTTTTTCCATAAATGGAAGAAGTTATCGATTACTTTTCAGATAAACTTGGGAAGTGGGAGCAAAATACAATCCTAAAAATGGGCAGCTATTACAGACATTGGAGGTAGGTAGCAGTTATTGCGTAGGACAACGAAAACCAGGAGCATGTATAAGATCCCGCTACTCCAATTCTGTTTCCGTTACAAGTAAGTGGGTGAAATAGGATGTCTGATATGATAATATCGATCTTAACAGTTAAGAGGATCATTAGGGTAGCATTTACATTCACGATGGTATGAAAAGTATTGGGCAGCAAGTGAATCATCGTAAATTATACTGAAATTTGTTGTTCGGGAATCTTATCCTTCTAGGATACAGAAAAACAAGAACGTGGATGCAGTCAACGTAACATATCTACTTACGGAGCCCATTTACTAATGCTACACATTATCAAAGTAACAAAGTCCAACATGTGTTACAGCGTCTAAGGAGAACCTGAGATATAAAAGTCTATGGACGCCCTCAGTATAGCACATCTGTCGGAAAAGTAATTCACTATGGAAATTTATGGACAAGCGTTGGCTCGAGGTGTGTCTTGCTCGGTACGCTAGCAGGTTTGATAGGGCCTCAGGGCTAAATATGTGTGCTAGGCGTCGGACAGACGGCAGCCTCTGTGGATACTCCTTGAGGGATAGGCATTGTGGTACGATGATGCTGTGTGACATTAGGGTGTAACGATCGTTGTGTGTGGTGCGGCGCAGTGCGGGGAAGATAACTGCCGAGCGGGTCTTAAAACTCTTGGTTGCAAGTTTCAGGGCGTATTTCACTGCAGATTTACTGAAATTTCATATACGCGTCTGGCGACTTTTAATTTTGTGAAACTGAACTAATGGGTTTGTTTCGTTGAAGACCCATTGTACTTTAATGTCTCACATCGCGCTTAGCCGAACAAAGATAAGAGTAACAATGTTGGAGGGCATCAACGTGTGTAATTTACAAAGGGTTTTTCATATGGTGAGATCGTTGCAGGTTTGCTTCTTTCGTCTTGAATTAAAACTGCGTGGTAATGCCGTTCCGTGGCAAATATGTGGTAATCTTCGATTATGTGACTGCATAATACGTACTGAGGGTTCTCACCCTTCGCTTTTGGTATTCCCACTAACTTTGAAATATTGGGACGGTAGATTGCTGCACTCCATTTTGTGCGCAAACAGCCACTGGACATTTGAACAACCTCTGTTTTTCGAGTCATCAGTCTTATTACTGGTTTGATGCGGCCCACCACGAATTCCTGTACTGTTTCAACATCTTCGTCTTATAGCAGTATTTGCAACCTACGTCCTCAATTATTTGTTAGATATATTGCAATCTCTGTTTTCCTCTGCAGTTTTTAACCTCTACGGCTCCCTCTTGTACCATGTAAGTTGTGCCCTGATGTCTTAACAGATGTCCTACCTCCCTGCTATTTTTCTTGTCAGTGTTTTCCATACATTAATTTCTTCGCCGATACTGCGCGAAACCTCCTCATTCATTACTTTGTCAGTCCACTTAATATTCAGTGTTCTTCTGTAGCAATACATCTCAAATGCTTAGATTTTCTTCTGTTCTGGTTTTCCCAAAGCCCATGTTTCACAAACTTATGATA
The DNA here is from genome assembly GCF_021461395.2 of Schistocerca americana. NCBI lineage: Eukaryota > Metazoa > Arthropoda > Insecta > Orthoptera > Acrididae > Schistocerca > Schistocerca americana. Next base: position 678,478,182 of record NC_060122.1, read on the forward strand.
ATGGCCTAAAGACGCACATACTCGGAAACTTCTTCTTCAAAGTAACTCTTATGTTTGATATTAGTAAATTTTTCATACTCAACTGTGCCCTCTTTGCCAGTGATACTCTGCTTCCTGATTGCTCCGTCCATAGACGGTTATTTTGCTGCCTATGTATCAAGATGCTTTAACTTCATCTACTTCAAGACCATCAATCGTGATGGTCTCCAAGCCAATCTTGATGATAAATTTCTCGCTGATCTCGTCTCAGCCACTCCTCATTACATTCGTTTTTCTTCGATTTGCTCTCAATTGACACTCTGTATTCATTAGACTTTTCATTTCATTCAACAGATCCTGGAGTTTTTCTCCATCTCACCGAGGATAGCAATTTCACCAGCGTATATTATCAGTGACATTTATTCACCTGGAATTTTTACCACACTTTTGAACCTCTATTTTATATCTGTCTCTCCTTCATAGATTGAACAGTAGAGGCGAAAGACTACGTGACTGTCTTACGCTGTTTTTAATCCGATTACTACGTTCTTAGTCTTCCAATCTTATTGTTCCATCATGTTACGTTGCCTATAGGTCCCTATTGTTTACACATATTTTTCTGAGAGCTTCGAACATCTTGCTTCATTTTACATTCTTTAATGCTTTTTCGAGGTAGACAATTCCTACGAACAGGTATTGATTTTTCTTCAGTTTTGCTTATATTATCAATCTCAACGTGAGATCTGCCTCTATGCTGTCTTTAAATTTCGTAAACACAAACTAAACGTCGTTTAACAAACCCTCCATTTTCTTTTCCACTCTTCTGTAGACCTGTATTATTGCTGTCAGAAACATGGATGAGCGAGCTCTCAAGCTAATTATGTTACTATTCTCTCACTTCTCGGCTCTTGAAGCTTTGGATTTGTGTGAGTGATGTTCATCCGAAAGTCTGATCGAATATCGTCGGTCTCCAACATTGTAGGCACCACAGTTTTTTTGGCACTTCCCCAATGGTTTTTGTACCACTAATAAATAGCGACGATAAGCACCGCTGACACCACCATATGCGCAACTGAAGAAAGTCGTACCGACCAAAAATACTGCACCAAATGCCGGCATAAACAATGTCCCATCGCACTGTCAATGAAATATCGCTCTGTACCGATTAATTCCGAGAAGGACCAAGTAGAGTGGAGAGGCACCGAGACAGGCCAAGCCTCGCCATCACATGCGTGCATCACATCGTTCTTGCGTGACATTTTGCCCTTTGTGACGACCGTAGCGTACAATTTCACTATTGTTGTCTCCCTTTGCTCGACAGATCAAGCTGACCATTCCATTGGCCTTCGTTCCTGACAATTCAGTTTCGGCCAGAAGGAAGCTCACAGTTTACAATGGGAGGTTCCTACCCCATTCTGTGGCATCTAGTAGTCAGGCCTACTAGATGAGCTGCTTGCCAAGCGAGTGATATTATTATTCGTACATCAGAAATATTTTCATGATTATCATACCCACAGTAACTATGCTTGAAATACTTGAAACATTACAAGCCCTAGGGCCTATCAGTTAAGATATAATTTATCCTCGTCCTTACTTCTTAACGCAACGGAATGGATAAAGCATCTGACTAACAGCTAGTGCACATTTTTGTACTCACTCCACGCTGGCAAGGCCACATTTCCTTCGTGTGGTATATATTTTATCCAAAGCTTGGACATCCCAGCAACAGAATGGAGGTTATGGTAAAATACCCCAACAAAATGGTTACACACAACTCAATAATCAAAAAGTAGTTCAAATGGCTACTAGTACCATGGGACTTAACATCTGAGGTCATCAGCCCCCTAGACGTAGAACTACTTAAACCTAATTAACCGCCGGCCGGGGTGACCGAGCGGTTCTAGGTGCTACAGTTTGGAACCGCGCGACCGCTACGGTCGCAGATTCGAATCCTGCCTCGGGCATGGATGTGTGTGATGTCCTTAGGTTAGTTAGGTTCAAGTAGTTCTAAGTTCTACGGAACTGATGAACTCAGAAGTTAAGTCCCATAGTGTTCAGAGCCATTTTTTTGAACCTAACTAACCTAAGGACATCACACACATCCATGCCTGAGGCAGGATTCGAACCAGCGACTGTAGCTGCAGCGCGGTTCCGGACTGAAGAGCATAGAACCGTTCGGCCACAGCGGTCGGACTCAATAATCAAAACCACTATTTGTCTCACGTATCTCCTCTTTTACTACAGTAAATTCTTTCACCCTAATGTTGCAAAAGTTCTTGCATTCCTCGTAAGGGGAGATGGTGGCAGTCTTACACTGATACTTTTGTAAATCCATATCTTTGCAATTTTTTGTTCAATCTCATTGAAATTTTGCACACTTATGTATAGATATCTAATATGAATTTCAAAATAAATTCATAATTTTAATAACAATCTAATGCAGTGAGATAATTTTGAGTTTTTTATTGCATTATTACTTTAAGATACACTTTTTCATAATTTCGAGCAAATTTGGCAAATTTTTTTATGGTAATATAATCTGCACTAATAGGTGTACAATTAAGTGCAGTAACTTTTGATAAATTAATGCTATTATTTTGGATTCGAACATTTTTTACAAGTAAACTTTTCAATATATTATCAACCACAAAACTGTTTATAAGATCTCGATTAAAATTTTGTTCCACCTAAATATTGCTTCAAAGTAAAAGAATAAGTGTGCCAAATTTCATTGCAAGCCTTCCAGTAGTGTCTGATATATGTGTTCCTGAAAGCAGCAAACCTCAAGTTACAGAAAAATCATTTTAAAGTTTGTGTGAAATGTAAAAAAAAAAAAAGAAATTAAATAAAATCTATCATACCTTAGCTAAAACTACCCATATCCATAATCCATTTCTTCCACATCATCCTCTAAGCTCTTTTAGCTTCTCTGCCCCTTTGCCTAGCACTTTTTTGTATGTTCCGGACTGAAGTCTCCGCCTTCGCGCGATTCTTTGCTTATCGATGATCTGCAGTATCTGCTCAGTGAAGCCCAGATGTAAAGCCCAACTTGCTGAGTATGTGAAGTCTTGTCACATTCCCATTATTAAACACTGGTGCAGCTTACAAAGCAGATATCCTCACCACCAAAGTGCAAACAAACACAGTCTTTGGACATCTTTTCCCAATTAGAGCATTGAAACTTTCATTTTGGTTCTGTGTTTTCCCATGCAGACATTTTTCTAGCAGTTCTGGTGAAGCCAGTGCTCGAAAAGATAGTTTAATGACCATTTAAACCTCATAAAGAAGGTTATTTTTATGGGTATAAGCTTCCCACTTTCCTTACTTTTCAAACATTTGCACCATTCATTAGAACAGAGGCCATGTTGAGGTGTGGTGTCTGTTGACAAGTAATGAAATCAAATGGCCAATACTGCTTTCCTCGTACTTTCCAAGCTTGTGAGGTTACTTCTAATTGCAGCACCATAACAGACTTGTAGGCTGCCAGTTATCTTCTTTGTTAGTCTCTTTTTACCTCCCAGTGGCTTCCCATCCACTAGTAGCTTGCCTTCATTTTCTGCAACAAGGCTTTGGAGTCGTCCACCCATCCTCTTCTGAATATGGCCTAAGCACTCCAGTTTCTCAATACTGCAATCTTTTCCATAGGGCTGACTTTCAACTACATTCTTGAAAGCACTAGAGTCTCCATCTCCTAAACACTGTACGTATCTTACTCCACACTATTGCAAAGATCTATGGAAAATGAATTTCATACCTGCAGCATCCCACCACTGGAGCCTGCCTAATTTCTGCTACAAACAGCTTTATGGGCTTCTTGACATTCTGTTCCTCACCAGCATCAATATATTTCTTCTACAAGGAAAATGCAGAACAATATTTAGACATCACCTCTAAGTCTAATACTTTTCCAGTGTCGACACTAATGATTGTTGAAACTCCATGCAGTGAAGAATGCCCCCTCTTCATCCAAGAACTGTCACAGGAAACTGTTATATCGTTGCTATTAGTTGCTTCACAATTTTCTTAAATAGCCCCCAGGACTGCCATTTTCATGCTCTCTTCACTTACTTCTGCAACTGCATTGAGGAGAGAAGTATTCATTGCAGAAAATTTTTGGGAAGGACCAGGAATGTTCATAATACCACATAAAATGTTTCCACCATCTCTTCCAATCCCTATACATCTTAGTCCATAAGAAAATCTCATATTGGCTTTATAGATTCTATTACTGACCTTCGATGTCTAGAATGGCCTTTCAGCATCACAGTTTCGACAGAAAATGTGCAATGTGCAAACCAAGCCTTCTCCCATTCCCTCATCAACCAAATCCACATTTCCTCCACAAACAGAGCACTTGCAGGCTTTTCTAATTGCTTCTACCACCATTTCCAGATCCACAATTCTGAAACCTGTATTTCTGTCATGATTTGTTTCTTCTGACACGATCCCTTCCCCAAGTTTTATTTCAGATGCACTTGGAGACAAGCTAATGTTTGCATCTGCAGGCCCAACCCTAAACTCAATGTTAGTTTTTCGCTTTATATTGGAAATATACGACTTACTATAATTTTTAAATACTTTACGAGGCCTAAGTATTGTAAAAATGGATCAACAGATTCAACTTTGCACAAAGAATGGCACAATAAATAAAGCGTCACTCGAATTCCATTGAACAGCACAAAACGTATTTACATCACTCCACAGCCTTCTATACAACACTGATTGAACCAGAAAATGGCTCCACAGCCTTCATTACAACACAGCTGTTATGTATACAAAAAATCACAGCCTTCTAAAGCTCTATTTTCTAGGTTCACAGGCCAAATTCTGCAATAAAATTTTTCCTCCATTTGGTACATTGAAAAGCGGGCTTGAAGCATTACACTGCTTAGAGTTTCAATTTTTTTATGCCATTTGTAGTTTGAATTTCAAGGAAAAAATCTGGGATAGTAATCTCAATTGTATTTACTATCAAATAAGCAATAAAAATAATTTGTAAATTTTTCATTATTTCTGTCACCGTGTCCCCTTAAACACAATAGTTAAACAAGGGATTCTCCACCCAATGGTCATGACATAACATAAGCATTTTACCATATTATGGTCTCATAATGTTTCTGTCTATTGCTGCAGTGATTCTTGATTGGTAAGGAATCTTTCGCTACTTCATTCTCTCCCACACTCTCTTAACCTCATTCATTAGCAACATTACGAATTTACTCACTTTCGTGCAGTACTAGGAAAAATCATGCTTGACCCACCGTATTTGAAACTAATCTGTCTCATGCAAATCAAACAGATTAAATACACATAATAAATCACACTGCAATATAAGACACATCTCAAAAACATAATGTTTGGTTTTCTAACGTTCTGCTTTCCCACATCAAACAGTAGTCATCCCAGATTCACACATCACTGACCCATGTAATAATTTTCCTACCACAAACTCTGGAGGATTTATGCACATCTCACTGTGCAATGCAACCCACATGGAGTTGCCGGGTAGATGGCTGACTCACCTTAATTCACTCTCAGAGTATCTGAATATCAAGCTGGCACCACAGGAATGTATCTGGTAATGGAAGTTTTGGTATCTTACTTATCTCACACACAGACCCTCAACTGAATGCTAGGACAAGCACTTCTAATTCTTTTCATTGTCTCATAGTCAGGTTGAGACTCACAATGTACGTACCACATGGAAGTGTTTCCCACTAATTCATGTTTGCACACGGAAATGTTAATTATTTTCATCTTAGATTCACACACTCAAGCATTTCGTCTTAATACTACCACACGATAGTATTTTGTCTTATGATTACAACACGTGGTTTCTCTGTCACTTCCGAAGAATCCTATGTTCCCCATTAATTTTTTCCGAAAAATTTACATGAGCCTACCACCAAAAGTATCTGAAAAAGAGAAATTATTAGTTCATCTGCTCGTAAATATTCCACATGCATACCATTATAATTTAAATTAGTTTTTCTGGAGCACACATAGCACGTCTTCACACCTCAGGAACCAGCGACAGAGTGCTAAAACATGGCCCCTCATCCAGTCATCCCGCGCTTCCGCAGAAGTGGGGGAGGACCTTGCCATCGTATTGGTTAGCCACATTCCTGGCCCTCTAGTGCTCCGATATACTTCCTCCCTTTGCTTCGGTCAAAGATGACCAGAGGACCGTCTCAAAGATGATTATAGAATCTACCTTCACTATCTGTGGTCAGCAGACGACCAGCCATTCATCAGTTCACAAACTTTACCAAACTGAATTCAGGGATCTATTTTAAGGAAGTGCACATCTGAACAATTAAACATACAAATTTCCCTTCTTCCTTACATTGGTTTCTGGCTTCGATGTATTAAATAAAATGGTGTTATTGTACAAAAAAACGCTGTTCTGACAAGAACAACGATATATATTGTTGTACATCTTTTCAATGTCGGGCAGTACTGTACCCTTTCACCAGTTACTGCCGATCTTCGCTAAATCATGTTCTAACTTCTCTGTCCACCAACTGAGTGTAACTGTGCGGCTGGTCCCGGCGGAGGTTCGAGTGCTCCCTCGGGAATGGGGGTGTGTGTTTGTCCTTAGGATAATTTAGGTTAAGTAGTTCGTAAGCTTAGGGACTGATGACCTTAGCAGATAAGACCCATAAGATATCACACACATTAGAAAATTTTTTTGAACTGAGTGTACAAACACAGAAGCACAGACACACTACTCACCTACTTTGAAACTGAAAGCACGATTATTATAGATAGATAAAAATGGATCCCAGCTAGTGTTGCCACGTTCATTTAACAAAATTACATAGATTAGAATCTAGGAGATATCATTTATTATTCAACTGAAATTAATCTACTGGGTATTTATCGCATATTGATTTCTAAGGCACGTCGTCACCTTAATAGCCAATTCGTCGATCTAATATTTTTTTTTAATATTGTGCACTAGATATGATGACTGCAATGGGAAGGAGGAAGAGGCAGCAGGGCTAAAGGTGTAAATCGCTGTTGAGAGTATAACATTTGCTAAAGTGTCTCATTTGTTACTAAGGTGCATAACCAAGAAATTTTAAGTTATCGCTGGAGAGCTGCGATGGGAATCGAACCACTAAACAATTCTTTGTCATACAACGACATGTGTATCATACGAGTACAATCGTTCTCTCATATCTAGGTACATTGAATTTATGCTGACTATTGGTCGCTACGGACGACGTGCTTCTGTAAAATTAATTCAGGACGTGGAACGGTAGCGTTCGTATGTGACGGAAACCGCCACCTTGCCCCGTCGGAAGGCAAGAGGCTGTTCGCCTGCGCTGTACATGTCATAGAAGCACATAGCGACACGGCGGTTCGATACTCGTAACTTATTCAGGACCCTCGTCTGATGATTAGGGCTTTCTTCTGTTAACGGCGCCGGGAACGGACTTAATCTTTCAGAGAGGCTTTTCTTGAACACTGGCTTCCGCCTACTTGTATCGTCCTGGATGCGTCACGAGCAAAGCCTTCTCGGCCTTAGTGGCGATCGCTAGTGCGCCCTCATATCGGCTTAGTAAATTCTCTTTATCGGGTCACTGCTGCAATACTTTACAGTTGACTCATTTCTGCTGTTGAAACGTTTATGTAAAATGCCCTGAATGGCTATGATTAACCATTCCATTATACGCTCACGGTCCTTCTGGTGTCAGCTAAGGTTGGTAGCTAATGCTGTGTGTGCTGCAGCCCATAAGTTTATGGCCCCAATCAGCCATAAGATATTATTCATTCACCTGGTTTTACTGTGTATATTGGCATAGTGCTATGCGTCCAGCAACCTTTTCCATAACCTGAGGAATTATTATGCTACAGTTAAATACAAGAATCATCCATGCAAATAAACCATACCCCAATTTTATCTGATGCATCAGTCTCTTTGCTGTAGCTTATGGCTCTTCTTTTCAGCAAAAACCACTGAATAACAATATACTTGCTCATCATATGAGTCAGCTGCAGCTCTCTCGTCTATGTGAGTAGGTCACTTCTTCATACTTATGATAAAAATACATTGCATATCATAGCAAGAAATAGGCAAGATCTACTTCAGGATATCCTCATTGAAACTGGTCTCATTGATCACGAAAAAGTTGTAGCAACAATAACTACCAAAGTGAAAAGGGCAATTAAAACAAGTAGAAGGATTTTATTTGCAGCGCAGTAGATAATTAGTCCGCAGTGTAGCACCGCAATAAAGGATTCGGTACATTTAGCTTTGGAGCAGAGAATGTGGACGACATCTGCCTCAAGTTTAGAAGAAGAGTTGACCTGTACTCACCAGAACAGTTAATAATGGGAAGCACATTCCATGATACACGGGCACTGTTGTGAAACTTCTAAAGAACCAGGCAGTACGGCATATCACGTGTAAAACAAAACACAACGTTCTAGGTAGGGAGATGATGAACGTTTTGGTCTGTGTTTGTCTGTCAAAAGGGCAACCCATGAAGCCTTCAGTGACAGTAACAGCAAAATATATCGAAAGCTCTCTCAAAACACCCAAGGAAATTTTGGTCAAACGTAAAGTCCGTTAATGCTAACGACGTTAGTGCCCGTGCACTCATGCATTAGAAAGAAACTGAGATTGGCAGTAAAAAAAAGCATAAGCAGAAATGGCAGGTATAATAGATTGCCAACAGTTGCAATAAATGATGGTTTTCAGATAACCTTCACAGTGGTTTCTACGGATCTAAACCTGTGTTCCTCGGGAGAAGATGCAAACTTCACATTAGTAATCAGTCAGTAAAGCCATATCCACACGACATGTATCAGCAACGGTCAGTATGTCCGTATGTAAAAATTAAGACCCTAGAAATTTGTACTTGTCTACATACAGACCGTTGGCGATAGAGGTTATGTGGAGACAGCTTTACTGACGCGATTACTAATGTGAAGTTTGTTCTTGCGGAAGGCAGGTTTAAATCCGTCGAAACCACGGTAAAGGTTATTTGAAAACCACCGTTTATCGTAATTGGCTGGTTGTCTACTATACCTGCTGTTGCTGTAGTGCAGCCATGTTCAAAATATAAGCAGAAATTATAATCTCCGTTTTCAAATGTTCCTTCACAAAATGAAATTGAAGGATGCTGCCCCAACTCAATACCCACGTAACTTTATATAGAAGTGATATAGATAATTTTGTCAGTAGTGCTGAGAAACAACTGACATCGTTAAAACTATAAAAAACCTCCAAGGGCCGACGGAATACTTATCAGACTCTGTACCGAATTTTCGGTTGAGTTAGGCCCTGTTTCGACTACAGTGTGCCAGAGATATCTGTAGTTGAAAAAAAAAAAAAAAACACAGGCCACACCTGTATAGAAAAGGTGTAGCAGAAGTGATCCGCAAAACTACTACAAAATATGTTTGGCACCCATTTGTTGTAGTAAGGCCTGAGAAAATATCAGGAGCTCAAACATAATGAGGTATCTCCAATACAATGACATCGTCCTTGCCAACCATCACGAACTCCGAAAGCATCAATCATGTGATACCCAACTTGCACTTTCCTCACACTAGATCTTGCAAGCCATGGACAATAGTTGTCAGGTGCATGCAGTATTTCTGTAGCATCGAAAAGCATTTGATCGAGCACCTCATCTACGCTTGTTATCGAATGTACCATAAGGAGTATGAATCGATATTTATGAAAGGGTTGAAGATTTCTTGAGAGAGGATGCAACATTTTATTGTGGACAAAGAGTCATCGATAGACGTAGAATTAATGTAGGTGTGCCATTCCTGTTCATGTTGTATATTAATGACCTTACGGACAATACTAGTAGTAACATCAGACAATCCGCAGATGTTGCAGCTATCTATAACGAAATACTCTCTGAAAACGTTGCACAAACATTCAGTCGGAGCAAGATATCAAAGTGATCCGGAGAATCACAGCTTGATTTAAATGTTCTCAGTAGTAAAATTTTGCGTTTAACCAAATGAAAGAACAGAATGCTATGACTAAAATGTCAAGGAGTCGATCAATTCATACAACCACACGGATTGACAATATGTAGGGATATGAAATGGAACGATCACATAGTCGCAATCGTAAGTTCTTCCGGCTCTTCTGTATAATCTACCGCTCCTTTCCCCTCACAGACGACTATGAGACCTATCAGAATAGTCCCTCTTTGGGATGTTGTGGAACTTGGGCGTCACGTTGGCCTCAACGTCGGTTGTGTCGTCAAGGCGTCGATACTTCATGTGAAATTCTACAGTTTGTCATTTTGTGGTAGGTTCGTATTGATAACATCAAGTATCGTCACCTGTGATGATCTGTTCTCTAGAGATGCACTCATTGTCTTTTCATTAGTTACTCCATGTATCTTTGTGATCTCTAGCAGTGTTCTGTAACACCATATGTAGAAAATTTCTACATTTTAATACGATAGTTGCTAACCACCATACAGCGGAGATTCTGTGTCGAAGAAAGGCACAACAAAAGGACCGTAGGAAAGCCAGCAAACGCAAATCACACACACACACACACATTACCAGAGTCTCTGGCAGTCTGGCTCGAGATGCCAGAGACTGTGCTCACGAGTGTGTGAGTTGGTTTTTGTATGTGCGTGTGTATATGTTGTCCATTTTTGACAAAGGCGTTGTTGGCCCAAAGCTCGTTTTCCGACAGTCTTTTTGTTGTGCCTTTCTGTGACTCAGCATCTTAACTATTTGGTAAGTAGCAACTATCCTTTTCAATGTATGTTTACATTCCAGCTTGGATTTTCCATTGTTTGAAGTTAGTACATCAACATTAACATATTTACCCCGCTAACCACTGCAGACTCCATCAGTGGTTTTCTGTAGTATCACAACAAAATATTGAATGACGAAAACGAATGACTTCTTGCCTCTGTAAGCGCTCTAATTGCAGTCGAAGACTCTGATTTCATTTAAGTCGTGGCAGGGCTCCACGTGTCGCCTTTTCTGTTCGGGAGTCAAGGTGTGCGGGAGCATCATCTTAAATACATTCTGAAGAATATCATGAACACTTGACTTAGAGATGTGGCTCCATTGCGATTTGTGACACAACGACGTTGATACACTACGATTGCAAGAACACTGTTTAACACCACCTGCTATCAACTGACTGATCGAACGTACGTCTGTTCTTCAGAGTTGTTATTTTAAGCTGCCACCGTAGTTGTCCCTGTCCTTCCATTTCATATTATTTCTAGTATTACCCTTAAATATTTATACTAAGTAAAATGCTCAACGTGTTCTCCACTTACACTGTACGCGGATGCTATCGACTTCGTTACTATAATCGTTAAATTGCCTTTATTAAAGTCTCTTCCCTTTCATTAGTTTTATCTGCTTTTGAATGCCTGGGATTATTGGATCGGTATCCCACTTTTGAGCGTCTGTGTGTCGGTTAATCATTGGTACAGTTGCAGCCTCATGTGTAAGTACATTTTTAAACTGTCTTCCTACCGTTCGACAGCAAACTGATTCACGAGAGGTGGAAGAGAAGGTTTAGATTCTTCCATTTCTGGACCTAACTAGTAATTTCTTTTAAATTTATTAGTCTTTGGAACGTGCCCATATAGACAGACAGTCACATTAATTGTTATATTACAGTTGGTTTCGACAACTGATGATAGACATTCTTAGGCCGTGCCCTGGTACGATATAACCGATATCCCTGAGCACAGGACGGCATGAGATAACAATTGTCATCATTCATCGTTCACAAATTCATATTTATTTGTAACAAATATAATGTTTTAACAAATTACATGAACAATACGTGTTCAATTTAAATACGCTCTTGAATTCACTACTTAAGATTAACCAATAATTAAAATCAATGACAGCAAAATGGAATTTAAAAAGAAATTATAATTTTAAAAAATCAAGCTATCTCGGCCCTTCAGGCTGTAACTATAGATTGAATACTTAATAACTTTCAAGAAAAAGATTTCTGTAAGATATATTCCCAAGCATCTACATGTAATTTTGGCACAGATAACCCTAACAAACGACCTAAATGTGGACAAGTAGAACAATATTCAAATTTTCTTCAGAATTGAAACAATACTTACATGCACAAGTGACGCTATATCGAAATATTAATTACTAAAATCCAGGACTTTAAAACTAGCCATCAGATTAAGACAAAATTTCAGCCTCAAAACAGGACGTTTGCCTGTACAGGCAGACCGTTGAAACAAAAACCTTTAAGTGGGAAAGAGAAAGGCAGGTAAAACTCAAATTAATCTGTAGACAACCGACGAAAACAAACTTGCGCACCAATGTCCGGCACCACGTCAGTTACCAGCCGATACCGCAAAACAGCTCCCACACCAACAGGCCTTCTGCCCTCGGCAAGCAAGCTACAACAGCGCGAGGGCCCAAAATTAATTAATACAATTGGCAAGAAGCGCAGATACATTAAGCCAAGATAACTCAAGCCTCTTCTAACGTTACTCGCCAAAACACGCCTTTAGAAGCTAATACTAAGATGCCAGAAAATTATGCAGTCAGATACGCATCTAGAAATGCCTTTACTCATTTTAACATAACAGGGAGTTTGAAACAAAATTTGCATCACTGGGAGACCAAAGCTAACTCGAACCAGACAAAATGAAGTGAACTAATTGTGCCGTGCCTTATCAATGCAGATCCTGCAAAGGATCGTTATTGCAATCACCGTCTTAAGGGAAGCATAAACCCTACCTCTAAAATTGATTGTATTTAGCGTAACCTTCTGGCCACCAACAAATACGGCATAGTCTTAACCTCGCGCAATCGGATCTAGAACAACTCAAACACATATTAACAATGGCCTCTAAAATCACATCATTTCTTTTTATGAAAAACACAATCTCATTAAATAAGAATATAGATGAAACAAATTTCAAAATTATGTCTAATCACTAATTAATCTTCCAATTTCACGCCAAATTGTTTTTCTCGTCGCCATGGCAACGCTAAATGTAGAGACGCTACCATCTGTCGAGATGCCAGTTGATCAGACAAATAAACGAGAAAACGAAAACTCATAATATCCAAAATCACATAAGGTAAAATAAATACACACCATTGCACTCTCAATAAATTGCATCAAATTAAACTGCAACAAATGGCAGAGACTCATGCAAGGCACTACGAAGGAAGCAGACAAGTAAATAATACCAATCGTTGCAAACTAAGTGCTTTCCAATCCAGACACATAAAATTTCAGTCAATGAACGGACGGCCAAATCCACAATTTACGGCTGTTCAGTACAATCGGAGACGACTCTCAACACCAATAACGGTGACGGTTCCTCGAAGTCACACAATGCCTCTCTCGGCGCGCAGAGCTTGTTCTTGTGAGAGCTGGCCGCCACCAGGCGGCGTCGTACTCCAGAACTCGGCTCTTGCGAAGTACAGGTAGGAGAGCCGGGGTTGGTTTTCTCGTCACCTTGGCAATGGTATGTCTAGAGACACTACACCAAAATAATACCACCTGTCGAGATACCAGTACATCAGACTAATAAGCGAACCAATTAGTCGACTCCGGCCGGAATGGTTCAGTAACTTTGGATTAACAAAGGACTGGTTCGACATGAAACAATACTTACAATCAGAATATACGACAACGAGTAAACAGGATGAAAATGGAATCCAGGATGTACAGTGATAGTTATATAAATCCTCCTACTGGTGTCACAATAAGAAATGTAAATCGCTGTTGGCACACATTTGTGTAATTCCCCATTCAATCCAAGTTAATGATTACCTGTTTAACTAAATTAACATTAAAATGTTTCATGCGTCCTGTCAGAATTGTTCAAAAGCTGTAGATTAGGGAACTGTATATTTGGGCACATGTATAGGTACCATTTAGACAGAACAGGTTTGCAAGAACTAAAGTTCTGTATTACAACCACATGTATGGATACACCAATATTCGAACAGGTACACATAGGAGGTACATAATAATATACAATTACAGGCTGAGTGTTCCACATTCTGCAGAGTAGGATCTGAGGATGTACTCAGTTAATTGATCTTTGGTCTTGTGCAATGCGTCGAAACCTTCCGCAAAGTTTTGGTATTTTTCGACCCTGCGCCTCTCTGGTGGAATCGCTTCTACTTTGAACTGAGAGTCATTGTTTGGAAAACTGTAATTTGGAAAGGAGCTCCCCTTTTGCGTGCATAACTGCACAAGACTGGTGTTGCCCAAAGTAGATCGGTGGTTAAAGCTACTGTTCGAGCTCTGTACAGACATCACTATACTGTCGCAGCACCCTGGTTGCAATTTACACACGAGCACTGCATAAGTCCACGTGAGGCTTGTGGCGTCGCAACTAGTGCGCGATCTCCCATTTGTCTATTAAAAGCTTTACTTCAGAATGTATGTGGGCAGCAATGTAAGCCCATAGAGTATTATACGGTCACTAACGGACGAGTTGTGTCCTGCAGACTGACGTCACGACCATCTGTTGCAGCTGCGCGTGTGAAAGCAGTGGAGTAGCGCTGGCAGGACACTTACATTATACGAAATGAAAAATATTAGTTACTAATAAAGGAATAACCCGAGGAACGTCATATTTGATGTACAACCTTCTGTCGTGAAAACAAACAATATGTCAAAGTCTGAGATCAGAAGTAGTTGTATTTTGGAAATTAGTAAAATTCCTTTAAAGAAACGTAATTTTCCGACAGTCAAGAATTTAAATAAATACAGTGATGTAATAGTTCACCTTCAGTGACTATGTACGACGATCTGATAACACATTCAGTGTTCATATATAATTTTGGAAAGTTTTTAGTTTCAGAAAACCTCTGTGACTTTTCTATAATAATAATTTCAAGAATTTTAAGTACATATGTGTATTGTGTGTTAGGGTGCGTGTGAATGAGAATGCGTGCGTGAGAATGTGGGACGTTCAGCATTATTAAAAATCACTCATGTAATTCTCTACAGGAACTGGCAAGGGTTCCAACTCTGTAACATGGGAACGAATCCACTAGTGGTTCTCCTAGTAGTGAATGTCGGATATCCAAGTATGTATGCTTATATATAAGACAGCCAGAACATTCGCGACTACATAATAAATTTCCAGATGTGGAGTAAAGCTTATAGTTCATTTTGTTTTGTTTATTTAATTTGAGAGTTTTGAGTTACTTTAATTTGATGACGTCAGTGAGCCTAGTTGTTGGTGCTTGCTAGATTCTGGCGCGAGCCGCGCCCTGGAAGTGAGCTCTCATTGGTGGTAAGTGCTGACAGCCAATGAGAAGCGAGACGGTTGGCCGCCTAGCGAGGAGATATAGTGTTGAGTATGGGAGAGTGAGACGGGAGTCGCGAGCTAGCTTTGATTGGAGGCGGTTATGCTGGATGTGCCTTTACGCATTATGTGTAAGACGAAGTCTTGGGGTGACTTCCACATTATGGTCCAGTGTTAATGGTATCTGGTAGTGACCAGAAACTGCTTATGAAAACTTTAGAGTGTTGTGATAATTCGTTCCGACGAAAATCGCGAGTGGCTCTGAGCACTATGGGACTTAACATCTGTGGTCATCAGTCCCCTAGAACTTCGAACTACTTAAACCTAACTAACCTAAGGACATCACACACATCCATGCCCGAGGCAGGATTCGAACCTGCGACCGGAGCAGTCGCGCGGTTCTGGACTGAGCGACTTAACCGCGAGACCACCGTGGCCGGCAATCGCGAGTGAACTTTGAATTATATAGCGTGGCGGTACTGAGTATATTCTTACCGAGTATTTTATAGCGAGCATAAGCTTTAACTAAAGACAACCACTGAATATCGTGTGCAAAAGTAATTGGCCGATCATTGACTGTGTTACAAGTAATTGGTTTCAGAATTTGGGAAGGTAAAAGTTCTGGCTGTTTCAGGTATGGTGATAACTGTGAGCAGAAACTTTAGTAATTTTCGTAAATGTGGGCTGATGATCTTGCTTAACGGCAATAAAGATCTATTGAAGGTTTAAATTTGAACTTAATGTTTAAAGTACGAGTGACATCCCCTTTCCGAATCATTTCTTTAAAGTACATAGACAATTTTAAGAAAATTTTACTTATAGCGGCCTCCGGCGTGTAGCTATGAGGTTACAGTTTCCTCAACACTGCTTATCTGTGATCTCGTGAGTGGCTGCAGTAAGGAGTTTACGTGCGAGGACCTACCGCTGTCAAGAGGTAGATGAATAAAAATTATAAAAGAAATTGGATTGCAGCAGCAACGCATAATCTGTCGCAATTGGTGCATCGCACGCACACACGTATAAAAAAACCGTCGCAGGCTGAGTAACTTTACTATTGAGCACTTGCCCATCTACGTATTTTAGTTGTTCGTCTCGTAAAATTGTAAGTCAGTCTGTCCTTGTGGGGCGCATTAGTTCCACTATTTCGTGACTGCTAATTTGTTTGTTTTAACGGTTGATGTTACAAGGCTGTCATTGAGTTTGCCATGGTGAGGGCCATTATTTTGTATGCATATGCGGGACCAGTGGTAAGTGTTTATCTTTCAGGTCTTAACACTCCATTTTAGTGATGTGTTTAATGTATTGACAGCAAGTCAGCACAAAACCGACGTTTGAAGTAAAGTAAGATTGCACATGAATGATGTTGGTAATCTGTGCCGCTAGACAGACTTTCCTTGGTTTCTGGCAGCACAGCAACAGTATGTGATCAAAAGCATCCGAACACCTGGCTGAAAGGACTTACAAGTTCGTAGAGCCCTGTATCGGTAATGCTGGAATTCAGTACGGTGTTGGTCCACCCTTAGCCTTGATGACAGCTTCAACACTCGCAGGCGTACTTTCAATCAGGTGCTGGAAGGTTTCTTGGGGAATGGCAGCCCATTCTTCACGGAGTGGCACACTGAGGAGAGGTATCGATATCGGTCGGTGAGGCCTGGCATGAAGTCGGCGTTCCAAAACATCCCAATGGTGTTCTTTGGGATCAGGTCAGGACTCTGTGCAGGCCAGTCCATTACAGGAATATTATTGTCGTGTAATCACTCCGCCAGAGATCGTGCATTCGATCGTGTTGAAAGATGCAACACCGTCCCCGAATTGCTCTTCAACAGTGGGAAGCAAGAAGGCGCTTAAAACATCACTGTAGACGTGTGCTGTGCTAGTGCCAAGCAAAACAGCAAGGTGTGCAAGCCCCCTCCAGAAAAAGACGACCACACCATAACACCACGGCCTCCGAAATTTGCCGTTGGCACCACACATGTTGGCAGATGGCGTTCACCGGGCATTCTCCATACCCACACCCTGCCATCGGATCGCCACATTGTGTACCGTGGTTCGTCACTCTACACAAGGTTTGTCCACTGTTCAGTCGTCCAATGTTTAAGCTGTTTAAACCAAACGAGGCGTCGTGTAGCATTTACCGGCGTGATGTGTGGCTTTTGAGCAGCCGCTCGATCATGAAATCCAAGTTTTCTTACCTTCCGCCGAACTGTCATAGTACTTGCAGTGGATCCAGCTGCAGTTTGGAATTCCTGTGTGATGGTCTGGATAGATGTCTGTCTATTACACATTACGACCCTGTTCAACTGTCGGCGGTCTCTGTCAGTCAACAGACGAGGTCGGCCTGTACGATTTTGCGCTGTACGTGTCTCTTTACGTTTCAGCTTCACTATCAAATCGGAAAGAGTGGACCTAGGGATGTTTAGGAGTATGGAAATCGCTCCTACAGGCGTATGACAAAAGTGACACCCAATCTGACGACGTTCGAAGACCGAGAGTTCCGCTCCCCATTCTGCTCTCTCACGATGTCTAATGACTACTGAGGTCACTGATATGGAGTACCCAGCAGTAGGTGGCAGCACTATGCACCTAATATGAAGAACGTATGTTTTTGGTGGTGTCCGGATACTTTTGATCACAAATTGTAGCAATCTGATTCCTCTGGGGCGAACCAACTAAACCACCGCCACATGTGCTAACCGTCAAATGGGCACTGCTAGCGCCTGCTTATTCTCGTTGATGTGCCTGCCGCCCCAAATACATCTGTAAACAAACATTGTTAGCTGGCAGAGGTTCCGCCATAACAGCGTTCGTCCCTGCTACAGAAGGCAGCCCCGTGTGACGAAATAAAGTATCTCAGCTATGTCTCAGAATTATTCTGCTTTGTTAATCCATGAACGCACAATTCATTTTCATTTACAAATTACTTTATATGTTTTGAATATCTTTGTCATCACAAGAACTAAATAATACTGTACACTCCATTATTTGTCAATGTAAATACAAGGCAAGTACCTTTCTTTTGTTAAGCAACGGTTGCTCACCGTTTCATAAAGTGACTCTCCGAAAGAGTTAGCAGCAAATTTATATTTTGTGATCACTTCTATTGTCTTGAATCTTTTTGCATTAAGAATAAAATGCAAACATACTTATGTAGTACTTAATAAAAATAGATTTTTTAGTATTAAGTGATACTGACTGATAGGTACTCAACCACCGTCCTTCTGAACTTCTGACACAACCGTACTGAAGATTATCGTTTTGTTGTGTAACATCCCAGTGTGGCACAATATTATTTCAGTATTTGACTAATTTTGGGAAAAAACATAAATTTTTGAATTGAAATTTCATTTTTAGGAAATTACTTACACTGAAAAGTTGCAAATTTGTTAAAAAGTAACACCAAACTTTTATTAATGCGACCAGATGAAAAAATTCTCCTAGAAGGTAGTCTGCAATATAAACCCAGGTTATGAAACATCTTCGTAATTATTTTATTTCCGTCAAGTGAAATAGAGTATCCCTGTTTTACATTTAAAGTTGCTAACTCATTTTGTATGTACTAATTTGGAGGTAAGCTACTTATATCTAAGTTATGTTGTCATTTTAAGCAAACAGACAGTGACGCCTCGCTATATTTGTTATCTTATCTGATGGAAGACTAATAGGAGGTTCGTCTTCTTTGTTTTCTGGTGTTTACTGAAGCAGGGGATTCATTTTATGCCAATACTGACTGTCGAATTTTGTTGTAATGGGAGTTGTATTCTTTTCAAAAAGAGAGGGGACGAGGTTATGTGACGTGCAAGTCACGTATCATTGAGTGAAATTTGACTATTTATCAGCAAATTTCTTGGCTATTTTTGAGGCGAGTGCGTGATTTGCTATCTATGAAAGAAAGCTTCAAATTATCTTGTTGAAAAGCTAATGGGCTCAGGTGCTTATCCTATTGTCTGGGTTCACCACAGGAGGTGAATCACTGACGCTCTAGGGAAGCGAAGTGGGTCCTTGCGGTAAGCCGCTTTTCCACGCTTTCGCGGCAGACACAGATTTCTCCTTTCATGGCAGCTGTTGCGAAGCCACTGGAAGTCCCTAAAGTGTAACAATGCATGACGAATACACCTCCCTGTACGGAGATCGAAAAACGGACTGCCATGGCCCTCGTCAGCCACTGTCAGATAATTCGTTATCTTTCCCTTCAGATCTAGTCATCCAGTCCAATGAATCTTGCCCGCTACCGTGCTTAGGCACAAAGGGCTCGGCCAACGAGTGGAACATGGCTAGCAGCTTTTGCATGCTGTAAGCTAAGATGTGATATTTCTATTCACGTAATTAAAGAGAAATCCTCATTGTTCACTGTCGCCATGGCTGAGTGTCCTCTCATCCACGTAGAACTTTTCCAAGTTGGGTATAAGGTTTAGAGGAATTTTTTGGTAACCACGGTCCTGCTTTAGGCGGAGAGAGCGTAGTGGTACTGGCATCTACTGGGGCAATCATTCATTGGGCTTGGGATTTGTGTTGCATTTCGCATATGCGCTATCTACTTTCTGAGCAGCTTGTATTGTCTGATTAACTGTATCGTGTCGTGGGCCTTGGACTCGTTTGCTTTGCGTTTAAGAGCTTATAGCGTTTCCAGAGCAGAGGTCAATGAGGTACTCTCCCACAATGTTGGAGGTATATTCATGCCTAAACTGAGCTTCTAAAGAGGCTTGTGTTTCTGTACTTTTAGTGACATTGTACTCGTGGAGTTGGAGCAATTTCTCGGACAGCTTTAGGAGACATTATGCTGCTATCGTTGGAAATTGAATCGCTTTGATTTTAGTGTAATGTGGTGAGATATTAGGTAAACTAAATGACGCAGTAAACTCAGATTTCATTTGAAACACTGAACCAAACTTTTGTCTTATAGGTGATCCTAGTTAGTTGACCCTCTTAATACTACCAGAATCCCTGGATTCTTAATTTGCTTGTCTCACTGTGACGGTGTTCCATTGCAAAGCAGATAGCGACGCTCATTGTTTAAATATTGAATATATGAGTACTTTGATCCGTAGTCGTAACTTGTGATTTACAAGCCCTGCACTGAGCTTGTAACAAATGTATTGAAGACAGGTTAGAGAGAGAGAGAGAGACGTAAGTGAGATAGTCTGGGAAGGTTCTGTTCAATCTTATTATCGGCATCGTTCACGTACGTATATTGCTTCATTCGAAACAGATTTTTTCAACAGATAAGTCCTACGAAGACTTATGTCTTTTGCTATCGTATTTATCGATCTCTTGAAGGTTTTCCTTGCTAATGAGTTTTATATACACTTGACGCCTGCCGTCTATAGTTGTTTTGCTGTTCGAATCGTAGGACTTGTCTACTGGTCTTAACATCTAATTTCCTGGTGTGGTTCCTTCTGCACCACCTGGCCTAATTCAACAACACCCGAGTATGTTTTCTTTAGGGTTATTAATGTTAATCTTGTAAGCACTTCAGAAGACGCTGTCGACTCTGTTCAAGATGATCATCCGAGTTCTTCGCTCTCTCTGAGGGGAATGTATTCTCATAGCCAACTTTTATGCTTCCCCTGAAGTTTGATTTCCTTTCCCCATTCCTAGTTCGGTTTCTCTTGATGCTTGGTCATTGATCAGATTGGTAAAGGTAGGCCATTTGGGGGAATAATATAAAAATGTGTCTTTTTCCTAGGATTATTCGTAGTCAGTATTGTCTCGCATGTACCAAAATTTCACCGGAACTGAATCTCATCGTCCTAAAGAACGACTTCAAGACAGAGACCTGTTTGTGACTAGCGTATATAAACTTCATCTGAAAATGAAAATCTGTATGTAACAAGTTTGAATGTAGTAGGACTGATAGCTATAGTGACACTAAAACAATGTAAAATGAACACACGGAAACAAAACGTTTTACACTTAAAGACTAGAGTTGTTGAAGGCCATAGTAAATGAGAACAGCTCGGTTTCATTTTGGCAATAATTTATTGACTTCAGTTGCTAAACTTGTTTATCGATTAATGGAGACATATAAAGTTGGAATTTTTGGAACGGACAGGAATACAAACAAAAGAATCAGAGAACAAAATGGAGTAGAAGATGCAAGGACATCTGCGATGAAAATGGAGATAAAATTGGTGGAGCATGCAGCCAGGGATTATGCGGAATGTAAATAAATCTCTCTTAATTTAACAAAGGTAAATAACATTCATCTGCAATAACATTTGTCTTGCACAGTATGGATTACGCAAAATCGACACAGTGCAGTTTAATGATAGAGCGTGAAGCTTGGAGGAAAAGAGCTCTCTCAGGTTATGTAGCATACATACAAAAAGTATTCTATGGCAGTACAGCAAATCAGGTTGTATCTGTAAAGGGCTGGCACAGATTTTCCAGTAAGCTGCAGTGTGGAGGCATTGATTAAAGTCAATCTGTGCGAAAACCTAAGCAAGTGTAATGCAGCATACAAAATTGAAATTGAAATGTGCTTTCCCCGTAAATTAGTAGTCGTTCTATAAATGACCAGAGGTGAAAGCACTGTAATTATTGGTTGGTTCTGTTGAATAACAGATGCAGCACATAGAAATGGAGCAGTAATATGCTGAGGTGAATTTCTAGACAGGTACAGTGCAGGTCAAAGTGTCTGTAAATGAGTAGTTCAGATTCGCAGAATTACGGCCCTATTGCTGGGTGCCAGCTATAAAGTAGTGGCGTTGCTCGTCAACGCATGTAATAAGCACACTTCTTTGTTGCAGCAGAAACAGATACAAACTTCAGATCAATATGTACAACAGTTGTACCCAACAGGTTTTACGTAAGCCTGCATAGTCTGCCAGATGCATGTACACTTCAAGCGTGTTGCTGAAAGACGCTACCACATTTCGTACATGTCGGACTTTCGAAGAGCGCTCCTTGTAATGAATATTATTCGGTGTCACCACTCAATAAAGTAAGATATACTCATATGTTCAATGTTATTGCATGATTACAAAAAGCATAAATTTATCTACTTATACGAAGCAATTGCCGTCCCATTAGATGTTTAGTACAATAACGTACCAATGTGCGTAGTATGAAGATCAACAGTGCTTCACATACGATAGTGGCGTCTGGCCTAGTATTTGAAGTAGTACCCATTATAACAGCAACTGTAAAATGAAAAAAAGAAGATATTTAGTCACACTGTCCATCGTGGATGGATACATCAGTTAACGACTGGTTTCCGCCTCGGTATGACAGATGGAGGGGGAGGTAAATTAAGTTATATTTCACCAAATTCTCAATCATCTATTAGCTCAATAAAGTGAGGAATAATATTCTTGATACAAGAAATGAGTTCCTATTGTCTCTCCTTCGCCCAGTGAACGATGGTCCTTGTTTGGTGGAGAGGCTTGCGTGCCTCTGGATACAGATAGGCAAACCGTAGGCAATGGTACTGTAAATGGCTGAAAGCAAGGGAAAACTACAGCCGTAATTTTTCCCGTGGGCATCCCAGCTTCACTGTATGGTTAAATGATGATGGCGTCCTCCTGCGTAAAATATTACGGAGTTAAAATAGTCCAAGAATCGAATTTTCGGGCGGAGACTACTCAGGAAGACATCGTTATCAGAACAAACAAGACTGGTGTTTTACGGATCGGAGTGTGGAATGTCAGATCCCTTAATAAAGCAAGTACATTAGAAAATTTAAAAAGGGAAATGGATAGGTTACAGTTAGATATATTGGAAATTAGTGAAGTTCGGTGGCAGGTGGAACATGAATTGTGGTCAAATGAATACAGGGTTATAAATACAAAATCAAGTAGAGGTAATTCAGGAGTAGGTTCAATAATGAAAGAAAAGGTAGGAACGCGGATAAGAGACTACGAACAGCATAGTAACAGCATTATTGTAGCCAAGATAGACAACAAGCCCACGTCTGCCATAATAATACAAATTTATATGCCAACTAGCTCCGCAGATGGTGAAGAGACTGAAGAAATGTGTGATGAGATAAAAGAAATTATTCAGATAGTTAAGGGGGACGAAAATTAGAAAATTACGGAGGACAGGAATTCGATAGTAGGAAGAGAAGGAAAAGTGCTAGGTGAATATGGACTGCAGGTAAGGAATTAAAGAGGAAGCCGCTTGATAGAATTTTCACAGCATGTAACTTAATCATTGCTAACACTTGGTTTAACAATCATGAAAGAAGCTTGTATACGTTGAAGAGACCCAGAGACACTGGAAGGTTTGACTGATTATACAAAAGCAACACAGAGATTTAGGAACCGGGTTTTAAATTGTAAGACATTTATAGGGGCCGGTGTGAACTCTGACCACAATTTATTGTTTATGAACTATAGATTAAAACGGAAGAAACTGCAAAACGGTAGGAACGTAAGGAAATGGTTCTTGGATAAAATGAAAGAACCAGAGGCCGTAGATAGTTACAGGGGGAGCATTAATGAACGGTTGACAAGAACGGGGGAAAGCAATACCGTAGAAAGAGAATGGATAGCTTTGAGAGATGAAATACTGAAGGCAGAAAAGGATCAAGCAGGTAAAATTACGAGGGCTAATAGAAATACTTGGGTAACACATGATATACTTAATTTAATTGATGAAAGGAGAAATCATAAAAAATAATTAAAAGAAGCAGGCGAAAAGGAATACAAACGTTTCAAAAATGAGATCGACACGAAATGGAAAATGTAAAGGTTTTTAATTAGTGCAACAGGCAAAAAATTTGTTCATTAATATATTAATTATTTATAGTGCAACATGTTTCAAGGGTATAACTCATCATCAGGCTATATGGCATCACCAAATGTTTCACAATAGGATCAAGCAAATGTTAAAACGTCTTTTCATAAACGATGTGATTATCCTGTGGAAGAAGAGAAGACCTAGTAAGAAGCTATGTCACCGTTCCCTGGATTGATGTTTGCATGAAAATGTATTGTAGCTATCGCTCACTTTGTTCTTATGGCATGGTAGTCTCGTTGTGATGACCTGAGGTGTTTCCATTTCTGTGACTGTCTTGGCTTTCTTGATCACTGTTCACAAATTATCACATGCAAACCAGTAATTTGGAAATACGACACAAAAACAAATCTGTTGTGCAGTGGACAAGATGGCGGTAAAAATACAGCTGGTTTCGATTTGACTATCGATCTGTCGATCTATGTGGTATCGCATGTTTAAGATGTCTTCTGCATGCCTGTTGACGAAATACCTTACAGATTAAGGGGATACGGAATCGGATTTTGGGTTAAAAAATCGAATTTTTTTTTTATTGGCGTATTATATTCTGCCATGTTTCCTCTTTAAAATGACGTATCATACATAGCTCTACTACAATTATAACTATTTTATTTTTATATATTTGTGAGATCGGGTATTGCGCTTTAGTTATACACGTCTCTCGTGGCTGACCATGAACTTTTTGGCAGTACCTTTAAAGTGACATGAATTCAAATATCCCGGTTTCCAGCGACTATTTATACACTAGTTGCCCGAAAATGTTTCTCTCTGGTTTCCTCAAGTTACTCTTTGACTTTGTGGCGGGACTGTTTTGTAAACAGTGTGATATAAGAAAGTAGTTGTTGTTGAGTTATTTCGTATTTAGTGCTTCATTTTTCGCAGTGAAAATGCCTAGAGCTAAAGCAAAAGTATTTAAAAAGCGTGTGAACTGGCAAAAGAATAGAAATAATGATTCATTAGCAAAGCAAAGCAGTTCATCATCATCACTGTTGGAAAATGTGAATCCACTTATTACTGATTTGCCGAACGAACTTACACCAAATGAAAACAGTGCTTCTCATAAAAAACTAAGAGATTTGGAAGAGAAATATAATTTACTTGATAGAGGGAATGAAGTTTTTGAACTCATTGATACGAATATATTGTGTGAAGCTCTTGAAAACAGTTTGTGCTGCAAAAAATGTCATGGAAACGTTTCTCTGAAAGTAGAATCCCATGTTGGCCTGGCTGCCCAGTTTAATTTAATATGCAGTGTTTGTAAATACAGCTGTAAGTTTCCAAGTTCGGTTTCAGTAACTGTAAATAATGGATACAAGAAAACTGAACTTTATAGTGTAAATATTAGGTTAGTTTATGGATTGCGAGCAATTGGTAAGGGCAAAGCAGCTGGTGATATGCTATGTGGTGTTCTAAATCTTCCAAGTGCACCTTCAAAGTTTGAAGCTTACAATTATGTACTAGGATCTGCAGTTGAAGATGTAGCACAGAAGTCAATGCAGGTTGCTGTGGAAGAAGCAGTGGAAGAAAATGACGGCAGTCGTGACCTCACAGTGGCGTTTGATGGCACGTGGCAGAAAAGGGGCCACACCTCCAACAATGGTGTTGTAACAGCAACTAGTGTTGATACTGGCAAGGTTATTGATGTTGCAATAATGTCTAAATACTGTAGGTGCACAGGCAGGCTGAAAAATGAACACAGTGATGACTGTATTGCTAATTATTATGGTAGTAGTGGTGGCATGGAGGTTGCTGGGGCGAAGAAAATTTTTCATCGCTCTTCACAGTGGTATAATGTTCGCTATGTCAAATATCTGGGAGATGGTGACTCTAAAGCATTCAAAGAAGTTTTGGAAAGCAAACCATATGGGAACAGTGTAAATATAAGCAAACTTGAATGTATAGGACATGTGCAGAAGAGAATGGGTGCCAGGCTGAGAAGGTTAAAATCAGTTATGAAAGGGAAAAAACTAGATGATGGGAAAACCTTGGATGGCAGAGGAAGATTGACTGATTCCATAATAGACCACATTCAGAACTGCTATGGCCTTGCAATCAGGCAAAATACAGGCAATCTTGAAGAAATGAGGAGAGCTATATGGGCTTTATATTTCCACACCGCATCCACGGATGAGCATCCACAACATGGTTTGTGCCCCAAAGGTGAAAACAGCTGGTGTAAATACAATAGGGGACTAACAACAGGAGAGAAATACATTCACCACCACAGTCTACCATCAGCCATCATGGCAGAAATAAAGCCCATTTTCAGAGATCTGGCTGACAGAAGTCTTCTGATGAAATGTCTTCACGGAAAAACGCAGAACCCCAACGAGTGCTTGAATAGTGTGATATGGCATCGTCTCCCAAAAACAGTGTTTGTCGGAATTAATACACTACATTTTGGTGTGTATGATGCTGTGGCAACCTTCAATCTTGGAAATATAACTAAATGCCAGGTCCTTCAAAAGTTGGGTATGTGTGTTGGTTCCCGTACGGTACGTGCTATGTTCTTTTTAGATCAGCACAGACTAAGGCATGCTGATAATATAATCAAGACATTAGTGAAAAAAGCAAGACAGGTGCAGAGGGGTGCCAAAAGAAGACTTGAAGATGATTATGAAGACTGTGAAGGGGGTATTAGCTACGGATCAGGAATGTTTTAATCTTCTTTCTCCGTTTCCCGTAAGTTTACTTTTTACTTCATCTAGGAACATTATCTCAGGTACTGGTCAACCTAGAAGTCTGAAATTTTTATGACGTAGTGACATAGGTCCCTATTACATACTGAAACAACGATTTTTTAATTACTTGATTTACAAAAGACTTAGGGGTGATAGTCTAGTAAAAAGCGATGGAAAAAATTTACTTAAAAATAAATGTACAATATCTCTGTAAGAAAATACTTTGACAATAAACTGTTGTTTCAGTATTGTTGTAACATATGAATGCACATACAGTAAAATTTTTACCTCTCTGTCTCCAGTAGTTTGTGAGAAAATGTTCCCTATAGTAGGCATATATTAACATTGCGGGGATAGGTGATTCCGTATCCCCTTAAGCACCTATTACAATATTATTGCACAAATCATTATATAAAAACTATTTATTTTACACAATAGTATGTCTTTACTGGAGGTGAAGTCAAATGACTGATATGTTATGTATCTTTTTTCTAAGAGAACCATAGTGAAACTGGAAAAGAAATGTGAATTTTTGAAGTCTGTCATTTCATTCAGGATCTCGTTACTACCCATGTGGCCATGGATGAATATTTCTATTTCTTCCAGGATGTCCAGTATCCAGCTCTTTTCTAAAGTATGTAGTACTTTGATATCGTTGTCTGTTGTAACACTCTGTCCTGTTTCATTTATCTTTCGCTGTATCTTTCGCTACAGCTGATTTATTCGATCTGCCAAGTCTGAAACAGCCAATGAGTTCTTTAAGGAGGGTTTAAAATTTCCTTGTGTTTGGACAATATAATATGTGTTGCAGTGACTGCGTGTCATTTTGTACAATTCCTGATTTGTTCGGCTTCTCTGTATGATTTGAGACGTCATGTAGCAGTTTCTTTTTTAAGTTGTTGGTGGCAAATGTGATCCTGATGTCTGTTTCTTTGAACCACTTGCCTATTTTGTCTGATATGACAGATAAGTGGGGTAGTGTTATATACTTGTGTTTATGGACGTTGTGTGAGGAAGCTTTGTCACATTGTTAGTTCTCATTTTTAATTGTGCATTGTGAAAATGTGTCTATTTCATGTTCGTGAATGCTATTATTATGTGCGACGTATTTGATAGTGTTCACTGCTGTCTCACAGTTGGAAGCATTAAGTGCGAATTTCTGTGCTCATTTTAAGAAAGATCTGAATGCAGCTTATTTATGTGACTTGGGGTATGTGGAAGATTTATTAATGACTGTGTCTGTGTATGTTGGTTATGACTGTGTCTGTGTATGTTTGTTTACTGTAGACATTGTTATTTAGGGTTTGGTCTGTGTTAGTTATTGTCATGTCTAGAAAATTAATTTTGTTATCCTTATTATGATCTATGATGAACTGGATGTTATTGTGAAAATAATTGATCCTATTTAATAGTGTTTCAGTTTCTTCATTAGTTCCATTGTATACAATGAATGTGTCATCAACTTATCTGCAGTAGTATACTATTTTCTGGGTTATTATGTCTTTGTTGTTGAGAAGTTTATTTTCAAGGGCGTTAATGAAACTGTCTGTAATGATTCAACTTAGAGGACTCCCCATTGCCAGGCCTACACCATATTCGTACATTTTAGCATTAAATATGAAGTAATTGTGAAAAAGGACATGTTCTAGCAATTATTTTAACAGAATTACTTCAGCTGTGGACATAGTCTGACTTTTTAATAAATTATTTTTAATTATATCTATGGATTCTTTGATGGGTATGCTGCTATGTAAGTTTACTATGTAAAGGTAGATGAGCTTTGGATTGACTCAGTAATGAAACAAAGCAGTAGGCTCTGTCAGAAATATCGATTCTCAGACAATGTGTCTAATAGTGTATTTTAATACGACAGTATGCCACCTTAGGCAATTTATAACACTTAAAACACTTGATAATGGCACTTTGAAGCCGCCAATCATGATTGTGTAAATTTAAATGTAACACTGTAAATAAATAACACTCTAATCGCGCTACTGACTTTAAACAAATTGCATATAAGGTTGACAATAAGGAACAATTATCTAATTTTATTGTTAAGTCAGTACCTAATTAAAATACTTTAGACTAATTTCATTCACAGCTGAAGACCTTATCGACCCAAAATTCAAATTATTAGTCAGCTGAAGGCCCCAACAGTAATTACTCACAACAGTTTGATGGCTGAAGGCCTAGATAGCAAATTCTTACTAAAATATTATAAAAAAGGACAATCACATCACGAGAAAACATCTAATTAAAATGCTGAAGACAAATTGCATTCACAATTGAAGGCCTAATTGAACAGAAATTGAAATTCTTTGTCGGCTGAAGACCCCAATAGTAATAACTCAAAAAACAATTTGACAGCTGAAGGCCTAAATAGTAAAGTCTTACTAAAATATTTTTTCAGAAAAAGACAATCATATTAAGATCCAATATCTAATTATAAATTCTTAAGAGGAATTGCATTCACTGCTGATGGCGTTATTGACAATCATCACAATCTGATCAAATCAAGAGAGAAGTGGTCCTCAGACAGTGCTCTAGGGATCGGCCTGGGAAATGTCACTCAACTTCGTAAGCGATTAGACTGGTAGCCAAGAGTTGTATTCACTTAACGGATGGCACCTAAAACTAGTGACAGTTTAAACGCAAACCAACACTCTTGCAAAATCTACCTAACATCTGCTAACCAACACAACGGTGGAATAACTCAGGCAAGGCGGAACCAGTGGACAACAATGCGCCTTCAGAATTCGGTGTTTAGAACATCCAGAAGCAGAGACCGAGACCGAGGTAGTCCTAAAGAACAAAACATCCGAACCACAATGAAGGAGGCTGTCAAACTACATGACTACCGGACAGCAGCGGCAAGGCGAGGAAAAGTGGACTGCCACGAAAATACATTAATGATTAATAATAAGAAGTGGAGGATGGCTAACTAATTTCGCCAACTCCAAGCACTCCACTCACTGCTCTTCGTCTGAGCGACCCTGTGAGCAGCACCGCACGAACAAACGGCGTGATCTCAACTAGTGGAGATGTGACTACTGGGTTAATGTTCACTTAACTAAAACATCCTGGATCCCATGGATAAGAGGTTGTGCCCTCGCAACTACAGCCCCTCGATCCGGCATTGCCTGCATGCCACCAGCCGTCCCATCAGTCCTAGTACTGCCGGACCTATCCCCATCTCCGTCCCCAGCGAACTACCGACACACCAGACCCGGAAACACTTGATGTGCATCCAAATATAGTACCATGGTACTACGTATCGATAAACGCTGCTGCTGTCTCTTGTGGACAGATAACGCTAGCAAACGTAGTGGCACCAGTAAACACAAGAAGAAAACGAGACGCCACTATCCCTATTACACAATGCCAACCTACCAGCAGCACCAACGCAAGCCACACATGGCTGGAGACGGCAAGGAAAGCGTTTCTGAAGAAGAGAAAATTGTTATCATAGAATATAGATTTAGGTATCAGGAAGTCTTACCTGAAAGTATTTGAATGGAGTGCATTGTATGGAAGTGAAACGTGGACGACAAACAGTTTAGGCAAGAAGAGAATAGAAGCTTTTGAAATGTGTAGCCACAGAAGAATTCTGAAGATTAGATAGGTTGATCATGTAACTAATGAGAAGGTATAGAATTGGGGAAAAGGGGAATTTTTGGCATAAATTGACTATAAGAAGGGATCGTTTCGTACTACACGTTCTGAGACGTCAATGGATCACCAACTGTGTAACGGTGGGAAGAGTGGAGGATAATAATCGTAGAGGGAGACCAAGAGACTAATACAGCAAGCAGATTCAGAAGGAAGTAGGTTGGAATAGTTGCTCGGAGATGAAGAGGCTTCCACGGGATAGAGTAGCACGGAGAGCTGTAACAAAGTAGTTTTTGAACTGAAGACCACAAAAAAAAAAAAAAAAAAAAAAAAAAAAACATTTTCATCTAAAACTCACGTGTAGTAAAGGAGAAATGGGCACGGGCTACATTCTGACTGACGAAAAGGATATGTTTGTCTGTGATTTGTGTAATTAGACAGGAGACATGACCAGAGTTGGCCAATCAGGGCACTGCAGTAGAGGTCTCCGAGGTTAAAGGGTCCGTGGGGCCCGAAATAAGGAAACGAAAAAGAAGGAAAATTGGATTGGAAAATTAATGAGGAAGATCAGTCAAGTGAAGTCTTTCACTATATTAAAATATAAGTTTCTCACAAAAATCGAACTTAATGTAAAGATATGGGAATCATTTAGTCATCTTTACCTAGCAGGCCACGCTACGTTCAGTGCAGCTATGTACTCGTCAACGAGAGTAAACGTAACACATGGAGTCTAACATTTCAGGAAGGTTGCATGCAACAGAATTTTAAATGGTTTAAATTTACTGATACGACCAATGAAGACACTCTTAGCACACAACACTGAAAGCAAAAATTAGCACTAACTGCAAAAAAATGAATATCGTTCCTAAAACACACGAAGTCTTTCGACATCTATCGAAGCAGCTACTCACGTCAGCCACTGCTGCGAGTGTCATCTCAGAATGAAGGATTAAAATTTGTTGTGTCTGATCATGGAGGAACACAACGGCTTATGAGGTCATTTACAAGCGATACTGCTACAAATTACACATCATTGAAATGAACACAACATAGTACGTTGTCCTTGACGGCGAGTATTCATCGGAGACAGGGGTGACACCATGAGTGTCCCAGAAAAATGTGACAGGACCGTTGCTATTTTCTATGTACATAAATAACTGGCAGGGAGGGTGACCCGCAATCTTCGGTTGTTCGTTGATGATGTTGTGGTCTACAGTGAAAATAAGTGACTGTAAGTTCATCAAGACAAAATTTCTAGTTGATGTGATGAATGGCAGCTAGCTCTCAATGCAAAAAAATTTAACTTACGTTGCATGAGTAGGACAAACACACCCTTAATGTTCCAATACAGCATTAATAGTGTTCTGTTTGACATAGTCGCGTCATTTAGATATGGACCGTAATGTTGCGAAGCGATGTGAAATGGAAGGAGCATGTGGGGATTGTAGTACTGGAGGCGAATGGTCGACTTCGGATTATTGAGAGGATTTTAGGAAAGTGTGGTTCATCTGTAAAGGAGACCCCGTATAGGAGGCTTGTGCGACAAATTCTTGAGTACTGCTCTAGTGTTTGGGATTATCAGGAGGTCGGATTGAAAGAAAATATCGAAGTAATTCAGAGGCGAGATGCTAGATTTGCTACTGGTGGGCTCGATCAGCGTGGACGTGTTACGGGTATGCTTTGGGAACTCAAGTGTAACCCACGGAGGGAAGAAGACATTCGTTTCGAAGAATACTGCTGAAAAAGTTTAGAGAACGGCATTCGAAGCTGAATGCAGAACGATCCTACTTCCAACAACATACACTTCGCGTAGGGACGATGAAGATAAGAAAATTAGGACTCATACGGACGTTTATAGTTACCGGGTGGCGCACGGTATGTCACGCGATTTCTTTCTTCAATAACACTTTTGTTGTCGACAAGATGTGTAATTTATTGAGGTAGAAGTAAAGAATACATTTTGGAAATACAACCTAATGAATAACATGTTCAATATTACTACCATTTTTGTTTACAGCTTCTTCAATTCACACGCGTGCATTTGTGACAACTCTCGGACACAAGTCATCTAGAATGGCGCTGCATAACTCTACAATGGTGGCCTTAAGTTGCACTGCATTTTCAGGGTTTCTGTGGTACACCTTCTCTTTAAGGAACCCCCAAAGGAAGAAGTCACATGGGTTAATGTCCGGGCTGTGGGGCGGCCACGGTCCTCCTCCTGCAAAACGTTCTGGAAATCTGTTTGACAATACCCTAAGGCCAAGACTTTTGTGTAGGATATCAAGCATAACGTTGGCATTGTGGGGGCGTGCTCCATCTCGCATGAACCATTGGGTCTACAATGGAAGACATGAGGGCATGAGTTGAGGAGAGAACTGGTTTTGCAGCATGTGTAAATAGCATTCACCGGTTATTGTAGCATCTAAGAAGAACGGACTGATGATCCCATGGCTTGACATCGCGACCCACACGCACACTTTCTCCCCATAGCTGTCTTCCGTGTGGATTATTCGCGGAGTTTCACGTGCCCAGAATCGAACGTTATGTTTGTTCACACCACCGTCCACGTAAAAATAAGCTTCGTCAGAAAACCGTGTGTTGTGTAGCACTGCCTCTTGGTCTTGCTCGATTGCCCACGTTCCAAACTGCAGTCTCCATTCCTTATCTCTCGCAGTAAGCTTATGCGCCACAGTCATCTTGTATGGGTACACGCGAAGGTTGGATTAAATAATTCTTTGTACAGATCGTCGTGAAATTCCCATCTCGGTACCGGCTCTTCTTGTTGATTTAATCGGACTACGAGTCGAAGCTACTCGAACTGCTTAAATGTTTTGCGGCGAACGTACGGTACTTGCTTGTGGCCGCTGACACTCCAAAACAGATCCGATCCTGTACCTTCAGATTTTTGATGCAATCAGCGTATTGTCTGTGGGCTAGGACCACGAAACCTTCTGTTTGTCAATGTAACGCTGTTTGTCGCCGCGAACCGTGACACCATGTTCCTATCCTCTGCGACGGTCACCCGAACCTTGCGCGCCATCGCGGCAAACTGAAGTGGCGGACTCACAACAAAATTGGTGAACACGCAACAACATCTGGCCTAATTTCCATGAACTGCACGAAGTTGAGGGCACAAATTGAAGGCTATTGCCCTAATACTAAACTTGTAGGCTCAAAATTCAATCGCCGGCCGCGGTGGTCTCGCGGTTAAGGCGCTCAGTCCGGAACCGCCCGTCTGCTACGGTCGCAGGTTCGAATCCTGCCTCGGGCATGGATGTGTGTGATGTCCTTAGGTCAGTTAGGTTTAAGTAGTTCTAAGTTCTAGGGGACTGATGACCACAGAAGTTAAGTCCCATAGTGCTCAGAGCCATTTGAACCATCAAAATTCAATCGCGTGACTTATCGTGGGCCACCCCGTAGTTGTTTATCCCTCGCTCTATCTGTGAGTGGAACAGGAAAGGAATCGACTAGTAAAGTTTACCCTCCGCCACGCACCGTACGGTGGCTTGCGGAACGTGTATGTTGATGTAGATGTAGATCTAAATCATATCTTCGAAATTAACATTCAAGTGCTTCGCAAACGGTTCACAGTGCCACTTTGAGTTTATTCCTCGATCATTACACTCTTGAATAGCAGACGCGAAAAAAAGAAAAATGTGACCGTGCAAACTCTGCTTTCTCTTGCTTTATTACGGTGGTAGTTTTTCGCTGTGTAGGCTGTTTGAGACTTTTCTGGCGTAGCAACTGCTTCATTGGTTCACGGACGTTGCGTGGAATAATGTTGTGGAAGCTGATCAATATCGAAACGAGACAGCTGCCTGTCATTTTCAGGTGCTCACTGACGTTTCACTGCAGTGACTCGCGAATAAATACGCTGACACGCTAGAAAAGCGCCGACGCCAAGAGGTGGGGCTGTCGTCATTGTAGAGCACGGCGACATTCGGAGATAATGACTGAAATCCTTTGAAAAGTTCTCTCCACAACGGGAAAACCATTAGTGTTGATGATTTGCCACCTCTCGTGTCAAATTCGTGACACTTCGTTCCCTGTTTCACGATAATACAGAACGAAGGGCCCTTCTTCGAATTTTTTCCAAGTCTTCTGTCAAACCTGTCTGTAAGGATCCCATACCACGCAGCAGTACTCCAGCAGACGACGAAGAAGCGGAGCGTAGGCTCTCTCTTCAGTATATCTGTTCCATTATCCAGGCCTTCCAAAGGTAGCAACTCTCCAGTTCCGGCATTAGCGTTAAGTCCCACGCCACGACGGTCGTCCACTTACGAACGTTGCTTCCGTACGCGGTCAAAACAAACTCTGGCCCGCACGGTCCATTGCCGACCACTACTATAAAGACGACGACTGATAGGGTCACTGTCCTCTCTCGACAACCAACGTAGCTTCACCGCGTTTCGCTGCTACGCCGACCCCCTTCGAATCGTTCCGCTCTTGCCTAAGTAGCTGATAGAGACAAATCGCACCACGGCAACGAGGGCACAAGAAAGAGTCGACACACTAATCGCTCTGGTCTTCGCTTTAATAGTTGGAAGGAGTGGAGACTGCCTTGTGGGAAGGTCTTGAGCGAATTTTTATCTGCGTTTGTAAATTATTAGATTCTGCGTTTATATTTGGTGGATTTGGATGTCACGACATTAAGTATCCCTATAAAGACCTCTTAATACTGATCCTAGCATCACCATGACTTTCTCTATTTTCTCAGGGCTCTTTGTTGCCAAGAGGCGAGAGAACACCTGAACTAATTGCTCGGAGATGCATCTAGTACAATTTTGGATCATGTTTTACGCCTAAAAGCGACTTTAAACACAAACGTATTATAGCCAGCATAGCGAGAGTAGAGCAGAGTGGCCTCCAACTATAATTATACGAGTCGTGTACCTATTCGAAACGAGGCTCAAATTTCCCTCCTACACGTCAACAACTCTATGATCTAGTTCTTTCAGAAACAAAAAAAGTCGATTTCTACTGAATCCGGACAACGAGAGAATTCATTAGCAACAAATGAAAGTTCTTACCAATACTAAGATTCGAGTTCCAATCTCTAACTGATCAGATATATACGTTAACCATCTACGCTACTTTCGCTTAGCACTTAACGCAACTGCAGACTATCCAAGCATGCCTTCCTCCTCACTCCAAATTCCCGTTTGCTGCATACTACCAAAGTAGCGTCCCCTAGTCCCTCTTTTTGCGCGTCGCATCACGTGAAAGCCCACCAGGCCTGGCGAAGATTGGTCCGCACTGAATGAACATACTAGCCTTCACGGCACATGTTGACCTACAGGGTGTTCGGAAATGCCCGTTATAAATTTCTGAGAATCGTAGAGAGGAGTGGGTATATCATATTTTGATCAGTAACTTATGTCAAACGTAAAAATGGTTCAAATGGCTCTGAGCGCTACGGGACATAACATCTGAGGTCATCAGTCCCCTAGAACTTAGAACTACTTAAACCTAACTTACCTAAGGACATCACACACATCCATGCCCAAGGCAGGATTCGAACCTGTGACCGTAGCGGTCGCATGGTTCCAGACTGAAACGCCTAGAACCGCTCGGCCACAGCGGGCGGCCAGGAAACATACCGTGTACATGCTACAGACTTTTGAAAACATTTTTGCCAGGTAGGTTTGAAACAGGGTAGTAATGGTTACGGTGCTTACGTCGGATCGGCTAATGTCATCTGGCATCTATGCTAACTCTCTGAAATGGTTCGAGCCTCTTTCACGGGTTTGTGAATGTTAGAGCAAGATGTTTGAGTACACGTGTGCAGAATACACAGACATGATCCTTCCTTCTGCGGAAGCTCGCGGTACTGGAAGAGATGCCCGTCGCATTTATCAAGCTCGTTGTGCACAACACCCAACTTCATTCCATGTCCCTTTCGCCAGAATTACTCAACGGCTTCGGGAAAGTGGACCTCCGCCGTCAACAGGCATGACTGTAGTGCTCCAAGGAGACGTGTTTCATGTGAACTGCGTCATGTAGAAGGGAACCCGTCAACCAGTACATGAGCAATTGTGCGTGCAGGGATGTTGCTCACGGCACCGTCTGGTATGTTGTGGATGGGCGACAACTACATTCATGCCACCTCCACCACTCCATACCAGTTCTGACACTCACAGACACGTGAATGAGGCTCGAACCTGGTGAGAAATATGGGCTAGACGTCAAAAGACATCAGCCAGTCCGACGTAAGTACCCTCCCACCACGATTACCCTATTAAAACCTGCCACGCAAATATGTTTCTAAACGGCTGTAGCGTGGGAACGGTAAGGTTTTGGACATGGCTTCCCATTTCATATATTATGTACGCACTCCCGTCTACAACGAGTTGTAGAATTACGTAACGGAAGCTTCCGAACACTCTTACACGCGTGTCTCAACTGAGACGGGGATTGGTAATTAACCAATTATTTATTCAATGAAATAGACCCGTGGTGTAGGTGTATTCCAGC
The DNA here is from genome assembly GCF_021461395.2 of Schistocerca americana. Lineage (NCBI taxonomy): Eukaryota > Metazoa > Arthropoda > Insecta > Orthoptera > Acrididae > Schistocerca > Schistocerca americana. Next base: position 678,514,933 of record NC_060122.1, read on the forward strand.
ATCGTAGCTCAGCGTGTTCGGTCTGAGTGCTAATTACCCTCGGTAATAAAAAACTGAATAGTGGAATCGACCATCAACTTGGACGTATGTCATGTGGCATCCGACTAGACCAAATGCCACGAGCAATACCGAACAAAATGAAGTGAAGTAAAAAAGAAATGGGTAGCATCTTAGGTTACTAAAAGAACGGTGTCGGTCCCAGGTTCAAAACCCGCCACCGTTTACATTTTGATTAATAATCAGCATCGGCTGCCGGAGACTACCGCCATAAGAAGTCGCCCTGCTTCTGCCAACGGCCTTGTCAAAGAGGGTGGAGGAATGCACAGAGATTCAGGGCACTCTTGTCCTTGCGGAGGGGAAACTGCCCCTCAAGGCAGAAGAATCAGCTACGATCAACGGCAATAGGAAGCAGAAGGTAATGGAACGCCCTGCATTAATGCCACGTAAGGTGTATTCACAGGATATGTGGCCTGTAATTGAAACAGTGTCATGATGATCTTTCCATTGGCAAAATATTACGGAAGAGTCTCCCATTCAGCTCTTAAGGGAGGGAATTGTCAAAGGATAAATGACCATGAGACAAGAATAACCAATGGAAGGATAACGTTCTGCGGAGTCAGGACGAGGAATGTCAGAAGATTGAACATGATAGGGAAGCTAGAAAATTAGAAAAGGGAAATGCAGAGGGTCAGTCTATGTACAGTAGGGGTCAGTGAAGTGAAATGGAAAGAGAACAGAGATTTCTGGTCAGATGATTATAGGGCAATATCAACAGCAGCAGAAAACAGCATAGCGGGAGTAGGATTCGTTACGAATAGGAAGGTAGAGCAGAGAGTGTATTACTGTGAACAATTCTGTAATAGGGTTTTTCTCATCAGAATGGACAGTAAACCAACATCGACAACGATAGTTCGGGTATATATGACGACGTCACGAGCTGAAGATGAAGAGAAAGAAAACGTATATGAGTAAATTTGAAGGGTAAGACAGTACGTAAAGGGAGATGCAATTCTACGAGAAGGAGTAGAAGAAAAGGTTACACAAGAATGTGGGCTTGATACAAGAAATGTGGGAGGAGAAGGACTATAATAAACTTCAGCTATTAATAGCGAATAATCTTTTCAAAAATCACAATAGGAGGTGATATACTTGGAAAAGACCAGGTGATACGGGAATATTTCAGTCAGATTACATCGTGGTGAGACAGAGATTATGAAATCAGATATTTGATTGTAAGGCGTACCAAGAAGCAATGTAGAGTTAGATCACAGTGTAGTAATGATGAAGAGTAGGGTGAAGTTAAAGACACTAGTCAGTAAGAACCAATACGCAAAGAATGGGATACAGAAGTACTAAGGAATGACGAGATACATTTGAAATTCGCCAAGGCTCTAGATACAGCATTAAGAAATAGCTCAGTAGGCAGTACAGTTGAAGAAGAATGGACATCTCTAAAAATAGCAATCACAAAAGTTAGAAAGAAAAACATAAATACAAAGAAGGTAACTGCGAAGAAACCATTAGTAACTGAAGAACAGCTGATCGATAAAAGAAGAAAGAACAAAGGTGCTCAGGGATATTCAGGAACACAGCAATACAAGTCGTTGAGAAATGAAATAAACAGAAAATGCAGGGCAGCTGAGACGAAATGGCTGCATGAAACATGTAAAGAAATCGAAAAATAATTGATTGTCGGTAGGACTGGCTCACCATATAAGAAAGTAAAATCAACCTTCGGTGAAATTAGAAGCAATGATGGTAACATTAAGAGTGCAAACCGAATTACACTGTTAAATGCAGAGGAGAAAGTGGATACTTGGTAAGACTACGTTGAAGGCCTCTACGGGAGGGAAGATTTGTCTGATGTGATAGAAGACGAAACAGTAGTCGATTTAGAAAAGATAAAGGATCCAGTACTAGAATCTAAATTTAAGAGAACTTTGGAGGAACTGAGGTCAAACAAATCGAAGAGATCGATAATATTCCATCAGAATTTCTAAAATCACTGCGGGAAACGGAAACAAAATGACTATTCACGTTGGTGTGTAGAATGCATGAGTCTGTCAAGGCACCATCCGACATTCCGAAAAATATCGTCCACACAATTTCGAAAACTACAAGATCTTACAACTGCGAGAATTATTGCACATTTAGCTTAAAAGCTCGTGCATCCAAGTTGCTGAAAGTAATAGTACGCAGAGGAATGGAAAGGAAAACTGAAGTTGTGTTGGATGACGCTCAAATTGGCTTTAGGAAAGGTTGAAGGTGGAAGCAAGACTAAAAAAGTGTGAAGACACGTTCATAGCATTTGTCATCCTGGGAAAAAGCGTTCGGCAGTGTAAAATGTAGCGGTCGCGCGGTTCCAGACTGAAACGCCTCGAACCGCTCGGCCACTCTTGCCGGCTAACCTTTGGTATTCGAGAGTGCAGATCACATGTTTCGAAAACCTTCATCCCGTTACTATTTTACGTGATGTTCCTAAAATGTAGTATATAAACAATCCAAAGTTCAGAAATTACATGTACTTATAGCTCGAATGGTGTCAGACTACGCATGTTGTCAAAATTATGGCGTCTACAATCTAATACAAAAGCTAGTTAGCGCTGTAACAACCAAACTTAATTCGATAAGAATGAAAGAATACTTGGGATACATCTCGTCCGCTATTAACGTGTAGGAATCGGAGTAGAACAAGCTTCTCTTTTGAACCAAGTGTTATGAACTACTAGCAAAATTTTTGTGTTGAGTAGAGTTAAAGTGAAGTGTTTGGAAGAATTCCTGTTTGATGACAAATTCTTATTTTTCCACTTCGTCACCCTATAACACGTTTCGGCAACGATAAACTTCATGAAACCGTGACAAGAGAATTCCTGTTTCCGCAACGAGGATATTAGCACCGTCTGGATGTCCTCGAATATATTCATTTTAGTTGACAAGTATAATCACAGGGTACTAAATCTGCACTGCATAGCGGGTGATGGAGCAAGGCGAGTTTCAGCCTATCAGATTCCTCTATACTAACTAATAATTGTGGCAATAATCCAGTGTCTCTCTAACCAGCAGTTTCATTTGGATCGCTTTTGCCATTGAGAAAGATGCGAGTGATTCCGTTTAGCTGGTGACACTTCCTCGATTTTTCCACTGTGGACGAGTCGTTTGCTAACAAATGTTCTCTTTGTCTGTCCCACAATTCCATTGTTACTAGTTCGCCAGCTTTACATCCGTTTCTAGCCGTTTAACAAGCAATTTACAAAATTCTAATTACTTTAAATCTGTAAACCCCATTGTACAAAGCAAGCGGTACAACAAACCGTGACTCCCTCGTTCACATGTTCACCTTAGTAGCTAGAAGTCAGTGATGGCAAAAATCTGTAAGGACTATCAAAGAAGATAGGGAATCGATTTTCTGTATCCAGAATGGCCCATACAGGACCTGCAACATGCGGTCGTGCATTATCCTGCTGAAATGTAGGGTTTAGCAGGGATCGAATGAAGGGTAGGGCAACGGGTCGTAACACATCTGAAATGTAACGTCCACTGTTCAAAGTGCCGTCACTGCGAACAAGAGGTGACCGAGACGTGTAACCAATGGCACCCCATACCATCACACCGGGTGACACGCCAGTATGGCCATGACGAATACACGCTTCCAATGTGCGTTCACCGCGATGTTGCCAAACACGGATGTGACCATCATGATGCTGTAAAATGAACCTGGATTCATCCGGAGAAATGACGTTTTGCCATTCGTGCACCCAGGTTCGTCGTTGAGTACACTATCGCAGGCGCTCCTGTCAGTGATGCAGCGTCAAGGGTAACCGGAGCCACGGTCTCCGAGCAGATAGTCCATGCTGCTGCAAACGTCGTCGAACTGTTCGTGCAGGTAGTTGTCTTGCAAACGTCCCCATCTGTTGACTCAGGGATCGAGACGTGGCTGCACGTCATTGGATCTCGACCAACGCGAGCAGCAATGTCGCTATGAGCTACAATCCGACCTATATCAAAGTCGGAAACGTGATGGTCCGCATATCTCCTCCTTAGACGAGGCATCGCAACAACGTTTCACCAGGCAACGCCGGTCAACTGCTTTCTTTTGTATGAGAAATCGGTTGGAAACTTTCTTCATGTCAGCACTTTGTAGGTGTCGCCACCGGCGCCAACCTTTTGGGAATGCTCTGAAAAGCTAATCATTTGCATATCATAGCATCTTCTTCCTGTCAGTTAAATTTCGCGTCTGTAGCACGTCATCTTCGTGGTGTAGCAATTTTAATGGCCAGTAGTGTATTAAGATGTTCAGTTGCTGTTAATAAATCAGTAATTATATATGAGACGTGGGACACTCGCTCAAGAATACTTTCACTGAATAAAGAGAAGGCTATAATTAGCACTCAAACACAAAGTCTGGCTTTTAACTTCCAACAGATTTTATATAACAATAGCAAACTGCTGTTACCCCAGAATAATATACATAATTGCCCTGGAATTTGAAACATTACTAAACTGACAAACTGTCTATGCGCTTCAAAGCCCAAACCAAACAAAAATTAATTTTAAGATGCGCGGAAACTACACATCAGATAGAGCCTGAATGAAAGCTGAAAGGAACGGTGGAGAAGGAAAGATAGACGCTTCGGCGTCACCAGGAACTAATAATAAAATACTCAACTTAAATTCGTCGAAGAACTGGACTCTACTGATAAGCACAGTGACCGCGCTAACGGTTACAATTCACTGGCTACCGCCAAGGCGACGTCCCCCAGTTAAAACGACCAGCTACGACGGATGACGCGCAATTCTGATTGTACCACTGAAACAACAACATATTTCATGACAGGTGGATTGGTCGTCGAAGCACCAAACCATGGCGTACACATTCATCGGATCTGACGTCTCCGGATTTCTTTCGCTGGAGAAAGTTGGAGGATATTTGCTATCGTGATCCGCAGACAACACCTGACAACATGCGTCAGCGCATTGTCAATGCATGTGCAAACATTACGGAAGGCGAACTACTCGCTGTTAAGAGGAATGTCGTTACACGTATTGCCAAATGCATTGAGGTTGACTGACATCATTTTGTGCATTTATTGCGGTAATGTGGTATTTACAGGCAATCACAAAGGTACATGTATCAGATTGGAACAACCGAAATAAAATGTTCAAACGTATCTACGTCCTGGATCTTAATTTAAAAAACCTACGTGTTACCGACCGTTCGTCTAAAATTGCGAGGCATATGTTTGTGACTATTACAGCGCCATATATCACAAAGCGAAAAAAGTGGTCCAACTAAAACATTGATATTTCTTTGCGTATTACATGAATATGTAATAAAAATGGGGGTTCCTATTTTAAAAACCGCAATTGATATCCGTTTGACCTATGGCAGCGCCATCTAGCGGGCCAACCATAGCGCCATCTGGTTTCCCCCTTCAAGCTAGAAAAGTCTCGTTCTGTGTAGTTTTTTCGTTTGACGTTTATTTCGTGAGATATTTGGCCCGGTCACGATCAATGGACCACATTGTATACAACAGGACTTTAACTACCTGAACAATTCCCATCGTTTGATTCTGTAGCGTATCCGGTTGCAGGCTGATACACTCCAAAGGAACTTTCGCAGGTTCAAATCGTGTAGCGGCACAGACGAGATAATCGCCCTCTCAGTAGATGCAGTACATACTTCTACCGCACGCACTTGTCCGTCACAGCCCATTTGCCCGCGTAACGGAGAGAGGCAGAGCATGCGCAAAGAGCGACCGCTGAGAACCAGACAGCCCCCGGAGACCCAACCAACCGACCAAAAGCAGCCCTCTCCCCTTACCGTCGTGTGCTTAAATAGCCGACAAGCGACCAGAGAGGAAAACCGTGGCCACGCGATACAGAGTCGCTCGCAGGTATTTTATAGGGGTACAGAGAAGGGATTAGAGCCAACGGCGCCACGTATCAATATACTTTTTGTCATATTAAATTTTTTTAAATATTTTAGGCAGTTGAGATATAAGAAAAGGCGCCGTATTTGTGAATTCTCGGTACAATATAAGAGAGAGCCTGAAGGTAACAATCTGATAAGATTAAATAAATAAGTAAAATAAATTATTTGCGGAATGATAAATTATCAGTGTGGATTACAGAATTGTGGGTGTGGGACGAAGAGAGGCGAACATTCACTGCTGAGCAGCGGTAAAACAAGTTTAAAGACACCTTGCTGCCATTTTTAAAATACTCATTTGTACTCGTAATTACTATGTCGATCACCATTAATTACATGTTCTGAACAACATCTCCAGTTTCAAAAGTGAATTAATCTATCGAAGCAACAATAACGACTACCATTGTCGATATTCGCACGCCTTACCTCTTTAACAGTCAAGTACAAACCGTCTCTACCGCAATAAAACGTTTAGTTCGATGGTTACCAGTTTTGGTCAGTATATGGCCACCCTCAAACCCTGTATATCACGATGAGAACTGGAGGCGGTGGAAAGAGCGAGTGTTATAACTTCACGATCAGCTGACGTTCGTAGAGGTATAACACCTGCTCCGTTCACCGCCACCGCCTGTTATCGTGATTTAAAGTGTCTCACGGTACTGACAGAACTCGGTAACCATCGAAATAAATGTTATATTGAGGTCGAGACTGTTTGTAATACATTTTTACTTTTAGCCAGACCGCTATTTCTCCACATAAAAAGTCTCAAAAATTACTGAATTGGTTGACTGTTTGTTTTCGTGTTAGACGTGATGTATTGTAAGCCGACTCCGTTAGAAGTCCGATAGCCGGAATGTTAAATAACCTGTAATGTACCTAATATTCAAAGGGGAAAAGCTTACAAGAGTATACACCTTCTAAATATAAATATCGGACTGAGATTAATTTAGGAGCTTTCATTGGAGTGCTGTCACTACTGTTACGAATTAGCTCGATACTGCTTTGTAATGGCGGAATCCCGGCCACCGCAGCTCGTGCTCAGACCTTCGTGAACCTCGTCGGCTGCCCCCTCTCCCTCCTCTGCGGTCTCGCATAACGGTCCGCCAGAGGTCACCCGCAGGTCCACAATTCGCCAGCACGAAAAAATTTATCAGCTGCCCGCAACGTGGCGTTCAATACGGCCGACGAAATTACCTTTTGCGGGCGAGTTGACACAATGGCCATCGTTCGCTTTGTTTCCGGCCTCCCATAATCGGGCCGCGGGCCCCTCACGCGTGGGCGGACATAACTGCGCGATCCGGTGCGTGGGGGCCGGCGAGCGCACACTCGGCATCATGCGGGCCGGCCTGTGACAATGCACAGTGGCGGGGAGCGCCGGCGCTATGCGGGCGCACGGGAGGCTACGCAGCATAGCACAGCACGGAGGGCTACAGAGGCGGGCTGCCTCCTCCAGGCCAGCAGATAACGCTCCGCCTGCGTGGGCGTGCAAAAGCCGGCCTCAGGTGCGCCGAGACAATGTGGCGGTAAACAGGCCGTGCAAGTGGCGGCAAGCCAGATCGCTGTGTGCGGTCGCGCCGGCTGCCCCTAAACATAGCACAGTGTTCCGGATGCCCTCCTCTCTAATCCATGCATGGCGCGATCGTGTACTTATCTTGCACAAAACTGATACACACTGTAGGGGAAAGAAACTGGCCCGGAGCTCCCTGGTTCAACTGTCAGTTGATGGTCGGAGTGCTGACGCATTATCTGCGTATCCAGTAATGCTGGCAACTGATGTGTTATGCATGGCCATCATAGCAACCTGTATCACATCAAAAATCGCCTGAAGAAGACGCACTGAGGAACTGAAACTGGAAGCGACAAAATAAAATAAAATCATAAGTACGGCTGTAGGTGTTTTCATTTATTTGTCACGATAGTAAACGGCCGTCGTCCCAGAGACGTCCTGCTAAAAGGATGGACGTACAAAATCTATTCTAAAGAAGTTTCTAACAGTTATTCAGTTTCATTGTGGCAGTCTGGTACAGCAACAAGATTCGTATTATTTCGGAATAAAATCCTGGTTGCGAAATCATTTAATGTCATCGACGCGTTTCACCCCGCTGGGGCATTTTCAGATTGTGTAAAAGTAATTGGATACGAAAAACTTTCTTCATGTTCTCACTTAAAATGGAAAATGTAATCCAACCATCATAAAAACGCATATCCAGCTACTATTACACGAGGATTGACTGAAAAGTAATGCCTCCACCTTCGTAACTCTTCAACAGTAGGCAGAATTGGTATGCGCTAGGTACTGGCTTGTTCCGTAGCCTCTTCTCTACAGCTCTAGTTGGAGGGTAGCCCTAGCACAGAGTAAAGTATGGAACCCTGCGCAGACGGTCGGTCAATGCGATTTAAGCAACGTGCAGTCATTGAATTCTTGACAGCTGGAGGTGTCACCCCAAAGGAGATTAATCAGAGAATGAAAGCAGTTAATGGTGATTGTGTCGATGTGAGAACTGTGCGACGTTGGGCGAGTAAGTTTAAAGACGTTGAGGCGGGAACATCTGACCTGCGTGACAAACAAAGAGTTGGACGTCCTGTGGCAGCAACCACGGCATCCTCCATACAGTGCAGATTTAGCTCTGTCTGACTTCCATCTGTTCCCTATCATGAAAGGCGATCTGTGGGGACATAATTATATTTCTGATGGAGGCGTTGAGACAACTGTGAGACTGTAGTCGCGGAACCAGAGTGTAGACTTCCTTCGTGACGGCTTCAGAAAACTTGTTCATCGTTGGCAGAAATGTATCCAACTGGCTGGTGATTATGTGGAAAAGTGAATATTGGTAATTAAAGAACACATTCAAAGCATCATTTCCTCGTTTGATTTACTAAAATATTCCGATCCAAACCCAAGTAACGAAGTTGGAGGCATTTCGTTTCATTTAACACTCGTACAATCTGTTGTTGCCCCAAAAGGCATCACTGACATTAAATAATTTCGGAACCAAGACCGTTTCTGTTCTGAGATCTTTTGAAATCCATGGGTATTCATTGCTGGCACCCATGCTCCGAGGCTAGCGTTTCCAATCAATAATCTCAACGTTTTTGGTCCCGGGTTCGAATCACGCCACCACTTAAATCTTGATTGATAATCAGCATTGGTGGCCGAAGACTTCTCGCATAAGCAGTCACTCTCATTCTGCATGAGGATGCAGAAGCAATGGAAACCATCGCATTAATCAAACATAACGTTCATCGACAGGACATGTGGCCTGTAACTAAAGAAGTGTCATGATGATCTCCCCATTGGCAAATGAATCCGGATCTCCGGGATGGGACTGCCATGGGAGAAGTGACCATGAGCAAATGATTGAATAACCAACGAAAGCATAACGTTTTAGGAGTCTGGACGTGGAATGTCAGAATCTTGAACGAGATAGGGAAGCTATAAAATCTGAAAAGGGAAAGGCTCAGTCTAGATATTATAGGTATCAGTGAAATTAAATGGAAAGAAGATACAGACCTCTGGTCAGGCACCCATGGTGATTGTGTTGATGTGAGTACTGTGCGACGTTGGGCGAGTAAGTTTAAAGACGTTGAGGCGGGAACATCTGACCTGCGTGACAAACAAAGGGTGCGATAAAAGGGTACTATCAGTAGCAGCGGAAAATTGTATAACGGGAATACGATTCGTTATGAATAGAAAGGTAGAGCAGAGGGTATGTCACTATGAAAATTTCAGTGAAGGGGTTGTTCTAACCAGAGTCGACAGCAAACCAACACGGTCAACGATAGTTCAGGTGTGCATAGCGATGTCGCAAGCTGAAGATAAAGATATAGAGAAAGTATTTGAGGATACTAAAATGGTAATACAGCACATAAAGGAAGATGAAAATGTAATAGTTATGAGTGACTGGAATGCAGTAATAGGAGAAAGAGCACAGGAAAGGTTCAGGGAGAATATGAGCTTCGTACAAGGAATGAGAGAGGAGAAGGACTGATTGAGGTCTGTAATGTATTTCAGGCAGTGATTCCCAATACTCTGTTCAAGAATCACAATAGGAGGTGGTATAATTGGAGAAGTCTGGTGGTACGGGAATATTTCAGTTCGATCATATCATGGTCATGCAGAGATTCCGGAATCAGATACTGGATCAGGAGCAGATATAATCTCGGATCACAATGTAGAAGTGACGAAGAGTAGGCTGAAGTTTAAGAGCTTTGTCAGGTATAAACAAGATGCAAAGAAGTGGGATACAGAAGTACTAAGGAAAGAAGAGGTAAACTTGAAGTTCTCAAGAGTATAGACACAGCAACGAAGAATAGCTCAGTAGGTAGTTCTGTTCAAGAGGAATGGCCATATCTAAAAGGCGAGACACAGAAAAAGGAAAGGATAGCATAGGTACAAAGATGGTAACAGCGAAGAAACCATGAGTAATAAAAGAAGTACGGCAGTTGATCGATGAAGGAAAGAATTACAAAAGTTTTCAGGGAAACTCTGGAATACAGAAATACAAGTCGCTGAGGAATGAAATAAATAGGAGGTGCGGGGGAACTAAGACGAAGTGGCTCCATGAAAAGTGTGAAAAATCGAAAATAGTGATTGTCGGAAGGACTGACTCAGCACACAGAAAGACGAAACAGCCTTCGAGGAAATTAAAAGCCAGGGTGGTAACATTAAGAGTGCAACGAGAATTCCATTGTTACATGGAGAGATTGGATAAGTGGAAAGAGTACACTGAACGCCTCTGTGAGGAGGAAGATTTGTCTGATGTGATAAAAGAAGAAACAGAAGTCGATTAGAAGAAATAGAAGATCCAGAATTGGAATCAGAATTTAAGAGAGCTTTGGACGACTTAAAATCAAATAAAGCAGAATGGATAGATAGTATTCCACCAGAAATCCTAAAATTACTGACGGAAATGCCAAAAAAACTACTATTCAAGTAGGTGTGAATGTATGAGTTTGGTGACATACCATCTGACTTTTGGAAAAGTATCATCCACAATTCCAAAGACTGCAAGACCTGACAAGTGCGAGAATTATCGCTTAATCAGCTTAGAGCGCATGCATCCACGTTGCTGACAAGACAGTATACAGAAGAATGTAAAAGAAAGTTGAGGATGCGCCAGATGACGATCAGTTTGGCTTTAGGAAAAGTATAGGCACGAGAGCGGCAATTCTGACTTTGCGATTAATAATGGAAGCAGGACCAAAGACAAATCGAGACACGTTCATAGGAATTGTCAACCTAAAGAAAGCGTTTGACAATGTAAAATGGTGCAATATGTTCGAAATTCTGAGAAAAATAGGGGCACGCTATAAGGTGAGACAGATAACACGCAATATGTACAAGAGCCAAGAAGGAATAAGCGTGGACAACCAAGAGTGAAGAACGCGGACTAAAAGGAGTATAAGACAAGGCCGTAGTCTTTCATCCCTCCTGCTCAGTCTGTGTATCGAAGAAGCAATGATGGATGTAATAGAAAGCTTCAGAAGTGGTATCAACATTCAAGGTGAAAGGATATGAATGATACGATTCGCTGATGACATTGCTATCCTGAGTGAAAGGGAAGCAGAATTACAGGATCTGCTGAGTGGAATGAGCAGTCTAAAGAGTACAGAATATGGTTTGAGAGTTAAGTCGAAGAAAGACGGAAGTAATGAGCAGTAGTAGAAATGGGAACTGAGAGAAACTTAACACCAGGATTGACGGGCACGAAGTAGGTGAAGTTAAGGAGTTCTACTACCTAGGCAGCAAAATAACCAACAAAGGACAGAGCAAGGAGGACATCAAAAGCATACTAGCTCCGGCAAAGAGGGCATTCCTGGCCAAGGAAAGTCCACTAGTATCAAACATAGGCTTTCATTTGAGGAAGAGATTTCTGAGGCTGTACTTTTGGAGCACAGCATTTTGTGGTCGTGAAACATGGATTGTGGAAAAACCGGAAGAGAAGAGAATCGAAGCATTTGAGATGTGATGCTACAGAGGACTGTTGTAAATTATGTGGACTGATAAGGTAAGAAATGAGGAGAATTTGTACAGAATCGGAGAGGAAACAAATATGTGGTAAACACTGACAAGGAGAAGGAACTGGATGATAGGACATAAGTTAAGAAATCAGGGAAAGCCTTCCATTATAGTAGAGGGAACTGTAGAGGGCACAAATTGTAAGAGTACGACAGAGATAGGAATATATCCAGCAAGTAATTGAGCATCTAGGTTGCAAGTGCTACTCTGAGGTGAAGAAGTTGACACAGGAGAGAAATTCTTAGTAGGCCGCATCAAACCAGTCAGAAGACTGATGACTAAAAAACAGGTATTTATTATGTTTCCTTCGTCTCTCCCAAATCTACTCGGGGAATATAGAATGGCAGATCGTTTAGTGTCTATTAACACACGGAGCTGGACCAAAAAGACAACACATTACCACCTCTAATGCGGTGTAGGAGAACCTTTGGCACTCAAAACAACTTCCAGTCGTTTGAGATGGATAAATACAGCTCATGTATAGTTTCCAAGCGTATACGAGTATTAAGCCACACCCGGGCAAAACAGTGGCAAGTTCAAGTTGTTGGGGGCGGGGAGCAGTTACGCACCCTTCTCCTCAAAGCAGACCACAAAGGCAAAATACGACTCCTGTTGAAGTGTGATGTGATATGACGCGAAACGGAAGCCACAGTGACATCCCGATCTACATAGTTTACCAGTCGATCGCGTCACATTTTTTTGTTTTTAGTTCTGAGCGCAGAGTGAACATGGAGGAATGCCTAGAAAATAATATCTCCCGCGAAGTATGAGGGCCTGGTGAAAGATTTCGGCTGATGCCACGCAGATCACATAAAACAACTACCAGACTTGTCCTCCTCCTGCATGACAATTCTTGGCCGCACACTTCGGGGGAAACGAAACGTTTTCCACGGGAAGTGCGGCTATGCAGAGAAGTAGCTGGAAGATATATTTAACTGTTGAAAATAAAAAAAAATTTTGATTATCGCTGTAGTTCCCATTTCCTACCGACTAAACATACGAATATCCCTCGAAATATTGACATTTGGTAACTGTGTTGTCCAGGGCAGGTGCGTCAGTTCATCGTGAGGCTCACAAATCCTGTAGTGCACAACTTGAAGTGTGGGAACTACGGCTTATTTTAATGTGTTCTGTGCAGAATGAGGTGGGGCGTTTCCGGGGAGCAAAACCTCTCTTTTGGGCTGCTTCCCGTGATGCTTCCTCTTGACAGCCTCTAATTTGGAGATTCCGACAGTGCGTTCCTGTCATTGTTTGCCCCTTCCTCTTTTTATTCTTTACAAGTATTACGCCTTTGTCTGTCATGATGCCCACCTGACTTCATTGGTCTATTGGGTTATAAGTTACGACTTTGTAAGGCAGTCTGACTAATTCATGCTGTCGCGACATTCACCCAATTTTCTTCTCTTGTCTTCATGTTTCCTTCTTATGTTGAATTGTTTGATTGCTTCCTAATCTCGCAGTTTCTGAAACTGTCTGTTCTGGTACAGGATTTCATACCCTTCTTAGTTCTTCACCAGCGTGCTTCCTACTCCCTTGTTGTTTGTAAATGTCCCATGACTCACGTCTGTGGAGCAGTGTAGAAACTTGTTATTTTTTTGTCAGTTTTCCAAAGTACCTGTTTCTTTTTCCGCTTAAATTCCCAAATTTTGCTACTTATTGCCTTACTTTAACGTGAGATATAAAATCTAGTACTATATTTATAACTCAGTTCTTACGGGGTTTCGTCTTACGTAAGTCCTTTTTTAGTTATTGATGTAGTCATACTGTAGTATTTGACTGTTTTGGTTGGGTGGTAAATTGCTGTTTGCATGCCAATCTCTTTTGCCCCTTTTGTATAAGTTTCTTAAGGTGTTTATTAACTAGGGCGGGCACCCGGTTTTCTCCGTTAGACTCCGTAGTTCTTTCACATAAGCTTTATTAAATGCTTTCTTTAAAAAAAAAAAACATACGTTACGCGGGTCTCTCAACCATCTTTCGTCCCAACTACTCCGTCCATAATCAAACTTCCTGTACTGAAACACATTTTTCTTCACTTATTACCATTCTGATATTACTTTTAATCTGCTATGCAGTATCATAGCGAAGGCCTTATTTACAGATTCTGGTAAGCTAATCACACTACAGTTCTGCCAGTTACCTATATTTCATATTTAGTCACTAATACAACTTCTTTTGTTGTCATTCTCATTGTAAACCTCTGTTCTGATACTGAATAGAATTATTAGTCCCGAATTTAAGAAGGAGAGGAATCCAACCGTACTAAGAGTTTAGTTGCTTGCAGCTCAACAACGAAAAGGAGCTGCCAGAATCGAAAAGGGCACAAATAGGTTCGCCACCTACTCGAGAACGAATATAAGGCAGGGGAGGTGACGATCGAGCAGCGACACGGTCGCACCAAGATTTAAGAACTTGATCCTGAGGTCGCTGCCCAGTCGAGTGTCATTTATTGGCTATGGGTGCTCGCGGCTGAACGCAAGAACGAACTAAATGACCTGTCCGACGGCACCTCAAGCAACTCCTCGGTTCCCTTTTAGCAGACTCAGCTGATGTAAGTAATCCGGTGTTCTCCTTGATAACGTCCGCGGGTTGAAACTTAACTTCACGGCCTGGATCGTCCTCGAGCTGTAACGCAGATATCGATAAAACGGCGACGCGTTCTTTCCAGGTGGAGGGACGACCACGAAAAACAAAGTGCGACTTATCTGCCGCTCGCATTCCCCTTAGGACAATAGACTAACAAGGCGAAGCAGGCCGTTTTGACGCTGTCCGCATATTCATGTAACTCCTCCTTATCTTGCTGCATCTGCCAAAATAGCGACACTCGAGCTGTTTGCGAACTCCCAAGGTCAATCTTTCGTTAATTACAGGTTCCCTCAACCGCCGCAAGGAAGACCCCACTGTCATAGTGTAAGTAGGGTGTTTAGGTTTTTATATTGGTAACGCCACGTAGCGCTCTGATGATAATCACTGGCTGTGCTGTGTGCAGTCAGTGGCTGGTTGGCATTGTTGTAATACTCGCCATTGTAGTGTAGGGCAGCGGCAGCTGGATGTGAACAGCGCGTAGCGTTGCGCAGTTGGAGGTGAGCCGCCAGCAGTGGTGGATGTGGGGAGAGAAATGGCGGAGTTTTGAAATTTGTAAGACTGGATGTCATGAACTGCTATGTATATTATGATTTTTCAACACTATTAAGGTAAATACATTGTTTGTTCTCTATTAAAATCATTCATTTGCTAACTATGCCTATCAGTAGTTAGTGCCTTCCGCAGTTTGAATCTTTTATTTAGCTGGCAGTAGTGGCGCTCGCTGTATTGCAGTTGTTCGCGTAACGAAGATTTTTGGTGAGGTAAGTGATTTGTGAAAGGTATAGGTTAATGTTAGTCAGGGCCATTCTTTTGTAGGGATTTTTGAAAGTCTGATTGCGTTGCGCTAAAAATATTGTGTGTCAGTTTAAACACAGTCATGTATAAATTTGTCTAAGGGGACGTATCGATGGCTCTGGATGCTAGGGTCCTCATTTCGCCTCTAGCTAACAGACACAATAGCGACAAAACTACTTGATGCGAAACACCAAAGACATCAGCGTGTTGCTCAAGGCGAACCAACAACCATAATAACCTTTCAGTTTGCACGAGTCGGTCTATAACTAATTCTGTGATGTCCTGAAAGAGGTACACCAGCGGATTAGGCAATTTAGCAAACGCTGCGTCGAACCTCTCAGGAGACATGAGTGCATTATTCCAGGGCTGGCTCTCCCCCCTGAAGACAGCAAGTCCTGCTCCCCAGTCCTCTTCCCATTAAGCCCTCAACATGTAATCTTAAACTGCAATTCATTAATCAAGGACCCCCAATTCAGCGGTTGATTCCTTATAACGATCCTCTAACTTTAATGTCCTTAAATCCGCTATCTGGTTGGTTAAATGTATTAACTGTGCCCACACCCTGTCTAACTGACTGCCACCAGGTTGAGTGCCCTCCAAAAAGCCGATGGTGTCCTCAAGACCCCTAACACCCTTACAAAAAAACTCTATTGCTGCTTCTGTCTCAGCCACAACATCCGGCGTGACGTCAACCAGCTGAAGAACGGTAGCACGCAAACTGGCGGCTAAGTCTGGGACACTACCCTCAATAGGCTGGCGCCTTATCGCCAGCTCATAATGAGGTGGTCCTTCCTCAAAAGGCCAATCCCGCTGCACTGCCTGACCACCATTAGAATTGGCCATCTGAAACAACCAAATAGGAAAGACGAATATCTGTAACACTGACAGGGTTATAATTCGAACCAACGGTAACCATCATGATAATATTACAATCATAACCACGCTCTGCTACCACTGAGACGTGGTACTTAGGGGAAGGCCGGATTCAATGTGGACGGGGCTGAACTCAGTTACCGTTGGATGCTCAGTTTTCCTTTTATCTAATCACGTACACTTTATTCGAAAATAATTCCAAGTAAGGTTGACAATAAGAAACAATTATCAAATTTGAGTGTTAAGACACAATGTCTAATTAAAAAGTTCTTAAGCAAGTTGCGCTCACGGGTGAAGTCCTTATTGACAAGAAATTGTAATTATTTGTCAGCTGAAGCCCCTAATAGCAATAACTCAAAAGACAACCTGACGGCTGAAGGCCTAGATAGCAAATTCTTAAGAAGAGGTTAACTTCTCCAAGAGATACTAAAATATTATAAAAAATGATTTAAGAGACGCTATCTAATTAAAATTCTTAAGACAAATTGCACTGTCGCGTGGGATTGGCCGAGCGGTCCAAGGCGCTGCAGTCATGGACTGTGTGGCTGATCCCGGCGGAGGTTCGAGTCCTCCGTCGCGCATGGGTGTGTGTGTTTGTCCTTAGGATAATTTAGGTTAAGTAGTGTGTAAGCTTAGGGACTGATGATCTTAGCAGTTAAGTCCCATAAGCTTTCACACACATTTGCACATTTTTTATTTTAAATTGCATTCACGGCTGAAAGCCTTATTGACAAGAAATTCAGATTATATGGTGGCTGAGGGCCCCAGTAGTAAAAACTCAAAAACAATCTGAGGGCTGAAGGCCTAGACAGCAAATTCTTAAGAACGAGTTAACTTCTCCAAGAGATACTAAAATATTATAACAGAACACTCATCAAATTTTCACTATTAAGAGACAATACCTAACTAAAAAAATTGTTAACACAAATTACATTCACGGCTAAAGACCTTATTGACAATTATCACAATCTGACCAAATGAAGAGAGAATTGGACCTCGGACACTGCTCCAACAATCTCCCTGGGAAAGTCGCACACCTTCATAAACAATGAGACAAGCAGCCAAGAGTTTTATTCACTTAACCGGATGGCAACTCAAACTAGTGACCGTTTAAACGCAGGCCAACACTCTTGCAACATGTACCTAATGTCTGATAACCAACACAACATTGGAAATACCCAGGCAAGGTGGAACCGGCAGACAGCACTGCATCTTCAGAATCTGGTATTCAGAATATCTAGAAGCAGAGGGACCCACTACGACCAAAGTAGTCCAAAAGAAACAAATATCTGAACCACAATCAAGGAAGCTGTCGAACTACACACCTTACCGGGCAGCAGCGGGAAGGCAAGGAAAGGTACACTGTCGCGAAAATATGCTATCCTCCAGGGCAGGGAACTGGGGCGTTAGCGGCCATTAGGCAGAAAAATACCGCTGGTTGAACTTCATCCATAAATACAAGGAATTCAATGATTCATAATAAAAGGTGGAGGTCAGCTAATTAATTTCACCAACTCCAGACACTCCACTCGTTGCTCTTCGTCTCAGCGACCCTGCTAGCAGCAACCCGCAAGCAAATAAAGTGATCTCAAAATAGTGGAGGTTTCACTACTGGGTCACTGTTCACTCAACTCAAACGTCCTCGGTCCGGTGGAGAATGAGGTTCTACCCCTCGCAACTACAGCCCCTCGATATGGCAGTGCCTGCATGCCGCCAGCAGTCCCGGCATGTCCTCACGCTGCCGGACCCCACTGCTGCTCCATCCCAACCAAACTGGCTGACACACTCCGACCCAGGAAACACTTGACGCCCTTACAAAGACAGTAGTAGGTCAACAGACATCGATAACCGCTGCTGCTGCCACTTGTGGAGAGACAACGCTAGCAAACGTAGTTGCGACGGTAAAGACGAGAAGAAAACGAGACGCCACTATCCCTATTACACGATGCCAACCTACGAACGGCACCAACATAAGCCGCAACACGGCTGATCTGTCTCATTCCCTTTTCAACCACTGCTTCCCTTTCATGCCCCTCAACTTCTATAACTGGTGTGTGGTTTTTGGACAAGTTGGACAAGTTGTAACTAGCCTTTCATTCCCTGTTCTCCTCCCCTGCTACCTTCTGAATTTCAGATGGAATAATCCAACCATCATTCTCAAAAGCTTTCTCTTACTCTGAAAATGCTATAAGCATAGGTTTACCTTCCCTTCAACTATCTTCTAAGATTAGTCATATGGTCAGTCCTGCGTAATGTGTCCCTAGATTTCTGTGGAGTCCAAACTGATCTGACTTCGGCTTCTACCAGTTTCCCATTATTCTCTAAGGAACTAGTGTTATTGTTTTGCAACATGACTTACTAAGTTGACAGTTCGGTAATTTTGAGACCTGTCAGCTCCTGCTTTATTTGGAATTCGAGTTATCTCATTCTTTTTGAAGTCTGATGGTATTTAACCTGTCTCATACAACTTTTCCAAGGCTATCAGTAGTGCTCACGGAATGTTGTTATTGCAGGTGACATATTCTCGTACTGAAGGGGTCATTACATAGACTTCAGAAATAACTTTAACGACAGTAAGAAACTCAACTGTTATCTACTTAGCCGGCCGGGGTGACCGAGCGGTTCTAGGCGCTACAGTGTGGAGGCGCGCGACCTCTACGGTCCCAGGTTCGAATCCTGCCTCGGGCATGGATGTGTATGATGTCCTTAGGTTGGTTAGGTTTAAGTATTTCTAAGTTCTGGGGACTGATGACCTCAGATGTTAAGTCCCATAGCGCTCAGAGCCATTTGAACCATTTGTTTGTTATCTACTTGACTGAATAGCCACACTACAAGAGAAGTAGCTCCTGCGACAATGTCTGTGATGTGCTTAATCAACCAACCCTGGAGTCGGGATAGGCAGTGCCAGGAAGACCTGGGGCGCTACTGGTCCGGTACTGCCGGTGTGTGGCGGCTGACGTGCTGCTGGTGGAGAGCAGAACGGACTGGGCCGGGGCTGCCGGAGTTAAGTGCTGAGACGAAACTGCTGGTACTGCCAACTTGTAGCTCAGAGACTGAACTGTGGCCCAACGGAACTGCCGGTACGGTCGGCTGGAGGTGCAGGCACAACTCACTTTGCACGGTGGGCCAGTGGCCAAAAAATTTGTGAGCGGTTAGATATGCGTATGTAGCTGCGAGAACAAGTGAATTGGCGTGGCGAAATAGTGCTCACCTGATAGCGGTCTCTGTTGCGATAGGCAGCCTGTTAGAGAGGTTGGCTGCTGCGGACCCCGTGGGAACGAGGTGTAATTCCTTGGTGAATAACCCAGGCCATAGAGGAAAATTATATTGATCCTATTTTTATCAAATGAGTTCACCCACATCCTTCTGGCAGGGCGGCTGCCTGAACGTCCTGCCTGGTGCGCAGTGGAAACGACAACCAGGCGAATAAAACACCAGTGGCCTCGTTACGACTTAATTCTTAGTATATTTTACATTGAAGAGCCAAGAAACTGGTACACTTGCCTAATATCGTGTTGGACCCTATCACAACACGACGTGCCATGGCCTCGGCTAATGTCTGAAGTAGTGATGGAGGGAATTGACATCACGAATCGTTCAGGGCTGTCCATAAATCCGTATGAGTACGAGGGGGTGGTGATCTTTTCTGATCAGCACTTTGGAAGGAATCCCAGATATGGTTTGATGTTAATGTCTGGGAGTATGGTGGCCAGCAGAGGTGTTTAAACTCAGAGTGTTCCTGGAGCCAGACTGTAGTATTTACGCACCTGTGCAGTGTCGCATTCTCCTGCTGGAATTGCCCAAGTCCGTCAGAATGAACAATGGATATGAATAGAAGCAGGTGATCAAACAGGATGCTTACGTAGTGTCACCTGTCAGAGCCGTACCTAGACGTATCGTGAGTCCCATATCACTCCATCTGCATACCCCCAACACCATTACAGGGCCTCCAACAGATTGAACAGTCCCCTGTTGACATATATGGTCCATGGATTCATGAGGTTGTTACCATACCCGTGTACGTCCATTTTGAAACGATACTTGTCCGACCAGGCAACATGTTTCCTGTCATCAACGTCTAATGTCGTGGTGACTGGCCCAGGCGAGGCGTAAAACTTTGTGTCGTGCAGTCATCAAGGACACACGAGTTGGCCTTCGGCTCCAAAAGTCCATATCGATGGTGTTTCGTTGAATGGTTAGCACGCTGACACTTGTTGATTGCCCGGCATTGAAATCTGCAGCAGTCTGCGGAAGGGTTGCACTTCCGTCTCTTTCAACGATTCTCTTCAATCTTTGTTAGTCCCGTTTGAGCCGTAGTTGTGTCCGGCTCTTCGAAAAGCGCCCCAGGCGGAGTGCTTTTGCTTCGCGTCTAGTGTTTGCGGTGTCGCTTTCGGTTTGGCGCGCTGTTTGGATCGCTACCGCCCTCTGGCGGGAGGTGGAGCAAGTGTACGGTCGCGTGACGATCGAGGATTACGTACTAGGCGGTGACCAAGAGAGGTGGTGGCGAGAGCGGGGCCCTGTTTTTGGGGTCGTCAACTGCTCGCCACGTGCTTTGCCCGACCTCTTGGCTGTGAGGGGCTAAGTCTGCCTTACCCACATGTACGTGGCTTATGAAGCTTAGAAGCCGTGGTGCAGGAGATCAGCGCGTGGGACCGTGTGTCTTCTTATCGGCCGTTGAAACCACTGGCAGCAGTTGGCTCTGAGGAGCATTTGGAAGTGCAACGTGTTCCTGGCGCTGTGATGGAGTGTGAGAAGTTGAGTACTGTTTTTATGTAACAAGAATTTGGGTTTTTCAAGTTCTAGTATAGTGTATGAGTTTCTTCACCAGTGGTTATGTTGGGGTCTTCTGTCCGCGGGAATGTGGTAATTGCTTCTTGGTCGGGCAGTTTCATACACACATCGATTCGGTGATTTCGGGTCGGTGTCGCGTGTTTCTGTGGTTCGGAGTCTGTGCAGGCACCGCTCTTGCTACATCTTATTTTTGGATAACAGGGGGAGGTGGTGGCTTGTAATGGAAGTTTTGGGGCTGATCTGCTGTGGCCCTGTCGACAACCAATAACTATTCCGCCTATTGTGATTTGGGCCCCTTTACACGTGTCACTCCCTCATCGAGGATAATTTTTTTGGGAACTGCCTTTAATGTGAAGGTTTTTGTGCTGGCTTATTCACATTTATCTTGTAACAACTGACAGATCTAATATAAGTTACTTAACTGGCGAGAGACAACTATTTTAGCCTTAGTGCAAACTAGCTACTTAAAGGTGTTTTTTTAGGAATTATTCTCCTATTGATATAACAAGTTTAAAATCTTATTATTGGGAAGTTTTTAACGTCATACATTGAAATATCATTTACACAGAGAAAATTTGCCAGCTTTTTAAAAGAATATATATATATATATATATATATATATATATATATATATATATATATATATATACACACACTCCTGGAAATTGAAATAAGAACGCCGTGAATTCATTGTCCCAGGAAGGGGAAACTTTATTGACACATTCCTGGGGTCAGATACATCACATTATCACACTGACAGAACCACAGGCACATAGACACAGGCAACAGAGCATGCACAATGTCGGCACTAGTACAGTGTATATCCACCTTTCGCAGCAATGCAGGCTGCTATTCTCCCATGGAGACGATCGTAGAGATGCTGGATGTAGTCCTGTGGAACGGCTTGCCATGCCATTTCCACCTGGCGCCTCAGTTGGACCAGCGTTCGTGCTGGACGTGCAGACCGCGTGAGACGACGCTTCATCCAGTCCCAAACATGCTCAATGGGGGACAGATCCGGAGATCTTGCTGGCCAGGGTAGTTGACTTACACCTTCTAGAGCACGTTGGGTGGCACGGGATACATGCGGACGTGCATTGTCCTGATGGAACAGAAAGTTCCCTTGCCGGTCTAGGAATGGTAGAACGATGGGTTCGATGACGGTTTGGATGTACCGTGCACTATTCAGTGTCCCCTCGACGATCACCAGTGGTGTACGGCCAGTGTAGGAGATCGCTCCCCACACCATGATGCCGGGTGTTGGCCCTGTGTGCCTCGGTCTTATGCAGTCCTGATTGTGGCGCTCACTTGCAAGGCGCCAAACACGCATACGACCATCATTGGCACCCAGGCAAAAGCGACCCTCATCGCTGAAGACGACACGTCTCCATTCGTCCCTCCATTCACGCCTGTCGCGACACCACTGGAGGCGGGCTGCACGATGTTGGGGCGTGAGCGGAAGACGACCTAACGGTGTGCGGGACCGTAGCCCAGCTTCATGGAGACGGTTGCGAATGGTCCTCGCCGATACCCCAGGAGCAACAGTGTCCCTAATTTGCTGGGAAGTGGCGGTGCGGTCCCCTACGACACTGCGTAGGATCCTACGGTCTTGGCGTGCATCCGTGCGTCGCTGCGGTCCGGTCCCAGGTCGACGGGCACGTGCACCTTCCGCCGACCACTGGCGACAACATCGATGTACTGTGGAGACCTCACGCCCCACGTGTTGAGCAATTCGGCGGTACGTCCACCCGGCCTCCCGCATGCCCACTATACGCCCTCGCTCAAAGAACGTCAACTGCACATACAGTTCACGTCCACGCTGTCGCGGCATGCTACCAGTGTTAAAGACTGCGATGGAGCTCCGTATGCCACGGCAAACTGGTAGCATGCCGCGACAGCGTGGACGTGAACCGTATGTGCAGTTGACGTTCTTTGAGCGAGGGCGTATAGTGGGCATGCGGGAGGCCGGGTGGACGTACCGCCGAATTGCTCAACACGTGGGGCGTGAGGTCTCCACAGTACATCGATGTTGTCGCCAGTGGTCGGCGGAAGGTGCACGTGCCCGTCGACCTGGGACTGGACCGCAGCGACGCACGGATGCACGCCAAGACCGTAGGATCCTACGCAGTGCCGTAGGGGACCGCACCGCCACTTCCCAGCAAATTAGGGACACTGTTGCTCCTGGGGTATCGGCGAGGACCATTCGCAACCGTCTCCATGAAGCTGGGCTACGGTCCCGCACACCGTTAGGCCGTCTTCCGCTCACGCCCCAACATCGTGCAGCCCGCCTCCAGTGGTGTCGCGACAGGCGTGAATGGAGGGACGAATGGAGACGTGTCGTCTTCAGCGATGAGAGTCGCTTCTGCCTTGGTGCCAATGATGGTCGTATGCGTGTTTGGCGCCGTGCAGGTGAGCGCCACAATCAGGACTGCATACGACCGAGGCACACAGGGCCAACACCCGGCATCATGGTGTGGGGAGCGATCTCCTACACTGGCCGTACACCACTGGTGATCGTCGAGGGGACACTGAATAGTGCACGGTACATCCAAACCGTCATCGAACCCATCGTTCAACCATTCCTAGACCGTCAAGGGAACTTGCTGTTCCAACAGGACAATGCACGTCCGCATGTATCCCGTGCCACCCAACGTGCTCTAGAAGGTGTAAGTCAACTACCCTGGCCAGCAAGATCTCCGGATCTGTCCCCCATTGAGCATGTTTGGGACTGGATGAAGCGTCGTCTCACGCGGTCAGCACGTCCAGCACGAACGCTGGTCCAACTGAGGCGCCAGGTGGAAATGGCATGGCAAGCCGTTCCACAGGACTACATCCAGCATCTCTACGATCGTCTCCATGGGAGAATAGCAGCCTGCATTGCTGCGAAAGGTGGATATACACTGTACTAGTGCCGACATTGTGCATGCTCTATTGCCTGTGTCTATGTGCCTGTGTTTCTGTCAGTGTGATCATGTGATGTATCTGACCCCAGGAATGTGTCAATAAAGTTTCCCCTTCCTGGGACAATGAATTCACGGTGTTCTTATTTCAATTTCCAGGAGTGTATATATATATATATATATATATATATATATATATATATATATATATATGTGTGTGTGTGTGTGTGTGTGTGTGTGTGTGTGTATCTAGTTAAAATCTTACTATTGGGAAGTTGTTAACGTCATACCTGGGAATCTCCTTTTCATAAAGAAAAATTGTCAGCTATTCGAAATTGTTTTTGAAACTGTTTTTATTAAAATGCCAGACATAAAAATTTATTATTGAGAAATATTTTTAAAATAAAAAGATAACCTTAGCAGTGTGTGTTATTTCACCATCACCTCCTGGCCCCTACTTCCACCAAAACTTTTTGGAATAACACGTGTGCTTGAGTTGTTGTTTGTGAACCACCATAATTGACGGTTCACCGTTCTTGTATCTTTTTTCATCCGCAGCCATGTCTGAGATTTGAAGTTTTACCGAATTCCTGATATTCACGGTACACTCGCAAAATGGTCGTACGGGTAAATCCCCTCTTCATCAATACCTCAGAGATGCTGTGTCCCATTGCTCGTGCGCCGATTACAACACCATGTTTAATCTTATTTAACTCTTGGTAACGTGCCATTGTCGCACCAATAACCGATCTAGCAACTGCACCAGACTCTTCTTGGCTTACATAGGCGTTGCCTACAGGCAGTGCTATATTCTGCCCGTTTAGATACCGCTGTTTTTTAATACGCATGCATATACCAGTTTCATGGGGCTTCAGTGTATAATTTTCAACTGTTTGTTCTAAAGTAAACGCCGAGTCTTCTTCCTTTTGTGAACAAGTATTTTTTGTATCAGTATAAAATTACCTGATACCATGAGATATCCCGTAAAAATGTGGTGTCTCTTACTCATTTTTCCCGTTTTTTGTTGATTTTTATGTAATCAATGATCGTTTTGTAACTTCTCGCTGAAAATGTAAATTTATACATATCTTTTTTTCGAAAGGATGTGTTTACTTTTTGTACGTCATATGTGGCTAACGAGTAAAGTTTGTTAGCACCACACTACTTCTGTTGCAAAAGGCACTCATTGTTACAATGCCCGTTGACAGATCTTCACCTTGCTCAATGGTGGTGAATCCACGTATTTCCCTTGCTTGCTTTACTCCTTTATGTCTGAATGGTAGCAAATAGGTTGCGCGGATGGAGATCTGGGTTGCCTCACAATGCTGCAGCTTTTCCGCTGCAGCATCGTCTCGACCGCGACCGTTTGTAGACGTCAGAATGTCGTGGAAATGTTCAAAGGCGAACCCTGACCGACTACGAACTGTCCCTTTTATTGTTGCACGCCGGTCGTCTAGCACCAAGCCATCCACATCTCCTGCGATTCTCGCTGCTGAACAGTGGGATGGGATGATGCCTTATTCTTCGTCATGCCGACCCTTTTAAACACAATGCAAAGTCTAGGCCATGTACCGACGGTGTCAAATGATGGTACATTGTTACCGTACACTTACCGGATCTCAACACGGAATGTTGCCCCGCGTGGTATTCCAGTTTAGCAATGGGCTGCACCACTCTGTTTCGGCTTCCATAGTTATATGATGCAGTATTGTGGCGTGGGTATTTCAGTATGTACGAGGGCTGCAGTCATATGTCTGCAAACAAACATTAATTTATGAGCGTCACCTTTCCGTGGCAGTGATTGAAATTCGTCACTACCCCTCGTAATGTTTCATTGTAGAGCTCTTGTTTAGTTTTCTACGCGAATCTATATGCAGAAGAAATTAGTCATATTAGAACGGAGTCTGTTCTGTGTTTCTCGAATATCAATCCAACGCTCAACACATGTTATATTAAACCTAGAATACCCAATCTATTTTATAACGGTAGACACCTGAGGTGGTCTATTTAGCAAGAATGCTGCTTTATGCTTCTCGAAAATACATCAAATGTTATCTTCATAATATTATTTTGATCACTAAGATAACAATAAAATATGAATAGTATTTTAGCAATGTATTATGGTCATCTAGATAAATATTTTATGTGCTGATACAATAAATTCCACTGAATCACAAATCCTTGAAGAAAAGTCGTATATATCTATTACAAATTTTTATATTGTGCTGAAAGGCTTAATTGTGTCCTGTTTTCTCAGAGAAAGTGTCACACTTCACTACAGAGGTTGAATGCCGACCACAAGCGTTCGCTTGTCAGTTACCATGAAGAGTTTCCGTACATTCTTCTTCTTTTAAGGTCGTACGTGTAACAAAGCTACATCTTTGCTGGAGTTCTTTCTTTTACTGTCACACTGACGTCTTCAGGCTCCTGCTCAATGATTTCTATACAACGGTGAACAGTTTTCTGAAGTCCTAGTTGTGACCTTCTGTTCACGTGTTGTTGGGTCAAGTCATCAGTGAGTTTGGTACCACAAATCTGACGTCTAGTGAGTACACTGAGTGAGTTTCTCTATAACATCAGAAGAAATGTGTTGTTTAAATGCGTCTATCGGCAATACAATAGCTTTCAAAGGAGGAAGCCTGACTACATCACTTGTGGTTTTGCTATATTATGATTCCTTACTCTGTTCCTTCACGTGCAATTTTATTCCATACCGACACAATTTTCCTAGAAATACATCTTCAGTACTTCCAGTATTATTGATATGAAGTTCACTTACTTTACTGACAACATCTTTACTTCACTAACTACATCGCTACCCATCTTTGCCTTCACCAGTTGGTATGTAACCCGAATCACTGAACTCGCTGAGATCATCAGATTCTTCAAATGCTTGAAGAGTTTTACCATCTGTTAATTTTCGATTAGAAAATTTGTAAGACTAACAACAAATATGTTTTTTACCTACCAGATATGATTCTACAGTGGAGAATTATATTGCAGAAATGTACAATACACAATGAACTATAAATGAAGCGAAGAATTAAAAAGAATATATGAAATGTGTCTGAGAGAGTCGGTTGAGGTATTAATGCACAAATATTTCTGAAGATCAGTTTAGATACGGAAAATCAATCTGATATCTCAGTACTTATCATTTGTAAGAGGAAACCATGATGCTAGAAGAATATCAAAATGATGAAACTGCAGTACAAAAATTTATGGCTAGTAAATAAGAAAATGTAAAGTAATGTGTCACAGAGACTCACCTTAACTGTTCTAGGTTTAAGAACGTCATTAAGTATCTGCACCGGTTGACAGGGAGATACGTTATGCTGGTACGATCGGGAATGCCTCTTGACCAGTAGGGCGTCTTCCTTTCTGAGTTAGTTACTTACTTTTCATAGATCGTCTGAACAATTTACTTATCGAAATGATGTAAGACTAATTTACGAATCTGCGGAATATGTACACATAATTACTTTTAACATTAATGAAAACATTTCCAAATCCTACTCATGCAACTACCCTACAGGCCTTTTCCATTTCTCATTCTAGCCTTTTGCAGACTACCGGTTTTTAAATAATAGTTGTTCAACAAAATGGTTCAAATGATTCTGAACACAATGGGACTTAAAATCTGAGGTCATCAGTCCCCTAGATCTTAGAACTACTTAAACCTAATGAACCTAAGGATATCACACAGATCCATGGCCTAGGAAGGATTCGAACCATCGACCATAGCAGTCGCGAGGTTCCAGAGTCAAGGGCCTAGAACAGCTCGGCCACCGTGGCCGGCTATTGGTCAATAGAATACAACTAACTGTCGAGGAGAAATGATTTTACTCTAGATTTAAAACTTGCTTGATTACTTGTAAGAAATTGTGTGTTGTTTCGAAAATAATCCAGGACTTGTTGACGCATATTGAACTTCTTTCTGAGCCACTGGCAGCTTAATGAGTGGTATTTGAAGGTAACTTTTTCCTCCTCCTTTTACCATCTGTAGACACCATCATCCTTCTCAGATAGTTCTGGATTGTTTATGAAGAATTTCATTAGCAATTATATATATTATGTAGTTGCATTAAAATGCCTATCTCCTTGAAAAAGTACCTAAAAAACTCTTCACTTTTGTGCAATCAGTCATTAGCTACACTAGAAAACTGTTGAATAACATATTATTTATTGGAAGTATGCAAAACATTAGGACGCTGATTCCTTTCTTTGCAAGACTAGTAATCATAAGAAGAGTAAAAGTAGCTATGATTAATTGTTCAAGCAGCTCAGTGATATGGGCATTCCAGATACAACCAGAAATTTGAGGATTCTACCCTGTTTTCTAACTTTTCTCAAGATTTACGTGTAGTCCATTTTCAGAGAACCAGAGAACCACTTAATCGCTTGACAAGGATCAACAACTATTTCTTCTCTCTAACCGAAATTTTACAACAGTAGTTTTTTGTATAAAATGTACCGTACCTTCTTGATGATGTTAAGTGGAAGGTTATTCTCATAAACAAGAAATATTTACTCTTTTTTACTAGTTAATCCTACTTCCCCAGCGCAGCGACCTCACTTAGCTGCAAGATGTTGGCACACTAGCATCTTGAAATTTTATGCTCAGTCCCTGATCCTGTGCCCAAAATCCAGAAGATTCACCAGCCATAGAAATGAATGTGAAAGATCACATGGCTGAAAGGCTTAGATATAACAGCTGAAATAGTTTTTCTGGGGGAGGAAGAGGGATAAAATTCCTGTAGGTGGATTTCTTCCTTAAGGGGAAGAGCGCTAAAATAGTTTTCGATATCTGCTGGGGGGGGGGGGGGGGGGGGGGAGATTGGTTGATTTTTTCTCTCAGGGGACAGGGGACAATTTGTCCCTCAAACATAATCCCTGTCATATGGATGGGGAGATGGGTAAGAACAAACAGACTCAAATGTATGGGATGCATTTACACTAGGAAGTACCCGAGAGTACAGCAGTATCTGTAGTAGAAAGTACGTTAAACATAACAATAAATCTGAAGGAGAATTTTCAAAGAATATATGTTTTGGTCACAACACAGTAGAAGAGTGTATCATCGGCTATGGGAAATAAGAAGGTACAACCGTCTGAAATTTAATGTTGTAGAAGAATGCTGAAAATTAGACAGAATCGTAAGGAATGAGGAGGTCCTCGCCAAACTCGGCGAGGAAAGGGACTTACGGAAAGCAATGAAAAGAAGAAAGATCAGGACGATTGTAAATGTTGCAAATACGCTGTTTATGTGTTTGTATATACGTAGCTCAGTATTAAATCTCTGACTGCATTGTGCACAGTCTGTAGGAGACTCTCTATGGCTGGTCGAACTTGCAGTTGGTGGTGAACAGCAAGCAGTGACTGAAGTTGGAAGTGAGTAGTCAGCAATGATGGAGGTTAGAGGTTAATAATCAGCAGTGTTGGAGATTTGCAGTATTAGGGCGAGCGGACGATCTAGAGGTGTCCGACTTAGAGATTGAATACTTTTCATGATTATATAATTTTTGAAACTGGATGTCACGGATGATTATATAATTTTTTGAACTGGATGTTTACATTGTTTATTAAATTGTTTGCTTTGCCACCAAATCTTTCCTTTGCTAACCACATCCCGATCAGTAGTCAGAGCCTTCAGTAGCTAGAATCTTCAATTTAGCTGGCAGTATTGGTGGTTGTGGCATTCATGTAGTTCGTGTAATGAAGATTTTTGTGAGGTAAGTGACTTGTGAAATGTATAGGTTATTGTCAGGATTTCTTCTTATTCAGGTCCATTCTTTTGAGTTAATTTCAAAGCAGCCAGATAACGTTACCGTTGAATATTGTAAGTAACTAATGAATAGGAAAAGTCTGAGTGGTGACTGTAAGGGCCATTCTTTTGCATTAATTATTTGTAGTCAGGTTATCATTTTTGTGCAGTTAGATTACGTTGCGCTAGGATATTGAGGGTCAGAATTGGAATGATAGTGTAGTAAAGAGACAGATTCATGCAGCAGTTTAACAAGGTTCACTTGCATTCAGTAGCTCAGTAGTTTAAGTAAAAATTTTATAGAGAAGTTTCAATGTGTTAAGACACCAGAAATAGGTACTGTCGTACTAGAGGGGGCTGTAAATGGTAAAAGTTGTAGGGGAAAACAAAGATTGGGATGTTAGATGAAAGTGCTTCTCTGATATGAAAAGCTAGACCCACGAAAGGAATTCATGGCAAGACAACGATATCCTAATATCTGTTAGTCTAATGTCCAGTATTCAAATAAATGCCACTGGTGGCAGGGTCTTCAAGTTCTTTGATAGTTGTTTCATTGTACAGCAAGCATTTGAATGCCCCAGTTGAAGAGTGCGGATTGTTTCTAGAACGATTCTTTCTCTGTGTAGTGGAGATCATGCTGTTTAAAACTGAGCTAGGACGGGTATGGAATGTGGAACCTTACCTTTCATGAGTAAAGTTCATACAGACTCATTTGTCCCAACATGACCTGCCTTTAGCTGCGTTCCTCTGAAATGCAAGTTACAGGTTCAACTTTAGATCTGGCTCGTATTTTAGTCTCTCACAGTTTCATAAGAGGTTTTTAATTTCTCTGAGTCCGCCAGTTTTTAATTGTTTTGCCGTGGGAACGTCTGTCGCAACAAATAAAATATCTTTGTTGCTAGCATCTCAATGCCATAGTACCAAGCGATGTACCTCATGCAGTAAGAAACTAACGACCTGCCCCAATTTCGTATGGGTATCACTATGTATACGCGGCCGGGCGACTACTTCGGCGCAGCGCTAATGACTCACACGAGTGTATACTAGCTTTCCTCTTGGGTCGCTCTGCCGGTGGAATCAACATGAAACTTACTACAATAGATTATGAGATTAGCCTTCACACATGGACAGAAAAAAGGCCCAGGGAACTGTAATTTGTAAGATAAAGTGCTAAGATGGGAAAGCTTGTAAGTCCAAACCTGACATTTTTTTAGGAGAATAATAAAGCAATGTATCTCTTATGTACAGGAATTATTTATCCAAAATCTGAGAAGGTATTCTACGCCACAGAATGCGCTGTTGATCTCATTACTGCAAAAATGGCTCAAATGGGAAAACGAGTTATTTACTAAGAACGATCTGAGTCGTCTACCAGGCAACAGGTTGTTTCCGATTACCAGTAAAAAAGTTGGTGTTGCAAGTGCCATTATTTCAAAGAGACTAAGTTTTATTTGTGAACACGCAGGTAGATAAATACAGCACTAATTTCTTAAGTAATAGAACTGTAGTAAACAAATATCATTCCACATTTATATTAAATTTTTTACAGTAGAGTACCATAATTAAATTCATGAAAAACGCTCTCAGACATTGACTTCTATTTAATACATATCTCCATTATTGGGATTAGATACAGCGAAGCTTACTGTAATGCTTCACCAACAGGCCTTTCTGTTGTACAACAGTTAACTTCGCTCGTCTTTCAGATGAAGTACGAGAAGGCACAAATCTGCCATGGTCTTTCTTCCTTTTACTACACAAACATTTTTCCATTCTTCTGTTTCAGAGAAGGAATTTTTATGTATCTGTTTGAGATGATTGCTTATGTAACACATTGATCATACTACATTAGGAGGTCTTATTCGCCTGTGTCGACAACAAAGATTCAACACATCTTTAACATCAAATAAGTTAATTTTATGCATTGGAACTACGTGGATTGGGTTCTTAGCTAGGTATCTAATTCTAATGCAACAATGTTGTGCAAATCTTGCCGAACAAAAGCTTTGTTTAAATATCTTAATTTACATTCTCAAAATCTCAGTCGCAACTCAAAAAGCCGCGAGCACTGACCAAGAATTTCAGTCCTATCTGTTCAAAACATCCCAGGCTAAATGGAGGATAAGTTACTGCATCGCATTTGGAACTCCATTGCGAGGAATTTTTCTCATATTGGGAAATAAGGAGGAACAATTTGTTTGACTCGATAAGAACTTCCTAAAACTAAGATGCCATAAACATTTCCTTAATTACAAACAAACGGTTCCTACACACTTCGCTGTCATCTCACGATTTAAAAAAAAATTATTTCAAAATGCGTTATTTTCGAGTTGGACTTGTTGCCAAGTTGATATGTACTTATAATGTAGCACATTATATCGAGGATTGTCATAAATGATTTTAAATGTGTTATTTATGAAAAACTGTTATATAATGCGTGAGTTCCAACTCAAGACGAACAGATTAAACTGGTTGTTTGTAAATAACGAAATGTTTATGTGCTCTTGGTTTGAGGACAACTTTTCTCTAACACCACAATGGCCATGCTCCATCTAATAGTGTATGTTTACATTTTCTGCATGACAAATATGTGCAGTACAGATTTTGATCTAGCTTCGCTGCTTTAAGTTGTGGCGGATGTTTACTTTGCACCTTTTCGGGACAGATACTCCCTCCTCTAAAGTTAAACACCTCGTAGCTTCCTTCATTGCAACGACATGTCATTCATAACGCCAGTTAAATAGCGAACATGTACATATAGTACATATTCATTATTACTATAAGTATAAATAAGATACACAAGAACCTCCCTTGTTAATCAGTCTATTTGTTAGGGAAAACCGTATCATTACCACTACAGTAGTTTCTAGATTACCCTTAAAATATAAACAGAAAAACGGGGGTTTCAATCTCCTCGTACAATTGAAGCCAGAGCGCGTTTAGATAGTCCAATATAGGAGATGGAGTAAGGTAGAAGGAACTAATGGCAGTGGTTACCCAATATTGGCGTTTTAGGAAGCAGTGTCGTATTGGGGGACGGGTTCGCCTTTGTGCCGCCGGTGGCGCTGTAATCGCAGAGCAGAGGTCGTGGGGCGCGGTGCGGCGGTATCTGCACAGTGGTGGTGCTCCCATTACGCGACCTCGGCCCCAACGTATTGGCCCATTACTGTATCGAATGAACACGAGGCAGCGCTCCATAGCGGCAAAGCCAATTCTTTCTAATTAACGAGCTCGTTTGCATTTACCATGATCCATAATGAAGCACTCGGCCGGCGACACAATGGGTTCGCGCGCCCGACGGCCTATCGCAGTGGCGAGCAGCTGCGCTAGTGATCTCTGCCGGCGCTGGGTAACCTCCGCTGGGGGACGGTCGCTGCTGGTGGACGCTGTGTTTCAGGAAGTGTTCGCTCACGCTCGTCGTACGCAGGCAATCGATAGCCGCGCCGAACACGTGGCACCGAGCGAATTCGGTCTTGTTTTCTTTACGAGGAGTGTGCTGTAAGTCTATCCACAACCTGTTTAACGGAGTTGACGACCACACAGCTACTGCCAACTGTGGCGTTAGATTTACTGTTGCTCGTGGGTTGGGTCCTCTTATCTCGGCAGTTAACCAGCCGGCTCTAGAGTATTCCGTAAGAACTACTCTATCCTGATTTACATCCAATCACTCAGAAAACTCACAAGTAGCCGTAGAACCCTTCATTTTATGTATGCGTAACGCTTCGTGGCTTCACTGTTCTTAGTGAAACACTACCAACGAATAAATAAACACTGTCTGTTCACTTGTCGCGTGGAATTCGGTTTAAATCTCGAACTTTTGATGAAAGTTTCCATCATCTTCGTCAGAAACCCACGGCTGTGGTGGCTTGTGTTGTAGTGATCATTTACAGCCCATTGACAGCTTCCGATAGCTCAGTGTACTACAGTACATCCTGCTGCTAGAGATAGTTTACACTGCTGGTAGCGGCGCTCTCATAGGATGTAAACAATTCACATAAATCTCTGTAATGCAGACAGTGGTGGTGGTGGTTAGTGTTTAACGTCCCGTCGACAACGAGGTCATTAGAGACGGAGCACAAGCTCGGGTTAGGGAAGGATTGGGAAGGAAATCGGCCGTGCCCTTTCAAAGGAACCATCCCGGCATTTGCCTGAAACGATTTAGGGAAATCACGGAAAACCTAAATCAGGATGGCCGGAGACGGGATTGAACCGTCGTCCTCCCGAATGCGAGTCCAGTGTGCTAACCACTGCGCCACCTCGCTCGGTATGCAGACAGTCATAGCCGTTTAACTTCATAATGAATTAAGTAAAATGAGCTGCAAGACAACTGTGGTGTCACCGCCAGACACCACACTTGCTAGGTGGTAGCCTTTAAATCGGCCGCGGTCCGTTAGTATACGTCGGACCCGCGTGCCGCCACTATCAGTGATTGCAGACCGAGCGCCGCCACACGGCAGGTCTAGAGAGACTTCCTAGCACTCGCCCCAGTTGTACAACCGACTTTGCTAGCGATGGTTCACTGACAAAAAGGCGCTCTCATTTGCCGAGACGATAGTTAGCATAGCCTTCAGCTACGTCATTTGCTACGACCTAGCAAGGCGCCATTACCAGTTACTATTGATATTGTAAATAATGTACCGCCAAGAGCGACGTTCACCGTTAATGGATTTAAGTTAAGTATTCCACCAGCTACGTCCGTTTTTTCTAAATTCTAATTTCCTTGTCCTGTTCCAGACCTCACGCCAGCCTGCGTGAGTTAAAACGCGTGCCTTTCGGCTTCCTCTAGTAAAACGGTGTTGGCTCTCCTGCCAACCCACAACAACAACTGTAATTGGTGTCTTCTTCATTGTCACAATCGGTTTCACTACTTTAAAGCAGGTGAACTACATAAGAAGGAAAGGATCCCATGTCATATATAAGACAAAACTCCAAAAGAATCATTTCAAAAATATTGAAAGCAATATAAATTTCTGATAGAATATTTAATAAACTTTTTTAAAATTTTTTATAGCAGTCCTGGCTTTCATTAATAATGGGGTGAGGATGAATGAAGGATGGACGTTGTGAGAGTGCGTCTTTAGGGGTGAGGGGGTTGGTTATTTAGCCTACTGGGGACTCCAGTTTTGATCATTGCTTTTTTGTGTCTTACTTTTCACTCACTGTACTTTTATGTGGTTAACTATTTGCCCCAATGTCTTGGTTTATTTATTTTGTTGATTCCTCTTTTCAGGTGTTTGATTTTTCACTTCGAATGCTGACGTGAGACTGCGTCAAGTACGTTTTAATTTTGATTTTTCTGCCGGATTAAACACTTCACATATGTTCTATAAAAATATTTCGACATTTTTTTTTAATTTGCAGTAAAATTTAAAATTCTTTAAAATTTTTTGAAAGACTATTATTATTTTTACCATATGTATTATGTCGCATATTTTCCTTCTTCTATAGTTCATCTGAGGATGCTGTTTTGATGCAGCTAAACCGATTGTAACAATAAAAAAAAACACCAAATTTGCTTTCCTGTGGT
Source organism: Schistocerca americana (assembly GCF_021461395.2). NCBI lineage: Eukaryota > Metazoa > Arthropoda > Insecta > Orthoptera > Acrididae > Schistocerca > Schistocerca americana. The sequence continues at coordinate 678,550,114 of NC_060122.1, forward strand.
TCATTTTACTTCCATTCATTATTTTAATGAATTCAGAGCATTTCTCTGAATCCTCTCAGCGTAGACAGCTCGCTTCCATCACCGCTAAATCATAGCCGCTGTCACGGTACAAAATATCCCTCCTGATTTCTTATTCCTATCACTTCGTTAATAACAGAATCACGGTAAGCAGATGCGTGTGACAAGGTTTTAGTTTCATCAGACATTGTTTTGTGTTAGATTAAAGACTGTGTTCATTTCACATCTGATTTCTCAATTCTTTGACTGTCAATGCACCTGCTGTGTTCTGCACAGCAATAGGTAACGGTGTATTAAAAATCGAGAACTCGCTAAATCAGCAATTGCTGAATACAGTCTCAGAAGCAAAGGCTTCTCCTGAATTTCTGTGCATTGAGAATGCGTTACAGAAGAAGATTTAGGAATGTGCTAGATCAACTTCCACCGGTACAGTCTCTGTTATCTAAGTTGTACATACAGTCGAGCTCTCAACCCGGACAAGACGCAGATAAATCCACTGAAATGCTTGCGTTTTTACAAGATCACTCGCATCACCGCGCAGACACGGACACAGTCTATGTCAGCGAGACGTAGTGACCAACCAAAAGCTGTCAACGGGCTATAAAAGGTCACCACATTATCACTAACGATTGTTAGTTCTTCCAGTTGAAGATAGTAGCTAAATTCGTAAAAACCTCGACATTTTAGCTAGATTTGAGGCGACAAGCAAACCGAGGACGTATGGATGTCGTAGCGAGAAATTTTCATCGTTAATTGTTTGAATCACCAAATTTAATGCACAAAAATTCTGCAGCATGTCTTACATGCAGTCATTGGATGGAAGAAACATCCCCTTTCTGTTCACTCCATTTTTCGTCTTGGGTCGTCTGGAGGACCAAAATCATCAAAAAATCTGAAAACCTCATCATGTTAACCTTCTGTAAATAAACGTTTGATTTATTACTGACCTACAAACACTGTGCACGTCACCCGACAAATGCAATAACAGATCTCGTATTACAGTGTTGGAAAGGACAACATATCTCTCGTGCTGCAGGTGCCAGGAATTTTTGAAATAGTTTTCTAAATGTTTTATTTCCCGACTAAACCGCATATAATTTCATAAAAGAATTACTGATTTTGGGGAATCAGATCGTAAGAATGAGGCAGTATTGCACAGCAAAACAGTCAGAAAACCGTTTTTCCAGCATTATATTTGAGATAAGTTCTTCTCCTCTCGTTATACTGTGAAAATTACCTGTGACTGCCGATACCAGCAATTTCTTCCTAAAATCATGGTTGCGCCGGAAATTAAACCATCTACAGATAGGAGTGTGGTAGTACCGAGGCGGAGGCAGCTCCCAACTGAATAATATACACACATTCGTTAAAAAACGGTGCGGGAAACAGCTTTGTATAACACTAACCAGGAAAGCATGCATTGATTCCAGGTATCAAAAATTAACTTGAAGCGTTAGAGGCAGCGAAATACACTTTTAAAAACCATGCTTAGAGTGCTGTTGTAACGCATGACTGTGATACAGCTGTACAAATACTACAGCACCACCGTAAACAACCCCAGAGTATAAGATAATCCACCACATGTACCAACTGCTGAGAATAAAGTTCTTTTGTATCACTATCCCACTGAAATAACATACTAACCTTTCAACAAAGATTTTACTCGATAACGTAGAACAGTGGCATATCTAAATATGGATTACGATTGAAATAAGATCTGCACAGAATTGGGGAGGTAGACTGACTTACTTTGAATGTGGAGAACAGGTACGGACTTCCTGCTCCATCAGTTGCTGAACCTGGACCACAGCGACTCTCTCTTCAGTCTACAGATGATGTAAACTTCGTCAAACAACAACTCATTTACTACGGACACTGTAGAGTTTTGACATTAATTGACTCAATTAACACGTAAAACTAGCTCACTGTTAACGCGATGCAGTTTCGTACGTGATGTTGTGGTGTTCAGGCCTTAGTTTGATGTAGCTCACCATACTTGCTTACAGAGAAAGCCTCTTCATCTCTGCACTGACACTCAAACGCATTTTAACTTGATAACTGTTCTCAAGCTTCTCCTTCTACAATTGTTATCTCTCACACTTCCGTCCATTACCAAACAAGATTCGTCGATGCATCCCAGTGCATTCTGTCCACTGATTTCTTCTTCTTTCACCAATTCGATTCTGTACCATTTCTGTAGTTGTCCAGTTTACCCAACTTATCTTCAGAATTTTCCTGTAACACCACATTTCAGAAGCATCTGTTAGCTTTGGATTTGAAGTTTATCGGCCGTGTTTCACTCCAGACAAATGTCTGTAGAAAAGACTTCCTAACAGTTACAACTTTACTAATATTCGACGTTCACTAATTTTTTTTTTTCAGAAATGCTTTTCCAGCAACTGCCAGTCTGCATTTACGAGTAAAATCCTAATGGCTTCGAAAACAGTCATTTATTTTGCCGCCCAAAAAGTAAAACACACTAACTGCTGTTATATCAGGGAGTTCAGAGCAGTGAAATGTTTCAAGTAAATAAAACAAAATTCATACCATAAAATAAGTATGCCTCTTTCCGTAATTGTAAAATCTGATTTAAAATGCCTTTAATAACTATTTTCGCTGTCTCATCACCTCACCTAATTTTTCCAGCATCACCTTCTTTGGCTTAATAATACTGGGAACGGCGTGTAGCCCTGTCTCACATAATTCTACACTGCTTATGTCGTCCGATTCCTGTGACTGCAGTCTGGTTTCTGTACAAGTTTTATATAAGCTTCCTATCCGTTATTTTACACCTGTTTTCTTCGATCGATGGTGTGAATGTGTGTGGGTTGTTGTAAGAATGTTGGATGGTCTGTCCTTGGGTTGACGATTTGTTATGTTAATTATATTCTGACCTAGATTTCTCGTGACATCATTCAGTCGTTTGAGTACGTCTACGGACGATGTATTGATGGAACGTCTTCCCACTTGTGCTTAACATAGTACTAAATTATGCCATTTTAGACGGCGAATCCTACGAATAACGGATCATTTTTGGTTTTCCTTGTGAACTGTATTCCAGAGAAAACATATCACCTTTTACTAATAGTGTTTTAAAAAAAGAAAAAATCATCAGGAAGGTACAGACATCATCAAATAATGATAATACTTGTGATAAAGCGGGCACGAAGAAGTGACTTTGTGAGACATTAGTTCAGCCATCAAGTGCAAATAAGCTTTCTACATCCGACGTCATAAGCGCGTGACTGCGTGCGAGATCGCTCTCTAAGTTTTCATATATTTTTAGGTTTCAGATACATATTTTGTTTTTGTGATAATATTTACAATATAAGTGACTTTTTAGTGGTTTCTTTATTCACCTCCGCCTTTCTTTGTTGTGACCTGATATTTGTGAGTGTTTCGTATAGAGCAATTAACCTCTTACCTGTGTTTACATTCCGCGCTGACCGGTTTCAGATGTAGCGGCGCATCAAAAGCGAAGTACTAGTTAATTGTCTGTGTATAGTGGTTTATTTAGGAACTTTAGTAGTCTCCAACCGGTGTTCTTGGTGTTTTCTGGTGAAATAATTACAGAAGAAATTTTTTGAAACTGTTTTCTGTTTCGTTACTGTGTCATTAGACGTTTGACTCTCTTTCTGTGTTAGTATTTTGTTATATTCTTATTTGTTGTTGATTAGTACTGTTAATAATAGTAGTTACTTCCCTTGTAGAGTAAGTTTGTGATTATTGTAGTCAGTTTTTAACATCTTCTTATTGTAGTAGCGGAACTTAGATAAAGTAGTTCTCTTGTTTCAGTAACTGTAAAATTTTACCGTGAGTGCGAAGTGAGGGCTTTGCCGTAGGTTCGTGAGTAGTGGATTGCGGTGTGAAACTTGTTCAAAGTATTTTCACTGGGGGTAATGCAGTGGGGAGGCCAGTGGGCATTCTGGTGAGATCCTGTCCTGCAACTGCAGGTTATGTAGCAAGAGTAAGTTAATAGAGGAGCAGGAGCGTGAGATCTGTGCCCTTCAGGTGCAGTTGAAATACGCACATGAGGAGCTAGATAGGATGAGGAGGGAGAAGGGGGATGGGGGATGAGAGCTGGCTGTTGGCAAGAGATATGCTAGGAGGAGGAGATTTTCAGATAGTTTTACTATTGGTGTTTGCAATAGATATGACGAACTGTCAGAGTCCAGTGGAAGGAATCTCTAGTAGCTGTAGATGTAGGAAGTATGCAGCAGACCTAAGCTGTTACGGTGGCTAGGACAGTTGCAAAGTCTAAGAGGAAGAAGAAGGTTCTGCTGGTACCTAGTTCTCATGGTAGAGGTGTAGGCCAGCAGTTGCAGAAAGTGTTGGGGAGTGAGTACCAGGTCACCATCATTGTGAAGCCTAATGCAGGATTGGCTCAGGTGACTGTTAACATAGGGGGGTTATGTAGGGATTTGACTAGAGAGGATCAGGTAGTGATTGTGGGTGGGGCTGGTAATAGTATTGATAGGGATGGGGAGTATGACATAGATGGTGACCTGGAAAAGATAGCCTCTCAGACTGGCAACACGAATGTGCATTTCGTGGAATTGTTTCAGCGTCACGATCGGCCTCCTCTTAATACAGCCGTCAAGCGTAATAACATGAGACTTGGGGGTTCGCTGATGACAGAAGGCATGAGTCACATTTCAGTGGTGTTGGTGGAGTCTATCAGCAGGACGGGTTTCACTAGACATGGCCTGCACCTCAACAGGTATGGAAAGCGGAGGTTGGCAAAGCTTATCGGTGACAGTATAGGTGGGGGTGGTGGGATCACTCACAGGAAAATTCGTGTACTAGTGGGTGTTAGAGCTCCACCTATTTCAGACTGAAGTCAGCTCATAGGTATTCCTGCTTACGGGAAGTCTCTATAACAAAGAAACCACTTCCGACAAAGCTTAGGTATCCGAGTAATAAGGGAATTAGTATATTTCATCAAAATATATAAGGTATTAGAGATTAAGTTTGTGAACTGCTTATAGTTGTTGACTCTGAAATTATTGGTATATAAGAACACTTCTTAAATAAGGAAATAATTCAGAGGCTTCCTTTGCCAGTACACAGGTTGGCTGCCAGCTTTTCTAGGAGCTCTTTGCGGTATGGGGGAGTAGCCATGTATGTGAAAAACGGTATCCCATTTGAGTCAATTGATGTTTCAAAGCACTGCACTGAAAAGGTATTTGAATGTTGTGCAGATGTGGTTAAATTTAGTGGAGTTAAACTTCTAACTGTTGTTATTTGTAGATCTCCAGACTACGATTTCACAACATTTTTGCTAAAGCTAGAAGAGGTTCATGGTTCACTTGATATGAAATACAAAAAGTTAGTTATATGTGGGGACTTCAATATTAATTGTATAAGTGATGCTGGTAGACCTCCTTAATTCATATAATCTTATGCAAACCGCATTCCTTCCTACGAGAGCGCAAGGGAACAGTAGAACAACCATAGACAGCATTCTTGTTCATTCCTCATTACTAGAAGGGCATTCTGTTAGCAAAAAGGTGAATGGCCTTTCAGATCATGATGCACAAGTTTTAACTCTAAAGGATTTTTGTGCTGCAACACATGTCAAATATAGTTATCAACTTTTTAGGTAAGCTGATCCAGTTGCTGTAGAGACCTTTGTAAACCTTATCAAGGAACAAGAGTGGCTAGATGTTTATAGTGCCGATACGGTAGACGATAAGTATAATGCTTTCCTCAAGACTTTCTTCGTGCTCTTTGAAAGTTGCTTTCCTTTGGAACATTCAAAACAGGGTACTAGCACAAACAGGCAGCCTGGGTGGCTGACAAGAGGGATAAGAATATCCTGTAGAACAAAGTGGCAATTATATCAAAACGTTAGAAACAGTCAAAATCTAAATGCAGCAGCCCATTACAAACAGTACTGTAAGATGCTTAAGAAAGTTATTAGAAAGGCAAAAAGTATGTGGTATGCTGATAGAATAGCTAAGTCTCAGGATAAAATTAAAACCATTCGTAAAGGAAGTGGCTGGTCTGCAGAGAGAGATCGAGGATATAGAATCAGCGCGTAGTGGGAATGTCGGTGTTACTGATAAGTCGCATATACATACGGTATTTAATAATCACTTTCTGAATGTAACAGGTGAACTAAATAGAAACCTAGTCCCAACAGGGAATCATATAGCGCTTGTAGAAAAAAGTGTTCCAAGACTGTTACCTGAAATGATCCTCCATGATACTGACAAGATGGAGATTGAGTTAATAATTAAATCACTAGAGACCAAGAACTTTCATGGATATGACGGGGTATCTACCAGAATACTGAAGTATTGTTCTATGTATATTAGCCCAGTACTCAGCCATATCTGTGACTTTTCCTTTAGGAGTGGTCGGTTTCCTGACTGATTAAAGTATTCAGTAGTGAAGCCACTTTATAAAAAGGGAGACAGAGATAATGTTGACAATTATAGACCTATTTCTATACCATCGGTGTTTGCTAAAGTTATCGAGAAGGTTGTATATACGAGGTTACTGTAGCATTTAAATTCACATAATTTGCTGTCAAATGTACAGTTTGGTTTTAGAAATGGTTTAACAACTCAAAATGCTATATTCTCTTTTCTCTGTGAGGTTTTGGACGGATTAAATAAAAGGTTGCGAACGCTAGGTGTTTTCTTTGATTTAACGAAGGCTTTTGACTGTGTTGACCACAGAATATTACTCCATAAATTGGACCATTATGGAGTACGGAGGGTAGCTTACAATTTGTTCGCCTCTTACTTTAAGAACAGAAAGCAGAAGGTAACTCTCCGCAATATTGAGAGTGGTAGTGATGTTCAGTCCCAATAGGGCACGGTTAAGTACGGTGTTCCCCAAGGGTCGGTGCTGGGACCACTGCTGTTTCTTATTTGTATAAATGATATGCCTTCTAGTATTACAGGTGGTTCAAAAATATTTCTGTTTGCTGATTACACCAGCTTGGTAGTGAAGGATCTTGTGTGTAATATTGAAATATTATCAAATAATGTAGTCCATGAAATAAGTTTGTGGCTTGTGGAAAATAATTTGATGCTAAATCACAGTAAGACTCAGTTTTTGCAATTTCTAACTCACAATTCAACAAGAACCGATATTTTGATCAGACAGAATGGGCATATTATAAGCGAGATGGAACAGTTCAAGTTCCCAGGCGTTCGGATAGATAGTAAGCTGTTGTGGAAAGCCCATGTCCAGGATCTTGTTCAGAAGCTAAATGCTGCTTTATCTACCATTAGAAGAGATCTGAAATAAGTGACACTTCAACACGAAAAGTAGTCTACTTCGCATATTTTCATATGCTTATGTCGTATGGTATTATTTTTTGGGGTAATTCTTCTGATTCAAAAAGGGTATTTTTGGCTCAAAAACGGGCTGTTCGAGCTATATGTGGTGTAAGTTCGAAAACGTCTTGTCGACCTCTATTCAAAAATCTGGGAATTCTGACATTGCCCTCACAGTATATATTTTCTATAATGTCGTTTGTTGTTAGCAATATTAGCCTATTCCCAAGAGTTAGCAGCTTCCATTCAGTTAATACTAGGCAGAAATCAAATCTGCATGTAGAATGCACTTCCTTGACTCTTGTGCAGAAAGGAGTGCAGTATTCTGCTGCATCCATTTTCAATAAGCTACCACAAGAACTCAAAAATCTTAGCAGTAGCCCAATCTCTTTTAAGTCTAAGCTGAAGAGTTTCCTCATGGCTCACTCCTTCTGTTCTGTCGAGGAGCTCCTAGAAAAGCTGAAAAATTAAGCAAAATTACAGTGTTGCATTGTTTATTTGCTTTATTTAAACTTACGAATTGTCGCTTGAATACGTTTTTTTATATTTCATTTTATCTGTTTCTACTATCGTGTTATAATTTCATGTATTGACTCGTGACATGACCATGGAGACTTCTCCTTAATTTGGTCCAACAAACAATAAATAAATAAATAAATAAAATAAAAATTATGGTGCAAATCACACTATTCACACACTCATTTCGATTTTGTCCATGACCATGAATACATTTCTTCAGTAGGTCAGTACCCGACAAATCTCTGAATATTAATTTCAAAATTTCCAATTACATGCTATGGTGAAATGTGGTTATATTATGCGAAGTTCTGCACTTTTGAATCTGTTACACCTGCACCACGTCGAACACAACCAAATATGCAAGCTCGATCCATTATGCTTTGGAATATATGATACCATTGCTTCGTGTAACAAAGGAAATAATGTCATGTGCTCTGGAAATGACATTGATAATAATGGGAAATTCTATAAGGAAACACGTTTTGGAGGGACAAAAATAGACAAACAGCTCAACCTGCCAAGTTAAGAATAGACTAAAAGCCGTCTAATGATACAGAAAACATTTTTTCTGTAGATCGCAGCTTTATTAAACTCTTGTCGAAATCTCAAGCACCGTTTATTGCAAATGTGCCGTGTACGTACCAATGTTAGCTACAAGAGACAGGGACTCAAAACCTTCGGCATTTGTACAAAATACCACTTTACACATTTCGTCACAGCATTTTCATAATATGTAAAAAGTAGTAGGTTGGAACAAATAGAAATAGGTAAGAGTATTATCCAGTATTTTAGCTGAAAAAGATATGTCAATATTAATCCCACATATATTGAAATCTCACAATGTTGCTATAAGACAGTTGCGAGAATAATGGAGGGGCAACAAACTGTCCTGATGTAGCACGCCGTATAACAGATAAGGTCCTTGAATTTAACATGGGAGATGTAGCAGGCTCCACGCTCCTTAGTAATTTTTATGTACTAGAAGAATTTTGTCCTACCTCAATTTGTGGATGGAAATTTAGTAAGAAAATATTCTTTCAGCTCCTTTACAGTTTAGTGGTAGGTAAGATAGTAGTACATTCTACTTTGCTCTGATCCCTATAGTCTTTTATATGGTGTTTGAAAGTCTAGGACTGTAGCATAGAAACTACGGAAAATTAATAGGAATGCAATTAAATGTCGTGCCGTATCACTGAACGCCGGCCGGTGTGGCCAAGCGGTTAAAGGCACTTCAGCCTGGAACCGCGCGACCGCTACGGTCGCCGGTTCGAATCCTGCCTCGGGCATGGATGTGTGTGATGTCCTTCGGTTAGTTAGGTTTAAGTAGTTCTAAGTTCTAGGGGACTGATGACCTTCGAAGTTAAGTCCCATAGTGGTCAGAGCCATTTGAACCATTTTTTTTATCACTGAACGCAGCTGGTTTCAGTGAACTGTGTACTGGTTTCATTGTACAATCAAATCCCAGAAACCAGTACATTCTTGAGAAAATTCAGTGGAGCTGATTTACGGAGAATGTAACTGTGTGGTGGACCGAGACACCAACTCGGGATACCTGTATTTCGCGCGCAAGTACTTTACATACTGAGACGCGCCAGCACGATTCACAACACATCGTCACAACTTTACTTCCGCCAACACCTCATCTCTCATCTTATAAAATTCACAGAATTTCTCCCGCAAAACTTGCAGGACTAGCACTCCCAGAAGAAAGGACATTGTGGAGGCACGGTTTAGCCACAGCCCAGAAGATGGTTTCAAGAGTGAATTTTCTACCCTGCAGCGGAGCATGCGTTGACCCATGTTAGTCTCAGTTAGGCACACAGTTTTAGTCTGCCAGAATGTTTCATATCAGCGCACACTGCGCTGCAGAGCAAAAATTCATTCTATTACATCCTCTTAGACAGACAGTACCTCATTCAGATATGTTTTTGCTCTTATTCAAACTATCAATTGAACTCCAACGTGGTACCGACAGCATAACCTATACCAAAAATCATGTGGGACAAAGACTTTATATCTTTATACACTACTGGCCATTAATATTGCTACACAAAGATGAAATGCAGATGATAAACGGGTATTAATTGGACAAATATATTATACTAGAACTGACATGTGATTACATTTTCACGCAATTTGGGTGCATAGATCCTGACAAATCAGTACCCAGAACAACCACCTCTGGCCGTAATAGCCTCCTTGATACGCCTGGGCATTGAGTCAGAGCTTGGATAGCGTGTACAGCTACAGCTGCCCATGCAGCTTCAACACGATACCACACTTCACCCAGAGTAGTGACTGGCGTATCGTGACGAGCCAGTTGCTCGGCCACCATTGACCAGACGTTTTCAGTCGGTGAGAGATCTGGAGAATGTGCTGGCCAGGGCAGCAGTCGAACATTTTCTGTTTGCAGAAAGGCCCGTACAGGACCTGCAACATGCGGTCGTGCCTTATCCTGCTGAAATGTAGGGCTTCGCAGGAATCGAGTCTCGGTCCGGCACACAGTTTTATCTGCCAGGAAGTTTCATATCAGCGCACACTCCGCTGCAGAGTGAAAATTTCATTCTGGAAACATTCTTGCTTCCTTTCTTACCACAAAATTTTCACGGTCATCTGTCTATTACTACAGACGACCACAAAAGCCACATGAAGAGGTATATATATGTACTTGTCTCTTTTAAAATTTGTGAATGCATTCTTAAAAACTCTGTGTGTGATGATAGTAAAACTGTACTTTTTTATTTGACAGAAAATTTAAAAAAATCCTCTCATGGTCCTATAACCTCAGCAAAACTGGCCTCGGTAAAAAGATCAAAAAATGTGCTTTGTCAGTTCGGAGCCCATTCAAAATCACATTATTTTGCAAGCAAACATGGGACACAAAAGTGACCTCAAGATGAATACATCTTTCGTACCACCTTTCTTATAAAGAGCTTAAATCTGCCTGGCAAAATTCGCTGGCCCAGTGATGCTTTACATGTAGCACTGAAGACATTATGTATTAAGCTAGAACAGCTTTTGAGAAGTCTGTACGAAATCAGATCAACGCCATAGGAGCTTTTGTTTTCTAGTATTTTGTAATTCTGTTAATTTCAGTGAAGGATGTTGGTGCTACTTCTTGTTCCCTCGTGGAAAATTCATTTAATATACTCTCTTTTTTTCCACTGAACGATATTATCCTATTTATGCTGCCAGGTCTAGTAAGAGATGCTTAAAAATACAAATTGTGAATTATTAGTCACAACATTGGCATTTAGTTTAATTGTTATGCTGCCTTTTACTCTGATTGGGTATCCTGTGTCTTGTTCCACATGTCCCATGCAGTTTTACTATTGTTATCTGCACGTTTGGATATTTTAACGACTTTCCTTGAAATTAACGATTTTTAATAGCATGCAAGTAACGTGGAATCTTGAGTTGTTCTGAACTCCATACAATTTTCTCCCATTCCCTTTACATGATAATTTAAACCTTTCAGTTATCCATGGATCAGTATTTTTTGTTGTTTTTTTTTTGACAGACTCTCTAGATAACTATTTAGGAAAGTTAGTTTCATATATTAACACAAATTTACTACAGAATATTATTGCACTTCTCCAACTTATCATCTCTTTTATGTAAATATGTTACAGGAATGAAGTCACATAGTATTCGAAAATATCTGTGTGGAAGATCGGAGGAGATTATTACCGCAAATTATTATGTTTAGTTTTATGAAATAAGTTAGCAACTGTAATAACATATCTTTGTGCACCCTTATCTTTCCAGTTTAATACTGGCGCAGCGCTCACTGGTTATTATCTTTGAGGTTGGTCAAATTAATTAACAACTACCAAAGCGCATTTGCCACATTGTACACGCTTTCTCAGCTACAAAGATAATAACGTATTCTGTGCGTAATTTTCTAGCTTCCACAAATGTTGAAACAATTAACTAGAATTTCTGTAATTACATAATTCCATCAAGACTGCGAGAGAATTTCATTGACGTATCGTATTTGTACAGAACACATGATCAATGATTATCTACATTTTACACTAGAAAATAGTTACTTGAATTAGTAAACATGTGTTTTACGCAAATGACCAACACACGAAACGGATGGAGCGCCGAAAATAATGATTTTGGTTCTGCAGTACCAAGTTTTTGTGTTTGTACTCTGCCGGCCGCGGTGGTCTAGCGGTTCTAGGCCCTCAGTCCGGAACCGCGCGACTACTACGGTCGCAGGTTCGAATCCTGCCTCGGGCATGTATATGTGTGATGTCCTTAGGTTAGTTAGTTTTAAGTAGTTCTAAGTTCTAGGGGACTGATGACCACAGATGTTAAGTCCCATAGTGCTCAGAGCCATTTGAACCATTTTGTTTGTCCTCTGCGAAGAACTTCTATTTGTACACATTCCGAAGAGCATTCTTGGAAATAAGCTACAATTTCCGACAGCTTCTATCTCTCATACTATCACTCATTACTTTCTATAAGTTTTGTCTGTTCAAGCCGTTTCCTTTCCGCTTATTTCAGTTTTTCTCAGGGTGAAGAGAAGCAAACACCTACTTGTCCTCTGTTTATATTCTTTGGTCTTCTCGATATACACTCCTGGAAATGGAAAAAAGAACACATTGACACCGGTGTGTCAGACCCACCATACTTGCTCCGGACACTGCGAGAGGGCTGTACAAGCAATGATCACACGCACAGCACAGCGGACACACCAGGAACCGCGGTGTTGGCCGTCGAATGGCGCTAGCTGCGCAGCATTTGTGCACCGCCGCCGTCAGTGTCAGCCAGTTTGCCGTGGCATACGGAGCTCCATCGCAGTCTTTAACACTGGTAGCATGCCGCGACAGCGTGGACGTGAACCGTATGTGCAGTTGACGGACTTTGAGCGAGGGCGTATAGTGGGCATGCGGGAGGCCGGGTGGACGTACCGCCGAATTGCTCAACACGTGGGGCGTGAGGTCTCCACAGTACATCGATGTTGTCGCCAGTGGTCGGCGGAAGGTGCACGTGCCCGTCGACCTGGGACCGGACCGCAGCGACGCACGGATGCACGCCAAGACCGTAGGATCCTACGCAGTGCCGTAGGGGACCGCACCGCCACTTCCCAGCAAATTAGGGACACTGTTGCTCCTGGGGTATCGGCGAGGACCATTCGCAACCGTCTCCATGAAGCTGGGCTACGGTCCCGCACACCGTTAGGCCGTCTTCCGCTCACGCCCCAACATCGTGCAGCCCGCCTCCAGTGGCGTCGCGACAGGCGTGAATGGAGGGACGAATGGAGAAGTGTCGTCTTCAGCGATGAGAGTCGCTTCTGCCTTGGTGCCAATGATGGTCGTTTGCGTGTTTGGCGCCGTGCAGGTGAGCACCACAATCAGTACTGCATACGACCGAGGCACACAGGGCCAACACCCGGCATCATGGTGTGGGGAGCGATCTCCTACACTGGCCGTACACCACTGGTGATCGTCGAGGGGACACTGAATAGCGCACGGTACATCCAAACCGTCATCGAACCCATCGTTCTACCATTCCTAGACCGGAAAGGGAACTTGCTGTTCCAACAGGACAATGCACGTCCGCATGTATCCCGTGCCACCCAACGTGCTCTAGAAGGTGTAAGTCAACTACCCTGGCCAGCAAGATCTCCGGATCTGTCCCCCATTGAGCATGTTTGGGACTGGATGAAGCGTCGTCTCACGCGGTCTGCACGTCCAGCACGAACGCTGGTCCAACTGAGGCGCCAGGTGGAAATGGCATGGCAAGCCGTTCCACAGGACTACATCCAGCATCTCTACGATCGTCTCCATGGGAGAATAGCAGCCTGCATTGCTGCGAAAGGTGGATATACAGTGTACTAGTGCCGACATTGTGCATGTTCTGTTGCCTGTGTCTATGTGCCTGTGGTTCTGTCAGTGTGATCATGTGATGTATCTGACCCCAGGAATGTGTCAATAAAGTTTCCCCTTCCTGGGACAATGAATTCACGGTGTTCTTATTTCAATTTCCAGGAGTGTAATAAGGTGGGTCGGTGCAGCAACACAACGCACTTAATTGAGTGACGAATCACCTCTTTCCTCTTTTTTCCCCTCATATCTTCATGACGACCCTGCTACGATCTATAGCAGTCTTTCGAAGCATAAAGTGAGCCCCTTTCAGTTTGCAATTTTCTGTTATTTCATAAAAACACTGAATAGACAGAAGAGTATCCACCCGGTTTGGAAATCTTGAACTGGCATCAACGTGAGTGATAATCGTAAGAAGGAGCTGAATGGTCACGTTAACCAGGTTTGTTTCTCGTGATCTGTTGTGGCCCAATTTGTTTTTGCGATCTTGAACTAAATTGTTTTGCATGATATTTTTGAAGCATAATGGGAATATACACTGAAGAACCAAAGAAACTGGTATACATACATAATACTGAGCACACAGAAGTGCCGTAACACGACGTGGCGTGGGCTCGACTAATGTCTGAAACAGAGCTGGAGGGAGTTCTCACCATGACTCCTGCAGGGCTGTCCATAAAACCGTAAGAGTACGAGGTGATGGAGGCATCTCTGATATGTTCAGTACTGTTCATGTCTGCGGAGTTTGGGTGCCAGCGGAAGTGCTTAAACTAAGAACAGTGTTCCTGGAGCCACTTCGTAGCAATTTTGAACATGTGGGGTGTCACATTGTCCTGTTGGAATTGCCCAAGTACGACGGAATGCACAATGGGCATGAATGGATGCAGGTGATCAGAAAAGATGATTACTGTACGTGCTACCTATCAGAGTGGCATCTAGACGTATCAGGGGTCTCATACCACTCCAACTGCACTCGCTCCGCACCGTTACACACCTCTACCAGCTTGAACCGTTCCCTGCTGACATGCAGGGCCAATGGATGAAAGAGGTTGTTTCCATACCCCCGCACGTCCATCCACTAGATACAATATGAAACGAGAATCGTCCGACTAGACAACATGTTTCCAATCACAAACAGTGAAATGTCGATGTTGACGGGCCCAGACGAGGCGTAAAGCTTTATGTCGTGCAGTCATCAATGGTACACGAAAGAGCCTTCGGCTCCGAAAGCCCATATCGACGACACTTCGTAGAATGTCTCCCATGCTGATACTTGCTGATGGCCCAGCATTGAAATCTGCAGCAATCTGTTGAAGGCTTGCACGTCTGTAACGCTGAACGATCCTCTTCACTCGTCGTTGGTCCCGTTTTGCAGGATCTTTTTCCGGTAGCAGCGATTGCAGAAATATGATGTTTTACCGGATTTCTGATATACACAATACACTCGTGAATTATTCGTTCGGGAAAATCCGATTTTCATCGCTACTTCGGAGATGCTGTGTCCCATCGCCCCCGTGTCGACTATGGCACCACGTCGAGACTTACTTAAATCTTGATAACCAGTCATTGTAGCAGCAGTAACCGATCTAACAACTGCGCCAGATACTTGTCTTATGTAGATGTTGCCGACCGCAGCGCCGTATTCTGCCTGTTTTCGTATATCTGTATTTGAATACGCATGCCTATATGATTTTCTTTGGCACTTCAACGAATATATGTCTGAAGTGAGTAAACTGCATTTGTAATGTCTCGGAACATAATCCAAATCTGGTTTCTTAATGTAAATGAAGTTTGTTGCAGAGCTGCACTGCTTTTGTAAGAACAGATTTAATGCAGGAATCTAGTACATTGCTTCTTGTAATAGCTTTTGAACCTAATGCCAAATTTGGATTATTGGCATGGTTTAATGTTTTCTAATGTCACGCACATTTAATAGGAAAAAACATAATCCTTAAGGTAGTAAATGTTTACTGTCGAAAGAAACAAAGGAACATTTGAAAATTAATGACTTATTTGCTTGCTGTATTATGGTACTAAATTTGTGAAGACACTATCTGAAAGAAACAAACGATTATCAACTTGATATTCCGGATTTCCATTAGGACCATTGATTATGTGCTGTCATTAATTTTAGGGTACTATCAGTTTCATTAAACTACATGCGATGAACAACACTACGACTCAATACCGATTCTTAGAGATTAGTCCCTTCTGCAGCTCCTTATTAACCAGAGACTGGTTTGATGCAGTTCTCCTTGCTGTTCTATCCTGTGCAAGCCTCCTCATCGCCAAATAACTACTGCAACCTAAATCCTCCAGCACCTGCCTAGTGTAATCATCTCTTGGGGCCCTCTACAATTTTTACCCTCCACGCTTCCTTTCTATACTCAATGGGTGATTCCTTGACGCCTCAGAATGTGTCCTAACAACCGATCCCTTCCTCTATTCGAGTTGTGCCACAAATTCATCTTCTCCCCAATTCTATTCAGAACCTCCTCATCACTTACGTGATCTACCCATCTAATCTTCAGCATTCTTCTGTAGCACCACATTTCTAAAGCTTCTATTCTCTTCTTGTCTACACTGTTTATCGCCCATGTTTCACTTCCATACATGGCTACACTCCATACAAACAATTTCAGAAAAGACTTCCTAACACTTAAATCCATATCCGATGTTCACACACTTCTCTACTTCAGAAACGCTTTCCTTGCCATAGCCATTCTACAGTTTACATCTTCTCTACTTCGATCATTATCAGTTACTTTGCTCCCCAAACAGCAAAACTCATCTAATGCTTCTCATTTCCCAATCCAATTCCCTCAGCCTCGCCTGATATAATTCTACTACAGTCCGTTATCCCCGTTTTGCTTTTGTCGATGTTCATCTTATACCCTCCTTTCAAGACACCGTCCGTTCCATTCTGCTGGTCTTCGAGGTCCTTTGCTGTCTCTCACAGAATTATAATGTGGTCGACTAACGTCAAAAATTTTATTTCTTCTCCATTGGTTTTAATTCCTATTCCAAATTTTTCTTTTATTTCCTTGCTCAATGTAGGCTACAATCCTGTCTCACCCCCTTCTCAACCACTGCTTCCCCTTCATGCACCTCGACTCTTATAACTGCCATTTTGTTCCTGTACAAATTGCAAATAGCCCTTCGTTCCCTATTGTTTACACCTGTCACCTTCAGAAAGAGAGTATTCCAGTCAACTTTGTCAAAAGCTTTCTCTAAAAATGCGATAGACGTGGGTTTGCCTTTCCTTAATCTATATTCTAAAGTGTGTCGTAGGGTCAGTATTGCCTCGAGTGTTCCAACTTTTCTACGGAATCCATTTCCTCTTTTAAATTTTCTGACCTACCTGCTCGATTAAAAGATCTGACATTTAGCGCTCCGATCCGTTGAGTGCCAGTTTTGTTCCTCCTGATAATGACGTTCTCCTGAGTAGTCCCAGCCCAGAGATCCGAATACCTCCAAAATATTTTATTAAAGAGGTTGCCATCATTATTTAACCATAAAGTAAAACTGCATGCCCTCGGGAAAAATTTCGGCTCTAATTTCCCCTTGATTTCAGCCGTTCGCAGTAGCAGCACAGCAAGGCCGTTTTGGTTGATGTTACAAGGCCTGATCAGTCAATCATTCAGACTATTGGCCCTGCAACTACTGAAAAGGCTGCTGTCCCTCTTCAGCAACCACACGTTTGTCCAACCTCTCAGCTGTCTATATCGCTGAGGCAAGCAACCTTCCCCTCCGAGGCAAGATCCATGGTTCAGGGAGGTGGGGAGGACCGAGCCACCTAATAAATAAGAAATACAAAGTGAAAAAGTCAACTGAAACGACTTTCAGTACCTTCAATGGAATACTGATCACGAAGTGAGACAAGGAGATCTGAACAAGGAAATAATTGTACAATAATTTTTCTGAAGATGCAAATATCGTCCTCTTTACAGATGATGTAAACCATACTTCGCTTAATTTTCAGTAAAGCGATTGGTTTAAATCGGGTTACAGAAAATTAAGCGAATGAAATATTCGAAAACATCAACAGATGTGTCAATGCAAGTATATTATTATAGAATTTTCTGGGGTTTCAGTAAGGTAAATACATCTCAGTTCTTATTATAGAACCCTACTGGCTGTAAAAATGAGTCTCTGAAACATAAGCAGCAAGCAGAAAGTGCTAAGTTTTCGTGCTACCAGCAGAACAAAGCTTTAATTGGAAAACCCATTGGTTAGAATTAATGAACTGCCTTGGTTCAGCTTCGATTGTAGTACAATCCTACGAGTGATTTATAAAAGAGAAAGTAGTTTATCCTAAACACATCCATCCAGTAATGGTTTATTGTAACTCTGTCTTTGCCGGCCGCTGTGGCCGTGCGGTTCTAGGTGCTGCAGTCCGGAACCGTGGGACTGCTACGGTCGCAGGTTCGAATGCTGCCTCGGGCATGGATGTGTGTGATGTCCTTAGGTTAGTTAGGATTAAGTAGTTCTAAGTTCTAGGGGACTGTCGACCTAAGATGTTAAGTCCCATAGTGCTCAGAGCCATTTGAACCACTTTTTAACTCTGTCTTTCATAAGACACGACATCAAACTTCCAGAGAAAACTTCGAGAAACCTGGTGTTTTGACTACTATTTCACAAGATACATATTCATTAGTTTGCTTTCTGATATATCAATATTTTTCTCTTCCCGAAAAATAGTGAAGTGCATTTCTGTAACACTAAGGCCACCAAAACCTCAATAAAGTCTTCAGGGGTTAACATTAATATAGAAAAGAGTTAGTGACATTGGTATAAACACATTGAAGAATGGGTGGAATTAATACGTAAAAACTGGGTATAGTTTCAGACTGAATTAAAGAACTTAATGTTAACATGTTAAAAATCTTATTTCTAAAACGTTTTAATGGGCTAGATCCTATACACGTATGAAAATTAAAACATGGTGACTAGTCTAACCTCAGTTGACAGTGCAACCATCCTCAAATCCCTGAAAAAGCAGAAAAAAACAGTAAATCTGCTTAAAAAAACCCTTTTTTACAAAGTAGCCGTCCTGTTTAAAATGTCTGAAGCAGATTTAAATACATAGCTAGTAACCTATCACTCATGGTAAAAATGTCAGTGTAAGACTTCGGCGCAGAAAGTGAATATTATCTGAACTTGAATGTCGTGCAACTTTACACGGAAGGAAAATCTTTTTATACCTGTAATGCACTTATGAGGCGCATGTTCAACAAATACTCGTTGTACCGGTAACAACCATATCACGCAATAACTTGCACATGTATAAAAGGCAAATTCAGTGAAAAAACATTTGGTTGTATCAACACAATAAAAATACGACTGTTTGTTCACATGTACAACCAAACATGCAGATAATCGTTGTTCAAAGACATTTTGACTCGAAGTTTGGTAAAGAGACACCGTCACAACACTGCTAGATAGGTGATGCAATTCGAGGAAGCAAGATGTATAAGCAAGATGAAAATCACGGGATGGTCAGCTGACGACATTTAAGTGGCAGAAAATTTTCGTACGATCTACGAAAGAAACCATAGGAAATCCACGCTTCGTGCTAGCAGAGAAGTAGAAGTGGTGCAACAACCAATGTGGCGAGTGTTGTGCGAGCATCTACATTTCACAGCTTACAGAATCTACATGCTGCAGGCGCTAAAATCAGATAATAAACTAAGACAGAACAACTTTTCTTTGACTTTCAAGCGCGGATGAATGTGGATAGATAGACAGGTGTTCTCTGACGAAGCCAAACTTCACTTAACTGGCAAAGCAAACACTGGTTATTTGAGGCTACGGGATTCCGGAAGCCTGGATGCCTCTCCGGAACACGAACATCGTTCTCTGAAACGTAATTTTCTTTGCGCCATAACCAACCGCAGAGTCCTTGGTTCTTTCTTCTTCGAAGAAAAAATGTACTGCCACATGCATAACTTAACTCAATATGCTTTTTCCTAGATTGTTGAATCTTTTACATCTACATCGATACTCTGCAAATCACACTTAAGTGCCTGGCAGATGGTAAACACAAGAAGACGACAAATCATCGCCACAGTGTTTTCACCTCGTACGTAGTCACCTCAACGAATGTCTTCCACAACACGGGATTGGTCATGCAGGGTTGAAAGATGTACCGTTCACGTTGTAGCCACCCAGGTTGCCTGACCTTAAACCAATGAATTTCTTCCTTAGGGAAAGTTTAAGTACCCGTACTTCCAGGGGACTAACCCTTCAGAATCTACCATTAAATGAATAACCTATTTCGATGCCCTTTCTTTCGGGTTTTTACTTTTGATACAGGAGGTACCTGACTACACTTCGCAGCACGTCACGACAACGCCACTTTGGCATAACCTCGTACTTAGTTACCTCTACGAACAACTTCCACAGCAGTGGATTGATCACGCAGGACTCAATGACGCGCCGTTCATGTTGTAGGCCCTCAGGCCGCCTGACCTTACACCAATGGATCTATTCTTTTGGGATTATGTGAAATATATGGCTTACTTACTCCTATTTTCACAGGACGTACAGCAGCTAAGGCTCGGCTTAGTCGACGCTGTTAACTCCGTTAATCAGGCTATTGTGGGACGAGAAATGGACAGGAAATGCCGCACCAGGTAGACACAGCTGTCGTCTTATCAAGTAGAGCCCACACTGAACATTTGTGAATGTTCGTAGGAACCTTGAGAGTTATCCTTTCAGTCTATCTGTACATTTCTGGATAAACGCATTACTGTGGTCGCAGGAATACTGTTCTTTTGTCCCATCCACCTTCAGTCACCCTCTACTACTACTGAATCGTTTCCAATGCAGTAGGATACTCAAAGGTACCTGGGTTAAGTACGAATAACATGGACGTTAATGATTTCGATAAACAGGAATATATTTCAAGAAAAACCATGTCAGGTGGTGTCTCGAAAAGAAAAGAAGAATTGGCCTGTTTATATTATCCAATTAAACAGTAAGCTGCCACAAATACTTCATGGACGTATTTGGATACATAGCTGACATTGCTCACTTCTGCCCATGAGATACACGTCGGGGTGCAGCAGAATATCCGGAAACCAGCCTATTGCTCACGACATCGTGGTCACTGCCAGGGACACAAAAGATGTCGTGACGTCTTATCAACGAATATCCTGGAGAAAGAGAGTAGTTTATAAAAAGCTCGTGTCAAAGGCGTCAGTCTGTGGCATCATTACGTACACCGCCAGTGACTTCTTTTCTATGTCAGTGGTGTAAACTATCCTAAGACATTACTAGAGGCAGGGCCGAGGGAACTATCATGACTAGCACCCGATATTAAGTAAATATGAATGATGATCCAGACAAACTTATTTTCACTATTTAGAAGAACGTGGAACAAATACGATGGTCAATCTAAGAGCAAAAACGATATGACCTGATGGTCCGCGCAATGCTCTCTTCACCCCGATAATCATGTCATACACCTTCCTAATAGTTGGGATAGTATGACGTTGTTAGAGAGCAGGAACGGTCATTTTACGTTTACTTTGTCGGATTTCAAAATGTGTGGCAAATTTACGATGTCAACAAGTGCGGGATTCGTACTGTAATATTGTTACTGAATGCATAAAAGTCATCTCCGTCGAAGTTTACAGATAATACTAGTTTATGGAACATCATTGAATGAAGCTTTAGTTCGAAAACGGCACATAATGTTTATTGATAGCCGAACGAATATTCTTCATGATGAGCGATCAAGCCGACCTTCAGCTGTGACGAACTCAAATCATGGTCTCTGGAAGAACTTAAAGTAGATAGACGTTTTACCGTGATGGATTCAGTTTGAGATTTCCTGAAAATTCACGATCGGTCCCTTACCGCACTATTAGCCGTGATTTGAGCTACCGAGACATTTGTGCCTGTTGGATTCTTCGACTTTGACAAATGCACAAAAGAAAAGGTTTTTGGATTAGGAGATCCGGGTTTTAAATTGAAGCCCGTAATCAAAGCGCCAGTATATAAAATAGCCTTATTCACGAAAACTAACAAAACCAGAAAAGGCCAAACAAATTCTCAGCACGAAAAAACATGATGGAGACAGGGTTTTGGGATCGAAAGGGCATCCTACCCAGCGACTTCACACATAGAGGCGAGACCATAAATGCAGCGGCTGCTTCCAGACCGTACACCGACCACTTCATGCCGTACAGAATAAGCGGCATGGATTGTTGTCCTTCACGATAACACCCACCCGCTTTATGCAGTGTTGACTATGGATTCACTTCTGTATTTTAAGCGAGACAGTTTAGAACATCTCCCTTACAGATCGGACTTGCCCTCAAGTAATTATTGTGTTTATCCCAAACTGATATATTTTTTTGGGTGAAAAGCTCTATCGGAATGACTTAGTACCTGAAGAGGATGTTAATGATTAGTTGAAAAATTTAGTACGCAAAAAGCACGGAAAATTTTGTACAGCGGAGAGTGAAATGTTTAAATTTGAGCAGCAACAATGTAGGAAAATAATTTAAATGTCAAAATATGTTGCAAAATCTATATTATTTTTTACTTTTACAATCACCCTCCATTTACACACATCTACATCCAGCAAAGTACATTACTTAAATTGCTAAAAAATGTATAAACCGCGATGCATACATAAACATAGAATGTAGATTAGAAGACGCTAGTGATATGTTTGTTCTGGATTGATGAGGTGGTTGTTACGGACACCAAACACATGGGCGAGAGGTGAACAGCGTTAGGTAAATGACGAAAGCGAGGATTCGATCTTGTTGACTAGACGGCCGCATCATAGTGCCATGGAAAAGCAAAATACCTGTAATGTTAGTTGAAGAGTTTGTCTCAGAGGCTGTTGTGTGGGGGCCGCAAAAATCTAACGAGAATTATGGAAGTTCATTTTTGTTTGTTTCTCTGCCTCGTTTTCTCACGGTTATTTCCGGTATTTTCTCCATAACGTGTATATATGTGTTTCATAAACTTTAATAAACTGCCTCATTCATGAAGACCCTCACATGTCTATATATTGTTCACCAGCTACGTTCACATCAAGTCTGCAGGGTCATGAATAGCCTCATTCGCCGATATTTTTCTGTATGAAGCCAACACTCATTCCATAAAGCAGAGCTCCCCATTCCAGGAGGACAACTGATTGTAATATTCTGCTGGCACTGAAGACAGAACTTATTGCACCGCAAAAGAGCTCCAAAGACTAAATCCATAAAACTGTTACCAAATATTTCCCAAACATTTCTTCCTAGTGCTTTACAGTATGTAACTGCATACGTAGTCTGCCTACTATGTTGTCTCCAATTCTTTTATATTCACTTGGGACGTTTGTTTAGTTTCATTTCTAGCCCTTGTCTTCGTAAAACTGCAAGTCGCTCTGTTATGCAATGCTATGAAACACTAGGCCTTGATACTCGTTGAGAAATCATACATCAGACCTTATCTTTTCATGCTGTATATCTGGGCCTAGCAAATACTCATAGCATATGTGTCAATTGTTCTTCCTTCACGGCCATTATCATAGTAACTTCTTTTACTAGGAAAATTGAAATATTGACATTTAGATGCTTAAGGAATTGCTAATTACTCGCAATAAAGGCTAAGAGAAAAAATCGTTAAATCCATAGCGTTACCATATCACTCTAACGAGAGGAATCTAAATTGAAGAAAGACTTGGAAAAGCAAAATACCTGTAATGTTAGTTGAAGAGTTTGTCTCAGAGGCTGTTGTGTGGGGGCCGCAAAAATCTAACGAGAATTATGGAAGTTCATTTTTGTTTGTTTCTCTGCCTCGTTTCCTCACGGTTATTTCCGGTATTTTCTCCATAACGTATATATATGTGTTTCATAAACTTTAATAAACTGCCTCATTCATGAAGACCCTCACATGTCTATATATTGTTCACCAGCTACGTTCACATCAAGTCTGCAGGGTCATGAATAGCCTCATTCGCCGATATTTTTCTGTATGAAGCCAACACTCATTCCATAAAGCAGAGCTCCCCATTCCAGGAGGACAACTGATTGTAATATTCTGCT
This sequence comes from Schistocerca americana, assembly GCF_021461395.2. Classification (NCBI taxonomy): domain Eukaryota; kingdom Metazoa; phylum Arthropoda; class Insecta; order Orthoptera; family Acrididae; genus Schistocerca; species Schistocerca americana. Next base: position 678,573,832 of record NC_060122.1, read on the forward strand.
GGCACTGAAGACAGAACTTATTGCACCGCAAAAGATCTCCAAAGACTAAATCCATAAAACTGTTACCAAATATTTCCCAAACATTTCTTCCTAGTGCTTTACAGTATGTAACTGCATACGTAGTCTGCCTACTATGTTGTCTCCAATTCTTTTATATTCACTTGGGACGTTTGTTTAGTTTCATTTCTAGCCCTTGTCTTCGTAAAACTGCAAGTCGATCTGTTATGCAATGCTATGAAACACTAGGCCTTGATACTCGTTGAGAAATCATACATCAGACCTTATCTTTTCATGCTGTATATCTGGGCCTAGCAAATACTCATAGCATATGTGTCAATTGTTCTTCCTTCACGGCCATTATCATAGTAACTTCTTTTACTAGGAAAATTGAAATATTGACATTTAGATGCTTAAGGAATTGCTAATTACTCGCAATAAAGGCTAAGAGAAAAAATCGTTAAATCCATAGCGATACCATTTCACTCTAACGAGAGGAATCTAAATTGAAGAAAGACTTGGAAAAGCAAAATACCTGTAATGTTAGTTGAAGAGTTTGTCTCAGAGGCTGTTGTGTGGGGGCCGCAAAAATCTAACGAGAATTATGGAAGTTCATTTTTGTTTGTTTCTCTGCCTCGTTTTCTCACGGTTATTTCCGGTATTTTCTCCATAACGTATATATATGTGTTTCATAAACTTTAATAAACTGCCTCATTCATGAAGACCCTCACATGTCTATATATTGTTCACCAGCTACGTTCACATCAAGTCTGCAGGGTCATGAATAGCCTCATTCGCCGATATTTTTCTGTATGAAGCCAACACTCATTCCATAAAGCAGAGCTCCCCATTCCAGGAGGACAACTGACTGTAACATTCTGCTGGCACTGAAGACAGAACTTATTGCACCGCAAAAGAGCTCCAAAGACTAAATCCATAAAACTGTTACCAAATATTTCCCAAACATTTCTTCCTAGTGCTTTACAGTATGTAACTGCATACGTAGTCTGCCTACTATGTTGTCTCCAATTCTTTTATATTCACTTGGGACGTTTGTTTAGTTTCATTTCTAGCTCTTGTCTTCGTAAAACTGCAAGTCGATCTGTTATGCAATGCTATGAAACACTAGGCCTTGATACTCGTTGAGAAATCATACATCAGACCTTATCTTTTCATGCCGTATATCTGGGCCTAGCAAATACTCATAGCATATGTGTCAATTGTTCTTCCTTCACGGCCATTATCATAGTAACTTCTTTTACTAGGAAAATTGAAATATTGACATTTAGATGCTTAAGGAATTGCTAATTACTCGCAATAAAGGCTAAGAGAAAAAATCGTTAAATCCATAGCGTTACCATATCACTCTAACGAGAGGAATCTAAATTGAAGAAAGACTTGGAAAAGCAAAATACCTGTAATGTTAGTTGAAGAGTTTGTCTCAGAGGCTGTTGTGTGGGGGCCGCAAAAATCTAACGAGAATTATGGAAGTTCATTTTTGTTTGTTTCTCTGCCTCGTTTCCTCACGGTTATTTCCGGTATTTTCTCCATAACGTATATATATGTGTTTCATAAACTTTAATAAACTGCCTCATTCATGAAGACCCTCACATGTCTATATATTGTTCACCAGCTACGTTCACATCAAGTCTGCAGGGTCATGAATAGCCTCATTCGCCGATATTTTTCTGTATGAAGCCAACACTCATTCCATAAAGCAGAGCTCCCCATTCCAGGAGGACAACTGATTGTAATATTCTGCTGGCACTGAAGACAGAACTTATTGCACCGCAAAAGATCTCCAAAGACTAAATCCATAAAACTGTTACCAAATATTTCCCAAACATTTCTTCCTAGTGCTTTACAGTATGTAACTGCATACGTAGTCTGCCTACTATGTTGTCTCCAATTCTTTTATATTCACTTGGGACGTTTGTTTAGTTTCATTTCTAGCCCTTGTCTTCGTAAAACTGCAAGTCGATCTGTTATGCAATGCTATGAAACACTAGGCCTTGATACTCGTTGAGAAATCATACATCAGACCTTATCTTTTCATGCTGTATATCTGGGCCTAGCAAATACTCATAGCATATGTGTCAATTGTTCTTCCTTCACGGCCATTATCATAGTAACTTCTTTTACTAGGAAAATTGAAATATTGACATTTAGATGCTTAAGGAATTGCTAATTACTCGCAATAAAGGCTAAGAGAAAAAATCGTTAAATCCATAGCGATACCATTTCACTCTAACGAGAGGAATCTAAATTGAAGAAAGACTTGGAAAAGCAAAATACCTGTAATGTTAGTTGAAGAGTTTGTCTCAGAGGCTGTTGTGTGGGGGCCGCAAAAATCTAACGAGAATTATGGAAGTTCATTTTTGTTTGTTTCTCTGCCTCGTTTTCTCACGGTTATTTCCGGTATTTTCTCCATAACGTATATATATGTGTTTCATAAACTTTAATAAACTGCCTCATTCATGAAGACCCTCACATGTCTATATATTGTTCACCAGCTACGTTCACATCAAGTCTGCAGGGTCATGAATAGCCTCATTCGCCGATATTTTTCTGTATGAAGCCAACACTCATTCCATAAAGCAGAGCTCCCCATTCCAGGAGGACAACTGACTGTAACATTCTGCTGGCACTGAAGACAGAACTTATTGCACCGCAAAAGAGCTCCAAAGACTAAATCCATAAAACTGTTACCAAATATTTCCCAAACATTTCTTCCTAGTGCTTTACAGTATGTAACTGCATACGTAGTCTGCCTACTATGTTGTCTCCAATTCTTTTATATTCACTTGGGACGTTTGTTTAGTTTCATTTCTAGCTCTTGTCTTCGTAAAACTGCAAGTCGATCTGTTATGCAATGCTATGAAACACTAGGCCTTGATACTCGTTGAGAAATCATACATCAGACCTTATCTTTTCATGCCGTATATCTGGGCCTAGCAAATACTCATAGCATATGTGTCAATTGTTCTTCCTTCACGGCCATTATCATAGTAACTTCTTTTACTAGGAAAATTGAAATATTGACATTTAGATGCTTAAGGAATTGCTAATTACTCGCAATAAAGGCTAAGAGAAAAAATCGTTAAATCCATAGCGTTACCATATCACTCTAACGAGAGGAATCTAAATTGAAGAAAGACTTGGAAAAGCAAAATACCTGTAATGTTAGTTGAAGAGTTTGTCTCAGAGGCTGTTGTGTGGGGGGCCGCAAAAATCTAACGAGAATTATGGAAGTTCATTTTTGTTTGTTTCTCTGCCTCGTTTTCTCACGGTTATTTCCGGTATTTTCTCCATAACGTATATATATGTGTTTCATAAACTTTAATAAACTGCCTCATTCATGAAGACACTCACATGTCTATATATTGTTCACCAGCTACGTTCACATCAAGTCTGCAGGGTCATGAATAGCCTCATTCGCCGATATTTTTCTGTATGAAGCCAACACTCATTCCATAAAGCAGAGCTCCCCATTCCAGGAGGACAACTGACTGTAATATTCTGCTGGCACTGAAGACAGATCTTATTGCACCGCAAAAGATCTCCAAAGACTAAATCCATAAAACTGTTACCAAATATTTCCCAAACATTTCTTCCTAGTGCTTTACAGTATGTAACTGCATACGTAGTCTGCCTACTATGTTGTCTCCAATTCTTTTATATTCACTTGGGACGTTTGTTTAGTTTCATTTCTAGCCCTTGTCTTCGTAAAACTGCAAGTCGATCTGTTATGCAATGCTATGAAACACTAGGCCTTGATACTCGTTGAGAAATCATACATCAGACCTTATCTTTTCATGCTGTATATCTGGGCCTAGCAAATACTCATAGCATATGTGTCAATTGTTCTTCCTTCACGGCCATTATCATAGTAACTTCTTTTACTAGGAAAATTGAAATATTGACATTTAGATGCTTAAGGAATTGCTAATTACTCGCAATAAAGGCTAAGAGAAAAAATCGTTAAATCCATAGCGATACCATTTCACTCTAACGAGAGGAATCTAAATTGAAGAAAGACTTATTAGCATAAAGCACAGGGAGGCATAGGTTGTCAACAACCTACATAAAAAGCAGACATAGAAGAGACAATAGATCAGAACAGAGTGACAATGTAGGAGCCTGCCTTCTTGTTATTGACTGTGTACAGTGAACAAGCAATAAAGGACTTTAAAGAGAAATTCGAGAAGGAAGTTAAAATCCAGGGATAATAAATAATAGATTTCAGATTTTCAGGTAATACTGTAATTCCTTGGGATACAGATATGGACTTCGAAGTTATGTGAGTGGAATGGATGGCAACATGGGCACAGGTTAGGAAATCAGAATCAGCAATACCAAAACGAAGGTAATTAAACATAGTCCAGTCAAATATGATGATATTGAAGAGATTAGACTAGGAAATGAGGCACTGAAAAATGTAGTTCACCTCTGCTATAATTGACGATGGCAGACTTGAAGAATATCATAAATCAAGTAGTCCCATTTGTCATTTAAATCGAAGTTCCACTGAGAGATATTTTATTGCAAGCAAGGATTATTTCGTTTTTAGTAACATGGAGTAATCATACACACCTGGCACTGGGACTGGAAACTGTCGTCCATTGTTGACATGCTATAGTGTTGTAAAGTTGTATTTGTCATGCGACATGCAGTTTTGCAGTTTCTTAGAAATGAGTTGGCAAAACTGTTTGAATAAAGCAAAGGTATTTTGTTATGCTTATGGTAGTTACATAACCTTTAAGGAAACACAGAACATTAATAGTTGCGTGAAAACCGTCTGCTACACGTACTTAGGTATAAGAGATAAAGACAAAAGCTAGGCACTGCACTTGAGGGGTGCCAGACATATGTTGAGGGAGTGAGACAGTGGGAAAATGGGAAGATGAAATCAGTGCCATATGAAAATCTCATGGCTTGGAGGAAGCCACAAAATAATTGTTATTTCTGGTTGGTTAACACTGAAGGTCATAATACGAAAAGTGAGACGTATACAGGGTGTTACAAAAAGGTACGGCCAAACTTTCACGAAACATTCCTCACAAACAAAGAAAGAAAATATGTCATTTGGACATGTGTCCGGAAACGCTTACTTTCCATGTTAGAGCTCATTTTATTACTTCTCTTCAAATCACATTAATCACGGAATGGAAACACACAGCAACAGAACGTACCAGCGTGACTTCAAACACTTTGTCACAGGAAATGTTCAAAATGTCCTCCGTTAGCGAGGATACGTGCACCCACCCTCCGTCGCATGGAATCCCTGATGCAGCCCTGGAGAATCGCGTATTGTATCACAGCCGTCCACAATACGAGCACGAAGAGTCTCTACATTTGGTACCAGGGATGTGTAGACAAGAGCTTTCAAATGCCGCCTTAAATGAAAGTCAAGAGGGTTGAGATCAGGAGAGCGTGGAGGCCATGGAATTGGTCCGCCTCTACCAATCCATTGGTCACCGAATCTGTTGTTGAGAAGCGTATGAACACTTCGACTGAAATGTGCAGGAGCTCCATCGTGCATGAACCACATGTTGTGTCGTACTCGTAAAGGCACATGTTCTAGCAGCACATGTAGAGTATCCCGTATGAAATCATGATAACGTGCTCCATTGAGCATAGGTGGAAGAACATGGGGCCCAATCAAGACATCACCAAGAATGCCTGCCCAAACGTTCACAGAAAATCTGTGTTGATGACGTGATTGCACAATTGCGTGCGGATTCTCGTCAACCCACAGATGTTGATTGTGAAAATTTACAATTTGATCGCGTTGGAATGAAGCCTCATCCGTAAAGAGAATATTTGCACTGAAATGAGGATTGACACATTGTTGGATGAACCATTCGCAGAGGTGTACCCGTGGAGGCCAATCAGCTGCTGATAGTGCCTGCACACGCTGTACATGGTACGGAAACAACTGGTTCTCCCGTAGCACTCTCCATACAGTGACGTGGTCAACGTTCCTTTGTACAGCAGCAACTTCTCCGACGCTGTCATTAGAGTTATCGTCAACTGCACGAAGAATTGCCTCGTCCATTGCAGGTGTCCTCGTCGTTCTAGGTCTTCCCCAGTTGCGAGTCATAGGCTGGAGTGTTCCGTGCTCCCTAAGACGCCGATCAATTGCGTCGAACGTCTTCCTGTCGGGACACCTTCATTCTGGAAATCTGTCTCGATACAAACGTACCGCGCCACGGCTATTGCCCCGTGCTAATCCATACATCTAATGGGCATCTGCTAACTCCGCATTTGTAAACATTGCACTGACTGCAAAACCACGTTCGTGATGAACACTAACCTGTTGATGCTATGTATTGATGTGCTTGATGCTAGTACTGTAGAACAATGAGTCGCATGTCAACGCAAGCACCGAAGTCAACATTACCTTCCTTCAATTGGGCCAACTGGCGGTGAATAGAGGAAGTACAGTACATACTGACGAAACTAAAATGAGCTCTAACATGGAAATTAACCGTTTCCGGACACATGTCCACATAACATCTTTTCTTTATATGTGTGTGAGAAATGTTCCCTGAAAGTTTGGCCGTACCTTTTTGAGATACCCTGTATAAGATATTCTAACCATGTTACAGAGCTTCATGAAATTTGGCGATGTCAGTGAAGAACTAGGAGAAAGGACCTAACAGATCTTCAAGGGGATGGGAAAGGGATACAAGAGAAGGTGGAATGCCAACATGATACCTTACTACTGCTTTATGTCTAAGAGAGATGGCTCTCGTAAAGGGAGCTAATCAAGGAACTAAAGTTTCGCCCAGTGGTAGAAAGAAATTGATAAAATGAAATCAGCGAATGGAAATTGAACTGTCGTATGTGTTTTGCGTTTTTTAAATAATTATTGACATTTTCAGTGATAGTGTTTGATGCAAATAAGATTCTGCTGGCAATTAATGCTCTCTTGGTCTAGGCTGATCTACATTTTATGTTCTCTCTCCTTCGGCTGTCGTTTGTTCTTTCGTTTCCAAGGTAGCTGAATTCTTTCACATCATTTCTACGGTAGTCGTCACTTTGGAAAATTCTATCGTTAATTAATATTATCGTTAATTTCATTTTTGTACTCATCATTGCTTTTTACCGTTCTTCGGTTTACGATTAATTCACATTCTGTACCAACTAGTCCTATATTTCTGCTTCACTTCAACTTGGGATAGCAACATTTTGAAAGAATCTATTGTGTGATAAATTTTTACCCTGAATTTCGATTTCACTTTAAAGCCACTCTTTTGTTTACGCTACTGCTTATACAGTACTGCTATCTTACACCCTTTCCAATCAGACCACTTCTTTTTTGGTCTCCCATTCCTGCTCTTGTGGATATTGCATACAGCCCGACTTTCCCTACAATTTCCTCTTATTTCTTTCAGAATTTCGAACATTTTACGCTGTCTAACGGTTTTTCTTGGCTGGAAAATCCAATGATTAAGTACCGATTTTTCGTCTAACACATCAAACAAGTACGCCCTCCCGTAAAGGTCTTCTCGTATTCTTTCCATCCATCCGCTGTGTCCTCTAGGTTTAATATTCACATTACCATTGCACTCTTCTATGCTGACGCTTTTGTTTCTAATTTCACCGAATGTTGTTTTGACGTTTTATTGTGGTGAAGAAGTCCTTAAGAGAACAATTTCTTATTCTATTTTTCGTATTTTTATTGCAACTGTTACACTGTGGCCTCCCTACAATGCTGTTTATTTCTTTACAAACTGACCTATATTATTGTAGTCAAGTCTTTCTCTGAACACTTCGGTGCGTCTTTCTTTCGTAGTGCAATTTAGTTATTTCTGCTGTTACTCATGGTTTCTCCACTATTATCTTAGCTATACACGCGTTTGTCTGTCCATATTGTGTGACTAATGGTTTTAAGCATGGCCATCCCTATACAACCAAATGGCCGACTGTGGTATTCATTATCTTATTATCTATAGCCTTAGACAACTCCAAGAGCATCTCATCATTCCTCAGTCTTTCCGTATCCCCAATATGTCTACACTGATCCTTCCACACAACACTGTATGGTAGTGAAACATGGACGGTAGGGCAACTGGAAAATAAGAGAATCGTAGCTTTAAACGTGGCCATTGAGGGATATTGAAAATTACGTGAATTTATAAAATAACAACCCTGAGGTTCTCTGCAGAACTGTTGAGGAGCGAAACATGTGGACGACATAGACAAGATGAAGGGAAAGAATGACAGTACATGCGTTAAAGTATCAGGGCAACTTTCCAAGGCACTCGAGGGTTCTTTAGAGTGTAGAAACTGTAGAGGCTGACAGAGACTATAATGTATCCACCAAATAATTGAGAACGTAGGTTGCAAGTGTTCCTCTAAGATGAAGAGGTAAGGCCAGGAGAGGAACTCCTAGCGGTGTAAGTCAAATCAGTCAGAAAACTGATGTCCAACATAGTGAAAAAGGGCTAAAGTGGTCCCAGTTCTACGAGGGTTGTAGAATTTCGGAATAAGTACAACAGAAATTTTTGCTGTCATAAATTTTACCAACAGAATAATGTTTCTTGTTTGATCAATAAAGTGCCAAATTTATTCTTTTCTTTAATTTGAAATTTTTATTCTTTATTTTAATGTCTACTATTTATGAGTAATAATAAATTTAAAAACAGCCTAAGAATATGTTCATACTGATATTGGGGATGTCCTCTAAATAGACACTAGGACCTGTCAGTATTGGTATTGCATACTAAACTGTATTCAAGTCTGAATTTTTTATTTCTCATGATATGGCACAAACCACTTCATACACAGCGTCAAGCGGCTATATGTTTTTCGTTTACCTTTGCGTATCTTTTTGTGTGTTTCTTTGATCACTTATACGACCAGTTTCATTACACCTGACATCCAGTATCACCTTCAACTGACAAGATGGAGATTCCAATGGATGTCTGAATTTCTTTCTTTCAGTATCTAGTGTCAGGTATGTAACTGTAACAGCAGACTGAAACCCATTAAATCCAGCGCATTTTCCGCAAGTACTAGTCTCTAGAGAGTCCATCTATCATGTGTATCATTTCCTGCGTACCTGTAAATAGAACCCAATATCATTTTTTCCCTCTGATTCCTGTAGCATATTTTCCCACTAACCAGTTATGATAATCAGCTCCTCACGTGTATGCATTATGTGACTTCAAAATGGTAGGTTGTTGCACTTGGGTCTCCTTATTTGCTCGTCTATTATACTTGGTATAGTAGAGGTTTAACGTTGAAAAAGTCGTACTTTTCTAACACACCCAGTGACGTGCCGTCTAACAATTAACACTTTATCACTCCTGCCGAATTGACTGTCACATTCAACTTCAGCTGCCTTTTTCAGTTCCTTACAGCTCTGGAGACGACAGCCGCTGACACTCCCAGTTGCACGATAACCTAGATTTCTAAGGCAAATCGGATGATACAAGATCTATATTCACATTTCCGAATCTGGTGAAACTCCAGATGTACAGTTTATTAATGTCAATGAAAATCTGTGCCCAGTTCGAGCGTGGATTTTCAACTTTACGCGAGTGGTCGTCTTCACCGTTTCAGCTATCTGAGCAGTTCCCCCGACAGACCTAAACTTCCATATTCACCGATTTCCTACATCTCATACACACACAGATACTCCGAATCCTGTACTGGGAGAGACTAACGATTAAAGTCGTGGGCCACATACTCTGAATCCTGTACTGGGAGAGACTAATGATTACAGTCGTGGTCTTCTTTTTAGTCATGAAATACTATATTGCAATGCCTGTGCTATTGCAGTATTTTCTGCATTGTCCTTCTGATATGCATTGAGGAAATAAATAGACCAGGTACAAGTATCACACACAAATATAATATATTGAATGTTTTAAAAAATCACTTGGTATAGTAATAGACACTCCTAAGAACGATATACATCTGCAGTCTCAGCATTTCAAGTTGAAACAGGCACCAAAATAAATAACTGAAGTGATAACACCATGTCCCAGTGTCCTTTTTATGATACACAAAAACTTGCAACATTGCAAAATAGTCAACATGGTTGTTATCAAGCTAACAATACAAGGAGCAAAAAAGGCAGAGGATTGACTATAGATACAAAAAGTTCATTGCTATATAGTTAAAATTCGCACTTGTTATCACGAATGTAAATATATGTAACAACTAAAAATGTGACTCAGTATTGAACAAGAAATTAAGGACAAAATTTTTTATTTTTAATTTTCAGCAAGCGTCAGTTTTTTTCAAAAATAATATAGAGCAGTATAAATAAGACAATAGCAATGAATTGTAGATTCATAAATAAATATGTGCACTGCTCTTTAAACTGGAAACTGGGAGATACTGGGGTATCTCTGGCAGGATATGTTTTAATGATATTTCTGTCGGTGAAGATCTTTTAGGACAGCTAAACTGGGGGCAGTTAACTATTCAGTTCACTTACATGAGTCAGTATTTCATCGCAAACCACTTATTCAATCACTCTAGAAACGATTGAAAGGAGTGAAATAAGAGTAGTTTTGTAATTCGATCTAGGGTGCTTATTTCCACATTTATAGATGGTTGTTGGTACAGTGTACTTAAGTCTCTCAAGAAATATACCCCAGGGTGCAAAATTATCGTAAGGGCAATACTATTTTGCCAGGTCAATGCTTTTGTTCTGCTGCACCATCATAGCGTTTTAGCGATTGTGTTTCGGAACCCAGTGTCTCTTGGTGGTTCATTCAAAGTCTGCGTAATGTAATGCATGTATTGTTTATTAGTCCATGTAGTGTATTCTGCCACAGTAAGGTAGTAATAATGGAATTTGGTTGCTTTTGATTCTACTATTTCACAATTACTGACAGAGTTATAAGCTGGAAGCTCAATTTTGGTCGCTATTTTTATTTGCTCCTTGTTTAATAATGTTCCAGTTTTGTTAGTCTCATTTTGTTGTATTTTATTGATTTAATCTAGTGCCTCAATTTCGCCCATTTAATAACAGTATGGAGTATATTACAATTTCAACACCTGACCACGGTTTTCCCTCTCTTCTTAGGACTCTATACTTTACTTTCAATAGTTATCCACAATATTTGTACGATGTACCATCCATCAGCATTGTACAGTCGCTTGTGGGTTATATATCTAGATGTAGACTTTCACTTATCGTTGTTTCTGTTAGATTTTAAGCTTGTTTATTGAGGGAAAACAAGAATCAAAATTGACATCTAAACTTTCAGATAAGCTTCTCACCTGCGTCCTTCCCTTACTTTACTTTTAAATACTATGATCGAGTCATTGTTCACGTTTCTCCAATATAAGACTTTTATTCTATGTCCTTTGCGTAATTCTTTATTGTATAGAATTCTTAAAATTAGACCATTATCGTAAGATTCGCCACTGACTGCTGGTTTCATAACACAGTTGTAGAAAGTTGTGCAACCTGAATGCGGGCATGTGACTTTCTTGAGATCAGGAAGAAGGCAATTATCGGCTTACAGCAAGATTCATGAAGCAACAGGAAAAACTGTAAACAATGTACTTAAAAGTATTTTCTTCAAATAGTCTCATTCTCAATTTCAAACTGATACAATGGATTCAATTCCGCACATCTACTACACCAATGATAAATATAATAAATGGCGAGGAAACAATAACTGGGGTTAAAACCTAAAAATGCTTAAGTCTCCATACTGATGAGAATTAAAAGCTGATAAAATATATGTTTGAAATTCTAAAACCAGTTCAGTCGCACTAAGCTGACATATTCTGCGTACTTTCATTCAATAGTGCCTTATGGGCTAATGTTCTGGGATAATTCATCTAGAAGAAAGAACGTTTTCATTACTCAAGAACGCCACAATCATCTTTTAGATATCTGTTCCAGGATTTGCTCATTACAACTACTGGTTTCCTTACCAAGTATGTTGTGAATAACACACTACAGCTCAAAAGGAACAGTGATGTACAGAACGAGAGTAGCAGAAGGAGATATCACAGTCAATATTTCAAATTAAGGTCGTGTTTAGTACAATAAGGTTACGAACATCTTTGGTTACTTACCTAACGATATAAAATGTCTGGAAGGCAAAAATGTTAAATTCAAAAAGAACTGAAAAAGTTTTATTCTAGACAACTTATTTCTGTACTAGATAATCTGCTTATAATAATCATAAAAGTAAGTAAGTAATTAACTGAGAAATATATCAAGCAATAAAAGCCAAGTCCCGAAGAAAGTTGTATCAGGAACTAGAGGACTGGAAGACTACAGTGGTCACATCAGCCAGATTAAAGGGCTGCAACAGTTATTTTCATGTTTCAGGGGCAGTCTGTGTTGTTCCCAGTCTTTTTCGTCTTCCACGGATTCTTATTTTCGGCATCTGTCTTTTTCCCGAGAAAGGTCAAAGACGGCTGGCGGCGATGCAGCGCGGCGAACGTTTCGGAGGTCCATTAGGAATTCCGTCAGACAGGGCACCGAACGGATGGACGCCCGGAGTGCGGCTGTAGAGGGTGAGGCGGAATGGGGGAGGGAAGGGGAGAGGGTGCCGTCGAACAATGGACACGTTCGAGTTTAGCCGACCGTCTGTGACGGGACGCAGAAGCGAAGGAAGCCACATGCAAGGCGATGTGCTAGGGACAGCCAAGGGAATGCACAGAAAAATAAATTGAATAGTATGTAGATAGCACTATGTTAACAGATGAACATTGTGAAGAAGTTATTAATTCTATACTACCAACAGACTGAATGATCTGTGTCTGTTCTCGTTTCCCAGTGACATTCAACACAATTGGCCTGTGTGGTTCGGATAGTTATACCTCTATCACCAGTGGATATATGCCAATGAACAAAACACTGATTTACAATTTGTATGACGTTTGTGTAACATTAGTCACTATATGACAGAAGAACACGATAGACATTGAGAGTTATTCTCAGTGACGATAAACAGAAATTAAAATTTTAGTCCAGTGGACTTCCCGTGTTCTTTTGTATAGTTTTTTTTTTACGAGATTAGTATTACGGCGTCACAGTGAACGAATAATTTTACTGCAAGACTACGCATTAAATGAAGAGGAGAAGGAGTGCTCAACTCGTATCCGTTGAATACTTCAGTACATAAAAGTTTTATTCTCTAGCCCGATTCATGTCACTATCTTTTTTAAAATTATTGCTCTTCTTCATTGGATGAAATTTACGGAGAACGTTATTTCTTTTAAAAATTGTTATTTGAATTTTGAAACAACCTTTATCCACCTCAGAAAATCCTGACTCACTCTATACAGAGAAGCCATAGGTAGACTTTCCAACGTCCCTTCAGTGAAGGATCGCTTACAGAGACACTGAGAGGGACTTCCATTCTACACAACGCAGTGGTAGTAATAAGATACGTCTCATTCAAAATATAGTCAATATCTTCTTCTACAACTACGTGATTGCTCTGCTATTCACAATAAAGTACCTCACAGAGGATTCAAAGAAACACCTTCAAGCTGTCTCTCTACCGTTCCACTCACGAACGGCTAGCGGGGAAAACAAGCACTTAAACTTTTCTGTGCGAGGCCTGATTTTTCCTATTTTATCGTGGTGATCATTTCTCCCTATGCAGGTGGGTGCCAACAGAACGTTTTCGCAATCGGAGGAGAAAACTGGTGATTGAAATTTCATGAGAAGATCCCGCCGCAACGAAAAACGCCTTTGTTTTAATGATAGTCACTCCAATTCACGTATCATGTCTGTGACACTATCTATTTCGCCATAATATCAAACGAGCTGCCCTTCTTCGAACTTTTTCGACGTCATCCGTCAGTTCCACCTGATGCGGATCCAACACCGTACAGCAACACTCCAGGATAGGGTGCACAAGCGTGGTGTAAGCGGTCTCTTCACTTTATCTGTAGCACCTTCTTAGTGTTCCGCCACTAAATCGCGGTCTCTGGCTTGCTGTACCCACATCATCTGCGTGATGGTTCCATTTAGGTTAATTGTAGCTGTAATCCCTAAGTATTTACCTGAATTTACAGCATTCAGATCTGTGTGACTTAACGCGTAATCGATATTTTGCCGATTTATTTTTTTATTACTTATGTGAATAACTTCACACATTTCATTATTCAGGGTCAATTGCCTCTTTTCGCACCATACAGATATATTATCTAACTCAATTTGCAGTTCGTTTCGGTCATCTGATAACTTTATAAGACGGTTAATGACAGCATCATGTGCAGTCAATCTAAGACGGCTACTCAGATTGCCTCCTATGTCGTTAACATAGACCAGGAACAATAGAGGGCCTATAACACTTCCTTGGGGGCGCCGGATATTACTTCTGTTTTACGCGACAGCTTTCCGTCTATTACTACGAATTGTGACCTTCCTGACTGGAAATCATGAATCTAGTCGCACAACTGAGGCGATATTCCATAGGCACGCAGTTTGGTTAGAAGACACTTTTGAAGAAAGGTGTAGAAAGCCTTCTGGAAATCTAAAAATATGGAATCAATTTGTCATCCCCTTTCGATAGCAATCATTACTTCATGAGTATAAAGAGCTAGTTGTTTCACAAGAACGACATTTTCTGAATCCGTGTTTACTATGTGTCAATAAATTGTTTTCCTCGAGGTACTTCGTAATGTTCCAAAACCCTACTGCAAATCAACGTTAGTGATATGGGCCTGTAATTCAGCCGACTAGTCCTACTTCCCTTATTGGGTACTGGTGTGACTTGAGCAATTCTCCAGTCTTTAGGTACGGACCTTTCTATGAGAGAGCAGTTGTATATAATACCTAATATGGAGCTCTGATGTCAGCGTAGTCTGAAAGAACCGGACTGGTGTACAATTTTGACCTGACGCCTTGCCTTTATTAAATGATTGAAGCTGCTTTGTTACTCCGAGGATATCTACTTCTATCTTTCTCATTTTGGCAGTTGTTCTTGATTGGAGTTCAGAACTACCTACTTCGCCTTCTTTGGTGAAGGAGTTTCAGAAAACCGTGTTTAATAACTCTGCTTTAGTGGCACTGTGTCCAGTGACTTCACCGTTGTCAGCAATGAAGGTATTGATTGCGTCTTGCAACTGGTGTGCTTTATATATGACCAGAATCGCTTTGGGTTCTCTGCCAGATACAGGGCAAGAGTTGCATTGTGGAAATTATTACTCGCACTGAAATACACGCTGTATTTAGAACTTCTGCAAAACTTTGCCAATCTTGTGGATTTTGCTTTCTTTTATATCTGGCATGATTTTTTCGTTGCTTCTGCAACAGCGATATTACCCGTTTTGTGTACCATGGGGGATCAGTGCCATCACTTACTATTTTATGTGGTAAATATCTCTCAATTGCCGTCGATACCATCTCTCTTAAATCATTCCACATCTTTTATACGCTTACAAAACCAGATCGGATGAATCTGTATAAATTATCTTGTGACTGATCTCTCAACAGTACATTCAGGTAGCGTATTATTAGTTTAAGGTATTCTCATACTTGGTGTAAATAAACGACACACTGTCATAATCATTTCACAAAGTGGTCGGTAATCAATCATTTGAAACTGCCACTAAAGTTAGGAACCTAATACTACTTGTCGAAGCTTAAAACAGAACTGTGGCATCAAGTCAGCTGTCGTGGTTCAAAATGTGGGACTGAGATTTAACGGAAGATCCCTAAGGAAGTGTTATTATAGACTCAGGACAGAGGGTGCTTATAAATCCGTGGTCCACCACATTCCTGGGTACTTTATATTGGTCTGGAACCCTCACCGAGCTCTTCGGATTCAATTCGGTGAGGGTTCCAACTGCTACTCAACAATGGGGTGAACGACGGATTTATAAGGAGTCACTTGATTTATTTAGCGCCACACCGTCTCGGTAACGCTCAACAGTCTCCAGTGAGAGACGCGGCAAATAAATCGCTATGCAAGACGGAGAGCGTTACTCACAAATTCAATGACAAGAATTAAGAATAATGTCACTCTCTTTCAGAAGATGTCAGAAGTAGAATTCGTTGATTCGTTATATCAGGGACTGTACAAGGAAATGGTTGCGGCGTCCTACGGCAACTGGACCGTAACAAGTAGTTCTTTAGTTCTTTCGATGCCCAGTGAATACTCTTCGAATTAATATCGGACATATCCAGTTTTCGTAAATTAATTAAAATTACATTAAATGATAAATACGTTACTTCACAAAAAAAAGAAACTACGTTTCCAGAATGAGATATTCACTCTGCAGTGGAGTGTGCGCTGATATGAAACTTCCTGGCAGATTAAAACTGTGTGCCGGACCGAAACTCGAACTCGGCCCCTGTGGTTAAGCCATGTCTCCGCAGTATCCTTTCTTTCAGGAGTGCTAGTTCTGCAAGGTTCACAGGAGAGCTTCTGTAAAGTTTGGAAGGTAGGAGATGAGGTACTGGCAGAAGTAAAACTGTGAGGACGGGACGTGAGTCGTGCTTGGGTATCTAAGTTGGTAGAGCACTTGCCCGCGAAAGGCAAAGGTCCCGAGTTCGACTCTCGGTGCGGCACACAGTTTCAATCTGCCAGGAAGTTTCAGAAACTACGTTGCATTACTTCATTCACCTGCGCCTAGCAACGCAAGTTGTAAAATTTTAGAGCTGTCAATAAACGTCACATTCAAATCCTGAGGATGTCAATGGCTTCTGTTCAACGTTACAGTCTTTATGTCTACATCACTTGATGGACGTCACCTCTTCCTAGTACTACAATGTGGCAGAAGGTAAACTGTTTTCCGTTGCAATAAACTCATTCCACGTGGTCCAAGTTCACATTTATGCGGGATTACTCTAATTGTAGTATCCATTCCAACGACGTAAAAAAATATTTTTAAGTTGCAAAAGAAATGGTTCAAATGGCTCTGAGCACTATTGGACTTAACAGCTATGGTCATCAGTCCCCTAGAACTTACAACTGCTTAAGCCTAACTAGCCTAAGGACAGCACACAACACCCAGTCATCATGAGGCAATGAAAATCCCTGACCCCGCCGGGAATCGAACCCGGGAACCCGGGCGCGGGAAGCGAGAACGCTACCGCACGAACACGAGCTGCGGACTTTAAGTTACAAAACTCACATTCGACTCAGGGGCCTTACACTTACTCGCAAATCGGAATCTAACTCTGTGGAGCGCCATTTCCAATAAACTGATGTTGCGAAGACTGTTTACCATTCCTTTTACTCACTGGAAAATACGCGGTTGACTTACGGAGCTCTACGAATATAAAACAGTAATTTGGTATGTAAGCAATGCATACGAACTACAGAATATGGTAGCGCCTGACTTCCCGTGCTGTACATTCCCAACCCAACTTAGCTCGTGCAGCGAACTTGACTGTTCCTTTGACTTGGTTTTGTAATCACTGAAATAAAAATCACATTAGAGATTCCGCTTCGTTCATCCTTTCCTTCTGGGCGACAGGTTTTCTGGTCAGTAACGTTTTTCCCTTCTAACTAGCGAGATGTGGGAAAATGTGGCAAGTAATCGGTTCACAAACCGCTTTTCAGTACCGTTATTTCTTTTAATGTTGTCATACGTGAAGGAATTTTGTTTAATCTTAAAACATCTTAATCAGCAATGTTCACAAATTTACCGAATAAGAAAAGATTATTGTTCAGGCAGACTGAAATGATAGAAGTGTGAGGGGAGTAGTAATGTGCCAAGCCTCTTTAAAATCGTATTTAAAAATAGGTTTATTGTTACTCTCCTCAAAGCTTTAAACACTTGAACAAAGGTGTCAGTTCAGAAAGTATTAAGCAAACTCTGATAAACAGCACTAAAGAACATTATTCACTTTACAGTTCTCATTGATGACACTTAAATAATCCTGAATGTAAATAATATGAACAAAGAATTCTAAGAATCTTGAAGTATGATCTTTCCCCTTAAAACAGATAACTACAACCTGTAATGTCGAATAGGGCTGATTTGAGAAATCGCTTGCGACTATCAATGAAATAGCAAACACAATTCTTGCAAATCCAGTGACAAATAGGGGTAAACAACGGTACTTAACCTGTGCGGTGTGGGAGAGTGGGGGAAAGGTTTGTAGGCCAGAACATGGGTATTAAACTTCCTGGTAGATTTAAACTGTACACCGGACCGAGACTCGAGCTCGAGACTTTTGCCTTTCGCGGGCAAGTGCTCTATCAAAGTACCCAAGCACGACTCAAGACCCGTCCTCAGAGCTTTACTTCACCCAATACCTCCTCTCTTACCTTCCAAGAGCACTTGTCTGCGAAAGGTAAGGGTTCCGAGTTTGAATCTCGGTCCGGAAAAAACTTTTAATCCGCCTGGATGTTTCATATCACTGCACACTCCGCAACAGAGCGAAAGTTTCATTCTGGAATTATTAGTATTAGTTTTAGAAATGGTAGGTCCATCAGTGAACTTTCCAGGCTTTCTCTTTAGAGTTCAAAAATGGTTCAAATGGCTCTGAGCACTATGGGACTGAACTGCTGTGGTCATCAGTCCCCTAGAACTTAGAACTACTTAAACCTAACTAACCTAAGGACATCACAAACATCCATGCCCGAGGCAGGATTCGAACCTGCGACCGTAGCGGTCTCGCGGTTCCAGACAGTAGCGCCTAGAACCCCTCGGCCACCTCGGCCGGCTCTCTTTAGGGTATTGCATGTCTTGGCCCTTCTGGTTAGAATAACGTATGGTACCTGTAGCAAACCTGTTAGCACAAGGCACAGACAAGAAGTCACAGCAGTTAATTAAAACGTTTAATAATGGCAACAAATATACATAGCCACACAGAAACTTTTTCATGAAAAGCCATTGGAAGAATTAGAATTATCACTTGGCATTAAATGCCACATTCTCATTTAATTTTAATCTTTTAACTTAGTCGTGTGTGAATGAAGCCAGTAGATGATTGCTCCCTCTCATATTAACTTGACAAACCAACAATTTGGGCCGGCCTGGGTGGCCGTGCGGTTCTGGGCGCTACAGTGTGGAGCCGAGCGACCGCTACGGTCGCAGGTTCGAATCCTGCCTCGGACATGGATGTGTGTGATGTCCTTAAGTTAGTTAGGTTTAATTAGTTCTAAGTTCTAGGCGACTGATGACCTCAGTAGTTAAGTCGCATAGTGCTCAGAGCCATTTGAACCATTTTTGAAGAAGTAACTATTTGACCAATGCAAACAAGAGCGTTTGACTTTATGAAACAATTGTGGATCGACGGCAGTGCAAACAGTTTAAGACAGTTACTCCTATCCCACACGCACTGATAAGTCAACAGCTAGTTCCCAAACGCCTCCTCGGTTTATAAGAAGCAACAACGTCAGCCCCCTTAATTGTACTAGAATTATAAACAATTCAGTGATCATTCAGCTAACCTTGACGTAATGGTCCAGTAAAAGAAACTCCCTTTAATACACAAAATATCTAAAGTAAGGTAAAAGGACAACAACAGCACATGGTTGTTGAAACACCAGCTAAGCCCTCTGGACAGAACAAACAGGTGATCAGGATTATGGGAAGGGTCAAGAGGTGTCGGTCAGTTTCACCTCTAAATTGTAATTTATTGTAATTTAATAACACATTTACAACCAAAGCGGCACATAGTCGAACTTTTACAACCACGAGTATCGAACTCTTATTCTTTCATGGCTGAAGGCCTTCAAACAAGAAATCTTAAAAATCAGCATGGTAAATTTCAAGTGACTGAAGACATGCAGTTACAATTAGAATTAAAATAATTAAAATATATGTATATCACAGCTAGGCTGAAAGCCTCAAGGCAGAGGTGGTTAGACAAACATAAACAAACGGCTGAAGGCCCACAATAAAATTTTAAAGATTCTAAAATAAATTGCCATAACCTTTCAAAGGCAGAAGCCCGTAATGTTTTTGCTTAAAGGGTAATTTTAAGAATAAGGTTTCAAGCGGCTGAAGGCTCACAATTAATTTTCCAAAGTTAAAAAAAAGAACTATAAGCATGAATGGCTGAAACCGCACTAAAAGAAACGACAACACAACGACAATAACCTTTCATCAAATATCCACTTGCCGGAATTAAAACTCACACATACACGGCGTAAGGTCTTTAATTTACCTGCTGGGGTAGCTAAGTTGGTAGAGCACTTGCCCACGGAAGGCAAAGGTCCCGAGTTAGAGTCTCGTTCCGGCACACAGTTTTAACCTGCCAGGAAAGTTTCATATCAGCGCACATTCCGCTGCAGAGTGAAAATCTCATTCTGAAGACACAAATTATGGTCATTATGGTCATTAACAGTCCCTTGGAGCCTTTTCTGAGCCTTTATTGTGAAGTAACTCAATATTTCCAATACAGACACTTGTGATTACTCCTACAATGTCTTGAAATGAAACTGTGACATGGCTTATGTTGTAGAGTTTGTCTAATGATTTACTCAGTGAATTGTGTTCTGGACATTTGCATTTCACATAGAAAATATGAGAAAGTGTTACATGCTGCTGCGTTTCTTCAGCAGGATCCAAACCACCTTGTATACCAACCAACGCACTGGAGATCGAGGGTGTTACTTCTAACCCAACTTGACACTGCTGCAGTATACCTTCTCCCATTACGTTCATGTATCTTAATGTAGGTTAGTCAGAACGTGACACTAGAGAGCAATTGTCACTTAGGTACTAAATGTCAAATCTCGATTAAAGCAATGACTTTTACTTACTTAGGGTCTCATCTTAAATGGAAGCCGTTCAGAACATTCCATCGAGATGACAAGAAAGTACAGGATGAGTCACAAACCCTGTCGGCCAGGGGGCCACAGCGGACAAAGTCTGAGTGATTCATTGGCCAAGGTGGCCAATATTCCTGGTCATCATTCGGAATGTGCACCCATAAGCAAGATCTAGCAACACTGTAGGATGCGAAAGTATACAGAGGAAGATCTGTCTTCCCGAGCTCTTCTGGAGGTATATAACAACAGACCTAAAGGCAAGCTTCGTGCTTTATCAACAGACACTTTCTTATCTGAAGTTTCCATATCTATCTCGTAGACACGAGTTGGATTCCACATGCCTGATACTTATGAATGTGGTTATAGTGCGAAAAAGGTCCAACATTTGCGACATATTGTTCGCTGTGGGTTTGGCAGAGGGGTGAGGCAGCAGAGGCAGTTAGGAAACTTTGTATTGTGTGTAGGCGGAGTGCTTTTGGGCTAAACGCCTCCGAACAGACTTTTCACTTTGAGAAAGTTTGTTCTGGCATGAAAGATTTTGTGCATCAGGAAACCTCGATAGCTCAAATATTGATGAATTATGACCATTTAAACGTCATGCGGCATTTACATTCAAAAGTAAAGGCTCAGAAGTCGTGAACAGTAGTACTGCATCCTCTAAGTTTAAACAACAAAAATCAAAATGGACACAATTCATTTTCGCTTGATCGTCATCAGTTGGCTCATGGAGAACTACAATGCACTATTCCTCCTGGTGGCAAGTTATGATGTCTTCATATTGACTTTTTCAGAAGCATTAACAGGCTGAGCCCTATTAAAGGACATGTACTCGGTCAAAGAGCAGTGAGAACATGTTATTTTGCTCTGGTGTCTCAAGACGAGTGTTATGTATTGCTAAGACCTCCCCAGGAACGAGAATACCGTAATTTTCGTGTCTTGCTAACAGTTAAGACATGTATCGCTCGCATTGTAAGAAAAACGAACTAGCTTCACCTCGTTTTGATACTACACGATAACGAACCCTTCCTATTTCACTAAAAAATCTGTCCAGGAGCTTAAAAAGACATCTCTCGCGCACTTATTCGTCTAGCCTTATGCTCTTAAATGTTAGCTTTCCAAGCTCCTTATCGAAAGAACAGTCAAGGAAATTCTCTATGCATGAAAATGCGCTTCAAACCTGGTTTGACAACGTGTTTAAGAGACATTCAGTAGGTGTCTACAGGTTGGAGTCGGTGCACTACCTGAGCGTCGTGGGACCGTTTAAGATTATGTGAGAGAGTATACTGTTGATTATTACTTTCTCTCTTATGTTTACTGTTGTGTTCAATAAAACAGTGAACAACGCTATTAAAGAATGCACTGTACTAATTGTAATGAAATTCAGGTTACCACGAAGTATGTACGACGAAAGTCTATTTTAATGAAACATAAAATATCAGTAACTGAAGCGTACCTATATCAGCACGAATTAGTAAGATATTTCTCATTCATGACTTCCGAACGGTTTGTGTTTACTTGATGTCCTGCGTCACAATGAAGTAGTATGGAAATGTGGAATTTCGCAAATAAAATTTCCTTGCTGATTTTCGATCTGACTGCTTGTAACTCTGTCACGAAACGGCTAAATTACCCTCAGCGATACTGCAACCGGGAACTAAATCAGTCCCTAATTAACAGACGACTTCGTTACCTCAGAGCTAACGGAATACTGTAGCTGTCTGTTCTCCCTTATTGGTCCAATGCTAGCTAGCACAGATAAGTTTGCAATATAAAAGATGAGATTAATTACAATTTCCATGCCGAATGACTTTCCCAGACACAAAACCACGAAGCTGGTAACTTGTGTGGAAATCAGTCTCACTACTTAATGGAAATGATACGAATATATCAAGTGAATTTTGTTGGTTAATTCTGTGTAACCCAGGAAGTAGCTCTACGGTGACAGGGTTGCCAAACATATCCTGCGTCGTTGCCAACCTTGAGCAATCTGGTAAGCGAATACAGTTCATGTGTCAACGGCATGGCGGCCGAGGGCCGAAATACGCAAAGTATTTGTAACTGGGTTTAGGCACTAGAACTTCATCAGTAATAATATTCAGATGCGCCCACTGCATACTAAACAGCACACATCATTTACTGTCACAGTTACATGTGGCTTTGTGTCGTACTATTACTGAAACTAAAAAGCTCATGCCGAGACATGTTTCACATTTTAAAGTAACAACTTAGAGTACAGCTTCTGCTAACACGAAAGGAGAAACTGTTGTTATCGGGAAATTGAACAATTATGAAAAACTGCTGACGGTAATGTCTGGAGTAAGTCGCCCTTGAGTAAAACAGTTATTCAGTCCATAAATACTAAAACAAAGATACGGATCACCTATTATCCACTTTTTCTCTTTATGTTTTGTGACTTCTGCTTGGCATTAAACGAAACTGATATTTCCTTTGTGCTTTCGTCGGTATTGGCATCCTGTCTGCATGTAGATAAAGAGAACACGAATTAGCGTGATACTTTTTCTCGACGTAAAAAAAAAGAAAAACCAAATACTCTCTCTCTGATCCGATAATCGGCCACGCTCCATGTGACAGAAAAAAAAAATCACGTTTATCTCAGTCTTTTTGATCAATGACGTAAGATAATTTAAAATTTTCTGCTTCTTCAAGGGAAAACAAACTGTCCGTTTGTCATTAACAAAATTTTCTACTTAAAAGCACAATAATTCAGTACAATGTCCTGTTTAGACCCTCCTCTAAAACTGT
This sequence comes from Schistocerca americana, assembly GCF_021461395.2. NCBI lineage: Eukaryota > Metazoa > Arthropoda > Insecta > Orthoptera > Acrididae > Schistocerca > Schistocerca americana. The sequence continues at coordinate 678,597,270 of NC_060122.1, forward strand.
ATTTAGCAGTCGGGGAATACAGGCACCAAGTTTCCGGATGAATCTGTTGTTTTGTGACAAATTTTCCCGTTCATCACCAACTGCTCCGGATAGTACTGGTCTCCTACACGCAACAGCTTTCTGCATCTCTGCCCACACATGCTCTGTGGGACTCAGGTCAGCACCTTTGGGATGCCAGAATCACCTCAGAATCACCCTTAATTTGAAGCTAGTGTTTTGTGTAGTTCCCACTATAGACAGGAGAATGATCATATTGCCTTCCGAAAATGTCTGATGAAGAGAAGGAAAAATACGTTCTCCACTATCCCGCAACAGTAATGACCAGAAGACGGACGGCCCACTTGACACAGAACGCCGCACCACTTGCTGATATCTATCCCCCCATTCGCCCATACCTTTGCCTCTGATGGACGTATTTGCTGTCGATTCTCGCTCTATTTGGTCGATATACATGAAGTGTTCTTTGAAGTAGAATGTTTGCTCCCAGTGTGAAAGCCGTTTCCTTCTGTACCCCTGTGCAAAGTTTTATTTCTGCCTTATGCCTTATGTTGCTCTTCCAGCATTCACTTAACGACCGATTTTAGTCCACACCTTCCTCTCTCGCTGAGACGACGATGAATGGTCGACCTGCTCACACTTAGCTGGAGGATGTTTCTGATAGATCTTAAAGAGTCTTCATCACTGCAATGGAGTATACCATCGTCTTGATCCTCCGTGGTAGTTTGTTGATGTCCAGGGCGACGTGGACGGTTTACGTGGCCTCCCTCCACTGTCCTTTTCACCCAGAGATATACTGCAACTTTGCTGTATTCTAGTGATCGAGATATGGCGCTGATACAGCATCTATCTTCATAAAAGATCTGTAGCATATTCCTTGAGCTGTGGCATTTCACAAGGCAGGAGGAAACGAAGTGCGATACAAGGTGTGGAGCACTTCCTTCAACTCAGAAGTCAAATTCATTCCCAATTACAAGCTAATTTAAAAGATTTTATAAATTAGTTCCTTGTTGGTGTTGTTTAGAGTATCATGTAAACGTATTTTGTTTCTAAATACCGTATGTAGTTTTCAGACAGTGAAGGTAAAATTTAGATTCATGTTGTGATTTAGGCCATGTTGGTCGGTCTATCGTACCTTAGTTATACAAACCTATAACAAAGCCCATATAGTAATCGTATTGTTGATAGTTATTGTTACTGCGTATTGGCAAAAGTGGTGATGTATGATTTTGTGATGAAATATGAAGCCTTGAGAGGGAATTAATACAGAGAGGACGAATCACTCTTTCGCTATTTTTCATATCCCAGGCTACGCTTTAATGTTGATTTTATACCCAGGATATCATTTTGGTGAGGCTCAGGAAGTAATTTACAAGATCAGGCATTGATGGGAGCATGCACGTTCTTATGGCTGTCCTTGGAACAGTATTTTCTGAAACTGAGAATGAGAAGGCGATTCGGTCATTTAACAGTAAATCGTGTATCAGATGTTTGGGGCTTGGAAACCATTTGCAGCTGCTAGGAAAAGCATCATCTCAAGGCACTTAATGGAAACAGAACGCTGGTCCTAAGAATTTCTCGCATCGGTGTGATTTCAACCATAATGGCTGGCTCTAGGCACTATGGGACTTAACATCTAAGGTCATCAGTCCCCTAGACTGAGAACTACTTGAACCTAACTAACCTAAGGACATCATAGGCCTCCATGCCCGAGGCATGATACGAACCTGCGACCGTAGGAGCCGCGTGGTTTCGGACTCAAGCGCCTAGAACCGCTCGGCCACAACTACCGGCTGCTTTCAACCAAAGAGAAGGAAAAACTGCCTACGAGGATCTACCTTTTAAGAACCTGTAGCCACAGCAGGAACACGGACCCAAGAGAAATGTAGGTCCCTCTGAGAAGATGTTTCGACGGTGTCGTAAATGCCCTTCGTGAACAGGGATGGCGAGTTTCCATCTTCATCGTGGAGGAAGCTGTCAGGTCGTGTCATCCCTCAGCCAGTCGAGTTTTAGGAAACCTCAGGCCTTAGAAAGAGTTTTAGAATGGAGAGCATTATTTATAGTGGCTCCGAAATACCCTATGTTGGGACACAAAAGCACTTCGCCTTCTTCAGCTGAGGCCCCTGGTCGGCCATGCTGTGCCATTTGGCCCGTCCAGATAAGGTTCTCTGGGAAAAATGTGTTATTCACTATAGGCCTACATGGAAACTCAAAACAAGCTGCATACAGTGGTCATGGGTGAAACAAGTCGGGAGTGCAACGTCGTTTCCTCTCGGTGCGGGAATTGGCTGTTTCTCTGGAAAAAAGAGTATTATTAACTTGGCTGATGTGTAGAGATGACAAATTAGAGGGAAATTACGGAGCTCGTGGAGTCTTATGATTGACACGAAACCCCTGTGGGATTGGTTACAAGAGTGATTTTGGAGAGTTTACCGAGGTTTGATGGAAAGGAAGGGGTGGAGAAACATGTTCTTCCAATTCAGAATCCGTTCTGGAGAAGACTCTGGTCTTGACTCTTGTTCTGAGTGGGTTGGGGCCCCCATCCTGACTTCGCACTGGCATTGATCTTGACTCGGGAGCCTGTGGTGAGGGCTTAGCTGTACTGACAGTTTAGTACTGACAGTTTAGCCATCAGTCATCTCTCAATTCGCTCTACTGAGGGCAGTCTTATTTCTGTCCGGTCTGCCACCTTGGAATTTGATCTCCTTGTGTGCACTGCCGTATAAGCGAGTCAAATTGGTCCATGGTATGACCGGCAAATGGGAGTGTCACTTGCTGGAATCTGACAAGATTTCAGGAGTAATTGCGATCCGTCTAACACATTTCCAGCAGCTACTTTGCGTGTTTCATGTCTGTGATAATGAATAACAAGCGTCACACAACGCTACTCTGCAGATACTTACACCACGACCGTCAGCTAAGGCAGCGGAACACATAGAGAAAGGGATATAATATTGCTGCTCCAGCTTATTAGAGCATACAGATTCATTGTCTTGCTTCTTGTTCTCAGCTGTACCAACTTCTGTGTGAATTAAATCCATCAATTTATCCAGCGTTAGACAGTTTCGGAATGCGTTATTCATGTTTTGAGTCAGAGTACATAGATTAATCAGACAAACCTTAGTCTTTGCCAACCAGTCCCCACCCATTGGAATGAAAACTGTTTGCGGCATCTATCTGTGTGGTCAACAGTACATGATTTATTTGTTCTCTCTCTGAACCTGTGTCTTTTGTCCTATTTTATGATCAACAAACTTCTGATTTTTTTTTTTTTAAGATCGATCCCGTGTTGATACATTAATCACTCACGAATAATTGACTACAAAAATGACAGGACCACTGTTTCCTTAAATTATTACAGCATTCAGGCTTATTTATATTCTGATAAACGTGATAATCTCTAATGCCGGCTCTCAAGAACAACCACTGTCGAAGGCCAAAATCAATTAAGCAGAAGCATGGGCACGGTAGGCAAGTGGAACTCTCACTAGTTAAGGTGATTGCTGTAAGGACGTAGACTCATAGTCGCCTATAGGCTTTCAAATCATAACGAAAGACCATTATAGTCTTGCAAACATTAACAGATATAAGCTCCAGTGAAAAAAAGATGTTACAGTGGAATAGGTGAAGCGGTGAGTTTGTAATCTCTTGTTACTGGGTTCGAATCAACACGCCTATGAAAATTTTAATACGTTGTAAACAAAGACTTGTTAACGTCAAGTGTAACGTTCAAAGAACTCGTAGTATTGTAAAAATTTTTGTATACAGCATCCAGTGAACTTTTGATGAAGCGAAGGACAAAGAATATCCCCTGGTTTTCCCATTATAAATACACCTCAGATTGAGGATGCACTCAGTCTTCGTTTATTAATCGTTGTGTATTTTTTAACAGAGCCATACCCTTAGTTTTTAAACTCGCTTTCAGTTAATGAATTCAACAGCTGCAGAAACACAGCATGTGATACATCTTAGGCAAACTATAACGCAGCGCTGTCAGAGGAAAACTTCGACCTGACTAGATATTTTTTAATATTTTCCCACCTGGACAAGAAGCTTTTGTTATTCGACACATTAGTGAACGTCCTTGCTTAGGGCGTTTTAAGATTAACCTAAATTTCTTTCTACGACAACGTTAAAAGATATCTTGGGAGAAGAAGCTTAGTGACCGTAAAACTAATCTCCCAGAAGGAAAGGAGGAACTAAAGGAAACCACTCATGCTGGGAGGACATGAAACTTTTATTTCGATGGTTATAAGATCAAGTGAAACGAACAACGGAGTTTGCAGTAAAGCATACTATATGAGTTAGTAAGACCTTTCAATACCTCGAGCCTGAAACGATGCAAAGGCACTTTAGGTCATGACAGTATTCAGTTTCGGTAATTCGTATGCACTGCCTGCACGCGCAGCTAATATTGCGGTATAGTTATGGAGCCCAATAAGTGAACTGAGTATTTTCCAGTAAAGGCCGCAGCATCACTTTACTGAATATGGTGTTCCACAGCGTTAGGTTGTTTGGTTGGTGACTAAGTGTAAGTCCTCGGAATCGGATGTGAGTTACGCGACGCTGAAATATCTTTCTACATTGTTGAAATGGATATTATAGTTAGAGTAACTCCGGAAAAATATGAACTTGGAAAATGTGAAATGAGTTTACTGCAACGGAAAACAGTTGACCTTCTGCATCATTTTCTTCCGTGTACTACGTGAGAAAGGTGATGATGGCCAAGTCATCTGGATGGAATGATCGTGACATATAAGAATACATAAACAGCCTCTAGCTCTGAAAGTGAAGTTTACCACCCCCCAGTTTGGGCATCCTACAAGCGTTGTCTCTAAGCACAAGTATATGAAATAATGCAACGGAATTTCTGTTATTAAGCAACGTCTTCATCAGTTAATGCAGTTTTAACGTAATCTACTAATAACTGCAGACGTCCTATTTTAACCTGAAAAGTATTCGCTAGAAATAGAAAGAAGTAAATAACTATTTGTTACGGTCCAGTTGCAACAGAACGCCTCAACCATTTGCTGCAAACGAAATATTTCCCAACTTTGGAACAACTGCTCGTGAAAATGACCAGAAGAATTAATGCTTCCTTCTGCCCCACGTGCAGCAGCAGCTAGAATGAAGAAGTTAATAGTGACCATGTCAATAATAATAGAAATATTTTTTAACTTTATACTCTCCAATCGTATTTCTTGAGCTAAGAAATTTCAGGAAATAGTGAAAATTTTAAAATGGCTTCGAATCCAGGCTATGATGGCTAAAAGCGTGTTTACATGCCGCTGACTTCAGACTAGCAATAATTCCGTGTCAGAATCTTCCCGATAATTAACCAGTTAATAGATAATTGAAATTTTTTGACCGTGCCTAATTTGTACGGTAAGCCCAGCCACCGTTACCCCACAGTTACCTTACGTAGAAAATGTAGGATTCCGTGCTTTCGGTGGCTCCACCCAATTCCTTAGTTGCGAGGTATGGGTATAATCCCCACTTCAAGGATGCATCTTCAACACACACGAAGAGATCTCCTTCAACGCTAGTAATGACAAGTGAAGAACAGGTTGCACCGTGATTCTGAATCCACATTTTGAACACCATTTCCCTTCGCTACCAGGTAGGGCCGGTTTAGGTGCGGCCAAAACGGAGGCGGAAGATGCGGTAAACAGATACTCTGTTACCAGGAAGCTTGCTTACACTAGAAACTTTATTTCACTTAGTGAGGTAGTGGTCGTTTAAGGTCACAGGCCCCTTGCTTAATTTGAAACTGAGACGCTGAAAAATTTGATGCTGGACTGGAATTCTAATTCGCATCTCCACAATCCCCCGTGCGGTGGCTTTTGTGGTATAGTGGGTAGATGAAATATGAGATCTACCTCGAGGCCAAAAATCCTCAGTTAGTATATGAAATAACGAAAGGAAATTACAATTAATGTCCTCTATATATGCCAAATGATAAATAGATTCACACCTCGTAATTCAAATTACTAGTGTTTATGTGCAGCTTTCCTAATCCTTTCTCACAACTGTAACTTTCCTGTTAATCGGTACACTGTGTTCGTCTGGTCTTACCCCCTCGTGGAATTATGCGAAAATTTAACATGTACACCTCAAAAAGCAAAGGCATGGCGAAATCTTTCTTTCATAGAACTGGGAGAGACTCACCTACGATAACACAACTTAGATAATGCGAATTGTATGACATGTAAACTAACATATTTAAAATTTCATTTAGTATTGCAAAGTAGAGTGAACATCATATTTTGCTATTATTTTGCTTAATAATCAATTAAGCTTCTCACCGTTTAGAGGCAAGAGAAATCAGTATTTTATCTCAGTCGAGAAACATACTTGAGATTCATATATCAATCTCCTTCTCAGTTCTGTAACGTTGCAGTACTGACAGCCCGCAGCTTGTGGTCTAGTGGTTAGCGTTGCTGCCTCTGGTTCACCGGGCGCCGGGTTCGATTCCTGGCGCGGGGACTGGGCGTTTGTGTTGTCCTCATTATTTCATCATCATTCAGGAACGAGACTGGATTGTGTAAAGTTTGGGAGTTTGTTCGGTCTCACATAACCATGCTGTTGAGGTCCCCGCAAACCAAAATCATTATTATCATCAGTACTGACAAACTCAACACTTACATTCTCAGTGGTAAGTTACAGCGAATAATACAGTTTTGGGTACTGACTATCGAAGTAGGCAACATTAAATGTTTTAAAGGTCAGAAAATAACGATAATACTAGATCTTCAATGACTTCGTAGCGATGTAATATGAAATTCCTCTGCCGCATATTTCATCAGCTCCTCCTTCTCCTCCTTTCTCTTCCTTAAAAAAATGGCTCTGAGCACTATGGGACTCAACTGCTGAGGTCATTAGTCCCCTAGAACTTAGAACTAGTTAAACCTAACTAACCTAAGGACATCACAAACATCCATGCCCGAGGCAGGATTCGAACCTGCGACCGTAGCGGTCTTGCGGTTCCAGACTGCAGCGCCTTTAACCGCACGGCTTTCTCTTCCTTAGTTTCCTACAGTCATTCAATTCATTCATAGAGTTAGTCGTGGAATGAGAGAAATCGCTTGGCAGGATGTATCACTGTATCAGCTGCGAATGGTACAGCGTTCCGAAATAGTGCCTCAGCACCCCGCGATCGCAGATTTAGCCTTAATGAGACCAGCTACCCATCGTTCCACAGAAACACCTCCCAAAGAACCATTAGAACAAAACTCTGACTAGCGCATATTTCGCAAGCCTCTCACGTATTTCACGGAACTCGAACTTTGGATGTGAAATGAAATTCCGCTTAAGATTTCAGCGGGTAGCTTACCAACACTGGTCTGCAGCGGCCGCCCAAGGAACGTATGGTTCGCTGCAACGTAAAAATTTCTCTACACTTAGTCCTTCTTTTACCTTATCAAATAATCCAACGCTCGTGGGGTGCATGCCGCGCGCGCCTGTGTATTTCTGTGTGTGTGTGTGTGTGTGTGTGTGTGTGTGTGTGTGTGTGTGTGTCCGCGCGCGCGCGTTAGTGTAGGAGGGTTGGGGTGACATGTATACCTGTGTGTGCGAAAAAGTTTTGTAATAGAAATTTGTGAAAGGCTGGTGAAGGACAGAAGCAATTCAAATTTTGTAGAATGGTTTATAGCTGCCTTATCATTACATACGCATTACTTAGGAAAGCTCATATCTCGAGAACTCGGAATTTTAAATGTAACATTTCTATTACTTCATGGGATTGGCGATTAATGTGTGTTAAATAGTTCTCATGTATTGGCATTCATTGTGAACCACATTAAAGACTTTTTTCAATTCTTTTTGCATCTTGACGCCCCTGTGGTTACTTCATGAATGATATTTGCTAGTCTAATTGAGTGCTTAACAAACGGAAGCGGACAGATGGCCTACCTGTAAAAAGTACGTCTATGATAAAGCTCTCGTCCTGTTAGGAAATTTGACAATGTCTTCGTAAAATTACTGGTAATTTCTCGGGCATCAGAAATGGCAGGCATAGTTCTCTGTCCGAAGCTAGTTATATTTCATAACTTTAATGTAACTTTCGATATCAAGCGTACATATACAGGAAGTTCATCCTTTACTATCGCATTCGTCCATAGATAGCCAGTAAGGACAACATCTGTGTTGTAGGAAATCGGTATGTTTTGTGTGATATTGTACTGTACTATGTTCAGGACAGTGAGATTCAAAGCGTACGGATTTATGAATATTTTAAGTGGTAAATATAAATAGTTTAATATCATTTAATATTTCTGTCTACCTGACTCAAAGTGCACCATATTGGTACTTCCTGGATCCACAAATGAAGGAGATGTCGCAGCACTTCAAGTCTCGAGTCCGGATATTTTTGTGCACATTGTCTTCTGAGATAAAAAATAGAAAGAAAAAATGCTCGGATCATTTCCTAGTTTGCAGTTGTGTCCTGGTGGTGAATCGTCAAATATGTGGATACGTAGATACTTTTTTTTATTCTTTAGAGTCAAAATTGCCACTAAAAAGTGTTAATTTCCAAATCGTTTAACTACCACGTATTGTTTGATTCGTATGTGCAACTAAATACATCTGTGGTTAAAGCATAATACTGTAATGTCACACACGCAGACGTAAAGGGCTTATGACTTGCTGTCAGTTGGTTCACCAGCCCTAGTCATTTATCCGCGAGGCATATTCGATCTGGACAAGGCTCGCTTCGTCATATCCCGGATGCTTAGCTTTAATGCGCTCGGCTATCGAGGCGGGGTGAAAAGCTACTGAGATATGGGGCGGAAAATCGGATGTTTAAACTTGTCAGGATGACGCACATACCAGAATGTTGGCGCCATTGTGGTCGTGATAAGTTTGCAGCTGAAGACAGAGTGTCGAGTTAACTCGTCAAAAGCAGTCAAATGGTTTAGAAACAAATATTAAAGCATTGGCCCCAAAAGACAAGTACTCCAGCCACCCTTCTTTCCAAATTACTTTATTGATACCACATTAAAAGTTATCGTTTTTAAGCATTTCCTGGAAGAAGCTGTATCACTTGGATATAATTTTCGCTCTCTGAAACGTAATTCCACAATAACTAAACGACTTTTTACTGTTCAATACGTGAGAGGCTTGCGAAATATGTGCTAGTCGGAGTTTTGTTCTAATGGTTCTTTGGGAGGTGTTTCTGTGGAACGATGGGTAGCTGGTCTCATTACGGCAAAATCTGCGAGCGCGAAGTGCTGAGGCACTATTTGGGAACGCTGTATCATTCAAATGAGAGTAGTTTGCATTCCAAGCACTCTTATCCACATTTAGTCCACTTTTTCATCACTGATTCATAATCCAATTCTGGTAATCTGTTACGTAAGTTTTCACAGCTCTCTCGTTCCATTGTTGCTGATCAATGATTTGGTACGATTTCTCTGTTCCTCAATGTGACGACTTAAATGTCTTATCCACATAATTAGAAAATAACTGGTAACGTTGACTGCTTGTATTAGCTTGTTTGCAGTGATCTGTCAGAGCGAAAACGATTTTTGGTCACAAAACGTCTACATTCTAACGATATTTAGGTTTTGGCCTCTACTGAAAAATGGTTTCTAGGTCCTGGAGACTCCATGTATAGATGTGTTTGCAAACGGGCAAACCCAATTCTCATATGCTGTCGTTGGCCTAGGTGCGCCAGCACGGTAGCTCAGGGTGGTCGGTCAGAGCCCTGGGCGTCCTCCGTGATAAAAGAAGAAAGAAATGAGTGAAATGCTCAACGATAAACTTGAAGGGGTATCGTGTGGCATCTGCTCATCCCAAATGTCAGGAACAGTGACGGACGTAAGTGTTGTTCGAACCTGCCGGTAACAAATCTAGCTGCCCGTGTCGATGTCTTCCCTCAATCCGACCTGGTACGGATTCCTAACATTCGAGCAATACTCAAGTATAGGTCGCACCAACGTCCTATGTGCGGTCTCCTTTACAGGTGAACCACTCTTTCCTAAAATTCTGTCAATAAACCAAAGTCGGCCATCCGCTTTCCATACCACAGGTCTCACATACCTGTTCCATCTTATACCGCTTTGCAACGTTACACCCAGATATTTAAACGACTTGACTGTGTCAAGCAGGACACGCAGATTGCTGCCCACCCTGTCCGCGAAATCATGTTGTATTCATGGAACAACAGCGCTCCTATCACACCTCCCTCAGGCTCTCCTGACAATACCCCTGTCTCTGATGAACACTCGCCGTTGAGGACAGCAAACTGGGTTCTATTATTTAAGAAGTCATTGAGCCACTCACATATCCGTGAACTTATTCCATAGGCTCATATCTTCATTAACAGCCTGCAATGTGGCACCATGTCAAATGCTTTCCGGAAGTCTATAAATATGGAATCTCAGTCCAGATTTATTGAGTGTCCATGAAATGAAATATAAAGAACATGACTTATGGTCAGGTGAACACAGGGTAATATCAACAGCAGCAGGAAATGGTATAACTGGGAAGGGATTCGTTATGAATGGGGGTAATGTCAATATTCGCCAAGTTTTCGTGTCACCCATTCTGCAAGTATACGTAACCATCTCGAACTCCACAGTTAAATCTTTTAAAACTTGCATTTTATAAAGATGCCGTTTATGTGTGGACAATATTGTCATTATTGACGCACGGCCAACACCAGATTCATGCTAGAGACGGAGACTACTATGCCTTGGACTCTTACTGGGCTACGCCGGATCAGCTATTGGTGTTGTTTCATTCCAAGCTGTTTCTAACAGCTTCACGCAACTACACAAGTTTCACCACCTAACTGGTCTATCTAGGTGGCGGTGGCTGACGTCCTCTGCGATCAGGCTAGCGCTACTCTCTGACGATATCAGGACGACCTCAGTGTTTTGCACTTTAGTTAATGGCATCTTTCGCATCATTTGTAATGAACAGACATCAGTCATAACCCGAAAATGAATAAAGCTACGATCAAACGAAAGGCAACATTATTTTTCTCGTGTAATCCACTACCCGTCTTACATGTCACGCAACACGTTTTCCATTTGAAAATTGGAAGTCTCATCCAAGACGGCATCATCATCATCATCATCATCATCATTTACGACTGATTATGCCTTTCAGCGTTCAGTCTGGAGCATAGCCCCCTTATAAAATTCCTCCATGATCCCCTATTCAGTACTGACATTGGTGCTTCTTCTGATGTTAAACCTTTACTTCAAAATCATTCTTAACCGAATCCAGGTACCTTCTCCTTGGTCTGCCCCGACTCCTCCTACCCTCTACTGCTGAACCCATGTGTCTCTTGGGTAACCTTGCTTCTCCCATGCGTGTAACCTGGCCCCACCAGCTAAGCCTGTTCGCCCTGACAGCTACATTTATAGAGTTCATTCCCAGTTTTTCTTTGATTTCCTCATTGTGGACACCCTCCTGCCATTGTTCCCATCTACTAGTACCTGCAATCATCCTAGCTACTTTCGTATCTGTAACCTCAACCTTGTTGATAAGGTAATCTGAATCCACCCAGCTTTCGCTCCCATACAACAAAGTTGGTCGAAAGATTGAACGGTGCACAGATAACTTAGTCTTGGTACTGACTTCCTTCTTGCAGAAGAGAGTAGATCGTAGCTGAGCGCGCACTGCAATAGCTTTGCTACACCTCGCTTCTAGTTCATTCACTATGTAGCCATCCTGTGAGAATATGCATCCTAGGTACTTGAAACCGTCCACCTGTTCTAACTTTGTTCCTCCTATTTGGCACTCAGTCAGTTTATATTTCTTTCCCACAGACATTACTTTCGTTTTGGAGATGCTAATCGTCATACCATAGTCCTTACATTTCTGATCTAGCTTTGAAATATTACTTTGCAAACTTTCAATCGAATCTGCCATCACAACTAAGTCATCCGCATATGCAAGACTACTTATTTTGTGTTCACATATCTTAATCTCACCCAGCTAGTATATTGTTTTCAACATATGATCCATAAATAATATGAACAACAGTGGAGACAGGTTGCAGCCTTGTCTTACCCCTGAAACTAGTCTGAACCATGAACTCAATTTACCGTCAACTCTAACTGCTGCCTGACTATCCATGTAAAGACCTTTAATTGCTTGCAAAAGTTTGCCTCCTATTCCATAATCTCATAGAACAGACAATAACTTCATCCTAGGAACCCGGTCATATGCCTTTTCAAGATCTATTAAGCATAGATACAATTCCCTGTTCCACTCGTAACACTTCTCCATTATTTGCCGTAAGCTAAAGATCTGGTCCTGACAACCTCTAAGACGCCTAAACCCACACTGATTTTCATCCAATTGGTCTGCAACTAATTCTCGCACTTGCCTTTCAACAATACCTGAGAAGATTTTACCCACAACGCTGATTAAAGAGATACCTCTGTAGTTGTTACTATCCTTTCTATGTTTAAAGATTGGTGTGATTACTGCTTTTGTCCAGTCTGATGGAACCTGTCCCGACTCCCAGGCCATTTCAATTATCCTGTGTAGCCATTTAAGACCTGACATTCCACTGTATTTGATGAGTTCCGACTTAATTTCATCCACCCCAGCTGCTTTATTGTACTGCAATCTATTGACCGTTTTCTCCACTTCCTCAAATGTGATTCTATTTCCATCATCATTCCTATCCCATTCTACCTCGAAATCTGAAACATTATTGATCGTATTTTCACCTACATTGACCAACTCTTCAAAATATTCCCTCCATCTGCCCAAGGCATCCACAGGATTTACCAGCAGTTTTCCTGACCTGTCCAAAATACTTGTCATTTCCTTCTTACTTCCCTTTCGAAGATTGCTAATTACACTCCAGAATGGTTTTCCAGCAGCTTGACCCATAGTCTCCAACCTGTTTCCAAAGTCTTCAAAAGATTTCTTCTTGGATGCTGCAATTATCTGTTTGGCTTTGTTTCTTTCTTCAACATAACTTTCTCTGTCTACCTGAGTTCTAGTATGAAGCCATTTTTGATACGCCTTCTTTTTCCTTTTACAGGCTGCCTTGACTGTGTCATTCCACCAAGCTGTTTGCTTCACCCTACCTTTACACACTACTGTTCCAAGACATTCTTTAGCCACTTCTAGTACTGTGTCCCCGTACCTTGTCCTTCCTTTTCCAATGACTGTAATTGACTACATTCAACTAACTGGTACCTTTCTGGAATCGCTGTTATGTACTTGTGCCAGATTTCCTTATGCTGAAGTTTCTCCACTCGTATCCTCCAACATGTGGACCTGACCTCCTACACTTGTTCATGGTGTGGGTTCCTGTAGTCATGTCCTAGTTCATGAACCCGGGCAACGTATGAGTGGCCAAGTAAGTGGTCCCGACAGTCGGGATACCAGTTACTTTGGAATAAGGCTGGGCATCTCGGACATATTCTGAATCGTGGTCACCTTTGTGCTCATACGGCAAAGACTACCAAATCCACCGGTTAGTCCCTCAGCCGTTAGGGTAAAACTCAATGAGACTCGGGGCAAGTAAGGCTAGCAACCTGCTTCCCTGGTACTTTAAATATGATTCTGGCAATAATCAGAGCAAAATCCCTCCAAGACGGCAGCTCCAATAAAAACTGCCATGTCGGTAACATAGTCCAAAAGATTATTACCGTTCCAAACTACATCTACATCAATACTCCGCAAGCTACCTAAAAGTGTGTGGCGGAGGTTACTTCTGGCACTAATAACTGATCCCCCTTCTCTGTTCCACTTGCCTATGCTGCGTTGTGAGAATGATCATTGTTATGCCTCTATAATATCTCTAATTTCTTGAATTTTCTCGTTGTGGTGATTTAGCGAGCCGTATGTGGAAGGAGGTAATACGTTTCCCAATCTCCTCGGAAAGCAATTTCTCGAAATTTCAACAGTAAACCTCTCCATAAAGCACAACGTCTTTCTTGCAGCGATTGTGACTGTATTTTATTAAGCATTTCTCTAATGATGTCGCTCGAACTAAAAGATCCCTGAGACGGAACGTGACGCTCTTCATTGGATCATCTCTATCTCTTCAATCAGTTCTACATGGTGATTGTACCAGATTGATGACGAGTACTCAAGAATCGGTCAAACAAGCGCCATTTAAGTCACTTCTTTAGTGGATGAGTTACATTTCCTTAGGACTCTTTCTATGAATCTCAGTCCGTTATCTGCTTTTCCGTTGTGGTCATTCTGCTTAAGGTCGCTCCGAATATTGCTGTAGTCACTGTTTTCAGCAATTTATCATCAGCAGTGTAGTTATACAGTAGTGTATTTCTTTTCCTACGTATGCGCAGTATGCTATATTTATGTACGTTCTGGGTCAACTGCCAGTCTGTGCACCACTCAGCAGTCCTCTGTAAGACCTGCAGGTCGTAGCTGTCTTCTGGCGTTATTACCTTCTTGTAGACTGGCGCACCATCAGCGAAGAGTATTTAAGAGTTTCGACGCATTCAACTAGATCTCTTATTTATGTACACTGACGGAAAAAATTCCTAACACCAAGAAGAGGGGATGCGGCAGATACGAAACTTTTCAGCTACGCTTCCACATCTGAAAAGTGACCTCTGTTTAAATTTCATGCCAGTCGCGTAAGAGTGGCGCTAGTAGCACCCACTATGAGGATGCATATCCCATTTGCTTTAAATTCGCGCTGTAACGGTCGAGAGCGTTAGTTACCTTAGAGACTGGACATAATGGGTTAATGTTAGTCAAGAATGTTCTTAAACTGGGTTTAAACGGATTCGTATAATAGAGCTACGATAATCTAAATGTTCATTGCACAATACTACAAAAAAATTTCGGCGGGATGTAGCCACTGTTCATGAGTGCTGGAAGCAGTGGTCAGGGGTAGGTAAGGTCGCAAGAAGACCAGGATCCGGAAGGTCTTGTGGCACTAGTGAGATGGAATACCGCCGTGATCGGCGTATGGCTACGGCGCACCGTACTACCTCTGCAGCAGCAGTACGAGAACCAGTTGGCACCACTCTGAACAACGAGCCTTCCAAGCCTGGTGCCCCGCAGCATGTATTCCACTGAACCCAGATCACCACGTCTGCGAGCACTCATTGCAGGACAGAGTGGAGGTGTGTCTTGTTTTCTGATCAAAGGTAGTAATGCCGCGGTGTCTGTGATGACCATGTGGTGGTTAGAGGGAGACCAGGTGAGTTCGTGCAACCAGCCTGTCTGCGGCCTGGACACATTGGACCTAAGCCCTGAAATTATGGTCTGGGGAGCGATTTAGTATCAGGAGTGTGCCTCTCCGACAAAATGTGACTACAAATTTGTATGTCAGCTTTGTGCTTCGACCTAATGAGCTGCCATTCATGAAAAACTCTTCAGAGTGTGTTTTACAACCAGAAAACGGTCATGCACAAACCGTTGCTGTAACCCAACGTGCTTTACACAGAGTCGACATGTAGCCTTGGCCTGCTCGATTGCCAGATTTGTCCCAATCAAGCGTGTATGAGACATCATCGGACGATAACTACAGCGTCATCCCAAATTAGCATTAATCGTACTGTATTGAGCGACCAAGTGCAATAGACATGGAACTCCATCCCACAAACTGACATTCGTCACCTGTACGAAACGCTGCATTTGTGCAGCATGCTTGCATTCAACGCTATGACGGTTACACCAGTTATTAATATACCGATACTCCATATTTGTGATGTATTCTCTCGTTCTTGTATTAACTTGGGAACTTGCAACGTTAATCACTTGACATAATACCTAGACAAATGGATTCCCAAAATTTCATTATTCTACATTAATTATTTCATGGTGCTGAAATTTTTTTCCCTTCGGTGTATATACATCGTAAACAGTAATGGTCCCATCATACTAATTACTAAATGACTTTAAATTTCCGTTCATTCACCTTCTTTATGTTACAAGTCTGTATTAAGCCTGTATTAATTAAATTCCTCCGGAATCATTATCATGGAATTTACTAACTGTTACAGTGAGATTAACACTTTATTGAAGGTAGTATCGTCGTGCTAGTCGTTTAGCGGGAGACGGTCGGATTGTCGGCACCGCAACTGAGTTCATTCAGAAGGTGGCTGGCAATGGCCTGTGTTGCCGTATGAGGCAGTAGGCTGTGGGTGTCTTGCAGTCCGGGCACGCATGGGCCTCAGGCGCTAGCGACAACATCTCTCACTGAGTATCGCTGCTCTCAGAAACAATGTCGTCTATAGATTTATTAGCAAAGTAGTTACATAAAAATATACGTTTCATCGTTAAACATATGGTTCAAATGGCTCTGAGCACTATGGGACTTACCTTCTGAGGTCATCATCCCCTATAACGTTTTTTTTTTTTTTTGGTCATCAGTCTACTGACTGGTTTGATGCGGCCCGCCACGATTTCCTTTCCTGTGCTAACCTCTTCATCTCAGAGTAGCACTTGCAACCTACGTCCTCAATTATTTGCTTGACGTATTCCAATCTCTGTCTTCCTCTACAGTTTTTGCCCTCTACAGCTCCCTCTAGTACCATGGAAGTCATTCCCTCATGTCTTAGCAGAGTCCTATCATCCTGTCCCTTCTCCTTATCACTGTTTTCCACATATTCCTTTCCTCTCCGATCCTGCGTAGAACCTCCTCATTCCTTACCTTATCAGTCCACCTAATTTTCAACATTCGTCTATAGCACCACATCTCAAATGCTTCGATTCTCTTCTGTTCCTATTTTCCCACAGTCCATGTTTCACTACCATACATACCCTATAACTTAGAACTACTTAAACCTAACTAACCTAAGGACAACACATAGCCGGCCGAAGTGGCCGTGCGGTTAAAGGCGCTGCAGTCTGGAACCGCAAGACCGCTACGGTCGCAGGTTCGAATCCTGCCTCGGGCATGGATGTTTGTGATGTCCTTAGGTTAGTTAGGTTTAACTAGTTCTACGTTCTAGGGGACTAATGACCTCAGCAGTTGAGTCCCATAGTGCTCAGAGCCATTTGAACCATTTGACAACACACACATCCATGACCGAAGCAGGATTCGAACCTGCGACCGTAGTGGTCGCCCGGTTCCAGACTGTAACGCCTAGAACCGCTCGGCCACCCCGGCCGGCCGCTAAACATAAATTGGGCTTGCTAAAGTATACTAAGGCGTCCTTCATTTATTCTACGTCTTAGACATTCGACACTTGCAGGTGCCAAAATATACTGTTATTTTTTCTGCAGCACAAACCGTCATACCTGTCTCTCACTTTTGTATCTTCGTTAGTAACAAAATTTTCCAAGCACTCACCGCTTCCAAAGTACACTCACCGCTTCCAAAGTAATGGAAATTTATAAAGTCGCGATGTACCTTCCTTCATAAAATTTATAAAAGGGTTACAGCAACTTAAAACATATAATAATAATAATGACTTACCAAATACTTTATCGAAATTTTATGAAATCCTAAAAAATATTTTGAAACTCCAAGCGTCTATCTCCCACCCTGGAAGCTAGAAAAGCCCAACAGTGACTGGAAGAACCAGGTTTACTACCACTGCTGTGAAGAAACAATAGTCCTACTTAACGCAGACTATGCAGACTACGCAGACTGTCTGCCTCATGTATGGCACAAAGCCAAAAAACAAACCTTCCATCCAACCCAAAATAAAGCAACGCTGTTTGGAGTCAAACAAACAACAGGAAAAATCTAAAATTTAAGGACGGAAGTTTGATGTGGAATGGAGAGATATCAGCAGAAACAACAAAAACTCGATCTGCAGTAGCATATATTAAAATTTAACATTATTATTTTCATTGATTTAGTTGCCAGACTGCTAAAGGTATTCATCTTCCCTTCTTATGTAAAAGTTCACAATATCTTTTTCCCCCGTTTTCATCCGGAAGAATCTCTCAAAATGTTTATATTTGTATCATATGTGATAGTAAAATTTTGGATCTCAGTTTATGTCAAACAGCCATCTACGAAGGTTTATTCGCGAGTTCGTACGTTAGTTGAGTATCAACATACATTCATTTGCACAATAAAGTCAATCATTGTTAGTTATGCAGCACACTTCACTGGGGCGTAATTATCCTGAATCTTGGTAAAGTAAAATACTAAGTGACGCAGAAGGAAACGGAGAAACTTCAACTGGAGCAATGATGCACTGTAGTGATAAGTACTTTCGTCTATAACGAAAGCAACATTCTAAACCTCTGAAAGAAGTTGTAGGTTCTTTTGGGAGCTGCGGCTGAATTGCTTGGATGGTCATACTTGCCGTTTGAATGCAGGAGAGAATTTCATGGCTTTTCAGAGACGCCAAGGAGAGCAGACACGTGTGTTCACATTACAGCGACACGTGTGGCCAATCAATATGTAGGGTCTCCAAGGCTGGGCGGACGTGGCCTATTTCACTTCCCTTCCCATCCCTTCCCTTCGGACTTCTCCCCAGCCGCTTCTGAGCTCAACTGCGCGCCCCTAATATTGTTAGAAACGCGAGATGCCATATTTCGTTCACGTCAGAGGGGAGACTCCCACCATAATACCTGTCCCGCTGGGATAATAATATACATAGGAAGTAACCTGAGCAGCGGCGACAGACGGAACGCTCGCTGAAGGAGGGCCACGAGGAACAGCGCAGTTCCATACTGCTGCTGCTCCACAGATATACTACCGAAAGCGTAATAAAACCACTGGCTGGCGTCTACACTCAACGATAAAAAGTTGCTTCGTTATTCTCCTATGGCTATTCTGACGTGTTTCTTATTATTAGTGGTGTTCTCCTTATGATTAATTTTTTTAAAGATTTTCTTAACTAATTTATTATTTTAGTAAGACTTCTGGTACCCATTTCCAGACTGGGTTTCAGTTTGGTGGGACTACAGTGGATGTTGTAGTTAACTCTGTATTATTTATGTAGTTAACACTGGTTGGAATGGGAGATATTCATGCTTTTCTACAGATGTTGGTTAATTTCGCACAGTCTCTAATCTGTAGGAATGCTCAGCTCTTGCAACCTGCACTACCTTCATTCTGTCACTGGTATAGTAAAGCTATAACACAGACTCAAGTTTTTCCTTTGTCATTATGAACATTCTAGTGACAGAAACCCATTTTACACTCTTCAACCTGTAGTAATTAACTGTTGTCACTCTACACTCCTTCATCTGTTCTCCATTGCTAGGCTTCAGCTTCTATTCTCCCGCTTTGAATCTGAAATGATTTCATTTTTAATGTACTTCACCAAACAGTCTCACTTTAGATTATTGCTTTCGATACCACATCCTTGCAGATCTTCCTCAAAACTTTGAAGCTATTCATAATTACTTCTAAAGATCTTTAGTTAGCATGTTAAGATACACTTTCAGAACGTTGTAGACAGTAGTAAAAAAAATTTCCATTATTTTTGTTCCAAATGTTATAACATACTGAACATAAAATAAAGTACTGAAAATCAGATTACAATCACTTTCTACGATACAGAGATTGTTTTAATGGTTAATTGAAACAGTTTTTGATGAACACGATGTATTGTCGTTATTCCTTTGTGATGTGTGTTCTACGTCTTCTGCTCAGCAGTAGGTCTTTTGGAGTTCTTATCCGTACATATTAGCTGAATTCTTTGCATTTATTTACGCTTCTATATTTTGATGAAAAATTTATTAAAATTTATGGGTTTTGGAGAATTTTATACATTTTTAGAGTTACGCTTCTTCTGTGTCTACAACAGGATAGTTCACATGTAGGCCTACCCATTTTGCTGCACACTCCAACAGACCTGCATATTTTACAATTGTAAAAGATTCAGAAAATTTGAGAGAAATAATTTGTCAAATTTTAGCTGCTTATTACAGTATTTTTTGCAGTCCTACTTCCTGGTTTTCCAAAACTCAATTCAATAACAGTGGGTACTTTGATATCCATCAAGAAAATGTATCGGATGTAGTTTACTACGACTAATACTAGTATTTACTTATCATTCGTTGGTACATTCAGATTTCAGTTAGATTTTACGGTGATTATGGATAATCGTGGTACTTACAATGATATTGCATATTGACTGTTTGGCCCCTGTTTTTGTTGAGCCTACATTATTAAATAAAATAAGAAAGAGAAGAACAGACAGTTAATTCTCAGACGGGAACATTCATCCAATGTAGATTCGAGAACAAATCAAAATACATATAGAAAAGATCTGTCTCGATATAATTTGGTACAGGTGCTATAGTTGGAAATTCCGCTGTTTTATTTCCTCTCTTTTTCACATTAAAGATACTATTTTCGCAATTGTTATCTATCGCCTGTCTGTACTCCATACAGTGTGTACACATAACACACTTCGCAACATCTAAGAGGACGACTAGGTCGATCTTCAACAAATTGTGTATAAAAATGGAATCAATAACTCGGTTCACCATGAACAACTGTATTTCTGTCTCTTCAATTGTCCTCGATCAGAAAAGTCCTTACGTTGAACCAAGATTTGTTTCTGGGAAGGTAATATGGTTACTCCATGTTTTTAGTTTTTATTACTTGGAACAGTGTTTGGCACTGGACGCTTATCTCGGAGATATCACCCACTTCATTCCATTCCATCAGTGGCTTTCGCCTTGAGCCGCATTAATATCCGATGTGAATGTATAGGCGTAAATATATAACCCTCACCATAATGGGGAGGGGGCCGGGTGACGGCGGGGTACTTTATGACCACTTTTTGTAAATATTATAACCTACACAGTCAGTTTATGTTTTGAAATGTCAAACTAAATATCAATTGTTTTAAAGAATTCCTCTACCAGATGTGTTGAGATTTTTCGTTATACTTAACACAAAAGTTATGTCTTAGTAATTGATGGCACTTTCCCCAGTGAATGTAATATCCAATATTTTCGGGGTCAGTTGCTTATTTCACCGCAGGAAAAAGGGCGCTGACAGTAAAAGACAATAATAATTAATGAAATTTACATTTTTAATTGTTTTGTGGCGACCGTAAGGTACCCTCCCCTCTGCTTCCCTTTGACCCCCATGGTAGTGCACGATGTTGAAAGTGCGGTGATACTGCTAAGAACGTGCTAAAAGATATTCTTAGGTTCTGGATCTTACTTACATACCAGCACTACTTTTAAAAATAGTATGTTTTTAATATAAGTCAACAACAACTGACGAATTTTTTTGTAGTTTATTTATTTGTTTCTTTGTTGAGTATGAAGTATCATCGCCTCTCCCCTATACCCACCTGCTGGTATTGCGCGTTATAGAATATACTTTGGCACTGCAAGATTTAATGAACGCGCGAATACCATGTCTCCCGCGACAGATTGAATTTAAATAGAACTTATGTTGCTGATCTCTACATTAAAGGTGTTGTTATTTTTGTTTATTCGAATTTTGCTGAACTACGCGCGAATATGAACTTAAGAATTTACTTGCTCAACCACTTTTTGAATATTCGTTACCTTCTAAGGTCCTAAGGTGGTATAACACGACGAAAACATATCGTAAATACTGCAAAATCTGGTCACAAGTAATATGTCAGGGACTGCATCTAATTTCGAAACCTTCCTTTTTCGTGCACGTTATATTTCGATCTATTACGTGAGGTTCCCGTTCAAACAGGCAATGAGAGTTGACTACACAAGAAAAAAATTATCTTTTAGATCGATTTACGTTGGAAAGAACAGCTATTTAGAATGTACTCTTCACAACGATTCTAACAATTTAGCCAGTGCCTTATTTCGCAACAGCTCTATGCGAACTATAGAATGTGTCCTCGGAATGTCATTAGCTATGAGCTATATCGTGATATCTAAGAAGGGATTAATCCGCCTATAATGGTTCAAGACTTATGTAATAAAGTGATACACGGAAGTAATAAACCTTTGTCCAGCCGCGTGTGCCTGAATTTCCAGTTTAAAATACTTTCAGAAGATTAATTAAAAACCATCAAATGACACTTTGGAGTGGAAAACAGAAACAATTATCTATTAACAGACCAAGACTTGCGCAATCAAGGCAAAATGCAAAAGTGATTATAAGAATAAAATCGAAGGTGATAGTAGGAGCCCCAAAAGATAAAAAGGATAGTAACCATAATACTAAATGTGGGGCTCTTAACTTGCAATGGGCAGAGCCATGGAGTAAAAACAATTCAGAAATAATATACAGGATTCGTAATATGCCGAAAGCAAAATGGACCAGAGGGCTTAATAAACTAATATCATACGAGAGACACAAATTATACAAGAAAATTTCTCTAGTTAATCCTGCACACTGTCCTTGTCAAACTGCACAATGGCAAGACATCAGAGTTATAACTAAATTTAATTTACCCCAGAACTATTTTATTATCCAGATGCACTACTATCAGTAATCACATACAGAATCTGGTTCACTGAATACTAATGTATGAACAGTCCGAAATAACCTTTAGCTTCTGTAGTCAGAAACAGGGGTGACCATTCGCTCGTAAACCAATTAACAACAGAGTAACAACTATGCAGGCAGCCTATACACAGAGTAACTGCCTGCATACCTCTCACAATACGAATGCCCGCTGTTTCCTGACAATACAATACCCACGTATAGCTGGCGGATTTAACAATTTACTGTGCATCCAAGGAAGTGCACAGAAACGCAGCTCAAGACGCTACCACTGTCCGCGCCCTCCAGGAACAGCAAGAAACTGCCTGCTGGACACCGAAACAGCACCCGACGTAGCGTACCATCACCCACCGCGACCGTATACACGTTTGATCCGCCGCCGACGTGCCAACGGCTACCCAGGCTCCTCTTCAGACGCCGTCCTCTTCGGCTGCTCCATAACATACCGTCTTGCAGTCACAGCGGATCTTCCTCATTGCCTCCGATAGCTGCACCCTCTCGTATGGGCGTGACAGAACTGCAGCAGACTTGGAGTTACGGCAAGCGTAATGTAAAGAAAAAAAATAAACAATTTTAGGGAATTGTCATTTCACTAGCCTTTCTTCTGTTAGTCACAATGAATTTTTCAAAGTCACCGATATACCTTGGCAACGCGTGAAAACGTAAGGCTACCAGAGAATAAATTTCTCTGGAGTGAGCATTCACATTCGCAGAATAGATTTTGTGTTGTCAACATACACTGCCGGCCTGGTCACGTGTTCTCGGGACGTCGTGTGTTTGACCGTATAGCGCCTAGTACAGACGGATTCTTTTCGTACGTGTCGTGGATTATTTATGTATGTTGCGCAGACATTTTAACAGTATCCATTTGATACCGGGAATAAACCAACTACGTAACTTTTAAGGGCAAGTGATTTGCATTCTACTTCTTTGCGATAGGTGTCACAGCTCAGATGAACTCGATTTTTGGTAGTTTTCGATATGATACGGCACTTTATACTATTACAGAGCCTGACGTACATTTTTGTAGTGATAGTCTTGCAAAACGACTTGACAGTACACTAGTGCTTTTGCAAGTGTCCGAAAAACACCAAATTTGCCATACATTAGCGATTATATCCCTGCTAATTCGTCCTTTTTTCTCCTATTTCTGCGTATTTATTTTCTCGTTTTTGCAGCCTAAAGCACAATTTTTCTTACTTGTGACACTTTGAAATGTTTATTTAACGCATTTTACGCACATACTCCCAGTTTGTTAAATAAATAGTAGTCTGAGTAAGAAGGGCGAAAAAAGGCGATCGGAGAATAAATGTACTGAAAAGCAAATACAGTTGGTCATGTAACAGTCAACCCATATAACACCATTAAGGGAAGTGGAAAGTGACACAAATGAAAGAGTTTGGGGACATGTTTACTAATGTTCTACGCTTCTTAATCAAACGGTGAAGAAAATAAATTGAAGGCAAAATACACCAAAGAAGATGAATGTGTACTTTGATTAGCTACACTATTGTGTTGATTATTTGTTTTGTGCAGAAAATGTATTACTAACTGAATGTCGAGGTCCAGGAAAGCTAGAGGAAGAGAACATTGCTGGAAACATGTTTCACTTCTACTTAGACGACAGGAGTGGGTGCGGTGACATATTGCCGCCTTCACGTTTCATAGTGAAGCTTGGAAACTACCTGTATTTACAGTTTTCTTACATCAATCACTAATAACTACATCCCTCCTCTACGCTACTGTGAATCACATCTACTGACCAGGTGCTCAGGTATGCATTAGTGCCCAGATCTACTGGACTTTCTTGCTTTGGACCATACTGCCTCTTCCCAAAAATATGAAAAGCAATGAGCCTTCAGCAGAACAGATGTGTTTCGTGATATCTTAGATGAAGCAGTGTTCATAGGTCTAAAGGTATGGGTTTTAAAAGCCATGTTTGCTACATATATTTAATTATTTTGATTTAAGAAACCTCTCCGTAAAATTTGTGAAAGTAGTTTTGAAGCACCTTGTATGTGTACTCGTTATTTTACACTTGCAGATGCCTATCTACGGCGATGGGTATTATCTTGTTGGTAGCGTCCTATTTAATACGGTATCACGCAGATTCTGGCCTTGATCCGAGTGTACGTTTCCGATTTGCCATTCATAACATGAGGCTTGTAATGGCCACAAATGACCGACAGCATCGAGAAGGTGTTTCGTGGATTGGTTCCGTCTTTCTGTTCTATTTTACGCTGACTGCAGGATTTTTGCTTACACGTTACTCATTGTTAATTGTCTTCCTTCCACGTGACTAAGTATCACCGGAGTTTACTTACGTATTTCTCATGAGCTGGCTGCGGGAGGGGGAAGGTAACAACGCTTTTATTTGCTGTAGTATACCCTGTGAAATTTTGGGGTTGTGGTGTTTTATTTTTATTTTACCGTTAAGATCTCTCTCTTTATTCACAATTTACTCGTAATAGACACAGTGGGTAGGACTGCCTAGACAGGTAGCGTACATATGAATTAACACGTGATTGTGACCCCGTTTGGATGTGTCTACCGTGAGACACAGTTTGTCTAACTTATTACACTAACTGCGCTATATGTTTGTGACTTCCATAGTATATACGATTCGCCGCTCCTGATGATGAACGCACCCATTGTCCTAGTCGTTTGGGGTTCAACAGTAAATATGTTAATAGAGCACAGAATTAATTGTGTTTACTTTATGGTCTCATCATCTCGCAGGTAACGTGATGTCATATAAGTGGTTTATTTTGCATATTTTTTCAGTTACATTGGTTACACTCACTTTTGCATTATGGTCTTGAATTTGTTGGATAACTAATGGTATTGTCAAATTTTCTGAAGGGCCTGGTGACAGTAGCATGGACCACCGAGCACGGTCGCATTTAAACAAGTAGGTGCTAACACACGGTTGACAGTATTGTGATTACTCCTCATGCGAATGTCAGCTGTTCTTCGCAGCGCCGTGTGTAGCACAGTGCACAATGGGACACCTGTGTGAGAATTGTGGCCCGTCCATCAGGACTCAGTGAGCCGTAACCGTCCTGCCAAGTATGTCGCCTTGTGCTAGACTGTCTCTACGCCCCCACCGATGCTGTTCTTGGTAGCAAACAACTGTGTGGCTAATTTTGTCAAATTTGCTATATAAGACACACGGCTGTCACACATTTAACAACACTTTGGTGATAAGAACACTCTCGGCGTAAAAAACTTAAGATATTGGCATGTATCTGTATTAACATAAAATATCATGATGAACTAATGAGTTGCTCTCTTCCCAGCATCCAACTCTTTAATTCTATACTTCCTGCAAGTAGCTTGTAAACCGCTTGGATAATCAAATATCTCTTTATATAACTGTGTGTACATATATGTCTAACTTATAGTATGCAGTCAGCTGGCTTTATATATTTCCACTGACACTAACATAAAATTGTCCTACTGTCTTTTAATAACAAATTTACTCTTAGAATGCAAACATTTTTCTGTTATTAACATGTTACATTTTGCAGAACATGCTTACCCTGTTTACATCTTTAGCGATATAGAATGAGTGATACGTTTATATCTTTACTTAATGATACACTTTGCATAGTAAACAAAAACATCAATAGCATAGGATACGTTTCTTGCTCAACACTGACATTAAGAATATTATGAAGTGTGCAACAGTATTTTATTTACGGTGTGTGGAATTCTACAACGTATGTACATTAATCTGGAAAACCACATGGTCCACAACAAAACAAATTGCCATCTACTACAACTTACGTAAGTGAACGCAACTACTTTGTATCGTATTTTTGTTGATGAAACAACTTACAAAGTAGCACTAAATAATCAAATATTTTTGTGCAGTGTGGGAGCAGACGACATGTTGTTGGTCAAAACATCTCTGTAACTAAAAAATTAACCATCGGACCACGGTCATGGTACCCCGAAACCGGATATATCACTAAAATAAAACATTTAAAAAGTATTTGCGGCTGGTTGCCATTCAACAATTAATCTTATATGTTGATATTTGTATAACATTTGTTATAACAGATGTATTAGAAGGACCATACACATTTTAAAATTATCCTATCTCTGCCGCAGTGTAGTCGGCAAAGTCTATATTCCGCTGGTCTAGGTGTTTATGTGCAGGGCCAACTAGCAACATCGTGCATGCAACAGAACGGTCTTTTCGCATTATCTGTAAATGAATTTGCAGTACTAAAAGTTTTCTACCAACTATGAAACACCCACAATCTGCGCAACAGAAAAAAAGTTGTACAGGAGTAAACTTTTGGGGAGGGTTCGCCACAGAGTGTGCCCCAAATTATAATATTCATATCTAATTAAATTCCAGGTGCGCAGTAGCATTAATGCCACTTCTCCTTCTAATATTTCTACTGCATAAAATTTTAATTGTGGCTGTCATTCAGCAAATGTGAAGCATATTTCAGGAACAGATATCATCAGCCCTCAGTTGCACAGAGTTTTATTGAATTAAATTTTTGACTAGTTTCGGCCAATTAATTTGCCATCCTCAGAATATCATACAATTAAACTTACATCGGAAGGCAATCGTCCAGCAAACACTGGACGATAGATTCCTAGAATAAAGGGTGTAGAATGAGAATTTAGTGATTACCCGGGTTGGATCACAATTAACAGCATATCAGTAACAATAAGTGTGCAGTAATAAACAGATTATAAGCCTACCTCTGTTAAAACTTTTTACATATCACTGTAAAGCAGTGTAACATAAAGGTTCTAAGATGTGGTCCCCAAAGAAAACTTCGCATCATAAGTAAATTATTAAAAAACACGAGACATATGATGATTAGCATTAACAGACTGGTAGTGCGTTAACGTGTCTGAAAGCTTACGAAGACTAAACAAAGTGAGGGCGCTCGTGTTTATAACATCAAGTCGAACGAAACTGAACAGCAGACTGAAAGAAATGAAACACCATTAAGACCTTATGCCACGTGCTATCTAGTGTCTAAATTTTAACCCAAAAATGACATAGCTTGTAAAAAGGGCTGAAGGTGGCACCATGGGCAGATGGAGAAGCGGCGCAACATAGATATTTCCAGTATCTCGACGTAGAGGCCGTTTTCAGCAACGCAAGTAAGTGTGCGTGCTTCCGCTGAGACATCCGACTCGATGGCGAGGGCGAGGTCCCAAAGGGTATTTACAAGTTGTCTTTCCGTTTAGCGCATCTACCTGTAGCTCTTATAAATACTTGCTATAGCACAGCACGATCTCGTTACGAGATGAAGAATAGCAGCCAGCTTTAGAATAAATCCCTTGCTACAGCTATGCCCATTAATAAAACGCTTAGCGATGAAAATGCACTCATCACCAAGGCTGATAAAAGGAGCTCCTCTGTCACCTTGTATAGATACTACTATGTTAACCAAACATCAACTTGCTTCTCTGGGAATAATGTTAGTTCCATCAGCAGGAACCCCACAACTAATTTCCAGATAGAACTAAAAATTATTTTAATCTTATGAGTCTCTTTTTTCCCATAACGACTATAAAGAATTTTAATGTATGAACTCCAAGACTCCAAAATTGCGATTAAAAGTTAAAATACAGAAAGAATATAACCAATTCGTCAGACTGTAATGGTATTGGTAGATCTGGCTACATCCTATCTAAAAAAATTATTTCTTCTAAAACGTTTTACACATTTAAATCTTCATTTTCTGTTAAAATTGGGAAAGAAAGAACTAATTCACTAAAAGGTGTTGCGTTTCCATCTGGCCATTTGCTTGCATCCCTTGACATTACCGATCTCTACACTAATCAAATAGAGAACAGAGGAAACAATCACCACTATAGAAAACAGATATATGGTAAGAAGTTTGTAGGATTTGAAGAAAGGACCTCACTTTCGAAAATTATTCTTAAGTACAATTATTTCAGTTTCAGTGCACAACTGTTCGAACAAAATGAAGGCCTCTCTATGGGGAACTTCCTATCCGGGTTCTTAGCTGATGTATTCATTTATAACTTCGAGATCAGATTCCTTGAACCCATCCCGTCCTGTCCGGTAAAATTTATTGCTACAGGCTGTACGTAGATGACACCATCATACTGTTTCAAGCTGATGACCTTGAGTTTGTATCTCTAAGCGACACAATGAATCGTTTCCACCAGAAAATTAAATTAAAGTGTGAGATCGAGAATCACTGCCTTGACCTGAAATTACGGCTGGCAGATGGTAAAATTAAATTTGACACCTACGGAAAACCCATTATGACTAAAAATATCGTCCTAGCGTCTTTCTGCCGTCCCTATAGACATTAAATTGCATTCTGACGTGTTATAATTGACGGGATGTTAATCCCGTCCACTGTTGGCATGGAACTTAATGACCTGAAGCCTATTGTTGTCAGTAACGGCTATCAAGCCAATCTCGTGCAAAAACTTTACACGGCCCATACTAATAATAAGTCTATGTAGTATGTTCACTGCGCACCTAAAAAACAATGGAGAGGCTCCATCCGCGCCGCAGCCGCAGTGGTCAACAACCCCACGACGACTACCGCAGTCCACTTCACCCCTCCGCCGGCCCACACCGAACCCAGGTTTACTGTGCGGTTCGGCCCCCGGTGTATCCCCCCCCCCCCCCCCCCCGCCCCTAGCCCCAGGGAACGTCCCACACCAGACGAGTGTAACGCCTATGCTTGCGTGGCAGAGTAATGGTGGTGTACTCGTACGTGGAGAACTTGTTTGCGCAGCAATCGCCGACATAGTGTAGCTGAGGCGGAATAAGGGGAACCAGCCCGGATTCGCCGAGGCAGATGGAAAACCGCCTAGAAACCATCCACAGACTGGCCGGCTCACCGGACGTCAACATAAGTGCGCCGGGCGGATTCGTGTCGGGAACCAGGCGCTCCTTCCTGCTCCGGACAGCCGTGCGTTAGACCGATCGGCTAACCAGGCGGACAATAAGAATTCTGGTACATGTTTATTGAATAAAAATGGACCTACTGCCAAGAAATACACTGATGTCCAAAACTGAAACAACAGATCACTGTTTCGCCGTCCTGTGTCTGATTCACAATAAAATCATACAGACTATCAACAGATGTCCGCACGGTGGTCTTCTGCATGGAAGACGGTCAACGGATAACCATGGCAGCGATGATGTCAGGGCACCTATCAAACAGGACAGTGTTTGCCGGGCAGCCCCACAGTCACAATCACCGTGTAAACAGTCACACACGGTGCATTACACCACAGAGAAGACGCCTGCCAGGCTCTCCGCGGTGGAGCGCCATGGGAAGAATTGAAACGGGACAGTCGCATTTGAGTGGCCCGGTGACATAACTTGGATGGTTCTGTTATTTTTCGGAACCGTTGACAGTTTATAGAGACCGAAACTGTATTCCGAAGACCAGGGCGGAGCCAACCACATGAAACGTCAGAAAGAGAGAACCGTGGTTTGGCTGTAGGAACGCGACGGTACCGCCTTAGTACTGCATAGAAACTGCCATATGACGTCACAGCATCCACTGGACGTGCTGTAACGACGCAAAAGGTGAACAGAAGTCTTCGGCAGAGTGACCTCTATCGTCGAAGACCTGCTGACGCGTCTTCACAGCAGGGAACGTCTAGAGCGGAGGCGTCAACATGTCGCCTGAACGGTCAAATAGTAGGTCAATGTTCTTTTCACGGATGAGTTCCGATTTGGTCTGGACAGTGATTCTCGAACGATTCGCATCTGGGGTGGGGGGGTGGGGGGGTGGGGGGACGTGGGACACGATTTCGGGATCCAGTCATTCAGGAAAGAGACTGATATTGACGATGATCCTCATGGTGTGGGCAGGGATTATGTTGACCAATCGAACACCTCTTCATGGAATTGTACGGTTAAATCACCAAGGTTTAACTGCTGTAGGTATCGTGACGAGATCTTGGGACTTCGTTTGCGGTCGTTGTGAGGTGCTGTGGGCCCAGACTTTGTGCTGCTTGTAGATAATGCTCGGCCTTATTATTGATTTTTTCTTGGAAACGGAAAATAATTGCACACATGGCGCTGCCTTCTCTCTCTCCCGATTTGAATCCCATAGAGCGCGTCGGATGCATTACGTACACGTGTTGCATCACTTAACATCCACCAACCAGTCTCCAAGACTTGCGAGCAGCGCTGCAAGAAGAATGGGCTTTATTGCCTCAATATGAGGTTGATGACACCATTCACAGCATGCCTCGTCGTTTGTCAGGCTTGTATTGGTGCCAGAGCTGGTCACACTATGACGCTACAACGCAGTCCTTGCTATGAATTTTTTCGCTTACTTAACACATGAAACTGTTTCTATACGATGTACTGTCTAGTATGTAATATTTAACACTGGAAAGTCAGGGCATATTTAGTTAACGTTGAATTCAGAGAGATTGTTTTGTCGTGCCGCAGGACCCGGGAGCGCGCCAGCGGGCAGTAGTAGCAGTGACGCCGTGCTCGGAGTAAGACGTACAGCCAAGTGCTGCTGTTCCTAGCTGTGTTACATCTAACGGCTAGTGTGTGGATCTAACTAGGACGGGAAAGCAATGGTTGGCATATCTGGAAGAATGGCCGGGCGAGTTATTATGGATAAATGGGCATAGTCCTGAAGAAACGAGGGCTTAAGTGTGAAGCGCACTGTGCAGCTAGTATTTACACTTGCCATAGGTAGAGGTTCTAAACGAAAGACAACTTGTAAATACGCTCTGGGAGCACGAGCTCGCCATCGAGTCGGATGTCTCGCAGACCGCGCCATTGCGATGTGACCACAGATACCCAGGGGCCAGTGACCTTAATCGATCGCAATGAAATACACATATGCTTAAATTTGATCAATGGTTACGTGGTCGATCCTCCCTGACACATCGCTGTATCACTGAGAGCTGCACTATGACGACGTATTTGGCACTCTATTGAAGAATGCGCCGGATTCCATGACTTGTTCAAGCTGAAACCCACGCCTCTGTTAATTAAATTCGTCGCAAAACGAATTTCAGCAGCTTCTTTCAGCACTGAGTCCAAGAAAGGTGAGGTGGCCGCTATGAGATTGACGCTTTCGTACAACATAGAGCGATCAATACTTCAACAGTACTCTGCAATAGTCGATTTAACGGGCTGCAAGAGTCGAGTGTACCAATGGTGGTTTGTGCATGTTTCATGGATGTACGAGTCATCTGCCCGATTTTGAAAGGTGACACTCGGAGGGGATCCTTTGAACTCCAGGCTTCCGTAGCATCAAACGTCCGTCCCATCAGATCATCTTTAAAGGAATCAAAGAACGCTTCTGTCTTCCATGGAGGGCAAAAAAAACACCTTTACTTTGCCTTACTGAGTTTCCGTAATATTCCTACGACAGGCTATCCCCATTCGGCAGGAAAGCTGTGAATATTATATTTTTCTGTTGTCTTCTTCAGTATTGTTTTTGCCTACTACTGCACCGATTCTTAGCGCCTTAAATATCCAAATATCTTAACAATGATATACAACCGTGCGCTCGACGAAAGACTGGAAAGTTGCACAGATCACACCAATATTCAAGAATGGTAGTAGGAATAATCCACTAAATTACAGGCCCATATCGTTAACGTCTATATGCAGCAGGATATTAGAACATATCTTGTGTTCGAGCATTATGATTATCTCGAAGGAAACGGTCTATTGACACAGAGTCAACATAGGTTTAGAAAACATCGTTCCTGTGAAACACAACTAGCTCTTTATTCACATGATGTGCTGAGTGCTATTGACAAGGGATTTTGGGTCGATTCCGTACTCCTGGATTTCGGGAAGGCTTTTGATACTTTACCACACAAGCGGCTCGTAGTGAAATTGCGTGCTTATGGAATATCGTCTCACTTATGTGACTGGATTTGCGATTTCCTGTCAGGGAGGTCACAGTTCGTGGTAACTGACGGAAAGTCGTCGAGTAAAACAGAAGTGATTTCAGGCGTTCCCCAAGGTAGTGTTGTAGACCCTTTGCTGTTCCTTATCTATAGAAACGATTTGGGAGACAATCTGAACAGCCGTCTTCGGTTGTTTGGAGATGACTCGTTTATGAACTAATAAAGTCATCAGAAGATCAAAACAAACTGCAGAACGATTTAGAAAAAATATCTGAATGGTGGCAAAAGTGGCAGTTGACCCTAAATCACGAAATGTGTGAGGTCATCCACGTGAGTGCTAAAAGGAACTCGTTAAACTTCATTTACACGATAAATCATTCAAATCTAAAACCCGTAAATTCAACTAAATACCTAGGTATTACAATTACGAGCAACTTAAATTGGAAAGAACACACAGAAAATGTTGTGGGGAAGTCTAACAAAAGGCTGCGTTTTATTGGCATGACACTTAGAAAATGTAACAGACCTACTAAGGAGACTGCCTACACTAAGCTTCTCCGTCCTCTTTTAAAACACTGCTGCGCGATGTGGGATCCTTACCAGATAGGACTGACGGAGTACATCGAAAAAGTTCAAAGAAAGGCCGCAGGTTTTGTATTATCGCGAAATATGGGACTGAGTGTCACATAAATGACACAGGATTTGGGCTGGAAATCATTAAAAGAAAGGCGTTTTTCGTTGCGACGAAATCTTCTCACGAAATTCCAATTACCAACTTTTTCCTCCGAACGCGAAAATATTTTTTTGACACCGACCTACATAGGGTGGAATGATCACCTCGATAAAATAAGGGAAAACAGAGCTCGTAAGGATAGATATAGGTGTTCGTTCTTCCCACGTGCTATATGGGATTGGAATAACAGAGAATTGTGAAGGTGGTTCGATGAACCCTCTGCCAAGCACTTAAATATGATCAGCAGAGTATACACGTAGATGTAGATCAAAAGTGGGTACAAGGACCCAGAAAAATTTAAATACATGGCTTTCCTTCGAAGGTGGTAAGCCTTTCGTCAACTACAGGACTGATCCTCAGCAAGCACAAATACAGCATCGTTCTTCGGTTCCTTTACAGATGAACCTGCGAGTTTGCCCTTTCATACATTGGACAGACAACTCGCAAAGTCCATGAAGAATAAATTACCGGTGGCACACACAGCTTTTGTAGCCCACTAAATCGGCTGTCTCAGAGCACAGTGCAGATATTGGTCGCTCTTTGTCGTACTGAAAGGTCAAACTTACAGCGTTGACTTTGTCTGTTTTGGACTCAGTGGCGCAAGATGCTGGTGAAATTCGTTCGGCTACGAATTTAATTGATAGAAAGCGGTTTCAGCTTGGATAAGTCACAGTATCCGGCGCTTTCTTTAGTAAACTTGCAAAGAACGGCCACATGCAACATCGAAATCAAAGAGTGGATCGACCGCGTAGCCACAGATCTAATTTATATATACTTTGCTGCCGCAAAGCAACGTCTCTGGCACCTATGCATCTGTGCCCCCATGCACGGGAGTGCGATCCGAGTGTTTGGAAGCGTCCACAGCAAGTGCTAGATTCCCTTTATTCTCAGTTATTGAAACGTTAGAAGTTGCTCTTCCTGATTCGAATTCCTACAGTCAAAACCGCTCCCACGCTGGACTGCAGTATAGCTGCCGCCTCTGTATTCATCCCTCAACCGACGAAGGCTACCTCTATCGCCGACCCGCACAACGACCCAGGTATCAAAATGAGGATCACGCCACGAACCGCTGCTGCAACAGCAGCAGCCGTGATCTACACAACACGGTCCGCTACCTGCACGTCATGGACAATGGACGTCCGCAGTACCTATCCACCAACGGTGCCACTGACCACCCAGCTATCAGCATCATCACCGCTAGTCGTCGCACCATCAGCCGAAACAGCGCCATCACCCACAATTTCGCCTGCAACAACAGCCACACCATCAGCAGAAGCAGTCACAGCACAGGCCAGCAACAATACCAACTACTATGATAACATTTCCTACTTCAGTCATACAGTAACCTCTCTTTCAACCAGAACCCATCGTGAAACTAACAGAGGGCCCAGTACTAGTGAGGGTCAGGATGAAACCAAAAGGATCCAGCTATCTCTTTCAGACACTACGACATGAAAGTCGAAATCATTCTGGAATCACAGAACCCAGTAAATTCTCCTTTTTCTTTTAACTAAGCTGATGATACTCTAAATTCCTTAGCTTCAAGACATTCGTCAGCCACATTCAACGTTATCTACCAGCATTACTGATGTAGCAGCTCATGCCCAGATAACACTTCATCATGATCAACATTCTCAGCCATCCCTACCCCGAACTACCACCGCTTATGGAGGTAATATAACAATAACCGCCTTTGCAAACCCTCCAACGCAACAAGCATAGTCTCCAAGCCGACACCAAACCTTCACAGCAATGGTCACAATGTTTGACAGAGTACTTGGACGAAGAAATCAAAAGCGAATTGAACTCGCAGCCAGAAATCAATACGCTTAAGGCACAACGCGTTCTAAACGATAAAGGACCCTGCTTACGAGTATTCTCATAATCATCCGACGCCACTGACAAACTTATAAAACAATGGGTACAGAAATTTACTGTAGAAACTCGTCGATTCAATCCACAAACGCATCTATGTCAGCGATACCTGCAGTATAAAGACCATCTGACAGAAACGCGTCCATCTGTCCTCTCTGCAAGCAAAACGATAGTCACATACAATGCCCAAAACTAAAATCCGCACATACCTGCAGCATCTGTGACCATTTTCACTCCACCTTCTCGCACATGTAGAAGTTCAAACCTCCTCCACAGAAACATGGCACGCAGTTGATACACCGCTCCACACAAACAACTTCCTCCATCGTCCACTCACCACTGAAGGTGTAGTCTATTCCGAATAGTGCCAAACATACATGCATTAGAAGGACCCCACACCCTACGGCAAGTAACCTCCGTCATCCACATCACCATCCTTCTCAATACATATCATAAATGCCCAGAATCAAGCCATTTTAATTTTGATACTCGAAACACTCGTTTAAACCTTTCTCCACTCCTAATATTCTACCCCTAACAAACCCAGGGTTATTCCCGTGCAGAATAGAATGCATGCCATGCTCAAATCCATACCCTAATCGAAAGCCATGATTCCAAACTTCAAAATCATAACATGCAAAGTGAGACTGAGTTCCTATAACTCTCCTCTATGACAGTCCTACTGTCCCTGAACGTGCTGTTCCCCCACTACAAGAATCGTTTCGTGTCTACAGAGAAATCCTTTGTACTCGATACCAGGACATGCTCATATGCTGTCGATAGCTCTG
Organism: Schistocerca americana; assembly: GCF_021461395.2. Lineage (NCBI taxonomy): Eukaryota > Metazoa > Arthropoda > Insecta > Orthoptera > Acrididae > Schistocerca > Schistocerca americana. The sequence continues at coordinate 678,632,851 of NC_060122.1, forward strand.
GCGACATGTTTGCAGTTACTTTTCGTGACTGACACATGACGTGCACTAAGCCAAACGAAACACAGAAATAACCCCACTCCTACCTATGCCATCCTACATAACAACAGACCCCTTCCTGAAAATCTCACCAAAGCCAGCTACTTCGCATCTTTCCTGGAAGCCACATTATTCATCCCACATATCTCAACTCTCATTACTCACTAGACCCCTTTGTGTAGGAATGTAGTAACACAACTATCCCACCTGTTGCACCACCCCAGCACCTACACACCACTCCACGGACAGGGCTAAACACGCCAATAACAGCTGAAGACATTACACGAAGACTCGTTAAACAGTAAAACACTGTTAAACAGCGAAACACTGCACCTGATTTCGATAAAATTATCTATCACCTCCTCAAGGCATGTCTCAGAAGCTATCTCGAAATCCTTGCCATTATTTACGATACCACACTTCACAGATTATTATCCAAAACAGTGGGAAAGTTCAAAGTCCTCCTCTTCATGAAACCTGATAAATCACTCTCGCAGACCTCATCCTATAACAGTGAAAATGTTCAGACTGCTCCTCTTCATGGAACCTGATACACCAGTCTCACAGACCTTATCCTTTCGACCTACCGGCCTTACGTCAGTTTTGAAACCATTCTTAAGCGAAGAATCCATCAGCGTTTTACAACCCGACTAACCAATCTCAACACCCAGTTTGGTTTTTCCCCGCTACTCCTTCGACGACCAGCTTATTTATCTCACCCACCTAATCTCCCATTAACTAAATAAACAGATGTCGACCATAACTGTCTCCCTTGATATCCTAAAGTCCTTTCAGCCGGTATGACATTCTGCACTGCTCTTAAAGCTCAAAAATATGCTCTCCCAGTTAACTATATCCACCTTACAGTATCCTTCCTTCACCACCGTCCTATATGTCACAATAAGCCACACCTGCTCCCGAATATTTCATCTCGCTGCAGGTGCGCCACAAAACTGTCCTTTGGCTCCTCCTTTCGTCCTGTACATTGCAGAAATTCCCAAACCGCCGCCCTCAAACAATCTCCTGCATTATGCTGACGACACCACCTACCTAGCCCGTTACCACACCCTTCAACTTTCCCAATGCCTCCCTCCAACGCATTCTGAATCTCCTGGTCGAGTGGATTTAATACATGGGAAGTTCAACTAAATCTACAGAAAAGCCAACCCATCTTTCCGACGGTTTAGAACTGACCGTTGACGGAGAAGTAACACGGAATGTACATCTCCTTCTCACTGAACACAAAGTACAAAACTAAAAAAAAAAAATCATATTATCTACTAATACACCGCACCTGAGGTCCACAACCTTCTACCTTTATCCTCACCTACATATCCCTCACACGCCAACGTTGCATGTATGACAGTCTGCCTCTTCGAAATCCCACGAGCCTCATCAAATCCTGGAAAGACAGGCACTACGCCTTTTGTACCAAATAGCCTACCCACCCCAACCCATCCACTCTCACACCTTCTCCTCTTTCTAGAACATCCTCGGATTCGATACATTAATCTCAAAACTCAGTCCCAGCAGCCAGTTTCCTACCCACTAGTCACCAATCCAGGTACACTGCTGCGCCACTACATTCATATCCATCTCCCTTGCACCTTCACACCTTACTCAATCTGTCGCCCCGGGTTTCAACTGCCAATACCCACCAACTAAATCCGTCCCTAGAAACATCCCTCTTTCAAACCCCAATCGCAACGCTCCATCTCACAACATCCCCCCATTTTCTCTTTCTCTCTTCCTACACCTTGGTCACTTTTAGTCGGTACCTGCCGCACTACAGGAACGCATAGTCAAACTCATTCTGCCACCTTCATTACCATTATCATTTTCACATGTCACCAGCATCACGCACGAATGGACCCCACACATTAATCGGTAACTACATTTTTACAATTATAATGTGCTACCGTCATCGTTTCGTGTATTTTAGCAATATTTCAAATATACGTAACCTTTGACTGAAGAGTGATTTCTGTCCTCTGCCGGCCCGTCCACCTTGCGGGGAACTGAAATAAAAATAACGGAAGAAAAGATGGTTCCGTCACTTCTTTGGTTCACTCATAAGATGGAATTATTAGAATAAGAAGCGGAAGTTAAGCGGCTATAGTCCTGTAATTAAATTGAACAGCCATTGCACCCATAAAACATGAAGATCCACATAAAATATTTCTGCACACCAGTCTCATACTTTAACCTCAGTCCTACCTCTCAGAGGGCCTATAATTTCTAATAATTGCCTACTGGAGGTAGTCGATAGAACTAACTAGAATCGTTTACCTAATATCGAGCAACGCAAACGATTAAACTTAATTTCCTCTCTGAAATAATACCAAAATACCAGAACTGACATGACTGTAGCAGGTAGTGTAAGAGGTCCATGACTAAGGAATTTATTGCCAGCGCACACGAGTAGATGTAATTTCGATGGATTGCGCACGCGCTGCCTGCGATATGTAAGCTGTAATAGAATCGCAGACCAGAGAGCAGTTTCGGCTGCAGAAGGGACAGTGTCGGCTGCTGTAGTGGTGATAGCTCGCAGTCAGGCATTTGGGCCGGTCGTGCCTGAGCGATGTAGTATAAGCTAAAAATAGCCGCGTGCATATCTAGTTTGTTACAAATAAATTTATACTATTGTTATATCAAGCCCCATGTAAATGTTTAAAAAAAATTCATAATAATCTTTTTTATAAAATTAACTTTTTGACCATCATTCATCTGAATTTAAAGAATTTACTAATTTCTGCAATCCATGGTCATCCCGATTATCGTAAAGAAAAATCAGTTGTTTCTTTTTATACATGACAAATCTAGCGGCCAGAATTGCACTGGGCTGAGCCAGAAAAATTTCTTATAGGAGCAGATATATACGCGGTATCCGGCGACTTCATTGCGGTAAGAATTTTCAGTTTTTTCAGAATGATCTTTCAGGGCCATGACGCAGCACTGCTGACGTTGAAAATTTACCAGTTTAAATTCACAGTCAGTTAATTATTGAAAGGTTATATATGAGTCATTTTTTTTGCTTACGGGGAGGTTAGTCACGTTATTTTTGCGAGCTTATGGAATAATAAACTGTTGGGAGGTCACACTAAATGTGAATGTTATATATATATATATATATATATATATATATATATATATATATATATATATATATATATTTCTGTTGGGAGATTACACTTGGCGACAACCGGTCAGGATCGTATGTTTTGTGAATTTCTGGGAAGTAGTCAGCTATATATATGCTCTTATTTACATAATGGTAAATGTAATTTGCATCTGGCGCAACTCTTTTATTAATTTGTCACTCCTTTCACAGATCATCTGCAATTTATTGCTCTTTGTTGTTATTATATTTTATCCGTTTTCCTTTGTGCCTACCTTTAAGTTGTGAAAATGCCGCAAAAAACTGCTAAGACTACATTGCGATGCGCAATGAGTGATGAAGCCGACTTGAATAATTTGACAGATAGTAGTAGCGTCACTCAGTTTCATAATGATAATCCCCCAATTACAGATAATCAGTGTGTGCCAACCACCAGTAGCGATTTTAATCCAAATGATGAACAAACAAATTCAATTATGTCCACAGTAAATTTATCGACAATTGAGGACACGGCACGTTCTGATACAATGAACGGTGCGCAGTTTGACACACCTGATTTGCAAAATTTACACAGTGAACAGATAAATGTTTCTAACGAAAATGAACAATGTAGTCAAAATACGTTAGATTTATTTCATTCTGATGTAGTCACCGACAGTGCACATCCAATTAGCAAACCTTTTCGTGAATCAGACAGTGACCAAATGGTTACACAAAACGTCACTCATGCAGATACACGATCATACAGCACAGCAAATAGAGTCGCTGATTTTGGCATGGATCATGTTGTGGCATTGTTGTTACAACTTAATGAATCGAACTAACAACTTAATGAAAATCTCACAGTCGAATAAAAAACAAGACAACAATTATAAATAACTTAATGAAAGTTTCAAACACTCGAATGAAAACGACGACAAGTCGTTCAAACAAATCAATGAAAAACTTGGCATCTCTATTGAACAGCGCTCTGAAGAGATTACAGCCGATGCGGAACAATGTAATGAAACTAAAAAACAATTAAGTGAGGAAATTAAGGCCTGTTCCAGGAATAGTAGTGAAGAGATACGCAATACACGTGCTACCACAACTAAATTACTTAGGAATGAACTTAGTGCAGTTGCTAAACAATGTTCAGAAAACGCAACACATTTACGCGACGAGTTTAAATTAATGTCAGAAGAACTTTCACGCACACTGGATGGGAAAGTAGACAAGAAATTTGAACAACAGGACAGCCAAATTGACGAACGTTTTAATCACCACTAACAAAACAGTGAGACGCGTTACCGCAAATTCATACAGGAACAGAACGAAGTAAAGAAACAAGTCACGGAAACAATTACTGCAAAGAGACAGGAAGACAAGCGTGAGTCGTTTACTAAAGCTAAAACATACGTAGACAACAACATTGCTACAGTATCAGAAGAAATCAACACTGTCAAACAGCTGAACACAGAATTGCATGGTGACATCTATGATCTAAAAACAAAACCAGACACTGATATCCAGACTTTGGAATATAAATACACAGTAGACTTTCAGAGAGTGACCAACAGACTTGAACAATTAGAATTAATACAAGATCCTGATGCCATTAAAGCGGACGTTAAGAAATTGAACAAAACCACACGTAAAATGCGAAAACAAATTAATATTTGTGACACTAAAAATGATGATCATGGAAAAGCACTAACTGAAAAATATGATGAGCTGGCCTGTCGTATTGACGTTATCGAAAATAACAATGACACCAAATCAGACGGTACGTCACTAATTTCGTTCAGTTAAACACCCGAATTCCAAAACATACAGCAGACAATCAGTGAGATAGGTTCGTCTAGTAATATATTACGCAGAAAATTATCATCTTTACAACAAGAAGTGACATAAATGAAAAATGTTTCAGTCTCTAACACATCACAGCATATGCCACATTCTGAACATTTGTCACACTTTCACAGCCAGTATAAATTAAGTAAGTGACTTAGATTCCGAACAGACACAGAAAAACAGATTTCCAATTAATCGTGAATCTGCTCAGACATTCAGAGACGATAATTTTGATTACAAGCACTTGCTATCCTTTAGGAAACTTAAGGTATTTAAAAATGATAGAACACAGATTCACCCCTGGGATTGGATACAACAATTTAGCTTTGCTTTTAAACCAACTTAGCCTGTAACGCAGAAACTAAAATTTTCTTACAGCTTTTGACCTGAGGGATTCATTACACTTCGATGAAAATGTGCCGTAGGGTGCACAGGGCCCCGAGCCATAGTACTGCTATTTCTTCTTTAGTTCTCTGCACAATTTAAGGAAGAAGATGTTGTGATACGCAAATGATTAGCTTTTCAAAGCATTCACACAAGGTTGGCGCCGGTGGCGACACCTACAACGTTCTGACATGAGGAAAGTTTCCAACCGATTTCTCATACACAAACAGCAGTTGACCGGCGTTGCCTGATGAAACGTTGTTGAGATGCCTCGTGTAAGGAGGAGAAATGCGTACCATCACTTTTCCGACTTTGATAAAGGTCGGATTTTAGACTATCGCGATTCCGGTTTATCGTATCGCGACATTGCTGCTCCCGTTGGTCGACATCCAATGATTGTTAGCAGAATATGGAGTCGGATGGTTCAGGAGGGTAACAAGGAGCGCCGTGCTGGATCACAACGGCCTCGTATTACTTACTAGCAGTCGAGATGACAGGCATCTTATCTGCATGGCTGTAACGGATCGTGCAGCCACGTCTCGATCCCTGAGTCAACAGATGGGGACGCTTGGAAGACAAGAACCATCTGCACGAACAGTTCGATGACGTTTTCAGCAGCATGGACTATCAGTTCGGAGACCATGGCTGTGGTTACCCTTGACGCTGCATCACAAACAGGAGCACCTGCGATAGTGTACTCAACGACGAACCTGGGTGCACGAATGGCAAAATGTCATTTTTTCGGATAAATCGTGGTTGTGTTTACAGCATCATGATGGTCGCATCCGTGTTTGGCGACATCGCGGTGAATGCACATTGGAAGCGTGTATTCGTCATCGCCATACTGGCATATCACCCGGCGTGATGGTATGGGGTGCCATTGGTTACACGTCTCGGTCACCTCTTGTTCGCACTGACGGCACTTTGAACAGTGGACGTTACACTTCAGATGTGCTACGATCCGTGGCTCTATCCTTCATTCGATCCCTGTGAAGCCCTACGCCGGCCGGGGTGGCCAAGCGGTTAAAGGCGCTACAGTCTGGAACCGCGCGACCGCTACGGTCGCAGGTTCGAATCCTGCCTCGGGCATGGATGTGTGTGATGTCCTTAGGTTAGTTAGGTTTAAGTAGTTCTAAGTTCTAGGGGACTTATGACCTTAGCAGTTAAGTCCCATAGTGCTGAGAGCCATTTGAACCATTTTGTGAAGCCCTACATTCAGCAGGATAATCCACGGCCACATGTTGCAGGTCCTGTACGGGCCTTTCTGGATACAGAAAATGTTCGTCTGCTGCCCTGGCGAGCACATTCTCCAAATCTCTCACCAGTTGAAAACGTCTGGTCAATGGTGGCGGAGCAACTGGCTCGTCACGATACGCCAGTCACTGCTCTTGATAAACTGTGGTATCGTGTTGAAGCTGAATGGGTAGCTGTAGCTGTTCACGCCATCCAAGCTCAGATTGATTCTATTCCCAGGCGTATCAGAGGTGGTTGCTCTGGGTACTGATTTCCCAGGATCTATGCACCCAAATTGCGCGAAAATGTAATCACATGTCAGTTCTAGTATAATATATTTATCCAATGAATATCCGTTTATCAACGGCATTTCTTCTTGGTGTAGCAATTTTAATGGCCAGTGGTGTATTTTCACTAAGGCTGGTGGTTGCTGTGGTGAGTATCTTGCACACTATGGAGAGTAGACTGATATGTCTCTAGTTTCCTTACGATAGTCTTTCTAATGCTTTAGAATACTTATAGTATTTTGACAGTCCTAGGTATTTATGTTCCTTAGCGTCTATCTGTGCAAATAATAGTGTAAATTCCTGCTCTATTATTGTTCCTCCGGACTTGACCATAAATACTGAAATCATTATTCCCAAGCGTCTTTCCTCTTCTGTTTCTTGGCTGTTAGGGTTTTCCTAAGTTAGGGTACCTTCCCTTCTAGGAAATACCCTAAATAATATCTTACCCCAGGAATATTTCTCCTGTCACCTCGACCGTGGCAGCGTCGGACTTCTTCTGGCTAAACGTGGTTCATTGCTGGGTGAGTTTAGTGTGGGACAGGTGGGGCGGCCACGGGCAAGAAAAATTGGAGTTTAACTTGATTCGGCTATATTCTGCAATATTTATGAAAGTTAAGCCCTTTCCACTTCTGGGAGACACGAATGAGCAATAACGGATCATTAGTGTGAACAGCTACATACAGTGTAAGCTTTCTATGAAATATTGCCTGTGAGAGATAACTGAATACAAGGATTTCGAAGACTTTCTCATCACATTACATGAGCTTTACATAACGTATTCAACTGCCGAGCAAAACTGACTGTTGGTTGGCCCTGTGATGCGCATGTGAACACGGTCGCGATATTGAACTTTAAACTTCATTAAATGTGAAATTTTAAATAAAGAAAATGAATCCAATTAAATGCCAATGGAAACTAATTATGGGGGCAGTGAAAACTATACAACTAAAAAAACAGTACCCACGTATGCTACGAACGATGCGTATTATGAAGTGCAATGTTAGACCAAGAATATTCACAGAAATAAATGACTGTTCTACTCGCAAGAAAACAACTTTTTCAAATTATCAATACTCTTCACTGAGAAATTATGTACTTGCTAGCACGACACCTGACAATCATGACTGCACTCTGTTTTCACGAGATCGTTAGGAGTGACCTGCCTCAAATAAAAGTGACTTACCTCTTGCTCAGCATGCTGCCTTTTGTTCCTGGAGTACCGACGTTCCCGACAGCAAATACAGATCAACAGATGCAAGAGCTAGAGATAAATAATTTACTCTAATTTTTTTGTCAGAAATAATTCCGTTGCTGCGTGTGCTGTAAGATGCAATGCAAGCACGATAAACATTAAAAACTTCACCAAGACTCATGAAGGTAGGTTTCATCTTAAAGAAAATTATTTTTTTGAAAAATCGAACCCTGAGTATTGACCAAAAGACTCCACATTACAAAAGACTGATAGTTCCAAAATTCTATAATTGCAAAGAAACTACAAACATAACTTTAAAATTCCTCCAAAATCTTGTCCATTAGCATAAATAACACGCAAGTATTAAACGAATTTCCATCTCCAAAATGAAGTATTCCAGATAGCTTCTCCCAGATTCACAATAATAGTAATCGTCTTTGCAAAAATTCAGCTGTACGCTACTATGCCTCAAATAAGAATGTCTCAGCGCTGCACAACCGACTGGCTAACAAGTCAACAACAGATAAAACTAAACACAGAGTCACGGATCTTATCCAACACTCACGCAGTGCGATGATTCAACTTTGTCCCAGTACAGTAAAAAAAATGGCTCTGAGCACTATGGGACTTAACATCTGAGGTATGAGTCCCCTAGAACTTAGAACTACTTAAACCTAACTAATCTAAGGTCATCACACACATCCATGCCCGAGGTAGCATTCGAACCTGCTACCGTAACGGTCGCGTGGTTCCAGGTTGAAGTGTCTAGAACCACTCGGCCACAGCAGCCGGCCCAGTACTGTAAAGGTGAATTATTTACAATAAGAGAAAACGCATGAGAACCTTCTAACAGGAAATTCTGCAGCATAAGAATGCTCCAAAAAATATAAAGTTTCACTTACTATCCCATAGCGTTCTAGAAGCGGAACGACAACATGGGAGCAGACCGAATAACTACCATGCTTGCTTAATTAAAAAAAGGAAATGCACTCGGGAGAAAACTGTGGTGACAGAGAATGAGAGTCGTCAACCAACCAAGAGAGTTATAGGAATTTGCTGGATGTGGCGTAACGGGCCGTAGCCCTTACAAATGAAACAGCTGCGCCTACGTAGTCGGCTGGTCGTAAAGTCGACCCCAGGCGTGCGTGCGTGCGTCTCCACTCTGGCGTCGGTCGGCGCCATACGCTCACGATGCGACTCATTTGATAGAAAACCTGTACCCTTCAATCCTGAACTCAAGCTAATGGACGTTAAAGCGAGCTCTTCTCTAGCGGCAGACTGTGGTGCTAGTGTACACACTGAGACGAAACGAGTGAAGCGAGCGAGAAAGTGAGTTATTGCTCGAATAGTCCACGGGTATACTGCCGGTTCATAGTGTCCAACGGGCACAATATTTCGGCGATCAGACATGTCGCCATCGTCAGGTGCGCTGACGAACTGAGCTCCTCGCGTGGATCTGCACGGAGATAACTTGTCCTCCGATGTGTGATGGAGTTCGCAGCAGTTATTGCTTTGCCTCCCATGCATGCCGATTTAATGCGTCTTCACGAGTAGGTTTTCTTGGGTGTCTCCTCAGCACAGTTCTGAAGTGATAGTTATGCAGCGAGCAGGTGCAGCCATCAGGTGTTGACGCTGCGTGGCGGTTTTCGGCCCAGCGTTCGGATTTGGGCGTTGTGTGACCGGCCAGCACGTTCGTAAAAGGTGCGGGCGGTCGTCTGGAAGAGGTCACGGAGCAGAGGTACGTCGTGAAGATGAGCGGTGGGGAAATCGTAAGGCAGGTGTAAGGCCAGCCGAAGGATGCGATTCTGCAGTGTCTCCAGCTTCTTCAGGTTCGTGTCGGCGGCGTTGCCCCAGACGACGGCGGCGTATTGGAGTACAGGGCGGAGCAGCGCCTTGTACAGTGTGATGCCCAGCCGCGGTGGTAGTTGGGAGCCCGGGTTCAGCACCGGGTAGAGAATTCGGAGCCTGTTCCGCACTTTGTTCTTCACTTCGCGGATGTGCGGAATCCACGTGAGTCGGCGGTCGATTGTGACGCCGAGGTAATGCGCCGTTGGACACCTGCAGGAACGAGTCACCTGGTGACGATCAAGAACTGCGTCTTGGCCCCATTGAATTGTAGACGTCACTTGACTGCCCAGGCTGCCAGGGTATCAACGGGGAGCTGCAGACAGCGGCGCATGACGGTGGCATTGAGGCTCCTCGTATATGGAGCCGTGTCATCCGCGTACAGGGCGAGCCGCACACGGTCGATCTTCGGCGCATCAGAAGTGTACACCGAGTACAGGAGTGGCCCCAAGACCGGGCCCTGCGGCACACCGGCGCTGATGCGGCGGACGGAGGACAAGCCGTGCGCGGCCCGCGCATGGAAGGTCCGATCTGCAAGATAGGAACGGATGAGACGGACGTGCGACGCCGGTACCCCAAGTTCAAAAAGTTTGAATAAGAGGCCACGGTGCCACACACTGTCGAAAGCACGCGACACGACCAGGAACACCGCGCCGAAGAACTCGCGCTGCTCAAGGGCGACGAACGCATCTTCCACTAGCCGAAGTAGTTGGTGATCTGCCGAGTGGCCTTCCTCGGCAACGTGGCGCTGCAGCCGCCTGATGTACACCGTTTCAAAGACCTTGGAGACGGCAGGCAGTAAACTAATAGGTCTGTGGTTCGCGGGATGGTGCAGATCCTTCCCCAGCTTCGGAATCGCCACGATCTCCGCATGCTTCCAGGACTGAGGAAGACTGCAGGACCGGAGGATTTAATTAAAGACGTCGGCGAGATGAGTAACAGCCACCGGCGGAAACTTCTGAAAAGGGCGTTGGAAACTTCGTCTGGGCCCGCAGCTTTCCTGGGTTTCAGGGCACGCAGGATGGACGACACCCCTTCCGCCGTCGTCTATTCAATGACGTCATCGTCGTCGCGTGCTTCCAAGTAGCGTGGGAGCCGGTCAGCAACCAGGTCGTCGTGGACAGCGTCGGTTGGGTCTTCTATCGGCGTAAACGCAGCCTCAAAGACGTCTGCGAGGGCATCAGCCTTCGCAGCTGGTTCGCAGACAACCTGACCATGGACCATCAGCGGAGGGATACGTTGCATACGGCGTAGGAAACGCTTCGTCGTCCGCCAGGACATGCCGTCGTCAAGGCTGAGGGTGGCGACCTTGTTATTACAGTCGCGATGGCGATGGTTGTCAATGGCGGCCCGGATGTCCCGACGCATCCTGTTGAGGAGGAGCTTGGTGTCAGCCTGACTACTCCGACGGCAGCTGTCGGGAGTAGTCAGGCGGAGTGCGCGGTCAGGGCGGCGTTGCCATTTTGGCGGCGTCGATCGAGGTTGCCGCGAAGTGCAGAAGTGCTGCGTCCGCTCCAGCTTCCGCAAGGGGTGGCGCGGCGGCGAGTGAGTCCGTCACAGCTGCTTGAAACCTGTCCCAGTCGATGCCAGCAAGCGAGATGCCTCTCCTGGGCTGTTGTAGGGCGTCTAGGTCTATATCAAAAACCACTGGGACATGGTCAGAAGACAGTGCCGTCCTCGTCGTGGCAGTTACCTGATGAGGGATGCCCTTGACGACAGCGATGTCGATTATATACGGGAGGCCATGGGCAGGGAAGATAGTCGGGCCGTACGGCCCCACTACAAGCGCATGGTGAGCAGGCAGCGTCCAGCAGCGTTGGTGATCCTCGAGTTCCAGGAGTCATGTTTACTATTGAAATCTCCGGCGACGAACACCTGCCCCCTCAAGGAGAGCAGGGTCCAGTGGACGAGACGGTGGTCGATAGGCAGCGACGAACGTGATGGCGCCCGCCGAGGTATGAACGACGACACCAGTGGCCTCCAGCGTTGCCAGTAGTGTAATTTGCAACACGTGATGACGAATGCCATTGCGGACGTAAACGGCTCTGCCACCACCCGCCGTCAGCCAATCGGTGTGATAGCTGGAGTAGTTTGCCGCCCTGACGTCGACCCCAGGCTTCAGGTTGGTTTCGTTGATAAGGTAGACGTCGACGGCTTCGTCTCGAAGAAATTTTCGAAGTTCGCCAGCTTGAGTGCGGACGCCGTTGGCATTCCACGGGACGACCGTGAGCCCTCTACCGCTGCCCATGGTGCAGCTGGTGAGCGTTGACAGCGGCAGGGCCGGAGCGGCCATCGGCACTGCAGCGGTGAGTTGCTGCGACACGACTTCGATCAACTTCGTGGCACTGGTCACTAGGGCAGTGAGCTGCGCGACGAGATTGGTCAGATCAGCGGTGGAGGCAGCAGGCGCGGCCCCGTCGCAGGAAGGGGGAGGCGTGGCTGCTTCGCTGTGAGAGACCGCCTGGGGCTGCTCGACTGACGGTGCTGAGCGCTGGGTACCCACGGGGCGTTGACACCCGCGCCGGCGGCAGACGGGGCGCAGTCCGACCGACGTACCGGGAGAGGCAGCTCCCGGTTCCGCCACTAGCGGCTGTGGTGGAGGCGCAGGAGCCTCAGGTATTGGCACGGCCGCGGATGTGGTGGGAGCAGGAGCGGCCGACGCTGTCGGAACGGCGGAGGGCGCCCCTGATGCTGCCGCCGCGAAAGAAACGCCGGGCCGCCTCGTCGTTGGCTTCTTGGGACTTGGCGCGGGTGTTTGGCCACGTTGGCGAGCGATGGCACGCTTCCACACCTCACACGCACGATAACTGGCCACGTGTGCACCGCCACAGAGAGCACATGTCAGCTTCTCGGTGGGCGGATGGGGGCACGCACGCCCTGCGTGGGCGCCGGCGCATCTGTCCGGCATTGAGCAGTGGCGCGCGACGTGATTGATCCCCTGGCAGCGAAGGCACTGCACAGGGCCTCTCCTGGAGCGAAGATCTTCGGTCAGAACCGGAACGTCGGCGACCCGCGTTAATTGGTAGAGCTTGCGGTTCTCCACGGTGTCGGAGCAGACGACCAGGAAGAGCGGCATATCATCGCGTGATCTAGGCGACTTCATCTTCACGACTGCCCGAATGTAGAAGACCAAGTCAGCGAGTTCACGATGCAAGTGATCGGCTTCCATGTTGAACGGGAGGTCGCGTATTACAATCTTCAAGACCTTGTCAGGTGCGGTAGCGTGGGTATAGAATAGTATACCACGCTCAGACGCCTTCTGAGTGACCCGGCAATAATCGTCAGCAGTGTGGAGTGTGAGCCTGTACAGGTGACGCCGGCAGGCTTCACGGTGTACACGGCCGTTGTCCAGCTGTGCAACAACTTCTGCAGTTCCCCATAGGGCGGCCGAAACTGGAGGATCACCGGCGGAAGATGGGAGTCTTTCTTCGGCGCAGGATCGCGCGGCAGCTGCTCTGGCGCGTCAGCGAGCGCGTCGAATGAGTTGGCGACGGCAGTTGGAAGCGTCGCCGATGACTGCATGCGTCTTGCAATTCACCGGGCCGGTACAAAAACGTCGGCGTCAGGGGCGAAATCTTGCTTGGCCCTCCTCTCGATCAGCGAGCTGCGAACAGCGGACGTCGCGGCTGTTGCCCTCCTCTTATTTTTCCCGCTTCGTCCGCGTGGCTGAGGCGCGGTGGAGCTCTCATCTTCTGATTCGGGGAGCGGAGCAGAAAGCGCTGTCTTCAAGGTTTCCGTATCTGTGTTTATCAAATCCATAGCCATAGCATGGGTCGTCGTAAGTGGGGGGCCAGGTGGGGCCGACGACGGCGCAAGCGCGGCCGGACGGCGATCTGCCACACGCTTCGCGTCGCTAGCAAGCGCAGGTACGTCCTTCTCGCGGCTGCACATCTCAGCGACTCCGTCCGTGCCTTCAACTGAGCTCCTGAGGGCGGACGGCCGATTTAAATCCCCTCACCCCGCGGGCCGCTCTCTTCACCGTCCGCGCCCTCGCACTGGCGGTGGCAAAGACCTGGGTGTCGGAATCTGTCGTAGCGTCGATGTGCTTGCTACGTCCGCCATGGTTGCCAGTTCGTACTTCTTGCTGAGAGTCTTCTTAATTACATTCAATGCTGGGTCCCAAGCCTTGCTGAGATTGTAGCCACAGTCTCGGTTGATAATTTCGACAGCCTCCCTTATAACGCTGTCCCAATATTTAGATGTCTGAGCCAAGATCTCGGTACGCTCATAACCCACCTCGTGTTACTCGGACAAACAGTGCTCTGCTACCGCCGACTTTTCTGGATATTTCAGTCGAGTGTGCCTTTGATGCCTTTGATGTTCGATCGTGCGTACTGTTTGTCGGATATAAGTCTTCCCACACTCACAGGGAATTTGGTATATGCCGGCCTTCCTCAAACCGAGGTCATCTTTCACACTTCGCAGTAACGCCTGTGTTTTATTGGGCGGGCAAAAGTCGGTTTTAACTCGGTGTTTGTTTAATATACGGCCGATTTTCCCCGATAGTGCGCCATTGTACGGAATAAAGGCAGTAGCTACCTCTTCTTCCGTGACTTCATCCGTCTGCACAGGTTGTGCTGTGGAGGTTGGAGGGAGAGCGCATCTAATCTGCCATTCCGAGTATCCGTTTTTTAGGAACACGGTTTTGAGGTGTTCCAATTACTGGAGCAGATTCTCTGCGTCTGAGATGCTGCGCGCCCTGTGGTTTTAGTACTCCATTTCTCTGAGAAGGGTGGTGGCAGCTGTCTGCATGCAGGTACAGGTCAGTGTGAGTTTTCTTCCTGTACATATCGTGACTCACGGTACCATCAGCTCATCTCTTGACCATGACGTCCAGGAATGGTAATCTTCCTTCTGCTTCGGTCTCCAAAGTGAATTTGATGTTTGGATGTAAGGAGTTCAGGTGTGTAAGGATATCCAGGAGCATGTCCCTACCATGGGACCAGATGACGAACGTGTCATCGACATAACGGAAGAAACAAGTAGGTTTCCAATTGGATGAAGCCAAGGCTTCCTCCTCGAAGTACAAATTCGCGACCACCAGCGAGAGTGGGCTGCCCATTGCGACTCCATGCAAGGCTTGGGACCCGGCACTGAATGTAATTAAGAGACTCTCAGCAAGAAGTACGTACTGGTGACCAGGGTGGACGTAGCAAGCACATCGACGCTTCGACAGATTCCGACGGCCACATCATAGCGACCGCCGGCGCGCGGGCGCGGACGCCGAAGAGAGCGGCCCGCGGGGGAAGGGGACTTAAATCGGCCGCCCGCCGTCAGGAGCTCAGTTCGTCAGCGCACCTGACGATGGCGACACGTCTGATCGCCGAAATATTGTGCCCGTTGGACACCATGAGCTGGCAGTATACCCGTGGACTGTTAGAGCAACAAATACGCCGGAAGAAACTGAAGAATCACAAGTGAGTTACTGCTCACGGCCTCAAGCA
The DNA here is from genome assembly GCF_021461395.2 of Schistocerca americana. NCBI lineage: Eukaryota > Metazoa > Arthropoda > Insecta > Orthoptera > Acrididae > Schistocerca > Schistocerca americana. The sequence goes on from NC_060122.1 coordinate 678,648,223, forward strand.
GTTTTACAGCCCAGACAGTCTGCCACCGTGGCTGAAACATAGTCTTTGTTGTCAAACTACAAGATGGCTGTACTCCCGTACCAGTATTACGTCTTTGAGACAGGAACGAGGACTTCGTTTTTGACACTAGGTTAGCTCTGTGCACTTGGCGCCAGGGCGTGAAATTGGAGATTAGGGGCTGCCTCAACGACCGCGTGGAGTGCGCACAAAATTTGAAAGCAGACTACTGTTCCCACAGCCCACCGCCATATTGACAATTTCAATAAATTTTATATATGATAATCACATAATAGTTCCGATAACAGTCTCTTACTGTACAACCCTTCCACAGTGCCGCGCGGGATTAGGAGAGCGGTCTGAGGCGCTGCAGTCGTGGACTGTGCTGTTGGTCCCGGCGGAGGTTCGAGTCCTCCCTCGGGCATGGGTGTATGTGTTTGTCCTTAGGATAATTTAGGTTAAGTAGTGTGTAAGCTTTGGGACTGATGACCTTAGTAGTTAAGTCCCATAAGATTTCACACACATTTTTGAACCTTCCACGGTAACTTGGTAGATTCAGAACTCTGCGTATAATTAATTTTCTGGGAGAGATTTGCGCATTAAGGGTATTTACGTGCTTAATGTATAGGATGACGAGAAACTATCGCCCTTAGACTTCACAACGCGATGCCTCACATATTAGCAATACAAAAACATGTGTCACAAAATTTTGTCCTGTGCATATTTCGAGCAGTAAACGGACGTTAAAGACTGGAAATATGGCAACACTGTAATCATGTGTACGGTAACCACCTCTGTCAGGAAACATCAATCCTGCTGTGCAGTTGATACAGTGGGTAGCGTTCAGGCTTAGCATACAGGAGATCGAGGGTTTGATTCTGGGTTGAGGCTTACTTGTTTCATTTGCAAAAAAATGCCTCTGACCACTATGCGACTTAACCTTGAGGTCATCAGTCGCCTAGGACTGAGAACTAATTAAACCTAACTAACCTAAGGACATCACACACATCCATGCCCGAGGCAGGATTCGAACCTGCGACCGGAGCGGTCGCTCGGCTCCAGACTGTAGCGCCTAGAACCGCACGGCCACTCCGGCCGGCTTTTATTTGCAAAAAATAGTCTTGATGGTAGGATATGTGGCGTCTTAATCGTGATACAGAGAGCACAACAGGTCTTCTACAAAACATTTGCAGTTAGATACTACGAACACAGAAATGGAAATACAATAGTTTTCATTAGTCAGTTTTTAAACAAGGATTGGGCATGTCATGGACGCCAATTGTTTCGCTCCACTGTACCTACAAGATTCCAATCTTATTTTGTGTGTGCTCTCCCGCAGTTGTCCCATCAATCAATACCAACTATTATTCTTGCCACATTCAATTCCATTACACTTCGTTAGGGCCTTACGTCACCAGTAAGGCTACCAAAGCGCTTTGCAAATAGTTTTTTTGGGACCACTGGGGCATGGTACACTGGATACGGCTTTGGACTCTAGCAGATGCAGAGTCGCGTCCACCAACGAAAACGATTACACTTTCATTTGTATGTTGACTCTACGTAACTGCAAATGTTTAGTAGAAGACCCGCTGTAATCGCTGTAAGACTGTTAAGACGCCAGATGTCGTACTAGGCAGAGTACTTTTAACAGATAAAATCAAATATCCCTCTACCCAGAATAGAAACCTCGATCTTCTACAAGCTAACCTGAAATGTTATTCTCTGCACCAACTGCGCATCTCTGATGTTCTTGCTGACAGAGAGTTACCGTACACGTGATTCGAGTGTTGCCATATTGTCAAAGTTTAACGTCCATTTACTGCCCGAAGTAAGACTTTATAAAAGTCTGTCTTCGAATGGCCTGAATGAAATGGTTGCCTTGAGTTTGCGAAGGCAAGCGTGAATCACCGAGAGAAGATCTATGATCTTCACTCTCTTTTTTTTTTAGAATGTTCCTTTGTTTTTAATAACATCTCACGTCGCTCTCTTGCTCGCGTACAACGATATGGATTAATATTTAAGGAAATATTTAAGTATTTACTCGCTCACTTACTTCCTTACTGAGCCTTTTACCATCTTAACATAAGAATTGAGATTTCCACCCAGAGTACGTTGTTATTTTTAGGCATTAATGTTCTTACTGCTTTCAACAGTTTCTCGCACAAAACCTTGAAACACGTAGGAATAGTTTTTTTTCATTCAGCTCTCCCTGTCATATTCCTATTATTCCTTGCTTGCTTTCCTTTCACTAGCTACCTCAATCCTTTTGAGATTATCTCTCCTTTTGCTTGTATTCGCTTAGAATTTTCTATGCTATCAGCTTGTCTACATTTATTCAATAACTGATCCTTTCGTCTTGTGTAATCTTCACTTTCTGCGAAACTGTGCGTGTTGCTAAATGTAATCTGATAAACCTCAGTATCCCCGAATGCTCCAACTTATCAAGTCTGACAGGTTAGGCTAAATATCGCCTTTTGCTTTACAATTGCAAAAGACGGTATTTTACCTATACCACTTGTGTATCTGCAACTGTAGAAGAAAGAGGCCGAAGAACAAGGAAGACGATATCTAAATGTCTAAATTCCTGCCTGATAACTACTTCTCTTTCCAGCTACGATTTTATTTTTACTATCGATCTTACTAATAAATTAACATTTAAAATTCTTAAGCCCTTCTTCCTTGTATGCAGTTTCCTTATTATTAAATAAAATATTGTTTCTTTGGTCTTTGTGTATTCGCCTTACTAATTGCTTTCTTTTGGAACGACATATCTGCTAATGTACAACGCCGCAATATGTGGTAATATACCTAATGCATTTTATTCAAGAGCCTTCGTTAGTTTTCATCGTCCCTGAAAATTAATTTATCAAAATTAACCAAACGTATCGTAGTATGGTGCAGGAATTCCGTTACCCGAAAAGTTCTTCCACACAAGTCGGAGTTGCGACGTCCCAGGATACACACTTGTCAACAAGATATTCAATAACCTTCCATGTGGTATACTGTCCTGTCACGATCCAGAAGAGTTTGACTAGAAACTTGTACCGTATTAAATATCAGCAAAGCTATATTATCTGCGGACTCAGTCTGGTTCTAATGCACTGTAAATGGCAATGCCTGTGCTCGCCCTGGCCAGTTCCTGTGCTCGCCCTGGCCAATTCCTGTGCTGGTCATGTGCCATCAGCGAGCACATAGCTATGTTTTCATTTAGTAGTCAGTCAATTTTCCTGACAGTCGCAACAAATGTTGTATTCCAGAGACTAGAAAACTAGGCTCACCACTACCTCTTTAGTGCATGTTGACCCTGTAACGTTTTTATCCTATGGGTACTAACTGCTGCACAACCTGAACATCTGGACTGAAAATTTGTATCAACTTTCGTCGGTTGGATTAATTCTCAGCAGTTAACAGCACCTGAGATTTACTGCGCAGAATCTATGAAGAAATTACGATATCGGAAGAGCAGAAACTAAAAAAAATGGTTCAAATAGCTCTGAGCACTATGGGACTTAACTTCTTAGGTCATCAGTCCACTAGAACTACTTAAACCTAACTAAGGACATGCCCGAGGCAGGATTCGAACCTGCGACCGTAGCGATCACGCGGTTCCGGACTGTAGCGCCTAGAACCGCTCGGACACTCTGGCCGGCAACAGAAAGTAAAGTAACTCTCATGGTGGTGGATACAAAATGATAAATCTTTTAATGATGAGGTCGTTATTCAAGGCAAAGTATGAAAAGCTAATGACTGTGAATTCAAGATAGTCTCATTAACTCTATTTCTGATAGAAGGATGGGTTTAATTTCGAGAAAACCATAACAGATAAATGATTTGAGCTCTTACCTATGAACGAGGGCTTGCTGAAAAGGAATGGCGCCAAATTTTTTAAAGAAAAACTCTTGAAGATTTTTAAATAAAACAAATGCGATTAACTTTCTATGTCTTTATTCTTCAAGTCTACAAACTTGTTTCTTAACTTACCCACCCTGGCGATGAACACATTTCTCCCTACGAGAAACCAATTTGTTGATACAGGCACAGTGGAGGGTTTGAGGTTGCTCACAGAGCCACCTCAGCTCGGCTTCCTCACTATCAAAACGCAGTCCTCTAAGGTGTCCTTTAAGTTCTAGTAATACATGAGAATCGAATGGGTCATGTCAGCACTGTCTGGAGGATGATCGGTGACAGTGGACGTAAGGCGTCGGAGTGTTGCAGATGTGTCAGCTCTTATTTGTGGCCAGGGATTGTTAGGCTGTAGGAGAGGGCGCTACAGTAAGTGATCAAAAGGATCCGGACAGCCACAGAAATATACGTTTTTTATATTAGGTGCGTTGTGCTGCCACCTACTGCCAGGTTCTCCATATCAGAGACATGAGTAGTCATTAGACATGGTGAGAGAGAAGAATGGGGCGCTCCGTGGAACTCACGGACTTCGAATTTGGCTAGGTGATTGGGTGTCACTTGTGTCATACGTCTATACGTGAGATTTCCAGACTTCTTAACATCCCTACGTCCATTGTTTCCGATGTGATAGCGAAGTGGAAAAGTGAGCACACGTACAGCACAAAAGCGTACAGGCCGACCTCGTCTGTTGACTGACAGAACCCTCCGACGGTTGAAGACGGTCGTAAAGTGTAATAGGCAGACATCCATCCACAAGTACTATGACGGTTAGGTGGATGGTGAGATAAACTGGATTTCATGATCGAGCGGCTGTTCATAAGCCACACATCAGGCCGGTAAATGATAAACGACACCTCGCTTGATGTAAGGAGCGTAAACGTTGGACCATTCAACAGTGGAAAAATGTTGTGAGGAATGACGAATCACGGCACACAATGTGGCGATCCGATGGCAGGGTGTGGGTATGGCGAACGCACGGTGAACGTTATCTGCCAGCATGTGTAGAGCCAACAGTAAAATTATGAGGCGGTGGTGTTACGGTGTGGTCGTGTTTTTCATGGAGGGGGCTTGCACTCCTTGTTGTTTTGCGTGGCACTATCACAGCACAGGCCTACATTGATGTTTTAAGCACCTTCTTGCTTCCCACTGTTGAAGAGCATCTTTCAACGCTATCGAGCCCCTGTTCATAATGCACGGCCTGTGGCGGAGTGGTTACATGACAATAACATCCCTGTAATGGACTGGCCTGCACAAAGTCGTGACCTGAATCCTATAGAAGACCTTTGGGATGTTTGGAATGCCGACTTCGTGCCAGGCCTCACCGACCGACTTCTATACGTTTCCTCAGTGCAGCACTCCGTGAAGTATGGGCTGTCATTCCTCAAGAAACATTCCAGTACGAGGCTGAATGTATGCATGCGAGAGTGGAAGCTGTCATCAAGGCTAAAGGTGGACCAACACCATATTGAATTCCAGTATTACCGATGGAGGGTGCCACGAAATTGTAAGTCATTTTCAGCCAGATGTCCGGATACTTTTGATCACATAGTGATAGTGTATGTGTGTGGACTAACTTCCGAATTCGAAACTCAGTTACGGCACGTTGGTTCTCAAGCAGTGTCTTAGTTAGTTAGACAACGGCACGTTACGTGCTACAGATCGGTGCCCTCTATCGACATAGTACTGCTAATACGTCGACATGGCGAATAAATATGAAAAATGTTAATAAACTACGTTGTATTTAAAATGCTTTAAGAGTGTAAACATAAAAAATTCCGAGACATTATATTCAGCACGGTCTCGTTGAAAAGCACTGATTCACACACAGACGATCCAGTCAACTGACTCGCATTTTAATTTTCGTACAATTGTTTGTGAAGACTAAGACTTACTTTTGTGCTGGATGAGACAACAGAACATCACCTGCCACCTCTTCACAGTTTATCCTTATGCTTATGCACAACATCGTATTCATCCTCTCCACCTACTTCAAAAATGGTTCAAATGGCTCTGAGCACTATGGGACTCAACTGCTGAGGTCATTAGTCCCCTAGAACTTAGAACTAGTTACACCTAACTAACCTAACGACATCACAAACATTCATGCGCGAGGCAGGATTCGAAACTGCGACCGTAGCGGTCTTGCGGTTCCAGACTGCAGCGCCTTTAACCGCACGGCCACTTCGGCCGGCTCTCCAACTACTCTTTGCAGCCTATTAATAAATGTATACCTCTTCATCCACATGTCAGAGGACAACAGTCAATAAAATCGAGGACATACAAACGAATTATACTCATTCAGTTATGCTTTTACTTAGTTTACTATTTATTTTATGCACTTTTAATTAATCTGACAACCTGCAGGTGCAGTCTTACATCCATTCAGACTTAGGGTTTAACATCGACGACGTCATTAGAGACGGAGTGCAATCTAACACTTGAGAGGGATACAGAATAAATGAGGCCGCATCCTTGTCAGTCAAGCCATACCGATCTCTGGTGTGTTAGGAAAAACACGGAGAGATTGATCTGGATAGCGACACCATCACCTGAGGCACTGTCCTCCAAAATGCGAATCCACTTTGCCAACCACTGCGCATGTTCGCTTAGTCAGGAGACAAAGGTTACTGCATATGCTCAGGTAAAGTCAAGACATTGCAATTTCGTAATGCATTTACAGACAGCCGACAGATATTTGAAAAGATGATAATGAAGAATTACTAAGGAACAGATGAAGAACGTATAGAGGCTAGAACTTAGGTCGTATGTTCTGTAGAGTAACCATGAGGACAAAAAGTAATAATAAGATCAAACAATCGACTCGTATGCCGGCCGGAGTGGCCGAGCGGTTCTAGGGGCTTAAGTCTGGAACCGCGCGACCGCTACAATTGCAGGTTCGAATCCTGCCTCGGGCATGGATGTGTGTGATGTCCTTAGGTTAGTTAGGGGACTGATGACCTCAGCTGTTAAGACCTATAGTGCTCAGAGCCATTTGGACCAATCGACTCGAATGCATGTAATGTGTTCAAGAATTGATAGGTAACGTGGGTAGTCTGTTCCCTATTTGTAACAAGTTTCCGTACATTACGTAGTAGATATTTAGCATTACTAGTCACTGAAAGAGACAGTATTTTAGTTTTGTCGGTAATACTTTCCTAGTTTCTTTATTGTATACAGGGATAGAGAGATTTCATGGGATTATTTCAGTTTAGATGTTCATCCACAGCTGCGCAGAAATATTTCCAGTTTTGGATAGGACAAGGACGTCAGTTACGATATGCAGGATAGAAATGGAAAGAAGGAAACGAGAATTTAAAAACAACCTTTAGAGGATTAATTGTTTCACAGATTAGAAACAGTACACAACACAGGACGGAATGAATGCCACACCTAATTTTTGGTAGCTAATAAACAGACACTAACAACGGCACACTCGAAGTGTGGTAAATAGTCTTAAGACTTGGTGTCAGAGAAAATCTCGGCAACATGTTTTTTGTGCTTGCGTTTCCAGTAACACTGGTAAACATTTTAAAATGAACAAAGTGTGATGCACTTGCAGGTGATACGAATGTGGCTTTTCAGATAATCACTGGGCTGTAATTGATAAGGTCAGGTACAAAAGGAAATAACAGAGGGAAAGTATCAAATTTATCTTATTTAATGCGGAATCAGTTTTAAATAATTGAGCATAACTTTGGAATAGTGATATGTCAAGCAGAAGCGATAGCTAACCAAAGCGAATTACCTAATCCCTATAATCAAACCTTCACAGGTTGTAGCACCACGGATGAACGACATCCACGAATTAACAGTGCTGTAATTTATAGGGTATACATTAATTACATCAGCGTGAGTACTCAGACAATAAACGCCTTTGTTTAACGCGCTCACAGCCAATTAACGTCCCAAACGAGGTACGTTATTGGAAATGACCGGAAAGAATGAAGACTCTCAAAGAATAAAACTCTCATTATGATACTAAAAAACCGTAATTGCTTCTCGTTTTTAATGAAGACACGTCCCTCAGCAACAAACACGTTATTGTTCCATAACTGCGACAGTTCTCATATCGCACGAAGACTTGTCAGCCCTTTCGTGAATTGTTTGTGATAAGGAAGAGCTGTAAGTTTAATATTTTTACGCAAGGGAAAGTGAATAGCAAATCTGGATGACGATACAGATTAATGAAATTTTTACGTCCTCTTCTTGTCTGTAAGTGTATTAAGATGGTTTTTACCCTGACATTTCGCTCAAAATAATTAAACCACACATATCCCATTCTCCGGAAATTTCAGTTGTCATCTAAGAGTGCTAAGAAAGCTACGTCTGCACAATAATTGCTTAAATCTGCAATAGTGCAAAGCTTGTCCACGGTTTCATGGAACACGCTATTAACCTTTTAGCAGCTACATCTGTTAGGAAAGTCGTAACTGTGCAAATGAGGTAAGGGGAATGTTTGTTATAAAAGGCTAGCAGATATTTCGAAAGTATTATGAATCAGAATGTGTTTCCTCCACTTGCCGAAAAATCGTCGACCTTCATGTCCCAAGCCTCTTCGCAATTATTTTGTTCGAATGAACTTACACACATTCCAATAAATAAATTAAAAATTAAAATAATTATTTAGAAACTTAAGCTAAAGGAACTGATATTATTTTGCCCATTGCTCATTTCATCACAACTATTGGCCAGGTAATCCAATGTTTCGGTGATCAGGTCGTGGATGTCTTGTAACGCACCCCGGAAGGACGTATCGCGGCAAATCATAGGCAAGTGGGTGATTATTTGGTGTTCAGCTCCACGTTGATAACACGAGTGGCGTCCTGAAATTCTCTATTGAGTTAGACTCCTGTTGCAAATACGGTTGTTTGTGCAAATCCTGTTGGCGTTGCACCCCTGTCTTCTGGAAAGAGAAATTCTGGTACTATCGGATTGAATCTGTCACGAGGTGATAGTTCTTGACAGCCTGACCTGGCCGAAGTGATCCCAATTGATCACTGATGTTGAAGTCGATCAGTTAATTGTATTTTGGTACAGGCAGATGTCTCAACTTCAGTCTCAGTTCCTGCCTTGTGAGGGAATCTACATCGACATTAATGGGAAGCTATGGGTTGGCATTAAATTTTTCCAACTGGTTGAGAGCTGCCAGTCGTCTAGTTTGTGGAGGTGCGATATTACTCAGAAATGGAAGCAACTTGAGCAGACTTGTTCGGATAGTTTCAGTTATGGTTCGCATTTTCTGGATTAGCTGCATGTCGAAAAGACTGGTATGGCAGCTACTGACCTAGACAGGAGCACAGTATTCTGCAGTTGAGAGCACGTGGGCTATTGTGCTAAGGGTTTCGGCGGCAGCACACCTCAATCCTCAGCTTTTGAATCAGGTCAGTTCTAGTTTTGTCTTTTTTTTAAATAATTTTTAACACATTTTTTTAATGCGTATGCTGTCCAGAGTGACGCAAAGGTACATAGCGTGTAGATTTTGTTTCACTGTGACTCCTTTAGAGTGAATGAAAAGAGCTGTTTCGGCTTCTCTGTTGTCAATAAGAAACGATGTGACTTCAATTTTGTTTCATTCGCTTGGATCCCATTTTTAGAAATATTCACTAACTACGGCAAACTTTTCCGTCAGTATATCCTCAGTTTGGTCGAAGCTGGAATTTTCGAATCGATTGAAGGTTCACACGAAAACAAGAATTTCCGAGGTGGCGTAGGTGGTAATTAAACACTAGAGCTAGTTGTAGATGATAGTGGTAGACCTTTTGTACGCTATATAGATTACTTCCCACTGTGACAAGGTTTCCAGGGAATAAGATGGTACTCCTTGAGTAGCAGTCCTTCTTTCCAAACTCTATTATAGACTTAACTTAAACTGATGAATGCAAATGATGTTTTCGGTTCTCGCTGGAATCCGCAATGTAGGTTGTGAGCGGGAGGACCTCATCGCAACTACTTCTTCCCGACGTAACACCAACTTCCACTATTGGTGTGAGGATAATGGGAATTTGGTTGAGGAGGCTGGCACGCTTAGATAGTCCGTGCAGTTATACCTAACCACTGTGCCGAGGTTGTGAGTCTTAACGCATCTGGCCAGTAGGCGGGACACTGGGGTTTGAATCCTGGAGAAGGTACACATTTTGGTTTGTCACTACCGAATTTTTTCAATGACAGGAAGTGGCAGATATGGGAATTCCTCCTTTCTAAACACATTCCTTGTCCGGCCGCGAGATCAAACGTGTAAATGACCTGTGTTCTTTCGGACAAGTCCGAAAGAATGTACACCACTCATATGGATATATATGCGCCGTGAAGGCTAATATTATCATTCAGTGCAGAAAACTCTGTGCCCGACCTCGTGCGTCGAGCACAAAGAGAGAAAAGGGTTACGATGTGCTATTTTGGTAGAGTGCAGCAATAAGGAATCTGGACTGAGTTGGCAGACAAGCTTAGGTAGCCCGTGGCTTGCTGTCTAGCAAGCGATACACCCCAGTTTGAGTTTCTGCCTTGGTACAAATTTTCATTTGTCGCCAATGAGGTCTTTCATTGCCCATATGCGGCAGAGATCGGAATTTCTACTTTCTGAACGGGTTTACAAAGGGGTTGAGACGCACATGAAGTGTTCTGTCAAGGATACTGAAGCAAGCGCTTACGAGTGCTTGTAGCTTTCTGGTAAAGCGGTGTTTTTCCAAGCTTTGGAATAGCAAAAGCCTTGCTTCTCTTGAAAGATTTTGGTAACTTGCTTCTTCTCAGAATATCATAATGTAGTTTTAATGCTCGTCATGCAGAACTCATACTTCTTTGCAAATGACACAAGTGTTATAATTCCTTTAGTTAGAGAGAGCATTAGATGACCAGTTTAATACCGTTTGCTAAGTATTATTAACAAAGGTTTTTTGGAAGTTTTCAATTTTAAAACAAAAAAGAATATTGAGGTCACAAGTAGTTAATGTCGCGAGTGGTAAAGAGTCAAACAGGGTAGTGAGCTCCATGCCCTTCTGTATATACAATTATGAAATTTTAACTGGAAAAAGCATAACTTCTCTTTCTATAACAGGCAGTTTGGAAAAAACAAATCGGCATATCAACCTGTTAGTATATTATCACCCTTGAACGTTGTCTGATACAATTTCTTGATTGCCTGGGGTAATTCATCCCAAATGAAGATGATTTACTTGTAGAACAGAGAGCAGTGAGTATTATCTGCTGTTCACTCTTAGTTATCTTGTTGATACCTCTTCAAGCATTTGGAAATCTAAGTACACACTCAGAATATCCATGCTATAACGTACCTATATAATCTCCATCCGTATACAAAGTTTTGTAACACATGTACCTAATGTTCCGCAACTGCTGTAAACAAGCCATCAGTTTTGAAGGACAATATTCAGTTACAACAGTGATCTAAAAATAAAATGATGATAAATTACCGATTCGCTGTTGGTAGGAAGGTGCTACACCAAGGATAAGTGTAACGCATAGTGAGGAAGTAAGAAATAGGGGGGAAACTTCAAAATCCTTCGGCGCCCATATCAATGACAATTTAAACCGGATAAAGCAGATTTCCGAACCCGTAAAACAACTCAGATGGCAGGTTAAATCAACAGTCGTGATCGCAATAACATTTGTATATTATGATCCGTTTCGTCTTATGTTTATGTCATTCTCAGACTTTTGGGCCCCTTATGTTGGTGTTTGTGGCTCATCGGTTTTTCACGCGATACCACGATCGTACACTGTCACGACTGTTATGGCGATCTCGACTGCTGATTTAACCTAAGTATAGCGCCAGATCGCGGGGCGCAAAAGGAAATGTTGTTAACAAGTATCAACTTAGTTCTGCCACATTTGCACTTACAATTATTACAAATCATGGTGACAAACAAACCCGAAACCCGACGTATGTTACATACTTTCATTCAGTAATGTCATACGGAATATGTTTCTGAGGTAAGTCATCTTCAATAAAGAAAGTCTGTGTTCCTCAAAATCATGTTGTAAGAATAGTATATGTGCCCCCTACGTAAACATCTGTTTAAGGAGTTGGACATTCTGACTGCTGCATCACATTATATTTTCCTTCATGAAGCTTGTTGCAAACAATCAATCACAGTTTAAGGGATCGAAGATACATAATTACAATACCAGAAGGAAAATGGCATTCATTACTCCACATTAAGATTGTCTTTAGCAGGAAAAGGGGTGCACAGTGCTGCAAAAAGAACTTTTAATCACTTACCCAGGGGTAGAAAAGTTCTGACAGAAAGAAAAAGTAAAATTTTACAACAAACTGAGAAACTTTCATGTTATCAAATCCATTCTGCAGAAAAGTTCAATTATTGAATGTGTAAAAGGTTGTGGGTAGAAATTATTACTGACCCGCATCTGCATATGTTTTTTTCTTTCTGTAAAAAAAGAAGAAAGGAGAGGTTAGAAACGTCCAGAAATTTCCAATTTATTTGCGATCTGAATGTAAAATGACTAATTCCATATCATCACTATTTATTGCGCAAATTGAACCATGGAACACGAAACTAACTAACTGTCTAACTAGAAACAATTCTGAATAATTAAATGGGTGAGTAAATTTAGACTGCAGAATAATTACGGTCTCCAGCTCAAACACAAACAAACTTAAAATTTGATTTGTGGCTGACGTGACTTTGAAATTACGCAATGACTGAGGGTCACTAATAACGCAGCACTAAACAAAATGCTTATATGTCACAGACATGTATAACATAAACAAAATGATGTCACTTTTGAATATATTGATATTAACATATAATAGGTAATGACAGTAACATTTTATGTGAACTTTATTGAGTTACTTCACTTACGAGAATGTTGTCTGACAATTTGCAAAACATAACCATAGCTAATCGCTGTTCCTTAATGACTACTTCTCCAATTAAGATTGTAAATGTTTTCATTTGTAGCAGCAACTATTTGGCAATGTTAATGTAATGAGAACATAATCACATTAAATTATTAGTAAAACACAACACAAAATCGGAAAATTACTTTGGCTGCAGTAGTGTCAACATATTTTTGTCTCTGAAACACAAAATACTTTTAAGTAACTTTTAGTTTGATTGATGGTCTGCGATGGTAGTGCAACACTGTATGAAAACAATAACTACTTCTGCCTTCCATTCCAATGATTATTTGAATGTAAATAAAAAAGTTATATTGTTTATCATCTTTTAACTATTTCTTTCACTTGTGTCGTTTTCAGATATTTCCGTGAAAGGATGTGACTTTGCTGATAGTTAACGACTTGGGTCAATTAACTTCACTCAATAAATTATGATTTGACTAAACAACACAACAATATTAAAAAAATTAACTACTACGCTGGCAAGAATTGTACACAGCTACAAAATATCTGGCTTGACCTCACTTTGCAAAGAGATGCTTGTGGTGCGACGTAATACTTCTCATGGTATTCACTTTTGGTAACAGGTTTTTCTTGGTAAGCAAGCATGTTCAGTAACTTTAGGCCACACAGCAATCTTCCTTATCCATCAGATCTTCTTATAAACATGTACTGTACCCATACACATGCTCGGAGATTTATGTATTTTTCTCAATATGTTAACAAAACCAACTCCAGAAAAATCTCCATTTTTCATATGCACAGCTTTTGAAGTCCATATCCCACCATAACTGATTCGCAACTCTGGTCTTCGCCTCCACTACTACGACTGCACCTGCTCAAGCTAACGATGCTGCTATTGTAGGAGTTGCAGAAAGCGGTAAGGTTCCGGCTGACATTATTCAGAAACGTTTTTGAAACAAATTTACTTACCGGAAATTCCTACTGAACGTTTATAAAAACAGTTGTTACCCAACCATATTTTAAAAGAATAACAGTTAAGCATTACAATACCTTTAATTAAATATTAACCCTCATTCAATAGCGATAACAAATAGCGATAATACAAAGACATCAGAGTGAACTACATCAAAAATTTCAGCTCAATCTAGGTAAGAAGAGTCATTAAAATTTAAATCCCCAAACAACTTGAAAATGAATCCACTAAAACCTCAAACAAGATTTATGATACTGAACTGTCGTCAATTCAAATTGCAAAACCGTTTTCAGATAAAATCAATTTAGAAACCGAATTTAAAATACGCAATACCAATTACAGTGGGCCCCCTACTCACACGTCGTACGCACACCAGTTTCACTCGTAGCACACTTTAAGGTTTACTCAAGTACTGTATGGAAGTACCAGACAATTTCAAAACAAACTTAGGCGCAGAGAGCCTTCAAATGAATGCAAAATAACGAAATGCGAGTTGTTCTGTTACAAAAGGTGATTACTTAACTAAAATACGTATCTTCCACATTAGAATTTATCCACGGCTACAATATGCACATCATTAAACAGACACGGTAAAACCAGAAACATAAATGAGCTACCACCGGTGCCACACATACAGACAACACAATTGTCACCCACATAGGCAGACTCAATGTCAACGCTTATAACATGAGCAGATAAAACAAAGAGATCAGCTATTGACAAGGGAACCTCCCCGTCGCACCCCCCTCAGATTTAGTTATAACTTGACGCATTGGATAGGCCTTGAAAAACTGAACACAGATCAATCGAGAAAACAGGAAGAAGTTGTGTGGAACTACGAAAAACTAAGCAAAATATACAAACTGAGTAGTCCATGCGCAAGATATGCAACATCAAGGAAAGTGTGAGCTCAGGAGCGCCGCGGTCCCGTGGTTAGCGTGAGCAGCTGCGGAGTGAGAGGTCCTTGGCTCAAGCCTTACCTCGAGTAAAAAGTTTACTTACTTCATTTTCGCAAAGTTATGATCTGTCCGTTCGTTCATTGGCGTCTCTGTTCACTGTAATAAGTTAAGTGTCTGTGTTTTGCGACCGCACCGCAAAACAGTGCGATTAGTAGATGAAAGGACGTGCATCTCCAATGGGAACCGAAAACATTTGATCGCAAGGTCATAGGTCAACTGATTTCTCCACAGGAAAACACGTCTGATATATTCTATACAACACTGGTGACGGCATGTGCGTCACATGACAGGAATATGTTGTCAACCCACCTAACTTGTACACTTGGCAAATGGGTAAAAAGATTCTTCTACATTGCCCGATTTAGGTTTTCTTGTGGATGTGATAATCACTCCCAAAAAGCGATGAAAACATAAGAGTTTGTCACATAAACTGTAACAAATGAATGCAACAGTTTCACAGTCGCACAGTTTTCCCTGTGCTCTGTCAAAAAATATGTTTTTAACGTTTTCAAATTTTTCCGTGTGTAGACCGTCAAATCCTGCATATGTCCAAGCAAATCTGAACATGTCTGGAATTTTGGAGAGCGAAGTTGTTTATGTGTTAGTGCCTGAACTTTGATAATTGTCTGAAAATAAAAAAACTAAACTCTTCACTCGACGGAGGACTTGAACCAAGGACATCTCGTTCCACAACTTATCTCGCTAACCACGGGACCACGGCGCTCCTGAGCTCACATTCTCCTTGACGTTGCCTATCTTGCACATGACTTCCTCAGTTTGTATATTTTGCTTATTTTTTTCATAGTTCCACACAACATCTTCCTGTTTTCTCGATTGATCTGTGTTCAGTTTTTCGAGGCCTATGCACTGAGCCAACTTATAACTAAATCTGAGGGGGTGCGATGGGGAGGTTCCCTTGTAAGTAATAAAACTATTCAGCTTAACTTGAAGTAAACAAGTTCTCGTCCATAAATGCAAACAGCGTTCAGCGATATTACAGTTAAGGCTGTACAGACCTTCCAGCTTTAATTTGACCCACAGTCTCTCCTGGACCACGGATACAGAATCCGAAATCATGGACGATGTTGATTGTCTACACGTCTACTAACTCCTGTACAGTGCGCCCAGTGTACACGTGAACCCCTAAGAGGCGTGTTTTTTTTTTTTTTTTTTTTTCGGGCGAACGGCCTGCTATCACTTCAGGTAGAGACGTTTTCCGACACAAACATGGGGACTAGAGTCTGACAGCCACATAATTCACAGACAGACTTCTTTAAAAATGGTTCAAATGGCTCTGAGCACTATGGGACTTAACAGCCATGGTCATCAGTCCCCTAGAACTTAGAACTACTTAAACCTAACTAACCTAAGAACATCACACAACACCCAGTCATCACGAGGCAGAGAAAATCCCTGACCCCGCCGGGAATCGAACCCGGAAACCCGGTCACGGGAAGCGAGAACGCTACCGCACGACCACGAGCTGCGGACAGACTTCTTTACTTACACATAAACTGGCCAGAGGGGTTCATGAATCTAGATGTAAGACACGTACACTATCTCTGCACTTGTGGTCTAGGAATGTCGTCCATCATTAGTAGACAAACTTCCTCGGTCCCGGGTTCGAAACTCACCCCCATTTATAATTTGATTAATATTCAGTATACTCAGCTGAAGATATACGGCAGAAGTCTCGCTCATTCTGCCAATGGCCTTGTCAAAGAGGGCGGAGGAGCGGACAGAGATTCAGGGCACTCTCTTGTCCTTGGGGTGGCAAAGTGCCTCTAAAAACGGAAGAATCAGCATTGATCAGTTGAATGAGGATGTAGAAATAGTGGAAAATACTACATTAAAGACACATAACTTGTATTTACAGGACATATGGTCTGTAGTTAAAACAGTGACATAATGATCATTCCATAGGCAAAAGTCCCCCATACTGATCTCTGCGAGGGGACTCCAAAGAGGCAGGTGACCATGAAAAGAGATTGAATAACCAACGAAGCATAACATTCTAAGAGTCAGGGCGTGAAACGCCAGAACCTTGAACATGGTAGGAAAGCTAGAAAAACTGCCAAGGGAAATGCAAAGGCTTAGTCTAGATGTAGTAGGGGCCAGTGAAGTGAAATGGAAAAAGACTGGTCAGATGAGTATAGCGTAATATCAACAGCAGGAGAAAATGGTATAACGAGAGTAGGATTCGTCAAGAATAGTAAGGTAGGGCAAAGATGTGTTACTGTGAATAGTTCAGTGATAGCGTTGTTCTTATTAAATCGAAACCAAACCAACACTGACAACAATAGTGTAGGTATACATGCAGAAGTCGAAGCTGTAGATGAAGAGGTAGAGAAAGTAAGATAAGAGGACATTGGAAGGGTAAAACAGCACGTGAAGCGAGATGAAAATCTAATAGTCATTGGGGACTTGATGAAGTTGTAGGGAAGGTGTAGAAGAAACGATTACGGGAGAACATATGCTTGGGACAAGGAATGAGAGAAGAGAAAGACTAATTGAATTCTGTAATAAATTTCAGCTAGTAATCGAATAGTATTGATGAAGAGCAGGCTGAAGTTCAAGAGATTAGAGATTAAGGAATGACCAGATATGCTTGAAGTTATCTAAGGCTATAGTTAAAGCAATAAGGAACAGCCCATAAGGCAGTGAAGTTGGAGAGGAATTTTGCCAAAATGGCAATCACAAAAGCTGGAAAAGTACTGTAACTGTGAAGAAACCGTGGGTAACAGAAGATATATTTCAGTTGATCGATGGAAGAAGGAAATGCAAAAAGTTCAGGTTAATTCAGGAACACAGAGATACAAGTCACAGGGGACTGAAATAAACAGGAAGTGCAGGGAAGCTAAGACGAAATGGTAGCATGCAAAATGTGAAGAAATTAAAAAGAAATGATTGGCGGAAGGACTGACTCAGCATGCAGGAAACTCAAAACAACCTTCGGTGAAAATAAAAGTAAGGGTGGTAACATTAAGAGTGCAACGGGTATTCCACTATTAAATGCTGAGGAGAGAGTGGATAGGCGGAAAGAGTACATTGAAGACCTCTTTGATGTGATAGGAGAACGAACAGGAGTCGGTTTAAAACAGATAGGGGATTCGATATTTTTAATTTTTTTTATTTTTGAGCTTTTCCTCATTACAGAGGCTTATCTCCAACATAATAATTTACTTGGAAATTACAATACAAACAATAAACGCTCTTAAACTATACTCTCAAAATATTTCTCCAGGTGTTTCGATCTTGCGTGTCCTCTTCCTCTGTGCCCATTCTCCTCATTGTGTGCTGTACATTTTGGAGCCAGGTGGTCACAGGTCGTCCTCTTCTTCTTGTCCCCTCCGGTTCCCACTCCAGTATCAATTTTGGTATTCTGGCTTCCTCCATTCGTCGTACATGCCCGTACCACTGTAATTTCTTCCTATCCATTACGTCATATATTCTTTCTTTTATTTCCATTCTCCTTATTACTTCGGTGTTCCTTATCTTTTCTTTCCTGGAGATTCTTGCCGATCTTCTCCAAAAGTCCATGTCTAGAGCTTGTAATTTTTTAATGTGCTTCATGTTAACTGTCCAGGTCTCCGTTCCATACAGAACCACACTCTGTAATATGGATTTGTTTAATAATTTTTTAGTTCTGGTCATTACATTCCTGCTCCATAAGACTGAGTTAAACATCCCAATGACCCTCCGTCCGCTACTAATTCTTTTATTGATTTCTGATTCTGATTTTCCCTCGATTTCTAAAATGGATCCCAAATAACAGAAAGTGTTTATCTTTTTGATTTTCTTTCCTTCAATGTATAGCTCATCTGAATCATTAGTCAAGTATTCCGTTTTTTGGTAATTAATCATCAAACTCCAAGTTTTGTATGCTACTGCTAGTTGATTGCACATATAGTTAGCATCCTCCCCATCTTGTGCTACGACTACTTGATCATCAGCAAATAATAAATGATGTAGGTACACTCCATCTCTTATTTCTAATCCCATACTATTACATTTACGAGACCATGTTCTAAGGCTAATATCTGTATAGTTTGTAAATAATGATGGTGACATGGGACAGCCCTGTAAAAGGCCTTTGCTTGTTTTAAATTTCTGTGAAAGTTTATTACCAACTTTAACTTGGCAAATGTTATCTTTATACATCTGTTGTATTATTTTAATCAAGGAAGGGTTTAAGTTTGCCATATGTAGTGCTCTCCAAAGTAATTTTCTTGGAACAGTATCATACGCTTTTTCTAGATCTATGAAAATTAATCCTATATATTTTTATTTTTCCCTATGTTTCTCCAAAATCTGTCGTAATGTGAAAATATGGTCTACACATGATCTCCCAGCCGTGAATCCACATTGTTCTTCTTGGGTTCTAAAATTTTTTTCCAGTTTGTTTTTAATTACTTTCGCAATAATTCTCATTAATGTGTTTGTAACACAAGTTCCTCGATAGTTTGAACAAATTTTGCGATCCCCTTTCTTAAATATTGTATTAATGTAACCTAGCTTCATCTCGTTGGGTATTGAATCTCCATGTATCATTTTGTTGAAGAGCTGTGTCATCAGTTTCACAATTTTGTCACCACCATATTTCAGACACTCCAGATTGATATTGCCTGGTCCTGGTGATTTACCATTCTTTCCTGTTCCCAACGCCTGAAGTACTTCACTTTCTAAAATCTGGATCTCATCATCTTCATGTCCTTTATCTTCTCCCGTTCCTACTTATAGATATTCTTCTCTGTCCTCATTTAATAATTTGTGGAAATACTCTTCCCATTCCTTTTGTGTTATCAGCTGGAGATTAGTTTTGCTTTTTGTGTCCTGTCGAAGTCCTTTCAATACTGACCATGCTTCTTTTGCTCTCCCAAATCCTAATTTGCTATTCACCTTGGCACATGTTCTTTCCCATACTTAATTTTTTGCCATCCTTATTTTTTTCATCACTTCATTCTTCTTTTCCTTGTATATTGACCTTGTTTCTTCTGATTTATCATTCAACCACTGAAGGAATGCATTTCGTTTTTCTCTAACGAGGACCTCTAGTTCCTCTGACCACCACTCTGCTGCCCGGTTGTGGTTGCTAACTTTTTTACCCAACACCTCTGTTGCTATGATTTTCACATTAGCTTTTATATAGTCATATATTTCCTCAGTACTTCCTTATGATTCAACCAGCTTCCTTTCCATCCTGGCGGCAAAGAGTGTTCTGATACTTTCGTCTTGTAGGCTGTCAATACTAAAAGGTATATTTTCATCTTTCTCAGTCTGGCTCGTTTTATTTATGTTACTTGTGTCACTCCTTGCATTCTTCCATGGCCAGAAAGACTTCATTTTAACTAGATAGTGGTTTGATCCATACTGGGCTCCTCTATAAGATCTGACGTCTACTGCCTTGAAACTGCTTGTTTGCCTAATGATAATATAATCTATCATAGAACGATGTTCTTTGGTGTTCTGTTGCCAAGTATATTTATGAATGTTCTTATGTTTGAAAAACGTGTTGGTAATTTTTAGATCAAATTGTTCACAAATTGCAATCAGTCGTTCCCCATTGTCATTATATTCGTCCTCTCCATGTTTTCCTACTATTCTACAAGATTCTCTAATTCCTACCCTTCCATTCAGATCTCCCATGATAATCAGTTCCTTTCTTCTTGGGATTTTTTCAATAGTCTCCCTGAGGGTGTCCCAAAATGTATCTTTCTCCTTATCTTTTGTGTCGTTCGTGGGTGCATATACGCCAATAATCACAACTTCCCTAGCAAATAATGTCATTTCAACAGTTATAATACGTTGATTGATGAATGTCCAATTTGTGATTCTTTCTTTCCATGATTTCTTTATCATAATGGAGACTCCTGCTTTGGCTCTTACTGCTTTTGATACCCCACTCCAGATATGCACATAATTATCCAGTTCTTCTTCTCCTTGGCCTTTCTTCTTTGTTTCAGAGAGTACGACAACATCCATGTTGAACATGTCAAGTTCTGCGGGGAGTAAATTTATTTTAGTGGAAATACCTTGCACATTCCAGCATTCAAACATAATTTTCCGTCTCTCATTGCCAGTTCGTCGTCCAAAGTTCCAATTTTTCCGAGGCATATTATTAGATCTTTAACATTTTTATGTTTTTATGTGTGTGGGGACCTGGCCCACTGCACAACACCCAACCCGGAGGACCAGGTAATTTTCACTCAAGGTTTTCTTCCTTTAGCCTTTGATAAGCCAATATCATACTACAAGGCAGCAGTTGCTTGTTTTGGTCCACTCCGGGTATTTAATTTCCCCGGTACCCACCATATCTGGTGAGCATTCCCCTATCCGCCACCTGGGGAGGCGCCCGATGGGACACCAGCAAACTCCACACGGGGGAATCGATATCTGAATCAGAATTTAAGAGAACTAAGGTGCACTTAAGATTAAATGGGGCGGAAGGGACAGATAACATTGCAACAATATTTCTAAAATTATTGGGTGAATTGGCAACAAAACGGCAGTTCACGTTGATGTGTAGAAGGTATAAGTAAGGCAACATACCATCTGACTTTGGGAAGAATACCATCCATACAACTTCGAAGCCTCCAAGAGCTGACAAGTGTGAGGATTGTCGCACAATCAGCTTAAAGTTCATGCATCCAAGATGTTGACAAAAATAGTATACATAAGAATGGGGAATAAAGTTGAGGATGTGTTAGATGATGATCAGTTTACTTTATGAAAGAGCCGCACCAGAGAGGCAGTTCTGATGGTGCGGCAGAAAATAGAGCAAGATTAAAGAAAAGTCAAGACACGTTCATAGGATCTGTCGGCCTGGAAAAATCCGAAACTCTTAGAAAAATAGTGGTTAGCCGTGCCGGCCGAGGTGGCCGAGCGGTTCTATGCGCTACAGTCTGGAACCGCGCGACCGCTACGGTCGCAGGTTCGAATCGTGCCTCGGGCATGGATGTTTGTGATGTCCTTAGGTTAGTTACGTTTAAGTAGTTCTAAGTTCTAGGGGACTGATGACCTTAGAAGTTAAGTCCCATAGTGCTCAGAGCCATTTTTGGGTTAACCGTAGAGACAGAAAGTTAACATGCAATATGTACAAGTGACAAGAGGGAATAATAACAGTGGAGCACGAAGAACGAAGTCCTCGGATTAAAAAATGTGAGACTAGAATGCAGATTTTTGCCCCTACTGTTCAACCTGTACATCGAAGAAGCAATGTTGGAAGTAAAACAAACCTCCAAGAGTGAAATTAAAATTCAAGGTGAAAGGATATCAATTACACAATTCACTGATGACATTGCTGTCCTGAGTGACAGTGAAAAAGAATTACGCGATCTGCTGAATGAAGTGAACAGTTTTATGAGTACAAAATACAGGTTAAGAGTAGATCGAAGGAAGACGATGGTGATAAGGGGTAGCAGAAATGAGAATTGCTAGGAACTTAACATCAGAACCGATAATCTCGAAGGAGATAATGTTAAAGAATTCGGCTTCCTAGGTAGCAAAATAGCCAATGGCGAACGGAGCAAGGAGGAGATCATAAGCAGTCTAGCACTGGCAGAAAGGGCATTTCTGGACAAGAGAATTCTACTAGTATCAAACACAGACCTTAATTTGAGGAGGAAATTTCTGAGAATGTACTTTGGAGCTCAGAACTGTATTGTGCTGAAACATGGATTTTGGGAAAACCGCAATATAGGTGAATCGAAGCATTTGAGATGTCGTGCTACAGATGAATGTTGAAAATTAGGTGGACTGATAAGGTAGGGAATGAGGAGGTCACTAGACTGATGACCAAAAAAAAAAGCACTAGCAGTGTGGTCTTGCTCACTCGTCTCGTGTAGGGTGCCTAAAGTACGCGTCGTTTCGAAGTGCTATACAACAATTCAAACGAATCACATGGGTAGTTTTTATTACAAAGAAGAAGACTGATAAAACTGAACTTTAAATTTACAACGGTATCGCAAGCTATGGGCGACATGCGAACGGTCAGAGTCCTTTGCTGTATACTAGGTCCATTCAAGCTCAAGTGGTTCAAATGGCTCTGAGTACTATGCGACTTAACATCTGAGGTCATCAGTCCCCTAGAACTTAGAACTACCTAAACCTAACTAACCTAAGGACATGACACGCTTCCGTGCCCGAGGCAGGATTCAAACCTGCGACCGTAGCGGTCGAGCGGTTTGAGACTGAAGTGCCTAGAACCGCTCGGCTCCTGCGGCCAGCGGTCCATTTAAGCAATTGACATGGATCGCACTTCACTGATCTCGTAGTACTGCGCTAACACTGTCCGGCCGAGGCTGGCAGGAGCGACGCTTACATTCTCTTCGGCAATAGGGAATCCCTGTCGTTGTTTGGTCCTAATCAGCGCACCATTGGCCGACATCGTCTCACCCCCTCCTCTTCTCTTGCATTCTTCATCAGCGTTCCGGCGCTTATGGTAATACCAGAACGTTCCTCTCACACAAAAGCGACGGAACGTCGTCGTGTAGAGAGTGCGACCACTGTGGGGGAGGCAGGAGTGTGGGCGTATCGCTGGTCTGGAAGCTGTGGCTGCAGGGGATGTCAAGCTTCCGGCCGTATCCCTCCATCCGGCCTGCGCTCTGGCGGAAACGTACCCCGAAAAACGACCAGATAGGTAAGTGTCCACCTCCTGATGCCAGGAACTACATGAAGAAGGCGGGTGATGTGGGCAGGTCCCACTTCATCAGTAGGATGAGACGCGTTGGAGGATCGAAGGCTCCGTGTCCATAGGGTCGCCCCTGGGGACCTGTTGACACCCTCTGCCGGCTGATCCGGCAGCGCTGTCCTCTTGACGCGTGAATCTGGGGGAAGAGAGACTGAAAGATCATCGTGTATATGAAGGAGGCGAAGTTTATTTTGATGGCGACGCTGCAAGCCATCTGGACCTGAAATAAGATACACGCAAGCCCCAAATCGACAGACGAACTCGCCTCCCACCCACCGTCTGCTGCAGCTAAAACCCTGTAAAGGACAAAATGTGACGCGAAGCAATACTTGCGGCCTTCCTTCAGGCCCAGATGCTGAGGAGTGTGAGCAGGTGGAGCACTGCCCGATGGCTTCGGCCGTGAATCAATTCCGCCGGCGATGGTCAATCTTTTGGGTGCGAACGATATGAGGCGAAAAACAGTCACAGTGCTTGATCTCTGGTGTTTGCGGAGCGAAGTTTGGCCGTCTGCTGCTTGAACTGTGCTACGTGACGTTGTCGAGTTTATTGGCACAGCACAGCAAAAGGAAACTTACCGTATGAGTCAACCACAATCAACCAATGGGTGTTCCAAAATGGTCTCGCAAAGTCTATGTGCACAAGATTGCCATGTGGCTTGCGACTTAGGCCAAGCAGATAATTTTTGTGGCGGAGCGGACTGATTTTCCGCACATGCATGACACTGACGTCATCAGTTCTATTTGGGTGTCCACATTCTGCCAAGTACAGTGTCGACGCTTTAACTGTTTCGTACGAACGATCTCCCAGTTTCCTTGGTGAAGTAACTGCAATACTTGTTTTTGCAGAGTTTTAGGGATGCACACACGTTATTGGCCACCGTCAATCTGAACAGGAATCATACCCTTCTGCGCAGCAAGGCTATGGCGACGTGCGAAGTATTAGCACACTACAGAGATCTTTATGCTATGAAAAGAAAAAGGCCAAGATGTGCGAATGTAGCCGGCCACGGTGGCCGAGCGGTTCTAGGCGCTTCAGTCCGGAACCGCGCTACAGCTATGGTCGTAGGTTCTAATCCTGCCTCGGGCATGGATGTGTGTGATGTCCTTAGTTAGGTTTAAGTACTTGTAAGTTATAGGGGACTGATGACCTCAGATGTTAAGTCCTATAGTGCTCAGAGCCATTTGAACCATTTTTGTGAGAATGTATGTTAGCAAAATATTCAAATCTGAATCAGATTCCGTGGCCCCTGGAATTTACCTATGGTTCTGCGCAAAAGATTGAAGACAATCAAAATCTTGACCATCATTGTGACAAGAAGTTGCAGCAGAAGCGCCGAAGTCTGTATCAGGGTCAACCGGAAGACGTGAAAGTGCGTCCACATTGCCACGTTGAGCTGTCGGACGATACACAATCTCCTACTGGTATTGAGACAACGACAAAACCCATCTTTGCAGTTTTTGGGCAGTTCGTACAAGAACTCGTTTCGTCAGATGAAACAAGGACTGCAGGTTTGTGATCCGTTACTAAATAGAATTTTCTGCTATATATGTACTAGCGAAATTTGGCGACACCATACACAACAGCCAAAGCCTCGTTCTCAATCTGTGAATAGTTACACTTAGCTTTGGACAACACTTTTGATGTCGAAGCAATAGGCCTGTCATTATCACCAATTCAGTGTGAAAGCACTGCACCGATTCCGTAAGAAGAACTGTCAACTTGAAATGCAACTGGTTTGTCAGGATTAAAGTGAACTAAGCATCGATCACTGAGCAATATATCTTTAAGTTTTTGAAACGCTCCTTGGCACTCATCTGTAAATAAAAAGGGGGGGGGGGGCATTCTTGCGACACAAGTGATGCAATGGTGCCGCTATTTGCGCAGCATTCGGTATGAACCAAATATAACAGTTCATTTTACCTAAGACTGACTGCAATTCTTTGACACTGCGAGGAACTGGAAAATCTCGTATGGCTAACAAATGCAACTGAAGAGGATGTACGACTTGACTGTTTATGACATGACCAAGATACTGCAACTCAGGTTTAAAAATGGTTCAAATGGCTCTGAGCACTATGAGACTCAACATCTGAGGTCATCAGTCCCCTAGACTTAGAACTACTTAAACCTAAGGACATAACAGTCATCCATGCCCGAGGCAGGATTCAAACCAGCGACCGTAGCAGCAGCGCGGTTCCTCACTGGAGGGCCATGTAGCCGCTAGGTCACAGCGGCCGAAAATCTGGCTCAAAAAAGTCACACTTGTCTAGTCTAGACATTAGTCCTGTATTAGATAACACACATAACAACACACGTAAATTTGCAATGTGTTCTTCAGGTATACGACCTGCTATGACGATATCGTCCAGATAGTTTGATCAGTTTGCCACTTGCGTAGTCAGTTGTTCCAAATACCGTTGGAAAATGGTGGGTGTGGAAGCAATGCCGAAAATCAAATGCAAAGATTTAAACAAGCCCAATTGAGTATTTACTACAAACACTTCTTGAGATTCTTCATCGAGCGGTATGTGAGTCAATTTTTCAAAAGTAGCGTCCAGTGCCTAATTTGTCCATGAGATCCACTGGGCGTGGCAATGAATAAGTATCAATGACAGATTGTGGGTGGACTGTAGAACTAAAGTCAACACAGAGGCAAATGCGACCTGAAAGTTTGTGAGAAAAACTAGTTAACTTGAACATTGAGTGGTTGATATGGGCGCAATGACTATACTATCTTGCAATGCTTTAAGTTCAGTTACGACTTTCTCACGTAACACAATGGGAACAGTTCTAGCTTGGCAAAAATTCTGCTCACGATTGTCTTTCAGCGTAGGAAGTTTTTATAGACCACCAGCACCCGCAAAAAACGTCGCAGAACGTTTCAGGGAAAGTCTTGAGTACATAGGAAATAAATATCCAAATTTTGCATTAGTGTTAAGTGGAGACTTTAATCTGTCATCCACTGAGAGGCAAAATTACACATTTATGTCAGGGGGCAGAAGCAAAGAGTCGTGTGAAGTTATTCTAGGAGCGCTCTCAGCATACGACCTTGAGCAGTTGGTTAGAAAACCAACTCGAGGTGGGAACATATGAGATATCTTGGCGAAAAACAGACCCGATCTTTTTGAGGAAGTTAATCTACAAGAAGTTATTAGCGACCGTAGTGTCGTTGTGGCTTCTATGTCAGTGGAAGTTTCAAAAAACCAAAGAAACTGCGTAGAGTTTTCTTGTTTGGGAAGCACATAAAAGTGTCATTAATGAATATCTTAATAATCAGCTACAAGTATTCACAGCGGGACACAAAAATATTGAGCATCTTTGGTCGGAATTTAAAGGTATTGTCCACAGCGTGCTAGAGATGTACGTGCCTAGCAAAACTGTAGGGAAGCGAAAGGATCTACAGTGGTACAACAAACATATTACGAAGTTGGTGAGAAAGCAGAGAAATTTGTACAGTCGTTTTAAACGTAGTCACTGCCCCACTGACATACAGACATTATGGAAAATGAAAGCAGTTGTCAAAACGTCAATGACAGATTCTTTTAACGAATTTGAAAGCAATATTTTGTCTGCAGATTCTAAGAACAGCACCAAAAAATTTTGGTCGTACGTAAAGTCTATGAAGGCTACAAATAATTCAATACCTCTTCTTGCAGACAGTACGGGTAATGTAACAGATGATGATAAACAGAATGCCGAAATTCTAAACCTAGCTTTCAAAAACTTGTTGACGGTAGAGGACTGCAGCACCACTCCCCCTTTCGTTTATCGAACAACCGCAAGGATGGCTGACATTGTGTTCAGTGTATCTGGGATAGTAAAACAGTTAAGATCCCTAGACACCAGGAAGGCCCCTTGCCCAGATGGTATGCCCGTGAGATTATATGTTGACTATGCTATAAATATAGCACCATTGTTATCCATCATCTACCAGAGATCATCGGAACAGCGGAAAGTTCTGCGGGACTGGAAGAAGGCCCAGGTCATAGCAATCTATAAAAAGGGGAGAAAATTGGATGCACGTAATTACCGGCCAATTTCACTGACATCCATTTGTTGTAGAATCGTGGAACATATTTTGTGTTGAGAAATATTGACCTTTCTAGACTCTGAGAAGCTCATCTGCAGAAACCAGCACAGTTTTAGGAAACAGCGGTCATGCATGATATACAACAGGCTCTAGATACCGGCTCCCAGGTCGTTGCCATATTCCTCGACTTTCGAAAGGCTTTGACTCAATTCCACACTGTCGATTGCTCTGAAAAGTGCGCGCTTACGGTCTATCGGATGACAATAATAATAAATAACGAGCGTATGGCATTGGTGGCGAGAGACCCCTTGCGGGGCGGTTCGGCCGCCGCTCCACAAGTTCTTTAACATCACTGCTGCGACTTGCGAGTGAATGAGGATGAAATGATGATGAAAGACACACAACATCCAGTCATCTCGAGGCAGAGAAAATCCCTCACTCCGCCGGGAATCGAACCCGGGACCCTGTGCGCGGGAAGCGAGATTGCTACCGCAAGACCACGAGCCGCGGACTATCAGACCTGAATGGGGTGACTTCAACAGAAACAAGCGCAACATCAGGTGTGCCGCAGGGCACCGTAATAGTCCCGCTGCTTTTTACGATCTACATAAACGATCTGATTGAGGCTATTGACATTGGCATTAGACTGTTTGCCGATGATGATGTAGTCTACTGTAAAGTAGTACAACACGAAAGCTGTGAACAAATCAATGAGGATTTGCAGATAATAAATGCGTGATGTAATGACTGGCAGTTATCTCTCAATATTAGTAAGTGTAGCCTACTGCGTATAACAAGGCGAAAATCCCCATTAATGTACGAGTACAAGATAAATGCCCAGTCTTTGGAAGCGGTAACATCAGTCAAGTATCTGAGTGTGACTGTTCGAAATGATCTCAAATGGAATGGTCAGATTACACAAGTAACAGGCAAGGCGAACTCTATATTGCGGTTTATTGGTAGAATCCTGAAGCAATGCAGTCCTTCAACAAAGGAAATTGCTTACAATCCACATCTACATCTACATCCATACTCTGCAAGCCACCTGACGGTGTGTGGCGGAGAGTACCTTGAGTACCTCTATCGGCTCTCCCTTCATTTCCAGTCTCGTATTATTCGTGGAAAGAAGGATTGTCGGTATGCCCCTGAGTGGGCTCTAATCTCTCTGATTTTATCCTCATGGTCTCTTCGCGAGATATACGTAGGAGGGAGCAATATACTGTTTGACTCCTCGGTGAAGTTATGTTCTCGAAACTTCAACAAAAGCCCGTAACGCGCTACTGAGCGTCTCTCCTGCAGAGTCTTCCACTGGAGATTATCTATCATCTCCGTAACGAAGCGTGCTGTTCTCCGTTGGATCTTCTCTATCTCTTCGATCAAACCTATCTGGTACGGATCCCACACTGCTGAGTAGTATTCGAGCAGTGGGCGAACAAGCGTACTGTAACCTACTTCCTTTGTTTTCGGATTGCATTTCCTTAGGATTCTTCCAATAAATCTCAGTCTGGCATCTGCTTTACCGACGATCAACTTATACGATCATTCCATTTTAAATCACACCTTATGCGTACTCCCAGATAATTTATGGAATTAACTGCTTCCAGTTGCTGAGCTGCTACACTGTAGCTAAATGATAAGGGATTTTTCTTTCTATGTATTCGCAGAACATTACACTTGTCTACATTGAGATTCAATTGCCATTCTCTGCACCATGCGTCAGTTCACTGCAGATCCTCCTGCATTTCAGTACAATTTTCCATTGATACAACCTCTCGATGTACCACACCAACATCCGCAAAAAGCCGCAGTGAAATTCCGATGTCATCCACAAGGTCATTTGTGTTTAACGTGAATAGCAACGGTCCTACGACACTCCCCTGCAGCACACCTGAAATCACTCTTACTTCGGAAGACCTCTCTCCATTGAGAATGACATGCTGCGTTCTGTTTTCTAGGAACTCTTCAATCAAATCACACAACTGCTCTTACTTTGTTCATTATACGACTGTGGGGAACTGTCAAGAAACGCAGCATCTACCTGGGAATCCGTGTCTATGGTCCTCTGAGTCTCGTAGACGAATAGCGCGAGCTGGGTTTCACATGATCGTCTTTTTCGAAGCCCATGCTGATTCCTACAGAGTAGATTTCTAGTCTCCAGAAAAGTCATTATACTCGAACATAATACGTGTTCCAAAATTCTACAACTGGTAGACGTTAGAGATATAGGTACATAGTTCTGCACATCTGTTCGACGTCCCTTCTTGAAAACGGAGATGACCTGTGCCCTTTTCCAATCCTTTTGAACGCTACGCTCTTCTGGAGACCTACGGTACACCGCTGCAAGAAGGGGCGCAAGTTCCTTCGCGTACTCTGTGTAAAATCGAACTGGTATCCCATCAGGTCCAGCGGCCTTTCCTCTTTTGAGCGATTTTAATTGTTTCTCTATCCCTCGGTCGTCTATTTCGATATCTACCATTTTGTCATCTGTGCGACAATCTAGAGAAGGATCTACAGTGCAGTCTTCCTCTGTGAAACAGCTTTGGAAAAATACATTTAGTATTTCTGCCTTTAGTCTGTCATCCTCTGTTTCAGTACCATTTTGGTCACAGAGTGTCTGGACATTTTGTTCTGATCCACCTACCGCTTTGACATAAGACCAAAATATCTTCGGATTTTCTGCCAAGTCAGTACATAGAACTTTACTTTCGAATTAATTGAACGCCTCTCGCATAGCCCTCCTCACACTACATTTCGCTTCGCGTAATTTTTGTTTGTCTGCATGGTTTTGGCTATGTTTATGTTTGCTGTGACGTTCCCTTTGCTTCCGCAGCAGTTTTCTAACTCGGTTGTTGTACCACAGTGGCTCTTTTCCATCCCTTACGATCTTGCTTGACACATACTCATCTAACACATATTGTACGATGGTTTTGAACTTTGTCCACTGATCCTCAACACTATCTGTACTTGAGACAAAACTTTTGTGTAGAGCCATCAGGTACTCTGAACGTACAATACGTTAGTTCGTCCAGTCTTAGAGTACTGTTCGTCTGTATGAGACCCTTACCAGTTGGGTGTGAATCAAGAGATTGAGAAGGTCCAAATAAGAGCGGCAAGATTTGTGGCTGGTACATGTATACATCGAGAGAGCGGTACAAATCTCATAGAAAGTTTGAAGTGGGGCGCACTTGCAGATAGACGACGCGCTAAGTGGAAGGGGCTACTCAGTAAATTCCGAAATTCGATTATCGCCGAGGATGTAGAGCATATACTATTACCACCAAATTTCAAATCACGCAATGATCACCATTCAAAGATAAAGGAAATTAGAGCTCGTACTGAGGCTTTCAGACAGTCGCTGTTCCCTTGCGCGATCCGCGAGTGGAACAGAGCGGGGGAAATATGACTGGCGCGAATTGTGCCCTCCGCCACAGACCGCTTGGTGGCTAGCAGAGTATATATATAGATGTAGATGTAATATGTGCAACAGAACTGTTAGCTTTTCCTAAACCTTCAGAAAAGAGTTATGTGAATTCTTTTAGCAAGCTAGCTAGACCATGTTTTGCATTGAATGCAGACACTGACGACACATTGTTCTGAATGTTAAAGCGAATTAAATCAAAAGATTCAAGACCAAATATGTTATCACACTCGTGTGATAGCAGCACTGTAGAAGTTACTGTTCGCGTATGCGAGCAATATATGGCAGGCAAAGTACATGTTCCAAGAATGAGAATGTCTTGCCCATTGTAAGCCGTCAGTTGGGTGCTAATTTTAGACAGACGCTGGGACCTTAACAGTTCATATGTCTGACGACTGAGCAATGTGTCAGACGCACCCATGTCCAACTGAAGTTTCACACGAATCTCACAAATAAGTAAATGAAAAAAATGTTTGTTTGACTGGCGTATCAATGAAGAAACTGCACGCTTGCTAGTTTTGCTAACACATGTTGCAGACATAGAATATACGGCATTTATGACATCGGTCTTGTGACTAGATTTCTGTGAGTGGGCCACATTATTATGTTTGTTCCGTTGCAAACATACGGATTGCACATGTCCTGTCCTACCACAAGCATAACACTGAGCTTGTCG
The DNA here is from genome assembly GCF_021461395.2 of Schistocerca americana. NCBI lineage: Eukaryota > Metazoa > Arthropoda > Insecta > Orthoptera > Acrididae > Schistocerca > Schistocerca americana. Next base: position 678,679,704 of record NC_060122.1, read on the forward strand.
GGAGGGGCAATCTTGGCAATTGTGCCGAAAATACGATCGAGGGCAAGACTTAATTATGTTCGCCTTTGTAGATGCCTGTGTAGTGAACTGCTTATGCGGTGTGAAAGGTTGTTTACTCGGCGTGGCGAGCTGCCAACGCCGCCAAATGGGCCGATCGGAAACAAGGGACACAACCCGACAAATAGCTGGCCACTCGAATTCATGAGCTGACAAGCACCTGAATCGTACTGATCTAGTATCTGCACTACCTGCTGAAATGATGGATCAGATTGTTGCAAAAAGAGTTCTCTGAGTTTGACATCTGGTACATTGTACACGATCGCATCACACAACATAACGTCTAAATATAAAGCACTACAAGCATATGTCAATTTGTATTTTCTTGTCATACCCCTCGGATTAAGTTTGTTCTGACCATTTTTTGAAATTAAAGAACTGATACCCAGCAGTTATCGCATTCACTTGTTGGTGGTAATGGTTAGTCAGCGAAGAGATAACTTGATCATACGCAACTTCACTCGGAGTGGCGATTAGAAGGAGTTTCTGAATGAGGCAGAACAGTGCACTTCCTACTGTGGATAATAGATGTGGAAGCTTTACAATAGCTGGTACATTGTGAATGATGATGCAACCACCCGAGCCAGTCCTGTTCTTGGTCACGAAACTGTGGAAAAGATGGTGTAGCAGCTATAGTACGCGATGCCTCTCCCGTTGGGCCACAGTGTTGGCCAGTAGCTGCTGCAGCATGTTGAGTAACGTGGAGATCTGTTGCATCTCGAACTGAAACGTCTCCATTAGCTGTGAAGCATCTACCGCTTCCGGCTGTGGCATCTAAGCAGGGGGCTGGAAGGTGGGATGGGCATGTTGGAAGACACAAATGCAACAAACAGACAAAGAAGGAAAGCAAATTTCTGCAACATCACCTGAAAACTCCGATTAGCAAAAACGACAAGAAACTGTAGCATTAGTGAAACGCCCATGCGAAGAAAAGAGAGTTAAGGCACCAGCAATAAAACAGAAAACTATGTGGCCGTTTGGCAGTGGGTCCTGCGGATACTCGCCGCCAAATGTGGGGTCTTGCTCACTCGTCTCGTATAGGGTGCCTAAAAGATGCGGCGTTCTCGGAATGCTACACAACAATACAAACAAATCACAGTACTAGTTTTTATTACAAATAAGCGGATTGACAATACTTAACTTTAAATTTACAATGGTGCCGCAAGTAATGGGCGATATGCAAACAATCAAAGTCCTTTGCTGCATACAATGTTCATGTAAGCAATTGATACGGGTCACACGTCACTGCTGTCACGGTGCTCCCGCAGTACTGTGCTAATACCGTCTGGCCAAGGGTGGCAGGAGCGGCGCTTATATTCTCTTCGGCTAGAGGGCCCGCCTGTCGTGGTTTGGTCCTAACCAGCGCTCCATTGGCTGACGTCGTCTCACTGCCTTCACTTCTCTTGCATTCTTCATCTTCGATCCGGCGCTTGTGATTACGCCAGAACACAATCTGATAAAAATTATTTGGACAGCTGTTAGTGGACATTAATATTTGCTAGTCCTGCCTCCATTGTTATAAGAGCTTCAGTTATGTTGGGGACACTTTCAAGGATTTATCTGAATGTCTGAGGAGCAATGGCGGCCGATTCTTCCTCAATAGCCCGTAGCCCAAACTAGGGAATGTAATGTGTTGGATACTAAGATTTGAAACGATGTCGACGCTCTGCTCTGTCCCTGAGGATATGCACTGGGTTCAAAGGGGGACTCCTGAATACAACAATCCATTTAAGTAATGTTATTGTCCACAAACCATTGACCCAGAGTTGCTGCTTTACGACAGGTTACATTGTCATGCTGATTCAGTCATTGTCTCTTAAATAATCCTCTACTTTACGCAATAAACAATGTTTCAATATACGATCATGGATTTCCGTATTTATTTTTCTCTTAAACGCAGTAAGGCGACCAAAATCTTACAACGAAAAATACCCCCATAGTGTAACAAATCTTCCTCCGTTTCCTCACTGCTAATACTATAGAAGATGGCAGGTAACGTTCTCCAGGCATTCGCCAAACCCAAATCATTGCATCCGATTGGCACTGTGTATGGTGTCATTCATGACTCCACATCATTCGTTTCCAGTCATCCACGATCGAGTGGGTTCGCTCTTTGTACCTCGCGAAGCGTCCCTTAGCACTGACTGAAGAGAGAGATGTGACTTAATGAGGAACCACCCTAGCATCGTACCCCATTCTTTTTAATTCACTATGCACAGGCATTGTGCTAGCGGTACTGCCGGTTATACATTGTAACTCAAGAAAGATTCTTTTTGCTGATTGCTTGCAATTTTACACCACTACAATACCTCAACCTCATATTTCTAACGTGTCAACCAAAGCCAATACGTCGCGAGAAGCAGGACCTCTGATTGTGAGGTATTCTGACGTACATCTCTGCCAGGAGCAGAAACTTCTAGGATACCATGTACAACAGAGTCTGTACATGAACACTACCATTTATCGTTTGCATTTTTAAACTTACTTTTACTGCTCAGTATGCACAGGGAAGTGATCCAGGCCAGGAAAGCATACGGAAAAAGAAAATAGTCACCTCCAGCAGGCACCATGTGGCTACCATGTGACAATGCATTGGTTTGGAAAGGAAAAGAATTCACATGAATTTTCAAGCTAGAGTCACTCGATGAACAGTCAAGGGATAGCGATACGCACATATAAAGACGGCGGTGGTATCGCGTACACAAGGTATAAATGGGCAGTGCGTTGGCAGAGCTGTCATTTATACTCAGATTATTATGTGAAAAAGGCTCCGACGCAGTTAAGGCTGCACGACGTCCATTAACAGACTTTGAACGCGGAATGCTAGTTGTAGCTATACACATGTGGCATTCCATTTCGGAAATTGTTTGGGAATTCAATATTCTAAAATCCACAGTGTCAAGAGTGTGCCGAGAATACCAAAATTCAGTCATTACGTCTCACCACGGAAAACGCAGTGGCCAAGGGCCTCCACTTAACGAATGAGACCGCTGGCGTTTGCGTAGAGCTACCAGGGCTAACAGACAAGCAGCACTATGTGAAATAACAGCAAAAATCTATGTGGGACGTACGACGGACGTATCCGTTAGGACAGTGCGGCAAAATTTTGTTTTAGTGGGATATGGTACAGGACGATCAGATGGACTGTCATTGTTAACAGCACGACGTCGGCTGCAGCACCTCTCCTGGGCTTGTGACCATATCGGTTGGAGCCCAGACAACTGCGGTCTCGTAAGATTAAAGCCGATTCCAGCTGATAAGAGCTGATAGTAGGTTTCGAGTGCCGCGTGCACCCCCGAGGCACCCCATCAAGGCACTGTGAAATATGGTTATGGCTCGATAATGGTGTAGACTGTGTTTACATAGAATGTACTGAGTCATCTTGTCCAGCCGATCCTTGTCTGGAAGTGAGTATGTTTGGCTGTTTTGTGACCATTTGTAGGCTTTCACAGACTTCATGTGCCCAAACAATATTTCTGCAGGGGATTTCTAACGACTTTTTGAATCCCTGCCAGTTCTTGTTGCTGCACTGTGCTGGGCAAAGGGAGATCCGACATGATATTAGGAGGTATCCCATGACTTCAGTCACCTCAGTATATTAGGTGCCTTGCCCTACAAAGTTTCGGGAACTGCTTTCGACTGCTATACTTCAAAGCCCCAAAGTTCTGCATGGAGTTATGGCTTAGTAGTTTAGTGCCAAAAGATGACTGAGTGTTCCACCTATCAAGAACGAAAGAAGGAAGGAAGATTGGGTTTATTGTCCAATCGACATCGAGTTCGTTAGAGACTGAGAACAAGCTCGGATTGTGCCAAGGATGGAGGAAGGAAATCAGCCTTCCCCTTTCGAAGGAATCATCCCGGCATTTTCCTCGAGGGATTTAGGGAAATCACCAAAAATCTAAATCTGGATGGCCGTCGTCCTGCAGAATGCGAGTCCAGTGTCCTCACACTGCGCCAGCTCGTTCGATCCACGTACCAGTAATGAGTGAATGAATGTTACACTACGAACGTGGCGTTCATCGTCTTGGAAGACGCTAGTGTTTACAGTGTACTCACCATGAAGAAGTACCAAAATGAGCAACCTTTGATCATTAAGAATGCTGAAACACTTTGGTCCGTGCTGCCGTTACCCTGAATCCTGAAAGATCAGTATCAGGTCTCAAACCTCCAGCCTGAAATATATTCTCCATACACTGCCGGGTCAATGCATCCATCAGTTCTTGGTACAATCGTCACCATATATTAACTGAAAAGCAGCAGAATATTGGCAATGGGTAATGATAATCAGCATGTATACTAAGCAGCACTGTCCCACCCTGTCAACTGACCATTAAGCCTCATCTTTTAAGCAGACCGTGATCGCCCATATGGCAAACAGTAAACTGATCAGCATTATCCCACCCTGTGAAGTTACCAAAATTACCCCAGCCTGTAAATTGACCATTATAGATCCATACCCCAAACTGACCACCAATCCCCCAGCCTGGAAAATGACCGTTATCCTGTAAATTGACCTTCATTGCCACACCCTGTGTAGTGTCATTGCCCCATCCTGTAAAGTAACGGTCATTGCTGCTGTAAACAAACAGCTACCTGTCCCGTTTCTAAGTTGTTTGGCCCACTGGAGATATATACCTTTACATGCTGTTATGTTTGACGGTTTTTTACGAGCTACTTACCCCCAGACGTCTATAGCATAAAGTTCACTTTTACAAAATATGGTTTACATGGAACTCCACTCACCGACCAAAGCAACTCTTGTAGGACTCTTCAGTGACGTCACACTCTTCTCTGGTCCTTGTCAGCTAGGCTCATTTAACGGCCCTTGTCTTTCGCCGTGCTACAAGGCTGCGTAGACACGTTGAGCAGTCTATGTTGATACACTAGAGATCGAGATCCTTAACACAGTACCTCACTTCAGCCTTTCTGTCGCCCCACCCCTCCCTTATAAACAACGAAGTATTAAATTACGTGAATGTTTCTGTCTTGTAACAGTTGGGAAAATGTCACTGATGGTGCCGAATATATCACTTAATTTGTCCACTTGTCAAATATTGTGGTTTAATAATAACTTACCATGTGGTCAACCAGAGCCAATCATCTCGGAGTGATAGCGGCGTAATTATTCGATCACCACAAGCGTCTAAAAATTCTCGCATATGCGACTGTTAAGTCTTACAGACGACTTACACTTGTGTAAAATGTTGCCAGACCAGTTTCTACATGACTACACTGCGATTTCGTCGAAAAATGTTTTCGTATGCTTCAGAGCATCATTTAAAGGACTTCACTTTCTGATTAGCATCATTTCCGTGACTCAGCATTCTGGTAAATAGAATCACTCAACTTGAAAAGAATTTTAAAAGCCCGAGCAGTAAATCACTTGATAAAAACAAGGTCACCAGATTGTATACCAGTCAGGTTCCTTTTTTAATATGTTGATACAATAGCTCCATATGTAGCAATTATGTACAACCGCTCGCTCAAAGAAAGATCCGTATTTAATGACTAGAAAATTGCTCAAGTCACATCACTAACCAACAAGGGAAAGAGGAGTAATTCGCTGAATTACAGGCCAATATCACTAACATCGATTTGCACTAGGGTTTTGGAACGTATATTGTGTTCGAACGTTATGAATTACTTCGAAGAAAACGATTTATTGAAACATAGCACGGATTCAGAAAATATCGATCTTGTGAAACACAACTAGCTCTTTATATTCATGAAGTAATTTGTGCTATCGACAGGGGACATCAAATTCATTCCATATTTTTAGATTTCCGGAAGGATTTCAACACCGTTGCTTACAAGCGTCTTATAACCAAATTGCATGCCTATGGAATATCAACTCAGTTGTGCGACTGGATTCGTGATATCCTGTCAGAAATGTCACATTTCGTAGTAATAAACGGAGACTCATCGAGTAAAACAAAAGTAATATCCGGCGTTCCCCAAGGCCCTCTATTGTTCCTGATCTACATTAACGACACAGGAGACAATCTGAGTATCCCTCTTCGACTGTTTGCAGATTATGGTGTCATTTACTGTATTTTAAAGTCATCAGATGACGAAAACGAATTGCAGAATGATTTAGATATGTTGGTGTGAAAAGTGACAATTGACCCTGAATAAAGAAAAATGTGACCTCATTCACATGAGTACTAAAAGAAATCGGCTAAATATCGATTACATTATAAGACACACAAATCTGAAGGCTGCAAATTCAACTAAATACTTAGGGAGTTTTATTACAAATCACCTGAATTGGAACGATCTCATAGCTAAAGTTGTGGGTAGAGAAAACCAAAGACTGTGACCCCTCGCAGAACACTTAGAAGGTGTAACATGTCTACTAAAGAGACTGCTTACAGCAAGCTTGTCTTCCCTATGCTGGAGTATTGCTGTGAGGTGTGGGATCCGCATCAGGTAGGACTGATACGAATGACACAGCAAAAGTTCAAAGAAGGGGAGCTCGTTTCGTATTATCGCGAAATTGGAGAGACAGTGTCACAGATATGATACGTGAACTGGAGTGGCATTCATTAAAACAAAGGAGTTTTTCTTTGCGACGGCACCTTCTCATGAAGTTCCAATCACCAGATTCCTCCTTGGATTGCTACAGGGTGTTTCAAAAATGACCGGTATATTTGAAACGGCAATAAAAACTAAACGAGCAGCGATAGAAATACACCGTTTGTTGCAATATGCTTGGGACAACAGTACATTTTCAGGCGGACAAACTTTCGAAATTACAGTAGTTACAATTTTCAACAACAGATGGCGCTGCAAGTGATGTGAAAGATATAGAAGACAACGCAGTCTGTGGGTGCGCCATTCTGTACGTCGTCTTTCTGCTGTAATCGTGTGCTGTTCACAACGTGCAAGTGTGCTGTAGACAAGATGGTTTCTTAGAACAGAGGATTTTTCTGGTGTTGGAATTCCACCGCCTAGAACACAGTGTTGTTGCAACAAGACGAAGTTTTCAACGGAGGTTTAATGTAACCAAAAGACCGAAAAGCGATACAATAAAGGATCTGTTTGAAAAATTTCAACGGACTGGGAACGTGACGGATGAACGTGCTGGAAAGGTAGGGCGACCGCGTACGGCAACCACAGAGGGCAACGCGCAGCTAGTGCAGCAGGTGATCCAACAGCGGCCTCGGGTTTCCGTCCGCCGTGTTGCAGCTGTGGTCCAAATGACGCCAACGTCCATGTATCGTCTCATGCGCCAGAGTTTACACCTCTATCCATACAAAATTCAAACACGGCAAGCCCTCAGCGCCGCTACCATTGCTGCACGAGAGACATTCGCTAACGATATAGTGCACAGGATTGATGACGGCGATATGCATGTGGGCAGCATTTGGTTTGCTGATGAAGCTTACTTTTACCTGGATGGCTTCGTCAATAAACAGAACTGGCGCATATGGGGAACCGAAGAGCCCCATGTTACAGTCCCATCGTCCCTGCATCCTCAAAAAGTACTGGTCTGGGCCGCCATTTCTTCCAAAGGAATCATTGGCCCATTTTTCAGATCCGAAACGATTACTGCATCACGCTATCTGGACATTCTTCGTGAATTTGTGGCGGTACAAACTGCCTTAGACGACACTGCGAACACCTCGTGGTTTATGCAAGATGGTGCCCGGCCACATCGCACGGCCGACGTCTTTAATTTCCTGAATGAATATTTCGATGATCATGTGATTGCTTTGGGCTATCCGAAACATACAGGAGGCGGCGTGGATTGGCCTCCCTATTCGCCAGACATGAACCCCTGTGACTTCTTTCTGTGGGGACACTTGAAAGACCAGGTGTACCGCCAGAATCCAGAAACAATTGAACAGCTGAAGCAGTACATCTCATCTGCATGTGAAGCCATTCCGCCAGACACGTTGTCAAAGGTTTCGGGTACTTTCATTCAGAGACTACGCCATATTATTGCTACGCATGGTGGATATGTGGAAAATATCGTACTATAGAGTTTCCCAGACCGCAGCGCCATCTGTTGTTGAAAATTGTAACTACTGTAATTTCGAAAGTTTGTTCCAAGCATATTGCAACAAACGGTGTATTTCTATCGCTGCTCGTTTAGTTTTTATTGCCGTTTCAAATATACCGGTCATTTTTGAAACACCCTGTAAATCATTCCGTTAGCACCAACCTACGTAGGGAGGAATGATCATCACGATAAAATATGAGAAATCAAGGTTTGCAAAGAAAATTTTAAGTGTTCGCTTTTCCCGCACGCCATTCGAGAGTGAAACGATAGAGAGACACCTTGAAGGTGATTGTTGAACCCTCTGCCAGTCACTTTCTTTTTAATAGCAGAGTAATAACGTAGATGTAGATGCTGTTCGCCAGCTTATTCTGTTTACTGTTCTAAATGCTAATGCAACATCGTAAAGGTCCTTAGGGCCATACACAGTCATTTATTTACGATTACTAAATGAGTTTTACATTATTAAGTATTCTGAATTCATACATATTCATAAAGATTTAAGATATTTAACAACAAAAAACCAACAGATTCCCTGGATTCGTATATCAGGTAGCTTCTCATACACTGCAAGACCAAAATAATCCCACCACGCACCACGATGTGATAACCCGAATCGGACGGAAAGCGGTAAATGTGATGCAAATGTACAGACAAAAAAAATCACAATTTCAGAATAATTGCATCATTTACTCAAGAGAAAGTGTTTTACAAATAGAACAAGTCAATAGCTCGCTGGTCCAGGTGTGGGCCTTGTGTAAGTTGTTATTCAGCTTTCCACTGAGCAGAGTTGTTGCTCATCATGCTCCAAACGTTCTCTAGCGGGAGAGATTCCACCAACTCGCTGGCCGAGGTGCGGTTTGGTAAGCACCAAGAAAAGCAGTGGAAGCTCTCACTGTGTCCAAGCGGGCGTTATATTGCTGAAATGTAAGCCGAGGACGGCTTTCCGTGAAGGGGAACGAAACAGAGCGTAGAATTTCGTCGACGTACCATCATGTAGTAAAGATCGCCGATGATGACAACCTAAATCGTCCTGCTGTGAAATGGAATGGTAACCATGACAATCACTGCTGGATGTTGCGCCGTATGGCGGTCGACAGCGAGTTTGGTATCCCACCGTTGTCCAGGGCATCTCCACCCACGTGTTCGCTGGCCATCGGGACTTCATCCGAAGCAGGACTCATGACTGATCACAATTTTACTCCAGTCAGTGAGATTCAAGGCCGAATAACTGCTTGAATAAGAGTGAGAGGTGGTACAGCGCATCACTGACGTGCTCAATTTGCGAAGTTCTTCTCTTGAATAAATCATTTAATTATTCTGAAATTCTACTCATTTGTTGTTAAATGTACATCAAATTATATTCAAGATTAGGTAGTTTGATACGTAGTTCGCTATCTTAGCAGTCGTATCTTGGTTGGTTAGAATATTAAGGCGGAGGGGCCGGTTCTGTAGTTCTCCACCCGATATCGGAGGTACAGAACGGAGGTAGAGAAATCCAAGACAGTCACAGAATAACCTGAGCCTTTTGTTTAAGCATTCGACCAAGCTCCATACCATAGGACTGTGGAGGTTTCTTGAAACGTTACTTCTTCTAAAATGCGAAAGGAGTTTCCTGTCTTCACCAAAATAGCCAAACGCCTTTAGGAACTATGTAGAGTCTCTGAACCCAGACAAACAAGAAGAAATTTTCCAATATTCCATACATCTCTATAGATCAAGATACATAGTTATGCTGCAGTTAATGCTTTCAACGTAACTTAGTACAGTCTCAGGTATTTCTTCCACCCTAAAAATCAAAGTGGGCTTAAAGGAGATCTACAAATTACGGAAGCATGTGAAAACTCTTGAAGCTTTTTAAATAAAACAAACGTTGTTAACATTATTTATGTTTATTCTTCGTGTCCAATTATTAGCAGCCCTCAGGCGCTAGAAGTCTCCAACCTGTAACGTGTATCATGGCGGTGTGTAATGTAAAAATTTTGGTGCGCGAGAATAAGCGTGCTACAATCGAGTTTCGAATTCGAAGAGTTCGTCCACTCGTGGAATGAACTTTCCTTCAGCATGACAAAGCCCGGCCACACAGGAGCGCTGTGAGATCTGCAGAAATCCGACGCCTTGTGTTCACTGTCATTCATCATCCTTCATACAGTGCCGACTTGGCCACATTCGATTTTCGTCTGTTTCCAAAACATTAAAGACCTCCTTCGAGGACTTCACACTGACAGCGATGTAGCAGTGCGGTTAGATTGTGGCTCCACCAACAAAGACAAACATTCTACGTTACAAAGAAAGCTTTAAGATCTTTCCCGTAAAGAAATCGGAGGCATTAGCCTTCAGAATGCACTCGTAATAACACTAAGACCCATATATACTACGATCAGCTTGAATTATAAGAGCTTCTACGTACAGCCCAATGTGTCTAAAGAGCCCGAACTTTGATCCGACTTTTCGGATTTTCAGATGGGCAGAACACATTTAACCAAGTATTTCTAGCTTTGCAAATCATATTACTATTGCGAAAAGCATAGAATTGCTGGTGGTGTATATCTAATCTAATATCAGATCATCAGAAGACCTGATTTCCAATGTACTTTTACTGCATCAATTCTTCTGAAGTCTGTCAAAAAATATGTCCCAACCCGTGGCGTAGGAGTGCTGACATAAGCTGCCTTGCAGCTAGTACTTTGTCCTCCACTCTTTCAGCAAACTACCACACATTCAGTCTCTGGTTTTAAATAACTAAAAGTTTATTTTCCGAAAATGTGATAATATTGTCAGATAAATCTCGTTTTCAAAAAGAATATGACAATCCATACTATCGCATTTATTCCTCTGTCTGAAATGATATATACAGGGTGTGCGGAAATTCCAGTTACAATCTTATACCATTTGTAGAGGGGAGGGAGTACATAATATTTTGAATATGTACTCATGTCAGGGAACGTCATTCAACGACACTACAGAGCGTCAAAGTTGTAGGCGCCGGATTCCTGGATATTTATTAAAGTTATTTACTCACTCCCCTCTACAAATCCTTTAAGTTAGTAACGGTAATTTCCGAACATCCTGTATATTAGAACACACAATGTTGATGTCTGTTCATTATCGTTTGCCGAATAACGGGCTTATGCGTTTCCTCAAAGACTGCCACCAAAGCATTTTGAACATCCTCAGAGAGGGCGCTACTCGGATCGCCGGGTTACACGCCAGCGAACAGGAACCATTGTCTAGCTGGAATTCCTGTGGTCTCATGCTTCTTGGAACGGAAGCAATCAGGCGCACAATGGCGGATTTTCTGCCGTATTATTGGGTGAAATGTGTTGTGATTTCACTGAGCAGTTTAATCTGCTGTTCCTGAAAATCCTCCTGCGTTTGCTACAGTGTTCCTGCAAAAAGCTTTTGTGTACCTATCACTCGACAGGGATGTAACACTTGCGACTAACTATACTAATCTCGTTATCGACAGTACTGTCGGATATTTTACACATTTACGTCTACAATACGTAGCTGTCCAAGGAAATCCGACAGTGGTTAAGATACCAGACACCTTTCTCAGGGTAGTTAATCATCTGACTCATTTGATGCTGCCCGCCATGGTTTCCTCTCTAGTGCCAGTCTCTTCATCTGAGAATACCATTTACATGCGAAATTCTCAATTATTTGTTGAACTGCTGCAATTTCGCTCTTTCCGTACGGTTTCTATCCTCTAGAAGTCCCTCTAAATATTTCTGATGCCTAAACGCATGTCCTACCTTCCTGTCCTTTCTTCTTTTCAATATTTTCCACATACGATGTACGTTCTGTAAGTAATGGAGCACATTTTTTTGTGTGAAAGCAGGTTTGTTTTATTCAGGATTCCTACACTCCTGGAAATGGAAAAAAGAACACATTGACACCGGTGTGTCAGACCCACCATACTTGCTCCGGACACTGCGAGAGGGCTGTACAAGCAATGATCACACGCACGGCACAGCGGACACACCAGGAACCGCGGTGTTGGCCGTCGAATGGCGCTAGCTGCGCAGCATTTGTGCACCGCCGCCGTCAGTGTCAGCCAGTTTGCCGTGGCATACGGAGCTCCATCGCAGTCTTTAACACTGGTAGCATGCCGCGACAGCGTGGACGTGAACCGTATATGCAGTTGACGGACTTTGAGCGAGGGCGTATAGTGGGCATACGGGAGGCCGGGTGGACGTACCGCCGAATTGCTCAACACGTGGGGCGTGAGGTCTCCACAGTACATCGATGTTGTCGCCAGTGGTCGGCGGAAGGCGCACGTGCCCGTCGACCTGGGACCGGACCGCAGCGACGCACGGATGCACGCCAAGACGGTAGGATCCTACGCAGTGCCGTAGGGGACCGCACCGCCACTTCCCAGCAAATTAGGGACACTGTTGCTCCTGGGGTATCGGCGAGGACCATTCGCAACCGTCTCCATGAAGCTGGGCTACGGTCCCGCACACCGTTAGGCCGTCTTCCGCTCACGCCCCAACATCGTGCAGCCCGCCTCCAGTGGTGTCGCGACAGGCGTGAATGGAGGGACGAATGGAGACGTGTCGTCTTCAGCGATGAGAGTCGCTTCTGCCTTGGTGCCAATGATGGTCGTATGCGTGTTTGGCGCCGTGCAGGTGAGCGCCAAAATCAGGACTGCATACGACCGAGGCACACAGGGCCAACACCCGGCATCATGGTGTGGGGAGCGATCTCCTACACTGGCCGTACACCACTGGTGATCGTCGAGGGGACACTGAATAGTGCACGGTACATCCAAACCGTCATCGAACCCATCGATCTACCATTCCTAGACCGGCAAGGGAACTTGCTGTTCCAACAGGACAATGCACGTCCGCATGTATCCCGTGCTACCCAACGTGCTCTAGAAGGTGTAAGTCAACTACTCTGGCCAGCAAGATCTCCGGATCTGTCCCCCATTGAGCATGTTTGGGACTGGATGAAGCGTCGTCTCACGCGGTCTGCACGTCCAGCACGAACGCTGGTCCAACTCAGGCGCCAGGTGGAAATGGCATGGCAAGCCGTTCCACAGGACTACATCCAGTATCTCTACGATCGTCTCCATGGGAGAATACCAGCCTGCATTGCTGCGAAAGGTGGATATACACAGTACTAGTGCCGACATTGTGCATGCTCTGTTGCCTGTGTCTATGTGCCTGTGGTTCTGTCAGTGTGATCATGTGATGTATCTGACCCCAGGAATGCGTCAATAAAGTTTCCCCTTCCTGGGACAATGAATTCACGGTGTTCTTATTTCAATTTCCAGGAGTGTATATATCATGTTATTCCACACTCTTTTGACTACAAAAGGTAAGAAATCCTGTTTTTTTGCGTAACCTTCGTTCAATGCGACGAAATTTCGTCACATTATTGTGAGGGTTTGTATGCCCTCATGGTACCACTCTACTGGTCGATGTCGGAGCCATCGTATTGCTCCATCAATAACCTCCACAGCATCCGATTACAGCCGACCACGAATTGCATCCTTCATCGGATGTCGAAAGGTGCAAGATTCGGGCTGTAGGGTGGATGAGGAAAAAAGGTCCAAAGAAGTTTTGTGGCGGCTAACACGCTAAAATTTTTTCTTCTCTTTTCTGAAGGTAGCACATTACCATTTAGAGTTGATCGTTATACCGTAGTGGACAACATCAAATAGAATAATCCCTTCAGAGTCTCAGAAGACGGTCGCTATGACGTTATCGGCTGAAAGTGCGCCGGTGAACTTCCTTCTTAGGAGGAGAGGTGATATGGTGCAACTGCATGGATTGCTGTTCTGTTCCGGTTCGAAATGATGAACCTATGTTTCACTGCCTGTGACTGTTTTCCAAATCTTGTTACTATCAGCCTTGTAACGCGCACTTACCTCCGCACAGACGGTCCTTTTGTTGCTCTGTAGGTGGCGACTAAACCATCAGATCCACACCTTTGAGTACCCCAACTGGTGGACAGGTGTGTCAGCACTACCAGCAGAGACGTCCAATTGGCCATGCGAGGTGTTTGGTTGTGACCCTTCGATCACTTCGAATGAGATTGTCTGCACGTTTCAACGTTGGAAGAGTCACAGCAGTGAGCCGCCGGCATGCGGGAGATCGGACAACTTTGTGCGACCTTGTTGCTGTGATAACTAGACCTCGAACTTAAAGGTTCTAAAAATTTTTGATTAGGTACCTAAAATACGTTCTATAACTTAGAAAAATATGTTATAAAAACCAGAAAATAGTGACCAAAATCTGATTCTTTGGCGTAGATAGATAAATAGATTGACAAATATCCGCATTATATTATTGTCCGTCTCCATAATTCCTGCCGGCCGGTGTGGCTGTGCGGTTCTAGGCGCTTCAGTCTGGAACCACGTGACCGCTACGGTCGCAGGTTCGAATCCTACCTCGGGCAAGGATGTGTGTGATGTCCTTACGTTAGTTAGGTTTAAGTAGTTCTAAATTCTAGGGGACTGATGACCACAGATGCTAAGTCCCATAGTGCTCAGAGCCATTTGAACCATTTTGAACCATAATTCCAGTCACAGCAAATAGTTAACACTTCCTCCAGATTTTCGGTTGCGAAACTGCATCTCTTCTCTGATAATAGTATGTTATATGCGGAGAATGAGCGCTCCACGTCAAGAGATGTCACCGGTGCATATTTAAATGACGGTATTAGGCGCAATAAGACCGCCCACTTACATTCTGTTGATTTACCTGATAAGATGTCTGCCACTGTGCAGGGGATGGTCAGTCCTGGGTCCAGTAGAACCTGGGAAACAGTTAATTTTTTTCTGTCATCTCATGTATCAATCGCAATTGCGTGTAGACTGGTTTCCCTGAACACTTAGAGCTCTATAACAGGGACCATAAATGCATAATGAGATATTATGTATGTAATGCCGTTGGAAATTGTTGGGTCCTTAAGATCTCTAGCTGAAGTAATGTTCACTGCCTACTCCCGCAATTAAAGAACAATGTTCTTTGCGTCTTCCAAATGCTCGCTGTAATTTTCCACGGCCTCTAGCCAACTTCCTCAGCGCGTTAAGTATGAGTTCTGATGGAAATGATACGTTGGGAAGTTCCTCTCGAAATAACTGCATTCTTGTAGGTGCTTTAATAAAAACCTTTTTGATGATTGAAACTGACTTATTTACATGTGGAAATCGAGACATATCGTCTCAGCTACACGATTCATGGCGTGTACAAGACATGAGAAAACGAGCAAGGCTGCGTAAAATATGATTTCTAAATATCGTGTTGGGAAGACGCTGACCACCGGCAGTACACTTGATTATACGAGCTGAGTAAAATACTTTCAACAATTTAACAAAAGCAATCATGTATGCCCTGCATCAGTGTAGATTACAAGTATTTTATTTTCATCTAGACTGTTGGGGAAATGTAACATGAGGGCTTTATTAACAATGTGAGAAGTTGTTTCCTGGTTAGTCTTTTTTAGCTCCTCGCTGCATATCAGGTGAGGTACAGAGCGAGTGTCGGGATCTAACTTCCCAACAATCAAATTAGCCATATGTCGACCTTTTCTATCAATTGTCTCATCGACAGAGATTCACATGTATGAATCACCTATATCTTCCCTTTCTTTTTGCTCAATATATTTCCATAGAAAGTATCTAAGTAGTCCTTTCTCAGTGTGCATTCTGATGGAATGCTGTGGTGACAATATTTCTCTGTGGCCGAGCGGTTCTAGGCGCTTCAGTCCGGAATCGCTCTGCTGCTACGGTCGCAGGTTGGAAACCTGCCTCGGGCATGGATGTGTGTGATATCCTTAGGTTAGTTAGGTTTAAATAGTTCTAAGTTCTAGGGGACTGATGACCTCAGATGTTAAGTTCCATAGTGCTTAGAGCCATCTGGACCATTTTTTGACAGTATTTCTCTAAAACACTTTTGATCTGGCTATTTTCAACTGCATTGAATGGTGTGTTTGCTGCAACAACGACTCTACACAGGTCAGTATGAGATTTGTTTCTGTTTGTTGCATTTGGTTTAGTTACCAATGTTTGTTGCGTGTTTGATTTATCCCTGCAACATGCCGACTTAAATGCGGCCTCTGTTCACAAAGTACCTAAAAACAAAAAGAAATGAGAAATACTTTGTGGAATAATTTATGGACGAAACCTACTTAGCAAAATTAACATACATTAAGGGTTTAGAAACCACATTTTTTCATTCGCATGTCTCTGGTCCAAGTTAACCCATCAGAACCAATAGCTTGATTGTGGGCGTAACAGATAAAAGGTTAACATTTTGCTTGCGTCTTTGTTGTATACATTGCAGTCAGTAACTCTTCCATCTGTAGAGAAATCAGGAAATTCTTGTAACCACTGAAGAATCAGAGATTATCTGGAGCTGGCTACTTTCAGCGTGCTTGACTTTCCACAAATACACTGTTGCTGTGAAACATTTCACCACATCCAAGCAGCACACTGATCGACTGAATGAAGACAGTGCCTGTGTTTTAATCAGGCTGTTCCGATAGGGCAGAAAGGCGCCGCAGGCAGATCACATGGCTCCTCCGTGCCCTGCCGGCCCATTTGATGGTTTACAGCGAGCGACAACGTTCTGCGAAACAGAGCGGCAGGAACTCTCTGGCGCAGGCTGTCATCGTCTGACTCACAATTGGCGTTCACGCATGCTAACAAACCAGTTAAGACTCAATTACTGTTTTCTAAGTAGCCGGGGCGACAAGAAGAGTGGTTTTGGTCATAAAATTTCATTTGACTGGAATTTTAAAATTGAGATACAGTTAGGTTGTAACATTAGGTATTTTTAGGATTTTTAAAAATGAGGTACAATCAGGTTCTAACAGGAAATTAGGAATTTTAGGTACTACAAAATTACAATTTTCGATAAAATATTTGCATAATTAGTATCAGTTTAATAAGTCACGGCTGCAAAATACGAACGCGAATTCTTTACAGACGAATGGAAAACCTGGAAGAAGCTGACCTCCGGGAAGATCAGTTTGGATTCCGCAGAGATATGGGAACACGTGAGGCACTACTGATCCTACTACTTGTTTTAGAAGCAAGATTAAGAAAAGGCAAACCTATATTTCTAGCAATTGTAGACTTAGAGAAAGCTTTTGACAATGTTGACTGGAATACTCTCTTTCAAATTCTGAAGGTGGCAGGGGTAAAATACAGGAAGCGAAAGGCTATTTACAATTTGTACAGAAACCAGATGGCAGTTGTAAGGGTATAGGGACATGAAAGGGAAGCTGTGGTTGGGGAGGGAGTGAGACAGGGTTGTAGCCTCTCCCCGATGTTGTCCAATCTGTATATTGAGCAAGCAGTAAAGGAAACAAAAGAAAAATTCGGAGTAGGTATTAAAACCCATGGAGAAGATATAAAAACTTAAAGGTTCGCCGATGACACTGTAATTCTGTCAGAGACAGCAAAGGACTTGGAAGAGCAATTGAACGGAAAGGACAGTGTCTTGAATGGAGGATGTAAGATGAACATCAACAAAAGCAAACCGAAGATAATGGAATGTAGTCGAATTAAGTCAGGTGATGTTGTAGGAATTAGATTAGGAAATGAGACACTTAAAGCAGTAAAGGAGTTTTGCTATTTGGGGAGCAAAATAACTGATGATGGTCAAAGTAGAGAGGATATAAAATGCAGACAGGCATTTAGCAAGGAAAGCGTTTCTGAAGAAGAGAAATTTGTTAACATCGAGTATAGGTTTACGTGTCAGGAAGTCGTTTCTAAAGTATTTGTATGGAGTGCGGCCTTGTATGGAAGTGAAACATGGACGATAAATAGTTTGGACAAGAAGAGAATAGAAGCTTTCGAAATGTGGTGCTACAGAAGAATGCTGAAGTTTAGATGGGTAGATCACAAAACTAATGAGGAGGTAATGAAGAGGATATGGGAAAAGAGGAGTTTGTGGCACAACTTGACTAGAAGAAGGGATCGGTTGGTAGGACATGTTCTGAAACATCAAGGGATCAACAATTTAGTATTGGAGGGAAGTTTGAAGGGTAAAAATCGTAGAGGGAGACCAAGAGATGAAACACTAAGCAGATTAATAAGGATGTAGGCTGCAATACGTACTGGGAAATGAAGAAGCTTGCACATGAGCTATGGAGAGCTGCATCAAACCAGTCTCAGGACTGAAGACCGCATCAAAAACAATTATTAGCTGGGAAGACCACGAGAGAATGTTAGTATTACTTCAATGTTCTGAGTATTATTCATCTCAGCAGTTCTCAAGCATGAGCTCCTGAGCTGGTTGTCAGTTATTGTACTTATCCGCCTTTGCTATTTCTGAGATTATGTGCATGTCTTTTATTTCCCACGAGCTCGTTGGTATTTTTCCACGCTATACACTGTGTAAAATTCTGTAGCTGCAAAGCAGTGAAACGATAACTCACGCTTGCATTGCACAGAAGCTGACAAGAACGAAGCACAATTTCGGAGTTATGAAACAAGAGCACAGTTTGATGACGCTAAGGACAGTCAATACCCGTAGTAATTGCTAAGACAAACCCAAGAAATTAAAAGTCCGATTCCGAACTGCGGCTGATTTCGCTTTGGTCACTCAGCAGTGACTGATGATGACGTTATACCCAGGAAACTGCATATTTTGACGGCGCGGTTTTACTTACACACGTAAACACAGAAGGACAAAATAGAACGTGCTTTTATTTACAGTTGTGTCGAGATGATACACAACACACAACACGAAATACACAATACACGTAATACACAATTGACAACACTCTATTTTCTCTGCTTCGTGATGACTGGGTGTTGTGTGATGTCCTTAGGTTAGTTATGTTTAAGTAGTTCTAAGTTCTAGGGGACTGATGACCGTAGATGTTAAGTCCCATAGTGCTCAGATCCATTATGACAACACTCTAGGTTATGAAATAAATAAGTCAAGTAGTCGTTCAGCTAGCGGTTCAACAATTTTATATTCTACAGTTACAAGATCTGAGAATCGAGACGTCAACATGACTGTGGTTTGGCAACAATTAGCATTAGAAACCAATACACCAGTCAGTGCAGCATAAAACGCAAATTATGGAAGATGTAAATGTATAACAACAGTACAACTGAAAGCTTATAAATAATGTATTTATCTACATCCACGTGACTACTCTGCTATTCACAATAAAGTGCCTGTCAGTGGGTTCAATGAATCACGTTCAAGCTATCTCTCTACCGTTCCACTCTCGAATGACGCGCGGGAAAAACGAACCATGATTTCTCTTATTTTAGTGTGATGATCATTTCTCCCTATATAGATGTGTGCCAACAGAATGTTTTCGCTATCGGAGGAGAAAACTGGTGATTGAAATTTCATGAGAAGATCCCGTTGCAACGAAAACGCCTTTGTTTCAAGGACTGCACTCCAGTTCACGTATCATGTCTGTGGCACTATCTCCCCTATTTCGCGATGTGTATAATGACTAAATTATGAACAAGAATAATGGAGTTACCAACTTTGAACACTTGGAAAGAAGCAGAACTAGCAATGAACACAATATGTCGTAGCTCTTTGCTATCAGTTACTAAATAAACACATCCTAACTCAGGAAATGTGAATCTCGTACTAAACTAGACCCATGCAGTAATCTCACTTTACGTACTTGTTGTGGAAACTGTGGGGGCAGAAACTCTGCATCATTGAAAAGGCAACACTTTCACCGAACAAGGAGTAGCAAGTAGGCAGGCTACGTAACGGATGGAAGGACTCACGTACTTGAAGAAGGGGAGGCTGACTAGGATATTTTTCGTCTAAATGAAGAGAAAGACATCTCGTATATGTTATCCTACTTAGCAGACACAGCTATACCACGCTGCAACGGTTCGGAAAATATTTGAAGGGTAGATCGTTTCACAAACGCGTTGTAAGTGCTGCCTTGTTCTCAGTACACTTTTGCGTGTCCTTTAAATGTTTCAAACATGCATGAAAATTGCGTGGTCTCTGCCCAGCAGTACTTCCTTCAGGAGACACGTAAGCTAGTGCTGCCAACCAGTTCCATGTAAATTTAGTGCATACAACTCACTTCTTCTTTCAATTTAAGGGTACCGCTGAAACATTGTTGCCAGTTCTGGCGCGTAAGATCTCAAAATGCTGTATGATCAATATATCTCATACTCACCCATCTCAAGAAGCTATTAAAAATTCTATCTCTGAAACAGAAGAATGAAAAGTTGTCAGCGTATTCAATAGAGGAAAAGTCATGGCGGAAGTACGTCATTACGTTCTTCATCTGAAAGACGAGTCACGTTTATCACTCGCATAATACTAAGACCTATTGGCGCTGCGGCATTTTATTCCTCAGAAGAACAAGGAGTTTTACAGTAAACTTTCCAACATCTGATCGCAAGAATGAAGTTGTGTATGAAATAGAAGTCAATAGCTGAGTGATTTTTAAATGAATTTAGTTTTGTTAATCCCTTGTAAAAAAAAAATAAAAAAGGTTCAAATGGCTCTGAGCACTAAGGGACTTACCTTCTGAGGTCATCAGTCGCCCCAGAACTTAGAACTACTTAAACCTAACTAACCTAAGAACATCACACACACCCATGCCCGAGGCAGGATTCGAACCTGCGACCGTAGCGGTCACACGGTTCCAGACTGTAGCGAATAGAACCGCTCTGCTACCCCGGCCGGCTAAATGCCAAAGAAATGATTTTTGTACACTACAAATGTACCAGATCAATATTAATGCGGTATTTGTGTGATTCTTTTATCACAAACAAAACGCAGTGCCTTTGTATTAACAGCACTTGGAATAGAACCTTCTTTATTGGCGCCTAGAACCATGCCGCTCCCTTGTATAGCACTTACAACGATCTCAAACAATTATTTATATTCTAATTTGACTGAATATCTTCTCAATTTCGTTACAAATAAATTATATACCAAAAAAGTACAATTTTTAAATTCTCCAGACAAATATAAGATTTGGCTCTCCCACCTTACATTTCTTAACAGAGACGTCAGGTGCCTTCGTGATGGGGAAGTTACTGCAGTAAACAGTTTTTTTTTCTGAGATCAAACATTATCTTCATTACTTACGATTGTTAAAATTAAACATTACTATCAGTAATTGACATTTGTTTCTGGAATAGTACTAACACTAATATAAGCCTTCATACACTTCACTAGTTAACAGGAAAGTATTATTAATGATAATAATGACAATAACAATAACTTAGGTATCAAAATTTTACATTTGTCGATGTCCAGCAATGGAAATTCTACACATTTGGATGTATATTCGACAGTACAGTATAACGTGCTTGTATTTCTGATATTTCTGCTGCTGACGGAGAGAAAACAGTACAATGAATTTTTAATCCACTTAATTCACGACACTGTTATTTTTGCATTACTCAGTCAGAATGAAATGAATTGTTAATCACTGTTGTTTCGGCGTAACTGGAAGTGAATTAATATTAGCATATCTGACAAATTTGTATGTAATTTTATTGTACTCTTATTTTTGCAAATCTGAGAGCAGTTCGGAAAGATGACGTCGAAGCTCAGAAATTGCAACACCAGTCGTCGTCAAACTGTGCCGAATGTTGGAATGATTCTGCTTTACATTTGATTAACAATTCATCTTCATTTCGGTGTAATTTCTTTGTATACAAATAACCGTGGAGTGGTTGGGCAGGGCATTGGCGGAGGGGGTGAGGTGTTCAATTGTGACAGATTTGTACACTAACTGTTGCACAAGGATTCTATAAGTAGGTAGCATTAATTTCTGATCCTATCCATACAAATAAATCTGGTATTAATATGTAGCCTAGTCTTCGGGTAATGCGCAGATGTGCATCGGTGAATGAACTCATTAAGCCTGTTTTAAGTACATAGCGGGGGTCTAGGGGTAGCGTCTTTGATTCATAATCATAACGTCCTCGGTCCCGGGTTCGATCCCCGCCACTGCCTAAATTCTGATAACTAATCAGCATTGGCGGCCGAAGACTTCCGGCGTAAGAAGTCACCCTCATTCTGCCAACGGCCTTGTCAAAGAGGGCGGAGGAGCGGATAGAAGTTGAGGGCACTCTCTTGCCCTTGGGGTGGGAAATTGACACTAAATACGGAAGAATCAGCAGTGATCAACGACATGAGGATGCAGAAGGCAATGGAAACCACTACATTAAAGACACGTAACATGTGTCCACAGGACATGTGGCCTGTAATTGAAGAAGTGTCATGATGATCTCTCCATTGGCAAAAGATTCCGGAATAGTCCCCCATTCGGATCTCCGGGAGGGGACTGCCAAGGGGGAGGTTACCATGAGAAAAAGATTGAATAATCAACGAAAGGATAACGTTCTACGAGTCGGGGCGTGGAATGTCAGAAGCTTGAACGTGGTAGGGAAACTAGAAAATCTGAAAAGGGAAATTCAAAGGCTCAATCTACATATAGTAGGGGTCAGTGAAGTGAAGTGGAGGGAAGACAAGAATTTCTGGTCAGATGAGTATCGGGTAATATCAACAGCAGCAGAAAATGGTATAACAGGTGTAGCATTCGTTATGAATAGGAAGGTAGGGCAGAGGGTGTGTTACTGTGAACAGTTCAGTGACCGGGTTGTTCTAATCAGAACCGACAGCAGACCAACACCGACAACGATAGTTGAGGTATACATGCCGACGTCGCAAGCTGAAGATGAACAAATAGAGAAAGTGTATGAGGATACTGAAAGGGTAATGCAGCATGTAAACGGGGACGAAAATCTAATAGTCATGGGCGACTGGAATGCAGTTGTAGGGGAAGGAGTAGAAGAAAAGGTTACAGGGGAATATGGGCTTGGGACTAGGAATTAAAGAGGAGAAAGACTAATTGAGTTCTGTAACAAGTTTCAGCTGGTAATAGCTAATACTCTGTTCAAGAATCTCAAGAGGAGAAGGTATACTTGAAAAGGCCGGGAGATACGGGAAGATTTCAATTAGATTACATCATGGTCAAACAGATATTCCGAAATCAGATACTGGATAGCAAGGCGTACCCAGGAGCAGATATAGACTCAGATCACAATATAGTAGTGATGAAGAGTAGGCTGAAGTTCAAGACATTAGTCAGGAAGAATCAATACGCAAAGAAGTGGGATACGGAAGTACTAAAGAATGACGAGATACGTTTGAAGTTCTCTAACGCTATAGATACAGCAATAAGAAATAGCGCAGTAGACAGTACAGTTGAAGAGGAATGGACATCTCTAAAAACGGCCATCACAGAAGTTGGGAAGGAAAACATAGGCACAAAGAAGGTAGCTGCGAAGAAACCATGGGTAACAGAAGAAATGCTTCAGTTGATTGATCGCTGAGAAATGAAATAAATAGGAAGTGCAGGGAGACTAAGACGAAATGGCTGCAGGAAAAATGTGAACACATCGAAAAAGATACGATTGTCGGAAGGACAGACTCAGCATACAGGAAGGTCAAAACAAACTTTGGTGACATTAAAAGCAACGGTGGTAACATTAAGAGTGCAACGGGAATTCCACTGTTAAATGCAGAGGAGAGAGCAGATAGGTGGAAAGAATACATTGAAAGCCTCTATGAGGGTGAAGATTTGTCTGATGTGATAGAAGAAGAAACAGGAGTCGATTTAGAAGAGATAGGAGATCCAGTATTAGAATCGGAATTTAAAAGAGCTTTGGAGGACTTACGGTCAAATAAGGCAGAAGGGATAGATAACATTCCATCAGAATTTCTAAAATCATTGGAGGAAGTGGCAACAAAACGACTATTCACGTTGGTGTGTAGAATATATGAGTCTGGCGACATACCATCTGACTTTCGGAAAAGCATCATCCACACAATTCCGCTGACAGCAAGAGCTGACAAGTGCGAGAATTATCGCACAATAAGCTTAACAGCTCATGCATCGAAGCTGCATACAAGAATAATATACAGAAGAATGGAAAAGAAAATCGAGAATGCGCAATGTGACGATCAGTTTGGCTTTAGGAAAAGTAAAGGGACGAGAGAGGCAATTCTGACGTTACGGCTAATAATGGAAGCAAGGTTAAAGAAAAATCAAGACACTTTCATAGGATTTGTCGACGTGGAAAAAGCGTTCGTCAATATAAAATGGTGCAAGCTGTTTGAGATTCTGAAAAAAGTAGGGGTAAGCTATAAGGAGAGACGGGTCATATACAATATGTACAACAACCAAGAGGGAATAATGAGAGTGGACGATCAAGAACGAAGTGCTCGTATTAAGATGGGTGTAAGACAAGGCTGTAGCCTTTCGCCCCTACTCTTCAATCTGTACATCGAGGAAGCAATGATGGAAATAAAAGAAAGGTTCAGGAGTGGAATTAAAATACAAGGTGAAAGGATATCAATGATACGATTCGCTGATGACAATTCTGTCCTGAGTGAAAGTAAAGAAGAATTAAATGATCTGTTGAACGGAATGAACAGTCTAATGAGTACACAGTATGGTTTGAGAGTAAATCAGAGAAAGACGAAGGTAATGAGAAGTAGTAGAAATGAGAACTGCGAGAACCTTAACATCGGGATTGATGGTCACGAAGTCAATGAAGTTAAGGAATTCTGCTACCTAGCCAGTAAAACAACCAATGACGGACGGAGCAAGGAGGACATCAAAAGCAGACTCGCTATGGCAAAAAAGGCATTTCTGGCCAAGAGTAGTCTACTAATATCAAATACCGGTCTTAATTGGAGGAAGAAATTTCTGAGGATGTACGTCTGGAGTACAGCATTGTATGGTAGTGAAACATGGACTGTGGGAAAACCGGAACAGAAGAGAGTCGAAGCATTTGAGATGTGGTGCTATAGACGAATGTTGAAAATTAGGTGGACTGATAAGGTAAGGAAAGAGGAGGTTCTACGCAGAATTGGAGAGGAAAGGAATATGTGGAAAGCACTGATAAGGAGAAGGGACAGGATGATAGGACATTTGCTAAGACATGAGGGAATGACTTCCATGGCACTAGAGGGAGCTGTAAATGGCAAAAACTGTAGAGGAAGACAGAGATTGGAATACGTCAAGCAAATAAATGAGGACGTAGGTTGCAAGTGCTACTCTGAGATGAAGAGGTTAGGAGAGGAAAGGAATTCGTGGCGGGCCGCATCAAACCAGTCAGTAGACTGATGACAAAAAAAAAAAAAAAAAAAAAAAAAAAAAAGAAAAATAAAAAAGCGGGGGCGTGGCTGTGTTGTTTTCGCGTATATGTTCGTTAGAACTGCCCTAGATTATTCCAGTGCGATATTCGTTTTATCGATATCTATCCACTTATTTTACTTTCAAGGGCCTCTCAAGGCTTCAGCAGTGGCCCTATATTCCCTTCCGCCAGCTTTCACCATTATGACAGTCTTCCTCTTCTATACCGCTCTTGGTCATTAATCTTGTTTCTCCTGCTCTCTATGTTGATCTCGTCCATCTTCGCTTCCTCCTTCTTTGCGGCGACTATTCATGGATTGCTTTTGGCCATCATTCTTTCTCTACTCTCCGTGCATGGCCATGACACTGAAGATCTCTAGTCTCAATTTTTTTGCACGGCTGATTGTTCCGTATCCATTATCTCCCTAGTTTCCTCATTTCTTCCCTACTTTGTTCTGGATGTCAGGGCTGCCCCTCCTCATTCTGTCACCGAGCGAGGTGGCGCAGTGTTAACACACTGGACTCGCATTCGGGAGGACGACGGTTCAAATCCGCATCCGGCCATTCTGATTTAGGTTTTCCGTGATTTCCCTAAATCGTTTCAGGAAAATGCTGGGATAGTTGATAGGGCACGGCCGATTTCCTTCCCCATTCTTCCCTAAGCCGAGATTGTGCTCCGTCTCTCATGACCTCGTTGTCGACGGGACGTTAAACACTCATCCCCTCCTCCTCCTCCTCCTCCTCCTCCTCCAACTTATTATATTCATCTCTATTGCCTCTGCTCTGCTTCTCTGCCGCTCCCCCATGGCCCATTCTTCTGCGCCGTATGTTAGTTTACTTTTACTACTGTTTGCAGAATTATCTTCTTTGTTTCTTTTGGTATTACCTGGCAACACAGAACTGCATATGGCACTTTAATTGCTCCCCTTGCCCGCTGGATCCTACTTTACACATCAGCTTCGCAGCTTCCCCACGAATGGATAATCGATTCTAAGTATTTAAAATGCTTTACTGTTTTAATAGTTCCTTGTGACAGTACTATACCCCTTCCATCTCTTCCCACTACTAGGTATTCTGCCTTGCGCATATTTACTTTGAGACTTCCGCGATCAAACGCTTCCATTAACTTCTTTATCAGAAATTTGACATCCTTTCTATTTTATGCTATCAACATATGATCACCGGCATGTAGCGGCTCGAGGTTTATTGACACTAGACATTGAGAGTCAGTGACAGAGAGGAACATAGATCAGACCTCGAGACCTCTAGCGGTAGGATACCGAATATTCCAGCCATTTTTTTCTCTTCCGTAAGACAGTGCCTCCAATTCTGTTGGCTCAATTGTTCTGAATTCCCCCGTCTGTGCTTAGAGAGCGCTCTCTTTCCAAACAACAAGAATGCGTTTATGATTAACGGCGATTTTGCGAGCGTGCACAGGCTTTCAGCATTGAGAACGTTTGCATATGTTGAAAGCAGGAAGGGTGTCAATTGATGGACAGGTTGTCACGTTATTATGCGCTATTTTCGTAAACTGGTTCAGTTAGGACAAGAATTTCCGTGCATACAAGCAGAGACATCACGAAACCTCCCACAAAAGCGCACATTAAATATTTCTGGGACACTATGCAATTTACGAGAGCTCGCTGTAGACACTCAGATTCATTCCAGAACCACAGCCATCAAGAGGAGACATCAGCTGTACATCAGTCGGTGTCAGACTGCAGCAGCAAACGTAATATTTAATTGTAGCTACATTGGTAAATGTGTTCCTGGCTTTCAATATTCTTGTGAATCTTGTATGTATTTGATGATCTGAAAGCAAATTTTGCGGTGTCGAACAGTCGGTTCAATTTAGCGATGTGTACCAAATAATTTTACCGCTAAAAATTTGGTCTGAAGGAAACAATGGCGAAAGGATGGCTAGGAACAATGCTCCCTGTGCTATTCTGTGAAGCATTGTAACATCTCTCTCAGTGCTGTACCATAACATAGCTATGTGTCATAGCATAGGGTACCAGAGTGAGCACGCCTTGGAGTTCTGTGACGTCAGTATAACACCCAAAGAATTCTAACTGTATACACGAAAATAGACCCAACTTTCACCTGCCCCAGTGTGAGAGCAATGGCTCGCACTGGCTTGCCCCCGGCAGTGGATCGCTGCACCGGCTGAGGTGGGGGCGGCGTTGGTGTAGGGCGTCGAGTGCCGGGATGTGTTTTTTTTTATTAGAAATCTATTCTTTAAAAAACATTCCATCAGTTTCACCAACAAATAGGATGCGTCGAATTAAGAAAAATTAGCCCGTGCATGTGAAGAATTCCGATTTAATTGATTTGCATATTTTTTTTATATCCATGTGGTGTTAGCGGTACAGTAGTTAATGGGCGAGTGTGCTTGAGTGGGTGACGCGGAGCAGAACAGCATATTATCTGCAGAATACTACGTTTATTTGCATAATTTTTATGTAAACCGCAGTACAATGTATGTCAAAATAGAATGTGTCAGAAATGGCATTGAAAAGCATGTGAAACTCGAAAAGTGTACCAGAAAACTGTGAGAGGACGCAACTGATTACTTAATTTGGTATCAAAGGCGGTACAATAGTTTAAGGAAATGGGGGTGACATGGAAAACCAGGTAACTGAACAATAGGTTAAGTGCCAACAAGGGCCCCAACGTTAGGTTAAAACACCCAGAGTACAGTGCCGAACATTAGGTTGTGTAGCATGTTTGCCTCTTGTAATTTCTTCTTGCTAGACCTACATGTTTGCAAACAGAAGAGCATGATGAGCAAGAGAAATGGAACCCCTCAAAAATTGAATTTTTTATAAATAAAGAATACGCCCTTGAATTTCCTGGTGTGAGAACCTTCCCCTCCACCAATTTCCGTATATTCCTTACAGTGCTTTGAATCCCCTACATTTTTAAATAAACAATATTCCACAGAATTTCTAAATTGTTTAAGCAATATTACATACAGTGCAATCGAATACCCTTCAAATGATCGATCAACTGAGTCCTTTTACCGCCAATTCCTAGGAAGAGGTGGCGGTCGGATGACTTAGGTTAGTGGAGGTGCCCATTTTTACCGTCAAAATTCAAACTTCCAGCCAGGGGTGTGTGACACTTGCATGATCAACTGATGTCACAGCCACCATATTGGATGAGGTCATGCGCTGTGCACGTTAGTACACGCTAGTGCACATTAGTACATGTTAGTACATGGTAGTGCGCGTTAATGCAATATACCTGTTAGTAGACAGTAGCCCATCAACATGGGTTGGTAAGGACGTGGTGGTCGGTTGAGGATCGTGGTGGAGACTTTAACTATTTCATTCCAATTCCAGGTGGGCATGGCACTGTCGAAAATCGGACAAAATTTGAATTTCCCACCTGGGGGGGGGGGGGGGGGGAGTAGCAGGGGTGCATGGTGCATGGCACTTTCTTACCAAAGAGTTTAATTAATTGATCAATTTAATTAAGTAGTCAATGTGACTATCTCCTCGCCATTTTCTTAGGTTAGTAGAAGTTGCATTGTCCTGATGGAATTTGAACTTCCCACCAGGGAAGTGCAGCACTTTCGCACCAGAGACATTAATTAATTGATCAATTTAATTAAGTAGTCAATCAAATTGATAAGAGTAAGAGGTAGGCCTATACCAATAACTCAGACCTGAACGTGTATGTGTAGCAGTGAGGGGGGAAGGAGTTTAGGGCATTGGTGGGGGTGTTTGGACAATAGGTTAAGTGCATGTCAATCAAAAGGAAATAGGGGTGACATGGAAAAACACTTAACGGAACAATAGATTAACTCAAACCTGTAAGTGTACCTGTAGCAGCGTGTTTGCGGTGTTTGCTGATGTGGAAGGGGAATGGGAGGGGGTGGGGTTGACAATAGGTTAAGTACAGTGATATGGGAAACCACTTAATAGAACAATAGTTTAAGTACATGTCAATCAGAGAAGAACAATAGGTCTGCCCCTGAGTGCATACCTGCCCCTGATGTAGGCAACTCGCACTAACAAAATGCACAAGAAACAGCCTGGTCCCCCTACTTCCGTCCGTCCAGTCGACGTTTTTTCGTATCTTCTTTCTCCCCTGGAAGGACTGTTAGAGGACCAATTCAGGTTCGTTTGTCGCAGGTATTTATTCCATGTTTTTGCCAAAGTCATGAAGTATGTAGAGTGGCGACTGACTCTTCAGTCATTCATGCTTCTCATGTTGGGCAGAAATGTGACCAATGTCATACACGTGACGGCTTTCCTTCTTCGACTGCTGCTGCTTCCGAATATTGTGATTTAACGTGTCAAAGCCTCTAAAATATTCACTGACCCTATAATACGTCTTTACTTATTTTTCTGCTTTGAACAACCACAAATAATAATGTGTAGACACTACCGTGCTTAAAAGAAAATCCTATATCTCTGCGTAACTGATTCCAACAATCCAGAACATACTTCATATTTATTTCAAACATGGTCTGCGATATACAACAGCCCTGTCTAAGTCCTTTTGATGTCTGGAATGTCTTACTCAACATTTTTTCCACTTTAACTACTGCGTACGTTTCGCGCTATGTTATTTCACACAGGGATATCTGTTGTGCTTCTTTATCTGTTGTCCTTCTTCACCTACATACTCCATCGCTTCCAATAGTTTGTTGATGGGTACAGAAACACATGTCTTTTTTAAATCCACAAATGTTAGGTGTACTTCCTGGTCCTTAGATACGAACGTGCAGGGGAGCGGTAGACTGTACATACACCAGATATGGAGGACTGATTTTACTGCTAGAACCCGGTTCTGGTGCTCTGTGCACGTTCGTCTGTCTGAGGGGACCCATGATCACACAAACGCCCAAAAAGGGCTTGAGATGTTATATAGTTATGGTTGGTGTCTGAGAGGGTAACTGTTTTGGTATAGTCATGCTGTCTCTCGACGGTTTCCATCTGCTTGGCTATAGACAGACATAATCTCGGCCCATTTCCGATATGAATACCGTATGATTCTGCTACTTACAGTACGCTTCGTCAGACACACAGCCTGAAACATGCAAGGAACACACACCATGTGGTCAAAGGAAGTTTCGTTCTTCAGCGGCATGTACCGAGGTAACGATACCTTTCTGGACACATGTTCTTAGGACCTTTCTCCCTCCATTTCAAGACTCCGTCTCTGCAGATTGTCGGTTTTATTCAAAATCACCCAATACAGGCATGTTGGAGTGATACAGAATATAATAATATGAGTAAGAATAGAAGTAAGATATTCTCCAGAAGCAAATGTTTTCATCTTAGGGAATAATAAACCGAGACTGAAATAAAAATGAGCTTTTAGTTTTGATAGTGTTGCGTGCTGGTGGATGACATGAGTGAGAATATCCTACGAAAATAAATGGTCTGATTCAGAATTAAAACAACCGGGACATTTACGAGTATGTGGCCTTGTGGAAGAACTTGTGATAGTGTAGTATTGGACATAAAAAAAAAGCTCGAGCGATGTACAGATACGGATTAACCGTTCCTCCACAGCTGGGTGTCTCCAAGTGAACGCAAGTAATAGCGACGGCGCTGACGAGTCCCGTCGGATGGCCCGAGATACGACCGCTTGTTATGCGCGGCCATCGCCACCCTAATGAGTCTGATGATATCGCCTCGGATGCTCGGTCGGCCGCGCCGCCCGCACGCAACAATTACGGAGTCCGCCAGTCGATACCCGGCGCGGGCCCTGCTCACGTGCTGATCGCTGGCCAGATGCCGCCCACGTGGCTGAAGCGAAGTGACGTGGACTGACGTGGCGTGTCGAGGCCGAAGTGCGCGGCCGGCCTCATTAGGAAGCGACTTTAAAAAGAGGCCGGCACGGAACGCTGAGTGCTGCCCAGTTTCCCACGCGGGTGACCGATGTAGGTCGACATCACATCGCACGGGAAAACTGAAGTGTGAACACTTGACGCTCTTGAAGAACACACGTAAAATCATGGCTCCAACTCTGACGTGTTTCATCTATCATATCACCTCTTCCTTCCGTGGGCTCAGAGGATTTTTGTTGGCATCGTAAGTTATAAATTATGAGTTTATTTGTTTATTTTAATTCACTGTGATAAGATTACTTGGGATAAATGAATAGTGAAACGCAAATGTTCTTTTTTCTTTTTTTAACGTGTCAGTTTGACCGAACATTGCTGAGATAGAAAGTCCTACACAGCAATAAGCGTCAGACCATATACGATAATGTAATTAATATTGTCAAGGAGACAGACGTCCACAACACTCTTTACCATTATTCGGTTGCGCAGAACGAGAATTCTATCCACAACATCTGATGCAGCCCAAATTTGGGACGAAAATTCAAAGTGAAGTAGTAAAAAAAATGGCTCTGAGCACTATGCGACTTAGCTCCTGAGGTCATCAGACGCTTAAAACTAATTAAACCTAACTAATTAAACCTAACACATATCCATCCCCGAGGCAGGATTCGAACCTGCGACCGTAGCTGTCGCTCGGTTCCAGACTGTAGCGCCTAGAACCGCACGGCCACTCCGGCTGACAAAGTAGGAAACAATCTAGCCTCAAACAAAATGTAAAAAGAAAGAAGACTTAATCTAGCAAATGAACAATAACGCATAATTACTAAAATCAAAACCGCACTTTAGCCCCTACAGCGCTTAGTGTATTTTGAGTATTATTACTTCGCTACTTGAGGTAGATCACCCTCAAAAGCACAGTGAAACATAGTATACGCGTCCTACAGACATCTTAACACTCCGATACCAGGAACTGTTGGTTTAAGAGGTGAAGATTAGTGCTTTTCGCCACTAACATAGCTCAGATTCAGCTTTATTTACGTTTCTTTTTTTTCTAACAGGTTAAAAAGTGACAGGCAACAATTTTTTTCCATGCTTTCTGCTGCACTTATTCGTACTGTCGAATCTCTGTTCTTATTAATTGCGTTATAATGAACACTTTAGACAGCGCAAAGAGTCACGAATGTACAACGCATTTGGAACTACGAAATTGATAGAGCAAACACGCTAAGCGATTTGCGCTATCTGCTTGTCCATTATTGTTTAAGGTTTTCCTGATTTACCTTCCTGCTTTTTACAGGCAAGTAAAATATAACATTTGTTCATCATCTCGTGAGAATGGTAAAAACATACACTATGCACAAAAAATAAAAAATACGATATCAGTGCTCGAATTTTGGTGTAATAAAAGAAGTGACAGCCAATAACAGTTGTTTTTACTGCACTGATTCATGTTGTCGAATCTGTTGCAATGATAGTGTGTAGAGAACTGCCTCATGCAGAAATGCTTAGGTACACATAAGCGTTTGAGAAACTGGATAAATTGTAGGCAAATAATCAGAGTGTCATTCACAAATTTTATGTGTGTACGAATATAGCATACACTGACAGGCAATTTACTCAGACACACTTGCAGATTTATCTAGAACTGATCATGTAAACACATCGCCATAAAATCGCAGAAGTTATGTCAACAATACTAGAATTTATAATACAGTGTCTCGATATTTTTATAGTGCATCATTTTAATATAAAATTTACAGTACATAGCTATGAAAAGTAAATGGTTCTCTTTCCATATACTTCTCTTTACATGTCGCGCGAGGTAGCCACGCGGTCTGCGGCGCCTTGTCACGATTCGCTCGGCTCCCCCCCCCCCCCCCCCCCCCCGTCGGAGGTTCGAGTCCTCCCTCGGACATGGGTGTTTGTATTGTCATTAGTGTTAGTTAGTTTAAGTTACATTAATTAGTATGTAAGCCCTGGAACCAAAGTCCTCAGCAGTTTGGTCCCGTAGAACCTTACCACACATTTTCCAAATTTCTCTTCAGATCAGTAGCAACAATACTGCACCACAGCTGTTACTAAATGTCAGACGTGCAGAAATGTAATTAAAATAAGGCGAATGTGCGTAACGTTCATGTTTCGCCATTAACAGAAGGTGTAAACAAGCAGCGTCTGATTAATGTCGAGAATAAGCGCAGAGAGCTATGTGCTCACTCCATAAATGTACACACAATCCAACAGTACAGATACTACAGCCCTCGATACGTAAAAACTTAGTTGACAATGTGATATTAATTAGAAAGTTATAAAATTCGTCGTCTTGGTAGCAACCCCAAACCCTGTCCATTAAAGGGAGATTGTACCTTATATACTTACAATGTTAAATTTTTCAATTTTAGGTACATTTATCTCGTGGACGATTCAGGATAATGCTGTAAGATTTTAATGGCTGGTGGTGGAAGAGTCTCTCTCCATTGACCTATTTTTGTAGATAAGTCACAAGCATAATGCTCTTTTTAGAGAATTATTTGCAATTTTATTTGCAAGTTGTAACATTCTTTCCACATATTTAAGTTTTATTTATTCATAATTTCTGCAATATTGAAATGAACTTCTTTTAAAAATGGATCATTAGTGTTCAGCCCAGTTTCTATAATCTGTGTTAGTTTCATTGTTCTGTGATGGTAAGTTCCTGAAAAAAAAGGACCTAATCATTAAAAAAATAAAATGTCAGGAGTGCAGCTTTAAAGATGAACATAGTTTGTTACTGACCTTAGAACATCCCTGCACCATATCCTGGGTCATGTCCATTTTCTTCATCCTACCTGACTCTCTTAGCATTCTTTGAGTGCATTCTTGCCTTCTTAGCTATCATAGTCACTTCATAATCTGCTTTCTTCACACGGACGCAACCAATTCGGAACATACCATCACCATATTTTCCCCAGGTTGTATGCCTAACTTTTGAAGCTGCCTAACTCTCCCCACATTGCCGTCATTAAATAAAAGAACTGCATCATAAACACCCAAATTCAATGTATCCTTACCAACAAAAAATGTTTTAGGAACTCTCTACAATATGACACTGTTAAATGATTCATTTGGGTTCTTGAAGAACAAGGTACAAGTGAATTTAGTGCAGGTACGGGGCAGCCAACTGTGAGCACGAAATATTTTAAGAATTCAGAAAATTAGGCTTTTGAAGCTCAAGAAGTTGACAGAAGGCAAAAGCCGGTGTTGGGGGGGGGGGGGGTGTTGGAAACATGTGTTGATCTTAAAGTAAATGAATATTTGAAGCCTTTAATGGCTACAATGCCCTCAGAAATACTTCTCTAGTAAGATACACTCCAAGGAATGATTATGAGCAAACACATTTTTTTTGTATTTTGCCACTTCGAAGGTATAATCTCTCCTTAACGTAGAAACCATAATTTTATATGGGAAACAAACATGAGTTGCTTGGTAGTTAGAGAGCCCACTCATTAGTTATGCGAAATGTCAATATGCCAAAGCAAATTGTTAGGTTCAGAAACTGCTACTGGAAAAATTCCCCTGTATAACACTCGATAACGAAAAGTGGCCAGGCGCACTTTCTCCCTTGTTTTGGTAGATATTAGCATTTCGTTTGGCCTGTGTGTTAGCCTAAGGAAAAACCACTAAAACCATTCATCTCGTAATTCATGCCATACCCAGTCTCAATTCAATACATCTCTTGGTCTCTAGTGAAAAGTGTCTGTTGATTCAGCCATCCCTCACTTCGATTACGTATCTTTTGATATCGATTACGGGAGAGTTCTTTGATATATTTTGAGACCACTCACTTTCTTTATACCACTTTTATATGGGAAGTACTTAGATCCCAATGGCGATCTTTGGAGAGTATCTCGGGCAAGGAACGTGTAGAGCGTGGAGCGTGGTGAGGCTACGTGAGGGCGTTGTATTTAAAGGAAGGACGGGAGGTAGTTGCAAGCTGGAAGTTGTAAAGTGTCAGTTGCATGGGAGCTGTTGTAGTGAGTTAGCGTGTTTCTGTCAACTGTGCGCAGTCTTAGTGATTTGGCCGCGTAGTGCAGTGCATGTTATTACGGGTTAGTTGGTGCTGAGCAGTTACTGCATGTGATTTGACAGTTATTTTGTTGTGTGTGTGTGTGTGGGGGGGGGGGGGGGGATACAGACAGTGTTGAACCGGAAGAGGCCGCTTGGAATTTATTTGTATCAGACTAGCTGTGGTCCGATAATTTTGTTGCCACTCAGTTGAAGAGGAGTGCACGGTATTGGTTCTAACATTCTGCGTGGTGTCTGTTTGTTCTATATCGTGTCTCCCTACCACTTTCGCGCAACGACGCTCTGGGCGTGTTTTTTAGGGAATTGACTAGTTTGAATCTGGGACCGGCTGCTGGTAAGGAGACGCCAGACCACACATGACATGTAGAGTTTAGAAGAGTTCAGTGAGACTAGCGATGATATAACCAAATACTTAATGATTTCAGCGTCAGCTCCACTGCACTCCCTGTAAAAGAATCTTAATACTAACTAAATTTAGTGGAAGGGGTTCAAGGCTTTCCAATTTTTAGTTAGCTGGTAAAATAACGTCGAAAAAGAAGTTAAATTTACCATTGGAAATTTCATTCTACTCACAAAACATTGTTTATAAATTGCACTATTGATAAAAGGGAATGTTTTAATACAGGATGGTAAAAACCAACTGCGTCCAACAAAAATGTGAACGAATATTCCCTGAATGGGTTTCCAAGTTCTACAATGGATCGAAGGTTGACCTATGCCATATCACATCTATAATCTAGGTTTAAATTAAGTTTCACAAAAGAGAAAACTATCAAAATGGTCTACAGTGACCCTCAATTATCTTTAATTACTTATCTAACTTGTCGTAAATTACAGTGGCTGATGTGGCTTCCCAATAACTATATAACAGAAAAACCATCGCGTTTCAGATTTTTACTTCAAGTGGCAAATGTGAACACCATGAGCTTTAATTGACGATCGACACTAGTATTACGCAAAAAAGGGGTGTAACAGATGAGAATTCTGCAGTTCTGAGTGAAGCTTTATGCGCTGTTATGCGGCATCGCGTGCGTTCATTACCCTGTCGGTGTTCGTCAGGGGGCAGCGGACTGCACAGCTCCGCTCACCTCGCCGTCTCGGAAGCAAATCTTTCCTAACTTCTCCTTACTACAATTTACCGAATTTGGTTTAAAAAAACTATCTGGCTGTGTTTTCATCTGACCAATCAGGGTCTCAATGTTAACCTTAAGCTCCGCCTACAAAAATTCTGTCTATCCAATGAGAAACGTTATACTTTTCGTGATGGGGCAATGTTTTTAAAGTTCGCAACGTAACAGAGACGCGAAAAAGTCTCACGCTAAAACTTCCAGCTGGTGTGGTCCTTTTAGTGTTATCATAAGATCTATACTATTCTTCTGGAGGACTAAATCTTTTAACATGGGCTGGGGGGTGGTCCTGACGTAACAGAGACGCGAAAATCTCTCACGCTAAAACTTGCGGCTTGGGTAGCCCTTTTTGTGTTATCGTAAGATCTATACTGTTCTTCTGGAGGGCTCCTGCCTTTAACATGGGCTGGTGAGTGGTCCTAGCGGTTAGCTGGCAACGTGGGTGTCCGTCCCTTATCGTAGGGCCTTCAGCTTAACACGGTTCTGCTCCTGGCTTCTGTTCTCATTTCTCCCCTCGGAACTGCGTCTGTCTCACGGTGGGAAGCTATGACATGCATTTAGGCATTCTTGTGTTAGTCTGTGGTATTCCATTTGCTCACTCGTTACTCGTATAACTTTGGTTAATTTAATGTCACGATTTATTTGGAGCTATGTGACATACTACTAGATTTGCTTACCATGTCAGGGTTTTCATGGAAGGTATTGGATTTGCGTGACACCTTACAAGGTATTGAGAATGGCTGCAATATCAGTTTTGAGAAAGAAAGGTGTGCTTCTTTGCACTAATTTTGACAATCACACGGCGCTCCTCTTTATGCATTCTGATGAGTGATCAGAGTAAGGTATTACAGCTTTCCTTTTCTGATGGCTTCGCATGTATTTAATTGCAATATGACTGATTAGGTTATCTGATCGAACTACGTAGCCGAGTGACGATTACGCTGAGCTGAATATTTATCATTGGTTACAGTCGCTTCCAATGTTTACTCCGAGGTCGAGAGTTAGAAAATAAATATTTTCATTCACCAGATAGATCGGGAATATTTCTTTATTTTCTTCAGATTGCTGATTCCAGTTTCGGGCCAAATTTAACTGTCTCAAGCGTAGGAGATGCTGCGTATTGTGTTAGTTTATGCGAGGGTTCGTAATAGTAATTATTATAATAAAACTGAAGATTTTTTGAATATTTCAGTTCCTTTAATCTGATCAATCTAATGATTCCATCTCATGATTTATCTAAAGTGTTATGTCAGTGTGGATTATTAACTTTTGCTGCCTCCGTACGATGTAAATGAGATGTCACTGTTGTACGTTAAAGGGTCACTTTTATGAAAGTAAGGTAAGCCACGCTGCCTGAAGACAAAGCTGAAGTTGCCGAGCTCTTATTCTTTTCATGTGGTGTGGCGTTGTCAGTCCATGTATGGGTAAGTGTATCTTCGTTTAAATTATCTATTCTTGTATCTAAGGATAAGAAATGGCCGTCAATAGCCTACAGCGGTTGTTAATGGAGCCGCATCAGAACATCTCTAAAATACTGATAGATTGTACCCGTGTCTGCCGAACCGCGCTTAGTCAGATGCTCATTGTGGATATGGATCTCTCCCTTTAACATACGTCGTACAGCCGAAACAAACATAATGAATTTCATTGTGGAATTCAGTGTGTCTTTTGACAGCATGGTCCCAAATTAGCCTACTTGGCTTTTTACCGATATGTTAATTAACAGGGTTAGCAAAAATTGAAGAACAATAGCTGTTGTAGCATCCTCCTTGTTCCATCTTGTGTGGCGGAAAGCTGCAAGATGTCTTGTCTCTACTGGCAGGCAAAAGCGCAACTCCTCCGCTGCTGGATTACTGGACTAGTGTTTATTCGCCGTTCTCCTAAATCCAATCAGACCAGTCACTGTTAATTTAGGAGTTGTAATACCCTGATGTTATAATTACATTTATTACATAACACACACTCACACATTCCTTCAAATATGAGTTAGATCAGCAGCTCCTACTAGGCGGCTTTACGGTTGCGTAACACCCCTACATCGACTCCATTATCTACGGCAACGAATGAGATTTTTCACTTTTAATGTATCAGTAATATTTTATTTTTATGCGTTAATTGGGTTGGCTCAATGAAGCATCAAGGTATGAGTACCACACCTCACAAAAGTATATGTTAATGAAGGAATTCGTCAAACACAAAATGAAACTTGGGGTCACAATAACAATTTTGTTTATTACTATTAGACTTCTAGCAAAATGATTTACTCATTGAGTGAAGAGTGTAGATATTTAATTAATGAACAAGAATTTGCAGTAATTAGCTATAGCCTTGGCACGGATGAGTAGACACATGAAAGCCTAATGTGAAAGTATGTCATGGATACATCCAGTGACTGGAGAAATGTTTAGTGATTTCAAGGAAGCTCCCTCAGCAAGGAAGAACAAGCTCGAATACTAACACCAAAGTACACAGTGAATTAGACTAACACGCTGTGAATGTTAACTCTGCACAACAAAACTCTGATTTGAATTAACTGCCTTCGCGTCCCTACCACTTTTGTAGCTGCAATTGTAAGTTGGAGACAGCTCTCTCTGCACTCCTCTGCGACAACCTGGAGTTACTGTATTTCTGAGTAGGTTACTGTATTTGTGTGTGCCCGTCAAGCAAGTGTGTTCTGACTTTACTCGCCGAAGCTTAGCTGTTTTCGTCAGTGTAGGAACCTCCCCAGCCAGATGCGACAGACCTTGAAACTTCTGACCAATAACAATTTTGTAAACATTTTTAACAATGTCCTGCTATTGGGGCTATCGTCATGGTTAACCAGTAGCACAGGAAGGAAGACAGAACAGCTCTTCCACTACATGACAGGTTTACAACCACAAAGCCTTGTGTAGGCGTGCACAGAAAATAGCGACTTCTACCTAAATAATTTTTGTGACCCAAACACAGAACCCCTTACTCAGATTTAAAAGAAAATTCCTGTGTCGCATACCAGCGTCCACTGTCTGGTCTCGCAGTCTTAAGCTTTCCATGTTTCACCTGGGCTTCAGATATTATCTAACCTAAAGGATTCCTTTTAGTGTCTTACACAATGCAGGTTTCATGGAATGCATTCCGCCTTCCCCTACACTCCTACTGTATGGACGCAGGAGAGAGGTATTTCCCTGTGCGAAAGCCGGCCGAAGTGGCCGTGCGGTTAAAGGCGCTGCAGTCTGAAACCGCAAGACCGCTACGGTCGCAGGTTCGAATCCTGCCTCGGGCATGGATGTTTGTGATGTCCTTAGGTTAGTTAGGTTTAACTAGTTCTAAGTTCTAGGGGACTAATGACCTCAGCAGTTGAGTCCCATAGTGCTCAGAGCCATTTGAACCCTGTGCGAAATCTACATGGAGACAGCTTTCAGGGCCAAACAAGTTTATGACACTCCAGTCGTTATAACTTAAATATCCTGTCACATACCAGGTAAATAGGGCCCCAAGAGTGCAGACGATGAGTGTACTCAGAATTCTGGTACACAGAGCATATGTCATTGCTGACGACAGCAGTATGGACGACGAGCTTCTACATCTGAGAATAGTTTTTGAAGCCAGTGGGTACTCTGCACAGCAGACAGGTAACGCGCTACAAATGAAACCAATTGTGGGGACAAGAAAAGCAGAAGAAGACAAGGAAAGTTTTAAATCGAAGACTTTTCTGCCAGCCGGCCGCGGTGGCCATGTAGTTCTAGGCATTTCAGTCCGGAACCGCGTGACTGCTACCGTCGCAGGTTCGAATCCTGCCTCGGGCATGGATGTGTGTGATGTCCTTAGGTTAGTTAGGTTTAAGTAGTTCTAAGTTCTAGGGGACTGATGACCTCAGATGTTGAGTCCCATAGTGCTCAGAGCCATTTGAACCATTTGAACTTTTCTGCATTACTTGGGAAGCCTATCGTCAAAAATAGGATCCTCAGTAAGCCCTCCACCAAAGACAGCAGCACCCCTGGGTGCCGTTAAAGATGGTTTGGTGCTTCGGAAGCCTGAGGCTTACAAAGTCCCCTGTGAATGCGGCCGTTCATACATCGGAAAGACATCAAGTTCTCTCCAGGAGAGATGCACAGAGCACAGCAGATACACCCGGCTCTTACAACCTAATAAATCTGTGATGACAGAGCACTATATTGACATTGGTTACTCTATGGTGTACGATAAAGTCGAAATTTCTTCCTCGACTTCATCTTTCTGGGACTCAGTGGTGAAGAAAGAAATTGAAATTCGGTTGGAGACGCATTTAATTAATGGGGATAGCGGCTTCAGCTTGGACAATTCATGGAATCCGACAATTTCCGTAATAAAATCAAAAAGACGTCGCGACGGTGCTG
The DNA here is from genome assembly GCF_021461395.2 of Schistocerca americana. Classification (NCBI taxonomy): domain Eukaryota; kingdom Metazoa; phylum Arthropoda; class Insecta; order Orthoptera; family Acrididae; genus Schistocerca; species Schistocerca americana. The sequence continues at coordinate 678,720,234 of NC_060122.1, forward strand.
CTCTCAGTGATACATCGATATCACCGTGTGGATCGAATGCGCACTCATATATCTATTTCCTTGCATATGCCATACCTCTTTCCCACCGATTAACGTCTCTGGCGCCTTGTGTATCTGGTATCTGTGGCTACATGCGCAGTGGTGCGGTCCACGGGTTTAAAAGGACAGAGCAAGTGCTAGAGCGTCCTTCACCTCGGTTCATTCTGAAGATGGATGGACGTTATTCTTCCGAAATATTAGAAGAAGAAGTTGAATTTATGCAGCTGCACGCCACAAAATTTATGGATCAGTCTTTGTGTCGCGAAAATATGAAGATGCAGATCCTCGTGACAGCTTTTCATTCCTTCTCATACTGATTCAAGATCCTATCATAGTATAGTTAATAAATCGTTGCTGTCGAGATTGGCGTAATAATATTCACTGTCACACACGAGTAACAAAGAAATACGACGCTTGCATCTGTATCACTTGCCTCAGGGTTTAAGTGCGTAATCAAATAAGAGTTCAAAGCAGGTCATCATCATCATCATCATCATCACTCAGCCTTTTCCCACTTCATGTAGGGTCGGAATTGCTTTGCTGGATCCTTTTCTTCCATAAACGTCTATCCAGTGCTTCTTCTCTGAGCCATCCTTTCTCCCGTAGGTCCGCTGCTACCTTGTCCTTCCATCTCAGGTTCGGTCTTCCTTTTCTCCTTGGGCCTTCGATTTTTAGGTCTTCAATTCTTCTCCCTGCTTAGTACTCCCCTCTTCTCTGAACATGTCCATACCACCTTAGCATACTTTCTTGGATCTTCCCTAAGGGCCCCACTTTCACTGTTCCCCTGACGTACTCATTCTTTAGTCTATGCTTTCGTGTTATCCCATTCACCCACCTTAACGTTCTCATTTCTGCCACTTCCATCTTTTTCTCTTGGACTTTTGTAATTGGCCAAGTTTTGGCGCTATACAGCATCGCAGGCCGTATCACAGACTTGTAAATCTCTCCTGTCATTCTGCAGCTAACCTTCTTATTACACAGTACTCCGCTCAGTTTCCTCCTGTTGATCCACCTACTATTTATCCTGTGCTTTATTTCGGCCTCCAGTCCTCCATCGCTTTGCATGTAAGAGCCTAGGTATTTAAATTTCTCGACCAGCGTCAGTTGTTCTCCTTGCAGTTTAGTATATAGGTCTTTGGCAATCTTTGTACATTTATACTCTGTTTTCATCCTGCTAATTCTCATTCCCCTTTCCTCTAGAGCTTTTCTCCTCTGTTCAAGCTAGTCTTGAAATGCATCATGGGTGGGTTCACAGATTACATCATCATCGGCAAACATTATGCTGCAAGGGGCCTCGTTTTTCACATCTTTGACTAGTGCATCCATGACAAGGTCAAAGACATATGGGCTGAGAGTAAATTCCTGATGTAGTCCTACTCTCACTGGAAATGCCTTTGTTGCACCCGCACTGCTCCTGACCTGTGTCATTGCACCTTCATACACGTCTTTTACCACCCTGATATATTTTTCTGGTAGGCATTTACTGTTTGCGGAATTCGTATTGATTTTATAGCGGATATTTTCTTTGTTCAAAAAGCCGTAATACATGAGCAAAAAAGATATTCCAAAATTCTACAACAGTTTGACGTCAACGATTTAGAATTACAATTATGAGCATCTGTGCTAGTTCCCTTCTGGAAACATTTTCTTCCATTCGCTAGGTATCCTTTGTTGCTTCAGCGAACTACGATAAACTGCATCTAGAAGAGGAGCAAGGCCTTTCGTGTTATCTTTGTAGAAACTCACAGGTATCTCATCTTGTACTGATGCCTTTCCTTTATTAAGCGATAGTGGTTGCTTTACCATTCCGCTATCGGCTATCTCAGTATCTGTCGTTTCTAACATCGTACGACGACTAACAGGAGCTGTCCTTCTACGATCATCCGTGGCGACACAATTCCAGCCTTCTCTCTATCATACTCCGTTTCGATGCCAGTACGGTCAGCAAGTGACTGAATAGGTGCTTTCGAACCGTTTACTGATTTTACACATGATGTGAACCTCTTAGAGTTTCTATTCAGATCGGCTGGCAATATTTTCTTTTCAAAGTCAACGAATGTTTCCTCGTTTCTCTTCATAAGCTGATTTTCACTTCGTTCAGCTTTTGTTTGTCAGCCAAGTTTTGATTTCCCTTGTATGTGTAATCCTAGGATGCCTGGTGCCGAAAACACACATGAATGCATATGCAGTGCATCCAAGGACCTGCCCTAATTTAAAATTTTCCTCTGTTCATTTAATCATTCTTTGGAGTTAAATTTATTTCTGTCAAATTTATTGTCATATTGAAAGATTCCTAAGATGCAGTAACAAGATCTGGTGGGCCTGATTAAAATTTTATTATTTTTTAAAATAAATCTAAGCGTGAATTTTTATTATTTACATACATTTACATACAACATATACAAATAATTTAATTAATTCACTTATAAGTTGCAGTTTACATTTTATAACATTTATTACAACTAATTTCTTCAATTAAAACATACTCATTATTCATAATATTACGTATATAGGCAATATTTTGACAAAAAGTTATTATTCATTGTTCACATAAAATTGCATTTTTCTTAGTTTTCAACACGTGACAAACAAGAAGCACAAAGAACGCCACTATGTTCCTTACAAATGTTGGTTTACACTTAATGCATTTCATAGCACTTTTCCTGTGACTTACAAGCAGTCGTTCTTCCCACGCACAATTCGTGAATGGAACAGGGAAGGGGGGATCAGATAGTGGTACAATAAGTACCCTCCGCCACACACCGTAAGGTGGCTCGCGGAGTATAGATGTAGATGTAGAATAATTGCATCTTCTTCTTTTACCTGAAACAGGTAGTTGGTTCGGCACTATGACATCTTTTTGAACACCACATCTTTGCATGGCATCAACGATTTTCTTTGGAAGATTGGGGATCTGAATACTGAGTTCCATTAGTGGTCTTACCATTTCTTTTGCTAAATCTCTTAGGAACAAACGCCTTTTATCACTTCTTCCACTATGGTATGTCAGATGTCGGGCGCAAAATAAAATTTCACTGTTCATTGCTGCGACGTCCATCATATTCATCCATAATGCAATTGGCCATCTTCTTGTTTGTCTCATGCAAGTGTAATAACGATTTTTCTGGTCCATTTGATCCACTCCACCCTTCGTAAAAAATGGTTCAAAAGGCTCTGAGCACTATGGGGCTCAACATCGTAGGTCATAAGTCCCCTAGAACTTAGAACTACTTAAACCTAACTAACCTAAGGACATCACACACATCCATGCCCGAGGAAGGATTCGAACCTGCGACAGTAGCGGTCGCGTGGTTTCAGACTGTAGCGCCTAGAACCGCTCGGCCACTCCGGCCGGCAGGAAAGTTGGTAACGACTATCTGAGAGTGGTCTCTCTAAAGAGCACTATCACTATAATTCATGACACAGTCCGCCTGCTTAGCTGGGTGGTTACGTGCACGCCTCCAATGCAAGCGAGCACGGGTTCGATTTCCGACCGGGTTGGAGATTTTCATCCTCATCACCGTCGCAAAAGTCGCCCAACGTGGCAGCGACTGCAGTCAGACTTGCACTTGGCGGCTGAACTTCCCCGAATGGGGCCTTCCGGCCAACGATGTCATACGCTCTTTTCCATTTCTGTGACACAGACGATCGATAAATGTATTTTGTTACTATTTTGGCCGACCTTCGTTGCTTAGTGCCACTCTAATAGAAATTCTTGATCCTCGGAGAGCGTTAATTATTAAAAAAATTACTAATCGAATTTATGAGAGCAGGAATTTATTATGAGGAAGACGAGACTTTCTGTTGAAGTAGAGAAAATAATCGGTATAGGTGGTTTTTCTGGTCAGTCACTGATAGCGTGATGCTAGATAATGATGACAGGTTCTATGACTGATCATTCAAATTTGCACATAGGTTGCTAAAACCGCGGCTGATCCGTTGCATCACCTTGTCAAGACTTCCACGTGTGTCGTTCCTTTAGTGCTGAGACAGAGAAATACATGTCAGCACAAGGTAGATATAGAGACTGTGCTGTCTTTTAAACTGTGTTGTGAATGCGTTAATTTAGCAGCGTCCAACATAAATATTTAAACATGGCTACAGTTCTAAATTGTCATTCAGTTACTGCATTACCCAGCTAGAATATGACATGAGTATGAATGTGGAATGAATTGAAAAACGTAACCGTTTTCATATGTTGTCGGTAAAGAAAATTATTCAATTACGTTCATTGACTACTTTCATATAAACTTAGTTTACTCTTGAATATCACTTCACTTTTATAACACGTAGACACAACACTGGAATCGGCTAGTTTTACGTTACGTGGATTCTTTTTACAATGGCAAATATATATGTCTGAATTATTCGACAATTTAAATTCGCCGCATAATGCTTTCATGAAATGGCAGCAGATAATTTAACATCGGTGTATCACATAATCTATCTGTTCCGATTACATGAAAATAACTGACTGAATTCGATTTGAAAAAAAAAAAAAACATTAATCAGCATTAAATATTTGTTCTCAGCATTTTCAGTCTGAAATAAATCTATGGCTCTTGTCAATAAAATCATATAAATATGTTACCGGTAATGACAGCGTTGCCGTTCGTACGCAGCGAAGAAAAGATAGAATGCAGAGGATCAAGATTAGTAATATTCTTATAGAAAATATGAGATAAATTTGAGTAACATTATTCTCTATTTTTCTTCAGTATTTTACAATAGGTAGTTCACATAATAGTGAAAACACCATAGTTTATCATACGCAGCAGGTTAAAGTGCGTCTTGCTAGTATCATGGCTACCTGAACAAGAAGAAAGAATGCAACAAAAAATCAGTGATAGAGGTAAATGTTCATATAATTAAAAGATATGATTGAACATCAACAAAAGCAATACGAGGATAATGGAATGTAGTCAAATTAAGTAGGGTGATGCTGAGGGAATTAGATTAGGAAATGAGATACTTAAAGTAGTAAAGGAGTTTTGCTATTTGGGGAGCAAAATAACTGATGATGGTCGAAGTAGAGAGGATATAAAATGTAGACTGGCAATGGCAAGGAAAGCGTTTCTGAAGAAGAGAAATTTGTTAACATCGAGTATTGATTTAAGTGTCAGGAAGTCGTTTCTGAAAGTATTTGTATGGAGTGTAGCCATGTATGGAAGTGAAACATGGACGATAAATAGTTTAGACAAGAAGAGAAGAGAATCTTTCGAAATGTGGTGCTACAGAAAAATGCTGAAGATTAGATGGGTAGATCACACAACTAATGAGGAGGTATTGAATAGAATTGGGGAGAAGAGGAGTTTGTGGCACAACTTGACTAGAAGAAGAGATCGGTTGGTAGGACATGTTCTGAGGCATCAAGGGATCACCAATTTAGTCCTGGAGGGCAGGGTTGAGGGTAAAAATCGTAGAGAGAGACCAAGAGATGAATACACTAAGCAGATTCAGAGGGATGTAGGCTGCAGTAGGTACTGGGAGATGAAGAAGCTTGCGCAGGATAGAATAGCATGGAGAGCTGCATCAAACCAGTCTCAGGACTGAAGACCACAACAACAACATCTTGTTTTCAGTCTATTTTCTGTGGCTTCTGAAGATGCTGTTATACCGTCTCTGCACTAGCAAAACCAAACTGTTTCTCTGACAACACACCTGCCTCTCAGGATATCACGTATTTAAAAAAAATATATAAAAAAATTATCTATCAACTATAAAATAGGGGCGTGGTTGGTACAAGCCCTTTTCTAAAAAAAGAATAGTCTAAACTTTAATCAATACATTATCACAAAAGACACAAACATGAAAAAACTACCTCACCTCTTCTCAAAGCATTCGCCTGCACATGAGGTAATACAGAAGAAGTGTGTTCGAGACAGAATTCCTCGCTAAATCAGCTCTTTATCTTTCATAAATTGATTTTACGTGAGGTTTTTAAAATGTTTCGTCGTTATGTCTGTGGCGTGGTCGACTGTCCAATTAATTTAGAAAAATGGGTATCACACTGCCGCTTTTCCATAGCTGCTTGCCTACCTTGGCAACATTATTCAAGAAGTAGCGAGGTGGTTACTGTTGACTGTTTGTTACCCTCTTAATCATTTCTCATTAACACATATTCACAACTAACAGTGCAATAACCTATTTCACAGTACATTTCACAGAGTTCCACTTTGCATATATGTGAAGTCTTAATAATAAATGGTATATTTATTTACAAAGGTATTTTCTTTAATCACTTTGGAGCTGCGCTGACCTTCCCTTTCGCGTATAACGTTCTTAGCATGCTTATTCTTTGAAGCTAATAGATGCTACATAGTCGTTTCACTGTTGGCGAGAAGGAAGGGTTTACATAACGAACAAAGGTTGCAGTTTGAGATTTTTCATTAATCATGTACCACAATACATCATGTTTCTAGACGTAGAAATATGCCGAGTGGTACAAGCCCAGGGTTTAGGACCCAAGTAAGGAGTTGTCTGACCATGAGCTGTGGTGCATGGCGTTGTAGGACGACCAGGATCTCATTCTGGTAGGCCTCAGGTTCAGGATTCATTGAACAATCACACCGCACGATGGTTTTGCTGAAAGGAAAATATTACGCATAAAAATACAAAGTTGTCGTTCTTCACATCAAGTGCAAGGATTTGAAGTTAAATTCTTTTTTCGTTTATCTTCTTGATCGACTGAGTTTTCAGTCATTACACATGACCTTTGTCAAAATTTGTTTGTCTTATCTTGTTTCCTACTTTTCGTTGTATAAACACACGAGTTCTGCGATTGCGGTACAACACTACGTATTGCAGTTCACTGTAGATATTCATAATAGCAACTGTGTATTAGCGTCCATGTTAGTCCTTCTCTTTACGTTCATGTCACTTTACGTTATTTGAAATCCAGCAACAGCGATACTTTCTTAGCAGTCAGCTCAAGTATGTGTTACACAGTAAGGACTGTCGACAGACAAGCACATGCGGCTTGTCACTAGAGTGCAGGAGCAGGGTGTGTAGCGTGTTCTCGTGTGAGAAACGTGAAGATGGCGCCGCTATGAAGAATCCATGGGCACCCATCGTCTCACATCGTACACCACAACTAGATAACTCACATGTTATAGTTCAGGTGAGAAAAGTGCTTGTTCTTTCTCATAGTGTTGGCGTAATAGTCGTTCACAGGTTGCAACTTACAAAAAACACTCAACCTGTCGCTGTTCATATCTTTACTTTCACCAACAATTCATGGCAGACACACACTAACAAAATTGTCTCCCATAGATTTCACTCTGATACCTATACCACACTTTCACTTTGTAGCTTGTTAGAACTTTTTACATTGCACAACCACAGTTCAGATTTGACCCTGTGGATCACAGAAGGAAATATATTTACTTACTCGGTACATTTTACTTTCAAATATTAACTGTTTTCTTTTGTATATATCTGTCTAGACCTTTTTTTTTTTAATTCGTCGTAAGGTGTTATGGGACCGAACTGCTGAGGCCATCGGTCCCTAAGCTTGCACACTACTTAATCTAGCTTAAACTGACTTACGCTAAAGGGCGACACATACACCCATTCCCGAGGGAGGACTCGAACGTCCGACGGAGGGAGCCAGGAGGACCGTGGCAAGACGCCTCAGACCGCACGTCTACCCCACGCGGCTATGAGTCTAACCTTGTCCTTAAAAAAAAAAAAAGTTTAATTTGTATCTCATTTTATCACGTAAAGGCACGTAAATAGAAATTAGGCAGATATGGTTTTCTAAATACTCACTACGGCGCTACACTACCATGCGGAGACATCTGCACTCGACGGAGCAAGGAAAACCTAAAGTTTGCTAAAATGAACACATGCTGAGTCAAAGTAAGGACAAGCTCAAACATGGAGCATCACCGCACAGTGTACCTAAAATCAACTTCACTAAAACGTTCGTTCACTAGGCCCTACTACTTTCTCATTCTACATGCAACTATCACAATAATTCTTTAATAGGCTTTGAAATTTCTTACATAATTTACCATAAGGACAAAATAAATGCGTTTAGGATACTGCTTCACAGTAAAACTGTTACATAACAAAAAATTATCGCCGCTCGTTATAAAGCACTTGTCATATGTAGTCATGGGGGTATAGCGGCTTAGTCACCATTACAGTCCATAGCGAATCTTATAAACTAGTATATACTGTGGTATTCATATCACTCTTTAGTTTAAAGTCGTAGCAGGCACGAAAGACAGTATAGACAGCATAGCTCATGCCACTTACTGTTTCATAGAGCACAATAGTCATCAAATAAGATAAATTGTCTTGATCGGAATATTCACATTGGTTATACATTAGTACAAATCCTGCTTCACACTATAGCTAATTTCCTTCCAACGTAAATAAGCAGTTAAATTGTGACTGCTGTCTTAGAACGTAAATTCATGTCTTTTCATGTTAAACAAAAGCATAGAGACACAGAAAAGATGTTTCGATATGAAATGGCTCTTCAGTCCTTCATGCAAGCAATTCGTCAGCTGCGTATACTCAGTATACCAGCGTTAATGACTTTTCGAACAATGTAGTTACATGAACAAAAACTTGAATCTGTCATAACATTTCACAATTTGTCGGTAGTAAATAAAATTTTTTAATGATGTTTCTCAGTTTAAAGACCTTGCAGACATTTATACCTCTTCAGACCTTGGTGGGCATATAAACTTTTAATTTCTTCTTACCTTGGAAACGTTAGGTTTAGATATCTAATGATCATATACGTATCTGTGTAGATAACTTCCATTTACCACTGTGTTCATGCAGTGCAGAAGATTTCACCTTACCAAAACTAACTTTTTATCGTGTGTTTTCTTCCGAATTCCGAAGTGTTCTGCAAGTGCTATTTGTGAGTGATTTCTTCTTTCGGCAGATTTAGCAAGGGATTTATCCAATCATTTACTTCTTTGTTGTTGCTAAGTACTTCAGCAGGCATGTACGGCGTCGCGTAAATTGGCAAGTTATTTACTATCTGTTCAAAAGATTCTGTAAGCTCTATCCATAGTGGGTGTTATGTATTTGCAGATGTTCTTCTATGCTTTAACTTGTAAGAGGGCAGTTTCACAACAGCTTCCTTAAGATCATATGATGGCAGCAAAGGACTGTTGAAACTAGTCATCTTGGAACAATAAAAGTGTCTGTATTACGATCGTGGCGTAAAACGTGTGTCCACTTCGATTGTCCGACAGCACACCATATGTACCTTACATCTTACAAACCGGTGAAATTCCTTAAAAATTTGTTCGATGGGAGAACATTGCGGATGTAAACGGGACATCAAAATATGCTTAATGTCAATCTCTTTCAGAAAACCTATTTCCTACATGTAAATGGTTTACTAAGTGCCGACGGAAACTACTTTGCTTAAAACCGAATCGTTCTGGGTTAAAACCTACTTCCTTTAGATTTTTCTGATGACCGCTAGGCCAATATTTTGAGAAAAGGTCTCGCTCGAACTGTTCACATATTTGACCGTACTGCCCATAGGGCTCTATTTCCTTCTATATGTATCCCATCGTGTAGCGTATCTTCTGCTGCTCCGACCAGGATGGCGGCAACAAAACTTCAAAGACCTTAATGAATACAATCGGGTGGTGAGTATTCTGTTCTTTTACATAAGGCTGGAATTGTCTGTCTCTCAGTAGGATCTCTTCAAGCATTACATCGTGCAGCGTAGATGTTGCTGGCATTTCGTATGGTACATCACTCGTTAACATACCACTAAAAGTTACAGCGTTACCGTACAGCACCGGAAGAACATTGGGATTAACACTTTGATTATGTATTTGGTTTTCAGTCGGTGCTGCACCTCCAACTAAACCTGTGACTGCAAATATTTCTTGTTGCATGGTAGAAATCTTCGTGGTCATTAGGCCTTTACTTCAAAACTGTTGAAACTGGTCTACCTCTGTTTTAACCGCTTCAGCAGAACTCACACAGTTCGAAACTGCGGCAGTGACTCTTTCGCTGACAACTTGTTTGAGATCGGAATTTAATTTATCATTCATTTCTCTATCTTTCGTCACCCATTACGAAAGATCGCCAACAATGACTTTACACTGACCTGTAAACTGGTTTCCCACTTTCGCCCCCAGCTCATCGACGAAAGTATTTGCATTATTCTCTAACTGTTTACGGAACCTCGCATTTGTTTTCGCTGTTTTATAAAAACTGCTAAAACTTGAGTAATATCACGATAACCTGTATTGGAGAGTGGCTCGATAGTCGCTGACTTATCGTACTCCATAGACAATTTATTAACATTAGCTGTTAAAGTCAGTTATTCATTGTATAGTTTTTCCTGTTCTTTTTTAAAGCTCCTAAAATCTCTATGTAGCTCTTGTTGTTCAGCTGACAATTCATTAAATTTTTTCAACCGTAACGAAGTCAGATAAATTGGCTGGTTATCAGTAAAACCATAATTCTAAGAGACTACATTTAGTGATCGATTGTCTGCATGAAAATCGTCTTCACACAGAAGATTTTTGACTAAAATCTGTTTCAGGCCTCGATTCTGATTCTGACTCGGAAACATGAGAATTCTCTACATCAGTAGTGGCAAATTCACTTCGTTCAGTGTTCATCTCTACAATATTCTTACTTTGTGAAGTCACTTCGTTAACTTTTCCTACCTTCAGCATAACAAACATATTGAACAAAAAATTTTGAAGGAAGCCAAAACTTGAAAAATTATCTACAAAATTATGCTGGCAATAAGCGGTGGCTAGTGTCAGAAATTTACTTCAAGGCACACGCTACGAAATTTGTCATTCGCAATTACACATAAGTTAGTAAAAGAGCTACTATCTGAAAACACATAGCTCTTTGTTGCTTTGTACTTACAATTAAATTCAATAAAGGAAAACTTAAATACATCAGACAGGTATAAAAAAATGCATTGGTTTTATTGATTGTATACAACGGAGCAGGAAGCTTGCTAGGCCTAATGTCTGTATCTGAAAGAGCGACGATGTCGCGTTGTCGTCAACAGTGGGTGGTTTCTTTAAACGACTGCATCCAGTTTTCGTCCGCAGATTTTTCTTCATGTATATTCCATGAACAACAATATTGTCGTGCAGCACGGTTCAGGCCGAATTTCATAAAACAAGGCAGAAAACACAAAAATTTTCGGCGTCCTGACTCGGTTTCCCCATTTATAGTAAAACGTCTTGCTCCTGGTAAAGTGTTTCTCGCAAAAAATGTGTACCAATGGAACTGATGAGTACTGCAAGTTATTATAAGGAGGAGGATACGTTCTGTTGAGGAAAATGAAATGATTCGTGTAGCTGGTTTTCATGGTGTGTCATTAACAGGATGATGTTAAACATTGTGTCAGTAATAAGGGTTTGAATGGCGAATGCTGACGTTTATAAAAATGCATATAAGGAATTGCAATTGGATTGTGTAAATCATGAAAAGTTAATGAAAGCAGAGTCTGTGATTGATCATGCCAAATTGCATATAGGCAGCTGCAGTGGTACCCCGTCAGTTGCAGTATTGTATCAAGACTTCCACAGTGCCTAGTCTCATTAATGCTGAAATAGGGAAATGCGCATTAGCGCAAAGTAGATATACTGCCATTTTCCAAAAAAAGAACGTTTAAAAGTTTAACGAATATGCTGTCACAAAAGACAGAAGCATGAAAAGATACCACACCTTCTCTCAAAGTGTGCGTCCATACGGGAAGCAAGACAGAACAAGAATGTTTGAGACAAAATACCTCGCTAAATAAGCTTCACAGATTTTTTCACGTAAGTTTTTTTCAGAATTGCATCGTTCCACTTGTGAATCAGTCGACTGTCCGTTTAATTTAGAAAAAGGGGTATCACAACAGATTAATTCACATTCGGAACACTTGGTAACCGTTCTAGATACTGTCGAATCCTTAACTGCAACAAATACGCCACCCCGCCGTTGGCGATTAACCTGTCCTTACGGTAGATATTTCAGACTGAATTAGGATTTTGTTGCTGTTCACTTCCGGTTTCTACCCACTTTCTGTTGTTTGTAGTATCTGGACGTCACAATTTTCAATAACTGATATCTTGGGACCTTTCCTTAAATGCTCTTGCAGTTTAATAATTAACCTTTTCTACACTCGATGTGCGAGGACGAGCATTCTCCAATTAAATTTTAATTGATGTATCTTCGCTTTTGACAGGCAATTTGTCTCTGATCCATAAGGGAGTTTCCTCCAACCTAAGGAAATCTCAGGTGCACACCACATGTACTAAACTGCCCCAGTAGCACCCTATAGTGGAGGTCGAGAAATCGCATCCGATGTCGCTGTAAACTCGTCCGAATCACTCTGTTCCAAAACTGCAAACAACCCTGGGTACAATGGTATGAAATAGCGAGCTAAACCAGCATCACATGTGCAGTGCCAGTTGCCTTCACCGTATCAGCCACCCATCGAAAGGAACCAAGGATGGGCTCAGAATCCAGGCGACAGTTGTGATCATGCTGACACGAGCCACTATTTGCTGCCAGTTTTGCCAAGCGTGCTTGATGGTACCAGCAAGAGACTCCTCCACGTCTCAGATGTGACCCTCTAGGGATCATACTGTGCACTCTGGCATTCATTCACATCCGACCTGCTGTTTACCTGAGGGGCTCCTTTACCCACGTAACTTTGGAGCTCCCAAAGACCTGCCTATTAAGTTCTGTTGAGAAGAGATCTCCACCCCCTCGTACTCTTACGGATTTATGGACAGCCCTGCAGGAGTCATGGTGTCATTTCCCTCCTCCCCCCCCCCCCCTCCCCAGTACTACTTCAGACATTAGTGGATTCCATGCCACGTCGTTTTGCGCCACTTCTGCGTGCTCTCGGGGGCCTACGTGATATTAGCTACGTGTATCAGTTTCTTTGGCTCTTCAGTATCTAAAATCTCTTGATTCAAGTTTTATTTCGCTAAGGACTACTAAGGCGTCACGACCGATAGCTGTATGTAAGTCCATGAACATCCACGCTCCTTCCATGAACATCCACGCTCCTGATTGGGACTGAATTCTGCTGTCTTGTATAGTATCGTGCATTTTGTCTATTAGCTTACTAAATTGTGGTGCTGCCAGTGTATCTCCGGTCTAAGTTATAGTTTTCTTTCGTGACTCATCTTCATCTCCAACTTCTTCATCGTCATCACGATCATCATCAGCATCATCTTCTCCTCCTCCATTACGTGTATCATGTTATTTCGTAAATGCCTTGTTTTCTTTAGTTTCATTTTCTTTGCCTCGGTCTGTCTTCTTCTCCTTTTGGAATAGCTGTGCTTCTTGAATCTATGTTCACTCTTTAACCTCATTTGGAGGGTACTGAAGGGTATTTAAAATTTTCAGCCACCCTTCCAGACATTAGTCGACTCCATGCCACGTCGTGTTGCGCCACTTCTGTGTGCTCACCGGGGCCTACGCAATGTTAGCTACGTGTATAAGTTTCTTTGGCTCTTCAATATCAATAAACCTTCCACGAAGGCTCATTTTGCTTGTTTCAAATCATATGCGTTCCATTTTGCTTTATCGATCTTGCTTACACCCTTTCTAACCATTGAAATATAGAAAAATATATAAAAACGAGTACTATTGGAACAGAGATTATCACGTTTCCGAGTGACTGTCAATATCACGGTACACATCGTTTTATTCAGTAATTAAACAAAATGTACGTTAAATCCGTAATAAAGAACTACGTCATACGAAAATAGGGCTTAACTTGATACCGCGTAATTTTTGGTGTATCTGCAGGACCAGTGAGACAGGAAACTGATATTGTGGTCTGCACCCTGGGTTTGATTGCAGCAAACAATCTATCTCATTCAACATCCAAACACAAACTGCCAAGATGGCCACATTGCACCTCTTAAATTTAGAAGGTTAATTTTCTGCGCTCGCCATCGCGACGATGATGGAACTAGAAGGGAGAAGGAGACATAAGAACCAGCAAGTTCTATAGGATATTCCGTTTTTCCCCTGAACAGCAGTGCGTCTTCTCATCACCATGTACCACTATGATATTGTTAATAGCGTAAGATGAAGTTGACAGTGCAGGTAATGTAACTGGTCGATTGACTTAGCGATGCTAACTCAACACATGTAATACACATAAGCAAGACAAACAATTATTGAATGTATTTTAATGCATCCTTGCAACTACAAGAAAACACATGTTGTTGTCATCAAACAAATTCCGTTGTACTGAAATAAAACGTCATCAGTGGTGCGTAATGATATGTTCTTGCAAGTTGAATTTCTTTCGAGTTATGAAAGAAGTTCGTTAGAAAAATGTTGATTTTACTTACGATATTTTAGGATTGGTTTCAGACAAACAGTATTTAGAAGGCAAAACCTTGAGGCTGTTTTGATTATCAGTTGCGTTATTTTAAATCTAACCATCAAAATACGATTAAGCCAACTATATTTTTATCGATCAACAGAGCTACTTATTTCACCAATTTATGTTATTATTCGTGTCCAGTACAGACTTTTCCTTTACAAAGGTACTGTACAGCCTTAATCATTTTTCTCTTACGGCTGTGACCTTCTTCTAGCATCACACTCACCGGCAAAAAACGCTATTCTTCAAGGGCAGTTCGCAACGTGTCCAAAATCATAAAAAGTTGATATCGTTCAGCACAACATGCGTGAGTGTCTGTCGACATCTAATGTTAGCGAACGGCGCATGCCCTTCAGAGTCAACGTAAAACTGCAAGGAACGCTGATAGTCTCTGTGAATACCGCCATTTGAGACGTTCTGTAGAACTTTTCGAAGTTCTTATCCGTAGCGGTTCTGTTCCATTTTGGCGATGTGTGAATGAGTGAATACTGTCGCTTGAATAACATTTTGGATTTTTTTTTTGAAGTTGCGATATGCCACGTTGCATTCTGGCTTGGCGGCCTGCGTGAAGACTTACACTTGAAATGCATTATGGAATCTCTTGACGCTCGTATCTATTCCGTTTCGTTCCATTAAAGGTCGGGTACGATAGGTGGAGCAATGATCTCCACTGACTGCCATACTGTTCTGTTGGTAAAATGATGGTTAATTTAGAGGGTAGCAACAATACCCTTAGGAAAATGCTGGTCAGTTTACAGCGTGGCCACTTCCGACTAAGTAATTCTAAAAATTTCTCTCATGTCACGCTTAGTTGAACATCTCAGAAGAAGTGGTTTGAAGTGAAATGTCAACAAAAAGTATAACAGTGTGTAAATTTTGATAGTTGACAGGAAAACGCCTGTTTGCTTGCTGTATATGAATTTTATTTGTGAGTTCTGATGTGTCACGCAATTTAACAAGTCTTCTTCATTTGGTATCCTGGAATAAGATCAGATTCTTTTGTTCTTGGATACAAAACAGTTCAGGGAAAAGTTTAATGATAGTAAAGCGGGTAAGTCATTATTTTGCAACCATTTAGTTTCCCCTGATGTGCAAAGCTGTTTGAAAGCATCCACTTTATCAGTTAGTCCCTCTGAATTCTCTGTACCTAGAAAACGCGAATTCCAGACGATGGAATTTGGGGGATACTTTATATTTCGGCTCCTAGCTTCCATTAGCTCATTGCAATTCATTTTCAATATACACTCCTGGAAATTGAAATAAGAACACCGTGAATTCATTGTCCCAGGAAGGGGAAACTTTATTGACACATTCCTGGGGTCAGATACATCACATGATCACACTGACAGAACCACAGGCACATAGACACAGGCAACAGAGCATGCACAATGTCGGCACTAGTACAGTGTATATCCACCTTTCGCAGCAATGCAGGCTGCTATTCTCCCATGGAGACGATCGTAGAGATGCTGGATGTAGTCCTGTGGAACGGCTTGCCATGCCATTTCCACCTGGCGCCTCAGTTGGACCAGCGTTCGTGCTGGACGTGCAGACCGCGTGAGACGACGCTTCATCCAGTCCCAAACATGCTCAATGGGGGACAGATCCGGAGATCTTGCTGGCCAGGGTAGTTGACTTACACCTTCTAGAGCACGTTGGGTGGCACGGGATACATGCGGACGTGCATTGTCCTGTTGGAACAGCAAGTTCACTTGCCGGTCTAGGAATGGTAGAACGATGGGTTCGATGACGGTTTGGATGTACCGTGCACTATTCAGTGTCCCCTCGACGATCACCAGTGGTGTACGGCCAGTGTAGGAGATCGCTCCCCACAACATGATGCCGGGTGTTGGCCCTGTGTGCCTCGGTCGTATGCAGTCCTGATTGTGGCGCTCACCTGCACGGCGCCAAACACGCATACGACCATCATTGGCACCAAGGCAGAAGCGACTGTCATCGCTGAAGACGACACGTCTCCATTCGTCCCTCCATTCACGCCTGTCGCGACACCACTGGAGGCGGGCTGCACGATGTTGGGGCGTGAGCGGAAGACGGCCTAACGATGTGCGGGACCGTAGCCCAGCTTCATGGACACGGTTGTGAATGGTCCTCGCCGATACCCCAGGAGCAACAGTGTCCCTAATTTGCTGGGAAGTGGCGGTGCGGTCCCCTACGGCACTGCGTAGGATCCTACGGTCTTGGCGTGCATCCGTGCGTCGCTGCGGTCCGGTCCCAGGTCGACGGGCACGTGCACCTTCCGCCGACCACTGGCGACAACATCGATGTACTGTGGAGACCTCCCGCCCCACGTGTTGAGCAATTCGGCGGTACGTCCACCCGGCCTCCCGCATGCCCACTATACGCCCTCTCTCAAAGTCCGTCAACTGCACATACTGTTCACGTCCACGCTGTCGCGGCATGCTACCAGTGTTAAAGACTGCGATGGAGCTCCGTATGCCACGGCAAACTGGCTGACACTGACGGCGGCGATGCACAAATGCTGCGCAGCTAGCGCCATTCGACGGCCAACACCGCGGTTCCTGGTGTGTCCGCTGGGCCGTGCGTGTGATCATTGCTTGTACAGCCCTCTCGCAGTGTCCGGAGCAAGTATGGTAGGTCTGACACACCGGTGTCAATGTGTTCTTTTTTCCATTTCCAGGAGTGTAATTACACTGAAAATACTACAGATCATGAGGGCACGTGCTGTGCATCTTGTTTCATTCGTCCTTGGTATCTGCTGATGGTAGCAGTAATGCCTCTTTTACCCTCCTTTACCTTTGCATTCAGAAGTTATTAGGTTTGTACTTCCAGCGCTGTTATCTGTACATTAATAGAGATAACGCAGAATCATTGATACGTTTACTAATGGAGAGTTGACGGGTAACTATCTCACGTCCGAATTCACTGAATTCAGAGGGCAGGGTGGTGTAACGACGCTTTATTGAGGTGCGTACGCAGCCTTGGCTTCAGGTGTCGTTTCGGTGTAAATGCTTTTATAGTCTTGCAGATTAAGCACATCAAAACTTCTGAATAACGGTCTCCCCAAAGGACCGACCTACCAACTACCGCATACAGAAAATTTACCTACGCAGATGAAATCACTCTTGTACGCCAACAACTAATATGACTGCTCTTGAACCGACTCTCTCCCAAGATCTGGAAATGATGGCTGCATACTTCAGGTAATGTCGACTAATCCCAAGCGTATTTAAAACGGAGACATCATGCTTCTACCTAAATAATAGGCTGGCTGGAATACCTCTACAAATATCTCTGAATGCTACTGCGCTTCCTTACAATTCCCATCCAAAACATCAGGGCGTAACATTGGATCGCACTCTCTGTTATAAAAAACACCTATGAAACCTGTCCGCAAAGCTGAAATCCCGGAACAACATCCTCCACAAATCAGCGGGAACGACTTGGGGAGCTGGTGCAGAGACTCCCCTTACCAACGCTCTAAGCTTGGTCTACTTGACAGCTGAATACTGTGCATCGATGTGGCTAAACCGCCCGCACATGGGAAAAGATGTAGTGCTCAATCAGACGAAGTGAATAATTGCTGGAACTATTAAAACCACTCCACTCTAATGGCTACCAGTTCTCAGTATTATCGGACTGCCTTATATACGACGATGCAACATATTCGCAAGAGAGTTTAACAAGATCTCCAGTAATACAGCTCTGCCAATCCACCAGGACCTCACTGTAGCTGGAAGACTCAAACTCAGAAATCCCTCTGTGAAGACAGCACAGCAACTTCTGAGCCAAAACTGCAGTAGTGTTGAAATCTGGCGAACGGACTGGAGAAACAGTGCCAATCCAAGATGGCATACTTTGAGACTCCCAACCATCCAGCGGGCTTTCACCTCCCAAGGAAAACCTAGGCAACACTGAATAGAATACGGGCAGGTCATGGCGGATGCGGATCCTCCATGTACAGATGGAACTTGAGACCTGAACCTTGATGCGACTGTGGTGCCAAAGAACAAACCATCCACCACATCGTCAGCGAGTGTCCACTGAGGGCGTTCACCGACACTGATGGCGACTTCTTGAGGACAACACCACAAGCTGTGGAGTGGCTGCAGAATCTAAGTGTGGAATTGTGATTGCTGAAAATACTGGATTCTGAACTTAATTCAATCTTATTGATTTGTAATGTAGTTATACATTTATTGTTATGTGCCAATGTTCAATTTACATTGTTATTATGTTTGTATCCTATATTTTAACAATGTATATTCTCTTTTAAGCTGTTTCAAGCGCAGCGTGACATGCCATAAGCTACATAAATAAATAACTGCTTTTTTCTAGGTCTATTATTGTTTTCAAACAATACGAACGTTAACTGAACCATATATTTGGCCATCATGTTAACCGTGATATGTTTCCATTGCTTTTCTCGAAATGTACTAAACTCGATGTAATTCAAGTTGAAAGTATATTAGCATAAAAAGCTCAATAACTGCGCTATACACATGACACCAACGACATGAATATAATTATAATTAAATTGTCATACCAAATTTTGTGTTCCTAAGTCGGATCATGTGTCGGATCTTTATTTTATTTTAAACTTCAGTGAATTGCTAATGACTCCTGAATTATTGCTTGACTCGAGGAGTACCTTTACATCGTGAGCACGAATCCACAATGAAAGTTATGGCTTACATTAGTACTCATTTCTGCAGCACTATGGTGTCCTGCTTTCTGGAGGGGCGCATCTGTATGTAGCATTATTTACGTGTTATCATGCATCACCTGCAGCTCGGCAATAATTGAAACACTTCATTGTCGACATGACAGGGTATTGCTAAGCAGCCAGGATGTGGCACAGAAACTTTCTCTCTGTCTCTCTCTCTCTCTCTCTCTCTCTCTCTCCCGCTCTCGCTCTCCTACCTTCCAGCAGCTCCCATGTCTGCAGGGGATGAGAGCATGGTATATTTCTCAGGTGAGTGTGTGTGTGTGTGTGTGTGTGTGTGTGTGAGTGGACGTGCGCGTGTGTTTGAAAGAGGGATGAATAGAACCGTCTCGCGCAATCAGTTGAAGCTTAAGCATTTTTCGGAAATACTGAGGTATTCCCAATACTTTCTTTTATCATGGTGCCATTTTGTGCATTTCGGGTGAAGGTCAGGCTACACATTTTTTTAATAATTAAGAAAAATGCCAGTCGTTCAGACTGAACGTGGTGGGTACATTCTGTCTGTGTCATCAGTATGTTTCTTGAAATTCCTGCCAACATGTTGATAGTTATGACGCCATTACTTTTGAGTGCAAAGTGGCACTGCACAATTTAAAGCCGCACGTAAGTGCGAAGTGGACCAACGTCGGCATAGACATACTACTGACACGTGTGGCTAAAGCCTGTAAAATGGTAAACACTCGACACCAATAAAAATGTGAATGCACATTAAAAAGTAATGAGCGCGTGTCCACTCATACACACACACACACACACACACACACACACACACACACACACACACACACATGCATTATTATAAAAAGTTGGCTGTTTAATCGGATGATAGTGGCCGGCTGATCACTGGGCCATGAGGATGGAGCCAGCCCCCCTTCTACACAATAAGCCCTCCATGTTAAAAGCTTATGCTGTAGTATACTCTGTAAGAAAAATTTGCAATATTCACCTCTGTGGATTTTTCAGAAGCAATAAAAAGGCCAAGTCTCAACTGAGATATGCTACTGCCGCTAAATCAAATATAAACTGCTCAGTCGATATATGAGGGACAGTGACGTTTATACACCACAGGCGTTAAGACTAGAGGGCTCACTCGACGGACTATGAAGCCATGAATTATTGACTTATGTTTCGTTGGAGAGTTTTGTATTTACAGTTTTACAGGGACTGATGAATATTTACATAGATGTTAATCAGTAGTGTGTTCTTTTTATAATATTGTTTCCAGAACTGTTACATTGTCATCAAAACATGTAATTTTTTTTTCAGTCGAGGATATATTGAAGTACTAGTGCAGGTAAAATTTCCAACAAGAAATATTTACGTTTTATATATTTGTTGCTAGGTATGTACAGCAGTAAGTAGATTCGTCAAGTTATTTTTCAGAAGCAATAAAAAGGCCAAGTCTCAACTGAGATATGCTACTGCCGCTAAATTAAATATAAACTGCTCAGTCGATATATGACCAAATTATATGGGTCACGTATAGTGGGACAAAATAAGCGAAATCATGTTGTACGTACTACGAGTCGAGTGGGGCTTCGCAGTGTCTCTGTCCTCATCTTTAAACAACCAGAATACCGTTACTAAGATGTCTCTTTTCGGAACGGTGTGTCTCTGATGCAGTAACGTCTACGTTTCGCGCCTGAATTCATTCGGATGGGAGTGAGGCGTGCCGCCGCCGGGTCACGTTTGGATAGGAACAGACTGCTGAGCTGCGATAAGCGCGCCGGCGAGGAAATGATGTCGTTACAGTAGGCGGCTAGCGACCACCGGTTCGCGAGCCATCCATCACCGCCGTCTGACACCGGCACTGGGAGAGGCGCGTTGCGCGGCTGCCTAACCCGCAGGGGCGACCAGCAGCGCGGCGGGCAGCCACGCGAGAGCTGTCACCCCAGCACACGAGACGCACTAAGTTCGTCCCACCCTGCCGGTGGACCCGTCCTACACTACCGTGCTCACCACCTTCCACAATGTGTTACGAGCTAAAAATAAAAAGTCTAGGCTTGGCAGAGAGAGATTTTTACATTATTTTACTAGCTTCTTGCGAACCGACTCTGACGTTTGGCCAGCACAAGTGGTTAGGATTGTCAAAGATCCATCCTCAATTTTGGTGGGGTCTTTCCCTGGTCATTATCGCTGTGCTTCTCCCCGGTTAAGTACAACGGTATCGTATGCTGCAATAACGGACCGTTGCACATAATAGAAAGGACAGGGAAGAGGAAGTAAAAGAAGCTGTGAAAGGAGATGTGATACTGCGAGAGGAATTCGACACAGACCTAAGTCGAAAAAACTCTCCTGGACGATTTTCCCTCACAACTACCGAGATCCTTGCGAGCGCCAGTCAGGACAAATGTATTTTATAACGTGTGCAAGTAATATAAGACAGGCGAAACACCTCTGACTTAACGGAGAATGTAATAATTTCATTTCCAATGAAGGCAGATAATGACTAGTGAGAATGTAATCAAATAAATAGTTTGGCAGATAAGTTTGTTTTCGATACGACTGTAGGAGCTTGTGAGGCAAAACTAACTACATCCCTTACCTTAGAACACAGGTTAAAGAAAGGCAGCCGTACATGTATCGAAATTTTAGATACAGAGATAGCTATTTAAAAGGTTGATTGGAATACACTCTTCAAAATTGAGGACATAGCGGTGGGTATAAACCACAGGGAGTGAAAGTTTATCTTGTACAGATAACATCCTTATTTAAAAGAGACGTAGGACATGAAATAGAAGCAGTGGTTGACACGTAAGTGAGTATGATGGAAGTCTAACCCTGATGTTCCTCATATTCAAACTGTAGAATGAATGAGCGGTATAGGAAACAAAGGAGAAATTTGGGAATGCAATTAAAGTTCAGGAAGAAGAAAAATTTTGAAGTTTGCCGATGTAATTGTAATTCTATCAGAGACAGCAAATGAACTGGAAAACCAGCTGAGCTGCAGGAATAGTCCTTCAGTTTAAACTTGCAGGTTGAGAGGCCGTGGTCGAAATATAAAATTATTTCTTGACATTTTGTCAACTCGTTGCAGGATTTTGAAACGTATGCCGTGTTTGAGCATTATGAGTCATCACGAAGGAAACGATTAATTGACAAACAGCCAACACGGAGTCAGAAAATATCGTTCTCACGAAACACAACAACCTCTTTATTCTCACGAAGTAATGAATACTATCAACAGGTGAAGTCAAATTGATTCCATATTTTTAGATTTCTAGAAGGCTTTGAGCCCGTTCCTGACAAGCGACTGTTAATTAAATTGCGTTCCCTCTGAAGTATCGTCTCAGTTGTTTGACTGGGTTTACGATCTACTGTCAGAAAGGTCTCAGTTCCTAGTAACTGACGGAAAGTCATCGAGTAAAAGAGAATAAATATATGGCGTTCCCGAAGGGAGCGTTATAGGCGCTTTGCTTAATTAATGACGTGTCACTAGGGCCTCCCGTCGGGTAGACCTTTCGCCGGGTGCAAGTCTTTCTATTTGACGCCACTTCGGCGACTTGCGCGTCGATGGGGATGAAATGATGATGATTAGGAGAACACAACACCCAGTCCCTAGGCGGAGAAAATCTCCGACCCAGCCGGGAATCGAACCCGGGCCCTTAGGATTGACAGGCGCTTTGCTCTTCCTGATCTACATGATTGAATTTGGAGGTAATCTAAGTAGTACTCTTAGACTGTTGGCTGATGACGCGTTTATTGCCGTCTTATAAGGCCATCAGATGATCAAAATATATTGCAAAACGATTTAGAAAAGTATCTGTGTGGTACGAAATATGGAGACTAACTCAAATAATGAAAAGTGTGAAGTCACCTACATAAGTACGAAGAAGAATCCGCTAAATTTCAATTGCACGATAAATAACACAAATTTAAAGGCTTCAAACTCAACCAATCTACGAATAACTTAATTTGGAACGATCACATTGACAATGCTGTGGGTAAAGCAAACCCAAGACTACGATGTATTGGCACATCACTGAGAAAATGCAATAGGTATATGAAAGAGACTGCCGACACTACGACCGTAAACCCTCTTCCTGATTATTGCTGTGAGGTGTGGGATCCGCATCATGAAGGAAGGACGGAGGACATCGAAGAAGTTCAACGAAGAGCACATCGTTCTGTACTGTCACGAAATAGGGGAGAGAGCGCCAGGATATGATATGTGAACTGAGGTGGCAATTATTAAAACAAAGGCGTTTTTTGTTGCGGCGGGATCATTTCACGAAATTAGAATCACCAACTTTTTCCTCAGAGTGTGGAGATATTTTTTTGGCACCCAGCTACCTAACATCATAACAAAATAGGGGAAACCGAGGTGGCACAGAAAGATTTAAGTGTACGTTTCTCCCACGCCGTGAGTGGAACGGGTAAGACACGGCATGAAGGCGGTTCGATGAACCCTCTGCAAGGCACTTAACTCTGAATTGCAGAGGCCTCATATAGATGTAGATATCTCCCAGCAGTATACGAGGCCATAGACGATACCTAAATGTAATCTCTGACTTTCTGTCTCCGATTGTAGGTGATGAAATCTCAGGGTTTTTGTACCTACCACGGCTTTCAACCCGGAAGTTCCAACTGGAACATACAAAGGCAGTGCAAGTTTAAGAAGTAACAATAGATAACGTCTGGAAAAGGTGTTATAAGATGGACATCAATAAAAGTCAAGTAGGAGTAACGGAATGTAGACGATCTAAATAAGGCAAAACTGAAAGAATTGAACTAATAGATGGCACTCTAAAATTAGTAGATTACTTTTGCTACATGTGTAACAAAATAAGTGAGGTGGCGGAAGTGAGGAGGATATCAAATGCAGACTAGCATCAGCAAGAAAAGTATTTCTGCAAATGAGGATTTTGCTAACATCTCACACAAATTTAAGTGTTAGGGAGTCTTTTCGGAAGGTATTTGCCTGGAGTGTAGCTATCGACGGCAGTGAAACAAAGGCTACAAGCGCTTCAGCCAGGAAGAGAAAAATTATGGGAATGCTTTGAATAGAATATTTTAATAATATAATTAAGGCACAACATGGCTAAAAAAAGAGATCGGTTGATAGGAACCATCCTGAATCATCAAGATTTGATGACTTGGATAGTGGGATGGGGTGTAGGGGGTGGATAAAATTGTTGCGAGAGATCAAGAGACAACAGTGTTCGGGTTCAAATAGATTTAGAATGCAGCAGTTATTCAGAGATGACAAGGCTTGCATAGGATAGACTAGCGTGGGGATCATCAGACTGAAGACCATAATAACAGAAACGTATCTGCTATGCACAAGAATTCAAGAACCGTTGTAATTTAGTTTTTCCCCCACTTATTGACTTCAAAGTTAAGAAAAAAATCATATAATGGGACAGGGAGGGGCCTCAAAGTTCGGAGATGTTATTCTCCCACGAAAATAGAGGGAACAATACATTACAATGTACAATACGAGAAGACATATAAGAATCCATTAGCCGTAAAAACCGACAGTGACCGAATGCAGAGTCTCGTGTCATGTAGTTCTAAAGCTAAGAACGGAGATAGTCGGCTATCCAGAAGGAAGAATGCTGTTCGCAGCAGGACCCCCCCCCCCCCCCCCCCCCGTGATCGCTCTAGGTGATACGCATCACGCCAAGACCTCTAATGGATGTTTCTCAATGTTACCTCCATAACAATGACCACGAACCAGTAATATGCCGTCGTGTTGAAGCATCTGCTCGCGCACGAGAGTTAAAATGTGTGACAATAATTTTATTTTAAATAGAAACTTAATCACTGGAAAGAAAAGTGTTAAAATTAACTGGAGTAGACGGCCATTTTTGATGGTGGATACATCTTTGTTAGTGGCCAGAATGACTTCTAGAAAAATGCTATAAAATTTAGAAATACCACCATCAGTTTTGCGTGACTGGTCTCTGTTATTTACGGGTGAAACGGAATCATTGTTTGGAGGCTATGGCCAGATCATTAAAGGTTTCGCACTTGGGTTCAAGATTGCAAAATTCTCCGTAAAGATCATCAATCAATCTCAGAGATGATGTAGCAAGTTTCAAATGGATAAAAGGCAGAATATTAATTGGATTCGGCCGTTGCGTCTCTTCGCGACGATCCGTTAAGCTGTTATTGGTCGCTAGCTGTAACAATGCAGAATTAAAATATTTTAGTACCATATATCTATTAGGAGAACTGTTAAGATGAGAGCTTGTGGTACTTAACTAATTTACATTAATTTAATTGCCAGTGGATCTAAAGCTAATACATGACGTATAGATCGAATTTGTCTAGGCAAAAGAAAGAATAGTTAAACATACGCAAGGAACGGGACCATAGTGCATCCTATAAGCTAACAGACAAGAGAGAGAGAGAGAGAGAGATCCGCGCAGGAACACTCTTCACTTACTTCTTAAAAGAAGAAGAAATATACTACAATCGATCGCAGTGAGACACAGGCTGGCTGCCACTATATTGTTTAAATATTGTTTATGAAATAATAATTGCATTTCACAAAATGAATTTCCCCAAATACTTATGTACAGTACATAAATGGGTAAGTGCACACTTTTGGGGCTTTTGTGGTTTTTGCGAGGTAAAGTTTACTTGGGTCTGTCCATGTAATGCTTCAATGTCCTTCATCTATGGATTTGAATATGCAAGAGCAGATTTTGCGAGACATATGTATCAACAGTTTGTAAAACATTTTAGTCGCCGTACAGGCTGGGCCCGACCGTCGACGTACAGTGCGGCTGACGAAAAGAAGTGATTGAAGCTGGTGTAGAGAATCGAAAAATAGTCACCAAGACTCTCGGCACTGAATTAGGCGTGTCACTAAGCTCCGGTGTGCGAAGGCTGCATAGAAACCATGTCCATCCCACTTTCCTAAGCAGGTTCTGGAATCTACCAACTCCAACTTCGTTATGTCACAAGCTGAATGATCAACATTTTCTCCATCTACCTTTCTACCAACGAAGCGTTTGTCACTATACAGGATATACTGATTACTCATAATATGCTCAACTTAGCAGAAGGAAATCCTCACCGAACGCGAGTGTGAGAGTACCAATACAAGGGATGTTTGATTAGAGTGTAGCCCCTCGACCTCGCACTAGCGAAGTGAACATCACAAAAAGTTCTACAATCACCTCAGCAAAGGCTTACTAATTCAAATCGAGGAATTCACAGTACGTGGGTCAGCGATGTTGCCGATATGTAAGGGGAAATTATCGACTGATAAGAGCCCACCGACGATTATCTATAGTTATATCATAGGGAAAGTGATTTTTGGGCTTCTTGAGTCCTTCCTTACTCAAAAGTTCAGAGACGTAATGTGTCGTGTTCATCAGTTCTCCCTGGCCAGCGTATAGGTTTGGCGTCCACACCATGGCCATCGTTTTCAATTGTCTTTCTGTGCTATTTTCGATTTTGGCGCTTGTGTGAGTTCCTTTGGTTTAACTGACACATGACCCTGTATTTGTATTCTGCCTTGGGATTCATTCGAACTCCAGCTACACCGTATGTACAAAACGTTCCTCAATGATTTTATTCCTGACGTATAACCGACATCAGCACAGTAACTACGCTGGCAATTTGAAATAGCCACTGTAAACAACAGACGTGGATTCTATAAGTCAGCGGTGAGCGAGCAGTGTTGTGTAGTGAGTGGACGTGCATTCGCACGTCGTGTCACGTAGTATCGCAACGGAAAACGTATCTGAATCATATGTTCAGGAACTCCAGAAAGTTTTTAGGAAGAGAAAGTGCGTGGAAGTCTGTCATTAACATATCGGCACCAGAACAAATGCAACGATGCGTTGACATCAACCGCTCTTGATTGAAAATCAGAACTGGACAATTCTCTTCTGGGAAGCAAGAGAGCGAGAGAGTGAGAGAAATAAAAAAAGTATTATCCCGTGCGACTAGGCTTGTGAATACGAACTTACCACAAAATGACGAAGTTCTTAAATTCATTTGAAGGATGAACATTTTGACAACACAATAGACATTGAAGCCAATATTACGCGTGAGTTGAACAATGTTCAAAGAAGGATGACTCTCACGGTTTCACATGGGTATACGAATATTCTGTGCGTTGTACTCTACTGGGGGCGACTATGTTGAAGAAGAATTAAAATCACTATCTTAATCCTTTCATTGCTTTTTAAGGTTATGTACTTCAGTTGGCCAAAATAAACCGTATAGCATCACTGTGTAGTCTGTCTGTCTATCCGACTGCTAAGCCGTAGGTGGTCTGTGAGACGTTGTCTGACAATTTCTTCCAAGAAGATATCTTTTCAATACTTTAAGCACGAATAGTAGGAGTTTTTTAGTATTGTGTACCAGGTATTTTAACAGTAACCTTTCATTACGGGAAACTGTTCTAGAGTATCACCGACCAGCCGCGTGCTTCAAAGAAACTTACTTCTCAGTACTTTTTAGTGAGCATAGTAGGAGTCGTTTGGTATGGTGTACCTGGAATTTTAACTGTAACACTTCCGGTTAGTTCCGACAAACAGATCTACGGCATCGCTAACGAGGCGCGTGCATCGGTATCAGATTTTCGTTAACTCCACTTATGTTATACCCAAGGCCATATGTATGCAGTATTGGCCTTGTTTAGTGTTAGAACAGAGATTTTTTTTCCTTGCTTCGTATCTTATTTTAGTATCTTCTAAGTACTTTAACTACACACATCAAAAAATGTTTTGTATCACCTCTGTTCCGGGGTTCCGGAACCTCCACAAAAAATTGGAATAGAGATCAACACAAACACCATTGCCTCCCTTTTTATTGCTCATGAAAACCACCAATTGTATGTTGTACCACCATACAGGGAGATCTTTAATGGTGGTGGTCCAGTTTGCTGTATACATCGGTACCTGTAATGCCCAGTAGCACGTCCTTTTGCATTGGTGCATGCCTGTATTCATCGTGGCATACTATCCACCAATCAATCAAGGCACTTTGGTCCAGATTACTCTACTCCTCAATGGTGATTCGGCGTAGATCCCTCAGAGTGGTTGGTGGGTAACATCGTCCATAAACAACCCTTTACAATCTATCCCGGGCATTGTCGATAGAGTTCATGCCTGGAGAACATATTAGCCACTCTAGTCGAGCGATGTCGTCATCCTGAAGGAAGTCATTTACAAGATGTGCACGATGGAGAAGCGATATGTCGTCCATGAAGAAGAATGCCTCGCCATTGTGCTGGTTGCACTATCGGTCGGAGGATGACAATCAGGTATCGCACAGCTGTTACTTACGTCGGCCCCAGATAATGCCACCCCAAAACGTCAGGGAACCTCAAACATACTGCACTCGCTGGACAGTGTGTCTAAGGCGTTCAGTCTGACTGGGTTGCCTCCAAACACGTCTCCGACGATTGTCTCGTTGAGGTCACACGCCACACTCATCGGTGAAGAAAACGTCATGCCAATCCTTAGCGGTCCATTCGGTATGTTGTTGGACCCATCTGTACTGATCTGCACGGTGTCGTGGACGTCGCCACAGACGTCATGATTTAAGCTGCGTGTCATACAACCTATTGCGTATAGTTTGAGTTTAACACGAAGTCCTGTGGCTGCACAAAAAGCATTATTCAACAAGGTGGCGTTGCTGTCAGCGTTCCTCCGAGCCATAATCTGTAGGCAGCGGTCATCCACTGCAGTAGTAGCCCTCTGGCGCCCTGAGTGAGACATACAATCGGCAGTTCCTGTCTCTCTGTATCTCCTCCAGGTCTGAACAACATCACTTTGGTTCACTCCGAGACGTCTGGACATTTCCCTTGATGAGAGCTCTTCTTGGCACAAAGTAACAATGCGGAAGCGATCGAACGGCGGTATTGACCCTCTGGGCATGGTTGAACTACAGACAACACTAGCCGTGTACCTCCTTCCTGGTGGAATGGCTGCAACTGCTCAGCTGTCGGACCCCCTCCGTCTAATAGGCGCTGCTCATCCATGGTTTTTTACATCTTTAGGCGGGTTTAGTGACATCTCTGAACAGTCAAAGGGATGTGTCTGTGATACAATATCCACAGTCAACGTCTATCTTCAGGAGTTCTGGGAACTGGGATGACGCAAAACTATTTTTGATGTTGGTATTTTGTGGCATATCCTTACAATGCAGAAGGGTAGAGTACTAGTCAGCTGATTGAACTGTTGGTGGCTGCAAGTGAAACTGACGACTCCGAAGATAGAAAATTCGATTTTGAAGAAATCCAAGAGACACAATGTAAAAATGACTCTTGTACCGATAAAAAAGACGGATGACAGTGTATATGGTGAAGACAGTGAAGTGTTTGTCGGTGGAGAAGTAACAATATGGAAGTCACGTGCTGCGCCAAAGTACTCAAATGGTTCAAATGGCTCTGAGCACTATGGGACTTAACTGCTGTGGTCATCAGTCGCCTAGAACTTAGAACTACTTAAACCTAACTAACCTAAGGACATAACACACATCCATGCCCGAGGCAGGATTCGAACCTGCGACCGTAGCGGTCACGCGGTTCCAGACTGAAGCGCCTTTAACCGCACGGCCACACCGGCCGGCAAAGTACTCACCCACACATTTTCATAGCATCGTAACACATATACCAGGTGAGAAAAAGCACTGTTATAAATCTTACACAATGCACGAGAACTGTTTTTGGTTGAAAAATTTATGCACATGTTCCTTAACTGTAAATGAGCATATTCGAAGTATCCAGGGGACCTTAACTAGAGAGGTAGATGCCCAGGAAACTAGTAAAGCTGAAGTGAAAGCCTTATTCCGATTATTACACTAAGCTGGTATAATGTGTACAAGATTTGTTGCGAACAAATAGTACAGGAGTTGAAATATGTAATTCGTATCACCATGGACATAAAAAGCCTTAACTTTCAACATCGGTGCATCAGTTTCGACTATAAAAAACAGGATGTGTGTGTGAGTGGAAAATAAGTATATGGCAGTTGAAAAAGTTAGAAGCATTCTGTGAAAAGTGTAGATTCCGCTACTAAATGCGAAATAAACCGGAGAACTATGGAATAAAGATTTTTGCAGCAGTGGACGCCAGAATGTTTCACAAATTCATCATGATAGTGTACGTTGGCCAACAACCTGGAGACCTGCACGAACAGGCAACAAGCCAATTGAACTTGTTCACAGATTTTGCCTACCTTTTATGAGTACGGGGAGCAACATAAATTGCAACAATTATTTTGCAAGTTATGAGCTTGCAAACGCACTGATGACGCAGAACACAACTATTGTTAGACTCTGAAGGAGAATAAGAGATTGATGTGTATTCATTTAATCGAACCTGCAAGTCTAAAAGTGTTTAGAGACTTGATACGTTAAAAAAAAAAAAATACGGGCTCCCATGGTTTAATACCAACTTTGTTGCATGTAGCCCTTGCATCGCAGCAATCCAGACTATCGACGATGTCTGCCTGTTATCGACATCGATACTGGCAACAGACCGGTCCCTGGACTTACCAGATTTTCGAGAATGTTTTACGTTTAAATTTTTATGTACTTTTTCCTTCGATATTGTAATTTTTATATTATTTCATTATTTTTCCAGTTATAGTAAAATATGCAAACTGACATTTGCTTACGTGTTGACTTCGTCTGTTCTTTTCCGTTTTCCGGTTAGTGGTAAGTTTCGGCACTAGTCTCCAGCGAAGAAATCGGTACCTCTGCCCATAGGGTCGTGTTACTAAGCAAAAGTGGAATTGTTCTGTGGAATACTTCAACAGACATTTTATTTGATTTCAGAACCTCACACCAAACAATGCAAGCACAGTTCTGCATTAAGTACCAGTATTACTTTGCAAGTGCAGTTCTGCATTAAGTACCAGTATTACTTTGCTCAACCCCCATGAACCATGGACCTTGCCGCTGGTGGGGAGGCTTGCGTGCCTCAGCGTTACAGATGGCCGTACCGTAGGTGCAACCACAACGGAGGGGTATTTGTTGAGAGGCCAGACAAACGTGTGGTTCCTGAAGAGGGGCAGCAGCCTTTTCAATAGTTGCAGGGGCCACAGTCTGGATGATTGACTGATCTGGCCTTGCAACACTAACCAAAACGGGCTTGCTGTGCTGGTACTGCGAACGGCTGAAAGCAAGGGGAAACTACAGCCGTAATTTTTGCCGAGGGCATGCAGCTTTACTGTATGGTTAAATGATGATGGCATCCTCTTGGGTAAAATATTCCGGAGGTAAAATAGTCCCCCATTCGGATCTCCGGGAGGGGACTACTCAGCAGGACGTCGTTATCAGGAGAAAGAAAACTGGCGTTCTACAGATCGGAGCGTGGAATGTCAGATCCCTTAATCGGGCAGGTGGGTTAGGAAATTTAAAAAGGGAAATGGCCAGGTTGAAGTTAGGTATAGTGGGAATTAGTGAAGTTCGGTGGCAGGAGGAACATGACCTTTGGTGAGGCGAATACAGGGTTATAAACAAATAATCAAATAGGGGTAATGCAGGAGCAGGTTTAATAATGATTAAAAAAATAGGAGTACGGTTAAGCTACTACAAACATCATAGTGAACGCATTATTGTGGCCAAGACAGACACGAAATCCATGCCCACTACAGTAGTTTAAGTTTATATGCCAACTAGCTCTGCAGATGATGAAGAAATTGATGAAATGTATGATGAGATAAAAGAAATTATTCAGGTAGTGAAGGGAGACGAAAATTTAACAGTCATGGGTGATTGGAATTCGAGAGTAGGAAAAGGGAGAGAAGAAAACATAGTGGGTGAATATGAATTGAGGGAGAGAAATGAAAGAGGAAGCTGTCTGGTGGATTTTAGCACAGAGCATAACTTAATCATAGCTAACACTTGGTTCAAGAATCATAAAAGAAGCTTGTATACATCTAAGAATCCTGGAGATACTAGAAGGTATCAGATAGGTTATATAATGGTAAGACAGAGATTTAGGAACCAGGTTTTAAATTGTAAGACATTTCCAGGGGCAGATGTGGACTCTGACCACAATGTATTGATTATGAACTGTAGATTAAAACTGAAGAAACTGCAAAAAGGTGGCAATTTAAGGAGATGGGACCTGTATAAACTGAAAGAACCAGAGGTTGTACGGAGTTTCCGGGAGAGCATAAGGGAACAATTGACAGGAATGGGGGAAAGAAGTACAGTAGAAGAAGATTGGGTAGCTCTGAGGGATGAAGTAGTGAAGGCAGCAGAGGATCAAGTAGGTAAAAAGACGAGGGCTAGTACAAATCCTTGGGTAACTAAAGAAATATTGAATTTCATTGATGAAGGGAGAAAATATAAAAAACGCAGTAAATGAAGCAGGAAAAAGGGAATACAAACGTCTCAAAAATGAGATCGACAGGAAGTGCAAAATGGCTAAGCAGGGATGGCTAGAGGACAAATGTAAGGATGTAGAGGCTTATCTCACTAGGGGTAAGAGAGATACTGCCTACAGGAAAATTGAAGAGACCTTTGGAGAAAAGAGAGCCACTTGTATGCATATCAAGAGCTCAGATGGAAACCCAGTTCTAAGCAAAGAAGGGAAAGCAGAAAGGTGGAAGGAGTATATAGAGGGTCTATGCATGGGCGATGTACTTGAGGACAATGGTATGGAAATGGAAGAGGATGTAGATGAATCTGAAATGGGAGATACGATACTGCGTGAAGAGTTTGACAGAGCACTGAAAGACGTGAGTCGAAACAAGGCCCCAGGAGTAGACAAAATTCCATTGGAACTACCGACGGCCTTGGGAGAGCCAGTCCTGACAAAACTCTAGCATCTGGTGAGCAATATGTATGAGACAGGCGAAATACCCTCAGACTTCAAGAGAAATATAATAATTCCAATCCCAAAGAAAGCAGGTGTTGACAGATGTGAAAATTACCGAACTATGAGTTTAATAAGTCACAGCTGCAAAATACTAACGCGAATTCTTTACAGACGAATGGAAAAACTGGTAGAAGCCGACCTAGGGGAAGATCAGTTTGGATTCCGCAGAAATGTTGGAACACGTGAGGCAATACTGACCCTACGACTTATCTTAGAAAATAGATTAAGGCAAGGCAAACCTACGTTTCTAGTATTTGTGGACTTAGAGAAAGCTTTTGACAATGTTGACTGGAATACCCTCTTTCAAATTCTAAAGGTGGCAAGGGTAAAATACAGGGAGCGTAAGGGTATTTACAATTTGTACAGAAACCAGATGGCAGTTATAAGAGTCGAGGGGCATGAAAGGGAAGCAGCGCTTGGGAAGGGAGTGAGACAAGGTTGTAGCCTCTCCCCGATGTTATTCAATCTGTATATTGAGCAAGCAGTAAAGGAAACAAAAGAAAAATTCGGATTAGATATTAAAGTCCATGGGGAAGATATAAAAACGTTGAGGTTCGCCGATGACATTGTAATTCTGTCAGAGACAGCAAAGTACTTGGAAGAGCAGTTGAACGGAATGGACAGTGTCTTGAAAGGAGGATATCAGATGAACATAAACAAAATCAAAACGAGGATAATGGAATGTAGTCGAATTAAGTCGGGTGATGCTGAGGAAATAAGATTAGGAAATGAGACACTTAAAGTACTAAAGGAGTTTTGCTATTTGGGGAGCAAAATAATTGATGATGGTCGAAGTAGAGAGGATATAAAATGTAGACTGGCAATACCAAGGAAAGCCTTTCTGAGGAAGAGAAATTTGTTAACATCGAGTATAGATTTAAATGTAAGGAAGTCGTTTCTGAAAGTATTTGTATGGAGTGTAGCCATGTATCGAAGTGAAACATAGACGATAAATAGTTTGGACAAGAAGAGAATAGAAGCTTTCGAAATGTGGTCCTACAGAAGAATGCTGAAGATTAGATTGGTAGATCACATCACTAACGAGGAGGTGTTGAATAGAATTGGGGAGAACAGGAGTTTGTGGCACAACTTGACGAGAAGAAGGGACCAGTTGGTAGGACATGTTCTGAGGCATCAAGGGATCACAAATTTAGGATTGGAGGGCAGCGTGGAGGGTAAAAATCGTAGAGGGAGACCAAGAGATGAATACACTAAGCATATTCAGATGGATGTAGGTTGCAGTAAGTACTGGGAGATGAAGAAGCTTGCACATGATACAGTAGCATGGAGAGCTGCATCAAACCAGTCTCAGGACTGAAGACAACAACATTTCTTTGCTCTGAAACTTTAAACGTGCTGCACGTGTTATGACTATAGGCTGCCAGTGAATATTTGCACGCAGAACGAGCAGTTCGTAAGGATGTACAATGCTATCGCTGGTTTGGTGCAGAAGACGGCTGGCGTCACCCCTGTTAGCTAGATGACAAAGGCATCGTCTCCACAGCAGCTGGGGAATTCACTTCATCGTAGTTCAGCCAGTTAGCAAGAAATCTATGTAAATTGTAAACGCAAAAGTTCCTCGTAATCACTCTACTTCTGAAAACCAGATAAAAATCCTTAAGCTAGTTCCTGAGATTTTTGTCGGATTATGAATGCAATGTGAGTTTGTAATGACAAAATATTTTTATCTAATATAATTAGAAAGCCACCATATTCAAATTTTTTGCTGTACTTCCACTGTGAAACCTTTCTTCTTGCTAAATTTCATGATTCTACGTCAAGGAGTATAGGTTTTGATGATTGCGTTTGCGAGTATCAGAGAAGGCCGTATTTTTATTGACTTAGAAGCGTAAATATTTAATCCCGCCGAGGGACTCTTGACCTAAGAACATTAGAACTTGATTATGTATCCTGAGAAAAAGGGGCCTTAACCCTGCAGTGCACGTGCCTGGAATCTCGACGCCAGTACACGCAGCTGGGCTCACAGACCATAACACTTTCCATCGGTGTTTAATCCCATTGTGATACATATTATGACATAAGGTGTTAGTAATTTAAGTTGTATCATTACCGATTACTTCGATACATCAATTTCAAAGAAAAAGAATGTTTGTTGGATCGAAGCACTTACGCAAAATGGAGACACATAAAAATGAGCTGCTGTCAAAATGATTCACATATTCAGATTAATATTGTGTCAGTACAGTATTGGTACACAGTAACAGAACGATAAGGACAGATGCTTTTCTTACAGTTTTTACCAGCACTGATCGGTTTCTGATTTTGCTGCTGCCATCCACATGCCGACCTCGAAGATGATTCTACTTCGCAACTTTTCACACCACAAGGCACTCCAATTCCCTCAGTTACCTTTTTTCGATAAGATTTTGACACCCTTCTTTGCCTGCCCCCCTCCACTTCGCATCGTACCAACAGAAGAAAGAGGAGATCTGGGTCATGCTGCCCTACCTTGCTTCAGCCCCACATACCATGGCATGATGCTGCGTATGCTGAGGGATGAATTAGTACGACTTATCTAATTTCTGCAGTCTAGTTGCTCTTTCCTTCTGGCTT
This sequence comes from Schistocerca americana, assembly GCF_021461395.2. Lineage (NCBI taxonomy): Eukaryota > Metazoa > Arthropoda > Insecta > Orthoptera > Acrididae > Schistocerca > Schistocerca americana. The sequence goes on from NC_060122.1 coordinate 678,755,715, forward strand.
ATACAGATCCTCTTTATATGGTCATTTGATGTCTTTTAACATACTCTTCATTTCAGAGTAGGACTTCTGGTTTCCCTTAGAGTTTTTATCTTTTACAATTCCTTGTAGAACCATGGAAATTATTCCTTAATGTTTACACAGAGGTCCCCTCATTCTGTCACTTCCACTTGCTAGTGTTCTCCGTGTGTTTCTAAAAATGGTTCAGATAGCTATGAGCACTATGGGACTTAAGATCTGAGGTCATCATCCTCCTAGAACATAGAGCTACTTAAACCTAACTAACCTAAGGACATCACACACATCCATGCCAGAGGCAGGATTTGAACCTGAGACCGTTCGGTCGCGTGGTTCTAGACCGAAGCGCCTAGAACCGCTCGGTCACACAGGCAGGCCGTGTGTTTCACTTTTCGTAGACTCCGCGGAGAACCCCCTCATTTCTGACTAATCAGTCTAGCTAGTTTTTAGCACCCTTGTACAATGCCGCATCTCATACGCCTCAATTTTCTTCAGTTCCAGTTTTCTCAGTCCATCAAACACTCATATACATTGCTGAGCTCCAAATATACATTCGAAGAAATCTCTTCCTCAGATTAACGTGGACGTTTGATACTACTAGACATATTTTCGACAGGAATGGCTCCTTCACCTGTGCTAATCAGTTATTTATATCCTCCTTCCATCATCTAATACGTGTTTTTGGGCTTCTGAAGTGGCAAAATTCCCTCACTTCATAAACATCTAGGTCACCAAATTTTCGATAGTATAATTTCAGCTCACACCATAAAATTCCTTTCAGTCTGTCATTGCTTCTTAATTGTTTGGATTGATCGTTACTGGTGAAAGACTGCTTCACTGTCTTACCTCCTGTTTAATCTGACCCTTGGTCTTGGCCTTCCGTTTTTATATTTTCCTCCTGGGTTTTGTACATACTGCATACGAGGGACTTTAAAAATTTAATTTGCACATTCTTGTGGCAGGCCAAGTAACTTTTATTGACTTGTTCACTACAGTTCAAAGTCAGAAGGTAAAAGACACTATTTTTCAACATTGTCACCAAGTCTCCGTAAAGAATCGTCCAAATGTTTTAACAATCAAATTCCTCGACAACAGAAATCTGCTCCTTTATTTAGAGAGCAGCTTTCTGAACGTCTTCATCGTTGGAAAATCTGTTTCCTCGTATTTTCCTTCCGCTTTGTAGGATACACACTCTTATTGTGAAAGATCTGGGTTTTCCTCCCACCTTCATCCAACGTCAAATTGTGGGTACCATTTCACTACGAGTGTGTGGTACAGGATTTGGAACACATACATTCAGAATTTCACGGTGAGTCTGTGTACAGTTTTATGGATTTGTCCACAAGAGTCGTTGCACATGTCCGTACCGCAGCAGAACTGCGTCTACGGGAAACAGCGAACACGTACTTATTCTGGCAACACGTCACTCTTGTTGAGCAATGGTATTTACATGGGACGATAAGTGTTACGTTGTGAAATCCATTCCATAGGTTACGCCGAGTTTCCTCAGAATTTAGAAAATTTTACACTGTGAAACGCTTTTTCTAGTTCCACGAAACCTATGAATCTGCTTTTATTTTTATTAATCCATTTTGCTTAGTGTTGCTTCCATTATCAAGAACAACGTCAATATAGACCCTCTGGTTCCTTTATCTTTCCTAAAGCCACATTGACAGGCATCTTGATTTTCTTTCCCATCCTTCTCTCTCTTCCATATTTCCTGTCTCAGGGAATGTACGGATGACATTTTTCGGGAAGTTTGATGATAGTTCACGAGTGTCATACAGTCTAAAATAGTCTTTACTAGTTGTTTTCCTGCCATCTACAACAATGACTTTAAAAATTCCGAAGAGATGGTATAGACACTTTCTATGATCTCAAGTCTCTGTGTGTCCGTCTTCTTAACGATGGTCGCGGGACTCAGCTGTTCGATTGATGATTTCAAATTAAACACCTTACACCACTCAATTTTCAACCTTATTTTATTAGGCTACCAGTTTTAGCAGATGTTTGAAGTGGTCACTGCAGCAAGTAGATAGCTACTAAAACCAGTATTGCTGGCCCTGCTTCGATCACAAGCGAGGTACATTATTCCTACACGTCGGTCAGGGGCCTGAAGATGGCGTAATAAAGCGCCGAAACTAGTTGCCTAATAAAATAGGTTGAAAATTGACGGCTGAAAGGTGTTAAATTTGACGTCATCATGATCTCAAGTCTTCAAAATCTCTCCTAAACTCAGAACCTAGTACTGGAACTCGTGTATATTCCATATCGACTCCCATTTCTTCTGTCATCAAACATCTCCTCCCCTTGTAGAGGATTTTAATTTACTTGTCACTCACTTATACCCTCCTTTCTTTGCGTTCAAAAGAGAAATTGCTTCTGTACGCTTAATGTTGACGCCTTTGCTTTTAATTTCACCGAAGGAAATTGTCCTTCCAGAGACGATTCCTTTTTCCATTTCTTCACATCTTTCCTGCAAACATTTTCATTTCTTTCCCCTGCATTTCCTATTGGTTTCATTCCTGATTTATTTGGCTGCATTCCTGTCGCTCCCTGAACATTTTTTCACAATCTTCTTTCGCCTAACAAATAAATTATCTCTTCTCTCCCCCAAATTTCTTGGATTTTCCTTTGTTGAGGTGTTTGTCTGTTCAGCTTCAGTGCTGCCCTTTTCAGAAACATCTATTCCTTTTCAGGTGAAGTGCCCATCGTCGTGTTCATTATCGTAGTATCTACAGCCTTAGTGAATTTCAAATGCATTTCATTATACCTAAATGTCTTACTAACACACTTCCTTTCACATTAGGTCTTCCAAATAATTGTCCTAAGCTTGAGCCTACTCTTCATCATTTATAAATTGTGATTTGAATCTACACTGATAAGCCAATATGGCCGTGCGGTCTAGGCGCTTCAGTCTGGAACCGCGTGACCGCTCCGGTCGCAGGTTCGAATCCTGCTTCGGGTATGGATGTGTGTGATGTCCTTAGGTTAGTTAGGCTTAAGTAGTTCTAAGTTCTTGAGGACTGATGACCACAGATGTTAAGTCCCATAGTGCTCAGAGCCATTTGAACCATTTGATAAGCCAAAACATAATAACCACTGCCTACTGCGGCTTAGTATACCACCTGGCGGCATTGCGGGCAAGTGAGGCGATAGCAAAATTATGTAAGCGGAGCACGCTAACGAAGATATGGGCTGCAAATGGGGAAATCCTTGAGATAAGTGACTCTGACAAAGGGCAGATTATCATTACGCAGAACCTGTAAAAGAGTATTTCGATAACGACAAAGTAGGTCGAATGACCGCGTACTACTGTGGCGAGCATCCACGGAAAGAGATAGAAGCACACTGAAACTACCATTAGGCGCAAATGGCTTGACGTCCATGACTCTGTACAAAACGAGAGGTTCGGAGCCTTGTCTGCTCTGTAAAATAGGATATATGTTGTAATTCTTCATGCTTTCCCGGCGATCTGTTGACATCTTGGATATTCGGGAATCCAGCCGGATGTTCGCGTGCCTCGCTGTCTTCTTCAGGTGCTACCTGAAGAAGACAGCGAGGCACGCTGTTGAAATATCGTGCGAGAACGACGCGAACATCCGGCCGGATTCCCGAATATCCAAGAGGATAGATGTTGATCTGTGACATATCTGCACAATGCAGGTGCACCACACTGTCCATCGTACATTGTTGAACTGGAAGCTTCGCAGCAGAATACCCCAGTAGAACACCCCTACGTGTTCACATGTTGACCCAACGACATCGCCAGTTACGACTGGAGGGGCACGTGACCATCGGGATTCGGCAGTCGATCACCGGAATCGTGTCGGCTCTTCGGCTGAACTACATTTCTGTTACGTCGAGGTGAGCGGTGGCTCGAAACGAGCAGCGCACGAAGGACGCAGGCTGGTGAGAGCTGTATTATGCTAAGGTACACATGCTCCTGTGATAGTAATCTAAATCACGCTGACAGCTGCGAACCACCTGCATCCCTTCACGCTTGATCTCTACCCCAACGATAACGTCGTTTCTCAGCAGCGCAATTGTCCGTGTTTCGCAGCCTGAATTGTGATTCGGTGGTTTAACGAGCATTATAATTAAGTCATGTTGGTGTCCCGGCGACCAAATTCGCCTGGTGTACATCCTGTGGAAATCATCTGGGTCACTATCGGGCGCGCCGGCCGGGGTGGCCAACCGGTTCTAAGCGCTACAGTCTGGAACCACGCGACCGCTGCGGTTGCAGGTTCGAATCCTGCCTCGGGCGTGGATGTGTGTGATGTCCATAGGTTAGTTAGGTTTATGTAGTTCTAAGTCCTAGGAGACTGATGTCCTCAGAAGTTAAGTCCCACAGTGCTCAGAGAAATTTGAACCATTTTTGAGCCATCGGGTGCCATAACTGAGTACGCAAACCAGCGGCCCGTTATTTGCACAAATTACATGACCTGTGATTAGAAGTCAAATGCCGCATATCTCTACAAACATACCTAAAACTGTAGGATCACTGATACGCAGAATCAGCGGACAAACAAGCTATTAAACAGGCAGTCTTATTGTTTTGGTTCATCACTATATATGTCCACCTGGGTTCATTTTAGAATCTAACATCCGATTTTGAAATCTCTGTCTCACTTGGATGTAATACTGGGAGTTTGGTGGCCAGGAGAGTACGGTGAAGACATCCTGATTTTCCTCGGACCAAGCATGTACACTGTCAGCTGTGTGACACGTTGTAGTGGTAGGTGCCATCGTGCAGAGGGACGTGAAGTCATGTCGATTCCAGTGCCGTGACCAGTTGCACTACGCTTTTCAGTTGACTATCCAGTGTGCAAACAGCCAGGTCGAGGTGGCCTCATACATTCTCGATTCGGTTTAAATCCTGGGAGTTTGGTGGCCAGGAGAGTAGGGTGAAGACATCCTGATTTTCCTCGGACCAAGCTTGTACACTGTGAGCTGTGTGACACGTTGCAGTGGTAGGTGCCATCGTGCAGAGGGACGTGAAGTCATGTCGATTCCACTGCCGTGACCAGTTGCACTACGCTTTTCAGTTGACTATAAACTGTGCAAACAGCCAGGTCGAGGTGGCCTCATACATTCTCGATTCGGTTTAAATCCAGGGAGTTTGGTGGCCAGGAGAGTACGGTGAGGACATCCTGATTTTCCTCGGACCAAGCATGTACACTGTGAGCTGTGTGACACGTTGTAGTGGTAGGTGCCATCGTGCAGAGGGACGTGAAGTCATGTCGATTCCAGTGCCGTGACCAGTTGCACTACGCTTTTCAGTTGACTATCCAGTGTGCAAACAGCCAGGTCGAGGTGGCCTCATACATTCTCGATCCGGTTTAAATCTTGGGAGTTTGGTGGCCAGGAGGGTACGGTGAAGAAATCCTGATTTTCCTCGGACCAAGCTTGTACACTGTGAGCTGTGTGACACATTGTAGTGGTAGGTGCCATCGTGCAGAGGGACGTGAAGTCATGTCGATTCCAGTGCCGTGACCAGTTGCACTACGGTTTTCAGTTGACTATCCAGTGTGCAAACAGCCACGTCGAGGTGGCCTCATACATTCTCGATTCGGTTTAAATACTGGGAGTTTGGTGGCCAGGAGAGAACGGTGAAGACATCCTGATTATCCTCGGACCAAGCTTGTACACTGTGAGCTGTGTGACACGTTGTAGTGGTAGGTGCCATCGTGCAGAGGGACGTGAAGTCATGTCGATTCCAGTGCCGTAACCAGTTGCACTACGCTTGTCAGTTGACTATCCAGTGTGCAAACAGCCAGGTCGAGGTGGCTTCATACATTCTTGATTCGGTTTAAATCCTGGGAGTTTGGTGGCCAAGAGTGTACGGTGAAGACATCCTGACTTTCCTCGGACCAAGCTAGTACACTGTGAGCTGTGTGACACGTTGTAGTGGTAGGAGCCATCGTGCAGAGGGACGTGAAGTCATGTCGATTCCAGTGCCGTGACCAGTTGCACTACGCTTTTCAGTTGACTATCCAGTGTGCAAACAGCCAGGTCGAGGTGGCTTCATACACTCTTGATTCGGTTTAAATCCTGGGAGTGTGGTGGCCAGGAGAGTACGGTGAAGACTTCCTGATTTTCCTCGGACCAAGCTTGTACACTGTGAGCTGTGTGACACGTTGTAGTGGTAGGAGCCATCTTGCAGAGGGACGTGAAGTCATGTCGATTCCAGTGCCGTGACCAGTTGCACTACGCTTTTCAGTTGACTATCCAGTGTGCAAACGGCCAGGTCGATGTGGCCTCATACATTCTCGATTAGGTTTAAATCCTGGGAGTTTGGTGGCCAGGAGAGTACGGTGAAGACATCCTGATTTTCCTCGGACCAAGCTTGCACACTGTGAGTTGTGTGACACGTTGTAGTGGTAGGTGCCATCGTGCAGAGGGACGTGAAGTCATGTCGATTCCAGTGCCGTGACCAGTTGCACTACGCTTTTCAGTTGACTATCCAGTGTGCAAACAGCCAGGTCGAGGTGGCCTCATACGTTCTCGATTCGGTTTAAATCCTGCGAGTTTGGTGGCCAGGAGAGTACGGTGAAGACATCCTGAATTTCCTCGGACCAAGCTTGTACACTGTGAGCTGTGTGACACGTTGTAGTGGTAGGTGCCATCGTGCAGAGGGACGTGAAGTCATGTCGATACCGGTGCCGTGACCAGTTGCACTACGCTTTTCAGTTGACTATCCAGTGTGCAAGCAGCCAGGTCAAGGTTACCTCATACATTCTCGATTCGGTTCAAATCCTGGGAGTTTGGTGGCCAGGAGAGTACGGTGAAGACATCCTGATTTTCCTCGGACCAAGCTTGTACACTGTGAGCTGCGTGACACGTTGTAGTGGTAGGTGCCATCATGCAGAGGGACGTGAAGTCATGTCGATTCCAGTGCCGTGACCAGTTGCACTACGCTTTTCAGTTGACTATCCAGTGTGCAAACAGCCAGGTCGAGGTGGCCTCATACATTCTCGATTCGGTTTAAATCCTGGGAGTTTGGTGTCCAGGAGGGTACGGTGAAGACATCCTGATTTTCCTCGGACCAAGCTTGTACACTGTGAGCTGTGTGACACGTTGTAGTAATAGGTGCCATCGTGCAGAGGGACGTGAAGTCATGTCGATTCCAGTGCCGTGACCAGTTGCACTACGCTTTTCAGTTGACTATCCAGTGTGCAAACAGCCAGGTCGAGGTGGCCTCATACATTCCCGATTCGGTTTAAATCCTGGGAGTTTGGTTGCCAGGAGGGTACGGTGAAGACATCCTGATTTTCCTCGGACCAAGCCAGTACACTGTGAGCTGTGTGACACGTTGTAGTGGAAGGTGCCATCGTGCAGAGGGACGTGAAGTCATGTCGATTTCAGAGCTGTGACCAGTTGCACTAGGCTTTTCAGTTGACTATACAGTGTGCAAACAGCCAGGTCGAGGTTGCCTCATACATTCTCGATTCGGTTTAATTCCTGGGAGTTTGGTGCCCAGGAGAGTACGGTGAAGACATCCTGATTTTCCTCGGACCAAGCATGTACACTGTGAGCTGTGTGACACGTTGTAGTGGTAGGTGCCATCGTGCAGAGGGACGTGAAGTCATGTCGATTCCAGTGCCGTGACCAGTTGCACTACGCTTTTCAGTAGACTATCCAGTGTGCAAACAGCCAGGTCGAGGTGGCCTCATACATTCTCGATTCGGTTTAAATCCTGGGAGTTCGGTGGCCAGGAGAGTACGGTGAAGACATCCTGATTTTCCTCGGACCAAGCTTGTACAATGTGAGCTGTGTGACACGTTGTAGTGGTAGGTGCCATCGTGCAGAGGGACGTGAAGTCATGTCGATTCCAGTGCCGTGACCAGTTGCACCACGCTTTTCAGTTGACTATCCAGTGTGCAAACTGCCAGGTCGAGGTGGCCTCATACATTCTCGATTCGGTTTAAATCCTGGGAGTTTGGTGGCCAGGAGAGTACGGTGAAGACATCCTGATTTTCCTCGGACCATGCTTGTACACTGTGAGCTCTGTGACACGTTGTAGTGGTAGGTGCCATCGTGCAGAGGGACGTGGAGTCATGTCGATTCCAGTGCCGTGACCAGTTGCACTACGCTTTTCAGTTGACTATCCAGTCTGCAAACAGCCAGGTCGAGGTGGCTTCATACATTCTCGATTCGGTTTGAATCCTGGGAGTTTGGTGGCCAGGAGAGTACGGTGAAGACATCCTGATTTTCCTCGGATCAAGCTTGTACACTGTGAGCTGTTTGACACGTTGTAGTGGTAGTTGCCATCGTGCAGATGGACGTGAAGTCATGTCGATTCCAGTGCCGTGACCTGTGGCACTACGCTTTTCAGTTGACTATCCAGTGTGCAAACAGCCAGGTCGAGGTGGCCTCATACATTCTCGATTCGGTTTAAATCCTGCGAGTTTGGTGGCCAGGAGAGTACGGTGAAGACATCCTGATTTTCCTCGGACCTAGCTTCTACACTGTGAGCTGTGTGACACGCTGTAGTGGTAGGTGCCATCGTGCAGAGGGACGTGAAGTCATGTCGATTCCAGTGCCGTGACCAGTTGCACTACGCTTTTCAGTTGACTATTCAGTGTGCAATCAGACAGGTCGAGGTGGCCTCATACATTCTCGATTCGGTTTAAATCCTGGGAGTTTGGTGGCCAGGAGACTACGGTGAAGACATCCTGATTTTCCTCGGACCAAGCTTGTACACTGTGAGCTGTGTGACACGTTGTAGTGGTAGGTGCCGTCGTGCAGAGGGACGTGAAGTCATGTCGATTCCAGTGCCGTGACCAGTTGCACTACGCTTTTCAGTAGACTATCCAGTGTGCAAACAGCCAGGTCGAGGTGGCCTCATACATTCTCGATTCGGTTTACATCCTGGGAGTTCGGTGGCCAGGAGAGTACGGTGAAGACATCCTGATTTTCCTCGGACTAAGCTTGTACACTGTGAGCTGTGTGACGCGTTGTAGTGGTAGGTGCCATCGTGCAGAGGGACGTGAAGTCATGTCGATTCCAGTGCCGTGACCAGTTGCACCACGCTTTTCTGTTGACAATCCAGTGTGCAAACAGCCAGGTCGAGGTGGCCTCATACATTCTCGATTCGGTTTAAATCCTGGGAGTTTGGTGGCCAGGAGAGTATGGTGAAGACATCCTGATTTTCCTCGGACCATGCTTGTACACTGTGAGCTGTGTTACACGTTGTAGTGGTAGGTGCCATCGTGCAGAGGGACGTGGGGTCATGTCGATTCCAGTGCCGTGACCAGTTGCACTACGCTTTTCAGTTGACTATCCAGTGTGCAATCAGCCAGGTCGAGGTGGCCTCATACATTCTCGATTCGGTTTAAATCCTTGGAGTTTGGTGGCCAGGAGAGTATGGTGAAGACATCCTGATTTTCCTCGGACCAAGCTTGTACACTGTGAGCTGTGTGACACGTTGTAGTTGTAGATGCCGTCGTGCAGAGGGACGTGAAGTCATGTCGATTCCAGTGCCGTGACCAGTTGCACTACGCTTTTCAGTTGACTATCCAGTGTGCAAACAGCCGGGTCGAGGTGGCCTCAAACATTCTCGATTCGGTTTAAATCCTAGGAGTTTGGTGACCAGGAGAGTACGGTGAAGACATCCTGATTTTCCTCGGACCAAGCTTGTACACTGTGAGCCTTGTGACACGTTGTAGTGGTAGGTGCCATCGTGCAGAGGGACGAGAAGTCATGTCGATTCCAGTGCCGTGACCAGTTGCACTACGCTTTTCAGTTGACTATCCAGTGTGCAAACAGCCAGGTCGAGGTGGCCTGATACATTCTCGATTCGGTTTAAATCCTGGGAGTTTGGTGGCCAGGAGATTACGGTGAAGACATCCTGATTTTCCTCGGACCAAGCTTGTACACTGTGAGCTGCGTGACACGTTGTAGTGGTAGGTGCCATCGTGCAGAGGGACGTGAAGTCATGTCGATTCCAGTGCCGTGACCAGTTGCACTACGCTTTTCAGTTGACTATCCAGTGTGCAAACAGCCAGGTCGAGGTATCCTCATACATTCTCGATTCGGTTTAAATCCTGGGAGCTTGGTGGCCAGGACAGTACGGTGAAGACATCCTGATTTTCCTCGGACCAAGCTTGTTCACTGTGAGCTGTATGACACGTTGTAGTGGTAGGTGCCATCGTGCAGAGGGACGAGAAGTCATGTCGATTCCAGTGCCGTGACCAGTTGCACTACGCTTTTCAGTTAACTATCCAGTGTGCAAACAGCAAGGTCGAGGTGGCTTCATACATTCTCGATTCGGTTTAAATCCTGGGAGTTTGGTGGCCAGGAGAGTACGGTGAAGACATCCTGATTTTCCACGGACCAAGCTTGTACACTGTGAGCTGTGTGACACGTTGTAATGGTAGGTGCCATCGTGCAGAGGGACAAGAAGTCATGTCGATTCCAGTGCCGTGACCAGTTGCACTACGCTTTTCAGTTGACTATCCAGTGTGCAAACAGCCAGGTCGAGGTGGCCTCATACATTCTCGATTCGGTTTAAATCCTGGGAGTTTGGTGGCCAGGAGAGTACGGTTAAGACATCCTGATTTTCCTCGGACCAAGCTTGTACACTGTGAGCTGTGTGACACGTTGTAGTGGTAGGTACCATCGTGCAGAGGGACGTGAAGTCATGCCGATTCCAGTTCCGTGACCAGTTGCACTACGCTTTTCAGTTAACTATCCAGTGTGCATACAGCCAGGTCGAGGTGGCCTCATACATTCTCGATTCGGTTTAAATCCTGGGAGTTTGGTGGCCAGAAGAGTACGGTGAAGACATCCTGATTTTCCTCGGACCAAGCTTGTACACTGTGAGCTGTGTGACACGTTGTAGTGGTAGGTGCCATCGTGCAGAGGGACGTGAAGTCATGTCGATTCCAGTGCCGTGACCTGTTGCACTACGCTTTTCAGTTGACTATCCAGTGTGCAAACAGCCAGGTCGAGGTGGCCTCATACATTCTCGATTCGGTTTAAATCCTGGGAGTTTGGTGGCCAGGAGAGTACAGTGAAGACATCCTGATTTTCCTCGGACCAAGCTTGTACACTGTGAGCTGTGTGACACGTTGTAGTGGTAGGTGCCATCGTGCAGAGGGACGTGAAGTCATGTCGATTCCAGTGCCGTGACCAGTTGCACTACGCTTTTCAGTTGACTATCCAGTGTGCAAACAGACAGGTCGAGGTGGCCTCATACATTCCCGATTCGGTTTAAATCCTGGGAGTTTGGTGGCCAGGAGAGTGCGGTGAAGACATCCTGATTTTCCTCGGACCAAGCATGTACACTGTGAGTTGCGTGACACGTTGCAGTGGTTGGTGCCATAGTGCAGAGGGCCGTGAAGTCATGTCGATTCCAGTGCCGTGACCAGTTGCACTACGCTTTTCAGTTGACTATCCAGTGTGCAAACAGCCAGGTCGAGGTGGCCTCATACATTCTCGATTCGGTTTAAATCCTGGGAGTTTGGTGGCCAGGAGAGTACGGTGAAGACATCCAGATTTTCCTCGGACCAAGCTTGTACACTGTGAGCTGTGTGACACTTTGTAGTGGTAGGTGCCATCGTGCAGAGGGACGTGAAGGCATGTCGATTCCAGTGCCGTGACCAGTTGCACTACCCTTTTCAGTTGACTATAGAGTGTGCAAACAGCCAGGTCGAGGTGGCCTCATACATTCTCGATTCGGTTTAAATCCTGGGAGTTTGGTGGCCAGGAGTGTACGGTGAAGACATCCTGATTTTCCTCGGACCAAGCTTGTACACAGTGAGCTGTGTGACACGTTGTAGTGGTAGGTGCCATCGTGCAGAGGGACGTGAAGTCATGTCGATTCCAGTGCCGTGACCAGTTGCACTACGCTTTTCAGTTAACTATCCAGTGTGCAAACAGCAAGGTCGAGGTGGCTTCATACATTCTCGATTCGGTTTAAATCCTGGGAGTTTGGTGGCCAGGAGAGTACGGTGAAGCCAACCTGATTTTCCACGGACCAAGCTTGTACACTGTGAGCTGTGTGACACGTTGTAATGGTAGGTGCCATCGTGCAGAGAGACGTGAAGTCATGTCGATTCCAGTGCCGTGACCAGTTGCACTACGCTTTTCAGTTGACTATCCAGTGTGCAAACAGCCAGGTCGAGGTGGCCTCATACATACTCGATTCGGTTTAAATCCTGGGAGTTTGGTGGCCAGGAGAGTACGGTGAAGACATCATGATTTTCCTCGGACCAAGCTTGTACACTGTGAGCTGTGTGACACATTGTAGTGGTAGGTGCCATCGAGCAGAGGGACGTGAAGTCATGTCGATTCCAGTGCCGTGACCAGTTGCACTACGCTATTCAGTTGACTATCCAGTGTGCAATCAGCCAGGTCGAGGTGGCCTCATACATTCTCGATTCGGTTTAAATCCTGGGAGTTGGTGGCCAGGAGAGTAAGGTGAAGACATCCTGATTTTCCTCGGACCAAGGTTGTACACTGTGAGCTGTGTGACACATTGTAGTGGTAGGTGCCATCGTGCAGAGGGACGTGAAGTCATGCCGATTCCAGTGCCGTGACCAGTTGCACTACGCTTTTCAGTTAACTATCCAGTGTGCAAACAGCCAGGTCGAGGTGGCCTCATACATTCTCGATTCGGTTTAAAACCTGGGAGTTTGGTGGCCAGGAGAGTACGGTGAAGACATCCTGATTTTCCTCGGACCAAGCATGTACACTGTGAGCTGCGTGACACATTGCAGTGGTAGGTGCCATCTTGCAGAGGGACGTGAAGTCATGTCGATTCCAGTGCCGTGACCAGTTGCACTACGCTTTTCAGTTGACTATCCAGTGTGCAAACAGCCAGGTCGAGGTGGCCTCATACATTCTCGATTCGGTTTAAATCCTGGGAGTTTGGTGGCCAGGAGAGTACGGTGAAGACATCCAGATTTTCCTCGGACCAAGCTTGTACACTGTGAGCTGTGTGACACGTTGTAGTGGTAGGTGCCATCGTGCAGAGGGACGCGAAGGCATGTCGATTCCAGTGCCGTGACCAGTTGCACTACGCTTTTCAGTTGACTATAGAGTGTGCAAACAGCCAGGTCGAGGTGGCCGCATACATTCTCGATTCGGTTTAAATCCTGGGAGTTTGGTGGCCAGGAGAGTACGGTGAAGACATCCTGATTTTCCTCGGACCAAGCTTCTACACTGTGAGCTGTGTGACACGTTGTAGTGGTTGGTGCCATCGTGCAGAGGGACATGAAGTCATGTCGATTCCAGTTCCGCGACCAGTTGCACTACGCTTTTCAGTTGACTATAGAGTGTGCAAACAGCCAGGTCGTGGTGGCCTCATACATTCTCGATTCGGTTTAAATCCTGGGAGTTTGGTGGCCAGGAGAGTACGGTGAAGACATCCTGATTTTCCTCGGACCAAGCTTGTACACTGTGAGCTGTGTGACACGTTGTAGTGGTAGGTGCCATCGTGCAGAGGGACGTGAAGTCATGTCGATTCCAGTGCCGTGACCAGTTGCACTACGCTTTTCACTTGACTATCCAGTGTGCAAACAGCCAGGTCGAGGTGGCCTCATACATTCTCGATTCGGTTTAAATCCTGGGAGTTTGGTGGCCAGGAGAGTACGGTGAAGACATCCTGATTTTCCTCGGACCAAGCTTGTACACTGGGAGCTGTGTGACACGTTGTAGTGGTAGGTGCCATCGTGCAGTGGGACGTGAAATCATGTCGATCCCAGTGCCGTGACCAGTTGCACTACGCTTTTCAGTTGACTATCCAGTGTGCAAACAGACAGGTCGAGGTGGCCTCATACATTCTGGATTCGGTTTAAATCCTGGGAGTTTGGTGGCCAGGAGAGTACGGTGAAGACATCCTGATTTTCCTCGGACCAAGCATGTACACTGTGAGCTGCGTGACAGGTTGCAGTGGTAGGTGCCATCGTGCAGAGGGACGTGAAGTCATGTCGATTCCAGTGCCGTGACCAGTTGCACTACGCTTTTCAGTTGACTATCCAGTGTGCAAACAGCCAGGTCGAGGTGGCCTCGTACATTCTCGATTCGGTTTAAATCCTGGGAGTTTGGTGGCCAGGAGAGTACGGTGAAGACATCCAGATTTTCCTCGGACCAAGCTTGTACACTGTGAGCTGTGTGACACGTTGTAGTGGTAGGTGCCATCGTGCAGAGGGACGAGAAGTCATGTCGATTCCAGTGCCGTGACCAGTTGCACTACGCTTTTCAGTTGACTATAGAGTGTGCAAACAGCCAGGTCGAGGTGGCCTCATACATTCTCGATTCGGTTTAAATCCTGGGAGTTTGGTGGCCAGGAGAGTACGGTGAAGACATCCTGATTTTCCTCGGACCAAGCTTGTACACTGTGAGCTGTGTGACACGTTGTAGTGGTAGGTGCCATCGTGCAGAGGGACATGAAGTCATGTCGATTCCAGTGCCGTGACCAGTTGCACTACGCTTTTCAGTTGACTATCCAGTGTGCAAACAGCCAGGTCGAGGTGGCCTCATACATTCTCGATTCGGTTTAAATCCTGGGACTTTGGTGGCCAGGAGAGTACGGTTAAGACATCCTGATTTTCCTCGGACCAAGCTTGTACACTGTGAGCTGTGTGACACGTTGTAGTGGTAGGTGCCATCGTGCAGAGGGACGTGAAGTCATGCCGATTCCAGTTCCGTGACCAGTTGCACTACGCTTTTCAGTTAACTATCCAGTGTGCATACAGATAGGTCGAGGTGGCCTCATACATTCTGGATTCGGTTTAAATCCTGGGAGTTTGGTGGCCAGAAGAGTACGGTGAAGACATCCTGATTTTCCTCGGACCAAGCTTGTACACTGTGAGCTGTGTGACATGTTGTAGTGGTAGGTGCCATCGTGCAGAGGGACGTGAAGTCATGTCGATTCCAGTGCCGTGACCTGTTGCACTACGCTTTTCAGTTGACTATCCAGTGTGCAAACAGCCAGGTCGAGGTGGCCTCATACATTCTCGATTCGGTTTAAATCCTGGGAGTTTGGTGGCCAATAGAGTACAGTGAAGACATCCTGATTTTCCTCGGACCAAGCTTGTACACTGTGAGCTGTGTGACACGTTTTAGTGGTAGGTGCCATCGAGCAGAGGGACGTGAAGTCATGTCGATTCCAGTGCCGTGACCAGTTGCACTACGCTTTTCAGTTGACTATCCAGTGTGCAAACAGACAGGTCGAGGTGGCCTCATACATTCCCGATTCGGTTTAAATCCTGGGAGTTTGGTGGCCAGGAGAGTACGGTGAAGACATCCTGATTTTCCTCGGACCAAGCATGTACACTGTGAGTTGCGTGACACGTTGCAGTGGTTGGTGCCATAGTGCAGAGGGACGTGAAGTCATGTCGATTCCAGTGCCGTGACCAGTTGCACTACGCTTTTCAGTTGACTATCCAGTGTGCAAACAGCCAGGTCGAGGTGGCCTCATACATTCTCGATTCGGTTTAAATCCTGGGAGTTTTGTGGCCAGGAGAGTACGGTGAAGACATCCAGATTTTCCTCGGACCAAGCTTTTACACTGTGAGCTGTGTGACACGTTGTAGTGGTAGGTGCCATCGTGCAGAGGGACGTGAAGGCATGTCGATTCCAGTGCCGTGACCAGTTGCACTACCCTTTTCAGTTACTATAGAGTGTGCAAACAGCCAGGTCGAGGTGGCCTCATACATTCTCGATTCGGTTTAAATCCTGCGAGTTTGGTGGCCAGGAGTGTACGGTGAAGAAATCCTGATTTTCCTCGGACCAAGCTTGTACACAGTGAGCTGTGTGACACGTTGTAGTGGTAGGTGCCATCGTGCAGAGGGACGTGAAGTCATGTCGATTCCAGTGCCGTGACCAGTTGCACTACGCTTTTCAGTTAACTATCCAGTGTGCAAACAGCAAGGTCGAGGTGGCTTCATACATTCTCGATTCGGTTTAAATCCTGAGAGTTTGGTGGCCAGGAGAGTACGGTGAAGCCATCCTGATTCTCCACGGACCAAGCTTGTACACTGTGAGCTGTGTGACACGTTGTAATGGTAGGTGCCATCGTGCAGAGAGACGTGAAGTCATGTCGATTCCAGTGCCGTGACCAGTTGCACTACGCTTTTCAGTTGACTATCCAGTGTGCAAACAGCCAGGTCGAGGTGGCCTCATACATACTCGATTCGGTTTAAATCCTGGGAGTTTGGTGGCCAGGAGAGTACGGTGAAGACATCATGATTTTCCTCGGACCAAGCTTGTACAATGTGAGCTGTGTGACACATTGTAGTGGTAGGTGCCATCGAGCAGAGGGACGTGAAGTCATGTCGATTCCAGTGCCGTGACCAGTTGCACTACGCTATTCAGTTGACTATCCAGTGTGCAATCAGCCAGGTCGAGGTGGCCTCATACATTCTCGATTCGGTTTAAATCCTGGGAGTTGGGGGCCAGGAGAGTACGGTGAAGACATCCTGATTTTCCTCGGACCAAGCTTGTACACTGTGAGCTGTGTGACACATTGTAGTGGTAGGTGCCATCGTGCAGAGGGACGTGAAGTCATGCCGATTCCAGTGCCGTGACCAGTTGCACTACGCTTTTCAGTTAACTATCCAGTGTTGCAAACAGCCAGGTCGAGGTGGCCTCATACATTCTCGATTCGGTTTAAATCCTGGGAGTTTGGTGGCCAGGAGAGTACGGTGGAGACATCGTGATTTTCCTCGGACCAAGCTTGTACACTGTGAGCTGTGTGACACGTTGTAGTGGTATTTGCCATCGTGCAGAGGGACGTGAAGTCATGTCGATTCCAGTGCCGTGACCAGTTGCACTACGCTTTTCAGTTGACTATCCAGTGTGGAAACAGCCAGGTCGAGGTGGCCTCATACATTCTCGATTCGGTTTAAATCCTGGGAGTTTGGTGGCCAGGAGAGTACAGTGAAGACATCCTGATTTTCCTCGGACCAAGCTTGTACACTGTGAGCTGTGTGACACGTTGTAGTGGTAGGTGCCATCGTGCAGAGGGACGTGAAGTCATGTCGATTCCAGTGCCGTGACCAGTTGCACTACGCTTTTCACTTGACTATCCAGTGTGCAAACAGCCAGGTCGAGGTGGCCTCATACATTCTCGATTCGGTTTAAATCCTGGGAGTTTGGTGGCCAGGAGAGTACGGTGAAGACATCCTGATTTTCCTCGGACCAAGCTTGTACACTGGGAGCTGTGTGACACGTTGTAGTGGTAGGTGCCATCGTGCAGTGGGACGTGAAATCATGTCGATCCCAGTGCCGTGACCAGTTGCACTACGCTTTTCAGTTGACTATCCAGTGTGCAAACAGCCAGGTCGAGGTGGCCTCATACATTCTGGATTCGGTTTAAATCCTGGGAGTTTGGTGGCCAGGAGAGTACGGTGAAGACATCCTGATTTTCCTCGGACCAAGCATGTACACTGTGAGCTGCGTGACAGGTTGCAGTGGTAGGTGCCATCGTGCAGAGGGACGTGAAGTCATGTCGATTCCAGTGCCGTGACCAGTTGCACTACGCTTTTCAGTTGACTATCCAGTGTGCAAACAGCCAGGTCGAGGTGGCCTCATACATTCTCGATTCGGTTTAAATCCTGGGAGTTTGGTGGCCAGGAGAGTACGGTGAAGACATCCAGATTTTCTTTGGACCAAGCTTGTACACTGTGAGCTGTGTGACACGTTGTAGTGGTAGGTGCCATCGTGCAGAGGGACGAGAAGTCATGTCGATTCCAGTGCCGTGACCAGTTGCACTACGCTTTTCAGTTGACTATAGAGTGTGCAAACAGCCAGGTCGAGGTGGCCTCATACATTCTCGATTCGGTTTAAATCCTGGGAGTTTGGTGGCCAGGAGAGTACGGTGAAGACATCCTGATTTTCCTCGGACCAAGCTTGTACACTGTGAGCTGTGTGACACGTTGTAGTGGTAGGTGCCATCGTGCAGAGGGACATGAAGTCATGTCGATTCCAGTGCCGTGACCAGTTGCACTACGCTTTTCAGTTGACTATCCAGTGTGCAAACAGCCAGGTCGAGGTGGCCTCATACATTCTCGATTCGGTTTAAATCCTGGGACTTTGGTGGCCAGGAGAGTACGGTTAAGACATCCTGATTTTCCTCGGACCAAGCTTGTACACTGTGAGCTGTGTGACACGTTGTAGTGGTAGGTGCCATCGTGCAGAGGGACGTGAAGTCATGCCGATTCCAGTTCCGTGACCAGTTGCACTACGCTTTTCAGTTAACTATCCAGTGTGCATACAGCCAGGTCGAGGTGGCCTCATACATTCTCGATTCGGTTTAAATCCTGGGAGTTTGGTGGCCAGAAGAGTACGGTGAAGACATCCTGATTTTCCTCGGACCAAGCTTGTACACTGTGAGCTGTGTGACATGTTGTAGTGGTAGGTGCCATCGTGCAGAGGGACGTGAAGTCATGTCGATTCCAGTGCCGTGACCTGTTGCACTACGCTTTTCAGTTGACTATCCAGTGTGCAAACAGCCAGGTCGAGGTGGCCTCATACATTCTCGATTCGGTTTAAATCCTGGGAGTTTGGTGGCCAATAGAGTACAGTGAAGACATCCTGATTTTCCTCGGACCAAGCTTGTACACTATGAGCTGTGTGACACGTTGTAGTGGTAGGTGCCATCGAGCAGAGGGACGTGAAGTCATGTCGATTCCAGTGCCGTGACCAGTTGCACTACGCTTTTCAGTTGACTATCCAGTGTGCAAACAGACGTCGAGGTGGCCTCATACATTCCCGATTCGGTTTAAATCCTGGGACTTTGGTGGCCAGGAGAGTACGGTGAAGACATCCTGATTTTCCTCGGACCAAGCATGTACACTGTGAGTTGCGTGACACGTTGCAGTGGTTGGTGCCATAGTGCAGAGGGACGTGAAGTCATGTCGATTCCAGTGCCGTGACCAGTTGCACTACGCTTTTCAGTTGACTATCCAGTGTGCAAACAGCCAGGTCGAGGTGGCCTCATACATTCTCGATTCGGTTTAAATCCTGGGAGTTTTGTGGCCAGGAGAGTACGGTGAAGACATCCAGATTTTCCTCGGACCAAGCTTTTACACTGTGAGCTGTGTGACACGTTGTAGTGGTAGGTGCCATCGTGCAGTGGGACGTGAAGGCATGTCGATTCCAGTGCCGTGACCAGTTGCACTACCCTTTTCAGTTACTATAGAGTGTGCAAACAGCCAGGTCGAGGTGGCCTCATACATTCTCGATTCGGTTTAAATCCTGCGAGTTTGGTGGCCAGGAGTGTACGGTGAAGAAATCCTGATTTTCCTCGGACCAAGCTTGTACACAGTGAGCTGTGTGACACGTTGTAGTGGTAGGTGCCATCGTGCAGAGGGACGTGAAGTCATGTCGATTCCAGTGCCGTGACCAGTTGCACTACGCTTTTCAGTTAACTATCCAGTGTGCAAACAGCAAGGTCGAGGTGGCTTCATACATTCTCGATTCGGTTTAAATCCTGAGAGTTTGGTGGCCAGGAGAGTACGGTGAAGCCATCCTGATTTTCCACGGACCAAGCTTGTACACTGTGAGCTGTGTGACACGTTGTAATGGTAGGTGCCATCGTGCAGAGAGACGTGAAGTCATGTCGATTCCAGTGCCGTGACCAGTTGCACTACGCTTTTCAGTTGACTATCCAGTGTGCAAACAGCCAGGTCTTGGTGGCCTCATACATACTCGATTCGGTTTAAATCCTGGGAGTTTGGTGGCCAGGAGAGTACGGTGAAGACATCATGATTTTCCTCGGACCAAGCTTGTACAATGTGAGCTGTGTGACACATTGTAGTGGTAGGTGCCATCGAGCAGAGGGACGTGAAGTCATGTCGATTCCAGTGCCGTGACCAGTTGCACTACGCTATTCAGTTGACTATCCAGTGTGCAATCAGCCAGGTCGAGGTGGCCTCATACATTCTCGATTCGGTTTAAATCCTGGGAGTTGGGGGCCAGGAGAGTACGGTGAAGACATCCTGATTTTCCTCGGACCAAGCTTGTACACTGTGAGCTGTGTGACACATTGTAGTGGTAGGTGCCATCGTGCAGAGGGACGTGAAGTCATGCCGATTCCAGTGCCGTGACCAGTTGCACTACGCTTTTCAGTTAACTATCCAGTGTGCAAACAGCCAGGTCGAGGTGGCCTCATACATTCTCGATTCGGTTTAAATCCTGGGAGTTTGGTGGCCAGGAGAGTACGGTGAAGACATCGTGATTTTCCTCGGACCAAGCTTGTACACTGTGAGCTGTGTGACACGTTGTAGTGGTATTTGCCATCGTGCAGAGGGACGTGAAGTCATGTCGATTCCAGTGCCGTGACCAGTTGCACTACGCTTTTCAGTTGACTATCCAGTGTGGAAACAGCCAGGTCGAGGTGGCCTCATACATTCTCGATTCGGTTTAAAACTTGGGAGTTTGGTGGCCAGGAGAGTACGGTGAAGACATCCAGATTTTCCTCGGACCAAGCTTGTACACTGTGAGCTGTGTGATACGTTGTAGTGGTAGGTGCCATCGTGCAGAGGGACGCGAAGGCATGTCGATTCCAGTGCCGTGACCAGTTGCACTACGCTTTTCAGTTGACTATAGAGTGTGCAAACAGCCAGGTCGAGGTGGCCGCATACATTCTCGATTCGGTTTAAATCCTGGGAGTTTGGTGGCCAGGAGAGTACGGTGAAGACATCCTGATTTTCCTCGGACCAAGCTTCTACACTGTGAGCTGTGTGACACGTTGTAGTGGTTGGTGCCATCGTGCAGAGGGACATGAAGTCATGTCGATTCCAGTTCCGCGACCAGTTGCACTACGCTTTTCAGTTGACTATAGAGTGTGCAAACAGCCAGGTCGTGGTGGCCTCATACATTATCGATTCGGTTTAAATCCTGGGAGTTTGGTGGCCAGGAGAGTACGGTGAAGACATCCTGATTTTCCTCGGACCAAGCTTGTACACTGTGACCTGTGTGACACGTTGTAGTGGTAGGTGCCATCGTGCAGAGGGACGTGAAGTCATGTCGATTCCAGTGCCGTGACCAGTTGCACTACGCTTTTCACTTGACTATCCAGTGTGCAAACAGCCAGGTCGAGGTGGCCTCATACATTCTCGATTCGGTTTAAATCCTGGGAGTTTGGTGGCCAGGAGAGTACGGTGAAGACATCCTGATTTTCCTCGGACCAAGCTTGTACACTGGGAGCTGTGTGACACGTTGTAGTGGTAGGTGCCATCGTGCAGAGGGACGTGAAATTATGTCGATCCCAGTGCCGTGACCAGTTGCACTACGCTTTTCAGTTGACTATCCAGTGTGCAAACAGCCAGGTCGAGGTGGCCTCATACATTCTCGATTCGGTTTAAATCCTGGGAGTTTGGTGGCCAGGAGAGTACGGTGAAGACATCCTGATTTTCCTCATACCAAGCATGTACACTGTGAGCTGCGTGACAGGTTGCAGTGGTAGGTGCCATCGTGCAGAGGGACGTGAAGTCATGTCGATTCCAGTGCCGTGACCAGTTGCACTACGCTTTTCAGTTGACTATCCAGTGTGCAAACAGCTTGGTCGAGGTGGCCTCATACATTCTCGATTCGGTTTAAATCCTGCGAGTTTGGTGGCCAGGAGAGTACGGTGAAGACATCCAGATTTTCCTCGGACCAAGCTTGTACACTGTGAGCTGTGTGACACGTTGTAGTGGTAGGTGCCATCGTGCAGAGGGACGAGAAGTCATGTCGATTCCAGTGCCGTGACCAGTTGCACTACGCTTTTCAGTTGACTATAGAGTGTGCAAACAGCCAGGTCGAGGTGGCCTCATACATTCTCGATTCGGTTTAAGTCCTGGGACTTTGGTGGCCAGGAGAGTACGGTGAAGACATAATGATTTTCCTCGGACCAAGCTTGTACACTGTGAGCTGTGTTACACGTTGTAGTTGTAGGTGCCATCGTGCAGAGGGACGTGAAGTCATGTCGATTCCAGTGCCGTGACCAGTTGCACTACGCTTTTCAGTTGACTATAGAGTGTGCAAACAGCCAGGTCGAGGTTGCCTCATACATTCTCGAATCGGTTTAAATCCTGGGAGTTTGGTGGCCAGGAGAGTACGGTGAAGACATCCTGATTTTCCTCGGACCAAGCTTGTACACTGTGAGCTGTGTGACACGTTGTAGTGGTAGGTGCCATCGTGCAGAGGGACGTGAAGTCATGTCGATTCCAGTGCCGTGACCAGTTGCACTACGCTTTTCAGTTGACTATCCAGTGTGCAAACAGCCAGGTCGAGGTGGCCTCATACATTCTCGATTCGGTTTAAATCCTGGGAGTTTGGTGGCCAGGAGAGTACGGTGAAGACATCCTGATTTTCCTCGGACCAAGCTTGTACACTGGGAGCTGTGTGACACGTTGTAGTGGTAGGTGCCATCGTGCAGAGGGACGTGAAATCATGTCGATCCCAGTGCCGTGACCAGTTGCACTACGCTTTTCAGTTGACTATCCAGTGTGCAAACAGCCAGGTCGAGGTGGCCTCATACATTCTGGATTCGGTTTAAATCCTGGGAGTTTGGTGGCCAGGAGAGTACGGTGAAGACATCCTGATTTTCCTCATACCAAGCATGTACACTGTGAGCTGCGTGACAGGTTGCAGTGGTAGGTGCCATCGTGCAGAGGGACGTGAAGTCATGTCGATTCCAGTGCCGTGACCAGTTGCACTACGCTTTTCAGTTGACTATCCAGTGTGCAAACAGCCAGGTCGAGGTGGCCTCATACATTCTCGATTCTGTTTAAATCATGCGAGTTTGGTGGCCAGGAGAGTACGGTGAAGACATCCAGATTTTCCTCGGACCAAGCTTGTACACTGTGAGCTGTGTGACACGTTGTAGTGGTAGGTGCCATCGTGCAGAGGGACGAGAAGTCATGTCGATTCCAGTGCCGTGACCAGTTGCACTACGCTTTTCAGTTGACTATAGAGTGTGCAAACAGCCAGGTCGAGGTGGCCTCATACATTCTCGATTCGGTTTAAATCCTGGGACTTTGGTGGCCAGGAGAGTACGGTGAAGACATAATGATTTTCCTCGGACCAAGCTTGTACACTGTGAGCTGTGTTACACGTTGTAGTTGTAGGTGCCATCGTGCAGAGGGACGTGAAGTCATGTCGATTCCAGTGCCGTGACCAGTTGCACTACGCTTTTCAGTTGACTATAGAGTGTGCAAACAGCCAGGTCGAGGTGGCCTCATACATTCTCGAATCGGTTTAAATTCTGGGAGTTTGGTGGCCAGGAGAGTACGGTGAAGACATCCTGATTTTCCTCGGACCAAGCTTGTACACTGTGAGCTGTGTGCCACGTTGTAGTGGTAGGTGCCATCGTGCAGAGGGACGCGAAGTCATGTCGATTCCAGTGCCGTGACCAGTTGCACTATGCTTTTCAGTTGACTATCCAGTGTGCAAACAGCCAGGTCGAGGTATCCTCATACATTCTCGATTCGGTTTAAATCCTGGGAGTTTGGTGGCCAGGAGAGTACGGTGAAGACATCCTGATTTTCCTCGGACCAAGCTTGTACTCTGTGAGCTGTGTGACACGTTGTAGTGGTAGGTGCCATCGTGCAGAGGGACATGAAGTCATGTCGATTCCAGTGCCGTGACCAGTTGCACTACGCTTTTCAGTTGACTATAGAGTGTGCAAACAGCCAGGTCGAGGTGGCCTCATACATTCTCGATTCGGTTTAAATCCTGGGAGTTTGGTGGCCAGGAGAGTACGGTGAAGACATCCTGATTTTCCTCGGACCAAGCTTGTACACTGTGAGCTGTGTGACATGTTGTAGTGGTAGGTGCCATCGTGCAGAGGGACGTGAAGTCATGTCGATTCCAGTGCCGTGACCAGTTGCACTACGCTTTTCAGTTGACTATCCAGTGTGCAAACAGCCAGGTCGAGGTAACCTCAAACAGTCTCGATTCGGTTTAAATCCTGGGAGCTTGGTGGCCAGGACAGTACGGTGAAAACATCCTGATTTTCCTCGGACCAAGCATGTACACTGTGAGCTGTGTGACACGTTGTAGTGGTAGGCGCCATCGTGCAGAGGGACGTGAAGTCATGTCGATTCCAGTGCCGTGACCAGTTGCACTACGCTTTTCAGTTGACTATCCAGTGTGCAAACAGCCAGGTAGAGGTGGCCTCATACATCTCGATTCGGTTTAAATCCTGGGTGTTTAGTGGCCAGGAGGGTATGGTGAAGACATCCTGATTTTCGTCGGACCAAGCTTGTACACTGTGAGCTGTTTGACACGTTGTTGTGGTAGGTGCCATCGTGCAGAGGGACGTGAAGTCATGTCGATTCCAGTGCCGTGACCAGTTGCACTACGCTTTTCAGTTGACTAGACAGTGTGCAAACAGCCAGGTCGAGGTGGCCTCATACATTCTCGATTCGGTTAAAATCCTGGGAGTTTGGTGGCCAGGACAGTACGGTGAAGACATCCTGATTTTCCTCGGACCAAGCTTCTACACTGTGAGCTGTGCGACACGTTGTAGTGGTAGGTGCCATCGTGAAGAGGGACGTGAAGTCTCGTCGATTCCAGTGCTGTGACCAGTTGCACTACGCTTTTCAGTTAGCTATCCAGTGTGCAAACAGCCAGGTCGAGGTGGCCTCATACATTCTCGATTCGGTTTAAATCCTGGGAGTATGGTGGCCAGGAGAGTACGGTGAAGACATCCTGATATTCCTCGGACCAAGCTTGTACACTGTGAGCTGTGTGACACGTTGTAGTGATAGGTGCCATCGTGCAGAGGGACGTGACGTCATGTCGATTCCAGTGCCGTGACCAGTTGCACTACGCTTTTCAGTTAACTATCCAGTGTGCAAACAGCCAGGTCGAGGTGGCCTCATACATTCTCGATTCGGTTTAAATCCTGGGAGTTTGGTGGCCAGGAGAGTACGGTGAAGACATCCTGATTTTCCTCGGACCAAGCTTGTACACTGTGAGCTGTGTGACACGTTGTAGTGGTAGGTGCCATCGTGCAGAGGGACGTGAAGTCATGTCGATTCCAGTGCCGTGACCAGTTGCACTACGCTTTTCAGTTGACTATCCAGTGTGCAAACAGCCAGGTCGATGTGGCCTCATACATTCTCGATTCGGTTTAAATCCTGGGAGTTTGGTGGCCAGGAGAGTACGGTGAAGACATCCTGATTTTCCTCGGACCAAGCATGTACACTGTGAGCTGTGTGACACGTTGCAGTGGTAGGTGCCATCGTGCAGAGGGACGTGAAGTCATGTCGATTCCAGTGCCGTGACCAGTTGCACTACGCTTTTCAGTTGACTATAGAGTGTGCAAACAGCCAGGTCGAGGTGGCCTCATACATTCGCGATTCGGTTTAAATACTGGGAGTTTGGTGGCCAGGAGAGTACAGTGAAGACATCCTGATTTTTCTCGGACCAAGCTTGTACACTGTGAGCTGTGTGACACGTTGTAGTGGTAGGTGCCATCGTGCAGAGGGACGTGAAGTCATGTCGATTCCAGTGCCGTGACCAGTTGCACTACGCTTTTCAGTTGACTATCCAGTGTGCAAACAGCCAGGTCGAGGTGGCCTCATACATTCTGGATTCGGTTTAAATCCTGGGAGTTTGGTGGCTAGGAGAGTACGGTGAAGACATCCTGATTTTCCTCGGACCAAGCATGTACACTGTGAGCTTCGTGACACGTTGCAGTGGCAGGTGCCATCGTGCAGAGGGACGTGAAGTCATGTCGATTCCAGTGCCGTGACCAGTTGCACCACGCTTCTCAGTTGACTATCCAGTGTGCAAACAGCCAGGTCGAGGTGGCCTCATACTTTCTCGATTCGGTTTAAATCCTGGGAGTTGGGTGGCCAGGAGAGTACCTTGAAGACATCCAGATTCTCCTCGGACCAAGCTTGTACACTGTGAGCTGTGTGACACGTTGTAGTGGTAGGTGCCATCGTGCAGAGGGACGTGAAGTCATGTCGATTCAAGTGCCGTGACCAGTTGTACTACGCTTTTCAGTTGACTATAGAGTGTGCAAACGGCCAGGTCGAGGTGGCCTCATACATTCTCGATTTGGTTTAAATCCTGGGAGCTTGGTGGCCAGGAGAGTACGGTGGGGACATCCTGATTTTCCTCGGACCATGCTTGTACACTGTGAGCTGTGTGACACGTTGTAGTGGTAGGTGCCATCGTGCAGAGGGACGTGAAGTCATGTCGATTCCAGTGCCGTGACCAGTTGCACTACGCTTTTCAATTGACTATCCAGTGTGCAAACAGCCACGTCGAAGTGACCTCATACATTCTCGATTCGGTTTAAATCCTGGGAGTTTGGTGGCCAGGAGAGTACGGTGAAGACATCCTGATATTCCTCGGACCAAGCTTGTACACTGTGAGCTGTGTGACACGTTGTAGTGGTAGGTGCCATCGTGCAGAGGGACGTGAAGTCATGTCGATTCCAGTGCCATGACCACTTGCACTACGCTTTTCAGTTGAGTATCCAGTGTGCAAACAGCCAAGCCGAGGTATCCTCACACATTCTCGATTCGGTTTAAATCCTGGGAGCTTGGTGGCCAGGACAGTACGGTGAAGACATCCTATTTTTCCTCGGACCAAGCTTGTACACTGTGAGCTGTGTGACACGTTGTAGTGGTAGGTGCCATCGTGCAGAGGGACGTTAAGTCATGTCGATTCCAGTACCATGACCAGTTGCACTACGCTTTTCAGTTAACTTTCAAGTGCGCAAACAGCCAGGTCGAGGTGGCCTCATACATTCTCGATTTGGTTTAAATCCTGGGAGTTTGGTGGCCAGGAGAGTACAGTGAAGACATCCTGATTGTCCTCGGACCACGATTGTACACTGTGAGCTGTGTGACACGTTGTAGTGGTAGGCGCCATCGTGCAGAGGGACGTGAAGTCATGTCGATTCCAGTGCCGTGACCAGTTGCACTACGCTTTTCAATTGACTATCCAGTGTGCAAACAGCCAGGTCGAGGTGGCCTCATACATTCTCGATTCGGTTTAAATCCTGGGAGTTTGGTGGCCAGGAGAGTACGGTGAAGACATCCTGATATTCCTCGGACCAAGCTTGTACACTGTGAGCTGTGTGACACGTTGTAGTGGTAGGTGCCATCGTGCAGAGGGACGTGAAGTCATGTCGATTCCAGTGCCGTGACCAGTTACACTACGCTTTTCAATTGACTATCCAGTGTGCAAACAGCCAGGTCAAGGTGGCCTCATACATTCTCGATTCTGTTTAAATCCTGGGAGTTTGGTGGCCAGGAGGGTACGGTGAAGACATCCTGATTTTCCTCCAACCAAGCTTGTACACTGTGAGCTGTGTGACACGTTGTAGTGGTAGGTGCCATCGTGCAGAGGGACGGGAAGTCATGTCGATTCCAGTGCCGTGACCAGTTGCACTACGCTTTTCAGTTAACTATCCAGTGTGCAAACAGCAAGGTCGAGGTGGCCTCATACATTCTCGATTCGGTTTAAATCCTGGGAGTTTGGTGGCCAGGAGGGTACGGTGAAGACATCCTGATTTTCCTCGGACCAAGCTTGTACACTGTGAGCTGTGTGACACGTTGTAGTGGTAGGTGCCATCGTGCAGAGGGACGTGAAGTCATGTCGATTCCAGTGCCGTGACCAGTTGCACTACGCTTTTCAGTTGACTATAGAGTGTGCAAACAGCCAGGTCGAGGTGGCCTCATACATTCTCGATTCGGTTTAAATCCTGGGAGTTTGGTGGCCAGGAGAGTACGGTGACGACATCCAGATTTTCCTCGGACCAAGCTTGTACACTGTGAGCTGTGTGACATGTTGTAGTGGTAGGTGCCATCGTGCAGAGGGACGTGAAGTCATGTCGATTCCAGTGCCGTGACCAGTTGCACTACGCTTTTCAGTTGAGTATCCAGTGTGCAAACAGCCAAGTCGAGGTATCCTCATACATTCTCGATTCGATTTAAATCCTGGGAGCTTGGTGGCCAGGACAGTACGGTGAAGACATCCTGATTTTCCTCGGACCAAGCTTGTACACTGTGAGCTGTGTGACACGTTGTAGTGGTAGGTGCCATCGTGCAGAGGGACGTGAAGTCATGTCGATTCCAGTGCCGTGACCAGTTGCACTACGCTTTTCAGTTAACTATCCAGTGTGAGAACAGCAAGGTCGAGGTGGCCTCATACATTCTCGATTCGGTTTAAATCCTGGGAGTTTGGTGGCCAGGAGAGTACAGTGAAGACATCCTGATTGTCCTCGGACCAAGCTTGTACACTGTGAGCTGTGTGACACGTTGTAGTGGTAGGCGCCATCGTGCAGAGGGACGTGAAGTCATGTCGATTCCACTGCCGTGACCAGTTGCACTACGCTTTTCAGTTGACTATCCAGTGTGCAAACAGCCAGGTCGAGGTGGCCTCATACATTCTCGATTCGGTTTAAATCCTGGGTGTTTGGTTGCCAGGAGGGTATGGTGAAGACATCCTGATTTTCCTCGGAACTAGCTTGTACACTGTGAGCTGTTTGACACGTTGTAGTGGTAGGTGCCATCGTGCAGAGGGACGTGAAGTCATGTCGATTCCAGTGCCGTGACCAGTTGCACTACGCTTTTCAGTTGACTATCCAGTGTGCAAACAGCCAGGTCGAGGTGGCCTCATACTTTCCCGATTCGGTTTAAATCCTGGGAGTTTGGTGGCCAGGAGAGTACGGTGAAGACATCCTGATTTTCCTCGGACCAAGCTTGTACACTGTGAGCTGTGTGACACGTTGTAGTGGTAGGTGCCATCGTGCAGAGGGACGTGAAGTCATGTCGATTCCAGTGCCGTGACCAGTTGCACTACGCTTTTCAGTTGACTATCCAGTGTGCAAACAGCCAGGTCGAGGTGGCCTCATACATTCTCGATTCGGTTTAAATCCTGGGAGTTTGGTGGCCAGGAGAGTACGGTGAAGACATCCTGATTTTCCTCGGACCAAGCTTGTACACTGTGAGCTGTGTAACACGTTGTAGTGGTAGGTGCCATCGTGCAGAGGGACGTGAAGTCATGTCGATTCCAGTGCCGTGACCAGTTGCACTACGCTTTTCAGTTGACTATCCAGTGTGCAAACAGCCAGGTCGAGGTGGCCTTATACATTCTCGATTCGGTTTAAATCCTGGGAGTCTGGTGGCCAGGAGAATACGGTGAAGACATCCAGATTTTCCTCGGGCCAAGCTTGTACACTGTGAGCTGTGTAACACGTTGTAGTGGTAGGTGCCATCGTGCAGAGGGACGTGAAGTCATGTCGATTCCAGTGCCGTGACCAGTTGCACTACGCTTTTCAGTAGACTATAGAGTGTGCAAACAGCCAGGTCCAGGTGGCCTCATACATTCTCGATTCGGTTTAAATCCTGGGAGTTTGGTGGCCATTAGAGTACGGTGAAGACATCCTGATTTTCCTCGGACCAAGCTTGTACACTGTGAGCTGTGTGACACGTTGTAGTGGTAGGTGCCATCGTGCAGAGGGACGTGAAGTCATGTCGATTCCAGTGCCGTGACCAGTTGCACTACGCTTTTCAGTTGACTATACAGTGTGCAAACAGCCAGGTCGAGGTATCCTCATACATTCTCGATTCGGTTTAAATCCTGGGAGTTTGGTAGCCAGGAGAGTACGGTGAAAACATCCTGATTTTCCTCGGACCAAGCTTGTACACTGTGAGCTGTGTGACACGTTGTAGTGGTAGGTGCCATCGTGCAGAGGGACGTGAAGTCATGTCGATTCCAGTGCCGTGACCAATTGCAATACGCTTTTCAGTTAACTATTCAGTGTGCAAACAGCAAGGTCGAGGTGGCCTCATAAATTCTCGATTCGGTTTAAATCCTGGGAGTTTGGTGGCCAGGAGAGTACGGTGAAGACATCCTGATTTTCCTCGGACCAAGCTTGTACACTGTGAACTGTGTGACACGTTGTATTGGTAGGTGCCATCGTGCAGAGGGACGTGAAGTCATGTCGGTTCCAGTGCCGTGATCAGTTGCACTATGCTTTTCAGTTGACTATAGAGTGTGCAAACAGCCAGGTCGAGGTGGCCTCATACATTCTCGATTCGGTTTAAATCCTGGGAGGTTGGTGGCCAGGAGAGTATGGTGAAGACATCCTGATTTTCCTCGGACCAAGGTTGTACACTGTGAGCTGTGTGACACGTTGTAGTGGTAGGTGCCATCGTGCAGAGGGACGTGAAGTCATGTCGATTCCAGTGCCGTGACCAGTTGCACTACGCTTTTCAGTTGACTATCCAGTGTGCGAACAGCCAGGTCGAGGTATCCTCATACATTCTCGATTCGGTTTAAATCCTGGGAGCTTGGTGGCCAGGAGAGTACGGTGAAGACATCCTGATTTTCCTCGGACCAAGCTTGTACACTGTGAGCTGTGTGACACGTTGTAGTGGTAGGTGCCAACGTGCAGAGGGACGTGAAGTCATGTCGATTCCAGTGCCGTGACCAGTTGCACTACGCTTTTCAGTTAACTATCCAGTGTGCAAACAGCAAGGTCGAGGTGGCCTCATACATTCTCGATTCGGTTTAAATCCTGGGAGTTTGGTGGCCAGGAGAGTACGGTGAAGACATCCTGATTTTCCTCCAACCAAGCTTGTACACTGTGAGCTGTGTGACACGTTGTAGTGGTAGGTGCCATCGTGCAGAGGGACGTGAAGTCATGTCAATTCCAGTGCCGTGACCAGTTGCACTACGCTTTTCAGTTGACTATTCAGTGTGCAAACTGCAAGGTCGAGGTGGCCTCATACATTCTCGATTCGGTTTAAATCCTGGGAGTTTGGTGGCCAGGAGAGTTCGGTGAAGACATCCTGATTTTCCTCGGACCAAGCTTGTCACTGTGAGCTGTGTGACACGTTGTAGTAATAGGTGCCATCGTGCAGAGGGACGTGAAGTCATGTCGATTCAAGTGCCGTGACCAGTTGCACTACGCTTTTCAGTTGACTATAGAGTGTGCAAACAGCCAGGTCGAGGTGGCCTCATACATTCTCGATTCGGTTTAAATCCTGGGAGATTGGTTGCCAGGAGAGTACGGTGAAGACATCCTGATTTTCCTCGGACCAAGGTTGTACACTGTGAGCTGTGTGACACGTTGTAGTGGTAGGTGCAATCGTGCAGAGGGACGTGAAGTCATGTCGATTCCAGTGCCGTGACCAGTTGCACTACGCTTTCTAGTTGACTATCCAGTGTGCGAACAGACAGGTCGAGGTATCCTCATACATTCTCGATTCGGTTTAAATCCTGGGAGCTTGGTGGCCAGGAGAGTACGGTGAAGACATCCTGATTTTCCTCGGAACAAGCTTGTACACTGTGAGCTGTGTGACACGTTGTAGTGGTAGGTGCCATCGTGCAGAGGGACGTGAAGTCATGTTGATTCCAGTGCCGTGACCAGTTGCACTACGCTTTTCAGTTAACTATCCAGTGTGCAAACAGCCAGGTCGAGGTGGCCTCATACATTCTCGATTCGGTTTAAATCCTGGGAGTTTGGTGGCCAGGAGAGTACGGTGAAGACATCCTGATTTTCCTCCAACCAAGCTTGTACACTGTGAGCTGTGTGACACGTTGTAGTGGTAGGTGCCATCGTGCAGAGGGACGTGAAGTCATGTCGATTCCAGAGCCGTGACCAGTTGCACTACGCTTTTCAGTTGACTATAGAGTGTGCAAACAGCCAGGTCGAGGTGGCCTCATACATTCTCGATTCGGTTCAAATCCTGGGAGTTTGGTGGCCAGGAGAGTACGGTGAAGACATCCTGATTTTCCTCGGACCAAGCTTGTACACTGTGAGCAGTGTGACACGTTGTAGTGGTAGGTGCCATCGTGCAGAGGGACGTGAAGTCATGTCGATTCCAGTGCCGTGACCAGTTGCACTACGCTTTTCAGTAGACTATAGAGTGTGCAAACAGCCAGGTCGAGGTGGCCTCATACATTCTCGATTCGGTTTAAATCCTGGGAGTTTGGTGGCCATTAGAGTACGGTGAAGACATCCTGATTTTCAACGGACCAAGCTTGTACACTGTGAGCTGTGTGACACGTTGTAGTGGTTGGTGCCATCGTGCAGAGGGACGTGAAGTCATGTCGATTCCAGTGCCGTGACCAGTTGCACTACGCTTTTCAGTTGACTATACAGTGTGCAAACAGCCAGGTCGAGGTATCCTCATACATTCTCGATTCGGTTTAAATCCTGGGAGTTTGGTAGCCAGGAGAGTACGGTGAAAACATCCTGATTTTCCTCGGACCAAGCTTGTACACTGTGAGCTGTGTGACACGTTGTAGTGGTAGGTGCCATCGTGCAGAGGGACGTGAAGTCATGTCGATTCCAGTGCCGTGACCAGTTGCACTACGCTTTTCAGTTAACTATTCAGTGTGCAAACAGCAAGGTCGAGGTGGCCTCATAAATTCTCGATTCGGTTTAAATCCTGGGAGTTTGGTGGCCAGGAGAGTACGGTGAAGACATCCTGATTTTCCTCGGACCAAGCTTGTACACTGTGAACTGTGTGACACGTTGTATTGGTAGGTGCCATCGTGCAGAGGGACGTGAAGTCATGTCGGTTCCAGTGCCGTGACCAGTTGCACTACGCTTTTCAGTTGACTATAGAGTGTGCAAACAGCCAGGTCGAGGTGGCCTCATACATTCTCGATTCGGTTTAAATCCTGGGAGATTGGTGGCCAGGAGAGTACGGTGAAGACATCCTGATTTTCCTCGGACCAAGGTTGTACACTGTGAGCTGTGTGACACGTTGTAGTGGTAGGTGCCATCGTGCAGAGGGACGTGAAGTCATGTCGATTCCAGTGCCGTGACCAGTTGCACTACGCTTTTCAGTTGACTATCCAGTGTGCGAACAGCCAGGTCGAGGTATCCTCATACATTCTCGATTCGGTTTAAATCCTGGGAGCTTGGTGGCCAGGAGAGTACGGTGAAGACATCCTGATTTTCCTCGGACCAAGCTTGTACACTGTGAGCTGTGTGACACGTTGTAGTGGTAGGTGCCAACGTGCAGAGGGACGTGAAGTCATGTCGATTCCAGTGCCGTCACCAGTTGCACTACGCTTTTCAGTTAACTATCCAGTGTGCAAACAGCAAGGTCGAGGTGGCCTCATACATTCTCGATTCGGTTTAAATCCTGGGAGTTTGGTGGCCAGGAGAGTACGGTGAAGACATCCTGATTTTCCTCCAACCAAGCTTGTACACTGTGAGCTGTGTGACACGTTGCAGTGGTAGGTGCCATCGTGCAGAGGGACGTGAAGTTATGTCGATTCCAGTGCTGTGACCAGTTGCACTACGCTTTTCAGTTGACTATTCAGTGTGCAAACAGCAAGGTCGAGGTGGCCTCATACATTCTCGATTCGGTTTAAATCATGGGAGTTTGGTGGCCAGGAGAGTACGGTGAAGACATCCTGATTTTCCTCGGACCAAGCTTGTACACTGTGAGCTGTGTGACACGTTGTAGTAATAGGTGCCATCGTGCAGAGGGACGTGAAGTCATGTCGATTCCAGTGCCGTGGCCAGTTGCACTACGCTTTTCAGTTGACTATAGAGTGTGCAAACAGCCAGGTCGAGGTGGCCTCATACATTCTCGATTCGGTTTAAATCCTGGGAGATTGGTGGCCAGGAGAGTACGGTGAAGACATCCTGATTTTCCTCGGACCAAGGTTGTACACTGTGAGCTGTGTGACACGTTGTAGTGGTAGGTGCAATCGTGCAGAGGGACGTGAAGTCATGTCGATTCCAGTGCCGTGACCAGTTGCACTACGCTTTTCAGTTGACTATC
Source organism: Schistocerca americana (assembly GCF_021461395.2). Classification (NCBI taxonomy): domain Eukaryota; kingdom Metazoa; phylum Arthropoda; class Insecta; order Orthoptera; family Acrididae; genus Schistocerca; species Schistocerca americana. The sequence continues at coordinate 678,789,449 of NC_060122.1, forward strand.
CAGTGTGCGAACAGACAGGTCGAGGTATCCTCATACATTCTCGATTCGGTTTAAATCCTGGGAGCTTGGTGGCCAGGAGAGTACGGTGAAGACATCCTGATTTTCCTCGGAACAAGCTTGTACACTGTGAGCTGTGTGACACGTTGTAGTGGTAGGTGCCATCGTGCAGAGTGACGTGAAGTCATGTTGATTCCAGTGCCGTGACCAGTTGCACTACGCTTTTCAGTTAACTATCCAGTGTGCAAACAGCCAGGTCGAGGTGGCCTCATACATTCTCGATTCGGTTTAAATCCTGGGAGTTTGGTGGCCAGGAGAGTACGGTGAAGACATCCTGATTTTCCTCCAACCAAGCTTGTACACTGTGAGCTGTGTGACACGTTGTAGTGGTAGGTGCCATCGTGCAGAGGGACGTGAAGTCATGTTGATTCCAGTGCCGTGACCAGTTGCACTACGCTTTTCAGTTGACTATAGAGTGTGCAAACAGCCAGGTCGAGGTGGCCTCATACATTCTCGATTCGGTTCAAATCCTGGGAGTTTGGTGGCCAGGAGAGTACGGTGAAGACATCCTGATTTTCCTCCAACCAAGCTTGTACACTGTGAGCTGTGTGACACGTTGTAGTGGTAGGTGCCATCGTGCAGAGGGACGTGAAGTCATGTCGATTCCAGTGCCGTGACCAGTTGCACTATGCTTTTCAGTTAACTATCCAGTATGCAAACAGCAAGGTCGAGGTGGCCTCATACATTCTCGATTCGGTTTAAATCCTGGGAGTTTGGTGGCCAGGAGAGTACGGTGAAGACATCCTGATTTCCCTCGGACCAAGCTTGTACACTGTGAGCCGTGTGACACGTTGTAGTGGTAGGTGCCATCGTGCAGAGGGACGTGAAGTCATGTCCATTCCAGTGCCGTGACCAGTTGCACTACGCTTTTCAGTTGACTATCCAGTGTGCAAACAGCCAGGTCGAGGTATCCTCATACATTCTCGATTCGGTTTAAATCCTGGGAGCTTGGTGGCCAGGACAGTACGGTGAAGACATCCTGATTTTCCTCGGACCAAGCTTGTACACTGTGAGCTGTGTGACACGTTGTAGTGGTAGGTGCCATCGTGCAGAGGGACGTGAAGGCATGTCGATTCCAGTGCCGTGACCAGTTGCACTACGCTTTTCAGTTGACTATCCAGTGTGCAAACAGCCAGGTCGAGGTGGCCTCATACATTCTCGATTCGGTTTAAATCCTGGGAGTTTGATGGCCAGGAGAGTACGGTGAAGACATCCTGATTTTCCTCGGACCATGCTTGTACACTGTGAGCTGTGTGACACGTTGTAGTGGTAGGTGCCATCGTGCAGAGGGACGTGAAGTCATGTCGATTCCAGTGCCGTGACCAGTTGCACTACGCTTTTCAGTTGACTATCCAGTGTGCAAACAGCCAGGTCGAGGTGGCCTCATACATTCTCGATTCGGTTTAAATCCTGGGTGTTTGGTGGCCAGGAGGGTATGGTGAAGACATCCTGATTTTCCTCGGACCAAGCTTGTACACTGTGAGCTGTGTGACACGTTGTAGTGGTAGGTGCCATCGTGCAGAGGGACGTGAAGTCATGTCGATTCTAGTGCCGTGACCAGTTGCACTACGCTTTTCAGTTGACTATCCAGTGTGCATACAGCCAGGTCAAGGTGGCCTCATACATTCTCGATTCGGTTTAAATCCTGGGAGTTTGGTGGCCAGGAGAGTACGGTGAAGACATCCTGATTTTCCTCGGACCAACCATGTACACTGTGAGCTGTGTGACACGTTGTAGTGGTGGGTGCCGTCGTGCAGAGGGACGTGAAGTCATGTCGATTCCAGTGCCGTGACCAGTTGCATTACGCTTTTTGTTGACTATCAAGTGTGCAAACAGCCAGGTCAAGGTGGCCTCATACATTCTCGATTCGGTTTAAATCCTGGGAGTTTGGTGGCCAGGGGAGTATGGTGAAGACATCCTGATTTTCCTCGGACCAAGCTTGTACACTGTGAGCTGTGTGACACGTTGTAGTGGTAGGTGCCATCGTGCAGAGGGACGTAAAGTCATGTCGATTCCAGTGTCGTGACCAGTTGCACTACGCTTTTTAGTTGACTATCCAGTGTGCAAACAGCCAGGTCGAGGCGGCCTCATACATTCTGGATTCGGTTTAAATCCTGGGAGTTTGGTGGCCAGGAGAGTACGGTGAAGACATCCTGATATTCCTCGGACCAAGCTTGTACACTGTGTGCTGTGTGACACGTTGTAGTGGTAGGTGCCATCGTGCAGAGGGACGTGAAGTCATGTCGATTCCAGTGCCGTGACCAGTTGCACTACGCTTTTCAGTTGACTATAGAGTGTGCAAACAGCCAGGTCGAGGTGGCCTCATACATTCTCGATTCGGTTTAAATTCTGGGAGTTTGGTGGCCAGGAGAGTACGGTGAAGACATCCTGATTTTCCTCGGACCAAGCTTGTACACTGTGAGCTGTGTGACACGTTGTAGTAATAGGTGCCACCGTGCAGAGGGACGTGAAGTCATGTCGATTCCAGTGCCGTGACCAGTTGCACTACGCTTTTCAGTTGACTATAGAGTGTGCAAACAGCCAGGTCGAGGTGGCCTCATACATTCTCGATTCGGTTTAAATCCTGGGAGATTGGTGGCCAGGAGAGTACGATGAAGACATCCTGATTTTCCTCGGACCAAGGTTGTACACTGTGAGCTGTGTGACACGTTGTAGTGGTAGGTGCAATCGTGCAGAGGGACGTGAAGTCATGTCGATTCCAGTGCCGTGACCAGTTGCACTACGCTTTTCAGTTGACTATCCAGTGTGCGAACAGACAGGTCGAGGTATCCTCATACATTCTCGATTCGGTTTAAATCCTGGGAGCTTGGTGGCCAGGAGAGTACGGTGAAGACATCCTGATTTTCCTCGGAACAAGCTTGTACACTGTGAGCTGTGTGACACGTTGTAGTGGTAGGTGCCATCGTGCAGAGTGACGTCAAGTCATGTTGATTCCAGTGCCGTGACCAGTTGCACTACGCTTTTCAGTTAACTATCCAGTGTGCAAACAGCCAGGTCGAGGTGGCCTCATACATTCTCGATTCGGTTTAAATCCTGGGAGTTTGGTGGCCAGGAGAGTACGGTGAAGACATCCTGATTTTCCTCCAACCAAGCTTGTACACTGTGAGCTGTGTGACACGTTGTAGTGGTAGGTGCCATCGTGCAGAGGGACGTGAAGTCATGTCGATTCCAGTGCCGTGACCAGTTGCACTACGCTTTTCAGTTGACTATAGAGTGTGCAAACAGCCAGGTCGAGGTGGCCTCATACATTCTCGATTCGGTTCAAATCCTGGGAGTTTGGTGGCCAGGAGAGTACGGTGAAGACATCCTAATTTTCCTCGGACCAAGCTTGTACACTGTGAGCTGTGTGACACGTTGTAGTGGTAGGTGCCATCGTGCAGAGGGACGTGAAGTCATGTCGATTCCAGTGCCGTGACCAGTTGCACTATGCTTTTCAGTTAACTATCCAGTGTGCAAACAGCAAGGTCGAGGTGGCCTCATACATTCTCGATTCGGTTTAAATCCTGGGAGTTTGGTGGCCAGGAGAGTACGGTGAAGACATCCTGATTTCCCTCGGACCAAGCTTGTACACTGTGAGCCGTGTGACACGTTGTAGTGGTAGGTGCCATCGTGCAGAGGGACGTGAAGTCATGTCCATTCCAGTGCCGTGACCAGTTGCACTACGCTTTTCAGTTGACTATCCAGTGTGCAAACAGCCAGGTCGAGGTATCCTCATACATTCTCGATTCGGTTTAAATCCTGGGAGCTTGGTGGCCAGGACAGTACGGTGAAGACATCCTGATTTTCCTCGGACCAAGCTTGTACACTGTGAGCTGTGTGACACGTTGTAGTGGTAGGTGCCATCGTGCAGAGGGACGTGAAGGCATGTCGATTCCAGTGCCGTGACCAGTTGCACTACGCTTTTCAGTTGACTATCCAGTGTGCAAACAGCCAGGTCGAGGTGGCCTCATACATTCTCGATTCGGTTTAAATCCTGGGAGTTTGATGGCCAGGAGAGTACGGTGAAGACATCCTGATTTTCCTCGGACCATGGTTGTACACTGTGAGCTGTGTGACACGTTGTAGTGGTAGGTGCCATCGTGCAGAGGGACGTGAAGTCATGTCGATTCCAGTGCCGTGACCAGTTGCACTACGCTTTTCAGTTGACTATCCAGTGTGCAAACAGCCAGGTCGAGGTGGCCTCATACATTCTCGATTCGGTTTAAATCCTGGGTGTTTGGTGGCCAGGAGGGTATGGTGAAGACATCCTGATTTTCCTCGGACCAAGCTTGTACACTGTGAGCTGTGTGACACGTTGTAGTGGTAGGTGCCATCGTGCAGAGGGACGTGAAGTCATGTCGATTCTAGTGCCGTGACCAGTTGCACTACGCTTTTCAGTTGACTATCCAGTGTGCATACAGCCAGGTCAAGGTGGCCTCATACATTCTCGATTCGGTTTAAATCCTGGGAGTTTGGTGGCCAGGAGAGTAAGGTGAAGACATCCTGATTTTCCTCGGACCAACCATGTACACTGTGAGCTGTGTGACACGTTGTAGTGGTGGGTGCCGTCGTGCAGAGGGACGTGAAGTCATGTCGATTCCAGTGCCGTGACCAGTTGCATTACGCTTTTTGTTGACTATCAAGTGTGCAAACAGCCAGGTCAAGGTGGCCTCATACATTCTCGATTCGGTTTAAATCCTGGGAGTTTGGTGGCCAGGGGAGTATGGTGAAGACATCCTGATTTTCCTCGGACCAAGCTTGTACACTGTGAGCTGTGTGACACGTTGTAGTGGTAGGTGCCATCGTGCAGAGGGACGTAAAGTCATGTCGATTCCAGTGTCGTGACCTGTTGCACTACGCTTTTTAGTTGACTATCCAGTGTGCAAACCGCCAGGTCGAGGCGGCCTCATACATTCTGGATTCGGTTTAAATCCTGGGAGTTTGGTGGCCAGGAGACTACGGTGAAGACATCCTGATATTCCTCGGACCAAGCTTGTACACTGTGAGCTGTGTGACACGTTGTAGTGGTAGGTGCCATCGTGCAGAGGGACGTGAAGTCATGTCGATTCCAGTGCCGTGACCAGTTGCACTACGCTTTTCAGTTGACTATAGAGTGTGCAAACAGCCAGGTCGAGGTGGCCTCATACATTCTCGATTCGGTTTAAATCCTGGGAGTTTGGTGGCCAGGAGAGTACGGTGAAGACATCCTGAATTTCCTCGGACCAAGCTTGTACACTGTGAGCTGTGTGACACGTTGTAGTGGTAGGTGCCATCGTGCAGAGGGACGTAAAGTCATGTCGTTTCCAGTGTCGTGACCAGTTGCACTACGCTTTTCAGTTGACTATCCAGTGTGCAAACAGCCAGGTCGAGGCGGCCTCATACATTCTGGATTCGGTTTAAATCCTGGGAGTTTGGTGGCCAGGAGAGTACGGTGAAGACATCCTGATATTCCTCGGACCAAGCTTGTACACTGTGAGCTGTGTGACACGTTGTAGTGGTAGATGCCATCGTGCAGAGGGACGTGAAGTCATGTCGATTCCAGTGCCGTGACCAGTTGCACTACGCTTTTCAGTTGACTATCCAGTGTGCAAACAGCCAGGTCGAGGTATCCTCATACATTCTCGATTCGGTTTAAATCCTGGAAGCTTGGTGGCCAGAAGAGTACGGTGAAGACATCCTGATTTTCCTCGGACCAAGCTTGTACACTGTGAGCTGTGTGACACGTTGTATTGGTAGGTGCCATCGTGCAGAGGGACGTGAAGTCATGTCGATTCCAGTGCCGTGAACAGTTGCACTACGCTTTTCTGTTGACTAAAGAGTGTGCAAACAGCCAGGTCGAGGTGGCCTCATACATTCTCGATTCGGTTTAAATCCTGAGAGTTTGGTGGCCAGGAGAGTACGGTGAAGACATCCTGATTTTCCTCGGACCAAGCTTGTACACTGTGAGCTGTGTGACACGTTGTAGTGGTAGGTGCCATCGTGCAGAGGGACGTGAAGTCATGTCGATTCCAGTGCCGTGACCAGCTGCACTACGCTTCTCAGTTGACTATCCAGTGTGCGAACAGCCAGGTCGAGGTATCCTCATACATTCTCGATTCGGTTTAAATCCTGGGAGCTTGGTGGCCAGGACAGTACGGTGAAGACATCCTGATTTTCCTCGGACCAAGCTTGTACACTGTGAGCTGTGTGACACGTTGTAGTGGTAGGTGCCATCGTGCAGAGGGACGTGAAGTCATGTCGATTCCAGTGCCGTGACCAGTTGCACTACGCTTTTGAGTTAACTATCCAGTGTGCAAACAGCAAGGTCGAGGTGGCCTCATACATTCTCAATTCGGTTTAAATTCTGGGAGTTTGGTGGCCAGGAGAGTACGGTGAAGACATCCTGATTTTCCTCGGACCAAGCTTGTACACTGTGAGCTGTGTGACACGTTGTAGTGGTAGGTGCCATCGTGCAGAGGGACGTGAAGTCATGTCGATTCCAGTGCCGTGACCAGCTGCACTACGCTTTTCAGTTGACTATAGAGTGTACAAACAGCGAGGTCGAGGTGGCCTCATACATTCTCGATTCGGTTTAAATCCTGGGAGTTTGGTGGCCAGGAGAGTACGGTGAAGACATCCTGATTTTCCTCAGACCAAGCTTGTACACTGTGAGCTGTGTGACACGTTGCAGTGGTAGGTGCCATCGTGCAGAGGGACGCGAAGTCATGTCGATTCCAGTGCCATGAGCAGTTGCACTATGCTTTTCAGTTGACTATTCAGTGTGCAAACAGCCAGGGCGAGGTATCCTCATACATTCTCGATTCGGTTTAAATCCTGGGAGTTTGGTGGCCAGGACAGTACGGTGAAGACATCCTGATTTTCCTCGGACCAAGCTTGTACACTGTGAGCTGTGTGACACGTTGTAGTGGTAGGTGCCATCGTGCAGAGGAACGTGAAGTCATGTCGATTCCAGTGCCGTGACCAGTTGCACTACGCTTTTCAGTTGACTATCTAGTGTGCAAACAGCCAGGTCGAGGTATCCTCATACATTCTCGATTCGGTTTAAATCCTGGGAGCTTGGTGGCCAGGACAGTACGGTGAAGACATCCTGATTTTCCTCGGACCAAATTTGTACACTGTGAGCTGTGTCACACGTTGTAGTGGTAGGTGCCATCGTGCAGAGGGACGAGAAGTCATGTCGATTCCAGTGCCGTGACCAGTTGCACTACGCTTTTCAGTTGACTATCCAGCAGTGTGCAAACAGCCATTTCGAGGTGGCCTCGTACATTCTCGATTCGGTTTAAATCCTGGGAGTTTGGTGGCCAGGAGAGTACGGTGAAGACATCCTGATTTTCCTCGGACCAAGCTTGTACACTGTGAGCTGTGTGACACGTTGTATTGGTAGGTGCCATCGTGCAGAGGGACTTGAAGTCATGTCGATTCCAGTGCCGTGACCAGTTGCACTACGCTTTTCGGTTGCTATCCAGTGTGCAAACAGCCAGGTCGAGGTGGCCTCATACATTCTCGATTCGGTTTAAATCCTTTGAGTTTGGTGGCCAGGAGAGTACGGTGAACGCATCCTGATTTTCCACGGACCAAGCATGTACACTGTCAGCTGTGTGACACGTTGTAGTGGTAGATTCATCGTGCAGAGGGACGTGAAGTCATGTCGATTCCAGTGCCGTGACCAGTTGCACTACGCTTTTCAGTTGACTATCCAGTGTGCAAACAGCCAGGTCGAGGTGGCCTCATACATTCTCGATTCGGTTTAAATCCTGGGAGTTTGGTGGCCAGGAGAGTACGGTGAAGGCATCCTGATTTTCCACGGACCAAGCATGTACACTGTGAGCTGTGTGACACGTTGTAGTGGTAGGTGCCATCGTGCAGAGGGACTTGAGGTCATGTCGATTCCAGTGCCGTGACCAGTTGCACTACGCTTTTTGGTTGACTATCCAGTTTGCAAACAACCAGGTCGAGGTGGCCTCATACATTCTCGATTCGGTTTAAATCCTGGGAGTTTGGTGGCCAGGAGAGTACGGTGAAGACATCCTGATTTTCCTCGGACCAACCATGTACACTGTGAGCTGTGTGACACGTTGTAGTGGTAGGTCCCATCGTGCACAGGGACGTAAAGTCATGTCGATTCCAGTGCAGTGACCAGTTGCACTACGCTTTTCAGTTGACTAGCCAGTGTGCAAACAGCCAGGTCGAGGTGGCCTCATACGTTCTCGATTCGGTTTAAATCCTGGGAGTTTGGTGGCCAGGAGAGTACGGTGAAGACATCCTGATTTTCCTCGGACCAAGCTTGTACACTGTGAGCTGTGTGACACGTTGTATTGGTAGGTGCCATCGTGCAGAGGGACTTGAAGTCGTGTCGATTCCAGTGCCGTGACCAGTTGCACTACGCTTTTTGGTTGACTATCCAGTTTGCAAACAACCAGGTCGAGGTGGCCTCATACATTCTCGATTCGGTTTAAATCCTGGGAGTTTGGTGGCCAGGAGAGTACGGTGAAGACATCCTGATTTTCCTCGGACCAACCATGTACACTGTGAGCTGTGTGACACGTTGTAGTGGTAGGTCCCATCGTGCACAGGGACGTAAAGTCATGTCGATTCCAGTGCAGTGACCAGTTGCACTACGCTTTTCAGTTGACTATCCAGTGTGCAAACAGCCAGGTCGAGGTGGCCTCATACGTTCTCGATTCGGTTTAAATCCTGGGAGTTTGGTGGCCAGGAGAGTACGGTGAAGACATCCTGATTTTCCTCGGACCAAGCTTGTACACTGTGAGCTGTGTGACACGTTGTATTGGTAGGTGCCATCGTGCAGAGGGACTTGAAGTCGTGTCGATTCCAGTGCCGTGACGAGTTGCACTACGCTTTTCGGTTGACTATCCAGTGTGCAAACAGCCAGGTCGAGGTGGCGTCATACATTCTCGATTCGGTTTAAATCCTGGGAGTTTGGTGGCCAATAGAGTACGGTGAAGGCATCCTGATTTTCCACGGACCAAACATGTACACTGTGAGCTGTGTGACACGTTGTAGTGGTAGGTGCCATCGTGCAGAGGGACGTGAAGTCATGTCGATTCCAGTGCCGTGACCAGTTGCACTACGCTTTTCAGTTGACTATCCAGTGTGCAAACAGCCAGGAAGAGGTGTCCTCATACATACTCGATTCGGTTTAAATCCTGGGAGTTTGGTGGACAGGAGTGTACGGTGAAGACATCCTAATTTTCCTCGGACCAAGCTTGTACACTGTGAGCTGTGTGACTCGTTGTAGTGGTAGGTGCCATCGTGCAGAGGGACTTGAAGTGATGTCGACTCCAGTGCCGTGACCAGTTGCACTACGCTTTTCGGTTGACTATCCAGTGTGCTAACAGCCAGGTCGAGATGGCCTCATACATTCTCGATTCGGTATAAATCCTGGGTGTTTGGTGGCCAGGAGAGTACGGTGAAGACATCCTGATTTTCCTCGGACCAAGCTTGTACACTGTGAGCTGTATGACACGTTGTAGTGGTAGGTGCCATCGTGCAGAGGGACGTGAAGTCATGTCGATTCCAGTGCCGTGACCAGTTTCACTACGCTTTTCGGTTGACTATCCAGTGTGCAAACAGCCAGGTCGAGGTGGCCTCATACATTCTCGATTCGGTTTAAATCCTTGGAGTTTGGTGGCCAGGAGAGTACGGTGACGAAATCCTGATTTTCCTCGGACCAAGCTTGTACACTGTGAGCTGTGTGACACGTTGTATTGGTAGGTGCCATCGTGCAGAGGGACTTAAAGTCATGTTGATTCCAGTGCCGTGACCAGTTGCACTACGATTTTCGGTTGACTATCCAGTGTGCAAACAGCCAGGTCGAGGTGGCGTCATACATTCTCGATTCTGTTTAAATCCTGGGAGTTTGGTGGCCAGGAGGGTACGGTGAAGGCATCCTGATTTTCCACGGACCAAGCGTGTACACTGTGAGCTGTGTGACACAATGTAGTGGTAGGTGCCATCGAGCAGAGGGACGTGAAGTCATGTCGATTCCAGTGCCGTGACCAGTTTCACTACGCTTTTCAGTTGACTATCCAGTGTGCAAACAGCCAGTTCGAGGTGGCCTCATACATTCTCGATTCGGTATAAATCCTGGGATTTTGGTGGCCAGGAGAGTACGGTGAAGACATCCTGATTTTCCTCGGACCAAGCTTGTACACTGTGAGCTGTGTGACACGTTGTATTGGTAGGTGCCATTGTGCAGAGGGACTTGAAGTCATGTCGATTCCAGTGCCGTGACCAGTTGCACTGCGCTTTTCGGTTGACTATCCAGTGTGCAAACAGCCAGGTCGAGGTGGCCTCATACATTCTCGATTCGGTTTAAATCCTGGGAGTTTGGTGGCCAGGAGAGTACGGTGAAGCCATCCTGATTTTCCACGGACCAAGCATGTACACTGTGAGCTGCATGACACGTTGTAGTGGTAGGTGCCGTTGTGCAGAGGGACGTGAAGTCATGTCGATTCCAGTGCCGTTACCAGTTGCACTACGCTTTTCAATTGACTATCCAGTGTGCAAACAGCAAGGTCGAGGTGGCCTCATACATTCTCGATTCGGTTTAAATCCTGGGAGTTTGGTGGCCAGGAGAGTACGGTGAAGACATCCTGATTTTCCTCGGACCTAGCTTGTACACTGTGAGCTGTGTGACACGTTGTAGTGGTAGGTGCCATCGTGCAGAGGGACGTGAAGTCATGTCGATTCCAGTGCCGTGACCAGTTGCACTACGCTTTTCAGTTGACTATCCAGTGTGCAAACAGCCAGGTCGAGGTATCCTCATACATTCTCGATTCGGTTTAAATCCTGGGAGCTTCGTGGCCATGACAGTACGGTGAAGACATCCTGATTTTCCTCGGACCAAATTTGTACACTGTGAGCTGTGTGACACGTTGTAGTGGTAGGTGCCTTCGTGCAGAGGGACGTGAAGTCATGTCGATTCCAGTGCCGTGACCAGTTGAACTACGTTTTTCAGTTGACTATCCAGTGTGCAAACAGCCAGGTCGAGGTGGCCTCGTACATTCTCGATTCGGTTTAAATCCTGGGAGTTTGGTGGCCAGGAGAGTACGGTGAAGACATCCTGATTTTCCTCGGACCAAGCTTGTACACTGTGAGCTGTGTGACACGTTGTATTGGTAGGTGCCATCGTGCAGAGGGACTTGAAGTCACGTCGTTTCCAGTGCCGTGACCAGTTGCACTACGCTTTTCCGTTGACTATCCAGTGAGCAAACAGCCAGGTCGAGGTGTCCTCATACATTCTCGATTCGGTTTAAATCCTGGGAGTTTGGTGCCCAGGAGAGTACGGTGAAGGCATTCTGATTTTCCACGGACCAAGGATGTACACTGTCAGCTGTGTGACACGTTGTAGTGGTAGGTAAATCGTGCAGAGGGACGTGAAGTCATGTCGATTCCAGTGCCGTGACCAGTTGCACTACGCTTTTCAGTTGACGATCCAGTGTGCAAACAGCCAGGTCGAGGTGGCCTCATACATTCTCGATTCGGTTTAAATCCTGGGAGTTTGGTGGCCAGGAGAGTACGGTGAAGCCATCCTGATTGTCCACGGACCAAGCATGTACACTGTGAGCTGCATGACACGTTGTAGTGGTAGGTCCCATTGTGCAGAGGGACGTGAAGTCATGTCGATTCCAGTGCCGTTACGAGTTGCACTACGCTTTTCAATTGACTATCCAGTGTGCAAACAGCAAGGTCGAGGTGGCCTCATACATTCTCGATTCGGTTTAAATCCTGGGAGTTTGGTGGCCAGGAGAGTACGGTGAAGACATCCTGATTTTCCTCGGACCTAGCTTGTACACTGTGAGCTGTGTGACACGTTGTAGTGGTAGGTGCCATCGTGCAGAGGGACGTGAAGTCATGTCGATTCCAGTGCCATGACCAGTTGCACTTCGCTTTTCAGTTGACTATCCAGTGTGCAAACAGCCAGGTCGAGGTATCCTCATACATTCTCGATTCGGTTTAAATCCTGGGAGCTTGGTGGCCATGACAGTACGGTGAAGACATCCTGATTTTCCTCGGACCAAATTTGTACACTGTGAGCTGTGTGACACGTTGTAGTGGTAGGTGCCATCGTGCAGAGGGACGTGAAGTCATGTCGATTCCAGTGCCGTGACCAGTTGCACTACGCTTTTCAGTTGACTATCCAGTGTGCAAACAGCCAGGTCGAGGTGGCCTCGTACATTCTCGATTCGGTTTAAATCCTGGGAGTTTGGTGGCCAGGAGAGTACGGTGAAGACATCCTGATTTTCCTCGGACCAAGCTTGTACACTGTCAGCTGTGTGACACGTTGTATTGGTAGGTGCCATCGTGCAGAGGGACTTGAAGTCATGTCGTTTCCAGTGCCGTGACCAGTTGCACTACGCTTTTCCGTTGACTATCCAGTGAGCAAACAGCCAGGTCGAGGTGTCCTCATACATTCTCGATTCGGTTTAAATCCTGGGAGTTTGGTGGCCAGGAGAGTACGGTGAAGGCATTCTGATTTTCCACGGACCAAGAATGTACACTGTCAGCTGTGTGACACGTTGTAGTGGTAGGTAAATCGTGCAGAGGGACGTGAAGTCATGTCGATTCCAGTGCCGTGACCAGTTGCACTACGCTTTTCAGTTGACGATCCAGTGTGCAAACAGCCAGGTCGAGGTGGCCTCATACATTCTCGATTCGGTTTAAATCCTGGGAGTTTGGTGGCCAGGAGAGTACGGTGAAGACATCAGGATTTTCCTCGGACCAAGCATGTACACTGTCAGCTGTGTGACACGTTGTAGTGGTAGGTGCCATCGTGCAGAGGGACGTGAAGTCATGTCGATTCCAGTGCCGTGAACAGTTGCACTACGCTTTTCAGTTGACTATCCAGTGTGCAAACAGCCAGGTCGAGGTGGCCTCATACATTCTCGATTCGGTTTAAATCCTGGGAGTTTGGTGGCCAGGAGAGTACGGTGAAAACGTCCTGATTTTCCTCGGACCAAGCATGTACACTGTCAGCTGTGTGACACGTTGTAGTGGTAGGTGCCATCGTGCAGAGGGACGTGAAGTCATGTCGATTCCAGTGCCGTGACCAGTTGCACTACGCTTTTCAGTTGACTATCCAGTGTGCAAACAGCCAGGTCGAGGTGGACTCATACATTCTCGATTCGGTTTAAATCCTGGGAGTTTGGTGGCCAGGAGAGTACGGTGAAGGCATCCTGATTTTCCACGGACCAAGCATGTACACTGTGAGCTGTGTGAGACGTTGTAGTGGTAGGTGCCATCGTGCAGAGGGACTTGAAGTCATGTCGATTCCAGTGCCGTGACCAGTTGCACTACGCTTCTTGGTTGACTATCAAGTGTGCAAACAACCAGGTCGAGGTGGCCTCATACATTCTCGATTCGGTTGAAATCCTGGGAGTTTGGTGGCCAGGAGAGTACGGTGGAGACATCCTAATTGTCCTCGGACCAAGCATGTACACTGTCAGCTGTGTGACACGTTGTAGTGGTAGGTGCCATCGTGCAGACGGACGTGAAGTCATGTCGATTCCAGTGCCGTGACCAGTTGCACTACGCTTTTCAGTTGACTATCCAGTGTGCAAACAGCCAGGTCGAGGTGGCCTCATACATTCTCGATTCGGTTTAAATCCTGGGAGTTTGGTGGCTAGGAGAGTACGGTGAAAACATCCTGATTTTCCTCGGACCAAGCATGTACACTGTCAGCTGTGTGACACGTTGTAGTGGTAGGTGCCATCGTGCAGAGGGACGTGAAGTCATGTCGATTCCAGTGCCGTGACCAGTTGCACTACGCTTTTCAGTTGACTATCCAGTGTGCAACAGCCAGGTCGAGGTGGCCTCATACATTCTCGATTCGGTTTAAATCCTGGGAGTTTGGTTGCCAGGAGAGTACGGTGAAGGCATCCTGATTTTCCACGGACCAAGCATGTACACTGTGAGCTGTGTGACACGTTGTAGTGGTAGGTGCCATCGTGCAGAGGGACTTGAAGTCATGTCGATTCCAGTGCCGTGACCAGTTGCACTACGCTTCTTAGTTGACTATCCAGTGTGCAAACAACCAGGTCGAGGTGGCCTCATACATTCTCGATTCGGTTTAAATCCTGGGAGTTTGGTGGCCAGGAGAGTACGGAGAAGAGATCCTGATTTTCCTCTGACCAAGCTTGTACACTGTGAGCTGTGTGACACGTTGTAGTGGTAGGTGCCATCGTGCACAGGGACGTAAAGTCATGTCGATTCCAGTGCCGTGACCAGTTGCACTACGCTTTTCAGTTGACTATCCAGTGTGCAAACAGCCAGGTCGAGGTGGCCTCATACATTCTCGATTCGGTTTAAATCCTGGGCGTTTGGTGGCCAGGAGAGTACGGTGAAGACATCCTGATTTTCCTCGGACCAAGCTTGTACACTGTGAGCTGTGTGACACGTTGTAGTGGTAGGTGCCATCGTGCAGAGGGACGTGAAGTCATGTCGATTCCAGTGCCGTGACCAGTTGCACTACGCTGTTCAGTTGACTATCCAGTGTGCAAACAGCCAGATCGAGTTGGCCTCATACATTCTCGATTCGGTTTAAATCCTGGGAGTTTGGTGGCCAGGAGTGTACGGTGAAGACATCCTGATTTTCCTCGGACCAAGCTTGTACACTGTGAGCTGTGTGACACGATGTAGTGGTAGGTGCCATCGTGCGGAGGGACTTGAAGTCATGTCGATTCCAGTGCCGTGACCAGTTGCACTACGCTTTTCGGTTGACTATCCAGTGTGCTAACAGCCAGGTCGAGATGGCCTCATACATTCTCGATTCGGTTTAAATCCTGGGAGTTTATGGGCCAGGAGAGTACGGTGAAGACATCCTGATTTTCCTCTGACCAAGCTTGTACACTGTGAGCTGTGTGACACGTTGTAGTGGTAGGTGCCATCGTGCAGAGGGACGTGAAGTCATGTCGATTCCAGTGCCGTGACCAGTTTCACTACGCTTTTCAGTTGACTATCCAGTGTGCAAACAGCCAGGTCGAGGTGGCCTCATACATTCTCGATTTGGTTTAAATCCTGTGAGTTTGGTGGCCAGGAGAGTACGGTGAAGCCATCCTGATTTTCCACGGACCAAGCTTGTACACTGTGAGCTGTGTGACACGTTGTATTGGTAGGTGCCATCGTGCAGAGGGACTTAAAGTCATGTCGATTCCAGTGCCGTGACCAGTTGCACTATGATTCTCGGTTGACTATCCAGTGTGCAAACAGCCAGGTCGAGGTGGCGTCATACAATCTCGATTCGGTTTAAATTCTGGGAGTTTGGTGGCCAGGAGAGTACGGTGAAGGCATCCTGATTTTCCACGGACCAAGCATGTACACTGTGAGCTGCGTGACAAGTTGTAGTGGTAGGTGCCATCGTGCACAGGGACGAAAAGTCATGTCGATTCCAGTGCCGTGACCAGTTGCACTACGCTTTTCAGTTGACTATCCAGTGTGCAAACAGCCAGGTCGAGGTGGCCTCATACATTCTCGATTCGGTTTAAATCCTGGGAATTTGGTGGCCAGGAGAGTACGGTGAAGACATCCTGATTTTCCTCGGACCAAGCTTGTACACTGTGAGCTGTGTGACACGTTGTATTGGTAGGTGCCATCGTGCAGAGGGACTTGAAGTCATGTCGATTCCAGTGCCGTGACCAGTTGCACTACGCTTTTCAGTTGACTATCCAGTGTGCAAACAGCCAGGTCTAGGTGGCGTCATACATTCTCGATTCGGTTTAAATCCTCGGAGTTTGGTGGCCAGGAGAGTACGGAGAAGAGATCCTGATTTTCCTCTGACCAAGCTTGTACACTGTGAGCTGTGTGACACGTTGTAGTGGTAGGTGCCATCGTGCACAGGGACGTAAAGTCATGTCGATTCCAGTGCCGTGACCAGTTGCACTACGCTTTTCAGTTGACTATCCAGTGTGCAAACAGCCAGGTCGAGGTGGCCTCATACATTCTCGATTCGGTTTAAATCCTGGGAGTTTGGTGGCCAGGAGAGTACGGTGAAGACATCCTGATTTTCCTCGGACCAAGCTTGTACACTGTGAGCTGTGTGACACGTTGTATTGGTAGGTGCCATTGTGCAGAGGGACTTGAAGTCATGTCGATTCCAGTGCCGTGACCAGTTGCACTACGCTTTTCGGTTGACTATCCAGTGTGCAAACAGCCAGGTCGAGATGGCCTCATACATTCTCGATTCGGTTTAAATCCTGGGAGTTTATGGGCCAGGAGAGTACGGTGAAGACATCCCGATTTTCCTCGGACCGAGCTTGTACACTGTGAGCTGTGTGACACGTTGTAGTGGTAGGTGCCATCGTGCAGAGGGACGTGAAGTCGTGTCGATTCCAGTGCCGTGACCAGTTTCACTACGCTTTTCAGTTGACTATCCAGTGTGCAAACAGCCAGGTCGAGGTGGCCTCATACATTCTCGATTTGGTTTAAATCCTGGGAGTTTGGTGGCCAGGAGAGTACGGTGAAGCCATCCTGATTTTCCACGGACCAAGCTTGTACACTGTGAGCTGTGTGACACGTTGTATTGGTAGGTGCCATCGTGCAGAGGGACTTAAAGTCATGTCGATTCCAGTGCCGTGACCAGTTGCACTACGATTCTCGGTTGACTATCCAGTGTGCAAACAGCCAGGTCGAGGTGGCGTCATACAATCTCGATTCGGTTTAAATTCTGGGAGTTTGGTGGCCAGGAGAGTACGGTGAAGGCATCCTGATTTTCCACGGACCAAGCATGTACACTGTGAGCTGTGTGACAAGTTGTAGTGGTAGGTACCATCGTGCAGAGGGACGTGAAGTCATGTCGATTCCAGTGCCGTGACTAGTTGCACTACGCTTTTCAGTTGACTATCCAGTGTGCAAACAGCCAAGTCGAGGTGGCCTCATACATTCTCGATTCGGTTTAAATCCTGGGAGTTTGGTGGCCAGGAGAGTACGGTGAAGACATCCTGATTTTCCTCGGACCAAGCTTGTACACTGTGAGCTGTGAGACACGTTGTATTGGTAGGTGCCATCGTGCAGAGGGACGTGAAGTCATGTCGATTCCAGTGCCGTGACCAGTTGCACTACGCTTTTCAGTTGACTATCCAGTGTGCAAACTGCCAGGTCTAGGTGGCCTCATACATTCTCGATTCGGTTTAAATCCTGGGAGTTTGGTGGCCAGGAGAGTACGGTGAAGACATCCTGATTTTCCTCGGACCAAGCATGTACTCTGTGAGCTGCGTGACACGTTGTAGTGGTAGGTGCTATCGTGCAGAGGGACGTGAAGTCATGTCGATTCCAGTGCCGTGACCAGTTGCTCTACGCTTTTCAGTTGACTATTCAGTGTGCAAACAGCCAGGTCTAGGTGGCCTCATACATTCTCGATTCGGTTTAAATCCTGGGAGTTTGGTGGCCAGGAGAGTACGGTGAAGACATCCTGATTTTCCTCGGACCAAGCATGTACACTGTGAGCTGCGTGACACGTTGTAGTGGTAGGTGCTATCGTGCAGAGGGAGGTGAAGTCATGTCGATTCCAGTGCCGTGACCAGTTGCACTACGCTTTTCAGTTGACTATCCAGTGTGCAAACAGCCAGGTCGAGGTGGCCTTATACATTCTCGATTCGGTTTAAATCCTGGGAGTTTGGTGGCCAGGAGAGTACGGTAAAGACATCCTGATTTTCCTCGGACGAAGCTTGTACACTGTGAGCTGCGTGACATGTTGTAGTGGTAGGTGCCATCGTGCAGAGGGACGTGAAGTCATGTCGATTCCAGTGCCTTGACCAGTTGCACTACGCTTTTCAGTTGACTATCCAGTGTGCAAACAGCCAGGTCTAGGTGGCCTCATACATTCTCGATTCGGTTTAAATCCTGGGAATTTGGTGGCCAGGAGAGTACGGTGAAGACATCCTGCTTTTCCTCGGACCAAGCATGTACACTGTGAGCTGCGTGACACGTTGTAGTGGTAGGTGCTACCGTGCAGAGTTACGTGAAGTCATGTCGATTCCAGTGCCGTGACCAGTTGCACTACGCTTTTCAGTTGACTATCCTGTGTGCAAACAGCCAGGTCGAGGTGGCCTCATACATTCTCGAATCGGTTTAAATCCTGGGAGTTTGGTGGCCAGGAGAATACGGTGAGGACATCCTGATTTTCCTAGGACCAAGCATGTACACTGTGAGCTGTGTGACACGTTGTAGTGGTAGGTGCCATCGTGCAGAGGGACGTGAAGTCATGTCGATTCCAGTGCCGTGACCAGTTGCACTACGCTTTTCAGTTGACTATCCAGTGTGCAAACAGCCAGGTCTAGGTGGCCTCATACATTCTCGATTCGGTTTAAATCCTGGGAGTTTGGTGGCCAGGAGAGTACGGTGTAGACATCCTGATTTTCCTCGGACCAAGCATGTACACTGTGAGCTGCGTGACACGTTGTAGTGGTAGGTCCCATCGTGCAGAGGGACGTGAAGTCATGTCGATTCCGGTGCCGTGACCAGTTGCACTACGCTTTTCAGTTGACTATCCAGTGTGCAAATAGCCAGGTCGAGGTGGCCACATACATTCTCGATTCGGTTTAAATCCTGGGAGTTTGGTGGCCAGGAGAGTACGGTGAAGACATCCTGATTTTCCACGGACCAAGCATGTACACTGTGAGCTGTGTGACAAGTTGTAGTGGTAGGTACCATCGTGCAGAGGGACGTGAAGTCATGTCGATTCCAGTGCCGTGACCAGTTGCACTACGCTTTTCAGTTGACTATCCAGTGTGCAAACAGCCAAGTCGAGGTGGCCTCATACATTCTCGATTCGGTTTAAATCCTGGGAGTTTGGTGGCCAGGAGAGTACGGTGAAGACATCCTGATTTTCCTCGGACCAAGCTTGTACACTGTGAGCTGTGTGACACGTTGTATTGGTAGGTGCCATCGTGCAGAGGGACGTGAAGTCATGTCGATTCCAGTGCCGTGACCAGTTGCACTACGCTTTTCAGTTGACTATCCAGTGTGCAAACAGCCAGGTCTAGGTGGCCTCATACATTCTCGATTCGGTTTAAATCCTGGGAGTTTGGTGGCCATTAGAGTACGGTGAAGACATCCTGATTTTCCTTGGACCAAGCATGTACTCTGTGAGCTGCGTGACACGTTGTAGTGGTAGGTGCTATCGTGCAGAGGGACGTGAAGTCATGTCGATTCCAGTGCCGTGACCAGTTGCTCTACGCTTTTCAGTTGACTATTCAGTGTGCAAACAGCCAGGTCTAGGTGGCCTCATACATTCTCGATTCGGTTTAAATCCTGGGAGTTTGGTGGCCAGGAGAGTACGGTGAAGACATCCTGATTTTCCTCGGACCAAGCATGTACACTGTGAGCTGCGTGACACGTTGTAGTGGTAGGTGCTATCGTGCAGAGGGAGGTGAAGTCATGTCGATTCCAGTGCCGTGACCAGTTGCACTACGCTTTTCAGTTGACTATCCAGTGTGCAAACAGCCAGGTCGAGGTGGCCTTATACATTCTCGATTCGGTTTAAATCCTGGGAGTTTGGTGGCCAGGAGAGTACGGTAAAGACATCCTGATTTTCCTCGGACGAAGCTTGTACACTGTGAGCTGCGTGACATGTTGTAGTGGTAGGTGCCATCGTGCAGAGGGACGTGAAGTCATGTCGATTCCAGTGCCTTGACCAGTTGCACTACGCTTTTCAGTTGACTATCCAGTGTGCAAACAGCCAGGTCTAGGTGGCCTCATACATTCTCGATTCGGTTTAAATCCTGGGAATTTGGTGGCCAGGAGAGTACGGTGAAGACATCCTGATTTTCCTCGGACCAAGCATGTACACTGTGAGCTGCGTGACACGTTGTAGTGGTAGGTGCTACCGTGCAGACTTACGTGGAGTCATGTCGATTCCAGTGCCGTGACCAGTTGCACTACGCTTTTCAGTTGACTATCCTGTGTGCAAACAGCCAGGTCGAGGTGGCCTCATACATTCTCGAATCGGTTTAAATCCTGGGAGTTTGGTGGCCAGGAGAATACGGTGAGGACATCCTGATTTTCCTAGGACCAAGCATGTACACTGTGAGCTGTGTGACACGTTGTAGTGGTAGGTGCCATCGTGCAGAGGGACGTGAAGTCATGTCGATTCCAGTGCCGTGACCAGTTGCACTACGCTTTTCAGTTGACTATCCAGTGTGCAAACAGCCAGGTCTAGGTGGCCTCATACATTCTCGATTCGGTTTAAATCCTGGGAGTTTGGTGGCCAGGAGAGTACGGTGTAGACATCCTGATTTTCCTCGGACCAAGCATGTACACTGTGAGCTGCGTGACACGTTGTAGTGGTAGGTCCCATCGTGCAGAGGGACGTGAAGTCATGTCGATTCCGGTGCCGTGACCAGTTGCACTACGCTTTTCAGTTGACTATCCAGTGTGCAAATAGCCAGGTCGAGGTGGCCACATACATTCTCGATTCGGTTTAAATCCTGGGAGTTTGGTGGCCAGGAGAGTACGGTGAAGACATCCTGATTTTCCACGGACCAAGCATGTACACTGTGAGCTGCGTGACACGTTGTAGTGGTTGGTCCCATCGTGCAGAGTTACGTGAAGTCATGTCGATTCCAGTGCCGTGACCAGTTGCACTACGCTTTTCAGTTGACTATCCTGTGTGCAAACAGCCAGGTCGAGGTGGCCTCATACATTCTCGAATCGGTTTAAATCCTGGGAGTTTGGTGGCCAGGAGAATACGGTGAGGACATCCTGATTTTCCTAGGACCAAGCATGTACACTGTGAGCTGTGTGACACGTTGTAGTGGTAGGTGCCATCGTGCAGAGGGACGTGAAGTCATGTCGATTCCAGTGCCGTGACCAGTTGCACTACGCTTTTCAGTTGACTATCCAGTGTGCAAACAGCCAGGTCTAGGTGGCCTCATACATTCTCGATTCGGTTTAAATCCTGGGAGTTTGGTGGCCAGGAGAGTACGGTGTAGACATCCTGATTTTCCTCGGACCAAGCATGTACACTGTGAGCTGCGTGACACGTTGTAGTGGTAGGTCCCATCGTGCAGAGGGACGTGAAGTCATGTCGATTCCGGTGCCGTGACCAGTTGCACTACGCTTTTCAGTTGACTATCCAGTGTGCAAATAGCCAGGTCGAGGTGGCCACATACATTCTCGATTCGGTTTAAATCCTGGGAGTTTGGTGGCCAGGAGAGTACGGTGAAGACATCCTGATTTTCCACGGACCAAGCATGTACACTGTGAGCTGTGTGACAAGTTGTAGTGGTAGGTACCATCGTGCAGAGGGACGTGAAGTCATGTCGATTCCAGTGCCGTGACCAGTTGCACTACGCTTTTCAGTTGACTATCCAGTGTGCAAACAGCCAAGTCGAGGTGGCCTCATACATTCTCGATTCGGTTTAAATCCTGGGAGTTTGGTGGCCAGGAGAGTACGGTGAAGACATCCTGATTTTCCTCGGACCAAGCTTGTACACTGTGAGCTGTGTGACACGTTGTATTGGTAGGTGCCATCGTGCAGAGGGACGTGAAGTCATGTCGATTCCAGTGCCGTGACCAGTTGCACTACGCTTTTCAGTTGACTATCCAGTGTGCAAACAGCCAGGTCTAGGTGGCCTCATACATTCTCGATTCGGTTTAAATCCTGGGAGTTTGGTGGCCAGGAGAGTACGGTGAAGACATCCTGATTTTCCTCGGACCAAGCATGTACTCTGTGAGCTGCGTGACACGTTGTAGTGGTAGGTGCTATCGTGCAGAGGGACGTGAAGTCATGTCGATTCCAGTGCCGTGACCAGTTGCTCTACGCTTTTCAGTTGACTATTCAGTGTGCAAACAGCCAGGTCTAGGTGGCCTCATACATTCTCGATTCGGTTTAAATCCTGGGAGTTTGGTGGCCAGGAGAGTACGGTGAAGACATCCTGATTTTCCTCGGACCAAGCATGTACACTGTGAGCTGCGTGACACGTTGTAGTGGTAGGTGCTATCGTGCAGAGGGAGGTGAAGTCATGTCGATTCCAGTGCCGTGACCAGTTGCACTACGCTTTTCAGTTGACTATCCAGTGTGCAAACAGCCAGGTCGAGGTGGCCTTATACATTCTCGATTCGGTTTAAATCCTGGGAGTTTGGTGGCCAGGAGAGTACGGTAAAGACATCCTGATTTTCCTCGGACGAAGCTTGTACACTGTGAGCTGCGTGACATGTTGTAGTGGTGGGTGCCATCGTGCAGAGGGACGTGAAGTCATGTCGATTCCAGTGCCTTGACCAGTTGCACTACGCTTTTCAGTTGACTATCCAGTGTGCAAACAGCCAGGTCTAGGTGGCCTCATACATTCTCGATTCGGTTTAAATCCTGGGAATTTGGTGGTCAGGAGAGTACGGTGAAGACATCCTGATTTTCCTCGGACCAAGCATGTACACTGTGAGCTGCGTGACACGTTGTAGTGGTAGGTGCTACCGTGCAGACTTACGTGAAGTCATGTCGATTCCAGTGCCGTGACCAGTTGCACTACGCTTTTCAGTTGACTATCCTGTGTGCAAACAGCCAGGTCGAGGTGGCCTCATACATTCTCGAATCGGTTTAAATCCTGGGAGTTTGGTGGCCAGGAGAATACGGTGAGGACATCCTGATTTTCCTAGGACCAAGCATGTACACTGTGAGCTGTGTGACACGTTGTAGTGGTAGGTGCCATCGTGCAGAGGGACGTGAAGTCATGTCGATTCCAGTGCCGTGACCAGTTGCACTACGCTTTTCAGTTGACTATCCAGTGTGCAAACAGCCAGGTCTAGGTGGCCTCATACATTCTCGATTCGGTTTAAATCCTGGGAGTTTGGTGGCCAGGAGAGTACGGTGTAGACATCCTGATTTTCCTCGGACCAAGCATGTACACTGTGAGCTGCGTGACACGTTGTAGTGGTAGGTCCCATCGTGCAGAGGGACGTGAAGTCATGTCGATTCCGGTGCCGTGACCAGTTGCACTACGCTTTTCAGTTGACTATCCAGTGTGCAAATAGCCAGGTCGAGGTGGCCACATACATTCTCGATTCGGTTTAAATCCTGGGAGTTTGGTGGCCAGGAGAGTACGGTGAAGACATCCTGATTTTCCACGGACCAAGCATGTACACTGTGAGCTGCGTGACACGTTGTAGTGGTTGGTCCCATCGTGCAGAGGGACGTGAAGTCATGTCGATTCCAGTGCCGTGACCAGTTGCACTACGCTTTTCAGTTGACTATCCAGTGTGCAAACAGCCAGGTCGAGGTGGCCTCATACATTCTCGATTCGGTTCAAATCCTCAGAGTTTGATGGCCAGGAGAGTTCGGTGAAGACATCCTGATTTTCCTCGGACCAAGCATGTACACTGTGAGCTGCGTGACGCGTTGTAGTGGTAGGTGCCATCGTGCAGAGGGACGTGAAGTCATGTCGATTCCAGTGCCGTGACCAGTTGCACTACGTTTTTCAGTTGACTATCCAGTGTGCAAACAGCCAGGTCGAGGTGGCCTCATACATTCTCGATTCGTTTTAAATCCTGGGAGTTTGGTGGCCAGGAGAGTACGGTGAAGACATCCTGATTTTCCTCGGACCAAGCATGTACACTGTGAGCTGCGTGACACGTTGCAGTGGTAGGTGCCATCGTGCAGAAGGACGTGAAGTCATGCGATTCCAGTGCCGTGACCAGTTGCACTACGCTTTTCAGTTGACTATCCAGTGTGCAAACAGCCAGGTCGAGGTGGTCTCATACATTCTCGATTCGGTTTAAATCCTGGGAGTTTGGTGGCCAGGAGAGTACGATGAAGACATCCTGATTTTCCTCGGACCAAGCATGTACACTGTGAGCTGCGTGACACGTTGCAGTGGTAGGTGCCATCGTGCAGAGGGACGTGAAGTCATGTCGATTCCAGTGCCGTGACCAGTTGCACTACGCTTTTCAGTTGACTATCCAGTGTGCAGACAGCCAGGTCGAGGTGGCCTCATACATTCTCGATTCGGTTTAAATGCTGGGAGTTTGGTATCCAGGAGAGTACGGTGAAGATATTCTGATTCTCCTCGGACCAAGCATGTACACTGTGAGCTGCGTGACACGTTGTAGTGGTAGGTGCCATCGTGCAGAGGGCCGTGAAGTCATGTCGATTCCAGTGCCGTGACCAGTTGCACTACGCTTTTCAGTTGACTATCCAGTGTGCAAACAGCCAGGTCGAGGTGGCCTCATACATTCTCGATTCGGTTTAAATCCTGGGAGTTTGGTGGCCAGGAGAGTATGGTGAAAACATCCTGAATTTCCTCGGACCAAGCTTGTACACTGTGAGCTGTGTGACACGTTGTAGTGGTAGGTGCCATCGTGCAGAGGTAAAGCAGAATGCAAGTGGGGTTGGACAGTGTCCTTAAGGATAGATGTATTATTGTTTTGATCCAATGTGCATTCCAGAATGGCAAAAAGTTTTCAGGGAAAGGCGGACCTGAAGGTTTCCTACGATTCTTACAGGATGTTGGCTTCCATTCCGATGGAGCGTAAAAATTAATTCATCAGAAAGGCCACTTGTCGCCCCTAAGTAGTCGTCGAAGTAAAATGGTTCAAATGGCTCCGAGCACTACGGGACTTAACTTCTGAGGTAATCAGTCCCCTAGAACTTAGAACTACTTAAACCTAACTAACCTAAGGACATCACACACATCCATGCCCGAGGCAGGATTCGAACCTGGGACCGTAGCGGTCGCGCGGTTCCAGACTGTAGCGCCTAGAACCGCTCGGCCACCCCGCCCGGCGTGTTCGTCGAGTTGCTGTACTGTCGTTCAGATTCCAGCCTTCGTCGCTGATTAACAACAATCAGCATGGGTGCCTGCTACGGAGGCCCCTTACGCAGCAACATTCGCTGAACCCTATGAGACACTGTTGGTAGCCCCTTCGTTCATCTGGGCAGTCAGTTGCTCAACAGTTACCCGTCTATTGGGCCGTGCACATATCCACACCCTCCGTTCAGTGCAGCACCTACGGCCCGTGGCACGCCATACAAGTGCTATGTTCCTGTTCTGGATTGCGCCATTCTGCCATGCACGGTATACTTAAAACATGGCGGCACGCAAAGAGTTTACAAACTTAGCCGTTTCGGAAATGCTTCCACCCTTGGCCCAAAAAACGAATGATCCTGCCCCAATGGACGTAAATAAAATTACTCCCCTTCCACACTGCCACAACGACACGACTGCACTGCCTTCTACCCTGCCCCCCCCCCTCCCCCTCCCTCATTACTGTGCCTCAAATACCTTCCGCTGCTAGTGGTACCACCCGCCGTCTGTCAGTGGGTAGTGCACGTTGATATCGAACGTAGGTGGTGGCTACATTAACGTTTCTGGGACGTATAGTACACTTTCCTCTCCACGCTACGTGCCTGCGAGACCACTGCCGGCAGTCAGACTCGCAGTGGGCACTTCTCGTAACGTTTTGACTCATCAGTCAATTTTCTTTCTTTTTCAAACATCTGTCCTTTTTTAATAAACGTTGTTTGTGACAGTAGTTCATATATTCCAGGAAGGTGAAACGAATAAAACAAAGTGTGATTAATGGCAAAATACATGAAAGAAATGTGAAATCGATAGTGAAAGTAAACGCTCAAGTGTCAGATTTGCGCCGCCTAGCAGAGGCAGTCGGGAACTGGCAGAGTGAGGTTCCGTGAACCGAGAGCCATGACAATTCTCATGACTATTTAGGTAATTAGCTACCACTCTGTGGCTAAGGAGAACATCCGTCGCATGTCTGCGATTGCTGTGAAACTTATGGCGGGTTCCTCTTACACGACTTTGGATTATGAATTGACAGTTTACAGTCACGCCGCAACAACAGCTTCTTCTCAATTTAATTCTTTTTTATTGTATAGCATTAACTCTCTAATGGTTTGACAACAGCATAAGAGCGGAAAAATTGTTTCCGATTGTCTTCAGCAGAAGTCGTCGTAATATCGGCGTTTCTTTTATTGCTTAGACTATCAATAATACTTGATCTGGCACTCAGCTAAATTCTGTGAATCGCAGTTGTTTTAGCTATCAGTTAAATCTGAAATTAAAAGTTTTCCATAATGAAATACTGAACAAAATATATTTCATTCGCTTTTAGTTAATATGTCTCTTCTCCGTAGAAACACCAATTACTATTTAATAAGTGCACCTCTGATAAATAGTTTAATCCCAGTGATATTTTTTCTCTCTTTTCGTACTTTTCACTATTGAAAAACTTGCCTCAATGTAAGTCGTTATATGATCAAATCTTCCACATAAAGTCCGTTAGAAAGTGGCTTCTTTGTATACATCAATGAAAATGAATAACTCAACGATTATTAATTTCGTCCAGGATAATTTCAGACGGGTTTATTACCCACAATCGATTACAATATTATGCACCATTTAAAAGTTTTAACTCATATAACAGAATAGAAATTGACTCGATCGTAGCCTGCGCGATATTAATATAATCTTCATTTATTTCCATTTTACAGCTATAATAGTTGATGGAGCTTCTTACTATGGTAGATGTCAATGCAACATTTGAGTTCTGATTCCGGCGATGTACCATTCCCGTGTTGCGTTAAGAACATCCATCAGTACTCACCAGATATCCGGGATGCGAGTGAAACAAAAGAAAATAACAAATCTTTTTCTGTTTTTAGCAAACATTTGTTGCTGTTATAAAATATCGTACTTTATCATACGTCGTAATGACAATGTGTCTGAATCCAATCGCTTTTATTCATATATATTTTCCTTCATTTATTTCTCGTTACATTTATCAGTGTGGTTCACACTATTTCCCCTTTACGTGCAATTTTCTCTCTTCATCAGATCTGAAGAGGCACGACTAATCAGGCGAAACTATTATGCATTAATTGATAAAATACTACGAGCTATTCTATATACAATTTCATGTAAAAAATCTGTAACGTTTAACATACCGTGTAGGTGGCAAAGTCCTTCTTGGTACAGTCCAAATTCTGTATCAGCACACAGCCCACTTATTAACCTCGCGATACACGCTCTCAGAAATTTAGTAGGAAGTGTTAATAATTAACTCTGACAGAATGAAATTTTCATTCTGCAGTGGTGCGTGCGCTGATATGGACCTTCCTGGCAGAATAAAACTGTGTGTCGGACCGATACTCGAAATCAGGAACTTTGCCTTTCGTGGGCAAACGCTCGTGAAAGGCAAAGGTCCCGAGTTCAAGTCTGGGTCCAGCATACAGTTATGATCTTCCAGGAAGTGTCAACTTTAATTGATCCTGTAGTTTGTCAAATTTTCAGTAGTTATTTTTCTTTCGATTAAGGACCACTCATGATCTTTAAATTTAATAACTTTTAATACTACGCACATGTCATTTCTCATTTATACAATACATGACTTGCGCGGTTCACAAACATTTAAATACCGTCGTCGAATAATTTGTTTTGCAAACTAGTTCTTGAATTTAGATTTTCAGCATATGTTGGGTTCGTTGTACACTCGTGTATAGTATGACATTATATTGAATATCCGAAACCTTCTTACACTTATTCTTTCTTCTTACGTGAAATACTCGGTACCTAAGCACAATCGATACCACCTTATATTCTTAAAGTAGAACTTTCATATCCTTTTATTAATTTTTGAGCTACGGCCATAGACTCGTACTGTTATTAATTCGCCCATATTTTATTTGGGTTCATATGCTTGTTGGTTACGTTTTTTAACAGGTTTTTACTACTAACTTTAATCTTGTGGTTAATTAAGTTGTGGAAGATTTTAGTTTTTCTTGACTACATGATGACCTCCCGAATGTTAACAAAAGAGACTCACCATAAATTTTTCTTCCTACTATACTTAAAGACACTGCCTATGTAATTAGGGGCAGAAGTTCATTAAATACTGTTTTTATTATTTGTAATGTCTCTCCCCACCATTCTTTTGACAGTCTTGTACCTGTCTGCCTCCTTCCCTTAATTCGCTTTCCCACGATATCTCCTTGGGGCTGTTCTAATTCGTATTTAAAGGGCATTAATACTGCTATCCAATGACATTTGCGGAATAGCCATATCAGTTGCTAGTCTACACATTTCTTCTGACACACTTACGCGTTCCTCCGTCTGAAAATCCTTTGACACATCGTTTACACATCCCCTATGTGAGTGGGTGGATGCATAAATATGACTGTTGCTTTATATTCTGAGTTACATTTCATCTAATTCTCGCTGCTGTCTTGTCAGCTCAACTTCACGATACTCAATTTCTATACACGTTGTCTTCTATTTTTTTCGGCCTCTATTATCCGCTGTTGCAGATATACAAGTTGCGAAAGACAGTAATTAACCTATACAACTCTTAATTTCTACTTTTTCCTCTACAACGTTAACACGATCTCGGTGTAGTTTGCTACAGTTGGATTTAACTTCATTCACTGGCTCTGAAGTTCCGTTCTCCACTACATCTGTGTTTTCAGGCGTTCGCAGCTTTAGGTCACTAATATTTCGTTCTATGTCCTTAGTCGACTTCCTCCATTTTACCTTTTCTGAAACGTATTTTCCCTTCCGCAGCTAAATTTTTGACACGGTAATGAAGTTTACCATCACTATTTTTTCTATAGCCTTTCAGAGTTGATGTTTCATTTCATTTTAGATTTCTTTACTTTCTGTGTTATTAGCATCTAATTTATATTTCATGTCACTTCTACTGTCCTGCTCTTATTCTGTGTACTGTTAGCGTCTAAACGTTTTCGGATATCTTCAGTGTTATCGCCTTGCTTATGCCTCCTCTCTCTAATTTTTGCCTTTTCAGCATTTACTTTTTTCGTGCCTTCTCTCTTATTATTGCCTAGCCCGACCTTTTCTTTAATTTTTTCACTGTGAACGCCTAATCTTTCCCTTATTTGTTGCATTATGTTCTCTATCCCATTATGTTTTTACATTTTCGGCTCTGTCAACATCCAACATTTCCCCCCGTTCTTTAATATCATTATGTAGCCACCTCTTTTTTTTATTCCAGTTTTCCTTTCACTTATATTATTTGACAGTTAAGTTCAAACAATCTATCTTGCAATGATCCCAATTTTAAGTTAATATTATTATTTAGTGGGCTCTAAAAATTATCCCGCAGTGAATAGTAAGTTAAAATTACAGGCCCGATAATAATCTTCTTTAGTATAATCTGCTCACCAATATATTCAATGGCATTGTAATACCCACTTCACTGGCAATAGGTTTAAAAAAAACTTGTTGTTTATCAGGTGATCACTCTCACCGAGTTTCTTACGTTCGTAAATGCTTGTCTCTGGGAAAGCTGCTGATTGTTAATAGAATGTGCCTGTGGATTGTTATATGTGCTCTCATGGTGGTGCGCCACGGATGCTTCGAATTAGGGTCGCGGACTCCTACTACCCTGTCGCTTTGTGTTGATTACTGTTGGATGTCTCCAGTGCTCGCCCAAAACCAACCAATAAAAACCACCTGGCTTGAAGAAACATTTTTGCCTCTAAATGGCGATTTTATGTCGTATTTGGTCTTCAGCTTCGAAGATGATCCTTCGTCTGTAGCCAATAACTTCCTACTTGTGTCTTCGGTTCTCAGTTTCCTTTCTCTGTCTGTTTTAGTTCTGTCGTAAAGGGAACTATTTATGCGCCTTCTTTCTTGGGTCTGTAGTAATGGACGTCACATGTAATTAAATGGGGCCCTCTTTGTATTCATATTAAGATTATGCGTTGACTGTGTACTGTCATTTCTGCACAGCACCTTCTTCACACATATAATTTGTCTTGACTGTATGCCCACTAAAGGGTACAACAAACGGAAACGTTGCAAAATGAAGCAAGTATGTCACTGATATGGGGCCACTAAAATCGGTACAGGAACACGTGGAAAAACTAGATTAGCACCTTTTGAGGGAAGCCAGTAACACTATTACATTACATAACTAGAGGATGAGATCAAATCGTTTTCGTTCTGTTCTACTTCCACTAGCAGTAAAGAATATCAGCTGAGTAATGAATTTTCGATTAAATGGTATGTTAATCAGAGAGTGAGGTCATTTTTTTAAGTATGGTAGGCGGTCAACGTTGTGCAAATGTAAGTGGACTAAGACGGGAAATAGGAGATAATTGAATGTCAAATGCCAATTATTTTCACAATAACTTCAGCTGGCTATTATTTTATCGTGTGATTCCTCGCATTGAAACCTTTAATTACATAATAAAATAAATGTATACCCTATATTTTTGTTGCCGTCCTCAGAGACTTGTTTGATGCAGCTCTCCAAGCCTCTTGATCTCCGAATAACTACTGCGACGTACATCCTTTTGAATCTCCGAATAGCTACTAGAACCTACATCCATCTGAATCGGCTTACTATACTCCTCTTTTGGCCCCTTCTTTGAGCTTTGCGCCACCCCCCCTCCCCCCTCCTGTCCGCCATACACTTCCCACCAATACTAAATTGGTGATCCGGAGATGTCTCTCGTTTCAGAATGTTTCCCACAAATAGATCATTTCTTCTGACAGGTTGCGCCAGAAATTTTCTTCCCCGATTATCTTAATTGTTTTTCCATAGTGTCACATTTCTAAACCGATTCTCTTCTTGTCTAAAGTGTTGATCGTCCATGTTTCACCTGCATTCGTAACTAGACTCCATCAAATACTTTCAGAAACGACATCTTAACACTTAACTCCATATTTCATATCTTCTCTAATTCAGCCTAGTTATTTTGCTGCCAAAATACCAAAATCACCTATTACTTTAAGTTTACCGTTTTGTAATCTAATTCCCTCGGCATCTCTTCATTTAATTCAACTATATCCCACTATCCTTGTTTGCTTCGGTTGTCGTTCATCTTATATCCTTCTTTCAAGACAATATCCATTTTGTTCAACTGCTCTTGCAAGTGTTTTGCTGTCTCTGGACTTTGGTTCCTACTTAATATTACTTTGGTTTCCTTTATTGCTTACTCAGTGCACAGATAAAGTAACGTCGGGAAGAAGCCACAGCCCTGCCTCAGACCGTTCTCAACCACTGTTTTCCTTTCATGCCTCTCGACTCTTGTAACTGCCGTCTGTTGTCTGTGCAAGCTGTAAACAGCCTTTGGCTCACTGTATTTTACCCTTCCTACTTTCTGAATTTCAAATTGGCTACTACAGTCTATATTGTCAAGCATTTCTCTGAGTCTAGAAATGCAGTAAACGTAGGTTTGCCTTTCCTTAGCCTATATTCTCAGACAAGTGGTAGCGTCAGTGCTGCCACGTGTGTTTTAAATTTATGTGAAATCAAACTGATTTTTCTCGAGGTTGGTTTCCACCAGTTTTCTCGCTCTCCTGTAAAGAATTCGTGTCAGTACTTTGCAACCAAGGTTTATTAAACTAATAGTTCGATAATATTGACACCTATCTTCACAACTTACTTTGGAATTGGAATTATATATTCTTCTTGAAGTCTGAGGATATTTCGTCTGGCCGGCCGAAGTGGCCGAGCGCTTCTAGGCGCTACAGTCTGGAACCGCGCGACCGCTACGGTCGCAGGTTCGAATCCTGCCTCGGGCATGGATGTGTGTGATGTCCTTAGGTTAGTTAGGTTTAAGTAGTTCTACGTTCTAGGGGTCTTATGACCTCAGTAGTTGAGTCCTATAGTGCTCAGAGCCATTTGATATTAACGTCTGCCTCATACATCTTGCACACGAAATGGAAGAGTTTTATCATTGCTGCCTCTCCCAAGGCTATGAGTAGTTCTGACGGAATGTCGCCTAGTTCCAGGACCTTTCCTCAACTTAGGTCTTTCACTGCTCTCTCCTTCTCGAAGTATCGTATCTCCATTTCATCTTCATTTTCGTGCTCTTCCTGCTCTATTATATTTCCTTCAAGGTCATCTCCCTTTTGTAGACCCTTTATAAACTCCCTCAGTCTTTCAGCTTTCCCTTCTTCGTTTAGGACTGGTTTTCCATTTGAGCTTTTGACATTCACGCAGTTTATTCTGCAAAGGCCTCTTTAATTTTCCTATAGGCAATATTTATCTTTTTCCTAATGAAATAATATTCTACAGCCTTGCATTTGTTCTCTAGCCATTCCTGCTTAGACGTTTTCCACTTTCTATCAGTCTCATTTCTTACACGTTTGTATTCCCTTTCGCCTGCTTCTTATGCTGCATGTTTATATTTTCTCCTTTCTTCAGTTAAAGTGAACGTATGTTGTATAATCCAATAATTTATACTACGCCTTTTCCTCTACTGCCTTCACTATTTCATTTCTCACAGCTACCCATTTGTCGTTTCATGTATTCCTTCCCTCTGTTATTGTCAATCGTTGCCTCATGCTCTCTCTGAAATCCTCAGCAACCTCTGGTTCTTTCAACTAATACAGGTCAATTCTCCTGAATTTTCTTCCTACTCTGCAATTTCTTCAGTTATAATCTAGACTTCACAACCAATAAATTGTGACCAGAATCCGCATTTGCCTCTGGAGATGTCTCACTATTTAATATCTGGTTCTGATACCTCTGTCTTACCATTACATAGCCAGTCCGAAAGCTTCAAGTGTCTTCAGGTACCTTCAACTTGCACAAATTTCTTCGTGATTCTTAAAGCAAGTGTTGGAGGTCATTAAATTATTCTCTGTAGAAAATTCCATCAGAAGACTTCCTCTGCCATTGATTTGCCATTTTCTCTTCACTTGCTACTTTTCCATCTCTTTTTTCCCCCCTACTATCGAATTCCTATCCCCCGTCACAGTTAAATTGACGTCTCCCTTAAGTATCCAAAAAATTTGCTTTAGATGATCATATATTTCTTCAAACTCTTCAACATCTTCGAAACTAGTTGGCATATAAACTTGTACTGCTGTGGCGGGTGTGGGATTCGTGTCTCTTTGGGCTGCGACAATTTGTTCTCTATGCTGATCGTAGTAGCCCACAAGCATTCTTATATTCTTATTCATTATTAAACCCACTCTTGCACTACTCCTGTTTGTTTTTGTGTTTGTATCCTGTATTCACCTGATCAAAAGTCCTGTCCCTCCTGCCACCAAACTTCACCAGTTTCCATTATATCTAACTTCAATCTATCCTATTACATTTTTAAATTTCCTAACCTACTTGCCAGATTAATGGAACTAACATTTCACGCTCCGATCCGTAGAGCAAAAGTTCTGTTTTTCTGATGACATCCTTCAGAGTAATTCCCTCCGTAGATTGATATGAGGGATTATTTTACCTCCGGAATGATTTACCCTAGAGGATGTCATATCATTTAACCATATGGCAAAGCTTCATGTCCTCGGGAAAATTTACGGCTTTTTCCCATTGCATTCAGCTACTTGCAGCAGCAGCACAGTAAGAGCGTTTTGGTTGATGTTATGAGACCATATCAGCGCATTACCTAGACTGTTGCCCCTGCATCTTCTGACATCGGTGTTGTGTCCCTCTTAAGTAATCATACGTTTGTCTGGCTTGTCACTAGAAACCCTTCCTTTGTGGTTGCACGTATAAGCTACCAGTATCACTGAGGCACGAGATACGCCCCACCAAAGGCAACTGCATTAAAGACACGTAATGTGTATCCGTAGGACATGTGGCCTGTAATTGAAAATTTGTCATGGTGGTTTCACCATTGGCAAAAGATTCAGGAACAGTCCCCCTTCGGATCTCCGGTAGGGGACTTCCAAGGGAGAGGTTACCATGAGAAGAAAGAATATAGTAATGAGAAGTCACAGCAACGAGAACAGGTTGAAACTTAACATCAGGGTTGGTGGTTACGAAGCAGATGAAGTTAAGGAATTCTGATACTTAGGCAACAAAATAACCAATGAAGGCCGGAGCATTGTATGGTAGGAAACATAAACTGTGGGAAAACCGAACAGAAGAGAATCGAAGAATTTGAGATGTGGTGCTACTGACGAATGATGAAATTAGATGAATTGAAAAGGTAAGGAATGAGGAGATTCTGCGTAGAATCGGAGAGGAAAGGCTTGTGTGGAAAACACAGACGAGTAGAACGAACAGGGTGATAGATGTGTTAAGACATCCGTGACTGACTTCCCTGGTACTAGAGGGGAGAGGGAAAAAAGTTTAGAGGAGGACAGAGAATTAGAATACAGCCAGCAAATAACTGAGGATGCAGGTTGCAAGTGCTGCTCTGAGGTGAAGAAGTTGACACAGGAAAGGAATTTGTGGCGGGCCGCATCAAACCAGTCGGATGACTGATGACCGAAAAAAAAAGCTACCATCTTTTGGCCTACTCTTAAATGCATCCCTCATCAGAGTGACTACGTGTGGTAGTGGTTTTTGCTTTGTGCATATCATCCGAAAGGACAGCGAATATTTAACAGGAGCGAGCTGCACCGTATACATGTGACACTGGGAGGTACTTCCATCATATTAATCGCAGGGTATGTGATACAGCTTCAGGTTTCTACTTGCGATGGAAGTCCGTCAGGCAGGTGAGTGCTGAATCCGGCGCTGTAATATTCCCGTACTAAGCGAAGAGCAGCCGTCGGCCCCCTCCAGATTTCCATGATGTATCCGTGCATGAAACATAAAAAAAAACAAGGTAACCAAAATTTTGTAGTTTTTCAATGAAAAAACCTATTACAATGTAAAAATTAAATTTATTGTATAACGTACCATATAGGTTGGCTCCATAGCCGAATGGTTAGCGTCGCTGCCTTCAGTGCAGAACGATTTGGGTTAGAGTGGGTCCCAATCCCAGTATCTCCTCTGATTTTCCTGCTGTAAGGAGGTCTGGATCGAGGTACTCCAGCACCGTAAGGCCAGCCAGGTGCTCCTGACAGTAACGGATGAGGGACTGGAGGTATGCTGTTCACATGACCTAAGATCATAGATTGCTCCTCGTACTGCCTTATAGGCAGCAGTCGGCAGTCGGAATAGGCCTAGGACATAAAACCTGATTGTGTTTACGATACATAACGAACCATGTATCGCACATTATAACGCACTGTGTGGATGGCAATGCTCTCAGTGTGCAGCTGAAAAACTGTATCACTATATTACGCATGTCGAGGGAGTGACCAGGCCTGCATACTGTCGACGGACGACACCATTTCTTCTGCCTACGACACAGTTTTGTGAGCCAGTGTTCCAGTAAACAACTTGCTCTGACTTCATCTGCAAGTAACTAAGTTATTTTTACAAGTAACGGAATCACTATTGAAGACTATGTTTATTGCTAGGAATATTTGATATTAATTAAGTGATCACCCAGTGTATGTCACATGGAAGTGCTAACGGTTAGTTTTAATTAACAGAGATATGGTCTGATGGCATTAAGATGGCGGACAGGGGCAGCAGTTAACTGCCAGACGACGCTACAGGAGCCTGACTCAATCCTATCATTAGACAAAGCCTGTTAAACCTTAGGCAAAATTCATGTACCGTACAAGTCTGTAACGTTGAACATAGCAGGTCAGCAACGCAGATTTTTTTTTTTTTTTACTACGCTGTAGACGTGGTACTACCTCAGGCCCCTTTTTACTGCTTTACGTAATTTAAAAATAGTTGGTCATATTGATATACCGTTTTTATTGAGTAACAGGATCGCGGGGGAGGTATATGTTTATTGCTAGGAAAATGTGATATTAATTTTCATTAGTTGTCACTGGCGAATGTAGTGGAAGATGCCGTCATGATTTGCTGGTTACGCAGTGGCCTAGGCGTCTGAGGGCTGTCATGCTTCCTGTTGCCTTCAAGCCGTACTGATGGCGATCAGTGAGGCAGGTAAGATAGCACTGACGACAAAGACAGTTCATGGCTTTTTTCCCCTCAGGGCATGATGTACTGAGACAGATAGGATTCGGGTTGAACTGCCACATTGCTATGTCGGGGGCCTCGGTGTATTCTATTTTACAAATCCCTGTCTAATTAAAGTACGTCCTTAACTGAACTGTATTATCATACTTCTGTCTCCACTTTACCAGTATAGACAAGTCCAGAACCGTAGGATTGCACTAAGTCTCTCACTGTATTGTTGCTTTAGTATTTCGGTTGACAGCTTCGGCCCAAAATCTTGCTGCCTAATTAAAGTACGACCTTAACTGAACTGTATTATCATACTTCTGTCTCAAATTTACCAGTATAGACAAGTCCAGAATCGTAGGATTGCACCAAGTCTCTCACTGTACTGTTACTGTAGTGTATGGGTTGGAATCAGCTTCGGTACAAAATCTTGCCCATATCACTAACGCCTGGAACGTGTGCTAGGATGGTGAATTGCCGTGGCACTATTTCCAGATCTTCCTCTAATCGCCACAGCTTCGTGTACGGTACTTCCGGTGCAGAAACTTCGCCTAAAAGTTGTTGGTACCTGCCAAATTCAGTATTCCAAAAGATCTTCTCCGCTCGATGCTGATGTGACACTGTGTTCAGATATGTATACGTGTTAGTTGGCTAGCTTAACACTAAGTTTCAGGCCGTGTGTCCGCGTTCAGATATCGTAGCACTTCGAGTTCTACCGACAACGACATTTTATATCTATGTTGTAGTTTGAGGAAACAGTGGACTTGGTTTTTCCTAGTCGCCAAATGACAAAGTGTCTTCCACATACCGGAACAAGTAATGTGAACACACTGGAACGAAGTGCTGTGCAGTTTCTTCTAAATCTTCCATGAACAATTCTGCGGCTATTCACAGATGAGAGCCAATTGCCATATCGTCTTTGTATTCCTAAAACTTGCTTTTTCAGTTGAAGTAAACTGTAGTCAGGCAGTGCCTCGCAACGTTACGTGTACACGGTGCTCCCGTAAAATATTCAGAATCATTTCAAATAATATACATAAAGTAGTAGTCACAAACCACAAGGTTTCACCCTGATGAAGAATTCCTGCAGGAGTAGCCGAAAAGTTGGCCTTTTTTTTTTTTCTTTTTACACATGACACCTTTACTTACCCATAGGATTTTTTTTGAAATTAACGCAAAATTTTTAGTGCGGTGTTCTTATCCTCTTAATCAAGTACTAGGCTGCCTTATCTCTACATATAATTTTTGGTATTATAAAATCCAGCCTTGGGTCCAGTTACATTTTAAAAACTCGTGTTACTATCTCTTCTTTGTTTCTGGGTAAACTTCGAAAACCAGTGAACTGTACTCACTACCTAAAATCACACATACCTTAACTGAGCAGCCATCATACAGTAAGTTACCAAATACGTAAATATTTCAATTACTAGACGTTTCTGTATATTTTTCATGGTGGGAGTTAATTGTTGCTCAACAATAGATCTTCACAGTAGGCGAGAACCATCTTCAATTTCAGCCCTAAATTTCTGAAGTGAAATAATACTTTGGACATCATAGGGATGAACTTCATTTTCTGTAAACTGCCTCAGTCACTGAAACACATATTAAGACTTTTTTCATCGCACTTTGGCAGATATTCTTAATTTCGCAATAGTTCAGTAATGCGGTGACCTCACTGTGTGGCACACTGAGATTATTGCCTGACGCATGGAGTCGGTATCAACGGCAAACTTCAGACGTATTAGCACATCAGGCTATTAGGAAGCGGTGGCGGCCGAATCGGGGCCAGCCTGCTATCGCGTGTCTGTGAGCCACCCCACGCACAGCGGGTACACATGTTTGCTGTAAATACCAGTTAATGAAAGCACTGTCCTGTTTGCCCAATGGCATTCAAACACGAATCTCTAGCCGTTACCGTGCGGGCGATACTCTGCGAGGGCTGAGCTGTCCGTAGGCCGGTCCAGCTGGCCGGTTATTAAACTTTCGGGCGACCGGTGTAACAAAATGGGTACTATATTTTCGAGTAACAGCCCTTTACTAGAAAGACTGGAATGCTTTATATTTCAGAACTGATTCAGACTGCGAATGCTTCGTGGATACCATTCCTCTTTGAATGAGTTATTCGTTCATTATAAATTAAGCAATTTAAACGGTTGGTTGCACTTAGTTCCAAATTATCCAAATGAAAATTTCCCTTCATAGATAGCCGATATTTGCAAAAATAAGAAACGAAGTCCTAGAAGAAATATTTCTTTTCAGATTACAGATTGATTATTTTGTTGCTGTAGATGACAACATCTGCCTACTTCCAAAACTGCGGCTACCTTGATGAGAGAACTGGAAACACTAGACCTCTAGGTGTAAAATGATGAGCTACTTAGAGAAATACTGTACTACAGTTTGAGAAGAACAATTACGGGAAAAAATGACTTTTACTATCCACTGCCAAAGCTGTCAGTGGTCCAAAAGGGAATTCAATACGCAGAACCAAAAGTTTTTGATCCTTTTCCGAATAACATAATACGTTTGACAGGTAGTGAAACAAGTCTTAAAACAATTTCTCCTGGACTGCTCATTCTATTCCATTGACGAATTTGTACTTAAAATCTGGTAGAAAAATAAAATATAAGGGAAAAGAAAACCAGAGTGTAATTTCATCAGTAGGACAAAAATAATAATGCAATCACTAACGTTAATACTAATAAATTATACTTATCATGTAAACCGACTCGTTCCGTATCATTTGGACAAAAGAATCGTTCAGATGATGAATGGAAAATGTAACTAACTACCTAAGTGCCCCAAACGACAATTTGCCGGAAACATCCACCTCCAGTGCACACC
This sequence comes from Schistocerca americana, assembly GCF_021461395.2. Taxonomy (NCBI): domain Eukaryota; kingdom Metazoa; phylum Arthropoda; class Insecta; order Orthoptera; family Acrididae; genus Schistocerca; species Schistocerca americana. The sequence goes on from NC_060122.1 coordinate 678,828,056, forward strand.
TTAAGCTGTGTCAACAATAAATAGGAGGTATCCGTCGATCGGCATTATTGGGTACCATGTTTTGACTGGGATGGTTGTTTTTGACGAGGCAAATTAGTCGGATTTAGTAGCAACAGGAAGTTTTTCAAGAGCAATTCTTGGTCAGGATGTGTATATAGATCATCTTGTGGGTAATATAACGCATACTCTGTTCGCAGATAATGCTACTGTATGAAATTGCAACGCCAGAAAACTAGGAAAACTCTGGGCACCCTACAAGAGTAAACGCTTGCTGTATGTACTGACAATTAATCCAGCACGACTCAGGGCATCCTGCAAAAGTAAACGCTTGCTGCAGGTACTCACAATTAATCCTGAAATTAAATAAATGTATTTCTCACATTCCTAATATCACATCGGATCTCGTTTTGTCGGTCGTAGCATGGACTCCACACGTCGCTGGAAGGCCCCTTCAAACATACTGAGCCATGCTGTCTCCACAGCCTACATCTACATCAACACGAATAAACTTGTTGTACCTGGGATTCAGAGTAAAAAAAATTTTTTCACGGACATTATCTTTACGCCAGTGACTGTTATAAGTTTTTTATTGCTCTATTGCAATTTCGGCCTTGGGCCATTATCATTTTATGATGTTTGAGTACGTGTGCTCGCACTGTGTAACAACGTCACGAGTGTATTCAACAGTACTGACAACGACATACATATGTATCAGCTTACATTACGTTGACATGGCTTAAAGCCACAATATCAGCATTTGATAATGGCCTATGGCCGAAATTGCAATAGTGCAATAAAAACTTATAACAGTCACTCCCGTAAAGATGATGTCCTTCAAAAAATACATCTACATGGATACTCTGCAAATTACATTTAAGTGCCTGGCAGAGGCTTCATCGAACCACCTTCACAATTCTCAATTGTTCCAGTCTCGTAAGCCTCTCGAAAAGAACGAACACCTTTATCTTTCCGTACGACCTCTGATTTCTCTTGTTTTATCGTGGTGATTGTTTCTCCCTAATTAGGTCGGCGTCAACAAAACATCTTCAAATTCGGAGAAGAAAGTTAGTGATTGGAATTTCGTGAGAAGATTCAGTCGCAAAGAAAAATGCCTTTCTTTTAATAATGCCCAGCCCAAATCCTGTATCATTTCAGTGAAACTCTCTCCCATATTTCGCGATAATACAAAAAGTGCTGCCCTTGTTTGAACTTTTTCGATGTACTCCGTCAGTCGTATCTGGTAAGGATCCCAGACCACCCAGCAGTATTCTTAAAGAGGACGGACAAGCGTAGTGTAGGGAATCTCCTTAGTAGATCGGCTACATTTTCTAAGTCTCCTGCCAATAAAACGCATAGATTAGGAACAGCAAAGGGCTTAAAACACTACCATGGGGAACGCCAGACATCACTTCTGTTTTACTCGATGACTTTCCGTCAATTATTACCAACTGTGGCCTCTCTGACAGGAAGTCACAAATCCAGTCACATATCTGAGACGATATTCCATACGCACGCAATTTCACTACAAGCCGCTTGCATGGTGCAGTGTCGAAAGCCTTCCGGAAATCCCTTGTCAATAACACTCAACACTTCATGCGAATATAGAGCTAGTTGTGTTTCACAAGAACGATGTTTTCTAAACCGTTGTTGACTGTGTGACAATATAACGTTTTCTTCGAATACAACACATGTTCCAAAGTCCTGCTTCATATCGACGTTAACGATACGGGCCTGTAATTAAGTGGATTGTCCTTACTAACTTTCTTGAATATTGCTGTGACCTGTGCTGCTTTCCAGTCTTTGGGTACGGATCTTTCGTCTATCGAACGGTTGTACAAGATTGTTAAGTATGGAGCTAATTCATCAGCATACTCTGAAGGAACCTAATTGGTATACAGAAGACTTGCATTTATTAAGTGATTTAAGTTGTTTCACTATTTAAAGGATATTTACTTCTACGTTACTCATGATGCCAGCTGTTCTTGATTCGAACTCTGGAAAATTTACTTAGTCTTCTTTTGTGAAGGCATTTCGGAAGGCTGTGTTTAGTAACTCTGCTTTGGCACCAATGGTATCTCCATTGCTACCGCGCAGAGAACGCATTGATTGTTTCTTGCCTCTAGCATACGTCACATAAAACTAGAATCTCCTTGGATATTCTGCCAGGTTTCGACACAAAGTATCGCTGTGGAAACTATAATAAGCATCGCACATTGAATTCCGCATTTAATTTCGAGCTCCTCTAAAAGATGGCCAATCTCGGGGATTTTGCGTCTGTTTAAATTTGGCACGTTTGTTTCGTTGTTTCTGCAACAGCGTTCTGACGAGTTTTGTGTACCAAAGAGGATCAGCTCCGTCGTTTGTTAATTTATTTGGTATAAATCTCTCAATTCCTGCCGATACTATTTCTTTGAATTGAAGCCACATATGGTCAATTCTTATATTATTGATTTAGAAGGAGTGGAGATTGTCTCTCAGGAAAACGTCAAGTGAATTTTCATCTGCTTTATTGGAGTAGGTATTCTTTTCGTTTATGTTTGGAGGATTTGGGGATTACAATATTAAATCTCGCTGCGACAACCCTGTGTTCACTAATCCCTGTATCCATTTTGATGCTCGTTATTAACTCAGGATTAATTTTTGCTAAGAGGTCAAGTGGGTCTTCACAACCGTTTAGTATTCACGTGGGCTCATGAACTAACTGCTCGAAATAATTTTCGGGGAATGCGTTCAGCATAATTTCAGGTGACGTTCTATGCGTACCTCCGGAATTAAACACTTATTTTAGTCAACGTATCGAGGATATATTGAAGTCACTACCAACTATATTTGTATGAGTCAGTTACGACTTTGAAATCAAACTCAAGTTTCCTTTGAACTTTTCAGCACCTGTATCATCTGAAGTGGGAGGTCGGTAAAAGAATCCAATTATTCTTCTTACTGCATCAAACACGCCACCCTCAACCGTGTTTAGCCTATCCTTTCGGAACACCGTTAGGTTCTCCACAAACGTTTCCGCAGAGCTTATAGTGGACACCTGACCTCGTCAGCGGAACCCGAAACCCAACCACCCTTAGGCGCAGTCTTCACGGTCGCAGAACCGTCTGAGCCTCTGATTCAGACCGTCCACTCAGTTCTGTACCAGACTAAAGGCCGAAATACTAAATGTCTTTTTCCAAAGCTGTTTCACAGAGGAAGACTGCACTGTAGTTCCCTCTCTAGATTGTCGCACAGATGACAAAATGGTAGATATCGAAACAGACGACAGCGGGATAGAGAAACAATTAAAATCGCTCAAAAGAGGAAGGGCCGCCGTACCTGATGGGATACCAGTTCGATTTTACACAGAGTACGAGAAAGAACTTTCCCCCTTCTTGCAGCGGTGTACCGTAGGTCTCTAGAAGAGCGTAGCTTTCCAAATGATTGGAAAATGGCACAGGGTATCCCCGTTTTTAAGAAGGGACGTCCAACAGATGTGCAGAACTATAGACCTATGTTTCTAGCGTCGATCAGTTGTAGAATTTTGGAACACGTATTATGTTCGAGTATAATGACTATTCTGGAGACTAGAAATCTACTCTGTAGGAATCAGCATGGGTTTCGAAAAAGACGATCGTGTGAAACCTAGATCAAGCTATTCGTCCATGAGACTCAGAGGCCCATAGACACGGGTTCCCAGTTAGATGCCGTGTTTCTTGACTTCCGCAAAGCGTTCGATACAGTTCCCCACAGTCGTCTAATGAACAAAGAGCTTATGGACTATCAGACCAATTGTGTGATTGGATTGAAGAGTTCCTAGATAACAGAACGCAGCATGTCATTCTCAATGGAGAGAAGTCTTCCGATGTAAGAGTGATTTCAGGTGTGCCGTAGGGGAGTGTCGTAGGACGGTTGCTATTCGCATTATATATAAGTGACCTTGTGGATAACATCGGAAGTTCACTGAGGCTTTTTGCGGATGACGCTGTGGTATAGCGAGAGGTTGTAACAATGGAAAATTGTACTGAAATGCAGGAGCATCTGCAACTAATTGACGCATGGTGCGGGGAATGGCAATTGAATCGCAATGTAGACAAGTGTAATGTGCTGCGAATACATAGAAAGAAAGATCTTTTATCATTTAGCTACAACATAGCAGGTCAGCAACTGGAAGCAGTTAATTCCATAAATTATCTGGGAGTAGGCATTAGGAGTGATTTAAAATGGAATGATCATATAAAGTTGATCGTCGCTAAAGCAGATGCCAGACTGAGGTTCATTGGAAGAATCCTAAGGAAATGCAATCCGAAAACAAAGGAAGTAGGTTACAGTACACTTGTTCGCCCACTGCTTGAATATTGCTCACCAGTGTGCGATCCGTACCAGATAGGGTTGATAGAAGAGATAGAGAAGATCCAACGGAGAGCAGCGCGCTTCGTTACAGGATCGTTTAGTAATCTGGCTCAGCTACAGTATTAGCCACAGACAGCACCTAGAACCTGTTTGTCAGACTAACAGGGGAGGCCTTTTGTGCGGCCACCTGGGAAGTCTTTCGCTGCCTGTTATGCCCCGGGGTGACCTCCCACTCGACCACAGGTGAGGGGGTCAACCTCAGTGCGAGCAGTAACTGTACTGAGCACCGGTAAGGACCGATCGGAGTGATGCCCACGGCAGCCTCAAGTTGTGTAACCGAAGCCATCACAGCCTGAAGCTGAGAGCGAAGTGTCACGAACTCGGCTAACTTCCGCAAACAACTATCACAGTCCCTGTCCATGCTAAAGACTGCGGAAAATGGACTATAGGTACGTGCTGAGCAATTCTACTGACGGAAACGCAGGAACTGTGTCTAGTAAATTAGATTAATTCGCAGAGATTCCGAAACATAACTGCTGAAGCAATAAGGTAAAACTAAATAATTTGCCCCTGATTAGGATCTTGTAATATGTCATAAAATCGGTTTACTTTGCGACGCAAACGAAAACGCGAGAACTGTGGGTATTAGATATTAAATTAACACAGAGAAACTCAAAAACTAAGCTATTAAAGCACACAGATGATATTATAAAATTCTCTCCTGGTTAGGAACTCGTAAAAGTCTCAATATCGGTTACTTCCCGGTTCCTGCTTGTGCCTCGGCCGGCTACTGCTGCCTGACTGACTAGCTGACTAACGCCTACAAGCGGTCGACCACAACTGCGGAAGTGTTGCCGGTGCAGGATTTTGGGGACGAACAGAACTCTCAATTCTGTCACATAAATGATCAACGGGATTTATGTCGGGCGATCTGGGTGGCCAAATCGTCCACTGAAACTGTCCAAAATGTTCTTCATACTAACTGGGAACAATTGTGCCCCGACAACATTGCGCATTTTCATCAATAATAATTCCATCCTTGTTTGGAAGCACGAAGTCCATGAATCAAATGGTCTCCAAGCAGCCACATATGGGCAGGACCCACCAGCACACACTATTATGGAGCTACAACCAGCTTGCACAGTGCTTTGTTGACACCTTGGGTGCATGGGTTTTTGGGCTATGTTCCATAATCGAAACCTACTATCATCTCTTACTACCTGGAATCGGTTGTTTGCCAGTCGTCTAGGATGCAGCCGATATGGTAAAGAGCGTAGCAGAGACGCTGCAGGCGATGTTGTGCTGTTAGCAAAGGCACTCGATTAGGAAATCTATTGCCAAAGCCCATTAACGCCAAATTTCGCTGCACATTCCTAACGTATATGCTAATAGCACGTCCCACATCGATTTCTGTGCTTATTTCACGCAGTCAGCACTTACAACTCTACGAAAAAGCAGCAGCTATCGGTCGTCAAGTCAGGTGAGAGGTAATGCCGGCCGCGGTAGCCGTGCGGTTCTGGCGCTGCAGTCCGGAACCGCGGAGCTGCTACGGTCGCTGGTTCGAATCCTGCCTCGGGCATGGGTGTGAGTGATGTCCTTAGGTTAGTTAGGTTTAAGTAGTTCTAAGTTCTAGGGGACTTATGACCTAAGATGTTGAGTCCCATAGTGCTCAGAGCCATTTGAACCATTTGAGAGGTAATGCCCGAAATTTGGTGTTCTTGCCACACTCATGACCCTGTGATTGTCGGAATACTGAATTCCTTAACGAATTCCGAAATATAATGTGCTATGTCCAACTATCATTCTGCGCCAAAAGTGTGTTAAATTCCGTTGTGCGGGCGTAATCACTTTGGAAACATTTTCGCATGAATCGACTGAGTACAAACGATAGCTCCGCCAGTTTACTCACACTTTATACCTTGTATACACCATGCTTTTGCTATTTGTATATGTGTGTATCGTTATCCCATGACTTTGGCACCTCAATGTACATCTGGCAACAGAATACTGGAATATTAATAACTGCGTAGTATCTGGAATTTACCGTCCACAGTGGCCGAAACTTGAATGACCCAATAAATCTAGCTGCAATGAAAACATAGATCACACTGAAACTCACTGAAAGAACTCTATTAAAATGCAACTCATCCACGAAAATTAGTTGCCAAGAAAACCTCCACTTTACGCACTCCTGGATATTTCCCCTCTGTCTGAGACTATTCTCAGGTAGGAAATCTATCTAAGGTTGATTGCTAGACAAGAGCAATGCTTCTGTCATGGAATCGTTTAGGAAGCGCTACACTGTTAAGAAATTTTCATCAAAATCCGGTGGCAGACCATAGAAGGCAGGTGTTTTACCTCTGAAGAGGGTTGTTTTTGAATTAGGATAGCGTTTGTTTCGAGAAGAGAAAACGCGATACTTCCTCAAATGTACATCTCTCGAAACGACCAAGAGGAGAAATTCGTAGGATTTGCACCTCAAGCAAAGATTAACCATCATCATTGTACCCTCTCTCCTTACACGATTGGTGACGGGGACAATTGCAGGAAGGACGGTCCAAGCCGTACCAGAATCCATACGTTCTGATATAGCTCGGGTACTATAGGTATATACGTACAACAAAATAAGTTTTGTATCAACCCGGTTCCCAGAACTCCTGAAGATAGACAGTGACTGTGAATATTGTATCACAGACAAAGTTTCTTTGAATGTTCAGAGATGTCACTAAACCGGCCCAAAGATGTAAACAACTATGCATGAGCAGTGTATTACACGGGTCCGACGGAGGGGGTCCGACAGCCGATCAGTTCTAGTCATTCCATAAGGAAAGAGGTACTTGGTTCGTGTTGTCTGTAGTTCAACCATGGCTAGACGGTCAGTACAGGGAATATAAGGGATGTGTCCAGCAGTCTCGGAATGAACCATAGCGATGTTGTCCGGACATGGAGGAGATACAGAGAGACAAGAGCTGTCAATGATGTGCCTCGCTCAGGCCGCCCATGGGCTACTAATGCAGTGGATGACCGCTACCTAGGGATTATGGCTCGGAGAAATCCTGACAGCAACGCCACCATGTTGAATAATGCTTTTTGTGCAGCCACATGACGTCGTGCAGTGACTCAAACCGTGAGCAATAGGCTGCATTATGCGCAACTTCACTCCCGACGTCCATGGCGAGGTCCATCTTTGCAACCACGACACCATGCAGGGCGCTACATGGGCCCAACAACATGCCGAATGGTGCGCTCAGGATTGGCATCACGTTCTCTTCGCCGATGAGTGTCGTATATGCCTTTAACCAGACAATTGTCGGAGACATGTTTGGATGCAACCCGGTGAGGCTGAACGCCTTAGATACACTGTCCAGCGAGTGCAGCAAGTTGGAGGTTCCCTGCTGTTTCGGGGTGGCATTATGTGGGGCCACCGTACGCCGCTGGTGATCATGGAAGGCGCCGTGACGGCTGTACGATACGTGAATGCCGGCAGCATATTGGCGAGGCATTCGTCTTCAAGGAAGACAATTCGCGCCCCCTCCTGCACATCTTGTGACTGACTTCCTTCAGGGTAACGACATCGCTCGACTAGAATGACATGTTAACCAGGCATGAACCCTTTCAAACATGCCTGGGATAGATTGAAAAGGGCTGTTTTATGGATGACGTGACCCACCAACCACTCTCAGGGATCTAAGCTGAATCGCCGTTGACGAGTGGGACATTCTGGACCAACAGTGCCTTGATGAACTTGTGGATAGTATGCCACGACGAATACAGACACTCATCAGTGCAAGAGGACGTGCTACTGGGATTTAGAAGTACCGGTGTGTTCACCAATCTGAACCATTACCTCTGAAGGTCTAGCTGTATGGTGGTACATGGTGCAATGTGTGCTTTTCATGAGCAATAAAAAGGAATGAAATGATATTTATGTTGAATTGTATTCCAATTTTCTGTACAGATTCCGGAACTCTGGGAACCTAGGCGATAAAAAACTTTTTTTGATGTGTGTACTTTCAAACCTACGTGCTGATTCTTCAGGAGCCTAAGCTCTATGTTGTAAAGTGAGAGACCAGAAATAACGGGAAGCTTTGTCCGATTGAAAGACATGCCATGCAAGAGCCTTGTACGGAATATGGAACGAGTGAAGACACACTACCTGAACTGCCTGCTATAAACAAATATTCAGTGTACACAGCAGCACATCGTGAGTTCTCCGACTCTGAACGTGGGACGATAATATGTGCAAGGCTCATGGATCACAAAGTATCTGAGATTACACAATAATCCGATTTCCGAGGTCACTCGTGTTTGGGATGGATCTTCAGTGTCGTAAGACTTTGTTTCCACATGCGTAATCGATCAGACTGGAGTGCTACAAGAGTTCGGCGGAAATACGACACAAAGTTTCCGCAAAGCCATAGAGGCATTGTCGGTCTGTCTCAGAGATTATTTGAGGATTAAGCATGAGATACCAACATCTAACTGCACAGTACAGAACCTCAGCAGCCAGGGAACGATTCGTGACCCTACGCTGACATCTCAAAACAGAGCTCAACCATTAGGCCGGCCGTCAAACAACGTCTCTGACTCGTGGAACAGTGCGGAATGTGGCATGCTTTCATGAACCAAGACTCTGAGCTGAAGGACGCGTGAGAACGTGGCGCATAATATATAAAGCTATGACATTTACGTGTAAGCGAAGTGATTTAGAGCAGGAGGTGACTTACAAATGGTCTAGAGTTTGTTCACATGGTGTCAATTAGGCCCAACTGTACAACTAGAATCACTTGGCCATTCTTGAAATTCGTCTGTCTTTGGAGTAACCAGACGGAAAAGGCGAGCTTCAACTGGACAATGTGACATGTCACCGCTCTTCGGTTGCATGCTGATTGATTTCTGAACACTCCGGTGAATTCAGCATCATTTCCTGACCCTACAGCTCAACTGCTCTTAACCCAAAGAAGCAGTTTTGGGATAATATCGATACCGCAACGAAGCTATCGTCAACTAAAATAATTGTGGAGAGCATTATAAGATGTCTCGAACCATGTGTCTCCAGAACGATTGTGACACGTCTTAGAAATAATCCCTCCACTATTTACTGCAGTTTTTTATTTTCGTTTATTTGTTTATTTAATCTGGTATGAATACGCCCAACAGGCCCTCTCTTGCATCGGACCAGTGTTTCACACATTCAGTACCTTTTTTACATCATAGTTACCTCATAAATAATAATTTTAATGTGACACCAACCATTAAAATTACATGAGTGTCTGAAGTGGCAGTGCGAATAAATTACACTGATTACGAACTAATAAAGCAAGTACTCACAGTTTTGTCCTACTGTTGCTAATAGGGACAGTAGTAACAATGTTAATAATAATGACAACAATGATGAGAATAATAACCGTAACGATAGTAGCAGATATAAGAAAAATTTATAGGCGTAAGATATAGATGCTTTCTGGTATAGCGAGTTCTGGGGAAAGGAAATTTAGGGAGACTACATCGGCTAAGAATGAGGAAGAGAAGGGGAGATAATGCCGTGTGGCTAGGGCCTCCCGTCGGGTAGACCGTTCGCCTGGTGCAAGTCTTTCGAGTTGACGCCACTTCGGCAACTTGCGTATCGATGGGGATGAAATGATAATGATAAGGACAACACAACACCCAGTCCCTGAGCGGAGAAAATCTGCGACCCAGCCGGGAATCGAGCCCGGGCCGTTAAGTATGACAAGCCGTGGTGCTGACCACTCACCTACCAGGGGCGGACGACGAGGAATGTACAAGGGTAACGAATGTGTACGGGGACAATGGTAATCCGTATCGCTGCCTTAGCAAGTATGTCACTAATTGTCTTCTCAAGCTGGAGATGTTATTCATTTCTCTAATATAGTGCGGAATGCTATTGCGGAGGCGGGTTCCTGCAGAGAAAATGGCTGAACGATGGAGTTGGACAGAAAGGATTTTGCTGTAATGGGAGCGGGTATTTCTGCATTGTCGTCCAGACAAGAGCATTAATGTCGAGTCGAGTTATGAGGAACAGTGTTCATTGGTAAGACAGTAGAGAAGACACAGGATATGAAAATCTTGCCGAAGTGGCCGTGCGGTTAAAGGCGCTGCAGTCTGGAACCGCAAGACCGCTACGGTCGCAGGTTCGAATCCTGCCTCGGACATGGATGTTTGTGATGTCCTTAGGTTAGTTAGGTTTAACTAGTTCTAAGCTCTAGGGGACTAATGACCTCAGCAGTTGAGTCCCATAGTGCTCAGAGCCATTTTTTTGAAAATCTTGTCTTGACAGCCAGGATAGCTAAGCATATGGTAACGAGAAGTGATCGCAGAATCGAAAATCACTAATATACGGGATACAGGCATTCACAACTAGTTCCAGGCGTCGTGAGCTTTCCTGACAAAGGCCTTGCAGGATAACGTCGCTGTAATCAGTAATTGGAAATATAAGTGTTTGTACAAGTTTATCTTTCCGTTGTAAAAGGAAGAGTTTTTTTATAATTTTATAGAACATGGAGAGATGCTCACGCCTTCTTGCACACTGCAGTTACATTTGTCAAAATCTATCATTAGTTCAAATGGCTCTGAGCACTATTGGACTTAACTTCCAATGTCATCAATCCCCTAGAACGTAGAACTACTTAAACATAACTAACCTAAGGACATCACACACATCCATGCCCGAGGCAGGATTGGAACCTGCGACCGTAGCGGTCACGCGGTTCCAGATTGTAGCGCCTAGAACCGCACGGCCAGCCCGGCCGGCTTCTATCATTAGTCCTAGATTCTTTGCTGAAGGAGAGAAGTTGATAATTTTCCTGTTTAGGGTTAAATTTAGTCGATGGAGATTTGCAACATTTTGAGCTAATGAATCTAGAATGTCTAACAAGTACCCTACATTCCCCACCAATATCGATAGCGCAATGGGGTCCTCTTGAGATTCTTGATAGATGCCTTAAGGTTTATTAGTTCTGAATTTAGATACACTTGGAGATCATGAGAGTAGACGTGATATTTACTATAGGACAAAGCTAGTGACACATCAGTTTCGCACAATGAATAGAGTATAGGACACATAATTTTGATAGAATCGATTCGATAATATCACATCCAGTTGCTTTCCCAGTCATTAGGTTTTGATAAATGCGTTTCTCTATGATTAGACGCCAGTGTCGCTTACTGTCTCAAAGTCGACAACCTTTGGCGCTGCTCACTGCCGGTAGGCGATTCTAGTGCTGCCGCTGAGAGAGAGCGCAGTGCCAAATTATGCATGGCTGGCATTTGACTTCCGTCGCCGCGCCACTGTCGCCTAATGGAGGGGACAGAGGCCCTGCAGCCGGTATCTGAGGGATTAAGAGACCTCGTGGCCGGTCTTCCCCACCACTCCCCCACCCCCCTCCGCCTCCACACCTCTCGTTAATGATTCATAACGGAGATCGCCGGCCGACGATCTTGCGGCGATGAATTATGTGCGCCCGGCCGGCGAAGTGCTGATGCATTATGCAGCGCCGCGCCAACCGGCGAGAGCCAGCCGGCTACACTGACGCCTCCGACGCCACCGACGCTCTGATTCGGAGCCCGGCGTTCGTGGGGCCGCGGCGCGCTCGTGCGGATGTCCAGTCGCCGTCTCCGGGGAGTCGCTTATTCCCGGCCGAGCCGCCGCTACATCTAAGACGAGCGGCAACCTCGTCGGGGCTCAGGCGCTCCAGCTGAAAATCTCATAATATTCTCCCGCCGGGAGGCGGAAATGGCTTGCTGAGTCCTCTCACGATACGGCTGGCAGTAACGTGCGTCATCAGTTTCAACCCGGCCTTACTTCGGGTGCTAAGGTAAACATGTATCCAATGGCTGTACTACATATAGGACATTTGCATTTTCGTGAAGCTGCAATACCACCAACAGCTCTCTCTCTCTCTCTCTCTCTCTCTTTGTTTTTGGAAACCCGCGCCTAATTCTTTTCTTGCGCCAACTTCATCTCACTTCGAATCCACGTCCCCAATTGAGGGCCAGTTTTGCAAAACTCGCGCCAATACATCACAAAATACTTCTGATCCAGAAAAATAAGTCTTACCATTGGTCTGTCTGTAAGTTATTGCTCGTGCATCCATCATTTTGAGAGGCAAGGTAGACTTTACTATTTCCTTATATATCCGTTAGAGGTCGTAGGAAAGCCAGCTTCTCCACGCACAAGCAGCTTTCCTAACTTCTCTAAAATAATTCTCAGGATTTATAATTATAAAATATTTTAGGTCAAGGTGCAGTTAAGAGGAGGTGGGTTACAATAGATTTTTGTTTATAAAGGATTCGATGGTGAAATATTGTTGATGATGGTGGATTTGATAGTAATTTAATTTATTTAATTTAACTGATATTGGCTCTGAGGTGTGTACACATGGCCCATCGCTCTCATTATTGATTATTCTTGGTTCAAATGGCTCTGAGCACTATGGGACTTAACATCTTAGGTCATCAGTCCCCTAGAACATAGACCTACTTAAATCTAACTAACCTAAGGACATCACACACATCCATACCCGAGGCAGGACTCGAATCTGTGACCGTAGCAGTCCCGCGGTTCCGGACTGAAGCGCCTAGAACCGCACGGCCACCGCGGCCGGCATTGATTATTCTGTTTTAATTATTTTAAGGTAGCTTCAATTTAGATGAGATAAGTCGTAACATTGTAGATGTACTGGAAAGTGTATTTAGGAAGTGTTTCAAGATATAACTTACTAGTAAGGTATTTCACTTGCAATGAAAATTATTCTGTGCAAATCAGGAGTTGTGATTATTTATTTTATTATGTTGATTTTTTGATTTTTTGTTTATTTAATTATTTAATGTAAATAATTCTTCATTATTTTGAAACTATTCCCAAGGTGATATGATTTCTTCTTTCTTCCGATAACCATTCTCAGCTCTACCGAATACACAATCCGGTGGCATGAAATTATTGCTGCGAATAGGAATATAGTGGGTAAGTTCAGAGAACACTTTAGTGACTTCTATAAAATGTGCCAGCATACAGAGCAGTAGAGAGTTCTTATTCTGGTTGGTGCACGAGTCGGAAAAGTACTTAAGTTTCAGTCTTCTCTCTTACCAATATCTCTAGTCCTCTCTTCCAAATAATGTAGGAGAAAATGTTGTACCGATGATGCTATTTCACTTGAGTCTCTTTCATCTTTTGTTTCGTTCCAAGTATACTGCAAAATGTTATTCGTACCTTGGTTTGGTTTATATGTCACCAGAGACAGGTTACAGAACCATATTTGTCATGTGTAAAAGAGGATCTGTTCCTGATGGTGAGGAACTTCTTTGCATGGGCTTTATGCAAGCATAGGTTCGTTTTACAGACTTCCTGGTATTCTTCGGTTTCTGCAACCTTTATTTTCAGTTCGAGCACTTTGCATGTTGCTACTGTGAAGATTACCAAAGAAAAGATTAAAATTTTCATAGAACACTGTTTTAAATTATGACATAGGACAGCTTTTGTTGACTGTTTGTCTTTGTTCTCTGCAAAAGTTTTCCCACATTTCATTTTATGTTGGCGGCAAAACTGACCTACATATTTTCCTTTTACTATAGTAATTCTTTCTACACTTACACTCCAAAATTTGCTCTTTTCGCTTGCTGGGTCACAGCTATGTCGGCTTGAGTTGTACTTCAGCTACTCCTTCGTTCTTGTAGTGCTGACTCATGTTCCTGATAGTGGCGAGCAATCCGGGCTAAGCAATCCTCCGATACACTTGTTAATTTTTAAATATAGCAGCGCAAACTGGTACTTGGGATCCATCACGAGCCTTTATCTTATGCTTGATAGGAATAGATTTAGAAGCCTTAGCATCAGTGGGACCTACAATATATCTACATGGAGCTAAGATACCCATGCACGACAAAAGGAATGCATCTTGCTTACCTTTACCTGCTGAAGAATGTACTTAATTACTGAAATATGATGTCAGCACAAGAGAGATTGCCTGAATGTCATCTTTCCCTCCGTGGTTGCTTATCTCACTTCTTTCAGCATGCTGTGAATATCGAGACCTCCTTTGGAGATGTTAGACTGCTTCGTTCCTCTTATTTTACGCCCTCCAGCGTTTCACTCACCATCATTTTCCATGTTCACTATGTAACACAAATCTAGTCTTCCATATTTAACTTCGACCAAATGGCAGTAACTATCAACCAACTCTCATAATATCTATCGTAGTTTAAAACTGCCCGCGGGAGCTGGACACCAGGCGCGGAGGCTAATGGGAGCTCCCATCAACCACATCTCCGACCGCCAGCTTAGTTGGCGTGCAAGTAATATCCGCTGCCATCTACCGCCACGAGTTGCAGTTAATCCCGGAGGGTCATAACACAGCCAGAAAAAGTGCATTTCCTGACAGAACATTAAACAAGTTACGAGAAAACCCAGCAATACCTCCAACATCTTTCGCGAGCTAAGTTGCATTAAGCGAGTTTCAAAAGACCCTCCCATGCACGTGAGACGAGTAATCTCTGTGTTACAAGTGCCGAATAATGCAACTTTTGCTAAAGGCGGCTTCATGGTTTTGCAGAGAAAACTGAATAGGGTATGTTAAGAAAAATAATTTTTTATAAAATGCACAAAGCGCGACTTGCGAAAGCGGTCCTCAATTATTTGTTGAATGCATTCCAGTCTCTGTCTTTCTCCACAGTTTTCAGTATTTACCCTCTACGGCTCCCTCTAAAGCCATGGAGGTTGTTCCTTGATGTCTTAACTCGTGTCATGTCATCCTGTCCATTCTTCTTTTCAGTGTTTTCCATATACTGCTTTCCTCTCCCACTCTACGAAGATCTTCCTCATTCCTTACCTTATCAGTCGACCTAATTTTCAACGTTCCTCTGTAAAATGACAACTCAAATGCTTCGATTCTCTTCTGTTCCGATTGTACCACTGTTAATGTTTCACTATTCTCCAATGCTGTGTTCCAAATCTACATTATCATAAATTTCTTCCTGAAATTAAGGGCTATGTCCTCCTTGCTCCGTCCATCACGGATTATTTTGCTGCCTAGGTAGTAGAATTCCTTAACTTCATATAACGTGTGGCAATCAATCGTGATATTAACTTTCTCGCTCTTTTCATTTCTGCTACATCTCATTACATTCTTCGTTCTTCGTTTTACTCTCAGTTCATGTTCTGTATTCATTAGACCATTGCATTCAAAATATCCTGTATTTTTTCTTCACTCTCACTGAGGATAGCTACGTCATCAGTGTTACTGATTTGTATTTCTTTTCTTCTTCTTCTTCCTTTCTACGGAGGATGAAGCCTGTTTCCTTCAGTACCCCTCGTCCACCTGTGGGTGTCGCTCCATCTCATCCTTGCAGGACCAACGGTTCTTTTACCAGCTGGCGATTTATCTTTTAAAATGTTCACAATCTTCTCTTCATCCATCCTCTCTATGTGAGCATTCTATTCATATTTTCTTTTATATACCCACTCATTACTGGATGCCTTCACTTCTCTCTGTCTCTGGATCTTCCCCGTATAACTCCACAGAGTTTTCATTTCTGTTGTTTGAAAAGGCTTTTTGTTTTTCATTATTTCCTGTCTTGTCTCAGCTATGTATGTCATGACCGCTCTCACTACTATTTTGTACATCATCGCCTTTCCATCTTTTGCTATATGCCAGTTTTTTTTCCAAATAGTGTCATTTAAACATTCAGCACTTTGGTTTGCTTTAGCTGGTAGTTCTCTAACTTTCTTTTCCACATTTCCACTGCTGGACAGTTCATTACGAAGGTATTTAAATGCCATTACTTGCTTTGCATCTAATTCGTTCCACAGATGTGGCCGCCCATTTTATTTTTTCAGTGGATATGACCATAATTTGGTTTTTGGCTGCCACCTAATTCGTTCCACAGATGTGTCCACGCATTTGAGTTTTTGAGTGGATATGACCATATTCAGGTTTTTGCCTGTCACCTCAAATATATGTAAAAGTTTCTGCAGGTTATATTCACTGTTTGCCAACAGCACTACACCATCCACATAACAAATGATTTTTATTTCTTCGTCCCTCACTCTGTTACCACTACCAGCCAATACCTCCTTTATTACCCCGTTCACGACCATATTAAAATGTAGCGGACTCAAAGTCACCTTTTCGAGTACCACTATTAGCTGCTATGGAAGTAATTAAGCTGGAACAGATTTCTGCCTAGATTTACTTGTTGGAAAAAGGTCTACAGCTGTTTTTATTAAACGGGAAGGAGTCCCCATATAGTAGAGTACGTTCAAAACATCTTTTAACTGTATGCCATCGAAATCCTTCTGTAAATCAATAAAACAAAGATAATCTGTCTAAGAATGAATACTGCATCTGTCTAAAGCCATATTCCTCCACTGCGAAGAATGTATTGCTTTTCATTTTATTTCTTATTGAAGCCAGCAATTTCTTATGGCCACCCTAAAAGTTAATGTGACGTTTATTTATTACGTACAAGCAGTTGTGCTTAGGTGTAGCGCTAGTATTCAACACAAGATACCATGGAGCTGCAGAAATGTAGTTTCTTTTATTGCCGTAGTTAAACTGATTGCAGGTATCAGCCGGCCAGTGTGGCCCAGCGGTTCTAGGCGCTTCAGTCCGGAACCGCGCGACCGCTACGGTCGCAGGTTCGAATCCTGCCTCGGGCATGGATGTGTGTGATGTCCTTAGGTTAGTTAGGTTTAAGTAGTTCTAAGATCTAGGGGACTGATGACCTCAAATGTTAAGTCCCATAGTGCTCAGAGCCATTTTTTTGCAGGTATCCGTCACAAAATTTCCTCTAAAACAACTAAAATCCTTCCTATTTCAGAACACCACTTAGAAGAAAACAATAATATGCTCATTACGTTATACGTAGGTCATTCTTCTAGATGACTGTCATTAGTTTGCGAAAAAAAGGAGCCTGCTCGGTTTATTTCTATTGGAAAGGTTCGGCTTCTACCATCACAACGCAGTTTTGGGCTGATATGCTGTTCTCTTATCGCTGAACAGGACTCAGGCCTCGGCAAATACATGTTTGTGTCAGACATTCAGTGTTTTCAATAATGTTCAATAATGTCGTGACCAAATCTAGAGAGACGTCCCTACAGTATTTTAAGTGCCCATATCGAGACCAGCACAATAGATATGGAATGGAAATGAAGTCCGACGCTCCTTGGCAGACCGCAGGGGAACGATGCGGAAGACTCGCACCACCGTAGAAGGCAAGGTCCTAGTTGCCTTCCTCCGACCGTAATGGGGATGAATGATGATAATGAAGACGACACTACCAAACGCAGTCGCCTCGGGGCAGGTGAAAATCCCTGATCCCGCCGGGAATCGAACCCGGGATCCCATGCCCGGGCAGCGAGAACGCTACCGCGAAACCACGAGCTGCCGACATAAAACATATAAAAAGAATTATTTCACTATGATTAATGGTGATGCTGATTTTGAGTAAACAGTCAGTATTATAGCCCATAGACATGTCTTGGGTGAAGGCTGCATCAAAGCATGCTAAGGGTTTTGGCCGGGACACGGCCATTGCTCTGCTAACACAGTCCAAACACATATTAAATTATTAAATGAGAAAAGGCTGGGTCATAATTATGGAATTACAGTTGCCGGCTGCAGTACTACACCACGCCTGCACTGGTAACACAGCGATAGTTTCCTGAAACAGGACGCAGCATGTACGTGAATTAGAACCAGCTGGTGAAGATCATTGTGGCTTCGGTCTCAGGCAGGCCACAGCAGCCAGTCAAGGGCCCTATGTAATTTTGTACTTGATCTGTGCAGTAATCTAGTGTAGCATTCTGCGACAGAGCAGTCTGCTGTAGTGATGGACTCGACTGCAATATTCTGTACCACAAAACAAGGGTTCACAGCCTGCTACGTGATGGAAACCCATCTCCTGTCTCGATACATCCGGCCAGGCTGTTCAGTAGTTCAGTCGGTAGCTTCATTCCAGCAGCGTCGTCCATTCGTCTAGTGACGTCTCTGTTCAAGTCATCAACTAGATGCGCTGCCAAGCAGCTACTGCCTGATAGAGCAACTATATCAACTCCGACAAACCGCTGGTCTAGAAGTCGCCAGCTCTCCTGGATGATTGTGCTTTCTTAAAAGGTCCTGCGGAGGTTAAGCCTCTCATAAGATTCCAGGTAACGTTTGAGAGTTCTGCCATACGCCTTGGGCCGTGGGCTGCGAACGTCAGTCCAGCTGTAAGCTCAGTGGGCTGCGGAGCGAAAAACCATGATGATGTCGAGGCGCAGCTTTAACACGCTCACTCGCTGTTGCTAGCAACTGTCAGCACCTGCACCGCCGTTGTCGACTTGCTGTATGGGAAACTTCGAACAATAGACCTTATTTAATTGTGCAAGTATTTCTGACGGCACATTTGCCACGATACACAAAAATCAAGTCATCAGAGCCTCTTCCACACATCATTCTGAGAGCAGAAGTGGCCGTTCGACGACTTCGATGTCAAGCTAGTGGTCAGATCAAACATTACACAATTCATGTATCGTCGGCAGCGAGATCAGTAGAGGTGCTGTCGCCATTCTTAATGCTCTCTAGTGGCAGAATGAGTATCCTACATCTTCTCGTGGGTTCTTTCCCACCTTTATTGCCTGTTTTACGTCTTTCCTCTTCCCACTGTCCTGTCGATACCTTCTTATTTTGTACAGAGGAAGTTGTGGTCCTTGGAAAGTAACCAAAGGACGAACCAGTGAATCTGGTTGCGTCCTCACTGTGTAACCTAATTAATCATGTTGCTGCATGTACGGTGCAACATAATATACACTCCTGGAAATGGGAAAAAGAACACATTGACACCGGTGTGTCAGACCCACCATACTTGCTCCGGACACTGCGAGAGGGCTGTACAAGCAATGATCACACGAACGGCACAGCGGACACAATAGGAACCGCGGTGTTGGCCGTCGAATGGCGCTAGCTGCGCAGCATTTGTGCACCGCCGCCGTCAGTGTCAGCCAGTTTGCCGTGGCATACGGAGCTCCATCGCAGTCTTTAACACTGGTAGCATGCCGCGACAGCGTGGACGTGAACCGTATGTGCAGTTGACGGACTTTGAGCGAGGGCGTATAGTGGGCATGCGGGAGGTCGGGTGGACGTACCGCCGAATTGCTCAACACGTGGGGCGTGAGGTCTCCACAGTACATCGATGTTGTCGCCAGTGGTCGGCGGAAGGTGCACGTGCCCGTCGACCTGGGACCGGACCGCAGCGACGCACGGATGCACGCCAAGACCGTAGGATCCTACGCATTACCGTAGGGGACCGCACCGCCACTTCCCAGTAAATTAGGGACACTGTTGCTCCTGGGGTATCGGCGAGGACCATTCGCAACCGTCTCCATGAAGCTGGGCTACGATCCCGCACACCGTTAGGCCGTCTTCCGCTCACGCCCCAACATCGTGCAGCCCGCCTCCAGTGGTGTCGCGACAGGCGTGAATGGAGGGACGAATGGAGACGTGTCGTCTTCAGCGATGAAAGTCGCTTCTGCCTTGGTGCCAATGATAGTTGTATGCGTGTTTGGCGCCGTGCAGGTGAGCGCCACAATCAGGACTGCATACGACCGAGGCACACAGGGCCAACACCCGGCATCATGGTGTGGGGAGCGATCTCCTACACTGGCCGTACACCACTGGTGATCGTCGAGGGGACACTGAATAGTGCACGGTACATCCAAACCGTCATCGAACCCATCGTTCTACCATTCCTAGACCGGCAAGGGAACTTGCTGTTCCAACAGGACAATGCACGTCCGCATGTATCCCGTGCCACCCAACGTGCTCTCGAAGGTGTAAGTCAACTACCCTGGCCAGCAAGATCTCCGGATCTGTCCCCCATTGAGCATGTTTGGGACTGGATGAAGCGTCGTCTCACGCGGTCTGCATGTCCAGCACGAACGCTGGTCCAACTGAGGCGCCAGGTGGAAATGGCATGGCAAGCCGTTCCACAGGACTAGATCCAGCATCTCTACGATCGTCTCCATGGGAGAACAGCAGCCTGCATTGCTGCGAAAGGTGGATATACACTGTAGTAGTGCCGACATTGTGCATGCTCTGTTGCCTGTGCCTATGTGCCTGTGGTTCTGTCAGCGTGATCATGTGATGTATCTGACCCCAGGAATGTGTCAATAAAGTTTCCCCTTCCTGGGACAATGAATTCACGGTGTTCTTATTTCAATATCCAGGAGTGTATTATGCTGGACGTGTCGACAAAGGGGGCATTACGCCAGGCAAGGAGTATGTGCCTAAGATCTGAGAAACCATTGGTATTGAGAAGTTCAGATAAACGTACATATTAGGCGAGTGACTGCAATGCAACTGTTTGTAACCAAGTTAATACCATATTAATGACAGCGATACTACCATTCAGCTTACTATGTGGATATGATGGTGAAAGTAGTTAACTTGCGTGTCGTTTATGAGATGAATTGATACTGTTCATTACACAGCGCAAGTATTTAGCTAAATCTGGTAAAAGTATCGGGAACAACATTTTTCTCCTGTAATTGGGAATACAGTGAACTTGTTATTTTCTGTTTATGAAGCAACAAGGCTTACAATTTTCATGCAAAAAGAGTATTATTTAACAATTTCTCGAAGTACAGGTATACAGCCTCCATGTGTTGTTTACATTGTGGAACTATTTTAAGCAATGTCGGCAGGCAGTTTTATTCCTCCAATGCTCCATTCATATAAATTACATTATTGGCGAGCGTTAGCCTTAGTCCATTTTCAAATATCTGTAACATAATACCAAAAGTACGGTAAATAGGTAAGACACATTAGCAAACAACTCTACGCTTGAATGTAACATGTGTTTTTTAAAGTACTTACATGATATTGGAGATGTGTGTGTTACATTTAAAAAACCTGTTTCGTGTTATGTGGTAAGCAACACGTTCCCATACACTGCCTTGCGAATATGTCCTTAATTCTTATTACATTTCTTACATAAAGGACGTTGACAGTACCTTTTGTAACGATTTTAGGAGTTGTGGTACTGCAATCGAGAGGTGTTCGCAACCATTTGATGATGATTTAACATTTCTTTATTTCTTAAAACAAATTAAACGCAAGTTCTCTATCAGGAGCTGTGACCCCCATCATATCTTTGTACTTTATTATTAATTAGGAAAACAAGCCACAGTCATTAACATAGCATCAAGGAACGTTCTTAAATGTTGGCCAACTACGACACATAAATTTAAAAATATTCTAACAATATACAAATAGTTTTACTCCAATAATACTATTAAAAATATATAACATTTAGCCAAGACTGTACCCATGGAATATGAAGTGAACACAGCCGAACAAGAAACGAACTCATGAAGCGATGTACCTTACCATGTGGGAGAGCAGTTTATACTATAAATCACCAAGACATGTTTTCAACTGCAAAAAAAATTTTTCTTAAAAACACTGCAAAGCATTCGTTATTGCTGCACTGATACTATGAGCCCTTACTTAAGTTTTTAAACAATTTTTTGTTATATGGCATAGCTAAAAATAGCCTCTATCCTTGTTTTCATTACACAGCCCATAATGTGGGCACAGTGATGACTCTCGACACTGGAGTAAAACGTTCCTTATATACGTTTAAATTTCTATGTGACAGCGATCTGTGAACTGTTAAAATTATTTAAAATACTGTCACAATTGTTCACAGTACTGTCACTTGCCAAAATCTTTTAGGTTCTGTATTACAGAAAAAATATAATTGTCATTATAGTAATATTTGTCTTTGATGTGGTCTCACGCGTCGTTTTTCAAAGGAGTGTATTGAAATTAAACAATTTCGTTATTCCCAGAATGTAATTTTCACTCTGCAGCGGAGACAGAAGCTCTCCTGCGAACCTTGCAGAACTAGCACTCCTGAAAGAAAGGATATAGCGGAGCCATGGCTTAGCCACAGCCTGGGGGATGTTTCCAGAATGAGAGATTCTGTAAAGTTCGGAAGGTAGGAGACGAGGTACTGGCAGAAGTAAAGCTGTGAGGACGGGGCGTGAGTCGTGCTTGGGTAGCTCAGTTGCTAGAGCACTTGCCCGCGAAAGGCAAAGGTCCCGAGTTCGAGTCTCGGTCCGGCACACAGTTTTAATCTGCCAGGAAGTTTCAATTTCGTTATTAGTAAAACTACATGATTACTGCCGTGCAGAGATACCATACTACTCTGCCACCTCAGACTAGAGTACTTGATGATAACATCAGTCCCTCTTGTTATCCAGTTGACATGGAACATAAAATACGACTAAAATTGTATACAAGTCTTCTATTTCCGAAGTCTGTCGCCCATTTAACATATGTATTGGCTACTTTATGAGGTACTCATATATTGCAACCTCTTCAAAGTCATCTCTGGCTTTTCCCTTATCTGCCTTGAGTAAAATGTTTAATGCTTTGTATGTCTAATGTGAGTGGCTGCTTTGACCCATATTCAGTACAAATATTGAAGGAGCAGACAGACTTGCGAAATAATTTTTAGTCACTTTAAATCGCATCTTTGTGTTCTATATCGATTAGGTAACAAGAGTGATTGATCTTACCGCCATGGAATCTGGTAAGTTGTGCAGAGCAGTACCGTGTCTCTGCATAGAAGTAATTTCGTAAGTTTGTGAACATGGGGAATTATTAATTTTAATACACTGTTTTAAGAAAATGAAAGAGTGGGACAACTTCAGAGAAGATTATTACGAGAATGACTGTTGCTTTTATAGTACCGAATATAAATGATTTTAGTAACTGACACTATGTAAAACAAGTTTAATAGTATTAGAAATAGTTTCACAGTTCACAGATCGGTTTGACATAGGGCTTTCAACAAATATATGGTACATAATATTAAAGAGGCGAGTGACAGAAATGTGCCGTTTCATGGTTTGTGTGTTGACAACGAGAGTAGAATGTATTTTCAGCAATGGCACACAAAACAGAAAACCATTTTTACATAGATGAAATAAGACCTCCTAGCATCAGTGCAACAACGAATGTTGTATAACCAAAGTCCATGAGGTAAGAAATTTAATATAACAAACGACATGCACGGGAGAACGTGATTACGTGACTGCAGCTCTCGTCATACGCCTGCATCTCCCTCTGGTGATGGCTTACTCTCTGCAGAATGGTAGTTAAGCGAATGTGCAAAGACCAGTAAGCTAGCTGTCAGTAGGCTTTTGCCTACACGAGCTGTTCTGAAGGTTTATAAGCTGACTGATGTGCGCAAGACCACATTTGAAACATTCCACATCTGCATTTATGAAAGCGTGCCTGTCTCCAATCAGTTTTCTAAATGTGACGCACACAGCACAAACGCCAAGTAAGTAATTTAAATAACAGTTGTCATATGCAAGCATAATGTTGTTTAATAATGTGTCTTGTTTATCTGCTGTATTTTTGCTATTATTTTTCAGACCTCTGAAAATGGCCTAAGGCCGAAACTGGCCAGTAATGTGATTTATAAGCTTGGTGCATTAAAGGGGTAACACTGACAGCCTATAGTGGTAGAAAATGGTTCCATAATTGAGATGATATTTATAAGTTTTGTAAAAGTGATTAAAGTGATTGTTTAATTTAGACTCAGCAGCTTTTTATTATGTTTTGGAAGAGCATTAATTTGTTCTACCTTTCGTGTAACACATAAATGTTCGTGTTATTGCTTTAGTATGTAGGATATGTTTCTTGTTGGTTGAGGAAGAGTTAGGATTTGCTTGCACTTCTTCAGGTTTTAGCAGGAAGATATCTGTAGTGCAGGTACTATTCGTGACTAATAGGCTTAACGGAAACTGTATTTGGGAGTAAATTGGAGTGTAATACTTGTTGGAAATTAAACATATCTCGGTAGAAACTGTGACTTTTTGAAATTTCAGAATCCCCCCCCCCCTCCGCATCTCACCACTCCACCTATCCCCAGCGCCCTTGAGTGACATAAGGGAAGCCTAGACTTACAGCGGTAATAGAGGAGCCGTGTCCAAACAATTAATGTGTGATAATTATGATGAAAAAAGGAAATATTATTCAGTTGCTTTATTTTATGACTTTGGAAAACGTACGTGACCTAATGTATCCTGTGTGATACAGGTTGTGAAGTGAGTTAAGGTATTGTGAGGGAACAGTGAATGTATTGAGGTCAACGTTTTTAATGAAAATTTTTCGGGAAACTTCTTCCTCTCTCATTTATATAGTGATAATTAATCACTTTTCGCCTTTTTTGGCGTGTTATAATTTTCGGCTGTAACCTGGGTTTTGGTGATTGTAAACGATAGTGAGGAGTTTGTGAGCTATATTCTTTGTTGATTGGGTTTGTGAGCTATTATTGGGGAATTTTGAGGAGAAATTTTTGTTTGTAAGCTGATCTGGACTGACACAATCTTTTTAACTAAGTGCTTTTTTGAGTTTTTTTTAGTTTGTAGCCTGTTCCTTTGGTGATATTAATATCCAGTACATAATGAAAGAAACTACTGTTAGTCAGAGAGAATGCAGAAGGTCACGTATCGAAAAACTGGAAAACGTTAGGTATCTCGAGTCATAGAACACTCTGATGTTTTATCTGTGTTGCTACTCAAGACAGTGATACTGCATTGAGTAACGATTCAGTTAGCATGTCTAGCAATCGACGAGAATGTGACCTAGCCAGTGATGTTGATATTGTGAAGGAGGTAACCAGTAAGGTCATCATGAATGAGAGTGAGGTTCGATCTTGTTTAGCTGTGACATGTACGTCTCCAAATGGTTCTGGTATATCAACAGATCTGTCCACTATTTCTATAGCTTTCCCTTTTCTCGTTGAACATAAGAACTTCAAACAATTCCTAAGCTTTCCTTTGAATGAAAGGTTTCGTAATTCATTAGTATCAGCTTTATGTGAAACGTTGGAGGCTAGTAACGAAACACAATTTGGAAATCTAGGTAGTAATACGAAAGAATTGGGAGGTGATATGAGGGACTTAGTGAGGAAAACGGAAGGTAGTGAGAAGGAACGTGATGAGAAGATAAAGGAGAGGACAGAAGCAGGTGGAACGACTTAACTGACAAAATAGTGGCTAATGTTACCACATGGTTTAGAACAAATATGTGGATCTGTTAGTGGGGCGTCTGCAGGGAGATTAACCAAACTGTTACGGTAGGATGCATGTGCCTCTGGAGGAGGCAGATTCAGTTCAAGAAGATGAGGTAGATCCTATGTCTCATCATGACAGGAGGAAAAATCCATCGCTGTCATAAGAAGTTTCAGAGAGAGAATGTATGTTGTGAGCACATATCTGACTCTGATTCCTTTAAAATTTTTTCAAGTATTTAGTAGTTCAATAAATGACAATATTCCTTGTCCTTAGTTCGAATAATATCATTTTTCATATTCGTGGCCAGTTGGTCACAGGACTCAATCAGTGTATGGTTACTTGGAAGATGAAGCTGCCATATGGATTCACACATAGAAATTCTGAGACTTATAGGGAGTTTAGACTCTTTAGATTTAGGTAATTGTTAAATATAAATATTTTGGCTATGACACGGCTGTGTGCAACCTTGGTAGCGCGATACCCAAGCACAAGCAGCATTTGAAAGTTTAAAGCTGGCCTTTCTGTGAGCACTTCTTCCATCACACTAATGATTTTTATCTAAGTTCAGACAATTCTAATATGGTTCTGAATATCAAGTGATAGAGTAATGAAGTGTCACGCCATTGGTTTTACAAGCCAGATTTTCACGATGTCTGACTGCAATAATTTAATCTAGAATGCTAAGTCTCTAGCTGTTGCATTTAGTTTCATGAATTACTTGTTTGGCAGCATGAGGAAGGGTATCGGTAAGTGCAAAGCTGACACTCTTTCGATATCTCAAGCAATGAGTTGTGTGACAGAGGCTGTAACCGAAGACAAGAATTTTAAGGCCATGTTCTTAGGTGAAGAAGCACTTACAAATATTACTAAGGAGCAACAGAGGGATTCATAATACAGAGAGGTTAAGGTGAACTGGGCAGACAGAGCAAACACTACAATTACACATTCTTTTTAAGGATGACACTTTGTTTAAGAAGAGAAGTGGCAGAAGACTCAGTGGTTTGTTTATATTCCTGACGAATTAGTCAGTACAGCATATGTATTTAACGTAAGCACATTTTGTTGCAAGTAAGTGTTTTCGTAAGTTTCATGATACATGTAGCTTTGTAAGTAAGTAGGAATAAGTTTGTAAGATTTTTGATTCGTGTGATGTCTGTAAAAAGGTGAATGTGCCAACAGTAACACATCATGTACCTTTATTTTCGATTATTTCCTCAAGACTCAAAGAATGTGCAACCAGTGATGTTTGTGGACTTCTCTCGAAATGTACTGAAAGTTACTTTTATGTTTTGGTTGATTTTGAATTGATTTCGGAGTTAGTTTAGTTTCGTTCATATTTCGAGTCTTTTTCTGTACAAGAATGACCACGTTTGCAAAGTAATTTCTGATTATGATCCACAACGCGGGTCAGTAGTTTGAGGACACAGTTCGCACAGTAAAATATGCAAATGATCTAATTCTCATCTTGCCAACCTCTCAATATGTCATGAAGGCACTTGGCAGTTGGTGTAGGCCGTGTTGTCAATGATGCCAAAGATCTTGGAATTCATATTAGCTCGTAACTGAGGAAGCTGTGCTATGAATTGTGGCACATTTGTCTTTTTGACGCTGATTGGGCTTGATCACATTGGTGGTCAAGCTTGAGACAGACCATACCAGACACAATAAATGCTCCTTGCGCCAACATGGGACAGGTAACTACTGTGAAGCAGGAGGAGAGGGGAATCATTCAGTGAATGGATCACTACCAGCAGCTTGGATGGCGAGGACCGCCTTCTGAAGAGGTGAAACGCGAAACATGTGGGGAGGACGCAAGGCAACATGGTGGACAGATAAGTGTTAGCTGTCAACATGGGCATCAAAGCAGCTGGGTCAGTGGGCGTTGCCGGGCTTCATGACTCCAAGGAATGCAGCACAGGCAGGAGTAAAGATCTGGTTGCTTTGTCGTGTTTTCTGGCATTACAGAAGAGTTTATCTTTCTTTTGATAAGTGCTGGCTGTAGAGAATACAAGTGTTCTACTTCAGTTGATTATTAATTATGTGGTGACACACAGGAGGCCACTGATGGACCTAGTGTATTCAACTAAAGGACTGCAAACTGAATGAGGTGTGCGTAGCGAAAATGAAATTGTCATTGCTTTTGAAAAAGTCGTTGGTTTACTACTCCGATATTCTTTGTGCTCTGGAATATTTAGATCGTTGGCCTCAATGTGAATTTTGTCTTGTTTTTTCCTGTTTAGTGTAAAGTAGGATGTTGGGTTTGGTTGGGTATTTTCGAAGTTGGTTTTGGGTTGAGATCTGTTTCTGAGAGTCTCGAATGGTATCAGAGTGTACTGTTATTTATCTGTCTTAATTCATGCCCTTGTGTGCAGCCTGAATGAACTCAGAGTGTACGATTTATTGACATTCTGTCTAGTGCATAATACAGTAATGTGTTGCTAAATTGTATATTCCTTTTTGTGCCTCTTATTGTCCCATTGACATATTCTTTTGGGGCAAGTTATTTAAACCAGCTTTATTCGTATTAGCTTGAGAAATACAATTTTTTAAGAACGCGGTTGCTTTGGTCACTGCTTATTTTGTGTGCACTCTGGTTTGTTATACCTATCAAATAATTGACGACTATATTGAAGGGTACCGTAGAGAGTACACGTTGAGCTGCAAACAGTCACAACAAAGAACTAATATGGATTTGAGCTTTTAACCAAAATGCCTGCATATAAAGTGAACCCACACACATTCACACAGACATGACCACTGTCTTTGGCTGTTGATACTCGACTGCATACAGCAATTACACTTCAAGGGAGAAGCAATCTGTGGTCATTAGTCCAGACTGAATTCTCAATAGTTCGATCAATAAACTGGATTACATTTAATGATGAAATTACGTCCAGGAACCACTCTCAATAGTTCCTGAGTCACTTTGGTAGCAGAGTGTGGTTGCGAATTGTGTTCCCATGGCGTTAATCGTAATTATTACCATTACAAGTCTGTGTCCTTGCGCTTTTATGTTGTTGTGTTAAATTACAGATGCTGCCTGATTACAAGGTATGAGTTGGCATATGAGAGGGCCAGTCACAGGCAGGTCCATGCAGGTATGGTGTCAAAGTTCAGCAGACAGCTCTGCTATGTGATGAGAGAGCTACTGTGGTTAACATTAAAGGACCAGCATGACCTGCGAATTGAGTTTACTACCATTTAGTTAGGTCTGACTGAGGCAAAGCTGAGGCAAGCTGTTAAATTTTTTTGACGGTGAGATGACCTTCCATTCACAGTTAAAATTGTTTCAGTCTACGATGAGTCATTACACAAACAGGCTCAGTGCTCTGATATTATGCAAAGACAAAAATAAAGTATAAAAACATTTCAATTTCAGTGCTGTACAGATAAAATTCAGGGTGAGATAATGACAGCTAAATCGCCAAGAGGTAGCAGGTTGAATCTAATAGGATGCAGAATGGAGACAGCAATTAGGTGAGGGCAATAGTGGCCTCAGGAGCTGAGACAGGACAGTTGGGTAAACAATTCACAAGGTTATCGCATGCTCTGTTAGATATGAAGAAGGTACGAGAGTTGTTCACTGATTCGATTGTGGAAATAGTGCAGATTTTATTTTACTTGATATTGAATGAACATAAGGAGATGTTAATTTAGTTGTCAAAGAGTTTTTACGGATATTACACATGCACACTACGGAACGCTAAGTTTCAGCGGGTTGCTGCGCTCTAAATGCTACTGAGTCAGCTGTCACAGTTGACATGTAAGAAGGAGATTCCGGCCATGGCCTTGAGAATGTTAATACATACAAGTAATGTATGTTGACAGGGAGTGAAGGAACTGTTCAGTGAATAGGGTATGAACAGCCACCATGGCATTGAGCCTTTCAGATACGGAGGTAGAGGTTGTAGCAAATATCATCAAAGAAATTTAACAGTAAACTGGTCACACATTATATTTGATCAAATCGCCAATAAAATCGGGGATATAGAGGAATCAGCCGATGAAACCAAGGGCGTTAGGTACGTTGATCATGGCAGGGCGTGGGAGGGGAGAGAGGGCAGAAAGTGACGGAGCTAGTGGATACTGTGGGAACAGATCAATGGTCCATGAACTGAGGTCATGTGGTTCTTTTGTTTTGTCACAGGGCACCTCTAAAACATTCTGAGATATGGAAGAATTAGCCTATAAAATCGAAGACATTAGGAATGATAGGACGTGGGGTGAGGGATTAACAGAAAGTGAGAGAGCTAGTAGGTATAGAGGGAATGATTCGAACGTTCGCAATCTGCTATTGATGGGTTGTTTGCTTTGTGAATTGAAATGGCACATTTGGCATGACTGTCTGCAGGGGAAGTGAGATTCTGTGCTGACTTGAGGGTTAAAAGGTTGAATGATGCTGTAGTGCACACTCACATCTTGGAAACTCCCATTATGAGAAACCATCCATTTTCAGATGGATGCCTTACTTTTGATGTTGGCAGCTGTGATCCTACAGCAATATCCAGGCTGTAGGTGGCCGGTGTCATATGCATCTAGGAAACTGCCACCATTAGAACAAAAAATTCCATTCATGAGGTGGAAATCATGGCTTAACACTTACGCTTGACATTTTGAACAGGGTGTTACTAAAACCTAGATTCAGGGAAAGAATAGCTACAAGGACGACCCAGGTATCAGCATTTTATTTTGAGGTGAACCATGATTTAATCACTGATGCATTGAGTAGACCTTTCTAAAGGTATCTTGCGTAGGGTGAAATCAGACTATTGTACTATTCCTAGTAGCTTTGGTCACTCAATATTGCAAAAGCGTTACTTCTGCATTGGGTGTGTTGCGTGCCCTTCATACACCTTCATACAGTTTCTAGATGGTTTACCACTTCCAGGTTCTAGGGGAATCTAGTAGGACGGACACAGCCTTCGGGCGTTACCTCATTTCGATCGCTTTCTTTGCATACGATGAACATGAACTTTTTCAAGTGAACAGTCCTTTTTCCCATTTTAAATCGTTATGTTCCTTGGCGCTCCTGAATACGGATATAAAGCTGCGGAAACAATAATCCACTTACACTTATCACTGGCATTGTTTTATACGAATGTATCACAGCATTCGCTGACTGCATAAACGGCTCCATCTCTCCTCATTTCTTTTTTCTCAGTATAATGAAGTGGGGTTTCCATGAAGCTGATTGATTGTGTTTATACGCAGCATTTTTGGGGATAACAAGAAGCTTCGTCTTAAGGTCAGATAAGACTTTCTGTATAGCACTGCCTATTAGTTACATCGCCTGTACACATTTACTTGAGGTAAACTTCGTAGTTTTGTAGCTTCCTTTTGCGTATAATTTCCTGAATCTGTTTAACCGGCTCGAAGAAGCCTGCAAATCAGTATGTTTCACGTAAGCGTGCATTGAATCTCACGGGCATTTCTGAATATTTCGAACAGTTCTCGCTTCACACTTACGCTCGTTACATTTTTGCGCACGTTTCGTGGTAGGTAGATCTTTCTTCTATTTATACAATTCATGTTCAGATTTTTTACGAAACGCAGGCGGTTCTGCACACTGCTTATACATATGTATGAGCGTTTTCTCCCTACTCCGTTCTATTAAAAATTTATAGCGTTTTCTTTCTCACTGAAAACTGAAAACTATTACTGTACATTTTTTCTTTGGTTGTAGAAGACAAAGTTTTTTTGTTCTGGACTTTCATTAGCACAATAATCATAGTTCGAACCACAGTTCACAGAATCGTCCAAGATAATTCCCGTGTCCAAAAAATCAGCTAATAAATAACGCATAGATAGGTCTTCAGGAGAAGTAGGTAATGTTGACTGCATAACACATTCCTCATAATTGATCTTTTCACGGTTGAAAACATTAACTGAATGCCACTCTGGAGCCTGCACATAGACAGACGCTATCAACAAGCGTATACGAAGAAATCACAAAATCAAATCAGTTTTATCTCCATAGTTAACAGTTAGCGATACTGGAAAGGCAACTGCGAATTATTGTGGATATTAAATTAGTTGCAAATTAGAGGAAATGGTAACCAAATATTTTTGTCATAGAAATGTCAAGGGAAACTGAAATTCGCTTCATAAATTACGATCGGGTTGTGCAGTGTTAATAATTTACCGATGTTGCGTCAACCAAGGATTTATGATAGCCGTGTTGTATATGTGCCATCTGTCTCAGCTACGGCAGAGATATACATATTTCTACACACTCGGCGAGCTACGAATTTGCGAAATTTCCACATTTTTTTAAAGTATTTGCAATATGTCTTAGCAATTAAAATTTTGACATTATTCCTTTCGGTGTTTTCTTCCTGAATAAAAAATTTATCTACAGGTTTCGACGTGTCGTGTTTGAGAGCTACCATGTAAGGTTAGACGAGTAGTGGCTACAAAGAAAGCTGTTCTATTCCTTTTTCGGATCACGAATCACAGCTGGTAACAAATTTTGACGCCTTGTCTCCGCCTGGTAATTAGTGTTGTCAACTATCAACTAAGGTAAGTCGACGTGGGTTGCTGTTGGTTAACATCTGGCTGTTGGATATGGTAACAGCGTTTCACAGAATCACATTAACAGTACTTATGAGA
The DNA here is from genome assembly GCF_021461395.2 of Schistocerca americana. Classification (NCBI taxonomy): domain Eukaryota; kingdom Metazoa; phylum Arthropoda; class Insecta; order Orthoptera; family Acrididae; genus Schistocerca; species Schistocerca americana. The sequence goes on from NC_060122.1 coordinate 678,860,085, forward strand.
AATTTAGAAGTATCATGATGTGTTTCTATTCAGATGCTTAGCTTCTGCGTGGATGAGTACATACTTGGGGAAAATAACTTGCGCTGGGGATTTCTACAAACATATAGCCAACACAAATTAGTATCACATGTTGTTTTTATTTGGTATGTTATTGTATACTGATACATGTTGGCCCTTTATTTCACGTCCCACACAAATATGTGAAAGTGTGTTCTGTGTACTATTTTTGAAACATTTTATAATTCAGGACACATACACAAAAGTGTATATATTGCCAAAAGACAAACTGAGTGTTTAAACACAATTTTGGAAAGGAAGAAAGCGATGTAGTGAAATGACACTTGCCAATGACCAGAGTTTGACTGTTGTACCACACGTTGCAAGCACGGTTGTATTCCACGTTAAATATCTCCACATCTAAATTATAACTTATCAAAATACAGCTGACTTGCTTATTGGCTCTACTGAAATAAATTATAGATTACTGGTTGACCATAGCTCGATCCTTTTTCCGTGCATTAAACTCACAGTGTCAAAAAACAGACATTGCAAAACAGACATGAGTACTACTTCTGATCTAGGTTACATGTTTGAAGTTAATTTGTCGATGAGAGTTACAAACGTATACAATGTTATTCTCTCATTTAAATTCATCAAAAGCTCGTCCGAAATCGAAGTCAGTCAAAGTTTTAAAGTCACAATTTATAGAACAATAACTTCATCTTTCAGTTGGAACAGTTGTCATTTTCTGATACGCAGTTGAAACGTGCAGACCCTGTATTTATTTCATTGCCTCTCTAAAAATTAAAATCTTACTGTCTCATTAAACTATGCATTACAGCTTTTCATTCCCACTGTAGTATAATATTATTGCCTCATTACCCACTGAGTCCCAACAACATAAACGAAATTAATTTTAAAATTTTCAATAAATTGAACATTTTCACACAATAATAAATTAGCAAAAAGTAAAAGATCTGTTATTTTAAGTTGATGGTTTCACGTTGGAGACACCCGCTATTCACAAAACAACCGTTAATTATCATAGTGAGCAACGAATAAATGCAGAAATTGCGAAAAGTTAACAATCGATTGTCTTAAAGTTTTGGTTTCACTTTCAAAATAAAGGACGAACAGTTATCAACCATGCATCTTTTCATGAGCCATATTTGAAAGCAAGTTAGCAATCTTCATAAACATAACCCCACGTCTCGAAGCTTCAATGAACTCATATTGCCTAAGACAAAACACACCCTAAATAACAAGCAAAATGGGACTAAAATTTAACAAAGTTATATCAGAAGTAGATCCTAGTCAGTGGTTTGAATTCGGAACCACTCACAACAGCAATACAAACAGAAATTTACGTTACAGTAACTTTAGTTATTCTTACTTTCACTGTCAATGATCTCCTCAGTATTATAAAAATACTACACGTCACAATATCTTACGACCACGTAGCACCATCTCTGTGCTGACTGTTGCTTTGAACGCTATAAGTGACCATTAAAATTCACTACATTCGTGGAAGTGCCTCAGTGTACCACTAGATGTCTCTGTCTTGCATTATCATTGGCGGTTTCATGCACAAAGCAAGGGTACTGCAAAAACATTAATATAATAGTGGTTTTGGGTAGAAACCACTGGTACTGAAAGGAAGCTGATGTCAGCTGCTGAAGCCATGAGGTTTCCAGCTACTGGAGAAAGCTACACTTTAAGTCTACCTAAAATACACTTTCGCACTCGTACTTTTAGTAGAAAACTAGCTTTGTAGTCTGTTGAGTATTTAAACCAGTAATACTGACTTTGTATCTGACACTGTCTATTTCGACGCCTACAAGGGGGAGAATAAAATAGTAAAGCATCCAAATACCATCAGACGAGGTGAGAATGTGCCATATTATATATATATATATATATATATATATATATATATATATATATATATATATATATATATATATATATATACGTAGATTCGAAACAAGTGATTGTATAGCTTTCACACTTCATTACAACGTTGCACCACATACCCTCTTACAAAATGTGGGTCAACGAAACTTTTATCTGGCAAGGGGAAAGAGGAAAATAAATTTTGAAGCGTAACATTCTCACAATGCATCTGGGATGAGAGTGGCATTACTCATTTGAGCCTGAAACGAATGAAAACACATGTGTGGCACATACTCAGCTCTCACTTACTCTTCAGAAAACAATTTCCACTTGAACATTTGCTGGAAATCCACTGTTCTGGGGAGAGAAAATATTTTTTCAACTTAATTTCAGGAACAAAAATCACATTTACTTCAGAATAACACTATTTTTCCTTGATGTTAAGAGTATCGAGATGTATGCCACGCCTGTAACACATATAACAGTCATTTGTATTAGTAGAAAAAGGTACCTGCTGGCAGATCATAAGATGAAAGTGAATCATACCTAACATTTCCTATCATCTAATCAAGCAGGCACCACACACCTCTAAACAACAAAGGAAAAATGGACAATAAATAAGTGGTACACGCACACCTCGTAAGTGCTGACTTCTCACAATTCCATGTCTTATATTGAAACTATTTATAGAAACGTTTATCTTCTACAATAGTTATAGTTTTGGCCGACTAACTTACCGTGATCTGAATTACGCAACAGTGGACAAACAGACAAGTTATTAACAAAACTGATAAGCAGGTACCATTCTCAACAAATACTGATAACGGCGATGACGCTAAATAAGCAAGGCCAAGAGTCCAGCGTGACCGCTGTCGACACCAGCGAACTTTAGTGACCAGAGGGAACCCCCTACTTCTACAGAAAAACAGCTAAATGGTACGAAACGTCAAATCCGTCGTTAGCACATTCTCATCCACCTAGGCACATTCTCACCCCACTTGACGGTATCTGTCATGATTTGTCAAAGGAGGAAACCTTTGGGATAAAGTAATAAAGACTGACTGACAAAATAAGTAAGGTACGTAGAAGGCATGGTCTGTTGAGAGCGTAACTTCGATCACGTACATACCAATTACTGGAATGCATATGATTTCAGTTCTCTGTTCATACAGAACAGCCACCTGAGTGTGTTAGTTTTGTTAGTGCTGTTACCAGGCGTGGTAGCGTATATAAGGGTCGTGGCCAGCATCAGAGGTTGGGGGATCACTGTAGGGGACAAGGAGATGCTACTTAGTAACGTGAGTCAGCGTTACCAGCACTTGACAGAGCTTGATAGTGACCTAATTGTGAGTCTCCTTAGAGTAGGCTATTAGAATTGTGCAATGTCCGTATTTGTGGAACATTTAAATGTGGTGGTACCTCGGTGTAGGACTGGGGGAACTCTTACAGCACAATGGTGCGTCAGGGACAGAACGCGTCGTCACCTCGCACGGCACTGCGTTGTGGTGCCGTTTTTCAACACAGCAGTACCCGTCCACACATACGGCACGTATTTCTATGAACTATCTGCGTGATGTTGAGATAATCCGGTGGTCATCAAGGTGCCTAGATGTGTCTCCGTCAGAACATATACGGGACCAGCTAGGAGGTCAACACAGTCCCAGCGCCAGTATGCAGCGTACTGAGAACCAGTTATAACAGTTGCAAGCCAACAGGCCTCAGGAGAGAATATAAAACTTTACGACGCCCTTCCCAACCGAATCAGTGCATCGAATCGGGTCGCAGTACGTCGTCATGCTAATAAGTGGGCCCATATTGCCAAGTTCTTTGTAGATTTTACCTGATACTGTAGTCACTGAAATAATATGACATTCTTTAGCCACCAGAGGAGTATAACTTCATTTCCTTCTCCATTCGCGGCTGCTTTACTTTTCTTTGTCCTATCTTCTCATCTACTTAGTCGAGATGCCTTGCTCACTATTCGTCAGCAATAGTTTTTCCCTGTAAGGGTAACATATGAAAACAATCAGGCCACAACTGTTGCAGCAAATGTAATGAGTTTTGAGTTTCACTGCGCGTCTCATTACATGAATGGTCTGACCCAACTTTTTCCTTGGACTAAGGGTGAACCTACGTGTAAGTGACAGCTTCATCGGTGTGTAAAATAAGTTAAATTATTTGTGAATGGCCTTCTAATGAAGAACATTGTCTTTCGCGAATATGACCATCTAATAAAATTCACCTTGGTGTGTAGCTGCGACATCTGTGACAAAACTACGATAACTCGACTATAGTACTGGCAACCATCATTAGTGGGACCTGAAAATGGCTGCCTGTAATAGCAGTCGAAACATCATATTATGACATATGATCGGGCTCAAACATTGCTGAGAAACTCGGCTTCTAGTTTGACTATGGTCAGTATTTAAGTAACGCGCGCCAATAACGCAACGCTTGGTTCTTAGCTCCTCGCGTTGTATGTTTTACACTATTTCTTATGTTGTTGTAAGGTCTGCTAATTCATGCACCAATAACATCCGTTCAATACCAAAATCTACTTCTTTAATTAGGCCTACGTCCGTTGTTGCAGCTCTTAACGCGCTTCGCGGGAATTAGTTCTTCCGGAACAAGTGACAACGTTCGGGCATTACCAACTGTATACTGTTAAAATGTGGGACCAAACCTCTTATGAAATTACGCTGAGGGCTGTGGATTCCCGTTGGTAATAAGGTTTCCAGTGCGAAGACTTTTAATTCGGGACGTTATCCATTTAAAATGCACTCACACATGACTACTTTTAAAAGCTGTCTAAACAGAACTATGGTCTAGATCATACGGGCTGTTAATCGACGTCATTGCGCCACGGCTATCAACATAACAATAAATAAAATTGCATCGATGTCAATGCCATCTTTGTGTCAGTTCGAGCAATTTTCTCGTGGAGCCAACATCGCCAGTTTCGATTTTATCCCCGATATTACGAGCACTGTACAGAATTTCAGGGGATCTATTTGTAAGCTGAAATGCAACTGCGTTAAATGTTTTGGGGGGGGGGGGGGGAGCATTCAATTTACCGTTATTCGCAGGGCCGACAAAATGCGAGTTTTACCTGTTTGAAAGGAGACACAGCGGAACAGGATATGGGATACGATTACGCACGTTCGCCGCCGCGTATATGATTGAGGTCTGGCCACAGCGGTCTGCTGATTGTCCCGGCACCAATTGCTTTGCACGGGACTCGTTAATACTCGTACTGGGCGACCTCGCTGTATTTCCACACCAGAGCCATAAGCATTCGCCCAACGCGCAGAGCATGCAAAGCGCGTAGGAAAACACAATCGTAAAAAATATTTTAATGCAGCTGTCGCGCTACGCGCAAAGCCGCAAACGCAAGCGGCTCAAGCGGTGGAAACGGCCTGCCGTTCAAATTTGCCATTTCCATTAAAATAATTTTTCGAAGCGTTATACCTGCGACGCCCGCTGAGAAATCCCCCTCATACTCTTTGTCTCCCTTTCTCTCTGTTTCTCTCTCTCTCTCTCTCTCTCTCTCTCTGTCTCTCTTTGTGCTCGTACTCCTCCGCTGCTCCTCCTTTTGAGTTTGTGTTTATGTGCACTCGCGTCGCCCGGCGTCATGTTAAAAGTTACCTCCATAATGGGGGCCATCTCATTTCCAGAGGAAATCCGCGACGGCCCGCACCGCCGGGCACGGCCTCGCCGGCGACCCAGGGGAAATAACAGACGGTCCGCAGATAATTACGAGCAAGCGCCGGAACGAGATCAAAAGAATAACTGAAACTTCCGGCCGCGGCACCGGACCGCCCACCCTGTGGACGCTTTTCCTATTGCGAGCGGCGCTGTCTCAGATTAAAGTAAAGGGAACGACTGGGGTCGCTTCCTTCCCAGCAGTCTCGCTTACCTGCCTCTTACCTGCCTCGTGGCCAAAGAGATGTCAGTAGCCTCCTGCACGTAGAGACAACGACTCTTTATCTTTAAAGGAAGGCCTGTAGGCGCCTCATCGTCTTCCACCGCTCACGTAGAAGCAACCGCCCTTCGCATTACGGAACACTACAAATCTTGTGGCAGATATAGATAAAGACGTAGAAGACAGTATTCCCAAGATGAATGAAGACAGATATCTGGGGAAAATCTTGGCTTAAACACCAAAAGCACAACACATTACTATAACTCCACTACTGGCCATTAAAATTGCTACACCACGAAGATGACGTGCTACAGACTCGAAATTTAATCGACAGGAAGAAGATGCTGTGATATGCAAATGATTAGCTTTTCAGAGCATTCACAAAAGGTTGGCGCCGGTGGCGACACCTACAACGTGCAGACATGAGGAAAGTTTCCAACCGATTTCTCATACACAAACAGCAGTTGACCGGCGTTGCCTGGTGAAACGTTGTTGTGACGCCTCGTGAAAGGAGGAGAAATGCGTACCATGACGTTTTCGACTTTGATAAAGGTCGGATTGTTGCCTATCGCGATTGCGGTTTATCGTATCGCGACATTGCTGCTCGCGTTGGTCGAGATCCAACGACTGTTAGCAGAATATGTAATCGATGGGTTCAGGTGGGTAATATGGAACGCCGTGCAGGATCCCAGCGGCCTCGCATCACTAGCAGTCGAGATGACAGACATCTTCTCCGCATCCCTGAGTCAACAGATGAGGACGTTTGCAAGACAACAACCATCTGCACGAACAGTTAGACGACTTTTTCAGCAGCATCGACTATCAGCTCGGAGACCATGGCTGCGGTTGACGCTGCATCACAAAAAAGGAGCGCCTGCGATGGTGTACTCAACGACGAACCTGGGTGCACGAATGGCAAAACGTCATTTTGTCGAATGAATCCAGGTTCTGTTTACAGCACCATGATGGTCGCATCCGTGTTTGGCGACATCGCCTTGAACGGACATTAAAAGGGTGTATTTGTCATCGCCATACTGGCGTATCACCCGGCGTGACGGTATGGGGTGCTATCGGTTACACGTCTCGGCCACCTCTTGTTCGCATTGGCGGCACTTTGAACAGTGGACGTTACATTTCAGATGTGTTACGACCCGTGGCTCTACCCTTCATTCGATCCCTGCGAAACCCTACATTTCAGCAGGATAATGCACGACCGCATGTTGCAAGTCCAGTACGGGCCTTTCTGGATACAGAAAATGTTCGACTGCTGCCCTGGCCAGCACATTCTCCAGATCTATCACCTGCTGAAAACGTCTGGTCAATGGAGGGCGAGCAACTGGCTCGTCACAATACGCCAGTCACTACTCCTGATGAACTGTTGTATCGTGTTGAAGCTGCGTGGGCAGCTGTACCTGTACCTGCCATCCGAGCTCTGACTCAATGCCCAGGTGTATCAAGGCCGTTATTACGGCCAGAGGTGGTTGTTCTGGGTACTGATTTCTCAGGATTTATGCACCCAAATTGTATGAAAACGTAATCACATGTCAGTTCCAGTATAATATATTTGTCCTATGGATACCCATTTATCATCTGCATTTCTTCTTGGTGTTACAATTTTAATGGCCAGTAGTGTAATACGGTGTAGGAAAACCGTTGACATCAATAATAGTTTCCTGTCTTCTTGGAATAGATAGACACGTTCTGTATGGTTTTCAAGGTAAACTTCTACCATCCTTCCTCAAAAGTATTGGAAAGCTCAGGTAACAATGATTGGGGCAGACAGCAATCGCGCACACTGGTTTTCAAATGAGATAGCAATGGCTGAATAATATTGCTATTTGGTGGCAGTGGTGGTCAATCAAGATGCGACATTAGAGCCTCGTGCACAAAAAACCAATCCTGAACAATCTGAGCCTTGAAAACTGGAACTCTGTTGTCTTGAAACACAACATCATCAATAGGGAACAAACACTGCTACGTGGAGTGGACCTAAACTGCCTGAATGGTCACACAACCCATGGCAGTAACACGAACCTGCACGGTATTCCTGACTCCCATGTAATGCTACGAAGTAGCTGCCAAAATGTCATCGAACGCCAGCCACGTTCCCGGTTGCAACACAAATCTGGTCAGAAGTTGGAAGCAGTCTGCAGCGAGACTCATCTGACTTCCTTCAGTCACCCATAGTCCACATCGGGGCCATGTTACGAGAAATTGTGTCTCTGAGGAGTGGTTTTGGCATTCCAACTTGCCCTGCAATTGGCTGCTTATTGAGCTCCCTCCCTGTTGCTTTGATGCTGAGAGGTTTCGCAAATGGTACATTCGTTCTGGAGTGACTTTTGCAGCAGTCTTCTCTCGTTTTTCGACAAAATCGTCTTCAACGACCAGCGGTCATGATCGCTCAAGGCACTCATGTCACCGAGTTGTGATCACCGAGTTGTGACTTTGCTGCTGATGATTTTCCGCTTTCCTGTATGCAGTAAGAATGTTCGATATGGTGCCTCCTGAAACATCAGACACCTCAGCCACCTTGTTTAGGACCCTACCCACGTTACGAGTACCAGCAATTTGCCCTCTTCGGAATTCACTTGCTTCCGACGCAAAGCACTCACAACCACTCGGCACACCGTTCTGACAACTACTGCCACTTGCAACGTATTGAGCGCGTTGCACTGGTGCCATTCGTGGCCAAATAAACAAACTGCAGGCTTGGCTAACATCTGCATTTATGTCCAAGCATCCATTTCCCGCGGTGTTTCCATATTCTTGTCCAGCCCCTGTAGTTGGCTCACTGGTTCGCCAGTTCATTACCTAACTTGCGTTTAGTAGAGACAACAATAGTACACGGCCAGAAAAAGCGCGTTCTGCGTTGTCGTTTCGGCAGGTTCGATTCAGCCACAGTTCTCTCGAGAATAAGGCACTGCATCTCCTACTGATCGAAGCATTCTCAAACGTTACCAGCAGTTTCAAGTAACAGTTTGTTAACGTAAGGCGAAATCATCACGTCGACTCTACGTGCAAGTTCAAGCCGCAGAGCGCCTTCGAGAGTATTTAGCACGTGATATCCCAGAGACTTCTACTCATCGTGGCTGCTGTGAGTTAGCCGCTCCTCAATGTGCCTGTCTGGAGTGTTCTATGGTGACGTTTGTGATTAAAGGCATACAGGTTTCGGTTGCTATCATCCTTTTAGTAGGGTGATACACAATAGAGTGTAGAATTTTGGAAAATTATTTTGCTCTTGGAGACAGAAGATAACATTATTCCTCCACGGTTAGTATTCAGTGATGTGCCTCCGCTTGATTCAAGTGAAAAAGCGAACCGCCTCATCGTAAGAATATGGGGAATACAGCAGCCACACAATATAATGTAGGAAGAGAGGAATTCTAAAAGTTTCACGTCTTCTATGCCGCTTCCCGGGAAAAAATTTCAGCACCCGTATTTTTTGAGGAAATGACGATGACAGGATCACGTACATGGTTTCTTTCACAGTGCGAGAAAATGTAGAAAATTTAATTTTTAAACATGACAAACCACCACTCCATTGACAGCTGCACTTGCGTTTCTAAACAGTGTGCTGCACAACTGTGCCATTCACCATCGAGGTTGTCTGATCTCAAGGTAAATGAATTTACTTCCGGGGGTTCAGAAAGACTACGTCTATGCACGTCCCCTTCCAGATATTCTGGCTGAACATCGAACACCGAGGCCGCTTTGTAATAGCACTGAAACGGCAGTAACTCCAAACGTTTTCACATACACTAAGGAAAATAACTGACGCGCTACCAAAGAATTATCCAAATTGGACGGAACTCAGTAGATATGGCCGACATGTACAAACCAAAAAATTGTTATGATTTTAGAAATTATTCAACAGGAGGAACTTCCCAGTTGAGCAAGTCAGTAACGCGTTGGTCAGTCTTTGGCCCTTATGGAAGCAGTTATCCGGCTTAGTATTGATTGGTAGAGTTTTTAGATGTTCTTATAACGGATATCATGCTAAATTCTGAGCAATTGGCACGAAAATCCGAACCGATTGGAGGGCCCTACTCGTAATGTTCCAAAAGTTCTCATTTGGTAACCGATCCGGCGAGTTTCTGGCCAAGTTACGGGTTGGCAGGCACAAAGACAAGTGGTAGGAACTCTGGATGCGTGTGGCCGGGCATTATCCTGCTGAAATGTAAATCCTGGAAAGGCCTTTCCATGGACGATAAAAAAACAGTACCTAGAATATCGTCGACGTACCGCTGTACTGTGAGGATGCCGTGGGTGACAACCAGAGGGGTCCTTCTATGGTTTTCACGTCATATGGCGAGCGACAGTCGTGCTGGTATCCCATCACTGTCCACAGAGTCTCCAGATATGTCTTCGATGGTCATCAGGGTTCATTTCGAAGCGGTAATCGTCACTGAAAGCATTTATACTCGGTGGAATTCAAGGCCGAAGACGTTTCTAGAGATGCCCCAGACAACGTTGGCGTACTGACAACAGGGAGTGAAGGTTTCGGGTGGCCTTTCATAGCAGGACCCGTTTGGCTGTCATATTCGGATTCCTTGCACCATAGTGCTACGTCGGATGTATTCTACACCCCATTCCGTTGCCTTTCAAGGCAACTCACCCTGGGCTTAAATTTCGGCAAATGTTGCAGTCGACACACGCCGAGAGTTTCTACTGCTGGCTTTCATACCTGCCAAATCCTACCTTGTGCAGCAAGATCATCGGATCTCTTCCCAATCGTGAACGTTTGGAGTATTATCGTCAGGGCCCTACAACCGTCTCAGGATTCTGAGAAACAGGTTTAGGCACGACAATCCTCAGGACGACATCCAGCAACTCTGTCAATCAATACCGAGCCGAATAACAGCTCGCTTAAGAGCCGGAGGTGGAGCAGAGAGTTATTGACTTGCTGAATTTGTAAAGCTCTTTCTCTTTAATAAATTATGAGATGATTCTGACGTTGTATTCATTCGTTTGTCTGTACATGCACATCAGTTCCAGCGATTTGCATTCCATTGCATGATTCCTTCGGGGTAGGCTTTTATTTTCTACTTGTGTGTTAGGGTGTATATGGGTAGTGTTGGGATGTTTCTAGTACGTCTGACGGAGGGAGCATTGAGCATTTGTGAAAGATAATCCAAAAACTTCCATGCTAAAAGTTACTGTAAAGTGTTGCCCAATTTTGTATGTCCATAAATGCAAGACATGTACTGTTAAAATAGGATGTATCTTTCAAAGTTAAATTTTACCATAAGTTTATGTTTTTGTGGTGTGAATTAAGTAGGAGCTGTAGACTGCACATTAAAAATGAAAGGAAAGTCTTTAAACAATCGACTCTTCTGAAATAAATTTAATTTATTATAAGCCTATCAGTATAAGATAAAGGGCTTGTAGATAGCGAAGTGTGTGAAGGGGAGATGGCCGCCAGAAACGTAAGGAAGCAGCCTGTGTTGGACTATAGGAGGCGTGTTGGAAGGACTACGAGGCGTGTTGCATTGTTTGAGCTTTTAAGCGTAGAGAGGGTAAGAGCATATGACTTAAAGTGTTGGACGGATATGTATCAGTTCAGTGCCCCGAAAGCCGGAAGAGATAGTCACATTACTCTGTAATAGCGGTTAAAGTCAATGTAAAAGCACGATAAAGAAGAGAAATATGTCGGTACACGTGTGTCAGTAGACCAGTGTTAGAGAGATTCAGAGGGAAAGGTTCGTTTCCCTTTTTTTCCGACTCTTAAACTAAGGAATGAACCGATTTCCGGAAATGAAGGCTTGAATTCAGCTTGTCTTGAAGACCACATATAATACAATTTGCAACGCGAATGCCAAGGATAAGTTACGCAAAATTCTCTGTCATGGAATGCTACAATAGCGCAATGACCCAATACCTGTTGACATTCTGCTTAGGTTCCTGGTGGTTATCGTGCCGTTAATAGACGATAGCGTGAAGCTAAAATTTCTGAGTGGGAAGGAATCACACAAACGGATACAATGCTTAGTAGAAATTTAAATGCTAACTATAATACTTCCAATATCACAAAACTACACAAACGGTGAAGAGTGCAGATGAAGATCCGTAAGTCGAAAGTTGGAAGTCAGCAATCAGCCACCACAGATTTTATAACGGCAAGGAAGACGTGCGTAACGTTTAAATTAAATTTAAATTGCTTATGAAACATAGCTATTTTACACTGCAGTACGACGTATCATAATGGCCACAAAATTTTATGTTTTCCTATTTAGATATTAGATAAGGGTTCCTGTTGTTTACTCGAAAAGGTGAAGCTCAATCTGTCTCTGTACGTGTTGATAATACGACAGATACCATTAAATAGTGTATTTCCCATTCTGTGGACTTGTATGTATATCGAGTATACATAACCTACCTTATTCGTTGTAAGGAAGAATAATTTTCATTGAACACATATTTTATGTGCACCAATTTGTGTCACAAGGAGGCGGCAAAAAAGAAGAAAAGTCCTGTACCTTGCGGATAAGGGTTCTGGGCATACTCACTCTCGGAAAGAGTTTTGACAAATCGATGTTTGTAATTATAAATCTACTTGGTTGGGTTTACATGCCATAGTGATTCATGACCCTTTTCTTGAACTAGTCTATCTTCAAACGGTACATAACATGAACAGAATTCGAGGATTCAGAAATATCACGACTTTATCCTCAGTTCTGGACCAGTACTAAGAGTGTGTTCTCAATATCTTTCAACTTTATATCAGCAGACTACAGCAGTCTCTCTCTAAAATATTCCACAGAACACTAACCACAAGTCGCAAAAAGGAGCAGTCCAAGTCGACATATTGAATCCGCTCTTTATTTACAACTACGTTAAGGGTTGTGCAAATTCCAATGAAGCAATTCTACACATGTGGTATACCCATCTCAGTGGCGCAGATATACATGAAATCTTGCAAAGATTACTCATTACTACATGCACAGAATGACGTGAGCATAAGTTTTTCACGTGCCTCTGTCTGAATGTTGCGTATACCATAGCTGGTGGCCACTTGTCTTGTTTCTGACCAGTCAGATCGTACCCCCGGATGTTTCTGTAGCCTATCATAGGTGTTGTTTCTTTTCTAGGGCAGAATTTAACTTCTGCTATATAATTCTGAGATAAACAGCTTCTTCCCACGCGGGATTTTATGCCGGCGGCCACAGTGAGTCACCAGTGCTTTGAGCTGGATTTCTCCGTACTTTTATCTGCGATCTCCAGCTGTATTCCTGTAAAGGCTTTCCAAAGGGTAGTCATTAAAAGTAGGCACAAGGGGGCAGCTTTTGCCGATGGCCTGCACAGTGGCTCGGGCATGTCATTGTACATGCTGGACGTCCTGCTGTGAACGTTACAGCCTATATGGGATGGGCGTAGCTAATGTAAAATTCTCCTTTCCTCAGAACAGCATCTCGTAGCTCGGTTTTGGGAAATTACTTGCATACTTGCAAGCCTGTCTTTCAGACCATTGTCAATCTTTCTAAACTTTCATTCATCTGGAAACTAAATTCCCCAGGTAGTGTAGCTGTGTTGTTACGCAGGAAACACCCATAACTCAGCACACTAAAAAGTGTGGCTTCCTCTCACGACGATACACCGATATCTTAGGAATAGGATTATATGTCACACCAAGTCACTGCATATGATACCACTGTTTTCACTCACAAGGGAATATTTCCAAGTGTCAGTAAATAATCCTGATGAAACTTGGCGGGTGTGTAGAGGGGGTAAAATAGTGCCATATGCATTTTTTTTTTCAAAGAGGCAAAATACACCCTGAAATGTAATTTGCCTTTCTGGTTTAGACAGAATATCTTCGAAATGGTGGTATAAAAAAAGTTTTTTCACATAAAAATTGATTTGTAATTAGTTTTCTTGAAAACCGTATAAAAAACACATGTAATAATTTGAAATTTCAGAAAATATTCCACCACAAATAACTATAACTTTGGGTACAACATAAATTCCAGAAGCTTTCAAGTCGCATACATCCCTCCGTAGTTATATTGATTTCTGAAACACAATTTGTGGAAAATACCCTGTACACAAAGTGCTGTCAGAGTATTTCAACATACCTAAATAAAATATCTTAACATTCATTAATATTCTAATTATTTATTTTACTCATATTTGTTTTAAGTTTAAATTATTATTTTACGTTTTACATTCTTGTTTGTTTTTGCATTTTGTTTTTTATTTTACCTTTCCACATTTGGGTCTTCCGTTAACTGAAAATAATAAGAAACTCTTATTATGATATAAAATAAGTACGGTAATGATAATCTGCCAAGAAATGCTTAAAACATTGCGTTGTTTTACACCATGCACGTAAGACTAACGAAATTTCTTCAAGCAATACAGATGACTGAAAAGACAATATAAAACAAAATTCTGCAGGATTCCAAATTATCACAGGTATTCCTCTGAATTTCCTAATTTATATCAGGCATATGTCTGTATAGTGGTAAGCCTTGGTGAAGATAATTACGTAGTAATGACCATACCTCGATAATATTGTTTCTCAAATGGAGATACTTACTTACTCACTGGTCATATCGGACTCGAGAGTCCATTACCGCAGCAACGCATTTTCGCCATGTGTCCCTGTCTTGGGCTGTTTCCTTCCATTCACCTTCAATACCTAGGCTCCTCATATCGGCCTTCACATTGTGCTCCCATCTACGCCTCGGTCTCCCCACAGGACGTTATCCTTCTAGGTGCCCTACCAGTACTCTGCGCGCTGCCCTGCCCTCATCCATTCGAGCTACGTGACCCGCCCATCGCAGCCTACGTCATTTAATAATACTGATTATGTCAGGGCTTGAATAGAGTTAGTGAACCTCTTCGTTATGCAGTTTTCGCCACTCTCCGCTAATGTCATCCCTTTTTGCTCCGGAAATTTTCCTCAAAATTTTGTTTTCAAATACTCGAAACGGCTTTTTATTTTGCTCAGTGAGAGACGAAGTCTCACACCCATACAGTATAACTGGTAGAATATTAGTTTTGTATATTCTAATCTTTAAATTCCTAGACAATATCCGTGTTGGAAGTAATCTATTCAGTGAGAAGTAGCACGCATTTCCCGCCCGTAATCTCTTCTTCAGTTCGGATCCAATCTCACTTCTCGAAGTGATGTCCACGCCTAGGTACTTAAATGTGTTCACTTTTTCAAACTGCATGTCTCCAACTCTTAACATTTTCTGAACTACTGCTGTTGGCATTCTAGTAGTAACCAGATATTTAGTTTTGTCTTTACTTATCCTTAGACCTACATCTTCACTAGCCTTGATTAACGCATTCGCATTTGCTGTTACAGATTCTTTCCTATCGCTAATGATGTTTAAATCATCTGCATACCCCAATATCTTAATATTTCCATTTAACTCCACACCCTCTGTATTATGTGCTGCCATTCGTACAGTATATTCTAGGACTAAATTAAAAAGTAGCGGAGACAGGGCATCTCCCTGCTTAAGTCAGTTCTTTATTACAAATTTTTCTGACTCCAATTTCTCCACACATACTCTACTTTTGTGTTTTCCAAACTCGCTTCTATAAGTCTAACATACTTCTTTAGTATTCCAAGTTTCAAAAGAATTCTGTACAATTTTGACTGCAATACTGAATCATATGCTTTTGTAAAATCTATGAAAAGATTATGAACTGGTTTATTGTATTCCGATTTCTTTTCCAAAATTTGACGCAGGGTGAACATTTGGTCTATAGTTGATCTGTTCCTCCGAAAGCCGGCTTGGTAATCCCCCACAATTTCATCTGCATATGGTGTAAGCCTGCTTAGCAGAATATTCGAGAAAATTTTGGAACATACCGGTAATAGCGATATCCCTCTATAATTACTACAATCAATTTTGTCACCTTTCTTAAAAACTGGGATCAGAATCGACTCCTGCCATTCTTCCGGTATCATCTCTGAGTTCCATACTTTAGTTATCACTTTGTGAACTACTTCCACCAATTTCTGTCCCCCATTTTTTAACTAATACTGCAGTTATGCAATCTCAGCCTGGTGCTTTATGGTTTTCCAATTTTTTGATTGCATCTGTTGTTTCCTTTAACGTTGGCTTAGGTATCTGGGGCTCTGCTGTATGTATTTCGTAGGCCTGCTCATTTCCTACCTCCTGGTGTACATTTAATAGATGCTCAAAATACACCCTCCATATACTTAATATAGCGCTGGGGTCTGTCAGTATTCCCCCAGCATCCCCTCGAAGTGCATTTGTCCTAGCCTTGAAGCCCTTCCTATACCCATTTATGTCTATGTAAAGTTCCCTAATGTTTTTTGTTTTACTGTTTGTTTCCATTTTTGTAATTTGATTGTTCAAATAATCCATCTTCTTTGCCCGTAGTCTACGACCAACTTTCCCTATCAAGTTCAAGAACTCCTTTCGTTTACTGTCTCCCATTCTACCCCAGTCTAATCGCGCTTTTCTCCTTTCCCCTACCAATTTCTTGCATTCCTCGTCAAACCACGTTTCCCTCCTGTTCTTCTTAATTATACGTATTGTAACTTTCGCTGCCTCTTTGATATTATTCCTCACAGTGATCCACTGTTTATTTACATCCTCGTCTTGATCTTCAAGTGTCCTGAGAGCATCAAACCTATTTGAAATTTCTATCATGTACCTTCTAAAGTTTTCATCATTTAACTTGTCAGTGTCGAACCTAGCACGTTCTCCATTGTGACACCTTGTTGTTGCTGTAGATAGTCGTTGGTGAACTTTGGCAACTACAAAAAAATCATCAGAATCGGAGTCTGCTCCCCTGAAAGTCCTAACATTTTCTATACTAGTGTGCCATCTCCGATTTACAAGAACATGATCAGTTTGGTTTCGGGTGTCTCCGTCCGGAGGGACCCAAGTTGCTTTATGGATGTCCTTCCTTTTGAAAAATGTGCTCTCAACAATACTGTCTTTAGAAACAGCAAAATTAACCACCCTTGTGCCATTATCAATTGAAATGTTTTGCAAACTTTCTTTCCCAATTGAAGGCCGGAATGCTTCCTCCTGCTCTACCTTTGCGTTAAAATCACATATGATTAATTTTGTATCATACGAGGAGAACTCATCCCAAAGTTGATCCAGTTCTTCATAAAATCCGTCTTTAACAACCTCTTCAGTGTCCTCAGTTGGTGCATGTACATTAATTACTACTAGTCTATTCCACCTGCTGGACAACACTATAACTAATAGGTGGTCACTAATGAACCTTATATCTCTGATTACGTGAAGCACTTTTCTCTGTACTGCGAAACCTGCTCCGAAATGTGAGCTTCGGCACCTCCATAGAAAAATGTATAGTTACCCCTCTTTCTGCTACCCTCCCCCTGCCACCGAGTTTCTTGAATAGCTGTAATGTCTACATCGTATCTATGTAATTCGTCTAATAATGTTTGAAATGTTCCTGGCCTGTTCAAACTTTTAACGTTCCATGTTCCCAACCTGAAAGTTCCTTTCGGCCTGAATCTCTTCGATGTAGGTTCCGCCTGGGGATCCGAATGGGAACCTAGTTTACCTCCGGAATATTTTACTTCAAAGGGACCCATGCCCATTAATGTTGCTGATTCTTGATGAATAGATGTAATAGTAGTAGAAGAAAATACAGGGATGGTTCATCAAGCCATCGCCTGCTCCCCACCGGCTGTCCATGTCTGATTATTTTTTGTATTCGCAGCTACTCTTCATATCTGAAGGCCGTATCCCCTATCCGCAATCTGGGGACGCGCTGTGCCTTGGTGGTAGGGGCCCACGAGACATTTCTCAAATGGAGATCGACATCATAATGCTTCAAATGGCTCTGAGCACTATGCGACTTAACTTCTGAGGTCATCATTCGCCTAGAACTGAGAACTAATTAAACCTAACTAACCTAAGGACATCACACACATCCATGCCCGAGGCAGGATTCGAACCTGCGACCGTAGCGGTCGCTCGGTTCCAGACTGTAGCGCCTAGAACCGCACGGCGACATCATAATCATTCAACAGAACTAGATCTGAAATTATTCTCACTCTCACTCTCTCTCTCTCTCAAATGGAGTTCGACATCATAATCATTCAACAGAACGAGATCCGAAATTATTCTCACAATGTTCTTCCAACATCAAAAACTGGAAAACACCCCACAGCTGTACCTGTATCATCAAGCCCTTAGGGATCACCAGATGAACAAGTTCCTTGTTCTCAAGTACGATGATCTAAATGGATCTTTCACTCTCACCAACTCAAGTATCTAACAACAATACAGACATTCCTCCCTCACTGAGAAAGAAAACGTTTTTGAAATGCCTTACGACCCAGTCACTCCCTTTTTTACCAGAGTTTGAAGCTTTTAGAAGCACATTTGGAGGGTTAAAAAAGAGAATGTCAGGTTCTTAGTCTAAATTCACCATTCGTTTCTTTTAAAACTATGAAAATGCGGGTGATTAACGAGAAAAAAATCGTTTTGAGTGTCGTACCCAAGAACAAGCAACATCCGTAGAAAATTTTCCGACCTACTTCTGTTGAATGATTGTGATGACAATCTCCACTTCAGAAACAATATAATCATGCTGCATTCAATGGTACCTAAAGAATTCTCTTCGCTGAGGCTTACCAGTATACTGAAATATGGCTGATACAAATCAGGATAGGTAGACCATCGCCTGTTGACAATTTGAAATCCTGTTGAATTTTGTTGTACATCGTCATCTCCGTCTTGCATACTACGTGAAGAAATTTCGTTCGTTTTATATGCGTGGAGCTAAAAAGCATTATGTTCGAAGCATTTCATTACAGATCAAAATTTGTTTAATTATTTTCTAACAAGTTATGTATTATTTTCAATTTAAAAAATATACATATGTGGAACTGTAAACTACAAGCAATGAAACATGAAAATAAAACTTAAAACAACATTTTGAGACTTAAAACATATAAAAGTAAAATAGATATTTAGAATAGTAATCATAGTTGTGATATTTTAATTAGATATATTGCAAAAACTCTGGCATTACATTGCATATAGCTTACTAGTGGCGGGATTTTTGCAGAACTTCAAATTATTACAAAAGTTGATGATGCAGTTTTCAAGAACTTCAATTCCGTATCACCGCTTATATGAAAAACATTTTCTCATATAAATCACCGTTTTGAAGACATTACCTGTAAACCTAAAGGGCTTAATTAACTTTTGTAATGTGTTTTACACCTTAAAATTGAATTTAGTCAGGAACAATAAAATAGGGATTGCACTATTTTTCCACTCTACGTACCCACCATGTTTCATCAAGATCGATTACTGGCACTTGGTAATGTTCTTCTGCCAGTGTCATACATGATACGAAAATTCTCTTACATTGAAATCCTAGTCTGAAACGAAAAAAAAAAGTGATAAACGGGCATTAGAGAAAATAAATACGCCATGGATAATGCTGTACATTTCAATGAAACGTACCGCAAGCATTACAGTAATTTACTGTTACTGGAGCATCACTCTAACTCAGTTACCAAACTGGTGGTTCACAGAAGCCTCAAAGATGTGTCCTTTCAACTGAATCCTTCTTTTAGTCCAGTTACCTCATAAATTTTTTTCTCGTCGACTCACAATCCGTAATTAACCGAAATATTCGACTGATATTAAACTTTTTTTCTGTAGCACTTTATACGTAGATCTTCTAATGTATTTCCATGCCCAACGTTTATTGTCCACGTTTCGCATTCGTACAAGGCTAAACTCCAGACAAATTGTTCCAGGAAACAACCCATAAAACTTTAATTTATATTACATGTTAAAGTACATTACTTTCTCAGAAAAGATTTTCTTCATATTGAAAGTCTGCTTTTTACATCCTTTTTATCCCTGTGATGCCATTTATTTAGCTACCTAAACTAATAAAACCGTCCACTGTTTTTCAGTTTCTTTCTTTTCTATCTAATTTCCACCAAATCCAATGGTACAATTTGATTACCCTGCCTGAGTCTTGTTTCATCTTTGATGAAATTCATCTTATAGTCTTTTTTCGAGACACTTTATATTCAATGGTTCTACCATGTCCTTTGTATCCTCTGAATTACAATATCATCAGGAAAGAAAGTTTTTATTTATTCAACTGGAATTGTAATTCCTAGACACAATTTGTCTTTGGTTTCCTTTACAGCTTCTTCACTGTTCCAACTGATTAACATGGGGAAGAGGGTATGTCGATCACTTCTGAAGTGCTGTGCACCTTTAATGTCTGAATGTTATTACTACATTCCGGTTTGTGCACAAGTGGCATTTTAACTGGTTTTCCATAATTTCAAAGAGTTTAATTTCTTCCAGTCAACATTGTCAAAAGCATTCTTTAAGTCTACAGATTGCTGCATTCATGGGTTTGCCTTTCTTCAAAATCTCCTAAGGTATGTCACTGGGTCAGTGCTAGCTCACGTGTTTCTTACATGTAATGCACATCAAACACATCGCTGATGACAAACATATTCAAAAACCATATAGAGAACTGGACGTGAAAGTATAAAGCTTAATCACAAGTTACATCTTATTCTTATTCAGCAGCAGCACAGATATGTAACTGAATAAGTTTGTGGAACGCTGTGATGCTCATTTACTTTTCTTTTCGTCGTTTTTATTTTTTTTCTCTATCTTCCTCTACAGTTTCTTACCCTCTACAGCTCCCTGATGTCTCCAAAGATGTAATATCATCATTTTTCCTTCTTCTTAGTGTTTTCCATTTGTTCCATTCTTCTCCAATTCTGTGCAAAACCTCCTCATTAGTTACCTTATCAGTCCACCTATTATCAACATTGCTCTGTAGCACCACATCTCAAATGCTTCCTTTCTCTTCTGTTCCAGATTTCCCACAGTCCATGTGTAAGGTGTCAAAGAAGTAACACACCTCACATTGAATTCCTGAAACAATTCCAGTTAAATCTATATACCACTTGACATGTTACATGAAAATGTAAGAATTTTATTCATAAGCAAACATCTCATGAATATAAATCACTAACACTAATACTAGTAATTGCACGCAAGTAATTTCCCAAAACCGAGCTACGAGATGCTGTTCTGAGGAAATTAGGATTTTACAACAGCAACGCCCATCCCATATAGGCTGCAACCTTCACAGCAGGACGTCCAGCAGACACAATGAGACACCGGAGCCACTGTGCTGGCCATTGGCAAATGCCGTCACCTTGTCCCTACTTTTAACGACCACCCTTTGGAAGGCCTTTCAGAAATATGGTGGGAGATGGCTGATAAACGTCTGAAGAAATCCAACTCAAAGCATTGGTGACTCACTGTGGCCGCCTGCATAAAAACCCATGTGGAAAGAAGCTGTTTAGCTCAGAATTACATAGCAAAATATAAATTCTGCCCTACAAAAGAAACAACACCTATGATAGGCTAGAGAAACTCTAAGGAGTACATTCTGACTGGCCAGAAACAAAACATGTGACCATCAGCTATGGTATAGGCAAATTGCAGACAGAGATATTCGCTCTTTCCATTGCATAAAATCGTCGAGTGTTTGAGTAAGGGGACTCGCGACATACCGAGAAGATTGCGAGAGTAATTATCTAAACACTTGTTCACAGGGTAGTCATACCTCTTAAGGAGTTAAACTGCAATGTCTCCTAGTACAGAGAACTTCACTGAGCAGTGACAGAGCTTAGGCACTATTCCAACCACATAGAATGTACTATGCCAATAAATTTAGCTCGGGAAAACTAGGAGTAAGTTGTGGGTAGTGTATCAGACTGGGTTGCAACAGTCTAGAGAGATTTAGAAAAGACTCCTAGGTCCACAGCTCGTGCCGACAGCAGCCACTGCCACCGCCGACGAAAGGTAAACATGTGCACTCGCTCTAAACCAGCAGAACTGCGGTTGTCTCCACCTCTCCTGTCTTTTCTTACATTCAGTCATAACCTGTAGGTAAACGAATTCACCACTGTTGGGCTTAATTCAAGCAGAGATGCGAAATATCCCATTTAACGAAAATAATTGATCAGAAACTGCAGAGTGCATTATATTCTGAAGCTACTGAATTGTTTTAATCGTGTACTTAATTCTGATGGCTCGTTACTGACCCACATCCATTATTTGGTTATTTTAATTGTGCATTTTTGCTTAACTGATTTCTCTGGCCCAATTATATTTATTTCTTTATTTTATTTTGTCGACCCCAAACATGGTCATCAATCATCTTACGATTAAAGAACTTAGAACAGTTAGAAACTTCGCTTCGTAATTGTGAACACCCAATATCAATATTTTAACATCCACATCCTGTACATGTTATTATTATAAGTAAAAATAACTGTTGATAATGAAAACCTACGATTTTAATTTTTTGCTACCATATAGTTATGGTTGCTAGCGATAGTGGAACCGATATTGAGATCATTGTCTGATTACATCACTGTCCGTACTACAGCACTCTTCTGAACTCTGCATGTGTAGGTGGTATCTTCCTACCTTGCAGGCCGTAGGTTCAACAAAAATTCCTAAAACTCTCACTGAGCATCCTTTGCAACTGTGGTAGGAAGATAGATCAGAACCAGTCTCACATATGTTACACATGTTTCACTACGATACAGTTCTGTCCTTCAAACATATGTCCTCAGAAATTTCCTACTCAAATTAAGGGCTGTGTTTGACACTAGTAGAAGTCTAATGACCAGGAATGTCCTTTTACCAGTGCTAATTTGCTTTTGATGTCCTCCTCGCTTCGTCCGTCAATCGTTATTTTCCTGCCTAGGTAGTAGAATCCTCAACTTCATCTACTTCGTGACCATCAGTCCTGATGTTAAGTTTCTCACTGTTCTCATTTCTGCTACTTCTCGTTACTTTCGTCTTCCTTCGATTTACACTCAGTCTGTATTCTGTGCTCATCAGACTGTTCATTCTATTCAGGAAATCCAGTAATCCTTCTTCAGTTTCACTGAAGATAGCAATGTCACCATGAATCTTATCATTGACTTCCTTTCACCCTGACTTTTATTTCCACTTTTCGATTTTACATTATATCCATTATTACCTCTTCGCTGTATAAATTGCACAGTAGGAGTGAAAGATTACAGCCATGTCTTACACCTTTTTAACCCAAGCACTTCTTTCTGTTACTATTTCCTCTTGGCTCTTGCATATGTTGTATATTACCCGCCTCTCCAAGTAAAGACCTCTATTATCTTTTGAACTTCGAACATCTTGCACCATTTTACACTGTCTATCGCTTTTTCCAGCTCGACAAATCTTATGAACGTATTTTAATTTTTCTTTAGTCTTGCTTCCATTATCAGCCGTAACGTCAGAAATGTCTCTCTTGTATCTTTGCCATTCCTAAAGCCAAACTGATAGTCACCTGACACATCCTCAATTTTTTTTCCATTCTTCTGTATTGTTCTTGTTGGCAACTTCAATGCATGAGCTGTTACGCTAATGGTTCGATGATTCTCGCACTTGTCCGCTCCTGTAATCTTCAGAACTGTATGGATGATGTTTTCCGGAAATTCAGATGGTGTACACTTCCTGAATGATTTTAGAAACTCTGATACAAATATTCTCTCTCCCTGCAACCATATCGGCAGCATATCGGCGAGGCATTTATCTTCATGGAAGACAATTTGCGCCCCAATCGTGCACACCTTACGAATGACGTCCCTTAGGATAACCACATCGCTCGACTAGAGTGGTCAGCATGTTCTCCAGACAAGAACCATATCGAACATGCCTGGAAGAGATTGAAAAGGACTGTTTATGGACGACGTGACCCACCAACCACTGTGACGGATTTACGCCGAATCGCCGTTGAAGAGTGGGACAATCTGGACCAACAGTGCCTTGATGAACTTGTGGATAGTATGACACGACGAATACAGGTATGCGTCAATGCAAGAGGACGTGATACTGGGTATTAGAGGTACCGGTGTGTATACCCATTTAGACCACCACCTCTGAAGGTCTCGCTGTTTGGTGGTACATCATGCAATGTGTGGTTTTCATGAGCAATAAAATGGGCGGAAATGTTTATCTTGATCTCTATTCCACTTTTCTGTACAGGTTCCAGAACTCTCGGAACCGAGGTTATGCAAAACGTTTTTTGATGTGTGTATTTTGAACGTATGTAGACTATACTTTCGTAATGTGTCCTCAGGAGACCTGAACTCCGTTCACAAAAGCACTCAGTCCACTATACAGAGAAAAAATGGTTGTTTGCCACACGGGATTAGCCGAGCGGTCTCAGGCGCTGCAGTCATAAACTGTGCGGCTAGTCCCCGCGGAAGTTCGAGTCCTCCCTCCGGAATGTGTGTGTGTGTTTGTCCTTAGGATAATTTAGGTTAACTAGTGTGTAAGCTTACGGACTGATGACCTTAGCAGTCAAGTCCCATAAGATTTCGCACACACGTTGTTTGCCTTCGTTGGATTTTCCGATTAGACGTAAGGACGGCGGATTTATGGAGCATACAGTTTATCGGAAGCCCACTTACACAGATTTGTGTTGACAGTCTTCTACTTCATATAACGCAATCTACAAGTGCACTTAAAACACTGGCACACATTTCTTACTTAATCTTTGATCCGGATAGTTCACCTAATGAGCTCTCCCATCTAAGGACAATATTCAGAGATATGGATATTCTAGTCAGCAGATTAACAGGGCACTCTCATTTAAATGCAAAAACGGGGGAATGAATAAAGGGGATAGCTATTCTCCTATGTTGGCAATACTTCATTCAAGGTTAACGGAATCAAATGGTTCAAATGGCTCTGAGCACTATGGGACTCAACTGCTGAGGTCATTAGTCCCCTAGAACTTAGAACTAGTTAAACCTAACCAACCTAAGGACATCACAAACATCCATGCCCGAGGTAGGATTCGAACCTGCGACCGTAGCGGTCTTGCAGTTCCAGACTGCAGCGCCTTTAACCGCACGGCCACTTCGGCCGGCTTAACGAAATCCTCCAGAAGTTTCAGGTTAATAATATTTTTCGTCCACCATCTAAAATTCCATTTCTCCTAGGATAGCTGAAGGGCGATTCGTTCTGTGGAGAGCCAGAAATTACACAATACCTTGCAGTGTGGTACGGCCTTCCTAGGCCAGATCACGTGTACCGTACAATAAGGCTGCATCGAACTCAAACGCTGCACCCGCCTTACGCTAAATAACCAAACATTTCGGTATAACGTCCCACCGACAGAGAAGTTGTGGCATTACCTCGAATTATTTCGTTAAAGAGGGGGAAAGAAACCTAAATCTGCCTGCCCAGAGATAGGTTTGCATCATCATCTTCTGGAATGCGAATCCAGTGCGAAAAACACTGCGCCACCATGTTCGGTACAACAAGAAAAGTCTGCTACTGCTAAAAATTTATCTCTACTGTCATTTAATGGAGTATGCTGAAACAATTTTTGCCCCAGCAACGTTATTTTGGGACGATCATTAAAGTATGTGTGGAAATATCCGAGGCGAAAAATGCGATGAACCTTGACAGCGAGTAGCTGTTGTGTAAGACACCATCTATTACACTATTTTCGTCAGGTGAAGAAGACCGACATCATGACTATGAACCAAGTGGTCCTAGCCTTTGGAATTTTGAAACCCCACCACCAAGCACGCAGTGCTGTTTCTCAAAGTGGCGCTGCCTGGCGGCGGTTTCCGCGACCTGAGCCTTGCAGCTGCGAGGGACGTAGTTTCTATTCTCGTGACATGGGGTAGGGCGGAGCAAGGCAACAGTATTGGTCGCTTCTAACGGCTGTGGTGATATATGTTTAGCACTGTGAATCGCTGATGCGTGAAGTCACATATGTACCACGGCATGTTGAAAAGTAATCCCTCCGAATTTTTTATGTGAAAATCCTTAAGCGTCTACATATTTATTTCTCAATACAGTGAACCTGGCGACGAACACATTTTTAGGAACAAGAGACGAGTTTGTTAATACCGTTATTGCAGAATGCTTGATTTTGTTGCCGGAGCCACAGATTCACCCCTGCTCGCAGCGCCTCATCTCTATCAAACTCAAGTTCTCTAAAGCGTTCTTTAGGTTTTGAAACAGATGAAAACTGTATAGGGCCAAGTCGGGACCGTATGCAAGACGATCTATGACAGTGAAAAGGTGGCGTTGGATTGTTACAGAGGTGTCTCGTGTGTGGGCTGGCATTATCATGTTGAAGGAGAGGGTGCTCCGTGTGTGGAAGAACTTTTCTGTTGTTAGGAAGTCGATTAAGCACGCTGTTCCTCACACATTCTTTTAGTTGTGCTACACGTCGCCACGTTATTCACCACAATTCCGAGCCCTCATTTAGACAAAAAGAGTAAAGATGTAGAGCTTTCACAACTTTTCTTTTATTTAATGAGCTTTAAGAGTTTTCACGTCAAAAAATTCGAACAGCAGCAGCACCGTAAGCACGATGTGAAGATGCTAGAATTTCACGCGGGCGAGCCGTTTTCGTAACTCACTCGTGCCAATTTCTTTTTCACATCATTATGAACTGTCTGTCCGCTCATGGAAATGTTTCTCTTTTTCTGTAACCTTGGCAGTTGTCGTACTATACATCGGTTATAGAATATGAGTCATGGATTAAGAATACGTTATCGTCGCAAGTAAATGTGACGAATAGTGAGAGCAGACGAGATACCAGATAGACGTCTCACATATAGAAAACAACAAATAAACGAGTGTGAACTAGGTTACAACAAAGAAGTTCAAGAGTCAAGACTTCCGAAACGGAACGCAACTTCAAAAACGTTAAAAATATATGTTTTGGCAGAGCACAGAGAAACGGTGTGATTAAGAAACTGTTGCGTTCATCTGTTACAGCTTATATGACTAACAATTATGCTTTCCTCATTTCCTTGGGAGTGGTCACATTCACATTCATACGAACACCTGAATCGGGAAAGAAGGCATATGTCATTTACTCACAAATTGCTTAAATTAGGTGCTTCAGTAAGAGATTCCTATCATACGACACACGTACTGTCACTAATACTGTGGGTGACACACAAGACGTGTTTTCCGGTGGAGGATTCGGCTGACACGTCGCCTTGTGATCAAAAGTTCACGGTTCCCATTCGAAAGCCACTTTCTTTCGGTTGCTAATGGAGTAGTTGTGAAAAATCAGCTGTCATTATAGGTCCCCAGCTTAATTGGCACGACGACGATCGAACATGGTTCGACTGCCGAGCGGTTCTCCCCGCCAGTAGTCCGTCACCTTGATCATTTCTTTATTTACAGCACTTTTTTATTTATTCCCCTTTGGAGTATAAGAGTGATTTAAAGATAAGAAAGGAAAATTGCTACCGCCATCTTCGCCCTACATAAAAAAACAAACCTCCACTTCAGGTTTTGGTCCCTATCTAATCCTACTCCCAGTAAGACTAACCTAGAGCTGAGAGGGGGCGAGAAAGGATAAAGGAAAGGAAATCACGGGGGAGCTAAGAAAATTTTACACAATTAGTTACTTGCTTTCTTTATTTTTATTTCATGTACTTTTTTAATTTTAATTTTTATTCATTTATTTATTTATTTTTTGTTTTATATATGAGCGCCTTTAGTAGAGAGTCCTGCGTCAGCCAGCACGTCCAAACGCGTCTTCTCGTTGAGCGGGAGTAGATTCCGCTTTCAGTTCTGTTCCGTTCGGGTGGGTTCACATTAGTTCAGATCACTTTTCAGCTGCACAAGGCTTGGACGTTCCAGCTGTGAGGCGGATCGTTATAGAAATTGGTGGAGTGTTGCTGATAACGTGGGTTACGTGTTTGGACGCAGTGTCATTCGTTGAGATAATTCCAGTATCATAGCACTGACTTATGCTGAGAATTAAAAAGATAACCGATCGTGTGGCCACTGATCCAGTTCACAGGGTGAGTTTTCGTGGTGGGGTACAAAGCCCCTCCGGAAACAAAAGGCTGGGGTGTCGCTCTGAGCGGGTGTTTGTCGTGTAAGGAACGCCAAAATACGCCGCGAAAGTGTCCAGACATCGGATTGTGTACCACAGTGGAACCGGTGGTTGTCTTTGTCGTCCACTCCACAGCGGTAGTAGAGGGGCGAGTTGCCTAGATGGATGCGAGGCATTCGATATCGGTTAATTTGTTTGCCATTCACTGTGATATTCCACGCTGATTGGACGTCGGGTTCTAGAAAGCGGGCATGGACCGCTTTCCATATGTGCCACCACACATACTGAGGATCCTTCATTTCGATTGGGTTGGGCGGGTGGCGTTATCATCACATTTGGTAAACTGTTTTCGTCTGTATCAACCGTGTAAGGTGTAAACCAGTAGACATAACCGAAGTCCAGGAAAAATCGCCGGATATGGTAAAAGGGGGATGGGTTGGTTGAGACCAAAACTGGAGCGGGCAAAGAGACCAGTGCAAAGTCTTGGAATAGGAGTTCAGTGGGTTTTTGCGGGCAACGATGCCAGAGTTCGAGTTTGGAGCTGATGTACAATGCCGTGACTCTGGTCGGCACATGCATTAGTCCCACCCCACCACGGTCCACTGATAGTGCAAGGTAATCATACTGCACCTTCAATAACATCCCTGAGCCAATGCCATATATAGACGCCGGCCAGGAGAGCTGGAACAGGTGGAACCTCAGCCATGTCTGATATATGGAAGGCATGACATATGTTCACATGTTGGGCGCGTTAGATCATATCAAGCGCTTGTAGCTGGTGATCTGCAAGGCTGGCTCTGATGGTCTGTAGGAAACGCCTAGCGTTAATAGCCGCTGATTGACGGAGATAGGCAGCGAATTCAAAGCCAAGACATCGAACCACGGCGGCGACGTTAAGGAGGGCGACGCTTCTCTCTGGCAGGCCCTCACCAGAGTGTGAGACCTTGGATTTGGACACGTTGAGGGGGTTGTCGGATGCTTCGCCGTAAGTCACCACCCATGTCAGGGCTGCTCGAACTTCATCCTCACCGTGAAGATAAAGGGCTAAGTCGTCTGCGTAGGCCATGCAACAGAAACGGTGCTCGTGCAGCGTCATACCTTCCAAACATTGGCACAGGCCCTTGAGCAGGAGTTCCAAAGAGAAAGCATGTAAAGTCGTGGAAAGGGGGCACCTTGGGTGGACAGATCGTGCTATGACAAGAGGTGATGTGAGGCGGCCGTTGTACAGGATTCTGGAGGTCACGTCGCTCAAAAATCGCCGCTGTTGAACTATTCGGAAATAGGAGTGGTCTACATGGTCGAAGGCCTGGCTAAAGTCCAACGATTCCAAGGCACCAGGGAGACGTTGGTGATGAGCAAACGCTATCGTGTCTCGGTAACGCCAAATGGTCTCATGGATGTTGTTGTCGCCTCCTAGGGACGTCTGGCCGCTGGAGGTGACGTAAAGTGTGACCTTCGTGAGTCGTGATGCAAGTAGCCGTGTAAACATTTTCATATCGCTGTTCAACAACGTGATTGGTCGATAATCGTGGGCGCTCGATCACCCGAGCAGTTTGTGAACGGGTATAATGATGCCCGCGAAGAACGTATTAGCGGCTATTGGCCTCAGGAACATAAGGTCTTGCTCGATGGACGTACATGTGGAAGCCTTCAAAGAGTTATTTTGTAAAATTCGATGGGCGTATCATCAGGCCCTGGGGATCTGTTGTCAGATCCCGCCTGAACAGCATCGAGCACTTCATCTGTGGTCACGTCTTCTTGGCGTTCATGCACTAACTCTACCGGGAGAGTGCTCGTATTAAGTCGTGCGAACTCTATGATCAGTTCCCGAAAGAATGTTGTACAGCTGCATACAATCCAGCGCAATGTTTGTGGAGAGCATGAAAGATGGCTTATCGGGTCTCATGCCGGTGGCCTTCAGCATCAGTGAGGACATGGATCAGAGCACTGCTTCTTCGTTGTCTTTCCTGGAGGAGGTGGTATATCGATGGATGTTCTTGACGTATACGATTAGAGGTCCGAGATCGAACTACGGTACCTTGCAGGTGACGGTGCATGATCATGGAGATCAGCTCCTTTGTGCGGTGTACCGCTGTCTGCCTGGCTGGCTAGAAAGCCATCGTCGCACAGTTACGACGAATTGTATAATAAAATTGCAAGGTATCAATACACTATGCTTTGGTTTCCTATCATATCTCATCAATGTTTTACGTAGGGTCGGATTTGCGCAGGAGAGCAACCAAGATAAGGTGGAGTCTCAGGCTCAAAGATGGTTCAAATGGCTCTGAACACTATGGCACTTAACATCTGAGGTGGTCAGTGAACCGTGGATTTATTTTCAAAGAATATTCTTGAGAATTGCTTTATTTACTAGCGGTTCATCAAGAACATTAACACATTTCATCACACTATGTGAGCGTGGAAGTAGTTCCCAGGGAGTAACTGATGAAATCATAAGCATATTCCTTTTTAACAAATCGTAATAATGGTGCCTACCTCCCCCCCCCCCCCCCCCAAAAAAAAACCATGGACCTTGCCGTTGGTGGGGAGACTTGCGTGCCTCAGCGATACAGATAGCCGGACCATAGGTGCAACCACAACGGAGGGGTATCTGTTGAGAGGCCAGACAAACGTGTGGTTCCTGAAGAGGAGCAGCAGCCTTTTAAGCAGTTGCAGGGGCAACAGTCTGGATGATTGACTGATCTGGCTTGCAACACTAACCAAAACGGCCTTGCTGTGTTGGTACTGCGAACGGCTGAAAGCAAGGGGAAACTACGGCCGTAACTTTCCCCGAGGGCATGCAGTTTTACTGTATGGTTAAGTGATGATGGCGTCCTCTTGGGTAAAATATTCCGGAGGTAAAATAGTCCCCCATTCGGATCTCCGGGCGGTGACTACTCAGGAGGACGTCGTTATCAGGCGAAAGAAAACTGGCGCTCTACGGATCGGAGCGTGGAATGTCAGATCCCTTAATCGAGAAGGTAGGTTAGAAAAGTTAAAAAGGGAAATGGATGGGCTAAAGTTAGATGTAGTAGAAATTAGTGAAGTTCACTGGCAGGAGGAACAAGACTTTTGGTCAGGCGAATACAGGGTTATAAGTACAAAATCAAATAGGGATAATGCAGGAGACGGTTTAATAATGAATAAAAAAATTGGAGTGCGTGTAAGCTACTACAAACAGCATAGTGAACGCATTATTGTGACCAAGATAGACACGAAGCCCACGCCTACACAATAGTACAAGTTTATATGCCAACTAGCTCTGCAGATGACGAAGAAATTGAAAAAATGTATGATAAAACGAAAGAAATTATTCAGATAGTGAAGGGAGACGAAAATTTAATATTCATGGGTGACTGGAATTCGGTAGTAGGAAAAGGGATAGAAAGAAACGTAATAGGTGAATATGGATTGGGGCAAAGAAATGAAAGAGGAAGCCGCCTGAGCACGACTTAATCATAGTTTAAACTTGGTTCAAGAATCATAAAAGCAGGTTGTATACATGGAAGAAGCCTGGAGATACTGACAGTTTTCTGATATCTTACCTAATGGTAAGACGGAGATTTAGGAACCAGGTTTTAAATAGTAAGACATTTTCAGGGGCAGTTGTGGACTCTGATCACAATCTATTGGTTATGAACTGTAGATTGAAACTTAAGAAACTGCAAAAAGGAGGGAATTTACGGAGAAGGGACCTGGATAAACTGACTAAACCTGAGGTTGTGGATGGTTTTAGGGAGATCATAAGGGAACAATTGACAGGAATGGGGGAAAGAAATACAGTAGAAGAAGAATGGGCAGCTTTGAGAGATGAAATAGTGAAGACAGCAGAGGACCTAGTAGGTAAAAAGACGAGGGCTAGTAGAAATCCTTGGGTAACAGAAGAAATATTGAATTTAATTGATGAAAGGAGAAAATATAAAAATGCAGTAAATGAAGCAGTCAAAAAGCAATACAAACGTCTCAAAAATGAGATCGACAGGAAGTGCAGAATGGCTAAGCAGGGATGGCTAGAGGACAAATGTAAAGATGTGGCGGCTTATCTCACTAGGGGTAAGATAGATACTGCCTACACGAAAATTAAAGAGACCTTTGAAGAAAAGAGAACCACTTGTATGAATATCAAGAGCTCAGATGGAAACCCAGTTCTAAGCAAAGAAGGGAAAGCAGAAAGGTGGAAGGAGTATATACAGGGTAAATACAAGAGCGATGTACTTGAGGACAATATTATGAAAATGGAAGAGGATGTAGATTAAAATGAGATGGGAGATATGATACTGCGTGTAGAGTTTGACAGAGCACTGAAAGACCTGAGTCGAAACAAGGCCCCGGGAGTAGACAACATTCCATTAGAACTACTGACGGCCTTGGGAGAGCCAGTCCTGACAAAACTCTACCATCTGGTGAGCAAGATGTATGAGACAGGCGAAATACCCTCAGACTTCAGGAAGAATATAATAATTCCAATCCCAAAGAAGGCAGGTGCTGACAGATGTGACACTTACCGAACATTCAGTTTAATAAGCCATGGATGCAAAATACTAACGCGTATTCTCTACAGACGAATGGAAAAACTGGTAGAAGCTGTCCTCGGGGAAGATCAGTTTAGATTCCGTAGAAATATTGGAACACGTGAGGCAATACTGACCCTGCGACTTATCTTAGAAGCTAGATTAAGGAAAGGCAAACCTACGTTTCTAACATTTGTAGACAGCTTTTGACAATGTTGACTGGAATACTCTCTTCCAATTTCTGAAGGTGGCAGGGGTAAAATACAGGGAGCGAAAGGCTATTTACAATTTGTACGGAAACCAGATGGCAGTTGTACGAGTCGAGGGGCATGAAAGAGAAGCAGTGGTTGGGAAGGGAGTGAGACAGGGTTGTAGCCTATCCCCGATGTTATTCAATCTGTATATAGAGCAAGCAGTGTAGGAAACAAATGAAAAATTCGGTGTTGGTATTAAAATCCATGGAGAAGAAATAAAAACTTTGAGGTTCGCCGATG
Source organism: Schistocerca americana (assembly GCF_021461395.2). NCBI lineage: Eukaryota > Metazoa > Arthropoda > Insecta > Orthoptera > Acrididae > Schistocerca > Schistocerca americana. The sequence continues at coordinate 678,892,799 of NC_060122.1, forward strand.
ACATTGTAATTCTGTCAGAGACAGCAAAGGACTTAGATGAGCAGTTGGATGGAATGGACAGTGTCGTGAAAGGAGGGTATAAGATGATCATCAACAAAAGGAAAACGAGGATAATGGAATGTAGTCGTATTAAGTCGGCTGATGCTGAGGGAATTAGATTAGGAAATGAGACACTTAAAGTAGTAAAGGAGTTTTGCTATTTGGGGAGCAAAATAGCTGATGATGGTCGAAGTAGAGAGGATATAAAATGTAGACTGGCAATGGCAAGCAAAGCGTTTCTGGAGAAGAGAAATTTGTTAACATCGTGTATAGATTTAAGTGTCAGGAAGTCGTTTCTGAAAGTATTTGTATGGAGCGTAGCCATGCATGGAAGTGAAACATGTACGATAACTAGTTTGGACAAGAAGAGAATAGAAGCTTTCGAAATGTGGTGCTACAGAAGAATGCTGAAGATTAGATGGGTATATCATATAACTAATGAAGAGGTATTGAATAGGATTGGGGAGAAGAGAAGTTTGTGGGACAACTTGACTAGAAGAAGGGATCGGTTGGTAGGACATGTTCTGAGGCATCAAGGGGTCACCAATTTAGTATTGGAGGGCAGCGTGGAGGGTCAAAATCGCAGAGGGAGACCAAGAGATGAATACACTACACAGATTCAGAAGGACGTAGGTTGCATTGGGTACTGGGAGATGAAGAAGCTTGCACAGGATAGAGTAGTGTGGAGGGCTGCATCAAACCAGTCTCAGGACTGAAGACTACAACAACAACAACAACAATGGTGCCTAAAGCTTTTTTTAAAGATACAGATTTAAAATTATAATCAGAAAGAGCCCTCTAAATATCAAGTTACAATTTGTTCAGAGGCAGAAAGAAACAAATTTTTGACTGTATAAGCTTTCTTGCTGAGAACCTTGCCGCTCCCTTTTGACACGGCCGTACTTACGACCGTTCACAACCACCTCTGAAAGACTACACTGGTGCAAATGTGAAAAACACCAGATTACTTTAAACTAAATATTTAACAATTCACACCAGCACACAAACTATGCACCCCGTAGGAGGGATGGAAATGGTAAAAAAAAAATAATATTAAGATATTAACTTTGTCACCGAAGGTACAACTTGATTTTAACTCCTAAGAAAAGTAGTACGGTGGAAGGGTGACAACATTATATACTAAAATGATCATTTAAATAAAAGCCCATAAAAAGCAATCTTATATAATATTATGAAAGGTTGGCCAAAAAGGTTAACATGCTCTACAGCACACAGATACCGCCTCTCAATATGATAGGCAAGATCAAAACATATTTCAGGAATTAGGCCGTCACACTCCAAGCAATAAATTCGTTAACACACCAAATCCGACAAACATGAGAGAGGCAGCTCCGAATGTCAGACAGACAGTAACTGCCTAACAAATGCAGACGAGAGACAGACGAGCGAGCTGGGGACGAGAAACTGACCAAGAAAACACGTAGAATTTAAGAAGTGTAAATCACACAACATATCACCAATCAATTAACTTCTAATAACTGCGATTTCTCGAGAAGACCTGGCGCAGCACCCCAAAATCGCTCTCACGAACCGTCCGCTGCCAGCCGCTTCAACGGACGCAGTAAGGCGCGCCGATCTCCCGTCTTTCCTGGTCCGCAGCAACCGACCGACTGCCCGCTGTTTCGTCCGCGACTGCTGCTCCGTCGCGACTGCACGGCTGGTGCGTCTCCTACTCACTTCCAGACACGCGACGGCGGAAATACTGGCTCGGACCCAACCATGCAGAGGAAACACGCCCTCTGGCAAAACGACATCCCTGCACCAGGAAAGGACCGAGCCAAGCTCCACAAGATAATAACTGAAGGGGCCAAGAAGCGCTCAAATAACTAGTTACACCACGGCGACGCAGCTTGCAGCGGCCCGACTCATGTCGTGGATTGACTCCCGTTACTCTCGTGTCGACCACGAAGTCACTACCCCTCGCTATACGCCACGGCCCACTGGACTTACGTGGTGACTTCACATGCGCCGACGCTCAAGACGGACAATTCATCTTGAGTCTCAGTGCGCGCCCCACCAACCGGTCGATAAACTCGAGCAGAATGGCGGCCTAAGGCGCAGACTCAGATGCAGGAACTAAGCCACGACCGAGCGACCACTCGCTGAGTTCTCTTACTGGCGGAGTGGAAAGACTCTCATTTTGCCAGCTTTAAAGGTAGAGCCGAACGAAGACATATTAGCACTCCGACCGACTGACAGACACTAATGCCTCACAAATGCGGACGACAGACAGACTAGCAAGCTAGGGACGAGAGACTGACCCACACTACGCTCTGCGGCGCGCTCTTGAAAACAGCAACCACAGCTCAGTCAGTCCCCTAGAACTTACGAGTAGAACTACTTAAACCTAACTAAGGACATCACACACTTCCATGCCCGAGGCAGGATTCGAATCTGCGACCGTAGCAGTCGCGCGGTTCCAGACGGAAGCACCTAGAACCGCTCGCCACCGCGGCCGGCGGAGTCTTAGGCCCACGCTTCTTCGGCCATATGGCGACAGTCTGGGGAGGTCAGTTGGACGAGGTTGAATTTAGACCGACCATGACTATATCACACACGCTGTCGGACGAGAGCGACGTTGCAGATGTAAGCTTATGGCCTGAAATGGCCATGGGCCAGACTTCGCATGGCGGGTGCCATCAGCCATCAGGCTAGTGAGGTAGATGCTGTCTATGCGGCTTGATGAGTGAGCAGTGTAAAATGTGTATCCTGGTTGGGTTCCGTGGAGCTTTGTCCAGGTGACAATGAGTAGCAGCCCATCGATGACCATCGAGAGAGCCGCACAAGTTGAATGCCGTGGGTGATGCTTAGTGGGCCCTTATGTCGAGTTGAAGTCACCACCGAGCACCAAATCGTCTTATGGGCCTGTGAAGAGTGGTGTGAATTCATCGGCGAAGAATGTATGTCGGTCATGACGGCGGCTAGAGCCAGACGGTGCGCAGATATTAATGATACGTAAGGGTCGCAACCCGTGCAGTAGGGTGGTATGTGACATCCTCTGCAGGGAGCCCATAGATTGGGAGGATAGCGACATCACTACCAGTATTGGAGGCGTGAGAGACATAGGCTGTGTACCCGGTGGGCACTTGGAAGTGAGTGATGAATACCTCCTGTAGGAGTGCAATATCAACGTCTGCTGATGGTGGCAATATTCGTTGTGGCGACACGATATTGCTGTGTACGGTCCCTTGCAGGGCATGTAGAATGCATGAGTGAAGCATCCTGCAGGTATAGACCCAGCGGTACTGCCGCAATGGTCATGATACTGGCAGGGGGCCAGCTCAGGCACCTTCGTGGGATGCTCTCGCTCGGACATACTGGTGGTCTGAGCCCCTCCTTCCTCAACATCATCGGCCCAGTATGCCGACGCCAAAGACATGTGACAGTCGTTTAACTATCGGAGTGGGGGAGAAGACGCTGCGACAGTAGCTCTGGGGAATCTGTCGTCCTTAATTACTGGCAAACCTTGTTCGTGTTTTGGGTTGTGAGAGGATACGTCTCAGGAGGGGCGTCAGGACTGTTCGTACCATGTGACTGGACGCAATATGGAAGGTCACCATTAGACATCCGCTCGGCATCTAGCGAAGTCATCTGAAGGAGAGCGTCATTGGAGTGTGTTCGTCGGCGTTTCTTACACTTCCTGGGTGACCACTGTTTCCTAATGTGTTGTTGGGAATCAGAACGTGGTCGCCCATCATCCGACGCTATACCCATCTGGATAAAGGCAGCAGTCGGCTCGACATACAGGTCGACGTCCATGTTCGAGCACGGTCGTCCGCTACAGTCCTGAGAGTGGATGTTCCAGGTGCGACCACTGAGGGTGACGCCATGCTGGTCACAGTGGCGTGTTGTGTTGCGGTGGGTGGCTATGACGAGGCTTCCGGCGTATCCTGAAGTGGCGTGGCAGGGTCCCGTGCTACCATCGCGTAGGTGACAAGTAGGGGCGTAAAGATCGATGTCAGGGTCACCTCACCCAGCGGTGTCTGTATTGGATTCCGGAGTAGACATTCGGACCGGACATGTCCTTCCTGGCTACATTCGGAGCACGTCCGTGGCTAGCCACTATGCATGACGATGGCCCTCAAACCATCAGTCATCAGGTGCGATGGAACATGTTTCGTCATCTCAGTTTTGAGCTGCCGTACGCTATGTAACACTGGCTAGGTCGTAAATGTTTGCCACTTCTCCGAGAGTTGACCCAAGACGTTTCCATGCAGCTGGAAAGCGGCAGTGACCACTTCTTGAGGCTCCTCGAAAGTTCGGAGACCTAAACCCACATGGTCCACTGTCATTGCGCCTACGTGTCCATCAGAGTGTTTAAATTTTAGTCCGGCGGCGTATCGTTGGACAAATTCAACGCTTAGCGTCTCCGGCGACATCTTAATGTGTACAACACATCCTGTGATGGCAAAATGTGTTCCGATCACGTCCAGGAGGTTCAGAAGTAGATCCCCTATTATGAACCGTTCATCTTCAAAAGCTATAAGAGTGTGCCTCTAACTACGGTGGCAGTGGACTCTATAAACCCGAGCACAGGCACGGGGAAGTAAACAGCGCCTGGAGCGGAGTGCTCGCAGGGGCGAGGGGCAGTTTCGCACGCTACCACGACTAATGAGCCCATTTATTTCTCTGGGTGCTTTATATTAAACTTCTTGTTCTTGAACTGTTCACAGTTCCTTTTTTTTTTTTTTTCACAATGCAGCACACTTGATCTGCGTTCAGTTTTTGACGGGCTGTCCGGCTGGACCGTCTTACCACTAAATCTAAGGAGAATGCTATGGGGAGATTCCCCGGTAAGAAAATTGATTCTGGTTCACTTTGTGAGTGATTCTGCAGTGACGTGTGGTTTATAATTTGGGTCATGTACGTTATTACCTGCCACGAACTATGAGGAGGAACAGGGACCAATGGTTGGTGAGACGGGTGTTACGATTAATCAAAGTAAACCCACCGCCACGCCACGCCACGGTCTCATCGTACGACATTCTCTAATTCCTGATTTTAAAAACCGACTGACCGACTCGTCACCGCTAGGCAACCAACCGACCATCCCCAAAGATCTTATTCCCTTACACAGGGCTAACAGGAAGCAACGACTCGAAGATCGGTAAGAAAAATGGCTCTGAGCACTATGGGACTTAATATATGTGGTCATCAGTCCCCTAGAAGTTAGAACTACTTAAACCTAACTAACCTAAGGACATCACACACATCCACGCCCGAGGCAGGATTCGAACCTGCGACCGTAGCAGGATCGGTAAGACCAGACACGCCGCCAGAGGGGAATCTCAACAGAATCGTACGCAGCATAACGATAAATATGAAAGAATCAATTAACGATGGAATAGAAGGACTCAGAACAATCTTTACAGCGCGATATAGGTAGAGGGGTCGACACACGGCTCACTTGGTTTGTCTGATTGCTTGTACTACTAGCTGTCTATTGGGGCCGGCCGTTGTGGCCGAGTGGTTCTAGGCGCTTCGGGCGGAACCGCGCGACCGCTACGGTCGCAGGTTCGAATCCTGCCTCGGGCATGGGTGTATGTGATGTCCTTAGGTTCGTTAGGTTTAAGTAGTTCTAAGTTCTTGGGGACGGATGACCTTAGAAGTGAAGTCCCATAGTGCTCAGAGCCATTTCATACAAAACATTTATGTAAATTAATTTTGTATCGGTCGTAACCCACCAACTAGAGCCAATGTTACAAAACTAAGGCGTTATGCCGTTAAGAAGTAGTAGTTGATATAATTTAACCGGTATTTGTGTTGTATCAGAGGTCATCGTAAATACTTTATTACAACGTGGTATATGAGAACAGTGTAGCAGTTGATAGCCATTACAACGATCAAGAAATATAACATCTGAAATACACAAGTGTGTAAACATGAGTGGCAATTACAGCAGTGAAGAGCAGACGCCTTAGATTTATGACCTTCGTTCTGCTCGACTGGTTATGAACGATGTTAAGCTATTTCGCCTAAACGTTACATACGGATGCAATTATTAAGAAAGATTTAAACGACGTGGTGAGCATTTACGGCAATTGCACTAATCAAGAATCTTTTATGATTTGAGGATGGCTCGTGTGTAGATGAAATTTGTAATGAACGTAAAGGAACAGTTTTGGCGATCTTCAGGATCTTCAATCTCTAATACAAAAGTTACGATAGATCACTTGTTTTCGACGTTGACGATGTCAACAGACATTATGTGCGTGCTACATTTGGTGTGACTTAAAAATAAAGTTGTCAGTCAGTCCTGCCGTTGGTTGGAGTGAGATGGAATTGACATCTTGAAGGAGCACATTATATATCGAAATCTGTTTGGAGAACAATGCCACTTGTGCCTTCCAACAGTTTTCCCCATTCAGTGTCTCCGTGGGTCGCACGGTTGCTGTTACTGACTCGCCATGGTCGCGCTGGTTCTAGTTCTGACGTTTGGAGCCAGCTTCGCTCCCACAATATGGGAGGACGATACTGTCTGCAGGTTCCGAAGATTGAATATTGGGAGCTTTTCAGATTGAGAGATTAAATAAAAGAGACTTTTTTTTAGTAAACCTACCCTCATTCACAAAAACCTATGGCTCCACCATCCAGTCACGTAGTCATGTTACAACGGTAAAAGCTATTTGTTTATACTATCGAAATTTTGGCATTGTGGCCATTATCAATAAGTATACTGGAAAAGATTTTGTTTTGCACATGTTAGGTACGAAAGTCATCTGACTTGTACACGGTCTTTTATCGCGTACCACTTGATAATGACCACGAGATCGGAACTGCAATAGTGAAAATAAACAACTTTTATAGTCAGTGGCGACTACCGCGTCTTTTTTTTAAAAAAAATTACTTGACTGTGAATCTGGACCACAAGAAGAAGACTACGCTGATGGTCGCGCCGTCCGACTGCCCTAACGATAGGTGAGGTCCGCAATTCCTCCACCGGGGGCGCTGCCGGCTTGGTGTGTGGTCAGTCCCATCTCAACTCGTGCGCGAAGTAATATACAGTACGCTGATAAACTGCAGAATGGCGGAAGACTTCTACAATCTACGGTGACTCACCTGAAGATGATTGAAATATCACAGACCGTAGATGACGACCAGCAACAGGCCTGAAACTTCTTAAAAATTTATTTCCTTTAGGTAACCGTGTTGACGCGGTGTATCAGCCACTATTTTATGTTAATAATAGTATTATGTGTGGTACACACCTTAAGTTACAAAGTAAACAGCGTCTCAGAAGACGGTATAGTGGCCATTTTAACTGCTGTGTAATTTTCACAAAGTTAATGAAGTAAGAAGTCCAAAATGAGTGAACCGCCGAAGTTATGTTTTAGAATCTCAATTATGTAGTGAGCTCTAAGATTTTCATGTAATACAGCTCTCTATTCTGTACTGAATTTCTAAATTAGTTAGGTCTACTATTTAGTCTTCGATCGCTAAACTCTCAATAAGGTCATATCCATTTTGTTTAGGAGATATGGACAATGGAATATCTGAATCCTCTCAGGTCTCTTCTGAATGCTGATACTGAATATTTGTTTGACAGTGCCTCTGACCGTCTCACGCCAGAACTGCTGGACTAATCCTTGATAGAATATGATACAATGTTTTTCGTTGCCTGAGAGCGTTTTCATTATTGCTTTTTTGTGTAATAAAGCACATGGAAATTCCTTGAACACTCGATTTGTGGACACAATCAGAGGTTTTCTCCTACAACAGACAGAAAACTGAAAATAAAACACAATTTACCTTTTTAATTTTATCGTTATTTTGCAGCTGTGGGCGTTATTGTACTCACAACACTGGAAGTTCGAATAAAACGGCTTCAGACACAGCTTTTCTTTTTATTTTATTAAATTACGTGATGCATTTAGGACCCAGTGGGTCTATCTTCAGGTGCAAATCATCTAATACATAATGTACTTTTCGTCTTGAGTGAGGTGAAAAAGCATTTTCCTGTTACAAGAAAGTTATTAATTAGGTTTCGGAATCACCGCACTCCATTCACGATATACGAAACCTAACATTTATCTTTCTAGTAACAGGAAAATGCATTTCATCTCACAAATGTTGATTATGCCCTGAACGATTTGCTCCTGAAGATGGGCCAAAAGTCTCCAAAATGTTTCGTGTAATTTAACAAAACACGAAAAAACTGTGATTGATGGCGTTTTTATCCATTGTTTCCGTGGGTCTTATACCAGTGCAACCCATACGGTTCTCACTCACTCTTGGAAGACAGCTGATAATCAACATCTATCCCCTACAGAGTCTCATTTAGAAATGAGGAGCAGTTTATTTCGTGGACTGCATTCCTGTTCCATTAGCTAATGGTGTGCAAATATAAGAAACCTTTACATATAACATGAAAATATGATACTGAAGAATTTCGTAAATTTAACAAAACTGACATCGGAACGAAATAAGTATCATCGCTGAAAAATCACACAGACTATATAATCAATTAATATTATCTGTAAATGTAATTGTAATCTCTGCTCCTTTTGAAAAAGGATCTCACTTACTTCCCTTTTGTTTCTTCGTAGTGTAAGAAGCCATTTTGTGACGAAGCACTAAAACGTGTAAGTTTCATGTAATATATAGACGAAATATAATCAAATATTACCTAAAAGTGTCCCTAATAGTTTACTGTGACAGGTCCTATATTCAAGAAGTGAATGACTTTAATGATTTATGTAAATTTTATGCGGGAACATTGGCACAGAAGCCTCTGTTCTGAATGATAACGACCCAGAGTGGTAATCATTATCTTAATACTTGCTAATTTTGACAGATAAAAATAAATGTAAATGTAGGAGGTTCCTCTTGATTAGCGGTTCTTCCTTTGATACAGGAAACGTAATCAGTTCTTCCGGTATTGAATAATATTCGAGTAAAGTAACTTCAGTATATTTTTTTGATCCTTGCTTAACGGAAGTTCCGAGAATCTCCTCAGCATTGTAATTTCACAAAAGTAAAACCAGTAATTAATTATGCAACTTCATATCTGGAATATTTTTTTTTTTTTTTTAATGGACTTGTAATCCGGGGTGATATGTTACAATGCAGCATCACCGGTCTATTGCGGTCTAACTGTGTTGGTGAGGCAGTAAATTTCCACAGGGCAGTGACTGCATCACTGCAATTCACTTTGGAGGTGTGGCGGTGGTGGTGTCTTTTAATATAAAAACAGCGTGTCGGACAAACTAACCGCGAGTAGGACGCATCGGCAGTGGAGAAGTGGGGGGATCGCTGAATGTAAACTTGTGTATGCTGAGGTACAATGATGGCCAGCATTTAAAGGACGAACTAATAACTGAACCGCGACCGCGAATTACGGATGACATGGAATTGATACAGGCTGCCTTTCAGGCAAAAATTAATGATATTTTAATAACAGTGATTCGGGACAGTGATTCTGAACAAATTTTCTGTTATGTGGAGAAGATCAGGAAGCTATCGATTTTATCAGTAGGAAACTGTAAAGTGGTAGGATCCCTACGAGGGAAGGGGCAGTTAATGAAAAAATCAGGTTCAGGTAGAGCTAACTCTGGAAAAAGAAGCATTTACAAGCTCATTCCTGGTGGTTAGGAATTTCGCCGCACCCTGTATCCTGGGCTTAGATGCTCTCCGTGAAATGAAGGTGAAAATAGACCTGGCACGGGGCATCTGCGCCGTAGTATACCGTGATAAGCAGTTAGAATTGGTGTTAATCAGGACGCCTGATGCGTGCACGAACTATTTTCGGGACGTTAGCGTAGTACTCCCCGATAGTCCCTCACTAATGGTGGTGAATAATCTCTCAACAGAGAGTGTAAATGACGCGGAAGATGCCTGTGTATAGGAATCACGGAGCATTAAGCAAAATATTGTCAAAAAGATAACCGCTATATTTACCGAAAGACCCGCTATAATCACAGGGTATGAGTATAATTTGCGAATCCAAGCACACGATACATTCTGAGGCGCCACGTATTCTATCCCCTGGTCGAAAAAACAGGCGGTAGGAGGGGAAATACAATCTCACTCAGTCAAAATTGTAAATAGATTCGTGCTTGATAAGCAAGCATACTTTGAAACAAATTTAGGTTGGATTGAACATGTATTTATGTGTGCTTTGTTCATTTTTGTGGATAAATTTGCTTGTCTTGTATAGTATGTAAGTATGAGTATTTTTGAAGGAGTTGAATGGAATGTGTGTGTCATGTATGCACATGAACTAACATATTGGCTAATGAATCGGACGTACGCATCCATAAATGACATACTAACTTTGAGCACCCTGCGTGCCCCCGAAAATTTGTCCCATTGAATCGTTCGCATTTCTCATTTCAACTACAGTACAGCTTGATACAATAAGCGCGAATACTAGCTAGAAGTGCTTATGGCTGCACTCCCACGTGCAAGGCAGCTGCAAGCGCGCAATTTACGTTAAGCGAATGGTTCTGTGTTGAATGGTAATATTATGTACAAAATTTACCGAACTCACGATACCAGAGTGGCCAAATGGCCGACACTTCATGAATAAGAGGATTTAGCAAAGGACATGATAATTTTGTAATAGATATAGCATATTGCTAATTCAATTACTTGTCGGTAAGGCCGACGGAAAATGTAATATCGGTTGTATTTTTATTTATGTATATACTTTTAATGAAAAGGTTCAAAATGTACTCTTCAACCAGAAGATGACAGCTTTACCCGTCGAAATCGGTTGTCAGAAACAGTGACGAATTTATGCGATCTTGAGAATAGAAAATTTTGTACCATATTAAACAGATCGCTTCTTCTAATTTCTCAACAATAGAAAATTCAATCAAACCACACATAAATCAATATGTTGTCAGTGTTTTGACATTGTTCAGCATTTGTTTCCCGATAAGATTTGGATTCCGTTTAAATCAGTTATTACGCCCTGTTTCATTTCGTGTTAGCATCCTGGCAGTGCTACTGAATCACGCAGAGTGTTTTCTACACTTTTCAATTTTCTTCGAAATTCATTTTTACAACTTACTTTACACTACTGTTCAGTGTTGTTCATTGATTCTCCGCATTTTGAATTATGATTTTTCATGTTTCATGTTAATGTAACTGACAATCTCTTTTATTCTCGGAACTGTTATGTGAAGTCTTCCTATGGCTCCTAACATTACTGTAAACGATACATTAACTAAAAGATTGCGTCCGTTAGTAATATGGAGATCCGGAAATGTTAAGTTCACGAGTCCGTTCTCTCAGTATCATTAACGATAATTATAGGATATGATATGTAGCATAGTGTTACATGAATTCCTGTCCGTGCCATTTTAGTAATCATTCCTCCCATGATATGGCTTTTAATTTCCCTGTGTATCATGGCACTGATACGGACATTGAATGGCCACATTCTCCAAGTTTTCACTGAGGGTTTATAGCGAGGCAGACCCTAACGCAGGAAATACACAATAGATAAGTTAGGTGTGCTCCGAAAGGAAGAAAGTTAGGATTTAAAGTCTCGTCGACAACGAGGCCATTAGAGATGAAGCAGAAGGTCGGATAATGAAACAATGGTGAAGGAAACCGTTTGTGTCCTTTGAAAGATAGCGTCCTGGCAATTTCCTCAAGTGAAATCACGGTAAAGCTAAATCGGGATTACTAGACGGCCAGTCGAACCGTCGTTCTGCAGAATATGAGTCCAGTGTGCTAAGCACTGCACCAGCTCTCTCGGTTTACATTTCTAACGCTGTTTACGGGATCAGATAAATTTTGTGTGGTGATCTTGTCGCTGTAGATAAGATGTGAGCCCATCACTTCATGCCACGACAAAGAAATTGATCCTAAGCCAAGAAAATGGAAACATAATTTTATGGTGAAAATACCCTTCCAAAGTGTAAAAAAATTACTGGAATGAATTATCTTGTGAAAATGAATAAATAAATACGCAATATGAGACCTGAATTCGAGAACAAACCATTGTTTTCCATCAGGACGTCGCATTTTCATTCGACTTCGAAGTGGAAAAATTGATTGTGGTGACGTGCGATGTTCGCCACACTTACCCGCTTGATATGTTATGAATTATATGAATGAAACTTCGATTGTATAAGATGTCTCGTCTCATAGAGCCTTCACACTAACTTCTATAAACTTTTGTTTGCCATTTCCTCTGATGGTTTAAAAAAATTGTGTTAGATATTCCAAAGTAATTTTGTCTTTACCTATTTACTTCATTTTACCTTAGGCATTTCACACATATGGTAATACTGTTTGAATTATGTCTGCAAGGATGAAACACATTTCTTCTTCTGTCACGACAGCGGACACTTCCTCTCTGCCATAGAAGACCTCGAAGTACTCTTTCTACCTACCCACTCCTCTCTGCATTGAAAAGAGTAATTATCTTTTTTTCATTCTTAATCTTAACGAATCTAGAGATCAGAACAGATATTATGCTCTTGATATTGCAGTTCTTACAGGGTTTTTAGCTTGCATTACGATAACGATCACCAGTAATGTGACAGTGAACTATACTTGGAGAAATGCAAGGTACACACTGTACTGCCTTACAGTACATTTATTCAATACTGGGTTCGGTAATGGACCCTCTTCAAAGTGGGAAAGTAATTATTGTGACAACTTCATATGGCGTACATGCTGTTTAATCGGGGAAGTATACGCCATTGCTGACTACAAACGTAAGCCAATTGATATTTCGCAATACAGGCATAACCAAGCGAAGTGAATAAAAGACTGTAAGACATCACAATGTGTATCATGCATCTCCGCAAGTACGTCAATACTGCGGGCAGTTGCCTGAAGCTGTTGACAGTTGTCTGAAAATTTTTTAACTCTGAACTATGGTAAACGTCATTAAGGTCGATGATCCTGAAAGTTGGACGTTCACAGTTTTTTCGAAAGTAGTCTTCGTATTCTTCTGTTGCGTGCATACACAAACTCTGAGATATTATTATGACGGGTGGTTGCGAGTCAACAGTTGTTGAGGGCATTCGGACCCAGCCTAGCAAGGAGAGAAACCACGCATCCCGAAAAGTCGCAAGCTACTGTGGCCATGCTAGTAGCGTCGCGGGAGATTTTGGTATTAATCAGGGATTTACTGATAATTTGCCTTTTGCTGTACGTAGTTGTAGCTTGCTTGCGCACTGGAGGGATTTTGTCAGATTTGTGTTTCTATACCCTGGGAATAATATTCGTACCTTTGTTCTGACCAGATACGTGATGAAACTGTGGAATAATTAAGGTGTTCAAACGGTTAATGGATCTGCCCCCGGTATGTGATTGGTCAGCGCGACAGACTGTCAATCCTAAGGGCCCGCGTTCAATTTCCGGGTGGGTTGGAAATTTTCTCCGCTCAGGGATTGGGTGTTGTGTTGTCCTAATCATCATCATTTCATCCCCATCGACCCGCAAGTCGCCGAAGTGGCGTCAAATGGAAAGACTTGCACCCGGCGAACGGTCTACCCGACGGGAGGCCTTAGTCACACGACATTTACGTTTATTCACCGTTCAAGGAAAAGCTATAAAAGACAAGAATTATCTCCAGACGAAGTTTAGAAAAATTTGAGACATTGCGTAAAAAATTCTTCCCAGAATGACGAAGTCGGGAATTTTCGAACAATACGGTGAATATTCAGAGTGTGGGTGTGAAGAACTGCAGGGAACTACAGACATTTTCGGAGGGCAAAATACCGTGAGACAGTCTGTATTGTTATGAATCATTCAGGTATTTCTTCTGATTCCACAGAGCAAAGCAATTTCGTCTTCCTTCTTTCAGTAATAATACCACACAAACAATACTAGTTCAACTTAGTGAGGTTAAAAAAATCTAATGACGAACTTCGTGAAGAGATGAAAGTATCCAGTAGCCAAAAGTTGTAAAATTTGAAGCTACAGGAAGAGAACTTCCGATTGTTTTGGGTCGACATAAACGACAATTGGCCGGCCGAAGTGGCCGTGCGGTTAAAGGCGCTGCAGTCTGGAACCGCAAGACCGCTACGGTCGCAGGTTCGAATCCTGCCTCGGGCATGGATGTTTGTGATGTCCTTAGGTTAGTTAGGTTTAACTAGTTCTAAGTTCTAGGGGACTAATGACCTCAGCAGTTGAGTCCCATAGTGCTCAGAGCCATTTTTTTTAAACGACAATTTTAATCGTAAATTCGAGGAAATGTCAACACGGTAAAAAACTCAGGTACGTGAGGAACTCAAGTCTGATGTTAATAATCATAAGTCCAAGCTTGACCAGGTACACTGTCGATATTGATGAGTTGAGATAACAGACGTCACGGCAAGAATTGCAAATTGAGGAATTAGCACAAAATTTCGAATCAGTGCTGCTAGAAACTAACACAGAAGTTTCAAAGAGGCAAACTCAGTTGATCGCAGTTGCCAATCGAATCGAACAATTATCCGAGAAAGTGATTCCAACGAACAAAGAATGAGATAAGACATCAGACGACACTCAGCCAGTTCCTTTCGCTGATTTCAGTCTTTGCAACTTTTCAAAGAAGGGCAGATGACGCTAATCAGCAAAATAAAAGTGAAATGCGGAAGATACAGGAATAACTTGATAGATCGGTCGCAATAACGATACCAGTAAGTTCAATAATTATCACATTACAAATTTTGGAAACGCTGATCACCAGTGAACATAACATGTTTGAAGGACACATTGACTCGAATGCGAGTTACCGTATGATAAAAAAAAAACTTACCCACTCAGAAAAGCGATGGATTTGACTACAAACGTTTTGTCAAAGTTAGGAAAACGTTTTCGTAGTGCCAGCGATCAAATTCACCGAAGGGAGTCGTTACAATAATTTGACTACTCTTTGCCACCAACACGGCCAATTGGCCAGAAACCGGAATTGATTTGGAGTTATCTCGAAGCAGAACCTGCGAAAAAAATGAGATCCATAGCGTGTGAATGCCCAATGTACGATGACGGTCGCATGAACGACATAATAACATCTCATTGTGAAGCTGAAGAATCTGTTAGCACAGAACAGTCAATTAAAAAGAAACTACAAAGAGGTGAAGTAGATTCTGATGCAGACACACATGAATTATTCAGAATTTTAAAATCACCTTCGGAAATTTTTTCTCTCAGGACAGGAACTATACACAACTTTCTTCATGAATTCAAAATTAAGGAACACAGTAATTTCTTCGTATCACCATATGTTATTCTGTTGAAATATAAGTCAGAGACACAATCGAGGCTAGATCAGGGAATAATTGAGCATGCTGTGCAACAGCCCGTTACATGTTAAGAAAAAAGGAGGATGATATTATTAAACTTGTTCTCGATTCCAGACAGATCAACGCTATAATACAATCAGGGAGAGATCGACCACAAACACTAGACCAATTATTACAGAAATTTCATGACGTGAAGGTAATGTCTTCTCTAGATTCATGAGCCACCTTCGCCAAATCGAATACCATCCAAAATGTAGGCAATACACAGCCTTTCTCTGTTTTGGATTCTGTGAAAATTTCTAAAATTCCCATTTGGTCAGTATGTTTCGTCTTCTGAACTTATCCAAAGTCTGAATACTATCTTACCAAAGCATTTGAAAGACAGGATCACCACTTATGTTGATGATATTTGATAGCTAAAAATTCGTGGACAGAACACAACCAAGTACTGAGCGGACTGTTACAGACATTTCTTGAATATGGCATTACCGTCAATATGGAAAAATCAGAATTCGGTGAAACACAAATTAAATTTCTTTGTCACGTTGTCTCTATGAAATGTATCTCTCCCGAGCCAGAATAACTGAAAGCAATAGAAGAAATACCTGTATCTACAAATAAATGATAAGTGCAGGACTCTTGGGCCATATGAACTTTGGTAGATGTTTCATTAGGTTAAGAAACTTGTCTACATTTAGACTATGTCAGCTCACATGTATGAATACAGTTTGGGACAGAGATGATGTCATCCAGACCAAATATGATGATCTGAAAACTGCACTGCTCTATGCACATGTTTTATCATATCCTGATTTATATCCTGAATTTTACCTTTTGACTGCTGTATCAAAATCTGGTCTTGATGTACTTGATGTAAACTTGTTTCAAGAAGTTGTAGAAATTGTAATTC
Source organism: Schistocerca americana (assembly GCF_021461395.2). Lineage (NCBI taxonomy): Eukaryota > Metazoa > Arthropoda > Insecta > Orthoptera > Acrididae > Schistocerca > Schistocerca americana. The sequence continues at coordinate 678,908,963 of NC_060122.1, forward strand.
TTACACAGAAAAGTATAGGTTATGCCTGCCAAGTCTTGCTCAATGTCAAACGTGACTATCCTGTGATCGAGCTTGAAGCATTAGCCACAGTCTGGGAATTTGATGAATTTCGTTATTTTCTACAAAGTAATCACACTAAAGTATATACCAATCACAGGGACTTCAGTTTCTGATGACAGCTAACCTAAATCATGATCGTTTCAGATATTGGGCTTTATTCCTTCAGGACTTGAGTTTCACTGTGATTTACATTCTGCGTTCAGAAGACATTATTGCTTATCCACTTTCACAAAAAATGGCTCTGAGCACTATGGGACTCAACTGCTGTGGTCATAAGTCCCCTAGAACTTAGAACTACTTAAACCTAACTAACCTAAGGACATCACACACATCCATGCCCGAGGCAGGATTCGAACCTGCGACCGTAGCAGTCGCACGGTTCCGGACTGCGCGCCTAGAACCGCGAGACTACCGCGGCCGGCACTTTCACAAGCATCTGTTGGTTTAGTCCAAACTAATGAGGAAGATTCCAAAGAAAATAGTTTTAGTTTGTTATATATCCAAAACGTAGCCTTTGAAAACTTTATTTTATCTTCATTACGTGATATTGCTCATGATCAGGAGAAAGGTCCAATCTGGGATGACATGAAAGAGAAATGGGAAAACAAATCAACTACTGCTATAAGACAGTTTCACCTTGTACATAACAACATTTTATTTAAATATAGATGTCACATTTTGGTACAGGGCATCCCAGACGAACTAATCAACAGACTCATATGGGACACACATCTCAGTTACACTTTGGTGCTATCAAATGTTTTCAGAATTTACAGGGTACTTGTTACTTCAACAATATGGACAAACTAATTCGTACAGTCTTAGCTAAATTCAAACTGTGCCAAAAAGTAAACCCACCCACCGTTAGGCATAGAACACCACTGTTTCCTATCATTCCCGTGAAACTAAGAGAATGAGCTACTGTTGACGTTTTCGGTCCAGTTATGAGATCTAAACATGTTCCTCCATTTGTTTTTCTATGTGTTGAGCTTACCTCTAAATTTGTGTCGTTCACACCTTTACGAAAAACAACTGCAAAATCTTTTTCTATAGCATTCGTAAAGAATTTTCTGAAAGAAGTAGGGCAAGCTGACAAAGTAATTTCTAATAATGACCCACAGCGACTTTAAAATACACAGCTAAGAACATGGAGGCATAGAAAAGTTAAACCAATATTTATAGGCCTATCACGTTTTGTGCTACCTTCTAACCCTTCAGAACGCATTATGAAAGAATTAGATAAACTTTGCAGACTGTATTGCTACCGCCAACAGAGAAACTGGGATTTGCACTTTTCGGATTTTCAAAATATCTTTGACGAACTACAACTCCGCCTTCGTTCTTCGTATTAAAGAAAGAACCGCCACCAGATCATATAAAACTTCCCTCTACAACGACGTTTAAGACATCGCAAAGTAATGAAATTAGCTTTGGAAAACATCATGTGAGTCGCAGAGAAAGGAAGAAGCAATAGGGCCCACGAGTGAGCATCATGAACGTACAGATAGGTCAGGAAGTGTTGCTTAAATCGCATCACTTATCTCCTAGAGGAAAATTTTTCAGTACCACATCTTTTCCTGGAGTATGGAGGTCCTTATCAAATACGGCGAATCTCACGTGCAAATACTGCGGAACTTGTAAGCATACCATATGGTTTTATAACCCTACCAGTACTATTGAAATTTAGAATGCTTTTACCTAAATAACACAAAACCCTGTCACTATAATGCCACAAATAACCCTCTTACTAAATTTAGTTTAGTTTCCAAATAACGTACACTACAGGAGGGTAGTCATGTTAATAGGAAAAAGTTAATAAATAGAGTTACCCTTTTTACGGCATTTGACCGTGTGTTGTGTCTAATGGGTAAGTGACTCAGACTACTCAGTTCTTCTCCTAAGATCTTACCTAGCGGTTATAAAGAAGTGGAGTATGAATAGTATTATACTGAAGCTAGGACAACTCAGTTCCAAGTTCATTTAGTGGTTTAAAAAACGTACTAACGGTCGCCAGCCTATCCATTCACTGAAACGATGAAGTATTGAAAAAGCAGAAGTATGAATTTTGCCTACTTTTTTGCTGCTGTTTAAGTTGCTTCTTCAAATAAATATTACTCCACGTAAACATTATTGGTGCAGGCACTGGTATTTGGAATTATTTGACTACTACACTCTTATACTTTTCGTTTTTACAAGAGAAAACCCCAATAGATTACTTCAACGAAGATAAAATAAAATTTCGCCGCGGGGAGGAGGGGGAACCTTTAGAAAACCACTTTCCATAACCGATATACTTAAATACTAAAATGCTTACATACTAAAGCACACACTTTTTATACTGAACATTTCACTTCAAGAAAACTTCTTTCTTACTGGTGTTTACTTTCGAAGGCTATTACTCTCATTATTTACACAAAAACAGTTCAAATGATGCCACTTTATATTAAACTGGCACTTCATAGGTCTGTAAAACAGGGTATTCGGATTAATCAAACAGCAGGAAGGAACCCTATATAGGTTGTATGATTAGGATGAAATAAGAGGGTGAACCAGTTTCTTTAAAGTTCAAGAATAATTGTTCACTAATAAATCATACTTTAAATTAATAGTTTACGCTGTACAAAAGTAGAATAGAAAGAAAATCTTATCTGGTGGTTTTACGCTTGTGTGTGGCGCACAATTACGGCGGCTACAATACCCACTGTACATCCTGCAAGTATCTTGCTGTATGGGCTTAATATCTCTTCTTGGCGTCACTCAATTTTACATACAGTGGCCCAACAACTCGCAGCTAGGCTGTAAGCCGTTTGCAGTCTTTAACCAAGACATTTTTGTGCAAATTTGCAGGCAACGCTTCTCCTTATTCACAAGGGTGCTGCTTAAATCACTGCTGCCTACAGACTGTGTGACTTACTTCCCATACTTCCTCTAGGCAGCTCACTATTTCACCCTTGCCACCTTCTCCACTCACCAGAGCCACTTTCGCTGCAAACGAAAGCACACTGGCTTTTACATAACTCCTATTTCTTATATTGTTCCTAAGCGTGACCATTTCTTACAATTGTCACATTTACGTGAACATGAACAGTTTATACACACAAATATTTTTAAATACAAAATATCATCAGAAAATTACTTAACGTAATGAACCATTTACACAGTGTTTTACATACATTACCCACATACATCGCATAAAGCAAAAAAAAAAAAATTATAAAATTATTCAGATGACCCATAAATAAGTTGTGTTATAGTCTCCATCATGTATCTAACATCAAGGTATAGAAAGAATAGTAACCTAAGTTTCTTTGATAAACTTATGCATCAGTGCCGCAGCTGTTGCAGTGAATTTTCTGACTTTAACTTTCAGCACTGTTTCATTCTCTTCAACTAATCTGTATATCTGTCAAAGTATCTTTCGCCGACAATCTCCTTAATAGGGAATTTTAATGAATAGTGACGATCTATTATTTGTGTTGTATGAAGGTTCAAGCGGCTCTGAAGTCATCAGTCCCCTCGAACTTTGTACTACTTAAACCTAACTAACCTAAGGACAGCACACACATCCATGCCAGAGGCAGGATTCGAACCTGCGACCGTAGCGGTCCCGCGGTTGCACACTGTAGCACTTAGAACCGTTCGGCCACCCCGGTCGACTGTTGTATGAAGGAAAGTACTTTGAATTTGCTAAGCATAATCGACAAGCTGTTGGTACAGAGGAAGAAGACAATTTTTTGCATCTATATTTGCATTATGACAACATGGATTGATAAGCCATCTGCGAAAAATATGAATTCAGTGGGTATGATTGCGAGTTTACTGGTGAGCATCTAATTGAAATGTAGTACTGTTATCTTATTTCATGTGTTTAGAACTTTTCTTTTGAGATCGCGGTATAGTAGAGTAGACTTGATTTTGAGGTTCGAAGTTAATAATTTGTTCTTCAGGAAAATAGACTGCACATATAACGAAGTTTCATGTGACTTTTGGTAATTTGCTGTGTGCATTTTGCTTTACCTTTAACAGAGGGAATACTGCACAACGTTTTAGGGAAGTGCATAATCTACTTTCTGTAAGTATATATTTTGTGAAGCAGGTCACGCATTTTAGAGGTACAGATAACTGCTGACTTTATGTTGGATAAGAGTTTATGTATGGCTAGTTCAGCATTGATTTAGGTATTTCTGATGGGCAGTCGTTTAACTAGGAAGTGTCTGACTGATACTTGTTCTGCTGTTTATAAAGTATCTTGAAGAGCTGTAACCATATACATGAGGAATCTACAGAAAACAGTGCGATATAGATCTAGAATATGATGAGAAATTTTGCTCAGGTTTTCCATGTCAGGCTTATGATGTTATTATGGTTTATTATGGTCCAACTATGGCATATTAAGGGTGCAATTATGGTATATTATGAGAAGTCGATATAATTGGTAGGACGTTATACTGAAGGTTAATAATGTATAATATTCTGAGGAACATACACGAGTCATATATGAGTTTACTGAGTAAGCTTTTTTTTCAGCTATTTATGGAAGAAGACAAAGTAAGGAATGTACACTCTTTAAACGAAACTACCCACAGCTGTAAATACATATGGAGGTTCTGTTCCTGCACACTGTGTTCCAAGGGAGGTTTATTTTGTCATGAAAGCATTTCTGAGAGGACAGTGTTACTGAAGTTTTGTTGCTGCTGGTCAGGTGTATTAAGACATATAACAACCAGCAGTTACGGAAAGAACACGAATTACAGTTTGAGATACGAATCATACCTGCTATATACAGTGTGAACTCCAAAAAACACGATACTTTTACGTGTATGAAACAACAGCGCTTGAAGGTAACACATTTTCTTTTCATCTGTTTGGAGATGAGAGTTCATGTGTGGATGTATCTGTCAAGGGTAATAAGCATGAATGGTTCTACAAAATTTATTTCTCTACTGCAGAATTGTGTGACGTATGTGTGAGATGAATTTTCTAGCTTAGCGAAACTGTAGAATGAAATTGTCTTAGTAAAATATTTTGTTACTGTATTTATTACTGTCTACACTGATTCTTTTTATTATTATTTGCGATGTTGTCGTAACTGAATTTTTCTCTGTTGCAGAAGTAGTACAAAAACACAGAACTGTATTTATTTCTATGGACTAAAGAATATTTTCAGATGAGAGTGTAATGTACATAGCGAGCGGGTTACTATCTAACAATGCGAATGTTGCAGTGGTCTCTTACGGAAAACAAGACATTCCAGAAGTACCCGGTCGTGTTAAAAACGTTGGTCCATGATTTGCATAAAAATATGTTATTCATTTTGACTGCTTTACTCTTTTCAGCTTGCAGTATTTTTTACGCCTTGATGCAGGATGATATACATTTCTTATGCATGTTGTAAATGACTGAGTAAAATTAGTTACTTGATCACTTAAGAGCTTTTCTATTTAAAGAATGTTATTTTAGAATTTCTCTTAGTGAAGAATGAAGACGTACCTGCTACTACCTTAGGGATGCAGTGATGATTCCAGCTCTTTAAGTTAATGATTGTAAGATGATGACATTTGACATCTGGCGATATTGACCAAGAAATGCTGGTTGCTACTTTCTGTTCGATGATCATTGTGTAAACATTGGTATGACGCAATATTTGTACTGTAATAAAAAGGAAGTACTTGTGATAATCACTGACCAAACACTGTAATAAGTTGTGAAAACGGAATGCAGTGATTAGAAAAGATGTTCTTTACGAAAATTCACTAATGTATACGAGAGCTCAAGTCTCTTATAATGTATGTGAAGGAATTGCATATATACTCACATATATCATGATACACTGCATACTGTACCACCAGAAAATAAATTTGTATAGAACTGGACTTAATATTTACAACTGTACTTCCAGAAACCTACCATACTTACGTAATTATCAGTGGCCATACATATTTTGAGTCTTTCACTGAGCTGAGAGCTTGTGTGGCTATTGACAGGACGTTGATTTTATATTCAAGTGTATATAACTTACTATGGTTCATTTTATCACTATAATTCGTTTCTGTTATTGTATCATATATGAGACTTTTGATCATCTGTGTAAATTATGAGAACATGTTTTCTCAAAGATATACAACCTCAATGCTTTCATGATCTTATCATGAACTTTTTGGTATTCAGCAAGTCATACTTGAGCTTAATACAACCAGTACTGATTCTGTACAGTATCTTTATATGAAAATGAAAAGGAGTGACACACTAAAACTTTTTTGTGTGATTTTCTGTGGACATAACGCTTGCATCTAGTCGCTGAGTCTGCTTACACCTCGAACTTGTGTGTCCTGAGCTGAATGTATTAACATTTCGGCTTGGTTGTCAGTGCACATAGTGTAAATTGTCCCCGGCTCTGCTGCATCTAAAACATGTGTTTCTTTACTTGGTTTCCTACTGCCAGATGAGTTTTACTCTCTTGAAGAACTTTACATAACATTTTGTTATCTTGTGAAATGAACTACCGCCGCCGCACGGGATTAGCCGAGCGGTCTAGGGCGCTGCAGTCATGGACTGTGCGGCTGGTCCCGGCGGAGGTTCGAGTCATCCCTCGGGCATGGGTGTGTGTGTCTATCCTTAGGATACTTTAGATCAAGTAGTGTGTAAGCTTAGGGACTGATGAGCTTCGCAGTTAAGTCCCATAAGATCTCACATACATCTGAACTTTTTTTTTTAACTACCCCCAATGTCATGCAGCTATTAGTGCCTACCTGAACAATGATATTTGTTTATTCATTTTCTTTCTCTTTACAATTGAGCCGTGTGCGGCTTGTATTCCCGCCAACATGTATTTTGCACCCTGTTTTTAACGTACTTCAACCTCACTACGTTTATTTAAATTACTACTGTCACTGAGTTGCCGCTTTGCCTGACCGCGAGCGGCGCTAGCAGCGCGTATCGATATACCCCCTCTTGTAGTATCTTTGCTCGACTGCTATTACTTCCCGGTCGTTGTCTGTCGTAAGCCAGTTCCGGTAAGCGAGTTCGAGTCGCGAGTTTGGGCTGCCAGTCACTTGGAACATGTCTGGAGCGCAGTCCGGACCTGCCATTCGGGGAGTTGCAATGTGGGCACTAGTGCAGTCTGGATGGAGCAGTGAGGTCTGCGTCGACGTGGCTCGTCCGACCATTGCCGCCACGCATCACTTCAGGCAGGCTACGGTCTTGGTTGATCGTCGGGCAGTCGTCCTATCGGACGACGCGTTTTGGCTCTCTGTTCGTTCATGAGTGCTGTGTGTGTGTGTGTGTGTGCATCAACTCCCTATTGGTCTTCGTGCATGTTTAGTTACTGTTGGCCACCAGGTCTTTGTGCAAGTGTTTGTTAGCTTGTGTGTGTAGTGGCGTTATTTCCACTGACGAATATATTAGATGTTGTCGGCACTCTGAGGAGTCGGTCGGTTGCTGCGGACCAACAAAGTTATCTCCACGCGGTCCAGACAGCTGGGTCCGCTGGCAGTCCCTGCGCAGTGTCGGATCGTGTGTGGAGCTGTCTGATTGCTACGAGCTTCGTGGTTCACCGACCCAAGACGTCGAAGTTGACTAGTGGTTTCAACTACCCAAGCCACGTCCATTCGTGTTGTGTAGTTCGTTTCGGCGATTCGCTGCTGGGAAGGTTTTCCTGTTTACCGAGAGTTCTTATTGCTGAAATTTAGCTGCCATGCAGTCAATTAGCTATATTGGTTGACTACAATTCAAGTGCACCAGCAGAATTTTCTGCCCTGTGGCCGTTAGTGATCTGCTTACCTGCCCTGGCCACTGACTTAAATTCAGGCAGTGTACTTTTGGGTGAAGTTAACTATATTACCAAATTTCAAATTCAAGTCTACCAGAGGAATCTTCTGCCTTGTGGCCTTTAGTGTTCCAGTTACCTGCCCTGGCCACTAACGTAATTTCAGGCAGTGTCCTTTGCACACCTGTTGTTGCAGTCCAACATGGCGTGTAGTTGTGTCAGCTTAATACATATTTCATTGTGGATAATCATCTTCGTAACCTTTTGTGTTTGAGTTCTCAGGTACCGATTGGTGGCAAGCAAGTCGTTTTGTCGGTCGGTCCGTGGCTGTCCCCTGGTTGGGTTCCGACGGATCAAGTGTAGTTGGGCTCACCACCTAAGTGAACGAGGGCAAACCGACCTCCCTGGGGGCTTCTAATTGCCGTTTCCTTTATTGTACTTCTCATCTGTGTTCAATTGTCTGTTCATAACCTATTATAGCCAATGATTTAAAAAATTCTTCCACTGGATTTTATGTATTTTTGGATTTTGGAAAATCAATTGTGGGCCTTCTGCCACTTAAATCCAATTTTAACTGCATGTTTGTACCATTTGAGATTTATGTTGTTGCTTTAAGATTTCTTGTTTGAAGGCCTTCAGCCGTGAAACAATTGTCTTTTTGAAGCTCGTAGTTCTAAAGATTCGGCGTTATTAAATTATAATAAATTACAATTTTGAGTGAGCCTGACCGAGACTCTATTTGGCCCTTTCCACAATCCAAATCAGCTGTTTTGCCCAGCGGGTTCAGCAATTGTATGTAATATTTCTATCTATGCAACTGAAAGAAATTTTTATATTATTGGAGAACTATATATAACATTTATCATTCTATTAAGTACTTCCAATGTCATTTGGATATGAGTGGTCACATGCACAAGACGATACTTGTATATTATTCTCCTTGACTACGCTGTACAGCTTATCAACTTTCTACTACTTACAAAATCTTACATTTATGTTTACGTGTTTTGCCACTTTTGTATGACAGTGATGCCAGATTTCACAGGTTTTTTTTTTTTTTTTTGTTTGTTTAAGAATTTTGCATTTGCTTGTTGTCAACATGTTAGGCATAAATCACTCCACAAAATTCTTAAAAGTGAGGGTGGGTGCTATGAAAGATGGATGTTGATATCTTTTAGAAAGTTGCCGTATGATTATGTAGCAGCGTGCATACACAAACTCTGAGTCTGAGATATTAATGACGCCAGAGGTTGCGAACGAACAGTTGTCGAGGGGAGTCGGACGCAGCCTTGCGTGTGAAGAAGCCACTCATCAGGAGATGTCGGAGGCTAGCATGCCCGTGCTAGTATCGCCGGAGGAGATTTCGATATTAATCGGGGATTTTTTTGGTAATTTGCCTTATTGTTGCATGCTTGCGCACTGGAGGAATTTTGTCAGATTTGTGTATACATACACTGAGAGTGTTGTTCGTATCTTTGTTGTGACCAGATATGACTATTGATTATAAACAATGGGAAATAATTGAAGTTTTTCAAATTGTTTAAGGAAAAGAATGGTCTAAGTAAAGCTTGTCAATGTATGAATCTTCATTCTCAGAATATAGTAAATTAGAAGTTTTATTGGTTCCTTTCATTTTTTACACCGCCTAAGGCTTGTTGGCCTAGCCCCTCACGATCATTCAATTTCAATAAATAAAAAGTCATAGGCGTGGTTGCATCAGTAGTTGTAACCATACATTGCACTCAGCATGGATCGCAATATTTCTTTTGAATAATTTTAGTAATCTGCTGGTCACGCAAATGAGCGGTAGGACGAGGTAAGTTGTTGTTGCGTGTAGGAGCATTGCAGTATAATTGTTAGGAGACATTAGGGAACATTTTAAAATTCGCAGTCAGGTACTAGAGAACTGATATTTCATGATCTATAGGAAGAGTAATTAATTTCTGTTTTTGTTCTCTATCAGAATGCTGACCTGTCCGGTGAAAAGAGGTTCCACAGAATGTTTGAATACTGACTTGTCGGCAAACGAGTTTTCATAATACAAGTTGTACGACTACATATCAGATTTTATGATAATGATATCAGAGTTTCACTAGACTGCTTTGCAGTTTTTAGAGAATAGTATAGATAACGATAAAATTGTCAGAGACGGAGCATCACACATTTCCGTAAGTCTTTCACTAGTCTAATAATAATAATTTCATTTTTAACTAACAACTTTCAGTTCATTATACTGACACGTAGCGTAATGACAACCGTGAGGCATTTTGCTAACACAAAGAATAGGCATAAACTGTCGAAAGTACTTCCGGACGTCTCCGAGCTTGGCAAGTAATCTGAAAGGCCTTCATCAGGGGGTGCAGCAAGCTACGGCCGGGATACTTCCCTGGGACACCGCGGCACGCCCCCCAGTAATCCCGGCCCATTCCTCTGCACTCCCATCGCCACAACACCGGAGTCTACTCTCGCGGCCGCTCCTTCCGCCTTCCCTAGCCGCGCCGCGCCGTGGAAATGAAATTCGTTGTCGTAACCCATGTCGCAATCTCGCCGCCCACGCCGCCAACTTTTATGCTGCTCTTGTCTAGCAGTGCGCTGCGGCCGTCCCCAGTTTTATGGGACATATTGCGGTATAAGGCGGTGGGGCGAACCCACCTAGTGCCGTATTGTCTGTGTGTACAGTGGTGCAGCGAGCAGCTAGCCGGGGGAGCCCGTTATTGCTAGATGCCACCTAGCCTGGTTCCCTAGGCAGGCACTGCAGCGCACACACGGGTTATTTATGTGTTGCGGAGATGGGGCGTACTCGAGAGGGCCGCCACTGACCGCTACATTTGCGCTACACTGTGTGAGGAATGCGATAGTATGGCACTACATTCATCACTAGGGACGGTACAGGTCAGTCTATTTAGTGGTTGGGATGAGAACAACAAACCTTAGGTGGCTCATTCTGAACATTCTTAAATGAACTTATTGAATACCTAAATTATTTGTTGGCTCTGGGATGTAAAGTAGCAACTATCTCTTGAATGTGTGTATACCATAAAACGTGAAACAAGAAAATGAACTGCCCTTATCAGCAAGTAGATTTATATGGTCTTAGTTGACCATCTAAAATGGGTGTCGCCAAGACGACGACAAAAGGAGGTGAGATTTTCACTATGTTTTCCCGAGATATTGTGACGAATTTTCTGGCGCAAGCAAGTAGTTATCAACTCTTGTAAATGCTAAGTTACAGCGCCAGATTTTTAGCAGAATTGTACATTTTCAGTGGGAGTGAAAAAAGCATTCGAGGAGATCATCGACATTTTAATGGAACAAGTCAAATAGTAATACGATAACAGCACCTTAAACAAATGTCAGGAGAAAAAGACCTGTAACTATCCTCCCTACTGCCCCAAATGTCATAATATTCCGTACTTCAGGTATGGCATAAGTGTTTGTTATTGTGTCATATTCATCTACATCTACATGGATACTAAGCAAATCACATTTAAGTACCTGGCAGAGGGTTCATCGAACCCCCTTCACAATTCTCTTTTATTCAAATCTCGTACAGCGCACGGAAAGAACGAACAATTATATATTTCAGTACGAGCTCTTATTTCCCTTATTTTCTCATAGCGATCGTTTCTCCCTATGTAGGTCGGTGTCAACATAATATTTTCGCATTCGGAAGAGAAAGTTGGTGACTAGAATATCATGAGAAGATTCCGTCGTAACGAAAAACGCCTTTCTTTTAATGACGTGCAGCCCAAATACTGTATCATTTCAGTGACACTCTCTCCCATATTTCGCGATAATACAAAACGTGCTGCCCTTCTTTGAACTTTTTCGATGCACTGTGTCAGTCCTATCTGGTAAGGATCCCACAACGCGCAGCAGTATTCTAAAAGAGGACGGACAAACGTAGTGTAGGCAGTCTCCTTAGTAGATCTGTTACATTTTCTAAGTGTCCTGCCAATAAAACGCAGTCTTTGGTTAGCCTCCCCTAAAACATTTTCTGTGTGTTCCTTCCAATTTAAGTTGTTCGTAAATGTAATTCCTAGGTATTTAGTTGTATTTACGACCTTTAGATTTAACTGATTTATCGTGTAACCGAAGTTTAACGAATTCCTTTTAGCACTCAGGTGGATGACGTCCCAATTTTCTTTATTTAGGGTCAACTGACAATTTTCGCACCATTCAGATATCTTTTCCAAACCGTTTTGCAATTTGTTTTCATCTTCTGGCGACATTATTAGTCGATAAACGATAGCGTGTTCTGCACGGTTACTCAGATTGTCTGCCAAACCGTTCATATAGATAAGGAACGGCAAAGGGCCTATAACACGACCTTGGAGAACGCCAGAAATCACTTCCGTTGTACTTGACGACTTTCCGTCAGTTACTACCAACTGTGACCTCTCTGATAGAAAATCACAAATCCAGTCAAATAACTGACACGACATTCCATAAGCACTCAATTTCACTAGAAGCCGCTTGTGTGGTACAGCCTTCGGGAAATCCAGAAATACGGAATCGATCTGAAATCCCCTGTCATTAGCACTCAACACTTCATGCGAATAAAGAGCTATTGTGTTTTACCAGAACGATGTTTTCTAAACCCATGATGACTATGTGTCAATAGACCGTTTTCTTCGAGGTAATTCGTAATGTTCTAACATAATATATGTTTCCAAATCCTGCTGTATATCGACTTTAATGGTATTGGCCTGTAATTAAGTGGATTACTTGTACTACCTTTCTTGAATATTGCTGTGACCTGTGCAGCTTTCCAGTCTTAGGGTACGGATCTTTCGTCGAGCGAACGGTTGGATATGATTCTTAGGTATGGATCTAATGCATCATCATACTCTGAAAGGAACCTAATTTGTATACAGTGTGGTCCAGGAGACTTGCTTTTGTTAAGTTATTTAAGTTGCTTCAATACTCGGAGGATATTTACTTCTACGTTATCTGCGTTACTCATGTTGGCATTTCGGAAAGTGGCGCTTAGTAACTCTGCTTTGGCACCACTGTCTACGATAGTATCTCCGTTGCTATTGCGGAGAGAAGGCACTGATTTTTTCTTGCCGCTAACACACTTTACATACGACCAGAATATCTTTGGATTTTCTTCCAGGTTTCGAGACAAAGTTTCATTGAGGACACTGTTATAAGTATCTCCAATTGAAGTCCGTGCTAAATTTAGAGCATCTGTAAAAGCTCCACTGCTCAAAAGGTAGACCATGCTCATTCATATACACACATCACCTAGAGTTTAGCAACATTTCGGTTCCGAGAGTTCCGGAACCTGTACAGAAAATTGGAATAGAGATCAACATAAACATCATTTCCGTCCTTTTTATTGGTCATGAAAACCACACATTGCATGTTGTACCACCATAGAGCGCGACCTTTAGAGGTGGTGGTCCACATTGGTGTATACACCAGTGTAGTGGGACGCGAAATTGAAGCGTCACCCATCCACTAGTGCCAGCCCAGTTTGCAGGTGAATATAAATTTAATTTAGGGTTTTGCTCATGTATTTTTGTAATCTTTGTAATTGTTGTGAATTATCTAAAGCTTTGTATTAATTTTTTATGTTTCATGTACGGAGAGGGCGGCGCAACGAACGGAGACAGCATCTTCACTGCCGGGGCCGAAGAGATAATTGCTGGCCACTATACGTCGCGGGTCGACAGCCAGAGAGTAACAGAAGATCCTGAAACTAAGTTATGGCGTCGTGCTTCTAAAAATTGAAAATATAAGAATTTGTAATGTTTCTACAACAATGACGTCATAGAAATTTTAATCATGTTGTAAATGTTCAGTCCTATCTTGTCAAGGCTCAGATTCACGTCTATATGTAGTATATAGGAAGATAATAAACTAATGTATACTACAAAGTTTAAATACGTGTTCCGCGAATTTATTTATGAAAAATTATATTGAGGAAGAAGCATTACTGATTTATTTGAGAAGATTATTAATTTTGACAACGCTCATCGTGAGTTTGAGTCTTAAAAGTTTATTCAATGTGGTTTTAATATTTATTAAAGCAGACAACGTGCATTAATATAATGTCTGAGAAGAAACAAACGACATCTAAATTGAAAAAAGTTTACGCAAACCAATTGGACTGAGTGACGTAATTCTGCGCATACGACTCAAATGATGATGTTTCAATTACAGTTTCGTTCAAGAACCATTCAGAGACAATTTAAAAGGAATTTAAAAAGAATTTAAATAATTTTGAAGTGTGTTGTAACTGACGTAGGTGACAAAGTCTGCACATGATCATATGTCAAAAGAAAATCATTTATACAAAACTTACGTCGTTACACTACACCAGTACCTCTAATACCTAAGCAACACGTCCTCTTGCATTGACGCATGCCGGCAGTCGTCGTGGAATCACTGTTGGTCGAGATTGTCCCACTCCTCAATGGCGATTCGGCGTAGATCCCTTGAAATGGTTGGTGGGTCACATCGTCCATAAACAGCCCTTTTCACCCCATGCCAGGCTTGTTCGATAGGGTTTATAAAGGCACATTTGCATGCCGAGCGTGAGTTTCCTCGGAAAGGCGAAATATTAATTAAATAAATAATCAGTGACAAATAAATAAAGCCTATGGCACACAACTGCAGCGCTGTGTCGCTGATAAAACAAAAGCACAATTACGTTACTCTTATGTTTGATTAAGAAAGGGAGAGCTCTGGTTGAAGTGGTGCGAGAAGCACGTATTTTATTTTATTGTCTGGCACACCGCCATATTTCATGTTATAGAAGAATACTGCGAGTTGCAACCACACTAGGCACTCGATTCTGTAAAGAATTATATTTATAAAAGTAAGTTGGATTATGAACTGTAGGCTTATTCATTGAATATATCTGATTTAACTAACTGTGTAACTTTTTTATGTTTAGTAGACAATCACCTCTGTACGACGTATTGGCATGACTGGCAAATTATTGTAATATTGAGATTTAGATTATGAGTCCGCACCTACCGCAGCAGTCTTTGGAAACGATTTAATTACGAAGTCCGATTATTCAGTTTTATTTCACGGTCAACTACGAGTAACATTGCCTTTACGAAAAAGCCATTGTCAAGCGTCTGATACCGAATAATTAAACGTCCACGTTCCAGATAAGCAAATACAATTGCAATCTCAATCACCATCATACAGATAGAATAATTAACATATTTAGAATAACAATATTTTTTTATTTATTTTATTTATTTTATATTGGCGACTGCGTGTCGGACTTGTTATTTTGTCATTTGTTACATTGTTCTCTTTGTTTCATGTAAAAAACCAACTTTCTGGACCTGGACGTCAATGTATGAGAGATAACAATATCTGAAGATATTTTCCAATTCTGAAATTTTGCGGGAAGACGCAATGAAACTTCCAGCAAAATAAATAAGACGCAGCATCTTTGCATTAGCAGGCTTGACCAGACGTATAATTCAGTGTATTAGCTTTTCAGTAAATTCTGTAGTGTTTCTTTTCTGCATAACAGATTCAGTGATAAACTTCATTCTCAGTACTTTTCCCTAAACAATAACGTATGCAACAATACCAATACACGAGTGTACAATATGGCCGACTTCTGTACGATATCATGTAACATGGCCAGCAGCCATTACCAATAATCTCAAATTCAGTTTATATTTTTAAATTAACAGACAGCCATTGTTGCTACGAGCGATTCATGCTCAACTACATTTTATTTTAAAATCAGTGTCAAAAATTTTCTTGAAACATATATCACGTGTGGCATGGTAATAACTAGAAAACAATACGCAAAAATGGAACAGCAAGGACGTACTATTCAGACGCAATCCGACTCGGACGTGAGACAAGTGTTAGAAAATGACTTTACGACAGCAACCGGTAGTGACGATGCATCAAACATTGACGCAAGTGTTGACGAAAATTTTGACGATAGGCCGTCCACTACAAAAATTTCAAAATCTCAATCAGAGCCCATGTTAATGCATGACGTCACGTCTAATGACGCGGCGGGGGCAGAGACCTTGCAAACGGTAAACATTGCCGACATGTTACAAATGCTAATGAAACAAAACGCAGAAAATATGGCAACCATAAGGAAACAGAACGCCGAAAACATGGCAACCTTAAAGGCACAATTAGAGACACAAAATGAACAGTTAAAAACACAAAATGACGAAATCAAATCTGATCTCATAGCAATCAAGATAGGTAATGACACTTTATGTAAGCGTGTGGAACTTATAGACGCCACACTGACCAAACAGATGACTGAACTCAGTATTAAATTTTCCCAGCTTAATACGAGACAAGAAAAGACTACAACTGACGTAGCACTTTTATAGACACAAGTAAAAAACCTTAATGTCACGTGTGAAGTTCTTACTGAACAAATTCAAACATATCCTTCAGTACATGACAACCTTGAAAAACGAATTACTGACGTACAGAATAAACTTGACAATGTTGAACAACACCTGACTGACATCTTAAATCAGATGCCACAGCTCATTTTCAAAATATTAATAAAGAATTTCATGATTGGGTTGAGAACAAAGACAAACATTTTGATAGATGCTTACGTGAAAATTTACCAACAATTGTGCACGACTCCGTAGCGCAATACATTACTAATAACAAACAGCTGATCAGTGACGCAGTACAATCCGTCACTTCACCCATGAGACAATTCACCGATCAACTACAGTCTGAATGTAACGAAAATATCAGTCAAAATGTACAGTTCAGAAACCAATATACATTCGAGTATGATACACACATTCCGCACACGACAAATACACAATAACAAAACACACCACGACTACAACACATACCACGATGTGGAAACACAAACACAAGCTATTATCATGGTAAACCACAGCAACATTATCGTAATTACTCGCCAGCTGAACATACCAGTAATTACAGTGGAATAAATCCATATCACAATGCGAAGGAAGATGAAAGCTTAATGAAACACAGGCAATTTCAGATTTTTATCCCAGAAAAACGAACCATTCATCCGGTGATTTTTCTTAAATCTTTTAGTAACGCATTTCCACGCACTTGGAGTGACCGGAAAAAGATTTCATATATTGTCGGTTACATCCAAGGCGATGCAGCTGTCTGGGCATACAGTCAAGCTGACGTATGTACCACGTACAGTGAGTTTGAGCGTGCTTTTCTGAACAAATTCTGGTCGCAATCCGTCCAGGAGCGACTCAGAAGACAAATTTTAGAACCTGAAACTTTTAACAGTAAAAATGGTAACTTACGCAGATATTTTGAAAAATACTTGAACATGGGACATTTTTTAGACGAACCAGTCGCAACGCGTGATATACTCCGAGCGTTGAAGGCCAAATTGCCTTTCAACATTAAGGAAAAACTTCTACATATCCCGGATGACGATTCAGATTATTTTTTAACAGCTTTAGATTCGGTTGACATGTTACTTGAAGATCAGCGCTTCGCGCGGCAAAACAGCAGCCACAATGTTTACACTAGTGGTATGCAAAACATGCAGGCTTGCCAACTCAATTCTGGCGCGCCCACAGTTGGATACGCGGTACAGCAAAAACAGCAAACTCACATGCCGTCTCAATACGGAAATCAAAATCAACACGCGTATTCCAATACAAACAATAGTTACAACAGTAATAACATTTCATGCGGCAATCCACACAAAAGGCACCGCGGTAATAACTACAACGGTAACAACGGATACAAAGGTAATAACAAAAACACAAACAGAAATAGAAATAATAATAACTACGAGCCAAGACAGCATCAAGGTTGGACTCGTAACGATCAGTACTTTCATTCAAACTCTGCTTTACCACAGCAGCCACCAGGTCAAAATTGGAGCATACCTTACGACCGACAAGTAAGTTATAATGCGCAACAGCAACAACAACCGCAAAAGTTTGGAGATCATAATAGGCAATATCCGAATGTGAATATAATAGAAATGACACCTGATGCACAACCTCAATCTGTGTCAGTACCTAGTACAAATGCTAATCCAACAAACTAGAAACAGTCACTACTTTGCCCCAGGTCGTGGCTGAAGAATTCTTGGGGGGCGACTTCAATGTTAATCAGTTATTTGACACCACACTTGAACAACAGAATAATGATATGCCGAGTAATTCTGAACAAAAACTACCTGTTTTATTTATAAGATACAACCACAATAACAATATATCAGATGAACTTTTACAAGACAGTACACAATGTCGTTTAAACACAAATGAAATTGTTTTAGCATCTACTACTGGTGTAGTAGGTGGGATTCCAACTACTATTATCCTAGATACAGGTGCAGCTGTGAGCGTTTTGTCTTTTAATTTCTATAAAAAGATGTGTGAATTGGAACCTGTGCCTGAGTTTCCTGCCCAAAACTGTAAAATAACTACTGCACTAGGTAATAAGTCATGTAGGGTTACGAAGCAAGTTTTTGTAAACGTTAAAATAGGTAATGGAACCGTACAATGGCCATTCCTGGTTGTACAAAACCTTGTGACAAATTGCATATTAGGAATAGATATTATGAGCGAGAAGGACTGCATTATATTCTCCAAAGGTAAATGTATTTTAAATGATAAAGGCAGTGTAATTATTATTGATTTCGACAGGAGAACTCTAAAGCATGACAAACACTGTACAGGGTACAAGGTTCAGTTAGTACTTGACAAAGACATTCAAGACATGCAAACACACTCATCTGACACAGAGCTAATGGACTTGAAAACATTGCTTGATCATAAGATAAGTGAAGCTACAGCTCTCAGTGTACATGAACGTATAAAACTACAGGAAGTGTTATCCAAATATTTACAAGTTTTTACCAAACGATTAGGTGTTATCAACACGTATGTGTACAAGATTGAAGTTAAGCCTCACAAGATCTTCTACCATAAGACATATAACGTACCGTTATCTCAACGACCTGCTGTGTGGCAAGAATTAAAACAAATGTTAGACTGGAAGGTCATTGAACCATCCACCTCACCTTATTGTAGTCCTCTACTTGTTGTCAAAAAATCAAATGGAAGCATTAGGTTAGTGTTAGACGCACGAGCTATTAATGAAATAATTTTACCGGTTCACACAAAACCTGAAAATTTAGAAGAGCAATTACAGAAATTTCTAGATGCAAAATATTTTTCCACAATAGATCTCGCTAATTCGTTTTGGCAGGTGGGTATCACTCCTGATTCTCGGAAATATACTGCATTTATGTTCGGGGGGCGAACCTATCAGTTTTGTGTTCTACCCTTCGGACTGAATGTCAGCTCGGGGGTATTCATTACAGCCCTGGATACCGTGCTTGGCGACGATTTAGTTGAGACAGTCACACACTATGTAGATGATATACTGATAGCTACACAATCTTGGAATGAACACGCTGACACTCTTCAAAGAATTTTAGAAAAATTTGCACAAGCTGGAGTCACAGCCAACCTAAGAAAATCAAAATTTGGTTGCAGTGAGATAAAGTATTTAGGACATATCATTAATTCACAGGGCATACGTCCGGATCCCAGTAAATTAGATGCTATCAGAAACTTTCCTAGCCCTCGAACTAAAAAGCAGTTAAAATCATTCCTTGGGCTACGTTCATTTTTCAGACGTTTTTTGCCACAACCACTTTTGAACAGTAAACATCTGCTAAATCTACTCAGAAAGAATCAAGTTTGGATCTGGTCGGAACAGTGCCAGAATGACTTTAATACAATTAAACATGCTTTAGTGAATGCTAACATATTGAGCCATCCAGATTTCAATTTAGATTTTTGTATGACTTGTGACGCTTCACGTACTGGCTTGGGCTGTTGCTTATTTCAAGTAGTAAAGAATAAAGAGGAGGAACAGATAAGAATTATTGGGTTTGCGAGTCGCACTCTAACTGAATGTGAGCGTACATACTCCACTACTGAGTTAGAAACACTTTCCATAGTATGGGCATTCAAGAAATTCAATTATTATTTATTTGGAAAACATACGGTAATTTACACCGATCACCAGGCCCTGACATTTTTGTTAACTTGTAAGCTTGTACATCCTAGACTATCACGATGGGCAGTCACACTTCAGAACTACTCTTTTGAAATTAAGTACATAAGAGGTAAGGACAACACCATTGCAGACACTTTGTCTAGACTTCCACAAGGTATGAATGATACCAACAGTGACTTAGGAAATATAAATGACTACAGGATTCTCTTAATGCAAGACAAGCAGTATCACCAATATTATATTGATATGTGCAGAAACATGGCTGAATTACAAAAATCTGATCCTCACTGGTATAAGATAATAACATTACTGGTAGAAAAACACAATCATCCTTTGACTAAGTATTACAAGTTACACAATGATGTGCTATTTTACCGCCGACATCCAAATGCTACTAACTGGTGTGTATGCATTCCCAAAGAGTCTGAACGTAATCTAATTTGGCACACACACTTAGTTTGGGGTCATTATGGGACGAAAAAGTGTTTGGCAAAGCTCAGTACATACTGTTATTTTAGCAATATGAGAAGAAAAATTTACAGGGAACTGAAAACATGTGTCATATGTCAAAAATCAAAACCTCAGAATTTATCCACAAAAACAGATTTACATTCTATTTTACCTAGTAAACCCCTGGAAATTCTGTGTACTGACATCAGTGGACCGCATCCAGCAAGCTCTGGAGGCGTCAAATATATTTTAGCTCTTTACGATATATTTTCTAAACATGTAAAACTTTATGCTTTAAAATCCGCCACTGCAAATGCTATAATACGAATATTCTCAAGTGATTACCTGACGCACGTGGGAAAACCTAAAGCAATTCTATCAGATAATGCAGCATACTACTCTGGGTACAAATGGAGAAATTTCTTGAAGGACAATAACATTAAAAGTATATTTATTTCGAGGTTTAGTCCACAATGTAACGCGACTGAGAGACTTTTCCGAGAATTAAACCGTTTCATGAGGACCTATATTTCATCAAAACATACTAATTGGGTGTCCTACCTAAGTCTTTTCGAAGACGTACACAATAACTTAAATATTTACGATACGAATTACACACCTAACGAGATCATGTTCAATTGCAAACAGAACGATCAGTGGATAGAACCATTACCTAAGTTGTCAGACAAGGAAATCACACCTGAACAGAAAATAAAAGAAGTATTGACTACATTGACACATCACGCACAAATACGAAACAAACATCACAGAAACATAATAAAAAGAAAACAAAAATTCGAGGTAGGAATGCTTGTACTACTTCGTACTCATCATAAATCTGTAGCACTCAAACGACGCAACGCTAAGTGGCGTCTGCTATATGAAGGACCGTATATAATTGTTAACATACCCCATCCTGGTGCGTATCTGTTACAACATCCTAGAACTAACAAAATTATTGGGCTATACGCACACCGAGATCTTAGAGCATTTCATGCTGAATAACGTCAAAGTCATACCCATCAAAATATTGCTAAGCAACTCGAAAAACTCTGTTGTTACAACACAGATAATAAGTAGTATAGAAATTTTCATTTCAACGGTTCCAGTGACGCAGTTGAAGACAGAAGAACTCTTCTTTCAGCGCGCGCCTCCACCTGAAAGACGGAATATTAAAGTAAAATTTATGATTACGTAGCAGTGGATGACATATTAATTTTTCACGGAACATTTGTTACTGAAGGTACCACTGACTTGGTGTGACACCTGACGAACTGACAGACGTCATCTGTGAAGCGATCTTTTACTTTGAGAAATAGATTAGACGCACATCTCTCAACACGAAAAGCATCTATCAGTAGTCAAGGCCACACAGACACTCTACACACACGCACAAAACGCGAGGAATCGAACATTTTCTCTCTCTTACTATTTTGAATATTTATTGAGTAGTGAAAACGCCTGGTCTTGCCTACTGATGTAATGAATGTTGTGTCTAACCTATCTTAATTTCAGATGACATCACAAAAAACATCGATAATATCCCAGCAAAACCGCTAAAGAGGATGTAAATATCAGCAATTCATGTAATCAAATGTGACACAATGTAATAACCTATAGCGATGTAATGATGATGTAAACATGTTTATGTGCAACTATATTATGTTTATGCTAAGAAAATATGTGACGTGTGTATGTATAATTACTTATTTTTTTAACTGATGTATAGTGCAACTGTTACTATGTAAAAATTTGAACAAAACGAGTGCCAAAAAGACATTGCATAGTGAACCACTGTTCACGGACATTAACGAACATTACTAACTCAGCAACTACGCGGAAACCTATGTGAAAGAAACTGTTAATGCCATACATTATGCAGCGTATCTATGTAAACGCGATGAACGATTTCCTTGATTAATAACTACGAACATTTAGGTGAGCCATATTCAGCAAAAAACTGAAAATGTGAAGTGCATAATTCGTGCATCGTCTAGTGATATTACTACAGTACCCAACTTCAAGATGTTAACTGGATTAAATGGACACAAAGTGCCTGTCCAGAAAACAACACGACGGGTGGAAGAATTTTGGTTGGAACTTCAGGGAATGAAATGTTCTCGAAATGTGACGGACACTCTTACCTGGACTGTCCAAGGATCGACGCCAGCTATGTGCCGTCCGAGATTCTGCAACCAAGCTTCCACGGAATGTAAAAAACGAACTGCACGTGGACCAATTATTCGACGGGTCACGTCTGATCTGTAATAAGCAATGGTTTTAGTCACAACGAACTGCATCACTACGACTATAATGGAAATGAGAAATGGACACGCTTATGTATTAATCACGTTGTTATACAACGATGTTACTGTGATCAAAAAACTTTACCACGACGATACTAACCTGTAAAAAATTATTGTGCAGCGGATGAATATGAACTGTAATAACGACACGATGTGTATAGGTCAACGCACCTGAAAAATACGGACATTTTTCTTTGAAGTATTTCAAAACAATACTATCTAACTAAGAACATTCAACAATCTAAGTTGTATTGTGTTATAACAAATATTGTAAATTTAAAACTAAGTTACCTGTCGTAGAATGTAGTCTTCATATGCAATCTTGGTTGAATATTTTCTTTGTGCAACGACTGAAAAACGCGAGCACACGAACAATATGATCTGCAATACTGTGCCGCGTGATCTAACTGTACGATATAACGGCAGTGCCGCAGTTACACAGACGCTTCTGCGCATGCGCGCATGCCATCTGCCAACATAAGAACTTTTACGGCGCACCCGCGTCATTCAAATTTTGTATATAATGTGTATAATGTGTAATGTAAGTCATGTAAATAGTTGTAGATAACTTAGATTTTCTTGTGCCTTTAGGTGAATTGCTCGCCTGCAGGTGTGTCCTTTCGCCTCGCAATTCAGGGGGCAATATAAAGGCACATTTGCATGCCGAGCGTGAGTTTCCTCGGAAACGCGAAATATTAATTAAATAAGTAATCAGTGACAAATAAATAAAGCCTATGGCACACAACTGCAGCGCTGTGTCGCTGATAAAACAAAAGCACAATTACGTTACTCTTATGTTTGATTAAGAAAGGGAGAGCTCTGGTTGAAGTGGTGCGAGAAGCACGTATTTTATTTTATTGTCTGGCACACCGCCATATTTCATGTTATAGAAGAATACTGCGAGTTGCAACCACACTAGGCACTCGATTCTGTAAAGAATTATATTTATAAAAGTAAGTAGGATTATGAACTGTAGGCTTATTCATTGAATATATCTGATTTAACTAACTGTGTAACTTTTTTATGTTTAGTAGACAATCACCTCTGTAGGACGTATTGGCATGGCTGGCAAATTATTGTAATATTGAGATTTAGATTATGAGTCCGCACCTACCGCAGCAGTCTTTGGAAACGATTTAATTACGAAGTCCGATTATTCAGTTTTATTTCACGGTCAACTACGAGTAACATTGCCTTTACGAAAAAGCCATTGTCAAGCGTCTGATACCGAATAATTAAACGTCCACGTTCCAGATAAGCAAATACAATTGCAATCTCAATCACCATCATACAGATAGAATAATTAACATATTTAAAATAACAATATTTTTTTATTTATTTTATTTATTTTATAGGTTCATGTCTGAAGAACATGCTGGCCACTCCAGTCGAGCGATGTCGTTATCCTGAAGGAAGTCATTCACAAGATATGTACGACGGAGATGAATTCGTCGGCAATATGCTGCCGATATGGTTACACTATCGGTCGCAGGATGACATTCACGTATCGTACAGCCGTTACAGTGCCTTCCATGACTGCCAACGGCGTACATCGGCGCCACATAATGCCAACCCCAAAACAGCAGCCGGCTACGGTGGCCGTGCGGTTCTAGGCGCTGCAGTCCTGAACCGCGGGACTGCTACGGTCGCAGGTTCGAATCCTGCCTCGGGCATGGATGTGTGTGATGTCCTAAGGTTAGTTAGGTTTAAGTAGTTCTAAGTTCTAGGGGACTGATGACCTAAGATGTTAAGACCCATAGTGCTCCGAGCCATTTGAACCACTTTGAACCAAAACAGCAGGGAACCTCTACCTAGCTGCACTCGCTGGACAGTGTACCTAAGGCGTTCAGCCTTACAGGGTTGCTTACAGCCACGTCCCCGACGATTGGTTGAAGGCATATGAGAGACTCATCGGTGAAGAGAACGTGTTGCCAATCCCGAGCGGTCCATTCGGCATGTTGTTGGGCCCACCTGTACCTCGCTGCATGGTGTCGTCGTTGCAAAGATGGACCTCGCCATGGAAGTCGCGAGTGAAGTTGCGCATCATGAAACCTTTTACGGACATATTGTGTCGTAATATGACGTCGTGTGGCTGCACGAAAACCATTATTCAACATGGTGGCGTTGCTGTCAGGGTTCCTCCGAGCCATAATCGCAGGTAGCGGTCATCCACTGCAGTACTAGACTTGGGCGGCCTGAGCGAGGCATGTCATCGACAATTCCTGTCCCTATGTATCTCCTCCATGTCCGAAAAACATCGCTTTGTTTCACTACGAGACGTTGGACACTTCCCTTGTTGAGAGCCCTTCCTGGCACAAAGTAACAATGCGAACACGATCGAACTGGAACTTACCGGGTGTCGGACCCCCTCCGTCTAATAGGCGCTGCTCATGCATGATTGTTTACATCTTTGGGCGGGTCTAGTGACATCTCTGAACAGTCAAAGGGACTGTGTGACACCACATCCACAGTCAACGCCTATCTTCAGGAGTTCTTTCTGGGAAACGGGGTGATGCAAAACGTTTTTTGATGTGCGTATTTTATTCGAATAAATTCTATGAAATGGTTCCGTAAACATATACTGCAGGTTAATTTCATTTGGAATTATCGCAGCAGTGTTATGTGTCAAAGCCTAGAATCTACTTTAACACAATGAATACCAGTATTCACAGCGTTTTCAGATGTCTTCTTCGCACGAAATCGAGAAGCATCGTGCAATGAAACTATATTCGTTCTTTACCTAATACATTTCAAAGTAGATTACATGTGGTAATTTTGGTCAGTAATACAGTGATCGTACTGCACTGGGACCAAATGTTGGTGTAGCTAACATTATGTTAGATTCTGCATAAGATCGTAGCGTTTTTGTTTTCGTTTTGGTATTACGGTTATTAAGGGTTTATTTATCGGTTGTCATTTTTGTGTGTAATTCACTGTTGCTATTTGAGTTTATGTATGGTCACACTATCATTTCGGGATAGTGATTGGAGCTGTGGACGCTTGAAAATAGAGTGCCAAGTGGACAAATCTGAATCTTTCCGATATGCTCTTCTGTCTAAGTTCGATAGAGGGTTGACAGCAGCGGAGGCAGCCAGAAACGTTTGCATTGTGTGTGGGGATAATGCCACTAGACAGAGCACGGCAAGACAATGGTGTTCTCTTTTTAAGCCGATTTTGACGTTAGTGACTCTCCACGTTCAGGAAGACCTTCAGGGTTTGATGAAGATCGTTTAAACACATTAACGATCCGTGTCAGTCTACGAGGACCTTAAATTTGCAATTACCGGCTCGTTAGCTTATAACAGCAACCGTTCACCAATTGTTTGTTATTGCTCGGCCATTGCTAAAATATATTGCCTTTTTAAGTCAAATAACTCAATGGATCATATCGGCGATCGAGGACCCTGTAGAGCAAGCGCCGACCTCTAAATGCTCTTCCATGGACGGCGACCTTTTGCACTATGGATTCAGTTGTCATGGACTCCTAGTTGGCAGAGGTGTTTCTGTAGCTCATCCTCCCATCGCTTCCTGGGTCTTCCGATTGGACGGGTACCATCAGATCTTCCCATAAATACGGCTTTTGCCCGAGAGGTGTCTGGTCTCCTAGCAATGTGGCCTGCCAAGCTCTCTGTGCTTTCAGTTTTGAACAATGTTCGGTTGCCTCTTCAGCTCATACAGTTCTTGGTTTTTTCTACGTCTCCACCAGCTTCCTTTCTGGACAGGTCTAAAGATCCTTCTCATAATTTTTCTCTCGAAGACCAAGAAGTGTTCTTCATCCTTCTTTGTTGTGCTTAAGGTTTCTGTCCCATATAAGAATACTGGCACTATCACGGCATTGTATGCTTTAAGTTGGTCTTAATTGACAGATTCTTGGTTGCCATTATCTGGTTTAGACTGAAATAAGTTTTAGACCCGTTTACCGTACGTTGGTTTATTTTCTGTTTTAAATTATTTTGCCTGTGGAATCATGTACCAAGGTATTCAAAATTTTCAACTTCAGCAAATCTCGATATCCCTACCTGTAAGGGGATGTCATTAGGGGCTTCTCTTGATACCTCCATTACCAAGGACTTTTCCGCAGTAATCCGTAACCCGGTCTTACTTGCATTTTGCGCTAGGACTTCTACAGATTATGCTATCTATTCCTCTGATTCTGATGTGATGTCGTCTGCATAACCCAGTAAATCTGTCCTACCATTTAGCAACCCCCATTTGTTTTTTGTTTTCAATACTCTGATTGCCATCTCTAGGACCACATTAAATAAGAGTGGTGAAATAACATCACCTTGTTTCAGACCCGTTCTGATATGAAAATCCTCGGTCAGTGAAATAACTGCTCAGTAATTTTGCGGTACTATTAACAAACGGTGTGCATATTTGATTTAAAATTGGGTTTTAGAATTTTGTTATTTATGAAAATATTTTATCAATTTTACTTATTGCTATTGTGTTGTGCAACACCGAGATCTGGGATTGTGAAATCATAGTGTTTGTTGTAACATGTATGCCCGCTACTCTTTTTAGAAGTTTCATCCTGTATCAGCCTGTAATCAGTGCGTTCAGGATACAGCAGTGGGTCACTGGATGCGTGTTACGTCCGTCTGTCACCGGCGTTGTAATTAACAATATTCTTCTTATTTGGTTACAGTTATTTACTTGACGTAAAAGATTGTCAAAAATGCGTTGCGAATTTAAGGTTGTAGCTTCTGCGTTATGTTCCTATGCACTCCCCAGTTCAGATGTAATTTTGTCCTTTCTTTTGTGTTCGTGATTGTTTTCGGGCTCAAAGAGAAGGACTACTCAAGATTGCAGTGTTTTTCATTTTTCACAGCAAGCTAAAGTCATAATTAGGTATCTCAACTAATAAGTCTGTGTCTCAGGTTGCTTCTGATTGAGGCTCCGATAGCGAACATTTTGGAGAAAAACTGCGTGTGTTTTGAATTTCTTTACATAACATTTATGCGTTTCTCATTTTGTCTCTCTTCAAATTACTTCGCCACCTTGTCTCGATACTCCATAAATACCTTCGCCCTTTCCTTATCTTCTCTATAAACATTCATTTCATCCCTTTAATGAGCACAGTAATTACGTCCTCAGAATTGGAATCTTTGAACCCTGCAATACAGGCGTTTGCTCTTTTACTAGCGACATCATTATACTTTAAAGTCAAAAGCACAAAAAACAAGACTAACTTCTTTCACGCACTATTCGTCACCTATAGCAGCAATTTCAAACTACGCATAGTTGGCATTATTGCAACACTTAAGTTTATCATTTGCAAGTGTTGACTGCTGTGTCGCGCGGTGAATGTGCAAACGGCATCCTTTGTGTGGTTGACATGGTCATCTTGAACAACTGCAATCCAAGATGCTGCAAATTTCCGCTTCGCACTCAGTTTTGTCGGTGATGACGCATACTTATCACTTTCTCTCTGCGCAGACTCGTTACTCTAACGTTCAATACTCATTACTCCAACTTACTAAGTCCTGTTAAGCAGGATGGTATGGATACAGGGATCCTCAGGTGACAAATCACTGGGCATTTTCTTTAAGATTTTCACTTATCATTTATCAGACGTCCGCCCCGATAGCTGAGTGGTTTCAGTCAGAGATCTGGTTGGCCTCCGTAGTAAAAAAAAAAAAAAACTGAGTCGCAGGTTCGAATCCTGTCTCGGGCATGGATGTGTGTTATGTCCTTAGGTTAGTTAGGTTTACGTAGTTCGATGTTCTAGGGGACTGATGACCTCAGATGTTAAGTCCCATAGTGCTCAGAACCATTTTTTTTTTTTTGAAGGATCAACAAATGAACTTTAACGGATTTCATGCGACGTCCGCAACGACCAAACACAACGATCAACAACGAACAAAATGCAAAACGAAAAAAAGTGGTCAGTGTGACAGATAGCAACCCTACGGGCCCGGGTCTGATTCTTGGCTGCGTCGCGGATTTTCTCCGCTCAGGGACTGGGTGTTGTGTTGTCTTCATCATCATTTCACCCCCATCCGGCGCACAGGTCGCTCAATGTGGCGTCAAATGGAAAAAGACCTGCACCACTGCGGCCGGACCTGCCCCGCAAGGGCTCCCGACCACTGACGCCAAACGCCCATTTCCATTTTTTTCCATGTATTATATGTTACAAAAAATACTTGCGTACAATTGTACTTCAACAACATGCGTTGAGAATTAATTTGACCAAATCTTCAAAACAAATACAGCAACTGCAGTTATAAACATTGATTTCAGAAACTAGAAAAATTCGTCAGAATCCTTTGGGGTGCTGATGCTAGTATAATTTTCGATTTAGATTGAACAAACGAACTCCTAAAGCACAGCAACGAATATTTCAAAACGAAAGAACAAATGAATATTAACACTAATTATTGTAGACTTTTAAATGAGCTGCTTAAAATTTGGCCGGTCGCAGGTTCGAATACTGCCTGGGGTATGAATGTGTGTGATGTCGTTAGGTTACTTAGCTTTAAGTAGTTCTAAGTCTAGAGGACCGCTGACAACAGATGTTAAGTCCCATAGTGCTTAGAGCCATTTGAACCATTTTGAAAACTTGGCCACGCCGCTGACAATTACAAAAGAAAAAAGTTTGTGAGCAGCTGGCAGCAATATTTACAAGACCTTAATTTCAGTAACAGACTCAATTCAAAACTACTGTTAGTGTACCAAGGGCGCTGACCAAATGCATCATCGTAATATTCATGATTTGGCGAGATCTAAATGCCTTCACTCAAATATAGGATTTGTTGTTAACACGTTACTTTAACAACCGACAATGAAAACGGAAGGAGGCCCCTCGATCGTGGAGGCGGCATAGCGGACTGAAGTCACACACACAGGAAAATACACCGGTGAGCCACGCGCCTTACAACACAGTGACCTAGAAGTTGACCACTCTAAAACAGAAAACCACAATAAACGACACATCACTGATACGGCAATCATATAACGAAGTTTTTATTTATTTCTTGAATTCGGCCCGCTACGACAGTGCATGAGCTGTAAATTAATTCATTAGTATCAACTTAAAAAACGGTAACTCACACTTTAATACCGAGGTAACCGACCGGCGCACAACCATGAAACCGGAAAATCAGTCATTAAGTCACTTTACTTACGATGCGAGCTCAGTTCAAAAATGGTTCAAACGGCTCAGTGCACTTTGGGACTTAACATCTGAGATCATCAGTCCCCTAGAAATTCGAACTACTCAAACCTAACTAACCTAAGGACTTCACACACATCCATGCCCGGGGCAGGATTCGAACCTGCGATCGTAGCAGTCGCGCGGTTCCGGACTGAAGCGCCTAGAACCGCTCGGCACAGCGCCCGGCCAAGCTGAGTTCCTACTTTGGTTAGGCAGATTTAAACGTCAATAACAATAAAGTCGACTGTGCAGCTTTAGCTGAAAATTTTAGAAAGACAATCCTGAAGATGGCACATGAATCTTGACAGTGCAATTAAACAGGCCGTAAAAACATTGCCTTCATAGGAATCACAAAACCTAGCTGACGGTGCTCAGCTTGACGCTGCCACCACTCCCGGCTCACACCTTTCTTCGTCCGGGCGTCGGTTGCTGTCTACTGCGGTGCATTTTCCCGGCTACGACGGTAACAGTTCCTTCCTTCTCGGCCGACGGGTCCAACTCTAGTTGCCCTACACCAGGAAACTCGCGTTTTCGGCATACAAGCGCTCGGCGCACACCCCTCCCGCTCTATCTCTCTCTCTCTCTCTCTCTCTCTCTCTCTCTCTCTCTCTTCGCAGGCTTCTGCTGTAATCCAGACCCCGGCTCCGCCTTTAGCACCCTGAAGGAGGCAATCTCATGCCGCGTGCGCCCTTTGACCACCGACAGCTGTTAAAGAGGCCTTTAGCGGCGTTGACAGCCTATAGGGCAACGGCATTAATTATTGCTTACCACCTCCTCGTTCTTCACCCGAAAAGCAATATTTCTGTGACAGTCGCCAATTGTAATGTAGCTGTAATATTACAATGATAAAATATGAAATGTGACTTTGGTGGAGACAAGGTAGTGTGTCTGTGTGTTTCCAGTTTGGTACTTGTTTGCTGTAGTATGCCGTTTGGGTGGCTTTTCTGAGGTAACGCGCTTACTTACAGGATAAACACGAATATTAGAGTCTTAAACATGGCTGCTTAGTTCAGTGACCGTTTCTAAATTAAAATTAAACTAAATAAGCCCTCGGTCACAAATGTTTAGTCTTTTGACCAGGTTTCAACACTTCTATGAGTGCCTTCATCAGAAACTAGATATTCAAATTGGTCTATAACGTAAGTACAATTTTATGGGAAATAATTTTTCATATAAAAGTGTAAGTACTGACTAACAGTACAAGAAAGAAACATTCATTACGTATAAGTTAAATATCAAGTCAGAAAGGCTACAGTTACAAAAATTTAAAAAGAATACATGAAAGGCGAGCCACTATGGGCTGCTCATACCTATAAAGCCACAGGTAGCAACAGACTGAGGTGCCGGCGTTAGCAAGCGCGGGCAGGTGAACATTAGACCAAGATTGCTATCTAGTAGCCGTAAATATAAGTAGGCTACTTAAAATATAGAAAGTTGAATGTTAAAATGAACAGTATTTAGTACATAAACTAACAGGCAAAGTTTTATTTGACAACAGCAGACATGATAACTTCTTGCTTATGTAAAAGCATTGGAATACACTTTGAAGATTGAAATCCGATTAATAGTACCAAGAGAAGCAGTACTTACACGTCACGTACAAAATAAATATCAAGCGAAAACGTTTTAGCCACAATTTTAAAGTAGAATGAGTGGAAAGCGAGCCACTACAGGCTGCTCGCATATGCTCTGGCTACAGGTAGCATCAGACAGAGGCGCCGGCATGAACAACTGCGGGCAGGTGAATACTGCACCGAGAATGTCATCTAGCAGCCGGAAGTACAACTTGGCTACTTAACATTCAGATAAAGAGAGACGAATATTATGATGAACATAATGATTTCTATGATTATGATTCTGTACATGATGTACGAAGCAATACTTTGTTTAACAGCAGCAGATGAAGTAAGGTTTTGTCTACATCAGAGCTTAGAAGTACAATTTAAAGTATGAAAACACCATTATTGAAAATACAAAAGGGGCTGAATGGCACAGCCTGTAGAAAACGATATAGCATGAAAATCGGACAACATAAACCATTTAGTAAACGAAAAACTATGAGTTGACTTTGGTGGAAAAAGCATTTCGGTAACTGCACAAGGCCGTGCGGGATTAGCCGAGTGGTCTGAGGCGCTGCAGTCATGGACTGTGCGGCTGGTCCCGGCGGAGGCTCGAGTCCTCCCTCGGGCATGGGTGTGTGTTTGTCCTTAGGATAATTTAGGTTAAGTAGTGTGTATGCTTAGGGACTGATGACCTTTGCAGTTATGCCCCAAAGATTTCACACACATTTGAACATCTTTTAACTGCACAAGGAAACCCGAAATTAAATATCAAGTAACGGCTTTATACCGCTGAGGAAGTTTTTACTACGCAACTGCAGCTGCTTATTGAGAATGAGGGTATCATTTCGAAAAAGATGTTTAAAAAATTCTAATTCTTCAAGACTATCTAATCCACGCCCTTTCTTCTCGGTGCGTAAAATGTTGATATCGTGAATATCTTCTGGCGGGTGACCTGTAGCCATAATGTGGTCGGCAAAAGACGAATTTTTGGTGCTAGTGCCATTCTTCTTAAAAGCTGTGGCTTATATCTGATTGTAAAGGCACGTCCTGTTTGTCCTATGTACTAAGAAGAGCAAATGTCGCAGAAAATCTTATAGACGCTAGAACGTTCTAAAGGCGAACGAGTCGATTTTAAACTATGAATGAAGTTTTTTTCAAATTATTATTGGCAGGAAAGGCAACGTTACAGTTGTATTTATTACAAAGAAGGCGTTGGATCTGATACGAGACGCGCCCCAAGAAAGGAATAGAAAAATATATTTTTGGGTTAGGTTCAGTGTTAGAGATGCTGACCGTAGTAACTCTTTTAACAGTTTTCTTATTAAGGATGTCATCTACTATGCCAGTTTCATATTCGTTATTAACTGCTATCGTTTTGAGCAAAGAAAACTGTTAAAAGAGTTACTACACTCGGCAGGGAGACTGGTCACGGTACGGCGCACTCATGCCCAACTGTCGTCATTCCCCACCGTGGCGACCCCGCAAGCAACGTACATTTTGTTTAGGAATTATATCAATGTAGCGGCATCCCATTCTGGTCCACAGGGGAGGATGGTGACTGGCACCAGCCAATGCCCTGTTTCTTCCTGGTGGGACCCAGAATGTCCGCGTCAGATGGAGTGACGGAGACTAGCTTACAGTCATTCTAAACGGCATACCACGCGGGAGAAATATGTTGCTTACAAACGGATGGATGCGTCCACTAAGAGCTTTCCCAGTGCCCCCAAGAAAGAGTAATGGAGAGAGTTTTGCTAACAACTAACTGTGCGTAGTCTTCTTAGGCTTATTTGGTCTTTCAAACGGAAACAGGTACCTCCCAAGCGGTTGCAGATATAGATAAAAGAGTTTGCAGCCATTGTCGCACCTCCTACTGCCATGCTGGAACCCATCGATCTCCCGGCGGCAGGTGCAGTTGGCGATCTACGATGCGGTTTAACCACGCCGTTCTCTCTCGCCGAAATCTACAGGGCCTTGACGTCCTCATCAAACACATAGCCCGGCTACGACCAGACGCACTACTCCATAGTTCTACATTTGACTGACGACGCAAAACGTGTTCTTGTGAACATCTTTAATGACATCGGGAGGGATGAGAACGATCCAGACGACTGGAGGACTCATATACTGCTGCCCATACTGAAGCCTGGGAAAGACCGTGGTCAACAGACATCGCATCACGTAACTGCGTTGACGTCCTGTGTGTGTAAGACATTCCAACGACTCCTCACGCTTCGCTAAGAGTGGTGGTTTGAACACGAGAACTTGCACCCACGGACGCAAAATGGTTACCGTAACGGCAGAAGTACTTAGGATAATATTACCTTGCTTGCGATGGACACTGAAAACATATTCTTCACTAAATGGTATTTAACGACCTTCTTTCTTGACTCTTTGAGGGCGTACACCTACCTCCTGATGCCTGCACTTACCAACAAACTGT
The DNA here is from genome assembly GCF_021461395.2 of Schistocerca americana. Lineage (NCBI taxonomy): Eukaryota > Metazoa > Arthropoda > Insecta > Orthoptera > Acrididae > Schistocerca > Schistocerca americana. The sequence goes on from NC_060122.1 coordinate 678,942,723, forward strand.
AACTTCTGCACCTCCCGTCGATGATTTTACGGATTATATACAGTTTGCATGGTTCTTGTACCGTACACACACGCCATCAGTAAAATGTGTTGTATGGACCCTGGATAGTGTCACGTGGCCTATGTTTGCTATATGCCCTGTATGTTGCCGATCTAGATACCTTGTTTAGCCCAACCGTCGAAGTTCTTCAGTATGCGGACAACGTCTATATCCACGCCCACTCATCGTCCTATTGGGTGACAACACTTATGGCTTACCGACACATTTGACATGTTGGCCGCATGGCAGTCCAAAAATTAGCTCGCTTTGAAACCTGAAAAGTCAGTTCATATTCACGAGGAAACGCCGCAATGACGTCTCACTCGAAATTCAGCTTGACCCGTACAGCCGGCAGTGGTGGCCGAGCGGTTTTAGGCGCTTCAGTCCGGAACCACGCGGCTGCTACGGTAGCAGGTTCGAATCCTGCCTCGGGCATGGATTTGTGTGATGTCCTTAGGTTAGTTGGATTTGAATAGTTCTAAGTCCAGGGGACTGATGACCTCAGATGTTAAGTCCCTTAGTGCTTAGAGCCATTTGAACCATTTGACCCGTAAGCTTTTCCTGTTTGGTCACATGCTAACCTCCTTGGTATTTACTTCGACAACAAACTCACGTGGACGTAACATGTTTCTTACATCGCCGAGAAGGTGGATAACATAGCGAATATCTTACTTATGCTTGTCCGAGTATGCTGGGAAGCGGAACCGATTATGATCTTGACTCTGTATAAAGTTTGGCCAATTGTATCTTAGATTAAGGTACAACTGTCTATGGCATTGCCAAGCAATCACCCTTGCGCAAGTTCGATGGGGCCCATTGTAGAGTGATTCGACTTGTCTTCGTAGCCATGAAATCAACGCCCTCCAACGTCCTGCTAGTGGAAGCATCCATAATGCCGTTGCCTATAAGATGGCAGATGCTGTCAGATATTTTTCTCCTCAGCCGAACTTCCATATCTGTTTGTGACTCTCTTAAGGCGGTAGTTCAATTCTGGAGAGTCACACAAGCATCTCATGTACGACGAATGAAAAGAACTTCTTTACTAGCTCGCAGCTACGAGAAATAGCACCATGTCTCTCCACTCGTTCTACAGCACACAAAACGCCCCTGTTCTCCTCAATCCAGGCCGAGTGTCACACCTACCGTCCGATTTCCGAAAGGAAACCAACATCACTCGCTACGTGGACCATTATCTAAGCAAACAATGGTGGTAGTATGTTCACATGTATATGGAGGGTTCCAAGTGTGAGGCGGGTGTGGGATGCGCCTTCTTTAGCCCTTATAGTTGCGCCTACCAAATTTTTGCGCATCCACCTGAATCTCCTGGCCATCAAGGGAAGCCATTCATTACGGTACCCGTCATGATACTTAAGGACTTAAGTGTGCTGCAGAAATTGCAACATCCTTCGCTTGGTAAACCAACCAACAGATGTCTTCTGGAAGTCTTGGCCGCCTTAAGAGACGCGCAGACCTCGGGCAATGCCGTCTACGTATCTGGATTAAAGGCCATCAGGGCAGTCTCCCTAACGAAATTGTCAACCGTCTTGTCAAGAGGAATATTACAGAAGGGCGGTAGATACGGATCTCACATCGGCGATAGGAAAGGATGCTTACCTGGCATGGAATCGTGAATAGCCTGTCTCTCAGTACTCTAAGGGTGGCCACCTGGCCGCCAACAACTGGACGTCTCTTCTCGACCATCGTTCGCCTCGGTGCAGCTTCATAGACGTCACGAGACTGCGCATGAAGCTAGCACAAGAGTGTTACCCCGAGCACTATATATGTTGAAGATTATCACTCGTGGACGCTGCTATAAAGACTCAACAGCAGTAGTTTATCTTAACCACATCATTTTGACATGTGCCAAGAACACCACTGCACAATCAGTTTCGTGTAAGAAACTGCTTGCAAGAGATTACACTCTCCCCACCAGCGTTTCTGTTATACTCCATCGTTTTGATAAATGTACGAAGAGCCAAATAAACTGGTGCACCTGCCTGATATCGTGTAGGGTCCCCGCAAACAAGCAGATGTGACGCAACACGATGTGGCATGGACTCAGCTAATGTCTGAAGTAGTGCTGGAGGGAAATGAAATCATGAATAATGCAGGGCTGTCAATGAATCCGTAGGACAACGAGCGGGTGGAGATCTCTTCTGAACTAACGTTGCAAGGCATCCAAGTATCCTGCTGGAATTGCCCAAGTCCACCGAAATGCACAACGAACATGAATGGATGCAGGTGATCAGACAGGATGCTTACGAAAGTTGTAATTGTCATATCTAAAGGTCTAAGGGGTCCCGCATCTCTCCAGCTGAACACGCCCCACACCACTGCAGAGCCTCCACCAGCTTGAATAGACCACTCGCGACATGCAGGCTTCATGGATTCATGAGGTTGTCTCCATACCCGGACACGTCCATGTGCTAGATACAATTTGAAACGAGGCCCGTCTGACCGGGCAACATGTTCCAGGTCATCAACTGTCAAATGTCAGTTTTTACGGGTACAGGCGAGGTGCACAGTTTTGTGTCATGCACTCATCAAGCGTACAGGGGTGGGCCTTCGGGTCCGAAAGGCCATATCGATGATGTTTCGTTGAATGATTCGCTCGCTGACACTTGTTGCCGGCTCAGCATTGAAATCTGTTGCTCGCAGCGCCGTATTATGCCTGTTTACATATCTATGTATTTGAATACGCACGTCTATACCAGATTCTTTGGCGCTTCAATTTTTTACATGAACACATACTATTTGAAAGCATAGTTTAATGTATGAGTAGACGACATCTTCATTTTCACATTGCATCCGCCCCGGTTCGTTATCAGGTGCGTAATTTTGCGTTTTAATTTGCATACACATCATTAATTGTACATTAAATTTTCATTATTTCTGTCTTGTACATTTTATATAACCGTTTTACTGGCACTATTGTACGTACCGTCGGTTGTGTTGTGTTTATCATTTAGGGCGTTTTTTTCAGTACGTCTGTCTGTATGCTATATTGTTATTTGATGTTATTTAAAGTTTTGTTCTTCAGCCATTTTAAGATGTACGATGTTTGTCCGTTCGTGTTTTGTCTATTACTTTAAGAGCATCTGCACGTTTGTCGTTATGTTGTTGCATAAGCCTGTTTGTAATTTTGCTGCCAGCCGCTGTGGCCGAGCGGTTCGAGGCGCTTCAGTCCAAAACCGCTCGCTGCCACGGTCACAGGTTCGAATCCTGCCTCGGTCATGGATGTGTGTGATGCACTTATGTTAGTTAAATTTAAGTAGTTCTAAGTCTATAGGACTGATGACATCAGGTGTTAAGTCTAATAGTGCTTAGAGCCATTTGAACCATTTTGTAATTCTGCTCCGATGTCCTTTTTATCACTGATGTCCGCTGTCTGGTGTTTGTCTACTTGCGCTTTTATTTTGCTTCAAGAGTGTGTTTCTATGCGAACTTCGGGATTTTGTTCTATTCTGCTTCTTTGCCATTCTATTTATTTCGCACTCTATAGCCACTGCTGACAGTACACTTCTTGTAACCCAGAAGCCAAAATAAAGAAATAAATGGAATCAGTGGAAAGCGTTACAGGATGGAATATCAGCATGTGAGTACGATCTAACGGGTCGGGTCTGTCGTTCCGTGACACTGCGGTTCGTATAGGCCAAGCTGCTGCAGAAGTGATGCTTTGTGGAACCAATGACGGTGTATTGAACTAGAGACTATGATCCCACTGCGACATGAAAGTCATCTTGCCCACTCAGCCGTAACGGACAGAACAATTTCGTCCACATTGTTGGTGCGTCGTTGGAGCACTACAACGAATGTGGAGATATCTGCTTCGACGGTTCGACGCCCTCTTCTGCGGGCTGGAAAGTGGCACGCATGCCACTGTGTCGGCTTCCATTCACCAGAATCCGCCAACGCCGTAGACTGCAATGGGCACTTGAACGCCGACATTGGCCTGCTGAGTGGTAAAACGTACAGTTTTCGGACGAATTCCGCTTCAGTTCGTCAATTTGGCCGCATATGCGTCCGATGCCACCATGCTGGACGCAGTCGGGCATGCCGTATTGTTGAGGGTACAGCAGACAAACTGTATCTCTGATTGTTTCGGGCGCCATTGCTTATAACATGCTGTTTCGCCAACTCCGTCTTGAGGGCAATCTGAACAGCTGCCTCTACATTAGGGCCTTTCACAGCCAGAGGCACTACTACTCCAGCAGGCCATTCCACATGCTGCATTTCAGGAATACAACGCCCGGCCGCATGCGGCGACGTATGTGCATGCCTTCTTCGAAGGACGACAATTACACATCTTTCCAGTATTGTCCGTTCACCTGAGATATCGCCCATCGAACACGTCTGGCATATGGTAAGTCTGCAACTTGTTGGTTCAGGCCCTCCTGCGGACAAAGTTGATACGTTTTGGGCGCTCCCACAAATCTCTTGGCCGTGCAATCCCCAGCAGCATTTTTACGCGCTCTCCCATTCACTGCGTCTAGTGCCTCTGACTGCAGCACGTGGTGGCGCGACTGCGTAATGGATTTACGGTCACAGTGCATGTACAGGTTTGTAATGCTAATCATTTGTGTAGTGTCATGTCCATAATCGGTGGAATAAATCTCACTGCCATCACGTCTCTCTGACTTGGTGTCAAATTCCTTTGTTCCGTTACGGCTCTGGAACATAGTACACTCCCTAACTTAACAGTTGCCGGCCGCTGTGGTTGAGCGGTTCTAGGCGCTTCACTCCGGAACCGCGCTGCTGCTACGGTCGCCGGTTCGAATCCTGCCTGGGGCATGGATGTGTCTGATGTCCTTAGGTTAGTTAGGTTTAAGTAGTTTTAAGTCTGGGGTACTGATAACCTCGGATGTTAAGTTCCATAGTGCTTAGAGCCATTTGAACCATTTGAACTTAACAGTTAAACTCATTTCACGATTGCACTGAAGCAACCATAACTACGTTGCGTCTGTACAACAATTTAACAGTTAATCACTGATCACTGAAATCTCTCCATTTACAGTCTACTATCAATATGTTCCTCCAGGAAACTTACTAATTCACAAACGCGACATTGTTTCAACTACAAACCTCAAAACTAATCACGGGCGTCTGTCCGCCAAGTAAATATGTTATTACCCCACATATTTCCTGTGAAAAGACGTAACACTTAAACGCTTGATAACAGTTTCTAGCAATTATTCACGCAATTTGTCTTCGAAGCGGCTGTGCGCGACCGCTCCTTACTCAAGTCGAACAGTGACACTTCTACACACACCAAGACGGCGCGTCACTACTACCGCTGGAGCCATGCTGACGTTATGCACCAACACAATGCAACCTCCAGGAAAACTGGAGAGGTCAGATTCGCAAATTCCAGAAATGTAATACTCCTCATAACTGACGACGCCCTACACCGTATCTCCACATCGCAGTTTTGTTGTCCTTCACCCACTTTCGGTATATGCTCACATTAGCGCTCAAACAGCCGACCAGCTTTGCCATTTCGGAGATGCTCGTTCCCAGGCGCCGGGTCGTAACTTTCTGTCCTTTGTAGAAGTCGCTTACATCATGGGATTTACCCCTTCGTTGCACATGCCGCGACTTTTATACTCATATTTTCGCTAGAACGACCCGTGTGCTCAGCTCCGCCAGGTCGACAGCGGTCATCCTTTTTTTGGCTCGTCTGTGTTTCCTTCAGTATTGCATACCAGGGTAGTACAGTCTGATGGCACCTACCTTCAGTCAAATTTTATCCTCTGACTTCGATTTGCGTATGTTACTCAGTATATCCAAGCAATGTGACAAATCTGTAACGATTTGTGAGTTTAATTGACCACCTCACTTGGCAGCAATGGACGGAAAATTATGCGAGGAAACATTTCTAACTCGTACACCGGATAAAATACGTTTCAGTAATTCAGCGAGTATTTTTTGCCTCTGTACACAGAAAGATCTCTGAAGAATTCAGAGATTAATCTTGGCATTTGTACACAATAATAGTGTGAATATGTTTATCAGTCCTTATTGTTACACTTCTCGGCATCAAACTTCATTACATCAAAGAAAACGGAATTTGATACAGTGTATCTCTTCAAATACAATACCGAATACTCATTAGTATGTCCTAAGCTTTAACCACCCTTTGTTCATATTTCATGAGGTTAAACATATCAGTCTTTGCTTTCTTTGAACTGATCGTAAATGATGTCTGAAACGCATTATAGTAAGGATTTGTAAAATAAATACGATCTGGACAGTTATGTGTGGAGATTTCAGACCCGTGCACGAGGGCGGAATGAAAAGTAATGCTTCTGAATTTTTTATGTGAAAACTCTTGAAAATTTTTAAATAAAATAAACGATGTAATATTCTACATATTTACTCTTCACGTCTACATATTTATTTGTCAATATAGTGATCTTGGCGACGAACACATTTTTCCTTACGACACGCCATTTTGTTGGTACGTCACTGTAGAATGTTTGACGGTGTCGACGGAACGACAACCTTACCTCTACTTGCATTACTTTTAAAGTGAAGCCATCTTAGGTGTTTATTAAGTTTTGGGTAAATATGAAAATCGGAGGATTATGGTTGATGGTTAACCAAACGAACCAGATTGTTGCAGATGTCGCATCTCCCGTGTATGGGCTGACAATGTCATGCGGAAGGATTTGGTGTTCCATATGTGGATGAACCCTCCGAACTCTATGTTCGATTACATCACGCGGTTTCTCACGCAGCGAAATAGTTTTGTTACACTCCGCCGTGTTGCACGCTGCAATCCAGAGCCGTCTAGCGGCAGAGGACTGCAAATATGAGAACATGAAGAATACAGATGTAGAACGTTAATAACGTTTGTCTTATGTAAGAAGTTTTGATAGTTTTCACGTCCTCGTATTTGGCTTGATCAACCGTATCGATATCTGTTTTCTTTGGACTGAACTCATTATAATGAGCATTAACAAAAATATACAATCTGGACAATTCTGTGTACAGAATTCTTAGTCTTGCATTTAGAAATTGCGTGTTTCTAACCGTAATGAAACGCAGCCTGTTTAATTTGATAAATTACTCATTTAGGTCTGCTTTCAGCCTCATACACGGTTACAGATGACGATGTAAAGTTAACTGAATGACAAGTAACAACTTGTGCGACAGCAGCAGCCTACAGTGTACCGTGGTTCAGCGTGAATCTAGAAATCTTCACTAAACTGCCTAAAAGTCTCCAAAGGATGCATGACTCTTAGCGCTGTTTGGTATGTAATAATCAGGGGACATCGTTTTCTTTCGATTACTGTCTTCACTCATTTTATTTTAGTTCCCACAGATATGTGCCTACTCATAACGATGTGGATTTATGTAAATAATACGGACTCCAATTTCTACAGAAGCAATTGTTAGCAGATTGTATGTAACTACTTAACACCATCTCTTATTGTCTATCACTACGTTCCAAATAATATTTCTTGAACTTACAGACATAAATGCCGCTTTACCACGAGACAGTCATTTACTGGTCAATACAACAAAAGATGTAGCAACACAGCTCGGTACAATGCTGACAGCTCGAAGTACGACAAGAGTGCTGAAATAGAGATGAGCTTTCACACACTCTCTATTGCCAGCGCTGTTTCAGCACAAGTTCAGGGCTTTCATTCGACATGCGCTAGTGAGTAATTGAATCACAGACATCTGCTACGTTGGACACGGAGCACTACTGTTGTCAGGAGGAACGGAGAGTTTGGGAATGTCTCGTGAAGTGTGTACTGGCCTAAGGGCTGACACTGGTGGAAAAGCGCCTTGCTACGGTACAGCATCTAGTGGGTGTCTTTAACAAAACTTTCACTATGCAGCACTGTGTGCCTCGATTCAGAGAAAAGTGTAGCGACAACGTGAGTGAAAACGTATGAACGTATTGATGAGAAAGGTCCTGTATAATTGACGATTGTTAACAGTGTATAAAAGGGCCATAGGGCAGTAAATCAGCAGATAACTCCTCACTTTAGTTTTGGACAATAACATCTGTTTGTTTCTATAGCTTCGAGAATTATCTCTTCGCTTAGGAATATGGAAGCCAGTGTCCCACAAAGCATAGAGGTTATATAGCGTGTAGGAGTAACCCTGATGATTTTTGTTTCGGAGGGCTTCAGCTGTTGCGCGAGACATGTTTCACTGCCTGACGTCCCACTCCTAATATTAGTTATACTTAAACAAGCTCAGTAAAACGAACTGTTTATTCGAGTGTTTGAACTTTAATAGTGGAGACTATTTATTTACAGCTCATACAAAAAAGATACGTGTTTCGAAGTTTTACTGACCTTCAAAATAGTCACCAGCATTGTGTACAACCCGTTGCCAGCGATGTGAAAGCCGTAGGATACTCTTAGCAGTACCAGTTGTGTTGATAGTTCGAGCGGCGCGGTCTATTGTCCAACGAATTTATAGCAGTTCTGAAGCGAATGCCGTGAAGTGTTTCCTTCAGTTTGGAAATCGAGTTGAACTCACGAGGACTTAAGTCAGGGGAGTGCAGTAGGTGGTATAGCACTTAGCAGCCCCATCAGTGAAACATATCAGTAACAGCTAGCTGTTACTGTGCGAGCTGTTACTGTTTTGTTTGACTCACTTAAAATTAGTGTAAAAAAAAACCATGGCAACCTTTAATTGCCACGTCAGTGTTTAATAATACATGTTTTTCTTTCCCATGTTTAATAATACATGTTTTTCTTTCCCATCATCTTGTACAGGATTTTGGATGTAAATTGCCCTAGTGGGCTGGCGACCGTTAATTACTTCCTTTTCGTTCATTAGTGTAACTTTTGGATTCACGATCAGTGGTACCCCTTTCTGTCTAGTGTTGTTCGTGAGTTAAAGCACAAAATAACTTTCGTTTTCCAAATTATTGCACTGTTCGCTTTAATTACTTTTAATTTTAGTAGGCTTTCCATCAGAAGGGTCGGTTGTACACTTTCCTTCTACTTATGGGTATCACTTCTTCGGGAAAGATAGCCTTATACAATTAGAAAAAATACATTAGGCATATACGCGACCCACGGTCATAATTTATATCGCAAGCACGATAGGCCGATTAGTAAAAGGCAGGTTACACTCTGAAAGCGTCTTCACAGAATGGAACGTCTAGAATTGAATCATAATCATGTCCCCTGGGTGGTGAAACAGTGGGTCAATTTCCTTTTCACAAATGATTTCAAACGTACTCTGGAGAATGATTCTCGACGCATTCGCTCCTGGGGCCCAAACATTATGAAAAAGATCGATAACGAGAGGGATCACAAATGCTGTGGACAGGAATTATGTTTGATACGTGAACACTTCTTCATGAAATTGTATGGGTAGATCGGCAATGCTTAACTGCTGTCAGATATCGTGACGAGGTCTCCGGACTTCATGTGCCGTTGGTGCGAGATGGTGCGGGCCCACACTTCGTTTCGATGGAGGATAATGATCAACTTCACAGAGCTAGAGAGGTTTATATTTTTCTGGAGACGGAAGATACTGCATGGATGGCTTGGCCTGCTCACTCTCCCGATCTGAATCCCATAGGTCATAGTGCATGTCCGGGGTGCACTAGGAAGACGGCTTGCATCACGTCAGCATCCACCAACCACTCTCCAAGACTTGCGATCAACACTCTAGGAAGCATGTGTGGTATTTTCTTAATATGATTAATGATATCATTCATAGCATCCGTCGTCATTGTGAGGCCTGTTTTGCTGCCACAGGTCGTCAAACCCCATACTGAGCATTTCAACCAGTTGTCGGAACGAGTGTGCAAACCCGTTAAGTTGGAAAAAACGAGGAACATGTTTGCATATCGCATGTTTCAGTTGTTTACGTAGTGCTTTCTAGACATTGTATCTACTTTACTTTCACCAGTTTGCACTGTTTTGTGGCAAAATAAACAGAACTTTACAAAATTTCCGTTTGTTGCTTTAATTTTGGACACCAGTGTAGATAGTCCATCTATGAGCTTTTGTAAGTGAGTTTACGGGTATCAAGATATGCAACTAAATGCCCGTATCTTTTAACTGCGTTGACTTACAAGCTTAAATTATTTACACCGACAAGAAACCTTAGATCTTAATCCTTGACGTAGATATCATCTTGATACCACCTACGGCTCTAAGAAAAAAAGGGTCTTAACAGGCGGACAAACAGAAAAACAAAAATGGCAAAAAATATTTTTGTTAGATATAATTACAAATCAATAATTTTCTATTTTCTCCTTTCTTGAAGTGAGAAAAGTTGCTTCTTGCCGAATTTCGTGATGCTAAGACAACGGAAGTTGTACAGAATTTGATGTATGAGTTTCCGAGTACGATAGTATTTGACATAAGCTGCCGTATCTTTTCATCGCATTGACTTAGAAGCTTAAATATTTCACATAGCAAAAAAGACCTTAGTATATGACATAAAATTCAACAACATACCTCAAAATGTTCCTGATAAAAAGGGGTCTTAAGATACGGACGACAGACAGACGGTCAACAAATTTATCCTATAAGGGGAAAGAAACCTGAAAATCAACAAAGGTGAAAAATGCGAGCCGTGAGTGCCTGCAATGGGCATTGGTGTGACACTATTGGTTTGTCTAAACTCTCATACGTCGATGCCGAAGTCCAATTAAGTCGAAGGTCGCATAAGGTGACGCATGCCTCCAGCCAACAGGCCATTGTTCAACAGCTGATGGAGGTATTTGCATGTGAGGACAGTACGTTTGGAATAAAATGGGGCACCTGATACGTCTACCGTCATCTCTTTCAGGTTAACAATACAAGGACCTAGCGTCCTGTTATTGGAATTCGTTTGTTTCGCTATAGCTCTTCGCATCCGGTCAGTATTTTCAGTCAGACAATCACTTCCAAATAATGACTGAGAAGATTAGTACGGACATGAGTTTGCTTGTGGAAGGCCGCAACTCAATTCATCTCACATCACAACTCCGATCCATCGTAAAAAGAAAACAAGAGAAACACAAGAGGATTGGAATATACGACGGGGAAACCCTTTGAATTAATCACTACATACGGTCGTCAGATGGGTCAGGCAACCGTGTATCAAACAATCAACACAGGAGCCCTAGTTGTGACTTACGTAAAATATACTACTAACTGTTAACAAATTTACCTTCAAACTTAATCGTTACTGAAACATGGACTCAGAAAGCCACGCTTAGTTTAACTAAGATCGCCGACAGAAATTACAGGGCCTTCTAGACATTACTGACCTTCAGTGCACATCAGTCTGTAATTACGCTCTCACAGCGATGCCTGGCTTGAATTTTTATTACAACTGATACCCTTTTTAAATGTTTGGTACAATTTCATTTACTGTATACGTCAGCGATGTTTAATACAGAGAAAAGGAACTGTGGTCCCTTTTATAACGCCGTTTATTATTAAAATTTAATGCAGATTAACAAGCCGCAACAATAAAATGCGTAACACAACATATGCAACAATTACATCGTAACACGTTTGTTTAACATTAATCCGAAGATTTCTTGTGGTGTTACTAGTTTCAGATAGGTACTTCGAGCTTTATATTTATGCACTAACACCAACTTCCCATTTGGCTATCTAAGATGTAGCAAAAAGTCTGAAAATGCAATGCCAATCACTGTTCAACTGAAATGCTTACTGTGGTATTCACCATCGGAATGTCTGCAGAATGATAGAATGCACGTCATCAATCTTCACCAGCATCCCACGATCTTACACTACGATGCTTCCAGACAGTTCCCTTCAACATCCATGTACTCTTCATTACTATACCATACATATATGATTTCATATCTTTATAAGGCTTTAAGGTATAGATACTAACTCACACAGATCTTAAAAGGCCTCGTTGGTCGTAGTCGACTGTTGTAAAGTCTTTCAGTTGAGTGGCGTAAACGATGTGGAATTGTGGTGTCTGTGATGCGGATTTGTAGACATTGATTCATAAGCTTCCTGTATCTTCAGGATGTGTGAAAGACGGTATATAAGATTTAGTACAGAAGGTACGAATAGAACTGTTTCTGTGTGTCCCTATAGCCAAGCAAACTCCCTCAACGGCACCAACTATCTTTAACTTTCAAGAAACACGATACCAGTTGCCGTTATATAGGATTTTTATTATATAGGTTACTAGAATTAAACCTATATAACGGCTATTTGTATTGTGTTTATTGAACATTGAACACTGAACAGGCGTAGTCCCATACTCCACCAGAAGATGGAATTACATTCATTAACTCTCTTTAAGACAAATAACACCGCATATACACTGAAGCGCCAGAGAAACTGGTATAGGCATGCATATTCAAAAACAGATATATGTAAACAGGTAGAATACAGCGCTGCGGTCGGCAACGCCTATACAAGACAACACGTGTATGGCGAATGTTGTTTGATCGGTTACTGCTGCTACAATGGCAGGTTATCAAGATTTAAACGAGTTTGAACGTGGTGTAACAGACGGCGCACGAGCGATGGCACACAACATCTCCGAGGTAGCGGTAAAGTGGAAATTTTCCTGGACGACCATTTTACTAGTGGGCCGTGAATATCAGCAATCTAGTAAAACTCCAAATCCCTGACATCGTTGCGGCCGGAAAAAGATCCTGCAAGAGCGGCACTAACAACGACTGAATACAATTGTTCAATTAGACAGTAGTGCAAGCCTTCCGCAGACTGCTGCATATTTAGATGCCGGGCCATCAACAAATGTCAGCGTGCGAACAATTCAATGAAACATCATCGCTATGGGCTTTTGGAGCCAAAGGCCCTGTCGTGTACCCTTGATGACTGCACGACACAAAGCTTTACTCCTCGTCTGGGCCCGTCAACATGGACATTGGACTGTTCATAATTGGGAACATGTTGCCTGGTCGGACGAGTCTCGTTTCAAATTGTATCGAGCGCATGGATGTGTACGGATATGGAGAGAACCTCATGAATCCATGGACCCTGCATGTCAGGACGGGACTGTTGAAGCTGGTGGAGGCTCTGTAATGGTGTGAGGCGTGTCCATGAATCAAGACAAATGCCTTAGCTTCAGAGTACCTCATTCATTACTTAGCATAGTTAAAGGAGAAAGAGAACAATTGCAAAGACATAGATTTCTTAGTTGAAAATCTAAAATGTTTCCTGTCTCTGCATTTCGATAGCCTCCCAATTGTCAACTACCACTATCGGTTTAATGTTGTATGACGAGAAGAGGATCAATAGAAATCGTCCATAAACAAATAACATTGGACAAGACTTCTCACTGTCGACGTCACAGTATGAATAGCCGTGGCATAGAATGTCACCGAACACAACTTTGAGCGGTGCCAATCTCTTATTCAAGGGGGTCAGAGACTACGTCAGCTGCTCCACATTTAAAATAACAGGGGGAGAGGAACTCAGTTTAAAGATGTGAAGGCCGTGCTCAAAGCCGCTTTATAGATTTGTGAGAAAAATATGTGCTTCTACGTGGTATCACAGTTCTAGGTTTCTGCAACATCACTCCCGCAATTTTGAGTTGCCCGGCAGGTGTATCACCCGTTGCATTTGTGCCTACAAAACGATGGCGCATTCATATGTCGTCGCATCGTTCTATCAGTTTATTACACATTCTTCTTCTAAATTTTCGATTTTCACTGTTTCTTGTGATAAGATTTAGTCTTTCAACTTCTACTGCTAATTTTACATAAAGAAAGAAAGAATATTATTAGTTAATTTCGTTCACCAACGACCATTAAAGATCACTACAAATTGCTGGAAGCCAGGTTCGTAGCCTTAAAAGCTTTCATTTCATATGAGTACGTAGGCTCCCACTGCCAGTATCGGAATGAATAAAATTATTTTGGTTATCATAAAATCACATACGTTCCGACCATCTTGGCAGTAGTCCTCTTCACGACGACTGACTGCTAGATTCTGTGTATAGCCTTCCCTCAGCAACTGGAACAGGCCGTCCTTTTCCCTTGCCTGTTTGTATGTCTCCCTAATGTTCTTATTGCTGTAGCCATTCACAAAGACGTCAGGAACTCGTCTAGTTGTTAGCGTCAGTGGTTTAGTTGCCTCAGTGTTTCATAGTGACGCATTCCAATACTCAAAACGATTTTATTCATACTTGCGTTCATTCTCTGGCATCCTGAATTCATTGTCCGTCCATTGTTCGATTTTTGTTCATTATGTAAAACTTTCAAGTTATTAATTACTGATCAGTTGCACTTTCTCCTGTCTGTCTCCTCGATACAATTCAGCCAGTCCGAAATAGTTTTCCAGCTCCCTGAACATTAAGACAAGTGTAAAGCGTAAGAAAAACTTGTTTCATCTATTCTCAACCATCCACAATGAACGTCAGCAAGATTTTTTTCCTTCTTGTCGAACATTAACTTCGTTAGGTGGTTCAGTTGAGTCCATCATTGAAACGTATACTGTCCATCGACGACCTATGGACCATTTACGTTGAGGAGCATCTTTCTTTCTAAATTGTCGGCTGCTCTTGGTCCTGCCATTCCAGTAATTCAGAGATATTCACCAGAAGACAGGCACACTGTTTTAATTACAGTGTTGCAGAGCCTCTGTTTAGCCCCCCCTAAGATATATTATCATTTCTGTAAAGCGGATGTCTTCTGAAATGCATAGGACATCTTTCATCGGCTGGTGTTGTCGACCTCTCATCAAAATTTCAGTTGTACTCTTTCCCGAAACAATTAAAACTTTTTCTCTCTTAATGGCACTTCTGTTGTGATAACGAGGGGTGGCTGTGAGGTTAATCGTTTTTTTTTTTTTTAATCTTTCAAACCAAATTGGGACTCTAGTGTTTCTTCCTTGTTTTCTTTAGTATATTTGTCTGCTCTGTAGCTTCGAAGCCTTAGCTGCGGATTTACCACCACATTTCGTCTCAGCTGTGATTGCGTCTTCTCTCTCGACTACGTTATTCTTCAGTTCCCAACTATTTCACATCTTTTCTCACCTAGTGGACCGTATCTTTCTTCCTTTTTCCTGTATTCATTTTTCACCATTTATCATCTTGTTCCCCGCTGTTAAATAATTTCCTGAATGATTTGGTCAAACTCACAACGTTTGAGTGATTTTTATCCATAAAGGATGCTGCTGAACTTCGTGACTATTTCTTTCTAGGGTATAGAAAAATTTTAATTCCTCGTCACTGCCAACTACCCATCTTCCTTTCGAAAACCAAAGATTTGTGCTTGATATTCATTTTAGTCTTTCTAGAGTCCTCTAGCGTCACTGTTGTTCTTCAATTTCCTCTAAAGTTTTTGAATAGTAGTAATAACTAATACAGGGTGGTCAGAAACAGTCTGAAAATATTGGAGGAGTGTTGCAGGGTAGGTTGTGGTGAGATGTAACCGTCAAGAAACAATTTCATACGTTACGCCATTTCGAAATTAAACATTGCGCGCGCAAATTGAAGTTCCCGCAGGATGGAATTAGTGTCAATTGTTCTCACAGCGTAGATAACAGAGCACGAGACTGCTTAGCCTTTGGCTCGAGTACGATCTATACTACCATCTTATGTCCAGTTTTTGAATCGCTCTCTTGTTAGTTATTAATAATCCAAACGAATAACTCGTTTGGCGACACCTCCTCTGGCACGTCTCTTGAATTTGTACGCGCAACAGCCTCATTGGCTAACTGCGTCGCTAATTGACTTGGAAACAGCGCAAAGCATCGATTGTTTTCTTAACAATTATTTGACAGAATAACTAGGGAGAGAAGAGGAAAGATTGAAAGTAAAATACTGAAATAAGTAATCAGCGACACCCCTTGGCATAGCCACCAGAATGCAGCATAGTTGTGAAGTTCGAAGAACTTCACGGAAAGAGGGCACGTACCCCTCGACACGCAGTTCCAATAAATATATAATAAGATATTGAATCAATCACTTAATAAGATTATCTTGTTAATGTAATGTATTTCCTAAAGAGTGAAGCGATGATCAAATGCGAAGAGTAAAACGAGCAATGTAAGAAGGCGGAGTAAATATGTGATGCATTATATACTACATAACGACATACGAGAGGGACATTACAGCGAAGTCTGGCATGTATGGAGGTATGGAGATATTTCAAAGATAGTTTTTCGTAACTGAGTTTTCGAGTATCAAAATATGTCACATAAATGGCCGTATCTTTTGACTTTATTAACTTTGAAACTTATGTCTTTTACACCAGTAAGGGACGATGGACCTTAGTGTTTTGACATAAATTCCGTCCTGGTACTTCTATCTGCTCCTGAGTCTTAACAAATGGACAGACAGTCGAACAACAAAGTGATCTTATAGGGGTTCAGTTTATATCGATTGAAGAACGGAATGTTAAAAATGAAGCTACGTGCGTAGTCTTAGGAAAGAACACTGTTGAAATATGAGTATATCAGAGTGCAAGATTCTAAACGTAAAAGTAACAAAGCGTTAAATCGCAGGTAAAAGATAAAATGTTTGCCGTGAAATTGTATACGTACAAGACAATCGATGAGATATCGTTACAGTAAGAATAGCATGCTGTAACTGAATACATGTCTTCAGTCTGCAACAGATCTATGTCTCACATAATAGCTAGACAGTTCCGGAAGTACACGGTACTGATGGGCTTTCCTACTAACATCAGGTAAGGTAATACCATACGACACAGCATCCAACACGCAAAACTATACACACTTTCAATGACTTAAAATCAACTGCAGAGAATGCAAAAATTTTTATACGGGGAAAACATGTAGACGATATGCGATTAACTACCTTTTATTTAAATTTAGGATTGCTGACCATGTTACACGTGAGTTTTAAAGGTGCTGTTTTCTGTGCCTAAGCTCGTCACTTCCTTTTTACGATATGACGAGTCAGTGGTGATTATATGTACTTGTACTTACGTAAATTGGTGTCACACACTTTTAATGAGTATGATCACATTAGCACATCACTTGAGTGGTATCACACTTCATGTATGCTTTTATGTGCGTATTTGACGTGGGTGGACGTCTATTTTGTCACTAAGGATACCTGACCCTGTTACAGATGTTTTTTTTAAAGTATTGTTCCCTCTGACTAGGCAAGTAACTTTATCCTGACCGTACGACGTGTCCGTTACGGTTAGTTATACAGATACTTGTGTACGTAGATACTACATAATTCACTTTACATACGTGACTTTACTCGTTTTATTTTAAATCACTATATACGCATCGATCACATTTTCCCGTTATGGGTACACATTTTGAAAACCACGTGATATCGAGCACATATTCTAGTACCTTTGTGCCCACAACCTCACACTCTGTGTATTTACAACCTATCACTGTACCACTCTTGTAAGCCAATAACCACGGTGGTTACACGAGCGTTTTCGATGTGAACTGTGGATGCAGGTTTTAGTTTTATGCAAGCTGATTGGTGTTATTGTGCTCGACACGTAGTTCATGTTCACATGGTGTTTGAAATAATGGGCATATTTACACCACTGTAGGGTTTTAAAATCCTCTTGGCGCCACTTCCCTCGCTCTCTATCACACACTCCAGAAATCACAACGATCCCTCCAAATCCACCTCAGTTTGCCTCCTGGTGTAACGAATGGCTCCACCAGATCAACCTCTCCTAAAGTGCAGGCAATAATGGTAGGATGAACCACCCGCACCTACCGCTTCCGTGCTTCTACCTTTTCGTTTACGACTGTCCTAAACACACACACTGAAATCTTAGGGCTAACCCTCAACCGCCAACAAATCTGGAAACCTCAGCTACTAACCATTCATAAGAAAGTCTACAGTAGACTGAATCTACTGACAGGCCATCTTGGGGATTACACCCCTCCACTATTCTTCACAGTTACAAAACCCTGATCCGACCTACCCTCTGCTAAGCAAATGTTACCTGGATATCTGCCCCACCAAAATTGTGTAAGTCCCTCCAAAAGCCGAATATCATGCAATCCATCTCGCTTTGTGCATTCGTTTAGCTTCCTAGTCTACCTTCTCATCAAATTCCCACCCCTCCTCACCCAAACCGAACACCGCTTAATCTTCTATAACATCCACAAAGAAGATTCCAATAGTCCCTGCTGCCGCACCTTCACATAAACATCCCTCCATCCCTACACCTAGGCACATTCTATATCTCATCCCGCGCAGCTTCTGTCAACTCTCTCTTCCATGCAATGAGATTAGTATCGATATTTATCCCATCTACAAAGCTTTAACCCATCCCCAGCTTCCCCACTCCACATCAGGACTCCTCTCTCCTTTTCATTCCCCATCTGTCCCCATGCCTTTTGTAGTGTAATCACCACCCTATCCACACACCACATTATCCGCACCCTGTGTCCTTCCCAGGGCCAGTATTTCCCACTGTCCACCCCAGCTTCTATTTATCTTCTCCATAGTTTTCCTACCTAACAGGCCCATATCTTTTTTCCCCTATGGAACATATTCACTCCAGCCACTTCTCACGTACTCACCCAGTGCAGCTCTTCAGATTTTAAGTGAAAGTGTTTTTAATGTTTTTTATTAGACGAATTTCACCTCTCTGTGATGCGTTTTAAAAATGTATATATTTTCGTTTTTTAGCTGTCCGCTTTTTATTTTTAATTTAAGCAGAAAAACAGCGCTTTTGTTTGTTTTTCATTCTCATTCTATATTTTTTTTAATTGGCTTGGCTGAAGAGCGGAGTATTGTACCGCTCTAAGTACAGCCCACCCCGTATGGTTAGAGGGGGCTGAATTAACAATAAGGGAAAACAAATTAAATGCCCACTGCTGGGAATTATGTTTCACTGTGTCACTACTTAACGTTGTAAAGTGGGCTTTAACATGCCACGTAAATACACTTACGTTTGCAGCACTACAATTCTGTTACTTTATATATAAATTCTAGCATTCTTTATTTTGTGACTGCTTTCAGAATTCTTGACAATGACAAAACGTCCGAATGGCAGTCATAATGAATACTTTGAATATCAATAGGCGGAATTATTACTTTCAAGAAAATAAAACGATGGCTGAAATTTCAAGTTAATTCTCTGGTACGATTCCTCAAGCTGAACAACTGATATTCGTGCCTGGTTAAAGAATCTAGTTTCTTATGAAAGCATAAGGAGAAGCTGTGTTATCGCGGCTATCATGCCATGTTAAACCTCCTGAAAATAAGTTAAAGTTTCGAAATGTCCAATTACCTTGCGTTGGTGTTGATTGCGGACTAGTAGCAAAAAACTTAACGCATCTGTCTGCTGCGATTCATTGTTTGTGTTTTAGACTGATGACGATATTTCCTACTCAATCCTCTTTACAGGTGCGGAGAATCGTTCACGGCGTGTTCTCTAAGCTCGGATTATGCTTTGGCGTGTGTAGAGCGTCTACGTCTGGGATGTAAACTGGCGTGCTGGTTTCGGTAAATCGATTCTCATCACACGAATTTATAAAATGATTTCTGAAGGTCAGTCTTCATCGATTCGAGGCGTTACGTTACAGATGTCACAAAATATGGCCCGTTCTGAGTGAAGGCACATAGAACATTTGTGAAGCGTTCCACGTGGCAAGTCGGTAATACGGTTCGATTTGCTACATCGTTCTCGAATTCCAGAATACTGCAAGAAGTGATTAACGCAAGTTTGTTTGAGCAGTTCATGCGCTCCGTTCAAATATAGCATGATCAGCTACTGCCTGAGAAATGGTGCGTTTTATTCCATTGAAGACGTATGAACGTAGTTGTTCATAGGAGAAGTACCAATACCGTAGCACTTTGTCTTACTTCTCCACAAGTGGTATTCAGCGTGATGATACTGACAGTGTCATACCGATCAGTTTTGTCTTCAGCAGATCCCAGTGTTTTGAATCCGTTCTGTTTCGTAGTCGTGCAAATGCTGTATAATCGAATAAGGGATATCCGTACATGTTCATTGTAAACAGTTTATGAGGAATGGACTAGCTACATGCTCGTAATTTTTGAATGTTATTGCTCTTATGATGACATTCTTATGTACGTGTAATTTAAATCTTTTGTAGTTACGCATGTGAAGTAATTAACGACGGAAAAGATTTGGTTAACTTGAAATCTTGAAATACACCTGCAGCTGTGTGTGATGACACACCTCAGTTTGCTGGCAGTGACAAACTGTGGAGTGTGGCCAAAGTCATTTACAATTACTGAAAACATTTTTAAGCAGCTAAAAATTTCATGTTTTTTTTTTCATTTTTCATTGCACTTTGGAACACGTTTCACTGCCCAGCATCTTCAGTGTGCTGACAGTCAGAGAGACAGGGAAATCATAGAAACTAAATCAAGAAGATGGAACTAATTATATTCTTAATCACAGCCCGCTATTTTTGGTTTGAAAGAAATGGAAATCAGATTCAAACCTGTCCCCTAAATTAAAGATGATTTTTAAAGATACGCTTGCCACACCAGGAACATGCTGGGCTGCTCCACGTCACAGTAATTTTTTTGCTCTGATTAATGTAGACCTTGAGATCTTGAAAAGTATTTAATGTTGAAGTTGCAACATGAAGACGTGGCCTTTATTCGTAATTAAGCTAATGGCGCATTTAGGGACTGTAAATATGCAGTTTCAACATAGTCAAGGGCCCTACGGCATGTAGGAATGAATACTAGTGTGTTATATAAAATCGTACTCTAAGCTTCACATCTACAGTTATCATAAGTATCAGTATCCATTTAAACATAAAGGTAAAGTTTTCTCGGAAGAGCTGAAATTTTGTTGCAGACATTTTGTTGGATTCAACGACCCAAACGATTCCTAAAGTGATACTGGAAATTAAATTGCAGTGTGCGCTTGTCAAGAACTTGGCGGTCGCAGCGAACAGCCAACCGGTTTAGGCAGCACAACTCGTCGCAAGAGCAGAGCGTGGCCAAGCGGGGGCTCCGGCACGAGGAGAACTACTGAGGAAGTTAACAAATGATCCCGACGCTTTAAATATGTCAACGCGGCACTTTTTGATATAAATTTAATGGAGTGAAGGAAACAAGAATAACGGCAGTGGCATTTCCCCTTAACAAGAAACGATAATTAAATTCTGTCCGAATTTGCACATTCATTTGCGAGCTCAGTAAGAAAATAATACATCAGCACAAGGGGCGTGCGGCTGGCTGCCTCCAGGGCGGAGAGTCCTTGGTGGGAGGGGTTGGCAGCACTGCGTGCGGGAATTCCCCGCATAGCACCGGCTGCCGTGGCGCGCAGACGCCTACAGTTAAACTGAGGGGTGCGACAGAGTCCGCTCTTCCGCAGCCCGCCCCGCCGCGCCTGGCAGCTTGTTTAATTAAGAAACTTGAGCAGCAAGTTTCCTCAGTTGTCACCCCATTCTCATCTCAAACAGCATATCATCTTGCGCCCCGCCACCGCACCCGCCACCGCATTCCTCCGCGGTCGCTGCCGGCACCCTAAACACCTCGGAGGTCGAGCCGGCTCAGCGCTGACAGCGCCGCTACTCGGTTGGAAGTGGAGGCTCGGGTTGTCCGTCTGCCGTCCAAGAGCACAGTGGGGAGGATCGCAGAAGTGTCTTGCGACGCAACAGTTTCTAAAGAATTACCCTGTCCTCCCTATGGACTGAATACCAAATGCCGATTTTTCCGTTTCCTAATACTTACCACACAACTAGCTGTTGAGCCCAGCGGTGCTCGGAATGCTTAGTATCTGCCGGACAAAATGATTGGCCCTGTATGAAAAGATGATTGTTGCGCAATCTGTTACTTCTGCGATTTTTGGAGATCTTGCTTTCTATTGTTTCAGCTCAGTTTTCATTGTTTCAGGAAGGGCACGATTCGAACAGTTTACGTCAGAGTTCGGGAGATCTCTGGATCTGTTCGATGTTTTGATCGGCCCACGGTCTAGTGACTATTGGTGGTGCTATATTCACGATCTGCCTCTTCGTTTGTATGGCTCTGTGGGCTGAATAATATAAATAACTGTAAAACACGGATTAAAATATTTTCTAGGGTATATGTCACGTGTAACAATGGCAACAAATCAATAAATAAGAGTTTGCAGTCATGTTTCTGTCAAAGAACATTGAGTTAAATCTTCATGCACTTCTTGAGACTTTTGGTAACAACATTTCTCCATCATATATTTTAGCGTAATGTATATTAAAAAAGTGAATGGCCTATGTAACAGCCCCCGCCCCCCACGCGCGCGACCTAATGTTGATTACGGGGGATCGTGTAGAAATCTCAAGTCGATTGGCCAAGAACTTCTAGATATTTGGTAACAAACTTTCCCCTGTATATACCACATACATATAGGTTCCAAATCAAACGACGAAACATGTGGACAGTGAACTCCGTCTTTTCTTTAAGGCAAAGTGTGCAAAATTTCAACATCGGAAGAGACCAGTAGATTTGCATGAATTACACACTAACGGACACTCTTCTTTGTATATAGATATGTTATGGGAGGAAAACAGCTTGCATACGACCACGGGGTTCCTGGGCGGTTAGATAACATACACCATAGGGTCCGCTAGGAAAAAAGTTTTGAAAAACATCTGACTATAATTATTGATAATGAAAATAGACAGCGAGGAACGGAAAACGGTAAAATGTTTGCACCGGTATACCAGTTTCAATGCAGATCGTTTCAATTCATAACAGTCCACATAGTGAGAATTTGGTTATTAGACTTCAAACATGGACATAGAATACCGAATATTAACTGACACGCCTGACATTTTCCAGGTATTCATTTTGCCAATTTTCTATTACAAGCGGAAACAGAAAAATGAAATGTGTCTGTTGCGTAATCTCGAAAAAATTTTATTTACATAAATTCGTGAAGACAGTTTCGAAATCATGAAAAAGTCGTGCGAAGAAGAATGCGTAAGTACAAATGTATCATTATGGCTGCTTTGCCTGTCTACAGAGCGATTTTGTAAAAGCGTCCCTATGGCAACGTCTCTTCATAGCTTTGTAGACGGCTAATATTTTCTCCTACAACCGTTTGTGCTTAGTAGTTAAAAGCTGTTGAAAGCGCTCGGAGATGTCAGGGATTCCCTCAAGTTGACTCGACAGTAGGAATGTCTCAGTAATGGAGAGTAAAGTATTAAAACGTCATACATGATGGATCATTTTTTTCACACACACGCAAAGTTAATGACGTCATATCTCTTGAACTACGTGTCGAACAATGGTGTATTGTGCAGGTGCGTTGAATGGCATATGTGGGTACAGTTTGCGAAGTATATTGCGAATAGTTGTAGTAGCGAAATAGTAACAATTTAAACCTCATTCATAATGCGGCGTTTTTCACACATCTCATTGTTTACAACGTAAAATCTCCTAAGCTGTGACAGTTGGGTGGTTCTCACCTCGATAGCAATTGTTACCTGACACTAATGGAGAATGTGTACCAAGTTCTGTCGAAATCGGTCGAGCGGTTTAGGAGGAGATGTACACACACACGCACACACACACACACACACACACACACACACACACACACACACATATATATATATATATGTATATATATATATATATATATATATATATATATATATATATATATATATATATATATATGTGTGTGTGTGTGTGTGTGAGTGTGTGTGTGTGTGTAGATAATTCGCTCTCAGTGCCTCCTGAAAATTCAAAAGTCAATAATTATTTCAAATAATATCTCAGAATCCGATCTATACGATGTTATGCCTCATTTAGGTGTAGAAAGTGGTTTCCAGGAAAAATTGGCAACATACGACATGCTGACTTACCGGCAACCCTTACCAATTCTTTGGACTGCAACTATAACAAACGACGTTTTACAACGGTGAAATAAGAAACAGTAGTTTTTACAATTAAGAGAAGAAAACCTGCTTACTCGTTCCACCTGAAATGAAGTACTAAGAATCGGCTACTCCAGTTCGGCACAGAAGAAAAACTACACGCTCAGTGCATTAGGTGGCGGTGAAAGACAATATGGTTGAAGAACCTGCAGGAATGCGAACTACCCAAATTATTAATCTATAACGTTGCAGAAACATGAGAAATTAACATTTTTAAAATAGCTATACCACGAAGTTGACGTGCTAAAGAAGCGAAATTTAACCGACAGGAAGAAGATGCTGTGAAGTGCAAATGATTAGCTTTTCAGAGCATTCACACAAGGTTGGCGCCGGTGGCGACACCTACAACGTGCTGACATGAGGAAAGTTTCCAACCGATTTCTCATACGCTAACAGCAGTTGACCGGCGTTGTCTGGTGAAACGTTGTTGTGATGCCTCGTGTAAGGAGGAGAAATGCGTACCATCACGTTTCCGACTTTGATAAAGCTCGGATTGTAGCCGATCGCGATTGCGGCTTATCGTATCGCGACATTGCTGCTCGCGTTGGTCGAGATCCAATGACTGTTAGGAGAATATGGAACCGCTGGGTTCAGGTGGGTAATACCGAACGCCGTGCTGGATCCCAACGGCCTCGTATCACTAGCAGTCGAGATGACAGGCATCTTATCCGCATGGCTGTAACGGATCGTGCAGCCACATCTCGATCCCTGAGTCAACAGATGGGAACGTTTGCAAGACAACAACCATCAGCACGAACAGTTCGACGACTTCTGCAGCAGCATGGACTATCAGCTCGGAGATCATGGCTGCGGATACCCTTGGCGCTGCATCACAGACAGGAGCGCCTGCGATGGTGTACTCGACGACGAACCTGGGTGCACGAACGGCAAAACGTAATTTTTCGGATGAATCCAGTTTCTGTGTACAGCATCATGATGGTCGCATCCGTGTTTGGCGACATCGCGGTGAACGCACATTGGAAGCGTGTATTCGTCATCTCTGTACTGGCGTATTACCCGGCGTGATGGTATGGGGTGCCATTGGTTACACGTCTCGGTCACCTCTTGTTCGCATTGGCGGCACTTTGAACAGTGGACGTTACATTTCAGATGTGTTACGACCCGTGGCTCTACCCTTCATTCCATCCCTGGGAAACCCTACATCTCAACTGGATAATGCACGACCGCCTGTTGCACGTTCTGTACCGGCCTTTCTGGATACAGAAAATGTTCGACTGCTGCCCCGGCCAGCACATTCTCTCACCAACAGAAAACGTCTGGTCAACGGTGGCCGAGCAGCTGGCTCGTCGCAATACGCCAGTCACTATTCTTGTTGAACTGTGGTATCGTGTTGAAGCTGCACGGGCAGCTGTACTCGTACACGTTATCCAAGCTCTGTTTCACTCAATGCCCAGGCGTATCAAAGCCGTTATTACGGCCAGAGGTGGTTGTTCTGGGTAATGATTTCTCAAGATCTATGCACCCAAATTGCGTGAAAATGTAATCACATGTCAGTTCTAGTATAATGTATTTGTCCAATGAATACCCATTTATCATCTGCATTTATTCTTGGTGTGGCAATTTTAATGGCCAGTAGTGTAGTAAATGGTACAGCAATCAGATTAAAATAATCTTTATCGCAAATCCAGATTTATCTTCCTGTCCAGCCATCTTTAGTGCAATAAACCTATGTTGAAACATTAAAACTATATACGTACAGTCATTAGTGGAGTATTCATGTAAAAGCTCACTGTGTGACCGAAATCTGAATTAGCAATAAACATTATTTGCGACTGATTGCTGTATCCTTTACCACCTGAAATACACAACGCCGGTGGACACATCTGCTTCCACATGGAACCATACCTTATAATATTAACATATTATTTCCACATCTTCTAAGGGACAGGTTCCTTGACGGCCAGTTTCTACCTGTCATCTTGGGATGCCCTGGGAATGATTTTCGAAAACCAAAAATATATATAAGTAGAATAGGTACTTATTTAAATAGGCATCTACAGCTGTCTTTACTTTTCAGCTCGTTTTGTTGACCTACGATTAACATAGCACAACAAGCAGAAGTAGAGTATTCATACACAGAATCTATTGTCTTCCAATTTATTTGTTTCAATGAATCACATTTCTACAAAATATAGAGTAGGCCTACAAGGGGGGTAAGTTCCGGTGAATTAAGCCCTCATAACAGATTTACCACACTTAAGTACACCTTCAGGCGATAGACGTTGTGGTGAAAGAATTTCAGCAAATTACATTCCCATAGCATATATGAGAGGAACTAAAACACTCCTACAGGGGATATATTATTTCATTATGGAATTCCTCACATTGCGTTTCAGGAGCATTAGCTTTTCACTGACTACCTTCAGATCTTGAGAACTAGTACTTACCGATCGTACTTGTAGGACACCCCTCATTTTTGGATGATGGTTAAGGATGTACACGTCACATATAGAAATCTCTCTAATTTTAACTGAATTTTCATCTTAAATTAGGACAGGCACTCCACCACAAATTCGTCAATTAGTTCTTGTCTTGCAGTTTGGTGGCAAATCCCCCGGTATGAAACCTAGCTAAAAACAAGATTTTTGCAAAATCTCTTTTTCCCTCGTTTCCGACTTATATTGTTTCTAAAATGTCCCAGGACACAAAAGCTTCTGTCATTGTTGCAGCGTCAAGAGAGATACACGTCATTAAAGTGAAATGCATACTGCAAATTAGGTTATTGGTCATAGGCAACTGCCCACGATTATAGTTATTAACATTAATTGTGGACGTATGAATTCAATACGGCGTACAGCCGACAACTACCGCAAAAACAGTTTATTAAAATGTTCAGATAATTTACGGAAATGCACGCAAATGACGTCTTCGACAACAGCCAATATTTCGACAACTACACCCATCCCGTAGTTATCAAGGCAGAAATGTAATGACAGATGGGGATGGGGATGGCGCAGCATGATGGCGGCTTTGTTATTTTGATTCACAGAACCCAAGTCATCTCATACTCTGAAAATTGTTCACCCGAGTTATCTCTTCTCGAAGTCACCTCCCGTGAGAATGGTTATAATAAAAGATAGCTCAGACGCCCTTTGCGCTACTGACCAAACGAGAATTGGGTGGGTGGTGGCAATAACGAGGTGGTACCGAAGTCTACGTACGGCCTTTTCGCGTGGCGCAGTAAGCTTTTACAACAGCACTTTCAACGTATTCTGTGGAAATACACTCTAGGAGAAAAGAAAACGACTCACCACGAAGCAATGATCCGAATGGGATGGAAATCGGTAGATGAGCTTTACATGTAGAGATAAACAAATGTTTACATTTTTAGTCACATTGGTTGATTTACTCAAGAGAAAGAGCTTCAGAAACTGAGCAAGTCAATAACCTGTTGGTCCACCTCTGGCCATTATGCGAAAAGTTGTTCGGCTTGGCATTTATTGACAGAGTTTTTGGATGTCCTCTGGGGGATATTGTGCCAAAGTCTGTCCTATAGGCACGCTAGATCGTCAAAAGCCCTAGCTGGTTGGAGGGCCTTCCTCACAGTGCTACAAACGTTCTCAGGGGTGTTCCTGACCAAGGTGTGATTTGCCAAGCACGAAGACAAGCAGTAAAAACTCTCACAGTGTGCTGGCGGGCATTATCCTTCTGAGAAGTCAGCCCAAAATGATATACTGTGAATGACAACAAAACGGGGCGTAGTAGATCAAAAAAATGGCTCTGAGCACTATGGAACTTAACTTCTAACGTCATCAGTCCCCTAGAACTTAGAACTTCTTAAACCTAACTGACCTAAGGACATCACACACATCCATGCCCGAAGCAGGATTCGAATCTGCGACCGTAGAGGTCGCGCGGTTCCAGACTGTGGCACCTAGAACCGCTCCGCCACCCTAACCGGCCGCAGTAGATCATCGAGGTACCGCTATGCTATAAGGGTGTCGTGGATGACAACCAAAGGACTTTTTCCATTTCATAACGGGGATGGTGCAGCAACGAGGATTTATGATATAAATAAACAAGCAGTGTTGTTTGCAGAGCTTAACTTTTTTTACTGTTTCTCAATGACGCGTTTCACCTTTATTTAGGCTTCTTCGGATTGGCTGTTATTTGGTAGCGATGGGAGATGGGATGCCAAGCATAAAATATCCCAGCTGGTAAACGTTCCTTTTCAGAGGTTTAAAACCACTGTGCAGTCTCCTTATCACGGCATGTGGCACAGTCCAGTTCAAACAAAACGGTATCAGGACTGCAGTGAAGCTTTTCATCATAAACATGCTGTAGGTGTTGTGCATAATCTGGTGCTTTGCATCATAAACATGCCAGGGCTTCAGTGCATATTCTGCGGCAACCGGAGGAATCTAAATAAGAGTGAAACGCACATTGGGTACAATATGGTTCAAATGGCTCTAAGCACTGTGGGACTTAATATCTGAGGTCATCAGTGCCCTAGACTTAGAACTATTTAAACCTAACTAACCTAAGGATGTCACAGACATCCGTGCCCGAGGCAGGATTCGAACCTGCGACCGTAGCAGCAGCGCTGTTCCGGACTGAAGCGCCTAGAACCGCTCGGCCACAGCGGCCGGCAAACGCACATAGGGAAACAATAAAAAAATTGTCATTGTAACCGAGACTGCTTGTTTCTTCATATGATGACAACCAAAGGAGTACTGCTATGAAAGAAATGGAACACCGGACCACCACTCCTGATTGTCGGGCCATGTGGTGGGCGACAATCAGGTTGGTATCCCACCGCTGTCCGCAGCCTCTCCAGACACGTCTTCGGCCTGAAGTCTCATTGACTGAAGTAGAAATGCATGCAGTGATGAGTCCGGCATCGAAAAGAACCCCGATGACCATGGTGTCATTATGGCATCAGTGTCAATTAGTGCCGGCCGAAGTGGCCGTGCGGTTAAGGGCGCTGCAGCCTGGAACCGCAAGACCGCTACGGTCGCAGGTTCGAATCCTGCCTCGGGCATGGATGTTTGTGATGTCCTTAGGTTAGTTAGTTAGTTAGTTAATGACCTCAGCAGTTGGGTCCCATAGTGTTCAGAGCCATTTGAACCATTTGTCAATTAGTTACACATCAGGAAGGTAGCAGGAAGGCTGACCTAGTTTTGTGCTGCTTTTGTAGTTATTCATTTAGTCTTTCTAGGATGAGTAGGATGCGTTCTTGCTGTGTGCCGTCACAGGTGGAGCTGGCCGCTGTTTCCGGACATGCACTTTTGCCTTAGGATTGCTGGCTGTGTAGCGATGGTGGAGAATCTGGGGCGTCGCATGGGACACCTTGTTTCCCCCATAGGCTCTGCTGCCGACGCCCCTCCTAGCGTACCCGACGCTACGGATCCGTCCGCACATTAGGGTGAATGGTGGGTGGTAACGTGTTCGCCTGGCTCGAGATGGAGAGCCCGTATGGAGGCTGGCCGGCCGGTCTGTGAGTGAACAGTTGGCCATTCCTTCAGTGGGGTACGAGCAGGCACACGTGAGTGGAAGACTGTTAGTTATCGGGAGCTATCACGTTATGCGCGTTATGAAGCCTCGTAGGAAGATAGCGTTCAGGGCTGGAAAAAAAGCCGAAGTGCACCTCATATGTCTGCCACGGTGTCTCATCCGAGATGTGAAGGCGGCCATGCCTGCGGCTGTCAGGGTGTAATCGTCCGCAAGTTGTTGCTCACGTCGGCACCAGAGACTACTGTCGCATTGGTTCCGAGACCATCCTCAGTTAATACAGGCGGACGGCGGATGTGGTGAAGAATGCTGACCTCGCGTGCAAGCAGTGATCAAAATTTGCGGTATTTTTCTAAGATCTGAATGGGGACCTTTGCTTTGAAGCCGAGTGGAGTGTCACAACCAAAGGCTTCGTCGACTCTGTGACTGTCTTGGCTGCAGATTTCTGGCTCTTTGTTAACGGTTGGGGACTTGCAGGACTTCCCTTGGAAGATCATGGGTGCACTACACAAAGGAAGCAGCTTAGTCGGAGATCAGAGTACTTTTCCAGTGCACATACAGATTTTTAGGTTAGGTTGTAGTTTGAGGTACTCTGACGAACACCTGCCAGTCAATACACAGACAGTGAAATCAGAATGCGTTACTACTAAAGGCACTTCGACTGTAAAAATTTTATCAGTAAATTGTAGAAATATTCGGAACAAACTTGTGGAATATACTTCCCTCCCGGAAAATTCTCGCTCTCAAATTGTTCTTGGGAGCGAGAGCTGACTGTCCGAAGTAGGAAGCTGTGAGATATTTTGCTTGGCGTGGAATGTGCATCGAAGAGAAAGAATACGCTCGATAGGAGGAGGTGTGTTCATTGCTGCTGACAAAAATATTGTGTGAGAGAGAATGTATCTGATTGCCTATAAGAGGCCGTGCAGCTCTAGGCGCTTCAGTCTGGAACCGCGTGACCGCTACAGTCGCAGGTTCGAATCCTGCCTCGGGCATGGATGTGTGTGATGTCCTTAGGATAGTTAGGTTTAAGTAGTTCTAAGTTCTAGGGGACTGACGACCAGAGATGTTAAGTCCTATAGTGGTCAGAGCCATTTCAGCCTATAATAGATCTGGGTGAAAGCAAGATAAATGTTGGAAGTTTCAAACAACCACCCGATTCCGCTGTGACAGTTCTAGAGTCATTCAGAGATAGTCTACTTGTCAATGAGGCGTAAATACACATATCATGCGATACTAGTTGGAGGTGAATGTAACCCATCGAGTATAGACTGGGACGTCTACGGATTCACTGCAGGGGGTACAGACAGTCTTGCGAAATACTTTTGAACAAATTTTACGAAAACTGTCTTGCGCAGCTAGTTCGGCAGCCCAAACGCAATGGAAATATCTTGGACATTGTAGCTACAAACAGGCCGGACCTTATGGATGGCAGTAGTGTAGTGACGTGGTTAGTGATAATGAAGTCATAATAGTAGCTGCGGTTATGGAAGTTAAGACTAGAAAAGTGTTTCTGATACAAAGAGCAGGTAAGCAGTTGTTGGCATCTCACTTAAACAATAAATGCACATCACTTGGTTGCAGTATGACGGACATAGAGAAATTATGGGAAAAGATAAAAATGGTTCAAATGGTTCTGAGCACTATGGGACTTAACTGCTGAGGTCATCAGTCCCCTAGAACATAGAACTACTTCAACCTAACTAACCTAAGGACATCACACACATCCACGCCCGAGGCAGGATTCCAACCTGCGACCGTAGCGGTCGCGCGATTCCAGACTGAAGCGCCTAGAACCCCTCGGCCACACTGTCTGGCGGGAAAAGATACAACACATGGTAAATGTGCCTAGTATGTGCATTAAGGACGTAAAATACCCATCGTGGTTCAACAATGAAATTCGGAAGACTTCTTAATAGAATCCAGTATGTTGTTCCCGACGGTGAGTGTTCGTCAGTGACATGGGTATCGTCAAAGTGTATTGTCCGTAGCACCCCAGGGAAAGGTGTTAGGGCCGCTATTATTTTCTATGCGCATAAATGATCTGGCGGACAGAGTGGTCACCGAGCGAGGTGGCGCAGTGGTTAGCACACTGGACTCGCAATCGGAAGGACGACAGTTCAATCCCGCGTCCGGCCATCCTGATTTAGGTTTTCCGTGACTTCCCTCAATCGCTCCAGGCAAATGCCGGGATGGTCCCTTTCAAAGGTCACGGCCGACTTCCTTCCCTAATCCGATGAGACCGATGACCTCGGTGACTGGTCTCCTTCCCCCCAAAAACAACCAACCAACCAGAGTGGCCAAAAATCCGTGATTTTTTACTGATAATGCTGTGTTATACGGGAAGGTGTTGAAGTTGAGTGATTGTAGCAAGAAACAAGATGATTCAGGGAAAGCTTCTAGTATTTGTGATGAATGGCAGCTAACACTCAAACTGATAGTGATTGGATACAGCTTTAGTAGTGTATAGCTTGATACAGTCACGTCGTATAAGTAGAATGGAATAACGTTGCATACCGATATAAAACGAACTAGCGTGTGAGGGTAGTGGCAAGAAGGCGACTGGTCAATTTTGGTTTAATGGGAGTATTTTGGGAAGATGTGGTTCATCTGCAAAGGAAACAGCATACAGTACATTAGTGCGAAACATTCTTCAGTACCGCTTGAGTGTTTGGGATCTGCCTCCCCATTTGACTGGTCAACGTTATCTGGTGTTCCTGCGAGATGTTCTTCCACAGTTCTTCGAGACTGTACCCTTCGTTGATGGCGAAAGGATGTATTTCAACGCCGCGGTTCATCAGTCAACTCCGATATTATTGTGTGCGAGCACCTGAACATCACGCACCGTCCTGGTTGGATTGAAAGTGGAGGCCAACACAATCGCCGGATCTCACACCTCCGAAAATTTTTCTCTAGGCTTACATCAAGACTTCGGTGTATAAGATCTCTGTAGAAACGGATTAAGATCCGCCAGCTAGGTCCAAAGTGCCTTTCTCCTAGTACAACACACACCAGGGATTTTTGAGAGAGTGCGGCAGAATATGTACCGTTGCATGCTTCCATTGGGACCAGCGGACGTCCTTTTGAACAATTACTATGAGTTATGTTGTTGTTATGATTTGTACGCTGTGTATGGCTTGTAAGAATTGTAGTACGGAAGGTGAATGGTCGACTTAGGTTTATTGGGAGAACTTTACGAAATTGTGATTCATTTGTAAAAGAGACTGCATATTAGAAAATAGTGAGACCAATTGTAGAGTATGTAAGGGATCCGTGATCCCACGAACATAGATGCTGGTATCCGACGTCCTAGATCGATAGTAGACACGAGTCGATTGTCGTGCGCTGCAGTAGGCAGTGAGACTAGTGTTGAGGGGGAGTAGTACTGGAGAGTGTCGAGTGAAAAGTAGTACTGGAAAGACGGGCAAGAATGGTGGTCGAGTGAGTTGTAAACGGTAAAATTCACCGGAGTATGACGAGAGAGCACGTTCCCCTGATCGTCGTGGGGTTGACCCTCACTAATACCGATTCGCGAGTGATATGAAACAGAAAGTGACAAGTGCCGAATTACGTGTTTCGCGTCAACCGCGTCGGCCAGCAACAACCATGGATTGCAGTGAGGATTGTTGTGAATGTTAACCATCAGCATTGCGTGTGACGAAGTACTGAAAATCAACAACCAATAAAAAGATATAACTGTGATTAGACGTGTAAGGCGAAGGTAGCAACTGCCTCAGAATTTGTGTATTCGTAGAAAATACAATACAGTTTGTACATCGCAACCTTTGTGGTCCTTAATAATAGACAAACTTTCTATCATTTCCACTATTCAATCTCAGAACAGCCGCACTCGGTTGAAATACTCCCGAAACCAGCAGAAAAACCGATAACCTTTCTTCCATTAAGCACAAGGTCAAATAATCATAATAATTAACTGTTTGGCGGCTACGATAAATTACACAAAACCCAATTAAGGAATTAAACTGGGGTGTTTCAAGTATCCGCACCAAGTCGGATTAAAGGAAGAAATCGAAGCAATTCAGAGGCATGCTGTTAAATTTGTTACCGGTATGCTCGCACAACAAGCAAGTATTACGGACATCGTTCAGGAACTCAAATGTGCATCACTCGAGTGGAGGCGACGTTCTTTTCGAGGAGCACTGTTGTGAAAATGTATAGAACCTAAATTTGAGGCTCACTGCAGAACGATTCTACTTCTGACAACGTACGTTTTCCTTAAGGACTATGAAGTTAATATTAGAGGGTTAGGGCTCTTGTGGAAGCATATGGACTACGGTTTTTCCCTCACACTGTTTACGAGTGGAACAGGAAAGAAAATGACTAGTGGTAGTACAGGGTACCTTCCCCCACCCACAACACGGTGGCTTGTAGATTTAGATGTACCTTCATAACAACAAATATGCATTTCCGACCATTGGTTCCCTCTCTCAACATAATAAAATGTGCACCAACTTATCTTTTGACCTTTAAAATTTCGACTACTGGATCTACATTGTGTGAAATGGTTAAGCCCTGACCTTTTTGGTTACAAAATTTTGGGCGCCGCCCAGGTCATGGGTAATATATACATGAGCAGATACTTATGTTCAACATATCCAACGAGTTTGGGTAAGTTCGTATCTCCATATATGGGTGCTCCAACATTCAAATTCTTTATTATACTGTCACAGGACAACGGCAAACTGTGACAGTTTAAGCTAACTAATTTCATTGCCTTGTTCATAGTAGATTAGGAGATTATCGTAATATTACAGGTAGTTGATTCAAGCATCTAGAGAAGGTCTTGTACCTGTGACTTCCGCTAGTTTTCACTCAACTTTATTACCTAAAATATGGTACCTCCTGGTTCAATAATCAAGGCACCGCTTTAGGAGAACAGAATGAAACTTCAAAGAGAACTGAGTATCCCACAGCAGCCACTACACTTCATTTCCTGTTCTTCCACCAGTTTTCAATTTTAGTGCCAAAATTTCGAAACTATTAGATGACTGAAATACTCTTTAGCCTTTTATTGGAAGATGTAACTTTAGACATATGGTGATCAACTACTAGTGTTCATTATTTTTCCGTTCCAGAGATTTACGTTGTTTGATAATCCTTGATGTAAATTCTTCTCAAATTTCTCCTATTTCTCGATACGTAGTCCAACGGTATCCTAAAAATTTAATTGAAGATATTTAAACACACACATTGTCTGAGTACGATTATTCTTGTGATGTTTTCCCTTGCATCTTCAGCAAATAATTTAAATATTACAACGTCCACCCAGATTTGCACTGCCCATTGTATGAAACGTCCCCTTAGAACAATTATATAAGACTGTCCTTAAACTGACACACAATATTGTTAGCGCAACGCAATCTGACTTTCAATAATCCCTACAAAAGAATGGCCATGACTAACATTAACCTATACCTTTCACAAATCACTTACCTCACCAAAAATCTTCGTTACTCGAACTACTGCAATATAGCGAGCGCCACTACTGCCAGCTAAATAAAAGATTCAAACTACGAAAGGCACTAACTACTGATAGGCATAGTTAGTAAATGAAAGATTTTAATAAAGAACAAACTATGCATTTACCTTAATAGTGTTGAAAAATCATAATATACATAGCAGTTCATGACATCCAGTCTTACAAATTTCAAAACTCCGCCATTTCTCTCCACACATCCACCACTGCTGGCGGCTCATCTCCAACTGCGCAACGCTACGCGCTGTTCACATCCAGCTGCCGCTGCCCAACACTACAATGGCAGACAACAATGCAAACTAGCCACATACTGCACACAGCACGGCCAGTGATTTTCATACAGAGCACTACGTAACGTTGCCAATTAGAAATCATAAACAGCCTACTTACATAGCCCCCATGCACCCCACAAAAAATTTTACAAATTGTTTTGAGCAGTGGCCAATAATGATTTGATCAAATTTTTCATAATTACAATAACAAAAATATCAAATGCACACACTTATTGATACAATGTTGGTCAAAAGCTAAAATTTTTTCACAGTCCATCATAAAGACAGTCCTGATCATTCATCACAGTAAAATTGCAGTGTTTTTCTCAAAGTCTGAGCAGTAAAAGAAAATGCACACGGAAGTAGTGGATTTCCATGCAGTCTTGAAGAAGTAGCGTTTTCCTTCCAACGGAAAGACAGTGCTGACTCTCGACATGCAGACAAGTAATGGTCACAACAGAGGAAACCCACAGCAGAGTCATTCGAAGTTTTGAAGAATATTGGTAGGCAGGTCATCACAGAGTAGACCCACTGTAGTCCTGGTAGAGATTACGGTATTGGTGGGCCACCAGAGGTGCAGACCCACTGTAGTCCTAGTAGAGATTGTGGTATTGGTGGGCCACCAGAAGTGCAGACCCACTGCAGTCCTTGTAGAAATAATGGTATTGATAAGTCATCAAAGATGCAGACCCACTGTAGTCCTTGTAGAGATGGCCAGCAGCCATCTGTTGTGACTGTGTAGGTGTACAATCACCATTGAAGAGTCTTGCGGATAATATAGCAAGTCCATAACCACCACTTGTGCACTCACAAAGTTTTTGGAATTGTCCTTAGAACCAGCAACAGTGTTATCCAGTCCCTTTCTGAATTATTAACACATGTGCAAACACTAACATTCCCTACTTCTCGCATATTGTCCATCTACTATGACCAACAGAAACGTGTGCAGTGAAATGGAACTTATAAGTTAATAATATGATGAACTGGTGTCAATTACAATTTTATAACATAAGAATACAATTACAAAGGTACAAAATACGTAATTATAGAACATAACAATACAGATAACATTTGTAGTACAGGCTTTACAAAACAATCGAAATATCATATACATCAGTGTTACAGGATTTATGACATGAGTACATACATAAAAGATCAGAATAACTTTCGAGACATCAACTTCACACATGAGCATTAAAACAAAACAGAGCAAACAATGTTTAAACATCTTTACAAAGTAAATAACATAGTATCAGATAAATTCTACAACATAACAACATCAGCTAAACACATAAAGACAGGAAAAACACAAATACACAAGGGAACACAAACACATAGTGGGATAACACAAGGAAAGGACAGAGTTTCTTTTACTGCAGTATTTTGCAAACAAAACTTTCTTTACTTCTCGGAGATCTCCCTTCGTTCTTCATTATTTCCAAAAAGTCCTATCAATACCTGCTTTCTGTACTATTTTCGTATGACTTCTCAATGCATTTCTTCCAATTCATCGCAACTTATTCTCTTACGTAGTCTACCCCCTCTTAAGCTAACTTAAATCTACTGAGCTCAGATGTTAAACTAAGGGACAAGGCAATGCAGCAGCACAGAACAATTAACACAAACAGCAATGACAAAAAAAAAAAAAAATGGAAATTGGCAAAGCAAGCAGCAGCAAATGCAATAACTTATATCTAAACATGACAAAGCTCAAGCAGAAAAAATATTGCGGTAAAAATGGCCATGTTTAATACCTATGTCACATCTTAACACTAGAGTGATGCATCACGAGAACTTACACTAGGAGATAAGTTACCAAATCGTAAAAAAATTATTTATGCAATTCCTGTGAAGGGAAATGTCTATTTATGTGCCCTCGTTTTCTAGGAAGAAGATCATAAATTTCTTATTGACTGGATCTGTAGGCATAAAATAACTATATTTGTACATCTATTAAATTTTATTTTAACCAATGCAGCAGTGCAGCTAGAAACTAGATATTATACAAAATGAGTAAATAAACACATAAAGCAAGTCATACGGCATTTCTCTCAACTAGCAAGACAAAAGCCGTGAAATGTTTCTCATCGTTTCATTAGTCATTTTAGTAAATATCATAAATTAAGAGCTCCACAGTATAATCATATGTTTTCAAGTTTGAGCGTGTCATATTTGCGATGCTTTCTACAAAGGAATGTCAATAGCGAGGATAAAGGCCTCCTTTTTTTTTTCTCCACCTGAGCCTCTGAAAGGCACACACTAATGGCTTTTTCCGAGGCGACTATCATGCAGCTGAGTGCCCACCATGCATTACGTGAAGGTCACTTAACTTTCCTACCGAAATATTTACGACAGCAGTTTCCGCTACAGTGGCAGTCTCATATAAAAAATTTTACAGTTCGAGAATTTGCATTACAAATGTGTAGAAACAAAATCCTATAAATACAACAGTGTCCAAAAAATTTTCAGTGGCATTGTGATACATTCACACATATACACACATTTCATAATTCTAAAGTACAATTCTTGGTTTCCAACATCCTGTTCCACAAATCAGAGTCCCTAACCACTATTCATTATTGATTACCTTATTATACATATACATATTCGTCAACACATCTCCAATATTTCTTTACAAGAAATACGTAGCATAATCAAATTCCTCATATATGGTATCATCATCTTATTGATCATAAACATACCTCAACAGCATAATACATATCGTCATCGTAATAATATCATAACATCTCAGTCAATTCGCAAAATCGTCGTAGCTTCCTCCAACAATTTCAAAACCTAAAAAAAATTCTCTGCTCATTTCAATAGTGTCATCTACCTCAAACGTACTTTAAAATCATGATCCCATACCAAATTCATCATTCAAAGCTCTCATAGTATCACAGTGGTTCCAAAAAAATATGAACAGTTCACAAAGTACAGACAAATTACAATTTCATAAGTGTGAAGTTATCCAACTGTGTAATTACGTGAACATCTGTCACTGATGTAGTAAAATAAATATTTGTCTCTCACAGTTAAATGATCAGATAGCTGTGTAATCCTGTGTTAGCGAAATATGGTACCGATGTGTAAAGTTGTATAAGCAAATACCATATTAGCTAGGGCTCCTTGTGCTTGCCACACACTTGGTACACAAAGTAGGCGTGTACCCCCCTGAGGATTAATGTAATTATACCCTCAGGTGATACAGATTACAGCAATGGAAGGAAATGTATCTCGGAAAACCTTTGTATCTTTGTAATTCAAAAATCTTTAAAAATAAATGTTTTAAGTACAAAATTAATCACTCAAGTACATGTACTGTAGCCCTAAACTGTGTGTCTTGTTGTGAGATAATCTCTGTGGAAGTGTCGTAGTTATCGTCCTCTGTAAGCAAAATTCTGCTGAAGTCAATGTACTTATCTCATCATAAACGAAAGTGAAATGCTTTGCATATAGATATCGTAGTAATTAAGTACCTTACTGTGATCAAGAAAGTACTATTATGTAACGTATTGTTGTGCCACGAAAAAGGCTGTCTCATTGTAGCTATACCACAAAAGTTACTACTAAAACATGTTTTACTTTCCAGAATAATTCAGAAAAACTGTGCAGATATAAAACAGAAACACCGCAAAAGCAACATTGTAAATTGTTACTTATTAGTAGTCTCGTAATAAAATCGTATAGCTGTCACATAAACTAACCACTGTGTCATCTAGTATCTCACAGAAAGTACTTTAAATCCCGAATGTATTTCCAAGTAAACCAAAATGTTGCATTAAAATCTCATTAGCAGTACCAGTATATGTTCTAAGTATGTAAGTCTTACAGTCATTACGTAATTGTGCAACTAATAAGCAAGAATGTACAAATAACAACACTGTGTCATCTGTTACTATAACAATGTATTCGTAATTTCTGCTGAAATAAGTTCTCTTGGTTCTTGACTGGATATTTAACTTCGAACATTGTTGGATGTTAACAGATTCTAAGTCTGACAAAGCATATTAGTAATATAAAGTGAAAAGTTTTATGGCAAAGACTAAGTTAAAAGGCAGATTATCTCTCAGTTATTGGTTTTACACGTGAAATATGGTGTAAACCTCTACTCTTCCTAGTATGCAGAGTTTCAGTTTCAACGCAATTAACATGTGGTATACGTCGGTAAGGAATACTGGAATTTATCTCAAGGTTAGCTTACATTATTTTTCTGAAGCCCAGCCGGCGCACGTGGCTGCCTGCGGTGCGAGTCATTGTCAGTTTCTTTGTTGGCGCGCATCGTTATTGGGATTTGGAGACCTAACTTCTACAAATTCACCTTGTCGAGAGGGCCCTGCTCTGTTTGAATCCCGCCAGTTCTGATGCAGTTCAGGTCTGTCGTTCCGATCATATCGTCCGTCGTCATGTCGGTAGATTCCATAGTTTCTTTCTTGTCGGTCACGTGGTGGAGAACTTCTCCCTGAATAGTAACTGTGCGCTGGACCGTTGCATCTAAAGTTATTCTGTCTCCCTTGATAATAATTATTTTGGTTCCCATATTGTCTGTTTTCCTGATAGTCTCTGTGATAGTCATTACCGCGGAGAGGTGAGCTTTCCCTGTAATTATTACTACTCTGCCAACGCTTGTCATGCGGGTTGTGTCTGTTTTGGTCATGATTTACGTTGTAAGAATAGCCTTGTCGTGTATTATTTCTGTCATCGCGGAATTGTGGCAGATGTGACCTGTAATTGTTGTGCTCCTGTTTTCGGGTTCCTGCGATTATCAATGTCAATTTCCAGTTCTAGTAACAGTCCCTGAAAATCTTCAATGTCGTCTTTACAACGTCCTGCTCAAATAATATGTCGTAAATGTTCAGGCAGTTTGATTAAGCAAATGCGGATGAGTTGTGAGGGGCTGTATGGGTTTGAAAGATACTGATTCTTATGCAACATGTCTTCAAAATATTTCACAAGACTGGAAAATTCAGATTGTTCGAAACGTTTCATCATTATGATGCTATGTTTTACTCGGTCTTGTGTAGCTTGAGACCAATACGCTGAGAGGATGGCATGATAAAATTCTCCTTCACTGTGACAATCGTGAATGACCGATCGCATTCTTACAGGTGGTTCATTCTCCAAGTAGCCACACATAAATTCTAACCTGTGCTCCAATGACCAGTTGGGAGGAAAACAATGAGAGAATTGATGGAGCCACACTTGTGGATGAATGTCGTTGCCAGAAGTCTTAAATGTTTTGAATTTACTTGTAGTAATGAACAGCTTATAGCCAAAATCATCGTGTGGGCGAGTAGCAGTTCAGTCATTGTTACGTCGTGTCAGCGGTTCCATCTCAAAATTCGGTGCACCTTGCCAATTTCTTTCATAATTTCCGAAATGCGTTGTGTTATAATTTCTTGTCTTTTCCGTATTTCTAAGTTCCTCTTCCCGTGTTGGAGCGCGAGTGTCCTCTGAAATATGTAATTCTTGTATTACTTGTGCCAACTGATCTCGTACTTCCCGGATTTCTCTTTTGTACCATGTATTGATTTGATTCTGATTTTGTTTGAATTTTCTAATTTGTTCATACTCTTCAATGTCCGTGAAGACTACAGGTCTTGTGTCATTCAGATCACCATCTACCTTTGTAGATAAGTTAGTGAACTGGTCTGAAAGTTCGGCTACTTTATCCGATAGTGAAATTATTTCCTCTGTGTGTTTTTCTGTTCCAAGTTTCACAGTGTCCATTTGTGTTGAAATCGTATCTACTGTGTCCTTTAAGTTTTCCTGAGTTTTTGCAAGTTGCGTAACCGAATCGGTAGATGCAACGGAGTCAATTTTAGCTTGCAAGGTGTCGTGATATTCATGAACAATAGTTTGCAGTTCTGTTATGGCTCCTTCGTGATTCTGTAGTGCATTTTCATGACGCAAAAAAATAGGTTGGAAATGCTCACAAATTTGTGTTTTTACGTCATTACAGACTTTTTGACATTTCGATTCAATGTTATGTAACTCAGTAGTTAAATCTTCACGTGTTTGTTCAAGTGTGGCGTCTAACTTTTGAAGCTTTTGCTGTGTTTGTCTCTGATTTTGTTCCATTGTGTCTAACTGTTGCTGTGTTTGTCTCTGGTGTTTTTCCATTGTGTCTAACTTTTGAAGATTTTGTCCCATTTGTTTCTGATTTTGTTCAAGCGTTGTGTCTATCTTTTGTAGCCTTTGTCCCATTTGTTGCATTAACTGTAATAACAATGCACTGGTGTCTGAAACATGTTCCTCAGTGCTTTTCGGCAGTGAAGTTGCACCGGCAACATTCACATTTTGACAAGCAGAAAATGTGTCCTGACTTGTTTGAGAAAACGGTGAAGACCCAAAACCTGAATCTACAGTATTTGCAAGATTGTGTCCTGTCTTTTCGGATTCCTGAGGCGAACTGTTGCTGACCGATCGATCGATAATGCTTCCCTGTTCACTAATTGTTTCACTGTCTACACCATTATTTGCCGCCCGCTCCATTGCCCTTTGCACAATTACCAAATTACTGCTTTGAACATTAGTTAATTCATTACTCGGTGGCGCTAACACACTGCTTTCGTCTTCACTGTCATTTCTCAGTTTACTTTGGAGCCTAGTATTACGTTTTTCACACGCCATTATTGTCACAATAACACAGAAAAGCACAATTGGAAGAGTAAAACAAGAAATCACATTAACATACCACTGAAAATAATATCTAGTTAATTGCAAGCGCCGCTGCGAAATACTTGGTGCAAATCTATATGCATGCCACAACTGTTTTACTGTACAAGAATGAAAGACTGCAACTACAAAGGAGATTCTCTCTACAATTACGCGCTTGCAATAAACAAAATCTACACTAATTACACAAACTACAAGAAAAAATCAGAAGATTCCAGTGAGGTATCCTCGGCTAAGCGTCGACATATGAAACGTCCCCTTAGAACACTTATACATGACTGTGCTTAAACTGACACACACTATATTTAGCGCAACGCAATCTGACTTTCAATAATCCCTACAAAAGAATGGCCCTGCGTAACATTAACCTATACCTTTCACAAATCACTTACCTCACCAAATATCTTCGTTACTCGAACTACTGCAATATAGTGAGCGCCACTACTGCCAGCTAAATAAAAGATTCAAACTACGGAAGGCACTAACTACTGATAGACATAGGTAGCAAATGAAAGATTTAATAGAGAACAAACTATGTATTTACCTTAATAGTGTTGAAAAATCATAATATGCATAGCAGTTCATGACATCCAGTCTTACAAATTTCAAAACTCCGCCATTTCTCTCCCCACATCCACCACTGCTGGCGGCTCACCTCCAACTGCGCAATGCTACACGCTGTTCACATCCAGCTGCCGCTGCCCAACACTACAATGGCAGACAACAATGCAAACTAGCCACAGACTGCACACAGCACAGCCAGTGATTTTCCTACAGAGCACTACGTAACGTTGCCAAAAAGAAAACATAAACAGCCTACTTACAGTTGTCAGTTATAAGCAGTAGTCAGTGAAGTCGCGTTTTTACCACGTCATTGGTGAAGACTGCGTTTTTGTTTGCGCTGTGTTATTAGGTGTTTTAGCCATTTCTCTTTGACACCCAGCACATTTCCTCCAAATCCGTACATAAATTTGGTTTAACTTGTCACAAATTACCATATCGTGAATGGAAACATTGCCTTGTCCACAAGCATTTACTGTGTGAATAACTACGAATTACATCTTAACATGAAACTCGTCTTGCAAGCTTAAACAACTAATTTTCGTTGGCACGATTAGTAATCGATAACGTAACCTTCTAAACATGTTTGAAACGCCAGAGATCTTGAATCTGTAGATGCTGTTACGTAATTCTGCTTTTATCTCGCTGTGTCATTATAAAAAATAAAATTTGACGTTTACAGGGACCACGCAGACCATTAATACCTGCCATATATATATATATTATTCAGAGATTTATAAATTCATATATCCGTGTCAACAGCGGTTGTTTATATTAATCAAGTTCATTAAATCCTTTAAAATGGTTTTGTTGGACATAAATGCTGCTCCTACGAAGAACGTTTTTCCGAATGTAATGTATCAAAGAAGAAAGAAATGTTTTACACGAATCTTTGTTGATTTTCTGTAGCACATATTTCAATTCGATAGTTGTGGAAGAATTTTAGATGTAGTTTAAAGGTTAATATACCGTGGAAAACAAATCACTTCTACATTGCTAGAGACTATGCTGTAATACTAGACCATCATTCATCGTTGTCAATACAGCGTCAACACCTGGTAGAACTATTTTCATGTTAACTAGTTCCGCACATACTGACTTTGCGACGTGAAAGTAAAGAAAAAAGCTTCATACATTGTTTGTAGAAGACTTTAGATCAATCTCAGGGATTGAAATCAGGGAGTGGTTAGAAGCACATAACGATTATTGAAGTAAGTGGAATTCAGTACTTTGCATAAAACGTAGTAGATGCCTAGTAACAAAAGTTAAAATCTAGATGTTAATTTCGAAGCAGGCTTATAGAATGCATTCATCTAAAAACTGTCCTGCTTTGTTTCTCAACATTACAACATTATAAGTTCTAGTAGGTTACCCGCAAAAACGGTTATACTAAAGCAAGTAAGGACTACGTCACATAATGTTTCTCTTATGAGCTGCTTAGAACCTGATGTCGAAAATTAAAAGTACTTCAAAAGGCGATATCCCAGAGAAATTGTATGACATACTAAATATGCACCTAACGAAAATGTCCGAAGAATAACTATAATTTATAAACTGATTCACGCTGAATCTATTTCTATGACCAAGGGGGATATTGTATAAGCTGAAGAGGAAAACTTATTAATAAGAAGAAAAATATAGCCGGACGTAGCCTAAGAAATCTGAACTTATTCCTGAAAAACTAGAATTAACTGAATCTAGGAGTAATATATAATAAAGGCAACAAACATTACTAAGATAGAGATACAGAGAAAGAGACAGAGGACAATAAAAAGCTTTACACGTATACAGGCAAAAACGAATGCAGCTATCATCATAAATTCGGAAACCGCCTACGTGGTGAAACTTTATTTTGTCATCCGTCACATTACTGATTTGATGCAGCCCTCCATACTGTTCATCTCAGAGTTGCACTTGTACCCAAATGGCTCTGAGCACTATGGGACTCAACTGCTGAGGTCATTAGTCCCCTAGAACTTAGAACTAGTTAAACCTAACTAACCTAAGGACATCACAAACATCCATGCCCGAGGCAGGATTCGAACCTGCGACCGTAGCGGTCTTGCGGTTCCAGACTGCAGCGCCTTTAACCGCACGGCCACTTCGGCCACTTGCACCCAACATTCTCCACTTTTTTGTTCCGCATAATCCAGTCTCTGCCTTCCTTTACAGTTTTTACCATCTGCAACTGCCTCAAGTCCATTGAAAGTTATTCCTTGATCTCCACATCCCATGTCCTATCATTCTATCATTCCTATCATTAGTGAAACAGTCCATGTTTCACTGCTATAGAATGCTGTGACGAAAATGTACATTCTCAGGAATTTCTTTTTCAAATCAAAGCTTACATTTGATACTAGACTTCTTTTGTCCAAGAACTTTCTTGAGCTTTCCGGCAGTTTTCATTGTTCCATTAGTCATGAATTATCTT
The DNA here is from genome assembly GCF_021461395.2 of Schistocerca americana. Lineage (NCBI taxonomy): Eukaryota > Metazoa > Arthropoda > Insecta > Orthoptera > Acrididae > Schistocerca > Schistocerca americana. The sequence goes on from NC_060122.1 coordinate 678,987,468, forward strand.
GTTCCAAGGCAGCATAATCCCTTAACGTCGTTCAGTTATTTATCCCCAATTTTGATGGTAAGTTTATCGCTCATCGCCATTCTTCTAGTCCCCATTACTTTGTCTTCCTTCTGCTTACTCTCGATCCACATTCTGTACTCATTACACTGGTCATGCCATTCAACAGATCCTCCAGTTCTTCCTCACTTTCACTCAGGGCAGAAATGTTATCATCGTATCTTATCATAGACATAGTTTCATTCCTAAATTTAATCCCACTCTTGCACCTTACTTTAACTTTTTGTCATTTCATCTTTGATGTTCAGACGGAGGAGTCTTACAAAATCTTTAAGCGTTCTTTATTTTCTTTTTTTTACTGTTGCCTCTATATTCCTGTACATATACCGTCAGTCTTTTCCTATAGTTATACCTACTTTCCTCAGGATTTCGAAAGTCTTTTAGCAATTTACACTGTTGAAAACGTTATATAGGACGACAGCTCCTACGAACGTGTTTTGATTTTTCTTATGCTTCTAATCTCATGTGCAATGTCAGAACTGTCTCTCTGGGCCCTTTACCTTTCGTAAGTCCAAGTTGATCATAATCTTTCTTTTAAATGACAGGTCCTCTATTTTTTTACAAATGTACAAACAAAAAAGCACACAGTGGATATGACAATGATGAAGTGTTTATTACCTTCCAGAAAGCCGTCTGCACTAAACCTTCACCTACGACACTAAACATTAGTCGATGCATACGGAAACAGACGTGCTGTTGCATTCAGGTTTTCGGCAATCAGACATCAATAAATAAACATTTTGTGCGAAGGTACTGTCAGAAGTATAAGTAACACAGATCCACGCCAAAGTACTGTCAGACGTACGTTACATTACATGTCACACACAATCCAGTCACATTAATGTGACCACTGCTTTTGTTCAACATCAGAGTGAAATAAACATTTACAGTTGGCAGCTGGCAGCTCCAGCACTGCCGGATTCATAGTGTGTGTTGGTGTGACGCGGAAAACAGTACAGGCGTCCCCTCATGCGAAAAGGGAGCGATTTATCTGATGTCCAAAAGAGTATTATCATTGTCTTTCGGGCCAAGGGTGGAAGCATTTCCGAATCGGCTAAGATGGCGAGCTGGAATTGTTCAAGTATACTGTGCATGGCGCAATGGCGCAATCTAAAATCGTTACCGAGGCAACTATGGGGCACCATTGGCCACAGATGACAAGGGTGTACAATGACTGTGAAGATGTTTATGGGCCAATAGAAATGGAAAAGTTAAGCAATTGAACGCCCAAATAAATCAAGAAGCTACCGACAGTGTCTTCTCAATGGCTGTTCACAGGAATGTTGAGGTGCATGGGCCTTCTCAGCAGGCGCTTAGTTCTGCACCAATGGTGACTGCCGTTCATCGGCGATGACGGCAGAAATTTGCAGGCCCGTACTGCAACTGCGCGTCCACTGAGTGGTGAGAGGTTGCCTTTTGAGATTTTAGGTGTTCGTTACATGTTCGGCAACAATCATACGAAGGGTCCATGGCGGATGAGAGAGCGTAGTGGTTTAGGGAATATTTTCATGACATTCGCTGGGTATTCTCGTCATACTGGAAGGCACGATGGATAACACGAAAGTGCATCTATCCTTGGGGACCATGTCTACCCCTACATACAGTTTGTTTCTCTTCAGCACGGTGGCACCTAGCAGCAGCACAATGCAAGGTGTCATACAGCTCGTAGTGTATATGCGTCTTCCGAGGAGAACCACGAAGTGTTTACCGTACTCCTATGGCCACCATACTCGATGGATTCAAGCCCAATAGAGAATCTGCGCTACCACCTCGATCTGGCTGTTTTCACAGTGAATCCGAGAAAGCTAGGGAAGCTGGAACGGCACTGTCGGTACCTTCCGGTACCTCGCTGACAGTTTTCCTGCACGTCTCGCAATGGTCTGCGCTTCAGAAGCTCGTTAGTCAGGCTTTGGCAGCTGGTCACCTTAATGAGACTGGACAGCCTGTAAAGAGCTTGAGATAAACTCATACTGAAATTCACTCAAAGATCAAAACTTAATGCTGGTCTATGATACAGAACCTGAGCTCTAACGGGAAAATGATCCATCCAGGCACGACTCACGTCCCGCTCTTACAGCTACATAGATTTTTCTCGGAAATTAAGGTGTTGTTCCCTGTGGGTTTGCACGGACGATATAACTGTTTGTAGGTACGTTCAGAGGAGAGACCAAGTGCAGAACGACTTGCAGATGACCAGCGCTAGTAGGTGACTGTCGGATGACCTTCAGTGTAACTAAACACTTTACTATTCTTGAGCTTGTGTGCTTCGCCATTGCGACAGAGTTACAATGTTGCTCATCTAACTTCAGTGGACGAGACAGAGATAACATTGAAAAAGGATTCAATCAGTTCTTAGAGAGTCGTGCTGTAGGATTCTTTCTACCTGGTCTGCTGAGAACTTTCGAAGCTTATGTCCGTCGCAGAGGCAGTATCAGCGCCATCGGGTTCCCCTTAAAACGCAATTCTACTACCTGTGAATCTAAATGATGAAGCGAGAAGCTATGTTGTTGGAAATAACGTTAAGAAGAGACATCATTATAATGTATATATTTAGTAAACATCATATATTTATAATAATTTGTAATTCTAAATGACGAAGCGGGGAAGCTATGTTATTCGGAATAACGTTCTGAAGAGACATCATTGTAACGTAATTGTTTACTAAACACCATAAACTCATAATATCAACACAATTAATAATTATTATCTGGAAACAAACAATATTCTAAGAGCATGGTCTTACGACAGAACTAGATAACGTATCCCATCGGCAACTGGACGCACAGCCTCCACCTCGTAGTTACACTCTTGATATTTCGTAATTGTCCATATATTTTCGTTGGCTTAAATCTTACTCATTTATTTGTTAAGATGGTCGCCCTCTGGCGTTTGAATATTGTTGTAAGAAAGTACTAACGCCCAATAGGCTTCTCTTAATATCTGTACTGGAAAAAACAACTAATATTAGCAAATATTTACATCTACATTTATACTCCGCAAGCCACCCAACGGTGTGTGGCGGAGGGCACTTTACGTGCCACTGTCATTACCTCCCTTTCCTGTTCCAGTCGCGTATGGTTCGCGGGAAGAACGACTGTCTGAAAGCCTCCGTGCGCGCTCTAATCTCTCTAATTTTACATTCGTGATCTCCTCGGGAGGTATAAGTAGGGGGAAGCAATATATTCGATACCTCATCCAGAAACGCACCCTCTCGAAACCTGGCGAGCAATCTACACTGCGATGCAGAGCGCCTCTCTTGCAGAGTCTGCCACTTGAGTTTATTAAACACCTCCGTAACGCTATCACGGTTACCAAATAACCCTGTGACGAAACGCGCCGCTCTTCTTTGGATCTTCTCTATCTCCTCCGTCAAACCGATCTGGTACGGATTTATTGAGTGACGTTGCTTGCTTAGCACCAGAATAACCGAGCTTGCCCTAAGTACCCTGCTGCTGATGTAACTGGCATTCTCATGTCCAGTGGCAGTGCCTCACACCCTTGTTCACTGCAGACGTCGTATGGCCCAACGGCCCCTTAAGCATGCGCGAGAACTGAAATCTTACTCCGGACAGTGTGATTTCTGCAGTACCGCTTTACTCAGTGAATGCTACAGGATATCTGCGGACGCGACACAAAACTGGAAAATGGGGAAATAAAAGTGTGGTTTAAAGGTAAGGAGTATCCTACAAGGTTAATGGGAAAGCGAATGTTAATGAGGTAATTACTAGCATATGGAGAAATTCTGGCACTGCGTGGCGCTCGTGGGAGCAGTTTAGACTATACGGGAATATGGGTGAGCGAGTCTGAACACATGTGCAATCAACGCGGACAGAAAAAAAAAAAAAAAAAAAAAAAAAAAAAAACAGATTCTAGGGACTCAGGCATCAAATATCTATGCGCTGCCCTGACACAGTGGCTTTGCACTACTGTGTGGGCTACCCTAGCACTCCTCCCTCCTCAACCCATATTCCCATTCACGCCTAAGCCTATTTGGTATTCCCCTAAATTGTAACAAAACTGCAGAGGCTCTCTAACTGTATTGAACTGGCACCTCAGCATCGAACGAATTGGGGGGTCCCACATGAAATCTAGGCAAATGTGTTTTAATCAAATGAACCTATATGTTTCCAGAGACCTTTCCAAGCCTCAAACATCTATGACACATATATGCAGACTGAAGCGACGAACGAAAATTTGTATAAAGGTGAAGATTTGAATTTGCATCTCCTTCTCACTAGGCAAATGCGCTAACCACTACGTCACACTGGCACAGTGTCTCTGAGAAAATGCGCGGACTACACTAGCACGCCTCCTTCCTCAGTTCAAATACTCATTCACGCTTCAGACAACTTGGTATTCCACCCAAACTAAAGATCAGGATCAGGCAGGTCCCCTATTAATGTGCGACGTAGGGTTGTTCGTGATGATAATGAAAGAGATGCTGGTGCTAAACTCAAAGTGTGTGTCAGAGATCTGAGTGGACGACCTCGTGTGGTAACTGACAAGCCTCGTCGGAATCGGGTTGATGAACTCATCAGAAATTTGGCTTCCAAACTCGTGAGCTTAATGTAGACAGAAGTCATCGCTCTCTTGTATCGGTGCACAGTGTAACCTAGCAACGAGTGTTATCACGTCACGACAGCCAGATTTATGAGCGCTGCTGCTCATTCTGTGTAACTCACCAAGTGGCTTTATGTACAAGTGGCCGTAAACTGTTAGAAACTGTGATCCAGATGCTTCGACGGAGACATAGCAATGTTTTCCTTTGTGTTGTTATGTTGAGCCTCAAATCTTTTTCTGCCTTCTGTCTAGCTGATGCACGCCGGTGTGATGCTTTCACCTTCAGCCCACTGGAGGAAGCACAGTTGGTACACCGCATCTGAGGAGAACCTCGGTCTGAGCATGCTATTGTCTGAAGGGTCGGGTTAGCGGCAACTCATAATTCATTCACTGCACTGCAAATAGAACAACGAAGACCATTTAACCTGATGAGAAATATTTTAAAACAAAACACTTTCAATTTATCTTTCTATCGCAACGGAGAAACACGTTTTACCACGGATGGTCGTGCCAAGAGCGAACTCAGTAACATATGCTCTTCCAGTGTGGTTGCAGTGCTGTCTACCTCTGGTTGTGTTTACATTGTAATGATTGAAGTTCCCTTCTCAGAACGACAAAACATTTTATGTGTTAAATTATGACTGATATTGCGTGGATTATGCATAAAAGATAATATAAACCAGCGTTCCTGTAATTGTTTATTGTAATTTTGTTTATGAAGTGTTTCTGTGTATGTGTAAATTGACTTACATACGTACATACTGGACTATACGCTAGTCTTATGTTTTAGGTGTTGGCATTCACGACTATATGTTCCTGGTCTTTGGTACTTGATCAGTCTATCAAAGTGAGTTGTGTGTCTCCGTGGATCGCCATGGCACACTTTCAGTGTGGTTGCAGTGCGTCCTGACTTCGGTCGTGTTTTCCACTTGAAGTACAGTTTTTCAAATTAGAAGTCAATTATGTTGACAGTTGTTTTATATTACCAACTTGATGGATAGCTGAAGTATTATTTCGTGGACCCAAAGGTACACATGTGCTTACAGCTATTCTTTATTACATGTGCTCCACATGTGAGAATGTACTAGGTAATTTGCATACTTGTTTACTGTGAGTGTTTCATTTGTTTCCATGTTTTGAATGTTTTAGTTGGCGCGTATGGACAGTTAAACGCTCTCGGAAAAATATAAAATTGTATCATCTTACTAGGTTACGGAAGCTAGCTGTTTATTATAAATTGGGTGGTTTAACGCCAGTTTTGTAAATTGTTTTAGAGACTGTGGAGGACGTCAAGTCTAATACGGGGTGTTCCAAAAGTCTCTCCGCAGTGCCATTTGATCGTTAGCGGCGCATGCCGTATGTCGCAGTGAATACACCGGAATGAAATTCAGTGAAATACATGTTATTAATTTATTGAATATTCATTTTTACTTACAGATTTTCACATTAGATGTAGAAAATGTCCCCTCTGTTGTTGAATACGAAATTCAATTCGTCTAATCATGTTTCAAATCGTTCAAATGGCTCTGAGCACTATGGGACGTAACATCTGAGGTCATCAGTCCCCTAGGACTTAGAACTACTTCAAATTAACTAACCTAAGGACATCACACATATCCATGCCCGAGGAAGGACTCGAATCTGCGACCGTAGCAGTCGCGCGGTTCCGGACTGAAGCGCTTAGAACCGCTCGGCCACCGCGGCCGGCAATCATGTTTCCAGACACAAGCTGTAACATTTCTTCTGTAACAGAACCAGTGAAAGTGGGTATTCCTATTTTCAATTCGTCAATGGAGTTAGGACGGTTTTTATAGACAGTGGCTTTCGGTGCACCCTAAAAGAAGAAGTCAGGTGGTGTTAGGTGATCGAGGAGGCCAAAGTCCCTGTGAAATTATGCGATCACCAAAAACATCAGCAAGCTGTGACACTGAAACGCGAGCTGTATGAGCGGTTGCACCATCTTGTTGAAAATAACCGTTCTGTATTTCACTTAACACAATTTCTCCCATGAATAGGTACAGAATATCACTGCAGTATCGTTATACGTTTATTGTATCGCTGAAAAATATGGGACCCACAATCCGACGGCTAGAAACTGCAATCCAAACTCCTATTTTCACAAAATGAAATGGTTCCTCATCAATACACAATGGATTTGCAGTACTCCACAAACGAGAATTTTGCGAGTTCATGTACACGGATAAATGAAACCACGCCAAATCAGTGAAAAACGTTTCATTAAGAATATCCCTTCATTTTGTTCGACGAAATTTTTTAATCATTGACAATAATACAGTCTCTTACCATGATCAGTATTTTTCAGTTCTTGCACGACTGTCACTTTGTAATAGAAAAGTTCTAATTTTTTCCGTACACTAACATCGATTTCCTGGGCGAGTTTTCTTGCTGACTTGTTCGGACCCATGGACATTTTATTGGAAATATCGAGGAGTTTGTCCTCAGACAAAACGCTAGGACGACCATTTCTCGGAGCATCAATCACTGAACCCGTACTTCGAAATTTGTTAATCAAATCTCGCGCAGTATCGCGATGTGGGAGTGATGTCTCACTCAAAACTGAATTAAATATTTGACGAACTGAAACTGTGTATTCATCGCCAACACTTGTTCGATTAAAACATACGTTCTTCAATGGTTAGCATTTTAACAGAGACAAAAACGAAACAAACGAACAAAGAAAACAAACGTTCACGTCAGCACATAACGACACACACCAACGATATTACTGACGCTGGAGAGTCCACTTGAAAGGGAGTATCCCAGGCAGGCGAACAATCATACGGCACGCGCGGCTAAGAATCATACGGCACTGCGGAGAGACTTTTTGAACACCCCTTACTTACGAACTTTTCTTAAGCCTGTCGTCATAAACTTATGTAAATTTTGTTTTCTGCAAAAGAGTAATACATGCCTCGAGTCAAATAAACATTCATTTTAGCACAAATGGGTTTTTACTGATAGTTGGCACTTCCAGCTCCCACAAAGAAAAAGACAATAACACGTAGGTGCTTCAGAGAGCACCATAAAATTTTTTCAGCTGACCTGATATTTATTCCGTTCAAGGTAAGTTCAAATGGTTCAAATGGCTCTGAGCACTATGGGACTTAACATCTGTGGTCATCAGTCCCCGAGAACTTAGAACTACTTAAACCTAACTAACCTAAGGACATCACACAACACCCAGTCATCACGAGGCAGAGAAAATCCCTGACCCCGCCGGGAATCGAACCCGGGAACCCGGGCGTGGGAAGCGAGAACGCTACCGCACGACCACGAGCTGCGGACTCAAGGTAAGTGTGAGAGTAACGCTCACGTCTATAATTGTAGCATATGACTAAAAGTAGTTACTAACGAGTGGTACCTCTTCCCCCTTCGATCACAACCTCCCATCAGCTGTTTTCGTCGCTAAGGATAGAGCTTTTGCTTTTCGATTTTTCCATGAGATACAATCTCTTCAATAGTTACCTCGTTGAAGGCATCACACTGGTACTCATCAGAAATTACTTAGAAATGCTGTACATCTGCGTCCACATCAGTATTTTTAAATTCACAAGTAAGTGCATATCAGAGGGTTCATCTTCAGGCTATATCTCTACCGTTCCGCTCTTCAGCAGCGCGCGGGAAAAACTAACACTACAGTCTTTCGGTGCGAACTCTGACGTCTCTTATGTTATTACAACGATCATTTCTCCCTGTGTAGGTGGGTGCCAACAAAATATTTTTGCGTTCACGGAAGAAAGTTTGTGAATGAAATTCCGTGAAAAGATTCTGCCGCAACGAAAATAGCCTCGTTCAAGGGATTGCCTCCCAATTCGCATATGCTATACATGACACTCTCACCCCTTTTTCGCGATAGTATGAAACGAGCTGTCTTCCTTTGAACTTTGTCGGTGACTCCGTCAATCCTATCTGATGCGGATCCCACACTGCTCAGCAGTGCGCGTAGTGTAGGCAGTCTCTGTAGTAAACATGCTGCAGATTTGAAGTGTTTTGGCAGTAAATCGCAGACTTAGGTTAGGTTTCCCCACAACATTATCTCTGTAATTGTTCCAATTTAAGCTATTCGTGATTTTAATCCTTAAGTATTTAGCTGAATTCACAGCCTTTGGATGTGTGTGATTTATCATTTAACCGAAATGTAGCGGAATTCGTTTAGTATTCATGTGGAAGACTTCAAATTTTTTAATTATTGACAGTCAATTACCACTTTTCGCACAATACATACATATTGCCTAAATCATATTGCAATTGGTTTTGACCAACTGATGACTTTACGAAGCGGTAGACGACTAAATTATCTGCAATCAATCGAAGAGGGTTGCTCAGATTGTCTCCTAAATCGTTTACGTAGATTAGGAGCAGCAGAGAGCCTTCCAAGTAGAAAACCACATAGCATTTCTATTTGGTTCGATGACTTACCGTTAATTACTATGAATTGTGACCTTTCTGAGAGGAAATCACGAATGCTGTCGCACATCTGAGATGCTCCGTAGGCACGCAATTAGATTAGAAGCCGCTTGTGAGGAACAGCATCAAAAGTCTTCTAGAAATATGAAATTAATTTGAGATGTCGATAACACTCATTACTTCATGTGAATCAATAACTTGCTGTGTTTAAGAAGAACGCTATTTTCTGATCTGCGTTGGTCATTTGTTGACTAGTTTATATTTACTGTTTCTATCCTTTCAACGGCGTTAACTGTTAATCTGTTTTTTTTTTTTTTTTAGCTATCAAGGATGCTTGATCTGTAAGTAGTATTATTTGATTTATTTATTTGGTGCCAGAAGGTGTTTAATTAAATATCTCAGTTGTAATATCCCATTAGCGTAGAATATTTGTTATTCAATCTTTGCTTATTACTACTCAAAGGTGTGTGTTCCAAGCCTAATTGTACGTACTTGACTATTGTTGGTGGTTCTTTTTGAGCAAAGAAACTAAAGTAAAGCTTCGCTAATACCGTTGTGACACGGTTTTCAGTCTCTTACTTGTAGCTATCCGTTGTCGGCGAATTAAAATTATTTTTCTTATCTTCAGTCGGGCTTGTCTATATTCCAATCTGGCATTCTGTGTATGTTTTGAGGCCTCCCACATATTGTATACTTATAACTGACCGTCAACTCTAATTACTGTTTCTAATTATTTATTCATTTGCCAGAAAGCCTTGATTGATTTTAAAAATTCTGAAATTCTGTTTTATTTTAATATTACCCTGAGGCATTCAGGTTTTTATAAGCTGATATTTCCCTGTCGTTGTGAAAGAACAATAACCAACACTCTTCCTAAATTACTTTCTCGGTGGGGAATCGTAATACAGGGTATTTGTAAATGAATATCGCGATTTTAACGCTTTATCATATTTATTACATTAAACTTACAGTTATAAATGAAATGTCAAATGAAAGAGCAACTCAAACAGTTTTACCAAGAACCTTATAAGTGTTCAATGTGAGCACCAGTTGTCACACGGCACACATCATGTCTATAGCAGAGCACTGGATAGGCTGCAAGGGGCCCAAAGACAGAGCTTGCTTTACATGGCCTCCACGTTCACCAGACCTAACGCCATGGCATTTTTTCCTTTGGGGCTTCATCAATGATCGTGTGTACGTGCCTCCACTACCAGCAGACCTCCCTGAATTAAGAAACCGGACTGAAGCAGCTGTTGCTACAATCACTGAAGACACACTCATCAACGTTTGGGAAGACCTCAGCTATAGACTTGATGTTTGCCGTGTGATAAATGGTACTCACATTGAACATTTATAAGATTCTTGGTAAAAATGTTTGAGTTGCTCTTTCATTTGACATTTCATTTATAACTGTAAGTTTAATGTAATAAATATCATAAAGCGTTAAAACCCCGATATTCATTTATAAACACCCTGTATTTATTTATTCTGCCTTGTAAGGTGCTTTCTAAAATTCGTAAAAGCTTCCACATGAAGTGTTCACTGCTTGTTTATTTTGTGACTCTTAATATTAATAAATCGTTGTTAAAATATTATATGCTTTTATTGGCCCAGCACCTTACCAATTAGCTCCATACCAGCTCCCTGCCACTTCAAATTACTCGCCAGTTTTTGTATTTCCTGCCGTTTTGTATACAGGGAAACCTGGCACGACGTCAAAGGGGAGGAGGAGACGAAAACTGGCGATGTTGCATGATGTCATCGATGATGTAATTGGTTCAGGGGTGGGTGAAAATCTGGCAACAACGTAGCCTAGACTCCTATGCGCACAGCTACGCGGCTGATACCAGCTATACCATTCAAAATAACTTCTTCAGAACCCCCTTCCTCCAGCCTTTCGTGGGTACATTGGTATATCAGTTACAGGGCATAGACACTAGCAAGGGTAAATAAGCAGTTAGTATAAGTTACTACTACATTAGGGAGTTATAGTTCTGCCAAGGATTTTGAAGTGACGAGGACACTCTCACACAGTGAAGTTAGTAAATATATTAAAATAGATATGCAGCGTAAACTACAATATTAAAGGCTCAATATAACTTCAACGAAGATCTGAGAATGGATACGGGAGCCAGAAATGTTAAAGAAATATCATGAAAATGTATCTGACGTCCTGTGAGATCTAAATACTACGTGCTAAGAAAGGTACACACTGGTGTACATGATATGCATTGTATTTGATATTCGGTTGTCATTATTCGCTTTTCTTTGACTGTAAATGTACGGCAGTTAATGGAAGAGCTTAACAGAAAGTCTGTTGTAGAACTTTGGAACATGTTTTATGGTAGCGCCTTACGACACATATTGACACCGAAAATCTGCTCTGCAAGGATCAACATCGGTTCCGAAAATAACGAGTGTGTGAAACGCACCACGTTTTACTCGTTCACAAGCCCCGGAAAACTATAAATGCTGGCGCCCAGGTTGATGCGGTATTCTTTGACTTCCGGAAGGCTTTCGGTACAGTTCCGCACTGGAGCCTAATGAACAAAATACGAGCGTGTGAAATATCAGATCAAACTAAGTGAGTAGACTGAAGAGTTTCTAAGAACCAGAACATAGCATGTCATTCTAAATTGAGAGAAGCCTTCAGACAAAAAAGTAGCTTCGGGCGGAGCTCAAAGGAGTGTTATAGCACAATTATCTTTCTCAGTCTATATAAATGACTTATTAGATGACTGTGAAAACTGCATGAGGCTTTTAGCAAATGATTCTGTTGTAGCAACGCTAGAAAATTACACCAAAATGCTGGAAGACCTTCAGAGGATCAAAGTTTGGTGCAGGGAGCGGCAATTCACACTCAATATAAACAAATGTATTGCTTATCCTTAGACATTATTCTACAATTGCACGAGTGACACATCCATAAAATACACTCAAGAGCCAAAGAAATTGGTACACCTGCCTAATATCGTGTAGGGCCCCCGCGAACACGCAGAAATACCACAACATTACGTGCCATGGACTCGACTAATTCTGAAGTAGTGCTGGACGGATCTGATACCATGAATTCTGCAGGGCTGCCCATAAATCCGCAAGAGTACGAGTGGGTGGAGATCTCTTCTGAACAGCACATTGCAAGGCATCCCAGATATGCTCAATAATGTTCATGTCTGGGGAGTTTGGTGGCTAGCGAAAGTGTTTAGACTCTGGCCCAAGTCCGTTCGAATGCCCAATGGATATGAATGGATGCAGATGATCAGACAGAATGCTTACGTAAGTGTCACCTGTCAACAGAATGCTTACGTAAGTGTCACCTGTCAGTCGTATCTAGACATATCAGGGGTCACATATCACTCTAACTGCACACGCCCCACACATTTAAAGAGCCTCCACCAGCTGCAACAGTACCCTGCTGACATGCAGGGTCCATGGATTCATGAGGTTTTCTCCATATCCGTACACATCTAAACGCTCGATACAATTTGGAACATGCTTCAAGTCATCAACAGTCCAAGGTCGGTGATGACGGGCCCAGGTGAGGTGTAAAGCTTTGTGTCGTGCAGTCATCAAGGGCGCACGAGTGGGCCTTCGGCTCCGAAAGCCCATGTCGTCGATGTTTTTTGAATGGTTCCACGCTGACACTTGTTGATGGCCCAGCATTGAAATGTGTTGAAGGGATGCACTTCCGTCACGTTGAATGATTCTTTTCAGTCGTCGTTGGGCCGTTCTTATAGGATCTTTTTCCGGTCGCAGCGATGTCGGAGATCTGATGTTTTACCGGATTGCTGATATTCAGGTTACACTCGTGAAATGGCCGTTCGGGAAAATCCCCACTTCATCACTCGTGCGCCGACTGTACCATCTTAAAACTTACTTAAATCTTGATAACGTGCCATTGTAGCAACAGTAGCCGATCTAACAGCTGCGTTAGACCCTTGTTGTCGTATATAGGCGCTGCCGCCCGCAGCGCTGTATTCTGTCCGTTTACACATCTCTGTATTTGAATACGCATGCCTATACCGGTTTCTTTGGCGCTTCAGTGTATATGGGAATACGCGTACAGAGTGATTTAAAGTGGGAAGATCACATAAAATTAATCCCGCTTACGCACATGCCAAGCTGACTTTGATCGAAATAATCCTCAAGAAATGAAATCCGTCAACAGAGGAGGTAGCTTACAAGACAGTCGTTTGATCAATACCTCATTATTGCTCTGCAATATGGCATCCAAACCGCATGGGCCTGATAGAGGAAATGAAGATCCAAAGAAGAGCAGCACGTTTTGTTACAGGTTCATTTACTAAGTACGAACCCGTACAGGACGTACTCTGGCAACCCCTTTTGGCAGACGCTTTTAGACAGGCGTTCTGTGAAACTGTGGTTTACCGTTAATGTTCCGGGAGCGTCCGTTCCAAAAAGAGTCAACCAATATATTGCTCCCATGTGTAGCTCGCGGAAAGACCGTGAAGATAAAATTATAGAGATCCAAGAGCAGACAAACGTTTACCAGCGCAATCATTCTTTCCGCGAACCTTTAACAACTGGAACAGAAAAATGGAGAAGTGGCTCTGGTACCGAAAATTTCCTTCGCCGCACATCTTAAGGTGGATTGCGAATGTGTATAGTTCCCAAGACAGCGCATCAAACAAATTGGATCTCCTACCGGACAAATGAACATTGTAGCTGAAAGAAGTCGGCGTGTAAAGAAACTGATTCTGCAGAGCCAATTGAGTTATTCATGTTTGCAGACAATGCAACAGATTTAAGCCAAGTTTCTCCACATTTGAGTTTGCTTGATCCTAGATAAATAAAAAACTATTTTATTCAACTCAGTATATGTTGTGACAGATTAATGTGTCAGTTATTATATGCACGAATTGTTAGGGCCTGAAAATGTAGATGCAACTGAGAACTGTAACATAACTGATAACTCAAATGTAACTGAATTCTACATTATAGGAAGCATCTGCTGGTTTCATATGTTGGTACAATCTGTATAACGTGTAAACTTATTTGACTACATCGGAAAGCAAACAAAGGACGATGCGCCAATGACTGTAGGTCGTATTATTTCATTATTTGAAGAAAGGTGACGTGATTATAGCTCAAAATAATTGGCTGTATGTGGTCGCCGGATCAACTGATTGTTGGCTCACCTCGTGAGGCTGAAAATTACATATGATCAAAAAAATTATCTGCGCATTTTTTAATGTAGGGTATTTCGAGCGATAAGTACAGTTAACTAGGGTCACATGCATAGAACCACCTACCAGTATTGTAGTAGTAGTAGCTATATTCGTCTGTAGATCTCTTTTACAAACATGTAGGACATATCAAAGTATTTCCAAGTTTAGACCAATTTAAAATAAGCTAATTCATATAGACATACATTTACAGACTTCTAGTTAGAGATAATGATTAGATTTACTCATGGTATACAATACTTTTTCTACAGATAACTCCCTAAATAATGTAATGCCACTCTGTTCACTCGTATCTCACTATCAGTCACTGCACACATTATACACATATTTTTCATAACACCTCACTCGCTACACACACACAAACACACACACACACACACACACACACACACACACACGTGATCTCTGGGCCATTCTCTGTTCCGCAACTTCCTATTTGCTATCCTGAAAAACTGAGTCAGCAACCCTCTATAATTAGTGAGATGTTGAGCTCAGAAAGAGGAAGAGGTGTTAGTGTTGTGCTATGCATAGCTTGTGGATGCGTATTTATGGGAAAGGAAAAAAAGAAGGAAAAAACCATAGTGTGAAGGTGTTATGTGGAATGTTGGATGTTTTATAATCATTAAGTATTATTGTTTATTTGTATAACCTTTCTTTAACCAAACACCTACTCAGTTTTATCCAAGCAATCCTTCAATGTATAAAATGTATTGCATAACGGGTACTTTTTATCTGCCATTTTAAATAAGTGTATTTTTGCAATTTCTTTAACCTCTTTTGGTAACTTATTGTACAGTTTTATTCCTTGGTAGAAAATGCTGTTTTGAGTTTTATGTTTATTTTTTCTTGATGAATGTAAGTTGAGTCTATCTCTTGTGCCACGGTCATGGACAGAGCTGTATGTGCAGTAATTACCAATGTTATTTTTGATGATTACAACTGATGGGTAATTGTATTCACAATGTGCAGTTGAAATCTCCAGTGTTTTGAACAGATCTTTACAACGACTTCGACTACTATTTTCGGTTATTATTCTTATGGCTCTTTTCTGAAGTTTTAAAACTGTGTTCATATATTGTGCATTTGTTCCCCAAAACAGAGGGCCTGTTTACGAAGGCCTGAAACAGTTTTTAAGTGACGAGGACGGAAATAAATCTCAGAAAAATTGCTCATATCCGGACTAGATGCGTTTTAGCACACCTGCGTTAAATAGTTGACATGTTATAAACAAGACTGACTTATGAGGTAGATTCGCTAAGTAACAATCTCGTTAACCCACAGGTAGTCCACTAGCAGCATGGATATAAAGAGTTAACAGCCTACGTCATTTGTCAAACATTAGTTCAAAGGGCAAGTCAGTAGCTGTATCTACTATTCACACACGTGGACTTCAGTTTCACAAAGCAAGTCAACTATCAAGTAACGCTTTGGACAACACTCGAAGGTCATTCAACGGCCGCAAGCCACTAAAACACTCAACTTACTTACACGTCATAGAGGCTATGAAAGTATTAAAAGAACTGTTGATGAAAGATTGGACATCCTAGACCTCGTTGGTTCGGTCGAAAATGTTCTCAAATTACTCAATTTCACTCAGGTGATTTATCAATAAAATTAGTTACTTTACCACGCGTGGAGAATACATTGAAGGCAGAATGACTTCTAGTAAGTTTATGCGGAAGCTTGTAATAGCGTGCGTGTCAATAAAGATCTGATTTCCTACCCTCCCCCCCCCCCCTCCCCACAGGTTCATCTCAGGCTTTCAACGGCCGAGTGGTGTAGGCTGCAGCAACAAAAATCTGTTATCGTCGCCCTGCCGTCCGACGTCCCGAAGATAATCGAACGCATTGCATCAACTAAATAATGCACGTGCACATATTTGGAAATTTCGTCGCGTGTATATCTTTGTCTTTTTGGGTAGATACAAAGTTTAATGTCTGTCTTATCGTATGTTATTGCTTAGTTGGACGTCTCACAGATTAAACGTGAGTTATATGTATTCTTCTGTTAAATGAATAATAATCCATCAAAAGACTGTGTCAGAAGACTTAATCAGAATTAGATTTCATGAAAATTAGTGAGAGAAATAATCAGCTAATGTTAAATGTGGCAGTCTTTAAAACGGAATCGTTTCGTTTCTTGTGATTCGCGATTCCAGTTTATTCACTGCCATTGTAAAAATTGGAACTGATGAATTAATAGCCGAAGTCCGATTATTACACCACACAAGATTTTCAGGTAGACAGTACTGTTGTTGTATATGCCTACACCAGAGTTTCCTTCTTTTTCCATTAATGAGAACGAAATCGAAAAGAGAATACAGAAGAAAAGGGACAGAAAAGAAGAAAAGAGGACTAATGAAACGAATCGATTCGATAAAGATTATGACCTTAGCTGTTATTTTGTTATTCTATAAAAGCTGAATGAAAACCCTATTGATATTTAAAGTATTTCATTTAAAGGAGGAATATCTGCCATAGTCATTACATTTTGATTTTTAGTGGGGACAAAGATTAATGTTATTTGGTTTCTCTACTGTGGTCTTGCCATTCCGTCATCACTGTTAATGAAGTAGTAGTAGTAGTAGCGGTAGAGATCACTGGCATCGAAGTCAGGACATAGACACAGTTGTTACGAGAAAAGCTAATGCAGTAGGAATGTACCCATTCAGTTTCACAGAAGACAGAGTAACAAAATTTTTTGCTAACTTTGGAGGTGTAAATAAAGTCTCGGTCGAAATGGCAAATTCGTAGGCATCGTCAGGAAGCAGCCTACAATGGCGGCAAAAAGTTAAAGGGTCACAGGTGAAGTAATGTGCAAAAAGGGCTTTTATACAGCAGTGGATGAAAAGTGGTGATTAGCGTGACGATGGTGATAACAATGCTGCTCACACGAAATAAGTTTACAGTTCATGTTGTTAAAAAAGTTATCAGTTTGTTTAAAGTGGAAAGAGTTGAAGAGTGACGTTAATACGACTAACAGATAATGCAATGATATGCTTTGGTTGCCCTGCCGGATAATGAGTGGAAACAGTCTTCTACGAATAATGACAGAGACGTTCCCTTCTTTCATCTTTCTCTAAATGAGGCTTACGTTAATAGCTTCGTCGTTTCTGTGACTCCGACAGCGGAAATAAATGGAGAAACTGTCTCTCGCCCCATGCGACATAGAAATGGGCATTTCCGTGGAAACGTCGGGTTAGACTGCGGATTTCAACAGAAGCAGCTCTCACGATGTGGCGACCACAGTGCGCCTGCTGAATCGGTTCCCGTAAACGACGTTCCCCTAATGACCCTGCAGCAAGGTCAAAGGCCGCCTGTATGACTGAACCCGTTTCATTCAAAGACACCCCGGACAAATAATTTACCCCTTTTCGCGATGGCGTAAAGAATTTCCCTCTCCCGCTGGTAGCTGTGTCCCCCTCATTAACGCAGATGTTTCACGCTATTTAACACTGTGCGGTGTAAAAGAAAGGCCTCTCGCTCTCAACAAACGAAGCGGCAGGCGCCAGCAACTGGGGGAGCTAGCTGTGTTAATTGAGTCTTCTGCGGGTATACCCAACTCGTCTGACAACCGGCTGTGGTGTTCGTCGCAAACTCCTTGTGAATCGAGGCACCCATCTCCCATCGTCAAGGAAAACTTTAAAAGCAGAACCTGCAACTAAATTATGAGACTTACAATACATTTTAGACGTTAAGAATTAATTATATCGAAAAATGAGTTTACTGTCTCAAAACCCTTTCATAAAGAAAACTATTGACTGAGCGCTCGTGCGTGTGTTTGTGTACTGACTCATATGGCAGAACAGCCCACCGGCATGAAACAACTGAGAGCTTCTAAGGCCGTCGGCACACGGGACGAATTCGCTATCGTTGAAGAGGTGACGGTCTACAAGTTTTGAGACGACACTCCTTGCTGTAACACGTTCAGGAGCCATTTCCTCACGTGAAACAGAAAATACGTTCTGCTTTATTTCGGTGACGTGTCACGAAAAGTAGAACCAATTGGAAGCAAGGACGCTCCATACGTCACAAGCAATAAGCTTGAAGCCCGTAGAAAAAAAGACACCATATTCTACTTGCCATGTTCAGCAGAAAACCCTATTCACTGGGTTCGATACATTAAACCTCATGAGTATATGGTGTTTCTAAGCATCAGCGCTTTGAATGTCTCGAGAATGAATTGTTATCGGTACGATTTGTTGTAATAAAATGACGCTAAACTTCATACTGCTGATTAGAGAATTTTCGTATTTAGTTACTATCGTGCTATAACCGCGTGTTAAAAGAGAATGCCATTTCAACGCTACGGCACCTTGAAGATTCACGATGAACGTGTCGATCTCATAAGGCTGCGTTATATTTGAATGTAAACGAATAACATGTCGGTAATTAAAGCCTTTATAAGACTTGAATACAAAATACAAACTCGTTTATAGCGAAGATATAGCCTAATGTTAAGAATAGAGGCACTATATTACTGAACATAGGTTCGGTCGATATAAGATTCGATTACTGTTGTACCAAAACTTTTTTTCACCTTCACAAGCTCCGACATTGTAGCTAATTGAACAGTGGCCTGGTTACGGAATAAATTTCCTTTAATTAAAGCCTATGGTCACAATCTGTCATTCGACTACCGGTTTCGATCTATAATGACAATTTTCAGAGGTGCTTTACAAAAAATGTCTTAATATACTGGCGCCATACTGGCGTCGTAAAGTGCTGAACATAAAATAAGCACCAGCGATGGCGCTGACGTCCTGTTTGGCACTTGTCAATGGCACTATGGCTCCAGTATATTAGAACATGTTTTTATAAAATAGACCTGAAGAGGGTCATTATAGACCGAAACCGGTAGTTTCGATCACAAAAAAATTTGTGACCATAGATGTAAATTAGAGGAAATTTTGTCACCTTTACGTTTTACTGAACGTTGTGCGACTTTCTGAGGAAATTAATAGAAACAATTTCTGTAATGCTAGATGTTATGTAAATACAAGTGCGTTCTTGGTCAGGCGTGAGTTTGTTCGATCGGCTGAACTTTTGTGAGATAATGTCCTTGCTAACTGGACACGTATCTTTCCTTTCTGTCTTATTACATGTTCACGGGTATTTAAGTTTTTACGTATGTACTAGCGGAGAAACCCGGCGTTACCCAAGTGTTTATCTACAGATGAGTGTCCATGCCCGTAACACGTAGCGTCTGGCAATATGCTTTATAGTTACGACGTCAGATCTTTTGAACTACGTGCCTTACCGCAATATAATGCGGCATATGTGGATACAGTCTGCAAAATGTGCTGCTAATGGAGTTAGCAGCAATCAAGTAATAAGTTTACACTTCATGCACGATGCTGCAGTTTGCCGCGCATTTCACTGTTTATCACGTCATATCTCCTAAACTATGTGTCATGAAATGATATAATTTTGCTCTTACATGTAGTGCCATATGTGCGTACTGCCTGTAGAACGTGTCATGAATATAGCTAGTAGTAAGGAAGCAATAAATGACAACGTCATGCTTCTTGCGGTACTTTTACTGCATGATCTACGGAAAAGTAGTGAGCTACAAACATTTTTCCTTTCATCGTTTCGTAGGAGATGTCAACGGGAAAATTTCTGTAAACGCTTGATAAGTGGTGTAGAAGGAGTTGCGGACCATACACAAACACACAGACACTTACATACATACATACACTTTTTTGATATACGAGGGTTGTCCAGAAAGTAAGTTCCGATCGGATGCTAAATGGAAACGACAGTGAAGATCAAAAACATTTTATTTGTAAGAGTTAGCTATACTTTCCAGATACTTCTCTACATGGTCGCCGCTCCGACTTAGACATATGTCGGAGCGTTATACCAAATTTCCAACACCATCGTCACAGAAGGCAGCCGCCTGTGCTTTCCGACAATTCTCTTCACTGGTCTATAGCGCGTGGCCTGCGCCCAAGTGTTGGCTTTGTATAACAGAGATCATACTCAGGACTGGCCAGTTAGGGCTGTGTTGTAGGTGATCGAACACTTCCCATCGAAAAGGCTGCAGGAGTGTCTTCACTGCCCCTGCAGAGTGTGGCTGAGAACGGCCATGAAGAAGGAAGTGCGTGGCAGTTGTGTTAGGTGGGCTGCATTCATTCAGGCAAAGCCTCTCAGTGAGCCCTCCTCCTAGGAGGGAGACATCGTTGTTCTAGGAACCTTTACTCGCTCGATGTTCTCGCACAACTGAAAAGAGCGTCATGGTGCGATCGACGGTCATGCTAGAGACACTACCCAACACTTCTGTGCAAAGTTTCATCGTTTTTTCGTTGTGGTGTCCATTTCGCGACCGATCGGAACTTGCTTTCTGGACATCCCTCGTATATGTGGTGTGGACTGCTCGTAAGGTTGCCTGGGAGTAGGAGGACCGGACCACATCAGCACTGAACATAACTGGTATCAAGATTTTTAACACTCCTCATGAAAAGTAACTTTACTAATTACGTAAATAGGACCATGGTGTCTAGGCGCTCAGTCCGGAACCGCGCGACCGGTCCCATAGTGCTCAGAGCCATTTGAACCATTTGAACCATGGTGTATGAAGACAAAACTACCCTATTAGATAGAACAATTTAAGAATAATTATTGATAATCGATAAAACAATCTCTGCAAATGTTCTTTTCCTTCGTTAAAAGGATAAACTATTAAGTAAGAAGCTGAATAATGGCCCAAATTTTAGTGTTTTATAAAAAGTATAACATGCTAAGAAAGTAGTCTTCAAAACAGGCAGGAAAGAAACACCTTTATAATGTCTTCGACAAAAATATAGCAAATAATGCTGGTCTACCTAAATGGAATCTGTTAAAAAAAAAAAAAAAATACATTTCGAGCAGCTTGATACAAAACCACCCACATCCGGCAATGTTCTTCGGTCGAATGCCACAAAATTACTTGGGGCAGGCTCGATACGCTGCTCAGCACACCCTTCGTTTTCTAAGCAGCCAGTCTGTTCTCTCCCCTAGCCACAAAAGACAGTGACAGCCTGATGAACAGAGAAACTTTTAAGTAAAACGAGTGAAAACATAGTCGAAAGATTACACGCTGGCAGCATAGACAAAAGAGTTGTGGTAAGTCGTTATAAGATAATAAGATAACGGGCCAAGGCAACATTCCCACTTGCACCTGATTGTAAAGAAGTTCAGAGGCCAGCCCAGATTCAGCTTCAAATCACACAACGAGGCGGAAATTGTAAATACTTGACTGTCGAGCGGGAGGGGAAACATAGGTGGAATGGAGACAGGAAAGGTTGGGTGGTAAACCTCAGCTACGTTGAATGCAAGCTTGTCTCAGAAATACAACCCACCAAAAAACATGCGACAGGTTTTTAGGGCCCCAAAACCAGCAGTCAAAAACCCCAGCAATTTAAAACATACTCTCAAGTCACAACTCGATGAAAATTACCAAACGGAAGCTATTATGTTCTCATACGAGCGACGCGCTCCTCAGATCGCCTGGCCAGTCACGGGAATACGGAACAACAATACCAGAAGGCTGATCCCAGTCCGACATAGAAGGAGCAAGACACAAATACTGGCAGGAACCGGAACAGTTAACAATTATCAGGCTCACAGGGGGAGCAAGATCAGCGTTTACGAATGCTGCGCTATCTGGGCACCGAAGCAACTAACTAGAAGTAGCTCACCGAGCATCCAAAGTCACTTTGGAGCGAAAAACAGTGGAAAAACTTGCAACCGCCAGAAGATTCATGGATGACGACCACCGACAGCCTGCTGCCAAATCTGGTAGGCATAAAGGAATAACGTTTCCGGTACACGTTCCCCTGTCCGTAAGATGTTCACCAAACAAACTTGGAAGCCACACGGAAGGTATAACACACAGACCGCCCGCTGATCCGCAGACCAGCGCTGCCCGTGCAGCTTCTCTCACTGCCTCTCCCGGAAAACGGCCTCAACGGCACTCGCGGCAAATGTTCTACGCCCCGTTCGTGCCAGTGATCGTATCCAGGAAACATGGTACGAGCTATCGATCGCGCAACGGTTCAGGATGGATACCACAGATAGAACAACTTGACTGGCATATGGACAATGGAGGAAATGTGCGTTTTTATAGAACTAGCGTAGGAATTTTAGGCATTTCCATTTTCGGGAACAAACTGTATTGTTAGCGAGCCAAACAAAGTTGAGAACTGCCACTGGCGAACCCTGGAAGCGCAAACTGTGTGCCGACGGCGCTGTGTCTTGTGACGTTGGATATCCCATTTGTGTGCATGTCAATGTTTGCTGCCTCCTCCCTTGTGTCGTCGCCTTAAGCTGTTAGTAAACATACAGCAACCTAGTTTTGACTCTCGGAATTACGTCATTTGCCTAGAGTAATCACTAACAGTTAACTAATTGCTGGCACACACTCTCCATTACTTTTCATTAGTCCTCTTTTCTTCTTTTCTGTCCCTCTTCTTCTGTATTCTCTTTTCGATTTCGTTCTCATTAATGAAAAAAGAAGGAAACTCTGGTGTAGACATATACAACAAAATTTTCTCTTTCTGTCAAATTTCAGGACC
The DNA here is from genome assembly GCF_021461395.2 of Schistocerca americana. NCBI lineage: Eukaryota > Metazoa > Arthropoda > Insecta > Orthoptera > Acrididae > Schistocerca > Schistocerca americana. Next base: position 679,010,280 of record NC_060122.1, read on the forward strand.
ACACAATTCTAATTTTGAACAGGAAGTTGAAGCCATCAGCACTGTAAGAAGTAAGCTAAAGAACTGCTTACACACATTCGACAAACCGATCATATTTTGTATTCCACAGCAGCAGTATCAATGCACAAGATCCAAAAATATTTCAAGATAAAGAAGTTTAAGAAGTGATTAAATGTCAACAACAGCACAACATGACAATTACAATTCACTGGAGACCTTCTCAGTCTGGCTTAGATGACAACGCAAAAGCGGCCAAGGCAATATGTTGACTCACTATAGAGCATGATGGGTTGCAACGGCGGTATGTGGGCGAGCGTTATCATGCTGGAGAACACCAACTAGAAGTTCTTCGTGAACGTCAACACAACACGACAAATCATGTGATTTGCAGTCAGGGTGCGTTAGATAACCACGAGTACGTTCCTGCTATACGAACTCACGTCCCCAGACCATAACAACATCTGTAAGTCCAGTGTGTCTAGGTTTATTACAGACCCTCAACTGGGCTTCTCCCAACCACGAAACGGCCATCACTGGCACCGAGGAGGAACCAACTTTCATCAGAAAACACATCAGACCTCTAGCCTGCCCTCCAACGAGCTGTTGCTTGACGCCACTGAAGTCGCTAATGGCGGTGGCTTGGAGTCAGAGGAATGCACGCTACATGGCTGGGATCTGTGATAGAAGTAACCGATTTGTTACGATTCATTGTGTCACTGTGGTGCCAACTGCTGCTCAGATTGCCGGTGCAGATGCAGTAGGATGCACGAAAGCCATATACCTATCGCGATGGCCACACCTTATTTGACCCTCGGGAGCCTGACCTTCTCGTGACCATATATTCTTAGTATGTTCCGCCGCCAACAGTTGGTGTACAGTAGCTACACTCTTGCCAGATCTTTCTGTACTATCACAGAAGGAACATCCAGCTTCTCATATCCCTATTATACGATCTCGTTCAAACTCAGTGAGATCTTGAGAACAGTGTCTTTGTCGCCTTAAAGGCATTCTGGACTAATATCAACTCACTACATCCAGTCCCAAAGATAAGTAACGTAGCGGTGCTACCAGTGCCAGTCTTATGCAACTGGCGAGAAATGTGAATAGAATCTCTCAGATGTAGAAACAGGCCTACCAACTTCCGTTCATGTCCCACAACTCCTTCTTGGTGCTGCGACTTCTTCTTTCCATCAGTATAGCTGCGCCCATACGACCAAGCCAGCAACAGCTGTACCTCATAATCTTACCTCGTCCAGGTAATCCTTAACTAATCATAACTCAAAATTCATCCTTTTCTGTATCTTTGTCTCTGTGTTCTACTGTTTCCGCCCGCTCAGCAGCATAACCAACATCCAACACACTCATTAGCATCTACGGTAGATCACCGCCTGTTATGCAAAACAGCGCAAGAAAGCCTGGATCTCCACATTCTGTGATGACGCGTGGGCGTCCTACATCGTCTTCCCAGCTCTTGTTTTCACCGTCCCAAAAGCCGACCAGCTTCCCATTTTCAAGATTCTTGTTCCCAAGCGCTTGTCTTCAACAATCTGTGCTTTCTCAAAAATCACTTATGTGAGCTGATTTCCCCATAGGTAGCCCATATCGTCGCTGAAATAACAGCCCATTTGTCTATGATCCCCTTGAATACCTTCTTGTCAGCCCTGGTGGTCTAGCGTCCCTGTCAAGCGTCCCTGTGAAGCATGAAGTTGCGGGGTCAAATTCCAGCCGTACCACATATATTTTCGTCCGCCTTAAACTTAGCCTTCTCCTTTCAAAGACGTGATTCGGATTCCACGTTCAACTGTAGACCCCCTTTCCCCGTTGGGAGAACTGTTGCAGAATAGTCACACAACTCGCCGAAGAGGCGTCCAATTGAAATTATTGTTCCCAGCCACTGAATGCCTGCAACCCTACAGGGTGGCATTCACTCTCGCTGTGGGCAGAGGTTATAATGGTACGGATTATCTATGTAGCTGCCACGACTGTGCGAAGCGCTTCAGAAACTGTTGGAATCCTCTCAAGGTGTAGGATCTGGATATAATCAGTAACAGATTTGTTAATGAGAAACGCGTGAGCTGATTTGGCATACGTTAAAGAAGAAGAAAAGTGTTTAACGTCCCGTCGACGAAGAGGTCATTAGAGACGAAGCACAAGCTCGGATTAGGGAAGGAAGGAGAAACAAAGCGTCCGTGCCCTTTTGAGGGAACCATCCCGAAATTTGCCTTAAGTGAGTTAAGGAAACCTCGGGGAACCCATGGCCGGACGCGGGTTTGAACCGTCGTACTCGCTACCCGCCGGGTGGCATGTGTTGAAGATGCAGCGAATCTTAGACAGACCACTAAACGAAACCCCTTTGCACACTAAATATCTTATGAAAACATGAATGACATAACCTACAAATATGGACATAGTTTGCAAGTCACTGACCAGCGACTGGCAATGAGTGCTTTGTACGCATGGTAGCCTCCATGTTACTAATCCTGATCGGAATTAGAGATAAAGATAATTGCTAGGTAGTTATCCACATAGGTCATAACCTCTCTTACTCATAACCTTTCTTTGAATACTTCCATGCTCATTACGTGAGATTGCTACGTTGTTGTTGCTGTGGACTTCAGTCCTGAGAATGGTTTGATGCAGCTCTCCATGCTACTCTATCATGTGCAAGCTTCTTCATCTCCCAGTCCTTACTACAACGAACATCCTTCTGAATCTGTTTAGTGTATTCGTCTCTAGGTCTCCCTCTACGATTTTTACTCTCCACGCTGCCCTCCAATCCTAAATTTGTGATCCCTTGACGCCTCAGAACATGTCCTACCAACCGGTCCCTTCTTCTTGTCAAGTTGTGCCACAAACTCCTCTTCTCCCCAATCCTATTCAATACCTCTTCATTAGTTATGTGATCTACCCATCTAATCTTCAGCATTCTTCTGTAGTACCACATTTCGAAAGCTTCTATTCTCTTCTTTTCCAAACTATTTATCGTCCATGTTTCAATCCATACATGGCTACACTCCATACAAATACTTTCAGAAACGACTTCCTGACACTTAAATCTATACTCGATGTTAACAGATTTCTCTTCTTCAGAAACGCTTTCCTTGCCATTGCCAGTCCACATTTTATATCTTCTCTACTTCGACCATCATCTGTTGTTTTGCTCCCCAAATAGCAAAACTCCTTTACTACTTTAAGTGTCTCATTTCCTAATCTAGTCCCCTCAGCATCAATCGATTTAATTCGACTAGATTCCATTAGCCTCGTTTTGATTTTGTTGATGTTCGTCTTATATCCTCCTTTCAAAATACAGTCCATTCCGTTCAACTGCTCTTCCAAGTGCTTTGCTGTCTCTGATAGAATTACAATGTCATCGGCGAACCTCAAAGTTTTTATTTCTTCTCCATTGAATTTAATATCTACTCCGAATTTTTCTTTTGTTTCCTTTACTGCTTGCTCAATATACAGATTGAATAACATCGGGGATAGGCTACAACCCTGTCTCACTCCCTTCCAATCCATTGCTTCCCTTTCATGCCCCTCGACTCTTATAACTGCCATCTGGTTTCTGTACATATTGTAAATAGCCTTTCGCTCCCTGTATTTTACCTCTGCCTTCTTTAGAATTTGAAAGAGAGTATTCCAGTCAACATTGTCATAAGCTTTCTCTAAGTCTACAAATTCTAGAAACGTGGGTTTGCCTTTCCTTAATCTATTTTCTAAGATCAGTCGTAAGGTCAGTATTGCCTCAAGTGTTGCAATATTTCTACGGAATTCAAACTGATCTTCCCGAGGTCGGCTTCTACCAGTTTTTCCATTCGTCTGTAAAGAATTCGTGTTAGTATTTTGCAGCCGTAACTTATTAAACTGATAGTTCGGTAATTTTCACATCGGTCAACACCAGCTTTCTTTGGGATTGGAATTATTATATTCTTCTTGAAGTCTGAGGGTATTTCGCCTTTCTTATACATCTTGCTCACCAGGTGGTAGAGTTTTGTCAGGACTGGCTCTCCCAAGGCCATCAGTAGTTCTAATGGAATGTTGTCTACTCCCGGGGCCTTTTTTCGACTCAGGTCTTTCAGTGCTCTGTCAGACTCTTCACGCAGTATCGTATCTCCCATTTCATCTTCATCTACATCGTCTTCCATTCCCATAATATTGTCCTCAAGTACATCACCCTTGTATAGACCTTCCACCTTTCTGCTTTCCCTTCGTTCCTTAGAACTGGGTTTCCATCTGAGCTCTTGATATTCATACAAGTGGTTCTCTTTTCTCCAAAGGTCTCTTTAATTTTCCTGTAGGCAGTATCTATCTTAACCCTAGTGAGATAAGCCTCTACATCCTTACATTTGTCCTCTAGCCATCCCTGCTTAGCCATTTTGCACTTCGTGTCGATCTCATTTTTGAGACGCTTGTATTCCTTTTTGCCTGCTTCATTTACTGCATTTTTATATTTTCTGCTTTCATAAATTAAATTCAATATATCTTCTGTTACCCAGGGATTTCTACTAGCCCTCGTCTTTTACCTACTTGATCCTCTGCTGCCTTCACTACTTCATTCCTCAGAGCTTATAAAATAAATAAATAAACCAAATAAAATATTAATTATTAATTATGTATGATAGTGATTGGTTGTAATTAACATTTGCTTATCTGGAACGTGGACGTTTAATTATTTCGTATCAGACGCTTGACAATGGCTTTTTCGTAAATGCAATGTTATTCGTAGTTGACCGTGAAATGTGATTCAAATAATCGGACTTCGTATTTAAATCGTTTCCAAAGACTGCTGCGGTAGGTGCGGACTCAAAATCTAAATCTCAATATTAGAATAATTTGCCAGCCATGTCAATACGTCGTGCAGAGGTGACTGTCTACTAAACATAAAAAGTTTACACAGTTAGTTAAATCAGATATATTCAACGAATAAGCCTATAGTTAAATAATTCAACTTACTTTCATAAATATAGAATCTTTACAGAGTCGAGTGCCAAGTGAGATTGCAACTCGCAGTGCTCTTATATAATAACATCAAATATGGCGGTGTGCCAGTTAATAAAATATACGTGCTTCCAGCCTCAGCTATTCTGCAAGACCTCTCCTTCTTAATGAAACATAAGAGTATCGTAATTGTGTTTTTTGTTTTATCAGCGACATAGCGCTGCAGTTCTGTGCCATAGGCTTTATTTATTTGTCAGAGATTAATTATTTAATTAAGATTTCGCGTTTCCGAGGAAACTCACGTACGGCATGCAAATGTGCCTTTATATTGCCCCTGAATTGCGAGGCGAAAGGACACACCTGGAGGCGAGCAATTCACCTAAAGGCACAAGAAAATCTAAGTTATCTACAACTATTTACATGACATACATTATACAGTATATTATATACAAAATTTGAATGACGCGCGTGCGCCGTAAAAGTTCTTATGTTGGCAAAATAGAGGGCGCGCATGCGCAGAAGCGTCAGTATGACTCTGGGACTGCCGTTATATCGTAAATTTAGATCACGCGGCTCAGTATTGCAGTTCATATTGTTCGTGTGCGCGCGCTTTTCTTAGTCGTTGCACAAAGAAAATATCCCACCAAGATTACATATGAAGACTACATTCTATGACAGGTAACTTAGTTTTAAAATTACAATGTTTGTTATAATACAGTACAACTTTAGATTGTTGAATGTTCTTAGTTACATAGTATTGCATTGAAATGCTTCAAAGAAAAATGTCTTTATGTTTCAGGTGCGTTGACCTATACACATCGTGTCGTTATTACAGTTTATATTCATCTGCTGCACAATAATTTTTCACAGGTTAGTGTCGTCGTGGTTAAGTTTTTTGATCACAGTAACATCGCTGTATAACAACGTGATTGATACATAAGCATGTCCATTTCCTATTTGCATTATAGTCGTTGTGATGCAGTTCGTTGTGACAAAAGGCATTGTTTATTACAGGTCAGACGTGACCCGTCGAGTAATTGGTCCATATGCAGTTCGTTTTCGATATTCCGTGGAAGCTTGGTTGCAGAACCTCGGACGGCACATAGCTGGCGTCGATCCTTGGACAGTCCAGGTAAGTGTGTCCGTCACATTTCGAGAACATTCCATTCCCTGAAGTTCCAACCAAAATTCTTCCACTCGTCGTGTGGTTTTCTGGACAGGCACGTTGTGACCATTTAATCCAGTTAACATCTTGAAGTTAGATACTGTAGTAATGTCACTAGACGATGCACCAATTACGCACTTCACATTTTCAGTTTTTTTTTTTAAATATAGCTCACCTAAATGTTCGTAGTTACTTATCGAAGAAATCGTTCATCGCGTTTACAAAGGTACGATGCATCATGAATGTCATTAACAGTTTCTTTCACATAGGTTTCTGCGTAGTTGCAGACTTAGTAATGTACGTTAATGTCCCTGAACAGTGGTTCACTACGCATTTTTTTTTTAAGTTTTTTTTTTTTTTTTTTACATTTTGGCACTCGTTAGTGTTCAGATTTTCACATAGTAACAGTTACATTATACATCAGTTAAAAAAACATAAGTAATCATACATATACACGTCACATATTTTCTTAGCATAAACATAATACAGTTACACATAAACATGTTTACATCATCATTACATAGCTATAAATTATTACATTGTGTCACATTTGATTACATGAATTGCAGATATTTGCGTCCTCTTTAACAGTTTTGCTGGGATTTTATCGATTTTTTTTTTTTTTTTGCGATGTCATCTGAAATTAAGATAGGTTAGACACAACATTCACTACATCAGTAGGCAAGACCAGGCGTTTTCACTACTCAATAAATATTCAAAATAATAAGAGACGGAAAACTGTTCGATTCCTCGCGTTTTGTGCGTGTGTGTATAGTGTCTGTGTGGCCTTGGCTACTGGTAGATGCTTTTCTTGCTGAGAGATGTGCGTCTGATCTATTTCTCGAAGTAAAAGATCGCTTCACAGATGACGTCTGTCGGTTCGTCAGGTGTCATACCAAGTCAGTGGTACCTACAGTCACAAATGTTCCGTGAAAAATTAATATATCCTGCACTGCTACGTAATCATAAATTTTACTTTAATATTCAGTCTTCTCGGTGGTGCCGCGGCGTTGAAAGAAAAGTTCTTCTGTCTTCAACTGTGTCACTGGAACCGCTGAAATGAAAATTTCTATACTACTTATTATCTGTGTTGTAGCAAACAGAGTTTTGCGAGTTGCTTAGCAATGTTTTCATGGGTATGACGTTGACATTATTTTGCATGAAATGCTCTAAGATCTCGGTGTGCGTATAGCCCAATAATTTTGTTAGTTCTAGGATGTTGTAACAGATACGCACCAGGATGCGGGATGTTAACAATTATATAAGGTCCTTCATATAGCAGACGCCACTTAGCATTGCGTCGTTTGAGTGCTACAGATTTATGATGAGTACGAAGTAGTACAAGCATTCCTACCTTGAATTTTTGTTTTCTTTTTATTATGTTTGTGTGATGTTTGTTTCGCATCTATGCGTGATGTGCCAGTGTAGTCAATACTTCTTTTATTTTCTGTTCAGGTGTGATTTCCTTGTCTGACAACTTAGGTAATGGTTCTATCCATTGATCGTTCTGTTTGCAACTGAACATGATCTCGTTAGGTGTGTAATTTGTATTGTAAATATTTAAGTTATTGCGTACGTCTTCGAAAAGACTTAGGTAGGACACCCAATTAGTATGTTTTGATGAAATATAGGTCCTCATGAATCGGTTTAGTTCTCGGAAAAGTCTTTCAGTCGCGTTACATTGTGGACTAAACTTTGAAATAAATATACTTTTAATGTTATTGTCCTTCAAGAAATTTCTCCATTTGTACCCAGAGTAGTATGCTGCATTATCTGACAGAATTGCTTTAGGTTTTGCCACGTGCGTCAGGTAATCACTTGAGAATCTTCGTATTATAGCATTTGCAGTGGCGGATTTTAAAGCATAAAGTTTTACATGTTTAGAAAATATATCGTAAAAAGCTAAGATATATTTGACACCTCCAGAGCTTGCTGGATGCGGTCCACTGATGTCAGTACATAGAATTTCCAGGGGTTTACTCGGTAAAATAGAATGTAAATCTGTTTTTGTGGATAAATTCTGAGGTTTTGATTTTTGACATATGACACATGTTTTCAGTTCCCTGTAAATTTTTCTTCTCATATTGCTAAAATAACAGTATGTGCTGAATTTAGCCAAACACTTTTTCGTCCCATAATGACCCCAAACTAAGTGTGTGTGCCAAATCAGATTACGTTCAGACTCTTTGGGAATGCATACACACCAGTTAGTAGCATTTGGATGTCGGCGATAAAATAACACATCATTGTGTAACTTGTAATACCTAGTCAAAGGATGATTGTGTTTTTCTACCAGTAATGTTATTATCTTATACCAGTGAGGATCAGATTTTTGCAATTTAGCCATGTTTCTGCACATATCAATATAATATTGGTGATACTGCTTGTCTTGCATTAAGAGAATCCTGTAGTCATTTATATTTTCTAAGTTACTGTTGGTTTCATTCATACCTTGTGGAAGTCTAGACAAAGCGTCGGCAATGGTGTTGTCCTTACCTTTTATGTACTTAATTTCAAAAGAGTAGTTCTGAAGTGTAACTGCCCATCGTGATAGTCTAGGATGTACAAGTTTACAAGTTAACAAAAATGTCAGGGCCTGGAGATCGGTATAAATTACTGTATGTTTTCCAAATAAATAATAATTGAATTTCTTGAATGCCCAGACTAGGGAAAGTGTTTCTAACTCAGTAGTGGAGTATGTACGCTCACATTCAGTTAGAGTACGACTTGCAAACCCAATAATTCTTATCTGTTCCTTTTCTTTATTCTTTACAACTTGAAATAAGCAACAGCCCAAGCCAGTGCGTGAAGCGTCACAAGTCATACAAAAATCTAAATTGAAATCTGGATGGCTCAATATGTTTGCATTCACTATAGCATGTTTAATTGTATTAAAGTCATTCTGTCACTGTTCCGACCAGATCCAAACTTGATTCTTTCTGAGTAGATTTAGCAGATGTTTACTGTTCAAAAGTGGTTGTGGTAAAAAACGTCTGAAAAATGAACAGAGCCCAAGGAATGATTTTAACTGCTTTTTAGTTCGAGGGCTAGGAAAGTTTCTGATAGCACTGGGATCAGGACGTTGCCCTGTGAATTAATGATATGTCCTAAATATTTTATCTCACTGCAACCAAATTTTGATTTTCTAAGATTGGCTGTGACTCCAGCTTGTGCAAATTTTTCTAAAATTCTTTGAAGTGTGTCAACGTGTTCATTCCAAGACTGTGTAGCTATCAGTATATCATCTACATAGTGTGTGACTGTCTCAACTAAATCATCGCCAAGCACGGTATCCAGGGCTGTAATGAATACCCCAGAACTGACATTCAATCCGAAGGGTAGAACACAAAACTGATAGGTTCGCCCCCGAACATAAATGCAGTATATTTCCGAGAATCAGGAGTGATACCTACTTGTCAAAATGAATTAGCGAGATCTATTGTGGAAAAATATTTTGCATCTAGAAATTTCTGTAATTGCTCTTCTAAATTTTCGGGTTTTGTGTGAACCGGTAAAATTATTTCATTAATTGCTCGTGCGTCTAACACTAGCCTAATGCTACCATTTGATATTTTGACAACAAGTAGAGGACTACAGTAAGGTGAGGTGGATGGTTCAATGACCTTCCAGTCTAACATTTGTTTTAATTCTTGCCACACAGCAGGTCGTTGAGATAACGGTACGTTATATGTCTTGTGGTAGAAGATCTTGTGAGGCTTAACTTCAATCTTGTACACATACGTGTTCATAACACCTAATCGTTTGGTAAAAACTTGTAAATATTTGGATAACACTTCCTGTAGTTTTATACGTTCATGTACACTGTGAGCTGTAGCTTCATTTATCTTATGATCAAGCAATGTTTTCAAGTCCATCAGCTCTGTGTCAGATGAGTGTGTGTGCGTGTCTTGAATGTCATTGTCAAGTACTAACTGAGCCTTGTACCCTGTACAGTGTTTGTCATGCTTTAGAGTTCTCCTGTCCAAATCAATAATAATTACACTGCCTTTATCATTTAAAATGCATTTACCTTTGGAGAAGTCTATAATGCAGTCCTTCTTGCTCATAATATCTATTCCTAATATGCAATTTGTCGCAAGGTTTTGTACAACCAGGAATGGCCATTGTACGGTTCCATTCCCTATTTTAATGTTTACAAAAACTTGCTTCGTAACCCTACATGACTTATTACCTAGAGCAGTAGTTATTTTACAGTTTTGGGCAGGAAACTCAGGCACAGGCTCCAATTCACACATCTTTTATAGAAATTAAAAGACAAAACACTCACAGCTGCACCTGTATCTAAGATAATAGTAGTGGGAATCCCACCTACTACACCAGTAGTAGATGCTAAAACAATTTCATTTGTGTTTGAACGACATTGTGTACTGTCTTGCAAAAGTTCATCTGATATATTGTCATTGTGGTTGTATCTTATAAATAAAACAGGTAGTTTTTGTTTAGAATTATTAGGCATATCAATATTTTGTTGTTCAATTGTGGTGTCAAATAACTGATTAACATTGAAGTCGCCCCCCAAGAATTCTTCAGCCACGACCCGGGGCATAGAAGTGACTGTTTCTAGTTTGTTGGATTAGCATTTGTATTAGGTACTGACACAGATTGAGGTTGTGTATCAGGTGTCATTTCTATTATATTCACATTCGGATATTGCCTGTTGTGATCTCCAAACTTTTGCGGTTGTTGTTGCTATTGCGCATTATAACTTACCTGTCGGTCGTAAGGTATGCTCCAATTTTGTCCTGGTGGCTGCTGTGGTAAAGCAGTGTTTGAATGAAAGTATTGATCGCTACGAGTCCAGCCTTGATGCTGTCTTGGCTCGTAGTTATTATTATTTCTATTTCTGTTTGTGTTTTTGTTGTTACATTTGTATCCGTTGTTACCGTTGTTGTTATTACCGCGGTGCCTTTTGTATGGATTGCCGCATGGAGTGTTATTACTGTTGTAACTGTTGTTCGTATTGGAATACGCGTGTTGATTTTGATTTCCGTATTGAGACGGCATGTGAGTTTGCTGTTTTTGCTGTACCGCGTATCCAACTGTGGCCGCGCCAGAATTGAGTTGGCAAGCCTGCATGTTTTACATACCACTAGTATAAACATTGTGGCTGCTGTTTTGCCGCGCGAAGCGCTGATCTTCTAGTAACATGTCGACCGAATCTAAAGCTGTTAAAAAATAATCTGGATCGTCATCCTGAATATGTAAGAGTTTTTCATTAATGTTGAAAGGCAATTTGGCCTTCAACGCGCGGAGTATATCACGTGTTGCGACTGGTTCGTCTAAAAAATGTCCCATGTTCAAGTATTTTTCAAAATATCTGCGTAGGTTACTATTTTTACTGTTAAAAGTTTCAGGTTCTAAAATTTGTCTCCTGAGTCGCTCCTGGACGGATTGAGACCAGAATTTGTTCAGAAAGGCACGCTCAAACTCACTGTACGTGGTACATACGTCAGCTTGACTGTATGCCCAGACAGCTGCATCGCCTTGGATGTAACCGATAATATATGAAATCTTTTTCCGGTCACTCCAAGTGCGTGGAAATGCGTTACTAAAAGATTTAAGAAAAATCACCGTATGAATGGTTCGTTTTTCTGGGATAAAAGCCTGAAATTGCCTGTGTTTTATTAAGCTTTCTTCTTCCTTTGCATTATGATACGGATTTCTTCCACTGTAATTACTGCAATGTTCAGCTGGCGAGTAATTACGATAATGTTGCTGTGGTTTACCATGATAATAGCTTGTGTTTGTGGTTGCACGTCGTGGTATGTGTTGTAGTCGTGGTGTGTTTTGTTCTTGTGTGTTTGTCGTGTGCGGCATGTGTGCGTCATACTCGAATGTATATTGGTTTCTGAACTGTACATTTTGACTGATATCTTCGTTACATTCAGACTGTGGTTGATCGGTGAATTGTCTCATGGGTGCAGTGACGGATTGTACTGCGTCACTAATCAGCTGTTTGTTATTAGCGATGTATTCCGCTACGGAGTCGTGCACAATTGTTGGTAAATTTTCACGTATGCATCTATCAAAATGTTTGTCTTTGTTCTCTACCCAATCATGAAATTCTTTATTAATATTTTGAAAATGAGCTGTGGCATCAGATTGTAAGATGTCAGTCAGGTGTTGTTCAACATCGTCAAATTTATTCTGCACGTCAGTAATTCGTTTTTCAAGGTTGTCGTGTACTGAAGGATATGTTTGAATTTGTTCAGTAAGAGCTTCACACGTGACATTAAGGTTTTTTAATTGTGCCTGTAAAAGTGCTACGTCATTTGTAGTCTTTTCTTGTATCGTATTAAGCTTGGAAAATTTCGTACTGAGCTCAGTCATCTGTTTGGTCAGTGTGGCGTCTGTAAGTTCTACACGTTTACATAAAGTGTCATTACCTGTCTTGATTGCTATGTGATCAGATTTAATTTCGTCATTTTGTGTCTTTAACTGTGTCTTTAAGGTTGCCATGTTTTCCGCGTTCTGTTTCATTAGCATTTGTAACATGTTGGCAATGTTTACTGTTTGCAAGGTCTCTGCCCCCGCCGCGTCATTAGACGTGACGTCATGTATTAACATGGGCTCTGACTGAGACTTTGAAATTTTTGTGGTGGACGGCCTATTGTCAAAATTTTCGTTAACACTTGCGTCAATATTTGATGAATCGTCACTACCGGTTGCTGTCGTAAAGTCATTTTCTAACACTTGTCTCTCGTCCGAGTCGGATTGCGTCTGAATAGTATGTCTTTGCTGTTCCATCTTTGCGTATTGTTTTCTAGTTATGACCATGCCACACGTGATATATGTTTCAAGAAAATAATGTTTGACACCGGTTTTAAAATAAAATGCAGTTGAGCATGAATCGTTCGTAGCAACAATGGCTGTTTGTTAATTTAGAAATGTAAACTGTATATGGGATTATTGTTAATGGCTGCTGTCCGTGTTACAACGTATCGTACTGAAGTCGGCCATATTGTACACTCGTGTATTGGTATTGTTGCAGAAGTTATTGTTTAAGGAAAAGTACTGAGAATGAAATTTATCACTGAAAACTGCTACGCGCGAAAGAAATACTACAGAATCTACTGAAGAGCTAATACACTGAATTATGCGTCTGGTCAAGCCTGCCAATGCAAAGATGCTGCGTCTTACCTTATTTTGCTGGAAGCTTCAATGCGTCTTCCCGCAAAATTTTATAATTGGCAAATATCTTCAGATTTTTGTTGTTTCTCATATAGTCAAGTCCAGGTCCAGAAAGTTGATTTTGCACATGAAACAAAGAGAACAATGTAACAAATGACAAAATAACAAGTCCGACACGCAGTCGCCAATATAAAATAAATAAAATAAAATATTAATTATTAATTATGTATGATAGTGATTGGTTGTAATTAACATTTGCTTATCTGGAACGTGGACGTTTAATTATTTGGTATCAGACGCTTGACAATGGCTTTTTCGTAAATGCAATGTTATTCGTAGTTGACCGTGAAATGTGATTCAAATAATCGGACTTCGTATTTAAATCGTTTCCAAAGACTGCTGCGGTAGGTGCGGACTCAAAATCTAAATCTCAATATTAGAATAATTTGCCAGCCATGTCAATACGTCGTGCAGAGGTGACTGTCTACTAAACATAAAAAGTTTACACAGTAAGTTAAATCAGATATATTCAACGAATAAGCCTATAGTTAAATAATTCAACTTACTTTCATAAATATAGAATCTTTACAGAGTCGAGTGCCAAGTGAGATTGCAACTCGCAGTGCTCTTATATAATAACATCAAATATGGCGGTGTGCCAGTTAATAAAATATACGTGCTTCCAGCCTCAGCTATTCTACAAGACCTCTCCTTCTTAATGAAACATAAGAGTATCGTAATTGTGTTTTTTGTTTTATCAGCGACATAGCGCTGCAGTTCTGTGCCATAGGCTTTATTTATTTGTCAGAGGTTAATTATTTAATTAAGATTTCGCGTTTCCGAGGAAACTCACGCACGGCATGCAAATGTGCCTTTATAAGCTACCCATTCTTCTTCTACTGTACTTCTTTCCCCCATTCCTGTCAATTGTTCCCTTATGCTCTCCCTGAAACTCTGTACAACCTCTGGTTTACTCAGTTTATCCAGGTCCCACCTCCTTAAATTCCTACCTTTTTGCAGTTTCTTCAGTTTTAATCTACAGTTCATAACCAATAGATTTTGGTCAGAGTCCACATCTGCCTCTGGAAAAGTCTTACAATTTAAAACCTGGTTCCTAAATCCCTGTCTTACCATTATATAATCTATCTGATACCTTCTAGTATCCCCCGGATTCTGTCATGTTAACGACTTTCATTCATGATTCTTGAACCAAGTGTTAGCTATGATTAAATAATGTAGACACTATAAATGTCGCACATAACTGATATGAGAACAGCGTTTTGCAAGAAAAGCAGTCGTCTTTGCAAATAGTTATCATTAGGTTTTTCCAAAGATTTCTGCGTAATTTTTTTTATAATTTGTATCGACGTTGTGTTAAAACAAGATTTTACGTAACTTCTGCTTACGGGAACCTACCATACCACTTTATTTTCAGCCACAGTTGCACCTGTTTTTCATGTCTGTAGTAGCTGTACATGTTTTTGGATATTTACACTACTCTTTAGCAGGCTAGCGGCCTGCCTTGCTTCAAGTTAATACATCGATATTTTTGCATGCTAGTGAGTTTTGCTACGAAAATTGGCCATCCTATAAATGTCACTAGAAAATATAAAATGCAAACTTGTTTTTAATTTTGTTTTATAAAATCATTGCAAAATCTCTTATGAGAGGTACCGATTATGTTTCGTTAATTTACGAACCTATGTTACGCTGAGTTTATGACGTGGCACAACGTCTGTGTTTTCAAAATAACATTTAATTTATTGTTTCATTTTCGCAAATGTCTTTTACTTCCATAATATTTTCGAAGCTTTTCTTTTATGAAAGAGGAACTAATCTAAATTTGTGTTTAATCTTAAAAGGGGACATTTATCGACATCTAATTTCATTCATCGAATGTTCTGAATGCGTTTAGAACAAATGCATCACAAGTATTTCGACCGTGACGAGGTCGAGTTCACGAGACTCTTCGCTCTGAACCGTTTAGAACATTGAAAAACTACGCATAACGTTTTGTACAAATACAGTGATTTTACCTTCTACATTCTTTTTCTACTGAACTGTAAGAAGTAGAAATATAGAATGAGTATGTAAAACTCAACAATCAATACTCTGGTCACCTCTGAAACAACACCCAGGACCAATTTTGATTTCATTATGGTTATGGAGACGACGCCTAGACGCTGGAGTCAACTGCAAGTTAAGAAAGAGTATTTTATGAATGTGTTACAAATATTTAAAAATATTACAACATATGCGACACTTTACTATCATGCATCAACGCAGGAACTATCTAATGCATCATCAAAAACCGGGAGACACACACACACACACAGACACACACACACACACACACACACATACACACTCACTCACACACATACACACATACACGCACACTTCATAAATAGTCACGATCCTGAAAGTGATTTTCTGAATTCCTTCATTGTTCCTTCAGGTTGACTTATAAGAACGTCGAAGAACGAAGGAACTGTTTATGAATGAATGGTGGTATTAAAGTCTTGCATGTAGTTTCCCTGAAAGGTGAATCGTATTTTCCAAGAATATGTTTTGAAAATGTATGTCATTAACACTTCAGAGTATCGATTTACCTGCTCGTTCTGTTTCATATCACTAGTCAGAAAAATGTCAGAACATGAAAACATATGATATAATGACAAATAATGTGGATCTTTCAATCCTACATGTTATACTGGCAAATCAGTACAAACGAAAGTTTCACAATCGCAGATGTTTTTTGTGGGAAAAGAACGTCTTTGGACAGGAAGACAAATAACAAATGATGCAAGGGCACGCTCATTCCACAACCGACATCAAGGCTTCCGGGTTTCATAATTCAGATGGTATCTACTCGTTCCGTCTGCGTTTGTGGCTTCCTCATGTATAGCTGTGGGCTTACAGCAGTAAGAGGCCATGAATTCCTGGGCAGGTGCTCATGATATATCACGAAAGGTCCCCTCAGTTCAATTATTCATGCCTGTCTGACATTCTGAGAATTTTCCTCATTGGTGGTCGTTTTTATAAGCACACGCGACGTCTCTGTCAGCTATGCTCACGTCGCAAGGTGAATACACTGTGTGTTTTAGACGGTATCAGCGATAGGAGTGATGTATGATTTTAGGTATTGGAGCGGATGTGCTCTACTATCATTATATACGTATTGTCTTTACAGTATATTTACCCAACAAAGTTGGTGATAATAACTTTACAGAACTAAAGGATGGATTTAATCTAGGAAAAGAACGGTAGCTACTTACGGTTAAAGTCTATATGAGAACGAACGTGAGAGTGTAAGAAAATTATTTTTTAAGTGTACCTGCATGCATTTATAATAACTGTATGACAGCTGTACAGGAATATTTAAAAACTGTTTCTACAATGCTTATTGCTACATTGTATGCCTTGAGAATGGCTCGCTTAGTATATCAGACCTCAGGTAGATATGTGACTTAAATGTTAGACTCCTAGCATTTTCTGATGCAGTAATCGGACAAGAAGTATTTGCTGGGCTACAGGCAACGTTCAGTCAGTCGAAGTCGCTATAGCCATTACACAGTTTTTCGTGAGCATTGAATGAAAAATCTTTGTTCACGAAAGTTGAGAAAGCGTATGGTTATGCTCGCAGCTCGAAAGTTTTGGGTCTATTGCTCTGAAAGTTTAACACAACGTTGCATGTGAATACTTTCGTGTTTAGATATACTTTAAGATGCTCTAATTTACGTTCGGACGGACATAAGCTATATATTTTATTTAATTATCTTAACTGATAGTCGGTTTTATAAGCACTGTCGACACCTCTGTCTGTTATGCTCACGTCGCAATGTGGTCATTGGTGAACATATAATACATAAACATGTATGTAATTTATAAGTGGGAAACATTATCGCCAAAAACCCTGAAACGCTCGTGACGGATTTACTTCAAACTTTACACGTTACTTTCACGAACTTTCGGTGCAGCGATAGACTATGTATTTTTACCGTATATGGTATCCAAACACATGTGTAACACATAATGGGGAAATATTGTTACCAAATATCTAAATAGTACTTGACCGATTTACTTTCAATTTTTACGTGTTGCTCTAGTAAACGAATATAAGACAGATTATTCTAATAGATATATAAATATATATGTACATAAAATACATAATAGTGAAACGTAGCTGGCTAAAAATCTTCAAAGTAGTTAGCCAATTTGCTTCAAATTTGGCAGAAAGGAAGGCTTCACGTAACAACCAAAGGAAAAAATCCGAAAGTTGTAAATTTGTAACTAGATCACAGGAGAATTCTTTTTGGTCATTTCTTATATGACTGTCAGTTCGTTCATTATTAAGACCCCTTATTTATTACTAATTTTTTAGATAAAAAGTCCAAATGTCACCACACAGGGTCGGCAGTGGGTACTTTCCGCATAAGGCGGAATTTCTCTCCAGTTGCACAAATAATATTACTTCAGTTTCCTGCAATAATCTCCAAAGAATTGTGGGAAGAGTGAGTGCCGGAAGACCGTCCTATCAGGTCGACTTGCTTTAATTTCACTTTCAGGATCATCTCGAGAAATGTATGTGTGTGAAAATAATATAGTTTCACTCTAGTTTGAGTGCGCGCTCTGGGAATATTTGCAATAAATATCTCTGTCAAGCACAATGCGGCATGCAACAACATTTTCCTCTGGGGTCTGATAATTTAGTTGTGCATCTCTTACACAAAACCTTACAAGACATGTGACCCACAAGAAAGATCAATAAAGAGGAAAAGACTCGCTCTAATAAGGCTTTACAAGGTTTTTCCTTAGTTAGTGCATTATATCTTCTTAAATCTTCCATGAATCCCAGTCTGGTATCTGCCCACCACTTCCCCCCCCCCCCTCTTCCTCGAATCCACCCCCCCCCCCCCAACTCCCACTATGCGCAGATAGTTTGAAGCAGTCGTTCAACATTCACGTGATGTGGAGTGCAGTAGCAGATGAATAATAGTCGTAGTAATTGCCACTAGTTGACTTACAACTAAGCAAACATACAGTAGCAGAAATTTCTTCATATTCAGACGTTATACAGTACGGTTGCTAGTGTTGAAGATGAAAAGAATGAGGAAGTATATGAGGATACAGAAATGGTAATACAGTACGTAAAGGGAGATGAAAATGTAATAGTCAAGGGGGATTTCAATGCAGTTTTAG
The DNA here is from genome assembly GCF_021461395.2 of Schistocerca americana. NCBI lineage: Eukaryota > Metazoa > Arthropoda > Insecta > Orthoptera > Acrididae > Schistocerca > Schistocerca americana. The sequence goes on from NC_060122.1 coordinate 679,028,737, forward strand.
AGGAAGCGTAAACGGTAACAGTAGAATGTGGGATTGGAACAAGGAATGAGAGAGGAGAAGGACTAAATGACTTCTGTAATAAATCTCAGCTAGTAATAGCTAATATTCTGTTCAAGAATCGTAAGAGGAGGAAGTATACTAGGAAAAGGCTGGGTGATAGGGGAAGATTTCAGTTAGATTACATTCAGAGAGAGATTCAGAAAGTCGATATTGGATTGCAAGACGTACCCAGGAGCAGATATAGACTCAGATCACGATGTAGTGGTGATGAAGAGTAGATTGAAGTTTAAGAACTTAGTCAGGAAGAATCAATACGCAAAGAAGTGGGATACAGAAGTATTAAGTAATGACAAGCAGCTTGAAGTCTCTAAGGCTATAGATACAGCAATAAGGAGTAGCTCAGCAGGCAATAAGGTTGAAGAGGAATGGACGTCTCTAGAAAGGGCAATCACAGAAGATGCAAAGAAAAACATAGGTACAAGAGGGTAACTGGGAAGAAACCATGGGTAACAGAAGAAATACTTCTGTTGATCGATGAAAGAAGGAAGTACAAAAATGTTCATGGAAATTCAGAAATACAGAAGTACATGTCATTGATGAATGAAATAAATAGGAAGTGCGGGGAGGTAGAAACGAAATGGTTGCATGAAAAAACGTGAAGAAATCGAAAAAGAAAGGATTCTCGGTATCTCTGACAGCAAAGGCAAATAAGCCTTCGGACAAATTAAAAGCAAGGTTTGTATCATTAACGGTGCAACGGGTATTCCACTGCTAAATTTAAAGGAGAGATCGGATAGGCTGGAAGGGTACACTGGAGGCCTCTACGAGGGGATGATTTGTCTGATGTGATAGAAGAAGAAACAGAAGTCGATAAAGAAGAGACAGGGAGTCCAGTATTAGAAAGAACATTTGAAAGAGCTTTCGAGGACTTAAGATCAATTAAGGCAAATGGGATAGGTAACATTCCATCACAATTTCTAATTCTTGGGGGAAGTACAACAGAACGACCACGCTGGTGGGTAAAATGTATGAGTCTGGTGGCATACCATCTGACTTCTGGAAAAATATCATCCACACAATTCCGAAGACTCCAAATGCTGAAAAGTGCCAGAATTATCGCACAATCAGCTTAACAGATCATGCATCCAAGTTGCTGGAAAAAAAACTGAGGACGTTTTAGGAATGGTAAAGGCACCAGAGAGCCAATTCTAACGTTGTGGTTGATACAAGAGGCAAGACTAAAGCAAAATCAAGACACGTTCATACGATTTGTCGATCTGCAAAAAGCGTTCGACACTGTAAAATGGTGCAAGATGTTAGAAATTCTGAGAAAAATGGGGGTAAGCTTTAGGGAGAGAGGGATAACATAGAATACTTACAAGAGCCAAGAGGGAATAATAAGAGTCGACGACCAAGAAATAAGTTATCAGATTAAAATGGTTGTAAGACAGAGACGTAGTCTTTCGCCCCTACCGTTCAGTCTGTATATCGAAGAAGCTATGATAGAAATAAAAGAAAGGTTGTAGGGCAGGATTAAAATTCAAGGCCAAAGGATATCAATGACACTATTCGCTGAATACATTGCTATCCTGATTCAAAGGGAAGAAGAATTACATGATCTGCAGAATGGAATAAACAGTCTAATGACCACAGACAAGGGATTTAGAGTAAATCGAAGAAAGACGAAAGTAATAGGAAGTATCAGAAATGAGAACAGTGAGAAAGCGAACATCAGGATTCATGGTCACGAAGTAGACGACGTTAAGGAATTCTACTTGCTAAGCAGCAAAATAACCAATGAGACATCAAAAGTAGACTAGCGCTAGCAAAAAGGGGATTCTCGGCCAACCGAAGTCTGGTAGCATCAAGTACAGGTCTTAATCTCAGGAAGAATTTTCTCAGAATGTTCGTTTGGAGCAGAGCATTGTATGGAAGTGGAACGGGGACTAAGGGAAAACCGGAATAGAAGACAATCGTAGCATTTGAGGTGTGGCGCTACAGACGAATTTTGAAAATTAGGTGAAGTGATACAGTAAGGAATGAGGAGGTTCTGCGCAGAATCGGAGAGGAAAGGAATATGTGGGAAACACTGAAAAGGAGAAGGGACAGGATGATAGGACATCTGTTAAGACGTCAGGGAATTATTTCCATGATACTTGAGGGATCTGTAGAGGGCGAAAACTGTGGAGGAAGACAGAGAATGCAATACATCCAACAAATAGTTGAGGACGTAAGTTGTAAGTGCTACTGTCAGATGAAGAGGTTGGCACAGGAGAGAAATTCTTGGCGGGGTGCTTCGATCTAGTAGGAGATTGATGACAAAAAAGAGGTGTTGAAAATCAACTATCAATCCACGTGTGAAGCGCTTCCTGCATTTCGTCACATTATTTGTTGTTGTAACATGCCTATTACGACAGCCTCATCCGCGGAATACTTTAAAGATCTTCCGAGATTGCTCTCCAAATCATTTACAAGCATCTTAAGCAGTAACTCCCTTATGGTACATCTTAAAACACTCTCCGTGATAAGAATATTCTGACACTAAGATTGGAATTTTTCCATCCAGTCTTAAAGATGCTGACCCCGAAATTCGGTAAATTCGTATGTTGTTCGCTAAGTGACACAACGGAGCTATACAAAAAGGCTTCAAGACGTAGAGGTTGGACATCAACACGGGCGCCGATATATTGATCTCACTGATGACATCATTAATGTTATGATTATCATTGATGACACCGTTAATTATATTTGCCATGTTATTGGCAAATGAAATAACATAATTTTGATTGTAAAGTTGATTTAAATCAGTGCGTATATAAATCATTTAATCACGATACTGGTTGCAAGTAGGTACTTATTATTAGCACCCGATTAGAAAAAAAGAAGCAATATACAAGAATACATATAATTATATTACATAACATTTGAAAGTGGAACCGTAAACACTTCCTGACCGATGGATACGTCTGAACCCTCTAGGAGTCATTTCCATGAGGTTCCCACTGAAGGACTGAGTGGGGCTACCCACTCTATAACATAGACGGGATGGCGAAAGTCATAGCAGTTTGGTTTTTGTAAACTGCATAATGTTGGTAAAGTTTTATGACATTGTTCCTAATTACCGCCTCAATTACCTTTATCATTTAAATAAGCAAAATTATGCCTTTTTTTTACAGAGAGTTTATTTTATATTATATGCTTCGCCTATTCACGTTAGGCATCATGTGTGAGTTACAGTATGCAGAAAATTATTTAATTATGCATATCTTATTACGACATTGTAAAAAGACCTGCTGAAGTTCTATATCGATAGTTGCTGCCTCATTCCCCTTCACCCTAAATTTCTAATTATATACTTCCTTTTGTTGATAATTTTTAGTTTACAGACAATGAAACATTCGACTATAACAGTTATTCGGGGATCAGTGACTGTACGATTTACTGCCGAAGTTATTATTCGTTCCTAACCAGTTTGAATACACTGTTTTAGGAACGCCCCGTATGCGAAGATACCACATTAAACACTAAACAATGAAAGTTCAATACCGTATGGAACCAGCGCGAATAATGATCCCAAATATATTAGCTAGCGCAGCCGTCCAACAACAACAGGTTCTGACCACACCAATCCGCTGCCAGAGTGCTACGCCAAACATGTACACAAAGCAACTATAACACTAAATTTCAGAAAGCATTGTCAGTGGGCTAAGGCTACACTTAAATGCTGGAGACGTCTAAATCAGCGGTACCTGCTGTGATATAACACACATTCGTCAATAAATTCACAAAAAATGTCACGAAATGTTACGAACATACCCATGAAGGAGGATACAGGGTCCTCACAACATCTGTAGTAACTGTTGAGAGCATACGTTCATTATTTTGTAGACATTTCGTTGTGGATTATCATTTACTCTCATTTTTTATACTTTCCATGTACCCATGGATGCACAAAACACAGGTTTAGAATTGATAGGTCACTTTAACGATGCATAACCTTCCAGCTACTGAACGTGGTCTTGTTCACTTACTGGAAAGCTGACTGAGTATTCATGGGAGCTGTAGATGGTATGAGTGAAGTGCAGTACTGCGTTGTCTTTCTTTTTATTTATTACTTTTTTATTCCCTCATTCTTAAGAAAATTCTTTAATTGAATTATCTGTACTTTTCCTTATTATGGTACGTTCTCAATTGAAAAGAAAATAGTCCTTCAGTTAGTGATTTTTTTCTCATTTAATGTATCTTCATTTCGAATTTTCATACTTCTCTGTCAAATAGTCTTCCTAAAGAACGCGTAACCTCCTTCTTTTTCAATTGCGGCACAAGATTACTATGTGTGTTCTTATCTGAATGTAATGGTGCTTTTGTTTTGTTAGATTTTCTCCACATGCTGCCTATTGGTATAAGATATTAAAATTTTCTTCCAGCCATACCAATACATTTATAGTCGCTGCTATGGTATTTTAATTCATATATTTCAGAATAGGTGTTTTTATCTTTCACTTCCGTCACAGTTCTTAATATCCTCTGTATTGTGCTATTTGCCTTGAAGGATATATTAAGTCTGTCTCTTTGAAGGTAACAGTTTTGTTTGTAAGTACGTTGTGGTAAGCTACGAAGTTTCCTTTTGTCTTCGTACTGGTGAATGCATATTCTGATCTGAGTGTGCGTTGTCTTTCACTGTTATGTGTTGCTAAGTTTCTTGTGGACAACTCTCCATCAACTGCTATGCAACCGCCATTGCTTTGGCTGCAGTTTGTTCCGGGGTGACGATAGCGTTTTACATGCAGGAGATGGCAGCATCATATTAAATGCTTACGTTGGAATTCATTCTAGTTTTATATACGTAATATGAACGAATTACGAAACAAAATGAACCTAATGACAGAGAAAATGGAAATAGTATACAACAGCTAAGACCACATAAAATTATCGTAGCATTCGAGTGGTAGATTGAAAGGAGGTCGGCAAGCATGGAACAAAAACTATTCATATTGCACTCAACTTGCCCCTTAAGAAAACTGTCCGATTTGTTCTTGGAGGTACACAGATTTGAATCAGCTTAAGAGCTAGATGCTACGAACAGGATGTTTGCATGTCATCAGGCGGCTGATGATGGCGGATGGTATAGCCTTCATCCCTTCAGTATCTTTTATTAATTACATTCTGCCGATTTGTCCAGTATATTGTACTTCTCAAGTCAAACCGAACAACTGATACACTCCGAATTTTGAGCCTCATGCGAAGCCTTTTTGCTTCTAACGTCTTTCAGTTGTTTTCTCAGTCTATCAGTTGTTTTAGTGGCCTACTGAGTCCAATAACACAAATTTTAATTGCTTTGTCAATGAAAGTACACCTCTACAAGTAATGATAAGAACGTTTTTTATCCTGTTTTATATTGATGTTAATAATTCTGTTCCATTTGTTTAAAATTTTAAACCCTTTGGAGTACAGTTTTTATTTTATTATACTGTGCCGATATATTTATTATCGTACCCATTAACCATCGCTAACTGTTTCAGTTCTGAGAGTTGATTAGTGATAATATATTGGCTCAAAGGCAGTTTTTAAAAACTATGGAACATGTAATTGAAGAAGGCACGTTTCTGACAATATATCGTCGGATAATAACGAAATTTTCCCATTGACTTCTTCAGTCTCGGAGATGCGTGCATGATGTTAACTTCTCAGGTAATCTTGTCATCTGTTGCTGTTCTGATTGCTAGCTAGAAACGTTTACCATTTGTCTTAACGTTCCTTTAAATCTCATCAGTTACTGAGGCTATTACGACTGTCTGTTCTATGTCACCAAAATCAATTATCTTCGATTTGCTTCTGACCGAGAATCTAAGACAGCCTCCATGAGTCGGTTCTTTTTTACAAACCTTCGAAGCATTTTTCGCACATGGTATGTAGTATTATATTTAAAACAAATGGGAAGAAAGGATATTTTAATCCCTGAGTCGATCAGTTGTTAGCAATCAAGTTAAACTCCCCATCTAATGGCACAACATTATCAGGACACTTGCGCCCAACATTCTGCAATAATAGACTGGAGTGCTCTACCAATACGACTCTTGAGCTTCAGGATCTATAAAGGCCCCTTTAATAGTGGGTTTCATTATAGGCTCTTTTTAGCCAAGATGTTTCATTCATTGTGATAACATAAATAGGAACGATAGAATTTCTTACATCGTTATACTCAGCATCCTGCCTAACTCAGTTGACGATGGGACTTCGGAATAGGGGAAATAGTTTAATTTTTCATTTTTATTTATTTATTTTTAATCTGACGTGAATACATCCTCTTCTGTCGGTTGCAGCGCGAGGCAAGAAATTTCAGACGCATTTTTCGTCTTCCAAACGCCGTAGCAATTGACTATTAACTAATGACCGATATTCCGAGCGATACATTTGAAGAAACAGAGAGCGACCACATTCCAGTTACAGGCTAAACATTCTTCTGTCTCCTGAATGGCAATATAGTCGCGTACATGGCGCAGTGTGCATCATGACGACGTTTGGTAAGTGATAAGGCTGGCCGCAAGTGGAGGATGCACAGGCTGGATCGTTAGAGGTGAGCGCATCGACAAGTACACTGAACTGTGTACCATAGAAAACAAAGTTTAAATTGCAGATTGATAGAAGACTGGTTCTGCTTTCATGAAATATCGGAACCAGCAATCTACGAGGATAAACCGACATACCGCTTGATGGTAGCTCTGGAAGAAGAATTGTACTACTCTACAAAGAACTTCTTGGGCGCAGCGTGACTCATCACTGTAGGCTTTTGATTGTTTTCTGATGCAGTAATCATCCGTATTGATGGATTTTCTAACATTCTGCGTGGTGTCTATCGGTTCTAAGAACATGTCTCCCTACCACTTTCGCGCAACGACGCTCTGAGCGTGTTTTTTTAGGGAATTGACTAGTTTGAACCTGGGACCTGTTGCTGGTAGGGAGACGCCAGACCACACATGACATGTAGAGTTCAGTAGAGTTCAGTGAGTGTAGCGATGATATAGCCAAATACTTAATGATTTCAGCGTCAGCTCCACTGCACTCCCTGTAAAAGAATCTTAATACTAACTAAATTTAGTGGAAGGGGTTCAAGGCTTTCCTATTTTTAGTTAGCTAGTAAAATAAGGTCGAAAAAGAATTTAAGTTTATCATTGAAAATTTTATTCTACTCACAAAACATTGTTTATAAATTGCACTATTGATAACAGGAAACATTTTAATACAGGATGATAAAAACCAACTGCGTTCAACAAAAATGTGAACGAATATTCCCTTAGTGGGTTTCCAAGTTCTACAATGGATCGAGGGATGACCTATGCCATATCACATCTATAATCTAGGTTTAAATTAAGTTTGATAAAAGAGAAAACTATCAAAATGGTCTACAGTGACCCTCAATTATCTTTAATTACTTATCTAACTTGTCGAAAATTACAGTGGCTGATGTGGCTTCTCAATAATTATATAACAGAAAAATCATCGCGTTTCAGATTTTAACTTACATAGCAAATGCGAATACCATGAGCTTGAATTGACGATCGACACTAGTATTACTTAAAAAGGGGATGTAACAGATGAGACTTCTGCAGTTCTGAGAGAAGCCTTATGCGCTGAAAAATGCGGCATCGCGTGCGTTCATTACCTTGTCGGTGTTTGTCAGGGGGCGGCGGCCGGCGCAGCTCCATATAGCTCGCCGTCTCGGAGGCAAGTCCCTCCTAACGTCTTCTTACTAGAATTTACAGAAGTTGGTTTAAAAAAAAAAAAACTATCTGGCTGTATTTTCATCTGACCAATCAGGGTCTTAATGTTAACCTTATGCTCTGCCTACAAAAATTCTGTCTATCCAATGAGAAACGTTATACTTTTCGTGGTGGGGCAATGTTTTTAAAGTTTGCAACGTAACAGAGATGCGAAAAAGTCTCACGCTAAAACTTGCGGCTGGTGTGGCCCTTTTAGTGTTATCGTAAGATCTATTCTGTTCTTCTGGTGGGCTCTAGCTTTGGACATGGGCTGGGGCGTGATCCTGGTGGTTAGCTGGCGTCGTGGGTGTCCGTCCCTTATCGTAGGGCCTTCTAGCTTAACACAGTTCTGCTCTTGGCATCTGTTCTCGTTTCTCACCTCGGAACTGCGTCTGTCTCACGGTGGGAAGGTATGGCATGCATTTAGGCATTCTTGTGTTAGTCTGTGGTATTCCATTTGCTCACTCGTTACTCGTATTACTTTGGTTAATTTAATGTCACGATGTACACTCCTGGAAATTGAAATAAGAACACCGTGAATTCATTGTCCCAGGAAGGGGAAACTTTATTGACACATTCCTGGGGTCAGATACATCACATGATCACACTGACAGAACCACAGGCACATAGACACAGGCAACAGAGCATGCACAATGTCGGCACTAGTACAGTGTATATCCACCTTTCGCAGCAATGCAGGCTGCTATTCTCCCATGGAGACGATCGTAGAGATGCTGGATGTAGTCCTGTGGAACGGCTTGCCATGCCATTTCCACCTGGCGCCTCAGTTGGACCAGCGTTCGTGCTGGACGTGCAGACCGCGTGAGACGACGCTTCATCCAGTCCCAAACATGCTCAATGGGGGACAGATCCGGAGATCTTGCTGGCCAGGGTAGTTGACTTACACCTTCTAGAGCACGTTGGGTGGCACGGGATACATGCGGACGTGCATTGTCCTGTTGGAACAGCAAGTTCCCTTGCCGGTCTAGGAATGGTAGAACGATGGGTTCGATGACGGTTTGGATGTACCGTGCATTATTCAGTGTCCCCTCGACGATCGCCAGTGGTGTACGGCCAGTGTAGGAGATCGCTCCCCACACCATGATGCCGGGTGTTGGCCCTGTGTGCCTCGGTCGTATGCAGTCCTGATTGTGGCGCTCACCTGCACGGCGCCAAACACGCATACGACCATCATTGGCACCAAGGCAGAAGCGACTCTCATCGCTGAAGACGACACGTCTCCATTCGTCCCTCCATTCACGCCTGTCGCGACACCACTGGAGGCGGGCTGCACGATGTTGGGGCGTGAGCGGAAGACGGCCTAACGGTGTGCGGGACCGTAGCCCAGCTTCATGGAGACGGTTGCGAATGGTCCTCGCCGATACCCCAGGAGCAACAGTGCCCCTAATTTGCTGGGAAGTGGCGGTGCGGTCCCCTACGGCACTGCGTAGGATCCTACGGTCTTGGCGTGCATCCGTGCGTCGCTGCGGTCCGGTCCCAGGTCGACGGGCATGTGCACCTTCCGCCGACCACTGGCGACAACATCGATGTACTGTGGAGACCCCACACCCCACGTGTTGAGCAATTCGGCGGTACGTCCACCCGGCCTCCCGCATGCCCACTATACGCCCTCGCTCAAAGTCCGTCAACTGCACATACGGTTCACGCCCACGCTGTCGCGGCATGCTACCAGTGTTAAAGACTGCGATGGAGCTCCGTATGCCACGGCAAACTGGCTGACACAGACGGCGGCGGTGCACAAATGCTGCGCAGCTAGCGCCATTCGACGGCCAACACCGCGGTTCCTGGTGTGTCCGCTGTGCCGGGCGTGTGATCATTGCTTGTACAGCCCTCTCGCAGTGTCCGGAGCAAGTATGGTGGGTCTGACACACCGGTGTCAATGTGTTCTTCGTTCCATTTCCAGGAGTGTATTCGGAGCTATGTGACATACTACTGGATTTGCTTATCATGTCAGGGTTTTCATGGAAGGTGTTGGATTTGCCTGACACCTTACAATTTTAACTGCAGCAAATGTATAGAGCGATGTGGTCCACTTTAAATGTATTTTAATTTCAGATATATGTTCTAAGAATGGAATTTTGTTGCGAACTTCTATAAAGGCTGTGCCATCAGTACTCCATTATGACAATGTTCCAAAACACTTCACACAAGACTTTTGAGTAATCACAATTTTGTAATATAACCCCTTCGTGTACTAGACATTGATGAGTTGTGTTACTTTATAATGAGAAACAACTACAGTCGAAGCGGTTTTGAAATGGCCATTGGTCTTGCAATGTAAATGCTTTTAATAGCAATATAAGGTAGTACATTAATCAACAGTTTGCACTGGACTGCATTATAAAGAGAGTAAAGTTTCATTCCGTTATGTCATCTGTCATGTAGGCTAACAAAAGATGAAGCAATTCCATTCACTTGCTACTCGAATCCATGAACAAACATATTTTGTTTAGTGTACTAATTTATGAATATTCCAGGTTCCAATTATTTGAGCCCGAGATATTTTCCTACATTTCGTACATGCTGTTTTGTTTCAAATTTCACAAAAGAACGACTCTATCATGATTGAAGTCAGTATCTTGCTCAACAGTATTAAAAGTTATTTTGTCGAAAGTCGACATGTTGAGAAACGTGGCTGTTGTACTTAAGGTTTATAATTTATATAAAAAACAGCTACCAGCCACATGTATGGCTTAAAAAGTTTATTATCTTCAGACCATGACCGGTGTCGGATTTTTCTTTACAAATCCATCTTCAGATGGCAGTTACAAGCATTCTTAGTTGGACCTAGTTTTGTTTGTGCTATTCGTTTGCTGCACTGGGAAAGAAAAGAAATATTTTGTTGTCATATCGGTAATGGTATTTTTACGAAAGATTTACTTCTTTTACAAAATCTAATTGCTCATGAAATGGTTTTTATAAACATTAGTAAACTCGTAGGTTAGTGTACTTACGAGCTGTGTAGTTCTGCCTGACGAAATATTCCTGCGTTTATGTTTTCGAACGCAAGCTTAATACACTTTTCAATATGCACTATGTGAGTGCTATTCCGGTCAATGGACGTCACTTTCAATCTCATCATCTAAATTACACACGCAGCACACACGAATAACGCTGAACAAAACGTGGCCCAGCTTCACATTACAAACGAGAACAATATTTGTAAAGAGCTTACAGTCATAACGATGTTAACTTACAGATGCTGTATAGTCGATATGGGTACAGTAAAATATCTCTTTGCTATTGTATGAAATTAATCTAAAACGGAATACATAAAATTACATACAAATAAGATTACAAATATTATGTGTAGTATAGAATTACTGTGTGTTACTAATGAGTTGTTACAATAGTAGGAGATAAATTCTAATATATGACATAATAGGCAATGCATATGTTTTCATTATGCAATTTTTCAATGACATATAAGCAGTTTTTGGGGCCTGTATACTGAATGTTTTTGATGGAGTATTAGGCTTAAGTTATTTTAGAAAAGTGAAAGCTTCTTCAAAGTTATTTAGGAAGGGGGTGTTAACTGACTCTGTCTGTTCATTCAAAATGAGGTCAGGGAACCTGTTTTTATGTTTATGAATCTCAATCTCCTCTAGGAGATTCAATGTGAAACCTTTGTCTTTGAGGTGTAATATCTGCAGGTTGTTTTCTATATTCTCAACTGTATGATTGTTTTCTGCAAGATGGGTGGCAAAAGCAGATTTGCTTAGGTTTTTCAGATGTAGGGCACCAAGGTGTTCCTTGAATCTTGTTTCAAAAGCTCTACCTGTTTGGCCAATGTAGAATTTAGGACAGTTGTTACACTTGAGTTTATAAATTCCAGATCTTTTATGGGGTATGCTATTGTGTGGGAGTGAGTCTATGACTCTTTGTTGGAGTTTGTTATTGGTAGACAAACTGATTTTGACATTCTTCTTCTTGAATAAGTTGGAAATTTTATATGAAAGTGGGCCTGTATATGGTAGGGCTACATATTTTACTGATTTTTTGTCTTTCATAGTTATTGTGGCTGTTGCTTGTTGCAAAGACTTATTGCTAGCAATTTTTTCTTTTGTTTTTTGAGAGAGTGTGTCTATGATTGAAGCATTATAGCCATTATTTTGGGCAATTGATTTGATTATGCTGATTTCTTTGTGCTGTTCAGTGGGGGTGAGGGGGACTTTATGCATATGATGTAGCATTAACCGGAAATTAGCCATCTTATGTTGGTTCGGGTGGCAGGATGTGTTACTGGTGGTGGTGGTGTGTTGGGGCTTATGGGCGCTCAACATCGAGGTCATCAGCGCCATGACGCACATTAAAAGGAACGAATGTGGACAGACCTAAGAAAACTAAAGCACACACTCAAAGAAAGCAGGAAAAGAAGGAAAATGCTACATAAGAAAGTAAAACCTAAGAAAAGGGGAAACATAGCAACAAGAATTCCACAGGAAATTGTTATTGGCTGGTCACTTACATAAAATATGGGCGAGCTTGTCACACAGTGAGAAAATTTGACAGGGTACAGAACTTTAAATATTTAACCACATTCGTCCGAGTGTTGCCTAAAAGAGATGGCAGGTCTGCTGGCAAGTCAGCCGCGACCCGCTGGTCAGAAAATAAAACGCAATCCAATAAAACGTGGCGCACAGTGACCTGGACGCCGCAAGCACCACACATTGGAGGGTCCTCTCGCCGGAGCAGGAAGCCATGCGTCATAGGGCTGTGGCCTATTCGAAGCCGAGTGAGTAGAACCTCGTCCCGTCGATGGGGCTGAAAGGAAGTACACCACACACGCGTTGTGGGCTTGACTATACGGAGCTTATTGTCAGTCACGTCCAGCCACTCATCCTCCCACCGACGCATGACCCGTGATGGTAACATCTGTGGTTGTTGGTTTTCGAAAGATACCAAAATGGTGTTTGTTATTTATGTTTGATATTTTGAGATCCAGAAAATTGATGCTATTATTTATTTCATGCTCCACTGTGAATTTGATGTTGTTGTGTAATTTGCTCAGATCTTCAGCTAAGGCATCAATTTCGCTGCTCTTACCATCAAAAAGTAATAGAGTGTCATCTACGTATCTCTTGTAGTAAATTATTTTACCGTTCATTTGGTTATTGGATGAGAAGAACTTTGGCTCAAGATGATTAATGTAAATATCGGCTAATGATGCAGCAAGACTGCTGTCCATTGCAAGGCCTTCATTTTGTTTATAGACTTTATTATTGAAGGTGAAGTAATTATTAGACAAAATAAGTGTGAGGATCGCTATTAACTCATATATTTCTGGTAGATTGATCTTTTTGTGTTTTAAGAGGTTACTTTTTATTATATTAATTGTTTCATCTACTGGGATGTTAGTGTATAGGTTTACAATATCTAGTGAGGCAAATCTAGCTGTTGGTGGTATGTGGATATCTTTGATATGTTCTATAAGGTCCACTGTGTTTTTAACTGTATAACTATGTTCGAACATGTAGTAAGTGGTAAGGAGATCCTTCAATTTTCTGCTTATGTAGTATGCTGGGCTGTTTCTTGAGTTCACAACAGGGTGTATGGGGGAATTTTCTTTGTGGATCTTAGGCTGTGACCGAAGTTTCGGTGCAGTTGGATTCATGGTAATGCAGTCCCGAATTTCATATTTATTTAAAGGGGATTCAAAACTGTTGAGTAATTTACAAAGTTTAGCTTGAAATTTTGCTGTGGGGTCTGATTCTAGTTCTGTGAAGTTATTGGACTGAAAAAATTCAAGAGTTTTTTCAATGTATTCTGATTCATACAAAACAACAACTGAATTTCCTTTATCAGCCTTTACCATGAGAGCTTTGTTAGCACTAAGTTTATCATTGATATCTTTAAGAAGTTTTTGTTCATTATTAATTATATTATTTTTTGAAAGCATGTGTTTAGTGAAGAGTTTGTTGGCTTTATATGCCAACGCATTTTTCTCCTTAGACTTAAGTTTGGCAGTGTCACATGCCAGTTTTGTAGCTGCTATTAGGTCTTTTATTTTCTTATTAATTAATCTTGGGGCAATATTATGGTTGAAGCCTTTATCTAAGAGGTTACGTTCATCAGTCATCAATCCCCTAGAACTTAGAACTACTTAAACCTAACTAACCTAAGGACATCACACACATCCATGCCCGAGGCAGGATTCGAACCTGCGACCGTAGCAGTCGCACGGTTCCGGACTGCGCTTCTAGATGTCACCACTTGTTCTGCAATCATTTCACTATACGATTTGTCGTATGATGCTCTCATGTTCCTCACGCCAGCGATTCAATCTGTTATTCAGTAATGGAGCAGTGGTTCATACAACATTTCAGCTCCTAGATGTAAGTCAGTTATGCTCAGAAGATCCTACTTCGTGTTAGGCACCAATGACATACTGAATCATTCTTCCCATTATATTTATTTGCTAAGATTGTAAGAATTTCACCCCGTGATTATGACAGCGTTTCTCGTTCAAATAAGCTAATTATCCTTTTGCTGCTTACTGCATTTCCTTTACTGGCTGTACTTACATCTCACATATGACCGCTTGAAATTTTTGTTTTGGTTTACCACTTACTTGCTTCCGTTAAGAAGAATTGGCACTGTGCGATACACTCCTTCGTTAAGCATAGACAGAATAACAGAGAGCCATAGATGGAAAAAGACAAATGCTCACCTTGAGATTCCACGAGTATCACAAACTTGCTCATATATTAGTGTGAGTACTCTGGAGGCTGGAATTTTTACCCCTCGTATCCCCTACAATATCTAAAAACAAATAAAGTTCTATAACAACTCAAATCACAATTATTTAATATGAAGGATTCCTAATGTTTGACATCCCATTACAATTTAACCAAGTATAATCTTATCAAGTCAATACAGATCTACTCCTCTCAAAACCCCAAAATTCTAATGTTATATGTATTACTGCAGCAACATTTAACGAAAGAACCACCTGTTTATCTAAAATAAGCTCTGTCTCCTTCTTAAACACGTGCAGTGAAGACACAGTTTAACATCTAATTTAAGCGCAAGAGGTAAGATTGGAACATTGAAACACGAAACAATGAGGATAGGCCGCACACCAATTATGAGTTTCTTCACTCTGTGAACTCTTCGACTCCACATACGTTTTGCATCTCTTCCGATACTTCCAGCAGCCGGCAGTATTCCGCAGTCCAAACTTTTTTTAAATATTTTATACACAGTAGCCAATGAGTATTGTTGTAGAGTGTGTATTGCACATTAGGCAGTCCGTGAAATTTTCTTGCATTTGCCTCTACTGATGGTGCATCAGCTAGAAAAATAAATGGACTTTTTTTTATTAACTTTTTCCTTACAAATTGTGCAAATTACATTTTTGTTGCATCCTAGTAGATAATTAAAACCATAGAATTAAAAACATTAAAATGACTTAAGATGGAAAAATTGTGGGAATTTAGATAAAGATTATTGATTAGGAGAAAAAGAAAACGGTGTAGAATGTGTGAGTTCCCACTACCCATACCATTGCAAATGCAAGGCACTTAGTAGCACATTTCGAGCCACTCGGCTGTATGTGGAATACTTATTTCTAAGTCTAGTGATCGACTGACTGTAGGGAAGCATATTTGAATGAAGGTGGAGTCGCTTCATTTAGTCTGTCTTCCACGCTGTTGTATTCTAATTACTGTTCTGTTCCAAATGAATGTAAGATCTTGCATCGTTCTATGTGTGCAATTGTTCAGTTTCATTTACATACGATCTAGTTATTTTTTATTTCCTTTTTTCGTTGAAACAAACAATTTTGACTGCAGTGGTACAGTATTTGTTTTGACGTGTTTCGCTCTTGTGAGACTTCATCAGAAAATTTTAAAATACTGCAGTTTTTAAATATACTATACATTTAGTAATCTAGTGATACAAATTCGACACTAGCTATTACAGGTGTAACAGCCATTTAGGACATACACCGGCACGATTATGGCTACTTATAGTCTACAAATGTTATTTCTTGGTGCCCACTGATTTGGGAGCTGTTAGCCGTCAGTCTGTCAGTGTTGAGTGTTGGATTACCCCGTTGCCCCCCATTGCGTCTCTAATTAATTATAAGCTATCATCGGTAAGCGGTAAGCCGCTCATAGTCTCATAGTAGATGTAAAGGCCTTACGCGGGGTACTGTCATTAAGATCTTGTGCAAAAGCGTTTATAACTTGACTGGTAGAGTAATATCTGTGGTCTCCAGAATTGATGGTTGCTTACCATCTCTCGATTATCTCCCAAGGTGTTACGTCTTTATGCAATTCAATGCACTCTTCACGAAAATTCTTAGTCGAGAGAGGAGTGGTGACACGGATCTTTTGTGCCAGAACACTATCCTCGTGTAGGCAGTTGTTCAAAGCCTTGGGATTCTAACCCTGCCATCCCTGATGTTGCACTCCTTTATGGAATTTGTTGTTGACGGTTTTAAGTCACTCAGTAGTAACTGCGATACTCATTCAGTGAATACTAGAAGGAAGAACAATTTGCAATCGGATGACACTTTTTTTAGAGTGTATTAAAAAGGAGTGGTCTGCTTTACAGGGTTCGATTTCAGTAGGTTCCCTGCAGACCTGAAAAAACCCCAGGCCTTCAAATGTGTTTCCAAAGGCTTCTTCGTGATATACTCCTAATCTGTACAGAACCTACAGTAGTTGAGAAATCTTCTCTCGAAAGTGATACGTATTCACATACTCTCACATTTTTAGAGTTCTAATAATGATTGTTTACTTCCTTTTGTTAATAGATTTTCCAGCCGGCACTCTGTGACCTGTGTACTAAATCGTCACGTGACCATGTAGCTTTGGCTTTGGTTAGATGAAACCATACAAATAGTAAATAACTCGATTCAGTGGCTGATGTGTTTTGGAAAGTTTTTCGTCTATGTATTTTCGACGAATAGTTTGCAAATTGCCTTCATAAAGAGAACTGATAGGTTCAAAGATATCGTTTCGACAATTATAGCTATTTTCTAAGGCCCTAGAATTGGTCCTCGTGGCACTAAAATTAAGACCTTTAGTTGAAGTTCTTCGGTTGTAATATCGGCATGAATGTCAGACTTATCTGCACTAGACGACGACTGCAACTGGCCTTCCCAATCAGCTGTACGTTCCAGGCAGCCGGTAATATTATTATCTGGTTCTTTGGAGTGAAATATGAATGAGAAAAAGTTTTCAGATGAGTAGTATTTCGACGACCTGTTCAGAATATTCCTTCGCAAAGAAGGGCTGCACCTGCCAGGACCGACTAATTTAAGACTAGATACCTTTCGGAGAATTTACTGAGGAGCTCATATTGAGGACTGTGGGTCACAAATAAAAATCTTTCCAAGGATCGTTTTTGTTCCCCTTTTCTCCAGAACACGAGACTTGCCTAAACTCCAGTTCCTCGTGAGCCGAACGTCCAGTGTTCCCGGTGGCCCGCACGTTCCAAGCAGCACCTAATATTTTTATTCGGGTCGCTTGTATAAAATATGAATGAGAGGAAGGCCGGCGGCGTGTCGTGCTGAATAAGTGATGGACGGCGGCGCAGACCGCGGCACGCGACGCCGCTCCCCGCAGCTCCGCCGACTGCCGCTGTGCGGTCAGCTGGCTCTTGAACACCTGCCGAGGCGGGCGCCGACGCCCTGCTTTCCCACTCGGTCCCTTTGGCTCATCCCTGCTGTTTGTCTGCACTTTCGTGACGTAACCTAGACCGTCTCTACCGTGGTAAAATGGAAGTGTCCTCAGCCGCTCCGTGGGACGAGGGAGATCCTGCTTACTCTCGCCATATAAGGGATCACTGCGCGACCTACTTCTAGCGCAACGTGTTTGTTTCTTACTCGTGTGTCAAGAATCTATTTAAGTGGTCGGCTGATCAACTCACACTTACGAGTCACTGATACTGAGAAATAAGGCCGAAGTGTTAAAAAAGACTGAGGTGGTCCATTGTAGGGCGAATAACGAGGAGACCATACAGCAAAAGAATTTGCGTATTTTTTGTATTTACACTACGTGAATTTCAGAACTCAAATATCAATCTGTCCAAACATTTCAACACAGCTCTCAATAATTCTGTAGAAAATAGACTTTGAAACTTCAAATTTTTAAACATGGCTGAAGCAGCAACTGTTGAAAATCTTCACGGTAAATGATAACAGCCAAACCGCTGCAGGATGAAGATTTATTGAAATCCTTGAGGCCCGCTGGAGTGGCCGTGAGGTTCTAGGCGCTACAGTCTGGAACCAATCGACCGCTACGGTAGCAGGTTCAAATCCTACCTCGGACATGGATGTGTGTGATGTCCTTAGGTTAGTTAGGTGTAATTAGTTCAAAGTTCTAGGCGACTGATGACCTCAGAAGTTAAGTCGCTTAGTGCTCAGAGACATTTGACACATTGAAATCCTTGACCGGTATATCTAAATATACCTTCATCAGAAGCAAAAATACACTAAAATCACAAAATGCAGTGGAGATACATAAAACAATCGTGCCAACGGCGTCGTCAGTAGTCAAATAATTACGTTGTACAAATGGAGGTGATATTTTAATTTTTACTACGGACGACGCCGTTGGCACGATTGTTTTATGTATCTCCACTTCAGGATGTGATTTTAGTGTACTTTTGCTTCTGATGAAGGTATATTTAGATATACCGAAACCGTAGTCAAGGATTTCAATAAATCTTTACCCTGCAACAGCTTAGCTGTTATCATTTACCTTGAAAACTTTGAAACTTTTCGAGCATCATTAACATCATAAACATAGGTTAGTTTTTACTGGTTGAATGCCCACCTACCACGTAGGGGCCCTGGATTCGGTTCCTGGCTGGAGTAAATATTTAAACAAAGGTGCATATTCTAGAGCATTTCCGTGAAGTTTAAAATACGTAAAGATGATAAAAAATAAGTAGTGCGCTTGACTGGTACTCTCTGGAAAGCTGGTTCGAGTCTCGTTTCGGTAATTTTCTTCATTTTTTTAGTTCTGTTTGAATACCTAGATCAGTAAAATATAAAATTCATCAAACGTATGCTAATTAACTCATATATGATGTTACATATTTAACGAAAAACGCTGTTCTTCTTGGCTCCAATTTCATCTCACACACGAAATCTAGTTTTCATTCCAAACACAAATCTTCAGTTATGAATGACTGTTAATAAAGGCCGGCCGCGGTGGCCATGCGGTTCTAGGCGCTGTAGTCCGGAACCGCTCGACTGCTACGGTCGCAGGTTCGAATCCTGCCTCGGGCATGGATGTGTGTGATGTCCTTAGGTTAGTTACGTTTAAGTAGTTCTAAGTTCTAGGGGACTGATGACCTCAGATGTTAAGTCCCATAGTGCTCAGAGCCATTTGAACCATTTGTTAATGAAGTTAGTTTAAATTTAGAAAAAATACGTTAGAAGTCAACCTTCCTTTAATCTTAATGTATTTTATGCTTCATAGAAATTCACGTAAAACAGGCAGCTTTGTTTAAACTTCATCTGGGAATCGAACCCAACACCTATAACACCAGAGGCCACTTTTATATTTTATACCACAGAGCCACGCTGCCTACCGGATAATCATTTAATTTCGAGTAATGAATACGCAAGGAAAATTTCAAAGTCAATTTTCTCGAGAATTTTTGAGAATTGGATCTAACTGCTTTGTTGGATTTATATATCAATTCTGAACTTTACATACCATAAATGTAAAGAATAAAAAAATTCGACTGCAGTGTTACTCGCTGTAAGCTCACGCTGATTAGTAATGGGAGGGACACGGTCTTCTAAAGACTGTTACGAGAACATTTCTCCAGAAAGTTGCGGAATAAAAAGAAGTATGTACTTTGCTACTTACTATAATGAAGGTAGCACTGTAGAACCAAGAAACGAACTGCATTATTGGTTTGTGTTCTAGACCTACTTAGATCTCTTAATGAAATAAGTTAATTTGTCATGGAATGCTAAGTTTGTAAACCAAAGGTGTGCGGCCAAACAGCGCTTATCCTCTATTGCACCCGAAAATAGCTTCGACTATACTCATAGAATCTGGAATACAATTTAGATCTTCAATAAGAGTGCATGCCTTAACTCAGGATTATCCGAAGTAAAACTTCTACTATCATATTCCACATTCAAGCAAAAGATCTGTTACGGGATATTAAGTTAATCATAGGGATTGTTCGTAACACGTAATTCCAAACAAAACGCTGTAAACAACAATTCTACGTACGTTTCAGCCGTAACATAATAAGCAGAACATGATCTCGTAGCTCCAAAAACCAGTTTTGCGGAACAAGATAATACACTAGCGTCTAGGCAAAAGCACAACATAAATGCACTGCTATGGAATCGATTATGTACCTATGTGTTGGAACAAGAATATTTCAATAATTTTTATGCAGTGTCTTAACTAATGTACGGAGGTCTGTCATTTTTAAATGACAATGAAAAGGTGTACCGTGACGTCCCTTCTCCCCTTTTGTTGTCGCTTTTGATGTTGAGCCGCTACTGCTACAGGGTCAGTGGTCGCTGTGATGGTTGTCTCCGTCGAATAACGTGGCACAGCACCTGAAAATCTCCAAAGAAAATTGTTCCTCGCGTCATGTATGAAAGTCCGTTTGCGAGTCCGCATCACACCACACGCACACCGATGGATCAGATCAATTACGATTCTTTTCAGTTCGGTGATCGTGACAATTACAAATTCTACAATCGGCGTGTTTTTATTATCTTCGTGTGGTCGCATTAATGTTTCCTACTCCAGGCTAATGAGGTACGGCACTCTTCGATACTATGTCCATTCTTCCTTGTAACAGTTCACTTCGATGAAGGTTGTGTCCAACAATAATATCTCCAATAATTAAAGTTCATTAACTCGTCGTACACTATCAGAATTTCACTTCATTTCAAGTTCTCAAGTCAGAATAACTGAGAACAAAGTCCGCGCATCTCTACCACACAATATTACTTTTTTTTTTTAGTGAAACAATCTCGTAGCGTTCCGTTTGTAGTACTATAACAAACGGTGCTCTCTCTCGACTTGATAACAAGCAAGCTAGCAAGCTACTAACTTTTCCATTGTAGACGCATTGAATTTCCTTTTCGCCATGTTTACAACTCTCTTTCACAATAAATGTTATCTCTGACTGACATATTACTTTTGACCTAACTTTCGTCGTACTGATTTTCAGTTATTACTAGGATGTTTGAAAGCTAATTAAAAATAACCTTTCTTACTTTCTAGCTTTATAGCATGACATACTTAGTAATTATTGAAACTGGTGACTTCAAAACTTTAAGGTGTTATATTATTGTCAAAGTTATCGTACCTGTCAGGATAACGCTGTTCCCTATTTAAATGATCATGACATTCTTATTTGGGTTTTCGGGTTTCTTGGGGTGTTACAGTACACAACACTAAACTGTTAAAATCGTAGTTAGCCTCCTGTACTAATGCTCCTTCGTTGTCACTTCGCAGGATTGTGACAATGTCCACAGGACTAGCTTGAACAAAGAACATGTACTGTTGCAGGGTTCTTAAATTGAATAACTTGTGCATTTATAACTATACAGATAGCTGATCACAATAATTGCCTGATAAAAAACAACAATTCCATCTTTACAAAAATTCGTTGTTAAAATTGTTAATAATGTAATTACCACAGTAACATAGCTTCTAACCAGCCAGTGATGTACAAATTTCAAGAAGTCAGATAACGACTGCTGTCCGTTGCAGACTGTCCTTCACAATAACTCATTCCTCCAAGTGCAGTAGAGAGCAAAGACTACATATAAAGCAAAGAAATAAATTATTTACATGTCTGGTAAAGATCTAATTTAGAACAACTGATACATATTTAACAAAACTCAGTGAAAATAAAACTTCAAAATAACATAATCACACACCATATTAACAGCCAAATATGAAATAACAATGTTTAGTAAAACAGTTTAAATGAAATTCTTCATTTGCAACCATCCAACGGTACACGTCGATTACATCACAGTGTACACGAGAACAACAGTAAAATCTGCTCTCAAAACTACTTATCTGTGAATAAGGCTTCACAGTTCTTTCTCTTGTATTAAAGGAAAAGAAGTAGGCTATCTAGTTCGACCAAACATGTCCATTAATCTCTTCGAGTGGGAAGAAACTTATGACGGTTTCACCTAGTTTCAACGAGCCAGTAATACTCATTGAAGCCTGTGAATGACCTGCTCCGTGTGGAAGGAGGAAATATTAAGCTCGATTACAGCCTGTGACTGAGGACAATGGATTACTCGAATGTTTCCGCTCAATTTCAACCTGTGTCTGAGGACAACGAATTTCTTAATGTTTCAGGCAGTACCGAAGGTGTAGATAGTCCCAGAGCCCATCAGACCAATTTTTTGCTGGTTAAATATATATTTACGTAGTAAATCGAAATTAAGGTATAAATGAAACAGGTCACAAAACTTAGACCATGGTATATTTAGTTTACAGTTTTGAGGAGCTGGTATACGAACTCAGGACATTTTTCCTTCCGATGAAGGCATTATCTTCCATCTTTTTCAGCAACTGATTTAAGTGAAATGTGTAAATTAAAGTCTTTCTTTCTTCCACACTTTATTACCCTATTCCATTTTTCTCAAACACAACTTCTAACGTTTTACACAAGATAGTTTCAGATTATCATATTGTTTTGTTTCCCAAAATGATCTCGTCACGTACAGTTGGAAATCGACTATAATGTCGATTAGGTAGCTCACGTAATTCCCGAGGAGCCACACCAGTGTGTTGTTTTCTATTTGAGTGAAATAGTATCTCCGATTTGCTGGTGATTTATAAACTCAATCCAAAATGTTTTAATATGGCATATATTATTATAGCTTTTACCTACTTACAGTTTCCTTAAAACTTTATGAGAAAATAAAGTGATCTTCTTATACTCTCTGTCTTTTGGTTACTGTTGTTTATTACGCATTTTTTTAAAAATTTGGTTTGGTTCACATGACGCAGCTACTGAGAAGAAAGACCATTGAATTACTGAATGAGGTCGAATAACTGTATGGCTTTTAGCTGGGAATAGCTCAAATATCACAGACTTCTCTACGTTTTAATAGGCTGTACTGATAAATTTAAAGTTGCATATAATCCCAGAGGAACAGGCCTGAACAACATCTACTGCTTAAACGAGACTACTCGAGACCAACAGAACATGTATTTTCTTGACTCGCATTTGTCCACAAAACTGTGCGTTCTGACAGTATTAAAATTTTGCACACAATGAAAAGCTCTTTTTTATGTTTACGGTCTGTGGATATATCATCTCAAAAGATATATGGCGTTTTCTCCAAATACTGTGGCCCTTTCTATACTGTCAGTATTGCCAGACGGTGCCTATAAATTTGATATAGAAACGTCGTAAATTTTTGTGTTTTGTGCCCAGTTCTCTTTCGTATTTCTTGATATCGCGTATACGAAGACCTTATCTGACAAACAGCGCTGTTCCTCTGCCATATTTGGGTGCTACGGTTCAAAGTGCTTTAAAACTAAGACTTCTTGTAATAACACTGTGTGAGCCCTTTGATTTATGGCCGAGTGGTTCTAGGCGCTTCAGTCTGGAATTGCGAGACCACTACGGTCGCAGGTTCGAATCCTGCCTCGGGCATAAATGTGTGTGCCGTCTTTAGGTTAGTTAGGTTTAAGTAGTTCTAAGTTCTAGGGGACTGATGACCTCAAATGTTAAGTCCCATGGTGCTCAGAGCCATTTGAACCATCTGAGCCTTTGATTTATGCATATCGTATTACTCTTCTCAAAACCTGCTGATAACAGCGCAAACACTGGAAGGAATACATCAAGTAAGACCCCGTCCAACACATTGGCTAGACACCCGCAATGGTCCGCGCCAGTATCGAAAGAGATTCTGAACAATGGTTGTTTCTAATTATTATTGGATTGTACCTCATCGTATCTACTGACCGGACATTTCATCCTAAGGTGAAATGGTTTAGGCATTAGATAGAAGATTGAGTAATCTTAACACACAGCAGTTAGCAAGATGTTGATTTTACATAAACATATTCTTCAGATCTCCCCACACCTGTTATTATGTATTGTTGGCAATTTCATTCTCATCTTCAGGCCATCTTAAGCTGCACCTTATAAATATTTAAAGTATCAAATATTAAACACGTCTCGACTTCTGCAATTTTTAAATTTAGCTACAGAATTTCAATTGCATGGTACGTTTGATATCTGTGCTATGAATCGAGGAAGACACCACAGAAAATGAACCAAAAAAGTATTTATAGATCCAGTAAAGCAAACCATATACAATCACTACTTTTGGTGCTTGATCAATAGTTATCCGCTCGTTTATCCACAGATTGTTTAAGATAAGAAGTAAATGATAAATCGCAACACCCCATTTAAGTGTAGGAATTTGCAACGATTGTATAACTATTACAGCGATTTACCACGATAGATAAGTAATACTCACCATGCAGTTGTACTAAAGCATTTCTAAGAGTATTCCCGTCGTTTATAAGATTTTAATATTGTTGAAAATCTAATACTAACATTCAGCATAGAGTACTAACGGAAATTAGAGGCGTGAAGTGTAGGTTCACCATAGAGTACTAAGGGAAAGCAGAAGCTTGCAGGACTATGGCTACTCCGGTGGTAAAGCGAGGGTACATGTTTCACAGGCAGCAAGAAATATTTATTTTTTTTAATTCTCCTTCATTAGCGTACTATAATCTGACATTATTTATATCTTACTTTCCGCGCGCGATTAGCCGAGCAGTCTGGCTTTAGCTGTCGCCGCGGTCGCACACTCCTCAAGATTGCTCCGGGAACGTTCAGTGTTTACGCCAGTGTTTTCTTGTTTCGTGATTGTTTATTGGCGTTTTTCACGTGAATTAAGTGTTATAAATTGAGCTATTGGTCTTAGTTCGTGTTGTCTTTCTACGTAGTGCCGTTGGGATTTCGGCGTTGTCCGAAATTTCTTCGCTGCAGAACACCATGGCAAACTCCGTGAGAAAACACACCGTGATTTTCACCTTCGACAAGTACACCCGTCGAGTACAGCCCTCTGCACTTGAAATACACGACTCGATTACCGAGGTAATTGGCCTTCATTCTGAATCTGTTCATACCATGCAGCTAGACTCTGATGAATACTGCATTTTTGTAAAGCTTAACGATTCCGTGAGTGTAGACCGGTTTCTGGAAAAATTTGGTTATGAAACGGAATTTATACACCGTGATGGTACTAAAAGTACTGTAAAACTCCAGAATTCCAACTCTGTGATTAGAAATGTTACGATTTTGAATATTCCCATAGAAGAAGACAACTCGAAAATTGAAGATGTCCTTTCCAAGTACGGGGTTATCAGGCAAATAGTCAACGAAAGGTGGGCTTCGCATTTCAAGCTGCAGTGCTTTAACGGCATTCGCTCCGTGGAGATGGAAGTGAAGGGAAACATTCCCTCCCACATCTTTGTTGACGGGCACAAGGCGCATGTTATTTGCTCAGGGCAAACCCCTACATGTCATGTATGTAACGAGTCTGGTTACCTCCGTCACGACTGCCCTCGCCGTGTTTTTGTGCTAAAAAATCATCTTACGTAACGCCGGAAATTAACATTCAACGATTTGTTGCCAGCCAGTAATACAACAGAGCCGGCGGCGGTCGTGGATCCTGTTACTATCTCTGAAAATGTTGCACTTAATGTTAATGAATTTCCGTCTTTAAAACCTGCATTAACTGCTGAAATTCCGTCCCGCGACAGCGAGTTGCCCACTAAAAAGCGTCCTCTAGAGAACACTGAAAAAAATGTTGATGAGGACTCTTTCTGTGAAACACCCGTTGCCAGGAAGCCGAAGCCAAGTCCTGAAGATCTGTCGGAAGTGGAAAAAGGAGATGAAATGCAGGTAGACGTGGCTCCCACCTCCGCACAAGGAATTATACCGCCACGAACAGGCAGTGACGCAGCTGGTAGTGACCATTCACAGAAATGTGACCCTGAGCCTGAGGTCACAGCTGCGAACAGTACGAGGAAGTACCAAGTAAACAACCTGCTGACTCTAAAGCGCAACACCGCGCCGAAGGAGGAAATAAACAAGCATCAGCGCTTCGCCAGCAAGACAACACAACAGACAACACGCCGGAGCCAAATATTGACGACTCGCAAGCCACCGCCGTTGCGCCAGACGGCCACCGTCGGAGGCTGCGACCGAAACCAGGTCTTGCTGTCACGCGTCATCAAGCGAAAGCCACACCAGAGAGGAAAGACATCAAGAAAAAGAATATTAATACGAAGTCATCAGGGCGAACACTGACGAGGAGAAAGAGAAAGACCACAGTGACTTATAGCAATGCATTATCAGGATAATTTTCTTTTCAAGCACTTTGTCTAAAAGCAATAAAAAAATTTCTAGGAAGTTAGTACATGTAATGGGCACACAGCTTGTAAGGATCGCGACTTGTAGAGAAGTACGTTGCTGCTATAATCATACCGATCCTCATCCCAAATAGCTTCTTCTGACACGTCTGTGATGCAAGCTTATAGGCTCTGAGCACTATGGGACTTTACAGCTGTGGTCATCAGTCCCCTAGAACTTAGAACTACGTAAACCTAACTAACCTAAGGACATCACAGACATCCATGCCCGAGGCAGGATTCGAACCTGCGACCGTAGCAGTCGCGCGGTTCCGGACTGCGCGCCTAGAACCGCGAGACCACCGCGGCCGGCCCGCAAGCTTATAGCATTACTACTATTAACATTAACAAAATACAGTCACCCTTGAAAGTGGCAGGACTAGAAAAATTCTTGTACGGGTCTGGGACAGATATCGCGTTTCTACAAGAAGTTGCGATAGCGGAATTTTGGATCCCAGGCTTTTTTGAAATTGTTAATGATTGTACGGAATCCAATATCGGTACAGCCATTCCAATAAGGGAAGGCATACCGGTGACTGAAATCGAATGACTAGAATCAGGAAGAGCCGTTGGCATAAAAATTTTCGGTGTGACCGTGCTTAAACTTTACGCCCCATCAGGAAATTCCCATAAATTGGAACGTGCGAAGTTTTTTCAAGATGAGCTTATTTAATTATTGAGGAAAAATCCGGGTTCTCTTATTATAGGTGGAGATTTTAACTTTGTTTTAAACCAGAAAGATCAACAACCCAATTTCAACTGCTCGCTACAATTAAAAAAGTTAATAAGTGATCTATAACTTACGGATGTGTGGGAACTTCAGCACCCGACGTCAGTCGAGTTCACATATATAACCAGCCACTCCTGCAGCGGACTTGATAGAATTCACGTGTCACCAAATTTGCAACATTTTTTATTAAACGTTGAAACTGTTCACGTGTATTTTAGCGATCAGAGTACGCTTTTAACTTGCTTTAATTTAAGTGTACAGCCAACCCGTCGATTCGGAGGCCAATGGAATTTGAATATCTCTGTTTTAACTGACGAAGAACTGGAACAGGAACTAAGAGTAGCGTGGACTATGTGCCTCCGCAGAGCAGACAAACACCCAACAGTCATTAACTGGTGGACTAGGAGGGCTAAACCAAGGCTGCGGAAAGTTGTCATGCAGTATAGTGTAGCGAGGAACAGGGAGTTGAGGAATACAATGGAGTTTTATTATAAAGTTTTAAGAGACATATCAACAGGCACATGATGACGTAATTCGTCTGAATGGTATAAAAAAAATAAAAGCCAATTTGTTAAGCATTAAACGGCAGCAGATGGAGGGACTAAAAATTAAATCGAAAGCCACATCAGTAGTAGCAGTAGTAGCAGATGAAACAGCTTCTCTGTATCACTTGGTGCGCCATGCTAAAAACAGACGTCAAACTTTTATTGAAGTCCAGACGCATACTGGTACAAGGCTCACATGCAAGAAACAAATACTGGACGAAGTCCACAAGTACTATGACAACTTATATGCCCCTACCACAGTGGACGATGCAACTCTCGAGGACTTTCTCGTTATTTTAGTTCCACAATTGTCGGGAACAGAGAACGCTGACATCCTGTCACCTATTACTAAAGATGAAGTGCATGAGTCAGTGCGTAACTCACTTCTCAAAAATTCTCCGGAACTTGATGGCCTCCTTGTGGAGTTTTATGCCCGCTACTGGTCTATAATTGGGGACAAGATCACTTCCATGGCGAATGAGGTCCTGAACGGAAAAGCGGTCCCTGCAGAGTTTAAGGAAAGTAAAATAGTACTGATTCCTAAGAGTAAAGGCAAAATCAATTCAAACAATTTTCGGCCTCTTTCGCTACTAAATTCTGATTACAAAATAATTTCGCATATTATCAACAAAAGACTCTCTGCCTTTTGCAACAAAATATTGAGTCATCATCAATCTTGCTCTCTAACCAGAACGATATTCGAAAGTCTATCTGCATACAGAGACGTCATTGCAATTACTTCAGTGACAAGTATCAAGTGTGCTTTAATCTTTATAGATTTCAACAAAGCTTTTGACCGCGTTAGTCATGGATACCTCTGCGATGCTATCAAGAATGGCTTTCCACCCTCAGATTGTCAACATGCTAAGAAATATTGCAACACGTATAAATGCGAAAATAGCAATCAATGGCCAAACATCTAAACCTATACAGATAAGGCCAGGGGTTCCACTGGGCAGTCCCTTATCTATGTTTTTATTTTCCGTCTCTTTAGAGCCCTTTCTCCACACTGTCCACGCAAGATTAACAGGCATAACATTGAGTGCCGAGAAAACTGTCATACGAGCTTATGCTGGTGACGTGGGTGTTGTAATGAGGAATAAGGAGGAGACAGTTACACTGGAAATAGAAATCCAAAAGTATTGTCTAGCGTCGGGAGCGACAACAAATGAAAACAAAAGTAAAATATTGAATCTGCGGGGCCTAGATAACCTCCGACTGGCATGGGCAAAACAAGACAACAAACATAAAACTTTGCGAGTAACCTTAATGGCATGTCCGATGAGGATGGCTGCTTTTAACTGGACGGAAACTAAGAGGAAAGTTCATGGTGCTGTAATGGAGAACATCCATCGAACTATGGACCAGGTGCCAAAAGTCAGATTCATCAACTCCTGCATTTTGTCTAAAGCGTATTTCACTGCGCAGGTATTTCAAATCCCCAAACTAGTAGCGAAAGGGATCACGTCCACTGTTACCAATTATTTATGGCGAGGAGACATATTCAGGGTTCATGCGACTACCGTTATACTGGATGTCAGAAACGGGGGCCTCGGTTTGGCGGATATTCGAAGTAAAGCGTCTGCTCTGTTCCTCAAACGGATTTTCCATATACTTAGAGAACTTCCACGATGTATAACCGCAAAGCTCTTTGAGGCTGTGACACCCCATAGCCTGCAAGCACCGATTTATGTGCGAAGGATTAATGCCAGTCTGCAGAATCTGAGGAACTTTTTCAAATTGGTTCAAATGGCTCTGAGCACTATGGGACTTAACATCTGAGGTCATCAGTCCCCTAGAACTTAGAACTACTTAAACCTAACTAACCTAAGGTATCACACACATCCATGCCCGAGGCAGGATTCGAACCTGCAACCGTAGCAGGAACTTTTTCCTCGAAGCAAGTTATCTTAGTGACGAAATCAGAAGCAACACACGCATCACAGCGCGCGGCATCATACTTGAAAGGAAGTTAAATGAGGACAGAAACAAAATTGAAAAGAAATTCCCTAACTGTGACTGGAAAGCTGTATGGCGGAACATCAACTATGCCGGGCTATCTACAGACGCTATTTCCGCATGGTACAAAACAGTTAACAATATCATCAGCACCAACGGGATACTATGTGGGATCGGTTTAAACCAGCCACACCTTTGTGGAAAACGCAATCTGTGACGACAATGTGAATAACTGGAATTGGATCAGGCAACAAACCGCCTTTATCACCAGATCCTCGATGGAATATACAACGCCATCGCTCCTCCTGAGACCAGACATGACGTACTTTCCGAAATTAAAAACCAACGCCATTAGCTGGTAATTGGGAAAATATGTTAGTTATGTCATCAACAAACTTGGGTCGGACAACGAGATAGAATTCCGCGTTTACATGAAGTGCGAATACGCAAAAATCAGCACGTATCGCAACCACAAGAAGCACTACGGCAACATGCTGAAGATCATTTTTGAAGGAATGGGTGTCAGTTAAATATGTGGAACCACTACAACATATTGAACGAGAACGAACAGAAGATAATTAAAAGTCACTAGTTATCTTATTATTATTTACTATCACCTTGCTTCCGAAACTTGTATGTTACACGAAGAGTTTTTTAAAAACATTTTGTTCAGAAATACTCGTGTTCGATTTCCAAAGTATTTGTGTGATTCAAGAAGAATTGTTAAGTTTTATCAGTGTTCAGTTTCTACTCAGAGAAGAGGTAAAAAAAAAGCTGTATAAGGCGCTGCAGTCATGGACTGGGCGGCTGGTCCCGGCGGAGGTTCAATTCCTCCCTCGGGCATGGTTGTATGTGTTTGTCCTTAGGATAATTTTGTTTAAGTAGTGTGTAAGCTTAGGGACTGATGACTTTAGCAGTTAAGTCCCATAAGATCTCACACACATTTGAACAACTACGCAAAATATTCGATGAACTGCAACAAAAGAGAATCAAAATAGTATTAAAATGATTGCTTAGTTCTTCTTTTTACTGACTGAAAGCAAGTGTTCAGAGCTCTGCGTCATCCACGAGCTACCTTCGATACCTACTCTGATTTGTGCTGATTTGGACAGAAATAATATTAAAGCTAAGAATGTTTAAATTAGATAAAGTGTATGAACTGACAGAAAGCCATAGAATAAATGACGTTGATGTCATGTATGAATTTTTGGGTCCTCAGTCGTAAGAATGGCTTGCTGCAGCTCTTCATATTAGTGTGTCCAGTACAAATCACTTCATCTTTCCATAACTACTGCACACAATACCCATGTAAATTTGCTTCCAATAGATGCGCCTTGGTTTCCTCGACCTTCCCCTTTCCCTCCCGGCCCCTAAGCTCTTCTCTCCATTACCAAATTAATTATTGATGTCTCAGGATGTATCCTATCAAACGATCCCTTCCTTTAGTCAAGGTGTGCCATAAATATCTGCTCTCATCGTCTCGATTTCATTCCTTATCCATCTTACTTTCAGCAGTCTCCTGTAATACATTTCAGAATGTTCTACACCCTTCTTATCCGTCCTGTTCATCGTCCATTATTTTATTGCATATAAGGCTGCAATAGAGACCAACACCTAAATGAATATTCCGTGTTAACTTATTTTCCTTTTTCAGAAAAGATTTTCTTGTTCTGGTCAGTCTGCATTTATACTGTCATTGCTTCTCTCAACGGCAGTTACCTTATTCCTCAAAAAGCAAAACTCATCTCCTATATCTAGTGTCTAATTGCCTCATTTAATTCTCTGAATTACTTCTGTTTTAATTCGACTACATCATGCCATGCTCGTTTTACTTTTTTTGATACTTATCTAATAGTCCATTTCCAACCAATTACCATTACACTAAACTGATCTTTCAAATCCAGCGCTGTCTCTTCTGAGTCACATCGGCTGATCTTCAAGCCGCTATCTTTTCTCCCTGAACATTGAACCTCAATCATAATTTCTCCCGAACGTCCTGTACTGCTCGCTAGCTCAATGCATGTACTAAGTAGCATCGTGATCTGCTACAACGACATTTGTGTCGCTTCACAACTACTCCCTCGCTTAAAATGTTCTGCTACTGTTATAACTGCATCTTGTCTCTGGATAAATTCTAGATGTCTTTACACTGCCTGCATTTTATCACAGATAACATCAGGTTTTTAAATAATATATTCCAGTAAACACTGCGAATGGTTTTTCTAAAACTACAAACGCAAGAAATTTGGATTTGTGTTTCTTTAATCTACCCTCTGAGGTGATTAATAGGGTGTTTCAGTGCTCCATCAAATTCTTCTCGCATTATAGCGTCCCTGACCACATTTCATCGAATTCTTCTTCCGTTTCCACGATATTTCTTTCAAATTTCTTTCCTTTCTATAGCCCTGCTATGTATCCCCTCCAAAGTCAATCTTCCCTCCGTTTTTAGAACTAACTTTTCGTCATTACTCTTGAGGTTCATGTAGCTACTTTTCCTTTTTAAAAGGTTTCTTTAACCTCCTATGCGCCATTACAAACGCACCTAAAGTCATGCATTCTTCTAATCTCTGCATCTTACCTCTAGCTATTTCTGGTTCGCTACTTTCCTTGTCATTTCTGTACTTTGTGTAGACGTCTGTCTTCTCTTTGGCCTGCTACATTTATTGCGTCATTATAGTTTCTCCTTTCATCCATTAAATTTAGTGACTCAAGTGTTATG
This sequence comes from Schistocerca americana, assembly GCF_021461395.2. Taxonomy (NCBI): domain Eukaryota; kingdom Metazoa; phylum Arthropoda; class Insecta; order Orthoptera; family Acrididae; genus Schistocerca; species Schistocerca americana. The sequence continues at coordinate 679,060,878 of NC_060122.1, forward strand.
CAAGGTAATGCAAGGGGACTTCTTCTTTGCCCGTTATCCTTCCTCTATTGTCACTGCTATTTTTTTCTTTCAAAATTGTTAATTCTTTTTACCCACGGACATCCTGTGCCTGCCCGTATTTCTGCCAGTAATTCAAACGCTCAGAAATGTTTGGTCGTTGCTGTAGATTACGCTGTTCCCATCTCGTTAATTTTCTGTCTTTCTGCGGTGGTTACTCGTGGTGTCATAATTAGTGTTGCTGACTCTCGATGACAAGACTGCAGTTTCGGTTCTCGGACGGGTCGGAGATTTTCTCCGCTCGGAACTCGGTGTATGAGTTTGTAGTCCTCATCATCATTATCGACGCACTAGTCTCCGAAGTTGTTTCAAATAAAAAGACTTGCAGCAGACGTTTGAACTCACCAGAAGGGGACTGACGGCGAAATATGCCGCATGCACATTTTATTGTATTCCTTTCCGCAGTTTCTTCAGCTTCAAACTTCATTTCATATGTAATAAATCACGTCCAATGTCCATCTGCTCTCGGCAATATTCTGCAGTTTAAAAAACTTTTTTTTTTTTAAATTTCTGTCTTACCATTATATAATCTACATGAAACTTACCAGGATCTCCAAGTCTCTTTCAGTTTATGACCTTCATCGTCCTTGTACCACGTGACAGCATCTATTAAATTGTTGGTTGGTTGGTTCATTTGGGGGATGGGACCAAACAGCGAGTTCATCAGCCCAATAGCATTAGAGAAGCATGGAAGGAAGTCATCCACGCCCTTTCAAAGGAACCACCCCGTCATTCGTCTGAAGAGATTAAGCGAAAACAAAGAAAACATAAATCGGGATGGGTGGACGAGGATTTGAACCGCTGTCCTCCCGAATGCGAGTCCAGTGCTCTGAATACTGCGCTTCCTCGCTCGGTGATTAAATTGTTCTCTGTGTAGAATAATAGGATGTGGCTTCTCATTTCATAAATTTCTGCCGGACCGCGTTCTAAATCTTAGCGTTTTTTAACCTTCTATACTCGGCATCCAGTTAAATTTTCACCCCCGTTAATGTACTGGATAGTTTGTTTTACCTCCTCATACATTTTTTTTTCAATTTCTTCATCATCTGCTGACGAAATAGGTGTTTAAAATGTTCTAATACGTTGTCAGAGCTTTTCATCTATCTTTGGCAAGTTAAAGCTCGTATTACTGTGCTGTTCGTCGTAGCCTACCCGTGTTCCTGCTTTCATGTCCATGTTGGTGTTAAATTTAGACATAAAAAAACGAGCACTCAATTTAGAATGTATGAAAGGCAGACAATCGAACTTCGCTTATTGAAGACATTCTACGAAAGTGCAACTAATCTAGAAAGCAAACTGCGTACAGTAATCCTGTACGATGACTTTTGAGTACTGCTCGTCCTTTGGCTCCCAACCACATACAACGTACCCGCCACCATTCATTATATAATGGACTGCGACTGCGGTGTATGTGCGCTATTTTGTCAAGAATATACGGAATATACGGACACGACCATGTAACGTAGAACTGACCGCTAAATGTCACCGAGAGGTCAATCCGGCATTATACAACTAAGAGAGGGTAGGGAGTATTGTGTTGTCAGTAGACGAACGGCAACAGCTGAATTCATCACTCAGAAAAGTTGAGTGACTTCGAATGTGAACAAGTCATTGGATATCACATGAGTAATAAATAAATAAAGGACATTTCATCACATGTAAAACTCCACATATCACCTGCTGGTAACGTGACTGTGAACTGTAAACGCGAAGAAACAACCGCAGGTAATCGAAGACCGGGCTGACCTCACGTACTGACGGACAGGAAGTGTCGAGCATTATGGAGGATGGTTGTACAAAATCGCACGAAATCAGTGCGAGAAATCACTCGTGAATTCCAAACAAGTGTCAGTAGCGCAGCTAACACAGTGTCTGTGTTTAGGGGACTAGAAAGAATGGGGACAATGGTGAAAAGGCTCCTCGTAAGCCACACATTTATGTAATGAAGCCAAGCGGCTCCTGAAGCAATGTAAAGAGCGACGCAACTGGACAGTGGATGTCTGACCGATGAATCACGCTGCGGCCCGTGGCACTCCCACAGGAGAATCTAGATTTGGAGAATGCTTGGAAAAAGTTGATGTTTATTTTTGGAACACAGCCTACGACAAGCTCAGATACAAAAGTGATGACACTTTCTGCAGGACCAGACCAGCATTTTGCAGGACAATGCTCTAGCACGTACAGAGCAAGCTGTTACTGATTTATTTGACTGATGCGGCTGTTAAGTGCTATACCTCTTATTGCACTCCCCTGACTTAAGCCCTCTGAAGGAAACACTTCACGGAATTCGCTTCATAACTGCTAGAAATTCGTCGGGCAATAGCCCGCTCCGCTCGAACTGTCAACACAACTGGCACTGCTGAGAGTATCCTAAGGCTTCCACATCGCTGCCAACGGGTTATACACAATACTGCTGTCTACTTTGGAGGTCCGTATAACTTTGAAAGATGTATCTATTTTGTACGAGCTGTAAATACATAGTTGCCACTATTAAAGTTCCAACCCTCGTATACAGTGCTGGCAGTGAAGCATGGACGAGGACGTGTTATAGTAGTTGGGCGTTTTTCCTGGTTAGGGTTTTCTCCCTTATAGCAGTTAAGAAAACACTAAATGTGGAACGATATCAACACATTTTATGGCATTTTGTACTGCTTTCAGTAGAGGAAGAGTTCGGAGACGATGGTTGTTTTTGTTTGTCATCTTGACAGAATACTTTATCATGAAGCAGCCTTTGTGTCACAATGGTTTCTGGACAATGACATTCCTGATATGGTCTGGCCTGCCCCGAGTCCCGACCTTAACATAATGGGACTCCTTTTTGGGACGAGTTAGAACGTCGAGTTCTCTCGACACCGCAGCTCCTGCGTCAGTACATTCTCTAGTTTCGTTTCTTGGGAATCAATGAGCTGCCATTACTCCACAGACATTTGGACACCTCATTTAAAATGACCGCAACACAGTTCAAGCAGTCATAATGGTGAACGGTGAACACAACCCAAATTAATATCCACTAATAAGTCTCCAGATACTACTGACCCGATAGTGTACGTAGATTATCAGACTTTGAAAGCTGAGTTTCTCCCGGTGTATAAAATGATAAAACCACTTACGTGAACGTAACCTAGAGACGTCTTGGACAACCGCCAGTATTGGCGTGTGGGAACACCTGGTCACTTTCCAGGCACAAGTGCTAAGCAAGACAGCTAGAAAAGGTAATTTAAACATTTCGTAGTCGTGGCTACGCCTACCAAAAACTCTAATAAGGTAAAACTAGAAAGATAAAATACATACCGTTAACAAGTAGTGCCACCATACAACAAAAGATGAGCAACGTGAGAAATTATCGATAGAGGTTGTTAACTGCTAACGAGTGAACAAGTAACATTATCTTTTCCTTATTCTTGGTTTACCAGGAAGACAGTAAGATTCCAAGTAGTATACAAGGAAAGACATTCGACTCCATTTCTAAGGGGACTTACTAATTTAGTCCCGTCCGCTTCCTTAATAACACTACCCGTTGCAGAGTGAAAATCTCATACTGGTAACATCCCCCAGGCTGTGGCTAAGCCGTGTCTTCGCAGTATCCTTTCTTTCAGGAGTGCTAGTTCTGCAAGGTTCGCAGGAGAGCTTCTGTAAAGTTTGGAAGGTAGGAGACGAGGTACTGGCAGAAGTAAAGCTGTGAGTACCGGGCGTGAGTCGTGCTTCGGTAGCTGAGATGGTAGAGCACTTGCCCGCGAAAGGCAAAGCTCCCGAGTTCGAGTCTCGGTCGGGCACACAGTTTTAATCTGCCAGGAAGTTTCATATCAGCGCACACTCCGCTGCAGAGTGAAAATCCCATTCCGGAAACATCCCCCAGGCTGTGGCTAAGCCGTGTCTCCGCAGTATCCTTTCTTTCAGGAGTGCTAGTACTGCAAGGTTTGCAGGAGAGCTTCTATAAGTTTGGAAGGTAGGAGACGTGGTACTGGCAGAAGTAAAGCTGTGAGTACCGGGCGTGAGTCGTGCTTCGGTAGCTCAGATGGTAGAGCACTTCCCCGCGAAATGCAAAGGTCCCGAGTTCGAGTCTCGGTCGAGCACACAGTTTTAATCTGCGAGGAAGTTTCATATCAGCGCACACTCCGCTGCAGAGTGAAAATCCCATTCTGGAAACATCCCCCAGGCTGTGGCTAAGCCGTGTCTCCGCAGTATCCTTTCTTTCAGGAGTGATAGTTCTGCAAGGTTCGCAGGAGAGCTTGTGTAAAGTTTCGAAGGTAGGAGACGAGGTACTGGCAGAAGTAAAGCTGTGAGTACCGGGCGTGAGTCGTGCTTCGGTAGCTGAGATGGTAGAGCACTTGCCCGCGAAAGGCAAAGCTCCCGAGTTCGAGTCTCGGTCGGGCACACAGTTTTAATCTCCGAGGAAGTTTCATATCAGCGCACAGTCCGCTGCAGAGTGAAAATCTCATTCTGGAGATATGTCGCAATTTTTGTCCCAAGGAAACAACTTGGTCCCAGAATGAGAAGCTAGATTGCATCCCAGTGCTTGGGTAGTGAAGTGATAAACTTACACCAGAAAAAAAGAGAACTTTTCTAAACTTACACATATAAGTTACCTCTTCGTAACCACTACACCAAACATTTTCTGCAGTCTTGTTACTTAAATTTTGCTCTGTTGTTGAACTTTCCCTTGAATGTTACTCTGCTGTTGAAGTTTCCATCCCATACTACTCGCCGGCATAACAGCCAATGTGGAGCTATAATGCTTTCCCTACTAATTTTGCCTTAAGCAATTACATTGTTTCTGAAGTTTCTTTCAAGAAGTGGTAACCAATACTGAGGCTTTTCAACCAGCTATAAGTCCTTCGCAGTTTTGAGGATTCTTTTATAATGCAAGAAGCAACCAATATTCAACACCACTACAAGCACAGCGATTGTATCAGAGATTCGCTAACATTTGAAAACCTCAGGTTGATGCTCGTTCCCTTTGTTCTTCTTGATAGTGAAATGGAAATCCACGACCTAATTACGAAAATAACTTTGAAAATCATGTACAAAATGGCGGAGCAAATGTTGTATAACAATATTTATCAGTTTCGTTCTATTTCAGAATTAATGAAGTGAAACAAGAATATTGGGCCAGTCAGACACAAAACTCAGTGAAATACGTGGGAAATGCGTTATAACCAGAGGCTTTGGAGGTCACATTACTTGCTCGAATTGACAGTTAAAACGTACGTAGGTGAATCACTACTGCGCAGAGCTCACAGAAGTTAGCTGATTTGCAGATTGCTCTCTCCCATAAGAATAAAATGTGCTCTCTCAATACGTGTAACAGCTGCTGGGTTAATTGTGTACACACTATTACATGTTAATTTATTCCAAAACCTTAGAGCAACATATTTTATAATGTAATATGGGCACACCCGAGTAAGTTTAGTCAGTTGTTTACATCATAGGTGCAGACAATATTCAGTACTGTGAGTGACTGCTCAGGCAAATACTTCTTCTCTTCCTTTTTTGCATTATTTTCTTTAGCCTTAAAAGCTTAGAGGCTTACTTAAAATGGGCAGGAAGGATCATAAATGTGTTCGCACCCGCAACATGCCTTCAGAGCAAGTAGTAGATGGGGAATTCGCTACGTCCCATGACAGTGCACCAGCCAACTGGGAGAAATCTATGTGCTTTAAAACTCTATTGTGCAAGACGCTAGAAGGAATACTTTCGGAAAGATGACATGTGAAGCCAAGTGTAGCCACCAGAATGGTTTAGCACGAAACCAGCTGTTTCTCTGCAGTTACACCACAAAAGAACGTTCATGTTAAATCCTAGTAATGGGTACCCTATTTATGGCTCAGAATAATTATTGCTGTAGAATGTGATCTTTCCTGGGCATCTGCAGGTGTAAGCTCTTTGGTTGGCCTGGGAAGAAATCCATCATGGAGAGGGAGAGATGTTCTACTTCCTTCCACGTGCCAGATCAGCATTGGTTAATCACGACAAAATCGGTGAGAGCAGGTTGTAACCTCCCCACAAATAAATTCCGTAACCTCCCAATAAAAAGTGACTAACCTCCCAATAAAAATGTGACTCATATACAACCTTTCAATAATTAACTGACGGCGAATCTAAACTGGAAAATCTGGACGTCAGCAGCGCTACGTCATGGCCCTGAAAAATCATTCTGAATAAACTGAAAATTCTTAATGATGTCGCCGGATAACGCGTATATATCTGCTCCAGTAAGAAATTTTTCTGGCACAGCCCAGTGCAATGCTGACCACTAGATTTTGTTATGCATGAAAAACAACTGATTTTCTTTACGATAATCGGCATGACTATGGATGTGAGAAATTAGTAAAAACTTTCAATTCAAATGAATGACTGTCAAAAGTTATCTTTATAAGAAAGATTATTGAAAGATTTTTGAAACCATCTGTATGGGACTTTCATATAACAATAGTACAAAAATCAGTTGTAGCAATTAACATATGCTCGTGGCTAAAAAGAACAATAATACTTTGCTTTTACCTTATGCTACATCGCGCAAGGACCGCCATCGTTCTCCACGTCCGGCCTTGGTAATTCCATAACTCTACTGCTCTTCTCGAGCTACAAAACACCACTACTGGACTGCATCGTCCGAACTCCAGGACACAAGTGCTCTCCGTGAGCTATACAACTCGACAACTGCTCTATACGAGCGACCTGACCCAACCGCCCGACTGCGAGCTACTACTACTACTGCCGCTGCCGACACTGCTCTCTGGTCTGCGATTCTATTTTAGCTTACATATCCAGGCAGGGCGTGAGCAATCCATCGAAGTTACACCTGCTAGAGAGCGCTGGCAATAACTTCCGTGGTCATGGACCTCTTATAAGGTGTTTAACTTCTGCAGAAAATTATTGTTGGTCGGAACTCACGAGGTCTGCTGCAGTTCGACGGCGAGATTCCTACACTGGCAGAAACAGCCTAGTTTCTGAGAGTTAAGTCAGACAACAATAGCTGCCAGGTGAAGAGAGAAGGTACTCTTGCTTCCAAGGCGTCACATTGGAACTGAGTACAGAGAGTGAGCTGAACACAGAATTTCGAGCCGTTACTGCCGCCGTCTGTCTCACACACACACACAGATATATATATATATATATATATATATATATATATATATATATATATATATATACGCCGTACAGAAGTGGTGAGAATGAGCTGGCGATGCAGTCACCGAACAGAAGGGGATGAGAGGCTACTTAACTTATCTCAAGATTTCATTGCACAGTTTTAACTTTCGCAACAAGGTAGTTGCTTCCATCATTCTACTGGTGTTCGTACTTCGTTTCACGCTATGCTTTCATGTGTTCACTCACCTGTGTCAAGGCTACCTTTAACTGTTACCATCCTATGTCCGCTTACACATATCTCAGTGGGTAGATTTTTTTATTCTTTGCTTTATGGTAATGAAGCAAATCGTAATAATTGCTGCTTTCGTTCTTACCATAGATAAGCCCCTTCATTAATATCTCCATGTGAGCTGTGGTAACCGTACATACATGCTTGACTGGTTCACCCCTAGTAGTTTTGTTTCAATAAGATGTTTCTATTGCATGATGTAATTTCTCTTAAATTTGCATGGTCTTATGTGGAGATTCCCTTCCCTGTGCGTCACCAGAGATCAGACTTAAAGCAGCGTAGGGAATGCTAAACAGTTCAACTGACGCCTGACAAAACTAATTAGTACATTCTAAAAGTCAGCTCAGAGAAAATAGCGAAGTGAACAGTAGGATTAGATATTTTTTGTTATGTATATCCACGCTATAAATTCACCTAGGTTAAACTACCACTGGCTTCTTCAGCGCATCGCATTACTGCAGCCACTACGTTGGCGTTAACACTCAAGTCAGCTGCAGTCTCGTTTCATAATGAGACGTCATAGGCTGAAAGTCACTTCAAATAGGTTATTCGTCCGCAAATTTTCTTGTAAGTTAAACTCTTCGCCGATTCTGGGATCTGTGTTAAAGTACAACATAGTCAGAAGCGAAGACAAACGTCAGCCGTTTTCAGGTAATGGTAATTCAGTGAACTGAAGGCGAGAAGACACTTCACATTAGGTTCTTCATCCGCAAATTTTCTTGTAAGGTAAACTCTTTTCCGATTCTCGGGTCTGTTGGAAGTCTAGCATAGTCAGAAGCAAAAGGCAAACTTCAGCCATTTTCAGGTAAAAGTAATTGGTTGTTATCAGTAAACTCTTCCGGGCTAAGTTGCCGTGGTCGATCTGTAGAACTTCTTCTCCCTGACGTTTCGTTCTCAACTGCGGAGAACATCTTCCGAGGTGAGTCGACGACTCACCTCGGAAGATGTTCTCCGCAGTTGAGAACGAAACGTCAGGGAGAAGAAGTTCTACAGATCGACCACGGCAACTTAGCCCGGAAGAGTTTACTGATAAGGACGCCGGCCGTGAAAGCCTACATGGAATGAGTAATTGGTTGGTTGGTTGGTTTGGGGAAGACCAGACAGCTTGGTCATCGGTCTCATCGGATTTGGGAAGGATGGGGAAGGAAGTCGGCCGTGCCCTTTCAGAGGAACCATCCCGGCATTTGCCTGGAGTGATTTAGGGAAATCACGGAAAACCTAAATCAGGATGGCCGGACGCGGGATTGAACCGTCGTCCTTCCGAATGCGAGTCAAGTGTCTAACCACTGCGCCACCTCGCTCGGTGTAAAAAGTAATTCAGTAAGGTGAATGTCGTAGAGTAATTAATCTCCTAGAGAAGCATATGAAGAAGAATGGTGTTCAGGTCCCTTATAAAGGACTACATTTATTTCAGTAGCTGGTTATTTGAGCTTTCTGCGGTATGTACAGAATCATACCCACCGGAAACGCAAGAAATGTCCAGCCGTGAAGTCTCTAGACAGGTTAACAAAACGTCAGCACCTCAATGCTATGTCTTCAAGAAAAACCGAGAAGCACTTTGAAACTCGATGGAGTTAAAATATACATCACTTCTTCTAGACAGTAATTTTGAGCCTATAGCCCAGTCGTAACGTGTAGACTATTGAATTTAGATTTACGAACTACTGAATGACATCGGTGACATACGTTTTTCCCACCAATAACACGAAAACCATTATGTCCGTCCACAGTTTGACGTGGTTGGGAATAGCTTTCTACCCTACTGTTGTAACCTGATACGACACGTAAGAAACGCATTTCACTGACCGCTGTTCGTAGTAATACCGACACATCACACATTAGATGGCAAGATATCTGACGACCATTCTCAGGGAATATGTGGGTCCGTGCAAAAACCACATTCGTAACCACCCTAAATTCGTCATCGTCTCGGTCGAGTGTGAATCCAGGATATGGACAATACGTCAACTATGATACCGCGTACCTCTTTAATACGATACTTGTGTCAAAATCCTTACAATTACCTGCTGAAAATTTCTGTGACTTTTGAATTAAGTCTTCAGTCAGTATTTCACTTCATCCCATTGCTTGGTGGAAAAAGTTACTAAAATACCCATGAAATGGTGATTTGCAATCCGTATCACCTTCTGGTATGAAGCTACTCATTGAAGAGCACTACGATCCATTCAGGTACAATCAGTTTGTTTCTCTCAAAAGGCAGGAACAAATTTATGGAATGTGCACTCTTCCTTGCAATACATACATTCTGTCCATGCCAATAGAGAAGTGATGATGCTACTTCCAATGAGAAAGCCTGTTCTCGATGGGACAACATATAAGGACCAAGATTTGTTTGTAAACTTGACAAATCAACACGCCTCGAACTCCTCATTAAGAAGTTCTGTACCAGAGATTAACGTCCATAGATTTCACACGAAGTTAGACAAGCAAAGTTCCACTGGGGAGCTGTGAGTTATCTATAGCTTAACAAATTATTGAGGATTTATATTTAGAAACTCAATAGTTGTTCCGCCTAAGGTCAAATCAAACTGCGGATGGTATCTAGAACTATAAACAACAAGAGAAGCAGAGTTTCGCTTAATTCTTCTTTGCTGGACTAATTTCCCGTATGTCCCTACGACAACACGGCAAGCCTATGGACATATGGACTCTTGTGCAACATCAGTGACTATCTAGGTGTCAGAACCTAAATGTGTACTTCATTTCGTCCTAAAGCAACGTTTGGTGAAACTATTAGATGAATCGACGAGATATTCTAGGGTTATCGGTAACACACAACCAAGTAAATGAACAGGCGGTGGACAACGCCTGTGTTACGGTCTTGGAACAAGTTAAGTCAAGATCAATAGCAGGACGGAGACTCAAAGTTCCGGAACAGCTTAATTATGGAGTGGAATGAAATGAGAATATCAGAAAACTTTATAAACCAGTACGGAGCTTCAAAACTTCCAATTTATGCAATACTTCGACTTCAGAACGCAGTTAGCTCAGATCTGTCTCTCCGTTTCATTGTCCATTGTTGACAACTTCGACGGAATCTGAGTTTAGAGAACTGGTAGCATGACTAAAGAAAAGCCAAACGCGGATCAAACCGTTGACGAAATCGCTTAAAAATATGAATTTAATGAAACACTTAACGGTGGTAGTGGAACTTTACGTCCCATGAATGTTACTTAGTCATCTCAAATAATTCGAAATTGTTCTGATGTTCACACAGCAGTTAATAAAGGAAAACATGATTGAGACGCCCTGTTAAACCCCGCAGAACAGGACAGGTAGTTTAAGTTGTGGAAAGGGGCCAAAATAAGCGGCTGTCAGTTACACTCGAAAATACAAATTTATTTATTTGATCAAACATTACAAGAGCCAAGAAAATTAAAAACAAACACATAATAAATTTTGGGAACTTAATAACCGGCAGAATACGCCACACAATGTCATGCCTTAAGGGCAAGACCACTTTAATTTAGAATCGGCTGAAAGCCAAAAACTTAAGGCTCAAACCAAAATTAGAAATTTTAAAGTTATAAGGTCTTATCTCAAATCAGCAATCTGACACCTTAAGAGCAAAACAACATTAATTTAAAAATCGGCTGAAGGCGCATCATTTAAGGCTCAAACCAAAATAAATTTTTAAGAGGCCAAAGGCCTTACCTTAAAACATTTTTTTAATTAGGCTAAAGGTCCAAACAATCTGACACCTGAAGAGGAGATTAACTTTTGATGCCGGCCGTTGTGGCCGAGCGTTTCTAGGCGCTTCATTCCGGAACCGCGCGATTGTTACGGTCGCAGGTTGGAATCCTGCCTCGGGCATCGATGTGTGTGATGTCCTTAGATTAGTTAGGTTTAAGTACTTCTAAGTTCTAGGGGTAAAACCCGTGGTCTAGGGGTAAAACCCGTGGTCTTTGATTCATAATCAAAATGTCTTCGGTCCCAGGTTCGATCCCCGTCACTGCCTAAATTTTGATAAATAATCAGCATTGGCGGCCGAAGACTTCCGGCATAAGAAGTCAGCCTCATTCTGCCAACGGCCTTGTCAAACAGGGCGGAGGAGCGGATAGAGGTTCAGGGCACTCTCTTGTCCTAGGGGTGGGAAATTGCCCCTAAAGGCGGAAGAATCAGCAATGATCAACGACATGAGGATGCCGAAGGTAATGGAAACCACTGCATTAAAGACACGTAACGTGTATCCACAGGACATGTGGCCTGTAATTGAAGAAGTGTCATGATGATCTCTCCATTGGCAAAAGATTCCGGAATAGTCCCCCATTCGGATCTCCGGGAGGGGACTGCCAAGGGGGAGGTTACCATGAGAAAAAGATTGAATAATCAACGAAAGGATAACGTTCTATGAGTCGGGGCGTGGAATGTCAGAAGCTTGAACGTGGTAGGGAAACTAGAAAATCTGAAAAGGGAAATGCAAAGGCTCAATCTAGATGTAGTAGGGGTCAGTGAAGTGAAGTGGAAGGAAGACAAGGATTTCTGGTCAGATGAGTATCGGGTAATATCAACAGCAGCAGAAAATGGTTTAACAGGTGTAGGATTCGATATGAATAGGAAGGTAGGGCAGAGGGTGTGCTACTGTGAACAGTTCAGTGACCGAGTTGTTCTAATCAGAATCGACAGCAGACCAACACCGACAACGATAGTTGAGGTATACATGCCGACATCGCAAGCTGAAGATGAACAGATAGAGAAAGTGTATGAGGATATTGAAAGGGTAATGCAGTATGTAAAGGGGGACGAAAATCTAATAGCCATGGGCGACTGGAATGCAGTTGTAGGGGAAGGGGTAGAAGAAAAGGTTACAGGAGAATATGGGCTTGGGTCTAGGAATGAAAGAGGAGAAAGACTAATTGAGTTCTCTAACAAGTTTCAGCTAGTAATAGCGAATACCATGTTCAAGAATCACAAGAGGAGGAGGTATACTTGGAAAAGGCCGGGAGATACGGGAAGTTTTCAATTAGATTACATCATGGTCAGACAGAGATTCCGAAATCAGATACTGGATTGTAAGCCGTACCCAGGAGCAGATATAGACTCAGATCACAATATAGTAGTGATGAAGAGTAGGCTGAAGTTCAAGACATTAGTCAGGAAGAATCAATACGCAAAGAAGTGGGATACGGAAGTACTAAGGAATGACGAGATACGTTTGAAGTTCTCTAGCGCTATAGATACAGCAATAAGGAATAGCGCAGTAGGCAGTACAGTCGAAAAGGAATGGACATCTCTAAAAAGGGCCATCACAGAAGTTGGGAAGGAAAACATAGGTACAAAGAAGGTAGCTGCGAAGAAACCATGGGCAACAGAAAAATGCTTCAGTTGATTGATGAAAGGAGGAAGTACAAACATGTTCCGGGAAAATCAGGAATACAGAAATACAAGTCGCTGAGGAATGAAATAAATAGGAAGTGCAGGAAAGCTAAGACTAAATGGCTGCAGGAAAAAGATATGATTGTCGGAAAGACAGACTCAGCATACAGGAAAGTCAAAACAACCTTTGGTGACATTAAAAGCAACGGTAGTAACATTAAGAGTGCAACGGCTATTCAAGTGTTAAACGCAGAGGAGAGAGCAGATAGGTGGAAAGAATACATTGAAAGCCTCTATGAGGGTGAAGACGATGTGATAGAAGAAGAAACATGAGTCGATTTAGAAGAGATAGGGGATCAGTATTAGAATCGGAATTTTAAAGAGCTTTGGATTACTTAGGGTCAAATAAGGCAGAAGGGATAGGTAACATTCCATCAGAATTTCTCAAGTCATTGGGGGAAGCGGCAACAAACCGACTATTCACGTTGGTGTGTAGAATATATGAGTCTGGCAATATACTATCTGACTTTCGGAAAAGCATCATCCACACAATTCCGAAGACGGCAAGAGCTGACAAGTGCGAGAATTATCGCCCAATCAGCTTAACAGCTCATGCATCGAAGCTGCTTACAAAAATAATATACAGAAGAATGGAAAAGAAAATTGAGAATGCGCTGGTGAAGATCAGTTTGGCTTTAGGAAAAGTAAAGGTACGAGAGAGGCAATGCAGACGTTACGGCTAATAATGGAAGCAAGGCTAAAGAAAAATCAAGACACTTTCATAGGATTTGTCGACCTGAAAAAGCGTTCGACTATATAAAATGCTGCAAGCTGTTCGAGATTCTGAAAAAGAGTAGGGGTAAACTATAGGGAGAGACGGGTCATATACAATATGTACAACAACCAAGAGGGAATAATAAGAGTGGACGATCAAGAATGAAGTGCTCGTATTAAGAAGGGTGTAAGACAAGACTGTAGCCTTTCGCCCCTACTCTTCAATCTGTACATCGAGGAAGCAATGATGGAAATAAAAGAAAGGTTCAGGAGTGGATTTAAAATACAAGGTGAAAGGATATCAATGATACGATTCGCTGATGACATTGCTATCCTGAGTGAAAGTGAAGAAGAATTAAATGATCTGCTGAACGGAATGAACAGTCTAATGAGTACACAGTATGGTTTCAGAGTACATCGGAGAAAGACGAAGGTAATGAGTAGTAGTAGAAATGAGAACAGCGAGAAACTTAACATCAGGATTGATGGTCACGAAGTCAATGATGTTAAGGAACTCCGCTACCTAGGTAGTAAAATAACCAATGACGGACGGAGCAAGGAGGACAAAAAAAGCAGACTCGCTATGGCAACAAAGCATTTCTGGCCAAGAGAAGTCTACTAATATCAAATACCGGCCTTAATTTGAGGAAGAAATTTCTGAGGATGTACGTCTGGAGTACAGCATTGTATGGTAGTGAAACATGGACTGTGGGAAAACCGGAACAGAAGAGAATCGAAGCATTAGAGATGTGGTGCTATAGACGAATGTTGAAAATTAGGTGGACTGATAAGGTAAGGAATGAGGAAGTTCTACGCAGAATCGGAGAGGAAAGGAATACGTGGAAAACACTGATAAGGAGTAGGGACAGGATGATAGCACATCTGCTAAGACATGAGGGAATGACTTACGTGGTACTAGAGGGAGCTGTAGAGGGCAAAAACTGTAGAGGAAGACAGAGATTGGAATCCGTCAAGCAAATAATTGAGGACGTAGGTTGCAAGTGCTACTCTGAGATGAAGAGGTTAGCACAGGAAAGGAATTCGTGGCGGGCCGCGCGTCAAACCAGTCAGTAGACTGATGACCAAAAAAAAAAAGTTCTAGTGGACTGATGACCTCAGATGTTAAGCCCCACAGTGCTATAGTGCTCAGAGCCAGAGTCATTTTCTTTTCAAAATCGGCTGAAGGCCCATCACGTAAGACTTAACAAAACTAAATTTTTAAAAAGGCCAAATGCCTTACTTAAAACAGTTATTTCAATTAGGCTGAGGGCTCACACAATCTAACGCCTTAAGGGCAAACAACCTGAACTTAAAATCTGCTAGAAGCCTTACAAATCAAATAACAAGAACAAATATGAAGAGGCAGTACACTCAACGGCGCGCAGAACTTTGCAAGGGTCGGCCTGAAATTCAAACACTAACGCTCGATTAAGTGAGACAGGCAGTCGGCCCAACCATTCTCGATCCGACGACAACCCAACCGACAGACAGCCAACGGACCCACCGACAAGATAACTTCTGCTCCACCCAACCAGCGCACAACAGGGAGTTCAATGGAACAGCGTAGAAAGTATAGGGGTCCATAGCACTGAGCTGTCAAACTACACACCATGCTGGACAGACTGGTCCGTCCCGAACTGCTGCCAGACACACGACGACCCGGAAATACTATCGGTCGCCCCAGAGATGGTACGACAGTGGCTCTGAGCACTATGGGACTTAACATCTATGGTCATCAGTCCGATAGAACTTAGAACTACTTGAACCTAACTAACCTAAGGACAGCACACAACACCCAGTCATCACGAGGCAGAGAAAATCCCTGACCCCGCCGGGAATCGAATCCGGGAAACCGGGCTCGGGAAGCGAGAACGCTACCGCACGACCACGAGCTGCGGACAAGGTACGACAATGCGCTTACGGATACGCGCTGCTGCTGCCGCCCACGGGAAAGTAAGGCAGGAAGTTTGTGACGGCAGTAAACGGAATAAGAAAACGAGGTGGCAGTACTGTAATTGAAGATGGCAAACAATAAATGGCCTGAACACGAGCCGTGCACGGCTCAATGATAACAATTCATTTACCTATGCTGCGAACTGACAGGAATGCTCAGCACATTGAAACTATGGAAAGGGATATACTGTACAGTTGTCTAGCGCTGTGTGGTAGAATATGGCACTAACGCTTCTGAAAGCTCATTTTAGTGTCGCGTGGACATAAATGAGATCCTTTACGAAGTGGTTGTGTAGGAAACTTACGGACGAGAGTAGAAAAAGTGGATGTAGTATGGACACATGCAAACAAAACATTGACCGTCAGGAACGAGAGTAGAAGAAGTGGATCTACTTTGGACATGTGCAAATAAAACATTGACTATCAAGAACTACTGAATGTAGACTCAAGAATTTTATACGGGAAACTCCTTTAGAAACTTTCGATGCCCTTTTCCCATCTGATACAGATCGGTGCATTGAGCTGACATGATGCACACTCAGAGCAAATATCACTTTCCACGTTATTTCGCTCGTTCTCATCCGCGGACTTATTACTCCGCTGCAACGCTCATTAATTTATAAAAGCTCCTCAGCCAAACAGCGGATTTAACATCAGACAGAAAGGCCCGTGGCAGACAGTGAGCACGCTGGATTCCCTTTCATCTCTTGTAACCCCTGTATGAATTCTTTTGTGGTGGTTACGTGTACAGTGTGGCTCATTATAAACGTACTCGCTACCCAGCGCACTTACTTTATACTCGGGGAAATGGTTTCAGCATCAAGGTATGTGACATGCAATCTTTTTATTTTATAGCTGAATAACTGAGAAATCAGTTCATTTGTAAACAGTCCTTGATTTTAATTTTCATGTCAGTCACTTCTTTCAGATCTCTCTCAGCCAATTTATTTCATTAATACTTGAGTATTCGGCGACCTTTGTGGCTTTGCATGTTCCTGAACCACAGGAAAGAACTTTCTGGAATTTAACGTGTAATGAATCTGCTGTCAGTCATTGTAGATTTTCTGCTACCGTTCTTTTGTCAAGAAGTCATGTTGTTGTGTGATATGCTTCTTTTAGCAAGCAGTACTCTGTTTCTGTACCTTGATAAAATGAAAAGGTTCCTTTATTTTATTGATACATGTGACAAAACGTAATACGTTTCCTCTCATTTCCTCTCTTTGATTTCCAAATTGAACACCGTATACTATCTGCATGTTGAAATACATATTGACGTCGGATCATACACAGTACCAAACTTGCGTTAAGAACAAGATCTTCCTTTCCATCTTCACATTTATCATAGCAATAGATGAATACTTCGATGTTTTTTAATGAATGTAGCTGTTAAGTCCATATTTTCATATTCGAGAATTGTTCGCTGACAGTAGATATAAATCTCCATTCGTCGATAAGCCTGTACAGTTAGTTCACAATTCGCAAAATTTAAATCTGCTTACTAGCCTTAGAAATACCGCAAAATATTTTGTTGAAAAATAGGAAAGTCTGAACTATACGTCAAAAAACATAAACATATGCCGTAATTTAACTTGTGAGAACATGTTGTTGCACTGCTACTTTGTACGATAGAACTAAACGTTCGTGCAGGACACACGGTGATGAAATCAGTTGTAAATGACACAGAGCGAATCAAATAGAGCAGCGAGTAAGATACGGGAGGTATATTTGAAAGGAGATCACGAACTATTTGATTATTTCCACTTTCAGCCCTTACATTTCATACAATAGACGTTTATCATGATCCCTCCACAGCATTTCCTTTCCTGTGTCAATTTCTTCACCTCAGAATAACACATACATCGAATTTTCAGATTTTTCTCATGTATGTAAGGTGTAACAAAAAGGGCGTTGCCAAAGTTTGAACTATTATAGTTGATGTAATGAAAAACAATCTGACGATAAGCTACCATGCATGGAAAACGTCATCCAACAACACCAGAGAGCGACGAAATGTAAGGGTGTAACGTCAGCCGCTAGGACTCAATAACCATCTCTAATGTCGTTGAATGGCTTTTCCAGATGTGACTTCCTGTTCTCAGTTCGATCACGCAGATGCCTCTACAGTCCCCCGAAGTGTATCGGTGTCGTCTTCTTATATCTGCACATTTCGATCCCTGTCTTTGTACACAATTTTTGTCGTTATACTATGAGTTATTCGCATGCTTCTTAGGACGGTGTGATCCATCTTATAGTCAATTTTTTTCCGCATATAACCTCTCCTCGCCTGTTCTGCTGATACGGTTCTCATATTTTATCACGTCACTTAATTTTCAGGATTCTTTTTAGCACAATATTTGAAAAGCTCCGATTCTCTCCTTTTCCGGTTTCCCCATAGCTCAAAACCCTCATTCATGCAACGTTGCGCTCCATCCAATGGTTATCGGAAATGTCTTTGTCAAATTAAAGTATACGTTTGATGCTACTACATTTCTTTTAACAGTATTTCGATTTGATATATCCTCCTTTCTTCGTCAGTAACAGCTTTAGTTAACTACATTGCGTTTCGGAAGATGAGTCTCCTGACGAAGGGTACGGCTCAAGGATAATAGCGATAATAAGTAAAGGTAATGTGGAGGTAACCACGTGACTCCGTTTTGCGTGAGGAAAAATTTTTTTCTAACTGAAAAATTTGGTTCGTATACCAGTTTTCATAGAATACAGCTAATGCGTTCATTAACTCTAGACACGAACTGTAACTCAACAGAGTAAGAAGGCAATTCATCACCCTTATTGTTAGCATAATTAATAAAATTTCGTTCAAAAGCCTGGTTTATGGACAAACCGTAGTAAGCCGTTAGGCAACCGTAAGTAATCTAACTCCGACACATGGTGGTAGACTATCTTCACATTTCAGGGGTCTATGAAGTGACGTGTGACTGTGGCAGAGTATGCATCTGCCTCCTAAGAGTCATCCAGCGAATTTTCTCTGGTGTTTCGGCAGATATTTGCAATTTCGTTTTAGCAATGTGTGGCTGCAGTCAGCCCAAACAAATACTGCTCGTCGTGTCTTTCATGCATCAACGGAGAGTATCAGTTTGTTTCCTACTACGAATGAATTGATTTTTAAAACGAAACTTTACGCGCTTATTTGACAGAGCTGTCTGAAATTACTGTAGCGCGATATTCGTTTTATCAATATGTGTTAATAGGGACATCAAAACGCGATGAATAAATAGTACTCCAGCAGTGGTTATTGTGCCTCCTTAGCTCACGGTGATTGCTATCGCCGCGCAGCAGCGCTACTCAGTCGCTGTTGGATTACCAGTTAATCTCCGTGAATCACAGGCCCTGTTAATAGATACAGATATAACGCATACCGCACTAGAATAATCTGGGACTGCTCCTTCGAATGGATACATAAAATTCCGCCTTAAAAATCGTTTTCTCCATCGACAATGGGCGCCGCATGAAAGATGTGTTGAGCAGAATTTATTTGGGCTGGCTGCTGCCACACGTAGGGGGTGACTGCTGCTACACATAGAAAAAACAAAATTGCAGATATCTGCCGAAACACTAAAGAAAATATGCCTGATGACTCTTAGGAGGGACACCCTGTGCAGGTGGAAAGGAAGGACTGTAAAAGAATGTGTTAAAGAGCACAAACCTCACACGTGGTTAAAACAAAGTACTAAATCAGAAGGAATGTAGCCAATACGTTGATTTCAACAATGTACGTGTTCCGGCCAAGGAAGCTAACACATAATAGGAATGCCCCGTAAGCAATTGTGAGAGCGTTGCTATAGACTTCCAGTTTGGTAGCTTCCCGCTACCAGTGGAGTAAATATGCAGCCACAATAGGCGAAAAACACAAACAATGACGAGGAAACAACCTCTGTGGCATGACAAATATATTTTTGTAAACATTCCGCCTCTCTTGCTCTGCCTGCTTCGCTTTCCGTCCACAATCCATGGCTTACCATTAATAACCGGAAGAATTTCACTCAGTAACCCCACTTCTTCAGCATAAGCACGGAAAAACACCCTTTTTATAGGTGAATGCGACGCTGGCTGAATAAGATCAAGGCAGATGTATAGTAATTTCAACAGCGCAGAAGAAACTGGAGAGAAACGTGACGTGACCTAACAACCTAGAGTCCGCCCGCGGTAGCTGAGAGGTCAGCGCGACAGAATGTCAATCCTAAGAGTTCGATTCCCGGATGGGTCGGAGATTTTCTCCGCTCAGGGACTGGGTGTCGTGTTGTCCTAATCATCATCATTTCATCACCATCGACGCCCAAGTCGCCGAAGTGGCGTCAAATCGAAAGACTGGCACCCGGCGAGCGTTCTACCCGACGGGGGTTGCTAGTCACAGGACATTTACATTTACAACCTAGAGAGTTTCACTTTCCGTGAGAACGGACATGAATGCTTGCTGACTTACAACTTTGTTCTTGGTGAACTCGAAAAGCTACTTCGTCCTATTCTAGCTCACACACCCATATCTTTCATTTCTCGGTACTCATCTCTCTCTTACTGACAGAAATATGTAAGGTGGCAGAACATGTGACGACCCCACATCTGATTCTCCACGACACTTCGATTCGGTTGATGTGGTACATGAAATAGTTTGGACGTAATTATCTTAATCTGCATGATGCGGATTGCAATGAGCAATGGGCACATACGTGGCTTTAGAGTACACGGTGTTAACAGCCCATTCCTAATTTGCATGCAGATAAATGCGTAGGTTTCTATAGAAATGTGGATCTGAAGCGAAAGGGGCCATTCGCCCTGGTTAGTACGCAGAAGCGCGACGTGGAATTCAACTTTAAGGAACAGTATGGAGGCACAAAATACCGACTCTCATCTCAGGAAGCCAATTTCAAAAGACAACGGTCTGGGTCCTTGCCACTGTGCAGGTGGAAAGAACCCTCTGCGTCGAAGACTTAGCAAACACTCGGATCACATGATATTGTGGTGATAAACGCGTAAAGACAACTGCCCAGGCGAAACAACTCATTGAACAAAAGGAAGACAAGGACGGAGAAGGCAACGTTATTGCATTGCAGGGTTTACTACGAAAATCCTGATTGGCTCGAACAAGTAAGAACATAATGCACCGAGAGCTCCAATTGGTATGTACCAGTGTTGGCACGAAGCAAAATCACGGTTCAGTAGAGAGAGGGTGGGGGAATAGTTCACGACATTCTAGTCAATTGCGAGTGGCTAACTGAGGCTCTTTTATCTCGAGAGGCGTCGAGTGTTGCATGGGGCGCCTAACACTCCGTGATGACGCAGAGAGAGGTTTTCCTATTAACGTGCAGGGCACTCTGTTGTCCTTGTGGTGGGAAACTTCCCTAAAGGCGGAATAATCAACAATGATCAAAAGCGTGGGGGTGCAGCAGGCAACGGAAACCACTGCATTAAAGACACACAATGTTATTCACAGGACATGTGGCCTGTAATTGAAGGAGTGTCATGATGATCTGTTACTTCCCACTACATGATAGTTGTTTCTACCACTAGCAACCACAATCATTGTAAATAATGTTTTGGGGGATACACTGTAACTGTAACGTTTTCATTTCATCCTAGAGAAACATATTTGATTTTCTGTGGTTATCACTCATAACTCCTACCGGAACCATTACAAATAATGCAGTATAGCGCGGGAGTCCTTGTGCGTTAGATTTTCTGTAGCCGCTGTAAAGGCGTAATGATGGACAACGTAATGTTACTGTGTCTCATAGCTGACGTCATGACTGCTACACAATGCACCCATTTATTTCTTTACTCAAAATGGCTCTGAGCACTATGGGGCTTAATTTCTGAGATCATTAGTCCCCTAGAACTTAGAACTACTTAAACCTAACTAACCTAAGGACATCACACACACCCATGCCCGAGGCAGGATTCGAAGCTGCGACCGTAGAGGTCGCGCGGTTCCAGACTGTAGCGCCTAGAACCGCTCTTCCACCCCGGCCGGCTATTTCTTTACTAATATTATTCTTTGCCTCCAACATGCTGAATTTTCATCTACCAAGAGTACTTATTCAAGGCCTATTTTATCTCCGTAAGCTTATGGTTAATGTTTTCGGCATTCACAATCTGAAAGACAATACAGCATTTCATTACCTTTATCATGAAGCTGTCGCCCACAAAAGGTCATAACAAAGCGTTCACTTTCTTGTATCACTGCTTCACCACGTGTATCCCCAACGACATAAAAATCGTCCATCTGTTTTGCAGTAACTGCCCAATGCAAAACAAAGATCACTGTTTAATACGTATATGTCAGGCTTTCGTGGATGCTGAAAAATTTCAGAAAATACGGGCATTCTTTGCTGTCAGGGGACACTCTTTCTTACCGTCTAATAGAGCTCACACCACAACAAGAGATCACTGGGAATAACTGACAGAGTATATACCATTGTGAACAACGTTTAACAGATCATTATCAGTCTCTGAGTAGGTTATCTCAACAGATGAAATCTTGGACCTCAAGTCGTGGTGCAAGATGTTTTACAAGAGGATAACCCATTCACTAGAGATAGTTACATCATGAATGGACTTGAAAGCAGCATTCAGTGTTTCCACATTCCATCACTTTGTCTTTAATTATGAGATATTTGGCACTGTAACAGCCTGAAGTATGGTCAGTAGTTTAAATACCTACACGTTCAGATTAGGAGTACCTGGAGTTTCTAGATCCAGTGACAACTTCACAACTGTCCGATCCTATTCAGATGACTACATTCCTATCAACGTAACAAAGATGACAGATATAAAGAAGTCGGCTGCTAACATAGTGCGGGAAGAACACATCCGAGGATTCAGGAATGTTTTTTATAAGTGGCCAACTCATTCCGGAACACTTAACACAGAAGATATGTGAGTTGTGATTTACAATACTGATAAACAGATTGTTTTCATGAACAGGTATAGCGAATTCTTGAAACATTGTGTCTGACATTTACTTACATTTCCATTAAACATTTTGTTTGTGTGACGTAAAGGTTTTAATATTTTTATTTCTCACCTATTTCAGAAAAACCCTACTACTAGAGAAGTATTCAGCTGTAGTCAATAAATAGAAACCATATTTGAGTTTGTTATTGTTGTTGTAGTCTTCAGTCCTGAGACTGGATTGATGCAGCTCTCCATGCTACTCTATCCTGTGCAAGCTTCTTCATCTCCCAGTACCTACTGCAACCTACATCCTTCTGAATCTGCTTAGTGTATTCATCTCTTGGTCTCCCTCTACGATTTTTACCCTCCACGATACCCTCCAATACTAAATTAGTGATCCCTTGATGCCTCAGAACATGTCCTACGAACCGATCCCTTCTTCTAGTCAAGTTGTGCCACAAAATTCTCTGCTTCCCGATCCTATTCAATACTTCCTCATTAGTTATGTGATCTACCCATCTAATCTTCAGCATCCTTCTGTAGCAGCACATTTCGAAAGCTTCTATTCTCTTCCTGTCCAAACTACTTATCGTCCATGTTTCACTTCCATACATGCCTACACTCCGTAAGTTTAATAAGTCATAGTAATTGTTCATAGTGGTATCTGTCACCTGGTGACAGCCAAAAATTAAGAAAATGCCCTATAGAATCTTAAAACAATTTTTTCCTGAAAACTATGTCAGATGGACATACGGACCTTCTGAAATCAGAGATACAATTATTTTGCAATTAATGTGTGAAACAATAAGTGCAGTGTACAATACAATGGATGATAATATCAGATGGTGACAATAGTATGTGAAACATAAATAATGGAAGGAACTATCCTGGTTCTGAATAACAGGCGATGCATGTTGTTATTTAGTATGGTCAGCTGCCAGTATGTGATGACAGGTGATGGATGAATGAGTACGCCGGCTGGTGTGGCCGTGCGGTTCTAGGCGCTTCAGTCTGGAACCGCGTGACCGATACGGTCGCAGGTTCGAATCCTGCCTCGGGCATGCATGTGTGTGATTCCTTAGGTTAGTAGGTTTAAGTAGTTCTAAGTTCTAGGGGACTGATGACCACAGATGTTAAGTCCCATAGTGCTCAGGGCCATTTGAACCACTTTTTTATGAGGAAGTGAATCATTGTTTTTAACGTGCGGAGTGCTCAGGCTTTTATGAAATCTACCCCTCCACTTAGCGTTCAAGGAGTGCTCTGAAAAAGAAAATATTAACCCTGTGAACCTATGCCTTGCAGGTAGGCAGATCCCAGACACTTCCACTATTAAACGTCAGAAGAAATGCTGTTTTTGGTATACCTAAAATATGTCAATGAGAAAGGAGGTCATCCATTTTAGGAGAATCAAACAGTCTATAACCTGTAAACAGAAATTTTTTACTACATAAATTACCATAAATATTCGGGTTGAGGGCCCGAAAACGACAATCTTAGGAAGATCCTACACTATCTAGGAAGATAATGTGTCAGAAACCTAAGGCAAGATAAGCATATTCATCACATTTAACAAAAGTTAATATGCAGAAAATAAGATAAAAGAGCAAGCAGAAATCTTAACTAAAATTTACGTCAGAAATATTCATTCTGACAACATAAACTAAGCTGTTGTAGCTGGGTAACGTTTCCTATCACCTGCATGACTTATTGGAAATTACGCCGCAGACTGACGCATTTGTCACGAAGATGAGGGAATTTTAGCTATTACTGCAAGCTTACGCAGTTCTGAAGTGAAAGAGCGCTAGTGCCTCCAAAATTTAGTGCCCCGGGAGTAAGACATTTAGCTTTCAAAGTGTGCAGCACTAGTGGTAGAGGTGGCTGGCTGTAGCGTGAAACGTGTCTTGTACCTGTCAACCTAATAACACTAAACTATCCTCTGGCTAAATTTAACAAGTCGAAAACTTCCCTAAATTCACATGCAGCAGAAGACTGTATGTGTCCCTAGGCTAAGAAAAATGGCTCTGCACAATCGATAAAGATGGGCGAGGTGCACACTACTACCCTCGAAGTTCCCGCAAGAACATAAACTAGAAGGACTCGGTTCCTCCGCTTTGGAGATCTACGATGGTTTCAACACAAATATGGCTGAAACATAGGTTTTTCTTTTTGAGTCATCAGTCTTCTCATTACATACGGCCCGCCACAAATTCCTCTCCTGTGCTAGCCTTTTTATCTCAGAGTAACACTTGCAACCTACATCCTCAATTATTTGCTGGATGTATTCCAATTTCTGTCTTCCTCTACAGTTTTTCCCTTCTACAGCTCCCTGACGTTTTCCACATATTCATTTCCTCTCCGATTCTGCGCATTACTTCCTCGTTCGTTACCTCGCCAGTTCACTTAATTTTCAACATTCGCCTGTAGCTCCACTGTTCTCTTCTGTTCCAGTTTTCCCGCATTCCATGTTCCACTACCATAAAATGCTGTGCTCCATACGTACATTCTCAGAAACGTCTTCCTCAAATTAAGGGCTATATTTGATACCAAAAGACTTCTCTTGGCCAGGAATGCCCTTTTCGCCAGCGCTGGTCTGCTTTTGAAGTCCTCCTTGCTCCGTCCTTCATAGGTTTATTCGCTGCCTAGGTACCAGAACTCCTTAACTTCATCTATTTCGTGTTCATTAATCCTGATGTTCAGTTTCTTGCTGTTCTCCTTTCTGCTACGTTTCATTACTTTCGTTTTCCTTCGACTTACTCTCATTCCGCATCCACTACACATTAGACTGCTCATTCCCTTCAGCAGATCATGTAATTCTTCTTCACTTTCGCTGATGGCAGCAATGTCATCGGTGCAGTGTACCATTGTTATCCTTTCATCATCCTTTCATCATCATTCCACTTCGGAACGTTTCCCTTATTTTCACCACTGCATCCTCCATGCACAGGTTGAACAGTAGGACCGAAAGACTACATCCCTGTTTCACACACTTTTTTATCCGAGTACTTCGTTCTCGGTCGTCCACGCTAGCTTCATCCATGTACAGGTTGAACAGTAGGGCCGAAAGGCGACATCCCTGTTTCACACACTTTTTTATCCGAGTACTTCGTTCTCGGTCGTCCACGCTTATTATTCCCTCTTAGTTCTTGTATATTACCCATCTATCCCTATAGCTTACATTACTTTCCTCAGAATTTTGATCATCGTGCACCATTTTACATTGTCGAACGCTTTTCCTAGCTCGACAGATCCTATGAAAGTGCCTTGATTTTTCTTTATTCCTGCTTCCATTATCGACCGCAATGTCAGAATTGCCTCTCTGGTGCCCTTACCTTTCCTAAAGCCTAACTGATCGTTATCTAGCACATCTTCAATTTTCTTTTCCTTTCTTCTGTATATTATTCTTTCAGCATCTTGGATGCCTGAGCTGTTAAGCTGATTATACGATAATTCTCGCACTACTCAGCTATTGCAGTATTCGGGATTGTGTGGATGACGTTTTTCCGAATATCAGGTGGTATGTCTCCAGATTCATACATTTTACACACCAACGTAAATAGTCGTTTTGTTGCCACCTACCGCAACGATTTTAGAAATTCTTATGGAATGTTATCTATCCCTTCTGCTTTATTTGATCTTAAGTCCTCCAAAGCTCTCTTAAATTCTGATTCTAATACTGGATCCTCCATCTCTTCTAAATCGATTGGTGTTTCTTCTTCTATCACATCAGACAAATCTTTCCCCTCGTAGAGGCCTTCATTGCACACTTTCCAGGTATTCGCTCTCTCCTCTGCATTTAACAGTGGAATTCCCGTTACAATCATAATATTACCGCTCTTGCTTCTAATTTCACCGGAGGTTGTTTTGGCTTTCCTATACGCTGATTCAGTCGTTCAGACAATCAATTCTTTTTTTATTTCTTCACAATATTCATGTAGCCATTTCGTCTTAGCTTCCCTGCAGTCCTGTTTATTTCACAACGACCTGTATTTCTGTATTCCTGAGTTTCCCATAACATTTTTGTACATTCTTCTTTCGTCGATCAACTGAAGTATTTCTTCTGTTACCCATGGTTTCTTCGCAGTTACATTCTTTGTACCTATGTTTTTTTCCAACTTCTGTGATTGCCCTTTTCTTAGACGTCTATTTCGTTTCAACTGTTTTAAACTATTAGATTTTCATCTCCCACTACGTACTGTATTACTCTTTCAGTATCCTCATATACTTTTCTATCTATTTATCTTCAGTTTACGACGTCGGCATGTATACTGAACTATCGTTGTCGGTCTTGGTTAGCTGTCGACTCTTATATGAACGAGCCTATCAGTAAACTTGTCACAGTAATACTTTGGTATATATCAAAGTAATCCTGTTTTATTAGGTATGATGTGCTCCCACAATTATTTAATAATACCAAAGTAATCGTGTTATTATTAGATATGATGTGCTCCCACTATTATTTAGTAATTAGTTTTACGGGACTATGATTTTACATCTGGCATTTCGTGGGAAGCGATTATTTTTCTTAATTTACGGCAAATTTTGAGTTTGATGTCCGGAAATATATGTTAATGGCATAAACTCAGTCACTGGAAAATGGCATTAAAAGGTCAAAACCTGGGTCGTAATTAATAAACAACATTTCAGTCTTCTCGTTGCGACACGTTATTGAGGTGCGATAGTTAGCACAGGAGCCAACTAGACTTATTCTAAACGTGGACAGCTGACCTTAAGGTAAGGCGGCTACTCGGCTTATTTTCCGGCAGCCGTAGGTGATTCGACGACAGACTAACAAACACTACACTCAACGGTCGTGGAGGCCATGGAAGTTCTCAGTGTTTATACCAGCTATGACACTATCACCTGATCCGGCACGGGTGCCATATAGGAGCGGACGTTGGAGCATGAGGAAGGACAGAAGAGCGACAAACGAGCAGGACTCACCGTTGAGCAGTAAGACAACCAAACAATGGAAGTAGCACACTTCTCGCAGCAATGGGTAGATATGGCTTTGCCATTAGAAAACCCTCCCTGCACCTGTATACCCAGCTCCGAAGCTGCACTGGTGTCGCACCAACTCGTGGTACAAAAAATGCTGTTCACTACGGTCAGTCAGCTTATGCAGTGAATAAAAATAACCTTTACTGAGACTGTTACATTGGCCCTTTCTGTATATATGTGGAAGGACGTGCAGGAAACGTGATTAGGCTGCACCTGCTCGTAATTGAAAAGCTTGTGATCACTATAGATTCACACTGTAGGTGAGACATAACAAATATATTATCTAAGTCAAGATGGTAGGACAGGATCAAAATTGAAATTAACTCTCCAGAGCAGCTAACTTACTGGCTGAGTCCCCGGTATTTTCAGTTCGCCAACTGGAGGCCAATATACCAAGTCACGTCATCCCATACCAGGGTGTAATAAAAAATGTAGGCACCATCACGCGACAGTTTTACTCTGTACCGTCTTGCACATTGTCTCATGTCAAAAAACGTGCTGAAGATCGGAATATGGCACGTGTGTAGGTCAGTTTGCTTCGCAGGTACTGCCAGATTTCATTTCAATTTACGGGATGCGGATATACACTACTGGCCATTAAAATTAAAACACCAAAAAGATGACGTGCTACAGACGCGACATTTAACCGACAAGAAGAAGATGCTGCGATATGCAAATTATTAGGTTTTCAGAGCATTCGCACAAGGTTGGCGCCGGTGGCGACACCTACAACGTGCTGACATGAGGATAGTTTCCAACCGATTTCTCATACACAAACAGCAGTTGGCCGGCGTTGCCTGGTGAAACGTTGTTGTGATTCCTCGTGTAAGGAGGAGAAATGCGTACCACCACGTTTCCGACTTTGATAAAGGTCGGATTGTAGCCTATCGCGATTGCGGTTTATCGTATCGCGACACTGCTGCTCGCGTTGGTCGAGATCCAATGACTGTTAGCACAATATGGAATCGGTTTGTTCAGGAGGGTAATACGGAACGCCGTGCTGGATCCCAACGGCCTCGTATCACTAGCAGTCGCGATGACAGGCATCTTATCCGCATGGCTGTAACGGATCGTGCAGCCACGTCTCGATCCCTGAGTCAACAGATGGGGATGTTTGCAAGACAACAACCATCTGCACGAACAGTATGACGACGTTTGCAGCAGCATGGACTATCAGCTCGGAGACCATGGCTGTGGTTTCCCTTGACGCTGCATCACAGACAGGAGCGCCTGCGATGGTGTACTGAACGACGAACCTGGGTGCACGAATGGCAAAATGCCATTTTTTCGGATGAATCCAGGTTCTGTTTACAGCATCATGATGGTCGCATCCGTGTTTGGCGACGTCGCGGTGAACGCACATTGGAAGCGTGTATTCGTCATCGCAATACTGGCGTATCACCCGGCGTGATGGTATGGGGTGCCACTGGTTACTCGTCACGGTCACCTCTTGTACGCATTGACTGCACTTTGAACAGTAGACGCTACATTTCAGATTTGTTACGACCCGTGGCTCTACCCTTCATTCGATCCCTGCGAAACCCTACATCTCAGCAGGATAATGCACGACCGAATGTTGTAGGTCCTGTTCGGGACTTCCTGGATACGGACATTGTTCGACTGCTGCCCTGACCAGCACATTCTCCAGATCTCTCACCATCTGAAAACGTCTGGTCAATTGTGGCCAAGCAACTGGCTCGTCACAATACGCCAGGCACTACTGTTGATGAACTGTGGTATCGTGTTCAAGCAGCAAGGGTAGCTGTACCTGTACACGCCATCCAAGCTCTGTTTGGCTCAATGTCCAGGCGTGTCAAGGCCGTTATTTCGGCCAGAGGTGGTTGTTCTGGGTACTGATTTCTCAGGATCTATGCACCCAAATTGCGTGAAAATGTAATCACATGTCAGTTCTAGTACAATGTATTTGCCCAATGAATACCCGTTTATCATCTGCATTTCTTCTTGCTGTAGCAGTTTTAATGGTCAGTAGTGCATATTATCTACATCAGTAGGGTGGGACAGCATCAAAATTGAAATTAACACTCTCAGAGCAGCTAACTTAGTGGCAGAGTCCTCGGTATTTTCCGTTCGACATCTGGAGGCCTACATACCAAACCACGTCATCCTGTGCCAGGGTGTAATCAGAAAAGTTGACACCAGTTTAAATGAGGAAGAACTACTGCACGCTACAGTTTCACTCTGTACCGTCTTGCACATTGGCTCATGTCGAAAAAAGGGCTGAAGATCGGAATATGGCTCGTGTGCAGTTCAGTTTGCTTCGCAGGTACTGACAGATTTTGCTTCTAATTTAGGGGATGCGGATATATAAGTCCCTTTTATAAGGCAATGTTTTCATTGTCTGAGATATAAGATGCGTCAAATGCGCGAGCCGTCTGCCCCTCGAATCGGCCGCGGTGAGTACACTGCAAGCAGGCGCTCGAGGCAGTAAATCCGGAGTGTCCAGAGTACTCGTGCCAGTGGTACGATAAGGAAATCACTACTAGGCAAGGTGCCACTTTCCTGGAAGCCCTTACATAGGCCTCCTTCGCTCCTGCGTGATGAAAGCACCTTCCCATTTCTGTTGCTTCAGCCGCACAGATATACAGTCACAAAGCAGCGACGCCAGGCGGCCCGCCAGACATCCACACCCCCGACGGAAGCCACCACCGCCTCTGCACCCAGACACCGTACAACTGAGACTGATCCGCACCAACCCGTCCGCACCACAACACCACGGCCCCACGTCGCTGAACAACTCTTGTAACGTACGTTCCACTATGTAAATGGAAACAGGCAGACCGTCTGCTCCAGTGTCACTTACATAACAAGGAAAATTTTTAAAGTGCTTCTTCGGCTTCCTCGGCATACTTCATGTCGAAATAGTTGACGGCTGAACTGCCGGATGTCGGTGTCGGTGTCCATTGGACGCGGACATCTGCGGTCAGCTGTTTCTACAAACTTTTTAATCTTATCACACCGGTAATTCAAGAAATCCAAACTGCACCACAAGGGGCAGTTATTTCCACAGCGATACGCCAGATTTTACAGGAAATTCTGACTCAGTAAAATGGCAATTAAAACTCTACAGTGGAACGCCAGGTCGGTCATTTCCAGCAGAGAAATCTAGCAAAGAGAATTACTTTCACAAGACATGTACATCGCAGATATATCAGAAATTCGGCTTAAATCACATTCATTGTGCTCGCTCACAGGCTTCCACATATATTACGTGAAGAAAGGTACAGGGAAAAGGCGGAGTTGGGCTGTTCGTTAGATCCTCAGTTCCTGCTCCTGCAGTTACGTCAACCACACATACCTAACAGGATTTCAGTTTGTTGCGGCCCGCACTCGCTTCAAGACTTTGGATATAGTCGCACTATACAGTCCTCCAAGAATCAAAATCGAATTTGATGAGTGTCATACAATGGTTGATCAGCACGACCCCTTTCCTGTTTTGTGGAGGCTGTAGTGCGCACGATACCATCTGCGGATGCGAGATGAATGACAGTTATGGAGACGCTCTGTTTTGGACGTAATAGACGAATGCAGTTTTACTTATTCTGAACAACGACTGCCCATCTACATTCTGGCGCCTGCAAGACGCTTGTCTGCAAAACATAGCACTTTAGAATATCTCCCAAGAGTTTGGCCACTACTCGCTGGTGTCTGATCATTTTACTATTCGAATAACTGCGATAAATGAGAGTGATCCAGGTCCATACATCTCGTCATCAAAATAGAACAAGCGTAAAGCAGACTCGGAGGCGTATAAAACGTATATCAAGGAACAGCTTCATGCATGTTTCTTGAACGGCCCGCAGACGAACTTTACAACCTGTTAATTTCCCTAATAAATGAGGCGCCCATATTTTCCAAATTCAAAGTCAAACCACCCCAGAGGCCGGAAGGTCTTTCAGTTCCATGAAGGGATCATGACTGCTCAACAGAAGTTGTTAAACGAAAGCTTACTTACATCTAGAGAAGAGAACGCACCTGGGCGAATGTTCTCAGTTACAAACAGGTGGCTGCCGCTACCAAACTGTTTTTGAAGCAGAGAAATGCCGTTGTCATCGGTTTGTTTCACCTTATGCAAATTACAAAACTGATCCCCATTGAGTAAAGGTTTACATGGCTGGCTGGATGACTTTGCACAAACTGCGCGTCCCCATCCCTGAATCACTGCCAACGGCGGATGCTGCTTCTCCTTCATCCCTGAGATCTACGCAGTCATTACCGACTCCATATCAGTTCTCAGAACTGCGGAGGGTCTTAGAAGGTACCAGCAATGCTGCTCCAGGATATGACATCCACTATAAAATGATGGCCTATATGCCGAACGAAGCCTTGTACATATTGTAAGACATCTACAATCATTTATGGGAGCCAGGCAATTTTCCGGACAAGTGGCGCATTTACGAAATTGTTCTCACACTAAGTCCCAGAAAAGACCCAGATTTGGGCAGTTCATACCGTTCCATCGCTTTTTCTTCTTGCGTGTTAAAAACATCAGAATGGATCATGAAACGCCGTTTGTAATGGTGGTTTGAGAGGAACACCTTTCTGCCCCCATCCCATAATGAATTTCGAAAAGGAACCGGCATCATAGACTGCCTAAGCCTCTTAACTACCGGCATAGTACTTATTTATGCATGTAATGGTTATCTGACGTACCGTTTTTCGATGTTTCAGTGCTTCTGACAGTGTCGCCGTGAACGTCGTGATACGGAAGCTCCAGTCATTGGGTATGCGAGACCACATTACTCACTGTCTTTACTCTCTCTCACTGCCCTTACTCTCTCCTACGGCAACGTGTAATCTGTGTCAGACAATAGGACAATACCTTGCATGGGCCGCGTCTAGTCTACAGAGGACTGCCTCTACGCTCCATATTAAGTCTTGTTCTTTATGCAGTATATTTGTCAGACCTTAGCAGAGATTTTGGTTTATCAGCAAAAATTCTAATGTAAGCCGATAACATCTGCATGCACACCGTTTCTCTCTGCTTGAGGATGACGCTAAGGTGGATGGATGGAGCGACGTAGGTGGTGTATTCGTGGACGTGCAGAGCTGGACTGAATCTGGCAGATATCAAATATTCGGCTGTTGTGTTTACACGGCAGTGATGAACTATAACAACGCCCGAGATACGATTAGGGCATTTTACTATTCCAGCAAGGAGCTCAATCAAGTGGCTTGGACTCTTTGTCGACAGCAGACTGACGTGGGCAATCCAAGTGGAATATTTGATTTCCAAGGTCTATCGATCACTCAACATCCAAAGATTGCCATCTCGCGTATAGTTGGGAGCATATTTTACAATCCTGCTCCCACTTCAGTGTGGCATATGTTGATCTATACTCGATTATGAGTGCGCGTTGTATGGGAATGCCTCGATATCTCTACTAACAAAGATCGATATTCTGTAGTACCGTGCCCTACTCATCCGTCTTGAATTCTGCGCCCGTTGATGCGCTTTTGGTGGAAGCAAGGGAGATACCCCTTCAATTCCGGATGACTATCTTGACTCAATAAAAAAAAGAAAAAAGAACAGTGTGTGAATTCCTAAAGGACGAAACTGCTGAGGTAATCAGTCCCTAGACTTACACACTATTTAAACTATCTTAAACTAACTTACGCTAAGGACAATACACGAACCCATGCCCGAGCGAGGACTCGAGCCTCCTGCAGGAGGGGCCGCACAATTCGTGACAGGACGCCTCTAACCGCTTGGCCACTCCGCGCGGCCTATCTTAGCTCAGAAATTCATCCCTAGTAGAGCAGCACAAACAGTTCATCCTTTTCTCCAAACTCTTAACTGCTTCATTGAGGACAACGGATACGTCGACAGGATTCGGAAGATGAGGGTACCCCTCCTAGTTCGAAGTTTCGGGCAGCAAAGATTCGTCCTAAAAGACGTTCAGCCTCCTGCATTTATCGTTGTATACGACGTACTAAACTACCAGCCCATAATGCTCTATCAGCACAGAGGGACGAAGGACTTTTACTACTTGTACTGGCGTTTCCAATCTGATTCCATCAATGTGGTCATCGTCGATAAAAATATTCACTGACGGCTCCAAAAACAAGAGGGGGCACCGGCTTTGCTTACTTCTGCGGAGATCCGCTACCTTGGGCTATGTTTCCATATTCACAGCCGAAGTTCTTCAAATGGAGGAAGCCCTTCAATATGCAGCAAATCAGTTCGACGACTTCCTTATTGTCACGGATTCGAGGAGTGCACTGGAGAATCTGCAGCACTGGGGCTCCAAAACTAACCATCAAGTGCTCAATATAATTAAGTTAAACTATCAGTGTGAAAGTCTACATAAATAAGTTCAGTTATGAATCAAGGAACATTCTGATATCTCATGCCGCGAGATGGCGACCCTTCTGATGATATGTTGCTAGTGTAAAGAAACAGACCACAAAGAGTGGTCAGAGACTTGGGAGATCTCACAAAAGTCCAAAAGAAGACATTAGACCGCAATACAGCCGAGTATTCCCCGAAAAACCTGGTTCTCCCAAATCAATGCATGTAGACGTCATACCACTAATATACCGCGCATCCGGCTGGGTCACGATTGTCACCCTCACATCGATATAGGACAAGTTTAGCCATCTCCATACTGCGAAGTTCACTCAGCTGATACTGCAGACCTCAACCACGTCACATTAGGGTGATCACGCTATAGCGTATAACGCTGCAGCTTTCTTACGACCTTGATAACAGCAGGAGTTCCCCAACCTACATCTGTGACGAAACTGTTTCGAGAGCTCACCAAAATGGACTACGTCAGTGGTGTCCAGTTTCTGCAAGAAGCGGATATTCAGTTATAAGTCCGACACAAAAGTTCCAACATAAGTAGTTGCGATATATGGACTGTGTTGAGAATGAGAATGTACAGAGTGTAGAATAACCTTTACCTGGGATTAATATAAGTTCTCATGTCTATACTGTATATTGTACACCAAATCTGTAGTTACTCAATCCTCTGCCTAAATAGTTAAGCCAAAGGCCAATGAATTATGTTAAGCGAAAAAAAAATGCCGCGACAAACACTCCCTGCTATGGTACAACAATGCTCAGAGCACAAACGTATGTTGAAGATGAAAGCGGTAGGAGTAGCGGAGATTAATAGAAGCTCGAGTTTCTGTTTGGTAAAGAAAAGATTAAACTGGACAGCGTATGGTGCAAGTACAAGACGACCCCCTACTTTCAGGCACGAAGTTTCGGGAGAAAATGTCGTCTTGGATTAGGAGATATACGGTAGGTACGAGCGAACGCTTCTGCATTTTGTAAACAGCAAAACATGACGCAGTGGTTATCTCATTGAGAAATCCAATTTCAATGTTACTGGCCTGTCCACCGATCATTTCATGCCTCTCGTTAAATGGAGAAAGATCTAGCTGTACACCCCGGAATTCGATTACTGCAGAGATGGCGGTTAATCAGTCGAGGATACTGGTGCTTGCGTCGCGTTTGTCAGGATGTGGGATTGTTTCCCCCAAGTCCACACGAATAATGTGACGACATATGGGGGACGAGAGACGTTGTTGGTTTTACCTTGACGCGACTGTTATGGGAGGGGGGATGACAGTGGTTCGCCCATCAACAGAACGGACACAGCAATGGCTCCGTGTCGCTTTCCTGACGATAACTTTTCGACATACGACATCACGATAGGCATATCCGCGTGCGCAGGCTTCGAGGAGGAAGACAGTTGCCACACTGCATTCGTCAAGGTCGTACAAGATCCGAGTCTGCTGTGAGAGTGGGAGTCGCCCATGGAATTCAACACGATAGTAGATAATTTAGGCAGTAGGATATGGGTGTGCCCTACTTCTAAGATCTCCATGACGTTGTCTTTCAGCAATATGACTCACGGCCGCGTGTCTCCTGTGCTGTCCGGACTTAAGTCGATACAGGGGATTCGCCTGTTGCTCTGGCCAACATGTTCTCAAGATGTCTTAACCACTGACTACATCTGGTCATAGGTTGCAGACAGAAAGGCATGCAAGCACTCGCAAGACACCACAATTAATGAGACGCCTTACGTAACATACCTGTATGCTGTTATTTGACAGTGTCACATCGGGAAACAGGTGGGCTCATGGACTGAGGTTTCCGTACAAACTTAATTATACAGCTTGAACATTAATAAAACCGACAACTGCAGGGAGAGATTCCTGACTGAAAATCGAGAAAAAGGAAGGTCCCGTGGACATGTGGCCGGAAATGCACCTTTGTCACGGTACATGGCACTGACGAATGTAAGCTCCTCCTCTCTAGCTGCAGCTGATAGGGATAGTGGCGGCTGTCATGCACGATACACATAATCATGCTTCGAAACTTCCTGGCAGGTTAAAACTGTGTGCCGGACCGAGACTCGAACTCGGGAACTTTGACTTTAGCGGGCAAACACTCTACCATCTGAGCTATCCAAGCACGATTCACGACCTCTCGTCACAGCTTCAATTCTGCCAGTACCTCGTCTCCTACCTTCCAGACTTCACAGAAGCTCTTCTGCGAAACTTGCAGAACTAGCACTCCTGGAAGAAAGGATATTGCTGAGACATGGTTTAGCCACAGCCTGGAGGATGTTTGCAGAATGAGATTTTCACCCAGCAGCGGAGTGTGCGCTGATATGAAACTTCCTGGCAGATTAAAACTGTGTGCCGGACCGAGACTCGAACTCGGGAGTGCTTCTGTGAAGTTTGGAAGGTAGGAGACGAGCTACTGGCAGAATTGATGCTGTGACGACGGGTCTTGAGTCGTACTTGGATAGCTCAGGTGGTAGAGCACTTGCTCGAGAAAGGCAAAGGTCCCAAGTTAGATTCTCGGTCCGACACACAGTTTTAACCTGCCAGGAAGTTTCATATCAGCACACTCTCCGCTGCAGAGTGAAAATCTCATTCTGAATCATGTTTTGGTTTACACCATGTTGGCGGGCCAGTTGCTGGGAGTTTTTTCCAAGTAAAACTCAATCCTCCAAATCTGGTATATGCACAGTCCGCCGCCTCCCTGCAGGCTCGTCTGTCTGTAAACGTCAAAGAATGGCTTGAATTGTATTGTGATGTTGTTGGTTTCTGTGAGGGTACCGGTTTTGGTGTAGTCGTGCTCTCTCGCAACTGTTTCCAAGTGTTTGGCTGTACACGGCTTGTTCGCGTCATGACTAACAGACCATAATGCTCCTTACAGTACATTGCGTCAATGACGCAGCCTGCAGACACATAAGGAACGCACGACACGTATTCAGAGGAACTTTCATTCGTTAGTATCATGTACCGTGGCAACGATGCATTTCCTGACACATGTTCATAGCACCTTTTGTCTTCAATTTCCACTCAGGAATCCGTCCCTGCCGTTTGCAAGTTTCATTAATGTTCATCCTGTGCAATGCGAGTATTCATTTCATCTATTTCAAAAATAGAGAACCTCGACAATTTTTTACCACTTATCGAAGGGCAAGATACAGGGGCGAGGAAGTCCACGACTTCCACGAGTCTTCTTAATTGATAAGTTTGAGGTCAGATAACAACCGACAATTTTTTTCGTGTAACATAATTAAGATAACAGTTTTCAGAATTCCTCCTTTAGTTGTGCTTAAAAAACCCTGCCCTTACCAAATTCCATCATTCCAGTTCAACGGGAAGTACACTAAAGATTTTTATGAGTGAGTTTGTAAGTATCAAAATATATTTCTGGAAATTACTGGAACCGGTCGCCGTTTGATTTGTTCTTCAATTTTTAGTATCCCGTTGTGGGTTTTGAATCGCGTAGCGTTTCATCATCAGATAGTAGATATGTATTGCTTGCAGCAGTGTGAGAGTCGTATAACTGTGGCAAGATGTATAAACGGAACTTGTAAGCAATGATTGTGGCACAGGTGTATACACGTGTAAGTACATATGGTGACATTAAGTTCCGTGAGTCTGTTGAACTGTAACGCAAATGCACAGAAGATGGCTATTTATAGCCGAAATCTAGATATGTAAGAATAATGAAAATTAATGGCATTGCGACTGTGTGCTGCGGGGCTCTCCTTCCTTACAATCTACGGTGGTTATGCACAACGGTTCCTGATAGAATCAATGTTAGATAGTATATTTTCTAAGTCGTATGAAGCTATAATCTTACCTGAAGTAGGTGGTCGTGGTTATATAGTATAAGTAGCTATGTATAAGTCCACTGTTCATACTGCCACACTTGTGTTTAATGGAAGGTGATTGTCAGTGGTAACTATCACATAGTCCATGAGTGGAGGGAAATATGTCTTACCACTTTCAATGCTACCTACAGGAACAAAGAAGAAGCTGTATGACGGTTGTCAGAGATTTGGCCTCATATGTAACGTCATTGCTACATGAAAATTCTAACGGCCAGACGGCGCCAGTAACCAAACAAGTTTGACAATGCCCTGACGTACAATACGAGGACTGCGAAAAGATATCAGTTATAAGAATCTCTGATGACATTGCTGTCCTCAGTGAAAGTTAAGGAGAATTACAGTGTGTGTTGAAAGTAATGATCTGTCTAGTGCGTACAAAATACGTATTGGAAGGAGACTTTCAGGAAGTGTGGAATGGAATGAACAGTCTAGTTCGTACAGAATAAGTAGTGAAACTAAATCGGGAAAAGAGGAAAGTAACGTGAAACAACACGAAGAACAGTGAGAAACGTAACATCAGAATCTGGGATCACCAAGTTGACGAAGTTAAGGGATTCTGTTACCTAGGCAGCAAAATAAACCGTGATGGACGGAGTAAGGAGGACATAAAAAGCGGAGTAGCACTGGGAAAGAGGCCATTAGTGACCAGAATCATACTAATCTGGATCATAGCCCTTAATTACAGGAAGAAATGTAAGAGAATGTACGTTTGGAGCATTAATGGTAGTGAAACATGGACTGTAGGAAAACCGGAACAGAAGAGAATCAAAGCATTTGAGATGTGGTGTTAAAGAACAATGTTGAAAATTAGGTGGAATGATAGATAAGCAATGAGGAGGTTCTCCGCATAATCGGCGCGTAAAGGAATAAGCGGAAAATACTGACAAGAAGAAGGGACAGGATGATAGTACATCTAGACGTCAGAGAATAACTTTCATGGTGCTAGTGAGGAATGTGAAGGGTAAAACGTGTAGAGGGAGGCAGAGACTGGAATACAACCAGCAAATAATTGAGAACATAGGTTGCAGGTGCTACTCTGAGATGAACAAGTTGGCACAGGAGAGGAATTCGTGGTTGCTTTATTTACAGACCAGTAAATATATGGATGACACCTAAATGATACAATTTAGACATTTAGTATTGCATTAAGGACGGTTACAAGGATCGAACTTTATGAATAGAATCATAGTATCTGACACTTAGGTACTATAGAATATCTTATTAAACAATAACATATACGATACATGTCACAATACAAGTTACCTGACGAACAATAATCATTATTTCTGTTTATTTTGTTATACATGTTCGCGAAGCCAGTCATATTGGAACCAGAACACATAGGCATATGTAAAACCCCAACGAACGTTAAGGTCTAGGTGTTACCTATACAACATATACATACCGAATAAAAAAGCGAACAGCTGAAGTTACATAACGTTGTAACCAGAGTTTTAGATGCCCAGTGAAATCCACATTAAATGTGGTCGTTATTACGAAACCCAACAAGCAACCAGGAAACACCTGTAAGTGTCATCTAAGCTCAGCTCTGGTCGATTGCCTATTGGGATGTTGACATTCTTACCGCCACTGGTGGCATCTTTGCGTACTAGTTTTCACTCTCTGTGTACCTGCAAACTACATACAAATTAATCATGTACTCCTCCTGTTAGACTGTACACGGAAAATTAGTCAAACTTTGCTGTTTTGGTACCTTTGCTGATGTAGAAATTTTAATCGCCAGCAGTTTATTTGGAGTAATCGGCAGACTATAAAAGAAATAAGTGTGTTAGGTCTCTAAGGTGACAAGGTAAAGTGTGGTATGTTTGTGGTACGCAGTGTTACATCAGCTGAACACTGTAGTGAGTGAAAATTACACTGCCAGAAAAAATTTGTACACCCTTTTACAGGTTTTCAGTGCACTCAAGATTCATTGTTACAACAGTGAATATCGAGTGCATGAAGTAATTACATTTACAGATCAATAGCACAGGCTGTACTGAAGTACCCATGCTGGAAGACAAATATTATCCCGGAGTGTAGCCTCCATTGGGTAGAATGAAGGCGCTGATTCTGGCATACAGTCCATCAAACAAATGGTGAATAGTGTCCTGCTCGACCTATTCACGTAATTCTGTGAGAGTTGTCGGTTAACGGGTCGCACGAGTCACTTCTCGTCTTGTCATGTCACACGTGTGCACGATTGGAGACGTGTTTGGAGACTGTGCTAGCCAGTGAAGTTGC
Source organism: Schistocerca americana (assembly GCF_021461395.2). Taxonomy (NCBI): domain Eukaryota; kingdom Metazoa; phylum Arthropoda; class Insecta; order Orthoptera; family Acrididae; genus Schistocerca; species Schistocerca americana. The sequence goes on from NC_060122.1 coordinate 679,100,700, forward strand.
TGCACGACCTGCAGCGCAAGTGGACTTTCACAGGCAGTGTGTGGGCGAGCATCATCCTGCTAGAACAACACATCACATTCCCGTTGCAAGAACAGCAGAAGAACGGGTCAAACAACGTTCTGCATGTGGCGACCACTGGTTAGCGTCCTTTCCAGCAACACCAGAGGTAAACGAATGTTGTACCTTATAGCATCCCAGGGTTGGGGCCAGTGTGTCTTAGACAAATGCACTCTAGACAGCAGTCACCATCTCAACGTCAGATGCGAAAGCAGTCATTATTTGAGAGCAAGCAGAAGCTTGTTTTATCGCTGATGATCACGGCGCGCCATTTGATATTGAAAGTGGTCATCTGACGGCACCAGCCGAGGCGTGCACGTCGATGCTGGCGTGGGTGGAAGACGGGCCAGAGGTAGTCTCACTAACAACTGATTCACAACAATTACTTTTGACTGTCTGGGCTCACGGGCCCTCTTATATGTCCTGTGGTAGCTGTACGATCTGCCACTGTTGCCCTTGCAATAAAAAGATCCTGGTGGACGTCTGCTGCATGTACGTCCAGAACCGCGTCTACGGGCAGAATGTTCACATGATCACTGATACCAGCATCATTGCACAACTGATGCACTCAAGTTGTTAGTTCTCCGAAAGGACCATCCCGCCATTCCAGAATTTGACCTCTTTCAAACCCGGTCATTTGGGTGTATGAAGTACGAGTGCGTTTCCGTGGAATGGTTGCCTGCTTGCTTCACAGTTGGCACCACATTGAGCCTTCTGGGTGTGAACGTTCCCTTTTAAAGGGTAGACACAGATGGCGCTGAACCATAACCATTGCATCTACTGTCTCCAGGTGGCATAAGTTTAAACCGTTATTGGAAAAAATCGATGACGTCTCTATCAGTAGCGACACTATCCTTTGTCAGCTTCACTCACTTTGATTTGCGGCCAGACGTGAGGAAGGGCTGGGAAATTGCCGCAACTGGAAAGCGACTGCGGGTATCTAATCAACTTCGACCCCGTCGCCGGAGCCACGAGGGGCGGTGCTGCCCCTGCAGTAATAAGCGGCGGCGTATCAATATTTGTTGTCAGCGGCGGCGGCACCGATCGTTTCCGGGGGCGGCGCGCGGTCCTCCACCCCTGAACTCGTCCCCCATTGCGGTGCGCACACACCAGCCGCCCCCGCCACCGCCGTCCTGTCCCCAGAGAGCCTCCGAGCGGTCCTCAATTACTGACAGGCGGCGAGAGGCGGCCGCCGAGCTGTTTGCATAAATATTGTCGCCGCGGCGGCGCGTCGCCAACTCGAGTAATTAACAGGCCGGCCGCACCCCGCGTCTTACGCACCGTTGCCCAGGGCTACGGCGTCGGAAGCGGGAGGCGCCGGCCCTGAAGTCTGCGGGCCGGGAGGGCTTTTATTTACGTGGGGACCGCGTGGGTGGCGGACAGTGGTCAACGACTTCAGTCGAGCTCCCCAGCTCACGCTTCGTTGCGAACGAAGTGGACCGTATACGGCAAAGACTTCCGTGAAGCGACAGCATCTAATGACACACAGTCTCTATGGACACTGCTGTGTATCATCGCTCACTCGCCTATGCTGTATTATGGGTATAGTACGGCTTGTAATGGGTGTAGTACGGCGTGGGACCTATGTTGCCACATGATATTCGGATCGTTAGGAATGCTACTTTTTTTGAGAATTTTCATCAGATATCAGTTTCGCTACATTATTTGACATGATGTAATGGAACTACTCTTACTGACTCCATAACCTTCACCTCTTGATGACAGTGCTACTCTCTTTCAATTATGTACTGTAACCACAAATACACTGTCATCTCTCGTGCCGTGTTCTCCCCCCCACCCCCCCACCCCCACCCTTTTTTTTTTACAGAGGTTATACATCACCCGGGTTTCCATAGCATTTGTTGAATTAATATTTGTCGTTTAGACATTATTATTGCCTTTAGCATTTTATGTATTGATGACATTTTGGTTCATCGGATTCACATTGCAGCGGTTTATTATTAAATGTTTCTAATACAGGGATCTTCGTAACACATGTTGTTCTCAATCTGATACGAATGTACTTTCGTTTTTTCTAATTCTAGCCCCTTTGTATAGTTCTTGCCAGCATTCACTCACATAAGGTGTTACTATACCATGACCACAGTCGATGGGTCGTGCAACTAGTTCTTTCTTTTAGGATTGATCTACTTGAAATACACGGGCTTGGTTTCCCATGTATGATTGTAGACTAATGTACAACAGATGGCAAGCTCTAAATTTCTGATCATTTTGTTAACTAATAATTAAAATGGGGCTCTACTTTACATTTATATTTGCCTGCATATTATAATACATTGACATAGTTTCCTGGTTATGACTCAGTACTGAGTGCAACGCTTTCATTTTTAGTGTGTGTATCAGATACCACCCTACGAGAATACGTAATTGTAGTTTGCGATTTTTGTAATTCTCGCTAACAATTTTGTACAATAAACGTGTAACGACACACGATATTGTTTTGCTGGTCATCAACGATGTTCAGGAATATTTCTTGACACATATGCCTTACTTGGTTTGTAACGTCATTTTCTGGGCTGCACTGTAGTCGTGCAGTTACTGTTCTTGAAACAGTACATATGTTGTTAAATATTTGTACCTTCCTTGCTTTTTCACTAGGCCTGTATGACGTAAGTCATCGTTACCTTGACTTACTTGCTTACCTTCATTCTTCAACATGTAACCACCATGGTTGGTACACTATATTTGTTTTGATTATGGTGTTACTGTTGTGAGTTCTTCCCTCTTTACATGGGTTTCATGGTACATGACGAGTGTTAGTTTTCGCGCTTTTATTTGTTGACATGGGTGATTATTCAGATTGTGCGCCTGTACCTCTAACGCCTTGATAACACTTTACACAGTGTTCTGGTATATTCCCTGACATCCACATTCTCAATTAACAATCTGCTCATAAAGGTACCAACTGAAGTATCGCATATTGTATGATATGATTAGTGGTGGTTTTTGTGTCGTAGGCCATACTATCCTTTGTCTTCCCCTGATTAAGGGCTACATGACATTTAGAGGAACGTGTCTTCAGATGTTCAGACTGAAATGAGTGTCTTTCTAATGTTCTGCGTATGTATTGCACACTTTTCTTTCGTCTTACTTCATAGCTTATTGTTTGGTGTATCATCCAGCCACATGCCTGCTTACCGGCAGACTTACCACTTTCATGACAACGTTGGTTATGCCCTTTTCCATATATATCAATAATTACTGCTTAGTAGCAATTCGTTGCGGTATATTACATTAGATTGATAGTTTGGTTCAATAATAATGTTATATAAAGTAAACTGTATCTTATATGTCCGTGGCAGATAAATTGCATTGATGTAATTTTGTATTCTCCTTTTATTAATTATTGTTAGTAAAATGGAAAATGATGATACACACAGTAAGAGACTGACTCCTAGTAAGGGGTTTATGTTCTACTAGTATACGACAACTTGTAATCAAATGTTTTACCTTCAGTCTGCACTCATCTGTATAGGACTATGTTGTTTTAGTCCGGTCGTTTAAAGGGCGTTGCATTAACATTACACAGTGCTTATCTATGCATCACAAGCAATATTGACTCCGTTTGGCATGTTCTTTTTTACGATTATATGACATATGTATTTTGCTCCCTATTTTATATTAATACAGTGTGCTACTGTTCTCTTATTTAATCCTTTAATTTATCTGTAGCTTTGATGTATCTTCGTGTACAGTTTGGTACTTCCAGAATGAAAGTTTCACTCTGCAGCGGAGTGTGCGCTGATATGAAACTTCCTGCCAAATTAAAACTGTGTGCCAGACCGATACTCGAACTCCGGACCTTTGCCGTTCGTGGGCAAGTGCTCTACCGTCTGAGCTACCCAAGCACGACCCACGTCCCGTGCTCACAGCTTTAATTCCGCCAGTACCTCGTCTCCTACCTTCCAAACTTCGCAGAAGGTGTGCAGGAGAGCTTCTGCGAAGTTTGGATAGTAGGAGACGAGGTATTGGCGGAATTAAAGCTGTGAGGACGGGGCGTGAGTCGTGCTTCGGGATCTCAGATGGCAGAGCACTTGCCCGCGTAAGGCGAATGTCCCGAGTTCTAGTCTCGGTGCAGCACAAAGTTTTAATCTGCGAGGAAGTTTGGTACTGTTATGCTATTATATATTACCACTGTATATAAGACTTGCACAACACCCTTTTGTCATCTGTTCCATACTGTTAGCATTGTTGTCTGTACACTGATGCCTGAAGATGGCATAATATATCACCGAAACTGGTAGCCCAATAAAATAAAAGCTAGGAAATCAGACGGCTGAAAAGCGTTTGATTTGGCATTCTGTGTAAAGAATATGTAAACGTGTGTCTTTGTTCGAGGATTAATTCAATTCCCTTCATTATCGCTAACGCTCCCGAATTAATCAAGTACACAGTAAATAGTTCAACACCGTAAGTGATCCAGGAGTTGTGCTTTTTTCATCATGTCACGAATATAATGTAAACCTCCTGGCTGACTAATATTGTGTGCCGGCCGAGGTAAGGACTCTGGAACTTTGCCTTTCGCGGGCAAGTTCTCTACCCAATGAGCTATCCAGGCATTCACCTTAGAGCACTTGCCCGTGAATGGCAAAGGTGCAAAGTTCGAGTCTCGGCCGCCACACAGTTTTAGTTCGCGAGAAAATTTCATATCAGTGAATATTTCTCCGCACAGTAAAAATTTCTTTCTAGAAATAGCTTCAAGACTGTGGCTGGGCTATGTCTCCGCAAATTCTTTCTTTCAGGAGCGCTAGTCGTGCAAGTTTCGTAGGAGTTCGTGGGCCGTGCTTGAGTAGCTCAGTCACAGAAGTTGGTCTTCGCCCGCCGTGGTAGTAGGTTGTAATAGTTCCGCCTCTTAACACTTAGTACCCCCTGCCTTACTCGTTTACTTCGATGTCGTGTGAACTCTCGCATGCGTCGCATTGCTGTTTGTCGTCTAATGTCTGGTGTTTGTGCAGCTCTTACTGAGGAGGCGTTGTCTCGCTCAGTGATGTCCACAATGGTTTCCACGTGGAGGTGCTGTCAGTTTCAGTTTTGATAAGTCCAATCGACATTTACAGCCCAGCTCTTAAGAGATACAAGACTGATTGGTTGACAGTATGAAGGTTTACTGCAGATCAGGTGCATACTACGTACTTTGACTCGGCATTAAAGTAGTAGAATTTCCTGACCCGCTTCATGTTAACAGGATATTATTATTAAGGTTTTCATGTAACCATTACGCATAGTGGTGCTCCCACTATTACGGCTCTTTTGCGAATTCAGAAGTGGTCTATACAAATATCCTGGTTTTTAATCTTCCACCAGAAGTAGATGACAGTTTTTTGAGGTCCATCCCACTCCCTAGTGGGGATACGCTACATATTCGAAGGGAACACTCTGATCTGCTCAGCACCACTTGCAGGACAATATTTGTGTTCGTTCGGTAGAAATGGCGGTTAAGAAAGTATTGCCTCCACTCGCAGGTCTGTGGTTATCGCGTTCGTATCGCTTATATCAGCCAGGAAGGAAGCTGCTTTATTTGTAATCAGAGCTGCCACCTCCGTGCCAACTGTCCGCATCGTGTGGTGGTATTAAAACCACTTACTAGCAGCGTATAAAATTGACCTTAGCCGATATTCTTATGCAGGATCCTGCAGATGAATCAATCCTATTATTGAGGATCAATGTGGATATTTGAGAGATGATGGTCGTGATTTTCCCCCGCGGCCCACGTGTAGGAAAATTAAAGACGTCACTCCCACGTTGGTGTCCCTGGTTATTCAAAGCAATCGTCGCAAGACACAAGACGATGATGCGGTGGAGGAGCCTTTTCGTTTGCTTCGGTCTTCTGATAACTCTCCGTTGAGGGACCTACTTCTCCGGCCTGAGTTTGTAGACGAGGAAGCCATCCGTGCCTTTGTACCTGATCAGTGGTTTCTGGTAAGTCATCAAGCAGTTCTCCCGTTATCGAGGCCGCCTCGTCGGCGCCGCCTGCTAAGGAATCTGTTTCAGGATGTAATGGGTTTTTATTCTGTTTATCGTTTATGTGGTTGCGTGTATGTGTTATTGCAAAAGCCTATGAAAGTATAGCAGCAAGAAAAACAATATTATTTGAAAGAAATAAATAATATCTGGAAATTCTTATTTATGTGCTGCTGAGCCCGACTATAATGAATTATTTTGTTATGCCTTATCACTACACATAAATACTGAAATGCTGTTCCACTAATTCACTAAGTGACATTAAAATGTATGTACCAAATAATTAATATGGCACACCACAACTTCTTCCGTAATAACTCTGGTGTCGTAAATATTTTTATTTAATGTCACTCATAAATTACTCTGAGAAATTTAATGTTAGGCATCAGCCACAAAAATTATTTCATTTACGTAAAATGTAAGATAGTTCTACGGAATGCTATTTTCACTGTGAGAATAGAAAAATAATAAATTCCTATGTGTTCTTATCCTCGTAATTCAAATATTGTAGTATCGATCGAATGAATTAACGTCTAATTATATCTGCTGTTTGAAATTGCCGCTCCATACGCTCATGTAATGGCGGCAGACAAAGCACAGTCTGGACTGTTGCGGACACAAAACTTAAAACATTTGTAACTGGTTATGTAGTTACAAGTAAAAGTCCGCACACTAGAATTACATTTAGTAAATTATACGTTATATTTTTCTTTTGATCACTTACTACTACTTTTTACAATACTTAAAAGAACAGACCTCAATTTATCTTGGATCTCAGCCGCTTCATACATCATAGAGAACAACAGAAGCAAAGAAGTACCACAGACAATACAATGCCGATACATTATTTTAGTCGTATTATCTTTTGTTATATGACTGTTCTTTGTAGAAAACTGTTTATAAAAATAATAAAACATACAGTGGTTGGAAATTATTTTCATTTCATTATATAATGAGTCATAATATAATAATAAGCCTTCTCTCAGTTTTCAGATATAGGCTTAAAAGTCACTTCTGGAAAAGTATTCCTGACTTCATAAATCTCGCACACTGTCCATACAGTGGTGACACAAAATATTCTCGTTGACATTACAAGGACCCCACTTGTCTCCTGCGTTTCTGTCGGTTACCTCTCCCCTTGTCTCGGCTTCCCTAACTACCCCTGCGCCTTCTGTCGCGGCCTCCACCTCACGACTTCTTGATGACCATAACTTGTTGATTTGCAAGGGCAGGATGAACCCACCGTTATCAAACGAATGTCCATACGCGAACTCATGTCTGTCGACGAGTGGGTCTCTCCCTCTGACTCTAAAACTGATTTTCTGCCTGACCCACCCACATTACCGCAAGAGGTAGCGGCCATTTCAACGAGCCGTTGTAAACAACGTGTGGAGCCTGAAAGGATTGCATCACGGAAGCAAAATAACAGCTAGAAGATGGGGAGATGTTCACTCTACTTCTCCCTCCGTTTCGTCTACTGATTGTACCATGGATAATGGCACATAGCTTCGTTCGATGATGGTGCTGTAACTTTGTAGTTCTTGTTCCAGTTCAGTTATCTACGCAACCATGCATTTCCTCACACTCAATATTAACTGTGTTGCTTCTGAACTCCTGGTCGCCACTTTGTGACAGTTTATAAACTGAAGAGCCAAAGAAACCGTTGAACCTGTCTAATTTCGTGTATGACCGCGGCGAGCACCCAGAAGTGCCGCAACAAGACGCGGCATGGACTCGACCAATGTCGGAAGTAGTGCTGGAAGGAACTGATACCATGAATCCTGGAGGGCTCTCCATAAATCCGAGGAGGTGGAGATCTCTTCTGAACAGCACGTTGCAAGGCATCCAAGATGTGGTCAATAATGTTCATGCCTGGGGAGTTTGGTGGCCAGCGGAAGTGTTTAAACTCAGAGGGGTGTTACCGGAGCTACTCTGCAGAACTTCTGGACTTGTGGGGTGTCTCATTGTCCTGCCGGAATTGCCCAAGTCCGTCGGAATGCTCAATGGACATGAATGGTGACAAGTGATCTTAGACGATGCTTACGTACGTGTCGCATGTCAGGGCCGTACCTAACCGTATCATGTGTCCCATATCACTGCAACAGCACCATTTCAGAGCCTCCACCAGCTTGAACAGTCCTCTGCTGGCATGCAGGGTCCGTGGATTCATGAGGTTATTCCCATACCCGTACACGTCCATCAGGTCGATATAATTTGAAACGAGACTCGTCCGACAGGCCAACTTGTTTCCAGTCATCAACAGTCCAATGTCGGTGATGACGTGCCCAGGTGAAGCGTAAAGCTTTTGTGTCGTGCAGTCATCAAGGGTAAACGAGTGGTCCTTCGGGGTACGATACGTTGGCCGGTTCTATCTAGAAGGAGATGTGGGTTTGCAAGATTTAAGATTTTGGTGATAGTTTTCCAAGCGTTTGGCGATAGTTTTCCAAGCGTTATGGGCGGTAGTGCAAAGCTGTAGTAAGTATATAATCGACTCACGTTGTAAATAACTTGCTTAAGACCCTTGTGACCAATTTCTTGTCCTTGTACTGTAGGTAGCATATTTTACGAGGTGATGAGGTGATGCTGTCAGTCAAATACTTGTCTTTCAGTGTTAACAGTGAACATTGGCTTGGACACTCTAAGCAGCGTGAGGGAGAAAGATGATACAATTACCATGTGACCGCGTTTACAAGGATGAAGTAGTACATGGAAACGAAAAAATGCTGCTCTTCTAGTTGTGTGTATAGCAGTTTCGATTCGGAGCTCAACTAAAATCTGAGGACTGTATTTCCCGAAGGAAGAGGGAGTTCTGCGATGCAGAAGGTAAGCGTTCTAGCAGCAACTGTAGCAGAGCTTGACTTCATAGTTGACGACATTGCCAGGACAGGATGCCTCGCCCAGTTATTTGTCAAAACGCAGTCGATGAATTTTTCATCGAAACCTTCTGCTTCCGAGTCGAGTGTCGCGGGACAAGAGCACATTTGTAACCTTGGCTGCAGGTGCGTCAACTTTGAACACGCAAGTGTGTAACACAGCAATAGTACAGTCCCACGTGATTAGATGTCAGTGGCTAGGCAAGAGGTGCTTAAGGGAGGTACACCTTTTAGCCAACACAGTGTATCAGATATCATAATTTATGTGGCTTTTGTATTGAATCCGCTACAGCCCAATACCTTTCTCAAGTTTTCCAGAATCTCTAAACTCTAGAGATGTGACATATCTGGAGATAAATAAGATCCTTTCAAACAGTTTTACTTATTTTAAAAATCATACTGGTGGGTAACGTAAGTTATTCACACAGGTTATTACGTCATTCCAATGGTAGATTCCTTCTTCTTATACTTCCAATAACCGTTCCACACTTTACCATAACGTACGGCGTTATTTTCGAAGATATGGAATTGACTAACAGAACCCAATACATAACATTTGACAATGAAATTTCAACACGAACTTAAGTAACTTTGGGTGTGCACATCGCTTCATTTCTGGAAACAATCATTGTTGGGTTAAGAACAACCTACCTATCGCAGGGGTGGAGTGAAAAAGCCGTGTAGCCCACGACGTGTGAATACCCATAATTTAGCCACTCAGTGTTTGAGAATGGGAGCACTTACAGACTTGCAACCAACTTTACTCATAATTTCAAACCTTTACGAAACTTTTTCTCCCTGACGACTCCCACTAAATGATGAAAGGAAAAAGTTTACCGTTTACTACATTTCTCCTGTTCATTCCGTAATACTGCCGCATCAAGAATGACGTTTTAATTTGTTACTTCCTTACTACTAACTGTATTCACTATACATTTTGCAAACAGCTTTTAAATTTAACACTGAATGTACCTGCAAAATTATATCATTGTACTGAACTTAGTTCAGGAGATATGTCGTCATAAACAGTAAGGTGCGTGAAAAACTGCATCATGAAAGACGTTTAAATTTATTACACCGTTACTCCCTGCTCCAGTCCCAACACTGTTTGCAAACAGTATGGACAACTGCCGCTGAATGTACTGCAAAAATACATCAGTTTACCACAAATAGTTCGGTAGAAAAAAATGGTTCAAATGGCTCTGAGCACTATGGGACTTAACATCTGAGGTCATCAGTCCCCTAGAACTTAGAAATACTTAAACCTAACTAACCTAAGGACATCACACACAACCATGCCCATACAGGATTCGAACCTGTGACCGTAGCAGTCGCGCGGTTCCAGACTGCAGTGCTTAGAACCGCTCGGCCAAAGCATCGGCTAGTTCGGTAGACATGATGTCAAATACCGAGATGTGTAAAGGACTACGACATCATGTATGACGTTTAAATTTATTACTTCTTTACTACGATCTCCATTCACGGCACATTTCGCATACCGTATCCACGTAAGGCACTGGATGCACCTGCGTAGTGCAGTGGATAGATCACGAGATACGACTTCATAAACACTGAGCTGCGTGAAAAGGAAACTACAAGACGAAATTTGCTCGAGATAAAGGTGAAGAAATACGTTTGAAATATGTTAAACATTTGTGAAATATATTTTATGTGCATACATAGGCAGAGCCAATGGTACAAAGCCCATACTAAACGCCTGGGTTTCAGCCAAACTTGGTACATGTATTATTTACAGTCTGGAAAGAAATACTACAGGTGATAAGAATCAACAACCTCTTATTGGGATAAGCTAGAAACAGAATGGGGTAGGAGGAGATGGACAGTGAAGGCTAAGGAGGGGATGCGGGAGCAGGAGGTAGAGAGTGAGAGGAAAGGGGGAAGTGGACAGAGAGAGGGGAGAGGACCAGATGGAGAGAGTAAAGAAAGAGGATAAGATGCAGAGAGAGAGTGGGAGGGAAAGATTGGCACACAGAGGGGGGGGGGGGCGGGGGAGGAAGAGATTGGGAAGAGTTGATGCCTGGAGAAAGCCAGAGAAGAGAAAAAAAGATCATAGAAAGAGGATAGAGAAAGATATGAACGGAAAAGGGGGAGAAAAGGGAGGAGATAGAGAAGAAGGAGGAGTAGGCGAACAGTAAGAGGAGAGGAGGAGATTGTCAGAGAGAGGGGAAGGAGAGGGATAAAGAGAATGGGGAGGAGGAGATGAAATAATAGGGAGAAGCAATAGATGGATAGAGCGGGAAGGAGCAGATGGACAGAGGGGAAGAAGCTTATGGACAAAGGAGGAGATGGACAGAGGGAGGAGAGGAGGAAATGGACAAGAGGAGATGGACAGTGAATTTGGATAAGGTGGATAGAAAGAGGAGGTGGAAGAAATGGTCAGAGAAGGGTGAAGGAAGAGATAGACAGAGAGAGGGGTGAGCAGAAGGTCGACAGAGAGAGAGGCTGGTTACTCAGTTAGTATGTAGTTATAAATGGCCACCAGTTACTGTTCGATGGCTTGTGGATTATAAGATGCCGAGTATCACACTGAGAGGATAAACTATAAACAGCTTTGGGCCGTCTTCACGCTTAGATTTCTTCCTTTCTCAGACAGAAACGCAGTACTTGAGACAGTGGATGGCAAAGCAATCATTTGCTTAGTAACGCAACTGAAATTTATCGTACAAGAAGCAAATTCAGATTTGTGCCGCTAAGTGTATGAGACTTTTTCTGTGACTCGTAAAATTATGCTTCGGTTCTATGCTGGTAAACAGGCGAAATGTAACGTTACTAGAGCTGCTGCAAGTTCGCAAGCATGTGAGTATACGTCCAGCAAGAGGAGGAGTTGCTGGGTACATACTTAGAATAGCCATGTGTTTCCGTGCAGAATCCGAAAGGTTGGAACCAGATAAATTTGATTGCCAAGCATTCAGTTATGAGCGGCGGCCTGACGAAGGTTTTTAAAATTTTCTCGTCTGCATAGAAAAAAAAGGCGACCCCTCACCCTCTTTTTTTCTCTCCTTGCGATACATTAAATTTCTCTAACTTTGGCCGGTCCTGTAGTATCGGCGGGGTTCGTTCTCCCCCTCCACTCGTGCACCCATTTTATGCACACGCTCACGCACGCACACACGGGGACTCCCACGCACACTGACGCGCTGCCACAGGGAGGCGGCCGGTGGCGACCGCGCCAGGAGCGGCGGCGGCCGAATAAAATCCGCAAACTGCGGCGCGGCGCGGCGGCCAGCTGGCGGCCCGGCCGGCCCGGCTGAATTTTTCAGGGGCCGTCCGGCGTGGGCCGGGCCCGCTTTTAAAAGTTTGATCGACACCGCAGAGCGCAGCCGTGGTGGCGGGCGGGGGTGGAGACCTGGACGCGGCGGTCGCAGTCGCAGGGGTTGCGCGCGAGCGCGCATTGTTCAGCGGCCGGAGGAGCTCCCCTCCGACGCAGTCCGTGTCGGCAGCGAAAATTGCGTTTAGCGTTTTGTGTGTCGCCGCGCGCGGAGGAGCTGTCGCGGCGTCCGGCGCTGTTGTCCGGCTGTGTTGACATTTCATCACGGCCGAATGCCGCGCCCCGAGTCCTCGACTGTTCCCGCTTTCCCCCTTTCCCAACAGTCTGTCACAGGGGCGCGCATCCCGCTAGTCCGAGGGGCGGCGTAATAATGCAGTGGAAGGGCAGGGGGCGGAAAGCTGGCCGCATGTTTAATGCACTGTGCGTTCTCCATTATCCCGCCTTACTGTGGCCCCACATTTGCGTTTTATCTTTCATGCAGCCAGCAAAGTTAGTTTTATGCGTCACGACATCGTGACCTATCGAACGCCACAAACTGCATATCGCTACAAGCCACCTGCGAGACTGAGGATTGGTACTACATTACATAACGAGAGTAATAACCAGTTTAAAGTACACTACCGGCCATTAAAATTGCTACACCGTGAAGATGACGTGCTACAGACGCGAAATTTAATCGACACGAAGAAGATGCTGTGATATCCAAATGGTTAACTTTTCAGAGCATTCACACAAAGTTGGCGCCGGTGGCGGCACCTACAACGTGCTGACATGAGGAAAGTTTCCAACCGATTTCTAATACACAAACAGCAGTTGACCGGCGTTGCCTGGTGAAACTTTGTTGTGATGCGTCGTGTAAGGAGTAGAAATGCGTACCATCACGTTTCCGACTTTGATAAAGGTCGGATTGTAGCCTATCGCGATTGCGGTTTATCGTATCGCGACATTGCTCCTCACGTTGGTCGAGATTCAATGACTGTTATCAGAATACGGAATCGGTGGGTTCAGGAGGGTAATACGGAACGCCGTGCTGAATCCCAACGGCCACGTACCACTACCAGTCGAGATGACAGGCATCTTATCCACACGGCTGTAACGGATCGTGCAGCCACGTCTCGATCCCTGAGTCAACAGATGGGGACGTTTAGAAGACAACAACCATCTGCACGAACAGTTCGACGACGTTTGCAGCAGCGTGGACTATCAGCTCGGAGGCCATGGATGCGGTTACCCTTGATGCTGCATCACAGACAGGAGCGCCTGCGATGGTGTACTCAACGACGAACTTAGATGCACGAGTGGCAAAACGACATTTTTTTGGATGAATCCAGGTTTTCTTTACACCATCATGATGGTAGCATCCGTGTTTGGCGACATCGCGGTGAGCTCACATTGGAAGCGTGTATTCGTCATCGCCATACTGGCGTATCACCCGGCGTGATGGTATGGGGTGCCATTGGTTACACGTGTCGGTCACACATTTCAGATGTGTTGCGACCCGTGGCTGTACCCTTCATTCAATCCCTGCGAAACTCTACATTTCAGCAGTATAATGCACGATCGCATGTTGCAGGTCCTGTACGGGCCTTTCTGGATACAGAAAATGTTCGACTGCTGCCCTGGCCAGCACATTCTCCAGATCTCTCACCAACTGAAAACGTCTGGTCAATGGTGACCGAGCAACTGGCTTGATGAACTGTGGTATCGTGTTGAAGCTGCATAGGCAACTGTACCTGCACACGCCGCCAAGCTGTGTTTGACTCAGTGCCCAAGCGTATCAAGGCCGTTATTACGGCTAGAGGTGGTTGTTCTGGGTACCGATTTCTCAGGATCTATGCACCCAAATTGCGTGAAAATGTAATCACATGTCAGTTCTAGAATTATATATTTGTCCAATGAATACCCGCTCATCATCTGCATTTCTTCTTGGTGTAGCAATTTTAATGGCCGGTTCAAAAATGGTTCAAATGGCTCTGAGCACTATGGGACTCAACTGCTGAGGTCATTAGTCCCCTAGAACTTAGAACTAGTTAAACCTAACTAACCTAAGGACATCACACACATCCATGCCCGAGGCAGGATTCGAACCTGCGACCGTAGCGATCTCGCGGTTCCAGACTGTTAATGGCCGGTGGTGTAATTGATAAGATAATGAGGTTAAAAAGAAAACATTCCGTAGTCCGTGCTGCACGAAAGGCCTTGATGAAAACTGTATACACGTGCCAATCATTCATTATTGACTGCGACAAGTGTGTGAGTTTGTGTCAGCGTGTGTATGTGTGTGTGTGTGTGTGTGTGTGTCTGTGTCTGTGTCGGTGTGCGAGCGTCTTTGCACAAACTCTGGAAGCAACCGTCTGGTGCGTGGCGGAGGACACTCTTCGCCTCAACTAGTCATTTCCTTTTCTGCTCCACTCGCAGACAGTGCAAGGGAAAAACGAGTATCTTCTATATACTAATCTCTCTAAAGTTAATTTCGCGGTTCTGACACGAAATGTACGTTGGCAACAGTAGAATCGTTCTGTAGTAGGCGCCAATTGTCGGTCCTCTCAACAGTGCTCCTTGAAAAGAGCGTCGACTTCCCTCCGGTCATTCCAATTTGTGACCCTGTGTTGTTGGAACATACTGGTAACAAATATAACAGCTTGCCTCTGAAATGATTCTGTGTCTTCCTTCACTCCGTAATGGCACACGAACAGCAGTCAAAAACGGGTCGCACCTTTACTGATGAACCACACTTTGCTAAACTTCTCCCAATAAACAGAAGTCGACTAGTCGCCTTCCCTCCTAGAGTCCTAATATACTGATTCAACTGCATGCGTGAGATGAGCGTGTAGAGGTCCATCGAGACCAGCCGACAGTACAAGAACGGCGAAGGTTTGGGAAACGTCAATCAGCTCGACGCTCATAGATACATACTGACAGTCGAATTTGAATTGGTGCGCCTTACGATTCTGCACGTCCTAATTTCCCAGTGGCTGATTGAGTATGATCGAAGACAACTGCGATGTCGTGAAAGAGTCTGTCATGAAACACCCGAAATTTTGACGTTTGCGTTCCCATGTATAGGAACAGGAGCGCCTGGTACAAGATATGGGCGAATATGGCTCGCTGAAGCGTCTCCTGTACAAACCCCGACAGCTTTAAACAGAAATATGATGCTAAAATCATTTAATTGCATACTAATATAATTTCGCTGGAAGAGATGTGCAAACTGATATTAGATTTCGATAATTTGAATCGAAACTTACATTCTACGACGATAAAAAAACAAAACAAAACAAAAAAAAACGCTCCACGAAGGTATTATCCCAATGGAACGGATATCGGTGTGTGTGCAGACAGACTAATGATTACAATTTCAGAAAAATTTGATGATTTGTTCAAGACAAACAGTTTCACAAAATGAGCAAGTCAATAACGTGTTGGGCCATCTGTGATCCTTCTGCTACCAGTTATTCGGCTTCCCATTGACTGATAGGGTCGTTGCATCGTGCCAAATTCTGTCCAATTGGCACATTAGATCTTCAAAACCGCGAACTGAAAGTCCTCACTCATAATGCTCTAAACGTTCTCAATCGGGGTGATATCCGACGCCCTTCTTGGCCAATATAGCATTTGGCAATCAGGAAGACAAGCCGTATAAATTCTCGTCATGCGCGAGCGGGCACTACGTTGCTGAAATGTAAGCCTAGGTTGGCTTGCTATGGATAGCAACAGAAGGGGCGTAGAATATCGTCGACGTACCACAGTGCTATAATGGTGCCGCAGATGATAACCACAGGGGTTCTGTTATGAAAGTAAATGGCGCCCCAGACCATCCCTCCCGGTATGGTAGGCAACGGTCAGGCTTACAACCCACCACTGTCCACGGGGATTCCAGAAAAGTCTTCGGCCCAGAATCTCAGTAAAAGGAGTGCATTTGTCTTCAGTGACGAGTCCCGCTTTAAACTGAACGCCAATGATTAGCAAAGACATGTATGGGGATGCCCCAGATTGTAGTCGGATACCAACCCGACTGCCGCCAGCCACATAGCCTCGCGTCCAGTAGAGAAAGTCTGGGTTGCCATTTCTTTTCATAGTAGGGCCGCCATTGGTTGTGAACCGTGGCACGACAAGTCTGGCTAAGGGCATGGAGCGGATGGCGTGCTTCCACGACATTACGTGGACGGAAGTGGCCAAGGCAGAGATACGCCATGGGTGCGCCATGCAGTGTTGACATAGGCCTGGAGGGAGACTGCACTGCTCATTAGCCAACGATCGTAAGGAAATACAATTTTATCTATATGTGTGTTCTACAAAATGACTCGTGGTCAAGCCAGTTACAACATAGCAGTTACTTTGAGTAAGGAAGTCATCGTGAGTGTAAGCCGTTCGCAATATACCTGTGTACTGCACAAGTCAAACCTGAGGAGTACATATGTCCGGCATTAAATTCACATCATAATCTTTCACGGGCCTGAGTAACGTTAAACATACCCTGAATTTGTTACATGATAGCAAATCAGTAGATGCGCGCCATGTGAGCTGTTACGATGATTAGTATTGCGAGTAATGTACTAAACTGTGGTGCAATACTTTAAGAACAAAGTAACTTTCGCATGACGTTCCACTGACAAGTAACTTAGCTCGATGAAACTTGCACCATACTTAGAAAGTGCAGCAGTGTTGTAAGGAGCGTGTCAGAACTCTCAATTACATTGAAAACAATATAGCCAACGTAACGCTATTCTTTGCATTGTGTAAGATTGGAAATGAATAAGCACTCAGATATCGATAGTAATAATCTGAGGGAGAAACACGGGAGCGCGATTCTAAGCATTGTTGTGAGACTAGTAAAAATCTGAGGACAAAACATGGGAGCGCGATTCTAAGTAAGGTAAGTCGAGAGCTCGGAGACAGACGTGTCACGCTACCTTCTCGTCTGTAATGGCAGATCTTAACGCATTCAAGGCCTGATTTCATATATATGGCCAGGAGAGATTTAGATGGCTCAACTACCATTGATGATGGAATGCAAGGTAAAATTCGCAAGCACAGCGTAAAGCGCAATTGCAGGGTTAGACTCGCATTTTAGTCCGAGTCTGCAATAATCCCATGTTTTACTTGACAGTTAATGGAGCTTCCTTATCCCCGAAATAATAATTATTATTCTCCACATCTAATTCAAAAAATGCTGTGCTTATAAAGTGTTAATGTAACTTTGAAATTTAAATATATGTTAACCTCGAACTCAGCCATTATATACTTATGTCATCGTCAGACATTTCGCTATTATTAATACTTGCCAAACTATTATTGATCATCATGATATCTGAAGATTTAAATAGATTTAATTTATGAAAGCC
This sequence comes from Schistocerca americana, assembly GCF_021461395.2. Classification (NCBI taxonomy): domain Eukaryota; kingdom Metazoa; phylum Arthropoda; class Insecta; order Orthoptera; family Acrididae; genus Schistocerca; species Schistocerca americana. The sequence continues at coordinate 679,118,246 of NC_060122.1, forward strand.
CTTCTTACAAGTTATTTGATAGTTAACAGGACCCACGGAGGCTGCATTTTGTTATATTCATTCTTAGTAACAATAAGCTTTAGCCGCTGGTGGTGCATGCTGCTGCGAATTGCTGTAAACCATTTGGAAAAAAAGAAGTCATCTTAAGAAGTGAGTGCAAATTTTAGGGCCAAACAGAGATACTGGCACACCATAACATGTCGTGTACTCTAATCCAGTAAATTCCGTTGCACAAGCCAGATTCTGTACACCTTTCAAATTCTTATTAAAAAACGATGTCAGATAGCTTATCGAAATGTTAGTTCTAAGTTTTTCATGTTACGATCTGTTGAGGGCTTAAATGACAGTGAAACTGACACTCATATAACACCCACACAGTGTTATGCAGGTTAGATTCCGAATACTGATAGCTCAGGTTGCTTATCGAGTCCATTTTCACAGACAAACATTGTCTTTATTTGTTGTAGGAACGTCACATATTTGTTGTAGGTACGTTACATTGTACAGAAGTAACTGACAGAATTACTCAATGAGTCAAACCGAAATGACTGGATATTACAAACGGTAACATTTGATTACCAGCTTCGAGCTGTCGAGCTGCTTTCCACGATCGTAAGAACTAGCGATGTCTTGCAGACATGTTGCCGTACCGCACGATACGCCGCACTAATCGGTTCTACAAGACCCTTCATCAAAAATCGTACTACATGAACTGTGCAATGCATACAGAGCGGTCCTGCACAGGCTTCGCTGCAACCAACACGTTCCACGCTCCACCTTTCTTTTACTGTCATTGTTCGGGTATTCCGTAGCAGTTTTCGGTTGACCATAGCAATTGGTTGACATTCGTTAGCAAGTATCAGTTGTTTCTTAGAAACTATGAATCAGTGCCTACTGGACGAATGGCCCCACTTCTCGTATGAATTGCTTTCTTACGATTCCGCTTGAATGCTTTTACCGTATAGTTTAGCATCACAAACGGTAACACTTGATTCTTAACGGGATGTGTGATTACCATGGACGACAATTCAAGCTCGATTACGTGCTCCCATACTGGCCACACGGTAGATAAAGAGTGCATGTGGTAGGGCGTTTCATTCCTTCACCAGCGCGGCTCACAACTGCATGGATGATCATTGGTGTATATGGACGCGCTGCAGTATGAGTATGTCTACACAGCACGTCCCGTAGGAACTCGATGGGATATGAGCCGGGGAAAAGCGCATGCCAGTCAATACGCCGAATATGTTCCAAGAACTCCTTCTTCGATGCAGTCGCGCATTGTTATCAATAAAAATGAAGTCAGGACCGAATGCACGCATCAATAGACACACACGAGGAAGGAGTCCGGTATCTCAGTAAAGTTAATCAGTGAGTGGACAGTATTCATAGACCGGGGGGTCAGTACACCCATTCAACATAGTACTCCCGACCTGGGCCATCAAATCGATAATGTTCAACGATGTTCATAGGTTCGCAATTCTCCCCACTTGGGGGTACGTCCAGCAATGTCAACATGTTGATTCTCACAGATGGGGGAGCAGTGGGTTCGGTGCTGTTGGCTCTTGGGCGCAGCTTTGCAGTCTCCCACTGCCGTTTTTGGAGATCGAAAGTTTCTACGGAACTGTCTCACTCTATATATGGTAGAGCAAATAAGAGGACCTTGAAAATTCAAGTACCCAATTTGTAGCAGCTAGAGTGCAATGCCAATTCGCAGTCCAGTATTAACAAGTTATCGAATATACCTTAAATTACCCCATAGAACGAGTAATTTGCAGTCCAAGTTGAATTATGCACTGCTTAGCGGGTTCCATGTTCTAATTACCATTAATTGCTTAATCACCAATGACACAAAGATAGAATTCATGCCACTCAGTTCCTATCACGGAAGGATATAAGAAAAATACACTGAGGTGCAAAAGTCATGTGATAGCGATATGCCGATATAGAGACGCCGATAGTATCTCGTAAACAATATATAAAATGGCATTGCACTGTCGGAGCTGTCACTTGTACTCACATGAAAAGGTTTCTGACCTGATTATGGCCGCACGACAGGGACTAGGGGAGTGGTACTTGGAGCTAGATGCACAGGACATTATATTTCGGAAGTTGTTATGGAATTCAGTATTCCGAGATCGACAGTGTAAAGAGAATACAAATTTCTGTCATTACCTCTCACCACGGACAACGAGGTGTCCGACAGCCCTCACTTAACGACCGAGGGCAGTGTCGTTTGCGTAGAGATGCCAGTGCTCACAGACGAGCAACACTGCTTGAAATGATCGCCGAAATCAATGTGGCACGTACGACGGACGTATCCGTTCGGGCCGTGCGGCGATGTTTGGCGTTAATAGGCTATGGAAGCGGACAACCTAAGCGAGGGCCTTTATTAACAGCACGATATCGCCTGCAGCGCCTCTCGTGGGCCCGTAACAATACCTGTTGGACCCTAGACGACTCAGTAACCGTGGCCCGGTCAGATGAGTCCCGATTTCAGCTGTTAAGTGCTGATGGTAGGTGCCGGCTATGGCGCAAATTCCACGAAGCCATGGACTCAGGTTGTCAACGAAGCAATGTGCAAGCTGGTGGGGGCGCCAAATGGTCTGTACTACGTTTACATGGAATGGACTGGGTCCTCTGGTCCAACTGTACTGATCATTGACTGGAAATGGTTACGTTCGGCTGCTTGGGGACCATTTGCAGGATTCCTCTTGTGGATGACAATGAGCCATGTCATTGGGCTACAGTTGTTCGCGACTGCTGTGAAGAACGTTCTCGACCTTCTGGCGCAGGATTTGGCCACCCAGATCACCCGACATGAATCCCACTGAACATGTAGAGAACGGACTTGCAACAGTTTGTTGAGTCCATACCACGTCGAGTTGCTACACTCCGCCAGGGCTAAGGACATGCGACATGGTATTAGAAGGTATCATATGACTTCTGTCATCTCAGTGAAAATTCAAAGAAGGCGGCTCATTTTGTATTATCGCGAAATAGTAGACAGACTTGCTGCCGGGTCGTAAATTCCTCTCGATTCAATATTTCGGCGATCCAGTTGTTCGTCATTTTCATGGCAACGCTGCTTCTGCTGCTTACATTCAATTATCGTTTTAATAATTTATGCTTTCCACTAATCTTAATGACTGCATTCACCACTGGAAAAGGAACGTGACGAATTCAACTTCATATATTCGTCCTGAAATTCAGATCCACTATTTGCTGTTTACGGTCACCACCTTATGTAGGAACGAAATTTGAAAGTTAAACTTTTTCAGTCAACTTGAAACAGTTACTTAAGTTTTAATACATTTAAAACATGTTTTTTGTAACGAGAATGAAACTGACAAAATATTTATCGACTACTTTTCGTTACTTTAAGACCTCTTAAAAAAAAACGTTTGTCATTTGAGTAAAGCTAATATACTCTTGAAACCGATAGAAAAGGAGATAATGCATATAAATGTTACTCAAGCAGCGCAGCAAAGCGACCCATCAAAGACGTAAAATGATGTACCACGTAAAATGGACTACAGCATTTCAATTATTGTTACTGATGTTACAACCAGCAATGATAAATTTTATTATTGGATTCAGTGGGTACCTGAAAATAAACAATCACAAACCTTAGATATGGATGTCACTGTCTTGACCAAATCCCGCCCGGTTAGCCGATCGGTCTAACGCACGGCTTTCCGGAGTGGGAAGGAGCTCCTGGTCCCCGGTACGAATCCGCTCGGCGGAGTTGCGCCGAGGTCCGGTGAGCTGGCCAGTATGTGGATGGTTTTTAGGCGGTTTTCCATCTGCCTCGGCCAATGCGGGCTGGTTCCCCTTATTCCTTCTCAGCTACATTATGTCGGCGATTGCTGCGCAAACAAGTTCTCCACGTACGCGTACATCACCATTACTCTAACACGCAAACATAGGGGTTACACTAGTCTGGTGTGAGACGTTCCCTGGGGGCGGGAAGGGGGGGTGTGGGGGAGAATCCACCGGAGGCCGAACCGCACAATGACCCTGAGTTCGGTATGGGGTGGCGGAGGGGTGAAGTGGACTGCGGTAGTCGTTGTGGGGTTGTGGACAACTGCGGCTGCGGCAGGGACGGACCCTCTCCGTCGTTTCTAGGTCCCTGGTTAACATACAACATAAATACAACATATTGACCACAGAAAGTTTGATCACATAACATGTTGAATCAAATCTGGCTCTCCTTTTCCATCAGAAACAGATAACTAGTCTACAGTTTGTCTTGATATGTCTGGTGTAACCGAGGATATGAAGCCAAAAACACTTCAAATTTTTCGCATGTCTGGTTAAAATGATATGGCAGTGGCGTTGTAACGGCTACCCTTATTGCGCCTTCTTGAAGCACAATGGTGCAATCGTTGCAACATCCTAATTCATCTACATCTACATCTACATGACTACTCTGCAATTCACATTTAAGTGCTTGGCAGAGGGTTCATCGAACCACAATCATACTATCTCTCTACCATTCCACTCCCGAACAACGCGCGGGAAAAACGAACACCTAAACCTTTCTGTTCGAGCTCTGATTTCTCTTATTTTATTTCGATGATCATTCCTACCTATGTAGGTTGGGCTCAACAAAATATTTTCGTATTCGGAAGAGAAAGTTGGTGACTGAAATTTCGTAAATAGATCTCGCCGCGACGAAAAACGTCTTGGCTTTAATGACTTCCATCCCAATTTGCGTATCATATCTGCCACACTCTCTCCCCTATTACGTGATAATACAAAACGAGCTGCCCTTTTTTGCGCCCTTTCGATGTCCTCCGTCAATCCCACCTGGTAAGGATCCCACACTGCGCAGCAATATTCTAACAGAGGACGAACGAGTGTAGTGTAAGCTGTCTCTTTAGTGGACGTGTTGCATCTTCTAAGTGTCCTGCCAATGAAACGCAACCTTTGGCTCGCCTTCCCCACAGTATTATCTATGTGGTCTTTCCAACTGAAGTTGTTCGAAATTTTTACACCCAGGTTTTTAGTTGAATTGACAGCCTTGAGAATTGTACTATATCGAGTAATCGAATTCCAACGGATTTCTTTTGGAACTCATGTGGATCCCCTCACACTTTTCGCTATTTAGCGTCAACTGCCACCTGCCACACCATACAGCAATCTTTTCTAAATCGCTTTGCAACTGATACTGGTCTTCGGATGACCTTACTAGACGGTAAATTACAGCATCATCTGCGACCAACCTAAGAGAACTGCTCAGATTGTCACCCAGGTCATTTATATAGATCAGGAACAGCAGAGGTCCCAGGACGCATCCCTGGGGAACACCTGATATCACTTCAGTTTTACTCGATGTTTTGCCGTCTATTACTACGAACTGCGACCTTCCTGACAGGAAATCACGAATCCAGTCGCACAACTGAGACGATACCCCATAGGCCCGCAGCTTGATTAGAAGTCGCTTGTGAGGAACGGTGTCAAAAGCTTTCCGGAAATCTAGAAATACGGAATCAACTTGAGATTCCCTGTCGATAGCGGCCATTACTTCGTGCGAATAAAGAGCTAGCTGCGTTGCACAGGAACGATGTCTTCTGAAACCATGCTGATTACGTATCAATAGATCGTGCCCTTCGAGGTGATTCATAATGTTTGAATACAGGATATGCTCCAAAACCCTACTGCAAACCGACGTCAATGATATACGTCTGTAGTTCGATGGATTACGGCTAATACCCTTCTTAAACACTGGTGCCATCTGCGCAATTTTCCAATATGTAGGTACAGATCTATCGGTGAGCGAGCTGTTGTATATGATTGCTAAGTAGGGAGCTATTCTAATAGCGTAATCTGAAAGGAACCTAATCGGTATACAATCTGGACCTGAAGACTTGCCCGTATCAAGCGATCAAGGTATCTACTTCTAAGAAACTCATGCTAGCAGCTGTTCGTGTTTCAAATTCTGGAATATTCCATTCGTCTTCCCTGGTGAAGGAATTTCGGAAAACTGCGTTCAATAACTCCGCTTTAGCGGCACAGTCGTCGGTAACAGTACCATCGGCACTGCGCCGCGAAAGTATTGACTGCGTCTTGCCGCTTGTGTACTTTACATTCGACCAGAATTTCTTCGGATTTTCTACCAAATTTCGAGACAATGTTTCGTTGTGGAACCTATTAAAGACATCTCGCATTGAAGTCTGTGCCAAATTTCGCGCGTCTGTAAATTTTAGCCAATCTTCGCGATTTTGCGTTCTTCTGAACTTCGCATGCTTTTTCCGTTGCCTTTGCAACAGCGTTCGGACCTATTTTGTGTACCACGGGGGATCAGTTCCATCTCTTACCAATTTATGAGGTATGAATCTCTCAATTGCTGTTGCTACTATATCTTTGAATTTTAGCCACATCTCGTCTACAATTCCACGTAAGTCGTGCAACTATCGCTGCTAATTTCCGGAGACGACTTCTTAATGCAGAAATATTAATAAACTTAATCTTCTAATGATTTATACATATGCTTCCAGACATAGTAATTTCTTGCGGAACAGACCAGAACATGAACTCTCACTCCCGCTGCCGACTAACTACCAACCACACTTGTCTGCCTCTGGTTAACTTTCCTCCACATAACAGGTATTCCTCAAAAGGAACACGACAAGAGCAGAGCAGAAGCTTGGTCTTCCTTAGTCATAACGGCTTCCCTCTTGTTTTGGCACGATTCTGGACTTTTCGTAATAGTAAATTATATCAAGTTGAGGAACAGCTCAGAATGTACGAAAGTGATTTGTTTCATATTCATAATCGCAGAACAATAACTTAACTGTGTATTTCCCATTCTAATCCCGATATCAAAGTACTTATTTGGACATTAAAATTATTCAGTTATAGCCTTTCCATGAGAACTTCGTTGTCTCAATTTCCTACTACAAACCACTTATATCGTATACAACCCTTGATTATTTATTTCTTGTATGAATAACTGCTTAAGTAAAATATTTGGTATCCCTGATATTCATAAGCCTCATCTGCTAACTATGCATATATCTATGTCTACACCTATACTATACATTGTGGCAGAGGGGTAATTGTATTGTTTATGAGGAGTGATCTGAATGTTTCCGTTCGAAAGTCGTTGAGTCCTGAAGCGGTATGCCGATCAGGCAAAACCGCCGTGAGACTGAGGCAGTCATTCCCCGACGCTCCAAGTTTAAGTTACTAATTTGATAAAACACCTTGTCCTGCCACGTGAAGAAGTCCGTGAGTGCATGCTACATGTCCTCTTCTTCACAGGAATTGTCGACATTCTAAGGCCGCTTTTAAGCGACCGAAGGCGTTACAATTGCATTGGGTGACTCAGGACCATATGCGAGATGCTCGGGTATCAGACACCCAAGTTCGATGGAATTGGTCTCCTACATCGACCGACTTCTTGTATCGAATCGCGACCAGCACAGAACGTGGCCCACCATTCCACAACGGTGGTTTTGAGAGACATGCTGCCCCAAACAGAGTCTTTTTACCGTATGGATGTCTGCCGGTGTTTATCCTTCGGCAGACAGGTAAACAATAACAGCAATTGTTCCTGTTAGGACGCATGTGGTAATAACGTCACCATTTTGGTAATAACGTCATCTAACCCACGCACGTCGGAAAGACTCACCTTGCCTGCACATCGGTGCTTATACATCAACATTGGCGTCGCACTGCATTTTATATACGCTGCAGGAAAGCCCTCAAACGGTACTTCTTCACTGCCCCTTGTGTATCCCCTTTCCCATTCCGTTAACGAATGGTACGTTGCAAAATCATGTCTAAATTTTATGATTTTCTCGCCGTGGTCATTTAGCGAGAAGTATTCCCGAATCTACACCCTCGAAATTTCATCAGTTAACCTCTCCGCTGTGCAAAATACCTGTTTGATAGCGTCTGACAGTGGACTTCTTTGAGCATCTCAGTAACGTTTTCGAGCTGATCAAATCATCAGGAAGCGAGAGCGTCGCGGGTCGTTAGTTCTTGTCTGTGTGTTCTAGTAACCCTAATTTGGTTCGATCCTATATTGTTCAGTCATACTCAAGAATCGCTCTAAAATTTCTCTGTAAGACATTTATCTGGTAGATTAAGAACATTTCCTTAATATACCAACCTGACATTTGTTTTACCTATAATTAGTTTTTTATACCCTTTCCACTATATGTCGCTTCGTACGGTGTGTCCTGAATATTTTTATGGTAGTTACTGTTTTCAGGGATTTTCCGCCATTAACATTATCGAGCATTAGAGTATCTCTTCGCCCGTTTATGCGAAATACTGTACATTTATTTATGTCAAGGAACAGCTGCCATACCGTGCGCCTGCCGTCTGTCCTCCGTAATGCTACCTGGGTTTCGTTACAATTTTAAGCTCCTTATAAACGGAATGTTCCCAAATGTTTTGGTATCGTGGTCCACTTACCGAATTTTTCAATATTCTGTAGACCTCCTGCCTTTCGTGTATAGAACTTTTAGAAATTCACGAACTTCAAATGTGTTTCCGACGGGTAAGACAGTAATACTCACTTTGGTAGGTTTAACTGTAGATTTTTTTAAGTTTTCTGTAGACCTTCTGCCTTTCGTGTATAGAATTTTTAAAAATTCACCAACTTCAAATGTGTTTCCGTCAGGTAAGACAGTGTTACTCATTTTGTTAGGTTTAACTGTAGAAGTGAAAAGGGAAAAAATCGTTAAAAATTTAAGTTTTATACATTTATTATTTTAAGAGACGCATAATACAAATTTAGTAAACCTAATATAAAAATTGAGAGGCCAGACAAACGTGTGGTTCCTGAAGAGGGGCACCAGCCTTTTCAGTAGTTGCAGGGGCAACAGTCTGAATGATTGACTGATCTGGCCTTGTAACACTAACCAAAATGGCCTTGCTGTTCTGGTACTGCGAAAGACTGAAAGCAAGGGGAAATTACAGCCGTAATTTTTCCCGAGGGCATGCAGCTTTACTGTATGATTAAATGATGATGGCGTCCTCTTGGGTAAAATATTCCTGAGGTAAAATAGTCCCCCATTCGGATCTCCGGGCGGGGACTACTCAAGAGGACGTCATTATCAGGAGAAATAAAACTGGCGTCTCTACGGATCGGAAGTGTGGAATGTCAGATCCCTTAATCGGGCAGGAAGGTTGGAAAATTTAAAAAGGGAAATGGATAGGTTAAAGTTAGATATAGTGGGAGTTATTGAAGTTCGGTGGAAGGAGGAACACGACTTTTGGTCAGGTGAATACAGGGTTATAAATACAAAATCAAATAAGGGTAATGCAGGTGTAGGTTTAATAATGAATAAAAAAAATAGGAGTACGGGTAAGCTACTACAAACAGCGTAGTGAACGCATTATTGTGGCCAAGATACATAAATACGAAGCCCACGCCTACTACAGTAGTACAAGTTTATATGCCAACTAGATGTGCAGATGACGAAGAAATTGATCAAATGTATGATGAGATAAATGATATTATTAAGGTAGTGAAGGGAGACGAAAATTTAATAGTCATGGGTGACTGGAAATCGTCAGTAGGAAAAGCGAGAGAAAGAAACACAGTAGGTGAATATGGATTGGGGCTAAGAAATGAAAGAGGAAGCCGCCTGGTAGAATTTTGCGCAGATCATAACTTAATCATAGCTAACATTTGGTTCAAGAATCATGAAAGAAGGTTGTGTACATGGAAGAACCCTGGAGATACTAAAAGGTATCAGATAGATTATATAATAGTAAGACAGAGATTTAGGAACCAGGTTTTAAATTGTAAGACGTTTCCAGGGGCAGAAGTGGACTCTGGCCACAATCTATTAGTTATGAATTGTAGATTAAAACTGAAGAAACTGCAAAAAGGTGGGAATTTAAGGAAATGGGACCTGGATAAACTGAAAGAACCAGAGGTTGTACAGAGTTTCAGGGAGAGCTTAAGGGAACAATTGACAGTAATGGGGGAAAGAAAAACAGTAGAAGAAGAATGGGTAGCTTTGAGGGATGAAATAGTGAAGGCAGCAGAGGATCAAATCGGTAAAAAGACGAGGGCTAGTAGAAACCCTTGGATAACAGAAGAAATATTGAAGTTAAATGATGACAGGAGAAAATACAAAAATGCAGTAAATGAAGCAGGCACAAAACATTACAAACGTCTCGAATATGAGATTGACAGGAATTGCAAAATGGCTAAGCAGGAATGGCTAGAGGACAAATGTAAGGATGTAGAGGCTTATCTCACTAGGGGTAAGATAGATACTGCTTACAGGAAAATTAAAGAGACCTTTGGAGAAAGGAGAACCACTTGCATGAATATCAAGAGCTTTGATGGAAACTCAGTACAAGGCAAAGAAGGGAAAGCAGAAACGTGGAAGGAGTATATAGAGGGTCTATACAAGGGCGACGTACTTGAGGACAATATTATGGAAATGGAAGAGTATGTAGATGAAGATGAAATGTGAGATATGATACTGCGTGAAGAGTTTGACACAGCACTGAAAGACCTGAGTCGAAACAAGGCTCCAGGAGTAGACAACATTCCATTACAACTACTGACAGCATTGGGAGAGCCAGTCCTGACAAAACTCTACCATCTGGTGAGCAAGATGTATGAGACAGGTGAAATACCCTCAGACTTCAATAAGAATATAATAATTCCAATCCCAAAGAAAGCAGGTGTTGACAAATGTGAAAATTACCGAACAATCAGTTTAATAAGTCACAGCTGCAAAATACTAACACGAATTCTTTACAGATGAATGGAAAAACTGATAGAAACCGACCTCGGGGAAGATCAGTTTGGATTCCGTAGAAATGTTGGGACACGTGAGGCAATACTTACCATACGACTTATATTAGAAGAAAGACTAAGGAAAGGCAAACCTACGTTTCTAGCATTTGCAGACTTAGAGAAAGCTTTTGACAATGTTGATTCGAATACTCTCTTTCAAATTCTGAAGGTGGCAGGGGTAAAATACAGGGAGTGAAAGGCTATTTACAATTTGTACAGAAACCAGATTGCAGTTATAAGAGTGGAGGGGTACGAAAGGGAAGCAGTGGTTTGGAAGGGAGTGAGACAGGGTTGTAGCCTATCCCCGATGTTGTTCAATCTGTATATTGGGCAAGCAATAAGGGAAACAAAAGAAAAGTTCGGAGTAGGTATTTACATCCACGTAGAAGAAATAAAAACTTTGAGGTTCGCCGATGACATTGTAATTCTGTCAGAGACAGCAAAGGACTTGGAAGAGCAGCTGAACGGAATGGACAGTGTCTTAAAAGGAGGGTACAAGATGAACGTCAAGATGAACATTAAGTCGGGTGATGCTGAGGGAATTAGATTAGGAAATGAGACACTTAAAGTAGTAAAGGAGTTTTGCTATTTGGGGAGCAAAATAACTGACGATGGTTGAAGTAGAGAGGATATAAAGTGTAGACTGGCAATGGCAGGGAAAGCGTTTCTAAAGAAGAAAAATTTGTTAACATCGAGTATAGATTTAAATGTCAGGAAGTCGTTTCTGAAAGTATTTGTATGGAGTGTAGCCATGTATGGAAGTGAAACGTGGACGATAAATAGTTTAGACAAGAAGAGAATAGAAGCTTTCGAAATGTGGTGCTACAGAAGAATGCTGAAGATTAGAGGGGTAGATCACTTAACTAATGAGGAGGTATTGAATAGAATTGGGGAGAAGAGGAGCTTGTGGCACAACTTGCCTAGAAGAAGGGATCGGTTGGTAGGACATGTTCTGAGACATTGAGGGATCACCAATTTAGTATTGGAGGGCAGTGTGGGGGGTAAAAATCATAGAGGGAGACCAAGAGATGAATACACTAAGCAGATTCAGAAGGATGTAGGCTGCAGTAGGCACTGGGAGGTGAAGAAGCTTGCACGGGATAGAGTAGCATGGAGAGCTGCATCAAACCAGTCTCAGCACTGAAGACCACAACAACAACAATATGAAAAAACTTTTAATGGAAGGGACTAGCCTGATCCTTCATTAGCAAATTTTAAAGAAGGCTAGCAACCGTACTGAAACCCCTTTCCATAATGTGTAAAGATGGGAAAACTATCAAAACTTTCTCATGATAGTCCATATAAGTGACTGGTATGTCTCTCTGAAGCATGAAATGCTGATATCCCTTTCTAAAGTGTACCGAAAGTTCTTCGTTAGTTCTTATTCCGATCACTTAGTTTTTCAATAGAGCATCCGTTCGTTCAGCATCATTGAATGGATTGATAATCTACTCCGGTATTTACATAGTCAGAGCATCCTAGAACCCAGTTCCTAATTCCGTGGTAAGGACACTCAAATGTTGAACACAGGTTCATTTCTGGAAGTCTATGCCAAATTGAGAAAATCAGATAATTCACGTCGCCCAAGACTTTACTTCATTACTTCAACTGTGGAGAGAAAATTTGAAATGATGGACTTTGTTTTTATCAGATTTAGTCCTCCATCTTGTAATTGCGAACTAACCTCATTAAATCAGCTATACAAACCTGTTAAATAAGAAATGAGTGGTTTCCACTTGATAAAATTTTCTTTTAAAGATGGATCTTTAGTATACAAAAACTGTAAAACGGTCTCAAATAGTGAGAAATTCATTCACTTTCACTCGTGCGCAACGTAACTATTGACTGTTCACGAAGAGATGAATGGGGGCTTCCTAGTTATTGATCCGAAGAAAACGATAAAAACTGGTCAACTTTGCCAACCTAATATTTTATGTTTGGCGGCTGCCAATCTTAGCGAAGTAGCAAGTTGCCATGCGTATGTATCATTGTGAAGTGGCTGTTATGCTGAGGCGCAAATTAATACATCTGTTGATAATCTATCCACTACTCGTATAAGGGCAAGGGCTAGTACTTTAAGAATTCTTCACTGAAAGATAATAACGGCGCTGAATATTGGTATCGCCTAGCCGATGAGACGATCACTAACATACACAGGAGAAAGCTTCACCTGTAAGAATACCTTCGATGAATCTCCAACTGTTTTTACACTGACATGAACCCCTTGCAGGTTTATGTCAACCCTTGGTGGTCGATCTAGACCACTTTGGGAGACACTCCATAGAAATTAGAATCGTCCACGAAAAGCGTCCGGGGCTTTAGGCGTTGTATAGCCTATAGATCCTTGGGATACTCCTGGAACTATTTATTCATCTGCCTATTTGGTTTGCATTAAGGGCAACTTGTTGAATGCTGTCTGCAAAGACGTCATGAGTCCAGTAACAACAGTGATGCAGTGGTTGGTAATCTCCTAGTTTGCTCACTAAACGTCGTAAACGAATGGAATGCTTTCCGCAAGTCAAGGAACACTACGTGAACTACGTTGTCGGCGGCGCCCTGGATCTCGTGGACGAGATGAGCGAGCTGTGTTTTTCCCACGATGACTATTTTCGAAATCCATGTTGATTATTGTAGAGAATATTTTCTCTCACATAATGCTGAGCATAAAACATTTTCCATTATTCTACGACATTTTGCTGTCAGAAATATGTGCCTATAATTTTTTGCATCTGTCGGACGATCCTCCTCGAAAATGGGAATGACGTGCTTGGTTTCCTTGCAGCAGACCTCTCTCCCTATTACTGCGCTGGAAGACACATTGCTGTACGCAAGTTTTATTGGAGCTGCAGGTTAGCTAAATATATTGATCCCACAAATTGTGACTAATAAGTAAGGGCCTTTAAATCTCTCTGTCCAAGAATTTTTCTGCGAGGCAGCCGTGTTTGATTCGAGAAACATTTGGTAAGAATCATCATCAAAAAATCATCACATGTCATTCTGTTCTTTGCTGAGTGTCATGACCCCACGATTCAAGCGACCCCATCGTGGACGGTTACCTGTTTCTCTTAGAGCCTACTGAAGAGACAGTCCCGGGATCTCCTTAGTCCAGAGAGCTTGATTTGATCCATCCAACTGCTCGATGAGTGTTTCAACAAATCGTACTTTTGTGGTGTTCGTTATTGCTCTTGTGAGTTTCTTCATAGCCACTCGCACTAGCATGTTCTGCCTTCTCATCTTGCATTCACAGCTCCTATGTCGCAGATGGTTGACCCAAGGTAGATGAAAGAATTCAAGACTGCCAGTTTCTATAATCAACTTGTTTGCTGAACCTGCTCTCCTCGATCAATTATCAGGGTCTGTACGTGCTGAGGTATAGGTCCAGTCCATATAAGTAACTAATGTTCTTCACTCTTGTTAGTAGCTCAGCAATTCAGTTTCCATGCTGGTTAAATGGACAGCGTCAACAGGAAATCGGAGGTTGTTAACAGTTGTTAACAGTTCTAGCAACACGTATCCATAGTCTAGCTCTCAAGGACATTTCCAGTGACATGATCTGCAAATATCTTGTACAGTTAGGGGGAAGTGGCAACACAACGACAAAAATGGCTCTGAGCACTATGGTACTTAACTTCTGAGGTCATCAGTCCCCTAGCACTTAGAACTACTTAAACTAACTAACCTTAGGACATCACACACATCCATGCCCGAGGCGGGATTCGTACCCGTCACCGTAGCGGTCGCGTGGTTGCAGACTGTAGCGCCTAGAACCAAATGGCCATCCCGGCTGGCTCAAGAGTTCCTTTTCTTCATCAAAACCTGCTTGTTTTGTGAATATGTGAGGTTGAATGTATGGTTTCGAACACTGGTTCAAGAAGTTAAGCAAACTTTTGCTTGCGTGGAATATAAGAGCGATAGTGTGCAGGGGAATGAAGAGAAAACTGGCCACTTCCGAGTTTCCCATATTCTTGTGCACATTCAGTGCAGCACATCACCACCTTCCAGCCCCATTTTTTTTATTATCTCGCCGTATACATTGTCTACACCGGGAGATTTATAGTTCTTGAGCTGCTGAATTGTGATCTTTATTTCGCTGCGTATGACAGTAGGTTCCGATGTAAGTTGCTGAACTTCTTGATTTTCTGTACTGTTGATAATTCCAGAATACAACTTTACCCAGTAATGTTTACACCTCGAGACTGCGTCTTCCTTGTCTAAGATACGATGTCATTCTCATCGTTTACCACTCATGTATGGGGATTAAATTCACCAGCGATGGTGTTGAGCTCACATACCTGACGGTGATCACATACCTAACTGTGATTATGGAATTATTCTATCTACTCACAGCTACCGTTAATGAAGTGAGACCTGTCCTTCATGAATCTCTATTGTATTTTTCTACACAGGTTCTTATAAGTATCTTTATCCTGGGACCAGTACACCGTTCTAAAGTTCAACGTTCCACATTAAATCGTATGTACATATTGACATATCGTCTATACTGCCTTGCTCTGGACGTGTAACTCAACTCGTTTTCAATCACTACTAGCTACATAATCCCTCAGCCATATAACACCCATAGAGCCGATTCCACTCGTGTGCTTGTGGCGCGCGTCCCACTTGAACGTCACCTGTCGGACAGCCAGCCACTGGAGGAGCAGTGAGGTATCATTCATCACGCCGTCCTCAATATGCGGCCGGTCACGTAGACGCATAATCGACTGTCAGGCCGTCGCCGGCGTGAGCTGAGTAACGGGTCGCTTGCGCCGCATGTCCGGGCCGCGTGACAAGCAATATGCGGGCGGCCTGTTTGCTGGTGTGGAGGTGTGGCACGGCGCTTGGAGATGGAGGGCCCGGAGCCGCCTCGCCAGATACGCGTTCCCGACGTGCGTCATGCGCGACAGCTCGCTCAAGCGTCTGGCTACTCACCAGGCCAAGTTTTAGCGGCGACTGTAACTGCAGCTATAAGCTTTGCCTTCCGTTTTAATCGATAACTGTTGGTAATTATTAAACTCTACCCTCCATCCGAACAGGCCTGGAAGGCATAACGGCACCGCCGACCATGGCGTCATCCTCAACTACAGTCGTCATTGGATGCGAATGTGGTGGGCATGTGGTTGGCATATCGCTCTCCCTGCCATTGTCAGTTTTCATGCCCCGTTTGCCAACAGCGCTTGGAAGATGCAGACGGTCACCCATCCAAGTGTTATCCAAGCTCGGCAGCACTTTCACTTGGTTGGTCTGGCAGGAACCGGTGTTACCACTGAGGTAAGGCCATCCTCGCTGTTTCTAACTATTAAATCAGAAAATCAAGAAGAAACATTTCATCGGCGTATAGCCAGCAACACCAACGTCATGCCACTTGCTCACCATAGGCTTTTAATGGAAACCTAAGAACAGAGCGGTAGTTGCTATCACACCTAAAAAATAAAGTTACGAGATTTTATTTGTATTTGCTTTACAGGTACATGATTGTAGGCCTTCTACACGTTCCAGCCCCACACCAAAGTTTCCTATCATGCTCTTAGACGAGCCAAAACAAAATGGCGCACTCACTTGTTAAAGCGGAGTACCACACTGTAATTCATTTCCAGCATCAGCTCCCGATTAGTCTAATAATCCATAGCTGTGTCGTCTGCTACGATATCGACTCAGTGAATCTCAGGCACATGATGATGACCCTTACTGATAAACAAAAGCTGCAGCCCCCATTTATGTTATTGTTTTAAAATGGATTAGGTTGGTGCGTAAGTTCTTACCGTTTCTGTTTTTTGTTTTCGTATTAGAGTCGCTATGGGTTTATTTATCGATTGTCATTTTTTATTTGTAGTTCAGCCTTGCTGTTAGACTTCATATATTTTCATGTTGTCATTTTGAGATAGCGAGTCGAGCTGTGGACGCTATAAAATGGACTGCCAAGGGGAGAAATCGTAACATTCCGGCTTCTTCTTCCGTTTGAGTTCAATAGTGGGCTGATAGCAGCCAGTGAAATTTTCGCCGTATATGGGGAAAATGTCACTCGACAGAGCACGACAAGAATACGGTTTTCTCGTTTTAAGGAGGATCGTTTGACATTAGTGACTCTCCACAAATGAACTGTGAACATTCCACCATCGTCGGACATTTGCAAGCAGTAGGGAAAGTTCAAAAATCGGTTGTATGTGTACCCAATGTTCTAAGCCAAAACTGCAAAAATTAGCGTGTGGCCCAATGTGCATCTCTGCTTCCTCACCATCAATTGTTGGTAACGAGAGATGGTGGCCTTCCTCTAACATATCGAAAAGGAAGGGATGGTTAAGCCCAAGTAACGCAGCAAGTCCCCCTACAGATACCTCCGCTCAGCTAAAAAGGGTAATGTTAAGCATCTGGTGAATAGCGACGGTGTGGTGTTCTACGAATTGATTCCCCGAGGTGAAACCATCTCTGCTGACATTTGCCGGCCGCGGTGGTCTAGCGGTTCTAGGCGTTCAGTCCGGAACGGCGCGACTGCTACGGTCGCAGGTTCGAATCCTGCCTCGGGCATGGATGTGTGTGATGTCCTTAGGTTAGTTAGGTTTCAGTAGTTCTAAGTTCTAGGGGACTGATGACCACAGATGTTAAGTCCCATAGTGCTCAGAGCCATTTGAACCATTTTGCTGACATTTACTGTCAACACACTGAGACGTCTTGCAGAGGTAATCCAAGAACAAAGAACAAGAAGACTGTGTGAGGAGATGCTGCCTCACGTTAACGCCCGCCCGCATTCTACTAGACACACAAAAAGCACTATACAGGAGTTGGTTTGGGAAATCATTCCGCACCCATCTTATTCACCTCATCTTGCGCCCCACGATTTTCAGCTTTTCCGTTCTCCATCGAACAACTTTCAAGGAACTTCCTTTTCGGAAGTCGGGTTTTCTTCGCCTCAAAACTACCTGATTTATACAGTCGCGGACACGGAAAGTAGCGCCAGCCTTGGCACACTGTTGTCAATAGTGAACAAGAATATATTATTGATGACTAAAGTCTCTGTTATGTGTATCTGTTGTGTATAAAGAACTTATGGGAAAATGCTACGAACTTATGCACCAACCTAATGTTAAGTGTTCAAGACTGTAAGAAGTAACAAAAGTCACATAGTGAAATGTATACGTTCAGACGATATATGTAGCTGTCAAGCTGGTTCAATTTTTATTTCACCCGATAATTATGCATGTAATCAAAATTACAAATATTTGCTATGTGACCGTACTGCCCTCGGCAAATGCACTTAAGTCATTTCCAAATGATCCATTATTTACTCGAAACTCGTTTCGTGGGTCTACTTATAATATAACTGGTCAGTATAGCGCACGATTTCAGTAATAACGCTACCAGCGCGTCGCGGTTGCCTTCATAACTGTTGGTGGTAGGGGACGCGAGTAAGGAAGCGAGTGGCTGTTTCGCCAAAGAGGCGAACATAGGCGTCGGCTTTTGCAACAGATGGTCCAGTAGCGGGGAATAGTGGAGAGGGAAGTAGACTTTCTCAAGAGAAGAGCTGTTGGTCGAGCACAGCTGCAATCTGAGTGCCAGAAAGCAAGACTTAAACCCTCCATCTGGCGCACCTCCGTTTGAACCAAAGTTTGGCGCACGCTGCCTGAGAGGTCATCCACATATTTTAGCCCTTTCCTCCACCATATTAATTCAAATTCAAAACCTGTCGGATGGACTTCACTAGGGTCTAACAAAAAGCATAACATCAAACTGAAAGCAAGAGAACGGATTTATTGAACAGAATCGAACTTCAACCAAAACAATCAAAATTGCCAGTTTGCCACATAGAAGTTTCAAAATTGGTCGAACTTAGTTCCACCAAAGTATTGAAGTATTTTTTAAAAATGTTTGCAGTCTCTACTGATCTGTGCTTATCTTTCCTCGCCGCAGCTGTAGCCAGAAACCGAAGCTCCTAAATTAGCAGCTGAAAAACAAGTTTGTCACAGCGCGTTTATATAGTTTATTCAGATCGGTTGATAAGGAGATAAACGTTCGTAGGTCTAATTCTTCATCGTCCTAAATCCTGTTTCAGCCATTTACATTTCTTACTTTCGCCTTTTGGCAGGAAGTGTGGGGGACTTTCCACGTTCCTCGTGAGGTGTAAACCGACATTTCACTCGTATTCAGTCTTCGCCGGGCTAGCTGCCTAATCATAAGTTATTGAAACAAAGTTTTGACGAATGTTCTTCCCAGACGAGATCTCTTGAGAACTGATGCCAGTGACGTTCAGGCAAGCAAAAAGCATGACTATAGACCAGCGCCGTGGGTTCCGATTCACATTGAAAGTGGCGCACATCTGATCACTAGTTCCTACTGTAGCTTTAGTGTTGTTGTTGTAAGTAATAACCTCGTGCTACTTCTGCTCACCTGCATTCTGATCAGTGGTATCATCTACGTGCGGTTAGGGAACAAGGACCGAATTTCCCCTTATTTTTAGTGCATAGGAAGCCAAGGTGTTGAAACTGTTGAAGGCAAACACGCTGCCGTATTGACCCATCCCTGTAACACTGACGAAGCTAGGATGTAACTATAATTTATATTTTTATAGCGTCACCATAGTTAATGAGACCTGTATCCGTAAACAAGCTGTCGGTGGTGATGTTCCGCCCTGACGCATAAAGCGGCTCGGCCATTCATTTCACCGCGTCACTGGGCTTCTACATATTCATGATAAGCAGCTGTGGACTTGCTCGTCTTCCAAGATGTCAACAGCCGTCTTCACACTGCTCTACGTACCCTCTTACTTCAGGAACATTCAGGTATGCTGTCATACCGCGAACTGACCACTATATCATCTGAACTTAATGTCACAGAAAACGTTGACATTATTTGGAACAGCCAGTGGAACGTAACAGTCAAAAGCCCTGCAGTTTGATAGCTCTACGGATGTAAACATTAGTGAATGACTTTTGTTGGTTATTGTATACTGGAATAAACGTTGTAGTATACTGGAATAAACGTATGGACCTCTCTTTCTCTCTGGCATGAGGCTATTATCAAAAAGATTTTAATGTTAACGTCCAGTGGCGGCTACTGTGTAAGAGCACAAGAGAACGTGAACACTCGTACTTTCGACTCCTTGCCGATTTACTGGTTATTTTTTTTTAAATGCTGTTAATCGTAACATAGATGCTACTGTCTGAAAGATACGTCACTTAACTCTGCCGCGCTACTGCTCCTTTAGACTCCGTGAAATTTGGCACCAGAATCGCGAGCACACCTTCAGTTGTGCATGGTTTAAGCCACTTTTTCGCATGCGCAACTCGTGTGACGCAATTCCCTTATGGGCCAAATACATACGGATGTGATGAAGAACGTGCACAGATCACGATGTGCCCAGCAAGCTCTTGCTGCTCAACCAGAAGTTTACGTCAGTGCTACCAGGCGGTAGCACGCTGCGGCAGGCTTTTATTCCTGTTCGCCTGGCATAAATCCTGCTGGATGACAGCACACTCCCCATACACACTAATCACTCACTATGTAATTAGATCGGACGTCGGTATACGTTAAAGTTGTATTGACAATAAACATATTTTGTTGGTTTCTGAATGGGCTGTAGTGTATCAAGTTATAAATTTTATCATACAGTAATACACCTGAGGCGCTGAGAATCATAACGGCCTAAAGCAAATCACCGTCGGTTGCGAGATGGTAGCATTTATTCATGCTTTTGAAATCTGTTGATCTTTATGGTGAGTCGGGTTTATTTGTGTTGTAGCCCTGTGTGCCGTAGGCCCATATTGTACATAACAAAAATCATGAAAAGCCGTATCACTGCTTTCTCTGATATTCACTTAAATGTGGGATCGACGGCGGTGTGCTTCAGTCCCTCACGGTTCTCAGCGCTTCATTTGCATCCTAGTCAAGCTACTACTAGAGTTTAATCATTTCCACAAACGCCAGTTTGTATTTGGAGTTCGTTGTTTACTGAGCGGGAATCATCTTTCGTAAGCAGTGTAGGCATGAACTATGTTGAATCTGGTTTAAATGCCAACAAAAAATTAAAGCTGTGAGGACGGAACGTGAGTCTTGCTTGGGTAGCTCAGTCGGTAGAGCTATTGCCGGCGAAAGGCAAAGGTGCCGAATTCGAGTCTCGGTCCGGCACACAGCTTTAATCTGCCAGCAAGTTTTATATCAGCGTACACCCCGCTACAGACTGAAAATCTCACTCTGAGAACAGAAAAGCAAGTTAACAGGAAAAGTTAGCCGCGAAGGAACTAGGGCCTCCAAGAACAGTTTCTTTGATTGAGAGTGTGACGAAACCAAATAAGCGTGACTACAAGCGAACATTTAACAAGGAAGTGTACAGTTAGCACAAGGTTTTGTGTAGGTGCAGCCTAAGGATATCTGTTTTTCAGCCCTGAAGTAAATTCGTGAACTTGTACATCTGTCACTGATCTTATACATTTGTCTGAAAAAATGGAAAAGCACGAAAATTCCCACTTACACAAAAATGCGAAACAGAAAGTGGAGAAGGCTTGCACATTATTTCGTTATTACCCTAAACGTACTTAATTGTGCACAAAACAACAAAATCCACATAACAATTCTTTTTTTGTCAGATATATTATGCATCTTACAATTATTATTGTTATTATTATTATTATTATTACTGTTATTATTGTTGGCAGTGGCTGTAATCTTACAAGCTTGTTAGTAAGCATAACTGTTAGACATCAGATGCTATTAATTCCACAGTCTCAAATTTATCTGAATCTAAGTATCTCGGGACACCCAGAATGTATACTCACGAGCCGCGACTGTTAACGTCTCTATTTGTTCTTAATATTTGTACTGTGATTATTGCTCCTTTCCTTGATTACATTACGCACACGTATTTTTGTTTATACTTGTTCTTTGTTCTCAGTTATAAATATCACAAAAATATCATACGAAATTTTCAATTTTGTATATTCATACGGTAATGTGGCAAGTGTTTAATTTTCACTGTTGGTAGCATCTGCTCTGCACATCTCTCTCTCTCTCTCTCTCTCTCTCTTCCTCCCAGAATATCTTTGTTCAGTCTACTACTTATTATATTTCATCCTTCGTACTACAAATTTCTGGAATATACAGGATGGTCGAAAATTCCCGTTACAAACTTCTAGGACATGTAGAGGGTAGCGAATACATTACATTTTGAATAGGAAACCATGCCCGGAAAGGTATCGTTTCCGTTTTACGACAGTTTCAATGCAGATGATTATCTCATCCACACCCACGTGAGAAATGTACTTAGGCGTTACCAAGTAAAATTGTTGCAATGCATTTGAAAAGAATACTGACTCATTCCGTTATTACTTACGCATTTGCATCACAACTTGCACCTTCTGGTTTACATTAGTCGACAACAACAAGAACCCAGCATCTACGGCACCAGCAGCAACGTACCAATGTATTACTACAACAGCGGCTCGATGTGGTGACCACCAACGTTGTTATGCACATTGTATCTCCGAAGCATGTGCTGGTATACTCTCTCCATCCCACCTGGTGTCTCTTCAATGTCTTAGCTGTGGCCAGAACTCGTGCCAGCAGATTTTCTTCTGTCTCTACAGGTGTCTCATAAATTAGTCTCTTCATACGACCCCACAAGAAGTAGTCCATAGGGGTTAAATCCGGCGATCGTGGCGGCCATGCGGTTGGACCACCACGGCCTTCCCCTCTTTCACCATACCGTCTGTTGAGATGTCTCCGCACAGCCAGTGAAAAGTGCGGTGGCGCTCCATCATGCTGAAACCACATTTCAATGACGGGCATTCAATGGCACTGCTTCCAAGAACTGGTCCATTACGTGTCGTAGGAAGGCTAATTATGCGGGACCAGTGAGCTTGGATGGAAGTAGGTATGGTCCAAAATACCTGCCCACACGTTAATTCCAAACCTGTCTTGAAATCACTGAACATGCATGGCATGAGGGTTTTCTTCCGCCCATACATGGCTATTTAGAGCATTCAGAACACAATCCCTTATGAACCTACATTCATCTGTGAAGAGAACTCGACGTGGAAACGGGCGCGTAGATGCAACGGTGCAGAAATCATGTGCAGAAGGCGACGTGTTGTGGAAAGTCTGCTGGACCCATAGCGTGTACCCTTTGTAAGTGGTACGGATGTAATTGTTGCTCATGCAGGACGTCGAAAACGGTACTGTGACTAACAGCCATTGCACGCGCAATTGTTCGCGAACTCGTTGACACGCTATCTTCAATGCGACGTAATACACCTTCTTCAAATTCGGGAGTTCAAAATGGTTCAAATGACTCTGAGCACTATGGGACTTAACATCTGAGGTCATTTAGAACGTAGAACTACTTAAACCTAACTAACCTAAGGACATCACACACACCTATGCCCGAAGCAGGATTCGAACCTGCGACCGTAGCGGTCGCGCGGTTCCAGACTGAAGCGCCCAGAACCGATCAGCCAAACCTGCCGGCCAAATTCGGGAGTGCGGCGTCGCCATGGAGTACCACAGTCCTGCCTCCTCACGGTGAAGGTACCCGTTTCTCGTAGCCGTCGTGTAACGTGGGCAAACAGTTTGTGTGATGGAGTGTGACAGTGTGGAAAACGTTCGTGATACAGCCGACTAGCAGCTCTTCCGCTACCTGCAGCTTCGCCATACACAAGGAGCATGTGTGTGTATTCCGCTAACGTGAACTGCACCTTGTTTCCCCTATCGGTGATACACAGATATTGACTCGGTCTCACAGCAAAGCGGACAATAAGTTACATCTGGGGATCGCTTCAAGTAGTACACGTCATCATATCTACCCTGTTGCATACCAGGATGGGGAACTCTGAGACGTTTCTCTTGCCCTAAGCAGACGTTGACGAGGTACACATCTGAACTGAAACTGTTGTAGAACGGAGATGATAAGATTTCGGACATGGATTCCTATTCAAAATGTTCTGTACATAAAATACACTCTACATGTCCTAGAAGTTTGTAACGGGAATTTCCGACCACCCTGTATAATTTCCTAAAATAAATAGCGCAAACATTGAACCAGTTAAGGCAATTTAGGACATTAAGAACGCCAAGTCGATCGTCAGGTCGTGATGTTGACAGTACTGGATTATAGCAAAACATTACACGCATTGAACTTTGATATAACGTTATTTAAAATGCGTTATTTTAAATTTTTCGTTGAGTGTCAAACTGGTTCGTAAGCTACTTAATAAATAGCAGCGTGTATGTGGCCATAGAACGTAGTCCTTTAAACATATTCTTTCAGGACTGTTAAGATGACAGTCCTCGGCTCGCGTTTCTGTCAATTACGCCACCTTCAGTAATCACTTCTACGTCGACGACCTTCAACTTTACTTCAGAGCCACACAAGAAAACCTGGAGCTAAATGCGAAAATATCCTAAGTAAATTTACATTCAGTAAGAAATTAATTAGTTCTGAAATTCGTAGATAACTGCCCCCATCCCCTGTCAAACAACAGTGAAAAATCTTAGTTGAGAATACTCAAATTACTGCCCCCTTATGC
Source organism: Schistocerca americana (assembly GCF_021461395.2). Taxonomy (NCBI): domain Eukaryota; kingdom Metazoa; phylum Arthropoda; class Insecta; order Orthoptera; family Acrididae; genus Schistocerca; species Schistocerca americana. The sequence goes on from NC_060122.1 coordinate 679,142,534, forward strand.
AGGAAGATTTCTGCTGCCTCGGTGTCCTCTAGATATTTCACAAGATAGGTCAAAAGAATTAGAACGTAATGTTGTTCAATCAGTCGTTCTGCTGATACTTTCCTAGTGCGATGTAATCCCACTGAGGACGCCTAGTGAAAACTTGATAACACACGCACATTCCAGCTTCATACGTCCAGTTAGGACTGTAGTACAAATTACGCTATGTCTGCATTATCTAACCAAAGTGGACATCTGTTAGTGTAGAGTAATAAGGCGTATGTCCACACTTTGTCTTCACGACGACTGGATTTCATTTGCGGACCCATTCAATGATTCAATGAGGTGTCTTAATTCTGTCGAGGAAAGCCAGTCCATTCTTCCTCAAGAGCAGGAAACAGAGAAGACAGTGATATCCGACGTTGTGTTCTGTAGCGAAATTGACTTTCTAATTCATCCCAAAGGTGTTCCATTTGGTTCAGATCGGGGATCTGGGCAGGCCAGTCCATTTCAGTAACGTTATTACCACAAATCTTTGCTTCTCGGATGCTGGTTTATGTGAGGCTGCATTGTCATGCTGTTACAGTCACTGTTTCCGAACATTTTCTCTGCAGTACGTAGCACACAATGCTGTAAAATGTGTTTATATATTTCTACACTGTCGCGCGAAGTAGCCGCGCGGTTCAAGGCGCCATGACACGGAGTGCAGGGCCTCTCCCGCCGGAGGTTCGAGTCCGGCCTCTGGCATGTGTGTGTGTGTGTGTGTGTGTGTGTGTGTGTGTGTGTGTGTGTGTGTGTTGTTACAAGCATAAGTTAGTGTAAGTAGCGTGTAAGTCTTGGGACCAATGACTCAGCAGTTTCGTCCCTTAAGAATTCACATAGATTTCAACTTTTTATTTTCCTTCTGCATTTAATGTTTTCTAAGTGTCATAATGGGATCACTCCACAACCACGAGAAACACTCCCATTCCGTGTCACCACGTCCTCCACACTTTACTGTTGACACTAGATGCGAGTAGAAGGGTAGTCAGATTACGAGGACACTTCTGATATCAAATTGATATGCAAATTAATTAAATAGGTCAAATAATTACCGTACTCCAACCATCACCCCCAGATGACGTCATGTTTTTTCGTCAACCTACTGTGGGCCGCAGCCCCCTCTCCCCATCACTCCCCCTCCCTCTCACACAATCTACCCTATTGGCAGGAGTTTCGAAATTTGGTGGGAATTTCGAATATATTCAAAGCGCTTCTGTTAGCAATATTGTGAGGGTTCAAACATTCTGCGTGGTGTCTGCTTGTTCTAAGTCGTGTCTCCCTACCACTTTCGCGCAACAACGCTCTGAGCGTGTGGTCCTTTTAGTGTTATCGTAAGATCTATACTGTTCTTCTGGAGGGCTCTATCTCTTAACATGGGCTGGGGGTTGGTCCTGGCGGTTACTTTTCGTGGTGGGGCAATGATTTTAACGTTTGCAACGTAACACAGACGCCAAAAAGTCTCACGCTATAACTTGCAGCTGGTGTGGCCCTTTTAGTGTTATCGTATGATCTATTCTGTTCTTCTGGAGGAAGAACCATGGGCTGGGGGGTGGTCCTGGCGGTTGGATGGAAGCGTGGGTATCCGTCACTCATCGTAGGGCCTTCTAGTTTAACACGGTTCGGCTCTCAGCTTTTGTTCTCGTTTCTCCCCTCGGAACTGCGTCTGTCTCACGGTGGGAAGGTATGACATGCATTTAGGCATTCTTGTGTTAGTCTGTGGTATTCCATTTGCTCACTCGTTACTCGTATTATTTTGGTTAATTTAATGCCACGATTTATTCGGAGCTATGTGACATACTGCTGGATTTGCTTATCATGTCAGGGTTTTCATGGAAGGGTTTGGATTTGTCTGACACCTTACGGGGTGAGTCAAATGAAATATTTTTTAAGTATTATTTACTGTGCAGAAATTGTACAAAGATCTACCACTTTTCAACACAATCTCCTCCATGCTCAATGTAAGTCGTCGAGCACTTACAAAGTGCATAAATTCCTTTAGAAAAAAATTCTTTTGGTACTCTGCGCAACTACTCATGCACCATGTGCCGTACCTCTTCATCATAACGGAGCTTGTTTCCTCGCATTGCGTCTTTGAGTGGTCCAAACATATGGAAATCACTTCAGGCAAGGTATGGTGAGTACGGCGGATGAGGAAGACACTCAAAACGCAGGTCTGTGATTGTTGCAACTGTTGTACTGGCAGTCTGGGGCTATGCATTGTCATCTTGTAAAAGGACACTTGCTGACATCAATCCACGTCGCTTTGAATTGATTGCAGGCCACAGATGATTTTTTTGGAGATCTGTATATGATGTACTCGTCACAGTGGTTCCTCTAGGCATGTAATGCTCCAAAATGACTCCTTTTTCGTCCAAAAAGAGAGTCAGCATAACCTTCCCTGCTGAAGGTTCTGTTCGAAACTTCTTCGGTTTTGGTGATGAGGAATGGCGCCATTCCTTGCTCGCTCTCATCTTTTCCGGTTGGTTGAAGTGAACCCAGCTTTCGTCCCCAGTAATGATTCTTGCAAGGAAGCCATCACCTTCTCGTTCAAAGTGCCGAAAAAGTTCTTTAGAAGCACAAATACGTCTTTCTCTCATTTCAGGAGTCAGCTGCCATGGCACCCATCTTGCAGACACTTTGTGAAACTGGAGCACATCATGCTCAATGTGATGTGCTGACCCATGACTAATCTGTAAACATGCTGCAATGTCATTCAGTGTCACTTGGTGGTTTTCCTTCATTATGGCTTCAACTGCCGCAATGTTCTGTGGAGTCACAACTCGTTGTGCCTGACCAGGACGAGGAGCATCTTCCACTGAAGTCACACCATTTGCGAACTTCCTACTCCATTCGTAGGCTTGTTGCTGTGACAAACATGCATCACCGTACTGAACCTTCATTCGCCGATGAATTTCAATAGGTTTCACACCTTCACTACGCAAAAACCGAATAACAGAACGCTGTTCTTCCCTGGTGCAAGTCTCAAGGGGGGATGCCCACCTTTATACTGATACTGCGACGTTATGTGTCCATTTGCACTATGCTGCCGCCTACAGGCCATTCTGCACACTGTTTGTAGCACGCTTATCAACTTACAGGATAACGGAGCGAAATTTCGTTTTGTTATTACAAGTTTAAGGTTTTCATTTGACTCACCCTCATATGTTAGGAGATTGCACGTCTCTTTCCATCCAGAAGGACCAGGGTTCGAGTCCGGGAATGGGCACTGCCAATTTTAATTTCCCGCCAATTCTCAGGTGGGATATAATGTCAGCACAGCCTTGGGACAAAGAATTCACAACAAAATTCGAAATTACCGACAATAGGGTAGGGGAAGGGGAATGGTGGGGGTAAATGGTGGTGGTAGGGGGCTGGGACCCACTTGTAGGCTGACAAAAACACGTGGCGCCATCTGGGGTGGGGGTGGGGGTGATCGTGGTCAGAGGAGGTGGATAATTGATCACTTTAATTAATGTTCATATCAATTTGATATCAAAAGTGTCCTCGTAACCCTACTGCTCACAGGCTGAGAGGCAATGTTCTCCAGGAATCAGCCAAAGCCAAACACATCCATAGGAGTGTCAAAGCAAGTCCTCCCGATCACTTATTCCCAGCTATCCACTCTTCAGCTGTGCTGTTCTTTACATCACTACATCGGTATCATTTAGTACAGGAATGTGTGGCTGATGAGAATGTGCTCGACCTTTGTACCTCATTTTGTTCAGTTCGGCCTAGATACAGTCATTGCGCTAGCTGGAATGGGGTAGCACTTCAGAATTTGCGAGTGATTTTCTTCCTCAGATTTCATGGAATTTATTGTAACCATCGTCCGCAATACTCCGTGGCCCCATTCTTTCGGTACATAGGTCTTCCTGATCTCATTTTGGTTGTGATTGTTACTTGATTTTTCCACACCACCAACAATCGGGCAGATTTTAAAGGGTTGAAATGTCCCTGATGGATCTGTTGCCGAAGTGACTGCAACGACCACTTTCGAAGTCACGCAGCCCTCCTTGTCGAGTGATTCTGCTGCTGCTGCTGCTGCTGCCCAGAAAACCAAATTAATACTTTCGCAGCAGGCGTACCCAAAATAAGAATAAACGTGTTACCTTGAATAGAAACTTCGTAGAAGTGGGTCTTGAAGCCCGAAACTGTCTACAAACAAATTTTCGTTTAGTGTATTCGAACGAGATTGTATTTACTTGCTTTGCACGTTTCGAGGATTACGTCATATATATTAATGGTCAGCATGGATGTAGCTTATTGTTTCTGCGCGACGTAATCGATATGTCGTTCACATATCCACGGCCTATGTACCAACAGTCACATATCACCAGCACTTTCTACTAATCCAAAATTAGTTCTGGATGTCTTCGCATATTTTTCATTATTATAACCTTCACTTAGATGAAGAACTGCCATAGACTCCTTCCCTCAGTCGATATGACATTTACGTCTTGGCAAAACCAACATTCTCAAAAAATAAAAGTTACATTAAGTCTGAGAAAGTGCTTGTTTGCGAATCAAAGCATTCCCGCTAGTTTCTCCCCGAACTAGTGGCAACGATATGTACTCCATGCCCTATAAAGTAACGGGTCGGGTCTTTTTGGACGGCCATCAAATTTGCTTGTCTGCAATACAGAGCATATACCATCGTTCTTTCCCCCTGCACCTCATGCGTTCCACCACCTCTCTCATTAAAAAAAAAAGAAAAGGAAAATAAGCATCCTTCCTCGCGGAAATGGCCATTGGTTACCTTTTCCGAACGGCACTCTGGGGTCGGTTGCCAAGGCTGTAAGAATGCCTTGCACCATACATTTTCTGTTTTGGTCAGTATGTGCAGTTATTTTCATTAACTGCTTGGGAGAGTTTCCTATTTCAAATCGTGAAATTTTACGCTATGTGATCAAAAGTATCCGGACACCTGCCTGAAAATGACTTCGTGACGTCCTCCATATCTAGTGCAGGAAATCAATATGGTGTCGACGCATCCTTAGCCTAGATGACAGTTTCCACCCACGCAGGCATACGTTCAATCAGGTTCTGGAAGGTTTCTCGGGGAAAGGCAGCCCATTCTTCACGAAAGCTGCTCTGAGGAGAGGTATCGATGTCGGTTGCTGAGGCCTGGCACGACGACAGCGTTCCAAAACATTCCAAAGGTGTTCTATAGGATTCAGGTCAGGACTCTATGCAGGCCAGTCCATTACAGGGATGTTATTGTCGTGTAACCACTCCGCTAGAGGCCATGCATTTTTTACAGGTGCTCGATCGTGTTGAAAGATGCAGTCGCCTCTCCGAATTGCTTTACAACAGTGGGAAGCATGAAGGTGCTTAAAACATCAATTTAGGCCTGTGTTGTGAAAGTACCACGCAAAACAACAAGGGGTGCAAGCTCCCTCCATCAAAAACACGAGCACACCATAACACCACCGCCTAAAAATTTAAAAGTGGCCGCTACAAATTCTGGCAGATGACGTTCACCGGGCATTCGCCATACCCAGACCATGCCATCGGATCGCCACATTGTATGCCGTGATTCGTCACTACACACAACGTTTTTCCACTGTTCAATTGTCCAATGTTGACGCTCCTTACACCAAGCCAGGCGTCTTTGAGCGTTTACCGGCGTGATGAGTGGATTATAAGCAGCCGCTCGACCATGAAATCGAAGTTTTCTCACCTCCCGCATAATTGTCATAGTAGTTGCAGGGGATCCTGATGTAGTGTGAAATTCCTGCGTGATGGTCTGGATAGATTGTCTATTACACATGACGACCCTCTTCAAGTGCCGGTGGTCCCTGTCAGTCAATAGACGAGATCGGGCTGTACGCTTTTGTGCTGTACGTGTGCCTTCAAGTTTTCACTTCACTGTCACATCGGAAACAGTGGACCTAAGGATGTTTAGGAGTGTGGAAATCTCGCATACAGAAGTATGACACAAGTGACACCCTATCACCTGACAACTTTCGAAGTCCGCGAGTTCAAATGGTTCAAATGGCTCTGAGCACTATGGGACTTAACATCTATGGTCATCAGTCCCCTAGAACTTAGAACTACTTAAACCTAACTAATCTAAGGACTGCACACAACACCCAGTCATCACGAGGCAGAGAAAATCCCTGACCCCGCCGGGAACCGAACCTCGGAATTCGGGCGTGGGAAGCGAGAACCTACCGCACGACCACGAGCTGCGGACAGTCCGCGAGTTCCGCGGAGCACCCCTTTCTGTTCACTCACGGTGTCAAATGATAACTGAGGTCGCTGATGTGGAGTACCTGGACGTAGGTGGCAGCACAGTGCACCTAATGTGAAAAACGTATGTTTTTGGGGGTGTCCGGATATTTTTGATCACATAGTGTATATCTCGCAAGAGATGTTTGAATTAGTTCATATTAATTTAAAAACACAACTTGTGAGAATAATGGTAGCGATACAAACTGATTGCTTGGAATAGGATGATGATTTCATGAGATGAAACTTTTTGTAGAAGTAAAGTAAACGTTGCAACTGCTCTGTCAAAGTTACGGCCTTCCTTGATTGACTCGTAGTCTCAATGTGTTTTTACGTGAATGTGATTATGGGATTTTAAGTTGATTCTCTGTTTCTGGGATAGGAGCAATTGCGTGGCCCATATACCACGTGTGCACCAAGTAAATATATCGCCAGCGCGGGCTCTCCTAATTAGTAGAATAGATCATTCTATACAGAATGAAGCCCAATTTTCAAAATGGCTTTACACAATTTCACAATTTACTAGTTTTAGTATGAAAGCTTTGGCATCGACATAAGTCACTCTTGGGTCAATCTCTTGTTTTCGTGTGGTTCGTTAGTGGCGAAGAAATGACTATTCCTCATTGTTACGTTTTTGCCGGATTATTCTCTTCTTTGCTACATTAATTTTTTTTTTTTTCAAATCATTGATGGATATCACAAATTAAAGTAACATTTGTAAACTTACTGACTGTTCAAAGCTAAGTACTTTCCCTGTACTTGACATCACATGTCACGATATTAGTCACAGTAGTTTTCTGACGAAACAGCGTATTCTGTCTATTCAGTTTTCATTTCAGCCAACACGCAATTCTACCTGTCTGTCAACAGCCACAGCCGTGCACATCAGTGATGTTCCGTTCCGTATTCTTAATGAATAAAATGTCTTTTTTGCGTAATTAATTTATTTTTTATATGTAAGGTTCATTTCAGTTGCGAGAGAGAGTAGTGTAATTTGTTATTTTTTGTTGTTTACGTATATGCACTATATAGCTCCATTTGGAGATTAGATGTTCTTCCAGTGGTGGTTTTGTCTTAACATATTCCAGGTTGGGTTAATTAGGCAATGTGCGTTACAAAGCGAAATATGAGTCATTGACAACTTTACTAACAAGAGACGTCAGTGTGTGCGGCCACAATTCTAAACCAAGGACTACCTGAAGAGTTAACCTGAACAATGAAATGGGAGCTTGTGGTGGTACAGAGCATCTGAAACGTGGAACCGTTATCCAAGAAATGTGCAAAACCTCTCTGGTTGCCGCAGAAGTACATGAGACCGCCAGGTAGGCACTTCTGGCTCAGGAAGTGAACCATTGCAAAAACTACGAAGTCCACATTGATACAGTTGCTGGAACAATAGCGCCGAGACGAGGCCCGCAACGCCAGTTTCGTTTGAGATGAATGTTTTCCATGCTCTTATGAAGCAACTGTTTCAAGCTTTGAAAGCCAACTTTAGACAAGAATTCAAACAGCAGAAAGCATATTTTAGACAAAAATTCGATGTTCAAGATACGAAGTTAGGCGTGATCGTCGCAGAGAGTGGGAATACAGCAAATGTAATACGGAAGGCGCTAGCGGATTTGATATCAGATTTGCAATCAGTTAACCCTTGACGGGAATAAATCGTTTAAAGGATCAAAGCCATTAGCAGTTACCAAGCAGTATTAGCCATGCAGTCCGAAAAGTGAGTAAGCTCATTGTAGCAATGAGAGCTGATGATGTATCGAACAAGCTGGCATGAATGCAGAAGTTGTTGCAGAAGATAAATAAAGAACAAACCAAACTGGTGCGAGGTATTTATCAATGCTTTGCCTGTCTTGAGGAGACATGGCAACAGCACAATGAAGAGGTCAGGAAGATCGCCGACAAAGTAGAAGTTTTAACAACCGCACTTCGACAGTTATTGCCATGATATGAGGCGTATTCTTGTACTACGGCAAGTGGATGACAGGGAGAGTCAGGGACATTTAGGTGGGTATCAGAATTCCCTTTCCTCGAAAATTTCTCTGCTTCATACCTCCTGTGTTACCACCGATGACGTGCCACTGATCTCATTTGCACTATTGTAGTAGTACATGCGGCGTGCCTATTTGCTTCCAACGCCCTGAGTGGAATGCATAAGATCTAATTAATATCCACTAACCTTCGCTCTTCTATAACTGTTCTCCCCTGCGCAGAAAACAACACGTCGGTCGAGAATTCGTTATCTTGAGGCTGTGATAAACTCTTAGAGAGGAACTGATATTGTATAATTAATTACATTTTGAATTAGTTTGTTTGTGCTGTATGCCACTCGTTTTTTTTTAGCAGAATACGAGAAACTGCACAACTACATTCCACTTTATGAATCATACCTTTACAGAAATAAATTAAACAATGAACTTCGTATTTAGTAATTACTATCAAATTGTTCTCTGTTGCATATCCAAACAACCAGAGATTGCTAATTAAGTTCTTAAGCGATACAGACTAAGGCAGACAACGTGTCTGTCTTCCGAAACTGCCTATCTAGCTCTGATCTCACAGCCGAATCACTTCGCCAGCCACCTAAGTTAGACGCTATCCGAAGATCTCTGAAGTGTTTCAGCTGCCTTTACTTTTATTAATTGTTTGTTATATTGTTGGTAATTAACCCTTTTGAAATAATGGAATAATAGCCTGCTACTGAGAAATGATTTTATATTATATTAAAGGCAGGTAAATTCACTGTTTAGTTTTTCCAGCAGTAAAAGCGGAAGTTTATCGTTTTGGCGAGTTTCTTCCGGACACAACAGCCAGTAACGGAGGAGGACCACCATTTAGGCTGTCTTTCATACTGAACAGACCATCTGTCATCGCTACCTTGCACCACATTACGTCATCGACCCTGTGCTGCCTTCTCAGAAGCTCTAAGAAGGGCTTCTTGTACCCGAATATGATGGCTGCAAAGCCTGTATTACACATATCACTTCTTCTGAAATTACCAAAAATTGGGATGCTTTGCAGGCAACAATCAGTTTCGGATATAAGGAATTTTTTTGAATTTTTTCACTTATCATCTGTCAAGGGTCATATCATTCAACAATACTTGTAATTCGTTATTTTTTTAGTACTTGAATCTGATTGTATTTTTTCATTCTCCAATTATAAATTAATTTTTGGTCGTAGTCTTAATTACTTTGTTATTATGGAACAGTAATTGTTACCCCTCAATAAAATTCGTCTACAACCTTATATCCCAAAATCATTAATATTTAGTTACACTCTCTACACCAGTCACATTATTCGTATAATGACTATGTATTTTCTACTGACTTTCATATACGAGCCTTATGTGACTTCGTAATACGTAGAGGCTAATTGTCTCATTCTTTTTTTTACAAAAATATACCTTTATTCTAGCTTCCTTTCATATTCGAAACCAGTGTGTGTCATTATGCTCTACCATTCATATTATGCTGACTTCTATTTGAACCTCATGAACTACGTTTGTCTTTCATGATATTTTCATGTCAATGTTATGTCTTATTTCGACAATAGGTCTATTCCATATAGTTCATTAATAGTTGGCGGTAATTTCTTTATCCCTATATAATGGCCAACTTATACGTCACCTTTCGCCTTTCCTCCCTTACTCTTCCCAGATAAATGGCTGACTTTTCTCTGGCCTAATCTATAACACTGCATTTATCTCCTCGTAAATAATTTGCCGATTTTTCTGTAGCCGAATGACCATAACTCTTCATTTACCACGATCCTCTTTGGCAAGACTACTTCTACCCTATCAGTGTATCATAACTTCGTGATTGTGGAAACCACTTCGCCGTTTCAAATCATACTAAAGAGTAACGAAATGTCTATTTTGACACAGTCTGTACATAATCCCACGACAATATTTAGTTATTTCCATTAATTTTCCCACCAGAATTTCTCCTATTGTACATTGTGATATTCGCTTAAATGATTAAGCGTCGTCTTCTTCTCCTGCAGCCTTCAGCCTAATTATGCGTTATTTCATTTTTTTTTTTTTTTTTTTTTTTTTTTTTTGCAGAATAGCTTCCGTCTTGCTTTCCTATACTCAGAATATGTTCATAGATAAAGATCTGTTTACTGCTGTTGTAAATATTTAAAGATTGTTCCACTACGTATTTTATAATGTGCTCTTTGTTATCTCCATTAATATGATTCTGGTTTCTTGTAACTATATACTGTGTCCTCTTGCCGGTGTATCTGTAATCCTACACTTCGTATATTCTGGGCTGTTTACATGTATTCCGTTGATAGTCTGTGTTTCACCGGTGCTATGCAGATGTTTATTCGGCTGGGTTACTTTGTTTCTGCCATTGTTTTTTTTTTTTTCTTTGCTTTCCCATTCAGTGTAAGGATATTGTCTCACGTTAACCTTGATAATGAGGGTTGCTGAAGAGAACGGATGTAGTTCTGAATGAAAGGAAGAGAAGAACTAATATCAGAAAAAGAAAATTAAGTACGCTGTTGGTTAACTGGGGCACACGGTAATCGTCAGTTGCCTGGAAGTACAAAGAACGTTACTGGCCCCTGAGATCAGTATTGATAATATTTTTTTATGTCACTGATTGACATTTCATCTAATAATCATTGTGCAGGTGATTCCTTGGTAGAATGAGGTACTTCATTAAAAACTTTCTGAAATTCAACCACGTAATCTATCGCCGTATGATGCTTCTTAGAACTGAACCAATAGCTTTTTCTGCCATAGACCTATGCAGTATACATGCCACCATTTTTTTGAAAGCGGGCTCTGACAAAAGCTGGCTGTCAACCTATGTTCACTGATATCTTGACGCCATTGAACTTCGGTACGGGATCTTCTAATATCTTACTCATATCTATTTGTGGTATTTCCACCTTCAATACTTTTGTCCACAAATATATGGCGTCTCTCACTGTATTGTGTGCTGCAAGGCAAGTATTGATTCAAAAATGCTTCCACGAATTCTTTATATCTTTTGCATGTGTTACCGACCCTTGTTACCCACGGTATTGCATCTCCTTCTAATCTACTGGACAGAAATTTGATTTTTTGTTATTTAGTCATGTTTTCAAGAATAATGCCATGAAATTGTGTAATGAAGGCTACTCGGAGTATAGTTTCATTACCAGATAAATGAAAGAATTTATATGCAGTATCGTAACTTGCTACATCACTCACAATAACAGTACCATTCTTTCTCTCTTATTCAGACCAAATTTCGACTTTTGTTTCACTTCATTCTCTATTTTTTGTTGCGCTAAGGAAGTGCGTTTTGCTCTGTTACTCTCAACTTACTGCGAATCGCACTTGTTTTGCTTTTACAAGAGGATTCCGCATTTGAAACATTACGACTAAGTATTACTCGGTTGTGTCTTATGTTCATCATTGCATGCTTTGATAGCTTTACTTTGCTCTTCTCTTTCATTACTAATTTCATTAACTACTCTTTCTATTACCCCATTTTAATCCTGAAAATTCTTATTTAACTTTTTCATTTTATGGTCAACCTTTTGAATAATTTCTGACTTACAAACTTCTCATTTTTATCCCATTCTTTTGTTACATTATCAATTTTCTTCCAACATTTCTCAGTTTTAACTGCAAGATTTGTAATCTCTTGTTCCAAAACATTGAATTTTGCGTTAAGGTATTACTACATTAAATTCTTTTAACTCCTTATCTATTTTCGCTATTTTGTTATGCGAATATTTATTTTCTATTGTGTTTTTCTTAATATCATCTTATTTACTCTTTGTGCCTCATTGCTTTCTTTTGTTCCTGCAAAATTAGTTTTAGCATATGCCGATCGTCATCCTGCGTTGGCGTAGTGTCAGCTCATGCTGCACCCGGACTTAATGTGCGTAATTCATCTGTTAGCTCATTAGTAATGTCGACGTCAGAGTAATTTTCTCTGGTATCGTGGTTCCAATCATTCACCTCATTTTGACTAGGTACTACACATTCTGAGTTAACTTTATCATTGCTTGCCACTAAATTTACATTTTCATTGTCTCCATTATTATTTAACTCCACATAACCGACACTGATAATGTTGGGTGTTTATGGAAAAAGTTCAAGGCAATCGTAAGGTGCGTTTTAGACAGGTTCGTGCCCAGTAAAAGTTAGGAAACTAATGCGAAAGCAAAGAGAGCTTCACTCCAAGTTTAAACGCAGCCAAAACTTCCCAGACAAACAGAAGCTAAACGATGTCAAAGTTAGCGTAAGGAGGGCTATGCGTGAAGCGTTCAGTGAATTCGAAAGTAAAATTCTATGTACCGACTTGACAGAAAACCCTAGGAAGTTCTGGTCTTACGTTAAATCAGTAAGTGGCTCGAAACAGCATATCCAGACACTCCATGATGATGGTGGCATTGAAACAGAGGATGACACGCGTAAAGCTGAAATACTAAACATCTTTTTCCAAAGCTGTTTCACAGAGGAAGACCGCACTGCAGTTCCTTCTCTAAATCCTCGCACAAACGAAAAAATGGCTGACATCGAAATAAGTGTCCAAGGAATAGAAAAGCAACTGGAATCACTCAACAGAGGAAAGTCCACTGGACCTGACGGGATACCAATTCGATACTACACAGAGTACGCGAAAGAACTTGCCCCCCTTCTAACAGCCGTGCACTGCAAGTGTCTAGAGGAACGGAAGGTTCCAAATGATTGGAAAAGAGCACAGGCAGTCCCAGTCTTGAAGAAGGATCGTCGATCAGATGCGCAAAACTATAGACCTATATCTCTGACATCGATATGTTGTAGAATTTTGGAACATGTTTTTTCCTCGAGTATCATGTCGTTTTTGGAAACCCAGAATCTACTCTGTAGGAATCAACATGGATTCCGGAAACAGCGATCGTGTGAGACCCAACTCGCTTTATTTGTTCATGAAACCCAGAAAATATTAGATACAGGCTCCCAGGTATATGCTATTAGCAGACAGAACACAGCATGTTGTTATCAATGGAGAGACGTCTACAGACGTTAAAGTAACCTCTGGCGTGCCATAGGGGAGTGTTATGGGACCATTGCTTTTCACAACATATATAAATGACCTAGTAGATAGTGTCGGAAGTTCCATGCGGCTTTTCGCGGATGATGCTGTAGTATACAGAGAAGTTGCAGCATTAGAAAATTGTAGCGAAATGCAGGAAGATCTGCAGTGGATAGGCACTTGGTGCATGGAGTGGCAACTGAGCCTTAACATAGACAAATGTAATGTATTGCGAATACATAGAAAAAAGGCTCCTTTGTTGTATGATTACATGATAGCGGAACAAACACTGGTAGCAGTTACTTCTGTAAAATATCTGGGAGTAGGCGTGCGGAACGATTTGAAGTGGAATGATCATATGAAATTAATTGTTGGTAAGGTGGGTACACGGTTGAGATTCATTGGGAGAGTTCTTAGAAATTGTTGTCCATCAACAAAGGAGGTGCTTTGCAGAACGCTCGTTCGACCTATACTTGAGTATTGCTCATCGATGTGGGATCCGTACCAGATCGTGTTGACAGAGGGGATAGAGAAGATCCAAAGAAGAGTGGCGCGTTTCGTCACAGGGTTATTTGGTAACCGTGATAGCATTACAGAGATGTTTAGCAAACTCAAGTGGCAGACTCTGCAAGAGAGGCGCTCTGCATCGCGGTGTAGCTTGCTGTCCAGGTTTCGAGAGGGTGCGTTTCTGGATGAGGTATCGAATATTCCCCGTACTTACACGTCCCGAGGAGATCACTAACGTAAAATTAGAGAGATTCGAGCGCGCACGGAAGCTTTCAGACAGTCGTTCTTCTCGCAAACCATACGCGACTGGAACAGAAAAGTGAGGTAATGACAGTGGCACGTAGAGTGCCCTCCTCCACACACCGTTGGGTGGCTTGCGGAGTATAAATGTATAGTGTAAAAACATTCACTGCAGAATTCTCAGCGAGATCATTATTTACTGAATTTACTATATCGGATTCATCACCAAAGTTTTAATCTATGTTTCCACTTCGATTATTGACTAAATTTGACGTATCATTAAACCCATCTGTTACTTCACTACCATTTATTTGTACCTGACCCATCGGATCGTCATTATTGTTGTGCGACTGAACTCCTTCTCTACTTCTGGGACCGTATCTCATTTTCTTTTCTCCAGACATTTTAGTTGCTGTGTCGTCCTAACAAGACACAGCCAGAGAAAACGTACCACACGTTCAAAGATGCTAGCTGGTGCCAGTGCTATTTACACGAGTTCCACCAGCGCCAAGGGCGGCGTTCAGGATGAAGATATCGACTTTGCCTCGGCCAGTTGCCAGCCGAGTAGAATCCGCTAATGACCGGACGACAACGGACAGAAGACTTTTCGGAAGATAGAAGGGCAGCTCTCGCCCGTTTGGTTATAGATCATCGTCCAGGGCTGGCTTAAGTAGGGAACGTCATTTAGTGAACTATTAGGAGTGAACAGACAGTTTCTGTAAACTGCATTTGCTATGTACTGTGAAGTTTACATACAATTATTTGCGATTAGCCATTGAGGGCCTTTTTTGTAATACGTTACGAGCAGCGTTGCAGACTTCATTGTTCAACAAGTCATAGAGATAAGTAAACCTTTTAACTCATTTCTGTGACTTTGTAACTTATTTGTCGGAGTGTTGTAGACCCTTTGTTCTCCTATCCTAAGGCATAGCTGTGTAATAGTGGCAGGGAGAAATCGGCTTAGCGGTGTACTGCACTAGAAGTACTGTCACTGAATGTCGTAGCTGTGGGCTGCAGCGCTGGCGGCAACCCCGCTGCTGCAGTGTGCTGAGGATGACACTTTAAACGCGCCCTGTACCGCTACCTACGCCGGTCGCTGCTTGCTGCCGCTGCACCATTTGTTTTTGGCTGCCTCACAGTGCTCTGCACACTCGGCCGTATCATAGGATTACGAATATTGACGTGATGATTTATAACGTAATCCCGTAGAACGCTCACACAACGTTAACTTTTATTCTCGTAGCACATCAGCACTTCCTATTCCTGAGTTAAATCGATACTACTTTCATGGTAAAGGAAAATATGAATTTGCGGCATCAATTATTATAGGTCAGCTGAAGTTCAAAGACAGTTCAAACACAGTTCCAAGGCTAAGTTTCACAATTCTTATACAGTTCTCTGGTCATTTGTAGTACACACGAATCACAGTTCCTACACCATTCCCCGGTCAGTTACAGTTCACACTTGTCGCGAATAAAATCTAGCCTCATAATTTCAAGGCACATTGTCTTCAAAAATTTCGCCGAAGGGTTGCTATGTACGGCAGGTGGAAGAGAGAGAGAGAAGGAAAGGGGGGAGGGGAGATCGTTAGTGAGAGGTATTTACGTGTGTATTATAGACCCGTTCCTCGAAACCTTGTCACCTTCACACCTCCTCCGTGTAACCAGCACATAGTCCTGAGGGAGGCCGCTTGCAACAGTGGCCGAAAAGTAGGACAGTCTGACAACGCGATCAACAGCCCAAAAGAATTTTTGTTACAAGTGAATTCACTATTTAGTTTTTTCAGTGCGGTACCTCACACCACATTACATCGTCCTCCCTCTACTGCCTTGTCAACTGTTCTGAGACAAGCTTCTCGTACCTGAATATGATGGCTGCAAAGCCAGAAATATTACAATATCCAATAGATATTAACAAGTATAGAGGATTCCCATCACTACTCTGCTCAAAGAAAAACCTATTTCCAATAAATCGTGGGAACCACGAGGCACTGTGTCAGCTATAGTGCACTGCTGATCGCAATAGTGACCCGTGAAATAGCTCAAAGACGTAAACTGCGAGGCTGACACGGAAGGCAAGCGAAGATGCACAGAGGCAGAAGAATTATGAGACTTCAAAGAGGGGTTATGTCATACAGAAAATATAGCAGCCGATCCACAAGTGGAAAAATGTAAATCCAAGTATAATAACGATAACGAAAGCAAGAGACATCTTGTGCCCACAGAAAAGTACTCATTGTTTCCTGACTCCATGGCAGCCAACACTCTAAGATATGCATTGACCAGTACGATGATGTAATTACCGATGTCATGGTCGCCACATCGAAGATGAGCTTCGTGTGTGAGCACATAAGGAAGATGTGCTTAGTACCATCAATTCTAGTCTTAGTTTCCTGTACCTATTCTTTTACGTTCTATGTTTACTTTTAGTGTGCTTGCCTTGGGAGGTTCTTCAAAGCAGCTCCCATCTCAGAGAGAGATTGAACGTGCCTTTGAAGATAGTAAAATGAAATAATTACAGTGTGTGAACTATGATAAATTGTGTGATGGAAAGGAATAGTTGTGAGTTAGATTTTATATGAATGCTGTTCCAAGGACACTTATTGCTTTGAATAACAGTTCCCGCAGACTATGGTGGTATTTTAATTTTGTTCTAGGTCAAAGATTAAATTGTATTTGTGGGTGGATAGCGAGCTATCTATGATGCGAAGTGAGTCGCTCTCTTAGAGATTCGACTCGCAAGTCACCTTGAGCAGTGTCAAATGAAAATATTTCCAAGGCCGCCGAATTTCCCAGATGGAGTCTCAGAAACAATAATCCAAGGTTAGAAGAAGGACAAGGTGATTGCGATTGATTTTATATTTTCTTGAAAAATAGTAAGGGGTGTAATGGTGATCCGTGGTTTCCTCACAAACCGAGATTGCTGCAAGTAAATGCCTCTGCTTGTAGTCCTTAATTAGAGTTGAGCAGTATTCCGAAAGACTATTCTGTACTTAGGCTTTTATTGGAAGCTAAATGTTGAAGTATTTCGCTGCTGTCAAAAGCACTGGAGCTTATGTTGCAGAGGTTATTTGAGATGATTTTGTAGGTTGATTTGGCTGGTCCCACGAGTACTCCGACCTATTTTGAAGAAATTATTGAGATGGTTTTTTCACGCTGATTCCCTCCAAAAGTGGAAGATATTTGAAATATATCATTAGTGGCGAGAGCATTGCAACCTATTTTCAACAGTATGTTTGAGATGATTTTATAGATTGATTCTCACCAAAGACATAGGATGTTTGAAGTATGACACTGAATGCCACAGCATTCCAGCCTATTTGAGATGGTTTTGTAGAGTGATACCCTCCAGAGGTGAAGGACGTTCAGTTGATCACTGATGGGAACTGAGAAAAGCACAATTACTTTTATTGTATTAAGCCCAAAGAATACATCCTTATCATTAAGACTGCATTAAGATTGGAACTGTTTGTGTCAGTTGTAAAATTCAAAGGACACTACTGTAAAACCACTCGAGACACCACATATGTTATTTCGATACATGCAGTACAGCATGATAATGAAGAGAACGAATTGGAAATGACCATTGAAGGAAAAATGGAATGATGAAGATAAATTTTCCTTTCTTGTTTGACGGTGTGGTAATCGTAACTATCCTGAAAAATAATGAGTGGGGTGTTGAGTCAAATGGTATTTCAACTTGCTTTTTGTGTTAGAGTCGAGGTTCTTGTAGATTCATTCTTCTCTTTCAGCACTGAGGTGGATGTAAGTGGTAAGACAAGCGATGGCAAGGATCGTCTATGTTTTGAACAGTTTTCTTCCTTTGCTCCTCAGACTGGAGTCTGAATGCTGTACATATGAGCTGATGAATCAGTGTATCAGTCTAGGTGCTTGAGTGTCTTGCTGGTTAGTGGTGTCACTCGAATGCATCTACGAACTTGAAAGAACGAAGTTTCGGTGAGAGTGTTTCCTGTCTTTCAGTTGAACCACTTGGACCACTTGGATTTCTATGTACAAGATTTGATATTCAGATTATGGAGCCGACTTTGATGGTTGTTTCGTAGTTCTTCTTGTACTTTCCATCTTTATTGTCTGCTCCCGGCCACCCATTTTCTCTTGTTACTTTAGCTACTGATAACTGGGAATTTTTTATCCTACGTATATATTACTGATCGTTTCTGAGACTGTACATGTGAACATCCGGGTAAGGTGCCAAGTGGTATGCACTACTGATGCAGGGTTGAGTGGGAGTGGAAGGACCGAGCCAAATAAGGGTTGAACATAACTCATATGAAGATTTTTTATTAACAGCTGCCAGTAAAATAACTTTATTAACTGGGGCAACAGGACTTCGACATATTAAGACCAAACTGTTAAAATGAAACAAATTCATTAACAATCACTGATAATCGATCAACAATTTATCAGATATTTCAGTGAGACCAAATAACAAATGATAATAGTTTTAATACAAATACTTGCTGTCAGCTCTCCAAAAGTCATTCATTGGAACATGAAATATAAAAATTTAGATTTTCAACTAATGTTATTCAATTTCTAAAAACATACAAATCTTGTGTGCCACTTGCTATTACTGTTCAAATATTTACAGCAATATTTAATAAGAGAAGTACGATAATATTTCAACTATCGAAGTTACATAGAAATCTTCTCAATGGTTCTGAGAAACCAGTCTTCAAATAGGTAGTCCCCAAACGTTCTCTGAATGTGAGTAAAATTCAACAAGTAACTGACATTTATCTAAAACGGAGTTCATTAAAAAGAAAGAAAAAACAAAGTTACTCGATATAAAACGTCACACCAAAACACGTCGGTCATTGTAGTAAAGACGAACGTACTCGAAATTACTTAGGGCAGACCCGATACGTTCCTCACCCCACAGTGGGTAGCCAGTGGGTACATGCCCCAAGGCAAAAAACATACAATGATAGCCTGATGAACAGGGAAGCAGTTCTTAAGTTCTTAAGTTCTTAAGTCATATTACACGCTGGCATTGCTGATAAAAAAATTGTTAAGCGTCTCTAAAAGGTAAGAAGGTCACTCGCCAATGCAGCCACTCCCCTCACACCGGATAGTGAAGAAGTTGAGCGGCCAACAGACATTCAGCTTCAAATTACGCCACGAGGCGGGAAAGGTGAGCACTTACCCGTCACATGCGATGAGAAACATAGGTGGAAGGAAGACGATAACGGTTGGCTGTTGAACCTCACCTATGTAAATATAAGCTTGACTTGAAAGTATAACACATCTAAATAAATGCAGAAAGATTTGCCCCGGTGAGGTGCATAGGCTTACGGGCTCCAAATAGCTAAAGAAGGCGACTTGGCGATTTAGTGCACAACGTAACAGACAAAAAAATGCTTCGAACGTCCTAAATAATGATGCATTAAAATTCAGGTAATTTACAAAACCTCAGTTTAAAACACGCCATGAGATATCAACTTCATGACAACTGTACGTAAATTGAAGGGGATCACTGTTGTCAGCTGCAGCGGGACGTTACGTGGAATTGGCGGCGACTAGTGGAAATATGTATCGGCCTGGGATCTGAATTCGGGATATCCTGCTTATTAGGTACGTGCGGTAACCACTACACCATCCTGGGTACAGCTTCATCGCAACTGCGCGGACATCTCGTTATGCCCCACGGCCGATCCACATTCCCACTGAGCACCACCCATCCGCAGCCCCTGTCCATTGACTCCTGATCCCTACCCTGAGATTGCCACAGATGGTCGCACGTATTTGTATGTGTCCGGTACACATTTTTACTCGTCGCCGCTGATTCTGAGTAATGTCCCGCTGCATCAGTAAGCAGTGGTCTCCTTCAGTTTAGATAATAATGTTGTTTCACTGCTGCGAGTTCTGTGTGCTGTCTGACCTTTCGGATATAGAAAGAACCTACCGCTCGCCTCCAGACTTGGTCGGCCGAAGGAATAATATGTCCACTACCTTTCCCGGTGCAGGTCCCTCGTGTTCGGAGGATATTCCACCTGACCAACTTGGAAGTCACAAGGGCGACGGAACAAGCAGTCGGCCCCTTGGCCCGCAGACCTCGCTGTCCGCTGTCTCTACCCGGAAAACGGTCTCTACGGCGCTCGCGGTAAACGTGCCACGCCCCCTTCACGCCGAAGACTGTAACAGAAGACGTAGTGCGAGCTATCGATCGCGCAGTGATTCAGTAACAACATGTATGCTCATGTGTTAGTTGCAAGATTAAGAGATGATGATTTTTTTTTTTTTTTAGCTTGTTCAAGTGTTTATAATTCTACGTACCGAGGGCTTGCAGATGGTCAGTTAACTGTGTTAGCCCAGGTATGGAGGCTTTGTAGGACACATATAAAACATTTTGTGTCGGTTTATGTCCTATTATGATAGGATGATTGTGTAGTGGTTGTTCCTGCCGATCATTCGAAGTATGGAGAATAATTCATCCTAGTATTGTTGAACTTGATATGATTAGACCCAAAATACCGCGGGATGAGCATCATACCTCTTATCTTCAGTATTTTAGAGACTTATAGGTAAAAGGACATACAACGCATAATGATCCGACTGTCTAAATAAAATCTTATAGTAAATAACCTTCTTTTGATATTCTTGCCAATGTGTACGTCATTTGTTACTTGTTACACGTAATATATTCAGCGCATTGGACATACGAACGGTGAAATAGTGCCTTTTCGTACATAACGCTTGTCATTCTTGAGTTCATTTTGAGTGAAATACTCGGGGAAAATTTCTGTTTTGTGTTTCTCTCCCTCATTGATCTAACTTGGTCAGGTAGTTGTTATAGCATATACAGGACAAAATACTGAAAGTGAATATGATGTATGACTACTCCTGAGGAATATTTATGAGAAGTATGTAAGAATTCTTTTTTATGATACAGATACTATGTTGTGAAGTGATTATTGTATGTTCAGATTTCCAGCCGGCCGAAGTGGCCGTGCGGTTAAAGGCGCTGCAGTCTGGAACCGCAAGACCGCTACGGTCGCAGGTTCGAATCCTGCCTCGGGCATGGATGTTTGTGATGTCCTTAGGTTAGTTAGGTTTAACTAGTTCTAAGTTCTAGGGGACTAATGACCTCAGCAGTTGAGTCCCATAGTGCTCAGAGCCATTTGAACCATTTGAACCAGATTTCCAGCTGCTTTAGAATAGTGCTGTGCCTGTGGTGACATAGTTTATTTTGACGAGAGAAACGTACCTTGCAGGCGAATGAGTATATACGCAGTAAGATCTTCACGATTTTGAGTCCTATGGGGAGACCATTTTATAGCGGAAACGGTGGTCGGCAATGGTTGATAAAGATGGAAAAGTCATAATCGTCTGTTTGATGTCAGGGAAGATTTTCGACCACGACTAACGAGGACTGACGAGAGGACTAAGGACGAGAAGAAGAAACAATCCTCGTTTGCCCACAGAGATTACCAAGACGAGATACGTAAAGTTCTGCAAGAGGATAGGGAAAATATCCCGACACCCCTGATTCAAGTTGGGTAGGAGCAGATTAAGTATGGTGTATTACAATGTATGCACGCAATATACTAATTCAGGTAGTTTTGAGAAGCAGATATAAGGAGAGACCAACTGTTAGCTTATAATAATTTCGCCTTCTGCTGTGTCAAGCGTTTTTATGATTCAGAAAAATGTTGACCACAATCAGTGGGTACTGTAATTTGTATTTCTCCAAGAGCACCGCACTGTAGCAGCAGCGTCCGTGTGGGCAGGGAGAGTCACATGTTTGCAGGAAGCTGAGGGCTATGCCGGTGGCAACACAGATACTGTCAGAGTCTCCCATGCCGCACCGGCTTCAGCGGATGAACCAGAAAAACTGTGTCCCTCAACAACACGCCAGCTCTTCCACGTCCAATCCCATAGTCCTTCCCCAATTCCGCAGGTATCCAACCTGAAGTTTGATGTAAACCCTGCATAGGGGCGGGTGGCACCTTGGAAGATGTATCGGTAAGGGACATTCAGGGACACCGGCTGATCTTCACGAGTAATTAGCCTTGAACCGTATCGGGTTCCTCGTTGTCGACATAATAAATCTCCTATTTTCGTGGGGCCAAAATGGAAAAAAAGGAATAACAAATAACATAAACTGAGGGACAAGGACCAAAATTGAGAAAACGGAACAAGAAATAACAAAATCTGAGGGACATAAAGAAATTTCAAAAACCCAGACTTCTGAGTTGGAACCATTAGAATCTTTTCCTCAGCTGCATCAGGTAACAGTCCTGTCTAAGAAGTGAAAATTATCAAGGAGAAGTTAGACCGGATCAATATTAAATCCTTGTCAGGGACGATGTTGTAGATATATTTTAAGAAAAAAATTTTGTAACTGATTTTTAAATGTTTTGCAATTTTTCTTTTGAGTATCTGCTTACGGTCGCTTTCTCCCACTCTGATAATGTCAGACATATTCTATATGGACAGTAAGACATAGGAATAAGTATTGACGAAACATGATTTCCATAGCTTATAAAACAGGAAATAAATTGTTACTGTTTGTCACTTGAAGGGATGCGAACAGAAATTAAAAGTCGGGAACTGTGCTTCGACGCCACTGACTCAGAGACGACGCGAAGCCTCTCGGGATGACTTGGCTATCAGCCGGGCGAGACGTCGCCGAGGTGCGGCTTGGAGAGCGCGAGCAATCAAACCGGTGTCAGCGCACTCCTTAACGAAGTTCCTGGAAAGATTCTGACGAGCATCATTATCGGCGAAGAAACGGAAGACTTTTTCAGCTTTCCTCCGCCGCTGATTGCTTGACCGTCTTTGAGTATCCCACTCGTAATATAAAAAAGAATTTTTAATTTTTTTTCTTGAGAATTGGATTGGAGTTTTCCTGAGCATTGACAGTGATAGCTTTGTCAGTGGAGAATACTCTACAGCAGCACAATTACTGGATATCTGACCTCTCTGGAAGTCAACGTGTAAGACAATTAGTCTTCGAAGGCGTCGGCAACATGACCTACAATTCTGAGTTAAATGTCACTCGATATCCGATTGTAAAACGTAGATGACGTTTCGAATGAATTGCAGCAGACTATCTTCGAAAGTTGTTAAACCTTAATAGCGTAACTCCGTCTCGTATCACGTCCATAGTCGTACCACGAACCGTCTCCGAAGCTAGCGCTCCATTGGTCTTGAGAGCAAGCAATAAATTTTCTCCGTATTTAAATGAACAACATCACCAAGCGACAGTTGCACGCTTCAAGAATGTGTAAATTACATTTCTTAGCCCCACATGCAGCATTAAATAATAAAACCACATTTATATAAATATATTTCATTCGTATGCAAATTCTCATCACTTTTCTGTACACCGGGTTTGAGGGAACGGAACAATGGTACCACATTAATTATGTGTCTGATACGAGCGTGGTCTATAGATATACCCACTTGCGTAGACGTCTTTTTATCTTCTCACTAAATCCTTATTACCTCAATAATTTCAAAACTCACTACAAGAAAAGTTACTTTCATAGCCCAAATCGCTGTTAATCCTCCTTGCTCGTTTTATTCTGCTGTTTCATCCAACTTTAGAGTATCTGCAGTAACAATCATGTTTTGTATGTTGCAGATACAAAATTGATTTGGAGTTTGCCTGTCTGTCTATGAGTCAGGCCTTCAGGCATGAAACACTGCACCACTGGAGCTGAAAATCTGTTGCGGTTTTCAAATTATGCGTCATACCTTGGTACCATTCGTTTGTACTATGTCGCTAGAAGATAATATCCTGCTTTTTTTCGAATTTTAGCTACTGAACGACTGATTGAATTTCATTTTCACCTAAAGTATATTTCTAATAGTTTTCTACGAAAAGTTTGTCGTGTATATTCCTTTATATTTCTCTTGAGTAATAAATCCGATGCCTTACTGCCTCTAAAACCTAATCTGCTTAACGACTTAAGCGTTTAAGCCTTCACAGCTTCGTATAAAGCAACTAATTTACGAAAGTGAGTATCGTTTATCTTTTACTTAGTATACACTACGGTAGTTCAGAGAAAAATATAAAGCAAAGAATCGTTTTCGTAAGAATGTTGCATCCGGATGCAGTCAGTGTTTTCGGGTCTGTCGTGTCGAATGACACAGTGATGTGTTAACAACGGCGGAATAGTCAGACACGACGTGCTACCTGAACTCACGCTGAGGTCCGTGTGTTCTTCAGGGGGCAGTATTCTACACTGCTGTAACTAATATCCAGTACAACAAATTGTTCTCAGAACTAGAACTATCTAATGTGAGAAGTTAATTACAGACAATCTATTTTTCAGTCCGTAGAATGGACGCATGACTAGTTCGTATGGTTCAAATGGCTCTGAGTACTATGGGACTTAACATCTGAGGGCATCAGTCCCCTAGAACTTAGAACTACTTAATCGTAACCAACCTAAGGACTTCACACACATCCATGCCCGAGGTAGGATTCGAACCTGTGACAGTAGCGGTCGCGCGGTTCCAGACTGAAGCGCCTAGAACCGCTCGGCCACACCGGCCGGCAGTAGTTTGTATTAAAACAAAATTTTGCCGTGATTGGATCCTACATAAGAGAAATAAATTTAATTTTGCAGGCAAATCATTAACATGAAAAACCGTACAGTTATTTTATACCGAAACAAAAAACGCTTTGCCGTAGTTGGATTCTACATAAGCGAACTAAATTTCATTTCACAGATAAAAATTAACATGAAACATAATACTATTACTTTGTACCAAAACAGAGAACGCTTGTATTGCGTTCACAAAGGTGTATAATATAAATGTACAAAACTAAGCGGTAATTAATGTGCCTCGTCCTCAGACCCATCCCCATCACTACAGCAGTATGTCCACATGTGAGAACAAGAGTCTCTTTCTCTCTCTCTCTCTCTCTCGCTCTATATGTCTCTCTCTCTCTCTCTCTCTCTCTCTCTCTCTCTCTCTCTCTCTCTGTGTGTGTGTGTGTGTGTGTGTGTGTGTGTGTGTGTGTGTATGTGTGTGTGTGTGTGTATGCTTGCACATGCATGTATGTGTGTGGGGGAGGGGGTGAGGGTGGGGGAAAGGTGCACGAGTGTGTACGTTGGCGGGGGGACGAGTTTTGGTATCGTCATTGCAATATCTCGGCTGTAAGAGGCATGTCAAGAAACTGCATTGAAAGATTTAGGTATTTTTATAAAAGTTCATCTTAAAATGTTGCTCACACCGCTTTATGCAGACTATTCGATGTATTTTTCATATACGTTGCACAATGTAGGAACCTGCGTGGACACCACGATATAATTTAGTATGACAATCGCAGTGGACTACGGGCAAAATGGGTGCAAGACCTAGCCCGTACTGTTTTACCTATATGTGGAAGGAAAAAATGATGGAAATAAAGAAGATTTGAGTAGGATTAAAATCTAGGATGGATGGATATCAGTGACAAGATTCGATGGCGACATTTCTATACTCTAAGAAAACCAGGAAGAAATTGCAAGACCTGTCAATCAGAATGCAGAGTCTAATTGGTACAGTTTATGGGTTAAGAGTAAATCGAAGAATGACAAGGGTAATTAAAAATATGAAAGATGAGATTAACAACTTGGGTGGATAGCCGTCTGTGTTAAAACCCTGCTTCTGCAACAGGGAGGCGCACCGGTCCCAAATCGAATCCTCTCAATGACTTAACGACGTGAGTCGGTGTGACGGCCGATCTGGATGTTGTTTTTAGGTGGTTTACCACATCCCACAAGGGGAATATCGTGTTTGAACCCAAGTCGCGTCTCAGTTATATGAACTGCAGACATTTAGAAAATTTTCGCTCACTTTCAAATAAATAACACTACCCCAAGGCAGATGGGGTAACGGAGTGACGACAGGGAGGGCATCCAGCCGCGTTTAAAATTAACCTTTCTAAAATACGTTAACAGCCACTCCGATACTGCACCAATGTGGGATAAAGGCACAAAGAAAAGAAAAAAATGACATTGGCGATAAATTTAACATTGTAAGGGGGAAAACGGAGTAGATGAAGTTAAGGAGTTTTGATACCTTTGATGCAAATTAAAGTAATGACGACTTAAAAAACAGATTAGCACTGGTAAAGAGAGCATATCTGGCCAAAAGAAGTATACTGCTGTCAAACATAGGCTGTGATTCGGATAATAAATTTCATACAGTATGTGTTTGGAGCACAGCATCATGTGGAAGTGCATCATGGATTGTGCCAAAACCATAAAAAGGAGAACTGATAGTTGTGGTTTCACAGAAGCGAGATTAAAATTAACTGTGCTTAAAATAAATGATGAGGTGCTACGCAGACTTGGTGAGGGGAGGAATGTGTGGTAACAGGGGAAAGGAATAGGAAGATGTATGTTGAGATATCACCAAATAACTTCCGTGGAACATGAGAGAGGTAGAGAACACACTAAAAGAATGAACTTACATTCCTGACATTGGGCCAGAATGGGGGATATCTGTAGTGTAATAATCTCGAGAGAAAAACTTCAGAAAGCCAAGATTGGTATTAAAGAATTTATTCCGATAACCGGTATTAGTAAGATTACATTACCATCTTCGGATCTGGAATTGATAGAACCAAGTTGACAGGGCAATAATTTTACAAGTATAACAATGTACAAAATTAATTATCCACACACACGAAGAGTAACATTCTTTATGCTCTGCAAATTCTCTTAATCTCCTCCGTCTGTGCAATGTGTCATCTCATAGCATGATTATGCGAATGAGGATCATGAAAAATCACTGGCTATCGGCAAGTCAAATTTAAAAAAAACAATGTGTACTGACATTAGGATAGTACGCCGAATGCAAGTGCACATGGTCACAAAACTGCAGACTACAGACTGAGATGCAGAGTAAACATAAAAACTATTCCATAAGCCCACCAGATGGCACTGTGGTTCTACAGTTACGAATCGTTTCGTGTAAAATAAAGGCATTAATATACAACACCAAGTAACTGTCCATATGCGCGGCTGGTCCCAGCGGAGGTTCGAGTCCTCCCTCGGGCATGGGTGTTTGTGTTTGTCGTTAGGATAATTTAGGTTAAGTAGCGTGTAAGCTTAGGGACTGATGAGGAGGAGGAGGATATTAGTGTTTAACGTCCCGTCGACAACGAGGTCATTAGAGACGGAGCTCAAGCTCGGATGAGGGAAGGATGGGGAAGGAAATCGGCCGTGCCCTTTCAAAGGAACCATCCCGGCATTTGCCTGAAGCGATTTAGGGAAATCACGGAAAACCTAAATCAGGATGGCCGGAGACGGGATTGAACCGTCGTCCTCCCGAATGCGAGTCCAGTGTGCTAACCACTGCGCCACCTCGCTCGGTTTAGGGACTGATGACCTTAGCAGTTAAGTCCCTTAAGATTTCACACACATTTGAACATTTCAGCTTTGTTCATATGCAAGTTGGAAACAGAGCTTTCAAAAACAATTATTTGCGTATAAATCATAATCCAAATCAGAAACTATAGTCATCTTAAAACAAAAAATTGTTATAAAAAGTGTAGGAAATTCTTAAGACTCCATCCTATTAACATATAAAACTGGTTTCTATAATAAGTTTATTACACAATGCTGTAAGTAATCAAGCAAAACATTCTTCACACTGTGTAACATACATCGATAAAACAGCCGAGGAATTGTCGAATTTGTGTTTAGAACACCAAACTCTGAAACTTAGTTTACTAAGTATTCGGAATACATACCAAAAAATCGCAGAATATACGTTTATTATGATACATTATGTATTACGTGACTATCTATAGAGTATGACTTCTAGACAAATCAAAATATCTCACACGAAGCCTGGTTCAGTTTGTTATGGCTAGACATTGAATGGGGTCGTTAACCATATTAATTTACATCATAGATGCAGTATAAGTTTACAGAGTTATGAATAAGATTACTTAAATAAAAGAACTTGTACTATACGATTAGTTTCGTGATATATAAAATTTGTTGGTCGATGTCTATTTGTATCATTGAACAGAACGTAGGTACCCATTGGAAGCATATGTCACTGGTAATCGAATATAAATGTACTACTCTCGCCATTGAAGCTAATCTGCTGAGTTCATGCACGTAGCTCAACAACCAATGGCATTTAAGTGACTAACAGATCACAATGAAGGCGTGAACTCAAGTTTGTGTTAGGGATGCATTAGACTAGGGTAACCCATGCAGCTATGTTACGTGTACTGCTATGGTGGTGTAATGACTAATGAACCTGACCAATAAGCAGAAGACGTGGGTTCAAGTTCAGGCTGTGATACAAATTTTGATTCATTTCTTCAGCTTCTGTCATTGCTGTAGAAGATCAAAATTTCAAAACATTGCAAGAATTAATTACTTATTGAGCCATAATATGCCTAACCATAATAGTTTTCAGAAAACTACTAGTGCTAGTCTGAGTTTAGGAGCCTGGCACAGGAAAGGGATTTGTGGGTGTGGCGAGGGGGGGGAGGGGGGGGGGGGGGGGGGGAGGGCCTCACACGAAAGATAAAAGAAAAATAAATCATTGTTCGAGTGACTCTTCCTATTCCCTCTAGAAGACTTATTTTTCATATTTGTACTCCGCCCACCGTTAGGTAACAGTTCCTGCCTCTTGAAATATTACAGTGTATCTTCAGTCTAACCTTTTACTGATGTCTGACTTGCAGATAATTTTTGTCCCTTTATTTTCTGGTGATTGTTTTCGTCCTTGTTTATACAGTGTAAATGTCGCCTTTTCTGAGGGAAAGGGAGTGATTACTTTTTCAATTTGAAGAAGTTCGCCAACCATCACTTGCACCCTTTGTACTCTGTTATTTGTTGCATATACTCCAATCTCTGTTTCTCGCACAGTTGTTGAACACAGTGGCTCCCTCTATTACCATGGCAGTTATTCTCTGCTGTCTTAACATGCATTTCATACCATAATAATAAAATCACTTGAGTTTCCTATGTGCCTGACAGTCTTCATACTCTGAAGTCTCAGGCATAGGTCCACACCTAGGTATCCTAAGAATTTGACTGCATTAAAATCTTTCAGTCTCTTGTGGCAACAATCAGAAGAACATTCTAAAATATTTTTGACGATCTGAACCAACCTGTGGTTATGCAAAGCTCTATAGATACAAAAAGGTAGAAACAACAAGTAGGAAAACAACGAACTGCGAACTGCAAATTGTATTCATCATTTACTACATCACTTTAGCATGCTTACCTACTACCCACATCCTACAATTTATTGTTTTACTAGTATTTTCTGTGATTTTCTATTCGTACATGTTAAGCACATATATATGTCCCTCTCCTCCCGCCTCCTCTTTCCACATCCATTCACAAGCTCCAGCCCCCTGTCTCTATTCTCACTACGTCTGTGCTCCTCTCATCCACCTTTCTCCCGCTGTCCATCTGCTCCTCCACCATCAGTGTCCTCCATCTCACCTCCGTATGGCAATTTTCCCTGTCTTTGACCATCCCCTCTTCCCCCTGCCTCTCCCCATCTCTCTGTCCACCCCCTCTCTACCTCTTCCCATCTTTTCCTGTGACATCTATCTTTCCATCTTCACCTGCCTCCTCTCCCTATCTATCTCCTCCTCCCTACCCCTCCCTTTTCATCTTCTCCTGAACTTTCTTATTATCCATCTCCTCCTGTCCCCTATTGCAATCCATTCACTTCTACCTCCTCTCTTTGTCTCATTCTTCCCACCTCTCTCTCCCTGCCCTCCATGACCCCTGTGTCTAACCCCTCCTGCCCCTACCTCTCTTATCATCCATCACCTCTAGCATCCCACTCCCCATCCATCACTTCATTACCCCTCTATGTCCATCCCCTCTCTACTTTCCACCAGCCATCCCTGCCTGCATGTGTTATACCTGCAAGACAGTTCAGTAAAGCACGCCAATACTACTCTTATAGTAGACATGTTACATAGGGAATTATACATATCAAGGCTTTCAAAACCGATTTTTGCTGATGAAGTAAATGTTGCCATGTGAATCAGGTCGATAAGGCTGGCAGATACTACTCCAACACACGACACTTACAGTGCAGGGTAGCAAACTGTTTCTTGTCCCTGATATTACGCTATCCTGCAAGGTATGCTGATACTATTCCAAAACTACACACCTTTTGTTAAGGTCAGTATATAAGACAGGGACTGAAGAAAACGTTTTATTGACTGTATCTCCACTGTTGTTGGAGCTAGGAGGTTATAAGCGCCATAGCGCTGATAGTTGTGAAGTTTGTGTGACACATTTGGTTCAGTTTGGCCCAGGAGTGTGGAAGGAGATTCCAGACATACTTACACACAAGCTACATACAAGCCTTTTCCCAACTTCACCTGCATATATGTTTCTCCCATAAAATGCTTAAGATGAAAAACTTCATGTCATTCATCCCAGAAAACAATATTTTTGATTAAAATACTTAAGCAATTTAAGCAACGAGATATTCACCCTTTAAAGGAAGGATATTTAAAGGCAACCAATGCAAAAGTAAAAGATGATATTCCCGAAAATAACCAAGAGAACAAGTATAAACCCCATACATCTCTTGGTCCATTTCATCTTCTTCCCTTACTCTGCCTAGCGTCTCCTCACCTCCTTTTCTGTACATTTAATTCTCACAACTCTCTCTACCCATCTCTCACCTCTTTCGTTCTGCACTCTCTCTCTTTGTTCATATCCTGCTCTCTTCCCTCTCTGTTTTTACATCTCTTCCTTCCCTCTCTCCCTAATGATCCCCTGCCGCCTCCCCCTCTCTTCATATTCATTCTCCCCTGCTGCCACTCTGTCTCCTCCTCTATCGATCTTGACTTGCCCTCAGACATACGCATCAACATATGTTATCCCTTCAAAAGAGACTGATAAAGCAGGCTGCTACATAGCCCACAACAAACTTCTCATGCAACGCAGACTGTAGGCCAAGGGCTCAGAAATCCGTTTTTTCCCTTGTTGTGTTGGCTGCTCTGCAAAACGAGTCGATAAGGGAGATCAACGCTACTCCCACACAACACACTTGTCATGAAGGACACGCTGCTTGGCAGGGGTTTAAAAATGCATGTCTGTATCTCTATAAATATTTATTTATATCACAACACATGTATACTGTCATTGTCTCTATTAGATATTGTGCGATAATTCAAATAAAAATTGTTGCTTTGATCTGGCTTCCCACAGTTATTTTTTAATACAGAATGTATCCTTTAAGAGCTTCCTCTGATGGAGAGTGTGAGGGCACAAATGCTTTCGAGATAATGTGTCTTGGAAATGAAAAAGGGATAGAGAATGAATTATTGCCTTTTTATATTGCACAACTTTATAAAGTGGTAGAGTTAAGGAAGTCCAATGATGTTCATCTTGCACATTCACACGACATAAGAAATTTAAGTGAATCCTTTCCCCAACACATGGTAACTCAGCTCATGAATATTAATATGTACAATATTTCACCATGAGTCTCATCAACCTCGGACCTACACAGTACAGCAAATTTCCAGGCAACAACATTTTACGTTGGGAATACCGTTTCCCTTTCAATGGCTGGAAACCTGTGGGAACACATAGTGATAAGGCTCAACTGCCTTTTTCTTGTCTCAGTTCGCTTAATCATCATCATGATAAAATGAGCAGATGTCTGTGCAGCCACATTGATGAATTTTTCAATGCATCTCACACTTTTCTGAGTGTAAAATGGTGACGTAAGGTCATTTACGAACCTCTAATATGATGTGGGAAAAATGGGGCATCAACTTCTGTTAAAAGTAATGACTGTAATTCTGTCGTATCTAAAACGAGTCATCGCAAATATGTGATTCATCTCACCACACGTGTGACTGAATTACAAATAACAGTGTTATGATCATTTTTTACATTTTGTGGGATTCGTTGCCATGTAACAATAAGTAACAAATACAGGATGCGTTTCTTTACACTACATTACACTGTCACGAAATGAAAACTGCATCCTCAGACAGTAATATTTGTAAACATACTACAGTAAACCGATAATTCTTTGTGATATCACATAGCACGCAAATTACTAGTGAGATAGTGTAACACTGGACGCCAAAATGTGAACAGGGAATTATTCTACGCCTGTTACATGAAATGGCATCTAGATGAAAAATGGGGTTGCGCCACATCGGGAGGCAATAATTACGTGACATCTTTAATCATACGAAACTGAACATCAAAGGTTTTGAGATTAGGGGATTGGTAGGTGAAAGGAACATACTATTTAGATGAGTGAAACATGAAATTTTACTACATTTATTTCAGTATCCTTTACACACAAAACAATTTCATGGTCGATTGGACAGGGAGTGGACACGACTCTATTATGAAGGGGGAAGAGGGTGAGAATGAATCATCTCATAATTCTTCTGGTCATTCGTCGTGTGGTGATGACGGCGGCGGTGCTGGTTCCAGACGGCTCGTCACCTCTGAGCTGCGCGGCCCGAGTCGGCCGCTTCCCCCAGTATCCTGCAGCTGTGCAGCGAGGGCCCGGAACGCCGTCCGCGTTGACACGTCGCCGTGTGTATCCATGGCCGAAGCAGCGCTATCACATTGTCGGAAGGCATATTTTGACGATGTATGGAAGGGCGCTCATGTGGACTTGCTTCCGGGCGGTCTCACCGACTGTCTCTTCAATTTCTCATCCACCTCAAATCATAACGACTTCTCGAAGTATTCCTCCTACTGACACTTGTCATTGACGGATTAAATTTGATATGCGGCCCAACAACTGATTGCCGTTTAGTGACCAAGTCTCCCAGTGCAGGGCGGAAATTTCCTTTCTTGTGTGGGATCATGCGTGACTCTTCTTTTCCAGGATTTAACTGTCAAAGCTGCCCCATTGTTTTGATGTACTTCTGCATTCCTAAGTTCCTGTGAAATCAGCCACACAATATTTCTTTCTGATAGCTCTCTGTGCTGGATACACTCAAGTTCGTGTTTCGTCTTAGAAACTGCTAGTGTCCGCGAATTCCAGGGTGGTCCATCTGAAGTTTCCGATGAGAATATCTCGAAAACTATGCGACGGGTAAAAATAGTGGGTAAGACAGGTTCGTAAACTCAAAGGGTGGCATCAAATGATACTACAGGTGATTCCAGCCTTCTTTTGAATCTTAAATGGAAACACCCATTTTTTATTGCAGATTCGGATTCTCCATAAAAA
Source organism: Schistocerca americana (assembly GCF_021461395.2). Taxonomy (NCBI): domain Eukaryota; kingdom Metazoa; phylum Arthropoda; class Insecta; order Orthoptera; family Acrididae; genus Schistocerca; species Schistocerca americana. The sequence goes on from NC_060122.1 coordinate 679,175,739, forward strand.
AGGAATCAAGTTTTGTCTGAAACATTTCTTTAAAGCATTAAGAGAGGGCGCTGAAATTAAGAAAAATGTAAAATTGGGGAAAAACTCTGATTTATGTAGAATTATCTGAAAAAGACACATCAAATCGATAAAAAATGTGCACCAATTCTTCCGTTACCCCAATTAAACTATTTTTGTACAAAATGTACTGTATCCAACTTTTAGCGTTACCCAGGAACAACGACATGGACGTAGTAGAATGATTTTCCTATGGGATGCTTCATTAGTGTGAATCCCCTTGCCTCCCATAATTTGGGGGTGCTTAATCAATGAAATTAGCCACGAAGAAATTGTTTAAGGTTATCCCCATTTGCTTCAATACATAAAGTCAATCGTCTACAAAAGTGGTCCACGGTTTTAGTAGCACATCCCGTGGTTTGGCTGCACACGCTTTTCGAATGCGTTGCTCCATATCGTTTCTGGTTGTGGACTGTCTTTCATAAACAATATTCTTTTAAATAATCCACAAGGAGATGTTAGGTCTGGTAAACGTGGAGGCCACTGAATTGGTCCGCCGCGTCCCGTCCACCGACCATGGTACCGTAAATTTAAAACGTTCCGCACATTTTTAGCTTAATGGGGAACTGCTCCGTCCTGTTGGAACAACGTTCGTTGCCTAGTTTCTAAATCAATCTTCCATTAGCTCCAACAAATCATCGCGTAGAAGTTGTAAATAAGATTCCCCAGTAACATTTCGGTCAAAAAAATACGGTCTTATCAAGTAATCGTATAAAAATCCAGACCATTAACGACCATTTGTGTTGATTGTCAACAGGTCTGTGCCAGTGTGGTTTGACAGGGGACCAATAATGACAATCATGACGATTTAATTCGCAATTGTTTTTGAATGTGGCTTCGTCGGTGAAGATAACGTATCTAAAAAAAACATTGTCACCTCTTATCATTTCGAACGCCCATTTGCAGAAATGCAAGCGTATTTGCGTATCTTTCGGCGTTAATGCCTGTTTCAGTGTGATACGATACGTTTGACATTTATGTGACTTCAAAATCCTCATAACAGTTGATTTCGGTATTCCAGTATGTCTCTGAATCGCACGACTACTAATTTATTGATCCAGTTGAACACAGATGGGAACGGTACTGGTACGAGAGTCATTTTCATTGTATTCGCGATGACGAGGTGGACGGTGCATGTACCCACTTCAAGCTTGTTGAGAACAATTTCGAATATGTTTTCGCTTGGATGTCGACTGTTTGGGAAACGACCTGCATAAAATTGCGCAGCTGCAGCGTAATTGTTATGGCATTCACCTAAAATTAACATATCAGCCATCTCTGTAGGAGAATAGTGAGCCATGTTTCGCTGAAGAATAATTCACTTTCGTAAGTTGATGTTTACGGTTCACAATCTGAAAGTGAAATGACGTCATATCGCATTGCACCGACCTTTCTACTGAACCATAGTTCGCAGTTTGGCCACAGTAGCGCCACAGTCGGCTGAGTAATGGAATTGTGAAGAGTTCCCTAACGAGATTTTATTACCATTCCGCCTCCCTCCATCAGAAACTGTGGCGGGCAGGATACATTTTGCAAAAAAATAGCTTAATTCGGCGTAATTAAAGAATTGGAGCACATTTTGTATCGAGTTGATGCCTCCTTCTCGAATCATTCTAAATAAATGGGAGTTCTTCCCCAGTTTTAATTTTTCTCGATTTCAGCGCCGTCTGTCAATGGTTTAAAAAATGCTGATTACTTTTTTATGGAGAATCCGAATCTGCAATAAAATGGGTGTTTCGATATAAAATGAAAAGTTGCCCTCCGCTCCACCCAAGGGGACGGGGGCTGGGGGTCACGTGTAGTTTCATTTGTTGCCCCCCTTTGAGCTTACGAACTAGTCTTACCCACTATTTTTACCAGATGTATAGTTCTCGAGATATTCTCATCCGCAGCTTCAGATGAACCACCCTGTATATATCACAGTTCCACTCACCTCCGTGTACAAATTCTTGGCCCTTTTGTATCATCAGGATCCTGGAATTGTAGGCACACTCTTCCTTTCTCAGACAGGGAAAACAGCTGCTAACAGACCAGAATAATTCACATGCGTTAACGTGTGCATTCTTGATGCCCCTTCCCCGCTGCTGCAGCGTTTCATCAGACTTTGGCACACTATTCATTCTCAGCCAGGCTCTTCGCGTGGTTCCGTTCTTAAACACGACAACGGTGTCCGCTTGCTCGTCATCCGCAGTTTGTTGTGTGGCACCAATGTACTCATCTAGGGCGTTCGCCGCATGTCATGCGCCTCCTTCCTAGCCCCAGACTGCTGGCAAATTAAGTCGATAGAAGTGTGTAAAAGCAGAATGTTTTGTACTGTAATGGTAGCAGGCATTCTGATGATATTTCTGTGCACTACAGGATGTAAGGTGAACCGGTTATATGTGGTGTTTTCGTTGCTTAGTTCGTCATTTCCCCGCTTTAAGTTATATCTTCATTAAATTTCATATGACACAAATTTTTATGCATTTAGAAGAATTTAATGCCAGCAGATTGAACTGACCTATAATTTACGAGGGTTTAAGCAGTACAAGTTAGTGACGAACATGTACTTTAATAAATAATACAGGCAATTGGGAAACAAAATATTTAATTGGAAGGTTTGTCCTGCTTGCAAAGTGTGCTGAATTTTACATACGTTACAAATTTGTTTCAGCTGAGTTTTCGTAGATATCTAGTATATTATGATACGCATGCCAGCTACGTGTCTCTTAATAAGTTATAAGTTATTCAAACAGTTGTAAGCGGCAATATTTAATTTTAACGTCCGTATAAATTGTAAGAGTGCTACGCATATCGTATTTTCGTCGAAAACAGTTCCTGCTTCACCTAAGAGTTTCCGTCAGCAGTGCAAATATGCAAGCTGAGTCCATTTTAATAAGTAATGCAGGTGGTTTAGATGCTGGAGTATTTGATCGGAAGGTTCATTGTGCTTGCAATGTGCTCAAAATCTTACATACGAGTATAATGCAATAACTTATTAACAGTTTCACCAAGTGTTTTACTTTCTGTCATTTCCATTGGTGATCATATCTTTGTGTTACTATCTTGGTCGGCTCTTGAGTCTGTATAAATAAAACACGTTGTTCTGCACTTATATATATATATATATATATATATATATATATATATATATATATATATATAATGTTGGTGTAGTTGATTACCGTGTTTTAGAGAGCCGTATTTCCGACTACTAACTCTATTTTTCCTAGTAATACAGAATCTTCGTTCCCCCCCTAAATAGGAGAAGTAAAACGACAGATGGTGGTAGTATACTGTATGTATTTAGATACTGCTGTAACGTAAACATAATGCTTTCTTTCGCTGAGAATGCATTCTGCTAACAATTTAGAATATTGTGGAATATTACAAGCATCATAAAAGATATCCAATAATTAATTTCGGCCTTACACTACACTACCTCCTTTTGTACTTAGCCTCAACTTAGGCCCAGTGTCTCGGCAATAATATTATTTCTTGCATTACATTATCCTCACTCTCTCTCACCTGCGACATATTTTAGAGACAGACATCAATTTGATGGATATGTGTGAAATATAATATCGTGGTACTTCCTGCAAACTTTGTGATACCTAGGGTAAGCACTGTAATTGTTTGGCCTTTCTGCCTTGCTGATGCATTTCTTCGGACATATTATGCTTCTGAGACATTTCACAAACATTATAAATGTGATAAAAAATTTAATTTATACCTGTACGGTGTATTATACCAAAAGCGGTACATAGATACAACTTTTAATGTTTCCACCAGTGCGGACATTCTTTGGTGAAAGTGAGAAACTGGGAAATAACTCAGCAGTTGATCTCTTTCCACAGTTATCAGTAGTTACAGAACAGATTTCAGCAACTATGTATTAGTAACTAGATAATTTCATTTGGCTTTTATTTTTATGTAGATGTAAGTTATATACTCAATCCTGTATTACACAGGAAATGAGCAAATGATATATCGCTTCAAATGAAATTTATCAGTGGAACAGTCCAGCAAAGCTATTTTAAAGTCAGTAATGCAAACACAAAAGTCAACATTTTCGTATTTTCATGCAGTTTGGGTTCTTCTGAGCATAGCACATATGGACTATATTGTAACTGGCTCCTTAATTATAACAGTGGAGAAACTACTTAGTTACGATTGGAGGAAAGAGGAGGGAGGTGGCATATTATGCTGTTTGTACTCATTAATAATGCGACTTGGTGCCTTTTCCTCACAGCAATTTAATGTCTTTGGCCTTGGAATCATTTTAATATTATTTGCTCATGTGTGGAATTCTCACGATCATCTTTGAAATTCAGGTAAGTAATGTAAATTGACACATATTTTGTGTATAATAAAGATAATAGTAATAATAATGTTGTGCTGAATAAATACAGAAATATGTAAGTATCTTATTGGAAATAACAAATATCTGGTGGAATTTTGATGTATTACTAAAATACTGTGCTTTGGCTGGTTGAAAGTGTAAGCACATTTGAAATAGCCCACCCCCTTATCTCAGATTTCTAATTGGTGTATCATTTTTTATACTTCACTGTCATAGGTTGGAAGAAGGATGAGTGGGATTGGAGGAGGTGGATTTGGCTTTTAATTTTCCATTAATATACTTTCTTTAGTTCTACCATTTTGGATTAGTTGATCTTCGGTTTAGTTTTTAATACACAATTCAGATTTCCTGAATATAGCAGGCAGGGGAGGTGAGCGTGTAGGGGGTATTATATGGCAATGATAAGTTGTATGATGTCACTGATAATGGTGATGAAAGCACTGATAAGATAGATGAAGTCACTGATGTTGTCACTGATGATTTCACTGATAAGGAGTAGTTGAGCTCTGATAATTCTAGTTCTCCTCTCAGGTATTACTAACGTGGGAAGCGTGCTAGAGTTGTCATACCATTACTACTGAGGCCACATCTCAGCTCCATCGAGAAACACTCTTTTCTTATAGTACTGTATAACATTGTTTCTTCAAGTTACCCCATGGAAACCCTCAGTAGTCCTCTTTTCCTATGGAAACAATAGTCTTGTCACATGTATTGGAGTTAATTATTGTTCTTTGAAAAAATTTGTAAAATGTATAGAAATTTATTTGTCCTTCATCTCTGTTAATTTTCACCAAATCCTGTCCCATACACACATTTCGCCTTGACTAGATTTACTCCCAAACTCAATTTACTATAGTCCTCCTCAAGCTTTCTCAACATATATTCCATATCCTCTCATATTGGGAGAATATTAGCTGTTCATCTACAAATAAGCGATAGTGAAGAGTATCGTCAACAATCTTCATTCCCCTGTCTCGGCATTTCCTGTACGAGCCATTCGGTGGCTGTTTCAGATAAATGTCAGACATGATTGGTGACAATCCACAACTTTATTTTAAAAATGAGACAACGAATATACTTCAGATAACCTAGATTCCCATTTCAGGAATTACTTTTGCATTTTTGAATAAATTTTTTCCCAGGTTATTCTTTTGTTCTCACAGCTCTTAGCTTCCCATTATTTAATTCTAGGGACGTCATCATACGCTTTTTGCAGGTCCACAAAGGTAATGTATAGACTTTTATTTTCGTTTCTGTGTTTTCGTATTTATTGTACAATGCGGTAAATCATAAGCATGGCCGTCCTTGCCTATAGCTACTTTCCTCTTCACCTTAAGCTGCCACATATTTTTCTGTATTCCTACTCAAGACAGTGGAAGAAAGTATAACTGTTGCAGTGATGTCACCTACTGCTCTATAATTTGTACACACCATCTTGTCACCTTTTTTATTGGTTGTGGAAATACATGACAAATTTCATTCTGTAGGTGGATCACCTCCTGCCTGTGTTTTCACAAAAATTTTCTGTAGATGTTGTATTACTATTCTTCATCCATACTTCATCAGTTCCAATTGTATACTTTCTGGTCTTGTGGTTCTGTTTACTTTGGCTTTAGACAGGGCTGCTTTCAGTTCCTCCTCTCTTATTTACATACAGTTTCCTTCGAAGGTCTTATCTTCTTCTTTTCCTTTTCTTGCAATTAAGTTGAATAACGTCAGCCATTCTTGAGCGAGAATTTTTTATTTTATTCTTGTACAGATACTTTCCTTTCCTCTTTTTTAAATATCTCCATTGTTTCGGTAGACTTCAGTATTATATCCTATTGTCCCACCTATGTTCCTGCACAGCCTACCCAAGTGTTCTTTCTTTCGACTCTAACATTAATTTTAATCCGTTATCTGATCATGTTATATAATTCGCTTGATTCTGAAGTCTCATTGCTTAACGATTTCATGTATGTGTTTTTCTTTCCCTGAATCCTGTCTTCTAGCTCTCTGGAAAATTCTTCTACCTGGTTCTTTTTTTTTCCACTCCAAGGTCTTTTCTTGCTGCTTCCAAAACTCTTTCAGGTGTGCGATCTTCTATCCTTTATACATGTGTAGTTTATTCTAGAGCCGATATAGGTATAGCATTTTCACGCTATATTGTCTACGAAGGTCTGCCTTACACATCACTGCCTTATATTCTCTAACTTTTTCCTCCACTCTCGTGATAGTTTGATAGTTATATTTTTCCCATAACCATATTACGATGGCTGATGTAGTCATGGCGTCTACACTTTATGCTCTGTTTGCCAGTAGGATCTTCTGTGGTTTTTTTTTTTTTTTTTTTCGTCACCAACATGAGATTTATAATCGATTTGCGATTCCTCGTAAGCGCTTCCAATGTGTGTTTAATTATATGCTTTTGTTGGAGAAAACGGTGTTTGATAAAATACCCTGTGTACTATTCAAAGATTGATTTGTCTAACATCTTTATCAATTACTATGCTTTATTCAAGAATACCTACAGTTCCTCCTTCAGACTGTCCCACTCTTCTGTGCAGGTCAAACACCAGCATTCCCTCTCGCTCATTTACTGTTTCCATTACATCTCCAAAATGATCAAAAATGGAATTCTGCTCTTAATTAAATGCATTTTCATTTATTGCATATACTCCTATGATATTTATCTAATTATGTAAATAAATTTGAATCAACTTTTACATTATTTAATTTTTCTGCAATCTTTAGGTATCTCATCCATTTACTGTGCATTAATATCGACACTTTAGCATGTTGGGATTTTATTACCCCATTCTATATGTGGTAACAACTCCCCAGAAGCTTTTTCCGGCCCTCTGCTACTCAGTTTCGATTATAACTATTGCATTCAGTTCTACTTTACTTATTTAACCGAAGACTTCCGTCTGTTTTTTATTTCCTTCTCTCAGCCCTTGAATAAACCAAATGCCAATAAAAGCTGTTTTTTGCGTAGTGAAAGTCGTCGTAAGGTAACCCTTTGTGTCCGAGGCCTATAGTAGGGACTGCATACAAGGATATCTTATTCCAGGGAATGGGGTGCACACCCGGAGCAACAAATCCCATCTAAAATTACCTGGCCTTCTTCCTTAAGATTATTTTCCTAAACTTAGAGGTTAATTGTATCACTGTGTTGCTAGCTATTGTTCGCTCCGAGTATTTAATTTGCTCAGTACCACCCGTATCTGTGTGGCATACCCCTATCCGTCTCCTAGGGAGAGGCCCGTCTGGTATCTACTAACCACACATGGGTATAGTAAATCCATGTAACCAAAAAAGTATGCTCAGTAACAAGAAGAAAACAAAAGTCATATCACATTTGGCTATGGGAATGGTAGTTAAGCTCAAATGTTATGAGGTACCTTGAACAGAATTACCTCCCAATGTCTATCAGCATGGATTCCGTAAACATTGGCCATATGCGATCCAAATCCCATTTTTTTCATATAGAAGATGACAAACAATAAATGAGATAAAAGCGAGACGTGCAGGGCTCAACCTCCCCCCCCCCCCCCCCCCTTCAAACGTCAACCCGAGGGTGACACAGCAAAATGAAACTGACTGGCAGCTCCTTAACGAAAGCAAGACAATGGGCATGAGAAAGCCACGCAAGCGAGACGTTCGTTCGGACACGCCCACGCAGAGGAACATGCCCACTGGCTAACGACATCCCTGCACCATCAACGGACCGACCTAAGTCCCTCAAGATGACTAATTCAAGTCTCATTGCTAGGTCAAAAGCGAAAGCCAGACGCACGCTCGAAACCAATTCGACAGAGGAAAAACATGCCGACAGGCAACCCGACATCCCTGCACTGAAGAAGGTACCGAGCTAAGTCTCAGGAGATGACAAGTTAAAGAACTATTCGCAGTTGAGAAGGAAAAGAGCTATCGGAAGTAATGCATTAACTATGCCCGCACCCTATTTACTGACTGCCCCTAGGTTGGGTGCCCTCCAAAAGACAAATAGGGTCCTCAAGGCCTTTAATAGCCTCAGACAAAAATGCAATTGCTGTTCCTGTCTCACCCACCACCACCGACGTGACGTCAGCCGGATGAAGAACGGCGGCGTGCAAACGGTATATTAATCCTGGAACACTGCACTAGATCGATTGGCGCCTTGTGGCCAACTCGTAAACAAGGTTGTCCTTTCTGAGCAGGCCGATCCCCGGACGCTGTCTGACTGCCATTACGATAAGCACCTGAAACATGTAACAGTCAAAAAAATATCGTGCCACAGAACACAAACGATACAAGTGTGAAACTGGCAGGAACTAGAATGACAAGAACAAGAGCAACCACTCTCTGATACCAGTGAGATGCCCAGCTAAACTCGCAGGACAGGGCAGGTAGTTTAAATTGTGGAAAGGGGCCAAAATAAGCGGCTGTCAGTTGCACTCAAACATACAACTTTATTTATTTGACCAAACATTACAAGAGCCAAGAAAATTTGAAAAAAGCACAGCATTAATTTTTGGAACTTAATAACCGGCTAAATACGCCATACAATCTCATTCCCTCAGGGCAAGAACACTTTAATTTAAAATCGGCTGAAAGCCAACAACTTAAGACTCAAACCAAAATCAGAGTTTTTAAAAGGCAAAAGGCCTTATCTTAAAACAGTTCTTTAATTAGGCTGAAGGCCTATTCAGTCTGACACCTTAAGAGCAAACCAGCTTTAATTTAAAAATCGACTGAAGGCCCATCAGTTAAGACTCAAACGAAAATAAATTTTTAAAAAGCCAAAGGCCTTACCTTAAAACAGTTCTTTAAATTAGGCTGAAGGCCCAAACAATCTTAACCCTTAAGGGGAAAACAACCTTAATTTAAAAATCTGCTAGAAGCCATACTAATACAGACAAAAAGAACAAATAAGATAAGACAGTACACCCAACGGCCCTCAGAAGTTTCCGAGGATAACCCTCGAATTTAAACACTAACACTCGCTTAGGTGAGACAGGCAGTCCGCCCAACCATTCTCGATCCGACGACAACCCAACAGACAGAGAGTCAACAGACCCACTGACAAGATAACTTTCGCCCCACCCGACCAGCACACAACAGGGAGATCAATGGGACAAAATAGAAAGTATTAAGGCCACAACCAATTATACATTGAGCTGTCAAACTACACACCATGGTGGACAGTTACAACATGATGAGGAAAACATACTGCCTGATTTACGTCAACGGCCAGGGCAGGTAACCGGAACGTTAACGGTTGTAAGGCAGAAGATTCCGCTGGTGCACTTCAATTCAAAATAACCCAGTACAGTTAAACTTCGCTGGAGGGTGGCTAAAATTTGTCAACTTGGAAACACACGCTGTTGCCTGCGGTAATGAACCCAACAGCTGACAACGAAATCCAAACTACACAATGTGAACAGTCGTGACTTGCTGGTAGATTAAGTTTTTAGTTAACTTTCGTGTCCAGCATCGGTGAGCCACGGACCTCGTAGCAATGGGAACAGCACCACACACTCTGACCACATGTAGACGCCGCCAGCGGGCCCGGCCAATCTATGCGCCGAGATGATTTCCTCGCAGCTACTATCTCCCTCTATCGGACAGTTCATGTATTATGTCGCCAGAGGTCGTCGAGCTCTGGCTGTCAGTTTTTCACCGGCTCTCCGTCCCCGACTTCACTGCTGCTGCGTCCCGACTGCACTGCTGGTCCATCTTCAACTAACTGCCAGACGTACGATGACACAGAAATACTATTGGTCGCTCCTGAGATGATACGACAGTGTACTTATCAACACGCGCTGTTGCTGCCGCTCATGGGTTAGTAAGGCAGGAAGTTAGTGACGCCAGTAAATGGAATAAAAGAACGAGGCGGCAGCACTGTAACAGAAGATGACAAACAATAAATGGGTTAAACGGGAGCCATGCACAGCTCAGGAACGTGTAGTCTTTGGTCATTGATCACAGCTATTCAGGAATGTACGGGAAGGCAGAATTAGGAAGACAGCTGAGTGTCAAGGTCCATTTCGGAATACATGAATCAGACATCTGGGGACCAGAGCCATTTTTCTTAGATTTATTGCGTACCACCGCACTGTCAGGTTGCATACGCCGTTTCTGTCAGCAACGTGGCATGGTGGCCTCTGCAGACAGAGGTGTGGGAGGGGTCAGAGACACAGCTTCCTTTCCTCACAGCTAGGGTCATGTAATGCTGTTCCAGTCACTAAGGCGAAAGCATTCTGTGGAACTGCCAATGTGACAGGTCATACTTGGTCACTAATTTTATTCTCCTAGGAAGTTGTAGTATGCGACAAATTTAGGAGACCTTCGGCGGCTGAAGACGAAGGAGCGAGAGGATATTGCGTCGCCTCAAACTGTAACGGAGGACCAAGATGATAAGATGAGGGGGGGGGGGGGGGGGCGGGCGAGGACTCGGCTCCCTCTCCATACATAAACAGGCAGGAGCAACTTCGCGAGCAGGAGGGATGATGGAGGTAACTTCTTCGCCACTCACCGCAACCACGGACGGGAGGTATCGTAGCATTGCGACGTCTCTTGTTTGTCACTGTTACAGGTTCTATCCCGAGGGCAATAAGATTCTGAACCTGTCGCGAAAGCAAAGGACGAAAGTCACTGACACGATTATCAGAATTGACTGTTCATTATGGTCCGAAGCAGAAGCAGATTGACGGCGGGAGGGTAAGGAACAAGATCAGCAACCGTCAATTTACGACGCTGCACTAATGACGGCTTTAATACAAAAACTCTCCGCCGGTAATCAGACCGAACGTGTCCACTTCCATTACATAGGAAGCACCTTCCGTCTTGACCAGTATACGTGACACGAACGCGGTAACCACATACTTGTAAAAGTGATGGAATATTGCGTTTTCATGGAACGAATTCCACTTTAACACTGTAATCTGTGTTGAGTAGACCATTTTTTACCACGGACGTTTTTCACGTTGCCACATGGAGTCAATATGCCCATTAGAAAGTTACAATCAGCTTCCGGCGGGAGGTTGATCACTGGAACATTGGTAGAGTCAACTTCAGCATCCGCGAGTTACCCCATACTAAGGGAATTATCCCGATGATTTAACGGGACTTGAGAACCACGTCGCGCCAGTAATCTTTCAGTGTGAAGGGGATCCACAAATTGCACGTGAAACACGTACTCGTCTGCATCAAAATAAGTTGTGTGGACCTGATCAGAGTTCACAGGAAATGTTCAAATGCTTCAAATGGATCTGAGCACTATGGGACTTAACTTCTGAGGTCATCAGTCCCCTAGAACTCAGAACTACTTAAGCCTAACTAACATAAGGACAATACACACATCCATGCCCGAGGCAGGATTCGAACCTGCGACCATAGCGGTCGCGTGGTTCCAGACTGAAGCGTCTAGAACCGTTCGACCACACTGGCCGGCATTATTTAATTATACCATTGGAAGGTAGGAGACGAGATACTGGCAGAAGTACAGCTGTGAGTACCGGGCGTGAGTCGTGCTTTGGTAGCTCAGATGGTAGAGCACTTACCCGCGAAAGGCAAAGGTCCCGAGTTCGAGTCTCGGTCGGGCACACAGTTTTAATCTGCCAGGAAGTTTCATATCAGTGCACACTCCGCTGCAGAGTGAAAATCTCATTCTGGATTTCATTTATTATTTGCATTACGATTTTATTAATTATTAACAACACGCGCAGCTACTTTCTTCGTCCGCATCGCATTGCTGAAAAGGTGAGAATTACATTCAAACTTTAAGGAGTAGATCCGTGTGGAGACATGGTCTTCGTGCCTTCACGCGCAGGTCAGGTTTCGAAGCGCGGCATGGAATCTGTTTGCTGTTAAATCATCAGAATGGTAGGACACACGAGAACAAACGAAAGGCAAAATGTAATCTTGTACTTAAACATATACATCTAAAATATTACAGCTGCAGTATTAAAACTTGACACTATTATGTACAATATAACACTGGATATTCTGTGCAATTTTTGTTTGAAAATGCGCATTGACATACAGTTCATATGGATATGAAATGCAGATGAAATGTATCGACAAGCCAATCGTGGATTTCTACAGACCTGAGCTGCACGTGTCGCGTTGTTTTAGTGAAAGTAAGTCTCACAGTACATTTTCGTGGATTACACGTGGAAACCATGGTAGCCATAGTGCAGCGGCCGACGCCGCTGCAAGCAGACGAACACTAAACAGACAGTAAGGCGGAGAGGAGGCGCTACGACTCACGCGACAGAGAGAACAACATTAACGCGGAAAACTTCACACAAGCGACACAGCGGCAAGTGAAATAAACAAGAACCTTTCCGCTCGGCGCTCGAAGCGGAACTGCCATTTGGCTATACCTGCACAATTTACGGCTGGACCAGGCCCAAAGTCCCATACGTCGTCAACCATGCGCCTACAACGTATATGGGAGCTCGGGCCTCATTGTGAGACGTCCACGGGTAGCAAACTAGTAAGGCGACCGCCCGCGATAAGCGGGAAATCTGGGTGGGAGTCCAGGCCCGGCACAAATTTTCATTGTAGTCATTCCATTCGACAGCTGATGGTCGTTCATATTCGCAATTGCGAATATATTTAATGTATTTCATAACGGCTTTAGTCACCGCAGTCCCAAAGGAACTTGGCATCATAAGTCAGATTGACACAGGCACTGTAATACCGTATACCGAGGTGATGCAAAAACAGCTCCGACATCGGACAAGTGTCATTCAAGTAAGGTGTCTCACTCCTACTGGAACATACGTAATAGATGTAGGAGTACAGGCTGTAGACGCATGGTTGTGACATAGGGAAAATTGAATCTGGGCATTAGTCGTTCACGGATGAGCAAACGGTAAGACGAGCGCTCGCGATAAGCGGGTAATCTGGGCTCGACAGCTGGTCCGGACAAATTTTTACCGTCGACATTCCATTCAACGGCTGATGTTTGCTCATACTCGTAACTGCGAATGCATTTAACGTAATCCAGAATAATTTTATTTACTTCTGTCCAATTGCGCGAAAGTGCAATGTTAAATAAATTCCCGCAATAGAAAATACCAAGTAGAGGTCCAAAGAAGGCACACTCTCGCCTCAATGTTTGTTACTGAAATTCCCGTCTGAGGCAATAAGCGAATCAGAATTTCCAATAACCCAACGAACGCGACGGAAATCGCACCAGATCCCGTTCCCACAGCAGTAGACTTGGCCACTTCAAGGATAGTGAGTTCTCTATAGATGTTATCATTTGATGGGCCCAGCCCTCAAGACTCAAACCCGCAAGCCGGGCACAGACTGTACCGTGCGCCACAACACCAAAACTCCCGTCTCTCTTTGAGTGACATGCAGTCTCCAAACCTCAGTCGAATGGCTCTATCACCCTCGTAATCCAGGGTGTTAATCCACTGTGGGGCGAGTGGAGTATGCCAATAGCCCCAGTCTTGTGTGCATCGTCCGTTCCCCAACTCCTGGACAAACGAACTGCAACGTTCCCACGAATTCTCTTGGCCAAAGAGCCATAAGTTCTGACAGATATCCCATGCAATTTGACCAAATACGATACTCTGAACCATGTATGGTGTTTCAAATAAAGTGATTAGAATCAAGTGCACCGCATAACTGTCGTCATGACAAGGGGCAGGTAGTGTTAGCTTATTAATGGAAGGAGGCACGCTAGACTGCTTCTAATACTGTAGCATTCTTGTACCCTTTCATGCTATATGGGTAAAGCTGTGGATTAATATACAGTCTGATCATGATATAATATTAAAGTTGCAGCTTGGTTTATGTGTTTATAAAAGTAAAACTGCGCAATTCACAAAACACAAGAAACTATACACATCAAAAAAGTTTTGCATCACCTCGGTTCCGAGAGTTCCGGAACCTGTACAGAAAATTGGAATAAAGATCAACATAAACATCATTTCCACCCTTTTTATTGCTCATTAAAACCACACATTGCACGTTGTACCACCATACTTCAAAGGTGGTAGTCCAGATTTCTGTACACACCGGTACCTCTAATACCCAGTATCACGTCCTCTTGCATTGATACATGCGTGTATTAGTCGTGGATTACTAACCACAAGTTCATGAAGGCACTGTTGGCCCCGATTGTCCCACTCCTGAACGGCGATTCGGCGTAGATCCCTCAGACTGGTTGGTGGGTCACTTCATCCATAAACAGCCCTTTTCAGGCATGTTAACAGGATTCATATCTGGAGTATATGCTCGCCACTCAAGCCGAGCGACGTCGTTATCCTGAAGGAAGTCATTCACAAGATGTGACGATGGGGCGCGATTTTTCGTACATGAACACGAATGCCTCGCCAGTATACTGGCGATATGATTGCCCTATCGGTCAGAGGATGGCATCACGCATCGTATAGCCGTTACGGCGCCTTCCATGACCACCAGCGGCGTACGTCGGCCCCACATAATGCCAGCCCAAAACATCAGGGAACCTCCTCCTTGCTGCACTCGCTGGACAGTGTCTAATGCGTTTCTCCTGACAGGGTTATCTCCAAACACGTCGTTACCACCAAACACGTATCCGACGACTATCTGGTTGAAGGCATATGCTATACTCATCGGTGAAGAGAACGTGACGCCAATTTTGGGCGGTCCATTCGGCATGTTGTTGGGCCCATCTCTACCGCGCTGCATGCTGTCGTGGTTGCAAACATGGACCTCGCCATGGACAACTGGAGTGAAGGGGCGCATCATGCAGCATATTGCGCATAGTATGAGTCGTAACACGACGTCTTGTGGCTGCTTGAAAAGCATTATTCAACATGGTGGCGTTGCTGTCAGGGTTCCTCCCAGCCATAATCCGTAGGCAGTGGTTAGGCACTGCAGCAGTAGCCATTGGGCGGCCAGAGCGAGGCATGTCAGTGACAGTTCCCGTCTTTCTCTATCTCCTCCAAGTCTGAACAACATCGCTTTGGCTCACTCCGAGACGCCTGGACACTTCCCCTGTTGAGAGCCCTATTGACTATCAACCATCTGCTGCACAATGGAATGACGAAATGAAAATTTTATACCGGACCGGGACTCGAACCCGTATTTCCCGCTTATCGCGAGTGGTCTCCTTATTAGGCTATCCGAGCACGAATCACGGCCAGATCCAAACTTCCATATGTCATCAACCTTCTGTCTACAACCTGTACTCATTCATTCATTCTGTATATTCCCACACATGTGAGACCTTTTACATGAAACTCGCTTGCCCCGTATCGGCAGATAAACACGATCTTGCAGTGTCGGTGTTACTTCGCATATGTACTTCCATGTGCGAAGGAACACTGCATCGTATATATCGGGAACTTCTCAAGTGAGAAGAGAGGGGGAAGTCATAGAAATAAAAATGGAATATTTCAGGCTAATCATCTTTCGCACTGTCCGGTCCCATCAGAGTGGCTCAAAGTTTCATTAAGACATGGTCCCGGACTAACGTGAATAAAATTCAACCCCTCAGAGTTTAGCGTACTCTGAGGCCTCGAGATAGCACATAATACTGGAACCCATAAAGTCATCAAGGTCAGGTGACCCAACGCCATTTGAGATGACAGCTATTCCGTTTTCAGTGGAGGCATCCCGATTTAGAAATCAGAGGTTTCCTTAGAGAGCTTAAGACAAGTATCGAAAAGATTCCTTTGAGAGACAAACGGCTCAATCGGTTAATTTACTTCCTCATACTTGCCAAATCCGAGTTTGTCCTCCGTATCCAATGACTTAATCGTCGATAAGAAGTTAAATCCTAACATCCTTTCTTCTTCAGTCAATCGTAAGACATGATCTCCTTGCAAAAGTTGTGTCCCGAAGAGATAACATTTCTTGTAAATATCTTATCAATGCCTGCCAGTATCTTTGGAGAAGTTTGGTATGGTAAACCAAAGCTATTGAAAAACGTGTTCTTATGATGAGTAAAATTGTGGACCTTTTTGAAATTAGTTAAGTAATGTATGCATGGTAAATCCATAGTTCGCCGTCATTCACGATCTTGTACCTTAGAAACCGTTATATTTGGAAATGAAATTGTTTTTTTTTAAGTCTGAACAATTTCCCCTCTCTCGAAAGTGCTTATTTGAGTTAGTTACCAATACTTTTTATTTCAAAATGTTTTTTGACTTGCAGCCGGTTTTCGATCTCCATACGTCATTTGAAGGATTCCTTTGTATAAATGTGGAACTTTTCAGTTTACAGAATTTGTATACATGTTTAGTGTTAAAGTTAACGAACACAA
This sequence comes from Schistocerca americana, assembly GCF_021461395.2. Classification (NCBI taxonomy): domain Eukaryota; kingdom Metazoa; phylum Arthropoda; class Insecta; order Orthoptera; family Acrididae; genus Schistocerca; species Schistocerca americana. The sequence goes on from NC_060122.1 coordinate 679,192,373, forward strand.
ATTTTTTTTGTCCTGCTCAGGCAATTACATTAAAAACTAGTAGTTTTACAGCAAAATATTTTTAAACCGAAATACGTCTATGGAATTAAAGGAGTTGTTGTCCAGAAGAAATGATTTTACGATGAATTTAAAACTTTCTTTGCTACCTCTCAGATATTTAATATTATTAGGTAAGTCATCAGAAAAAAGTCTGATGTTTGATAAACTCCTATCTGAGTCACAGACAGCTTCGTTAATGGGTAATAAAGGGTCATATCTCCCTCTTGTGATGTAGGTCCGGACATCACTACTTTTCTCAAATTTTGATGGATATTTTATGAGGAATTTCAATAGGGAACATTGACTGAAGGAAAAAAAATCGCAGCATCAGAAAATAACTATTGTATTATAATGGAATTTTTGGAATACATTTACCTAGTTTACACACGTAAGTGATTGACATCGGAAAAATACAGTTCAATGCAAGCGCAAGATAAGCCGCTGCAAATACGAAATGCAGGTACATTAATAACCGGTGAAACCACCACAATCTTGAATGCAAGCATGCAAATGCGCATGAGATGCCACATGTCAGTTTGTGGGATGGAGTTTCAAGTCTCTTGCACTTGGTCGACCAGTACTTGCAGGGACGGTTAAATGCTGTTTGTGGGTGACGCTGGAGGTATCGTCTGATGATGTCCCACATGTGCTCGACTGGAAACAGATCTGCCGATCGAGCAGGCCAAGGCAATATGTCGGCACTCTGTAGAGCGTATTGGGTTACAAAAGTGGTATGAGGGCGAGCGTTATTCTGTTGGAAAACACCCCCTGAAATACTGTGCGTGAATGGCAGCATAGTAGATTGAATCACCATATTGCCGTACAAATTTGCATTCAGAGTGCGTGGGATAATCAGGAGAGTGGTCCTGCTGTCGTACTAAATCACACCCAGTTGTAAGTCCTGTGTGTCTAGCACACAGGCAGGTTTGTTTCAGATCTTCAACTGGCGTCCTCCCAGCCAAGACTACGCCATCACTGCCACCGAGGCAGGAACAGTTTCCATCAGAAAACACAACACATCTGCAGCCTGCTCTCCTGCTCTCCGAGGAGTTCTCGCTTGATACCACTGCAGTCGCAAATGGCGGTTGTTCAGAGTCCGTGGTATGCACGCTACAGGGCGTCTGGCTTAGAGGTATCCTTGAAGTAACCCATCTGCAACAGTTCATTGCGTCTCTGTTGTGCCAACAGTCCTCAAATTTCTGCTGCAGATGCAGTGAGATGGGTCGAACACGGTTCTGTTTCCTGTCAGTTGTATTACTTGGCCGCCCGGAGTCCGGCTTCTTGCTACAGTACATTCTCGTGACACCGCCGCAAGCAATATTCCTGCCAAGTCTTCCTGCAGTACTGCAGAAGGTACATTCAGCTTCTCGTAGCCCTGTTACACGACTTTGTTCAAATTCAATGAGGTGTTGATAATGGTGTCTTTGTCACCATAAAGGCATTCTTGACTAAAATCTTGTGCGAAATTTGAATATACATTATCTTTTAGATGTAGAAACACGCCTACCAACTTTCGTTCACGCAGCATATCTCCTTCCTGGTGCTGCTATTTTTTTCCGTCAGTGCTTGTGTTGGGATGGCGCAGTTAAAATGCATAACCCTTTGATAAGGTATCTAAATGGCGACCGCAGATGAATATCACATATTATTCTTACTGCTCGCTTTTGGGAAAGCAACACATTCCTTTTAAGAGATGAGTTACCACGGAAAATGCTCCCATACACATTATTGTCTCGAAATATGTGTAATATGTCAGGAGGATGATTCGGTTTTTTTCAAGACTAGCAATTATATTAAGAGTGGATGTTGCTGAACTTAATTGTTTAAGAAGTTCGGTATTAATCTTCTTGTAGTTCAAGTTATCATCAATATGTACTCCCAGATATTTGTAGCATTCTGCCCCATTTAATTACTCCTATACATGTGCTACATCAGTTGTTGGTATGACTGTATTTTTTGTTCAGAACGAATGAAGTCTGAATGTAAGGTAGCCTTTTCTCAGAGAAGCACGTAATGTGAGTGGACTGAAATTTGAACCATATTATCATTTCTCCTCGGTCACAAAAATTTTCTACCTTTCCAACATTGTTTGAATTATTCAACACAACGTTTCACATTCTATTTGTTAAGAATGATTAAAGCCTCTTGTGTGGAAAACCATCACTTCCCTAAAAATTTAGTTTTTGTGAGAGTGTAGTATGATAAATCGCCTTGGAACGATCAGAAAGAACACCAGCTGGAGATATTTTCATGTTTACAGCTTAAAAAATATTTGGTGAATGAATGTATAAATAACGTTCTCAGTGGAGCAAATGGTTCAAATGGCTCTGAGCACTATGGGACTTAACTTCTGAGTTCAGCAGTCCCCTAGAACTTAGAACTACTTAAACCTAACCAACCCAAGGACATCACACGCATCCATGCCCGAGGCAGGATTCGAGCCTGCGACCGTAGCGTTTGCGCGGTTCCAGACTGTAGCGCGTAGAACCGCTCGGCCACCCGGCCGGCTCAGTGGAGCAGCTCTTCTGGAATCCTAACTGTGGTATGCTACGTAATTTGCTTCTAGTTAAATGTGAGACAACTCTTGATTACATTACTTTTCAGAATATTTGGTAAAAATATCAGTAAATAACTTCGATAATCATTTTTAAGTCTTTCTTAACACCTTTCTTATAAATCTGTTTAAGTATTATATATTTTAATGCACCTGGAAAAATTGCCTTGAAGGTAGGAGATGAGATACTGGTGGAAGTAAAGTTGTGAGGAGGGGTCGTGAGTCGTGCTTGGCTAGCGTAGTTAGTGGAGCACTTGCCCGCGAAAAGCAATGGTCCCTAGTACGAGACCTGGTCTGATCTGATCTGGAAGGGGTCAGATGTGCGCCATACACGTCAATTCCACTTGGCTGACCACTTACGCTTTGAGAAGATTCCGCAGGATGCCAGTCATCGAATTAACAATAGTCTCTCCCACAGGGAAATCAGCAGAAATTGTTTTATTTGTTTTATGACACAGGTGTGGAAGGAAGAGAAATGCCGTTTATACCAAGGTTCGAAAACACCCTTTTGTGAGCAAAAGGTAGCAAAGAGGGCTTTCTTCGAAACAGACTGCACCCGGGAGATAAAGATCAAAACGTGGCGTGTGAAACCACTGTCAAGCCATCTTTGTCAGATTGAGATGTCGCTGACACTGGAACTCGATAATCCGCATGTTTCATAAAGTGTAAGAGCTGCCAGGACTGCCTAACATAAATTATTTTAGAGACAGAAGAATAGTCATGGCGGTTGAGAATCCGCCTCAATAGACATAGAAAAAGAGAAAGGGAACAGGTCGCAGTCTTCAGCATCAAATGCTAGGAAGCGTTTTATCAGCTAATCCCCTGCAGCCAGAGACAGAGAGGGGACCAGTTCCTTTCAAGGCGCTTTTTTGTCGGCGCTCGGAAGATCCCTAGCTCAGTTATTCAAAAATGATGAATAGAATGAAAATGTGATAACTGGAGTCCACTTTATGCAAACAGAAGGAACGAAATGATTTCATCACCAGACTTCATCGCAAGACTTCTTAATCGCAAGACTTTTTCTCCGCACGCCAGCCGAGCAGCCAGATGTCTCTCCGAGAAGATGAGGTAGGGGACTCGAAATACTTTCGGCTGAGTTGCATTTACCCGCAGGCACAAGTTCTTGGTGTGAAACCAATGACTGATTTTACAGCCACTTCAGCGTCTATCTGCAGATTAGCGTGGTGAGACTTTGCCGTAACAGTGACGCAAATCGTAGGGACAGTCAAATCAGTACTACTGAGTTTCAGTAATTTTAAAGATTCTTCTCTCTGAAGACTTGCCTGCAGATTTTTGTAATCAATAAACTTTCAATCCCGGCCACAGATGTAAACACATGCACTTCTAAAGCACTTTCAGTTTTTTAATACTAACATTTCAACAATCATTCTACGACTTCGTGAATGTTATTGTTTTATACCAAGATATGAATATTAGAATCAGACCCCTGATCTTCTTCGAAGATTTGACAACTTAATAGTTGTTGTCGTCAATGACAGATCAATTAACGTACACACTGGTGCAGTAAACTAAATTAACTCCGATTTTTCCTTAATTTCGTATTTAAAGACTTCGTCATTGCGTATCTTGGATGGACTATGATTTATTGATGTCAGATTAACATGGCCACTTTCCCACAATTTTAAGCTAAAACCCAACCGTCATCAAGCATGGGCACCATTGGCGTTAAATAATGGCAGTAATGTGCTGGGTACGTGTCAGAATGGAATCACTGCGGAAGGATATTTCGACATGGAGAGGAGACCAAAGGGCAGAATGGAGCTACTGAGTTTTGACGTGCCCATGACCACACTGCGTATGAGGTTTCCCGACTTCTTGGTGTATCAACGCATAATCTCCACTGCAAGGAATAGCGGGCCACTCATGGGCATGTGACACTAACCTTATAAAGATCCTAACAGCAGGGACTAGAGTAGTTTCAGATCTGACAATAAAAACAGCAGCCAGTGAATGCAGGTCTAGCCCGCATCTCGTGGTCGTGCGGTAGCGTTCTCGCTTCCCACGCCCGGGTTCCCGGGTTCGATTCCCGGCGGGGTCAGGGATTTTCTCTGCCTCGTGATGGCTGGGTGTCGTGTGCTGTCCTTAGGTTAGTTAGGTTTAAGTACTTCTAAGTTCTAGGGGACTTATGACCACAGCAGTTGAGTCCCATAGTGCTCAGAGCCATTTGAACCATTTGAATGCAGGTCTATTTTGACTAGATTCCGAGTTCGAATAGAACTGAATACAACGGACATTTAGAGTAAACAGATATTACAGCATATGTGTGTCTTCCAAAGAATTTTGATGTTTGGTGACTGGAGGTGTGCAGTTTGATTGAACTAGTCGCGATTCTCCTCTTTTCTAATGATGCAGAGGGCAGAGTGCACAGATGGCCATGTGATGCTTCTAAACCTCAGTATGTCGATGTTGTAGCTCAGGGTGAAGGTTATTCTGTCTTTTGTTTCGAAAAACAATCAGCTATTTATTCTAATCATTACAATATCCGCTCCAAACATGTGTATTTAATATTTGTTGATTTCGACTCTCTCAAGGCGTCACCCTAGGTGACCATCGACATATTGTTCAACCACAAGATACACTTTCACAGTCGATATGAAGCATAGCTCCACATCAAATAATGCTACCAGAAACGTGAAACATAATTGGAAGGTGTATCCAGAGGGGAGAAGATTGCTCTGAATGCTTTTCCGTTAGCACCCTTCATAGACACGTTGTATCAATAGTACACTATAAGATCTTAATTTGAATGCATGCCAACGTGTTTCTGCTGAATCGTATAGAGGCGGACGGCTACTACTGCAGGTAGTGGAACTGGTTTTTGGTATAAGGGCAAGAACCTCATCACTTCATCACCCTGAAATGGATAGCAGTAGAGAAGGAGGTGGTGGTGGGAACCTGGTGACTGTTCGATATATCAACATGTAAACATCATTGGTTAGATATTCGTTTTATAAGTGAACGCACTGCAACAGTCGTAACGATGCTTTCCTGTGGTCATCTGACGAAGACTGTAGGTACTGAGATGTTGAGGTGCGCAGGCTGCCTGCAGTCTTCAGAAGACGGCTGCGTCTCTTGGCTGGAGAAATAGTGGCATCAGCAACTGGGAATGCTGATACGAGGTGCCTGGGTCTCATATGTGCCAACTGGATAGAACTTCATAACTCAGGACAGGATGCCCTGGTAGGTGCGGAATGTCGCTCTGGACTGCACAGAGAAAGACATTTCTCAGCAATAGTGGCTTCCCTTCCGAGCAGAGGCAGAAAGTGGCACTATTTCCAAACAGACGGACGGGGTTGGGCAATTTCTCTGCCCCAGTCTTGAACCATGGCGCCCCAGGATATGAGGCTGACACTTAGTGGAATTAGGTCTCGAGATAGCTTATATCAAAAACGTTGGACTCCGAGCTAGCAGAAGCACTGCAGCAAGTGCAGGCCAAGTCTCTTGATGGCAGCTTGTGGATTTATGTTGATGCGTAGACTGGTATGGACATCTCCTCTAAGCTAGTAGCTGCCAGACAGCTTCATCTTTCTAAATATGGGGGGTATTTAATCAGGGATCGTGCATACTTGTTTTGCTATGGCATCGATAGACATAAAACAGGCCCAATACGGCCTCTGGCTCGGATGTGTAATAATCAGACCACTTCCCCACAGTAGCTCTGTTTCTGCTGTGTCACTAGTGTTACAACGCTGGTCCCCCGCTTGATCTGGAGATGTAATAATTGCCCCACATCACAGTGGCAGCTGTTACATCAGCACGCTGCCCCTGATCTACTAGTGTCTGGTTCGCACTGGTCTGGTCTGACACGCTTCCATGGTCCACGACATTAGCCGCGGAATGGTCGTTACTTTATACAGAAGCACCAAAAATAGGGGTGGAGTTACATCGCTGTAAAGGTACCGAAAAGTAAACAACTTTCTTGAAGATGTGGCACAAACTGCCCTAAAGCAATTGAAACATATTTTGAATGTCTACGACATTTATTCGAAATATTCAAACAAGTAAAACATCTAAAATTTAAAAATTGTGAAATAATTTACTGTTAAGAAATGCCACTGCTTTGAATTAACAGGTTCGAGATAAAGTTACGTTCACAAACCAGTTCGTTTTCACTCGTTTGTTACTTCAGTTCGTGGGTCAAACGATGTCGGCTAAAAGGCAGGGTACTTTCTATCCGGGATACTCCGTGTATGCCGTTATTTCGTGTTTCGCTCTTCTTCAGCCTGAAACAAGGCGCCCTCATTTCCAGGCCGTTCCCCGACTTTGTAAGCTCCGAGACACAAACCAAAGTGGGCTTCTAGACCAGAGCTCCTCAGAGCCCGGACAACAGGCAGGACAGCCTGGGGCTGGGGTCGCAGGTGGGCGGCGGCCACCGCAATTATCGCTGGCCCGCCACCCCCGCCGCCCCTGCCACTGCGCCGCTATTACGTGGGCGGGCGGCGGCGCGCCCTGCGCCCCAATTAGCCGTCCCAACTACCTGCTGCGCGAGATGCCGACTTCCCGCCGTCGCAGACTGCTTCCTGCCGTTCTCGGCGACGAAGGCTTACAATAAGCCCCGCTACACAACACTTTGCATGTTTTCCGTAAAAATGTACCTCCGTATTTCACCAGGCAGAAACGATTAAATACATTATTGAAATTCTTACAATCCATATGCAGCATACAGCAAACCAGTGCTTAACAGTACTGGTTAAGAACAGTCTTGGTTGCAATTTTAGCTTTTTATTTTTCAACGACGCGTTTCGCCTTATTTAGGCATCTTCAGGTTATCTTTTCTAGGTGGACGCTAGAGGAACCAAGATCTGCATAATGGGTTCCCGTCACAGGAGCAAGTAACAGAGTAAGATGGGGGCTCAGGTAGTAAGCATAATGCGCCACAGCGTCGTGTACTGACGGTGCAGATAGTCAATGTCGAAGGCTGAAAATATATCTTCTTGACACCTGTATCAAAATTAATACAAAAATTGCTTCAAAATTTTAAGTGACTGCTATAAGTATTCGGCGAAGATGAATCTCTTCTCTCTCCTTCTGCTGCTGACAAGAACAGCTGAAATAAAACTCTTATACTACGTAGCTTCTCTGTAGAAGTACTGTGAGGTAAGTGTATTTGATAGTTGTATCTAACTTAAGCATGATCCATAGATGTGTTCACTGTTGAGCATGGTATACTCTGAGATCACCGTGAGCATGTAGTTCCATAATTCGGTTGGTTTTTGGATGCTGCATCAGATATGCACCAGGCTGAGGAATGCTGACAATAACATAAGGACCGTCGTACAGCAGACGCCACTTCGCGTTGAGCCGGTGATGAGCAGAGGACTTATGGTGAGTACGCAAAAGCACTAACATACCACCTTTAAATTCCTGCTTCCTCTTGACAGTGAGCGCATAAGTTTTGTTCCTAATTTTGGCTTCCGCAGTCAGCGTCGCACAGACTTCCCTTACCTTTTCGTCGTGTGTTGTTGGCTGAAAATGAAGTTTTGTTAACGGCGTTGTCCAATCGTTGTCTTCTTTGTAGTCGAACATGAGCTCACTAGGAGTGTATGGAGTTTCAGAAACATTGAAGTTCTTGTGTGCCCCTTCATATAAAGACAAATATGTTACCCAATTGCAATGTTTGGTAGAAATGTAAGTTCCCATAAATTTGTTAATCTCGCGAAACACACGTTCAGTGGGATTATACTGGGGACTATACCCTGAGATAAAAGTACTCTTAATGCTATTACCTTTGAGAAATTTACGCCACTTTTACCCAGTATAGTATGTGGCGTTGTCCGATAAAACAGCTTTTGGTTTTCCCACGTGAGGAATGCAGTCACATGAGAAAGGACGAATGATGGCAGTGGCAGTAGCAGATCTCATAGCGTTGTAACCTCCCCACAGATAAATAATATGTGTAATAACCTCCCAACAGTAAAAAATATAAGTATACAATGCACATTCAGCGTAACCTACCAACAGATAAATTCCGTAACCTACCAATAACAAAATGTGATTAACTTCCTAATTAAAAAGTGCGACTCATATGTAACCTTTCAATAAGTAACTGTGAATTTGAACTTGTAAAAAATGTTGAACGTCAGCAGTGCTGCGTCATGGCCCTGAAAGATCATTCTGAATAAATTGAAAATTCTTACCTCAGTAAGGTCGCCGGATAACGCGTATATATCTGCTCCTATAAGCAATTTTTCTGGCACAGCCCAGTGCAATGCTGGCCGATAGATTTATGATGTACAGAAGAAACAACTGATTTTTCTTTACAATAATCGGTATTACCATGGATTGGAGAAATTTGTAAATTCTTTAAATTGAAATGAATGATTGTCAAAAGTAAATTTTTATAGGAAAGACTATTATTAAGAGATTTTTCTAAACACATTTACATGGGACTTGATATAACAATACTACATACGCTGCTTTTACCTTATACTTACTACGCTCAGGCACCGCCATCGCTCTCACAACTCGATACACCAGACTGCTCGCTACTTCTACTACAACTGCTACACAGTTCCTACTGCTCACAACACTGCTATCTGGTCTGAGATTTTCTTATAGCTTACATATCGAAGGCAGCGCGTGAGCAATCCATCGAAATTACATCTGCTCGAGTGCGCTAGCAACAAATTCTTTAATCATGGACCTCTTACATAACCCTCCACTAGGGTGGGGGGGGGGGGGGGGGGAGCAAAAATTTTGCATCGATGATGAGTCAGTTGGACTTGCCATGAGCAACAAATTTTTCTATAATCTATTTAGTTAACTAAGTCTACAGTCAGAGAGTATATACATTACTGATAAGTGGACAACATATTAAGAAATGAAATAGAGTGCACACGCTCTGAGTTCAGAACATATTAAGAAATGACACAATGTATACGCAATGAGTGCAAAATATATTAACAAATGACATAAAGTGCACACGCACTGTATAAGTCTTTGACATTTTTTACAAGAACTGAATACATTAAGAAATGAAATAAAGTGCACATGCACTGTAAAAATATTTACCATATTTAGGACAACTGATCATATTAACAAATGAAATTTTTACAAGAACTGAAAACATTAACAAATGAAATAAAGTGCACACGCACTGTATAAGTCTTTAGCATTTTACCAGAACTGGATACATTAAGAAAAGAAATAAAGTGCACACGCACTGTAAAGGTCTTTAGCATATGTAGGACCACTGATCATATTAACAAACCAAATGAAGTGCACACCCACTGTATAAGTCTTTAGCATTTTACAACAATTTAAACATATTGAGAAATGAAATAAGTGCACACGCACTGTTTATGTCTTTATCATTTTACAAGAATTTAAACGCACTGCACAAGTCTTTACTATTTTACAAGCACTAGGAAAGGAATGGGAAAGATAGCATCATGGTTGTAGCACAGTGGGTTGCACATAGCTGCACTGAAAGTCTATATCTTTCTACAGAAGCACAACACCAAGTGAGTCAATCTGAAGTTCTCTTTCCTGAAGTATTTATCAGTGTAGCCAAGACACTGAACTGTTGTATTAATATTCTATGCTAACATTTTGGTAGTACATTAGGTACACTATACAGTAGGACCATAATAACATCTCCATCGTGGTGGACAGCTTGATATGTCAACAATACATTCTTGTAGAATCCATAATCTTACATCAACGTACAATTAGTGAAAAAAACAAATATCGTGCTCCATGATCATGAGGATGGACAGAACATACGAATATTGCAGTAATTGCTGGTCATTAGGTCAGAAGGTGAAGGATATATTAAGTTTTATGCTAGTCATCATTCAGAATTACACTAGTGTATCAACCGAACTGAATAATTATTGGCATTCATTGGCTGTTTACACAGCATTTAAGTAGTATATATACGGAGTATTACAGAACATTATTCATAAGTCATCTCATAACAGTAATCATTGGCATAGCATTTATGCATAAGTCAACTAATTACAGTAATTATTGGCATAGCATTTAGAGTATAACAAAATATTATTTAAAGAAATTATTGGCATAGCATTTACGCATAAGTCATCTAATTACAGTAATTACTGGCATCATGAGACATCTCATACAATAATCAATGGCATTCATTGGCCAGTTACTAAACATGTAGCAAGTATTGAGTATTACAAAACACTATTCATAACTCAGCTGACTGCAGTAATTATTGGCACTCATTGGCCAGTTACAAAGTATTCATGTAGTTTTACAAAACATTATTCAGTATTATTCACAAGTCATCATTCAAAACAGGAGTTATTGAGTGTAGCATCAAATTGTTAATGTTTATACATGGTGTTACAAAAAGGTACGGCCAAACTTTCAGGAAACATTCCTGACACACAAATAAAGAAAAGATGTTATGTGGACATGTGTCCGGAAACGCTTAATTTCCATGTTAGAGCTCATTTTAGTTTCGTCAGTATGTGCTGTACTGCCTCGATTTACCGCCAGTTGGCCCAATTGAAGGAAGGTTATGTTGACTTCGGTGCTTGTCTTGACATGCGACTCATTGCTCTACAGTACTAGCATCAAGCATATCAGTACGTAGCATCAACAGGTTAGTGTTCATCACGAACGTGGTTTTGCAGTCAGTGCAATGTTTACAAATGCGGAGTTGGCAGATGCCCATTTGATGTATGGATTAGCAAGGGGCAATAGCCGTGGCGTGGTACGTTTGTATCGAGACAGATTTCCAGAACAAGGTGTGCCGACAGGAAGACGTTCGAAGCAATTGATCGGCGTCGTAGGGAGCACGGAACATTCCAGCCTATGACTCTCGACTGGGGAAGACCTAGAACGAAGAGGACACCTGCAATGGACGAGGAAATTCTTCGTGCAGTTGACGATAACCCTAATGTCAGCGTCAGAGAAGTTGCTGCTGTACAAGGTAACGTTGACCACGTCACTGTATGGAGAGTGCTACGCGAGAACCAGTTGTTTTCGTACCATGTACAGCGTGTACAGGCACTATCAGCAGCTGATTGTCCTCCACGGGTACACTTCTGCGAATGGTTCATCCAACAATGTGTCAATACTCATTTCAGTGCAAACGTTCTCTTTACGGATGAGGCTTCCTTCCAACGTGATCGAATTGTAAATTTTCACGTCAACGTATGTGGGCTGACGGGAATCCGCACGCAAATGTGCAATCACGTCATCAACATAGATTTTATGTGAACGTTTTGGCAGGCATTGTTGGTGATGTCTTGATTGGGTCCCATGTTCTTCCACCTACGCTCAATGGAGCACGTTATCATGATTTCACACGGGATACTCTACCTGTGCTGCTAGAACATGTGCCTTTACAAGTACGACACAACATGTGGTTCATGCACGATGGAGCTCCTGCACATTTTAGTTGAAGTGTTCGTACGCTTCTCAACAACAGATTCGGTGACCGATGGATTGGTAGAGGCGGACCAGTTCCATGGCCTCCACGCTCTCCTGACCTCAACCCTCTTGACTTTCATTTATGGGGGCATTTGAAAGCTCTTGTCTATGCAACCCCACTACCAAATGTAGAGACTCTTCGTGCTCGTATTGTGGACGGCTGTGATACAATATGCAATTCTCCAGGGCTGCATCAGCGCAAAAGGGATTCTATGCGACGGAGGGTGGATGCATGTATCCTCTCTAACGGAGAACATATTGAACATTTCCTCTAACAAAGTGTTTGAAGTCACGCTGGTACATTCTGTTGCTGTGTGTTTCCATTTCATGATTAATGTGATTTGAAGAGAAGTAATAAAATGAGCTCTAACATGGAAAGTAAGCGTTTCCGGACACATGTCCACGTAAAATATTTTCTTTATTTGTGTGTGAGGAATGTTTCCCGAAAGTTTGGCCGTATCTTTTTTGTAACACCCAGTTTACGATATCATGCAACTGACATAAGACACATTTAAAATGTAAGACATTGTAACTATTACTCAAGGTCTGTAGTACAATAATACATAGACACAATGGAATCAATACATCAGAAAAATTTGCATTGTGTTTAGGACTAGAAATATATCTTAAACAGGTAGCATTATTTAGTCAGATACTGATAATAGTAGGGTCTGGTAATAATTTTTTTGTGTGTGTCAGCAATGCATTGCGTTGGGATCGGTAAATTTGTGTTTTTAATTTTCCAGGAGAAGCTTTTCATGATATTAATATGCTATCATCAGTTAGTTATTAATGCTGTTCTAGTACTGGAAAAAATACAAAATGGATTGTTGACCTGAAAAAAATGTAATAATACTGAAAAGTAGTAAACTTCGACTTAACATGTAATGAAACGTGGACTTAATATGTATGTACTCTAGCTGTCTTTCCCAAAACATTCAGTCATTACACAATGCGACATAAGACATACTGTCAAAAGGAACTGCAACAAGTACTTAAATAATTACACAGCACCTCCTAACTGATACAAAATATATAAACCTCGTCATTATCATCATCTGCGAAGAAAAACTTCATTATTCATATTACCATATTCTTCATATCACTATTCATCATCATTTATTATCATCTGCAAAAAATAGACACTTCATTATCCATATTCATATTGCCATTTACTTCATACTACTATTCATTATCATTCATTACTTCATGTAGTATAGAGTTTCTTACTTCTAGCATATTTCATCACTAAAATTAACATATGTAGTTCTGTCTGACAGCCTGCACCAGTCGCCTCGTATTCTGAGAGAAAAATAATTAGTTAAGACTGCTTCTATACAGTGTGTATAGCATATTCTTGTTAATGCTTGTTAATTCTGATCCATTTACTCTTCATGGCCCATATTGCATTTTCTTTCGTTCATTCCGATAGTGAAATTTCCATTTCGTAATAAACCACAGTGGTTTGTTTCGTTTATTTCTTTTACACGTTGTTGCTTTCTGAAAATGATGAATATGGATTAATATCTTGCATTTAATTCATATACTTATGAAATAAAAACTTGTTTCTAGTGATATAACTAAGCATACAGCATAGCATGACAGAAAAAGTATTAGTTCAAAAACATGGAAAGTTTTCAAGTGCGAAAATGTACACAGAGTATCATAATATAGTAGCAAAAAAATGTAGAATAGTCAAGATATTGAGATATCGTAAGGAAGAATGTCATAGTCAAATGGTGTTTGTTATATCTTAAAGATATCATAGTGCATACAGAGAAAAATTCTACTTTCGATAGGAAAACAATCATACATACAAAAAAAATGGAAAATGTGCACGGTCTAATGTCTAGCGACAAGAAAAGCGACCTGCTACACTTACCTCGACGGGCACTTGCCAAGTAAAAATATAATCATCATCAGTAAGTAGTCACATAAATATAATTGCATAAGTGGCCATATAAATATCAGGAAATGGCATTACAGTGTGATAAATCATAAAGTATGTTCATTCAATAAGGAGTTTAATATTGGAGACATGGTGATTGCCTTTGCTCTTTCGGTTCTCAAAGATTCGTCATGTACTATATTGGGGTGAGGAATGCTGCGAATTCTGTATGGACCTGCGCATAGAAGCTCAAATTCACTGCATCTACTCTTTCCTCTGTTGGATAAACAGTGTATGCGTGCTAATATCTTCTGTCCTATGTGAAAGCCACGGCGTGAACAAACCTGTATTTGCTGTCTTGATGTTGTTGAGTGCAATGTCAATTATTTCATGGTGGCGTAGTCGACGAGATGTAGGAAAGATACTAATTCTTTAATTTTGTTAGGTGGTTCAACATTTTTCAATATAACAGTCGGAGATAGCATTGTAGATTCATTTGGTATGGAGTTAATTACATCCTGGAATGAGAGTATGTGTGCGTCCTAATCAATATGTTTTTAATGGCAGTAAATTTACCAATTTCTTTCATTAGCCGTTCAGAAGGGTACGAAGTAGCGTGATACCTGGTTATATAGATCGGAGAAATGTTTCAAGCTCGTAACATACGTGTCCATATCGCAGATCGAAATTGTGCTCCGTTGTCGGAAATTACTTTCAATACATGCCATACATGAAATAAAAAATCTTTTACAAATGCATTAGAAACAGATTTAGCAGTAGCTTTGCGTAACGGAGTGATGGTAACAAATTTCGAAGTGAGTTCAACAGCAACAAAGATGTAACAAAAGCCTCTACTAGATCCGGGAATCGGACCAAAAATGCCTACAGCGGCCATATGTCTCAATTTTATTCGGTACAATAGGATGTAACGGAGGAATATGTGAAGTCGTGTCTGATTTAGATTTCTGGCAGATTTTACATGACACTAAAACTCGTCGAATACATTTCTCCATGTTCGCAAAATAACAGCTCTGTCTCAGTATAAGAAAACATTTTCTAGCTCCATAATGTGCGTAACTTAAATGAATATACCAAAATTAATTTGTTAACAAGTTCGTCAGGAATACATAATAACCAATTGTTGCTGTCAGGGTGAGAGCGGCGAAACAGAATATTATTGCATACAGTATAATGGTATCTAATGGTAATGTTATTCCTATCTTGCCAAAGGTGTTCAATTTCTTTCCACACGTTGTCTTTGTTCTGCTCTTGTGCTATGTCTCGTAATGACGACGAAATGAAATTTTCAAATGCAACTTGTTGAATATACATGACGCTGAAATTTGCTTGGCAGAGGTTGGTTGCGATGTCTTGCTGATTGTTGCTGAGAGAAAGGGATAGTGCGTCTACTACAACATTTTGTGTACCGGGAATGAGAACAATTGTAAAATTAAATTCCTGTAAATAAAGTTTCCATCTGCTTGATCTGTCATGTGTAAATTTAGCGGAAAGTAAAAACTGTATAGCTCTATGATCGGTGTACACGGTGGTATGTCTTCCATAAAGAAAATGCCTAAATCTGATGAATGCCCATACAACACATAATGTTTGCATTCCAGTTCTGAATTTCCATTTCCGGCGGCGACAATTTCCACTGGCCTGTAGCATTATTTTGCTGCGATGGTGTCGCAGTGTTTTGACACTGGCAGCGTAGTTGTTGTTACTCCAGTTCTGTTGCTGGTTTGGTGGGTATATATGACTATTTTTGTTTCTCTTAAAACTTTTGTTATCGTTCCGATAATTATTATTACCGTTGTTGTTGTAGTTGTTGTTGTTGTTGCTGTTGCGCTGGCTCTTACTTGGATTACCGCCAGTAGAGTAAGAAGTTTTATAATTATTGTCTGCGCTGTGTTGAGCATGTTGGTTCTGTTGTGTATACACATTTGCCATGTGAAGCGGTTGATTCTGTTGTCTTGTGAGTCCAACATCAGCCGGCGAGCCGGAACTGGGTTGGCTACCCTGCTTATGTTGCATGGCGGTGGTGTAAACATTTTAGCAATTGTCTCGCCGTACGGAACACTGGTCCTAGTAAAGCAGATCAACAGGATCGAGCACTGTAAGAAAATACTCTGCGTAGTTTTTGGGATAAGACCGACAACATGAGATATCGTCTTATGGTCACACCACGTACGAGGAAATCCATTTCTGAAAGCTTTAAGAAAGATGGCAGTATGTACGGTTCTTTTTCCAGGTACAAATGGCTGAAATTGTCTGCGTTTATGAGGCTCTCCTCTTCCTTGGCATTATAGTAATATTTAGATTCAGAGTGACTACTGTAAGGTTCAACTGGCTAATGGCAAGGAAAATGTTGTGGATAATTATCACGACTGCAATGCAGTGTGTCATGTCGAGGTGCGTACTGTTGTTGTTGTGAGTATGTAGTGTGCGCTATGTATGCGTCGTATTGTACTTGTATTCATTGCCCATATGTGTGTTTTGGTTGCTACTGCCTTCATTGCACACTGGTTGTACGTAATTGTCTAACTGTTTCGATTCCGCAGCGGCAGATTGTGCCGCTTGACTGACTGCGTGTTTGTTGTTATTTATTAATTCCGCGATAGTGTCGTGGACAACAGCAGGCATTTTTTCTTGTGAGCACTCGTCAAAATATTTGTCTTTTTGCTCTATCCAACTGTGAAATTCTCTATTGATGCAGGAGAAACGGTTGTCAGTGTGTAGTGTTATTTTATCAGAAAGCTGTTTGTCAACTGAATCAACCTTGTTTTCGATATCGGCAGTACACGTTTTTGTATCATCATGCACTTCCGGATAAAATTTTATCCGAGCAACTACGAACTCGTATGTTTCACTGAGCTTATTCACTTCTGCTTGCATATCTGTCACATCTTAATTTGTGTTTTCTTGTTTTAACGAAAGCTCTGAAAATTTCTCATTGAGCTCGGACACTTGCCCAGGCAGTCTATTATTTATGTTTTCAACATGGCTACACGAAGTGTCGTTTCATATTTTAAATGCAGCTGAATCTTCCCGGGTTCGATTCCCGCCGGGGTCAGGGATTTTCTCTGCCTCGTGATGGCTGGGTGTTGTGTGATGTCCTTAGTTTAGTTAGGTTTAAGAAGTTCTAAGTTCTAGGGGACTGATGACCAGAGATATTAAGTCCCATAGTGCTCAGAGCCATTTGAACTATTTTTTGCAGCTGAATCTGATTTAGTTTCATCATGTCATGTTTTCATCTCGTCATGAACTGCTTTCAAACTGACGTGTATAGACGTCATCTGCTGGTTGATACGTGCGTCAATGTCCTGTTTGGGTTGTGTCATTTGTTTCATAACAGCATCGCACATTCTGGAAATAGTAGTGATGCGCAACTGTTCCGCCCCCGCCACGTCGTTAGACATGACGTCAGTCACAAAAATGAGTTCGGAACAACATATAATCATATTACTGGTAGACGGTCTGTTTTCTAAATTTGCGCCACCAGAATAATCAATAATATGTCACTCGTTAGTATTCGCGTCAACCGTAACATCACTTTCGTTATTTAATTGCGTGTCAGGGTCGGATTGCGTCTGTGTTTGCAGTCCCTGGTTCTCCATCTTTTTTAATTGTTTTCTGGTCAGTAACATGCCACACTTAATGTATGACACAATGAGAACTTAAACTCGTATGTGTAATCAGAATAAATGTAAAAATTAATCTCGCTGTGCGACAATGTCTGAAGAAGAAAATTAACTGTCTAAATTAATGGTGGAATTACGAATACTAATGGCTGCACGCCATAGTACTCTGCACAGAACTAAAGTTGGCCATATTGTGAACTGGTAAAACTGTATTGTTACGCTGTATGAGTAATGAAAATAATTTTGCAAACCGCTATGTAGCTTAAAATTGCTGCTATGGAAATGGATAATTGTGACAGATCTACAAAGCAAGCTACGATAATACAAAGGGCTTGGGCAAGATTGCTGCGGTTCCTTCCTTACCTTACATCGGCGATTGCAGTGTAATTTCAGGTGTCGACATACAATCCAGTAATTTGTCTTACTTCAGAATCCTCCGGTCTCATATCCCGTTTCTAGTTTCCAATAAACATGTCACAAAAGGAAAACAATATAGTACATATAACAATGCGTCCAGACACGAAGTCGTCAATTTAATTATTATTATTATTTTTTGCGGATTTGGAACTCGATCGAGAAAATTACAATTAATTATAGTAATGAATGTTAAATAGATATCAATTAATTTTACGTATTAGTTAAATATGTTTCATACAGACTCTCGGCGTTTGAGCATGGCATTTTCGTTAAAGGTCCGTTCATGAATTTTTGACTGTGATTCTTCCCTCTGTGGTGAATCGGACTTCGTGAAACAAACAGCACTCGAAGGCGACGGTGGATCGAGCTGGACGACTTTTTGCTTAAAAGTACTGAACCTTTTGCCATGCCAAGTCACCTAACAATCTTACAGTGACTAAGGACACAAAACAAAACATACATAGGTTAGTGATAACAATATATTCTGAAATAAAAACACAATTTAAATGACACATTATGTAATTACGAGTGCCGCTTGGTTGCAACGCTTCAATATGTTAATAAAATAATGTAGTATTAATGGCGGTGTGCCACATACGTCCAATTTGGACAAGACCTAGCAAACAGAAGGTCAGTCTTCCTCTTTCGCCAACAATATGACTATCAAAATTTTTCAAATGTTTCCAGCTGCCGTATACAATATTTATATTTATATCTATGGCTCAATTTTTCTTGTTTCATTATTCATAATTACGTTTTCTCGTTTTCTGCTAATGAAAGCTCAGCATGCAAATGTGCCTTTAAAGTACCAAGCCACCGATTATTTACGAAAATACGGTTGTGTGCGGCATCAAAAATGATGAATGGCTGGACTGCGGATATCTTGGTGAGGATGACGCAGTATGTTATCTGGGATGGAGAGCACTCGTCCGGTGCAGGAAGCAGTTCAGGCATACTCTAGCGAAGTGTGTTGGGACGCTTTCTGTTCACGTCATATTTTAATGATATTGCCTGCTACATTAACAATAATAGTACAATAAAGCAATTACTTGTATTGAAGAGGTAACTGAAAAAAAACGCAGAAATAGCAACTCACGTCGTGATAAGATCTGAAGTAGTGCAAAGATTGGCAACTTGTTTTGAATGTTCGTAAATGAAAAATGGTACCCTTAACGAAAGCCACGAAAGTACTTTTCTATCGCAACGACATCGGGTGATAGCAACTGGAAAAAATGGACTCGTACAAATACCTAGGCGTCATAATATGTAGGTATACGGAATAGTAGCATCACATGGCCTAAATTTTAAAAAAGGCAAGTGACATATTCGGTCCATTGGAACGGATTAGTGCTGAGCGTGCCTTGGACTTTCACATCATTAGAGACGGAGCGGAAGCTGGAATTAAGGGAGGATAAGGAGGGAAATCGGCCGTACCCTTCCAAAGGAACCAGCCTGATATTTGCTTTAAGCAATTTAGAGAAGTCACGGAAAACATAAATCAGGATGGCTGGACGTGGGTTTTATCTGTTGTCCAGTGTGCTAACGACTGCGCCACCGCGTTCGGTTAATTCTTAGTGTACTGGGAAAATGCACTCTGGCTACAAAGGAGACTGCTTGTATATCAGTTTTGTGTCCCATCGTTGGATATTTCACATGTGTTTGCGACAATACCAAATAGAACTAACATGGGGCACCGAAAGTATAAGAAGAAGACTGGTATAAGCGGTCATAGATCCAAGCGAGAGCGAATGAATAGGTCGAGACACTTCAGCCGATAGACTTTGGAAGATAGGAGGCAATTCCTCTACGCAAGCCTACTTATAAACTTAAGACAACCAGTGTTAGATAAGGAATCGAACGGCATCCATCATGCCTCCACTTACCGCTGTCATAGACATTATTAGGACTAGCATAAACTAATTACAGCAAGCACGGACGCTCTTAAGTGGTCATTCTGTCATTGCTCTATACATGATTGTAACGTGTGGTTCCATGCTAAGCACCGAGTGAGGTGGCGCAGTGGTTAGCACGCTGGACCCGTATTCGGGAGGACGACGGTTCTAATCCGCGTCCGGCTGTCCTGATTTAGGCTCTTCGTGATATCCCTAAATTGTTTCAGGCAAATTCTGAGATAGTTCCTCTGAAAGAACGTGGCCAACTTCCTTCCCCATCCTTCCCTTATATGGTGGGACCGATGACCTCGCTGTTCGGTCTCCTCCCCTGAAATCAACCAATCAACTATGCATCCACTACCATTATCTTGACAGTGGAGTACATATTTAAATGTTGATGTAGATGTAATCCACCAGTTACACTATACAATGTGTAACATGTGTAAGTGCAGGTGTTTCCATTATGGACTGACGACGGTGTACTGAATAACATTACATCAGTATTTAGATCATTTGGAGGCTAATAATTATAGCCATTACAGGTAGTATGTTTTTCGATTGGTTAGCAGCTCAAAATGCGTATGGCAACAGCAAGCCATTAATGGTTATTTTGCCCTGAGCAGCAGGTCAGGTGTTAATGTGTTGATGCGTGGACGCGCAACGGTTAGTCTACACTCCTGGAAATTGAAATAAGAACACCGCGAATTCATTGTCCCAGGAAGGGGAAACTTTATTGACACATTCCTGGGGTCAGATACATCACATGATCACACTGACAGAACCACAGGCACATAGACACAGGCAACTGAGCATGCACAATGTCGGCACTAGTACAGTGTATATCCACCTTTCACAGCAATGCAGGCTGCTATTCTCCCATGGAGACGATCGTAGAGATGTTGGATGTAGTCCTGTGGAACGGCTTGCCATACCATTTCCACCTGGCGCCTCAGTTGGACCAGCGTTTGTGCTGGACGTGCAGACCGCGTGAGACGACGCTTCATCCAGTCCCAAACATGCTCAATGGGGGACAGATCCGGAGATCTTGCTGGCCAGGGTAGTTGACTTACACCTTCTAGAGCACGTTGGGTGGCACGGGATACATGCGGACGTGCATTGTCCTGTTGGAACAGCAAGTTCCCTTGCCGGTCTAGGAATGGTAGAACGATGGGTTCGATGACGGTTTGGATGTACCGTGCACTATTCAGTGTCCCCTCGACGATCACCAGTGGTGTACGGCCAGTGTAGGAGATCGCTCCCCACACCATGATGCCGGGTGTTGGCCCTGTGTGCCTCGGTCGTATGCAGTCCTGATTGTGGCGCTCACCTGCACGGCGCCAAACACGCATACGACCATCATTGGCACCAAGGCAGAAGCGACTCTCATCGCTGAAGACGACACGTCTCCATTCGTCCCTCCATTTACGCCTGTCGCGACACCACTGGAGGCGGGCTGCACGATGTTGGGGCGTGAGCGGAAGACGGCCTAACGGTGTGCGGGACCGTAGCCCAGCTTCATGGAGACGGTTCCGAATGGTCCTCGCCGATACCCCAGAAGCAACAGTGTCCCTAATTTGCTGGGAAGTGGCGGTGCGGTCCCCTACGGCACTGCGTAGGATCCTACGGTCTTGGCGTGCATCCGTGCGTCGCTGCGGTCCGGTCCCAGGTCGACGGGCACGTGCACCTTCCGCCGACCACTGGCGACAACATCGATGTACTGTGGAGACCTCACGCCCCACGTGTTGAGCAATTCGGCGGTACGTCCACCCGGCCTCCCGCATGCCCACTATACGCCCTCGCTCAAAGTCCGTCAACTGCACATACGGTTCACGTTCACGCTGTCGCGGCATGCTACCAGTGTTAAAGACTGCGATGGAGCTCCGTATGCCACGGCAAACTGGCTGACACTGACGGCGGCGGTGCACAAATGCTGCGCAGCTAGCGCCATTCGACGGCCAACACCGCGGTTCCTGGTGTGTCCGCTGTGCCGTGCGTGTGATCATTGCTTGTACAGTCCTCTCGCAGTGTCCGGAGCAAGTATGGTGGGTCTGACACACCGGTGTCAATGTGTTCTTTTTTCCATTTCGAGGAGTGTATACTGAAAGGAGTTGTCCATTTAATGGTACAGTACAGAAGAGCAGAAAACATCATTTCGTTAAGTTTGTGACGAGTTTGTGAGAAGATTGTTCGACGCACTGCACTTATACACGTTACGTCCTGTATCTGACACATAAAGGAAGAGTGTCAGTTACGAAGAGAACCCTCTGGCTCTTTTACTCGAGACGTTGTTACAGCTATGAGGTGAACAATGTTGTTCATACAGCGTTTCGCCTTCTGCGAATATACTCTAACCTGTCCCCTCCGCAGGCGCCACGTGTGAGAGGCACGTGTCGCAGAAAGAGGGCGCCTCGTCGCACGCTTTCGGCGACGCAGGCAGCGAGCCGCGCACAAACGTATCCTGAGCGTGCCAGTGTAGCGGTGCGGCCTAAGCAGATTACGCTCAGCGCTATACACGTTTTTCCGAGGGCGGCTGGCGCTGCGGCTACGGCGTCACGGATAAAGCCGCGAGGCGTGGGAAGCAGCCAACCCGCGCTCTCTCTGACAGCCTCTGTTGGCGAACGGGCAAGTGTCTGCCATGCTGTGGACGTAGCAGTACACGAGTTCCACAGAAGATGAAACCTCCCCGTAGAAAAATTTATGAATGACAGTGCTGGAAAACCTCTACGTTATTTGATTTTCAAACAGCTCAGCAGAACTGAACGTACTCAGACTTTTCTATCTTTACTTATTCTGATCATCACTAAACTGACAGCCGGCCGGTGTGGCCGTGCGGTTAAAGGCGCTTCAGTCTAGAACCGCGTGTCCGCTACGGTCGCAGGTTCGAATCCTGCCTCGGGCATGGATGTGTGTGATGTCCTTCGGTTAGTTAGGTTTAAGTAGTTCTAACTTCTAGGGGACTGATGACCACAGATGTTAAGTCCCATAGTGCTCAGAACCATTTGAACTAAACTGACACACGAAATTTTTAGCGCAACGCAATCTGACTTTCATTAATCCCTACAAAAGAATGGCCGTGACCAACAATAACCTATATCTTTCATGAATCACTTACCTCACAAAAATCTTCGTTACTCGAACTACTGAAATACAGCGAGCGCCAATACTGCCAGCTAAATAAAGGATTCCAACTACTGAAGGCACTAACTACTGATAGGCATAGTTAGCAAATGAGAGATTTTGATACAGAATAAACAATGTATTTACCTTAATAGTGTTCAAAAGTCATAATACATATATGTCAGTCCATGACATCCAGTCTTACAAATTTACTCTTTCTTACTTCCAGATCATCCGCTCTCAAAACTCCGCCATCTCTCTCGCCACATACACCACTGCTGGTGGCTCACCTCCAACTGAGCAAGACTACGCGCTGTTCTCATCCAACTGCTCTACACTACAATAGCAAATATTCCAACAATGCAAACCAGACACAGACTGCTCACAGCATAGTCAGTGATTTTCTTACAGGGTGCTACGTGGCGTTACCATTTTAAAAACCTAAACAGCCTACTTACAAAAGAGCGCTACGTAGCGTTACCAACATAAAAACCTAAACAGCCCACTTACAAAGAATATGAAGAACAAGAAAATGTAGACTGAGCACCTGGGCTTCGCGCTAAGGAAGTACATTGATTTCAGCTGAGACGCATTTCCTTTTATCATTGTTCACTTATACTGACAATTGTTGATGTCCAAACATAAGCTGTGATGAACTGCGTGGTGGTTTTGACAACGTATAAATAGTTTATAGGTGAATACGCATCACATTGGAAGAAAATTGCTTATCTTGCTATGGTGGTCTCAGGCTCAGGGCTCTTCCTTTTTTTTTTTTAGCCACAACATGTAGATAGATTTGGTCCTCGGTACATTTTAATAACAGAAGCTAAAATATTGGGTTGCTGCTGTGCAACATCTTTCAATTTTATTTTCTTGAAACACAACTTCAAATCACACAAGGAAACAACTTCTTCAGAATTACAGTACAGTACTGTCTTTTGCCATACAAAAAAATTCAGTCATCCGAGAAAGTTCTGCCATGAGCAACAACCTGCTGCCACATTACTACGCGAAGTTTTCTGTTCCTATCTCAAGCTATCTTAATCTCTTTGAAGCTGTTGACTTCATTGTCCCCAAAATACAGTATATACAAAATGAACAACTGCTCTAGAATAATCTAGAACCGGTAGTACATTAATGATCAACTTTTGTTACAAATATTATTTATAGGTTTTGAACTATGTTGTTTTTGGATAATAATTACTTAAATAAAGATTTATGGGTGTAATGTTTACAAATAGATATTACAAATTTGGCAAATGTGAAAAATATGGATTTTTCTGTTTGTTTGTATGCTCGATTACATTATCAGAAATAAAATTAGAAAAATTATAAATAAAGACAGGAATTTTACTTGCATAATAATTGAAGACTAACAGTGTTAACTCCAATGTGAACTCGTTTTCAGATGATTTACGTTAATAATTGTGGCTATGGTTTTAATAGTACAAAATCGATAGATGAACAATGTCAATATGAGTAATAAAAAATATTTGACTGGAAAACAGTTTTATAACAGTCAGAAACATCCAGAACTATGTACCCATGGTAAGTATGTAATTTAAGTAAGAAACTGAAGCAAAGTCTGGGCAAAGTTATATGATATCGCCCCATTGGCTTGCTAAAGTTTCGAAAGTACTGAATTTAGTAGACAGTCCAGTTTTACTATGAAGGGATTGTAAAAATAAATGTCCTGGCAATCAAGTCTGAAACATATCCTTCTATTCCTGTACAATATCGTAGTTAAAAATATTTCTCAGAGTCGATTAATGGATCATATCATTTTTGCATCAGATAAAAGAGAGTTAATAGTTCCTTATCGATAATGTGCAAACAGACACTGAGATGTTGCAGTGTAGTTTGTACTGTGCATCCTCTATATTTTCCTATAGACCGAAATGACATTCTGCTTGGCAGCAGTTGAAAATTTCATCTACCTACAGATAGTGAGATAATGTAGCTGTAGTAACTACTAAGAAGATAGCTGACAAAAAATGAAATTTAGAGTACACTCGGTAAAAACAGTTCTTTGTTTTTCACAGAATGCACAAATTATAAGTGTTACACTCAACTTATTAAGTACAAAAAGTATTCTTTTGGGGCAACCGATAGCTCACAAATTTCATTGGCAAATCCAAGAATTATGAAGGTCTAAATTAAGCTCCATTTTCAATTCACATGATTTGTCTTCCAGATACTTTAAAAATGAAGAAATTAATTTATTCTGCATTTTTCAGTTTGGCAATAAATTATAGAACCACCCGCTTAGCCGAACATAAAAAAAACTGTCGCTTAGGATGAGAGGTGGCATGAGCCCCCTCTCATATTTCTATCCTACGATTCTCCTCTCTAATTGCATGCGGTGGAAAGTTGCTATTCCTTCACACGCGGACTTCCCACACAGCGTCTCTCGTCACCCAGGTGGTCCGGTGACAGGCGGGCTCTGCTGATTTTGAAAGGGTAAGCCGACGGGTGTGAGGGAGTCGAGTGAATGCTTTCCAGACGCCGACATTGTCAAAAGACACGCCCGGAGGGGCCTGAAGCAGCGACTTCGCAGAAACTTAGCGAAAACACTTTCTGGCGGGCTACCAGTGAGGCGTGGGAATGACTTGTGTACCCAGGCAGTTGTGGCGGGAAAATTCCCGCGCTTTCTGCAAAATAGTAACTGTGATTGGCTTGCTCAGGGCATAGCTCCGTGACGTAGCAAAATCAGTGAAGAAATTGGCGCCAAGAATCTCCATTGGTGGAATGGTGGTGTTCCGGCAATAGAGTGGAATTTTCCGCCGGTTTTCGAGTTGCTGATTGGAACGGTTAACCACGGCCACTGTCGTGGGGGCGGGAATGTTCTGTGTTCAGTTTTGTATGGGTGCTCATGCGTGTAGTCGTCTCTCGCCTTTAGATGGAAGTAGGTTACTAGCCTGAGCTCTCGCTGCTCGGGTCAGCCTGCCTTCTGTGGGCTGTCTAATATACTTTTATTTAACTGTATCTGTTTGACGAAGTTGCTGAAGTTTCGACTTCAATGTCACTTTCTGAGTACAGTTGGCAATTGAGCGTTCTGTGTACAAGAGGCCTATGTTGTCTGTCTTGAGCAGATTTGGCTAATGTTGACTGTATCGGAGTTACTGGGTGACTTCGCTTGTTAAAATCAATCACTGTACCGTCAGTGATTGTGTGGCGAGCTTTCTTCGTCTCCCTCAGAGGCGCATTTGTATTGCTAGGAAGTCTTTAGTCTGGAACAACCAGGCCAGGATAATTTGTTTCGGGCTATACTCGCGACATTATCATCACCACGACAGGCCGTCGAAGCAACCAGCCATCGCCTCCGGTACGCCAAATCGTGTTCTTGCAGTTAAGAAGACAGATTGGTAATGTATGTCTGCAGCACCGGCAGACAGGGATTTTCCTAGGTGATAATCAGAGCTCAGCAGAGCGCGCCTGTTCGTCTTTTTCTAACTTTGTTCTGTCTTGGGTAGCAGCAATTAATGTTGGGTTGGCTGTGTGTTTTCTCTTAAGATTTGAGTTGCAAGGAATTGGCTCCACATACCACTTCGTCATAATCCTCACAATCTAGTTTAGGGACAACTTCACATTCACAGCATTTGTTTGAGTATCCAATTCGATGTATTGTAAATGTTTCATGTGTTTTTGTTTATTATTTTGTGTTTAGTCTTAATAAATCATATTGTTATTTTGGACAGAACTTTCATTCAGTTAATAGGTAGAGCAACCCTATGATTTCTCACGATGTTAATGAAACCTTCGTTTATTTAACTTACTTATCAAATTAAATTATTGCAGGTGCCAAACTCTCTTCTACTCCACTGGCAGGGTTGATTAGAGTCAGTTCGCGTATTTTTTTTAATCCTTGTGCAACAGCAAAAGACGGAGTTAGAATAGGGGGGGCTTAGTGCATCATTTACATATGTATATTCTAGAAGAATTTAGTGTTAAATACACTTCTAGTCCCGGCACCTCGCATAAAATGGCGACCCTTAGCCTCAGATCTTTCCTGTGAATCGCTGATAAGCAAGTATTATTAGTAGTATGGACACTCAGAATTTTTTTTGCTTAATTTTTTTATTGATTAATACCCAAGTTTTTTTCTGGTAGTTCCGTGTTTAGTTTTAAGAAGCGGTGCATGATTACAGTTTTTGTTTTCAGTATATATATTCTTTTGTTCATTGCGTTTGTGTTCGTTTGATGGTGTGTCCGTATCACATCACACTTTGTCGGGTTTGTGTGTGGTTTCTGTACCACAACAAATCGTGCGTATAATTACAGCGTTGGAGAGGCGTTGTTGAAATTTTATGTCTATGTGTAAAAAATATATGGAGTTGGTTAATTTTATTGTGCATTTCAGATAAATTTGTTTTTCATGAATGATAACGAGAAGTAAAGCACGACTATTATCGAGCGAAGCTACAACAAAAGAGTATAGCATAATGGATAAGGGGCAGTTTACTGACGGGAATAGGTTCAGAGATGAGATGGGCACATTTTTAGCAGGTCAGGACGCCAGGGTCATTGATGAGAAAGGTGATTTGGACGCGATCTCAGAGCAGCGTTGCGGCTGTGATTATGATAGTGAAGTAGAGGATGAAACAGAGACAGGCACACAGGTCGAGACGATGGCAGAAGTTTATTATCAAACGAACGAGAGCAGACAGGGGCTAGCTCGGCCACGTCAGAGCTCTAGCGCCCAGGTGTCCAGAGTTACATCTCCCACGTTTTAAGAGGATCAAAAAGATGACGTAAACCCAATACTAAGCTTCCTACGATCAATGAAAGAAGAAGCTGACGAACAGCGTAAGAGGGAGAAGGAAGAAGAGGAGAAACAACGTAAGAAGGAGAAGGAAGAAGCTGACGAATAGCGTAAGAGGGAGAAGGAAGAAGAGGAGAAACAATGTAAGAAGGAGAAGGAAGAAGATGACGAACAGCGTAAGAGGGAGAAGGAAGAAGAGGAGAAACAACGTAAGAAGGAGAAGGAAGAAGCTGACGAACAGCGTAAGAAGGACACTGAGGCAATAATTTCGCATATAGGGGAAATTCGTGGGAAATTACTAACAATAAAGAAAGAATGTGGAGAAGTAAAACAAATGTCAATGGCTGCACACAAAGTAGCAGGCCTGGCCAAAACGGCAGCAATAGGGGCAATGAAAGTCGTGGAAGCAACTTCTAAACTCGCAGGGCGCTTGCGACATACAACACAATCCCACTCAAAATCCCTAGCATTCTTAAAAACTCAAGGTAATAGCGCGGTTGCGAACACCACGAAACGAATGGAAGATGTAGAGAGTCGGATAGCAAAACTAGAGCAAAACGGGCACACTAGCACTGCGCGTTCGGATACCAATGATGGAGTACACAGAATTGTGTCTCCGAGGAAAAGGCCGCCGTGCTCTAGCCCAATGACCGAGTGCGGAACTAACAATGCACACGCAGAAACAGCGAGTAATAGCTCCAATAATTATAGCCCACTTAGGAGAGTGAATTCTGAGTGCCACTTCCACTGTGATACAGAGGTAGCACATCACAGTTATCAGCAAGATAGAACAGGACACTCAGCAGACGTGCAAGTAGCGGAAACGAGTGACAACACCAGTGCGAGGATCAGACAGGATTTTGATCACAATCACTTCCTGTCGAAATTCCAGAAGTTCAAAGAAAATGGAGGGTCGATGCATCCGAAGAGCTGGGTGATGGAGTTTACAAATTCAATACCGCCATCATGACCAACCCAGACAAAATTAGAATTCATGTGTGGATACATCGAACGCCAAGCCGCGGAAAAGATGCGGGGTGTGGCAGTGACGTGTCGGACTTACCAGGAATTTGTTGGTGCATTCCTGCGGACCTACTGGTCAAAGGAAACGCAAGACAGGATTAAAGAGGAAATAATATTTTGTCCTGAACTGGAAGTGTCCGGGCATAGGAGCGCAACCAAATTTCTTGATGATTTACTCAAGAAGAATCAATTTTTAGATAGTCCATATAGCAACGGAGAAATCATTAAATTTTGCTTTTCCAAATTGCCAGTTAGGTACCAACAGATACTTGTCGGGAAGTGTGGATCTGACATAGAAGCATTCAAGAGTCTATTGCGCGAACTCGAAGTAGTCTTTGATAAACAAGACGCAAAGGACAGGAAGAAGGGGCAAAGTAACAAATACCACGGGCCAGGAAGGGAAGACAACAGATCGCATAATCGCACTGGTCAGTTAGGAAACCAGGGTTACTGAAGTCAAGGTTACGCTATTCAAGGTTATGGAAACCAAAGACACGGAAACCAGAACGTCAGAGAGCAGGGTCAATCTAGACAAGGAATCTGGGATAGGAGGAATAACGAACGGCAAAGCGACCGTAATTGGAGAGAGCGAAACCAAGGACAACAGTGGAACCAGGAGATTGAAACTAGACCCGCAAATCCTATTGCACGTCAGAGGAGGGGGAGCTTAACAAGGGATTGACGCCAGACTAGTGCGAACACAGGCCGCCGGAATTTCGCACTTAATCTCGGACCTGGCCAATTACGGATGATACATTACGAAGATTTATCAGAAATCCTGCTCGAGGAACATAAAGCAACTCCTCAACAAGATCGGCAGCCTCTTATCACAGTAGCAATAGCTGAAAAGAGTACGAATGCGATAATAGATAGTGGAAGCTACATGACAGCAATATCTGAGGCAGCATACAAGAGGTGCTCTCAGGAGATGGACTGGCCTGTTCTATCGGTTAATAAAACCAAAATAAAAGGGGCATTAGCGGGTAATTGTACGGAGGTCACCCAACAAACAAGACTGGAATTCTCCTGCCAAGGACACAAAATAGAGTCTAACTTCTGGATCGTGCCAAATCTGGCGATCGACATGATAATAGGAACGGACTTCCTAAATGAACATGAAGCGATAGTTGATCTAGGACGAGGTGAAGTGGTTTTGAGGAAAGGGAATCCTGTCCACATTAAGTTCAAAAATGGTTCAAATGGCTCTGAGCACTATGGGACTCAACTGCTGGGGTCATTAGTCCCCTAGAACTTAGAACTAGTTAAACCTAACTAACCTAAGGACATCACAAACATCCATGCCCGAGGCAGGATTCGAACCTGCGACCGTAGCGGTCTTGCGGTTCCAGACTGCAGCGCCTTTAACCGCACGGCCACTTCGGGCGGCCCACATTAAGTTCGACGACCAGCTGATCCCAGCTCAACTACCGTCCAACTGTGTACGGATAAACTATGCGTGTCTGAAAGACAGAAAGGAAGAACAGGTCGACGTTGCGGGTAGGGGAGAGGACACGGATGAGAATGAAGTCGGAATAATGGGAGAAATAAAGGAGAAAATAGGAGAAAAAGTGGAAGCAATAAAGAACATAAGGTGCGACCACCGCAAAGAACTTCATAAATTACTAGTAGAACATACGGAGGTCTTCCTTCCCAAGACAGGATCAATAAAGGACTTCCAATATGAATTTCGTGTACGTCCGCACAACCAGTTTCGTGTGCCACCCTATCCAATCCCCTTGGCATATCGACAGAAAGTAGCAGCTGAACTAACGCGAATGCTGAGTGAAGGAATAATAGAACCTACGGCTTCAGCCTATAATAACCCGTTAAGAGTAGTCGAGAAGGCAGATGGTAGTATTCGTTTAGTCTTGGACTCGCGAAAAATTAATACGTTAATAGAACCCGAAACAGACAGACCGGAACGATTAGAGGAACTCTTACAAAACTTCCATGGAATATCAATCTTCTCATCAGTTGATCTAAAATCGAGTTTCTGGCAGATCGAGCTCCATCCAAATTGCAGACAGTACACAGTCTTTTTAGCATTTGGAAGATGTTACCGGTTGTGTCGTCTCCCATTTGGTTTGAACATTTCGTCTGCCGCATTCATTCGGGGGCTGGACGGCATACAAAGCGATAATTTGAAACGTCATGTCACCAGCTATGTGGACGATTTGCTGATCGCGGAGAAATCTTGGGGAGAGCACAACGCGGTCCTCGGTGAACTCCTTGCGACATTCAAGGAATACGGAGTGACTATCAGTATCAAAAAATCGAATTTTGGGACGTCCTCTGTCAAATTTCTAGGACATATCATCACGGGTGAGGGCATTGCGCCAAATCCCGAAAAGTTCGAAGCGATTGAAAAGTTTCCTATTCCTACGACAAAGAAGCAGTCAAGGGGGTTCTTGGGGATCATAAATTTTTACAACCGCTTTATACATGTCAAAACTCAAAGCAGTCCTAGGTTGCATCAACTTACAGGAAAGAAGATTCCTTGGGAATGGGATGAGGCGGCCGAATTCGAATTGAAAGCATTAAAATTCGCATTATTACAAGCACCCATCCTATCACTCCCTAATTTAGCAGAAGAGCTTTGCATAGTAACGGACAGTTCATACTCAGGTCTGGGTGTCATGGTGTTCCAAGACTATGTACATGAAGGAAACAGGGTGTGGAAGACAATTGCGTTTGGTAGCAGAGTACTAGCCAAGAGTGAGAGGAATTACTCAGTAACCGAGTTAGAGGCGCTGGCTATTGTATGGGCGTTTGAAAAATTCAGACACCTTCTGTTTGGTTGCAAGACGAGGGTCTAAACAGACCACAAGGCACTCGAGTTCCTGATGACTGCAAAGCTTAATCACAGGCGGCTCATTAGCTGGGCATCATATCTGCAGCAGTACAACTTTTCGATAGAATATATCCCCGGCAGTCAAAACATTATTGCAGAGGCCTTATCACGGTCACCGATCGGATTTGAGCACAACATGGAAGAAGATCTGGAGGAAAATCACTACTGCCCTTTCTATATGCAGAAAGTAGCCTTTGAAAATTTTATTTCCTGTAGTATGCAGGACATCAAGAAGGAGCAAGACAAGGACCCTGCCCTAGTGTTATTGAAACAGAAATGGATAGACAGAAGACACGCCACCATCAGACAGTTCTACCTCTTGCGGAAAGGTATAATTTTCCATTGAAATTATGCCAATGACACTGAATGGGGGGTATGCATCCCTGAACACCTGATAAACAAGGTTATATGGCATACTCACCTCAGCTATGGACACTTCGGACCACGCAAGTGCAATCTCAAGCTAAGGACCTTGTGTTACTTTCGAAACATGGAGCGTCGAATTCGGAGGGTACTGTCGGTGTGTAAAGACTGCCAAAAGGCTAAGCACACCACTGTGAGCATGCAGGCACCATTATACCCAATCTGACGACCAAATTAAGACAATTAGCAGCAACAGATTTGATGGGACCTTTGCCAAGAACAAGAAGAGGATATACTTACGTATTAGTGTTTGTTGAACTAACGTCCAAATACGTTACCTTTACGCCACTGAAGAGGGCGACAGGACGAACTGTATCACGAGCCCTAATCCGGGATTTCCTACCACAGGTTGGTCATGTGAGTAAAATTATTTCTGATAATGGGCCACAGTTTAAGTCAAAAACATGGAAGGAGACGTTGCGTGGATGTAAAATTGATCCCATTTTTATATCTTCACACCATCCGAGCTCGAATGCTGCAGAACGGGTTATTAACGAACTCGGAAACTTGTGCCGGTTGTACTGTAACAAACAGCACACGACATGGGACGTTTTCCTTAAAGACTTCCAGGAGGTGATCAATGAGGCACCCCATGGGATAACAAAATTGGCACCCAATACAGTATTGAAAAACCGGATTCCTAAGGACTTGATAACCGAGGTCGTAAACTTCCTACCAAGGGCGCGAACGCAGCACCAAGCCATAGTGGATTTGGCTCTCAAGAGGATACGGGCTGCAGTAGAGGTCAGGAAGAGACGTGCCGACAGGGGAGCTCGTCTACGACACTTCCAAATTGGACAAAAGGTGCTCGTGAAGTCTTTCCGACTTTCGAACAAACAAAAAATGGCAAAAATGCTATTCTGTTTACAACGGCCCGTACCGTATAAGGAGAGCAGCTCGCCACAATGCTTATGAATTGGAGACGCTGAAAGGAAAGAAGTCCATAGGACTCCACCACATCTCTCACATAAAGGAGTTCGTGGAATAGTAGTAGTGTAAGTGGTGTACATAGTAGAATGGGAAAATACATGAACCTTGCTATAGTAGTAGTGTAAGTGGTGTACATAGTAGAATAGGCAAATATATGAACCTTTCTTCGGGGAACGATAATCGTTGCATTAATAGATTAAGATTGCTGAAGTATTAACACGCTGCATTGTCTCGCATAAGAATTTACTGCTGCTATCCTTTTTTTGTTTCTGTTCCCGACTTCCAATGTCGGTGGAGTAGGAGACTCTATCTTTCCATGAGCAATGTTTTAGTCCTTTCCTGTCTGGTGTCCATGTTGAGGGATAATGATGAGTGAGGAGATGTCGCACAAACGGGCGCATACAAGAACGTGCTCTTAGAAGTGTTCTGAGAAGTCGTGATGCGCTCCATAGCGGCCACAATCAGTTCGTGAGACGTTCATACCAATGCTTGCAGGCACGCGTCAGTGCACTGCAAGATTGTGGAATATTGCGTGACTTCGAGGATGAACATGTGCAGTATAGTTTTTACAGTGATGCGCCAGCATCGTGGTCTTGCAAGTCGGGGTGAACCTGTGAGCGTTTGACTCCAATGGTGCCCTAGGGCCTAGACGGTAGAAATGCGGGCATAAAGCCTACCATGCCAATGTGCTGGTTGGGGACTTAGCGTGCTGCTTGTGACTGTCACAAATGAATAACCAAGGAATTATACTTGGAAATTCGTGACATACTGTGTAGCTGGTGTGTGGTGGGTGACGGGATCCTCAACAGGAACCAGTCCTGGCTTGGTCATATTACATTGCCTCTGGAAAGGTGTGCTTTGATCACGAATACTGCATAACATAGAAAAAGCAGTTGCAACCATAAATTTATTGTCTTGTATAGCCATGGCTAACCCAGTCTCTGGAGTTTCAGTGAGGCGTAGTGAGAACTCGGAGGCCATGTCGTACGGCGCGCACATCACTGTCGTCAATAGCGGCGAGTAGCGAGACATCTCAGCGTAACAGGAATTATGTAAGAGTGTTGTATAAGGTAAAAAAAATAGAGAGAGAATACCATATACTAGGATAAATTAAACTTTAGGATTTTACAATAACTAGATCCTTAATATTGTGGCGGTTTTCTACCAAAAGTGTTTGGCGCGCGCCTGTTGAGATACTATTTTTCGGGTCACCAAACCACAGACCCGAGATGGAGGGACGACGGGCGAGCGAACGTAGAATAGTTGCATGTTCTTTATAGCACAGCAAAACTCAGACCTGCATAACAACATAATTTAATTAAAAGACATAGAATGTAGATCGTTGGCAAAGGGTAGTTAGCTCTTGAGCATGTCTGCTGTCACTCTATATAAGTAATAGTAATATAAGTGCTGGCCCGCACATTTAGTTGTTCATCCAGTATAGTTGGTTGGTTGGTTGTTTCGGGGAAGGAGACGAGAAAGCGAGGTCAGCGGTCTCATCGGATAAGGGAAGCACGGGGAAGGAAGTCGGCCGTGCCCTTTGAAAGGAACCATCCCGGCATTTGTCTGGAGCGATTTAGGGAAATCACGGAAAACCTAAATCGGGATGGCCGGACGCGGGATTGAACCGTCGTCGTCCTCCCGAATGCGAGTCCAGTGTCTAACCACTCATCCAGTATAGTGTCACACACCATGTACAGTAGTGAGATCTGTCTCTACACAAATATCAAGATAGATTATTTCCATGTCAAGCTTAGATACACCAAGATTTGGTTACAGTGATAGCCGTAGATTGATAACTATAAAATTAAAATAAGAGTGTCTGAAATGACAGACCATCAATGTATCGTTATGTAAATTTATTATAACATAGAAGGTCATGGAAAAAAAAGTTAGGCATAAGATTTTTGTCAGAACTGTGCAGATGACGGGAATCGTGGCAATGCAGAGGTCAGGCGGAGCAAAAACAAAAGGTCATCGGCTACCTGCAAGAAGGAGAGCGTCAGCGCGCCACCTGACGTGAAGGGTGCGAGAGCATCCGGTCCTACAAGCTGACAGTCACCAGGCCATATACCTCAGGGATTAGGCGGCAGACAGCCCTCGCCGGACCACAAGCGAAAGTGAGGCTGGCCGTTGACACTGACACGCGACCCACACGCGACAGCCAGCTAGCTCTCCGGACGCGGCAGCCGTTTGGAGGGATCCCCTGGGGCAGACCACGTTGTCGTGAGTACACGAAGAAGATCACATATGGTGTCATAACCGGCGTCTTATGTGCCTCAGGACAGAAAGGGATGCTATATACTCACCTGTTTGGGTTTATACAACTCACTAGCATTGGCCGATCTGCATACACAAAGCAGTATCGTGCCACTAACTCTAACAAGTGAATTGTCTCATTTCTAACTTCTCCTCTCTATTCGAGAGCAGTTGTAGCAATCGTCGCTACTAGTTCAATCCTGTATGGATGATCTCACACACTTGTGGAGTCACTCCACGTGCCATCATCCCTCGTCGAACTGTAACATTGGGAAACGTAAAGTACTGTCCAGCGAGAGAAGAGACCTAGACTAGTGATGTATCCCAACAAGTAGACCTCACAGACAATTAATCGACGTGAGGCGAGCCTATCACTGTGTCTTCCTACCGTACTGCTGTGATCATATCCGTGAGTCTTGCTGCAATCTCAACAGAGTACTGCAGATGCTCCAGCACACCCTATTGCTGTTGCAACAACGTAGCAACAACACCCGGCGTCTAGCCCTATGTGATGTCAGTACTGTGGAATTTGTGAAGTGCCTCGAATATTTCTAACAATGTGATTTAGTGCCTCATTCTCAGCACAGTCGTGAACATTGTGCAATGTGCATGCACAACTTGATGCCCCATGAACCTTGTTTTTTTTCTTAAATTTCTTTCTCTAGTGTTGTTTTTGTAATGTATGTTATACCTTATATGTGTTTGTGTTTTACACTGTAATTCTTATGTAAGTGATAGAGTAGGGCGCACAAATTACAAATTACTGTATTGTTCTCCACATCATGTTTTTTTTTTTTGTATTTTGTATTTATTGTTGTGTGTATGCAAACAGTGTGCCTCAAGTCCCCATAAACTGAAGCAGATACCACCACTGTCATTGTGAATGGACCATCAGTTCAGGGAACATTTTGTGAAGGTTATTCTTGCTGCAGGGAGACAGAATGAATTGGAGGTTGTAATTAGATTCTGAAAGCTCACAAAGAGATTGTTAACTTAAATAGTATCATGTGTGAGTGAGTTCAGGTTAGTTTAATGATATAAATTGTTGTAACATCTTGGGCATTTAATTACGGAGCACTCCAACTCTGATTGTAAAGAATAAACTGCTCCATATTTGGCTCACATGCCCGGGCCATATTTAGAGCGTGAATGTCTGTGTGAATCGGTGTTTGGAAGGGGCTCCCTGGGTATGGATGTGTGATGTGAGTGTTAGAGTTCCATATTAAGAAGGTAAAGTTGGCTACATCATAAATAATCCTCCCTCTATGAGCTGCATTTTTCAGTTGCAGTGATTTTCTTTATAGAGTGCGGCATGTGGAGTCAGTTTGCAAGATTGTTCTTGGGCGATTGACTCACTACCTTGCTCGTAAGTGAGGCAAACGCTCACCAATTACATTCTAAAATGGCGTAGGGGAAATGAGAGGTGGCATGAGCCCCCTCTCATATTTCTATCTTACGATTCTCCTCTCTAATTGCATGCGGTGGAAAGTTGCTATTCCTTCACACGCGGACTTCCCACGTAGCGTCTATCGTCGCCCGGGTGGTCCAGTGACAGGCGGGCTCTGCTGATTTTGAAAGGGTAAGCCGACAGGTGTGAGGGAGTCGAGAGAATGCTTTCCAGACGCCGACATTGTCAAAAGACACGCCCGGAGGGGCCTGAAGTAGCGCCTGGGCTAGAGGTTCCGTTACTTCGCAGATACTTAGCGAAAACACTTTCTGGCAGGCTACCAGCAAGGCGTGGGAATGACTTGTGTACCCAGGCAAATGTGGCAGGAAAATTCCCACGCTTTCTGCAAAATAGTAACTGTGATTGGCTTGCTCAGGGCATAGCTCCGTGATGTAGCAAAATCAGCGAACAAATTGGCGCCAAGAATCTCCATTGGTGGAATGGTAGTGTTCCGGCAATAGAGTGGTATTTTCCGCCGGTTTTCGAGTTGCTGATTGGAACGGTTAACCACGGCCACTGTCGTTGGGGCGGGAATGATCTGTGTTCGGTTTTGTACGGGTGCTCTTGTGTGTAGTCGTCTCTCGCCTTTTGGTGGAAGTAGGTTACAAGACTGAGCTCTCGCTGCTCGGGTCGGCCTGCCTTCCGTGGGCTGTCTAATATACTTTTATTTAATTGTAACTGTTTGACAAAGTTGCTGAAGTTTCGACTTCAACGTAACTTTCCGAGTACAGTTGGCAATTGAGCGTTCTGTGTACAAGAGGCCTATGTTGTCTGTCTTGAGCAGTTTTGGCTAATGTTGACTGTATCGGAGTTAGTGGGTGACTTCGCTTGTTAAAATCAATCACTGTACCGTCAGTGATTGTGTGGCGAGCTTTCTTCGTCTCCCTCAGAGGCGCATTTGTATTGCTAGGAAGTCTTTAGTCTGGAACAACCAGGCCAGGATAATTTGTTTTGGGCTATACTCGCGACATTATCATCACCACGACAGGCCGTCGCCTCCGGTACGCCAAATCGTGTTCTTGCAGTTAAGAAGACAGATTGGTAACGTATGTCCGCAGCACCAGCAGACAGGGATTTTCCTAGGTGATAATCAGAGCTCAGCAGAGCGCGCCTGTTCGTTTTTTTCTAACTTTGTTCTGTCTTGGGTAGCAGCAATTAATGTTGGGTTGGCTGTGTGTTTTCTCTTAAGGTTTGAGTTGCATGGAATTGGCTCCACATACCACTTCGTCATAATCCTCACAATCTAGTTTAGGGACAACTTCACAAAAATGGTTCAAATGGCTCTGAGTACTATGGGACTTAACATCTGTGGTCATCAGTCCCCTAGAACTTAGAACTAGTTAAACCTAACTAACCAAAGGACATCACACAACACCCAGTCATCACGAGGCAGAGAAAATCCCTGACCCCACCGGGAATCGAACCCAGGAACCCGGGCGCGGGAAGCGAGAACGCTACCGCACGACCACGAGCTGCGGACGACAACTTCACATTCACAGCGTTTGTTTGAGTATCCAATTTGAGCCAATTTGATGCATTGTAAATGTTTAATGTGTTTTTGTTTATTATTTTGCGTTTAGTCTTAATAAATCATATTGTTATTTTGGACAGAACTTTCATTCTGTTAATCGGTAGAGCAACCCTATGATTTCTCACTATGTTAATGAAACCTTCGTTTATTTAACTTATTTATCAAATTAAATTATTGCAGGTGCCAAACTCTCTTCTACTCCACTGGCAGTGTTGATTAGAGTCAGTTCGCGTATTTTTTTTAATCCTTGTGCAACAGCAAAAGTCGGAGTTAGAATAGAGGGGGCTTAGAGCATCATTTACATATGTAGATTCTAGAAGAATTTAGTGTTAAATACATTGCTAGCCCCGGCACCTCGCAAGGACACATCGAAAAACAGTCTTAGCTGAGCATGTTTTTCGACATGGGAACCACGAAATTAAACTTAATGAGACAAGCATTCGAGCACGAACATCCGATTACCATGCGCGCATGTGTAGAGAAGCAATAGAGATTCATAAATACCATAATAATTTTAATAGAAAACAGGAAGCTTTAAGGTTGGACAAAATATGGATGTCGCAGAATGACAATTAATTACTCTTAATCGAACATGATGACGCCTCTTCTTGGCGACGAATGGTAGGGCCCTCTTTGCGCTTTATCAATGCGAGAGTACCTGGAGCCTCAGTGGCGGTAACCGGACGAGCTCAGAAGATGTCTCCCGCAGATGGAAACGAAACGTTAGGTGGAAATTTTGTACATCGACCACGGCCTCTCAGCCCGGAAGTTTCAACTGAAGATATAGACAACTTAATAAACTTGTATTTATTTTGTAATATCTATTAAAACGTGAGCCATCGCCCGTTGTTGAAACCGAGGTTTTAGTTCTAAGATTGCATCTGTCAATAATATCATAATACGTGTTACATACTAGTACATTGTGTAACCTGCTCAAATTAACTGTGTAATATGAATGTAGATTCTGATATAGTAGAGATGTATGACATTCTTCAATATCATAGGCATACTACTGGACAAAATGAATGCAGTGTATGGGAAAACATTGGCAAGTCTATCATGTGAAACAAAATCGATTCCAGCTACCAGTTGCTGTCAGATACGTATTATTGCGCTTCAACTACACGTGTAACAAACATGTGTTTTATGTTTGCGTTGCACCGTCCTCGTATTCAATAGCGACGCTTATGGTAAGGAAGAAGGAAATGCTCCTTTTGTGGTGGTTCTCTTATGTCAGGGGATTGACAGGAAGTAATTTTCAAAATTCACGTCTAAGTGCTGTATCTTCCACAGTCGCGTTCCCAAGCGTTAGAATAACAAATGGCTCAAATGGCTCTGAGCACTATGGGACTTAACGTCTTAGGTCATCAGTCCCCTAGAACTTAGAACTACTTAAACCTAACGAAGCTGCCTGAGGCAGGATTCGAACCTGCGACCGAAGCAGTCCCGCGGTTGCGGACTGAAGCGCCTAGAACCGCACGACCATTGCGGCCGGCGCTAGAATAACAAATAATATAGTTCTGGCTCTGGTAAAACGTCCACGTACAGGGCCTCAAAATCCGTAATGTCCGCAACGGATAACTGTAGAACTGGACTGCAAACAATGCTAACGTACAATTTGGTGGTTTCGAGACATTGTGCGATAAAGTTTGGATAAAATCTCTTAAATAAGATATTCCCATGGCATTCACTCTGATTTTTTTTATTCACGTAAGTCTTTGTTGTCAGGTATTTCAGGAGTAGCAATGTATTTCTATAATTGCAAATGATATCCTGAATGTTACTCCAAAATATACGTCACTTGAAAAACGAGTGCATTTGACATGAGTTACCAATGACTTATCACTGTTTATTTGCTGGGCGAGTTAGGGAGCTACTCCTGTGAAACCTCTCAAAAATACAAATTTAAACGCTCCGAATTGTTTCGGATACTAAGACTTGCAATACCAGTTTTTGAAATAACGAAGTATATCAACCTCAAAAATTCATCTTTGTTTCGGCACGAAATAAAATGAATTTTACTGTCGCCTTACCACAGCAGGTAAACAATCTCAAGGATTGCTTTCAACAGTTCTGCCGTCATACTTACACATAAATTAAGGTAAAGAATGCTAGAGAACGCTGTTTAACACTGTCGACTTTCTTAAGGAATTCTTCACATTTACCCGATTAGTAAAAATTTTTGAAGATCATTTACATTCAGGAATATATTCAGGATCTTTTTTAAAAGAATATACCGTCATTTGACTATATCGTACCATATTTATTTTCTATACTATCTGTAGTTCGGCTTTTATGCCATTATCGATTACAGTGTTAAAATTTCTTAGACCAAATGACATGTTATATCTGTCAAAGCAGTCCAAAGCAGGTCTGGCCTCTCTTATCAGGTATCACGTGTTAACAGTGTAAGACATTTTGACATTGTACTTTATAATGTCATAAAAGCCGAAAAATAGGTGGTACAGAACATACAAAGTAAACACATAATACACAGTCAAGTGGCGGGTTATTCTTCCCAAAATATTGCAAATGAAATAAAAACACATAAAAATCTTGCTTGACTGTGGCTCAGTGACATCGAAAGTTTCTCCATTCCGGATCTTTATCTAAGGCTTAGCTGTCCACATCATCTTCGGATTTGTACAAATTGTCCGTAAAAATCATTTTTCTGGCGTGATATCACACACTTTACTGCTAATCACTGTAATGTTTATGGCCCTTACCAATGTTTACATGCACACAAATGATTCAAATGGCTCTGAGCACTATGGGATTTAACTGCTGAGGTCATCAGTCCCCTAGAACTTAGAACTACTTAAACCTAAGTAACCTAAGGACATCACACACATCCATGCCCGAGGCATGATTCGAACCTGCGACCGTAGTGGTCTCGCGGCTCCAGACTGTAGCGCCTAGAACCGCTCCGGCCGGCTTACATGCACACATTCTGATAAAGTTGCATTAGTGAGAAATTGAAATTGGAGATGGGGCTGCTATTGCTTTGTTTATCGTGAGAGTAGCAATTTATATAAATAAAGCACTTCATGTACCACATTTTACATGCAATAACTCTGTTCCTCATCGACTGTCGCTTAACACTACTCTCAGCCAAGGTCCTTACTTAAATAAACTGTCTATTCGTAACCATAAATGAGCATCTGACTGCGTTATAAACAAAGTTCCTTGCTATGTGAAAGTTTAAAGTCCAAAAATATACGTCAATTACAAGAAATATTATTTTTGTCTAGTTACACGTAATATTCTTCAATTGAACGATGAAAACCTGCACTGCATTTAATAAACTGGATTTTCACATAGTCACTGATAGTTTCTCATAAATATTGTTTCGCAGCAAAATATTAAGAAAACGTGAGAGTAAATTTCGTTCTAAATTCGAACAGCCGGTGTTACACACTCACAGAAGTGTCGCCAGCCACCAGCCAGGAACGTAAACAACACCGTTACTAATTCGGTAAGACTGCCAACTCGACACTCTTAAAAGAGATTGCGAGCAATCCAGCGGGAAATGGTTTGAACAGCGTGCACCAAACCGCCTTAGTTACTCCTGTACCATTACATTAGAGACACTAGTTAACTAAAGACCTCTGACGAATCGGGAAGAGCAGAATTATTACAAATTATGTCGTAAAGCATAGCTTTTTCTCCGCAACGTAAACGCTCCACCCCCACTAGTTTCTGGCAATCGACAAGTGTGATGGATGGCATTCAAGTCGTTCGCTCTAGATTCTCTGGTTTTGCTGTGGTAAATTCTCATTTGCGACGATTTTCTTGATTTGCTCTTACTCTCGCTGCCCTGCGAGACGAACAGCGATTCGAGGCCACAGCTCATGGAGTACAGCATACAGTACTGACGTCAGCGTAGTAGCCAGCGCTGATGGGCTGTCTGATAGCTTACCAACACGAATTCGATACAGGCCAGAATCCCACCACACAGACGGGCCGGGTTCGCCATTCAGCACTTGAGGCGACAATGTGGGTAGTGGACTGGGAGGGCCAGTGATCTGGGAGGCACTGAGTACTCCCCGGAACGACATGTGAACCAACACACAGACGCTATGCTCGCAGCTGTCAGCAAGCCCAACCGACGGGTTGTCCCTACCTCGCCACAGATCGAGAAAACCGCCGTTTCGTGGTGACATCGACTTCCATTCCGAGCTGATGCAGTGCCCTCGGCAGCCATGAGACCACTTCTAGATTCTGTGGATTGTTCTTTGGATTACGTAGCCGCTAATCGACCCAGAGAAGCAGCAACGAATTTTATTTTCAGTAACAAATGGAAAAATTTTGAATACTGTTTCATTGCTGAACCGTGAATTTACTTTCAAAACCTTTTCTTAAGAATTTATTTTACTTACTAGCGATTCATTAAGAACATTAACACATTTAATCACGCTATGTGGGCATGGAAGTAGTTGCCAGTGGGTAACTGATGAAAAGAAATCAAATTTCTTTCAACAAATGGAAATTTTATTGCTAAAAGCCTTTTTCATTTAGAAACAGATTCAAAATTATAATCAGAGAGCACCCTCTAAATATCAAGTTACAATTTATTCAGACACAGAAAGAACAAATTTTTGACTATATGAGCTTCCGGGCTGAGAACCTTGCCGCTCCCTTTTGACACGGCCAACGTCACGACCGCTCACAACAACCTCTGAAAGACCACACTGGTGCAAATCTGCAACACACCAGATAACTTTAAACAAAAAATTTTAACAACTCACACAAGCACATAAACTGTGCACCCCGTAGAAGGGATGGAAATGGTACAAAACACTAACATTAAAAGATTAACTTGCCACCGAAGGTGCAACTTGATTAAAAAAAAAAAAAACAACGGTGGAAGGGTGGTAACTTTTGGCATCTTTATATACTGAAACTACTATTTAAATAAAAACCCATGAAATTCAGTCTTACATAAAATATACAAGGTTGGCCATACATGCTCTACATTACACATATACCGCCTCTCAATTTGATAGGAAAGATAAAAACATATTTCAGGAATTCGGCCGTTACACTTCAAGCAATAAATTCGTTAACACCGAATCCGACAAACATGACAGAGGCAGCTATTAACGTACGGCAGACCGACAGACAAACACCAACTGCCTAAAAATTGTGGACGGGAGACAGACGAGCAAGCAGGGGACGAGAGACTGACCAAGAAAACAAGTAGAATTTAACAAGTAAATGAAACAACATATCACGAATCACTTAACTTCTAATAAACGGCGACGTCTAGCCGCTTCAACAGACACAGGAAGGCGCGCCGATCTCCGGTTTCACGGCGTCGCAGCTCGCATCGCCCAGACCGATGTCTTGAGTTGACTCCTGTTGCTCTCGTGTCGGCCGCGAAGCCACAACCCCTCGCTGTACGGCGCGGCCCACTGGACTGACGTGGCGACCTCACATGCGCCGACGCTCAAGACGGACAAGTCGTGTTCCAGCGCGCGACCGACCAACCGATGGATCCAAC
This sequence comes from Schistocerca americana, assembly GCF_021461395.2. Classification (NCBI taxonomy): domain Eukaryota; kingdom Metazoa; phylum Arthropoda; class Insecta; order Orthoptera; family Acrididae; genus Schistocerca; species Schistocerca americana. The sequence continues at coordinate 679,236,076 of NC_060122.1, forward strand.
CGCCAATGACCATTGCCTGAACGAACTCGAGCACACTGGCGGCCTAACATATACTAGCACTCCGGACGACAGACACTGACTGCCCCAGACTGACCAACTGGCGAGCTTATAGCGCCCCTTAAATGCACGTGAACAGGCAACCTTTCCCATTTTCCATCAGAGGCAGACACAAAAGCTGCGATTTCCACAGCGGCGCCACCGCCAGAAACGGAGGGCGACTGCTTCACACAACGCGCTGTGGCGCGCTCTTCAAAACAGCAATTTTTACCATGGCTCAATTGGGTCTAACGAGGCCGCACAGGTCCTCGGTCTGCATCCTGACGAATTAGTAGGAATTTCCACCGCGGTAGAGAAGGGCCCCGACAAAATCAAGAAAAGCAACGTTAAGGTGAAATAAGGTACTGGAATACGTTGAGTCACGTCGGCTCGTATCGATTTCCCTTCCGGGCGACTTCCTCTGCTTGGTTTCTCCTACAGTCGTGCAGTGGCGCTGCTGCTGCGCCACAGCCGGTGGGCCCAAGTTTCGCTGCATGCGAGTCTAGTTTGGACAGCGCTGGTAGGAAGTTGGGGCTCCGAGATGATGCGTTCAGGACAACGGTTGGCCGATTGTGAGAGAAGTGACCGTTCCGCGAGAGACTGATGGCTATTAGTTTCCATCCAAAGTGTGTTTCCGCCGACCGCCCATTGTCTTCCCGTCTACCGCAGTGACCTCGTGGTAACAAACTGTCAGTTGGTGATTTACTTGTTATCTTTTCCATTCCCTGTGATTTCATCAGGAATGACCGTTGGTTGGTCGGTCGATCGTCTCAGCAGACGACGCATATTGGATGTTCTAGCCACTTCTGGGTTATGAATTTATACTGGACTGATTTGGGGGAAGAGACCAAACAGTGAGGTCATCGGTCTCAGTGGACTAGGAAAGGATGCGGAAGGAAATCGGCAGTGCCCTGCGAAGGAATCATCCCTGCATTTGCCTGAAGCGATTTAGGGAAATCACGTAAAACCTAAATCAGGATGGCCGGACTCATGATTGAGCCGTCGTCCTCCCAAATGTGAGCCCAGTGTGCTAACCACTGCGCCACCTCGCTCGGTGGTTCTGAGTGCCCGTGATTACTTGCAATTCGACCCTGTTGCTGCACAGTGACTTGTTCCAGTATTGTTTGAGTTGCTTGTAGCATTATTTTAGGTGAATCTGTGAAGGGGTCCGACTGATAAGGGTCCTACTGGGATAGACAGGGCAGTTATTGCGCCGAGTTGCTAATCTATCTTTTTAATAAGTTCTAGAGTTACATCGGTCATCCAGTGGGATGTCCTTTAGCACTAGCCGCATAGGGAGACAGCTGTCACGTAGCGGAAATTGTAAGCTCTCGATGAATACCATATATTGGAAAGGAACAGTAGTGAAAGTTTTAAATGAGTAGTCAGTCTTAATGCTGCCCGAGTGCTGGATTTATGGAGAAAATTAGTTGTAATTGCCTTGGATTCATCTTGTGTTTAAATACTACCCTACATCTACATCTACATCTATATTTATACTCCGCAAGCCACAGAACGGTGTGTGGCGGAGGGCACTTTACGTGCCACTGTCATTACCTCCCTTTCCTGTTCCAGTCGCGTATGGTTCGCGGGAAGAACGACTGTCTGAAAGTCTCTGTGCGCGCTCTAATTTCTCTAATTTTACATTCGTGATCTCCTCGGGAGGTATAAGTAGGGGGAAGCAATATATTCGATACCTCATCCAGAAACGCACCCTCTCGAAACCTGGCGAGCAAGCTACACCACAATGCAGAGCGCCTCTCTTGCAGAGTCTGCCACTTGAGTTTGTTCAACATCTCCGTAACGCTATCACGGTTATCAAATAACCCTGTGACGAAACGCGCCGCTCTTCTTTGGATCTTCTCTATCTCCTCCGTCAACCCGATCTGGTACGGATCCCACACTGATGAGCAATACTCAAGTATAAGTCGAACGAGTGTTTTGTAAGCCACCTCCTTTGTTGATGGACTACATTTTCCACGGACTCTCCCAATGAATCTCAACCTGGTACCCGCCTTACCAACAATTAATTTTATATGATCATTCCACTTCAAATCGTTCCGCACGCATACTCTCAGATATTTTACAGAAGTAACTGCTACCAGTGTTTGTTCCGCTATCATATAATCATACAATAAAGGATCCTTCTTTCTATGTATTCGCAATACATTACATTTGTCTATGATAAGGGTCAGTTGCCACTCACTGCACCAAGTGCCTATCCGCTGCAGATCTTCCTGCATTTCGCTACAATTTTCTAATGCTGCAACTTCTCTGTATACTACAGCATCATCCGCGAAAAGCCGCATGGAACTTCCGACACTATCTACTAGGTCATTTATATATACTGTGAAAAGCAATGGTCCCATAACACTCCCCTGTGGCACGCCAGAGGTTACTTTGTCTGTAGACGTCTCTCCATAGATAACAACATGCTGTGTTCTTTTTGCTAAAAACTTTTCAATCCAGCCACACAGCTGGTCTGATGTTCCGTAGGCTCTCACTTTGTTTATCAGGCGACAGTGCGGAACTGTATCGAACGCCTTCCGGAAGTCAAGAAAAATAGCATCTACCTGGGAGCCTGTATCTAATATTTTCTGGGTCTCATGAACAAATAAAGCGACTTGGGTCTCACACGATCGCTGTTTCCGCAATCCATGTTGATTCCTACATAGTAGATTCTGGGTTTCCAAAAACGACATGATACTCGAGCAAAAAACATGTTCTAAAATTCTACAACAGATCGACGTCAGAGATATAGGTCTATAGTTTTGCACATCTGCTCGACGACCATTCTTGAAGACTGGGGCTACCTGTGCTCTTTTCCAATCATTTGGAATCTTCCGTTCCTCTAGAGACTTGCGGTACACGGCTGTTAGAAGGGGGGCAAGTTCTTTCGCGTACTCCGTGTAGAATCGAATTGTTATCCCGTCAGGTCCAGTCGACTTTCCTCTGTTGAGTGATTCCAGTTGCTTTTCTATTCCTTGGACACTTATTTCAATGTATGCCATTTTTTCGTTTGTGCGAGGATTTAGAGAAGGAACTGCAGTGCGGTCTTCCTCTGTGAAACAGCTTTGGAGAAAGGTGTTTACTATTTCAGCTTTACGCGTGTCATCCTCTGTTTCAATGCCATCATCATCCCGGAGTGCCTGGATATGCTGTTTCGAGCCACTTACTGATTTAACGTAAGACCAGAACTTCCTAGGATTTTCTGTCAAGTCGGTACATAGAATTTTACTTTCGAATTCACTGAACGCTTCACGCATAGCCCTCCTTACGCTAACTTTGACATCGTTTAGCTTCTGTTTGTCTGAGAGGTTTTGGCTGCGTTTAAACTTGGAGTGAAGCTCTCTTTGCTGTCGCCGTAGTTTCCCAACTTTGTAGTTGTACCACGGTGGGTTTTTCCCGGCACGTACCTGTCTAAAACGCATTTTACGATTGCCTTGAACTTTTTCCATAAACACTCAACATTGTCAGTGTCGGAACAGATATTTTCGTTTTGATCTGTTAGCCAGTCTGAAATCTGCCTTCTATTACTCTTGCTAAACAGATAAACCTTCCTCCCTTTTTTTTACATTCCTATGAACATCCATATTCAGGGATGCTGCAACGGCCTTATGATCACTGATTCCCTGTTCTGCACTTACAGAGTCGAAAAGTTCAGGTCTGTTTGTTATCAGTAGGTCCAAGATGTTATCTCCACGAGTCGGTTCTCTGTTTAATTGCTCGAGGTAATTTTCGGATAGTGCACTCAGTATAATGTCACTCGATGCTCTGTCCCTACCACCCGTCCTAAACATCTGAGTGTCCCAGTCTATATCTGGTAAATTGAAATCTCCACCTAAGACTATAACATGCTGAGAAAATTTATGTGAAAAGTATTCCAAATTTTCTCTCAGTTGTTCTGCCACTAATGCTGCTGAGTCGGAAGGTCGGTCAAAGGAGCCAATTATTAACCTAGCTCGGTTGTTGAGTGTAACCGCCACCCATAATAATTCACAGGAACTATCCACTTCTACTTCACTACAGGATAAACTACTACTACTAACAGCGACGAACACTCCACCACCGGTTGCATGCAATCTATCCTTTCTAAACACCGTCTGTACCTTTGTAAATATTTCCGCAGAATTTATCTCTGGCTTCAGCCAGCTTTCTGTACCTATAACGATTTCAGCTTCGGTGCTTTCTATCAGCGCTTGAAGTTCCGGTACTTTACCATCGCAGCTTCGACAGTTTACAATTACAATACCGATTGCTGCTTGGTCCCCGCATGTGCTGACTTTGCCCCGCACCCGTTGAGGCTGTTGCCCTTTCTGTACTTGCCGAAGGTCATCTAACCTAAAAAACCGCCCAGCCCACGCCACACAACCCCTGCTACCCGTGTAGCCGCTTGTTGCGTGTAGTGGACTCCTGACCTATCCAGCGGAACCCGAAACCCCACCACTCTATGGCGCAAGTCGAAGAATCTGCAGCCCACAGGGTCGCAGAACCGTCTCAGCCTCTGATTCAGACCCTCCACTCGGCAGTCCGCAGTCCGCAGTCAGTCCTGTCGACGATGCTGCAGATGGTGAGCTCTGCCATCATCCCGCTAGCGAGACTGGCAGTCTTCACCAAATCAGATAGCCGCCGGAAGCCAGAGAGGCTCTCCTCCGATCCATAGCGACACACATCATTGGTGCCGACACGAGCGACCACCTGCAGATGGGTGCACCCTGTACCCTTCATGGCATCCGGAAGGACCCATTCCACATCTGGAATGACTCCCCCCGGTATGCACACGGAGTGCACATTGGTTTTTGTCCCCTCTCTTGCTGCCATATCCCTAAGGGGCCCCATTTCGCGCCTGACGTTGGAGCTCCCAACTACCAGTAAGCCCACCCTCTGCGACCGCCCGGATCTTGCAGACTGAGGGGCAACCTCTGGAACAGGACAAGCAGCCATGTCAGGCCGAAGATCAGTATCAGCCTGAGACAGAGCCTGAAACCGGTTCGTCAGACAAACTGGAGATGCCTCCCGTTCAGCCCTCCGGAATGTCTTTCGCCCCCTGCCACACCTTGAGACGACCTCCCACTCTACCACAGGTGAGAGATCAGCCTCAATGCAGGCAGTATCCCGGGCAACCACAGTCGTAGTCCGATCGGGGGGTGCGTGGGACGAGCTGGCCGTCCCCGACAAACTCCCATCCGTACCCCCACAGTGATGCCCATTGGCAACAGCCTCAAGCTGTGTGACTGAAGCCAACACTGCCTGAAGCTGGGAGCGAAGGGATGCCAACTCAGCCTGCATCCGAACACAGCAGTTGCAGTCCCTATCCATGCTAAAAACTGTTGTGCAAAGAACGTCTGAACTAATCTACAGAGAGCGCAAAAATCGACATAAAATTTAAACGGTTATTAAAATACAAGATTGCCTAGTAAATTCATTAATGCTGCTACTTGCGCACTGCTGACACACTGCTCGGCGGCGGAAGGAGACTACGCGATTTTACACTATTCAGGTACTAAAACGCGATGCTACAACTCTCAAATACTATAATACGCCCGAAATTTATGAATTAAACAATGCAAGTACCAAAGACACGCAAAGAAATTAAGAATTAAACTATGTAACAAATGAATGAGCTGGGAGTATACGACTTGCTGCTGCAGCTGCTTATCCAACGGTGGCAGGGAGCACACTGACTGTGACCAACCGACACTGGCCGTTCAAAACAAAAACAGAAGACAAACGACTACGCGAATTTACACTATTCAGGTACTAAAACGCGATGCTACAACTCTCAAATACTATAATACGCCCGAAATTTATGAATTAAACAATGCAAGTACCAAAACACGCAAAGAAATTAAGAATTAAGCAATGTAACAAATGAGTGAGCTAGGAGTATACGAGTTGCTGCTTCAGCTGCTTATCCAACGGCGGCTTGTTTACATGTTCTCAATATATACGCGAGGGCTGTTCAGTAGGGAATGATCTTTTTTTTTTCTTTTTGACAATATACCTTTACTCATCCTCGTCCTGGTCCTTCTCAAAGTAGTCTCCCATGAGTGCGATGAACTTTTCGATGCACTTGTCCCAGCGTTTCAGCCAGTCTTCAAATACATGCTGGAAACCATTTTTTGAGAGCTCCTTCAAAATCGCCTCCGCAGCCATCACCACCGCTTCTGATGATTGATATGCCTCCCACGAAGGCGTTTCTTCACGTTATGGAGTAGAAAAAAGTCGTGTAGGGCTAAATAAGGGCTATAGGGAGAGTGAGGGATGCACTTCGCGTTGATTTTTGCAAGATATTCAGCAACAACACTTGCAATATTCGGCCGCACATTTTCGTGGTGCAGCGTCTTGCCTGCTCCACGGAAATGTGGTCTTTTGCTCCTGATATGGACTTGCAATGTTTTCAGGACATCCCTGTAGTATTGTACAGTTACTGATGTGTGCGCAGGTACAACATGCTGATAAACCAATCCATGAATATCAAAGAATGAGATGACCATAACTTTCCCAGCACAAGGAGCCACTTTTGTTTTCTGGGGGGTTGGTGATGAAGGAGATTTCCACATTGAGTTTTGCTGTTTGCTCTCAGGATCAAAATGATGTAGCTAAGTTTCATCAGCAGTGATTACATCTGAAAGAAACTCCGGATCTTCCCTTAACATCAACTTTAACTACGTGCAGACCTGCAAGCGAATGACCTTTTGTTCGGGAATCAACAGTTTTGAAACCCATCGCGCACAAACACGTGTCATGTGTAACTTTTCGGGTGACACCCACTGAAATGTTCAGTATTTCAGAAAGTGATCTTAAGGTAATTCGTCGATCCTCTCTCACAATGACAGCAGCAGTGTTGATGTTTTCTTCCATAAGAGCAGTAACTAGAGCATCGGTCCACCTTTCTTTGAAATCGATTGTCTCCGATTATAACCATTTTAAATCACTCTCGAGCTGTGCTGTAGGGAAAAACAGACTCTCCATAGGCCCCCTGTAACATTTTATGGGCCTCAGCAGAAGATTTGTTGAGACGAAAGCAGAATTTCAAAGTCGCACATTGTTCCTCACGTGCCACATCCATTGCAGTGGTAGGTGATACTGAACATACCTGACCTTGCCTGCCTCTCACAGGTGGGTACCAGGAGTCCCAACAATGAAACTATTACAGCGTGTTTGTTGCACATTAAGGTAACAGAATATCATAAGATTAAATTTTAGAGCGAGAAATTATGACCATAAGAATTACGATCATTCATTATTGAACAGCCCTCATATATGGAATGCCAGAGAAACTAGTATAGGCATGCGTATTCAAATACAGAAATATGTAAACAGGCAGAATGCGGCGCAGTGGTCGGCAACGCCTATATCAGATAACACGTGTCTGGCGCAGTTTGAACCTAGTGTTACAGTCTGCGCATGAACGATGGGACACAGCATCTCCGAGGTAGCGATGAAGTGGCGATTTTCCCGCACTACAACTTCGCGAGTGTATCGTGAATATCACGAATCCGACACTGCTGCGGTCGCGAAAAGATCCTGCAAGAACAGAACAAACGACGACTGCAGAGAATCGTTCAACGTGACGAAAGTGTAACCCTTCCGCAAATTGCTGCAGATTTCAGTGCTGAAGCACCAACGTCAGCGGGCGAACCTATCAACGAAACATCACCTATATGAGCTTTCAGAGCCGAGGACCCACTCGTGTACCCCTGATGATATTACAAGATAAAGCTTTACGCCTGGCCTCGGCTGGTAAACAACGACATTGGACTGTTGATGACTTGAAACATTTTGCCTGGTCGGACGAGTATCGTTTCAAATTGTATTAAGTGGATGGACGCGAACGGGTGTGGAGACAACTTCATGAATCCATGGACCCCGCATGTCAGAAGGGGACTGTTCAAGCTGTTGGAGGCTCTGTAAAGGTGTGAGGCGTGTGCAGTTGGAGCGATAAGGGGCCGCTGATACGTCTAGATACGGCTCTGACGGGTGACACGTACGTAAGCATCCTGTCTGATCTGTGCATCCATTCATGTCCATTGAGCATTCCGACGGTCTTGGGCAATTCCAGCAAAACAATGCGACACCCCACAAATTCAGAATTTCTACAGAGCGGCTGCACGATCATTATCCTGAGTTTAAACACTTCCCCTGGCCAAAAAATCCTTCGACGTGAACATTATTGAGCATATCTGTTATGCTTTGCATCGTGCTGTTCAGGAAAGATCTCCCCCCCCCCCCCTCCCTCTTTCACATATTCTTACGGATATATGGACAGCTCTGCCGGATTCATGGTGTCAGTTCCCTCCAGCACTACTTCATACATTAGTCGAGTCGACTCCACGTTGTGCTGCGGCACTTCTGCGCACTCACGGGGGCGAAGAACATTTCGCGCACTCGAACTTCACCACACGATTCCTCAAGTGCTGTCAATACAAAAATTTTTGTTACAAAATTTCGCCCTTTGCATATTTGAGGCAGTAAATGGACGTTAAAGACTGGCAGTCTGGCAATACTGTGATTAGGTGGATGGTAACTACCTTTGACAGCCTTTACAGTAGTGACGTGCAGTTGTTGCAATGTAAAGCGTTTTAGATTGACATACCGGAGGTCGAGGTTCGATTCTCGGTTAAGGCTTGTTTCTTTTTATTTGCTAAACGTTCTTCAACCTGTGAATATATTCAGAGATCTGGGGACAAATAATACTCTACAGGCATACTTGCTGTCACTGTTTGTACGTTTGTTGCATTCCTGGTAGCCAACAACATGGCTTAGTTGTTTTGAAGCGGTGCATTTACTCTCTTAAATTGTTTTGAGAGAATTGTAAAGTATCTTGATCTATTTCTGTTAATGTACTTTTCTTTAACTTTTCTAAAGTGAATATTTCTGTTTTCTGAGGCTCTTTATTTGAAACGTCCCCTTTGAACAATTATACACGACTGTCCTTAAACTGACACACAATATTTTGTTAGCGCAACGCAATCTGACTTTCAAAATTCCCTACAAAAGAATGGCCCTGACTAACATTAAACTATACCTTTCACAAATCACTTACCTCACAAAAATCTTCGCTGCTCAAGCTACTGCAATACAGCGAGCGCCACTACTGCCAGCTAAATAAAAGATTCAAACTATGGAAGGCACTAACTACTGATGGGGATAGTTAGCAAATGAAAGAAATTAGTAGAGAACAAACAATGTATTTACCTTGATATCATCATATATAAATATAGCAGTTCATGACACATTACAAATCTCCGCCATCTCTCTCCCCACGTCCACCACTGCTGGCGGCTCACCTCCAACTGCGCAACGCTACGCGCTGTTCACATCCAGCTGCCGCTGCCCAACACTACAATGGCAGACAACAATGCAAACTAGCCACAGACTGCACACAGGTGGCGTTACCAATAAAAAAACCTAAACAGCTTACTTACATATTGATCTTGACCATGTAGTAATACTAAAAAATTTCAAGGCAATCTGTAAGCCTTCTGGCAGTTAGTGGTTAATGATTTTGATTTTGTAAGCGTAGGCTTCCGCGGCCGTTGTCTTCTTCAATAAAATTCTTCAGGGTATCAGACCGCATCGTCATAATTTAAAATGCGCCAACGTTTCGGCCAACGTTGCAGCTAGCCTTCATCAGGGCCTTACGTTAACTACTGCTAAATGAACACACTTGGTTCCTTAATTAGCTGCACGAGAAAACCGTGTCGTTACTTGATTGGCTGTAAAAGGAGGAGGAGGAGGGGCGAAAGCTATGCTTTATAGGTATTTCCTTTATTATCTGTCATTGGCTGAAATAGCTGTTTTCTATTGGTCTTTATATTAATCCACCCCATTGGAGGAGACGGACGAATAGCGAACAGGTGATGGCTGTGACGTCACACAGTTTCCATGCTGTCCAGAAGCCGGCTGCGGCGTGCCATTGCTTTGTGTGCTCGCGACCACTACTGCGGCTCTCCGCGTGTCTGCATGGGCCGCCACGGCTCTGCCGCCGCTCCGTAGCCCTGCTATTGCAGGCAGCCAAGACCTCGGAAGCTTGTACCCGTCCTCTCTATTCATGTTGGCGGGTCTTTTGGCTATTTCTATCGCCTCTCTAATCTTTCTTTTGAAAGTGAGAGGCTGTTTCGCCAGGACGCGGGCTTCTTGAAAAAATGTTGGTTTCCCGCACTCGCCCCGGTGTTCCGCCACTGCTGACTTAGTGTGTTGTTTCAGGCGGATATATCTTTCATGTTCCGGGAGCCTTGTGCTAATCGGACGTCCCGTCTCACCCATGTAGACTAATCCACACGCACAACCAATTTCATACACGCCAGCTGTGTGTAGTTTGTCAGCTGCATCCTTGGTAGAACCGAGCATGTCTGATATTTTGTTTCTGCTTCGGAAAATTGGTTTGATGTCGGCTTTTCGTAGAATTTTGCCAATACGTTCGGTGACCCCTTGTACATATGGTAACACAGCAATGCTCTGTGCCTCCTTCTCCTCTTCCCTGTTAGTCTTCTCCCTTGTCGACATGGTGCTGTCTATCATCTGCTTCCCATAGCCATTAGTTCCGAAGATGGACCTGAGGCGTTCAAGTTCTGTCTTCAGATGTTCTTCGTCGCTTATGCTGTACGCTCTCTTCGTTAGCGTGTGCAGTGGCGGAACACCGAGACGAGTGCGGGAAACCAATATTTTTTCAAGAAGCCCGCGTCCTGGCGAAACAGCCTCTCACTTTCAAAAGAAAGATTAGAGAGGCGATAGAAATAGCCAAAAGACCCGCCAACATGAATAGAGAGGACGGGTACAAGTTTCCGAGGTCTTGGCTGCCCGCAATAGCAGGGCTACGGAGCGGCGGCAGAGCCGTGGCGGCCCATGCAGACACGCGGAGAGCCGCAGTAGTGGTCGCGAGCACACAAAGCAATGGCACGCCGCAGCCGGCTTCTGGACAGCATGGAAACAGTGTGACGTCACAGCCATCACCTGTTCGCTATTCGTCCGTCTCCTCCAATGGGGTAGATAATATAAAGACCAATAGAAAACAGCTATTTCAGCCAATGACAGATAATAAAGGAAACACCAATAAAGCATACCTTTCACCTCTCCTCCTCCTCCTTTTACACCCAATCAAGTAACGACACGGTTTTTTCGTGCAGCTATTTAAGGAACCAAGTGTGTTCATTTAGCAGTTAACGTAAGGCCCTGATGAAGGCTAGCTGCAACGCTGGCCGAAACGTTGGTGCATTTTAAATTATGACGATGCGGTCTGATACCCTGAAGAATTTTATTGAAGAAGACAACGGCCGCGGAAGCCTACGCTTACATTTTACCAACCTGTATGGGCAGGAAATCCTCGGAAACATCAAGAAGTTAGAAGCACTGCGTTTAAAAAGATGTAAACTGCTGAAAGACCTTGCTTTTTTGAAGAGATGCAGAGACACGAGTGTTGTGCCGTATTCTTTGCGGTTGACGTCTCACATAAAAACAAACAAGGCGAGGAATATCTGTGTTAAAGCCAGTAAAGCATTGCTACGGGAAAGGATCCGCCACATCCGCATAAGTCTCGATGCTCACAACAGGAATTTGTGTGATCTGCACCTATTTCTGGCCGAAAACTCCAGATGGAAGACTGGGATAAAGTCGACAGGTTAACCTTTCAGCAAGCATCAAGGACCAGCAATGGTATTACTAACCGCCAGATGAGAAAGTACGATAAACTACAACAGAAAGCCACGGACGAAACATTGGCGCTGGACAGGCGACGGACAGTGGTCAACCTCTCCAGCCACACCTTGAGCGAAGCAACCACAGCAATTCTAGCCAAGGGGATGAATTTCGCAGTCGCACCTAAGCGAGTTCCAAAAGAAGATATCATGGAATCCGTAGAGGCTTCGTTACGTCATCTGCCACAGGCCGAGGCGGAGAAGATCCGGCAGGAAACGATGCGAGTTCTGAATAAAGCAAAGCCACCGAAGCAAAACATCAACGCTGAGGAATACCATGCCATCAAGGAACTCAGGGACAACCCCCACTTAGTAGTGGTACAGGCAGATAAGGGCAACGCCACTGTAGTCTTGGACACAACTGATTACAACAAACGAATGGAAGATATTCTCGCAGAACCTATCTACAAGAAACTTCAGGGAGATCCGACGGCCAAGGTAATCAAAACGACGCAGGCACTGCTCAAGCACTCTAGAATCAACTTCGACAAGGCCAGAAGATTCATCCCGCAAGTGACACAGGCACCAAGGATATATGGTGTACCGAAGGTACACAAAACCGACTTCCCCTTAAGGCCCATAGTAAACAGTATAAATTCGCCGACCTACTACCTAGCGAAAGAACTGGCACCTAGGCTCCGACACCTAGCGCATCAAACCGAGTCCTACGTTAAGGATTCCACTCACTTTGTGACTGTCCTAAAGGAAATGCGTGTTACGGACCAAGATCTGATGGTTAGTTTCGACGTCAAATCCCTATTCACGAATGTCCCAGTGTCAGATACTGTGAACATCCTAGAAGAACGCGTGGCAGCTGATATATGTGAGCTTGTGCGCCACTGTCTGACGACCACCTATTTCAAGTGGTGAGGTCAATTTTATGAACAAACTGACGGTGTAGCTATGGGCTCACCCCTATCGCCTATCGCAGCAGAAATTTTCATGGAGGCATTTGAGGAAACAGCCCTCCAGTCCGCACCATTACGTCCAAATTGTTGGCTTCGCTATGTCGATGATACTTTCGTCATCTGGCCCCACGGAGACGAGGAGTTACAGAACATCCACAAGCAAATTAACCAACAGCATAGGAAAATTCAGTTTACAATGGAAACAGAGAAGAATGGGGTGCTGCCTTTTCTCGACGTGGAAGTTTATCGAAAACCTGATGGTAAACTTGGCCACAAAGTGTACAGGAAACCAACCAATACGGACAGGTACCTTCACGCCTCCTCCCACCATCACCCCACGCAGAAGAAGTTCGCCCTGCACACGCTAACGAAGAGAGCGTACAGGATAAGCGACGAAGAACATCTGAAGACAGAACTTGAACGCCTCAGGTCCATCTTCGGAACTAATGGCTATGGGAAGCAGATGATAGACAGCACCATGTCGACAAGGGAGAAGACTAATAGGGAAGAGGAGAAGGAGGCACAGAGCATTGCTGTGTTACCATATGTACAAGGGGTCACCGAACGTATTGGCAAAATTCTACGAAAAGCCGACATCAAACCAATTTTCCGAAGCAGAAACAAAATATCAGGCATGCTCGGTTCTACCAAGGATGCAGTTGACAAACTACACACAGCTGGCGTGTATGAAATTGGTTGTGCGTGTGGATTAGTCTACATAGGTGAGACGGGACGTCCGATTAGCACAAGGCTCTCGGAACATGAAAGATATATCCGCCTGAAACAACACACTAAGTCAGCAGTGGCGGAACACCGAGGCGAGTGCGGGAAACCAATATTTTTTCAAGAAGCCCGCGTCCTGGCGAAACAGCCTCTCACTTTCAAAAGAAAGATTAGAGAGGCGATAGAAATAGCCAAAAGACCCGCCAACATGAATAGAGAGGACGGGTACAAGCTTCCGAGGTCTTGGCTGCCTGCAATAGCAGGGCTACGGAGCGGCGGCAGAGACGTGGCGGCCCATGCAGACACGCGGAGAGCCGCAGTAGTGGTCGCGAGCACACAAAGCAATGGCACGCCGCAGCCGGCTTCTGGACAGCATGGAAACTGTGTGACGTCACAGCCATCACCTGTTCGCTATTCGTCCGTCTCCTCCAATGGGGTGGATTAATATAAAGACCAATAGAAAACAGCTATTTCAGCCAATGACAGATAATAAAGGAAACACCAATAAAGCATACCTTTCACCCCTCCTCCTCCTCCTTTTACAGCCAATCAAGTAACGACACGGTTTTCTCGTGCAGCTATTTAAGGAACCAAGTGTGTTCATTTAGCAGTTAACGTAAGGCCCTGATGAAGGCTAGCTGCAACGCTGGCCGAAACGTTGGCGCATTATAAATTATGACGATGCGGTCTGATACCCTGAAGAATTTTACTGAAGATTTTGATTTTGTTGTAATTTTTTTTTTTTGAGAGGGAATTTTGAAGTAAATTCTAAGCCACCTAGCGCTCTGTTATTACTGATGTAAGTCTTGTTGTAACTTTTATTTGTAAAAAAGGGGATATATTTCAAAGCTAATTTTTAAGCCTTTTTGGCACTCTGTGATTATAGGGTGTTGTTAACTGGCCTGTCGCTTCATTCCATTGTAAAGCAAAGTTTTAAATGTTTCCACGATATAAATCTAAATGTTGTCAAACACAAGTGATTTTGAACCTCGAACTTGGCCCATCCATGAATTCTTGGCGCCACCAACGAAGGAACATTTCACAAGTATTCTTGAGAATGTTAAAAGCACTATTCCTCGTAAGTCCCTAGCAGCCCTTTGAATATTTAAATCAATAAATTCGTTCAGATATATGACCTGCAACATTTACAGTCATTACGTCACTCTAGTAAGTATCCAATCGCAAAGACTGGCGTTTTAGAGACTGACGTCAGAGCTTCAACAAACGGTGATCTACTGAACTTTTGCCAAAAAGATTATTACAAGATTTACATCTCCCTCCCTACAACCTTCGCTCAGCGATATTTTTCCACATCGCCCTAATCTATTTAGTAGAAGAGAATAAAAGAAGACGCATGGTCGCCCGGTATAAATGGACCTACATACTTTCAAGAAAAAATATCAGTAATGCAGGGTAATTTCCAAGAATGGTTGCCGATCGAAGTAGCGGGATCCAAACGACACATATATCAAACGTGCGACTATAAATCATTCGTGTGAGTCTCGTGGCGGGCGTTATGATAAATTATTTGTGATCCTGATTTTTATCTGTTTTCCGTCGTTCATTTACGTGCTCTTTCCTCCGCGAAATATTTGTGACTTTCTTGGGAACCCCAGATGATTTCTGTTGATACTGAGTGTGATGCCTGGTGTTCCTGACGTTTCTTTGGCGGGTTCTCTCACATGGAAAAACCTAATTCCATACTTATCCAGCGTACAAAACTGTTTGACTTTTTTCCCCAAATATGGAGTTTTACCGGACTGTGTTGACTGTGGTGCTGCGAACAGTGTAAAATACCGTTTCAATTTCATTGCGGGCAGTCAGAAAACGAACCAGTATCAGAAAGAATACGTGGTTCGGCTCTTCCATGTTATTCACACAGATGAGCGTAATTCTTCTATCGTGCTGGATTCCAGAATACTCGTTACAAGCAACAGCGTCAGAAACTGAGTTATCTGCAAATACCGCGTGTGTGACTATTTTGGATTTTGCCGAGAAGTCTGTTATGTGGTAGTGACAAATGACAGTGTACCGATTGGCTGACTGAGTAAAGTTGTGGAAGTAGACGTATCTCATATAGCTAGATGGAAGAACCAGAGAGGGCGACCTTCAAAAAGTGAAACCGATCACGTTTGGGTATTCAGTGGAATAGAAAGAGATTCCCGAAAGTGTTTCGTTGTGAGAGTATTGACAAGAGACAAGGTCACTTTAATGGGTCTGATAAGGCACTTCATATTGCCTGGTAATAAAGTTATTTCCGTCGTACAAGACTCTGAAAGTTGAAGGATACGACCACGAGTTCGTGAACCACTGTTGCGTTTTTGTCTTCGGATGACCCCAGTGTCCACACGCCGAATTTAGAGCGGCTACAGAAATCTGTGAAGTCTTCCATTAAAAGAAAGAGAAGGGCGTCCAGGACAGAGAGACGAACTGTACTTGTTTCAGTACATCTATTTCCATAACTTACGTTTGCAGGGAAAGGTTAACGCATGTGACACTCTGCCGATAATCTTGCGTGATATTGACAGAGTTTACCTAGGCTATGGCAAAAATGGAATTGTCCTAGTAGCATACACATGAACTTTCACATGACGATAACACCGACTACGAATAAGGTAAGTAGTTTCTTTTGTAATTACAAGTATTTTCTTAAGGCTCATCTTTTGTCGTTGCCGTAGTGACCACCATATACTCGTAACGCCAGCCACGAGACTCGCACAATCGATTTACAATCGCACGTTCGATATGTGGTTTGTGCCCAGCGACTTCGATGGACAATCATTCTTGGCAATTACAGAATTTTACGACATAGGGAATGGTTGCTGTAGTTACTTCCTCAACGAACTGATTGTCCATTGCTGTTGGCAACTGATAAAAATACGTGGTTCTGTTGAAGTCTTCCTCCAAACACTGACTGTGAGTGAAGGGGTCGCGACATAGGAACTAAAGGGGCCGGAGGGTATGTACAGTGCCTGCAGAGTCGACAGCAAGCACATTTTTCCCTGTGACATTCCGATTACGGAGAGCATCGGACAGCCCCTCGCGAGCAGAAATGTTTTAATGGTCGCAGTGTTCACGGTGCGCGGAGCGGAACCTGGGGAGTCCCTTTAAATAACTCGGTTTATCAGAAGCAGACGGCGGGGATTCCGTGTTTCTGGCTGTTGGGTCGCGCTCGTCACCGTAATCCCCGCGCCGCCGCCTGGGAGGGGTCCTCGGATGAGGAACAATGAGTATAGAGGCAGGAAGGGGCCTGGGGGCGGAAGGAAGGGGTAGGGGCAGGCAGGCGGCGAGGAAGCCGCAACAGGGATTACTGCGGCCGAACCAAATTAACCAGTCGGCTCAGGGCGGCATGGGGCCCGCGGCTTGTGGCTGACGCAAAATATTCGCCATTATTGCCGAAAAGAATCTGCGCAGCGACCACATTGTTTCCGCCAGGTTGCGAAACCTGAGGGGGACTTCCCTAGGATAGAGCTCCACGGCGTGGGCGAGGAAACAAAAGCTTTGTGCGACCGCTATTTCCGCGGTACAGCTGCACGGAAGGAGACAACATACCTCTGAGTTGATTCAGATCTGTCCGGACTCTCATCTAAATATGATAGAATTGGCACAATCGATTCGGAATAGTAATAGAATATTGTGAATACAAAATTTTGTACATGGCTGCACGTTCAGAGACCGCGATTAGTTGCTACTGAAAGAAAAGCAGCCCTCGGCCACTATTTTTAACAAATTAACCTGGTTTCAACACTGCTAGGAGTGTCTTCTTCAGAATTCAGAACAAAGAATGGTCTATATTCTATAACATGGTCACAGAATAATGAAAAAATGGCTCTGAGCACTATGGGACTTAACAGCTGTGGTCATCAGTCCCCTAGAACTTAGAACTACTTAAGCCTAACTAACCTAAGGACATCACACACATCCATGCCCGAGGCAGGATTCGAACCTGCGACCGTAGCAGTCGCGCGGTTCCGGACTGCGCGCCTAGAACCGCGAGACCACCGCGGCCGGCACAGAATAATGACTAAAAACGTATGATAGGGTATAAGTACGGAAACTTGGTAAAAGACTGACAGTACTTATATGCCAATTATAAAATAATAAATATGCAAACAGTCATTATTCTGTGACCATGTTATAGAATATAGACCATTCTTTGTTTCAAATTCTGAAGAAGACACTCCTAGCAGTGTTGAAACCAGGTTAATTTGTTAAAAATAGTGACCAAGGGCTGTTTTTCTTTCAGTTGCATTGTAAACAGATATTAGCAGCGTTTTTCAGCACAGGTCACTCTGGTTATGGTATAAGGAAATTTTTAGAGAGAGTTTAATTGACTTACAAGGAACTCCTCGGGCGCGAGGTCGCAAAAGGCCAATGAGGTTTGCGGAATTCTACGCCCCAAAAGATGTCTACCGTATAACCACAGTATTAGTTGCTAATGGCAACAGGGGTGGGACTGGAGGTATCCAATGGTGAGCACAGCATGAGACTAGGGAGCGTAGTTAAACTGCATACCATAATCGGCGAGTAACTCACAACAGTGGAACAGTGCTAGTGGTGTTGTTACAAAGCAGATCAATGACAACGAGAACCCTAGCAAACGTTGGACTGCATCTTCAGCGGCAGATGCCGAAGTTAACATTTCGAGAGAAAGAAGCGCAAGCAATTTCGCAGAGTGAGAAAGAAGTGGCAGATGAAATATTGTGTTTTCTGGAAAATGAGACTCGACTGTGCGGACGGTATGCACGAGGAGTGCAATGATGACGATGCGTGCTTACTAGTGAAAGAGGTATTGAAATAGGTATCGAGAGATGTAGTCCATCGTCCTTGTCGAACAGGGACATAGAAGTCCTCTGTCCAGTGAAACATAGTAAAAGACAATCGTCGTCCAACGAGAGGATACTAAACGTAATTACGTACATGGAAGGTCATCCGCAGCATAGAAACAAAAAAAAAAAAGATCGAATTTCGAATAAGTCCGCAACGCGCAACGGTATGACCATGTAGTGCATAAGAGAACCTACGGATATTCAAGGGACGACAAAGGTACACTTGTTTCAGAACTGGTGTTTGTGCGTTTCAGGAATTCTCGATATTACACTACTGGCCATTGAAATTGCAGATGACAAACGGGTAAAATATATTATACTAGAACTGACATGTGATTACATTTTCACGCAATTTGGGTGCATAGATCCTGGGAAATCAGTACCCAGAACAACCACCTCTGGCCGTAATAACGGCCTTGATACGCCTGGGCGTTGAGTCAAACAGAGCTTGGATGGCGTGTACAGGTACAGCTGCCCATGCAGCTTCAACACAATACCACAGTTCATCAAGAGTAGTGACTGGCGTATTGTGACGAGCCAGTTGCTCGGCCACCATTGACCAGACGTTTACAGTTGGTGAGAGATCTGGAGAACGTGTTGGCCAGGGCAGTATTCGAACATTTTCTGTATCCACAAAGGCCCGTACAGGACCTGCAACATGCGATCGTGCATTATCCTGCTGAAATGTAGGGTTTCGCAAGGATCGAATGAAGGGTAGAGCCACGGGTCGTAACACATCTGAAATGTAACGTCCACTGTTCAAAGTGCCGTCAATGCGAACAAGAGGTGAACGATACGTGTAACCGATGGCACCCCATACCATCACGCTGGGTGATACGCCAGTATGGCGATGACGAGTACACCCTTCCTATGTCCGTTCAAGGCGATGTCGCCAAATACGGATGCGATCATCATGATGCTGTAAACAGAGCCAAGATTCATCCGAAAAATGACGTTTTGCCATTCGTGCACCCAGGTTCGTCGTTGAGTACACCATCGCAGGCACTCCTGTCCTTCATACAACGTCAAAGGTAACCGCAGCCATGGTCTCCCAGCTGATAGTCCATGCTGCTGCAAACGTCATCGAATTGCTCGTACAGACGATTGTTGTCTTGCAAACGTCCCCATCTGTTGACACAGGGATCGAGACGTGGCTACACGATCCGTTACAGCCATGCGCATAAGATGCCTGTCATCTCGACTGCTAGTGATACGAGGCCGTTGGGATTCAGCACGGCGTTCCGTATTACCCTCCTGAACCCACCGATTCCATATTCTGCTAACAGTCATTGGATCTCGACCAATGCGAGCAGTAATGTCGCGATACGAAAAACCGCAATCGCGATAGGCTACAATCCGACTTTTAAAAAGTACGCATTTCTCCTCCTTACACGAGGCATCACAACAACATTTCACCAGACAACGCCGGTCAACAGCTGTTTGTGTATGAGAAGTCGGTTGGGAACTTTCCTCATGTCAGCACGTTTTAGGTGTTGCCACCGGCGCCAACCTTGTATGAATGCTCAGAAAAGCTAATCATTTGCGTATCATAGCATCGTCTTCCTGTCGGTTAAATTTCGCGTCTGTAGCACGTCATCTTCGTGGTGTAGCAACTTTAATGGCCAGTAGCGTATATACAGGATGTGGATGATAGTGACTTACTATGTTATGTACATCAAACAGCGTGCAATATGGATTATAGAGGTTTCAAGAGAAATAGTTTTGGTTTGCATAACTTCAAGCAGTGCTACAGAATTGAAAACAAAACATCAACTTGACGACGCACAGCAAACTTCGGAATCACCCCGTAAATTCATAGATGAGATAAACAAATTTGTTTCCAACTCTGCCGGATAGGAATTTGAAGAGGATATGCTTGTGAGAGGAACTGTTGGAATAAGAGATACCAAGACAGTTGTGTCAATATCAACAAACTTCAGTGCCTTAACGTATTTTCTATATAATTATGACGACTGTTAATCTGAATGGTAAATTGGCTGGGAAGTTGGGTATTGTGCTGTGGGAATTTCTGGGTGCTCTGCCCCCTACGGTTCTTTATCGTGTGGGTGATCTTGCAAAGATGTTAGGGAATATTTACGTCACAGGAAGCAAGAGTGGAAAAATGGGCGTAAGTGAACTATACCTATGGTATGAGCATTGCTTTTGGCCAACAGGTGGTCAAAATAACTTGCTTTTGCTTGATTGCGGGTTTGTCCATAAAAATCGCCCTCCTTTGTAGCAAATTACCCCTTCTGATGAATGTGTGAGATTGCAATTCATACCTCTCTGGAACCACTGGACAAATTAAGCATCTGAATGTTTGTTTTTTCGGTGCCTATAAAATTTATTATCATACTGTCTGCAGCTACCCGTTAAAGGATAACCAATTTCACGAGCTTTAAAGTTGCGATTGATGGTAACTTCTTCACCTGACTCCTTCCTATTGGCGCTCACCTAGACATATTCGGCCGAGGGTCGTGAAATGGTATCAACCAAACGAGTGGCTAGCAGTGCCAGACATTCGCCCGTAATTACTGAGCGGTGTTATTACAACAGTGGAGACCAAGTCTTCTAAAACGCTACTCGTGAAACGTCAGAACAACCACTAAACGACCGTCGGCCAAAAATCACGAGACTAACTCAGAATAGTAACGCGCCAGTGATTCTAGCGCTTAATATAATTAGTCATTCGATATCCACGGGTGGATAATAGCCTCCTCTAAACTTTTCCGTACACGTAAGTGGTCAGTTACACCGATATATATCGACCATGATTTCAAATATCAACCACCCACGTTCCATTTGATCGTGTTCTTCTTGGTCTTTTATTAAATCTTGGAAATCATTCAGGTATCTTCTTGGACCAACCACCATCCATTCACGTGGCTAAATATCTCAGCTTCCTTCACTTCCTTTTCATTAACTACACAGTGCGTTTTCCGTCCCTCCAACCAATACGACACAGGTGTCTCAACACTACTTACTGAGCCATTCCCAGTTTTTTACGCCCATTAAACGTCTGTGTCCCACTATGTTAACGTAACAGTGCTGACACACTGTGACTGAACTTTCATTTTCATGCACGTCACAAGCTTTGCTTAGAAAACCATATTTGGTTTACAAAAACCATTGTACCTTCCTTTTTCCACATTCTGTTTTTTTTTTTCTTTTGATATTGTTCCAGTCAATTTCTTCAACAGCAATAAATACTAAATTACATTGACAAGTTCTATGAGTCAATAGCTAATTTATAAAATCCTTCGTTTCAATGCATTTATTGTACATACATTACAGCTACTAAAATCGTTCTCGGATCTACTTTTGTAATTACTAAGTAAGTTGTTCTATTTGCTATTGAAGTGTCCCAGCATTACAGGCAAGCAGTGGAAAGTAATTATCAATATGGTTCAGAAACACTTCATTAACAAGCACTCTTTCCTTTTGTAAAAATTTAAGCAGATGAGGATTTCCGCTATAACTGCTGTGAATAATTTTGTTGATGTGTAATCTCCTTGGCTAATTACTATTAGAATTTTCTGTTCCTATACATGCTCTTACAACTTCAAAATTCTCTACATGGTCCCCAAAACTTCTTTATTCTCTAGCGGGTCGCTTTATACTGTTATGGACTGTCTTCATGCTATCGTTTTTTGACACAAGATAAATGTGGGAACCATTTTACCAATGGGTTTACCTGATACTAATGAACGATAATTCCTTCCTATTCCTTCGTCATCCCACATTATAGTTATCTTATATCTACCGTATATTTACATCGAAATACGTACTTCGCAAGTCATCACACGGGCATCGCGGAGTATACCTCATTTTATCACCAGTCGGTCATATTCCTGTTTCGCTCCTAAAAAATGGAGGGCGGGAAGAACGACACTCCACATTCTACAATTTCTATTGCCTTCGTGGTTCTTACGCAAGATGTACGTTGCCGGCAGGAGAACCGTCGTGTAGTTGGCGGTAAATTTCTTAGCTGGGCTCCCTCCGCGGATTTTGAGTTCACGAAGCATATCCATAATACTCATATGTTGATCGAGCCGGTAAACGTATCTAGCTGCTCACCTCTGAATTGGTTCGAAGTCTTCCTTTAAGCCGATCCGCCGGAAACGCCTAACACACTATCAGTTTGTAAGTAGGCTGTTCAGGTTTTTATATTGGTAACGCCACGTAGCGCTCTATATGAAAATCACTGATTGTGCTGTGTGTAGTCTGTGGCTGGTTTGCATTGTTGAAATTTGCTATTGCACTTAGCTGTTAACAGCGCGTAGCGTTGCGCAGTTGGAGGTGAGCCGCCAACAGTGGTGGATGTGGGGAGATAGATGGCAGAATTTTGAGAGCGGATGATCTGGACATGTGTCCATCAGAGACAGTAAATTTGTAAGACTGGATGTCATGAACTGATATATTATGACTTTTGAACACTATTAAGGTAAATACATTGTTTGTTCTCCATCCAAATGTTTCATTTGCTAACTATGCCTATAAGTAGTTAGTGCCTTCAGTAGTTAGAATCTTTTATTCAGCTGGCAGTATTGGCGCACGCTGTTTTGCAGTAGTTCGAGTAGCGAAGATTTTTGTGAGGTAAGTGATTTATGAAAGGTATAGGTTATTGTTAGTCACGGCCACTCTTTTGTAGGGATTATTGAAAGTCAGATTGCGTTGCGCTAAATATATTGCCTGTCAGTTTAAGCACAGTCATGTACAATTTTTCTAAGCGGACGTTTCAAGTTCTCAGAATGGGTCGTACCTGTACAGATGAGCTACAGTTTCCAAGAATTCTCCCAACAAACCGAGGATAAACATTGGACTTCTCTACCCACATTATATGCTCGTTCAATTTCATATCGCCTTGCGCACTTACTCCTAGGTGTTCAATCGACGTGTCTGTGACAAGCAACGAACTACTAGTGCTGTATTCGAATACTACGGGATGGTTTTTCCTACTCATCCGAACTAACCTACATCATTCTAACATTCAGAGCTAGCTGATATTCATCACAACACCAAGATGTTCTGGTCAATTCATCCTGCATCCTCCTACGATCAATCAACGACAATAATTCCCCGTACAGTGCGTCATCAGCAAAAAGCTGACAGTCACTGTTCACTCCATCCGTCACATCGTTTATCGCTCTTTTTATTAACGCACGTATTACTACTAACTTTTGCCTGTTAGCGTTCCCGCAACCTTAAAAACTATAATCTGAGATTGCCACAAAGTGAGCTTCCCCCGAATTTTACGAGTTTTTTTTATTAAACAACGGTCGGTCTTCTCCATACTTAATCCAGTTACTCCGCACATAGTTCTCAGCGCGATACCATGATCACTAAACCCTGTTTCTGTACCGAAACTAATCCGGAACCGCGCTGCTGCTACGGTCGCAGGTTCGAATCCTGCCTCGGGGCATGGATGTGTGTGATATCCTTAGGTTAGTCAGGTTTAAGTAGTTCTAAGTCTTGGGGACTGATGACCTCAGATGTTAAGTCCCATAGTGCTCAGAGCCATTTGAACCATTTTTTTTTTTTACTGAAACTGTCCATAAGGAGACGCCTGTTGGACTAAAACATTCCTTTGTGGTCGCATCGTCGAACTAGTTGCTGAAGATGGTTTCCGAAAAATGTGTTCACAACAACTTCACAAGTCAGTGTCCGTACAACCTGCAGTGATTCCGCAGACGACCCAGTATGTACTCGATAGATTAAAGTTACCTGATACTGCATGAATTTGTTGTCCAGCATAAGCAGCATCTCGGTACAGGCTTCACAGCTGTAATCTTGGATTTGAATGAAGTTCTAGCACCAGTCGCTCTTTAATTTTTGATTCAGAAGCCATGACCCGTTTCGGTCCCCACACCACTATCCAGTGATACATGTTAGGCGTCTTTCGGGCACACAAAACGACGGTCAATTTTCTGAGTATGTTATGTGTTCCCACCTCTCGCTATACGAGGCAATGCCCAACTGTGTCGAACAAGACAATTTTTGAAACTTCCTGGCAGATTAAAACTGTGTGCCCGACCGAGACTCGAACTCGGGACCTTTGCCTTTCGCGGGCAAGTGCTCTACCATCTGAGCTACCGAAGCACGACTCACGCCCTGTACTCACATCTTCTGCCAGTATCTCATCTCCTACCTTCCAAACTTTACAGAAGCTCTCCTGCGAACCTTGCAGAACTAGCACTCCTGAAAGAAAGGATATTGCGGAGACATGGCTTAGCCACAGCCTGGGGGATTTTTCCAGAACGAGATTTTCACTCTGCAGCGGAGTGTGCGCTGATATGAAACTTCCTGGCAGATTAAAACTGTGTGCCAGGAAGTTTCATATCAGCGCACACTCCGCTGCAGAGTGAAAATCTCATTCTGGAAACATCCCCCAGGCTGTGGCTAAGCCATGTCTGCGCAATATCCTTTCTTTCAGGAGAGCTAGTTCTGCTAAGTTCGCAGGAGAGCTTCTGTAAAGTTTGGAAGGTAGGAGACGAGATACTGGTAGAAGTAAAGCTGTGAGTACCGGGCGTGAGTCGTGCTTCGGTAGCTCAGATGGTAGAGCACTCGCCCGCGAAAGGCAAAGATCCCGAGCTCGAATCTCGGTCGGGCACACAGTTTTAATCTGCCAGGAAGTTTCATATCAGCGCACACTCCGCTGCAGAGTGAAAATCTCATTCTGAAGACAATTTTTGTTGTCCAGGTCTGATGGTGTGGAGAGATAAAATGTACCAAGGGCTTCTGAGCTCAAAATCCTTGAACAGATTACACTCACTGGTCACTATATTGTGACACTGAACTGCTTCCCCGTGTGCCTCGTTTCCGAGATGGATTTTGTCCTGACTTCATTTTTATGGATGAAAATGCGAAACCGCATCGAACTGCGCAACTGAAGAATCTCTTGGAACTGAAGGATAGTCGGTGAATTGACCGGCCGACCGGTTCCCTATACTTAAATCACATCCTGCACGTTTGGGGGCGCTGGGGAACGGACGGCAGTACATCCATCGGCGACAACGACCATTCAGCAGTTGGCATTCCTGCTGGCTGAGGAATGGAATGACGTACCGCAAGAACTTCTTACCAGGAGCTGCCAGTCATGGTGGCTGAGAAATGGAATGCCATACCGCAAGAACTCCTTACAAACCTTGCGGCCGACATGGGAGCACGTTGCATAAAATGCATTTCTAGCCATAGTGGTCTCACACACCCTATTAAGAGCCATGTATTGTCTTCTATAACGTTCAGAGGATAATCATGAATCGTAGTGTAATAATTGTCTTTGAATAAAAGAGTCATTTCTGTTTGTCTCGTACATTTCTTTCGGTTACCTTCTGAACTATTGTGTAGCAGTTCATTCTATTTATGTACGGTATCGTTGATGTTACTTAGGGGTGGCAAATGATACTGAAAGTTAGTTTAGTCTTTACGTTTTGCAAACCACTGTACTATCAATGTTGGAGAGCACAATGTATTTAGAGTAACAGATTTGAAGGGTATTTTAAAGGTGGTTAGGAACAAGAAGGATTCAGGAACAGATCGACTAAATCTGAAACTTTTTAAATATGCCATTGTTAAGTGTAAAGTACACCTACCGAAGGCCTACTCTTCGATTTTGATCGGCTTTGGATGTGTTACTATGTAGAGCAAACCAAGAGACGTAATTTTTAAACGTGCCTGTGCTGTCAGTAAGAGTGAAAAACACTTCTTCGAATAAAATTGAGTTAAATATTTCTGAAACAAAAATATCGTTCTAAGAGAAATAAGAGAGAGAGAGAGAGAGAGAGAGAGAAAAGATTTCAACAAATCACTGTTTTTTCTGCTCTCTCTCTCTCTGGTCTGTGAGAAAGCCAACGGCAATGTAGGAAGAATGAATTTATTGGAAATACAGACAAATAAACCTACCCAAGGGATACGCTTCGATTTTGATCGGCTCTGAATATGTTGTAGTGTAGAGAAAAATGAGAAACATATTTTTTTATACATGCCCATACGGTCGCTCAGTTAATATAGTAACAGACATGAAAAAAAATCAAATTTAAGTTCTATGGTTTTTAATGTATATTACAGCAGTGCAGCCATATTTGCCGAAAAAGTAATTTTTTCGAAATCCCCTCCCGTTCAACATTTTTTAACCCTAACAATTCTACTCTTCCTCATGGTTGTACAAACTTATAATAATGTTACCACAATAATTTACAAACAGCTTCAAATATATTGTAATATAATTAAATCTCAAAAGTTTACAACCTGAAAAACAAAGAAAAATACACAAAGTGTAAAAAAGAAAACACATATAGAACACACGATACTTTATGTTTCATATAATGAAAGTAAAATATAGATATAAAGCAATGTATGCACACTACAACTTCAGAATATATTTGTCTGAGAAAGACTTATTAAACAATCCAGCATGACAATTGACATTGAAGAGGACGCACATCGGATGCGCGTACAGTGATGCAGAGATATTTCTAGCTTTTTTGTGACAAACGCGTGTATGGAATTGCACTTCATCAAATAACACTGAACTTGATGTTAACGATTCTACAGGTTTTACTATCGACAAACATCGATATTTAAAACAAAATAAAATGGGAGAGAGGATTTCGAAAAAAAAGACTTTTTTGAATATGGGTTCACCATTGTAACGTACATTAAAAACCATAGAACTTTCAGCTGAAATTTTTTTATGTCTGTTATGGTGTTAACTAAGCGACCATATGGGTACGTATAAAAAAATATGGCTTCTATTTTCCTTTCCAATACAGCATATTCAAAGCCGATCAAAATCGAAGCGTATTCCTTAGGTAGGTTTACTTTTCTGTAGGTATTTCGACTTATTTCATCATTCCTACATTACTGTAGGCCTTCTCATAGTCTAAAGAGAGCAGAAATAAAATAGTTTCTTTTAGAAAAAGATTTTTCCAGAAATATCAAACTCAGTTTTTTTTTGGAGGGACTGTTTCATCTTCTTAACCTCCGTATGATATGATGAAGATATGTTTCTTATTCTGCTATACGTTACAACATACCCAAAGCCGATAGAAATCGAAGAGTATCCATTCTGTCGGTTTACATGTGAGAGAAGTGTGCCTCTAAATTTTGTGAATGCCTATAAATTTTTAGAAGAATGGAATTCTAAAAGCTCCAAGAGGATGAAACTGCGAAGGAGCAAACTTTTAGCACTATTTGATTTGCGTATGATCCGATTCTCCTACCTGATAGTAAAAATGCTTTTGAAGAAAATGTGATTAAATTGAATAACGGTCAACATATTTTTCCAGTGGTTATATCTATAAGTAAAACGAACGTAGTTCCTGTGGAAGGAAAACAAGTAGGCAGATCAGAAATAGTGGCAAGCAATAATTATTTTTAACTACTTCACGACAAATAAAACAGTATACTAAAGTAATTCAGATTTATTTCGATATAGACAGCAACCTAATGCTATAAATGGCTGTGGAAGGAGGCAATTTAAAGATATATGACAAAAGAAATAACACTAAGAGTGCACAACGTATTGGCCAAACCAGCTCTTATGAATGGTGGTGAAAACCATATTCTAACAAAAAAAAAGGAATAATGAATTGAAACAACTGTAGTCACATTTCTGAGACCATATCTTCGACTAACATTAAGAGCTACAGTGCGAAGTGAAAAAATAAGACAGTGAAAACATGCAGAAGTGATCAGACACTACCAAAATCAAATTGTAAGACCACAATAAAAGCACCACCTGAGGGCCTGCTATAGGAGGTACTACATTTTAACCAAACTGGAAGAGGGGATATAGGTCTGCCATTGAAGTTGTCGCGACAACTCCTTTGGCTTCAGAGCGAGTCAATATCCACTCTTCTAATGGAAGAACAAGACTGTTTCCCTGTTTAAGTTGTTCATTTTGTTAACAGAAACATAAAGAGTACGAATTGTGTAGAAATGCGGTAGAAATAATTACGCCAAAACACACACACACACACACACGCAGAGAGAGAGAGAGAGAAAGAGAGAGACGCACACACAGATAGAAAGAGAGAGAGAGAGTGAGAGTCATTCCTTTTCTCTCTTTAGGTAACTGACTCCGTTGTCAAGGGAACTGTTTAAAAGCGGGTTTCCCAGGCACAGCTGGCCTCATTTTTCTACAATGTTCTTCATAGAGTTTTTCTCACAACTATCGTGCCCACAACGTTAATTCTCGGCACTTTTGAGGCAGGCTGTAGTGCCGTAGTTCAAATACTCTCATTTATGCGGAGCTCTCCCCCTAACATACACTTCCTAAGTGTCTCGTCTATTGATCAACTTTTCTCGCCAAGTTCATCCTCATAAATGGACACAACCAGCTAACGCATCGCCAAACACTGCATCAGAAACACCAGCTGAAGCCCACTTTGTACTCATTCCGCGACTCTTTTTATCATATTAACGTCCGCGCCGTTCGGATAATATGAAAACTCGCCTTAATATTTCACTCTGTTAGCGCCGTTTTTAATTTATTGCCGGAAATATTAATTTTAAATTGCCCCGCAGCCACTGCAGCTCCGACCCCTTTTTGTCACATACATCACTGTCGGTAGCATCTGCAGCAGATTGTTATCAATTAGGAACAATGCCGCCCGCCCCCGCACATTGCCCGGGAACCCTCGGCTCCTCCCGCCTCATTCCACCCCGCCCCTCGCGTTAATGTCTGAATTGCTAATAGACGGAGTTTTCTTGCCGCTCGCTTTCCCCATGAATACCATTAGCGTTCTCACGGCGGATAGCGGAGTAGGGTTCCCCGCAGCTGTAGCCTGTAGCGTGAGGGAGGATCGGCGAGGGCCACCCGGGTGGATAGCAGCAGACGAGACTCAAGTAAATAATAGCGGTGGCGGGGGAGGATGGCTGAAACAGAGAGGGGTGGGGGTGAAGTGGGGGAGAGAGCGGCTTCCGAGAGCATTACCACTCCCGGTACGGGAGGCCGCTGCAGGCGCTGCCTGCGGCCAAATTAATTTGAGTTGCACGCGGGTGTTTGTACACGCGCAGATGAAACCGCTTCCACTTGGCATAGTTTACTGCGTCCCGGGCAGAGGCGCGCTGCGCTCTTTCCTGGGTGGGCGGGGTGTGGCCTGGCGCCCCGTCAGCTCTTCCCTCCGGCAGGAGTGTGCGGTGCCCGCGGCGGTAACGTGACGTGCACGTGCTTTATCGCCTGACGTAGCGGCGAGTGCGGACCTCGGAACGACGTTAGGTGCCCGCCGGCGTAAGCAGACGTGGACGTGTGCCCTGCGGTTCTCTCCACTTATCTCGGCTACTGCAGCAGTACGCGATGTCTTCGGACGGAGCTTTCACACTGCACAGTCCACGCTTTCAATGACGGCTTACACTGAAGGCGTTCGATACAGTTCCGCACTGTCGCTTGAGAAACAAAGTAAGAGCCTACGGAATATCAGACCAGCTGTGTGGCTGGATTGACGAATTTATAGCAAACAGAACACAGCATGTTGGTCTCAATGGAGAGACGTCTACAGAAGTTAAAGTAACCTCTGGCGTGCCACAGGGGACTGTTATGGGAGCATTGCTTTTCACACTATACAGGGTGTTACAAAAAGGTACGGCTAAACTTTCAGGAAACATTCCTCACACACAAATAAAGAAAATATGTTATGTGGACATGTGTCCGGAAACGCTTAATTTCCATGTTAGAGCTCATTTTAGTTCCGTCACCTACGCTTCCACCTACGCTCAATGGAGCACGTTATCATGATTTCATATGGGATACTCTACCTGTGCTGCTAGAACATGTGCCTTTATAAGTACGACACAACATGTGGTTCATGCACGATGGAGCTCCTGCACATTTCAGTTGAAGTGTTCGTACGCTTCTCAACAACAGATTCGGTGACCGATGGATTGATACAAGCGGACCAATTCCATGGCCTACATGCTCTCCTGACCTCAGCCCTCTTGACTTTCATTTATTGGGCATTTGAAAGCTCTTGTCTACGCAACCCCGGTACCAAATGTAGAGACTCTTCGTGCTCGTATTGTGGACGGCTGTGATACAATACGCCATTCTCCAGGGCTGCATCAGCGCATCAGGGATTCCATGCGACTGAGAGTGGATGCATGTGCTAACGGAGGACATTTTGAACATTTCCTGTAACAAAGTGTTTGAAGTCATGCCGGTACGTTCTGTTGCTGTGTGTTTCCCTTCCATGATTAATGTGATTTGAAGAGAAGTAATAAAATGAGCTCTAACGTGGAAAGTAAGCGTTTCCGGACACATGTCCACATAACATATTTTCTTTCTTTGTGTATGTGGAATGTTTCCTGAAAGTTTGGCCGTACCATTTTGTAACACCCTGTATATAAGTCACCTAGTAGGTAGTGTCGGAAGTTCCATGCGGCTTTTCGCGGATGATGCTGTAGTATGCAGACAAGTTGCAGCATTAGAAAATTGTAGCGAAATGTAGGAAGATCTGCAGCCAATAGGCACTTGGTGTAGGGAGTGGAAACTGACCCTTAACATAGACAAATGTAATGTATTGCGAATACATAGAAAAAAGGCTCCTTTGTTGTACGATTACGTGATAGCGGAACAAACACTGGTAGCAGATACTTCTGTAAAATATCTCGGAGTATGCGTACGGAACGATCTGAAGAGTAATGCCCATATAAAATTAATAGTTGGTAAGGCGGTGACATTCATTGGGAGAATCCTTAGAAAATGTAGTCCATCAACAAAGGAGGTGGCTTACAAAACACTTGTTCGACCTATACTTGAGTATTGCTCATCAGTGTGGGATCCGTACCAGGTCGGGTTGACAGAGGAGATAGAGAAGATCCAAAGAAGAGCGGCGCGTTTCGTCACAGGGTTATTTGGTAAGCGTGATAGCGTTACGGAGATGTTTAGCAAACTCAAGTGGCAGACTCTTCAAGAGAGGCGCTCTGCATAGGGGTGTAGCTTCCTGTCCAGCTTTCGAGAGGGTGCGTTTCTGGATGAGGTATCGAATATATTGCTTCCCCCTACTTGTATTTCCCGAGGAGATCACGAGTGTAAAATTAGAGAGACCCGAGCGCGCATGGAGGCTTTCCGGTAGTCCTTCTTCCCGCGAACCATACGCGACTGGAACAGGAAAGGGAGGTAATGACAGTGGCACGTAAAGTGCCCTCCACCACACACCGTTGGGTGGCTTGCAGAGTAGAAATGCAGGTTTAGATATATCTGCGCAATTGCTGTTGTTTTATGAACATTTGAACGAGGTCCATGGCGTACACTAACTGATTAAAAGCATTCGGAATCCAATATGGAATACGGAACTGACCACTAGAGGAGGACCATTCAGTACAAATGGAGGCTTGGAGTACTGTGTGGTCAGTCGAGAAGCAGTAAGAGCAGAATAGTTGGTCAGGAGATTTATTTATTTATTTATTAAACCAAATACAGACTCACTCACAGCCTTGATACTATGGTGGATGGTTTGCTGCTAAAAACGCTGCAGAAACCGACGGTTTGTCTTTTTCTACTGTTTGTTATTTCTCTTGTCTTTTACATTATTACATCGTTAATTAAAAAAAAGACCTAGTGTTACAGGAAGTACATTTTGAAAAAGGAAAACAAATTTTACTACATTCTTAAAAAGAAAATAATAGACGAAAGGAAAGATTTAGATAATAAAATAGATCCCTTTACGTAGCTATTTTAAGAGGGAGGGCTTCATTAACACCTCGAGCCTGTCTCACCTGAATGAACTTCGGTCGGGTGAGTTCAGCGAATCCGAACGTGAACTTGTCAATCTGTGTATCCTGAGTAACAACTACCTCTGGACATTTCAATCCTTCTAAAGGTGGCCAAATCGACTGTTGGTGACGTGACGCAAGGCTTACGCTTCGATTTTGATCGGCCTTCAATGAGTTGTAGTGTAGAGCAAAATAAGAGACATTTTTTTGTACGTGCACATTCGCTCACTCAGTTGACACCATATTGTAAGACCAGAGAGAGCAGAAACAAAATAAATGGAACGCCGTACTGCAAGGACTCCTTGCCAACCTTGCGGCCAGCATGGTTGCACGTTGCAGAGGGGGCATTTCTAGCCACAGTGGTGACACTTCCTGTTAAGAGCCGCGTACCGTCTTTTATAATGTTCAGACGATCATCGTGAATCGTAGTGCAATTATTGTCTTTGAGAAAAAGTGTCAGTTCTGTTTGCCTCTTTGCGAATTTCCTTCAGTTACCTTCTGTACTACAGTGTAGGAGTTCATTCTATGTGCCGTATCGTATCGTTCCTGTTACTCGGAAGTGACGATTCACATGAGAGTTACTTTCGTCTTAAAGTTTTTTACACCAGTTTAATATGAATGTTGGAGAGCACAATGTATTCAAAATGACAGACTTAGAAAGAATTTTAAAGTTGGTTAGGAACAAGAAGGCCACAGGAACAGATTGAATAATGAATAAATGTGAAACTTATCAAATATGGCAGTGTTAAACGGAAAACGAGAACTGTGAAATGGTTGAAAGATATTCAGCGCCTGTTGAAAATTACAGAGATATGCAAGGCAGAAAACGCACGAAAGGAAATAAAAAGAATGCACAAATTATAGGAGTATAGCCATTTTAAATGCTACTCATCAGATCCAATAGGAGAATCATTCCTCAAAAATTTGTTAGCGTTCCCAAAATTTAGAGGTACATTGCACTCACAAGTACACAAGGAATATTATCATCAGCTTTGTATGTTGTAATGTAGAGTAAAATAAGAGATGTATCTTTTTATCTTTTTATATGTGGTCATGGCTGTAAGGGGCTAAAAAATTGAGTTTAATGTTTCTGAAAAAATTGCAACCACTATTGTATTGCAGCCAGTGCGACTGGCAAGTGCTGCATGGTTGTTGATACATGACAATGTGCTGCCGTCCGTTCCCTAATACATCCCAAACATGCTCGATGTGATTTAGGTCTGGGAACGGGTAGGCCAGTCTATTCACCGAATATCTTTCAGTTCCAAGAGCCTTCACGTGCCTAGTTCCATGCGGTCGATCTTTTTCATCCATAGGAATGAAATGAGGGCCATAGCGGGAACACGAACCAACAACCATAGCTAAACCAAGACCAGGTAGACCTCACGTGGTTTGTGGTACACTCTGTCATGCACGTACGAAGGGTTGTATGTATGTACGGCGGGCGTTCAATAAGTAACGCATCACAACATTTTCTAGGACGATTTTGGTTCATAAAAAAGCGGCATTTGTTGTAGAACACCTTGAAATATTCCCACTTCAGCCTCTGCAATTTCATAGAGTTCCGATAAATGGCGGCACTATACGTAGCCTTAGAAATGGCAGCTGTAGTGCAGGAGCGATCAAAGCAGAGAGTTGTCATTGAGCTACGTTTGCCGGAAAACCATAACGTTGCGGCCACATGTCGTAAGTGTTGCTTCACGCAGTGGAGAATGTCAAAACAGGCACACCGGTGACCGAGGCGTTGCAAAGTAGGCAGGCATAGATACCCTTGCTGACAGCAGCAGTATACCATCAGGCTGATGCAAGGAAGCACACAGCCCGAGTGCCGAACGAAGCCTGGAGAGTGCTGAGTAAAGGGAAGTGAGGCCAGCACGTTAAGTTATGCTGCAATATACTGCAGGAGTAATAACAAAAAGCTACCACCGAGAGTAAAAAACGTCCTCCTGCCAGATATAAATAGTGGAGCGCAGGCAGCAATAGACAGAAGCCATTAGGAAGCAGTTCCGATTTGAGGACCGACGTGGCCCGTTTCTGAATGTTCAATCTTCGTAGGTGACGATTCCGGAAGCCTGTTCCAGCTGGAAGGAGTCATTTTTTCGCCGCCGGATGTCAACTTCAGCTCTGGAGGTCGACCCGAGTTCGGTCGGCACCATGGCTGACTGACCACAACGAGAACTTCCAGCAGGACCGGCCGCAGCGCAGTCTTGGTCACAGGCGCCGCCGGGGACTGACGCCTGGACTTCACGGCAACCTGGCCCCACGGCGCATGGTCCGTCCATGACGGGACCTCACGGACATCGCGACTGACGGCTTCCCAGCCGCCGGTGCAACAGGCGTCGGCAGGTGACCTCATGGCGACGTGGATCCGTGGGCGTATCCGTACTGGGGCGTCGAGCAGCGACGAGTTCATCTCAGCCACAGGGCATCCTGGCTTCAGCGGAGCACTGGTGGCCTGAGGCTCCTGTGTGCGATCAGCGGCGCGCGTTGCGCACACTGTTGGAGAATCTACACAGCAGCAAGGCGGAGGGATCCACAGGGCTGGGCAGCGACGACGAGGGAGAAATTGTAAAGAAAGTTCAGTAAATAATCGTAACACTCCTCACCATCTCAGTCTTTGGCGCAGCCACTGTGTCTGCTGCTAACAAGTGGTGGAGAAGTCGTAACAATAACATTGCAGACATTCATAGGCGCTTGCGGAACCTACGGAGACCTGGCAAGTGAACAAAATCACAGTGACCCGTTGGGCATGGCATCTGTCATCATCGCATCAAGATCGGGCAACCTGTCCGATCTCTCACATGCCTGCCGGCCGCATACAGCTGTCACTCCCACCGTGTTGGAACATGCGGACACTCTCATTTGAAGAGATCGACGTACCACAAACAAACACCTCGTTGTACAGCTGGACATCTCTGTTGGTAGTGCTGACATACTCGTCCACTAGTTGGTGTTCCCAAAGGTGTGTGTCCGCTCGGTTCCTCGACGTCTGACAGAAGCAACCAAGGACCATCTGGGGGCAGTTACTTGCACGTTACGAGGCTGATGGTGACAGTATTTTATCGAACTTCGTCCCAGGCGATGAAACATGGGTTTATCACTTCGAACCGGAAACAAAACGGCAATCCATGGAGGGGCGACGCACCACTTCTCCGAAGAAAAAGTTCAAACCCACACCCTCATCCGGTTAAGTCGCAGCGATGGTCTGGGTCTCTAACGGGGCCATTCTGTTTGATGTCCTCGATCATGGTGCTACGATCAACTCGGAAGTGAAATGCGCTACCTTTAGGAAGTAGAAGAAACGGCGTCAGCATGTCCATCACCACAAACATGCAAACAAACTTCTTCTGTGATAACGGAAGATCTAACTAAAATCTGCGCACCAGTGACCTCACAAAGCTTCATAGGATTATCCTTCCTCATCCAACCCACAGCCCGCATCTTGCACCTTCCGACTTCCATTTCTCTGGCCCACTGCGTGAATATTGCTCACCGGTGTGGGATCCGTACCAGATAGGGTTGATAGAAGAAATAGAGAAGATCCAACGGAGAGCAGCGCACTTTGTTACAGGATCATTTAGTAATCGCGAAAGCGTTACAGAGATGATAGATAAACTCCAGTGGATAACTTTGCAGGAGAGACGCTCTGTAGCCGGGTACAGGCTTTTGTTGAAGTTTCGAGAACATACCTTCACCGAGGAGTCAAGCAGCATATTGCTCCATCCTACCTATATGTCGCGAAGAGACCATGAGGATAAAAGCCCACACAGAGGCATACCGACAATCTTTCCTTGCACGAACAATACGAGACTGGAATAGAAGGAGAACCGATAGAGGTACTCAAGGTACCCTTCCGTCACACACCGTCAGGTGGCTTGCGGAGTATGGATGTAGATGTAGGTGCGGATGTAGAATAATGCATGCACTCCGCGTGGAGTGGTACATAGATGATGGGGAGTTATTGATGCAGGAAGACGCTGGCTAGCATGAATGGTAGCAAGCGGGAGTAAGGGGCCTCCCAGTAAGCTGGTGTAAGCCCGTAGTACTGAACGAGATTATGTTGCAATAAACGGTTTTGTAGCTAAAAGAGGGTAATGTGGGATATTGGAATCCTTAATAAAACCGATCTGCTTTTATAAAAAACAAATGTGTTGCATTACATATTGAACGCCACTCGTAATTGTAGATGAACTGACGGATAGAGACCATGAGGCATTGCCTAGGGTGTTAGTAAAAAACCGCGTGAAATCAACGGAAGGGATTGTTCGTGACTGCCACAGTTCTTTCCACTGTTCTTCCTAGTTCTTCATAAAAACTCGCTGTTAATCTCATTGTTGCTTACGTTTGTTACTGCATATACGTATACAAGTCTTACGTGTCCATATATTTGCGTTATCATGAGACATGAATCCTCTTGCTGACTGCACTGAGACCCTTTTGTTTTAGCGAACGGTCACTCACCACAAATCCTGCAGATATCAGGAAGCAGTCAAGAATATATAAAAGAGGAAGAAACAGGATTCTGAGGACAGAGAAAGTAAAATTCCGGACCAACATGGTTTATGAAATGGAGGGAGCAAACAACGTATTTGACAGCAAAAAGTTTCTCAGACTATGGAACATTTCAGGGACGGTCGAAGAAATTAGGCTTTCATTATTAATTATAAGGATCAAAAAACGCAACAGACGAATAAAGGGATGAGGCAGGAAGAAGGAATATTCAGAAAAGTTGCTGAATGCTGAAGATCCTAAATAGGTCTTCCCAAAACGAAGAACTGCAGAGGACGTGGAGGAAGAAGGCACTGTAGTGACTCAGCCGCACACAGAGCGGTCAAGAAACAGAGGAATAATAAGGAAAGAGGAGAAGATAGGTTAACGTCAGAGATTTTCCAGGCAGAGTGAAAAATTGTAAAATAAAATTAGATAAAATCTACAACGTCGTACAAAGGAGGAGATCCCAAAAGAGTAAATGTCATTATCCCACTCCATAAAAAGGACAGTAGAAGTTACTGTAGTAGCTACAGAGGTATATCTCCGCTAATTGTACGATAAATCTTTGAAAATCTGATGCCTTTTGCTGTCTATATGTTAGAGAGTACCTGGCAGATTTCCAGAAATGAAAATCATTCACGGATAAAATTTTCAACATGAGGCAAATCTGGGAGAAGAGCTAGGAATTCAACCATCTGTTTCTTGCAACGATTGAAGAGTTGTCAAAGGCTTGTGATAGTTTGCAAAGATTAAGTACTGCAACATACTGAGGCACTGTGGCATACCAAGAAAGTTAATTAACCTGGAGAAGGTGTTTATTGTGGAGACAAAAGCAAAGGCAAAATACCAGAGGGAGTTACCCAAGGAAATCAACATCAGAAGAGATGTCACTTCACCATTGCTTTTTAATTTCGCCCAGCAGAAAGTAATTCATGAAATGAGAAGAGAAAGCAAATGGAATAAGAAAATTATTGCGATTTGCAGACAACAATGCAGCCACAGCAGAGTCAGAGGAAGGGTTGACTGAAACTAGGGACTTAGCAAAGAATCCTAATAATATTGAACTGAGGATCAACAAAGAGAAGACTGAAATGACAGAAGTATCCAGAGATGCCCCTAGTAATAATTAGAACATAGCTGCACGGAAAATTTTAAACATCTTGACACCTAGTTCAGCAAGGATAATAATTCAAAACAAAACAAAAGAGAAGAAACATACTGTCAATGAGACTAACACTTATTTCATTCTGAAGGAGATAACGGCGTCAAAAATAATGGCCTAACTTTAGCGCCTGTGATACAGTGATAGTGCCAGTGTTGTTACATGGGACAGAAACGTTACATGCTACAAAAAGTTAAAAAGACTCTGTTGACCTCTGAACGGAAAATTATGAGAGATATTGCACAAATCGGCGAAGACAAAACCTGGAGGGGTAGAAAGAACCAGGAACTGTACTGATGAAACAACCGAAAGTTGTGCAGAAAATAAAAGAGCGGATAATATGGCAAGTAGAGCAAACTGCCAGTAGGCCAAACACTTGCCGGGTCAAAACTGTCCTTTCAGAAAACGTGATGGTGCTCGTCCAGTTGGAAGATCAAGGATGCGATGGGAACATGAATTGCTGAAGGACCTGCAGCAGCTGGGTGTCCATAAGAACTGGATTAGAGGTGCACAAGTACGCATTCTATGGAGGACCATCGTAAGGTCAGCACATGATCTTAAGGAACCGTGATCGACGATACGTACATGTGTACAAATATGTGTGTGTACACTCTCCGTGGAGTTCGTGCCCTAAATTTCATATGGTTTTATTAACTACACATCTATCCAAAAATGTTCCACGTAGTGTAAGCTGTTATAAATATCTTTTACCTGAAGATGATGTGAAGATCGAAACCGTTTGAGAATAAAGAAATATTTATCACTAGCTGTTCCCTGTGGAAATACGTTTTTGAAATGTATGTGAACTGTGAGAAACTGTCTTCACAAAACGTACTTCACATTTAACACTCATTGCAATAATGCACCTAGGGTATATATGAAACTAAACTTTTAAATTTCGTTAGATGGGGACGATATAGACGAAATTACCTGAAATGAAATGAAGCTTTTCACAATCTCTTCTATTCTGTGGAGCACAGCTTAAAGGAGACATCGAAGACTATCTATATGAAAAATCAGCATGTATTAAACAATTCTAATATGGAACTTTATTCAATATTATACCAATTATTAGAAAATTTTATTCACTACTACTTGAGCTTGGCCAGCTGGGATAGGTTAGACACAAGCAAGTCTCTTAAGTGGCGTACAGCTGCAAGATTTCCACTAGACCATAGGATCATGGAGCCACGTTGTTGTTATACTCACCGCAGTCAGTGGACATTTTTCTTGCTCGCCTTATTTGCTGCTTTCCATTTGCCCGGGACGTAAGAGTCAACTTTAGAAACAGACATTCTTCAACCGCAAATAGTGCTTCTGTCAAAGTTTTCTATGAACTTTGGTTTTTTATCATTAAGGACTATTCTTTAGGAAGGAAGAAAAGTGATAGTTTCACGTCCCGTCGAAAGCAGGGTCATAAGAGACTTAGACCAAGCTCAGCATATGTGAGGGATAGATATGGAACCATTCCGGAATTTACGTTAAACGATTTAGAATAAACACGGAAAATCTCAATTCGGACGTCTACACGAGGATTTCAGCTGTTGTCCTTTAGGACTAAGGAGAACGAAGTTCAGGTCACCTGTTCGACGCAGAATAGATCTAGTATTTATATAATGAGAAATGTCTGTATAGTCCCACTTTGCAGTTGACTCACGACATCATGCATACCCTACTGTTCTTCCTAACCCTGCCACCTTCCACCCAGTTTCATTATACATACGTTCCTTTGGACTAAGTAGATGGCGGAGGGTAATGTGTGAAAGGATAGAAAGGTATGACGTAAATCTACAAAGTTTTAAAACTTTCGAAGAAGGGAAAGCAGGTGATGAAAGCTTCTCTACCGTTTAACGTCGACTTACTCTTCAAGTACACATTTGTTGTCTCGTACGTTCGGTGCTATGAGGGACGAATTAAAAGATTCCTTTCTAAGGCCTCGCAGTCCGGAACGGGTATGCTAATCAGACAAAACCTTCGTGAGCATCAAGCATCCCACCGACCCACCAGGATACCCATTACGTGTTTTGAAATGATGCAAACCGTTGTCTTAAATTTTAGCTGTGTACTAACATGATTTAACGTATTGTTACTTAATGTATTTCATTCTAGACAAAGTTTCTTTAATGATACCTTGTCCTGAAAATAGAAGTAGCTCTATGAAAAATATGTCTGTACATTTCGATATTTCTCTAGCAAAATGACGTAAGGTCATATGGTACGAAAGGCTGGAAGAGCACGAAGCATCAATTCCATTACCTAATTTGATAACTTTTTCTGTCCTCAGCTCCCGCAGGTACGTTTTCGTCGCATAGTATGAGAGCTGAGTAGCTAAGTGTTTCGGTTAAGTATAGGGGACTGTAACGTATGTGTATGGAATGTAATGCAATGTTCGTGCTGGAGATGATGACAGATGGGAGACGGTGAAACCGGCGCCGACGCACAGCCTATTTCTGTCTAATAGCATCACGGGGGGAGGGGGGCGGGCGTACCGTCCCCTTCCGATGGATGAATTGCCATTAATACTGTCGCATGCCTTCACTTCATGAAAAACTACGGGGCGGTTTGAAGATTAATCCAGGCCAATGGAACAAAGACGGGAAAATTGTCAGCAGCACACGGCATACGCGGAAAATCACCCACTCAAATACTGGCCACCCCAACAGCGATTAACTTCGGTGACATGACGCGATAGGGTGTATAAGCCTCGGCACGGCCGTTGACGATGTTCATCTGAACCTTAAAACAATTTAAAGATCGACTCGATGAATAAGCACACGAAGCTAAAAATATCTTACATAATGAATGATTTTCGAATAATTTACCGTTCATGTCGACAGCTAAGTGGTTGAAGATGTAATTGTTAACAGCTGGCTAGCAGAGGAAAGAAAATCAAGGCCAGTATATGGTGTTAAATTACAGACGAATTTCATCAATAGGAACTGTTATCTGTTGTTATTACATTTCTTACACTACTGGCCATTAAGACTTCTACACCAAGAAGAAATGCAGATGATAGGCGGGTATTCATTGGACAAATATATTATACTAGAACTGACATGTGATTACATTTTCACGCAATTTGGGTCCATAGATCCTGAGAAATCAGCACCCAGATCAACCACCTCTGGCCGTAATAACGGCCTTGATACGCCTGGGCATTGAGTCGAACAGAGCTTGGATGGCGTGTACAGGCACAGCTTCCCATGCAACTTCAACACGATACCGCAGTTCATCAAGAGTAGTGACTGGCGTATTGTGACGAGCCAATTGCTCGGCCACCATTAACCAGACGTTTTCAATTGGTGAGAGATCTGGAGAATGTGCTGGCCAGGGCAGCATTCGAACATTTTCTGTATCCAGAAAGGCCCGTACAGGACCTGCAACATGCGGTCGTGCATTATCCTGCTGAAATGTAGAGTTTTTTGCAGGGATTGAATGAAGGGTAGAGCCACGGGTCGCAACACATCTGAAATGTAACGTCCACTGTTCAAAGTGTTGTCAGTGCGAATAACAGGTGACCGAGACGTGTAACCAATGGCACCCCATACCATCACGCCGGGTGATACGCCAGTATGGCGATGACGAATACACGTTTCCAATGTGCGCTCAGCGCGATGTCGCCAAACACGAATGCGTCCATTATGCTGCTGTAAACAGAACCTGGA
The DNA here is from genome assembly GCF_021461395.2 of Schistocerca americana. Classification (NCBI taxonomy): domain Eukaryota; kingdom Metazoa; phylum Arthropoda; class Insecta; order Orthoptera; family Acrididae; genus Schistocerca; species Schistocerca americana. The sequence goes on from NC_060122.1 coordinate 679,277,302, forward strand.
TTCGTCCGAAAACATAACGTTTTGCCATTCGTGCACCTAGGTTCGTCGTTGAGTACACCATCGCAGGCGCTACTGCCTGTGATGCAGCGTCAAGGGTAACCGCAGCCATGGCCTCCGAGCTGATACTCCAGGCTGCTGCAAACGTCGTCGAACTGTTCGTGCAGATGGTTGTTGTCTTGCAAACGTCCCCATCTGTTGACTCAGGGATCCAGACGTGGCTGCACGATCCGTTACAGCCATGTGGATAAGATGCCTGTCATCTCGACTGTTAATGATACGTGGCCGTTGGGATTCAGCACGGCGTTCCGTATTACCCTCCGGAACCCACCGATTATATATTCTGCTAACAGTCATTGGACTCGACCAACGCGAGCAGCAATGTCGCGATCGATAAACCGCAATCGCGATAAGCTGCAATACGACCTTTATCAAAGTCAGAAACGTGATGGTACGCATTTGTCCTCCTCACACTAGGCATCACAACGACGTTTCACCAGGCAACGCCGGTCAACTGCTGTTTGTGTCTCAGAAGTCGGTTGGAAACTTTCCTCATGTCAGCACGTTGTAGGTCTCGCCACCGGCGCCAACCTTGTGTGAATGCTCTGAAGAGCTAACCATTTGCATATCACAGCATCTTCTTCCTTTCGGTTAAATTTCACGTCTGTAGCACGTCATCTTCGTGGTGTAGCAATTTTAATGGCCAGTAGTGAATAATAGTTCCTGTAGCACAGTTCTATGATAATTTTTGCTAACAACGAAACAATTCACTCTATATTCCCTGCGGTCGTCACAAAAATGCGAAATAACAGTTGGATGAAGAAAACAAACATTTATTTGCTCCGGGGCACCTGATAAGAGAAAAATCAACTCATTCAGGCACTTGATAGTAATTCCTAGTTCCGTTTTAGACAGAGCTGGACTTCAGTAAGAGATGATTGTGGCCATTGTTCTGCATATTGTGCTGCATAAGAGGCATACCTGATCATCGAAAAATGTGCTCATGAAAACTAAGACTGCAGAAATGACTAAAGTTTAACTGTACTGTTTCGCTGATAAATGTGAAAAGACAAAGAGCTGACGGAAACTGCGTTGCCGGGCAATGCTTTAGATTATTGATATTTCTTTTTCGGCATTTTTTTTTTTTTTTTTTTTTTTTTGTGAGACTGCATCATACTACTAGTTCTGGATGGAATCCGAATTCTATTAACAGTCTTTCCATCATCCTACTAAAGACAGAAGTATCTTCATGTCCAGACCAAGAGTCCAGCAAAAGCTATCAAATATTTTCTGGTAAGACGTTCCGGATGCAACACTGAAAATTATTCCCTCCCATTTTTCCATATTCTGCTGTGTGTGTTGCAAGACTTCTGCACGTAAGCATTTTTCTTTTTGGCACTAATTAGCTTTGATGATCCTGCAAACAGACATAAAGCTGCGTAAACAGGAATCCACTGACACTTACCACTGGCATTGGTCTGTAGACATTACGGATGTGTCACAGCGTTCATCGAGTGTGCGAGTTACCTTTTCTCTCTCTCTCTCTCTCTCTCTCTCTCTCTCTCTCTCTACGTGATATAGTGCAGTTTGCGATGAAGCTGACTGATTTGACTTTATACGCAGCATATTAGGTAGTTACAAGAAACTTTGTCGTCACGTCAGCTACGAATTTCTCTATAGTGACACCTCCTCCGCCGGTCGCAGTGACCGAGCGGTTCTAGGCGCTACAGTCTGTAACCGCGCTACGGTCGCAGGTTCGAATCCCGCCTCGGGCATGGGTGTGTGTGATGTCCTTAGGTTAGTTAGGTTTAAGCAGTTCTAAGTTGTAGGGGACTGATGACCTCGGAAGTTAAGTCCCATAGTGCTCAGAGCCATTTGAACCATTTGAACACCTCCTCCACATGTTTACTAGAGGTAAACTTCGTAATTTTCCAACTTCCTTTTTCATATAATTTCCTGAATCTCGCGAACCATGTCGAAGAGGCCTGGAATTGGGTAATGTCCATTTCTCTTGCAATTGAGAGCGTCCAGTCTCGTAAATCTCCCTCGATAATGGTACACTAACTCTTAACGAGCAGTCCTAAATCGTTCGAATAGTTTTTCTTTGACTCTTTTGCGAGTTTTATTTTAGCAAAGACTTCGCACTTCGTCTAAATCTTTTTTCCGCTAATACAATTAATTTTCAGATTTTACGGAACGAAACTGGCCTTCCACTCTTATGTTTAAGTGTTTTCTCCCTCCTTCATTTAACCAAAAATTTGTTACTTTATGGGAATTCCCACTGCACGACTCTGGACGAGCTCGGGTACATGCTTCCTGTAATGTCTGCAACGAGAAAGTCTTCTAAACATGAAACGCTATCGTCAACATTAGGCGCAGAAAGGTGGCAGCCATCGCGCTCCAGCCGTCAAGTGCTATCTTGGCTGGTGTCTGGGGAAGAAAACATAACCTTCCGTCTCGCGCCGGAAGAAAAACTTACCACGCGCGTTGTAGCCGCGTGGTTTAGGGCACCTTCTCACGGTTCACGCGGCTCTCACCGTCGAAGGTTCGAGCCCTCCCTCGGGCATGGGTGTGTGTGTCGTCCTTAGCGTGAGTTAGGTTAAGTCAGATTAAGTAGTGTGCAGGCCTAGGGACCGGTGAACTCAGCAGTTTGGTCCCGTAGTACCATACCACATATTTCCAAAGATTCCAAAATCTTGTCAGGCTTGTTTCCCTAGATGATGACGAAAGTTTCTGACCACGCACGCTAATGAATATGGTTACCTGTGCATGCGAGACATGATGTACAGCAGTATTTGGATGTCGCAAATCTGGACTAGACTGCTCTTTTATGTACAGATACTGTGGTGGCCTATCTTATGAGAACGCCCCAGAAATTGGGCTCAACAACAATGAGGAAGAGATAGAAGGAATATGCCAAGATGAAGTAGTCGGTGAAGGTGCTGCAATGGATCCTGTAGATCGGATGCTTGACCGGAACCTTCCGAGTCTCCCAAAAGACCTCGATGGAACTGAAATTTGATAAAATGCTAATCTCTGATATTTAAATTTTTTAAATGCTGCCATGCCATTTTATTTGTTCATTTACACGGTTTTTTGTTTTACTTCTTCGTAAATACATATTTGTCATTATTATACACTTCGTTTTCAGTTTAGCAATCCACTCATACCACTTAAGATATGGATGAAAACGAATAAAAGTATAAATAAATGAATAAAATTGAAAACATATACATAGAGAACAAAAATGTGCTCCTTAGAGAGCAGTCTTCCCAATCGAAATTTCGTTTCATTGAATAAATTTGACTTACAAGAAAAACAACAAAAAAGGAATTACTTTGGCTTTCAAGTGTAAACGCGTAACAGTTTTTAAAACTGAAAAAGTAGATGATTTTGTAACATGAAATTTCATTTTCTACAACTTTGGTAAGTTGACACTTTTCATCTTGAGTAGTCGTTTTGAGTTACAGGCCTTGGAGCCGACATTTTAGCCAAGATGATAAAAATGAACGAAATTTGACAACTGATTACGGCCGAACGGCTTCACCAATTTTGACAGGTAAAGAGGTCATTCGACGTAAAATTTAATGCTGTATCATTTTGATAACATTTTCAAAAGGATGCTTAGTTTCCGTGTAATAGGCGAAAATCTGAAAAAGGTGCCAAAATTTCTTGGATTTTTTTTTTTTTTTTTTTTACCACTAAAAGTTGTCCTTAAGGTTTTGGAGATCGAAACCTATCCGAGTAACAGGCGAAAACCTAAAAAAAAGCTCCAGAATTTATTGTTTTTTTTCCCACAAAAAGTTGTCCTGAGGGTTTTGGACGTCGAAAACTTCGATTCAACATACTCGCAGCTGCATGATCAAGATAAAGAAATAAAATCTTTCACCCGGATTCTCTTCATCCATCCCACCCCTGCCCTGGCGACACCCCCACCCGCCCATGTTAGACAAAGTTCCTCCACCTGAATTATGCAGTACTATCACCGTCAGAGGGTGGCACGGGACCACAAGTCCCACCGCCACACCTCCAAAGCGAATTGCCCTGTGGAAATCTACCAACACAGTTAGACCGCAATAGACCGGTGACGCTGTATTGCAACATATCACCCCGGACTACAAGTCCATTTCTCTTCATCGTGTCTGCGCTCATACTCCAAAGCTGAACATGTTGCCAAATAGCCCACGCATTGTCACGTAATGCGAATCATTATGTCAAGGAAGTTGCAGTTAAATTGAATCGTAATATTATATCTGCTCCAATGACTAGTTGATACGGATGACACCAGAAAGTTCAGTTAAGTAAAGTGATTCATTCATCAAATCGACACAGAAATTGCTACGTAAGCGCGTCCTAATACAAAACTCTAAAACATCAAATAAAATAATAAAAGTGACAAATGCATTTAAGGTTGTATATATGCATGATTAGTATTGGAACAAAATCGTAAAATGCTATTTAGTCCAATAAGGACCAACATTAAAATAAGATTTTTTTTAAAATTAGTGTTTATTTGATCTAATTGTACACTAATATAGACATAAATATAAAGAAAAGAAAGAAATATGTTCTAATTGAAGTACAGCAAAATAATAAAATTATAAACAGCTGACTAATTGTACACTAATATAGACATAAATAGAAAGAAATATGTTCTAATTGAAGTACAGCAAAATAATAAAATTATAAACAGCTGACCAGTTGCAATGGGTAAAGAATTCTTTACCTGGGTTTCGACAAATATAAATTTGTCTTCTTCAGAAAGTGGTCTAAGGACAATGAACATCATAGCTTACATTAAAAAAGTATGAAACTTAAGTCAAGACTAGACTTTAACACAAATTAGAGAGCTCTTGCATTACAGAAATATGAGAACGACGACTGGTACTTACAATTTTACATTAGTAAGGACTAATTTACCATCGCCGTTTTTACAAATGTCGGCACAGATCGATTTGTCAAAAATGAAGTATAGCCCTAGAATTTGGGTTTGTCACGTAAATATAAATTAGTACATGGATCTTGCAGAGCTCACAACCGACTGAGTGTAATCGGCGAGCGTAGTTACTCTGCGACCAGGGTAGGTGGCGCTCATGGCGCGAACCATGTGCCAATTGGCGTACAAAGGCAACGTGTAAATTATCAGTATTAATAACGTCCTTAGGTAAAGTAACAATAAAAAGAAGGAAGGCGTTTAACACTCCCGTTATAACAGTATGGGAGCATTGGTACAATTAATGTAGTTATACATCAACAAGGGAGGTGGCCCTTAGGCCGAGAGAATTACGCCCAGTGGCATAGCCAAAATATAAAAATTACTTTACTATATTAGTGAAGCCCACAAACGGTATATATGACAGAACTTTAAAATTGACAATAATGGCTCTTAAGACAGAATTACGAACCCTGGTACACAATCCAGTTAATACACATTCGCAGGGAACCAAAGTTTTAGAGCCAGACAAAATCACATAAGAGCCGATGTAGTGGCAACCATACATCGTGATAAAACCACATTACATAAAGGGTAGTGAGCTTAAAGCATTGAAGGTTCATAATAGCTTCCTGAGGAAATAGACCACTAAGGTTACCAGCATGAATGTTATACCATAAACAGTACAGGTTTAAAGCCTTCGAAATATTGTCTACAAGCAAGGTTCAACTCGTCGTTCAGTATATTACCGTCTTTGAGCTCTAGATGTTTGAAAATTTGTAACCCTTCCCACAGATCTAATCTACGCCCTTTGACTTCTCTGTGTAGAATAACAGTGTCATCTAACTGTTTAGGCGTATGACCGGCTATCAAGAGGTGTTCAGCAAAAGTAGAGCTGTGTATATTCGCTCCTTTTTTACCTAATAGGTGTTCTTTATATCTTGTTTTCACAGCTCTGCCTGTTTGACCTATATAATATGAAGGACGGTTATTACAGGTTAGTTTGTAAACACCTGAATTGGAAAACCAATCGCCGGCAATCTCTACTATATGTGCAAGATACCTTTTTAAACTGTTATCTGTAGAGAAGGAGACGTTACAGTTATATTTTATTACGTGGAACCGTTTCTGTTGTGCAGCTGTGTTTAAAAGTACAGCAAAATGTTGCTTGTACGCCACTTTGGGACTATAAGGAGTGTTATTTCGTTCTGTTATGAAATGTTTGAAAACAATTTGAATGGAGATGTACATTACATCTTTGCATTTGTAAATTGTTTTACTTTTACATAACCTACACCTTCTTCTTGCTTTGTTTCCCTCCTCTATTATTATGTGGCCTACAACAACATAGCGTATTTCTTTCGGAATAAAGCATTTGGAGGGAAGTCCGCAAGTGCATTTTCCTGTGTGTGAGGGGCTGCAGTTTCTCTGTTTCCTTCATATTCTGCAGCAGTATCTTCTGATTTCATTAGGGTCATTCATAAGTACAATATGATCGAAATTACAGTTGTGACATATTTTCTTCATTAGCAAGGTTGTATATTTTCCATTAATTCACGTGGCTGGAGCAGAAAAACACTTTTCTTTTCGACTGCACCTTTTTGCATTCGCTATAGGCTGGATGGTGCCGTTGTCGACAGCTACTATCACAGTGGAATTGCCATTCCACTTCTACTATCATGACTTAAGCTTTATCGTCAAGGAGAAAGTCAAACACGCCCTAGCCTTTTTTCTTCATGCTTGAGGTGAATTCCTAAGGGAACTTCACAGTGCGCTTCTCCCGAACAGTGCCAGTGGCAAAAACTCACTTTTGTTTTAAAATACAAAATAAAGAATAAGGGGAAAATAAATTATCAAAATACATACAATAACGAGACGCGTCTTCAATAACTGAAAGCAAATTCATAACTACTTATTCACCAAAAGAAAATTAAGGTGTGTCACATTCTGCCATCTTCCCACCATAAGGAATGAATTTGTACAAGTTGCTATTTGAACTGCATAAACACCACAATTTTTGTGCCAAATCTGACAGGTTTTCCTTTGATGAACATCTTGCAGGAATAGCTCCCAAAACGAGGGACCATTTCCTCGTCAACAGACAAATTATATGAAAATATTCCAAATTGAAGATATTTTTCATTGATTATATCAAAGATTGGTCATTTTTATCCAGTCTGTCATTATCAGACAAATGGATGTTTTGTTAGACTGGCAAGAACTTATTACGACTCATGCAACTTCTTATAACTGGGAATCCTTTGTCTCCATCTTTCTGCAAGTACAGTTTCGTTGCAGGTAATGCGTGATATCCTCAAAGAATCATTATTCCTATAAATTGCTTCAGCAATGGAATAGTTATTTGAAATGAATGGCGATTATTACCTTGTGCAAACTTATTTGTGTATTCAGTAATTTTTAAAACCCTTCTGAATCAAAGTATAGTGAAAAAAATTCATGAGGCGATAGAGCCTCTACTCTTTTCTTTATGTCTTCTGTCTTGGTTTGCTCCTTTGCTGTCGGAGAAGAAGTGTAAGTTAGTTGAACCTTCTTCCAGTTCGGAACATCTTATTTTCTTTTCGTTACATTAACACCAATTCGTTTTCTTTTGTTAACAGATGCACTGGGCTCTGAACCTAGAGTTGAATTCACTTTGTCTTGCTCACTACGTGCATATATTTCAAATGTACCAGCGATATCAGTTACTTCCTCTTCCTCAACAAGAAGATCTTCATCAGTGTCTTCATCTGTGATATGATTAACATCTAGTGGAATGTACGTGCAGTCGATGCTGTCTGCAACCTCAAATTCTGCATCCTCATTCAATACGGTTATATGTTTTGTAGTAGACAGGGGTTTCGCGTAATACTCAGACATTCTAAAATAACCGTAAATCTTTGTATGTACTGTCTGCATTCATTTACAGAAGAGCTGTGGTAAATTACGATTCAATTCGTAATAAGAAAAAGCAAATAAAATTCAAAACTTCAATAAAACTGACTTACCAGTAGCGAATATTTGATCAGAGTTGTTGTCCCATCTGTAAACACACTGAAACGGCAACCAGATGAATAAATATCTTTCAAACAAAAGCGAACAGTAATAAACTGTTCTGTCAACCATGGAATTTCGATATATTATTATGGTAGAATGAAGCAACTGTGTTTCACAAATATATTCGGTGGTCACAAAGTTGCGTAAACGCTACGTTATTGTAAATAGTAAAAAAAAAAAAAAATAGTTCGAATTCTGACGTTTCTAAACACTAATGTAGTAAGATAACAGAAGTTTAAAATAAGTTCGCTGTATAAAATTCATTTAAAAATAAGACATGCTAATTAGGAAAGAAACTGAAAACTTTCCCAGTGAAATGCACAAATTTATCCGGAAGTCTGAAAATTCACAGCGCTCAACATTACGGTCAGTGATTTAATTAAAATACCTAAACAAGTTTTTTTTCAGATGTCCTGTTAACCCTCCGTTACGCACGAAAATTCGTGACATGGTCATTCGAGGGGATTATAGGTGTCATCCAAAAAGCAAGCAATTTATTTGTATTCTTTGAACGGTCTTTATGACTTACTTCATGATTTTTTAAATTAAATCTAAATATAATACATTTAATATTCGTACGCAGTATATTATATATATATATAACGCTTGAAACAATTTTTGCAATAATTTACATATGTTTTCCATGTAAGTATTGAGATGTGTGTAGCAATGCAACTACTTAACAAAATAGCATAAAAATATTTATTTCAAAGCAATGACTTAACTAATAAGCAAATGCAAACAATAATTTAGTGACAAAGTGCAAACAAAATTGAAATAAAGTACACATTATTTGACAACGGAGTTTACACATATGTCTTTCAGATGATCTACACATGCCGGTCGGGTGGCCGTGCGGTTCTAGGCGCTACAGTCTGGAACCGCGCGATCGCTGCGGTCGCAGGTTCGAATCCTGCCTCGGGCATGGATGTGTGTGGTGTCCTTAGGTTAATTAGGTTTAAGTAGTTCTAAGTTCTAGGGAACTGATGACCTCAGATGTTAAGTCCCATAGTGCCCAGAGCCCGTTACTGCATGCAGTGCATTATCTACTACTTGTTTTAATTCATGCTCTTCCACATATACGCATAACACTTTCCACGTGATCCAGTAGATTTTTTTGGCTGTTCCACAATTTCTTGAGTGCCCAACAGTAATTTACCCCTCCTCTGAATTTCACTTGGAAGGTTTTCAATAAGGAATCGTTGCTCTATTTGAGGCTTTATTAGTTTTTAGCTGATTTTGTTCTATAAAATCAACCCTTTTACTCCCTGATTTGAATCCATGCAGTGGTATTTATATACACATAAAAAATTTATAGCTGCAATGTTCAAAATGTTGTAAAGCAGTACCATAGGCCACCTTGTAGCACTACGTGACACATCGTTCTGCCGACAAAGGTGATCTAAAAGATCTAATCCCACTTTCGATATGTTATAGGAAGTAGACATTCCATTGCAAATCAGTGGGGGAGGCGGCGTTGTCAGCAGCTAAATGAATAACGTAAGTAGTCCAGCCTTCCTATTGATCCAGGGGGAAGGGAGGGGCTGGTGGTTCCCCTCGATGAGCTTGTATGTATCAAATGCACATTCTGATGGTTCCCTGAGGGAAGGGAAGTGGATGGCGACCTTGAACGTTTCCCCCCAAGTGTGTAACGTGACATCTGAAGTGTTACCTGAAACCAGGAGTGACCTTGACATAAGATCATCTGTGGAAAACCACTTTCAGAAAAACTTCATTTGCTTTTTTCCTCAGCTGATTCTTCTTTGCTCTGCTTCACAACAGTGCTAGTATCATCTGCAAACAACATTAATTCAGGTTCCAAACTCAGATAAAATAGCAGATCATTAACACAAAAACTGAACAGTAGATTAACAGCCTTGTAAGGGACGTATAATATTAAGATACGCTCTAATAACCAAAAATATTACCACAATAGTCTCCTGGCGCCAAATCTACTGTTCGCAATAGTTCACAGTCCGTCTTGTCGCTGTGTTTACTTTTAATGCTGCAGATACCAAAGGACCTTAAGCTTGGGTGGTCGAGCAGGACACATTCGTTAATTAAGGCATAATTAATTAGCTTACGTTGCGGCGTTAGTGACGCTATTTGCGCTCGCTAATTCAGCGCGTGACGTCGGGCGACGCGCGGCTCGCCATGTCTATTTAGCACGGTGTGGCGGGCCATTAATTTGGTGTCATACGCACAAAAGACGCGCTTTCCGGCGACACACGGCCAGAGTCGGCCCAACAAACTCCAATTCGCAACCCGCTGCGAGGGACGGCAGCCGAAAATTTCCCCAGGCGGTGACTTTGTTCGCGGAACAGCAGGGCGCCTTCCCAAGAACGCCTCTATCGCATGTGTCGATCCAAAAGTCCCGTCACTGAGGCTGCCACTCCGTAGCTCGGGGAAATTTTCTTACAGCTTTAATTGCTTTGCAAAAGAAGCCAGCGACTGTTAGCCCATTGCTGCATAAGTAATATATTAGTATACGACAGTAAATTTTGCTGTTTACCTATATAAATTTTGGTTAGACAATTCTCGCCTTACGACGCTGAGGAATACAGCAGCTTCGTCATTCAGGCAGACAAGAAGTTCATCGACAGGAGCTCGGTTCGATACCATCTTTCTCGACTTCTAGAGTGCAATCGATACAGTTTTGCACAAACGGCTAGCAAACAAGGTTTATAGGTAGGAAATGCTAAAACAGGTGCACGATTGGGGTCACATCACTTGTTTGTGTCTGAAAGCAGCTGAGTAAAATTCCGCCTGTCAATGACCCATTTGTATCCAAAAAACTGGTCCGGAGATTGTCGTTAACGGAAAGGTGATATTTGTTTTCTTTTCTATCTCTGGGTGTAATGGAAATACAAACTCTTCTAAGAAAGCTTTTACATATGTAAATTCGCCTTCAAGCCTGTCCCTCCAGCTTATATCGCACCAATGTTCACCGAGTAGATCGTGTTAAATTGTTCTTGCATTAAAATTCCTTGTATCACTGAGAAAATATTCAAAACTTGTAAGAAGCAATACTCTTAAATTTTATCTCTCTGACATATCGGACGCTTAATTTTGTGAGGTATGGTTAGTTTACTACAAGCAGTTCCAGCACTCTTTGGTCTTGTGTTTATTTCTCTTCTTATTTACGAAACCGTCTTCTTAAAAAGTCTTCTCTATAGAAAAATCATTAATTATTTCTTCGATTGCAGTTTAACGTCTGCGATTTTTTTGTTGTACCTAATTCCCAGGCTAATATCTAACTTTCAATAGTGGCAGCAAATGTCGTTATTTGTATATAGAACATTAATAAAACCGACAAACTACAAGGACGGATTCCTGACTGGAAATGGAGAAAAGGAGGTCTCCGGAAATGCATCGTCACCACGCAATATGGCGCTGACGAATGAAAGTTCCAATGTCCACATGCCGTGTTTTCCTTGTGTGTTGCAGACTGCGTGATTGACACAGCATACTTAAAGCAGCAGAACATCCCGGTATTCATGTCGGGAATAAGCCAAGGTGGTGTTTGATACTGATGTAGAAGTTGTTCAAGGAGGAACGAATCGTAATATAAAACATAAATTTGCTGAGAAGCTTATCTTGACGGCAGAGAAAATGAACGTAGTGAATGGAACAGTTACTTGTAAAACGTGTAGTAGACCGCAAAGTGCTGACTGGAATGTCGCATGCAAGTGGAGAGAAATGAGTGATTTCAGTTTCAGGTAACATCATCAGAGATGCAGCAATTTTGACATATATCATCATCAACGTCATTCTGAAACATCTCCTTGGAAAAATTAGTGAATTACCGTGCTGATAAACCTCTAACGTTATTTGATTTTCAATCAGCTGAGGAAAACTGCACGTACACAGACATTTCTCTCTTTACTTATTCTGATCAACACTAAACTGACACACAATATTTTTAGCGCAACACAATCTGACTTTCAATAATCCCTACAAAAGAGTGGCCGTGACTAACAATAACGTAAACCTTTCATGAATTACTTACGTCAGAAAAATCTTCGTTACTCGAACTACTGCAGTACAGCGAGCGCCACTACTGCCAGCTAAATAAAAGATTCTAGCTACTGAAGCACAAACTACTGACAGGCATAGTTAGGAATTGAAAGATTTTGATAGAGAACAAACAATGTGTTTACCATGACATCCAATCTTCAATCTTACAAGTTTTGTTTTTCTGACGGACACACGCCCAAATCGTCCGCTCTCAAAACTCTGCCATCTGTCTTCCCACATCCATCACTGGTGGCGGTTCACCTCCAACTGCGCAACGCTATGCGCTATTCAGATCCAACTGCCCAAAAGTACAATAGCGAATATTTCAACAATGCCAATCAGCCACAGACTGCACACAGCAGTCAGTGATTTTCATACAGAGCGCTACGTGGTGCTACCAACATAAAAACCTAAACAGCCCCCATACAATTCTTATGACATCCGTATCTGAGTGAAACCCTTCTCGCGTCTTTTCAATGCTTGGCAACCTTCAGTTTTAAGCATACAATGCAGAATTGAAAGTGGCGCGTTTGGAAAGGACGTCGTCTACTTTAATCGTATGGCGGCTTATGCCGCCTTGCGGGTACTAGATGTATTGATGATGGTTTCGACCTCGTCCGCCAACAGATAGCGTAACGGCATAGCTACCAGAGCTCCATCTGTGTCTACCCTTCAATATAGAGGCTCAGTGTGGTGCAAATGTGCGAATCACGCAAGCAACGATGCCACAGAGATGCACTCGTACGTCCTACAGCCAACTGAGCAAGTTCGAAGTGGTCATACTGAGGCCTTCCCAGTAGCGGGATGGCCATTTCGGAGAATTTACACGCAAATTGGACGTGCTGCGTCATTCGTGCAACGATGCTGGTACCGGTGGTCACTTGAACGTTCTCACACCTGTAGATGTTCTGAGAGTCTGAGCGTCCATACAGCACAGAAGTCCGCCAGTATCGTCGTACTATAAGGCCAGCAGTGGCAGATCGCACAGCTATCTCACCACAGATAAAAGGGATTGCGAACCGGTTATTGGCAGTGGGTCTACAGGCACACACACCTCTAGCTCGTCTTCCAGTCACGCTACATCATCGACGTACACGGCTCGACTGGTGCCGTCAGAGGATCACTTGGAAGGTGGAGTGGTGCGGTGTTGTCTTCAGCGATGGGAGCAGATTCTGTCTGCACACGAGTGTTGGTCATTTACGCGTACGACGTAGATCAAGGGAGCGCTGTCTCGCAGAGTACATTCGTCCAAAATACACTGGCCCCATGCCTAGCCTTACAGTGTTTATGAAGTGGACCCTAACCAGCGATGCGTACCTGCAGAATGTTGTTAGACCAGTTTGTAACCTCCGAACAGTAAAAAATATAATTGTGTACAGCATTCACATTCAGTGAAACCGCCCAATAAAAAATTTAATTATATAATTCACATTCAGTGTAACTACCCAAGAGTAAATACATGTATAACATTCCGTAACCTCGCAATAATAACGAGACTAACCTCCCAATAAAAAATGTGACTCATACATAACCTTTCAATAATTAACTGACTGTGAATCCAGACTGGTAAATTTGGACGTCAGCAGTGCTGCGTCATGACCCTGAAAGATCATACTGAATAAATTGAAAATTCTTACCTCAATGAAGTCGCCGGACAACCGGTATATATCTGCTCCTATAAGAAATTTTTCTGGCACAGCCCAGTGCAATGCTGGCCTATAGATTTGTAATGTATAAAAAGAAACAACTAATTTTTCTTTACAATAATCGGGATGACCATGGGTTGGAAAAATTGGTAAATGATTGTCAAAAGTTAATTTTAATAAGAAAGATTATTATTAAGAGATTTTTTTTACAAACTTATTCATGAGACTTGACATAACAATAGTACACATGCGCGAAGCTGCTTTTACCTTATACTACATCGCTCAGGCACCGCCATCGCTCCCCACGACCGACCCAACCAACTCGATACACCAGACTCCCAGCAACTTACTCCTGCTGACAGCAACAACTGGTTATTACGTTTTCCTGACGAACTTGTTAACAAATTAATTTGGTATACTTATTTAAGTTACGCACATTATGGAGCCAGAAAATATTTTCTTATACTGAGACAAAACTGTTATTTTGCCAACATGGAGAAACGTATTCGACGAGTTTTAGCGTCATGTAAAATCTGCCAAAAAGCTAAATCAGACACAACTTCACATATCCCTCCGTTACATCCCATTGTACCCGTTAAATTGAGACACATGGCCGCTGTAGGCATTTTTGGTCAGATTCCCAGATCTAATAGAGGTTTTGGTTACATCTTTGTCGCTGTTGAACTCACTTCGAAATTTGTTACCTTCTCTCCGTTACGCAAAGCTACTGCTAAATCTGTTTCGAATGCATTTGTAAAATATTCTTTATTTCATGTAGGGCATGTACTGAAAGTAATTTCAGACAATGGACCACAATTTCGATCTGCGTTATGGCCACGTATGTTACGAGCAAGAAACATTTCTCCAAACCATATATCCAAGTATCACGCTTCTTTGAACCCTTCTGAACGATTGATAAAAGAAATTGGTAAACTATGCGAAATATACTGCCATAAAAGACATATTGATTGGAATACACACATACTCCCATTCCAGGATGTAATTAACTCCATACCAAATGAATCTACTATGCTATCTCCGACTGTTATAATGAAAACCACCCGACAAAATTAAAAAATAAGTTTCTTTTCCTACATGTCGTCGACTACGCCACCATAAAATAATTGACATTGCGCTCAGCAACATCAAACGTGCAGCAAAACGCCGGAAAATACAGCAAATACAGGTTTGTGCACGCCGTGACTTTCGCATTGGACAGAAGATATTAGTACGTACACATTATTTATCCAACAGAGGAGATAGTAGATGTAGTAAATTTGAGCTTCTATAAGCAGGTCCATATAGAATTCGCAGCATTCCTCACCCCAATGTAGTACACGTCGAAACTTTGAGAACCGGAAAAAGCAAGGGCAATCACCATATTTCCCACATTAAAGCATTTACTGAATGAACACACTTTATGATTTATCACATTGTAATGCCATTTCTAGATATTTATATGACCACTTATTGATGATGATTGTATATTTTCTTGGCAAGTGCCCGGCAAGGTAAGGTTAGCAGGTCGCTTTTCTTGTCGTTACAAATCAGACTGTGCACATTTTCCATTTTTTGTGTATGTATGATTGTTTTCCTACCGAAAGTAGAATTTTTCTCCGCATGCACTATGAAATCTTTAAGATGTAACAAACAAGTTGACTTCGACATTTTTTCCTTATGAAATCTCAATATCTTGACTTTTAAATTTTTTTGCTACTTTATGATACTGTGTACATTTTCGCACTTGAAAACTGTATATGTCTTTGACATAATACGTTTTCTGTCATGCTATGCTGTATGCTTAATTATATCACTAGAAACAAGTTTTTATTTAATAGGTATATGAATTAATTGCAAGATATTAATCCATATTCATCATTTGCAGAAAGCAATAACGTGTAAAAGAAATAAACTAAACAAACCACAGTGGTTTACTATGAAATGGAAATTTCACCATCGGAATGAATGAAAGAAAATGCAATACCGTGTCATGAAGAGTAAATGGATCAGAATTAACAAGCATTAACATGAATATACTATGAACACTGTATGATAGCAGTCTTAACTAATTATTTTTCTTTCTGAATACATGGCGACTGATGCATGCTGTCAGACATAACTACACATGTTAATTTTAGTGATTAAATATGCTAGAAGTAAGAAACTCTATAATATATGAAATAATGAATGATAATGAATAGTTGTGTGAGGAAAATGGTAATTCTAATATGAATAATGAATAATGAAGTGTCTATTTTTTGCAGATGATAATAAATGATGATGAATAGTTATATGAAGAATATGGTAATATGAATAATGAATTTTTTCTTTGCAGATGATGATACTGATGAAGTTTATATATTTTCTGTTAGTTAAGAAATGCTATGTACTTATTTAAGTATTTGTGGCAGTTCCTTTTGACAGTATGTCTTATGTCGCATAGAATAATGACTGAATGTCTTGGGATAGACAGCTAGAGTAAATACATATTAAGTACACCTTTCATTACCTGTTAATTCGAAGTTTAGTACTTTTCAGCATAATATTAATTTTTTTCTTTCAGCTCAATAACCGATTTTGTATATTTTCCAGGAGAACCTTTTCATGATACTAAGGTTCTATAAGCACTTAGTTATGAAACCTGTTCTAATACTTGCATTTTTTTACCCAGTTGTGTGTATCATTCATGAATGTGGTCACATATACTCTACTTGTTTCATAACCTTGCTACAGCTGACTCATGACAAATGACGTTATTAATCCACATTTCCAACAATAAATCAGAAGCAAATACTTTCATGCCCCAGCAATTGATAATCGATCCCATTGCAATGCATTGCTAGTACAAAAAAATTTTTATCAGTCCCAGCAATTACCAGTATACAAATAAGTAATGCTACCAGTTTAAGATATATTTCTAGTCCTAAATATAATGCACATCTGTATGATCTATTGATTCCATTATGTCTATGAATTATTGGACTAAACACCTTCAGTACTAGTTCCAATTTCTGACATTTTATATATATCTTATGTCACTTGCATGATATCATATATAAACACTAGCAGCTTGATGCTACACGCCATAACTCTTGTTTTGAATGATGACTTCTGAGTAATACTGAATGATGTTTTATATTTATGCATAAATGCTATGCCAATATTTACTATAATGAGATGAATTATGAATAATGTTCTGTAATACTCCATACATAGTACATAAATGTTTAGTAACTGGCAAATGGGTGCCAATAATTACTGCAATGACATGACTTCTTAACTATGTTTTGATATACTCTATAAATGCTATGCCAGTGATTACTGTAACGAGATAACTTACGAACAAATGCTATGCCAATAAATAGTGTAATGAGATGACTTATGAATAATGTTCTGTAATACTCCATACATACTACATAAATGTTTAGTCTCTAGCCAATGAGTGCCAATAATTATTCAAATTGGTTGATACACAAGTGTAATTCTGAATTATGACTAGCATATGACTTAATGTCCTTCACCTTCTGACCTAATTACCAGCAATTACTGCAATATCCATATGTCCTGTCCATCCTCATGATCATGGAGCACTATATTTGGTTTTTGCACTAATTCTACGTTGATGTAGGGGTATGGATTCTACAAGAATGTGGTGTTGACACATCAACCTGTCCACCACCTTGAACGATGGAGATGTTATTATGGACCTACTGTTTGGTGTAGCTAATGTACTACCAAATTGATAACATAGAAAATTAATACAACATTTCAGTGTCTTGGCTACAATGATAAATACTTCACTGAAGAGAACGTCAGATTGTCTCACTTGATGTTGTGCTTCTGAAGAAAGATATGGACTTTCAGTGCAGCTACATGCAAACCTACTGTGCTACAACCATGATGCTATCCTTCCCATTCCTTTCCTAGTTCTTGTAAAATGTTAGAGGATTATACAGTGCATTCGCACTTTATTTGATTTCTTAATGTATTCAGTTCTTGTAAAAAAATGCTAAAGACTTATACAGTATCTGTGCACCTCATTTCATTTGTCAAGATGGTCACTACTCCTAAATATGCTAACATTTTGTCATTCCTTAATATGTTCTACACTCAGTGTGTGTGATGTCTATTCCATTTCTTAATATGTTCTGTACTTATATTGCTTATCAACAATGTTATATATGTGTGTATACTCTGTGACTGTAGACTTAGTAAGCTAAATAGATTATAGAAAAATTTGTTGCTCATGGCAAATCCAATTGACTCACCATCGCCGCCAAATTCCCTCCCCCCCCCCCCCCCCCCAGTGGAGTTTTTCGTAAGAGGTCCATGACTAAGGAATCTATAGCTAGCGCACTCGAGCAGATGTAATTACGATGGATTGCTCACGCGCTGCCTGCGATATGTAAGCCATAACAGAATCTCAGACCAGAGAGCAGTGTTGACTGCAGTAGGAACTGTGCTGCAGTAAGAGTAAGTTGCTAGGAGTCTGGTGTATCGTGTTGGCTCGGCCTGTCGTGGGGAGCAATGGCGGTGCCTGAGCGATGTAATATAAGATAAAAGCAGCCTCGCGCATATGTGCTATTGTTATATCAAGTTCCATGTAAATGTTTTTAAAAAATCTCTTAATAATAATCTATCTTATAAAAATTAGCTTTTGACAGTCATTCATCTCAATTTAAAGAATTTACTAATTTCTCTAACCCATGGTCATCCCAATTATTGTAAAGAAAAATTAGTTGTTTCTTCTTATACATGACAAATCTATCGGCCAGCATTGCACTGGGCTGTGCCAGAAAAATTTCTTATAGGAGCAGATATATCCCGGTTGTCTGGCGACTTCATTGAGGTAAGAATTTTCAATTTATTAAGAATGATCTTTCAGGGCCCTAACGCAGCACTGCTGATGTCAAAATTTACCAGTGTAGATTCACAGTCAGTTAATTATTGAAAGGTTATGTATCAGCCACATTTTTTATTGGGAGGTTAGTCAGGTTATTATTGCAAGTTTACGGAATGTTATAAATATTTTTACTCTTGGGTAGTTACGCTGAATGTGAATTGTATAATTACATTTTTTATTGGGAGGTTACGCTGAATGTGAATGCTATGTATAATCATATTTTTTACTGTTGGGAGGTTACACTTGGCGACCCTGCCAGAATCGTATTTTTTGTGAATTTCTGAGAAGTAGTCAGTTATATATCTGCTCTTATTTACTTAAAGTTAAATGTAGTTTGCATCTGCGGCAACGCATTTACTAATTTGTCAATCTTTCTTTCACAGATCATCAGCAATTTATTGGTCTTTGTTGTTATTGTATTTGTTCCCTTTTGCTTTGTCTTTGATTTTGTGCTTACCTTTGAGTTGTGAAAATGCCGCGAAAAACTGCTAATAGTACATCGCGATGCGCAATGACTGAAAAAGCGAACTTGAATAATTTGACTCATAATACCAGCGACACTCAGTGCCATAATGATAATCCACCAATTACAGATAATCAGTGTGTGCTGACCACCAGTAATGATTCTAATCTAAATGATGAGCAAACAAATTCAATCATGTCCACACTTAATTTAACGTCTATTGATGATGCGGCATGTTCCGTTACAGTGAACGCTGTCCAGTTTGACACACCTGATTGGCAAAATTTACACAGTGAACAGACAAATGTTTCTAACGAAGGTGAACAATGTACTCAAAATATGTCAGATTTATCTGATTCCGATGTAGTGACCAACAGTGCACATCCGATTGGCAAACCATTTTGTGAATCAGACAATAACCAAGTGGTTACATAAAAAGTGACACATGCATATGCACCATCACACAGCACAGAAAATAGAGTCGTTAGTTTTGTCATGGATCAAGTTATGGTATTATTGCTACAACTTAATGAAAATCTCAGACAGTTGAATGAAAAGTATGACAGGTTGATCAAACAAACTAACGAGAACTTAAAACAAATTTACGAAAAACTTGACACCCCTATTGAACAGCTTACTGAACATGCCGTTAAAGCAGATGTTAAGAAATTAAACAAAACGACATTTAAAATGCAAAAACAAATTAATGCTTCTGACACTAAAAAAGACGATCAGGTAAAAGCACTGACCGAAGAATTTGATGAATTGGCCAGTCGTATTGACGTTATCGAAAATAACAATGACACCAAATCTGACGATACGTCACCTGTTCCATTCATTCAAGCACACGAATTGCAAAATACACAGCAGACAATCTGTGAGGCAGGTCCAATTGTACATTACGTAGAAAACTGTCATCTTTACAGCAAGAAGTGACGGCGATGAAAAATGTTTCAGCCTCTAACATGTCACAACATACGCCACTTTCCGAACATTTCTCACACTCACACAGCCAGCATAATTTAGGTAATTTACAGAGAGTACGTGACTTAGATTCCGAACAGTCACAGACAAACAGATTATCATACAATCCTGAACCTGTTCAGACATACAGAGACGATAATTTTGACTATAAGCGCTTTCTATCCGTGAGAAAATTTAAGGTATTTAATAATGACAGAACACAGATTCACCCTTTGATTTGGATACAATTAGTTTTGCTTTTCCACCGACTTCGCCTGTAACACAGAAACTAAAATTTATTTGCAGCACGTAAGTGACCTCAGGGGATTCATTACACTTCGATGAATATGTGCTGTAGTGTGCACAGGGCCCCGAGCCGTAGTATGGCTATTTCTTCTTTAGTTTTCTGCACTGCTGCCTACTCTTTTACTATCCTTTATATCTGTCAAAACAACTCTTTGACTAACGATATATCTGGGATTAGGAATGAGTAAAGAAAACCTGATATGACAAGTCTTACCTGAAAGTGACAATTTTCATTAGATACTCCCGAACTACCAGTATAATTTTAATAAGTGATAAAATTTTAATCATCAGCATCGTCATAATTTTCTGCAATCGCAGACACATTTTGGTAACAATAGAGGGTTTTCACCACATCAGCAACAAAACCAGCCAGTTAGCATACCTAACCAACAATGAAATGCACAAAGTCAACCAAGCGTTAATGTTTCGCCGCCTACACGCACAGCGTCGGCCCCACCAAATAGTGACGCACAGCAACAAGGAAATCGGTATGTACAGAACACATCATTTCAACTCTTATCACAACGCGCCGAATAGTAATGACTATCATGACAGACTTAAAAGTAATGAGCACAATTTTCAGGGTATATTTAATAACAGTCGGTCTTGTCAGCTTCAGAATCATCCGCAACAACAGATTATCGTAAATGAAATAGACAGTCGGTATCATCCCGAACCTAATACGTCAGGAAGAAATAACAGAACAATACAAATAGTCGAAATGTCACAGCATTTCAGCACGCTTTATCTGCAGAAGACCAAGCAATTAATCGAACAGAGGTCATTTTGACATCGTGTTACATAGACTGTCATACCACATTGTTCACAGATACGTACGTACACAACTACAATACACCAGACAAAGCTGACTATGACGTTATGCAAATGATTTCTGATAAAGTTTAACAGAGCAGTGCAAATACAGACGACGAACGTACACAGCTACGCAAAATTCTTTTACAGCAAGCTACAGATTTTGACAACATCCCTGGTACTATGTCCGGTTTTATCTATGAATTTCAAGTTAAACAGCATGACACATTTGAAGCTAAACATTATCCTAGTCCATACGACCACAGAGGACAAGTTAGGAAAGAATTGCAAGCTATGACTGACCAAGAAATTATTGAACCGGCTATTAGTCCGTACATAAACCCGCTCCATATTGTTAAGAAAAAGGATGGATCACTTCGCCTCGTACTTGATTCGCGTCATGTCAACGACATTATTATTAATGAAACAGATCGCCTACTCGACACTAGAAGAACTTCTACAGAAATTTCATGGTACTGCTATTTATTCCACATTAGATTTGAAATCGGGATTTTGGCAAATTCAGCTCCATCCGAAATGTAGAAAGTACACTGCATTTCTCTGTTTTGGTGATTGTTATCAATTTTGCAAATTACCGTTCGGGTTAACAATTTCTTCAACAGCATTTATTCGCGGTTTGATTGCTATACTACCGACAGAACTTAAAGACAGAATCACAACGGATGTAGACGACATCCTTATCTCACAAGCTGACTGGTCTGAACACAGTCTGATTCTTGAACAACTGTTGCTTACTTTTCGTGCACAAGGACTCACAGTTAATCTTAGCAAATCGCACTTTGGCAAAACTTCTATAAATTTTCTTGGACATGTAATTTCAGCAGAAGGCATTGCGCCTGACCCGGAAAAACTTCAAGCTTTACATGACATTCCTCTTCCAAAGACCAAGAAACAACTACGCAGCTTTCTGGGATTAATTAACTATTTCCGTAAATTTACTCTGCTTTGGACACCCCTAGATTATGCCAACTGACGGATAAAAACGCTATTTGGTACTGGGATAGCCAAGCACAGTCTGAGTTTGTTAATCTGTAACATGCCTTATTGTACGCACCACTTTTATCACACCCAGATCCTACCAGGAATTTTTCCATTGCCACTGCCAGTTCTAACACAGCTTTAGGCGTACTCATTTTTCAGGAAATTGAAGAAGACGGTACTACAGTAATTAAAAACATCGCTTTTGCAAGTCACATTCTGTCACCTGCTGAACGCAATTATTCTGTTACAGAACATGAAACATTATGTGGTGTATGGGCATTTACCAGATTTAGACATTTTCTTTATGGAAGACATACTACCGTTTACACAGATCATAGAGATATACAGTTTTTACTTTCCGCTAAATTTACGCATGAGAGATTAAGCAGATGGAAACTTTATTTACAGGAATTTAATTTTACAGTTGTTCACATTCCCGGTAGACAAAATATTTTAGTAGACGCACTATCCCGTTCTCTCAGCAACAATCAACAAGTCATCGCCACCAACTTCTGCCAAGCAAATTTCAGCGTCATGTATATTCAACAAGTTGCATTTGAATATTTCATTCCGTCGTCGTTACGAGACATGGCACAAGAGCAGACCAAAGACAAGGTATGGAAAGAAATTAAACAGCTTTGGCAAGATAGGAATAACGTTACCATTAGAAACCATTATACTTACATATCGCAGGCAGCGTGTCAGCAATCAACCGAAATTACATCTGCTCGAGTGCGCTAGCAATAGATACCTTAGTCATGGACCTCTCACCAGTTATTTCGCCATTCTTGGAACAGGAATGTGATTCGTTGTTCCAAAAGGATAATGCTGCTCACACACAGCCTGCGAAACTCAACGTGCTCTGCAAGCCTTGCAGTAACTTCCCTGGCCAGCACGATAGCCGAACGTGTGGTGTGTGCTGGTACGAGAAGTGACGCTTGCAACACGTCACCCACCAATTCTTAGAGAATTACGTGAACAGGTCGAGCAGGATCGAGCAGGCATGACATAAGGTATCCCAAGACAATATTCACCATCCGTACGATCGAATGGATGCCGGATTCAGCGCCTGCATTGCCACCTGTGGAGCCTACGCCAATGATAATATGGATGTTTCAGCATGGATCGATACCTTGTATCCCAGAATCGCTTTTGTTGTGGATTTGTAAATGTAACCAATTCACACGCACTGGCCGGCCGCTGTGGCCAAGCCGTTCTAGACGCTTCAGTCCGGAATCGAGTGCCGGCCGGAGTGGCCGTGCGGTTCTAGGCGCTACAGTCTGGAACCTAGCGACCGCTACGGTCGCAGGTTCGAATCCTGCCTCGGGCATGGATGTGTGTGATGTCCTTAGGTTAGTTAGGTTTAATTAGTTCTAAGTTCTAGGCGACTGATGACCTCAGAAGTTAAGTCGCATAGTGCTCAGAGCCATTTTTTTGAACCGGAATCGAGTGACTGCTACAGTCGCAGGTTGGAATCCTGCCTCGGGCATGGATGTGTGTGATGTCCTTAGGTTAGTTAGGTTTAATTAGTTCTAAGTTCTAGGCGACTGATGACCTCAGAAGTTAAGACCTATAGTGCTTAGAGCCATTTGAACCATTTAAAACCACATTCAGCGTTGCAACAATAAATCTTGAGTGAACTGGAAACCTGCAGAAGACTGTCCTAATATTTCTTTCCAGCGGTGTATACGCGTCTCTTGCAATATTTTTAATATCGCCTCCTGACCTCCCATTTCATCAGCGTCTCTGAGATTGGTTATCCTTGGAGATAATGACCACCGTGCCCACCGTTAATGTGGCTACTATCCTGCCACGCCTATTTCATTTTCCTTAACAAGAGCATAAACAACGACAATAGTCCACCCGCCAGGGTAGCCGAGAGCGCTAACGCGATGCTTTTTTTTTTTGGACTCGGGTAGGCGCGCCGGCCCCGGATCGAATCCGCCCGGCGGATTAACGACGAGGCCCGATGTGCCGGCCAGCCTGAATGTGTTTTTTTGGGTTTTCCACATCCCACTAGGTAAATATCGGACTGGTCCCATGTTCCGCCTCAGTTACACGGCTCGCAGGCATCTGAACACATTTGCACTACTCCATGGATTACACTCGTCGCAGACGGTTGGGGTACGCTAATTCTATCCCAGTGGGTACGGTGTGACGGCAGGAAGGGCATCCGGCCACCCCTTAAACATTAACATGCCAAATCCGATTAACGATGGCTGACCCTGCGTAACTGTGGGACAAGGCTCAAGCGATACAAAGCAATGACAATCATCCCAGTAAACACTGGGAGGTGACTGGTCCATACCTGTCTTACCTTTAAATACGCCACCCTAATCACCCGTGTAAGCTGCTGTCTGTTGTACACAGCATGAGAACAACCAATCACCAGACACTACAGTATGGGCCCCACGTCAACTGTTTATGAAATTCCTGAAGCCACTCAAAATGGTTCAAATGGCTCTGAGCACTATGGGACTTAACTTCTGAGGTCATCAGTCCCCTAGAACTCTTTTTTTTTGTCATCAGTCTACTGACTGGTTTGATGCGGCCCGCCACGAATTCCTTTCCTGTACTAACCTCTTCATCTCAGAGTAGCACTTGCAACCTACGTCCTCAATTATTTGCTTGACGTATTCCAATCTCTGTCTTCCTCTACAGTTTTAGCCCTCTACAGCTCCCTCTAGTACCATGGAAGTCATTCCCTCATGTCTTGGCAGATGTCCTATCATCCTGTCCCTTCTCCTTATCAGTGTTTTCCACATATTCCTTTCCTCTCCGATTCTGCGTAGAACCCCCTCATTCCTTACCTTATCAGTCCACCTAATTTTCAACATTCGTCTATAGGACCACATCTCAAATGCTTCGATTCTCTTCTGTTCCGGTTTTCCCACAGTCCCTGTTTCACTACCATACAATGCAGTACTCCAGACGTACATCCTCGGAAAATTTCTTCCTCAAATTAAGGCCGGTATTTGATATTAGTAGACTTCTCTTGGCCAGAAATGCCTTTTTTGCCATAGCGAGTCTGCTTTTGATGTCCTCCTTGCTCCGTCCGTCATTGGTTATTTTACTACCTAGGTAGCGGAGTTCCTTAACATCATTGACTTCGTGACCATCAATCCTGATGTTAAGTTTCTCGCTGTTCTCATTTCTACTACTTCTCGTTACCTTCGTCTTTCTCCGATTTACTCTCAAACCATACTGTGTACTCATTAGACTGTTCATTCCGCTCAGCAGATCATTTACTTCTTCTCCACTTTCACTGAGGATAGCAATGTCATCAGCGAATCGTATGATTGATATCCTTTCACCTTGTATTTTAATTCCACTCCTGAACCTTTCTTTTATTTCCATCATTGCTTCCTCGATGTACAGATTGAAGAGTAGGGGCGAAAGGCTACAGCCTTGTCTTACACCCTTCTTAATACGAGCACTTCGTTCTCGATCGTCCACTCTTACTATTCCCTCTTGGTTGTTGTACATATTGTATATGACCCGTCTCTCCCTATAGCTTACCCCTACTTTTTTCAGAATCTCGAACAGCTTGCACCATTTTATATTGTCGAATGCTTTTCCCAGGTCGACAAATCCTATGAAAGTGTCTTGATTTTTCTTTAGCCTTGCTTCCATTATTATCCGTAACATCAGAATTGCCTCTCTCGTCCCTTTACTTTTCCTAAAGCCAAACCGATCGTCACCTAGCGCATTCCCAATTTTCTTTTCCATTCTTCTGTATATTATTCTTGTAAGCAACTTCGATGCATGAGCTGTTAAGCTGATTGTGCTATAATTCTCGCACTTGTCAGCTCTTGCTGTCTTCGGAATTGTGTGGATGATGCTTTTCCGAAAGTCAGATGGTATGTCGCCAGACTCATATATTCTACACACCAACATGAATAGTCGTATTGTTGCCACTTCCCCCAATGATTTTAGAAATTCTGATGGGATGTTATCTATCCCTTCTGCCTTATTTGACCGTAAGTCCTCCAAAGCTCTTTTAAATTCCGATTGTAATTGTGCATCTCCTATCTCTTCTAAATCGACTCTTGTTTCTTCTTCTATCACATCAGACAAATCTTCACCCTCATAGAGGCTTTCAGTGTATTCTTTCCACCTACCTGCTCTCTCCTCTGCATTTAACAGTGGGATTCCCGTTGCACTCTTAATGTTACCACCGTAGCTTTTAATGTCACCAAAGGTTGTTTTGATTTTCCTGTATGCTGAGTCTGTCCTTCCGACAATCGTAACTTTTTCGATGCCTTCACATTTTTCCTGCAGCCATTTCGTCTTAGCTTCCCTGCACTTCCAATTTATTTCATTCCTCAGCGACTTGTATTTCTGTATTCCTGATTTTCCCGGAACACGTTTGTACTTCCTCCTCTCATCAATCAACTGAAGCATTTCTTCTGTTACCCATGGTTTCTTCGCAGCTACCTTCTTTGTACCTATGTTTTCCTTCCCAACTTCTGTGTTGGCCCTTTTTATAGATGTCCATTCCTCTTCAACTGTACTGCCTACTGCGCAATTCCTTATTGCTGTATCTATAGCGTTAGAGAACTTCAAACTTATCTCGTCATTCCTTAGTACTTCCGTATCCAACTTCTTTGCGTATTGATTCTTCCTGACTAATGTCTTGAACTTCAGCCTACTCTTCATCACTACTATATTGTGATCTGAGTCTATATCTGCTCCTGGGTACGCCTTACAATCCAGGATCTGATTTCGGGATCTCTGTCTGATCATGATGTAATCTAATTGAAATCTTCCCGTATCTCCCGGCCTTTTCTAAGTATACCTCCTCCTCTTGTGATTCTTGAACAGCGTATTCGCTATTACTAGCTGAAACTTGTTACAGAACTCAATTAGTCTTTCTCCTCTTTCATTCCTCGTCCCAAGCCCATATTCTCCTGTAACCTTTTCTTCTACTCCTTCCCCTACAACTGCATTCCAGTCGCCCATGACTATTAGATTTTCGTCCCCCTTTACATACTGCATTACCCTTTCAATATCCTCATACACTTTCTCTATCTGTTTATCTTCAGCTTTCGACGTCGGCATGTATACCTGAACTATCGTTGTCGGTGTTGGTCTGCTGTCGATTTTGATTAGAACAACCCGGTCACTGAACTGTTCACAGTAACACACCCTCTGCCCTAACTTCCTATTCATAACGAATCCTACACCTGTTATACCATTTTCTGCTGCTGTTGATATTATCCGATACTCATCTGACCAGAAATCCTTGTCTTCCTTCCACTTCACTTCACTGACCCCTACTGTCTCTAGATTGAGCCTTTGCATTTCCCTTTTCAGATTTTCTAGTTTCCCTACCACGTTCAAGCTTCTGACATTACACCCCCCGACTCGTAGAACGTTATCCTTTCGTTGATTGTTCAATCTTTTTCTCATGGTAACCTCCCCCTTGGCAGTCCCCTCCCGGAGATCCGAATGGGGGACTATTCCGGAATCTTTTGCCAATGGAGAGATCATCATGACACTTCTTCAATTACAGGCCACATGTCCTGTGGATACACGTTACGTGTCTTTAATGCAGTGGTTTCCATTGCCTTCTGCATCCTCATGTCGTTGATCATTGCTGATTCTTCCGCCTTTAGGGGCAATTTCCCACCCCTAGGACAAGAGAGTGCCCTGAACCTCTATCCGCTCCTCCTCCCTCTTTGACAAGGCCGTTGGCAGAATGAGGTTGATTTCTTACGCTGGAAGTCTTCGGTCGCCAATGCTGATTATTTATCAAGTTTAGGCAGTGGCGGGGACCGAACCCGGGACCGAAGACGTTTTGATTATGAATCAAAGACGCTACCCCTAGACCACGGGACCCCCTAGAACTTAGAACTTCTTAAGTCTAACTAACCTAAGGACATCACACACATCCATGCCCGAGGCAGAATTCGAACCTACGACCGTAGCGGTCACACGGTTCCAGACTGTAGCGCCTAGAGCCGCTCGGTCAATTCCGCCGGCGTAGCCACTCAAATCAAAATGGTTCAAATGGCACTGAGCTTTATGGGACTTAACTTCTGTGGTCATCAGTCCCCTAGAACTCAGAAACTACTTAAACCTAACTAACCTAAGGACATCGTACACATCCATGCCCGAGGCAGGATTGGAACCTGCGACCATAGCGGTCACGCAGTTCCGGACTGAAGCACCTAGTACCATACGGCCCCTACGGTCGGCGGCAGTCAGATGAAGTCCATAAGCTATGTTCCATTTGTTTCGAATACCCAGAGAACCGGCTCTGACATGATCACAAAGACTATGGAACTATTGTTTCTTAACATGTTGCATTTGGAAAAATAGTCTGATAAATGTTTTCACTTCCAATCCAGACTGTTCCCAATACATTTGTTTGTTTCTTGTCCATCCTAGTAAATCTGAACATGAATCTCTCCATTGTTCAGAGAGGAACAGCTGGTTGAAAATGAGTACTGAATTAGTGGAGATGCGCTCAGCATTATGAACCTCGGAGAAAAACAGTGTTATACCGACCTGTAATTGAAACCTACCGTTTACACCTTTCAATGCTCCGATTGCTCATACTTTACATTTTTTTTGCATTGGCGTAATATTAGATCTGTAATAGCTGACGTTTGTATACGATCCGGCGCGACCGTGAGTCAGTTAATTGTGGGTGACAGTGATTCGCTACGCTATCGGCGGCTGATGGATGACCGCCGCCTGGGGAGCGCGCCGCGACGGCTGTCGATGCCGGCCGCGGCGCCTCTCGCGCTCGTAAATCACCGTGACTGGCAGCACTGTCCGGAGGCTGGAGGCAGAGGCGGCGGCGCCGGCGGAGGCGCCCGAGGCGGCGGAGGCGGCGCCGTGAAGAACCGACGTGGGGCGGAAGCTGTGCTGCTCGTGTGTTCCTGCATCACTGTCGGATCTTCAATCTCACCACGCGGCAGAAGGTCTGCTTCTGCAAATATGTCTGCATCCTAAGTCCAACAGTAGATGTGTCATCTTTTCCGAGCAAAACTTCTTTTAGTACGACGGTCGAATTAGCAGATGATGAGTGTAGCAGACTCCATTTTTAATTCCCAGTAGTGGACGACGTTGGAGTCCACAAACAGTTCTATAGCTGTAGTCTCCCTCACAACTAAATGGGTGACAATAGTAAATGTAGTGAAACTGATGCTCCACTTTCACCAATACTGAGCCGATACGGTCGCAGGTTCGAATCCTGCCTCGGGCATGGATGTTTGTGATGTCCTTAGGTTAGTTAGGTTTAACTAGTTCTAAGTTCTAGGGGACTAATGACCTCAGCAGTTGAGTCCCATAGTGCTCAGAGCCATTTTTGAACCAATACTGATTTCAAATTTTTACTTACTGTCCGCCGAGAAACTACGCTTGTATGCAGTCGTGAGGCATACGGCAAGAAAGGAAGAATAAATTGATTGTTGGTGTTAATAACGATCATCCTTTACCTCCTCTGCATTACTGCAGATGACGTGTCACTGAGCACATTTGTTCTGTGCATGCAGTACACGTGAGGCGCCTAGTTGTTTCCACTGCTCTGTGTCGAATGCAAAGGTTCTGTTGTAGTTCACTAACCTGCCGTCTTCAAGTTGATGTCCCCAGCGCAGAAAACAGCTCCAGGTCGTAGGTTCTGTATCTTGATGCTGAAACTGACTTTTAGCGAGGTTCTGTTCTGAAATAATGTATCACGTCTTTGGGATGCCATTCACGCATTTTAATATAGCCCCACGAGAAGACTACAGGATCTTAACACAACACCTTCTGATACAGCAAAGTACATTATCAAACACAATTTTTACGAAAATGTATCTTTACACTGTTTGTGGCACGTGTCTGTGCCTCATGACTACCGGAGTGAATCTTTTAATACTGAATACTGGCAAACACATCCTGCCACAGACAACATGACCGTACATCTCGACTGCCTAATCCAAAGCGACGAACAAGAACTTAAATAAAAATTGGAAACACATCCTACAACAGACAACATATCTGTTGTTCTTGACTGTCTACTCCAGAGCGACGAGGAGGACCTTAAATAAAAATTCGAAACACCTCCTACGACAAACAACATGTCTGTTCATCTCGACTGCCTAATCAAGAGTGACGAACAGCCCGAAACACTTCGCGCGCCATACTATAAAAGGCGTGACCCGAACGCTTCCGAAGTGCTTCGTTTGCAATTTCATCAGTCTTTCGTTTTTGATTTAAATTGTTTTTAATAATTCTAGAATGACTGATTGATAGTCAGCTGTCGAGAGATATTTATATTAAAATGTGAAGTCATTCCAATGAGTCGTTCAACTAATAGTAATAACTATACTTTAACGTTTTGGCGCCCTTGCTCCGAACACAGCAGCCAATCACAGAGCAGTAGCATTATGCAGGCAGTCTTTCTCACGGGAATGCTACCGAATCTAACATCAGTCACAGGTACCTCATACCACATTTCGTCATCTATATACTTCTTGCATCTCCACTGCTCTGGGGACAGCTTCTTGGAGCCTAATATGATGGCTGACTAAGCCAGAAATATCACAGGCAGAATGTGGATCTGAATGTGGGGCTGGAGATGGAGCACACGATTAAATATCTCACAGTGTGCTACGTGTATACCAGGTGTCTCTGACAATATTAAAAATCAGAATTACAAATAAAATAAACTTGGAGTTTGTGGACCGCATAGTAGCACACATTTGTAATATATGGATGGATGATAAAGACGTCTGTATGGGCGCGGACGCAAGGTCTTTAGCGTCCGCGCGAAAACAGATTGAGACTAGTGGCTGTAAAATACTCCAAGCAGGATGATAAAACAGCACGTACGACACTGGTAACAAAAGTAGGAAAAGTATGTGCGTACTCGCACCGAAGCACTGAATGAAGTATTGTGTCAATAGTAAAAAATTAGCTACACAGGAAGAAAGTGGTATAAGGAGTTAAAACAACGTAGCAGATGGATGTGGCTGGCTGACTGCAAGAAAAGAAGGAGGATCCAGCCACTCTGCAACACACGAAAACTTCCAGCCTAAAAGTTTATTCCAGATTCCAGACACATCAAAAACCATTAAAACCTTAGTTACACTCGTCTCATCATCAGCTAAAATAGAGGTCAGATCCCCACCAATATTTGCTTCTGCCCTCTCATTACGGTATCAAAAGCACTATGTTAAAATATGGCGGATAGAGATGTGCATGCCACAAGCATGACAAAACGGGGGATCCTCTCGTAGTTGTAAAAATCTATGTGTGAGAGGGCAGTGCACAGACTTAAGACGTGTGTGCGTCACTCCATCCCGCCTGAATAACTGGCAGGAGGAACGCCACGGCATGGTTGTTGACTTCACCAACCGCAGCTTACTGGCCGTCACCGCCAGGCATTCCTAATCCCACAACTGGATGCACCTCCTATGTAGTGCTGAAACGACAGCCTACAAGGTAATAGGACACTGTGCCACATCCTGTCCTGTGGAGGCCTCCTTGGCAGCCTGATCGGCCTGTTCATTTGCCCATATCCCTAGATGACCTGGCACCCAGCAGAATAACACCCGCTTACCTCACCGTTGGAGCAAGTACAGTTGGTCATATATCAGCAATACCAACTCTTCAGCAGGGTACAGGTTCCGTATCAACTGTAAGGAACCAAGGGAATCGGAGCAGACGAGAAACCGTTTGCCCCGAATACGGAGCATCTGCTCCGGTGCCTTCATGATCGGGTGCAACTCCGCTGCGAAGATGTCATACTCGTCAGGAAGGCAAATCCTGGTGACATGGTTAGCGAATTTGTAACATAGACTGCACTTGAATTATAAGAGGGGCTTTCATTTAGTAATGTGGGTTGCTTTTATTCAGGACTCCAGTACACGATACTATTCCCCACTCTTCTGCCTACAAACCGATATTTTGGAACAAAAGCTCCCTTACGCCACCTTACAGATCGTCGTCGGATCCAACTTTAATAATCTCCAGTCATCAACGTATTGCTTCCCTCCAAGTGCATCCTACATTCGAACAAACAGATGGTGGTCGGGAGATGGGAGAATCCGGGCTATAGGGAGGACGAGGAAGAAAAGTCCAATGAAGTTCTGTGAGTCCTCGGGTGCGCAGACATGTGTGAGGCCTTGCGTTGTCATGGACAAAGAGAAGTTCGTTTGCATGTTTATGGCAATGAACACGCTGAAGTCGATTCTTCAGCTTCATGACGGTAGCACAATACACTTCAGAATTGATCGTTTCTACAGAAGGAATGACGTAGCATCTTCAGAGTTCCTACATGTTTCATCGCCTGTGTTGATGATCGACAAAAAGTTATCACGATGAACTTGTAATGCGGAAATAATTTTGCATAGATGGACCCTTCGTTACTCCTTATGGTCTTCTGTTAGGAGAGGAGGAACCCAGCAGGCCGGCCGTTGTGGCCGAGCGGTTCTAGGCGTTTAATTCTGGAACCGCGCGACCGCTATTGTCGCAGGTTCGAATCCTGCCTCGGGCGTGGATGTGTGTGATGTCCTTAGGTTAGTTAGGTTTAAGTACTTCTAATCTCTAGCGGACTGATGACCTCAGATGTTAAGTCCCATAGTGCTCAGAGCCATCTGAACAATTTTTTTGAACCCAGCGGACACACTCCTTTGAGTACCCCAACTGGTGAACGTGTGTGTCAGCTCTGCCACCAGAGACTCCAGTTGTGAAGTGAGGTGTTTGATTGTCACCCGTCGATCACCTCGAATGGGAATGTCCGCACGCTCCAACATTTCAGGAGGCGAGTCACAACTCTGTCGGTACAGCTAGCACGCGGCAGATCACGCAGGTATGCGCGACCTTGTTACGATGATAACAAACGCCTCGCACAACGAATCAGCGAGCTTTTGTTCACCACCAGATCTCCCTAGATATTCTGCCAGCACCTATGAAGAACCACGATACTCCGGTTTTACATCAAACGAAACTCAATGACAGCTCTCTGTTTGGAACACATCTCTGTTAGAGACGCCATTTTGGAGGTCATGTATAGTGCTGCCACCTAACTTCAAGAAAGCATAAAAGAAAAAAAATGTGTTGTATTACTTCTCTAACGCCCCTCGTGCATAAGCAAACAACAGTCGGTGCAGCGTCTATCGGAAAAAACGCAGCGGAAGTACTGGAGAAGAATACCAGAGGTTGTAAGCTATCCAGGTCATTGCAAATAGTGTAGAGCAATAGGAAATTGATACAGCGATACAAACTACACTGAAGGGCTAAAGAAACTGGTATAGGCATGCGTAAACAGGCAGAATACGGCTCTGCGGTCGGCAACGCCTGTATAAGAGAACAAGTGTCTGGTGCTGTTGTTAGATCGGTCACTGCTGCTACAACGGCAGTTTACCAGGATTTAGGTGAGTTTGAACTTGGCGCTATAGCCAGCGCATGAGCGATGGATCACAGCATCTCCGAGGTAGCGATGAAGTGGGGACTTTCCCGTACGACCACTTCATGAGTGTACTGTGAATATCAGGTTTCCGGTAAAACATCAAATCTACATCTACATCTACATCTACATCTATACTCCGCGAGCCACCTTGCGGTGTGTGGCGGAGGGTACTTATTGTACCACTATCTGATCCCCCCTTCCCTGTTCCATTCACGAATTGTGCGTGGGAAGAACGACTGCTTGTAAGTCTCCGTATTTGCTCTAATTTCTCGGATCTTTTCGTTGTGATCATTACGCGAGATATATGTGGGCGGTAGTAATATGTTGCCCATCTCTTCCCGGAATGTGCTCTCTCGTAATTTCGATAATAAACCTCTCCGTATTGCGTAACGCCTTTCTTGAAGTGTCCGCCACTGGAGCTTGTTCAGCATCTCCGTAACGCTCTCGCGCTGACTAAATGTCCCCATGACGAATCGCGCTGCTTTTCGCTGGATCATGTCTATCTCTTCTATTAATCCAACCTGGTAAGGGTCCCATACTGATGAGCAATACTCAAGAATCGGACGAACAAGCGTTTTGTAAGCTACTTCTTTCGTCGATGAGTCACATTTTCTTAGAATTCTTCCTATGAATCTCAACCTGGCGCCTGCTTTTCCCACTATTTGTTTTATGTGATCATTCCACTTCAGATCGCTCCGGATAGTAACTCCTAAGTA
Organism: Schistocerca americana; assembly: GCF_021461395.2. Taxonomy (NCBI): domain Eukaryota; kingdom Metazoa; phylum Arthropoda; class Insecta; order Orthoptera; family Acrididae; genus Schistocerca; species Schistocerca americana. The sequence continues at coordinate 679,311,522 of NC_060122.1, forward strand.
TTTTACGGTCGTTACCGCTTCCAATGATTTACCACCTATGGCATAATCGTACTGGAATGGATTTCTGCCCCTATGTATGCGCATTATATTACATTTATCTACGTTTAGGGAAAGCTGCCAGCTGTCGCACCATGCATTAATCCTCTGCAGGTCCTCCTGGAGTACGTACGAGTCTTCTGATGTTGCTACTTTCTTGTAGACAACCGTGTCATCTGCAAATAGCCTCACGGAGCTACCGATGTCGTCAACTAAGTCATTTACGTATATTGTAAACAATAAAGGTCCTATCACGCTTCCCTGCGGTACTCCCGAAATTACCTCTACATCTGCAGATTTTGAACCGTTAAGAATGACATGTTGTGTTCTTTCTTCTAGGAAATCCTGAATCCAATCACAAACCTGGTCCGATATTCCGTAAGCTCGTATTTTTTTCACTAAACGTAAGTGCGGAACCGTATCAAATGCCTTCCAGAAGTCCAGGAACACGGCATCAATCTGCTCGCCAGTGTCTACGGCACTGTGAATTTCTTGGGCAAATAGGGCGAGCTGAGTTTCACATGATCTCTGTTTGCGGAATCCATGTTGGTTATGATGAAGGACATCACCGGAAAAAGATCCTGCAAGAACAGGACCAACGACTGAAGAAAATAGTTCACAGACGTACAACCCTTCCGCGGATTACTGGAGATTTGAATGCTGGGCCATCAACAAAAGTCAGCGTGCGAACCATTCAACAAAAGATCGTTCATATGAGCTTTCGGAACCGAGGCCCAGTCCTGTACTCTTGATGACGGCACGACACAAAGCTTTACGCCTCGCCTGGGCCCGTCGACACCCACATTCAAGTTTTGATGGCTGGAAACATGTTGCCTGGTCTGATGAGTCTCGTTTCAAATTATATCAAGCGGATGGACGTGTACGAGTATGGAGACATGAATCCATGGACCCTGCATGTCAGCAGGGAACTGTTCAACTGTTTACAGTTGCAGCGACATGGGACGGTTGATATGTCTAGATACGAGTCTGACAGGTGACACGTACTTAAGCATACAGTCTGATCACCTGCATCCATTCACGTCCATTGCGCATTCCGACGGACTTGGAAATTCCAGCGGGACAGAGCGACACCCGGGATGTCCAAAACTGCTACAGAGTGGCGGCAGGAACACTCTTCTGGATTTAAACACTTCTGCTGACCACCAAACTCCTCAGATATGAACATTACTGAGCGTACCTGGGATGCCTTATAACGTGCTGTTCAGAGGAGATCTCAACCCACTCGTACTCTTACGGATTTATGGATAGCCCTGCAGGATTCACGGTGTGAATTCCCTACTTCATACATTGGTTGAGTCCATGGCACGTCGTGTTGTGGCACTTCTGCGTGCTCGCGGGTGCCCTACAAGATATTAGGAAGGTGTACCAGTTTCTTTCGTTCTTGTGTGTACATAGCAATTCGTCGATAAGAATTACAATGTGAAAGGAAGTTCTAAATTATTTACGTGCTTTCAGGAGTTCCCAATGAGTCCCATTAGTCACAGGGACGACATACAACGGCGAGCCGTAACGTGGTCAGCACCTGTTTAATAGCGTTGGTTCTTCCTTTGGAACGCAAACGAGTTTTGATTATGCTTGACAGAGATATGACAAGACCTTGAAAGATTTCAGAGGGCTGTAGCATCCGATGCCTGCGTAGATGTCACTCACTTCCCGTAGATTACATGCCTGTGCTTTGTGGGCGCAGAGTTCTCGTCAGATAGCGTCCGAGATGTGTTCAGTTGGATTCAAGTCAGGTGAATTTCATGGCCAAGAAATAAACGAGATTTGGCTATCATGCTCCTCAAAGCAATGTAGCACTGTTCTGGCCTTGTGACACAATGGACCTGATGGAAGATACCATCACTGTCGTGAAATAAATGTTGCAATTTGATCGCAGTAATGTTCACGTAATGCCTGATCATGAAAACCTCAATTTACACAAACAATATTATCAGTTTAGCCCCCACAGATAACATTTAACAACATAGAATTACTCAAAAACGAATGTCAACATTTAGTAAAAGAACAAAACTGAATAAGCAATGAAGTCCTCGAGTGACGAACTGAAGCCTATAAGTGACTTTTACTGCAGTAGAGTTTTGAGGTGTTCACATAATGAAGCCCACTGCAGCCTTGGAATACTAATAGCAATTCTTTGTAAGTCCGACTTCAACAGATGGTTGTGGGACCTCCGCTGTTTAGTGCAGAATGTCGAACCAAAACCACTTTCAGCAGTCTGAATTTCTAATTGTTATTTTATTTGAGTAACATTACGCCACCTTCAGTCTCCCTGATGGAATTGTAGGAAGATTCCTGTCTCTGGTCCAGTCAAAATAGGGACCAGCATTCAATGACTGGTGTCCGTAGATTTTTCACACAGCGATCCCTTGAGTCGACAGGTGATTAACGAATGGATCACTGTCTCAAAATCTACGGATACCAGTCACGAAATGCAGGCGGCTGTTTTGATGGGAATATTCCTACACGTCCGTCAGGGAGCATAAGGTGACGTAATGTAGTGCTGAAGTTGATTGTTAAAATAAAATAACAATTGGAAATTTAGGCGGCTGAAAGATGTTTTGCTTCTACATAATAATAACAGTTAGGGTAAAAAAGGATGGGAAACCATAACAGAGAGAGAAACACAGCTAAAAAAGTCTGCAGCACCTTTCAGAGAAAATGTTATAAGGATTCCCATGTTGAGGTGGCAAATTAAAAAATTAACCACTGTTCTCAACAGTTAGTAGCTGGCACAGAGGAAGATGCACACACAAGTAAAATATTAACCGTGGCAGGAAAAAGAAGTAAGTGTTAAGTGTCAGTTTTCAGGGAGACCATAAGCAGTTTCAACATAAAAGTTCTCACAACATATTTATTGCTCTGTGATAGTCCTGGAGGAACGAAGTCATAGCCTTCAGTGTCGTGTGCCGAACTTAATGCTGATAGGTTAACTTCTTTCCCAAGGTACCCCACTAACTTAACAGAGAAGCAGAGAAATATAAACTGCAGGAACGCACCTGAAGTAGAAAGGGGCTCATACGGGTTTGTTCACTCAGTCACAACATAGAGCCGCGTGGCACTGTACTACGCCCAGCCTTTCCCCGGTGATAATGGCACTAGCCACTCCAGGACACGACCGCCCGTGCGAGCTCGACGGATTGGGTGAAGTCGGCATTGGACCAGTTGCCCCTGTGGATCCGGAAGGTAAACACGTTCACCCCAGGCAACAAAAGATATACTCGCATATACTATCGAGCTTACATACTGGTATGGCACAGCCCTCCTCCCCTAACAGTCCTCTCCCGACACACCAGTTTTACCTGGTTTAGCGGAACTTTGTGTTTTCTGCATGTTTTTAAGTTCCTGACTATTAAATATACAGATCTAGGTATCTCACTGACCACATGGGGACCCACAAAACACGGCAGTAACGTAACTGAGATCTTCTGATCCACTTTACTATGCACCTATAGGTTCCTAATAAAAACACAGTCACCTATCCAAAACGTTGGTTGTAGCTTTGAAGCTCACGCGATGAGCTAAACCAATGTCATTAACTGATTTCGTCCAATTTCATCTAAGAATATCGTGACCAACAGGCATGCATGTCCAAAGGAGCTCTGCATTGTAATCAGAATAACAAAGGCACTCCTATATCGTAATTTCGTAGTTTGGTTGTCACTGCCTTTTATTTCACTAACCACAATACTGAACGCTGAAATCATAACTGCCCACTGATCTATCCGTTCCATTATACAACGAGGTGCCAAAACGCAGCTCATAGCTCAGTTTCGGTCTCAAGAAAGAATTTCCTGCGTTCTTGATAGACCTTAGTTTTTTCTTAACCGAAGTGGGCAGACAATGTCTCCAGGTCATACACAGAATATTTAAGCTCACCAATAAAAAGAGCTCTTGAGGCATACACTACTGGCCAACGATATCCCTGGTAATAATGCAACATAGCAGAAGCACTATCTGTAATGGAAGGCTGTGTCTGCAATATGTATTTTCGTTGAAAATCGGATATAACAAGGACAGGAGTGTGTAAGGGGACTTGCTGAATCTCGCTCTGAACAAACGGCTTACCTATGTGCCAGTGGTGATGAAGTGGCTCAGCCTTCTGAGCAAAACCAGAAATATATTTTCTAAAAAATTAACAATGCCAATAAAACATACTATTCATTTCTTATCTATAGGAGGAATAAATTAGTAAATCGCTCATTGTCATTCCTTCTTCCTGGCGCAGAGACGGCCAACAAAGGATGTTTCTGCTTCAGTGAAATCGACCGTATTAGGTTTTATAGTCAACCCCGCATCCCTGAGGCAAGTTGAAAACTTATTGAGCTCTGGCAGATGTTCAGGAAAGGACTGACTATAAATTGCAATCTTATGAAGGTAACTGTACACGCACTTGAATTTAAGTTCGCCAAGATCACTGTCAAACAAATGGGATAGCAAAGGCGCATTAGTAGAAAAACCGAAGGACACCCTATAAAATACAAATAAATTCTCATGAGTGTAAAATGCTATCAAAGGCTTAGATTGTCTAGCAAGTGCGATTTGATGATAAGCCTAATTCAAATCAAGAACAGTAAAATAATGTGCGCCAGAAAACTAAATGAAGCAGATGTCGAGTTCAGACAAGGTCTTAAACCGCAAAGCAACGTTGCTTGAGGGCACTATTGTCATCTAGGCCTGTAACCGTCTCCTTTCCGTTTTGACATCGGAAACATGGAAGATGCGTACGGAGGTACCGAGTTGATAATAACCCCTTCCACAAGTAACTAATCAATTACTTTTCTCAACTCCTGTGTCTTAGATGGTGACAAATAGTAGGGGAAACCCTAACAGGGTAACGGACGGTAGGCTGAATTTTATTAGTAAGTCCAAAATGATTACTCAAAACGTCTAGGAGCTGGTGAAATACAATAATTGACCAGCTAGCTCATTAGGTAAAGGTCTTACTGAAATTTCAGATTCATTGGTGCTAAAATTATTAGCTCGAGGAATGAAGAATGCCTACACAAGGGACAATATTTCTCAGGGCTAAATTTGAACGACAGTATAGTGGCACAATAATCAAGAAGTATTGGCTCTACCAAAACAAATACTAACGAAAAGATGTTAACCTACGAAGATCCCAATGGGTAAGGGGAAATTGCTTATAGTTGTGCTAAATGCATTTTATCTAAAAACCATAATATTTTTCCACTAACTTCAACAAACTTGCAAATATTTTATATTTCATGTACCACTCTCACTACTTCAGTAAAACACTACTACCTAAGAGTAAAAGATAGCAAACAGATTCATAGTCAACAGCAAGGCAAATCCTAGACGAGGAAGGTTTAGTCACGTGACTTAGTCGATTACATCCCTTGGGAGGCTAATTACTTTTGCTACACTGCCTCCGAAACCGTCAGCTGTCGCCAGGTTCCCCGCCATCTTGTTTTACAGTCATGCGCCAAATGCTCAAGTTGATAACATCTAGATTAGATTAGATTAGATTAGTTTTTCGTTCCATAGATCTGCGCTGAGGAGATCCTCATGGATGTGGAACATGTGGATTTTTTAAAGCTGAAATAACAATACTAATGGTATGAATACATACGATGCATCATTTGTTTCTATTAAAAAATTCGTCAATGGAGTAGGAGTTGGCCACTAGTAACTCTTTCAGTCTCCTTTTAAACTTATTTTTATCTGTAACTAAATTTTTTATGTTTGCTGGCAAATTATTGAAGATGTGTGCTACTGAGTAGTGGACCCCTTTTTGAACAGAAGTAAGTGCTTTTAAGTACTTGTGCAGATAATTTTTGTTCCTGGTATTGTATGTATGAACTGTGCTGTTTGTTGGAAAAAGAGATATATTACTTAGGACAAATTTCATTTAGGAGTAAATATACTGAGAGGCATTAGTTAGTATACCCAGTTCTTTGAAGAGGTTTCTACAGGACGTCCGTGAATTTACTCCACAAATAATACGTATTACACACTTTTGGACTCTGAAAACTTTTGTTTGACTTGAAGAGTTACCACAAAATACTATGCCATATGACATTATGGAATGAAAGTAGGCAAATTATGTAAGCTTTTTCATTTTTATGTCGCCTATGTCTGCTAACAGTCGAATTGCAAATACAGATTTGTTAAGGCGTTTCTGCAGTTCTGTGGTGCGCTACTCCCAACTGAATTCATTATCAAGTTGTAATCCCAGGAATTTAAGACCGTCAACCTCTTCTATCTGCTCTTCTTCATACTTTATGCATATGCTGGGTGGAAACCTCTTACAGGTTCTGAATTGCATATAGTGAGTCTTTTCGAAGTTTAATGTCAGTGAGTTGGCTTTAAACCATTTATTAATATCCATGAAGATATCAGTAGCAGATCTTTCTAGAACTACACTCAACATACTATTTATTGCAATACTTGTGTCATCTGCAAACAAAACGAACTCTGCTTCTGGCAGTGTAACTGATGAGAGATCATTAATGTACACAAGAAAAAGCAATGGCCCTAAGATGGATCCTTGTGGGACACCACATGTAATTTCTTCCCATTCTGATGATGACTGATCACTTAATTCACTAGTCCCTTGCACTGGCACCCTTTGTTTCCTGTTAGCAAGGTATGACTTGAACCATTTTGCAGCACTGCCAGTTACACCATAGAACTCTAATTTATTTAAAAGGATGTTGTGGTTCACACAATCGAATGCCTTTGACAAATCACAGAAAATACCTGCTGCCTGTAACTTGTTATTTAATGAATTAAGTACATTTTCACTGTAGGTTTAAATAGCCTTCTCGATATCAGAACCCTTCAGAAATCCGAACTGTATTCTTGATAATATGTTATTTGTGGTTAGATGGTTGAGAATCTGCCTGTACATTACATTCTCTAAAATTTTTGAGAATGCTGGCAAAAGTGAAATCAGTCTGTAGTTTGATGGTATCTCTTTATCCCCTTTCTTGAATAGAGGCTAAACATCTGCATATTTTAGCCAGTCAGGAAATGTCCCAGTTATAATTGACTATTTACACAAGTAACTTAGAATTGTGCTAAACTCACAAGAACATGCCTTAATTAACTTTGTTGATATTTCATCGTAACAACTAGAATGCTTTGTTTTTAAAGATTTTATTATGGAAGTTATTTCTTTTGGTGAAGTGAGTGACATATTCATGTACCTGAAGCTATTTGTAAGGCTGTTACCTCTTTCTCAAATTATTGACTGATCCCTCTAATCCTATAATTCTCACCTTCCAGATCGTTTACCTTAGTCTCTGATACTCTTCTTTGTTGATCGGAAAAAACTATTAGTGTACCACAATTCTGGGGCCTCATCATAACCAGCCCACAGGAGCCTTGAAATAGTAGTAACAGTTAGTCTGTGTAACGTATGATGTAGATCTATAACAAAGAGAGAAACACAATTTAAAAAATTACATCGTCAAAACAAGAATCAGGGGAATTATCATAAAACGTCCCTCACCTGAGGTGGAATCAGGATAATAAACGCTGGTTTCAACAGCAGCCGACACCAGAGCAAGATGACAACACAAGCAAAATACAATCATAAAAAAAGTTTTGCATCACACCGGTTCCCAGAACACCTGAAGATAGACGTTGACTGTGGGTATTGTATCACAAACACAGTCCCTTTGACTGTTCATAGATGTCACTAAACCCAAAGATGTATTGTAACACATCACTGCCTTGCTCAGTGAAGTAGTGCTTGTTTCGAGTGGCCGTTCACCTTGATGACATCGTGTCTGGACACGGCCATAGACCTGGTGCAACAAGAAACGTGATTTATGTAATCAGGCGAATCGTTTCCATTGATCCACAATCCAAACTATTTCGTACCATGACCACTGCAATCGCAACTGAAGATGTCGCTGAGTTAACATGGGAGCACCTGCGAGATGTCTGCTGTGGAGTCCAAACTGCACTGAACAATGTGGTCAGTAATGACGTTGATGATTGTACTCAGCCGTCAGGTCTGCCACGGATCGCTTCTCATCCCAGTTTACGTTCTGGACAAAACCATGAATCTCAAGTTTTCAGATGATGTAACGTTCTTTTAAATGAAAGATTTAAGATGGCTTTGAATGTATGTCTGAACTGTGGAATGGATAGAAAACTCGAGTTATCGTGAAGCGTGTGATAACTGCAATTGGTGTACTTACTCTGTGTTACTGTTAGCAAAAACTTTACACGGACTGATTGGGCAATGCAACTCCCAATACCAATAAACAAATACAGTTACTGCAAAATACTCGTACATTCAGCCCCCTAGGCAGTGAATCCTCTGGCCCTGTTAAAAACAGATAATATTGGTCCCTGTGCACATAACGAATAAATTTAATTGTCTTACGTCTAACGCAGCAGCGGTGGAACGCGATATATGCTGTCTCTCACTATATATATATATAGTATCTACAAGACGTTTCCAGTAGTGTTACAGAAGATAGTCCTGGTGGAAAATAGATAAAATAGTTCTAAAAATTTTTGTTATGTGCTCGTATACATATGCACCGTTTTCTAGTGTCGTTAAAACTGAACACTCAGTGTTGTATGCGCTATTCTTGATGATGTTCAGTGACATTTGTACTTGGTTGTGTGTGTCTCTGCACTTATTCTTTGATTCTCTTACTTCTCTCATTCCGGAAATAATAAACATGTTCCTGTTCTGTAATTTAGACAAAGGCGTTAATCGACGAGTCATATAAGCCGGATGACGTCCTAAACAATGCATGCGATTTAATTAACTGCAGACACGCTATTGTTTACAACGAGGACAAAGAAATATTGTAGACCTCACAATTCAGCAAGCCACATATAGAGGAATGGATTGTGAAACGGGCAGGAGGTGATCCTCGAACTAACATACGGAGAACTGGAGCTGTTGATAGCACAAAACACGCTCTTGCATAGTCAACAATGCAAATCAGGGGCTCTTCGGACATCCGACATTCATATTTTGGATTGCTGGCTAGGGGATTATTTAAAGGCACTCATGTACTGCACGCCAACCGACGATGTGCACAAGTTACTGAGCCGTCTGTGCGATGCATGAGTCCGTGATTCTATGAAAATATGGGTTGAGTGGTGTGTGCGAAGCAGTGGTAACTACTTTGGGCCACTCCAGTACCGTCAACGGGCAAATAGCTTAAAAGGACAGAATATCCCATTTAAGACATTATTTTGTAAGACTTATGGCTGGCTTTTACAAATAATACACCCAGGAGGCATATTGAGCAATTTTTCTTAGAACAACCTGTGTAGTATGTTTTGAGTATACATGAATTTAGTGTGAAACAGCTGATTCGAATAGCAGCGAGATATTTTTCCATATGTTCCTTACAATATGTTTACGAATGTCGTTTCTGGCATGAGCTGCGTTGTAAGCGGAGCTAAATATCGCTTTTGTAACACGGCACATTTTTGCACTGAAAATCGTCTTTCTTATAGAACCATGGACGAATATTTAGTGATATTTCGGGTACACTTCGCCACACACCATCAGGTGGCTTGCGGAATATGATGTAGATGTATTAATGATAGCTACCGTATGCGTTTATCATCTGATACATAGATTTGGATAGTGTGATTCCTTGCTGAGGGAAATATGAATCACTTAGGCCTACCACCGTTCCGAACGTTAATTCGTCATTTGAACATCGAAATCCGACTGTTGCTAACAAACGAATTTTAGCTGATAAAATCAAATACCTAAATTTATGCAAGTGGTAGTCTATTCATAAGTCAGGAAAACAAAATTTTCTTGCTTATGCTTTTTAGTTTAAAATCATAGCAATAACTGTAAATAATAAGTTAGCTGGGATGAGCATGTTAGTTTCGAAACTAGATTGATTCGCGTACGTTAAAAACATACACTGACATACATATCACACGTCAGACAACCTGTACCGTCAGACCGCAATGCGCCAACCCGTCACTCCCGAAATCTGTCACAATATTTTAAGGGACGCCCTGCTGACACATTGGTGACGCTGTGGAACCTAACTGTTGTTGTATTAAATATGTGTTTCATTCAGATTTTAAGTAGAAAGTTATCTGAGCGGAAAGTTTTCGTCTGGATGTTGTTGTTGCGGTCTTCAGTCCGATGACTGGTTTGATGCAGCTCTCCATGCTACTCTGTACTGTGCAAGCCTCTTCGTCTGCGAATAAGTACTACAACCTACAACGTTTCGAATCCACTTACTGCTCGGCTCACCTGAAGATGGCTGGCAGTTGTCCAGCCGAAATATCGTACAATGAAGTTTACGACGACCAGCTGCAAGCCAAAAATGTTTTTGAACAGTTGATTCGCAGGGGAAATTTCCTATTCTAAATCATACGGAACGTTGTCATAATGGTTGTTTCATCAGCGACACGACTGTCGAAATCAGGGTCCAGGGCTAGGAGCTACATAACATCAGTCCTCTGAAGGTCGTCATTTGTTTTGAAATAGCGACTACAGCCCCTCAGAGGCGCTTTACCAAATCACACGTAATGGAAACAATATGCGATTTCCCAAGAAATTCCGATCTATTCCCCCAAATCGTCTTCTGCAATTGGCAGCATTCACGGTCTCTCCAAGCGTGAGGGAATAAAGCAGCGCTACACCCCGAGCGTCCATTGCTCTCTTCATGGATACTGTTATCGTGAACTCCTTGTGTGATGGAAATGTAGAGGTGAAACATTGATCCTTTTTCCGACTCAAATACGATAAGGTACCAGAATGGAATATCCCGATACCGCATTCAGTGTAGGAGATGGATCCCCCATACGCTTTGCTGAGCGTTGTCACGGTACTCAGGGAGAACATGATTTCCTGTAATCCAGTTTCGAGTTGGCGGCCTTATCGGCAACCCCCTCACATTTAACTCTGCAATGGCGTTAGTAACATTCGAATGTATGCAATTTTGTTTCCATGTTAGTTTCAGTTTTGGGCGGCTATGAGATTCAGTAGTTTCTTGCTCTATCTTGCAATTGAGAGTCTGGTACTGCATGTGCACACAAGGGGTAGCTTTCTGGGCTGCCGTTTTGGTTCCCTTCGCTCTATTCTGTGGGACGAATTGGAAAGCGATTCAATGACCTGTTGGAGTCCGGCCGAGCGATTCCGCCAACGTATGCACCTGGGTACGGGCAGTCGCTTTCAGACGCTGCTTGGGCGGCCACCAAGGGCCTTGGAAGCAGCAGGGTTCTTCGTTCCGTGTGAGATGTGCCGCACTGCACCTCAGTATTGCTCACCCTTGCGCCCCCGAAAAGGGATGGACTGTGGAGCAGTATTCTAGGCGTTTGTCTAACTTTTTGTGGGAGAGGAAGTCTCACACCAGCGTGTCACTGGAGGGGTGGTTCTCACCGCGCTTTCTGCCTTGGGTGGAAGTGAATCTGAATTGATTCTTCCGTCTGCGACACGTAGGTGAGAGCCTAAACTATACTGAAAATTTCTCTGATTGGAAGTTGTGCCTCGCATGTGTCCAGCGATTGGTCGAAGGCAAAGCGAGGAGGCAATGCACCTAGAGTAGGCAGAGAGTAGGAATGTTGAGGCGGTATCCTTTTGGCCACGAGTTTTGGCAGAGACCGGACAGTATCGCAATACTGGTGTAACTCGTTGTAGAGACTGTCGTTGGTCGACGGAGATAGACGACGGGAGCAGAGCTATACCAGACACCTGCCGCCGTAATCTGTGAGTCAGACACGATAAGATATGCACAGTACGGAGAAATGAGCGCCCCTTGGAGACGGATATCAGGGCATATAACCTCGGACAATATTAATTTTGGGAACAGAGCCCATCAAAGTGACGTTCATTTTCTTCCATTCCAGTCAGCCTGCTAGAGGTGCGCGGGCACTTTCTTAATAAATAACACTGTTTTACGAGGTTGTGTGCTGTGATATTAGAAGCCACCGAACTGTTTCACTTTCCTAGTTCAACCCCAGCCTTCCCTGTACTTTTACAAATAATGCAAATCTCTGTTTCTCTCTCCTGTTGAACTTAAGTGATTCATTGCAATAATCCTTTGAGATTGATTATACGACTTGATGTATTAAAAGATAATGCATAAACTATAGGAATGCAGCTACTTAATTGAATTTCTCCCCGAAATGCGTTGCAGTACATGCTCCCATGTCATGTTCACATTAGCGTCCTGTGCCCCGTAAGAGAAAATTTCTAAGTATGTTAGCGAAGTGTGATCCCTGATCGGTCATTCTAAAGTTCATCAATTAAAATCGGTTGTTCATATTTCTCTCTAGGAGCAAAATTATGGGTAGGAATAAACTGAAAATTCATGGAACTTCTGCGCATTTGGCACTCTGGGCTGAAAAAGACAGTCAGTCACGTTATTAATTATCAGTTAACGCTCAGCTACACGAAGACCTTGCTGTAAGTCGAAGTAAAACGCTTTAGTAAAAGTACATATGGGGACCACATCAACAGAGAGTTGTCCATGGTGCCAATTGAATTGTCAGTTTCAATGCTGAGCTCCTGTGTGATTTTCCTGATATGAATGTTTGAATCAATCCTCCACAGCCTACGTTGTCATCTGAGGTAGACGTGCATGACTGCCGTGACCTTTCCTCGTTCCTCGCACAACACTACAACGGTTTTCGAGACATTACACTCGCTCCCTCAACTCCCAGAATCAGGCGATCAACTGCAGATGTGGAGGATTGCGCTTAAACGCTGGAAAACTACGTATCTGCAAAGCCTCCATCTGGAAACTGTATATCAAAGCGCAAAGATTCATCTAACTCTGTCTAGCGGTGTTTGAAAGCTTTGATGGTCTCTTGTATCTAGACTACAAAATTCGCACGACCTATTTACAAATGCGAGAGAGCTTTTGTTGTGCTGATTACTGAATAAATCTCGTGCATCTGGGGCGCTAACTAGTGAGATATTTGCACCATAGACCCCGCTCACACCACTCGTAGCGAGTTGTACACATCGCTTGAAGGGTTATGGATCAGAACGACTCACAGATGACGTCAATGTCTCGCGTAGTTTATTACGCGATGCGTGGCCGATGTGATCAGCGTAGCTACACGCTACTAGGTAAGCACCCCGTATTCACTGAATCTAAAATGCGAGTATTCTAGGCTGTTGCAGCGCGTCACGCTCCACTTCGATTTCTCCAAATAAAATCGAAGTTTCGACGCCTCACTCCCAGGTAGGACTGATAGAAGAGAATATAAGAGAGAGAGAGAGAGAGAGAAGATCCCACGAAAAGCGACGTGTTTCACCACGGAATCGTTATGCCGGCACGAGAGCGTTACGGAGATGCTCAACAAACTCCATTGGTAGAAATTATAAGAGAGGCTTTCTGTATTACGGAGAGAATTTCTGGAGAGCACTTTCCAGGAAGAGTCGGACAACATACTACTTCCCGCCACATACGTCTCGTGTACTGACAACGAGGAGAAAGTTCGAGGAACGGGAGCCAATGCAGAGGCTTGCCGATAATTATTCTTCCCACGCGCTATTCGAAAATGCGACACGGTTGGAGGGCTCAGTTAGTGATACAAAAAGTACCCTCCGCCACACACGATTATGTGTCTTGCGGAGTATGATGTAGATGTTCTTCAGGATCTGATGTTACTTATCAGCAGAATCCGAAGATGAACATGTCACGATCTAGCAATCTAGAAAGATTTATCTTGAGCGACAATGATCACGAAGACCTGGTGACTTACATATCTCGTGCTCAGATCGCTATGATTGTATGCAACAAAGGAACTCGTTCTCTCTGAGTCTAGTAAGTTTCCATCTCTGTTAGAAGTATTCAATTTTTAACTGAATGTATTCCTATCTGCAGTACTTCGTGTTCCGCTTTTTTCATCTTTTCAGATTTTTTTTTTTTTCGTTTTGGGCTAGGTGATCCTATTATTACATTCTGCACCAATTTTGTGGTTAATGCCACCCACTGTTTAGCTCAGGAATTTAGTTTAATGTCATTGTTCTCTGACTCTTCATCTCGAATGACTATCTCACATACTCTTGATATCTATCGAAGGTCTGAGAGGATATTCGAGCGTCTCTAGCAGTATTGTAGCGTTTCATTAAAGCATGCTTCCCAGATCGAAGCCATCTAAAGAAAATTTTGAAAATATGCTAACATGATAGTCTCTGCCTTAGTCTGCCGCCATCACGATGACGACTCTGTTTAGATGGACTCGACTAATGTCTGAAGTAGTGCTACAGGGCTATCCATAAATCCGTAAGAGAACGAGGGAGTGGAGACACCATGAATCCTGCAGGGCTATCCATAAATCCGTACTAGTACGAGGGTGTGGAGATCTCCGCTGAAGAGCACGTGGCAAGGCATCCCAGATATGTTCAATAATGTCCATGTCTGGGGAGTTAAGTGGCCAGAGGAAGTATTCAAAATCATAGGAGAGTTCCAGGAGCCACGCCGTAACAATTCTGGCCGTGTGGGGTGTCGCATTGTCCTGCTGGAATTGCCCAAGTCCGTCGGAATGCACAACTGATATGAATGAAAGCAGGTGATCAGACAGGATGCTCCGTACTTGTCACACCTGCCGGAGTCGTATGTAGACGTGTCTGGGGTCCCATATTACTACAACTGCACACGCCCCATACCATTACAGAGCCTCCACCAGCTTTTAACATGCCCCTCATGACATGCACGGTCAATGGGCTCATGAGGCTGTCTCCATACCCCTACATGTCTACCCGCTCGATTTAATTAGAAACGAGACTCATCCAACCAGGCAACATGTTTCCAGTCAACAGTCCAATGACGGTGTTGATGGGGCCCCAGCTAGGAGTAAAGCTTCGTGTCGTGCAGCCATCAAGGGTACAAAAGAGGGCTCTCGGCTCCGAAAGCCCATATATATGATGTTTCGTTGAATGTTTCGCACGATGACACCTGTTGATGGCCCAGCACTGAAATCTGCAACAATTCATGATCACGCTTCGTCTAAGAAAGTTGAAGTAGAACCAGGGCCAGACGTAACACTCGCCCAGAAATCGAAACAGAAAACCCCGATTAAAGTAATACATGACATACCACGGAACCAGGCACAGTATCTAGAAAAACAGGACACATACTGTCAGACGTTACCAATAGAAAGACAGGTGAGTGAACCAGTAAGTCCAGTGACATAATATAACAGTAGCACAGGTACAGTACCGCGAATGACGAAAGTAGAGTTAAATAAACAACACTTTTGTTCACCAATGTTACGATATAATGCAATTATGGGGCAGGAAACTGAGCATATGCTGACAGGCAGTAGATTACCAGAGAATAGGCAAGATGACACAAGCACTGGCAGATTATTTGAGTCCACAAATCAGCCAAAAACCGGATTTATGACTAGATGTGATACAGACCACTTCCTAACAGTTAGAAAATTTCAACATTTCAAGGAAGAAGGGGATAGCTTGCATGCACGCACATTCATGGATCAGTTCCAAGTAGGCGTGCCAAACAATTGGAGCGTGGCTTACAAACTTGACTTCATTTGTGCACACATGTCAGAAATAGTAGCGGAGGTGATGCAAAAGATCGCTGCTACCTATACGTCTTACCTACAGTTCAGAACAGCATTTCTCGAAAGATTTTGGTCTAAGGAGGCGCAAAACTAAATTAAATACGAGTTACTTCAGATGACACCATATGAAAACTCAGGGGAGAAAAGCGTGGTAAAATTCCTTGACACAATGGACAAAAAGAATCAATGCCTAGACAAACCATACAGTAACGGAGAGCTGATATATCCATGTAGAATGATGTTATAGGTAAAATATCAACAGGCAACAGTAGGAAAAGATGAAAATACCGAAGAATTCAAAGAGGTCTTAAGGAGACTTGAATTCATGTTTGAAAAAGACGAGGTGAAAGAAAAAAGAAAGGAGAGGGAACAGCAAAGGGTGAGGACTAGTACCGAATATTTCAATAATAATAACCATAACCCTAATACCAATAATTTCAGGCAATTTAACAGACAAGGACAGTGGCATAATGGAGGCAATTTGCATAGAAACGTGAACCAGAATAATTGGTACCGAAATAGGAACGGTAATGGACATTCATACAGTGGTGGATATGGATTTAGGAATCAAAATGCCAACGGTCAAGGGTACTTTGAAAGAGGTCACGATGTCAGAAACAGCAACTTGTGAGACCAAGGCATAAATAATTTCAAAGGAAATTATGATCCTCAGAGACAAGATCAACACAGCAAAGAGAAACCAGAAGTTAGGCCACCGAATACGGCATAACATAAAGATTGACACGAAAAATGCGGAAGAGGTTACGCAAACTAACGTCCACCCTATCTTATACTAACCACTAAATAAAAGTTAAATTAACAGATCAGTAGAACAGCACGAAAAGGGACACAAAACAGACTAACAATTTCTTGTAGTATTGAGTATCGTAAAACATGCACACAAACAGGAAATGACACACAACCCATAAAAGGATGAAGAAGCGGTAGGACATAATTAGAATAAGAAAATATATAAATCTAATAATTTTAGCCACTATCAGAAAATTTTAGCATTAAAAAAAAGCAGAGTTTTTTGTAAATAATAATAACAAATATATGTAAAACGAAAATTGTAAATATTTCTACGCATCAGAGGAACATTGCCACCAACATCAATCGCCAGCTCCCTCAACACCAGATGCTTCAAGATAGCGATGGAGAGGGAACAGACATGTTGAGAAAGATACCTTTGTGTCCTATCCCTTAAAGAAAATTCTTACAAACGTCTTTCCATGAAGTTTGAATCATGGTTACTACTACAACCTCCTCTCGAAAACTAAACCTTGAATAGTCAAACAAATACAAACGATCGTCAAACGGAATATTAAGCAGTACCAACAAACATTATCTAGGAATGGATTCAGCAAAATGAACATCATTCTCCCTACAGCATCACCAAAATCCCATACCGAACCTGGTGTGGAGTACCAAGACATCATGGCACATATATTAGGTGACGACCGTCGGTAATCACCAACTTACTACAATCATCGAACTGCCATACTGCCCCAGGTGTGACAGCAAAGGGGTACCAAGACATCACCGCATACTCAGTAAACCCCAGTCATCATCATCGGTTAAAAATATCACTTCATGATGACATAATCAACAAATGAGACCCAGCATCACATGATAGAACCGGCCGGAGTGGCCGAGCGGTTCTATGCGCGTTAGTCTGGAACCGCACGACCGCTACGGTCGCAGGTTCGAATCCTGCCTTGGGCGTGGATGTTTGTGATGCCCTTAGGTTAGTTAGGTTTAGGTAGTTCTAAGTTCAAGGAGACTGATGACCATAGATGTTAAGTCCCATAGTGCTCAGAGCCATTTGAACCATTTGACCCAATCACATGCTGGAGTGCTTCTCACATGATTTGTGACACCCATAGAAATGAGTCGATGCCTTCCACCACTGCCATAGGGATCGTCGAACAAAGAAACGGACAGAGTAAATCAACCAGCATAGATTATAAAAATTAAATATATGCAAATAATACTTCCATTCTTATTTGTAAAAGTAATTATTTTATTAATTATGTAAAGTCCCTAATTTATACATACGTCAAAATTTTTGAGAAAGAAACTAAATTAGGATTATCATACAATCTCTCATTGTCTTTATGTGTAGAGTTATAAAGAGAATTATGTAGTATTTTCCTTCTGTAAAGAATGTTCATAAATACATTTTTGTTGAAATCATAACATTAGCACTGAGGGTAGAATTAAGAGGAAAGCTTCTACATTCTTTAAAAGAAAACACCAGTGACACATAAACGAAAGAAATAAATGAAACAATGTGACACAACAGAGGTTTCGTGAACATTAATGCAAAGCTAAGTAAAGAAAAGAAATATCCACACTAAGACATGATACAGTGTACATTAACGAGTTTAGAAAAAGTAATATAGTTAAAGAAACTTTTGGAAATGAAAAAGAAAAACACAGACAAGTAATGGCAATGAATAAAGCACAAATTGTATATTTAAAAACTATAAACTATAGCTATAAAGAAATAATTACAAAATTGTTAAGAATGGCTGAGAAAGTTTATAGGAAAATCTCAATGAACAATTTTTGTCTGACTTTGTCAATGTTTTCCTCGGCATCGACAAAACCCCAGACAAAAATTTTGTCACAAGGTGGTGGCGGCCGGGGGGGGGGGGGGGGGGGGGTTGTATGTAAGGTCACATGATCTCCTGACCTTCATTTCTTACATTTTCAGCCCTCATAATCGTACTCTGCACATCAAGATGCTTCATTCGAACCAAAACTCGATAAGGTAGAGTCAATGTTGTATGAATTCATGTAAGCAATATGCAAATCTAATAAGTAAATCACAAGTGCGCACCGAAGTTGAAAAAAGTCGAGGCTGGCGTACACCCCATGACGGCCACAGGAATTTTCGTTCTAAAGAGGAAACCAGCCCGCTGGGAAGACTGTCCCTTCAGAGGGCTGGGTCAACAACATACCTACCTTGGCCGAAGTGACCGCCCAGAGAGAAGACAGCTTTTGCCAAGCGAAGGGATAATGACCCCTGTGTTCGACTTAAAAGCAAATACCGCTACATTGTGTGAGAGCGCCCAGAAGATGCATTTCTTCACGGACTCACTGCGTAGTTATGGAGTAATCACAGGGGGACAGTGTATGTCTAACAGATGCTACAGATATCCACACTGGTCGACTTAAACGAAACGTCATTCTCCCGTTTAAAACAGCAGCGCTGATTGGCGAAATATTTCTGACGCAAACAGCCATAGGAGTGAGGGAAGACACCGAATAATATATACCCTTGCTACTTTTCCAGAAAAAGGGGCCGTTCCGTTATCGCTCTTGGAGCGGGAACATGTAACGAGAGCAAGTGTGCTCGCACGTGTACGCAAAGAGCGAGGGACAAAGTCTCTACTCAGTACTTCACTGAGAGAGCACCTCTGTCGTTATTGAATTGGAGTGACACTCTATATTGAGTCGCTCGTGATAAAGCGTTGTTCATGGAGTTGGCCGCCACACTTACTGTGTGGTGTGAACACAGACAGATTACCAGTTAAACGCCTACGAGCGAGTATTGAGTGGCATCGTGGTGGACTGGCTATCTGACCGGTGTACCACGCCAAAATTCAGACTAGGGGCGGATAGGAGTCCTTCATCATGGCATAGGGAGAGCTTGATTGGCGAAGGTCAATCCAGATAGAAAGAGATAGCTGTGTCATTTGTCAGGAGTGAGCGACAGTGGCAGCAGTCATCGCAGCTCATGGTATTGTGCGCTACAGCATATGCGAGCCCGATCTGTCGTCCATAACAGTACACTCCATTACATTCCTCACACAACAGACTTGACCATACCTAGAAAAGTTATTCAAGTTGTGTATGTGCGGCTCTCAGCCTTTCTGCAGAGTAAATAACATTCCTAAAGAAAAGGGAGAAAAGAACCTTTCCATACTTTGTGAAATAATAGCATTCCTCTCCATGAGAGGCAATATATTGTTCCGAAATGAACCCAGAAATTGTTTTTTATATATAAGATAAAGTTTCACTTGAGTTCTCAGAATTTTTTGCAGTGAATAATATTTTTCGTTCGTTTACTGTGTTTCTTACAGTAACTAGAAATATGCCCGTAACCAAGTATTCCACTAGTTATGTAATAATATAAAATATTTTTGTGTCTTTTCCTTACAGCGGACGACTCCAGAAGATATTTGTAGCTGAATGTTTTTCAAGCAGTTCTTGTTTGTACATTAGGAGCGTCTGTCTGACTTCTGTAGTAGTGTGAGGTGGAAATTGTTTCTTGCGGGAGCCTAAGGGTGCTTGTTGGATCAATCCATTGCGCAACTTTACAAAACTAAAACTGACACACTCACAAGGAGCATTTTTCATTCTTGTCCCCAGCTTACAGTCTATGATAATTTTGATATTTTTGTTGACTCGGACGACAACTGATCAAGTATAGGTTTTTTAATTGTCTTTCGAATCATGTTGCTTAAACCTTAGCAACGGATAAAGCTTTCACAAAACAACAGAATGACCATTAGTTACATGTATTTCTCTACCTTCTTACAGAATTTTAAACGATTCGCGTAAGTCTGAAACACAGAAGTGGAGCGTGTAACGAAACTCACCAAAAAATATGTGTTTTGACAGAGAATTTTTGATTTTATTTTAAGAATGCTTTTTCTATTTATTTGATTCACTTCAAACTGTTTCCGCGTATTCAGTTCGTGTAAGAACGAATTTTATGTCCAACATTCAGCTCGACTTTGAGCCTACGTATCTCGAGATTAGATGAGTATTATTGGGAATAAAATTTCGATTCGACTCTATCCACGTATCTACATTCGTGCAAAGTTTGAACCGAATCGGACAAATTTACTCTAGCGCGCTTCATAAATCTCCCAGAAACAGGGGTTTCCTGCTTGTTTTTGCAAGTGCAATCTGACTGGTGAACATAGAAATGGTGCTATTAGCTGAGGATTAATTTGAGCATAGTTAAAATCTTCAGTTTTTGCAAAGGAATTAATCTATTCGCTCTTCGTGCCTGGGTACCAGCTTCGATTTGTCGTGTAAACCTCGCTTAATATACAGTAACAGGTTCGAATGGCTTTACAAATGGTCGTTTTTCCGGGCTAAACCTATTCACCCCTTGTTCGTAACTCAAACACGAACAGAGCAAGACGCCCCTCACCCCTTCGCCCTCCCCTCCCCCCCCCCCCCCCTTTCCAAACTGCATTGTAATGATTTGACCTTTTCTGCTACCTACGCTCTTAGGGATTGTTTCCTGCAGTTTTTCGCCAGTTATCAAAATAATATGAACACTAACTAAAAGTGACTAATGAGAATAGAACACCAAGATGATTAAGTCCTCGACTGAAAAAGGCCATTATTGAGAGATACACACTTTCTCCCCTACTGTCGTACTCGTGAGATAAATATTCAGAGAGAGAGGATGTAAATGGTAGTCGCTAGTGACTTAATAGTCAGTAGAAATGAGGAAGTATTACAGGAACACTTAAGTCGAGTGAAAATCTGATGAGTACGGAAAAAGGAAAAAATTGTTGAGTTGTATAGATTAGCTATAAATTTAATATCAAACTAGGGGACCACGTACTAGACGCAGGAATTCCGCTAACTTGGAAGCGAAATAACGTATGAGAGACTAAGCAAGGAGCATGTGCGCAACAGTCTATCACAGACAAAGAAGGCCTGTATATAAGTGAATCTTGGCACCGGCAAAGAAGAGAACCGAAATATTGTGATGTTATCGAGGGATACTGAAAATTAACTGAACATAATTTAAAAACCCATGAACCACGGCCCTTGCAGTTTGTGGGTTGCCTCAGCAATACACAATTTAAGAAGCCATGGTTCAAATGGCTCTGAGCACTATGGGACTCAACTGCTGAGGTCATTAGTCCCCTAGAACTTAGAACTAGTTAAACCTAACTAACCTAAGGACATCACAAACATCCATGCCCGAGGCAGGATTCGAACCTGCGACCGCAGCGGTCTTCCGGTTCCAGACTGCAGCGCCTCTAACCGCACGGCCACTTCGGCCGGCTAAGAAGCCATGAATCATGGACTTTGCACTTCGTGGGCTGCCTCGACGATAAACCGTAGATAGCCTTACCGTAGGGACAACCGAATGAAAGGCCATACGAACGTTTGTCTGTTGAACAGGGGCAGTAGCCCTTCCATTAGTTGCAGGGCAACAGTCTGGATGATTGACTGATCTGGCCTTGCTGCAGCGACAAAAATGGCCTTGTTGTGCCGGTACTGCGAATGGCTGAAAGTAAGGGCGAACTACAATCGTAACGTTTTCCGATGACATTCAGTTCTACAAGTTGGAGTGTGAAGTATTAGATCCCTTAATCGGGCAAGTGGTTTAGAAAATTTAGTAAAGAAAATGGATGACCTGAGGTTAGATTTAATGCCAATTAGCAAAGTTCGGTGGGAGGAGGAACAGGACTTCGGGTCAGGTTTATACATACATACATACAAAATCGAATTGAGTAATGAAGGAGTAGGTTCAACAATGGATGAGAAAACAGGAACGTAGGTAAGCCACTACGAGCAGCATATTGAAAGCATTATTGCAGCCAAGATAGAAACTAATCTCACACCTACCAACTAGATCCGCAGCTGATGAAGAAATTGACGAGCGATAAGGAATTATTCAGACAGTTAGAAAAGACGGAAATTTAATTCTGATGGGGAATCGATTTCGATGCTAAGAAAAGGAAGAAATGGAAAATCAGTAGATTAATATGGACTGGTGGAAAAGGAAACAGGAACCGGCTGGTAGAATTTTTGCACAGCGAATAACTTAATCATCGCTAACACTTGGATTAAGAACTAAGGATCATGAAAGAAGGTTGTAAACGCTTTAAGAATTAAGAATCATGAAAGGTGATTGTATACGTCCAACAGACCTGGAGATACCGGAGGCTTTCTGACTGATTATATAATGGTAAAGAGAGATTTCGGAACAAGATTTTAAACTGTAAGACATTTCGAGAGGTAGATGTGGACTCGGACCGCTTTTTATTAGTTATTGGCGGTAGATTAAAACTGAAGAAACTGCAGAAAAGGAAAGGAAATTCACTAGAACAGGAGAAAGGAATTAAATAGAGGAGGGAGGAGGGAATTAGTGTTTAACTTCCCGTCGACAGCTAAGTCATTAGAGGCAGCGCACAATCTCGGATTAGGGAAAGACAGAGAAGGAAATCGGCAGTGCCCTTTCAGAGGAAACATCCTGGCATTTGCCTTAAGTGATTTAGGTAAATAACGGAAAAAATAAATCAGGATGGCCGAAAGCGGGTTGGTCCACTGTCGTTTCGAATGTCTGTTCCGTGTGTTATCCACTGGGCTGCCTCGCTGGGTAAATAAAGTAGAAGACGAGTGGGTACCTTTGAGAAATGAACCAGTGAAAGGAGCGGAGATCAAATCGGTAGAAAGACAAGGCCTAGTAGAAATCTTTGGATAACACGGGAGATCCTGAATATAAAGATGAAAGAAGGAAAGATAAAAAATTGCAGCAAATGAAGCAGGCGAAAGGGCATACTAACGTCTAAGTAATGAGATTGATGGGAAGTGCGAAATGGCTGAATAGGAATTGCTGGTGGAAAAATGTAAGGATTTAGAAGCAGATTCCACTAGAGGAAAGATAGTTGTCACCTACAGCATAATTAATCATTTAGAGAAAGAGAAGCAACTGTATAAATATCAGGAGCTTAGGTGGAAAAATAGTACTAAACAAAGAAAGGAAAGCGCAAACTTTTAAGAAGTACGTAGAAGATCTATAGAAGGGAGATGAACTTGAAAGAAAAATTATAGAAAAGGAAGAGGACGTCGACGAATATGGGATGGAGATATGCTACTGCGAGAAGAATTTGGCATAGTATGGAACGACCTAAGTCGACATAAGGCGCTGGGATTAAACGACAGTGCGTTAGAACTGCTGATAGCTTGGCAGAGCTCGGCATGACAGAACTATTCCATCTGGTGTGCAAGATGTATGAGGCCAAATACTCTCAAACTTAAAGAAGGAACTATTAATTTCACTTATAAAGAGAGAAGACGCTGATAGGTCTGAATATTATGGATGTATAAGCTTCCTTTCACATCGCTGCAAACAAGAATTTTTGCAGAAGAACGGAAAAATTGGTGGTAATCGACCTCGGGGATGATTACTTTAGATTCCGGAGAAATGTCTCATGAGGCGAGGCAATACTGACCCCAACACTTCTGTTAGAAGACAGTTTAAGGAAAGGCAAAGCAATGTTAAAGCATTTGTAGGCTTATAGGAAGCTTTTAAACATGTTATTGGAATACTCTGTTGGAAATTATGAAGGCAGCTGGGGTAAGATACAGATTGTGAAAGGTAGTTTATAGCTTGCACGGAAATCAGATGGCAATTCTAAGAGTCGATGGGCATGAAAGGCAAGCACAAGTTGAGAAGGGAGTGAAACATTGTCGTAGCTTGTTCCCCATGTTATTCAATCTGTAGACTGATCAGGTAGCAAAGGAAACCAAAGAAAAGCTTGGAGTAGCATTTAAGCTCAGTGAGAAGAAATAGAAACTTGAAGGTCTGACGATAACATGTAATACTGTCAGAGATAGCAAAGTAATTGGAAGAACAGTTGAACGGAATGGACAGTGTATTGAAAGGACGATCAGTTACAACAAAGGCAAAACAAGGATAATGGATAGTCGAATTAAATCAGGTGATGCTGAGGGAGCTAGATTGGGAAACGAGACATTTAAAGTGATGAGTTCTATTATTTGGGCAGATAAATAACTATTGATGTGCGAAGTAGAGAAGACGTAAAAGTGTTTCTGAAGAAGAGAAATTTGTTAACATCGAACAGAGATTAAGTGTTAGAAAGTCTTTTCTGAAGGTATCTGTTTGCAATTTAGACATGTTTGGAAGTGAAACTTGGTACATACAAGAGCAGAACAGAAGCGTTTGAAATCTGGTTCTTCAGATGGAAGCTGAAAATGAGACTTAGATAGCATAACTCAGGAGGGGGTACTGAAACGAATTGGGAAGATAAGAAATTGTGACACACCTTTACTATAGGAAGGGATCGTTTGGTAGGACACATTCTGAGACGTCATGGGATCACCAAATAGTATTGGAGAAAATTGTGGAAGTAAAAATCGTACAGGGAGACCAAGAGCGGAATACAATAAGCGCATTCAGAACAATATACGTTGCAGCAGTTTTTCGGAGATGAAGAGTCTTGCACAGTATAGAGCATCATGAAGAGCTGCATAAAACGAGTCTTCGGACTGAAGATCACAACAACAGCAGCATAGGAACTGAGGAGGTCTTCCATGGAATCGCCGAGAAAAGAAATTCGTGGAAAACACTGACTAGAGGATCGTATAGGATTACTAGGATATCTAGGAATAACTTTCACGGAGTCTGCAGGAGTTGTGGAGACCAAAACTTTAGAAACAGATAGGGGTTAGTACTCCACCAATACGTAACCGAGAACGTTGGGCCTACTCGTTGTTCTGAGATATAGATTCTCTTACAGGAGAAAAAGTCGTTCCATGCCGCTGAAACAATTTAGAAGACTGATGCAAGAAATTGGTCATTTAGAAATTGGTATGCTCTTGCTTCCAGCACACCTTTCCAAGGACCTTTTAAAGCCATCAGTAGTTGTCTTTCTTTTTAGCTATCTTCCATTGTTTCTTGTGTTGTATTAATGTCTTAACACAGAAGTAACTGCTGAACTCAATATCATTTACAATCTGTTTTTCTGAGTAAGTTCTTTTCACCCCTTTTTGGGAGCTAATCACAAGAGCCTACTTGCTATAATTTGGTTTATTTACACCGTTCAAACACTGATGCTCATTTGAAACAGAGGCTCAGTTGAGCACTAGTGTTACGAGTGAAATCATGTGACGCTATACTCTGTGTCAAATAATTTTATTTTATTTCCTGGTGAAGAGCCAAGCCCGAAAAGCGTAAATAAAAAGTTTTAACAACAGATGGACTGTTGTCATTAGCGGCCAAAATTCGGTGCAGAGGGCAGCTAACCCTCTGACCGAACACGCTGAGCTACCGTGCCGGCTATCTGAGCCACCGAGGACACAGAGGTTACCGCGTCTGCAGGGATTTATCTCTGGCACCCCTCCCGCGAAACCCACATTCTCAACGTATTGTCCCGCACTACATTCGTAGTGCCCCCGCCCATTATACTCATTACTCGCGGCGCGTTGCCGATTCCCGTAAGAGTTCGGGCACAGTTTGTGCATTCGCACAGAAGAAGAAGATAGTCAAGTGGTCGGTGAGCCTTAACTATATATATACTAAGATGGTATCTGTTCTTTCGGACATGTCAGAAAGAACAGATACCATCTTAGTATATATAAAGGTTAAATTTAAGAGTAGTTGTAATTGAAACCTAGTTGTTGTACTGAGATAAAGATTAAAGTAAGCGACTGGTTTTATTTTTGGTATATCATCAATCAAGAAAGTGTAGTATTTTCCTTGCCAGTGATTGTCCTAGCTTGACAAGACAGTTTCAAGAGTTGTTGCACTTCTGAAACGACAACATTTTCGGCAGGCGACTGTTCGTGATATGAAGCTAATTTTATTTCGTTATTGATTTTGGTATGGCTCCATTTACAAGTGGTTTTACAATGGCATTACGTATTAATATATCAGTGATGTTTTAACACCAACGAAGACGACAGCAGGCTGTAGTCGGCGGTGTAACAAATTGACTACAATGCCACAGATAGCCCCGTTGCTAAAATGTTGGCACATCAGTGACGTAATGGGTATTAATTGCGAAAAGATTGGTCCTAAATGTGTGCAAATTTACTCCTTAGTATTGTCTGATAATTCCACACATCTCTTCCCATTTTAGCTCGGCCATTCCTATGAGACTTTCTCCCAGATCATACGCAGTGCTACATTCCTTAGTGCAGTTTCTACGGCCTGCACGAAATTTTTGCCAAATTCCATACGGATTAGCACCAGTTCTCATTTTCCGTAGACACTGTGTAATGTTGTAAGTACCTTCTGGAATTGATTGAGGTGTCTATGCTCGCAGTAGAGGTCTTGGCGTTGGTTACTGTGAGGCATCGTCATAACTCATTCATCGCTGTTGGCTTTAAGTTCGTGGCTGATGCGTTGCGCCCATCGGACATAGTTTATTTACGGACTGCTCGCGAAGAAAGGGCAGGTCATACGAGGACAACGCGACAAACTGCGCCGGTACCGGAAATGACGTGGCAGCTCGGCTGCCAACTTCTCCCCAGTAACTGTTTGCTCGCGCAATAGCTGTTGTCGTAGAAGTTGAGTTTCCTTGCCCACCACGAACTTTTACGGAGCCTCAACCCCTCCCCTTCTCCATCACCTCCGCCCCCCCCCCCCCTCCCCCTCCCGCCAGGCTGTCCGTGGCAGGCGGACGGCTCGCGTGCGCCTGGAGTTAGTCAGCTGTCTGCAGAAGAAGGCCCCCAACTGACGGCCCGTCCTGCCGACCAAAAGAAAACTATTTTATGCGAGACAAATAAAAGAGCACGCCAAAGATGAACTGCAAAGTAAACGAAAGAGGAAGTCAGCCATTACAAATGGTCTCGGCTTTTGTCTTTCTAGACTCCTCGTTAAGGACATTCGAACTAAGTAGTTTGATAATTCGTTTCCTCAAATTCAAAATGAACACATACCCTTTGAAAAGTTAGTTTCAGTTGAATACGAAAACCTGTAAGAGTTCTGAAAATGTCACAGTTAGTTGTGCAGGTTGACTAGTTCGCAAGTTCCAGTCAGTTAAAGTCAGGATAATGGAAACATAAAATTAAACTCAACCCAGTTGCACAAGCTGCTACATGAACAGTGACCCGAATATAGAATAAATATCCTTTTCTTCACGCCTACGGTCACAAAATTTTTTGTCATCAGCCTTCCGATTTCGGTCTATAATAAACATCTTCATATAACAGATCTATAGCTGGTCATTATAGTCGGAAACCGGTAGTCTGATGATAAAAAATTTGTGACCGTAGACGTGAAGAAAAGGAAATTTATTCAACCTGGTTGGTTTCCAGCTTCTTTGCAAGCTCCAGATTACTACTGAACAATAACAGAACACGTATATAAATGGTTTATAGCAAATAGTCTGTCAATAAACCCCTCAAAAATTAATTTAATGTGGTTTCATATAACAAATAACAAGCATAAAGAACTTGAAATGGATATCAATCGTTAGAAAATAAATGAAGTGTCACTCTTGAAGTTTCCAGGACTACAAATGGATATTACATTATGATGGATTGGACATATTCATTACCTGCTCAAGAAATTAGGGTCAGTATGTTTTGCACTAAGAGCTACTTTGTCCCATGTTGACAGGGAAACAATAATTCTGCCATAGGTCGCATCTTTTCAGTCTTTTATCTCATATGATAAAATAGGAGAAACGCTGCAAAAGTGGGAAAGGTTTTCCAAATACATAAACGAGCTGTGAGATTGATCCGTGTGTTTCAAATCGGACATCCTGTAGGCACCTATTCCAGACACTTGGGACATTAGCACTCAGGCGTCAGTACACCTACTCGTTGATGATGTTTGTAATCAATAGCAAAAACCTTTCCTAACTAAGTGTTCTACTGACAGTCATAGCACAAGGCACACAAAAAGCCTTCACAGAGACTCAGATAGTCTGAATATATTAAGGAAAGGAGCTATCTAGGCTTGAACAAGAATTTACAGTAAGTTCCCATTGAATATAAAAGAGGACATTGCCAACCTCCGTGTATTCAAGAGGAAACTGAAACAATTCCTCATAAATTATACGATATTCAATTTAAATGATACTAGAGATCTAAGATTTGTATAAGAAATAGTTTAATATAAATGATATAATTGGTATGCCAGTGTATGCAACATTGCGCATTTTGTACATATTTTATCTGCAGTTCTGCTTTTAAGCCTTATATTCATATTGTTTGCAGTATTGTTTGCTTTTCTTCTCTTTTTGCCCATATAATACTGTATTCATTGGCTTTTCGAGCATTACGGTACAACCTTTGTATAAAATCTAATTTTACATGAACAAATCAAAATCAAATCAAGACGACAAATAATAACTTTTGACTGGCGTGATGTCAGCTGACACGATTTACGATCTGAAAATGATGACTTTGGAACAATGAGCCTTAATACCTCTGTACATTTTGCTCCACCTCCATTTCACCTATACTGCTGTGGAATTAACTGTCCTGTACGCTACGTTTCATTCAAATCCACTCCGCATTCAAGAGCTGATTGAAGCTTCATCTGTTAGCACTGGCATACCCCAGATATTTCCTTTCCGTTCAGTAGGAAACTTGTATCGCTTGTCATTACAAACTATCCATGGTTTTCTTGTACCTTTCAGTTTCAGTTTTGTTCCTTCCATCCCAACTGCTAATCTTTCCTTTGTATTCTTGTATCTTGCACTGGACACGGAAATTTTTCTGCATCTTGTTTTCTTCTGTACTACTACCACACATTTCTGTTATATGTTATTTTTCACATTCGATAGAAGCATACTGAGGAAAGGGCTTGAAATAAATCTAACAGTCACGCAAGTAACGCAAATCATACACTGTGCTGGATTTCGTATTTTATCTCTATTCGGACATTTCCCAAGCTTCTAGGGTTGCGTGATTTATCGTACGAAAGTTCTTACAGAACCCAGAAAAATGGCTTTGGTTATTAGTAGATGGCTATTTCAGTTATGATTATTACAATTATTATTGTATAATGCTCCTGTATTATGGGAACTGTAATGTTGAATCACTAATGATTTCTGGTAAGATGTAAGAGATAACCTGGAAGCCTTAATCTTAATCTTAAATCCTAAATAAAAGAAGTTGTAACATCCCAATCTGATGCAGTGTTCTTCATTTTTGTCGCTTCATTGCCCGCTGTGCTGCAACAACTACTTGCTTTCAAAATACTGTTTTTTATTATTGTTAAACCCCCTTTCCATTCATGAATATTGTTTAATAAATGTTAGAAGTCATTTCTAAGTGCTTATTATCAGACTTAGGCATTGCTATGTGTAATTTATTTCCAACAGGGAACTGAATGTTTTCTCCAGATACCACAGTCTCTTCCATTGGTTTAGTTTTTTATGACTGTTATGGCGTTAAAAAAATTAATGTGCACGGCTCAAGAGCATCCTCATGTAACTCACAATCATGCAACAAGCATAAACACTTTTGAGGATTTTCATCATGACTATGAGTGACTTTTTAATATGTCATATTGTTTTCTCCTCCATACTGAATTAAACGATTTCAAGATGTCACCAAGTAAAGTCGAATTTTTGTTAGAGAAAATCAAGTTTTACAACAAAAATGCAAACCAAATACTCTTCATAAAACAAGCTGTCATTGTCTAGGATTATTTCACTTAGGAGAGAACTTATCTGGCTACATTTCTTATAAGACACTTTGTTTGGAGCTAGAGACTTCAGAATCGAAAGAATCAACGAAATTGCAGTTATGAGTTTCAGGTAAACCTTCGCAAATATTCCTAGCCAGCGAACAAAAAGAACGGTTAAATTCTTGAGAGGCCATTTCAATGTCTGTGTAATCGTTCTGTAATTCTATATATTTCGAAAAATGTTGTAAATTTAGCTTTAAATTAGGATGAACACAAACGACGAGTTGAAATTAGTAAAAATGGTTACACAATTAAAAAGCTGAATACATTTATGACGACAGAAAAATTATTTCCTTTAGTTTTTACTATCAAAACTTATTCGAAGATCGACATTTATTTATATGTTCTTATGTTCATCTACGAACCTTTATAAATCGAAATAATATTATTTGTAAGCTATATTTTCATATTCTGCGATGTGCTCAGATTTCAAAATAAAAGTGAGAGTTTACGATAAAAACCTAGTGGTTGAGAAATTAATAACTTAGTCATATTGGAACTTGCTTTCTAGGCAACGAAACTTTGCTCCACCAATGTAGCATACTGGTGGCTCAAAATACACTTTACAACGTGGTGAAAGGCTTTATGGATGTCAAATTCACGAAACATTTTTAAACGTCGATTACTGGTATTTCTGAAAAATAGCAAAGATTTGTCGAAATAAATGACGATATAAGATGTTCAGCAATGTTTCTGGCATGACCAAAATTATCTCTCATGATGATGTTAGTCTGTCTGCTAAAGGGGGCACACGGAAAACACACCCACATAGAATATTCTTCAAAAGCTTATTAAATTCAATCTGCCCCAACAGAAGGAAACGTTGAAGACACAGACATCAATAAGGTTAGACCTTGAATACTTATCGAACACAAAAAATTGTGTGTTCAGTGAAATATTCAAGTCTTAAAACAAACTGACTTCGGCAAGTTAATTGTGTTATCTTGACAAAGGAATAGTAGACTGAAGACCCTAAGTATCTTCAAGTACGTTTGTGGTGAAAAAATCTTATTACGACCGAGCCTGTCTCAGTATCTTGGATAATTTCGCATTGTCAACTTCATGTGCTAGGACTTCGAGTAAGAATATCACATTACCACAGTCAATATCACGCACACACTTGGTTAGTGACGTGAGAAGATGAGCCACAGTCAGTGTTCAGAAGGCATGGTGACAGTCTAAAGTCCTGTGTGATGTCAGTAGTTAACAAGAGAAAATATTATGGAGCCAAGTGACCTGTCATGGTTAGGGCATATGCTCCTTCTGCCAGGAAGGCTGTTTCTGAGAAACCGGGTTTCTGAGATTGGTATGGATAGTTATGATGGTTTACGACTGGTTCCAAATGAGTTCCTGGTAGAAGAAACGCATGTGCATTCGGCGGCTGGTCCAGGAAGCTCACACAGAGTGAATTGGCCACCCACGACCCGTTCGCCGGCGTTATAAAAGCAGCACGGCGCCAAGATACAGACGCTCTTGCTTCCTATACCACGCATCGTGTAAGAAAAAAGTCCGTGGGGCCAGCAACATCTGTCGGCACTTAGGTCGCTGTCTTGTGGCCGTGTGTAGCGTGGCCTTCCTTTGTATTGTGTGCTGGGAAGCCAGCTGCCCACAAAACTTAGATGTAATGTGTGTTGGCGCCAGAGTAGGCATTAGCTGATGCTATGGCAGACATAAACAAAAACAAACAGAAAAAAATTTAAAATGCTTTATCCATCCTTCCAATAGCTGGTTAAATAACTTATACTGTGTAAATGGTTAATAGTTTTCTGGTTCTGTACCTCAATTTGTAACCTCCCCCCTCACTTACCGACCTTAATGACAGTGAAAAATGAAACCGCGTGTACCTAATGGGAGTTTTGGAAAAGCAATCGTCACCGAAGTTAACCTGTCGGTAAAGAGGGAGGAAAGGGTTACATCTAAATGAAAGGAAAAATGCAAATGAAACTGGTGGAAATTAATTTTGAAAAGGGGTAAAGTTAATAAAGAAGGTAAATGTGCAGCCGTTACGTTAACAATTAACTAGCGGTAATTAGGTATTTGAGATTTGGGGAAATCACGGTCGCCAGTCCTAAGGACAATTACTATAGTAACTGAAAAAGAAAGGTTATTACACATATAATTAACACTAGAAGCGTGGCAACTGAAGGTTGACACGTGTAGCGTGAAAACTGAAAGTTTGTCAGAAGTAATAAATTTCGCTACACTCTGACTTAATTTAGCAAAAGAATTAATAAAACCGGAAAATCGAAAGTTAATTTAGTGACTGAAGTTAATAGTGAGCTTTCTTTCTGAAGCACATCGACATTAAGTAAAATAAGGTTAGTCTTGGACTACCTCAACAATCATTTCAAAAGCTACTTGAATCTACGCAATTTAGAAATAAGAGAATTAACTTTGAACTTGAATTAAATGATTCTGAACTGTTAACATTAGTAAAATTTAGTACGTACCAAGCTGAGCTGCAGTCACAGGTAAGCTAAATTATGCTAACAAAACTCGCACTCTAAATTTGTGCTCGTGTAACCTAAATATTGTAGCCAGCTACTGAACTTTGAAATTAAAGCAGTGAAATCTAATCATATTATTTTAATGCTGGCGTTTGAATTTCAACGACACTCGGGTTCATTTCGGAAAAGGAAGGGACCCTGCTTGGCAATGCAATTGGGACAATGAGCAACAAAGGTTCATGCTAAGTTGCTGTAATTTTGCGAGGCAAATGGAACAATTTGAAAAGCTGAGGTCTGCCATACAGTTCTGAAACTTTACGTGCTTTTAGTCTTCCTTGTTGGTTGATTGAAGGTTTGAAGCCGTCGATCGAGGAGGTGGCGACAGTCACTCATTGTCGGCCGTCGCTGTTGCAGAAGCTGGATGTTGGCGCGCCTTCTTCTCGACACGGTCACCAGGCGAAACGGGCTCTTGATGTGCGCCAGCTAATGCTTCCCGTCCGCGACACCATGTCAGAAACTATCATCGCGAGTCGAGCGCAATTACATGCTGCCAAACCCCGAAAGCGCGGCAACTCGCGGGAGCGTCACACAACACACCTGCTCCACTCGCTACTCCACGCCAGACTCTCACTGTCCGCGCTCCACGCGGCAGAGCTAACACTACCAAAGATCCTACACACTTTGATTCTTCACACGACCTATCGACGTAATCGTTCGATAGCAGTTTTCCCTAGGCAAGACCCAGCGTAAAAATACAAATAATATTTACGAAACAAACCAATTATACATCGACATGAGTGCATAAATATATATATATACAAACAGTAAAACAATTACAATATATAAAGAGACAGAAATGTCATATCTTGAGGTAACAAAACAAGGAAAAAAATAATAGTACAATAGATGGAAATAGGAGGATATGCATTTCCGGCGTTACACGTGCCCCACATTGTCTGAGGATGTTCGTGTAACGTAAACAGACTCAGAAAATGTCCCAAAAAAGAAACAGCGGAAATGCATATGCTCAAAACATCAACAAAATTTAGCATTCGTCTAATTAAGCATAAATAAATTTTTTTAGACCATAATAATTGAGTGGAGACACTCCTAATCTTATTCCACTCTGTCATCTTGAACAAAATAAAACAGGTTGACAACATATTAAAATTCATAGAAGATATAGAAAATGGTTTAGCTATTCCAAAATCATTAAAATTCGTAACACTATGAGAAATGGAATACTATTTGCAAAATTAATCAGAGTGTATGGTCATAAAAAACAGGTATATCAAAATACGCAAACTAATAATTAATTACATAGAATACACTTTTTTTTGTAACCTTTTCATAATTAATTTTCTCGTCATGTCCAATTAACGCTAAACAAGAAAATAATATACATCAGATCGAAAAAAACATAAATATTGACAGTAGAATTCTTTCAGCTGTCCAGGAAGAAAAACAATTCCGCCATCCGTACTCGCAAGTACAAAGGATGCCGACAGCGGCACAAGAGCCAACAGCGGCACAAGAGCCGACAGCGGCTCGCCTCGCCAGTATTGTTGCGCCTGCGTGTGCGGCACGCTTGATCTCACTCGCCCTTATGACGGCGTTTCCAGAACGTCCGTTTCACTGAATTCTTTAGGAAAAACTCACTCCCGAGTAATCTCAAGGAGTCCATAAACACTATCACAGTGGATAACTCAACACTGTCCATCATCACACGCATGTACTAGCCTGAAACTTAAAACAGCGTCTAAGTACATCGGCAATGACTAGTAAATCACATATTTATGGAATCTTACAGCTAGTTACAAAATCATATTTACATTGCTTAATCTACTGTGACTCAGCTGAAAACTTAAACTAGCAGCTTGGATTTTTAAATTGATTAATATTCAGTAACTCTTAAATCATTTAATCAACATAAATTACTTATTAATTACAACTTCTTTAATGACCTCTGGTCAGTCAAAAGCATGGCAATCTAGCAAATCGTTAAATCTTACACTCTATTTTACATACTGTATAAATTACCCATTGTGTGGTATTAATCGATCCTAGGTTGGTACAATTTCAAGTCTACAATTTTCCGTAAGCATTTGTGTGAGGCATACCAATGACTTTATATGGTCCATTATAAACAAACTTAAATTTAGAGTTTTCATGGTCTATCTCGCTCGATTTCTCATGAGCTTTTACAAGAACTAAGTCTCCGATTGCAAACTTAGCAAAACGCGCTTTAGCGTCATGACGACGTATGCGAACATCGGCTTTTAGCTTCATTACTTCTCGCAAACGATCTTTTTTCACACCAATACTAATGTTAATCCGTGGAGGGAATTTGATTATCTCTTCCAATTCACTTTCTACACTTTTGTCAATGCCGAAATTCCTCATGTTATGGCAGTTCAAACTCATTCCTACGTCAATGTCATCCGGCCAGTTAACAATGTGTATAGGCTGGTATTGCCTATGCACACCGTCTCCTGCCTCGTCAAAACCAACTACCATTGTTTTATCTAGTGACAAACATGTCAAAGTTTTGCTTTCGCAGTTAATCACTGCACGGTACTTTAATAGCCAATCTAACCCGATAATTACTTCCGTAGTTAAGTCTGGCACGACGACAAACTCTTGTTCAAATCGTGCCCCACATATCTCGAAGTTGACAAAAATCTGTTTTGTGACCGGTTTACTGGCCTTCCCAGTAGCACCGATAATTTTCACTCCTGTTACTGGCATAACTACGATGCCAGGTCTGTCTTTCAGTAACTCAAATATTTTCCCAGATACAGCACTCAATTCTGCACCGGTGTCAATCAACACGTTTAGTTGTAGGTCGTGCATATTAACAGACACTACTATCTGTCTACACTTGTCCTCGACTGTTTCTTTATTTTCCCACAGTAAATCCTCGTCTATATCCAGGTCATTCCAGAAAAAACCATCCGGCTTTGATCCTAAATCCGATTTATCTGGCGGCTTCTTCAGCCTCTGTTCACATACAGTTTTAATTTCAACACGTCTGTCCTGAGGCTTAGTCTGTAGCTTCGCCTCCAATACCGAAACCTTTTCCTGTAACTCGTCAACTAGTGAGTGTTGCTTTGCTATCGATTCGCTAATTGTCACCTTCGTTGATTCCTCTTTGGTCAGATCGATCTCATCTGCCAATCTACCTGGAGGAATGTGCCCAGTCGCATCTGAAATTACTTCCTCTGGATCTGCGCAACCCACACTGCTACCGTCTGACCGCATAACGTCAGCTCTAACCTCATACACGCTGAAATCTATGTGCTTTTCTACCAACTGGGTCCGGCTATCACTAAAATTTTCGTAATCTTTCCCCTTAATACTCTCGCAATGTTTAAACTGGAGGTTTGCGTCGGATGGGTCGGCTACTTCTACCACTATAACTTTCGGTAAAGTCTGCCGGTTAGGGCCAGAACTTTCCGTTACTCCTTCAACATCTAACTCCTGCGGGACGAAACACGACGAATCTTGCTCGTGCTCCCCATTAACATCAACTATTTCTGGTAAAGTCTGCCGGTTAGGGCCAGAACTTTTAATCACTTCACAAATACTATCTTCCTGTGGGACGAGACGCGGCAAATACTGCACGCGCTCCCCATAAACACTTCTCCCATACAGACCCCTATAATCTCTTAGTTCGTCGTATAAGCGACCGAACTGCCTTAACCAGACCTCATCCCTCTCTGCATCCCCTCGCTCGATGACGGACGTTTTATCCGACATCTGATCTTCTCTCAACAATTGCGAATCATTCTTAAACTCAATCTCCAGTTCCGCTGTGGGTATTACAGCTGGCACCTTATAATCGATTTCCGGAACACTACTTAAATTGTTCTCACTGACAGTGAATGTACCTTCTACTGCCGTGTATACAGCTGATCTACTACTTGTGGGCGCACTCCTTTCTCTTAACACTGGCACACTCTCCCGCCGTTGATTATTCCACACGGAATTTTCATAACGACGACACCTGGGTTTTCTCCTGTTATTGGGCCGCCAAAATTTCTCCACGCCCGGTCGGCCCCTCACCGGCGCGGCTAATGGTTTCCCTGTCTCGTCCCAGTAGATACGGTCCCCGGATACTGCTGAGGCGGCTGGTCACACCCTCTGGCATTATTACTATTCTGCGCAGCCCGTATCACGCTAGTATGATACTGGTTTCCGTCATTCCGGTTGTTATTCGCATTGTACCGATTGTTATTACGGCCCGAACCATTATTGTTATTGGTGCGGTATGCATTATTCCCATGGTTATCGTTGTTATGGTTGGGGTGGTACCCGTTGTTGTTACCACGGCCTCTACCACTGTCGCGATTATTGCGCCAATTGTCCTCGTCCTCAACTCTTTCCAGGAAATCGTTGATTGTCCTGTAATTGCTCCCTACGTAGCGTTTTGTATCATCTGGAAGCTTCTTGTAGAGTTCCCAGACTATTTCGGATTCCGTGCGGCGATCACGCAAATATTCCAACTTGCGGATCCAGCCCTCACAAAACTCCCTCATCGAACCGCGCGAATTCGCATCGAAAGGCCTCGATACGACAAATTCGCGCCAGACACTTTGCTGTTTTTGCTCTGACCAGTATTCAGCCAGAAACAAATTTTTAAACTCGGCAAAAGTCAGGTTCGTAATGTCGAGGTTTAAGCCCCAACGCTTGGCATCACCAGCCAGCACATCAATAACCGCATTAATTTTTCTCTCATTAGTCCATGATCTGGGTAAAACTCTTTCACAATTCTTAATGAAATCCGTCGCGTGTATACCGCCTTTTTTCAAGGGGTCGAACCGCTCCTCTTTCGTCAACAATTCCGAACTATGTGCACAGATTGGCACATAGCTCTGTTTTTCATCAAATTTCTTTTCTAATTCCGACACTCTCGTAATTACTTGGCAAGTGGTTGTCGCAAGCGTTTCTACTTCCCTCTTTTTCTCTTCGCAGGTATTAGCCTGCTTCGTCACTTTGGTATCTACTTCGGATACTAAAGCCTTTAAAGTTTCCACCTTCTGTTGATCCTCTTTTTTCACTAATTGAATTTGTTCCGTCACCTTATTCTCAATGATCGGAGCAACTGCTTCTCCTACACTTTTCTCGATTCTGCTAATTTCGGAATCAAAACGAGTATTTATGCTCGCAATTTCCGCCTGAACGCCTATCATTTCCTGTTTAAGATTACCAATTTCGGTATTAATTACAACAATATCTTCTTTGATTTTATCAACTTTTGTATTAACAACTCCAACATTGTTGTTAACAACATTAATAGCTTTGTTCTGATTGTCTAGCTTTCGTTCAATCTTTTCAGACTGAGCTTCTTGCTTGGCAGACAGAGCTATAATTTCTGCCGATTGACTCTTGATTTCATTAATCAAAACATTCAATAAATCAGTTAAATTCCCGGAAACTACCGGTTTCACTTCCGTAGCGGCTTCCTCTATATATGTTCCCCCGTATTCATCATCAAGGGGTACAGATTTGATTTTCGCTTCCGATTCCGAAACATTTTCTAAAGTTTGGAATTCCATTTCTGCTCTTTGTTGCGTTTCGGCGGTCGCGTCTTTCATGCTAGCCGCCTGCCCCTGAACAATGGGAACCGCCGTGCGCGTTTCCCACTGTTCGACCGATTGTTCCGTATCCAAGTCTACCAAATTTTGGTAATTGTTGCCTTCACTCATTTTAATAATTTTATATATAAATGCTAAATCTCAAATCTAATTAGGATTCCTCACACTATTTATTCTCGCTGACGTAACGGCCTGTACGTAACCAGTACTTTGTTACGAGATTTGCACAATGCCAAATTCGTGTCCAGAACAACCTCAAAACCGAAGATTGTCCTGTCACCAGGTCGCCACGTGTAACCTCCCCCCTCACTTACCGACCTTAATGACAGTGAAAAATGAAACCGCGTGTACCTAATGGGAGTTTTGGAAAAGCAATCGTCACCGAAGTTAACCTGTCGGTAAAGAGGGAGGAAAGGGTTACATCTAAATGAAAGGAAAAATGCAAATGAAACTGGTGGAAATTAATTTTGAAAAGGGGTAAAGTTAATAAAGAAGGTAAATGTGCAGCCGTTACGTTAACAATTAACTAGCGGTAATTAGGTATTTGAGATTTGGGGAAATCACGGTCGCCAGTCCTAAGGACAATTACTATAGTAACTGAAAAAGAAAGGTTATTACACATATAATTAACACTAGAAGCGTGGCAACTGAAGGTTGACACGTGTAGCGTGAAAACTGAAAGTTTGTCAGAAGTAATAAATTTCGCTACACTCTGACTTAATTTAGCAAAAGAATTAATAAAACCGGAAAATCGAAAGTTAATTTAGTGACTGAAGTTAATAGTGAGCTTTCTTTCTGAAGCACATCGACATTAAGTAAAATAAGGTTAGTCTTGGACTACCTCAACAATCATTTCAAAAGCTACTTGAATCTACGCAATTTAGAAATAAGAGAATTAACTTTGAACTTGAATTAAATGATTCTGAACTGTTAACATTAGTAAAATTTAGTACGTACCAAGCTGAGCTGCAGTCACAGGTAAGCTAAATTATGCTAACAAAACTCGCACTCTAAATTCGTGCTCGTGTAACCTAAATATTGTAGCCAGCTACTGAACTTTGAAATTAAAGCAGTGAAATCTAATCATATTATTTTAATGCTGGCGTTTGAATTTCAACGACACTCGGGTTCATTTCGGAAAAGGAAGGGACCCTGCTTGGCAATGCAATTGGGACAATGAGCAACAAAGGTTCATGCTAAGTTGCTGTAATTTTGCGAGGCAAATGGAACAATTTGAAAAGCTGAGGTCTGCCATACAGTTCTGAAACTTTACGTGCTTTTAGTCTTCCTTGTTGGTTGATTGAAGGTTTGAAGCCGTCGATCGAGGAGGTGGCGACAGTCACTCATTGTCGGCCGTCGCTGTTGCAGAAGCTGGATGTTGGCGCGCCTTCTTCTCGACACGGTCACCAGGCGAAACGGGCTCTTGATGTGCGCCAGCTAATGCTTCCCGTCCGCGACACCATGTCAGAAACTATCATCGCGAGTCGAGCGCAATTACATGCTGCCAAACCCCGAAAGCGCGGCAACTCGCGGGAGCGTCACACAACACACCTGCTCCACTCGCTACTCCACGCCAGACTCTCACTGTCCGCGCTCCACGCGGCAGAGCTAACACTACCAAAGATCCTACACACTTTGATTCTTCACACGACCTATCGACGTAATCGTTCGATAGCAGTTTTCCCTAGGCAAGACCCAGCGTAAAAATACAAATAATATTTACGAAACAAACCAATTATACATCGACATGAGTGCATAAATATATATATATACAAACAGTAAAACAATTACAATATATAAAGAGACAGAAATGTCATATCTTGAGGTAACAAAACAAGGAAAAAAATAATAGTACAATAGATGGAAATAGGAGGATATGCATTTCCGGCGTTACAAATTGATAAAAACTGAACCCTCGTAGGATCACTTCGTTGCCCGTCGGTCTGTGTGACTATTAAGAACCCTTTTTCTCAGGAAGAGGTAGACATATCACGTCAGAATACATGTCATTTAGTAAAGTCTATGGTTTCTTGGTGGTGTAAAATATAAAAACTTTCACATTAGTTCAGTCAAAAGATATGGCCATTTATGTCTTATATTTTGACACTCGCAAAATCACTCATAGGAACCGTGAGGGTACTTCTCGTTGAGCTAAAATCATGAAGTAGGAGAGAAGGTTACACGGTACAAGTAAAGAAATATAAGAATGTGAGAATAATTAATTTATAACCATACTAACCATAAAGAATACATGTTACGTTGCACACAGCCACAATTGCAAGACACTTACATAAAGCTTTCGACCACAGCCTTCATCAGTGAAAGAGAGACACACAACATTCTATCACACAAGCGAGCCCATTTCATGCACACATGACCACCAACTCCAGCATCTCGTGCCAGAGATGCTGGAGTCGGTAGTCATGTGTCCATGAGGTGTTTGCCTCTCTTTCGCTGATGAAGGCTGTGGCCGAAAGCTTTATCTAAGTGTCTTTCATTTGTCACTGTCTTCTTTATGGTAAGTAGTAATCTGTAGTCCGCAGCTCGTGGTCGTGTGGTAGCGTTCTCGCTTCCCGCGACCGGGTTCCCGGGTTCGATTCCCAGCTGGGTCAGGGATTTTCTCGTGATGACTGGGTGTTTTGTGCTGTCCTTAGGTTAGTTAGGTTTAAGTAGTTCTAGTTCTAGGGGACTGATGACAATAGATGTTAAGTCCCATAGTGCTCAGAGCCACTAATCTGTATTTTCTTACATTGTTGATATTCCCACCTGGAGTTTCCGTTGTTTAATATGTAAACAACGGCAAAAAAATATTTTGTCATTTGTTATCCGATTTAATGTCTATTTATCTGTTAAGCATTTTTCTCAGGAACCGATAGACTATTAAGATGGAATTCATATACATATTTTAATGCAAACTCGCTCGCAAAAGCTATAGGGTACTCCCCACTAATCAACAGTCATGAAATTCTGGAATAAGGAAGTTTTCGCAGTAAAAGTAAAGGAAAAATTCGAAATTTGGTAATTTGCATTTCTGTCAAGCGAAAAAATCTTTTATTTTCATTTGTATCTGTCTGTCTGTATGTAATACATGGCTGTTAACATCACTTTCTCCTCAGGAACGGGTACATGCACGAAGTTGATATTTATGTCATATGCTGATGTCTAGGGTCCCTTTTTCGGTGTCACAAATATAAGCTTCTAAGTGAAAGAAATCATAAGATATGGAAATTTGTGTCACATAATGTGATGCTCACAAACCCACTCATCAAATCTTACAATAGAGCAATTTGGCAACAAACGAGGTTTAAATATCGTGCGTTACATTAAGTACCACTCCACATTGTCTCGTAAGATGAGAGTATGTGACACTGTAAGTGATGATCCGTGAATCGGATGGGGACACTAAACTCCGCGGCTCCGTTGTACTATTCGAGAGGAGCAGGCTACGTGCAGAAATCACTTCTCATTCTCTCTTATTATAATCATGCACCGCAAACATAACACTACATTATACACGTATACATGATGCTCACATACATTTTACAAATACACTGACGGAAAAAAATTACAACACAGAAGGAGATGAGCGATATAAACAACAACTGGTAGGCGCAATTCCACATCCGAAAGACGATATATATTATAATCTGGCGCCAGTCGCATAAGACTGGTGTTAGTGCCGCCGCTACGTGAATGAAAATCAGGTTTGCTTCAAATATACGCTATAACGGACGTGACCGTAAGTACTACTGAGGTTGGACTGCCTTCATGGGGACGAAGACGCCATTATCAACACCTTACTGAACTTGAATGATGTCGTGTAACAGGAGTACGAGAAGTTCGATATTCCTTCCACGAAACTGCAGAAATACTTGGCACTAATGTAGCCACAGTACACGATTGCTGGCGGTGGTAGTCACGAGACTGTCCGCTCGCGAAAATGCTGGGCTCTGGATGGAGACGTGGCACTACTGAGAGGCAAGACCATGGTTTTCTGGCCGTCAGCAATTGGTGCCACAGTGCACAACGAACTGTTACAAATCGGTTATTACAGATCGGTTACTTCAAAAACAACTCCGAGCCAGATGCTCTGTAGTGTGCATTCCACTGACCCCAAAACACCGTCGTTTGCGACTTCAGTGGAGTCAACCGAAAGCTCAGTACAGGTCTGTTGCTGATTGTCCCTCGGAGCCAGTGACGGTCGTGTATTGGTTACAAGGAGGCCAGTTGAGGGCTTTCAGCCAACCTGTCTGCATGCTATACACGCTGGAACTAACCTGGAGCTACGGCCTTTGGTGCTATTTCGTATGGCAGCAGCTGCACTCTCGTGGTTATGCCACGCACCGCTGACTGCAAATTTCTACGTCTAGTCTGATGACTCCACCTCTTGTGTTGCCACTCATGAACAGCACTGCAGGGGGAGTTTTCCAACAGGATAATGCTCGCCCACATGCAGCAGTTGTAATCCAATATGCAATATAGAATGTCGATTCCTTGCCTTGGCTTGCTCGATCACCAGTTCTGTGTCCAACCGAGCAAATGTGGAATCTCATTGGACGACAACTCTAGCGTCATCCACAAACAGCATTTAACAGTTCTTGTACTGAATGACTAAATGCTACAGGAATGGAACCCCATCACATAAAGTGACATCCGGCACCTGAACCACAGAATGCATGCACGTTTGCATGCTTGGCTGCAACACACTGGCGGTTACACCGGTTGTTAATGTACCATCGTTTCACATTTGCAATGGCTTACTTTCATGTGTGATCTAGCAATTTTAATCATTTAAATATCAGCGCCAGAGAAATGTGTTCCCGAAATTTCGTTACTTTGCATTAATTATTTTTTGTGTTTTAATATTTTCCGTCCGTGTATATATGCCCTACTGAAACTTCCTGGCAGATTAAAACTGTGTGCCAGAACGAGACTCGAACTCGGGACCTTTGCCTTTTGCAGGCAAGTGCTCTACCAACTGAGCTACCCAAGCACGACTCACGACCCATCCTCACAGCTTCAATTCTCCCAGTACCTCGTCTCCTACTTTCCAAACTTTACAGAAGCTCTTCTGCGAACCTTGCAAAACTATCACTCCTGGAAGAAAGGAAGTTCGCATTAGAGCTTCTGTGAAGTTTGGAAAGTAGGAGACGAGGTACTGGCAGAATTGGAGCTGTGAGGACAGGTCGTAAT
The DNA here is from genome assembly GCF_021461395.2 of Schistocerca americana. Taxonomy (NCBI): domain Eukaryota; kingdom Metazoa; phylum Arthropoda; class Insecta; order Orthoptera; family Acrididae; genus Schistocerca; species Schistocerca americana. The sequence goes on from NC_060122.1 coordinate 679,354,766, forward strand.
TCGCACTTGGATAGCTCAGTTAGAAGAGCACTTGCCCGCGAATGGCAAAGGTCCTGAGTTCGAGTCTCAGTCTGGCACACAGTTTTAATCGGCCAGGAAGATTCATATCAGCGCACACTCCGCTGCGCTGTGAAAATCTCATTCTACATATGCCCTACTGTTCTAAAGTAGTGGACGTCAATACAGAAATTTCAGAATTTTGGTACAGAACTTCTAAAAACCTCCTCGTTTTTGAAATATTTGTTAAGGAAGGATGATACAAGTTGAAGGAACATTATAATGAAGGAAGAGATTGTTTCTAATAGTTTATTTCGAGGAACTTTGTCAACAATATGTACAGATTCCCACACCATTACCAATGGAGCAAATTTCACGGTTCGCTCAAGGCAGTCAGGTTCCAGCCTTTCATTGGCTTCACAAATGACGAGCTATGGTCTGTCAGTCGTCACAGAAAATTTGTTTTCATATGAAAATACCACTATTCTCCAGCGCTCTATTCTCCAGTTACGTGCAGTCTGACCCAAGCCAGCCTCTTTTCCCTACTGCAGCAGTTAAAATGGCCTCTCCTTGTCAACTGCCTTTTCCCCCATTGCACAGTGTCTCTTCCTAACAACTAGTCAGTTGAACTCCTATGGCCTCTTGGCATGCTTTTGCCAGTTCAGTTGAAGTAGCGCTCCTCTTTCACCTATCACCGTCTTAGTCGATCAAGTACTCTGTGATCCAAGGGCGAAGAAATGTTTGGGTGCCCACATCTCGGTACATTTTCCATATTTCCTTTGGGCATCAGCTTCTGCGGATTTCGACTCACAGCTGGCCTCGAACAGTTTAATCTCTTCGCAATTTCAGTGTTGTTTAGGCCGTCCGTTGAGTAAATCCTCGATGCGTTTTTTTCTTTCTAGAGGGTGATTTACGAGTAGACACCACGCTAAATGCACACACCCACAGTAGGGAGAAACTTTTAAAAAGAGCAGCAATACTTTCAGAGCAGAGTTAGCGAACGCCTAACCTCAGTTACCACAGAGCACTTTCCGGGGCAATAATTGGTAATATGAGATCACATGTTACTAGTCATTGTTACATGCAACCCCCCCCCCCCCCCCCCCCGTTCAAAAAAAATACATGTACGTTTATGGCTCAAGATATTTAACTAACTAACGAATATCATTGCAGTCAAGGCCGCGCAGTAATTTAGAACAGTAGTGTACGACACAACTCTCACATCTCTGCCAGGAAAGGGTCCAATGTGCTCGTAGGACAAATGCCTTTTTCCACAGGCGGCTACACCCACCCCGCAAGATTTTCTAGCCAGACGACATGTTTTTTATTCGTGTATGTCAGATCCACCTGAAGCCACTGATGGATGATTAGATTTGCCAAACAGGTAAAGTTGATTACAACTTTCCACGCTCTGTTCCGAATAGTTCCTGGAATTTTCTGTGAGATTAAGTGCAAATGATTTAATAGGTTAGTTGTATCGCCCGAAAAGATAGTTATTGTGAAAGAAAATGTTTTAAACTCAGTCCGCCTAAAGCTAGTCTTTCGGAGCCGGGTTGCGTCAGGACTACAATAAATAAATACTGATCATTAAAATATTAATGTTCATTAATATTAAACGTCCTATTTGGCAAAAACGCTCTGTTACCCTCTATGACACATTCATCTGGCAGTCGGGTGCGGATTCGTCACTGGGGAGCGGAAAAGCTTGGTGCTTTGCGTCGCATAGAAGCAGTGGTCGGACTCCGTGACAAGAAAGGTTCGACTTACAAAGAACGCAAATGTGTGTACAATGCCTCGCTTATGGCGCGTAATCGACACGTCACCAAACCTAACGCTTCCCAAAGTTACTGAAATATTGGAACATAGAAAAAAGGCCTCACAAAGTATTAGTAGAGGATATTGGTAAATGTTGTAAAAAATTAAACCACACCCCCGTTTAGCTAATCTCATTATCATAGTAAAATTACCGAGAGCAACAAAAATTGCGTGGTTACGTGATGTAAGACTTAGGAAGAAAGGTGAAGAACACGTGACGTTTATCTGCCAGTGGTTAGGATGGCGTACTATTTGAGCTCTGATTTTGAGAGAGAGGTTAATTTGTTACAATGATTCCCTGAATGGCTACAACAATGTCTGTAAATAATGTTGGAAATCCGTTTCAATTACATTACTAAGCAGCTGCTTTTCAAATACACTGCAGGTACATACCAATAGCAGTTATATAGTTACATTTAAGCAGTTATGAAATTGGTTTATGAAGAAGTATTTGGGCAGTTTTGTTAGTAGTATTAGACAGTGAATTCAGAGTGTGTAGCACCTCGGAAAGAAAACTGACAGAAGTCAGGAAACGTCATCTTTATGTGAAGTGCCCCAGCAGGTAGGAAAAAAATGATGGAACGAACTGTCAACATTACCTACATGAAATATAACGGGAGCTTATACTATTTCTATAGATCAGAACTACTATTTCAATATCAGTTTCACAGAATTAATTGTTTAAGTTTAATTTTCTAAATGGTTGGGTTTTTTAGTTGTATCCTTGTTCCTTCGCGGGTGCTATATGATCTTCCTACAACAATACCACGTTCGACAGTATGTATAATAAACTGACGGAAAAAATAGTAACATCAAAAATAATTAATGTAGAGTACTGTAATTTCGGGAATACATTTGTCTAGGTAACATATTTAAAAAATGGTTCAAATGGCTCTGAGCACTATGAGACTTAACATCCGAGGTCATCAGTATCATAGAACTTGGAACTACTTAAACCTAACTAACCTAAGGACATCACACACATCCATGCCCGAGGCAGGATTCGAACCTGCGACCGTAGCGGACGCGCGGTTCCAGAATGAAGTGCCTAGAACCGCTCGGCCACACTGGCCGGCTAACATATTTAAATAATTAACATTGCAAGATGATGCGTGAATGTAAGCGTGAGATAAAGCACTGCAGATGTGAAGTGCTGGTACATTAATAACCGCTGTAACCGCCAGAATGTTGAATCCAGGCATGCAAACGTGCATACATTATGATTTACGGGTGCCGGATGTCAGTTTGTGACGTCAAGATCGATTCCTGAAGCATTTAGTCGTACACTACAGGGACGGTTAAGCACCACGCGTACTCTTTGGCTTGTCATGTTTGTAAACCGAAAGCGATAAGCGGTTGCGTAACGACCAAGGTTAGCGCTCACACAGGGTATCTTGCATGTGGGTGATGGAATATTGTAATTAATAATTTTTTGTGGTAAGGAATAGGGAAGAGAAAGATTTTATTTAATTTCTATAATAATGAGTAAGGTCACCAACGAATTCAATTTTTTTACAATTGTCAGCACCTTTAACTCACACTGACAAAGATTCGGATTCATTTATTTGCGATGATTCCTGGTCCTCAGAATGAACGGCATTGACGGCAGGTAATATGATTTACCCACGTCTCTATTGTAGACCTCTGCGACGTGAAATGCGCGGAATGCGATGACGTCACGGTTGTTAAAACTTTCAAGCCCCGCCACTTTGTCGACTTTTGGTCCACAAACGAGGGCCACGGTTACCCATCCGTTACCTTCCTGCAGGTTATCATTATTGGCAGCGGTAAAGTTAAGAACTCCACCACAGACCACGCCCGAGTTCCCGGGTTCGATTCCCGGCGGGGTCAGGTATTTTCTCTGCCTCTTGATGACTGGGTGTTGTGTGATGTCCTTAGATTAGTTTGGTTTAAGTAGTTCTAAGTTCTAGGGGACTGATGACCATAGATGTTAAGTCCCATAGTGCTCAGAGCCAATTGAACCATTTTTTTCCACCACAGAACACTGATGGACCATGCAGGATGACTTGTGCACCAACGTAGTTAGAGGTATTAATAGCAATTTTGTCTATTGCTTTATACACTGTGGGACGGGTACGGGTTCTTCTCCCATAATATCGTGGCCTTTTCTCTGTGAATGGTCCAATAATATGGGAGAAGAGCCCGTACCCGTCCTATTTAAGGTTGACGCCGGATTCGTCATCCAATGACGTCCGGTATGTGGTCGACTGGAGACAGATCTGGTGATCGAGCAGGCCAAGCAACAGGTCGACACTCTGTAGAGCATGCAGAGTAACAACTGCAGTATGTCGGCGAGCTCTGTTGTGTTGGAAAACACCTCCTGCAATGCAGTTTGTCAATGGCTGGACCACAGGTCGAGCCACCAGACTGATGTATAAATACGCAGCTCCTCCTGTCTTACGAAATAGCACCGCAGACCATAGCCCAAGGTGTAGATCTATAGTATCTAGGGCGCAGACAGGTTGGCTGAAGTTCCTCAACTGTCCTCGTAATCAATACAAACGCATTACTGACTCCGAAGCAGAACCGGCTGCCATCATAAAACACGACAGATCGCCACCCCTACCCACCAGTGGACTCTCATCCGATACCACTGAAGCAGAAAATGGCTGTAGTTTGGGCAATGCACGCTACAAGGCTCCTGACTCGGTACTGTCCTTGATGTAATCGATTTGCAACAGTTCGTTGTGTCTCTGTGGTGCCAACTGCTGCTCAAATTGCTGCTTCAGACGTAGTATGATGAACCGCAGACATACACCGAACACGATGTTCCTCCCTGTCAGTAGTGCCACGTGACTGTACGATACCCTGTCTTCTTGCGACCATACATTCTCTTGACCATCACTGCCAGCAATTACGTACAGTGACTTCATCCCTTCCAAGTATTTCTGCAATATCGCGGAAAGAACATCAAGCTTCTCGTAGTACTATTACACGACCTCTTTCAAAATCAGTGTTGTGCTGATAATGACGTCTTCGTCGAGTTAAACACATTATTGAATGACCTCAACTCGTCAAGTCCCAATCTCAGTAGTAACTAACGGCCACGACCGTTACAGCGTTTGTATTTAAGGCAAAGGTGATTTTCATCCTTAAAGTGGCGCTACTGCCGCCACTCCCATGCGACTAGCGCGAAATATGAAGAGACATAGTGTTTGGATGTAGGAGCACGCCTACCAACATTCGGTTATGTCAAACATCTCCTCGTTGCTGTAGGAATACATTCATTCCGTCAATGTACATTTTGTTTAGCGTTTTGGTACTTGAACTTGAGGTGTCATGGCTTAATGTGAACAGCTGAAATTTTGACTGAGGTCATGAGCTCAGACTACTGAGATAAACAACAGATCTTCTTTTTTTAGGCGAGCCAGCGTAGCACACAACTTAACGAAGTGCATTGAAGTAATCGTGAGCGTTTGCGATTTATGTTCTTGTTTATTTCAAATGTGACTTCTGGTTTGTCACAAGACGAATCTGGTTTTGAACTGTATCTGTAGACGATCTAGTATCACAGCAGCATTAAAGAAAAAATACCACAGTAAAAGGTAAGTTTTACTTGTGTTTATCGAACAATGGACAATATAGTTCATGAGAAGTGTTTTTCAGGAGTCGTGGAACGTTGGGATAGGCTATGACCAGAAGCAGTAGCCCCCATGATAACATTCGAGCTAAGTCATCGCATATGGTAGGTTCCTTATTAATGGTCAGGTTCTCGACAGGAAGGTCATCAGCCGGAACAATACTCTGTTGTTATCCGCTCAGTTCTCCTTGCATCTTAAGGTCGTTTCAGACCGTGCAGCACTGCCAGATTACATGAACAGCTATATGGTGGAACGACTACTATGTGGAATATAACCTATACACGTTATACTTAAAGACATCCTTGTCAGGAGAGAGGTAAAAATTGTTACATAAATAGGAAGAGCAAAACGTACCTTTAATATACCGATGGCTTTAACTACACTGACAGTGTTCCGGCTGGTGCAGTCCGGGCCTGTACTCATTGCTGGATGCTGAAGTATCGTAGGTATGTTCATTAATCGGTGCATTCCGGAGTGTGATGAAATCATATAATACATCCTCCTTGGGTAATCAGGTGGAAATAAGGCACTGTAATCATTCTAAATTTAGTGTGAGTGCACAAAAGGGGAAGAATGTTGAAACTCATAATAACAGTGTTTCTCGCACATTTATTGGAACATGTTCACACGTTACCAAACGTGATTTTATGGTCTACTGACTCAGCAATATACTGCATCCGTAACACGGCACGGTCTACAGTTTCTCGCTTTATATCCACTGTAATCAGAGCGACATGTCTTCGTTTTGCTGTCCTTCAAATCAGGAAGAGTCCTGATACGTAACTGAAGAAACAGTCTTTCACATATCTCCACAACCAGAAGTCACACGGATTTAGGTCGGTATTGAAGGTTTCTGGAAGTAAATCTTTCACCTAGTAAGGGCCATGTGGTGTCACCCCGAATTGCACGAAATAGTGGTGTGGACTCACATATTGCGCAGGAATATCCTTATAATGTGCAGGTGTTACTGCACACCTAAAAGAACAGCTGACCGCCAATGAAGGAGCCTGTGAAACTACACTACACAGTCACATCAGCTGAGTGCAGTAGATGTTCCTGCCAACATGTGGCGGAGTAGAACCTGGCATGAGATAGTACGATGCATTCACGGCACGATGCAGAGCAAAATGTGTCTCGTCAGTCCAAAGGACGTTCCTCAGAAACGTATTATCCATTTCCACACGCGTCAAAAACCAGTTGTCAAAGTCACGGTGTTGTAATCTATACCGGGGCTGCATTTGGTGTACTTACTGTGTCTTGTAGAGACATCAGTGTGAAATCCGCCGCAAAGGCTTCTTATGTGTCGACCAGGGACTACATATTTCTTGTGACGTAGCTCGAGCACTAGCTGCAGAATCTGAAGCATGAGCTGCGCTGTCGGCTGTAGCTACAACTTCATCAACGACTGCCATGAGAATGGGCCGCCACCCTTTCCCTGCTGAACCACCTAATTCAACGTTTTTTTTTTCAATTTCTTGATTATATTCTTCAGCCAATTTATTCGCATGGAGACCTTTCGCATATGTATCTGTCGGCGACACACCGCGCTACAGCGCTGCTATTACTGCCACTCTGATGAAACAGCTTTACCAGCAGTGCACGGTCCGTCTTTTCATAGCCATTGCGTTTCGTATGGAAAGCTTCAACCTTCGTAACTCTTTACACCAACAGTCATTTCGCTAAGTAAATCACCAAGCAACAAACAGTATACTGACGTCAAAACAAGAATCATTTCAAATTCTGACTGCTTACAGCACAAATTTCCACCTGCTGGCATAACGTGGGGCTATTATTTTCCAGCATACTCACGATCACACCGCTTAATGATCATGCCTACGATGTTTCACACCACGTTCTGCGATACATACACACCAAACTCTAGCACTCGGAACACCGTCAGCTTAGTTTTAACCACCCGGTATTAAATCGAAATGTAAGTAGCATGGGAGGAACTTTCACGTTTCATTTATAAAATGTCACTCTTTGATCAGTACATGGAGTTTTAAACTACTTAGGGTTACGATGAACGAGCTCAGAGAATCAAAATCCCTTTTGCAATTAAAGTCCACAACATGCACATTGTGAGTGTCACTACTAGGAAAGTTTTATCGTTTTAAACACATAGTCCAATTCCATAAGACGACGCGCCTAGTTTTTGAGGCGACCATCAGGACTGGAATCCCTCGATGTATACTCATGCTCATAAATGATGGATAATGCTGATACATGGTGAAACAACGACTGGTGGGCGGTTTGCGGTTTTAAATCATCTCGGGGTATGACCATGCGGTGCATTTGACCTGCGGTCGTCGCACGGTGGCGCTGGCAGCAGTCCACATACGCAGAGGTCTGTTGGTGCACGCACAGAGTATGGTACAGCGAGTAAGCGGACAGACGTTTTCAGGCGTGCTAATGGTGACTGTGTGTTGAAAATGGCTCAAAGAACACATATTGATAGCGTTATGAGTGGTAGAATACTAGGGCAACTAGATGCTTGTCAAACACAGCAGGTCGTAGCACGGGTCCCCCGTGTGCCACAAAGTGTGATCTCAAGATTATGACAACAATTCCAGCAGACCGGAAACGTGTCCAGGCGCTACAGTACGGGTCGTCCACAGTGTACAACATAAGAAGACCCATATCTCACTATCAGTGCCCGCAGACGGCCACGGAGTACAGCAGGTAGCCTTGCTCGGGACCTTACCGCAGCCACTGGAACAGTTGTCTCCAGACACACAGTCTATAGACGACTGAACAGACATGGTTTATTTGCCCGGAGACCTACAAGGTGCATTCCACTGACCCCTGGTCACAAGAGAGCCCGTAAAGCCTGGTGTCAAGAACATGGTACATTGTCATTGGAACAGTGGTCCCAGTTTCTGTTCACGGACGAGTCCAGGTATAGTCTGAACAGTGACTCTCGCCAGGTTTTCATCTGGCGTGAACCAGGAACCAGATACCAACCACTATGTCCTTGAAAGGGACATGTATGGAGGTCGTGCTTTGATGGTTTGGGGTGGGTTAAATGTAACAGGTCAGGTGTAACAGGACGTCATTTTGCACCAGTTTGTCCGCCTTTTCAGGGGTGCAGTGGGTCCCACCTTCCTCCTGATGGATGATAACGCACGGCCCCACCAAGCTGCCATCGTGGAGGAGCACCTTGAAACAGAAGATATCAGGCGAATGGAGTGGCCTGCCTGTTCTCCAGACCTAAGCCCCATCGAGCACGTCTGGGATACTCTCGATCGACATATCCATGCACATCTTCAAACCCCTAGGATACTTCAGGAGCTTCGACAGGCACTGGTGCAAGAATGGGAAGCTATAAGCCAGCAGCTGCTCGACCACCTGAAACAGAGTATGCCAACCCATTGTGCGGCCTGTGTATGTGTGCATGGTATCATATTCCATATTGATGTCGGGGTACATGCGCACATGTGTTTCGGGACGGTTTTCTCAACTTATCATCTATACTGTGGACTTGTCGGTCTGTCGTTTGTGTTCCCTATGAGCCTATGTTATTAGCGCCAGTTTTGTGTTGTACCACGTTGTGTGGCACCACATTCTGCAATTATCCTTAATTTATGAGCATGAGTGTACAACAACTGGAACACACCAGTGCCGCACTAACTGTTGCGCCTCGTAACTGTAAGTTCTTCATTGTGACTGTTGGTGAAGTGAGCAACAGCCGCCGCATCTCACTCTTGAATGACATCATTATAATTTACTGCCATAGGGTAGGATGTCCTTTTGCTGACTTCATCTCCAGGAGAATGGGCCTGTGGTTTGTTTGTGAGGGTGTGTGTGTGTGTGTGTGTGTGTGTGTGTGTGTGTGTGTGTGTGTGTGTGTGTGTTCCATACCAACGCGTCATATCACACTACTAGCTCGACTGTGCCCTAACTGCTCTAGACGTGTATTCATCACTATACTATATTCTTGTCGCAGACTCACTAAAACAGTAACTTGACCTTTAGAAACAGTGTTCAAAGTATAAGAGCTGTTTAGTCTATTACGTGGGTTGGATAGAAAGAAGTGGCCACACTTATAATTGTTGGCAGACTTTCCTGACAGACGTTCACCGTATTCCATGCCCTCAATACAATGTCCCACAAATGGCTCTGAGCACTATGGGACTTAACTTCTGAAGTCGTTAGTCCCCTAGAACTTAGAACCACTTAAACCTAACTAACCTAAGAACATCACACACATCCATGCCCGAGGCAGGATTCGAACCTACGACCGTAGCGGTCGTGCGGTTCCACACTGTAGCGCCTAGAACCTCTCTGCGACTCCGGCCGACCAATGTGCCACACATCGATCACCTTCTACCACACAGATGGAAGGCGCCGCACACCGTAAGCGCTTCCGTCTCTGTGGATGTCTCGCAAGGACTGCCTCATGCCACGGAGGACGTCGTCTCTTGTTTTTTAGCGCATGCCACCTAGAATTTCATTCATTTTGGAGAACAGGTCATCAAGGTAAACACTAATACTGCGTAATTGCGGTGGACGATAAAGTATCTCCCGTCTCACATACACTGGAGCTACTGCATGGTGTTCGGTGTGGGGCATCGTGCATTGTTCCGAAGGATGATGGGATGCGAGCCACATGCAGAAGGGAAGCAAGGGGCTAAATAATTATGTTGTCTGTGTGGGGAAATTCCGAACGACGCTGAACTTGAAAGACACCCCTGCCATCCTGAAACACTTTTACCAATTTCACCACTGTACGATTTGGCAGTGCTGCTTCACCAGGAACTTCACACAGTCCCTGATAACAGTGTTGTGCCCTCTGACCACGTGCCACTTCAGTCTCGATCCATTCTACATCTACATCTACATCCATACTCCGCTAGCTTCCTGACGGTGTGTAGAGGAGGGTGCTTTGAGTACCTCTGTCCGTTCTCCCTTCTGTTACAGTCTCGTATTGTTCGTGGTAAGAAGGATTGTCGGCATCCCTCTGTGTGGACTGCAATCTCTCTGACTTTATCCTCATGGTTTCTTCACGAAATATACGTAGGAGGGAGCAATATACTGTTTGACTCCTCGGTGAAGGTATGTTCTCGAAACTTCAACAAAAGCCCGTACCGAGCTACTGAGCGTCTCTCCTGCAGAGTCTTCCGCTGGAGTTTATCTATCATCTCCGTGACCCGTTGGATCGTCTCTATCGCTTCTATCAAACCTGTCTGGTACGGATCGCACACTGATGAGAAATATTCAAGAAGTGGGCGAACAAGTGTACTGTAACCTACTTCCTTTGTTTTCGGATTGCATTTCCTTAGGATTCTTCCAATGAATCTCAGTCTGGCATCTCCTTTACTGACGATCAACTTCATATCATCATTCCATTTGAAATCACTCCTAATGCGTACTCCCAGATAATTTATGGAATTAACTGCTTCCAGTTGCTGACCTGATATATTGTAGCTAAATGATAAAGCTTCTTTCTTTCTGTTTATTCGCAGCACATTACAATTGTCTACATTTAGATTCTATTGCCATTCCCTGCGCCATGCGTCAATTCGTTGCAGATCCTCCTGCATTTCAGTACAATTATCGATTGTTACTACCTCTCAATATACTACAGCATCATCCGCAAGGTGCCTCAGTGAACTTCCGATGTTATCCACAAGGACATTTAAGTATACTGTGAATAGCAACGGCCCTACGGCACTCCCCTGCGGCACACCCGTAATCACTCTTACTTCGGAAGGCTTCTCTCCATTGAGAATGACATGCTGCGTTCTGTTATCTAGGAACTATTCAATCCAATCACACAATCGGTCTGATAGTCCATATGCTCTTACTTTGTTCATTAAACTACTGTGGGGAACCGTATCGAACGCTTTGCGGAACACGGCATCTACCTGGGAACCTGTGTCTATGGCCCTCTGAGTCTCGTGGGCGAATAGCGAGAGCTGGGTTTCACGCGATTGTCTTTTTCGAAACCAATGGTGATTCCTACAGAGTAGATTTCTACTCTCCACAAAATTCTACAACTGATCGACGTTAGAGATATAGCTCTATAGTTCTGCACATCTGCTCGACGTCCCTTCTTGGAAACTGGAATGACCTGTGCCCTTTTCCAATCCTTTGGAGCGCTACGCTCTTCTAGAGACCTACGGTACACCGCTGCAAGAAGGGTGGCACGTTCCTTCGCGTACTCTCTGTATAATGGAACTGGTATCCCATCAGGTCCAGCGGCCTTTTCTCTTTTGAGCGATTTTAATTGCTTTTCTATCCCTCTATCATCTATTTCGATATCTACCATTTTGTCATCTGTGCGACAATCTGGAGAAGGAACTACAGTGTAGTCTTCCTCTGTGAAACAGCTTTGGAAAAAGACGTTTAGTATTTCGACCTTTAGTTTGTCATCCTCTGTTTCGGTACCATTTTGGTCACAGAGTGTCTGGACATTTTGTTTTGATCCACCTACCGCTTTGACAAAAGACCAAATTACTTAGAATTTTCTGCCAAGTCAGTAAATAGAACTTTACTTTCGAATTCATTGAACGCCTCTCGCATAGCCCTCCTGACACTACATTTCGGTTCGCACATACTCAACTAACTGTGTCCACTGATCCTCAACACTATCTGTACTTGAGACAAAAGTTTTGTGTTGAGCCGTCAGGTACTCTGTAATCTGCTTTTTGTCACTTTTGCTAAAAAGAAAAATCTTCCTACCTTTTTAAATATTTCTATTTACGGCTGAAATCATCGATGCAGTAGCCGCTTTATGATCGCTGAATCCCTGTTCTGGATTAACTGTTTCAAATAGCTGGGGTCTGTTTGTCACCAGAAGGTCTAATATGTTATCGCCACGAGTCGGTTCTCTGTTTAACTGCTCAAGGTAGTTTTCAGATAAAGCACTTAAAAAAAATTCACTGGATTCTTTGTCCCTGCCACCCGTTATGAACGGTTGAGTCTCCCAGTCTATATCCGGCAAATTAAAATCTCCACCCAGAACTATAACATGGTGGGGAAATCTACTCGAGATATTTTCCAAATTTTCCTTCAGGTGCTCTGCCACAACAGCTGCTGAGCCAGGGGGCCTATAGAGACATCCAATTACGATGTTTGAGCCTGCTTTAACCGTGACCTTCACCCAAATTATTTCACATTCCGGACCTCCGTCAATTTCTTTAGATTCTATTGCACTTTGTATCGCTATAAACACGTCTACCCCTTCACAGTCAAGCCTGTCTCTGCGGTATACATTCCAATCTGAGTTTAGAATTTCATACTGTTTACATCTGGTTTCAGCCAACTTTCTATCCCTAGTACTATGTGGGCAATGTGACCGTTTGTTAAAGAGAGCATTTTTGGGACCTTTTTATAGACGCTCCTGCAGTTTACTGTTAGCACATTAATATTGTTATTCCCTGTTGCGTTTTGCCTACTGCTACCTTGTCGCGTCTCACGAGGCGTCTTGTCGGGCCTAGGGAGGGAATTCCCTAACCTAAAAAACCCACATTTGCACTCCGCTGGTACTGCGCTACCCTTGTAGCCACTTCCCGCGTGTAGTGCTCGTCTGACCTGTTCAGGGGGACCCTACATTTCTACACCCGATAGCGGAGGTCGAGAAATTTGCACCCCAGATCTCCGCAGAATCGTCTGAGCTCCTGGTTTAAGCCAGAGGACCGCGATCGGTTCTGGGAACGATACTACAAATAGGTAGCTCAGATTCCACCCCGCGAGCGAGGCTTTCCGCCTTCACCAACTCCGCCAACCGCCTGTATGATCTGAAGATGGCCTCCGAACCCAGACGGCAGGAGTCATTGGTGCCGACATGAGCAACAATTTGCAGTCGGGTGCACCCAGTTCTCTCTATTGCCGCCGACAGGGCCTCCTCCACATCTCGGATGAGACCTCCCGGCAAGCAGACAGAGTGAACACTAGCCTTCTTCCCAAACCTTTCTGCTATTTCCCTAAGGGGTAGCACCTCCAAATCGCTAATAAACCCCTCCTCCGTGTGCCTGCCCGAATCTTGCTGAAGGAGCGGCCACATGTCCACTCACAGACAGAGCAGGCGATGCCACACAGCCAGCCTCCACATTGACCCTCCGCCTAATGCGCCATGAACGCCGCTGAACCCGCCACTCCCCTTGGGGAGAGGGTGACCCAACCGCGACCGGTACCCGCGAAGATGTCTCGACAGCAGGGACCGTGGGTGAAGCATGTAACACCTGGGGTGTATCATGCGACGCACCAGACTGCACACTGCCGCTACACTCCGAAGCAGCAGCATGAAGACGGTTGGCCGCGGCCATTAACACGTTCAGCTGTTCGCGAACAGTGGCCAGCTCCTCCTGTGTACGTATACAGCAGTCCCACATCGTATCCATCCTAAGAAATCAACAATTTACTGTAGAGAGTTAATTAACTTTTAACTGGACTGCTAATTCAATAAAGGCGGCTGATAGCAGAGTAAACTGTGGTTACTAGACAGTTCTTGTTAAAAACAATGAAAGTAAGCGCTACCTGTCTCTGGACTGTATTCAAAACAAACGCTAGCACTACTGGCACTACAGCTGATTAGAGGGACTCTCTCTGACTGTTTTCAAAACAAACACGAAATCTATGGAACACTATTACTAGTACTCGAAAAGCAAAAACACACGGAAGAAGAAGTGAATAGTAAGAAAAATACAGTTAATACTTAAATTAACGTAGCTCGCTGCACAACAGATGTGAAGCAGACGGCAGTTACGACGACACCATTCTTGTTATTTGTGTTAGGGTGTCTGAGCTGCCCTTCAGCACTTTCAGACAGTACACAACGCAACTGACTCAAACACAGCCACTGACGCACACTGCACTGCTTCAACTGACCTTCTGCTATGAGATACAGACAGTGCACATGACACTGGATGCACATTTTTCATGTTACAGCACTATTGCCACTAATTTTTATCCAACCGTAGTATTTATATCTAGTTGTTATTTGAGCCTTTCTGGCTCACATCAAACATAAAACAAATTTTGTATTTTTCCTGATATAAAGAAACTAGTTTTTATGTTTACTGTTTTTCAACCAAAAGAATTTCTCGAGCCTGATGTAGTAATACCAAAGTGGTTGAAATTAAAACATTCAGTGGTAAGAAAGAAAATATTTAAGAAATTGTGGATTTAAAAAATTAATAAATTAAAAACAAATGTAACTCTAAAACAGTTTATTCAAATTCAATAATGTAGACAGAATGGTCTTTAATTTGTTTTTACCTGTTTTATAAATTTAAACTGACCATACTGTCTTTATCTTCATCCCCTGAAAAGATTTTTATATAATGGTCTGGATGCATAGTTTTAAATTTGTCTTCTAGAACTAATGTGACTTTTTGGCTATATTTAGTTAGCATATGTTTGGCTCTTGAAATATTTTTTTCAATTCTGTTAATGTAGTAAATTCTTCTCTAGAACCGTTGGTGGAGCTATTAAGCTGGCTCAATAAGTCTTCAGTGTTCCAGCTCTTTCTTATTGGTTGTTTTATTTATATAAAAAATTGTTTGGATTTTAAAAAATAAAAAAATGTGGTGATTTTTAAATTAAAAATGCTTAAACTTCATCACAATTTTTATTTTAAGCAAATTCCTTCATTTCACTTTCAGCTGTCCAGTTTTGACAAATTTAAAAGAAAAATAAATGAAGTTGAAAATTTACTCTTGAAACACTGTTTTTTTCTGAAAAACCATTGGCTACACTACCCACGGTTTTTTTAAAAAGATATCCCGTATATAAGAGGATTAAAACCACAAACTGCTCCTAGGAGGTATTTTATGATCCGAATCCACTCACCCTGGCACTGGCCTGTGCACAGAAAGTAGTATACAGCACTCTAACTTGTTATATGCAGCAGTGTGCTGCAACTGTGGCGTTACCTTTATCTCATATCCTCTGATGCTGCGCTGAGGAAATCACTTTAGCAGGCCTTAATATAGGCAGCTCATTCACAAGACAGCCACTCAGTTTAGAGTATCGATTTTTGTTTATTTCTCAGCCAGATTACTTTAGAAATTCAAATAGCTACAATAATCTACAAACAAGTGATATCCAAAAATAATAAAGAATAGATTTATCTTATTATTATAACAATATTTTTGTTGCAATAAAATATTACCTAAAAGATTTAGTAAGAATTTATCATGGGCATCATAATTTAAAATATTTTAGGTAGAAAATTATATAAGTTAACATATCAATAGGAATTTTGTCATTAAAAACAGCACACAATCTTAAAACATTTTCTTGTGCAGCTAACAGATTCATTCTCCTGGACGCATTTAAAACAAATAAGGAACAATCTTCTATGAAATAATATGGATTTATATTGACATTGCCATTTCATTGAGTTACACATTTATAATCTCAGAAAGTGTGCCTTTAGATAGTTATTTTAAGGGTCTAGACTCCACAATTACTGGGGCAAAGCTTCATTTCTTCCATTCTTTATATAGATTTTCTGTAATTCTATGTGATCAAAAAAAGAAGAATCAGTCAACTGATTACTTTTTCTATTCATTTGGAAAATAACAGAGATATAGTACAGACTACCAAAATCTATAGAGTTATGGTAATTAGTTATATCTAACTCGATATTTGTCATTCCATTTAACCAACAATTTCTGTGCTTTGTGTTTTGAAAAAAGATATGGGAATCTTTTGACGGTTTAGTCTTTTTTGTTCTAGCTCTATTTAATATGTTATCACAGCATCACCGATTTCCATCGATTATACAATTATTTTTCCTTCCTTGGGAAGTGTGGTCACATCTCCAACACCCACTGGATAATGGTGAGCAGGTTGAATCTCCTTCCTCTATGATTTCCTTATAATCTTTAAAAAAATCCGTCAGATGCTTCTATGGGATAAAGTACTTTATTACATACTTTTTATGTTTCCATTATTAAGAATATGGCCTTCCGTGGCTAACTCATTGGCTAGAGATGGCGTTAATCAGATAAGAGCTGATGAAAAAATAAATGTGTGTTGTATTGTAGGCAGAACATTGTTTCCTTTCTGTGGAAATAACTTTCAATAGTTTCACTACACAATTATCAATTAATTTTTCATTTGATTTTCCATTATATATTTGATGATTATTACCATCAGTTCCAATAATACTGTAAATCATATACGTTCAGCATGATAGGGATGAATACAGCCATCTTTGATATCTAAATTAATCTCTGTTTCCTTGTTGGAAAGATTTAGATAATTTTACTTTTCTCATTCTCATAGAATGAGTAAAGCTGGCAGCTCTCAATCTTATCCGTATAATAAGTATAAAATGCATTAAAGTATTTTTAAAATAACTGTTAAAGTAGAACTGTTAAAGCCAAGCTAATTACCTTTCTCATCAGCTATATTAATTTCTTAATGGTGCATAATATCAAAAAATTATAATGTATATCGAATAGTTTGATTCATAAATTATTGGCTTGCCAAATTCAGGCTTGGATGAGCACACCTTGACCTGTTTCCTGCAAGTATTCGTGCAATAATTTCCTAGTCTATCTCGTTCCTTTCACTGAGTACAGCCCCAACACATTTAAAGCCTTTTACCCTTTCGAAGAGTTTTTCCTCCTCCTTCAGGGGTCTGTCATCACTTTCTCTGCTAATTATGAGGTATTTTGTCTTATCCTTATTCTACTTCAGGCCTGCTCTCAATGCCTCTTCCATTAATGTTCTTGTCATCTGAACCAGGTCTTGCTCTTTCCTGCAGAGCCCAGGATGTTGATCCTTCTTCTCAAATGTATTCCTGTCCCTAGGCTTGCTACCTTTCTCAGGGCTCTACCAGGCTCAACAGGAGAGGGGAGGGACAGCTCAAGTCCAACAAGCGAATCCCTAAATGCACCAGATGCAGTTGAATCCTGTCGTCCAGCCTAGTTGTGGGTTGAGTATCATCCATAAAGGAAAAATTTTGCTGTACCTCAGGCATCGTAGCTGAAATGATATGAGCAGAGGCACCTACCTCCCCGATTCAATCCACTGAATGACTCAGCGTCCTGTCCAACGCCACACGCAACCATTTCGCCAATTCCGGGATGCTACCTGCAGCTGGAAGTTTACAAAATTTCTTTTTCACGTGGGATAATCCGGGGCCCCTTCTGGAATCTATGATAAGTGACAGCCTCTTGAAACAGTGAGTACAATACCTTGAGAAGAAGAAATGTATTACCACAATAATCACAAGAAATAACAACTGAAATCAAAGGGTTGACAACTTTAATCCACCCTGCAAAACATATCGTAAGTACGCTCTGCTTATACCAATTGATATCTCACAAGTAGGGCTGGCATAGGTTTAAGAAAAACAAATGGAATATGGTCCCACATCTTTCGATACCGCTTGTTTCTGTGAATACATTTTATTACTTATTAACAATGTTATCATTTAAATTTATATAGAAAACTTATTAAAAGGATCACAACCCCCACAATCTTAGAAAATTGAACAGCCTCAATTGATTAAAAACAAATTTTAACTATTTTTACCATTAAGATCAGTGCTTGAAACCGCTAGTACACAGTTTCCAAAAAAAAAAAAAAAGTAAAAGTCACACCAACTGGGCGTGGCTGCAAGCAGGTTCAGCGAGCAATTTTATCAACAGAAAGAATTACAATGGCAGCCATTAAATGTACTAACACCTTCCAAGCTTAAGTAACAGTTCAACATTTGGATAACACTCATCCAAATACAGAATGGATGACAAGTCACGCCAATGATTGTGGCTGTTGGAAGCCTGCTTAACAGTAAAAAAGGCAGCTAAGCAATAAAATACGCAGTCCCTCGAAGCTGACAAACTAAGAAGCTGTAAAATTTAAATATTGCAAATAACACTCAAACAAACACAGCTGCCTAAAAATACAAGACAAACTGGGAGTACCTGCAATTTAAATGTACTTCCCAACTGGTACAGATCAGCAGAAACTTTGACAGTAGGTAAGCTGACAACTGCAGCAGACGATTATCACAGAAAACGAGGAATGAGGAACCACGTTTCACAGTGAGTGGAGTTGGCTAATGACTGTGGATGAAGACAAGGTTCGACAATTTATATCAATAAGTAAAAGGCCATAAAATTAAAGGGCTAAGAAATAGTAATAAGTTTTGTAAGGTTTGAACGAATAGTTAAAGAGGTATGGTGTGGAGAACACACCTTAAACTTTCTGAGCTTATTAAACTCACCAAATGGAGTTTCCTACTCGTTCCCACTTAATCGACGACACTCCACCGTGGATCACATCAAACGATCACCTTTACGTAACTTGAAACACCGTGACGCAGCACGTAGGGGCGGCAGATTGCCGTCCAACACAGACGTCAAGAGACGACGGAAGTGCCGTCATGGCTAGGACCGAACGCGTCTCTGCTCTGGTCCCTGGGAACAGGAGCGCGTTTCCTGCTGTCAAAGCGGCCCTGCCAACACAGATGAAAAGGTAACAGTGATATGAGTAAATAAGGCTACACACAAGAATGCCTAAATAGTAGAAAATCTGAACAAATCACACAAGCAACAACTGATGTAAGTTACAAGTTTAACACTTCTTAAACTTACTGTTATTCAGTAGCGTATCAGTACCTGATAATGCAATAATTCAGGCATGCTCATTTACAAGGGTTGCTTTGCCTCCCACACAGGTTATATTACACTGTAATTTCATCCTTGGAATTTATAACAGGGGAATACTCATACACTTGCACGGCATATGGCATGGAATACAAATTGCGATCAGTAACACTGATCGATGATCACACACTCAATCACTTGTAGGAGCGTCTTACAACAGGTCTAATTCCACATTAGACAGACATGGCCATGCAGTATAAATTACTCAAAAATAAGAAAACAACACTTCACTCCACTCACGTGTGAAGGAGCCATGACTTGCCGGATTCGAACTGGGGTGTTATGGCCTCCAATCCGTACAGTCTGTCGTCGAGGTGACGTAAAATTAAAGCTTGCAGAGTAGGCCGGTAACTTGCCAACCAGGTTGCACGCGGCGTCCCTAGGTCTCCCGCAGCTCGCCGCTACCAGTCCTTAAGCGAGCCGTCACGGCTTGCATCTGACCGATTTAACCATTTGCGGCTTCTCGAGACCCGCGTCGGACAGCCGGAGTGCCTAAAAAACAACAACTTGTCAGCCACGTGTTCTCCAGCCAACTCACTCTCCAGATCGCGCCAAAGCAACAACACACACACCTCAACCAAAGACCTTAGCTAGCAACATACCATCAAATCAAAATCGACATCCCAAATATCTCGTTGCGCCAGTGCTATGCCTTATCACCAAGATTAAAGCCACCACAGCTCACGTCCTACTTTGCAAAAACAACTCTGTTACCTGCTACCTTAAATTTATCTTGCACTCGGGTGCAGGGTCTTACTGGGGAGGGGAAAAAGTTGGTGATGACTAGACAGATTAGATTAGATTAATTATTCATTTCATAGACCCACAAAAGAGGGGATCATCCTGGGTCAGATAAACATATTATAAAAATGTAATTGGAAAAACTTGAGTTTCAGTAATTTTAATGATCCTCAGTCAGTAAACATTACAATTATGTACATGAATTAAAATTAAACTTATAACATTTACATGTTTAATACTTACATCAGCTTTCATTAAATCCACCATTCACAAAAACAGCTAGTTACTTGCCTATTACAACCAAGTATTGTCAAAAATTAAAGTAAATTATTCCTTTCAATTATCCTCAGTTAAGAACAGTCAAATTATGTACTAGATTTAAAATTAAACTTCCACTATTTACAGACTTAAGACTTACATCTGCTTTCCATACATCCATCATTCACACAGTAGGTAGTTACTTGGATGTTACAACCAAGTATTGACAAAAATTAAAGTACAATAAATTTTCATTAAAATGGTCCACTGCACTTGGTGAGAAATTCATGGATGGAGTAGAAGGAGTGGCCACCAAAAATTCTTTTAAATTATGTTTAAATTGTGCCTTGTCAGAAACTAAACATCTAATGGTTGCTGGTAACTTATTGAAAATATGCGCTGCTGAATACTGGACTCCTTTCTGGGCCAGAGTAACTGATTTTAAATCTTTATGTATATTGTCCTTGTTCCTAGTATTGATACTGTGTACTAAGCAGTTAGTTGGAAAGAGAGATGTATGATTTACAACAAACTTCATTAAGGAATAAATGTACTGAAAAGCTGTGGTTGGCATGCCCAATTCTTTGAATAGGTTTAGATTTGATGTTCTTGGATTTACACTACACATTACTCTTGTTATACGCTTCTGTACTCTAAAAAAGTTTTTCTCAGTTTGTGGAGTTACCCCAACATATGATACCATATGACATAATGGAATGAAAATAAGCAAAATATGCGAGTTTTTTATCTTTATATTTCCTATGACTGACATCATTCGCATTGCAAACACAAACTCGTTTAGGTGCTTTAGCAGTTCGTTAGTAAGTCGCTCCTAACTGAATTTATTATGAAGTTTTAATCCCAAGTATTTTACACTCTCAACTTCTCGTATTTCCATGTCATCATATTTTATACACACGCTAGAAGGAAATCTCTTGGAAGTTCTGAACTGCATATAGTGGGTCTTTTCAAAGTTTAATGGCAGTGAATTTGTTATGAACCACTTATTAATGTCGGTAAAAATTTGATTAGCTGCCCTTTCTAAATTTATATCTGATTTACTATTTATTGCAATGTTTGTATCATCTGCAAATAAGACAAACTTGGCATCTGGTAATGTAACAGATGACAGGTCATTAATATACACAGGAAAAGGAAGTGGACCTAGTATGGAACCTTGGGGAACACCACATGTAATTTCTACCCAGTCAGATGATGCCTGAATGCCTACTGCTGAAGTGTTACATAACGACACCCTTTGTTTTATATTAGTAAGATATGACTGAAACCACTTTGCACCACTACCAGTGACGTCACAGTATTTTAATTTACTTGAAAGAATCCTGTGATTAACACAGTCAAAAGCTTTTGACAGGTCACAGAATATGCCAGTTACCTCTAATTTGTTGTCTAATGAATTAAGGAGATTTTCACTATAAGTGTAAATAGCCTCTTCAATATCAGAACCCTTAAGAAACCCAAACTGTGACTTTGACAGTATGTTATTTTCACTAAGGTGCTTAAGTAGACGCTTGAACATAATCTTTTCAAAGATTTTTTTGAAATGTTACTTGTTAATGTAACGTATAACTCAACAGAATGTTTTGCATTGGATTAAAGCGGTAATTGGAATGTGGCTTCATGACAACAGATTAAGATTGCAGGGTATATTCCACAATTATATAAATGGTAATATAATGGCAGCTGCATAGGCGTGTAAACAACACATCACGAAACTAATCACTTCCAAACGCTATTGAAATCCTGAAGTGCAGACTACATCACAGAAGTCTTGAAGCGTAGATGAAGGCTTTATGTGTTGTTAGTAGAGGATATTGGTACCTTTTCTACGGAAAAACACGTATCTCAGATTAATTAACCCTATTTACTGAAAGCTGCTGCCAATAAAATATATCTTGTACTGGTATCTATTGAAACTGCGGATTCTGCGAAGTGCAATGTTAGAATCTGATTCAGTTTTCTCATTAACTGCATGTAAGTTCTTGAAAAATTTATCAGCACGCCTCTTGTGATCTTTTAGCGGCATCATTCAGAAATGGACTTTTGAGTTTTGCTCCGAAATCTTCACATGTGCCAAAGAAAATTTTCAAATGAAATTGATAATCAACAATGCTGAAAAAATAAAATTTTGAGAAAGCCCACACCTTTTGAACATGTGTGGTTTGTCTTCTGTTTAGATGATATTACGGCTGCGTAACAACATAGTAAGTGCTAGAAAATATGGGGTGTCTCTATATCATGATCAGCCTATATGTATTAATAAATTCAATTTTGTCAAAAAAATAGATATCCGGGGTTTCTCAGTATTCTCATTCATTTAACTACTCTTCCAGTTTCGTGGCGGCATAATGCACGGTAAAGTAACTCGTTGCAGCAGACTTGGATTCGGCGTGATCAGTGAGCCGTTTCCTGCAGATCGGCGTTCCCGTATCCCAGATGCAGCGTAACAGCTGCTAATTTGGTTATAAACTTCGTTCTTAAGCGCACTTACTTCTGTTTCGCTAGACGTAAAATTTATAATTAGCGACGAATGCCGACGCGAAGCTTAGTTTGCTCCAATTCCGTCTTCGCCGAAAGCATACAGTAAATAACGATCCACTTAGCACTAATTGGTCATGGAACTCGCTTTCGATCCTCAATTAGGCGGCGCAGTATCGGCAAATCTCTTAGCGTTCCATCATTACCGACAGAACGACGCGGTCTCCGTCGCTTGAGGAATGCGAGGAGCTTCGCGCTGGTCTGGTGGAAGTCTTCGATGAAGCGCCGCCCGTCTTCTGTTTTAATAAAGAACCGCGGTGAGCTGCATCCACACGCAGCCTTTCTTGTTCTTCCTCGTAAAGCTAGGCTCTTTATTAGACTTCCAGCAGACGATGTGATTATCTCCATAAATACACTACTGGCCCTTAAAATTGCTACACCAAGTAGAAATGCAGATGATAAACGGATATTCATTGGACAAATATATTATAGTAGAACCAACATGTGATTATATTTTCATGCAATTTTGGTGCATACATCCAGAGAAATCAGTACCCAGAACAACCACCTCTGGCAGTAATAACGGCGTTGATACGCCTGGGCATTCAGTCAAACAGAGCTTGGATGGCGTGTACGGGAACAGCTGTCCATGCAGCTTCAACAGGATACCACAGTTCATCAAGAGTAGCCACTCGCGTATTGTGACAAGCCAGTTGCTCGGCCACCATTGACCAGACGTTCTCAGTTGCTGAGAGATCTGGAGAATGTGCTGGCCAGGGCAGCAGTCGAACATTTTCTGTATCCAGAAAGGTCCGTACTGGACCTGCAACATACAGTGGTGCATTATCCTGCTGAAATGTAGAGTTTCCCAGGGATCGAATGGAGGGTAGAGCCACCGGTCGTAACACATCTGAAATGTAACGTCCACTGTTCAAAGTGCCGTCATGCGAACAAGAGGTGACCGCGACGTGTAACCAATGGCACCCCATACCATCACGCTGGGTGATACGCCAGTATGGCGATGACGAATACACGCTTCCAATGTGCGTTGGTTGGTTGGTTTGTTTTGGGGAAAGAGACCAAACAGCGAGGTCATCGGTCTCATCGGATTAGGGAAGGACAGGGAAGGAAGTCGGCCGTGCCCTTTCAGAGGAACCATCCCGGCATTTGCCTGGAGCGATTTAGGGAAATCACGGAAAACCTAAATCAGGATGGCCGGACGCGGGATTGAACCGTCGTCCTCCCGAATGCGAGTCCAGTGTGCTAACCACTGCGCCACCTCGCTCGGTCAATGTGCGTTCACCGCGATGTCACCAAACACGGATGCGACCATCATGATCCTGTAAACAGATCCTGGATTCATCCGAATAAATGACGTTTTGCCATTCGTGCACCCAGGTTCGTCGTTGAGTACACCATCGCAGGCGCTCCTGTCTGTGATGCAGCGTCAAGGGTAACCGCAGCCATGGCCTCCGAGCTGATAGTCCATGCTGCTGCAAACGTCGTCGAACTGTTCGTGCAGATGGTTGATGTCTTGCAAACGTCCCTATCTGTTGACTCAGGGATCGAGACGTGGCTGCACGATCCGTTACAGCCATGCGGATAAGATGCCTGTCATCTCGACTGCTAGTGATACGAGGCCGTTGGGATACAGCACGGCGTTCCGTATTACCCTCCTGAACCCACCGATTCCATATTCTGCTAACAGTCATTTTATCTCAACCATCGCGAGCAGCAATGTCGCGATGGATATACCGCAATCGCGATAGGCCACAATACGACGTGATGGTACGCTTTTCTCCTCCTTACACGAGGCATCACTACAACGTTTCACCAGGCAACGCCGGTCAACTGCTGTTTGTGTATGAGAAATCGGTTGGAAAACTTCTTTATGTCAGCACGTTGTAGGTATCGCCACCGGCGCCTACCTTGTGTGAATGCTCTGAAAAGCTAATCATTTGCATATCACAGCATCTTCTTCCTGTCAGTTAAGTTTCGCATCTGTAGCACGTCATCTTCGTAGTGTAGTAATTTTAATGGCCAGTAGTGTAGTAAAATCGGGTACAGTACATATAGCTCGACAAAGCGTACCGTACACCAGGGCGCAGCGGGACCTATGTTTATAATGTGACTAGGCACGGCCGTGTTCCCGGTCAGGTTGGTGTGCGTCGTTACCTCGCAATGCGGGCGTGCGAAGTGACCGCAGAAAGTGCCTCACGGGCTGCCACGACGGTTTGTCGTTTATATCACTAACTTTCTTGACGATGACATGGGAAAAGAATGACTAAATGATGCAAGAAGCAAGATCACAGTAAAATTGAGCAACGCTCCAATGATAATTGCAGCCTCCGTTTACACAAAACGTATTTGCTCTTGGCCTTATGTTGTACAACTTGGATGCAGTGAAAATTACGACTGTGGTAAATGGAACTATATGCTAGCTTCTAGCGTATCACGTCTCTTAAAGTGACATACGGGTAGGAGAACTGTGTGCTAACCACATGCCCCTCTATATCCGCACCCAGTGACGTCTGTGGGCTGAGGAACACAAGGCGGCCGGTCGGTACCGTGCGGCCTTCATGGCCTGTTCGGGTGGAGTTTAGTTTCAGTTCTAGCGTATCAAAATGTGCATAGGAAAACTAGTTAAAATACATACTCGTATTCATTTTTTTAAGGAACAGGACTGGGGAAACAAGTAAACCTTCGAGATGCTACAACTGCGGTGTTTCCTCCCGAGTATCCTGATCAGGTCCCCTTGCCTTTCGATTTTAGCGTATTCCTCGGATAGGTTTGTTCCCATGACAATATAAATGAAAATTATTTAACTGTAATCGTCTTTTCTTGAGCTTTCGAATACCAATTTAATTGTAAACCCAACTTCCTACAGTATCTTGGCAAATACAACAGCTGACAGGATTCAACGTACAACAGATTTACGTGCCCCTCTGTGTTCTGTCATTTGCCGAGTACTCCGTTCCGATATTTTGAACCTGTCACACAATATAAGTGTTATTACTTCATAGGGGACTCGTTCAGTATATTGACTGACTCTCGTCAGTATTATGGTACCTTCATTGAAGTAACGTACCTAATGATATAGAGCTCATCTTCTTCCATTCATGCGTAAAGAGCTACTCCGTAACAGATTTTTAATACAATTCAGTCCTACCGTTGAAGTTCATAATGTAACAGTATGAGAGTATTGACAGTTTCTCTCCGAATTCTTGAAATCCTGCAAGTATTGTAATATTACTAGCTTATTTTTTGGTATTCAGTGGTGTGTCATACTTCATATTTTTACGTTGTACGTTATCAATCAGAAGTATTCGGTACTCGATATGTTACACCGCAGAGGTTCTGAGTACAAGCAATGTGATCTTCGGTTGTCAGTACCCTTGTCGCTGCCTGTAGCATTTAGTGTCAATTGGGTGAGAGAGTCGGGTGTTGCTTACGCTCCTGTACGGTCTGGAAATAACTAACAGAATACAGTGATGCAAATGCAGAGGATACTGCATTTTGGAAATACGATTTGGTAAAGACTGAATTTAGAAGTTCGAAGATATTCATGTAATGTTGTTACCAAATTGCTGGCTCGATCGTAATTTATGGTGAGTTTGTGAAAACCAAGTTTTCTGGACTTTCTCTTTATTGGATCGGGTCAGTTAGTTTTACTGCTTATATATTCTAAGATATTTTAGGTCTTGCATCATAACTCTAGATATTTCCCAGTGTAAATTAAGCACTGCAGTACAATGCATCTTGGCAGGATGCTTGTGCTCACAGAGCTCTTTGGATAGTCGCTAAATAGGACTATTGGTCTTACATACGGGATTACTGTCACAGAAAAAAAATCAAAATCCTTGAAAGCAATCATTTTCGTAGATGATATGCAGTTACACAGTGTTCTACTGCTCATTAACCCTTCATCATCTAATGAGACAACAGCATTCCGTATTCTGTAGTCCTTTTCCCCAGATTTTTTTGCGGTATATTGGACTATAGTCGAATCTGCTTAACATTTTAAACATAGACTGCGTCATCATGGTAGCTCTTGTAAATTTTTTCACGCCAAAGACACGGAGTGTCTTGGAATCGTTTCACTTGACATTCGTTAAGTTTTTAAACTTTTGTGGCCACTTCAAAAGAAATCTAAAAGCCAGGTGATGTTTTCTGATAAATTATCATCACATGGCGCATACTGTTAATGTATAATCATTTCTTTAAAGTAATACATTAGACTGACTCATGCAAAATAAACACAAACATGAAGTGGCTCTCTTGTCACGAGATTTATGCTGGCTCCGAAGACACATTACGTCAAGACATCGCTCCCTGACTCTGAGTTCGCAGCATATGCTACAGAATGCATGGCCACAGACGCTGTTCCTAGGGGTGTTAGCCGCAGGCGTCTACAAAGGGCGTATGCAGAATGCATCAGCAGTGTGTGACGACGATGTACCGCCGAACAGAGGGCATTCATGGGCCCATAGTTGGAGGGTGGCAGTGTGATTGGATCCTCCATGCACGCAGTACGGCGCCATTGAACTGCTAACAATAGCTTGCAGGACGTATCGGATCAAGTTAATTGCGTACTAAGGACATTAATGTCACAGTGGATGACCTTCTCTGCTTAAGATCTATAAATTATTCCACGTGACAAACTTACTGTATGTGGGTGTTTCTAATCAGTCCGTATATGACATGAAACTGTTAATTAAGGAAGGTAAAGGTCACTGTATATATCCCACAGAACTTCATTATGATTGACAGACACGGAACATGAGCAAAATAATATCCTTTAGATTCCAGTTGTAATCAACAGTGGAAAATATTTGTCGTACTGCGTCAAACATTGACTCCATCATCCGCTTCCAAACATCCATGCTTGCCACAAATTACTCTGGTTGCACCTTACTTCGATTGTAGGCAATGACGGTATGCGCGTACAGTGATTTTGCATCAGCTTGATGTCATTTTCTACTATAAAGTTTTTATGGTGGTTCTGCGAGGAAGGTTGACCGCAAAATATAGACATGACCTGTTCTGATGAATAATTTCAAGGATGCTTAATGGATAACGTTACTTCCTTCCAAAAGCCACTGCTCACACTCACATGACCCTTCCACCATTTTGATAAGGCCAGCACTATGTTAATGACGACTAATGATTTACAGAGTGCCACTTTGCCCTCGATGAAGATTCGTTACTAAAGCTCAGCCGTTTCTTCTGCGATCTTCAGAAGTTCAGATAACTTGAGATCGTTTTTCACCACACAGATCAGCTGATCTCTTATGGCGATTCGTGTATACCACCTTAGCACGTAACGCAGGTTCTCTCTACAAATCAGCAGCCTCGTAGTTTTTGTTATACTTGCTGCAGCCAACTGTGTCCCAATAAGTCAGAAGGATATTTCATTTCTTTTAAGTAACATGTCATTCGTTTCACACTTTTTTTAAGTCTTGGGTCCCTGTACTATTACCGAACGAGGTGGCGCAGTGGTTAGCACACTGGACTCGCATTCGGGAGGACGACGGCTCAATCCCGTCTCCGGCCATCCTGATTTAGGTTTTCCGTGATTTCCCTAAATCGTTTCAGGCGAATGCCGAGATGGTTCCTTTGAATGGGCACGGCCGATTTCTTTCCCAATCCTTCCCTAACCCGAGCTTACGCTCCGTCTCTATTGACCTCGTTGTCGACGGGACGTTAAACACTAACCACCACCACTACCACCACCCTATACCATTGGGCACCGTAGGCTATTGTACTCTTGGTTGAACTGAGGAATACCTAGCAAGCCGAACGGAACAGAGAGGTCCACACTGAGGATAAAATTGGGAATACTTGGGAGAGGTTTGTCGGTTCCCACATTTGTTTTACAACCGAGGGAAGGTGTGTGAAACTTCCATTGTCTCCACGGAATACGAGCTACACTCCTGGAAATTGAAATAAGAACACCGTGAATTCATTGTCCCAGGAAGGGGAAACTTTATTGACACATTCCTGGGGTCCGATACATCACATGATCACACTGACAGAACCACAGGCACATAGACACAGGCAACAGAGCATGCACAATGTCGGCACTAGTACAGTGTATATCCACCTTTCGCAGCAATGCAGGCTGCTATTCTCCCATGGAGACGATCGTAGAGATGCTGGATGTAGTCCTGTGGAACGGCTTGCCATGCCATTTCCACCTGGCGCCTCAGTTGGACCAGCGTTCGTGCTGGACGTGCAGACCGCGTGAGACGACGCTTCATCCAGTCCCAAACATGCTCAATGGGGGACAGATCCGGAGATCTTGCTGGCCAGGGTAGTTGACTTACACCTTCTAGAGCACGTTGGGTGGCACGGGATACATGCGGACGTGCATTGTCCTGTTGGAACAGCAAGTTCCCTTGCCGGTCTAGGAATGGTAGAACGATGGGTTCGATGACGGTTTGGATGTACCGTGCACTATTCAGTGTCCCCTCGACGATCACCAGTGGTGTACGGCCAGTGTAGGAGATCGCTCCCCACACCATGATGCCGGGTGTTGGCCCTGTGTGCCTCGGTCGTATGCAGTCCTGATTGTGGCGCTCACCTGCACGGCGCCAAACACGCATACGACCATCATTGGCACCAAGGCAGAAGCGACTCTCATCGCTGAAGACGACACGTCTCCATTCGTCCCTCCATTCACGCCTGTCGCGACACCACTGGAGGCGGGCTGCACGATGTTGGGGCGTGAGCGGAAGACGGCCTAACGTTGTGCGGGACCGTAGCCCAGCTTCATGGAGACGGTTGCGAATGGTCCTCGCCGATACCCCAGGAGCAACAGTGTCCCTAATTTGCTGGGAAGTGGCGGTGCGGTCCCCTACGGCACTGCGTAGGATCCTACGGTCTTGGCGTGCATCCGTGCGTCGCTGCGGTCCGGTCCCAGGTCGACGGGCACGTGCACCTTCCGCCGACCACTGGCGACAACATCGATGTACTGTGGAGACCTCACGCCCCACGTGTTGAGCAATTCGGCGGTACGTCCACCCGGCCTCCCGCATGCCCACTATACGCCCTCGCTCAAAATCCGTCAACTGCACATACGGTTCACGTCCACGCTGTCGCGGCATGCTACCAGTGTTAAAGACTGCGATGGAGCTCCGTATGCCACGGCAAACTGGCTGACACTGACGGCGGCGGTGCACAAACGCTGCGCAGCTAGCGCCATTCGACGGCCAACGCCGTGGTTCCTGGTGTGTCCGCTGTGCCGTGCGTGTGATCATTGCTTGTACAGCCCTCTCGCAGTGTCCGGAGCAAGTATTGTGGGTCTGACACACCGGTGTCAATGTGTTATTTTTTCCATTTCCAGGAGTGTATTTATAATTTATCTTTTGGACTATACATCCCAGGCAAAAATTTGAAATCCTAGTTAACGTATGTGTGTCTGTTAGTACGTGCAGGTGTGTAAACTGATATGTATTGTAATGGAGGTTCAGGATGTAACGGTACCTTAAGGGAATGTACTTAAGTTACAAACTTTTTCCTCCACTATCCATTTCACATAGCTTAATACGATTTTGCATGTTCTCAATAGTCAGCTGAATGTTTGATGAAGAACTGTAGCAAGATATCATTCAGTTTCTTTCTACAGTTCTGAAATAATTCGCGAGTAAGTTTTATAGGCAGTTTCCTTAAGATATGTCCACAAGGGATCATTAGATGCGGATAAACCATAGGGCCGACGGGACCACAAACGCTGGGAAATGACACGCCAATGAAAGTAATGACCCAAGAAAATAAATTGGTTGTTGGCTATAAGAATCATGGATCTGTATTGCTCACACAATGTATGCAGTATTTGGACCTTAGGTATATTGCTTCTAAATTGTTGCACGATCTGCAGCTAGCGCTCACTGATGTCTACAATGAATGACTGAGATGAATATTTGTCTATGAGACGTTGCATACCAAAAACCTTTTGTACCGTCTGCAGAGAGGTCTAGTGCAGCTGAAGCGCATTTTCCGTAGCCAAACTGCAAGAAACCTCTGCATTTATATAACCATGAAGTGGGAACTTTTTGTCAACAGTCAGAATTAATCATCGTGTTCTTCCCCTTTAGTACACATGACGTCACTACTGCCAGAAAACGATACATATATACCTTTGTCTTCAGGTAGCAGCTACATGAATAATATTGATTCCAAAGAGTAGTATTGTAGCATTCATAACGGCAGACTGAAGAAAGAATATGTTAATATATTATTACATAACTGAAAGAACGTCGATGGGAAGGTTCCAGAACTAGACTTTGTCGGAAACAGTAACAATGACCACTTTGTACAAGGGACATACAGCCGGCTGAAACCAGTTGTTAATAGCAAATACACTCCTGGAAATTGAAATAAGAACACCGTGAATTTATTGTCCCAGGAAGGGGAAACTTTATTGACACATTCCTGGGGTCAGATTCATCACATGATCACACTGACAGAACCACAGGCACATAGACACAGGCAACAGAGCATGCACAATGTCGGCACTAGTACAGTGTATATCCACCTTTCGCAGCAATGCAGGCTGCTATTCTCCC
The DNA here is from genome assembly GCF_021461395.2 of Schistocerca americana. Taxonomy (NCBI): domain Eukaryota; kingdom Metazoa; phylum Arthropoda; class Insecta; order Orthoptera; family Acrididae; genus Schistocerca; species Schistocerca americana. Next base: position 679,385,876 of record NC_060122.1, read on the forward strand.
ATGGAGACGATCGTAGAGATGCTGGATATAGTCCTGTGGAACGGCTTGCCATGCCATTTCCACCTGGCGCCTCAGTTGGACCAGCGTTCGTGCTGGACGTGCAGACCGCGTGAGACGACGCTTCATCCAGTCCCAAACATGCTCAATGGGGGACAGATCCGGAGATCTTGCTGGCCAGGGTAGTTGACTTTCACCTTCTAGAGCACGTTGGGTGGCACGGGATACATGCGGACGTGCATTGTCCTGTTGGAACAGCAAGTTCCCTTGCCGGTCTAGGAATGGTAGAACGATGGGTTCGATGACGGTTTGGATGTACCGTGCACTATTCAGTGACCCCTCGACGATCACCAGTGGTGTACGGCCAGTGTAGGAGATCGCTCCCCACACCATGATGCCGGGTGTTGGCCCTGTGTGCCTCGGTCGTATGCAGTCCTGATTGTGGCGCTCACCTGCACGGCGCCAAACACGCATGCGACCATCATTGGCACCAAGGCAGAAGCGACTCTCATCGCTGAAGACGACATGTCTCCATTCGTCCCTCCATTCACGCCTGTCGCGACACCACTGGAGGCGGGCTGCACGATGTTGGGCCGTGAGCGGAAGACGGCCTAACGGTGCGCGGGACCGTAGCCCAGCTTCATGGAGACGGTTGCGAATGGTCCTCGCCGATACCCCAGGAGCAACAGTGTCCCTAATTTGCTGGGAAGTGGCGGTGCGGTCCCCTACGGCACTGCGTAGGATCCTACGGTCTTGGCGTGCATCCGTGCGTCGCTGCGGTCCGGTCCCAGGTCGACGGGCACGTGCACCTTCCGCCGACCACTGGCGACAACATCGATGTACTGTGAAGACCTCACGCCCCACGTGTTGAGCAATTCGGCGGTACGTCCACCCGGCCTCCCGCATGCCCACTATACGCCCTCGCTCAAAGTCCGTCAACTGCACATACGGTTCACGTCCACGCTGTCGCGGCATGCTACCAGTGTTAAAGACTGCGATGGAGCTCCGTATGCCACGGCAAACTGGCTGACACTGACGGCGGCGGTGCACAAATGCTGCGCAGCTAGCGCCATTCGACGGCCAACACCGCGGTTCCTGGTGTGTCCGCTGTGCCGTGCGTGTGATCATTGCTTGTTTCGCAGTGTCCGGAGCAAGTATGGTGGGTCTGACACACCGGTATCAATGTGTTCTTTTTTCCATTTCCAGGAGTGTATATTCTTAATTCCCATTGGAATGTGTTTCTTAAAATTTGGTTAAACGCCTGTGGTAATGGCATGTTTATAGTTGTGAAATAATAATAATAATAATAACTGGTAAGACTATCCGACAAAATTTAGTGAAGTCAGTACATATTCCGAATGTGAAATAGCTTGGGTGAAAGCAGTTAAAAGAGGATTAAAAATGGTCATCTCATGCCTTTATAGACCAACTTCCGCAGGAGCAGTAGCGGTGGAACATTTGAGAAGAAATTAGGGGATTTTGCTTAAATTATTTGGTCATTAGGTGCAGATTTCAACTTACCAGCTATATACTGGGCAATTCAAGTGATTGGAAGTACAACAATTTTTCTCCATAGTTAATGCACGGCAAAAATCGTTCTCACTCGGTTGTGCAAGGCAAACAGTCTTTTATAAGGACGGAGGGTGGCATTACCTTAATTCTCACCTCTGCCTTTGGTAGGAGCACATCACTTCTCCATTTGTCAGACCCCAGGACGTAAGTACGATTTCTATTTGTGAAGTCATAAAAATCTGTCTCTTTATGTTTTCCGACTGTAAGAATACCTACTTCACCATCCGCTCGTAGCGTTTTACCAACTGCACTTTAAATTAATTGTAATTACTTAAATCTGTTGTTCCTCTAAGATTCTACTTTCTTTCTGTTACTATGAGAATATAATTCATTGGTTCAAATTGTTATAATTTTAACTCTTTTGCAATTAAATCTCCTTTTATAAGTCCAGGCAGCTGTACATAAAATGTTTTTATATAAAATACTTTTTCCTTTATCATGGCCCTGTCGCCGACTTTGAGAACTATCTGGCTTAATCCCTAGAAAAGTATGAATTGTACTTAGGATTCTTGTGGTCTAGGGCAGAGTTGTCCCTCAACTGCGTAGCTACCCTCGACACACGTGCGATGAGGAGACGCACCAATGCAAACCGATACCAAGAAGCCACGTGGGAATGACGAACCTGGGGACCACATGCAAGCGATAGGAGCTGAGCAGGGCAACAACAAGCTTCTGGCAGGCATTATCCGGGACGAATTGGATATGGCTCTGAAGAGCGAGCGTTGAGCAGATCACCTGGGCCTGATGGCCTCCCTATTGAATTTTACCGCTCCTTCTCCGCTCTTATGGGCGAGACATGGATTCGAATGTATAAAGAATTTATGACGCCCACCTTCCGAGTCCCCAAAGAATTTACGGAAGACGTCATGGTCCCCGTGCCCAAAACTGGCGGTTGGCGGCACCTGCAAGACTATCGACCCTAGACTTTGTTAAACGCCGACTATAAGATCTTTACACATATCCTCGGCGCTCTTCTGCACTCCACCATCAAGGATGCAATACTTGCCGATCAAACGTGCCCTGGTGGAAAGAGTGTATTCACACGGCGAGGGGATCGAATGGGTATGTAATTGCAATGATGTCAGCCTGCAAACGCCCTGGTGGCAGCGGATTTAGACCACGCATTCGACCGCATCTATCATAGTTTTCTTCGTGCCGTCAGAAAACGCACACGCCTCCCCTGCATGTTTGTCGATGTATACCTCCACTTCATTGACGGAGCACATTCAAGAGTAATGGTCAACGGTTATCTGTCAGAATCCTTTTCTATCGAGCGTTCCGTGAGGCGAGGATGCTCCTTGTCCGCCATTCTGTCTGCAGTAGCTGTCGAGTCAGCCCTGCGTAGCGGCCAAAGACTTACGGCAAAAGAAGTCACCCTGATTGTGCCAACAGCACTGTCAAAAAGGGCAGACGGGCGGATGGAGGTTCAGGCACTCTCTTGTCCTTGGGGTGGGAGACTGCCCATCAACGAGAAAGAATCAGCTATGATTAACAGCATGAGAATGCAGAAGGCAATGGAAGCCACTTCATTAACGACACATAATGTTTATCCACTGGACATGTGGCCTGTAATAGTAAAAAGGGTCATGATGCTCACTCCGTTGGCCAAAGATTCCCGAATAGTACTCCATCTGGATCCCCAGGACTGCTATGGGGGAGGTGGCCATGAGAAAAAGATTGAATATCCAAGGAAAAGGTAACATTCTACGGGTCGGGGTTCTACGGGCCTGGGCCTGGAATATCATAAGTCAGAACGTCATAGGGAAGCTAAAAAATCTGAAAAGGGAAATGCTAAAGCTGAGTCAAAATATAGTTGGCCTCATTGAAGTAAAATGGAAAGAAGAAAAGGATTTCTGGTAATAGTATAGGGTAAGCAGCAGGAAATGGTATAAACGGAGTAGGATACGTTGTGGGTGCGAGGGTAGGGCAGAGAGTGTGTTACCGTGAACAGTTCGGTGATAGGGTTCTTCTCATCAGAATCGGCAGCAAACCATTACCGACAATGATATTTCAGGTATACATGCCAACGTCGCAAGCTGAAGATGATGATACAGAGAAAGTATATGCGGATATTGGATGGGTATTCAGTACGTAAAGGGAGATGAATATTTATAATGGTTATTGGGGATTGGTATGCGGTTGTAGGAGACTGAGTAGGACAGGGGCGGCCAAGATTTCGGTTCGAGGGTCACCCCCGGGCCCGAGCGCCAAAGCCGTCAGCCTCGTTTCTCATTTCCCCCAGCGTTACCACGTGCTGTCTGAGCACGAGGAGAAGGAGGAGGGGAAAACAGCGATTACTCCCCATTTAAATGACTGTATAGTCGCACTGCATACTACTTGGTTTTACGTTTCGCATTTCTCATCAACACAACCACAAACAAAATAAGTTTTCACTATTAATTAATTATTTTTTAGGCTCTGAGGGTATAATATAATTTTTATCTGGTACAAACTATCCGCATACGAACGGACGCAGACAATTTCACAGAGTTTCGCACTCTAGTTGCTACATAACTGTGATTTTTTTTTTTTAGTTTCGTAATCTAAAGCGGTCCTTCACACAAAATATGTCGATCGAAATATTGTAGCTTTTGTGCAACACCATTATGGTGATTTGGAAAATCCAACTCAAAAAAACAATGTAGACGTGCTGGATAGTTTCAACGTAATGAAAACTGGAGTTACCTTGCAGGTCAGTCAGTAACATCTGCACATGCAAAAGGGCGCTTTCAACTAAAACGGCAAATAGTCTCGAAAATAGCTCGAAAACAGATGTAACACTGACGGTGTCCGGAAACCTTTGAAAACTATAGTTGTAATTCTTGCAATGCCACAATGAATTCTTCAAACCTCGCGCTTTCTTTAACGCCAGTGAGCTCACGGAAATGGAATGCCTTTGTCGGATTTTCTTTTTAAATGTATCTCCACTGAATTAGAAAGAAGTTACCTTGCAGTGTCTTCTTAGAAAGCAAAGTCTGCAATCCATTCCAGTTGTTCTAATTTTCGTTCCTGCGCCCATTAATTAAAAATAGCGATACTTAAATCGAAAAATCATTCCAGGCATTCAGCACTATTTGAAGTCTCCATACTCTTCGTCCATTTCCATTTGAGATTGATGAAACTCAAAGTGGAATAATGGGTGCGTGTTCCGAAATTTTACTAATCATATCACCAATTTCATCAAGTGCTCCATGCCTGCCAAATTAGCTCAAAGTGTTTCTTGATGTACAGAACAATGAAACCCGTATGTAGATTTTTTGCTCTTTCATTATCATCTAAAAGTTTAAATTTTTTCTAAATTGTACTATAAAGTCGTTTCATAGCAAATAAGCAGTACACCTTGTTTATGTGAATTACGGATTCTCGTCCCTCTCTTCTGTCATCCCCATTCATTTTAAGGGATTGTGATGACAGACCGCTAGATTTGCCTCTTTTTGTGCAAACAGCCACTGGACCTTTGAACGTCGTTCGTTCCACGAACAAATACCGAAGGGTAAACAGTACTGACACTACGATTCTGCAGAACTCGCAGAGTTGCGCCGACCGCAAAATGTCGCATCGCAGTGCTAAATGAAATGTCATGCTATTCCGAGCACCTTCGCGGAGGACCGAACAAAGCAGACTGACAGATTGGGCCCTGAGCACGCCCGTGGCCAGTACATACTGTACAAGTAAAGTTTGGTACACCGTGGCCGGCATTGTTGTGGAAGAAAGGGTTCCGGGACAATATGAGCTCGGTACTGGGAATGAGAAGGGACAAAGACTAATTGGGTTCTGCAACAAATTTCAGCTGGAAATAGTGACTGCTCTATTCAGGAATAACTAGAGGAGGAGGTATACTTGGAAAAGACTGGGAGTTACGGAAAGATTTCAGTTAGATTACGTCTTGTTAGGCAGAAATTTTGAAATCAGATACGGGATTGTAAGGCGTAGCCAGGAGATCACAAATTAGTATTGATGAAGAATAGGCTGAAATTTTAGAGATTAGTTAGGAAGGATCAATGCGCCAAGAAGTGGGATTAGGAAATACTAAGGATTGAAGAGATACATTTGAAATTTTCTAAGACTATAGACACCGCGATAACGAATATTTCAGCAGGCAGTTCAGTTGAGGAGGAATGGACATCTCTGAAAAAGGCAATCACGCGAAGCTGAAAAGAAAGCCCTAGTTACAAGAAGGCAGTTGCGGAGGATTCATGAACAATAGATGAAATATTTCAGTTGATCGACGAAAGAAAAAATTACAAAAATGTTCAGGGAAATTTAGGAGTACACAAATGCAAGTTACTTACGAATGAAATAAACCGGAAGTGCAGGGAAGATAAGGCGAAATGGCTTCATGAGAAACGTGAACAAATTGAAATAAGAAACGATTTGCGAGAGGACTGACTCAGTATATAGAAAAGTCAAAACATCCTTCCGTGAAGCTAACAGCAAGCGTGGTAGCACTAAGAGTGCACTGGAAAATCATCCATTAAATGCAGATGAGAGGGCAGATAGGTAGAAAGAGTACATTAAAGGCCTACAAGACATGGTAGACTTGTCTGCTAAAGTGATAGAAGAAGAAACAATACTCGTTATACAAGAGACTGGGGATCCAGTATTAGAATCAGAATTTGGAAAGAGCTTTGGGAGATTTAAGATCAAATAAGGCAGACAGGAATTACAGTGCTGACACTACGATTCTGCAGAACTCGCAGGGTTGCGCCGACCGCAAAATGTCGCATCGCAGTGCTAAATGAAATGTCATGCTATTCAGAGCACCTTCGCGGAGGACCGAACAAAGCAGAATTAGGAATTAGAATTTCCAAAATCATTGGCGGAAATTGTAACAGAACGACTAATTACTTTGGCGTGTAGAATATATGAGTTTGGCGGTATACCGTCTAACTTTCCGAAAAATATCATCCGCACAATGCCAAAGACTGAAAGAACTGCTGATAACATACAAAAGAGTGGAAAAAAATTGAAGATGTGTTCGGTGACGACCAGCGTGGCTTTAGTAAAGGTAAAGGCACCAGACAGGCAGATCTGACACTGCAGTTGACAGTGGAATCAAGACTAAAGAAAAATCAAGGCACGTTCATAGGATTTGTCGACCTGGAAAAGCATTCGACATTCTCAAATGGTGGTAGATGTTCAAAATTCTGAGGAAAATAGGGGTAAGCTCTATGGAGAGAAGGGTAATATGCAACGCGTACAAGAGCCAAGAGTGGATAATAGAAATGGATGATCAAGAGCAAAGTGTTGTGGATAAAAAGGGTGTAAGACAGGCATGTAGACTTCGCCCATGCTGTTCGATCTGTATATCGAAGGAGCGGTGATGGAAGTAGTAGAAAAGATTCAATAGTGGAATTAAAATTCAAGGTGGAAGGATATCAGCGATACGATACACTGTCGACATTTCTATCCTCAGCGAAAGTGGACAGTTACAGGATTTGCTGAATAGAATGAACAATCTAATGCGTACAGAATGTGGACTGAGAGTAAATCGAACAAAGACGAGAGCATTCAGAAGTAGAAGTAATAAGAGCAGCGAGAAACTTAACATCAGGATTGATGGTCACGAAGTAGAAGCGATTGAGGAGTTCTGCTTCCTAACAGTAAAATAATCCGTGATGGACGGAGCAAAGAGGATATCAGAAGCAGACTAACACTAGCAGAATTGGACATTCTTGGCCAAGAGAAGGCTACTACTATCAAACATAGACCTTAATTTGAGAAAGAAATTTCTGAAAATGTACTTTTGCAACACAGCACTATATGGTAAGCAAACATGGACTGTGGGAAAACCAGAACAGAAGAGAATCGAAGCGTCTGAGATGTGGTGCTACAGACGAATGTTGAAAGTTAGGTGGACTGATAAAGTAAGGAATGGAGAGGTTATGCCTAAAATCGGAGAGGAAAGGAACATATGGAAAACACTCACAAGAAGGGCTGGGCGATAGGACATCTGATAAGACATCAGGCAGCATGGTGCTACAGGGAGCTGTAGAAGATAAAAACTATACAGGAGGGAAGAGCTTGAAATACAGCCATCAAATAACTGAGGACGTAGGTTTCAAGTGCTATTCTGAGACGAAGAGGTTCGAAGAGGAGAGGAATTCTTGTCGGACCGCTTCGTACCAGTCAAAGACAGATGACTCAGAAGATAATGTAGTTGTTTTCACGTGCATGAGTAACCAGCCCACTGCCCAACACCTACCATAGGGGACCGACTTTATACGTCTACGATTTTTATTTTGCACATACACTTAAGATTTTCTGATCAAATAGACCCTTTTTCTTCTTTTATTTTTGGTTGCTTTAGGTATACTTTTACGACAGTTATTTTATGAAATCATAAATAAAAGTTAAAATTTACATAGTATAATTTATTAAAAATGCAAACTGCATAACAGAATAGTGCAGCATTACAATTATCGAATATTGTAACTGCATACATATTGATTTTACTACACTTTGCCTAACCTTTATTAACAGTTCTTACTTGTGTATGTAACATGTTTGTCACATTTGAAATTTTTACATTTAACACGATTTCAATTAATTTCTGTTATCAGCCTTTTCCCACACAGATGGCACCTGCCTCTCTTCTTACTCGTAGGATCATTTTCTTCCGAAGTGAAGGGTGCGGACTCAAATGATTTTTGTCTTCTTCTACAGCTTCTCTTGCAGCATGTTCTCTTGGAAGATGGCTCTTCACAACCCTATATATTAACTGTGGCCAAGAGTTTCTTGGAATAGTCTTATTCCGTTGCAGGATAATTTGTCCTGTATATAATGTAAGAGTTTTATGCAGATATGTCGACGATATTGGCAAACACAATAATAGGCCATCTCTTTGTCTTCCTCTTCATTGTATAATTAGCACCATCTTATCCAGTGTGTCCACAGCTCCTTTAGTAGTATTGTAGTCTAGAATAATTTCATGTCTTCTCTTGGTGCCGTTGCTGAATTTTGTATCGCGGTACCAAGTGCTCTTCACAATAACTCAGTTGTTGTTCTTTGGGATGTGAGAGACAAGCGTTTCGCCCTTTGTGAAAGCAGATGCAGATGTGTAACTAGGCATCCCCAGGATCTGCATTAGTTTTGGTGGGATGGAATTCCAACCATTATAACATTTCTCTTCGTCAGCAATTTTCCTAACTCGTAGGAGGTGAAAATATTGTTACAAGTAACGTTATGCTTTGTAAAGCCATAAAACAAGTCAGTTAAAACCCATAGACCTTGGTTTTTTTCAGGTTCACCACCTGGTGGTAACCAATGTACAGCTGAATTTTCCATGTACAACTTATTTCATTGTCACAAAGTACCCAAAATTTGATGCCGTATTTTGCCGGTTTATTAGGCATATGCTGTCAGAAAGGGCAGATCTCCTAAATGCAACAAGTTGTTCGTATACTGTAACGGACATATTGGGACTGTAATTTGGGTGATATTCTACCTATTTCTTCCGCAAATTGCTTACAGGTGCAAGCATATCTTGTTCGTCAGTGTATTCTTTCTCACGGTCATCAAATTGAATAACACTTGATACCTCTTTGAAAGTTTTTAGTGACATTTCAGTTCTCAAAACTGGGCAACCTTTTTCCTCTTGCTATAAACTTTCAGTAGTCTCATTATGTGACTTGTAAACTCCTGCTAATAATAACAGACCTATGTAAGCATTTATGTCGAGAATATCTTATTCCTTCCACTTATCTCCAAATAAACACATTCATTCAGCATTGAAATGAGTGAGTATAATGTTTTCAGTTGATAGAGGAAGGAACAATTTGAAAGCTGAGGATTCATTCGTAATGCGAGAAGTGGTATACCTTGTTTGTCTTGGAGTCAGGTTAACTATATTAAACGATGCATGCCGTCGCATGTTAGGTAGAGGTTCAGTCTTCCGTTCAGTTGATTTATCCTGTGACATCATAATTTCACTGCTTACCATTTGCTGTTCTGGTGTATCATCTGCATCTTCTACTGATGGTGAAGAGCAGAATTCCGAAACGTGATCTTCATCCTCCAAAACTACTTCATCAGTATCAGAGTGTTCAGTAGTATCTCTGCTATTTCATCATCTTTCTAACAGGTCAAAATGTTGAGAAAAAAACTTACAAATGTTATGAACTGTAAAGGTCGAAACCTAGTGAGCTGAGTGAAGAAAATGACTTTACAAACTGATTTGGTTACAGAAAAGAATGTCTCGCACTCCTCCTTCCTCCCTTTCCACAGAAACAGACATTCCATTGTTCAAAACAACAATGACTTCACTCCTTTATACCCACCTTATTGCACCCCTACAAGTTCCATTGTTGGCAAATTGAATATTGTCAGAATATGCTGCAGTAATGAAGGTTAAAATACACAAGATCTAAAAAGACCCGAACAGCTTGAAAGGTATTGTGCCTACGGATGTTAAACAAAAGTTTCGAAATTATTTATTTCTGTCATAATATACTTCACTAAGAGGTAAACAAAATCAGTGAAGACAATTTATTGAAACCAAATATTTTCAAAATTACAGACCATCAAAAATCCCTCTTGGTCAAAATAGAGTTGAACACTTTACGAAGGTTGAAATTAGAGTACATTTCTCTTAGGTATTTTGGGTACCAGATCTTAGAAGACCTACATGCCATTTTCCTTTCTCTGTTAAATTTAAATCGCGCAGAAAGGGTTGTTGCTCCCGTTCTTCAAGGCACTGTATAGTCCAACGTTGTTCGTCGACTATTGTAGTCCTCACCGTAACTGTGGCAAAGGATCCCACCAAGGTACAATGACCAGGATCAGGTGAACTAAGGTTCCTTAAAGAGGTGTTACCCCCCTATCTCCTCCTTCCTCAGCTGTTCCTGGGCCTGACTACAGTCGGAGGTAATGATGCACTACATAAGTAACTGAGAACATTACGTATCACAGGCACACAGGTCCACAGCATTTAAGTGTCTCACTGGAGATATTATCCACGCCATAGTAACTTTTACCTTTCAGAGTATTTCACTAAATGTGTTCTGTATTGTTACTTTAGCCTACTGTTATGCTTTCCTTTCTCAGTTACTTGCAAGGCGCCACTGAGGGTATGGTTATAGTTCACTAAATGAGCGTTTGATATGCACCAAGTACCTCCTATCGATAAGCAAAACACTCCACTACCATTCGAATGTGTGATAATGATGTAAGCGTAAGGAAACGAAAGGAAAGGTTGGCCCTGTCGTATGAACTGTTGCTGTGCATCTTGAATGAAATTAATATATATGAAAGTAGCTTTGGCTACAGATGCGTACTGGAATGAAACAGCACTTGAGGAACGAAATGATTCACCGACAACTTAGGTCAAAGTAAATTTTCACTGGACAAAATTAAATAACAATTTTTCTCTCTTAGAAAAAATGAGTGCAGGTCCTAAGTCAATGGAAATAATTACGTTAAACTGCTAGCGTGAGCGGTATAGCTGATAACGGAATTGAGATTATTCTGTAACAAGCCTAGGCAGAGAATCTAATTGAGTTTAAGTGCAAGCTCATGCTGATCATTACGATTGCGTCGATCTGATGATTGAGATGGATAATACCGCAAGAAAACCAATGTAACAACTCTAACAACCCTACAACAACAAAGGTCAAAATTTAATAATGATTGTGGTGTTGCTCACGCTGCTAAATACTGCAACAATGTTATTATGTGGCAGGTGTCATTAGAGCACAGTTAATTAAGTCATTTCATGTAATAATGAATAAGCTAGGCACTCATCTTTTCGTGTTTCTCACGCTGGTCACGTTGTAAAATCATGGCTCAATCGTCGAAAATCTAGGTGGTGATGATTCCAAGGTCGGATGCAAAGACGCTTAGGTTTTATTCTGCTATATTCAAAAGTTTTGTACATGCGCTTCACAAACCATTCTTGAAGATTAAACCTTTCAAAGTTAGCACAATGGTGATGTAAAAAAAAAAATAATTAGCATTCCGAATTTAAGTTACACTTCCTTTTTATTGCAATATCACGTAACACACAAAACATCACTTCACAATACAAAACATACTTGAAAACATCTTCCTCACTGTTAAAAGTTCACATTTTATAAGCTGACTACGTTATGCGTCTTTCCAACATGACGTCCAAGACTTTACCTACTCAAGGTCCGACTCTCTAACTAACTAATAATCGCTTACGCGCCCAAAAATCAGAGTTACAAGTATGTCAGAGATCATAGTGACAAAAGAAAGAGTACACATAAGAATAATATCATTGCAATATAAACATATCGATGTACTAAAGTACCTCTACATTAACGAAATCGAATCTGAATGTTGTCTCAGAAATATGTTAACTACTTTACAGAAACACAGTAGAATATTACTGGTATCGAGAGGTTCAGGTGAGGTGCCGGAATGGTTGCGTAATTCAAGTACCATTACACAACGAAGTTATAGCCAACAGATTGGTTACAAAGTAAGTAACTAAGATTAGTTCGCACCTATTCCCTCGTGAGTCCTACTCGCTAACCACGTTGCTGCGTAAACTCCAGAACATTTAGCTGATGTGAGCAGAAGTTGCCGAGGGTGATGGTCTGCGAAGTACGCATCACATCAGCTTCTGCCCTATACTCTCTCTCTATATCCTCCTCAACTGCCTCTGAGGAAGTCCACAGTCAGAGCCCTTCAAAGTCCGTGATCGAAGTCCACGTGCCTCCAAATGAGTCTCCACCATAAGTGCCTTTAAAACACGCGCTCTCCACTACTGCTCTCGCGAAGCCGCGAAACCTGCTTCTAAACCAACCAAAATGACGTCTCTAGCTCTGCCAATGGAAAATTTCGTTTAAAAATGGCGCGCTCGCAATGCGAAATACCCCCGAAAATATTTGGGATGTTAGAAGTTCTGACGAAAGGTAAGCAACCATTCCCACAGTTTCCCACGTCGACAAATCGTAAATCAGGCTCACTTTCCAATTATATTCCGTGTGGACATCGTTTTTAATAGCACCACACACGAGGTGTCAGCAAGCTGCAAAGCTGGTCCTAACAGCTCTTCCCACATTACGAAGCTATCTCCCGCCAAGTTGCACACTTTTACAGCATGACACCCAGACCCCCCACCAACTACGCAGGTGGTCAGCAACTCTACAGAAAACAATTTGACCACAACAGACGAGGCACCGTCAGGTCGGGGACACGTCAGCCCCCCAAACAGAGAAAAAAAGAACGACCGGCCCACTTGCCGGACCGTGGCGAAATCGCCGACAATAAGAACGAATAATCCCAACAACCATCACTGAAGCTCCATAACAATGAACCATCAGAACGCTAGGGAGGAAATGGGGGGGGGGGGGGTTAGGGGAAGAGGGAATACCTTATGTCAATAGTTGATGTCACTTTCCCCAATGAATGTCGTAATTTCCAGGTTCAGGGAGTTACTTACACATCAAAACCACTTTAAAAAGTCTTTGGCTATCGCTCTTCAGTTCTGCCCTCTAACTACACGCAGATTCCGTACAACCAGGTGTACTAAAATTAGGAATGGGTAATCTCAGCAATTATTACTGATGCCCCTTGAAAATTAAGCCCTGGATCGAAATCTGCCCATCATGTTACTGATGTAATATATTTGCATAACGAGAGTGAAGGGCGAGACTGCGTACAGCCTCATGTGTTTCATGTTTTCACCAAATTTCTCACCTCTTTGTAGAAGATAATTATGAAAAATATATGCTACACGTACACTGTCTTTTGCAAAGTTCCCACATCCTTTAAGCTTCTATGGCATCCTCCCCTGTTTCACTTTTAGCAACATACCATACTGATTTTTTTCTCTACCTGATCTGTCAATTCCGGACAACATTTGCTTACTCCTGCAGATCGACTTTTCTGAATACTTTACAGTTCTGTTTATAATAAGATAGTAGGTATACCTCTTTTATATGTTCTGGATCTTTTGTACAACTCCTTTTTCTTTTTTGCTCTGAAGAAACTTTTATACCTGTAATGATCCAAGGTCTCTTTGCTGAGACGCCGTTACTACATTCAGCTATATTTTTAGGAAAGCTACACTAAAAAAAGAATACGAACAAATAAGAAACGTGTTGAATTTGAGGTTAGCTTGAGGCTCATTGTAAACTTGGCCCTGTCAACAGTTTTTAAGCTTTCTTTAAAATCTTCCACACATTTGTCATTAGCCAACTTCACTGTTCTCTTAGAATGTTTTCGGACTGCAGATGGAGCTAAGTTATATAACGTGGAATTTATGAAATTCATCTTTGAAATTAAACATTTAGGTTTGCTAATTCCTAACCGGAGTATTTTCATAGGTTTCATTCTAACAGCTGAATCTCTGTCATCTATAAAAATTGGATAAATTTTGTATGGAATGTTTATTGGAATTAGTCAATACTACTATCACCTCAAATATTTGTTCCTCCTGAAGCAGCCCGTTTAATACGTGAAAGTCGTTCGTACATCTTTATAGACCATCTGTCGAATACTTACCGTGGTCGTAGTGGAACTAACAGCTTTATGGTGGTGATATAGGCAACATACCGAGAGTGACAACAACTTTATACGAGGGATGTCCAGAAAGTAAGCTCCGATCGGTCGCGAAATGGAAACCACAGTGAAAACTAGAAACGATTTATTTGCAACAGTTAGGTACACCTTCCACCTACTTCTCTACAAAGTCGCCACTCCAACTTCGAGTTTTGTCGTAGTGTTGTATCAACTTTCCAATTTCCTCGTCATAGAAAGCAGCCGCCTGTGCTTTCAGCCAGTTATCTGCACTGGTCTTCAGCTCGTTGCCTGTGGAAAAATTTTGTCTTCATAGACAGCGGTTCTTGTGAGCAGAGATGAGACTCAGGGGGAGCCTATTACGGACTGTATTGTGGATGACCAAACACTTCTCATCGGAAACGCTGCTTGAGCGTCTTTATTGCCCCTGCAGTGTGCGGCCGAGAAGTGGCATGAAGAAGGAACATTTCGACAGTTGTGTTATGTGGGCTGCAAGACACAGGCGAAATCTCTAACCAGGCCATTCAACTAGGCGTAAGCGCTATTCCCTACGCAGCTCTAACTGCTCTCTGTTCACTCTAAACTGAAAAGAGCGACGCGACAGGATCGACGGGCATACTAGAGGCACTGCCCAACTCAACTGTGCAAAGCTTTACCGGATATTCCCAGTGGTTTCTATTTCGCGACCGATCAGAATTTACTTTCTGGATAACCCTCATACTTATATGTGGCAGGGATCTGTAGCATTGCTGTTTAATAAGGAATTATTATTTTCCTTGTAATTAATGACCGTGAATAGTGATCAAAAATAAGTCTTACTGCAACCATTTAAACTGCAACACCATCAAAGCAGCAAGAAAGAGGCGTTAAATTAATATGAAGTGAGCAACACACCTTATTAGCCACGGGTAGCGTTTCAGTGCAGCCGCATAGATAGATGTAACGCAATCCACATTTGGTATAGAAAAGAAGATTACGCAGCAGGTTTCTCGTTCATAAATCTTATTTCAGTCGTGGTTGTTTATGAGGCGATCGATTTATCCATTCTGTAAGAGCGAAAAGGTAGACACATGGTCTAGGGGTAGCGTCTTTAATTGACAATCTAAACGTCTACGGTCCCGGGTTCGATCCCCGCTACTGCTTAATTTTTGATAAATAATCAGCATTGGCGGACGAAGACTTCCGGCATAAGAAGTCAGCCTCATTCAGCCAACGGCCTTGTCAAAGAGGGCGGAGGAGCGGATAGAGGTTCAGGGCACTCTCTTGTCCTAGGGGTGGGAAATTGCCCCTAAAGGCGGAAGAATCAGCAATGATCAACGACATGAGGATGCAGAAAGCAATGGAAACCACTGCATTAAAGACACGTAATGTGAATCCACAGGACATGTGGCCTGTAATTGAAGAAGTGTCATGATGATCTCTCCATTAGCAAAAGATTCCGGAATGGCCCCCCATTCGGACCTCCGGGAGGGGACTGCCAAGGGGGAGGTTACCATGAGAAAAAGATCGAATAATCAACGAAAGGATAACGTTCTACGAGTCGGGGCGTGAAATGTCAGAAGCTTGAACGTGGTAGGGAAACTAGAAAATCTGAAAAGGGAAATGCAAAGGCTCAATCTAGATATAGTAGGGGTCAGTGAAGTGAAGTGGAAGGAAGACAAGGATTTCTGGTCAGATGAGTATCGGGTAATATCAACAGCAGCAGAAAATGGTATAACAGGTGTAGGATTCGTTATGAACAGGAAGGTAGGGCAGAGGGTGTGTTATTGTGAACAGTTCAGTGACCAGGTTGTTCTAATCAGAATCGACAGCAGACCAACACCGACAACGGTAGTTGAGGTATACATGCCGACGTCCCAAGCTGAAGATGAACAGATAGAGAAAGTGTATGAGGATATTGAAAGGGTAATGCATTATGTAAAGGGGGACGAAAATCTAATAGTCATGGGCGACTGGAATGCAGTTGTAGGTGAAGGAGTAGAAGAAAAGGTTACAGGAGAATATGGGCTTGGAACAAGGAATCAAAGAGGAGAAAGACTAATTGAGTTCTGTAACAAGTTTCAGCTAGTAATAGCGAATACCCTGTTCAAGAATCACAAGAGAAGGAGGTATACTTGGAAAAGGGCAGGAGATACGGAAAGATTTCAATTAGATTTCATCATGGTCAGACAGAGATTCCGAAATCAGATACTGGATTGTAAGGCGTACCCAGGAGCAGATATAGACTCAGATCACAATATAGTAGTGATGAAGAGTAGGCTGAAGTTCAAGACATTAGTCAGGAAGAATCAATACGCTAAGAAGTGGGATACGGAAGGACTAAGGATTGACGAGATGAGCTTGAAGTTCTCTAACGCTATAGATACAGCAATAAGGAATAGCGCAGTAGGCAGTACAGTTGAAGAGGAATGGACATCTCTAAAAAGGGCCATCACAGAAGTTGGGAAGGAAAACAGAGGTACAAAGAAGGTAGCTGCGAAGAAACCATGGGTAACAGAAGAAATACTTCAGTTGATTGATGAAAGGAGGAAGTACAAACATGTTCCGGGAAAATCAGTAATACAGAAATACAAGTCGCTGAGGAATGAAATAAATAGGAAGTGCAGGGAAGCTAAGACGAAATGGCTGCAGGAAAAATGTGAAGCCATCGAAAAAGATATGATTGTCGGAAGGACAGACTCAGCATACAGAAAAGTCAAAACAACCTTTGGTGACATTAAAAGCAACGGTGGTAAAATTAAGAGTGCAACGGGAATCCCACTGTTAAATGCAGAGGAGAGAGCAGATAGGTGGAAAGAATACACTGAAAGCCTCTATGAGGGTGAAGATTTGTCTGGTGTGATAGAACAAGAAACATGAGTCGATTTAGAAGAGATAGGGGATCTAGTATTAGAATCGGAATTTGAAAGAGCTTTGGAGGACTTACGGTCAAATAAGGCAGCACGGATAGATAACATTCCATCAGAATTTCTAAAATCATTGGGGGAAGTGGCAACAAAACGACTATTCACGTTGGTGTGTAGAATATATGAGTCTGGCGACGTACCATCTGACTTTCGGAAAAGCATCATCAACACAATTTCGAAGACAGCAAGAGCTGACAAGTGCGAGAATTATCGCACAATCAGCTTAACAGCTCATGCATCGAAGCTGCTTAAAAGTATAATATACAGAAGAATGGAAAAGAAAATTGAGAATGCGCTAGGTGACGATCAGTTTGGCTTTAGGAAAACTAAAGGGACGAGAGAGGCAATTCTGACGTTACGGCTAATAATGCAAGCAGGGCTAAAGAAAAATCAAAACACTTTCATAGTATTTGTTGACCTGGAAAAAGCGTTCGACAATATAAAATGGTGCAAGCTGTTCGAGATTCTGAAAAAAGTAGGGGTAAGCTATAGGGACAGACGGGTCATATACAATATGTCCAACAACCAAGAGGGAATAATAAGAGTGGAAGATCAAGAACGAAGTGCTCGTATTTAGAAGGGTGTGAGACAAGGCTGTAGCCTTTCGCCCCTACTCTTCAATCTGTACATCGAGGAAGCAATGATGGAAATAAAAGAAAGGTTCAGGAGTGGAATTAAAATCCAAGGTGAAAGGATATCAATGATACGATTCGCTGATGACATTGCTATCGCGAGTGAAAGTGAAGAAGAATTAAATGATCTGCTGAACGGAATGAACAGTCTAATGAGTACACAGTATGGTTTGAGAGTAAATCGGAGAAAGACGAAGGTAATGAGAAGTAGTAGAAATGAGAACAGCGAGAAACTTAACATCAGTATTGATGATCACGAAGTCAATGAAGTTAAGGAATTCTGCTACCTAGGCAGTAAAATAAGCAAGGAGGACATCAAAAGCAGACTCGCTATGGCAAAAAAGGCATTTCAGGCCAAGAGAAATCTACTAAAATCAAATACCGGCCTTAATTTGAGGAAGAAATTTCTGAGGATGTTCGTCTGGAGTACAGCATTGTATGGCAGTGAAACATGGACTGTGGGAAAACCGGAACAGAAGAGAATCGAAGCATTTGAGATGTGGTCCTATAGACGAATGTTGAAAATTAGGTGGACTGATAAGGTAAGGAATGAGGAGGTTCTATGCAGAATCGGAGAGGAAAGGAATATGTGGAAAACACTGATAATGAGAAGGGACAGGATGATAGGACATCTTCTAAGACATGAGGGAATGACTTCCATGGTACTAGAGGGAGCTGTAGAGGGCAAAAACTGTAGATGAAGACAGAGATTGGAATACGTCAAGCAAATAATTGAGTGCGTAGGTTGCAAGTGCTACTCTGAGATGAAGAGGTTAGCACAGGAAAGGAATTCGTGGCGGGCCGCATCAAACCAGTCAGTAGACTGATGAAAAAAAAAAAAAAAAAAGAGGGAAAATTGTCTTCCCCTGTAAGTCGGAACCTGACAGCAGCATCAGAATTCTATAACAGCTTAACGAATATGGAATCGATGTTTCAAGGAGGCAATAACGCCATAATGGATCTTAACTGTAAAGGGGGCCAGATATCGTGAGTGTCGGGATGGCGGTTTCTCTGCCAGGGTGTGGGACGGCGTGGGTTGCAAACGACTCCTGATGGCACATAAAAAACCTTTATTTAAGTAAAAAGTCATTAAAACTGCTGAATGGTACTCAGGGCGAATATTCATCTCCAAGTAATACACGGTGGAAGCAACGGCTAGCGGCAGGCACCGGCAGCAACCGGCGCTGCGGCATGTAGCTTCTACACTACTGGCCATTAAGACTGCTACACCAAGAAGAAACGCAGATGATAGACTAGTATTCATTGGACAAATATGTTATACTAGAACTGACATATGATTATATTTTCACCCAATTGTGGTGCATAGAACCTGAGAAATCGGTACCCAGAACAACCACCTCTGGCCGTAGTAACGGCCTTAATACGCCTGGGCATTGAGTCAAACAGATCTTGGATAGCGTGCACAGGTACAGCTGCCCATGCTGCTGTAAACAGAACCTGGATTCATCCGAAAAAATGACATTTTGCCATTCGTGCACCCAAGTTCGTCGTTGAGTAAACCATCGCAGGCACTCCTGTCTGTGATGCAGCGTCAAGGGTAAACGCAGCTATGGTCTCCGAGCTGATAGTCCATGCTGCTGCGAACGTCGTCGAGCTGTTCGTGCAGATGGTTGTTGTCTTGCAAACGTCCCCATCTGTTGACTCAGGGATCGAGACGTGGCTGCACGATCCGTTACAGCCATGCGGATAAGATGCCTGTCATCTCGACTGCTAGTGATACGAGGCCGTTAGGATCCAGCACGGCGTTCCGTATTACCATCCTGAACCCACCGATTCCATATTCTGCTAACAGTCAATGGATCTCGACCAATGCGAGCAGCAATGTCGCGATACGATAAACCGCAATCGCGATAGGCCTTTATCAAAGTGCACTATATAGTTCTCGCTGCCGCAAGATGATAAGCAACCTGCACTGGAACATAATGGCGCGGATTCTTCATCGTAAGTAACCAAAACATCATCCCTTCAATAATAATAATTCGTTTACATCACTTAAAATCGTTGTGAGGCACAATTACAGTTACAACGATGCTGTCCCACATCTTGTTTTGGCTGTAGGGCACTACAACGCCAAGGAAATTTCTTCAGGTGGGGAGACAAAAGCCGAAGTGTAATGTGAAACATGAACTAGCCGTCGTTTCGAAACCGGTACCGGCGCTGTTTCACTAAATAAATAGCAGTGTAAAAAGTGTCTGGTTGCTGTAATCTTCTGTGTAAGAGTCAACCTATATTCTGAACCAACAATAATATTTGAAACCAGTGTGTCCCCATGTGATCTTTTCCGATGGGTAGTCATTCTGCGCGCAGCACCAAGATGGATGAACCCATGTGTGCACGCTTCCAGAAAAAGGAACATTGCCAGTGATAAAGGTGTAGCATACGACATGCCTTTCAGTACATGACCAACTCCAGCACGCGTAACTTGGACTAGCTGTTTATTTATGACGTGCTAAGGACGGAGTCCATGTCCTACCTACGAAATCTGCATGACAATATCTCTCATTAAAACAACAGCACACTGTACATTCTTCGTAAAATGCAGACCAAACTCGATACTGAGGGAGTTAAGCTCTTACACGGACGAAGATGTTCTCCAGATATCTAAGAAACTGAAAATATCTGAGCATGGACTAGTGACAGACTGGTACGATCGAATTCAGGTTCAGTGCTGGAGCGGCTCTGAGTGGCGTACTGGTGTCCAAGAAGCTCAGTTTGGCACCCATCCGCTTCCAGCTGTCGTTGTAGCTATGTGTACTGCATTTCAGACACTGTATACCCCCAAATCTACTACAGATTTATTCATGGATTCTTTGTACAGCACTGTGTACGTACAATGAGGAAAATTTTGTTATTTGCTTTCCTTCCTGATATAGTAACTGTCTTGGCCAGCAGTGTAAGCATACAATAATTGAGAACATTTACAAGGCAATGAATTATTCTTCACTTTGTCTTCCTAGAGACTGTCCGGTAGTTACTGGCTCCGAATGAAGAAAGTAGAAAGGTTAGGATTTAACGTGGTGGTGATGGTGGTGGTTAGTGTTTAACGTCCCGTCGACAACGAAGTCATAAGAGACGGAGCGCAAGCTCGGGGTAGGGAAGGATTGGGAAGGAAATCGGCCGTGCCCTTTCAAAGGAACCATCCCGGCATTTGCCTGAAACGATTTAGGGAAATCACGGAAAACCTAAATCAGAATGGCTGGAGACGGGATTAGGATTTAACGTCCTGTCGACACCGAGGTCATTAGAGACAGAGCATAAGCTGGGAATGTTTTAAGGATGGGGAAGGGAATCGACCGTTCCCTTTAAAGCAACCATCCCTACACTTGCCTAGAGCGATTTAGAGAAATCACGGAAAACCTAAATCTCCGGAGGCGCATTTTGACCGTCGTCCTACCAAATGCGAGTCCTGTTGCAAACCACAGTCCCAGTTTGCTCTATCAATGGTACGCCGTCTCTGGACGGAGTTCATTTCATTCTGCTGGGATAGTTAGTGGTAAAAACTATTCCATTCCACTGTCGTTGACTGAGACCTCATTATTTGTTGATTGTAAGAACAGTCGTAGGTTGCAGGCTTGTAATTTATTTATTACGCATGTCTCTCAGTTAGGGCTTCACCACATAATGCTAAAATTAATGCCAGGGGTATATGTCACTTTAAAATTATTGCCAGCAGCATATGTCCCATCGAATTGTGGAAAAACCGTTAGTTATTTGAGCACTGCATGCGCCAGAAAGCTCAGGTCACACATCTTATTCGCCTGCCCTAACACCACGTGACGTATCAATTATCCAAGGTGAAACCTACAATCAAAGAAACAAGATGTCAGTCCAATGAAGAACACAAATAAAAAGTGGTTCGTGCCATCAAGGAGCTCACAGAAAAAGACATTCAGAACTGCTTCTATCAGCAAAAAATTCGTATTTAGAGTTGTAGGAATAGAAGAGGGGAGTATTTCGAGGGTGGCAATAATTAAATGTGTATGTCTAAAAAACTTTTCACAGCAATAGTTCCATTGCTTAATAGCCCCACCTCGTATGCCCACTATAATGAACACTACAATGGCTAAGTAATCTCAGCATGCATACACTAACATGAAAATCAACACTAAATGTTCTGCACACACCCAAATGCGAGTGCTCCAGGCACATGCGGAAGACTGACGCCATTGGCTGCAGAGTCGCGTGGTACAGCGTTCCTAACCAATGGGTATTACCCCACCAACAGCCTTCTTATGCGAACACCACTATAGTACCAGTAGGAACTTTCCTTTGTTCTTTTTCAACTTCACCCCTGAGGCTACAGAGGGCTTTTCGGCTTTCAAGCCCTGCTGACGTCGCCGAAGGAAGCCCTGCTTTGGATGTATGCAAAGAGGATATCTGTTTCCCGTTTTTGCCCCAAAATCGAGGAAACTCTCAAAAAATCGTGGTAATTTAGTTATAAACAATTCGTAGCTTTATTATGCGCAAGTATGTCTGTACACGTTGCTACTGCGGTGTTCAGTCCCGAGACAGGAAAGATGCCAGCTGTCTATGCTATTCTATCCTGCGCAAGCCTCTTCATCTCCGATTAACTCTTGCAACCTACATCTTTCTGAACCTGCTTACTGTATTCATCTCTTGGTCTCCCTCTACGATTTTTACCCCCCCCCCCCTTTCCACACACTTCCCACCACTAGTAAATTGATTAGTTGATGTGTCTTTGATGTCTCAGAGTATGCCCTACCAATCGATCCCTTCTTTTGGTGAAATTCTGCCATAAATTTCTTTTCTCCATAATTCTATTCATTGGCTCCCCATTAGTTACTTGATCTACCCTTATAACCTTTAATATTCTTCTGTATCAAATTTCGAAATCAGCTATACTTTTTTTATCTAACTGTTTATCGTCCTTGTTTCACTTCCATACAAGACTACCTCCGGACAAATAAATTCTTAATCTACACACAAGCGCCAAGAAACTGGTATAGGCATGCGTATTCAAATAGGCCTACAAAGATATGTAAACAGGCATAATACGGCGATGCGGTCGGTAACGCCTACATAAGACAACAAGTATCTCGCGCAGTTTTTATATCGGTTGCTGATGCTAAAATAGCACCTTAGCACGACTTACTTTTTTTTGAACGTGGTGTTATCGTCGGCGTACGACCGTTTCACGAGTGTATCATGAATATCAGGAATTCCGTAAAACATCAGATCTTCGAGATCGCTGTGGCCAGAAAAAGATATTGCAAGAACGGGACTAACGACGATTGGAGATAATCGTTCAACGTGACAGAGGTGCAACCCTTCCGCAAATTGCTGCAGATTTCAATGCTGGACAATCAACAAGTGTCAGCTTGGGAACAATTACACGAAATATCTATCGATTTGGGCTTTTGCAGCAGAAGGCCGACTCGTGTACTCCTGATGACTGCACGACACAAAGCTTTACGCCTCGTATGGGCGCGTCAACACCGACATTGGACTGTTGATGACTGGAAACAAGTTGCCTGGTTGGACGATTCTCGTTTCAAATTGTATCGAGTGGATGTACGTGTACGGGTATGGAGACAAGCTCATGAAACCATGGACCCTGCATATCAACAGGGGACTGTTCAAGCTGGTGGAGGCTCTGAAATGGTGTGGGACGTGTGCAGTTCGAGTGATATAGGATACGTCTAGATACGACTCTGACAGGTGACACATACGTAAGCATCCTGTCTGATCAACCTGCATCCATTGTGTATTCCGACGGACTTGCGACACCCCACACGTCCAGAATAGCTACAGAGTGACACTCTTCTGAGTTAAACACTTCTGCTGAAACTCCCGAGGCCGGCCGCGTTGGTCTTGCGGTTCTAGGCGCTGCAGTCCGGAACCGCGGGACTGCTACGGTCGCAGGTTCGAATCCTGCCTCGGGCATGGATGTGTGTGATGTCCTTAGGTTAGTTAGGTTTAAGTATTTCTAATTTCTAGGAGACTGATGACCTATGATGTTAAGTCCCATAGTGCTCAGAGCCATTTGAACCATTTTTTGAAACTCCCGACATGAACATTTTTGAGCATACCTGGGACGCCTTGCAACGTGCTGTTGAAAAGAGATCTCCACCGCCTCGTACTCTCACAGATTTACGGAGAGCCATGCAGGATTCATGGTGTCAATTACTCCAGCATTACTTCAGACATTAGTTCAGTTCATGCCTCGTCGTGTTTCGGCACTTCTGAGTGCTGCGTACTTGTGGGGCCCTATTTGGTATTAGAGAGGCGTACCAGTTTCTTTGGCCCTTCAGTGTGTATTCGATGTTCAGAAATTTCTCTTCTTCAGAAATGCTTTACTTGCCATCGCCAGTCACTATTTTATATCTTGTTTACTTCGGCCATCACCAGTTATTTGCTGCCCAAATAACAAAATTCATCTACTACTTTAAGTTTGTCGTTTCCTAATCTAATTCCCTTAGCATCATCTGATTTCATTCGGCTACATTCCTTTACCTTTGTGTTACTTTTGTTGATTTCCATTTTATATCCTCCTTCCAAGAAATTGTCCATTCGGTTCAACTGCTGTTCCAAGTTCTTTGCTGTTTCTGACAGAATTACAATGCCATGATCAAACTGCAAAGTCTTTATTTCTTGTCCCTGAGCTTTAATTCCTATTCTAAATTTCCTTTGGTGTCATTTACTGCTTGTTTAATGTACAGACTAAAAACTTTTGTGGTTATTCTACAACACTGTCTCGTTCCTTTCTCTTCATTTTCATGCCCCTCGACTTTGTAACTGCCGTCTGGAAACTGTACAAGTTGTAAATATCCTTTCACTCCCGGTGTTTTACCGCTGCCTACAGAATTTCAAACGAAGTATTCCAGTTAACATCGTCAAAAGATTTGTCTAAGTCTACACATGCTATAAACGTAGGTTTGCATTTCTTTAACCTATCTTCTAAGATATTTCCTAGGGAGTATTGCCTCCAGTGTTCCTACAATTCTCCGTGATCCAAATTTATCTAAGTCGAGGTCGGCTTCCATCCGTCTTTACGTCTTTCTGTAAAGAATTCGTATTAGTATTTTGCAACCGTGACTCATTAAACTGATTTTTCGGTAATTTTCACACCTACCTGCAACTGCTTTCTTTGGAATTGGCATTTTTGCGTTCTTCTTGAAATATGGTGATATTTCGCCTGTGTCATACATCTTGTACACCAGATGGGAAACTTTTGTCAGGGCTGGCTCTACCAATGCTATCAGTAGTTCTAACGGAATGTCGTATACTCAAGGAGCTTTTTTCGACTTAGGTCTTTTAGTGCTCTATCAGATTCTTCCCACAGTATCATATCTACCACCTCTTCCATTTCCAGAATGTTGCCTTCAAATTTATGTTGCCTTATATCATTTTCCATCTCAGCTCTTGATATGCATACAGTTGCTTCTTTTTTCCCAAGGGCCCCTTTAAATATCCTGTAGTTAGATATGCTTCCTATTCCTTCCATTTGTTCTCTAGCCGTTACTGGTTAGCAGTTCTCTTCCGTCAATGTCATTTTTAAACTTTTCTGTTCCTTCTCACCTGCTTCATTTGGTGCATTTTTATATTTTCTCCTTTCATCAAATAAATTCATCTCTTGTGTTGCCCAGGGATTTCTACTAGGCCTTGTCTTTCTACGTATTTGGTTCTTTTAACTATTCCAGGTCCCATCTTCGAAATTTCCTACCTTTTTGCAATTCCTTCAGTTTTAATCTATAGTTCGTAATAAATAAAATGTTGTTAGAGTCCTGATCTGCCCTGGTAGTGTCTTACAATTTAAAATCTGTTTCCGAAATCTCTATTTTACCACTATATAATCAGTATGAAACCCTGTGTCTTCACGTCTCTTCAACGAATACAATCTCCTTCCTTGATTCTTAAAATAATTGGTAATTAAGACTAAATTATGCTCTGTACAAAATTCAACCAGGAGGATTATCTTTTCATTGCTTTCCCGCAGTCCACATTCACCTACTATTTCTCCTTCTCTGCCGTTTCCTGCTTTCGAATTGCAATCCCTCATCTCCATTAAAATTTCGCCTCATTTGAATATCTGAAATTCTTATCTCGGCGTACATTTCTTCAATCTTTTCATCATATGTGGAGATAAACTTGTACTACTGTGGTAGGCATGGGCTTCGTGTCTAACTTGATTATGATAATGCGTTCACTATGCCGTTCATAGTAGCTTACAAGCATTCCCATTTTCATGTTAATTATTAAACCCACTCCTGCATTACCCCTATTTGGCGTTGTGATTATAAACCTATATTCACATGACCAGAAGTCCTCCTGTTCCTCCTGCCATCGAACTTCATTAATTCCCACTATATCTTACTTTAACCTATCCTGCTCCCTTTTCTGAATTTCTCGCCTACCTGCCCGATTAAGGGATCTAACATGCCACGCTGCGGTCCGTAGAACGCTAATTTTGTTTCTCCCTATAATATTTGTTCATATCCGTGACTTACTCAACAGTCGCTCCTATGTAAGTGACAGCCGCTTATGCTATGAAGCGACTGGCATTTTATTCATATAGCTACCAGAATGAAAGGGAGAACCTCCCCATAAAATGGAGCTTGTAATGGAGATTTTAGGGGAAGGGGTGGGGGGTGGGTGGGGGGAGCGACGCCCCCTGAGGCGCGGGACTGCGAATTGTCGGTGCAGAGGACGCGCCAGTGCGGCAGCGGCGCCGTATGCACGCCATGCAGTATGCAGCACGCCGTCAGGCGTAATCGTCCGCCATACATACTGCACGACCGCTGCTCTGGAAACCGTACAGGTAGCTTGCGATACGCCGGTGCGGCCGACACGTGCTCTGGAGCGCTGGAGCGTGCCTCGGCGGCAACCAGACGGCGGACCGTAGTCTCTGCAACGGTAACCCTCAAGGTGTGAATAATTCTTACGGTTGCTATAGCGCACGGTGGCAGTCTCTTGAGTAAAACCCGGTCGCACTCCTTGGGAACTCAACTTACATCTGGATTCGAGGGTGGCTGCATCGGTCAGCTCCTGGGAGACGCGAAACTGAGTGCAGCATCAATAATTTACTCATCAGAGTAGGTTATCGTGCGGTTCGCTGCAGGTACCTCAGCTGAAGAAGTGTTTTTGAGCGCTTGTAGGAAGCGTTTCTCATAACCGAGTTTTCACATGTAAGATACACAGTGACCGTGGGAGACTGCAGACGAGTTTCTCAGCATTTCATTGGCAAGGAGACCACGCCTACGCGTCCCCATTTTTCGTATGTGCAGAGATTGGCCGGAAACGAAAAAGACAGAAGTAGGACCCCGGCAAAACACTTAGGAAAAAAAATTGCAATTTTGGGAGCGTATTGGAAGAGGAACGAACCATTTTAGCGAGGAGTGCAGGCAGCGGCTGAGGCAGTGCAAAGAGTACATGACGGTATTCTGAAAATCGTGGCAGCGTTTCCCTATACGGAATTTTTTTTTAACTTTTTCATGATTTACACAGGAAATAAGCCAAATTAATCCTCAAGATATTTTTATTTATATTTTATTAATACTGGCACACAAAAAGGCATGAAAAGAACATACAAAATAGAATTTGGGATCCCAAATCAGTTTCTAGGAAGTGAATGTACACTTTAATTACAATCCCTCCTCGGAAAGTTATTTGCGGATTCCTCCTGGATCTTATAAGTACTATCATTGCTTGGAAACTTATTTGTAATCCCAAATTTTCCTTTACCTCTCCGTTATATGCCTCTTACGAGAATATTAATAAATATAATATAATCAGCATTAGTTATGTTTATTTACTGTGTAAGTAACGTGTTGTTATTGTTGTTGTTGTTGTTGTGGTGGTGGTGGTGCTGGCCGAGTGGTTCTAGGCACTTCAGTCCGGAACCGCGCTTCTTCTACGGTCGCAGATTCGAATCCTGCCTCGGTCATGGGTGTTTGTGATGTTCTTAGGTTAGTTACGTTTAAGTAGTTCTAAGTCTAGGGGACTGATGACCTCATATGATAAGTGTTGTGCTGGCTGAAGAGCCAACACCGTGTTACTAGAGGAGGCCGAAATGCACGCGTTTTAGCTCACGCAGTCAGGCGTGCGGAGGGAAGGACTATACTGACGTGAGGTCTGGAAAATGACAAGGATTTAGAATTCAGAAAGCGGACGTAAATAGTTTGATACTTAACTTTAATCCATTAATGATGAACGTCGCTCTTGACGGTACATAATTCACAATATTATCTGTTCAGAATAGTAAATGAATATGGCGCCTTGCTAGATCGTAGCAAATGACGTAGCTGAAGGCTATGCTAAACTATCGTCTCGGCAAATGAGAGCATAAGTAGACAGTGAACCATGCTAGCAAAGTCGGCTGTACAACTGGGACGAGTGCTAGGAAGTCTCTCTAGACTAGACCTGCCGTGTGGCGGCGCTCGGTCTGCCATCACTGATAGTGGCGACACGCGGGTCCGACGTGTACTAACGGACCACGGCCGATTTAAAGGTTACCACCTAGCAAGAATGGAAAAGACAATTGAGAATGCGCTAGGTGACGATCAGTTTGGCATTAGGAAAAGTAAAGCGATGAGAGAGACAATTCTGACGTTACGGCTAATAATGGAAGCAAGGCTACAGAAAAATCAAAACACTTTCATAGGATTTGTCGACCTGGAAATAGCGTTCGACAATATAAAATAATGCAAGCTGTTCGAGATTCTGAAAAAAGTAGGGGTAAGCTATAGGGACAGACGGGTCATATACAATTTGTACAACAACCAAGAGGGAATAATAAGAGTGGACGATCAAGAACGAAGTGCTCGTATTAAGAAGGGTGTAAGACAAGGCTGTAGCCTTTTACCCCTACTCTTCAATCTGTACATCGAGGAAGCAATGATGGAAATAAAAGAAAGGTTCAGGAGTGGAATTAAAATACAAGGTGAAAGGATATCAATGATACGATTCGCTGATGACATTGCTATCCTCAGTGAAAGTGAAGAAGAATTAAATGATCTGCTGAACGGAATGAACAGTCTAATGAGTACACAGTATGGTTTGAGAGTAAATCGGAGAAAGACGAAGGTAATGAGTAGCAGTAGAAATGAGAACAGCGAGAAACTTAACATCAGTATTGATGGTCACGAAGTCAATGAAGTTAAGGAATTCTGCTACCTAGGCAGTAAAATAACCAATGACGGACGGAGCAAGGAGGACATCAAAAGCAGACTCGCTATGGCAAAAAGACATTTCTGGCGAAGAGAAGTCTGTTAATATCAAATACCGGCCTTAATTTGAGGAAGAAGTTTCTGAGGATGTACGTCTGGAGTACAGCCTTGTATGGTAGTGAAACATGGACTATGGGAAAACCGGAACAGAAGAGAATCGAAGCATTTGAGATGTAGCCGATTTAAAGGCTACCACCTAGCAAGTGTGGTGTCTGGCGGTGACACCACATTAAGTCCCATAGTGCTTAGAGCCATTTGAACCATTTTTGTTGTTGTGGTCTTCAGACCAGAGACTGCTTTAATTCAGCTCACCATATAACTCTATCCTTTTACTAGTCTCTTCATCTCCGAATAACTACTGCAACCTACATCCTTCTGAATCTGCTTAATGTACTCATCTCTTGGTCTTCCCCTACGATTTTTACCCTCCACGCTTCCCTCCAATAGTAAATTTGTGATCCCTTGATGCCTCAGAAAGCGTCCTAGCAACAGATCCCTTCTTTTAGTCAGGTTGTGCTACAAATTCCTCTTCTCCCCTATTCAATTCAGTACCTCCTCATTAGTTACGTGATGTACCCATCCAATCTTCAGCATTCTTCTGCAGCACCACATTTCAAAAGCTTCTATTCTCTTCTCATCTAAACTACTTATCGTCTATGTTTCACTTACATGCAGGGCTACACTCCGTATAAATACTGTCAGAAAGAATTTCTGACCCTTAAATCTATACTCGATGTTGACAAATTTCTCTTCTTCAGAAACGCTTTCCTTGCCATAGCCAGTCTACATTTTATAAACTATATATACTCTCCACCTTGACCACCATCACTTATTTTGCTGGCCAAGTATTAAAACTCATCTACTACCTTAAGTTCTCATTTCCTAATCTAATCTCCTTAGCACCACCTGATTTACTTAGATTACATTCCATTATCCTCGTTTTGCTTTTGTTGATGTTCATCTTATATCCTCCTTTCAAGACACTGTCCATTCCGTTCAACTGCTCTTCCAGGTCCGTCGCTGTCCCTTACAGAATTACAACGTCAGTAAGTAACGTAAAAGCTGAAAATAGACAAATTAAGTTTCAACAGTAGGACTAGACCCAAGAGCGCCGGATTAGCGTCCTGTACTCATTCTCCTCCACCAAACGCTGCCTGGAAGCTACGTTGACATATATGGCTCATGTCTCAAAAATTCTATTCTTGAGATTCCGTACATTAACCGGTAAAAACTGGTTCTTGCAGGGTCAATTTGTTATCCGTCTGTCTGTCTGTCTGTCCAACTGTTGAAAACTTTTTTTCTCAGAAACGTTTACTCGTATCGATCTGAAATTTATGTCAATTACGAAGGTTTGTGCTCCCTTGCCAGTGTAAAAAATTGTAGCAGCTAATCCAGTGCAATACAAAGATACCGCCACTTGTGCCATATATTTCATTGTTCGCAAATTCACTCATCAAAACCTATAGGAAATTTCCTTTTGGTCTAGAATTATGAAGTTTGGCAAGATGCAAGGTTGCACAGTTCAACTAAAGTAAAAGATCTGAAAAAAGTGAATTTGTAATTAATTACACGAAGAATACATACCTTTGTTATTCGATTGTCCGACTGTTAAGACCCCTTTTTCTCAGGAACCGGTGGGTGTTTCAAGTTGAAATTTATGTCACATACTAGGACCTATAAATAAAATAAATAATAAGTCTATAAATAATAAATCTAAAAATAACGGACTAATAAAAGTCAGCTCCTAAATCGAAGTATTTAAAAGATGCGGCCGTTTATGACACGTATTTTGATACGCACAAACTCACCGATCCAAAAATTATAGGGTACTTTGTGGTAGCCTAGCATCATTAAATCTGGCGAGAAGAACGGTTTCACAGTACCAATAAAGGGAAAAAACTGAAACACGTTAATTTTTTGTTAAATCAACGAAAAAAAGTATTTCTTTTGCCAATTTGTGTCGGATTTCAAGCTTTAAAAAAATAAAATTTGAAAGTATTGGAATTCTCGGGACCGATATCTTGTCAGTACCCATGTCTGCCAGGGTCCAAAATCGTGGAGATTCTCGATTCCCGGAGAGTATATATACATATATATATACATATATATATATATATATATATATATATATATATATATATATATATATATATATATGTATGTATGTATATATATATATACACTCCTGGAAATTGAAATAAGAACACCGTGAATTCATTGTCCCAGGAAGAGGAAACTTTATTGACACATTCCTGGGGTCAGATACATCATATGATCACACTGACAGAACCACAGGCACATAGACACAGGCAACAGAGCATGCACAATGTCGGCACTAGTACAGTGTATATCCACCTTTCGCAGCAATGCAGGCTGCTATTCTCCCATGGAGACGATCGTAGAGATGCTGGATGTAGTCCTGTGGAACGGCTTGCCATGCCATTTCCACCTGACGCCTCAGTTCGACCAGCGTTCGTGCTGGACGTGCAGACCGCGTGAGACGACGCTTCATCCAGTCCCAAACGTGCTCAATGGGGAACAGATCCGGAGATCTTGCTGGAAAGGGTAGTTGACTTACACCTTCTAGAGCACGTTGGGTGGCACGGGATACATGCGGACGTGCATTGTCCTGTTGGAACAGCAAGTTCCCTTGCCGGTCTAGGAATGGTAGAACGATGGGTTCGATGACGGTTTGGATGTACCGTGCACTATTCAGTGTCCCCTCAACGATCACCAGTGGTGTACGGCCAGTGTAGGAGATCGCTCCCCACACCATGATGCCGGGTGTTGGCCCTGTGTGCCTCGGTCGTATGCAGTCCTGATTGTGGCGCTCACCTGCACGGCGCCAAACACGCATACGACCATCATTGGCACCAAGGCAGAAGCGACTCTCATCGCTGAAGACGACACGTCTCCATTCGTCCCGCCATTCACGCCTGTCGCGGCACCACTGGAGGCGGGCTGCACGATGTTGGGGCGTGAGCGTAAGACGGCCTAACGGTGTGCGGGACCGTAGCCCAGCTTCATGGAGACGGTTGTGAATGGTCCTCGCCGATACCCCAGGAGCAACAGTGTCCCTAATTTGCTGGGAAGTGGCGGTGCGGTCCCCTACGGCACTGCGTAGGATCCTACGGTCTTGGCGTGCATCCGTGCGTCGCTGCGGTCCGGTCCCAGGTCGACGGGCACGTGCACCTTCCGCCGACCACTGGCGACAACATCGATGTACTGTGGAGACCTCACGCCCCACGTGTTGAGCAATTCGGCGGTACGTCCACCCGGCCTCCCGCATGCCCACTATACGCCCTCGCTCAAAGTCCGTGAACTGCACATACGGTTCACGTCCACGCTGTCGCGGCATGCTACCAGTGTTAAAGACTGCGATGGAGCTCCGTATTCCACGGCAAACTGGCTGACACTGACGGCGTCGGTGCACAAATGCCGCGCAGCTAGCGCCATTCGACGGCCAACACCGCGGTTCCTGGTGTGTCCGCTGTGCCGTGCGTGTGATCATTGCTTGTACAGCCCTCTCGCAGTGTCCGGAGCAAGTATGGTGGGTCTGACACACCGGTATCAATGTGTTCTTTTTTCCATTTCCAGGAGTGTATAATTAAATTAGTACGGAACGCTGCGAGGCCGAGTTCTACACCCACCTGGCCAATTATTGCTATCTGGTGGGCCCACTTCCGTCACTTATATTTCTGGTCAAGCCCTGCTTATGCCTAAAATTTCGGAACACGCACGTACACTGTGAGCTGTGTGACACGTCGCACTGTTGTGCTACTAGATGCTGTCGTGCCGAAGAAAAAGTCGATCCTTGTATCGCCAAGGAGACATAGACAGCTGTGTTGATCCACATTGCCCTCCAAAATGAAAAGAACACGCAGGGAACGTCCTCCAGCCTGGACCCTTCCGATGATTGTTCCAGGGCGCTTGCTTTAAGACGTCTCACGCTGTAATCGCCAATGGCTATCTGTCCGATGGAGCGTAAAAGGTTCATCTCAAAAGGCCACATGTCGCCATTTTGGATTTCCAATACCGGTACTGGCGTGCAAATTCCAGCCTTGGTCGCTAATGAACGGCAGTCAGCGTGGGTGTATGAACCAGATGCCTGTCGCAAAAGCCGACACACAGCAGCGTTCGCTGTACGGTCGTTGAGGAGACACTGTTGGTAGCCCCTTGATTCATCAGGGCGTTCAGCTGCTCAATAGTTACACGTCTAGTATTTTATCCATCCTCAGCGATTGTAGTCGTATGTAACGAAATAGTAGGTAACAGGTTGCATAACAGAAATTTAATTTCTTTACCAGTTTCGGGCACTTAGTACCCTTTTTGAGAAGATTGTACCTATTTCATTATTTTTGAGTCTCAACAATAAGATGCATACAGCAAAATGCTTTAGCCCAATTTTCTACAGACCTTATGGACCATACGACTGCTACAGTCGCAGGTTCGAATCCTGCCTCGGGCATGGATGTGTGTGATGTCCTTAGGTTAGTTAGGTTTAAGTAGTTCTAAGTTCTAGGGGACTGATGACCACAGATGTTAAGTCCCATAGTGCTCAGAGCCATTTGAACCTTATGGTCTTCCGGCAGTGAGCATCTTACCGGTCAGCCATCACTCCAGGGTGAATGGCGGACAGTGGTGGGCTCGCGCGTGCCTGGCCGAAAGGCAAAGGTGGGATCTGGCCGCGTGGCAGCTGCCTTACCCCTTTCCAACAGGTACGGGGTGCTTCCTAGTGGTGATGACATCGTTTCCGAGCCACCACAGGATGCCTCGCCTGTTGGGCCAGTGGCCGATTCTCCGGCAAGGTCCCGACAGTCACAGAGGGCGGGCCTATTAGTTATAGGGAGCTCCAACGTTAGGCGGGTTATGGAGCCCCTCAGGAAAATAGCGGGTAGGTCGGGGAAGAATGCCAGTGTGCACTCGGTGTGCTTGCCGGGGGGTCTCGTCCGTAATGTGGAGGAGGCCCTTCCGGCAGCTATTGAACGCACTGGGTGTGACCGGCTGCAGATAGTAGCACATGTCGGAACGAATGACGCCTGCCGCTTGGGTTCTGAGGCCATCCTTGGTTCCTTGCGGCGGCTGGCTGATTTGGTGAAGATAACCAGCATCGCACGCGGAGTGCAAG
This sequence comes from Schistocerca americana, assembly GCF_021461395.2. Classification (NCBI taxonomy): domain Eukaryota; kingdom Metazoa; phylum Arthropoda; class Insecta; order Orthoptera; family Acrididae; genus Schistocerca; species Schistocerca americana. Next base: position 679,419,804 of record NC_060122.1, read on the forward strand.
CTGAGCTTAATATCTGCAGCATAGTGCCCAGAGTCGATCGCGGTCCTCTGGTTTGGAGCCGTGTGGAGGGTCTAAACCAGAGGCTCAGACGACTCTGCGACTATAATGGTTGCAAATTCATCGACCTCCGTTATTGGGTGGAGAACTGTAGGGCCCCCCTAGACAGGTCAGGCGTGCACTACACACCGGAAGCAGCTACTAGGGTAGCAGGGTACGTGTGGCGTGCTCACGGGGGTTTTTTAGGTTAGAGGGACCCCCCTTGGGCGAAACGATAAAACACCTGACGGCTTACCAGAGAGGACATTATCATCGTTGATAAAGAACGTCCGTCCTCAGAGACCAAAAACAAGAAAAGTTAACGTAATATTGGTAAACTGCAGGAGTATCCAGGGCAAGGTTCCTGAATTAGTATCTCTTATTGAAGGAAATAGTGCGCATATAGTATTAGGAACGGAAAGTTGGTTAAAACCGGAAGTGAACAGTAACGAAATCCTAGACACAGAATGGAATATATACCGCAAGGATAGGATAAACGCCAATGGTGGAGGAGTATTTATAGCAGTAAAGAATTCAATAATATCCAGTGAAGTTATTAGCGAATGCGAATGTGAAATAATCTGGGTTAAGTTAAGTATCAAAGGTGGGTCAGATATGATAGTCGGATGCTTCTATAGACCACCTGCATCAGCAACCGTAGTAGTTGAGCGCCTCAGAGAGAACCTGCAGAACGTCGTGAAGAAGTTTCGTGATCATACTATTGTAATAGGGGGAGACTTCAATCTACCAGGTATAGAATGGGATAGTCACACAATCAGAACTGGAGCGAGGGACAGAGACTCTTGTGACATTATCCTGACTGCCTTGTCCGAGAATTACTTCGAGCAGATAGTTAGAGAACCAACTCGTGAAGCTAACGTTTTAGACCTCATAGCAACAAATAGACCGGAACTTTTCGACTCCGTGAATGTAGAAGAGGGTATCAGTGATCATAAGTCAGTGGTTGCATCAATGACTACAAGTGTAATAAGAAATGCCAAGAAAGGAAGGAAAATATATTTGCTTAACAAGAGTGATAGGGCACAAATCGCAGAATATCTGAGTGACCACCATCAAACGTTCATTTCTGAGGAAGAGGATGTGGAACAAAAATGTAAAAAATTCAGAAACATCGTCCAGTACGCCTTAGATAAGTTCGTACCGACTAAGGTCCAAAGCGAGGGGAAAGATCCACCGTGGTATAACAATCATGTACGAAAGGTACTACGGAAACAAAGTAAGCTTCATCATAGGTTTAAGAGTAGTCGAATCATAGCTGATAAGGAAAAGCTGAACGAAGCGAAAAAGAGCGTAAAGAGAGCAATGAGAGAAGCATTCAACGAATTCGAACATAAAACATTGGCAAACAATCTAAATAAGAACCCTAAAAAGTTTTGGTCATATGTAAAATCGGTAAGCGGATCTAAATCCCCTATTCAGTCACTCGTTGACCACGATGGCACCGAAACAGAGGACGACCGAAGAAAGGCAGAAATACTGAATTCAGTGTTCCGAAACTGTTTCACTGCGGAAAATCGTAACACGGTCCCTGACTTCAGCCGTCGCACGGACGCCAAAATGGAAAATATTGAAATAAACGATATCGGAATTGAAAAACAACTGCTATCACTTAGTAGCGGAAAAGCATCCGGACCAGACGAGATACCCTTAAGATTCTACAGTGATTATGCTAAAGAACTTGCCCCCTTTCTATCAGCAATTTATCGTAGATCGCTGGAAGAACGTAAAGTACCTAGCGATTGGAAGAAAGCGCAGGTCGTTCCCATTTTCAAGAAGGATCATAAATCAGATGCGAATAATTATAGGCCTATTTCGCTTACGTCAATCTGTTGTAGAATAATGGAACATGTTTTGTGTTCTCGTATTATGACGTTCTTAGATAATACAAATCTCCTTCATCATAACCAACATGGATTCCGCAAACAGAGATCATGTGAAACTCAGCTCGCCCTATTTGCCCAAGAAATTCACAGTGCCGTAGACACTGGCGAGCAGATTGATGCCGTATTCCTGGACTTCTGGAAGGCATTTGATACGGTTCCACACTTACGTTTAGTGAAAAAAATACGAGCTTACGGAATATCGGACCAGGTTTGTGATTGGATTCAGGATTTCCTAGAAGAAAGAACACAACATGTCATTCTTAACGGTTCAAAATCTGCAGATGTAGAGGTAATTTCGGGAGTACTGCAGGGAAGCGTGATAGGACCTTTATTGTTTACAATATACATAAATGACTTAGTTGACAACATCGGTAGCTCCGTGAGGCTATTTGCAGATGACACGGTTGTCTACAAGAAAGTAGCAACATCAGAAGACTCGTACGTACTCCAGGAGGACCTGCAGAGGATTAATGCATGGTGCGACAGCTGGCAGCTTTCCCTAAACGTAGATAAATGTAATATAATGCGCATACATAGGGGCAGAAATCCATTCCAGTACGATTATGCCATAGGTGGTAAATCATTGGAAGCGGTAACGACCGTAAAATACTTAGGAGTTACTATCCGGAGCGATCTGAAGTGGAATGATCACATAAAACAAATAGTGGGAAAAGCAGGCGCCAGGTTGAGATTCATAGGAAGAATTCTAAGAAAATGTGACTCATCGACGAAAGAAGTAGCTTACAAAACGCTTGTTCGTCCGATTCTTGAGTATTGCTCATCAGTATGGGACCCTTACCAGGTTGGATTAATAGAAGAGATAGACATGATCCAGCGAAAAGCAGCGCGATTCGTCATGGGGACATTTAGTCAGCGCGAGAGCGTTACGGAGATGCTGAACAAGCTCCAGTGGCGGACACTTCAAGAAAGGCGTTACGCAATACGGAGAGGTTTATTATCGAAATTACGAGAGAGCACATTCCGGGAAGAGATGGGCAACATATTACTACCGCCCACATATATCTCGCGTAATGATCACGACGAAAAGATCCGAGAAATTAGAGCAAATACGGAGACTTACAAGCAGTCGTTCTTCCCACGCACAATTCGTGAATGGAACAGGGAAGGGGGGATCAGATAGTGGTACAATAAGTACCCTCCGCCACACACCGTAAGGTGGCTCGCGGAGTATAGATGTAGATGTAGATGGATCATACAAGCGTTTTGTGTAAGTCTGAAGGCTTTCGTGACCGTCGTCATTAAAGTTAAAATCTTCTTGGTTGTCAGGCCCCGCCATATTTCCTTCTAAAATAATCGATGTTTCGACCCCACTGCTAGGAATCTTCTTCAGAATGTGGTTAAAACGTGTGTAACAATTTTTGTGCTGGCCAGAAGAATTTCAACCAGTACTCACACTTCTCCACAGCAAAAGAGGGAAAATTCTCCTTTGTAATAGAACGCGACACTGGTCTCTGACAGTGTTCTAGCAATAGTGGACACCGAAACATTCTGAAGAAGATCCCATCAGAGAGGTCGAAATGTCGATTATTTTAGAAGGAAATATGACACGGCCTAGCAACCCAGAAGATTTTGACTTTAGTATGAACTATATTTTGATTTAAGTATCTTATTGTTGACACGAATAATGCCATAGTTATAACCTTCTGAAGAAGGGCATAAAGTGCCCAAAACGGGTACACAAGTTAAATTTCCTTTATGCAGGTTGTTGCTTGTTGTTTCCTTACAGTTGCACACCTGATAGCCCGTAAACATTTCCGCAGCCGTCGTTCACCCTGCCGTCTGTGGCCCGTGGTGCACCACAGTTGCCTCGGCGCCGGTTTTGGATAGGGCCATTCTGCCATGCACCAAAATAAGTAACTTCCATAATAAAATCCTTAAAAACAAAGTATTCTAGTGGTTACGATGAAATATCAACAAAGTTAATTAAGGCATGTTCTTGTGAGTTTAGTACAATTCTAAGTTACTTGTGTACCCAGTCAATTATAACTGCGACATTTCCTGACTGGCTAAAGTCTGCAGATGGTAAACCTCTATTCAAGAAAGGGTATAAAGAGATACCATCAAACTACAGACCGATTTCACTTTTGGCAATATTCTCCAAAATTTTAGAAAAAGTAATGTACAGGCAGCTTCTCAGCCATCTGGCCATAATAACATATTATCAAGAACACAATTTGGATTCCTGAAGGGTTTTAATATCGAGAAGTCTATTTACACCTACGGTGAAAATGTACTTAATTCATTAAATAACAAATTACAAGCAGCAGGTATTTTCTGTGATTTGTCAAGGGCATTTGATTGTGTATAGCACAACATCCTGTTAAATAAATTAGAATTCTATGGTATCATGGGCAGTGCTGCAAAATGGTTCAAGTAATACCTCGCTAACAGGAAACAAAGGGTGTCAGTGCAAGGGACTAGTGAATTAAGTCATCAGTCATCATCAGAATGGGAAGAAATTGCATGTGGTGTCCCACAAGGATCCGTCTTAGGGCCATTGCTTTTTCTTGGGTATATTAATGATCTCTCATTAGTTACACTGCCAGAAGCAGAGTTCGTTTTGTTCGCCGATGACACAAGTACTGCAGTAAACAGTATGTCGAGTGTAGTTCTAGAAAGATCTGCTAATGATATTTTCATGGATATTAATAAATGGTTTAAAGCCAACTCACTGACCTTAAACTTCGAAAAGACTCACTATATGCAGTTCAGTACCTGTAAGAGGTTTCCACCCAGCATATGCACAGCTTATGAAGAAGAGCAGACAGAAGAGGTTGACAGTCTTCAATTCCTGGGATTACAACTTGATAATAAATTCAGTTGGAAGGAGCAAACCACAGAACTGCAGAAACGCCTTAACAAATCTGAATTTGCAATTTGAGTGTTAGCTGACATAGGCGACATAAAAATGAAAAATCTTGCATACTTTGCCTACTTTCATTCCATAATGTCATATGGTATAATATTTTAGGGTAACTCTTCAAGTCAAACAAACGTTTTCCGAGTCCAAAAGCGTGTAGTACTTATTATTTGTGGAGTAAACTCACGGAAGTCCTGTAGAAACCTCTTCAAAGAACTGGGTATACTAACTATTGCCTTTCAGTGTATTTACTCCTTAATGAAATTTGGCCTAAATAATACACTCCTGGAAATTGAAATAAGAACACCGTGAATTCATTGTCCCAGGAAGGGGAAACTTTATTGACACATTCCTGGGGTCAGATACATCACATGATCACACTGACAGAACCACAGGCACATAGACACAGGCAACAGAGCATGCACAATGTCGGCACTAGTACAGTGTATATCCACCTTTCGCAGCAATGCAGGCTGCTATTCTCCCATGGAGACGATCGTAGAGATGCTGGATGTAGTCCTGTGGAACGGCTTGCCATGCCATTTCCACCTGGCGCCTCAGTTGGACCAGCGTTCGTGCTGGACGTGCAGACCGCGTGAGACGACGCTTCATCCAGTCCCAAACATGCTCAATGGGGGACAGATCCGGAGATCTTGCTGGCCAGGGTAGTTGACTTACACCTTCTGGAGCACGTTGGGTGGCACGGGATACATGCGGACGTGCATTGTCCTGTTGAAACAGCAAGTTCCCTTGCCGGTTTAGGAATGGTAGAACGATGGGTTCGATGACGGTTTGGATGTACCGTGCACTATTCAGTGTCCCCTCGACGATCACCAGTGGTGTACGGCCAGTGTAGGAGATCGCTCCCCACACCATGATGCCGGGTGTTGGCCCTGTGTGCCTCGGTCGTATGCAGTCCTGATTGTGGCGCTCACCTGCACGGCGCCAAACACGCATACGACCATCATTGGCACCAAGGCAGAAGCGACTCTCATCGCTGAAGACGACACGTCTCCATTCGTCCCTCCATTCACGCCTGTCGCGACACCACTGGAGGCGGGCTGCACGATGTTGGGGCGTGAGCGGAAGACGGCCTAACGGTGTGCGGGACCGTAGCCCAGCTTCATGGAGACGGTTGCGAATGGTCCTCGCCGATACCCCAGGAGCAACAGTGTCCCTAATTTGCTGGGAAGTGGCGGTGCGGTCCCCTACGGCACTGCGTAGGATCCTACGGTCTTGGCGTGCATCCGTGCGTCGCTGCGGTCCGGTCCCAGGTCGACGGGCACGTGCACCTTCCGCCGACCACTGGCGACAACATCGATGTACTGTGGAGACCTCACGCCCCACGTGTTGAGCAATTCGGCGGTACGTCCACCCGGCCTCCCGCATGCCCACTATACGCCCTCGCTCAAAGTCCGTGAACTGCACATACGGTTCACGTCCACGCTGTCGCGGCATGCTACCAGTGTTAAAGACTGCGATGGAGCTCCGTATGCCACGGCAAACTGGCTGACACTGACGGCGGCGGTGCACAAATGCTGCGCAGCTAGCGCCATTCGACGGCCAACACCGCGGTTCCTGGTGTGTCCGCTGTGCCGTGCGTGTGATCATTGCTTGTACAACCCTCTCGCAGTGTCCGGAGCAAGTATGGTGGGTCTGACACACCGGTGTCAATGTGTTCTTTTTTCCATTTCCAGGAGTGTATAACTCTTTTCCCAACAAACAGCTCAGTTCATACATACAATACCAGGAACAAAAATGATCTGCACAAGGACTTAAAAGCACTTACTTCAAAAGGGGTCCACTACTCAGGAAGACTCATCTTCAATAATTTGCCAGCAAACATAAAAAATTTAGTTACAAGTAAAGACAGTATAAAGGGAGCCTGAAAGAGTTACTAGTGGCCAACTCCTTCTACTCCATTGACGAATTTTTTAATACACACAAATGATGTATTGTATATATTCATACTATTAGTAATGTTATTTCAGGTTAAAAAAAATTGACGTGGTTCTCATCCACGAGGATCTCCTCAGCACGGATCTATGGAACGAAAAACTAATCTAATCTAATCTAATCACGGTATGCTGTAACCACTGCGGCGTGCGAACTGTTTACGAACTTAGCTGTTTCGGAGTTACTTCCACCATTAGCAAATAATCATGTATGACGAAAGACGAATGTGGGAGGAATATATCTGCTGCCCGGCTCTTCCTAGAATGAACCCTCCGGGAACTTCTTCATGTTGCACAAGACCTCTCTTGTAGCGTCTCCCACCAGAATTTGTTGAGCAGCTCCGTATCGCTCTCGCGCCGATTACACACTACACTGGAGAATCACGCCACTCTTCGTTACAACTCATCTCTTCTATTAACACCACCTTGCCAGGGTCTCAGACTGTAGAATAGTAAGCCACAATCTTTCTTACTGGTGCTACCCCGTCGTGAGGATCCGATGGAGTCTGTCGCATCTCCCTGTTTTGCAAGCTAACGAAAAGCGCACTAAATTATACCAGCAGACTTTCGTTCATGGTATACTGCTTATTTCATTACGAGCTGTTGCCCTCGACAAAAAAATATGGCATTCTAAGGGTACCCAGGAACCTGGCTGAAGAAATTTCCTGAACCATTTGGCGTTGAATTCGCTACACCTGAGACATTTTCATCCTCTTGTATTCATCGTCTGTTTGTAATCCCCAAAGCCCACTGACTTTTATTTCCCATTTAATGCGTATCCGTCCTCTCGGCACATAATGAATTTTTGTATAGTATCTTTGACAAGGAGACATTTAAAATGTCGTGGTGTAGTATACATACGATACACGCAATCCGCGTTTTTCAATATTTTTACTTGTGATTGCAGCTCATAATTGTGCTGCTACTCTGAGATGAAGATAATGGCACAGGTGAGGAAACAGTAGCACACCGCATCAAGCCAATCCGAAATCAGATGACACGACGAGATTTCCCCCCCCCCCCTATCCCCCCGCCCCACACGTACAATAGCTTCTTCAAGACACAGTATTTTATCCTTTCGGCCAGCGTTGCACGGTTTCTCCCTGATTGTGGCTACCCTATACGTTCCAGAGAGTTCACATATTTTATATAAACTTTCCCCTTCTCAGAAGAAATTTATTCAAACTAACTTTAAAGTAAGTTCATAATATACTACGATCCTAGTTTCAATGCAGTGAAGCGTTCCTCTTTAAATTAAATCTGACCCATAAGTGAATAACAACGCGATCTAACTTCTTCTGCCATATATGTTCAAATTGGTTCAAATGGCTCTGAGCACTATGGGACTTAACATCTGAGATCATCAGTCCCCTAGAACTTAGAACTATTTAAACCTAACTAACCTAAGGACATCACACCCATCCATACCCGAGGCAGGATTCGAACCTGCGACCGTAGCGGTCGCTCGGTTCCAGACTGCAGCGCCTAGAACCGTACGGCCACCTCGGCCGGCGCCATATATGTCTTAGTGACCAGGAACTGTCTCATACTGTAGCTGAATAATGAAAGAGAGATTTAATATAGGCTAAACGAGTAGAACTAGAAACCATAAGCTTTCCAAAGAATTTGATGTTACTACTCCGTATCTGTACTGTGGAATCACTCCTTGTTGGAGTAATTCGCACAAAACAAATGATCTTCAAGACGGTATCGTAAAACACCTAATAAACGGAAAATGAGTTCATATGGTAGCTAAATATCAAAATCTTCGTCACTACAATCACGTACCTTGAACTTCCAGTGCGACACACACTTGTCTACTCAGCTGAAAATTCCATTTAAAAATAAGATCAACTCTTTGCCAAAGGTAGAGCATTCTCTTTCTTCTTGAAATATAGAGATACCTAATGTAATTCTCTCGTGAACGTGGTTCTTAAGTGAGCACATTTACGGATTTATTCAAAGACCAGTCCGATATGAGTAAGCTTGTACATACTGTGCAAGGAATGACATGACGTCTCATATTTTACACACAAGTGCCTTCAACGGACCACATGACTTTACATGACCACAGAGCTATAACACCCAGAAGAATAATCCTGGTTCCATATCAACACACATAATATCATTTAATGAGCAAAAAAGCATTGATACAAACTACAGTATTAGCCGAATCGGATGTATGAATAGACAACGGATATTGATACCCACGTACTCCAGACAAGTTGTGAAACCGAACAAAGAAATTAACCTCTCTCCCTTCGACATGACATACGTGGGTTTGCCTGTCCTCAGGCTGTAGAACAGTCACGAGGCACCACTCATCTGAGCGGCTGCCGACGTCTCTGACATTTTTAGTGTTCTCAACACAGATGCGCGAGCGGCACCGAAGGTGTTGCCAAACTGTGGGCCCGTTTGCCGTTTTATTCACGTATATGTCTATCTTCCACTCGTCCCTGATCACGCCACAGGACGTCACGAAAGATGAGGCTGAAAACGCATCGAATCCTTTGCTGCTTCGCATCACGCATATATTTCTTCGAATGGTTATGAACCGTGCCTAGTGGTTCCACCCTCAATACCAGAGGAAAAGTGGTGGTCGCAGTACACTCCAAAGGGGCCAAATCGCTCCCAGCGCGGTAACAGCATCAAGATGTATTTAGAGTGGGTTTAAATCTTCCGGAGTTGCGCGGTCAGCGAGACAGATTGCTAATCGGAAGGGTCCGGGTTCGATCGGAGATTTTCTCCTCTTGGGGACTGGGTGTTTCGCTGCCCTTACACTTCTATCACCACAACTGACATTCCGTTCTTGAGACAGCTCTATGGACAGGTCTCGAAAACCAATAAACTGAAAGTAAATAAATACACAAACGGTCAGAGGGTGTCAGCAACGTCGAAAGTTGCCACGATAGTCACCCTGATGGTCATCGCGCTGCGAACTGTCGATTTAGACCGCGTAATGTGTGAGAATCAACGCCCCAAGGTAAGGAGCAGTTTTCATGATGCACTTTATACCACCTCGTGTGGGCTTTTCGTGTCTATTCTGAGCGACGATGTGTCAGAAATGATTCTCTCAGACAACTATTATCAAACTTCGTGAGTCCACCGCTGGATGTCGCGTTTCTTATCTCCATCGCAGTGAGTCAAAAGCCTGGATGAAGCGAAGGGAAAGGTGGTTCGGCGACCTTCACTACTTTTGATACGTCCACGGTGGCGCTGGGAAGAATTATGGTGCCAATATGGCGTTATTAACCCATCTTGCACCTCGTATGAACTTCTGAGCTGTGGTCTCTTTTTCCCATGTGTTGACACCGTGCTTTTTGAATTGTCGCCGAACGCGAGAGTGAGGTCGCAGGGGCGTCACCCTTCTGCGCCATTACAGAGGAATCAGAATTATACATTATTCCCTTTAGCCGCTGACGGGCGTTGATATATATCAACGGGTACAGGTGAAAATGTGCGCCCCGACCGGGACTCGAAACCGGGATCTCCTGCTTACATGTCAGACGCTCTATCCATCTGAGCCACCGAGCGCACAGAGGACAGTGCGACTGCAGGGACTATCTCGCTTACGCCTCCCCCGAGACCCACATTCTCACTTTGTAAGTCCACACACTATTTTCGTAGTGTCCCTACTCAACACACTCATTACTCGCGGAAGACATTCTTACCAAGTCCCGTACTATGTGTGCATCCGCACAGAAGAAGAAGGTCATGGCCGATATTGCCAGAACTATACATTTATATGGATATGGTGTCTGATCTTTCGGAGATGTCAGAAAGAACAGACGCCATATCCATATAAATACAAGGTGATTCAAAAAGAATACCACAACTTTAAAAATGTGTATTTAATGAAAGAAACATAATATAACCTTCTGTTATACATCATTACAAATAGTATTTAAAAAGGTTTTTTTTCACTCAAAAACAAGTTCAGAGATGTTCAATATGGCCCCCTCCAGACACACGAACAGTATCAACCAGATACTCCAACTCGTTCCACACTCTCTGTAGCATATCAGGCGTAACAGTTTGGTTAGCTGCTGTTATTTCTCGTTTCAAATCATCAATGGTGGCTGGGAGAGGTGGCCGAAACACCATATCCTTAGCATATCCCCATAAGAAAAAATCGCAGGGGGTAAGATCAGGGCTTCATGGAGGCCAGTGATGAAGTGCTCTGTCACGGGCTGCCTGGCGGCCGATCCATCGCCTCGGCTAGTTGACGTTCAGGTAGTTACGGACAGAGAAGTGCCAATGTGGTGGCGCTCCATCCTGCTGAAATATGAATTGTTGTGCTTCTTGTTCGAGCTGAGGGAACAGCCAATTCTCTAACATCTCCAGATACTGTAGTCCAGTTACAGTAGCACCTTCGAAGAAAAAGTGACCAAAAACTTTATTGGCTGAAATGGCACAGAAAACGTTCACCTTAGGCGAGTCACGTTCATATTGAGTTGTTTCCCGCGGATTCTCAGTGCCCCATATACAGACATTGTGACGGTTGACTTTCCCGTTAGTGTGGAAAGTTGCTTCATCACTAAACACAATCTTTGAAACGAAAGATTTATCTGTTTCCATTTGAGCAAGGATAAAATCACAGAAATCGATTCTTTTAATCTTATCAGCTGCAGACAGTGCTTGAACCAATTTCAGACGATAAGGTTTGGTTCAAATGGCTCTGAGCATTATGCGACTCAACTGCTGTGGTCATAAGTCCCCTAGAACTTAGAACTACTTAAACCTAACTAACCTAAGGACAGCACACAACACCCAGCCATCACGAGGCAGAGAAAATCCCTGACCCCGCCGGGAATCGAACCCGGGAACCCGGGCGTGGGAAGCGAGAACGCTACCGCACGACCACGAGATGCGGGCACGATAAGGTTTCATAACTAACCTTTTTCGTAGGACTCTCCATACAGTTAATTGTGGAATTTGCAGCTCTCTGCTAGCTCTGCGAGTCGATTTTCCAGGGCTGCGAACAAATGCTTGCTGGATGCGTGCTACATTTTCATCACTCGTTCTCGGCCGTCCAGAACTTTTCCCTTTGCACGAACACCCATATCTCTGTAAACTGTTTATAGCAACGTTTAATACACCACCTATCAGGAGGTTTAACACCATACTTCATTCGAAATGCACGCTGAACAACTGTCGTCGATTCACTTCTGCCGTACTCAATAACACAAAAAGCTTTCTGTTGAGCGGTCGCCATCTTAGCATCAACTGACGCTGACGCCTAGTCAACAGCGCCTCAAGCGAACAAATGTACAACTAAATGAAACTTTATAGCTCCCTTAATTCGCCGACAGATAGTGCTTAGCTCTGCCTTTTGTCGTTGCAGAGTTTTAAATTCCTAAAGTTGTGGTATTCTTTTTGAATCACCCTGTATATTACAGAGGAAGGTTGTAGGCAACTTTGAGCGAAATTTCAAACTTTTGTCTTGCAGTAGGAGACATTTACAGGATTTCGGTAAAGTGACATTTTCTTGGGCACTGTGTATAAAAATAAATAATGGACGCACTGTCGAACCCTGTGGTACATCTGTACTTTACATTCTGGAGACGCTGGATCCTTTCGTGCAGTCCTAGGCTTCCTTAATGACAAGCTTTGCAACTTTTCATATAGGCAGGATGGAATCGATTCGACATGTAGTTGGGCAGTATGAAGTTAAAAAAGGCACCAAAAGAATATGTTAACTGAATTTCCGCTAACATTCGTGATTTAATTCGGCTTTGGCTTCCACTGTCATGGTGGCGTCAATTGGCGAACTTACCGCACAGTAAGTTTGAAAAGTCATTTATACTGAAAGTGTTGGGGAAAATATGTTCACATGTGTGTGAAATCCTATGGGACTTAACTACTAAGGTCATCAGTCCATAAGCGTACACACTACTTAACCTAAATTATCCTAAGGACAAACGCAAACACCCATGCCCCAGGGAGAATTCGAACCTCCGCCGTGACTGCAGCGTCCACGACCGCTCGGCTTATCCCGAGCTGCTGGGGTAAAATATGTATTCTCATAATATCTAGTTATGTCCTCTTGTGCCGCAACTATCACTAATCCTAATTAATCCACTAACCCATTCTCAGATACCCAGTCCTTGCATGCAGTCAGAGGCCTGTGGCGGCTGGGACAGGGGTGGAGGCGGATTTCTGACGGTTACCGGCCGCTTCGTCGCAGCCGCTGAAGCAATCAATAAGGCCCGGTGATTAAATAATGAAGTCCGTTGTGTGACCGGCCAACTATGCAAAGGGCCCGGCGGAGCAGGCACAAATATTGGATTACGTCGCGTCGCATCAATCGGGCCCGGCCCCCATTATGACGGGGCCGGTGGCGGAATGTCATTACGGGCGACCACCCACGCCGCGGCGCAGCACAACTTTCGATTGTCATACTTGACCAACTTCAAGTATGCGCGACGCCGGAACTTGGCGCTCTCTTGCGTCGTTGAAACATTCGCCGAGTGCGTCCTCAGGGACTCCGCCCGAGCGACTTCTTGCCTCTTGCTGCTCCCTGAGCGCCAGCCCCGAACACTTGTTTCCTGCAGCTTTCTGCAGCTCGTGCTGCGAGTTCGGAGTATCGAGTGAGCCTTTAACGAGGGCGAGACAGTATTGTGTACCCCACTCGCCTTCCCAGTTGCTCTTATGCTGCCAACTTATTCCGGTATGGTGTGTAGTACGTACTACTCGGTAAGATACCGGAAAGAGGAATAAATTGGCTACGTTATGTTCTAACACAACAAATTTCTTATGTCAAACTGTCGTCCCATAAATCAACCTACAGCAGCCGACCAGTATGATACAGTATGATATCGTTTTTATACACAGTGATTGAGTTGCCCCTACCTATGGGATTTATGCAACCTGCAACGCCATCCATCAAATGCCATAAGCAAGATTTTCATATACACCCGCACATTACATACAAACTGTTGGTCGTGCATAAAAAAAAAGAACAGGACCATTTTGTAGAAAATAGTTAAATTACGTCCTGGGATATATTTTTTCTAGAGGCCACAGTTTTCGTATTGTTCAAGAAAAACGTACGTAAGAGACATACAAATGCGTTTCTCTTGAGAAAACGGTAACATCCTACGAGAACGTATGCCAGTAAAAAATTTAACTTATTTAAATTGCCTACAAATTGGTCCAGTTCATTTTTTATGTAGAACTAATAGCTTGCGCGTGGCGAGCAAGAGAGTACGAAAATCTCGCACATGCTTTTTTGAGACGTTGCAGGGTGCCTAAAACCCAGAGGACGAGGCACATTAAGCACCCTGTATATACTACGTGACTGACCGATTTGTGCCTCCTGCTCGTGCCTTCTCACAGTTCACATTCAAATAACTGGAGATGTACTGCTTATGGTAAGTCACACTTGCTGTTTTCCATTTTCCGTTTTCATCGGTACTGCAGTAATCTAATGGATCTGTTTTGCTGATACACAAACTTAGATGGCTTACAATAAGCTTAAATTTATAAAAAACACAGCGAGTCCATTTTTATGCTACCTTACATTCACAGTATGGAATATTTTGTCCCTGTATTCGACTTTTATTTTCCATGCAGACTTTAATGTCAATGTGTTACTATTTGAATAGTGGTTGGAGTCTGCATACGTCGAGGAAACTTTTGGTATCCCACAAAATCAAAATTATATCTCAGTATTTACCGTTAAGCATCTGGCTCTGCACAGAAAACCCGTGACGTGCAAATCAGTGTTTTGTTTTATTATCCAAATTGCTACATAATTCGAGTAGTTTTCTAAATATTTGAAGTAATTATGGTAACTGAGTCTAAGGCTCTTTGACTTCGTATAAAGTGACATATGCTGAATATACATGTCAGTATTTTTAACTGACTTGAATGGCAGTGACTTGATTAATTTTGTGCTCATGTGCTCATTTAGCTAAAAAACTTACATCACTGAATTTTCTTCTAGTATTTATTGCCTCAGACTGATTGTTCTGCTACCAAAAGCGATGATATCGTGTGCCTTCTCTATCCTGCGTTCACACGTATCCAGATCTATGCCTACATCTGTGATTATTTTATTTCACCATCCCTACAGCTACAGTTTCCAGCAAAGACTCAAGGCGTATTAATTGCCCAATTGTTCAATTCAACATGTCCTTCATTATGCCTTAATTTCTAGTCGCCTTCACAGAACCTTTCCATTCCTTACTCGGTCTTCGTTTCCTGTAACACAATACTGCGTTGTCTTCTAATCGTTTCATTTCTCTCACGTTTGTCAGCCAAAAAATTTCCAACCTTATCTCTTCGTAAATCTTTTCTGTTATCGGTGTTTAAATTTTGGGACTTATCACCAGTTTCCTTTTAAAGATAGTACATAATATTATGTATTGTTGCAACTTTAATCTGTATATACTCTACCTCCCAGATGGCAAAATTCCTGCATCACTTCAAGAGCTCATAAGTAAGCATAACATTTGACTGCCTAAAATGTCTACTTCCCGAGCAGATTATTATCTTAGTATCTGTTTATTCATGTGCATGTCATCGCCACCAGCTATCGGAAGTTTCATTCCTTAATTTGGCCACCCGTACATTGCCATCATTCCTGAAGATTTGTGGTTTTCTCAATAGTTGCTTTTTACTTTTAATACTGAAGAACCAAATGTAAACCATTAAGCAACTTGGAGCTTTCATTCTGGAAGCAGTTCCCCGGGTTGTGCAGAAATCACGTCTCCGCAATATCCCGCAAGAGCACTACTCTCGAAGACATGCAGGAGTTAGGATATGAGGTTCCGGTGGAAGTAAAACTGTGAGGCTGGTCTTAAGTCGTGTTTAAATAGCTCAGTCAGAGGAGCACTTGACTGCGAGACTGAAAGATGCCAGATTCGAGTACCAGTCCGGAACACAGTTTTAAGTTGCCTGTAAGTTTCTTTAACCAACCTGACGCGGATTTTCGTCAAACCCGCCTGTACTTTTTATTGACCTAAAGAGAATCTGGCCAGCAAATTCGCTAAAAAGTGGAACAAAGAAGGATGGCTGGATTTTGACGCCCCTTGAAGTCCACCTCACTAAAAGGTCAGCGGTATCTCAGTTGGTCAAACGTGAGAGAGGACTCGGTCGATGTATAGTGAGGGAGTCATCCACGCAGTATATGATGGTAAATAGGGAAGAACTATGTGGGGATACCAAGACGAGAATTCGATAACCCTCTCCTCCAATAAAAGTTCAGAACATAACCATTCCTCTAATATGGCTTCAATGATATTTCCCCGTTCCTATTCATACCAGCTAGCTCAGAAACATGACCGTATAAAAGGGCTATCATAATCGAAAGTAGCAAAATGTGCTGGCTCAACCGTTTGGTAGATAAACGCACAGGATAGCCATAACAAATAATGGAACGAGACAGTCGTCGGCTGTTGAAGCCTGAGCTATCTAATAATCTCCGTGAAATGATATCCCGATGCCCTACATCCACACTGGTGCCGATCTCACAGCAGACCGTCGATTTCTCCACATAGCTATGCCGAGGTGACGTGGTATCCGTTCGTACAACACCTGTGGTCATCTTGTGCAGTTCATGCCTGTGGAAATAAGAATTCTTCTGAAGCTTCCCACATGCAGTAACCCATGCATCTTACACCGATTGTCATCCGGTGTTCAAAGTCTGCTTATTCGTGACCTGTTGCTATGTTTACTACTGTTCATAACAGACTGCTCAGAAATCTACACTCATACCATACGACGCATCTAGCCATGACAAAAGTTAAATATCTTGCTGCGACATCGGGCCGCACGGGTTTCAATAGTTATCTGAGATACGTCAACCGCATCTATGCTGCAACATGCTTCTGACTATACAGATCGCTTGTGAAACATAATTATACACTGTGTGTACCACAGCTACTCCCTTCTACATGTTGCAGAGAAGTCTCAGCGCATTGGATATGAGACAGGAAAAGACACTCTCAAGCTGCAAGGAAAACTAAATCAAACAACATTATAAACTCCAAGGCTATCACCGATACTTCCTTCTTAGAATTCCCATAGATCACACACATTGAGTACTCATGTAATATGGTCGCCTAACAGTATGTTTGTGGCATGCGCCAGCAGTTTCCTTTTTCCGTCGTAAATAAGTTGGACAGTTTCAAGGAGACTACTTGCTTGCCAACTTGCACCTGCGTGTTTTACTTTTAGACTTGTTATCAAGTATCTAAATGAGGAGTCTCGGAGTGTAAAATGAATGATTGCAAGAATAGTGGGTGACGCAGAAATGATTCCATGATAGTACTCTAACAGAGCATTACTTAACGCAAAGATACAGGCTGTGCTATGAAAAGAGTAAATGTCATACTGTGTACGAGGCATGTTTAGAAAGTAAGTGCACTGTGACCAAAACGGGCTGCGAATCCCCTCACCGGAGTGAGCATCACGGAAACACGCTCCTACGTAAATTTAGGCTGTAGTGCGCAGTTGTGTGAAATACGTCGGTAAGGAACCTCGCCAAGTGCGAGCCACGTGCTGTGATCCGCTTCCCACTCCAGGAAGGAATAAGCCCCACGGTAATTTTTTTGCGAATAAAAATATTTTACGGCAAAGGTGTTATGAGCAGCGTGATCAATTTACCATCTGCAAAAAAAAAAAAAAAAAAAAAAAAAAAAAAAAAAAAAAAAAAAAAAAAAAAAAAAAAAAAAAGATTAAAAAACCAGCAATTAAGGGCAAAAGTTCATGTCCTCAGTCTTACGTATAATAAATCTAACTCCATCCTATGTCCGAAGTGCGGGACTTCGGCTGGTCGATTTCCAGTAATAAAATATTAACAGCCGTTTCTTTGGTTTTATTTGTTAGGCAACCAGTTTCGGCATTACGTTTTGCCATCTTCAGGCCTGCGTATATCGAGTATCTTGATGATAGCAGTTGACAGTGCTGCATTTGTTTCTAACACGAGGGTTACTCGATATATGCAGGCCTGAAGAGGGCATAAAGTAATGCCGAAACTGGCTGCCTAACAAATGAAACTAAAATAACGGCTGTTGGTATTTAATTGTCCGTTGTAATTTTTGTGGTCGAAAGGCATCGCTTTGGTCAAATTTCTGCCTCAGTGGGAAACCATCAAACAACACCGATATTGTGAAACCATTAAAAAAACTTAAAAGGAGGATTCAAAATAAAAGGAGGCCAATGCTGACGAGAGGAGTTCACCAATTGCACGACAACGCACGTTCCCACGCAGACTCAGTCATCAAAGCGCTCATGGATTCACTTCGTTAGGATGTGTTGAACCAACTCCTATATTCCCTGGCTTGGCGCCTTCAGATTATTATGTTTTCGTTTCCCTGAAGGCAAACATGTGTGGCATTAACTTTTCAACGGACCAGCAAGTATGGAAAAAGGTTCTGAAGTGCGAGAAGGAGCTGGCGGGACAGTTCTTCGAGAAGGGCTTGGGACGGCACCCAACGGTTAATGTAGAGTGCAGTTGCTCTTGTAGATAGCAGTCCATATGGGCGACTCAGCAGCGTCTTTACCTGCGGTTGCTCGTACTTTAGGTACGTGGGATACGCAAGGCTCTGTTTTAAAAAGGAATTCTTCATGTAATCATAGGGTCGAGCGAATCAGGCCTGGTTTCATGCTCCGCATCTAACTCGTTGCAAATAATAACCTGTAGTTGTGACCCTGTAGCCAATTAGACTACATATTGGTTAGAGCAGAGAATTAACAAAATACTCAGAAGTATAAAATAAAAGATAAACGAATAATTTAATAAAAATGGTTCCATTGTATCATATGTAATTCGTGAAGACATGAATTATATGGAATAATTTTTATTCAAGAAAAGGACATCTCAAATAAACGGGAAGTGGTCCTGCGATATGCAGTTCAAATAGAGACAGAAAATGCGCTTATCAAATGCAGTTAAGTTACGTTGTGAACTATGTGAGAATGGTAGCAGAATACCCAAACTAAATAGTCATCAAAGACTCGCAAGAACTAAGTCCTTTTCGTGATCACAATACACGAATAGTTCACCAGCTCAAAACAGTTCAGAGTTGAACATGATAATTCACATATTAATACAGGCAATACAAAGAACCGTAACCCATACTACGTCTATCCTGCGTTACGTAAAACAATAGGAAAAAGTTAGACTCCTCCAGTGCAGCACATTCAGACTTCTCGAAATATGAAGTCTCTTCAGAAATTAGAGTACGGTAGCGGCCATCCACCTCCCAAAATCAATCACATGTATGATCGAAAACTACTCGTTACCATAGGTAGGTCTGCCGCCTTCTAGCACTTGGCAAAAAGTGTCCAGTATCGCTCCCTTTAGTTATTCACTCAGTAAGGTCCACTCTCCAGCTGACTCGAACAATGTTCCGTCACTGTCCACTCTCGTAGGCTGAAGGCCATCCCTATCTAAAATACATAGTTATCAAGTTCTACAGATATGATTCGACTCCAGAATGAGATTTTCACTCTGCAGCGGAGTGTGCGCTGATATGAAACTTCTTGGCAGATTAACTGTGTGCCGGACCAAGACTCGAACATTGGACCTTTGCCTTTCGCGGGCAAGTGCTCTACCGACACAGCTACCCAAGCACAAGTGCTTGATTCCCCTGCGGAATTAAAGAAGCTGTCATCGGGTAAAACTTCCGCTACCGCGCAGGGCAACATGGAATGCGAAGAGATGTGGCTAGGTTTGTTCGGTCGGGCATACCGCGAACTGAAAAATTACAGGGGATTATATGGGAGGTGTGCTAATCGGGAGAGCGGACAAAATTTGATGCCTCTCAACCCACATGAAATTAGCGTTTATGAAGAAACGGAAAGCTCTGTACCGAAGAGGCAAGCTTGTGCCAATATTTTAGTAATTGACGTAGCCAGGCTCAACGACTCTACTCCTAAAGAAAACCGGGGCGAAATTTCTGAAGACAGTCAAGATGAGTTCGCCGATGATGCCCGAGTACAATTAATTGACGGCAACAAAGATTACGACATCTACGAGCTTAAGGCTGATGTTACACAGTCAAACAAGAGTGGTATGGGTGCAACAATGCCATTTCGGGACCGAGCCGCCGCAGGCTCTCAGAATGCCGCTGCGTCCTTTGTAATTAGGCGTGTGGAACGCGGCTTTTTTCATTTCGGCACAACCAGTGTAAAGCTTTGTTGTTGACATTCGTTTTATCCGGACGCTTGCTTGAAACACGAACTCTTATAATGAGAAATGGAATCTGTTAATGATTATGATATTTATGAAAAATATCTAAAGTAAACATTGTAACTAGTGACACTTATCTCGCTTCTTATCCTTTTACTATGTTGCTTACGTTTTCTTGTACAGTACTGAAATGAAATATTGGTGTCAAATGTAATGGTTTCGTGAAAGATGTAATTTTACTGTTTAAAATATGTTATGCTACACTATGACGATTTGAGTTATAATAACACTATGTTGTCATGATATTACGTGTCAACACAAAATTATGATAATTAATGACAAGCTAACTGAGTGATTAACAAAACTGAATGCATTTGCGCATCGGTACTTCTGTTTGTATCTATTCGGACATTATTTTGTTTCGCTTCAGGAAAAAATTCATCGAATGTGGGGCTCATATCAGACCGAAAATGCAGGCAAAATTCGCTAACTTGTTTCTTCGCCACCTACTCTACGTCCGCTCGCTGAATGTCCTCCTCGGTCCCCCTATTTGTTCATCTGTGAGGTTTTCTGTAAGTCTATTTTTTCTCTTCCACTGTGAACCCAAAACCTCTTTCCGCACCACATCTGTTTCATTTATTTCCTTTTCTTTCTGTTTTTTCTTCGTTTCACTTAACCACCGTTCATCACCGGCAACACCTCCTCCTATTTTAGGTTTCGGGATCTTGTTAAATGCTTGTGTTACTTAAGATACTAAACTTGTATTCTGTTCATTAAGTTAATCAATTCACTTTCACTTACATTTATTTCGCTTTATATCACTCAAACTTTCTAATTCATACAGCACATTTCATCAACTGATAACTGTGTAACACCGAAAATTCAGATAAAATACCATATGCACCATCAAAAATTTTTGCCGTTTAATATCCGTTGATAACTTGTACTGAACTGCTGATTCTGAAACTTTATTCTTTATTACAGAAACTATATTTGATACGTAATCCATGTAATAGTGTATTTATTTCCGACTGTACACAATTGATTGCAATTATGACGAAAATATTGTAAATTGCTGAGTAATACCCATGATAACTTTATTTAAATGTATTGATAGCAACGACGAAATGGCAGTAGCTGTGCCGCTGTTTACCTTTGCTTATGGAGAGTCTCTGTCGCTTTGCGGACAGAGAGGGAGCAGAGCAACTTGAGTCATAAAAGAGTGCGGAAGTGTTTGATGGGCTGCCCGCAGACGCGGCGTGCAGCTACCCTGTATGCATTTTTTTTCACAGAGTATGATTAACTTGAATAATAACCGGCAATAGTTAAAACTTGGGGTTCTCCGGTGTTGTCATTGTCCTCTAACATTGTAACCAAGCAGAGTCCTTTTCCTTCCCATGCAATCACCGGGTGTCGTAAGTATATGAAATGTGATTTACTATTTACTGCCAGTGTTGTGTGTTTGCTAATGCCCAGCTTCAGTCTAAATTTTCTGCCTCAGTAAATAATCATCCATTATTTCATAACTGAGGCTTATATAATTTGCAGTTTTGAGTATTAACATCATTCACTTAAATTAACGTGAAATCTCACTGGCAAAATTAATAACTAAAGAGACACCACAAACTGAGAATGAGCAGTTTAATTTATTCTGTATTTAGCTTAGCGAGTGACGCCTGCTGGCTTAGTATGTATTTTTTTGTTGCAAATAATGGATTTCAGCTACCAGTCGCCCTTTTTAAATTTTTTTGCCAGATCTAGATTTCAGCTAGAAACTAGCCATTCTCAATGCACAATCATTCTTGATCAACACATGTAATGCCTGTTCGTCAGGCTTCATCCACAGCTCATATTTTGCGGTTATTATTTTTGCTCATTTGCTTAAAGTAAATTTAATTCAGTCTTTCAGTATTCAAAAGTAAACTGCTTGTATTTTTCTAAATTTTGCATTACGTTACACTGAGGTTACTGAAAGTAAATTATTTTACATAACAAAGTTTTAGTTGTATTTAGTTAACCAGTCATTTCATTTAACGTTACTTTCAAAATTTAGTGTTTCAGAATAACCAACTGCAATGTCCCTGCTTTCTGATTCATTTATTTTCTCATGATCCTTTGTGTTGTGGAACAGCGTGACAACCTTCTGCTGCCACACCATTGATTATTTGCTTATATTTCTTTCTTAGGATTCTGGAGATCATTGGCCTAGTGGGTTGGCGATCTTTTGATTCTCTCATATTTAGCTAATAAGTGTTTTCCTTGTAATCAGTAATTTTTGTAGGAAATATTATGTTGTCCCCTTCCCCCTCCAGCCCCCTCCCACCCCACTCTCTGTGGTTCGTGAGCGGTTGCAGTATACTCTACCCATATCAGAATCATCATCGGTATGTAGGTTTGGTTTAGAATAGATTCTTCCTTCAGAAGGGTCCGTTGCACACTTCCCACCAACTGATCGGTGTTATTTTCCTTTGGTAACGGTAGTCTTACTAACCGTAAAATTTCATTAGGCATTTGCGATCACGGTCAATTATATCGCAATCTAGTTGGCCGATTAGGAAGAGGGGGGAGGAGTTACATACTGACTACTGCCTCATTACAATTCGTCGTACATCCCATATCCAACAAATTCAGACCACTCTCTGCCTCTCTTTTGTTTACAAAAGCATATATTCATTCCATCATCAAGTTTCCTTTCACCAAATAAGCTTTCCAGCACCATATGATGATTTTGCAATATTTCTTGCGACCTCTTTATGGTTGTGCTGCTTATGACTACTTCCCGTTTTATTTTTATTTCTTGTAACCTCCATCTCCGATATTTGTGGTTTATTTGCCAAATGTTCGACACCCACAGAATTTTTTAAATAACGTGTCATTTTCAAAGGTGGTTTATTTCGTCACCTTAGGACCTGAGATTAGGCATCTCCAGCTTACCGACCTGTTATTCTGGTACTGAATTTAATGAGGCTCCTGTCTCTCATATTTTCGTTTCCGATTTTGATTCATGAAAGTTCTCGTTTGCACTTCTCCTTTGAAAATTATTATTCAGTGGTAACAATTTTTGATGATTATTATGATTCCAGTTCTGGCGCCCATTTCCCAGTCTAATTTTCCCTTTATGTATGGTGAATTTCAGCGCCCATTCGACTTCTCAATGAAATCTAAAATCTCGTCAATGGAATTTGTCGAACTGTTGAGCGTCGTCATTTCAGTCAACATTCCAAGCAGACAATTTATAAGCGTCAACATAGCGAGCTCATGCACACAAATATCGTACATCGACCAACGTCCATGCTTGAAACTTGGTCCTTTCAAGAACAATTCCGAAACATTTCGGAAGTAGTAAATGAAGCATACAATGAATTTGCCTATGACTCTGCATTGCCATCGAGATGTCTTTTCGCGAAATTAATCTTAGCCCCTTCCGACATTCTTCTCACAAAACCATCTCTACATGGAGCAGAAAAATCAAATGGGTGGTATTTCTCATCATTTACGAAACACTTTGTCGTTCCTGAAGTATCCCATGGAACACCCATCACAGCAATAGTCTGATATGCTGCTAAAGCATTTAATTCTGCGCGTACATCTTTAATCTGCTGTTCCCTCCGTAAAAGTTAGTTATTAATCTCTGCATCCAGTTGCTGTCTATTTTTCACAATCTATTTTTTGCATTCTACCACTTAGCCAGATAAACTGTTGATAGTGGTCTCTCCCTCAAGTACTTTTTGGCTTAGCGCACAATTCTTAACATTGCCACCCAGCTCATATTCTGTCTTTTTCAACTTGTCCCCGAACTCTTTCTCCAATGTGTCGACTCTGGAGTTGACCAGGTCCAACTCATCAGAAATTTAGCCTACATCTGCCCTTTTAGTTTCTAATTTTGACTCTGTCATCCCTTCTATATGGGATTTAATTTCCTTCACCTCAGCTTTCACACTCTGTGCTACGCTTATCTCTACAGAACTTACCTCTGTTTTTGTTAAACATATCTTTGTACCCAATACCCCTATTTTAGAGCTTAGGTTTATCAGAAATTTGCTTACTCGCTCGCTATTACATCTCCTTTCTCTGTTTTCCGGTAATCTACCCCCCCTAATATCGTCCCTATCAACTTCACCACGTTCAGATTTTGGACTAACTGGCCCACAAAAATTTTTTGAACCACACATACTGGGTGACTCCTTAATCTTTTGAAACTCCATCACTAACAACGACCCTGTGGTTTCAAAAATGTTAACGGTGTCGCTGCAAATAAGTTACTGACTAGTTGCCTCTGCTCTGCTGCAAAATCATATGTTCGGAGCCCCCACGCAAATTGCCTGTTATGCCATAGATTTGGGACATGGATCACAGAATAATGTGAAGTGTTAGAATTACAGTACAGGGTTCATACCTTGGACAAGAAACACGCAACTGCGACTGTACCTAACGGTTACTGCTACATGTTGCTGCTCTTCCAGACAGCAGTCCACATGAGCGAATCAGCTCCGTCTTTAACCTGCGGTTCCTCGTACTTTAGGTATATGGGCTATGCAAGGCTCCATTTAAAAAGAAATAGCTCGATGTAGTCGCTGGGTCGAGCCGGCCACGTCTGCTTTCATGCACCGCAGCTAATTTGCTCCAAATAATAACATAAAGCTATGATCCTGCAGTCAAATAGTCTACGCATTGACTAGAACTGCGAGTTAATAAAACACACAGAAATATAAAATTAAAGATAAACGAATAATTTAAGAAAAAGGGTTTCATTCTAACTACTGTAGTTCATGAAAACGATAGACAATTATTTTGAATAATGTACATTGAAGAAAAGAGAGCTCAAATAAACGGGAAGTGGTCCTACGATATGCAGATAAAACACAGACAGAAAATACCATCAAATGCAAGAAAGTTACGTTGAGAGCTATATGACAATGATAGTAGATTCCCAAATAATCATCAGAGATTCGCAAAAACAAAGTCCATTTCGTGCTCACAATACACGAAAATTTCAACAGTTCAAAATAGTTCAGAGTTCAACATGATGATTCACAAACTAACACACGCGATACAAAGAATAGTAACCCATACTGTGTCCATCCTCTGTTCCGTAAAACAATAGAAAAAGAATCCTTCCGTGCAGCATGTTCAGACTTCTCTAAATATAAAGTCCCTTCAGAAATTAGAGTATGGTAGTGGCCGTTCACCACCCGGAATCAATCACATGCACGATCGAAAACCACTCGTTACCATAGGTAGGTCTTTCGCCTTCCTGCACTCGGCACCAAGTGTCCCAATCGCTCCCTTGAGCTTTTCACTCAATAAGGTGCAGTCTCCAGTTGCCTCCAGTAGTCTGCCGCCACTGTCCAGTTCTCATTAGCTTAAGGCCATTCCTACCAAAAAATACATCATTCTCAAGCTCTACCGACATAATTTGACACACTTGACATTTTTCCTGCACTAATCTAAAATATTATTGCAATACTTAAATAAAAGAAACATTATAAACACTCAGTCACAGAAAAACCACGATGATCATTAACATCGATTTTTCACTAATAAATAAGCCAGCATTCTTGCACACGTGCCCTTACGCTAAATGACAACAAATTGTCTTTAAGTACCGTTTAAACAGTTATCTATACCTGCTTGACAGAAGCGTATTTTGAAACATTTCAGTGGTGGTATTGTACTGGTCCTGTGGGAACGTGAAATATTTATTCGTGGCTGAAATGACATGTTCAAACGAACTGTTATTCTGTGTGCAAAAGGAGTACGCAAAGATGTTAATTATGTCACTGTGATGCGTATGAAAAGCAGCATCGATATTGCAGGGTTAATCTATGGTCGGAGAAAAATGAAAACAATAGAGATTGATTTTCATATTATTTTACTTTGGTTCGAATCTTCATGTAAGAAATACGTGGGTGGAGATGTATGTACCTTGTACCGTATTTCTGGTACATATATGCTGCTATTAACAACCAAACCACTTATTTCAGTAACGGTAACATCCCTACAAACGTATAAATTTAATTGTACACTTTTTCAGAGATTAATAAGGTGCGGTACAGCGCGAGGCGTAATTTGTATGTTGGCCTCCATTGGCAAGAATGTAAATTCTTGTTCAAATTACTCCAATATTAAGCGGCGTAAAGCAAAATGGAGAGCGTTTGCAATTAATTTTTGCGTAAACATACTTAAGTCAACTTAATTTCATTCATTTCTGCGAAGAGTCCTATCGAAATTAAAACATTCTTGTGGTTGGCCCTTCGCTGCTATCTTTTGTTCAAGTGACGAGATTTTCGCCGCTAATAAAGTTATCACCTTATAATTAATAATAAATGTACCATGCAAAAGCTGTTTCTCCAAGCGAATCCACGAAAGTATAAATTATTATTCAAGTGAAAAGACATTCATTTACAACCCTGAGATATTTCTAAGTGTAAAAGATTAAGGTGCTTCACAACTAGCTGTTCCTAATTTATTTTGCGTCTTTATAGACATTCCAAGCGATTTATTGATTGGAAAGTTGAATACAGAAAGCCTTAACAACACCAAAAAAATAATACTCACCGCTGATAAGAAGTTGTAGTAGATACGTTATGTGCAACCTTTTGTAATCTTAAGATGCATTATTAACACCACACATACACACACACACACACACACACACACACACACACACACACACACACACATACACATCCAGCACACGAAAATAATCATTACAGTATCCGCTAACAAAGCGATTAACCATTTTTAAATTAGTACAATTTTTTAATAACACTCACAATAGACATTTAAATAAAGCTGCTGGCAATTTAGTAAATAGTTCTTTATATAAATACACATGTACGACAGGATATTAGATATTCATCCTGTGTTCATTGGCTACGTACATGTGAAAATGCGATGTTCTGACAAACAGTTGCGTAATACAAAGATATAAAGACGTAAGTAATCATTCGCAGTTTCAGGAATGATAGCCACGGTCTAATACTACGATCTGAGAACGTTTGTTGAAATAGCATGAAACGATTGAAAGTCGTTAATTCAGAGAGACACTGTGAAAATGTTTATTCGTTGTGATATTAGCCTCTATAGTTTTAAAATTTTTTAAATATTGTTGTGTCATTAGATGCGTCTCATTTTTCTGACACCCCAAATTAATTCAGATATCTCTCAGTTCGTTTCAAAGTCAGCCATTGCTTGGAGCATAGCCTGCCCTCCTAACGCGTTGTCCAAAATTCCCATTACTGGGATTCACCTACACCCAGTCCTTTGATGACACCATTGCACCTGGCTAACCCGAAGCAGTCGCCTAGACGGAAGCCAAACTGGCCTGGTGTGCCCTGAGATCTGAACCCCCTAGCGTTCAAACGTCCAACAAATACACTCTACCTCGTATTGTGGGCGGCCGAGTATCTCACTTAAATAAGCGTAACGTTACAGGCATAAAGAAGCTAGTGTCACAAGCACTTACCGGGACGGCGATTATGTGGAAAACTGGTCCACAACTTTATCAACAATTCCCTGTAACATTTTTAAACAGACTTGCAGAAAAGTCAAGACACTCTTTGGTGACATTGGAAACAAAGGCTGCTGCGTTAAGAGTTGAATAGAAATTCCACTATTAAACGCAAATACTGAAGGCATCTACTAGGGTGATGGCTTGTCTGACAACGTGGCAGAAGACGAAATGGGAAACAACATGGATGATGTAGATAACCCAGCTTTAGACATTCATAGTGCTCTGGAAAACTTATGATCTAATAAGGCAGCAGTGATCAATAGTATCGGATTTTCTGAAATTATTGGAAGAAGTGGCAAACTAACTGCCTGTTTAAGGTGGATGTAGAGTACATGAGACGGAAGATATACCATCAGGCTTTCAGGAAAAAAAAATCATCCACACGATCTCGAAGATAGAAAGGACAGGTAAGCAAGAGACCTGTAACACAGTCAGGTTAGCGTCTCAGTCATCAAGTCTCTGACAAGGACAATATACAGAGGAAGGAAAATAAAATCAGGAAGTTGCTAGACGACGATCAGTCTGACTTTCAGAAAGTTAAAGACATCAGAGAGTCATTTCTGATGTTGCGCTTCGTAATGGAGGGAAGATTTATGAAAAGTAAAGATACGGTCATTGGTTCCGTTGAGCTAAACCATGTGTTTAATATAGTAAAATGGTGAAAGACGTTATAAAAATATAGTTAAAAGCTGTACGGAAAGACTTATACTTCAGGTACCGGAACCAACAGGGCACTGTAAGACTGGAAGACCAAGAACGCAGTGATCGGATTAAAAAAGCCTGTCTGCCTGAGATGCAGTTGTTCGTTCTTACTCTTCCGTCTTTTTCGGTCTATACATGTAGAAAGCCATGATCGGAAAAGATGTTCACAAGTGGAATTTAAAATCTTGAAAAGATATCAATGATAAAATTCACTGATAACATTCCCATCCTCAGCGAGAGCGAAGAAGCATTACAGCACTTCTTGAATGGTATAAAAAACCTAATGCGTACAAAAAATTGACTGAGAGTAAACCGAAGAAAGACGAAAGTAATCAGGGGTAGCAGAAATCAGATCAATAAACTTAACGTCAAAATAGGAGACCAGGAATTAGACGAAGCCAGGAATTCTGCTACCTCAGAAGCAGAATAACTCACGACAGACGAAAAAGGCGGGCATAAAGTGTAGTGTAGGACATAAAGAGGGTAGTCGTGACAGAGATAGGTCTACTACTAACAAACACCGGTCTTAGTCTGAGGGAGAAATTTCTGAGGATGTACGTTTGGAGCACAGCACTGGATGGTAGTGAATCATGGACTAGGAAGAACCGGAAAAAATGGAATCAAAGTGTTTGAGATATGGTGTTCCAGAAGAGCGTCGAAAATTAAGTGGACAAATAACATAAGGAATGAGAACTTTCTCCGCAGAATTGGTGATGAAAGGAATATATGGAAAACACTGACAAGAAGAAACGTCAATATGACAATACATTTGGTAAGGCATTAAGAAAGTGCCTCTATGGAAATAGAGGGAGCTGCAGAGGGAAAATGGCAATATTAGAATTCGTCCAATAAATATATCAAGAGGTACGGTACAAATTCTACTCTGCGGTGAAGTGGTTGGAAGAAGAGAGTAATTCGTCGGATACTGCAGCAAATCAGTCTGACGACTGATAAGTGAAAAAGATCACCTTCATCCATTGTGCATTCCGAAAGACTTGGGCAATTCCAGCAGGACGGTGTGACACCCCACACGTCCAGAATTGCTACAGCGTGGCTCCAGGAACACTCTTCTGAGTTTAAATGCTTCCGCTGGCCACCAAACTCCCAGACATGAACATTTTTGAGCATATCTTTGATGCCTTGCAGCGTGCTGTTCAGAAGAGATCTCCACCCCCGTACTCTTACGAATTTATGGACAGCCCTGCCGGATTCGTGGTGTCAATTTCCTCCAGCCTAACTCAAACATTAGTCGAGTCCATGCCACGTCTTGTTGCGGCACTTCTGCCTGCTCTCGGGGGCCCTACACGATATTAGGCAGGTGTATCCGTTTCTTTGGCTCTTTGGTGTAGATGAGGAACACTTTCCTAAAATTCTAACAATTGATCAAAGTCGACCATTCACCTTCTCTACTATCAATCTGACTTGCTCGTTCCATTTCATGTCACTTTGCAACGTTACGATTAGATATTTAATAGATCTGGCTGTGTCAAGCAAAACACTACTCACACTGTATTCGAATGTTATAGGTTTGCTTTTTCTATTCACCTGTATTAAGTTACATTTTTCTGCATTTACGAAAAGCTTCCACTCATCACACTGACTTGAAAACCTGTCTCACTCGTCCTGTATCTTCCTACAGTCACTGAACTACACTTTCCCGTACAATACAGCCGTTAATCGCTGCTCACCAATTCCGTTAGATCATTTTTGTACTTTGAGAATAAGGGCACTCCTATCACACGTCCCCCGAGCACTCCTTACGACACCCTCGTTTTTGATGAACACTCACTGACGCGGACAACGTACAGTGTATTACTACTTTAGAAGTCTTCGTATCACTCACATACCTGGGGAACCGTCCGTATGGTCGGACCTTCATTAACAGTCGGCAGTATGCACCGCGAAATATGCTTTCCTGGAATCTAGGAATACGGAACGTGCCTTTTTACCCTTTAACCATGGTTCACAGGATGTCATTTGAGAAAAGGGCAAGCTGAGCTTCGCACGAGCGATTCTTTCTACATCCGTTCTGCACTGTGGACGCAAGCGTTTCTTTCTCAAGGAAATTTGTTGTTCTTGAACTTGGAATATGTTGAACAATTCTACAGCAGTACGATGTTAAGGGTATGGTCTGTAATTTTGCTGGTTCGTGCTTCTGCACCTCTTATATACGGGAGTTACAAGCGCTTTTTTCACTTCCTTGGGACTTCGTGTTGCGCGAGAGATTCTCAATGAAATGGAAGCAAAGTAAGCAGCCAGTGCCGCTAGTTGGGACTTTTTTCAACTCTTTCATTTGCTTTTCTACTATTTCCTGCATACGGGAGTCAGTGCGACGGTCAAACGATGGAGTGTCTATATGATTCTCCAGCGTGAAGGAATTTTGAGCTTTTCATTTGCTGTCTTCCAGTGCCATGCCTCACTGGATTGAAGCCTTCGGTCCCTTAGTGGTTTTAGGTAGGACCATAATCTCTCAGCATGTAATTCTGATATGGTTTAGCCAAAGGAATTAGTCGATAGACACCTGTCATGCGTACCGAGCGACATCATCAACAACGCATTTTGTTTGAAAAAGAATAAGCAGTGCGTTTTTCCAGCGACCAAAAGACTCGGGATTATTCATAAGGACGAGTATGGTTGATCAAGGAAGTCCATTAGCATGGCGTCCCCATTCAGTTGTCTTTATTTACTAAGATTTCTGTTTGCTGGGATCTTCACAGTCATTCGTGTATTCCACACTCATGGACAAGGTGCACGCGTCACACGATATCGTGTCACTTTCATCTGACTAAATCCCAGGACAGCGAAGTGTATTCGCAACTTTTTGAACAGTAGGAGAGGAGTAATGTGTAAGAATCAGTAGTGACCAGTGGTAACTTCCTGTAGTGTCAATAGACAGACGAATACAGGATGTAATCAAAAACTGTTCACAACGTGGACGACACTTGTGGTCTGGCAAGCCGGGAAACTGTCTCAAACTACACTACAACAGCCACCTAAGCTAAATCAAATGCTTACCACAAGAGGTTTTCTCGCCGTCCTATGCCCACATTTTCATTGCCATGAGTAATTTAAAATTTCTTGCGAAGCTAGTGAAAGGAAAAATCTTTTGAAGATATTATGCAGTAAGTAGTTACCTACGCAGTTCGGTCTAAAATTAATCTTTATAAGCACAGCCGTCTCGTGGTAAGATGGCCAAAACGATTTAATTGTTAATTTCACGATGTAAAAATTCACAAAAACGTGATGTAAAACTTACAGAAACGCCCATTTTACTATTTTTAAGTGCATAGCAAAGCCAGTGACATAAGATGTCAAGAGGACATTAAAAATCTCTCCCGGCATGCCTGGTTGATTTGTGGGCGTATTTGAGGTTGTTTCCCGGGTTGATACACCGCAAGTGTCCTCTATCATACTTTTCATGTCGACCTCCCCTGCACTGTAATCGGATGTTGGGAAATGTTTCCGTTTAAAACCTGTATAACAGAGTGATCTACATAGCCACAAGATTTTCTTTCTGGCGTTTCTCTAATCCTGGCAAGTATTATGTTTTGAAAGAACGTGGGACCCATTTTCAAATATTCTTTATGATAAAAAGAGTTTACTGCACTTAATCGCTGTACAAATTCCGTAACCGACACCGAGCTACTGCTGCGTACGTACAGTCCTGAAGAGAAGCAATCTTCAATGACATCTGGCTGGAATCGTCACTATGTACAGCCCCTTTCCTGCTAACGTTTGTCAATTCAGATATTAATTTATTCTACATGTATTATCAAATAATAAAATAATGATTAACTTCTCATGGTTGGGATTCACAGTCATACAATATTTCTTAAAAGACATCATGGTCGCCGTTGACTGTATAAAATATTTATTGTTACTATTGCAATTTCGGCCTTGTGGCCATTTTCAAGTAACACTGCAAATTTACATTCTGTCAGGATATAAAACTATGTGACATGAGTTCATGTCGTCATCAAAATGCAGCCTTTTGCCTGTGAGAGTCCCAAAAGAGTTTGTGGGACTTTTAAGAAATGAAATAATGCATAACTGCTCTGCGTCAGCTGCTAACAGCTAATTTGAATGCAGAAATACACTCCTGGAAATGGAAAACAGAACACATTGACACCGGTGTGTCAGACCCACCATACTTGCTCCGGACACTGCGAGAGGGCAGTACAAGCAATGATCACACGCACGGCACAGCGGACACACCAGGAACCGCGGTGTTGGCCGTCGAATGGCGCTAGCTGCGCAGCATTTGTGCACCGCCGCCGTCAGTGTGAGCCAGTTTGCCGTGGCATACGGAGCTCCATCGCAGTCTTTAACACTGGTAGCATGCCGCGACAGCGTGGACGTGAACCGTATGTGCAGTTGACGGACTTTGAGCGAGGGCGTATAGTGGGCATGCGGGAGGCCGGGTGGACGTACCGCCGAATTGCTCAACACGTGGGGCGTGAGGTCTCCACAGTACATCGATGTTGTCGCCGGTGGTCGGCGGAAGGTGCACGTGCCCGTCGACCTGGGACCGGACCGCAGCGACCCACGGATGCACGCCAAGACCGTAGGATCCTACGCAGTGCCGTAGGGGACCGCACCGCCACTTCCTAGCAAATTAGGGACACTGTTGCTCCTGGGGTATCGGCGAGGACCATTCGCAACCGTCTCCATGAAGCTGGGCTACGGTCCCGCACACCGTTAGGCCGTCTTCCGCTCACGCCCCAACATCGTGCAGCCCGCCTCCAGTGGTGTCGCGACAGGCGTGAATGGAGGGACGAATGGAGACGTGTCGTCTTCAGCGATGAGAGTCGCTTCTGCCTTGGTGCCAATGATGGTCGTATGCGTGTTTGGCGCCGTGCAGGTGAGCGCCACAATCAGGACTGCATACGACCGAGGCACACAGGGCCAACACCCGGCATCATGGTGTGGGGAGCGTTCTCCTACACTGGCCGTACACCACTGGTGATCGTCGAGGGGACACTGAATAGTGCACGGTACATCCAAACCGTCATCGAACCCATCGTTCTACCATTCCTAGACCGGCAAGGGAACTTGCTGTTCCAACAGGACAATGCACGTCCGCATGTATCCCGTGCCACCCAACGTGCTCTAGAAGGTGTAAGTCAACTACCCTGGCCAGCAAGATCTCCGGATCTGTCCCCCATTGAGCATGTTTGGGACTGGATGAAGCGTCGTCTCACGCGGTCTGCACGTCCAGCACGAACGCTGGTCCAACTGAGGCGCCAGGTGGAAATGGCATGGCAAGCCGTTCCACAGGACTACATCCAGCATCTCTACGATCGTCTCCATGGGAGAATAGCAGCCTGCATTGCTGCGAAAGGTGGATATACACTGTACTAGTGCCGACATTGTGCATGCTCTGTTGCCTGTGTCTATGTGCCTGTGGTTCTGTCAGTGTGATCATGTGATATATCTGACCCCAGGAATGTGTCAATAAAGTTTCCCCTTCCTGGGACAATGAATTCACGGTGTTCTTATTTCAATTTCCAGGAGTGTATATACAAATACTAGAGTTTTACAAATTTTTATATCTTCAATACAATGTCTATGCAGAAGAAGTCGAGCATTGCCTGTAGATGTTATTCATCTGTCAAAAACACAAAATAGGTTCATTCAGTGAAAGTTAGAACTTAAGTATACCAGCGTCTGGAGCTCCGGAAAGGGCATGCTTGCATCTCATTGGCGGGGACGTAATCTTTCGTGGCAGTGCTCTTGTGCCGTGGTGGTGGTTGTAGGTAATGCAGTAGTGTAACTGCGACGTGCATATATGAAAGTGAGGCCCTTCCGGATCGTAGCCGATACCGTAATCTCACAAGTGAGATCATGAAGGCGAGGAGATTAATAACACGTGACTGTTGTTCCCGAATCGCCCCTTATATGTGAATTCAATTAATGTCGTATTATCTGCATTTCGGAATATGATCACAGAAGCAATAGGCATTGCAAATGCATCAGTAATATTGACAATATAAACCAAGAAGAGAAAGCAGAAAGGGTTCCTACTCTCTAGCAAACGTAAAAGCACAAACTACTGCTACACCTATGATTGACCGACTTAAGATTCCAGCGTCGAGAATACATCTATGTCAGCTTCATTAGCGGGCAGAAAATTCGAACTGACAGCGACAGCTGTTTCTGCCTTTTGACACCTATTACAATTTATTTCTCAATACTAAAAATAACTCTGATTTCATCTTAACGTCGTCAGCAACAGGGAGGTTTTCAGTCACCACAAACTTGTCACATTTGTAAAGCAGTTATTTGGTTTTTAGAGAAAAATCCAGAATCATATACTGTGAAACTATTGTTAGATTTTGAGAGAATCTCCCTTTCTTCGAAGGGAATTAACAGTTCAAAAGGATTTTTTTAATAATACATCGTAAGTTCTCATGAGGATACTGACAACATTTCATTGCAACCTCATTCCACGGACAAGCATTTTTATTTTTGATATCGTTAACAATCTATATTCAGGTGCCCGATAAATAAATCACTTCAAAGAGTCTGAATAGACGTATAATAAATTAGGAACAAATCGGTGTGAAGCACCTTAACCGTTTACTTTTAGAAATACCTCAGAGTTGTAATGGTATGTCTTTTAGCATGAATAATAATTTACATTTCCGTAGGTTCGCGTGGAGAAACACCTTCTGCGAAGTACACTAATTATTAATTCAAAGCTGAGCACGTTCTTAACTGTGAAAAATCTCATCGCATGAACATTAGATAGCCGTGAAGTAGCAACCACAAGAATCTGTTTCGTTACCGTTACTTCTCTTTGCAAAATTAATGAAATTGACTTTACTTTAGCCTGTTTATTCAAGATATTAATTTTGATACATCTCACTTTTGCTTTATGCCCCGTAATATTAGGGCAATTTTAAAAGGAATCAGCCGTTTTTCAAATGGCGGCCAACAATACTAATTACAACTCGCGCTGTACCGCACTTATTTAACCTCTGAAAAAAATGTACGTTAGGGATGCTACCGATAGTGGTTTGGTTATCAATAACACTAAGTATTTAGCAGAAATACGTTACAAGATACATATGTCTCCATCCACGTCTTTCCCATTGGAAGATTCGAACCAGAGACAAAAGATTGTGAAAATCTATTACTTTTGTTTCCGCTGTTCTCGATATCTTTACCGCAAAACACAGATTATCTAGAAATATTGATACTGCTTTTCATAAACATCATAGTGAGATAACTAGTGTTTTTCCGTATTCCTTTGTGTACAGACAACAGTTCGGTTTATTAAGTCAACATTACATGTCAATCATAAATAAATGTTTCTCGTTCCCAGAGGACAAGTACAATGTCTCAGGTTATCTCGGTGTGATTATTAATGGTTTACTTTCGGGAGGTCGGCCAGGTTGCTGTTTCCCGACGCACGCGTTAATTGAAGAGGACGTTAGTCATATCTCCTGGTAATTAAGAACACACTGCAGTCAGACAAACAGTGCACTTCTGTTACCAGTATCAAACAATATTGTATATGTGATGCGGCAGGTTCTCGCAACGTGATTGATTAATGGTGCACTTCCGGGTGTTCAGCCTAGAAATTAGTCGTTACGGAATCTGCCACACCAACATCCCACGTAACATTACCTATAGAGGTGTGGAAGTCAAAATAGTTTCAGTACTCCGCAAACGTGGGAGAAACTGTCAGCGGATTGTA
This sequence comes from Schistocerca americana, assembly GCF_021461395.2. Classification (NCBI taxonomy): domain Eukaryota; kingdom Metazoa; phylum Arthropoda; class Insecta; order Orthoptera; family Acrididae; genus Schistocerca; species Schistocerca americana. The sequence goes on from NC_060122.1 coordinate 679,455,641, forward strand.
CTTCCGGATGCAGCAATTTGGCTGAACTCCTGGACGTACACCATTGACATTGCGACCGAGCGAGATGGCGCAGTGTTTAGACACTGGACTCGCATTCGGGAGGACGACGGTTCAATCCCGCGTCCGGCCATCCTGATTTAGGTTTTCCGTGATTTCCCTAAATCGCTCCAGGCAAATGCCGGAATGGTTGCTTTGAAAGGGCACGGCCGACTTCCTTCCCCATCCTTCCCTAATCCGATGAGACCGATGACATCGCTGTCTGGTCTCCTTCCCCAAACAACCCAGCCCAACCATTGACATTGTATATGATCCACTATTACCTGAAGATTCCCAACTTAATCAAAAACATTGTAGGGTTACCTACCCTTTTTACATACCTTCAACTGACTAAAATTTATTATTATTCAAATGGTTGTGGTAAATAACGCACTCAAATGAAATATTGCTCCTTTCAGACTTAATTTATTCCCAGAAGTAGCATAAAGATCAATTTTTTAAAAAAATGAAACGAAACACGCAGTTACAGATGATGTTGATGATTGCCAAATTTATTAAAGGGGAAGTGGGTTAATTAAAACGATGCCTCCCTCAAGGTAGCAACAAGGCATTCAGTGTGAGATACTGGCCGAGCTTGTGATCCGCTAGCTGAACGTCAATAAAAAGGAGGTTGGTTGAAACATTTGGCTACAGGTCAGATGGGCTTGCTGCTGCGAAGAGTATGTCCTGAGACAGAGACTGGTTGTAGGCCCGGGCTGCCGATATGGTCACCTCTGAGCTGCCGAAGGGGTGAGGTGGAGACTGGCCGTCGGTGCGCAACTGCAAAGGCCGCGGCCGCGGTACTCTCTCGCCGAGATGTGCAGTCCTCTACGGTGGACATACCGAATACCTCGAAAATTTCTTCTCTCTCCCCTCTTCGACACAAAATCCTAATGGAGTCGCCAAAAATTGTCCCCTCCAACGGCCAAGCTGCCCGCGCAAATTGTGGCAGTGTCATACTCATAGTACGGTGACAGATCTCCTGCCTAGACACAGCATAGCAGTTTGTCGCCACACTCTATGCTCTCCCCCGCTTGGTGCCAGAGAAACGCGTGTGCATTTCAAGTCTGCAACGGACAATGTTCTCCTTCCCAGGGCAATAATAGAGCCGGTGCCCGACAGTTGGTCGTACATCTGAGGTCCACAATACGCCCCCTGAAAGCAGGCCGCTGCCCATTGTCCTTCTGAAGACCAGGGCGCCTTCATGGGCCGACTTTATAGCTAGAGACCACAACCTGTGTTCACAAGCAAAGTGGTCACCCTTTTGTAAAACTCGGACGCTTTCCTTGAAGAGTCTACGGCTATTTCTGTGAGTTTTGCAGCCCTGCCGTCCTCGCAGACACAGAAATAAATCTAGTGCCACAATTACGAGGTGCATTCAAGTTCTAAGGCCTCTGATTTTTTTTCTCCGGACTGGAAAGAGATAGAAACATGCGCATTGTTTTAAAATGAGGCCACGTTCATTGTCAATACGTCCCAGAGATGGCAGCACCGTACGGCAGATGGAATTTTTCCGCCAGCGACGAGAATGACAACTTTTTTAAATACTTAAAGTGGTGACGTTTTCCTTACTTGAACAGCGTGCAATCATTCGTTTTCTGAATTTGCGTGGTGTGAAACCAATTGAAATTCTTCGACAGTTGAAGAAGACATGTGGTGATGGAGTGCGTTCGTGGGTGCGACAGTTTAATGAAGGCAGAACATCGTGTGACAACAAACCGAAACAACCTCGGGCTCGCACAAGCCGGTCTGACGACATGGTCGAGAAAATGGAGACAATTGTTTTGGGGGATCGCCGAATGACTGTTAAATAGATCGCCTCCAAAGTTGGCATTTCTGTGGGTTCTGTGCACACAATCCTGCATGACGACCTAAAAATGCGAAAAGTGTCATCCAGGTGGGTGCCACGAATGCTGACGGACGACCACATGGCTGCCCGTTTGGCATGTTGCCAAGCAATGTTGACGCGCAACGACAGCATGAATGGGACTTTCTTTTCGTCGGTTGTGACAATGGATTAGACGTGGATGGCAGTTTTCAATCCAGAAACAAAGCGCCAGTCAGATCAAGGGAAGCACACAGATTCACCGCCACCAAAAAAATTTCGGGTAACCGCCAGTGCTGAAAAAATGATGGTGTCCATGTTCTGGCACAGCGAGGGCGTAATCCTTACCCATTGCGTTCCAAAGGGCACTACGGTAACAGGTGCATCCTACGAAAATGTTTTGAAGAACAAATTCCTTCCTGCATTGCAACAAAAACGTCCAGGAAGGGCTGCGCGTGTGATGTTTCACCAAGACAATGCACCCGCACATCGAGCTAACGTTACGCAACAGTTTCTTCGTGATAACAACTTTGAAGTGATTCCTCATGCTCCCTACTCACCTGACCTGGCTCCTAGTGACTTTTGGCTTTTTCCAACAATGAAAGACACTCTCCGTGGCCGCACATTCACCAGCTGTGCTGCTATTGCCTCAGCGATTTTCCAGTGGTCAAAACAGACTCCTAAAGAAGCCTTCGCCGCCGCCATGGAATCATGGCGTCAGCGTTGTGAAAAATGTGTACGTGTGCAGGGCGATTACGTCGAGAAGTAACGCCAGTTTCATCGATTTCGGGTGAGTAGTTAATTAGAAAAAAAATCGGAGGTCTTAGAACTTGAATGCACCTCGTATTATTGCTAGCGGCAAACAAATTCTGTCAGTCTTTGCCATACCTACATTTACTCGTCATGATGGCTCGCTACATAGCTGAGATAGCTGCAGTGCCTTTACAAGGACTACGTAATTAACAAGGGAGGCAAGATGGCGTGCCCGAAGAATCGCCACTTTTCAACGTACTCTGCAGTTCTCCACGAATAGCAATTTAATTTATGGGGGCACCAAAAAGATCGGTTTTAGCGCTTTCGCAAGAGAACTTGTGTGAAATTATCCTGATGCATGCAACAGAGAAGATATGACTGATGTCCTCTTCATGACATGTGAACATTGAGATCGTAGTGATTCCGATGGGATGAGGTTTGCGTTTTGAAGGCCGAGCGTGGTTGTTGTGAATCTCACTAAACATCGGCATTTGTCATACCAATAACGGACCTTTAAGCTAAGGGAATCTACATTGCTGAGCTGCTCCCCTATGTATAGACTCGTACAAACTTGGATTGTTCCACACTTCTTGGGCTATAGTTCCATGAGGTATTGGTGGCAAAGATTCCACAACGACTTGGTACCCAGTCATGAATGGACTCTTTTTTTTTATCCGTGTAGTTATATTACTGACAATGCTGTCTCTTTTGTCCCATCAACTTTTTTATTGTTTGACTGGATGAACAAGCCGAAGTTACATTGCGTTATAAGGCAAGATTTCCTCTCTTAAGCCTTAAAGCTCCAGGAAGGAATTCTGATTAGTGCAAAGTTTAAAGAGGTAATTTAATTTTTCGTTAGTATAACAGTAAATAAGTAGTTGCGTTAGTTAAGCGAGTACATATATGCTTTATTCTGTATGTCTAAGAGACGAGAACTTGTTAGGAGATGTCAAGTACTGTGAAAATGGAAAAAGCGAATCAGATCGGGGCAAATGTGTGAGCATTACATCGTGACAATGTGGACTGACAATATCCTACAGGAATCCTCTGAAGCAGAGACACCAAGATGATTGCGATGGTATCTAACGATCACAGCTAGTGTAGTAGTTGCTCTTTCAAACAGCAGTCCACATGAGCAAACCAGTTGCGTGTTTACCTGCTGTAATTTGCATTTAGGTTCTGGGCCTGTGCATGGCTCTGTTTAAAATGTGTTCATAGGATCGAGCAGCGCACTTCCGCTTTCATGCCCCACACCGAATTCGCTGCAAATAATAACCTTAGCTGTGATCCAGCACTCAAATAGCCTATGAACTGGTTGGAATTGCGAGTTAATGACATACATAGAAACATAAAATGAAAGATAAACGGATCTTTTATTTAAAAGGGTTCTATTTTAACGTCTTTTATTGATGAAGACAGAGAATTACGTCGAATAATGTTTGTTCAATACAGGACGTCTGAAGGAAACGGGAATTGATACTACGACATTCAAGCAAAATACAGACGAAATATCAAAATGTAGTGAAGTTACATTGGGAGCGTTGGGAGAATGGTAGCAATACCTCCAATTGTCATCAAAGATTGGCGAGAGCTAAGTCCATTACCCATCAGCCCAAAACAGTTCAGAGTTAAACATGATGATTCAGGAATTAACACACGTGATACAGTAACTTCGTTTATTCTCAGTTCCGCAACGCAAGCGGCAGAATTTATAGTCCTACCCGGAACCTCTCGAAATATGAAGTGCCTTCAGATGTTAAAGTACGGTAACTGCCTTTCACCGCCCAAAATCAATCTCCTAGAACACGGGATCGCGTACGTTGCTCTAGGCAGGTCTGTCTTCTTCCTGAACCCGCGTAGAAGTGTTCCAAATCGCCCCTTGAGCTTTTCAATCGGGAAGTCAGAGTCTCCACTTGACCCTAGCAGTGTTTCCCCACTGTCCAACTCTCATTGGCTGAAGGCCATCCTCACCAAAAATAGTTGTCGAGCTCTACAGACACGGTGTGATTCAAGTTGACGACTTCCCGGACCAAATTAATATATTACAACAATATTTAAATAAATAAATATCATAAAGATTCTATTGCACACAGATCACTTAAAATAGATACAAGTAGTAGTATTATGAAAATGTTTATTTACTGTGAAATGTTAACTATTTTCTTTTTTTTAAGATATTGAAGTTATTGTTGTGTCGCTGGATGCCACTCATTCATCCCAGCTCGCTGATGTGTTCTTATTTGCTTTGGTACTTGATGTGAATTATTATAGACTGTTGAAGAGCCGTAAGAAGCCATATTTCAGTTTGGCCCAATGGCCGCTGTTGTTTAGAGCGTGGCCTGTCCTGCTAAGCGGCTCTAGGCAGGTCTGTCTTCTTCCTGAACCCGCGTAGAAGTGTTCCAAATCGCCCCTTGAGCTTTTCAATCGGGAAGTCAGAGTCTCCACTTGACCCTAGCAGTGTTTCCCCACTGTCCAACTCTCATTGGCTGAAGGCCATCCTCACCAAAAATAGTTGTCGATATTGAAGTTATTGTTGTGTCGCTGGATGCCACTCATTCATCCCAGCTCGCTGATGTGTTCTTATTTGCTTTGGTACTTGATGTGAATTATTATAGACTGTTGAAGAGCCGTAAGAAGCCATATTTCAGTTTGGCCCAATGGCCGCTGTTGTTTAGAGCGTGGCCTGTCCTGCTAAGCGGCTCCCTATACCGAGATTTACCCACATCTGTTCCTTTGCTGCTAGCCTTTGTACCTGAATCGTTCATATCGGTGACCTAGCCCAAAGCCAGTACTACCGCACCGCACCCTGAGACCGGGGCCCGTACAACAATTTCATCTTACCTCGTACCAATACTGGGCGGCAAATTAGTTAGCCTAAGTCGTGTCAACTTACACGATGTCGTCGGCCAGGTGTGTGTGAGGCGGTGCTGTGATTCGGAAAATTATGTCGAAGCTGATACAGTTTTAAAATTGTTGACTCTCGTGCTTTCGCAACTTATATCAATAATCTAAAACTAACAAAACTGTATCGTTATAGATCCCACTCATGACGCCTTAAAACAGGAGAAGGCAAAACGCGTATGGGATAAATTAAGTAACTAGCAGCAGGAAAAGGCAATTTTATTTACAAAACAAGTATATATATGTTTCTGCGGAGGATGGCTACACAAATAAACTTGTTAATGTCATGCAGATTACATAGAAATAGTATTGCAGTATTGAGACAATTTTTCCTCTGCGTCTTACTCCTGAACTTACTAATTACTGGCAGGATTATATTCTTGTACTTGCAATCGAATGGGAGCGTGAAACGTTGGAAGTTTGAATGTGATACCAGAAGGTAGAAGTTGGAAAGGGAAATACGAAGTCTCTGTCCATCTTTTCGTGGGGCTTCGTGAAGTGACACAGAAAGAAATCAGTGTTTCCTTGTTAGCCGATTACGGGATAATATCAACAGCAGCAAAAACAAAATGGTAGCACAATTCGTTGTGAGTAGGAAGGTAGGGCGGTGAGTCAGTTACTGTGAACAGTTCAGTGATATGTTATTCTGATCAAAATCGACAGCAAACCAACGCCCTCAACAATACGTCAGGTGTACATGCCAGCGCCAACAGCAGAAGATTCGAACGCCGTAGCATGGGAAGGAACAGAAGACAGGATTAAGGGAAAATCCGTTCCTAATAGAAATGAGAAAGGGGAAAGGTTAATTGAGTTGTGCAGTGGATTTCATCCAGTAATATATAGTTCAAAAATCGCAAGAGGAGGAGGAAAAGCACGGACACACAGGAAAATCCCAGCTTGATTACATCATGGTCAGCCAGGGATTCCAAAACAAATTTCATTGCAAGACGTACCCAGGATCACTGTTTAGTAATGGAGAGTGTACTAGAGTTTAAGAAAAACGTCCAGAAGAGTCAGTGTGAATTGAAATGGGATTCTGAGGTACTGAAGAATGATGAGATGCTTTTGAAGTTCTCTAAGGTTGTTTATACTGCGATAATGAATATCTTGATATGCGGTTCAGTTGAAGAATAATGGACTTATGTAAAAAAGGACAAACACAGAAATTGGTCAAACGAAGATATGTATTAGGACGGCAACTTCGAAGAAACCTTAGGTAACGCAAGAAATACAACAAATGCTCGACAAAAGAAGGACGTAAAAAAATGTTCGAGCGCAGTCACTCAGGAAGCGCCGGGAAGCCAAGGCCAAATGTCCAGTGGGCTAATGTGAAGAAATCTAAAAAGAAATAATCATTTGTTGATAATGATGATGATAGCAGTCAGATCTGGAAAGAATTAAAAGAATGCTGCAGATAGAAAGCGATGAGCCAGCCACCTTGCAACACACTAAAATCCTCAGCCTTAAAACTTAGGCAAGAATCCAGACACAGCACCATATTTTAAAAGCTGAACCACACTCCTCTACTCATCAGCTAAAATAGAGGGTACGTTCCTATCTATATTTTCTTCTGCCCACTAACCCGAATAAAATACACGTGTGGAGTGCACATGTGGGTTTTTTAGGTTAGAGAATTCCCTCCCTAGGCCCGACAAGACGCCTCCTGAGACGCGGCAAGGTAGGAGTAGGCAAAATGCAACAGGGAATAACAATATTAATGTGCTAATAGTAAACTGCGGGAGCGTCTATAGAAAGGTCTGAGAACTGCTCTCATTAATAAACGGTCACAATGACCACATAGTACTACGGACAGAAAGTTGGCTGAAACCAGATGTAGACAGTAATGAAATTCTAAACTCAGGTTGGAATGTATACCGCACAGACAGGCTGGACAGTGAAGGGGGAGGCGTGTTTATAGCGATAAGAAGTGATATAGTATCGAAGAATATTGACGGAGATCCGAAATGTGAAATAATTTGGGTGAAGGTCACGGTTAAAGCAGGCTCAGACATGGATATTGGATGTCACTATAGGCGCCCTGCTCAGCAGCTGTTGTGGTTGAGCACCTGAAGGATAATTTGGAAAATATTTCGAGTAGATTTCCCAATCATGTTATAGTTCTGGGTGGAGATTTTGATTTGCCGGATATAGACTGGGAGACTCGAACGTTCATAACGGGTGGCAGGGACAAAGGATCCAGTGCATTTTTTTAAAAGTGCTTTATCTGAAAACTACCTTGAGCAGTTAAACAGAAAACCGCCTCGTGGCGATAACTTGTTAGACCTTCTGGTGACAAACAGACCCCAGCTATTTGAAACAGTTAATGCAGAACAGGGATTCAGCGATCATAAAGCGGTTACCGCATCGATGATTTCAGCCGTAAATAGAAATATTTAAAAAAGTAGGAAGATTTTTCTATTTAGCAAAAGTGACAAAAAGCTGATTTCGGAATACATGACGGCTCAACACAAAAGTTTTCTCTCAAGTACAAATAGTGTTGACGACCAGTGGAGAAAGTTGAAAACCATCGTACAATATGCAGTAGATGAGTATGTGAGAAGCGAAATGTATTGTCAGGAGGGCTATGCGAGAGGTGTTCAATGAATTCGAAAGTAAAGTTCTATGTACTGACTTGGCAGAAAATCCTAAGAAATTTTGGTCTTATGTCAATGGGGCAGGTGGATCAAAACAAAATGTCCAGACACTCTGTGACCAAAATGGTACTGAAATAGAGGATGACAAACTAAAGGCCGAAATACTAAATGTCTTTTTCCAAAGCTGTTTCACAGAGGAAGACTGCACTGTAGTTCCTTCTCTAGATTGTCGCACAGATGACAAAATGGTAGATATCGAAATAGACGACACAGGGATAGAGAAACAAATAAAATCGATCAAAAGAGGAAAGGCCGCTGGACCTGATGGGATGCCAGTTCAATTTTACACAGAGTATGCGAAGGAACTCGCCCCCATTCTTGCAGCGGTGTACCGTAGGTCTGTAGAAGAGCGTAGCGTTCCATAGGATTGGAAAAGGGCACAGGTCATCCCCGTTTTCAAGAAGGCACGTCAAACAGATGTGGGAAACTATAGACCTATATCTCTAACGTCGATCAGTTGTAGAATTTTGGAACACGTATTATGTTCGAGTATAATGACTTTTCTGGAGACTAGAAATCTACTCTGTAGGAATCAGCATGTATTTCGAAAAAGACGATCGTATGAAACCCAGCTCGCGCTATTCGTCCACGAGACTCAGAGGGCCATAGACACGGGTTCCCAGGTAGAAGCCGTCGTGTTTCTTGAGTTCCGCGAGGCGTTCGATACACTTCCCGGCAGTCGTTTAATGAACAAAGTGAGAGCATATGGACTATCAGACCAATTGTGTGATTCAATTGAAGAGTTCCTAGATAACAGAACGCAGCATGTCATTCTCAATCGAGAGAAATCTTCCGAAGTAAGAGTGATTTCAGGTGTGCCGCAGGGGAGTGTCGTAGTACCGCTGCTATTCACAGTATACATGAATGACCTTGTGGATGACATAGGAAATTGACTGACGCTTGTTGCGGATGATGCTGTGGTATATCGAGAGGTTGTAATAATGGAAAATTGTATTGAAATACAGTAGGATCTGCAGCGAATTGACGCATGGTTCAGGGAATGGCAATTGAATCTCAATGTAGACAAGTGTAATGTGCTGCGAATACATAGAAAGAAAAATCCCTTATCATTTAGCTACAATATAGCAGGTCAGCAACTGGAAGCAGTTAATTCCATAAATTATCTGGGAGTACGCATTAGGAGTGATTTAAAATGTAATGATCATATAAAGTTGTTCGTCGGTAAAGCAGATGCCAGACTGAGATTCATTGGAAGAATCCTAAGGAAATGCAATCCGAAAACAATGGAAATAGGTTACAGTACGCTTGTTCGTGCGCTGCTTGAATACTGCTCAGCAGTGTGGGATCCGTACCAGATAGGGTTGATAGAAGAGATAGAGAAGATCCAACGGAGAACAGCGCACTTCGTTACAGGATCATTATTAATCGCGAAAGCGTTACGGAGATGGCAGATAAACTCCAGTGGAAGACTATGTAGGAGAGAAGCTCAGTAGCTCGGTACGGGCTTTTGTTGAAGTTTCGAGAACATACCTTCACCGAGGAGTCAAGCAGTATATTGCTCCCTCCTACACATATCTCGCGAAGAGACCATGAGGATAAAATCGGAGAGATTAGAGCCCACACAGAGGCATACCGACAATCCTTCTTTCCACGAACAATACGAGACTAGAATAGAAGGGAGAACCGATAGAGGTACTCAAGGTACCCTCAGCCACACACCGTCAGGTAGCTTGCGGAGTATGGATGTAGATGTAGATGTAGATGTAGATGCAGTTAAAATCTTACATACGGTGATTAGAGGCATCACGGACTGAAGGTTCCTCTTGCCATGCGTCTAGGAGACAGCACCCACTTAGGAGGCGAGTCAGGGCCACTTCTTCGTATCAGAGTGGCCGGAATGAGGGACACCACAGCCGGATAGCTGGTTTCACAAAGAGCAGCGTATTGTCCATCACTGTCAGTCACTCCTCGTGCAACAACGGCATGGATCTGCGACACAGCAGTGAAATGACATCCTGCAGGGGTAAGGGGTCTGGCACGTAGTGTTACGCCATGTCCCTGCAGGTCTTTTTGGTAGCTCTGATTACTCATTAAAAATGATCATCGGAAGGACTCATTTAGGATATAGAAAAATAAAACAACTTTCCGTGAAATTAAAATCAAAGGCCGTAATATTAAGACAGCACAGGGAATTTCACTATTAAATGCAAGGGACAGAGCGGATATTTGAAAAGAACACATTGATGGACATCTGTAGGGGGAGAGACTGTGCAATGACATCATAAAAGAAAAAAATGGAAGACGATAGGGAAGACATGGGGGATCCACTACTGGAGTTTAACAGAGCTTTGGAAGACTTGCGATATGGCAGAAAGTGTCCTTTCGGAATTACTAAACCTATTGGGGGACGAAACGACTATTTACATTGATGTGTAAAATTTGTGAGACTGGAAATATACCATTACAATTTTGGAAACATAGTGTTACACAGACCCGAAGATAGTAAGAGCACGTAAGTACGACTACTATCGTGCAATGAGATTACCATCTGATGCACCATAGTTACTAATAATAAGAAAATAAACTCCGTCCGAACAAGCTTCCAAGAATTGTGGATCCTTTAAATGACGATCGGATTGGATTTCACAAAGGTAAACGCTCGAGGGAGAAAGTTATGACGTTCCACTTGTAGTGGTACTTGAATTACGTAACCATTACGGCACCTCACCTCAACCTCTCGATACCACGAATATTCTACTGTGTTTCTGTAAAATACTTAACATATTTCTGTGACAACATTCAGATTTGATTTCATTAATGTAGAGGTACTTCGATACATCGATATGTATATACAGCAATGATATTATTCTTATGTGTTTTCTTTGTTTTGTCACTATGATCTTTGACGTACTTTAACTCTGATTTTTGGGTGCGTAAGTGGTTATTAGATAGTCAAGCTTTGGTTGTCATGTTAAAAAGACGCAAAATTGTAATCAGTTTATGAAATGTGACTTTAACAGTGAGGAAGATATTTTCAATTATGTTTTATATTGTGAATTGATGTTCAGGAACCGATTACGTGATATTGCAACAAAAGTAAAAAAAGAAAAAAGTGTAACTTAAATTCGGAGTGCTGATTACTTTTTTACATCACCATTGTCCTAACTTGCAAAAGTTTCATCTTCAAGAATGGTTTTTGAAACACATCTATAAAACTTTTGAACATCGCAGAATAACACCAAGGCCTCTTTGCATCCGAGTTTGGAACCATCACTACCTTGATTTTCGACGATTGATCCATGAGTTCACAACGAGACCAGCGTGGGAAACACGAAAAGATGAGTGCCTAGTTTATCCATTATTTCAAGAAATGACTTTATTAACTGTGCTCTAATGACACCTGCCACATAATATAACTTTGTTGTTGCCCGAAAATACAATATTTAGCAGCGTGAGCAACACTACAATCTTATTTAATTTTTGATCTTTGTTGTGGTAGGGTTGTTAGACACTGGATGTTGAAAACAACTGTACCGACCAACCACCGTGTCGTCCTGAGCCCATAGGTGTCACTGGATGCAGATGTAGAGGGGCATGTGGTCAGCACATCGCTCTCCCGGCCGCTGTCAGTTTTCGAGCCCAGAGCCGCTACTTCCCCCCCCCCCCCCCCCCCCTTCACCACCCAATTTGCCTCACAAGGACTCAGTGCGACCAGCTTGCCAACAGCGCTAGGCAGAACAGACGGTCACGCATCCAAGTGTTAGCCAAGCCCGACAACACTTCGGTGATCTGACGGGAATCGGTGTTGTAACTGCGGCAAGGCGTCGGCTACGAACAGTAATCATAGAAAGGAAAACGTGAAAAGAATTGTGGTTCTGTTAAATTATTATCAGATTGGATTTCAGGAAGGTAAAGGTGTGAGGGAGGTGGTTATGATGTTGCCGCAATGTTGGAAACAAGACATGTTCATAGCATTTGTCGAGCTAGAAAAAGCGTTAGACACTATATAGTGGTGCAAGATGTTCGAAAATCTGATGAAAATTGCAGCAAGCTATATGGAAAAGCGAGTAATATCATATAATTTCAAAAACTGGTAGGGAACACTAAGAACGAAAGACTAAGGATGTAGTGTTTGTTTAAAAAGCAATTTGGAGAGGAATGCAGTATTTCTGCCCTACAGTTCGATCTGTGCTTTGAACAAGCAGTGAAGTAAATAAAAAACTATTCCGGTAATATACTGAAACTGATGATGAAAGATATTAATGATAAAATTCTCTCATGACACTGCTACCGTTACTGAAAAGCGAGCAAAAATTACAGGACATACTGATGGATTGTACAGTCTACAGTGCACAGAGCATGCGTTGTCAATAAATCGAGGAACATGAAAATATTGAGAAGTGGAAGTAATGACATTAGCGATGAAATTATCACAGTCTCGGGGACTGCGAAGTAGAGGAAATTAAGGAATTATGCTACCAGGCATCAAAATAACCCAAGACGGATATAGCAAGGAGGATATAAAAAGTAGACTAGCACACTGAAAGAGCGCATTCCTGACCTCCTATTGCCACTCATACTTGGAGGTACTAGCTAACCTAAAAATATACAACTTGTAATGGCTATAATTATTAGTCTGCAAATAACTTAAATACTAATGTGATGTTGTTCAGTATACCATCCTCAGTCACCTGTAGAAATGGCCGCTACACTCTGTATGAGACAGCACCGACATGTGTAGGACTCATTGTACGTACAAACGCTTCACAAAACATAACCCCATGCCTCACAATTACAAAAATAGTAGAAAATTCCAGAAGATGCTTACTGCAGCTTCTAGTCTGCATTCCCTCACGTGTTCCTAAAATTAGTCACTAGACTGAAACATCGAACAGGTTCCTAGGAACAAAACCACCCAGGTACAACATTTCCCTCTTCGTGAGTACCGATTCTGACGGAAGTAAAGATGAAGTGGGCACAGTGACCCTTCTATGTACAGTTAAGCTAGCCAAGAAATGCGACGGTATTTTTTAGATTTCATTCATCTGATCTTCTCTGTTTGAATTTTCAATTAACTTTGCACTGCAGATTCTCTGTTCTTGCTTTGACTGTGATTTTAAGAATAAACACCACTTCCACATTTTACCAAGTTCACATATTATGTATAATATTATTGTTTTACGTGATTTGCGCTGTAATCTTTAGTGGCTAACAGATTGTTTTGCGGTGTTGAATTGTTTCATGATGCCTCTCTGCTTTCTTTAGCGTCTGTCTGAGTGAACTGGAACCAACAACTGTTTCAGTAGCAAAGGCTGAATACCGTTCATTTCAGGGGAAGATATTGGGTCTTTCGGTATGTTAGAGAAAAGCAAAAGTGAACACTGAATAATAGGGAAATAGGCTGGTAGCCAATATTTCTACGACTGGTGTAGCCTGAGGAGCAGAAAAGGAGTTCTGCAGTTCGTAATGGGGAAACGGCGCTGAGTCAGCTGGGAGGAATGGGAGGTGAAGGTCGCGGAGGCCCTGGAGTGGTCCACGGACACCGGGAAGCTGCCCTTCTAGCACACAGAAAATAAAGAAGCCTGCCTTTGGTCGCAGCGCTCAACGAAAAGCGTGGTGCCATTAAAACTTACAATTTCACAAAGCAAACTAGGTGATATCAGGCGGTCACTTGGCAGTGCGGTAAAGGTTACGAGGTTACTACACAGAGGGCCATGCGTAACTGGAAGGCCGCGGAAACATAATTGTGGAATACATTACCGAGGTCTGCCCGCAGGGCTCTTTTTGTAGTCCAGAGTTCCAGGATGCTAGCATAGAATTTTTACTTGATCATTTATAGAACATGACCAGCACTGGAGGGGGTTTAGACTACGCAGGCGATAGGCTAATTATAGTACATGGCAAGAGAAGGGCTATATTAGAAGAATATAACAGGGACTTCTTGACACAGTAATTTGTGCCAGAAAATAAATTAGCGAAAGCGGCACACAAAACGTTTATAAGTTGCTTGGAGGAACAGTGTCAAGATCGGGATACGCCAGATTCAGATTAAATGAGAAACGCCGGGCGCGGTGGCAAGAATTCTAGGCGCTTCAGTCAGGAACAGCGCGACTGCTACGCTCGCAGGTTCGAATTCTGCCTCGGGCATGGATGTGTGTGATGTCCTTAGGTTAGTTAGGTTTAAGTTGTTCTAAGTTCTAGGGGACTGACGACCTCAGATGTTAAGTCCCATAGTGCTCAGAGCCACATGAACCATTTTTTGAATGACAAACTTGTGGAAAAAACGGGTGTACAGGTAACTAGACGTAAACATCGATTAACATTAAAGCTTCCAAGCACACATATAGATCGTTTGCCAAAGAGATATTAAAATCCTGAATAAAATCACAACACATGCTCGAAGAAAATTTCAGGTACCTCAAAATGCAACAAGAACGGACCACATCGCAATCGTAATCGTTGTTGGTTACAGGTCGAGTGTGTGGGCTAATTTTAGGTGCGTATAATCCCCCAGTTGGAAATCGTCAGCTATTTTTTGAAAAACGTTGATTCTTTGTAGCGCTATCTGTCAGACAGAGGAGAGCCAATTATTGTTTTTGGGGTTCCAACGTAGATTTTTGAAGGAATGTGATAGTAAGCTTGACCTTGAAGTATTACTTGGTTCTTTCAATCTGATGTAGTTATTGATTTTTCGACTCGGGTAGTACAGAAGGGCAGCACACTGATAAATACTGATTTTATACCAAGATAAATTTAATTAAATAAAAACATTTCCTGCTAATAATCGTGTGTTTGATCACGATGCACAGCTGGATAAGTATATGACTCAGCTTCATACAGTAATGCAAAACATTCCTCCAACATAGTGCGTTCGTTTCACAATTTAACAAGCGAAAATTTTAGGAGAAGTTTGCAACAGTCACATTGAGATGAAGTGTACACGGAACCCTATGCAAATTTAAAATTTAACCTATTTCATGATACCTTTGTGAGTATATTTGAAAACAGTTTCCCTAAGCAAACTTTGAAACGTAATTGTAAGGAACCACCTAAAAAACCATGGCTTACTAAAGGAATAAAAGTATCTCGTAAACAGAAAAGGGAAATGTCTCTTATAGTCAGGGGAAGCAATGATCTAGAAATAGTCAAGCATGCATTGTATTAAGAAGAATTATTAAAAAGTCCAACTGTATGTGCATTATGTCCGAGATTAGCACCTTTGATAATAGAATTAAAAAATTTTCAAATACTTTTAAAAGGTGAACGAGGCAACCGAAAGCACGGGAATACTGTATTTTTGTCAAACTCAATGAAAAGTTTGTTAACAAAATGTCAGAAGCAGAGAATATTTTTACTAACCATTTTTAATTACTGTAGAGAAAATATGATCCAGTTACTCATTAGAAAATGCACTGCTGTACATGGGAGAAACCATACCTATGCAACTTAATAAAATTGAAATTCAATCCACCCCTCCCTCTGAAATTGGCGAAATTATAAATTCAATAAAAAGTAAAAGCTCGCATGGAATTGATGGCATTTCGACCACAGTACTTAAAGCCCAAACAGATAAGTAGGATTCGCAGCCACATATGTAGCAGCTCACTGAAATATGGCATTTTACCAGGTAGTCTGAAATATACTATTGTTAAAGCATTGCATAAAAAGGGGATAGATCTGATGCTAAGAACTACCATCCAATCCCATTTCTGACATTTTTATCCAAAATTCTTGAAAAAGTAATGTATTCAATAGTAGCTTCACACATTTGCAAAAATGAAGTACTAACAGCTGGGTTAAATCTGACCCTGGCACATGAAAAGGGCGATTTATGCCGCCACAAAAATCTAAAGATCTAACAGATGGCCCACCAGTGTTTAAAAACAAACTAAAGGAATTTGTGAATGACAACTCCTTCCCAATAGATGACTTTTTAGATATGAAGTAGTAACGGGGAAAAAATATCGTGTAAAGAAAACTTCCACATCATAACGAAATGTCGTATTCGCGATCTATTAAACAAGTATTAATGTAACACAGAGCCAGAAAGATAAAGGCAGCACAGACTCTTTGGCGATAGCAGATAAGTGTGCTTAACAGCCACGTATTGGACAACACCGAATGAGGTGCTGCTGGTAATACTAGACTTATTACCGCTGGACCTATTAGTTCTTAGTGAGTTGCGCAATATAAGAAGGGAGGAAATGATAAGATAAAAGAGATACTGGGCACAATAGCCATAGTAAATAAGTAAATAAAGGTAAGAATCGATCGAGGATAGCAAGACATTTGGGAAACTGCATCTGCAGCCCGTGTCCCGACTACTTGCTGAAACTACGCCAACATACCACAGATAAATGTGGAGAAATCGGCACCATGAATCGCCTCGCTTAGGAGCCTGCCGTTAGACAAGATGTTAGAGACCAGAACAGGAGGGTCTTTGACAATACACCTATCTATAACATAATAAGGAATGAGAAGGTTTGGCACAAGTTATACTTATCAAGACGACATGGCCGAGAGACGGCTGACAAAAGGCTACATTTCATAACAATGGGGGATACCATGAGATAAGCGTCGAGGAGTACCAAGAAGGATTTTCTGAGGTCCTGACTGCCATCTCCCAAGCTCTTCAAACTCGGATGGCAGGGCAGCACAGCCCATATGAGTCCTGTCTGTCTCAGTGCACCTTTGGCAAACTATCTGTGTAGACGAATGAGCAAATCTAGTGTCGTTCTGATACCAAATACAGCAGTGTAGTGTACTGCAGTGCTGTATAGTGTAGTGTTCTTTAGTACAGTGTAACCTAGGATAACAAATTACAAAATTTGTGTGTAGCATTGTATCATAGTACAGTAGACAAGTAGCATGTTCCTTCTAGATTCTGGGTGAACATATATATGTGTGCTAGATGGCCAAAGGATAGTATGCAGCTGTTAAAAGTATTTATATTATTTTTGTAAGTAGATACTGTACGTATTTTTCCTTAAACACCATAACGCTTAATTGTACTAACTCATTTGAAATTATATTATTTTCTTATCTTCATGTATACTATCCCACATGCAATAATTGGTCTGTTCTTCAATCCAGATAACAGACTAAAGCAAAAAGGCAAATAAAATAAATAAGTGCGCTAAAAACCTAGTTATATTAGAACTCTTCAGCTAAAAGCTCTGTTACTTCTTTCCACTTTATGGCAGAACTGCCTCTTTCCAGTTAACACTCACCTCCTACTGAGGGTTATAGAATAATGTTAGAAGTATTTTAATGTCATTCTGAACAAAATGATTACTTCTTCCATTGCTTAATTGCTTTTGAAGAGCAAGCACTAATTCCATCTGATGGTATGTTGATCAATTCTTCTACTTGATCTTTGCTTCTGTAAATAGTTTCCAATTAAGTGCCTCCACACATTTGAAATTTAGTTTCTCCTTTTGGGTAGTCTTCTAAACTAATGAAAGATGCATGTGGTCACATCTTTTTATGGTGTGTAAAGACTCTTAGTCAAAAACACCACCAACATGGGGCCATATTCCTGTTCAGTCTTTGTTACAATGTAAAATTCCAACCAGTTGGATCCTGAATATTCTTTAACTCCTCATCTTCCATAAACTGAATGCGTTGAAATAAGAATTTGGAACTGGGATAGTAACATCGAGTATGAAGCGGGTAGTTCGTCTGCACTATCAGAGCATACACTGTCACTAATGCAAACTGTAAGTGCTTTGTAAAAGCTATTTTCCAGAGAGTAGCGCTGAGTCAGAACCCGAACGTATTGCTGAAGATGAAGCCATTAGAATCACAGTACGGTGCAGTTCTGGATATGTTTCCCGCTCCGATTAACAAACGTAAGACTGCCACCAGTGTGAAGTGCTGGTTATCATCGTTGCTTAGTGTGATGAGTGTAGCCAGTTGAAAGCTGGCCACTAGCAATTAATTGTTATGTACCACTATTCATGCCTGTAAGGTTCTTGAAATATCTTACGTTTGTAATGTTTGTATATTCGGGAATATACGATGTCTGCATAAATATTAGCAGTCTGGAATATTCGATGTTTGTATAAACATCTGCACACTCCGACCAGGAGGTCAGTTCTGGTCCGCCTGTACGTTGGTGTTCATAATAAATGTGATTTCAGAGGTTTTCAATGAAATGACTGCGATATTAAATCGTTGTCTCGACCATAAGAACAAAAGTCCTAGTTTCACAGTTATAGACTCTCTGATAATCAGTACCTGGTCAGTAGGGCTACTGAAAATCCCAGAGCTGAGATGTTTAGCTCATTTTTCTCCAATTATGAGAACAATTTACCCGTATTAAGTGTTCATTTCCGCTTGACAGAAGGAAGGAAGGAAAGTAAAAACCAAGAATTCATCATACCAAATTGAAAATTTTGCTACTTATTGCACAAATATTATTTAAAATATGTAACAAATATGGTCTAGGTGACTTTGAGAAATAGATAATTTTACCTTCATCTATTTTGATCTTTTCCTAAATAAAAATGCTGCCATGCACATTCATCTAGAACGACAGGGGAAATGCACTGATATCCAAATTAGTGACTTTAAACCACCTAACAAAGCTGTTCTCACTATAAAAGACTACATTCCCTAATTTCTATTTTTTAATGCCTGGCAACAATAATCACAGTGACATTACGTTGGATATTCCGGCTGAGAGTGAAGGTGCTTGCCAAGCATAAACGCATATCTTGGATTTGAAAATAAGTGTTTTATTTCAGTCTGCTTTAGGAATCTATTGGAAAGATATTCAGCAGAGAGGCGCACACTATTTTGGTCGATGGATAAATTGTTGTCTGCATTGGTATCATTCAAAATGACTTGTTTTCACAGTAATGAAGAAGCTGTTGCCTTCAAAACATCGCTGGGGTATGACAACATACCAAATGAGATAACAGTTTTGATATGTCAATGGAGACATTAGAACACTATTAAACACATCAAGTACGAGAATTAAGGTGCCATACCTCCCAAAAAATAGACAATCAATGTCACAGATATTCGTGAATATTCGTTGTCGTGCCGACAAATAAGAAAATAAAGATTAAACTTAGATCACCCTTTTTTA
The DNA here is from genome assembly GCF_021461395.2 of Schistocerca americana. Taxonomy (NCBI): domain Eukaryota; kingdom Metazoa; phylum Arthropoda; class Insecta; order Orthoptera; family Acrididae; genus Schistocerca; species Schistocerca americana. Next base: position 679,474,866 of record NC_060122.1, read on the forward strand.
CTTTGTTTTGTTTTATGACCTGTCAGTGTGGAAACCACTTTTGTCTCAGATGTTCTCTAATAATAGGTTTCAATAAACAGTAAATATTTAAATTTGCCAAAACTACAGAACAAAATGACAGCAATATTTAACGACAACAATCACACATGAAAATTTCTAAAGATGTTTTCAAAGTAAATTTAGGTATAGTAAGTTAACAGTCTCACTAACATAACGTTTTGCTTAACTAATAGCTAAGTATTGTACACATGGTCTAGGGCGAGCGTCTTTGACTCATGAACAACATGTTTAAGGATCCGAATTTGAAGCTCACCATTGCTTTATTTTGAATAAATATTATCAGCAATGGTAGTTGAAGTTTTCCGGCGGAAGCAGTAAGCCTTGTTCTGGCAACAGCCTTGTCAGGGAGGGCGGAGTAGCGGTCAGAGGTTTAGGTCACTCACTTGCCCTTGGGAAGTTGCCCATAAAAGGAGGGTGAATCACCAATGAACAACGAAACGAGGATGCAGAAGGCAATGGAAACGACTGCAATAAAGACACATAATATGTATCCACAGGATACGTGGCCTGTAATTAAGATATTGTCATGATGATCTCAGTATTGGCAAAAGGTTCGGGATTAGACATCCGTTCGTTTCTCCACGAGAGAACTGCCAACGTGGAGCAGACCATGAGACAGAGATGGAATAACACTCTTCGAGTCGGTGAGTGGAATGTCAGAAATCTGAAAGTGGTGGGGAAGAGAAATTCTAAGGCTCAGTCTAGATATAGTGTTCAGTAAAGTGAACTGGAAAGAAGACAAGAATCCTGGTCAAGCGAATATAGGGCTATAGTTACCACAGCAGAAAATGGTGTAGTGGAAGTCGGATTCGTTATGAAGAGGAAAGTAGGGCAGACAGCAGGCTACTGCGAACAGTTCAGCGATAGTGTTATCATTGGAATCGATAGCAAACCAGCTTCGACAACAGTAGTTCATGTATCCAAGCCTATGTCCTGAGCAGAAGGTAAAGAGATAGAGAAAGTATATGAGGATATTGAAAGGGAAATTCAGGCTGTAAATGAAGATGAATATCTAATAATCACAGGGGGTAGCTCTAATAGTAGGAGTAGAAGAAACAGTTACTGAAAATATGAGCATGGTAGTGGGAATGAGAGAGGACAAAAGCTAATTGATTTTTGAAATAAAGTTCCGCTAGTAACAGCGACAACTCTATTCAAATATCCATCTTGGAAAAGACCTGGATAAAACAAAAGATTCCAGATGGATACATCAAGGTTACGAAAGCAGATATTGGATTGTTAGGTGTAAACAGCGGCAGATATAAACTCAATTTAATAATGATGTCAGAGTAAGTTGAAGTTTAAGAGAATCATATAGACGAATCAACATGGACGGAATAGGGATAATGAAGTGCTGAGGAATAATGAGATGCGTTTCATGTTCACTAATGATGTAGATACTGCAATGAGGAATACCAAAGTAGGCATTTCAGATGAAAAATGGGTGAAAACTTCTAAAAAGAACAATCAAGCATGTTGGAAATACAAACATAGATATTACGAAGTTAACTGCGAAGAGGCCTTTGGTAACAAAAGAAATATTTCCATTGATTGGCGAAAGAAGGAAGTACAAAAATGGTAGGGGAAAGGCAGGAATATAGCAGTATAAATCACTTAGAAAAGAAATGAATAGGAAATGCAGGGCAGCCAATGCAAAATGGCTGCAGGAAAGAAACTGAAATAGAAATGATCCTTCGAAGGACTGACTCAACATATAGCAATATCGAAACAACCTTCGCTCAAATTAAAAGAAAGGGTGGAGACAAAGGAGTTCAAACGAAATTTCATTGTAAAACGCAGGGGAAAGAGCGGATGGATGGAAAGAGTACACTGAAGGCGTCTATGAGCGGGAGGAATTGTCTAATGACATAATAAAAGAACAAACTGGTGTGTATATGGAAGAGATACGGGATCCAGTATTAGAACTTAGAAGAGCTATGAAAGTCTTCAGACCAAATAAGGCTGAAGGGATGTATTACATTCCATCAGAATTTCTACAATTATTGGTGCAAATTGGCAAACAAACGACTATTCATGTTCACACTGTAAGGTGGCGTTGTCTCCTGAGCTTCATTTCTGACATATTCCAGCCTCACCATCGTATTCTGCGTGTCAGTATGTTTCATTCAAGCCCAAACTCGGTAGGGTAGAGTCAATTTTACATATTTCCATTTAATCGATATGCAAATCTAACAAATAAATCGCAAGTGCGCACAGAGATTAAAAACTCGAGCCTGGCGTACACAAACATTCAAGACACGACAGCCACAGTTTTTGCTCGGAGGAGGCAACCAGCCCACAGGAAAGTCCGTACGAGGGTGGGTTAGCACGCAGTTGCACCGGCTGGCCGACCAGCCACCGACCAAAACAGTTCTTCCCAGAGAAAAGGGGTAATGGCCTGCGTGTTCACCTTAAAAGCAAAACCCGCTGTATTGTTGGGAGAGGCCCAGCATACCCATTTTTATGACGGACCTAGTGTGCAGTTTTAGAGTTCTCACAAGTGGACAATAAACGCCTAATGCAGTTGCTATATATTTCCAGATTGATATGTTTAGCCGTTCTCCCATTTGTAAGAGTAACGCTGGTTGGTGGACTATTTCTGACGCAATGAGCTGGAGGAGTGAGGGAAGACAGCGGATGATATACCCTTTCGCTTTTTTCATGGAGGGAAGTCGTTCCGGTGACGCTCTTGTAGCGGGGACAGGTTGCGGGAGCGAATACGCTAGTGCGTGTACGCAGAGAGCGAGGAACAAAGTCTCTACTCAGTACTGCATTGAGAGAGCACCTCTGTCGCTAGTGATTCGGAGTGATACTCTTTATTGAGCCGCTCGCGATTAAGCGTTTGTTCACTGTGTTGCCGTGACACTTCATGTGCGGTGTGAACACAGAGTATGAGTTAACGCCTGCGAGCGAACATTGAGTGGCAACGCGGTGGACTGGTTATCTGACCGGTGTACCACGCCAATAATTAGACTAGGGGCAAATAGGAGTCCTTGACTTCATCAAGGCATAGTGAGAGTTCGATTGGCGAAGGTCAATCCAGACAGAAACAGATAGTTTTGTTATTTTTCAGCGGCGAATGATGCAGGCAGCAGTCATCGCAGCTCACGATATTGTGCGCTACAGCGTAGGCGAGCCCCATCTTTCCTCCATTAGAAATAACATACTTCATTCACGTCATTCCATTACATTTCTCACGCGACAGCCTCGACCGTACTTGGAAAAATTCAATCAGATGATTATTCGAGTAGGCGTGGCTCGCAGCCATTCTGCCGAGTAAATAACGTTCTTAAAGAAAAGGGAGGAAGGAGCTTTCCCACACTTTGTATATAAATGTCATTAACAGGATTCCTATCCATGAGAGGTAACCTCTTATTCCTAAAAGAACCCGGAAATTTGTGTATCAGTTTATGAATAAAAGTTTCATTCGATTTTTATTAAATTTTGTAATAAATAATATTTCCCGTTCGTTTAATTTATTTCTTACACTAACTAGCAATACACCAGTACTCAAGTATCCCACTAGTTACGTAAGAAAAAAGAATATTTTTGTAATTTTTCCTTACAGCGGAAGACTCCAGAAGATATTTATTGCTGAAAGTTTTTCAGGCATTTAATTTTGGTATGTTAGGAGCGTCTGTCTGACTTCTGTAGCAGTGTGGGGTGGAAATTGCTTCTTGCAGGAGGCAAAGGTTACTTGTCAGATCAATCTGTTGCGCAACTCGTCAACATAACACCCACACACTGACAGCATGGGGAATCTATGAGTTTGGCGACATGCCATCAGACTTATGGATATATATTGACGCAGGCGCAATTCCGGAGGTCGCAAGAAAAGTAATTCTGCTACCCTGGAGGCAAAATATCGAATGAGCCAATGAGGGACGAAGCAATAATGATATAAAAAGAAGAAAGGAAGACTATCATGGGCAAAGAGAGCATTCCTGGTCAAGAAAAATCTAGTAGTACCAAACACAGGCCTTAGTCTGTGGAAGAAGTTTCTGAGAATGTACATCTACATCTACATCTACTTGATTACTCTGTAATTCACATTGAAGTGCTTGGCAGAGGGTTCATCGAACCACAATCATACTATCTCTCTACCATTCCACTCCCGAACACCGCGCGGGAAAAACGAACACCTAAACCTTTCTGTTCGAGCTCCGATTTCTCTTATTTTATTTTGATGATCATTCCTACCTATGCAGGTTGGGCTCAACAAAATATTTTCGCATTCGGAAGAGAAAGTTGGTGACTGAAATTTCGTAAATAGATCTCGCCGCGGCGAAAATCGTCTTCCATTCCAACTCGTGTATCTTATCTGCCACAGTCTCTCCCCTATTACGTGATAATAGAAAACGGGCTGCCCTTTTTTGCACCTTTTCGATGTCCTCCGTCAATCCCATCTGGTAAGGATCCAACACCGTGCAGCAATATTCTAGCAGAGGACGAACGAGTTTAGTGTAAGCTGTCTCTTTAGCGGACTTGTTGCATCTTCTAAGTGTCCTGCCAATGAAACGCAACCTTTGGCTCGCCTTCCCCACAATATTGTCTATGTGGTCTTTCCAACTGAAGTTGTTCGTAATTTTAACACCCAGGTACTTAGTTGAATTGACAGCCTTGAGAATTGTACTATTTATCGAGTAATCGAATTCCAACGAATTTCTTTTGGAACTCATGTGGATCACCACACATTTTTCGTTATTTAGCGTCAACTGCCACCTGCCACACCATACAGAAATCTTTTCTACATCGCTTTGCAACTGATACTGGTCTTCGGATGACCTTACTAGACCGTTAATTACAGCACCATCTGCGAACAACCTAAGAGAACTGCTCAGATTGTCACCATTGTCATTTACACAGATCAGGAACAGCAGAGGTCCCAGGACGCTTCCCTGGGGAACACCTGATATCACTTCAATTTTACTCGATGATTTGCTGTCTATTACTACGAACTGCGACCTTCCTGACAGGAAATCACGAATCCAGTCACACAACTAAGATGATACCCCATAGGCCCGCAGCTTGATTGGAAGTCGCTTGTGAGGAACGGTGTCAAAAGCTTTCCGGAAATCCAGAAATATGGAATCAACTTGAGATCCCCTGTCGATTACTTATCGATAGATCATTCCCTTCGAGGTGATTCATAATGTTTGAATACAATATATGCTCCAAAACCCTACTGCAAACCGACGTCAATGATATAGGTCTGTAGTTCGATGGATCACTTCTACTACCCTTCTTAAACACTGTTGCGACCTGCGCAATTTTCCAATCTGTAGGTACAGATCTATCGGTGATCGAGCGGTTGTATATGAATGCTAAGTAGGGAGCTATTGTATCAGCGTAATCTGAAAGGAATCTAATCGGTATACAATCTGACCGTATCAAGCGATTTGAGTTGCTTCGCAACCCCTAAGGTATCTTCTTCTAAGAAACTCATGCTAGTAGCTGTTCGTGTTTCAAATTCTGGAATACTCCATTCGTCTTCCCTGGTGAAGGAATTTCGGAAAACTGCGTTCAATAACTCCGCTTTAGCGGCACAGTCGTCGGTAACAGTACCATCGGCACTACGCAGCGAAGGTATTGACTGCGTCTTGCCGCTTGTGTACTTTACATACGACCGGAATTTCTTCGGATTTTGTACCAAATTTCGAGACAATGTTTCGTTGTGGAACCTATTAAAGGCATCTCGCATTGAATTCCGTGCCAAATTTTGCGCGTCTGTAAATTTTAGCCAATCTTCGGGATTTCGCGTTCTTCTGAACTTTGCATGCTTTTTCCGTTGCCTCTGCAACAGCGTTTGGACCTGTTTTGTGTACCATGGGGGATCAGTTCCATCTCTTACCAATTAATGAGGTATAAATCTCTCAATTACTGTTGCTGCTATATCTTTGAATTTCAGCTACATCTCGTCTACATTTGCATAGTTCGGAAGGAATAGAGATTGTCTCTTAGGAAGGCTTCTAGTGACACTTTATCCGCTTTCTTAAATAAAATTATTTTGCGTTTGTTTCCGGTGGATTTGGAAGAAACGGTATTGAGTCTAGCTACAACGACCTTGTGATCACTAATCCCTGTATCAGGCATGATGCTCTCTATTAACTCTGGATTGTTTGTGGCTAAGAGGTCAAGTGTGTACGTTTGAGGCAAAGTATTTCGTGGTAGTAAATGATGGAGTGTTAGAATGCCGAAGCAAAAGAGAACCTAAAAATTTGAAACTCATGCTACAGGATAACGTTGAAAGTGAGATGGAATGATAACGTAAAGAATAAGAAGGTGAAGCACAGATTGGCCGAAGGTAGAAACATATGGAAAACAGTGACAAGCAGATGGGGCAGGATGACAGGACATGGGTTAAGACATCAGGAAGTAACACCCGGGAACCAGAAGGAGCTAGAGAAGAGATTAGCATGTGAGAGGAACTCGTGGCGGGTCGCATCTAACGAGTCTGATGGCTCACCCTCCCCCCTCCCCCCCCCTCCCCCGCCCTCACCGCCGTCCCCAAAGAAAACGTTTTCTTGTCAACACAAACACAGTGTTGCCAATTATCTTCGAGGACGCATGTATTGAGTGTCATGAACTGAAAGCCTGCCCTCTTTTGATTATTCTAGTATGAGAGTTCATAAAAGATCAAGACCCTTGTTATATTCCCTGAAGTTTTATCCTTTCGTATGAAATCCAACCCTTGTCTAAGTAAACGTAATCGGACTGAGACAATTCAAGTTTCGGAGTGCAAGCACTTTTGCAAAGCGCTATGGAATAAAAAACTGTTTTAACCAGAACTGACCAAGACAAACTGAAATTAAAATTCTTACTATAGACGCTATTGTCGACAAGGGCTATTCTGTTTCAAACACGGATCGGTTGCGAAAATAAAACTACAGTGAATATACGATGAAGCTTTGTGCATATGTGGTGCGTAGTGTTTCTAGTAGGCCCATAGATGGCATCACGTCACGCTTTCCAGTTCCGGGGGTGCAATGAACAAATAAACACGCCTAGAACGGTATATCTCTCGCCAAGGGTAACGTGCGTGCTGTCGTTCGCTGAGAGTTTCTGCCTGATTTCATACAGACTTAACAGACTGCCACGCGTGACAGCAAAGCGCTGCACTGGTGCTGGAACTCAACTGCAGCTACAACAAAGACGCGCCTGCAGTGTTTTGGATGGGAAGTGTTTATTCACGCACCATACAACCCGGACGTGGCTCCCTCTGATTTTCATCTCTTTCTCACATGAAACGCTGGCTATGAGGACAGCATTTTGACAAAGACTGCCAGCTGCAGAACAGCGTACAGAATTGGCGGAAAGCATACGTGGCAGCCTTGTATGACGAGGGTACTGGAAAGTCGGTACAACGCTACGACAAATGTCTAACGAGGTGAACACGGCAAGCGCTATAACCCGATTTCCCAGAAACTTTACAAAGTGGAATAAGCGGACACGTCTCTAGGCTTCTCCATGGATACTCGACCGTTTCTGTAAACATGGCAACGTTTTCTAGGTGTTTTCCAGGTACTTTGCGTGCCTTTTACCGTACGATATCCTCAGCCGAGATGACTGCACCGTGATTAATGTCCCGGCATCTTAATTTTGAGCTCTGTGTACGAAACCCGAGTATCATTTATTTTTGTTTCTCATTTATAAAAAATAGTTCAAATGGCTCTGAGCATTATGGGACTTAACTTCTGAGGTGATCAGTCCCCTTGAACTTAGAACTACGAAAACCTAACTAACCTAAGGACATCACACACATCCATGCCCGAGGCAGGGTCGAACCTGCGACCGTAGCGGTCGCGTGGCTCCAGACTGTGGCGCCCAGAACCGCTCAGCCACTCCGGCCGGCTTTCATTTATATACCCATGCCTGCAGAAGATTACAACACGAACGCTATCCATTATATATTGATATAACTCTGTCCTTATTCTTCTCCTGTTGTACGTCAGATGAATGAATTAAAAAGAAAAAGAAAAGTGAGAGACAGAGAAAATAGTCTGAAATTGTTTTCGGTGAAATACCTGTAGCGTATCTTGACTCAGAATCAATTTCAAACGCCTGTTTTCGGAAAAGTGATACGTTATGCACGTTTTCGGCTCAATTATTGTCAACGCGCTGCATCTTCACCGATGTTAACGACTTTTCTTTCCCGAGTGAGAATCAAACGAAAGAATGTCATTGTGGCAAACCTGTCTTCGTACGATACTCGTCGTGTTCCGAATATCTGTGCTTCGAATGTTTCTACGATCGATATTCTCCAAGGGAATACACTAAATCCTCCTGATGATAAACTTGTGAATAAATATAAGAATTAATACAAGAACGAAATATTAGATGAGGAGAATTAAAAAATACGCATATAGTGTATAATATATATATATATATATATATATATATATATATATATATATATATATATATATATATGTATGTATCACTAAGACTTCAGGCCACGAGTGGCCTACCGCTACCATCCGACCGCCGTGTCATCCTCAGTGGAGGAAGCGACTAGGAGGGGCGTGGGGTCGGCACACCGCTCTCCCGGTCGTTGTGATGGTATTCTTGACCGGAGCCGCTACTAATCGGTTGAGTAGCTCCTCAATTGGCATCACGAGGCTAAGTGCACCCCGAAAAATGGCAACAGCGCATGGCGGCCTGGATGGTCACCCATCAAAGTGCCGACCACGCCCGACAGCGCGTAACTTCGGAGATCTCACGAGAACCGGTGTATCCAATGCGGCAAGGCCGTTGCCTGTAGTGTATAATAAATGTGTGAAACTCATTGTGAAATCCAGTTGTCATTTTATAATTAATATAACGCTCTTGTATCCCATAATTTGATAGGAAACATTCGTGTAGTAACGTTCTACGGCCCGCCCGGTTGGCCGTGCGGTCTGACGCACGGCTTTCCGGACGGGAAGGAGCACCTGGTCCCCGGCACGAATCCGCCAGGCGGTCTTGTATCGAGGTCCGGTGAACCGGCCAGTCTGTGGATGGTTTTTAGGCGGTTTTCCATCTGCCTCGGCGAATGCGGGCTGGTTCCCCTTATTCCGCCTCAGTTACACTATGTCGGCGATTGCTGCGCAAGCAAGTTCTCCACGTACGCGTACACCACCATTACTCTACCACGCAAACATAGGGGTTACACTCGTCTGGTGTGAGACGTTCCCTGGGGGGTCCACCGGGGGCCGAACCCCACAATAACCCTGGGTTCGGTTCGGGGCGGCGGAGGGGTGAGGTGGACTGCGGTAGTCGTCGTGGGGTTGTGGACCACTGCGGTTATGGCGGGGACGGAGCGTCTCCGTCGTTTCTAGGTACCTGGTTAATATGCAATACAATACGTACAACCTCCTACGACATGGGTAGATATATGAAAAGAATAAAAATAAAGTAAATAAAAATATCAGGTTTTAGAACAGAGGGGACAAAATTAAGAAACCGTAACCATAGCCACTGAGCCATCATTTCTTCTGGGGACATCGTGCGGTAAAAGGCATATAAAGTACCTCGAAAATACTTCGAAGACTTTGATCGCCGTTTATTGAGGAACGGTCGGGTACCTACGGATATGCCGAGCCATGTGTTCGATTTTGACTCCTCATCTACCGAGTGAAGTTCCTGGGAAATCAGGTGATGGCTGTTGGCGTGTTCTCCTCATATCGGCGACTGTGTAGGGACGTAGCTGGAAGGTGTAGCTAAGTATTGCAAGTAAAACATTTTCTAAGTTATATGAGGTTTCCATTTCGAAACGATTGCAGTTTGAAAACAAAAATAGCCCTCGTACTATGTATGAGTGTCAATAAATTGCATTTTATGAGTACAAACTGAGCAATGCAAATGGTTTTGTCATCTGTGCCCCGTGTTATCAAATAATCTACAATCTCTCGATGGTTTAAGGTGAGGGAGACCTACCCGCATTGCTAGAATCCCTATTGCTATGTGCTGTCGCTGATTAAAGAAGGCCACTTCACCCCATTCATTGAATGCAATGAATATGAGTACTGTATGTTTTGAGACCGTTGTTTCTCAGTGAATACATGTGAAGGCATGGAGAATGTGAGAATATTCACTAAACAAAGACCAGAGAAGATGATAACAAAATCGTAGAATCCCAGCTTACTGGAACGTAATATAATGGTCAATGTTTATGTACAAGCAAACATACTTTGTGTGCAAATACGTTCCACAGACTGCATGCATTTGTGCCTCGTACTGCGGCACATGTGAACTTCCTGCCACATGAGGCGAGTTTTCAATTGTTCTGTAGTGGTGCACCATGCTAAAGGTCGCTAGGGCAGAACGGGGAACCGATGTGAGCACAGCTCTGGTCTGTGTGACGTGGCGTGTCAGAGCAGACCAGCAGTCCGTTGACGGCCGTCAAGAAAAACAGACCCAGACCTGCGGAGCCGTGTGCCGCCCGGACACTGTAGCTGTGAAATGCGACAGTCCGTTCCCGTGGCAAACTGTAAGGCAGACATCACTGAGCTGCGGTAGCACATGATACCTTCCTGCTGGTGTCCAGATGGAATGGCCAGATCATAGTCAGAGAGGAGTACCGCGAACAGTTCAGTTACAGCAAATAGAGCAGAGCGTAAGCTGCCGTATTTGCTTCTGGTAAGCATTAGTTGCTGTCACAGTTTCACCGACTAGATTGATGTGCGGTGTGTGTGTGGTGGGATACATGAAACTGACTTGGTTCAGTTTTTTTTTTTTTTTCGTATGTAATCATGGCTCCGCTGAGAGGAATTTGGTTGCTATAAAACTGTTGCTATGAGTATGTGCACGGCGTGGCTGTAGTACCGTACAGTGAACCGTATTGACTGAAGGTTTAGAACACGGCGAGACTACCGTACAATAATCGTGCATTCGTAATATTTAATTGTATTTTTCTTTTTTTCGTTTTTCTTGTGTGTGGCGCAGTGGGGCAGTTCCAAGTGCTTTAACTGTCATGTCGATATTTTTCTAGGATACAGTGAGGGCTGGTGGCAGTGGTTCAAATGGTTCAAATGGCTCTAAGCACTATGGCACTTAACATCTGAGGTCATCAGTTCCCTACACTTAAAACCACTTAAACGTAATTAACCTAAGGACATCACACACATCCATACCCGAGGCAGGATTCAAACCTGGTACAGCAGCAGCAGCGCGGCTCTGGACTGAAGCTCCTAGAACCGCTTTTCAATAGCTTACGTGACATTCTTGTAGGACCTGTAGTAAACTAATCGGTCACCCGCAATCTAACAAGCTCGTTAACCAATTTTCTCACTGATGAGATACGAAGGCAGAGAAAAATGACGCCTCTGAGGTAAAAAGTACTGTCAGCTACGTCTTTCGCACTACTAAATTGTAGTTTTGGTCATATTTGATGATCTTAAAAGAATTCACCACAAAGCCATTCTAGGCATTAAATTAATTAATCAGTTAATTAATAATCTTCGTCTACCTAAACGTTCATAAATAATATTAGACAAACAAAACAATCCTGAAGAACACAATCTTCACCGAAGCTTGACTTCCATAACAGACATAAATCTTAAAAATGGATAGCATGTCTCTAGCGGGTAGCCTTTCTACTACATTTTCTAGGAATATTGTCTTGCACTGCTTTGATGTGTTTGTAGTACTGATGTTAGGCGTGTGACAGGTTTTATGGCTCTAGCACCACGTTTTCCTATCACAGGCATTTGTGTCACTGAATAGTGGCTTAGGAATTGCATCTCGCAAGGCAAATCCCAACTTAAGGATCTCCCTTCGTGTTGTTTTGCTGCTGACATGGTTCGTGAGTGCGACATTCAGTTTTGCAGTGGCTTTTGCAGCTGCTGTCCTCTCGTTTTTCGTCACAGTCGTCTTGACTGGTCGTCTGTCACCATCACTCGACACACACATCCGTCTGAGTTGTGACACAGCAGAGGACGCTGTAAGGTGCAATATTTTTGTGATTTACTTGTTCTAGGATTGAAGACGACTGTGCAGGTTGAAATGACATGTTTAATGTCACAATATTAGCAAAAAATTACACACTTTTACACAGTTTTCAATGTGACAAAAAAAAAAAAACAGTTTTCAGGATAACGCATCCCGTCAACATCAAAAAGTGAAGTAATCTTAAACACGACAATATTAAATGTTAACTCTCAGGAGGTTAAATTATCCTAAACACGACAATATTAAAGTTTAACTAGAAGTTTTTTTTACAAAATTGTTCCTACACTTAGTTATGTTGTTGGTCAGTACTACGAAAATCTTCCGATTTCGGTTCGAAGTGGATGCAAGCTGGTGAACCAACAAGTTTAAGCTTCTGTACGTGGTATTTACCTTAAGCTGCTATGAGCTGTCGTCTGATAACCCGCTCTCCTCCGCTGAAATCCCTATAAAACGAATTACACCTTTGCTGAATTTTTCAGCAGAAATTTTCCCTATGTTTCTTGTTAGGCGAGAGTAGGTGTACTCATCCCTAGTCTTCGAACGTGGCGATATACACGTGCATGGTAGGAACAGCGTGCACATTATAATGCCCTCTCAGTTCTTGCAAGAACAATTAACTAATTTGCTGGTTCGTTTCTCCACAGTTGGAGCTAAATGATGCTACAGCCAATTTCTAGCTGGATATCAGCCAGTGTGAACGCAGTATTCACACAAATTACTCCTGTACGTTGTACAGAGCGTTATGTGTTCCGTTCTGCACTTGACACCAGTTCAGAGAAGAGTCCCTGAAAATTTCCGTCTTGACTTACTCATAGCCAAACTGTCTCCCCACTTGGGTTCTTTCGTCTTTTTTGTCACGGCTTTTTTCGACCAATAGGAGCGGTCCTCCTATTTTGTGGAAACTCTCTCTACCAATCGTAAGGTCCCTACCATTAAACTGCGTCGAAACTTTGGCTCTTTTCTGCTTCCTAGCACGTTTCCGCCAATCGGACGTTTTGTGCCCATTCCAGACGCCTAAATGCGTACTTTGACTCTCTCACGTGTGTACAATTTGCTGGAGACCTAATCGAAAAGGCGTCACTTGTCTTGGTTCATATCCATTTGGAATTCCGAAACGCATTTTTCTAAAATATTTCTTTCCTATCCTCCCTCAGGTGGGCTATTATACTCGCTCTTCCCGTCTGAGTCACCTGTTCGGTCGTTGACTTTCCGCCTGGGACACCCATTTAAGTGGTTTCCGTGGTAGCCCCCGTAGCACGGCCTCACCTCTGTGTCGTCTCTCTGAATTCCAAACCAAAATGCCTCTTGCTGCTTGTTTCACACTCCGCTCAAACATGCATTATAGGAATGGTGTGTTAATTACCATTGATTGAATGCCATCCCTTTTTGCATTACATACTGCTAGGCAAATAGGCTCATTACTGCCGAATTAAGTCAGCTGCCACATTCACCTTCCCATTGCGATGTATAAAGCTCTCATGTAAGGTGCAAATCTGACCTTCATTTATTCTGCCACGTTACAATGTTTTCCCATTTTCACTGTATGAGTTATATACCTTTGGTACAATGCACCTTCAACACCAAACACTTGGGATACTTTGATTACTGAAGCACCCACCATATGCGCACAAAAAATTTGCACACATTGGAATTCACTTAGATCTGACGTGATGCACTCACAACTACAGAAAACACTGAGGAGATTGCATAGGTGCTGTTAGTGGTCAAATACAATAGCAGAAACCACAGGACAGACTAGCATCTGTATTTATATTCAAGTGTACATTTCTCATTGTGTTTCGGTATTTTTGTCCATATCGTATATGTTGCCCGATACATAGCGGCATCTTTGAAGATAATCACTTTTGGCGACGCAGAAAATGAGATAACGGGATGGCACAAGAGGTTACGCTAACAGCCGAAACAGAGCATTTTGTGACTAGATGGGGCGCAGCTTAGCAATCGCAAGCTCAGCTGCTCCTCTGTAGTCAGAAGAGACGGAGGATAGGATATTGCGCGCCGCTTAATACGGACGCGGCCCAGCCGAGGGCCAAGGGGCACAATATCGAGCAGTGCCTTGCGGCTCCTGGGCTCTGTTGCTCCAGCGCCCGCTTTGTACAGGGACAAACAGCAGCCGATTGTCAGTCTCCACGACCCTTCTGGGCGCGCGGATTGCCTGATGAGTGGTCGCACCCTGCGGCAGCACTCAGTTTCGTAGCATAAAATCAACTCATTTGATTTTAATGGTGCTAAGACATGACTCCGCGTAAATACAAAGTCCTTAACACCGGAACAATCAATGTGTGCGCTGTGGGAAGTGAATTCTCAGCTGTAGATTTATTTTAGGTTGAAAAATTCACTGAGGGTGAGCCCAAGACAGAGTTATAGGACCATTACTGTTTATAATATACAGGGTGAAGAAAAATTCGAGCACTCGGACTTCACAGCGTGATTCCTCACATGCTAGCAACACAAAAATTTCTCTCTCACAAAATTTTGTCGTGCGCATATTTCGGGCAGTAAATGGACGTTATTAAGACGTCAGATATCGTACCACTCAGACTTCCTAAGCTATTCTCCGTCCGAACAGAGTCTCTGAAGGCCCAAGGGTTCTGACCGACCTCCGTGTTATCGTCAGCCGATAGGCGTACTGGATGCGGGTATGGAGGGGCGTGTGGTCAGCATACAGCCCTCCCGGGCGGTGTCAGTTTTAGTAATTTGTAAGGTAACACCTCTGTCAGCACGTATGAGTAGTGCTGTGCAGTAGGTGCAATGACTACCGTTTTGGATTAGCGTGAAAGAGGTCAAAGGTTCGATTCTGTGTGGAGGGATTTTTTTTATTTGCTAAATGTGGTATGCGTGCTGCTTTTCAGTAATGGAAACACCGGCTCCCGTCAGATCAAAGTCAAGCACAGTTGGCCTTTGGCAGCGCTTGGATAGGTGACCGGACAGCCGAGCGCTGTTGGCAAGCGGAATGCTTTCAGCTCTTGTGAGGCAAATTGAATTCCTGCTTGACTGAGAAGTAGCTACTCCGGTCACTATAACTAACACCGCCCGGGAGGGCTGTATGCTGATCACACACCCCTCCATAACCGCATCCAGTACGCCTATCTCCTGAGGATGAAACGGATGTCGGTCAGAACCGTTGGGCCTTCAGAGACTCTGTTCGGACGGAGTTCAGTTTAGGAAGTCTGCGTGGTACGATACCTGACGTCTTGATCGTCATGCAGCGAAAACAGTGGGTCTTCCACAAAGCATTTTCACTTATCTACTACGAACGCAGAAAAGTAATTACAATCGTTTTCACTAATCAGCTTTTATAGAAGCCTTTTGCACGTCTTGGACGCGAATTGTTTCGCACTACTGCATCTACTAGATTCCAAAGTTGTTTTCTGTGCGCCCTTCCCCAGGGCCCTATCGACTAATACCAACTGTTATTTATCCCACTTTCAGCTCCATTACATTTCGTTAGGGTGTTAAGTCACTAGTAGGACTAGCAAATTGTTCGCAAATAATTTTCAAACTGGTTTTTTTTTATGTGCTATCACCATGGAACTACTAATTATGCGTTGGAACATTGAGTGTGATGAGCGCATGCCGTTTAGTAAATATATCCGTGAGTTACTATAATTATTATTATTGTGGTTATTACAATCGATGGAAATGTGGAAGTATCATGTCCATTACAGTTAGGGAAACAGCGTAATTCGAAAACGACCATTCCACAGCTATCAATGTTGGTGTGAATCACGCAGAACAAAATCTGTAAGAGAGGTGATGCGTGTTAGGTGAAACAGCCCTCTGCGTCTGTGAGGAGGAGGAGGAGATTAGTGTTTAACGTCCCGTCGACAACGAGGTCATTAGAGACGGAGCGCAAGCTCGGGTTAGGGAAGGACGGGGAAGGAAATCGGTCGTGCCCTTTCAAAGGAACCATCCCGGCATTTGCCTGAAAGGATTTAGGGAAATCACGGAAAACCTAAATCAGGATGGCCGGAGCGGGATTGAACCGTCGTCCTCCCGAATGCGAGTCCAGTGTGCTAACCACTGCGCCACCTCGCTCGGTCTGCGTCTATGAAGTGTTTATTCAGCATGCGCTGTTCACCAGACAGGAACAAGTTGCTGGTAGAGTAACGCGCCCGTGATACGCTGCATGATTCGTACACATATCGTATTTTCCTCTTGTGTTGTTCTAAAACAGTGTGACAGGCGTATGACATACAGAAAGCATCATTATGTGAATATGCTTCTGTTCCTTGTTGCATGTCATAACTGGTTTGGTATTGCCGTTCGTGAATACGCTACTAGATATACTGGTCAATGTCATCCAGGTAAAAATGCGTTTAGTTGTTTGGAGCTCTCCTTACACCATCGCCGCACTCCTGCTACTGAAGAAAACTTTCCGGAAGTCATACACCAGGCACACCAGCGAAGTACACGTAGCGTAGCCATGGCAGCTGCGTTGCTGACGTGCTGCACTAACATGGGCTGCATCCCTATCGTTATTCTGCAACACCTGCATCCTGCAGACCACAGTCTGCGGGTGCCATTCTGTGAATGGTCCCAATAACAACACGAAGCCAACGATGACATCATAAACACTGTAATACGGTCGGGTAAAGCAGCGTTCACTCCTGAGGGTGTCTTCAATATGAACAATGTCCAACATTGGTGTAGCTTTAACCCAAACGTCACCGGCGACCATGGATATCAAGTTCGCTTTGCCATCAACGTCTGGTCTAGAACTTTGGGAGGCAAGAGTTTGTGTCCCTGTATGTTGCCTGATCGGTTGACTGCACGAAGGTATCACACATTCCTCTCCAACTATTTGCCTGACGCACTGGAAGGTCTTCCATTTCATATTCGGCAGACGTTGTAGTTCCAACATGACGGTGAAGCATTCTGAATTAGTGTGCGACATCATTTAGACAGAACATTTCCGGGAAATGGCTCGGACGGGGAGGTCTACTTGAATGGCCTCCTCATTCAACTGAACTAAATCCCCTGCATTTTTTCCCGTGGCAACGTTTGAAGAAGTACATGTATTCTACTCCCCCGACACGGTTGAAAGAACTGGTAGCGTGGGTTAATGCTGCGCCTATATCTGTGAGTGGCCCGCATCTTGTGGTCGTGCGGTAGCGTTCTCGCTTCCCACGTCCGGGTTCCCGGGTTCGATTCCCGGCGGGGTCAGGGATTTTCTCTGCCTCGTGATGGCTGGGTGTTGTGTGCTGTCCTTAGGTTAGTTAGGTTTAAGTAGTTCTAAGTTCTAGGGGACTGATGACCATAGATGTCATAGTGCTCAGAGCCATTTGAACCATTTGAGCCATTTGTGAATGCTGCCACGATTTGAAGAGTCCACAGCTGTATTACAAGCTAATCAAGCTAGTCGCGTAATGTTTGGACGTGCAGAGGGTTCGGTTGGAGCATCTGCACTGAGGACAACGTATCCTTTTGTGAATGTCATGCGGTCATTATAAGGAAGTGGTCACTGCCACTGGTTGCTGATGCGTTACGTCTGAGCTGACCTACTGCGTGTAGTAAAAATGACTAGTAGATGTCAAGTTATTTAATTGAGCAATCATCTTTGTCATCCCGAAATTGATATCGTTTTTGTTATTATCTCGTCATATGAGAGGCCATTTGTTTCATCTGTCTACTTCTGCCAGAATGATATTTTCACCCTGCAGCGGAGTGTGCGCTGATATGAAACTTGCTGGCAGATTAAAACTGTGTGCCCGACCGAGACTCGAACTCGGGACCTTTGCCTTTCGCGGGCAAGTGCTCGACCATCTGAGCTACCGAAGCACGACTCACGCCCGGTCTCACAGTTTTACTTCTGCCAGTATCTCGTCTCCTACCTTCCAAACTTTACAGAAGCTCTCCTGCGAACCTTGCAGAACTAGCACTCCTGAAAGAAAGGATACTGCGGAGACATGGCATAGCCACAGCCTGGGGGATGTTTCCAGAATGATATTTTCACTCTGCAGCGGAGTGTGCGCTGATATGAAACTTCCTGGCAGATTAAAACTGTGTGCCCGACCGAGACTCGAACTCGGGACCTTTGCGTTTCGCGGGCAAGTGCTCTACCATCTGAGCTACCAAAGCACGACTCACGCCCGGTCTCACAGTTTCACTTCTGGCAGTATCTCGTCTCCTACCTTCCAAAGGCAAAGGTCCCGAGTTCGAGTCTCGGTCGGGCACACAGTTTTAATCTGCCAGGAAGTTTCATATCAGCGCACACTCTGCTGCAGAGTGAAAGTATCATTCTGGAAACATCCCTCAGGCTGTGGCTAAGCCATGTCTCCGCAGTATCCTTTCTTTCAGGAGTGCTAGTTCTGCAAGGTTCGCAGGAGAGCTTCTGTAAAGTTTGGAAAGTAGGAGACGAGATACTGGCAGAAGTGAAACTGTGAGTACCGGGCGTCAGTCGTGCTTCGGTAGCTCAGATGGTAGAGCACTTGCCCACGAAAGGCAAAGGTCCCGAGTTCGAGTCTCGTGGGTTACTGCTAAAATTTTGAATTCTTCTGGTACCTTATTGAAAATGGATGCAGCCGTATACTGCACACCTTTCTGCACAAGAGTTCAGGAAGGCCGGTCCAAATGCAGGTTTGATTTCTGCCGAGTATTACCTGAGTGAAAGCTGCTTATTGTCGGGAATAAGCTAATATTGTTAACAACGACCGACAGTAAGGAATATACAGGGTGAGTCACCTAACATTACCGCTGGATATATTTCGTAAACCACATCAAATACTGACGAATCGATTCCACAGACCGAACGTGAGGAGAGGGGCTAGTGTAATTGGTTAATACACTCCTGGAAATGGAAAAAAAACACATTGACACCGATGTGTCAGACCCACCATACTTGCTCCGGACACTGCGAGAGGGCTGTACAAGCAATGATCACACGCACGGCAGAGCGGACACACCAGGAACCGCGGTGTTGGCCGTCGAATGGCGCTAGCTGCGCAGCATTTGTGCACCGCCGCCGTCAGTGTCAGCCAGTTTGCCGTGGCACACGGAGCTCCATCGCAGTCTTTAACACTGGTAGCATGCCGCGACAGCGTGGACGTGAACCGTATGTGCAGTTGACGGACATTGAGCGAGGGCGTATAGTGGGCATGCGGGAGGCCGGGTGGACGTACCGCCGAATTGCTCAACACATGGGGCGTGAGGTCTCCACAGTACATCGATGTTGTCGCCAGTGGTCGGCGGAAGGTGCACGTGCCCGTCGACCTGGGACAGGACCGCAGCGACGCACGGATGCACGCCAAGACCGTAGGATCCTACGCAGTGCCGTAGGGGACCGCACCGCCACTTCCCAGCAAATTAGGGACACTGTTGCTCCTGGGGTATCGGCGAGGACCATTCGCAACCGTCTCCATGAAGCTGGGCTACGGTCCCGCACACCGTTAGGCCGTCTTCCGCTCACGCCCCAACATCGTGCAGCCCGCCCCCAGTGGTGTCGCGACAGGCGTGAATGGAGGGACGAATGGAGACGTGTCGTCTTCAGCGATGAGAGTCGCTTCTGCCTTGGTGCCAATGATGGTCGTATGCGTGTTTGGCGCCGTGCAGGTGAGCGCCACAATCAGGACTGCATACGACCGAGGCACACAGGGCCAACACCTGGCATCATGGTGTGGGGAGCGATCTCCTATACTGGCCGTACACCACTGGTGATCGTCGAGGGGACACTGAATAGTGCACGGTACATCCAAACCGTCATCGAACCCATCGTTCTACCATTCCTAGACCGGCAAGGGAACTTGCTGTTCCAACAGGACAATGCACGTCCGCATGTATCCCGTGCCACCCAACGTGCTCTAGAAGGTGTAAGTCAACTACCCTGGCCAGCAAGATCTCCGGATCTGTCCCCCATTGAGCATGTTTGGGACTGGATGAAGCATCGTCTCACGCGGTCTGCACGTCCAGCACCAACGCTGGTCCAACTGAGGCGCCAGGTGGAAATGGCATGGCAAGCCATTCCACAGGACTACATCCAGCATCTCTACGATCGTCTCCATGGGAGAATAGCAGCCTGCATTGCTGCGAAAGGTGGATATACACTGTACTAGTGCCGACATTGTGCATGCTCTGTTGCCTGTGTCTATGTGCCTGTGGTTCTGTCAGTGTGATCATGTGATGTATCTGACCCCAGGAATGTGTCAATAAAGTTTCCCCTTCCTGGGACAATGAATTCACGGTGTTCTTATTTCAATTTCCAGGAGTGTACAAACCATAAAAAAATGCACGGAAATACGTTTTTTAACACAAACCTACGTTTTTTAAATGGAACCCCGTTAGTTTTGTTAGCACACTTGAACATATAAACAAATACGTAATAAGTGCAGTTTGTTGCATTGTAAAATGTTAATTACATCCGGAGATATTGTAACCTAAAGTTGACGCTTGAGTACCACTCCTCCGCTGTTCGATCGTGTGTATCGGAGAGCACCAAATTACGTAGGGATCAATAGGGAACGGTGATGGACCTTAGGTACAGAAGAGACTGTAACAGCACATAACGTCCACATGCTAACACTTTTTTATTGGTCTTTTTCACTGACGCACATGTACATTACCATGAGGGGTGAGGTAAACGTTCGACGGGCGTTTCATAGGACGTGGAGGACGCATAAATTGGCCATCCCGTTCTCCTGATCTTACACCTCTGGACTTCTTTCTGTGGAGTACGTTAAAGGAGAATGTGTACCGTGATGTGCCTACAACCCCAGAGGATATGAAACAACGTATTGTGGCAGCCTGCGGCGAGATTACACCAGATGTACTGCGTCGTGTACGACATTCATTACGCCAGAGATTGTAATTGTGTGCAGCAAATGATGGCCACCACATTGAACATCTATTGGCCTGACGTGTCGGAACACACCCTATTCCACTCCGTAATTGAAAACGGAAACCACGTGTGTACGTGTACCTCACCCCTCGTGGTAATGTACATGTGCGTCAGTGAAAAAGACCAATAAAAAGGTGTTAGCATGTGGACGTAATGTGCTGTTCCAGTCTCTTCTGTACCTAAGGTCCATCACCGTTCCCTTTGGATCCCTAAGTAATTCGGTGCTCTCCGATACACACGATCGAACAGCGGAGGAGTGGTACTCAAGCGTCAACTTTAGGTTACAATATCCCCGGATGTAATTAACATTTTACAATGCAACAAATGGCTTTGATTACGTATTTGTTTATATGTTCAGATGTTCTAACAAAACTAACGGGGTTCCATTTAAAAAACGTAGGTTCGTGTTAAAAAACATATTTCCGTGTATTTTTTTATGGTTTGTATTAAAAAATTACACTAGCCCCTCTCCTCACGTTCGGTTTGTGGAATCGATTAGTCAGTATTTGATGTGGTTTACGAAATATATCCAGCGGTAGCGTTAGGTGACTCACCCTGTATATATTGGGAAAGCAATGTCAAAATACCAGACTCGTGAACAGGGGTCGACAAGAGGTTCGTGTACTTACACCATTTATTACCCGATCTGACCGTTTCCGAGTCAAAAATATCCTTTTAGAATGAGAAGAGTAATAATACCATACGACGTAAGCGAATGAAAATAAGCAAAGCAGACTAATTTTCGTGTCGAATGATCACTCATTTCAGATACCGTTCGAATAGTAAAAATGGCATAATTAATTCCTTGAACAAGGTCCTGAAAGTGGGCTTTCCAGGACAGTTTACTATCTATCTGAACACCTAGAAATTTGAACTGATCAGTTTCACTAATCATATGCCCTTTCTGTGAAATTAAAACGTCAGTTTTGTTGAATTGTGTGTTAGAAACTTTAAAAACTGTGTCTTAGTGTGATTTAGCGTTATTTTCCACAAGCCACGAACTTATGTCATGAACTGCACTATTTGAAACGGAGTCAATGTTGCAAACAACATTTAGCGTCCATTTACTGCCGGAAATATGTGCAAGACGAAATTTTGTGAGAGACATGTTTGTATTACTAATATAGTGTGAACGTTAATAAAACCGACTACTTGAAGCGATGGATTCCTGACAGGAAATGGGCGGAAAAGGTCCTATGAACATGAGTCCGGAAATGCAGTATCGCCACAGTAGATGCCACTGTAGAATGACAGTTCCTCTGATCACGTGTCGTGTGTTTCTTGTGTGTTACGGGCTGTGTCGGAGGCCGAGTCTGAGGGCTGATGAGTGTTTCAGTATTTCGCCCGCAGGCGCAAGAAAAACAGCGATTTCTGAAATAGCATTTTATTAACGTGTTTCGTCAGTGTTTGCCTTCTTGAGCGCAGGAAACACGCCAGGCTGCTCACCCAGGCGTCGGAGAGAAATATGGTCACAGTTCCCAAACAGCCTGCATAGTTTTGCGGTAGATGAGGTCCCCTGCATGACAGCGAAGCAACGCGGGAACGGCAGCGGAACCCTGCATGCCGGCCTGCGGAAGCGTAGCGATGTACTCGAAGGCTTCGGTGCACACTAGAAGAAGGGCGCGCGTTAGACCTGTAACCACAGCACATTCCGGATGGCGGTTCTCGGGAAGCTGGAAGCCCAGGGCTCTCTTAACACAAGCAACATACAGCCAGGGAAACAGGGCACGTACAACTTGGGAGGCAACACATAGACGCCCATTCAGCAATTAGGAGATGGCAGGTTGCGTACGGTCAACTAGGTTCTTCACGAGAGGAAGGTCCTGTACGTCTGTTCTTCTGTCAGCCACGGCTGTTACGTACCAGGAGCAAGAGCGTGGACCGACGGTCACCCACAGCCTGCAGGCTGCAGTCTCACTGTTGAAGTCTTCAGACAGGTGGCAAGCAGCATGTAGTGGTTCGACAGCTGTGACTAGCGAAATTGTCTGTCCGTCGGGGTTGGTGGTGCAGACGGAATGAACAGGAACACTGAAGCTGATCTCTCCGAAACAAGGGTATTTAAAGCCAGATACCATATCACTATAGTACGTTAGGCGGCCACTTGCTCTCGTTTAGGGAGACTTTTTAGCGATCCTGTCCCCGCCTTGGTGCCTCAAGTACGGACGACTTGGAATGGCAGAGTTCAGATATTTTACGTTATTACTCAGTGTTGTAGAGCTTGCCAGTAGACATTTTGGATGCTATATACTACACCGTTTGCGCTTCTTTCTAATGCTCTGGTTGCTGTGTAGCAATGAGGTACGGGGGCTGCTCTCTGCTCTCCACTCTTCGTGTGCTGTATATTGGGATTGTGATACGTGGTTCGAACTGAACTTTGTTTCTTTATGATCTGTGTCGAACAATAGCTTCTAAAATTTATTTCTGTAGTGGAAACCGCGTTGCTACGCAACAGAATAAACTGCAACAGAATAAACGGTAAAATCAGTTTCGTATGAATACGCAAGTGTCAACAATTACTGGAAACACGGTTATCCAGTAGTTATGTGGGAGCACGAGTATTGAGCGATTTAAAGAGGAGTGACTACATAAACAAATTATACGATGGGCAGTTTCCAGACTTAGATTCACTGGAAGACTGCTCAGGATGTTTTGTCGAGCCAGAAAGTAGGTAGCGTACAAGAGAGATCAAAATTATCAAATTTGTGTGAATTCCTAAGGGACCAAACTGCTGAGGCCATCGGTCCCTAGACTTACACACTACTTAAACTAACTTAATGATAAGAACGACACACTCACCGATGCCCGAGGGTGGACTTGAACCTCTGGGCGGAGGTGCCACACAATCCGTGACATGGCGCCTCAAACTACGCGGCCACTCCTCACGGCTACAAGAGAGAATTACTCTTTACATTTCCTTTAAATTTTTAGTCATCAGACTACCGATTTCGGTCTATAATGACTACCTTCAGATCTGTTTTATAGACCGAAACGCAGGTCTATGGTCACAAATTTTTTTGTCATCAGACTACCGATTTCAGTCTATAATGACCTTCTCCAAATCTTTTCTTATAAAACAGATCTGAAGATGGCCATTTTAGGCCGAAAAACAGGTCTGAAGATAGTCATTATAGACCGAAACCGGTAGTCTGATGACAAGAAATTTGTGACTATAGACGTAAGGTAAAGGAAATTTACTCTATATATATATGTGGGTCCCGTTTTATTCGCGACCTGGTCGCAGCTTGAGAATTACTCTTTAGTCATACGACCTCTGTCATGGTTGGCCTAGGAATACAATCGGTACCTAATTTTAATCCTCGTGTACATTAAAATGAGCCGGCCTGAGTAGCCGAGCGGTTCTAGGCGCTACAGTCTGGAACCGCGCTACCGCTACGGTCGCAGGTTCGAATCCTGCCTCGGGCATGGATGTGTGTGATCTCCTTAGGTTAGTTAGGTTTAAGCAGTTCTAAGTTCTAGGGGACTGATGACCTTAGATGTTAAGTCCCATAGTGCTCAGAGCCCTTTGAAGCATTTGAACCATTAAAATGATAGGTGATTTTATCGATCAATGGGGGATCAAAGCTCAACAGACAAAAAATTAATCACTCCTACATAAAGCATTGCAGGCATCTTTTCATACCTTGTGATACCGCCCCTGGGCTTGATAACCGCCTGGATTCCGCTAGAAAGTGAGTCCCCGACGTTGTGGAGGTACGTCGCTTCTAGATTGAGCTACTCGGCGAGAATTTGATCTCGCAGTTCTATCAAATATCGTCGTTTTAGCTGATCTTCCAACATTTCCCACAGATTTTCCATGTCGAAATGTAAGGAGGTGCTGGAATAGTGAGAAAACCAGTCTAGTATTCATCCAGCTAGATGAATTTTGTTGTTGTCGTCTTGAAAAACAGGGGAATTAGTAGCGTGCTCATCAAGGAGATTTCAACTGAAAGGCAACACCTAATTATTCAGGATGTTTAAACGGACTGGTTCTTGTTAGAGGTGACCTAAGTGAGCGAGTGGAATTCATAATAGGGAAAACACCTTCAAAACATCACAGATCCAACTCCGGCTTGAACCTGACCTTGCACTTGTTCAGGTTAAAATGCTTCATTTAGGCTTTGGTACACTCGACGGCATGTGTCATTCGAATGCAGGAGAAACGTGATTCGTCAGACCACATTACGTTCTGCCAGTAAGCTACTGTTCGAATTCTATGATTCCCAACCCACTGAAGAAGTGCAGCATTGTGTACCTGTGCCACAGCATCTAGAGATGTGACCGACTACAAATGTTCATTGCCTTAAGCTGTCGTCACAATGTCCTCTAGCTAACAGGTTGTGAGGGACTATTTTTGACTGCCTGCAGCAATTTCTTTCGGGTTTGGAAGTGCTTTAGATTCACAAGCCACGAAAGGCAGTCTGGTCCTTCTCGGTCAGGATCTCTTTCCGACCACAATTTTAATGCCGTATTTCGTTACATCACTGCTTGTAGCTACATTGAACAGTCTTTCACGGAACACCAAAAAATCCAGCAATTTCACACATGGTGTGGCCATGGGCATGGTGAAACGCATTTCCCTTCTTCGCACTCTGTCACGTCCTCACATTTACCCTTGGTTGCGTACAATGTCCGCTTGGAAGACAGCTATCTCGCTGCTCGGGTCTTCCTTATGCAATCGTAGTGGCAAAGTGCGCATGGTTGAGCTCGTGACTCTATCGCTGCGCCATCTGTAAAGGCTTAATGGTTCATCTGTTCGTCCACACTGGGGCGACTTATTTTCTCTGTATTGAGCATACTTTGTACACATACCTGCGAAAATATGTTGCAGGAAACTGTGTATTGTAACAGGCGACGCAGTACCCTGACGTGCTAAAAGAGGTGGAAGTACCATGCACTCTTCTACGAGAACAATGACAGCAAGCGACAATACACCAGCAGCGGAAGGATGTCGGGGCGCCATAGCTGCAGAATATAAAAATAAAACTATTGTTGTTTTACTCCCGTCTTCAGCTTGTATTTTTGATCGACTGAAGGAAATTTATTATACTGCACCAGGCCAAGCTTTCATAGCACGTCCTTGAACTAACTAAATTACTAAAAATAGTGAGGGAAATATGGCACTTGCATGTAACGTTTCTTAGAATATATGCAAGACTTCGTTACAGCGTTTATTATCTTGTTATTCGTAGTGTGAACTTTATTGAAGTGATAGAATTTACAGCGACTGCCGATAGAAGTCAGTACTAAACAGTTGCATTTAATTGTAGGTGTGAAAAACAGTTACGAACATTGCTAAATATTTATTCCTTGGATACTTTATAAATTATTAGAGAATTGGAACTTTTAGATCGCGTTCAGGGACGAAATTTATTTTAACGCAGTCAGATGAAAGTTATTATTCAGGATCATCACATTAATTATCCATTGCGCATTCACTGGGCGTTCATACTATTTCTCTATTGCCGGTGATCTCATCTGGACCGTAATTAGCATTCTTTCAGCGCCCAGGACTGCGAGTGTGAAAGTAGACAGACAGCCTAAAAGCATTCAGTATTATCCCGATAGACAGACAGCCACTCATTAACAGATTGTGTTAATAGAAGAAATCGAGAAGATCTAAGTATGTGCACCGTGTTGCGTCTCAGCTTCATTTATCATGCCCAAAATGTCACAGGGATGCTCTTCGATCTCCATTGGCAGTCTCCTCAAGAGAAGCGTTTTACAAAATGAAGCGGCTTGCTGTTGAAATGCCGTAAGTGTATGTTGATAGAAGTAACATTCACTATATCGCTGTTATTCTTCGACATTGTCAATGGGGGTATGCGATCTGTTTATTCAAGACATGTGTTGATAAAAATCCCACGTCCAGACTGCAAATTTTCTTTATTGATTACCCGTTTCGGCTCACTGACGACCAGCCTTCAAATCAATCTAAAATGTAGTTGAATGTGTGAAAATCATTATATATCGTCTCATTCTTAGAGCCAAATCACTCCAAAATGAAAAAAAAATCTTAGATGGTTATGTAAATTGATAACATTACTCACACATCATATATCGTTACAGTGTGGAAATATCGGCACTGTAACAATATTTGAGTAGTGATTAATATTGTCATTTTACATGATGAACTATGATTTTTTTCGTTTAGAAAGAGTTAGCTCAAAGAATACAACGGTGTGTAATTATTGTCAGACATTGAACAACATTCTGGTTGATCTGAAGAGGTCTCGTCAGTGAGCATAACCTGGTAAGCAACAAAAAATAATGTAGGATTTTTATCCACACTTGTCCCAGTACGTTGCTTCCTCTTATGTGTATCTCGCTAAAATACCATAAATGTAAACTGAGAGAGATTCAAGTTCACATACAGACGTATCAACAATAATTCTTGTCCCAGACTATTCGCTATTGGCACAGGAAAGGAGGTAAGTGACAGTGGTACGCAAGACATTCGACACACATCTTGACGTTCTTACTAAAGTATAGCATTAGATGCAAGTGCAGATGTAGAAGGTTAGTGGGAGAGGAAATAATACATCGGTAGTTGCGACAGACGAAGTAATTGCGCATTTCCATGACTCGTGATCGAGTAGCTCAAACGGCATGTGCTGTCAGTGGAAACGAAGCACATATTACTAAGTCCTTTGAAAGAACTCCCTAACGCTGTTAGGTCACGCTAATGCTGCTGTTCTCCAAACAGAAGTAGTCGTTTAGAATCCTAACAATGAGCTAGTTTCGCAATCGAAATTTCGGCTACAAAAATACCATTGTAGCTGTGCTTCCTAACGAAAGGCAAACGTAAGTATAACGTGGCTAATTTAGTCAAGCTGGCGTAGAATAAGGTATTCACAGTACTTAAAAGATGGCGGCCAACACACAGAGACTGACGAATAATCTACAATACAAACGAAACGCGAATGGGAGTCAGTAAAGTGGAAAGGGTAAGAAATACAAGTCTGTCTGGAGTAGGTTGTGAAACAGAGTTGCTGCTCATCATCATTGCTGTCATATTTGCACGTCGCAGAAGTGATAAAGGAAGTAAAAAATTAGAGCAGGAACATATCTGGTGCTGCACGCTGTATGCCGCTAAGGGCTGTAGGGGGGAACAGGTACTGGTGTTGGCGTCAGAGTAGGAGGCTCACAGGCCGAAGTATTCTCAACGTGAAGACGAAACAAGTCACTTCATATATTGACAAAATGTAATACAAGAAATTAGCTGCTTTCATTACAAAATATAAGCAGCTGATTTCTTTGATTGTTAATAAATGGAGCGATTTGTTTCGTGCCCACGTTTTGACAATTTCAGCTTGTGAGCCTCTTAGTCTAATGCCACCTCCAGTGTCTGTTTCCTCTTGCAGCCCTTAGCTGTATATAGTGTGCAGCACCATGTGGCTGAAATTCTACTGACAGTTATCAATTTTATCATACTTTCAATGCCTGTAATTTTTATATGGTTTTAAATATTATCTCCGGATGAACTACTTTATTTGACGAAAGTATTCTGCTCGTAAATCTGTTCAACTTTTACTACAAGTAAGTATAGTCTCCTCATAAATCTGTTTGTTATAATAACCAACTGTTCTCGGTTGTTCTCTGTCGACGGTTTTGTAATCGTTTTAGGTGATTGGATTTTCTTACGAAGACACCCATAGTCGGTGTCGAAACCAGGTTAAAGTAAAATCTTGTTGCAAGCTGTTGGCTGTGTTACACAAATCATATTCTGTTACTGTTGCTGTCTCGCAGTTGTATTTAAAATTACATTCGATATTAATGTTTTCATCTTTTATTTCAAACATAACGTTTTCTGCAAGTTCTTTACCAGGTTTGCACACCTATATTCTGGTCTAGCTTCCGTCTGTAAATACACTTTAGCAATGAGTTTTCCAACTGTTCAAATTATGCTATCGTTTTTAAGCAGCGTTGTGTATTTCGGAAGTCAGTTCCCACGCGTCTGTAGGTCAGAATACTGTCGTACGAACTAAATTTTAATGAGATGTCTTTCTTATAGAAAGGCATGTGCAGACACGTTGTAACAAATTATATATATATCACATCGGAATGTAAAAAGGAAAAATGACGAGTGATTGGAGTTTAACAAAGTAGAGTCATCTTCCAACTTTTTTCTTCAAAATACACTGGTGTCCAAAATTAAAGCCAGAAACGGAAATTTTGCAAGGTTGCGTTTAGCCGGCCGGCGTGGCCGAGCGGTTCTAGGCGCTTCAGTCTGGAACCGCGCGACCGCTACGGTCGCAGGTTCGAATCCTGCCTCGGGCATGGATGTTTGTGATGTCCTTAGGTTAGTTAGGTTTAAGTAGTTCTAAGTTCTTTGGGACTGATGACCTTAGATGTTAAGTCCCATAGTGCTCAGAGCCATTTGAACCAAGATTGCGTTTATTTCGCCATAAAACAGTGTAAACAGGTGGTAGTATAGTAGAAACAACGTAATGAACATAGAATGTAAACAACTTCAACATGCGTTTCGACAGACAAAAGTGTTCTTCGTTTTTTTTTTTTTTTTTTTTTTTTTTTTTTTTCTAACGTGACGGATTTGCACACGCATTCCTATAACTGGTTAATGTGCTCAGTATCCGGTGTCACCACCTCTGGCAGCAACAGAGGCCTGGCAGACAACGACGGGGCATGCTGTGAGTGATGTCATCAACGTCATTCTTCCTGTAGAGCTGCTCGCAAGTTTTGGAGAAAGGTTGGTAGTTGCTGAATTGTTGCAAGCTGTCTCCCAACGCATCCCAAACATGCTGCATGGGATTCAAATCAGGAGACCGAGCAGGCCACGACATCCATGCAGTATCTTCCGTTTCCAAGAAAAAATATACCACCCGTGCTCTATGAAGTCGAGCATTATCGTCCACCAATACAAAGTCTGGGCCCATACCACCTATCAACAACCGCACATGAGGTCCTAAGGTCTCGTCACAGTACCTGACAGCGGTTAAACGATGCCGATTCACAGGCACAATTTCTTGAAGATGTTTTCGTGTGGGAAACACAATGCCTGCTCACACCATTAAGGATCCTCCATGGACTGTGCGACTGGTCCCGGCGAAGGTTCGAGTCCTCCCTCGGGCATGGGTGTGTGTGTTTGTCCATAGGATAATTTAGGTTAAGTAGTATGTAAGCTTAGGGACTGATGATCTTAGCAGTTAATTGCCATAAGATTTAACACTTTTTTTTAAAAAAAAAAGTATCCTCCTCGATGTCGATCTCTTTCCTCAATGACTGGACTCCGAAGCAGATTCCACGTTCCCTCCAGATGCGAATGCGTCGAGAACCACTCTCCATACCAAATGAGGACTCATCTGCGAAAAGAACATCGGCTCACTACCGTTCGACCGTTCAGGTGGCATGTTGATGACTCCGCTCCAGACGTTCCATTCTGTGTAAAGGCATCAGAGGTACACATACAGAATCTCTCCGACAATATAGCCAACTCTGCCGCAGCCTTCTGTACACCGTTTGTCTCGATACAACACGTCCCGTAGATGCTGCGAGGTCAGATGCCAGTTGCCGTGCAAAACTAAGGCGGTAACCCTGTGCCCTTACGGCAAAATAGTGTTCCTCTTTGATATCACATTTGATAGGCCCTGCCCTGGTCTTCGGGATACGGTTTAACTGTCGCCACATCCGAAATATAAGAGAACGATTTGCATTAAGCCTTTGGACCACCTCAGTTTGCCACTGTCCTGCTTCCACTCGTCTTATGGCCCTCCACCAGAGAGAGTCTGGTAGGCATCTTCTTTGTGCCATACCGCATCGACTGTGACTGTGTGCACAGTGACTGTGGAAATGCCGTCTTCCGTGCAGAACACGATTGTACGGACGTCTATTGAAATTTCGTATGATTGTATCGTGAATCGGACACAAGGAAACAGCGTTTTGTTGCTTTAATTTTGGACACCAGTGTATAAACATGGTGAGGCACTTGTGACGTACCACCCCTTTTATCTCGTGAGTTGTTCCAGATAAACCAGATATCGAAACGAGGTTTCTGGCAAGTAATAATACGCTAAGGGGCACGTAATTCTGTAAGTGAGAAAGTCTTATATCTTGAATCGATGGAGGTATTGAACAAAGTATGATTTTTTAAGTGGAATGGTATGCTTTTTTAAAGGCAACAGAAAAGACGAGTGCACTGATGCACTGATAAATTTTGAGGTTGAAACTCTCAGAAAATACACCGACAAATGTACTAAAACTGCAAAGCAATGCGGCCAAAGTCGGTTATTGCGGTATAAACACCGTGTAAGAGGTCCATGACTAAGGGATTTATTGCTAGAGCAGTCGAGCAAATGTAATTTAGATGGATTGCTCACGTGCTGCCTGCGATATATAAGCAATAAGAGAATCTCAGACCAGAGAGCAGTGTTGTATGCAGTAGGAACTGTGTAGCAGTAGGAGTTTGTAGTTGCTATCAGTCTGGTGTATCGTGTTGGCTGGGCCGGTCGTGGGGACCGATGGCGGTGCAAGAGCGTTGTAGTACAAGGTAAAAGCAGTGTCGCGCATATGTATTATTGTTATATCAAGTTCCATGTAAATGTTTAAAAAATCTCTTAATAATAATCTTCCTTATAAAAATTAACTTTTGACAGTCATTCAACTCAATTTAAAGATTTTACTCATTTCTCCAGTCCATTGTCATCCTGATTATTGTAAGGAAAAATCAGTTGTTCCTTTTTATACATGACAAATCTATCGGCCAGCATTGCACTGAGCTGTGCCAGAAAAAGTTCTTACAGGAGCAGACATATACGCGTTATCCGGCGACCTTACTGAGGTACGAATTTTCAACTTATTCAGAATGATATTTCAGGGCCATGACGCAGCGCTGCTGATGTCCAAAATTTACCAGTCTAAATTCACAGTCATTTTTGAAAGGTTATAAGTGAGCGACAATTTTATTGAGAGGTTAGTCACATTGTATTATTGGTAGGTTACGGAATTTATCTGTTCGACAGTTACACTGAATGTGAATTATATAATTATATTTTTTACTGTTGGGAGATTTTTATAGAATTTATCTGTGGGGAGGTTACAACCGCCAAGAAGAGCTCTTATGCGAGGGTCCGTGACTGAATGCAGCAAGACAGACCTACTCTGCTTAAAAAAAAACTCATTTCCTATACTTTGTAGACACATGATGAGCTATGATTTTTGTGTATGGGTCTACGGCATATACTAGCGCATCAGATGGGGACTAGAAAAACGGTTCTGGGATGAAATAAGGTCCGACAATGGAGTTCCCTATTGCACCGCGCTATACTTTTATGGATAGATTCCTTTGACATTCGCCGAGTAAAAGTAACTAATCAAACATTTCATTCTTGTACATGTCAACATGCAAAGAATGTAGAAGTAGAAGTGACACGCCGGGAGAAGACGCACTTTCTGTTAGTTCTGCAGTGTAGAGAAGTAAACATTCGGAAGACCCGTTACAACGACATGGGCGTGTCTGCAAAGCAATTGTCGCTTCCGACTGACCTGCCTTTCAATTTCAGAATGTTTCTCGGATTATTTTGCGCAGCATTGTGTCTCCGTACGCGACTTCTCAAGCGCTTTCAGATGCTGTTAAAAACAGTTTATCATTCCATTCAAAGTGCCATACTTGCTACAATATCGTGGTAAATACAAGAGTATGATTCTTATCATCACCTCAAAGTAGCTGCCCCACAGAGAGTCACGTAAAGTCAGTTGTACAGTTCAGCCACTTTACAGCTCGGCTATTAATACATTTTTTACAGAAAACATGGTACAGAACTGTGAACTATATTCATAAAATGGTTTTTGTCTCATGGGCTGGAACACTTTGAGAGTCTGAAGCAACTGTAAGTTCTCTTACAGTGTGGAATGTACTTTAGCCACAGTTTACAGTGCAAAATAAGTCCAACAGAGTGGAACAGTAGTAACACATGAGATGAAATATCTACAGTTAGCCTACGAGGCACTAAAATAAGTTAAATACAATCTGATTTCTAAGGCTTGCAGCAGGAAAGGAGCTATTCTATCGTAATTTACCTTCCGAACAACATGTACAGCTTAACTCACATACATAGTATGCACAGTTTGCGCTCTCACACACTTGTGAACTCATACCTGTAGAGTGATTTGGTCATTCCATCTCTGGTGTAGTGAGTGCCTGCACATAGCTCAGAAGGAGCTGGTGCGTAGTTTTGCATCGGGTACTGTTTACTTGTTAGAAGAAGGCAGGACCTAAGTAGTCTTTGGTATGTTACTGTTCCTCTCTCCTCTCTCTCTCTCTCTCTCTCTCTCTCTCTCTCTCTATGGAACTTA
The DNA here is from genome assembly GCF_021461395.2 of Schistocerca americana. NCBI lineage: Eukaryota > Metazoa > Arthropoda > Insecta > Orthoptera > Acrididae > Schistocerca > Schistocerca americana. The sequence continues at coordinate 679,508,017 of NC_060122.1, forward strand.
ACACACACATAGATTTTTATCACCTAGCAGTGCTTGTTCTGTTAGATCTGATAGTAGGATGATGAGCAGGTATGTCTCACAGAACTGTCATACTTAGTGATTAGAGTTGCAGTTTGGCATAGGATAGCATTTGCCCTCATCGACAATATGCTCTGTTATCACGACCTTACCCTTTCTCTGAATGCGTGCCCACCCGATTTGGATAGAGAACTTCCCAAGATCGTAAAAAACCCGTGGTATCCCATCATTAAGTATTGCGCTACGCTATGCTGAGAGTTCACTCCCTCGTCGAAGTAGTTATCACCAGAAACACAGCTATACATAAGATGGGGCACAATGGAGTGACATTGTGGGCACCATGGTTTCTGAGTGGGAAGAGAAATACATCCTAAGCCCATTAGAGACCAGATTCTCTCAGATTCAAGGAAGACATTCTGGGAAACATTTTAGTAATCGTGCTGTAATTGGATTTTAACTGCATCTGTTTGACATAATACATAGGGGTCCCCCTACATACTTCTTCCAAAGGAAATACCCGATTAACATCGTGTTATTAATGTCCAGATTTACGAGAGCGATGCATGTTTTGCATGTTCACTTCTAGCTTGTGAAAGACGTTATACGCGATACGCAAATCGTAGAAGTCAACAGCAAGTGGGAGAAATTTTTGGCTATTATAAAAAGGAGCCTTAGGGACTAGTTAATTTAAGAAAAAGTATCTCCATATATCTTGTCACGTTTAAGACCTCAAGAAACGTTCGACGAAGGTTATATTATGCGTGAAATTGTTGAACACCTTCTCCAGTTTCGCTGGTCAGCGTCAGCAACACACAGATTTATTGTCAATCTTTCAGGGTGATAAACAACACTACTCGTAATACTGTATCGAAAACTTGTGCTACCGTTTTTCCTCCCAGTTGTCCATATAATGCGGTAAACGAGATATTTGTCCAAGGTGCCTGAATCCAATTACTCCGAGTGAACGATTAATACCGCATCTGATGGATTGGCCTGACTATCCTTCGCTGTGTATTCAAGTTTAAAGTGCCTTCTCGCTCCTGCCGATGGGACTCCCCACTGCCATACACACTACCCTCACAGAGCGATGCGCACGTTTTGTAATAGTAAGTCCAGTTGTACATGCATGTAACTCAAGTCGTAATCATTCTGAATCATATATGTCAGAAGACTCTGTGAGGTAGTTGTTCTCTGAGCTTGAAAACCTCACATGGAATGTTAATGTCATTTATACGGCAAACGTTCATTAGACCTATAGATTCCAAGGTCAGGGTCGCATGCCCAAGCCATGCTTACATCTATAAACAGCACTAGATACATATGTGGAAGCTACACGTGAATAACGTTTTGAATAAAGGATATGAAACACATGCAAGATTATTAAATAAAAGAGTACGAGCAATCACATATGTTTTCATTTTTTTCCTGTTTTAATAGAAGGGTAAAACGGTTTTAGAAAGAGACAGCCCTATACAGAAGACACTTAAGCAAGTAGTAAAAAAAGAACGGAATGTGACCCCATATAACTTTTACCGATTACTAAAAAGCATTTTGCCGAGTAGGAAGGGAAAAATTATGGAAAATCATGATTCAAAGAGCATATCTGAATCACATAATTATAGTAATAAAATTTATGTATAAAATTACAACAATCAGAATACGTGTCAGAAAAGGAAGGCATAGCGAAAAGATACGTGAAAACGACGGAGCAAGGAGGAGTTGTGGTTTATATCTTACTTTGTTTACCGTTTATACAGATGATCTGATTAAACAATGGAAATATAAAATTAACGGAGGCATTTGTATTGCGCCAAAATTTGGGCTTGCTGAGACAGTATTATAAGCAAAACTGAAGACAAACTGCAAAGAGCAGTGTATATGTTACAGAAAACATATGACATCTTACAATTTTAGGATTGCCGTAAGTTAGACAAAAAAAGTGGCCTCCTAAAGTAAATATACTGTCACAGGTTTTAATTACTAAGGGCCATATGTCAGTCATTAATTGGAACATGATTTTAAAATAAATTACCCATGTTACCAGTAATAGATAGTATATTAAATAGAAGCCTAAAAACGAAAACCAGAAAAGAAGGAATGAAGTTCTACAAATTAATGACAGTACCTGCTTTCCTCTATGGATCTGAAACATAAACAAAAGCTGATACAAGCAAGAGACCGCCTGCTGAAATAATACTGGTAAGAACATTACAAGGATATACCCTTTCACATAACATTTCAAAGGAAAAATTAAAGGAATGAACTGTAAATTTTAACTGTAATAATGATTTGAGACCTTATGTTGATAGAATGCCGAAGCAGAGGATCCCAGGAAGTGTGTTGTACTAGTACTGCAGGCCTAAGGAAAAAATACGTCCGGTGAGACCAAGGAAACTATGGTAAGAAAATGTTTTGACCCCTTAACGGACAACATGTTCGGCCCCGGTAGCTGAGTGGTCAGCGTGACGGAATGTCAGTCCTAAGGTCCCGGGTTCGATTCCTGGCTGGGTCGGAGATTTTCTCCGCTCAGGGACGCGCAGGTCACCGAAGTGGCGTCAAATCGAAAGACCTGCACCAGGCGAACGGTCTACCCGACGGGGGGCCTTAGCCACACGACATTTCAACAGACAACATCGCCTCATCTAACGACTTCAGAAGAGGAGAAATGAGGACTTAATAGATCCTAATAGTCCGCGTGGGGAGCATAGCGATTTGCCGTTTTGTCCAGAGCATCAAGTTTTATGAAACGTTCCGACCCCAAGCTCTTGACAATGCTGGATGGAAAAGCAAGGTACTTTGTACATTGCTAAAGCGTCCAGTACTGTCTTCGGTTTGAAACTGGACAGAACCTTCAATCAGCTCACCTATTTGAAGGAATAAATTGTTGCGAACGCCGAAAAGACGACTTCTGCACTGTGTGATTTTGTGAAGGATTTTTATAAACTTATGAATAACCCAGTTTTCTGTAAATCAATGGACAATGTGAGAGATCACATTGGAAATTCTCTGAGTAACACTTTCAGACACAAAAGAATATGTCGCTACTTCAATTTTTAAGCACACCGCAATCTTCAATGAAGAATTCGTCGCTCTGGAGATGGTGAACATACAGTTCATGAAACTTTTTTATGTATGTGTGTGTATATTTGGCTTATCTAAGCTCCATATGTCTCAGTTTGCAACAAATCATTTTGCTGATCCAAAGTTACTTTATATGGACGCGGGCTGCAATTATGGGGTGAAGGATTGCAATACACATCAAGTAAGAAGGCACCACCCTGGCGCACTCGACACATCTGGGTATGAAACTGATAAGCCTTGTGGCATAAAGCAAGCTAACAAGAACGATATCGGCTGGATGAAAGATGAATGGGCTGCAAATTGTGGAGTTTGTGGGTCTGCTCTCAAAAATATATGCATAGAGTCTAGAGACGGGTGACGCCTAGAGATAGGCCAAGGGTTTATGTCATCTGCGCTCTGTGTGTGTGCTTATGCGGAATAGTATTACTCGCGTATCGTAGCGTGTGTACATAGATGTATACAGGGTGGTCCATTGATCGGGCCGGGCAAAATATCTCACGAAATAAGCGTCAAACAAAAACTACAAAGACGGAAACTTGCCTAGCTTGAAGGGGGACACCAGATGGCGCCATGGTTGGCCCGCTAGATGGCGATGCCATAGTTCAAACGGATATCAAATGCGTTTTTTTAAAAATAGGAACCCCCATTTTTATTACGTATTCGTGTAGTACGTAAAGAAATACGAATGTCATAAACATATGGCTCACAATTTTAGACGAACAATTAAAAACATGTAGTTTTTTTAAATTAAAATACAGAACGTAGGTACGTTTGAACATTTTATTTCGGTTGTTCCAATGTGATACAAGTACCTTTGTGAACTTATCATTTCTCAGAACGCATGCTGTTACAGCGTGGTTACCGGTAAATACCACATTAATGCAATAAATGCTCAAAATGATGTCCGTCAACCTCAATGAATTTGGCAATACTTGTAACGACATTCCCCTTAACAGCGAGTAGTACGCCATCCGTAATGTTCGCACATGCATTGACAATGCGCTGACGCACGCTGTCAGGCGTTGTCGGTGGATCACGATAGCAGATATCATTCAAATTTCCCCACAGAAAGAAATCCAGGGACGTCAGATCCAGTGAACGTGCTTCGACGACCAGTCCACCCGTCATGAAATGTGCTATTCAATACCGCTTCAACCGCACGCGAGCTATGTGCCGGACAATTATCATGTTGGAAGTACATCGCCATTCTGTCATGCAGTGAAACATCTTGTAGTAACATCGGTAGAATATTATGTAGGAAATCAGCATACATTGCACCATTTAGATTGCCATCGATAAAATGGGACCAATTATCCTTCCTCCCATAATGCCGCACCCTACGTTAACCCGTCAAGGTCGCTGATGTTCCACTTGCCGCAACCATCGTGGATTTTCCGTGGCCCAATAGTGCATATTATGCCGGTTACGTTACCGCTATTGGTGAATGACGCTTCGACGCTAAATAGAACGCGTGCAAAAAATCTATCATCGTCCCGTAATTTCTCTTGTGCCCAGTGGCAGAACTGTACGCGACGTTCAAAGTCGTCGCCATGCTATTCCTGGTGCATAGAAATATGGTACGGGTGCAATCGATGTTGATGTAGCACTCTAAACACCGACGTTTTTGGAATTCCCGAGTCTCGCGCGATTTGTCTGCTACTGATGAGCGGATTAGCCGCGACAATAGGTAGAACACCTACTTGAGCATCATCATTTGTTTCAGGTCGTGGTCGATGTTTCACATGTGGCTGAACACTTCCTCTTTCCTTAAATAACGTAACTATCCGGCGAACGGTCCGGACACTTGGATGATGTCGTCCAGGATACCGAGCAGCATACATGGCACACGCCCGTTGAGCATTTTGTTCACAATAGCCATACATCAACACGATATCGATCTTTTCCGCAATTGGTAAACGGTCCATTTTAACACAGGTAACGTATCACGAAGCAAGTACCGTCCGCACTGGCAGAATGTTACGTGATACCACGTACTTATACGTTTGTGATAATTACAGAGCCATCTATCACAAAGCGAAAAAAGTTGTCCAACTAAAACATTCATATTTCTTTACGTACTACACGAATATGTAATAAAAATGGGGGTTCCTATTTTTAAAAAACGCAGTTGATATCCGTTTGACCTATGGCAGCGCCACCTATCGGGCCAACCATGGCGCCATCTGATTTCCCCCTTCAAGCTAGACGAGTTTGGTTCTTTGTAGTTTTTTTTTCGTTTGATGCTTATTTCGTGAGATATTTGGACCGGTCACTATCAATGGATGTATGTGGTTGATTGTGTGTTCGTGAGAGTGCCTGCTACGCATACTGTACATACTATGAATGTAACTTAGATTGCAATTAATGTCTGTACACTATGTATGTCAGTTATTTTAGTTCCTTTAACGCTACAGGTCTTACAAATAACGATCATCCAGAGCAGGCACCTCTTGTGTCCGGTTGGCATCGTACTGATGAAAAGCTATATCAGCTTACGAGTATTGCACGGGTAGTGTAGATGCTATTTTCACTTCAAATTGGCTTAAAGTACGTTGAATACAACTGGTGCCACGTCGCTGACAATGGTGGAGCTTTCATTCTTCTCATGCACACATGTTTCCAATTTTCTGTTGAATGGTTTCGTAAGTTCTGGTCTATATTCTGCGAACATTCTAAAGGCAAAAGCAGAATTCGTGCAATTATTTAGTCGCATATGTGGGTAGGGAAACCGTGGTCAGAGGATAGTGTATTTCATTGTTGCTCGAATCGTCTACGGTCTCTGGTTCGAAGCCAACCACCGCTTACATTTTGATTAACAATCAGCATTAGGCGGCTGAAAACTTCTGGCATAATCAGTCATCCTCATCCTATCAAGGGTTTTTTCAAATGGGCGAAGGAATGGATAGAAGTTCAGGGCACTCTCTTGTCCTTGGGGTGGGAAACTGCCCCTAACTGCGGAAGAATCAGCAGTGTTTAACGGCATGGATAATGAACGAAAGGTAACGTTCTACGAGTCGGGACGCTAGAATATCTGAAATGGGAGGTACGAAGGCTCTGTCTACATATAATAGGTGTCATTGACGTGAAATTGAAGGAAGACAAGGATTTCTGGTCAGATGAGTATAGGTCAGTATCAACAGCAGCAAAAAATGATATAACGGGAGTAAGATTTGTTGTGAATAGGGAGGAATGGCATGTAGTGTGTGCTGGGAACAGTTCAGTGACATGGTTGTTCCTATCTGAATCGATAGCAAACCAACACTGGTAACGATAGTTAAGGTATACATATCGAAGTCACAAGCTGAAGATGAAGAGATACAGAAAGCATATGAGGATATTGAAAGATTAATACAGTACGGAAAGGGGAGATGAAATCAGTCATGGGGGACTGGAATGCAATTTTGGGAGAAGGACTAGAAGAAATGGTTACATGAGGATATGGGCTTGGGGCAAGGAATGAGAGAGAAGAAATATTAACTGAGTTCTGCAACAAATTTCAGCTAGTAATAGCGAATGTTCTGTTCAAGAATCACAAAAGGAGGAGGTATACTTGGAAAAGGCCGGGTGATACGGGAAGATTTCAGTTAGATTGCATAATGGTCAGACAGAGATTCAGAAATCAGATATTGGATTGTAATGTATACCCAGTAGAAGATATAGACTCAGATCACAATATAATATTGATGAAGTGCTGGCTGACATTTAAGAAATACTCAGAAATAAAGAAGTTGGTTACAGAAGTACCCAGGAATGACGAAATACGCTTGAAGTTCTCGAAGGCTGCAGATACACCAGTTAGGAATAGCTCAATAGGCAGTACAGTTGAAGAGGAATGGACATTCCTAAAAAGGGCAGTTACGGAAATTGGGAAGAAAAACATGCGTACAATGAATGTAACTGCTAAGAAACCATGGGTAACAGAAGAAAAACTTCAGTTGATCGAAGAAAGAAGGAAATAACAAAAATTTCGCTGAGGAATGAATTAAATACGAATTGGAAGGAAGATAAGACGAAATGGCTGCATGAAAAATGTGAACAAATAGAAACAGAAATGATAGTCGGAAGGACTGATACAGCATATACGAAAGTCAAAACAACCTTCGGTGAAATTAAAAGCGAGGGTGGTAACATTAGGAGTGCAACGGGAATTCCACTGATAAATGCAGAGCAGAGCGGATAGATGGAAAGAGTACATTGAAGGCCTCTCTGAGGGGTGAGAGTGGTCTGATGTGATATAAGAAGAAACAGGAGGCTATTTAGCAGAGATGGGGGGTTCAGTATTTAAATCAGAATTTAAAATAGCTTTGGACGACTTAAGATCAAATAAGCGATAGATAACATTCCATTAGAATTTCTAAAATCATCGGGGGATGTGGCAACACAACGACAAAAATGGCTCTGAGCACTATGGACTTAACATCTGAGGTCCTCAGTCCCCTAGAAGTTAGAACTATTTAAACCTAACTAACCTAAGGACATCACACACATCCGTGCCCGAGGCAAGATTCGGACCAGCGACCGCAGTAGTCGCGCGGTTCCGGACTGAAGCGCCTAGAACCACTCGACCACCGCGGCCGGCAACACAATGACATATCACGTTGGTGTGAAGAGTGTGTGAGGCTGACGACATAAATTCCGACTTTCGGGAAAATGTCATCCACACAGTTCAGAAGACTACAAGAGCTCACAAGTGCAAGAATTGTCGCACAATCAGCAGAATAGCTCTTGCATACAAGTTGCTGACAAGAATAATATACAGAAAAATGGAAAAGAAAATTGACGATGTGTTAGATGACGATCAGTTCGGCTTCTGAAAAGGTAAAGGCATCAGAGAAACAATTCTGACGCTCCGGTTCATAATGGAAGCAAGGCTATAGAAAAATCAAGACAGTTCGTAGGATCTTTTGACCTGGAAAAAGCGTTCGGCTGCGAAAAATGGGATACGATGTTCCAAATTCTGAGAAAAATAGCTATAAGCTATAGGGAGAGACAATACCTACAAGAGCTATGGGGGAATAATAAGAGTTTACAACCAAGAACGAAGTGTTTGAATTAAAAATGGTGTAAGACACGGATGTTGTGTTTCGCCCCTGCTGTTCAATCTGTACATCGAAGAGGCAATGATGGAAATAAAAAGAAGGTTCTGGTGTATGATTAAAATTCAGTGTGAAAAGAAATCAATGATACGACTGGCTGATGACATTGCTATCTTCAGTGAAAGTGAAGAAGAATTATATGATTGCCGGAATAGAAATAACAGTCTAATGAGTATAGAATATGGACTGAGAGTTAATCGAAGAAAGACGAAACGAAAGAGAAGTAGCAGAAATGAGAATAGCGAGAAAATTTACATCTAGATGGATGGTCACGAAGTAAACGATGTTAGGGAATTCAGCTACTTGGGCACCAAAATAACTAAGCACGGAGTATGGAGGACATCGAAAGCTGGCTAGCATTGTCAGAAAGGGCCTTCCCGGCCAAGAGAAATCTACTTGTATCAAACATAGGTCTTATTTTGAGGAAGAAATTTCTGAGAATGTACGTCTGGGTGTTAAAATTAGATGAACTGATAAGGTAAGGAATCAGGAAGTTCTGCGCAGAATCGGAGAGAAAAGGGATAGGTGTGAAACAATGAGAAGCAGAAGGCACAGGATGATTTGGACATCTTTTAAAACATCAGGGAATGATTTCCCTGGTACCAGAGGGAGCTATAGAGGGGAAAAAAGTAGGGGAAGACTGAGATTGGAATACATCCAGCAAATAATTGAGGACGTATGTTGCAACTGATACTATGAGACGAAGAAGTTGTCTCAGGAGAGGAATTCTTGGCGGGCCGCGTGAAACCAGTCAGAGAATTCGGTAGGCTATCGCTTCACTGTCCGAGCGACGATTTTGTTTGTGGGTCTCCGCCAGCAGTGCACGTGAGGAATTTTCTCAGTGATAAGAAATATTTGTCGTCGAAATATTGGGCGATAATGGGGACAGACTCCGATGCAGCACCTGGTTATCTTACCACAGGGCTTGCCCGCGCTGGCCAAAGTGCTTTGTTGCACTGTAACATTTCACATGTGCATTTATCGGTGGGTGCCAAAGAAATTCCTTGTACATTAAATGTTATTAGCATCTTGATTCATGGTGTAGCACAATCGTGTTTTACTTTGTCAACGTCGCGTCGAAGCAAGACAAATTTTTCTGCTTCTGAGAAGTGAACAGCTTCTGTGATACTGGATTCAGTCAGCTCCTCCAAAATCTGAATCGTCTGCAAAAGCGAGGTATTTTCTTTCTTCAATTCCGCCTCTAGCAAATCAAAGTCCGCCGGCCGGGACGACCGAGCGGTTCTAGGTGCTACAGTCTGGAACCGCGCGATCGCTACGGTCGCAGGTTCGAATCCTTCCTAGGGCATTGGTGTGTGTGATGTCCTTAGGTTAGTTAGGTTTAAGTAGTTCTAAGTTCTACGGAACTGATGACCTCAGAAGTTAAGTCCCATAGTGCTCAGAGCCATTTGAACCATTTGCAATCTAAGTCCGATTCCTCCCGCTCTACCCTAGAGGCTTTGATTTATACCTTCTTGGTTACTGTTCCACATTCATGTTTATCGAATTAAAGATGGCATTGAACTTTTTATCTAGTGCTTCCGTCTGATCCCTGACTCGTTTTCAATGAGTTTTCATTTCCCTTATGTCTGCTTCTGTTGTTCTTCTCACTCTTCTGTTCATTTTCTGTCTGTTACTACTCTCTTTATGTCTGCTTCGACTCGCTTTGCCCACTCTTCTGGTCGTTCTAGCCAGTGTTTAGCCCAGACTGGAATGTCTCGCATGGTCCCATATACAGGGTAGGTCTATGCAGTTTTAAATTCCTTTTCAAGAGATACGCTAGTCTCACTTTGTTCCATAACTAATGCGGTCCCCTCGGTCCTATGTAACAGAACTGACAGTGATACTTCCTCTTCGGAAAACTGCGATATAGTTTTTCGGGATTTAATAGAATCACATCGATAAGTAATTTTTCTTGAATTATTTAATCGAACACCAGCAGTCTGTCCATAATACAAATAAATAAGTTGGATTTTCATCACTGAAAAATATTGCTCTAGTAAATTCATCAAGAAAAAAATTCTAATAGCATGAAAAAAACCTTCAATGAGAAAACCTTCACATGTAAGGCAGGTAAACAAATCAGTCCCACAACACACATACGCACGAAAATAACCACAGTTAATGGGGGTGCAAAATGAAAGAAGGGCACTCTAAGTTGCAATTCACTGTGCCGCTGTAACTGCAGGACACTGAGAAAACCAAGGGAAAGTGTCCTGGAAAAAGGTTACTACAATAACCAACTGTTTCGCATGTGTTTGTGTATCCTGTTAGGAGCATCCAGCATTTGGCTCGAGCTGACGCGAACTATGTTGGACTTTGCCCACTGAAACTAAACCGGAAAATTAGCTATTTTTTATGTGCGTGCGGAAATCAAACTTAACGTATGCAGATATTACTTCACTGCTAGCGTGACACATTTGATATGAATAATATCGCAACAACAGGCTCTAGATATCAAAAATAAGGTTATAAACTCGCGCACTAATGCATCAAGCTACAAAACGTGTGAGTATCAGGCTTTATTTTCACCCTTGGATCTCATTTATTGAATATAGTGCTTGCCTGCTGCACACATGGAAACCCGTTACAGTGAAGGAACGTGTCGTATATACACTTGGTTATATTTATTGTTTAAGGGACGCCTAAACATGCAGCAGTTAGGAGGAAGTTTCTACTCTCAAAACGAAGATCAAGATTGAGATACAAAGTGTTATTTTTAGATACAGAGTTTATTTTTTCTAATCAAGTGCATAATTGGCAATATAGCACAGAAATTCAAGAAGCGGCAGTATATTATTGTTAACTACTATGGGACATCCACCTAACTGAAAGACCACAGGGTGTAAACAAAATAAGACTTAAAGATCTGGGCAGCTCGCAGTTTAATAATACAGGATGCATATCGAGCCGTGGGTGGCTCGTGTTCGTGCCATCTCTTCTTTAACATCCTGTTTTTTGCCGTACTGCCACCTCGTTATGTTAGTTTCAATTACTTGTATCACTGAGTTGCTGCTTTGCCTGCGCGTGAGTGGCAGCAGCAGCGCTTATCGATATAAGCCCTGCCGTATTATATTTGCTGCACTGCTATTACTTCCCGGTCGTCGTGTGTCGACCAGTCAGTTGGAGCGTGCCAACAATTAGTTCCGACCGGGCAGTGTTTGAGATGGCACGCGGCACAAGTTCAGTCGGGGCGCCATGGCTCGCCTGACGGTTGCCGACACACATGATTGGAGTGGGGACGACCTTGACTGGTCGTCGTTCGGTCGTCTTGCCGTGTATTTGGCCGGCGATCGCTTATGAGTTGGCTGTGTGTGCCGACTCGTGATTCGTCCCTGTTATTGTACAAGGACTGCCGTTAGCATTGTCTAGTTCTTCGTCCAAGTGTTCGTGAAACTGTGTTTAGTCTGTGTGATTTTGACTGAAAAGGTATTTTAAAGTCGGCATACTGGCTCTGAGCAGTCGGTCGGTTGGCGTGGAGCAGCGAGCAATTCTCGGCAGGGCATAGTTTGGCCGGGGCACGCTGGCGGTCTCCACGCGGTGTCGGAGTGTCTGGTGCTGTTCCGATTGCTACGAGGTCCGTGGCTCACCGACCCTGGACACGAAGGTTGAGTTTTTATTTAACCTACCAGCAAGTCCAGACTGTTCACATTGTGTCGTTTGGAGTTCTTTGTCGGCTGTTGGGATAATCCCGCGAGCAACCACGTGGTTTTCAAATTGGAAAATTCTAGCCACCTCCGGTGGAGTTTCACTGTATTTGGTTATGTGAATTGAAGTTGGGTTAGCTGTGTGTGCCAACTCGTGGTTCGTCCATGTTATTGCACAGTCACTGCCGTCAGCATCGTCGAGTTCTTCGTACAAGTTTTCGTGAAACTGTGTGTAGTTTGTGTGATTATGACTAACAAGTTAAATTAAATGTTCTAGGCGTACTGGCTCTGAGTTGGTCTGTTGGCGTGGAGTAGCGAGGAAGGACAGGATAGCCATCACTCGCTCGACGATTGCCGACACACATATTTGAGTAGCAACGACCTTGCTTGGCCGTTTGGTCGGTGGTCTGATTAGACGACGTGTATTTGGGTCGTCCACCGCTTATGTGTTGACTGTGATCCTTTCTCATTGTTGTCCCAGTCTCCGCTGTTAGCATCGTTTGAGTTTTGGTGCAAGTGTGAAGCGGAACTGATCTTGATCATTGGTCTGTTGACTGTCTGCCGGTTGGGTTCTCAGCGGATTGAAAATGGTTGGGCCGACTGCCTGTCTCACTTAAGCGAACGTTAGTGTTTGAATTCCAGACCGACCCTCAAACATCTGGGCACCCTTGTGTGTACTGCCTTTTTTTAAAAAAATTCTTCTTGTTGTTAGTACTTGTATCGCTTCTAACCGATTTTGTTTTAAATTAGAGTAGTTTTCCTCTTAAAGCCTTCAGCCTAGTTTAAAGTACTGTTTCACGTAAGCCCTTTGCCATTTTAAAATTTTTGTAATGTTGTTGACATTTTAAGTCTTCGGCGTTCAGCCGATTTTGAGTTTCAGTTGTTTGCTCTTAAGGCCATCAGCCTAAACTAAAGTATTGTTTCATGTAAGGTCTTTGGCACTTAAAAAAATTTATGTTTTAGAGTTTTAAGTGTTAGGCCTTCAGCCGATTTGAATTCAACTTCTTTACTTCAGCCTAAATAAAGAACTGTTTTAAGATAAGGCTTGCCTTTTAAATTTCTGATTATGCTTGCGTTTCAAGTTATTGGTCTTCAGCCCTTTGTTAAATTAAAGTGGCCTTCAGCCGGTAATTAAGTCCCAAGGATTAAAGCTGTGTGTGTGTGTGTGTGTGTGTGTAATTTTTTTTTTTAATTTTGGGATCTTGTAATGTTAGATCAAATAATAAAGTTTTATGTTCGAGTATAAATTACAGCCCTTATTTCTACCCGTTTCCACAATTTGTACTATCAGTCCTGTCCTGCGGGTTAAGCCGGGCATTTCACATATATCAAATACAACAATTTCGCAAGCAAGATGCGTAACAGACAGTTAAACAAGACCTGTTCAAAAGGTTGATTATGCTGCGGACTGAGTGAAATATATAACTCTCAATTGCAGCAAGTGAGCCTCACTCCAGACGTAACAATAGCCGGGTGGAGACTGCCCTGAATGCAAGCTCTTTCCAACCCAACAGCCTTACTCCGAAAATCAAAAAGGAAGGAAAGAATGAATGACAGAATGAATTCTGCTGCTAATCTGACGCAACCAAAATTTCCCAATGAGTCCGTGCACAAATTACAATTCATTAGGGTGGTACTGATTTCGAACAATTTCTGTTCATTGAACATAACACTGTATGTACGGCACCCACATCTCAAATACCCCATGTTGACTGAAAAGGAGCCGTTGCCACTGTTATAAATCTTTATTAAAAAACGTGACTGGTTACGCAAGCATGACCAGGTAGTTATCTGTATACAAAGTATAAAACAGTTTATTAGAGTTTTGGCAATCGAAGGTGTAACTGCTCCTCTTACGATACATTGGAAATGTTCATTGATGAAATTCGTGCTCCGACCAACTAGCGGGAGAAGGTATACATATATTGTCTTACCAGCAACATTACATTAAAAAAATCTGTCCTGCTGCACTCTATTCACGCCGAGTGCATATTAATGATTCCGACAAATTCAAATAATTATATGCTCCTCGACGTGTAAGAGCACAGCTACTCGTAATTGCACACCAATGGCTATCCTTGTACTAATTATGGCTACAGTCCATGTAAGGCAATAGCTTCTCCCCTAAAGTTTTCAGTTTATGCAAGCTTAATAGTTCGATTCGGTACAATAACTGTCTAACGCGGCAAATAATATTTATGCATGCTGCGCTCCGTTATTAATCTATGTCGTCGCACAAATAAATATTTCACACAATATTAAATGGTTTGAAAGGAATGTCACACACTAAATCCAATTTTTGCTGGTTTATTTTATACTATTCACGTCCTATCATTGTATTAAGAAATTACTAAAAGTCTATTACTTTGGAGTGAAGTTCAGTCTTCCCTGTATGACAATCAATTTAAGACAAGTCCGGATCTTTTCCTCTCGGCTTTACGTAGTGACATACTCGAGGTTGCTGATCTACCTATTTCAAGTTTAATGATTCCTAGCAGATCACAAAATTCACTTAAGTCTCTTTCATAAGAAGTTCTTTCTTCTTTAGTCCCTAAAGTCTATTCTTGTTTAAATAGTTTCATAGTATTCTGTGAGATACTTAAATCTGTTAGCACACTGGACTCGCATTCGGGAGGACGACGGTTCAATCCCGTCTCCAGCCATCCTGATTTAGGTTTTCCGTGATTTCCCTAAATCGCTTCAGGCAAATGCCGGGATGGTTCCTTTGAAAGGGCACGGCCGATTTCCTTCCCAATCCTTCCATAACCCGAGCTTGCGCTCCGTCGCTAATGACCTCGTTGTCGACGGGACGTTAAACACTAACCACCACCACCAATAAATCTTCGTAATAGACCGAATGTTCTAAATCACCACCTTGTGCAAAATTTAACGCTATTCTGGCTCTGAGACAGAAAAATACTTTTACTATTCTTACTCTAAATAGAAATACTACTTTTAAATAGTTAAGCTAATAATAAATTTTCAAATTGAAATTCATTTTAACTGCTGAAAAAATATCCGAGCTATTACTTCTGTTGCAGAAGGCAACAATGATTTTAAACCTTCTTAGTAAAAGCATAGGAAATAAAGAATGTATTTATCCTAAACTGTCTTATTCCACAAATCGTGAAGTCTCTTTACGATTAAACTTGAGTTTCTTACTTCTCTTTTTTCGTAAAGTTGTTCAGTACACGAATCCTCTAGTAAAGGTGTACAGCAAAACAATAACAGTTTTCAGGTTACAGTTCCTTAGTCTATTATCAAATTCTCAACATTATCTTTAAGGTTTTCAGCATAGTTTATCTCAGTTATTAGAATTACTGAGGATCTTCTTCTCTGTCACTTTCCTTCGACTAACAAGTCCACAGGTAAAATTACTTGCATACAAATCTTCAGTTTATAGCACAAGACAATAACTTAAAATTACAAATATTTCTTTCCTTAAAAGAAAAAAAAAAAAAAAAAAAAAAAGCCTTTGTTCATTCGCTTATGATTGGACAAAACATAACTTCCGAGATGAGGTATTCTCACTGTTTTACTGTTTTGAAATGACCTTCATATTTTAATTGCCACTTCTCGTTTAACTTCTTTATGGCAGATGATTTGGGATGAGATCTTAACATGATACTTTATCCAACTCGATAGGTAACAGGTTTAATCAAATGTTTATCATAGTAAGTTTTCCTTAATTTTGCGTGATGCTGAAGCGCAGCACACACTTAGTTAATTAAGGTAGATTTGTCTACAAGTAATGGATTATTAAATGTTGGTAGGTTTTCATTCCATTTGTTTGCTTGACAATTACCAAATAAGATATTGTAAGGGGAAAAACCGGTAGATGAATGAGGTAACTGATTATACACTTCTTCGAACTTCTGCAAATATCCTGTCCAGCGATAGTGTTGGCTGGAGACGTGGGTTCTTATGAATCGCTTTAGTTCCCTGAATACACGTCCAATGGGACTACTTTTCGGACTAAAACGAGAAATCTGAACGTGATCAATGCTTTCTCCACGCAGACACTCTTTCCAGGATCTACACGAAAAATACAAAGCATTGTCCGTTAACAAGGCTTTCGGTTTTCCCACTTGAACTATGTATTTTTCTGTTAATATCTTTAACATCGGCTTTACCCTTACAGATTTTAATGGATACACTTTTACATACTTAGCAAACAGATCGTAAAATGCTAATACATATTTAAAATTACCTTTTGACACTGACAATGAGCCCGTTATGTCACACGAGACTAAATCAAGAATATTGTTGACTACTATAGGTCGTAACTCTGTTTTCGTCGAATAGTTAATGGGCTTAACTTTTTGGCATGTTACACAAGTTTTCAAGATTTTCTGTGCAATGCGCTTCAAATTTGGATAATGTGCATAAGCCGTTATTAATTCAGCACGCTTATAACCACTTGCATGCCCCCATGATACATGTGTGTGCCAGAGGAAGTTTTGTACATAGTCTGAGGGAAGGCAAAATTTCCACTGTCGGAAAAAATCCTTACTTTTGTAGAAAAATATATTGTCGTGAAGGCATTATTTCGTGTTTTGTTGGCTACTGTTACTTTCAGAGAGGGAATGTCTAATAATTTTCCGTTTAGAATCTTGTTCCTGAAGTTTAATAATGTTCTTGCACATGAATTCGATGTCTTTCTCAAATGGAGAGTTCTGAATCAACGTTACTCGAAAGTTGTCACTTTTGTTCACTACAGCATTTGTTCCAACGATACCGCGCGGCAATCGAGAAAGCGCATCTGCGATAACATTATCCTTGCCACGGATATGTCGTACCTCCAACGAATATTCCTGCAAGTATAATGCCCGATGAGTTAACCGTGTGTGCAATAGTCTACAGCTCATCAAAAAAGTCACAGCTTGGTAGTCACAATACACGATTATTGGTTTTCCATACTAAATTTCTTTAGCGACCACACCAAGGCTAACACTTCCTGCTCCGTAGTGGTGGTGGTGGTTAGTGTTTAACGTCCCGTCGACAACGAGGTCATTAGAGACGGAGCGCAAGCTCGGGTTAGGGAAGGATTTGGAAGGAAATCGGCCGTGCCCTTTCAAAGGAACCATCTCGGCATTCGGCTGAAACGATTTAGGGAAATCACGGAAAACCTAAATCAGGATGGCCGGAGACGGGATTGAAGCGTCGTCCTCCCGAATGCGAGTCCAGTGTGCTAACCACTGCGCCAACTCGCTCGGTGCTCCGTAGTTGTATACGCTCTCTCACAGTTTGTGAGCGTGCGACTGGCAAAGCTTATAATTTTGATAGTACTAATATCATCTGGACCATCCATTTGAAATAGCGTTGCTCCCAGACCAGTGTCTGTGGCTATATAAAACTGTTGGTCCATTTGCGGGTGGTACAATATCTGCGCATTCAGCAAAGTGTTTCGTATTCTGTCAAACGCTTCGCGACATTCCGGTGTCCAATGCCCCGAAACGTTCTTTCGTAGCAGGTTAAGCAAACAATCCTGGTTTAGCATCTGAACAGGTAGGAATTTCCTAAAAAAAAGATCCCAAACCGAGAAAGGAAGTAAGTTGCTTACGAGTGCACGATTACGGATAATCACTTATTACTTTCAACTTTTTGGGGTTAGGTATTATGGCCATGGGAGGGATAATATGCCCAAGAAACTTAATTCTTTCTTTTCCAAATTCGGACTTGGAAAGGTTTACGGTTACTCCGTAGTCTTGAAAACGACGGAACATTCGTCGTAATAGTTCTACATGACGCTCCCAAGTGTCGGTTGCCAGCAGGATGTTATCAACGTACAAAGTTACCTCATTTGACAAGTCCGGGCCTAAAGCCGGGTCTAATGCGGCAATGAAAACTCCACCACTGATATTAAGACTGAATGGCATGACTCTGAAGTGAAAACTTCTCCCCATAAAAATGAATGCCGTATATTTCCGGGACTCTTCGTCTAACTACACCTGCCAATAGGAACTACGGAGATCAGCGGAGGTCAAATATTTTACACCAAAGAATCGCTGTAGTAGTTCTTCTAAGTTCTCTGGTCTCGTCAAAACAGGTATTAAAGTTTGTTAATGTTTCGGGCGCCAAGCACAAGTCTTATATCACCTTTAACCTTTGCACCTGCTAGAAGTGGACTGCTATAATCGCAGTTGGACGGTTCTATCATGTTCCTTTCCAACATTCTCCGAATTTCTAGTCTAACGGATTCTCGTTTAGATCAGGGTATCGAGTACGTTTCGTGAGGCCACACACGCATCTTATAATTAAATCCGTTAATGACACCAAGATTGCTGTCAAAAACTGGTGTGTACTCAAATACTAATTTCGACAGTTCTTGTTTTTACACCTGACAAATATTCAGACTCGGCTATTTTGTCCTTGATAACTTGCTCGAGATCTGAAATGGAATCGACTACAGGCAAACTAATCGTGTCGGTTGACATTACATTATTATAATTCCATAAAAACGGCAGATTCCGACAGTATTTGTCGAGAATACTTGTTTCCCTCAACAAATACAATTCAACGATCCCGTTGACTGTATTTAAAATACATACCCCTTTCTGTAAGTCGATGACTGCACACAGCCATCATTGCTAGCGAGGCAGAACCAACTTTCATAAGAAAACACAGCAGACCTGCACCCACCCCCTTCAATGAGTTTACGCTTGACATCACTGAAGTCCAAATGACAGTATTTTGGCGTCAGAGGAATGCACGCTACAGGGCGTCTGGCTCGGAGCTGTCCGTGAAGTAAGCAATTTTTTATAGTTCATAGTTTCACTGTAGTGCTAACTGCTCCTCAACTTGTTGCTACAGATGTAGTTACGACGCACAAGAGGTATACGCCGAACACGATGGTCTTCCTGATCCGTGCTCTCTCCCAACTACACGTTTTCGTGAACTTCGCTGTCTATCTGTGTTTGGTTTCCCGCCCTTGGCGCGGTTACGTCGTGGTTTTCTTCCTTCTACGTGTAGCAGCAGTGATGTGTATCGATATTTGCGCCGTTTTCATCCTTGGTTTGGTATATATAGTTGCCGGCAAGGTGGTGTGGGGGGAGTATGTCGGTTGTTGCGGACGAGGGAAGTTGTCTACGCGCGGCGCAGTCGGCTGGGGCCGCTGGCAGGCCCTGCGCAGTGTCGGAGCGTGTGTGGAGCTGTCCGATCGCCACGAGCTTCTTGGTTCACCGACCCAGGACGTCAAAGCTGAGTAGTGGGTTCAACTACCCAAGCCAACGTCTATTCATGTTGAGGTGGTTCGCTTCGGTGGTTTGCTGTTGGGGAGGTTTTCCGGTGGGCAACACCGAGTGGTTCTGCTGCTGAGATTTAGCTGCCATGCGACGCAATTAACTATTTTGGTCGACTACGATTTGAGTGCAGCGGAATTCCCTGTCTTGTGGCCGTTAGTGTTCTGGTTAGCTACCCTGGCCACTAACGTACAGCTAATACATACTCCATTGTGGATTATCCCGTTTGTAACATTGCCGGTTTGAGTTCTCATATACTGATTGATGGGAAGCAAGTCGTTGTGTCGGTCAGTCCGTGGCTGTCCACTGGCTGGGTTCCGACGGCTCAAGTGTAGTTGGGCTCACCACCTGTCTCACCTAAGTGAACGAGGGCAGACCGACGTCCCTGCAGGCCTTCTGAGTCCCACCGGTGTTTTAGTATCTGTTGTCAGCTGCTTTATTTTTTAGGCTTCTGATTATTTGTTTTGTTTCTTAAAATTTTGCAAAATTAATTTTTAAATTTATATTTCAAGCTTAAACACTGCGGCCTTGTGCCCTTAAAGATTGTGGAAATTTTTTTTTAATTTTTATTTTTTATTTTTTTTACATTCGGAGTTTGTGGCCCTCAGACATTGGTATTGCACCTTGCTTTTGTTTACTTCTTTAAATTATTTTATTGCTATCTCAATTGGATTTTTAAGATTTCTTGTTGTTAAACATGCTGGCCTTCTGCCTTTAAAGGTCTTTGGTAATATATTCTAAAATTTTGGAATTTAATTGTGGGCCTCAGCCATTTGTATTGCACTTTGCGTATGCTGTTTTTTGAATTATTTTATTGGTATGTTAGTTGGATTTTTATCTTGTTAAGATTTCTTGTTGGAGGCCTTCAGCCGTGAAAGAGTTGTATTCGGTAAAGAAATGGTTCAAATGGCTCTGAGCACTATGGGACTTAACTACTGTGGTCATCAGACCCCTAGAACTTAGAACTACTTAAACCTAACTAACCTAAGGACATCACACACATCCATGCCCGAGGCAGGATTCGAACCTGCGTCCGTAGCAGTCGCGCGGTTCCAGACTGCGCGCCTAGAACCGCTAGACCACCGCGGCCGGCATTCGGTAAAGATTCGGCTATGTGCCGCTTTGGTTGTAAAGGTTATTAAATTACAATAAATGACAATTAGAAGCAGAAACTGACCTAAACCATTGGCCCTTTCCACAATCGTATTACCTGTTCTGCCCAGCAGGTCTAGCGGGCGTCACACTTCCCTCTTGGCAGTGCCGTGTGGCTGTCCAGAGCCTGATCTCCTAATGATCGTGAATTCTCGTCACCTCCGGTTTCAGAAATTACGTACGCTGACTACATTCCTGACAAGTGTTTCTGCAGTATCACAGAAGGAACATCCAGCTTCTCGTAGCCCTGTTACACACACTCGTTCAAACTCAGTCAGGTAGAGATAATGGCACCTTTGTTGCCTTAAACGCTTTCTTGAATAACATCAGCTCACCACCTTCAATGTCAATACAGACTGTATTTAAAGCAAACCTGGTGTGCATCCTGATTGTGGTGCTACTAGCATAACTCTAATGCGATTGTCACGAAATTTGAATATAGTCATCTTACAGATATAGAGACACGCCTACCAACTTTCGTTTTATGCTGCACAACTCCTTTTTGGTATTGCCATGTTTTTACATCACTGTAAGTAGATAAGAAAATTAATCGCTACATACCATAATTTTTCAAGCTGGAAGCTAATGAGAAAGCCACAAGTTTACAAAAAGGCGCCAAATGTGCAGCTAAGAAATTGCTCATTACACCCTTTATACTTCGACGTGTATGGAAGTAGGTGTTGACTTACCAGGATTGCTGTGGTATTGACTGACTCCTGTAAAGTATTGGAACAGAGAAGAGTGGCCACTCTCGCTCATCAAGCGGTGCTCCCCCGCCCCTCGCCCCTGGCCGCGCTTCATGCCTGGCCTCGTGGCGACCGCAGGTGCGTCGTTAGCCGCGCCCTCGTTAAGCGCGACGCTGCCGCTCTGCCCTGCCCTGCCCTGCCCTGCCCTACTATGCTCGATGGCCGCCTCATTACACGGCCGGACGAGCCTCGTCCACCACCACCACCACCGCCACCACCACAACCACGCAGGGGGCTGCCTCCTCCTTCGGCGCCTTCCGCGTTCCCACACTGCTCTTCTTTGAGAACCACCGCTAACACTATTTTAAAGGGCACTCTCCAGAGTCTGACATCTCTGACTGGCTCTTTCACAGAATAGATGTGCATTGTTTTGTTCACGGTTATGTCATATTACAACTCGGTTCCGTAAGTGAAAATAATGAAGTACTCTTGTATGGCGATGGTCAACTTAGTGGTTGATGTTATGTTGATGCAGCCCTCCATGCTATTCTACCCTGTCCCCGCCTGTTCATCTACGCATCCATTTGAACTTGCCTACTGTACATATCTCCTGGTTTCCCTCTGCGGTTTTTACCTCTCCCTCCCCCCCCCCCCCCCCCCCCTGCTTACGTCTAATACTAAATCGGTGAACCGTTCACGTCTCAGAATGTGCCCTCTCAACCGATTCCTTCTTTTAGTCAAGTTGTGCCACAAATTTTTTCTCTCCACAGTCCTGTTCAGTACCTCATCATTAGCTACGTGATATACCAAATTAATCTTCAGCATTTTTCTGTAGCACCACACTTCGAAAGCTTCTATTCTCTTTCTCGTCTGTCTCTCACGTCCAGACATGGCAACCCACCAAACAAACATCCTCAGAAAACACTTTCTGACACTCCACTGTACATTCGATGTTAACTAATTTCTCTTCTACAGAAATCTTTTCTTGCCATTCTTAGTCTACATTTTTGTCGCCCCTCCTTCTCTCATCATCAGTGTCCAAATAGCAACAGTCATCTACTGCTTTAAGTGTCTCGTACCCTAATCTAATTCCTTTAGCATCATCTGATTTAATTCGACTACATTTATTATCCTTGTTTTGCTTTTTGTAGACGTTCATCTTATAACCTCCTTTCAATAAACCGCCCATTCCGTCCACCTGCTCTTATAAATCTTTTGCTGTCTCTGACGGATTGTTCGCCCCTGGTAGCTGAGTGGTAGTTGGCCTTTGGCAGTGCTGCGGTGAGGAAGCGCTGTTTGTGTGCGGGCGCTCCTCAGACGGAAACATTTGGATCGTCCCTCATATATCCAAAAAATGTTTCGCACGATTCCTCTTTACGTTCCCTGAGCATCTGTGTTATATTTTTGTGTTGACTTACTGACATGTTGCGATCCTAGCACTTCGTCTCTGAATTTGTTCTATGACTTCTGATAAGGACTCCAAACACTGGAACAGTACTCTGGAACTAGTCGTACTAGCGTCTTGTAGGTAATTTCACAGACCACTATCAATCCTGTCATCCACTTCCCTTACCTATAACTGATTGTACTTGTTAATCCCATTTCATATCTGTTCTTAGTATTACCCCTGTTCAAAAGGTGTACTAATATTTTAATCAGGTACAATCCGGAATATCAAAGAAATCAGTCACTCATTACAACAAGTGAAAATTATGTCAAAATCTTTTGGTATATCATTAAGATTGTCAAAACAAGATACTTTCCTGTGTGTAGAGTATTAGTAGTTGATTCCTTCGGGCACACACTTCGTTTTATTTATTTAATACCGGCAGTCCGGTACAGCTTACCGGGGTCTATTATTCTACCTCAAAATCGATGTCGCATAACCCTGAAGATTTTGTTATCAATCGACAGTTTGGTAGGATCTAATAGGTTTTCGGGAATCCAGAAAGGGACAATCTAACGGTTTACCTGTATCTGGTGCTTGCAGGGCGCTGTGTGTGAATGACGCAAGCTATGCTTTTTCTTGAATTGTGCTATTTCTTTCTTCTTTTATTCTGCAAGACTGCTTGTGAACTAAGGACACACTTGCATTTTTGTTTTTATTTAATGAAATTGCTGAGGTGTACTGAGTATGACAGCACTAACTATCGCCACTGACTAATTTTAAATTACAAAAATGAATAATTAATGAACACAATTTTAGCAGTTTCTTGGGTTGGTTGTGGTTGTTTGGGGGAAGCGACCACACTGCGAGGCATCGGTCTCATCGGATTAGGGAAGGACGGGGAAGGAAGACGGCTGGGCCTTTTCAAAGGAACAATCCCGGAATTTGCGTGGAGCGATTTAGAGAAATCACGGAAAACCTAAATCAGGATGGCCAGACGCGGGATTGAACCGTCGTCCGCCCGAATGCGAGTCCAGTGTGCTAACCACTGCGCCACCTCACTCGGTGCAGTTTCTTGTCTGCTGACTTCCGTACCTGTAGATTACAAAATTGTGTTTAGAGTCAACAAATACATTTCATCATGTATCTCCGAAACCAGAAATAATTTTGAACGTTGGATGGAATGTAACTCCCATGAACTCTCTGTCTACTGTTAACACTGTAACTTTTCATCAAGCTTCAGACGAATTATTGATTATGAAGACCGTAGTGTGTTAGGAAGAAAACAAGGCAATTTACGGTTGATATAGCTACAGACCGCACAATTTGTTCCCATACGCACTATACGCTGTAAACATTTGCATGGTGAGCACGATTAGATATTTCATTTGACCCAATCTGCGCATATCACACAGAATTACTGAAAAATTATGTGGAAAGTAATGATTTTATGAATTATACTCTTTCCACCTACTAGCACAGGGGACTTCATGGACAGATTTACACTGTGGAGGCAATCGTCACGGGCTAGCGATGTACACATATACAGAAGGCTGTAGTATCGCATGACACAAGGTATAAAAGGGCAGTGCATTGGCGGAGCTGTCTCTTGCACTCAGGTCACTTATGTGCAAATATTTCAGACATTATTATGACGGAATGGTAGTTGAGCCAGATGCGTGGGGCTGCACATTTCGGAAATCGTTAGGGAATTCAGTATTCCGAGATCCACAGTGTCAAGAGTGTGCCGAGAATACCGAATTTCAGACATTACCTCTCTCCACGGCCGACGGCTTTCACTTAACGACCAAGAGCAACAGCCTTTGCGTAGTGTAGTCAGTCCTAACAGAGAAGCAACAAAGCGTGAAATAATCGGAGAGTTGAGTGTGAGACGTACGACGAACGTATTCACCAGGTCAGTGCGGCGACATCTGGCGTTCAAGCGCTGTCCCAACAGACGAGTGACGCGAATGCCTTTGCTAACAGCTCGACATCCCCTGCAGCGTCTCTCTGAGTTCATGACAATGTCACATGGACCAGAGACGACTGGAAAACCGTGGTTTGGTCACATGAGTCTTGATGTCAGTTGGTAAGAGTGGTTCGTATGGTTCGAGTGTTGCGCACACCCCATGAAGCTATGGACCAAGTTGTCAACAAGGCACTGTGCAAACTGCTGGTGGGTCCCTAAGGGTCTGGTCTGCGTTTACATGGAATGGACTGGGTCCTATCGTCCAACTGAACCGATCGTTGACTTGGAAACCATTAGTAGCCATTCATGGATTCCATGTTCCCAGACAACGATGGAACTTTTGTGGGTAACAGTGCGCCATGCCACCTGGCCAGAATTGTTCGTGACTGGTTTGAACAGCGTTCTGGAGAATTCAGAGAGTGATTTTGTCACGCAGATGGCCCGACGTGAATTCCGTTGGCCACATATGGGACACAATGGAGCGGTCAATTTGTACACAAAATCCTGCACCGGCAACAGTTCCGCAATAATGGACTATTATAGATGGAGTATTTCTGCAGGGAGATTTCCAACGTATTGTTGAGTCCACGCCTTGTCGAGCTGCTGTTATAGGCCGACTAAAAGAAGGTCCGACATTATAATAGGAGGTATACCATGACTTTTGTTACCTTAGTGTATATTGCTGCAGCGAATAGGGTGCCATTAAAAATAATGACTGTGGTTGTAACTCATAAATGGTTTACTGATGTAAGACGTGTATATTTGTTTTGTCTATCGTCAAACCACAATTTATGTAAGATGTTTATATTTTATTAATAGGATTAAGTAGGAATAATTAATATTTGTCATATTGGAAATAATTGTGGTAGCAGGGAATGTGTGCACCAAAGTATTGTTGGCAGGAGAGACTGCGCATTTATTTAATTTTAAAAAGGGCGGGAGAGACCGCGTAGGGATACATTTTAAGAAAAGAGCGGGAAAGACCGCGCATTGATACATTTTGTAATGTTAGAAGGGATTGTCGGCACCAGAAAGCATTGTTGGCGGGAGAGACCGCACTTTAGCGTTCGTAGGAAGTCAGTAGTAAGCGAGAAGTGAAACGAGTCGGTAGAAGGTCTGAAGCGAGAGGTTGAGAGGAGCGGTGTGCCTGCCAGCCACTAGCTATGATTTACAAGATATTATAAACGGATGTACAGACATCAGCTAACTATTATCATGAGAGGAACTAATATTATTGAATTATTTTTTGAGAAACTCAAGACTACTGAAGGTATGTTTGCGCAATGCTAGTTGTAAGATTATTGTAAAAAGTAATTCCCATTTGAACGTTTGTAAAATCATTTCATTCAGAATATAATTAATTTTTGCTAGCAATATTGCGTTACTGATTATAATCCATCCCAAAAACCATCAACGTAAAACTTTGCAAAATTTTATTGTTGTCATGAAAATGTTTAACTATGAATTACGTAACTTCAGTCAAATTAATTAAAGAATAACATCAGCTTTGCTATTGAAGAATAACGTCAGCTTTGGTAATAAATACAGCCACTTATTATGACAGCCCACCAGCAGCTAATAGAGTACAGTAAAACAGACTAAGTATATTCATGATGCAGTTCGGTGTAGTAGTCAGATGGCGATCCAGTAACAGTAAAAATGGTAAGGAACAATTTTTGGTTATTGCAAGTAACGACTGAGGGACACGACGACGACACATTCTATGTTTCGTCGAAATAATCGGAAAATCACTTTTAATAAGCAGCATATAAATTTGTATGCGAAGATTGAGAAAGAGAATTAATTTCAAAGGGAAGATTTCATTTGTTATTATTAAGCAAGAGATAGAAATCCTGAGGGAAGGTTTCATAGGTTATTGTAGAAGGGAAGGTTGCGTAAAATAAAGAGATATAGAGGAGACGGGAAGGTTTCACTGATGCAGAATGTACATCTGTTAAATGTTACCACTGTTCTCCCAATCACAATATGCGTTTAATTCGCCTGCTGTAGAATGATGTTCTCATATTCTTTAACATCGAACTTCGTGAAGAAAATCAATTTTATGTTAATCGAAGTGAAAAACCGACAAGTATATGCTTCAAACACCCAGCTTCCTATGTCCATCGAGTGTGGAGAGTACGAGCTCGAAGTGTTTGTGTTACTGTTACCAGGGAGAGAGTCATTTCGTTTTAGGTTGGTCACTACGTTAGAACTCAGATTACCTCTGCAATTCTGCTAAATATGGAAATGAGTTTTATGTGGTGGCATGTCTGACGCACAGCTGTATCTGTCAGTACATTTTTCCTTCGAGGCAGGAAGGAAATATCTGCAAGTCTTTGTTTCTAGTTTCATGTTAGATCCCAAGCTATACCCTAGTGACAGCAAAAAACCTGAGTGCTACATTGCAACTCCGCTGCATTCAGAAGAGCTGCACATTGTCTCCGAAATGATACACCTCCTGACTTTGCTCTCTTCCTGCGTGGATGTTCCAGAGAGCAGGTGGAGGCGCTGTGCTGTTGGTCGTCGTCGGGGGCGGAATTCAGCGAGACCCCATACTGGTGGAGTGTGGGGGCGGCTGCCACGCCCCTCGTGGGGGATCCGTGACCGAGTGAAATGTCTTCCTCGATGCGAATGCAATGTAAAAATTCGAGCCCTTCCATACATGCTTAAGCCTGTAAAGGAAGATATTTCTCAATATCTAGACCGTTCAGGTAGAAATAAAATATTTCCTCGTCCAATTTGCATTACTCGCTTTCCGGTGCGCACGTCCTCTGCGCTTTCTGCCTTCCACTTCCCGCTGGCGGAACCCCTTCTGTTCACCCTCCTCAGCGTGTCTATGTATTTCCTACATGTGACATGTTATATCTCGTGTATTTCCCAGGAGGCGAATTCCGCGCGACGCGTTCCCGAAGAAGCGAAGCGCGCAGGCAGCTCTTTCTCTCTCTCTGTCTCTCATTCTCCTTTCCTCTCTCTCTCTCTCTCTCTCTCTCTCTCTCTCTCTCTCTCTCTCTCTCTCTCCCTCTCTCCCTCCTTCTCTTTCCCTCTCCACTTCCCACGATCAGCACAGTTCTCTGCTCGCACGCTTAATAACTCCAGCCCGGCCACCGACGTGGGTACCGGCGTCGCTCCAGCAGTCGCTTTCCAGAGTGGCGAAAGCGGATACGGCGAGATGGAGTCGCCGGAAGCACTCCACCGTCGAGCTGGCTGGTGAGCTGTGGTTCGGAGGTCGACTAGGCCCTGCAGGTCCCTACTGCTGCAGATTCTAGCTACCTTGCCACTAACGAACAATTGAAACACCGCCGGAAAACTGTGTGTCTGCTGAGCAGAGCAAATATCGGGACACTAGTGCCTAATACAAACTCAAATACCTGTGCTTTTCGTATCACGCCTTATAAAAATATTCTGTTAAAAAATTATTCTGATCGCTGCTTCATACTGCATGTAACCAATTTTGCATTTCATCAAGCGGCATTTTTTGCGTCTGACTTGTAGTACCTACCGGAACAGTCCTACTCAACTTGGATGCAGCATGATGACCACAAAGTGTCTGATAACGGCTTCAGTAAGTGGTAAGTGCTTACGTATCGTAATTTGTTTTGCTCCTTACCGTGATGATTTCTTCTTCCAGCGATGAAAATTTTGTGGTAGCCTGATACACAAACCGAGTTATCGCTGACTCAAGATACAACAACTGCTGTGAATAATCTTTCAGTGTCGTAGCCCAGTGCTCTATACTAGAGTACTAATTTGGTCCAGTGCTGAGTGGTTCAGTAACTAATAACGTCGGCCAAATATTGAGCTAAGCGATTTAGTTAAATTATTTGGCAGTGTCTGCCAATAAAGTTGACCGCATGTGCCCGAGTAACATCGCCCACCCAACTCACTTCCTACAGGTATAGAGCTGGACTGAACATTGTTTCGTTAGTATTTAGTAGTGCGTCCCTTTTCTCAGTAACTTCCGTTTATTGTTGACCAGCTACATGCCTCACTGAAATTATGATGGACAGCCAAAATGCCTACGTTTTATGTGAAACACGTGTACTTTCGTGCTCTGGAACGGTCACTGTACAGTTACCTTTCCCAGCCACCGGAAACTGTACAGTCAACTTCACACACAAAGTCTATGTAATAGCTTCATATATATACTGCATTTTTGTTCAATTTCTTCGTCAATATCGCAAATTCCTTTAATAAGTGGT
Source organism: Schistocerca americana (assembly GCF_021461395.2). Taxonomy (NCBI): domain Eukaryota; kingdom Metazoa; phylum Arthropoda; class Insecta; order Orthoptera; family Acrididae; genus Schistocerca; species Schistocerca americana. The sequence continues at coordinate 679,536,490 of NC_060122.1, forward strand.
TTCGGCTAGTCCCACTATCAGACACTGTTAAAACAAAAAATGAAAACAGACTAATAGAAACACGCTGCAAAACTGTTAACACTATGTACAGCAGAATACGCCACATTTGCCCGTTTTTCTTCGAATACGTTGTGTTGTGGTTTAAACAACTGTGTTGTAACAGCCTTACATGATAGAAAGTTGAATATTAAAAATTATCTGTCGCATCTGATGATAAAAATATTCGACAAAAAATACACCAAGTAGATAAAGTTATACCTGAAAGAATTGACTTTCACTATATGATAAAACGGCCCAAGAGAAGTCAGAAGTCATCATTAGAATCACAACCATTCTTTCAGGGACTGAGTCCTTTGGCCTGTTCCGGACTAAATTCACAGTGGCTCCGTCTTCCTGAGTCTATTCGACCTGTAAGTCTGTACGACAGTGCCACTTATTTCTTCGGTTTTGATCAACTAGTTCTTCGAATTAATTTTGCCACCATCAATTAATTATCGCTGTATATCTCACCTCCTCTGTATACTCTTACATCATTCACTAGCTCTTTTTATACTACATGCTCTTTTTATACTACTGACTACCACATCGTCTATGACTGATCTAGAAGTTCTTTCGCCCCAGGCATTCCTGTCATCATAGAGGTATATTATGTCTCATTTGTCAATTTCTTTTATAACAAATCGTAATTTCTTTTAGAATTTTTACAGCCCTTCTGTTCTGCCTTCATCTGGTCTCTAAACGCCTTCTATCGTCATGAAGTGACACAAGTCTCTCACCATAAAAAGTATAGGCTGTTATTCTCTTTTTCGATTTCTGACCTACCATTAGAGCAATTCTTTCTAGAGGACGACGGTCCAAATCGGCGTCCGGCCATTCTGATTCACATTTTCCGTGAATTCTTGGACTTGCTTAAGGCAAGTGCTGGGATACTTGAAAGATCACAGCCAATTTCCTTCCCCCATCGATACCTGTTCCAAGCTTGTGTTGTGTTTCTAATGACCTTGTTGTCGACGGGACGTTAAACACTAATCTCCTTCTTTTCTTCGTCCGCATAACTTTCAACTTGCAGCGAAACCAACAATCTAAATACTTTGAAGACTACTTTTTCATAATCTGCACACAGTCACTATAGTTTCAGTTGTTACTACCTCAATGAAAATTAACTAGACAGTCTTACTAACTGCCGGCCGCTGTGATCGAGCGGTTCTAGGCGCCTCAGTCCGGAACCGCGCTGTTGCTACGGTAGCAGGTTCGAATCCTGCCTCGGACATGGATGTGTATGATGTCCTTAGATTAGCTAGGTTTATATAGTTCTAAGTCTAGGGGACTGATGACCTCAGATGTTAAGTCCCATAGTGCTTGGAGCCATTTGAACCGTCTTACTAACTCCGAAGGGTTTATTGGGCAAACTAAGGGGTCGTTCTGACATAAATGTATGCACTTTTCCTCTAACCTTCATCTATCGTTCTGATAGATGATATTTTCCACTTAAGTGCAAGATAACAAACAACACTAAGCCAAGGTCAATGCTGACTCACCTTGAGGACAATCCTCCTGAAAAATAATTTTGTACGAGCTTTTAAACGATTGCCACACCCTGAACGAGGAATTCCAGGAAACTTCAGCTTGTCATGGCAGTCTTTAAATTACTTTATTGAGCCGTTGCGCCATTGAGTTAATAGACTGTTCTGTCCGGCGCCACTGGCTCAGGTGTAATATCGACTATCCCTCTTGCGGCCCCATTGTCAATATCTGTCAGGAAGAGTTGGTATTTGTGGGTTGAGTCCTTAGAAGGACTTTCCTTTCCGATATATATGTATATGGGGTTCGCAGGCCCGATAGGCAGGCAATCATTGTAGGCAAAACCACCCCTACCTTCCGTCTCCTTGATTTTTATACCACTATCTACAGCCATACTATTAACCTTACCCGCACCCTCAACTACCTTGGCGTCACCCTTGACTGGCGCCTTTCCTGGGCCCCACATCTCCAGACAATCCAATCAAAGGCACACTCCCGACTCTGCCTCCTCGAACTCCTCTCCGGCCGCACATGGGGTTTGGACCCCCTCCAGAGTTCTCCACACTTATAAATCCTTCATCCACCCCATCCTCTGTTATGCTCGTCATTCCTGGATCTCCGCCCCTACTACCTACTACAAGTCCCTTCAAATCCTGGAACGCCATGTGCTCTGCCTCGCCTATTGCATCCGCCTCCCATCCCCCACGCGGCTCCTTACGACTTAATTCCTATCCTGGACCTCTTCCTCTTCCTTGAACGGATACAGATCCCTGCACCTCCTGTAAATTTGACCCCCTCACCCCCTTGTCTCTCCCATTCCTTCCCACCCCAATCCGCTACCGCGCCTGTACTCCTGCGACCAACTGCTCTCCATCTTACCACCCTCCATACCCTTGTCCAAGGTGTCTTCCGCCAACTCTCCGTCCCAGATGATGCCCTCGTCCCGTCCATCTACCACTCCTACCTGATTTTATCCTCCCCTTCCTTCTCCTGAGCTTTTCCTCCAGGGCTTCCTCTTTCCCTTCTCTCCCTCCTAACTTCCTTCCCCCTCCTCTCTATCTCTCCTCACTCCCCCCGCCCCCCCGCCCCAGACTTCCACAACCAACCCTACCCTCTCCCTCCCCTCACTTCCTCTCTCCCACAGGCGTCCTCCCCACCTCCCTCCTAACCTCCCCTATTCCCTATGGCAGCCCTCCCCCTTTTTTTCGTGCAATAGTGTGTGCAGTGCGTCGGGGATCATCGTCAATGTTTCCTGGGCAGTGTTTCTGCGTTCCAGTGCAATTGTGTCTTTTCAGTGTCCTCCACCGTTCGACAGTGTACTCATTGTGCCTTCGTGTACGGTTGCAGTTGCTTATGCAATTCAGTGTCTTCGGTTCTAACGTCTTCGTTATTATCATTATGTGTGTCACCTGTTGTTTCTTATTCATATTTGCTGTCTACATGTTATTTGTTTTATGGTTTTCTGTGACCGAAGAGCGGCATAGATAAGCCGCTGCCGGCCTACCTTTTGTACAAGGTATTAAAATAACAATAAAAAAGGCCCAAGAGGGAGGCACCATATTTGCGTATTAGCAGTAGCGTCGTGACGAGGGTTGGTCACGAGGTCCGAGCAGTCGAAGCCATGAGCTGCGCAAGGACGACCTGTGCAGAGCGAGGATACCGGAGTACTTCACTGGGGTCAGCGTCGACAACAAGCAGCAGGCCGACATCCCGTCGGCTGGTTGGCAATACTCGTGTCGGACGACCGCTCGTGGTCTGGCTGCCCTCTCCTACCTGGCTTTCAACGGCACCACTCAGTAGCCGCTGCTACGCACCGTGGATCCATGGAACTGCTTGCTGTTAATGGGGAGTAACATTCTGTGATCCTCGTGATGATTTGTTTCATTGTCAACCTGCCCTCCTTATCATTTTCCGGTCTGTACCCGACCCTCGGAGTTTTACTCGGTCGGCTCTTTGGTCGTAAATATAGGCAATAGTAATTTACTAAGACACTAGCTGTCGTTTGACAAATTGTCCCGCTATTATATGTCCTTTCTTTTCTGGTTTGTACCCGATCATTAATGTTCTAATTAATCAGCTCTCGGTCGTAAACACAGCCGGAACAATTGTACTAAGGCACAGGTTGCCGTTAAACAAAGAGGTACCTTGTGGTTAGATTTAGCTGTTAACCGGTTAAATTCTTTGATTGTAATTGCATTTCTCGGTGATTAGTTATAATCTGAGCAACCTGTTGTACTAAGCTGTTTGGCCGGCCGCGGTGGTCTAGCGGTTCTAGTCGCGCAGTCCGGAACCGCGCGACTGCTACGGTCGCAGGCTCGAATCCTGCCTCGGGCATGGATGTGTGTGATGTCCTTAGGTTAGTTAGGTTTAAGTAGTTCCAAGTTCTAGGGGACTGATAACCACAGATGTTAAGTCCCATAGTGCTCAGAGCCATTTGAACCAGCCAACTAAGCTGTTTGTTTCAGTTTTTGAAAGACCGAGTCATTATTGGTGTAATTTAGCTGGATCTTGTGGCACCGCAGAGTGATTTCTCTTGTAATAAGTGTTCGCAAGTAATGTTCTAAGACGTTCCTTCAGAGCGGTCTTAATAACTGACAATCAGTTTAACTTTGAAAATATTGACAGCCAACTGTCACCAGAGCTGTAGTCAAAGTAAAATTGTATTAAGGGACGTGTTAGGATCCAGTCCCACCTTGGTTGCCGATTTAAATTAAGAGGTTGCTTACTTTGAAGTAACCCTTATCATTGTCACATTGTTTGCTAATCTGTTTAACCTTTAAGCACAGGTGCGCATCTTGACCCCGAACCTTTCGACATACGGCTTCAAATGTAAAATTACGTCATCTGTTTTGAGTAATTGCATCACTCTTATCATCAGTGGTGCTTATATAGTTTTCATGTGTTGCAGAAGGGCTTTTAATAAGACAGACTGTGTCCAGCGTGGTAGTAAATACGGCTGTTTCACCTGATAACGGGCGGGCTGCAGGTCCTCCCGTCTTGTAATCATTGTCATATTCTTTGCTGTTTTACAATACAGCACTTCAGATTTCTTTTGCAAAGATTAAAAGCTTATTCAACTTAACGTTTAAGATCAAAGAACTTTGCAAATTTGTTCATTTGTTAAAGAAAATTTTATGGTCAAACGCTTCGATTATCTGTAAAACACAGTTTACATATAGTTAAATAAGCAGGTTGTGTGAAAGGAAAAGTACACTGGTAGGTCCTCCCTTCCACGTTTTCCGTATTTCCAGTAAGTACTACTTATCATTGGTAGCAGAGCGTGCTTCCAATCCACGGACCTCTTGGTTATGGGCCCAGCACGCTTCCACCAGTTGTACCAAAGTTAGCGCAAATACTCAGTATGTTGCAGAGCACACCACAATGTGACCTCCCTCGTTCACTGCCAGCAGGCCATTCTTGAAGTCTAGTCTCTTTGAGATATACCTGTTACTAGACAAAAGGCATTCCCAAAATCGGCTAACGACGACCAGTCACGGCACCTGGACACTGTTCACTCCGTCAACCTACTGCGCAGTTCCCTTTCTAGAAAACGTGTTTACAAACCAGAACCGCAAGGGTAACGGCTTGGCCGTCATCAGACCTAACTGTTGCCACAGATATTTTTCATAATAGCACGCACTGCTTATTGATAACTTTCAGTGCCCTGAGGACGAGCTCAGACCGTTAATATTGCTTGTTAATGCAAACACTTAAGGCTATAATAGATAAATCCATAGCATCAACCAACTTATTGTTTCATAAAGTGATGATTGCATCTCTCTCTATATGAGAATCATAAAATATTTATAAAACAAACCATATTTTTATAACACACAACGAGTAATGCGACATAACACTTTTCGAATATAAGCTTGTGTCTTCTTTTAATTTCAAGATGTTTTGAAAATTCTCCAATGAATTTTACCTTATATTTTGTTCCATTTACTGTGTTGCTAATAATTTCGGTGGTTTTGAGGTCCATAACGTATTCTCTTAGAACTTGGAAGGGATCATTATAGTTCACTGAGCCACTTTTATTTTTTTTAAATCTCTGCTTTTATAAATCTTTAGTGTCTGACAGTAAGTTCGAGAACTAAAATTAGTTCTGGACAGGATCTGTTTATTTCAAAATGTACTTAAATTGCGCCAGTCTTACTTCAAATTGTTATATTGCTCGGACCATGAGACACTGAAATAGATTTTTCAGTGGGAGAGGAAGGATGGAAATCCATCTATAACTATTAACATTAATTCCGCCTCCCTTCTCGTGTGACGGATGTATCAATTCCGTGATCGAGTATTCCGACTTTTTTTTGGTTTACCAAATGCTTTTATGATCAATGTAATTTCCTTTAAAGTTCATTTGCCAGCGAATTTCAGGATTCATCAGTAGATGCTAAGTTATTTGTTGTCTGTTTGCAGTTTTCGAGGTGCAATTGTCCACTTTTTTTCTTGAAATAGAGCTTTTGGAGTTTGTGCCGTCCCAGAGACAATTGTCTCATAAAGACATTTAAAACAAAAAAACTGGGAACGAGAAATGTATGTCACGACGGAATAAATGTACACGAATCTTATGTGTTTCACCGACCGCAGAGGTGGCGTAAAATATCCATATGTTATAGTAAATATTAAATTTAATCGTAGTGTCAACGAGTAAATTATTTATGTAATAACTTTTATGATGTCAATAAGGGAGAAGAACGCTCCTAGATTGTTCTTCTCTTCTTCTTTCTTCGCTTGTTTCTGGTGTTAAGAAGCAGACATCTTGTAGCATGAAAGTAATGCAAGCATTTGTGCTGTTAACCTTGTTAATATAGTACAGCTCCACAATTTCAGCGACCGTTGCTTCAACGGACGCCATTACGTGTCGATCTAAAAAGCAGAATCATAGTGGAAGCGCAGACACGCCCGCTTTAACATTTGACAAACATTTTTTCGCAGTGATGAACCGCAGCGGAAAGCAACATAAGATTTAAGATTTTACCTTTCAGCTTACGCAGAGAGCCAGGATTCGACAACCACAGCCCGAATATGATGGTACGAGGAGTATTCGTCGAGTGTTGTGTGAGTCCACAATAACTTCCATGTTAGAGTCCATGCTCTTTAAAGTACGAATACGCCGGGGCTAGTTATCATACTGTTATATTTTTATTTTCACGTAATATTCTTGGAAGTAAAAATCAGTTACCAACTTTTTCATACTGGACTACACAGTTACATTTACGCTTGTTTTTAAAGATAGTAAATAAATAAATAAATATACTACTCCACTATAACAGCCTCTTCAGGTTGGTACATATTTACGATTATTTTAAACGTTTTTTTAAAAACTCTCTTCCTTTTTTGTTCATTTCCTTTCTGTTTGAGACTTCACTTACACGTCTTGTGACTGTTTCCATATTTTATTTTTGTTTCTATATTTAATTTTGAAGCTTCTTTTTTCTTTTTCTTTTTGGACTGTTACTATTTCACATTTTGAATGCCATGTTTCAATATTTTATTGCTTGCCCACAATATACAATCCAAAGGAGATGATTTTCCCTTCTTCGCATTCTTTTTGTGCAGTTTCGTCAAGTTCACATATTAGTTATTGTACTTTCTCCTCCTGTTTCAAGTTCCTATTTCTCTGATTTTCTCTTGAAATACGTGTCTCAGTTCAGTGATCTGGAAGCAATTTAGACGTAACATTCCCCTCAATATGAAGGCAAGTGATTCATTAAACACGAAGTTGAGCTATGCTTACAGAGAATTACGCCATTCGTTTCGCGAGAAGACGACTTCGCCAAACGCGTGATGATGTAGTTTTGCAAATATGACCAACGGGTCAGGAGAAAACTCTTTTATTTCTGAGGACAATGTATAGTCCGTCCGCTTCCCTCCCTTACCTTTCATGAGGACTTTTAGGCACCACAATCATCTGTAATCATCTCGAATTACCTTAATGAGGCTGTAACAAGGGCAAATCAATATCGCTTTCTGACAAGCATCCTAGCCCTCAGTCGTTCTTTGCTTAAACTGTAAGATACGTATGTCTGTCTTTAAATAGTTTTCACTCTGTGTGCGATTTTTCAGTGCTCTCTTCCCCTAATAGTTGCAAAACGTGCAACCAACTACTACAACTGGTGTGTATTACAGTATTTAGCTTATTTTATACACAACAGGTAACGTTAGACAGCCATATTTACTTAAAAGTAACAACATTCACCATTATACACTCATGACCACAAGTGACGTGTCGTTTGAGATCCGTGACAAAACTATCAATAATAGTATTACGACGTGATATGAAGTGTGGTAGAATGAAATGGAGAGACGGGACATGATTAGAGCGCCGTTAGATTACCGTTAAATGTGCATGTAACGGTCTGTGTTACCAGTTATCTTAGGTATAATGCTTCTAATCGCGAGTTCGTGGCGTTTAGGATTGCACAGGATAGCAGGAAGATAGCACAGAGATCAGCTGGGCGACCTTACATGTTGCTGTAGATTTGCCAGACTGATATGAGCCAGGTGCTGGATGACATCAATACCGTCATTTGATTCTTGTGGGGAATATTACAGGACTGATGAAATATCCAACGCTATAATAATCATGTTAACGTACTAGAAACGCCGCCGCGTCAGGATGGTTAAGTGCTCAAAGTCGTCCAAACCACGCAGTACCCGCTTCGCCAATATAAATCATCGCATCCAGAATGACTGCCCTGTCTGGGTGCCACCCCAGTAAATCGAGGCCCTCACACAAAGGCACCACATGGCCCTCCGAACGCTGATTCTTATATTCGACTTGTGGATCCAGTAACCATCAGGTAGCTTCCTGTTTAAAGATGTTGCTCAGGTCCATCTGAAATTGAGATCTCTGTCATGGACGATAATGCCTGGCCATACAGAGATTCTCTGATGGAGAGGCTTATACACTGACGCGAATGGAAAGCGTTGCTCATCGAACCACCAGTCCGATGTTAATTAAATTTTGTTCACCACTCCACACGAGAAGTCGACCTCACACTTTAAGTAGAAAGAAGCACACTAGCAAGATATCAGCACTAGTACCTACTGCAGCATAACAGACGAGCGTGAAGTAATGTACAATGGAGTAAGAGGTTTGTGCAATACTATTTTGACAGTGGTAACGTCCTTTGTGCCTTGTGTCAAACTGTGCGGTTTCTAACCTGTAGCTGGTGACAGATTTCTTTGCTCTGAAGATTTTTATTTTATGGTTCACAAAATGAGTACACGTGAACGAAACTAATGGTTGTGTTATTAAAGAAGGAATTACGTACAAGGCTGTAGTGCGTTATGCTCTTTAGATTTTGAAGCTGGAATTCCCTATTGACGTACATTTGCAGGAGATCCGCTATTCGTCAACGTGATTGGCATGATTAAATTGTAAATCGAAAATGGTTAACTTAATTTCATAATATTTCTTGAGCTGCTTAAGTTTATTCACTTTCATTTTCTGACATATATATCTCTGTAGAACATAGTTAAAATAATATTGAACTTATATACATACATGTAAAAAAGTTTTGCATCACCTCGGTTCGAGAGTTCCGGAACCTGTACAGAAAATTGGAACAGAGATCAACATAAACATCATTTCCGCCCTTTTCATTCGTCTGAAAATCACACATTGCATCTTGTACCACCACACAGCGAGACCTTCAGTGGTGGAACCTCTAATACCCAGAAGCACGTTCTCTTCCATTGATGCATGCCTGTATTCGTCGTGGCATACTATCCACAAGTTCATCAAGGCACTGTTGGTCCTGATTGTCCCACTCCTCAACGGCGATTCGGCATAGGTTCCACAGAGTGGTTGGTGGGTCACGACATCCATAAACAGCCCTTTTCAGTCCATCCCAGGCATGTTCGATACAGTTCATATGTGGAGAAAATGCTGACCATTCTAGTCGAGCGATGTCGTTATCCTGAAGGAAGTCATTCACAAGATGTGCACGATGGGGGTGCAAATTGTCGTCCATGAAGACGAATGCCTCCCCAACATGCTGCCAATGTGGTTGCAATATCGGTCGGAGGATGGCATTCACGTATCGTACAGCCGTTACGGCGCCTACCATTACCACCAGCGGCGTACGTCAGCCCCACATAGTGTCACCCCAAAACACCAGGGAGTCCCCACTTCGCTGCACTCGCTGGACAATGTGTCTAAGGCATTCAGCTTCACTGGGTTGCCTCCAAACATGTCTCCGACGATTGTCGGGTTGAAGGCATACGCGACACTCGTCTGTGAAGAGAACGTGATGCCAATCCTGAACGGTTCATTCGGCATGTTGTTTGGCCCATCTGTACCGCGCTGCATGGTGTCTTGGTTGCAAAGATGGACCTCGCCATAGACGTCTGGAGTGAAGTTGCGCATCATGCAGCCTATTGCGCTCAGTTTGAGTCATAACACGACGTTCTGTGGATTTACGAAAAGCATTATTCAACATGGTGGCGTTGCTGTCAATAATCCAAAGGTACCGGTCATCCACTGCAGTAGTAGCCCTTGGGCGGCCTGAGCGAGGCATCTCATCGACAGTTTCTGTCTGTCTGCGCCTGGAAACTTCCCTTGTTGAGAGCCCTTCCTGCACAAAGTAACAATACGGACGCGATCGGACCGCGGTATTGACCGTCTAGGCATGGTTGACCTACAGACAACAAGAGCTGTGTACCTCCTTCCGGGAATGACTGGAACTGATCAGCTGTCGGACCGCCTTCGTCCAATAGATGCTGCTCATGCGTGGTTGTTTACATCTTTGGGCGGATTTAGTGACATCTCTGAACAGTGAAAGGAGCTGTGTCTGTCAATCAATATCCACAGTCAACGTCTATCTTCAGGAGTTCTGGGAACCGGGGTGATGCAAAGCTTTTTTTGATGTGTTTATGTGTGAGATTAACATATTACTTTCAATTTTACGTGTAAATTAACAAGTGTTCTCGAACAGGATTTCAAAATTCTTTGGGCACATGTGCTCCATTTTCATTCCTCTTCGCTTCCCTTCAACATCACGCGAATAGGAGAGCTTCTGTGGTCGTTCCTATGTAAGGTACTTCACACTTGAACATTGGGCGACTAATGCGGTGCAGGTGTTCGTGAAGTTTAAGAGGTGTACTTTCAGAAAATTGTAATGCGTACTATCACAAACTTGGCCCAGCTTTTCGCACCATGCTGTGTATGATTTCTTGTTCGTGTGCTGTTTTCTCCTTAAAATTTGCGGTCAAGTTGGTGATGTTTCTTCTTAGTCGGTATTAAGGGATTAAATCCTCTCCTAATTGGAGATTCATGTCAATTAACAGCAGCTTGAGCTGTGACACGTATACGCTTTAGTAATCATTTTGACAAGAAAAAACATATCGATTAATTTCTTGTCATTCGTGAAATGTATGACATGCTCGTTAATGAAGATTTTTGGCTGAAGGCTGGTGTGAAAGTATACGTCATTCCATCACGTACATTCTTTACGTATGACAACTCTTTCTTTATGGTGGGAAAGTCAAGGATCCGTACATTCCTCAAGGTGTTTCAGATGTGAACTCAACTTTGGGATATGGAATGATTCGGCATGAATATGCCAGTTGGAACTTGTATCATGAAGGGAACGAAAAAAGTATTTACCATTCTAGTCTGCCAGAAAGTGAACATTTAGCTTTCCTTCAGAAATTATCAAATCAGACATGCCCATATATCCAGTAGTCCCTCACACTGTCATTCCAGGAGGTGGAGAGGTATAGATGCTGAGAAACGCTGCATACTGTGATCTTGCACCTTACCAATTACGGACTGTCACTAACGCAAGCCACACACATCACCGAACAGCACAGAATACCACTCAAAGTTCGAAATGCCCTTGACTCTGCACCGTCAAAGACTTAGTGTCTGTGGTATGGTGTCAGTGGTAAATGAGGCTTGGCAACTTTATAATTCTACTGAGCTTCTAGTAATCTGTAACTGTTCCCGACGGTTCGTGGCGATTTTCAGCTGGCAACTTCCGTTGGGGTAACAGCCGTTACCACTTATCACAGTGATGTCCTGAGTTCATCCTATAACCACTCATCCTGCAATCATTACACTACAAAGGTCTTATGTGTAATCTGGTGATTTGCAATCCCTATCTACTTTTGTCAATTAGTCGATATCTCTCATAGTCCAAAAGATCGAAATATTTTAAACTTGCATCATCTCTCAGGATTAAGTGCAAACTCGACCTGAGGAATTTTAGACACACCCAATAATCATGTTCTCAAACCTTTCTTCATCTGTAGCAACGGTTTTTGTATTCTCCTTTCAGTATTTGTTACGCTGGCCAGCCCCATTAATGTGACCACCTGCCAACACGTTGTACAGACAATTTTTGAAACACGGACCGCTGAAACAGATGCAGGAAGAATGTCAGTAATGATCTCGAAGGTATCGAATGAGATGTGGAGCCATTCCGACACCAGGTTACAGGAGAATATTTGCTTGGGACAAGGAATGAAAGAGGAGAAAGACTCATTGAGTTCTGTAACAAGTTTCAGCTACTAATAGCGAATACCCTGTTCAAGAATCACAAGAGAAGGAGGTATACTTGGGAAAGGCCGGGAGATACGGGAAGATTTCAATTAGATTACATCATGGTCAGACAGAGATTCCGAAATCAGATACTGGATTGTAAGGCGTACCCAGGAGCAGATATAGACTCAGATCACAATATAGTAGTGATGGAGAGTAGGCTGAAGTTCAAGACATTAGTCAGGAAGAATCAATACTCAAAGAAGTGGTATACGGAAGTACTAAGGAATGACGAGATACGTTTGAAGTTCTCTAACGCTATAGATACAGCAATAAGGAATAGCGCAGTAGGCAGTACAGTTGAAGAGGAATGGACATCTCTAAAAAGGGCCTTCACAGAAGTTGGGAAGGAAAACATAGGTACAAAGAAGGTAGCTGCGAAGAAACCATGGGTAACAGAAGAAATACTTCAGTTGATTGATGAAAGGAGGAAGTACAAACATCTTCGGGGAAAATCAGGAATACAGAAATACAAGTCGCTGAGGAATGAAATAAATAGGAAGTGCAGGGAAGCTAAGACGAAATGGCTGCAGGAAAAATGTGAAGACATCGAAAAAGATATGATTGTCGGAAGGACAGACTCAGCATACAGGAAAGTCAAAACAACCTTTGGTGACATTAAAAGCAACGGTGGTAACATTAAGAGTGCAACGGGAATTCCACTGTTAAATGCAGAGGAGAGAGCAGATAAGTGGAAAGAATAAACTGAAAGCCTCTATGAGGGTGAAGATTTGTCTGATGTGATAGAAGAAGAGACAGGAGTCGATTTAGAAGAGATAGGGGATCCAGTATTAGAATCGGAATTTAAAGGAGCTTTGGAGGACTTACGGTCAAATAAGGCAGAAGGGATAGATAACATTCCATCAGAATTTCTAAAATTATTGGGGGAAGTGGCAACAAAACGACTATTCACGTTGGTGTATAGAATATATGACTCTGGCGATATATCATCTGACTTTCGGAAAAGCATCGTCCACACAATTCCGAAGACGGCAAGAGCTGACAAGTGCGAGAATTATCACACAATCGGCTTAACAGCTCATGCATCGAAGCTGCTTACAAGAATAATATACAGAAGAATGGAAAAGAAAATTGAGAATGCGCTAGGTGACGATCAGTTTGGCTTTAGGAAATGTAAAGGGACGAGAGAGGCAATTCTGACGTTACGGCTAGTAATGGAAGCAAGGCTAAAGAAAAATCAAGACACTTTCATAGGATCTGTCGACCTGGAAAAAGCGTTCAACAATATAAAATGGTGAAAGCTGTTCGAGATCCTGAAAGAAGTAGGGGTAAGCTATAGGGAGAGACGGGTCATATACAATATGTACAACAACAAAGAGGGAATAATAAGAGTGGACGATCAAGAACGAAGTGCTCGTATTAAGAAGGGTGTAAGACAAGGCTGTAGCCTTTCACCCCTACTCTTCAATCTGTACATCGAGGAAGCAGTGATGGAAATAGAAGAAAGGTTCAGGAGTGGAATTAAAATACAAGGTGAAAGGATATGGTTCAAATGGCTCTGAGCACTATGGGACTTAACATCTATGGTCATCAGTCCCCTAGAACTTAGAACTACTTAAACCTAACTAACCTAAGGACATCACACAACACCCAGTCATCACGAGGCAGAGAAAATTCCTGACCCCGCCGGGAATCGAACCCGGGAACCCGGGCGCGGGAAGCGAGAAGGCTACCGCACGACCACGAGCTGCGGACGGTGAAAGGATATCAATGATACGATTCGCTGATGACGTTGCTATCCTGAGTGAAAGTGAAGTAGAATTAAATGATCTGCTGAACGGAATGAACAGTCTAATGAGTACACAGTATGGTTTGAGAGTAAATCGGAGAAAGACGAAGGTAATGAGAAGTAGTCGAAATGAGAACAGCGAGAAACTTAACATCACGATTGATGGTCACGAAGTCAATGAAGTTAAGGAATTCTGCTACCTAGGCAGTAAAATAACCAATGACGGACGGAGCAAGGAGGACATCAAAAGCAGACTCGCTATGTCAAAAAAGGCATTTTTGGCCAAGAGAAGTCTACTAATATCAAATACCGGCCTTAATTTGAGGAAGAAATTTCTGAGGATGTACGTCTGGAGTACAGCATTGTATGGTAGTGAAACATGGACTGTGAGAAAACCGGAACAGAAGAGAATCGAAGCATTTGAGATGTGGTGCTATAGACGAATGTTGAAAATTAGGGGGACTGATAAGGTAAGGAATGGGAAGGTTCTACGCAGAATCGGAGAGGAAAGGAATATGTGTAAAACACTGATAAGGAGAAGGAACAGGATGATAGGACATCTGCTAAGACATGAGGGAATGACTTCCGTGGTACTATAGGGAGCTGTAGAGGGAAAAAACTGTAGAAGAAGACAGAGATTGGAATACGTCAAGCAAATAATTGAGGACGTAGGTTGCAAGTGCTACTCTGAGATGAAGAGGTTAGCACAGGAAAGGAATTTGTGGCGGGCCGCATGAAACTAGTCATTAGACTGATGACCAAAAAATAGAGAGAGTTCAAGAAAATATTATTCTTCGTTGAGGAGATCGTTTTTTTACGTCCTTCTTTTTAAGAGGTCATTGTTTTAAATATATCTGAGAGTGTTCAGGATGAGTGACATATGAAAAAAATTCTCGTTCTTAAGATTTCATTGTCATAAATACGTGCAATTAGTTAAGCTGCTATATCAAATTAAGCTTGCCAATTGTTAAATGAATTTTCTGTTAAAATTTTTAACAGTGAATGGGGTTGCTGTTGTATTACCTTTGGGTTCCCCTTCCACAATACAGCCGTTGTGCTGATCTTTACCTTCGCCCTGGTAGAATCCATTTCATTGTTAGCAGAGCGTGGTAGTGTTCTTTGGGTGGGGGTGACCGTATCTACTCATTACGTTGTAGAGAGATGCAACACTGGAATTGGTCTCCTGCAAGTGCGTGAATGCCTCAAGCTGAATTATTTAAAAATGAGAGCAGTTAATTTATGAGCTGCAAATACGAGTGCAGCTGACTGAAGGTAGGGTGGCGGAGCTTGCCGCGCGTTTACGGAATATTTTGGACAGACCATTCTAGTTGGAGCCGTGTCTTATCGTTTTGGTACTCTTAACGCGTCTTTCGCGTGTGAGCGATACGACTGAAATTTTAAAAGACAGTCGTCCATCTTGAAGAAAATCCAACCGCAGATTAAACATTTGCTGATTAGGCTTCGCGATTTGAAACAGTTACGGATTAGTAAAGAGGGTGGCGTTCTTTCAGGTCATGGAGTTACAATTAGATCTTAATGCCGTGCAGTGGATCAGAAAGCCACGAGGTTGAAGAACGTGATCCCACTCCCTTATTGGCTTCTCCTAGTTCTTCCTTTAGACTACAGTGGAGGGTGACTTGCATCTAAACCTTTCGCTAAATTGCCTAGTCCCATTATGTGCCTGTTACAGGGTTTGAAGTTGCTAGATGTTGCAGATTTATCGCGAACAGTGGAGGTGCTGTGGCTGCTAGTTCATTTAGAAAAACAGGTAGCATTGGGAACGGCCCTCCTTGTGATTTTCCGATTACTATATCCTCTGGCCAGGGAGCGATCAGCTTCTGATATTGCGGAAGTCTTGCGTAGACATGAAATCGTGCAAGATTCAAGAGAAGGTATCATTAGGAATAAAGTTTCTCTTCGGATTAAAAACGAGTTGGTTTGTAGAATTTGTCTTCGTGTTCAGAGCCAGAATGAAACTCTCTAAGAATATACTGATGCATTATAGATCCTCTTTAGTGCCTTAGAGATAGGTGTGAGTGAACCTGAAGCTATTGAGAACATCTTGGAAAAAGATAGGTTACGTCTAATGCTATGTGAGAAGCCAGGCGTTTTCGCCGAATTCAATAGTCGTAAATGTGCGTTTTGCCGACGGACGATGAGATGGCGTAACAGATGTTTTTGCTGAGTCCGCCGAAGTGCCCGCCCCCTTGGACGATGGGAGTGTTAAAATCAAACGCTGTTTCAATTGGGGGGATCCCGGTCATTTTGTGAACGGATGTCCAGTAGCACGAAAGTCATGTCCGAACACCTGACGCCAGAGAGAAGTAGGCATTTCGAGGGTTAAGCTGCCTATTAAAGCTTGTGACCGAACAGGGCAACCGTTAATTCCGGTATGTCCCTTAATCGATTCCGGGAGCAGTGTTTCATTGATGGATTATTATTGGTACCTTCAGAATAGTAACATTTGCAAACTTCAGGCCTTGCAACCGGTCCGGCAGGAATGTCGTACTCCCAAGCAGCAGCTGTTGCCTCTTCTTGGTCTTTGCAAGGCGAGCATTTCTATATAGCGGTTTTCTTGGCCTTTCCGCTTTGTGGCCCCTAAACAATTATGTGCGAAAATTATTTTGGGGTGTGATTGGATTCAGCATAGTGGTATAATTCTGAACTGTTTGAAAAGAGAACTTGCCTTAATATTTTGCCGTAACCAACCCAAGTTGTTAGTATAATTGGTTGGATTTTAGACAAGCTGAATAGTCGCAAACAAATGAGTACTAGTAAATTATAGATTGCAGCAATCAGTCGTCCTTTTTAAATTTTATTATGCAGATCTAGATTTCGGCTAGAAGCTAGCAATTCTCAATGCTAAGAATACAAGAAGTACATAGTCAGATGATGTCATAAAAAGTTACTAGTAATGGCTTAACTCATATGGTTTATATATCACATACTACTATTATTTTCGCTCAAAGCATGTAAGTCCCTGTTGATCGGGCTCCACCCACAGTTCACAGCGCATGTCTTCTTGTGTCTTATAAATTTTAAAAAATTAAAAATGTTTTACCCATCTGGTGTTATTTAGATGTTTTAATAGTAATAAAGGACTCACAAGGAGTGAACGTGGAAATTTAATTACTTACCGGCAAGTGTGAAATAAGTCGGACTACACTGTAAAGACTTTTACTTATGTTTCATTTTATGTAATTCTCACGCAAATTTGAAGTGGTGTATTTCCTTTCAATTTTATATACGTATTTCTTGTAGATGGCGCCATGTAACCAACCGATGTGTTCTCCATACAACCTGCCTTCCGCAAATAGTAGCATTCAATGAACTGTGGGTAATGCCCGATCAAGAGGAACTTACATGCTTTGAGCGAAAATAATAGTGGTATGTAATATACAAACCATGTGAGTTAAGCCATTACTTTTAACTTTTTATGACATCATCTGACTATGTACTTCTTGTATTCTTAGCACTGAGAATGGCTACCTTCTAGCCGAAATCTATACCTGCATAATAAAATTTAAAAAGGACGACTGATTGCTGCAATCTATAATTTAGAAGTGAATGTAACAGTCGGGGAATACAGTCGCTTTCCGAATGGAAGGTAGCCTGATGAAGTGGGTACTAGCTGTTCTTTTGGTACATTTATTCCAAATGACATGTTTCGAGCTTTGCCCATCATAAGACTTCATGGTGTATCAATATGACAAATAAATAGTTATACATATCTTTAAAATACCAAATGTTAATTAGAAAGCGCAAAATTCGTACTAAGTGTCAGATCCCATACATATCATTTCGTAGCAAAAAATACCTTTGACAGCTTCTTTCTTACTCATACATTTGCGAATCAAAAGGTGTGACATATAATTTAAACTTGGAAAATTTGAATGTTAGTCATGGGAAGGACACGGAAAACTGCTACTTCAGTGCGCAACTATGCTAATACCGACTTTTTACTAAAAATTAAAACAGAAACCAATAAAAACTAGAAGTATATGTTGTATGCCTACACATAGGCACATTAAGACACACATCGAAGCAGTATAAAGTACAAGAAAGTACATTTGAAAATTGTAGTAAAAATAATTTGTCCTGGAAAGACATGATTTGTCGAAGATTACAAAAGAATTTGCTTGGATTTACAGTTCGCTTCTTGACTATTCGTCAAATATAAAAACTTATTTGTCCCATCCTGTGGTTTATTATTGCGGCTATCCATATGCCAAAATGTTCACCGCCCCTTAAAACAGTAAAAAACAACAACAAAACATGTGTAGTGTGCCTGTACGTAAGCTCAATAAAAGAAGCATCACTGCAGTAAACGGTGACGAGTTTGTTCTTCCACAATATTAAAATTTTATTTACCTAAAAAGGATAACGTATCAAAATTACAGAAAAATTGGTCTTGATTCGCTCATCAGAGTAGTACATGGGGAAGGGACTGTACATTTCAATATTAAATTTTTTTTTTCGTATTAAAAGATAACATACCATAATTACAAAACGACTTGTTTTTATCTCCTAGTACACCTCCTGGCTAAACCTCAAACGTGGAAACCGAAGACATTTTCCTCCTGAACCACTGGTGAAACTGACTAACGTGGTATTCACTAACTACTGTAGGGCACAAGAAAACAGTGTTTGGTGGCTGTCTATTTGCCCAAGTTCAGAAATGTCGTGACGAAAGTTTTCATAGTTTTTACTTGCGTCTCACAACAAATCGTCAGAAAGACTAAAAAACCTATTCCTACCACTACTGATTTCCTGGTAGCACTTCTTGAGCCGCATGACTAAATGCATGTATTTCCAATCCTTCCAAATAGTTTCCCTTCCTCTCTGTGTGCAAACTGTCATACATTCTAGTTCGTGAATGTATGAATAAGGAATAGACTGTCGAAGTCATTTTTGCTATGAAATTTGTAACTAATTATTTGTTATTTGGTTTACACCAGGAAATCTTATGACTGGCAGAGCTCGAAACATATAATTTGGAATAAATAAACTGAAAAACAAGTAATACCTGCTTCTTTGCGAGTACTCAGCTTTTCTAAAATCCAGTCAGTTATAATGGTCGTATGCCTCTACCGACAGTTTGAAGCCGACATACGTATATTCAGTTGTGTCAGTCCGTGTCGCGAAGGGGGGTTAATGCGATCAGGAGCCGAGATTTTAAATTTTTTGTCAACTATTTCGTGGATGGTCAGGCTCAGTCCTTGTTACGGTCTCTTCATAAATTCCCTGATATTTAAACCGACAGACTGAGCCTCACTAACAGGATCAAATACAGGATTTCTCTTACCGATGACATTCGAGTGCGTCGGTCTCGTTATCGACTGTCGTCCCATAAAGTGAAGATTTTGTGGTACCTCATTGAGCAGGTTCTTCAGGATACTGTTATTAGATCTTCTACCTAGCCCCACGCCTCGCAAATCTTTTTGGTACCCAGCAGCCAGGGATCGGGGTATCGACCGGTCATAAACTATTAGGTGTTAAGTAAAAAAGTTGTTCTTAAGTAAGTCCCCTTACCTAACTTGCACCGCTGTTTTAGGTGGTTGTCTGGTGCTTGCCTCTTTTCTGTGTTGAGCCCTATCATGCCTACCATCACATCCTACTGACCGACGATTCGAAACAGATTACGGCATTTTATGGGATTGGAATTTATTCGAATGTAACCGCGTTGCATTCGGCCTATTAGTAGGAGTAGCGGTCCTTTCTAGACTTTTGGAGGGAAGGATCAGGCATTTGAATGAGGAGAATCCCAACAGTCGGCATTTGATGCCATTAACGTAGCGTTAGCTAACCCTCCGGTTCTTGAGGTACTTGATTTAAGTTGACTTTTATCGTCCAAACTGCTGCCCCGTATTCCGGTATTGCTGCTGTTCTTCTTCAGAAATACCGGGGAGACCGCCGACTCATTGCCACAGAGCAGAAGTACTTTGTATATGAATGTGATGCCCTGGCGGTAAAGTTTGCGCTTGGAAAATTTAAATTTTATTTCGAGCATCGTGAGTTTGGTCTCGAAACAGACAATCACACATTGAAGTGAGTGCCGGCTATGCCCAGGAAAACTGGCCGGATTGCCCGATGAGCAGTGCGCATTCCAGCAGCCCGTTTAAAGGATCGGAAAACACGGTCGGAGATGCATTGAGCCGGACCAGTGAATAAGAAGGTACCAGTTATGACTAGGAACAGGGAGTTGAAGAACCAAGTCTGGCTGCTGGAGTTTTCCGAATTATTTGGAGATTTGAAGCAGAGATAAGACAAGGATCGTTTTTTGAGCAACATTAAGCAGGATATTCTAGTGGCGAGGCTCCTCCCGGATTTACCTTGCAAAGAGGTACGTTACACATTGTGTTATTAGGGGAAACGCGATTGTCACGCCTAGATTCGTTTCGTGTTCCCGGAGTCTTCTTGTTCGCTATTTTTCAATACTTTCACAATATTGTTGTTGGGGGGGGGGGGGGGAGGCACTCTAAGTAAGGTTAGAGAATTTCTCACTTGACCTACCTCATACGAGGACGATTTCCAGATGCATAGGCTTTTTATTGACCATGCCGGCCTGTTGGCACACATTTTGGTTGTCGTTGAGGCATTCTCCGGGTTCGTTCGGTTGACACCTTGTAGCAGTGTCACTGCTGAGTTAACCATTCGCCACCTGTCAGGTATTTTGCCTCTCCAGGCCCTTGTTAGTGACAAAACACCTGCCTATCTGTCTCGGCAGTTTAAGAAATTCTGTTTTCATAATGCCGCAATCAAGTCCATCATAATACCATACTATCCCCAGCCGTCCTTCGCCGAAAGGATAAACCGAAACCTGAATGCTGCACTTGTTATATTCCATTCCCGATCAAACCACCCTTGAGACTGCTCCATCCATTGGTTGAACTTGGTGTTTAATTCCGCCCATCACATGGCCCTTAAGACCACACCTGCTGCCTCAGTATTTGGTCATCGTCTTAATTCACCTTTAGCTAACTTCTTATCTGTTAATGACTTACATCCCGTAAAGGTGACACTTAGGGTGATTCAGGAGAACTGAGGAAGAGCACGCCGAAACATGTACGGGTTGTTTTTGTGTCAAGGATAATGTTTTCGTACATCGTTCAATATCTGTAGGAAACAAAGTAAGAAATAAGCTCTTCAATTTATTAATTCATGTATCCTCACCCTTTTGTTTCGGGAAGTGGTAGCGTACGGACGTATGCTTGGATCCATCGACCAACATTGTTAAAAATGTGTATTTTAACCGTTCGTTTAAAGTATTATGAAAAGTTATCAGAAAACGAATATTTATTCACACGTTTATAAGATCAACTCCGCCGGCAGCTGTGGTCGAGCGGTTCTAGGCGCTTCAGTCCAGAACCGCGCTGCTGCTACGGTCACAGGTTCGAATCCTGCCTCGGGCATGGATGTGTGTGCTGCCCTTAGGTTAGTTAGGTTTAAGTAGTTCTAAGTCTAGGGGACTGATGACCTCACATATTAAGTCCCATAGTGCTTAAAGCCATTTGGACCATTTTTCTTATAAGATCAACTCTTATCTGTTCATCTTTTCACTTGCCGCCAAGATCCTGTATTAAGAGGTTCGGTGCAGACAAGAACAACTGACGCGGTATCCGGTAGAGTATTCCTGCAGCGACACTACCAGAATGAAGACTAAACACATGGAATTAATGTGAAGGTAATAACTCAGACTTGACATGCACCTATTGAACTTGGCTTAATTATACTAAATACATTGTGCTTCGTGTGACAGACAGTTCATGGTTGTAGTGATTATTTGGTACCGCACGCTACTGGAAGCAACAGTGCGTAATACAAATTATGTTTACTGACCTTGAATGTAATGATACTAAAGGCCTGTTGATATTGGTATTGGTTGAAGTTCACCCAAGACTGTGCACAGATTCATATATTACCTTCAAAATTTTTTAACTATTACCTCCAGTACATTTTTCCGATTATTCAGACAATTACACTACTTGCCATTAAAATAGCTCTACCACAAAGATGACGTGCTACAGACGCGAAATTCAAGCGACAGGAAGAAGATGCTGTGATATGCAAATGATTAGCTTTTCAGAGCATTCACACAAGGTTGGCGCCGGTGGCGACACATACAACGTGCTGACATGAGAAAAGTTTCCAACCGATTTCTCATACACAAACAGCAGTTGACCGGCGTTGCCTGGTGAAACGTTGTTGTGATGCCGCGTCTAAGGACGAGAAATGCGTACCATCACGTTTCCGACTTTTATAAAGATCGGATTTTAGACTATCGCGATTGCGGTTTATGGTATCGCGACATTGCTGCTCGCGTTGGTCGAGATCCAATGACTGTTAGCAGAATATGGAATCGGTGGGTTCAGGAGGGTAATACGAAACGTCGTGCTGGAACCCAACGGCCTCGTATCACTAGCAGTCGACATGAAAGGCATCTTATCCGCATGGCTGTAGCGGATCGTGCAGCCACGTCTCGATCCCTGAGTCGACAGATGGGGACGTTTACAAGACAACAACCTTCTGCACGAACAGTTCGACGACATTTGCAGCAGCACGGACTATCAGCTCGGAGACTATGGTTGCGGTTACCCTTGACGCTGCATCACAGATAGAAGCCCCTGCGATGGTGTACTCAACGACGAACCTGGGTGCACGAATCGCGGTGAACGCATATTGGAAGCGTGTATTCGACATCGCCATACTAGCGTATCACACGGCGTGATGGTATGGGGTGCTATTGGTCACCCGTCTCAGTCGCCTCTTGTTCGCATTGGCGGCACTTTGAACAATGGACGTTACATTTCAGATGTGTTACGACCCGTGGCTCTATCCTTCATTCGATCGCTGCGAAACACTACATTTCAGCAGGATAATGCACGACCGCATATTACAGGTCCTGTACGGGCCTTTCTGGATACAGAAAATGTTTGACTGCTGCCCTGGCCAGCACATTCACCAGATCTCTCACCAATTGAAAACGTCTGATCAATGGTGGCCGAGCAACTGGCTCGTCACAATACGCCAGTCACTACTCTTGATGAACTATGGTATCGTGTGGAAGCTGCATGGGCAGCTGTACCTGTACACGCCATCCAAGCTCTGTTTACTCAATGCCCAGGCGTATCAAGGCCGTTATTACGACCAGAGGTGATTGTCCCGGGTACTGATTTCTCGGGATCTATGCACCCAAATTGCGTGAAAATGTAATCACATGTCAGTTTTACTCGTAGTATAATGTTTTTGTCCAATTAGTCCCCATTTATCGTCTGCATTTGTTCTTGGTGCAGCAGTTTTAACGGCCAGTAGTGTATTTAATCCGTTTCCGTTTCCACTATTCATCTTCCCCGATGGCGGGTGTGATGCGTTTTTGGTGGAGGACGTTGAGTGATGGCGCTCAATGTGGGGGGGGGGGGGGGACGCTTTCCTTCGGCAAGAAGAGCTTTGCGAGAATTTCGAGAGATCGAGAAGGGAAACTAGCCGCGAGAGATCGGGGTTGCGGCGAGGACGAGGAGACGCGTGCAGACGCCGGTCGCGGGAGGGAGTTTGCAGTGGTGCTGTGGGTCGGCATGGAGTTTGGAGGCCGCCTCGTAGTCAGTAGGCTGCTGGTGCCCTGGTCGGCTGAGATTATGTTTCGCATAGGTGATCCGTGGAGCTGTTTAGTGGCTGCCCCTTGTCTGTCTATACCACTCCGCACACTGCCTGATGCGACTTTGTGTTGGTATTCTTGATGTTATAAATTTAATCAGTCATCTTCTTAACGTCAGTATTTGTTAGCCTTAAGTTTTGGCACTAATTCGGGGAATTTCTAGTAGTTCTAGATGTTCATTGCCTTAATAACTGCTAGATACGTAAAGCAAACATCTTACTTATAATACTGTTTTTCGGAATATTTTCTTGGGATTTGTTAAAGCTATTTATGATAGAAGGGGTTATTAACATTTTGGTCTTCTTCAATAGCCGTTATTTTAAATGTATCTAAGACTGTTCAAGCTGAATCATATCCGAGAAAAACATCTCCTTCTTCAAATTAAGCTTGCCAATTGTTAAATAAATTTTCTGATATTTTTTTTTTTTTTTACTTTGAATGGTCTTGACCTTGTGTTACCCCTGAGATCCTCTTCCACAGCACTGCCCCCGGTAAAATTCATTTCAACATTCAACAAAGGCGGTGGCCTCTCTTAATGTGTTTGGACTGTGTGGAATTCTTCATGTGCAGGTCACAACACTTCATGCCCAGATGTCCTGCACGTGCAACTTTCGGGCATCTTTCGGACCTTGAGAAAACTCGACTAACAGGCAAAAGGAGCACGGACACGTCATTCCACTAGCATAAATAATGATGAAATTTAGGATCAGACGTGAAAATAGTGCTTAATCATTTCGTCAGTTTCGATCAAGACGTTCATGATGTCACACTTTCCGTCAGTCTATAATGAGAGGACGCATCTATTGAGGGCGGTTCGAACCGACCACTAAAGTTTGGGTGAAGATGTAGTGGTCTGAATGGCTGCAGTCGTAGAGCTTCAAGCATAGAGTATAGCTGACCTCTAGAAAGCGTTTGTTTTGCAAAGTGAGGCGTTACTACGTCCCCTGTTGCACAGTCTGATTCACAGAGTGGTAAGCCGCAGTACTGCATTGCGGTGTGAAGTCGCCATACCAAGGCGGAGTGACACCACACATGGCAAGTGTTCCGAAGGACCACGGTAGCCCTCTGGTAATCCTCGTATCATAGCAAATGTGTCACTTACCAGAATGCTACCAGTGCCCTTTTCAGTATGCACATTGTCGTTGTGTCCCCGACATCCATTAACTTTTGAATATAAATTTATAACGCTTTTACGCTTCACATTTTAAAGAGTAAATTTGGGTAACCGCTTAAAAAAGAGTTGTTTGTGCCGTTTGGTCTGAGGGCCATACAGCCATTCCAGAACAATTTAAGTGTCGGTACTGCCGCTCTGCATCGCATATAAATCAATGTCTCAGTATCTGAAAGATTGTTCGTGAACCATTCCTGCCTAGCAGTTTTTTTAGTCCTCCCATTTGCTCTACCCTTTCTCTGACGTAGAATGGTGCAAATATAAAAGCCAAAAACGTCGCCTCCCGTCAGGAGTAAATGTCCCTGCTGTATCTGAAACGCATTGGTAATGTTACACTTCCGCCCCTGATGAAAGGGCCGTTCAAATAGCTGAATTATTCGTGGCGGTCGTCGCTTGTAACGGACTCCATATCGAGTGGGCGTTTTAATTAACTGTAAACCGAGGCCATGCCGGATAATGTGAGCCTCCCCGCTTGCTGGCCTCAATTGATAACACTGCAGGCTCTGTCTGATACTCGACACAACCACGGAGGGGAGGGTCAGTCGAAAACCTACATTCCTGACTTCAAGTATAAAATCACCTACAGTATCTTCCTAAGCGTTTCATAACGAGAACTTGTAAAAGAATGAAATCCATGAAGTGTTAATTGCTTGGGCTTATCTCAGCATCAGAGCTCTTAGTTTTAGAGAATAAGTCATTGCTAGATATCGACTACATGGCGTTCATATTCAGCATGCTTTCCAGATCCTCAGCCAGATGTCTGATAGTATTGCACACTTGTACAACTTTCGCTATCATCATTTAGACGCCCTAAATAAGACTTCATTTCTGTTTGAAACCGTAACTACCTTAGCATCCCAGTGGATGGCACTTCTGTTCTGGATTGGCACTCACATCGGTATAATGACTTTCGTGGAGAGTTAGTTATTTGTTGAGTTCTGTTACTCAACCAAAGAAAACCCTTCACTTCAATGAAATTCTGTCTCATTTCGAAAGAACTGACTAACAGTAGAGGAAGATTATAGTCAAAGTTATCTGCTCCCTTGACGGGAGAGGAACATTAGGTTTGTGTGTAATAAATTGATCTACTCCTGCACGAACCGACACTTACGCTCACCTATCACTCCTGCTTCTGCCAGAAGTAATGCTCAGGACCGAACTCATACACAACTACGACTCACCTTACTTTTCCTTGGTGGTCCGTCTTCCAGTAAATCAGCTTTCTTACCTCAATAAAGGGAGACTCCTGATAGTTCGCCTCTTACTTGATGGACTAGAAACCTACATAACAATAGGCGAGGTAAGAAGTTTATTCAACCAACCAGCTAGTTCAGATCCAAGTATAAATACATTTTTTCTTTAAGACTCATTGGCTTCAAATAGACTTGTCTAATATGTACTGTAGTTGCATTGTAGCTTGTGTTTCTTACCATATCGCGAAACAGCAATCAAGGAGTAACACAAACTCCTGATTCCTACAGGTTCTATGCAATGTAATGACACCCATGGAACCTGTACATTTTACAGCACCCAAACCTCGCTCGTAGAATATCATTTTGCAAGGGTTATTTCTGTTTCTGAAGTTTGTATCAGTGCTACATTTATATTACGTGAAATCGGGAGTATTTCACAATATATATTTTAGATTTTTCTATGTCACAGTGGTATTTAAACAGAAATTTTTAAGGTTCATATAGCACATATATCATACAAAATTTACATCACACATTTACTACAGTACTATGCACTCAAAAGCCGCTTTGTACTCCAACAACGTGACCATCTACGGTACAACACTCGATAGAGGAGTAGAAATACAGCAAGACAAGCTCAGAGCGTAGATGTGCTTTACTCGGTCTGGAGCGAAGAGAAGTCATTAATGAACAAATCAGTCTCTACTTTTATACCTCTGTCTATTTTTTTTTGGCACAGTGACTTTGCAAAAGTGCACGTGTAACACCAATATCGATTGTAGGTAAGTTTATACTATATAAATGTGTATCTATGATTATGAAGTAATTGATCTTTGTTAATTAAGGTCACTGATTCGTGACAGGAAAGTTAAGGTTTGTGATGTATGTACGTAAAAAATTAAATGATGCCAGAATGAGATTTTCACTCTGCCGCGGAGTGTGCGCTGATATGAAACTTCCTGGCAGATTAAAACCGTGTGCCCGGCCGAGACTCGAACTCGGGTCCTTTGCCTTTCGCGGGCAAGTACTCTACCAACTGAGCTACCCAAGCACGACTCACGCCCCGTCATATCAGCGCACATTCCGCTGCCGAGTGAAGATCTCCTTCTGGAAGCATCCCCGAGGCTGTAGCTAAGCCATGTCCCCGCAATATCCTTTCTTTCAAGTGTGCTAGTTCTGCAGGGTTCGCAGGAGAGCTTCTGTAAAGTTTGGAAGGTAGGAGACGAGGTAATGGCAGAAGTAAAGCTGTGAGGTCAGGGCGTGAGTCGTGCTTGGGTAGCTCAGTTGGTAGAGCACTTGCCCGCAAAAGGCAAAAGTCCCGAGTTGGAGTCTCGGTCCGGCACACAGTTTTAATCTGCCAGAAAGTTTCAGGTAAATGATATTTAAAAATGAAGAAACTTCATAATGTACACATGTTCATAAAGAAAATTTGTGTATTGGAAGCTGGTTCATGCTTAGGGAACTTGTATTGTGAAATGTCAAAGCTGTAGGGAAGCTCCTCCGCAACGGAAGTGGCTTGGCGCGATGTAAAAGGTGGTTTTGGCGGTCGTTCTGGCCGGCTCTTTAGTGGGAACGGCACGCAGGCAGTGGCTAGCCGTTGCACGGTACACATCGAGGGTGCCAAGGGAGGCATTTGGAAGCGGTTTTGCATGGAAAATAGCATTGGATGTGGATAAGGCTGTTGCGTAGTACTCTCGGCAATACCGAATTGCTCTACCACGATAAAAATCCGTCGCTAAGAAGAAATTGTAAAGAGCATTCAACATCAAGAACCGTGAGTTCAGTTAGCCGTCACTGCTCCACCAAATGCAGAAACACAGATATGTATTATAGCATGTCCCAGTTAATCTGTGTGTTTTCAATAATAATCCAAGTGCTGTAAACTTGTGTTTTGAATCTTAACTTTATCCTAATCATGAACCGATGCAGGATCTCCTCCTAAGTGTGCAGAAAACCGAGTATCCTATTCTAATAGAGTAGTGATTTGGGTCTGGGTATTAAATGTGCAAAAATTCAGTGCCAGAGTGTGTAAATGTTATTGTCTAAAATACCTGATTCACTGGTGATGGAAAAGTCACTTACATTAAGTTTACTTGAAACATAATTTGCCCTTGAATAATTCTGTTGAGGTTAATCGAGTTTAGTGTTGAGTAATTTGTTTTGTAGGATGAAAACATAAATTATTCCAAGTGGGAATAAGAATTTTGGTGGAATTGAACTTTGGTCCTGAAGTAATCATAGACTTTGTCTAGAGAGACAGTATCAGTTTACGGGTCCCCCCCCCCCCCCCCATATTATCTTCATATTAGAAAGATACGTGGAATATTGTTGCTACTAAAGATATCTGATACTTTTCCTTAAATGAGAGTATAAAAAGTGTAAATGTAGTATTATTTATTTTATTTGTTGTATTTATATGTCAGTTAAATAATCTCTTCATGCCCAACTTTAGTTCAGTGTTTGGTGTAGTAACATCTCAATACTGAATCACGTAATGATTGTGATTGTAACTGTTATTATTATGAATGAGGCGCTGCCTTGCTTTCTATGATTAGTAGTTTGTGCATTAATAGTTACTACTGCTACCCTCAACTTAGATCGCCCTGTAGTCGTGTGTATCCAGTATACTACTCATAGGGAATCTTAAAGAAAGTCACTACAGCTACTAATATTCAATTTAAGTGAACATAATGTTTCAAGTTAATATGCCTAATTAGGCTGGCGACCGTTTAGTGTTCCATTCGTATGAACTTTTCTACTTTCATTGCCTCAAAGTAAAGCCTGTTTATTTTTCTATTATTTACATTTTATTCGAAATTTCTGTTCGATACTTAATCCGTTCGACACATGCACGGTGAAAACTCAAAATCGTCCCAGAGGGTAACACTAGTTTGTGTCACAGCAAACGAGAGCTAGTGTTATACATGGACTACACTAGCAGCCTCCCCGTTCAGTCCAAATTCCTAGACAAAGTCCGCCTTCTTAGCTGGGTGGTAAGGGTGCACGCCTCCCATGCAAGAAGGCCCGGGTTCGATTTCCAGCCGGGTTGGAGATTTTCTCCGCTCCGGGACTGCATGTTGTCATCATCATTTCATCCTCATCACCAACGCTTAAGTCACCCAATGTGGGGTCGACTGAAATAAGACTTGCACTTGGCGGCCGCATTTCCCCGCTTGGGGCCTCCTGGCCAACGATTCCATACGTTCATTCCCATTTCCCAGGCAAAAGGTTTATAAAAACGCGAACAACTGCCATGGACAAATGAAACTAGATGCAGTGGCGTAGTCAGTAGCCAAATCCGTCTTCCGTCGACTACAGTAAGAACTGTAGCTAAAACAATACCGAAACGCTGGAATGCTACCTGTCATTGATGCTGACAACTTCAGGGATGCCACGAATACTCTAGAAGAAATTATCCCTTGGCATTATCTGATAGGGAAAACAATTATGAAAAGTTCTGTTACCGTCACTATGTATAGCAAACTCATTAAACTATTGTAAAATGTGATGTGCAATCTGAACGTGTGAAGATAAACTGCCTGAAACAATCGTCTTTGTTGTCACAGAAGCTGAAAAATATTCTTTTCCCGTAGTATATCTGCTTTCCTTCACTAGTTTTCAAATTAATATCAAAATTTTGTTGCAGATTCATTTATCAAATACTTGACTTGCTCTGCCGTCAAGTAAATCAGTTATGTGCCTTGGCTCGACAAAGTTTACAAGTGAAACTTCCACAAAGTTTCCGTACTAAATTACTTTCCAGTCTTGAAAATATCCTATAAGCCTTTTTCTACCTTTGAAGCAGGCAAAAGTAAATTAATCCCTTGTCGAAATTATTCAAACTTTTCCGGGTGTTATATAAGTGTGAAGAAACAAATGTTGTCAACCTCAACTTTTATTAAAATCTGTGTAAATCTGCCGATCTATGTACAGCCTATCCAGAATAAGACTTGTAAACATTACTACATTCGAGAACAATATAATATATATATCTTCCGTAACAGAAAGTCGTACATCACTTCTTCAAAGATGGAGTGTAAATACGAGGGTGTCTGAAACGTAGAGCCCATTTGGTAATGTGAAAACTCTTAAAGACCTTCAAATAAAACAGACGTTAGTAAGATACACACATCTTTAATCTTCATATTTACATATTCATTTCTCAACGTAGTCAGTCGGACGACGAACTCATCCCCCCCCCCCCCCCCCTCGAGAGACCAGTTAATTGTGACTCTCATTGTAGAATGTTTGACATTATTGACGGAGTCACAACCCTACCTCAGCTTGCACCGCTTCGTCAGTATCAAAGTGAAATCCTCGAAGGTGTTCTTTAAGCAGATAAAAATCGGGAGAGGCCTTGTCGGGACTGCATGTAGGATGAGCAATGACAGTGAACCCAAGGTGACAGATTGTTGCAGATGTCTCAGTGCTCATGTATGGTTTGGCGTTGTCATGCTGAAGGAGAGGATGCTCCACGTGTGAAAGAATTCTTAGACTTCGAAGCTCGATTACAGCACGCCACTCTCGCGCTTTGACATATTTGCGTTACACTCCGTCATGTTACACGCTACAATTCGGACCCATGTAGCAGGAGAGCTTTACAACTTGTGTCAGCGAAGAGGGAAGTCGACTGAGTAATATGGATGAAACGTAATATCTCAGCTGATACTGAGAACAGAATAACAAATTAGGAGGCCGCACTTTCCGGGACGCCTTCGTATTTTATACTTCACTGCTATTTTATTAAACATGGTTTAGGATCACCCGTCTACTATGTTCGTGTAGCCAGTAGTTTACTGAACTTGCCTCTTACATGACATGATCCAAAAATTGTAAGTTTTGTTTTAATTTTGAAAGTAATAAATAAGGTTTAAAATCGTAGCATATACATTTCATCTACTGATGGAGAGACGAATATTGCAAATGAGTTTGTGACACAGAAAAGGAAAGAGACATCTATTCTTCTATTTAGTTTTTTCCATGTATGTCAAAATTTCGAAGACCTACCTAATTTCTTGTGTTACCGTTCTGCTTGATTTCAGCGTTCTTCTATACTTTTTCGCGTTTCCCAGAATTCACAGGAGTCTGAGCTCAAAGCGAACATGGTCAGAAATTTGTCAAGTTAAGATCTATGTTTGTTCTCTTTGTCTGTGTAACTTCTCTTCTTATATGCTCCTTTCTCCGCTCACCATGTATTATTTGGCTTCTGAGGCAGTTGAATTCCTTCTCTTCACCTATTACGTTGACCTCAATATTTTCATCTAAGTTCGGGGCTAATTGCATTCCTCGTACTCCAGTTTGCTAGGGATTTTGACGATCTAACATGCCAGTTGGACAGAATTGGGCATGATATCCCTCAGGAGGGTTTCCAACAACTCTGTTTATCAATGCCAAGCTCAGTAACTGCTTGCATAAGGGCCACAAGTGGACCAACGAGTTCTTGACTTGCTGAATTTGTGACTCTCTCTCTTTCCTGAACAGGTGATCGAATTTTTCTGAAATTGTAATCACTTGTTTGTCTGTACATATAAATCATATTTACCAATTACCGCCCCATTCAGATAGTTCCTTAGTGGTGCGCTTTTACTGTCTTAGGGTGTAGTTTCGCCTTTTTATTGTTTACTCTCAAGCCATGTTCTATGCTGAGAAGAATTTTCTTCAATTCTCATGACATTCAGTCTGCCCTGTGATTCCTGATCACTTTTACATACGACCGCGGCGTTGTTGGCGCACCTAAGTGATAACAGTTTTTCGTACCGAAGAACGGATACTGCAAATAAATGACTTGACCATTGCTTGGCGACCGTTTCCAAATCAGACTGTTTCTTTCATTCAGGAGAGGAAGCTAGTAGATTAACACTAGACTCTGGCTGAGCTCCTTTCTAGAACGAGTGCTAACCCCGCAACACATGCACAGGGTGACAATTATTGAACTTTATGAAATAAAATCGTCATAACTTCTGAATGGTTTGTGTTAACACTTTCAAACTACACGGTTGGCCGCGGGGAATGACGCGAATTAGTATGTGAATGCATGTTTTGATTTCACAACGAAGCCCATTTTCATATAGATGGGTTCGTCAATAGTCAGAATTGATGCATTTGGGGGACTGAGAATCCGCATTTCGCAATCTAAACGTCTCTTCACCCATAACGGGTGACTGTGAGGTGTGCAAGGTCCAGTCACGGAATAATCAGTGCGATATTTCTTGATGGCACGGTGAGTACTGAACAGTAGGTGAAGGTTTTGGAAGATGATCTCACCCCCATTATCCAAAGTGTCACTGATTTCGACAAGATGTGGTTCATGCAAGACGGAGCTCGACCCCATCGAAGCAGGAGAGTGTTTGATGTCCTGGAGTAGCGCTCTGGGGACAGTATTCTGGTTCTGGTTAGCCAGAGGCCTCCGGCATGGACCTCGATTGGCCGCCACTTCCTCCGGATCTGACCACAAGCGACCCCTTTTTGTGGGGTTACATTAAAGACAAGGTGTACAGCACTAATTCCAAAACCATTTCTCAGCTGAAAATAGCCATTCAGGAGGTCATCGACAGCGTCGATGCTCCGACACTTTGGTGGGTCATGCAGAATTTCGCTACTCGTCTGCGCAACATCATCGCTGATGATGGGAGGCATATCGAACATTTCGTAACCTAAATGCAAATATCTTTAGTGACGTTTACATAAAGTGTGTGCACACTGTGGTTTGTAACTAATTTAGTTTTTTTTTCTTTTTCTTTATATAGTTCAATAATAGTAACCCTGTAAGAGAGGTACAGTGAAATTTGTAAATTGGTATAGGGTGGCCCACAGGGAGCGCCACATTTTTCTTTTGTGCTTTTTCAGGTTTAGCATATATTTAGACCAATGTAAATTATAGATACACGCATTAACATTACTGAAAATTTCACAAGCATGTTAATTTCTTATAAAACTAGATCACACGAATAGCTTCCATGATCCCCAATGCATTGTTGAAGGTGTTCGCTGAATCTTCTCCACGCGTTCTCAGTCACTTTTTGAGGACTGGCCTGTATAATCTCTTCCTGGACTGTCGCTTATTGAGAAGTTACCGTGAAAAAACTTAGTTCTTGAAATGACGCCTCAGAAAAAAAATCAGGTGTCTAAAGGTCGGATGATATCCGCGGCCACGGGATATCACCAAATCGTCAGAGTAATCGATATGAACAGTGGTGACTCAGTGTACTCGTTCATTCACGGGCCGCATGGGCAGTAGTCCTACCTTGCTCAACCACATCGCACTTAGACTGCAATCTCCCTGCAGCTGCGGAACGAAGAAATTGTTAAGACATGGCCGCTCATCGATCGGAACTGAGAATACTGGCCAGCAGTTGTTGTCTTCAACAAAATGCGGCTCAACGACTCCAATGAACAAAACTGCACACCAGGCGATGCCATTTGAATTAGCTATGGTTTTGTGTCCTAGTAATGTGGGATGCTTTGTTCATTGACAAACCCGTTAAGATGAATTGTTGCCTTATCAAACCAGTAAGATTTGTCAGAAATGCGTCACTCTGGTCAATTCCGTCAACTAATGTTGTGCAGAAATGACACCTCCATACTTTTTCTTCCGACTGTAACTGTTGAGCCACTTTCAGCTTGTAAGGATGAAACTTTTTTCCATGTCGCTTTGCGCACTGGATACCCGCAACGCTCTGCACTCGACAGAATTCTTCCACTTCTTCAGTACTCACCTACACGCGCCAACATTCCGTACTGATCTGAATGGCGTAATTTGTGGGTGACATTATATGCGATAATGTGACGAGCAGATATACATCTCTGCAGGGTGGCCAACAGAAAATTTTCCCGTTGGTCAGTTTGTAGAAATAAAGCAGTGGGCAGGTTGTGAATCGTGTCTTGACAGATCGATAGGTAAGAGCTTTTCCTAGTAAAAGCAAGTTCTGTGTCCGAAGTACGATCAGGCACACACCTAGAATCTGCCAGGAAGCTGTAATACAGCGTACACTTAGGCAGAGACTGGAAGTTTCATACTACATTTATAAAATAGTCTGTCAGGACATTTATTACAGATTCATATCGGAATTTTCTGCGTCAGTGAACGACGTTTATTTCTGATCGCTAAAACCTTGCATTTCACTTCTCTTTCGAAATAATTTAAATACATTAGGCCATTGATTAATCTGAATGCTGAAGCACACGTAGCTAACAAACTGCTGCATATGTTAGAATTATGCTTTGACTTTCTGGGGGTAACGCGTAGGCTGAGAACTACACAATAAATCTGAACGTGAAATGAGATCGATTGGAGTTTTTTATTAGTAATTTGAAACTTAATTAGTTACATTATAAAGCTGCGGTTCTGCGATGAATCGTTTATCCCTGCTCGAAAATTTCATTAGAGCAGAGCCTAACTACTCCATCATTAGTAGATACAATTACTGAAGGTGACACCAAATGTCTGTAATAATGTTTACTTCTCCCTTACTTCCGAAAATGCAATATTTCTTAACTTTCCTCGCATGGAAAACCTATAAGTTGACTAATCGTGCAGCATACAAACGAAATTAACATCAAATGTAGTAGTACAATGCTATGACTCCATTTGTTAAAGCACATCACTAAAAGGAATATAAATGAATTTACACTCCCTTGTTCCCAACTGCGAAAACATTTGTGCAGTTTGACTGAAGCTCTACTGCAATCAGAAAATGCAGATAGTATTCTGCATTGAACACGAAATCAGCATAATCTACGTTCCTGAATTTCGTACTTTACACAAGTGGTGGTCTCTAGCCTGCATGTAACGACAACGGAATCCATATTTGTCATTAAATTAATTAATGAACACCTTACTCGAAATCTTACCTAAATAATATCTCTATGAAACTACGTGTGGTGTCTTCTTTATTCATAAAATTCTAATGATATATCTTACATTCCGCTACAGTATAAAAGCTGTCTTAATTAAACAGTAAAATGTGGAAACGAATATTTCGAAGTTAATTTCTTCAAATCTTCTTCAGTAATATCAGAAGGACACTTCTTCATTCGGAAAATGCTAAATTATGATAGAAATTATATCTTAAATAAACGATTAAAAATGGTTCAAATGGCTCTGAGCACTATGGGACTTAACTTCTGAGGTCATCAGTCCGCTACTTAAACCTAACAAACGTAAGGACATTAGACACATCCATGCCCGAGGCAGGATTCGAACCTGCGACCGTAGCGGTCGCGCGGTTGAAGACTGAAGCGCCTAGAACCGCTCCGCCACTCCGGCCGGCATAAACGGTTAAATAAATTATTTAAAAAGTTTGTTACTACTAACGAATTTCCCTATTTCTGTGAAAACTTAACGTAAGTACATTATATTAACAGCATTTCAAATGACTTGACATTTTCGGGAAGGTCAACGTGACAGGCTCCTGACTGTACAAACACGTTTTTCTTTTTTTTGTCTTTATTGAATTTCGATTCCCCCCCGACGGGGACGGACTGACAACAGCTTATTACGCTGCTCTGCAGCCTACAGACTTTCTAAAACGTAAGAAGAAGGTAGGAAACAATAAAAGCAGGAGAGAAAACGGTGACTTAGATTGTAAAACGGTGGAAAATTGTGGAAAGTGAAAACATAAAGCGAAGGGTTGGCAAAGCATGTAAAATACACAGGATGCAGACAGGTAACATAGTAGACAGACAATTAAAAAACTGGGCGACAGTCTGGCTTTTGTTCGGAAGAGATATAAAAATCACACCCAGCGAAGTATGATGTCTGTTCACAACACTTCGGTAAAGACACACAACACTGAACACTCACTGTAAACACTGCACTAAAATGTCGGCACAAAGAGGACACACCATAGCCAAGGGCAGATGGGGGGGGGGGGGGGGGTGGACCTGGACAGATGGAGGGGGGAACAAAGAGGGAGGAGAGGATAATCGAAAGGGGGAGGAACCAAAGAAGGGAGAGAACTCATAAAGGGGGGGAGGGGCAGGGCAGACACGAGAGAGAATGGGAAAAGGCAGAGGAGGGAAATGCAAAAGGACTCAGGGGAGAGAAGGGGGGGCAGAGAGAGGGTAGGTGCGGAAAAAAAGAGGATGGAGGGGGGGGGAAGAGGGAGCCCAGGAAAAGGACAGAGGATAGGAGGGGGGGTGAGGATCAGAGTTGATAGGAGGGGTAAATGGAGGAAGAGAGGGCATCATCCAGGAGGGGGAGTTGATGGAAGCCACCTTGGGAAAGGAGATGAAGGGTGTAGAGATGGAGGGTAGGGGGGACACAACAGTGAAGGTGTGGCAGGGGACGGGGATAGGGGGGAGAGGAGCAACCAGGGGGAGGGGGATGAAGGTGGTGGGAGG
The DNA here is from genome assembly GCF_021461395.2 of Schistocerca americana. Classification (NCBI taxonomy): domain Eukaryota; kingdom Metazoa; phylum Arthropoda; class Insecta; order Orthoptera; family Acrididae; genus Schistocerca; species Schistocerca americana. The sequence continues at coordinate 679,572,673 of NC_060122.1, forward strand.
GTGTAGAGTATGCAGATATGTTCGAGGAATAGGAGCAGATAGGGGAAAGGAATGACGTCATAGATGATCCGCGTGGGGAACGGGAGGCATATATGGAATGCGAGGCAGAGTGCATGACTCTCCAGGATCTGTAGGGACTTATAGAATTTGTACAAACACGTTGTCATGCGGGAGTATTTGAAATCATATATTCTTGGACAGTAAACGAGCATCGGCTTAACACCTCAGTACGCAGTGGCCTTTTAGCAAGTATGGTGACGGCCAAGCTATCTATCTCCCTCCACTTCCAGAGATAAAGTCATAGCTATAAAGATGCAAGAAGTCGCGCAAAGAGGTATGTAATCTCGACGCATTGCGGTACGTCCTCTTTCTGACCCATCGGATACTGTATAAAAAGGACCTTGCATGTGCTGTAGAATCATGCCATCTGGCAGCGAGAGACAGAAACTGATGCACAGGTCCTCGCCCTCAGATAGAGCATAGTAGAAGACTGGGCTGTGGCTGCACCGGACCGAGAAGCTAAATGTTTTTCTAGGCTATTCCCACCAAGATGGCATTGGTGGTGGCTTTCCGAAAATTTATAGTCTTTCCTATTTTCCTGCATTCCTGTTTTATCATTACAAAAATTTTTCATTTTAAGATTTTCTATTTTCTATTGTGTTTTTAGTTTAGAAGTATATGAAGCTACAACGTTGTTAAACTTTTAAAACGGGAAATCACGTAAGCTCCATATTCTGTGAACGCACAATTTAATTTTGTGAAGACACAGACTTTCTTAATAAGTAGGTGGCAGGTCTTTTGTAAATGGCAGCAATAATATTAGTAGGGACCAGATCAGGAATATCGACAGTGGTGCTGACTAGTCCCGCCAGAAAGAGTGGAGGGAGCAGGCACGTTGGAGTTATGTGGCGTTTGACCCGGCCTGCCCCTGGCCACACTGCAACAGGTGGAGCAGGCAGCAGAACCTACGCAGACGGCCATCTGCGGCGTAAAGACTGCGAGGGGGAACCGGCTGGTCGCGTTTCTCACGTCATCGTTAAATCCCCCATCTGGCACTTCACTTTATTGAGAACACTTTCTGTCAGATTCCTAGCGGTAGGGGCTCGAAGGCATATTTGTTGCCTATTGGAAAGGTATGAAAACGATTTCCCCTTCAAGCCCCTACATTACTTTGAAAGAAATGCCGAGAGCTACGTTTAGTTATATTGCCTCTGTCTGCCGTCAGATTACAGTCAACATTTACAGGGTGACAATCATTGAACTATATGAAATAAAATCTTCATAACTTCGGTTTGCGTTAGGACGTTCAAATTGCACTGCTTTCCGCGGGGCATGATGAGAATTAGTATGCGTCTGCGCACGCGCCTTGTTATTGTTTAGCAACGAAGCCCTCTTTCATTTAGATTAGCAAAACAGGCGCGTTTGGGGGACTGAGAATCCTCATTTCGCAATCGAGGCGTCTCTTACCCAAAACGGGTGACTGTGTGGTGTTCAGTGTCTAGTAACGCAATAATCGGTGCGATATTTCTTGATGGCACGTTGACTAACGAACGGTGGGTCAAGGTTTTGGAAGATGATTTCATCCCCATTATCCAGAGTGATCCTGATTTAGACAAGATGTGGTTCATGGAAGACGGAGCTCGACTCCATCGAAGCAGGAGAGTGTTCGATGTCCTGGAGGAACACTTTAGGGACCGCATTCTGGCTCTGGGGTACCTAGAAGCTACTGACATAGGCCTCGATTGGCCACCATATTCTCTGGATCTGAACACATGCGACTCGTTTTTGTGGGGCTGTATTAAAGACAAGGTATACAGAAATAACCCCAAATCCACTGCTTAGATGATAACAGCCACTCAGGAAGTAATAGACAGCACCGATGTTCCGAAACCTCAGCGAGTCATGTAGGATCTCGCTATTGGTCTGCGGCAAGTCATGCCCAATGGTGGCACACATATCGAACATGTCATAACCTGAATTCGAAAATCTGGAGTGACGTTTATATGTTGAATAAAGTGTTTGCACGCCGTAGTTTGTAACTAATTTACTTTTTTTTCTTCATACATTTCAATAATTGTCACCCTGTATAGAATGTGAAGCAATGTAATGAGTGACAGATAATTCTTCATGTTTTTAACAAGTAGATAGTAATATACAGGGTGAGTCACATGAGACGTAAACCCCTTTTATTTGATGAACTGTTCCAGGTATCGGAACAACGGTTTTAGCAAGTAATAGTACGCTAAGAGCCATCTACTTTGGTATTTGATAGTCTTAACTCTTTTGTTGGTCGGGGTACTGTAGGAAGTATGAGGTGTAGAGTACTTTCTTTAACTTTATCCAAAATTACTTGAAAAGACAAGTACGTGGTGTCTCACTTGTTAGTAGTGAGTTTGAAACTCGTCGCAAGAGAACCAGAGAAAAGTACTAAAGCCGGAAATCAATGTCGCGATAGCCAGCTATTGCGGTGTAAACAACAGAGCTGTCATGCGAGACAGATATCGTATGCAGCGAGAGAGGCCTATGCTACTGAAATAAAACCTCATTTTCTATACGATGTAATCAAAGGGTCAGGTTAGATTTTGGGAGATGGAACTGCAGCATATAATACCTTGTGGCAAATCAGATGACACCCAAGAAAACTACTTCAAACGTTTGTTTTCAGATTTTGTGGAAATAATTGTACACTAGCGTCCAAAATTAACGCTATAAAGGTAAATTTTGCAATATTGCGTTTGTTTGGCCTCAAAAAGTATAAACAGGCGATAGCAGAGTAGACGTGATGTAAAGAATACAGAATGTAAACAACTGCAACATGCATAGGCGGTAGACAAAAATGTTCTTCGTTTTCTAAACATAACGGATTTGCACACACATTCCGATACCTCGTTAATGTGCTCAGTACGGGGTGTGACAATCTCTGGCAGCGATGGTGCACGCTGTGAATGATGTCATCAATCTCATGTTGCGGCAACATCGTTGTTCCTTACTGCAGAGCTGCTCACAGGTCTTTGAAAGTGGTTGGTGGATGCTGACGTGATACAACCCGTCTCCAAAGTGCTTCCCAGACATGCTCTATGAGATTCAATTTGGGAGAGTTAGCAGCCCACGCCATGTGTGCAATATCTTTGGTTTTGAAGAAAACATCAACCACCCGTGCCCTATGAGATCGACCATTATCGTCCATCGATGCGAAGTCTAGGCCCACAGCACCTCGCAACAACTGCACATGAGGTCCCAAGATTTCGTCACGATACCTAACAGAAGTTAAACATCGCTGTTCCACCCGTACGGATTCATGAAGAAGTGTTCGAGTGGTAAACACAATCCGTGCCCACAATGTTAGGGATCTCCTCGATATAGGTTCCTTTCAACAATGTTTTGATCCAGAAATGGTGTTCCACCTTTCCTCCAGATGCCAATCCACCGAGAATCACTCAGACCAAATCGGGACACATCTGTGAAAAGAATATTGGCCCACCGTTTGACCGTCCAGTTGGCATGTCGACGACTCTACTCCAGGCGTTCCCTTCTGTGAAGACGCGTCAGAGGTACACATACAGCAGATCTCCGATTGTAAAGGCCACTCTGCCGAAACGTTCAGGAGACCGTTTGTCTAGATACAACACATCCACTGGACGCGGAGACGTCAGCTGCCAATTGCCGTGGCCGCACGGGGTAGCCGAGCGGTCTTAGGCGCCTTGTCACGGTCCGCGCGGCTCTCCGCGTCGGAGGTTCGAGTCCTCCCTCGGGCCCGGGTGGGTGTGTTGTCCTTAGTGCAAGTTAGTTTAAGTAAGATTAAGTAGTGCGTAATCTTAGGGACCGATGACCTCAGCAGTTTGGTCCCATAAAACCTTACGACAAATATCCAAAATTTTTTCCAGTTGCCGTGCAGTACCAACACGGTACCGCCTTCCCCTTACAGCCAAATAACGGTCCTCTCTTTATGATGTCACACCTGGTCGGTTCTGCCCTGGCCTTTGGAATACAGTTCGTTCTCTATAAACTGTTGTTACGTGCGAGAAACAACAGAACGATTCACATTAAGCCATGGGACCACAACAGTTTACATCTGTCCTGCCTCCATTTTTTGCTATTGCCCTATATCGCAAAGGGTCTGGTAGGTGTCTTCTCTGTGCGATTCTGCACTGTCTGTGACTGCGAACACAGCGATTTTGGAAGTGGGACTACCCGGAAACACTATCCCGTTTGATTGGTGCCCTGACGTCATCATTCGCTTGGTTGTGCGTTGACTGGAATGCCATCTTCCACGCAGAATACTATCGTACGAACTTTTGTTCACAGTTTGTGTGATCATATCGTGAACTAGACACAGGGCGCGGAAATAACGGTTTGTTGCCTTAATTTTGGACGCCAGTGTATTTCATCGGGCAGTTTTGCATGTAAACCCTTCCCGATGCTGCTTGATTGTCAAAGCCAAGACAGGAAGGTCGATCGTTGATACTTCATAATGATGAACAGCCCTCTTCAAGGGATAAAGGAATTTCCTCTATTAACTTTCCCAGAATTGAAAAAAAATAACAATGCAGTCTTTGCCCGGAGATCCATCTTAAAGTAAACCACTTGCTGTCAAACAAATGTGTCTATCATTTTCGAAATTGTAATAAAACGCAGTATACCATCGGACATCTGTGTCTATAAATATTACACGAAACTGTATTTAAGCGAAATACACATTAAATAATCTAAACACCACACATAAAAAAATTCTTAATGGATTATTCCTTAAGTATGGGCTCTCGTTGTTTACCATTAACTACAAGGAACAGTTGTAGTCGCCTTTCGAGAGATAGACGAACAGATGAAAGTACGTTGTATCATATGTGGCAATATGTGGCGATTCGATGGCGGGTATGGTCTGGCGTAGTTCAGGCTTCGTGATGGACTGCATCTTTCAATGCTCCCTATAGAAAGTCAGAAGTTATCGCTCTCGAAAATGCATCTCCTTTGTTGGAAGGAATAACTAAACAACTGTCTTTTATTTTATAGACCACTGACGTTGCATGATGCAAATAGGACAACCATGTTTTGGATGAAACCAAAATAAACGGCCATTTTTTTATGATGCCTTCAGAATACTTCGGAAGTTATCATAAATATCACTACGGAAAAACTGCAAGCAGCCGCACCTTTGCAGTGACTATTTCACTGTAACTATGGGCACAGACTTGTAGATAGTCATAGTGAAATAAATTATTAGCTCGAAACATGTGGCTTGCTGCATTTCTTCTTCAGTGATACGATAACTGAGTCACGTCAAACTTAACACTCCTTTTGTTGTCGAACGATTCCATATATCGAAACAAGGTTTTTGCCAAATGGTAGTACGCTAAGTAACATGTACTTTCCCAAAGTCGACGTCACAAGCCTAGACTAGCTAAGAATATTCATTCGTGATTCTCAGTTAACCTTTTTTGCAGTTTTTAAGCCCAATACGTTGTACCGGTACGGGGTAAAAAATTTTAAATTTTTCGGCGACCAGTCGGACACAAAACAAAGTAAAATGAGAATCGTTAAACTCTGAAAATGTACATGCAATTACTTGTCATAACGGTAATTTGTAATGAAACAAAATTAAAATGGTACAAAGTAAATACTACACGAAACTGTATTTAAACGAAATACACATTAAATAAACTAAACACCACCCACAAGAAATTTCTTAGCAGAACATTCCTTAAGTATGTACTCAAATTTTTTACCGTCGACTGCAAAGAAGGTTCGCAGGAGAGCTTCTGTAAAGTTTGGAAGGTAGGAGACGAGGTACTGGCGGAATTAAAGCTGTGAAGACGGGGTGTGAGTCGTGCTTGGGTAGCTCAGTCAGTAGAACACTTGCCCGCGAAAGGAAAAGGTCCCAAGTTCGAGTCTCGGTCCGGCACACAGTTTTAATCTGCCAGGAAGTTTCATATCAGCGCACACTCCTCTGTAGAGTGAAAATTTCATTCTAGTTGCAAAGAAGTACTTTATAAGATAACTGTATGGAATCTATGTAGTAACGTAACTGTTCTTTTACTCCTTGGCACAAGAAACCAAAAATCCCAGCGTTATTACACACTGTCCGTTGTAGTATTGAAGATAACGCATGCTACGGCGGCCATCTCGTATTGTAAGTTGAGAATTTTAATTAATATATTGTAATTTATGCTAATCTTGCACTTTTCTTTCATTTGTGTATTGACCTTCATGCAGAAGTAAAAATAAGGTTTATTTTCAAGATTTTCATTACTCTGGATAAACAAGAAGAAGGGCCGAACAATAGAACATTTTTGGCAGACATCTTGCGTAGGGATAATTTCATTATAGTTTCATTGCGATCGGTCATCAACGGACACTTTAAAAGACTATTGTTGTGGACAGGCAAGACAGCCAATCCACTATGACAGGAAGCCGAAAGGCACGGGTTTAAGCTCACGCAGGCTGGCGTGAGGTCTGGAACAGGACAAGGGATTGAGACTAGCAAAAACGTACGTATCTTCTGGAATACTTAACTTTAATCCATAATTGGTGAACATCGCTCTTGACGGTACATGTTTTTCAGCATCAATAGTAACTGGTAATGGCGCCTTGCTAGGTCGTAGCAAATGACGTAGCTGAAGGCAATGCTAACTATCGTCTCGGCAAATGAGAGCGTAATTTGTCAGTGAACCATCGCTAGCAAAGTCGGCTGTACAACTAGGGCGAGTGCTAGGAAGTCTCTCTAGACCTGCCGTGTGGCGGCGCTCGGTCTGTAATCACTGATAGTGGCAACACGCGGGTCCGACGTATACTAACGGACCGCGGCCGATTTAAAGGCTACCACCTAGCAAGTGTGGTGTCTGGCGGTGACACCACAACTATCATCATAATTATTAAAGAAAAGAAAGTGAATACATTAATTTATTTCGTATTAAAGTAAAAACTAAGAACATTCAGTTCAGTACAGACATTGGCCGCTTATCGGCAAAACAAAGAATATTTCGTTTAAAACATGAAATACTTTCTTTAATTCGAAGGATGTCTTTTAATTAAATTTCGCTAAGTTAAAGATATCCTGCGGCAATATTTGGAAGTGATAACACGAAGTATAATCCCTGAAAATACGTTTACGCTTTTTTGTGCCATCATGAATTCTCCACGTAGACAACAATTTTAACGACTTGTAAAAGCACTTCACGCAATCCTGAGTAGCGCGCTGTTAAATAATCAGAGATTAGAGAACTATTTTACGAAAGTATAGATTTCGGTAACCCATATTATCATCATTCCTTCTCGTGTCCGCTCCACCAAATAAGTGCTCTGTTCACGCTCTTGCCGGGCGTAAATATCAGAAAAGTTAGGCGGTAAGGCTTTCTTACATTCTTTTCGTGACATTCGTTGAGGACACCGTAAGTATACTTGACATGTCCGGACCTGGACGATAGCGGTACAAATGGCGCCCAACGTGGGGCTCGGACTAAATAAATGAATGTTGCTGTTCGGTAGCCAACTTACAGGTCAGAAATATTACTGTAGTGAGTACAATATTACTGAAAAATTAATTATACCAGATTATGTATGGATTATAACAATTTTATACAGTGTGTGATTCTGTAAATGTTTCGTTCCATGTACTTATGACAACTAAAATCCATTACTGAGCACTGAAAATAAATAACCCAAACTGCTGGACTGGGACAGATTGCGGCTGCCATAATATTATTGCACAACATATCAACCATGATGTGGAGCGACGGGTAATAGAGATTTCTTACAAACGTAAGGACGCGACTGAATGAGCTCCCAAGTTAAGTATTAGAATCATTAGGTAAATGGTGGACATGCAGAGTGCTTACTGATTAAATAAATTGTGACATTCAGTACTTTAATTAGTACAACCGGCTACATTAGTTTCAAAAATGTGTATATTTTATTAGAGTGCTAAATGTCAAGTGTAGCCAATTCTTTCAATTGACGTAGATATTTTGTGTGATAAGCTACACAATCAGTTGTATGCCCACAGATCGTTTAAAATTTATATTTAAGAGTAATTTTAATTTTTCTTGTCAAGCTGCTACGACTGAGTTTTTCAGTGCGAGTTGGTTGCGATTAGTGTATTATTTTGTATAGAGTGTATTTGTTTCTGTTAGACTAGGTGGTGTATTTTTGTGTCTTTTGGGGGTAACAGTGTTAATAGAAGTATGGTTAAGACCCGCAAAGAAAGAAAACTAGGCATGGAAGACACGACAGAGATCGATGACGATTCTGTTTCAGCAATCCACAATTTGGAAACTGAACAGGGCAATGTAGAGCAAATATTGCCTGCTGCTAGCGGTCAACAGTTGGAACAGCAGACAGGCGTCAGCTCAGCTGACGACTCAAACAAAACAACATCATCAGTATACACAGCTGATGTGCTGCCTCAGCCAGCACCGACGAATGATTTTCTAGCCGTGTTGTTGGCAAACCTCGAGTTGAGAGAAAGGGAAAGTGAGAAACGCGAAAAGGAGGAATGTTTAGAAAGAGAGAAACACAAAAAAGAGGAGTGTCTCGACAGAGAAAAGGCGTTAATAGCTCAGATAAAGAGTATATTAGACGTAGAGCGTGCAGAAAATGAAAAATTGATAATTAATCAAGTTAAAACTATAGTAACCGCAGAACGCTTACAGAGGGAGGAAAGAGAAAAATCAGAATGATTGGAAAGGTAAAGAAAAGAAGTGGAACGTGAGGGAAGTTATTCGGTCGACTAAATCAGATTTTAGATGAATAACGTAAGGTCATCGTCTCACATCTTAAGGGAGAAATAGATGGTCTGCGGGAACAAGTTTCCGGATTGGTAGTAACAAGGCAAAGGTATTCCAACGAAAATCCAGAAACTTGACGTAAAGGTAGACGAACTCGACGGAGCGCAACAAGCACTGGAGGGTCAGATGAAATCGCTAGCTAAAAATCTAGATCAAATAGCTGACAGTGTAGAAACAAAAATAGAACAAGACGTAAGGAATGCGTTGCTGAGATTAAATATAGGTGTTGAGTGTGAGAGCTAGGGCTCCAACACGTACTTAAACCCTGATCCAAGTGAGATGCTACAGCGCACGTTACCTTTAGAAAGGGAAACTGGTCGTAGGGATCATGATATATCACTACACTTTAGTCCCGGTACGGACAGGTACCTGTGAATATGTCAAACGGTGAGCAGTTTGCTTGCAATACTGACAAGCAATATAGCCCGTGCAGATATGGGAGTATTATTAGTGCAACATATGTGTTGTAGTGCCCATTGTCGCATAGGTAAAACACGAGGAGTCGCTTATTAAGCACATGCAGTTCCAAATGTTCGCTGACGAACGAAAGTCAATCCACCCAGTAATATTCATCAAGAGTTTTAGAAATGTTTTATCGCTTTCGTGGACAGATCAACAGAAAATACAGTTTGTAATTTCTTTTAATAATGGAGATGCAGCTCTGTGGGAAATGAAGGGTGCAGAGAATTGTCAGGTATACTCAGACTTTGAGAAGATGTTTTTAGCTCGCTTCCGGTCGTCATGTGTACAAGAACGACTCATAAAGCAGGTGTTTAACCCTGAGCCTTTTATCCCCAGCAAGGCAATCTTCGAAAACACTTCGAAAGATATTTAAACAACACACGATACTGGGATGAACCCATGATTACGAAAGATGTATTGCGTATATTAATGGGCAATTTACCTATTTCAATCAGGGAAAAGCTCGTTCACATGCCCGATACGGACCTCGAACACTTTATAGTCGCCATAGATTCATTGGATTTAATACAAGAAGACGCCAGGCAAAACGAATTTAGCAATGGTGGGCCAGGATCGAACAATAGTAACAATAAGCAAAGAAATCCGAATGTAAACAGTCCCAGAAAACATGGACAGAACAGAGAAAGTGATTACCACGCCGACCACAGTAGCAACAAACAAAATAGTCACAGTGGTTCCGCTGGTTACCCATACAATGGAAGTAATAACCGTTCCCCAAATAAAAGCAGAGTCCAAAATCTTAATATGGACGGAGGAACGAAGGAAGTTTTAACACTTCCTTTGCTAATTAAAATAGGCGAACTGCAAATGAGCAGTGGCACAAATCTGGCCCTCAAATTGGCAGACACAGCACGCTCCCGCCGACCTGAACGTGCCAGTGTTATACCAGTGCCGCCGCCAACTACGCAGCAGCATTGGACACCACGACTGCAATATATGCCACAGCAGCAACAACAGAAATGAAATGAGACAGTACGCATTGTGGAAGTAGTTGAAGAGTCGCAACCCGGATGTTCGGGGGCGGTAAACTCCAACCAACCTGTGTAAGCCTTCCACATAGTGTCGGTATGGCACAGGGTGAAGGCAGGCAAAGCATGCAAACATTCATGTTGATATATAATGAAGGTGTAAACCTCAGGGAGTAATTAATTGCTGAACCGAGACAGACACAGCAGCAAAAGGGTGAGTTAGTAAAAGCTGCTTTTAAGGCTCAGATAAAAGGAATACCCGTAACTGTAATTAGTGTTACAGGAGCAAATGCTTCAATTATGCATCATGAATCTTACAAATGCGTAGCCAGGTTAAGAGACTGCCAATTTTACTAGTGCGAAACTAAAATTGTGGAGGCCATACGTTCCCGGGAGTAAATAATTAAAGATCAGTTACAGGCCTTCCTAGAGATGGAAAAAGAAGCGATGAAATGCTCATTCTTGTCGTTAGGAACTTAGCGGTATCCTGTAACAGGGGTTTGGATACGTTGCATGGGAGGAACTCAAAGACAGACGTCTCTCGTGCAATATGCACCTTGAAAAACCACAATATGGTTATTGAACTAGCATTGATAAAGACTGCTGCCACATATAACAATTACTGTAGGCCGGTTCAGTTGAACATCTCTGACCCAAAGGTACGGCATGCGGAAAACGACTGCTACAGGGGGACTTACAATAAGGTAGTCCATGTTAGCGAATTTCATACTAAAGAAATAAGGCAAGGTGAAACGTCCCCTTAGAAAGATTATTGAATTACTGTGCTGATAAACCCCTTACGTTATTTGATTTTCAAACAGCTGAGCAAAACTGAACGTACTCAGACATTTCTCTCTTTACTTATTCTGTTCATCACTAAACTGACACACAATATTTTTAGCTCAACGCAATCTGACTTTCAAAAATCCCTACAAAAGAATGGCCCTGACTAACAATAACCTATACCTTTCATGAATCACTTACCTCACAAAAAATCTTCGTTACTCGTACTACTGCAATACAGCGAGCGCCACTACTGCCAGCTAAATAAAAGATTCTACTTACTGAAGGGACTAACTACTGACAGGCATAGTTAGCAAATGAAAGATTTTGATAAAGAACAAAACATGTATTTACCTTAATAGTGTTCAAAAGCCGTAATATATATATCAATTCATGATATCCAGTATTACAAATTTACTCTCTCTGATGGACACATGTCCAGATCATCCGCTCTCAAAACTCCGCCATCTCTCTCCCCACATCCACCACTGCATGCGGCTCACCTCCAACTGCGCAACACTACGCGCTGTTCACATCCAGCTGCCCAACACTACAATAGCAAACATTGCAACAATGCCGACCAGCCTCAGACTGCACACAGCACAGTCAGTGATTTTCATATAGAGCGCTACATGGCGTTACTAACATAAAAAATTAAACAGCCTACTTACATAGCCCCCATGCTCCCCACAAAAAATTTTACAAATTGTTTTGGGCAGTGGCCAATACAGATTTGAAAATATTTTTCATAATTACATTAACAAAGATATCAAATGCACACACTTATTGATACAATGTTGGTCAAAAGCTAAAATTTTCTCACAATCCATAAAGACAGTCCTGATCATTCATCACAGTAAAATTGCAGTGTTTTTTCTCAAATTCTGAGCTGTAAAAGAAAATGCACACGGAAATAGTGGATTTCCATGCAGTCTTGAAGAAGTAGTGTTGTCCTTCCAACGGAAAGACAGTGCTGACTCTTGACATGCAGACAGGTAATGGGCCACAACAGAGCAAATCCATCGCAGAGTCAGTAGAAGTTGAAGATTATTGGTAGTTAGGTCAACACAGAGCAGACCCACTGTAGTCCTGGTAGAGATTATTGTATTGGTTGCCCACCAGAGGTGCAGACCCACTGCAGTCCTTGTAGAGATGGCCAGCAGCCATCTGTTGCGACTGTGCAGGTGCACAATCACCATCAAAAAGTCTTGCGGACAATATAGCAAGTCCATGAACCACCACTTGTGCACTCACAAAAATTTTTTTTTAAATGTCCTTAGAACCAGCAATGCTGTTAACCAGTCCCTTGCTGAGTTATTAACACACGTGCAAGCACTAACAGTCCCAACTTCTCACATATTGTGCATATACTATGACCAACAGAAATGTGTGCAGTGAAACGAATGCTTACAAGTTACTTAATTTGATGAACTGGTGTCCATTACAATTTTATAACATGAGAATACAATAACAAAGGTACAAAATACATCATTAAAGAACATAACAATACAGATAACATTTGTAGTAATACATGCTTTACAAATGAATCGAAGTAAAATATACATCATTGTTATAGCAATTATGACATAAGTAAGTAAATAAAATAATGAGAACAGTTTTCGAAACATTAGTTTCACACATGAGCATTAAAACAGAACAGAATAAATAATGTCTAAACATCGTTACAAAGAAAATAACATATTATTAGAGAAATTCTACAACATAACTTATCAGATAAACATATAAAGACAGGAACAACACAAATACACAAGGGTACACAAACACCTAGCGAAATAACACAAAAGGAAAGGACAGGGTTTGTTCCACTACAGCTTTTTGCAAACAAAACTTTCTTTACTTCTTGGAGATCTCTCTTCGTTCATCATTATTCCCAAAAGTCCTATCTATACCTGCTTTCTGTACTTTTTTCGTATAACTTCTCAATGCATTTTTTCCAATTCATCGCAACTCATTCTCTTATGTAGCCTACCCCCTCTGAAGCTAACTTAAAAACTACTGAGCTCAGATGCATAAACTAAGGGACGAGGCAATGCAGCAGCACAAAACAAATTAACACAAACACCAATGACAAAAAAATGCAAATTGGCAAAGCAAGCAGCAGTACATCTAAATTAGCAAAGCAAATGCAACATTACAACTAATAAGAGCCAATGTGCAGCAACAAGAAAAATAAATCAGTAGTAAAACTGGCTTAACAGAGTAATACAAAGTGAAATTCAGTAGCACTGTGCCTGGCAAACAGCAGCAGCAAATGCAATAACTTATACCTAAATATGACATACCTCAAGCAGAAAAAATAGTACACTAAAGACAACAATGCAGATAAGGAAAATGTCTATTCACATATTAGTATCTATGTCATTAAAGTGGTGCACCACAACAAATTATTGTAACAAAAAAATTACCAAGTAGTTGAAAAGAAAATTATATATGCAGTTACTGTTGTTAATCCCTTCTTATTGTTCTTTCCTTTCCAAGTGCTCCATTATCGAAGAATGTGGATCATAAAATTATTATTTAACTGATCTGTTGACAGAAAGTTTTCACATCAGCAAATGCATTTAATTTTATTTTATAAAACCAATGCTGCAACACAGCTGGAAACCAGGTATCAAATGAAATAAGCAACTATGTAAAGCAAAGCATAAAAATATCATTCGGTAGTCATGTGGCATTTCATAAGTTAGTAGAAATTCTCTCAACTCTCGTAGAAAGACACTTGTCATAATCAGGTGTACAGATGCAAGTATATTTCCAAGTAATGAGTGTGTCGTATTTGCGATGCTTTCTAGAATGGAATGTCAATAGCGAGGTTAATGGCCTCTTTTTTCCACCTAATGGCTTTTTCTCCAGGCAGGTGGCACAGCTGGGCGCCCACGACACATTACGTGAAGGTCACTTAACTTTCTTACCGAAATACTTACGACAGCAGTGACAGTCTCATACAAAAAAATTCACAGGTTGAAAATTTGCGTTACAAATGTGTAGAAACAAAATCCTATAAATATAACAGTGTCCAAAATATTTTCGCCGGCATTGTGATACATTCACGCACATACGCACATTTCATAACTCTTAAAGTACGATTCTTGGTTTCCAACATCCTTTTTCGCAAACCAGAGTCTCTAACTTCTATTCATTATTTATATACATATAAACACGTAATTACTTTCCTCGTTATGGTAGCATCATCTTATTGATCATAAAGATACCTCAACACCATAACACACATCGTCATCGTATTAATATCATAACAGATCAATTACATCTCAAATTCGTTGCAGCTTCTTTCAATAATTTCAAGACCTTCAATAAAGGCATCTACCTCAAACCTACTTAATAATCATGATCCCTTACCAAATACGACATTCAAAGCTCTCATAGCATCACAATGGTTCCGAAAAAATATGAACAGTTCACAGAGTACAAATAAAATACAATTTCATAAGTGTAACGTTATCCAACTGTTTAATTACGTAAACATGTGTCACTGATGCAGTAAAAAAAAATGTTTGTCTCTCTCTGTTAAATGATCAGATAGCTGTGTAATTCTGTGTTAGAGAAATATGGTACTGATGTGCAAAGTTGTATAAGCAAGTACCATATTAGCTAGGGCTCCTTGAGCTTGCCAAACACATTGTACACAAAGTAAGCATGTACCCCCTGAGGATTAATGTAATTATACCCTCAGGTGTTACAGATTACAGCAATGGAATGAAATGTATCACGGAAAACTTTCTTTGCAATTCAAAAATCTTTAAAAAAATGTTTTAAGTACAAAATTAATCACTCAAGTACGTCTACTGCCGCTCTAAATTGTGCGTCTTGTAAGATAATTCTGTGGAAGTGTCGTAGTTATCGTCCTCTGTAAGCAACGTTCTGCTGAAGTCAATGTACTCACCTCATCATAAACAAACGTGAAATGCTTTGCGTATAGATATCGTAGTTATTATGCTTATTGCCATGATGAAGAAAGTACTATACTGTAACGTATTGTTGTGCTACAGGAAAGGCTGATCATTGTAGCTATACCACAAAAGTTACTACTAAAACATGTTTTACTTTCCATAATAATACAGAAAAACTGTGCAGATATAAAACAGATGCACCGCAAAGCAACAATGTAAATTGTGTCACACATTAGTAGCGTCGTGATATAATCGTGTAGCTGTCAAAGAAATCAAATACTAAGTCATCTTTAATCTCACAGAAAGTTCTTCAAATAAAGAATGCCTTTTCAAGTAAACCAAAATGTTGCATTAAAATCTTATTAGCAGTATATGTTCTAAATATGTAAGCGTTATAGTCGTTACGTACTCGTGCAAATAACAAGCAAGAATGTGCACACACAGAAACACTGTGTCCTCTGTTCACTATAACAATGCATTTGTAATTACTTGTCTAAATATGTTCCCTATATTCTTGACTGGATAGTTAACTTTAGAACATAGTTGCATGTTAACAGTTTCTAAGTGTGACAAAGAGTACTTGTAACGTGAAGTGAAAAATGTTATAGCAAAGACTATGTTAAAAAGCAGATTATCTCTTAATAAACGGTTTTACATGTGAAATCTGATGCAATCCTTTACTCTTCCTAGTACGCAGAGTTTCAACTTCAACGCAAATGTTATGTGGTATACGTCGGTAAGGAATGCTACAATTTTTCTCAAGGTTAGCGTCTATGTTATGTTTCTCAGAGCCAGCCGGCGCACGTGGCTGCCTGCGGTGCGAGTCATTGTCTGTCTATTTGTTGGTGTGCATCGTTATTAGGATTAGGAGACCTAACTTCTACAAATTCACCTTGACGAGAAGGCCCTGCCCTGTTTGAATCTCGCCAGTTCTGATGAAATTCAGGGCTATCGTTTTGTCGGTAGTTTACATAGTTTTTTTTTTTTTTTGTCGGTCATGTGGTGGAGAATTTCTTCCGGAGTCGTAACTGCACGGTGGACTGTTGCGTCTGAAGTTATTCTGTCTCCCTTGATAATAGTTATTTTAGTTCCCATATTGTCTGTTTCTCTGATTGTCTCTGTGATAGTCATTACCACGGAGAGATGATCTTTCCCTGTAATTATTACTACTCTGCCAACGGTTGTCATACGGGTGGTGTCTGTTTTGGTCACGATTTGCGTTGTAAGAATAGCCTTGTCGTGTCCAGTTATTATTTATGTCGTCACGGAATTGTGACGGATGTGATCTAAAATGACTGTTTTCCTGTTTTCGCGTCCCGCGATTGTCTGAGTCAATTTCCAATTCTTGTAACAGTCCCTGAAAAGCTTCAATGTCGTCTTTGCAACGTGTCGCCAAAATAATATGTCATAAATGTTCAGGCAATTTGATTAAGCAAATGCAGATGAGTTCTGAGGGGCTGTATGGGTTTGAAAGATACTCATTCTTATGTAACATGTCTTCGAAATATTTGACAAGACTGGAAAATTCAGATTTTTCCTCACTATGATGCTATGTTTCACTCGGTCTTGTGTAGCTTGAGACCAATATACTGAGAGGAAGGCATGATAAAATTCTCCTTCACTGTGACAATCGTGAATGACCGATCGCATTCTTACAGCTGGTTCATTCTCTAAGTAGCCACACATAAATTCTAACCTTTGCTCCAATGACCAGTTTGGAGGAAAACAATGAGAGTATTGATGGAGGCATGCTTGTGGATGAATGTCGTTGCCAGAATTCTTAAATGTTTGGAATTTACGTGTAGTACTGAACAGCTTATAGTCAAAATCATCATGTCGGCGAGTCGCGTATCGGTCATTGTTACTTCGTTTCGGCGGTTCCATCTCAAAATACGGTGTTCCTTGCCAATTTCTTTCGTAATTTCCGAAGTGCCCTGTGTAATTATTTTGTGGCTGTTCCGTATTTCTATGTACCTCTTCCCGTATTGGAGCGTGAGTGTCTTCTGAAATATGTAATTCTTGTATTACCTGCGTCAACTGATCTTGTACTTCCAGGATTTCTCTTTTGTACTGTGTATTGATTTGATTTTGGTTTTGTTTGAATTTTCTAATTTGTTCATACTATTCTGTGTCAGTGAAGGCTACGGGTCTTGTGTCATTCAGATCATCATCTACCTTTGTAGATAAGATAGTGAACTGATCCGAAAGTTCGGCTACTTTCTCCGATAGTGAAATTATTTCCTCAGTGTGTTTTTCTGAACCAAGTTTCAGAGTGTCCAATTGTGTTGAAATCGTGTCTACTGTGTCCTTTAAGTTTTCCTTAGTTTTTGCAAGTTGTGTAACCGAATCAGTAGATGCAACTGAGTCAATTTTAGCTTGCAGGGTGTCGTCATTTTCATGAACAATAGTTTGCAGTTCTTTTATCGCTGCTTCTGTAATGCTTTCATGACGCGAAAAAATAGGTTGGAAATGCTCACAAATTTGTGTTTTTGCGTCATTACAGACTTTTTGACATTTCGATTCGATTTTAAGTAACTCAGCAGTTAAACCTTCACGTGTTTGTTCCAGCGTGGAGTCTAACTTTTGGAGCTTTTGTCCCATTTGTTGCATTAATTGTAAAAACAATGCACTGGTGTCTGAAACATGTTCCTCAGTGCTATTCGGCAGTGCATTTGAACCGGCAAAATTCGCATTTTGAAAAGCAGAAAATGTGTCTTGACCGTATCTAAAGAGATTCAACAAATGTTTGAGTGTCAAATAATAGAACATTCATTGTCGCCGTATAGCAGCCCTCTGCTCGCAGTCGCAAAAGCAGATGGAAGCATGCGGTTAGTGCTGGATGCCCGAGACATTAACAAACTCGTTATGTCTGCTAGAAGCCGACCTGAAATGAAGACCACGAAACAAAAGTAGTTACAGTAGTATAAGGTTATTCGATTAATTTTATGTTCATCCATGCATTTTTCTTGTGTGTGTGTATTCTAAATATGTGCCTAAAACTATATGTATTTATGTACATTTATGTGTCTGTGTATAAAAGCAGGATGTCTGCGTGAATACATGAGAGAGCATGTGAACAAAAATGAATTACTAATGAGGTCAGTGCACTTAGTTAGTGTAAATTTCATAAAATCACAGTGTGAGTAAGGAACTGTAGGCAATTTGCATGGTCTCTAGGTGACTGTTGTGAATCGTAGACCAATATCAAAGAATTTTAGAATAACCATAGTGATAGAATTGGCAAACGTAAGTATCGATATTAAACTATCACGGTGGAAGGTATAAGTCCTTCACACGTTAGATACTTGGGGGTAATGTGCTCGCATCCTGTTATCAGAAAGCAAAATAAACAGTAGATTTTGAATCAGTGTTGAGAGCAACTATTATGGTTAATATGCTGAACCGAATAGTCCAGGTGACCAATTGGTAAGACTTTCTGCATGAGGGGACACTGCCTACATGAATCCTACCGAAATATGGAGACTTTTATTGTAAGGAATGTACAATGTGTGCTACATAATGTAAAAGTGAAAGTGCTTATAATGGACTCCTCACACGTACAATGTACAAACTGTGTGCGAAAAGTGCATTTTAAGTGTCGAACAATCTGGATGCTGAAGTAGCGACAGTGAAAGGTCGAAACTTTTTAACAAACAAAAGACAAATCCACGAACTGTCTAGGTGGAAGAAGCGGTGAGCGCAACCACAGGAAGGAATAAGGGTGATACACAGAAAAGACTGTGAATCTGTTAATAGTATGTAAATTTATGGCCAAAGTCCGTAGCGTGTGGAAATGTCTAAGCATTAATGTGAGGTATCACGTACAAAATATTTATATGCTGTGTAGAAAACTGTTGAAATATCACATGCATAAAAGTGTTAGATGTACTATCATACTGCGGAGTCCGCATACGGCAGTGAGTGACATGAAAACAGGGAACATCTGAAAGCCTAAAATGACAGGTGGACTAACCCTCAACAGAAAATCCTAACGGAACACGACGACTGTATGAACGCTCTAGGAAGTGCCAATGCAGTGCGTGTGTGATGGGTGGTGTTGAAAAGCAACAAGTTGTATCTTTTAGTAAACAGTGAGATAGTAGAAGCCGAATCCTAAGTGTTGTAAAGTGCTGGGCTAGTGAGGTTCAAAACAAAGTGCGTACACAAACAAGACAGTGACACATTCGGCTGAAGGGTGATTGTGAACTAACCAAAACATCAAAAACATCATGATAAGACAGCTGATGCGCGGTGGACATGTTTCAAGCTTGTGACGGAGTGGTGAGAAAGCCGACCAACAGCTGATCATCGCGCGGTGGGCGGGACACGCCCCTGCGACAACGATGCGCAGCTGCCCAGCGTTCAACAACCGACGGCGTGGGGAGAGTTCGTGATCGTCTGCTCATCGTTTCAGCGGAATCGAACAACAAAGCCAACCGACGATGAAAATTATATTAATTTGTTATAAAAACTAGTACTGACTGTGAGAGATATGAATGAAAAAGGTTATGTGCCATATGTATCTTCCTAAATACTATGTTACATATGTAAAGTGGACATACATTGAAAGTTGATGCACTAGAAAAGTGAGCGAACTCATTAAAAATAACCATCAATTGCATATTTTCGTATTGTATGAACGAAAAAATGATTTAAATATGTTAACTTGTAAATATCGTGTAAAAATGTTTACTATAAAAATGATCATCTGCAGATCAATGGGAAGGTAATCAAATGATAACATCATTCACAATCAATACTTGATAATAGCAGGAGTGTGGACTGTTTGAAGACACCGGACGGAGTTTTTTTAACCCAGCTTTTTCCCGCCGCCCATAAGCTATATAGGGGAATAAAGCTATTGTTTACCGGGATTATTCAGTCATACCAAGCTGTTCTCACTCGTCGTGTACAGTGTGGAAGAAAGATAGAGCAATGCCAATAGTAGAAATAGTTGAAACCTTGTAAAAAGGAAAATGTTATTTGTAATGAAATATATGTAAATTACCAACCATTGTCAAGTGATATACTGTATATATACACTTACGTGTAAAAAACAAAAAAGACGAAAAGTGACACGTGTCTATAAAAAACAAGTGTGAGAAGTAACATGTGCTATTATACAGGTGGTATGACTGTTCGCAAGCCGCAGGTGATTTCGACTCATTCATACCAAGGGGCCCTTGTACCTATACGCGGTACAAAATATTAAATTGTGCGGCGACAAGTCGGACACAAAATAAAGTAAAATGAAAATTGAAAAACTTTGAAAATGCGCGTGCAATTACTTGTCATAACAGCAATTTGTAATGAAACAAAATAATAATTTACAGACAGACTTTATAATATAACTGTGTAAAATGTGTGTAGTAACGTAGTTGTTCTCTTATTCCCCGGCGCAAGAAACCAAAAAGACAAGAGTTATTCCACACTTTCTGTTCTAGCATTGAAGATAACACACATTACGGCGTCCATCTCGTACTGTAAGTTGAGAATTTTAAACGATGTATTGTAATTTATGCTAATCGTGCATTCTTCTTTCGTGTGTATAGTGACCTTCTTGCAGAAATAAAAATAAGGCTTATTTTCTAGATTTTCATTACTCTAGATAAACAACTAGAACAATCGAACTTTCTTGGCAGACATCTTGTGTAGGGATAATTTCATAATAATTTCATTGCGTTCCGTCATCAACGGACTCTTTAAAAGGCTAACATCATAATTATTAAAGAACGGAAAGTGAACACATTAATTTATTTCGTATTAAAGTAAAAACTAAGAACATTCAGTACAGTACACTGGTCGCTTCTCGGCAAAACAAAGATTATTCCATTTAAAACAGGATATACTTTCTTCAGTTCGCTGCGATATCCTTCAACAATATTTGAATGTGATAACACGAAATATAATCCCTGAGAATACGTTTATGTTCTTTGACACTATGAATGTTCCACGTAGACATCAGTTTTAACAAATTGTAAAAGCGCCTCACGCCATCCTATATTAACAAGGCGGTGAGTCGGGCGGTGTTAAATAATCAGAGCTCAGAGAATTATTTTACGACAGTATAGATTCCGGTCCCCCTTATTATCATCATTCTTTCTTGTGTCCGCTCCGCCAAATAAGTGCTCTGTTCACACTCTGTCCTGGCGTAAACATCAGTAAAATTAGGCGGTAAGATTTTCTTACACTCTTTTCGTCACATTCGATGAGGACACCGTAAGTATACCTGAGACTGTGTGCGGACCTGGGCGGTAGCTGAGCAAAGTGGTGGATAATAGTATATCTTGTGAGAAACAACACTGTTATCCTTAAGTACGGTTCTGGCTTTATCACAGTTGCCAGAAAATGTACATTCTAATATTCTGTGTCTTTTGCTATAACATTCATTCTTATCTGTTATGTGATTATAGCTATGATTTGCATTAATATTTTTTATTTTTATTTTTTTTATTTTTTTTTTATTTTTTACATAAGGCTTTCAACAGAACAATTGATTCTAGAGATCATAGTCTGATTTGAATGCAATCGATATTACTCATAGAACTGACTGTAGCGCTGCGCCTTATCCTACGGTAGCACACTAATTCTTGATACAAAAATCTCAGTTTATTAAAGTCGAGGTGTATCTTAGTGGAAAAAGACTACCCTTGCCATATTTTATGAAATCCATCCACATTACGTGAATATCTGATTGGGTTTATTTTCTTTCACAGACAAATTAAGTACACTGGCTACACACTTTGTATATAATATGCTAAAATCTCTTTTTTTCGGTATACTCCGACAACACACAATCGTGCACCAATGCTCATACGAACCAATTGAACACCTCGAAACAAAGTGAACAACAGACAGAGAATTCCAGGTTATTTAATTATTAGAACAACAAAAAATAGTACGCATTTTAGCTTCTGTATTTATTTTAATTACTGTCTATTAAATAATATTTAGTAAACTTTTGTTAAATGAATGGCTTAAGGCCGATTAAGAGTAATTTCCATGCCCCCCAGACTGGAGGCAGTGGGTGTTGCTTCACTAACCTCAGTAACCTCAGTCCCTAAGGAACCCACTCCCATACTCAAATACTTCATAAGCTCTCGAAAACGGCTTTACTCAGTTATTAGTTAGACTAAATGAGCTTAACACAGTGCTTAACTAGGTATTGTCGAGCATACTAATCACGATTATTGATCCTTAACAGTTTTGTTCATCAAAGCTAAGTATTTAATTTCTAATTGCCAGTTGAGCCAAGACAGGTTCACCAACTAAAAAGGTTTCTTTAGTTAATCTTATCTTACGTATTTCGTTTTTAATGTTAGTTGAGTTCAAACATCAATGCACAATTATCTGTTTCATGAATTTACGATGCTTAACAGTTGTCGTCTGGATACTAGACGCCTTGGTAGCTGGAATTTGATGGCCAGTCGGCTTGAATTACTAGGTCTGTAGTTGGCTGTTATGTGAACCGAGACAACAGGAGAGCTTTTCTCGATGACCGCACCCTTCCAGCTTCCCTGTGCCACGGCCTGTGGTGGACAGCTTACAGCATTCTAATGTTTGTACATATAACAATCGCATAACACAATTAAAACAGTTACAATTAGTATTCAGTCTGAAATACGCACAGGTTTATAGTTTAGTGTCTGCTATCTGCTGTGCACTTGACTTCAGTTTTACAGTTCGTTAAAATCGTCGTAATATGTACGTATATCGACTTACTATTGTCACTGCTGTGAAATATATATCGATCGAGATATTAAAGTAATTATGATTTTTTAAGCAGAATGTTATACATTCTTTAACGTCATCCGAAAGAGCTTGAAAAGACGAGTACAGTGATATAATGATTGTTAATTTTGAGGTTGAAACTCTTGCAGAAGAATCCAAGAAATATTCTAAAACTGAAAGGCAAGTCGGCCGGAGTCGGACGGAGTCGGCTAGGCGTCGGATACGCTATGTCGTTGTATCGGGCCTTTGGACTGTTTGCTTGTCTTTGCCGTAGAACTTCTATCGGCATGATATTTCTGCTTCAAAATTTATTGCCGTGCAGAGACGTACGCCAGTGGGAAGGAGTTGAACATTCTTCTTCGATATGGCGGCGCGAGACGCATTGCCAAGGAATGTGGTATGATCCAGAGGGGAGTCATTCAAATCTTGCATCGACATAAACTCCACCCTCATCATCTACCACTGTATCAGCCACTCGGAGGACATGATTCCGAAACCCGTGTAGTGCTTTGCTCTGCATCACTTGCGAGGCGGCACTACGTTCACTCAAACGAAACAACGTTTACGAACCACGGTCATGTAAATTTACGTAACATGCACAGCTGGGCAGGTGAAAATCAACACTGGCTTAGACAGTACAACAACAACGACCGTGAAGCGTAAGACTGTGGCGGGGAATCACAGGAAATTCCTTTCGAGGACCTTACTTCATCCCAGGGACGTTAGCTGGAAATACTTATGACACTTCCTTGCGAACATCGTATCTGTTCTTCTACAACTAGATAAGCGACAGAGTATTTGGTTCCAACACAACGGTTACTCAGCTAACTCTTCGCGTGTTGCAACGCAAATACTGAATGAAAAGTCTCCCAACCGTTGGATAGGATGGAATGCTGCAGTACAGTGGCTTGCCAGGTCTCTTTATTTGACTCCTCCTCATTTCCTTCTACACGGAGCAGTGAAAGACACAGTCCATCATGAACCCCAAAGTACACCACACCATGTGCACTTTCGAATCACCACAGTATGCAACACCATATCATACAATGTACTTTCGTCTGTTAATCCGTCTCTAGAAAGACGGCTGCAATTACTTAAGGAAAGTGTAAAACTACGTTTCGTTACGAAAACTTTCTTGTGGGTGGCATGACGTAGGTCATTCTGATTAAACTGTCTAGTCAATTTAATGTGTATTGCATCTAAGTTCGAGTAGTATTTATAGACACCTTTGTCAGACAGCAGTTGGTTTTCCTTAAGATGCATTTCGAGGTCACGACAGGTCAAGTGTTATATTTTCAGTTTCAAGAAAGTGAATACAGTTTTACCCTCCGAGAAGGCTACTTGTCATTATAAAGTACGAATGATAGAAGTTTCTGTTTCGGCTTTGACAGGCAAGCAGCAACGGGGAGGGTTTATACGGAAAAGGGTCTGATGAAATGTAATTATTTCCACAAAAAACCTGAAAACGTACACACATCTGAAACAGTTTTCGTAAGTCTCATCTGATGCTGCACAAGGTAGGATATGCCGTCGTTCCATGTACAAAATTCGTTGCTGACCCTGTGACAACATCGCATAGGAAATGACTTTTTATCTTAGTGGCGTAGATCTGTCTTGATGCATAACTATTGGAAACAATTTTATAAATGTTGTCATTGTATAAGTTGCAGTGTCATCACCTCCACAGATAATAGTCTGAGTGGCACTAGCGTCTGTGGTGTACAAGTTCGTATGCGAAGTGGTGGCGAGAGCACGAGTAAGTACGTGCACATAATTGGTGTGCTAAACGCTACACCTGCGAACTTTGAATGTGTTGGGTATAAGTTGTGTGCGTCACAGTACAATTTTCTGTCATGAAGCAGTGTCAAGATCATTACGATAGGAATCGTACTGTGTGGCCAAACATATTAAACTAAGGCCATGAATGAAAGAAGAGCCTTTGCTTAAATAATTCTCGTCTCAAAATTATTTCATCGTAGCAACATCCGCTGCAGCCCACAGTAAGCCTGTGGTATTTAGAGTTCTTAGAAATGGAGAAGACTGGCCAGAGTTGTAGAATCAGGTTATCGAACAATACACAGCGCTTATGTAAATTTAATCTTTATGCTCTGTTAACGATTTTCTCGAGTCATCATTACCCGCAGTATGATCCTTTACGCATCATTAAAATAATCGAGTGTTGTTTGCTTGAAAATATAAAGAAACTCTTATATAAAATTAACGGAAGTTGCTGATAGTAAATTAATTTCAATTTTACTACTCTAATGAAAAGTTCAAGTTTAATAGTTAAGTAAAGATGTTAGTTCAGTTGTTTAAATTAAGAACATTCAATATGTTTTTGAGAAGGAATATCCTTAACTGACAGAAGCAATTATTCAGACTAACAAGAAGTCAGGATTATAATTCAAAAGTGTTATTTAATTTTATATATTTGTTCACTGATGTATAACACTGATCTCGGCTATTGTATCTACGGCGATGCTTTACCTAATTACTACTAATGGTGACGTATGTTAAATGGTTCAAATGGCTCTGAGCACTATGTGACTTAACGTCTGAGGTCATCACTCCCCTAGAACTTAGAAGTAGTTAAACCTAACTAACCTAAGGACATCACACACATCCATGTCCGAGGCAAGATTCGGACCGTAGCGGTCGCGCGGTTCCAGACTGCAGTGCCTACAACCGCTCGGCCACTGCGGCCGGCAGTGCTTAACTATTATATTTCCTGGTAATGAACTTTGCTTATTAAAAAAAATAGTTACTAAAATAAGGGCCGGCCGCGGTGGCCGAGCGGTTCTAGGCGCTTCAGTCCGGAACCGCGCGACTGCTACGGTCGCAGGTTCGAATCCTGCCTCAAGCATGGATGTGTGTGATGTCCTTAGGTTAGTTAGGTTTAAGGAGTTCTACGTTCTAGGGGACTGATGACCTCAGATGTTACGTCCCATAGTGCTCAGTGCCATTTGAACCATTTTTGAACTAAAATAAGGTAAGGGTTAACACTATTGTAAGGATACGTTTCTCCGTCATTACTGGGTCAAATGAAGCAATCAGTAAATCAGTTTTATTTTTGAGTATTTCTGAACAGTCCAGAGTAATGCTAGTAAACTGTCTAAAATTTGTCTTTTCTGTTGTGTTCTCAGTCTTATAACTGCCATTGTCGCACACATTCGTTTCATAAATTGTCAGTTTCGCCTAACACAGTTATTTTCATAGGAGTTGTTCTTAAAAGGACTGTCGACCATATTACTTGATTAAATACTTACAATTTCAATATATCTCAGTTTCATAACTAATAACAACGCAAACTAACCTAAGTCAATCAAACTAATTATACAGTTTTGTTTCCAGTCGACATTAGTGCTGCATATTTTGTGATATAAAAATCAGTATTATATTTGCCTACATTTTTCGGTGCCTATTCTTCAAAATTGATGCCTTATCCGAACATTAGGCTCACATGAATCATGGTAGATTGATTGTACGAGGTTATTCGGAAAGCAAGTTCCAATAAGTCACAAAATGGAAACCACAGTGAAAATCCGATGATCGCGGCACTTCACTCTTTTCAATTCTGAGCGCACGGTGAACACCTAAAGATCTCTAGAAAATACTGTCTCCCGCCAAGTATGAGGGCCTGGAGAGGGCATTGGCCCGAAGTTATGTAACCCACATAACTGTCAGTTCTTCTTCAAGACAATACTCGACCGCACTACGCAGGGGCAATGAAGACGCCCCCTCAGCGTTTTCAATGGGAATTGTGTGATCACACACAATACAGCCCGTAGTTGTCCTAAGTTTCATTTCTGCTCATCTCGTCCACTGGCTATGAAGACAACATTTTGGCGTAGACAATGAGCTGTAGGCGAGCATAAAGAATTGGCGGAAAGCACTGGCTTGTGCCTTCTATGACGAGGGTACTGGGATGTTGGTACAACGCTCCGACAAATGTGTAGGTAGGAGCGGCGACTATCTAGAGAAGTAGCCATAATGTGTAGCTGACTACTGCGAATAAAATAATTTTTACTTTCAATGTGGCTTCCATTTCGCGACCGATTAGAACTTGGTTTCCAAAAAGCCCACATACATTGAAGGATGTAGGCGGATTTGAAACTGTCCGTGTCCCAAGGTGGTAATTACTTCACACTGATTTGAGGAGCATGGACGTATCAGTTCACGATGATGTCTTGGCAGCAAGATCATAGAACAGTTCACGTCTACAGATACAGCATCAAATCAAAACTGTAACGTTCTAAATTACAGTGAAGACGCCTCAAAGTAAAAAGGCGAAACGCGTTTGGAATAAATGAAATACATTGCAGCAAGAAAAACGCATTTTTTTCAATTTACAAGATGAACATTTCTGTGCTTGTTGTGGATAATAGACACGAAAACGAACTTGTTAAAAAGTGCACAGTTTCGTAAATTTTTGTAATTGGTAGGAATCTATCTGCGTAATTCAGTGTACTCCTGGATCTTTACCGCTTTGTTGTAAGAATAGAAGGAAGTTTCCGGAATAAAATAATTCCAGATTTCTAACTGATAAATAGTTCTAGCACTTCTCCTTTGCTGAGCTACCTGACAGCAATATGTAGAACGAGATATTCTTCCAATAGGTCTTTAATTTTCGGTGATTAAATAATGAAATTTGTAACGCTTGGAAGCGTTTTCATGAAGTTCTCCAATTTTTTTTTTTTTTAACTTGGCCCCTGAAGCTTTCTTGATTCAGTAAGCAGTGGATGTAGAAGCGTCAATGTTACCAAACCATACTTCACACCCAACATTGACAGACTGCTAACTCTATACGCCAACATTAAATTTCTCGGAAATAAGCTACTTTTTCTACAAAATCTTTAATTGCGTAAATAAAATCATAAAACAAATTCTTGAGAAGTAGCCCGTGGTGTGGATGGCACTTGTAACGATACAGTGTTATGACAATACTACCACGGACATACCGGATTTGCACTGTAATTGCCGGGGGCTTATACGTGTTTTGCAGTGCACTGCCGCTAATACATTTATTTCATTAGCTTCTCCTCTAACATGTTTGCTTCGTTTACTTTTGCCAGTCTGTTCTCTGCCGTCAGGCATAAAGGCATTCACAACCTCGTAAAAGCACGAACGAGAGCGAGCTTTCCCTGGCAAAAGCTCGACGTGCAAGGTAACAACAGCCTCAACATTTCTCCTACATTCCCCATAAATCAATATCGTTTCAATTTATTCTTCTGTGTTTGCACATTTATCGTGCACTTGCACGTCTGTTTTCCAAATGATAGATTGGTGTGCAAGCAATAAACACTGTATAAGTATTGTAATGTTCAGAGCGACCATCTGTTCTACGTTTGCACGATACGTGAGCTCCTGTCGCAGTGTACTGCCTGTTATGATAAGTCGTAGTTCGCTATACGGCCACGGTGGCGCGTCGAGTAGTCGTCTGCTCAGTATGTCGGAGGAATACAACGTTCCCAATGGGGTCTACTGGCCCGTCCTACCCTCGCAATGCGGAGGTCGGATCCCACGTGCCACTGGATATTCTAGGGCCACTGAATAGCAAGTCGTGATCTACGATTGTATAACCATTTCTGGTCCTCCGACTGCAGTGCCATCTGTGGTGAAAGGAAGAAAACGCTTCGATAAAAAGTATGTAGATTCTGCTGTAGAATCTTGATTTGCAATAAAAAACGGGGGTTCCCATTTAAGACGTAGTTAGCTCCCGCCACCCACGCACGGGGTGCGGTGGCGGGTCTAGAGTGCTATAATAGGATGTTCAACTCTGAGACAAATAAACTTGAGTTATTACTTTTTTTTTAGTCCGGTGTGCAGTATCCGAGATATTTCAATGTTTTCAGTTAAAATGAACACTCCTTATACACTAGCTGCTGGATGTGACGTCACTGGTGCCCACAACATTACAGGATTTGTCTAGGTTCTTATCTCCGAGTACATTAAACAGTAAAAAAAGTCTTAATGTGGGTTCTGAGGCACTTTTTCCCCAACTCGCCTACATTTGCGCCTACTCGATTGCTTGCATTCCCCATTGCACCTTCTAAAATACAAAGTAATTTTAATCGTACCATTGTTTCCCTACAACTACAACGAGCTGTTTAAATTTCTCTCTCGATGCTACGCAATTTACATAGTGATAACCACATCGAAAAATTTGAAATAAATCATCGAACTCACGGATAATTTTCCATAGTTTGAGGAGCGCTCACAAATTCTGCTCATATAATAATTTGGCCACATCTGTTTTTGGAAGTATTATTCTTTAGTGGACATGCGAAAATTTTCGTGGAGACCCCAAAGTACTAATCTCCACACATCGGCACCATTCGGAACAATGACTATTCTCTGTTTTACATTGCTGCCAACCTCAGGTATCAAACAGTTTTGACTCTACAGCAGAGTGGTAATAATAATAATCAGTTCACAAGTCTACTTTAATTTAGATGAGCAATTATTAACTTTTCAAAAAGGAAGGAATTCGAATTGGTCTTTAATGTCACTCCGACTACGAGCTAATTACATCGAAACACAAGCTCGCGTACCCAAGAAAACACCTGTGTACTTTTTGTAGCAATCATCCAGTTACTCACGCTAAGCGATGTAGAAAAGATAAGGGAAGCATAAATTCCTATAGTCATTTACTAATTTCGGCCCTATTTCCTCACGACTTCCAGTTGGGTCCTCAACCACAACGAAAAGTTTTTCGTCTTAGCCTTCCATGTGGAGGACGTGTTTATTTCTGCATTAGCAATCAGTTTAACTGATTTGGTCGTCCGAGCCTCGCACACTGATTACTTGTCTACCTCTGCGAAAGTATCCCGGCTTGGTCAGGGATTTTCACCTGCCTCGAGATGTCCTCCTCATTTCATCATCATTCATTAAAGCGGTGAGATTGGACTGAGAAAATGTTGGGTTTTTGAACGGGTGCTGATAACCGCGCAGTTGAGCGCCCCAGAAACCAAACATCATCATTATCATCATCTACGGAAGAACAGTTCACTTATTTCGGAGAGTAAAACTGCGCCTGGATTACATTGGAACAGCTTTTCGACCAGACCTGTGCTTCGCACAGGTTTGTATGTCACTACCTTGCATCTGACTACTGTGATTCCTCGACTTCTAACTAATCACCGCCACACAATTTACGATTTTGTTCAAGACCATAATGAACATGTGACACATTTGATCTATTCAGTAGCAAATAAAATGCATGAAAACTTACAAGGGTTTACGAGTCTGTAAAGGGTGACTGAGAGTTTAAAATAATCCGATTTTTTTAGATTGAAATCTGAATACAATATTGTAATTTTTCTCTCACGTAAGTGCGAATGATGCGAAAAGTTCATTAGCACTTGCAAAGTAATTGTTCTTCAGTAACTTTGCCGTTTTGGTAATAGAAATTTTTATGGAACTCTGAAAGAACTTCCCCATCCCGTACGTCTGCAGAAAATCAGTGTATGAAAGTACCTCTTGGATCACCACAAATCTGGGGAAGAATAACGGGAAGCATGTGAAATATGATGCTATCAGAGATTGTAAAATAATTTGGTGGTTATATAAAACACGAAACGAAAAAGTGCAAAAGACAATGGATGAAGAGAGATGTCAATTCAAGATCCTGATGTCTGCCGTTTGGGCACCTGCCAATTCCTGTGTTGCACTCTTCTCGTCGTTAAAATCTGTGAAACATGAGCTCTCGTTAGATAAGAAAAATTAATGGCTGAAGACATGAATCTTTACAATTTATGTACTGAAATGAATGCAAAGGTTGTGTTATGAAGCTCGAATAATTACTAGCGCAGAAAATGCACCTACCGGGGCACAAAAATGAGAATATGGTCCTATTTATTTAAAAGACTGACTGAACAGTGGGGTAGCAGCTGGCTCATTCTACCTTACTCATCTTCTTTAAAAATTTCTACTGAAATTTAGGCATAGAGATATAGTAGAGCTTTTTTAACATGCAGCTCACCTTAAACTCCCAAAAGCTCCCAAACCTTTAACTCACTCACACCCACTAGCCCATCGCTGTAAGTCGCTTATACCCATCCACTCCCAGTTGCGCTTTCTCACTCATTCATTCACTCCAACCCACTGTCATCATATCTATGTGTCTGTCACTGTCTCCTGTGTTGTAGACATAGTCACCTGCGCTCCGTCCTACTAGTACAGTCTCCTCTAGTGTCACTGTCTCCCTTTTGATCTCTCTTGCTGCTAATATCTCATTCCTTCCTTCCACACTGCTGCTACTACGAGAGTGGTAATATTCCATGTAAACAGAGCCCACGCCATTATGGGGACACCACCAGCTTGGACAGTGCTTGTGTCCAAGGCTTCGTGGGGCCTGCGTCACACTCGAAACCTACCATCAACTCTCACCAACTTAAATCTGGACTTATCTTATCAGGCCACAGTTTTCAGGCATCTAGGATCCAACAGATGCGGCCATGAGCCCAGGAGAGGGGGATGTCGTGTTGTTAGTAGAGGCACTAGCATCGGTCGCCCGCTGGCATGGCCCATTAACGCCAGATTTCATCGCACTGTCCTAACGGATACGTTCGTCGTACGTCCTACATTGATTTCTGCTGTTACTTCACGCAATGTCGCTTTCCTCTTAACATTCACAAATCTACAGAAACACCGCTGCTCTCGGTCGTTAAGTGAAGGTCGTTAGCCACTGCGTTGTCCATGGTGAAAGGTAATGCCTGAAATTTGGTATTCTCGGCACGCTCTTGACACTGTCGATCTCAGCATATTGAGTTCCCCAACGATTTCCGAAATTTATTGTCCCACGAGTCTAGCTTTAACTATTATTCCGCGTTCAAAGTCTGGTAATTCCCGCCGTGCGGCTATAATCAAGTCGGAAACCTTTTCACGTGAATCACCGGAGTACAAGTGACAGCTCCTCAAATGCACTGCGCGATCCTACCATATCTGTTCCTGTGCATCACGTGACTTCTGTCGCCGCAGTGCACAGTGACCTCTCCGGTTCAGGACCTGTAGGCTGTTGCTACCTCTGAAAATAAAAAAAAATCTGCCAATGTGAAGAAAGCAAGCAATGATGACGTTAGTTTCATCAAGCTCTATCATGAAGTCATAAAAATTGTATGTACGAGAGACACTGGATGAAAGTTAGCAAACAAGCGAGTTCAAAAATGAAGTATTTCGCTTATCATTCTCCTTCAACAGTATTGGCCGTCTGCTGGCCTATTATAGCAGACAACATAATTCATACACTTGTGAATGTAGAGAATGATTTCCTATCCCTGTAAGTTGTTTTTACTGTAGTTTCAAACGTTCATCTAGAGCAAGTATGAGGAAAAAGCCTACTGTTCACAGTTTAACGTGGAGTCTTCAAATTACTAAGAGCTCAGAAACATATTTCTTTCGTATTATATTTTTTTATATGTAAAAGATTATAATTTTTGTCAGAACTTCGTTAGAGTTTGGTGGCTTTTAATGTGTTGGACGGATGTCTTCAGCGGATCCAGGACATAAGAGAACGTTGAGAAACTTTGTCCGTAATAGTTCGTAAAGAATAGTGAGAAGAATGATGCCTGATGACGGATGTAGTATATCCATAACATGCTGTATAATTTGTAACTTAGGGTCTTCTAACTGCTCTTATTTACAACCCAGGATTGGTCTGGCACGCAATTTCAACTTCTCACGTGTAATACACCAGGCAGATACTTTTCATAGAGCAGGTGAATTCCATCTCAGAAACTGGATAGTTTTTCTCGATGCGTCGTTAGCAGTTTGTTTGCAAAGAACTTTGATTTCTGTATGCTCTGTTACTGTTTTCTGACGTCATATGCTCATTTTGACAATGTTGAGTAACGGTAAGGGAAAATGTCATTATTACGATAAGAACAAAGCATACGAAGCATCACGGTACAATATGCTTTGTGTGTCTCGCCAGGGATGGAGAATATTTTTGACAATTAAAATAAACTAATTTGTAAAGTTCACCTGAACTCTTCAGTATGACAGTCAAGAGCAATGTAGAGAGAGCTCTCGTGCTCTACAATGCCATCATCTTTGGGAGAAATAGACTTAATACAAAGTTCATGTCCGCTCGAAGTAGAACTCGGTGCGTGAGCGCGAATATTACTGCTGGATTTTGAACACGCCCTCGGTCCTAGTCTGGGGCGTCTCTCTCAAACTTCGGGTCGATTACCGAGATAAGCGCCTCTTAAGCTCCGCTCTGAGAGCAAAGTCAACTTCCGTCAAGTCCCTCTACTTCATTAACAGGTAGCTCGAAAAATTCAACAGCGTTTCTCCACCCGGTGGGAGAAATACAGCAGCCGGTGAACGGAACATTTTTCGATTTACGCTTTTCGGCAGTTTCAAAAGTTTTTCCGTTTTTTTGAGGGACTATGCTGCTCAATAAAACAAGCAGTTTCCTACTTATTAATTGGAACATTTTTTATACGGTATTTGAAAGTAATCTTGTATTTTGTGTGTTTTGTTTGTGTTTACATGCTTGTAAGTTACTCTTTTCGTGTAAGATGCTTCCGCAGGTGTATAAATAGATGAGGCCACACCCCAAATATTTTCCTGATTTATGTTGTTAGTTTTAAAGCTACAACTTCGTTTTGAGTCTCATCCTGTACCACTCGTTGCGCTCTTCTACTGCTGCATCTCGTTTCTTCACACCTCCTTTGAAGAAATATTTACGCAGCACAAAGCGACTTACCGTAACGGGTATTTCTGCCATGACCACGTGGCCGCTCAGCTTCTACCTGCCACAGGCGTGTCTTGAGTTGGGTGTTCGGTATAAGACAACACAATCAATTCTTGTTTCGTAGAACGCGGTCGGCAACTGACGAATCCACAACCACATTCAAACTTCCTCGTCCACGCCGCTCTCTTAGCGAAATTCAGTACTATCATCACGCACCTTCTTTTAAAACGAGAAACTGGCACACTGTTCAGTCAGAATAATCTTGATTTTGAACGGTCTATGAACAACGAAAATCTGTCTACGTATAATGAATATTTATAAGGTTTCATCTACTTTATTTCTAAAGGTTAACAACGCCTGGAGGAAGTCCAAAACGGCCCTTCCCTTGAAGATGGCCGGCCGGAGTGGCCGAGCGTCTATAGGCGCTACAGTCTGGAACTGCGTGACCGATACGGTCGCAGTTTCGAATCCTGCCTCGGGCATGGATGTGTGTGATGTCCTTAGGTTAGTTAAATTTAAGTAGTTCCAAGTTCTAGCGGACTGATGACCTCACCAGTTAAGCCATTTTGAACCTTGAAGATGATTAAGATGATTGACGTGAGATCAGTCTCAACATTACAGTTGTAGATAAAAACATTGATAATAAAAAATAAATACTTAACACAATAGGCACGATGTATTACCAATGAGAAAATTTGTCCTGGATTTATTGAATGTTGACCAAACTCAAGTGGGGAAACGAATTTTTCGTCAATGCCTGAAGAATTTGAAAGACATTCAAAGGATTTTATGTGCCCAATTGTTATGAAGACGAAAGAGCAATAAAAGCAAAGCTTGGATGCTGATGTCCTTGCACCACAATTATAAGGAGCAGTCAAAAGAAACCTGACCATCCAGCACAACAGGACCATGGAATGGTTCCATTAAAAAGTAGTCATCAGAGCGTTAAGACATTTATCCCACTGGTAGACGAGATGATCAATTCCTGTTTCGTAGAGCGCGGTTCGCAACTGACGGATCCACAATCGCCAACCGCACCCTAACTTCCTCGTCCAACTGA
The DNA here is from genome assembly GCF_021461395.2 of Schistocerca americana. Classification (NCBI taxonomy): domain Eukaryota; kingdom Metazoa; phylum Arthropoda; class Insecta; order Orthoptera; family Acrididae; genus Schistocerca; species Schistocerca americana. Next base: position 679,607,103 of record NC_060122.1, read on the forward strand.
AAAAGACGTCAGCGCAATGTCTTTCTTCAGGTGTTCTAAGGCGTGAAAATCACGTGACGAAAGATCCAGGCTGTACGGAGGATGCTGCAGGGTTTTCCTACCAATTCGCTGTCAGACGAAATCATCCTGTTGCGGGAGAGTGCCCGCCCCCACACTGTTAGTCCCACGAAAGCTACGCTACTGCGATTTGGTTGGGGAACACTGCAATATTCTCCGTATAACTCGGAACTTTCACCGTTGATTGTCGCATCTTTGGCGATCTGAAGAAAGACATGCGTGGCCGTCGGTTTCAGTCGGACGTGTAAGTGGAAGGGAGGTTGCGGCTGTGGATCCTTCAGTGGCCTGCAGCGTGCTACGAAAGAGCAGTTGACTATCTCGCCTCCCGCTGGGATAAATGTCGTAATAAGTGTGATGATTACTGTTGAACTGAACCATTCTGTTGAGGTGAGTGTTGGGTTTTCATTTGACTGTCAGTTATACGATGAGGTCTTCATTCGCTGGAAAACACTTGGTCCATGTATAGCGGACTGTAACGGGATTGTTCTTAATGAATTCCTCGAAAGTCGAAAACAGTTACTGGATTACACTACGCCACATAATAAAAATGAGGGGAAAGTAAAAGAAACGGTATTTCATTCGCCGTCATAGGTGTTTTGGGAATAAGAAAACCAAGTACAAACTGTTGGAACATTCACCCTGTTCAACAAATTTTTCTCTCTGAGCTTCATCTGTTTCTGCAATTAGAGAAATTGCGTACTGGAAATGTTTTGGCATAGCGAGCAGATGATACCGTCAGAAGAGGGATGTTTTTGCAGACCTAGCAGAAACGTGCTTCACGCATGGAATGTATTCATTGACTGAGTTCATTGACAGAGAAAGGGCTTATATCGAACATATTATCATGACGCTCGTAAGGAACACTTGCGCTGGAAAGACACATCTCACGATATACTGTTCACTCTCCTCGCAATGGATGGGGTATGGAGGGGAATATGATCACCACAACGCTCTGCGGGCCCTTGTCAGTTTCCGTCGTCGAACCGCTTATTCTCAATCAATTAGCTCCTCATTTGACCTTAAAAGAGCTGAATAAACCCCAAACCCTGCTTGCCCAATGTAACAAAGTACACATCGATCAGCTATATATCTGTTTTATGACAGTAGATTATAGCCAGGCCCTTACATTCCCACTGGAAGAACGATTCCTTGTTTTGGTGGAAAATGCCTAGAAAAGTAGAATTTTAGAACTAAAGGAAATTTCTAAGTTATGATATAGACTGAGACGCCCTACTAAACCCGCAGGACAGGACAGTTAGTTTAAATTGTGGAAAGGGGCCAAAATAATGTGCTGTCAGTTACACTCGAACATACAACTTTATTTATTTGACCAAACATTACAAGAGCCAAGAAAAATCAGAAATTATAAAAGCAGAAGGCCTGGTCTTAAATAAGTTCCTTCAATTTGGCTGAAGGCCCAAGCAATCTGACACCTTAAGAGCAAAAAAAGCTTCAATTTAAAAATCGCCTGCAGGCCCATCACTTAAGACTCAAACCAAAATTAATTTTCAAAAGGCCAAAAGGCCTTATCTTAAAACACTTCTTTAATTAGGCTGAAGGCCTAAACAATCTTATGCCTTAAGGGCAAAACAACCTCAATTTAAAAATCGGCTAGAAGCCATACAAATAGAAACAACAAGAACAAATAAGAAAAGGCAGTACACCCAACGACGCTCAGAAGTTTCCGAGGGTCGGCCTGGAATTCAAACACTAACGCTCACTTAGGTGAGACAGACAGTCGGCCCAACCATTCTCGATCCGACAACCCAACCAACAGACAGTCAACAGATCCACCAATAAGATAACTTCCTCTGCACCCGACCAGCATATAACAGGGAGTTCAATGGAACAACGTAGAAGGTATTGGCGCCCATAACCAATTATACATTGAGCTGTCAAACTACCCGCCGTGCTGGACAGCGACAACACGATGAGGAAAATACACTGGCTGAATTTACGTCAACAGCCAGGGCAGGTAACTGGAACGCTAGCGGCCATAAGGCAGAAAATTCCGCTGGTGTACTTCAAAATAACCAAATACAGTTAAACTCCACCGGAGGGTGGCTAAAATTTGCGAACTTGAAACCACACGTTGTTGCTCGCGGGAATGTCCCAACAGTCGACAACGAAATCCAAACAACACAATGTGAACAGTCGTGACCTGCTGGTAGATTAAGTCAAAACTCAACGTTCGTGTCCAGCATCAGTGAGCCACGGACCTCGTAGAAGTGGGAACTGCACCACACACTCCGACCGCGTGTGGGTACCGCCAGCGGTCTCGGCCAAACTACGCGCCGCGGATATTTCCTCGCTGCTCCACGCCAACCGACCAACTCCTCGCACACATCACAGCCATAAACTCTCAGCGCCAGGCCAAAGGTAGTACAAGGTGCGAGTACCGATACACACCGCTGCTGACACTCGCAGAGAGAGATAGGATAACAGTATAGTCGCCATAACCGCGGGAGACTAAACTCAGAATAGCAATCATGGTTCAATCCAACGCATAACATGAGCCAGCGACGGCTCACTGTCAGATCTTCAGCGGGAGGTATCTCTTGTCTAACATGTTGTTTATGTTGCGTCTCCACTTATTCGCCGGGGTGACTGATAGATTCAGCAAGTACGAAATTTGAGAACACTGATATACTGCAGTGTCTGGTATCACTGCTTAATTGATCGCCATTGAATCCGCCGTACTATCCTCTACAAAAAGTTACACATGGCCAGTCTATGATATGTCAGTTCACTGTAAATTCTAATTCATCACAGGTAGCCAGCTTATCCTTCTTAGGAGGCAACTTTTAAACGAATGTCCTTGGAGTACTTTGAATATCAAAAGCAACGCTTGAAAGCAATTCATTCCTCCAGTTTGTAAAACACATCGAAGTAGGAGAGAGGTAACTGAATGTTTTGTGTCACCTATCTAAAATTATCTGTTTTATTAAGGAACTAGTAAAAACAGGAGAAATTGTAAATTCTGGTAATCTGTGTTTCTGGAATATAAAGATATTTTGAAGACAGAAGAAAGGAACGCAGGAAGAGTAGGGTTGGTTGTTGCCCCGGCGACTCAGGAGATTGAGCACAGTAGCTGATTGCAGAAGGGTGGGGAAGGATTATAGTGTGTCCTTTTCCAACGGACCTTACCTTATTCGAATTAGGGAAAAGAAATAAAAGCTAAATCAGGATGGCAGGACGAGGATTCGGGAGAATACACACCTTTTCATAACCTTCATGAAAACAGTAGAGGAAATGTGAAACGAGAAATAAATTCAACACATTACGGTTATTGATTTTCATATAAAATCGATGAATTCGGATTAGTTTCCTCTCAATGAGAACAATGAACTCTGATGTACAATGAGTAAGTATTTCACTCTGCAGTGACGTGTACTAGTTATGAAGTTTTCCGCCAATAAAAACTGTTTGCCAGTAGTTTACCCCAAACATGACCATTGATCTTTGCCGACAATACCCTTACTGATTGAGCTACGCAAACACAACCCTATATTAATCTAAAGAAAAGTCCTATGTTTTCCACCGCAGAGAGAAATTTCATCTTCGAAAACAAACGAGCTATTTCTGTGCAGTGAGGGGCAACTATAGGTTAACAAGCTACACAAGTAAACTTCCACATTGTTTGTGTGGTAATAACTTATAGTGTGTTCATAAACTATCTCTCTGCTGTGATACAAAAATGTAGCCACAAGACGTGAAAGAAAGCTTCCACAGAGTTTGAACCGTAGATGAGGGAGTCCAATTGTAAAGGGGGACAGTGATTCGTAGTAGATAGTTCAGTGTTGATAAGATTATATGCTGTGAAAGGTGAGGATAAAGCTCCATTTGCATATATGTAAAGGTAAGCACCTATTTAATTTTAATACACTATAAATCGTAAAATAATGACATTGTCTGTTATGTGTGCAGTATTATCATAAACTTAAAAAAATTGATACAGCTGCCTAAAACATATTTCAAAATAATTTGGAATAGGAAGTACTGTGAAATTATGGATATGGTAGACACACAAAAATGTTAGTTAGTGCTTGGGTAACATACTTTAGTTACCTTACAGGCTGCCTTTTTACAATATATAAAAAATTCATTTGATTAACCTTCCTACAGTTTCTGTTCTGCATACGATATTTTATGTAGAAATTTACCTTTCACTAAGAATTGGCAGCAATAGTTGGAATGGACAGAAATAAAAGAGGAAAACAGAAGTATTTTGGCAAAGTCAGAATTATAAACAGAAAATATTCGAAAGTAAAATAAAGAAAAACAATTTGAAAATGAGGTTAAGTGCATATTTTAAGCAGTAGTGAAAGAACATGAAAAATTACAGTTCTTTAAAATGGTTGATTATGCTATATGGCACACGAAATTAAAGATGTGGTATTAAATGTGTTATAAATTGTTAAAACACTTAAATACAGAGGGAACTGAAGAAAAAAGTTAGAAAATTGTTTAACAGAGGAACCACTTACCTGTATTTCATGAAAGTAAAAGGCATGATAAAGATGTTTTCTACTAACAAAATGAAGACAAAGTAAAATAATACAAATAATAATAAAAATAAATGATACAATGGATTTTCTTACAATGTTGGGACATTGCAAGATTACATATACTTTTAAAATATTGTTATGATAAATTCTAGTGTATGGTGATATACATTGTAGAATTCTCTTAGTAATGTATCCAGTTTTGTTAATATTATACGTAATTTTATCTCAGTAATCTCTGATGTGTATGGAATAACAACCAAGTACGTACGATTTGTTTTATGAGTTATAAGTTCCTCTTAAAACATTTTTAATACAGGAATCCCATGTAAATCTTAGTTTGCCCAACATTCCTACATCTGAGTGACTCGCTATTCTGTTACTTTATTCCTAGAAAATATTCCTCTTATGGAACTAACAAAGAACACAAATATAAATTTTTGACTTTCCTCGTGGCTTATAACTGATGTTATCAAAGAATATATCTACTTTAGAGTATTTAAATATTTGTACACTTTATGTTTCCATTGACTTCATTATGGAACGAATTCCTGAATGTAACTGGGTGACAAGATTTACAAGGAATTTACAGATTGTAGGAAGAACGATTATATCTATGTTCAAGCAAACTAATTAAATCCTGAATTTGTTAACACAACCAAAATTTAAAAAAACTGAAATTCTGGTGATGACAGATCAATTGTAGAACATTCATATGGTAGGTAACGCAACGAATAATACTCTGTATCTGATAATAATACGCACGACAGCGAGATTCAGAATACAAAGCGGAGTTGGTAGTTAAAATGTACAGTTCTTAGCCACTCACTATCAAAATGGCACCTACTCTCCTAGACAAACGGAATTTTTAGATCACAAAATGGACAACTGTGAAAAAGAACTTTCCAATATTTATGGCATCTGCACCAAAATGGATCGCACGCTGACTGGGCTTCAACAGATGTTCAATAAGCATTGGAACCACACTCAGAATTTTCATCGTGTTTCACACAGAATTTTTTGGATTTTATCATGAGAAGTACTTCAGAATAAAATTGTAAGTCGTTTCATTTGAGTATGAAAATAGAATGACATAGAAAGTGAAACGTCCCCTTAGAAAAATTAATGAATTACTGTGCTGATAGACCTCTTACATTATTTGATTTTCAAACAGCTGAACAGAACTGAACGTACTCAGACATTTCGCTCTTTCCCTATTCTGATCAACACTAAACTCACCCACAATATTTTTAGCGCAACGCAATCTGACTTTTAACAATCCCTACAAAAGAATGACCCTGACTAACAATAAGCTATACCTTTCACAAATCACTTACCACACAAAAATCTTCTTTACTCAAACTACTGTAATACAGCGAGCGCCAATACTGCCAGCTAAATAAAGGATTCAAACTACTGAAGGCACTAACTACTGATAGGCATAGTTAGCAAATGAAAGATTTTGGTAGAGAACAAACAATGTATTTACCTTAATAGTGTTCAAAAGTCATAACATCTATATCAGTCCATGGTATCCAATATTACAAATTTACTGTCTTTGTCCAGATCATCCGCTCTCAAAACTCCGTCATCTCACACCCCACATACACCACTGCTGGCGGCTCACCTCCAACTGCACAACGCTACGCGCTGTTAACAGCCAACTGCCCAACACTACAATAGCAAATTCCAACAATCCCATCCAGTCACAGACTGCACACAGCACAACCAGTGATTGTCATACAGAGCGCTAGGTGGCGGTGGCGTTACCAATATAAGAACCTAAACAGCCTACTTACAAAAGATGAATGCTAACTGGCATATAACTCTCAGCAACTGTTCACAGCAGCTTTTAACCTGAAGATATTCCATATGGCAATATACCGAAAATTCTCAGTAGGACTATGATCTGAAAGGTCGGACATGAGAATATATTTATGGAAAAATTCTGATCAGATCGGAAGCGGCAAAGGGATAATTTCGGAAAATGTCGAAGTTTCCTGTAGGCGTATAGCGGTTGCAAGCGTTGTGCTGCTAGTTTCCTATAACGTAATAAGATTCTTTGCAATTACTTTGTCCATACGAGAATACCACCATAAAACCTGCATTGTGTGCTCGGTCTTTCTAACGTCGCATCCCTTAGAAATGTGCATATTGAACTGACATGAAGCTAGGGCAATGGTGTGTAATAATGAGAATAATATACCTTTCTCCGTATAGTATACGGTAGTTGAAGAGGGAATAAAACTCTTGTGACTTTTGTTGTTGACCTTTTCCTGTACTGGAAATTAAATTTACTCGTTATATTGGTTTTGATACTGCTAATGGTTTCCCTGTATTTTTAAAGAAAAGTGTGTCACCACACTGAACAGCTCCAGGTTTGAAATTCCCGGGTGTTATAATCCGGAATTCCATTTAAGGTTTGAATGTCGAGCGTACGCTCGAGATGAACTGCTTGCTATCAGAGAGGGTGCTTGACAATACGGGTGCATATAAGACGGCTCTGCAGCGACGCAGTTAGCGCTATTCCATTTCGGCTCACAATGATTGTCCCAAATGTGACTAGCTGCAGCACAACCGCATCGCAAACTACCTGCGGCGCTAGACTGCCACGTGGCATCTGAGCCGCGCTTCCCTCAAGGGCGTTAAATGGCAACACACATAAATGTTCGAGACACGAGCCAAGTACATCGTTAGTATATGTACAGTGAAGCGAGTGTTAACGACGTATGCTGCGTGCACCTGCTCTGTAGGTCTGTTACATAATTAGTCTATGACACAAGCCACTGCATATATGCTTTGTGAGAGTATTTTAGGACCAATACTTAAAGTCGTTCTCAACAACACTGATGGTCTTTTCACAAGTTGTGCTATTCGACAGAAAGAACATTAAAGAATTTAAGAAAAAATCTTGTATGTTGATAGGCCTACAGTGTTCGTCCTTTCGACACGTTCGACATTATCACCCCTCAGCTGTAATCTTCTTCAGGGTCTTCTTCAAGGTCTTCTGAAGACAGTGAAAAATCAGTGACGCGTCCACTTGTTTAATGGAGTCCTCCGGGGCTTATTCTGAATAAGTAGTGGTACTTGGTGAAATTCTTCCCTACTATTGGCGGCCTAGCATCATTGGATAAATAGTGTAGCAAAGCAAGACTGGGGGAATTATTATCGAAATCATGTTGTTGTGCCAAAGAGGTGGCTTCATGGTCGTTGTTTACGTTCCATAATCACACACCGGGGGTGCCTATTTCCATCCTTGATTGCAGGAAGCCAGGAATCTGGAATCGTATAGCCGTTTTCTCTACTGGAATTACATTCGTTCTTTAAAATCTCAACTTCATGGAATATCGTTGTTTAATTAAAGCTTTCCTTAACTAGCAGACCTACGTTGTTGAAGGCAGTACGTTGGCCGCAGTCCTCTTGATGTTTCGCTGTCGTAGATTTCACATATAAAATGGAGCTTCGCCGCATTTATTCTGGAGAAGAACTTCAATGACACTAAACCCTGCAGGTTCAGATATCTCTGCTGCCATTAAAGACTAATCTACCTCGTTGTAGCATAAGTCTTGAATTTTCTGCACTGTGTAAAACTACTGGGGGCATAGTAAAAAGGGAATTATGTATAGCTTTCGAATTCTTATTCTTCATGTTTTCAAATACGACGTGGTTTATATGCGTTACCATCACGTAATTTAAAACAGTCAGAAATGAGCTCGTTTGAGGGCAACTTGAATTGCGTTGTAGAATTTGTTACGTGATTAAATACAAATGTAACGTATTTGCCTTAGATAAATAGTTACCTTAGACTGTAGGTCTCCATTTGGCTAGCTGGTCGAATTGTGAAACACCCGGATTTGTTGGGCATTCGGATGTGTCTGTGACCCGACGTTGGGCTACATGGGAACGTGTGGGGCGGCACATTCGTTATCAAGAATCCTGTCGACCAGCTCTGTCGACCACATGTGGAGACTGCTGTTAACACAACACAAACGGGTGCTTCTGGAGTGGTGCCGTCAACGAGCAGCATGGATTGCTGATGAATAGCGTCGCACTGTTTTCTGTACTACTCTGGATGATCATCGTCGACGAATAGGATGGAGACATCAGGAGAGGTTCCCATCTTCCAGTGTTAGGGAGATGCACAGCGGTGTTACTCCTGCCGTCATGGCGTGGGGAGCCATCGGGGATGACTTCGAGGTCACGGCTGGTTATTGTTGACGGAACTCCGACGGTACAACTGTAAGTCACGGACATCCTGCGTCCTCCCGTGTTACCTCTGATGTGAGAATGTCGTGGTGCCATTTTGCAACAGGACAATACTCGTCTAATCATGGTACGTTCCTGTATGAAATGTCTGAGTGATGTTGAAATATTCCGGTTGTCAGCAGGACTCCGGGAACTGCCCCACACTTGTGGGACCAGCTCGGACGTCATCTCTGTTGGAATACCGGTATCCAGAACGTCAAGGACCTGTTAGAACAGATGTAGCCATCTTGCCACAGGCGAGGACATAATGGCCTTGTGACACCTTTCCCAATCAGTACATGGAAGCAAGCCAGCGGGTGCGCAACATCATCGAGACAAGTGCGCTCATACTGCCAAGTTTTTTATAAATTTGACTCGATTTTGTGAACACCTAAATACCATCACACTACCGACAAGTAAAGTTTCATTTCCTTTTCTCCGCCACTTTTAAGTGCTTCACTATTTTTGTTAAGCAATGTACCAATGAGAGGACGTATCAGGAAAACCGAGTGAGAAGAACAATAGTAGAAAGGGCGTAAGAAGGTGGTGCTGTCTTTCATCCATTACATCGAAAGAGAATTGACAGAAATATGAGAAAGATCCAAGAGTCCGATTAAAATTCAGAGTGAAATGATATGAATGATACGGCTCGCTGATTTTTGCTATCCTCAGCAAAAGTGAGACAGAACTACAGGGTCTGTTGAATGAAAGTACAAAATATAGATTGAGACTAAACTACAGCAAGCCGAAAGTAGAGAACACAAAGGGAAATGCCATTAGCGATAAACTGAAAATAAGAATTTTGAACGAAGAGCTAAATTAGTTGAAGGAATTCTGAATCATTTGAAGCTAAACAGATGCTTACAGACGAATCAAGAAAGCTATAAGTAACATAAACACATGGAAAAGCCATTCATCCGTAGCAGAAGACTACTAGGATTAAACCTGGGCCTCATTTTGTGAAAGAAGTTTCTAATGAAGTATGTTTTGGGCACAGAATTGTATGGAAGTGGATCGTAGTTTGTGAGAAAACCGGGAAAGAACACAATCTAAGCGTCTGAGATGTGGTGTATAGAAAGATTAAGAAAATTACGTAAACTAATATGAAAATAAACGAGGAAGTTCTTCTCACAATCCGTAAGGAATGGAGCAGAATACTTGCAGATTCGTTAACGCAATGGAGAACGAATTCCATGGTAGTATATGGAACTGTAGACGGCCAGCATTGTAGAGGATAGAATATATCAAACGCGTTGTTTTACGATCGTATCAGCTCAGCTCAACTCGTAGCATCGTACTCACAGTGGAACACGATACTCTGGTAAGGTGGAAATTCTGTGCCAGAGACTCAGACGGGTCGGCGACGATATCGGACACGAATTTCTCGACCTCTGTTATTGGCTCGATGGTTGTAGGGCACACCTGAGTAGGTCAAGTGTGTGCTACGGGCAAGAATTGACAACTACGGTAGCGGAATAGACGAGGCTCGCAGGTGGATTTGTTTGGTTTAGAGAAACCCTCTCCCCTCTGAATCAATGAAGAATTGCCTGCCAAAATCCAAATTACAGCAGCCAGTTTATTCATAGAGAACGTTCTTCTTCGAAGATGGTATCAGTAAGCTGCAGAATAATTTGTATCGGTTATTAAAGGTAATAATGCCCAAGTAGTAATACGAACAAAAAGTTGGTTGTAACTGGAAGTAAACAGCAACGAAATCCACATATAATTTGTACTACTGGAGGGATTTCCGCCTCATGAAAAATATCGTCTTCGTTATCCTTTTCCCCTAGACAGATTTTAGCAATTTTTGCACTAATTTCAGAGGGATTATTTCTTTATTTTGTTTCTGCAAAGTTGCTGCTACATGTTAACCTCTTGTGTGGGTTATATGACATTTTTGCACAAAATACACTGAGGTGACAGAACTCATGGGATAGCGATATGCACATCTGCAGATAGTGATAGTGTCGCGTAGACAGGGTATCAAAGGGCAATGCACAAGCGAAGCAGTCACTTTTACCCAGGCCGTTCTTATGGAAAGTGTACAGCTTGAGGTTTAAAATGGTTCAAATGGCTCTGAGCACATCTGAGGTCATCAGTCGGTACTTGAGGTTTACAACTTGATTATGGTACTTCAGCGGGAAATGACGGACTTTGGACGCGGAATGGCAGTTGGAGCTAGACGCATGGGACATTACATTTCGGAAACCGTTAGGAAATTCAATATTCCGAGATTCACAGTGTCAAGGGGATGCCGAGAATACCAAATTTCAGGCTTTACCTCACACCATTGGCAACGCAGTGGCCGACGACCTCCGCTTAATGATCGAGATCAGCAACGTTTGCGAAGATTTGTCAGAACTAACAGACAACAACACTACGTGCAATAACCGCAAAAATCAGTGTGGGACGTACGACGAACTTATCCGTTAGAACAGTGCGGCAAAATTTGGCGTTAATAAGCTATGGCAGCAGACGGCAGACGCGTGTGTCTTTAGTACCAGCACTACGTCACCTGCAGCGCCTCTCCTTGGCTCATGACCGTATCGGTTTGACCCTAGACTAATGGAAAACCGTGGGCTGGTAGATGAGTCCTGATCAGAGTTGCTAAGAGCTCATGGCAGGGTTCCTGCGTGGCACAGACCCCAGGAACCCATGGACCCGAGTTGTCAATAAGGCACTGTGCAAGATGATAGAGTCTTCATAACGGTGTGGGCTGTGTCTACATGGACTGGATTGGGTCATCTGAGTCAACTAAACCGGTCATTCCCTGGAAACGATTGTGTTCGGCTGCATGTAAACCATCTGTAGCCATTTATGGACTTCATGTTCCCAAACAACGATAGACTTTTCATTGATGATAATGCCCCATGTCACTGGGTCACAATTGTTCGCAATTGGTTTGAAGAACATTCTGGGTACTTCGAGCGAATGAATTGCCCACCAGTCGAACATTCATGGGGCATAATCGACGGGCCATTTCGTACACAAAATCCTCCACCGGTAACACTTCCGTGGTTATTGACAGATGCAGCATGGCTCAGAAATTCTGGAGGAGAATTATTTACATACCATGTCATTAGTTGTTTATACTGGATGATTGAAATCTACTAAATAATCTGCAGCTGGTGATTTCTCAGGTTTTCTCAGCGTGACTGATTGATAGTGAGCTTCCAGGTGTTCATCCGAGTTATTGTCCGTTTTTATACTGTCTCATTGCCTCCAATGTCTCAATGTTTCCAATGAAATAGATACTGATTGACTTTAGACTCATGGACCTCAGTTAGTCTTCATTAGATGGAAAAGTTCAGTTCTATTCATCTTGAAAAGATCTACGGTTACTTATTTTTATCTTGCGACTAGTATATAAAAAAGGAGAAAATTTATCTTATATTATCTATATAATGAAGTTATGATACAGCTCGCTGGAGAATGTCATTGGCTGCTCACCGATGAAGCTTCAAATTCTCGGTGAAATATGAAATGTTACTGTATTTGATTACTCTTTTACTGTGGATCGGACGGAATCCGTCAGTGTGGTATGACATCATATTTAACGAAAAATTGGTGGTAAGGAGGATTCATTAAATACTTTTGGAAAGAACAAAAACCGTCTTCCAAATAAGTTTGACGGTTTGCGCAGGTTCGTGTTACCAGTCCAGTTCTCAATAATCCGAGCGACTTATAGCAAGTCACAGTACTTTGTACTATTGCGTCCAGGCCTCAAGTCAAGGTTTCACCAAATTTCATTACGAATACCTACCCTCTACACATAACTCAGATTTTATTTTCCCGGCAGTACTTTCTCTGCAAAAATTCTGAACAATTACAGTTTGATTTCTTGAGTAAGAATGATTTGAACTTTCGAACTTCAAAATTTCCGCGATAGGGACTTACACAAAGATTTACAGTGACCAATATTCTCCCGCTAACAAAAAATGACTGCTCTCTTTAACACCTAGCATCCACGTGAACGCAGCATTCCGGTCTGGATAGAGTCCAGGGTACGATTACTCATAACAGCACGACTCGCAGCAGCTGAAGAAGACGGGTGGGTGCGCTGTCGACGTATCGAGCTGAATTGCAAATAAGAACTGGACTGAAAACCAGGAAGCTCACATTTATCTACAGTTTGTCATCTGATAACAACAAATCGCATTTTTTATCGTGTATCTTGCAACAAGGTGGAATTCCTCGCCAGTTTTTATTAGAAAGCACAGAAATAAGAAGAACTACAACATTCAGAAGATGATTATACTTTGGAATACACACTGAGGTGCCACAATAACTGGTATACGCATTCGTATTCAAATACAGAGATATGTAAACAGCCAGATTACGGCGCTGCGGTCGGCAGCGCCTATATAAGATAACAAGTGTCTGGCGCAGTTGTTAGATAGTGGTGCTACAGCCGGCGCAAGAGCGATGGGACACAGCATCTCCGAGGTAGCGATGAAGTGGCGATTTTCCAGTACGACCATTTCACGAGTGTACCGTGAATATCAGGAATCCGGTAAAAGATGAAATCTCCAACAATGCTGCGACTGCAAAAAGGTTCTGCAAGAAACGGGACCAACGACGACTGAAAAGAATCGTTCAACATGACAACAGTGAAACACTTCCGCCAATTGCTGCAGATTTCAGTTCTACGCCATCAACAAGCGACAGCGTGCGAACCATTCAACGAAACATTATCGATGTGGGCTTTTCGGAGCCGAAGGCCCACTCGTGTACCGTTGATGACTGCACTCCACAAAGCTTTATCCCTCGTCTGAGCCCGTCAACACCTACATTGGACTGTTGATGGCTGGACACATGTTGTTTGGTCAGACGAGTCTCGTTTCAAATTGTATCGAGCGGATGGACATGTACGGGTGTGGATACCACCTTATGAATCCATGGACCCTGCATTTCCGTTCAACCTGATGGAGGCTCTGTAATGGTGTTGGGCGAGTGCAGTTGGAGTGATATGGGACCCCTGATACGTCTAGATTTGACTCTGACATGTGACACGCACGTATGCATCCTGTCTGATCACCTGCATCCATTCATGTCCATTGTGCATTCCGATGTACTTGGGCAATTACAGCAAGACAAAGCGACACTTCACACGTCCAGAATTGCTACAGAGTGGTTCCAGGAACACTCTTCTGAGTTGAAACACTTCCGCTGGCCACCAAACTCCCCAGACATGAACATTATTGAGCATATCTGGGATGCTTACGAACGTGCTGTTCAGAAGAGATCTCCAACTCCTCGTACTCTTACGAATTTACGGACAGCCCTGCTGGATTCATGGTCTTAATTCCTTCCAGCACTACGTCAGACATTAATCTGGTCCATGGCGGCACTTCTGTGTGCTCGCGGGGACCCTACGCAGTGTTTGGCAGGTGTACCTATTTTTTTGGCTCTTCAGTATGTATCGAAAAGATGGATTAGACTTCAATGGTGGCGGCGTGTTTCTTGCAGTGAGAAATTCGATAATACCTATCAAGATATTACGGAGTCTATATAGAAAACAATGTAGGTGAAGGCGGGTCAAACGTGGTAATCGGATGCGTTTATAGATCACCTGCTTTAGGGGCTATAGCGACAGATGACGTCAGTGAGAACTTGAGGATATCGTGAATAAGTTTCCTGATCACGCTATTGTAATAGGTGAATCGTTCGATTTGCCGACTATGTGGGAATCATGCGATCAAAACTTGTGACGTTATTTCGAATATCTCGTTAGAAATTTTCTGCGAGCCGATAGTTAGAGAGCCAGTTCGTAGGAAAAACTTGTTAGACCTTCTAGCAATAGACGTGAACTATTAGAGTCAGCTAACTTTCAGGAGAACATCGAAAACATTGTGATGTCATCAATAACTATGTGTGGGACAATGAATGATGAGAGAGGTAGGAAAATATTTTTGCTTAGCTATAAATTGCAGTTTATCTGAGAAAGTTGGATTCAATGACGGAAAACGTTGCAACATTTAGGAGTTGTGCGACATAAAATGGAAGTCTTGAGGCGTGTTTCTGCATCTGAAAGATGATGTCTATTCAAATTTCGCACCAGTCGCATAAGAGTGGCGCTAATAGCGTCACTATGAGGATGCAAATCAGGTTTGCTTTAAAAAAAAAACACGAGTTTGGATGAGGTAGTGTAATAGGAGTACGAGGAGCTGCGTGTTACTTCTCCAACATTGCAGAAAGGCTTGGCAGGTATACAGTCACTGTACATGACTGCTGGCAGCGGTGATCGCGAGAATGTACGGTAGGAACAAAAACAGCCTTCGGACGGCCACGAGGCACTACCGAGAGGAAAGTCCATCGTGCTCGGTGTGGGGCTCTGGCGCACAGTACTGCATCTACAGCAGAAATCTGAGCAGCAGGTGGCTACACAGTGATTCTATAACCTGTAACACATCGGTAACTTCAAGAACAGCTCCGAGACAGGCGCTTTATAGCGTGCGTTCCACTGACGCAACCACGGCCATTTGCGACTTGAGTGGCGTCAAGCGAGAGCTCATTTGTGGACAGAGAGGAGTTTCTGATGAGAGATGGTTGTGCTCGGATAACAGTACTTGCCGGAAGGTGGTCAGAAGGACGCCAGTTGAGGGACTAACAACAACTTGTCTGCATGACAGATACGCTGGACTTACAACTGGAACTATCGTCTGGCGTGCGATTTTGTATGACAGTATGTGGTTTTATCCCACGCACCCTCACTACAAATCAATGAGTCGTTTTGGTAATTCGACCCGTTGTACTGTCATTCATGAACAGCATCCACTCGTCCACATACCACTGTTGTGACCCAACGTGGCCTACAGAGCAGCCTCGTTCAGTTCGATCACCAGATATATCTCCAATCGAGCACTTATAGGATATCATCGGACGGCAACTCCAGCGTCATTAACAACCAGAGCTGACCGTCCCCGTACTGAGCGAGCCAGTGCAACAGGCTGTGCGTTCTGTCCCACAAACTGACATCCGCCACCTGTACAACACAATGCTTGCACGTTTTCATGCTTCCATTCTGGCGGTTTCACCGGCTATTATTGTACCAGAATTCACATTTGCAATAGCTTATCTCGCATGTGCATTAACCTGTGGTCTTATAATGTTAGTCAGTTAAATATGTTACCTACATAAATATCTTCCCGAAATTTCATTACTCTAAATTAATTATTTTTTAGTGTTGCGATTTGTTTTCCGTGTGTTCACTTCTGAGCACCAAGACATTTAGCACATACGTATAAGATTCAAAAGCATCATTCAATAAGCCATAAACAGGTTTGTTCCGAAAAAGGTTCTAAGGGATGGGAATGACTTACTATGGTATAATAACAGTGCTACGAAGTTGTTACGGAAGCAAAGAAAGTTTCATAACAGATTTAGGCGAAATCCAAACGCAGCTGACAAAAGCTGAACGCAGGGAAACAATGTGTAATGAGAGCAATGAGAAAACCGTTCAATAAATTTGACAGTAAACTTTTGTCATACGATGCGATTAAAAGTCTTGAGAAATTTTGGCCTTGCGTATAGTCAGTGAGCAGATAGAAATCAAGTGTTCAGTCGCTCAGTGGCCATGCTGATCCCGAAACAGATGTCAGAAATAAGACAGAGGTAATGAATTCGATCTTCCGAGGAAACGTGAACAGCATCGTAATACGATCCCTCCTTTTAATCCTGGCACGAGAGGCCATACTGGAAATATTAAGTGATCGTGGAAGGAAAAGCAACTAAAATCGCTTAACCCTGGGAAGTCGTACGGACTGCAGGAGATAATTGTAACACTGTACAGAGACCACGCGAAACATCTTGCTCACGTTCTGTCAGTAGCTTATGCTACATCGCTGGAGCGACTGGACAAAAGGTTTTCAATAAGGGTCGTAGGGCCGCTGGACGTAATTATAGGTGTATATCGCTAAAGTCAATCTTTAGCAGAATAAAGGAACATGTTTCATGATCTCGTGTTACGACGATGTTAGAGAATGAAAACCTCCTCCATAAAAATCATGATGGGTTCCGCAAACAGAGAGCTTGCGAAACTCTGCTTGTGCTCTTCGTTCATGTGATCCAGACTGCAGTGGACACCGGCGCTCAGACTGATGCCGTGTTCATTCCATCGTTGAGTGAAAAAAATGTGAAATTATCGAGTGTCGGACTAGATTCGTGACATAGTTCAGGACTACCACGGAGTTAGAAATCAATTAGCCGCTGTTAAGGGATCAAAGTGACAGATGCACCTTAAACATAATTTCAGGAGTACCAAAAATGGTTCAAATGGCGCTGAGCACTATGGGACTTAACATCTGAGGTCATCAGTCCCCTAGAACTTAGAACTACTTAAACCTAACTAACCTAAGGACATCACACACACCCATACCCGAGGCAGGATTCGAACCTGCGACCGTAGCGGTCGCGTGGTTCCAGACTGAAGCGCCTAGAACCGCTCGGCCGCACCGGCCAGCTTCAGGAGTACCGAAAATATATGGGGTACCATAGTTACTGTTTGCAACATATATTAATGAAGACAATAAATAACATCGAATGATGCATGAAGTTATTTGCAGATGATGCCGTTTCATACAACAAGGTAGCAACGCCAGAAACCTGTAGCGAACTGCAGGAAGAATGCAAAATGTTCGTGATTGGTGAGGGGAATCTCAGTTTTATTATAACTTGGATAAAGTAACGTAATACACTTAAACTGATGAAGAAGTCAACTACTGTACAATTACTTTATTGACGACAGTCACTGGAAACATCAATTACCATAAAATACGTAGGAGTAACCACTTGTAGTGGAATGACCACTTAAAATTAAGATTAGGAAAAGTAGATGCGAGACTTAGATTCATAACAAGTAGCTTAATGAAAAATATTATATGCTTACATAATTTATATTTACAACAGATGATGTTTAGGTTGTCGTCTATAGTCGATATGTGCGTGTAATCTTTGAATTTTGAATCGATATGTTTTAGCCGTTTTCACGCTCAATAAAATTTTATAGGTTCTTTTGTATTTTAGATCTGTTTGTTCATTTAAAATATTTTGTGGTTAATTTTCCCTGTGTATGTAAATGTCAACGTCTTCTAAAATATTCCGACATTAAAAACAGAAAATCATAAAGTACAAAAAGGAAGCTGCGCTTCAAATATTATACAAAGTTCTAAAATAATTTTCGAAGAAAGTGAAATTTACATAGACGACGCAAATAAACCGCAAAGTACTTTAAAGGAACAAACAGACCTAAAACCAAACACTACCTAAAATATAAATCACCATGGTGCCGCTTGAGAGAAAGTTGGAATGTTGGAACTGTGAAAGAGTCAATGGCGTCGTGTGTGAACGTAGCATACCTTTGCTGGGACGTAGAAATCATCTGCCTAAATACTGCACCACATGTCTGGGTGCCCCAGAGCGTTCTTCTCTCTGTTCACTACAATCCTTTGTCCGTTAACTGATCTTAGACTGCCCCAGTAAAAGACAGTTTGACATCCAATCGTAATAAGCAGTCTCAAGTCTGGTATATACCGTATTTATTGTTATGCGAGGAACTCAGCTCAGCCAGAACTGCTGGAAATTTTACGTTCCAGTTGTTGCTGATGCTTAGCTATCGATTGCTATAGTGCTGGAAGATTTCCGTTAGTTTTCAGGCGAACGCTGGAAATGGAAGTTGCATCCTAGATATTCTCATTTGGCAACCCCTCTATCACACTTCAAGTTGCAGTATTTGGTTGCCAGTAACGTAATCATACAATAGTCCACCCTGCGTTGATGGTTAAAATTGAAAAACGTAAAAAAGAACAATATTGTCACACAGCTGCCAAATTATAATGTATCTTGTTTACTTAATCCTTTGGAGTTATTATCCCGGTTACATGATACTGTGCTTCTTTCCCTCGCCATTCTAGCCAGTAGTAAAATCACTTTGACACGTTTGATGATGAGCTTTAAATTTAACTTCACTTGATCGTCTTCAAACATGGATAATCGTCCACGCTTATAGAATCCTAAACAGTCAGAAACACCGTACTCCTGGGGGTTTCATTCACACACCTTCTAAGCAGTTAGGATGTATGTATTAACAGCGTGTATCGTTGTACAATTTCACATTTTTTTTTAAATTTGTGTAGCATGCATGCGTCTTCGGTTCCCAACTGACACGGATCACTGCCATCTTCAAGACGCTAAGTTTAAATTTGTGCCTAAAATGTTTTCTCTGGAGTTTATTTGCAGATTTTGTGGACAAAATTTTTGTCTGTATTCCTGCATAACATTCTGCTTAACTTATCAAAACAAAAGTGATACACAGTTTGCTAACATCCTTCTGTTGATTCCCCTGCGTCTTTCGTCGTGTGTAACGTGGTTTCTGAGGTAGCTACATTCTACATTGTTGTGATTCCTCTGCGGCACAATTTTGATGTTTATCTATTTGCTAAGTTTCTTTCTACTGGTATTATTTCTCACGCCTTATATCACGAGAGCAAAGTCTTTTGTCACTGAAACAAGAAAACGAACTGTGTGAAATGCCCTTATCAGTTTTGAAACTACTTAGCAGAAATATTCTAATATATACGTTTTCAAATTTTCTTTTATAAAAACGAGACATATGACTAAACATCATCAATGTTTTGCAAGCAGAACATCTAAAGAAAAAGGAACAAGGAAACAGAAAAGAATAGGAAACCAGTTTTATTCGTCGTTTTGTTAATTTTTTCTTGTTCCATATTCTACCAGAAATTTCGCATTACTGTGTCAAGAGCAACACAATTTAGATATAAATAAAAGAAGCTGGGAAAGAAATGTCACAGAAAGTGAAATTAAATTCTGACAAAACAACATTCTTATACGCACTCTGGGGACTTTGCAGTCCTATGGGACAACATTCATAAGAATGGTTATTTTTGAATGACCTCAAGAGGAAATACGATCGCATTAATGGAATTCTGTCCTTTTCTAGCTCATCTCTTTGCTAATGTCGAAGAAGAAAGCCTATGTAGAAGCCTAAAAAATAGTTCATTGCATGGGAAACAGCAACTAAAAATTACTGTTCGCAGATCCAAACGCGTAATTTGTTCAAAAGACAAAAATGAAGGAAAACATAGTGCCAGCTCCTATTCGTGTGAGATATGTCATAGATCTGTAAGGTAAGGATGAAAAAGTACTCTTCGAAGGTTAGTTTTTATTTTCTCTTTCTTTCTCTCTATAATAAAGGCGATAGTAGCGTTTTACGTTCCGTGCAGAACGCTGTCTTGTTTTGTTTGAACTGAAAGTGTAGTCTTTTTCTACCTACGTGGTACATTAGCGAATTGTAAAGATTCCGTATCAACAGCCCTCACGAACAGCAAGCAAATATATCACTAGTTACCTGAGTCTCCTGAACTATGAGCTGCGAATGTGGAAGCTACTGCTGTATAGCGATTCGAACTTCTTTCGATCGTTTGATGCTGATTTTAGCGCTCTACATTGAGATCTAGCATAGAATTGTGTCTGATGGCGTTTAATCTGTCAGGGAGGAATATCAATAACTCAGTCACTTAGGTCAGCTCAATAGCAGGCTATGGGTCGCACATGTCCAGGGATCTCCGGCGGAAGACATTTACAGGATCAGCATGAGCGGAATAAGAATCGGCTGCTTCGTATTCTGTGAGAATTTCTCACAACGCTGCTCGGAATTCGCAATGAGTGAGCGTTTTACGAATATGGCGGCTTGACGTGAAATGTCTGGGATAACGTGGTCGAGCACAGCTATTCAAAATCCAAATCTTCCCTACCGTTACTAAAGCCACATGGCAATAAAAGTTAAAACCATGTATACTGCACTCTCCTCCTCTGTTGTAGAGTCGCTTTTCACAACTCTATTTATCAATGTTTCGGCTTGATTGACCGAGTTTAGTTCTGGGATATCCCTTACTTCAGATATTTATCACATTAACACAAAGTATACGTTCGGGTATTAGGCAGCGATAACATTGCAAACGAGTATAATTTTGAAACTAATTACATGCTCACAGACAGTAGATCAGTTACTGCAGCGCTAAAGTACTGACAGTAAGGATTCTATGGCGATATATATTAGTAAATGGGATCAATAATAATTACATTCGTATAGTCTATGTCGTGAGGACTGCGAGTCCTAATTAAAATGAAAAATATACATTACGCTGCGTTTGCCCCCGCAAATTCTTTACTTTGTTTACAGCAGTTTTCGACAGATGCATCATCATCATCTGGAGGAATGTATGTTTAACACAGCTGACCGTAGGGGCAAGCATTAGTCATTTCTTACAGCAACGTATAAGGGAGGCTTAGAGGTAAAGTTAATAACACATTGAATCAGACACACTAAAGAAGTGACATAGAAAGCAATTTAGAGATATAAATGTTTGTACTGTGCAAGAGCAACAGTATCTTTACTACACGACTATAATTTTGAGTGATTAACATACATCGGGGAAAGCATGCTTTTGTTCGCAGCAGGATGTATCTCATATACTATTCGCCTTGCTCTGAAATCACCTTTTACGTCGTTAGCAATTTGTTACGTCACATTCACAAGCGTTGTGACTAATTCAGTTTATTATGAACGATCTTAACGCTCACTGTTTCGTTCCCGTAGACTGTCTGGTCTACACAGAATTTTTATTGTTTTCCTATAATAGAAGTTTTATGTTGTTGTGCCGTTACACATGTGTAAATTTACACACTATCAAAAGAGTTAGTGACCCTTTACATAGCTGCTAATCTTTGCATAATTAAAGTGTTCCAGCGGGTTTAGTTTAATTTCGTACAGCGAATTTAAGAAAGAATGAGAAAAATCGGGTAAGTTGTTACGTGCTTATTAACATCAGTCTTACACTGGGCGTACTGAACTCTCTCATCTCAAACGGATATTGCTGCACGCGGCATCGCTTTCGAAAGTAGTATCTAGTTTTTCATTAGTAATGATTAATTTTCAATGTAATTTCAGCAAAAGTAATTTTGTAGACATACATTAAGCCTAATGAAAAGTTAATGTAATAAAGACGCGCTTCTCTTTATATACAGTTCTGAGATAGTCGATCTGTCCTGGTGACGTAAATAGCTTTCTTTGATTTACTACAGAAATCGCGACATCTAAACTATTCAGGCTAATTAAGGTCATAGAAGTATAGCCTCTACCGAATGTACTTCTGACCAAAAATTGATTCTGCTTTCATAAATAAATATTTTAAAAAATTTCACCCCCAATCTCATCTCCTCAGGGGTAGTTGTTTAATAAGTATTTCTTTAAAAAAAGAAGTTTCTGTCATTGTTTCATCCTCTTATGGGTTGAATTTCCACAGACGCTGAACAAGCATTTTTTTATTTCTGTCCAAATAAACAAATACCGATTTTAGTAATTCTAGCTTGAAAATTGTCTTACCAGGGACGTATTTTCAAAAAATGTTTTTTCTCCTGTTTCATTCCCTTAGGGATGAAATTTCGAGAAATCCCTTCTTAAACGATACCAACAGTATAACATCAACACCTTCTCCAGGTTTTAAGTTTCTATCCTCAGTGGTTTGGGCTGGGCGATAATGAGTTCAATCAGTCAGAGCATTTCCTTTGGTACTGCGTGTCCCAAAAAAAAAAAAAAAAAAACCTTAAAGAACAGCTTCCTTATTGAGATATCAATAACAAATGTCTATTATACATGAGCCCTAAAATGCATACCTTAAGAAGTATGAGCACTTGTCCACCTTCGATACTGTGAAACACATGTCTTCTAGTGCGAGATGTTTGCTTTCCATATTTTGAGAGGGGGAATATCAACCAGAACAAAAAAATGTCTAGTTAACATGGGGTCTAAATTTTATACATTAAGAGCTACAGGTACTAGTTCAATTTTGCTACTGAGAAACATATCTCTTCCACTGAACAAGTGCCCTTAGCTCTTAACGTATGCATGTTAGAGCTCATGTTTACTAGATATGTTTTCTTCTTTTGGTCCGTACTACCTCCTCGCAAAATATGAAAAGTAAAGAGCTTGCAGTGGAAGAGAGGTGTCGGATCGTATCAAAGATGAACACGTGCTCATGCGGCTTAAAGCCTTTGTTTACTAGTTATGTATTTTTTTCTTTTTTTTTAATGTGTAGGGAACCGGCCACTAAACTTTATCGGTGTTTTTTGGGACGCGATGTATATACAGACTGCACAAGTTTCGGTCTAGGTCACCTGATATGAAGCTGCAAGAAATCATGAAGTTTATCAGTGCCCAAAGCTGTGAAAAAAATGGCTGCTACCTGATAATAGGGTTGCAACAGAACAACACTCAGAGGTGGAGTAAAAACATTGTTATTAATGCGGAGTTATACATGCATTTGATAAATTGATTTCAGTCAAAAGATATACGGCGAAAGAAAATTTGGAAATTTGTGGTAGGGTCTTATGGGACCAAACTGCTGAGGTCATCGGTCCCTAAGCTTACACACTATTTAATCTATCTGAAACTAACTTACTCTAAGGACGACACACACACCCATGCCCGAGGGAGGACTCGAACCTCCGTTGAGGGGAGCCGCGCGGAGCGTGACAAGAACGGCAAAAGAAGTAGACAAAAGTGGAGTCCCTTTGGTAGATTAAACTTGGTTTTCAGATATTAGGATCCGATTAAGAGTGGTCACAAGGCTGGTCACCAAAAGTAAACACAATTGAGAGAAGACTGTTACCGTGTAAGATCAAAGAATTTTCAATGTAAGGTGGGATGCTCCCAGTATGACAACGTGCTGATACCTTAAACTAAATGTTATTTATTTATCTTGTGGCTTTATTAAATGTTTAATGGTGACACGTAAATGCAAAAAGACCAAAACTTGTTACTATAAACAACAGTGTCACGAAAATATTCATTAATCTACGTCTTACTCTACACGGAAACATAGCTAAATTCTAAATTTGTTTGTGGAATCCAGTATTCACCCATCCGATGCAGGACGCACCTTTAACTTCAGTAGCAGGGAAACTGAGTGACAGAGCCATAATGTACGAAATTTTTCGCCTCCAGACCTCAAAAGGGACAATTAATGAGACTTATTTCCTTCCCTAGTCTTCCCTTGAATGAAATTGGTGGTACCACGATATACTAATGTGAAAAACTTGAGAATAAAAGGAACTATCACATGACATGTCACCTATGGCGAACCAGGTTGGCCAAGGTCACTAGAGATAAGGGAGCCGAGTAGTGGTGTGGGAGTGATCGGACGCTACACCCAGAGGTGTCAGTAACACAGTGAAATCTGAAATGATATTTTATTCAGAGCTGCTTTGGTAGCGTCGTGCTGTGCACGGGCCTCAGGGCCACACCAGGAAGAACCGCTGACATACCTCGGCGGCGAGTCGCGATGCTGAAGGCGCAGCTCAGTGAGAGGCGGGTCGCGCGATGGCTTGTGGCACCGCCGGAAGAGATGCAACCCGCTGTTCGTTGCTGAATGTTTTGTAACACAGGTCGGCTTCACACTTCATCGCTCTCTTGGACGCCTGGTCGTGCATTTAGGCAAGAATACCCAAATCTGCGCAGTCCAGGACGATGGTTCCCCACAATGGGACGACCAGGACTGCAGCTCTCCCACCGTGGGATGACGAGGACTGCAGAAGATGCTCACAGAAATGCCTGGTGGTTGCAAAGATGCACCACGTCTGGGTGGTGCTGGGACGACAGGCTGCAGATCATCCATTAATTACCCTCTGTATGCGAAGAGCTGTTAGCTCACCAGTCTTCTCCTCATCCGTGATATTTAAGTAATTTACAATGACATACCATGTCTGTGGCTTCCATCAAAGTGTCTGCGTCGCGGCGGTGGCAGCGATCAGAACATCGCTGGTCCGCTGCATCGTTGATCATCTTGTTGTGGTTTCACTGAAACTAGACAGAATGTCATTCTCTCTGGCAGTGATGACATGGACAGAATGGTGGCGCCAGTGAACTTGTCTGGGAGCTCTGAAAGCACGATCATCTAAGCGGCAGAGCTTGTACAAATGACGCGGTGGTTCTAGACGGATCGCATTTGCCCTTATTTATGGGATTCGTCAGCGCCCCTTACCTATTTTCTTTTTTGTCAAGCCCGGGCCCTTCTACAACGTTTGACTATTACGGTGGCTCTGTGAAGCTTGGACCTCAGAGCGTTACTTCCTACTGCTCTGTTATGATGCATTGCAGTGTTTTCTCGTTTACTTCCTTCGCTCCGAAGTTTTGTGACAAGACTCGGCTAGTGCCTTGTCTTCTGCAACACCTGAGGTACGGGTTGTTGACATACCAACTGACACACCAGTTTTGAATCAGCCTGCTTAGCTCTTGGACTTGCTGACAAAAACATCAAAAACTTTAATGCATGCACACTGAATTCACCGTGAGGTGCAAAACTTCTTCTTTCTTCAAATAATTCATCGTCAATACTGCTAGGATTATTCTCTGAAATATTCTTATACATTTGTATACGTAAATGTATGCAGTGTGCAAGGCCCCAATTTTTTGCTCGTGTGACTAAACCACATGCTTCTTCTTTTTGCTTCTTAATTGAATAACTTTATTTTTAATTTTCGGTTTACTGAACCCTTGTATGTTTACGGTACGCAATTTCCGTTTGGGTTCTATAAATTATCCCATATTTACAATATTCCTTTTTCTGTGCCTTCTGATTCATATCAGATAATCACTCGAAAGGTATCTGACATGTTGGTAAGACGGGAGGATGGATATTTCCACGTCTGGGACAAAAGTAGAGCATAAAATTTCTAACAGAGACATATCAAATCTGCTATGTTTATGGCTACGACGTTTTGATGCCCTTTTAATTGATACTGCTGAATGTGTTGGAGCATTTGTCCCTTGCAAATGTTTATTTGCTGTGATGCAGTTCATTCGGCTAAAGAATGCATTAGATCGGAATTTAGAGTATTTTTGTTGTATGTTAGATTTCGCTCTGGTAGGACTTCGGTTTCTCTGATCGATACAACGCAGAGTGTATTAGCTTGACCACAATCGCGCCATTGAGTGTAGCTGGAAGGCGAAAATTAATCCCAGACGTCTAGCAAGTTGTGCCGTTCGCCGTAATACCACTTTGTGTAAATCGAATTTTACCATGCTCTTAGGTCTCCCATTCCCATAGCAGTTCATAATTACGTTTCTCGGTCAAAATCTGAATACGTCCAATGTTTCTACCTTCTGAAATTAAGGTCTTGACTCAATAATTCTTTTGGCATTCCGGTGCTTGCATTTTTCCTAGAAATGGTGCAATTAGAGTGTCCTCACGTCAATCTGTACCCCTCTGACTGGCCAAATAATGATGTTTTCCTTCGACAATCCTGTAAGTCCCACTGTGGCATAAGAGCCTGAGCCTCTCCATGTTCATAAATTAATAATGCCTCTAGCGTCCTCACTTGTATCAACTTACCCATTGTTTCCCAGCTGACGTGATAAGGATGAATTGTGTGACACTGTTGCCTTGCGTTCATTCCTACTGCTATGCAAAATTCTTTTTAGTCATTTCTAACACATGATGTGGTTCTGCAAGAAACTCTTTGCGCTAGCCGCAACCCTGCCTAGAATTGTGGAGGCAGTAGTGTCGAATTCGATTGCCTGTTTGCCAGAGGGTAAAATGCTTCTTGTAATAAAGCTACTCCCATTCCTGCGTCACTGATTCAGTAATAATGTGGCTAGTGTCAATTTGCTGTCTAGTACGCTCAGCCATTTCAGTATATTTCCCACATCCCTATTCAAAGTTTTCATTGCATATTGTGCATATCGTACAAACTCTGTGGTTAACTCACATACCATGTTGGTGTTCCCTAGGAAAGCTACTTTCTAAATTCGACAATCGCGTTATTTTCTATTCTACTGTGGATTCGGTGGCACCCTGCATCAGGTGTACTTGTCCAATCATGTCGCCCAACATATATCCTCGTTATTCTCTGTTCCGAATACTGTCTTGCTATGCCTTTCCCCCTGTGTACAGGCACCCTCATTTCTTGCAGCATAGAGTCCATGGTACAGGGTCAGTTAGTTCATCAGTCGTGTTCTGTTTGCCATATGATATCCTCAGATCTTGATATTCGTCCTGTATCTCAGTGAGAACTTCACTGTGTAACTCTACGAGTGCATCTAGCAACCTGTGAACTTCGTTCCTTATTTCCCACACGTCAGGAGTCAGCCTCAGTGGCCACTGATGATTGGTTAGCAACTCATCAGCTTATCTCACAAACAACACAACTGATTCTATTGGCTGATTGTGAACTGTGTGAATCATCCCTCAGCTGGTGACCTGTAGCAACACAAGGACTACAACAATCTATCCCGTTGTCTCTGCTGATCTGCCATTTGAGGAAAGGTACCTCACCATTCCCTTCTCCTTCGAAGACAAGAGTAAAAAACAGATCGACTGTGCAATAACACAAACTGCTACGACCCATGGAAAAAAAAGATTTGAACAAGAATTTGTAACCTCCCCACAATAAAATAATATGAATAATATTCACATTTAGTGTAACCTCCCAACAGAAAAGTTCCGAAACCTTCCAACAGTAAAAAATATAACTATAACATTGACATTTAGCGAAACCTCCCAATAAATAAATTCCGTAACCTATCAATAATGAAATGTGACTAATCTCTCAATAAAAAATTGTGGCTCAGTTATAACCTTTTAATAACTGACTGTGAATTTAAACTGGTAAATTTTGGACGTCAGCAGTGCTGCGTCGTGGCCCTGAAAGATGATACTGAACAAATTGAAAATTCTTACCCCAATGAAGTCGCCGGATAACGCATATATATCTGCTCCTAAGAAATTTTTCTGGCACAGCCGAGTACAATGCTGGCAGATATATTTGTCATGTATAAAAAGAAACAACTGATTTTTCTTTGCAATAATCGGGATGACCATTAATTGGAGAAATTAGTAAATTCTTTAAATTGAGATGAATAATTGTCAAAAGTTGATTTTTATAAGAAAGATTATTATTAAGAGATTTAAAAAAAAACATTTACATGGGACTTTATATAAAAATAGTACATATGGACGAGGCTGCTTTTACCTTACACTACAACGCTCGGGCTCCGCCATCGCTCCCCAAGACCGGCCCAGCCAACTCCACACACACGACTGATAGCTACTACTACTACTGCTACAAACACTACTCTTACTGCATACAACACTGCTCTTTGGTCTGAGATTCTCTTATAGCTTACATATCGCAGGCAACGCGTGAGCAATCCATCGAAATTACGTCTCCTCGAGTGTGCTAGCAACAAATTTCTTAATCAAGGACCTCTTACAAATTAAAAACGAAATATATATTGAATATCTCCAGGAATAACGTAACAAAACCTAAATATTTCTAACTGTAGCTTGATCTCAACTAGAGGTGTACAAATTCCCCTTGCAGCCTGCTTGCCCCTAGCTCCTCTGCAACCATTCATGCAGGTCAGCCTGCGGCGAGGCAAACACAAGAGTGCGCGTGTACTGAGGCATAGTGGTAATGCGGCCGACTTGGGCTCCCGCAAACCTGGGCTACCTAAGTTCCCGCAGGCCTACCAAGCTTCACGGGACCCGCTCAGCTTTCTGCGCCTGACAGCAGGTTGCGCTGTCAAGCTGCCGTGACTAGAGTAGCCAGGTAGTTAACCCGCAGTTCATTTATCGCAACGGTGGGGGCTGCACAATGAATAGGTCGAACTTTAGTGAGACTGAAAAAAAATTGGCAACTGCCGAATACATGCCGGTA
Organism: Schistocerca americana; assembly: GCF_021461395.2. Classification (NCBI taxonomy): domain Eukaryota; kingdom Metazoa; phylum Arthropoda; class Insecta; order Orthoptera; family Acrididae; genus Schistocerca; species Schistocerca americana. The sequence goes on from NC_060122.1 coordinate 679,635,647, forward strand.
ACGAAACAGAGCACAAGTGCCGCATGGGAAACGTTTTCGTGTGTTTATGAGGCCGCTTCAAATAAATCGGTAGGTGTGTCTCAATGCAAACAATGTAAAAAGCTCTTAAATACTCACTCGGGAACCTCGAGTATGTTACGACATGTGTGCAAATTTGACAACCAGTTCCCTCACTCCGTAAATATCTTGAAAGAGGACAAAGATTCAGTGGCCGAAAAGTGCGTCGAAATGTGTGCTAAGGACCCGACACCATTTAGCAGTATAGAGGGAGAAGGATTTCATGGTAACCCGCAAACGATATCAAAATCTTTTGTAAGGTACTCTATTCCCTGCACTGTCCGAAATATTATGTAGACAGTGATGTTCCTCTTGATGGTCAAGTGTGCAAAATTTCTTCAAGGTCGGAATAAAACTGTAGGTTGGTGTAGAAGTGTGTGATTAAAGTACCCTCCGCTATGTACCATTCAGAATTTTAAGCAGACAGCGCCCTTCATCCTGCTTTGAATATCAAGTGTGCCAAATTTCATCAAGATCGGAATAAAAACATACAATTTGTCGAATTCCGTTAGGTAAAGTAACCTCTGCCATGCACCATACGAAATTTTACGTAGACTGTGACCTTCCTCTTGCTTTCAAGGTATAGTGTGCAAAATTTCATCAAGATTGTATGCAATACAAACACACGGACACAATGAAAACGCACTTACAGTTTTTCTCAAATTTTCCAATTTTTCGGTCGATTTCCCAAAAATTTTATTTCAAAACAACCTTGTCCTGAGAATGACGAAAACAGCCAAAAATATCCCGAATTGGTCCAGCCGTTCTCGAGTTTTACGCTTATCAACACATTTGGCAATTCATTTTTATTTATATAGACAAGGATGCTTCGCAGCTTTAAACCGATCAATAAAGTAGATGCATTGTGCTAGAGAGCATCCCACAATGCGCCAGAAACCATCCCAAAGTACGTAAGAGAAACGAGAGTGCACAGAGAGCATTCGAGAGTCCCCCAGAGAGCATCCCAGAGTGGCCCAGAGAGCATCCCAGAGTGCCCCAGAGAGCTAAAACACCAAGAACAATCGGTTCTCGGCTTTTGGCAAGATCAATGTGTAGATGAATCTAATAGATAATAAAATAAACCCACCCACCTCCACAAGAGTCGGAACTCGTGCAGAAATAATTAAAAAGATGATCATAATGTCAGTAATCAATAAGAAGGCTGCATGGCTGTGTAAAACATGCAGTTACCTGCATGTACTGATAAGAGCAGCGCCATACGTCACACTTCCTGTAGATAATTAGAAGCTAGCTGGGCGCAGCAGGAAGCAGCGCCCTAATAAACCGCAATGGCGGCACCGGAAGTCGAGCAATTCTGCGGATCGCGCTTAGTTAAAACTATAGCGCGCCCCACCAGGCGCCTCGTGCAGCGGCTAAGTCCAGTTTAAGGTCACCCGCCTTCTATAGCCGCAGCGGCTAAAAGAACACAGCCATGGAAGGAAGAATGTACAAATAAAACCCAATATTTTTTGACCATGTTGGGGTTTGTCTTTTGGTGCTCAGGTAAAATAAAAACTTTTAATTAACTTTCATAATACGATAATGACGCGCGGACTAAACGGCTGCGTAGCGTAGCTCAGCAGTAATATGGGCAGGCAAGCAAGTTTCCCGCAGCCTGCCCAGGTTCCCTTCTGCTTGGCTTGGCTGGGAGTGAAGCAGCCTGCCCGTTCTGTTGACAACGCGCGGCGGCCTGCCCGCCTGGCCACCGGGCAAGCATGGGCGGGTTAAAAGCGGAACATGTACACGACTGATCTCAACATGATGCACATTCCTTGTTTATCTACTGGTAAACGTTTCTTAACTTTCTTAGTAGTTTTCATGCACTCTGACTCGTTTGCTGGAATTTATGGAAATGCATCCACCATTCCATTGAAAGGTTTAACTCTGCTGACATGGATAATGCACGTTTTCATCAGAAACTGCAATTTACGTTCACACGTGATTTCATCTTAATGCTGTGTTATAGACTGCGATACTCAATCAAGAACTCCTTCGCTTTCTCATTAGCCATGTAAGGATCAGTGACTAACACTAACTTCCTCACTCGATATTGAGGTAGCTTTCCCACATGTTGTCCTGACTGTTCTTACTGTTCGAAGGCCTTACTATCTGTTCACTTCATTTTCTGACACACCTCATGTATCCTCTTCTAAACCTTTTGACTAATTCACAGTTAGGCCCTAATTTAGGAATCGTAACATCAAAGAGGAAATGAATTTTCCTGCTGTAGACACTTCAAATGGAGACAGACCAATGCTGGTGTGTACTATACAATCATATGCAGAAACTATGTATTGGAGGTGTGGATCTCAATCGCTGTGCTATTGACGTAATAACGTCGCATTTTAGAAATGGTTCTATGCAATTGCTCTGCTCTGCCATTAGTCTTTGGCCTGAAGAGCCTTGTTCAAAACTTCCGGGTTCGAAATACCGAGTGGTTATAATTAAACTTCCCCTATTTAACACGTTATAATATGGAAACTAATTACCGTACCAGTACCAAACTTGGGAGCATTAACATCCAGAGTTTGGGGTGCATGATTCCCAAGCGTCACAGCGTCAGCATTCAGTTACAACAACGGCCACCAAGTGCCGTGGCCAGTCATCGTGATTGATAGTTTCACACACCTGACCAGTCGCAGTGACCTGTTAACATGAGCTTGGACAAAAGGAGCAGGTCGTTATTGGTGCAGCTCTATTATCAAAACAACGGTAATGCTGCAGCTGCACTTCGGGAATACTGCCGGCTGAAAGGATTATGGAAGGATCCTCTCTCTCCACCTGCTGTTCAGAGCATGATGAAGAAGTTCGAATCAACTGGAGAACTGGTCGCCCCGGATGGTTGATGAAATCGCTATTGCTATGGCAGACAATGCTGTGCGCAATTCCTGATCATCAGGCAGTGCATGTGCTGTGTCACGACAGTTGAGTATCCCATGTTCCATTGTATGGAAGGTGCTTCGAACCATTCTAAAATGGTATTTGTTCAAGATTCATATCGTGCAGCTCAACAATTTTCAAGCGAGATGGGGCACCACCGCACATCGCTCGTGAATTTACCTGCTTCTCCGAAACACGTTTGGAAACGATCGAATCATCAGCTGATGGTTTCCAAATGCTTCGCCAGCAAATCACCTGATCCCACTCCATGTGATTTCTGGTTGTGGGGCTACCTGAAGGACAGGGTTTGCCAGGGGAACATTCACACATGTGCTGACCTGAAGTGCAGCATATCAAGAGAGGTAACTAGCATTCCTACAGACATTCTTCGTTCTACAGGGTAGAATGCAATCCCGAGCTTCACACTCTTCGGGACACTGATGGACGCCATATTGAAACCCTTTTGTAGCAGTGATGGTACCGGCATGTAATGGTAGGCTTTACCTTACCAGCAAATTAAAAGAGTTTCAGTTAAATTGATTCTGCATTATTTCTCTCCCATATGTCCTTGACATTAATGCTACCAACTTGGTCCTCGTACTGCAATTATTTTCCGTGTAATAACGTGTTAAAGAGGGAAAGTTTACTTATAACCACATGGTACATAACATAATTGCTTCATCAAATACCCTGATTCATAATACAGGTATCTAGCACACCAGATTTAAGCATCCAGCCGTTAACAACAGTGTGAGCCAATGCACTAGCCTGCTGACAGGAATCGCTGCCATTGCTATAAACCTTGAAAAGTGATCTAACTATGACAACATATATTTATTTCCTGTGGGAGCTCTATTGAACAGTACCATGATGCCATTCCCAACCATCTGAAAAGGTTTCTAAGCCCCAGGTAATCTTTGCAAAGAGATTTTGCAGTGAATAAGATCTGCTCTCTGTCCAAATGGCACACAGTCCAAAGTGTGCTTTTCAACACCACACTTTCTTGTCTTCCACCAAAAGACTTGCCTTTCCATCGCTCGGCTTTCTCCATAACTTAAGAACACATGATCATATGAATGGGGGGCTCCATATGGTTCCCAAGTTGTGCAGCGACCGTAAACCATAAAACTACCAAATAAGCAGCAATCAGTCGCAATATCATGATTTCTTTATTTAACAAATCTTACGGTATGCTCATATATCATGAGACGTGAATCCAAACCATATGTTGTTGGTGTAGCCGACAAAGACAGCAGAAGCCCAACTAAAGGGCGCCAACGCAATCTTAGTCACAATAACATAATTCATATCACTGATCTATTTATCTCCACCCCCTTCACCCTTCCCTCTCCCTTCACGTTTACCTGCTCATTGAGAAGGCACATGCTAGCTGATCTACGATGACAAAAGATCTCCATATCCTCTAGCAAATCAAGATAATTTCCCTTTCCTGCTCTATGTAATAACCTCACATGCATCTCAATTAGAGGAAGTTCATGTCCACTATCTATAATGTAGGCTGCAAAATTCGACGTATCAGCCACGTCCTTTCTGTCAACGGTGACATGTTCGGCAAATCTACTTTCATTTTTTATTTTTTCGTCCAGTCTGACCTGTGTAACATGTTTCACAGCTTGGACAAAGTATTTTGTAAACCCCCGACTTGTGTAAAACTTTTGCTTTATTTATGCCATGATCTAAAATTTGTCCCAAATTATTCTTAGTTGAAAAAGCAATTTTAACCCTGAGTTTCCTAAAAATAGCTGCAATCTTAAGACTAACTGCCCCATAGTATGGTAAAAAAAATATATTTCATTGCTTCATTTTTCCCTACAATTACTTCATTTACTCGAATGTCTTTATATTTATTGGCAAACTTTTCACAGATTTTTTGAACAAAGGGTAGCGGATAATCATTAGATTTAGCTATGGAAAAAATAATATCTAACTCAGTTTTACGATCCTCTTCAGAAAATGGGGTACAGAAAACACGATTAAACGCATATCTGAAGAACGCCATTTTATGCTGATCAGGGTGGGTTGAATGGTAGTTTATGCCACAGTCAGTATATGTCTTTTTTCGAAATATGCCAAAATGAAGCCTTCCATCACTATCCCTTATGTATAGATCCAAAAAATTAATAACCCCATTAGTTTCAAGTTCGTATGTAAAACGTTAAATGAGGATACAATTTCGTTAATGTCATTTTTTTCGCCGTTCACAAGCAATAACGTATCATCAACGTACCTAAAAAGAAATAAAGAAAACATGATCTTTGGACTGGTTGCTGCTTATTTGGTAATTACATGATCATATGCCTGATGTAACATCTCATCCTTGAATGCTGTCGGAACCACTATGCATGATCCGCATTTAGTGGTTCTGCAGAGTAAACCATCATGCGTCATGGACTATGGATGTGACCTGAATGACAGAGGTCTGCATCTGGCGTTTACGCTCGCTCAGTGCATGTAGTCTGTCAGATGGTAATACAGCCGCTATGGACTGAGGAGGCAGCCTCACTCGATTTCAATGGCGCTCGATCGAGAGTGCGCCGCTCACTACAGTTACCCGAGCACCGCTCAGTCACCCACTGCAGGAACATGATGCGTGAACTTCAGATGAAGGGTAGTGTAAAAGCAAAACGTGACTCGAAATAATATATCCTGAGTGCGAAAGACGGTGGTTGTAACAATGTTTGGGAGAGAATTTCATTAATGACTGATGAGGATATCGGCTACATCCATTGGAGCAAGCGCTCTACCTCATGTCTTACAAATCCGCCACCACGCATCTGAAGGCACATGTCCACAGAAAACGACGAAGTGTATGTTCTGAAGTATTAGCCATTCCAGTGAAAGCTACAATAATTGAAAAGGTGCGTGGAAGTGTGTGCCAAAGACCATCGTCCATTTGCATTAATACACTCCTGGAAATGGAAAAAAGAACACATTGACACCGGTCTGTCAGACCCACCATACTTGCTCCGGACACTGCGAGAGGGCTGTACAAGCAATGATCACACGCACGGCACAGCGGACACACCAGGAACCGCGGTGTTGGCCGTCGAATGGCGCTAGCTGCGCAGCATTTGTGCACCGCCGCCGTCAGTTTCAGCCAGTTTGCCGTAGCATACGGAGCTCCATCGCAGTCTTTAACACTGGTAGCATGCCGCGACAGCGTGGACGTGAACCGTATGTGCAGTTGACGGACTTTGAGCGAGGGCGTATAGTGGGCATGCGGGAGGCCGGGTGGACGTACCGCCGAATTGCTCAACACGTGCGGCGTGAGGTCTTCACAGTACATCGATGTTGTCGCCAGTGGTCGGCGGAAGGTGCACGTGCCCGTCGACCTGGGACCGGACCGCAGCGACGCACGGATGCACGCCAAGACCGTAGGATCCTACGCAGTGCCGTAGGGGACCGCACCGCCACTTCCCAGCAAATTAGGGACACTGTTGCTCCTGGGGTATCGGCGAGGACCATTCGCAACCGTCTCCATGAAGCTGGGCTACGGTCCCGTACACCGTTAGGCCGTCTTCCGCTCACGCCCCAACATCGTGCAGCCCGCCTCCAGTGGTGTCGCGACAGGCGTGAATGGAGGGACGAATGGAGACGTGTTGTCTTCAGCGATGAGAGTCGCTTCTGCCTTGGTGCCAATGATGGTCGTATGCGTGTTTGGCGCCGTGCAGGTGAGCGCCACAATTAGGACTGCATACGACCGAGGCACACAGGGCCAACACCCGGCATCATGGTGTGGGGAGCGATCTCCTACACTGGCCGTACACCACTGGTGATCGTCGAGGGGACACTGAATAGTGCACGGTACATCCCAACCGTCATCGAAGCCATCGTTCTACCATTCCTAGACCGGCAAGGGAACTTGCTGTTCCAACAGGACAATGCACGTCCGCATGTATCCCGTGCCACCCAACGTGCTCTAGAAGGTGTAAGTCAACTACCCTGGCCAGCAAGATCTCCGGATCTGTCCCCCATTGAGCATGGTTTGGGACTGGATGAAGCGTCGTCTTACGCGGTCTGCACGTCCAGCACGAACGCTGGTCCAACTGAGGCGCCAGGTGGAAATGGCATGGCAAGCCGTTCCACAGGACTACATCCAGCATCTCTACAATCTTCACCATGGGAGAATAGCAGCCTGCATTGCGGCGAAAGGTGGATATACACTGTACTAGTGCCGACATTGTGCATGCTCTGTTGCCTGTGTCTATGTGCCTGTGGTTCTGTCAGTGTGATCATGTGATGTATCTGACCCCAGGAATGTGTCAATAAAGTTTCCCCTTCCTGGGACAATGAATTCACGGTGTTCTTATTTCAATTTCCAGGAGTGTATTATGTGTAGGAGTTTTCGCTCTGTATCAGAAGGTGATGGTCGAAGTAGAGAGGATATAAAATGTAGACTGGCAATGGCAAGGAAAGCGTTTCTGAAGAAGAGAAATTTGTTAACATCGATTATAGATTTAAGTGTCAGGAAGTCGTTTCTGAAAGTATTTGTATCGAGTGTAGCCATGTATGGAAGTGAAACATGGACGATAAATAGCTTGGACAAGAAGAGAATACAAGCTTTCGAAATGTGGTGCTACAGAAGAATGCCGAACATTAGATAGGTAGATCACGTAACTAATGAGGAGTTATTGAATAGAATTGGGGAGAAGAGGAGTTTGTGGCACAACTTGACTAGAAGAAGGGATCGGTTGGTAGGACGTGTTCTGAGGCATCAGGGGATCACAAATTTAGCACTGGAGGGCAGTGTGGAGGATAAAAATCGTAGAGGGAGGTTCCAATGGTTCCAATGGCTCTGAGCACTATGGGACTTAACATCTATGGTCATCAGTCCCCTAGAACTTAGAACTACTTAAACCTAACTAACCTAAGGACATCACACAACACCCAGCCATCACGAGGCAGAGAAAATCCCTGACCCCGCCGGGAATCGAACCCGGGAACCCGGGCGTGGGAAGCGAGAACGCTACCGCACGACCACGAGCTGCGGGCCGTAGAGGGAGGCCAAGAGATGTATTACACTAAGCAGATTCAGAAGGATGTAGGTTGCAGTAAGTACTGGGAGATGAAGAAGCTTGCACAGGATAGATTAGCATGGAGAGCTGCATCAAACCAGTCTCAGGACTGAAGACCACAACAACAACAACATCAGAAGGCAATAAATGTCGGTTTAAAATTAGGATATGTAGAAGTTTCCTACATTTTCATCATCCTGTGATGTTAGCATGAGGCACTTAAGGACAAGACGATGATATATGAGCGAGTATAGCGCCCGACGTTATCCTGGACATATGTGTAGATGCATGACGATGTACAACGAATATACGGACCGATACATATCGGAAAATGTGTTACCTATCTAGTGCTGCGCACGTCGCTGTTCAAGATAAGGTACTGCAAAATATGGTACTGGCGACAACTCACATATCTGACAAGGAAAAAAAATATAGCAAATTTATTAAGAGCTACATCGCAGAAGCATTATTCAAATTATTACGAGTAAATCCCAAGCATTTTAATAAGATTCCATTTGCCACTGACCAAGGGGCTAATATAGGGAAGGCACTGCAATCCTTTCATGGTTATGCATGCATTACACATGTTTCGAACACCGTCCTGAAAAACATGTTGGATGACGATTTTATGACAAATGGATTTGGAATGGTTTATTCCACGACTTATGCTGCTGAAGATAGTGTCTGTTTCATGAAGAAAACCGGTGACTGGATTCGATGTAGACAAGCTTATAGCAAGAAATGTTGCAGTACACAGTAAGGCAGTACATCGAAATCATGGAACTGCTTCCGGAAAGAGGCATATCTGAAAAACCTACTGGTTATGACAACAACAGTGCAAAAGTGACTTCTAGAACCATTCAAATGGAACAGGATGCTGGAAGACGACAAGTTTCAAAGAATTCAGTTTTTCTGTTACGGGCTTATGAACCGAAAAACAATTTAATATAGGGCCATAAGGTACACAGGTATAAATGTTTAAATTTCTTTAGATATGCAGAATGTCCAGGAAATGAAAATTGCTCTTAATTGCAAAACGCAGGTTACAGTGTGACTGGTATTTTAACAGAACAGTACGAAGGTCGTATTATCATCTATTAAGTATGGAAAATAGAAATTTCGTCGTTGTACAGAATATTAACAGCTGTGTAGTTGCACTCCTGATTATTGGAAAAGATGGTTGGTTCTGGCAGACATGAGACGTTAACTACCGTGCGTCAGATGTGTGACGAAATATCAGTTTCTGATAATCTAGGACAAAATTATAACGTGGAAATTGTATCTTACTCTATGTATATACACACAGTAAATAAAGTTTTGCATCACTCCGGTTTCCAGAACTCCTGAAGATAGACGTTGACTGTGGATATTGTATCACAGACACAGTCCCTTTGACTGTTCATAGATGTCACTAAACCCAAAGATGTAAATAACCATGCATCAGCAGCGCCTATTAGACGGAGGGGGTCCGACAGCCGATCAGTTTCAGTCATTCCACCAGGAAGGAGGAACACGGCTCGTGTTGTCTGTAGTTCAACCATGTCTACGCAGTCAATACCACGGTCTGATTCCGTCCCCATTGTTACTTTGTGCCAGGAAGTGCTCTCGACAAGGGAAGTGTCCAGGCGACTCGGAGTGAACCAAAGGGATGTTGTTCCGACATGGAAGAGAGACAGGAACTGTCGATAACATGCCTCGCTGAGGCCGCCCAAGGGCTACTACTACAGTGGATGCTCGGAGGAACCCTGACAGCAACGCCACCATATTGAATAATGTTTTTCGTGCAGCCGCAGAACGTCGTGTTACGACTCAAACTGTGAGCAATAGGCTGCATGATGCGCAACTTCACTCCCGACGTACATGGCGAGGTCCATCTTTGCAACCACGACACCATGCAGCGCAGTACAGCTGGACCCAACAACGTGGCAATTGGAGCGCTCAGGATTGGCATCACGTTCTCTTTACCGATGACTGTCGCATATGCCTTCAACCAGATAATCGTCGGAGACGTGTTTGGAAGCAACTCGGTCAGGCTGAACACCTTAGACACATTCCAGCGAGTGCACCAAGGTGGAGGATCCCTGCTGTTTTGGGGTGGCATTGTGGGAGGCTGACGTATGCCGCTGGTGGTAATGAAAATCGCTATAGCGGTTGTATGATGGGTGAAAGCCCCCCTCTGACCGATAGTGCAACCATATCGGCAGCATATTGGCTAGGCAGTCGTCCTCATGGACGACAATTTGCGCCCCCATCGTGTACATCTTGTGAATGACTTCAGTCAGGATAACGACATCGCTCGACTAGAGTGGGCTGCATGTTCTCCAGACACGAACGTTATAGAACATGCTTGGGACGGACTGTAAAGGGCTGTTTATGGACGACGTGACCCACCAACCATTCTGAGGGATCTACGCCGAATCGCCATTGAGGAGTGGGACAATCTGAGCCAACAGTGCCTTGATGGACTTGTGGATAGTTTGCCACAACGAATATAGCTATGCATCATTGCAAGAGGTCGTGCTACTGGGTATTAGAGATACCGGTGCGTACAGCAGTCTAGCCCATCACCTCTGAAGGTCTCGCTGTATGCTGGTACAGAATGCAATGTGTGGTTTTCATGAGCAATACGAAGGGCGGAAATGATGGTTATGTTGATCTCTATTCCATTTTTCTGTACAGGTTCCGGTACTCTCGGAAGCGAAGTTAGGCAAAACCTTTTTTTAATGTGTGTATATACCTGTAAATATTTATTTATGATCGCTGAGAGACTGTCAGCCGCACGCAGCGTTCTAAAAAGTAAAGTCTCTCTTTTCGGAGTGACTACATTGTAGGCCACATCAGACTCAATCTACCGACGATGATGATTTGTATTAACCCGAATGGTTACTCGTAACGAAGCAGATCCGCTTGGGAGGTGAAAGCGTAACTGCAGCCTCTTTCACATATCAGATTTAACGAGAGGGATGTTTTGTGTTCCAGCCTCAAATGTGAATAACGAAAGAAATTTCAGTGCGGTTTGGATCGTTATATCGGATGGACGCAGAAAAATTGATGTGAAACGAGCCGATACATTGTAATTACGGTAACAGGGAATAATTTGGAGACAATTTTGTTCTTGTTAGATTTCTATTTACGAGGGCTGGAACTTAAATAGTGGCAACTATTTATTCACAATCGACACAAAAGAGTTACATGTTTGCACCTGTTACTATCCTTCAAAGTAATCACCAGCGTTGTGTAGAACCCGTTGCCAGCGATGTGGAAGGCGTAGTATACCGTTACCAGAGACTGTTCTGTTAACGGTGGGAATGAAGCGGTGTAAAGTTATGGTGATTCTCGTGTACGACTGTGATGGTGTTATCCTAACGCAAAATCTTCGTCCATGGCGGACTGTCAATGCACAGTGTTACTGTTTGTTTTTGGAACATCACCTGCTACCAGCTTTGCGAAAGAAGCGGCGACACTTTCTGCGCAACCCATCCATCTTTTTGCACGACAATGAGCGGGCGCATACATCGCAAGCTGTGGCTGCTCTGTTCGGTCGATGGGTCTGAGAAGTGCTGTACCATCCACCATACTCCATGGACTTAAGTCTTTGCGACTTTCATTTGATTCCTAAGATGAAGGAAGTTGCTTTAGAACTGTTCCACAGATTCGACAAGCAGTAGACCGTTCCATTCGCACCATCAACAGGCTCTGCTAAGGTATACTACGCCTTCCACATAGCTGGCAACGGGTTCTACACGCTACTTCCGCCCATGGATCGTAACGGTGTCGCTATTAGACACTACCATGCAGGAGTCAACGTCTACAGCACAATTAAAGTTATGTGAGCGTAGTTCCTTCAGCTGTGGGCAGTATGTCAAGTGCGACTTTGAGCGTTCGTACTCGGGTAAGCCACAACCGAGCGAGTATGAGCGAGCGAAACTCCCTATTTACAGACCTGTGATTAATGATTGACAGTCTTTGTCAGATGCCCACGCCCTCTGCCACTAAGTTACACTATTCCCTACTGTATTCAACACCGAAATTTTTCTACTCTAGGTATCGACATTTGTGGGCTTTCTGCCATTTTTATGAATAACCTTGTAATCAAACTCACTGAGTGTGAGTTCGTACTTGGTTAATCTACTGGAATTATCAATGATACATGACCTTTTACTACCGTAGATTTCCAGACATATAAATAACAACAAAAATATGCGACCCTGTATACAAACAGTAGCATTTTCTTTTCTGTTTTGGAGAAATTACACTCCGCTTTGTTCCGCTCTCTTGAACCTTATTCCACTGGATTTCCCTTTCCATCGATATTCTGACACAGAATACAACAAGTGCCTCATTGATGGCCTCGAATTACAGGATAAATCCTTTCTCAGAATCAGGGGTGATGAGTACTGGATCAGAAATACTGCTGTTTTCAATGTTTCAAATTCCGTTTCATATTACACTGACCACTGGAATTACACGCTCTCACTCAATAATCTATTCCAAGGTTCTGCAAGCTGTGCAGTTTTTTAATAAATTTTTGAAGTTAATCGCATGAGCCCAGAAGTGACTGTAGATGCTTCTTGGTCTGTGGTATTGCAAAGTTGTAGACTGACTGTGTTAGGCATCGATTACTCTGAACATCCTACCCACTAATCACATGTCCAAGGTAGTTCGCCTGTGTCTGCGCAAGAATGCATTTACCTAGGCTAAGCATTAGGTGCTCTGATTGTAGTCTGCCGAACACGTCTTCCAAGCACTTCACATATTTAAGCATATCTGCCGTGTATACAATGATGCTGTCCTAATATACTGTGCGTGTTTTAGATTTCAGTCTCGTAGCAATCAATCTAATAACCCGCGGAAGGTGGCTAGTGCGTTCTGGAGCGCAAACGGCCTGCTACCTTACTGGTAACGACCCTGTGGTACTATGAAAGCTGTCTTTGGTCTGTCTTCTGGTGCTATCTCTAGCTGGTGATATCAACTTCTTTGATCCATTGTTGTAAAGTACTGTCACAGTTCTAAGTTGTCCAATGTTTCTGCAATATCTGGAATCGGATATGCGTTAGTCACCGTGAAAGTGCTGAGATGTCTGTAGCTGCAGGAAAATCCAGATTTCTCTGAACCAGCTATTTATTTATTTAGTGATTGGGTGGAGGGGGGGGGGGGAGGAGAGCGGGAGGGGGGCGAGGGAAACTGGGAAGTTGTAAAGTGCCAGGAATAAATCTAACCAGGAGATTAGCACAAAGATTTTATTTAACTCAATGGCAGAATTCTTTAGCAAACATTCTTACACATTTTATTGTAAGGTCATTTACTGAATTCATTATTAGAAAAATACATACATTTGTGGAAATAATAACTTTAACCTTCAGCTATCTGAATTGATTAGTAACCATTACTTCTAAATACTAGAGTATTAAACAATAAAAATGGTGATAGCTGTACCTCCATCGTCTTGTTTCAAAACAATAAACTTAAATGAAGTTTACTAGCGGTTTACTGGTGTTAGCATCACTGGTCAACTGACACCTTGGAATACTTAGTAACAAATGCAGAGGGTAACAGATATTGGATTCCTATAAGAGACAGGAAGCATCAAAACTCAAAATATCTCAATTTAAACACAAATCAAATCTGATCACTAAAGGCAGGAGAGATTGTAATATATATGTGGTTTTCTGATGTTAGTATATAAACTGTGTCCTGAAGCAGAGACAAGTGTAGTAAGTCTGTCACTGTTTCTTTAGTACTGATAACGTATATTGTGCGGCTGTAAGCCTCGAGTTTCTTGGCTTTGCTGAGAGAACAGGCCTTGTTATGAAGTAAATCTGACCATGTGCCTAATATTGTAACGCAACAACCCTGTGGGCAGCTAAATTTTTGCCTTGCCATATTACATGTCTATGTACTCTTTCTATGAATCGAAGTTTGTAAATAATTTAACAAATATTTGTATCATGAAATGAAACGTTTTCACATTGTAAAGTTGAATAAATGTTAGTTGTAAGGTAGTTGGAAGTAGTCAGGGTGATGCGATATTGTCAGAGAGTGTGGTAAACTGGAAGTTGCGTTACCGCCAGACGCGTAAGCGCACGATCAGTTGAGTTCAGTGCAGAGCATAAAATAGCAGAGTGTAGAGAGACAGTCGAGACGAGACGCGCTCAACTCTTGTGTTGACAAATGGTCGCCTTCCAGTGATGCTGAAGTGCGTAATGACTCGGCGAATATTTGGTGTGGACGGGCAAAATTAACGGCAATAAGTAGGCACAGCACCATTACTACAATAGGAGAGTAATTACCAAGAAGAGTACTGTGGGCCCAATTGCATTTGTTACGGAGTAACAAGAAGAAGAGCCTGTGCTCCACATTGTCAACGAACAATATGTTTCATTGCATCTCAGCATGAAATAAGATCCAACTAATTACTTGGTAAGACTTGTATACGACTAACTAGCATGGTAATTCAGTGTTGTGTGAATAATAGCGAGTTATTCCAAGTGCTTTCAATTTGCCTGATGCAACATTAGGCAAAATACCTAAATAACATCCACCTCATTCATTACTGATAATCTCTGAGAGTCCTAATGACTGAGAAACTATTGCAGTGTTTTATGAAAGAAATAGTAGTAATTAAAAGTTCAATTATTTTCCTTGACTACAGTTAACGAAAGTGCTCAAGTTTAGTAATCACTGATTGCAGAGACAGTGCTTAACAAAGTAAAATTCAGTGAAAATATATTTTTTGTTGTGTTTTTTCATGGATAAACAAGTTTTCGTTTTTAGACGACTGCAATCAGTCAGAAATGTGTGTTAACGTCTTGCGCCAATACTGGTAGTAATTGCACAAAATGATTAGTGGTGACTGGTAATAAATATTAATAAAAACTTAAGTCACAAGAAACAAATGAACCAGTAAAATTATATCACAAACTCTGCGATTCTTTTACAATCCAAATTTTGACTTTGCAAGTGACGTAACTGTAAGTCAGAGGAAAACGATTATTGTGTGAGGCTATATCATTACGATAATATTTAAGCTGAAACTTCCTGGCAGATTAAAACTGTGTGCCCGACCGAGACTCGAACTCGGGACCTTTGCCTGCACGGTTCGCAAGAGAGCTTCTGTAAAGCTTGGAAGGTAGGACACGAGATACTGGCAGAAGTAAAGCTGTGAGGAGCGGGCGTGAGTCGTGCTTCGGTAGCTCAGGTGGTAGAGCACTTGCCCGCGAAAGGCAAAGGTCCCGAGTTCAAGTCTCGGTCGGGCACACAGTTTTAATCCGCCAGGAAGTTTCATATCAGCGCACACTCCGCTGCAGAGTGATAATCTCATTCTGGAATTTTTATGCTATATGACAGTAGGAAATAAACAATAATTTTCTGAGTAAAATTAAAGACAGTAAGCCTTACAGTTAGAAACGACACGAGTTTTTCATTTGCGTAACGCTTTATTAGCGATGAGATTTGGTTGTTCTTTGATTATTACTAATTGATTTCCATGAGCTGCTACCTTACTGAAAGGTATTTATTCCCTGTGACATGTCCATCTGAAATAACGCTAAACCAATATTTGCAAGTTATATGCTGTTTTCGCCTTGCAACAAAATCAAGCACTTTTAACTTTTCGCCATTACCAGGCATGATAATAATGACAGTAATTTTGCTCATGTAGTGAGTTGGCGACCGTTAATTTTCTTTAATTCGTTAAGTGAACTCGCACCATTTTCTAAATTCCACTTACTACTGCAATTCTAATTAGCCTATTTTTATATTCATTTAACATTAACTGTGTTTTACATCTTGTCGTCATTGCAGCAAGTACAGTGCATTGGAGATTCGGCTGTAACAGCACTAGCACTTCTTGTGTTTCATTTATTTTTGAGTGTGGATGAAACTTTAGATACCCGGTCCATTTAAGTCTTAAATAGCTGTAAGTGTAGTGGGTGGTTATGATGTGAATACGTGTTTCTTAAAGGTTGCAAATATTAAAGTTATTTGAATAATTAATTGAATAGGGCACTCTGAAATGACAAACTGGAATTCAAACGAAAAGTAAAGTCGGTTGTAGGCTACGCCACAAAGTTGGCAACAACAGAAACAAATATTTGGAATCCGGTGTCTATAGGATCAACTGCCAAGACTGACAGGTTTTATATCAGTCAGACAGGAAGGAATTTCAAGACTCGTTTTAGAGAGCATGCATATAACCAAAATAAGAGCCCTTTTGGTACACGTTTGGACACAGACAAACATTCTGTAGGAAACATAGAGAATAATATGAAAATGTTGCATAGGGCGCCAAAGGGACAGTTACTGAACCTACTCGAAGAAATGGAGATTTATGTGCACAGAAAACGCCAACCGGAAATACTGCTGAATGAACAAAATGAGTTTAACCTAAATGCTTATTCTGATGTTTTCATAAACCTACTGGTTTGAGCAGTGTCGAGCGCCCCGTCGTATTGGCGTGCAGTCGTGTGCCCCGACCGCCGGCGACGAGGAGACTGGGCCCTCCTTCGAAAGTTCCGCCGCAGGAAAACGAGCCCGTCATACAGAAAAGCCACGACGTGCCGCCACTGAGACCACACTCCGGATGTTATTATCGACTATCGATTTTTTAATAGCCACTGCTTCGTTTATTACCTTACAATTACGTTTATGGTAACTGATCTGTCAGGTTGCGAGATTTTATTTTATCCGTGTTTTTAATCTTATGCGTTTTATAATAGGATTTTATACAACTGTATGTTTTACCTTGTCAGGCTAGAAGCTTCACATTATTAACATTAGCACTTCTTATGTGGAATTTAACTATGGATCCGATTCCACGTGGAGTATGTCACTACATGTTTTATTATCAGACGCTCGTTTTGCGATGTGCATTAATTTTAATTAATGACTTCGCATATGACATTTTAACCATTACAATTGCGATACTGGTTACTCATGCAGCCTAGATATAGTGCCCTCTGCTGGCCTCAGTTTCCCTGCACAAATACCAGACGCATTCTGATCATCACCAGCACTCACTATATACCTACATGTTTAGTTTGACGTTGATACTACATCAGACGATTTTATGGTATGTATGGCTGGTAGACAAGGCTGTTAATCATAAAAACATCTTATGTTTCTTATATAGCACCAGGACTTTTATAAATTTAGCGTCAGCAAACTAGCTTAGTTGGTTACACACTGTTTTTGTTTTTGTAACGGATCTGAAGATAGCAGTAACCGAAACCGGTCATAGTGAAATGTAATAATTTATGTGATCAAGACGGACTGTTGAATGAAGTGCCAAAAACATGATCACGGGCTCATTTTCAGACTTTATGTCTTCAATTGACCAGAATTTGAACCTGAATCTCCTGCTTACTGGACAGATGCGTTAATCACTGCTCTCTCTTGGACGCAGGGTTATCGCAACTGCTCGGGCTATCTCTGCATGCCTCACAGCCGACCCACATTCTCACTTAGCACCTCCTACCTGCCGTCCCTGTCCATTTCTTCCACGCTCGCTAATGTCAGTTTCCCACAGGAGGTTAGATGTATAACCCCACTGAAAAGGTGCCCATCTGGGTGAATCAGTTATATGAATGCATGTTGCCTGTTCTTTCAGAGATGTCCAAAGGCAGACAGCACGCGATTCGCCTCAATGGGCATTGGATTCACCTTCTTCAGTGCGGATGTATGAATACATCCGACCTCCTGCAGGAACCTGAGAGTGGCGAGCATAGAGGAAATGGACAGCAGTTGCAGACAGGAAGAGGTCGGTGGAAGTATGGGTCGACCATGTGGAGTGCCGAGATAGACCGAGCAGTTCTAGTGACACTATGTCCCAGATGGTGCAGTGGTTAACGCACCTGCCTGGCAATCAGCAGATCCCGGGATCGAAGATTGAATTCCGGTGCAATATTGACTATCACTCGTCGCCTCTGATTCCACGTTAAATCCCAACGCAGCTGACATCCGTAATCCCTTCCCTTTACTTTCCATTCTGCCCCACCCCTCCGCCTTCAATTAACATATAATGTATCACAGCTGCGGATCCTGCGTGGTGCCTACTCTTTTGGACATGTTCAAAAAACAGACATCATGCATTCATATAAATAAAAGCGAATATATGTATTATCGAAACATACAACAAGTAATATCTTCAGATAGCTGACTTGATTGACTACCACTACTTCAAAATATCTGCGAGACTACTGAATAACAAAACTTTTGACTAGCTGTAGAAGTTCAAATTTCTAGGTGTTCAGATAGGTGGTAAAATGTCGTGGAAGGCCCACGTTCAGGATCTTGTTCAAAGAACTTAATGCTGCCACTTTTGCTACTCGAATAGTTTCTGGAGTAAGTCATCGTTCGACACGAAAATTAGTCTACTTTGCTTATTTTCATTTGCTTATGTCGTATGGTATTATATTTTGAGGTAATTATTCCCATTCTAGAAGGATATTTTTGGCTCAGAAACGGGTGGTTCTGGCAATAAGTGGAGTATGTTCGCGAAACTCTTGTCGACCCGTGTTCACTAGTCTGGGTATTATGACATTGGCCTCTCAATATTTATATTCTTTGAGGTCATTTCTTGTTAACAATATCACCTTATTCCCAAGAATAAGCAGTTTTCTCTCAGCTAATACTCCCTAGAAATGAAATCTGTATTTGGATCGGACTTCCTTTAACTCTAGTACAGAAAGTTGTGTAGTATACTGCTGCATCTATTTTCAATAAGTTAGCCCAAGAATTAAAAAAAATATATTATCAGTAATCCACGCGCTTTCAAATTGGCACTGAAGAGTTTCCTCATGGGCCACTCCTTCTATTCTGTTGAGGAGTTCCTTGAAAAATGAAAATGATTCTTATGTTATATTGTTGACTGCGTGTAGTTAAACTTAGGGCTTGACTTTTTTTGGGTTCATAAACATTTTATTTTTATCTATTATTACTTCTATGTTGTAATTTCATATACTGACACGTTCCGTGACCTTGGAGATTTGCTCCTCAATTTGGTCATACGGAACTTGATGTGTAAATAAATAATAAATAAAATACAACCAACAATAATGAAGATAAATATGAATATATGTTCGTAGCGATCAAATCTCTTAACAGAAAGTACTTGACATGTGTTCTCTGAAACCTGCTAAGGTAGGTGGGTCTGGCTGTTTCGAAACCGCTCTCTGAAGTCTCGAATCGACATACCGACATACGATTATAGCTGGTGACACTAACATAAATTTTCTATACGAGAATCCTTCCGGTGTGGAATTGAAACGAATGTTTTCTTTTTCAAACATGTTGCTCCTTCAGCTTGCTCTTACCCATCATACGAACAGTAGTCACACTCCTGAAGATACAATCGCAACGACACCCCCAAACAGAGCAATTTGTACCTCTCAAATATCTGAACCTGGCATGTCTGGCCAAGACGTAATTTTCATGACGTACCCGCTAGAATATCCCAGAAATAAACCACAGCTGACTACATACTGAGACTTCAAATGCTTTAATTTATCTCAAATTGCAACAGAGGTGAAAGAAATAATCTGGGGGACGTCTACTATTCCCTTTACTGGAAAAACTTACTTAACTCTAAGCCAAGTCTGCTCCCCTAAAGACCGGAAAATTAAGAGGGAAACCTGCACGTTGGCCAGCTGAAGAACTGAAACAGCTCGTAATCTCGGAGACGTTACATATGAGGCATAAAATGTATGTTTAATGTCTGAGAATGATACTGACAACAAACAGAAGCGGAACAGGCAGTCAAGCTGTGAATAATGGAAAACTCAGAATTGGCCATACATTAACAGACAACAGAAATAGTCCAGCTGTCTTGTGGAGAAACCTGCGTGGCTTTGGCAATGGAAAGTTAAAATTGCATCTGATCCAACAACCATAACTGAACCACAAACGAAACAGAGACTCATTGATAACATTATGGAGGTAAACGACTGTAGCCACAGAAATTTTATCTACAGCATGTTTCTTGTAATACGTCAAACAGACATCATGCAAATCAGATCAGCATCTAGTGGACACGATGGCATCAGAGTCCTGATGATGATACTTATTATTGACCCACTACTGCATACTGTAACAGGGACCTTCAACCATACCTTAAGCACAAGCGTTTTCCCTGAGGAGTGGAAACGGGGACTAGTTAGGCCACTACATAAAAAGGACGTTGACACAGAATCCTGTGATTACTGACTTATTTTGTTTTTCCTGCTCTGACCAAAGTCATAGAATATTAAGTCCACAAACAGCTAACAAGCTACAAACATTCTATTAGAAGAATACCAATCAGCTTTCCATAAACATCGCAGCACAACTTCCGCCTTATATAGAAGTAACAGAGAACCTGACGCTTAACATGGATTCACAAGACATGAGTATCATGTGCTTCTTAGACTGCAGAAGCGCCTTTGACGTTGTTGTCTTCGATATTTTACTTTCTACCTAAATTTCTCTCCAATTGCAGTGCAATGGTTTCGCTCATACCTCGTGCCTCACCAGCAATGCACGATATCCGGTACCATGAAGCCACAATCGACACAGGTAGTATCAGGTGTCCCCCGGGGTTCAGTGTTAGGTCTTATACACTTTTCGTTCTATCACAATAATGTCTTCTCGGTTATATCATACTGAACTTACCACATGTGCACTGTTGACCTCCATTTGTATCTGACTGCAAAACCAATATATATGACGACAGGTATCGAGAATGTTAGTATCGACTTGTGTGCACTATCAAAATGGTCGCAGGATATAGGGATAATGGTCAACACATTCAAAAGCAAAACTATACTGGTTGGTCATTCTAGGCTCATTAGCCCGAATTATCGCGATTCCATACAATTTATAACCCTGAACGGCACAAATATCAAATTCTCTCCTTTATCAAAGAATCTAGCAGTAATAAAAGATGAAAATCTATCCTGGACTGAGCATGGAACCCGCAATGTGCGAGAAGACATCAGCATCCCTCCATATCTTACAAGAATATAAAGCCTTTTCCCTCCTGATCAGGAAAAGAGACCTATACAAATAGTTATACTTACAATTACTGATTATTGTGATTTTGTGCTGGAAGGCCTTTCTCCGGAAAACTCATAGTGCCTGGAACTGTTTATGTGTGTCTATGTGCGTTGTCTGTGATGTTGGACTCTTTGATCGTATTGCACCACTGTATGCACCACTATTCTGTCTGCATGCAGACAAGCACGGAGATTTCTGTACTCTCTATCTTCTCTACTGTCTTATCAATGCACACTGTCCCTCATATCTCTCCTCGAGCTTAACACTCTTGCCTGAACAATGTGGCAGAAACGCACCATCAGAACACGATCCTTTCTGTCTATCTCCATCGTTCAGCAACTTCCTCTATTTCGTTCCTAGTAGAAGGAACTCGATTCTGGAATAATCTCATGCGGTATATTAAAGTACTGAGAAATGTCTCTAACTTTAGAAGATAGTTAATGACATGTCTACTAAAGCAACAATAATGATTATCATTGTCCGAGTACACAGTCATTATCTATGTACAACACCTTTCCCAACAGATATTTTTCATTTCCCACTATTCTTTACTCGTAGAATCTCCTTAAATATCATTTCTCGTGACTGACTATATCAGGAAACATCTGTTTTCTACACCTACAAATTCTTTTTATATTTGACACTATCATTATTGTTATTATTGTTACTATTATCATCCCTATTACTATTATCATTCCGCCCCAATAGCTGAGTGGTCAGCGCAATAGTGTGTCACGCCAAGGGGCCCGGGTTTGATTCCCGGCTGGGTCAGAGATTTTCTCCGCTCAGGGACCGGGTATTATGTTGTCCTCATTATCATCATCATCAATGGAAGGCAACGGAAAACCACCACTAGGATCACTTTCCTAGACGCTCATGTGGTGGACCTCTCTGACGAGGCTACCCCCATTACAAGACCTGCTGTAAGGCAGAAATCGTTGCAGTAAAATGAGTAATACCAGCTTTAACTTCATTACTTCATGGTCAGTATTACTTACATTGTCACTATAGAAACTCAAATAATTTTAATACCGTTTGTCATATCAAAATCTTTATTTCTTAGATAACCACTTTGTAGAAAGAGTACTGTTTGTGCCTGATGGTCCTAATGAGATCAGTTTAAGTAAATATATAGTAAATAAAATAAATATCTATCTCAAAATTGAGAATTACTATGAATTAAATTTGAAATGAATGGTGTTAACATAACAAGCTTTCCATTAACACGTTAAAACACATTAAATACGTTGTAGTCTTTGTGGTCTTCAGTCCAGAGACTGGTCTAATGCAGCTTGCCATGTTATTCCATCCTATGCAAGCTTCTTCATCTCCCAGTACCTACTGCAGCCTACATCCTTCTGAATCTATTTGGTGTCTACCTCTACGATTTTTACCCTCCACGCTACCCTCCAATACTAAATTGGTGATCCCTTGATGCCTCAGAATATGCCCTACCAACCGATCCCCTCCGCTAGTCTAGTTGTGTCAAAAATTTCTCTTCTCTTCAGTTCCATTCAATACCTCCTCATTAGTTATGTGATCTACCCATCTAATATTCAGCATTCTTCTGTAGCACCACATTTCGAAAGCTTCTATTCTCTTCTTGTCTAAACTATTTATCGTTCTAACATTCTGCATGGTGTCTTGTTTGTTCTAAGTCATGTCTTCCTATTACTTTCGCGCAATGAGTCTCTGAGCGTGTTTTTTATGGAATTGACTAGTTTGAACCTGGGACCTGTTGCTGGTAAGGAGACGCCAGACCACACATGACATGTAGAGTTCAGAAGGGTTCAGTGAGACTAGGCTGATATAATCAATTACTTAATGATTTCAGCGTCAGCTCCACTGCACGTCCTGGAAAAGAATCTTGATACTAACTAAATTTAGTGGAAGGGGTTAAGGCTTTCCTATTTTTAGTTAGCTTGTAAAATAACGTCTCTCTACTTTCCTGCTCCTCTGTCGTATGAGGACCTACGTTTTCTATGCATTGACGTACATTATCCTCGTTATGGTGCGTTATGTGTCCTATTTCTCGCGATACTGCATCGTTTGTTGTACTGTCCTCTATTCTCTGTCCATCTTCTGTCTCTACCTCAATTCGGTCAATGTCTCGAAAGCTATCTGGCTGTGTTTTCAACTGACCAATCAGGGTCTCAATGTTAACCTTAAGCACCACCTACAAAATTTTGTCTATTCAATAAGAAACGTTATACTTTTTGTGGTGGGGCAATGTTTTTGACGTTTGCAACATAACTGAGGCGCGAAAAAGTCTCACACTAAAACTTGCAGCTGGTGTGGCCCTTTCAGTGATATCGTAAGATCTATACCGTTCTTCTGGAGGGCTCTCTCATTTAACATGAGCTGGAGGGCTGTATCTTTTAACATGGGCTGGGGGTGATTATGGCGGTCGGTTGGCGACGTGGGTGTCTGTCCCTTATCGTAGGGCCCCCTAGCCTACACGATTCTGCTCTCGACATCTGTTCTCGTTTCTCCCCTCAGAACTGCGTTTGTTTCACAGTGGGAAGGTATGACATGCATTTAGGCGTTCTTGTGTTAGTCTGTGGTATTCCATTTGCTCACTCATTGATCATATTACTTTGGTTAATTTAATGTCAGGATGTATTTGAAGCTACGTGACATACTGCCGGATTTGCTATCATGTCAGGGTTTTCATGGAAGGTGTTGGATTTGCCTGACACCTTACATATCACCACCCTTCGAACTTAATTTTTGCACTGAAGTTAGGCAATGATTGAATCGTTGTTTAAGTCAGTCAAAAATTATTCCTTTATCTAAATTTTGTTGCCTACTGTTCATCCACGTTATTCTAGTTCTATGCTAGTTTGTATTACTAATTTATATTTTTAGATTCTTCCACATTATTGTCAAAAATATGTTTATATTGATATGAGAAGAAAATTTTTATGCTATTATCATTATTATTTATTTAAGTGTTAAGTTTGTTTCTTTAAGGAGTTTGTTATCGAAAGTGAGGAGTCTTTCACATCGACTTTCTTAGGAATAGTTTTTTTATAAATGTAGTAATTAAGTAAAATCTATTCCTAAACATTTTCTAAATATCATGTACAAGTAAAATGTTTTTGTTTCTAGACACTCATTTCAACATTGTTACACTAACAAATAAAAATTATTTCCAGGAATTGGTTTGAGAAAGAAATATACATACACAAGTATTGAGTTATTATCCTAACAAATGGTACAAATGTTAAAAAAAGGGAAAACATCCAACAAGATAATTTTTTATTCTTTGTTTTCATAAAGAGAAAATAAGTAAAATATAGTTATTCTTTTATTTTTATGAGTAGGAAATAAGTGGCATATAGTTTCAGTATTTATTATGCCTTACTTTTGTTCTTTATATACTGTCCATTTCAGAACTAATTACTTATTTTTATCGATAGTCTATTTTTTACTTAAGTCCATAGTCAATGACTGCTATTTTGTAGTTTATTAGCTGTCTGGTGCTTAACTTATTTAGTTTCTCACACGTTTCTTTTGCACAATTCCTACATCACATAATTTGATTTCACACATTCACACAATCCTATGAATGTTTAAGCATGAGGTTGGCGAATGTTTTTGGACGAAGGTGGTGGACTTGAGTGAGATGGATGTGGGCAAATATTTTATGTACAGCTTCGTTCGTCGTTCCTTGTTGTCTTTGCAATGGTGTGTTGCTGTTGTGGAGGTCCCATAATGGAATAGCGCTTTGAGTGCAGAAACTCGTGGTTTACTGGCTTTGTATGCGTCAAGGTCATCGTTATGTGTCGCTGAAAGCGGTCGTTTTTCATTGTGATACTTTGCAGCCGACTAGTTTACAATAGGAAAGGGATTTGGGAAGATATGTCGTCTGTTCTTCACCCATCTTATTTCTTGGTCTCAATCTTGCAAATCTTCAACTTCTGTTCTTCCTGCTTTTTCTCTGCTTCTTACTTGATTCTTGGTTCTCCTATGGGTAGGAGCTGGGAATATTTATCGATAACTAGTCGCTTTGAAGTTCTCCTCTTAGTAACAGTTTGATAAATTTTTTGGACACGTCAGTTCTACTTTGTGGAAGTTTTCTTCAGTTTCGTGCGCCAGCATGCTGTTTAATAGAATTAGTGTGACTTTTACCCGTATTTTTTGCCAGTGGTAGCTTGCCCAAGTGGTCTTCTCGTCGGGCCGTTTTTTGCTCACTCTGCTTCCCACCTCCCAGGACCCTCTTGGCCTTCTGTATTCTGTCCCAGCAGGGTTCCGCTTAGCAGCAGATTTACTGCCCACTTCGGATACAAGGGCCCTTTGTTGGTCTCGCTGTCCTTTCCCTTCTCTCGACACTTCTGCCTTGTAGGAATCGTGTCTTGCTAATTATGTCCTTTTCTTTCTTGATACTTCTCTTGTTGCAACTTGTGGGTCATTGCATCTGGTTGTTGATGGAGTTTTTACAATGGTTCTTATAAAAAGTTTTACTGATATTCATCTAACATATGTCTAGTACCTACATTGCTTTACGCCTTTTTAAAAAGCTCTACAAATTTTGACGCCCTTTCCTGCTTACAATTCTAAGATATTTTGAGTCTTAACTGCTACAAGAATGCTCAAATTCGTCGCGAAAAGTACAGTGGAATGCATTCAGCTACACGTTCACACCTGATGGAAGAAAATTATTGCGTACCACTTCAACGATACTAAGCAAGAGCAGGCGAGAGCTACAGTGGACAATATCCAATGGATCTACCACAACCGGAAAGAACGACGGGAGAAATGATCAGAAACAAAAGTGGCGAAGAATCGCGAATTTCATATGGAACTATCACGAAACGATTATTTCCTCACAGTCAGAAAATTTCAACACTTTCGAGAAGGAAACTCATTACATCCACGAACTTTTATTGATCAACTTCATAGGATTACCAGAACACTGGACGCTAACACACAAATTAGACTTTATGTGTGCACACATTTCAGGAACAGTCGCAAAAAATCATGCAGAATGTTGCAGCGACATGCCGATCGTACGAAGATTTCAGAGAGAAGTTTCTCTTACGATATTGGTCCAGTGAAGCACAGAACAGAGTGAAGTACGAATTATTGCAGAACTCATATTTTGAAAATTCAGTAGAGAAGAGTCCCATGAAATTTTTCGAATTAATGGCAAAGAAAAATCAATGCTTAGATGTACCATACAGTGACGGAGAGTTGATTAAATTATACGCGATGAAGCTACCATTGAAATACCAGCAATCATTAGTAGGTCGCGGAGGCAATGACGTCGAAGCATTTAAAGGTATTCTAAGGGAACTAGAGTTCATATTTTCGGAAGATGACGCAAGAAAAAGACGAAGTGCACGTGAAAGCGAAAGCAAAAAGCGGTGGAATCCACAAGACACAGTACAAAGAAACAATAATTACGGACCACGTAATAACTTCACACCAAGAAACGACAACAGATTTAAAAAGAAAACGGTTATGGGCTTAGAAGAGAATATGGCAATAACTATAATTCACACAGGAACGACAACGACTATTACAGAGGGAATAAAGACAACCGGAACGAGTGTTGGAGAATCAATAGACCGACAAATTATCAACAAAGAAACCAATATCAACAAGCGGAGCACGAAAAGAAAATACAGATAGAAGAGGTGGAGGTAAGACCACCAAACCCTGAAAAACTTTCGAATTGACAGCTAAGCGCCCATGCTAAAGAAAATGACGCACCGACCCAGGACAATTGCAGCACCTTGAACAGAGAAGTAAATACCTAATCTCGAGAAGAGAAGATGGAAGGAACAAAACCGCAGGGACCAGATGAAAACGAAAACAAGAAAATAACAACATCGTGTTGGGACGAAATTAATTGGGAGAATACTGATGAGGAAGATGAATTACCAGAGGCATGCACAACGAATGTAGGAGGAAAGGACGAAGTAATGAGTATTGCAGAGCTATTTGAGATGGAAACCAGGGAAAGCGAATTCATTGAGGATAGTGCACAGTCGACAGAAGTTGAAAATAAGTTACTAGTGGGCACACAACCCAACGTATATAATGATGGAAGTTATGAAGCGATAGTAAAAGCATTTAAATGCGAAGAAGGAGAAGATAGACGAAGATGAGGAAAAAGTAGAGGATGTTGCAGGAAGCGTACATGAAGGAAGAAATAGAGAAGTAGCAGTCGAAGCTTATCCTACAAAAAGTTCGAATTCACAAGGGAAATTCCTGAAAAGACTCATGTATGATTCAGTGGAGGATTCGTTGATGAAAGAAGCAGAAGAACAGAACCAACCCTTTCAAAGTCAACCAATTGTGAAGGACATGGTGAAACAGATCCCAGTCAATATTGTAATTGATAGCGGAAGTGAACTGACCGCAATCTCAGAAAATTTATTCATGCAGTGTAATGCCAATGAGGAATTGCCAGTTCTGAAAACACATAAGATTTAAGTAAGAGGTCCTATTAGAAACAATGCTGTGGAAGTTACAAGACAAACAAGGTTACTCTTTCGTGCCTAGGTCAAAAGATCGAAGCCAACTTCGTGATTATACCAAAACTAACTGTAGATTTGATTATAGGTGCAGATTTTTTAAATGAGAGACGAGCGATAATAGATATGGGGAAAGGTAGTGAAACATTCGGGAATGTCACACTTGTCTTTGGGCAAAAGCTATTGTCACATATTGGTTCAGTATCTTGTCTGGCTAGCCTTGCCGCTTCATTGCACGATCCAGACTGTCTGGAAACATACATTTGTGGTTCTGCATGTGTTTTTGGTGTCGTTATTTCATCAAGATTTTCGAAACGTGTTTGTTGCGGTGCAGGCTGTCTGATTTTACGTATGTTACTTTCTGCCTGTGACTGGAATCGAAAATGCATGATATCTTCGTTAATTGCTTGTTTTTCCGGTGCTGTTACAGATACGAATGTGGTTGCAGACACAGTGCTTGTTCAATCTTGTTCACTACGCTCTTCAATGGTTTGCAACAACTCTGCTCGCAATTTCTGAAATTGTTGTTTCGTTTGCGCTTCTATTCTGACTATGCGGTTATCATATCTTTTCAGCGCTGCTTTTGTGATACGTTTGTGTAACACACTGTTTTCAACAACTTCACGAGCTTTCTTTTGCCTCGTCTTCAATATGACTTAGGTGTAACTGAATTTTTTTGTTTTGTTCTTTAATCGCACGCATTTGTCTCGTGGTTTCTGCATTCGGAATTTGAATTTGGTTAGTTATTTCTTTATTTTGCCTTGTGATGGTTTCTGTAATTTGTTGTAATAATTCTGCCAGATTGGTGGGTCCTATTGCGTTTTCTTCCGACGTCCTACACTCTGTACTTTCGCCCAAGTGGTGGTTTACAACCGATTGCACTGAACTGTGCGGTGACAAGTTTCTGCTCGAATTCCTTGTACTCTGTGGTGAGGGAGCTCTGATTACTTGTACTATGGGTTCTACGCATTCAAAACGCAAGTTAGAATCCTGATCGACTGTCTCTCTACTTTCCAGCTCCTCTGTCGTATGCTGACTATACGTTCTCTATGCCTTGGCGTACATTATCCTCGTTATGGTGCGTCATCTGTCCTATTTCTCGCGATACTGCATCGTCTGTTGTACTGTCCTCTATTCTCTGTCCATCTTCATGCTGGGTCTCTACCTCAATTCGGTCAATGTCTCGATCTGCCACTGCTAATCTTTCCGAATCCCTTATGTTCTGTTTTAAAAGCAATTCACGCGCCCTAATTCTCGTCAACATGCGCTCATACGATCTCTCGCGTTTCATAAACTTTTAGTTCACACGAATTGACACTTATGATACCCAAGACTGACAATCCATTCACTTACTTGTTGGTTCAGAACCAACTTGTCAATGATGTATCCGCCACCTATGCACTTGCATTGGAGAGAAAACTTAATTCTAACAATATTAAAACTCACAACTTAACTATGCTATTGTCTCTGATAGAATGTCTCACTTTCTATTGAATACTTTCTTACTATTGCTGCAGCTACTGTTTTCAACTATTTATGCCATTCAAAAAAAAATTATTACGAAAAATTTTTAACAGGATGTTTTTCTGACCTAGTTGGGCATGTAGTCGACCTTCAATCATGGTATTTTACCATCCTGGCAGGGTCGCCATTCTCTAAAATTCTGCATGGTGTCTTGTTTGTTCTAAGTAGTGTCTCCCTACCACTTTCACGCAACGACGCTCTGCTTGCGTGTTTTTTAGGGGATTGACTAGTTTGAACCTGGGACCTGTTGCTGGTAAGGAGACGCCAGACCACTCATGACATGTAGAGTTCAGAAGAGTTCAGTGAGACTAGGATGATATAATCAAATACTTAATGATTTCAGCGTCAGCTCCACTGCATTCCCTGTAAAAGAATCTTAATACTAACCAAATTTAGTGGAAGGGGTTCAAGGCTTACCTATTTTTGGTTAGCTGGCGAAATAACGTCGAAAACGCAGTTAAGTTTACCATTGGAAATTTTATTCTGCTCACAAAACATAGTTTATAAATTGCGCTATTGATAAAAGGAAATATTTTAATACAGGATGATAAAAACCAACTGCATTCAACAAAAATGTGAACGAATATTCCTTGAGTGGGTTTACAAGTTCTACAATGGATCGAAGGATGACCTATGCCATATCACATCTATAATCTAGATTTAAGTTAAGTTTCATAAAAGAGAAAACTATCAAAATGGTCTACAGCGACCCTAAGTTATCTTTAATTACTTATCTAACTTGATGTAAATTACAGTGGCTGATGTGGCTTCTGAATAATTATATAACAGAAAAATCATTGCGTTTCAGACTTTTACTTCAAGTAGCAAATGTGGACACCATGAGATTTAATTGACGATACACACTAGTATTATGTAAAAAGGGGATGTAACAGATGAGACTTCTGCAGTTCTGAGTGAAGCCTTATGCGCTCAAAAATGTGGCATCGCGTGCGTTCATTACCTTGTCCACGTTTAGGCAGCGTCAGGGGTGGCAGGCGGCGCAGCTCCACACATCTCCCCGTCTTGGAAGCAATTCTAACTTCCCCTTACTACAATTTACCAATGGTGGTTTAAAAAAAGTTATCTGGCTGTGTTTTCAACTGACCAATCAGGGTCTCAATGTTAACCTTAAGCTCCGCCTACAAAAACTCTGTCCATCCAATGAGAAACGTTATACTTTTCGTGGTGGGGCAATGTTTTTAACGTCTGCAACATAACAGAGACGCGAAAAACACTCACGCTAAAACTTGCAGCTGGTGTGTCCCTTTTAGTGTTATCGTAAGATCTATACTGTTCTTCTGAAGGGCTCTATCTTTTAACATGGGCTGGAGGGCTGTATGTTTTAACATGTGCTGGGGGTGATTTTGGCGGTCGGTTGGCGACCTGGGTGTCTGTCCCTTATCGTAGGGCCCCCTAGCCTACACGATTCTACTCTCGGATTCTGTTCTCGTTTCTCCCCTCAGAACTACGTCTGTTTCACGGTGGGAAGGTATGACATGCATTTAGGCGTTCTTATGTTAGTCTGTGGTATTCCATTTGCTCACTCATTGATCGTATTACTTTGGTTAATTTAATGTTTGAATTTATTTGGAGCTATGTGACATACTGCCGGATTTGCTATCATGTCAGAGTTTTCATGGAAGGTGTTGGATTTGCCTGACACCTTACATCGTCCACGTTTCACTTCCATACATGGGTACACTCCATACAAATACTTTCAGAAACGACTTCCTGACACTTAAATCTATACTCGATGTTAACAAATTTCTCTTCTTCAGGAACGCTTTCCTTGCCATTGCCAGGCTACATTTTATATCCTCTCTACTTCGACCATCGTCAGTTATTTTGCTCCCCAAATAGCAAAATTCATTTACTGCTTTAAGCGTCTCATTTCCTAATCTAATTCCCGCAGCATCTCCTGATTTAATGCGACTACATTCCATTACCCCCTTTCGATTTTGTTGATGTTCAGCATATATCCTCCTTTCAAGACACTGTCCATTCCGTTCAGCTGTTATTCCAGGTCCTTTACTGTCTCTGACAGAATTATAATGTCATCGGTGAACCTCAAAGTTTTTATATCTGAAAACGAAAGAATATCGCTTCCATTTCCAATTACCCCCTGTCTGAATTCTACCAAGCAAACAATTGGATTTGAGTATTCGTTGAACTAGCAAGGAAACATGTCCCTTTGACGCAACTGACATTCTGAAAATTACTCAGTAATTTTTGTCCAAGTCAATTTAGTGACTGTGGGATTGATACTTTTTGAGAAACTAATGCATCTCCTAGAGTAATGCTGGGCTTGGGCTTGATGATCGCAGTGACCTGAGTAAATGCGGACCAAGAGTAGTCCTACAGTGATGGTGCTGCCAATTATGCTCACCAATGTGTGGACGGCTAACTGCATCTGAACAAACGCTGCCGCTGTACACAGAATGCACACACCTCCTCATCTCCCAGGGAGCACTTAGATTCTTAGTTGACTCGTACAGCCTGTTATTCCCCCCTGCCAGACAGGATACTTCCGCCAGTTATTGAATATGAAAACCTCAGCCGAGCAACGGCGAGATACCTGCATGCACGAAAATCCCGTAAAGGAAATCCTGCTGCAATAAAATGCCACTGAATTTTCAACTCGCCCTTCTACTTCCAAAACGTTGCTGCTTCTGCTCCGCCTTTGTGATGTTGCAAATAATTCTTAACAAATTTGCGTTTTCGCACCCAGCAACCAGCGTCGCATGAGAGGCCCTCTCAAAGTAAAAACTGCATCTGATGCTAGGCTCTTGTTTCTCTGCAAGCCATGTTTGTTAAAGGAAAGCGTAAGATTGTTACCCCTTGAAGATGCTTGACAGAGCACAGCGCCGGCCGCCCACTGACAGTCTCAGCTCAGCCGCAGGATGGGGTTAGGTTATAAAAGCATGGTAGCTGACACACCTATGGTTGCCCCACCATGGCGAATTTGCATGATTATACATTATGTGGTTTTTCAGATTACCAAACGCTAGATTTCTTTATGCGAGATACTTCGCAGTCGTAATTAACGAGAGCAACGGTGGTCTTTTTTCGATTAACACCAGAGGCCCCCTGCTTGGGATTTTATGTTACGTTCGTTATTGCTTTGCATGGACCAGATCCACTGTGCTCCCCATTCCTGCAAGTTCGCAAGAAGCACAGAGAGAAACAAGGAAGACCTCCACCACGTGAAATGTGTTTGTTATGAAGTTAGTTAATAGTGAGACCATGCAGCCTCTGTTCTCTTTAATAAAACGTTGTTCTCGTCTTCTGCTCCGTCATTATCCTCTATTTAGTGTGTTATTCTCGTATTGAATGAAAAGGAGCACGTGAAATGACATTCCGCTTTTCAGCTTTGTGAACTGGAAAGCCACAGAGGGTAAGAGCAACAGAATTCCAGTGTTAAATTTCGCAGGCTGCAAAATAGCTGTAATCAGAAGTAAATAATACCACTTACAGAACCATTTGAATGGAATAATCAGTGCGACCACTGTAACATGAAGTTTGAGAAAGTGTAGCAGTAGAAAATAAAATAGCTGTCTTATGTATTGAAGCAACCTCTGATGTCGTTACATTTTTGGGATGGTGGGATTACTTTAAACAGATACAGTCGCGTTCAGAATCTCATTAGATCAATTCATAGCCAACTTGTCTATGGTGTGCTGGACACAACTGTGGCAGAGCGTACTTGCTTTAAATGTTACAATGACATCACGTCTGTTGTCCGGTCTCATTGATGTGAAAATGTGGAAGAGTTCTCCGATCAATCAGCAACATCTATAACAACATTAAGCCCTCGTTCGGGGTAGAGAGACGGTGCGTCACCATTCTTTTATGTCCTTGTCCTGTAAGTGTCAAATGGGGATCCCATCCATAGTGTTTACCGGAATCTCCTGTACACGGAACAGTTCGCATCTACACTTCACCAGAGACCATCACCCAGTATAGAAACGTTGTTTTCTATAGACCTTGGTACAAGGAGCAGGAGATGTTTCAGACACTGAAAATCTGTCGAAAGAAATGAACCGGTTACGGAAAGTGTTAAAAAAAAGCCACATCAAAACAAACTAATTTCGATAGCCATTTTACCGAAGACTCAGTAGAAGGTCCCCAAGGACGCGAAAAAGAAGTCTGTTTTTGGTTTTTCGTTTTGTCGGTCAATAACAGAAAAGATTGTCCAGCTTCCAAGGAGGAATAAAACAGATTCATCCTTCAGGCCTCCAGCAAAAAATCGACATCTAATGATGCCAGTGAAAGACAGTGTAGTCGTCAGAACGAAAGGAACATGTAAAATACCATGTGGGTGTGGATAGTTTCACATTGAAACACTACGGAGCAGCTCCTTATAGAATACGAGAGGCGTTCTCCCATACGATATACTGAGAAATTGGAGGTGGCAGAATATGCTCTGAAAAACTGAAACCAAAACGCATTCGGCGACACATCTATTACCAAATGAACAAATAGTTTCTGGAACAGCGTATAAAATTCCTGACGGCATACTCAATAAAGAGTGTTGTAAACACACTGTCACTTTCGTCTGGACACGCTGTTCTTCCGCTGGCTGCTAATCTGTTTCGTGAGAGACGACTGGTTTTGTGATAGTGGAATTGCGGGATTTAAACGACCTCATTCTGGATCATGGTGAGATGGTTCCTCGGCTCCATTCTCTTATTACTTTTACATGATTGTACATGATGTGGTTTTTCAGATTACCAAACCCTAATTTCCTTGAACGAGACACTTCGCAGTTGTATTTAACGAGAGCAATGTTGTTCTTTTTTCGAGTTTACAACTTTGTTAAAACACATGGGGATCAATATTCGATTTCGTGCTGTCATACGAGCTTTCAGGCTTCAGTTTATCTCGTTGCTCTTCCACCCATCAAATAATATGTCTGGCGTTAATGCTAACGTGTTACGATTTTTCTTAGTCTACTGTATACAGGCATTCATATAAATAACTCGATTTATATATGACAAATGAGATTTTATATGCTATTTATGAACAGTATATTTAATAATTATGATTTTTTTACACTTAAAAAATTTTTTAACCGTGGAAAATTCCCCATAAATCTCCGTAATTCAGGTAAGCTACTTCTTGTCATGATTCTAGATTACAGCACTTCAGAAAATCTGAATGTCAATGGTTTAGCGATTTCTGAGATAAAGGTCGAATAACACTGAAAATGTCAAAGGTGAGAAAATGCGATTACAGTAATTTATTATGAAGTTCACAAATATCTCTTATTTTACTACAGAAACTCTTCAGGAGAGTAATCAGGGTCATCTTGTTTTTGTTCTTCACCTATAAGCTTTCTTCCTCTTACTGTCCTTGCTTTCTTTGAATTAGTTTCAGCAACACAATGAGTCTAGTTTTCTCGCTCTTTGTTCAGAAACTGAAGGTCTTTGATGGTGGTAACGTCACAAACATTTTCAAACCTTTCCACGACCTTTAATCTACCAAATTTACCATGACTGAATGAAATAATAGCATCAAGACCCCATATTTCAATTTCTATCGCCATAAATATGTTCTTCTTTACACGAGTCCATATGAGGTTATTGAGCGACACACTTTGGTTCTGGGTACAATCTAGAGGACATTCATTGAGATGATCAGGTTGCCCCAGGTCTCTATATATTTGCTTAATTCCTTTATAACAGACATTATTACATAATCTTAATGGTGATAAGGAACTCTACGAGGCTATTATTGTGGAGACATGTCTATAATAAGGAACTCCACTAGGCTATTATTATGGAGACATGTCTATACTGCGAAAGCGAAAAGAAATTCTAGTAGAATCACTTACACAAAAGATGTTTGTAAATCGATTCACACGGACCTTGCGTCTATTAATTAATTGTGCACTCATAGGCATCGAAGGAACTGTGTCACTCTACACGAAAAGTAACAAGAAGACAAATAGCAGACTCCGAACGACTAGCAAACGACACTCTAGACTCAAAACACTAACTCACAGATAAAAAGCTGAGTGCATCTGGTTGCTATGCCAGTGGGACGAACCGAAAGACTTAAGTTCCTACGACAGAAGAGTGAAACCCGCAGTCATCTATATCTTATATTTTCCAAAATGCGAAGGTCTCAATACGAACACATAACACGTTGGGTAACTATCTTCAGCGCTCATAAATTTTGAGAAATGCAATAAAAATATTTCTAATTAGAATTTCTTAACTAACTGCTCACAATTTTAAGCAAAAATTTCCAAAGTATTTTATAGAGTTAATAATTGAGAATGTGATTTTTTACCATTTTGCTGCATTCCAACTTTCCTTATACATCAAGTGTCAATATAATTTTCGATTCTTATGAAACTTCTTTTAATCCTTTTTTTCTAGTTAAACTTGGACGTGTGCCATATTTATACATATTTTCACTTATGAACTATCATATCATACTACGTTCCCTTTAACTACGTTTCATGTTCAGAGGCAATAGACTGCCTTCAGCAGCGATGGTGTTTTTGTTTTAAATGAAATTATAAGCTGTCTAACTTCAAGACGCGAGTTCTAACTTCAGGACACGAGCTCGTAGATATGGTCTCTTCGAGATAAAATTCTGCTGTCCGACTAACTCGCATCTTTTTCATTCACTGGACTTTGTAAGATATACAGCGCAAACACAATTGCATCAGAGGAGTTGTGTGTGGATGGTGTAATTCGTATGTACATGTAGGGAGTAGTTTTATGAGGTCTGTTGTGAAGAATATGGTTAAAGTTTTGTTTTGTTTTCACTCCTGTTAAATCAACTACTTTTAATCAGTTATGCTATGACAAAGTTCTTGTGAGTACCAAATTAAGAAACAAATTCAATCAGATTGCATCTATTCACATGCTGCACAGAGGTGTAATGTTTCATGGCGTTAAAAAACGGAATCATAGTCTGTTATTGAACTCGAAAGTTAAAGTATAAAGCAGTGCCATGATTTCACGGTCCTGCCCAAAATTCCTATTAAGTTTATTTCATAGCTGGCACAATGCCTCTAACTTGATAGCTGGTTTCAAAATTCGCCTGTGATGTTCGTCTCTACTAATCTCAAATATCTCTGGATACGTGATAAACTTGGTTAACTTTTATAATGCAACGTTATTGTTAACAATGGAATTGCTGTGAGAATGTTTTACTGAAAAGTTACATGTCTCACTGGACACAACCACCATACCTATGGCGAATATTT
This sequence comes from Schistocerca americana, assembly GCF_021461395.2. NCBI lineage: Eukaryota > Metazoa > Arthropoda > Insecta > Orthoptera > Acrididae > Schistocerca > Schistocerca americana. Next base: position 679,671,880 of record NC_060122.1, read on the forward strand.
ACAGCTGATGGAGTCGAATCAATGAAGTACGAAATGTGAGCATTCAGGCACATATTGTGGCCATTATTTTATTTCCTGAAAGATTTCAGCCTACGTGAAGTAGAGTCGTTTCTCAGTAGTTCTGAGATGCTGTTTAGTGCAGCAACAGCATTCGTCCGATTTACTTTTCCTCAGTTTCTATAGGAATTGTAGAATACCAGCAGAGGTTTTTCACTATGATACCATATTTCGTGATATTTCTGCTACCATACCATTATAAATGTGATGTGCACTGGAAGTACATTTTAAGTATTTTAATTCAATCACGTAGTGGGTTGTAACAATTGTAAATGACGTATCTACAGTTTAATACCGGTTTAAAACAGTGCTGAGTTCATCAGTTTTGTTCGGCGGTTGCACTGTCCATCCCCATTGCCGTAGCACGCCACCACTCGCTGCGTGCTATTCATCTGCTGTCCTGTCATCACTGATGCCATCGTTCACCGCCCACGTCCACTCCAACCCCGCGGCTACCGTCGTCAATCGCCTGTGTCGTCTTCTACGTCACCACTTCTTTCGGTCATCACCTATATATGCACCTTCTATCGTCTGTTTAATCACCCACTACCAGTAGTGTCAGTCCTGGACTTTCATTCACTGTTATTATCTTAGAACAAGCAGAACACGATCCTTCAGTTCCGTATCACTATCCCGTTGTACCTAACTGTAGGTTTAAACTGCAATCCTTCTACCTCCACAACAAAGTCACTGACAACTTCATAAACAGCAACGCGGAAACATCTACACACTGTGTCCAGACAGACAGATACAGCATCATCAGTTGCACGAACATCAGTAGCAAAACGACTATTACTAGAGGTTATACAAAATGTAGAGTTCGTGATCTTGATGTTAGGGACTGGAGAAGAAGTTCCAACTGCCAGTCAGTTCTTAGGTTTTGAAATTCATTTCCCTGTACTTTCACGGTTTCGAATGCTAGTACACTGGTGTATAGAAGTGGTTCATTAAGTGTTACTGGATGAAACATATACGACTCCTGATGTTTGTTTGCAGTAGACACATCGCACTCCTTATTCTTGTACATGAAGCTCTGGAAACGGTAGCGCGATGCATTACACTGAATTAGTACGCTAAGCTGTGCAGCCCAGGGCTATACCTAATCATATTTCGTAGCTTGTAACGGGATTATGCAGAAAGCGATTTCACCGTAAATTTGCACATCAGTGCCCTCCAACAATAAAGTGTCAGCACAGTGTGCGCACACAGATCCATGCATCCAGCACTGAATAGAAACGACAAGCAAAACTCTCCGCCTAGCCGGCCGCTGTGGCCGAGTGGTTCTAGACGCTTGAGTCCGGAATCGCGCTACCGCTACGGTCGCAGGTTCGAATCCTGCCTCGGGTATGGATGTGTTTGATGTCCTAATGTCAGTTAGGTTTATGTAGTTCTAAGTCTAGGGGACTGATGAGCTCAGATGTTAAGTCCCATAGTGCTTAGAGCCATTTGAACCATTTTTTCTGTCCGCCAACTGTCTAGTTCTGTCCTGTTCGTACTTTGTCCTCGTTTAAGGGAGGGGGGCATACTGACCTCCTATTGGCGAAGACGTACCTAAAGCACCACGGAACAAAGCATTCGTAAAAGTAAGGACGTCGTCAGAGATTCTCAAGCATCCGTCTCTGGAAGAGATTTTCACTAGCAATCTCTACCAGGCACTTGGATCGCCTATGTTTTACGTCCTACCAAAAGACCACAAAAATGACGTATCCTGCGACTCATGTGAGCACCATTGGGTCGCCGACGTTCCGACTCGTGAACCATCTGGCTAGCCACCTCATTCGGCACGCTGGTCACTGTTTGTATCGTATCAAGAATGCGACCGACGTCATCCGACGATGTAAACGTCTACGCCCTGAAGAAGAAGAAGATATGATGGTCGGTTCAGATGTGGTGTCGTTATTCAGGCAATTCGCGTCAAGGATTCTATGGACGACTCTCCTAGCCTTTTGACGACATTGTCGCTGGTTTATTTACGGTCAGCACACTTTGACGTCGCCGTGTTCGTTGCATTTTGCCCAAGAGGTTGATGTGGAGGGAACCCGGTTTTTTTTCATTTTTTATTTATTTTTATATTGAGTAAATCACTTCAGATCAGAGTAACGGCCGGCCGAAGTGGCCGTGCGGTTAAAGGCGCTGCAGTCTGGAACCGCAGGACCGCTACGATCGCAGGTTCAAATGCTGCCTCGGGCATGGATGTTTGTGATGTCCTTAGGTTAGTTAGGTTTAACTAGTTCTAAGTTCTAGGGGACTAATGACCTCAGCAGTTGAGTCCCATAGTGCTCAGAGCCATTTGAACCATTTTTTTTTTTTCAGAGTAACGCTTGCAACCTTCATCCTCAATTACTTGTTGTACAGTACTTCCTGTACAGTTTTGACCCTCTACAGCTCCCGTTAGTACATAGGAAGGTATTCCCTGATGTGTTTTTATCTGGGCTAGTCCACTTTTATGTTCCTCTTTGCTTCGTCCGTCATTGGTCATTTTTCATCCAAGACAGCAGAATTTTTTAATGTGCAAGGAAAGGTGCACTGACAAATACGCCGGCCGGTGTGGCCGTGCGGTTAAAGGCGCTTCAGTCTGGAACCGCGTGACCGCTACGGTCGCAGGTTCGAATCCGGCCTCGGGCATGGTTGTGTGTGATGTCCTTAGGTTAGTTAGGTTTAATTAGTTCTAAGTTCTAGGCGACTGATGACCTCAGAAGTTAAGTCGCATAGTGCTCAGAGCCATTTTGAACTGACAAATACGCTCTCATTTGCCGAGACGATAGTTAGCATAGCCTTCAGCTACATTTGCTACGAACTAGCAAGGCGGCATAGCAATTGATATTTATTATATGAAGCATGTATCATCAAGAGCGGTGTTCTACAATTGTGGATTAAAGTTAAGTATTATATCAACTACTTACTTTATTTGCATTCTCAAGATATTGTCCTGTTCCAGACCTCACGCCAGTCAGCGTGTAATTAAACGCGTGCATTTCGGCCTCCTCTAAAAACACAGTGTTGGCTCTTCTGCCAACACTACATTATATCTAATATTTCTCATTAGTTTCACCTCCCTTCTGTTTCTTCAGTCCATATTCTTTGCACATTAGACTGTTAGTTCCATTCAACAGATAATGTCGCTTCATCTCCACTGAAGATTAACACTGTCATCAGCGGATATTATCATTGATATCATTTTACCTTGAACTGTAATCTTACTGTTATTGTTTTTCTGGTTACAGGCTGAACTGTAGGGATGAGAGACTCAGTCATAGTCTTACACTCTTTCTAATCGGCGCACTTCGTTCTTGAATTTTATTGTTCACTCTTGTACATATTTTACGTTACTCGTTGTTCTTCCTATAGCTTACTCTTTATTTTTCCTAGAAATTTGAAACTTATGTACAGTTCGTTTTATCTTTAAGTTCACGATACATTCGTTGCCTGGCCTCATGGACATGGAAACCTGAGAGAGTTCTTGGACCACGTGAACTACATCCTAAACATCAAGACTCGCCCTCCGGAAAGCAAATGGACGTTTCAGCCACAGTCGTTACTACTACACTGCTATCTGCACTCTAGCGGCTACCGCCATCCTTTGCAGAAACGATCTGTTCTTAGATTCTTAGCGCGTCGAGTGGAAAGCGTTTCAGACGGTGCCAGCTACAGAAAGAACCGAGTCACTTCCAGAAAGTATTCAAGGAGAACCGCTACAACTAAAAGCAATATTCGCAAGTTACTTCAGTAAATGCACTTAAACAGAAGTACCCCGAGGACGAGGCGAAGCAGCTTCGTTTCTTGCCCCCTGTGTGTCAGTAACAGGGAAGATAGTTGACTTCTGAGGAGACATAAAATTCATTCAGTCTTCAGGCATCCAGCGAAGTTTCGAAAGTATATGATATCTCTGAAAGGTGATGCAGGCCTCAGAACGAGAGATAGGTACTATGCGAATCACCGTGGATGTGGGGACAGTTTCATGCCGGAAAGAGAGTACTTTTGAATAGAGCCGTATAGAACACAGGAGGTGTTTCCGCCTACGGTATCCTGCGAAATCAGTGGTGGTAGAACATGTTCTGCAGAACGCACACAGAATTTTATTCGACGGGTCAGCTATTATTAAACGATCAAATAGCTTCTGGGATAGCGTTGCAAAAGAAGGGGTAAATTTTTCAGACAACATTCTCCTTAACGATAGCGGCCGGCATTTAAGCACATTTCGGGGCCGGCCATAGGAGGGTTGAGGTGTGCTCGGTTAGTGTGGGACGAAAACATTACCATATATGGCGTTAAAGTGGATACCAGTGACGTCAATGACGGTAGCACTATTATTTAACGATGGCAGGAGCAGTAACACAATAGTCACCAACGAGGAGCATTTGACCAATAGCCCGTGGAAATTAAACCATTTTATGAGGCTAGAAAACAATGAAATTTTGGTCAGTATATACCACGGAGGACATGCATTCGTAGGAATATAAAACTACGGTTGTAATGTACCTGATTGTTAAATAAACTATTTGATAACCTAGGGACTTTCTGTTGCAACAGTCTCTATAAATTTGTTGGATGTAACAGGTTACCAGTCTCTTCGAAATGTTGTAAATACGACTATGAGAAGAAGGACTGGCACGAAATAGGATACTACTGGTGGGCTTCATTAAACAAATAAGAAAACTGATAAGTCGAAAGAAAGCTTCGTATACACAATGCACTCTTCTAGAATAAATTTTAATTTTGCGGGGGAGTGTGCCTTGATTAGGAACTTCCCGGGAGATTAAAACTGTGTGCTGGAACTGGACGAGAATCTGGGAACTTTGCGTTACGCCTGTAAATGTTCTACCATGTTAGCTACGACTCACGACTCACGACGTACTCTCACGATTTCAGTTACGCTCGTACATCAAATCTAACCTTCAGAACTTCGCAGTTCTTCTACTTTGTCGGACTTGCACTCCTTGGCCGCGCGGGATTAGCCGAGTGGTCAGTCTGCATTCTGCATCGCTGCGGCGAGGACGTCTTGTTTACGTCCCGTCCGCGCGCTCGCGAGTGCCCGTAGTTGTTTACTACTGCGTTGTCGCTAGTTTAGAGTCCATCACTACCGACTACCCTTGGAATTTTACCCGACTTTTCAATATTTATTGGCCTCCCGATAGATGGACATCTGTCGCGAACTACTATCCCCGGACGTGCCGCTCCCTAAGGCCCTTGTGGAAGGGATGATTATTCCTATTCACAAACCGTCCAGTGGATCACGACTGCAGGACTACCGCCCGTTGACGCTATTGAACTGCGACTTTAAGATCTTTTCTCGACTGTTGGCGGCGCGGATACGCCAGACCTTACGAGATGTTATCTCACCCGATCAAATGTCATTAGGAGGCGACTATAATATTCAAACAGCACTCAGTGAACGTAGTGACTTGATCTCACTGGCGAGGGCATGTCGTCTGAAGGGTGCACTGGCGGCAATCGATTTTAGTCAAGCTTTCGAGCGAGTGGACCACGATTATTTGGAAGTGGTCCTCCAACATATGCGGTACCCACAGCCATTCGTCACTGTCGTCATGCGACTACTCCGTGGCGCGACGTCCAAGGTGATCGTCAACGGCCGACCTTCGCAGCTCCTCACCATTTCTCGATCGATACGCCAAGGCTGCCCTCTGTCCACTTTACTTTACGCTGTGGCCATGGAACCACTCCTCTGCGGCCTGAGCCACCGTCTAACGGGCATGACGTTACGAAGCCACACTTTCCGATGTAAAGCGTACGCTGACGACCTGGTGATTGTCATCCGCAGCGGTGACGACACGGCTAGCGCACTGAATTGGATAGCGAAATATGGCATGGCCACTGGTAGTCGTATTGTCTGAGAACAGCTCAGAGATAGTTTGAAATGTCTCGGCATTGATTTTACAGACGATATACGACGGACCGCTGTTCACAACTTTCGACGGCTTTTACGAAATGTTCGGACTGGAATTGCCAACAACCGCCTACGAGCCCTGGACATCGTCCAAAGGACCCAGTATGTTAACACACATTTAGCGTCACGCATTCCGCACATCGCCCAGATATTACCTATACCGGCGATGTTAGCTCGCCGTATACTTGCGGCTTCTGGCTCCTTCGCGAGTTCAGGAATGCTTTTCAAGATCAAATATGAGACTCTCACCCTTCCCCCGGATCGGGGAGGGCTTGGCCTTTATCACGTTCATGACAGAGCGGTCGTCCTATTTGTGAGCACATTAGTCAAACTATGGCACCGCCGTCCGGGCAGTCTGATCAGTTTGTTAATAGATGAACTAGCGCCGCCCTCCCTGTTGCCACCTGTGCCGATGCACCACGTCCCCTCCTCGCTCTTCTACATCGGCGTCTTTTACCTCGAACTCAGTTACGTTCGACTTGCCTTACCGGCGACTCAACTGGCGACGGCAAAGACGGTTTATAGGGTCCTGAAACGTGGACGACCCGATAACGTCGTGGAGAGGAAGCACCCGAACGTCAACTGGCGAGTAGTGTGGACAATTCACCACGTAACACTGGACACTGACGTCACGGCGATGTGGTATATCACTGTTAACGGTAAGCAGGTGACCAAATCAAGGCTACATGCGATCCACATGGTAGACTCACCCACGTGCACGAGCAGTGGCGTTCAAGACAACGATGAACACCGTCTTAGCTGTGGCGAGTCTACGGCAGTGTGGCACTTAGTGAGGCAAATGTCAGCATACTTCCTTCGGGTAAAGCCGAATCATATCGACACCAAGACTATCTTATTTCCGGATGAGACGTATTACCCACGCACTAAAATTAATGCAATGACGTGGCTTCGGGGACATGCAGTGCATTATTTGTTTCAAGACGGCACTAAGGACACTTTAGACTTTTGGAACTATTTGCAGGAACGACATTGCAAGATCCTCCGTAACCCAAAGTATCGACAATATTTTTCCAATTTTTTGTGGAGTGCGTTCCACGACCCTCCATGTAGCTGGAACATCACGGGTAAGAGAAGCTAAAATTACAAGACGATGATAGAACACTACATGGTACAACGTGGGATCTACTTTCATCATTACGAGAAGTCATACCTGGATGATACAGCAGATGGAGAGTTTCGTTGTGAACCCTCACACTCTGTAGCAGTATTTGCCCCATATCATCTTTTTGTCCCCAGTGCGAAAAGGACTTCGCAGTTTTTGTTTCCCATCCGGTGCAAGATGTAGCACTGGTTCACGGTGGTATGGATTCCGCCCTTTAGTTTTGTTTCATGGTTTCCTTCGCCCCGCACTTTGCTCTCTTTCTTTGTGCCTTTTTCCTCAACTATTAGCATGGTTTTAGTTATGTGCGTCCCGACGCAACGAGTGCACTTACTAGTTTTCAGTTCCTTACTGATAAAAAAAAAAAATCAACAGCGGTCTAGCCGCTGTAGTCATGGACTGTGCGGCTGGTCCCGCCGGAGGTTCGAGTCCTCCCTCGGGCATGGATGTGAGTGTTTGTCCTTAGGATAACTTAGGTTAAGTAGTGTGTAAGCTTAGGGACTGATGACCTTAGCAGATAAGTCCCATAATATTTCACACATATTTGAACATTTTTTTGCACTCCTTGAAGGAAGAGTACTGCGTAGACATAGCTTAGAAAAAACCTGAGGGATTCTATCCAGAATGAATTTCCTCTCTTCAGTGGAGTGTGCAATAACGGATACGTCCCATGTTCGAGTACTGTTGCAGCACACAGTTGTAATCAGCCAGGAAGATTCACCAGTTCACGCTCTGGTTACAGTAAAAATTCCTTCTGGAAACATTCTCCCTGGCTCTAAGCCTTATCTCCGCTTTATCCTCACTGACAGGAGTGCCAGTGTCGCACGGTATGCAGGACAACAGTGAAGTTTGGAAGTAAAGCTGTGAGGGCGGGTCTTAGTCGGATAGTTCAGTTGGTTGAACACTTAGACGCTTTTGGCTCTGCTACTAGTGAGACTTGGTAGCTAAGGATGGCAGGATTGGGTTAGGATTGTGGACCGGGCCCGAATCAATTACTATTTGTTTGCTTTTCAATTTCACTCATTTGTTTTAGTAAACAATTTTTGAAAACATGCCATTGAGGTCGAAATAAGAATTTTAAAGAAAGTAACCACAATCACGGCTGAAGGCCTTTAAAGCCCAAAATGGCAATCATTAGAAAAATTTAGCAAACATACATAAAATACAGGAAGCAAGTAATTTTTGAAAAGAACCCAATGTGGTCGCAATCAGAATTTTAAAGCAAGTAACCAACATCACAGCTGAAGGCCTTTAACGCCAGAACAGCAATTCTTAAAAATTAAACAAACATACATAAAATACAGACAGCAAATATTTGTGGAAAACAAGCCAATGTGGTCGCAACCAAAATTTTAAAACAAGTAACCACAATCACGCCTGAAGGCCTTTAACACCAAAAAGGCAATTATAAAAAAATTTCACAAATATACTGTCAAACGGTGAATGGCATAAAAAAGTTAATTAAAATAACAAATCACCAAACAGGTGAGACAGATAATAAATAATAATAACAAATAATAATAAATAATTATAAAATAAAACACAAGGGCCAGCGACAGGCGGTGTCCCTGGAATCGACCTCTGAGTAGGTCACACCAAAAACACTTTCGCTAGCGAAGAGATAGGCAACCAAGAGCTGCATTCAGATCACAAGATGGTAACTCGGACTAGTTACAGTTTAACGAGCTACTAATGATAATCTTGATGAGGCTACCTGACATCCAACAAAACAAATGCAAGATGAAAAATTACGCCAAAGCCGAAAACGGCGGTCTGGGTCCCGCCTGCAGAATACTGTGCTTAGAACGCCCAGAACTAGAAGGAAGACTACCGCTAAGCTAGAAGAATGCCACCCAACCTACAATCAAGAAGCTGTCAAACTTACACGCCTCACCGGACAGCGGCGGCAAGACGAGGAAATGTACACTGCCGTTACATACACTAACGCCCAGGGCAGGTATCAGGGGCATTAGCGCCCACAAGACAGAAAAATAGTAAATAGTAATTAGAAGCGCAGGAAGGCTAATCAGATCCGCCTTCCCCAGGTACTCCACTCGCTGCTTTTCGCCTCGGCGACACTACAAGCAGTAATACGAACCCAAGTCATTGTAGAATCGCCAGATTTCACGATGGTGGAGGTTTCTCTACGCGAATTGCAATGCACTCAACTTAAACATGCAGGAGGCCGGCCGGAGTGGCCGAGCGGTTCTAGATGCTACAGTCTGGAACCGCGCGAGCGCTACGGTCGCAGGTTTGAATCCTGCCTCGGGCATGGATGTGTGTGATGTGCTTAGGTTAGTTAGGTTCAAGTAGTTCTAAGGTCTAGGGGACTAAAGACCTCAGATGTTAAGTCCCATAGTGCTCAGAGCCATTTTTGAACCATAAACGTGCAGGATACGGTTTCGGTGAGGTCGTGCACCCTCGTGACCACCGTCCTTCGATCCGGCAGTCCATACACGCCGCCAGCGGTCCCGACGTGTTGTTGCTCTGCGCGTACCTCGCTTCTGCTGCGTCCCCAACCGAACTCCACACTCACACCACACGGAAGAAGAGCGAGGTCGCCCCAAAGATAGGGCAGCGGAACTACATATCTAAAAGCGCCGCTGCTGCCAATAGTGGACAGGCAATGCTTACGAAACCGAGTGGTGACAGTGAACATAAGAAGACAAACAACGCAGCCTTGCCAACTAAACGATACGGTCTGGCAGAAACCTACACGCGGCACCAACGCGAGCCGCAGCACACCTCAGTCATAGGTTCGAGTCCTCATCCAGGATACATCTTTGCGTTCAATTAGTGTCCCAACTTCCAATCTGCCATTCACGCAGATCCTTCCTCGACTCTCTGGGCATGTCATCCAATTCACACGGCGGGAGTAGGCGAGTCTGCCTGCCTAACTCATCAAAGCATTCCAAAACCGTACTTCTGAATGTAATTAATGATATGGTGCTAATCGCTCGGTTAGGACCAACCATTTCCTTGTACACGCAACAATTCCTGGTATTAAATCCAGAAAACGGTCATTCATGATATTTATGGTGGTCTGAAAAAGAATTCACCGAATTACGATTTACATTATTTTTCACTTTCCTTCTGCCCTTAGAGGAAAGTCTTCTTCGACATTTTCGCCACGAACGTGATTCCTGTTTTAAGACGTTGCTCTACATGTGAGTTTTCAGGCTTTTCCTAAGAGTCTGTTGCAAATACACTCTCGGGTTTGCTGTCGGATCATATTGTGCAAATCCCATAATATTTCGACGATACAGCAGTTCGACATGTTCATATCATGATAGTTGCTGCTGTCACTGCTGCAAGACGCGACTGATGATAATCGCGCGTGCGCGGAAAGTCGCTCGCAGTTGGACGAAAGCTGCGTTCACAGTCCCCCACGCCGGAATCCCCAGAGAGACCTGCGGCGCGTGCGCTGTGGGCCACGGCTGTTAAAAACTGAATCAAATCTCAGCAGTGTACTGCGTCGACTTATGAATCGGATCTTGTTTTTCCTTTATAGCTTAATGGTAGCCAGCGCCAGATTCCAGGCCGCACTTAAGCGAAAACCTCCATCCCTGTTGATAAGATTATCTGCCGCACGGATATGTATGACCTCCTTAAGAACACAACCCCAGAAATATGACGCTGAGTACAAAGCTTGAGATGTCACGTGTCCAGCCAACGCTCTGCTACCACTGATTTATCAGGTTGCCGCAAGTGCATATGGTGACGGTGTTCAACACAATGTTCTTATGCTGTTAGCCATGTCTGCCCACTATAAGATTTTCCACATTGTCATACAATCTTATAAAAGCCACGTTTATTAAGGCTATGATTTTCTGTGACCGAAAACAACAACGTCCTCAATTTTGCTGTTGGCCGAAAAACGCAACTTATGTCGTGTCGTTTGAGAATTCTGTCTAGCCTAGAAGACAGGCCACCAAAATACGGCAAGAACGCCGTTACAATGGGCGCCTCGACATCTTCATTTACATCTCTCCTCTGAACTCGCCTGGAAAGGAATACGTGGCATATCTATCAGAATAGTAGTTCCATTGGATCACAGTTCTCAGGTGCCGTAGCTCACTAGGCACACTGTATGTATCTAAGACCACATAGGCTCCATGTACCAAAGAGAGTAAGACACTACCGTGTTGAACAGGATGATGACAGTTTGTGGCCTGCAAATGTAACACTGTGTCATTTGGTCTGCAGTAGACGCTATGTAGAAGTGTGTCGTCGTCTTTTCTTCTGACCATAACATCTAGGAATGAAGATTGCTCGACTTGCGCCATAGGGTGGTGGGGTTTCGGGTTCCGCTGGATAGGTCAGGAGTCCACTACACACAGCAGGCGGCTACACGGGTAGCAGGTGCTGTGTGGCGTGGACTGGGCGGTTTTTTAGGTTAGTTGGCCCCTGGCAAGTATAGAAAGGGCAGCCCCAAAGGGTGCGGGGCAAAGTCAGGACATGCGGGAACCAAGCAGCAATCGGTATTGTAATTGCAAACTGTCGAAGCTGCGTTAGTAAAGTACTGGATCTTCAAGCGCTGCCAGAAAGCACCGAAGCTGAAATCGTTACAGGAACGGAAAGCTGGCTGAAGCCAGAGATAAATTCTGCCGAAATTTTTACAAAGGCAAAGACGGTGTTTAGAAAGGATAGATCGCATGCAACCGGTGGTGGCGTGTCTGTCGCTGTCAGTAGTAGTTTATCCTGTAGTGAAATACAAGTGGATAGTTCCTGTGAATTATTACGGGTGGAGGTTACACTCAACAACCGAGCTAGGTTAATAATTGGCTCCTTTTAGCGACCTCCCGACTCAGCAGCATTAGTGGCAGAACAACTGAGAGAAAATCTGGAATACATTTCAGATAAATTTCCACAGCATGTTATAGTCTTAGGTGGAGATTTCAATTTACCAGATAAAGACTGGGACACTCAGATGTTTAGGACGGGTGGTATGGACAGAGCATCGAGTCACATTATACTGAGTGCACTATCCGAAAATTACCTCGAGCAGTTAAACAAAGAACCGACTCGTGGAGATAACATCTTTGACCTACTGATAACAAACAGACCCGAACTTTTCGACTCTGTAAGCGCAGAACAGGGAATCAGTGATCAAAAGGCCGTTGCAGCATCCCTGAATATGGAAGTAAATAGGAATATAAAAAAAGGGAGGAAGGTTTATCTGTTTAGCAAGAGTAATAGGAGGCAGATTTCAGACTACCTAACAGATCAAAACGAAAATTTCTGTTCCGACACTGAAAATGTTTAGTGTTTATGGAAAAAGTTCAAGGCAATCGCAAAATGCGTTTTAGACAGGCACGTGTGGAGTAAAACTGTGAGGAACAGGTAAAACCCTCCGTGGTTCAACAACAAAGTTAGGAAACTACTGCGAAAGCAAAGAGAGCTTCACTCCAAATTTATACCCAGCCAAAACCTCTCAGACAAACAGAAGCTAAGCGATGTCAAAGTTAGCGTAAGAGGGCTATGCGTGAAGCGTTCAGTGAATTCGAAAGTAAAACTCTATGTACGGACTTGACAGAAAATCCTAGGAAGTTCTGGTCTAACGTTAAATCAGTAAGTGGATCGAAACAGCATATTCAGACAATCTGGGATGATAATGGCATTGAAACAGAGGATGACACGCGTAAAGCTGAAATACTAAACACCTTTTTCCAAAGCTGTTTCACAGAGGAAGACCGCACTGCAGTTTCTTCTCTAAATCCTCGCACGAGCGAAAAAATGGCTGACTTCGTAGTAAGTGTCCAAGGAATAGAAAAGCAAGTGAAATCACTCAACAGAGGAAAGTCCACTGGAAATGACGGGATACCAATTCGATTCTACACAGAGTACGCGAAAGAACTTGCCCCCCTTCTAACAGCCGTGTACTGAAAGTCTCTAGAGGAACGGAAGGTTCCAAATGATTGGAAAAGAGCACAGGTAGTTCCAGTTTTCAAGAAGGGTCGTCGAGCAGATACGCAAAACTATAGGCCTATATTTCTGACATCGATCTGTTGTAGAATTTTAGAACATGTTTCTTGCTCGCGTATCATGTCATTTCTGGACACCAAGAATCTACTCTGTAGGAATCAACATGAATTCCGGAAACAGCGATCGTGTGAGACCCAACTCGCTTCATTTGTTCATGAGACCCCGAAAATATTAGATACAGGCTCCCAGGTAGATGCTTTTTTCCTTGACTTCCGGAATTTAAGTATAAACTGTATTTTTCTTACTTGTCACTTCTTCTTCCGTATGTTTTTGCTTTTAGGACGCTTTAATTGTCGAGTGCTAGTAATAGTGTTCCATAGATTTCGTGTTTGTTTTGAATACATTCAGAGAGAGTCCCTTTAGTCAGTCACAGTGCCAGTAGTGCTAGTGTTTGTTTTGAATACAGTCCAGAGACAGGTAGTGCTATTTTCATTGTTTTCTATAAGAAGTGACAAGTAACCACAGGTCAGTCAACTATCAGCCGCCTTTAGTGAATTAGCAGTCTAGTTAAAAGTTGATTAACTCTCTACAGTAAATTGATTTCTTAGGATGGATAGGATGTGTGACTGCTGTGTACGGACGCAGGAGGAGCTGGCCACTGTTCGCGAACAGCTGAACGTGTTGACGGCCGCGGTCAGCCGTCTTCAGGCTGCTGCCTCGGAGTGTAGCGGCAGTGGGGAGTCTGGTGCGTCGCATGGTTCACCCCAGGTGTTACATGCTTCATCCACTGTCCCTGCTGTCGAGACATCTTCGCGGGTACCGAGCGCGGTTGGGCCACCCTCTCCCCAAGGGGAGTGTCGGGTTCAGCGGCGTTCGCGGCGCACGAGGCGGAGGGTCAATGTGGAGGCTGGCCATGTGGCATCGCCCGCTCTGCCTGTGAGCGGACATGTGGCCGCTCATTCAGCAAGGTCCGAGCAGGCACACGGGGGGAGGGGTTTATTAGTGATTGGAAGCTCCAACGTTAGGCGGGTGATGGATCCCCATAGGGAAATAGCGGAAAGGTCGGGGAAGAAGGTCAGTGCTCACTCTGTCTGCTTGCCGGAGGTCTCATCCGAGATGTGGAGGATATCCTGCCGGCGGAGATAGAGAGCACTGGGTGCATCCGACTGCAAATCGCTGCTCATGTCGGCACCAATGACTCCTGCCGTCTGGGTTCAGAAGTCATCCTCAGTTCGTACAGGCGGCTGGGGGCGTTGGTGAAGGCGGAAAGCCTCGCTCCCGGGGTGGAATCTAAGCTAACTATTTGTACTATCGTTCCCAGAACCGATCGCGGTCCTCTGGTTTGGAGCCGAGTGGAAGGCTTAAACCAGAGGCTCAGACGATTCTGCGGAGATCTGGGGTGCAAATTTCTCGACCTCCGCTATCGGGTGGAGAAATGTAGGGTCCCCCTGAATAGGTCAGGCGTGCACTACACGCAGAAAGCGGCTACAAGGGTAGCGGAGTACGTGTGGAGTGCACATGTGGGTTTTATAGGTTAGAGAATTCCCTCCCTAGGCCCGACAAGTCGCCTCCTGAGACGCGGCAAGGTAGGAGTAGGCAAAATGCAAAGGGGAATAACAATATTAATGTGCTAATAGTAAACTGCAGGAGCGTCTATAGAAAGGTCCCAGAACTGCTCTCATTAATAAACGGTTACAATGCTCACGTAGTATTAGGGACAGAAAGTTGGCTGAAACCAGATATAACCAGTAATGAAATTGTAAACTCAGATTGGAATGTATACCGCAGAGACAGGCTGGATAGCGAAGGCGGAGGCGTGTTTACAGCGATAAGAAGTGCAATAGTATCGAGGGAAATTGACGGAGATCCGAAATGCGAAATAATTTGGGTGAACGTCACGGTTAAAGCAGGCTCAGACATCGGAATTGTATGTCTCTATAGGCCCACTGGCTCAGCAGCTGTTATGTCTGACCACCTGAAGGATAATTTGGAAAATATTTCGAGTAGATTTCCCCCCATGTTATAGATCTGGGTGGAGATTTTGATTTGCCGGATATAGACCGGGACACTCAAACGTTCATAACGGGTGGCAGGGACAAAGAATCCAGTGAAATTTTTTAAAGTGCTTTATCTGTAAACTACCTTGAGCAGTTAAAGAGAGATCCGACTCGTGGCAATAACATATTAGACCTTCTGGGGACTAACAGACCCGAACTATTTGAAACAGTTAACGCAGAACAGGGAATCAGCAATCATAAAGCGGTTACTGCATCGATGATTTCAGCCGTAAATAGAAATATTAAAAAAGGTAGGAAGATTTTTCAGTTTAGCAAAAGTGACAAAAAGCAGATTTCAGAGTACCTGATGGCTCAACACAAAAGTTTTGTCTCAAGTAGTGCTGAGGATCAGTGGACAAAGTTAAAAATCATCGTACAATATGCGTTAGACGAGTATACGCCAAGCAAGATCGTAAGAGATGGAAAAGAGCCACCGTGGTACAACAACCGAGTTAGAAAACTGCTGCGGAAGCAAAAGGGAACTTCACAGCAAACATAAACATAGCCAAAGCCTTGCAGACAAACAAAAACTACGTAAAGCGAAATGTAGTGTGAGGAGGGCTATGCGAGAGGCGTTCAGTGAATTCGAAAGTAAAGTTCTATGTTCTGACTTGGCAGAAAATCATAAGAAATTTTGGTCTTATGTCAAAGCGGTAGGTGGATCAAAACAAAATGTCCACACACTCTGTGACCAAAATGGTACCGAGCGAGATGGCGCAGTGGTTAGCACACTGGACTCGCATTCGGGAGGACGACGGTTCAATCCCGTCTCCGGCCATCCTGAATTAGGTTTTCCGTGATTTCCCTAAATCGCTTCAGGCAAATGCCGGGATGGTTCCTTTGAAAGGGCACGGCCGATTTCCTTCCCCATCCTTCCGTCACCCGAGCTTGCGCTCCGTCTCTAATGACCTCGTTGTCGACGGGGCGTTAAACACTAATATCCTCCTCCTCCACCAAAATGGTACTGAAACAGAGGATGACAGACTAAAGGCCGAAATATTAAATGTCTTTTTCCAAAGCTATTTCACAGAGGCAGACTGCACTGTAGTTCCTTCTCTAGATTGTCGCACAGATGACAAAATGGTAGATATCGAAATAGACGACAGAGGGATAGAGAAACAATTAAAATCGCTCGAAAGGCCGCTGGACCTAATGGGATACCAGTTCGATTTTACACAGAGTACAAGAAAGAACTTGCCCCCCTTCTTGCAGCGGTGTACCGCAGGTCTCTAGAAGAGCGTAGCGTTCCAAAGGATTGGAAAAGCGCACAGGTCATGCCCGTTTTCAAGAAGGTGTAAGACATCCGAGCAGATGTAATTTCGATGTATTGCTCACGCGTTGCCTGCGATATGTAAGGTATGTGAGAATCTCAGACCAGAGAGCAGTGTTGACTGTAGTAGGAATTGTGTAGCTGTAGCAGTAAGTTGTCGCTAGTCTGCAGTCTGCTCTGGTCTGGTCTGGTGTATCGTGTTGGCTGGCCGGTCGCGGTGCAGCGATGCCGGAGCCTGAGTATTATTGTATAAGGTAAAAAGCAGCCTCGCGCGTATGTAGTAATGTCATCTCCAGTCCCATGTAAATGTTTTAGAAATCTCGTAATAATAATCTTTCTCACAAAAAGTAACTTTTAACAACCATTCATTTCAATTTAAAGAATTTACTAATTTCTCCCATCCATGACCATCCCGATTGTTGCAAAAGAAAAATCAGTTGCTTCCTTTCATAAATGACAAATTTATCGGCCAGTATTGCACAGGGCTGTGCCAGAAAACATTATTTTAAGAGCAGATATATATGCATTATTCGGCGACTTCATTGAGGTAAGAATTTTCCTTTTTTTTATTCAGAATGATCTTTCAGGGCCATGACGCAGCACTGCTGACGTCCAAAATTTACCAGATTAAATTCACAGTCAATTATTGAAAAATTATAAGTGAGAGTGTTTCCGCCCCACAAGATTTATTCTCATTTAGTGTAGCCTCAAAACAGAAAAATTCCTAATCTTCTCAACAGTAAAAATTATAATTATGTCGTTCACATTCAGTGTAATGTCCCAACAAAAAATAAATTCAGTAACAATGTAACTAACCTCCCAATTAAATTGTCGCTCACTTTTAATTTTTCAATAATTGACTGTGAATTTAGCCTGGTAAATTTTGGACGTCAGCAGTGCTGCGTCATGGCCCTGAAAGATCATTCTGAATAAAAAAAAAAGGAAAATTCTTACCTCAATGAAGTCGCCAGATAACGCATATATATCTGCTCTTAAAATAATGTTTTCTGGCATAGCCCTGTGCAATATTGGTCGATAGATTTGTCATTTATGAAAGGAAACAACTGATTTTTCTTTTGCAACAGTCGGGATGATCATGGATGGGAGAAATTAGTAAATTCTTTAAATTGAAATGAATGGTTGTTAAAAGTTACTTTTTATGAGAAAGATTATTATTACGAGATTTCTAAAACATTTACATGGGACTTGAGGTGACATTACTACATATGCGCGAGGCTGCTTTTTACCTTATACAATAACACTCAGGCTCCGGCATCGCTGCACCGCGACCGGCCACCCAACACGATACACCAGACCAGAGCAGAGCAGACTGCAGACTATCCACAACTTACTGCTACAGGTACACAGTTCCTACTGCAGTAAACACTGCTCTCTGGTCTGACATTCTCATATACCTTACATATCGCAGGCAGCGCGTGAGCAATACATCGAAATTACATCTGCTCGGACGTCTTACATAACCCTCCACTGGGGGGGCAAAAAGTTGGCAGCGATGGTGAGTCAATTGGACTTGCCATGAGCAACAAATTTTTCTATAATCTAATTAATTAACTCAGTCTACAGCCACAGAGTATAAACATTTATATAAGTGCAGCACATGAAATGAAATAGAGTGCACATGCACTGAGTACAGAACATATCAATAAATGACAAAAAGTATACGCAATGAGTACAAAAGATATTAACAAATGACAAAGTGCACGCGCACTGTATAAGTCTTTAGCATTTTTACATAACATTTCATGAAGTGAAATAAAGTGCACATGCCCTGAATACAAAATATATTAACAAATGACATAAAGTGAACACGCACTGTATTAGTCTTTAGTATTTTTGGGACAACCGATCTTATTAACAAATGAAATAAAGTGCACACGCACTGTAAAAATCTTTACCATTTTACAAGAACTGATTACCCTAAAAATAAAATAAAGTGCACACGCACTGTAGAAGTCTTTAGCATATTTACAACATATCATGGAGTGAAATAAAGTGCACACGCACTGTAGAAGTCTTTAGCATATTTAGGACGACTGATCATATTAACAAATGAAATAAAGTGCACACGCACTGCAAAAATCTTTAGCATTTTACAACATATCATGGAGTGAAATAAAGAGCACACGCACTGTAGAAGTCTTTAGCATTTTTACAACATATCATGGAGTGAAATAAAGTGCACACGCACTGTAGAAGTCTTTAGCATATTTGGGACGACTGATCATATTAACAAATGAAATAAAGTGCACAAGCACTGTAAAATTCTTTAGCATTTTACAAGAACTGATTACCCTAAAAATGAAATAAAGTGCACACGCACTGTAGAAGTCTTTAGCATATTTGCAACATATCATGGAGTGAAATAAAGTGCACACGCACTGTAGAAGTCTTTAGCATATTTAGGACGACTGATCATATTAACAAATGAAATAAAGTGCACACGCACTGCAAAAATCTCTAGCATTTTACAACATATCATGGAGTGAAATAAAGTGCACACGCACTGTAGAAGTCTTTAGCATTTTTACAACATATCATGGAGTGAAATAAAGTGCACACGCACTGTAGAAGTCTTTTGCATATTTAGGACGACTGATCATATTAACAAATGAAATAAAGTGCACACGCACTGTAAAAATCTTTAGCATTTTACAACATATCATGGAGTGAAATAAAGTGCACACGCGCTGTAGAAGTCTTTAGCATATTTAGGACGACTGATCATATTAACAAATTAAATGAAGTGCGCACGCACTGTAAAAGTCTTTAGCATATTTCAAGAACTAGGAGAGGAATGGGAAGGATTGCATCATGGTTGCAGCACAGTAGGTTGCACGTAGTTGCACTGAAAGTCCATATCTTTCTACAGAAGCACAACACCAAGTGAGACAATCTGAAGATCTCTTCCCTGAAGTATTTATCAGTGTAGCCAAGACACTGAAATGTTGTATTAATATTCAATTTTATCATTTTGGTAGTACACTAGGTACACCAAACAGTAGGACCATAATAACATCTCCATCGTTCAAGGTGGTGGACAGCATGTGGTGTCAACACCACATTCTTGTAGAATCCATACTCTTTCACCAACATAGAATTAGTGCAAAAACCAAACATAGTGCTCCATGATCATGAGGATGGACAGGATATTGCAGTAATTTGGTAATTAGGTCAGGAGGTGAAGGACATTAAGTCTTATGCTAGTCATCATTGAGAATTACACTAGTCTATCAACCGATTTGAGCAATTATTGGCACTCATTGCCTAATTACTAAACATTTCTGTACTAAGTATGGAGTATTACAGAACATTATTCATAAGTCATCTGATTTCAGTAAATATTGGCACTCATTGGCCAGTTACAAATCATTTTTATGCCTTATTCAGAAGTCATCATTCAAAGCAAGAGTTAATTAATGGCATAGCATTTATACATAAGTCATCATATTACAGTAAACAGTGGCATTCAATGGCCAGTTACTAAACATGTAGCAAGTATTGAATATTACAAAACACTATTCATAACTCATCTGGTTGCGGTAATTATTGGCACTCATTGGCCAGTTTCAAAGTATTCATATAGTTTTACAAACCCAAAACATTATTCAGTATTATTCAGAAGTCATCATTCAAAACAGGAGCTAATGAGTGTAGCATCAAGCTACTAGTATTCATATATGATATCATGTAACTGACATAAGACAAATTTAAAATATAAGACATTCGAACTATTATTCAAAGTCTGTATTACAAAAATACATAGACATAATGGAATTAATACATCAGAGAAATTTGCGTTACATTTAGGACTAGAAATATATCTTAAACTGGTAGCATTATTTGGTTGTATACCGGTAAAAGCTGGGACTGGTAATAGATTTTTTTTTGTGCTATCAATGCATTGCGTTGGGATCGATAATTAATTGCTGGGGCATGAAAATATTTGCTTTTGACTTATTGCTGGAAATAAGGATTAATAACGTCATTCGTCATGAGTCAGCTGTAGCAAGGTTATGAAACAAGTAGAGCATATGTGATCACATTCATGAATGATACACACAAATGGGTAAAAAAAATGCATGTACTAGAACAGGTTTAATGACTAACTACTTATAGCACATTAATTTCATGAATAACTTCTCCTGGAAAAAATACAAAATGGATTATTGAGCTGAAAAAAGAAACGCATATTATGCTGAAAAGTAGTGAACTTCGAATTAACAGGTAATGAAACGTGCACTCAATATGTATGTACTCTAGCTGTCCTTTACAAAACATTCAGTCATTATACCATGCGACATAAGACATACTGTAAAAACGAACTGCAACAAATACTTAATTAACTACATAGTATCTTTTAATTAATAGTAAATATATAAACTTTATCATTATTCTCATCTGCAAGGAAAAACTTTATTATTCATATTGCCATAACTTCACCATTTTCATCATCTGCAAAGAAAAACTTCATTATTCATGTTACCATAACTTCATCATTTTCATCATCTGCAAAGAAGAACTTCATTATTCATATTACCATATTCTTCATATAACCATTCATCATCATTTATTATCATCTACAAAATATAGACACTTCATTATTCATATTCATATTACCATTTACTTCATACAACTATTCGCAGTATAGAGTTTCTTACTTCTAGCATATTTCGTCACTAAAACTAAGATGTGTAGTTCTGTCTGACAGCCTACATCAATCGCCTCGTATTCTGAAAGAAAAATAATTAGTCAAGACTGCTATCATACGATGTGTATAGTATATTCTGGTTAATGCTTGTTAATTCTGATCCATGTACTATTCATGACAAGGTATTGCATTTTTTATTTTTTTGTTCATTCCGATGGTAAAATTTCCATTTCAGAGTAAACCACTGTGGTTTGTTTAATTTATTTCTTTTACGCGGTATTGCTTTCTGACAATGATGAATAAGGATTAATATTTAAATCACATACACATTAAATGAAAATTTGTTTCTAGTGATACAATTAAGCATACAGCATAGCATGACAGAAAACGTATTAGGTCAAAAACATAGACAGTTTTGAAGTCCAAAAAATGTACACAAAGTATCATAATGTAGTAGCAAAAAGTGTAGAATAGTCAAGATATTGAGATATCATAAGAAAAAATGTCAAAGTCAACAGGTGTTTGTTATATCTTAAAGATTACATAGTGCATACAGACAAAAATTCTACTTTCGATAGGAAAACAATCATACATACACAAAAAATGGAAAAATGTGCACGGTCTGATGTGTAACGACAAGAAAAGCGACCTGCTAACCTTACCTTGCTGGGCACTTGCCAGGAAAAAATATGATAATCATCAGTGAGTGCTCATATAAATAATTGCGTATGTGGTCATATAAAAATCAGGAAATGGCATTACAGTGTGATAAATCATAAAGTATATTCATTCAATAAAGGGTTTAATATTGGAGACATGGTGATTGCCTTTGCTTTTTCTGGCTCTCAAAGTTTCGACTTGTACTACATTGGGGTGAGGAATGCTGCGAATTCGATATGGACCTGCGTATAGAAGCTCAAATTTACTACATCTACTCTTTCATCTGTTGGATAAATAATGTGTACGTACTAATATCTTCTGTCCAATGTGAAAGTCACGGCGTGTACAAACCTGTTTTTGCTGTCTTCTTCGGCGCTCTGCGGCACGTTTGATGTTGTTGAGTGCAATGTCAATTATTTCATGGTGCCGTAGTCGACGCGATGTAAGAAAGGATACTAATTCTTTAATTTTGTTAGGGGGTTCAACATTTTTCAATATAACAGTCGGAGATAGCATAGTAGATTCATTTGGTACCGAGTTAATTACATCCTGGAATGACAGTATGTGTGTATCCCAATCAATATGTTTTTTATGGCAGTATATTCTACATAGTTTACCAATAACTTTCATTAGACGTTCACAAGGGTTCGAAGAAGCGTGATACTTGGATATATAGATCGGAGAAATGTTTCTTGTTCGTAACATATGTGTCCATATAGCAGATCGAAACTGAGGTCCATTGTCGGAAATTACTTCCCAACATGCCCTACATGAAATAAAAAATGTTTTACAAATGCATTCGAAACAGATTTAGCAGTATCTTTGCGTAACGGAGTGCAGGTTACAAATTTCGAAGTGAGTTCAACAGCGACATAGATGTAGCAAAAACCTCTATTAGATCTGGGAATCGGACCAAAAATGTCTACAGCGGCCATGTGTCTCAAGTTAACGGGTACAATGGGATGTAACGGAGGAATATGTGAAGTCGTGTCTGATTTAGCTTTCTGGCAGATTTTACATGACGTTAAAACTCGTCGAATACGTTTCTCCATGTTGGCAAAATAACAGTTCTGTCTCAGTATAAGAAAACATTTTCTGGCTCCATAATGTGCGTAGCTTAAATGAGTATACCAAATTAATTTGTTAACAAGTTCGCCAGGAAAACATAATAACCAGTTGTTGCTGTCAGGGTGAGAGCGACGAAACAGAATGTTATTGCGTACAGTGTAATGGTTTCTGATGGTAACATTATTCCTATCTTGCCAAAGGCGTTTAATTTCTTTCCATACGTTGTCTTTGCTCTGCTCTTGTGCTATGTCTCGTAATGGCGCCGAAATAAAATTTCCGAATGCGACTTGCTGAATATACATGACGCTAGAATTTGCTTGGCTGAAGTTGGTTACGATGTCTTGCTGATTGTTGCTGAGAGAACGGGATAGTGCGTCTGCTACAACATTTTGTGTACCGGGAATGTGAACAATTGTAAAATTAAATTCCTGTAAATAAGGTTTCCATCTACTTAATCTGTCATGTGTAAATTTTGCTGAAAGTAAAAACTGGATAGCTCTATGATCTGTGTAAACGGTAGTATTTCTTCCATAAAGAAAATGCCTAAATCTGGTAAATGCCCATACAACACATAATGTTTCAAGTTCTGTGACAGAATAATTGCGTTCAGCAGGTGACATAATGCGACTTGCAAAGGCGATGTTTTTAATTACTGTAGTACCGTCTTCTTCAATTTCCTGAAAAATGTGTACGCCTAAAGCGGTGTTAGAACTGTCGGTGTTTCAAATTAACAAACTCACACTGTGCTTGGCTATCCCAGGACCAAATAGCGTTTTTACCCGTCAACTGGCATAATCTAGGTATATCTAAAGCAGAGTGATGAATAAATCTGCGAAAAAAATTAATTAGTCCCAAAAAGCTGCGTAATTGTTTCTTTGTCGTTGGAACAGTAATTTCACGTAAAGCTCTAGGTTTTTCCGAGCCAGGCGCAATGCCTTCTGCTGAAATTACATGTCCAAGAAATTTTACAGAAGTTTTGCCAAAGTGCGATTTGTTAAGATTAACTGTCAGTCCTTGTGCACGAAAAGTTTGCAACAGTTTTTTCAGAATCAAATTGTGTTCAGACCAGTTATCTTCTGCAATAAGGATGTCGTCTACATACGTTGTGATTCTGTCTTTAAGTTCTGTCGGAAGTATACTATTCAAACCGCGAATAAACGCTGCTGCAGAAATTGTTAAACCTAACTGTAATTTGCAAAATTGATAACAGTCACCAAAACAGAGAAATGCTGTATATTTTCTGCAGTTCGGATGGAGCTGAATTTGCCAAAATCCCGATTTCAAATCTAATGTGGAATAAACAGCAGTACCATGAAATTTCTGTAGAAGTTCTTCTAGTGTCTGTGGGCGATCTTTTTCATTAATAATAATGTCGTTCATGTGACGCGAATCAACTACGAGGCGAAGTGAGCCATCCTTTTTCTTAACAATATGGAGCGGGTTTATGTACGGACTGACTGCCGGTTCAATAATTCCTTGGTCTAGCATAGCTTGTAATTCTTTCTTAACTTGTTCTCTGTGGATATAAGGAATGGGATAATGCTTAGCTTTAAATGTGTCGTGCTGTTTAACTTGAAATTCATACATAAAACCGGACATAGTACCAGGGATGTTGTCAAAAACTGGAGCTTGCTGTAAAAGAATATTGCGTAGCTCTGTACGTTCGTCGTCTGTATTTTCACTGCTCTGTTTAACTTTATCAGAAATCATTTGCATAACGTCATAGTCGGCTTCGTCTGGTGAATTGTAGTTGTGTACGTACGTATCTGCGAACAATGTCGAATGACAGTCTATGTTACGCGATGTAGAAATGACCTCTGTTCGATTAATTGCCTGTTCATCTGCAGATAAAGCGTGCTGAAATTCTAATGCCAGTTGTACTTTTTCATCCTTTAACACTAAATATGAATTTTGAAAGTCAATAACTGCGTCGTGTTGTACCAAAAAACTCGTACCTAAAATAACGTCTGTTGTCAATAAGGGAACGATCCAAAAATTTGAGTGGAACGTATGACCTGCAATACAAAACGATAAGTGTGTCTCTAATTTTACATCTACTCCTTTACCAGATACTGCTCCTTTTACTTTAGTTTTGCCTAATGGTAACGTAGGATAGGTATTCTCTTTGTTACATTCGTTGAAAGTTTCCTCATTTATAACTGACATAGGTGATCCAGAATCGATTACTGTTGAAAATGTGGATGATCCAATCTTTGCTTCAATGAAAGGGTGGGAAATCGTTTTTTGAATAACTGGTTTTTCATGCAAAAGAGTGTCTCGGATGTCGTCAAAAGTAATAACATTTTCGTGAACGAGAGTCTGTGTGTCAAAAGTATAGCTTACGTTGCTGGAAGATTCATTCTGCACTCTATCTGGTCAAATTCTTTCTGACGTGCTGTTATTTGCGGGAGGATGCTGTGGCATTTCAACTATTTGTACTGTTCTGTTACTTCTTCCTGACGTATTAGGTTCGGGATGATACCGACTGTCTGGTTCATTCATAATAATCTGTTGTTGCTGATGATTCTGCTGCTGATAAGATCTACTGTTATTAAATGTAGGCTGAAAATTGTGCTCATTACTTTTACGTCTGTCATGATAGTCATTGCTATACGGCGCGTTGCGATAGGAATTGAAATGATGTGTCTTCTGTACGTAGTGATTTCCTTGTTGCTGTGCGTTACTATTTGCTATGCGTGTAGGCGGCGAAACATTAAAACTTGGTTGACCTTGCCGACTACATTTTTGGTTAGGTATGCTAACCGGCTGGTTTTGTTGCTGTTGTGGTGAAAACCCTCTATTGTTGCCAAAACATGTTTACTGTTGCTGATAATTTTACGGTTACTGATACTAAAATTTTCTCTGTTATTAAATTCTTGCCATTTCAGGAGTGTCTAATAAAAACTGTCACTTTCAGGTAAAACTCGTCATATCAGGTTTCTTTACTCATTCTTAATCCTAGATAGATCGATAGTTGGAGAGCTGTTTTGATAGATATAAAGGATAGTAAAAGAGAAGGCAGCAGTGCAGATAACGAAAGAGGAAATAGCACTACTACGGTTCGGGGCCCTGAGCACGCTACGGCACATATTCATCGAAGTGTAATGAATTCCCTGAGGTCACTTACGCGCTGCAAATAAATTTTAATTTCTGCATTACGGGCAATGCCGGTGAAAATTCGAAAGAAAATTGTTGTATCCAGTTCAAAGGGTAATCTGTGTTCTGTCATTTTTAAATACCTTAAATTTTCTCACGGATAGAAAGTGCTTGTAACCAAAATTATCGTCTCTATATGTCTGAACAGGTTCAGGATTGTACGATAATCTGTTTGTCTGTGACTGTTCGGAATCTAACTCACGTACTCTCTGTTAATTACCTAAATTATACTGTCTGTGTGAGTCTGACAAATGTTCGGAGAGTGGCGTATGCTGTGATGTGTTAAAGGCTGAAATATTTTTCATCTCCGTCACTTCTTGCTGTAAAGATGACAATTTTCCACGTAATGTATTATTGGACGAACCTATCTCACTCACCGTCTGCAGTAAATTTTGGAATTCGGGTGTTTGATTGAACAAAACTGGTGACGTATCGTCTGATTTGGTGTCATTGTTATTTTCGATAACGTCAATACGACTGGCCAATTCATCAAATATTTCAGTCAGTGCTCTTACCTAATCATCGTTTTTAGTATCACAAGCACTAATTTGTTTTTGTATTTTACGTGTGGTTTTCTTCAATTTCTTAACGTCTGCTTTGATGGCATCGGGATCCTGTATTAGTTCCAACTTTTCAAGTTTGTTGGTCATTGTCTGAAAGTCTAATGTGTGTGTGTCTGTTTTTGTTTTAAGATCGGAGATTTCATGATGCAATTCGGCGTTCAACTGTTTGATTTCGTCTGATACTGTAGCAATATCGTTGTCTACGTATGTTTTTGCTTTCGTAAACAATTTATGCTTATCTTCCTGTCTCTGTGCAGTAATTGTTTCCATGACTTGTTGCTTTACTTTATTCTGTTCCTGTATAAATTTACGGTAACGCGTTTCACTGTTTTTTAGGTGGTGATTAAAACGTTCGTCAATTTGGCTGTTCTGTTGGTCAAATTTCGTGCCTACTTTCGCATCCAGTGTGCGTGAAAGTTCTGCTGACATTAATTTAATCTCGTCGCGTAACTGTGTTACGTGCTCAGAACATTGTTTAGCGACTGCACTAATTTCATCTCTAAGTAATTTCGTTGTGGCTACATGTGTATTACTTAATTCTTGTACAACAGATCTAATTTCTTCACTACTGTTCCTAGCACAAGCCTTAATTTCCTCGCGTAATTGTTCTTTAGTATCATGACGTTGCACGGTAACGGCTGTTATCTGTTCACTAAGTTGTTTGTTCTGTTCGTTAAGGTTGTCGTGTTTCTCATTCAACTGTTTGGAATTGTTGTCTAGTTTTTCATTAAGTTGTTTGAAATGGTTGTCGAATTTTTCATTACGTTGTTTGTACGATTCATTATGTTGTTTGAAATGGTTATCTAGTATTTCATTCCGCGGTTTGAAACTTTCATTAAGTTGTTTGATCGACCTGTCATATTTTTCATTGAGTTGTAGTAATAATGCCATAACTCGATCCATGCCAAAATTAGCTGCTTTATTCTCTGTGCTGTGTGATGATTTATCTGTATGTGTCACGTTTTGTATAACCATTTGGTCATTCTGTGATTCTTGAAAAGGTTTGCCAATCGGACGTGCACTGTTGGTCACTACATCGAAATCAAATAAATCTGACGTATTTTGTGTATATTGTTCACCTTCGATAGAAACAATTATCTGTTCGCTAAATAAATTTTGCAAATCAGGCGTGTCAAACTGGACAGCGTTCATTGTAACGGAACGTGCCGCGTCATCAATTGTCGTTAAATTAACAGAGGACACAATTGAATTTGTTTGCTCATCATTAGCATTAAAATCTTACTAGTGATCGGTACGCATTGATTGTCTGTAAATAGAGGATTATCACTATTACACTGAGTGTCGCAAGTACTATCGGTCAAATTATTCGAGTCGGCTATTTCAGTCATTGCACATCGCGATGTACTGTTAACAGTTTTGCGCGGCATTTTTCACAAATCAAAATTAAGCACAAAAATGATACAAAGACGAAGCAAAAATGGAACAAACACAATTACAACAAAGAGCAATAAATTTCCGATGATATGTGAAAGAGAGAGTGACAAATTAGTAAATGCGTTGCGCCAGATGCAAACTATATTTAAGTAAATAAGAGCAGATATATAACTGACTACTTCTCGTAACTGTGTAACCTCCTCACAAAATTTTTTCACATCTTTGTGTAACCTCAAAACACAAAATTCCTAAACTTCTCAACAGTAAAAATTATAATTATGTCGTCCCAACAAAAAATAAATTCAGTAACCTGGTAAAAATACAATGTAACTAACCTCTCAATTAAATTGTCGCCCACTTTTAATTTTTCAATAATTGACTGTGAATTTAACCTGGTAAATTTTGGACGCCAGCAGTGCTGCGTCATGGCCCTGAAAGATCATTCTGAATAAAAAAAAGGAAAATTCTTACCTCAATGAAGTCGCCGGATAACGCATATACATCTGCTCTTAAAATAATGTTTTCTGGCACAGCCCTGTTCAATGTTGGCCGATAGCTTTGTCATTTATGAAAGGAAGCAACTGATTTTTCTTTTGCAACAATCGGGATGATCATGGATGGGAGAAATTAGTAAATTCTTTAAATTAAAATGAATGGTTGTTAAAAGTTACTTTTTGTGAGAAAGATTATTATTACGAGATTACTAAAACATTTACATGGGACTTGAGATGACATTACTACATATGCGCGAGGCTGCTTTTTACCTTATACAATAACACTCAGGCTCCGGCATCGCTGCACCGCGACCGGCCACCCAACACGATACACCAGACCAGACCAGAGCAGACTGCAGACTAGCGACAACTTACTGCTACAGCTACACAGTTCCTACTGCAGTCAACACTGCTCTCTGGTCTGAGGTTCTCTTATACCTTACATATCGCAGGCAGCGCGTGAGCAATACATCGAAATTACATCTGCTCGGACGTCTTACAAAGGGACGTCGAACAGATGTGCAGAACTATAAACCTATATCTCTAACGTGTATCAGTTGTAGAATTATGGAACACCTATTCTGTTCGAGTATAATGACTTTTCTGGAGACTAGAAATCTACCTGTTGCAATCAGTATGGGTTTCGAAAAAGACGCTCGCGCTATTCGTCCACGAGACTCAGAGGGCCATAGACACGGATTCCCAGGTAGATGACGTGTTTCTTGACTTCCGGAAGGCGTTCGATACGGTTCCCCACAGCAGTTTAATGAACAAAGTAAGAGCATATGGACTATCAGACCAATTGTGTGATTGGATTGAATAGTTCCTAGATAACAGAACGCAGCATGTCATTCTCAATGGAGAGAAGTCTTCCGAAGTAAGAGTGATTACAGGTGTGCCACAAGGGAGTGTCGTAGGACCGTCGCTATTCACAATAAACATAAATGACCTTGTGGATGACATCGGAAGTGCACTGAGGCTATTTGCGGATGATGCTGTGGTATATCGAGAGGTTGTAACAATGGAAAATTGTACTGAAATGCAGAAGGATCTGCAGCGAATTGACGCATGGTGCAGGGAATGGCAATTGAATCTCAATGTAGACAAGTGTAATGTGCTGCGAATACATAGAAAGGAAGATCCCTTAACATTTAGCTACAATATAGCAGGTCAGCAACTAGAAGCAGTTAATTCCATACATTATTTGGGAGTACGCATTAGGAGTGATTTAAAATGGAATGATCATATAAAGTTGATCGTCGCTAAAGCAGATGCCAGACTGAGATTCATTGGAAGAATCCTAAGGAAATGCAATCCGAAAATAAAGGAAGTAGGTCACAGTACGCTTATTCGGCCACTGCTTGAATACTGCTCAGCAGTGTGGGATCCGCACCAGATAGGATTGATAGAAGAGATAGAGAAGATCCAACGGAGAGCAGCGCACTTCGTTACAGGATCATTTAGTAATCGCGAAAGCGTTACGGAGATAGATAAACTGCAGTGGAAGACTATGCAGGAGAGACGCTCAGTAGCTCGGTACGGGCTTTTGTTGAAGTTTCGAGAACATACCTTCACCGAGGAGTCAAGCAGTATATTGCTCCCTGCTACGTATATCTCGCGTAGAGACCATGAGGATAAAATCAGAGATATTAGAGCCCACCCAGAGGCATACCGACAATCCTTCTTTCCACGAGCAATGCGAGACTGGAATAGAGGAGAGAACCGATAGAGGTACTCAAGGTACCCTCCGCCACATACCGTCAGGTGGCTTGCGGAGTGTGGATGTAGATGTAGATACAGTTCCGCATTGTCGCCTGATAAACAAAGTAAGAGCCTACGGAATATCAGACGAGTTGTGTGGCTGGATTGAAGAGTTTTTAGCAAACAGTACACAGCATGCTGTTCGCAATGGACAGACGTCTACAAACATTAAAGTAACCTCTGGCGTGCCACAGGGGAGTGTTATGGGACCATTGCTTTTCCCAATATATATAAATGACCTTAGTAGATAGTGTCGGAAGTTCCATGCGGCCTTTCGCGGATGATGCTGTAGTATACAGAGAAGTTGCAGCATTAGAAAATTGCAGTGAAATGCAGGAAGATCTGCAGCGGATAGGCAGTAGGTGCAGTGAGTGGAAACTGACACTTAACATAGACAAATGTAATGTATTGCTAATACACAGAAAGAAGGATCATTTATTGTATGGTTATATGATATCGGAACAAACACGGGTAACAGCTACTTCTGTAAAATATCTGGGAGTATGCGTACGGAATGATTTGAAGTAGAATGATTATATAAAATTAATTGTTGGTAAGGCGGTTGCCAGGCTGAGATTCATTGGATGAGTCCTTAGAAAATGTAGTCCATCAACAAAGGAGGTGACTTACAAAACACTCGTTCGACCTATAGTTGAGTATCGCTCATCAGTGTGGGATCCGTACCAGATCGGGTTGACAGAGGAGATAGAGGAGATCCAACGAAGAGCGGCGCGTTTTCGTCACAGGGTTATTTGGTAAGCGTGATTGCGTTACGGAGATGTTGAGAGCTTGAGCAGCTAAATCGCCAGCCAACGCGTAAAGGAAATATTTTAGATCTGGTAGCCACGAACAGGTCGGATCTCATCGACGGTGTCAGTGTTGAGACAGGGATTAGTGTTCATGATGTTGTCATTACGACTATGGTTACGAAAGTTAAAAAAGTCGGTCAAGAAGGCTAGGAGAGTATTCTTACTAGAAAGAGCAGATAAGCAGTTGTTAGCATTCCACTTAGTAAATGAATCGACTTCATTTACTTCCGGTACGATGGACGTGGAAGAATTATGGGCAAGTTTTAAGCACGTTGTAAATCACACAATGGACAAGTATGTGTCGAAAAAGTGGGTTAGGACGGAAAAGACCCGTCGTGGTTTAACAACGCAATTCGGAGTATGCTCAGGAAGCAAAGACAGTTGCACTCGCGGTACAAGAAAGATCGGGAGAATGAGGACAGCCAAAAGTTAGTAGAGATTCGTGCTGCTTTAAAAATAGCGATGCGCGAAGCATTCAACCACTTCCACCGTCATACCTTAGCTACAGATCTTGCTGAAAACCCAAGAAAATGATGGTCTTACGTAAAATCGGTAAGCGGGTCGAAGGCTTCCATCCAGTCACTAACTGATCAGTCTGGCCTGGCAACGGAAGACAGCAAAACGAAAGCTGAAATTTTAAATTTGGCATTTGAGAAATCTTTCAGGCAGAAGGATCGTACAAACTTACCACCGTTTGAGTCTCGTACAGATTCCCGTGTGGAGGACATAGTAATAGACATCCCTGGGGTTGTGAAGCAGTTGAATGGGTTGAAAATAAATAAATCGCCAGGTCCTGATAGGATTCGAATTCGGTTTTATAGAGAGTACTCTATTGTATTGGCTCCTTACTTAGCTTGCATTTATCGCGAATCTCTTGCCCAACGTAAAGTCCCGAGAGACTAGAAAAAAGCGCAGGTGACGCCTGTATATAAGAAGGGTAGAAGGACGGATCCTCAGAATTACAGACCAATATCCTTAACTTCGGTTTGTTGCAGGATTCTCGAACATATTCTCAGCTCGAATATAATGAATTTCCTTGAGACAGAGAAGTTGCTGTCCATGTATCAGCACGGTTTCAGAAAGCATCGCTCCTGCGAAACGCAACTCGCCCTTTTTTCACATGATATCTTGCGAACCATGGACGAAGGGTGTGGTGTCACCGCCAGACACCACACTTGCTAGGTGGTAGCTTAAATCGGCCGCGGTCCATTTAGTACATGTCGGACCCGCGTGTCGCCACTGTGTGATCGCAGGCCGAGCGCCACCACAAGGCAGGTCTCGAGATACGGGATAGCACTCGCCCCAGTTGTACGACGACTTTGCTAGCGACTACACTGACGAAGCCTTTCTCTCATTTGCCGAGAGACAGTTAGAATATCCTTCAGCTAAGTCCATAACTACGACCTAGCAAGGCGCCATTAGCCTTTCATAGTTTGACAGTTATAGTACGAAATGTCTCATCAAGAATGCTGTAAACAACAAGGATAATTAAAAGTTAAGTATTCGAGGAGCTGCATACTTTTCTTGCTACCATTCACTACTTATCCTGTTCCAGAATTCACGCCCGTCTGCGTTAGATAGCGTGCATTTAGGCCTCCTCTATCTACAAGGTGTTGGCACATTTACCAACACATCAAAGGGTATCAGACGGATGCCATATTCCTTGACTTCCGGAAAGCGTTTGACTCGGTACCCCACTGCAGACTCCTAACTAAGGTACGAGCAC
Organism: Schistocerca americana; assembly: GCF_021461395.2. Lineage (NCBI taxonomy): Eukaryota > Metazoa > Arthropoda > Insecta > Orthoptera > Acrididae > Schistocerca > Schistocerca americana. The sequence goes on from NC_060122.1 coordinate 679,704,515, forward strand.
ATGGGATTGGTTCCCAAATATGTGAGTGGCTCGAAGACCTCTTAAGTAATAGAATCCAGTACGTTGTCCTCGATGGTTAGTGTTCGTCGGAAGTGAGGGTATCATCTGGAGTGCTCAGGAAAGTGTGGTAGGTCCGCTGTCGTTTTCTATCTACATAAATGATCCTTTGGATAGGGTGGATAGCAATGTGCGGCTGTTTGCTGATGATGCTGTGGTGTACGGGAAGGTGTCGTCATTGAGTGACTGCAGGAGGATAAAAGATGACTTGGACAGAATTTGTGACTGGTGTAAAGAATGGCAGCTGACTCTAAATATAGATAAATGTAAATTAATGCAGATGAATAGGAAAAAGAATCCCGAAATGTTTGAATACTCCATTAGTAGTGTAGCGCTTGATACAGTCACGTCGATTAAATATTTGGGCGCATCATTGCAGAGCGATATGAAGTGGGACAGGCATGTAATGGCAGTTGTGGGGGAAGGCGGATAGTCGTCTTCGGTTCATTGGTAGAATTTTGGGAAGATGTGGTTCATCTGTAAAGGAGACTGCTTATAAAACACTAATACGATCTATTCTTGAGTGCTGCTCGAGCGTTTGGGATCCCTATCAGGTCGGATTGAGGGAGGACATAGAAGGAATTTATAGGCGGGCTGCTAGATTTGTTACTGGTAGGTTTGATCATCAAGCGAGTGTTACGGAAATGCTCCAGAAACTCGGGTGGGAGTCTCTAGAGGAAAGGAGGCGATCTTTTCGTAAATCGCTACTGAGGAAATTTAGAGAACCAGCATTTGAGGCTGACTGCAGTACAATTTTACTGCCGCCAACTTACATTTCGCGGAAAGACCGCCAAGATAAGATAAGAGAGATTAGGGCTCGTACAGAGGCATATAGGCAGTCTTTTTTCCCTCGTTCTGTTTGCGAGTGGAACGTGGAGATAAAATGCTAGTTGTGGTACGAGGTACCCTCCGCCACGCATCGCATGGTGGACTGCGGATTATATGTGTAGATGTAGATGTTTAGCAAACTCAAGTTGCAGAGTCTGCAAGAGAGGCGCTCTGCATCGCGGTGTAGCTTGCTGTCCAGGTTTCGAGAGGGTGCATTTCTGCATGAGGTATAAAATATATTGCTTTCCTTACTTATACCTCCCGAGGAGATCACGAATGTAGAATTAGAAAGATTCGAACGCGCACGGAGGCTTTCCGGCAGTCGTTCTTCCCGCGAACCATACGCAACTGGAACAAGAAAGGGAGGTAATGACAGTGGCACGTAATGTGCCCTCCGCCACATACCGTTAGGTGGCTTGCGGAGTAGGAATGTAGATGTAGATGTAGATGAATGGTGAGATACTATCTTTTTCCACTTCCATGATGAACTGTTTATTCGGATGGAGCGAGTTGAGGTGCCGGAGAAATACAGATATTCCCTCTATTCCGTGGCGCAACGCCACAATTATATAGCCTTCATACCGTTAGGATCAGGAAGGCTGGAGACTTGCCAAGTGCAGTGCTTTTTCCTCAGAATCTTCCATAACATAGTTCGCCACCGTGGGAGAGAGAGGACTTCCCACAGCGCCACATCCAGTTGTTCACAATATTGGTTATTTAACAAGAAATAATTGGAGGTGAGCGCATGTTTAAAGTGTTGCTCTGCAGTTTTCTAAGCCACTTTATACTGTCGTTCACTGGTGTATTGTCTTTCTGACATGTGTAATAAAATACGTCCAAAAGGAATTAATAAACTATCTACGAGACGCCGGTAAATATTTAGACGTATAGCGGAGCGCCGTAATATGACGCGCGAAGGGAGGCGCCCAGGTGCGGCACAAGGCGTGAGGCGGTCGAACGAAGATATATAGCGCACGCATCCCTTGGGGGGCGGCGGCCCATATATAACGGCCTGAGCTGGAGCTGGAGAGAGCAGGCCGCCGGCCGCTCCAGAGGTCATTAGTCTGCTCCAGTCGTCGCCTGCGCGTCCGGCGGCAACGTCTCTCTCCTGAGTCCCTGCCTCTGCTACTGCTGACCCCGTCTGATGCTGATGCTGACTGCTGGTCGATCGGGATGATCTTATCGACTGTACCAGCACTATGCAGAATTGCAGCAACCTAGAAACGTTGTTAGCCAGGTGTTTCATAAATATCGTGAACGATAATTGACTAATAAAGTTACTTTCGGACGCAACAGGAGATATTTAGATGAAATAATTCTGAGTACTGGGCCGCGTCATTACGAAACACCAGAGCAGCTATACCACTGATGTTTCGACTGTCTTTGCAGCGATCCTTATCAGGCTACCGCAAAGAACACTGCTTCGAAGACGGATTGAAGTGTCGGCGGTATACGTTTTTCAGTGTTCTGTGACGGCGCTGCCTAACAAACATAACGAATTGATACAAACTGATATGGGCTTACATCACAAGCTACACTGACTTCCCCGATATTTACATTAAGCTCAATGCACTTTGTCATATCAGCCCTGTCAAAACCTTTTTGGTTTCATCCAAAAACGCTGTGTTGTAATCCTCATTGCCATTCCAGAATGAGATTTTCACTCTGCAGCGGAGTGTGCGCTGATATGAAACTTCCTGAGTTCGAGTCTCGGTCGGGCACACAGTTTTAATATGCCAGGAAGTCTCATTGCCATTGCCTGATAGTAGTTGCAGTAGCTTTATTCACACTTTGATTACTTTTACAAGGAAAATAATTGTGTCTTATTATTAAGTCTACAACTTTGCTCCCCTAGTTTTGCAATACATGGCAGCAGCGACAAGTAGTGGTGTAGGTGGTAAGACGTAAGTGTCTTAGGCATTTGTAAACATAAGGCAATCAAAATCGTTGTGGATCTGTGATAGCATCATAAAGTTATTCTCGACTGCCTATGTCAATTCCAAATGGTTCAAATGGCTCTGAGCACTATGGGACTTAACTGCTGAGGTCAGCAGTCCCCTAGATCTTAGAAACTACTTAAACAACTAACTAACATAAGGACATTACACACATCCATGCCCGAAGCAGGATTCGAACCTGTGACCGTAGCGGTCGCACGGCTCCAGACTGTAGCGCCTAGAACCGCTCTGCCACTCCGGCCGGCTATGTCTAGTTCGGAGTCCAGTTCTCATCATCAGCGGGAAGTTCCAATTTGTTTCATTAACACGAGGAAATATCCGGCCGCGGTTCATAAATTTCTGTGTCAGGCCCGCGGTGAGTTACCTATTACTTAAAGAACTTGCTGAGTATCGTTTTGATGTCGAAGTCCGGCAAGGCGAGGAATACAGACGAAACCGACGGAATTAATCACAGGAGATCGTTAGCGAAAGTAACTGATAAGTCTGAGCCGCACTGAAAGTCAAACGCCAGCAATAGAGCGACAATCATGAAAAGTTAATGTTGTGGCTTGATAGCGGCCGACCTCAAGTTCCAAAACACGTCAGACCACACTAGGAGGCAGTGAATGGTAAGTCCTACCCGACGCGCTGAATTTTCGAAATATTTTACCTTCTGCCTAACACGTTCTTCGATCAATGGCACACGGTGTGGCTCATAAGCACCTATGGTCATATGGACCAGTGCAAAAGTGGATCGGATCATGGCTCTCCTCAAAACACGTTCCATTTTTCTGCCTCCTGTAAGCTGCCAGAGCCGGGCGGAGTGGCCGTGCGGTTCTGAGCACTACAGTCTGGAACCGAGCAAACGCTAAGGTCGCAGGTTCGAATCGCGTGTCGGGCATGGATGTGTGTGATGTCCTTAGGTTAGTTAGGTTTAATTAGTTCTAAGTTCTAGGCGACTGATGACCTCAGAAGTTAAGTGGCATAGTGCTCAGAGACATTTGAACCATTTTTTAAGCTGCCAGAAATATGGGAGAAAATAGCGGATAGCGATGGCCAATACTTTGAATCCTATCCCTTTTTTAATTTTTTCACGTTAAAGCCTGGAATTTTGAGAAGAAAACGGCGGAAGCAAAGTTGTGGACCTAAAATTACAGTTTACTAACGTGTAATATGAATCTTTCTGGCAGATCCAAATGTGGGGGATCGAGAATCGGACCTGGAACTTCTGTCTTTCACTGGCAAATTCTCTAGCTAATGAGCTATGCAGACAGAACCGACAACCAGCTCTTACAAAATTACTTCCGCCAGTAGCTTCCTCTCTTCATTCTGGAAGCAGACCCCTAAGCTGTAGGTAAATCATTTCTCCAAAATGTCGCTTCCTCAAGGGATGCTAACAATTTGCGTGAGGTTTCAGAGGTCTGAGAGAGGCACTGCCGGAAGTAAAGGGCTGAGGACGGGTCGTGTACTTTCTCTAGGTAGCTTGAGACAAAAATGAAAAGACTAAGAAGAATGAATTTAATTATATCGGGCTATGTTGCATTTAATTTACTACACGCAAGTACTTTTGATTAGCATATATTATGAAAGAAAACAAATAATTGAAAGCGTATTGTTGACAACAAAAATCGAAAGAAAAAGAAATTCCAATAGATAGAACAACTATTCGCTCAAGGCAAAGTTTCCGGCTTAGAATCAAAGTCTGGCAAAAAGATGTAATCTTCCACAAAGTTTTAAACAAGCACACACAAGCTATTGAGTAAAAATTTTTACTTGGAACATACAAGTAATTAACACATAGGATGAGGCAGCTAAGAAATGCAGCAATCTTGGTCCACTTCGTCCACTAATATGTTCTTGCCTGCTTGTAACAAAGTGGTGAAAAGTACCAAAAGATGCAACGTTATACAAGAACGAGCCAACCGAATTGGTAAATGGCGGAATAACAGGTGCCAGCGTTGTAGTCATACCTAGGGACCTAACAATTACGTGCGTCCACTCGGTACTGATCAATACTTGTGCAACGTAGAAAACCTACCTATCTTACCTGGTCTTTACGCATGTTGACGCTGAGCCCCAACTGCTAGAACAAAGGCAATCTTTGACTTAAAAGATAGGCCTGGGGGAAACGATTGTTTGGCAAGCTAAATAACACCCAAGACGTCGGGTAAAAACAGACTATATTGGCGTGGTCCTATATCCTCTAAGTTTGGAAACATTAGTAAGAACGTGCAACTCAAAGTTCAACACGGAAAGCATCAGAATTCACGTAGTTTTCAATGGAGCCGTTAACTACAATGTAAATGTAACACTGACGAACTGGAGACCACAGCTGTCTGGTGGATGCATTTCAATCTCAGTCTTCCTCTACACTTTTCACCCTCTACAGCTTTCTCTAGTGCCATACAAGTTACTCGGTTATGTCTAAACAGATGTCCTACCATCCAATTCCTCCTTCTTGGCATTGTTTTTCATGTATTCCTCCTCTCACCTCATCTGGAAAACATATTCGTTCCTTACCTTATCAGTCCACCCAATTTCATCATTCTTTAGTAGCATCACATCTCAAATGCTTCGATGCTCTTCTCTTCCAGTTTTCCCTCAGCCCATGTTTCAGTATCATGCGATACTGTGCTCCAAACGTATGTTCTCAGAAATTTCTTCCTCAAATTAACCACTATGTGTGCTACTAGTAGACTTCTCTTAACCAAGAATGACTATTTCGCCATTGTAAGTCTGCTTTCATTTCTTCTCCTTCTTCCACCCATCATGGGTTATTTTGCTGCCTAGGTAGCTAATTCCTCAACTTCATCTACATTTTGTTCACCAATCCTGATGTTAAGACTCTCGCTATTTTCGTTTCTGCTGCTTCACATTACTTTCGTCTTTCTTCCACTTATTCTCTAAATTCGTATTCTGTGCTCATTACGCAGTTCATTCCGTCCATCAGAACCTGTATTTCTTCTTCATTTTCGCTGATGATGGCAATACCATCAGTGAATCGTGTGATTGATTTCGAATATCTTGCACCATTTAATATTGTGAAAAATCCTATGAACGTGTTCTGACTTTTCTTTAGCCTTGCTTTCGTTATCAGCCGCAACGTCATAGCTGCCTCTCCTGGTGTCTTTACCTTTCCTAAAGCCGAATTTGTCACCAACTTGGAGGAACGATCTGTTAAACTGACTGGGCGATAACTCTCGCATTTGTGTGCTCTTGCAGTCTTCGGAATTGTGCGGATGATGTTTTCAAGGAAGTCAGATGGTATGTCGCACATATTCTAAGTACCAGCGAATAGTCGTTTTGTCGCCACTTCCCCAATGATTTTAGAAATTTTGATGAATGTTATCCGTCCCTTCTTCCATATTTTATCTTAAGTCTTCCAAAGCTCTTTTACATTCTGTTTCTGTATTACAGTTCCTATCTGTTCTCTATCTACATTTGCTTCTTGCTTCTTCTGTCACGTCATCAGATTAGTCTTCTCCTCACACAGCCCTTCATTGTACTCTTTCCATCCATCCGCGCTCTCCTCTGCATTTAACAGTAGAATTCCCACTGCGCTAGCAGTTGCACTTCTCTTAGAAGGTGTTTTTTTTTTTTTTTATAACGCCACAAAAATGGAAATACTCCAATTAAAGAAAAAAAGAAATAGTGTCCTAATTTTGCAAATTAAAAGCTAACTGTCGTCTTCTGTTGCTTGACAATTCGACTTGATTCTTAACTATTAGCAGTTGTGAACTAGAAATGGAAAAGGTTGAAACTGCCAGGAATAAAATTTTTCAGTATGCAATGAAAACTTATTTTAAACGTAACTATGAACTTTAAAATTCTGAAAATGTGTTAGCAGTACATGATATAGTTGCATGTTAAAAAGTACAGTTTTTCACATACGTATGTACAGAAAAAGCTCAAAGTGTCATCGGTTTTCTTAGGAATCTTGTATGTGCCATGCACACGTGATTAAAAAGATCTATGTTCACCTTTTTTGCTCAAAAAAGGTGAACGTTCATAATAATTTTGCCAAGTTTATTGAATTATTTTCATTTAGTTTGAGTTTTGTAAGGTTTTCGTCCATAAAATTTATGCAACCTTACAAACTGGTTTGCGAGCTTCATTATGTGTACAGTGTGAATAAATGGCTTGAAAATAACGTGTTTCGGAATGAAATGACTCAAAAAATGTGCTAAAGGTAAAACAAACTTGGACAACATTTTTTTTTTCTTTTTCAAGCTATATCATCATTGTTTCTTGTTAGGTATTGTACTTAACACACAGAAATTAAGTAATAGGTTTCGTTAGTAACAATCTTTGTAATAGATAAAGTGTAACAATATATAAAAAAATTATAAAAGTGCACTCCCTACTTATTTTCTTAGGTAAGGAATCTGTTACGTTTTTGTATATGTCTCCCCTTCCACATGGTTTTTCCTTCACTTTCCTTGGATGAAATATTCTACCCGAAAGCGAACAACGTTACGAAAAGGCGTCTATGTTTAATGTAAAACAAATAAACAGAATAAAAACTTACTAATCCTTAAAGTCAACCCCCTTAGACTGTAAACTGCCCTTAACAATCTTGTCCATTAAATGCTTAATACGAGAAGTTATGTTGCTTAATTCATTTTGCCTATCGTCTAATTTTGCCTTCCTACTTAAGGCGTAACCGTAAAAATGTTAAATTTAAATTATTACTTCTCAGAATGGATGATTAAAATAAAAATGATTACATATTCCAAAAACTTACGTTTATAAGAATTTCCTTCTTTCTCTTCGCATTTTTTCTTTCCTCCTACTTGTCATCTTCTTCAGTTTCCTGCTCACGATGTCCACCTACTATGGCCTTATAGAACGCCTTGTCATCTTCATTCTCCAAGAACTCAATCATTCTCTCTAGATCTTTCTTCTTAGTCCGTGAGATCTTGCACTTGAACTGGACGTTGGGTAAGTCTTTCACATGAGCAGTACGTCAAGATTTACATGAATTTCTAAAACGCTTATTTTTTTTGCATTGTGCCTTGTCATCCTCATCCCCATCCCCAGTGTACCAGTTCATCTCTTCAGAGTCCAAAACGGATGCTACTTTTTAATATAAGATTTCTTATGTGAAACACTAAAATGTGAAATGATCCTAATTTCAAGTTCTGTAGTGTTACAGTACTTCTTAACAAGATCTCTGAAGTCAATAAACTCCCCAGGTTTCATACGGAACAACATTAAAGGTATTTTTTACACAAGGAATTGCAACTATATTCTCTAGGTCTTCTCAAATCAATCTTTTCAATGTTTTGCGCCACTTTACAATTAACCGGCATCACAGTCGCGTTCCCTGTAGCTGTATGTACTAACTATTTTACATCAATAGAGCGATAAAACCCTTTTGTCACTAAGTAAACTGTTGCCACTAGAGGGAACTGATTTTCATTTTGCGCTCCGCAGTTATGAGACCATAACACAAGCCTTTTTAGAATTAGCAGAGGCTCCAAAGTAACACCCTTGAAAGAATAGGATGGTATTTCGTTTGCGTCACAGCCACCAATGCCATCGTGCCACGTACACATATAGACTGACTCACGATTTCTTACACGTATCCACAAGTTATAACATGAGAGCTGTCTGCCGTAAAACATAGTAATACGTGGTAGCATTGAGACAAACATCACTTGTTGTAGGTCCACATATAAATAACTTTTAGCGCTAGTTGGAAGCTGTGAAGATACAGTGTGAAGTTTCATACATTCTTGCGCTTTCTCTGACTTTCTGTGGTGCAATTCCTGCTGTATTTTTATTCAGTTCCTTATATTTTCACTTACTAATGATTGTATATGAACGTTAAACAGACCACTTTTTTTTTTTTACAAGTCGGCTGCTAGCCTTTTAAATTTGAGACTGGGAAAGCAATTTTTTTATTTTTTTTATTTATTTTTTATTTTATTTTTTTTTATTTTATTTGTTTTTTTTTTTTTTTTTGGGAACTCAGTTTCTGAATAGAAACTCAGTTTCGGAATAGAAACTCCAAATGTTTTACTACACATTCAGTTTTTTTCCCGCACCGTCAGGAACATTGTAAGTATATGTGCAAGAACGCCTTATTTCCGCCAGATCATCATACTTTCCATATCGCCTGCGACCTATAGGTAACAGTTGCATGTGGCTCAACTAGTAGCTTGGTTCTGTTCGTTTACTTCATAAAATGCCGAAAACAGCAGCTGTCTTTGATTATGGATCAACACATTACATGCGTACTGACATGAACATCTTGCTTGTGCATTTGGAGCGCATTTCCCAGGAATGTTTTTACCTTTACTGGTTACATAGGGCTGTCCTTGCTGTCGAGCATTCCTTCTTTCCTTCCTAAAGTGCGGTTTATTTGGAAGGTGATTATCACTTTCCTTGTTAGGCATTGTAACACAAACAAGTGAATCAACAAAACCTCAAAAAAACGTTTAATTCTCACTGCACAGGCGAAAACAACTCAATACGGAACATCATGCATTATTGGTCCTACGCAATGACTTGCTACTGGAATGCGTGGGCAGGCGCATTCGTGATGGTGACTGACACTTACAACCATAACCGTCCGTAGTCCGTTCGTCCATCCACAGTGCTGCTCCTTGCAACCGCTCTAGGAACTAGTTGGGTATTTTGATGGAACTTACAACACATCATAGTCATTAGTGATGGCCCCTACAACACATTACATACAAAATCTCGATTTCTAATTTTGCGGCACCTTCATTCTTTTCTATTTCCACTACACGATATTGTTCACAGCCGTTTTTCCGCCAAGCCCAGTTAAACCTAATCCTACTATCATTTATTTGGCGACAACAGCTAGCCTTCGCAAAAAACAAGAAACAGACTCTTGAGTATTAGAAGGAAATGATTGTGAAATAATTGCTTAGTTTTCAAAGAAAAGCGAATTAGGTAGAGGGCAGATTGCTAGCTGTTAGTAAAAGAGAGGCCTACACATAGAAAATCGCCTGTATAGTGCTCTACATGCGCGAAACGTTACTTAATTACGACCAATAATTCCTGAGTACGAAACGAGTAATTGGTGGTCGCTGATCTATAGCGAGAGCGTTGCTGCATTTATCATCAGTCGCCTGTGTGATTTCTCCCGAAAGTCACGTAATATGTAATAATATTCATAGCGTTGGAGAGGTGCAAGATATTTCTGAGCGGCAGTACTGACCGTGTTTCTTGTGTAAGCATATGGTTATTGAAAAGACTAAGGATGTTTCGGCGAAACGCACATATTATTGCTACGTTTCCTAATAATTTGCTCTATTGCAAGAAACACTCATTGTACAGAATAGGCAGATGAACAGTGAAGTTCATTAAAGAAAACTGAAATACCAGCTAAACGCAAAAGAAATATATCACTTTACAAGACACACAAGACAATGATCTCAAACAACCAAAGTGAGTTGTTACTGATGAGATCCGGTTCAGCGTCTAGTATTACCTGTCACTGAGAGGTAGTCCCCCCCCCCCCCCCCCCATCCCTGAACCATAGACCTTGCCGTTGGTAGGGAGGCTTGCGTGAATCAGCTACACAGATAGCCGTACCGTAGGTGCAACCACAACGGAGGGGTATCTGTTGAGAGGCCAGACAAACGTATGGTTCCTGAAGAGGGGCAGCAGCCTTTTCAGTAGTTCCAGGGGCAACAGTCTGGATGATTGACTGATCTGTCCTTGTAACATTAACCAAAACGGCCTAGCTGTGCTGGTACTGCGAACGGCTGAAAGCAAGGGGAAACTACGGCCGTAATTTTTCCCGAGGGCATACAGCTTTACTGTATGGATAAATGATGATGGCGTCCTCTTGGGTAAAATATTCCGGAGGTAAAATAGTCCGCCATTCGGATCTCCGGGCGGGGACTACTCAGAAGGACGTCGTTATCAGGAGAAAGAAAACTGGCGTTCTACGGATCGGAGCGTGGAATGTCAGATCCCTTAATCGGGCAGGTAGATTAGAAAATTTAGAAAGGGAAATGGATAGGTTAATGTTAGATATAATGGGAAATTAGCGAAGTTCGGTGGCAGGAGGAACAAGACTTTTCGTCAGGTGAATACTGGGTTATAAATACAAAATCAAATAGGGGTAATGCAGGAGTAGGTTCAATAATGAATAAAAAAATAGGAGTTCGGAAAAGCTACTAAAAATAACATAGTGAACGCATTATTGTGGTCAAGATAGACACGAAGCCCACGCCTACTACAGTAGTACAAGTCTATATGCCAACTAGCTCTGCAGATGACGAGTAAATTGAAGAAATGTATGATGAGATAAAAGAAATTATTCAGATGGTGAAGGGGGACGAAAATTTAATAGTCATGGGTGACTGGAATTCGATAGTAGGAAAAGGAAGAGAAGGAAACGTAGTAGGTGAATATGGATTGGGGGTTGGAAATGAAAGAGGAAGCCGCCTGGTAGAATTTTGCACACAGCACAACTTAATCATAGCTAACACTTGGTTCAAGAATCATAAAAGGAGGTTGTATACATGGAAGAAGCCTGGTGATACTGACAGGTTTCAAATAGATTATACAATGGTAAGACAGAGATTTATGAAGCAGGTTTTAAATTGTAAGACATTTCCGGGGGCAGATGTGGACTCTGACCACAATCTGTTGGTTATGAACTGTAGATTAAAATTGAAGAAACTGCAAAAAGGTGGGAATTTGAGGAAATGGGACCTGGGTAAACTGAAAGAACCAGGGGTTGTAGAGAGTTTCAGGAAGAGCATCAAGGAACAATTGACAAGAATGGGGGAAAGAAATACAGTAGAAGAAGAATGGATAGCTTTGAGGGATGAAGTGGTGAAGGCAGCAGAGAATCAAGTAGGTAAAAAGACGAGGGCTAGTAGTAATCCTTGGGTGACAGAAGAAATACTGAATTTAAATTGATGAAAGGAGAAAATATAAAAATGCAGTAAATGAAGCAGGCAAAAAGGAATAGAAACGTCTCAGAAATGAGATCGACAGGAAGTGCAAAATGGCTAAGCAGGCATGGCTGGAGGACAAATGTTAGGATGTAGAGGCTTACCTCACTAGCGGTAAGATAGACACTGCCTACAGGAAAATTAAAGTGACCTTTGGAGAAAAGAGAACCACTTGTATGAATATCAAGGGCTCAGATGCAAACCCAGTTCTAAGCAAAGAAGGGTAAACAGAAAGGTGGAAGCAGTTCAAATGGCTCTGAGCACTATGGGACTTAACATCTGCGATCATCTGTCATCTAGAACTTAGAACCACTTAAACCTAACTAACCTAAGGACATCACACACATCCATGCCCGAGGCAGGATTCGAACCTGCGACCGTGGCGGTCACGGGGTTCCAGACTGAAGCGCCTTTAACCGCACGGCCACACCGGCCGGCGTGGAAGAAGTATATAGACGGACTATACAAGGGCGATGTTCTTGAGGAGAATATTATGGAAATGGAAGAGGATGTAGATGAAGATGAAATGGGAGATACGATACTGCGTGAAGAGTTTGACAAAGCACTGAAAGACACTAGTGGAAACAAGGCCCCTGGAGTAGACAACATTCCATTAGAACTGCTGACGGCCTTGGGAGAGCCAGTCCTGACAAAACTCTACCATCTGGTGAGCAAAATGTATGAGACAGGCGGAATACCCTCAGACTTCAAGAAGAATATAATAATTCCAATCCCAAAGAAAGCAGGCGTTGACAGAGGTGAAAATTACCGAACTATCAGTTTAATAAGTCACGGCGGCAAAATACTAACGTGAATTCTGTACAGACGAATGGAAAAACTGGTAGAAGCCGACCTCGGGGAAGATCAGTTTCGATTCCGTAGATATATGGGAACACGTGAGGCAATATTGACCCTACGACTTATCTTAGAAGCTAGATTAAGAAAAGGCAAACCTACGTTTCTAGCATTCGTAGACTTGGAGAAAGCTTTTGACAATGCTGACTGCAATTCTCTCTTTCACATTCTGAAGGTGGCAGGGGTAAAATATAGGGAGCGAAAGGCTATTTACAATTTGTACAGAAACCAGATGGCAGTTATAAGAGTCGAGGGGCATGAAAGGGAAGCAGTGGTTGGGAAGGGAGTGAGACAGGATTGTAGCCTCTCCCCTATGTTATTCAATCTCTATACTGAGCAAGCAGTAAACGAAACAAAAGAAAAATTCGGAGTAGGTATTAAAATCCATGGGGAAGAAATAAAAACTTTGAGGTTCGCCGACGACATTGTAATTCTGTCAGAGACAGCAAAGGACTTGGAAGAGCAGTTGAACGGAATGGACAGTGTCTTGAAAGTAGGATATAAGATGAACATCAACAAAAGCAAAACGAGGATAATGGAATGTAGTCAAATTAAGTTGGGCGACGCTGAGGGAATTAGATTAGGAAGTGAGACACTTAAAGTAGTAAAGGAGTTTTGCTATTTGGGGAGCAAAGTAACTGATGATGGTCGAAGTAGAGAGGATATAAAATGTAGACTGGCAATGGCAAGGAAAGCGTTTCCGAAGAAGAGAAATTTGTTAACATCGAGTATAGATTGAAATGTCAGGAATTCGTTTCTGAAAGTATTTGTATGGAGTGTAGCCATGTATGGAAGTGAAACATGGACGATAAATAGTTGGGAAAAGAAGAGAATAGAAGCCTATGAAATGTGGTGCTGCAGAATAATGCTGAAGATTAGATGGGTAGATCACGTAACTAATGAGGAAGTATTGAATAGGATTGGGGAGAAGAGGAGTATGTGGCACAACTTGACAAGAAGAAGGGATCGGTTGGTAGGACATGTTCTGAGGCATCAAGGGATCACCAATTTAGTAGTGGACGGCAGCGTGGAGGGTAAAAATCGTAGAGGGAGGCCAAGAGATGAACACACTAAACAGATTCAGAAGGATGTGGGCTGCAGTACGTATTGGGAGATGAAGAAGCTTGCACAGGATAGAGTAGCATGGAGAGCTGCATCAAACCAGTCTCACGACTGAAGACCACACAACAACAACACTTATAGTTAAAGGAATAAGTGTACATCAGTGGGGACTTCATATACGAGGAGTTAAGTGATGAAAATATACGTAAAATGACTGAAAATAATAAAAGCTAAGAAGATGGTTGTTTGGGATTCTATGTAACATATCAATTGTATTACTTGTAGCTGTGTGTCAATGAGGACAGAAGAACCTATTTCTTTGCCGATAGTGTCACATTATTTCTTTCTTGGTAGGATAATAATTATCATAATTATCTTAAATAATGTAGGACTTTGAGAGCAATGTAGAAGTTATTCTTATGTTTATGTCTAATAATGACAAAATGTACACAATCTTTATCCAAGCTCAAAAGATGACACTGGTATTTTTAGTTATGTTGCCGTACATGAATACAGACAGTACGCAGATACCTTACTTCGTCTGTATTTGAGACATTTATCATGTGAAGCTAGGGAGAATATCAGATGATAAAAACAAGGGAGGTGGGCGGCGCATTTGAAGATAATACTACAGGCTGATACTCATTTTTAATCCTTTGTACTGTATTTTCTTTTACTTCTATCTTGCTTTTCTTTCACCATACATTCAGAAGTGTATTTTGGAATGAGTTTTGTACACTAATTGCTCGTATAATTAGGTGTTTGTTTACATAATGTACTTATCATCATGAATGGGATTCCTGTTTTCAAATATTTAGATGGTGTATGCTTCCTTATTTGATAACGTCTTATTTGGACTGAAGTGAGGTGTACGACCATGTAGAATCTTATCGTGAGGTCGATAGAGGAGGCATCAACGAAGACTGGGGAGCGCGAAGAAGAGAGAAGAGGTGACTGTCGTGATTAAAGTGTACTACTACACATTGTGACCGTGGTCCCTGGAAAATATCAGTGCTGGACAGTGCTTCATTTATGATCTTGTTTAAGCACTAGCGACTTTATGTGCAGCGTTGTTCATTTGCTGAAATTGCGTTTAGACTCATGAAACACAAAACTTTGACACACAGACAGGTAAGCTACGTGCACGCTGTAAAGACACTGTTTTCGATTGTAGACAGCACGGAGTGTTTAGTGCATATCACGGACTGTGGCTTAAAACAGAAAATATGGTAACAAATTTTCGTTTTGTATATTGACATAAACAGCTTTAACAGCGAATGTGATACTGCAGTGCCTTTGTTATTCAGAAAAACGATGAAAAGTGCCTTTGGACACACGTGCATGTTCTGAGAAATAGGCAGTGCGGTGACTTCAGCCATTATGAAATTCATTAAATGTATTCACAGTTGCGAACATGGACAACCATCAGCTGTGTAACGGAATGACGACAACGAAAACTGTTGTTGGACCGTGACTCGAACCCGGATATCCCGCTCCATATACGCAGCTGTGAACACAGTTAATGTTTTAACAGTGAAGATATGGTGTGCTGATCACCGCTGACTAAAGTAACTGCGTAGACAATTGCAAACTGCACTTATTGTGCGTTTTAAATAGTGGACTAATGACTTACAGTACAATCGGCTTAATTTACTTTCTTATTATAGACGGATACATTGTGAAAACTTGCGGCGCGGCACGCTACTTTTTACCGCCCTGCCAGTGCCCAGCAATGTTCATTTGTCTAGCTAAAAGCTGTAGTAGACAATACTAGAGCACTACTGTCTACTGCAGGTCGCAACATACATAGAATTATCAGGTAAACGGGATGCGGCTAGCTGCTAAAATAAAAGTTTTAACTTGGCAATGTAAATTTTCTGGTGTTTTTTTTTACGATAAAGATCAGAGTTAATACTGCCAAGTCCGTACTAAGTGGCAACGCAATGTAAAGTTCACACGCACACCACAATCACACACGTAACCAGCTTATGGTATTTACACCCGTTACCGAAGTTAATTGAGTTCACCGGATTGTTTAGTTATGAAAATGCTCGCTCAAATGTTGTGCACTCTGCTCTACACGTAATACGTGTTCCAGTCTTAGATCGCACAACACGCCACGCGGTTTTAACTAACAGTCAAAAGCAATAATTTTGATTTTCCGTCCGAAATTCCACACGACTTCCACTACACCGTTCACTTAAATACACTCTGTACTACTTCGTGAACTCGTAATTAGCATTTTTCCGCGATGTTACAGTACTTTCGTCGGAGCTGCTTTCAGTGAGATGTTACTAGTTCGAACCCTCAGCCCCGATCCCCCTAGATCACACCAAAGGCTTTGTTCTCAGCACAGATTGGCGCGAGCCTGCATTTTTCTGATTGGCTGATATCACAAACAGCAAATTAGGTTGCAGTATTATCCCGCGCTAACCGGCGCTTTTCTTCAATGACCAATCATAGTAAAACATTTCTTTCTATGGCATTGCTAAATAAATGAATTTAGAAAAGTATCAAATATAAAATTACTCCTTCTGAAATTAGCGATTAATTTGTGTCCTACTCACAATTTATTAGTACCATAAACTGACTGCACATTTAACTATAGTAAATCCCCTGTATAGTTTAACTGGTACTTCGTGAATAAACAAAACAATTTTCATTTACTTCTGTTCTTCTTCACTCATACAACACTGTGGCTAATATGTGCAAGTATTATGGCGTCAGGTTACGTTACGCGTTAATGGAAAGAAGCATGTTTTATAGGCATCGGTGTATGCAGATACGCTGACTGGAATTAATTCTGTAAACACCGAAACACGGAGCATATCTGTTATACAGAACATATCTGTTCACGATCAAAAGTATCAGCAAGATGACGCAAATTGTTGGATAATACGCTCAAGGATGATGAACAAACGACACGGATGTCGATGATTTATCAGCAGCAACAGCCAAGTGGAAACTGTTTTGAAGGAACATTGGCTAAGAGACACCACGAATTACATCGCTCTAATCATTGATGTAACAACCGTTTGTAAAGAAACAACAATAAATTTTCTTGTTCATTTATTTTACGTAACTGCAAATTCTGATGTTTTATACTACTCAGCTTTATTTTCAATAACATTCAGAACAGTAGTTAAAACTTGGTTTAATCATTTAATTATTTCTCTTCATAACTATAATAACTTTGCAAACCCATTAATTTCCGACACAGTCATTTTTTCAAACAATAATTGCTAATAGTAATGACATAAAAGTTAAACAGTGTTCATTTCCTTGATTTGCTTTTTTCCTTATTTATGTGTTCCATAAGTGCTTACCTACATTTGCATGTCTTTTTGTTCTGTTTAATCTCGTACGGATTCTTGTGCTCTGCCGATGACTTTCGCTCGCTATGCATTAAACATCATTGCGTTAGTTGGTTGTAACACATCACGATTTGTTCAGTTTGTATAGTAGAATACTTTATCAGTGTCAACTGTTTGATTTCGGCTAATGGGTAATCATTTATAATGTTATTATTTGCATGTTAAAAAGTAACGTTCATCCAAGTTGAAGAAAATAGAGTATTGGTAGGTCAAGTTAACACTTAAAATATCCGTGTGCGGTAAATTTAGGGGAGACAGATCGGAATATTGTCAGTCAGAGCAGTTTACACGATCGGTTGTAGCCTAGTCTAGGTTCAAGTAGATGCTGCTTCAGATGATACAGTTACATTTTATGATACCCTCAAATCCATAATCCCCACATAGTTTGGTACGGAACGACTGCTGTACACGTGCTAATGTTGCAGCGGAGATGTGTAAGCAGGTTACAGTAACACATCGATGCATACCATCAGTGTAGTTGGTATGTACTGGTAGACAGCGTCTTTCAGCTTTCCCCACAGAAAAAGTGTACAGGCGTCAAATCCGGTGATCGGACCGACCAAGGTAGAGGTTCTCCGCGTCCACTCCAACGATTCGGAAACAATCTTTGAAGACATGTGGTACAAATTTTTTCACTATGGGCTGGACAACCATCATGTTGGTAGTATAGGTTCCTCCTAGTCTACAGAGGAACGTCTCCTAACATACGAGAAAGGTGGTCAGCGAGAAGGCTGCGATGCTGGGGTGTGTTCAGTGTTCCATCTACAAAAATGGGCCTATGAACATGTGGTTCACTATCCCATACCATAGATTTACACTCCATGCATGCTGTCTTCCCGCCTGACGAAGCCAATTAGGATTGTCAGCAGACCAATGGTGTATGTTTCAGCATGTTAGCTGACCGTGATTGATATATGTGGTTTCATCAATGAACAAGGAACATGATACATCTGGAGTATCTTATCTAATGTCCATGTACAGTAGTTAACATGATTCTCATAATCGTTTCCATGCACCTCCTGATGTAGACAATTGTGAAAGGGATGCAACCTAAGTCGACGGAAAATGCGTAGGGCACGTACCTGACTCATGACACTTCCTCATGCGATTGGGTGGGAGTTAACGTGTGGATAAAATGCTACATCAGCAAGAACATTATTTTTCCTCTCTTCTGTCGTCACTTGCTTCCTTCCGTCTTTTGTCTAGGTGTTACACTACCACTTTCACCTAACTGGTTGAAGATGTGGATAAATAATTACCTAGATGGCTGTCGTGTATTGGGATATCTTGCTGCGTATAACGTACAAGAACGAACTGCTTTCCACCAACACTCTACAAACGTACACCATGAGCATGTCTTTTTTTCTGCTTTGGTAAATCCCATTGTCCAATCACGACCTATTGCTTGGACTCTCACACACTGACTAGCAAGTCGCAATGCAAGGAACACACAAGCACAATTTAAGTAAACATAACAACATCGTACGTAGTAACTAAGCACGTTGAACGGCACAAACAGGTGTCAGTGTGCAGACTTTTCAAAATACGATACCTCATAAATGACCCACAATAGAATATTGCAATAAACGCCGCTGACATTCTAATTTATGCTGCTTTTAGTATGTTAATGACAACAAGCATAATTTTGTTTCAAAAAAGTCTATGTTGCACAAAATATACACTCTCTAATTTCTATTGCATTCTGTTTATTCGTTAACGATACGAGCCCCTCACTATCAGTCCTCTCTGTCAAAACCGCACATAATTACCCTTTCCATTTCTGCAATAACTGCGGAGGAAGTTTTAGGTAACCCAACCTATATCAATATTTTGTTTCCCAAAGTTTCTCCTTGTGTAACAACTATTTTAGATCTCGTTTTCAACTGCTGAGCACTGCTGACAGTTAGTTGGCGCTGTGATGGTCATGCGAACAGTGTCGTGAAATAAAAACTTAAACTTAATGAAATGCAGAATTTCAAGTAACGAAAATGAACCTAGTAAGACAACTGCACAGTTCTGTCAATCACAAATAATAGATCTCACTCTCTGAAAAACTCAACTGCTCTTACCATGCCTCAAATAAGAAAGCACCAACGTTGCACATCTTAGCAAGTGAACGACAGATAAAACTAAAATCAGAGTTAAGGATTTTATCCACTACTCCTGCAGTGTGCTCATTCATCTTAGTCGCAGCACGAAGAATATGAATTATTTACAGTATCAGAAAACATATGAAATCCTTACAGTATAAATACGGAATGTCTCCCCTATGGGTCGTCAGGGGATGTTTTATCAGGTGTTTCAGTGGATATTCGCAATTTCGTGTCTGCATCGTGTACGTGGAGTCAGTCCAGATAAATCCTGCTTACAACATATTTCATGCGACGCCCAGCGTCAACGAAAAGCTTCGGTTTGTTTCCCATTATAAACAAATTTGTTTTAAGTTGAATGTTGCATGTCCCATATTAGTGTGCTGTGTTATTCGTTTTACAGGTACGTACTAACAGGAACAGTGGAACACGAGGAAAAATCAGTACAGTAGCGACTGAGCTTCGCTTCTGCATGGCTGTAGCAGTCAGCGTAGGACAGGGTGGTTCTGTCGCTGATGGGGTATTTGTTATTCTTCGTGTTTTACTTTCACTGCTAATAAGCATCGATGAAAGCAATATCGCACTAGACTAACTTGGAACCGTTCTTTCGTATGAGCACATAAAATTCAATATTATACATAATTTTGTCTTAAACGGGAAACACACAGTCGCTTTCCATCGACGTCGGACGTCACATGAAAGACGGCATCAGCAGCGTGTCTTTGGGCTACTTCTAGCTGCAAATTGCTACAAAATTGTTGCAAATATCTGCCGCGCCAGCAGAGAAAATGCGCCTGATAACTCTTAGAAAATTGTAGCGAAATGCAGGAAGATCTGCCGCGGATAGGCACTTGGTGCAGGGAGTGGCAACTGACCCTTAACATAGACAAATGTAATGTATTGTGAATACACAGAAAGAAGGATCCTTTATTTTATGATTATATGATGGCGGAACAAACACTGGTAGCAGTTACATCTGTAAAATATCTGGGAGTATGCGTGCGGAACGATTTGAAGTGGAATGATCATATAAAATTAATTGTTGGTAAGGCGGGTACCAGGTTGAGATTCATTGGGAGAGTCCTTAGAAAATGTAGTCCATCAACAAAGGAGGTGGCTTACAAAACACTCGTTCGAGCTATTCTTGAGTATTGCTCATCAGTGTGGAATCCGTACCAGATCGGGTTGACGGAGGAGATAGAGAAGATCCAAAGAAGAGCGGCGCGTTTCGTCACAGGGTTATTTGGTAAGCGTGATAGCGTTACGGAGATGTTTAGCAAATTGAAGTGGCAGACTCTGCAAGAGAGGCACTCTGCATCGCGGTGTAGCTTGCTGTCCAGCTTTCGAGAGGGTGCGTGTCTGGATGGCGTATAGAATATATTGCTTCCCCCTACTTATACCTCCCGAGGAGCTCACGAATGTAAAATTAGAGAGATTCGAGAGCGCACGGAGGCTTTCCAGCAGTCGTTCTTCCCGCGAACCATACGCTACTGGAACAGAAAAGGGAGGTAATGACAGTGGCACGTAAGGTGCCCTCCGCCACATACCGTTGTGTGGCTTGCGGAGTATAAATATAGATGTAGATGTCGATGTAGATGTTACGAGAGACACACCTACAAATTGTAACATATTTTGTTCGATCGTACATATATATCATGAGGCTTAACATTCACCTGCTGGAGGCAGAATCACAGCAGTCCATTCATCTGCAATGTCAGAGAGACAGCGCAGATCAGTTGATGCTATGTGAAGAGCCGTTTTACCTGAGATGAAACTTAATATTTCAGCTGGTGCAATGTCAGAAAGTGAGAAATAGCAGTTCATACATTATTCAACCGTTTTTGGATTTAGCGCTTCATTATAAGAATATGCAAAATGACATGTAAGCAATAAAGTTAATGTTTTATACGTGTTGCCAC
The DNA here is from genome assembly GCF_021461395.2 of Schistocerca americana. NCBI lineage: Eukaryota > Metazoa > Arthropoda > Insecta > Orthoptera > Acrididae > Schistocerca > Schistocerca americana. The sequence goes on from NC_060122.1 coordinate 679,725,582, forward strand.
TGAAACATAGCATAATTGTACTTAACGTTAGGAAAAGTGAAATGATGTTTTGAATCTCCGCCATTTTCAACTTAGGACAAGTGATGTGATAACCACACAAACTGTGCTGGTATCCCCAGGTCCATAGTCTTGGATTTAAGTAACCTGACAAACATGTAAACTGTCCCAGTATCCCCAGGGCAAACTCTTTGATCGTCATCTTTGACTGTGACATCATGCAGACTCTTCTCCGATCAGGCATCACCTAATTAGATTTTGACATCATACATATCATCCCAGTATTCCCAGCAATATGCATCATGTTACTTTACTTGGCATGATGCATTATATTGCATGACATGGCTACTGATACTAACAACCCAAAACGGGAGAATATATCAAGATGTTTTGATTTATTGTCTTTGAAACTGCCAGATAAGTCGAAAAACTAGTTCTGTTCTTTTACATCCCCTGCTACTCAGACCATATTTTCCTTTTTTGTGCTGTGATAGGAGCATTTTTCATTCTGCTTATGTACTAAATAATACCACACTATATTCTCGTATAAAGCTGCAAATAAATTAAGATATTAGTAACGGGCACAGCAATGACAGAGATACAATCTCTGTTCGGAAAGTTATGAGGTATTTTGCTGCTGCAAGAAGGATGAGATACATAGGAAGGTGTGCCACCTGTCGGAAAGCGAGGATTTCGTTAACCGTCAGAGCAGACAAAGGGACACTGTGTCGCAGTTGATCAGAGAGTGGATATCCGTCCGTCAGAGGCTCGCAATGCTGTCATGTCTGACGGTGGTTTGCAACAGTGAGAGCGAACTTCGAATGCTTGTAGGCTACAGAACTTCATCATTGAAGAGATTCTGATTGTATTTGATTCACTTTATATAGAAACAGACTATCGAGTGAATATTAGACATACGTTTAGCGAGTTTGTGGGTGCCGCTTATATTAATATTGACGTGGTGAGTGGACCATTACGAACTATTTTTCGTTTGTCTGTCTGATGTTTAATAGATAAAAGATAAGAACTGTGAATAGGATTTTGATTCTGAACTGTGCTAGGTGCTGAGGCTAGGAAACAATCTTGCTAAACTGCTAATATTTCGTTGGTGTTGTGAAAGCTAAATCTGAGAATACTGATAATATTTCTGTGAGATATGGTTTACATGATTTCAGGAGCTGTTTCTTCGACACCAAGCTGTATCAAGTAAGAGTTCCTTTCTATCAAGTAATTCTTTTCCTACCTCAGTAGTTTACAGGCCTTTGATGGGCGGTGACAGACCAAAAAAGGTTATCAGACAAACGAATCGACCCACTGACCCCGCCATAGTACGAATAATATGAAACTAATGAGCACTGGCTGGTACGACTGTTGATGAAACTCAAATGTCGTAGCACGCTAATGATATTGTGCTCATATGTTTGCGTGTAACGCAGCTTCAGTAAACAATCAGTACTCAGCACTAATCGTTTCGTGTCAGAGGCTTGTTAAGTTCGTTGCTCGCGAACAGAGCAGCTGCGACATGTTGGGGAGTGGTGAAAGTGGGAGCGCAACTGTCGAAGCGACAACACGAGAGAATCGCCAACTATGACAAAGGAGAGAGTTTTGGCAGCGCTGCCATCTAGTAGCCCGATTAGCGAGGCGGCGTTGTGTAACGCGGACGGCGTCTTCTCAGTTCAGTCCCCAGTGAAAGGAATGTTACACGAGGTATGATCAAAAAATAACGGTAATTTTCGTTTTTCTTAAATAATATCTATTTATTCATCAATATCAACTTTGTCTCGTCTAAAGTAAACCCCCTCAGATATAACACACTTGTGCAAACCCCTTTTCCAACCTCAGAAGCACGTCTGGAACTCAATTTTCGTTATTTTATTCAGATCCTTCAGCGACTCTTTTTTATCTTATTATGGTGGCAAAATGAGTTCGTTTTGTGGTTCTTTTCAACCTAGGGAATAGAAAGGCACGGGGCCGTGTCGAGCGAATACGGTGGTTGAGGCAACATAATGGTTTTGGTTTTTGCCAAAAGATCACGCCAAGCAATAAGTTGTGAGAGGGAGCATTCCCATGATGCAGTTTCCACGAGTGGCTTCGCTACAATTCTGGTCGTTTTCTTAGGATGGCTTCACGCAAATCGCGCATAGCTTCAAGATAGTATTCCTTATATTGACCGTATGATATTAAGTCAGGAACTCGTGATGATCTTAAGGTAATCGAAGAAAAAAATGAGAAGAACATTCACATTTGATCGAACTTGTCGATTTTTTCGGCCGTGGCTCTTCACGTAGTTTCCATTGGGACGATTGGGCCTTGATTTCTACATCGTACACATATACCCACCTTTCGTCGCCTGCTATAACCTTTTTCAGAAGGTCTGGATTCTTCCAGACTTCAATTATCGATTTCTGAATGATGTCTGCGTGACGTTGTTTTTGGCCGAAATTCAACAGTTTCGGAACAAACTCTCCTTTACCCGTTTCATTCCAGAAACATCGGAAAAAATTTCTTGTCATGAACCAAAGGATATGCCGACATCATCAGCAACCTCTCTGGTGGTGATTCGGAGGTTTCCCAGAACCATTTTCTTTACTCCTTCCACTTTGTCGTTGACGATTCATGTGCTAGGATTTCCAGGGCAGTCGCCATCTTCAACGTCTTCCCGACCCTCTTTACAACGTTTATGCTACGCCTATATACTTGTCTTAGTCACAGTAGCTTTTCCAACAGTCACAGTCAACATTTCGAACGCGGTACTTTCCTTTATTCCATTTTCAAACAAAATTTAATGCAAATTCTTTTATCCGTCTTTTTCGAAAGTAAAAAATCGCCAAGCACTCGAAAACTCGTACAACCTTTCCAGCTGTGAACAATGCATTAAATATTTAAAACAGGTGAAAATCCAATCACACATTAGGACCATGTGTGCCAACAAATTTGAAAATCGGAGTATAAAGCCCCGAAATCAAAAATTTTCGTTACTTTTTAATCACACTTCTTATATTTAGACAAAAAGATCGGCTCGGAAAATGTTTAGTACATCATAAGAGACTGAATACTTTCAGGAAGTCAATATACAAAAGCACTAAATGTCTTACTACGTCAAAGCGTAGAGAAACGGAAAATATGAAGGACGTTACTGTGAACAAGAGGTTTTACTTTCTCGCACAAGGACTTATTTCAGTCACTATAATGCCTTGTCATCAACACAAATAATTTTCACCGCATGACTAACAGAATTTGCGAAGTCAGTGATGTATATGACGAACTGTTCTGGTCCCGATACGGCATCCTCAGTAACGGATACATCAGTGTACATTTTTATGATGATCGTTTTAGTAAAGCATTCGACTTATTTGAGGTATGACTGTAACTAGTCTTTAACTACAGCTGTAATTCCTAATGATTCCAACTTACTTCATGTTATCTTACTGTCAGCAGTAATAAAAGCTTTGAACAGATCGAAGATGCCCGTGATGCACTCATCCTTATCAAGAACGTCGAGTCACACGTTTCTATGTTCGATTATGACTGATTCTGTACTGCTACCACTTTGGAACCCAAAATGTGGACTATTTAGAAGGTTTTACCTGAGATAGTAATAGACTGATTTACACAATTGGTTCTTTTATTTTTAGAAGCACTTTGGGTCTCGCAAATAAATAAAAGGGACTGGTTGTAACATTTCTGTATATAAATTGCTGGGTCACCAGACGAAGTCATAATGCTTGACCACAAAACAAGCTTCTCAGCGTGTGGGGACAATCTACGCGCAGTAGAGCTAAGCAACCAAAAGTCGGATTTAGGGTACTGCAATAAATTGACATTGGCGATACCGTCCCACAAATTAACTATTCTGCTATCCCTTTTGAAACCTGAAGCGACCCACATGTTCTAATTATGTGAAGTGCTCAGTGTGTGTGTGTGTGAGAGAGAGAGAGAGAGAGAGAGAGAGAGAGAGAGAGAGAGAGAGAGAGAGAGGGAGAGAATTCCTGAGGCCCAAGCTGCTGAGGTCATTGGTCGCTAGACTTACAGACTACTTAAACTGACTTAAACTAAATTATGCTAAGAACAACACACACACCCATGCCCTCCGGCGGGAGGGGCCCCGCAACATGGCGCCTCAAACGGCGCGGCCACTCAGCGTAGCGAAGTGCTCAGTTCACTATTCCAGTGACTTACAAAGGAGTGTTTTTAGAGAAGAGACGCCTACACCCATTTGTATGAGAAGCATGCAGATGAAATTGTGAATATTGTAGTATATCTAGAATTTGCCAAGACGACAGAGCAAGGCAAGTACTACAGATCTTAAAAAGTTTTGAAACTAAAAATACTCTCATTATTTCTCTGTAGATAATTATAAATAAGTCTTACTGTATTTCTGAGTATCATTAAACTATTAATCAACGTCACTAGTAGTCTTTCAAACATTTCAGCTCCGCGCACTATTCACCACTCTGAAAGTTACAAGTCCTTTAGGGTTGCCTCTCTTTCATCTAACTGATCACAGTTATGGACCGTAAGCAGGCGAGGGCGGTAGTGTCATGTTATGGAAGCACAGTGACCTATTCAGAGAGTAATATAGGGAACTGACAGTGACTAAGTACAGCCGTTGATTTTAATGTGATCTTTCACACAGTGTTCTGACATGAAGGAATTGCGCTCATAATGAAAGTGTCTCCATTACGGACTGCTAAGGCTGTTGTTGGACGAGACGACGATCGGTGGTGTGGATAGCCGAACGGCCACTTTATTCCTATTTAGAGAATGAGAAGAACTGAATTCAGGTATTCAGGGCAACTTTCCTAGGTGTTGGTCACCACATCCTCACTGCGGGAGGAACGGTGACGATGGGCTTAAGCAGCAGGGGTTCACCAGCGTCCTGCACGGCCGAGCATTTAACTGGACATGTCGCACTTATATGGTGCTGTTATTCCTACTTTAATGAGTCGGAACGGAACGGTGCGCTAATGATTGATCCCTGTAGAAGAGAGAGAGCGCGCCTTGGCTTTCACATGCAGCCCTCACAATATTTTCCCACAGGCCTTTCTCAGAATGCTGCATCAGGCTGCGAAAGAAACCTTTTGCGATAGTCACTCTAATGGGTTAGAGTGGCTTGACTTCCACGGCACCGACATTCCAAGAACTGCCACAGTTTTTGAAGGGCTTGTTGATTCCCACACCAGCGTTCTTGTGTGAGTGGTGAACCTACGTCACGACTGGAGAGCTGAGGTGCTTACTGGAGGGAGCCAGTTCATTGCTGCAATACAGGGAGGATTATTGGAAAAGCATGTGTCCCTCTGTTGGAGAGAGGCAGTACCGAGTAAAAAAAAAAATAAATACATGACTGACGAAAAAAACTGTTCACGCTTTGCCATTTACAGTTTGCGCTCTCTGAAGAAACTTGAAGCCGAGTGTTTATTTTCTGAAATTAATACACTACTGGCCATTGAAATTGCTACACCACGAATATGTCGAGGAGAAATGCGTACCATCACGTTTCCGACATTGATAAAGGTCCGATCGTAGCCCTTTGCGATAGCGGTTTATCGTATCGCGACACTGCCGCCGCCTTGGTCGAGATCCAATAACTGTTATCAGAATATGGAATCGGTGGGTTCAGGAGGGTGATACGGAACGCCGTGCTCTATCCCAACGGCCTCGTATCACTAGCAGTCGAGATGACAGGCATCTTATCCGCATGGCTGTAACGGATCGTGCAGCCACGTCTCGATGCCTGAGTTAACAGACGAGGACGTTTACAAGGCAACAACCATCTGCACGAACAGTTCGACGATGCTTGCAGCAGCATGGACTATCAGCTCGGAGACCATGGCTGAGGTTACTCTTGACACTGCATCACAGACAGGAGCGCCTGTGATGGTGTACTCAACGGCGAACCTGTGTGCACGAATGGCAAAACGTCATTTCTTCCGGATGAATCCAGATTCTGTTTACAGCATCATGATGGTCGCATCCGTGTTTGACGACATCGCTGTGAAAGCACGTCACCCGACGTGATGGTATGGGGTGCCATTGGTTACACGTCTCGGTCACCTCTTGTTGGCATTGACGGCACTTTGAACAGTGGACGTTACATTTCAGATTTGTTACGGCCCGTGGCTCTACCCTTCATTCGATCCCTGTGAAACCCTACAGTTCAACAGGATAATGCACGACCGCATGTTGCAGGTCCTGTACGGGCCTTTCTGGATACAAAAAATGTTCGACTGCTGCTCTGGCCAGCACATTCTCCATATCTCTCACCAACTGAAAACGTCTGGTCAATGGTGGCCAAGCAACAGGCTCGCCACAATACGCCAGTCACTATTCTTGATGAACTGTGGTATCGTGTTGAAGCTGCATGGGCAGCTGTACCTGTGCACGCCATCCAAGCTCTGTTTGACTCGATGCCCAGACGTATCAAGGCCGCTATTACGGCCTGCGGTGGTTGTTCTGGGTTCTGATTTCTCAGGATCTATGCACCCAAATTGCGTGAAAATGTGACCACACATTTGTCCAATGAATACCCGTTTATCATCTGCATTTCTTCTTGGTGTAGCAATTTTAATGACCAGTAGTGTAATAAGCAGAAGGGTAGTGTGACGAGGGAAGACAGAGAGGGGACAGTCGATATCAGACTGCTGGAGTGAGAGTTGTAGAGTTGTATGGTAGCCACAAAGCCCGTCATACGCACATTCGGTGTTAGGTACGAGGCGACTCCGATCAGTTTTCAGTTTGATGCCATGAGGCAAATGTTCCTGAATTTTCTGACCAGAAGCCTTGGGTCGCGTAACATCGCAATATCGTACTAGGTTTGGAGATGCAGTTTCGGATCCTGTATCGAGCAGTGGAGGCTGTGATATTTCAGTCGAGTCACCGCAGTGACGTGCAGTTCAGTACAGTGCGGACTCCACTAGGCGCATGGTAAGCATTGTGCTGCTCCAGCTTGATAGAAATATCGAAGTGAATTTCTCACCATGTACGGCGTTTGTCTCTTCAGACAGTAGCAGTCGTAGCTCAGCATATGAATGTACTGTATGTAGTTTGCCTTTCACAACCTCTGTCAATCCAGTGAGTTCTAAGCAAATAGCGTTATCCACATTCTAAGTGGGAACCATGGTTTAGGGACTCCACCCATTCCTGATTCATCCTAATTAAGAGTTATTTATGTTTTATATCATATTTCACTTTTATGCCTTTCGACAATAAATCGGTGTAATCACTACGAGCATCTATCATTTCAGTTGAGTTCAGTCCTCATAAACATTTTAATTAATTTATATCAGAGACACTTAAAGTAGTATCTATTACATTACGTACACTTCAGTTTCAACACAGGGCCAAAATATTAATTAGACACAGTCAGATCTTCGTCGCACGTAGTACTTCTGTGGGTAGCTGAAATGTGGCTCTGTCACGTAGAGTATTACCAGGCAGATGGAAGCAAAGCAAAGAAGCACACATTACGAAAACAAACTCAAACCACAGTCGTGTTGAAACTTTCGTCCTGTTCATTAAGAACAAACGAAATTATAAAGACAGATCATTTGTCTAAAGTGTGTAGCTGACAGGCGTAGATGACTCTTTACATTATTATTGTACAAATATCGTTCCTTTGAGACAAATACTTCGAGAAATAGACCAGATTGAACAGTTCTCCATCTCTCAGCAAAGAATATGTACAAAGATGTGAAGTTAAAGACGTGACCCAGCAATAGTATCACGAATTTTGTAGGAGTACCAACTTCATGAGCTTTCCATAATAATTTAGTCATTTAGCGTTGATATATGAACACTCAGATCCATAGACTTGTAACAAAAAAATACACGTCTTTATATAATTTTTGTTCTTCCAAGTGTATAATTTCTAAGTTCCTCCTGAACACAAATGGAGACTAATAGTCACTCGTTAACTTCATGCACACTTAACTAGAATAGAACTATAGAAAGTATCCAAAACAACAGACACCCTTATTACGAAATGCATCTGAGATCTAGATGTGGCAATACTGCGTTTGTGGAAGGCAGAAGAAATACTTAACAATACGTACCGAAAATAATTACAGTCCAATATTTAACATCAAATATTTTGAGTATTTAAAAACAAAAGGTAAAATTTAAATGTGTAATAGTGTTACTGGATACAGACGCTTTGTAATGAAAACAATCCAAACTGAAACGATGCCGCAGCGTGTTAATGTCGATTTGTAACAAAAAACAAAATTTTTTCTCCTCACTCCCGCGTGCACTGAATCGGAGAAAATAAAAATAAATTTTTCGCTCGTTCATTCCAGTCGTATGGTTCTGGAACGAGTAAATAAAAAAATAAATAAAAATTAACCGTATGCAGCAAACAGTATGCCCAAACGTATCGAAATTCTCCGTCCAGCTCAGGGTTACTCTCATCCAGTTTTTGAAACTGAGCACAAACATTTGAGATAGCGATTTTTAGCTGCTTAAGGGTTGTTCTAAGTATGTCACACAAATTGGGAAACTATGACATCCTTTGTCGGATATAAAAGTTTGTGGAACGCAGAAATCCTACGCTTGTAACAAAATTCTTTTAGAGTGTCTTCTGCTCATGAGTATTCCAGTGATTTTGAAGATAACCACAAATGAGATGGATCTCAATCTTGCCGAGTTCCCACACATATTGTTTAAGAAAACGCAAAAGGTTAATGTTTAGACACGTAACACCTCTACAGATTCCACACGTAACGAACCATGAATTGCATGTGCGTGTATTTCAAGGCTCGTGAAGTTTGAACTCTCCACCAGATTTGTGGCCTTGAAATGACAAATGAAGCCTGATAACCCTCTTTGCAACAGCGTTGTGCCTGCTGCTCATAAATAGCTAATAACTAACGCCTCAAAGTGTTACGTTCACAAATGCAGGGCACGCCAACAGATGGTGAAGTAGAAGCTAGAAACCAGCAGTGACATAAAATAATTTCCCAGCTAGTGCTTCCCATCATACACTCCTGGAAATTGAAATAAGAACACCGTGAATTCATTGTACCAGGAAGAGGAAACTTTATTGACACATTCCTGGGGTCAGATACATCACATGATCACACTGACAGAACCACAGGCACATAGACACAGGCAACAGAGCATGCACAATGTCGGCACTAGTACAGTGTATATCCACATTTCGCAGCAATGCAGGCTGCTATTCTCCCATGGAGACGATCGTAGAGATGCTGGATGTAGTCCTGTGGAACGGCTTGCCATGCCATTTCCACCTGGCGCCTCAGTTGGACCAGCGTTCGTGCTGGACGCGCAGACCGCGTGAGACGACGCTTCATCCAGTCCCAAACATGCTCAATGGGGGACAGATCCGGAGATCTTGCTGGCCAGGGTAGTTGACTTACACCTTCTAGAGCACGTTGGGTGGCACGGGATACATGCGGACGTGCATTGTCCTGTTGGAACAGCAAGTTCCCTTGCCGGTCTGGGAATGGTAGAACGATGGGTTCGATGACGGTTTGGATGTACCGTGCACTATTCAGTGTCCCCTCGACGATCACCAGTGGTGTACGGCCAGTGTAGGAGATCGTTCCCCACACCATGATGCCGGGTGTTGGCCCTGTGTGCCTCGGTCGTATGCAGTCCTGATTGTGGCGCTCACCTGCACGGCGCCAAACACGCATACGACCATCATTGGCACCAAGGCAGAAGCGACTCTCATCGCTGAAGACGACACGTCTCCATTCGTCCCTCCATTCACGCCTGTCGCGACACCACTGGAGGCGGGCTGCACGATGTTGGGGCGTGAGCGGAAGACGGCCTAACGGTGTGCGGGACCGTAGCCCAGCTTCATGGAGACGGTTGCGAATGGTCCTCGCCGATACCCCAGGAGCAACAGTGTCCCTAATTTGCTGGGAAGTGGCGGTGCGGTCCCGTACGGCACTGCGTAGGATCCTACGGTCTTGGCGTGCATCCGTGCGTCGCTGCGGTCCGGTCCCAGGTCGACGGGCACGTGCACCTTCCGCCGACCACTGGCGACAACATCGATGTACTGTGGAGACCTCACGCCCCACGTGTTGAGCAATTCAGCGGTATGTCCACCCGGCCTCCCGCATGCCCACTATACGCCCTCGCTCAAAGTCCGTCAACTGCACATACGGTTCACGTCCACGCTGTCGCGGCATGCTACCAGTGTTAAATACTGCGATGGAGCTCCGTATGCACGGCAAAGTGGCTGACACTGACGGCGGCGGTGCACAAATGCTGCGCAGCTAGCGCCATTCGACGGCCAACACCGCGGTTCCTGGTGTGTCCGCTGTGCCGTGCGTGTGATCATTGCTTGTACAGCCCTCTCGCAGTGTCCGGAGCAAGTATGGTGGGTCTGACACACCGGTGTCAATGTGTTCTTTTTTCCATTTCCAGGAGTGTATTCTTGTCATGTTCGGCTGCCCACACTTCTTAATCGGACACTTAATCTGGCTTCATGTTTTTTTTATTATTATTATTGAACTAGAGATGGAAGGTACCATGCACGCTGCAAGTGACGTTATGCAAAGGCGATATTGATTGAGATACAGACTTCCAAAGTATATAAATCCGTGGTAGAATAAAGTAAATGAGGCACCTTTAGGATGTCATGCCTTGGGGAGATTCATTGTGGGGAAGCACCTACGGTGGACGGCTCTCGACAGACGTGAGCTAACACCGGGAGAGTGCAGGATACACCCTCGTGTGTATGGAGCTCAGTCATAAACGTGTGCAACAGCCTAATGAAATATTCAGATAATTTAAAATATTTTTTATGCTAAGATGGTTAAGAAACTTGTGATTAATTCTGGGTTTGAACCTCCTCAGTTCAACAGTTTAAACAGAAATAGATCTAACAAAACAAGTATAATGTCCGCTTCAATCTGTAGAAATGAGGCTGAATTTTTAATAGCACAGGTAGTTTAGTGTTAAACCGTTGTATGAAAGATTCTGTGCTGTTATATTAAACATTTACCAAGTTCTTTTTAAATGTGATGTCCTCTCAAATTAGTAGCTATAAGTTTGAAATTGTAATTGTAGATCTCTTTAGCATAAAAATGGCCGATGGATGTTTACATACAGTTTGCGTAGATAACACTACGGTGTAATGTAATAATTTTTTCCCTGTTTCCGGTACTTATTTTTCCTTGTTTACAATTTTATTGTCAGGATACATCGAAAGAGTGATTTTACGATGAGTTTTTTAATCAGTTTCATTGAACACATTTGTTTCTGTTTACGTCACGCAGCTGTAATGAATGTAATTGTATTTTCATTCTCCTGGTGTTGTGTGTACGCATATTTATTAACTTATTGTTTAAATTAATTTATCATCAACAGAAAAAAGTGATACTTTAATGCTGTGCAATACTACAAATCGTATACTCAGTGTAGAGATGAGTAATAAATGTTGAGCGGCGTAGAAACGTCTGTCTTGGGCTAGGGCAAGAAGTTGATTATCGTGCTGCTTAAATGCGAGCATACATTGTGCCATGGCCGATGTACAGTAACTGTTCAGTGATACGCTTCTGTGATGTCGGTGCGTTCCGTTGTATAAATGACTAAGTGCCGCATTGCTAACCAGTCGAAGCTGCTACTCGACACATTAATCTTAAAAAACTATAAATATACAGATCGCCAATCTGCGTGAATGTGGTAAGAGCACAGTTTTAATTTTAGACAGCACGGACTATCTAGCGCACAATAAGGACAATAATAATAAACAGGAGTATGGTACCCTTGTCGTGCACTGACTGAACTGAAAACCATAAATTCAGAACTGTGCCTACAAACATATAATGCTGTGCGTGAAGTGTGTGTGTGTGTGTGTTTTTTTAGGGGCACTTGTCGACGAAGTTACCTGCGCAGCGCCTAACACAGGTTATGACGGCAGGATACATCACACGTTCATTGAATGAGCAACGTATTACTTTCGTCAGTGCATGTAGAAGCGCTAAATGAGGTAATTCTACAAACGCAGAGCGTTCCTGCTGCATTCACAACGGGGAGCAACGATCAAGAGGAACAGGAATACCAAGATAATTGTTGGACTGCGAAGATTATGAAAAAAACAACGCTGGCGTCGTCGACTCCCCGACAGCACCAGCTAAGTGGTAACTGACTTTGGAAAACATTGATAAAGAAGCGCAAACTCGCGAACTATTTCTGTAAATAATCTATTAAGAATTATTGTAAAAACGATGTTAGTATCTCATGGCTAGTACTTTTCAATTAACTACAGATTACCACACTGAATTGCATTTCTCAGAATAAAAATTAAGAGCTGTTTCGTTCATTATATAATTTTTTCTAAAAACTATAATTTTGCAAACTCAATAACTTCCGACTCAGTTCTCATTATTGCCATCAAATGCTATTATTAATAATGAGACTAAAGTCATTGAGTCTTTATTTTTTTATTTGATTTTAATCGCCTTTGCATATCTATTTATGTTGTTCACTAGGTTATCTTTGCACTTGCGTATCGATTTGCTTTTGTACCAACTCTCAAGTGGATTAGTGATATACGTTGAGCCAATTCGCAAGTTGTGCGGTGTCCGCCATTAAGCTAGCAGGCAGCAGCCAGTTAGATACATACAACGTGTTTGGTGGAGTACTTTGATAGGGGAAATCTTGATTCTGGCGACCGGTGATGATGTGCATTTTTGGGCTTAATATTCAGTTGATCCTGGATTTTTATTCCTGTTACCACAGTAAATCCGTGGAGGTGATGAATATTGGTTCCCCCATTTTTACTAGATGAGAACGGTCATTTCTATATTCGAGTGGGTCCTGTTTCGTAAGAAACTGCGTTCAATATTTTCAAGATTTTTCAACTGACTTCAGATTTTGGTGGAGAATTTGGTAAAGTGTAATAGATCATCTGATATTTAGAAGTGACAGATGTATTAGAAACGTAATGCAGCTAGAAAGGCGCGTTGGATATTGGAAAGCTAGTGTATGGTTCCCTGTCCGATTTGCGGATATATATAGCGGGTGTCCTAACAGTCATCAGGCGGATTTTCGTAATATTTTGGCAGATGTTTGCAATTTAGTCTTTTCATTGTGTAACTGGAGTCATCCAAACAACTACTGTCCTCCACGACTTTAATGTGAAGTAGAACTGCAGTTGGCGAGTAGTACAGGGTGGAAGAGTGTCATACCACACCCCCGTCTCCCGTTCCATTCACGGATGTTGCGTGAAAGGTAGTCGGCATGCCTTCATATTGAAACTTCTTAGTATTTTCTTATTTTTATCATTTCAAACACTGATCTACAGTATTTAATCTGACAAAGACAACTCAAACTTAACCTATTCATTTATTACCCACAATATACAAGCCCAACGCAATGTGACTGCTATACACTGACAACATGGCTTCAAATAGTAAAAACAAAAGAATGGTCCTGAATTGGAAGAAATCCTAGCAATAACCCATACTTTTCATAAGTCACTTACCTTACAGAAAATCTTCATAACACGAACTATAGCATTTACAGCAAGCTGCAACATCAGCCAGCTAAATAAAAGGATCCTAACTACTATAGGCTCTAATACTAGGAGGCTTATGGTTAGCAAAAGAAAGATTTCGTTGAAGAGCAAACAATGTATTTAACAGATTTTTACCTTATTCATGTGACATCCAGTTCCAAAAATTATACAGTTGTCAATAAATCCACTACCCAAACGTTACCAACTACATCCATCATCATTTTACAATGTATGTCCTACCAACAATCAGTCTCCACGAAGGATACATGTCCAAGCCGTCCGCTCGCTAACCGCCAACTGGTAGTCCGTCCAACCACACAGTATCTTACCGAGGGCGTAGAGTGCTGTCATCGATATTAATAGTCTATAGCGCTGCCAACATACAAACATATAAACAGCCTACTTACAGTATAACGTCGAATTTCTATAGTATTAGCGTCGTGGTTACTTGCGTAATGTTCTATGGAGGAAGTAATATCTCTTCCTTTTGTAAGCCCTTGGAACTTACTGTGTTGGCCCTACTCTATGCACGCTCTGACACTGTCCTCCCACTGACGTTTGCTCAGCCTCCTTTTTTACACTGTCTACAGCAAAAGGAAGCTAATCATGCCATTCTGCTTTGAATTTTTTCTGCCTGCCATCAGTCCAATTTGGTAAGAGCCTCAGACAGAAAGTATACAAGAATATAACACGGTGTTACATTCTCTCAGTCACTAGTCCTTATTACTAAATTGGTCAGGGGTGTGTCCCATTGGGGATGGTGCACGCAGAGAAGTAGGTGCCCAGGTAACACTGAACAATAGAAATTTACTACTATAAGAAAGCAACGGAAGGCATGAATAACAGGGAACACAAAAAATGAACCAGATCTGATAAGAATAATTGTCACTATTAATAACTCAACAAGGTTAGAATCGCTCGCGGTCACAATCGGTGGTACGCTGACATTGTCTTGGTCCGACAGCTCTGCATTGTGGATCGTTGTTTACTCGGAATCAGCGGTAGACTCAGAAGAGAGTTTCAGGCAAGAATAATTGTTACTAAAGACTACTCTGCAAGATTAGGATCGGCCGCGGTCACAATTGTTGGTACAGCGGCATTGTCTTGATCCGGCAAGTCAGCATTGCAGATCCGTCGTTTACTCGGAATCAGACTCAGCGTTAGACTAGGTAGAGAGTTGCAGGCAGCGATCCTATAACGGCCGGCCGGCGTACAGGTAGCACGGAGCGACCAGCGTCATGTGGCTTCGCGGATGCTAAATACGAGGGTTGTCCAGAAAGTAAGCTCCGATCGGTCGCAAATTGGGCACCACAGTGAAGCCCCGATGAAGCTTTGCACAGATTTGTTGGGTAGTGCCTCTAGTATGACGGTCGATCGCATCAAGACGCTCCTTTCAGTTGTGAGCGCACTGTGAGCGAGTAAAGGTGCCTAGAACAACAATATCTCCCGCCAAGTAGGAGGGCCCGCTGAGAGGCATCACCTTAATGAATGCAGCCCACCTAACACAACTGCCAAGCAGTTCCTTCTTCATGACAATTGTCAGCCGCACTCTGCAGGGCAGTGAAGACGCTCCTGCAGCCTTTTCGATGGGAAGTGGTCAATCACCCACAACACAGCCCTATTTGACTCGTCATGAGTATCATCTCTGTTCACACGAAACGCTGGATACGTAGACAACACTTGGGCGCAGGCTACGCGGTATAGACCAGTGTAGAGAATTATCTGAAAGCGCAGGCGCTGCCTTCTATGACGATGGTGTTGGAAATTTGGTATAACGCTCCGGGTCGGAGCGTCGACTATGTAGGGAAGTATTTGGAAAGTGTAGCTAACTCTACCAAATAAAATGTTTCTGATTTTCACTGTGGTTTCCAGTCAGCGACCGATCGGAACTTATTTTCTGGACAACCCTCGTCGCTCCTGCTGTGTCCTGTGACTGTGGCGCAGGAAAGGCAGGTCTCTGGCTGTACGGCAACCCGCAGAGCAGTGCAGTGTGGCGGGTGTACTGATTCGTCAGGCACCAGCCGTACACGGCACGCCTCTTCCCCTTTGAGGGGGGTGCGAAGCCGTCTCGATGCATAGGCGGTGGCCGTGGCAGAGGTGACAGCCAAGGACACGGTAGTCCGTATAGCCTGCTCCATGTAGCGTACCTTGTAATTCGCTTTGGGCGCTCTATCTGGAGCATCTGGGCCCATTTTATTCAGACAGTTTCGACACACCGCAGAAAGTGAAACACCTGTTGGCCACGATAGCTACACGGAGCAAACGTTCTTCTCTATTTGTTATAGCAAAGGTGATTAAGTGTCAAATACCTTTTCTTTTGACTACAAAGGAAGAGCAGTGAGTGCTTTGACACTATACACACATAAATTTAGTGTACGTACAAAGGTGTTAAAGGCCTACAAAAATTGGTTTTGCGCTTGTGTTATGGGTCTTCAATAGTTAGTGTAACATATTTTTGCCATCGGCCACATTGCTTGAAAAAATGCGGGATTACCTGAGGGCCAGGGCGGAATATTCCGGATTCAGCTTTGTACTTTCCTGAAGTTCCGACATGGTGCGATGTTATACACTACTGGGCATTAAAATTGCTACACCACGAAGATGACGTGCTACAGACGCGAAATTTAACCGACAGGAAGAAGATGCTGTGATATGCAAATGAGTAGCTTTTCAGAGCATTCACACAAGACTGGCGCCGGTGGCGACACCTACAACATGCTGACATGATGAAAGTTTCCAACCGATTTCTCATACACAAACAGCAGTGGACCGGCGTTGCCTGGTGAAACGTTGTCGTGATGCTTGGTATAAGGAGGAGAAATGCGTACCATCACGTTTCCGACTTTGATAAATCTCGGATTGTTGCCTATCGCGATTGCGGTTTATCGTATCGCGACATTGCTGCTCGCGTTGGTCGAGATCCAATGACTGTTAGCAGAATATGGAATCGGTGGGTTCAGGAGGGTAATACGGAACGCCGTGCTGGATCCCAACGGCCTCGTATCACTAGCAGTCGAGATGACATCTTATCCGCATGGCTGTAAAGGACCGTGCAGTCACGTCTCGATCCCTGAGTCAACAGATTGGGACGTTCTCAAGACAACAAGCATCTGCACGAACAGTTCGACGACGTTAGCAGCAGCATGGACTATCAGCTCGGAGACCATGGCTTCGGTTACCCTTGACGCTGCATCACAGACAGTAGCGCCTGCGATGGTGTACTCTACGACGAACCTGGGTGCACGAGTGGCAAACGTAATTTTTTCGGATGAATCCAGTTTCTTTTTACAGAATCATGATGGTCGCATCAGAGTTTGGCGACATAGCGGTGAATGCACATTGGAAGCGTGTATTCGTCATCGCCATACTGGCGTATCATCCAGCGTGATGGTATAGGGTGCCATTGGTTACACGTCTCGGTCACCTCTTGTTCGCATTGACGGCACTTTGAACAGTGGACGTTACATTTCAGATTTGTTACGACCCGTGGCTCTACCCATCATTCGATCGCTGCGAAACCCTACATTTCAGCAGGATAATGCACGACCGCATGTTGCAGGTCCTGTACGGGCCTTTCTGGATACAGAAAATGTTCGACTGCTGCCCTGGCCAGCGCATTCTCCAGGTCTCTCACCAATTGAAAACATCTGGTCAATGGTGGCCGAGCAACTGTGGTAACGTGTTGAAGCTGCATGGGCAGCTGTATCTGTACACGACATCCAAGCTCTGTTTCACTCTATGCGCAGGCGTATCAAGGCCGTTATTATGGCCAGAAGTGGTTGTACTGGGTACTGATTTCTCAGGATCTATGCACCCAAATTGCGTGGAAATGTAATCACATGTCAGTTCTAGTATAATATATTTGTCAAATGAATGCCCGTTTATCATCTGCATTTCTTCTTGGTGTAGGAATTTAATGGCCAGTAGTGTATGTAGGCTTCAAATTGATGTCTACAACGGAGATGTATTCCAAGCAGAGAGCTGTCACTTAGTTTCTTTCGGAGAAAAACCAGAATGTCGCAGATACTCATAGGAGCTCGCAGAATATATACGGAGGCTCGCCAGTCAACAATATCACAGTGAGTCACTGGGCGAGGCGTCTGTTACCATAGCGGCAAGGGCGCGCACACCTGTCCGGTCTCCCATATGCCGGCCGTCCGCACACAGCTGTGAATCGTGCAATGTTGGAAGAAATCTACACTATCTACGCTATCATTCGAGGTGATCGACGGACCACATCAAACACCTCGCTGCACAACTGAAGGTCTCTGATTGTAGTGCTAACACACTCGATCGCCAACTGCGGAAGTCAAAGGTGTATAACCGCTGGGTTCCTCGCCACCTAGCAGAAGACCATAAAGAACAACGAAAGACCATCTCCGTGGAATCTCTTGATTTTTACGAAGTTGATCGTGACAAGCTCTTGTCGTACATTGTCACAGGTGATGAAACATGTATTCATCACTTCGAACCGGAAAGAAAACGGCAATCCATGGAGTGACAGCACACATGCTCTCCTCCGGAAAGAAGTTCAAAGTCGCACTCTCAGCCGATAAAGTAATGACGACAGCATTCCGAGACTCTGAAGCGGTTATTCTGTTAGATATTCTCCTTCATGGTGCAACGATAAACTCTGAAGTTTATTGTGCTATCCTCAAGAAACTGAAGAAACGACTTCAGCGAGTTCGTCACCGAAAAAAATGTAAATGAACTTCTCCTTTTCCATGACAACATAAAGCCTCAGACAAAACTGTGCACTGGAGAGGAGCTCAAAAATTCATTGGACTGTTTTTCCTCATCCATCCTACAGCCCGGGTACCGCATCTTATGACTACCATCCTTTTTGCGCCCAAAGAAAGATGCACTCCACGAGAAGCAGTGAGTAGATGATGGGGAAGTTATTGATGCAGCAATAAGCTGTCTCCGACGTTCACCAATAGGGTTGTTGTACCACGCGAGCGTATAATCCTGTAAGGTGGCATTAGACAGCCACATTGAATGGAGATTATGTTGAAAAATAATGCTTTGTAGGCAAAAGAGTAGGGAATATTAAGGTGTAGTGGAATCCTGAATAAAACCAGTTTCCGGAAAAAAATATATAGCATTACTTATTGAAGGCCTCTCGTACTATAAGTAGATGTAGCGTACCTGTGGAAGCTTGAATCACACAATAATTGTAACTTGATATCTTCTTCTTTTTGTCAATGTCTGCGTAAAACAACACAGAATTTTGCGTCCTTCTTAACACAGACACTTGTTTTGTTTATTTAATTCGCCAAACCATTTTCAGCGAAATATCGCTATCATCGGTGGATTTCTTTGTTCTAAAAAACGTGAAAAATAAGCATCTTCACACTACTAGATAACTTTATTGAAATTAATTACAACGATACGAATTATTTGTGTTTTAGGTGAAAGAAACTCACTGATTGATTCCACGGTTTTAGGTTTCCAGACGGCTTTCGACACCGTTCCACACAAGCGTATTCTTACCAAACTGCGTGCCTACGGAGTATCGCCTCAGTTGTGCGACTGGATTCGTGATTTCCTGTCAGAAAGGTCACAGTTCGTAATAATAGACGGAAAGTCATCGAGTAAAACAGAATTAATATCCTGCGTTCGCCAAAGAAGTGTTGTAGGACTTCTATTGTTCCTGATCTATATTAACGACATAGGAGACAATCTGAGTAGTCGTCTTAGATTGTTTGCCGATAATGCTGTCATTTACCGTCTTGTTAAGTCATCAGATGATCAAAACGACTTGCTAAATGATTTAGACAAGATATCTGTATGGTGCGAAAAGTGGCAGTTGACCCTGAATGAGGAAAAGTGCGAAGTTATTCACATGAGTACAAAAAGAAATGAGCTAAATTTCGATTACGCAGTAAGTCACACAAACCTGAAGGCTGTAAATTCAACTAAATACTTAGGGATTACAATTACAAATAACCTAAATTGGAACGATCACATAGATAATATGGTGGGTAGAGCAAACCAAAGACTGCGATTCATTGTCAGAACACTTGTAAGGTCCAACAGGTCTACTAAAGAAACTGCTTACACCACGCTTGTCCGCCCTATTCTGGAGTATTCCTGTGCGGTGTGGGATCCGCATCAGGTGGGCCTGACGGATGACATCGAAAAAGTACAAAGAAGGGCAGCTCGTTTTGTATTATCGCGAAATAGGGGAGATAGTGTCACAGACATGATAAGTGAACTGGAGTGGCAATCATTAAAACAAAGGCGTTTTTCGTGGCGACTGGATCTTCTTATGAAATTTCAATCACCAGTTTTCTCCTCTGATTGCGAAAACATTCTGTTGGCATTCACCTACTTAGGGAGAAATGATCATCACGATAAAATAAGAGAAATCAGGGCTCGCGCAGAAAAATTTAAGTGCTCGTTTATCCCGCGTGCCGTTCGAGAGTGAAACGGTAGAGAGACAGTTTGAAGGTGGTTAATTGAACCCTCTGCCAGGCACTTTATTGTGAATAGCAGATTAATCACGTAAATGTAGATGATAGCGGTATTTCACCGAAACTAGTTTGGAGACTTAAATAAACTGACGTGTTTGCGTCAATACGGAACCTCAGTCCCATACTGAATGGCTCACATTAAGATCAAAAGTTAGATTCGAAGTATATCACAAATGTACGCCGGAGAAGGCTGTGTGAGGGAAAGAAGAGAAAATTAATTGATGTTTAACAAGGGGTGAATTAAAGGGCGCAAAAGTGTACCTGACTGGTGACTTAACAATATCGTTTTTGCACAGTACCACTAAGCCACGGATGTTTTCACGGTGACAGTAATTCCTGTGCGGCTCCAGACAACTCCAATGAGTGTAGTCTTATTCGCTACTGTTTGGCCTCCAGAACTGCTACCGACGGTCTGCATCGGATATTCAGATTCGCAGCGACCCGCTATTCCCGGCATTTAATATCCGAGGCGACCCCTTTACGAGGCGGGTCAATGTAGAATAACCCAAGTGGACGCGGGGACACTGCGAGGCTCGCAAGAACGCAGCTGCGCCGCCGGTCACGCACGGACAGAGGAACAGAGAGAGAGAGAGAGAAGGGGGGAGAGAATAGGCAGGCGCAGGTATCGCAGGCCTACAAAACAGTACAGGGCAAGCCTACGGTTCAGGGCGGTGGCCTTTGTCAGGGCTCCGGCGCACACGCGTGCTACCATTAAGTCGATTTCCGGATGCTGTGATCCTGCACAGCGTATCTCCCATACCGCTAGCCAATCTGTCGATTTTTTTTATGTTGGCGATAGCAGTTTATTGCGGAATTTATTGAATAATGAGTACGCAGCCTAGCACATGATACTTGTACTCTGAGTACAACCCTGACGAGGGGATGGGAACAGGGTGAGGAACGAGGGCAATAACACCGGTGTCCCTTATAGGAAAGGGGGGGGGGGGCCAAGCACTTCGATCCCCTTGCTGCACAGGTGGAAGCCGGCCGGTGTGCCCGTGCGGTTCTAGGCGCTTCAGTCTGGAACCACGTGACCGCTACGGTCGCAGGTTCGAACCCTGCCTCGGGCATGGATGTGTGTGATGTCCTTAGGTTAGTTCGGTTTAAGTAGTTCTAGGGGACAGATGACCACAGATGTTAAGTCCCATACTGGTCAGAGCCATTTGAACCATTTGATTGCACAGGAGGAAAATAGCAGAACAAAATTGGTTCAAATGGCTCTGAGCACTATGGGACTTAACATCTATGGTCATCAGTCCCCTAGAACTTAGAACTACTAAAACCTAACTAACCTAAGGACAGCACACAACACCCAGCCATCACGAGGCAGAGAAAATCCCTGACCCCGCCGAGAATCGAACCCGGGAACCCGGGCGTGGGAAGCGAGAACGCTACCGCACGACCACGAGATGCGGGCAATAGCAGAACATTAGTATAAAATAAATTTTGTGTCATATAATAAATAAGATTTTAGTTATATTACATCATGGTGACGCAGAGATTCCGAAATCAGATACGGGAATGTAATGTTTACGCAGAAGCAGATACGGACTCACATCGCAATGTAGTAGTAATGAAGAGCAGGCTGGAGTTTAAGAGATTTATCAAAAAGAATCAACGCGCAAAAAAGTGGGATACGGAAGTACTAAGGAATACGCTTCAAGTTCTCTAAGGCTTTAGCACGGCAATGAGGAATAGCGCTGTAGGCAGCACAGTTGAAGACGAATGGACATTATTAAAAAGGGCGATCGCAGATGTTAGAAAGGAAAATATAGGTACAAAGAAGTTAACTGCAAGAAACCGTCGGTAACAGAGGAAACGCTTCAGTTGATCGACGAAAGAAGAAAGCACAATAATGTTCAAAGATATTCAGGAATACAGATATGTAAGTCGATGAGGAAAGAAATAAATAGGAAGTGCAGGGAACTTAGACGAAATGGCTGGGTGAAAAAGGTGAAGAAATCAGAAAAGAAATGATTGTCGGGAGGACTGACGCAGCATATAGGAAAGTCAAAAGAACCTTCAGTGAAATTACAAGCAAGGGTGGTAACATTCAGAGTGCAACGGGAATTCCACTGTTAAATGCAGAGGAGAGAGCGTATTGGTGGAAAGAGTACATGGAAGGCCGCCAAGAAGGAGAAGATATGGCTAATGTTACAGAAGAAGAAACATGAGTCGATCTAGAAGACATAGGGTATCCAGTGTTAGCATTAGAATTTAGGAGAGCTTTGAAGGACTTAAGATCAAATAAGTCAGAAGGGTTAGGCAACATTCTATCAGAGTTCCTAAAATCGTAGAGGGAAGTTGCTACAAAACGGCTATTCACATTGGCGTGTAGAATGTATGAGTCTGGCGACGTACCATCTTCCTTTCACAAAAAAATCACCCACACAATTCCGAAGACTGCAAGTGCTGACGAGTACGAGAATTATCGCCCAATCAGAGCAACACATGCATCCAAGTTGCTTACAAGAAGAATATTGAGGATGTCTTAGATGACGGTCAGTTTGTCTTTAGGGAAGGTAAAGGCACCAGAGAAGCAATTCTCACGTTGCAGTTGATAATCGAAGCAAGACTGAAGAAAAATAAAGACTCGTTCATGGAAGCTGTCGACCTGGAGAAAGCATTCAACAGTGTAAGATGGTGCAAGACGCCCCAGGGGCAAGCTTTAAGAAAAGACTGTGTAACTCCGCTACCATTTGGAGGCAAAAATGAAAAATATAAATTACAATGAAATGAACACCCTTAGATGCTTACAGGCGTTGACATACGTCAATAGCGTGGATGAAAATGTGTGCCCCGGCCGGGACTCGATCCCGGGATCTCCCGCTTACATGGCAGACGCTCTATCCAGCTGAGCCACCGAGGACACAGAGGTTAACGCGACTGCAGGGTGTATCTCTGGCACGCCTCCCGCGAAACCCACATTCTCAACGTATTGTCCCGCACTACATTCGTAGTGCCTCCGCCCATTATACTCATTACTCGCGGCGTGTTGCCGATTCCCGTAAGAGTTCGGGCACTGTTTCTGCATTCGCACAGAAGAAGAAGATGGTCAAGTGGCCGGTGAGCCTTAACTATATGTATACTAAGATGGTATCTGTTCTTTCGGACATGTCCGAAAGAACAGATACCATCGGTGAGCATGCAGCTCGTTAGAATGAAATTACAATGAAATGAACACCCTTAGCATGTGGTCGGAGGGGGTTCGACAGTCCATCATTTCCAGTCAGCCCACCAGGAAGGAGTTACGGCTCGCGTCGTCTGTAGTTCAACCATGCCTAGACGGTCAATAGCGCGGTTCGATCGCGTCCGCATTTTTACTCTATGCCAGGAAGGGCTCTCAACAAAGGAAGTGTCCAGGCGTCTCGGAGTGAACGAAAGCGATGTTGTTCGGACATGAAGGAGATACAGAGAGACAGGAACTGTCGATGACATGCCTCGCTCAGCTTCAGGGCTATTACTGCAGTGGATGACCCCTACCTACAAATTATGGCTCGGAGGAACCCTGACAGCAACTCCGCCATGTTGAATAACGTTATCGCGCAGCTACAGGACGACGTGTTACGATTCAAACTGTGCGCAATAGGCTGCATGATGCGTAACTTCACTCCCGACGTCGATGGCGAGGTACAGCCTTGCAACCACGACACCATAGTGCAACCATATCGGCAGCATTTTGGCGAGGCATTGTCTTCATGTACATCAATTCGCGCCCCCAACGTGCACAACTTGTGAATGACTTCCTTCAGGATAACGACATCGCTCGACTAGAGTGGCCAGCATGTCGTCCAGTCATGAACCCTATCGCATATGCCTGTGATAGATTGAAAAGGGCTGTTTATGGACGACGTGATCCATCAACCACTCTGTGGGATCAACGCCCAATCGACGTTGAGGATGAGCGACCGCTACAGTCGCAGGTTCAAATCCTGTCTCGAACATGGATGTGTGTGATGACCTTAGGTTAGTTAGGTTTAAGTAGATCTAAGTTGTAGGGGACTGATGACCTCCGCTGTTAAATCCCATAGTGCTCAGAGCCATTTGAACCATCGAAGTTGAGGAGTCAGACAATCTGGTCCAACAGTGCCTTGATGAACTTGCGATAATGTGTGCCACGACGAATACAGGCATGCATCAAGGCAAGAGGACGTGCTACTGGGTATTACAGATACCGGTGTGTACAGAAATCTGGACCACCACCTCTGAAGGTCTTGCTGTATGGTGGTACAGCATGCAATGTGTGGTTTTCATGAGCAATAGAAAGAGCGGAAATGATGTTTATATTAATATCTATTCCAATTTTCTGTACAGGTTCCGGAACTCTCGGAACCGAGGTGATGCAAAACTTTTTTTGATGTTTGAACAAGAGCCAAGAGGGCATAATAAGAGTGACCACCAATAACGAAGCGCTCGGATTGACATGGGTGAAAACAGGGATGTAGCCTTTCGCCCCTACTCTTTAATTTGTGCATCGAAGAAGCAATGATGGGTATAAAATAAACATTCAGGAGTGGAATCAAAATTCAAGGTGAAAGGATATCAATGATACGATTCGCTGATGACGTCGCTATCCGGAATGAAAGTGAAAAAGAATTACATGATCTGCTGAATGGAATGAACAGTCTGATATGGACTGAGAGTAAATCGAAGAAAGACGAAAGTAATGAGAAGCAGCAGAGACGAGAACGGCGAGAAACTTGAGATCAGGACTGATGGTCACGAACTACATGAAGTTAAAGAATTCTCCTACCTAGGCAGCAAATAAGCAGACCAACACTGGAAAAAAGGGCATTCCTGCCCAAGAGAAGTCTACTAGTATCAAACATCGGCCTTGATTTGATGAAGAAATTTCTGAGAATGTGCGTTCGGAGCACATCATTGTATGGATGCGGAACATGGACTGTTGGAAAGAGGAGTACCGAAGCATTTGAGATGTGGCGTTACAGACGAATGTTGCAAATTAGATGGACTGATATCGAGGAGGCTCTGTTCTGAATTGGAGAGGAAATGAACACGTGGAAAACACTGACAAGGGGAAGGGGCAAGATGATGGGACATCTGTTAAGACATCAGGGAATAACTTCCATGGTACTAGAGGGAGCTGTAGAGCACAAAAACTGTAGAGGAAGACGGAGATTGGAATACATCCAGCAAGTAATCGAGGACGTAGGTGGCAATTGCTACTCGGAGATGAAGATGCTGGCACAAGAGAGGAATTCGTTGCGCTCCGCATCAAACCAGTCAGATGACTGATGACTCAAAATAAATAAATAAATATAAGAGTATTAGCCCTTCACCAGTACAGCCAGTCTACGAGTAGCTCTTGCTTTCCACCGCGGTCGTCCACTTTCGTGATTATTAAGGCCAGCTGCACACGATTCACTTTCGCGTTTGATTTTGGATGCAGAATATTTTTTTGACATCGTGCGCTAGAACCACCTTCTAATGAAGTTGAAAATTTGCGTTCTTCAAATAGTATTGGAAATACTACGAAAACATATACACAGCAAATGTTGGCTAGAACAGCTGGGGAACGCCGTTATTTGCTAGGACTGCCGACAACATTCAAATATAAAGCAATGCTGACTATATCACAAGGTGATTTTACAGGAAATATGTAGGAAATATTCTGTTTCTAGAGTAAACGCAGAATAACGACAAATTTAAAATATTTCTATTTGTACATAGTTGTCCTGGAAGATCTAAAAAGGGAAGAAATGAAATCACATGAAAGAGGTGAACTGGGCATGCTCATTCTTGGAAGTAAAGCGATAATATTCTTATTTCGTTCGTCCATAGAATAGCCAACTTAGATGGGGCATTATATGTTGGTCAAGGAGTGTTGTCCTT
This sequence comes from Schistocerca americana, assembly GCF_021461395.2. NCBI lineage: Eukaryota > Metazoa > Arthropoda > Insecta > Orthoptera > Acrididae > Schistocerca > Schistocerca americana. The sequence continues at coordinate 679,751,397 of NC_060122.1, forward strand.
CAGAGGTTCATCTCAGAAAATTGGAGATTTAAGTAATGGAAATTTGGAAATTGGAGTAATATTTGTGAAACCTATCGTTGCGTTCAGCGGACAGGTTTATGATAAGGAGAGGCTCTTATAAAGCAGCTCAGACATATTTTCTCCAGTGGAACCCTCTCACAAAATTTTCTCTGTACTCTTGTCGTAGCATTTTTGTGGACTACATGCAGCTGAAAGTTGTCATGAAGCAGATTTCGCAATGATTGAACTTCGTTACAACCTGTTCAATTTCAGTCCACAACGATGGTAAATTTAGAAACATTGTGTTTGAAGCTCCTTATCTTCCATGTCTCAAACCCGCTGGAGAGGTAGGGTTGACGCTGTGAGACTAATTGCAGCTTAACTGGGTAAGACTGCCATTGTTGTTTAAACTGTCAATAAGTTAAATTTTTTACCTGAAAGTCGGTCTGTGGTACGGACTGTTTTGGATTATGTATTATCTTTCAAGTGTATAATCATGACATCAGTTTGGTTAAAATTTATGTTACCCATTGGTCACAGAAGAAAACTATCACGAGCCTGAAATATTAGTATAGGTTTTGAGCACGATACTTCGAGAGCTTACTAGCTGACTTAAAATATTTTCGCGAGATCTAGGATATGAGCTAAAATAGTTGCCAGTGCTAAGTTTCCAGAGGTGCGCACTAGGAATAGGAATTAATTTCATGATGAAACTAGGATTCAAGAGACAGGTGTGAATTCAGAATATGTCTTCAAAATTAATGTCTTTATTGTATTTATTGAGAATGTAGTGTCTATCTTGCAAACGCGATATGAAGCAGTAAAAAGTTTAGGTGAAATACTCAAAGGTGTCTGATCAGGTCGCTGAGGCATGCAAGTTATTTATCAGTGAATACCATAATGATGTCAAATTAGGTTTAGATTCAGTAATTAAATATTTGAAAACAATCAATACCTCGAACACTGAATACGTTACTTTGGAAACATCAGATATCTTGAATAAAATGCCTGAGATTGAAGTTTCAACCTTTTTTTCCGAATGCATGGGCAACTATGGGCATCTTTTACACTCTCCCAGTTACTGTAGCTGAAGCATAAGTCATTCAGCATCCTGGCTAGTGTCAATAAACTGTCTCAGATGACGTAGACAGCAACGACCTCTCACAGATTTTTTGGCCTTGGAAAATGAATATAATTTGGCAAGGCAGCCACTTCGTGTGATTCAAACATTTGTTGAACAGAAGGCTCGCAAAGTGCCATTGAGTGTTACAGGCAAATAGGGTATAATATGCTACCCGTTGCACGACTCATTGTGGTTTATGCAGGTGCTCGCTGACGTCTATCTGCTGAACTGTGTTGACATGTCAGGGAATGAGAACACTCCATATCGCAGCTTTACTGGCGCTAGACGTTTTGTCAATGTAGCAATCAGTGTAATACTTGTTCTTTGATTTTAAAGTGAAGTAAAACAAAATGAAGCCAATTTACAATATCAAATTAAATGGAGGATTCATATATTCTACAATAATTCATTACTGAGTAACATCAGAAGTCGAATGTGTGAGTTCATCAGTTGTATCAATTTTCTCTCTTGCTGTGTATGTCTGGATCGAGCTATGTCCAATTCTCTATCTTTGGTTGCCTTTTGATTCCCAATAAATATCTCCATGACCACTTATCAATCCAGTACTTATTACTATTCTTTCTCTTTCCTTTTCGATGAAAGCATCGTGGTGTTGGTATTGTTCCTCGATACATTTAAGCTTTGCACACTCATTCATGATTCGTATGAATGATGTGTTAGCTACAGACGAGCAAGTAGCCGAATGAGCAACAGCCGAGACTGGTGCGGAAATACTACGACTTGTTAACATTGAGGATAGAAGACTGAGCTCTAATAATGCTGTACTAGCGTCGTTCATACTTCACAGGTTCCTAGCGGCTATCCTGATTTCACGCAGACGAGTGTACATTCGGTCCTCTATAGTTATTTCAAAGCACAATGGAAAATTGAAGACATAGTTTACTATTATATTTTGTTTTACTACATTTAAAATGATTTCGATTGTAATAGGACATTGTAAAAGGTACATCATAACTACAGTTTCTGGTTTTCTGAAATAACAGAGAGCACGAAATTCAACATTTTTCGTAATGAAGCAATGTCCGGTAATGTGTCATTCTGAACTTGTACGGGGGTGAAGAAAACTGCGTATTTTAGTGAAAGTGATAGAAAGGTTTGGGTTGTTTGGCGGAGGAGACTAGACAGCGAGGTCATCGATCTCATCAGCTTAGGGAAGGACGGGAAAGGAAGTCGGCCGTGCCCTTTTCAAGGAACCATTCCGGATTTTTCTTGAATTGTGCTATTTCTTTCTTCTTTTATTCTGCAAGACTGCTTGTGAACTTAGGACACACTTGCATTTTTGTTTTTATTTAATGAAATTGCTGAGGCGTACTGAGTATGACAGCACTAACTATCGCCACTGACTAATTTTAAATTACAAAAATGAATAATTAATGAACACAATTTTAGCAGTTTCTTGGGTTGGTTGGGGTTGTTTGTGGGAAGCGACCAAACTGCGAGGTCATCGGTCTCATCGGATTAGGGAAGGACGGGGAAGGAAGACGGCCGGGCCTTTTCAAAGGAACAATCCCGGAATTTGCGTGGAGCGATTTAGGGAAATCACGGAAAACCTAAATAGGATGGCCGGATGCGGGATTGAGCCGTCGTCTTCCTGAATGCGAGTCCAGTGTACTAACCACTGCGCCACCTCGCTTGGTTTGTGATAAAAAGACATCATTGCAAAACCAACGTGAAATTGAGAGCATGATCTTAGCTATGGCACATCACACAACTATGCCACAAAACGATTGCTTTATACGAAGTTATTCTAATTAAATATAAAGAAAACTTCAAATAAAATTATAAATGTTATTTAAATTTGTAATTATTTCAGTCTGTTCTAATTCTGATTGTAAACGTGTGTGCAAGCCATAAATGTGAATACAGAACTTGCGCTCGGAGAAAGTTACATACTGGAGGCAAGAAACTTAACTTTCAGTGTCGGATCTGTAATTAGGAAGTCTATCTTTTCACGCTACTGCAGAAGAGAAATGTCACATATATTAATGCTCGAAACTAAGAAAACAAACTACACAGGAAATATTCTGTAATTCATTGTTTCTACAGCAAGAATAACAGCAGCAATAAAAGCATCTGAAATCAGAGCGATGAGTGCTTGCTTCCGTTAGGAAACGAAGCATTTCCAGGCAGTTATTGATAAGGAACATTTATGCTCATGACCTCTACGAGATCAGAAAATCAGGAACAATTACTCTGATACATCTGTACATAAGCTTTCTGCAGTTTGTCGTAGGAAGCTAAAAATGTACTGCTGGAGTTACTCGAGTGGATGCCACAACACACACATTACATCACTTTATTCACTAAATTACTTAACTTGGAAACAATTCAAGTCCACATTAATGACATATTTGTTCCTGTCGCTAACACTTTAACAGTTATCACTTTGTTCTGCCAAAATGACAGTCACACGTCAATGTTCAGTTGACTACGAATATCGTTCCGCAGTTCTAACCTTTATGCTGTCGTCATAGGCGATGATTCCAGAGTGGGATGAGGACCGACGTAAGTAAGCTTCCACGGGCGGCGACCTATGGAAACTGTTGACGGTGCGTTAATGCCGACGTCTCCCATTCGTTGCTGCGTCTGTCAGTGACTGACTTTAGCTTCTAGTGCCGTTGTGAGGTACAAGCTGTGCCCTGAGACCTCCCCTTTGGACGACACTTCACTTTCTGCTTTACGTTGGAACGCAGTGCATGATTTCTTTGGGAGCATCTACTTTCTAATTACAATGTAGTGACCTGTCACAGTCTGCATGATTTCATCGAATGTTTATAGGCTCTGTAATACGGGATAAGACCGTATCCAACATAAAGACTAACTTAGAATTATTAATAGTGACTCAATGATAGAGTGTAAATACTAACTTAGAATTATTAACAGTAACTCGATGATACACGCGTATATACTACCGCGCGCTCTGAATCAACCTGTTGTGCCATGAGCAACTGTTAGTCCACTCGAATTCCGCCAGCAATATTGAGTGCAACGTATAATTTTGTAGTATAAATAATATTTATGAGCATACGTATTCGTTGCTTTTTTATAAGAAACTACTTGTTCTACGTGCCATCCTAATCAGAACCTTTCGCTGATCTCCAAAGTTCCCCCAATTGTGTTATGTTTAGAATTTGTAAAACCTTGTTTAAAATGACAAATAAACATTGGACTACTACATTCCAAGATGGGAATCTGCCTGGGGCAGTGTGCTGATCCCCATCGGCCCTGTCCGCCACAAGAATCTAACAATAATACTGGTTTTTCTCTCTCACTGAAGAAGGAAGCATCTTTCAAATATCTTTTCATCTGCATACAAGTTTGTTTGCTGGATATCAATAATATCAAAAGGACATTTGAGGCTTGAAATTTAGAACTATGAAAAGGTGGGTATCAGTGTGGAAAAACCGTTATGAGTGTTGTACCTGTGGACAAGACGCAAGCTCATCTGGTGATCAGAAAAGGTTCGACGGCACAAGTGCAGCAGTGGGGTGTATACTACTTTCGATACTGCAACAGAAGATTTTAACGCCTGGCCCGTTAAATGATTGTAATATCAATCTCCACTTGAGAAGAAATACAATCAAGATGCAGTCACTAATACATGTTCAATTCTCTTCTCGACGGCTTACCTTGTACTGAAACATACCTCATTTGTATCAGGATATTTAGAGGATTACCTACAACAGTTTGATATCCCGCTGAATTTTATTTTGTATTGCGTACGCGTCGTGTACATTACGTGAGGAAATTTCGCTCGTCTTATGTGCTTGGTGTAAAAACGCTGTTTTAAGCATTACAGATTATCATTACTACAGTGCTTTTACATAATAACAGTAGGTTAGTTATTACTTTCAGTGAAAAAGTGATATGTCGTGTGGCTAAGGCCCCCCGTCGGGTAGACCGTTCGCCTGGTGCAGGTCTTTCGATTTGACGCCACTTCGGCGACCTGCTCGTCGATGGGGATGAAATGATGATGATTAGGACAACACAACACCCAGTCCCTGAGCGGAGAAAATCTCCAACCCAGCCGGGAATCGAACCCGGGACCTTACGCTTGACATTCCGTCACGCTGACCACTTAGCTACCGGGGCCGGACAAAGTACACATGTCTGACATGGCAAACGAATAAAAGAAAAGAAAACGTAAATGTAAAACGCAAAATAACAATTTAAAACATCAAATATATAAGTAAAATAATAACTATAATAGTAATGAATGTTCTGACATTTTATTTAGGTACACAGCACACTGTTTACAGCTTATTTTCTAAAAATGGTATGTCAGTAACCAAATTTATTAAGGAAGGATGTATGTGGCTCGAAAGCTTCGTTAATTTGCTTTGTAACAAAGGTTTTATTTATCAAAATTAATTAGTTATGATGGGGTACTTTGCAAAATTTCGAATTATTCCAAAAGTTGATCATGCAGTTTTCAAGAACTTTAATTAAATATCGACTTTAAAACGAACAACTTCTTTTATGTCAACGTTCCAGAGATATTCCGCCTAAAACCAATAAATCAAATTACTTTTTGGAGTGCGTTTTACCCCTTAAAAGTGGAATTGCGCACAAACAAAACAATGTATTGCATAATTTTACTCCTTCTACAAAGCAGCTAAATTTCAATAAGATATTTTATTTACACGTCGATATGTTCCCTTGTTAGATTACTACAACACAGGAAAGGACAATGGCTGGCAAGTACCTCTTAAAGTAAGGAAATCCATAGAACAGCATTTCACTAAACGTAAAAGAGTGGTTTCATTTCTCTACACGATTCATGAGCCTTAATGAGCGCCGGCCGAAGTGGCCGTGCGGTTAAAGGCGCTGCAGTCTGGAACCGCAAGACCGCTGCGGTCGCAGGTTCGAATCCTGCCTCGGGCATGGATGTTTGTGATGTCCTTAGGTTAGTTAGGTTTAACTAGTTCTAAGTTCTAGGGGACTAATGACCTCAGCAGTTGAGTCCCATAGTGCTCAGAGCCATTTGAACCATTTGAACCTTAATGAGCATCAGGAAAATAATTCAAATATTTGCGAGTAACATTATGTACTGATACTAAGTGATATCACCCCATATTCTAATAGCAATATGAAAACTTATTTCTGTCTCTATGCCAAAGTGTTGCTCGTAAATAACATATGAACGAGAAAAATGTTTTACGGGGCAGCCCGTGTACTAAAATGGGCGAAGAAACAGCGGGAGAGGGGACTAATTGGGAAAATGTAGAATACTTAAGATATGAAAAGCAACTGAACACGTAAATTTGCGAGAATACATATCATATTGTTCACACCAAATGCTTGGTTATGAATAGCATGCCATTGCGAACGGCAGCATCATAAGCAGCAGGCTAAAAACCTCGATGGCCTCCACGACATGAGAACAGTTCATATAGATGCCGATAGATCAATAATATTTTATATATAACACCGAAATGTGAAAGCAGCAGAGGATCAAGTAGGACAAAAGACGAGGTCTAGTAGAAAAGTGGAAGGAGTATGTAAAGGGTCTACACAAGGACGATGTAGTTGAGGGCAATATTGTGGAAATGGAAGAGGACGTAGACGAAGATGAAATGGGAGATATGATACTGTGTGAAGAATTTGACTGAGCACTGAAGGACCTAAGTCGAAATAAGGTCCCGGGATTAGGCAACATTAAATTAGAACTACTGATAGCCTTGAGTGAGTCAGCCATGACAAAACTCTTCCATTCGGTGAGCAATATGCATGAGACAGGAGAAATACCCTGACTTCAAAAAGAATATAATAATTGTAATCCCAGAGAAAGCAGGTTTTGACAGGTGTGAAAATTAGGGAACTATCACTCTAATAAGTGACGGTAAAAATGTTAACACAAAATCTAGGAGAACGCAACCTCTGGGAAGATCGGTTTGTATAAGGTACAAATGTTGGAAAACGTGAGGAAATACTGAACCTACAACTTATCTTAGAAGATAGGTTAAGGAAAGGCAAACCTACGTTTCTAGGATTTGTAGACAGAAGGCTTTTGACAATGTTGACTGGAATATTCTGTTTCAAATTCTGAAGGTGGCTGGGTTAAAATGCTGGGAGCGAAAGGCTATTTACAATTTGTACAGAAACCAGATGGCAGTTGTAAGAATCGAGGGGCATGAAAGGGAAGAAGGGGTTGACAAGGGATTGATACCGGTTTGTAGCCTATCCCCGATGTTATTCACCTGTATATTGAACAGGCAGTAAAGGAAAACGAAGAAAAGTTTTGAGTAGGAATTAAAATCCAGAAAGAAGAAAGAAAATGCTTGAGGTTTGGCGACGACATCGTAATTCTGTCAAGACAGCAAAGGACCTTGAAGAGCAGTTGAACGGGATGTACAGTGTCTTGAAATGGGGATACAAGATTAACGTCAACAAAAGCAAAACGAGGATAACGGAATTTAGTAGAACTAAATCAGGCGACGCTGAAGGAATTTAGATTAGAAAATGAGACACTTAAAGTAGTAGATGAGTTTTGCTATCTGGGAAGCAAAATAACTGATGATGGTCAAAGTAGGGAGGATATAAAATGTACACTGGCTATGGAAAAGAAAGCGTTTCTGCAGAAGATAAATTTGTTAACATCGAGTACAGATTTAAGTGTCAGGAAGTCCTTTCTGAAAATATTTGTGATGTGTAGCCATGTAGGGAAGTGAAACCCGGACGATAAATAGTTTAGACAAGAAATAATGCTTAAGATTAGATGGACAGATCATGTAACTAATGGGGAAATACTGAATGGAATTGGAGAGAAGAGGAATTTGTGGCACAACTTTACTAGAAGAATGGATCGGTTGGTACGCCAGGTTCTGAGGCATCAAGAGATCACTAATTCAGTGAGCTGCATCAAACCTGTCTCTGGACTAAAGACCACAACAGCAACAACAATAACATCGAGCACTTTGTTGGTAGGATTCTGAAGCACTACTTTTTTTTCTACAATGGATATTATTTTACTGTTATAATATGAACGTAACTCGCTAAGTTGGTCCAATATATTTGTTTTTTACTCGTGACAGAGTAAAGGCACGAAATAATTAATACAAAAAAAATAGTTGACCTAAAAAATAAAATGCATACGAAACACGGAACATACGTGTCTGAGATCCATATTAGATCTTACTGACATGGTCACCGACTGCTTACAAATAACGGTTGTGCAAATGCCATCTACCTTGTTTCACAGTCGAATGCATGTAATGGAAATCTTAAAAACTTCTAATTCCTAGATACTCCAAAGAGGAACTCGAATCTCACGAGAGAATCTACGCAGAAAATTTCAAGAACCGTGTTTCTGAGCAAAAGCCTATGAATATACTGTAGCTCACTACATAGTCTGCCATTGTACTGTCCGCCCCCGGTAGCTCAGTGGTCAGCGCGATAGAATGTCAATCCTAAGGGACCGGGTTCGGTTCCCGGCTGGGTCTGAGATTTTCTTCACTCAGGGACTGGGTTTTGTGTTGCCCTAATCATTATCATTTCATCCCCATCGACGCACAAGTCACCGAAAGAGCGTCAAATCGAAAGACTTGCACCCGGCGAACGATCTACCCGACGGGAGGTCCTAGTTACACGACCTTTACATTTACCATTATAATCCTGGAAAGGAAGTCAGGCCAACAACAGTTCGTATAGAGTGGTACGCTCAGGCTAATGTGACTCTAAACCAACAAGTATTAACTGTTTGTTGTCCAAACAACATTTCTTACATTGTCAAGGGAACAATAGTAAGCAAAAATAATAATGAACGGTTAACAACATGGATGATGAACAATGGCTTAATAATTAAATTAAAGAAGTAGTCGATCAATGACTACAAAAGACATTAACAGTGCAACAACTTAAAAGAAAAGAACGGAAGAAGGTATATTCCAAAAAAAAAAAAAAAAAAAAAAAAGGAATTGAAAATATCCCAGAAACTTGTAATAAGCGAAAAACATGTCCCCATTTTTACAAACGTATCTTCACCGACGTGTTCAGCAATTATTCCAATAGTTAGCTTCTTGTCTATAAGCTGTTACAACAATTCATACACAGAGCTGCAAAAGAATTTTTCTTGCACATCGCTCCATGGCCACATTCTGTTGTGCGTCTAACATTATCTTTGCAACAAACAAATACAGTTTACAGCAATGTAACGAATTTGATCATACGTGTCTGTGGAGGATATTATTTATCTAGTACACATGGCTACTCTTTGCTTGTTCTGAACAGTAAAATTTTCGTAGTCAGGTACACTTCCTCTAACTGAAAGAATTTTCTGTGAGTTTAAATTTATATATGCAGTTCATCGGAAATGTGGGCGCTCTACTGGAGGGTTAAGTAATCGATTTACTTTGAGATGCTCTTTTGAGGGTTAGTTGTATACTCTTTAATATGAAATTTCGTTTACATGTCTCTAAGCCTTCCCAGCCGAATTTTTATTAATGACAGAAGATATGGGGAATTCAAATTTCCTGCCGAACTATGCAACATCAGATGTGTTAAATGACATTTTATATTTACTTGAGTCACTATTCCTCCTAGCAGAATTCAATTGTTCAGTTTAAGATTTAATTTACGATCGACAGATGGTAGTTTGATGTGTACCGAATTTATTAATACAGTTAAATATTCGTCTTCTCATAATTTGCTCTGCAGCATTCATGCCAAAACTATTCATGCACTATAATGATACTTAAGCAAATTACCTACGCAAAACTGGATAAAGCTGCCCAAAATCCAGGCGTCTTTTGACATGCGACTGCTAATAAAATTGCGTACCTATTCAGTACCGTGTGAGCTGTGCAACTGAATTGTGGTAACTGCTGTTGAGTCATCCAGCGGAAGAGAAACGTTATCTTGGATTCGTCAAGAAAGTGTTACAGGCCCTCTACTGTACATAAGCTGCTGAGGGTGAATGCGTGTTGATGTTATAAGCTTTAAGGAATGATGGAGAAGGGTAAATGTAGCAGTATAGGAGATCCTACCCCGGTAACGACCAACTTGAAAGTTATAAACGAAATTCGTTCTCACTAGTGTGACAGTGGACTTGCTTCGCTGCTAGCTCATTGCTCTCCATATTTTGGGAGAAGATCGTATGGACCCCAACCAGAGAAAAGTCTGGTGAACTTGAGCTCTAGAATGCAAACCTTACGAGCTGTGAGCACTCTTTTAGTAACAAAGATGGACGGGTACTAATAGCTCTTACGGTACGCAATTTTGTGACCATGTTTGCTAGGTATCTTCTTCTTGTTTTAGTCCATATAACCACCTTTCTAAACGAGGAAACCAAAGAGCTGGCAGTAGAAGAGATCCTCTGTCAGAGGAGTCAAAACGAATTTCGCTTATAGCTTTCGACTCGGTCATTTCCGGACAGGCTCAACTGCCGCTGATTGATACATTTACACTTCCCCATCGTCCCTGTAAGTTTGTAATATCATCACGGAATCTGAATCTCGGAGATAATATGAGCAGCACACTTAGATTGTTTGCAGATGATGGTGTCGGTTACGGTCTAGACAGGTCATCAGAAGATTTGCACAGTGGTTTAGACATCGGCTTGCTACTAAAAGTGACAATGGATTTTATACTATAAAATGAATGTAGTACTCTACATCAATACTAAGTACATCCCGTTAAATTTCGGTAACAGCATAAATCCCACAAATTTGATGTTTTCCTATTAAACTAAATACGGTTTCAAACAACTGAAATCGGAACTATCATACAGAATATGTTTTGGGAAAGCGAACCAAAGAGTGCGTTTTATAGACAAAAAACTTAGATAACACAAATCTAATACTTGCTGCTCGGTCTGAGATCCGTGTCAAATGTGAATGACGTAAGATATCGAAAAATTTCAATGAAGAGCACGTCGGTTTGTACCGTGACAAAATATGGGAGAGTGTCACGAATATGATACATGAGTTGGGACGTCAATCATTAAAAGAACGTTTTTAGTGGCGGCGAGATATTTTCACGAAAAATTTCAATCATCAACATTCTACTAGGAACTCGAAAATATTTTGCAGTCTATCTATATCCGAATCCCGCTCCAGCTACTGCCGGGTCTGGGAGCTGACGAGTCCTCTCCATTTGGCTCGGTCCTCCCACCACTTTTCTTCCTCCACTTGCTGCCGGGTCACACCTTTGCTTTCCACAGATATTCTCACTCCCATTTTCCACCGTGCTCTTGGGCGCCCTCTAGGTCTTTTCCCATCCATCTTTAGTTCTTCCATAATTTTGTTGAGTCTCTTCCCATGCATCCACTTAACATGCCCATAACATCTTAATCTTTTTTTTTCAATTTCTTCTCTCATACTTTCTTGTTTAATGTCCTCTCTAATCTCTACATTCCTTACTCTGCCCATTCTTTTTTTCCCTTAAGTGCTCTGAAATATTTAATTTTCCCTGCTTGCAGTCTGCTCCAGTCCCTTTCTGTCATTGTCCATGTTTCGCCACCATATGTGACAATAGGGAAGTAATAATTCTTATACAAAAGGAGTTCTGCTTTTTCTGAAACTTCCTTATTCCAAATCAGGTGTTTTATTGTTTGGTAGAGGTTGCCTCCCTTCTGTAACCTATTAATTTCGTTAGTTATTCTTCCATCCCTAGATATTTCACTCCCTAAATAAGTGAAACTTTCTACCACTTTGAGGGGTTCTCCATTCAAGGCAATATTTCTGTTGATCCCTTTCTCTCTTCCAAATACCATTATTTAACTCTTTTCTTTATTTATTTTTAATTCATACCTTTTCATTATTTCCTTCCACGCATCAAGGTGTAACCGTACATCTACCTCTTTATCACCCCATATTACCATAACATCTGCAAAAATCATCTTTTTGTCTTTTTCTCTTGCCATATCTTTAACTACCCTATTCATTCCCTCCATCACAACATTAAAAAGTGCAGGAGATAGAATATTTCCTTGCTTAAGTTCTTGTCATATTTCGAAGTATTCAGAGTTCCCCAATGGTGTTCTAATTCTACAATTGTGTCCTCTGTACATTTTCTTTATTACATTAATGCATCCATCTTCCATATCTATCTTCTTTATTTATTCCCAGAGTCTTTCCCTTTAACTGAGTCATATACCTTTTCTATGTCTATAAAAACCATTATCACCCTTTTGTTACACTCCCAACTTTTTTCCATCAGTTGACCGATAGAAATATCAGGTCGATCGTGCTTCATCCTTTCCTAAACCCATGCTGTTCTTAACTCAACTCCTTTTCTATCTTTTCACTTATTAGATTTAGTAAAATTCTTTCAAAAATCTTGGCTGTATGTCTCATAAGGGTTATTCCTCTGTAGTTTTTACAAAGTCTTTTATTGCCATTTTTGAAGATGGGAACAATGTCTCCTCTTCTCCAATCGTCAGGTAATGTGCTATTTCTCCACACACTTGATAGTACTCTATACAGCCACTGCATTCCCACTGGACCTGCTGCTCTTATCATGTCCACTGATACTTCATCAGGTCCTGGGGCTTTCCCCCCATTCATCTTCCTCACAGTTATTTCCATTTCTTCCAGTGTAATTTGTCCTAATTCTGCATCCCAACTTCTCTCAATTTCTACATTATTTATTGTTTCCTCGTGTACCTGCTTCTCAGCGTTTAACAGTTCCTTAAATGTTCTTTCCAGAGATCTTTTTTTTTCCCTGGATCTTCAATCACGGTGCCGTCTTCTATTTCCATCTTTACTGGTACTTCAGAAACCTTCCTTTTACTTTTCATTATTTTACAGAACATTTTCTTATTGCTCTTCACATCTTCTTCAAGTTTTTTTGTAAACTCTTCCCATGCCTTTTTCTTTGCTGTTTCCACTATTTCTTTGCACTTCTTCTTTTCATCTATATACCTTTTATGATCTTCGTCATTTTTAGTTTTCCACCACTTTCTCCATGCTCCATTTTTTCTTCTAACTGCTTGGATTGTGGTGTCATCCCACCAACTTGCCTTTCTTTGTAGTATTTCACATATTTAGGTAGACGAGACCATCGTAATAATGTAAGACAAATAAGAGCTCGCACAGTAAGAGTGTTAATGTGTCCTACATGCACTTCGAGAATGTAACGATCGAGAAACAGTCTCAAAGTTGGTCTATAAATCCTGTGCGAGACACGTAAGAGTGGATTGGAGAGTTCTCATATAAATGAAGATTCGGTGCACTGTTGGCTGGAATAAGATGCAAGAAACCGTTTGCAGAGCTCAGTAGTACAATATGCGTACCGAAAAATGATACCATTGAAAGAGGTTAATGCGCAGATAAGTACACTACTGGGCATTAAAATTGCTACACCAAGAAGAAATGCAGATGATAAACGGGTATTCATTGGACAAATATATTATACTAGAACTGACATGTGATTACATTTTCACGCAATTTGGGTGCATGGGTCCTTAACAATCAGTACCCACAACAACCACCTCTAGCGTAATAACGGCCTTATACGCCTGGGCATTAAGTCAAACAGAGTTTGGATGGCGTGTACAGGTACAGCTGCCCATGCAGCTTCAACACGATACCACGTTCATCAAGAGTAGTGCATGGCGTATTGTGACGAGCCACTTGCTCCGCCCCCATTGACCAGACGTTTTCAGTTGGTGAGAGATCTCGAGAATGTGCTGGCCAGGGCAGCAGTCGAGCATTTTCTGTATCCACAAAGGCCCGTACAGGACCTGCAACATGCGCTCGTGCATTATCCTGCTGAAATGTAGGGTTTCGCAGGGATCGAATGAAGGGTACAGCCACGGGTCGTAACACATCTGAAATGAACGTCCACTGTTCAAAGTCCCGTCAATGCGAACAAGAGGTGACCGAGACGTGTAATCAATGGGACCCCAAACCATCACGCCGGGTGATTCACCAGTATGGCGATGACGAATAGACGCTTCCAATGTGCGTTCACCGCGATGTCGCCAAACACGGATGCGACCATCATGACGCTGTAAACAGAACCTGGATTCACCCGAATAAATGACGTTTTGCCATTCGTGCACCCAGGTTCGTCCTTGAGTATACCATCGCAGGCGCTCCTGTCTGCGATGCAGGGTCAAGGGTAACCGCAGCCATGGTCTCCGAGCTGATAGTACATACTGCTGCCAACGTCGTCGAACTGTTCGTGCAGGTGGTTGTTGTCTTGCAAATGTCCCCATCTGTTGACTCACGGATTGAGACGTAACTGCACGATCCGTTACAGCCAGGGCATAAAATGCCTATGATCTCGGCAGCTCGTGATACGAGGCCGTTAAGGTCCAGCACGGCGTTCCGTATTACCCTCCTGAACCCACCGATTCCATATTCTGCTAACAGTCATGGGATCTCGACCAACGCGAGCAGCAATGTCGCGATACGATAAACCGCAATCGCGATAGGCTACAATCCTACCTTTATCAACGTCGGAAACGTGATGGTATGCATTTCTCCTCCTTACACGAGGCATCACAACAACGATTCACCAGGCAACGCCGGTCAACTGCTGTTTGTGTATTAGAAATCGGTTGGAAACTTTCCTCATGTCAGCAGGTTGTAGGTGTCGCCACCGGCCCCAACCTTGTGTGAATGCTCTGAAAAACTAATCATTTGCATATCACAGCATCTTTTTCCTGTCGGTTATATTTCGCGTCTGTAGCACGTCATCTTCGTGGTGTAGCAATTTTAATGGTCAGTAGTGTATTCTACCTCCATCCACAGCAACTTAACCACGCAAATTCATGAGCCGGAAATTTCCTCAAAAACTAGTAGATGCTCGGCGAATTAATGGCTAAGGCACTGGACTGTCGTATCTCTACAGACAATATCTGTATTGACTGCTAAAAGGGCTGGGATCAGCTGTCTTTCTCATTGTGCGCAATTACAAGTTTCCTTCGTATTTAAGTCCTCGTAGGCGTAATTCATGCATCGAAATATAAATGAGGTCTCGTTGTATCCAAAACTGGCTGAAAAACCCATATGATTATAGAGCTGCGCTCTTCCTTAACGAAGATACGTAGCATTTGTAAGAGGTGCAACTTCGATAAATTGGTAAAGTTTCCCACGACTACCTATCCCCTTTACTGTTATGAGGTCATCAGCCTAAGGTTTTCTGCCGGGAGCTAGGCCCACATTTCGAGCAAGACGATCCGTAGCCATTTATTGACAAACGGGTGAAATAAAAAATCTAGTACACTCGCTGTACAGTGGCACTAGTGCAACCGAACGATTTTTCTTTGGCGAAAAATAAAAGGAGAAATACGCCGACCAGTAGTGGACATTACACGAATTTCTCGCACGGTCTGTCATCACTCGTAGAAGATAGAGTATCTACGCTCTCAGATCCAATATGAACTCATTTTCTTAAGTGGAATTGGGCATCTCTAAGGAATAGAGAAGATAAGACGAAATAAATTTGCCAAGTTGAAAACGAAGGAACAGTGTTATGAGACTGTGAAAATTCAAGACCTGTCATTTACCACAGACGAGTATATTCAAAAGGGACAAACCAAAAAGATAGTTATGGAACTGGGCTATGAACTGGTGTTGCTACTGTATGTAGATTTAGGAAAGGACGCAAAAGGAAGAAACTGAATCTAAGGTATATCCACAATCTGTGGCCAGAGTGAACAAAGATATAAACCTGCCTATTTTGCCGCTGATATGTTTTTGAGAGCAGATCCGGTAAACTAATTCCACCTTCGAAGCTAGATTTCAGCGTCTTGCTAGTCATGTTGGTCTCTCGACGTTGTTTCGTTCGGCGGGACAAGTCTTGATCCACCCGTCGGGTGCAGTGTGTCGCTGTAGGGCGCCGTTTTTGCCCAGCGCCTGCCGCCACCGGTCTTCTTCTGTCCGGTCGGTCCACGGGCAGACGCGAGCGGCGGGGTGCATCGTCGTCGTCGTCGGGGGGCGGCGGCGGCGGAGGCGGCGGCGGCGGCGACAGCAGCGACGCCGAAGATATGGCGTGTTTCCGCCTCGCTGGAAGCGCTGCAGATTTATTTCTTTGCTTGCGACACGGCACAAAAGGAGACGAGGGGACAAAAGAGCCTGGAAAGGGATGCTGGAGGAGTAGGGAGGCAGGGGTCGGCGGGGGTGGAGTAGGGAGTAGCAGGGGGCAGGCCAGAGGCGGCGCCGTGAGCCGGATCCCTCCGGTTGCTGTCACTAGAAGATAAACTGAACACAACTCTTGAGGCGATAGCGGGTCGGCCGAAACAAAAGCGCAATCCGGGTGGCAGGAGACGTTAGAGACAAAAACTGGGGTGGGGGTAGGGCCGGGGGGCGCTGCGCTGCAGTTCTGACAGAGACGGACTCTGATGAGCTCCGCGACTGTCGTTCCACGCTGCGATTTCTTCCCCAGAGCGCGAGATAAACTGGCGTCTCCACTGTGTTCAGCGTGCTGGAAACCAGTGATCTGGGTGTGGCCAGTAATACAAAGAATACAGGTCATGGCTAGCGAGGTGTTGCAGTGGATAACACACTGGACGTACACTCGGGAGGAGTGGGGTTCAAAACCCTGTCCGACCATCCAGGATTAAATTTCTCTTGATTTCTCTATGTGAGTTAAGCGAATGAATGGATCAGCTACTTCCACTGGTGGCACTTTTCGTTCATAAGCAACTTTCGTACGTATAAGACGCTTATATTCTGGTCTTCCATCCATGAATTCGAGTACTTCATAATTCTTCCATCTCTTCTTCACCTCTGCATTTGCTATAACCACCTTAAATATTTCCTTCTTTATTAAAAACTTCATTTCTATCGAATTCGTCTCGACGCCGTAATTTTTTTTTCACACAAATCAGTCACCACGAAATTTGCTAGAACACGGTATTTTCTCTGGATACCCATACTGTACTTAAAATGCAGTGGTTTCCAATGCCTTACGTAACATGAAGACGTTGATCATTGTCGATATGGGCAGTTTGCTAGGCCATAGGAAGGAACTGATATGAAAGGCCGTTGTCAGAATGAAAGTAATTGCTTGTATCGGAGGTCTTTTTACTCAAAATACCTCTCGATTAGCTAGTCTCTAGATCACTTTTCTGAACTATTAAATCTGGTGAATTGAAATAATATTTGAACTTCCTGCTTTTCATGTAAGCAGGATGACAACACATCCATTTTAATAAACCCATAACTTTGAATATTATGGTTTTGGAATCCACGGTTGCATACTTTTAAAACAGTTAGAGATTTAAGCTTATCATCAGGTATATGACAACACTAACAGGAATTTTGGAAAGAAAACTTTCGCTAAGGTTGCGACATACCTCTGGAATTGGCCTGATCATTAAACATAGCATACAAATGTAAATGGTGGAGGCTCTGCATTACTCTGAAACCTGAGACACAGTGTTGTGGTGATATTTGTTAAAAGACTGCTCTTATTCAAGCCTTTCAGTAACTGAGAAAAAAGTGCGTCTTTCTCAGAAGACACGTTTAAATGGTTCAAATGGCTCTGAGCACTATGGGACTTAACATCTATGGGCATCAGTCCCCTAGAACTTAGAACTACTTAAACCTAACCAACCGAAGGACAGCACACAACATCCAGCCATCACGAGGCAGAGAAAATCCCTGACCCCGCCGGGAATCGAACCCGGGAACCCGGGCGTGGGAAGCGAGAACGCTACCGCACGACCACGAGATGCGGGCACACGTTTAAAGGATGTAATGCAGTGGGATTGTTAATACATTGGACTTTATTGCATCATACTTAGACAGACCTCAGAATCTGAATCGGGGAAGTCAGCCAGGCAGCACACCGCAGAAAGTACATGAAATGCCTCCATGTTTCGATTATGTAGTTCAAAATTGCTTCACTGGAAATTGATTTTGAGCTTGTTTCCTGTTCATTCTGCCAATGACGTACACTAGTTTTGTCATGTTCCAGCAGTGCAGTGGGCTGTAAAACTAACAAAACTTGCTCTCTATCAGTTTTCTTGCCCGTATATCTTCCTCGAGGCGTTCCCTTCAAGAAACTACAGATCGTCCAATTAGGGATGAAAAATCACTGCCCTTGGTATTCTGCTTTCTATTGACATTAGACGGCCTGTCACACTCGAAGAAATGTGGCAGGAGAGTAGAAATTTCCACTTTCCGTTTCCATCAACTACAATATTCGGTCATTTCGAACCTAATGCTACACATTCATTTTCATAGAAAATACAAAAGGTACAGCGGGTTTAATGAAACAGCTAATGAGAGTAAGATTTAAGATACATAATACCATTTTTCTACATGCTCACCACTATTAGATAGGCACTATCAGCAATGATGGAAAGGAGAGTCCATGACGCTTCCAAAAAACACGAACCAGGCCAGGGCCTTACAGGGTCAGCATCTACGTAGTTCATTTTTCACGGACTCCTGTCTAAAGGAGTTCAATCAATTAGGTGCGGTAAATGTGGCAGGACATTCAGGTTAAATTTGGCAACGTAGAAGTGCTGAAATTCTTTGGCGTTATCGTGTCGCAAGCGGAAGTGTTCTGAATTGTCAACTGCTTTATGCTCCAAGACATCCAAAACAACCACATCTTGCCTGTCCTAGAAGCACTTAGGCATCACTTTGGCTGTAAACGGCTGTGTCTCAACACTACTTCTTCTGTTAGGAGAATTCTCATGTCGCTCTTCCATGTAATGTGATTTGAATTCCGGCTCTTAATGGTAACATCGTGCGTCCTTCATCTCTTTCTGCAGCAGCGAGCCTCGCGTGCCACGCCTTCCTTTAAGGCAGGCAGCAAATTCAGGTCTCACCTCCAGGTGTTTCTTGGAGCTGCAATGGTAGGGTGGGGAGTGGTAATGTTGTGTGGGTGTTGCAGCTGTTAGTTGTGTAGTTATGTAGTTCTTGTGTAAGCTGAGTGTAGTGAGAATGCTTACAGTTACGGAGAGAGCGTTTGTAGTGGATTAGGTTTTCCGTGGAGCAGGAAACTTTACGGAGACTGTGAGGCTGCAATTTAGATTGCGTTTTTATGCTTCGAGGTGTCCACATCGTGACACCGTAAGCGATTTCATTCGCAAATTCAAACAACAGGTTTAGTTCATTATGGACCACGAACTAGTAGGCCCACAGTTTTAACAGAACTGAACTTTGACAACATTTCGGACATCATGCTCCAGAGTGGAACAAAATCCGTGAGGAGATTGTCGCAAGAGACGAAAGCCTCCCGTACGACAGCACACAAAGCCATAACCAAAGAACTGGGGGTGTGCTCGTACAATATTACCACTGCGTAACAATTACGTTTTATGCACCATGCGAAACGCTTACCGTATTGTGAAGAGTTTCAGCTACTTGTTAACCGACGTGGAGTTGATGTTTTGGATCGAGCCTTTTTCGATGATGAGGCTTGGTTTCACCTAATGGGTACATTGAATCCAAAATTAAAAAATTTGATCATCAGAAACTCCAGATGCCTTGAGAGACACGCCATTTCACGCAGAGAAAATCAGTGTGTGGGTTGTCATAAAGCGAGCTCGAATTATAGAGCAGATCTTTTTCGATACCCCATCGCCGCCGACGTCAATTGTTTCCACATAATTTATCCATTTATTACCCTGCAGAATGAAACTGAGATCAGCCATATCGACAGCTCGTGTTCTAGTGGCTAGCGTTGCTGCCTCTGGATCACAGGGTCCCGAGTTAGATTCCCGGAAGGTGTGGGGACTTTTCTCTGTCCGGGGACTGAGTGTTTGTGTTGACCTCATGAAATGGTTCAAATGACTCTGCGCACTATGGGACTTAACGTCTGAGGTCATCAGTCCCCTAGAACTTAGAACTACTTAAATCTAACTAAGGACAGCTACGGTCGCAGGTTCGAATCATGCCTCGGGCATGGATGTGTGTGATGTCCTTAGGTTAGTTAGGTTTAAGTAGTTTAAGTTCTAGGGAACTGATGACCTCAGAAGTTAAGTCCCATAGTGCTCAGAGCCATTTGAACCATTTAACCTAAGGACATCACACACATCCAAGCCTGAGGCAGGATTCGAACCTGCGACCGTAGCGGTCGCGCGGTTCCAGACTGAAGCGCATAGAACCGCTCGGCGACATCGACCGGCTGACCTCATCATTTCATCATCATTCGTGACAGTGGCAACATTGGACTGTGAAAAAATTGGACTGTGTAAAAACCGGGACTTTGTACGGGTGCCGATGACCGTGCAGTTCTGCGCCCCACAAACCAATCATCATCAACATGAGGTCAGCCATTCATTTTTCCAACAAGACAATGCTGCTGCTCATACGGCACCATTCCCTGCGGCTTTTAAATGAAATCTATCTTTGAAGACGGAGTAATTACGAAATTCCTGGTGCACGTGCTCATCGGATCTGTCCTCACCCGACTATTTCCTTTAAGGTGATGCTAAAACATTCGTTTATCAAAATAACCCAAAGACAACAAATGAACTGGAGATAGCGATAAAAGATTATCTGAATTCGGTTGCACGGTAAAGGTGTTCATAAATGAATGTAAAACGTGTTGAACTATGCCTTCAAGGGAGAGGAAGACATTTGTAGCACCTAGTATGATAATGGTGAGTACAGTGTAGTTAATTATAACTGATATAATTAATTAATTTCATTGTTTTAATTGTAATAATGTTGATTCCAATGTCCCAAGACAACTGCATCCACTAGCAGTGAGTCCCGGCCCTTAGCTTATTGAGCGACATGAATGTGCTGCTACCCCAACGCTTCCAGCACTGCGAGAAACGCGGAGACCGCCGCTACGGAGAGACATTGAGGACGCTCTGTATATCTCAGGTGATGATGGTGTTCGTTCAGAATGATATTATCTTGAGCCTGACATTGGTCCAGTAGATCCCTACAAATACCAGTTCACTGACATTTTTTCTTTGACTTGCTGATGTTGAATACATTTTGAATTAGCTGAGGTTGTGTAATATTTTGCTAAGGTGTTACAGCTGACATCGATGTTGTGTATGTAGTTTCTTGCTCATGATCCACCGATGAGCACGAATGAGTCGATCGCGACGCTGTTCATTATAAGAGATGGCAGCTGAGCAGGATCTATCGGCTCGTGGATTGTCGTGCACATTCTCATCAACGCTACCGAAACTTAGTACCCACGTCTTCTATATCTTGTCCACACTAATTAGCTAGCGTCAATGGGTTTAAACTGGTGCATATTGTTCAGAAGAAAGGAATTGAATGATAAATCTCTGTTTCATGTGCACCTTGATGTCATACACTGTTTTGTAACGCTCCCCTGCTGCTGTTACTTGTCACAGAACTAAGATACCAACAGAATATTTACGGAAAATTTAAAAGTAAGCACTAAATCTAAAGAATCTGTCTAGGATAGTAGCAAATTAAATGACAGAAGATTTTTGAGGGGGCTGAGCCACACTCATACAGTATTGTTTGAGAGAATGCACCGCCATTTAACTGTATATTTCTCCATTATTCTAGCGTACAATCTAGATTTCGGCTATAGCGTCATTACCGACTACAATGTTCTTAGACCATTACCATCTTTTTGCTCCGTACTGTGCAGGTTGACAAAATGGTTCAAATGGCTCTGCGCACTATGGGACTCAACATCTTAGGTCATAAGTCCCCTAGAACTTAGAACTACTTAAACCTAACTAACCTAAGGACATCACACACACCCATGCCCGAGGCAGGATTCGAACCTGCGACCGTAGCAGTCCCGCGGTTCCGAACTGCAGAGCCAGAAACGCACGGCCACCGCGTCCGGCGCAGGTTGACAAACACACTGTTCAACACATTTGCTTATCATTGATATAAGTGGTACAAAATTAACGTTTTGAAGGAATACAGCACATAAAAGTAAACGCACGACGTACGTGATGCTGGCTGGGGTGGCCGAGTGGTTCCAGGCGTTACAGTCTGGAACCGCACGACCGCTACGGTCGCAGGTTCGAATCCTGTCTCGGGCGTGGAAGTGTGTGATGTTCTTAGGTTAGTTTGTTCTTAGGTTAGTTAGGTTTAAATAGTTCTAAGTTCTAGGGGACTGATGACCTCAAAAATTAAGTCCCATTTTTTTTTTTTTTTTTTTGAACGTACGTGGTAAAGTTAGCCCACAACAGGTAAACACCAGAAGTGTGAAGGCCTGTGGAGAAGTGAAAGGGGAAATCTACGTTGGACTTACTTTTTTACTTTACATGTGGCAAGGGCCTTATCGACCATACGCCTGCTCTATGAGCCTCTTCCACTTCTTCCTGTCTAATGCCATGTTTGTCCAGTTGCTGTTGCTGTTCATCCTAGTTGTGTCCTCCCGAATGTTGTCTCTCTCGCTTCCTCTCGTTCCACCAATTGTTCTGCTGAATGCCATTCTAGCTAGTCTATTCTCTGTCATTCTTGCTATATAGCCTGCCCAATTCAACCCTCTCCTCTTGAGCACTTCGACGATGTTACGGTGTTTTTACAGTCCTCTTAATTCTTTATTTCTTCTTCTTCTCCATTCCATGTTATTTTCGTCGCATACAGGTCCAAAAACTTTCCTCAGTACTTTTCTTTCGAATATTAACCGTTTTTCTTCATCTTTCTTTCTAAATATTAATGTTTCACATCCATCCAACATCACAGGTGTAATGGTCGACTGATATAAGCGGATTTTAAAGTTACTGCTAAGTGATATTTTTCTTAGAATTTTGATGAAACTAAAAAGTGTCTTGTTTGCTGTTGATAAACGGGCATCTATTTCTATATCTGTTCTGTTAAGTCTTAAAATTGAATCCATCTGCAGTCGGAGGTGCATCTTCTCTGGTTTTCATACTTATGGGCAGGTATTCTGTCTTTTCTTCATTAACATGTAATCCTGTTTTCTCAGCAATTTTGTAGTAATTTTGCATCATTCTGATTAATTCTCTTTTGGAACTACTTGTTAGTGCTACATCATCTGCATACGCACGTCTTGTAATTTTCACATCCTGTAGCTGGATCCCTTGTGGACTGGTTTTAGAAAATTCTCTATCGATCTTCTCTAGGACAAGGATTAAACAAAATAAGTGAAATGGCATCCTCTTGTCTCAGTCCATTGTACACCTTAAAATCTTGAGTTTTTCCTACCGGTGTCTTTATGCGACATAAAGTTTCATCTATACACATTTTCACAAATCTGATTAATTTTGATGGTATTTTAAATTCCTTCATTATATTTAGGAGTGTCTGTCTGTGTATGCTATCATAGGCCTTTTAAAAATCTAGGAATAATATGTGGACATCTACACTGAATTCCCACGCCTTCTCAGTTATTTATCTTAGGGTGAAGAAGTGACCTAGGTTGTACACAAGAAAAATACAGAAATATACAGTCAAACGGCGGTGTATTCTTTCAAAAAATAGATGACAGTTCCGGAAAGACCCTAGTGCATTTTATTTTCGTACACCGTATAAGAAAGTTGCCCGGACGACGTTTCGAGCTAACGGCAGCCCCTGTGCCACTGCACGGCAGCTACGCGTCGCACCCCTCCCCGATTCGCTGCGGGGCGCCCTCGACGGCTGACGACGGGGCGTCGTCCCGGCGGGCGTCGGCGATGGCGATGGCGCCGGCGCCGGCGTCGCTGCTGCAGTGTTCCCGCATCCGATAGAAAGTTAATGGAATGTCAACACGTGCACCGGCGCCCGAGATAGAACTCGCCCTCGGCGGACCGGGCCGGACCCTTGCCGGGTTAGGAGCTGGCTGCCTCTCCCTCGCACACACCACTCACACGCCCAAGAACTTGGCCCTGAGTTCCTCATTATTCTGCGTCCAGTCGGAAGAATCAACGCTGTAAGTTTCATCTTCTTCTTTCGTTTGTCTGGCTTATTACAAGTGTGGCGCGGCTCTGTATTTCCTTCTGCTCTGTACCTCTTGTTTTATCTGCCACTAGCTTCTTCCATTTTTAAGGTAATTCTCATTAATTGCTCCGTATCAGCTGCACATTTTTAATTGGATTACATGGTTCGATCACTCTCAGTCATCTTCAGATCTAAATCAAAATAAAACTCAGCAATTGCGTCAAATCCGTCTTCTATACTCAGAACTACACTACTGGCCATTAAAATTGCTACACAAAGAAGAAATGCAGATGATAAGCGGGTATTCATTCGACAAATATATTATACTAGATCTGACTGGTGATTACATTTTCACGCAATTTGGGTGCATAGATCTTGAGAAATCAGTACCCAGAACAACCACCTCCGGCCGTATAACGGCCTTGATACGCCTGGGCATTGAGTCAAACTGAGCTTGGATGGCGTGTACAGGTACGGCTGCCCATGGAGCTTCAGCACGATACCACAGTTCATCAAGAGTAGTGACTGGCGTATTGTGACGAGCCAGTTGCTCGGCCACCATTGACTAGACGTTTTCAATTGGTGAGAGATCTCGAGAATGTGCTGGCCAGGGCAGCAGTCGAACATTTTCTGTATACAGAAAGGCCCGTACAGGACCTGCAACATGCGCTCGTGCATTATCCTGCTGAAATGTAGGGTTTCGCAGGGATCCAATGAAGAGTACAGCCACGGGTCGTAACACATCTGAAATGTAACGTCCACTGTTCAAAGTGCCGTCAATGCGAACAAGAGGTGACCGAGTCGTGTAACCAATGGGACCCCAAACCATGACGCCGGGTGATACGCCAGTATGGCGATGACGAATACACGCTTCCAATGTTCGTTCACCGCCATATCGCCAAACACGGATACGACCATAATTATGCTCTAAATAGAACCTGGATTCATCCGAAAAAAACAACGTTTTGCCATTCGTGGACCCAGGTTCGTCGTTGAGTACACCATCGCAGGCGCTCCTGTCTGTGATGCAGGGTCAAGGGTAACCGCAGCCATGGTCTCCGAGCTGATAGTCCAAGCTGCTGCAAACGTCGTCGAACTGTTCGTGAAGATGTTTGTTGTCTTGCAAACGTCCCCATCTGTTGACTCAGGGATCGAGACGTGGATGCGTGATCGGTTACAGCCATGCGGATAAGATGCCTGTCATCTCGACTGCTATTGACACAAGGTCATTAGGATCCAGCACGGCGTTCCGTGTTACCCTCCTGAACCCACCGACTCCATATTCTGCTAACACTCATTGGATCTCGACCAACGTGAGCAGCAATGTCGCGATACGATAAACCGCAATAGCGATTGGCTACACTCCGACCTTTATCAAAGTCGGAAACGTGATGGTACGCATTTCTCCTCCTTACACGAGGCATCACAACAACGTTTCACCAGGCAACTCCGGTCAACTTCTGTTTGTGTATGACAAATCGGTTGGAAACTTTCCTCATGTGAGCACGTTGCAGGTGTCCCCACCGGCGCCAATCTTGTGTGAATGCTCTGAAAAGCTAATTATTTGCATATCGCAGCATCTTCTTCCGGTCGGTTAAATTTCGCGTCTGTAGCATATTATCCTTGTGGTGTAGCAATTTTAATGGCCAGTTGTGTACATACCAGACTAATATTCAGTTTTACTTTGATATAGATCTGAAAGTGATCTAGAGTGATTGAGACTTGTAATCCAATTACATATGTGCAAAGGAGACGGAAAATTAAATGAGAATTATCTTAAATACCCATCCAGTTGCCGGATCTCTCAATACTACTATGTCGACTATAGTCTTTCATTTTTGATACGTCTACCATTCCGACCTTTATACATTATCTCTTTTCTCTGCACTCTTTCCTACCATGAATCTTCGTTGTAGCCAATTTCTTCGCAATAAATGCCTTTTTCGACATTGTCTCTTCTTTTGGAAGTACTTCCTCTCACCTCATCTCTTCAGTGTACTTCACTTCATATACTCCTATTCACAATCACAAAACATTTTTTTTAAGTATTCAGTTATTTTCTCCCCTTTACTTTTGAGTGCAGCCCTACATTGTCACGTAAAATGCTGACTCAAATCCCGGTTACTGTAGCCGAACCGTCAACAAGACCTAACACTTCACACAGCTATAACATTTACTAAGTACACATGAAAGATAGAAATGAACTGTTTGCCTAAGCAGAGGGTACTAATACACATACACACGAAGTACTAATAAATTCCAGTTATCGTAAATACAGGCTAATTCAAAATGAATATAGTTATCACAAACATACGTAACTACTTTAGGCACAGCGATATGCTGATGAGAATTACAGGCACTGTAAAAGAAAGTTCAACATTTCGACTGTTGCGCAAGCGCATTTGTTCGGAAGATAGTGCCCCGGTATCCCATGTGTCAAACGTTCTGTGACATGGGCGAAAATGACGGATCCCACACAGAGGGCATTGTGTGTGTTAGAATGTAAAAGTCGTCGTATTGTCATCACAATGCCAAGAAGAATGATTTCGTCAGTGATACAATGAACCTCCTTCATATTTCAACAACTTTATCAGAGAGCGTCGACGGATTGAAGTGATAGGATGGTTCTGCAAAGGAGGAAGTACCGGCACGTCACGGGCATAAGCACTAAAATTGACATAATGCTTCTTTTATTTGTTGTTAGTCTACGAAAGTCGGCGTAGGAAGCCAGTAGAAAGCTAAAAGCGCCACGGTATGCGGTATGATGTACTGACTATAAAACTGCTCAAAATTAAACAGCAGGTAATTCTGATTTTACAGGAACTGAAACACATCCACTAAATCATCTGACGTCCCCAAGGAATTGTTATAGTCCATCTGCTGTTCATAATCTACACTGCTGGAAAAAAGTGCAACGCCCTCAAGGACAAGGTTATTTTGTTGAGGTGTGACAGAAAGTTAGGAGCATGTGTTAAGAAATTCAAACCAAATGAAACACACATGTTACAGTAACGCGTGACCAAACAGTAGCATCAGTAAACAGCGTAGCTCCTCTGGCTGCAAATCAGACGTGTATTTTCATAGGCGAACGATCATAAAGGAGCCTGGTGGTACACTAGTATAGAGCGTCCCAGTCACCTTGCGAATATTGTTGCGATACGGCAATGGATCTCGCAGGCTCCGAAGAACGAGTAAGGCCTCACTTCATCGTGTCCCACACGTATTCAGTTGTCGAGAGCTCTGTGCAAATGTTCTAATGTGTGTGAATTCCTAAGAGACCAAACTGCTGAGGTCATCCATCCCTACACTTACACACTACTTAAACTAACTTATGCTAAGAACGACACACACACCTATGCTCTAGGGAGGTCTCGAGCCTCCGGTGGGAGGGACCGCGCAATCCGTGACATCGCGCCCTAAACCGTGCGGCCACTCCGAGCTGTGTCGAGAGATCTGGTGGTCTTCCTGGCCAGGGCAGTTGTCTTTCACCAGGAAGAGCATGTTGCATTGCAGCAGTAGTATATGGATCTACATTGCCCTGCTGAAAAAGCACATCAACTTCCTGTCGAAGATGTGGTAGCAGCACAGGGATAACAGCCAGTGCATTGTAGCGGGCATTTGTTACTATACCCTGCACAAACACCAAATTTGAGAACAAGTTGGAATTGAAGGTGCGGCACACCACGAAGCCCGGAATGGGACTTGTGTGTCGTAAGCGAGTACTCTGTAACATTCATCTGCCAAAGTCTACGCCATACACGTGCATATCCACGATTTTCATTCAGAGATAATCTACTCCCATCACTGGCGTCGACATAGCGCAGTCAAGCCGTTCACGACATGCCACACGATTAGCCGTGCTAGGTAGTGTCGTGGTACCAATGGTAGCCTGGTCTGTTTCATGCAGATGGTTCCCAGTGGTCCTTAGTGAAACATCAAGTGTAACATATGCACGGTTTTTGTCCCTGGATGATGTTCGGTCGAGCATAGCTGCGCACATATTACGTCGATCTTTACGTGCACCTCTATTACACGGTCCAGAAGCTGGCTTACGCGTGTGTGATTGTTCCGAAGACCATTGCAGATGGCCGAGTGGTTCTAGGCGCTACAGTCTGGAGCCGTGCGACCGCTACGGTCGCAGGTTCGAACCCTGTAGTTAGTTAAGTAGTTCTAGGGGATGATGACCTCAGAAGTTAAGTCCCATAGTGCTCAGAGCTAGCCACCATTGCAGAATGCAGTGACACACCACCGACACGTCGTGCCCAATATCTGCAACAGTCCATCGATATCTCCACACACCTTTCCGCAAGGTCTCATTTTGACCCCGCTCATGTGACTGAAGCTGTTCAGTAGGAATACGTACTCGTCAGTGGTGCATGGCTGTACCCCAGAATGAATGTTGCAAACACAGTCCACATCTATACCCAACACAGTTACTGCCTGCAGAATCAAAACTGATGGTGCACAGACAGGTCTCCCGAGCGTCTTCAGATCGCCAATGACAGTGATAAATGGATCACTAAAACTCCAACCCCTCCGTACGTACATATTATACCCAGGTGCAGCTGAACGAAATTCTTGAGGGCGTTTTAATTTTTTTCTGGCAGTGTATGTAAACGAACAATCTGAACACACCTCTTGTATCGTTTGCAAATGATGCTGCCGTTTAGCGTCGATCTCAACTACAAAGTAATCTACACACGATATCAGCGAGACGCGAAAAGTGTCAACTGAATCTGAGCAATTAACCGTGTCAGGACTTCCGCATGATTATAAAAGAATTGCATTAAGTTTCGACTACACAAAAAATTATACAATTTAAAACTGTCAATTCAGCTAACTGCCTAGGAATTACAATTACGAACAACTTAAGTTGTATCAAATGGTTCAAATGACTCTGAGCACTATGGGACTTAACTTCTAAGGTCATCAGTCCCCTAGAACTTGGAACTACTTAAACTTAACTAACCTAAGGACATCACACACATCCATGCCCGAGGCAGGATTCGAACCTGCGACCGTAGCAGTCGCGCGGCTCCAGACTGTAGCGCCTAGAACCGCTCGGCCACTCCGGCCGGCTAAGTTGTATCATCACATAAAAAATGTTGTATGGAGAGCGAAGCAAAGACAGCGCCTCATTGCCATAACACTTAGAAGGTGCAACAAATCTACTGACGAGACTGCCTACACTACGTTTGTCTATCTTCTGAAGTACTGCTACGCTGTACGGAATGTTTTTCAAATAGAACTGACGGAAGACGTTGTAAAGGTTCAACGAAGGGCAGCTAGTTTTGTAAAATCCCGAAACAGGGGAGACTGTTCCACGGATACGATAAGCTAGTTGGGGTGGAATCGTTCAAGGGTATGGTTGAAGCGATAGCTGTATCAAGCATAAATCTACTGTCTTTGAATGCTGGCCCCTATTTTGAGCGGAACCGAGGTTGGAATCTTCCCACATGCCCATCAGGGGGCGTGAAGATGGCGTAGTAAATCGCCGAAACTGGTAGCCAAATAAAATAACAATTTGGAAATCAGACGGCTGAATGGTGTTTGATTAGATATTCTGCACTGAAACAAAAGCGTTTTTTGTTACGAAACTTCAATGACCAATTTCTCCTCAGAAAGTGAAAATATTTTTTTGAATGCAACTTACATGGGGAGAAATGACCATTGTAATAAAATAAGAGAAATCGCACCTCAGGCGGCCAGATTTGGGTGTTCATTTTCTTCACGTGCTGTTCGACAGAGGAACTGTCAAAAAATTGTTTGAAAGTGGTCTTATGAACTCACTGCCAAGCACTTAATTGTGAATTGCAGAGCAGTCACAGTAGATGTAGATTTATACTACGGTTATTCTGGAAGACATGGGAGACGAACATTTGTTGCATGGCTAATTTTTAGCGACGAGGCTACATGCCACATAAATGGGAGGTTAACCGGCACAACATTCGAATGTGTGGTATAAGTACACATTCATGACTAATTGAACATCTACGTGACTGACTGACACTGAAATGTGTCTATGCGGTCGACAGATACATTTTTTCTTCATTGAACAAAGTGTAACAATAAATTTAGTATTTTATCCATCTTAAGGAACTGTAGTGGTAAATATTGAAATATTAAGCAACCGGTTGCATAAAGGAAATTTAATTTCTTTAGCGGTTTAGGTAAATGCGATAAACATAACTTTCCGAAGAAGGACACTAAATGCCAGAAATCGGCAAAGAAATTAAATTTCTTTTATGCAACTGATTGCTTATTATTCTATTATGCATCAACCTGGTGGTTGACCTTCAATTCCAACTTGTTGTCATATTTGGTGTTTGTGCGGGGTATAGTAACTAATGCCCACTACACTACACAGGCTGTTATCCGTCTGCTGCTACCACTTCTTCGATAGGAAGGTGCTGTGCTTTTCAAAAATGTTTCAAATGGCTCTGAGCACTATGCGACATAACTTCTGAGGTCATCAGTCGCCTAGAACTAAGAATTAATTAAACCTAACTAGCCTAAGAACATCACACACATCCATGCCCGAGGCAGGATTCGAACCTGCGAGCGTAGCGGTCACGCGGTGCCAGACTGAAGCGCCTAGAACCGCACGGCCACACCGGCCGGCGATGTGCTTTTCCAGCAGGACAATGCAGATCCATATATACCTGTTGCGATGCAACATGCTCTTCCTGGTGAAAGACAATTGCCCTGGCCAGGAAGATCACCAGATCCCTCGACACTGCGTGGAGTGACCGCATGGTTTGAGGTGCCATGTCACGGATTACGCAGTCCCTCCCGCCAGAGGCTCGAGTCCTCCCTAGAGAATAGGTGTGTGTGCCGTTCTTAGTATAAGTTAGTTTAAATAGTGTGTAAGTCTAGGGACCGATGACCTCAGCAGTTTGGTCCTTTACCGACACACGTGCGAGCAACGTTTGAGGCCACTGCATGATACGGATTCCACACCACCACACTGGGAATACCTACATTGGGGCATGGCGGTTAGCACATTTCTAAGTCGGCAGTCTTCAAACTTCTCAGTTCATTTTGAACTGCCCTGGAATCAAGTCCCAAAGCCTTCCAGAAATTAGAGTTCGTAAATGATCAATAACTGTAGGAGGCAATTTCACTCAGTGTCAACCAGTAGCTATAATCACCACAGCACAGCTGATTACTTGCAGCCATCGATAGTACTATAAAGAACCCCATATACGTTAAACTTATTGATAGCTACAGTCCAGATTATTTTGCTCTCTGCAAACCTTTAACTTACTCAAAAACTTTTCAGTCTCGGATATTCTACTTCTTATTTCCTCTACACATTTCTTCTTCACATTTCTACACGTTTCACCTACAAATTTTGCTCACTAAGTGTCGTATATAACTCCTCAACTCTCAGAAATTTGGTCTCTTCTACATTTATTTTGATTCCATATCCTTTTCTCACTTTTATGCTCACTCTATCTAAATTTGTAATTCTTCCTTTGGCTGTATCAGCAATACTCGATTATGCTAGCGACACCAATTTTGGTGCTGCTGAAGAACGTAACGACGCTGCCATAGCTAATGTAATAGCCATTGAAGTTGTTCAGGCCAGAGCTGACAAAACACCATTGACAGGGACTACTGCTGATACAACAAAAAATGCCACCACGACGTCCGGCGATTACCACATTGCCAGCAGCTGGGGGACAAGCATCGTAGTAACAATGTCGCAGCATAAGTCTAACATATGTGAGACTGATTCTGATCTACCTTCCTACCACAGTTGTGCAAGGACACTCTGTGTTTTGGGGGTTTAGTGTTGAACCTACGGCCTCCAACGTAGGAAGATACCATCTCACGCCTGCAGAGCTCAGAAGCGTGCAGCTCTGATCTACCTTCCTACCACAGTTGTGCAAGGACACTGTGTTTTGGGGGTTTGGTGTTGAACCTACGGCCTGCAACGTAGGAAGATACCATCTCACGCCTGCAGAGCTCAGAAGCGTGCAGCAGTTTGGGGAGTGATGTAATCAGACAGTGATCCCAATGTCGGTTCCACTACACTCTCTGTAAAAGAAACGTTAGGGCTAACAGAACTTAGTGTGTGGTTTGAAGGTGTCACTACATGTGAACAGAGAGTTATTTAAAAGGGTTCTTTCACTATTTAGGTTTATTTTTACTCTCAGTATGACTTCATGACATAGCAATCATAATTATAATTCATAAACGATGGTAAAGCATTTATATTTTGGGTATTCCCAGACTGTTAATATCAATTCCTAACTCCAGAATTCCTTAATAGTAAGCTGGTTATTACGTTTGTGTGAATTCCTATGGGACCAAACTGCTGAGGTCATCGGTCCCTGCACTACTTAACCTAACTTACGCTAAGACCAACACACAGACCCATGCCAGAGGGAGGACTCGAACCTCCGGCGGGAGGGACCGAGCAATCAGTGACAAGGCGTCTCTAACCGCGCGGCCACTCCGCGCGGCTAAGCTGGTTATGAACCATTTCTGAGGGTTGGTAGAATACAAACAAATTAAATACAACTGGGGCCAGAAACATTATCTACAGGTCATGGTTGAATGTACAGGAAAAGTAGGAAAGTGGAAATGAGCATTTGGCGTCATTGGCCGGGAGGCCCCTTGCGGGGCAGGTCTGGCCGCCTTGGTGCAGGTCTTATTACATTCGATGCCACATTGGGCGACCTGCGCGCCAGATGGGGATGAAATGATGATGAAGACAACACAACACCCAGTCCCTGAGCGGAGAAAATCCCCAATCCAGCTGGGTTCAAATGGTTCAAATGGCTCTGAGCACTATGGGACTTAACTTCTGAGGTCATCAGTTCCCTATAACTTGGAACTACTTAAACCTAACTAACCTGAGGACATCACAGACATCCATGCCCGAACAGGATTCGAATCTGCGACCGTAGCGGTCGCGCGGTTCCAGACCAACCCAGCTGGTAATCGAATCCAGGCTCTTAGGACCTCATTCCGTCACGCTGACCACTCAGCTATCGGGTGGACAGGAAAAGTAAGAGAGACGAGATGACTGCAGTTCTGGGTGGAAACTGAATATCACTTTCTGGCATAGCGCGCGTATTTACCTTTTGTCGGCCGCTGCAGTAGATGCTGTCAGTGTGCTGTGGACCTGCGAATCTGTTCTGGATCTTTCTCGACTGTTAAATATCATTCTGATACTGTTCCTACGTCTTTGGTTAAGCTGATACTCCTAGTTGTTTCATAGCTAAGTTAACTGGCATAGTAAATGCTATTTAGCTGGAGTAGTGTGTTAATCATTGGCCTCAAATCGCTCGCAAGCATAAACTGTCAGTGTTCGGTGCAATGCTCCATACTAGGAGACTTGGTAGTTTAACTCCTTAAGAGTGAAGACATATCTGTGAATAGGTGTTCACAAATTTACTCTCGAAATTGTCTCAGTGCAGCGCAAATCACCTTGCTCAAACACGTGACGATTTGCTGCAAGAGAAGAGCGAGTTTTTCTGTCAGCATTTTGCCTTTATCAAAGTTGGTGGCCACACTTTTTCTTTCAGGCCAGTCAGAGCGTTCATAACGGTTATAACTCTACCCAATAGAGTTTATGTAGCCTATCAAAGGCGTCGTTTCTTTTGCAGGGCAGAATTTATACTGAGGCAAAGAGCTATTTTCCATGCGGGTTTTAATGCAGGAGGCCACAATGAGTTACCAATGTTTTGAGTTGGGTTCCTCTGGACGTTTATCTGCCATCTCCAGGTGTGTTTCTGCAGAAAGGTTTTCCATAGGGTCATCGTTAAAAGCTATATTTAACTAGTGTCTTCCAGGGACAACAGTGGTTTCTGCCGGCAGCCTGCGCATTGGCTATGGTGTCGCATTGTGTCCGCTGGATCTCCTCCTGTGCAGATTTTGGCCAAACATGGGATGGGTTCTCCTTTCCTCAGAATTACGTCTCATAGCTTAGGTCTGCGAAATTACTTGCATGCAAATCCCATAGTAAGTGTAAGTGGTTCATATTTACAAAATATCGGCTTGTTTATTCAATTCGTCTACCAGTAAAATTCGTACATATTCATGCAACTATGTCATGTGACATATCGATTTAACAATAAATGCTTCAGGAATTCAATGTGTTCTTTGTCTGATACTTTACAAAAGGACAGGGCTGCAACAATGCAATGCCCTGATCACTTTAGTCCTAAACTGTAGGCCCTTTTGTGGACTGTGTAACAGGAGTACGTATCAAGACAAGTACATACCATGCACTTTTTTCATACATGTTCTTCATGTATTAACCTCCACTAGGTCCTAAATACTCGTTATAAACATTGCACATTTTGCTGAAATTATAGAATTTTTCAACATCTTAGACGTGGAAACTAATTAATTTAGAATCCGTTGCGGTTTTTAACAGTGGAGCTACCTACTGGTGACAGCGCAAACCACTCATAGGTGAAAGAATGAACTACCCACGTAACCACAGTGCAACCATCTATTGGTGGCAGTAATAACCTCAAACAAATCGTGGTACAAAGATCAAACGTTGTTCGTTTTCTACAGTATAGCCATTTACTGGTGACATGCGCAATCGTTTTATACAGTGCAGTCATCTGCTGATGACAAGAGCAACTGGAATGTGAAACAAGACTTACCAATATCTCATATTTTCAGGTTTTGTGAAATAGTATTTCAGAAAAAACAAATATGAATGCCTAGTTCATTGTTTGTATTTTAGGAGCAAACGTTTGTTTTTAAATATTTACGGAGAAATATGCTATCTGCTCGTTCCAGTATTTCATGGTGAACGAGTTGTAGTTTCAATTGTTGTTGTGTAGTTTCAATTTGCCCATATTACAGGTGAGTCAGTCCTTATCCCCTGAGCCGGTGTGCCGTTGTTATAAGTGTGCTAATTACAAATAAAATTTTCTTGTATTGTTCCATTGTTGTTTTGGAATTATGAGGCCATATCTGTTTCTTCATTATTGCTTCTGCTAACACAATGATAAACTGTGCTCTCATACATGCAAGTGAGCAGTAGTAATATAAAATAAACAGCAAGCTACGTGATAAAAAATTACAATCTGTGCAAGAAAATGATCCAGAATACGAACTAGCAGCAAAATCACATAACGAGGAATTTTTCTATGAGATAGCTAATAATCCAATGGGTAGTTGGCTGGAATCTAATGCAACTATGCGTCTAATGCTTAGAGTGGGTCATTGCTATGGGTTTAATAACTGTACGTGGGAACAGAATGATATAACGAAAGTTATTTTATTATTGTTTCACTAAACAATGCTTTAGCTCATGTAAAGTAAGTTTGTTATATCGTCGTTGAGTTAAACGAAGATTAAGATGTGATTTTCTTTACATTTTTAACATAAAAACAGTTATTCTTTACAGTTGTACTAAGTATACTCGCTGCCCATCGTGTTACGATAAACGTTGCACCTGCTCGGGGACTAAACGATTTATGGATGTCAATATTGCAATTAACTGACATAATTTTCGGCACATTAGACACTTTATCGTATTTGTATGCAAATCAGTATCGTGGGGGCGGGGGGGGGGGGGGGGGGGAATTAGCGCATGGCACTCCTCTCAACTCCATGCCTGTGACATGTGGATGGTTAGAGATAACGAAGTGCTGATGATCAGTCAGTAAAATATAACATGAGCTATTGTCGCAGTTGTAGAACATAAGATAAGGAAGAATTGACGGTGATGTCAGTACCTTTTGGGCAAGAATGAATGCTGCCTTACTCCTCATGTTATGAAAAGTGACTATTTGTCAATTTCAGTATTTGAGAAGTGGACTGTGACTTGAGATATTATTTGTTAATAGATTTGCTATGAGGACCTATGCGCACTTTACATTCGGTAGTAATATGTTAATAAACTGGCACCGCTCAAATATATCATTATGTGTGCATCCATTTCCTATTTCCTTTCTAAAGTGTTTTAGACGTTTTTGTCAGTGAAGCTTGCACTGAAAGACTGTGCACTGGAATATCAGTGGGAAGTAACAGCGTTTTCCTTATTTAATATATTTATCATTAGTACGACTCATTGTCATCTTACGTCTTCCTATTGACCGCAGAATGATAGTCAGCTCCTTCAGAACGTACATTTCAGGTGAAAAAGCATTTATTTTATGCGATGGCAGGCATTATTTTCGACATATCAGTGACAGTTCACGTTAGAACAAAACATTGCGAGCAGACTTCATGTAAACATAAACGACAGTAAACAAAGTTGAAATTGAATAAGCAATTTCAAAATGATAACGATAAGATCCAAACGTATTCAATTTAGCACGCAAACAAAGACCTTCCTTGCAGCCAAATATTTTGGCCCACTGTGTACCCCAACAGTGAAAGCCTACTTACTTGACAGCAGAGTGTATGACAGAATGTTATTATTTACTTTAAATGCTGATAGTAAATTCGCAACTTAAAATTATTTGATACAAATTCTTCATTATATCACTTCACTTCAAACTTGAATGATACGATGTCATAATATTTCGATAGGCATTTCATGCCGCAACTTTCATTCTGAATATCGTGTAATTTTATGTAGATATAGTTCAATAGATATCGATAATTAGCATTAATTTACACTTAGTTCTGCACAAGATTCGTTGCTCTGACTATATGGACACACAGCATTTCAGTCGAAACGGAAAAATGTCTAAATGTAGTATAAATTTTATTGTGTTTCAGATGTGGAGGATAGTTCGAGGAGAGTTTCCAGTAGGACATCTGGGGTTATTGGACTATGGAATAAGAACCAGCGAAGTCTGGTAAAGACTCTGAAGGTGTTTGTTCATCATAACGAGGTACAGTTGGCGCACCTGGGGAAATCACCATCCGTCTGGAGGTGGTCACTAGGGGCAAAGTTCCGAATGGTACATAGAAGAGCAGAAGAGGAACGTGTTTCCTGATCGGAAGCCAAAAGTTTAGATCCTACGTCACCCCTTCATACAGTTCTATTGATTGAAGAAAGCGACCAACACCCTACCATGGCGTCCCTCAGTCTGCAGTCCTCGACATCAATGATTAATAAACAATTTTTGTTAAATATTAACCCTCATTTTTCGTACAGCAACCTCTCCAAATGGCTTCAACTATAATTCAATAATTTTTTGCAGTGAGATTCAGAACAGTTTCTTTATACTGGAAGTATTTTGCGCATATAAAGGGTGGTCCATTGATAGTGACCGGCCAAATATCTCACGAAATAAGCATCAAACGAAAAAACTACATATAATGAAATTTGTCTAGCTTGAAGGGGGAAACCAGATGGTGCTATGGTTGACACTCTAGATGGCGCTGCCATAGGTCAAATGGATGTCAGCTGTACTTTTTTTACGTTGTATCACGTAACATTCCGCAAGTGCGGACTGTATTTGCTTCGTGATATATTACCCGTGTTAAAATGGACCGTTTACCAATTGCGGAAAAGGTCGATATCGTGTTGATGTATGGCTATTGTGATCAAGATGCCCAACGGGCATGTGCTATGTATGCTGCTCGGTATCCTGCACGGCATGACCTAAATGTCCGGACCGTTCGCCGGATAGTTACGTTATTTAAGGAAACAGGAAGTGTTCAGCCACATGTGAAACGTCAACCACGACCTGCAACAAATGATAATGCCATAGTAGGTGTTTTAGCAGCTGTCGCGGCTAATCCGCACACAAGTAGCAGACAAATTGCGCGAGGATCGGGAATCTTAAAAACGTCGGTGTTGAGAATGCTACATCAGCATCGATTGCACCCGTACCATATTTCTATGCACCAGGAATTGCATGGCGATGACTTTGAACGTCGTGTACAGTTCTGCCACTGGGCACAAGAGAAATTACGGGACGGTGACAGATTTTCTGCGCACGTTCTATTTAGCGACGAAGCGTCATTCACCAACAGCGGTAACGTAAACCGGCATAACAGGCACTATTGGGGAACGGAAAATCCACAATGGCTGCGACAAGTACAACATCTTTACTAATATGGTATCCGTTCTTTCGGACATGTCCGAAAGAACAGACACCATCGGTAACCAAGCAGCTCGTTAGAATGAAATTACTATGAAATGAACACCCTTAGCTGCTTACAGAACATCAGTGACCTTGGAGTGTTAATGTATGGTGCGGAAGTATGGGAGGAAGGATAACTGGCCCCCATTTTATCGATGGCAATCTAAATGGTGCAATGTATGCTGATTTCCTAAGTAAACTTCTGCCGATGTTACTACAAGATGTTTCACTGCATGACAGAATGGCGATGTACTTTCGACATGATGGATGTCCGGCACATAGCTCGCGTGCAGTTGAAGCGGTATTGAATAGCATATTTCATGGCAGGTGGATTGGTCGTCGAAGCACGTTCACCGGATCTGACGTCTCCGGATTTCTTTCTGTGGGGAACGTTGAAGGATATTTGCTATCGTGATCCACCGACAACGCCTGACAACCTGCGTCAGGCCGTTGTCAATGCTTGTGCGAACTTTACGGAAGGCGAACTACTCGCTGTTGAGAGGAATGTCGTTCCACCTATTGCCAAATGCATTGAGGTTGACGGACATCATTTTGAGCATTTATTGCATTAATGTGGTATTTACAGGTAATCACGCTGTAACAGCATGCGTTCTCAGAAATGATAAGTTCACAAAGGTACACGTATCACATTGGAACAACCGAAATAAAATGTTCAAACGTACCAACGATCTATATTTTAATTTAAAAGACCTACCTGTTACCAACTGTTCGTCTAAAATTGTGAGCCATATGTTTGTGACTATTACAGCGTCATCTATCACAAAGCGAAAAAAGTGGTCCAACTAAAACATTCATATTTCTTTACGTACTACACGAATATGTAATAAAAACTGGGGGGTTCCTATTTAAACAAACGAAGTTGATATCCGTTTGACCTAATGGCAGCGCCATCTAGCGGGCCAACCATAGCGCCATCTGGTTTCCCCATTCAAGCTAGACAAGTTTCGTTCTTTGTAGTTTTTTCGTTTGACGCTTATTTCGTGAGATATTTGGCCCGGTCACGATCAATGGACAGCCGCGCGGGATTAGTCGAGCGGTCTAAGGCGCTGCAGTCATGGATTGTGCGACTGGTCCCGGCAGAGGTTCGAGTCCTCCCTCGGGCATTGTGTGTGTTTGCCCTTAGGATAATTTATGTTAATTAGTGTATAAGCTTAGGGACTGATGACCTTAGCAGTTAAGTCCCATAAGATTTCACACACATTTGACATTTTATCACTGGACCACCCTGTATACGATCGTAACTGGACTTTTGGACAACCGGTTTTATGATTTATGAAAACAGGTCTTGCAGGCAGCATATTAACGTGTTGAAGGTCGCAGGATCACTGATTTCTTTCATATTTTCGTGAGTGAACGATCTTCAAGTATCGTACCATTTGTACTCAACTGTTTGGACAAGGGAGCACCCAGAAGCAGTCGTCTACAACAGGCCACTATAAGAGGACTTGTAGAGCAGTGCAAGCATAGTAACTGATTTAAATGGCCGAGAGGTAGTGTGCACGTAGGCCCAATACCTCCCTCTCTTCCGTGACGGACAGGTCAGTGTTACACAACTCTCAGTCGGTGTGAGCCGTCATAACGAAGTGGAAACGTGTAACCAAGTGCCACTTTGTCTCCGAGACATCACAGAGTGGATTATCAGCATCTACGTGCGTTCGAATGGGACAGAATGATTGTCCCCGGGAGCCGAGCCTGTGGTTCCGTGAGGCTGCGGCTCGCTAAGGGACGCTGCTTCAGCACTGGTGTGTAAGTGGAACCAGTAGGGAGAAGACGGCCGTACACTGCGCCGACAGAGTACTGGACTACACAATGTGACCACAGCGCAGGATGACCGCTATGTTGTCCGCTTGGCTGTAAAACACAGAAAAGCTTGCCGGCCGGGGTGGCCGAGCGGTTCTAGGCACTTCAGTCTGGAGCCGCGCGACCGCAGGTTAGAATCCTGCCTTGGACATAGATGTGTGTGATGTCCTTAGGTTAGTTAGGTTTAAGTAGTTCTAAGTTCTAGGGGACTGATGACCTCAGATGTTAAGTCCTATAGTGCTCAGAGGCATTTGAACCAGGAAAGCTTCGCCCACAGTGATCGTACGAAATTTGAGCGCTGCAACGAATGTGGACATATCCACCTCAAAGGCTAGACGCCGTCTTCTGCGGTTTGGACTGGTGGCCACATGCTTCCATTGACCAACGCCGCATACTGCAGTGCCCACATTAAAGCGGACACTAGCGTGCTGAGGGCAGAACGTAATGTTTTCAGATGAGTCCCGCTTTCATTTGTACAACAGGTCGCATACGCTTTCGACGCCGCCGTGGTGGGCGCAATAGGACTGAGTTTATTTGAAATCCTGACTGTCGCAGGGCAGAGCGGATCAGGTTTTGGAAAGAGGTCAAGGTCAATTACTGTTAGTTACACAAGAACACACAGCTTTATTGCTCGAACCAATGCACAGTTTTCTCTTTAAAACAGCCAAGATCAGTTCACGGCTAAGGGCCCAAGGAACTTCTGCAGGATAAGTTTAAATGATACCTTTTAAAACACCAGGATTTAGTGTAACAGCTGAATGCCTTTCTAAAGTAAAACTGCAATATCTTCTCGGCTAAGGGCCGAAACAATATTTCAGATTAGCTAAGCATTTACAGTTTTCAGCTAAAGGCCATATTAAGTAAAATTCAAATAAATTCTTAGTCTGAAGGCGCAATAAAATTTCTTTTGCATAATAAAAGAGAGGCTTTAAAGATAAGTTTTTACACAGTACAACAAAAACATCTTAAGAAAACTTGAAGTATCTTGTCGGCTGAAGGCCCAAACAATTACTCAACAATAATTAAAGACCACCTTAAGATAAACATCTACAGAACACGGCTGAAGGCCGTTTCAAGGATTCAAGATAATTAAGGTATATAAAAATGGAAATGTCGTGTGGCTAGGGCCTCCCGTCGGGTAGACCGTTCGCCTGGTGCAGGTCTTTCGATTTGACGCCACTTCGGCGACCTGCGCGTCGATGGGGATGAAATGATGATGATTAGGACAACACAACACCCAGTCCCTGAGCGGAGAAAATTTCCGACCCAGCCGGGAATCGAACCCGGGCCCTTAGGATTGACAGTCTGTCACGCTGACCACTCCGCTACCAGGGCGGACATAATGAAGGTGAAATCTTACAGACAAGGATTTACATATTAAAGCAACAGATTCTGATACAAACTCGTCTGAATGCCTAAATACAGAGCAACAAGAATTTTAAATGAGACACGGCTGAAGACCTAACCTTAAAGTTGTTATGAAGTTCGGCTGAAGGCCATATACTAAACTCAAAACAGACAATATTAATACACAGCTGAAGACCTGGCACAGTACCTGCGACCAAATAAAATGACAATCACACACAACAAACAGTGGTGCTCAGAAGTGTTCCAGGGGTCGGCCTGGGGAGGAAACTCTAATCACAGTTTAGGTGAGACAGGTAGCTAAGCGTAACATTGAAAAATCTGGTGGCAGCACGACCTAGGGACGGCTGAGGAACCAACCAACAGCCAAATCAATTCCCTTCCACCCGACACACTCCTTGCTCTGCTTCAACTGACCGACTGACTTCTCCAGTACGCAGACAGCATTCATCGGCTAAGTGGAAATCACAGAAGCTACACATGGTTCCACGTAAACACACTTGCACAAGAACCCAAACAATCGTAAAAGCAATCACTGTGGAACAACAGGGACGAATCAGTTCGACACACAGTGTGTCTCCACATGTGGTCGGTGACCAATTACAAGTCGTCCGATGAGACGCCCAACCGAACGACCAACCCACGTCGTTCCCACCCAAGTCACGTGTGTCGGCAAAGGTCGGCCGAGTCTTGGCTGTGCGAAGCTGACTGCAGCTCCAACCCGACTCTACTACATGTCCGTTCGGAACTCGGAGACACGGCGACCCGGCCACACTGGCTCTGACCCAACCATGCAGACGGAACACTTGCCCGTTGCCCACCCGACATCTCTGCACAAGGAAGGAACCGACCCACGTCCCGCAAGATGACCAACTGACGAGGCCCAGAAACGATGAAAAGTCAAATACACGTCACCCGATGAGACGACCAACCAACGGTCGTCCCCCTCCAATCTCCTTCCGTTGGACAGTTCATGTGTGTCTACAGCGGTCGGCGAGCACTGGCTGGCCGCACCTCACTGGCGCTCCATCCCCGACTCCACTGCTGGTCCGTCCCCGACTTCACTGCTGCCGCTTCCAGACTGAGCTCCCAACTGAACTCCAGACATACGAAGACCCGGAAATACTATCCAGAGATGGTACGACAGTGCAGTTATTCATAAGCGCTGCTGCTGTCACTCACGGGCAAGCAAACTAGCAACATAGTGACGCCAGTAAATGGAATAAGAAAACGAGGCGACAGAACCACAAAAACAAGATGACGAGCAATAAACAGCATGACCGCGAACCGCGCACGGCTCAGTATTGTTAAGCGGTATAGTGGAAAAACGCCGAGTGCGTGGTTTGGGGCGCCACTGCCTGTAACACGTTATCTCGGCTCCTACGTCTTGAGGGAAAATCTGAACAGCTACCGCTGTATCAGGGAAGTTTTACAGCCGGAGGTACTACTCCTCCTGCAAGCCCTTCCACATGCCGTATTTCAGCAGGACAACGCCCGGCCGCATGTGGCGAGCAATTTTCAAGCCTTCTTCCAAGAACAACAGGCACTACTGCTTCCCCGGCCGGCCAGTTCAAAAATCAAATGGCTCTGAGCACTATGGGACTCAACTGCTGTGGTCATAAGTCCCCTAGAACTTAGAACTACTTAAACCTAACTAACGTAAGGACATCACACACATCCATGCCCGAGGCAGGATTCGAACCTGCGACCGTAGCGGTCGTGCGGTTCCGGACTGTAGCGCCTTTAACCGCTCGGCCACTCCGGCCGGCCCGGCCAGTTCGCCTGACATGTCGCCCATCGAACATATCTGGGATATGATCGGTTGGCAGCTTGTCCGTTCAGGTCCTTCTACCCCCACAGTTCTTACTTAGCTTACGCACCTGCAAACCGCGAGGCAGAAAGTTCCCCAACACCATACTGATTCCGTGACGACGTCTAGTGGCTCTGAGTGCAGTCACAGAGTATGTGCAGGCCTGTATTGCGGCGACGCTACTGAATTTCGTCGTGATCACATCTCTTAGTCTTGGTGCTTCACTTTTACTAGACAGTAGGTTATGTTTCCTCTATGATTTCACGTCAGTTGCGGGTATAAGAATGACACCAGTCGCATGCACTAGGGCCACTTACTATGCGCGGAAGTCCTGGAGAAAGTAATTAACAGTAGCCAAAATTTCCATACTCTCTGCACAGTTGCTCTAACAATGCGCGAGAATAATAATGTTGCGAACTGCAAGTGGGTCGCCACTCGGAGAAAGAACTCTATTCGTGTGTTTATGCGGGGTCAGAGGAGTGTTGGGATTTTGTACGGGCAGCGAAATAGCGTCCTTGAGGCACTTTGCATTTCCGTCAGCGCGGCGCCATCTCTCGCGTATTTCCCGCGGGGCCTACTTGTTCCGTCGTATCCGCCCCGGCGCCCGAGCCATCACACGCCGCCGCACCGCGACGCGCCGTCCCAAAGCAGGGCGCAGCAAAGCGAGCCCAGCACTGATCGCACCCTCTGTTATCGCCCGCCGAGGCTCGCCTGCCACTCACGGCGGGTCCTTCCGCGCACACCGTCGTCGTAATAGGATTACGTTTCCGCGCATTCGAATTTCTCCTCTTTTGTTATACCAAGACGAAATTGCCTGTCAACAGGCTGATATAATACACTATCGCGCAAGACCTAAGAACGAAAGTATCTTTCGAATGATGTGTTACTGCCAAGTAACACAGGTCGATGAAACATGGACCATATAAAGAAAGATCTGTTGCATTATAATACCGGAGCTCACACAAAGAAACGATGAGAAGAACAGAAGTGACATTTTTATTAAAAGACTGTAATAACATTGAAGCCATAGCGATTCATGATGTTCCCCTGGACATTAGAAAAAATTTACAGATAATTGTGTGGTTGTTAGGCAGGCATCTGTGGCCGAGCGGTTCTAGGCCCTTCAGTCCGGAACGGCGCGACTGCTACGGTCGCAGGTTCGAATCCTGCCTCGGACATGGATGTGTGTGATGTCCTTAGGTTAGTTAGGTTTAACAAGTTCTAAGTTCTAGGGGACTGATGACCTAAAATGATAAGTCCCATAGTGCTCAGAACCATTTGAACCATTTGTGGTTGTTTAGACGACAGTGCATGATTTGCAACATATCTCCATGCTGGTCACAAGGTAGGTATGGAGTTCTCATGGTACGGCGTTCCTTTCCTGAACCAGGAAGCTTGAAAACTACTCGATACTCGCTGGTGGATGTGGACGTGTTGTAATACGTCTCCTCAATGCATCACGCACATACTTGATAGGATTTAAGTAGGAGAAATGGTCAATCTAGACCATTGGCCGAATATTCTCTTGTTCAAAAAGCTCCTTCATGTGTGCAGCTCGAGGCGGTAGCGTAGTATCATCCAAGAAAAATGAAGTCAGTTTACATTCCTCCCCACAGATAATACACTATTGGCCATTCTAATTGCTACACCACGAAGATGACGTGCTACAGACGCGAAATTTAACCGACATGAAGAAGATGCTGTGATATGCAAATTATTAGCTTTTCAGGGCGTTCTACCCTTCATTCGATCCCTGCGAAACTCTACATTTCAGCAGGATAATGCACGACCACATGTTGAAGGTCCTGTACGGACCTTTCTGGATAGAGAAAATGCTCGACTGCTGCCCTGGCCAGCACATTCTCCAGATCTCTCAGCAATTGAAAACGTTTGGTCAATGGTGGCC
This sequence comes from Schistocerca americana, assembly GCF_021461395.2. Taxonomy (NCBI): domain Eukaryota; kingdom Metazoa; phylum Arthropoda; class Insecta; order Orthoptera; family Acrididae; genus Schistocerca; species Schistocerca americana. The sequence goes on from NC_060122.1 coordinate 679,796,206, forward strand.
GAGTAACTGGCTCGTCGCAATACGCCAGTCACTACTCCTGATGAATTGTGGCATCGTGTTGAAGCTGCATGGGCAGCTGTACCTGTACATGCCATCAAGCTCTGTTTGACTCAATGCTCAGGCGTATCAAGGCCGTTATTACGGCCAGAGGTAGTTGTTCTGGGTACTGATTTCTTAGGATCTATGCACCCAAATTGCGTGAAAATGTAATCACATGTCGGTTCTAGTATAATATATTTGTCCAATGAATGCTCGTTTATCATCTGCATTTCTTCTTGGTGTAGCAATTTTAATGGCCAGTAGTGTACCAGAGCATGCCTCAGAAGCAATTTCGGAACATTTCAATGTTTGTGTTGGGGCTTGGTATGGTTGTCCAGGTATAATGGGAATGTTGCATTTATGTGGTAGATTGTTGTCACTATGGTAACCAGTTGTCACTCATACAAACACTAGTAGTCATACATTTAACTGAAGAATGAACGTCGGCCGGAGTGGCCGAGCGGTTCTAGGCGCTACAGTCTGGAAGCGCGCGACCGCTACGGTCGCAGGTTCGAATCCTGCCTCGGGCATGAATGTGTGTGATGTCCTTAGGTTAGTTAGGTTTAAGTAGTTCTAAGTTCTAGGGGACTGATGACCTCAGATGTTAAGTCCCATAGTGCTCAGAGCCATTTGAACCACTTGCAGACAGACATAATACGGCACTGCGGTCAACAACCTCCACCTAAGTCAAAAAGTGTCCGGCGCAGTTGTTGTATCGGTTACTGCTGCTACAATGGCAGGTTATCAACATTTAAGTGAGATTGAACGTGGTGCTTTAGTAGGCGCACGAGCGATGGGATACATCTCCGAGGTAGCAATGAAGTGCGATTTAACGAAATATCATCTAATGGGCTCTCGAAGCCAAAGGCACACTCGTGTACCCTTGATGACTGCACGACACAAAGCTTTGCGCCCCGCCTGGAACCGTCAACACCGACTGTTGATGACTGGAAAAATGTCGCCTGGTCGGACGAGTCTCGTTTCAAATTGTATCGAGCTTATGGACGCGTACGGATATGGAGACACCTTCATGAATTCAGGGATCCTACATGTCACCATTTCAAGCTCGTGTGAGGCGTATGCAGTTGGAGTGATATGGGACCCACGATGGGGGTAGATACTACTCTGACAGGTGACACGTACGTAAGCATCCTGTCTGATCACCTGTATCCATTCATGTCCATTGTGCATTCGGACGGACTTGGGCAATTCCAGCTGGACAATGGGACACCTCACAAGTCCATAATTGCTACAGACTGGTACCAGGAATACTCTTCTGAGTTTAAACACTTCCACTGCCCACTAAACTCCCCTGAGATGAACATTATTGAGCGTATCTGGGATGCCATGCAACGCGCTCTTCAGAAGAGAATTCCATCCCCTTGTACTCTTACGGATTTATGGACAGCCCTGCTGGATTCATGGCGTCAATATCCTCCAGCACTACTTTAGATATTAGTCGAGTTCATGGCACGTCGTTTTGCGGCACTTCTGCGCGCTCGCGGTGTCCTACACGATATTAGGCAATTGTACCAATTCATGTGGCTCTTCACTATATAAGGGATAGAAGTGGACCAAAACAAAGCCTCATAGTACTCTCTTTGTCATTTCTCCCCTGACACGAAAATTTTGCCACTACAACACTGTTTGAATTATTCAGCGCAACACTCTGCATTCTGTTTGTTATGTGTGTGAGACGTGGCGCCATTGAATTAACAGATTGTTCTGTCCGGCGCCGCTGGCTTAAGTGTAGTATCGACTATCCGTCTTGCCGCCCCATTGCGAACATCTATGAGGAAGAGGTGCGTCTGTGGATTGTGACCTTAGGTCTTTGCTTGCCGATATATATACGGGGTTCGATGGCCCGAGAGGGGGGCATGTAGTTTGGGGATTGGCGGTAGCGACGCGACAAGAGGTGGTCACAAGGCCCGAGCAGCCGAAGCCATGAGTTGTGCAAAGATGGCTGGCGCAGAGCGAAGATACCGGAGTACTTCAACGGATTCAGGGTCGACTACAAGCAGCACGCCGACATCCCGTCGGTTGGTTGTCAACATCCGGGTCGGACGACCACTCGTGGCCTGGCTGCCCTCTTCTACCTGGCTTTAATCGGCACCAGTGAGTAACGACTGCGTCGCACCGTGGATCCACAGAAATGTTTGCTGATAAAGGGGAGTAACATTCTGTAATCCTCGTGGTGATAAGTGTCATTGTTTACTTGCCCTCCTTATTGTTTTACTCGGTCGGCTCTTTGGTCGTAAATATAAGCCCTAGTATTGTACTAAGGCACTAGTTGTCGTTTGAAAATTTGTCCCGCTATCATATTGCCTTTCCTTTCTGGTTTGTTCCCAATCATTAATGTTTTAATGAATCAGCTCCTGGTCGTAAATACAGCCGGAACAATTATACTAAGGCACAGGTTGCTGTTAATAAGAGAGGAACCTTGTGGCTAGATTTAGATAATAACTGGTTCAATTCTTTGATTGTAATTGCATTTCTTAATCATTAGTTATAATCTGAACAACCTGTTGTACTAAGCTGTGTGTTGCTGTGTTTGAAAGACCCTGTCATTATTGGTGCATTTTTGCTGGATTTTGTGGTTCCGCTGAGTGAGTTCCCTTGCAATGAGTGTTCACAAGTAATGGTTTGAGACGTTGCTTCAGAGGGGTCTTAATACCTGACAATCAGTTTAATTTTGAAAATATTAACAGCCAACTGTGACCGGGGCTCTAGTCAAATAAGATTGCCAAAAGGGACTTGTTGGAATCCAGTCGCACTTCGGTTTCCGATTGAAATTAAGAAGCTAGTTGATTTAAGTAAGCCTTATCATTGTCTTATTGTTTCCTAATCTGTTTTACCTTTAACCACAGGTGCGCATAGTAACCCCGAATCTTCCGACATATTCTCTGCCTCGTGATGACTGGGTGTTGTGTGATGTCCTTAGGTTAGTTAGGTTTAAGTAGTTCTAAGTTCTAGGGGACTGATGACCATAGATGTTAAGTCCCATAGTGCTCAGAGCCATTTGAACCATTTTTGAACCTTCCGACATACAGCTTCCAAATAAAAACTTACGTCATCTGTTTTGAGTAACTGCATTACTCTTGTCATCAAGTGTGCTTATATAGTTTTCATGTGCTGCAGAAGGGCATTTAATAAGAGGGCTGTGCGGCTGGTCCCGGCGGAGCTTCGAGTCCTCCCTCGGGCATGGGAGTGTGTGTTTGTCCTTAGGATAATTTAGGTTAAGTAGTGTGTAAGCTTAGGGACTGATGACCTTAGCAGTTAAGCCCATAAGATTTCACACACATCTGATCTTTTTGAATAAGAGGGACTGCGTCCAGCGCGGTACTAAACACCGCTGTTTCGCCAGATAAAGGGTGGGCTGCAGGTCCGGCCGTCTTATAATCATTGTCAACACAGCTCTTCGTTTGATTCTTTTTTTTTTTTTTTTTTTTGCAACCAGCTTCAGTTTAAATTTTCTACTTTATTCTTTTGGGCCATTGTCTAATTATTCTTTTGTCTGCAGCCGCGCCATGGATCCACGTCAGTGTGCCGGTATTTCGTATCTAAATTTGGATCAGATCGAGTATGAACTGAACATTAGGCAACAAAATGTTCAGGGAAAGGTGGGGGGCTGGCAGCCAGGCTACGGGCAGAGGTGTCAGCAGCGCTCTTCGTTTCTGTCAGCACGGTTGGCGAGGTGGGCCAAAATTTAGAGACTATCATGATAGGATTGAATCAGTTACAAGAAAATCTCTGCTTTCTCCACAATAGTCAACCAAACTTGAGGCTGGTGAAGCGCATTCATGCACAATTACTCCACCTGAGCAATGGAGTAAACGATTTTAATCTTGCCGGCAGGGGTGGCCAAGCGGTTCTAGGTGCTACAGTCTGGAACCGAGCGACCGCTACGGTCGCAGGTTCGAATCCTGCCTCGGGCATGGATGTTTGTGATGTCCATAGGTTAGTTAGGTTTAAGTAGTTTTAAGTTCTAGGGGACTGATGACCTCAGAAGTTGAGTCCCATAGTGCTCAGAGCCATTGAATCTTAATCTTCTAGAACCAAACCCTGAGCAGCTAGCACGTGTCATTCAGTTACATAACCTTTTGTTTCATTTGCAAATACAAACTGCAGTTTTTGACTTAGGAACTGTGGCTGATACAAATAACAACGGATGTGTATCTGACAATCCACTGCCCGAATGTGGATCCGTCACCCGAGGTCCAAGTGATTAGTCTGAGGAATATTTTGCCCGCCTCCCTAAGTTAATGATGTGTCTCTTAAGTAGTATTCGGTAATTGTCAATGAAATCAGGGGCTTGTTTTAGATGCGGCGCACGTGACCATTTAGTACGAGGATGCCCGGTTCCACGTATGCCTCGCGCTGAGAGACGACGCCAGGCTGGCGCGCGGTCGCATCCTCGGAGGCAGGTGTGGTGAGTCGTATACAGGCAGCAACCACACGTATCTTGCCATTTGTTTGTGCGGTTATAGGGCATGAACCGTTGCGTGGGTTACTAGATTCAGGCAGCTCTGTGTCACTCCTTAATTGCGAGTCCTTTATTGAATATGAACACTTAAGTAGGTTATCTCCAGTACGTCCCGCGATTGAGAGATGTCGAGTTACCTCTGCGCTGGGAAGTGCGGGGAAATCTTTCCGAGTGTGAATTTCCATGGCCTGTCAAGTTTTTATAAGTTAAGGGACTGCTGCCTGACTTAATTCTAGGGCATGATTTCATCCGTAACACCGATATGGTGTTAAATTTTGGCACTCGGACCTTTTACTTCAGATTTTCCCCTAACAATCGAATAGCCGTTTGTCCATGTGCCCATGTGCGGATGGGACGTGACACCAGTAGTAACACGTGCCTGCTTGGGTTAGACTACTTCTCTAGTCTCCAAGGGAAACAGTTAAGTGAACTTTTTGGACGTCATTTGGTACCATATTCGTGTCATGGATGACGTGCCAGTTCACCAGTATCCATATCTCTTGTCACCACCTAAGAAAAAGATACTGCGGCACAAAATTGAAGGATTGTTAAAAGACGGAGTCATAAGACCGTCCACCTCCCTCATATGCTTTCCCCATTTTTTTTTTTTTTTTTTAGAACCTAAAGATCACGGACAGGATTTCCGGCCTGTGGTTGATTATAGGCTTCTCAATAAAAAGGTGATTTTCGAATCAGTGCCACTGCCTGATATCCACAACTGTTTCACCTGGTTTTCTGGAGCATCTTGGTTTACGGTGTTAGTTCTTTATAGCCATATTACGAGATACCCTTTACGGAGGAATCTAAGAGTCTCTCCGCCGGCTTCGCCATGGATTGGAATTCATATAAGTTTAACCGGGTTCCATTTCGTTTGTCAACCGGTGCAGAGTTTTATCCCGCTTATTGGATAAAATTTTAGGTGATTTAAAGTTTAAATATGTCTTCAATTATTTGGACGATGTGATCATATTTAGTGCCTCCTTTGAAGGGCATTTAGAGCACGTCCCGAAGGTACTATCAGGCCCAGGAGTATGGGGCTGACTGTGAAACACACAAAAATACCTTTGGCTAAGGGCCAAGTGTCATTTTTGGGTCACTTGGTGTCCGGGGACGGAATTAGCATTGATCAGGAACGCACCAAGGCGTTGAGAAATATTCCGCAGCCACGAAATAAGAGGGAAGTTGCCCGATTTGTAGGAATGGCTAATTATATCCGCAGGTTAGTTCGAAACTTTGCGCAACTTGCAGCTCCCTTAAATTTGCTACGCAGAAATAATGCGAAATTCGTTTGGGGTGAAAGTCAGGGTGAAATTCAGCACTTAGCCTTTGAAGAAATTCTAATTGCAATTACCAACCCACCGGTTTTAGCAGTACCTGACTTTAAGAAAAGATTTGTGGTCGAGACTGATGCTTGCAGTACTGGTGTGGTCGTAGTTCTTTTACAGGAAGATCAAGATATCAGGCGTCCGTTATCATTTGCTTCCCTAAGTCTGCAGGGGCCTGAGCTCAATTACTCGGTATATGTGAGCCAAGTGTTAGCTGTGTTATTTGCCCCGGAAAAATTTCGGTTCCGTCTCGAACATCGTGAATTTGACCTAGAGACGGATAATAGGGCCCTTAGTTGGGTCCTAGCTCGTCCTAGGAAGACAGGGCGTATCAAGAGATGGCCGGTCGGCATTTCGGCTTTCGATTTTAACGTTCAGCACCTTAAGGGATCTGATAATCAGGTTACTGTCGTCCTTAGCAGGATGTTCCAACCGCACGAGCTTGATGAGGAAGCGCCAGACAGTCACCTAATATGTACGATCCTTACTAGGGTAGCCCCACTATTTAATAATTTGAAAACCGAACAAAACCCATTGGGGGGGGGGGGGGGCTCAGGAAGCAAATACTAGATGGACACGAATCATGTGACATACGAAGAACGGAATTCTGTGTAACCGCAGGGGTAGATCTGGAGAAGCTAGAATTTGTCCCCCACGAATCTTAGTTATTTCCGTCTTCCGATTCTTCCATGGATCTCCAGTAGTAGGGCAGTTAGGGCTGTATAAAACCTTAGATAAGGTTAAGGAGCAGCTGGCCTGGCCGATACTTTATAAACACGTTAGAGGTTTAGTCAAAGAATGCCAAGATTGTAAGAAGGGAAAACCACCCAACGCCCTGGCGAGGGTATTGCTGCAGTTGGAACGGGAAGAGTATCCGTTGGAGAAATTGTTTGTTGTTTATGTGGGCCCGCTTTCCCTGACGAAAGAAGACAATTCTTATATTCTCGTAGTGGTGGACGCCTTTTGTAGGTTCGTTGGGTTCATTCCTAGCCTGAGTGTGACCGCTCTTATCTCCATCTCTCATGCTTCTAACATATTTAGGTGGTTCAGCCCACCACGGGCGTTGGTTATGGATAGCGCTCATGCCTTTGTGGCAAGGTCGTTTACACAATTATGTTTTGACAGCGGGATAAAACATTTTACCACTACACCTCATCTTCCGCAGGCTTCCTTTGCTGAGAGGATTAACCGCAACTTGAAGTCAACGTTGATTATTTACCGCCATAAATGGCCCAAGAAGTGGGATACCACCTTGCCCTGGTTAAACTTAGCGTTTAACTCCTCGCGGCATGAAGCATCCCAGGCCATCCCGGCTAGCATAATACTCTCATATCCTATGAATTCCCCATTCTCCAATTTATGGGAGATCTTTTACCTCCATCTATCACTTAAGAGCGTGTTAGGGAGAAATGGGGGCGAGCTCGGGCAAATTTTAGGAAGGCTCAGGATCGTCATCGTCTGTCACTATAACAGAAACAGACGATCCTTTCAAGGGAAAATAGGGGATCTTGACTACATCAGGAACGTTCGTGGGCGGACTTTCCGGGATAAACGCTTAGGGAAGCTGCCCCGCGTTTCCTGCGGCCATATTCCACTGTCAAAATTTTAAGCATGGTCAATCGTTTGGTCAGGGACGCAGGAAAGGGGATGCTCATAAGGATTCATCTCAGTCAGATTAAACATTTCAGCGGAGTGAGCAGTTCTTAGCACCGAGCGAGGCTTGTTCAAGTTTGAGAGGGGGAGGTTGAGCTGCGGCACCATTGAATTAGTAGACTGTTTGTAAGGTGTCAGGCAAATCCAACAGCTTCCATGAAAACCCTGACATGATAAGCAAATCCAGAAGTATGTCACATAGCTCTGAATAAATCGTGACATTAAATTAACCAAAGTAATACGAGTAACGAGTCAGCAAATGGAATATCACAGACTAACACAAGAATGCCTAAATGCATGTCATACCTCCCCACCGGGAGACAGACGCAGTTCCGAGGGGAGAAACGAGAACAGAAGCCGAGAGCAGAACCGTGTTAAGCTGGAAGGCCCTACGATAAGAGACGGACACCCACGTCGCCAGCTAACCGCTAGGACCACCCCCCAGCCCATGTTAAAAGCTAGAGCCCTCCAGAAGAACAGTATAGATCTTACGGTAACACAAAAGGGCCACCCCAACCGCAATTTTTGAGCGTGAGACTTTTTCGCGTCTCTGTTACGTCAGGACCACCACCCAGCCCATGTTAAAAGATAGAGCGCTCCGGAAGAACAGTATAGATCTTACAATAACACTAAAAGGACCACACCAGCTGCAGGTTTTAGCGTGAGACTTTTTCGTGTCTCTGTTACGTTGCAAGCTTTAAAAACATTGCCCCACCACGAAAAGTATAACGTTTCTCATTGGATAGACAGAATTTTTGTAGGCAGAGCTTAAGGTTAACATTGAGACCCTGATTGGTCAGATGAAAACACAGCCAGATAGTTTTTTTTAAACCAACTTTGGTAAATTGTAGTAAGGAGAAGTTAGGAGAGAGTTGCTTCGGAGACGGCGAGCTGGATGGAGCTGCGCCGCCGCCGCCCCCTGACGAACACCGACAAAGTACTGAACGCACGCGATGCGGCATTTTTGAGCGCATAAGGCTTCGCTCAGAACTGCAGAAGTCTCATCTGTTACATCCCCTTTTTACGTAATACTAGTGTCGATCGTCAATTGAAACTCATGGTATTCACATTTGCTACGTAAGATAAAATCTGAAACGCGATGATTTTTCTGTTATATAGTTATTGAGAAGCCACATCAGCCACTGTAATTTACGACAAGTTAGATAAGTAATTAAAGATAATTGAGGGTCACTGTAGACCTCATTGATAGCTAAATTTAAACCTAGATTATAGATGTGATATGGCATAGGTCATCCGTCGATCCATTGTAGAGCTTGGAAACCCATTCAGGGAATATTCGTTCACATTTTTGTTGAACACAGTTGTTTTTTACCATCCTGTGTTAAAACATTTCATTTTATCAATAGTGCAATTTACAAACGATGTTTTGTGAGTAGAATAAAATTTCCAGTGGTAAACTGAACTGCTTTTTCGACGTTATTTTACCATCTAACTGTAAATAGGAGAGCCTTGAACCCCTTCCACTAAATTTAGTTACTCTTAAGATTCTTTTATAGGGAGTGCAGTCGAGCTGACGCTGAAATCATTAAGTATTTGGTTATATCATTGCTAATCTCACTGAACTCTTCTGAGCTCTACATGTCTTGTGTCGTCTTGCGTCTCCTTACCAGTAACAGGTCCCAGGTTCAAACTAGTCAAATCTCTAAAAAACACGCTCAGGGCATAATTGCGCGAAAGTGCTAGGGAGACACGATATAGAACAAACCGACACCACGCAGAATGTTAGATGTTCTGTCTGGCGCCACAGACTCAGGTGTGGTATCGACTAAGCCTCTTGCGGCCCCATTGCCAACAACTATGAGGAATAGGTGCGTCTGTGGGTTGTGGCATTAGAATGTCCTTGCTTGCTGACATATATACAGGGTTCGCTGGCCCGAGAGGGAGGCACGAAGTTTGGGTATTGGCGGTAGCTTCGGGACGAAAGGTGGTCATGAGATCCGAGCAGCCGAAGCCGTGAACAGCGCAAGGAGGGCTGGCGCCCGGCGAAGATACCGGAGGACTTCACCGGCTTCAGGGTCGACAACAAGCAGGAAGCTGACATCCCGTCGGTTGGTTGTCAACATTCATGTTGGGCGACCACTTGTGACCTGGCTGCCCTCTTCTACCTGGCTTTCATCGGAATCACTCAGTAATCACTGCGACGCACTGTGAATCCACGGAACTGCTTGTTGATAAAGGGGAGTAACATTCTGTAATCCTCGTGGTGGTATGTGTCATTGTCCACCTGCCGTCCTTATTATTTTCTGATTTGTACCCGACCCTCAGGGTTCTACTCGTTCGGCTCTTTGGTCGTAAATATAGGCCCTAGTATTGTATTAAGACACTAGTTGTTGTTTGAAAATTTGTCCCTTTGTGGTTAGATATAGGTGTTAACCGGTTCAATTCATTGATTGTAATTACTTCTCTGAGTCATTACTTATAATCTGAACAACCTTTTGTACTAAGCTGTGCATTGCTGTGTTTGAAAGACCCTGCCATTGCTGGTGTATTTTAGCTGGATCTTTTATTTCCGCTGAGTGTGTTTTGTTGTAATGAGTGTTTATAAGTAATGTTTTAAGACGTTCCTTCAGACGGGGTTAATAACTGACAATCAGTTGAACTTTAAAAATATTAACAGCTAACTATCAACGGGGCTCTAGTCAAATGAGATTGACATAACAAACTTGTTGGGATCCAGTCGAACCTCAGTTTCCGACTGAAATGAAGCGGTCGGTTGCTTTGAAATAAGCCTTATCATTGTCATATTGTTTCCTAGTCTGTTTAACAGATTGTGTAAAAGTGATGTACCTGTGGTCTAGGGGTAGCGTCTTTGATTCATAATCAAAACGCCTTACGTCCCGGGTTCGATTCCCGACACTGCCTAAATTTTGATAAAGACTTCCGGCATAAGAAGCCTCATTCTGCCAACGGCCTTGTCAAAGAGGGCGGAGGAGCAGATAGAGGTTCGGGGCACTCTCTTGTCCTAGGGGTGGGAAATTGCCCCTATAGGCGGAAGAATCAGCAATGATCAACGACATGAGGATGCAGAAGGCAATGGAAACCACTGCATTAAAGACACGTAACGTGTATCCACAGGACATGTGGCCTGTAATTGAACAGGTGTCATGATGATCTCTCCATTCCGGAATAGTCCCCCATTCGGATCAGGGGACTGCCAAGGGGGAGGTTACCATGAGAAAAAGATTGAATAATCTACGAAAGGATAACGTTCTACGAGTCGGGGCGTGGAATGTCAGAAGCTTGAACGTGGTAGGGAAACTAGAAAATCTGAAAAGGGAAATGCAAAGTCTCAATCTAGATATAGTAGGGGTCAGTGAAGTGAAGTGGAAGAAAGGCAAGGATTTCTGGTCAGATGAGTATCGGGTAATATCAACATCAGCAGAAAATGAAATAACAAGTGTAGGATTCGTTATGAATAGGAAGGTAGGGCAGAGGGTGTGTTACTGTGAACAGTTCAGTGACTGGGTTGCTCTAATCAGAATCGACAGCAGACTAACACCGACAACCATAGTTCAGGTATACATGCCGACGTCGCAAGCTGAAGATGAACAGATAGAGAAAGTGTTTGAGGATACTGAAAGGGTAATGCAGTATGTCAAGGGGGACGAAAATCTAATAGTCATGCAGTTGTAGGGGAAGGAGTACAAGAAAAGGTTACAGGACAATATGGGCTTGGGACAAGGAATGAAAGAGGAGAAAGACTAATTGAGTTCTGTAACACGTTTCAGCTAGTAATAGCGAATACCCTGTTCAAGAATCACGAGAGGAGGAGGTATAATTGGAAAAGGCCGGGAGATACGGGAAGATTTCAATTAGATTACATCATGGTCAGACAGAGATTCCGAAATCAGATACTTGATTGTAAGGCGTACCCAGGAGCAGATATAGACCCAGATCACAATATATTAGTGATGAAGAGTAGGCTGAAGTTCAAGACATTAGTCAGGAAAAATCAATATGCAAAGAAGTGGGATACAGAAGTACTAAGGAATGACGAGATACGTTTGAAGTTCTCTAACGCTATAGATACAGCAATAAGGAATTGCGCAGTAGGCAGTACAGTTGAAGAGGAATGGACATCTCTAAAAAGGGCCATCACAGAAGTTGGGAAGGAAAACATAGGTACAAAGAAGGTAGCTGCGCAGAAACCATGGGTAACAGAAGAAATACTTCAGTTGATTAATGAAAGGAGGAAGTACAAACATGTTCCGGGAAAATCAGGAATACAGAAATGCAAGTCGCTGAGGAATGAAGTAAATAGGAAGTGCAGGGAAGCTAAGACGAAATGGCTGCAGGAAAAATGTGAAGACATCGAAAAAGATATGATTGTCGGAAGGACAGACTCAGCATACAGGAAAGTCAAAACAACCTTTGGTGACATTAAAGGCAACGGTGGTAACATTAAGAGTGCAACGGGAATTCCACTGTTAAATGCAGAGGAGAGAGCAGATAGGTAGAAAGAATACATTGAAAGCCTCTATGAGGATGACGATTTGTCTGATGTGATAAAACATGAAACAGGAGTCGATTTAGAAGAGATAGGGGATCCAGTATTAGAATAGGAATTTAAAATAGCTTCGGAGGACTTACGGTCAAATAAGGCAGAAGAGATAGATAACATTCCATCAGAATTTCTAAAATCATTGGGGGAAGTGACAACAAAACGACTATTCCCGTCGGTGTGTAGAATATATGAGTCTGGCGATATACCATCTGACTTTCGGAAGAGCATCATCCACACAATTCCGAAGACTGCAAGAGCTGACAAGTGTGAGAATTATCGCACAATCAGCTTAACAGCTCATGCATCGAAGCTGCTTACAAGAATAATATACAGAAGACTGGAAAAGGAAATTGAGAATGCGCTAGGTAACGATCAGTTTGGCTTTAGGGAAAAGTAAAGGGACGAGAGAAGCAATTCTGACGTTACGGCTAATAATGGAAGCAAGGCTAAAGAAAAATCAAGACACTTTCATAGGATTTGTCGACCTGGAAAAAGCGTTCGACAATATAAAATGGTGCAAGCTGTTCGAGATTCTGAAAAAAGTAGGGGTAAGCTATAAGGAGAGACGGGTCATATACAATATGTACAACAACCAAGAGGGAATAATAAGAGTGGACGATCAAGAACGAAGTGCTCGTATTAAGAAGGGTGTAAGACAAGGCTGTAGCCTTTTGCCCCTACTCTTCAATCTGTACATCGAGGAAGCAATGATGGAAATAAAAGAAAGGTTCAGGAGTGGAATTAAAATACAAGGTGAAAGGATATCAATGATACGATTCGCTGATGACATTGCTATCCTGAGTGAAAGTGAAGGAGAATTAAATGATCTGCTGAACGGAATGAACAGTCTAATGAGTACACAGTATGGTTTGAGAGTAAATCGGAGAAAGACGAAGGTAATGAGAAGTAGTAGAAATGAGAACAGCGAGAAACTAAACATCAGGATTGATGGTCACGAAGTCAATGAAGTTAAGGAATTCTGCTACCTAGGCAGTAAAATAACCAATGACGGACGGAGCAAGGAGGACATCAAAAGCAGACTCGCTATGGCAAAAAAGGCATTTCTGGCCAAGAGAAGTCATCAAATACCGGCCTTAATTTGAGGAAGAAATTTCTGAGGATGTACGTCTGGAGTACAGCATTGTATGGTAGTGAAACATGGACTGTGGGAAAACCGGAACAGAAGAGAATCGAAGCATTTGAGATGTGGTGCTACAGACGAATGTTGAAAATTAGGTGGACTGATAAGGTAAGGAATGAGGAGGTTCTACGCATAATCGGAGAGGAAAGGAATATGTGGAAAACACTGATAAGGAGAAGGGACAGGATGATAGGACATCTGCTAAGACATGAGGGAATGACTTCCATGGTACTAGAGGGAGCTGTAGAGTGCAAAAACTGTAGAGGAAGACAGAGATTGGAATGCGTCAAGCAAATAATTGAGGACGTAGGTTTCGAGTGCTACTCTGAGATGAAGAGATTAGCACAGGAAAGGAATTCGTGGCGGACCGCATCAAACCAGTCAGTAGACTAATGACCAAAAAAATATATATATGTTTAATCTTTAAGCACAGGTGCGCAACGTAACCCCGAACCTTTCGACATACGGCTTCCAAATTAAAAGTTACGTCATCTGTTTTGAGTAATTGCATCACTCTTGTCAACAACGGTGTCTAGTGCGGTAGTAAACACCGCTGTTTTACCCGATAACAGGCGGACTGCGGGTCCGGCCTTCTTCTAATCATTGTCATACTGTTCGCTGTTTTGATTTCTTTTGAAAAAGCTTGTTCATCTTAATGTTTAGCGTCAAAAGAATTTTGCAAATTTGATCATTTTGTAAACAGAAAATGTATGGTTATATATTGTTAAATAAACAGATTGTGTAAAAAGAAAGTTATATTGGTGGACCCTCCCTTCCACGTTTTTCTTAATTCCATTAAGTACCACGTTTCAGTGTGATTCGACAGATATTTGTAAAGCCATCAGTTTCATAAGACTTGAGTTTTTGTAAAGTTTGACATGATCTACCCTGCCAAACGTCTTAGGATATTTTGGTAATTTTTGGTAAGGTTTAATGGGACCAACCTGCTGAGGTCATCGGTCCCTGAGCCTACTCACTACTTAATCTAACTTAAACTAACTTACGCCATGGACAACACACACACCCAAGTCCTAGAGAGGACTCGAACCTCCGACTGTGGGAGTCGCACGGACCGTGAGAAGACGCCTTAGACCGCGCTGCTATCCGGCGCAGCACGCCTTAGGAAGATAAGAAAAAATACATACCGGCGATATTTGATCTCTTAAGGCTTGTAAAGTCTGATGAGTTAGTGGATAATTAACTTTCTCAGTCGAGAAGTCCTTTAGGAACTCAAAGAGTGATATGCTGAGTAAATTGTTTCTACTTCAGTATGAGACTACTCTTGTTATTGCTGTTCACGAATAGGCCCAATAAGACCTAGCGAGGTACAATCACTCAGTGCGCTTTTGTTGATTGGCCTCCCTTGTGTCCAAATTTGTTTCATCCTTTCAGAATGAAATCTCTTTCTTTCGTCAGACCAAGGTGTTCCAGTCGTTTTTCTAAGTCACTCTGACGAACTTTCCAATCAAATATTTTTGTCTTAATCCTTCTCTGTCTGCAACTTCCGCCTGTGTTATATTGGCTGCTTTAAGGTCCTCTTTAATCTCAGCGATCTATTTAATTGCCTCAGTTTCAGCCTTACTACTGTTTTCGTAGAATTCTGCTGTTTGTTCTGTCAACCTAGTGGGTGTCATACTTTTCATAAGTTCGTAAAATGTAAAATGTCTATGTATTCTTGTATTTCCTTATTACTTCTCAGCGTGTAAGTTTCTCCATCAGTAACTCTGAGGCCTAATTTTTTCCTAATTACCTTCCTTTCTTTTGAATTTCTGCAACATCCCTCATTCTATTTAAAGTTTCTGCTCCATAAAGATATTCAGGCTGGATTACAATGTTGTAATACCTAAGTTTACTGAACTTGGAAAGTGATTTTTTATTATAAATATTTTGTTTTAATCTAAATACAGTTGCTATATTTTGACAGCGAACTTCGTTTGCAGATGCTTTTTCCGCGACTTGTTTAAGTATTTCATTTTGTTTTTGAGGTGAGGTAATATCCCTAGTTAAAACTACCAGATCATCTACAAAGTCCGCAGCTCGTGGTCGTACGGTAGCGTTCTCGCTTCCCGCGCCCGGGTTCGATTCCCGGCGGGGTCAGGGATTTTCTCTGCCTCGTGATGACTGGGTGTTGTGTGCTGTCCTTAGGCTAGTTAGGTTTAAGCAGTTCTAAGTTCTAGGGGACTAATGACCATAGATGTTAAGTCCCATAGTACTCAGAGCCATTTGAACCAATCATCTAAAAAGGCGAGGCAATCTACTCTAATATTACTTCAACCTAACTTGATTGACTGATCTATATTTTGACTTGACTTTTGCTGTAGCCTTCTGTAATTACTTTTTTTAAAACAAATTTAAACAGTAATACGGAGTGTTTACCTCCCTGTCTAACATTAGTGTTTATATCAAATGCTTCAGAAATTTCTCCCATGAGTTTAACTTTAGAGTTAGTGTCTGTTAACGTGTTCTTAATCAGTGTTCGAGTTTTATTAGCTAGCCGTTGTTCCTTTACAATTTGGAAAAGAGATTCAAAACCAACTGAGTCGTAAGCCTTTTTATAATCCACAAATGTACATAAGTATTGTTGCTAGAAATCCTTTGGTGCCCAATGATTAATTTGAAATTCAGAATTTTTTGTGGTCCATGGTGTGGGTTTCTGTAGTCATGTCCTAGTTCATGAACCACGGGCAACGTATGAGTGGCCAAGTAAGTGGTCTCGATAGTCGGGATACCAGTTAGTTTGGAATAAGGCTGGGCATCTCGGACATATTCTGAGTCGTGGTCACCTTTGTGCTCATACGACAAAGACTACCAAATCCACCGGTTAGTCCCTCAGCCGTTGGGGGTAGAACCCAATGGGACTCGAGGCAAGTAAGGCTAGCAACCTACTTCCCTGGTATTTTAAATATGATTCTGGCAACAATCAGAGCAAAATGTCTCGGACCTTTGGAGGTGACGGAGTCCCACCTCTAACTGACAAACCAGGGACTCCTAAGATACGACTTGGCAAACAAATGGTAACGAGATGGGGAGCCATTAATATCAATGGGGGCTACTCTGGGAAGAAGGTAGAGCTGGCAGAGGCTGCAAGTAAGATGGGGCTGGACGTTTTAGCTGTTAGTGACATTCGGGTAAGGGGTGAGAAAGAAGAGGAAGTGGGAGAATACAAGGTCTACCTGTCAGGAGTCAAAGCAGGAATAGCACAATGGGGTGTAGGGCTTTACATCAGGAAAGAAATGGAACCCAGCGTAGTTGCAATAAGGTATGTAAACGAACGACTAATGTGGATAGATTTGACAGTGTCTAGCAATAATATTAGGATTGTGTCAGTATATTCGCATTGTGAAGGGACAGATCAAGATAACATGGATAGTTTTTATGAGGCACTCAGTGATGTAGTTGTTAAGAGTAAAGCACAAGGACAGTGTTCTGCTCATGGGTGATTTTAACGCCAGGATTGGAAATCGAACAGAAGGGTATGACAAGGTTATGGGTAAATTTGGAGAGGATATGGAGGCCAACAGGAACGGGAAACAACTCTTGGATTTCTGTGCCAGTATGGGCTTAGTAATCACAAACTCCTTTTTTAAACATAAGAACATTCACCGATATACTTGGGAAGGCAGGGGAACCAGATCTGTCATTGACTATATAATAACAGATCAGGAATTCAGAAAGGCTGTGAGGGACACACGTGTATTCAGGGGACTCTTTGGTGACACTGATCATGATTTAATCTGCAGTGAAATTGGGATTGTGAGGCCGAAAGTGCAGGAGGTCAGGTCCATATGTAGGAGGATAAGAGTGGAGAAACTTCAGGATAAGGAAATCAGGCACAAGTACATAACAGCGATCTCTGAAAGGTACCAGTTAGTTGAATGTAGTCAGTTACAGTCATTGGAAAAGGAATGGACAAGGTACAGGGACTAGAAGTGGCTAAAGAATGTCTTGGAACAGTAGTGTGTAAAAGTAGGATGAAGAAAACAGCTTAGTGGAATGACAAAGTCAAGGCAGCTTGTAAAAGGAAAAAGAAGGCGTATAAAAAATGGCTGCATACTAGAACTCAGGTAGACAGAGAAAGTTATGTTGAAGAAAGAAACAAAGCCAAACAGATAATTGCAGCGTCCAAGAAGAAATCTTGGGAAGACTTTGGAAACAGGTTGGAGACTATGGGTCAAGCTGCTGGAAAACCATTCTGGAGTGTAATTAGCAGTCTTCGAAAGGTAGGTAAGAAGGAAATGACAAGTATTTTGGACAGGTCAGGAAAACTGCTGGTGAATCCTGTGGATGCCTTGGGCAGATGGGGGGAATATTTTGAAGAGTTGCTCAATGTAGGTGAAAATGCAATCAGTAATGTTTCAGATTTCGAGGTAGAATGGGATAGGAATGATGATGGAAATAGGATCACATTTGAGGAAGTGGAGAAAATGGTCAATAGATTGCAGTGCAATAAAGCAGCTGGGGTGGATGAAATTAAGTCGGAACTCATCAAATGCAGTGGCATGTCAGGTCTTAAATGGCTACACAGGATAATTGAAATGGCCTGGGAGTCGGGACAGGTTCCATCAGACTGGACAAAAGCAGTAATCACACCAATCTTTAAACATGGAAGCAGAAAAGATTGTAACAACTACAGAGGTATCTCTTTCATCAGCGTCGTGGGTAAAATCTTCTCAGGTATTGTTGAAAGGAAAGTGAGAGTAATAGTTGAGGACCAATTGGATGAAAATCAGTGTGGGTTTAGGACTCTTAGAGGTTGTCCGGACCAGATCTTTAGCTTACGGCAAAAGTGGAACATGGAATGGTATCTATGCTTTATAGATCTAGAAAAGGCATATGACCGGGTTCCTAGGAGGTAGTTATTGTCTGTTCTACGAGATTATGGAATAGGAGGCAAACTTTTGCAAGCAATTAAAGGTCTTTACATGAATAGTCAGGCAGCAGTTAGAGTTGATGGTAAATTGAGTTCATGGTTCAGAGTAGTTTAGGGGTAAGACAAGGCTGCAACCTGTCTCCACTGTTGTTCATATTATTTATGGGTCATATGTTGAAAACAATAGACTGGCTGGGTGAGATTAAGATATGTGAACACAACATAAGCAGCCTTTCATATGCGGATGACTTAGTTGTGATGGCAGATTCGATTGAGAGTTTGCAAAGTAATATTTCAGAGCTAGATCAGAAATGTAAGGACTATGTTAGGAAGATTAGCATCTCCAAAACGAAAGTAATGTCAGTGGGAAAGAAATATAAACGGATTGAGTGCCAAATATGAGAAACAAAATTAGAACAGGTGGACGGTTTCAAGTACTTAGGAGGCATGTTCTCACAGGATGGCAACATAGTGAAAGAACTGGAAGCGAGGTGTAGCAAAGCTACGATCTACTCTCTTCTGCAAGAAGGAAGTCAGTACCAAGACTAAGTTATCTGTGCACCGTTCAATCTTTCGACCAACTTTGTTGTATGCGAGCGAAAGCTGGGTGGATTCAGGTTACCTTATCAACAAGGTTGAGGTTACGGATATGAAAGTTACTAGGATGATTGCAGGTACTAGTAGATGGGAACAATGGCCGGAGGGTGTTCACAATGAGGAACTCAAAGAAAAACTGGGAATGAACTCTATAGATGTAGCAGTCAGGGCGAACAGGCTTAAATGGTGGGGTCATGTTACACGCATGGGAGAAGCAAGGTTACCCAAGAGACTCATGGGTTCAGCAGTAGAGGGTAGGAGGAGTCGGGGCAGACCAAGGAGAAGGTACCTGGATTCAGTTAAGAATGATTTTGAAGTAATAGGTTTAACATCAGAAGCACCAATGTTAGCACTGAATAGGGGATCATGGAGGAATTTTATAAGGGGGGGCTATGCTCCAGACTGAACGCTGAAAGGCATAATCAGTCTTAAATGATGATGATGATAATAATTTTTACCGAACAGGATCTGTTTGCTCTAAAGCCAGCATGGTATTCATCAGTTTCAGGCTCTAACTGCTCTTAGGTTCTATCAAGTAAACTTTTCAATTCCATTTTGTATGTTACTTGGAGAAGAGAGTTTCCTCGTTAATTATTAACATCGGTTCTATCCAATTTTTATGTGATGGATGAATTAGGGCAGTTTTCCAGACCTCAGGTATTTTCTCAGTTTGCTGGGTATGTCCTATTAGTTGAGTGTTCTCTTTTATAGTGTTAGGGTCAGCTGATTTTAGTATCTCTGCAGCTATACCGTCTTCACTGGACGCTTTATTGTTTTTAAATCTCTTAATTTATTTAGTTATTTAAATTTCCTCACGTTCTTTAGAGATAGAAACGGCATTACTGCTTTGCTGTTGCTAGAATTTATTCGCAGGTCCTGGACATTTTCATAGCTTTTTAAAATAATTATCAAGCACCTTACAATGATCGTATAGAGCCAAATCATTTGAAGCAAAGATTTTGATGTTGATAACCGGTTAGTTCTGTTTTGAATGTTTTGTAAAAGTTTCTTTCATTGTTCTTTTGGAAGTGTTTTTCGATTTCTAAAAGTTTGGCATTTTCGTAGTTTCTTGTGGTCTGACGGATTTTTGTATTGATGAACTTTTCTTTCAGACTTTGCCATTTGTGAATTTGTCTTTTGTTATGTTCGCTTGTTATAGTTGGGTTTATTTTAGCAGTGTCAGATTTGGTATAACGTATTTTTGTTCTGAAGAGTTTTTGAGGTTGAAGTTTTACTTTTATTCGCATTAAATAATTTTCAGAATCAATATTAGCTCTTTTCCTAACTTGGACATTTAAGATTTCTTCGAAGTTGTGGCATAAAATTGCTTCATGATCAATTTGAAATTCCCGAATAAATTTGCCCGCCAAGCTTTCAAAATGCATTGACATTATTTTGAGGTTAACATTTTAGCACATTGGAACAAGTCGTTGGCCATTTTCGTTTGTCCATTTACGCGCAGAAAATCCACCCAGCAGTTCATAGACCCTTCGATACATGCAATCAGAGCCATGGGTGGCATAGCAGAAGGCATCCATGAATGTGTCCGGGTCAACACTAGTGTTGCATGAGAATGGACTAGCGCTGCATGCTGTGTGGGCCCTTAAACTTTCATGGTTCGAAGAACCATGCTCATTAACAAAACCACACAAATATGTATCAGAAATGGTATGTATTCTCATCAATAATTATTAAT
This sequence comes from Schistocerca americana, assembly GCF_021461395.2. Taxonomy (NCBI): domain Eukaryota; kingdom Metazoa; phylum Arthropoda; class Insecta; order Orthoptera; family Acrididae; genus Schistocerca; species Schistocerca americana. The sequence continues at coordinate 679,816,535 of NC_060122.1, forward strand.
TAAGTAGAGCCTAACAAACTGCAACTCTTTAAATAACAAATGTGCTTTGATAAGCAGTCTTTTAATCTACTGAAAATATAGTTCGCTGTGCAAATGCCAACACAGCATTAAATTCAGGTTCAAACATTTTCTCATGAAATGAACGCTGGTAAAACTTTGTAATTCTCATCAAAGGGCAGAAATGTAACAAACAATAATCTTTTTCACCTCAAATCAATATTATTGTTCTTTTAACCTGTATCTTAACTATTTACAGGCAGCTTTTCAAGTAAGGCAAATTATGTAAGAAAATGATTGCAGATTGATTTAAAAATGCACTGGAAGTGGGGTATTTCTCAAACTATAAAACTAAACTTTAACCACTATAACTCCACACATTAGAAAGCAATGACAACTATTCTTACAGCTGCCGAATAAGTTTTTCTGTAATACATTAGGACACTCGGAATTAAATTCACTAGGATAGGATTACTGTCCAGGTTTGTGGTTTAGCATAATCACGGGTGTAAAATAGAATTTGTAGCAATATTATTAACATCAACCAAATTTCAGAAATAACTGGTCCATTTACAGAGTGCCAAAAACAAACAATATAGTTGAAGGCTGGTGGCACTGGTGGCGTATTTTGCAGTTGCTGTTTACATGGCGGCCATGTAATCACGGCAGTATTGTTGGCCTCGCCCTGTTACAGATCTTCTTGGCGTCGGGATTAAATTTTTACAGGGCCAAAAACCAAACCATGGCAATATTATCACCAAATGCAGCATTCGAGGCCCATAAATACTACCCTTAAGCTCTTTTGGCCTCAAAACACCAGGAACATGAGCCACAATGATCCGCTACTGCTAGCGAGATGTTAGCCACAGCACTGCTCAGGCCAGACTCCTCACCAGTTACAAAGGACGAGTTTCCACTTGCGCGTCAAGCACACCTTTTCCACACCGCCAGGCTGCTCCCGTAGCTGCGGAGCTTCCCCACGTATCTTACACTCAACCGTACGTTCCCTAACTATGGACCAAGTCGTTTATTGTAAGTTATATAACAATCATTCCAATAGTTATGTAAATCCACAAGCACAGCTTAAACAACAGCGTTCAAAAAGTTCACGTAAGTGACATATGTATACATAGTCAAAGAACTTCCACGACAGATAAAACACGCTACTTAAGCAACACTACAAAGTCACATAGAAATATCCATGCAGGTACAGGATGGGTCGAAAGTAGGTGTTCTCTTCTGAAACGGGTTTCCCGCAGTCCATGTTTCACTACCATACAATGCTGTGCTCCAGCGGTACATTCTCAAAAACGTGGTCCTAAAATTAAGGCCTATTTTTGGTGCTAGTGGATTCTCTTTGCCAAGAATGCCTTTTTTCCCAGTGCTTGTCTGCTTTTGCTGTCCTCCTTTCTCTGTCCATCACTGGTTATTTTGATGCCTAAATAGTACGTTTTCTTCACTTCCTCGATGTTAAGTTTCTGACTGTTCACATTTCTACTACTTCTCATTACCTTCGTCTTTCCTAAATTTACTTTCAGTTCGTATTCTGTACACTTTAGATTGTTCATTCCATTCAGTATATCATGTAATTCTTCCTCACTTCCACTCAGGACAGCGAATCGCATCATTGATACCCTTTCATCTCGAATTTTAATTCCACTCCTGAACCATTCTCTTATTTCCATCACCGCTTCTTCAATGTAGGGACATTGTGTACTTTGGTCTTGGAAACTTCAGACGTCAGGACTCTATAGAGCAGCGCAGGGCTGTAATTATAGGCAGGAAGTTATCGCCGCGTATGCACAGTGACATTGAGCGGGAGTATTATTGGCATGTACAGGCATCATCGGACACGCTGAGACAATATGTGGAGCGAATGTACACAGCCGTGTTAGCCACTGGTATACCCGTTACCGAAGCTGACAGCATTTCTAACATCTTAGAGGATATGCGCCCCGAGGATCGATCAAGTTTGGTGTTTACACGCCGCCCCACCAAGTTTGCTGAATTGCGGGAATTAGTAGGTTCTATAGAGGCTTTCACGTGTGCTAATGAGCAGCGTGGTGTAGATGGAGGTTTGACACTGATGCCTTCAGTCTCTGGGATTGACAAACCTTCTCTCAAATTTGATTTACTCGCACGCAGGCGTTGTTTTCGCTGTGGCGCCCACAACTATCTTGTAGGCCCGTGTCCCATCTCTTAACAGCTGACGCCGTGGGGAAGGGAGGGTGCGTCACATGTCAGAGAAAGTCAGCACCTCGGTGTGCACGTATTCTTGCTGCGACAAGATCGTCCCTCCCTTATGTTCGTGCCCATATCAGACAGGAACCTCTGTGTGCATTATTGGACTCAAGTAGCTCCGTATCGGTACTCGAATATAAGTTGTATTTGGAGTACCACCACTTTTGTAAATTATCTCCCACAAGCCTCTACCCTCATAGATGTCGTGTGGCCAATGGGTAAGAGTTGCGTCTGGTTCGGAGAAGCACAGTAGCTTATCCATTTTTAACTTATCGTTGCCGGTTACTCTTCTGCTTGTAAAGGATCTAGCAGTCAATCTGTTGCTCGGCTGGGATCTTATGCAAAGAGAACCGGATTGTTTCTTAATTTTGCTAGTCATGCGTTCTTCTTTAAATTCTCGCCAGACGAGAAGGTAGCCCCCTGTTCTCGTTGCCGACCGAGCGTGATTAATTCTATATGTTGCGAAACTGGGGAATGTGTATGGCTCATCCTCAATCGCAGTAGGCGATGCATTTGAGGAGTCTGTTGGGGGAGTTTCCCAGTGTTATGCCTAATGAGTTGGGTGAGATTAGTGAGATAAAATATGGTATACATCTGATTGATGATGTTTGTGTTTGGCAGTCTCGTTATCGACTTTCGCCCCCAAAAGTGAAATTCTTGAAGCGGTAACTGGATAATACTATGCTGCAGGACGGTAACTGGATAACAGTATGCTGCAGGATGGGGTACCTTGTTCGTCTCCTTTCACCTCGCAGATTTTTCTTGTCCCCCAGATTATATTACATTTACTTTCATTCCAAGTGATCCGTAGTGAGGAGGTCCTCCAGGATGTAGAACATGTCAGAAAAACAACAATACATAACAAATACTTACAACTCAAACAAATAAGCTAATGTACCATTCCACAGGTCCCAAGTGGCATGGTCGCTATTTTTTAATGAACGCTATATGAAAGAATCATTTTACAAATACTAATGCATTGAATTTAAAACAAAATAGTTTTTTATTTATTTGTAAGGTAATAAACGTGTAATACAACTGCTATAATACATATTTACAATGAACACATTACTGCACTGAAATTCTGCAGAAGTTTTATATATATATATATATATATATATATATATATATATATATATATATATATATATATATATGAGAAATTCATCAATGGAGTAGAAGGAGTTAGCCACCAATAAATCCTTTAAGCTTCTCTTAAACTGTATTTCATTGGTTGTTAATCTTTTTATGGCTGCTGGCAAGTTATTGAAAATGTGTGTTCCTGAATAATGCGCACCTTTTTGTACAAGCTCAGTGTCTGGTTTATAGGCCGGTAGTGGATTACTGGCTGCTGAATAAAAAGGATGTTTTAGTCAATTCCCTTGCCCGATCTTCACAGCTGTTCCACATGGTTCTCTGGAAACTAAATAGTTCACTGTGCTTGACTTGAATCGAGCCTATTGTCAAGTGCCTCCCGCCGTGGAATCTAGGCACGTCATTCCCTTTTGCTCCGACTGGAGTCTCTGTGAGTTCAATAGGGTGCCGTTTGGGTTGGCCACAGGAGCCGCTGGTCTCCCTCGTTTGTTGAATCAATCCTTGGGCGTTTTGAAATTCGACTGCGTATTTACTTAACTGGATAATGTTATAATTTATAGTGGTTTGTTTGAGGAACATCTTTCTCATTTTGGACTGATGTTGTCGAAGTTTCCCGATGATGGCTTAACTGTTAAGTCGTCTAAGATTACTCTCACCAGACGTCAGGCTTCATTCTCGGGTCATATGGTTTGGTTTCTGGTGATGGCATTAATATCAACCAAGAGCGAACAAAGAACTTGAAGAGCTTCCCCCAACCTAGAACTACCAGGAAGGTAAGTAGGTTCATCGGAATGGCATACTATTTCGGCAGGGTCGTTCCCAGTTTTGCTCAACTTGCTGCCCCTCTTAATAATTTGTTCAGTAAGCGAAAAAACTTTGCATGGGGCGAAACCCAACAGTGTGCCTTTGAAGCTATTATTACCGTCATCACGAATCCTCTGGTCTTGACTGTGCCCATTTTCGACAACAGATTTAGTGTGCATACTGACGTGTCCAACGCAAGGATCCTCCAGGAGGATCAAGGTCAAAGACGCCCTTTACCCTTGCGTTAAGGAGTTATTCTGTGTATGTATGTTAAGCATTGGCCATTCTGTTTGCCCTTTAAAAATTCCAATTTTATTTGGAACATGGGGAGCTTTATTTTGAAATTGTTAATCAGGTGTTAAGTTGGGTATTAGTCAGACCTAAGAAAACTGGTAGAATCGCGAGGTCGACGGCCCGGATTTCGGCGTTTCATTTTAAGGTGAGCCATATTAAAGGCTCCGACAACCAGGTAGCCGATGCACTCAGTCGCATGTTTGAGCAGGAAGATATCACTGAGGGAGAGGAAGCAGGTGGCTCCTATGATATTGCATGTACCGTCCTGAGCGAAGTACCCCAACTGGTTGCCGATCGTAAAATTAAACAGGATCGGTGGCCGAGCGGTTCTAGGCGCTACAGCTACTCAAACTGGTGGCACTAATGTGCATTTCGTGCAACTGTTTCAGCGTCATGATCGGCCTCACCTTAATGCAGCTGTTAGGCGCGTTAATGTGGGGCTGGGTAGGGCACTGATGGCGGAGGGCATGTATCACATCTCAGTGGTGCTAGTTGGGTCTGTCAGTAGATGGGGTTTCACTAGGCATGGCCAGCACCTCAATAGGTATGGGAAAGGGAGGCTGGCTAAGCTTATAGGTGACAGTGTTGTGGGTGGTGGTGGTGGTGGTGGTAGTGGTATCACTCATGGAAAAATTCCTGTAGTAGTTGGTGTTAGAGCTGCACCTATTTTTGACTAAAGTCAGCTGATAGGTATACCTGCTTAAAGGAAGTGCCTCTAACTAAGGGCTCACCTCCAGAGGATGTAATGTTTCCAAGTAGAGAAGGAATTAGCATATTTCATCAAAATATAAGAGGTATTAGAGATAAAGTTAGTGAGCTGCTGATATATGTTAACTCTGAAATTATTGGTATATCAGAGCACCACTTAAATAATTTGATAGTTCAGAGGCTTCCTTTACCAGGCTACAGATTAGCTGGCTGTTTCTCAAGGAGTTCCTTGCGGTGTGGGGGAGTACGTAAAAAACAGTATTTCATTTGAGTCCATAGACGTGTCACGACACTGCACTGAACAGATATTTGAAAATTGTGCAGCATTAGTTGAATTTAGTGAAACTAAACTTCTGATTGTGGCAACGGCATTGTCGCAGTGGATACACCGGTTCCCGTGAGATCACCGAAGTTAAGCGCTGTCGGCCGTGGTCGGCACTTGGATGGGTGACCATCCAGCCTCCATGCGCTGTTGCCATTTTTCGGTGTGCACTCAGCCTCGTGATGCCAATTGAGGAGCTACTCGACCGAATAGTAGCGGCTCCGGTAAAAGAAAACCATCATAACGACCGGGAGAGCGGTGTGCTGACCACACGCCCCTCCTATCCGCATCCTCAACTGAGGATGATACGGCGGTTGGGTGGTCCCGATGGGCCACTTGTGGCTTGAAGACGGAGTGCTTAAACTTCAAATTACTGTTGTTTATAGGTCCCCTAACTCCGACTTCAGACCATTTTTGCTTAAGCTAGAGAGGGTTCTTGATTCATCTTGTAGGAAGTACCAGAAAGTAATTATATGTGGTGACTTCAATATTAATTTTGTACATGATTGTGCAAGAAAAAGGATGTTGGTAGATCTTCTAAATTCATATGATCTGATGCAAACTGTGTTTTTTCCAACTAGGGTGCAGGGGAACAGTAGCACAGTCATAGACAATATTTTTATTCATTCTTCATTACTAGATGGGCATTCTGTTAGTAAAAGGGTGAATGGCCTTTCAGACCATGATGCACAAATTTCAACACTAAAAGGTTTTTGTACTCTAACCAATGTCGTATTTCATTACAAACTACGTAGGAAAGTTAATCCAACAGCAATAGAGAGTTTTTCAAAACTTGTCAAGGAACGTGAGTGGCAAGATGTTTATAGTGCCAATAATATAGATGATAAATACAATGCTTTCCATAACACATTTCTCGTGCTCTTTGAGAGTTGTTTTCCATTAGAACATTCTAAATGGCGTACTAGCAGTAATGGACAGCCCGGTTGGCTGACTAGTGGGATAGGGATATCATGTAGAACAAAGCGGGAATTGTATCAAAATGTTAGAAGTAGTCACAATCAAGCTGCAGTAGCCCATTACAAACAGTATTGTAAGGTGCTTAAAATGTTATCAGCAAGGAAAAAAAGTATGTGGTATGCAAATAGAAAAGCTAATTCACAGGATAAAATTAAAGCCATATGGTCAGTTGTGTACGAAGTGTCTAGTCAGCAGCACAAGGTTGATGATATAAAGTCAGTTCGCAGTAATAATATTTCTGTTACTGATAAATCAGATATATGCACAGTATTTAACAACCATTTTCTGAGCATTGCTGGTGAATTAAATAAAAATTTAGTTTCTACAGGAAATCATATAAATTTCTTAGCAAATGCCTTTCCGAGATTGACGTCTGAAATACTCCTCTGTGACACAGACAAGAGGGAGATTGAGTCAATAATTAAATCACTGAAGACTAAGGACTCTCATGATTATGATGGAGTGTCTAGTTGAATATTAAAGTACTGTGCTGCACATGTTAGCCCTGTATTTAGCTATAATTGTAATTTTTCCTTTAGGAATGGTCAGTTTCCTGAGCGATTAAAGTACTCAATAGTAAAGCCGCTTTATAAAAAGGGAGAAAGGTAATGTAGATAATTTTAGACCTATTTCTATGCCATCAGTGTTTGCAAAAGTTATCGAAAAGGCTGTGTATGCAAGGTTAATTGATCATTTTATATCACACGATTTGCTATCAAATGTACAGTTCGGCTTTAGAAGTCGTTTGACAACTGACAATGCTATATTCTCTTTTCTCTGTGAGGTACTGGATGGGCTAAACAAAAAGTTTCGCATGCTTGGCTTATTTTTTGATTTAACAAAGGCATTTGACTGTGTTGATCTCACAATATTGCTCCAGAACTTGGGCCATTACGGAATAAGGGGAGAAGCTCACAATTGGTTCACCTCTTACTTTAGCAACAGGCAGCAAAAGGTCATTATTCACAATGTTGATAACGGCTGTGATGTGGGATCTGAGTGGGGTACTGTCAAGTGGGGGGTGCCCCAGGGATCAGTGTTGGGGCTGCTCCTGTTCCTTATTTATATAAGTGATATGCCCTCTAGTATTATGGGTAACTCTAAAATATTTCTGTTTGCTGATGACACGAGCTTGGTAGTAAAGGATGTTGTGTGCAACATTGACTCGGTTTCAAGTAGTGCAGTACACGACCACAGTTCCTGGCTTGTAGAAAATAAACTAACGTTAAATCACAGTAAGACTCAGTTTTTACAGTTTATAACACACAATTTAACAAAACCTGACGTTTTAATCTCACAGAACGGGCATATGATTAGTGAAACTGAACAGTTCAAATTCCTAGGTGTTCAGATAGATAGCAAGCTGTCATGGGAAGCTCACGTTCAGGATCTTGTTCAAATACTTAATACTGCCATTTTCACTATTCGATCAGTATCGAAAGTGAGTGATACTTCGACACGTAAATTAGTCTACTTTGCTTATTTTCATTCACTTATGTCATATGATATTATGTTTTGGGGTAACTCTTCCCATTCTAGAAGGATATTTTTGGCTCAGAAACGGGCGGTTCGGGCAATATGTGGTGTGAGTTCACGAACCTCTTGTCGACCTCTGTTCACGAGTGTGGGTATTTTGACATTGGCCTCTCAATATGTATATTCCTTATTGTCGTTTCTTGTTACCAATATTAGTTTATTTCCAACAATAAGCAGCTTTCACTCTGTTAATACTCGGCAGAAATCAAACCTCCACTTGGATCGGACTTCCTTAACTCTTGTGCAAAAAGATGTGCAGTATACTGCTGCATCCATTTTCAATAAGCTGCCACTCGAATTCAAAAATCGTAGCAGTAATCCATGCGCTTTCAAATTGAAACTGAAGAGTTTCCTCATGGGTCACTCCTTCTATTCTGTCGAGGAGTTCCTTGAAAAATTAAGCTGATTCTCATTGTATTGCTGATAGCAATTGATTAAACTTATGGACTGGTTTTCTTTCGGGTTCATGAACATTTATTTTTATCTGTTATTACTTTTATGTTGTAAGTTCATGTACTGACACGTTCCATGACCTTGGAGATTTGCTCCTCAATTTGGTCCTACGGAATTTGACATGTAAATAAAATAAATACAGTCTGGCACCGTGCGACCGCTACGGTCGCAGGTTCGAATCCTGCCTCGGGCATGGATGTGTGTGCTGTCCTTAGGTTAGTTAGGTTTAAGTAGTTCTAAGTTCTAGGGGACTGCTGACCTTAGAATTTAAGTCCCATAGTGCTCTGAGCCATTTAAACCATTAAACAGGATCATGATACATTGTGGGGACCAATTAGGAGCCAGTTGTTGTCTGGGAAGAAGGGGCCTAGGTATTTACTAAAGATTAGTATGTTGTGTAAATAAGTGAATGAATCCGGCGAGTTCAGGATCTGCACGCTTCCAGAGTTAGTCCTCCCCATCTTTCATTTCTTTCACTCTTCGTTGGTGGATGGGCATTTAGGCCTGTACAAGACCTTGGCGAAGATACGAGCTCACCTCACCTGACCTTCATTACGCAGGGATATCCAGCGATAGGTTAGTGAGTGCGACTCTTGTAGAAGGGGGAAAACACAGTAACAAGCTGTCGAGGGTGCTATTGCTATCCGAGCGCGAACAGTATCCTATGGACAAACTTTTACTGATTTTATGGGACCCCCTTCCATACACTAAGAAAGGACACCGTTATATCCTTGGGTTCACTGACGCCTTTTCACGTTTTACTTGGCTCGTTCCTAGCCGAGGGTTTACTGCTGCCATTACTACCGGATAGCTGGGCGACAGCTTCTCCTGGTTTTGTGGTGGTGGTGGTTAGTGTTTAACGTCCCGTCGACAACGAGGTCATTAGAGGCGGAGCGGAAGCTCGGGTTAGGGAAGGATTGGGAAGGAAATCGGCCGTGCCCTTTGAAAGGAACCATCCCGGCATTTGCCTGAAACGATTTAGGGAAATCCTGGTTTTGTCCTGCGGTGTTTGTTTCCAAGCAATTTAAACAGTTCGGTTTTCGTAATGCGATTAAGCATACCACTACCACGCCATATTATCCTCAGGCGTCTTTGGCCCAAAGAGTGAACCATACACCGTGATAAGTCTTCAACTAAATGGGATACTATCCTCCCTTGGTTCAACTTTGCATTTAACTGCGCTCAAAGCGAAGCGTACATGGATGCACCTGCCACCCCTCAATTCTCCACTATCTAATTTGTGGAGTATTAATGACCTTCTACCCACGTTTATCACTCCTGATACCCTTTACGAAAACTGGCAATGGGCTAGGAACAATACTGAATCGGCCCATACTCGGGAGACAAAGCGCTATAACCGTCGTAGAGGCCCACCACAGGACAAGGTAAGGGATACAATTTTTATTAGAAACCACGCCGGTGAGCCCAGGATGACGTTAGACTTGTTACACTGATCCCTCCCCCGCTCTGTTGTTCTGAGTTCGATTGCCAAAGTCTTAGGGTGGTTAATTTTCGTGTCAAGGATTTAGCCACTGGAAAGTTCCTCAGTCCACCGTAGTCAGGTTAAGCCGGTCAGTTCACCTCACTTCCTTTTCCCAGGAGGTAGGGGAGAATATTTGTTTAAGGAGGTGGGGGACGCTGAGCCGTGGCGCCTTTAGTTTTGGCGGGCATGTCACTCCATTGGTACCACCAAGTACTTGCGCAGCTGATATCGATCCTGGTTATATGCTGGGGCTAAAGTCTTTGATCGATAAATTTGTTGTTGGCTTTGTTGGGACGTGCTACGGGCTGTTACTGGGATGCCGCGTACCTGGAGAGTTGGTTTTGCATCACTCCTGCTGTCCAGGTGTGGAGTTTGTGAAGCTGTGATTTGTTATGTTGGTCACAACCCAAGTTTCCCGGGTGGATTAAGTACTGATAGCAGCGAGTTGCGGGAAGATTAGCTGACGCCGCATGCAAACTGGTCGGCAAGCGCTGGGTCAACTCTGGAGGCTTAAACACTACAGCACCCGTAGGTCACCTGCGTGAATTGGGGGCAACACCACCCCAGCTCGGTTTTCTGAAGAAAGTCATGGCTGCTTCACGCTTGGGTGGAGTTAAGTGTTTATCTTTATTGGTAATTGTCATCGTAAGCCCATGTCTGTGTTAATTTTGAATTAGACCCGTCACGTTCATTATGCCTCTGAGTGTGTGGATGATCACCGGTCAGTGTAACTGGTTTTAATCGGTTTGATCCAGATCATATTTGTTACAAGTCAAAGAATATTCTCTGTCGTAAATTGAGTTGATGTATCTGGGACTGCAATATAGTCTGTGTCATGTCCGCAGCTCGTGGTCTTGCGGTGGCGTTCTCGCTTCCCGCACACGGTGTCCCTGTTTCGATTCCCGGTGGGGTCAGGGATTTTCGCTGCTTCGAGATGACTGGGTGTTGTTGTGTTTTCATCATCATCATTCATCCCAATTATGGTCGGAGGAAGGCAATGGCAAACCACCTTCGCTACGACCCTGCCTAGTCGGCGGTGCGGGTCTCACGCATCGTTCGCTACGCTCCTCGGAGTATGGAACCTCATCATTATCATCATCATCATAGTCTGTGTCGAAGGAAATGCATTGTTAAAAGAGGGTGTGCCTTGGTATTTGGACTTGCAGGAGGTTGTGGTTCACGTCCTCGCCTTCCGTGTAATATGATGGAGGGCAAAGTTCGTGACTTGCATGTGTAGCCACGACCGCAGTAAGTTAGTATCTCCTAAATCTTAGATATTGGCGTTTGTAGCCTTCTTGGAGAAGATTACTGTTTCCTTTCCGATAAATGTTGGCAGAGTAGTTCTGGTAACGAACGACTCTTTCCTGTTTCCTGGGCCTGTACACAGACGTGTTTTCTTCCTACTGTGGCGACACTTTCAAATCCGCTTCACGTCCAGGTTTTTCCGCAGCCAGTTGCCTCTATCACCTTGCCTCCTGTTAGCTCAAGCTATGTAAATATGATCGTTTTGTTGCTTGTGACTGTATTTGCCTTTTAACAACTTGTTTAAATCCTGCAGACCCTGTTGTGCTAGTTCAGTAGTACGTTAAGTTTTTATTAGTACGAACTGTTGAGTTTTCTTATACGCAGTTAGTAGCTAAATCCATTCACTGTCAAACTTGCTTGGTTGCTGCCAGTTTGCTGTGATAAGTGGATGCTGTAATTTGTCACCTTGAAACACGTATGTAACGCAGCAGCGATGGCGAGGCATTGTAGCATCTGTGACCAGAGAGTATGCGCTTGACCGCGCGAGTGTTGCGAGCGGTTCTCAGTCTGTAGTAGTCTTTGCGAGTTAGTTGTCGCTATGCAGAGTAGCAGTCAGTCGGTCGTTGCGAGTCTGTAGCTCTGTCTAGTTGAGAGCAGTACTCAGTCTGTAGTCGTCATGCAGAGCGGTCGGTCAGTAGTAGCAGCCCAGTGCGGTTGTGTGATGTAGGCGGTCGGCAACACTGGTCAAGATGAGGAATAAGGTATACTGTTAATTAATATAATCATTAGATAATGAAAAATTTTATTTATTGTAATTATTCTCCAACAAGTCTCCCAATAATAATTTTTTTTATTTCAAAAGCATTTTCTCAAAAATTTAATTTTTTATTGAACTCAAGATTTCGTTGCACTTCCCATTTCATTCCACTTCTTTTGAAGAAAAACTCCACTAAAATCACAAAAAAAGAGAATATTATTATTTGCAATGCAGTTCCTCGAAGCGGTGCGCAACAACAAGAGCAGATATGTGACATCCATTTATTCTGAGGTAAGACTTTAATTCTGATTGTTTTACACAGGGCCAAAGACCGATATTTCGGTTTAATTGAATTTTTTTGTCACTGAATGGACTTTAATTTTTTGAAGGATTTATATTTGAGTCAGATTGCGAATTTCACATTTTTTGTTGCCATTGTCAGTACATTTCATTGTGGGCAGGTTACGTATAGAGCCATGTCCATCACCATTTCTAATTAGTATCGTCCTTTTCTTTTAAAATTTTTGTAGGGAGGTTACACTTGGCTCCCATTTCTATTAAGTATTGCTTTATTTTCTTTAAAAAAATTGCGGTGGGGAGGTTACACTTGGCTCCCATTTCTATTAAGTATTGCTTTATTTTCTTTAAAAAAATTGCGGTGGGGAGGTTACACTTGGCGACACCCAGTCCAGGATCGTATTTCGTTGAGAGTCTTTTGAGCAACAGTCAGATATCTGCTCTTATTTGCTTAAGTATAATTAGGATTTGGCGCTACGCTTTTATTAATCTTGTGACTTTCTCTCTACAGGTCAACGGCAATTTGTTGCTTTGTTGTATTTGTGTGTTGCTTTTGCATTGTGCTCATTTGTTTTGTGAAAAATTTTGACTATTGTAAAAATGCCGCGAAAGACTGTGAATAGTGTATCGCGAAGTATTGTGAATGAAATTACCGACTTAAACAACGTGACCGATAGTAATTGTGATACGCAACGTAATGATGACAATCCTGCGTTCACTAACAATCAGTGCATTCCAACCACTAAAGATGACTTTCACCTTAATGATGAACAAACGAACTCAATTGTCTCGTCTGTTAACTTGACGACAATTGATGACGCAGAATGCTCTATGGTGATGAGCGCTGCCGAGTTTAACACACCCGATTTAGAAAATCCAAGTAATGTACAGACGAATTTTTCGAATGAAAATGATCAGTGTAGTGAGAGTATGACGGATCCATTTAATTCCGAAATAATGTCTGACAGTGTACATCCGACTGATAATCCTTTTTGTAAGTTGCAAAATGACCAAATGGTCACACAAAGCGCGACAACTGCAGGTACACCATTAAACAGTACTGAGAATGCAACAGCTACTTTAAGTTTGGATCAATTTATGACAATAATGCTGCAGTTTAAGAACGATCTTGGTGTAGATATCAAACAAGATAATGAAAAACTCAAACAACACTTAAATGAGAAACTTGACAATAATGACGAAAATCTCAAACAACTTAGGGAAGATAACAAACAACAAAATGAAAACCTCAAGCAACTTAGTGAACAAATTAAAGCTGTTGCCGCGCAGTGTCATGACACTAAGGAACAGTTGCGCGCGGAAATTGAGGCGTGTTCACAAAAAAATAGCGAAGAAATTAAATCTGTTGCGCAAGAATTAAGAGAAATGCAAACAGTCGCAACAGAAACACTCAGAGACGAAATTAGCGGAGTCGCTAAACAATGCTCTGAAAAAGCTGCACAATTACGGGACGAGTTTAAAGCAATGACGGTAGAACTTTCGCGCACTATGGACGCAAAGATAGACGCGAAATTCGAACAGCAGTACACTCAGATTAACGAGCGCTTTAGTCAGCACATACAGAACAGTAATACGCGTTTCCGCAGATTTATTCAAGATCAAAACAAAGTAAAACGACAAGTCATGGAAACAATCACTGCACAGAGACAAGAGGACAAACGTAAAATATTCGCGAAAGCGAAGACGTATGTAGACAATAATATTACTACAGTGTCCGACAAAATTAATACCATAGAACAATTGAACGCGGAATTACAGGATGAAATTTCTGATCTTAAAGCAAAAACAGATACACACACAGTAAATATTCAAACAGTGACAGATAGATTCGAACAACTAGATCTAACACAGGATTGCGATGTCATCAAAGCTGATGTTAAAAAACTGAGCGAAACTACGCGCAAGTTGCAAAAACAGATTAATGCGTCTGATTCTAAAACCGATGATCAGGTTAAAATACTGACTGAAAAATGTGATGAATTGGCCAGTCGTATTGATGTTATCGAATATACTAATGACAATAAATCAGACGATACTGCACCGGTTTCTTTTATCCGAACACCTGAATTTCAAAATTTACAGCAGACAATTAATGAAATCGATTCATCTAACAACACGTTACGTCGGAAGTTATCAAATTTACAACAAGAAGTAACAGAAATGAAAAACATTTCAGTTAATAACATATCACAACAGACGCCACTTTATGAACATGTGTCAGACTCACGCAGCGCGTATAATTTGGGTAATCTGCAGAGAGTACGGGACTTAGATTCCGAACAACCACAGTTCAATAGATACTCTTACGATCCTGAACCTGTTCCATTACACAGAGATGATAATTTCGACTATAAACATTTTCTGTCAGTAAGAAAGTTCAAAATATTTAAAAACGATAGAACGCAGATTCACCCACTGGATTGGATTCAACAGTTTAGTTTTGCTCTTCCACCGACTTGGCCTGTAACACATAAACTTGAATTTATTTGCAGTTTTTTGGAAGGCGAACCGGCAACTCGTATGAGACCGATCGCGAGACAGTGTTACTCGGTAGAGGAATTTCAGAATGCTTTTCTGTCAGCGTACTGGTCGAAGACGACACAGCGCGGAATTAAAGATCAACTAATTAGTTTGCCAAACTATGAAAACTCAAATTTTCCGAGTGTGACGCAATTTTTTGAGCACATGGTACAACAAAACCAATACCTGAGTGAGCCGTACAGTGAATCCGCACTTATACAACTATGCATCTCTAAATTACCACGGTCATTACGAGTGTCACTTCTAACGGGCCAGCAAAAAGAAAACATTTCAGCATTCAGAGATCTTTTACAGCTCTTGGAGGTACAGCAATCCGATTATTCTTTTGTAAACAAAAACTTTTCGTGTAACAACCAAGGTCAACAACAGTACTACAATCATGATCAGGGACGTAATTTCAATCGGAAAGATAACAGACGCTTTAGGAACGACAACTACCCGAACGTCAATAACAGGCAAAATTCTAATTATCAATACCGTCAAAATTTTCAGCAACAGGAACGACACTTTAGTAACAATAGAGATGTTTCACAACAACAACATCAAAACCAGCCGGTTAACATACCTAACCAACAATGGAATACACAAGGTCAACCAGGCTTTAATGTTTCGCCGCGTGGACATATAGCCCCTGGTCCAACAAATAGTAACGTACGTCAGCAAGGAAACAACTACGTACAAAGAAGACAGTATTTCAATTCCTATCGTAATGCACCGTATAGGAATGACTATTACGACAGACGTAAAAACAATGAAGACAATTTTCAGCGAACATCTAACAACAGTCGGTCATACCAACAGCAAAATCATACGCAAGAACATATTGTCATGAATGAACCCGACAGTAGGTACCATCCAGAGCGTAACACGCCTGGAAGAAGTAATAGGACAGTTCAAATAGTCGAAATGCCACAGAATCCTCCTAATAATAATAACACGTCAGATAGAATCTGACTAGATAATGTACAGGACGCATCTTCCAATAATACAAGCACTACCTTAGACACGCAAAATGTTGTTCACGAAAATGTAATTACTTTTGACGACATCAGAGACACTCTTTTACAGGAAAGACCAGTTATTCAGAAAACCATTTCACATCCTGTTATCGAAATTAAAATTGGTTCATCGAAATTCTCAGCAGTAATTGATTCCGGCTCACCTATATCAGTAATAAATGAGGAGACTTTTAATGAATGCAACAAAGAGAATACCTATCCGACATTACCTTTAGGCAAAACAAAAGTGAAGGGAGCAGTATCGAGTAAAGGAGTAGACGTTAAATTACAGACGCATTTATCATTTTGTATTGGAGGTCATACTTTCCACACTAATTTTTGGATTGTTCCTTTATTGACAACAGACATTATTTTAGGCACGAATTTTCTGGTACAACACCACGCAGTTATCGACTTTCAGAATTCTTATTTAATGTTAAAGGATGAAAATGTACAATTGGGTTTAGAATTTCAGCACTCTTTATCTGCGGAAGAACAAACAATTAACCGCACAGAGGTCATTTCCGCAACACGTAACATAGACTGTAATCCCACATTGTTAACGGATACGTACGTACATAACTATAATACTCCAGACGAAGCTGACTACGACGTTATGCAGTTAATTTCTGATAAGGTTAAAGAGAGCAGTGCAACTACAGACGACGAACGAACGCAATTACACAAAATTCTTTTACGGCAAGCGCCAGTTTTTGACAACATTCCTGGTACTATGTCCGGCTTTATGTATGAATTTCAAGTCAAACCGCACGACACATTTAAAGCAAAGCATTATCCTATTCCATACATTCACAGAGAACAGGTTAAAAAAGAATTGCAGGATATGCTCGACCAAGGAATTATAGAACCAGCAGTTAGTCCGTACATAAACCCGCTACATATTGTTAAGAAAAAAGATGGCTCACTTCGCCTTGTACTTGATTCACGTCACATTAATGACATTATTATTAATGAAACAGATCGACCACAGACATTAGAGGAACTTTTACAGAAATTTCACGGTACAGCTATTTATTCTACATTAGATTTGAAATCGGGATTTTGGCAAATTCAACTTCATCCGAATTGTAGAAAATATACAGCTTTTCTCTGTTTCGGCGACTGTTATCAATTTTGCAAATTACCGTTCGGCTTAACTATTTCTTCTGCAGCTTTTATTCGCGGTTTGAACACAATACTTCCGACAGAACTTAAGGACAGAATTACGACGTACGTAGACGATATTCTTATCGCAGAAGCTAACTGGTATGAACACAATCTGATTCTTGAACAACTGCTGCAAACTTTTCATGCACAAGGACTTACAGTTAACCTCAGTAAATCGCATTTTGGCAAAACTTCCATAAAATTTCTTGGACACGTAATTTCAGCAGAAGGCATTGCGCCTGATCCAGAAAAACTTCAGGCTCTACGTGACATTAGTGTTCCTACGACGAAGAAGCAATTACGCAGTTTTTTGGGCTTAATTAATTTTTTTCGTAAATTTATTCATCACTCTGCTTTAGACACACCCAGATTATGTCAATTAACAGGTAAAAACAGTATTTGGTCTTGGGATAAGCAAGCACACTCTGAATTCATGAACCTGAAACATGCTCTGTTGAATGCTCCACTGTTATCGCACCCCGATCTTACTAGAAATTTTTCCATTGCTACCGACAGTTCCAACACCGCTTTAGGCGTACATATTTTCCAGGAAATAGAAGAAGATGGTTCAACAGTTATTAAAAACATCGCATTTGCAAGCCGCATTTTGTCACCTGCTGAGCGAAATTATTCTGTTACAGAACTTGAAACATTATGTGTTGTATGGGCTTTCACGAGATTTAGGCATTTTCTTTATGGCAGACACACCACCGTTTACACTGACCATAGAGCCATACAATTTTTGCTTTCAGCCAAATTCACTCACGATAGATTAAGTAGATGGAAGCTGTATTTACAGGAATTTAATTTTACGATTGTTCACATTCCCGGCACACAAAATGTTATAGCAGACGCACTATCGCGTTCTCTCGGTAACAATCAGCAAGACGTAGCAACCAACTTCTGCAAAACAAATTTCAGTGTCATGTACATTCAGCAAGTTGCATTTGAAAATTTTATTTCATCGTCATTACAGGACATAGCACAAGAACAAAACAAAGACAATGTGTGGAAAGAAATTAAACAGCTTTGGCAAGATAAGAATAATGTTACGATTAGAAACCACTACACTGTACGCAATGACATTCTGTTTCGCCGCTCTCATCCTGACAGCAACAATTGGTTATTATGCATTCCTGACGAACTGGTTAACAAACTAATTTGGTACACTCATTTAAGTTACGCACATTACGGAGCAAGAAAATGTTTTCTTATACTGAGACAGAACTGTTATTTTGCCAACATGGAGAAACGTATACGACGAGTTTTAGCGTCTTGTAAAATTTGCCAGAAAGCTAAATCAGACACCATTTCACATATTCCTCCTTTATATCCCATTATACCTGTTAAATTAAGACACATGGCCGCAGTAGATATTTTTGGTCCGATTCCCAGAACTAACAGAGGTTTTTGCTACATATTTGTCGCTGTTGAGCTCACTTCAAAATTTGTTACTTTCACTCCGTTACGCAAAGCTACTGCTAAAACTGTTTCGAAAGCATTTGTAAAACATTTTCTATTTCATGTAGGGCATGTACTGAAAGTAATTTCTGATAATGGATCTCAATTTCGTAGTAGTGTATGGACACGCATGTTACGAGCTAGAAACATTTCTCCGATCTATATATCCAAGTACCACGCTTCTTCGAACCCTTGTGAAAGATTAATGAAGGAAATTGGTAAGCTGTGCAGAATATACTGCCACAAAAGACATATTGATTGGGATACACACATACTCTCATTCCAAGATGTAATTAATTCCATTCCAAATGAATCCACTATGCTATCTCCGACTGTTATACTGAAAAACGTTGAACCACCGAACAAAATTAAAGAATTAATAGAATTCCCCAAAAATCGTCGCCTACGACACCACGAAATAATTGACATTGCGCTGAACAACATCAAACGTGCCGCAGAGCGCCGGAGAAGACAGCAAAAACAGGTTTGTACACGCCGCGACTTTCACGTTGGACAGAAGATATTAGTACGTACACACTATTTATCCAGCAAATTAAAAGGTAAGTGCAGTAAATTTGAACTTCTATACGCAGGTCCGTATCGGATTCGCAGCATCCCTCACCCCAATGTTGTACACGTCGAAACTTTGAGAACCAGAAAATCGAAAGGCAATCACCATATCTCAAACATTAAACCGTTTATTGAGTGAAACCACTGTATGATTCAACACACTATGATGCCATTTACTAATGCAATTAATTCACCTGACTACTTATTGATGATTATC
This sequence comes from Schistocerca americana, assembly GCF_021461395.2. Lineage (NCBI taxonomy): Eukaryota > Metazoa > Arthropoda > Insecta > Orthoptera > Acrididae > Schistocerca > Schistocerca americana. The sequence goes on from NC_060122.1 coordinate 679,835,720, forward strand.
GTATTTTTTTTTTTGGCAAGTGCCCGGCAAGGTAAGGTTAGCAGGTCGCTCTTCTTGTCGTTACACATCAGACCGTGCATATTTTTCCAGATGAATTTACACATTTACGACTATTTCTGCAATTATATTTATGTGACTACTTATTGATGATTATCGTATTTTTTTCTTGGCAAGTGCCCGGCAAGGTAAGGTTAGCAGGTCGCTTTTCTTGTCGTTACACATCAGACCGTGCACATTTTCCATTTTTTTGTGTATATGACTGTACTCCAGTTTTGTTTGTATGCACTATGAAATAGTTAAGATATAACACACACCAGTCGGCTTTGACGTTTTTTTTGCCTTATGACATCTCAACATCGTGACTGTTTCACATTTTTTTTGCTACTGCATTGTATTATTCTGTGTACATTTTTTCGCATCCGAACACTGTCAATGTCTTGGACATATTACGTTTTCTGTCATGTTATGCTGTATGGTTAATTGTGTCACCATAAACCAGTCATTATTTAGTGGGTATAGGATTTAAATGCAAGACATTAATCTTTGTTCATCAATTTCAGAAAGGAATGATGATTCTAAGAAATAAATTTAACATAAATGGGAATTTCACCTACGGAATAAACGAAAGGAGATGCAATAACTTTATGAGGAAGAGTAAAGGGATCAGGATTAACAAGCATTAACAAGACTATACTATACTCATCACAGAATAGCAGTCTTAACTAATTTTTTCTTTCAGAATACAAGGTGATTGATGCAGGCTGTCAGAGAGAACTACACATCTTATTTTTAGTGATGAAATATGCTAGAGATAAGGAATAGTTAGGTAATGAGTAATGAAGTGATTTTTTGCAGATGATAGTGAATACTGATGAATAATGATGAAGGAAATGGTATTATGAATAATGAAGTTTTTCTCTACAGGTGATGATAATGGTGAAGTTATGATGATATGGATAATGAAGTTTTTTTTCTTTATGCCACGTAGTTATTTAAGTATTTGTTGCGGTTTGCTTTGACAGCAGGTGTTACATTGCATAGTAGGATGACGGAAAGTTTTGGAAAGGACAGCTATGGAACACATTTTATACACATTTCACTACTTGTTAATTCGAAGTTCACTACTTTTCAGCATAGTGTGCGTTTCTTCTTTCAGGTCAATAATCCGTTTTTGTATTTTTTCCAGGAGAAGTTTTTCATGACACTTACTAAACCTGTTACTTATTATACCTGTTCTAGTACTTGCATTTTTATATTTTTTACCCATTTGTGTTTATCATTTATAAATGTGATCACATGTACTGCCTTGTTACATAATCTTGCTACAGCTGACTCATGACGAATGACGTTACCTATCCTCATTTGCAGCAATAGGTCAAAAGCAAAAAGTATTATGCCTCAGCAATTAATTATCGATCCCAACGCAATGCATTGCTACCAAAAAAAATGTATTACCAGTCCCACATAATGTCACTAGTTTATGATAATTCTGAATAATACTGATCAACTCTGAATAGCATGTCACTCGAGTAATGACCTCTTAATGAGACTATATTCAAAATAATGCTTTGTCACTAGCTAATAACTGCCACTGTTTATTGTAATGCCTGTGATTACTAATGATTTGACTGTAATTAACTGATTTTTAATAATGACTTTGTAATGATCTGAATAATACTGAATGATGAACTATGTTTTATTCTATTCAATACTTGATGGCCACTGAGTGCCAATAATTAATGTCAATCAACGAAATTGTTATTAATTATGCCATTAATTAACTCTTGTTTTCAATGTTTATACTTTGTAATTGGAAATAAATGTGATTGTTTAATAATGCTTTGTAATTAATTAAGGCTACAAATGATTAATTAATTAACTGTAATTAGACAAATGATTAATTAACGACAAATGATTAATTAACTGTAATTATACAAATGATTAATTAACTGTAATTAGACAAATGATTAATTAATGACAAATGATTAATTAACTGTAATTAGGAGAAGGTTAATGATTCTTAATTATACTCTGTAACTGAAAAGAATGCGATTATTTCATAATATTTTGTAACCAGGAAAAGAAGGCTACTGATTCTATGTAAAACAATTAATGAACATTTTTCTGTAATACTACATACTTGGTACAGAAATGTTCAATAACTGGGCTATGAATGCCACGAACTATCAATGAAGACTGTAATTGTCAATATTATGTGACTTGATGTCCTTCACCTCATAAGCTGACTACCCTGAATTACTGCAATGTCCATTTGTCCTGTTTATCCCAGTGATCATGGAGCACTATATTTGGTTTTGCACTAATTCTACGTTGGTGTGCCTTGTAAGAGTGTGGTGTTGACACGACATGCTGTCCACCACCATGAGCGATGAAGACATTATTATGGTCCCACTGTTTGGTGTACCTAATGTACTGCCAAAATGAAAACATGGAACATTACTACGACAGTTCAGTGTCTTGGCTACACTGATAAATTCTGATGGGAAAAGAACTTCAAGTTGTGTCACTTGGTGTTGTACTACTGTGGAAAGATATGGACTTTCAGAGCAGCTGTGTGCAATCTAAAGTGCTACAACCATGATGCAATCCTTCCCTTTCCTATCCTGATTCTTGTCACATAAAAAAAAAAAAAATTTTTTTTGGTAACATCATTTATGTTCATAGGTTATACATTTTTCGATTCGCTAAACTCCAGTGTGAGTACACTTATGTCACTGGTCGACATGATGTTTGCCATTATGTTTATTTGTTGTGAAAATACTAAAGACATTTTTCAGTGCATGTGCACTTTGGACATGAATTTTTTTTGCCATTATGTTTATTTGTTGTGAAAATGCTAAAGACATTTTTCAGTGCATGTACACTTGTCAACATAATATTTTTTGCCAGTCTGTTTATTTGTTCTGAATATGCTAAAGAATTTTTTCAGTGCCTGTGCACTTTGTTATCTGTCAAATAATTTGTATATACTTTTCTGATTTGCTACTATGTTTTGTACTCACATTTTGTCTTTGTCTGATATATTTTGTACTTAGTGCGTGTGCACAACATTTACTTTATGTACTACATCTAATTATTCTTGCCAGTCTGTTTATTTGTTCTGCATATGCTAAAGAATTTTTTCAGTGCCTGTGCACTTTATCTGTCAAAAAGTTTGTATATACTTTTTTCTGATTTGCTACTATGTTTAGTATTCACATTTTGTCCTTGTCTGATATATTTTGTACTTAGTGCGTGTGCACAACATTTAAATATTCTGTAAGTTGTAGGATTTTGTTAATTAAAGAAAAATTTTGCCGCGCTTGGCAAGTCCAAATGACTCACCATCGCTGCCAAATTTTTGCCCCCCGAGTGGAGGGTTATGAAACACGTATGTAACGCAGCAGCGATGGCGAGGCATTGTAGCATCTGTGACCAGAGAGTATGCGCTTGACCGCGCGAGTGTTGCGAGCGGTTCTCAGTCTGTAGTAGTCTTTGCGAGTTAGTTGTCGCTATGCAGAGTAGCAGTCAGTCGGTCGTTGCGAGTCTGTAGCTCTGTCTAGTTGAGAGCAGTACTCAGTCTGTAGTCGTCATGCAGAGCGGTCGGTCAGTAGTAGCAGCCCAGTGCGGTTGTGTGATGTAGGCGGTCGGCAACACTGGTCAAGATGAGGAATAAGGTATACTGTTAATTAATATAATCATTAGATAATGAAAAATTTTATTTATTGTAATTATTCTCCAACAAGTCTCCCAATAATAATTTTTTTTATTTCAAAAGCATTTTCTCAAAAATTTAATTTTTTATTGAACTCAAGATTTCGTTGCACTTCCCATTTCATTCCACTTCTTTTGAAGAAAAACTCCACTAAAATCACAAAAAAAGAGAATATTATTATTTGCAATGCAGTTCCTCGAAGCGGTGCGCAACAACAAGAGCAGATATGTGACATCCATTTATTCTGAGGTAAGACTTTAATTCTGATTGTTTTACACAGGGCCAAAGACCGATATTTCGGTTTAATTGAATTTTTTTGTCACTGAATGGACTTTAATTTTTTGAAGGATTTATATTTGAGTCAGATTGCGAATTTCACATTTTTTGTTGCCATTGTCAGTACATTTCATTGTGGGCAGGTTACGTATAGAGCCATGTCCATCACCATTTCTAATTAGTATCGTCCTTTTCTTTTAAAATTTTTGTAGGGAGGTTACACTTGGCTCCCATTTCTATTAAGTATTGCTTTATTTTCTTTAAAAAAATTGCAGTGGGGAGGTTACACTTGGCTCCCATTTCTATTAAGTATTGCTTTATTTTCTTTAAAAAAATTGCGGTGGGGAGGTTACAACCTTTCTTTTATTTTGAAGGATTGTATATTTATTTAAGGATTATTGGTAATGTTTCTGGTGGTGTGTACCAACTGGGAGTCACGTTTATATTGTATGACTTAGCTTTTCTTGTATTTTGTGGGATTGGGTATTTTATCGCATTATGGTTTATAAATTGTTAAGGGATTTCCAAAAGCCACAGTCAGCAGCGTGACATTATTTCTGTATTTTGTGTCCACTTTGTCTATTTATTTGAAGTATTGTCCATGCTTGTGAACTGTTAGTACTTTGAGTTGCAGTCATTTTTAATTCATTTTACTGGTAAAATTCAATTTGTTGAACCAACTTGCTGTCATGTTGGTGTTACTTCTTACTTGTATTTGGGGACTTACGCATATTCCTCGTTTTAAACCCTATTCTTAATGGTAAAAATTGATAAAGTATTTTATTAATGAATTGATCCTGTTCAAGTTATTTAAATCATTGTGTGCGTTGTTATTCATTTTGGATAAGGTTTTTAAGCTGTACTCATAATAATTGTTGTCAAGCAAGAAAGAGTATTCAATGAAATATGTGGGTCACCTTCCAAGTGTTTTTTCTTAAGACTATCCCAACCCTTGTTGTGAGGTATCAGTTTGAAGTGCTCTGATATTATTCTTTCCTGAACTTTATTAATACTGTCTATTTTATTTCCAAGATCAGTCTGTGCTTTAGCATTGGTGATAGACAATTATTCCTGTACACGAGATGATTCGTGTTGTACACTAGTGATTTGTTCGACAATAGTCAATAATGTTTTTTCTGTCGCAGCTTGAGCTCTGGATATTGTTCAGTCTAAGTTGATAATTAGTTTTCATCTCAGTTTTGGTGATCAAGACAGTTTACATGGAAACAAAGTTTCGTGCCCCTTGAACATTTCGTGAATTTGTTCAACACTGCTTGATGAAGGGACGGGATCGATGTCACCCTGATCTCGCACGTTCGTCCTCATTTTTAAATTTCTTATTTATGGAATGCAAAAAAATGGATGATTATGTACTAGGTTGTCAAACTACGTAGACAGTCCTACCAACAATGAAGCATCACCTGCTAAGAATGAGATGTTATGGCTGGCAGTGAACAGAAAACCATGTCAGAGGGAAACTTTCTGGCTGATTAGAAATGTGTGCCGCACCGAGTCTCAAACTCGAGACGTTTGCCTTTCCCGAGCATATGCTCTACGGACTGAGTTACCTATGCGTGACTCATGACCTTCGTCATAGCCTCAATTCCGCCAGTACCTCGTCTCCTACCTTCCAAACTTCACAGAAGTTCTTCTGCGAAACATGTAGGACTAACACTCCTGGAAGAAAGGATATTGCGGAGATACGGCTCAGCCACAGCCTGGAGGTGTTTCCAGAATGACATTTATACTCTGCGGTGTAGTGTGGAATGATATGAAACTTCTGGAAGATTAAAATTGAGTGCCGGATCGAGATTCGAGTTCGTGCTTGGGTAGCTCAGTCGGTAGGGCATTGTTCGCGAAAGCCAGAGGTTTCGAGTTCGAGTTTCGGTCTGAAATGCAGTTTTAATATGCCGGGAACTTTAATATCACTGCACACTCCACCGCAGAGGGAAAATCTCATCCTGGAGACACACCCCATGCTGTGACTAAGTCATGTCTCCGCACTAACCTTTCTTCTAGGAATGCTACTCCTGCAAATTTGATGAGAATACTTCTGTAGAGCTTGGATAGTAGGAGATGAGGTGCTGGCGGGAATAAAGCTGTGAGGACGAGTGGTGAGCCGTGTTTGTGTAGCTCAGACAGTGGAGCACTTGCCCCTGAAGAGTAAAGGTCCCAAGCTCTAGTCTAAGTGTGGCATACAGTTTTGATCGGCCAGGATATTTCATATCAGTGCTCACTCCGCTGCAGACTGAAAATTTCATTCTCATTTCAGAGGCTTTACCTTCTAGATACTTCAGTCGCCGTTCTACAACCATCAGGCACAATCCTGAAACTGATAGTCAATAAGGAAGTCTGATTTGGAATAATTTTGATCACCAACTGGAAGTGCAATTTTTGAAATGCATCTACTCCATGCAGAAACCAAAACACATGATAAAAGGAAGAAATCTTACTTGTCATGTTTCAGCGACATAAGTCCTGTTCATCAATACTGGGTTGTAAATTCTCGATTGTAGTGAGTCTACAGTTTGCTTCTTCCTCTCCTTCTTTCTTGTTATCAAGTAAGATCGTAGTGACTGGCACTGAATTGTAATTTTACAGTTTAAGTGGACCATGTTTCATAACACAGCAGAGATAGTGTTAGGCAAATTGCGAATTGTTCTGCAAAGCAGTGACGTTAAGTACTGTGCAACAGACGTCAAATACACGAAGTTTTATGGTGGCTGCTTCTCGTCTAATGATCGTACAACATTGTTCAGGCGAGGGACACAGGTGACAGGACAGAGAGGGACTGGTAATATCTGGTACAAAGCACTGTAAATTCCACGGGATACATAGTGAAGACAGCTGTGGATACCGACGTTTTATCATTACAACAGTTTGTTTTGCAGTAAGTTAAAGTTGATTATGAGTAATGCAGTAGTATATAGTGTAGGGCTTATATCAGGAGTTCATCGTGCTATGAACGAGAGGCCACCTGCTGCGGGGATAAATGGCTGCCATAAAAGTAGATAAATATCGTAGCAGGTATTGAAAAAATGGTTCAAATGGCTCTGAGCACTATGGCACTTAACTGCTGAGGTCATCAGTCCCGTAGAAATTAGAACTACTTAAACCTAGCTAACCTAAGGACATCACACACATCCATGCCCGAGGCAGGATTCGAACCTGAGACCGTTGCGGTCTCGCAGTTCCAGACTGAAGCGCCTAGAACCGCTCGGCCACTCCGGCCGGCGGAGGTACTGAAGAAAAAAAATGCAACTTTATGTAAAATACAGTGTTATAAATACCTGACATTTTTGGTTGGAGAGCGATCAAGTAATTCAATATAAAAAAGGGTTTTATATGCAGTTTTTTATTGCCTTGATCGCGTGAATGTACTCTAGATTACTGGTTTCGACAGGACTAAGCAGCCATCTTCAGAACCACAGGGTAGATGTTATGAAATCACATTGTGCGTCTTCCCGCACATCATGATTTCGTAACCCGCAGTCCGCGGATCTGAAGATTGCAGCTTAGTCCCGCCGAAACCAATTATCCAGCCCGCATTCACGCGATCAAGGCAATAAAAGACTTCGTATCGAAAGCTTTCTTTACTTGTGCAAAATGTTAAATTCTGTAACTGAAGCTCTGTTTACGTACTAGGTGACACCTTTCATGTAATAATCTTGATAAGAGAACTGCAAAAACTTTGAGATATACAGCGTGTTAGGAGTATAAGTGTAGGTATTTATATTAAATCAGTATTTACCTTCATTTGCTAACTTTTAATATTAGCCATTACGAATAGTGTGTTTTGAGTTGGTTAGAATCTTCAAGTCTTAGTGCCACAAGCCAGCCATTAATGTTTGTTTCACCCTGGGCGGTAGGTGAGGTACCGAAGTGTGGACGCAAGGACGCAAAACAGATAGGAGTAGTCCACTTCCCAACATAGTATCGTCCGAGGAGAAGATATGTGGTAGTAAATTAAGTGATGTGTTTTCGGGGAGGAAAAACAATTAACACACTGAAGTGGGTCCACATCAAGGTACCAATGATGACAGTATCTGGACTTATAACCCTAACACCACGTGTAGTTGCTATGTAGAGCATTTCCAGAGCACAAAGACAGTGACAAATATCTGAAAACTGTCAGTACTCATTAGTACAATGTTAAAAGAGATCCGTTCGGAGAACTAATTCCAGTTCTAAAATGAGTGCTGAGAGGCCTTCCACGCAACACAAATATGCACTGTGTCTTCTTTGTGGTTAAAAAGGTTCTGAGCACTATGGGACTTGACAGCTGAGGTCATCAGTCTCCTAGAACTTAGAACTACTTAAACCTAACTAACCTAAGGACATCACACACATCCATGCCTGAGGGAGGATTCGAACCTGCGACCGTAGCAGTAGCGCCGTTCCAGAGTGAAGCGCCTAGAACTTCCCGGCCACAGCGGCCGGCTTCTGTGTGGTAACTTCTATTTCCACGTCCAGCAAATAATTATAGTCTCCAGTTTTCTAAAGCAAGTTGAAGACAAACTATAAAATAGTTGCCTCAAAATCCAACCAGTCATGTTCGAAGTGTGGTATCTTTGGCCACCACTTAATCCGGAGGCTTTTTTTTCCTCGGAACAGATAAATGAAGATATTGAAACAAAGGCTCCCCACTTGTTTTAGAAATACAGAGATACATTTATTTTATATAACTGATACAGAATTTTTGAACTTGAAAGTTGCTTTATGCGTTCAGCTTTCGGATGCCCATGTCGTGCCTCATCGCCTCACCTCGTTGAAGATGGGCTACATTTCATTTTTTGTCTTATTATCATCTCCAAAGAACTTCCCATTATTTCAGTCCTTCAAATAAGTAAAAGCTGATAGTTGCTGGATACCAAGTCTGGACTGTAAGGTGTGCGGGAGTACATATTCGTGGAAACATTGGAGCGAGTACCGCCGAGAAGGTTTACGCCGCTGATGAACTTATTGTTTCTTTAGTTGTCCATTTCCGTTTCAACTGTTTGCGTCTCGTGTTACCTACCAGCACTTATTGTTGTACTTTAAGCATTCAAATAAAACTACACATTTTCTTGCATTTTATTTGAATTTTCGTATCTCGGAAGAATGGTGCTACGTATGTGTTTGCTGTTAATTCCTGGTCGATCGCAGGCGTGAAGTAGAACGAAATAATGCCTCTCTCAGTCTGCCCAGAGCCAAAGAAATTCGTTGAAAGATACATTGGTGGTCTGCTGCGAGCTGAATTGCTCCCTCTGTTTATTGATTGGATAGCCACTGAATTGCTGTTTATTTATTTAATGAGGTAGTAAGAATTATTAAATGGTAGCAATTTTATTTAAGCACCGTTTTTGCTCTTTCGATTGTTGCGAGTCAGCGATAGTGCAATGCTGCTCGCTTTGGAGAATACACATTTTATAAAAATTATTTGGTCCAGGAAACACTTTTGCGACCACGGTTGCGATTTAGATGGTATTCGCGTAATTGTACTGATTAAAAGTTATCGTTTCCGAAAGACGCAGGTTCGATTAAAGCTGTGTGCACTTTTGCGCGTATAATGAAAATATTCATTACACGTCGCGTAACAAAAAGAAACATGCGAATCACAACCGTGATCAAACGAAGAAAATACATGATAACATAAATGTTCTGGCAACATAAATGTTCTTCGCTGTTATTCAGGACAGGCTCAGATTAGACCTTGCAATTTTCAGTTATAGGATATCACAAGGCGTTACACCTTCGAGATATTTGTTTTGAATAAATTGTATTTACCTTCTCTCTCTCTCCTTTTTACAGCCTTTATACCTTCACATCGATTAAGGAACTATTCCTTCTCTACCGACCAGTACGAGAACAAAATTCAGACTCAACAAAATGTCTTACATCGAATTATTACATGCTTAACCCTTAACAATCATATATAGTTTCGTAGTACAAACAATGCTAAATTATTCCGAGCACTAGAAAGTCTTTGATACACTGAGCACAAAAATGAAAATAATATAATTATAATTACATTTTTAATATCATGAATACTTCTTTAAATCAAGAAAATAAGGTTTGACATCGTCGTAATATTAATTTTCATCGTTGTAGCACTGCACTGCCCCCTTTGGATGTACAGTCACACTTGTTTGACTGGACATCCAAGCAGGCTTTTATTCCTTGTCTGTTCTGTTTAAAGCAGAAGCATGTGCTTTGTTTACTTTTAAGTCTCAGGGATTTTGAGTTACACTCCCCCATTCGGGCAAAGGCCAATGGGAAAAACCCCGGAAAAAAACCACGGCGGAGCGAGCACATCTTCCATACCCTCTTTTTTGTAATTTTAAACATTTGGATATTCACTTCGTATGACATTTAATAATGGTACAATTTCGTGACAGTGCTGCTGGTGACGACGGCTGGCGACTTGGTGTACTGCAACACCGATGTCTCGCCCCATCAGGTAAGTCTGCGATGGACTGCGATGACGTGGCAGGGTGCGGCAAGGGATGACGGATGATGTCGCTGCAGTATGCTGCCCTCACCGACACGTGTGCTCAGCATCCCAGCATACAGTCACATGAAATTCAAACAGCAGTATCAGTTCCTTAAATTAACATCTAAATTACATCGTATTTCACGCACTCTTTCACTCAACAAGAAGAATGTGTGTGTTTTTTTTTGTTTTTTTTTTTTTTTTTTTTTTTTTGTGAGGTGTTCGACTGTTTGTGAGTTTCTTTATCATGATGCAAGTCCATTCGTCCTTCCGACGTAACTGACTATCTGTAATTAAAGGTTCATGTAATTCCGTTCCAACATTGATACAGTTCTGCAACGGGTTTAATGATATAGTCAGTAGCAGTTCCCAACACTGTTACGACTCACCACTGTTGCTGACTGGTCGATAAAAACACTTGCTCTTGAGTTTTAGTTTGCCTGGAATGTTACGTCCACGCATGTGGTCCCAATAACACTCTGAATATTTGGCATTACTAAACATTCGTAGCACAAAATTTGAGAACGAAATCATGGTAACACAACGCACTCATTGAGCGTCCACTTTTGTGTTAAATTCCACTCTTTCGCCAGTGAAATAAAGTTCGTACGCGCAGAGGATAATGTTCACAGGAAGTCTTTGTTCATAGGTCATCTGTGACATGTTCACTCCACCACGTAGTCACTTGATCACAGTTATCATGTGTGACAAGGTAAAGTCCTTGTGCTACCCATAAGAATGTCTTTACACAGTCTAGTTATATAATGATAAATAACTGAATGATTGTACATATCAATGAAGTACATAATTGTAGTCATGTACAATATAAAAGCAAATCCTAAGTCATATATTTTCTCGAAAAGGTGCTCCTGGACTTACAAAGAATTGTGCAGTGATAAACACAAGTCTGTATATGTTTGTCTGTGTAATGATCTGTTCAGTCATGGACAACATCTTGTTCAACCTGGTTTATAGCTCATGCAAGTCCGAGCACTAACTTACGGGGGAAAATTTGTTAAACCTATGCGTAACTCGCGTAAACTTTACATGTTGTAAGTGTATCCTGTACACAGTCTGAAAGAAAAAAAAGAACATAACCTGCTCACCCTAGTGAGTTCAAAATAGTTAACAATCAACAAAATGAAACGTTTATTTTCTAAAGTCACCATATCCTACGGCTGCGTGAAATGTGCAGTTCTGTTCACTGTTCGTAGTTTCACACGCATAATTTCCTGAAAGTGTACTAAATCTCAACAAGTTTGTATTATGTTTGATTAAGTGTCTTAGTGTGAAATCATCTTGAAGAAATTCTTCTTCTCCTTGCTGCAGCTCGGCTTCCTTTTCTCCGTCGAACTGGAGCTGAAATTTTCTTACAACTAATTGGTATTCTGAGAGTCTCTTCCTCCAAGCAGTACTGATGCTTCCAATGTTGCATGTTCCTATTCTCCCACACGCCACATCGCAGTGTGTCCATGAAATACTTATACACTAGTCCATTAATTAATAATTGTCACTTAGCCTACTCGCACAGTACTCGACTCTTTGATGTTTGACTTCACCTCATTACGACACACGTAAAAGGTCATCTACTGTACTTAAGACACATATCTTTTCAAGTCTTTGTGATTGTATAGTCCTTTCTGTCTATTTGAGTTGGGATTGACCAAGAAATAACTATTTTTATGCGGTGTACCTAAGATCACAAATGGTCCTGAATATAACGGAAACCACTTCTTTATTGTTTTCTTTAATAATGACGACTTCAGATAATTCCTTACTAGCACCATATCTCCCACGTTAAATTGTTGAGTATTCTGTAGTCTCCGGTTGTGTGATTCTTGCCGTTTCTGTGCATTCTCGTGTAGTGTGACCAATGCTTGTCTAACTTTGTCCTCCCAGTCTTCCGGTTCGGTATTTAGTTTTGGAAGTGGGTTGACCCAACTATTGTCCTCTTTTGTTTTTAATGTGAGTTCTGCTGGAGTAAAACCTGTCGATAAATATGGTATGTAGTTTACAATACTTTCAAACGGCTCTATGTATTCTACCCACTTAGTTTGTTTAGCTGAGCAGTACGTTCTCACGAAGCGATTAAACTCGCGGAACACACGTTCTGTGGGATTACCTTGGGAGTGGAACTTGGAAATGAAAATTGGTTTTATATTATGCTTCTCTAAGAATTTCTTCCAGGTAACACTCGCAAAATTTGAGGCATTGTCAGAGAGTAATGTTTCTGGCGTTCCGAAATGAGATATGTAATCATTTTCCAATCGGTTTATTCTCGTTCTCGTGGCTGTTGTTTTTGTAGCAAATAGCTTTACAAACTTAGTAAATTTATCTAGCACTGCTACGAGGTATTTGACCCCTCCTCTGGCAGTTGGCAGAGGTCCAGCGATGTCAATACTTGAAAGTTGGCGCGAAGCAGTTGGAACAATTGACTGCATTAATGTCTGCGATGATAAAGCACACTGCTTTACGCGCTGGCAAATGTCACATGCTCGCGTCATCCGTAGGATCTTTCTATACATGTTATTAAAATGACAATACATTCTTAGTTTCGCCAGGTACTTCCTTGAACCGAAATGAGCCCAAACATTATGTGTATATATTATTAACTTTTGCTCACATTGCTGCGGAATACATACTAGCCAGTTTCGTGAATCCTCATGTCTTCTAAAGAATAACATATCCTGATGTACCCTGTAATATTTATGCAATTTCGAAGTAGGACCCGTCCTCAGTTGATCCTTGATCTCGTGCCAAATATTATCTACATCCTATTTTTGGGGCATATTGCTACACATGTCTAGAAAATATTTACGATTAACACTGTCCGCCACTAGTAACACTTTAAATTCCGATGCTTGCTCTGTGAATTCACTAAATTGAGGTAAACCTTGGGGTAGCCTAGACAAAGCATCTGCCACAATATTATTACTTCCTTTGATGTAAATAATCTGGAAATCATACTCCTGCAACGCTAATGTCCATCTTGCCAATCGTGCATGGAGAAGTTTACAGGTCAGCAGGAAACTCAAAGCCTGAAGATCACAGTATAACCGAACATGTCTACCATAAACATAATAATGAAATTTGCGAAACGTCCATACCACTGCCAATGCTTCAAGCTCTGTAGTGGAATATGCGCGTTCACATTCCGATAATACACGACTTGCGAAAGATATTATTTTTATTTGCTCGTGTCCGTCTACTGTTTCTGTTTGAAATAAACACGCACCTAACCCAGTACATGAAGCATCTGAGATTATGCAAAAATCCTTACTGAGATCTGGATGGTGCAAGATTTCAGCATTTAACAAGCAATGCTTGATCGTGTCGAAATCATGTGCACACTGGTCAGTCCACACCCACGGCGCATTCTTTTTCAGAAGCCCCAATAGATGTTCGCTGTTAAGCCATTGATTAGGCACGAACTTTCGGAAAAAGGATACAAGACCCATATATGCCTTTAATTGTCTTTCGTTGGCCAGATATGAACAATTTCTGATAGCCTCGAGTTTCGTACTATCCGGGAAGATTCCTTCTGATGATACTATATGTCTTAGAAACTTTATCTCCGTCTTTCCAAACTTGGACTTCTTAAGGTTAACCGTAACACCTGCAAGTTCAAATTTGTGTAACACCAAGTTAATTAGTTTGATATGCTCGTCCCACGTTGGTGAAGCAATCAATAAATCGTCCACATAGACAGTAACTTGCTCTAACAAATCCGGGCCTAGGACAGTGTCAAGCGCATTAATAAAGACTCCGGCACTGACATTCAGTCCGACTGGCAATACTCTGAATTGATAGCTTCTTCCTCTATAAATAAATGCTGTATATTTCCTAGATCTTGGCGTTAAGACCAACTGCCAGTATGACGCGTGGAGGTCGAGGCTTGATAGATACTTTATCCCATGGAACTTCTCTAATAGTTCTTCTAGATTCTTAGGCCGCGTCCTGACAAGCATAATAATTTGATTAATCCAGCGAGCGTCGAGAACCAACCTTACGCTTCCATCGGATTTCATTACCGGTAAAAGTGGGTTACTATATGGTGATAACGAGGTCTCAATAATTCCCCATTCCAGCATTCGTCTAATTTCTTTTGTTATTGTTTCCCTTTTCGCCCTGGGTATTGAGTACGTTTGATGACAGTAAATTTCATGGGGAAACACTTGCATGTCGTACACGTAACCTTTAATTAGTCCAGGTTTTTTCAAAAATACTTTACGATAATTAGTAAGTGTATCTAATAATTGCTTTTGTTGCAGACTGTCAAGACCAGAGGATTGTTGTACTTTTTCTACTATTTCAGAGAGGTGGATATTCTCCTCGTCCTTAACATCTTCCATGACCGGGAACGTACTGCAATTGAAACCATCTTGAAACCGCCATAAATGTGCGCGAATCGGTTCTACCTTTAAAATTTGACAATATTTGCCATGCAATTCTTTGGTCATTACCAAGTCTAACCTGACTCTCGTGTCACCGAAACACATGCTGCATTCACCCTTTGCTAGATCGATTATAGTTTCCGTCTCTCGCAAAATATCTAATCCGAGGAGACAGTTCACGGCTAAATTCTTTACAATAAGGAAGGTGCACTCTTTGGCTTCCATTCCAAAATTAACACAAATCCGTGTCTGTTCCCGAACTAGTTGGGCTTTCTGACTAATGGCTCCTGTAACTCGACAATTAGTGACTGGAAAAACCGGAATCTTTCTAATCTTCTTTAAGTGAAGAAAGAACGATTCATTCAGCACAGAAACAGATGCTCCAGTATCTAAAATCACCGTAGTTTGAATACCATAAATATCACAAACTATAGCTGCTTGTACAACATCCCGTTCAAACAAATTGCACTTCTTCCGAAAACCTTGACATAATTCCTCTCGCATATCGACTCCGTCATTATATCTTAACATCTGCATAGTTGAACTACGTTGCTGAGCAACATCAACAGAATTATTCCTACACACTGCATCTTTTGCGTCGTTCGACCCGATCGCTGCTGATTCTATGCGACACACATTCTCATTGTTACTACAGCTGGTTGTCTGCACGTTTGGTTGCACGTTATTACTAACATCATTCATGCAAGTGCCCCCTAGACACCCTGCGACTGACACACGGGAGCAGAATGTCGTCGTATCTAGTTTGACTGACTGGTACTGGTTGATGGTTGCGGTTCACTTACCTCAATGATCTTGATATTTTGATTCGGTGGTTGCCATGGCTGCGCATTCATATGCTGCTGCATGTTATTTGACATATTTGTATTGTACCGGGGTTGTACATGATTGTTGTTGTGATATTTCGGTGGCCTAGGCTGCTGCCATTGCTGTTGTGCATAATTCTGTGTTGACCAGTTATGTGGTGGTTGCATGTTTTGCTGATTATTTAAAAAATTACCGTTATTGTAATTGGCGTAAGCTCTAAAATCTCGTTCCTGTTTCTTTGAAAGGTTTCCGTTATTGTTTTGTCCACTATTGTTCTGTGGATGATGTTTGTGATTCGGTACATTACTGTACTGTCCATTTGTGTTCATATTGTGGTTCTGCCCTCCTGAATAATTCGGACTATTCCAATGATTTTGATTACCATAGTAGGTGTTTCTATTACTATTGTTCTTGCGGTTTCGCCCGTTGCCATTACCATTACCATTATTCGGCGAATTATTCCCATAATGGTGTCTGTCCTCTTCGATAACCAAATCTAAAGAGTCCAGTACAGATAGAAAATGTTCCACTTTGTCTTCAGGAATGTGAAACAATTTCTCCTTTAGATCACGCGGTAACTTCTCCTTTAATATCTTTAAAACATCACACTCAGGAATTGGTGTGGATAAATATTTCACTTTGTCCAGATACTTTTCGAAATATTTCCGCAAAGTACCGCGTTTTCTATTAAATGGCTCAGGACTATAAACTTCTTTTTTTAATCGTTCTTGTACCCCACGCGGCCAATACTTGTTTAGAAAAGCTTGTTCAAATTCATCGAAGGAGCTGCATTGTTCAGCTTTCTGTGTCGTGAACAACGCTGGCTCACCTTGAATATGGGTAATGGTGAAGACGATTTTCTCCCTTTCGTTCCAACTTTTTGGCATTATTCCGCGGATCCCTTCGATAAACAATTGGATGGGGTCCGTTCTTATCATTGGTAAACTTCTGAAACTGTGAATTCTTCACTAAAGCATCCTGAGTCACCAATTATTGTGTATGGTCTTGATAAACGGATGTTACTCCACGTGTTGGATTGAAATTATTGCCCGTCTGCCCCCTACTTTCAGTTAAAGGCGTTTCATAATGATCATGATGTGTTTCTGTGATACTAACACACTCCGGTGAACTGTTATGAGATGTTTCCATACGTGTTTCATTAAGCACTTTCTGCACTTTTGTAATTCAATCTGGAGTTCATGAATCTTTGTGTTGTTTTGATGTATCAGTTGTGTTCCTGCTCGTTGTAACATCACAGGTAGTTCCTTCTGTATAACAGTACTAATTTGTTTGTCTTTGTCATTTAGCCACGTGTTGAATGTGGTCACAACGCGTCCTTCTTAATCTTTGCATTTTTGTTCTATTACGTTTTGATTATCAACCGTAAGGTTTTCTATACGTGTACTTATGCTGCGTATTTCTGCTTCCAAAGAAGTGTGTGTTTGCTGTAATTTGTCCACATCCTGGGTTACTTGCTTTACATTCTGTGGTAAGTCATGGTATGTTTGTTGCATACTTGCAGACAACTGGGCATCTATTTGCTGTCGCAGCTGGCGATCGTGTTCTTTTAACCGGTTTTCAAGCTTTTGATCTATCTCTTTCGAGAACTGTGAAAAGCTTAACTGCGTACGCTCGTCTAATTGACTGATGCGTTCATCCAAGGTCCTAATCCGTTCATCTACTCTGCTAATACGTTTATCTAAATTATTATTAATCTCAGTTGCAAGCTGTTTAGCAGTTTCTTGTTCACGCCGTATCTGTGATTGTTCCTGTATTTTAAACATTTGTTCCATTTTCATCATTAAAAGAGAAAATGGATCCATTACTGTTTGCATTGGCTCTACCGGTGGTAAATCGTCTGTAACTGGTGTTTCTTGTGGTTCTGCTTCAGTATGCACTTGAATTACCGTCTGTATTCTGCCTGAGTGTTCTACAGCAGAGGGATCACTGACTTTAATATTAGTGTCCTGTTTTATATCCTCTGTCTGATCTGAAAAAATATTATCAATTTCTACATCACTAGTTATTCCTTCCTCCTCTGAATGTTCTACAGTTACTTCCTGCTGTGTAGCTTTTCTTAACGTCGCACTGTTTTCACCATGTTTGCAAATGTTTGGGTGCAAGTCTAATAGGAAAAACGTCAGACGCAACACATCAATTATTCCGTCACACAAAACATAAAATAATTACTACACTGCACCAGATTGGAATCAGTACTATAAATGTTCACTTTCGTTTGATTAAAATTCAGTTCCAAACTCGTTCAGTTAACCTCTACTGAAAACACTTGATGCTGTATTTTACTGATCCTTCTCGCAGTTATTTAAATATAATTGACTCTTATAGGTTCCTAAGAGGACACCTTATTGGAAGGTGGCAATTTTAATTTAAGCGCACTTTTTTCAAGACACTGTCCATTCCGTTCAACTGCTCTTCCAAGTCCCTTGCTGTCTCTGATAGAATTACAATGTCATCGGCGAACCTCAAAGTTTTTATTTCTTCTCCATGGATTTTAATACCTACTCCGAACTTTTCTTTTGTTTCCTTTATTGCTTGCTCGATATAAAGAGTGAATAACATAGGATGCTGTAATTTAGGTCGGCCAAGCTTTGCCCTTGTTCCGTTTTGTGAACACCTGTGAGTAAAATGTGCTGTAACTGGACCCAGCAGTCAGCGTTGAGACATAATTGACATGGTGCGTCGTCGTTTTCTGTCTTTCCGGACGCCTTTTGTACAAAACAAGGTACACCGCAGACAGACTGAACTTTGTGTGTGCGTGTGTGTGGAGGGGGGGGGGTGGAGGGGGGGGGAGGGGGGGGGAGGCGGACGGGGGAGGAACTTGCCAACAGTGTTCGAGTGAGGCCGCCATGTTTTGGACATTAAATACTTGTGCTAACATTGGCAGAAATAATGGAAGGAAAGACTTTTCCAGGCAAAAATACCGTGTTGCCAGAATTTCAACATCGTACTTTTAGAATGTTTCTCAAAGGCAGTCTTTATGGAGTGTAATATAATTAATAAGACACTTCTTGAATTTTTGGAATTATTTTTGCACCCTATTCTCAACGTCACTGCTTCTGACAAGGTAAGCTACAGACTATTTATTTCATTATTCACGCGCACAGAGCCAGATTGTGTTAACATAGCCTGTGTCGAAAAGTGCTTTTAGTTAAATAAATTGACAATTAATTTAAACCAGTTTATCATTTTAATTAAAGTATTTCTCATTACAGTACTTAAATGTGTCTTAAAATTAATGTTTATCTCGTGCAAAAGTAACGACAGTGAATGCAACGTTTGTGTGGTTTATTAAAATAAAAAGCGGTGACACAAAATTTTGATGTATCGCATTGTTATCGCACTTCATTAAATGTCATTTGGCTTAATTCATTTGCTGAAAGTTTCACGATTAAAGTAACTACAGTGCAGTGACGATTATTAAACTATTTTGCATTTTCAAACATCCTAAATTAAGTTTCAAAAGCGAGTCATTTAAGGTCTTGTTAGTACCTTCTGGTACAAACCAACTATAATTACATTTCTGGGATTGTACAATCATTATCTGTTATTATAGAAGAACCGCTTCGTCCTTTCATGACGTGGCGGTTTGTATTATCAAGTAGAGCAACTCACAGGGTGAGGTGCTGGCCCAGTGCTGAATGCCGTCATTGTGCTTTAGTGGGCAACTTGAATTATCGCAAAGATAACTCCAGCTATTACTGAAATGAATTGTGTACACTCTTTCTCGAAGCAACGACCCGCTAGTTTTCCCACTAAATAGTCCAGAATAACTACGATACCTAATAATACTCAGACAGATACTAACGCAGCTAACATTATTCAGAGCTTTCAGTTTGTCCAAAAATCATGTTCGAGTTATTAATTTTTTTGTTTGTAGTAGTTAGTCCAAAGTCATACGTTACGACAGACAGCCAAGATCATGTAGCTTAACAGGCGCGACCTCACAACCGTTATGAAATGCAATAAAAGAACATTGTAATTACGAATAGAATAGGGTGCGTAAGGGCATTTTACATTCATGACTCTCCATAGTCTTTTGTGAATTGGACACGGTCTTCGATAACTTGCAAGCCTTTCCCATAAAAAATTTCGCATTTGGTTGTAGCAGTAAGCTGACGATCCATAGCAAAAGATTGTCTTAGCGTTCCCGAGGACTTAATGGCGGCTTGTTTGGGAATCGGGATACGAATGGTTGCACTGGGACTCTAACAAGGTGCAGACCTGCAGGGTTCTGCATTCCTTTTTCAATGATGTTAGATGTTACAGTTTAGTGATGTGTACGTGATATGACCTTTAACGTAGAAAAACTGTAGAACTTAAGGGACAGAACAGATTAGAACTGAGAAATGGACAAAGACTCGAATCACATCATTGTTTTTCGAGTATGGTCACCTGTGGACGCCTGTCAGACCATTCGGTAGTCTCAATGTAAAAGTCTCTCCTTCTATTCTACCATACGGGTTGCACTGAGGGGAACTAGCGGTTCCATTCCAACACATTTATAACTGAAGACATAATGTATACATCTCTCCACAACACTTTTATTGTATTGAAGGATAAAGGTCACTGTTTCATGTTGTTGAGTAAGTTTTATTTTGTTGAGTAACGGATATCTATCTATTACAATCTGTTCTTCAGATACATTAACTGCGAAGTACCGCTAAGTTAATGTCCTCGGCAAATATTTGTATTTCTAATCTTTTCAACATTGTAAATGAATGACTCAATAGTGGTTCAAGTCATTTTTGTTCATTCTGAGATACAGAGTCCTGAAGTTAAATGAGAGCTGAAGAATCTGCAGTTGAGATACCAGACATATTCAAGTATATATACTTGAGTATTTCTGGTATCTCAACTGCAGATTTTTCAGCGCACATTTAACTTTAGGACTCTGTAACAATGAACAAAAATGGACTTCTACCACTATAGATATAAGCTCTTCAAATATGAAGCAAAATTGAGTAACTGGCGTGCAAGAACCACCTTTGAAGAACATGATGCTCTATGTTTCACTAAATTGCGATTACTAGTATAAAATATTGGCAGTTTCTTGCTTATGTAACAAATAATATACAATGTAAGTAAATTAGCGGTTGCCACCAGTAAAGATCTACAGTCCAGGTTTATATTTTTAAACGAAAGGAAATGTATTTCAGTCTGCATTCGTCTTTAGTTTTGTAATGATGTATGAGGTCTTCACCATTTTACGTAGCTGTCTACTCTGTCTTTAGTTTTGTAATGACGAATGAGGTCTTCACCATTTTACGTAGCTGTCTACTCACGTAACTCATTCTCGTTCTAAAATCCGTTTGCACCATGTGAACATCCACGTGTGTCCTGTGGACAGGTCCGCTGAGACACTACTTCTCATCAATGAAATTCACAGTATTGTGGATGTTCTACAGTATTAATTTATGTAGATAGCCGGTTATTGGTTTACAAGACTAAAAGATAGAATTAACAGCTATAATAGGAAATAATTAAGAAAAATGGTACATCAGTGATTTGAAGAATTTCTCTTACTGTAGAATTATCTACATATTTTGAAACAACAGAAATTTGAAGCACACAAACAATCTCAATAAAATAAATAAATACAGGAAACATGGAGGACTGGAATGAAACTGGCATTGTGGGAAGAATTGTAGGATGTCATGATCAAGTGAAGGTTTCAAGGGGGGGGGGGGGGGTAGGGGGGGGAGTACTGAGCTGCGTTTGATCATTTAATATGATCTCAGGACTGTGTGGTTGTTGTTTATTAAATTCCAGAGGTTCCAAAATATTAATCCAGGAGGAGGTCTTTGGCTGTGGCTGGTAACTGTGGCCCTAATTCAGTACATTCTCAGCACATGTGGTATCACAACTCTCCGTCTTCAGCTGCACACATCTTCACCCTTTTTAGCTTTCCCAGCAAAGACTTCTTCAAGGGTCTTGCCACAAGTGTGAACTGCTATTTTCTTTTTCTTTTAACAAGGCAGTTAGCTTTATCACAAATCAGACTCGACGTTTAAATGAAACAAGACCCTAGTGGCCGTGATATCGCTTACATTGAACAGCTCCGTAAAATTCATCCTGAGTTCATCACCTCCAAAACGTAACAACGTAACGCCATCTTTAACGTTTGTCAATTTTTATAATCCCCTTCATAACGTGTCTACTCGACGCATTCTTGCACAGTTTTCCTAAATGTATTGTCGCAGTTAGCTGTGTAATAGGATCGAAACAGGAGTGACCTTTAAGAGGCTTTCCCCTCCTCTTATAAAAAGCGCTTCGGAGACCAATCTCGGATGCTACACTACAGCACAGATAGATACTTCGATTCAGCATCAGTGTGACGAAAGCTAGAACATATAACAAATACTGACTACCAGCTAGTCTATCCAGAATCACTTGCTGTGAAGACTCACATCAACTTATCTGTTCGCCGCTAATCTCCTTGCAGTAGAAAATGGCAAATCGCTGAGCACTATTGTTTTTTCAAATCTCAATTACTTTCTCGTGTGACTTGACGATGTCAGAAGATAATAAAATATGAATGTACAAAGTATTCGCTTATATCTGAACGTTCCAGAAGATAACATGTACAAACCACATATAAACCTGTAATCTACTCTTTTAGTTAATTTCAATGTAGCTGTTAGGTATCTATGAAAAAACGATAGAATTAGTGTATATGATGGTTGATAAATACACTTTTTCTGTAATTTTGAGTTTCATCTTGTAAGGATATATTCTTCATTTTTCCAGCCCTCCCTCATCCACGACGCTGATATTTCTCCTTCTCCGCCCCCCCCCCCCCCCTCCCACCCAATCATAACTCCGCCACAGTTCCCATCTTGGCTACGATCTTGAACAGGAAATTCATTTTTATCACAATGTGGATTCATTCTGACAATGACAACCAATGATCATCATAATCATCAAAATCTGTTAGCTATATTGGATATCCTTAGCGTCTGAGACCACTAACTGCACAATCCATGACGAAATGGCCTTCCCAGATCTCTATTTCACGTGATTGATACTAAAGTACTTTACACGATTACCTGTTCTCTGGCAATTTGATAAAATGCTGTTAGTTATGTTATTTGTTCCGATCCAATTCTGTCTAATCACTATAAGTTTACCAATACAATTACGGCGTTCATCTTACAACACAAGCCGCGTACCATGGCGCATCCCCCTGATCAGCTGTGTGTCCACGAGCGTCAGGTGGACATTTCTCCTGGTGTCTGAGAGTTGTTGTGGACCTACATGTCTACGGTATTACTGCGTAAGCGCAGCTATTGGCTCAACCGAAATATGGTTTCATTAGTCGCCTACTTCACTTTATTTCCAAAGATGCCACATGCTCGTTGTCTGGAAAGTTGCACAGGTGGCACCAATATCCAAGAGGGGCAATCAAAGTAAACCACTAAGTTAGAGGCAGAGGTCCACATTATTTGCGTCCATGCGCAGCAGGATTTTGGAACATACACTGTGTTCGAACATTATGAATTATCTCTAAGAGAACGGACTATTGACACAGTCAACAAGATTTTAGAAAACATGGTTCTTGTGAAACACAAGTAGCTCTCCACTGACGCGAAGTATTGAGTACTGTTGATAAGGGATTTCACATTTATCCCGTATTTCTAGATTTACAGAAGGCTTTTGACACTGTACCTCATAAGTGGCTTGTAACAAAATTGCGTGCGTGTGGAATATCTTCTCAGTTATGAGACTGGATTCGGGATTTCCCGTCAGAGATGTCACACTTAATAGTAACTGACGGAAAGTCATCAAATAAAAGAGAAGTGATTCATGGCGTTCCTCATGGTAGTGTCATAGATCCTATGCTGCTCCTTATCTGTATAATCGATTTAGGAGACAATTTGAGCAACCGCCTTTCGGTCGTTTGCAAATGATGATGTCGTCTATAGGCTAGGAGAGTCATCGGAAGATCAAAACAAATTGCGAAACGATGTACTAGAAAGGATTTCTGTATGTTACGAAAACTGTCAGCTGACACTAAATAGTGTATAATATCATCCACATGAGTGCAAAAAGGAATCCGTTAACCTTCGGTTACATGATAAATCAACAAAATCTGGAAGCCGTAAATTGAATTAAATGCCTAAGAATTACAATTATTGATGACTTAAACTGGAAAGAACATATAGAAAATGTTGTGGGGAAGACGAACCAAGGGCTGCGGTTTATTAACAGAACACTTAGACGATGCAACAGATTAAAGAGACTCCTTACAATACGTACCTTCGTCCTCTTTTGCAGTACTGCTGCGCGGTGTGGTATCGTTACCAGATAGGACTAAAGGAGCACATCGAGAAAGTTCAAAGAAGAGCAGTGCGTTTCTTACTATGGAGAAATAGGCAAGATAGTATCACGGCCATGATACAGGATTTGGGTTGCAGCGAGATCTCATGAAATTTACATCACCAGCCCTCTTCTCCGAATGCGAAAATATTTTGTTGATGCCGACCTACAAGGGGAGAAACGATCACCATAATAAAATAAGAGATATCAGAGCTCTGCCTGAGAGATACATGTGTTCCTCTTTTCCGCGCGGCGTTCGAGGCTCGAGTAACAAAGAATTATTGTAAAGGTGATTTGATTAATTTTCTGATAGGCACATAGGTGTGATCCATGCAGCTGTAGATGTAGACGTACGTTCGTCAGCATGTAGTTATTTCGTCAAACAAGTAACGCAAATTTATACGAGGGTGAGTCAAATGAAAATCTTAAATTTGTAATAACAAATCGAAATTTCGCGCCGTTATCCTTTAAGTTGGTAAGCGTGCTACAAACAGCGTGCAGAATGGCCTGTAGGTGGCAGTGCAGATGCACACATACCGTTGCAGTGTCAGTATAAAGATGGCCGGCCCACTTGGAACTTGCACCAGGGAAGAACAGCGTTCTGTTATTCGGTTTTTGCTTAGTGAAGGTGTGAAACCTATTGAAATTCATCTACGACTGAAGGTTCAGTACGGTGATGCATGTTTGTCACAGCAGCAAGTCTACGAATGGAGTATGAAGTTCACAGATTGTGTGACTTCAGTGGAAGATGTTCCTCATCCATGTCAGTTACAAAGAGTTGTGACTCCACAGAACATTGCAGCAGTTGAAGCCATAGTGAAGGAAAACCGCCGAGTGACACTGAATGATAGTGCAGCATGTTTACAGATTAGTCATGGGTCAACACACCACATTGTTCAGCCGGCCGCGGTGGTCTCACGGTTCTAGGCGCTCAGTCCGGAACCGCGCGACTGCTACGATCGCAGGTTCGAATCCTGCCTCGGGCATGGATGTGTGTGATGTCCTTAGGTTAGTTAGGTTTAAGTAGTTCTAAGTTCTAGGGGACTGATGACCGCAGCTGTTAAGTCCCATAGTGCTCAGAGCCATTTGAACCACATTGTTCATGATGCGTTCCAGTTTCACAAAGTGTCAGCAAGATGGTTGCCACGCCAGCTGACTCCTGAAATGAGAGAACGACGTGTTGATGCTTGTGAAGAATTTCTTCGGCTCTTTTAAAGAGAAGGTGATGGCTTCCTTGCAAGAATCGTTACTAGGACGAAACCTGGGTTCACTTCCACCAACCGGAAACGAAGAGAGCGAGGAAGGAATGGCGCCATTCCTGATCACCAAAACCAAAGAAGTTTCGAACAGAACCATCAGTAGGGAAGGTTATGCTGACTCTCTTTTGGGACGAAGAAGGCGTCATTTTGTCGCATTACATGCCTAGAGGGAGCACTGTCACCAGTGCATCATACACAGATCTCCTAAAAAATCATCTGCAGCCTGCAGTCAAATCAAAGCGACGTTGATTGCTGTCAGCATGTGTGCTTTTGGAACATGACAATGCAAGGCCCGGTACTGCCCGTACAATAGTTGCAAAAATCACAGGCCAGCATTTTGAGTGTCTTTATCATCCACCATATTCACCAGACCTTGCCCAAAGTGATTTCCATATGTCTAGACCACTCAAAGACGCAATGGGAGGAAAGAAGTTCCTTTCTCATGAAGAGGTACATCACACGGTGCATGAGTTGTTGCGCGGACTACCAAAAGAATTCGTTTCTAAATGAATTTATTCACTTTTTGAGCGCCGGAGGACTTGCATTGAGCGGGGGGAGATTATGTTGAAAGGTGATACAGCTTTTTACCACTTCTGCACAATCAATAATATTTCAAAAAATATTTAAGGTTTTCATTTGACTCACCCTCGTAATTATGAGTCTGCTTTAAAGTAATTCTAAAATTTCGTTAGTAAATCTCGTTCCGCGGCCTTACATTTTTGCGTTAATAACATTTTCATGTTTCTTTTAAAGCGCAGTGGTCTACAATTCCTCCAGGAAATCGTGTTATCGTCCTTCCGTTTCTATGCAGGTTTGTAAGTCGTCTTCTATTCCCTTAGGGAGACGGTCTGTTTCGCAAACATGGTTCGCAGCAGCTGACTGGTTGTACTTACTTAGTCTGAATACATTATCATGATCCTTTCATGTGATAGAAAATTTCTTCGCGTGTGTCCAACATATTCTGCATCACAGGACACACAGCGTACGTGATAAGAACAGTTCAAAAAGCCTCCGTTCGAAAGCTGTACAGTGTACAATCGGTATGCCAATCAGGCAAAATCGCCGTGAGCAATGAGGCAATCATTCCACCGACGCAGCAGATTGAAGACATCCGTTTGGTAAAACACAGTATCCTGATTCGTGAAGCCCTCCGTAACTGCCTGATGCACTTCCTCGACCGAGCAGAATCGTCGATACTTCAAAACCCCCTTTTTTTCTTTTTTTTTTCTTAAGTGACCAAATATTTTATAATCGCATACTGCAGAGATCAGGAGTGTAAGATGCTCGAGTGTCTCTCACTTCAGTTGGCGTAACTTCTGTGTTAAGACATTTGCAGTATGGAGACTTGCGTTATCATGCAGCAGCAGCCCTTGCCGCACGGAACTTTGCTTACCATACAGTGAGTTTCGACGCACATGACACATGCCATATACACATTTTACCGGAGTTTGTCATTCAGCAGTCAAGAAAAGGAAAACAGCCCGTTCGTTCTGTTTTGACACATTTAGTAATAACATCGCCGTAGTTTCCACATTTACAGAAAGATAGTCAGGGAGACACGACAACGCATATATGCCTGTATCAGAGCCGCGCTACGTTGCGTATCCCCGCAACAACGCCGTCAAACAGAAACGTTTTGTTTGGCCTTAATATTAAACTCCTGTTCTTCCAAACCCGTTTAAATTTTTACCGACGTAATGCTGCAGGCTATGCCTAAATAGATTATTTTCTTCGGATGATATTTTAATACCTTGCAGTTTAGAGATATTCGTCATATTTTGCGAGACTTTAACACTGTACGCCATAATGACCACTTTCACTTCGTCTTCCTCAAGTTTATTCTTCCTATACTTATTGCCTATGCACCGCCATTTATTAACAATATCCACTTTGAAACCGTTCTTAACCGCCATCTTCTTAACGTTATTTTGTCTATTCCTTCATCTTTCCTCCTCATTGGTACATTCACTAAGCTATGTACTAAGCTACGATAAGCACACTCTTTACGAGCCGTGGATGGCATGAATCATCAGGAATTACAGCATCAGTTGATGTTAGTTTTCTACAGAGAACAAATGTTTGCTTACTGCCCTGCCTTATACTGTTAAAAACAAGGAATGTAAATTGCTATGAATTCCATGTTCGTTGGTAAACCCAAATTTTTATTACTTTCTTTTTTTTTTAGTATTTCCTCTATATTTTCCTTAGATCTTCAGTCACCTTTCTAAATCAATCGAACATGAAACAGTGTTCGTTTCGTGTCAGTTCAATACACCTAACAATCCGACGGCGGTTCATGTTTTTTTTAGGAAGAAAGAAACATCACCCATTCGCAGTGTACCAGAACATGGTTGACAGCATGTGCAAAGAATAAACGTAATAGTACTTACAATGGCAGGAACACGCGATTTTAGCTATATACTTGTCATTCACATTAATGTTAGGGGAAGGTAAACATATATGACACGAGGGTGGTAATATGGCATACCGTATCATACAGTTTCTTTAGTGATGTGCCCCAGTTTATACAGAACAGGTGGAGGGGTAGATAGATATCAGGTCTAAGCTCATCATCTGGTAGGGGTAGGCACTGGAAATTGGCTACGTAAACGAGGGGGAGGGTGGGAAGACGGGGATGGAGAGAGGGTGGGACACAATGGTAAAGGTCCTGCAATAGGCGGGGGTGGGGGGGGGGGCTGGTAGAGATAATAGGAGACATCAGGAGGTGAGGGTCAGGGGCATCAATTCTGCGGACAATGTACAGGGTTTGGATGTGTTTGAGGAAAAGGAGAAGATGTGGGAAGGAGGCGAGGTCATATAGGATCCTTGTGAGGGATGGGATGCAGATAAGAAAAGGGAGACAGAGTGCATGGTATGCAAGGATTTGGACGGCTTTATGGCCAAGGTATTTCAGGGTAGGAGTGAAGTGTATAAAATGACCTTAAATGGTAAGGTAAAAATCGTGGTGCCAGAAGGAGGGAGTGGTACGTCCTGGAAGGAGCCACTGTTAACACCAATTGGTGAACTGGTCGAAGTGGGTTTGAAGGGAATGTTAAGACCGTTGAAGGGCAGGACAGCTAGGTGGTCTCATCAGCAAATTTAGGAGGTGAACAGGTGGAGGAGGTTTGGGCATATCTGCAGTATACAGGAGATAGAGAAGAGGGGAAAGGACGAGGCCTTGGGGCGCGATCACAGTGGGATAAAACGTATGGGAGTTCGTATTGTGAGTAGTGACATAGGAAGGACGATGGGAGACGGAGGAAGCAACGAAATGGACGAAACTGATAGGAAGATGTAGGTCTAGAGTTTGAAGAGAAGCCCACGATGCCATACACAATCATAGGCGTTCTGGGGATTGAGGGAAAGAAAGATAGCAGAACTACGGGAATTAGGTTGGAGGGAAAGGAAATTGGTAAAGTTAAGGAGCTGGTCGTCAGCAGAGAAGGATGGGTGGAAGCAACACTGTGTAAGGGGGAGGAGGTGGTGCTGGTTGAGGTGGTGATGAATACGTCGGGAGAGGATGGACTATAAGAACTTACTGAACACGGAGGTGAGGCAGATTCGACGATAGGAAGAGGTGTCAGGAGGAATTTGCTGAGTTTAAGGAACAACAAGAGGGCGGGAAGTCTTCCACAGGTCAGGGAAAAGTTCGGTGGAGGGGACGAAGTAATACAAGGTAGCAAGGACAGACAGGAAGGAGGGGTGGGGGATTCCTTGAGGCGGCGGGAGGTGACGCAGTCGTGACCAAGGATGGTGTTGCGTTTGGAGCGGAGTATGAGTTTGATGTCGTGTGCTGTATTGGGAGTGTTTAAATCTGAGGGGGGTAAGTGACCCAAGTACTGGAAACTTGGGGCTAGTGGCGATATGGAGGTATCAAGTCTGCTAGTTCACGGTGTCAGCTTCATAGTAAAAATTGGCGCCGAAACGAATTAGCTTTGACAACTGTCCGAGGAGCGTCCTTCATCGAAATGCGCGCCGTTTGCAAATTCTGTTCCATCCGTGTCGAGCAACCACATGCGTAAAAGTGAAACTACGTATCCGCCCTTTGTCGGAATGCGCACTCGTGTCGCTAAAATCAAACTTCATATGTCACCAGGCGTGTCATTATGAATAAAATACTTTGTCTCAGAAGATATTAACCGCGCGGTCTAGGGCGTCTTGTCGCGGCCCGCGCGGTCCGCGGTCCCCCCCCCCCCCCCCCCCCCCCCCGTCGGAGGTTCGAGTCCTCCCTCGGGCATGGGTGAGTGTAGTGTTTCAGACGATGTTAAGAAGATCACCAGCCATCCCAATTTAATAAGAAATTGTGCTAGACGCAATTCGACAGATTCTTTCAGATTCTTTAGTTACTGAATCCCAAAGCGATTTAGTTGGAGCCCAAATTTTTGTGGTAGAATAATCCATGGAGTGTACTGAAGTAGTACAATGCTCAGCTGTGGCCGTCTTACTGGGCTACAAAAGGCGAGTGTGGCGTTCATGTTCAACGAACCTTTCATGTACTGTTCGTATCGTCTGACCTATGTAAGCTTTGCCACACGGGCAAGAAATTTTGTAAATTCCACACATCCGCAGACCCAGGTCGTCCTTTACCGAACCGAGAAGTGCACTAATCATCGCCGGTGGCAGGAAGTTTACTTTAGCTTGATGTTTCCTTAGGATCCTACCGAGTTTAGACGAAGAGCTGCCGACATATGGAAGGAACGTATTGGACTTTAACAGCTCCATAGCTTTTTGATGATGTGGGTGATCACGTTTCTTCCTCCTCAGTACTGTACTAATATGATTAAGCATTATCTTCGAAAACTGACTGTAGTAGTTCCAGTTCCTTCGCAAGTGTCTCTATCGGAAACAACATGAGCCTGGCGCACCAATGTTCTACTGACGCCGGTAGTTTGTGTAGGGTGATGGCAGGTCGACACTTACAGTAAAAGGCCAGTGTATGTGGGATTAACGGCAGACAAAATTAGACAAAATGCCCTAATGACCCATCAGCTCTCCTTGTAACCAAGATCTCCAAAAACAGTAAACAACCATCCTTCTCTATTTCCATGTTCTCGTGGATTGTATTCGGATGTCGCAAGAAACGGGACTCTTCTTCTTCACCATGGGGCCACATTACATAAGTGTCCTCTATACATCGCCAGAAGACTCTCGGTTTAAGTTCTGCCATATCAAGAGTCTTCTCCTCAAACTCTTCCATAAAATAATTTGCTACCAGAGGGGTGAGAGGACTGGGCATGGCTACAACATCAGTCTGCTCAAAACATTCGTTGTTAAAAAGTAGGTTGACGAAAGGACGAGATGAAAAAGTGCTGTTATATCGGCCTTGAACTTAATGCTGATGAGCGACAAAGAGTCTATAAAAGGAACCTTAGTGGCCGCGCGGGAATAGCCGAGCGGTCTAGGGGGCGCTGCAGTCATGGACTGAGCAGCTGGTCCCAGCGGAGGTTCGAGTCCTCCCTCGGGCATGGACGTGTGTGTTTGTCCTTAGGATAATTTAGGTTAAGTAGTGTGTAAGCTTAGGGACTGATGACCTTAGGAGGTAAGTCCCATAAGATTTCACACACATTTGAACATTTTTTTGAACCTTAGTGAAAAGTGGGATGACATCGAAACTCGCTAGTAAGTCAGTTTCACTAAGTGACTTCAGTCTGTTGACGAAGTCAGCACTGGTCTGTTACCCATTAATAATGTCGACGCCCCCGTGTATGATTTGGCTACACACCTGCCTCTCTAATGAAACCTTCTGGTCCGAGCACGGGGCTCACAACCCGAACCACACACCACTGTTAAGCACTAATGAAGGACTGGGTCCCTTACTTCGATTGCACATAATTCATTAAGGTCAATCCAACACGTTTGTTTCAGGCAACATAAATAAAGTTACATTCGAAGCTGTCTGACATTAAACAGGAATAAAAAAAAAACTATTTCAATATCAGCTGATTTAGTGCATGAAGCGCGAGTTAAGCCAATAACCAGATAATCTAAACAATTCTCCGTAATTCAAAGAAGGAGAAAAACAAAATTGAATCAATACACCCCACTGACAAATATCCAAAAAACCTTACAATACTACTCAGAAGAATACACTGAAGTGGTGAGCAGTCATTCACCCGACAGACTATTTCAAAATGAGTTCAATAGCACAGCTGCGTGCCCCAGAAAGCTGCAAGGCATTAAATACACTTCATTTGACGAATCACAAATGTTCATCAACATTACGCCACTCCTGTTTGAACTGCAGTGTCCCAAAGAAACAGGGGCTTATTCGGAAAGAACAATTTTTTTATATGTTTAAATTACAGCCTTAAGGAATTTCAAAAGATGTCCAATCCCTTTCTAGGCGGAGGCTGGACCAGAAACACAGAATTCCACAAAACACATTTTTGCTGTGAAATCTTACAGGACACCCGGAAGCAGTAACAGACAAGGGGTCGGCACCCACAAATAACACAGGCTAAGAGTCAGGCTGGGAGCACATGCTACGAGAACTTGTTCACAGTATGCTCACCACAAACTGTAGACATTCCGGCCGAACATCCGCTTGCGGTGGCTGCCAGAAGGATGAAGCAACCAACAGGCCACGCCGTGCTTCTCACACAAGCACCTCAATTTGTACAAACATTTAGGCCAACACCAACTCCGGACTCTCCTCTCACTGCGAGGCTTGGCACAGTATATATGAAATGCCTTCCAGGCAACCAGTAACCGCCGCAGGAGTTTCACGACTGGCAAACAGCCCCAGCCCAACAGACGTCGCGCATGTGCTTACGCCCGAGCCACAACTCCGCCAGTCTCACCGGCCGTCCCAAACCGACTCCTCTCGCAGTCCCGCGAGCCCCAGCCGAAAACGCAAAGATGTTCATGCCCGGGGACGCGCCAACGATAACAAACCGATCACTGATGATCGACCAGCGATCTGTCTCACCTTCTGTGGGGAAGTGCGTGCATCAGATTCACAACTCTGCTGACTTCTCCACCAGTCACCACGCCCACTCCTGCAGGCCGAATGGTCAAACAGCCCAACTGGGATATTCCCCAAGTGGTGGACACAGATGCTTCTTTCTGGGATGACATGAGAGGGATCCTCCAAGTCATCTCTCTGTTCACACATCCCTCCATCAGGGCTGTCATTGGATTCGTGAAACAGTTCGGAAGATCCACTGATTGGAGGTTGGGCTCACGAAGGTCATCGCCCGTGTTGGTTGGCTCAGCCAGATTTTATATAATGGCGAGTAGCCCTTGCCACATCCATCAGCCCCCTTTGGATCTAATCGTATGTATTTTTAATGCTAATGACATTAAACATAAGAAGACTGAAATGAACAGCTTCCTCTATGACCAGTATGTGGACATTTCACTTGTCTCAGCAACCAACCTGAAACCTGCAGATGACTTTAGTCTCTGCTACATGGTTTGCTATCGCACTTACCGACTCCATCGCCGAGATGGGGGCACGCCAGTCTTCCTACATAAGACACTCCTCCATAATCATGAGCCTCTTCAGCCACTGGAACATATAGAGGCTATTGCAGTCACTGTTTCTACTCGCCTTGGTGCTATTACTTTGCTGCCCTAACCTACCACTTCTTGAAGCAGACCTCTGTGCATTGACACCATTTGACAAACTCATTATTGTGGCAGCATCTGGCTTGCCATTCTCGCATTGCTAATCCCAAGAGCAGATTCCTCCTTGACCTGGAAGATCCTCTGACACTGTCGGTCTATGGCTCACACACTCCCACCCATATACTACTTCGCTCCAACTACCAGCCAGACGCCCTGATTGTCACCATTTTCAAGAACATTAAGGTGCAGTTTTCGTTGGAAACACTTTACAAATTGCCCCCTGACCACGATCCCCCATCCCTGCATCATATTGACGTCACTCTGTCATTAGACATCTGTTTCACCTTGACCATCATGGATTGGGACAAATTTTCTGGTATCCTCAACAACATCAGTCGGCAAAACCTCGACCTGACAACACTAGCCAATCTGGTTAATGCTGTTTATTACTTAAGCATGAAAGTCCAGAAGGCAATGGAGGCCTCTACTTCCATTGTCCCAGGGGCTTTAACCTCACTGGATGATTTTCCTCCCCTATTGCACAAACTAAAAATCCAGAAGAACTACTAATGCAGGCGGTGGAAGTAGTTTCATGACCCTCAGAATAAGCATCCCATGAGGCCTCTCCAATGTGAATTCTGCCACCCCTCCCTGATTTGAAAACAGGACAATGGGAGGACAAAATTTCCACATTTCTCCTCCACCATGAATCGGAATGGGCTGTCGTCTGAGCACTGTGGTACTCTGCAGTGAAGACCAACCAACCCATCTGCACAGTGGATGGCTTAACTTATGATGCCCTCCATGTGGTAGAAACTCTGGCTGATGCATTTGAGGCCCAGAACCAATTCCTCGTTCAGGACCTTACACCTGATGAACTCCAGGATGAACGTTATATTCTGGCAGCCGTTACTGCTTTCAAACACAAGCCACCTCTTTCTGTCCATCACCTTACATTCCCAGTATAAGTCCAGCAGATTCCCCAGAGGAAGCGTGGGCAGTTGGCTCCAGCTTTGGATGACATCTTAAATGAACATCTCCACCGACTCCCACACAAACCACTGGTCTTATTTACTGGCATCCTAAACTGCTGTCTCACAACTGGTCTCCCCCCCCCCCCCCGACCCCACCCTGCCTCCCTGTGGAAGCAGGCCAAATTGATAGCCATCCCCAAGCCCTTAAAGGATTCCACACTCCCAACTATGAATAGGCCCATTAGCCTTCTGAACACCATGGCAAAGGTTCTAGAGTTTGATCCTCCACCACATTTCCCAACCTTTGGCAGCATCTGCGACAATCCATCTGGAACAGTGAGGATTCGCTTCCCACCTGTCGGCCGAACTCCAAGCTCTTAGGATAACAGAACATGTCAGCAAGGGCTTCAAATCCATCATGTTGACGCCAGCAGATTTCCTGGACCTACCGAATACGTACTACAGGATTTGGAAGAACAATATTGAGTACAAAATGCCGAGTCAGACGACCATCCCAGACATCTATGTCAAGATGGTGTACCTTCTTTGTTACTCAGCATGGAAAACGATAGAGATTACGTCACATGTCGATGGGTATGCCTCAAGGCCCTGTATTGTCTCACACCCTCTTTAACATTTAGGTTAATGATCTGCCAGTCATCTACCACTGTCATCTGGCGGAATATGCCGATGATACGGCTTTCTGTACGACCGGCCACAACATGGATCAGCTCATTGCCCCTGAAGCAGGTGGACGCGACGATCATCTTGTGTCATTCAAACGAGACTGCCTTCAATGCCACCAAAACTATGACAGACTACTGCACCAAACGCGCACAATCCTCTCCCTCACAACATCACTATAGCAGGCGTCGAGGTGTCTGGATTGATAAAAAGCTGTTCTTCCATCGACATACAGAATAAATCACCCAAAAAAGACAGAAGGTCATAAAAGCATTGTACCCATTCTACAATAGGAGGGAACTGAGAAACAGAGGTCCAACTGTTCTGGATAGTTGACCACCTTTCTCACACCTATGTCTCCTCCACATGGGCCACGATTAATGCCCCCTGCTGCAGACCTTCCAGCGCCTGCAGAATAAGGTGCTTCGGTGGAGCCGGCATGTCCCTCCCCACACGAGGGTTGTTACCCTACACGATAAAACAAATGTAACTCTAAAGACGTCCAAAGACGTCCATGCATGAGAATGCAAGGCGTTTCTACGAACGAGTGGATGCTCTGCGTGACACGGTCACTGGCTTACACCACATTGGCAGCATGACGTTCTGGCACTCGGACCACCACCCTGGTCCTCTTACACTCGTTGAGAAATCAGATTCCGACCATGGCTAATGATAGCCCTGTTATGGCCACTAATAAAATATCAGTCTTGATACGATCACTTGATATGTGACATCAATAATACAACCACCAACATCAGCCTCCTACCTTGAACTTCCCCCCCATGGGGTGGCACGAGACTTCAAGTCCCACCGACACACCTTCACCGTGTACTCCATTGATATCATCGGAATGACGGCATGATATCATGTAGGACAGAGCAATTTTACCCTTACACCAAGGCAGCAAGACCGAGATCCACCATTGACGCTATACCTTAACCTACCAAAAAGAAAAAGTAGACTCCAGTGGCGCACAGTCACCTGAAGATGGCTGGGAAGCTGCCAGCCGAAACATTGTGGCAAGAAGTCAACATAATGCGGGTGCAATCCCGAAGCCTCATAGAACTAGCACAAAGGCTGATTTTAGTGATAATTTTTACTCCTTCGCTGAAAAAATTATTGGGAAAATCCACTGAAAACTATCAGTAAAGCTGAGTAATCTAGAAACAAAAAATTTCGTTTTTCTAAAAAATGTACTGAAAAACAAAAAATCCCTGTAGCCAAAAAACCACAAAAGGGCCGTAGGAAAGGACTTCCATCAGATTCTGAAGAAGAGAAAGAAGAGGATTTGTCTCACGCCAATATCCAAGATCCCGACAACTCTGGAGAGCGTCGCATATTTTGTTAGAAAATATTTTCTTGTTGCTTTTAAATGTACGTTTTTGGTATGCCAAGGTCATCGGACTCACAAACCGTACCTAGCGAATTGCACAAAAAGTGCAGATCATTCCAGATATAAAGGTCCGCTTATTGTGACCGTATTAATTTACTTCCCTACCCAATTGATCGGTCGACTTGTCTGGCATATTGTTTAATGTAGAGGTTGCTGAGAAGACAAGCAGAAAAGGCGACGTAAGTAACTCGGCGCCGCTGTGTGCACTCCGACCGGTGGAAGAGGCCATTAACAGTGGCCAGCCGATAGCGTGGTGCAAATGAAACTAAACCTGAACTGGACGCTATAGACTGAGTTTATTTAAGATACTGTAGAAGAAAACAGTCCTCTGTCGTATTTGGTCTAATAGACATAACTGTAGCTTGTTAGCCAGCTAAAGTTAGGAAATAGTAACAGTACGAATCTGTTAAAATATGAGAAAATATAATTATGCGTTTTAAACTAATTTTGATTGTGATTCGTATTTTGAATTTAGAGAACTATTTAGTTGATTTAATGAGACGTTGTGTCTGAATGCAGAACTTGTCTGGGAGATCTGTAACTGGGAGCTGAAACTATTTTTTTTTTTTTTTGCCAATAGGGGTAGAAGCTGAAGTAATGTATAAAATTTGTTCCAAGGCTGGGATTTAAACCTGGGCGTCCTGCTTACGCCACCCTGGTTTTCTGTAACTCGAAATTCAGTTCACACCTCAGCCCATCTTGATTTTTCCCTTCCTAAACTGATAACACACCAGCCTAGTAAGCAGGAGACGCGGATTCAAGTCCCGGTCTTGGCACAAATTCATGTATTTTCTTTCATTACTTCACCTTCTATCCTTATCGAAGATAAACCCGAGACTCAGGAAACTACAACTGACTCTTTTTGCTGAAGTTACAAACTGTTTATGACATGAAAAAAATGTATTCGTTCTTTTTGGTGACTGCAGCTAAAGGCGCTATCGTCCTTCGATACCTGAGTATGCATTTAGGTGTCCTCCGATCCTGAGTACGTAGTTAAATTTTAATTAATGCAGGACCCGACATTTATTATTTTATGTCAGTATACCTGCGATTTGTCCAGGCCGCTTTAATGTGTGCCATCTCCCTTGGCCGGTACCCTGTGCCTACCTGGTACGTCTTGGTTGCAGTGGTCCCATTCTTCGATCAAATGTCAGCACCCACGTATAGTAAGCGCCCCAAAGATAAGGAAACCGCCTCACCACTCCCAAGAAGAGTAGTAGAAAACATGCGCACAATTTCAGTTGTATATTGCTGAGATGAATCTGTTGACGAATTATGAAACATTTATTGTGCATTTTGGAGAACTAACATCTATATAAAAACTGTTGTATTCTCTTTAGCCTTTTTATGTTATCTCCTTGTCTCCGTAGAGCAGTACCATGGGAAGCAAGGACGGGATGTTGGTTGGTGGCCGGTATATAACACAAACTGCACGCAGTTTATAACCAGGTTCTTTAAACAAAGAGCTACTTAAAATTCCATAAGCTGAGGTGCAGGCTCTCTTCTGTATAGTCCACGTAGCCTTAATGCTGTTGAAGTAGAAGTCTGCTATGTTCAATGTAAGGTTTCTATGTGGTGCCTGTCTTTGTACTAGACGCTAAGTCTGTGGCTCCGTCTCGGCGACACGCTGCACCTCAACGGCGTACAAACTCGAACTAACTGGCATAACAGGCTCGAACTAACTGATTAAACTGGGCACCTGGTCCGCGGCGGCGATCCTAAATGATGGCTGAGAGGACGTTGGCGGGGTGTTTCCAGCGAGTCATGTAATTATCCTCTATCGATACTCTCTTAACCTCTGAGCTGCATGGTGTGCTGGCGCTAGCGTACGCCAGAAAAAAAAACCAACATGGATCCCGTAAACACCTAGCTCTGTGTGCCCTTCAAATGCAGGGCGTCGCAGATAAAGAAGCCGAGGTTGACGCTGTCCTCCTGGATTTCCAGAAGCCATCAGGTACAGCACTGTTTTGTCGTGGACTGAAAAACTTCGGGTTCATCGGACCAGATTCGTGACTGGACTTAGGACTTTCAGATGGAACTTAACACGTCGTCCCTAACGTGATAAAGTCGACACGTGTACAAAATTTCAGGATTACCCAAGGGAGCGTTATAGGGTCACTACTGTTTGCAGTTTATTATCTATGGTCTACTGGATAACTTTGGAGGCTCCATGAAGGTAGTCGTGGACTGTACCACTGTGTATGGGACGTTTGTAACGCTAGACGACTGTGATGAAGTGCAGAACGAACTGCACAGAGGCGACGATTGGTGCAGGGACTAGCAAATGAGCCTAAGCGTAAACAAACGCAACGCACTGTTTTAAGTAGGGAAAGAGACTCAGTGCAGTTCGATTGCATTACTGACGATTGATCAATGGAAACAGCAACTATCGTAAAATGTCTAGGAGAGACATCCGAAGCGACCAAAAATGGAATGATTACTTAAAAGAAACAGTAACAAAAGCAGAAGATGCGCTCGCAGCATGTTAAGGAAATGAAATGTATCCACGGGTAAGTGGCTTGCAAACACTAGTTCGAAATGTCTTGAGTATTGTTCATCAGTCTCGGAACCTTACAAAGTGGGATTAACACCAGAGTATAGCATTTCTTTCTTCTTTTTTTTTTTGTGGATGTGGTGGATTATTTCGAACTGCTATCTGTTTCTCACTCCCGTTCCTAGGAACTCAAAGAGCAATTCAATACCAGTAGGACCCAAACACACAAATCCTTCGAAAGTGCACAACGAATTTCCTTTGAATTGCCTATTTGTTGTCCTAAACTTAAATCTGGCTCCGTCTTAACAAAACTTCTGTACATGAATATCTAAAGTTCATAAATTTCTATAAGTTCAAACCAATAAATGTTCTCCTGTGATTTCACGTCATATGCTTCAGGTTAAATAGAAGTATTTCGCTGCATGTAATAAATTAATATTTCATGCCGTCACACACATCTTTTCAAACTATCATTGACAACGACAAAATGTAGAGAAAAAACAACTTTCACTATATTTTTAAACTAACAGATACCGGCAATGCTCCACAATATTCTCAGCTAATTCAACTAAAATTGACATTCAGTTCAGTAAATAATCTAACCTGGGCCAAACAAAATCATTAAGCCAGTCAGATGGTTATACAACGATCAGACTGGCGTGAACACCATGTATTTCGAATCTTCATCGGATTGCCTCGGGCTCCGAACTTTCCGCGTCGTAGACCCATCCTAGTACTGCCGCTGCTACGCACCCTGCTGCGACCAAGTACTAGAGACCCCAGATAGACAGATGAGTGCGAGGCGGGGTGTTATTTTTACTGGAATGCTTACCAAAATTATTAGTGCAAAATTTATCACCCACTTGTAGGTTAATCCTGCCACTCAGGCATCGTTTCTCTTCGCATCGCCGTAGCCGTATAACTTATTACAGGAAATAAAAAAGATGAATGGGCGGCCAATATAGTTGTATCGTCACAAGTGACAGAGAAGATCCAAAGAAGAGCGATATGTTTCGTCACGGGATATACTCTTGTGTTACAAGCTGTATAGTGTTATCCGGTGTTGTAGGTGTTACAGTAGCTGTTGTACGTTTTCTGAAAATTTTGAAACAATGTATATTTGTACTCATGCCTACATTAAATTCCATGTAATTAATAGATTTTTCACAAGCTCCATGGTAGGCTACGTTTATATGAGCTCCTATTTTTAAGCCTTCTGGTGGTGCCAATCCACAGACGCAGTACATCATCTGCATATCTAAACCAATAATCTTCAAGCTGAACACACAGTGAGGTGTCAAAACTCATAGGATACCTCCTAATGTCGTGACGGACCTCCATTTTTCGAGTGTACGGCAGCAGCTCGACGTGGCATGGACTCAAAGAATCGTTGGAAACCCCTGCAGGAATACTGAGCCAAACTGCCCCTCTAGCCGTTCATAACTGCGGAGGTGGTGCTGGTGCAGGATTTTGTGCACAAACTGGTCTTAAGAACATGTCCCATAAATGTCGGGTGATATGAGAGGCCATCTCATTTTCTCAAATTGTCCAGAATGTCCTTCAAATTAATAATGAACAATTATGGCTCAGTGACATGGCGCATCCACAACAATTCCGTCGTTGGTTTGGGAACATAAGGTCTATGAATGCCTGCAGATGATCTCCAAGTAGCTGAACTTCTTCTAGTCAATGACCAGTTCACTTGGACCAGAGGACCCAGTCCATTCAATGTAAACAAGCCCACACCATTATGAGCCACCACCAGGTTGCACGGTGCCTTGCTAACAACTTGAGTCCATGGCTTCGTGGGGTACGCGCCACACTCGAAACCTACCATCAGCTCTTACGAACTGAAATCGGGACTCATCGACTAGCCCACGGTTTCCCAGTATGTAGGTCCAAACAAAATGGTCACAAGCTCAGTAGAGGTGTTGCAGGTGCTCTGTTGTTAGCAATGGCACTCGCGTCGTTCGTCTGCTGCCATAACCCATTAACACCATATCTCGCCTTGCTGTCCTAATGGATAATTCGCCGTACGTCCCACACTAATTTCTGCGGTTACTTCACACAGTGTTGCTTATCTGTTACCCCTGTCAACTCTGCGCAATAACCACTGCTCTCGGCCATTAAGTGAAGGCTGTTAGCCACTGTGTTGTCGGTTGTAGCGTTGCCCTTGGGGAGTGAAAAGAAGAAGAATTGTTATTTTATATATGTTTTAAAATGTCGAACAAGTGAATATTTTGGTGGCCCACTTGGCAACAGAATCAGGGATTGATTACACTACTATAATAACATACGTTGAGCATTAAATACCTGAATAAGAGCAGCATATTGATATATTTGAGATCGTTCGGAAGAAACATTATCATTTCTATGCATTTTTATAGTCGCGAAGCAGTCATACCCGGAACAACACTAAGGGACCAGAAGATTTATAGACTTTAAAAGAAATGCAACACTACGCAGTTAAAAAAACATTGATTCAGAAATAATAGGAAAAATATAATGTTCCTTCTGCCTCATGCTGCGTTCGGCCCATCAGCGTGACCGTAATTTCTAGCGATGAACTAACACAAAATAATTATCATTCAAGTAAATAAAGAGATGGAATTTATCAAGGTTCATTTACTAAAGTAAGCAAACTTAGCTTTAACACGCGTTTTTTTAATGCTACGTACCTTTTCATATTAAATTACAATAGATTACCATTGTGGTTAAATACTTTATACATAACAGTCAAAATGTCCTCTTGATGCTGACTGTTCGTAATCAATTACAAGAAACTACATGTTTTCTGATTGGAAAAATAACAATTAGAATATTCACTCAATATTTTCACATAAAATATAAAATACCGTTGCGGAACGCAGCAAGTCCGCGTCCGCCTTCCATAGAATGCAAACAGTAAAACGAGGGGGCGCCAAATGCCTCATTTGTCTTAAATGAACAGAATTCTTTTTTATATCATTAATCGATACACGCACATAGAGATTTACAGACACCGCGCAAGAACGGCAAAGATTATGCTGTGCGATGGTTCATTTCTTTTACTTTACAATTATTCGATAACTTTATGCCATCAGGCATGTGCTATTGAGCGTATATTAACGTCTGTGAGGCGAAAACTACTAATATTACACGGTATGAGAGGTAATGCCTGAAATCTGGTATTCTCAGTACACCCTTGACACTATGGAACTCGGAATACTGAATTCCCTAACGATTTCCGAAATGGAATGGTCCATGAGGCTTTCTCCAACTACCATTCCGCTTTGGGAGACTGTTAATTTCTGTCGCGCGGCCATAATCAGGTCGGAAACTTTTCACACGCATCACCTAAGTACAAATGACACCTGCGCCAAAGCACCACACTTTTATACCTTCTCCATGCGATACTACCGCAATCTGTATATGTTCGTATCGCTATCCCTTGACTTTTGTCACATTAGTATACGTCTAACTGTATATTAGTTCGAAATTTTAATAAGAAAACCGGTATGTCATAAGTGTATAGCTTCCTACAGCGCAAGGTTTCCAAGCTGTGTTCCCCAGAACAATGGTTTTCCGCGGGTAATGAGTAAGTG
Source organism: Schistocerca americana (assembly GCF_021461395.2). Lineage (NCBI taxonomy): Eukaryota > Metazoa > Arthropoda > Insecta > Orthoptera > Acrididae > Schistocerca > Schistocerca americana. The sequence continues at coordinate 679,877,696 of NC_060122.1, forward strand.
CTCCGCGAATAAATATTAATAACATGACCGTTTTTTCAATGTTTGAAGACACTAATTATTTTTTAGATTTTATTGTTATAATAATTCCAATTCCAAAGAAAACAGGTGTTGACAGATGTGAAACTTACCGAACTATCAGTTTAATAAGCCACGGCTGCAAAATACTGACACGAATTCTTTACAGACCAATGGAGAAACTGGTAGAAGCCGACCTCGGGGAAGTTCAGTTTGTATTCCGTAGGAATGCTGGAACACGTGAGGCAATACAGACCATACGACTTATCTTAGAAAATACACTCCTGGAAATTGAAATAAGAACACCGTGAATTCATTGTCCCAGGAAGGGGAAACTTTATTGACACATTACTGGGGTCAGATACATCACATGATCACACTGACAGAACCACAGGCACACAGACACAGGCAACAGAGCATGCACAATGTCGGCACTAGTACAGTGTATATCCACCTTTCGCAGCAATGCAGGCTGCTATTCTCCCATGGAGACGATCGTAGAGATGCTGGATGTAGTCCTGTGAAACGGCTTGCCATGCCATTTCCACCTGCCGCCTCAGTTGGACCAGCGTTCGTGCTGGACGTGCAGACCGCGTGAGACGACGCTTCATCCAGTCCCAAACATGCTCAATGGGGGACAGATCCGGAGATCTTGCTGGCCAGGGTAGTTGACTTACACCTTCTAGAGCACGTTGGGTGGCACGGGATACATGCGGACGTGCATTGTCCTGTTGGAACAGCAAGTTCCCTTGCCGGTCTAGGAATGGTAGAACGATGGGTTCGATGACGGTTTGGATGCACCGTGCACTATTCAGTGTCCCCTCGACGATCACCAGTGGTGTACGGCCAGTGTAGGAGATCGCTCCCCACACCATGATGCCGGGTGTTGGCCCTGCGTGCCTCGGTCGTATGCAGTCCTGATTGTGGCGCTCACCTGCACGGCGCCAAACACGCATACGACCATCATTGGCACCAAGGCAGAAGCGACTCTCATCGCTGAAGACGACACGTCTCCATTCGTCCCTCCATTCACGCCTGTCGCGACACCACTGGAGGCGGGCTGCACGATGTTGGGGCGTGAGCGGAAGACGGCCTAACGGTGTGCGAGACCGTAGCCCAGCTTCATGGAGACGGTTGCGAATGGTCCTCGCCGATACCCCAGGAGCAACAGTGTCCCTAATTTGCTGGGAAGTGGCGGTGCGGTCCCCTACGGCACTGCGTAGGATCCTACGGTCTTGGCGTGCATCCGTGCGTCGCTGCGGTCCGGTCCCAGGTCGACGGGCACGTGCACCTTCCGCCGACCACTGGCGACAACATCGATGTACTGTGGAGACCTCACGCCCCACGTGTTGAGCAATTCGGCGGTACGTCCACCCGGCCTCCCGCATGCCCACTATACGCCCTCACTCAAAGTCCGTCAACTGCACATACGGTTCACGTCCACGCTGTCGCGGCATGCTACCAGTGTTAAAGACTGCGATGGAGCTCCGTATGCCACGGCAAACTGGCTGACACTGACGGCGGCGGTGCACAAATGCTGAACAGCTAGCGCCATTCGACGGCCAACACCGCGGTTCCTCGTGTGTCCGCTGTGCCGTGCGTGTGATCATTGCTTGTACAGCCCTCTCGCAGTGTCCGGAGCAAGTACGGTGGGTCTGACACACCGGTGTCAATGTGTTCTTTTTTCCAATTCCAGGAGTGTAGATTAAGGAAAGGCAAACCTACGTTTCTCGCATTTATAGACTTAGAGAAAACTTTTGACAATGTTCGCTGGAATACTCTCTTTCAAATTCTGAAGGTGGCAGGGGTAAAATACAGGGAGCAAAGGGCTATTTACAATTTGTACAGAAACCAGATGGCAGTTATAAGAGTCGAGGGGCCTGAAAGGGAAGCAGTGGTTGGGAAGGGAGTGAGACAGGGTTACAGCCTCTCCCCGATGTTATTCAATCTGTATATTGAGCAAGCAGTAAAGGAAACAAAAGAAAATTTCGGAGTAGGAATTAAAATCGATGGAGAAGAAATAAAAACTTTGAAGTTCACCGATGACATTGAAATTCTGTCAGAGACAGCAAAGGACTTGGAAGAGCAGCCGAACGGAATGGATAGTGTCTTGAAGGTAGGATATAAGATGAACATTAACAAAAGCAAAACGAGGATAATGGAATGTAGTCGAATTAAGTCGGGCGATGCTGAGGGAATTAGATTAGGAAATGAAACACTTATTGTTGTGGATTGGCAAGACAGCCAACCCACTAAGAGAGGAAGCCGAAAGGCACGCGTTTTAGCTCACGCAGGCTGCGTGAGGTCTGGAACAGATCAAGGAAATGAGACTAACAAAAAACGTACGTAGCTGCTGGAATACTTAACTTTAATCCATAATTGGTGAACATCGCTCTTGACGGTACATGTTTTACAGCATCAATAGTAACTGGTAATGGCGCCTTGCTAGGTCGTAGCAAATGACGTAGCTGAAGGCTTTGCTAACTATCGTCTCGGCAAATGAGAGCGTATTTTGTGAACCATCGCTAGCAAAGTCGGCTTTACAACTGGGGCGAGTGCTAGGAAGTCTCTCTAGACCTGCCGTGTGGCGGCGCTCGGTCTGCAATCACTGATAGTGGCGACACGCGGGTCCGACGTATACTAACGGACCGCGGCCGATTTAAAGGCTACCACCTAGCAAGTGTGGTGTCTGGCGGTGACACCACACTTAAAATAGTAAATGAGTTCTGCTATTTGGGGAGCAAAATAACTGATGATGGTCGAAGTAGAGAGGATATAAAATGTAGACTGGCAATGGCAAGGAAAGCGTTTCTGAAGAAGAGAAATTGCTTAACATCGAGTATAGATTTAAGTGTCAGGAAGTCGTTTCTGAAAGTATTTGTATGGAGTGTAGCCATGTATGGAAGTGAAAAGTTGACGATAAATAGTTTAGACATGAAGAGAATAGAAGCTTTCGAAATGTGGTGCTACAGATGAATGCTGAAGATTAGATGGGTAGATCACATAACAAATGAGGAGGTATTGAATAGAATTGGAGAGAAGAGAAATTTGTGGAGCATCTTGACTAGAAGAAGGGATCGTTTGGTAGGGCATATTCTGAGGCATCAAGGGATCCCCAGTTTAGTATTGGAGGGCAGCGTGGAGGGTATAAATCGTAAAGGGAGACCAAGAGATGAATACACTAAGCAGATTCAGAAGGATGTAGGTTGCAGTAGGTACTGGGAGATGAAGAAGCTTGCACAGGATAGAGTATTATGGAGAGCTGCATCAAACCAGACTCTGGACTGAAGACCACAACAACAACATCTGTGTTATTAGTTAAGATTTAAAATTAATCACTGAAGTATTTCTCATTTATCTTTAAATTTCATCAACCTTAAAAGTAAACAAGGTGCTTCATCACAGTACCAGGATGCTCAAAGTGTTCCGACAGAGCAAAAGTTTGGCAATCCCCGAAGTATGGGGTGCCTTGATACTTTTGCGCACAGTGCACGTCAGAAACGAGAGCCGCGGAGAGATTATTGCGCCAGTCAGAGTCTGCGTGAGACAGCAACGCGCACGGTGGAGGACGGACGTGTAGCAGGCAGGCAGGCAGGAAGGCGGCTCGGTATTTGCCTGCGACGCCGGCGCTCAGACTTCAGCTCGCAGCTGTCATCCCGGGCGACGCGAGGCGCGGCTCGGTGCTGCCCTGCGCGGCTGCGGTCTCGTGTTTCGGGCGGTAGCTGCTGCTGCATTATTCGCGGCTTCGCGTGTCTTGTTACTATGAATGAAGACGCCGCATCCGGCGGGGCGCGCCTAAATAACGCCTCCCCGTGATAACGCCGCCTGCCACAAGACCGCCGCGCCTCCCTAAATAGACCTCCGCCCTCTGATGCCATCTCGTACGAATTTGCTCCGCCTGCGGCCTGCGAAAGTGCTATTAAGATGACAGCCATTCTCCGTCCGACGATCAGCGTCTCTGCTTGCAATTTAGATGCTATCTTCCCTTCCACAACCAATAACCGCCGGCACCAAACGGCTGGGGCTTGTCAAGGTGCTCCATTGCTCAGTCGGTCAATATAATAGCAGTGTTCCGCACGGCTCAAGTTTGGGCCCAATTTAGTTCTTTATAACTGTAAGTCAAAGACTTCCACTTTCACACATAGAAAGCAGTCATAGTCCTTGAAAATTACGAAACACTCAGTCCTAGTCATTTTTGTTGTTTCATTTAAAGTATATGCACTGAGGCGAAAAAACCCATGGGAAATCTCGTAATATCCTGCTGGACATTCTTTTGCCGAGTGCAGTGCAGCAACTCTTGAAGGTATGAAGTCAATAAGCCGTTGGAAATTCGTTGTGGATCTCGAAATATTGAATTGCGAAACGCATTCTTTACAGACGAATAGAAAAACTAGTAGAAGTCGACTTCGGCGAACATGAGCATGGATTCCGTAGAAATGTTGGAACACGTGAGGCAACACTGACCCTACAACTTATCTTAGAAAATAGATTAAGGAAAGGCGAAACTACGTTTCTAGCATTTGTAGACTAAGAGAAAGCTTTTGACTATGTTGACTGGAATACTCTCTTTCAAATTCTGAAGATGGCAGGGGTAAAATATAGGGAGCGAAAGGCTATATACAATTTGTACAGAAACCACATGGCGTCGAGGGGCATGAAAGGGAAACAGTGGTTGGGAAGGGAGTGAGGCAGGGTTGTAGCCTATCTCCGATGTTATTGAATCTGTATATTGAGCAAGCAGTAAAGGAAATAAAAGAAAAATTTGGAGTAGGAATTAAAATCCATGGAGAAGAAATAAAAACTTTGAGGTTCGTCGATGACATTGTAATTCTGTCAGATACAGCAAAGGACCTGGAGGAGCAGCTGCACGGAATGGACAGAGTTTTGAAAGGAGGATAGAAGATGAACATCAACAAAAGCAAAAAGAGGGTAATCAGGTGATGCTGAGGGTATTAGATTAGGAAATGAGATACTTAAAGTAGTAAATGGGTTTTGATGTTTGGGGAGCAAATAACTGATGATGGTTGAAGTGGAGAGGATATAAAATGTAGACTGGGAATGGCAAGGAAAGCGTTTATGAAGACGAAAAATTTGTTAACATCGAGTATAGACTTAAGTGTCACGAAGTCGTTTCTGAAAGTATTTGTGTGCAGTTTAGCCATGTATGGAAGTGAAACATTGACGATAAATAGTTTAGACATGAAGGGAATAGAAGCTTTCGAAATGTGTTGCTACAGGAGAATGCTGAAGATTAGATGGGTATATCACATAACTAATGAGGAGGTATTGAACAGGAGAGAAGAGAAATTTGTGGCACAACTTGACTAGAAGTCGGGATCGGTTGGTAGGGGATATTCTGAGGCATTGAGGGATCACCAGTTTAGTATTGGAGGGCAGCGCGGAGGGTAAAAATCGTAGAGACCAAGAGAAGAATACACTAAACAGACTCAGAAGGATGTAGGTTGCAGTAAGTACTGGGAGATGAAGAAGCTTGCACAGGATAGAGTAGCATGGAGAGCGGCATCAAACCAGTCGCTGGACTGAAGACCACAACAACAACCACAATGCTATCCGAAATGGAATTCCCATGCAGTTAGCTTTCACTATCACTCAGCGTTCGAAGTCAGCTGATTCCTGTTGTGCGGCCATATTGTTGTCGGATAGATTTCCACACGAATCTATAAATGACAGCTTCACCAGTGCACAGCCCTTTTAAGCCTTTTATATGCCATACTATCGACCATCTGTACATGTGCTTAAATGCAGGTGCTCTCTATAGCCGTCCATAATTCTAAAACTGTTGCCAGTCCAGGATTTTGTGCGCGGAATGTCCTCTCGATTATATCTCATAAATTTCTACGGTGTTCATGTCGGGTGAGATGGGTGACCAAACTGTCTAGAATGCTCGGACACTGCGCATTGCCATCCATAAAAATATCATCGTCGTTTGGGAACATTATGTCCATGAATGACTGCAAATGCTCTCCAAGTAGCCGAACGAAACTATTTCCTCTCGATCATCGGTACAGTTGGACCAGAGGACCCCATCCAATCCAGGTAAACACAACCGCCACCAGCTTGTACAGCGCCTTGGTAGCAACTTAGGTCCATGGCTTCGTGGGACATGCTCTACACTCGTACCATCAGCTCTTACCAATTGAGATCTGGACTCATCTGACCAGCCTACGGTTTTCCAGTCTAGGGTCCAACTGGTAAGGTCATGAGATCAAGAGAGCAGCTGCAGGCGAAGTCGTGCAGCTAGCAAAGGTAATAGCGTAGGTCATCTGCTGCCATAGCCCAGTAACACCAAATTTCGTCGCTCTGTCCTAATGGATACTTTTCTCTTAAGTTCCACACTGATTTCTGCGGTTATTTCAACCACTGATGCTTATGTACACTCCTGGAAATGGAAAAAAGAACACATTGACACCGGTGTGTCAGACCCACCATACTTGCTCCGGACACTGCCAGAGGGCTGTACAAGCAATGATCACACGCACGGCACAGCGGACACACCCGGAACCGCGGTGTTGGCCGTCGAATGGCGCTAGCTGCGCAGCATTTGTGCACCGCCGCCGTCAGTGTCAGCCAGTTTGCCGTGGCATACGGAGCTCCATCGCAGTCTTTAACACTGGTAGCATGCCGCGACAGCGTGGACGTGAACCGTATGTGCAGTTGACGGACTTTGAGCGAGGGCGTATAGTGGGCATGTGGGAGGCCGGGTGGACGTACCGCCGAATTGCTCAACACGTGGGGCGTGAGGTCTCCACAGTACATCGATGTTGTCGCCAGTGGTCGGCGGAAGGTGCACGTGCCCGTCGACCTGGGACCGGACCGCAGCGACGCACGGATGCACGCCAAGACCGTAGGATCCTACGCAGTGCCGTAGGGGACCGCACCGCCACTTCCCAGCAAATTAGGGACACTGTTGCTCCTGGGGTATCGGCGAGGACCATTCGCAACCGTCTCCATGAAGCTGGGCTACGGTCCCGCACACCGTTAGGCCGTCTTCTGCTCACGCCCCAACATCGTGCAGCCCGCCTCCAGCCGTGTCGCGACAGGCGTGAATGGAGGGACGAATGGAGACGTGTCGTCTTCAGCGATGAGAGTCGCTTCTGCCTTGGTGCCAATGATGGTCGTATGCGTGTTTGGCGCCGTGCAGGTGAGCGCCACAATCAGGACTGCATACGACCGAGGCACACAGCGCCAACACCCGGCATCATGGTGTGGGGAGCGATCTCCTACACTGGCCGTACACCACTGGTGATCGTCGAGGGGACACTGAATAGTGCACGGTACATCCAAACCGTCATCGAACCCATCGTTCTACCATTCCTAGACCGGCAAGGGAACTTGCTGTTCCAACAGGACAATGCACGTCCGCATGTATCCCGTGCCACCCAACGTGCTCTAGAAGGTGTAAGTCAACTACCCTGGCCAGCAAGATCTCCGGATCTGTCCCCCATTGAGCATGTTTGGGACTGGATGAAGCGTCGTCTCACGCGGTCTGCACGTCCAGCACGAACGCTGGTCCAACTGAGGCGCCAGGTGGAAATGGCATGGCAAGCCGTTTCACAGGACTACATCCAGCATCTCTACGATCGTCTCCATGGGAGAATAGCAGCCTGCATTGCTGCGAAAGGTGGATATACACTGTACTAGTGCCGACATTGTGCATGCTCTGTTGCCTGTGTCTATGTGCCTGTGGTTCTGTCAGTGTGATCATGTGATGTATCTGACCCCAGGAATGTGTCAATTAAGTTTCCCCTTCCTGGGACAATGAATTCACGGTGTTCTTATTTCAATTTCCAGGAGTGTATTACCACTGACAACTCTACGCAAAAGATTCCGTTCTTGGTAGTCAAGTGAAGGACGTCAGGCACTGCGTTGTTCGTGGTGGGAGCTATTGCCTGAAATTTGGTATTCTCGCCACTCTCTTGACGTTGTGGATATCGGAATATTGAATTGCCTAACGATATCCGAAATGGAATTCCTATGCGTCTAGCTTCAACAACCATTCAGCGTTCGAGGTCTGTTAATTCCCATTATGTTCCATATTGTCGTCGGAAAGCTTTTCACACGAATCTATAAATGAGAGCCCCAGGTCGGCCACTGTGGCCGAGCGGTTCTAGGCGCTACAGTCTGGATCCCCGCGACCGCTACGGTCCCAGGTTCGAACCCTGCCTCAGGCATGGATGTGTGTTATGTCCTTAGGTTTAAGTAGTTCTAAGTTCTAGGGGACTGATCTCAGAAGTTAAGTCCCATAGCGTTCTACATATTCTCGCCACTCGCTAAATGACGGTTCGTCCAGCACTGTCGAACAGGATCACTGTCATGGTCCAGGTGCAGTGGTGTGGGTAGGCATAACGTTCCATGAGTGCTGACGTCCAAATCTTTGAATGCGATACTTTCACCAGTCAACGTTAATATGACATTGTACTCGAAGAATACTCAGTATTGTAGAACACTCAGTATAATATCGTTTATGGATACTGTACTACACTTGTCGAAATATCACTATATACACACAAAGAGTGTCAGCGAGGTCTGTCGGAGCTGGTCCTAGCTCGGCGAGGAACTGGCTGTACTGCTGCTGCGCTGGCCTTATAGAGCTGGCGGAGGCCGGCGGAGTACTCCAAATTTCCCTGTGTCTGTGAGGCGACCTCTGCAGAAAAAGGTTCGCATTAGTCTCTAGGAAGTTCTGTTTATTTTGAAGAGTTGTTTTCCTCTTGGTTGCACCTGCAAGTGCTTGTGGATGTTATATGGTACACAGGCGTGTCTTGAGTGTAGTCTGCCTGGCAGAGGCCGTGTGTGGCAGACTTAACAGTACTCCCACTCCAAGTGCGTCTTTTCAGAGGTTCATTTGGTCCTAGCTTCATTTTTGAAGGATGAAAATGAGCTACCTGTCGGACAGCGCAAGTGGCAAAGTTCTTGGGCTGAAGTAATTTCGGCAAATGGACTAGCCTGCCCTTTATCCCAACTAAAACCCATCGAGCACGTGTGGGATCTGTTGGAGAGACCTATTGCAGCACGTCCACTTGCACCAATGAGCAGCAATCGTCAACCTACCACATGAATTCCTTACAACCTTGCGGCTTGCATGGGCCCAAGTGCCGAGCACGAATTACCGTATTAACAATCACGGCCCACCTTTTGGAGTGTGCAGGGACCATCGTGAAACACGGTGACCTTAGCTTGATTATTGTATTTACAAGAAAGTGTCATTTCTGTTTGTCACGTTGCGTGTTTCTTTCAGCCATCTTCTGTACTACAGCACTTTTTTTAAATGTATGTCCCAAGTATCATCGAGATTTGTTACATGACAGTAAATTTTGTACTGATGCCTATGTTAAAATCCAATTGGTTATTGGATTTTTCATACTCTCCATGGTGGACTATTTATGTATGATCTTCGACGTGCTGAGCTGTCTGGCAGTGCGAATCCATAGACCTAGTACTTCATCTACGTATCTAAACCAGTAGTCTACATCCTGAAGGTATGTGTTCTCACACAGTTGGTACTTCGAAATGTTAATAATATAACTGATATGCTGGAGGTATGCATTTACCTTTACTAAATGAAGGACCAGCTAACTCTTTGGCGTCAAAAAGAAAGGGTTTGTTTCCCAAAGCCAAATTGTTTGCTGGTCCTTTATTTTCTAAAGGAAGATACATTCAGATGGCACACCAGCTGATAACTAATTAAAAGTAATTAACAAATTATCGCTGTTGAACCTATTGGAATATATTACTTATTCTGTTCCTGACTTGTTTATTCTCATTACTCGATGTTCCAGCAAATTCCATTGACATAACTCTATGTCACTTTTGCCTTTAAGTTCGGCACACGAGTGTATGAAACTTTTCTAGCCAGATGCACTGTATTAATTTTAATCGTGATCATGTTCCACTCCAGTTGTAGATACGTCACCACGTTTCTAGTCCATTGCAAATCGATTCAGACGGGCAAGCCAGTGACTCAAATAAATTGCACTGGATCGACATGGACCACGGTACCATCACTCTAAATGTATTTTGAAAAAGTAAATTTCGATGTAGGGCTTTACACGCTTGTGAAGGTGGTATTTGGGGAAGGTATTGGAGGTTGAGCCACCTAACCGGCACACATTCCTGCCCGGCTATAGGAGAAACGTCATTCCGGTAAGCCCGGAGCTTAGCGGCAGCAAATTACGGTAGTTCCGCCCGTAATGGCCAGCACGTTTGTGGAGCCAGTTTGTTATTGACTGTCGGGCTGAGGGACGGCTCTTTCCGGTCAATTAGCTGCCAACATCTACGCCCTCACTTCCAAGCCGCGACAGCAGTGCTCCAAGCCATTCTACGCAGGACCTTCGAAGCCAGCTTGTATACGCGCCGGTAACATGTATACAACACAGCGGTGTCGCTTTTCGCTCTTTTCGCGCTTTTCGTCGTCAGGAATTTATGCTAGTACTAGCAGAGAAACCTGCCGCTGCCCAGGTATTTATTTATAGCTGTGCGTCCACTACCGGACCAAGCAGCGTCTGGCTCTATGCTTAATGTTTATGACGACATATCTCCTGAACTATGAGTCGCACAATAATATAATTTTGCAGGTACATTTAGCGGCTTCCTGAACTAAGTATCGTACAATGATATAACATTGCAGGTACATTCTGCGACATATGTGGAAACTGTGTGCGAAATTTATTGCGAGCAGAGTTAATAACGAAAGAGTAATATATTTTAAGGTCATTCATCACGCCACCGTTGTTCAAGCATCATTCTCCTGACCTACGAGTCGTATGATGATATACTTTTGTAGATACGTTCAGTGCTATATGTGCATACTATCTGCAAAATAGTGTCGCGATGCAGTTAGTAGTAAAGAAGTAATAAATTATAACATCGGTGCTTTTACTTCATGTACAGTGGAAAAACAGCAAACGAGAAACTGTTTTACTTCCACAAGCTGCGACATGGTCGCGAATAAAACGTGACCCGAATATAGAATAAATTTCATTTACTTTACGTCTAAGGTCACAAACGTTTTGTCGTCAAACAACCCGTTTCGTTCTATAACGGCCATTTTCAGACCCGTTTTATAAAAACATGTCCTAATCTACTGCAGCCAGCATTTGACGATGCCACTATGGCTGCAGTACATTACGACATGTTTTTTATAGAACAGATCTGAAGATGGTCACTATAGACCGAAACCGGTAGTCTGATGACAAAAAATGTTTGATCATAGATGTAAATTAAAGGAAATTTATGTTTCGCTTCCATCATTTTGCAGGGGTTCTCAGCGAGAAAAATTTTCCTAAAGATCTGCCACTGTGTGTAAAGTTTGTTGCTACTCGCTAAGCGTTGACATTCTCAGACGCTGGGTAAATAAAGTCAGGGAACCCACGAGTGGAGTCTAAGCTTCTTTTCATCCCTACTCCTTTGATGGGTAAGTGGTTCTTACCCCAGAGAGATTGTCGCCTGACAGTAAGTTATGCGAGTACCAAGTTTGGCTGCAGTCGGTCCAGTGGTTTAGGAAAAAATGTGAAACATACATACATGCACACATGCACACATACATACATCAATTTTTATAATATGTATGGATTGTACTGTTCTTCTGTTTTTGATGCGCAACCTGCATACACAGGATTGAACAATGACATTTTGAACTGAAGGGTTTCCTAGAAGAAGGGAAGGTATATTATTAGAGAAATATAGGGTGACCATGAACAGAATAGGTTCACCCAAGTGTTTGTCTTCGGTAAGCTACATTTTTCTTTTCTTTACTTCGGTAGCCAATTAACGGCAATTTTCATTTCCTGTAGATTAATACATGATCCCTATTGAACTTGTTTAAACTTATTCATTTTATTTACCCACTGTGTATCTGACTTCATCAAATTCATTTCGCATAACTCCACCCTTTACTCCTTTCACAGTCTCATTCGCCTCTTCTTCAACGTTTCAAGACAGTATTCTTAGCTCGTGTACACACCCTCACCGTCGTCCTGCCGTCTGTCTCCCCTACTGCATTCTAGGAAAGTTTCGTGTTTACATCTCACCGGTTAATAACTTTGTCATTATCTTGTGTTAAGATATCAGGGAAGTTGTATTTAGTATTCCTGTGCACAGAGTCAACATCCGTCTCTTTCTATATAAATTTCTAAGTCTGTCTCATCTATTCGGATTTAGCATTTTCCCGTATCCTAACGAAACCATTTTTCAACAATTTAAGGTATTCTAATCTTCCACTTTATTACATTTCTCCTTTCTTGAAAATAAATATGTCCCGAATTATTTTTTGACCTTTTCGCCGCTAATATACGACACTGTCTTATTCATTTACATCCTTGTTGTATTTTCCTTTCTTGTTGAGAATTCTATCCATTTTATTTAACCTGTTGATCACTACCTGAGAGGTTTTTTCAGTTGGTCTCAGTGTGTCTCACGGTTTTTAACGTTGTTCATCTTCGTACTTTACTTTCTTTGCCTATTTGAATTATACGTTTATATTTCTGTATGTTTCGGAGTCTAGTATTTTATTTCCAAAAGTCCAAAATTTCTGCAGTTCTTTTCCTCACCTGTTGCAGCTTTCCGACCCTTAGTTTTCAATTCTGCGTATCAACTCAATTTCATCGTACATTCACTTTATTTACTCGTATTTTGATCGCAACGTGGGCAAACAAACTTAAATGGTGTTAACTAGGTTTGATTTCACAGTAATCGACACAAATATGAGTCTATCACTGCGTTGTTAATAACATCACGCACTACTATCTAGTCACTGACTCGTGGTTTCATGGTACTTGGTTATGGCTTTGAGTGGGAAGGCCAGATACATAACGCATTGTTAATACCCTTTTCTTGATCCTTAGCTACAAAGACATCAGCATAACCAGTGTGAGTACGCAATTAATAACACATCATTAGTTTCTATAATACTGTGTGGGACACTCACACGGGTTTGGAAGTCAATCCAACACATCAACGCTTAACAAATAACGTCAATGAAACCTGCTTCCACACTGAGTGCTCCTGTCTACTCCTACAGGTAAAGGGTGATAATATCGTTGCTATTTAGATGGCTGTGAAATGCTGATTTTCTCATTCAGACCCTAGCAAATATCGACGGATGGCAAAATCTATTCGCCATCTACATCCAATAGTACCCTTTTTGACCTAACTAACAATACAACATTCTCAATTGTCCATAACAGTGAAAGGCAATTCTTCGTACAATCTCCATGCCCTTTTATGGGTACTTTCGAGATTTTTCTCATCATCTTCCCGTTGTTTGTATTTTAAGTCACCTTACTGGTAGTTTAGCTCCGTGGCTGTGGATTATATTACTTAAAAAATGTTCCTCTGTGCTCCACTAATCTGAATGAGCACGTTAGTCTGCAAAATAAACTAGCCTGTACACACATCGTATGTCACATAAAGTATACGACACCATATCTAGCTTCATTATTCATACTGACTCATATCAAGGTTGAAGGTCACCAACGTTGATTTCAAAACAGCAGCTGACTCTCGCAGTAGTTTACAAATAAGCACGAAAATTGTAACCTTCAATTTAATTTCTAATCTAAAGAAACAGCCACAAGGAGAATACTACGCTGAGATTGTGTACTACTGAATACAAATGTGACATCATTGTGATCATAAATTCGTAACGAAGAGCAAGAGGGTACAGTATAAAAGTAAGTGCACCTAAGAGTTTGATGTACAGCGGATGGACAAAATTATCGAAACAACCAAAAACACAAAACATTACCATGCCCAGTTCGGTGTAGGAAACACGATGGCTTCCAGTCGTATTGGACTAGACAAAGAGAGGTTCAAAAAATGGCTCTGAGCACTATGGGACTTAACTTCTGAGGTCATCAGTCCCCTAGAACTTAGAACTACTTGAACCTAACCAACCTAAGGACATCACACACATCCATGCCCGAGGCAGGATTCGAACCTGCGACCGTAGTGGTCGCGCGGTTCCAGACTGTAGCGCCTAGAACCGCTCGGCCACCACGGCATGCCAAAGAGAGGTCCTGCGTGGTTTCAGAGTAAATATCATACCACCTTCCTGCAAAATAGTGCCAAGTTCAGTTAACGAAGATGGAGGAGAATAACGATCATGCACCTTGATGTCCAAAGTAAACCACAATGATTTCATATCTGGTAATTGTGGTAACCAAGGGAGATGCTACCAAAACCAGTACTGAGCGATGCGACATGTGTGAACAGGGGCCCTGCCGTCTTGGATCGCAGCAAAACCATTAAAGAACAATCATGCCATGTGATGGGCATGATTAGCATGGCTGGCAGTAACGCGATCTTGCAGAGTAACCATGGAGATCATGGAATACTTTGACATTTATGCCCACATCATCACCGAGCTTGGGCGATGTTTTACTCTTTGGGCGTAAACTTTGCCAAATGTTGGAAACAGTGTCACACAAGACTCATCCGAAGACATAACTTCCTTATATTGCTCCAGGTTTTATGTTTTTGGCACCGTTACTCCCTGTTACGGATATCTCCGTCACTGAAGAGTGGCTTTGGGATTCAAGATCGTCCGCAGTTCCTTGCTTGTGAAGCTCGCTTCGTATTATTTTGGTACTGACAGGGTTCGCGAGTGCGACATTCAGTTCTGCGTACTCTTATTTTCTGTCATAATCCTCTTCAATGGTTGTCACGAACACTCAACACACATTTTCGTCCACCTCGTGACTTAACGAATTGTGTTTTTCCGATTTCTCTGTGCAGGATATGTACCTTCGGTATGATGCCTCTAGAAACACCAAACACGTCAGTCAACTTGGATACGGAAGCACCTCCATATTACACTTCGTTCATCATAGGAATAAAGCTGAAGTAAACAAACACAAACGCGATGATTGGTCAGACGCCGTAGCACGCGTACACTGGTGTTACGCTCTTGGAAGAAGGTCCATCTTACGTATTAGATGTATTATTACTAACTTAAGGGAAATGAAACTTTAGGATATTCTAATGTATTAACAGCCTGGGCCGGCCGGGGTGGCCGAGCGGTTCTAGGCGGTACAGTCCGGAACCGCGCGACTGCTACGGTCGCAGTTTCGAATCCTGCCTCGGGCATGGGTGTCTGTGACGTCCTTAGGTTAGTTAGGTTTAAGTAGTTCTAAGTTCTAGGGTACTGATGACTACAGAAGATAAGTCCCGTAGTGCTCAGAGCCATTTGAACCATATTAACAGCCATCAACATAAGTGATGGTACTGATTTCCCATGGTACACAAAACGGGTCAGATCGTTGTTGCAGAAGCAACGAAAAAAGCATGCTAAATTTAAAAGAACGCAAAATCCCCAAGATTGGCAAAGTCTTATAGAAGTTCGAAATATGGCGCGTACTTCAATGCGAGATGCTTTTAATAATTTCCACAACGTAATTCTGTCTCGAAATCTGGCAGAAAACCTAAAGCGATTCTGGTCATACGTAAAGCACACCAGTGGCAATACCTTCACTGGGCTGTAACAACGGTGAAGTCACTGACGACTCTGCCACCAAAGCAGAGTTAATAAACACGGTTTTCCGAAACTCCTTCACCAAAGAAGAAGAAGTAAATATTCCTTAATTCCTAACAAGAACAACTGCCAAGATGAGAAACATAGAAGTAGATATCCTCGGAGTAACGAAGCACTTTAAATCACCTAATAAAGGCAAGGCCTCCGGCCCAGATTGTATACCAGTCAGGTTCCTCTCAGAGCATGCTGATAAAATAGCTACAGATTTAGCAATTATATACAAACACTCGCTCACAGAAAGATCCGCACTTAAAGACTGGAAAATTGCTCGAGTCACATCAATACGCAAAAAGGGAAGTAGGAGTAATCCCATGAATTACAGGCCTATTTCACTAACGTCAATTTGCAGCAGGGTTTAGGAACACATGCTGTATTCGAACAATATGAACTACCTCGAAGAAAACGATTTATTGACACATAGTCAGCACGGTTTCAGAAAATATCATTCTTGTGAAACACAACTAGCTCTTTATACTCATGAATTAAAAAGTGCTATCGACAGGGAATGTCAAATTGATTGCATATTTTTAGATTTCCAGAAGCGTCTTCAAACCAAACTGCGTGCCTACGGAGTATCGCCTCAGTTGTGCGACTGGATTCGTGATTTCCTGTCAGAAAGGTCACAGTTCGTAGTAATAGACGGAAAATAATCCAGTGAAACAAAAGTAATATCCGGCGTTCCCCAAGGAAGTGTTATAGGCCCTCTATTGTTCCTGATCTACATTAACGACATAGGAGACAATCTGAGTAACCGTCATAGATTGTTTGCGGATGGTGCTGTCATTTACCGTCTTGTAATGTCATCAGATGGTCAAAACGACTTGCAAAATGATTTAGGTAAGATATCTCTATGGTGGGAAAAGTGGCAATTGACCCTGAATAAGAAAAAGTGTGAAGTTATTCACATTAGTACTAAAAGAAATCAGCAAACTTTCGATTACGCGATAAGTCACAAAATCTGAAGGCTGTAAACTCAACTAATTACTTAGGGATCACAGTTACAAATAACCTAAATTGGAACGATCACACAGATAATATTGTGGGTAGAACAAACCAAAGAATGCGATTTACTGGCAGAACACTTAAAAGGTGCAACAGGTCTACTAAAGAGGCTGCCTACACCACGCTTATCCGCACTTTTTTTGGAGTATTGCTGTGCGGTGTGGGATCCGCATCAGGTGAGACTCACGGATGACATCGAAAAAGTACAAAGAAGGGCAGCTGGTTTTGTATTACCACGAAATAGGGGAGACAGAGTCACAGATATGATCCGTGAATTGGAGTGACAATCATTAAAACAAAGGCGTTCATTAAAACAAAGGGATCTTCTCATGAAATTTCAGTCACTAGTTTTCTCCTCCGACTGCGCAAACATTCTGTTGGCACCCACCTACATAGGGAGAAATGATCATCACGACAAATAAGAGAAATCAACGCTCGCACAGAAAAATTTAAGTGCTCGTTTTTCCCGCGTGCCGTTCGAGAGTGGAACGGTAGAGAGACAGCTTGAAGGTAGTTCATTGAAACCTCTGCCTGGCACTTTATTGTGAATAGCAGAGTAATCACGTAGATGTAGATGTAGATCTGTACTGTTGTGCTCTGACTGTCGCGTTGTTAACAGGCAGTATGAAAATGAGGCTGCTTCCTGTTCCGTAGTGAAACACGGGTGTGGAACACGGTTAAAAAGTGACACGAAACAGGTTGTACTTAATGTTTTTCATAAATTTACAGTAAAAAGCGGCATGAAGTTGTCCGATGTGTGTATTTGATACAGTTGAGATGCCAATACATTTCAGTTGTATAGCGGAATCGGTACCGTACTAGCTTGAAACCTACTGCAATTCATAGATCGCTGGTTCAAGTCTCACCTTAGTCATTTTTTTTCGTTCACTTTGAAATACCTACATCTTGTAATTGTAATATTCATCATCATTTTTTTAAATAATGCATGTCTTCTTGTTTCTAATTACATATTGCACGCGAAATTCCTGTTTTCATTTCAAATCTAAATTCTTAATTTCGATATTTTATGAAAGATTGTTAAGAAAGATTGCTTGACTTAAGGAAACATAACAATTTCATTTTTAGGACTAAGATGAAAAACGGAATACTCTTTACTGGGACTGTGTCCATTGTTTTATATTAAGACGTAGTCTCACGTGAAATGGTAAGTGTCGTATAAAAATGAAAAACAATCGTTTTCACAGCATCGAGCACACCACAAAGACATTGCATTTTTACATCTGCCATTGTACCATTACAATATGAACCCAAAAGAACTGATACGGAGCCAAGTTAAGGGATTTGGTCTGAGAAATAAAAAAACTGTTGATCTGCCAGACATACTGGAACTAAAACACGCAGCTTTTTCACATGTCACTGTCGAACACTGGCGGTGTATAGAATGGCACGTCTTAAAAGAAAAGGGGAAAATGAGGCGCCTGTGTGTGTTCGTGGATTCTGTTTCTGATCGACTTGTAATCATCGTAGCAGATGACTGTTCCAGATCTGAAACGTATTTATTGGATTCGGGTAAGGAAGCAGCTAAGAGATTACCAGACGACTGACTGTAATTAATACCTTCAATGTCTTCCGTATTCAATAGTACGGTAACATCCTTGTAGCATACATTTGCATCACACATCAGAAAAATCACTCAGTCTTTAAATCAGGAATTTTCATCACCCTTGCTTAAAATTGGAAGACCGTGTTAGGTAAGAACGAGATCATTTTATACTTTCTGTCTGATCACCTACGAAGCGTGCGGTAATGTTGGAGTTTTGCCGAATATTATTTCATTCTCTTTAAAAATTAAATGACATTCGAAGCTATATTGTTTCTTTGCTTGTCTCTCCTTACGTCTGAATTGCAGCTGCTTACATCATTGCAGGTTAGCTGGACCAGCTTGCCTGCCAGTTCTGACAACGTTTAACGCGCCGGTAAAGCTGTTGTCCCGCATTATCGCTCAGTCTATGTAAATGTAACACAGCATAAAACGTATCCTTAAGATCGTACTCGACTGTACTGGACACAGCTTGACTTTCGCTCGACATGGAACGAAATCCAATGAGATTCTAGTAAACGCGATAGAATACATGGTGTAATGTTTACATCAGGTTTATTCTTATGATGAACAGAGTATAGCGCCAACAATTTGCCCAAGTTGCAGTGCACTTAGTTCCGACATAGTGCACTCACAATTGTATGTACTGTATGTCAAGCGGGGGGCCTAGAAAGGACGGAGAGGCTCCGTCCCCGCCGCAGCCGCAGTGGTCAACAACCCCACGACGACTACCGCAGTCCACTTTACCCCTCCGTCGCCCGACACCGAATCACTCTTTCAGGGTTATTGTGCGGTTCAGTTGGTTGGTTGGTTGGGGAAGGAGACCATACAGCGTGGTCATCGGTCTCATCGGATTAGGGAAGGAAGTCGGCCGTGCCCTTTCAGAGGAACCATCCCGGTATTTGCCTGGAATGATTTAGGAAAATCACGGAAAACCAAAATCAGGATGGCCGGACGCGGGATTGAACCGTCGTCCTCCCGAATGCGAGTCCAGTGTATAACCATTGTGCGGTTTGGTGCCAGGTGGACACCCCCTCCCCCCACCCCCCTCCACGGAACGTCTCACACCCTCACACCACACGAGTGTAACCCCTATGTTTGCGGGGTAGAGTAATGGTGGTGTACGCGTACGTAGAGAACGTGTTTGCGCAGCTGAGGCGGAATAACGGGAACCAGCCCGTATTCACCGACGAAGACGGAAAACCGCGTAAAAACCACCCATAGACTGGCCGGCATACCAGACCTCGACACAAGTCCGCCGGGCGGATTCGTGCCGGGGACCAGGCGCTCCTTCCCAGTCCGGAAAACGATGCGTTAGATCGCACGGCTAACCGGGCGGATGCACTCACAATTATCACCGAATATTACTGTGACCACAACAGATACCCGCAACAACGTATTGATAACGTCACACAGGGGCCGTGCGAGGTCACGTAAAACATCGCAGCATGCAGGCTGGGCTAACATCTGCACTTATGTTCGAGCAGGCATTTCTTGCGATGTTTCCGTATTTTCGTCCATTCTGTCTACGTATACGACTCGACAACCGTAGTCGTCAGGAACTTTAAGTTGCACTGGTCAGCTACTGCATTCAAACTGCATGCGACATAAATATATTGACGAATATGTACCATGCGATACGATAACAGAAGATGGGTGAAAATCCGGAACATACCTCGACAAAAAGAAAGACGCAAAAATGTGGCTTTACGCTTTTTCCCAAAGAACATATTACAGTGTTTGGGTGTAAGTATGTGTCTTCCTAGAAACTATAAGCGTGGAGATATGAAAAACAGAACATTCTGTTTCCGTGAAGATGTAGATATCATGCTCTAGGAAGTTTATGCGTAATCATTGATAACTGCTGTTTTATAAAACTCTGACACTAATTGAACTTAATCTCGAAGCAGCGGCTGCCACAGTCTTGAGTACTTTACTTTCATGACACTCATTTTGTTTCAGATAAAGGTGAGGGGTCCAATACAACGATCAAGAATGCCTTTTCTACAAAAGGACAAAATTGTTGTTTAAATATTATCTCTGCAGTAACATCACCGTTCGAATAGGCTACTAATCAAATTACACACTGTGCTGTTTAGTTACACTTACAGGAAATTCCGCATCAACATCGAGCTGCAACAACATTAAAACTTGTATACGGATTAAAAATTATAGATTAACCGTAATTTTGTTGTAATTTTGATAACTACATACTAAAACAAGTTTAAAAGTTACAAAGAAAGTTTTCGAAACTGAACTTAATTCACAAAATTTTGCAGGCACACTTGTATTCGTTGTTAAATGTGAGTGTGCAGCATAAAAATCAAAAGTATTTACTTTAGATGATTTATTTTAGTTTATCATGTGAATAGTATTACTAGAGTGAAAGATCACTTTTTGTTTTCGTTTAAGTTTTGTGGTATTTACTACTATACAAAGATTGAGTACATCAAAGGAAAGCACTCGTATGTGTGTGGCCAAAGTATTCGTTTCAGATCAGTTCGACGGATGTCGTGCAATCAAGAAACTATATAACTTACTAACTTACGAATATTTCATCTGCATACAATTGCAGCAATTTGTAAACGTTTTCAGCATCATGTTTAGGTTGACGCTGCTTAAAATAACTTTTTATTGCATTAGTTTCGAAGATTTAACACTTGTAATATTGTAGTAGCAAGGTGAACTTTTCCACTATTTACACAAAGGCTACAGCCCTAAGGATTAGAAACAGGCTATAGTTTAATATCCCAGCACTTTGACGAAACGTAGGTGGACTGAGATTGCAATATTTTCTTAGGAATTAACTTTCTATTAACGGAGATCGAATTGTATATATCCCTCATTTCTGTTTTAGTACAGACAAGTACATTCCCTTCGGATCCACATGCAAAGTCAAACCCACTCAACAAAATTTCGAGATTTGTCGATTGACAGGATGCTGTGCCTTCATTTGTGACATCGAGGTGTGGTAATTCTTTCTCGTAGACATATAACGAAAAGTCCACCAAAGCAAAATACTGTTTGTTCTATTTGCTATAACTTCGATGAAACGAGGGAAAATTTCTTTCTAAATAAATAAAACGGTGAATGAACGTTAATGGAATTGACAGTTTATTACAGGACAATTTTCTGTGGCTTTGTACGGTCTAAAGTTGTTCGCTGAATATCATTGTGGCATAAGAAGTAAGTGTTTTTGTGGTTTCACCAAATGCCACGACGAGGGAGCGGCAGGCCACTGAAAATTCATGAGGCAGCAAAGATCGAATGTAGCTCGTAAAATATGTACTTAACTCACCAACACGTGGGTACGAGACTTAAAACTAACGGCCAAAGTGCCGTCGTATCAACAGGCGGCAAACTGCTGGCTTCCTAAGATGCAAGTAATCCACGGGTCGGGTAAACCGCTAAGGCTGACACGGTGTAAATAATGCGCTGACACTTTTATTAGCCCTCCGGAAAAAATTAATGGCTGGTATCGTAAATCACGTCAAACATTGTTTATGAGAGCTCTTTAGGTCGTATACGTGAAAACACTGTATACTGCATGGTCATATTAATGCGACCAAATGTTAAAAGGCTGAATAACAATCCTGGCAGCGCTGACTGCTCAGAGATGAGCAGGAAGAGGTCAGTGAGGTTCTGGAAGGTACCGATAGGCATGTGGAGCCATGGAAACTCCAGAGCCACGGGCAGCTGCAATAGATTTCTCAGTTAAGGAACCATGGTGCGAACAGCCCAGTCGAGATGGTCCCAGATATTCTCGGTAGGATTTAAATCAGAAGAGTCTGGTGGCCTCTGGAGTACACTAAACCCACTCAAGCGTAGCTGAATACTTGCGTTGATCCTTCGTGCCTTCCAGAGTGGTGAGATCACCCAGGGGATGCCCTCCGGCCTGGAACCTTCCGACGATTGTTGCTGGGCGTTTGCTTTGACGTTTCACGCCGTACTCGTCAACAGCTGCACCAGAAAACAGCAACCAACACAGGTGTACCATTCACAGATAGCATGCAGGGACCTAACCAGGGGATGACTGTAAGTGTCAGCAACGACCGTGGAGCTCGTCTGAGAAAGTCCAACCACATCAGATAAAGCCAGCTGCAGGAATGCGCATTCGTCTTTTCGCTTTCACTCTGAAAACCATCCCCTTCCTCTATTTACGAAGTCTCTCTTCCAAAGCCCTTTACTGCTTAATTCGTGTCACAATATATCACTACATGCAATGTGTGTGATGTTAAATGCGAGGGCAAGTCAAAAAAGGCAATTATTTTTTTAAAGAGACTTTGTATTAGGGAGACAACGTTGAAAGAAACATCATTTCTCTAGACTATCTGTTTCAGCCTTCAGGAACTTGGCCAATCTCTTGTCGAGCTCCGTAATTCCGTCCCATCATAGTGCAAATCCCATTTTGCACCGCTACCATGAAAAACATCACCATTGAGCCGTGGTAAAAATTGCTGTTTCGAAGAGCGCGTCGCAGCGCGTAGTGTGAAGCAGTCGCCCTCCGTTTCTGGCGGTGGCGCCGCTGTGGCAATCGCAGCTTTGGTGTCTCCCTCTGGTGGGAAAGAGGAAAGGTTGCCTGTTCACGTGCATTTAAGGGGCGCTATGAGCTCGCCAGGGGGTCAGTCTGGGTCAGTCCCTCGTCCTAAGCTTGCTAGTCTGTCTCTCGTCCGCATTTGTTAGGCAATAAGAGAACTCAGTGAGTGGTCGCCCCGTCGGTGCTTAGTTCCTGCATCTGAGTCTGCGCGTTAAGCCGCCAGTCTGCTCGAGTTTGCTCAAGCAATGGCCATTTGCGGTTGGATCGATCGGTTGGTCTGGCGCGCACTGAGATGACTTGTCCGTCTTGAGCGTCGGTGCATGTGAGGTCGCCACGTGAGTCCAGTGCTCCGCGGCGTATAGCGAGGGGTAGCAACTTCGCGGTCGACACGAGAGGAACAGGAGTCAACCCACATCAGTCTGGCCGGTGCGAGCTGCGACGCCGTGAGACGGGAGATCGGCGCGCCTTCCTGCGTCCGTTGAAGCGGCTGGCAGCGGACGGTTCGGGAGAGCGATTTGGGACTGCTGCGCCAGGTCTTCTCGAGAAATCGCAGTTTATTAGAAGTTAAGTGACTGGTGATATGTTGTTTGATTTACTCTTGTTAAATTCTACTTGTTTTCTTGGTGAGGTCACCAGCCGTTTTCCTTTGGGGTCGTCCCACCATTCTTCTCCGTTTGCCCACCACCGGGAAGGTGGTTGTTTGTAAATTGGGTAGTCCGTTTTTCCCTTGTGGAGTAGGGGCGTGTTAGGGCAACCTGTTCGGATTGTTCGGTAATCTCCCTATCAATCTACCCTACGTTAGTAGGGGGACAACCTTAGTGTCACCCCACTCTCCATTGTTGCCAAATTTATTCAAGATGGCGGCGATGACGTCATCCAAGATGGCGGAATATAGACTTGGCAACATCGCATGACGTCACCCAAGATGGCGGATTTTGGCGGGAGAATAGTCCAATTGTACTATCTCCACTAACCTAATCTCAAGAAAAAATGGCCGGAAGTTTGAATGTCGGCGGGAAAATAGCAAAATTGTGCTACGTCCAATAACCTAATCCTCCAGAAGAAAAAAAACTTGGCGGGAAGTCTGAATTCCAACAGGATAATGCACGCAAAGACCGTACTTGTCTTTATTATTATTATTGATTATCACTCATTAACATTCATTATCATTTATTAACATTCACTATCATTCATTGTCATTCATTATCATTTATTATCATTCATTATCATTTATTATTATTATTTATTATTATTGACCTACCTCTACTAGAAAATTCCCTCCAAATTCAAATTCCAACATGATAATGGCTGCAAAACCTTACTTTTGTTTATTATCCATTATCATTCATTATCAGTTATTAACATTCATTATCATTCATTGTCATTCATTATCATTCATTTTCATTCATTACCATTTATTATCATTCATTATCATTGATTATCATTGATTATCATTTATTATTATAGGCCTACCTCCTCTAGAAAATTGCGCCAAATTCAAATTACAACACGATAGTCTCTCGAAAACTGTACTTCTATGTATTATTGTCATTTATTATTTATTCAAGATGTCCAATTTTCTCGGTGAGAAAGCCATTCTCCTTACATCCATAACAAAAATCTATCACAAGTTCAAATCCCCAACACCATAATTTATCACATGTACGAGCTTTCCCCGTCACTTATCTTTTTCCACTGGTAGCCTATCATAATCGCGTCAAATAATAAACTACACTTATAGTAATGTAATTCACGTCCTTTGATTTTGCAATGGGGAAGGGAATGAAGACTTTATTTCAAGCAGTATAGTCATCACTTGTTCTCCAACACAGTCAGCACACACATCTTTGATATCGCAGTGCAGTCACCACGACGTCTGTACTCCAACTGAATTAGTTCAAATCCTCGCCACCCCCTGGCCAACACCCGGAGACACTACCTACGCCTGTCACGTGAGGCGGCCGGCCACCAGCGCGGGTTGCGAGCCCAGTGATCGCTCCCACATCGTAAACGTGTTTTCGCTGGACATGTTGGAACTAGTCGAGTTTGATGTCACAGCAGCCCCTTGTCCGCTCACCACATGCATTCGTCGCCTCCACACGTTTCCCGCCAAAATTGACTCCCTCACCGCTGAATCACACAACGGTCGGCCATTTCCCTGAAACACCTCCGGCACTATGTTCAAAACTGTCGATGCCGACCTCACACCGCCGTTCGCCACGTGTCCCTGTGCGAGCGAGAATACAGTGCTACACTTTTGGCGGCTCGACAGTGGAATCCGCCATGACTATATAAGAGCACGTTTGGACCGCACTAGAACGCCCACTAATTGACTAGCTCTAGCGCGCGCGTAATAACTGTACAATTGCTGCGCCACCGCCCCGCTTACGTTACACACCCTCCATACACACGACGGACATAGCCTTCTGTAAATACATGGTAAATGACTCTTTATATCAGACATTACGGTCATGCAGGCGTATTCCAACTGACTTCTCCATGCTCTCACAGCGAAACTCCAGAGCGCGGCCGGCTGAGCCCGCTCCCTGGCCGGCTGACGTCAAGCGGTTTACGGTGCCCGCCCAGCCCCCACGGCCAGCGCGCCAGGTAGAGAGCGGCGCCACAAATGGTCGGTCGCACCCGCAAGCACTGAACACCGGATATGTTGTTTCCTGTCGACCGCGTGCCGTACAAAGGATACGTTTGGCGCCAGAGTTTGACAGACAGTGGAATCCACCATGACCATATAACAGCGCGTTTGCTCGTCGCGAGAACGCTCGCTAAATCACTCTCACCATCCCGCTATATTAAATAATTCCATTTACAATTTCATAAACATATTCAAACGCGTTCAACTCCGGAATATCAACTACTTTTCGAGGACCAGAACGCCATCTCTGCCTCCTCCTAGGAACCAGCGCCAAGTTTGAAATCTGCCGGTAAACAAAGCTCTATTGCGTTTCCGCCTCCAACCTAAGAAAATTGCTTCAAACAAAGCCGCCAGCACTCAACCTCTTCCTACACGTTTCTGGTAAACGGAATGTTTTTTCTACCGAGTTGGAAACTTCCTTGACGTCACAACGCGCAATCTACCACGTGGCTCTGTCAGACAAGAAACGCCTTCACTAAGTTAACTGATCACCTGATTTGAAACTTTCTGGCAGATTAAAACTGTGTGCCCGACCGAGACTCGAACTCTAGACATTTGCAAAGGTCCCGAGTTCGAGTCAAGGTCGGGCACACAGTTTTAATCTGCCAGGAAGTTTCATATCAGCGAACACTCCGCTGCAGAGTGAAAAACTCATTCTGGTCACCTGATTCTCATTATTCAGCCCACATACTTCGATAATCTAATCCAGGATCTTGGGGAAAACACACGTCCGTACACATGAGCCATTGCGCGCACTTAGTTTAGTACCTCCGCAAGTGAATGTAACAAAGTCCACATGACTATTTAATTAATCTGATCAATTAATTAACCTCTCTGATGCGGAAAACTGCCACAACCACCTAGACTTGGAATCAATTTTCGCTACTGCCACACCCACCTGGACTTGAAATGAAATAGTTAAAGTCCCTACCGACCACCACGTCCTTTTACCGACCCATGTTCGTTGGCTAACATGTACTAATGCCTGCTTCCGTTTACTAGCGTGCTCTAATGTACTAACCCACATTAACTTATATCACATTCCCTCTATACAAATAAGCCAAACTTCAAGTCTGATGGTAAGTTCATGTTTCGCTACCAAACACAAGAAAATTGTGGCAAACGAAGCCACTAACCTAAGTCACCTCTGATGACTCAAAATCATCTGCTTTGCCTCTCTCACACACCACGAGCGCGAGACCGCCCACATCATAGTTTGGACCTTTATACTAGCGTCGGACATACTCATGTCTAAATATTCTAGCTAAACTATGACCCTAATACTGTTGTTCAATCCACACGATCTAGCACATGGCCAGAGCACGCCCTCAGTACCTAAGCTGAGAACATTGTTCGCCCCATCTTTAGTTACCCGCTGAGAGACGGAGATATGGTGCAATCACATCCCTCGCGCTCTCATAGTTACTCACCTCAGCAATTCGATCTAACAAACACTCCAAGTAGAAAAAATAACAACCAACTCGAACTCACTCATATTCTACATCGTCCCACAAATACTTAACGTACATTTTCTTTACACATCTAGTAGGAGGAGGAGATTAGTGTTTAACGTCCCATCGACAACGAGGTCATTAGAGACGGAGCGCAAGCTCAGGTGAGGGAAGGATGGGGAAGGAAATCGGCCGTGCCCTTTCAAAGGAACCATCCCGGCATTTGCCTGAAGCGATTTAGGGAAATCACGGAAAACCTAAATCAGGATGGTCGGAGACGGGATTGAACCGTCGTCCTCCCGAATGCGAGTCCAATGTGCTAACCACTGCGCCACCTCGCTCGGTTAACACATGTAGCGTACCTATCACTCTCATACAAAAGCCCTTTCAAAGGAACCATCTCGGCATTTGCCTGAAGCGATTTAGGGAAATCACGGAAAACCTAAATCAGGATGGTCGGAGACGGGATTGAACCGTCGTCCTCCCGAATGCGAGTCCAATGTGCTAACCACTGCGCCACCTCGCTCGGTTAACACATCTAGTGTACCTATCACTCTCATACAAAAAACACTCGTCCTGATATACCTGGTGTCACGTTGCACAGTCGGCAGACACGCAAACAGCTCTTAATTTCAGTGCACAATATCAAACTGCTCCTAAATAATGCAGTACACATAACTGTAAACACCATCAGTACCCGTGATCTATCGAAATAACGCACAGCAAAGTAACTCAACAGACTCGCGCAATCAACCTCTCCCACATTATGTCACACATCCGACAGCTCTCAATTCGCTCAAAGGCCTCTGTTCGACCCAACAAACATGACCTGATGACAGCCGCATTCACACCGAACACCTGAGTAATTCATATCACCTACACGCCGAACATGACTATCCAAGCCAGGCCACGCGAGTCGTCTGTCACCGTCCTAACTCAGTGCGTTCCAACACACATGTTACGGCCTCGTTCCATTGCTCGCCGGCCTATATGCGACACATCTCCACCTTCACGTCTGTTGTCAGAATAGCCCAGAGTGAGTTCACACACACACCGTCCGCACACATCCCAGCGCTTCTCTCCCCTCTCAATCTAAAACGATCATTTGAAAATTTAAAAAAAAAGGAAGAGCCCAGACAACTTCTCCGAAATTGTATAGTGCCCCCCACAAATAGTTAACGCTCGCTTTCGTGTTTTCTAAGCTTATTTGTGAATTCAAATTCTTACCCTAACAGGACTTGTTCACCAAAATAATACTGAATGCGCTCCCCACCTCCTACCTTTCCAGCTCTCAACATACGCAGATGTTCTCAACCTTCCTATATCCCAGCACAACCGATTAATCATACTTATTCCTTCTTATCGAATTTAGTGGTCTAATTTCCTAAGGACCCGTTATCGAAGTACCATCCTGCTTTTCTTTCTGATCCTTCCTGTGCTTACTTTTACAGAGATCGATAAATTACCTCCTCAGCCCCCCTCAATCTACACACACACACACACACACACACACACACACACATACGGTCATCCTCTCTACGCACCCCATAACATAAGCATTAGTGACTTTACAATCCATTATATGCAAACCCTACACAATGTAAACCACATTAACTTTATAATACCCACTACATGCCTCAATGCTCTCAATTCCTAAAGAAGCACTGTGAACCTGCTCTTTCTTTCCACACACGCCTCACACAGCGGTAATCAGCCCTTCTGCATCAACGGACGAAAGTCCCTCTCAGAACTCTTCCACAAATTCGGCGATCGCTTCCCCTCAACACAAATGCGTTACTCTCTCTTCTTCTTCCTTGCCTGCTCGCTTTTTTTCTACAAACTTATCCAGATTCATAGACTACAAGAACACACCTTTTTTTCCTAAGTACAGCATCCTTTAAACCACTCATTAACTAGAAACAAACACACCAAAAAATTATATTCGCACTCTCGAATACCGAAGTCGTTGATCACATTATACTTATACAGTTAAATCTTACGCTCGTGGTCTCATTTGATTGGCATTCCACAATGAGCTAAGTATCGGAAATACACTCTCTTGACGGCTGTTACTCTGCAAATATCTCTACCGTCCTTACGACTTCCCCTCTACTCGTCACATAACATAACCAATATTAACTTTGCAGTGCAGTTTATACAAACGCTACACAATGTAAACACACTAACTTCACAATACAGTATATACACATTTGACCCAAAACAGTGCACTTATCCAGTATATCTCTACAGCTCGCGAAAAAAATATCCTATCCCTGCAGCGTCTATATGCAGCAATGCTGCCCAATCCTAGGAAAGCACCGTCAACCTGTTCTCTCTACAGACCCGACACTCAGAGCTAATTTTCCGTCATACATCAGCGGACCTAAGTCACCCTCAGAACTCCTTTTTACAAATTCGGTATCATCCCCTCCTCAGTACAAACGCTTCCTTATCTGTTCGCTTTTCTTCATACATCCTCAGACTCATAGAGTGCTAAAACACATGTACTTTCTCCATAATATTACACCATTTTAGCTGTACTTCTCAATATCATGCACTAGGCTACATCCTACCGATTACTAGTTCATCATAAGTCCCAACATATAGTTTTCAAATTAATTCTCTACAAACGCCGAACTTTATCTATGTGCAGCATGCTGTAAACCACTGACTAACTAGAAACAAACATACGCAAAATGATATTTCCACTCTCGAATACCAGTCTCAGTCATGTAACGTTTTAGAGATCTTGGCTATATTTTCAACGTCAACTAAGGTCTGTCCCAGGTCTAAAAAACAGACAAGCATGTAGCCAACACACCACAATCGATCTTCACTCAGCTAAATAAAGGAAGCAAATGTGCAGAAGTAGTCAGCGGAACAATCTACATCCCATCTAATAACACCCCAACCCAAATCAATCATCTTCTAAAATTATGACTTCATCACCAAAGCCGCCCAACACATAATATTACTTCGCTATTCGGTCGTCTGGAGGACATCAGAGTTCGCTCTTACAGATTCATACACCACAACAGGTCTCTGCATTCAGACAGCTGCTCTGGTTATTTATTATCATTTATGACCATTTATTATTATTTATTATGATTTATTATTTATTATTGTTTATATCATGTTACCTAACAAAAATGGCTCCAAGTTCATCCATGTTTAGCTCCCATGACACCAGAGCGCTCTGTCATCACGTCTGTTGATTACGCAAGTACCATTATTCAAGACGGCTGCACCCAGTGTGAAACATGCCACCTTTCCCGAACCTGTATGCTACATTAAAATTCCAACTTGGCTTTAGTCACACCCTACACATCGTTCAACTGATCCCATTTCCAGATCTTTGCGCATCTGATATATGAAATTCAAGTCGGAGAAAAACATATCAATTACCTTCTGCAGCATGTCTACAAGCGGAATAACCTCAGTTTCTGCAACAGGACCTTGTCTTAAGCATTTGCCTGAAAATCAAGCGCCGCCAGCGGCATGTCAAAGTCACATATCTGTCCATCTAAAAAGCCATCCACTAAGCCCCAGGACCAGCATGCCGTAGTGGGCTCTCCAGCTATTGTCTAACAACATACACTACACAGACGGATTCCTGAATAGCGCAGATCTCTATCCTCCCCTGCATCTCCAACTCGACATGAAAACGGTGTCCCCCCAGCCAGCAAACCTGTCGTCATTCACGTTGGGCCGACAATTCAGTCAAAACTCACCTTCTAAGCAAAGATGAGTATTCACTTAGAACAAATAGACAAACATAACTCCAAGCAGAAGTCAAACATATGATTAAAAAAAATGACCTGAGTTTAGATTATCCGACATTTATTTACATGTCCTAGTGATACAGTCGTAGGCGAGTCGTGTCATCCACTCGCTCACTCCTTCTACACACGCATACACAGAACTTGTTCTACTTATATGCCACCCACACTGTTATAATAATTTTGATCAAGCATTTACGCACCCACATACAACCCAGCTCAATAGAACATAATTATTCCTTTTTCCACAAAGAGATACAGAAAACAGAGCAAGCGCTCTCCGAATGTGGAGGTGACTGGATACACCTTGGTTACATTTAGAGACAATTTTAGAACACAGAACGATAACTTATGTCGTGGTCGCATGGATGGATCTGACATAAAGTCGATAGAAATGCGAAAACTGATTAGCGCATAGATATAAACTAACCTAATATACACCGAAATGCGGTGAAAATGAGAACGTACTTGCTTATCTTCTGTTTCGCAGGGAGGAATTTGTACATGGAGTCAAGTATGCTGCAACAAGAGGAATGCAGGGAAACGACGACATCGAAGGGAGCAGACTAAGGAAAGTAGACAATGTTTTCTCGTTGAGTTCGTATTATAGTGTATGTCTACTGAGGTAGCAGTGATACACGCGAGTTGAATACTGTATTTGATGCTTTTGAGGAGGACAGATAATCATTCAGGTCTAAACTTACTCACCTCTGTGTTAAAGGATAATAGAGAGTGTACGGGATGGTCGATTGAGACAGAGCTGCAACTAGGTAGGATTTAAACGTTGACTCATTTATTCTGGAGAAAGACAAGCTGCTGATGGTCTATTGTTTTTCCAGTGTTCTATCTGGATGCTTTAGTCACATGATATAGCCTGCGTTCTAGCCATATGCAGCTACAGTGCTTTACACATGATAGATTGGATGATTTACGTAAATATGTGTCGAACTACATTGTGTATAAATATCACTCCGTTCTTGTTCTTCTTAACTGTATGCTATTAAATTAAGGCACGTTGAGATCTGCGACTATAGATCGATATGGTGTGCTAAGCTCCAATACTTTGGTACATCTCGAGAAATGTGGTGCACTTGGAGGGGTTAGGTCTAGGAAAGCTCTATTCAGACAAGAGAGGTGAAGTGTAGCTATATTCCTCTGCTCGGTTGAGGATTAATTGGGTAGCGACGTTGCGGGGTAGAGCGGTCAATGCTGGAGTGAGGATGGTCTTTTAACGTAAGAGGGATAGATTGCTCTGTGACTGCCGTAGGCAGAGAGATTGATTTAGTACTATGCGTGACGATTTTAGAAATATGTGTATCATTTTCTGGTATACTTTGGTCGTTTTTATATGTTCGAGAATTAAGTGTGAATGGACGTACTGAGCAGTCATCTATCAATGCTCGCAATGATACTTGGAAAGTAGAGGAGATATGGTTTAGCTATGACATTGAAATTAGGAAAACATGCTGTCCAATGATTGGCCAGTGTGCTTTATTACGAGGACAAGTTGCGCGTCGGAATACGGTTATCATGAGTTTGTGTTTAAGGGTGTAATATTAAATGCCCTATCCTCAGTGAGAGGTATGTGTATGTTAGTAAAAGTATTTGCTTATTTGATAACATGTATGCGTAATTTAGTACATTTAAGTGTTCACCAAACATGGCTGTCTGTGGAAAAAGGAATTATTATATTCTATTGAGCTGGGATGTATGTGGATGCGCAAATGCTTGTTCAAAATTATTATAACAGTGTGGGTGGCATATAAGTAGAACAAGTTCTGTGTATGCGTGTGTAGAAGGAGTGAGGGAGTGGATGACATGACTCACCTACGACTGTATCATTAGGACATGTAAATAAATGTCGGATAATCTAAACTCAGGTCATTTTTTGTAATCATATGTTTGACTTCTGCTTGGAGTGATGTTTGTCTATTTGTTCTAACTGATTACTCATCTTTGCTTAGAAGGTGAGTTTTGACAGAATTGTCGGCGCAACGTGAATGACGATGGATTTGCTAGCTGGCGGGACACTGTTTTCATGTCGAGTTGGAGATGCAGGGGAGGATAGAGATCTGCGCTATTCAGGAATCCGTCTGTGTAGTGTATGTCGTTAGACAATAGCTGGAGAGCAGGTATAGAGAGAGAGCCCACTACGGCATGCTGGTCCTGGGGCTTAGTGGATGGCTTTTTAGATGGACAGATATGTGGCTTTGACATGCCGCCGCCGGCGCTTGATTTTCAGGCAAATGGTCAAGACAAGGTCCTGTTGCAGTAACTGAGGTTATTCTGCTTGTAGACAGGCTGCAGAAGGTAATTGATATGTTTTTCTCCGACTTGAATTTCATGTATCAGATGCGAAAAGATCTGGAAATGGGATCAGTTGAACGATGTGTAGGGTGTGACTAAAGCCAAGTTGGAATTTTAATGTAGCATGAAGGTTCGCCATAGATGGCACGTTTCACATTGGGTGCAGCCGCCTTGAATAATGGTACTTGCGTAATCAACTGACGTGATGACAGAGCACTCTGGTGGTTGTCATAGGAGCCTAACACAGTTGAACTTGGAGCCATTTTTGTTAGGTAACATGATATAATTAATAATAAATAATTATGTATGATCATAAATGATAATAAATAACCGGAGCAGCAGTTCGAATGCAGAGACCTGTTGGGGTGTATGGATCTGTAACAGCGAACTTTGATGTCCTCTAGAAGACCGAATAGCGAAGTAATACTATGTGTTGGGTGGCTTTGATGATCAAGTCAGAATTTGAGAAGATGATTGATTTGGGTTGGAGTGTTATTAGATGGGACGTAGATTGTTCCACTGACTACTTCTGCACATTTGCTTCCTTTATTTAGCTGAGTGAAGATCGATTGTGGTGTGTTGGATACATGCTTGTCTGTTCTCTAGACCTGGGACAGACCTTAGTTGACGTTGAAATTATAGCCAAGATCCCGAAAACGTTGCATGATTGAGACCGGTAATCGAGAGTGGAAATATCATTTTGCGTATGTTTGTTTCTAGTTAGTCAGTGGTTTACAGCATGCTGCACATAGATAAAGTTCGGCGTTTGTAGAGAATTAATTTGAAGTCTATATCTTGGGACTTACGATGAACTAGTGATCGGTAGGTGGTAGCTTAGTGCATGATATTGAGAAGTACAGCCAAAATGGTGTAATATTATGGAGGAAGTACATGTGTTTTAGCACTCTATGAGTCTGAGGATGTTTGAAGAAAAGCGAACAGATAACGAAGGAGAGACAGTAATGCGTTTGTGCTGAGCAGGGGACGATACCGAATTTGTATTAAAGAGTTCTGAGGGTGACTTAGGTCCGCTGATGTAAGAGGGACGATTAGCTCTGAGTGTCGGGTCTGTAGAGAGAACGGGTTGACGGTGCTTTCCTAGGATTGGTGAGCATTGCTGCATATAGACGCTAGGTGTAGGATATTTTTTTCGCATGCTGTAGAGATATACTGGATAAGTGCACTGTTTTGTGTCAAATGTGTATATACTGTATTGTGAAGTTAATGTGGATTACACTGTGTAGCGTTTGTATATAATGGATTGTAAAGTTACTAATCCTTATGTTATGGGGTAAGTAGAGAGGATGACCGTATGTGTGTGTGTGTGTGTGTGTGTGTGTGTGTGTGTGTGTGTGTGTGTGTGTGGATTGAGGGGGCTGTGGAGGTAATTTATCGATCTCTGTAAAAGTAAGCACAGGAAGCATCAGAAAGAAAAGCAGGATGGTACTTCGATAACGGGTCCTTAGGAAATTAGACCAGTAAATTCGATAAGAAGGAATAAGTATGATTAATCGGTTGTGCTGGGATATAGATGGGTTGTGAATATTTGCGTATGTTGAGAGCTGGAAAGGTAGGAGGTGGGGAGCGCATTCAGTATTATTTTGGTGAACAAGTCCTGTTAGGGTAAGAATTTGAATTTGCAAATAAGCTTAGAAAACACGAAAGCGAGCGTTAACTATTTTTGGGGGGCACTATACAATTTCGGAGAAGTTGTCTGGGCTCTTCATTTTTTTTTTTTTTTTAATTTTCAAATGATCGTTTTAGATTGCGAGGGGAGAGAAGCGCTGGGATGTATGCTGGCGGTGTGTGTGTGAACTCACTCTCGGCTTTTCTGACAACGGATGTGAAGGTGGAGATGTGTCGCATATAGGCCGGCGAGCAATGGAATGAGTCCTTAACATGTGTGTTGGACTGCACTGAGTAAGGACGGTGACAGACGATTCGCGTGGCCTGGCTTGGATATTCATGTTCGGCGTACAGGTGATAAGAATTTTTCAGTTGTTCGGTGTGAATGCGGCTGTCATCAAGTCATGTTTGTTGGGTCGAAGAGTCCTTTGAGCGAATTGAGAGCTGTCGGACGTGTGACTTAACGTGGGATAGGTTGATTGCGCGAGTCTGTTGAGTTACTTTGCTGTGCGTTATTCAAATGGTTCAAATGGCTCTGAGCACTATGGGACTTAACTTCTGAGGTCATCAGTCCCCTAGAACTTAGAACTACTTAAACCCAACTAACCTAAGGACATCACACAAATCCATGCCCGAGGCAAGATTCGAACTTGCCACCGTAGCGGCCGCGCGGTTCCAAACTGTAGCGCCTAGAACCGCTCGTCCACTCAGGCCGGCTGTGCGTTATTTGGACGGATTACGAGTACTGATGGTGTTTACAGTTATGTGTACTGCGTTATTTAGGAGTAGTTTGATATTGTGCACTGAAATTAGGAGCTGTTTGTGTGTCTGCCGACTGTGCAACGTGACGCCAGGTATATCAGGACGAGTGTTTTTTGTATGAGAGTGATAGGTACACTCGATGCGTAAAGAACGTGTACGTTAAGTATTTGCGGGACGATATAGAATATGAGAGAGTTCGAGCTGGTTGTTATTTTTTCTACTTGGAGGGTTTGTTAGATCGAATTGCTGAGGTGAGTAACTACGAGAGCGCGAGGGATGGGATTACACCGTATCTCCGTCTCTCAGCGGGTAACTAAAGATGGGGCGAGCAATGTTCTCAGCTTAGGTACTGAGGGTGCGCTCTGGCCATGTGCTAGATCGTGTGGATTGAACAACAGTATTAGGGTCATAGTTTAGCTAGAATATTTAGACATGAGTATGTCCGACACTAGTATAAAGGTCCAGACTCTGATGTGGGCGGTCTCGCGCTCGTGGTGTGTGAGAGAGGCAAAGCAGATGATTTTGAGTCATCACAGGTGACTTAGGTTGGTGGCTTCGTTTGCCACAATTTTCTTGTGTTTGGCAGCGAAACGCGAACTGACCATCAGAATTGAAGCTTGGCTTATTTGTATAGACAGAATGTGATACAAGTTAATGTGGGTTAGTACACGTAGTGCACGTTAGTAAACGGAAGCAAGCATTAGTACATGTTAGCCAATGAACATGGGTCGGTAAAAGGACGTGGTGGTCGGTAGGGACTTTAACTATTTCATTTCAAGTCCAGGTGGGTGTGGCAGTGGCGAAAATTGATTCCAAGTCTAGGTGGTTGTGGCATTATGATAGGCTACCAGTGGAAAAAGATAAGTTATGGGGAAAGCTCGTACATGTGATAAATTATGGTGTTGGGGATTTGAACTTGTGATAGATTTCTGTTATGGATGTAAGGAGAATGGCTTCCTCGCCGAGAAAATTGGACATCTTGAATAAATAATAAATGATAATAACACATAGAAGTACAGAGAGAATATCGTGTTGGAATTTGAATTTGGCGCAATTTTCTAGTGGAGGTAGGCCTATAATAATAAATGATAATGAATGATAATAAATGATAATGAATGATAATAAATGATAATGAATGACAATGAATGATAATGAATGACAATGAATGATAATGAATGTTAATAACTGATAATGAATAATAAACAAAAGTAAGGTTTTGCAGCCATTATCATGTTGGAATTTGAATTTGGAGGGAATTTTCTAGTGGAGGTAGGTCATTAATAATAAATAATAATAATAAATGATAATGAATGATTATAAATGATAATGAATGACAATGAATGATAATGAATGTTAATAAATGATAATGAATGATAATGAATGTTAATGAGTGATAATCAGTAATAATGATAAAGACAAGTACGGTCTTTGCATGCATTATCCTGTTGGAATTCTAACTTCCCGCCATTTTTTTCTTCTTCTGGAGACTTAGGTTAGTGGATGTAGCACAATTGGGCCATTTTCCCGCCAAAATTCAAACTTCCCGCCATTTTTTCTTGAGTTTAGTTTAGCGGAGGTAGCACATTTGGACTATTCTTCCGCCATAATCCACCATCTTGGATGACATCATGCGATGTTGCCAAGTCTACATGCCGCCATTTTGGAGGACGTCATCGCCGCCATCTTGAATAAATTTGGCAGCAATGGAGAATGGGGTGACACGAAGGTTGTCCCCCTACTTACGTTAGTAGCTTCCTCTGTCATGTTTGTCAGATTTGGTGTGTTAACGAATTTATTGCTTGGAGTGTAACGGCCTAGTACTTGAAATATGTTTTGATCTTCGGAAACTTTGATATTATTGCCTATAATCTCGAGAGGCGGTATCTTTGTACTATAGAGCATCTTAATTATTGTTTGGTCAACCTGGTAGAATTTTATATAAGATTGCATTTCATGGGCTTTTATTTAAATGATCATTTTAGTATATAAAATTGCCACCCTTTCAACGTAAGACTTTTAGAAGTTAAAATGAAGTTGCACCTTCTGTGGCTAGGTTAGTATTTTAATTGTTAGCGTTTTGTACCATATCCATCCCTCCTATGGGGGGTGCATAGTTTGTGTGCTTGTGTAAATTGTTAAAACTCTTAGTTAGAGTTATCTGGTGTGTTGCAGATTTGAACCAGAGTAGTCTTTCAGAGGCTGTTGTGAGCGGTCTTAACTACGGCTGTGTCAAAAGGGAGCGGCAAGGTTCTCTGCCCGAAAGCTCATTCAGTCAAAACTTGTTTCTTTCTGCCTCTGAATAAATTGTGACTTTGATACTTAGAGGGTGCTTTCTGACTATAATTTTAGATGTGTTTCTTTAAAAAAAATGCTTTTAGGCACTATTAAAGTGAATAAAATTCCCATTTGTTAAAAGGAATTTGGCTATGATTTCATCAGTTACTCTCTGGCAACTACTTCCATGCTTACGTAGTGTGATTAAATGTGTTAATATTCTTGATGAATCGCTAGTAAATAAAATAAATTCTTAAGAATATTCTTTGAAAATAAATCACGGTTCAGCCATTTGGGAAAACTTGAATTCAAGCGGGTTCTCCATCATAGGACCGAAAAGGTGAGAACTGTTCGAAGCTACTTCACGACCGGGCGGTGCATGTTCGAGAAGGCCAAAACCAATATTTTGAAACACATATTTTTTTTTCAACCGTGGTTACTCCACACCGTTTGAAAGATTCCCTCATTTATTCGTTTTGATTTAAAGTTTAGATCTCACACTACCTTACAGTAGCTGTCGCTATTCACTGTTGGACCATAATGAGTATAACGAATAAGCAATGAACGTCTGATTTCTCATAACAGTCAACAGCTACTTTCCTGCAGAGATTTGGCTTTAGAACGTTTCTGCTGTTAGCAAATATGGACAGATTCTTACCATGTACAGACGCTGAGGTATTGATTCATGGTGATGGAACACGATGTTGACATTTTCAAACATTCCTATTCCTATTCGTCTGTCAGTCAGTCGACGAGGTACAAAACGATCACGATCAGTAATTTAGGGATTCACGGAACTCCGAAAATGCTCACCCGTGGCACAAAATTCACGCGAAATACCATCGCTCCTGGCATGACAGTCATCATGGATCATTTACTCAGCTGTACCGAAGTTTCTGACCGTTTTCGAAGTGGACACCAGAATGCTGTTCTTCACAGACAGATAAGCGTCAGTTCTTAAAGTTACTTTTTTCTTCAGTAAATGAGGTCTGTGAATAATATCTACAGCTTCCGACTCTTCAGAGTACAGAAAAAGAATCATTCCCCCATTTATTCTATGGTATATAAGGGCAACGCAGCTTTCATGACAAAATGCTCTGAAATCACTACGATTACAGTTGTTAACTGAAAATGCACAGATATCGCACAAGAACAACACTAAGGTTAATCTAAGTTGTTGTTGGGCTGTCAGCATAGGGGACAGAAGAAACAAATTGCCTTTACTGATTGGCTTACCTTAGTACACTGTGTCATCTGACTTCCATGTTTACATTTTTAAAGTGTATAATATTCTCCAAACCGCATCAGTATTCAAAAGATATCAACAAAATATTACTCGATATTATGCAAAATGTCTCCAAATTTCGTTTTGTAAAATTTCACGAAATACATAAACGTCTGTATACAGCATTTCAGTCGAAACTTTATGATCAGTGCTATTCACTTATAACCCAATTTGAGAAACAGACAAAAAATGTATTAAGTAATTTTCCTCTGGTTTACAGTTCTTTCTTTTCTCGATGGCGAATCATTGATTTTCCTCTGTCTTTCCATTTCCAATGCCTGTGAGCAGACACCATCTTTAACGAATACCTTACTTCACCCATTGCGGATCTCGCAACTACATTGACGTGAGAAAGATCGCAGCACCAACAAGGAGTTGTGGGACGTAAACGACTGTTGGTAGGCGAGTTTCTACATCTGAAATGAGATGTCTATTCAAAATTCGCACCCGTCGCATAAGAGTGGCGCTAGTAGTGTCAATATGATGATGAAAGTCAATTTTTTTTAAATACTCGTTGTAACGGTCGTGAGCGTTTGAGAATGGACGGGGTGACTTGATGTTGGTCAAGAATGGCTCTAACGCGGCAAAGAAGCCATTCTCAACGTCTCACTGAGATTTAACGAAGTCGTGCAACAGGGCTACGAGAGGCTGGATGTTCTTTCTGCGACAGTGCTGAAAGACTTGGCACGAAACTAAACACTGTACATGATTGCTGGTAACGACGTTCCCGAGAATGTACGGTCGTAAGAAGATCTCTCTCCGGACAACCACGTGGCAATACCGAGAGAGAAGACGATCGTGATCAGCTTATGGTACCGGCGCATAATACTGCATCTGCAGCAGCAATTTGAGTAGCAGTTGGAACCAAAGTGACACAGAAAACTGTTACAAATACATTACATCAAGGACAGTTCCGAGCCAGAGGACTGTATCTCGCATTTCACTGACCAGAAACAACCGCCATTTGCAATTTCATTGATGTCCAGCAAAACCTCAGTGGAGGGCAGAGTGGAGGTCTGTAGCATTTTCTGATGAAAGCTGATTCAGCCTCGGTCCACATACCGCTGTTATCACCCAAAATGCTCTGCAGAGTGTCTACATATTGCCTTGGCCTGGTCGATCACCAGATCTGTTCCAGCCGAGCACATAAGGGAAACTACCGGACGACAACTCCAGCATCAAACAGATGCAGCGTCAACCGCCCCTGTAATGACCGAGCAAGGGCAACAGGCATGGACCCCATCCTACCAACTGACATCCGACATCTTCACAACACAATGCATGCACGTTTGCATACTTTCATTCTACATTCTGGCCGTTACAAGGTTATTAACATACCAGCATTTAACATTTGCAGTGGCTTATCTCGCGTTTACGTTAATCTGTGATCGTGCATTGTTAATCACTAAAATATGTTACCTAGTCAAATCTATCGTCGAAATTTCATCACTCTACGTTAGTTATTTTTTGCTTGAGTATTTCCTGGTGGTTTTTGGGCATTTTCAGTGGCAGTCTTAAGGAGGGAACCCCCATTAGGAGGTTCGAAAAATCCGACTTTTTTGTTGCATAAATCCTTAACTATCCAAGAACACGCTGTCAAAATTTCAAAGCGAAATTCGCATTCGCATTCGTTTAGATTTTATGAGCACAGAACCGAGTGCACAGAAGGAAATTCTTCCAATATATGAAGATTCAAGGGATGAATTATTGGAGAGATGTTTACAGAATGACCTCTGAAAAGATCCGGAGTTCGAGTCTCGGTCAGGTTCACAGTCTTAATCTGCCTGGAAGTTTTACTGGAGAGATGTTCAGGTACCCACACCCAAAATGCGAACGAAAATTATAATTCCAATATTTGGCGATTAGCACCTAAACACTTGCACTCCGGATTAAAAGCCGTTGAATTGCCATGGTATTTAGGAGCGGCCTTATTCAATGAAGGAAATTCATTCCTTCTTATGGTCATGATCGAGGCAGGAACTGCAGTATGCACGCAAAGCTTCAATTATGCCGAACAAACGGATAAC
Organism: Schistocerca americana; assembly: GCF_021461395.2. Taxonomy (NCBI): domain Eukaryota; kingdom Metazoa; phylum Arthropoda; class Insecta; order Orthoptera; family Acrididae; genus Schistocerca; species Schistocerca americana. The sequence goes on from NC_060122.1 coordinate 679,918,519, forward strand.
CAGCGCGTGAGCCGGCAGAATCGAGGTGGTTCATTGGAACTCAAAAAATATTGAACCGATCACTATGAAAATTAACTGATACTTTATAAAATTACGAACTATATGAACCAAATTGTGAGATGATATCGTGATTTTAATGATATTTTCTTTACATAGACAAAAAAATCGCAGAAATCGAAGAAAATTTTTCCAATGCCAGCAAAATTTAATTTTCATTATTTTCACCTGAATTGAGGTTGATATTATTAGAAAATGAATTATTAAATCAAAAACCTTTCTGATTTCAGATGAAAATCAGAATGGCTACACTGCACGCAACTGGAGAACTATACTCACAACATTCACCGGACAACACAGCGTAACTTCGTTATTTTTGGCTGAGATTATTCATAGAAATTCAGAAAAACTGTTCGAAATATGAAAGAAACGGTGTCAAAATCTGATTATATTCTAATGAATTCCTTCCACCCAAAAAAAAATACCAAAATACCAGTGTCAAGCAGCCTCCTAATGTGGTTTACCCCTTAAAAAGTTTTTTGCATGTTGGACGCTACACCGCTGCTGAAAGTTTAAATTTGATTTGCACGCTCCAAGACAAGGAAGCGGATGTGATAAACTAAGAATATAATTCGCGATGTGTGTTTCCAAGATTCGCATGGTGCAACATTTACTGACAGCATGTTGTTGTTGTTGTGTTTGTTGTGGTCTTCAGTCCTGAGACTGGTTTGATTGAGCTCTCCTTGCTACTCTATCCTGTGCAAGCTTCTTCATCTCCCAGTAACTACTACAACCTACATCTTTCTGAATCTGCTTAGTGTATTCATCTCTTGGTCTCCCTCTACGATTTTTACCCTCCACGCTCCCCTCCAATACTAAATTGGCGATCCCTTGATGCCTCAGAATATGTCCTACCAACCGATCCCTTCTAGTCAAGTTGTACCACAAAGCTCTCTTCTCTCCAATTCCATTCAATACCTCCTCATTAGTTATGTGATCTACCCATCTAATCTTCAGCATTCTTCTATAGCACCACATTTCAAAAGCTTCTATTCTCTTCTTGTCCAAACTATTTATCGTCCATGTTTCACTTCCATACATGGCTACACTCCATACAAATACTTTCAGAAACTACTTCCTGACATTTAAATCTATACTCGATGTTGACGAATTTCTCTTCTTCAGAAACGCTTTCCTTACCATTGCCAGTCTACATTTCACATCCTCTCTACTTCGACCATCATCAGTTATTTTGCTCCCCAAATAGCAAAACTCCTTTACCACTTTAAGTGTCTCATTTCCTAATCTAATTTCCTCAGCATCACCCGACTGACAGCATAGGGAATGAAAATATCAATAACAAGTTGTAATCATCTTATGTACATACTGTCGTTTTATTTTTAGACTTTTTTCGGTAGTTGCATTTTTTTGTCATCAGTCTTCTGATTGGTTTGAGGCGGCTTGCCACGAATTCCTCTCCTCTCCTAAACTCTTCATTTCAGAGCAGCACTTGCCACCTACGCCCTCAGTTATTTGATTTGCTGGATGTATTCCAATCTCAGGCTACCTCTACAGTTTTTGCCCTCTACAACTCCCTCTAGTACCATGGAAATTCCCTCATGTCTTAAAAGATGTCCTATCATCCTGTACCTTCTACTTATCAGTTTTCCCACATATTCCTTTCCTTTCCATTTCTGTGCAGAATCTCCTCATTCCTTACCTTATCAGTCCACCTAATTTTCAACATACGTCTGTAGCACCACATCTCAATTGCTTCGATTCTTCTCTGTTCCGGTTTTCCCACAGTCCATGTTTCACTACAGTACAATGCTGCACTCCAGACGTACATTCTCAGACGTTTCTTCCTAAAATTAAGGTGGATATTTGACATTAGTAGACTTATCTTGGCCAGGAATGCCCATTTTGCCATTCCTAGTCTGCTCTTGATGTCCTCCTTGCTCCGTCTGTCATTGGTTATTTTATTGCCTAGGTAGCAGAATTCCTTAACTTCATCTCCTTCTTGACTATCGATCCTGATGTTAAGTTTCTCGCTGTTTTCATTTCTACTACTTCTCATTACCTTCGTCTTTCTTTGATTTACTCTCAATTCATACTCTGTACTCATTAGAATGTTCATTCTGTTCAGCAGATGATTTAATTCTTCTTCACCTTCACTAAGGATAGAAATGTCATCCGTGAATCGTATCAGTGATATCCTTTCACCTTGAATTTTATTTCCACTCCTGAATCTTGCATTTATCCAAGTAATATAGCTTGTGTTCCGTCTTAGCTTATGTCCGCTTCACTTTCTTGCAAAACATCTTCAGCGGTCGCTGAAACAACTTTGTTTTTCTTACAAATCTATCTATCCATATCGTAAGGAGTTATTACGTTGCACAACACTGCCATTTGTTGCTTCGTGCTGCGTTTCTAACGATCACACACAGGTACTCGATTCCTAGAATATCATATATTTCGATATTTCCGTAACGCTCAGACGTTTTATCGGTGCTTCAGGGGGTTGGAGGTTGTATTAATATAAGATTAGATGCTTCACTTCTTTTTTCAGTCTATTTACTTAGTTTTTAAGCGATAGGAACACTGAAGTATCTCCAAATTTTGCAGGTTCAGTGCTGTTTGATACTGGCGGCTGTTCCACATTTTGTACCCTTCGCGAAAGAGATTTGTTAACAACTTCAGCTTTCCGTACCATTCTTGAAAGAGAGGTATTAGTTTTTTCTACCTTTTCCAAATTACCTTCGGCCTATATCAGCCTGGATGCACCGGTTTCCACCGTTTCCGAAACTTCTAACTTTTCGTCAATCTTTTCGAATTTAGAATCCATCTTTCTTTCTATATCTTCCATTTGTGACCAGAATCGCTTTCTTTTCCTCCCTCACTTCTTTTCTGTCCTCTTCAGATTTTATGTCGCTTTGCTGCATATCTTTCCATGTCGTTCGGCTTTTTTCCTATCTTGTTTGGCTTGCATTAAGATTTTTTTTCTTTTTTTTTTTTTAGCCGGAGTTAACTCTTTGTATTCCTTCCCCTACTACCGCATTCCAGTTAACCACGATTTTCACATTATGATCCCTTTACATATCCTCATATATTTCCTGTCTCTCTTCATCTTCTGACTGTGAAGTCAGCATGTATATGTGAACTATCGTTGTTTACGTATCACTGTAATGTATGCAGTAGCTCACTCTTTGTCCTGTCTTGCTATTCATAACGTATTCTACTCATGTTTTACCATTTTATGCTACTGTTGGTATTACTCTTAATTTGTATGGCCAGAATTTTTTTTCTTCTTACACTTAACAGACACCTACTGTATCTTGAGTGAGTATTTGCACTTCTCTTTGCAGATTTTCTAGCGTCCGTGAAACATTCAGACTGCTGACAGTGCATTCGTAGAGTTATTCAACCTTTCTCTCATGCTCACCTCCCCTATGGTAGTCCCCTCTCCCGGATATCTGAATGGGGAATTAATCTGAAATAGTCTGTCAATGGAGAGAGCATCACGACAATTTTTCAGTTACAGACCACGTGTCTTTGATATGCCTTATGTGTCTTTAATGCAGTGGCTTTCATCATCTTCTGCGCACCATTCATCATTTGCTGATTTCTTACGCAATGTAGGTGCAGTAAACTCTGCTTCTCTGCCCTCCTTGCCAACGTTGTTGACACAACGAGTTAGATTATTATACCGGAAATCTTCAGCAGCCACTGCTGTTAATTTTTATTCGGCACAGACTCAGGATCCTCTTACTACTAGTCAAAGACGGTACCCCTAGACTGTGGGTGCCCTCTACGCCACTCTACATATTCAGGGAATCCTCGAGCACTTGACCCTGTTGCCATTTCGGCTCCGGAGATATCTTCTGTAGTCGTAATGGAACAGTTTTATAAATCGATCTTTCAGCTGAAGAGAACACCTGACAGTGTAATATTCAACACCATTGTTCACCCATTTTAATCGTGTTTTCTGTATATAGTACTAGCTCAGCGCCCACTGCTTCAATCGCGTAGGCTGTTGGCCTGTCAGACATTTTTTTGTTTTTTTGTTTGTTGTTTTATTTGTTTTCAGCAATTCTTCGTATAAGATTGGCACATCATTAAAAAAATTAATTGTACGAGGGTTGACTGAAACGTAATGCCTCCACTTTCGTAACTCTTCAACGGTTAGCAGCATTGGTATGTTGCAAGTACTGGCTTGTTCCGTAGCCTCTTCCCTTTAGCTCCAGATGGCGGGAAGCCTTAGCTTTGAACGGTTGTGTTGTTACAGTAAAGTATGTAATCCTGCGCAGACGGACGGTCAATGCGATTTAAGCAACTTGCAGTCACTGAATTCTTGTCAGCAGAAGGTGTCACCCCAAAGGAGGCTCATCAGAGAAGGAAAGCAGTTTATGATGATTGTGTTGATGTGAGTACTGTGCGTCGTTGGGCGAGTACATTTAAAGATGTTGAGGCGAACATCTGACCTACGCAACAAACTAAGATTAGGACGTCTTGTGACAGCAACCACAGAGTTTCACAAGCAAAATGTTGACAAATTGATTCAGGACGCTCGTCGTATCATTCAGAGAGAAATTGCAAGCACAACTGGTATTTCACAAGAACGTGTGGGTCACATTATTGCTTTGCTTGGCAATAATGCCAAACCACACACTTCACGTGCCACCACAGCAGAACTTAGAGACTGAATCTCACCGCCGTACGGCATCATCCATGCAGTCCAGATTTAGCATCTGTTCCCGATATTGAAAGACGATCTGCGGGACATCATTATGCTTCTGATTAAGACGCTGAGAGAACTGTGGGACTGTGGTTGCGGAAATAGTGTTGACTTCTTCCGTGACGGCTTCAGAAAACTTGTTCATCGTTGGCAGAAATATATCCAATTGGCTAGTGATTATGTGGAAAAGTTGTGAGTGTGTGAGGTTGCGCAATGGATTGATCCAATAAGTACCCTTTGGCTACTGCAAGAAACAATTTCCACCCACACTACTACAGAAGTCAGACAGACGCTCCTAATGTACCAAGAAGAACTGCTTGAAAAACATTTAGCAGAATACGATTGTGAGGACGGAGTATGTACGAAATGAAGGTCAGGAGACCACACCACATTACAAAGTGAATATTGGTAACTAAAGATCACATTCTAAGGATTATTTCTGCGTTTGTTTCATTAAAATGTTCATACAAACCCAATTAATGAAGGTGGAGGCATTACTTTTCATTTAACCCTAGATTTACATATTCTTACACATGTTGTACACACGTACAGAACAACAGTCTGGAAACAATGCACCTGGTCTATCCAAACAAAGATGCAAACATGAAGTGGAAATTTATTAAAGCCCTTCGCTGTGTACCACGGTGATAGTTGTAGCGTTTGGAGCCAAAATCAATAAGTTGCTGTTGGAACTGACTCTTGAACATGTGACGTAGCCATGTCGATGACTGTCAACCGGCCCTGAGATTCATTGTAAAGCAGAATTTAAGGGGGAACTGCAGTCGCTTGAACTCAAATGTGTGGACACAAGGTATAAGGGATATTCGTGGTTTGATTAACGGTTCACCCCGAAGACATCCGGTAAGCACGGCAGCCTTGATAATATTTTGTGGATAGAAGTTACTCGAAGTCTAGTATGTGGTGACGTGCTGCAGAGGTTAGCGCATTAGACGAAAGAAACCGCTTCTAAGAAAGGTACACAGTTTAGTCAAAACAAACACTGGAATGGTTCCTTGCAAATGGATACATCCGATATCTCCGCCGTTCATTTTCTGAGTCTGCCCTCCAATGACCTTGCCATCGACGGCATATTAAACCCTCCTCCTCTTTTCCACACTGCTTTTGTGCTGTTGCTGAGATGAAATTATTTCATAAGTTCAGAAAATATGCGACGCGTCTTTATCTCTGACAGTGAAAATTATGTACTGAGCCGGAATTCTAATCAGGATACGCTACTGGAAAACATTTTTACTAGAGAAAAAGATAGATAATTATGTATAGCGTCCCACTGACGACGAGATCATCAGAGACGAAGCACAATTTTGGACTGGGAAAGGATAGGAAAATAGACTTGCCGTGTGTTTTTCAAACCAAAGATATCGACGCTTGGCTTTGCGATTTAAAAAAATCACTGAAAACCAGACGCTGGATGGTCGGACGTCAGTAAGAGCGGTGTCTAACCACTCTGTCACGTCTCAGGAATGCTACAGTGTTGTTTGTAATGAGTACTACATGCGCCCTAGAGCCTGGAGTCAGGCTATGTGACGTACCGAAACCACCTACGTGAAAGAGTGCCGTTCGAGAAAGCTGTGTGGTTCAATTTACATCTTGGTCAAATGAGTATAATTTGACAGACATAATTCAAAAAAGCAAGAAAATTTTATCTCATGATATATTTAGGGGAAGTATGACTTCAGTATCACTGCTGGTGTGTGTATGTTCTACCATCGTATGCTGACGGATTGCTCAATCCTGTATTTGTCACTTTGTTCACTATCCCAGCATGAAACTGTGGTACCTTGGAAACACAAATAAAATTTGTTTAAATTCTAATGGCGGGATTCTCTTGGTAGACGGATCGATGGTATGAAACTTTATCATTCTTGTTTGCCAAGTCCATGAACTTGTCTGACCCGTTAAACAGATTGTCGCTGTCATATGTCGATTTTGCAACAGTTTTAGGGAAAAGCTGGATTCAACTGTCTATTTTTCCAAGTGATAAAAAATGACAAAATGCAAATTTGCGGGAAAAAAGCAAATTTAAAGTCTGTAATGGTAATGGAAGTACTCTGAAGCTCTGAATAACGTATTCCAGAGATTACTACTAACACACCCAACGTTAAAAGCGTGTCCTGAATATTTAATAATCGTGAAATTATCGTATAATGGCAGTGATGGGCTAGACGGAGTTGTGTGTGCAGTACTGAAACACAGTACTGCTAAAGAAATACCTGCGATCTGTGTGCTTGACATAATGCTCATATGACCTTCACGTAGCAGCGATCACATGACTTCAACAATTCTGAAAGGTCGTTGTTCTTTCTGTACCACATTAGATGCAACAAAAGCGTCGCAAGCGGTAGTTACACCAAGTTTCCAGAATTTTACATACCGAATAGCGCACTGCATGAAAAACTAATGGGTCACGATGGGATTCATTTAACGCTGATTGGTTTAATTAGCATACACAAAGTAAACTACTGATGGAACTGTTGGAGCGGGAGAATTGTCTTTTGTGACGAGCTACAAAGGCAATAGCTGCCCGAAGCACCAACTTCTCGGTTGAATACACCAGACGACCATAAAAAAAGATCTGAGCTCTTTTCGATTAGTTCCTCTCGAATACATAGTCCTTCCTGTTCTTTTGTGATTGCGCAAAATAAGAAGAGTGAATAATCGAGATGGTAACCCCAAAGATGATTTAAGCGTGCCGCATCCCACAGAACATCCTAGTTGAGGTTGAGTGCTCTTACTGTTAATTACATTCATAGATCACGAAATGTAAAATTCAACGAGCCGTAATATCAGCCGGTTTATCTTTTCAGGTGGTCACGACCGATTTGAACTTAATTATGATTGTGAGTGACTTCTGAAGAAAATATATTTGCACTGAAACGATTTTATTGTCGATTCGCTTTATGAATCTCTTCTCAACACAATTTTTCTTGAAATGAAAAGAGAGAAATTATCCGTCTCAAAGTCTAATGGTTATCATGCAATTGCTGTACTGAAAAACAATAGGGGCGAAGAACAGACTACATTGCATAAAATGAGAGACATTAGCCAAATTATTCACAGACCAGTCCGTTAATCTGATCACCACCTATGATCGACGTCAGTGACCAACAATCGCTAACATATGGAAGGTGGCAGCACTAGCAGTGGATGGTATATAAAGCATGTGAGGGAGACGCAAAGTACGCTGTAGTTGTTGTCGTAATGCGGGAACGGAGCGACTTATCTGGCGTCCAAAAGGAGATGATCATTGGCTTTCGGGCCAAGCGTCGATGCAGTACTGTAAACAGGTCGCATGCCACCGTGGCTAAGGCACACCGTGCGTGGCAAAACGAGGCTATACAAAATCGTCGTCGAGGAAACTGCGGTGCACTAAGTGACATAGGTAACAGGGGTGAGATGTTTACGGTCGAATAAACGTGCAGTTGTTGAGTAAATTACCGCCCAGATGAACCAAAAGTGTCTCCTTAACCACCATTCAGCTAAACGTTGCCGTGTATGGGCCTCCACAGCAAGTGCCTGGTTCATGGACGCATGCTGACTGGTTTTCATCGGCAACGAAATCTAGACTTTCCACGTCAGTACCGTGTCTGGAGGTCCACTGAGTTGTGACAAGTGACCTCTCCTGGTAAGTGATGTCTTATGTTTCATGGTAACGATGGCCGTTGGCCTCTACGGTGTGGATCATCTGAAAGCAAATACCCTGCATGTGTTAAGGTCTGAGGAATGTTTTCGTGGCGTTCCCTGGATGATCCCGTCATTTTGGAAGGCACAGTGGATCAACACAAGTATGTGTCTTTCCTTTGGGACAAAGTCCACCCATGCATACTGTTTCTTTATCCTCGCCGCGGCGGCATCTACCAGCAGAACAATGCAACGTGTCACTGAACTCGCAGTGTACGCACTTTCTCGAAGAGCACCAGGATGAAGAGCACCAAACTCTCTGATTTAAATGCAATCGAGAATCTGCGAGACTACTTCGATCGGGCTGTTCGTGCCATAGACCCTCAACCTAGAAAGCTAGCGCAGCTGGCCACGACGTTGAGTCTGCTTGGCTTCACATCCCTTCCGGTACCTGTCTCATCCTCACTGACTCTCTTCCAGCACATCTCACGCTACAGCGGTGGGTATTTCAGTTTTTCACATGTGGTCACATTAATGTGACTGGAGAGTGTATATAGTATTTGTCCTATGCAGCGTACAAGAGTATTCGTAGTGCCTCCAGTGTTACAGAAGACGACTGTACGAAAACTACAAGACCCATAGAAAATACACATGTATCAGCAAACATCACTCAGATGACAGATGCTTCGAATGAGATGCGTTTGTGATGTGACAAACGCGAATATGTGCATGTAGTTCATTGAAGTCGCTGACACCAATTTTCTGCGACGGTGAGACTGCAGACCACCTGATTGCTTATTTGTTGGCGTGATCTAATTAGGTGCCACAACAAGTAGTGGATCATTTGTGCAAATATTCCTACACGCCTGCGCCAAATTGCAACTACGCCCAGGTGCGTATTGCGAACCAAAACGGAGAGAGGCTCTAGCCAGTGACGTGTCCCTTTTTCTTTGTGGTTTGATTTCGCAGAGTCGTCTTTTGAAACCCTGGAGATACACTGAGGCGCCAAAGAAACTGGTATAGGCATGCATGTTCAAATACAGAGATATAATATGTGTTCAAAAGTATCCGGACACTCCAAAAGTATACTAGGTGCATTGTGCTGCCATCTACTGCCAGATACTCCGTACCAGCTACCTCAGTAATAAAACATCGTGAGAGAGCAGGATGGGACGCTTCGCGGAGCTCACGGACTTCGAAGGAGGTCAGATGTTTGGAGTCACTTGTGTCATACGTCTGTACGCGAGATTTCCATATTCCTAAACATCCCTTCGGTGGTACACTGTTTCCGATGTGATAGTGAACTGGAAATGTGAAGGGACACGTACAGCACAAAAGCGTACACGCCGACGTTGTCTGTTAAAACGGAGACCGCCGAAAATTGAAGATTGTCGCAATGTGTAATAAATAGGCAGACATCTCTCCACAGCAGTTCCATACTGCATCAGGATCCACTGCAAGTACTATGACAGGCGGGAGCTGAGAAAACTTCGATTTCATGGTCGAGCAGTTGCTCAAAGCCACACATCATGCCGGTAAATGGCAAACGTCGCCTCGCTTGGTGTAAGAAGCGTAAACATTGGACGATTGAACAGTGGAAAAACGTTGTGTGGAGTGACAAATCACCGTACACAATGTGGCTATCCGATGGCAGGGTGTGGGTATGGCGAATACACGGTGAACGACATCTGCCAGTGTCTATAGTGCCAACAGTAAATTTAGGAGGTGGCGGTGTTATGGTGTGGTCATTTTTTCATGGAGGGGGCTGGCACCCCATGTTGTTTTGGGTGGCACTGTCACAGCACAGGCCTACATGATGTTTTAAGTGCCTTCTTGTTGAAGAGAAATTCGGGGATGGCGATTGCTTCCTTCAACATGATCATAATGCACGGCCTCTGGTGGAATGGTTACACGACAATAACATTCCTGTAATGGACTGGCCTGTACAAAGTCCTGACGTGAATCCTACAGAACACCTAAGGGATGTTTCGGAACGCCGACTTCATGCCAGGCCTCAACGACCGACATCGATTCCTTTCCTCAGTGCAGTACTCCGTGAACAAAGGGCTGCCATTCCCGAAGAAACCTTCCAGCACCTGATTGAACGTATGCCTGCTAGAGTGGAAGCTGTCATCAAGGCCAAGGATAGGCCAACACCATATTGAATTCCATCATTGCCGCTGGACTTGTAAGTCATTTTCAGACAGAATACGGTGCTAAGGTCGGCAGTGTCTATGTAAGACAACAAGCGTCTGTCGCAGTTGTAAGATCGGTTGCTGCTGCTACGCTGCTACCATGGGAAGTTGTCAAGATTTAAGTGAGTTTGAACGTCGTGTTCTAGTCGGCGCACGAGTGATGAGACACAGCATCTCCGAGGTACCGATGAAGTGGCGATTTTCCTGTACAACCATTGCTGCAGATTTCAATGCTCGGCCATCAACAAATAGCATGTTAACCATTCAACGAAACATCATCGACATGGACTTTCGGAGCCGAAGGCCCACTCGTGTACCCATGATGAGTGCACGGCACAAAGCTTTACGCCTCTCCTGGGCCCATCAACACAGACATTGAACTGTTGATAACTGGAACCATTTTGCCTGGTCGGACGAGTCTCGTTTCAAATTGCATTGAGCGGAAGGACATGTACGGGTAGGAGATAACAGCATGAATCCATGTACCCTACTTGTCAGCAGGGGACTGTTCAAGCTGGTGGAGGCTCTGTAGTGGTGTTTGGCGTGTGCAGTTGGAGTGATATGGGACTCCTGATCCGTCTAGATAACGACTCTGACAGATGACACGTATTTAAGCATCCTGTCTGATCACCTTCATAAATTCTTGTCCATTGTGCATTCCGACGGACTTAGAAAATTCCAGCAGGACAATGCGACACCCCACATGGCCAGAATTGTTACAGAGTGGCTCCAGGAAAACTCTTCTAATTTTAAACATTTCCGATTGAGCATTTCGGGAATGTGCTGCAACGGCTGTCCAGAAGAGATTTCCACCCTTCGTACACTTACGGATTTATGGACAGCTCTGCAGGATTCAGTCAGGTGTCAGTTCCCTCCAGCAGTACTTCAGACATTAGTCGAGTCCATGCCGCGTCGTGTTGCGGCATTTTTGCGCTCGCGGGGGTCCTTCACTATATTAGGCAGGTGTACCAGCTTTTTTTGGCTCTTCAGTGAATGAATAGTCCTATACAGATCAGCTGAACTCTTGGTTTTTCCACTGCAAATATGCAACTGCTTTCGTTCATGTAGTGTAAGCAACTTAAAACCTTCTGTATAGTTTTTTTCCGGTCTTTTTTGTCGTCAGCTACATATCTTCGGGACTGTACGTAGACCTCGGTTTCCCGAATTTCCTTTGCATCGCGTTATTCCGTTCATATTGCAACGTATCTTCCCTCTACAGAGAAATTCGGACCCCAAATTTAACGTTGTGCTGCGCCGACGGTGGCTAGCTAGAACAAACACTGACACGTTTAGCAATGACAAGCCTTCTTGTATACAAGTATTGTATAGTTCTGCTCAACGACTGGTTCCGAAAACTGTGTACAAGTGCTGTCACCACAAACTAGCCTTGTTAGTATACTAATGCGCATTCACTCCAATTATTACTTTTCTCAGCGCTGTTTACTATTGGGTCCACTTTAGTTCACAATCTGCATCATGCAACACTTCTTAAGCTTGCCCACAGACTTTCTAGGCAAAAATAGTCCGTAAAACACTGTGAGTCCCCGAAATTCTCCAGTCCATTCTGCAGAAGTGTTAAATCAACTCGTATAGACAGTTTTAGGGATTCCGGAAGGTTTTGTACAATTGTGTAATCTCTGTGCCATAGGCGTCAGACCCATCTAGAAGTGTAAAACCTGTATACATTCAGTTGAAGCCTATACCTGTCTTCATCAGCATATCACTCATCGCCAGTTTTTTCATGTTCCCCACGTTGTAAATCATACTATTAACCTGTAGGGTCTGCTACTTAAAGCACAAGGACAAGAACTCGGGTAGAAAATCTTCAACGCAAACTATTTAGAAGAATTCGTGATAGGCACTACAGTCACAAGACCGGTCGTAGCGCTTAGACAACTGTCGCCCTTCTTCCCAGAGGGAACTGTTGAGCATATCTTGCTCCACAGGATCTGCAATATCAAAGATGTATTTATTTTTAGGGGGCGAAGATTTACAGTTTGTCAAAACTGTAGAAACATCAGTGTTGCACACAGCTGTACTTGTTTATTACCACCTATTTCAATCACAAACAGACTATTTTCATGTTCACTTTGACAACGTATTCAGATGTGTAGCAACTCATAACATATGTCAGGCATCATTTTTCATACTAAATGTGGAATGGGGATGTCAAATGAAGACTTCGGATGTAGATTCCGATGGAGATGCTTTTTTGTGATTATACACTGTCACACATCTGATTATGATGTCATAATATAGCTTAAGACATTGTATTTATGAATGAAACTGATTAATATAGTTGTACGTAACAATGATTTTTCAACAACGGGAGTAGGATTGTCTACAGGAGCTTTACCAGTTTCAACCTATGCTCCGCTGTTTCAACTTCTATTACGGACGAAAGCTCACCGGATAAAAAGTAATTGCCTCTAGATGAATCATTTAATACCGTGTAATTCCGTCTTTGGAAATGATAACTGCCAGGATTCGGTTAGGAGGCTGTAAAGAAACTTGTTCTCTACTTCTGAAAAAAAAACCTTTTAAATAATAAAACATAACCTATACAAGGAATCTGACTACCCCTGTTAGTCATGGACGACGAAAAAAAAAATTTGGTATAGTCTTTGTCAGAACGTGTAGAATCTTATGTGGGGCCAATAAGACGTCAATTTTAATCTAAATATGGTATGCCAATGTTTACATAATAAAAAAATATATTAGGTAATTAAGTACAATTATTATATAGATGCGATAAATCACTTTAACGGGGGCCAAATGAACAATTAAAGTAAATGTAATTCCAGTAAACCTGCAAAAGTAAAAAAAATTATTGTAGGGGTCGACATAGACATCGCCCATCTGCTAGAAGCCCACGAAATACGTAATTTTGTTTTGAAGCTGACAGCCAATGAGAAAATAGGTGCAAATATACTATTGGTCAGTATTCAGGCAGTAATGGTGGACAGCATCAGTTGGTAATATACGTAATTTTATAGTAGCTAATTTCACTACACAAAAAATAAAATATGTACTCCCTCCAAAAGAAGTTACAAACAAACATTAAAATAAAACTATGATGAGCAGCAAAATGTCTGAGAAGAATTTTGAAAGAAAATTATTAGTTCAACTTTAATTTGGCGGGTATTCAACACTGTCAACAAGACGAAATAATGGAAAGAATAATTATTGGAACTAAACAAAATTGAACTTTGATATTGTGACAGTATTTTTAAAATAGATAATTTAACTGCAATTGTTTTTAATTTTGAAATGAGAGAGAGCGTAATAATTTTCTTTTAATGTCTTAACTGTTGCTGCAGGCAGTGCGATGACGTCAGAGGTGGTCCGCGTGAACGATGTGTGAAGTTAATCCTGGTTCGTGGCGTCAAGATAATGTTGGATCCTCCTGTTTCATTAATATTCCAGTTACGGCGATGGTCCACTTCTCCGTTGTAGTCGAATCAGCTGGCAGCACTGGCGCGATAATAACAGTTCCAGTGTGTGTGTTGTCGTTACGCGCGCGACGTTTTATTATTAAAAGTTTGTTAATCACGCGGTGCGGGTAGAACGAAATTATGCAATGTCTTTAGTATTTACGATATATAGCCGGTTAATGCCAATACTTCGCACAGTTCTTTCACCGTGTTGCCACAGGAAAACAGTCACATGTGTTTTTCACTACAACAGTACGTTAAACGTCAGTTCAATTTACGCCGTTGTCTTTAAGACAGTTTGGATGATATAATAAATGTTTCTTGATCAAATCACAGCACTGTTCTTTTACTTAACATTTTGGTTTGTTCCACTTTCACGCAATCGTAACAGTTAGTGTCTCCACACGACAATGGTGTCTAGTTCACGGCTAATTATCACAAGTTCACACAGTATGTAAAATCATCACCGCAAACACTCGATATACTTTTCAGGTTTTAATGTTCACTTAACACAAAGGACGCACTTTAATAAATTGTTCCTCCGCGTATCACCGTCTTTCACGCCGAACTTCGCAACGTTTCTCCACCCGCGAACCGGCCACGATACCGCAACAACTCGCACGCTCTCTATCGATAGTCGTTCGTTCTCTCTCTGACACAGTACTTCTCCTAGCCTAACCAAAGATTTACAAAGCATATAAAACCAGAACATTCATATTCGTACAATATAAAATATAAAACAGTATCAAAATGAATGAAGAAAAATGTGACGTATTAACAAATAAAGAATAGTTGAAATAAATGATACATACGTACCATGACAAGGTAATGCACAAAAGAAAAAAAAATATTATCGACTTTCGGGGAAAGCAATGTCTTTACAAGGTGAGTCCACAAAGTTGTACCAGAGCGTCGGATCCATGTTAAGACACTCGTTAAGAATTCAACCACACATTTCCATCAAATTACGGGGATGCTGTTGTGAGCGTTTTACTCGCTGTTCCAACGTGTTCCACAGTTTTTAATGGGGTTCAAGTCATGTGACCATGCAGGCCAACCGATATGTAATAGCGTGAGAGAGTGTTCAGAAAACCAGATATTCTTCGAGCTCGATGAACTCTGGCGACATCGTCTTGAAAAAGAGGGGTGTCAGTAGCAGTAGCTTACGCATCATGCAGATGTTGACTGAAAGCCAACACGCGATTATTTAGAATGTTTAAATAAAATGATGCTTCATGTTATCAGCCATTTCAACGAGCGTGTGTGGTGTGGTCGTGTGACTAGGGCCTCCCGTCGGGTAGACCGTGCGCCTGGTGGAAGTCTTTCGATTTGACGCCACTTCGGCGACTTGCGCGTCGGTGGAGATGAAATGATGATGATTAGGACAACACAACACCCACTCCCTAAACGGAGAAAATCTCCGACCCAGCCGGGAATCGAAGCCGGGCCCATAAGATTGACAGTCCGTCGCGCTGACCACTCAGCTACCGGGGGCGAACCATTTCATCGAGTGGGCCAAATTCATGATAACAAAACGCCCCCAACTCACAGACCAATATAGGCTTGAACCTGACCTTGAACACATTCAGGAAGAAATGCTTCATTTGGCCTTCGGTGGACTCTACGACCTGCATCATTTAAATATAGGCAAAAACATGATTCGTCAGACCAGATTACGTACCGCCGGTGTGCTATTGTCCACCTTCAGTGTTTTGGCTCTGAGCACTATGGGACTTAACGTCTGAGGTCATCAGTCCCCTAGAACTTAGAACTACTTAAATCTAACTAACCTAAGGACAACACACACATACATGCCCGAGGCAGGATTCGAACCTGCAACCGTTGCGGTCACGCGGTTCCATAATGAAGAGCCTAGAGCCGCTCGGCCACATCGGCCGGCCTTCAATGTTTTCTAGCCCATTAAAGACTCGCAGCTTCATGTGCCTGTGTGAGCAGCGGCCTCTTGCCAAGTGACCGACTCCAAACGTTCATTGCATGCCGTTTCCGTTGAAATGTTCTCCTCCTAACAGATGGGAATGGACCTTCAGTAACTAACTGCAGCAAATCCCGTGGGGTTTGGAAATGATTTTGGATCACAAGCCGTGAATCTCGTCTGCGTTATTTCCCCGTCAGGGCCTTGTTCCGACCATAATTCTGACGTGTTTCGTGGAAACGTTTGTTACACCACTGCTTGTAGACATGTGGAACAATCCGCCACGGAACACCAACAAATCCATTCACTTCACACACTGTTGCCCCTTTTTGGCACTTAGGCACGTCCTTACAACTACCCGTGCTTACGTACAATGTCCACTTAAAACAAAGAGGACTCCCTAATTACTACTTCCTTACACTCATGAAGAGGCAGTGATTGCGCGATTGAGCACATGATTCGATCGCTGCGCTATCTGTAAAGGTGTAAGGATTCATCTGTGCTGGTGACAATTTTTTGTCAGGTGAACTTGTCACCTTCTCGTTATCACATTTTATTTATTTATTTATTTTTTGAAATTTGGTAAGTTCTCAAAACCTCCCTGTTCCGCGCATAATCCACTACGCTGATTCCAGCACATTCATTCAATCTGTTTGCCATCATGTACGCTGAGCTTCCAGTCATCGGGAGTTGTGTAGCGATGGAGCCATGTCCAATGAGACGTCTGTTATCCGTGATTAATATCAGCGCTCCTCTGTGCAGTGTAGAGCCATATACTGCATGATGAAACGAAAAAAAAAACCTTTCAGCTCTATTGCAACATTGCAGTATCTGTTGCGACACTGCACTACGTTTTATTCACTCAGTTGCGTGTTTCACCTAACCAAATAGGGAAAACAGTCGCAGAGGCAGGAGTGTAGCGCAAAACTGAAAACGAGAGAAAGGTCCTCTCACGACTTAGGCACTCCGTGGCCGTTGACGCACATATTATAATTTGCACGGCAACGCCTACACTCATCTGCTACTTACACTTACGTATACCTCCCCCACATACTCCCACCTACATTCTACCCGTATTACCTACAGTACACATAAAAGGAAAATGGGTGTGTTTACATAATCAAGAGCACACAACACAAGGCACTTGTGGTGTCCACATTTTGAAAATTATTTTTTTAAATTAAATACTTTTATAGTTTTCTTTGAATAAATCGAAATATTGTTTGGAAATTAGCTCGGAAAATATTGCATTGGTTCTGAACCTAGAACTTTCGTTTGCAACGTAAATTAGAGGACAATTATTAGTCACATTTACTTTAATAATCATGAACTGAGCCTTCCATCTAATTACTGTGATTGCGTGGCCTATCTAAGTAATGTACCTGTTTTCACACCACAAAATCAACTATGCCACTGTAGATGACTAACGTTGTAAATATTTCTCACTGTAATGGTTCAACAGTGCGTAGTCCCATGACTTTCCTTTATAACGTGAAATAAATAACATCTTTGGTGGATCGTAGCCAGGACGGATGAAAAATCAATCATTTATTGTACACCTACTTGTTTCGATGTGAATAAAATCTCCTCCAGGTCCGCAGAGTTCTGCGAAATGGAAATGTTATACTAGCTGCGAGAGCAGTTGAGCGACTGTAAAGACGAGTATTAAAATCGAAATTTGCCGCGTAGCGGCGACTATATTATGGCTCCTGCGACGTTACGTTTTCTCGACTGACCAGCGTGCTACAATTGCTGTAAATGCTTTGTTATTTAACACGGGGTGTTAACAGCCACGAAAAGAAGGCATTTAATAATAGTTTAAGCTAAAAATCTGTTTCATAATTAATAACATATTATACAGTCGTACAGACCTGGAAGACGCAGAGCGCTCTTGTAACAAAGAGTAAGAGAAGGAGCGGCGCAGAGAGGATTTCAAGGAGATGGTCGGCCGGTCTCGTGTTTTTGTATTTCTACAGCTTCTCTGAACAAGCGCGTGTGATAGTGCTTCTCTACTGCCAGAACTCCCGTCTCAGCGAATTTTATTACGTGGTCGGTTACACTCAGTGCGCGCTCTGCCACGGCCGATTTCTCTACCTGCCCCACCTGCAATGTCGCTTATGTTCTTTGATCCTGGTGTTGATTGATCGTCCAATCATTCCGACATACACTTTTCCGCATGTGCATGGTATGTGGTATATTCCTGACTGACCGTATACCATGCACATGCGGAAAAGTGTATGTCGGAATAACTGGACGATCAATAAACACCAGGATCAAAGAACATAAGCGACATTGCAGGTTGGGGCAGGTGGAGAAATCGGCTGTGGCAGAGCTCGCACTGAGTGAGACCGAGCACGTAATAAAATTCACGGACACGGAAGTTCTGGCCGTAGAGAAGCACTATCACACGCACCTGTTCAGAGAAGCTGTAGAAATACAAAAACACGCGAACAGCTTCAACAAGAAAGAGGAAGGCCTTGAGGTAAACGTATCCTGGCTTCCCGTACTGCAGCGAACGACCGTCGCAGGTTGCAAGAGAAGAACCGCACCGGAAATGACCGCGGAGAAGCCCTCGGACGTTGGCGCGTCAGGTACATATAGTCTGCGGCCGCGAGCTCGGCTCCAGTTCTCCACCGGCAATGGAGTGTGAATCTTTGGCAGTGCCAGCCACTCGTGCTGGCGAAACCTCAGTAAAATCATTAGACGAACGTCGGCTGAAGAACCCGAGACAGAAGCCAATTGGCAGTCTATGATTGTATCGACAGATATGCGACGTATGGTCCCTTCTACTACGGTCTGCACAAGTTCTCACTCAGTCTTCGGAGATGAACGATGCTCATTCAGAAAATCTTGCTGCTTGTGGAGGTCATCGTTGAACCTCAACTTTATGTCATTGCCATTAGTGTGCGTCATGTTGCTCTCACTCCACCGCATAGCAACAATGGAGAGCGTACTGCGGCCGACTCTAGTGTATCTGAACAAACGCATCAGGCAGGTTTCCGGTTCCTGATTTGTATATCAGGTTCCAGAATATCCTCTTTGCTTAGAATTTCTCCATTTCGCATTATCATTAGGGCTTGAGTCGTTTCTCTCCTCGTGGCCCTTTTTTCGGTTAAATTGCAGATTGCCAGGATGGCTATAAATACTCGTCTCACCACCTCCATTGCCTTTGCTATGCGGCGAATGGGTGCGTTTATCTCGCTGAGATGGAGATGAGTTACAGTTCCCATGCTCACCACTATGCCCCATGTCTTCCTATATAAGGTCAACAAAGCACGGACAAAAAATGCTGAAGGTCATTTTCGGATAGACTGATCAATTTTTCTTTGATATTATGAGGTAACCTAGCCTTAAATAAGCGAATGACGCCTCTATTAGAGATCGATTCATCCCAGCAACGCATTTTAATTCTATATATTTCTAAATACTTCCTCAAGAACCCTGTTTTTAGTTATATAATTCTAGGGTGTAGATTTGTTTGCATGAACTCTCTTGAACACCAACTGAGCAGGTTTTCTCTAGAAATGCTTCTTCCAATTGTTCTCGTTTACCAGAAGTCTCTGTCACCAGTGTGGAACATAATCCTGTTTCACCATGAATGTGAGGCGAAATAAATTGGATTTTCTGCCTCTCACTCCAAGCACTAGGGAATACAGACTTGAAACCTCTAGATAACACGACGCAGCATATCATTCTCAATGGAGAGGTCTTCCGAAGTAAGAGTGATTTCAGGTGTGCCACAGGGGAGTGTCGAAGGACCGTTGCTATTCATAATATTTATAAATGACCTCGTGGATAACATCGGAAGTTCACTGAGCCTTTTTGCGGATGATGCTGTAGTATATCGAGAGGTTGTAACAATGGAAAATTGTACTGAAATACAAGAGAATCTGCAACGAACTGACACATGGTGCACGGAATGGCAATTGAACCTCAATGTAGACAAGTGTAATGTGCTGAGAATACGTAGAAAGAAAGATCCTTTATCATTTAGCTACAAAATAGCACGTCAGCAACTGGGAGCAGTTAATTCCATAAATTATCTGGGAGTAGGCATTAGGAGTGATTTAAAATGGAATGACCATACAAAATTAATCGTCGGTAAAGCAGATGCCAGACTGAGATTCATTGGAAGAATCCTAAGAAAATGCAGTCCGAAAACAAAGAAAGTAGGTGACAGTACACTCGTTCGCCCACTGCTTGAGTACTGCTCACCGGTGTGGGATCCGTACCAGATAGGGTTGATAGAAGAGATAGAGAACATCCAACGGAGAGCAGCGCAATTCGTTACAGGATCATTTAGTAATCGCGAAAGGGTTACGGGGATGATAGATAAACTCCAGTGGAAGGCTCTGCAGGAGAGACGCTCAGTAGCTCGGTACGGGCTTTTGTTGAAGTTTCGAGAACATACCTTAACCGAGGTGTCAAGCAGTATATTGCTCCCTCCTACGTATATCTCGCGAAGAAACCATGAGGATAAAATTAGAGAGATTGGAGCCCAGACAGAGGCATACCGACAATCTGTCTTTCCACGAACAATACTAGACTGGATTAGAAGGGAGAACCGATAGAGGTACTCAAGGTACCCTCCGCCACACACCGTCAGGTGGCTTGCGGAGTATGGATGTAGATGTAGATAAACATAACCGGGTGAATATATTTCTTTTCATCAGTACAAGGTTGAAAGTAATTATGTTTGATCAAACTTTCTTCAAGTAGTAAGTCAGAAACCAGAGGCGCTGCCGACGCAACTGATGCATGTTTTGTTAATGGAGTCTGACTATTCGGTGTACACGCGTATTGCTGCTGGAATGCGCACGGAAACTTGCGCTCATTACCATACATATTTTCCAATGTCGCTCCACAGTTCACAGTACGCCTGTTACTGTCTACTGGACTGCAGTTCGTGTGAAATCATTCTCCAGCGCTTCGCTGCCAGAGAGTGTTGCTGTGTTAGTTTTTGTGCACTGTGTCCTCTGACTCAGCTGTAGTGCAGCCCGTGTTGCCAACGTTATTGCTTGGGGATTTCGCTTTCTAGGCGCTGTATCGCACACTTTACTTGAGTTTCTACCCCGTCGTTAATCTCATTAACTTTGTTGTCTAACCACTGATTTAAGTTTCTCCCATTTTTGCTTCTTCAGCAAATTTTCCTTCGATATTTTTATTTGTATCTACTGCAAGATTATTAGACGGTTCAGTTCGTGACGCTAGTTCTTCCTCCACAACCAAGTGCCCGCCTTGTAAAGTTCCTAGACGCATAAAAAATGTTTTGCATCATCTCGGTTCCGAGAGTTCCGGAACCTGTACAGAAAATCGGAATAGAGATCAACATTAACTTTATGTCCACCCTTTTTATTGCTCATGAAAACAACACATTGCATGTTGTACCATCATACAGCGAGACATTCAGTTGTGATGGTCCAGATTGCTGTACACACCGGTACCTCTAATATCCAGTAGCACGTCCTCTTGCACTGATGCATGCCTGTATTCGTCTTGGCATACTAACCACAAGTTCATCAAGGCACTGTTGGTTCAGATTGTCCCACTCCTCAACGGCGATTCGGCATAGATCACTCAGACTGGTTGGTGGGTCACGTCGTCCATAAACCACCCTTTTCAATCTATCCCAGGCTTGCTCGATAAGTTTCATGTCTGGGGAACATGCCAGCGATGTTTTCCTGAAGGACGTCATTCACAAGATGTGCACGATGGGGGCGCGAATTGACGTTCATAATGACGAATGCCTTACCAATATGCTGCCGATATGGTTGCACTATCGGTCGGAGGAGGGCGTTCACCTATCTTACAGCCGTTATGGCACCTTCCACGACCACCAGCGGCATACGTCGGCCCCACATAATGCCACCCCAAAACAGCAGGGAAAATACACCTTACTGCACGCGCTGGACAGTGTGTCTAGGCGTTCAGCCTGACCGGGTTGCCTCCAAACACGTCTCTGACGATTGTCTGGTTGAGGACATATACGACACTCATCGGTGAAGAGTACGTGCTGCCAATCCTGAGCGGTCCATTCGTCATGTTGTTGGGCCCATCTGTACCGCGCTGCATGGTGTCGTGGTTGCAAAGATGGACCTCGCCGTGGACGCTGGGAGAGAAGTTGCGCACAGTTTGAGTTGAATCACGACTTCCTGTGGCTGCTCGAGAAGTATTATTCAACATGGTAGCGTTGCTGTCAGGGTTCCTCCGAGCAATAAACCCGTAGGTAGCGGTCATCCACTGCAGTAGTAGTCCTTAGGTGGCATGATCGAGGCATATCTTCGGCAGTTCCTGTCTCTCTGTATATCCTACACGTCCGAACAACATCGCTTTGGTTTACTCCGAGACGCCTGGACAATTCCACTACAGAGAGCCCGTCCTGTCACAAAGTAACAATGTGGACGGGATCGGACCGCGGTATAGAGCGTCTAGGCACGGTTGAACTACAGACAATATGAGGCGTGCACCTGCTTCCTGGTCGAATGGACTGGAATTGATCGGCTGTCGGCCCCACTCTGTCTAACAGACGCTGCTCATCCATGGTTGTTTGCATCTTTGGGCGGGTTTAGTGACATCTCTGAACAGTCAAAGCGACTGTGTCTTCGATACAGTAACCACAGTCAACGTCCATCTTCAGAAGTTCTGGGAACCGCGGTGATCCAAAACTTTTTTTGATGTGTGTAGTTGCGTGGATAAGGACTCTGTCAATTTTGGTAAGCCTCTCCACCCCTTTTTAATTCTGTAAATCAATACTTTATTTCTTTCATTTCAGCGACTGATTTCCTATCACGCTTTATCTCATATTATGCTTGTGTGCGATCGCGCTCTTTCTCACTTTCGACTAATTTCTCTCTCAATACCTTATCAAGTTCTCTCTCGCGTTCTGCAAGCGGTCGCGTTCCTTTTCGCGTTCTGCTTGACAGTGATCGCGTTCATTGTCACATTTGTGTAACTTATGCAGAAGTTCTGCGAACTGATCTGTTACAGGCAAACAGATATGCCTAAGCTGTAACCCATCCTTTTCCCTTTCAGCACCTGTCCTTTGCATCGTATTCATCATCATCATCAGTTATCTGCTATATTAGCAGGTCCTTTGCCTCTCGATTTTCTGTGATCCATTGCTTCCTTCTTAAGGCTGCTGTATGTTGTACCGTCTATCATGTCATCCAGTATCTGGAATCTCTTCCTTCCTCGCTTCCTTTTCCCTTCTACATAACCTTCTAAAACTGTTTTTATCAGTACGTCATTCTTTTTTAATATATGCCCAATCCAATTTCTTTTTCTTCTCTTTATTACATCTAGTAACTGTCTTTTCTCTCCCACTCTTCTCAGTACCTCTTCATTTTTTACTGTGTCCATCCAACTTATTCCTTGCATCTTCCTCCATGTCCAGATTTCAAAAGCCTCTAGGCTTTCACTGTCTATTTTCCTCACAGTCCATGTTTTACCCGTCGTCTAGGGGTAGCGTCTTTGATTCATAATCAAAACGTCTTCGGTCCTGGGTTCGATCCCCGCCACGGCCTAATTTTTGATAAATTATCAGCATTGGCGGCCGAAGACTTCCGGCATAAGAAGTCAGCCTCATTCTGCCAACGGCCTTGTCAAAGAGGGCGGAGGAGCGGATAGAGGTTCAGGGCACTCTCTTGTCCTAGGGGTGGGAAATTGCCCCTAAAGGCGGAAGAATCAGCAATGATCAACGACATGAGGATGCAGAAGGCAATGGAAACCACTGCATTAAAGACACGTAACGTGTATCCACAGGACATGTGGCCTGTATTTGAAGAAGTGTCTTGATGATCTCTCCATTGGCAAAAGATTCCGGAATAGTCCCACATTCGGATCTCCGGGAGGGGACTGCCAAGGGGGAGGTTACCATGAGAAATAGATTGAATAATCAACGAAAGAATAACGTTGTACGTGTCGGGGCGTGGAGTGTCAGAAGCTTGAACGTGGTAGGGAAACTAGAAAATCTGAAAAGGGAAATGCAAAGGCTCAATCTAGATATAGTAGGGGTCAGTGAAGTGAAGTGGAAGGAAGAGAAGGATTTCTGGTCAGATGAGTATCGGGTAATATCAACAGCAGCAGAAAATGGTATAACAGGTGTAGGATTCGTTATGAATAGGAAGGTAGGGCAGAGGGTGTGTTACTGTGAACAGTTCAGTGACCGGGTTGTTCTAATCAGAATCGACAGCAGACCAACACCGACAACGATAGTTCAGGTATACATGCCGACGTCGCAAGCTGAAGATGAACAGATAGAGAAAGTGTATGAGGATATTGAAAGGGGAGTGCAGTATGTAAAGGGGGACGCAAATCTAATAGTCATGGGCGACTGGAATGCAGTTGTAGGGGAAGGAGTAGAAGAAAAGGTTACAGGAGAGTATGGGCTTGGGACAAGGAATGAAAGAGGAGAAAGACTAATTGAGTTCTGTAACAAGTTTCAGCTAGTAATAGCGAATACCCTGTTCAAGAATCACAAGAGGAGGAGGTATACTTGGAAAAGGCCGGGAGATACGGGAAGATTTCAATTAGATTACATCATGGTCAGACAGAGATTCCGAAATCAGTTACTGGAATGTAGGGCGTACCCAGGAGCAGATATAGACTCATATCACAATATAGTAGTGATGAAGAGTAGGCTGAAGTTCAAGACATTAGTCAGGAAGAATCAATACGCAAAGAAGTGGGATACGGAAGTACTAAGGAATGACGAGATACGTTTGAAGTTCTCTAACGCTATAGATACAGCAATAAGGAATAGCGCAGTAGGCAGTACAGTTGAAGAGGAATGGACATCTCTAAAAAGGGCCATCACAGAAGTTGGGAAGGAAAACATAGGTACAAAGAAGGTAGCTGCGAAGAAACCATGGGTAACAGAAGAAATACTTCAGTTGATTGATGAAAGGAGGAAGTACAAACATGTTCCGGGAAAATCAGCAATACAGAAATGCAAGTCGCTGAGGAATGAAATAAATAGGAAGTGCAGGGAAGCTAAGACGACATGGCTGCAGAAAAAATGTGAAGACATCGGAAAAGAAATGAATGTCGGAAGGACAGACTCAGCATACAGGAAAGTCAAAACAACCTTTGGTGACATTAAAAGCAACGTTGGTAACGTTAAGAGTGCTTCGGGAATTCCACTGTTAAATGCAGAGGAGAGAGCAGATAGGTGGAAAGAATACATTGAAAGCCTCTATGAGAGTGAAGATTTGTCTGATGTGATAGAAGAAGAAACAGGAGTCGATTTAGAAGAGATAGGGGATCCAGTATTAGAATCGGAATTTAAAAGAGCTTTGGAAGACTTACGGTCAAATAAGGCAGAAGGGATAGATAACATTCCATCAGAATTTCTAAAATCATTGGGGGCTGGTTGGTTCAAATGGCTCTGAGCACTATGGGACTCAACTGCTGAGGTCATTATTCCCCTAGAACTTAGAACTAATTAAACCTAACTAACCTAAGGACATCACAAACATCCATGCCCGAGGCAGGATTCGAACCTGCGACCGTAGCGGTCTTGCGGTTGCAGACTGCAGCGCCTTTAACCGCACGGCCACTTCGGCCGGCTCGTTGGTGGAAGTGGCAACAAAACGACTATTCACGTTGGTGTGTAGAATTTATGAGTCTGGCGACATACCATCTGACTTTCGGAAAAGCATCATCCACACAATTCCGAAGGCGGCAAGAGCTGACAAGTGCGAGAATTATCGCACAATCAGCTTAACAGCTCATGCATCAAAGCTGCCTACAAGAATAATATACAGAAGAATGGAAAAGAAAATTGAGAATGCGCTAGGTGACGATCAGTTTGGCTTTAGGAAAAGTAAAGGGACGAGAGAGGCAATTCTGACGCTACGGCTAATAATGGAAGCAAGGCTAAAGAAAAATCAAGACACTTTCATAGGATTTGTCGACCTGGAAAAAGCGTTCGACAAAATAAAATGGTGCAAGCTGTTCGAGATTCTGAAAAAAGTAGGGGTAAGCTATAGGGAGAGACGGGTTATATACAATATGTACAACAACCAAGAGGGAATAATAAGAGTGGACGATCAAGAACGAAGTGCTCGTATTAAGAAGGGTGTAAGACAAGGCTGTAGCCTTTCGCCCCTACTCTTCAATCTGTACATCGAGGAAGCAATGATAGAAATAAAAGAAAGGTTCAGGAGTGGAATTAAAATACAAGGTGAAAGGATATCAATGATACGATTCGCTGATGACATTGCTATCCTGAGTGAAAGTGAAGAAGAATTAAATGATCTGCTGAACGGAATGAACAGTCTAATGAGTACACAGTAGGGTTTGAGAGTAAATCGGAGAAAAACGAAGGTAATGAGAAGTAGTAGAAATGAGAACAGCGAGAAACTTAACATCAGGATTGATGGTCACGAAGTCAATGAAGTTAAGGAATTCTGCTACCTAGGCAGTAAAATAATCAATGACGGACGGAGCAAGGAGGACATCAAAAGCAGACTCGCTATGGCAAAAAAGGCATTTCTGGCCAAGAGAAGTCTACTAATATCAAATACCGGCCTTAATTTGAGGAAGAAATTTCTGAGGATGTACGTCTGGAGTACAGCATTGTATGGTAGTGAAACATGGACTGTGGGAAAACCGGAACAGAAGAGAATCGAAGCATTTGAGATGTGGTGCTATAGACGAATGTTGAAAATTAGGTGGACTGATAAGGTAAGGAATGAGGAGGTTCTACGCAGAATCGGAGAGGAAAGGAATATGTGGAAAACACTGATGAGGAGAAGGGACAGGATGATTGGACATCTGCTAAGACATGAGGGAATGACTTCCATGGTACTAGAGGGAGCTGTAGAGGGCAAAAACTGTAGAGGAAGACAGAGATTGGAATACGTCAAGCAAATAATTGAGGACGTAGGTTGCAAGTGCTACTCTGAGATGAAGAGGTTAGCACAGGAAAGGAATTCGTGGCGGGCCGCATCAAACCAGTCAGTAGACTGATGACCAAAAAAAGAAGTCCATGTTTCAGCGCCATATAGAAGAACACTCCATACAAGACATTTTAAGAGTCTCTTTCTGAGTTCTCTGTCCAGACCGGTGTAGAAGATTCTCCTTTTCTTATAAAACGCCTCTTTTGCCATTGCTATCCTTGTTTTAATTTCTGTGGTGCGCTTCCAGTCGGTGTCTATCCTGCTTCCAAGATACTTAAAATGTTGCACCTGTTCTAGTGTTTCTCCATTCAGCATAATTTTTATTTCCTTATTCCCTCCTAGTGCCAATACTTTTGTTTTATTTGTGTTAATTTTCATTCCGTATTACTTTCTGTAAAAGATAGTGCACGCAGTTCACAAATTATTCCACTTCCTTGTCGAGTATTGGCTTCAGTATGTCTTGTTAGGTAATCTACTTCAGTGTCTTGCACTGCAGACGGACGTTGGTTAGCTTGCTGTCTGTTTCCTAGTCCTAACCATGATTCGTCACACAAATCCACCTCGTCTTATCACAAAACACACTAACTCTCTCTATAAGGAGCAACATCACAGAAGTAAAAATGATTCACTCCTGCATTACTGAAAGCTATACTATCAACACCAGAATCTATCTTCTATATATTCACTTTAGTAATTATTCGACAGCAGGAAATTCTACACTGCAACTCTTACCTGTTCACGATTGACCTTGTGTTCCTTGTACAGTGTTGTATTTATTTTCCGGCTACTCTTTCCCTCTTAGGATTACAAGTATCTTCCCGTGACCCGCCTCGTACATATTTCATGAGAAAAGAACATACGTATAGTTAATACACCTTGCAATGTAATACAAAAATTTACTTTCACGTATTATGTACAGATATGTACTCCTGGCCCCACAACTGTAGAGCTCCAATTTTGTGATGTCTCGATTTTGAAAATTATTTTTGTATTTTGTAATTAAATGCTTTTATCGTTTTCTTTGAATAAATCGTAGTATTGTTTAGAAATTAGCTCGGAAAATATTGCATGGGTTCTGAAACTAGGACTTTCGTTAGCGGCGAAAATTACAGCACAATTCCTAGCCACATTTACTTTAATAATCATGAATTGGACCTTTTATCTCATTCTTGTGACTGCATGGCATAGATGCTGTTATAAGTAATGACCAAGGGAAAAACAGTCTCGTGCCAGTAAGCATTCGTAAGTGCCCCTAGTAAAGTAAATATTTTCACACCATAAAATCAACTACGCCGCTGTAAATGACTATGATCGTAAATATTTCTCACTATAATGGTTTGACAGTGCATAATAATAAACCTTTCCTTTATAACATGACTTGAAATTACGTCTTTGTTGGTCCGTAGCCAGAAAATCTGAAATATCAATCACTTATTGTACACCTACTTAGTTCGATGTAAATAAAATCTCCTCCAGGTCCGATGGCTCCTGCGAAATACAAGTGTTATATTAGCTGCTCGAACAGTTATGAGACTGTAAAAAACAGTATTAAGATTGAAATTTGCCGCGTAATGGCGACTATCTCGTAGCTACTGCGATGTTATGTTGCCTCGAATGCCCAGAGAGCTGGAGCTGCTGTAAATGCTTTGTTATTTGATACAGGGCGATTACAACCACGAAATGAAAGTATTAAATAACAGTTTAAGTTAAAAATCTATTTCACAATTAACAACACGTTATGCAGTCGCACAGACCTGGAAGACGCAGAGCGATAATACCTGTATAACAGCGATAGAGTCAGAGAAAGGCCATCAGAGAGAGAATGTCAAGAGAGACACGCTGTCACAATGGCGTTTCTATGTATATATACTAAATTGCAAGAATCACAGATATAAATGCACTGATTCATAACACATCACATCAAGTCTCAATTGTCGTTGGTTTTCTCTAAAGTAACATTTCGTAGAATTAACAATCTTACATTCCATGTCCATTGATTTTCTTTTTCCTTTTATTAAAGCCATTCAGTTCATTAATTCATAACAAATACAAAAATATTCTGACAAATACATATGGGGACGCTATACACTGACGAGGATTTAAAGTTCGCTCAGGCTGCTACCTATTCGTGATATCGTTGATGACGTCGGTAGTATTGCATTTGCTCCCAAATATGACTGATCGCCAGTATCCAGGATGTCGTTTGGCTCTTCCACCAAGATATTGTGAGCTCGATGGGATGCCGGAGGCTACAAAATTCTACCGAAGGCTAAGGTGGCGCAGAAAGACGGCGTTCAAGAAAACTGTTTATTGCTGATGAAGCCAGATAGGACGAAGATGCACATCCTCGACCTTTGTGTGCAGCCTGGCGTGAATCCACGACGGTTTCGTACTGAAGTAGTGGCAGCAGTTGTCTCAGCGGGTCATTATGTTCAAAGTATTTAACTATATTTGTTTATCCGTATAAAGTTTTTGTGGATTAAACAGCTATTTGTGGACGACAACTATTTGCCGATACCGGCAATATGAATATTTGTATAACTGTATGCTTTCACGGGGGCAGCCCAACAACGTCGCAGTTCGAACTGCTGGAGTATTGACGGCGTCTGAGAGGAGTTGGTGTCTGCCCCAAAGTGCTGTTCCACTTCACAGTATTCGCCGCTGCTAGCCCATCAGTCCGCCTCAGTAGCTGAGTGGTCATTGCTGCTGACTGCCATGCGGAAGACCTGGGTTCGATTCCCGGTACTTCCAGGGATGTCTCCTCGGTGGGAGTACTGGAAGTGGGTGTAATCCTCCAGAGGCCAACTGAGGAGCTGCTTGTCCAAGCAGTAGTGGCTCTAGTTCACGAAAAGTGACAACGGGCAGGCGAGGTGTGTGTTGATTGCACGCCCCTCAATACTGCGTTCAACGACGCCGTTGGCAGAAGCTGACACAGCAGTCGGTCATCGCCATTGGACCCCACAGGGCCTGCGGATTGTTTTGTACGGTGGACCATCAGGCCTGCTTATTCGGAGCTTTCTCGTGCCGAGTTGTATTGCTGTCTGGTGTTGATGGTATGCATCGCTTGGGGTCAATAAATTCTGTCCACATTGCAACACTTGTGACATAAGTATGGTCTCACCATTTTCACATAATTCTCATCACTGAGGTATTATTTTAACGTTAAAATCAGTAGCTGATTTATCCTTTTATTAATATGTTCGTATTTAAGAAGGCACGTCTTGCTATTTTATGTTAATTTAAAACTGAAGATAATTATACAGGGTGAATCACCTAAAACTTGCACAGCAAACATTGCGGAAATGGAAAGCGCTATTGATGTGCGGTTTTCATAGAAAAGACTAGCAGTCACTGGCTCGTATTGTTAGCCAACAAACAGATTGAAATACTACTTATAAAGTGTATTTTTGTGCTGCATACCCCTTTTTAGATGGAAGAATGCGTGTTAACATTAACAAACTAAAGGTAGGGTAGTGTTTGTTGCAGAATTCTAATGAGAGTCTTTTGTGATATACCGTATACCGCATTTTGAATCGTTTCCACATCGAGACTTGTTTGTGCCATTCAACCTGCGTTGTTGTTAGGTAGGTTATTGTTATGTTTGCTTGCACTGTCCTTGAGTGTGCTGCGACTCGCTAGCGAGTTAATGTGTAACAGTCCTAACTGTAGGTCTTGTGTGAACGATGGGACTTACCAGTATAGAAAATGTTGACATGTACATGATATATGGAGAATATAGGAAGAATGAATTTCGTTCTTGTACGGTGTATGCAAGATATCCCAATTACATGTCAACCATCTCGGCAACTACACTCCTGGAAATGGAAAAAAGAACACATTGACACCAGTGTGTCAGACCCACCATACTTGCTCCGGACACTGCGAGAGGGCTGTACAAGCAATGATCACACGCACGGCACAGCGGACACACCAGGAACCGCGGTGTTGGCCGTCGAATGGCGCTAGCTGCGCAGCATTTGTGCACCGCCGCCGTCAGTGTCAGCCAGTTTGCCGTGGCAGACGGAGCTCCATCGCAGTCTTTAACACTGGTAGCATGCCGCGACAGCGTGGACGTGAACCGTATGTGCAGTTGACGGACTTTGAGCGAGGGCGTATAGTGGGCATGCGGGAGGCCGGGTGGACGTACCGCCGAATTGCTCAACACGTGGGGCGTGAGGTCTCCACAGTACATCGATGTTGTCGCCAGTGGTCGGCGGAAGGTGCACGTGCCCGTCGACCTGGGACCGGACCGCAGCGACGCACGGATGCACGCCAAGACCGTAGGATCCTACGCAGTGCCGTAGGGGACCGCACCGCCACTTCCCAGCAAATTAGGGACACTGTTGCTCCTGGGGTATCGGCGAGGACCATTCGCAACCGTCTCCATGAAGCTGGGCTACGGTCCCGCACACCGTTAGGCCGTCTTCCGCTCACGCCCCAACATCGTGCAGCCCGCCTCCAGTGGTGTCGCGACAGGCGTGAATGGAGGGACGAATGGAGACGTGTCGTCTTCAGCGATGAGAGTCGCTTCTGCCTTGGTGCCAATGATGGTCGTATGCGTGTTTGGCGCCGTGCAGGTGAGCGCCACAATCAGGACTGCATACGACCGAGGCACACAGGGCCAACACCCGGCATCATGGTGTGGGGAGCGATCTCCTACACTGGCCGTACACCACTGGTGATCGTCGAGGGGACACTGAATAGTGCACGGTACATCCAAACCGTCATCGAACCCATCGTTCTACCATTCCTAGACCGGCAAGGGAACTTGCTGTTCCAACAGGACAATGCACGTCCGCATGTATCCCGTGCCACCCAACGTGCTCTAGAAGGTGTAAGTCAACTACCCTGGCCAGCAAGATCTCCGGATCTGTCCCCCATTGAGCATGTTTGTGCCTGGATGAAGCGTCGTCTCACGCGGTCTGCACGTCCAGCACGAACGCTGGTCCAACTGAGGCGCCAGGTGGAAATGGCATGGCAAGCCGTTCCACAGGACTACATCCAGCATCTCTACGATCGTCTCCATGGGAGAATAGCAGCCTGCATTGCTGCGAAAGGTGGATATACACTGTACTAGTGCCGACATTGTGCATGCTCTGTTGCCTGTGTCTATGTGCCTGTGGTTCTGTCAGTGTGATCATGTGATGTATCTGACCCCAGGAATGTGTCAATAAAGTTTCCCCTTCCTGGGACAATGAATTCACGGTGTTCTTATTTCAATTTCCAGGAGTGTATTTATCAAGATCTTCAAGTAGTTACGTGAGACTGACAGTGTAAGAAAAAGAAACAAATGACGACAGAACAGTGGGAAATTAATGTTGTAGCTGCTATTGCAGTTGACACGCACGTTAACTCCAGCGCAACCGCACAAGCTAGTGGCATGAATCAGGGATGTGTCCAAGGCATTCTCCATCCACACAGGATCCATCCCTGTCACACCTCTCTCCATCAAGAGTGGCATGAAAACAATTATGAGAATCGTTTTAAGTTCTTTACATATAAATTAAAACAGGATACTAACTATTTATCACGCCCACACATCAAAAAAAGTTTTGCATCACCCCAGTTCCCAGAACTCCTGAAGATAAACGTTGACTCGGGATATTGTATCACAGACACAGTCCCTTTGACTGTTCAGAGATGTCACTAAACCTGCCCAAAGATGTAAACAACCATGCATGTGCAGCGTCTATCAGACGGAGGGGGTCCGACAGCCGACCAGTTCCGGTCCATTCCACCAGGAAGGAAGTACACGGCTCGTGTGCCTAGACGGTCTATTCTGCGGTTCGATCGCGTCCGCATTGTTACTTTGTGCCAGAAAGGGCTCTCAACAAGGGAAGCGCCCAGGCGTTTCAGAGTGAACCAAAGCGATGTTGTTCAGACATGGAGGAGATACAGAGAGACGGGAACTGTCGATGACATGCCTTGCTCAGGCCACCCAAGGGCTACTACTGCAGTGAATAACCGCTACCTACGGATTAGGGCTCGGAGGAACCATGACAGCAACGCCACCATGATGAATAATGGTTTTTGTGCGCATTAGGGGCTGCATGATGCGCAACTTCACTCCCGACGTCCATGGCGAGGTCCACCTTTGCAACCAGGACACCATGCAGCGCGGTACAGATGGGCCCAACAACATGGCGAATGGACCGCTCAGGATTGGCATTACGTCCTGATCGCCGATGAGTGTTGCACATGCCTTCAACCAGACAATCGTCGGAGACGTGTTTGGAGGCTACCCGGTCAGGCTGAACGCCTTGGAGACATTGTCCAGCGGATGCAGCAAGGTGGAGCTTCCCTGCTGTTTTGGGGTAGTATTATGTGGGGCTGACGTATGCCGTAGGTGGTCATGGAAGGCGCCATAACGGCTGTGCAGTACATGAATACCCTCATCCGACCGATAGGGCAAACATATCGGCGGCATATTGGCAAGGTATTCGTCTTCATGGGCGACAATTCGCGACCCTATCGTGTACTTGTTGTGAATGACTTCCTTCAGGATAACGACATCCGTCGACTAGAGTGGCCAGAAAGTTCTCCAGACATGATCCCTATCGAACAAGCCTGGGATAGATTGGAAAGGGCTGTTTATGGACGACGTGACTCACCAACCACTCTGCGGGATCTATGGCGAATCGCCGTTGAAGTGTGGGACAATCTGAACCCACAGCAATCATCAATGCAAGAGGACGTGCTACTGCGTATCAAAAGCACAGGTGTTTACAGCAGTCTGGACAACCACCTCCGAAGGTCTAGCTGTATGATGGTACAACATGCAATGTATGGCTTTTACTAGCAATAAAAAGGGCGGAAATTATGTTTATGCTGATCTCTATTCCGAATTTCTGTACACAATCCGGAACTCTCGGAACCGAGGTGATGCAAAACTTTTTTTGATGTGTGTATCCTCAGCCCGTCGCAACTGCACTGTTGATCTGTTCACGATCCCCGTTGGCTTCGTCAATTGGAACGTCAGTGTCCATGGAGTGTAAACGTGTTGGATAGTGAACCATCAGCTCATAGGCCCGTTATTCATAAACGGAACACTGAGCACGCAATTAAGTATCGCAGGCCCCTAACAAACCATCTTCCATGGGTGCTAGTAGATGTTCCTCTGCAGACTCCGAGGTACCTATGGTTCCAACATGATGTCTGTACAGTCCATAGTGCACGAACTACTGCAGCATGTCTGCACGTATTGTTTTCGAATCGCTGTACTGGACTTTTACCCTGGCCGGCCCGTTTCCCGGATATGATGCCTGTCGACATTTTTTGTTAGGACATATCAACTACACCCAATTATATGCAACGACGCATTACTACAGCCTGCTCGGACATCTTCACTGAAATGCTAGAACGTGTGCAGCAGTCGTCCCGTACCAGATTGTAAGTGTGTATTGGCGCTCCCGGTGTCATTTTGAATATAAATAACTAGTGTAAGCAGTGGTATCGTTGTTTAGTATGTGCTAGCACAAGTATAGTACTAGTGTTGGTGTGGAAACTTTTCAAAATATGATACCCTGTAAACGTCTCGCACCAGAATCCTGTAACAAACACCAATGACATTCCAATTTATCCTGCTAGTTTGTTAAGTTCAATAGGCATTGTTCTGTTAAAGAAAGTGTATGTTTTGCAGAAAATCCGTCCTGTGAAAAAACCGCGCATCCACAACACTATTTTCGCATTATTTGCGGTGAAAGTTTTAGGTGGTTCAGCCTGTAAATGGTCCATTCATCTACCATGTGTGATGTAACTGAGACTATACGAAAGCTCCTCTTAAAATATGTAGAGCTGCCGTACTTCTCGTCACGAAACGTCAGCTGTGAACCGTGAGAATATATTTGATGAAACATATTCCTTAAACGTAAGGGTGGGTAGATCACGTAACTAATGAGGAAGTATTGAATAGGATTGGGGAGGAGTTTGTGGCACAAATTGACAAGAAGAAGGAATCGGTTGGTAGGACATGTTCTGAGGCATCAAGGGATCACCAATTTAGTATTAGAGGGCAGCGTGGAGGGTAAAAATCGTAGAGGGAGACCAAGAGATGAATACACTAAACAGATTCAGAAGGATGTAGGCTGCAGTACGTATTGGGAGATGAAGAAGCTTGCACAGGATAGAGTAGCATGGAGAGCTGCATCAAACCAGTCTCAGGACTGAAGACCACAACAACAACAACAAGGGTGAATGTTTTCCAGCCTGTGATAGTGTAAGAAATTCAGCACTTTTGTATCTTGCTTGCCATATCGCACATCAGTATGTAGCACGGTGACCAAGTGTGAGCTCATAGAGGAAGGATATTCCGTAGCCGGTATTGATGCAACAGCAGTTCTCCGCATGTACGCGGCGTTGGTGGCTAGTTCTACAACTCCAGGGCTAAGTCAACACATTGCTTCTGACACTTTCTTAACGCTACACAGTTTGGAGTTAATGGCATCTTGATTGGATCTACGAGGCCCCTCATCACCGCTTAATAAAGCAACTAAGCACCCGCAGAGGGAAGACACACATTCCTCGAAACCCGTGTTGGGACCCGATCTCGGCACGTTCGCCCAAAAGCTCCCTACCGATCCCACTCAGAGTAGGCTGAACGATCGAACATGACAATAGAAATTACTAACTGGGAAACACATGCTAAGAAATTACATATTCACGTTCAACAACAAAGTCGCCCCAAACACACGTTAAAGAAGAAGCAAGGTGACGAAAGCAAAGAGAGGGAATACGGTCAGAACGAGAAGGACCCGACTGAAATTTTTGAAAAAATTATAGAGCTGGAACTGTTTCCAACTCTCAAGACGAATTATATCTCTTCAGTGTGAACTAAGAAACAGAAAAGGGAATACAGGAATCTCAGTTATACAAACAACCCATCTGATGGGACATCATACCAAGCAAGTTTAGTCATAAGGCAAGAAGGTTGCAGTATCAACTAAATATGAGTATTGTACTTGGTACTGAAATATTTCAGTTTAAAAATTATCTATTGGTGTCAGGTGTGCATATAGCCTACACGAGGTTGTAACTCGATAAACAGACACCATACCATCATAAGAGGCTACTGTAAACACTGAAATTATGTGGGTTTGGCAGTACAGTTTAAATATGGCTTGACATGCATCCCAGAAGCTGAGCTACCTAACTGAAAAGTAATGACAGTACAGTTATTCAATATGCAAAATATAAACATGTATGTACCATTGGTTCACGTAGTAAATGTAGCAAGTGAGTTTTCGAAACCGGAGAAATTGTGATATATTTTTTCTTCAAAGAGTTTATGCCAATGATTTTATATGGAATCTTTTTATTATTTTTTGGAAAGAGATCAGACTGCCAATTTAAATTCATGCTCTTCGCACTGAGACAAGTATCATAGTACACCGGTAAGTAAAAAAATACCTCATCCAAAAATAATAACTTCTTTTTTGAAGGTACATCTTTCACAGTAGCTGTTAAATATCATTACTTTTCTCCGTGTTACGCATACTGCAATTTAAGAGAGGTGAGTTTGCTAAAGCATTACGTTCAAGAAGAGACCACAGTGACCTACTGTTCAAATTGTCTGACTAAAACAGACTAGATCACAATATTATTTACATTCGATGACAGGTCGCAGCAAATATAGAAGATATTCAGATTCGCAAAACAATGTTAAAAATTAAAATTTGCTACTTGGTATGTATAATAATACATGGCAACGAAGTAAATAAAGTAGACTATCAAGTGGCTCTGAGCGCTATGGGACTTAACATCTGAGGTCATCAGTCGCTTAGACCTTAGAACTACTTAAACCTAGCTAACCTAAGGACATCACACATATCCATGCTCAAGGCAGGATTCGAACCTGCGACCGTAGCAGTCGCGCGGTTCCGGACTGAAGCGCCTAGAACCGCTCGGCCACCGCTGCCGGCTAAAGTAGACTATAAATGAATGTAACTGGTTACCTAAAAACTCGTCGCAGCAGCTTCTGCGCATCGTCAACTGAACTATTAGCGGTACCTGAGTCACTACTTAGACCTGATAACAGCACGAAATGGAGCTAACCTTGAAAAAAAATGAATATGAAGGTATTTCTTTACCTCAGGTGCATTCATTATGATCTGGAAAATAAGACACATATGACTGATTCAGGAGAACTATTGTGATCGATGAAGACATCGAATTTGCGACACAACTACTACAACGAAAATTATATAATTATTTTCTGCCTCACTATGTCATACGTCATTTTTAATTGTTTGTCTCCCTTCATCCGTCCTTATTTTATTACACGAATCTTTTAATAACCTCAGGATCGTAGCCGAAACCATATACCACACCAAGTCCAAGAATTGTAACTGGTTTTCCTATTCTTAAATCATACATTGAGGAAGAAATTTCTGAGACTGTTCGTTTGGGACACAG
The DNA here is from genome assembly GCF_021461395.2 of Schistocerca americana. Taxonomy (NCBI): domain Eukaryota; kingdom Metazoa; phylum Arthropoda; class Insecta; order Orthoptera; family Acrididae; genus Schistocerca; species Schistocerca americana. The sequence continues at coordinate 679,955,763 of NC_060122.1, forward strand.
CACTCTATGGTAGCCAGTCACTACGTGAAAACAGGAACTAAGGAGAAGCAAAGCATTTAAGATATGGTGCTATAGAATAATGTTGAAAATGGGCGGAACCGATAGGGAATGAGGAATTTCTCCGCAGAAACAACGAGAAGAGAATCATGTGGAAAACATTGACGAGAAGACTGGACACAATGATGGGTTATGTGTGAAGACATCAGGCAATTGCTTCCATGGTACTACAGGGATGTGTAGCGGGTATAAACTCTAGGGAAAGACAGAGATTTCAATATATGAAACAAGTACAATGAAGAGCCAAAGAAAGAGGTACACCTGCCTAGTATTGTCCAAGCCCCACGCGAGCACGCAGAAGTCCGCAACACCACGTGGCGTGGAATCGACTAATGACTGCAGTCATCAAGGGTACACGAGTGGGCCTTCAGCTCCGAAAGCCCAGATCTAAGATGTTTCGTTGAATGGTTCGCACGCTGACTCTTGTTGATGGCCCAGCATTGAAATATGCAATAATTTGCGGAAGGGTTGGTTGGACTTCTGCAATGTTGAATGATTCTCTTCAGTCGCCGTTGGTCCCGTTCTTGAAGGATCTTTTTCCGGCCCCAGCGATGTCAGTGATTTCATGTTTTACCGGGTTCCCGATATTCATGGTACACTCGTGAAATGGTCGTACGGGAAAATCCCCACTTCATCGCTACCTCGAAGATGCTGTGTCCCATCGCTCATATGCCAACTATAACACTACGTTTAAACCCAGTCAAATGTTAATAACCTGCCATTGTAGCAGCAGTAACAGATCTAAACACTGCGTGAGACACTTGTTGCCTTGTAGAGGTGTTGCCGACCGCAGCGCCGTATTCTGTTTGTTTATATATCTCTGTATTTGAATAGGCATGTCTATACCAGTTTATGTGCCGCTTCAGTGTAATTGAGGACGTTGGATACAAGTGCTACTCACAGGTGAAGAGTTTGGCACAAGTGAGGAAAGTGAGGAATCTGCATGTATTAGGTGCAATCTTATAATGTAATTTTATATATATATATATATATATATATATATATATATATATATATATATATATATATATATATATATGAATTATTCTTATTATCCTTTAAATGGTTGCATATGAGACAAATTGTTGCAGATTGTGATATCCTTTTGATGATCTTCGACGATCATTTTGTTTATTCTCTCGCTGATGTGTATCGAAGATATGTTCTCACACTTTACTTACGAGACCATTGGTTTGTAATATAGCCTGATATGTATTTTCGACGATAATGCGTGTTTCACAGAAGTCGGAGGACTTCTGATGTGTAAATAATGTAACAAATCATGTAATTCGTACAACAATTTTTAATTTTTGTGTTTTTGCCCTGTTTGTTTATTTGTACCTTTTAGTCTTTGTTTATTAGAGTGTAACAAATGAAAAGGGCCCAAGGGCGAAATGTAGATACTGAAACAAACACATTATACACCGTCAAATGGCGTAAATCTTTTCGAAAATGTAAGTTTTGGTTTGACGTGGAAGTATTGTAAAACGCGAAATTATATCTTCGGGATAGACAGAATAAGGACCAAGCGAACAATCGCTAGCGTCCCACAGAAAACACTACTAACACATATTTATGAAGCACTACTTTTTCATTGGCCAATAAAAGGGATTGAAAGAAGATCAGACAGCTGTAAAAAAAAAGTGGGACTTCACAGATCACAGGTATGAACCATTTTAGATATTTTTATATCTGGTTGTTAAACTATAACTTTCTCGGTGGCTAAAAATAGACATCCTAAAGTGACGCAACAGACATGTCCTTGTATTAACATGAGTTCTAAGCCTGAAATTTCTTTCGTACATATAGTACTTTTGTCAAGCGCTTTCAGTATTAACTTGATTTGGACGTCATTAAAATATAATTTCATAAACTTTTAACTATAATTACAACACGAAGACTCTGGTCTATCAAATGGTACTGTAAGAGACGAGAACGTGCGTGGGACTGTGGCCGAGAGAATTCAGGCTCCAGATGAAGAGAGATAGAGAGGGAAAAACGACACGTAGAACGACCCGTCTACGTGATACGTTGTCGCGAGCGCCAGATTTAGGTTCCCCTCTCGTAAATGTTAGCGGAGGCGGAATATCCTTTTACCGTAGAGGGTTACGGTTTACTTTACGATCTCGGTAACTGACCTCCTAAAGGGGTTGCTTTTCTGGCATAGGGTCCCACCGGCGACTGTGTACACACCGTCTCAGCAAGCAATCTCTGGCCACAAAATCCCGCCGGAACCGCAAGACGTGCATAAGCGTGATTGCACTGGATTGCAGTCTAATCCGCGAACATGTCTCAGAATACGGTATAAGTCTCCTGCAGTGGGAGGTAATCTGAATTTCATAACCCAGGAACGTTATCACTGCGGGAACTCGGTATCCGCACACCCGCGCACCGTTAGCAGTACATTGATACTTATCCGCTGTGTCACATCCATAAGGAGAAGTCAACATTCCCACCTCTCTAACCAACGATGATGAGTCTATAAATTTATCCAGACGAGATTATAGTCTCTAGGGTTCACATAACTCGACTCTGATGCCTTACACTTTACATGATAGTTTTTATTATTTTACACGTAAGGTATATAGATCGCGTGATAATGCAATGAAACCTGAAATTAAAAGAAAAAAAATTGAAACAAAAAGATAGAGAAAAACAGAAGAAAACAGGAGAAGTGCTTGAAACTTTAAGAAACAAGTTGTTTATTGACTCTATTGATGTACAAGAACGACACTGGAAAAAGATTTCGACTCTTCAATAAATGAAGTATTGTGTGGTAGAGCAATTTAAAATGTAAGTTGCCCACGCAGTTTGATAGGAAACATATACGGTATTTTGCTTGCTAAGGAAACAGTGAAGCAGCATTGTGATGGTGGTTGCTGTTGTGGTCTTCAGTCCAGAGACTGATTGGATGCAGCTCTCCATGCTACTCTATCCTGTGCAAGCTTCTTCATATTCCAGTACCTACTGCAACCTACATCCTTTTGAATTTGTTTAGTTTATTCATCTCTTGGCCTCCCTCTACGATTTTTACCCTCCACGCTGCTCTCCAATACTAAATTGGTGATCCCTTGATGCCTCAGAATATGCCCTACCAACCGATCGCTTCTTCTGGTCAAGTTGTGCCACAAACTTCTCTTCTCCCCAATCCTATTCAATACTTCCTCATTAGTTATGTGATCTACCCATCTAATTTTCAGAATTCTTCTGTAGCACCACATTTCGAAAGCTTCTATTCTCTTCTTATCTAAGCTATTTATCGTCCACGTTTCACTTCCATACAAGGCTACACTCCACACAGATACTTTCAGCAACGACTTCCTGACACTTAAATCTATACTCGATGTTAACAAATTTCTCTTCTTTAGAAACGCTTTCCTTGCCATTGCCATTCTACATTTTATATCCTCTCTACTTCGACCATCATCAGTTTTTTGCTCCCCAAATAGAAAAACTCATTTACTGCTTTACGTGTCTCATTTCCCAATCTAATTCCCGCAGCATCACCCAATTTAATTCGACTACATTCCATTATCCTCGTTTTGCTTCTGTTGATGTTAATCTTATATCCTCCTTTGAAGACACTGTCCATTTCGTTCAGCTGCTCTTCCAGGTCCTTTGCTGTCTCTGACAGAATTACAATGTCATCGGCGAACCTGAAAGTTTTTATTTCTTCTCCATGGATTTTAATTCCTACCCCGTATTTTTCTTTTGTTTCCTTTACTGCTTGCTCAATATACGGATTGAATAACGTCCGGGGCAGGCTACAATCCTGTTTCACTCCCTTCTCAATCCCCGCTTCCTGCTTTCTTTGGTATTGGAATTATTATATTCTTCTTGAAGTCTGAGGGAATTTCACCTGACTCATACATCTTGCTCACTAGATGGTAGAGTTTTGTTAGGCCTGGCTCTCCCAAGGCTGTCAGTAGTTCTAATGGAATGTTGTCTACTCCCGGGGCCTTGTTTCGACTTAGGTCTTTCAGTGCTCTGTCAAACTCTCACGCAGTATTAGAGCCATTTGAACATTTGAACTTTTTATCCATATCCTTCCTATTGTACAGTAAGTGCAATGGATTTCTGTGCTACAGCAATGCGTCAAAGTTACAGCGCAAGTGATTCCACTGGAGTTATTAATAAGAAACTATCATACCTGTGCAGAAACATACTTATTACGCCACTACCGGTTGCGTTCGAGAAAATATCATCAAGGTGCCTACAGCTGAAAAAAAATATACGGATAAAGTCTACAGTAGCTTACAGGTATAAATAATGGGCAGTTCAGTTGCCAGGAATCTCATAACAAATCTGACAAGAGTTGTGCCAGTAACATGACCTGAGAACTCTAGTTATTTCATACTCAATTGTCAAGACAGGACCGCTCCTGGAGAAAGGTAAACACGTAAACATCCTGCTTGGCCTCTGTCGAGTCCGATTTATCGATTGCGAGATGTCATAATGGCTACAGCTATAGACAATAATCTTAATTACTGAAATGAAATGGAAGTGTAAAAGTTTCAAACATTTCCAAAAATGCTTACAAACGACAGCAGAACAAATCCATTGTGCACAATAAAAAGGAGCAAAAGATAATTCTTACTCAAGGTTGTATCGTCATTAGAGATATACAACAGTAAATGACTGATTACACAAAGCGGCTATAAAGTAATTATAGACAATACAATAGAAACAGTAACTAATGACTAAAACTGATTATGGGATTGTCATTGAATATGTAAAAGCATTAAAATAGCTGTTATGGGTGCTTTCAGTCCATGCTGTTAACAAAAATAAAATCGATCTGTGTTAAACTTGCTGCAATAAAAGAGAAATAAATACATGTGCTTCTAAAAAGTTGTATCTTCGTCAAACAGATGAACAATTTCAGATACCTTGTCGAGCACTGTAATTTTAATAATTCTCCATGTGCTTTAAAACGTAGTCCATTTCAGTCACATTTATTCCCTGTTGTTCGATTTTCTCAAATATTAGAAGGCAGCTTCGTGGTATGTGCCATCACGCTAACTACAATGCAGTCTTACGCTACACTGCTGATTTCTCCTGCATCAACGATTTTCCACTGAATGCCTTGTCATAAGGCAGATTATTTCACTTGTGATGATAGTGAAGATCGTATTCTCTGTTACGAGATATAGAGCACTTGCTATAACTAAGAGACCCTCATTTGTGTTCAGTTATTTACATTATGCAGGGTTAACTTCTTATTTTTCTGAAAATCTTTATACAAGCATGGTTTTACTTTATCAGTACGCAGTTCGATACATATTTCCTGAATCTGGACGTCCTCGACAACAGCCGACGTTTCCGACAAGTGAACATCCCGTCATAAGGGTTCCAGCCTTTTAGTGGCCAGGAATACTAGGCGCAGACATGTGGTCACAGTGTGCAGCTTCCTCTTTTGGTATTTGTACGAGATGTACGATGGACATAGTAGAAGCATACGTCATTTTCGAGTGTACATACCTCAAAATTCCACAATTGCATTTGTTCAATAAACAATACATTCGTTTAGAAAAATTCGCATGATTCCTCAACGTTAACATAATTCGCCAAGACACTGAAAGGGTCGTGTACAAATAAAGGAAAACACCATTGGGTTCTGGTCTGCTGTAGATCGCAACTGGAGCAGTTGTCAAGAACAGGTCACACTAGTGTGCTGCGAATACATAGAAAGATAGATCCCTTATCATTTAGCTACAAAATAGCAGGTCAGCAACTGGGAGCAGTTAATTCCATAAATTATCAGGGAGTACGCATTAGGAGTGATTTAAAATGGAATGATCATATAAAGTTGATCGTTGGTAAAGCAGATGCCAGACTGAGGTTCATTGGAAGAATCCTAAGGAAATGCAATCCGAAAACAAGGGAAGTAGGGTACAGTACGCTTATTCGCCCACTGTTTGAATACTGCTCAGCAGTGTGGGATCCCTACCAGATAGGGTTGATAGAAGAGATAGAGAAGATCCAACGGAGAGCAGCGCGCTTCGTTGCAGGATCATTTAGTAATCGCGAAAGCGTTACGGAGATGATAGATAAACTCCAGTGGAAGACTCTGCAAGAGAGACGCTCAGTAGCTCGGTACGGGCTTTTGTTAAAGTTTGGAGAACATACCTTCACCGAAGAGTCAAGCAGTATATTGCTCCCTCCTACGTATATCTCGCGAAGAGACCATGAGGATAAAATCAGAGAGGTTGGAGCGCAGACAGAGGCATACCGACAGTCCTTCTTTCCACGAACAATACGAGACTGGAATAGAAGGGAGAACCGGTAGAGGTACTCAGGGTACCCTCCGACACACACCGTCTTGTGGCTTGCGGAGTATGGATGTAGATGTAGATGTAGATGCATATGATCCTTTGCCGCGTTTCCCGATTCTTTCAAGAAATTTAAGGCGTGCATTTGCCCATTCCACAATAAATTTTATAATATCGACTGATTACAGGTTAGTAACGTTACGCCTAGATATTTGATAGATGAAACTGAATCCAACGAAGATGCATAACTACTGTATTTGCATTAAAAAGAAGCTGTATTCATAGAATTTAGTTTACATTATGAGGTCGTTGTGGATTTCTCTAGTATAAAATCCCCCCGCTATTGCGTATCAGTTTGTAATCTGGGTGTACTGATTACATTGCCTAACAAGAAGTTTATGTAAGTATTGCCGGTACAACAAATATTTTCTATGAAACCCAGGTAAGCCAAATTCTTAGCCGCGAATGACAACGGCTTTGAATCATTTAGACTTTTGGTTAATTTCAGTCATCGACGCCCTCATACAATCTGAGAAAGACTGCACAATTTAGGAGTACAGGTAAATTAATTCTCAGCAAATCAGATACTGTTGACCATGTGTACCCGATCCTACTGTTAAGACATATGAATATGTTGATACCTCATTCTAGCAGTTTTTGTACGGAAATACGTAAGATACAACACTATTAGTGCGAAAGTTAAAAACATGAGTCACGCGGAGTGTAAGCCACTTCGAAATTTCCTGCTAGGCAGTAACTCTGTGCCGGGTCGGAACACGAAAAAAATGGTTCAAATGGCTCTAAGCACTATGGGACTTAACATCTGAGGTCATCAGTTCCCTAGGCTTAGAACTACTTAAACCTGCCCAAGGCAGGATTCGAACCTGCGACCGTAGCAGCAGCGCGGTTCCGGACTGAAGCGCCTAGAACCGCTCGGCTACAGCAACCGGCTCGGAGCGCGAAACTGTAATATTTTTGTCGTGGCAATTCCCTTATGAGTTGAGATATCCCGTTACGACTAACAACGTGCCCCTCGCAGCTACATTTCTTTCCGTATCTCTCTCCTACACCGAATTCTCTCGGTCTGGCAGACAGTCTTACTCTTTCAGCAAGCTGCAGGAGAAGTTCAAATTGCATGTGTTTATTTTAAACGTTACCTACTGAGTACTCTCCACATCATTTATATATGCGTAATAGAATCTATAGGAAAGTCTCTCGGGAACTCCTTATACCAAATCACTCCACATTTATGTGCAAAACATAAAATTGTCATAATGAACTTCCTCGTCCTCTCACAGATTCTTTTGGATGGTCGAAAGTATATGTCCAGCAATTAATACAATTATTTTTTCTGGCGCTCCGGGCTCTGGAAACAGCCAACGTCTCCTACAACGTGGGTGTACTCCTGTGCGTCCGGTAGTTTCTCGATGAACTCACTCTCTTAGCGCTGCCGCAGCCACCCTACATTTCGCTCCCACGCATCACGTCTGCACCGAAATGAGTCAGTTTTGAGACCATGTAAGCGATCAGAAGCAACACGTCGAAGGCTCTAAATGAAGTCTCTGTCTACGTCTTCTAGGAGGAGATCCGCCATTGTTTCGTTCAGCTGTTTACAGGTTCCAGAAGACAGTTATTACACCTATATTGCTTAGGTGGTAGAAAACGTGATAAGAGGTGACGATACCATTCGAATGCCATTGCCAACGAGCTCATCTAACATGAATCATAATGATCAGTTCTTCACTAGGAATAAACTAGTTATTTTGCAGTTGTGAAAGATTGAGGGAAAGGAAGAGAAGCGGCAAAGTGCCGCTTGAAATTGAAGATCAGACTTAAAGCGTTGATGTAGGTATGTAGCCATTATCACAATCGATATAGATATGACTCCAAAAACGCTGATAGGCTGTTGAATTGAAGGCGATCCAGATGGTAGTAAGTACTTTATTGTGCTTACGCGTTTTCGTAAGCAAAGCCCATCACCAGAACTCTTAGTAAAAAATGCAAAAACAAAACAAATAATAGTACATACAGTGACATAGCATATCAAGTCGTTGAAAAAGAGCAGGGCAACTGAACAAAAGGAAATACACACCGTTTGTTACAAAAGAAGTTAAAGTGGACGCATAATGACGTCCACACAAAACTGACAAACAACATTGGCAAATCCAAGATGGAATGTAACAATACCAGAGTAGGAAAGTTGCGGATATGCTGAGTCGCAATAGGCACAATAAAAAGATTCACAGACTCATAGCTTTCGGCCATTAAGCCTTTGTCAGCAGTAGACACACGTACACACACGCACGCACACTCTCACGCAAACGCAACTTCCACACACGTCTGCAGTCTCAGAGCTGAAACTACACTGCAGTGTACACTCAGCATCTCCGCTATATGGTTAGTAGCAACTTTCCTTCTCTGGTATTGTGACAAACAACATTTGTTGTCGAATACAGCAAGTGACGTAGATCAGTCGAAACAAAAACATGAAGTGAGACTGGTTCGCTACGGAGCCGTAATGAAAGCACAGAGTACATAAGCTGAGCGCCTTCCAAATCGTATTATCTGTCATAAGTTTAAGAAATAAAATCAATAAAAACCATTTTTATGTTTTGTCATTGTTCATTAAAATTCTGAAAGTATCAACATGTAAAAGGAACCACCTCAAACTTTCTCGTTTCTCTTGAAACAGATACGCAACAGTTGTCAGAGGAAAACTTACAATATTCCCACTCAAGGACTCCACGACTGCTTACAGCTTAGAATGACCGATGACCGAAGTCTAAAGCTAACTTACACACAGTTTCAGTACTCGTTTTTAACAAGCTGAAATGCTATGTCACTGCATTTACTATTATTTGTGCTGTTTTTTGTATTTTTTAGTAGGCGCTCTGATGATGGGCTTTGCCCCAAACGCACCTTACTTTAAGACGAGACTGTTTTGCTTTTCATTTAAAACTTAACTCTCTGTAGACTTCACAAGGAAATCTTCATCATTTTATATTTTCACAGCTTAATAACGTGAATTTTAAGAAATTCCAAAACAGCAGTTATTATACCTGCGTTTATTACGCCAAAATCCGTTTCGTTCTAATGCTCTACAGGTTGTTACGTTCGCTACTCGCAATGCTGGCTGCTCTTGTCGCACTGTGCTCCTCGAGATCTACGATGAGACTTCAGCATTCTGTCTGGTGGTTAGCCATTTCGTTAAGGTCATGGCGTCTCGCGTTTTGTTACCTGAAGATGATAGTTAGGAACGAAACAGGTTGTGGCGTCAGAATCACGCATGTAATAATACCTGTCCCGGCTTTTATTAATGTTGGATTCAGAAGAATTCTAGGGTGATGTAAAAGGGAGCCGTTGATGGAAATGTTAAATGTATGACATGTCTAGAACAGACATAAAGATTCTGAACCATAGAAGGAGCGTTTCCGTTTTGCTCTTTTATTCTGCATTATTAGACAGTGTTTATACATAAATATATCATTCAGGCATGGTTACACACAACTCCTGTGTACTGTGGAAATGAAACTGTAGGTACATCAAAGCTGTGCAAAGTCTTAAATTATTTGCAAAATGTCGCGTTATCGCCTTGTGCTGCTGGTAAAATGCTTTATTTATGCAACCAGTTTCAGTCGTTTGACAGTCGTCAGGCCGGCCGGGGTGGCCGTGCGGTTCTAAGTGCTACAGTCTGTAGTCGAGCGACCTCTACGGTCGCAGTTTCGAATCCTGCCTCTGGCATGGATGTGTGTGATGTCCTTAGGTTAGTTAGGTTTAATTAGTTCTAAGTTCTAGGTGACTGATGACCTCAGAAGTTAAGTCGCATAATGCTCAGAGCCATTTGAACCATTTGAACAGTCGTCAGGTTCATAAAAGGACTCACAGAATCATTGGAACCTCTTGATAGTGAGACGACTGAAACTGGTTGTATTAATAATTTTACCAGCAGTTCATGGCGGTGATATGACATTTTTCAAATATAAAAGAGCCCTGGGGTACAACATCCTAAAAATATCTAAAATTGTTATCTTCTGAAAAACCTATAAAGGCTTTAAAGACGGGATTTCTATTTATAACTCACTATTTATAAATAAACCGTTTTATCGCAGTAATCTTAATCGTCTTGAGCTCAACGAATGATTCTCTGTTGGTACACATTCATTATGTCACGATCGGTTTCGTTCGAAGTTTATCCGCATACACAGCCAAAGTATTGAAAATAAATTCCAACAGAGCTGTAGCAGTATCATGCGTTAAGAAGTCTAGTTATCTTCGGTAACGTCAAAGGCAAATTCCGAAACATGACGATCTCATAAACATTCCGTCAACTACCTGGCAGCAGCATGGCATCGTTTACAACAATGGCAGGCAGCCGTGGCTCCAGAAAGTTGAGCGATATGAAAAGGCCGTTCTGGCCATAGCGTGACGCTGACACGACTACAACAGCCGCATTGGAAGCCTCGGACTGCAGCGCTCAGGGCCAATGGAAGGTCGGCCAACTGAGTTGTCGGACAGGGAATACCAGCCGAGGCGCGCGGTGCGAGGCCGTATCGTATCCCGCGATGAAGCCTGTTATCTCGCTTCTTACCTGCTGCGGCTGTTGGCCGCGTCCTTATTGTTCCTGTCGCCGGTACTCGATTCTCCCCGGTGCCGCCCCGGGAGCCACCTTGCGGTCCCTCCCCCAATTCCGCGGAATGGCTGCTCGGCCCACCCTCATCCCCGCCCACACCCTGCCTCGACTGCGAGAACCGCAGAGCCTCAGCGCTGCCTCCAGTGGCCCACTTACGGCTGGTAGCGCCTGCTAACGTGTGTCTGGCGCGTTCGCCAGACCCTCCCTGTCGTACCCCTCTTTCCTCCTGCTCGTATAGGGACAGCATCGTCTTTGTCGAGACGTAGCGATAGTACAGGCTGTAACACATTCATAATCTATCTCTAATTGCGACGTGAAGTCACGCATGAGGTATGCGACCGTCATCGGTTAGGTTGTTTTTGAAAATCAGCCTTACGCAAACACAATTAATAAATTTTTTTGTTATAAACGGGCCATTTTTTTATTTTTTATTTTTATTTATTTTTTTGTTATACCCTGCCCTCAGTTTGGATTCCGTAGAAATATCGGAACACGTGAGGCAATACTGACCCTACGACTTATCTTAGAAGCTAGATTAAGGAAACGCAAACCTACGTTCCTAGCATTTGTAGACTTAGAGAAAGCTTTTGACAATGTTGGCTGGAACACTCTGTTTCAAATTCTGAAGGTGGCAGGGGTAAAATACAGGGAGCAAAAGGCTATTTACAATTTGTACAGAAACCAGATGGCAGTTATAAGAGTCAAGGGACATGAAAGGGAAGCAGTTGTTGGAAAGGGAGTGATACAGGGTTGTAGCCTATCCCCGATGTTATTCAATCAGTATATTGAGCAAGCAGTAAAGGAAACAAAAGAAAAATTTGGAGTAGGTATTAAAATCCATGGAGAAGAAATAAAAACTTGGAGGTTCGCCGATGACATTGTAGTTCTGTCAGAGACAGCAAAGGACTAAGAAGACCAGTTGAACAGAAGGGACAGTGTCTTCAAAGTAGGATATAAGATGATCATCAACAAAAGCAAAACGAGGATAATGGAATGTTGTTGAATTAAGTCGGGTGATGCTGAGGGAATTAGATTAGGAAATGAGATATTTAAAGAAGTAAAGGAGTTTTGCTATTTGGGGAGCAAAATAACTGATGATGGTCGAAGTAGAGAGGATATAAAATGTAGACTGGCAATGGCAAGGAAAGCGTTTCTGAAGAAGAGAAATTTTTGACTTCGAGTATAGATTTAAGTGTCAGGAAGTCGTTTCTGAAAGTATTTGTATGGAGTGTAGCCATGTATGGAAGTGAAACATGGACGATAACTGGTTTGGACAACAAGAGAATAGAAGCTTTCCAAATGTGGTGCTACAGAAGAATGCTGAAGATTAGATGCGAAGATCATTTAACTAATTGGGAGGTATTGAATAGGATTGGGGAGAAGAGAAGTTTGTGACACAACTTGACTAGAAGAAGGGATCGGTTGATAGGACATGTTCTGAGGCATCAAGGGATCACCAATTTCGTATTGGAGGGAAGGGTGGAGGGTAAAAATTGTAGAGGAGATCAAGAGGTGAATACACTAAACAGATTCAGAAGGATGTAGGTTGCAGTAGGTACTGGGAGATGAAGAAGCTTGCACAGGGAGAAGCTTGCATGGAGAGCTGCGTCAAACCAGTCTCAGGACTGAAGACCACAACAACAAGAACAGCAATATATTGCCCTCCATAAATTTGGAAACACCGTGCTGCGTATTACAACGGAGTAAGATGGTCGTGATCTATGTGAGTTATTGGTTAGAATATGGAATAGTAAGCTCAAATAACGATTAATAATGACACGTACAGTATTGAAAGCTTAATTATTGTACATATACATACGTATTAGAACATACTAGTATTGCTCCAGTTTATGTAAACAGACGTTACCTGTCCAAGCAGTTCTACTAAACACGCCAGGTGGCGCGAGTAGACGGCATGGCTATGTAGAGGTACGTTGTTTACATTTCGGTTCACTTGCAGGTGCGTATGCATAAAGGTATAACACACCGCAAACGTAATTGAAAATGGCCCCAAAGTGCCAGATTCTTCAAGAATCACGGGTAATGATAATCATTTTGCACCAAAAAGGCAATAGTGTCCGACAAACAGCAAAGAAACTGATGATTTCCATCAACGGAGTTGTCAAAACTATACACCGGCATCGAGAAACAGGCTGGTATGGAGATCGTCCTCGCTCAGGAGCACCCAAGAAAATTTCAGAACGCCAGGAAAAGTATTTGGTGGTGACCAGTAAACGTAACAGATCAAAAACTGTCCGTGAATTGACTGCTGAACTAAACGCAACGAGGGATACACCGGTGAGTGAGTCAACAGTGAGACGACGCCTGGCAGACAACAGCCTCCGAGGTTATGTAGCAACAGGGAAACCAGTGTTGCGCCCTGTTAACAAGAAGAAAAGGCCTCAGTGGGCTAAGACATACCAACGCTGAACTGCGGGAGATTGGGAAAGAGTCTTATTCACTGATGAATCCTAATTCGAAATATTTGAAAGTAAACGACGTCAATTTGTAAGACGTTTACCCCAAGAACGCTTGAATTCTCAGTGCGTATTTGGTACTTCTCGCGTCCGTCGGCCGTCGTAATTTAATATATTGTTATGGTTATTATTTTTTTTTATTGTTGCCGACTTACGTGGTGGGCCTTAATAAAAATGATATTTCATTTAATTTTGATTTTACGATTAAATGTTTTCCTGAAGTTCTCCATTTTTAGCAATATTAATCTTAAATTATTTGTTACGTTAGTGAATGTTAGACTCGCTGAACCTTAAAACATGAGCATATAAGTTTTTCAATGTAATAAACTTTTCATATCAATTTCTCCGGCTAGTCAATTCACTTTAAAGCAAGAAATCTTTAGTTATTAATTAAAATTGCGGCCCACACACGCGCGAGAGTATTTTTCTTACCTCCGTTAACCATTGTATTGTAGTCAGAGTCCTGGCTCTGGGTCTCGGCTATGGTACTGAAAATAAGAATCTTAAAGCTAAGTATTTTCTGCAACGTCGGGCGGCTGTGGAGAAAAATTAATATTATGTTAATAGCGGGTGAGTTTTCCGCTTCCGCTAATTTTTCATAAGTTAATATCGCCACGTAATGGCGTCGTTGGCTGCATCGGCCGCTACGATTGTTGAACTGTAAATTACTTGAATGCAGGTTAATTCAAGGAAGGCGGACATGAAATCGGGATCACCTCTTACAAATTAAAAGTGCACAATAATATTAAATCAGTATATTATATGCTTAACTCATACAAATATGCTTACATTTGTCAGCACTCGCAAGATGTCCGTCTGTACACACTCAAGACAAAAATGGAAGTGAAGACGACTAAAAAATTAACAAAAGAGCGTATCTTGTCGTCTCTTTAGATCACTTTGTTATATTTCTTTGCATTACATTTCTTTGCATTTCTCGACAGAGAAATTATTGTTTTACGGCTACATGAAAAAAATATATATTATTAAATTTAGGAATGTCTCTTATTTATAAATATTGTTTTTGAGTCTTTTCGTAATATGGCACTGGGGACGCTATATACTGTAAAGCATGCAGGGGGTTCTGTGATGATATGGAGATCCTTTGGAGGGAATAAGGTCGGGGATTTGGTGAAAATAGGTGGAAAAATTAACCAAAAGGATTATCAAGCAATTCTCCAGCGACATGCTAAGACATCTGGTTTGTATCTTATTGGGAAAGGGTTTGTCTTGCTGCAGCAAGACAACGACCTGAAACATACGTCTCGCTTGTGTCAGAACTATGTGAAGTTCCTAAATATTGGAAAACATGGAATGGCCACCCCAATCCCCTGATTGTAACCCAATCGAGCTGCTATGGAATGAATTGGACAGGAGGATCCGAAAACGGGAAATCATGAGTGGGTCACAATTGTGGGAGGTCTTGCAGCAAGAATGGAGATTAATTCCAACTGAAGCCTTGGCAAAACTGACAAAGCGCATGCCGATACTGTGCAAGGATGCGATGAAAGCGAAGGGTGGCTATATTGAGGAATCGAAAATTTAATTTTTGCATCTTCCTGTGTATTATTTGCGCTTAATAAACATGTGGAAAACAACAAAATGCATTTTTATACTGTATATTCTTTCCATTGTCTATAATTACTAGGGATTTCCAAACTTATGGAGGGTAATTTATGTACCCAGACATATTTCGACACCTATGTGTCATCTTTTGTGAGTCAAATTTTATTTCTTAAAATTACATCGCTATATGGACTGCATTATTATACATTGGTTGTTTGTGCCCTTTTACGTCGTTTTCTTGACAGCATGTCATCTGCAAAATTTTTCGTCCTGTTGCTTGTGTCTGGTTGACGTCTCGATCAACTGATACTCAGGTCACTGTTTCCACACAGTTTTTCTCAAAATTTCTCACTGAGTATGGAGTCAGAAATGCCTGCTCAGATCACGTTTCGCCACAGTTTGTGAAAGCACATGTGAGGTGAACGAGTGAGCGAAAATTTTGTGAAAAACTGTGTGGAAACAGTGCACTGACCAGCAATTGATCGAGACATCAACCAGAGACACGCAACTGGACGAAAAATTTTGTAGATGACATGCTGTCAAAGAAACGACAAAAAAGAGCACAAAAAACCGATGAATAGTAATGCAGTTCATTTAGCGATGTAATTTTAAGAAATAAAGTTTGACCCACAAAAGGTGACACACAGGTTTCGAAACAAGTCTGAGTAAATATAAAAAAATACTAATTAATTAATTGTGTCTGTATAAGGCTGATTTTCAAAACAACAAAATTTTTAAATCGCAAACACGGAAAAACATGAAGAGGAGCTTCAAACCTTAGTAAAACGAGCGACCATTATGATTAATCCAATGAACATATACAATATGGGTGTTCTATAGAAACAGATAAATCTATAGAACGCATACCAGTGTCCATGACAAAGAAAGTTGCACAAGCACTTACATTCTTCCTTTCTTTCTTTCGCTTATGCCTGCGATCGCAGGGTCGGCGCGGTTAGAACGGATTTTGCAAGTTTCGGTTTAGGGGTGGCCGGATGCCCTTCCTGCCGCCATCCCGTACCCCCAGGGACGGAATCAGCGTACCCCAGCTGTCTGCATCGAGTGTAAATCGTGAAATAGTGCGAACGTGTTTCAAATAGCTGCGACGCGTGTAACTGAGGCGGAACATGGGTACCAGCCCGGTATTCACCTAGCAGGATGTGGAAAACTGCCTGAAAACCATATCCAGGCTTGCCAGCACACCGGCCCTCATCGTTAATTCGCCGGGCGGATTCGATCCGGGGCCGGCGCGCCTACCCGAGTGTAGGAAGCAGCGCGTTAGCGCTCTGTGCTACCCTGGCGGGTGCATAAGTACTTACATGTAGTGCACGAAATTTTCACAGAGAAAAACCAGTCAAATTCAGTGGTCGAACATGAAAACTAAAGTGAACAAATCGTGGTAACCAGAGCGAAGTAGAACGAAAGCTCATCGTGGCTTGCCGAACATAGAGCTCCTAACGATGTCAAATACAAGAAAAATTACACAAAGCAACAAAAAGGCTACAGTTAGCCGTGTGTGACAACGAATATCATCAAAATTCACAGCATTAACGGAAACAACCCATATAATACAGTAAAATACATTAAAATACATGTGTATTAAACGGCAGTTACGAATCAAAACAGTAGCAGATACAGACTACGTGATTCAAACTAAAGTCAGGGATACAGGGTATGGAGGAAAGAGGATATTTTACAAAAATTTTGCTTTTACACACGTACACAAATCCATATTTGAAGTCACATAGCAAAATCACGGGAATAAATTATAAAACCATCAGTAAAATCTCCCGTAAGCTGCTACACAACATCATGTTGCAATCAGGACAACACAGACGGTCCTCGCATTCAAAGAACGGAGAACCAAAATATATTTCACACAATAATCGAAAGTCATGAAAGTGCATAGAGAAATAGTAATCTAAGTGGGACATAATTGCATACAAAATCAGTGTGAGCAAAAACAAGGACAGCAACTGAGCATTATGAGCAAAAACACTATCGCAGGAGTAGCACGGTGCGCTTGGGGCGTCGATACCCAGTCATCAGTTACATTTGTACATTATAACATGAAACAATCTTCAACTAACAAAATTCCAAGTGTTAGACAAATCAGGAAAACCAGACACATATTTTTACAAAGGGTCGCGTAGGCATCCCAAAAAAACAATATTCATTCATTTAGAAATAAATCAATGAAACAAACCAGAAACATTATAAACGAGAGTCGTGAAGGCAGCAGTCCTAAAAGAGATCACCAAACACATAATCGAAGATTAAGAAATCAACTCCTGTTGACTGCAATCTGCTCGTTAGATACTGTGCTAGGAGGCGTATTTGCACTATATCTACATCTACATCCATACTCCGCAAGCTACCTGACGGTGTGTGGCGGCGGGTACCCTGAGTACCTCTATCGGTTCTCCCTTCTATTCCAGTCTCGTTTTGTTCGTGGAAAGAAGGATTGTCGGTATGCTTCTGTGTGGGCTCTAATCTCTCTGATTTTATCCTCATGGTCTCTTCGCAAGATATACGTAGGAGGGAGCAATATACTGCTTGACTCTTCGGTTAAGGTATGTTCTCGAAACTTTAACAAAAGCCCGTACCGAGCTACTGAGCGTCTCTCCTGCAGAGTCTTCACTGGAGTTTATCTATCATCTCCGTAACGCTTTCGCGATTACTGAATGATCCTGTAACGAAGCGCGCTGCTCTCCTTTGGATCTTCTCTATCTCTTCTATCAACCCTATCTGGTACGGATCCCACACTGCTGAGCAGTATTCAAGCAGTGGGCGAATAAGCGTACTGTAACCTACTTCCTTTGTTTTCGGATTGCATTTCCTTAGGATTCTTCCAGTGAATCTCAGACTGGCGTCTGCTTTACCGACGATCAACTTTATATGATCATTCCATTTTAAATCACTCCTAATGCGAACTCCCAGATAATTTATGGAATTAACTGCTTCCAGTTGCTGACCTGCTATTTTGTTGCTAAATGATACGGGATCTATCTTTCTATGTATTCGCAGCAAATTACACTTGTCTACATTGAGATTGAATTGCCATTCCCTGCACCACGCGTCAATTCGCTGCAGATCCTCATGCATTTCAGTACAATTTTCCATTGTTACAACCTCTCTATGCACCACAGCATCGTCTGCAAAAAGCCTCAGTGAACTTCCGATGTCATCCACAAGGTTATTTATGTATATTGTGACTAGCAACGGTCCTATGACACTCCGCTGCGGCACACCTGAAATCACTCTTACTTCGGAAGACTGCTCTCCATTGAGAATGATATGCTGCGTTCTGTTGTCTAGGAACTCTTCAATCCAATCACACAATTGGTCTGATAGCCCATATGCTCTTACTTTGTTCATTAAATGACTGTGGGGCACTGTATCGAACGCCTTGCGGAAGTAAAGAAACACGACATCTACCTGTGAACCCGTGTCTATGGCCCTCTGAGCCTCGTGGACGAATAGCGCGAGCTGGATTTCACACGGCCGTCTTTTTCGAAACCCATGCTGATTCCTACAGAGTAGATTTCTAGTCTCCAGAAAAGTCATTATACTCGAACATAATACGTGTTCCAAAATTCAACAACTGATCGACGTTAGAGATATAGGTCTATAGTTCTGCACATATGTTCGACGTCCCTTCTTGAAAACGGGGATGACCTGTGCCCTTTTCTAATCCTTGGGAACGCTACGCTCTTCTAGAGACCTACGGTACACCGCTGCAAGAAGGGGGGCAAGTTCCTTCTAGTACTCAGTGTAAAATCGAACTGGTATCCCATCAGGTCCAGCGGCCTTTCCTCTTTTCAGCGATTTTGTTTCTCTATCCCTCTGTCGTCTATTTCGATATCTACCATTTTGTCATCTGTGCGACAATCTAGAGAAGGAACTACAGTGCAGTCTGTAGCGCTTCGTTCTGCTGCCGCTGGGATGGAATGGTACAGCAAAAATATCGTGCTTAGGATCGTCGTAGATTTCCGCTCATTACCGCATGAAACAAATAGAAAAAACACACATTAGCACACACATATAAGCTAGTCCCGTCAATAGGTCGCCACTGAATTGCCCCCTCTGTTTATTGATTGGATAGCCACTGAATTGCTATTTATTTATTTAATGGGATAATAATAATTATTAAAAGGTGGCAATTTTATTTAAGCACCGCTTTTACTCTTTCGATTGTTGCGAATCAGCGATAGTGAAATGCTGCTCGCTTTGGAGAATACAAGTTTTATAAGAATTATTAGGTCCAGGAAACTCTTTTGCGATCACGGTTGCGATTTAGACGGTATTTGCGTAATTGTACTGATTAAAAGTTATCGCTTCCGAAAGACGCAGGTTCGATTAAAGCTGTGTTCACTTTTGCGCGTATAATGAAAATATTCATAACACGTCGCGTAACAAAAAGAAACATGCGAATCACAACCGTGATCAAACGAAGAAAATATATGATAACATAAATGTTCTGCCAACATAAATGTTCTTCGCTGTTATTCAGGATAGGCTCAGATTAGACCTTGCAATTTTTATTTATAGGAAATCACAAGGCGGTACACTTGGGAGATATTTGTTTTGAATGACTTGTGTTTACCTTCTCTGTCCCTCCTTTTTACAGCCTTTATGCCTTCACATCGATTAAGGAACTTTTCCTTCTCTACCGACCAGTACGAGAACAAAATTCAGACTCAACAAAATGTCTCACTTCGAATTATTACATGCTTAACCCTTAACAATCATATATAGTTTCGTAGTACAAACAATGCTAATTTATTCCGTGCACTAGAAAGTCTTTGATACACTGAGCACAAAAATGAAAATAATAAAATTATAGTTACATTTTTAATATCATGAATACTTCTTTGAATCATGAAAATAAGGTTTGACATCGTCGTAATATTAATTTTCATCGTTGTAGCACTACAAGTCTTCCTCTGTGAAACAGCTTTGGAAAAAGACATTTAGTATTTCGGCCTTTAGTCTGTCATCCTCTGTTTCAGTACCATTTTGGTCACAGAGTGTCTGGACATTTTGTTTTGATCCACCTACCGCTTTGACATAAGACCAAAATTTCTTTGGGTTTTCTGCCAAGTCAGTACATAGATCTTTACTTTCGAATTCATTGAACGCCTCTCGCATAGCCCTCCTCACACTACATTTCGCTTCGCTTTTTGTTTGTCTGCAAGGCTTTGGCTATGTTTATGTTTGCTGTAAAGTTCCCCTTGCTTCCGCAGCAGTTTTCTAACTCGGTTGTTGTACCACGGTGGCTCTTTTCCATCTCTTACGATCTTGCTTCGCACATACTCATCTAACGCATATTGCACGATGGTTTTGAACTTTGTCCACTGATCCTCAACACTATCTGTACTTGAGACAAAACTTTTCCGTTGAGCCGTCAGGTACTCTGTAATCTGCTTTTTGTCACTTTTGCTAAACAGGAAAATCTTCCTACCTTTTTTAATATTTCTTTTTACGGCTAAAATCATCGATGCAGTAACTGCTTTATGATCGCTGATTCCCTGTTCTGCGTTAACTATTTCAAATAGTTCGGGTCTGTCACCAGAAGGTCTAATATGTTATCGCCACGAGTCGGTTCTCTGTTTAACTGCTCAAGGTAGTTTTCAGATAAAGCACTTAAAAAATGTCACTGGATTCTTTGTGCCTGCCACCCGTTATGAACGTTTGAGTCTCCCAGTCTATATTCGGCAAATTAAAATCTCCACCCAGAACTATAACATGGTGGGGAAATCTACTCGAAACATTTTCCAAATTATCCTTCAGGTGCTCAGCCACAACAACTGCTGAGCCAGGGGGCCTATAGAGACAGCCAATTACCATATCTGAGCCTGCTTTAACCGTGACCTTCACCCAAATTATTTCTCATTTCGGATTTCCGTCAATTTCCTTCGTTACTATTGCACTTCTTATCGCTATAAACACTGGTATGTAGTCTCCAAATTTGTCAGTCGTTTATTGTCCCTTACTGTGTGGGTTGTGAAGTATTTTTGAGTTCGTGATGTTTGTATTTTTTAACAGATTGTCTGAAACGCGAAATGAAGAGTTTGAATTCAATACAACATCTCTATGAAACGTCCAAGATCCGTTATTAGCGACCAATCACCATTTTATATGTTTTTTGGTCGTTCATAATCTTCCTTCCCCCCCCCCCCCCCCCACCATGAACCATGGACCTTGCCGTTGGTGGGGAGGCTTGCGTGCCTCAGCGATACAGATAGCCGTACCGTAGGTGCAACCACAACGGAGGGGTATCTGTTGAGAGGCCAGACAAACGTGTGGTTCCTGAAGAGGGGCAGCAGCCTTTTCAGTAGTTGCAAGGGCAACAGTCTGGATGATTGACTGATCTGGCCTTGTAACAATAACCAAAACGGCCTTGCTGTGCTGGTACTGCGAACGGCTGAAAGCAAGGGGAAACTACAGCCGTAATTTTTCCCGAGGGCATGCAGCTTTACTGTATGATTACATGATGATGGCGTCCTCTTGGGTAAAATATTCCGGAGGTAAAATAGTCCCCCATTCGGATCTCCGGGCGGGGACTACTCAAGAGGATGTCGTTATCAGGAGAAAGAAAACTGGCGTTCTACGGATCGGAGCGTGGAATGTCAGATCCCTTAATCGTGCAGGTAGGTTAGAAAATTTAAAAAGGGAAATGGATAGGTTGAAGTTAGATATAGTGGGAATTAGTGAAGTTCGGTGGCAGGAGGAACAAGACTTCTGGTCAGGTGACTACAGGGTTATAAACACAAAATCAAATAGGGGTAATGCAGGAGTAGGTTTAATAATGAATAGGAAAATAGGAATGCGGGTAAGCTACTACAAACAGCATAGTGAACGCATTATTGTGGCCAAGATAGATACGAAGCCCACACCTACTACAGTAGTACAAGTTTATATGCCAACTAGCTCTGCAAATGACGAAGAAATTGAAGAAATGTATGATGAAATAAAAGAAATTATTCAGATTGTGAAGGGAGACGAAATAGTCATGGGTGACTGGAATTCGAGTGTAGGAAAAGGGAGAGAAGGAAACATAGTAGGTGAATATGGATTGGAGGACAGAAATGAAAGAGGAAGCCGCCTGGTCGAATTTTGCACAGAGCACAACATAATCATAACTAACACTTGGTTTAAGAATCATGAAAGAAGGTTGTATACCTGGAAGAACCCTGGAGATACTAAAAGGTATCAGATAGATTATATAATGGTAAGACAGAGATTTAGGAACCAGGTTTTAAATTGTAAGACATTTCCAGGGGCAGATGTGGACTCTGACCACAATCTATTGGTTATGACCTGTAGATTAAAACTGAAGAAACTGCAAAAAGGTGGGAATTTAAGGAGATGGGACCCGGATAAACTAAAAGAACCAGAGGTTGTACAGAGATTCAGGGAGAGCATAAGGGAGCATTTGACAGGAATGGGGGAAATAAATACAGTAGAAGAAGAATGGGTAGCTTTGAGGGATGAAGTAGTGAAGGCAGCAGAGGATCAAGTAGGTAAAAAGACGAGGGCTAGTAGAAATCCTTGGGTAACAGAAGAAATATTGAATTTAATTGATGAAAGGAGAAAATATAAAAATTCAGTAAGTGAAACAGGCAAAAAGGAATACAAACGTCTCAAAAATGAGATCGACAGGAAGTGCAAAATGGCTAAGCAGGGATGGCTAGAGGACAAATGTAAGGATGTAGAGGCCTATCTCACTAGGGGTAAGATAGATACCGCCTACAGGAAAATTAAAGAGACCTTTGGAGATAAGAGAACGACTTGTATGAATATCAAGAGCTCAGATGGAAACCCAGTTCTAAGCAAAGAAGGGAAAGCAGAAAGGTGGAAGGAGTATATAGAGGGTCTATACAAGGGCGATGTACTTGAGGACAATATTATGGAAATGGAAGAGGATGTAGATGAAGATGAAATGGGAGATATGATACTGCGTGAAGAGTTTGACAGTGCACTGAAAGACCTGAGTCGAAACAAGGCCCCCGGAGTAGACAATATTCCATTGGAACTACTGACGGCCGTGGGAGAGCCAGTCCTGACAAAACTCTACCATCTGGTGAGCAAGATGTATGAAACAGGCGAAATACCCTCAGACTTCAAGAAGAATATAATAATTCCAATCCCAAAGAAAGCAGGTGTTGACAGATGTGAAAATTACCGAACTATCAGCTTAATAAGTCACAGCTGCAAAATGCTAACACGAATTCTTTACAGACGAATGGAAAAACTGGTAGAAGCCAACCTCGGGGAAGATCAGTTTGGATTCCGTAGAAACACTGGAACACGTGAGGCAATACTGACCTTACGACTTATCTTAGAAGAAAGATTAAGGAAAGGCAAACCTACGTTTCTAGCATTTGTAGACTTAGAGAAAGCTTTTGACAATGTTGACTGGAATACTCTCTTTCAAATTCTAAAGGTGGCAGGGGTAAAATACAGGGAGCGAAAGGCTATTTACAATTTGTACAGAAACCAGATGGCAGTTATAAGAGTCGAGGGACATGAAAGGGAAGCAGTGGTTGGGAAGGGAGTAAGACAGGGTTGTAGCCTTTCCCCGATGTTGTTCAATCTGTATATTGAGCAAGCAGTAAAGGAAACAAAAGAAAATTTCGGAGTAGGTATTAAAATTCATGGAGAAGAAATAAAAACTTTGAGGTTCGCCGATGACATTGTAATTCTGTCAGAGACAGCAAAGGACTTGGAAGAGCAGTTGAATGGAATGGACAGTGTCTTGAAAGGAGGATATAAGATGAACATCAACAAAAGCAAAACAAGGATAATGGAATGTAGTCTAATTAAGTCGGGTGATGCTGAGGGAATTAGATTAGGAAATGAGGCACTTAAAGTAGTAAAGGAGTTTTGCTATTTGGGGAGCAAAATAACTGATGATGGTCGAAGTAGAGAGGATATAAAATGTAGGCTGGCAATGGCAAGGAAAGCGTTTCTGAAGAAGAGAAATTTGTTAACATCGAGTATAGATTTAAGTGTCAGGAAGTCATTTCTGAAAGTATTCGTATGGAGTGTAGCCATGTATGGAAGTGAAACATGGACGATAAATAGTTTGGACAATAAGAGAATAGAAGCTTTTGAAATGCGGTGCTACAGAAGAATGCTGAAGATTAGATGGGTAGATCACATAACTAATGAGGAAGTATTGAATAGGATTGGGGAGAAGAGAAGTTTGTGGCACAACTTGACCAGAAGAAGGGATCGGTTGGTAGGACATGTTCTGAGGCATCAAGGGATCACCAATTTAGTATTGGAGGGCAGCGTGGAGGGTAAAAATCGTAGAGGGAGACCAAGAGATGAATACACTAAGCAGATTCAGAAGGATGTAGGTTGCAGTAGGTACTGGGGGATGAAAAAGCTTGCACAGGATAGAGTAGCATGGAGAGCTGCATCAAACCAGTCTCAGGACTGAAGACCACAACAACAATCTTCCTTCTCTGTAAAGGTTCCGTAATAGTAGAGCGACTGCGGTCCAAGGACGCAAAAGTGCCCTATTTGTGATGCATTTGTGAAACGTGCTCATTGATTCTATAGATTTCCTACATAAATGTATACAGGATGAATCCGAAAAAATTTCGAAGGTGGTTGATCAATATCTTCTCAGTATTTAAATACAAGGGAACCATCATTTCTCGTGCCTCCTACCTTTTTATTATCTTTTTCAGGCTCCTGACTGGGTTGAGACAGCCCTCCACAACTACTCTCCTTCTCTAACCCCTTCATATCACACCACTTGTTGCCCTCTACGTCCTCAACTCTTTCCTGGATGTATTCCAGTCTCTGTCTCTCCCTACAGTTTTTTACCCCCTAAAGCGCCCCCTAGTATCATGGAGGTCTTACCACATGTCCTTTCATCCTGTTCCTTTTTCTTGTCAGTTTGGTTCCATACGTTCGTCAATTCTACGGAGAACCTTCTCATTCCTTATCACTTCACCTAGTTTTCAACATTATTCTGTAGCACCACGTCTCAAACCTTCCGATTCTCTTCTGTTCATGTTTTCCCATTGTCGATGATTCATTATCTTACACGCTGTGCTCCGAACGTACAGTCTCAGAAATATATTCCTCAAATTAAGGCCTATGCTTCGTGTCAGTAGACTTCCCCTCACGAAGAATGTCCACTTTCCTGTGATAGTCTGCTTTTTAGAGCCTTCTTGCTTCATCCGACGTGGCCTATTTTGCTTCTAAGGGAGCACAATTCCTTAATTTCATCTACTTCGTGATCACGAGCTTTGATGTCCATTTTCTCGCTTGTCTCGTTTCTATTACTTCTCGTCACTTTCGTCGTTCTTCGGATTACTTCCAATCCATATTCCACACTCACTAGGCTGATTATTCTGTTTAACAGACCCTGCAATTCTTATTCACATTCACTGAGGATAACAATGTCGTCAGCGAATCTTATCATTGATATCGTTTCACCCTGAATCATAATCCCACACTTCTATTATTTTCGTCATTGGTTCTTTGATGTATAGACTCTATAGGAGGGGCGAAAGACTGCGCCCCTATCTTACACCATTTTTATTTCGAGTGCTTCGTTGCTGGCCTTCCAGTCTTACTGTTCCCTCTTCGATCTTGCATATATTGTGTATTACCCATGTTCTCTACAACTTTCTATCACTTTTCTCAGAATTTCCAACATCTTACACAATTTTACGTTGTCTAGCGGTTTCTATGTCGACGAAACCGACGGGTGTCACTAGCTTTTTCTTCTGTCTTTATTCCGTTACCAATCGCAACTTGAGAACTGCCTCCCCGATTGAAAAGGCTCAATGCGAGCCGTTCCACTGGCTGTACTGAGCCACATTCGGATTTTATATACTTCATAGCACCTATATTTCTGTCTTTCTGTGTTCTTTTTCCGACTCCTTACCTCGTCTGTTATAGAGAGAGTATGTGTGTCTGTGTGCGGTGCTTCCACATACTGTACGTTGGTTCACGGGCACGAGTTCTTTGAATGATAGAGGCGTGTTAGCCAACTTTTATGTAGAACATGGGTAGTGTTTTGCTGGGCCAAGAGACATTGGTCATCAGATAATGTATAGGTTGATACAGTTAGACGGAACATATTCTATTTGAGGAGACACAGGTCAGCAGCTTATGTATGTAGATAGGTACCTGTAGCCGGAACATATTTCTTCTGGCCGATGACGCTGATACCTGTGGACCTCAGTCCGGTAGCGTGGTACTGGGCCTTCGTTAAGTGATGTTGTCTCTTCAAGTAATTTCTAGTAATGTAAGTTATGTGTAACATCTTAGTATACTTGTAGTTTCAGACACTAATACGTTGTTTCTGGTGTAGACATGGTACATCATACTGCAGAATTATTTTCAGTTAGGAAGTGCCATAATGTTTACTGATGTTTCACTTCTTTAATTCGATTCTTCATCCTATCGCATACTAGTGATGGGAGAGTGATTTGACAAATCTGAATCTCATTTAAGTTAATATGAATCTGTTACTTGTGAATCGTGGTTTTTCTGTATATTTGTTTTAGAATTCTTCTTCTGTAGTGCGATATGGTTTCATTCTGCGAGTTTCGACTTCCTTGTAGCGTGTGTGCCGGCGATTGCAACCACATGCGTCTCATGTGGTATATTGAGACTTCTGCTTCGGTAATTCATTCATCTCTTATTTTAACTTTTTTTGACCTAATTCCGTGTGAGTGTGACCCCATTGTAGTTGAATATCTTCCCTGACTACTGTGTTACTGAGCGAGGTGGCGCAGTGGTTAGCACACTGGTCTCGCATTCGGGAGGGCGACGGTTCAATCCCGCGTCCGGCAATCCTGATTTAGGTTTTCCGTCACTTTCCTAAATCGCTTTAGGCAAATGCCGGGATGGTTCCTTTGAAAGGGCATGGCCGACTTCCTCCCCCGTCCATCCCCAATCCGATGAGACCAATGACCTAGCTGTTTGGTCTCTTCCCCCAAAATAACCCAACCCAACAACTGCGTTTTTCATTGCGTTTCTTGCCTGAATTATACCACTGTATTCTCCTTTTCTTTCTAATGTGAAATGTGTGAAATCATTCTCGTTTTCTTTCTAATGTGAAATGTGTGAAATCTTATGGGATTTAACTGCTAAGGTCATCAGTCCCTAAGCTTACACACTACTTAACCTAAATTATGCTAAGGACAAACACACACACCCATTTCTTTCTAATACTGGATCCACTACGTCTTCAATATCTTCCATTACTATCACAATCAAATCGTGTTGCAATTTTCTTTATTTCTAAATGTTCCGTATTTTTCGTACTTCCGAAACGGTGAGCATCTGTGTGAGTTACAGAGCACGTTGTTGACCGATAAAGCTAATTTCTCTCTCGGCCATAATGTATAAGCTCGGTGTACATAATTGTTTCTTATTTCTCTATGTGGATTATTAGTAAAAACGTGTGTGCGTGTAATTTGATGAATATTTCCTTCTTACTTATCCTATATTCTTCCCACGTGTTGAGGAATGGGTACTACAATGAATACCAAGCATTCCTTTGCGACTATGATTTTTAATGGACGCTGCTCTGTACGTTCTACCATGAATAAATGTTAAATTGTTTCTAAATTGTGATGCTAACGTTAGTTACTACAACCCACGCAAAATACCGTTCTGGCTTCTTCGAAGCCATTTGATTAGCAGTGACAATTAGATTATGAAATATTTTTGACGCAATAATATGAGAATTTTTAATTTGAATTTAATCAAATCAGGGAGATAAATTTCCCTGAATTAAGTGTAATCTTAATTGATTGAATTATTCATCAGCTCATAAATTTAATTGACTGGCACTTACTCGTACGAACGAGCAGTGAATTCGCTATGAATCTGACCATAGAGAGCCGGCCGTTGTGGCCGAGCGGTTCTAGGCGCTTCAGTCTGGAACCGCGCGACCGCTACGGTCGCAGGTTCGAATCCTGCCTCGGGCATGGATGTGTGTGATGTCCTTAGGTTTACGTAGTTCTAAGTTCTAGGGGACTGATGACCTCAGATGTTAAGTCCCATAGTGCTCAGAGTCATTAGAACCATTTGACCATAGAGCAGAATGCGTAGTTGGAAACGGATAGCAGTCATTCATAATGTCGTGGTCGCATTCGGGAATACGACGGTTCAAACTCGCGCCCGGCCATCCTAATTTAGGATTTCCGTGATTTCTCTAAATCGCTTCAGGCAAATGCCAGGATGGTTCTTTTGAAAGGGTACGGCCGACTTCCTTCCCCATCCTTTGCTAAGCCGATCGGCTGATGATCTCGCTGTTTGGTTCTCTCAACCGAATCAGCCTGCCAACCAGTCATTCATAAGGGCGACCCTGCATTTTCTAGCAGGAGTCATTCATCGTGCCTTTACCTGATTGTCAACTAACAAATACTCAATTTTCTTTTTAATTCTTCTGTATATTATTCTTGACACAGGCTTGGAGGCATGAGCTGTTAAGCTGATTGTGCGATAGTTCTGTTATTTTTTTCTTACATTTAAGTCTCTTATTTCTACAATAATGACTGAAACAGAAGAAATGAATTAAAATTTGTGCTGCGGTCGGGACTCGAATCTAGGTCTTCTTGTTTGTTAGGCAGAAATGCTAACCAAGACACGACCACAGCACAATCGTTAACAACACTGCACAATGTACTGAAGGGGGAGAGCACTAAACTTGGGTAACTCGTGGAGCAATGTTAACGATAGTGCCCACCCTCTTGGCTAGTTCATGCAGCACTGTTAACCATAGTGCTATGATGGTGTAATAGATAGCATTTCTTCCTAGCAAGCAAGAAGACCCAGATTCGAGTCCCTGTTGCAGCACAAATTTTAATTCATTTTTTTCTGTTTCAATCCTTATCGTAGTTCTGTTATTTCTCTGCCCTTGCTGACTTCGGAATTATGATAATTTTCCAATAGTTGGTGGCCCGCCGTAGTAGACAACATAAATACTACTGCCACTGCTCCTCCGTGATGAACATAGACGCGACACGGCGCGCTTCTCTCAAAGAAGGGACTGTCGGATTGCCGCTCTGTTAAGCCCGCTCCCATGTAGGCTTCATTCCATTCCATTACCCCCCCCTCCCCCCCCCCCCCCCCCCCCCCCGCAAATGGATGAAGACTACCGAGGATTCCTGCAGATCCTCAAGCAATGGATCACCTCTGACTACACCGTGAGGGCTTCAGGAGAAAACATGGTGCCATTTCAAAAAATGGTTCAAACGGCTCTGAGCACTATGGGACTTAACTTCTAAGGTTATCAGCCGCCTAGAACTTAGAACTACTTAAACCTAAGGACATCACACACATCCATGCCCGAGGCACGATTCGAACCTGCGACAGTAGCGGTCGCGTGGTGTGCCATTTCAAGGGGCAAATACTGGCGACTACTGGAATGTGTCGGCCGAGCCATCAGCGCAATCGATCCAGTGGTACTCGCACGCCTCTATTCCGGAGAAGCTACTGAAGATAGTGTTCAAGGGCTTCTCCAAGAATGCGGGCCCTGAATTTGTCAAGAAAGAGCGGACCGACATCAAATTTGGCTGGCGCAACGTGACGCGCATCAAATCCCACGCAAACAAGGAGACGCCATCGCTATTGGTCTTTAGCGCTGAAACGCCTGAGAAAAGGCAAATCTTCGAGCTCAAGCGGATAGCCAACACGAATGTCATAGTAGAAGCACTAAAACAGAAGAAGGGGATGGTGGAATGTTCGCGCTGCCAAAGGATGGGGAATGTGGCTCGCCGTTGCTCCTTTGCGGAGGTGTTAGTGAAATGCGCCGAGAACTACGCCAGCGGGCATTGCCCGTATCCGACGATGCCCACATCCAAGTGCGCAAACTGCGGCGGTCCGTATGTGGCAAGCTGCCGCGGCTGTGGAGTTACAAAAGTCGAAGTGACACGACAACGCGGTCAGCCGCAGCCGGAGCAAACGGCCGGCCGTTCCATCATCCCTCCACGCCCAGACACTCAGGTGGAGAGGCAGGCCCAAGCAAAGAAGTAACCGGCTAGCGAAGACGACGGACCTGGCCAGTCAGCAGAGGGCATCCAAAGAACAAGCATTCGTTCCATGAAACGTGTCCGGTAGGGCACGCCAGAAGATCAGTCAGCAGCGAAGGCGCTGAGAGCAGACGCAAACAGTACGGCGGAAAGTGGAAGGAATGGGAACATTCCGCCCGCCGCCCGCGCATCAGCTGCATCCAGCCGCACAACACCCGGTGCGACGATCAGCAACCTGACTGCAGTCGTTGCCTCAGTCTCTGCAGTACTCAGACAGGTGTCACACCTGGCTGAGACGCTGCAGAGAGTATAAGAGGCCCTGCTAACAACCGCAGCCAAACCGGCTGCGGTACAGACGGCGGACTAACCAGCTCGGAGCGCCGTCCTCGGCCGGTGCTACTTAAGCCTGAGCCTCCTGAGGGGCCGCTTCAGTTGACTGCCTGCAATCGGCGCAGAAGCCAAAACCTGAAAAAGGGCTCACCCCAGCTGATAATAATAAAAAAAAAAACAGATCCCTTCAGTTACCACAAAGAAGAATAAGGGAGTATAAAATAAATAAATAAATAAAATAAAATATTAATTATTGTATATGCATGATAGTGATTGGTTGTAATTAATATTTGCTTATCTGGAACGTGGACGTTTAATTATTTGGTATCAGACGCTTGACAACGGCTTTTTCGTAAATGCGATGTTATTCGTAGTTGACCGTGAAATAAGACTCAAATAATCGGACTTCGTATTTAAATCGTTTCCAAAGACTGCTGCGGTAGGTGCGGACTCAAAATCTCAATATTAGAATAATTTGCCAGCCATGTCAATACGTCGTACAGAGGTGACTGTCTATTTCATAAATATAGAATTTTTACAGGGTCGAGTGCCAGTGAGATTGCAACTCGCAGTGTTCTTATCTAACACCAAATATGGCGGTGTGCTAGTTAATAAAATATACGCGCTTCCCGACCAACTATTCTACAGACCTCCTCCTTGCTAATGAAACCTAAGAGTGTCCTAATTGTATTTTGTTTTATCAGCGGCATAGCGCTGCAGTTCTGTGCCATAGGCTTTATTTATTTGTCAGAGATTAATTATTTAATTAAGATTTCGCGTTTCCGAGGAAACTCACGCACGGCATGCAAATGTGCCTTTATATTGCCCCCTGAATTGCGAGGCGAAAGGACACACCTGCAGGCGAGCAATTCACCTAAAGGCACAAGAAAATCTAAGTTATCTACAACTATTTACATGACTTACATTATACAGTACATTATATACAAAATTTGAATGACGCGCGTCCGCCGTAAAAGTTCTTATGTTGGCAAAATAGAGTGCGCGCATGCGCAGAAGCGTCTATGTGACTCCGGCACTGCCGTTATATCGTAAATTTAGATCACGCGGCACCGTATTACAGTTCATATTGTTCGTGTGTGCGCGCGTTTCTTAGTCGTTGCACAAAGAAAATATTCCACCAAGTGACATATGAAGAGAACATTCTATGACAGGTAACTTAATTTTAAAATTACAATATTTGTTATAATACAATACAACTTTAGATTGTTGAATGTTCTTAGTTACATAGTATTGCATTGAAATGCTTCAAAGAAAAATGTCTTTTTGTTTCAGGTGCTTTGACCTATACACATCATGTCGTTATTACAGTTTACATTCATCTGCTGCACAGTAATGTTTCACAGGTTGGTGTCGTCGTGGTAAAGTTTTTTGATCACAGTAACATCGCTGTATAACAATGTAATTGATACATAAGCACGTCCATTTCCTATTTCCATTATAGTCGTTGTGACAACAAGCATTGTTTATTACACATCGGACGTGACCCGTCGAGTAATTGGTCCATATGCAGTTCGTTTTCAATATTCCGTGGAAGCTTGGTTGCAGAACCTCGGACGGCACAGAGCTGGCGTCGATCCTTGGATATTCCAGGTAAGTGTGTCCGTCACATTTCGAGAACATTCCATTCCCTGAAATTCCAACCAAAATTATTCCACTCGTCGTGTTGTTTTCTGGACAGGCACGTTGTGACCATTTAATCCAGTTAAAACCTTAAAGGTAGGTACTGTAGTAATGTCACTAGACGATACACCAATTAAGCACTTCACATTTTCAGTTTCTTGATAAATATAGCTCACCTAAATGTTTGTAGTTACTTATCAAAGAAATCGTTCATCGCGTTTACAAAGGTACGATGCATGATGAATGGCATTAACAGTTTCTTTCACATAGGTTTCTGCGTAGTTGCGGACTTAGTGATGTACGTTAATGTCCGTGAACAGTGGTTCACTATGCAATTTTTTTTAAACGTTTTTCACATTTTGGCACTCGTTATCGTTCAAATTTTCACATAGTAACGGTTACATTATACATCATTTTTTTAAAAAACATAAGTAATCATAGATATATACGTCACATATTTTCTTAGCATAAACATAATACAGTTACACATAAACATGTTTACATCATCATTATTTAGCTATAAATTATTGCATTATGTCACATTTTATTAAATGAATTGCAAATATTTACGTTCTCTTTAACGGTTTTGCTGGGATTTTATCGATGTTTTTTGTGATGTCATCTGAAATTAAGATAGGTTAGACACAACATTCATTACATCAGTAGGCAAGACCAGGCGTTTTCACTACTCAATAAATATTCAAAATAATAAGAGACGGAAAACGGTTAGATTCCTCGTGTTTTGTGCGTGTGTGTATAGTGTCTGTGTGGCCTTGGCTACTGGTAGATGCTTTTCTTGCTGAGAGATGTGCGTCTAATCTATTTCTCGAAGTAAAAGATCACTTCACAGATGACGTCTGCCGTTCGTCAGGTGTCATACCAAGTCAGTGGTACCTACAGTCACATATGTTCCGTGAAAAATTAATATATCATTCACTGCTGCGTGATCATTAATTTTACCTTAATATTCAATCTTCTTGGTAGTGCCCCGGCGTTGAAAGAAAAGTTCTTCTGTCTTCAACTGCGTCACTGGTACAGCTGAAATGAAAATTTCTATGCTACTTATTATCTATGTTGTAGCAAATAGAGTTTTGTGAGTTGCTTAGTAATGTTTTCATGGATATGACTTTGACATTATTTAGCATGAAATGCTCTAAGATCTCGGTGTGCGTATAGCCCAATAATTTTGTTAATTCTAGGATGTTGCAACAGATACGCACCAAGATGCGTAATGTTAACAATAATATAAGGTCCTTCATATAGCAGACGCCACTTAGCATTGCGTCGTTTGAGTGCTACAGATTTATGATGAGCATTCCTGCCTTGAATTTTTGTTTTCATTTTATTATGTTTGTGTGATGTTTGTTTCGTAGCTGTGCGTGATGTGTCAGTGTAGTCAATACTAATATAAGTTAGCGAGATCTATTGTGGAAAAATATTTTGCATCTAGAAATTTCTGTAATTGCTCTTCTAAATTTTCGGGTTTTGTGTGAACCGGTAAAATTATTTCATTAATTGCTCGTGTGTCTAACACTAGCCTAATGCTACCATTTGGTTTTTTGACAACAAGTAGAGGACCACAGTAAGGGAGGTGGATGGTTCAATGACTTTCCAGTCTAACGTTTGTTTCAGTTCTTGCCACATAGCAGGTCGTTGAGATAACGGTACGTTATATGTCTTGTGGTAGAAGATCTTGTGAGGCTTAACTTCAATCTTGTACACATACGTGTTGATAACACCTAATAGTTTGGTAAAAACTTGTAAATATTTGGATAACACTTCCTGTAGTTTCATACGTTCATGTACACTGAGAGCTGTAGCTTCATTTATCTTATGATCAAGCAATATTTTCAAGTCCATTAGCTCTGTGTCAGATGAGTGTGTGTGCGTGTCTTGAATGTCTTTGTCAAGTACTAACTGAACCTTGTACCCTCTACAGTGTTTGTCATGCTTTAGAGTTCTCCTGTCTAAATCAATAATAATTACACTGCCTGTATCATGTAAAATACATTTACCTGTGGAGAAGTCTATAATGCAGTCCTTCTCGCTCATAATACCTAATCCTAATATGCAATTTGTCACAAGGTTTTGTACAACCAGGAATGGCCATTGTACGGTTCCATTACCTATTTTAATGTTTACAGAAACTTGCTTCTTAACCCAACATGGCGTATTACCTAGAGCAGTAGTTATTTTACAGTTTTGGGCAGGAAACTCAGGCACAGGCTCCAATTCACACATCCTTTTATAGAAATTAAAAGACAAAACGCTCACAGCTGCACCTGTATCTAAGATAATAGTAGTTGGAATCCCACCTACTATACCAGTAGTAGAGGCTAAAACAATTTCATTTGTGTTTGAACTACATTGTGTACTGTCTTGCAAAAGTTCATCTGATATATTCTCATTGTGGTTGTATCTTATAAATAAAACAGGTAGTTTTTGTTTACAATTATTAGGCATATCAATATTTTGTTGTTCAATGGTGGTGTCAAATAACTGATTAACATTGAAGTCGCCCCCCAAGAATTCTTCAGCCACGACCCGGGGCATAGAAGTGACTGTTTCTAGTTTGTTGTATTAGCATTTGTATTAGGTACTGATACAGACTGAGGTTGTGTATCAGGTGTCACTTCTATTATATTCACATTCTGATATTGCCTGTTGTGATATCCAAACTTTTGCGGTTGTTGTTGCTGTTGCGCATTATGACGTACTTGTCGGTCGTAAGGTATGCTCCAATTTTGTCCTGGTCACTGCTGTGGTATAGCAGTGTTTGAATGAAAGTATTGTCCGCAACGAGTCCAGCCTTGATGCTGTCTTGTCTCGTAGTTATTACTGTTTCTATTTCTGTTTGTACTTTTGTTGTTATATTTGGATCCGTTGTTACCGTTGTTGTTGCAGCGGTGCCTTTTGTATGGATTGCCGCATGAAGTGTTGTTACTGTTGTAACTCTTGTTTGTATTGGAATAAGCGTGTTGATTTTGATTTCCGTATTGAGACGGCATGTGAGTTTGCTGTTTTTTCTGTACCGCGTATCCAACTGTCGGCGCGCCAGAATTGAGTTGGCAAGCCTGCATGTTTTGCATACCACTAGTATAAACGTTGTGGTTGCTGTTTTGCCGCGCGAAGCGCTGATCTTCTAGTAACATATCAACCGAATCTAAAGCTGTTAAAAAATAATCTGGATCGTCATCCGGAATATGTAAGAGTTTTTCTTTAATGTTGCAAGGCAATTTGGTCTTCAACGCACGGAGTATATCACGTGTTGCGACTGGTTCGTCCAAAAAATGTCCCATGTTCAAGTATTTTTCAAAATATCTGCGTAAGTTACCATTTTTACTGTGAAAAGTTTCAGGTTCTAAAATTTGTCTTCTGAGTCGCTCCTGAACAGATTGCGACCAGAATTTGTTCAGAAAGGCACGCTCAAACTCACTGTACGTGGTACATACGTCAGCCTGACTGTATGCCCAGACAGCTGCATCGCCTTGGATGTAACCGACAATATATGAAATCTTTTTCCGGTCACTCCAAGTGCGTGGAAATGAGTT
The DNA here is from genome assembly GCF_021461395.2 of Schistocerca americana. Lineage (NCBI taxonomy): Eukaryota > Metazoa > Arthropoda > Insecta > Orthoptera > Acrididae > Schistocerca > Schistocerca americana. The sequence goes on from NC_060122.1 coordinate 679,991,304, forward strand.
ACTAAAAGATTTAAGAAAAATCACCGGATGAATGGTTCGTTTTTCTGGGATAAAAGTCTGAAATTGCCTGTGTTTTATTAAGCTTTCTTCTTCCTTTGAATTATGATATGGATTTGTTCCACTGTAATTTCTGTAATGTTCAGATGTCGAGTAATTACGATAATGTTGCTGTGGTTTACCACGATAATAGCTTGTGTTTGTGTTTGCACGACGTGGTATGTGTCGTTGTTGTGGTGTGTATTGTTCTTGTGTGTTTGTTGTGTGCGGTATGTGTGCGTCATACTCGTATGTATATTGGTCTCTGAACTGTACATTTTGACTGATATTTTCGTTACATTCAGACTGTGGTTGATCGGTGAATTGTGTAATTGGTGCAGTGACAGACTGTACTGCGTCACTAATCAGCTGTTTGTTATTAGTGATGTATTCCGCTACGGAGTCGTGCACAATTGTTGGTAAATTTTCACGTATGCATCTATCAAAATGTTTGTCTTTGTTCTCTACCCAATCATGAAATTCCTTATTAATACTTTGAAAATGAGCTGTGACATCAGATTGTAATCTGTCGGTCAGGTGTTGTTCAACATCGTCAAATTTATTCTGCACGTCAGTAATTCGTTTTTCAAGGTAGTCATGTACTGTAGGATATGTTTGAATTTGTCCAGCAAGAGCTTCACACGTGACATTAAGGTTTTTTACTTGTGTCTGTAAAAGTGCTACGTCACTTGTAGTCTTTTCTTGTATCGTATTAAGCTTGGAATATTTCACACTGAGTTCAGTCATCTGTTTGGTCAGTGTGGCGTCTATACGTTCCGCACGTTTATATAAAGTGTCATTACATGTCTTGATTGCTATAAGGTCAGGTTTAATTTCGTCATTTTGTGTCTTTCAGGTTGCCATATTTTCTGCGTTTTGTTTCATTAGCATTTGTAACATGTTGGCAATGTTTACTGTTTGCAAGGTCACTGCCCCCGCCGCGTCATTAGACGTGACGTCATGTATTAACATGGGCTGTGACTGAGACTGAAATTTTTGTGGTGGACGGCCTATTGTCAAAATTTCCTTTAACACTTGCGTCAATATTTGATGATCGTCACTACCGGTTGCTGTCGTAAAGTCATTTTCTAACATTTGTCTCTCGTCCGAGTCGGATTGCGTCTGAATAGTGTCTTTGCTGTTCCATTTTTGCGTATTGTTTTCTAGTTATGACCATGCCACACGTAGGATATGCTTCGAGAAAATAAAGTTTGACACTGGTTTTAAAATAAAATGCAGTTGAACATGAATCACTCGTAGCAACAATGGCTGTTTGTTAATTTAAAAATGTAAACTGAATATGGGATTATTGTTAATGGCTGCTGGCCATCGTATCGTACAGAAGTCGGCCATATTGTACACTCGTGTATTGGTATTGTTCCAGAAGTTATTGTTTAAGGAAAAGCACTGAGAATGAAATTTATCACTGAAAACTGCTACGCGCGAAAGAAATACTGCAGAATCTACTCTAAAGAGCTAATACACTGAATTATGCGTCTGGTCAAGCCTGCCAATGCAAAGATGCTGCGTCGCACCTTATTTTGCTGGAAGCTTCGTTGCGTCTTCCCGCAAAATTTTAGAATTGGAAAATATCTTCAGATTTTTGTTATTTCTCATATATTCAAGTCCAGGTCCAGAAAGTTGATTTTTCACATGAAACAAAGAGAACAATGTAACAAATGACAAAATAACAAGTCCGATACGCAGTCGCCAGTATAAAATAAATAAATAAATAAGTAAAATAAAATATTAATTATTGTATATGTAGGATAGTGATTGGTTGTAATTAATATTTGCTTATCTGGAACGTGGACGTTTAATTATTTGGTATCAGACGCTTGACAATGGCTTTTTCGTAAATGCGATGTTATTCGTAGTTGACCGTGAAATAAGACTCAAATAATCGGACTTCGTATTTAAATCGTTTCCAAAGACTGCTGCGGTAGGTGCGGACTCAAAATCTCAATATTAGAATAATTTGCCAGCCATGTCAATACGTCGTACAGAGGTGACTGTCTATTTCATAAATATAGAATTTTTACAGGGTCGAGTGCCAGTGAGATTGCAACTCGCAGTGTTCTTATCTAACACCAAATATGGCGGTGTGCTAGTTAATAAAATATACGCGCTTCCCGCCCAACTATTCTCCAGACCTCCTCCTTGCTAATGAAACATAAGAGTGTCCTAATTGTATTTTGTTTTATCAGCGGCATAGCGCTGCAGTTCTGTGCCATAGGCTTTATTTATTTGTCAGAGATTAATTATTTAATTAAGATTTCGCGTTTCCGAGGAAACTCACGCACGGCATGCAAATGTGCCTTTACAGGAGGCAGAGCAGCTAGGGCTGGTGCTCTACTGCCACCCCCTCCCCCCCCCCCCCCCCCACCCCACCGATCATTTCAGCAGACAGTAGACAGTAGATAGTCTGGTGGTACATCGTCAGCCACATCGATTCTTCATACCATATGGCTGAAATTTCCCCCAATGATTTTAGAATTGCCGAGGAAGGTAATGTATCCTTTCTGCCGTATTTGACCTTAATTTCTCCATGTTTTTAAGTTCTAATATTGGATCCACTATGTCTTCTATATCGTCTCCTTCTTCTCTCATGTCATCAGACAAATCCACGCCCTTCAATTAATGTTTCCACCTATCTGCGCTCTCCTCTGTGGTTAACAGTGGAATTCCTTTTGCTGCCTTAGTATCACCACCCTTGCTTTTAATTTCACCGAAGGTTGTTTTAACTTTTCTATGTGATGAATCAGTCCCCCTGACGATCATTTCTTATCCGATTTCTTAACGTCTTTTGTGCAGTCATTTCAAATGGGCTAACTTGCACTTGCTATTTCTTTAATTCTTAAGGAATTTATATTGCTATATTCCTGTCATCCGTGAACATTTTTATATTTTCGTCTATTGTCGATCATCTGAGGTACTTCTTCTCTTACCCAAGGTTTCCTAGAATGTTACCTTCCTGTACCTACTTTTCTCTGTCCAACATACGTGTTTGCTCTTTTTAGAGATCTATACTCTTCTTCAACCGAACTGCCTTGACAACTGCCTACATTGGTATTCCTTCCCGCAATATCCATATCCTTAGCGAATTTCAAATTCGTCTCATCACTCCTCAACTCTCCAGCGTCTCCTAGTGGTTGGAAAGCCATGAAGGTCATCCGCGTTTCCTAGAAGGGTCGTCAAATGAAAGCGCATCACTGTAGGCCTATATCCATGAATCAATGTGTCGCAAAAGTTTGGAACAAGTTTACCACTCGCGTATTGTGGCCTTTCTGGAGACCAAAAATTTCCTCTGTAGCAATCAATATGCGCTGTTTCATAGAAAATATCCAGACGCTCTGTTAACGCAGAACAAGCCCTTAGTTGCCACTAAAGGTGGATCCGACAGTATGAAAAGAGTCGGGGACAACTGCGTCGTCTGTAGAGGAACAACAACAGTAGAATAGGTCGCTGAGGAAAGATCAGTGGTTTAAAATGTTGACAAGTCATTGGACGATATCTGAGTAACAGGTCCATCAGCGGCATTTAGACCTTGTTACAGCTGCCCAAGTCTACTGACCGTGACGTGACGTACAAACACGACGTAACAACGGCAGCTAATTACCAAACCAGGACCTCATGTAGGGAAGAACAAGGACCTTCGAGCGTTACAGACGATGGTTTTAAGGACTCTCATGAAATCAGCAGCAACAGTCACTCCTAATTCAAAATTTGCTGTCAGCAATCCAGTAAACAAAATGAAAGCGCGTAGGGAGTTAGAAAGAGCAGATTGAATGGTTGAGTATCTCCTCATAAGCCACATATACGCTCATGCTCATAAATTAAGGATAACGCTGATATGAAACTTCCTGGCAGATTAAAACTGTGTCCCGGACTGAGACTCGAACTCGGAACCTATGCCTTTCGCGGGCAAGTGCTCTAGCAACTGAGCTACCCAAGCACGACTCACGCCCGGTCCTCACAAATTCCGCCAGTGCCTCGTCTCCTACCTTCCAAACTTCACAGAAGCTCTCCTGCGAACCCGAGTTCGAGTCTCGGTCCGGCACACAGTTTTAATCGGCCAGGAAGTTTCATATCAGCGCACACTCCGCTGTAGAGTGAAAATTTCATTCTAGATAACGCTGATACCTGGTGAAACAACGCCCTGGTGGGTGGTCTGAGGGTTTAAACCACCGCGGGGTATCACCATGTAGTGCAGTTAACCTGCGGTCGTCACACGGTGGTGCTGGCAGCAGTTCACATACGCAGAGGTGTGTTGGTGCATGTCAGAGTACGGTGCAACGAGTAAGTGTGCAGACATTTCCAGACGTGCTACTGGGGACTGTATTTAGAAAATGGCTCAAAGAACACATATTGATGACGTTATGAGGGGTAGAATACTAGGGCGACTGGAGGCTGGTCATGATCTCAAGATTATGGCAACGATTCCAGCAGAGAGGAAACGTGACCAGGCGCTACAGTACGGGACTTACACAGTGTACAACACCACAAGAAGACCGATACCTCTCCATCAGTGCCTGCAGAGGGCCACTGAGTACTGCAGGTAGTCTTGCTTGGGACCTTACTGCAGCCGGCCGGAGTGGCCGAGCGGTTCTAGGCGCTACAGTCTGGAACTGCGCGACCGCTGCGGTCGCAGGTTCGAATACTGCCTTGGGCATGGATGTGTGTAATGTCCTTCGGTTAGTTAGTTTTAAGTAGTTCTGAGTTCTAGGGGACTGATGACCAAAGAAGTTAAGTCCCATAGTGCTCAGAGCCATTTGAACCATTTTTGTACCTTACTGCAGCCACTGGTACAGCTGTCTCCAGACACACAGTCTACAGACCACTGAACAGACTAGGTTTATTCGCTCGGACACCTGCAAGGTGCATGCCACTGACGCCTAGTCACAGTAGAGCCCGTAAAAACCTGGTGCCAAGAACACAGTGTAAGATGGCAAGAACTATGCCACTTACATGAAGTAATTAAAGATCACCTAACTCACACTAAGCGAACAGTAGGGCTGAACAAAAATGACTGACAAGGCACAATGCATCTTGTAGAGGGTATAGTATGGACGTATTGGAATAATTAGTGTCAGGTGATGTAAAGTAATTCACACGTCATGAAAACTTTGTGGAAACGAGTCAATTTACTGGAGGCTAGTTTATCCCAGGGAAGTTTTCCAAGTTGAACATGGCCGACTGGGGAGTGGTGAAGGGAAGCGACAGTAGGCAGCTTAGAGCGGCTCAATCTCTGAGAAAGCGGTAACGGGGTGTGGCCTCCAGCTGCCTTAAGATGAGTGACAGTGAGTGGGTGGTTGACCCCATGCTGGTGTACCGGGAAGCAGGCAGAGAACTTGTATGCCTGTTGATAAATGTCCATCATCCCGTTTTCAGTGAAACATGTGAGAAAGCCGCACAAAGCTATGGTGGAGCAGTTAACAGACGCCAAAATATGTGTGTTCATGACTATAGCAACTTCACGCTGAATTCTCGGTCCACAGAGTCTGAAGTAAATCAGGTGAAGAGCGACAGAATGAAATACGCCGGCCTCCGATGGGAATGTGGGACCAAGGAATTTGAAGTACTCTCCTGGGAGTCAGAATTCCGGAAAAACTGGTGTTTAGTGCAGACGCTCACCTTGATTCAGCTTTGTACTGAGCAAGATAGCTAGGAGTGAATAGACGAGCGCAGCCTTGCAGTACCACGAGGCTGGCCGACATCCTACAATGATGTCTCCCCGCCGTGCTGAATTCGGTGATATTCCACCCGCTCCGGCTTGAATTAGGCCACATTAATTTGTTGGATCACGCTGGCAAAGTTTGCATGAGGATTTCATGGGCCGTGTATCGGGGAATTCTTCTCGCACTTCGCATTACGCCTGGGTCAATCGATAGGAATTAATTTTGATTTATTGCGCTTTACTCCACATAAACGCAATTTATTGCCACTGCCTGATAGAAGAGTCATGTAATGTGATGATGGAAGGTCGGGAGTTAAAATAAATTTGTGCTAATCTAATGCATCTGTTTTCAATCAAGTAGTTGAAATCCCAAGTCACTTTCTTAATTAATTTTATGTTCAACATATGCATCTGGTGTTCAATAGCTGAATATAACATCAATGCACACCCCTTTTTAATTACAAGTGATCAATTCTGAATCAATTAATGTCAACACTGCCACAGGAGTTCAATCAGGAGTCACAGGGCCTCATTGCTTTCTTTGCGTTATCCGATATTGCAGCAGTTTTGCACTCTCTGTTGATCTGTTAGTCAATTAGCTGGGGTGAACACACGCCGAAACCAGATAAGTGACGGGTGAGGTGTTACAACAGTAGATGGTCATTGGAACAGTGGTCCCAGTTTATGTTCACAGAAGAGTCCAGGTATAGTCTGAACAGTGACTCTCGCCAGGTTTTCATTTGGCGTGAACCAGGAACCAGATACAAACCCCTTAATGTCCTTGAAAGGGACCTGTATGGAGGTTGTGGTTTGATGGTGTGGGGTGGGATTGGTACATGTACACCCCACCATGTCTTTGACAGAGGAGCTGTAACAGGTCCGGTGTATCGGGACGTCATTTTGCAGGTTAGGTTAGGTTAGGAGGGGTGCAGTGGGTCCTAGCTTCCTCCTGATGGATGATAACGCACGGACCCACCGAGCTGCCATCGTGTAGTAGTACCTTGGAACAGAAGATATGAGGCGAATGGAGTGGCCTGCCTGTTCTCCAGACCTAAACTCCATCGAGCACGTCTGGGATACTCTCGGTCGACGTATCACTGCACGTCTTCAAACCCCTACAACACTTCAGGAGCTCCGACAGGGACTGGTGCAAGCCTGGGAGGCTATACCCCAGACAACTGCTCGACCACCTGATCCAGAGTATGCCAATCCGTTTTGCGGCCTGTGTACGTGCGCATATTGATGTCGGGGTACATACATAGGAAACAGTCGCGTTTTGTAGCACATGTGTTTCGGGACAGTTTTCTCAACTTATTACCAATACCGTGGATTTACAGATCTGTGTCGTGTGTGTTCCCTATGTGCCTGTGCAAATAGCGCCAGTTTTGTGTAGTGCCGCGTTGTGTGGCACCACATTCTGCAATTATTCTTAATTTATGAGCATGAATGTCAATTCTAAGTGTTGACTGGGGTATTGTAAGTAGCGACGCCACTGGACAGTGGACGACTGGAAGCGGCTGATTTGGAGTCCTACCATAACCTGTGCCAATGTGATGAGGGTTTGGGCTTGGCGTATGGCTGGAGAACGTTACTTGCCACCATTTCTCAACAGTGCCAACAGAGAAGTACGGAGGAAGTGGTCTTAATGCAAGGCGATGTGTTAGGGTGTAGTCTCATTATTGCGTTGCAAAAAATGCTAAATACGGAAAGCTATGTACACATTTTACAGCACCGAGCAGCTACTGCATGCAGTAAAGGAACAATCGGAGACGATAACTGAATCAGTATCACAGTGCGCCCTCTTCAAAACAACATACGAGATGCAATGGTTTGTGGACGATAAGATTCCTGAAATGTACTGACCTGCCGACGGTTCAAAACTGAACACTATGAAACACCTTTGCGTTGAGTTAGAATGTTAACATCGCTCCCGACCCCAGCGTCCAATATCACTTCCTTCTTTGGTTTCGACTCCTGAACAATGGGGTAGAATTCCTTCACAGACGTTCAGACACCACACGAAAAACCTTCCCAGCAGAAGTGGTTGTAAAACCAGCCAACCAGCTGCAAATAAAGGTTTCGTAGCCCTTGACCATGGTTTCGATATTTGTAAAAATATCTTCTTCAGAAGTAGTGGCCTAAAAATGTGTACACCAGCTGCCAAAATATTTTTACCAACACAATAAAATTTTAGTAGAAAAACATATCTGACGTAAACGTGCTCATTTTTTAGATTAGATCAAGTCTCTCCAGATTTACACAGTTGCTGTTTCGCAGCCATGTTTAAGATTTTGTTGCCAGCAGAGTTCAAGCTGTTGCAAAGGCAAGGGTGGACACACTCCATATTAATGGCTACCTGTACGTGTCCGGATACGTTTTGTCGTGTAGGGCGAACAGTCTACAAACGTTGATCGAGATTTGGGGAGTTAAAACACAACCTAAAATAGGTAATCCAATTTCAAAACAGGAGAACAAAGTGATTTAACACTTTCCCTCTCGATCATACGATTAACCCTAGCTGAAGGAATTATATTCAGTGCAAGGTGCCTCGACAAGAATCTCAACTTCATCACCGATTTATACAGAAAATAGATAAAAAGACAAAAAAGTAAACTCGAGCACAAAATTCCAGGGACCGTTCCATGATAGCAGCGAAAACACAGCAGTAAATGCGTATAAAACATTCATCCACCTCATCATTGAATATGACCCCCCCCCCCCCTCCCAAATCACCCCTCTTACGGGGATGATTAAACCGAACACAGACAAGCTATACAGGACAAAACGACGACTTTTCCGATCACGTAACAATGAAGTATGCGAAATACTAAGCATAACTACGCTCTAGACAAGGATCGCTGAAGTAAGAGCCATCTACGGCAAACATATACCAATACAAAGACCAGAGTCGCACACCCCTAACAGCACTATCCCAACACGAGCAAAGCTTAAATATAAGTAACCCATACACACCGTCCAGTCATTAATGCGACCAACGGCTATCTTCGACGTCTACGTGTAATACTCACTCACAGGCGGCAGTTGGCAACGTCATCAGGGCGGGGCAGTCGTTATCTTAATACGAAAACAGAGATAGATACCTGACGTTCTAAAGGGCACTATCATTGGCATTCAAACCAGGGATGGATGCATTTTCGAAAAAGGCAAGACTCTAAACAGTCTACGTGTGACCATGGTCACAGTAAACAGTGCATGAGAAAATGACGCTATCCAAAACCGGCACCGAGGCGACTGCATGCAACATAGGTCATAGATGCCTGGGGTGATAGATGCTGCGAATAGACGAGTAACTGCTGAGTAACTGACTGTGCCGATGAACCATCGGGCTACATTCCGACAGTGCCTCCTCAACAACGGCTCAGCGAACGTTGCTGCCCATGGGGCTCCGCAGCACTCGCCTTGTTCAGGCACCCATGCTGACATTTGTTCATTGTCGACGAAAGCATGAATTTTCACACCAATGCCGCAACTGGACGTCCACTGAGCGGCGATGGTGGCTTTTCAGATGAATCATGTTTTTTGCTCCATCGGACAGATGGCCGTAGCGTGAAAGGTCTGAAAGCAAAACACTGTAACAATATCTGTTGCTCCAGTATGGACTTGGGTCAAAGGCTGGTCAAACATTTAACAAAGAAATTCGCAAAACAGTCGTGCAAATACAGAACTTATTTTATTTTATTTACACTACCGGTTTCGGCTTATAGAATTGCCGAAAGTGGCAGCGAAAGTAAAATATGATATACAGGACATAAAATCCCGTCTGAGGCCTGCGATAATTTTTATGTTGATAATCGGCTAACAATGCTGTACAAACGCAATAAGGTAATAAGATGTTCAATGGACTCTTTTATTAGAACATGTTATGCGTTTCTGGATTACACCCATCTTCAGACATCACAAACTTCAACTCCTTCCTAACCAACCAGGCGTACAGCCTTCACAACTCAAAGAAAGTGTCTAATAACATATGACAGCGACACAAGCAGTCTTGAAGCAGAGCGTATACTCTCTGCTCTGCCAAAGTCATATTTCCCTCCCTCTGTTCCACTCGCGGATCCCACGAGGGAAAAACTACTCTCTGAACGCCTCGGTACGAGCTCTAATTTCCCTTATCTTTGAATGGTGATCATTGCGCGATTTGAAAGTTGGTGGTAATAATATATGCTCTACATTCTCGGTGAAGATCGGATTTCGGAATTTAGTGAGCAGCCAATTCCGTTTAGCGCGCCGTCTATTTGCAAGTGTGTCCCACTTCAAACTTTCTATGAGATTTGTAACGCTCTCGCGATGGATAAATGACGATCTCTTAAATCAGACCGAACTGGTAAGGGTCCCATACAGACGAACAATAAGACTGGACGAACTAAAATATTGTAGGCAATATCCTTTGCTGAAGGACGGCATACCTTCAGGATTCTACCAATAAACTGCAATCTAGAGTTCGCCTTACCCGTTACTTGTGTAATGTGATCATTCCATTTGAGATCATTTCGAGTAGTGACACCCAGATACTTGACGGATGTTACCGCTTGCAAAAACTGGGCATTTATTTTGTACTCGTACATTAATGGGGATTTTCGCCTTTTTATACACAGTAAGTTACACTTACTAATATTGAGAGAGAACTGCAAGTCAAATGGCTCTGAGCACTATGGGACTTATCTTCTGAGGTCATCAGTCCCCTAGAACTTAGAACTACTTAAACCTAACTAACCTAAGAACATCACACACATCCATGCCCAAGGCAGGATTCGAACATGCGACCGTAGCGGTGGCGCGGTTCCAGACTGTAACGCCTAGAACCGCTCGGCCGAATTGCCAGTCATTACACCACGCATTTATTTTCCGCAAATCCTTATTGATTTATTCACAATTTTCGTGCAATAGTACTTTCCTGTAGACTACAGCATCATCAGCAAACAGTCTAACGCCGCTGTCAATACTATCAACCAGATCGTTTATGTAAATCGTGAAAATCAGCGGACCTATTACGCTGCCCTGGGGCACACCTGAAGTTATGCTTGTTTCTGTTGAAGTCATGCCGTTCAGGACGACATACTGCTCCCTGTCTGTTAGAAAACTTTCTATCCAACCGGTATGTCAACGGATAGACCGTAAGCGCGCACTTTTTGCGATAGTGCGGAACTAAGTCGAACGCCTGTCGAAAGTCGACAAACATGGCACCAACCTGGGGGCCCCTATCTATAGCCTGTTGTATATCATGCACAAAGATGGCGCGCTGTGTCTCGCATGACCGCTGTTTCCAAAAACCGTGCTGGTTTCTGCAGATGAGCTTCTCAGAGTCTAGAGAGGTCATTATGTCTGAACACAAAATGTTCCATGATTCTACAACAAATCGATGTCAGTAAAATTGGCCGGTAATTACGTGCATCCGATTTTCTGGCCTTTTTATAGATTGCTGTGGCCTGGCCCTTCTTCCAGTCCCGTGGAACTTTCCGCTGTTAAAATGATCTCTGATAGATGATGGATAAGAATGGTGCTACATTTGTAGCATGTCGTTGTTGTTGTTGTGGTCTTCAGTCCTGAGACTGGTTTGATGCAGCTCTTCATGCTACTGTATCTCGTGCAAGCTTCTTCATCTCCCAGTACCTACTGCAGCCTACATCCTTCTGAATCTGCTTAGTGTATTCATCTCTTTGTCTCCCTCTACGATTCTTACCCTCCACGCTGCCCTCCAATACTAAATTGGTGATCCCTCGATGTCTCAGAACATGTCCTACCAACCGATCCCTTCTTCTAGTCAAGTTGTGCCACAAGCTCCTCTTCTCCCCAATTCTATTCAATACCTCATCATTAGTTATGTGATCTACCCATCTAATCTTCAGTATTCTCCTGTAGCACCACAAAGCTTCTATTCTCTTCTTGTCTAAACTATTTATCGTCCACGTTTCACTTCCATACATGGCTACACTCCATGCAAATACTTTCAGAAACGACTTCCTGACATGTAAATCTATACTCGATGTTAACAAATTTTTCTTCCTCAGAAACACTTTCGTTGCCATTGCCAACCTACATTTTATATCCTCTCTACTTCGACCATCATCAGTTATTTTGCTCCCCAAATAGCAAAACTCATTTACTACTTTAAGTGTCTCATTTCCTCATCTAATTCCCTCAGTATCACCCGACATTATTCGACTACATTCCATTATCCTCGTTTTGCTTTTGTTGATGTTCATCTTATACCCTCCTTTCAAGACACTGTCCATTCCGTTCAACTGCTCTTCCAAGTCTTTTGCTATCCCTCACAGAATTACAATGTCATCGGCAAACCTCAAAGTTTTTATTTCTTCTCCATGGGTTTTAATACCTACTCCGAACTTTTCTTTTTTTTCTTTATTGCTTGTTCAATATACATATTGAATAACATCGGGGATAGGCTACAACCGTGTCTCACTCCCTTCCGAACCAGTGCTTCCCTTTCGTGCCCCTCGACTCTTATAACTGCCATCTGGTTTCTGTACAAATTGTAAATAGCCTTTCGCTCCTTGTATTTTACCCTGCCACCTTCAGAATTTGAAAGAGAGTATTCCAGTCAACATTGTCAAAAGCTTTCTCTAAGTCTACAAATGCTAGAAACGTAGGTTTGCCTTTCCTTAATCTTTGTTCTAAGACAAGTCGTAGGGTCAGTATTGCCTCACGTGTTCCAACATTTCTACGGAATCCAAACTGACCTTAAAAATTTGTAGCATAATCAACATATAATCTTATGGGGATATCGTCTGGGCCAGATGTCTTCCTGGCGTCTAGCGTCCACTTTATTTCTTGCTACTGTTGGCAGCAGAGCGTGTACGCTTAGCCCAGTTGTGAGCGGTGAAAGCTAAAGCGTAAGGAGCGCGGCCGGCCAGGCGTGGGCGCGAGATGTAAATGCGGTCCGCCGACGGCTGGCGCGTCCCGCGCGCGGTGTTTGGCTATTCCGGACCAGCGCCGCGCGGCGTATTTGCGTGCTTACCAGTGCGCTCGCGCGTGGGGCTCGCACGGCCGGCGCGTGTGATTGCGGGCGCGGCGCGCGTGGCCGCCAGCCACTGTTTGGCTTCCAGCGCCGCCCAGTGCTGTAAACAGCGTCAGCGCGCGTCTGCGAGAGCCACCTGCCAGACCGCCGCGCAAACACGGCGCGCCCCCTCAGTCCTCAGGGCCCGGCCGGCCGGCCAGCCAGCTGTCTCCTCTACTGCAGGCAGAGGCGCGCTCACTGAGTTGCACCTGCAGCCTCTTTACAAGGAATGAAGGCTTTCACGACCGGATGACATAACTGCTGGTAAACGTTTCAGGGTGTGAGGTCGTGGTCCAAGAAACTCTTCCGTTCCTGACGTCTCGTCCAGGACTGCGCTGGACATCATCAGTGGCGCTCCTCCGCTGACTCTAGCCGATTGAGTGGTCGGACTTCCGAGAGCGTCACAAATACTATAGGAAAGGGGGGCGTTACTTTGAAACGTGTGATGAGCAGAGCTAATCCTTGTCAGAGATAAAACTTAACCACCGATTGTCGTCTTGTGAAAAATAAAACTGTCTAGCGATTCTGCAGAGCTACTGTCCATATGTCGGTAAGTTTCATTGCCTCCTCTTTCCTATTAAAATGATCATGATGCTTATAAATTTCAATAGCTTCTCTACACAGCCATGGATAATAATTTGACGTTGTAGATAAAATTTCCGTTTCAGAGAACTTCGCTTAGTGGTTTCCTGACTGAAGAGCATGCTCTGCTACAGCTGATTTCTCTCTTGTTCCTAGTTGGCAAAGAATCCATCTGCTACCGGTTTGTAGATGACACATTTCTGGTTTGGTCCCGTGGTAGAAAGATTTTGGACGAATTCTTTGATCATCTAGACAAATTTGACCCAAAAATCTCGTTGAACTACAAAATGGATTGTTGTGATGAGGTATTCCACCATTAGTTAAATAGTGACAGGAAATTAGGAGAGTAAATGAACATGGTATGGAGTGTACAGAAAAATATTTCTATCATGACACAAGAGAGACAGATATGGTATAGTAGAGGGGGAGCTAGCTTATCGGCCCCCCCTCCCCCTTGGGTGGTAACTTTTAAATCTTAAAAGGAAACACCCATTTTTTATTGCAAATTCGGATTCTCCATAAAAAAACGTTTGACAGAAACATTTTTTTAAACCATTGACAGATGGCGCTGAAATCGAGTAAAAAGTAAATTTGGGGAAGAACACTGATTCATTTAGAATTATCCGAGAAAGACGCAACAAATCGATAAAAAATGTGTATCAATTCTTTCGATACGCCAAATTATGCTATTTTTGTAGAAAATATTCTGTATCCTACTTTTAGCGTTATCCATGAACAACGACATGGACCCAGTAGAATAATGTTTCCATGGGGTGCTCCATTAGTGTGAGTCCCCTTGCCTCTCACATGTTAGGGTGCTTCATTAGTTTGAGTCCTCTTGCCTCTCACAATTTGGGGTGCTTAATTAATGAAATTAGCCACGAAGAAATTATTCAAAATTATCCACATTTGCTTCAATGCATAAAGTCAACCGTCTGCGAAAGTTGTCCACAGTTTTGAGCAGTACATCCCTTTGTATGGCTGCACACGCTCTTCGAATTCGTTGCTCCATATCGTTTCGGGTTGTGGGCTGTCTTTCATAAACAACTTTTTTTAATAACCTCACAAGAAAACATCAGGAGGTGTTAGGTATGGTGAACGTGGAGGCCACTGAATTGGTCCGTCGCGTCCTATCCACCGACCATGGTACCGTAAATTTAAAACGTTCAGCACATTTTTAGCATAATGGGGAGCTGCTCCGTCCTTTTGGAACCACATTCGTTGCCTAGTTTCTAAATCAACATCTTTCATTAGCTCCAACAAGCCATCGCGGTGCAGTTGTAAATAAGATTCCCCAATAACATTTCGGTCAAAAAAATACGGTCCTATCAAGTAACCGTTTAAAATTCCACACCAGACCATTAACGACCATTTGTGTTGATTGTCAACGGGTCGGTGCCAGTGTGTATTGACAGGGGACGAATAATAACAATCATGACGATTTAATTCGCCATTGTTTTCGAATGTGGCTTCATCGGTGAACATACCGTATCTAAAAAAAATCATTGTCACCTCTTATCATTTCCATTGGCAGAAATGCAGGCGTATTTGCATATATTTCGGCGTTAATGCCTGTGTCAGTGTGATATGATAATCATGATATTTGTGTGCCTTCTAAATCCTCAAAACTGTTGATTTCGGTATTCCAGTTTGTCTCTGAATCTCACGCCTACTAATTTCGGGATCCAGTGGAATACAGGCAAGAAAGTTAAGGGTACGAGCGTCATTTTCATTGTATTCGCGATGACGAGGTGGACGGTGCATGTATCCATCTCGAACTCGTTGAGTGCAATTTCGAATAATGTTTTCGCCTGGATGTTGTCTGTTTGGGAAACGATCCGCATACAATTGCGCAGCTGCAGCGTAATTGTTTTGGCCTTCACCTAAAATTAACGAGATTTTAATACCATTCCGCCTCGCTCCATCAAAAACTGTGGCGGTTAGAATACATATTGTAAAAGAATAGCTTAATTTGGCGTAATGAAAGAATTGGCGTACATTTTGTAGCGATTTTGTTCGTCCTTCTCGGATCATTCTCAATCAATCGGAGGTCTTCCCCAATTTTAATGTTTCTCGATTTCAGTGCCATCTGTCAATTGTTTTAAAAAATGTTTTACACAAAATGTGATTACTTTTTTATGGATAATCCGAATCTGCAATAAAAAATGGGAGTTTCCATTTAGGATTTAAAAGTTGCCCCCCGCCCCAGCCAAGGGGCCCACGTGTAGTATCATTTGATGTCCCCCTTTCAGCTTACGAACTTATCTTACAAACTGTTTTTACCCATTGTGTAGTTTTCAAGATAATCTCATCCGAAACTTCAGATGGACCACCCTGTATATATCATAGTACTATCGGCTATCGCTCATCCCTATTTTAACAAAGGCAAATTGTTTTCTTGTTTGAGCTCAGTTGTTGATTTGTTCATCACTTCAGTTCCTATTTTCAATTGAATGTAATGTAACTTCAGCCGTTTATTGTTTTTGTGGTGTGTGCTGTTGTGATAGTTTCTAATTACTACAATAGCTTAATTAGCTATCTTTAGCAGTTGAATGTTAGCAATGAAATACACTCCTGGAAATTGAAATAAGAACACCGTGAATTCATTGTCCCAGGAAGGGGAAACTTTATTGACACATTCCTGGGGTCAGATACATCACATGATCACACTGACAGAACCACAGGCACATAGACACAGGCAACAGAGCATGCACAATGTCGGCACTAGTACAGTGTATATCCACCTTTCGCAGCAATGCAGGCTGCTATTCTCCCATGGAGACGATCGTAGAGATGCTGGATGTAGTCCTGTGGAACGGCTTGCCATGCCATTTCCACCTGGCGCCTCAGTTGGACCAGCGTTCGTGCTGGACGTGCAGACCGCGTGAGACGACGCTTCATCCAGTCCCAAACATGCTCAATGGGGGACAGATCCGGAGATCTTGCTGGCCAGGGTAGTTGACTTACACCTTCTAGAGCACGTTGGGTGGCACGGGATACATGCGGACGTGCATTGTCCTGTTGGAACAGCAAGTTCCCTTGCCGGTCTAGGAATGGTAGAACGATGGGTTCGATGACGGTTTGGATGTACCGTGCACTATTCAGTGTCCCCTCGACGATCACCAGTGGTGTACGGCCAGTGTAGGAGATCGCTCTCCACACCATGATGCCGGGTGTTGGCCCCGTGTGCCTCGGTCGTATGCAGTCCTGATTGTGGCGCTCACCTGCACGGCGCCAAACACGCATACGACCATCACTGGCACCAAGGCAGAAGCGACTCTCATCGCTGAAGACGACACGTCTCCATTCGTCCCTCCATTCACGCCTGTCGCGACACCACTGGAGGCGGGCTGCACGATGTTGGGGCACGAGCGGAAGACGGCCTAACGGTGTGCGGGACCGTAGCCCAGCTTCATGGAGACGGTTGCGAATGGTCCTCGCCGATACCCCAGGAGCAACAGTGTCCCTAATTTGCTGGGAAGTGGCGGTGCGATCCCCTACGGCACTGCGTAGGATCCTACGGTCTTGGCGTGCATCCGTGCGTCGCTGCGGTCCGGTCCCAGGTCGACGGGCACGTGCACCTTCCGCCGACCACTGGCGACAACATCGATGTACTGTGGAGACCTCACGCCACACGTGTTGAGCAATTCGGCGGTACGTCCACCCGGCCTCCCGCATGCCCACTATACGCCCTCGCTCAAAGTCCGTCAACTGCACATACGGTTCACGTCCACGCTGTCGCGGCATGCTACCAGTGTTAAAGACTGCGATGGAGCTCCGTATGCCACGGCAAACTGGCTGACACTAACGGCGGCGGTGCACAAATGCTGCTCAGCTAGCGCCATTCGACGGCCAACGCCGCGGTTCCTGGTGTGTCCGCTGTGCCGTGCGTGTGATCATTGCTTGTACAGCCCTCTCGCAGTGTCCGGAGCAAGTATGGTGGGTCTGACACACCGGTGTCAATGTGTTCTTTTTTCCATTTCCAGGAGTGTAGTTATTTGGAGGCTGATAGAACTTTGGAGTTGCAATATTTCAATGTTTCACGAGGGAGCGAGCGATAAATATCATAATAAATAACTTTACATTAAAATCTGCGCACTAAAAAACTCTTGGATTTGTGTTCGATGTACAAAAGTCGCGTTGATCAACAAGAATGCGATGGTTATATTTCTTTACAAAATTTGCTTAGTATTCGATCATTAGAAGCCCAAATGGTAAAAGATCGCCCAAACTTGGTGGTACTCAACTACGAATACCAGTTCCTATGCGGAACCGTGGGGAAGGGTATGTGGAGAGCAGAAGATGTACGGGATGACAGCACATTCCATAGTTCTTTCGTTTATAAAAGATTTATTTCACCGGGCTGCTTTAATTTCCGTCCCTCCTCCTTTCGTCGAAAGTCTATTACGCTCTTGTAATACTGTAATAACTGAATTAAGCAATTCCATGCACAATTAAATTTTAAGATATGAGTGCATTCATGCACTATCGCATGACTAAACATACACAATTAAAGGAAAAAGATGTTGTGTTAGAATTTAATCTTTTTGTTGTGATGCATTTTATTTTATTTTAAAGCAATGTACAACAGCCAGTTTTTCCATATTCTCCAACAACCTGTGGTAGCTCTGCGCGTTGGGCCGCTTAGCTACCAAAATCTGGATTCGGGAGGTGAGCTGGTTTCAATCCACCCGCAGCAACCTTGAAAATGGTTTTATGTGGATCCCATTTCCAATTTGGGAAATCGCCAGGATTGGTCCCTTACTATCAGCCACAACCAATTCCTTCCGAAAAACGTTTTGTTCTGAAAGATTCCACTTTCCTTAAATTTGCAGCCCCCTCCATTTAAATGAAAAAAGCTGCATCGAAGGCGAGTCGAGACTCCCAGCACTAAAAGCCATATGATATATAAATAATAATCCAAATTCCTCTCATTTAGGCTCATGCATTTGTCTTCCGGGACATTCCTTAATGCCGAAAATGATCTCTCTTACACTGCCAAAAATTAGAGCTCGTCCGTTCCTGATCACGTCCTCAGTTCAGATCCAGACTGAAAGAAGAAGAGTGTAAAATGACCTTGGAGGGTGAAAGGAGATTGTAGCATGACTGCTTCTTAGTGGATTGCCGAAATACAGCACTCCTTAATAGGGAGATTACGTCTCCTCCTGGTGAAAACTCCGATAGCATTTTCGAATGAATTGGTTTATCATTCTTTTTGGAAATTTTAAGACTAAATGAAGAGCACGAGCATTTTTAAGGTCCTCTTTAACTAACCAGACCCCGCTTTTGACAGACTGGCAACGACCTGGGCTATACTCGTACATCCTCCAATACTAATGGAAGCGAAATACATATGAGAGCACTAGGTCTACCGCTAGGCAAATCCAGCTCACTAATACCAACTTCAGCCCAAGTATTTCTAAAGATTTCGGAGTTGCATGCATCATTAGGTAGGCCGTGTGAACGCATTTCATAATAGGGCGAGTCAACGATATTGAAATGAAGTCGGCTATGGATAATTTTACAATGCTAGAAACATAAGAAGTGATATGTTTAAATCTCACTTCACAGAAAATTCACTTTATCTCTAAAAACTACACTCCTGGAAATGGAAAAAAGAACACATTGACACCGGTGTGTCAGACCCACCATACTTGCTCCGGACACTGCGAGAGGGCTGTACAAGCAATGATCACACGCACGGCACAGCGGACACACCAGGAACCGCGGTGTTGGCCGTCGAATGGCGCTAGCTGCGCAGCATTTGTGCACCGCCGCCGTCAGTGTCAGCCAGTTTGCCGTGGCATACGGAGCTCCATCGCAGTCTTTAACACTGGTAGCATGCCGCGACAGCGTGGACGTGAACCGCATGTGCAGTTGACGGACTTTGAGCTAGGGCGTATAGTGGGCATGCGGGAGGCCGGGTGGACGTACCGCCGAATTGCTCAACACGTGGGGCGTGAGGTCTCCACAGTACATCGATGTTGTCGCCAGTGGTCGGCGGAAGGTGCACGTGCCCGTCGACCTGGGACCGGACCGCAGCGACGCACGGATGCACGCCAAGACCGTAGGATCCTACGCAGTACCGTAGGGGACCGCACCGCCACTTCCCAGCAAATTAGGGACACTGTTGCTTCTGGGGTATCGGCGAGGACCATTCGCAACCGTCTCCATGAAGCTGGGCTACGGTCCCGCACACCGTTAGGCCGTCTTCCGCTCACGCCCCAACATCGTGCAGCCCGCCTCCAGTGGTGTCGTGACAGGCGTGAATGGAGGGACAAATGGAGACGTGTCGTCTGCAGCGATGAGAGTCGCTTCTGCCTTGGTGCCAATGATGGTCGTATGCATGTTTGGCGCCGTGCAGGTGAGCGCCACAATCAGGACTGCATACGACCGAGGCACACAGGGCCAACACCCGGCATCATGGTGTGGGGAGCGATCTCCTACACTGGCCGTACACCACTGGTGATCGTCGAGGGGACACTGAATGGTGCACGGTACATCCAAACCGTCATCGAACCCATCGTTCTACCATTCCTAGACCGGCAAGGGAACTTGCTGTTCCAACAGGACAATGCACGTCCGCATGTATCCCGTGCCACCCAACGTGCTCTAGAAGGTGTAAGTCAATTACCCTGGCCAGCAAGATCTCCGGATCTGTCCCCCATTGAGCATGTTTGGGACTGGATGAAGCGTCGTCTCACGCGGTCTGCACGTCCAGCACGAACGCTGGTCCAACTGAGGCGCCAGGTGGAAATGGCATGGCAAGCCGTTCCACAGGACTACATCCAGCATCTCTACGATCGTCTCCATGGGAGAATAGCAGCCTGCATTGCTGCGAAAGGTGGGTATACACTGTATTAGTGCCGACATTGTGCATGCTCTGTTGCCTGTGTCTATGTGCCTGTGGTTCTGTCAGTGTGATCATGTGATGTATCTGACCCCAGGAATGTGTCAATAAAGTTTCCCCTTCCTGGGACAATGAATTCACGGTGTTCTTATTTCAATTTCCAGGAGTGTAGAATATTCAGGCGTTCCGGCAGAATCAGATGCAGAGAGTGGGACTGAACTCCAGCGCACACTGAAGCTGAAACGGACCTTTTCTCCAGCCATTTTCTCAATAATTACACGAACAGACTCTTTATCAATCAAAATGTCTCCTTAGTGTTCTAACATAGCTCATACATATCGTATTCTTTGTTCGATTCTAGTATCTGACGCTGCGCTTTAGCGAACACTTCAACGCATCTCTTATAGTTAGCAATAATCTCCAATTTTCTAGGGAAAAATTAATGAACTTATTAAACGTAGCTCGTTTAGTGTTCAGATATCTCTCACCCATAGAAACGCGTCAAGTGAACACACTGACCAGTAGCAACAGTTTCACATCATCGACACAGCAGTATTCCCATTTCCAGTTGCAGAATATATCAGTGATCCACTCACGTTCTTCACGCAAGCATGCCAATCACACACGCAGAGCGCAAATTATTTTGTCATCACATGAGAGAGGCAAATATTTTTCGTTTATTATCGAGTCGTATATTTCTGGACGCTTCTTATTGAATTATCTTTTAGCCCGCTGAAAACACTGGCGCAGTGCAATACTTTATGATTGTCATTTCGAAACTCGCTCGCAACATTGGAATACCAGTTTAATCCGCCTGTCATTACGAACTCCGCGCTTCACTGTGGATGGCAATTAGAGCACTGTCAGATGGCCGCGTGTGTTTGCGAAAGTAACGGCCCAACAATCACACCAGGCATATGTTAATCGGTTTATTGCACAGAGCAGCGTGACGCTTATAACGCATGTATTTATATTTTTTTTAAATTTCTGTGTCGTGACGTAACGCGATTTACAGATCAACTACAAATCATTCATGCTTTTAGTCTGCATTCGCAAATGCCTGCGTTTATTGCTCATGGTTGACACATTTGCAAAAGATATTAAAATACATCCGTTACATGGGTTCTTAACAACACTGCGAACGACACCCGCAACAGTATTTGTATATATCAAAAAAGAACTTTTGTCAGTAAAACAAAATTATAAACAGTACTGTGTTTGGTGCAGCATAGAATTAAGGTGATTCAAAATTACATTAACTGAATTTACAGTTACTGCTTGGCAGAGCATAACAATATCCACATACGCGAAAAAAAGTTTTGATGTTCTGCTGATTAGGACAATGTTTTTCTCATTTTCTGATAGTTCAGCACGGCAAAGGCAATCAGAAAATGAGAAGCAAGAATTTTGAAGTAGTTAAGAAGATGTGGAGACTATTTTATAGTCTTCACAAAACCTCAAAATGGAAAAGTACATTTAATATTTTTTTCTTGTGTTTGGAAGAAACACACAAACACATGCAAATCGTCTGAAGCAACCAGAATCAGAAGTTTTATAAACTGCTGAGAAATGTTTGAGTAAAACAGACTCATTTGTTTCTTAAGAAATACGTGTGTCCAGTAAGACAGCTGATCATATTCATTTACTCTTCCTGCATCAGTACATACCATCACAAGAGAAATAAATACAAAAGGAAAAACTGAAGTCCTGCACTATGGATTATGTATTTCAGGACATTTGCTCTTTAAAGATAAATTGTAAATACATTTTTCCAGATATCATCATAAATTATGTTAAGTCGGACTGTATGTTTTGAAATTTACATCTGCTCACCAAGTCAGTGTACACTGCATGATGTAGGCTGCTAAGCTGGTTATTACCTTCCTACATCATTTACCAACTGCGCAAGAGAACTGTGATGGTACATGTGTCTCTGTAAGGCACCTACACTTTCTTTTTTTGTCCACATGGTCCTTACGCGAGATGAACGTCGGAGGCAATAGAGTCCTTCTGCAGTCTGCCGCAAGTTCTGAGCCACTAAGAGTCTTATTATCTTGTTCCACCAAGGATTCCTCTCTAGGCTCGCGGACCGAAGTATTGTGACAAAGGTTACCGATCTAACATTGACGAACAGTAACGCTGATTTCTTCTGCTACAAGTCGAGTATTAGTATCATAATCGTTGTCGGATTAGCTATGAGCAATCTAACGCGAATGGCTTGACAAAAGCTGAACGCAGCAGTGCATGGTTGCTTCCAAGATGGCGGAAATTAACACAAGCACGGTGAAAATCGTGGCAGTTACTACGTTACTGTTCATTCGAAGCGATGCCCATCGGTAATTGCAATCAGCCCAGACTCAGTAGTTGTGTTTCCTCGGACCCCACAGAACTGTGAGTTCCTCCTATAGGAAAATGGCGCTGCAGCTAACTTGACTGGGGGAGGAAAATGTGGATTCTGAATCGGCTTTCTGCAGTTTGGTAGTCATGAAACGGCCACAGTTCTCCGACCGCTGGAGGAGTCAAGTGACCCATTGCGCAGCTGTTACCTTGGAATGAATTTGAAAGTAACGAACGGCCACTGGAACTTACAGATTTTATGAACTGAATGACGATCATGAAAACTGCTCCATCTTCACCATTCGGTAATTCTCTACTTAGGCAAGCAATGGTAGCTTCAGTAGCCTGGGGAAAAATTAATTTTATTGCGTAAATAAGCAGATTAAATTCATCACCTTTTACATTAATTGTTGTGTAGTCCCATACGTCCTACCATCCGACGCGTCAATGCATAACCATTAAGAGCCAGTGACTGGAGGCCGGCCGAAGTGGCCGAGCGGTTCTGGGCGCTACAGTCTGGAACCGCGCGACCGCTACGGTCGCAGGTTCGAATCCTGCCTCGGGCATGGATGTGTGTGGTGTCCTTAGGTTAGTTAGGTTTAAGTAGTTCTAAAGTTCTAGGGGACTGATGACCTCAGAAGTTAAGTCCCATAGTACTCAGAGCCATTTGAACCAACCAGTGACTGGAAACGCCATTATAATTTTGTTTTACTGTCGCTCTTTGCAGTGGACCTCGGCTGAACATTTGTCACGTGCTCGAAAGTTCTCCAAAAAGTCCCATTGTTGCACACTTCAGAGTCACTACGGAAAGTTTTAGCAGAAAATATAAGATGATTAAGCTGCCCCTACCGATGTCGTTTATGCAACCTGCAATATTATATCTGGCCTTCCATGCACGAGATTTCATATTCTGTCGAGCAAATTATTTGTCCAACAGAAAGGATGAACAGAACTTTGTTGCAGAAAATTTGATGCAGTTAAAAGTTGTACTGGGGTACGTTTTCGCCGCAGGCCGTAGTTTTCAAGTTATTCAAGAAAAACTTTCAAAAGTGACCTTCAAACGCCCGTCTGCTCCCGCACTCAGGCCCCACCAGTCAGTCTAGTGCGTTGTTCATGGCACTCCCTCCTACCACTGTACAAAAATTAGCGATTGCACTAATTATTTTCCAGATTCGGCCTTCTTTGCTTTTCATTGCCTAGCCTTATTACGCCACCAGCTTAGTCGAGCACTTTCAAATTGACAAATTGACGTTCGTGTTAATTTTAATCCACTATTTTGTGAATTTTAACAGCGTAAAATAAATAATTACATTACTGTATTCGTCAGGTCTTCTGGTATGATTTTTAGTAATTTAATTGAAAGCTTTGTTGCTTTGGTAAAAATAAAATTGGTTCTTTTTGTCGTGACAGAATAAATTACTATTAATCACACCAGATTTGTCGGAGAACAGCAGCAACATGTGTAATTGATCCAGCTTTAAGAAATTCTATTACCTTTTAGCGGAAAATTCGTGCGGTACTCTCCGACGTTAGAAAAGTCGTGGTGTTCCGTTCGGAGCAGGAGGCGGCTGTCTTTTCTCATTCGCGATATCGAAAATTACTAAAAAATGAACAGAATTTTTTTTTTTTCGGAGGAAGATCGCGCGGAGAAAACAGACGGAAGTTACATGAAAGAAACCTAAGGGACCAACTGATTGGATTTGTACGAACATATAAACGGAACTGAAAGAACTTGGAATAAATACTATAGCGATGTCGTCACGACAGCCTCCTGTTCCGACAGAACACACGCTGGATCATAAGCTGCATAAATCTTTTAAACAGAAAAGATTATCACAAGTATAATTAATGAAAATAAGGTTGAGAGATTTTCTTTGAAATTAAATAAACTTCAAGGCTTCAAGTATTATATTATGAAACGGAAACTTACATTAACATGGCCACCCATTGTGGCGGTGGAGCGAATTTTTCACGATATACATTCTCGCTTGTTTGTGGCTACATATATTTTTAATCACTTAAACTCTTAACTTTACAATAAAATGATTATATCAGTATGGAGCACAATACTTTTGCTTCCGACACATTCACAGAACAGCTAGACAGCGGCGCGGCTCCCTGCAGAAGTAAAAATTGGCAATTGTTATTTTGAAACATAGGTGCATCGTTTTTTTTTTTTTTTTTTTACTGATCGATAGCAGCATATAACAGTTTATAGCTATCGTGATATTCTGCGCTTTTCAGGAGCGCGGCAAAGATATCTGGTTACAACATTCATTGGTATATGTTAAAAGTTCGCACATACTGACGCGAATACAGAAAAAAAAACTTTTACACGTCAAAAATCGCAGTGATAAAGGCCGTAATGTCACAATGCCTCCCATGTGAGGCATGATGATTCCGGAAGGATCATCAGGACTCACATGTAGTTTCAAGACATTACTGTGTTTTATCATCTGTTTACTTTCGTTCTAACATAAAATTGGAATAAGTTTGTCATCTAGTTATTTTATGCTTCCAGTACAGTTATGAAAACAAATAGTCTTTCAGTGTCTTTTGTGCACTTTGGCACTTCTCTCAGTTCATTGTAAGGTGTCCTTGCACTGTTATCTTAATTGCTGTTACTGCGAAACAAAATTTGACAAAAACAATCTTAAGTCTAACACACACAAAGATAAATGAATAATACTCTATATAGGAGACAAAACATGTCAGTTGACAAACATACACAGATACATTGAAATAATTACTTAAACAGTCCTCTAAAATTGTCTGTGACCTGTTTGGTCTCGTAATGTTTTTTTTATCCGTTTCATTAGATTCTTTTAGAATGTCGTTGTTAATCAGGACGTTTCACTTGACACTACACTGTACACTTTTATTTGTCACACGCTCACTTAACCGGAGTCTGCAACGTCTATTCTCGTTCGGTGAGCGGCGTCGTCCGAGAGGTCACGACCATGGGTAGCGTCTTTTTTGTGTTCGCTCGTGTTGCCTCTCTAGTGTCTCGCATCAAGCGTCATGTCGTTTACATGCAAATAAACAGAAAGAAACCTGTGTTAGGTTCATGCTATAATGTAGACTTACAGGTAAAGGTTTTATAGGATTCTGGACAGGATTGATGACCTTCCCCTCCAGTTAACGTTTCAGTGCTCAGTAATGCCTTGTCTTTATTTAACTATCTATCGCAAAATATCCGACGTGACTGATTAAATGGAAATTAATTTGAAGCTAAGACTTCTCTTTTTACAGAATAAATAAAGTTCATAATTAAGTTTCACTGTGATAGCTTTAGCAATGTCTCTTGCGTAGTTGTGAGACGGAAAACATTCTAAGGTCAATGACACGCCCCCACAGCGCGCGCGTCGGTTGTGTTTCAAATGTTAATTGTTGAGTCCAACTGCAAGCAGCTCCGCGCTGTTGCCGGTTACTAGTCCAGTGCAACACGCGCTCGTGTATGCTCATATGAAGTTTAACGTGTGTCACTCGCGCTCTGCTAAAATGAGAACACGCGGAAAACACACGTCTAGTGTCCTTTCTCCATCGTCGATCAGCGTATCGAAAACTTGGGTAGAAAATACCACCGTCTGTTTCGAGGATTTCACACGACAGTCCCTGCGACCTGCCATGCTGCTTACACACAGGTCAGTGAAGCCAACGTTTTACATATAGTTTGCAAAATGCTTTGCTGTGATCGCTGTCACTACCTGCACTTGCGTGTACACATGTCACTGCACACGTATTTTGTACACTTTATCACTCGCATTTTGTTTAGAACGTCTTAGTGTCTGCAAATTCACATCTCCCATCTCACATTGTGATTTCAAAGTTCACAGTTCAAGTTACTCACAGGTAAATACATTACAAGATTAAACAATGTCCATAAATTACATAAATACACACATACTTATTCTTAAGTTTGCTTACAGTCACAAAATTCTGTTAACCTTTTCAGTCACGCCACGCCGGATTCGCGTATTGAATACCACTACGTGTGCATCAAGGCACGATTATTTCGGTTATTCTCTCTCCCTTTTACAAAGGTAAAAAAATTTTTTTTAAAAACAAATCTTTTAAGCAGCTTGTTATTTCGTTTCTCTTCAAAATTTAGTGTCACTGTTTATGTAGAGCACAGATTGAACAAATTCTGTCTCTACTGGTCGAGCATACTCATGCATTTCTCTCCGGAAGATTCATGCTTCATAAAGTTACTGGCTGCAAGTACTACTCGCGGAATGTATTATAATCTCTCAACATTGCTACTCGCGATACGCGATTAGAACAAAACTTTCGCTAACGGATCTCTCCCACAAATTTCGTTTCCACTTCAACCGTCTAAAGAGCACTCAGATGAACCTGTCAAATTCTAATCCTCACTTTTTTTTAATGGGATAGGATGGGGAAGTGGAAGAGGAGAGGATCAAATATGAACATAAATACACTATATACATATACAAATTCTAGCACAACTACACTAGGATATTTTTGTGACCTTAGATGCATGACATGCGTCACGTGTGCCTTCAAGTGGCTGTCCTTTAATCTAATATCAGATCTTAGTTTTGTTATTATAATGTGAGTCATATCTGGTGACAGCTTTCTAGTTTCTCACGCTTCCTTCTGGGCGATTGTCGGGCTTGGCTGTGCAATAACTAATTACTTTAGTGCATCATACATGTTTAAAGAAGAAACGTTTACCATCAGGAATACTTCAGACTTGTCAGTACGACGTATATGTTTCCATGTAGTGGCACTCGCGACTACATGACCTAACAGCTGTTGTAAAACAGAATAAAGGAAATGCTTTGTTGCTTAGCTATTAAATCTTTATGAGGCTTACTGTTCGTAGATGATACTTTGAATCTGAGATTGAATCTCCTGAAAACTATCAAATACTACGTGATACTCTCTCTGTTATTTACTGCTTTTGACAGTTCAAACACTTGGCTACACAAATCTGTTTAATTCTAAAGATCGCGCTAACAAAAGGTATAGTTCATGGCGGCGTTACAATAACGCACAGTTTACACACAATAGGCTGTACTCTGTACACTTAAAGACTAACATTCCATCTTGAGGGCTGAAAAAGAAATTGCTTAACCTAACATTTCACATACATATATATTCATTGGAGTTGGAAGGTGGCAATCTGCTACTTCCTTGCGTATCTCCTTTCACCAATAACGGCATTCCTCAATGCCAACAGCCAACTTGGACTGCTTACACCTATGACTA
Organism: Schistocerca americana; assembly: GCF_021461395.2. NCBI lineage: Eukaryota > Metazoa > Arthropoda > Insecta > Orthoptera > Acrididae > Schistocerca > Schistocerca americana. The sequence goes on from NC_060122.1 coordinate 680,019,057, forward strand.
ACTTAAAACTAACTGAGAATCTGTCCTCTCAAATGGAATGTGCTTTCTTTTTCGTACGCCATAATAAATCAAATCTTCAATTACCTCCATAGTTTTTTCGCCAAAGTGTGAGTACTCGTATTGGTGTGTTTGAATACCGAGGTGTTTCACAGGTTAAACCTTAGGCTAATGTTCCTTTGCTCGTTACTTTGCCTCGTTATACTTCTGGAGATCCTGGTGGTGATACAATCCTTTAATTCTGCCAGATGCAGGATCCGCTATTAGATAACATCCTGTATGTGGTTTTCTAATTACTACAAATGGTCCGTCGTACAATAGCCTCTATTTCCGATTTCTTTTCAACAACTTCGATGGCTTAAAATGTGTCCGTAAAAGCACCTTTTCATTAATATCATATGTAAGAGCCTTAGATACTTTCTTGTCATAAGACTTCTTGCGTAGATTCGCCTGTACAGCTAAAGATACCAATGCTTGCCTAAGTTTTGCATCTAAATCTAATTCTGGTTCTACAATTTTAGGTATGGGATCTAACCATTCATTTCTTTCCCGATGACTCGACATTAATCCGCAGCATCCCCACGGAGGCGAAAAGGTGCTGCCTTTAGTTTTCCGCTTTCTTGTGATGCGACTGATTTGATTCTTCTGTCACATCACTTGACCACTCTCGCTGGTTTTTTACCCATTGTGTTTGTTGATTTGTATCAAACCCTTGTTGGTAATGCACTTGATTACCAGGCTGAAAAATCGGTACATTACTTGCCTGCGTAAAATATACCGGTGGATTGTATTGTTTTCTTGGTTTATTGTTATTGTATCTAAAGTCCTGTTGTGGTGGCGTGTACTGTTGTTGTTGCATGAATGGTTGTTGCTGAGGCGTGTATTGCTGTTGTTGCTGGTGTTGTGGCTGCCCATAGGGTTGTGGTGGAGGTAGCTGACCTCCGCAATTTTGATTGTTGCAACGTTTACCCTTGTATTTGTTCCCATTCTCGTAGAAGTTACTACCGTTATTGTTTGATTGGTATGGGGCATTCCCGTAATACTGTTGTTGCGTGTTGTATATTGGATTGTACCGTTGGTTGCCGTAATGCTTGTTTTTGTGTTTACCATTACGGTAACCATTGTTTCGGCCTCTATTGCGGTTATTGTACTGTTTGTTTCCGTATTGTGTTTCGTGTGAACCATTTCCATTACTACCGTTTCCATTCGAATACGTGCCTGCGTTGTTGTTCTTACGGTTAGCATTCGCACGCGCGTCTTCTGTATAAGATCGAGCGAATCAAGGACGGATAAAAATGCGTCCTGATCTTCCTCTGACACGTTCACTAATTTTTCGCGTATGGAAATGGGTAGTTTTGACTTAAGAATCATAATAACATCTTTTGTTGTTATGGGAGTGTCCCAATATTGTATCTTTCTCAAGTACTTTTCGAAGTACCGGCGAAGTCCGCCACTGTTCGAATGGAAAGGTTCGGCGTTGTAGACCTCTTTGCGTAGGCGTTGCTGAACACCTGCGCTCCAAAATTTGCTTAAAAAGCTTTTCTCAAACTCGCTAAATGTTTTGCACTTATCAACCATCTCGGTTCCCCATATAGCACTTTCTCCTTGTATATATCCGGTAATGAATTGTATTCTCTGTTTGTCATTCCAGGCAGCTGGAAAGACTCCTGAAAAGTTCTTTAGGAAAACGACTGGATGAATATTTCGCTTTTCCGGTTGGAATGGTTGAAAAACTCTGTGTTTCAATACACTCTCCTCTTTCATGAGGGTTGTGAGTGTCAATTGTTCAGTGTTGTTGTGTGAATCGTTAAATTCATTTTTCAGTCGCGGAATGTACTGTGGTGTGTTGTGTTGTTGTGTTGTCTGGTATTGATGTTCATCTGGCTCAGAAGGTAGTGAGTGTTTCCCATCACTCTGGTTATCATACTGTAGTGTTTGAATTTGCTGTTTCAGGTCGGATATCTCATCTGTTACTTGCTTCCGCCATTCCGGCAAATCCCGGGTAAACACTCGTCTAATTTGGCCTAGTTCAGTACAAACAGTGTCTCCTGAACTGCCGGGTGCAGATAATATGTCTAAGGTTGCGGATTTAACAACATCTTTCAAGTCACGTGTAACCTTCTCCTCAACTAGCTTCTCTTGTACATCAATCCATTCTTTGTAATGTTCGGTAAGTGCTTTAGTGTGCGAAGCAACACTACTGTTAACTCTTTCGTCAATAGTTCGGTCCGAAATGTCATTCGCCATTGCACTTACTTTTGATTCTACAGTGGCTACCGCTGTCGCTAACTCGTCTACCTGTCGTGCAACTGTTTTATACGCAAGTTTTACCGAATCGGTTTCTTTGCGACACGCTTCGATTTGAGTTGTGAGATTCTGACCAATGTTATCAATTTTGTTATTCAGAGTGCTTATCTGGGTTGTCAAAGTGGTTACTTGCTCCGTGACGTCACCCTTAACCGAATCTATCTGTGCCGTGACGTCACCCTTAACCGAATCTATCTGTGCCGTGACGTCACCCTTAACCGAATCTATCTGTGCTGTGAGAGAGCCTACTTGCGTAGTGAGGGTACCTACTTTCGCATCAATGATGGTATTTACGTCATTCCTAACTGAGTCAATCTGTGTTGTCATATCCGTTTTCAGCTCTGATAAAAACTTGTCTCTGTCTTTCTCACGTTGTTCGCGATCACGTTCGCGCTGTTCCCTCTCCTGTCTGTCTAGTATCAATTCCTGTAACATTTTGACAATGTCAACTGATACCGTTATCGGGGAGGTGGGTGTTTCCTGCTGAGTGTCGTCCACGTTAGCTACCTCTTGTCTGTCGTCTGTCCTGGCCGTCGTTCCGCGTGAGCGGAGTCGGTAATGTTTGTTAACAGTGCCGTCGCTTTCGTCTGCAGAGTTCGCGCTCGATTGTCCGTCCGCCATAATGAAATTCAACTATTGCCAACTTAAAATGGGTACTGCCAACTGAAATTCTGATTGTCAATTATTATTGCCGCGCAAGTTAAAGTCGCGGCGCGTTCGTCAAATGTCTAATGTTACGTGGGTAATAACTGACACACGTCTGTAGCAAAAAGACAAGATGGAGTCAACGCCGTTGAAACAATTGATTGCCAACGCTGTTACACAGAAAAGACTGAAATGGCATCCATCTTGAACTTACACGAGAATACTAACTACAGTATAAAACAAATAGGCCAAGCAAAAGGTTACAGAAAATGTTCAAATATTTACGTAGAAAAAAAATGGTTTTTTTACGTTAAGCTACAGAAAGGATAGAGTGAGGTCGAATTTGAAGGTCAATGAGCTACTCTTTAGACAGAACTATGGCAAACGAAAATTTGGTACTCACTCGGCGTTGTCTTCAAAACTGCAAATCTGCGTCTTATTAAATCCCAAGATATTTGTGTAAATACCGCGTCCTTCAAGATTGCGTATATTTATTGCTCATCCGTAATTTTATGCAGCATTGGGTTCCAAAGAGCGATACATGAAGTAAGACAATCATATATTAGTACCGTGACACTTTCAATATTTTAGTCAAGTCCCTGTTCGGGCGCCAGATCTGGTGATATTCTGCGCTTTTCAGGAGCGCGGCAAAGATATCTGGTTACAACATTCATTGGTATATGAAAATTTTTTTTTTCGGAGGAAGATCGCGCGGAGAAAACAGACGGAAGTTACATGAAAGAAACCTAAGGGACCAACTGATTGGATTTGTACGAACATATAAACGGAACTGAAAGAACTTGGAATAAATACTATAGCGATGTCGTCACGACAGCCTCCTGTTCCGACAGAACACACGCTGGATCATAAGCTGCATAAATCTTTTAAACAGAAAAGATTATCACAAGTATAATTAATGAAAATAAGGTTGAGAGATTTTCTTTGAAATTAAATAAACTTCAAGGCTTCAAGTATTATATTATGAAACGGAAACTTACATTAACATGGCCACCCATTGTGGCGGTGGAGCGAATTTTTCACGATATACATTCTCGCTTGTTTGTGGCTACATATATTTTTAATCACTTAAACTCTTAACTTTACAATAAAATGATTATATCAGTATGGAGCACAATACTTTTGCGTCCGACACATTCACAGAACAGCTAGACAGCGGCGCGGCTCCCTGCAGAAGTAAAAATTGGCAATTGTTATTTTGAAACATAGGTGCATCGTTTTTTTTTTTTTTTTTTTTTTTTTAACTGATCGATAGCAGCATATAACAGTTTATAGCTATCGTGATATTCTGCGCTTTTCAGGAGCGCGGCAAAGATATCTGGTTACAACATTCATTGGTATATGTTAAAAGTTCGCTCATACTGACGCGAATACAGAAAAAAAAACTTTTACACGTCAAAAATCGCAGTGATAAAGGCCGTAATGTCACAGTCTTCCTACCACGAAAGCACTTCTAAGGGTTAAGTTATGCTCGAATTGTCAACATTATTAGTTTTAGAGTTACGTTTACAAAAGTCGCTTTTCTTTCATTACCTTCGCTTCCAAATTTAATTAATAACTGTAACGAAATAGCCGACTGTGCTGGTGGCGTAATAGCCTAGTCAGCAGGGACCCAAAAAGGGTCGAATATCAGGGATAGTTCGTGCAGTTTTTGTACAGTGGGAGGAGCGAGGGTCACGCAAAACGTACTACAAATCCTCACTGGTGAGGGATGAGTGTGGGGGTAGACGTGCGTTTCAAGATCACTTCCTTTAACTGCGTTAAATTTTCTACTAGTAGGTCCTGTTCATGTTTTCTGTAGGACTTACAGCTTGCACGTAGCGAGTGAGAGAATATGATACTATCGCGCATGGTTTCCGAAGTCGGCATCAAACGACATCAGTATGGGCACCTGATCACCCAGTATACTGTCAATGCATAGATTACGCTCAAAAAGCGTGTTCTGCAAAGTTTCTTCGAAATTAAACGTACACTTTTGAAGTTACTGGTGTTTCCCGACGACCGCTAGGGAATGATGTTCGAGAGCTGTATTTCAGTAGCAGTGTGTATGTCATATACAAAAAACATTCCCGAGGCCCATTTAGAAATATCTTTGAATTTAAGTTATTCTGATATTAATAATTTCATTCAACATAGTAAAGCCTGTTTAGAATAACTACCCCTCGTTTTAAATCCTGAGTAAAGATGATTCTGTAAGTTGTAGCTCACAGAAATTCTTAGGGATGTGTGGTTCTGGAGCAATGTGTGACTATTACTCCAGCCGAAATGATTTGTGTGTTCTTTCGGAGCCCGCAGCCAAACATGCCCTGCCTTTAATAAATTCCTGTTCCTTTGTTTTGCAGACTGGCTGCGTACTTTTAGCAGGGCTTCACTCAGAAAACGATCCCCGCATGTTAATAAATCGTCAAGCTTCAGCAGATTCCCATATGGGTACCGCTGAGTTAGTTGGTTGGAAGGACCACATTTTGCTCTAGGTAAATGCAGCCACTACCGAGCTGAAGGCGGAGGTCCCACCTGCAATCTGCTACATCAGATGAAAGTTGCGCCGCTCGCTGGCTACAGAGCAGTCTTGGTGTTGCAAAGACAGTCGTCAATGTGTCTGTCTGCGCTCTGTGTCGGAAATCGTGTTGTGAATGGACTTAAGATTTTTCTTCATACTGGACTGCAGCCTTGGGAAACGTCTACTACACTTTGGACTAAATTTTGCACAGTAGCTGAAGCACTTTAAACACTTTAAAATGTTTCTAGTGTGATGTCACCGTATAATGCCAATTCACTCCGTGTCATGTCGCTTCTTAACTTTAATCCTAAAAGTGTGATTGATGCCTTTGAGTCAAATAGTAAACCATTAATATTCAAACATCACGGGAATGTCTGTTATTTCAATTCACTTCCAGTTGTCCATATTTAATGCAAGCTATTATACATCACACTAAATACAGTAGATATTCTGTCCAAGTCCTCCTGAATCACTATAGCTGACATATTCGTCTCGTGAGAATCAGAGACTCTATTGATATTTAATGTAATTCTCATTTACTATGCAGTCTCAGTTCCACACTTTTAACTAGATTCTGTGTCTCGATCATTAACAATCAACTTCAGATCAAAGTAGTTGCGTCAGCAACGGTGTGTGTATTGCTAACCACGTGCTATCTTGATATGTCGTTCTGATTAGACAAAACGAGTTACTGAAGCATCTACTTAGATATGAAGGTGTTACTGAGCAATCGAAACGTGTGCAGCCGAGAGTGAACAATAAATGACGATTATCTTAAATCATCATGAATCCCCTTAAAGTCAATGACAACACTTTTTCTGATATAACGGCGTAACCAACGAACAGACTGCTGCTCAGCCTATTCGACATCTCTTTGTTATGCATGGAGAACAGGGGCGATTCTGTCAAACTTCCCTGGTGCACTTCTGGCCCTACGTTTGTCTGTGATGGACATTCGAAATCTAGAACCATGTACTGGTTCCTGTTACTCATTATCTTGTCAATTTATAGGGCTTAGAATCTCTAACTCTACTGAAGAATCGATATTGTCATGAAGAGCGATACTGGCCGATGGTCACAAACCGAGAAACTAATTTCGTATACTTAGAATTCTCTTACCTGCCTACAGTGTGATGCAGTGTAGAATACTTCCCAGAAACGTGGGAAAATAGAGTAAGCCCCTTGGCGTACATTAATCTGAATTACGGGCTCTGATGGTAGAAGCAGACGAAAAAAGTCAGTGATGTGATAAACACAAGAATACATTGAGAAATCTAGACGGTATATATGCGTAGATAAACTCACCTGATACCACAATCCTTCATCACAATTCTACCCACACACTCATTCTTCCACCTTCAGTTAACAGGGAAACTTTATCGAAGATTCTCACTCAACACAAAGCGTTTCTATGCGCGACGCCAGTTCTCTGACCATTATTTCCTATTTCTCGGTCGTTTTATCACACAGGGCAACTTTACAATTTATTTGTTGCTATCTTGTTTTAACTGCCGCTTCTACAAGTCTAGTTTCATCTCTTTAGTTGTATCATTTACTTGATAATGATCCATGCCAATACTTTCAGTCTGATACGATCTACATGTTCCAAAACTATCAAGTCTTCTCCTTGCTTACAAATGTTTGTATTTTATGATTTTATACTGACTGGAATCTCTAACTTGGTTGACATTTCGACATTGTTATGAAGAGTGACACGTTTCGACAGTATATGTATTATAAAAATAGGAAGTAATAATACACAGACTGTGTCAAAAGTGATGACCTTATATCAGCAAAGAGCCCTAGCGTATCTAGCACAACGCATTTCAAAGTAAAATACGAAAAAAACATAAACTGTAAATACTGGAAAATCGGAAGTTGTGGCCTGTGACAGAGTGAGAATTCTACATTCTCTGAGCGTGCACTAAACGACATCAATATCAAATCCCAGTCATCTCTGTGGTACACAGTTAACTCGCTCATCTGTGGCATTTATGAGTGACTGGAATCCCAAACGTATGAGAAGTCACACCGTTGGCAATGAGAGGAACATACCACGACATTATCCTGCAAAACTACATGTGGCCACAACCTCAGGAATGTGTTTCTTAAACAACAGTTAAGGGCAATAAGTCTGTATGAGTTATTATCAACAGGTTTCCTGATAAGACTTCCGACAATCGAAATATTTTGTTAACCATCTAACTATAGTTCAAAAATGGTTCAAATGGCTCTGAGCACTATGGGACTTAACAGCTGTGGTCATCAGTCCCCTAGAACTTAGAACTACTTAAACCTAACTAACCTAAGGACATCACACACACCCATGCCCGAGGCAGGATTCGAATCTGCGACCGTAGCAGTCTCGCGGTTCCGGACTGCGCGCCTAGAACCGCGAGACCACCGCGGCCGGCTTCTAACTATTGTAACGAACCTATTATGTACGTCGTTTGGAAAATATTTTCACTTTTTCTTCGTTTTCTCCAGCTTTTTACGATTTCATTACAATCTTTATTTTCCTGTATATGCTGGTAGACACACGGAAATCGTTCCTGTTGCGATAACTCGCTAAATTTCTTTCCCATTAAACAAAGTTGCTTATAAGCAACCGATTTGGGTACGTAATGCCATAAGATTACCATGTAAGAGTAAGCGGGGCTGTGTCAGAATATAATGGACAGTCAGAGCCTCGTATATACAATACTGAAAACTGCTGAGAAATATCGACAGACAGGCTACAACAAGGGATTACATCAAGAGAACAGAAAACTCTCACAAGAAAATTAAAACTATGTGGCCACATATGAAAAAGCTATCAGGGCACAATGTAGAAGCGCATTGTATTACACCTGTCTCGTTTCAGAACGATCAATATCCACAGGGCTCGTGGAAAATGTTTATTAAGTCGAAAATATGTGCAACTCTTGAAAAATAGTGTTCCGAGAAAACTACATTACTTGCAGCCGCAGGAAACAAACAAATATAAAACTGAATAATTACTTTTTCAGGGAATAAAGGCTCCCATTTTCATGACGAAATTTCAAGTGCAATTTTAGGATTAGTACAACGTACATTAGCTCTACACTCTGTCATCTCAGCAATGTGTCTTTCATCTGTGTAAACTGAAGGGGAATCACTGCTGTCAGCTGCAGTGGGACATTAGGCGGAATCAGCAGCGACGAGCGGAAATGTGTATCGCACGAGGATTAGAACCCGGGATCTCCTGCGTTCTAGGCAGGTGCGGTAACCACTGCGCCATACGGGACACAGTGTTATAACAACTGCACGGACTGTCTCGGCACGCCTCACGGCCGATCCATACACCCACCCAGCGCCACATACCTGCAGCCTCTGTCGGCGCCACTGATTCCGCTTAATGGCGCGCTGCAGTTTGACAGCAGTCATCCCCCTTCAGTTTATGTATACTGCTCCACAGCTGCGGATTTTTCGCGATGTCTGTTGTTTCGGACAGACACCGAGCATTCATATAATGTCTTTTGTCTGATGTCAGTTTCCCGATAGAGTAAAACACTCGTTAGTGAAACCACTTTTTAGAAGAATGAAAAACGTAGACCATTACCATTCTATTTCTTTGGTACTAGCGTTTCCAAAGATTTTTGGGAAAGCAATCTATACCAGAACAGTGGCACACCTCAGTGCACGTAATTTATTCTCAAACTCCACGTTAGGTTTTAGGAAGGGAATATCTACAAACAACGTTATATTATTCTTTTATGTGTGAGAGGCACTAGCAGTTCTAAACTATGCTCTACGGACCGCAGGTATTTTCTTTAATTTAGCAAAAGTATTTGATTGTATGCAGCCTACAATACTTGTACATAAGTTTGAACATTTTGGGATCAGGGGTAAAGCTCCAGGGCGGTTTATTTCATATCGGAAAAGCAATAGGCTGAAGGGTAACCTCGAACGCCAAGAAAGAGGGAAAAGGTTTCAATCTGAGTTGGATCATGTAAAGTGGGGGAGGGGGTGGGAGAGAGTGCCACAAGGTTCTGTTCTAGGTCTATTGCTTTACTTCGTGTGTATCAATGATTGGCCACTAAACATGACAGATGGTATAAAAATTATCTCTTTGGAGATGATACAGGTGTTACTGTGAATGATGTGGAATGTAACATTAATTATGTAGCTGACAGGGTAGTGAGAAACAAAAAATATGACTTCCAGAAACCGTTTAAAGCTTAACTATAATAAAATGCAATGCATACATTTCTGAGACGGAACTGTTGTAAAAGCGAAATTTTACTTTCCAAAGATGATCAAACAGTCAGCGAATTCATCCACTTTAAATTCTCAAGAATGGGGATAAATGGAAGGATCCTGTACTAAAACTCAACTGTGCCGTCTTAGCTATATGAATTATCTCCCCTGACCCAGTCACTGGAACACAAATGGCTGTTTACTTTGCTTACGTTCACTCTGCTATTTCGTAAGGTGTTACATTTTGGGAAAATTCTGTCAACTCACCAAGAATATACTTATCCAAGAAAGGACAGTCAGACTGACCTCTAGAGTAAGTCCAGGAATTCTCATGAACCGTTTTTCAGGTATCTTTTGCCCCCATGCAGATACCACACCAACCGATTTATTGATAAGAAACTGCAACATTCATTACATGAACACTAGATGGGAAAACAATGCACACTTAGGTAACATTTCCTCAAGCATTGTACAGAAACGTGTGCACTCCTTAGAGAGCTTCATTTTCGGTAGGCTTCTAGCAGAACTAAGAAAAACTGTCTTGAACATGAAGTATTCAAGTCGAAATGAAAAATTTCCTTGTGGCACATTCACGCTACTCTCCACAGAAGCTGAGACGCAGGTTGTGGGTGCAGTGGAACTTCGCTGATGGTTTTCTTTTTTTCTTTATTCTGATTTCCTTCCCCTGCCCCATATGAACAGGGGGAAGGGCTGGCAGTGGCACAATCCGCCGCTCATCAGGCAAGAGATGCATTCAATAAAAAGATCAAAACGAGATATATACAAGATGAAAATAAGGGGGACATAAGAACATAATAAGAAGAGACATTGGGGGTTAAAATATCATGGAGACATTCATTATGGGACAGTTAAAATAATCGACCTAAAGGTAAAAAAACACATTTGGCGATTCGTGGAGCAAATTGGCGATTCGTGGAGCACCTAAAATACACCAAAGTCACATCCACAAGCTAGAAGGTGGCCACAGTTTTACTCCAGAACAAAGACACTATAAAACCACTGCCTAAGATGGAGCACACAGAATGAAGAATAAAAACTGGTGGGAGGGATCTGCCAAGGGAGAGGAAGCCTGTTCGGAGTGCAAAAGAGGGGAGAGGAAGGGGCAGTGGGGGAGGCTGTATGGGGTGGGGCGAGAAGAAAGTGCGGTCAGGGGCGCAGTAAGCGGCAAGAGATGGGGTGGGAGATGAAGAGGGAAGACAAGTCAAGAGGGAGTGCAGAGTCACAGAAGGGGTGCATAGGGAAAGGAGGGGGGTGGAGGAGGGAGGAAAAAACCGCTCAGGGGAAGGGAAGAGGAGGGGAGTGGGAGCCCAGAGGAGGGATAGATATCAGGGCAAAGTTCATCACCTGGGAGGAGTAAGAGCTGGAAGTTGCATTGGGAAAGGAGATGGAGGGTGTGGAGATGGAGAAAGGGTGAGACACCATGGTAAAGCAATTGGCTGAGAGGAGAGAGGATAGAAGACACCAGGGGTTGGGGGGAATCAAGTCTGCAGACGATGTACGGAGTGCAGATGTGTTAGACAATAAAGAGAAGATGTGTGAAGGGGATGAGGTTGTACAGGATCCGTGTGGTAGACAGGAGGAGGGTATAGAAGGCGAGGTGGAGTGCATGGCGTTCGAGGATTTGGAGGGCCTTATAGAATCTGGGAGGGGTGGAACTACAGGTGATGCTGCCACAACAAAGGATGGGATGGATCAAGAATTTGTAGGTAAGAAGGATGATAGAAGGCTGCAGTCCCCATGTCCATCCAGACAGGAGCTTCAGGAGGTGGAGTCTACTGTGGGCTTTGTGTCGGATCTGAAGGAGATGGAAAGTCCAGGTGAGGTGACGGTCGAGGATGAGGCCAAGGTATTTCAGGGTAGGAGTAAGGTGTACGGGACGACCATAAATGGTGAGGTAAAAATCATGGAATCCGAAGGAGTGGGTGGTACAACCTAAGATGATTGCCTAGGCCTTGGAAGGGTTGATGTGAAGGAGCCACTGATTGAACCAGGCAGTGATCTAATAAAAGTGGGTTTGAAGGGTACATGGGACCATTGAAAGGTAGGATAAAGGGCAAGGAAGGCGGTGTCATCAGCAAATAAACTGGAGGAGGTGAACAGGCGGTGGAGGTTTGAGCACATCTGCATTATACAGGAGCTGGAAGAGAGGGGAAAGGACGGAGCCTGGGACATGCAAGTGGTGGGATAAAAAGACGGGAGTTGGTATTGTGGATAGTGACACAGGAGGGACAGGAATAAAGCAATGAGATGGACGAAATTTATGGGAAGACCTTAGGTCTGGAGTTCAAAGAGGAGCCCAGGATGCCAGAGATGGTCGTAAGCATTTTGGAGGTCCATGGAAAAATAATAGCAGGTTGCCAGTAGTTAAGTTGGAGGGAAGGAAGATTGGTAAGATTAAGGGGATGGTCATTAACGGAGAAGGAGGACCACAAGCCACACTGGGTAAGGGTAAGGAGATGGTGCTGGTTAAGGTGGTGATGAATACGACAGGACAGGATGGACTCGAAGACCTTACTGAACATGGAGGTGAGGGAGATGGGACAATAGGTATAGGTGTCCAAGGGGGTTTGTTGGGATTGGAGACTGGCAGGACACGGGAAGTCCTCCGCAGGTCAGCAGGTCAGTGTAAAAGCCGGTGGAGAGTAAAACGTTATACAGGGTAGCAAGGACAGCCAGGAAGAGGGGGGGCGGATTCCTTCAGGTGGCAGTAGATAACACCTTTGTGTTACGTTTGGAGCGGAAGATGAGGTTGATGTCGTTTGTGGTAGTGGGAGAGTTTATGCCTGAGGGGGGTAAGTGATACAAGTACTGGGGGTGAGGGGTAGGAGGGAGGTATCGGTGCGTTCAAGGACTGTGGGGAAGAGGGAGTAATCAAGTGTCGCCTGCTCCTCGCCAGCTTCAGCAGACTCCCATGGAGTAAGTGGCGTGTTGATGACGAGAACAGTGGTCGATACCAGCCACCGGTAAATTAAATAAACATCTCTATGTGGTTGGAACTACTGTATCACATAAAAGAATTTTGACAGTACCGCTGACTTCCAATAGAAATAAGATAAAATGTTTTAAAAGTTTCTAAACAGAATAGAAGACTTTTCTCTGCAAGATGTTGTTTATTCGTATATTGTCTGTTTTTTCGTGTTTCATTCAATTTGTTTCATATATAAAATGTGGAACACGAAAAACATGACTGAATGTAAATGTAGTTTCGTAAATGTGAGTATGTAAATGATTAGAGTAGCAATTCTCTCTGAGAGGTAGAATACACAACAGAGCGCATTTGTGTTGTTCCTGATCAATGTGGTTACCAGGCCTGGTAAGGTGTATAAAGCGCGTGAACAGCGTCAAATAGTGATTGCCGTGAAGGATAAGAAGATGCAGTCGTACTCATAAGAAACAACGTAATCAGCAACTGACAAAATTTGAAAGTGGCCTCATTGTGGCTTTCTATATTGCCAGCTGGTGGCTGGTCGAAAGTGGAAGTGTATGTGGAGAACTGATTCTGTCCCAATTGCAGTGCAAGTTGTAACCATATTTTTACGCTGTTTACAACATTTCGCTGAGGAAGAGTTATTCAACGACATGATTCAGTGGGTGCCGAGACACAACATATGTTCCGGTTAGTTTCATATTACAGGTCTTCCGCTAGGTTTACTGGATATACAAGTATCACACAAATACGACTAGAATTGTGAGATTAATTTTAGTAGGTGCTGTGTGGAAGGGACAACAATGTATCCAGTGCTTACCTGAACGTTCTCCAATCGAAGATCCACTCGCGTTACTAACGATCAACAAATTTTAAAACAAAATCGTATTCCTTCTTAAGTATAATAGATTGGCCTTACTTTCCTGAACAAACTTACCTGCTCAGTTTTAGAAACATACATCGCCTTCTAAGGAAAGATATGGGCTCCATAAAGTAGATATTCGAGTCCTACAACAAGGGTCGGAAATGCACTCCTGGTAAAGGATGTTCATAGGACCATATCTTGTGCCATTTACGTGGCAGCTGTTTCCCAATATCTTTGCGCGCTCTAAATACACTGGTGCATATCTGCTAATTATGTTTCAGCCCATGATTCGAACTTATTTCCTGTATACAGCCGCTGTGTCTACCTACATTTCAGGAGAACCCCTGATATTCCGCAGCCCGCCTAACATCGGATCAGCTCAGGTTGCGTATCCTACAGTGTAAGAGTCCAAAGCAGATCATCAGGAGACATAATTTCCTGCGACTTACAGATTTCTACGACCTTCTTAACATTCAGCATTAGTCGTGGAACAGTCGAAAGTGATTCCTGAGAAAGACTTTAGATCACTACACATCCGTTTTCGAGAAAATCAACATCAAACATCGTTGCCCAGGTTCACTTTCTGACTCGAAAACGAGGAAATGCTATTTATGAATATCAGGTCCCCAAGCACACAGTTCCCATGAAATCGGAAGATAGCTTCGGCTGACGTGTGCGGTATTAAACAAGTAAAACCCCTCTGTTCACGTCACAGATCGGTCAGAATCGAGAATAAAAGTTGCCGCATAGTGTACCAGTTTTTTTTTTTTTTTTTGTTTTTTTTTTTGTTTGAGATATCACTTTTTTGACTGGTTAGATGCGACTTGACACGAATTACTCTACCGAGTCAACCTCTTCATCTCGGAGTAGCACCTACGTCCTCAGTTATTTGGTGGATGTACTCCAAACTCTGTCTTCCTTTATAGTTTTTGCCCCCTATAGATCCTTCTAGTGCCATGGAAGTTATTTCCTGGTGTCTTAACAGACACCATGTATAGCACAGCAGAAGTGTTTACCGGTGGAGGATTCGGTCGACTTCTCGCCTTGTCATCAAACGTTTGCGGTTCCCATTCGAAAGCCACGGCTGCTTACAGAGTACCTGTGCAAAATCAACTATCATTGTAGGTCCCTTCCTTACACCTCGCCATTCCAAACGGACTTAACACCACCACACAGACACAATTTTGAACGCAAAGAAAAAAAGAAAAAAAACTTTGTAAGCGGTATCTCGAAATCTCGAACACGTCTCACCTGCTAGACAGTCCAACACCATGATCACTTTAAGCACGACACCAATACTCTCCAGTGTCGCTCTACATTGCACTTCTTGTGCTCAGACGTTTCACTGTTTCTGTTTTGCTTCTTTTCACAGTTGAGTACACCTGCTTCATGTTTTCATGCTTGGGCCTTCGTAGCACAAAAGCTGAGCATGTGGGATGGGGGATATCCCTTGTGAGTAACGAATGGTCGGTCGTTGATTCATAGCACATTCTGTCATGGGACAGTGAAAATACGATACAGCGGAGCCACCTTATGGACAAGAAAAGAAAACAAAACCTGTATCATGGCTTCCTGATAATCAGGCCCGCCCTCCTTGTTTCCCTGCAGAAGATAAAGAACGTTAGCCCGCATCTCGTGGTCGTGCGGTAGCGTTCTCGCTTCCCACGCCCGGGTTCCCGGGTTCGATTCCCGGCGGGGTCAGGGATTTTCTCTGCCGCGTGATGGCTGGGTGTTGTGTGCTGTCCTTAGGTTAGTTAGGTTTAAGTAGTTCTAAGTTCTAGGGGACTGATGACCATAGATGTTAAGTCCCATAGTGCTCTGAGCCATTTGATCCATTTTTTTGATAAAGAACGTTCATGTAAATAAGCAGCACAGTGCGTGTAAACTCGTAAGCAAGTTAGTTGCAAATAAGCTGGAAAACAGTAATGCCAGACAGAGCGGTACACAAGTTTACTTCGATACTTCCTTGTGGGTTCTCCGACCCCAGGTTCCCTACATCAGATATTTCAATGGAGCATTGTCTGCGTCCTGTTACATTTTTACACGCTCTTATGGGGTCACCCTGTATGTTTATATTGACATCCGCTACATAGTAAGTATAATTTTACGAAAGGTTGTTCCTAAAGACTGGAAAGTAGCACAGGTCACATCAATATTCAAGAAAGGAAATAGGAGAAACCTATTTAATTACAGAACCATACCACTGACCTCAATTTGCAGTAGGATTTTGGACCATATACTGTACTCGAACATTATGAATCACCTTGAAGAAAATGACTCATTGATGCATAACTAACATGGATTCAGAAAATATCGTTCTTGTACGACACAGCTAGATCTCTATTCCCATGAAGTAATGAGTGCTGTCGACAAGGGATCTCAGATCGATTTCACATTCCTAGATTTCCAGAAGGCTTTTGATACCGTTCCTCACAAGCGACTATTAATCAAATTGCGTGCATATGGAGCGTTGTCTCAGTTGTGTGCCTAGATTCGTGATATCCTTTCAGAGAGGTCACAGTTCGTAGTGATAGACTGTAAATCATCGAGTATATCAGAATTGATATCCGGCGTTCCGCAAGGTAGTGTAATAGGCCCTCTGCTGTTCCTGATTTACATAAATGATTTAGGTGATGATCTGAGCAGCTCCCTTAGATTGTTTGCAGATGACGCTGTAATTTACCGTCTAGTAAAATCATCAGACGGTCAGTTCCAGTTACAAAATGATCTAGAATCAATTTCTGTATGGTGCGAAAAGTAGCAATTGGAACTAAACAAAGAAAAGTGCGAGGTCATCCACATGTATATTAAAAGAAATCAGATAAATTTTGGGTATACGATAAATCACACAAATCTAAGGGCTGTCAATTCGACTAAATGCCTAGGAATCACATTTACGAGCAGCTTAAATTGGAAAGAGCACATAGAAAATATTATGGGGAAGGCGAAAATAAGACTGCGTTTTGCTGGTAGAACACTTAGAAGATGCGACAAACCCACCAAAGAGACAGCCTACATTACACTTGCCCGTCCTCTGCTGGAATATTGCTGCGCGGTGTGGGATCCTTACGAGGTGGGATTGACGGAGGACATCGAAAAAGTGCAAAGAATGGCAGCTCGTTTCGTGTTATCGCGCAATAGGGGTGAGAGTGTCACTGATATGATACGCGTGTTGTGGTGGCAGTCACTGAAACAAAGGCGGTGTTCTTTGCGGCGAGATCTATTTACGAAATTCCAATCACAAACTTTCTCTTCAGAATGCGAAAGTATTTTGCTGACACCCGCCTACGTAGAGAGAAATGATCATCATAATAAAATAAGAGAAATCAGAGCTCGAATGGAAAGATTTAGGCGTTCCTTTTTCCCCACGCGCCTTTCGAGAGTGGAATGGTAGAGAAGTAGTATGAAAATGATTCGATGAACCCTCTGCCGGGTACTTAAGTGTGAATTGCAGAGCAACCGTGTAGATGTAGATGTAGATGTAGAAAGTTATAACCGTGAGATTCTTATTTTGTTCAGTGTCATATGGCAAGTTTTCAACCAAAGGCAACACCCATGCGCCGGGCACAATGTTCAACGGATTTCCACAACATCAAGACTGTAACAGTTTCAAATGGCTGATTAACTCGTGTCAGCTGTTTCCAGTGTGTAGGAAGTAATATCACGGAAGAAAACTGATGCTGTGTGGAATCTGCGTGTTCACGATTCCGTACGAGCTGGCGTCGTACTGCTGTTGTGGGTCTCTGCTGCCAACGGTGCATTCGGGTCACAGAGCGCGTACCATCGACTCCGTACGAAGATCACACAGCGACGCCGTCAACTAATATCTTCCTATTGTAACTCAATGTAATCAACTACCTACGTCTTAAAGCAGATGAACTTTAATTTTTTCAGTTAATGAAAGAAAAATGTGAGCTGTCAACATAGCAAAATCAAAACCAATATCAATAGTTTACTGTGTATACGTATAAGTTTAATTGTGTAATATGTTTTTTAAATTTTATGGAGTGACCAATTAAAAACTTGCGATCGAGCACTGAAATAACTTCTATTACGCGTAAATGAATAATGACGGATTTTTTTCTTTTTCCAGACGAGCACTTAAAAAATGCAACATTTAATCAAATATGTTTACATAACTGTAACCTAAAATGGTCACGAAAGTCATTTGCATATAGTTCGAAGGCTTTTTGTCTGGAGCCGGCCTGGGTGGACGAGCGGTTGTAGGCGCTACAGTCTGGAACCGCGACCGCTACGGTCGCAGGTTCGAATCTTGCATCGGGCATGGATGTGTGTGATGTCCTTAGGTTAGTTAGGGGTTTAAGTAGTTCTAAGTTCTAGGGGACCGATGACCTTAGAAGTTAAGTCCCATAGTGCTCAGAACCATTTCAACCACTTTGAACTTTTGCCTGGGTTTTGAGATGGCGTTTTCCTTTGAATAGCACCGAATGGAGTAACAAAGTGCTCATGTCCCCGGAATTTTACCATCTTATGTTAGAGTCATTTCATTAGGCACCTTAGGTTAAATCCCAGTTGTTAGTGCATGAAATAATGGTAATTAACAACAATAAACGGTACTGACCAGAATAACAAACATTTTTATACACAGAAACTTTACTGAAAGAAGAGGTTGAAAAATCCACCATCCAGTTGCAAACCTAATGTCTATTTAGCCCTTGATCAAGTGTAACGTCCCCTTAGAACAATTATACATGACTGTGCTTAAACTGACACACAATATTTTGTTAGCGCAACGCAATCTGACTTTCAAAATTCCCTACAAAAGAATGGCCCTGACTAACAGTAAACTGTACCTTTCACAAATCACTTACCTCACAAAAATCTTCGCTGCTCAAGCTACTGCAATATAGCGAGCGCCACTACTGCCAGCTAAATAAAAGATTCAAACTACTGAAGGCACTAACTACTGATAGGGATAGTTAGCAAATGAAAGATATTAATAGAGAACAAACAATGTATTTACCTTGATATCATCATATATAAATATAGCAGTTCATGACAAATTTCAAAACTCCGCCATCTCTCTCCCCACATCCACCACTGCTGGCGGCTCACCTCCAACTGCACAACGCTACGCGCTGTTCACATCCAGCTGCCGCTGCCCAACACTACAATGGCAGACAACAATGCAAACTAGACACAGACTGCACACAGCACAACCAGTGATTTTCATACAGAAGTGGCGTTACCAATAAAAAACCTAAACAGCCTACTTACACAAGGTTTCGAAATTTCTAAAAATATTTTCTTCAGAAGGAGTTGGCCTGAAGAAGATATTTTTAAAGATATGGAAACCTAGGTCAAGTGCTACATAAAAGTTTGGTTTGCAATTGTCTGGCTGATTTTTTTCAACGTCTTAAAATTTATACAGTTGCTGAATTGCAGTCATGTATAAGATTTTACAGAAAGAAAAAGACAATCTACTAAAGAAACTTAATTGTATAAGCATGATTTCTTACACAAGCACGCTTGTAACTGTCTAGGAGACATTCTGTTATCATCTGGAAAAATTCTCTCAAAAGTATGTCCCGTCGACAAAGGGTAAGAACCAAAGAGAAAGAAAAACTTTGTGTTTATCTAAAAACTTCTATTACCAACACCTGTAAATAAATGTGAACCTCCAGAAAAAGAGAGAACACCGAAACTTGGTCAGTGTTGCGTATGGAAAAATAAATGTAATTATATGTTATCTATGTATTGCAATGGTCCAAAGAAGTCGTATTCTACACAACTCTTTGATAATGAACTATGCCTTTGATATTAAAGAAATGGCTTCACATTTGTTCTGGAAGCGGAAACCTAAGAATCTATTTCCTTGTAGAGGTCAATGTATGTGAGTTTCTTTTCATAGTATATGTACAAATTAAAAATAACTGTGTGGGACTTCATTTGATATTACTACATGTTAAAAAATTAAGAAAATAATAATAGAAGAATCTGGCAGGGAGATTCTTTTGTCCATCCGTTTTTCGTTTGTCCTGTGGCGCGCAGGCAGCTGTTACGTTAAACTTGGAAACATCAATCACTTAGTGCTTCACCCGAGAAGATAAGCAAAGGAAATAGTTTCAATCAGTTTTGTGTAATATTTGAAGATCATTACATTACACACATACTGATTACAATCTGAATTTAAGTGAAAATAAATTTCAAAGCCGTAACTAGTATCAGCAATAATACCTTCGCTCAATAACACTGAGATAACCGGCTTTCATTAAAAAAGTGAAATTAAATTCTATTGAGACTTCAACTTTAAAATCAGGTAAGAACAGTGTATTATCATTATCATCGTTTCCACAATACAGTAACGTAGGTGGTTGTATGGTGTCTCCCCGTAGCATTATTTTGTGCGAGGCAGTATTGATACAATTTTGAACAAGCTGCGTCTATGGTATATGCTTGGAGCGTATTTATGTTGGGAAGCGAACCTGTCTTCGCCTACATAGTGCGTTTCGTTGCTACCAGCAAATAAAACTAGCCGTTCATATGAACGTGGTGTGGTCTTTAGTCCGGATTCGATGCAGCTCTCCACGCTACTCCGTCGCTTGCAAACTTCATCATCTCCGAATAACTACTGCAACTTACATCCTTCTGAATCTACTAACTGTATTCGCCTCTTGATCTCCCTCTACGATTTTTACCCTCCACGCTTCCCTCCAGTAGCACACCTAAAATCTCATACTTTTAGAAAAGCTTTCGCAACAGTTACATCTACATTCGATGTTAACAAATTTTTCGTCTTCAGAGACGTCTTAGGTTATTTTACTGCCGAAATAGTAAAGCTATTATACTACTCCAAGTGTCTCGTTTACTAACCTAATTCCCTCAATACCACTTTACTTAATTCGACTACATTTCTTTACCCTTATATTGCTTTTGTTGAAGTTCATCTTACTTCCACCTTTCAAGACACTGTCCATTCCAGCCAACTGCTCTTCCAACTCCTTTGCTGTCTCTGACAGAATCACAATGCCATTGGTAAACCTCGAAGTTTTTATTTCTTCTACCTGAACAATAATTCCTTCCCCAATGTTTCTTTGGTTTTCTTGACGGAATGTCGTGTATTCAAAGGGCCTTGTTTTGACTTACGTCAAATTCTTCTCCGAGTTCCTCTTCATCTGTATCCTCTTTCATTTCTATAATCCTCTATATACTTCTTCCACCTTTGAGCTTTTCCTTCTTTGTTTAGTACTGGTTTTCCATCTCTCTGACCCTGCAACAAATCATTCTGCTACCGTTTCTGGAAATTTTTGACCTGTTGTGCCACAGCCTCTGGTAGGCCTCATATGGAAGAGGAGGCCAGTAATGGACACAGAGCTGAGAACTTTTCAGCCAGTTGTACAAACCAGCCAATAGTGCACGGCTTCGGGAAGCCGCAGATCTTTTAGAACAGCTTCTTTTGTTAGGCAGCCCGTCTATCAAACATGAACGTGTTGCGTACGTATTGTGCACCGCCACTGCCTTGGAGCTACGCGTCACCAGTTTGACTCTGCGGAACATCCCAGTGTCCCGTCAGCGCCACCTGGCGAGAACATCCGCCTCCCCTCTCCCCTACTCACTCGCCCACCCTCTCGCAGCCTAACGGTGGCACATCCGCTCCCCTCTTAGCCATAGCAGGTGGCTAAGCGTGACTGATGGACGCTGGCGCGCCACGCCGGCTCCTCATAAATCACGCCACTTTCACCCTCGTGCGCAGATGTGCTCCATGAAAATTTTAAAGTCTTATGAAGACGGAAGGGGTGACCATTAACATAATAGCGGTAGCTGTTCGTTATCACTCGCATCTTCGTGGAAGAGCCTAATACGCGAGACGGCAGCGTGCGCCGAAGTAAAAGAAGTGTTTCAACAAACTCAAGAGTTTTTGTTTCCCAGCATCAGTATGTTGCCTAGCTCTTTTGTACTCAGGGCTCGATTAATTAAGCGTAGTCTGAATAACTCGTTTCTCTGGTACACTCAACCTCAATAAAACAGCAAACAGCTGTTACGTGGCTATTTAATCGCGATCGATTTCGCTGCGTTAAGGCAGCATCTTCAGGTGGACAATGGTGTCACGTGGTTTAGCACTCGGAGACACCCCCAAAGTTCGTAGTGACGGAATCCAACCCTCTTCATGGGGTGCGAATCAAGTAATTGCATAATTATTTGCTAAAAAAGTGGCCTTTTACGACTCAGACATTACGAGGAATCCACGTGTCATAAATACTATCTTTCAGTAATTTATTAACAAATTTTCTGGAAATTAGAAATCTACTCTGTAGGAATCAGCATGGGTTTCGAAAAAGACGATCCCGTGAAACCCAGCTCGCGCTACTCGTCCACGAGACTCAGAGGGCCATAGGCACGGGTTCCCAGGTAGATGTCGTGTTTCCTGACTTCCGCAAGGCGTTCGATACAGTTTCCC
The DNA here is from genome assembly GCF_021461395.2 of Schistocerca americana. NCBI lineage: Eukaryota > Metazoa > Arthropoda > Insecta > Orthoptera > Acrididae > Schistocerca > Schistocerca americana. Next base: position 680,040,973 of record NC_060122.1, read on the forward strand.
ACAATCGTTAAATGAACAAAATAAGAGCATATGGACTATCAGACCAATTGTGTGATAGGATTGAAGAGTTCCCAGTTAACAGAACGCAGCATGTCATTCTCAATGGAGAGAAGTCTTCCGAAGCAACACAGATTTCAGGTGCGCCGCAAGTGAGTGTCATAGGACCGTTGCTATTCACAATATACATAAATGACCTTAAGGGTGATATCGGAAGTTCACTGAGGCTCTTGCAGATGATACTGTGGTGTATCGAGAGGTTGTAACAATGGAAAATTGTATTGAAATGCAGGAGGATCTGCAACGAACTGACGCATGGTGCAGGGAATGGAAATTGAATCTGAATGTAGACAAGCGTAATGTGCTGCGAATACAAAGAAAGAAAGATCTTTTATCATTTAGCTACAATATAGCTGGTCAGCAACTGGAAGCAGTTAATTCCATGAATTATCTGGGAGCAGGCATTAGGAGTGATTTAAAATGGAATGACCATATAAAATTAATCGTCGGTAAAGCAGATGCCAGACTGAGATTCATTGGAAGAATCCTAAGGAAACGCATTCCGAAAGCAAAGGAAGTAGGTTACAGTACACTTGTTCGCCCAGAGAGATTAGAGCCCACACAGAGGCATACCGACAATCTTTCTTTCCTCGAACAATACGAGACTGGAATAGCAGGGAGAACCGATAGAGCTACTCAAAGTACCCTCCGCCACACACCGTCAGGTGGCTTGCGGAGTATGGATGTAGATGTAGATAGATGTAGAAATAAAGGAATAACTTTGACGTAACTGAAGATATACGATGTTATATGGACTATACCGATTGCACGCTCAAATTTCAAACTGTGCACCATAGCCGGCAGTCGTGGATCGGATGCCTTTCGATCTAGTCATGCTGTAGAACCGAGCGAGGTGGCGCAGTGGTTACACACTGGACTCGCATTCGGAAGGACGACGGTTCAATCCCGCGTCCGGCCATCCTGATTTAGGTTTTCCGTGATTTCCCTAAATCACTCCAGGCAAATGCCGGGATGGTTCCTCTGAAAGGGCACGGCCGACTTCCTTCCCCATCCTTCCCTAATCCGATGAGACCGATGACCACGCTGTCTGGTCTCCTTCCCCAAACCAACCAACCAACCATGCTGTAGACCATGTTCTCAACCGTTAGCAGCTTATAATCAGTGCGAAAAAGTCCATATTACGGTGTTTTTTAAATAAAAGCGCCGTAATGGCACCCACTGTAAATAATAGTGTAAAAGAAGTCTTTTTCCCGCTTCATTATGTACGACATAGATAGCAGTATTCCACTTCCAGATTCCGACGGCGCTTCTACGTCTCTGCAATGGGACATAAAATAACGAGAGTCTGGACGTAACAGGTAGAAGGAAAGCCTACGCGGCAGCTCATTAAGTCGGTTCAGGGAAGGACTGGCTTAATTATCGCAAAATACGGATGGGAAAGAGTGGCCATTTATACTGTAAGCCCCTTATCTCTTCACCTACGGACTTTCAGAGTAACTGAGACATTTCTGGATGTTTACTGAGAGTGGAAGGTTCTCGCAACCTGTATGCATTGCGTCATACAGGTGCTGTACGTCAGTTTGTGAGATGGAATTCGGTGCCTTATAAAATAAATAAAATAAAATATTAATTATTTTTATCTGTATGATTGGCTCTCCTATGAGTCGTCAGGTTTTGATTATTCGGTATCAGACGCTTGACAATGGCTTTTTCGTAAAGGCAATGTTACTCGTAGTTGACCGTGAAATAAAACTGAAATAATCGGACTTCGTAATTAAATCGTTTCCAAAGACTGCTGCGGTAGGTGCGGACTCATAAACTAAATCTCAATATTACAATAATTTGCCAGCCATGCCAAAACGTCGTACAGAGGTGATTGTCTACTAAACAAAAAATTACACAGTTAGTTAAATCAGATATATTCAATGAATAAGCCTACAGTTCATAATCCTACTTACTTTTATAAATATAAATTCTTTACAGAATCGAGTGCCTAGTATGGTTGCAACTCGCAGTAATTTTCTATATCATGAAATATGGCGGTGTGCCAGACAATAAACTAAAATACGTGCTTCTCGCACCACTTCAACCAGGGCTCTTCTTTTTTTTAATCAAACATACGAGTAACGTAAATGTACTTTTGTTTTATCAGCGACACACCGCTGCAGTTGTGTGCCATAGGCTTTATTTATTTGTCACTGATTATTTATTTAATTAATATCTCGCGTTTCCGAGGAAACTCACGCTCGGCATGCAAATGTGCCTTTATAGCCTGTTGAACTTGCTCGGTCAATACAGGGAAGGTTAACGCTGTTTGTGGATGATGCTCGAGTTGTCATCCGATGATGTCCCACATGTGCTCGACTGCAGACAGACCTGGTGATGGAGCAGACCAAGACAACTTGTCGACACTGTATAGAGCACGTTAGGCTACAAAAGCGGTATGTGGGCGAGCGTTATCTTATTGGAAAACCCCACTAGAATGCTCTTCATGATTGACAGCACGACAGGTCGAATCACCAGACTGACGTATAAATCGGCAGTCAGATTGCGTGAGATAACCTCTGCTCTCATATGAAATCTGCATTCCAGACTGTAACTCCAGGTGCAGGTCCAGAGTGTCTAGTATGCTGACAGGTCGGTTGTAGGTCCTTGAGCCGTGGCGGCTGGCGCTAGGGTGCTCCACTTACATCGCTGATATCGATATTCGGCTGTCCTGCTATCCTTGAGTAGCTCCCCCGGCGGTTTTCCGGGGAAACGTGCGACGAGTGAGTCCCCGGTCGGTGTTCAACGAACCAACTTGTGTTGAAAAGAAGTCCGGGTCCCCAACCGTGGTACATGGGCCTCGCCGTGCTTGCCGCCTTTGTCTTTCGGCGCGCGCCGGCCGGTACGGTGCCGATCACGCGCAAAATTGTGGTGGGTTCGTCGTCTCACGCTGAACAGCTTACCAGCTCGTAATTTGCAAGCTCCAAGTTACGTATGACTTTTATTCTGTGTTCAACTAAGAAGATTGTTGAAACTTACGGTTGCATGGGTAGCTGTGGGAGATGGTTCTGAACTTGGTTCCAAAGTGTCTCTTTTTAAGGAGACTTATGTTCCACATTCCGTTTCTGTTTATCCATGGAGCGTGTGTTTTAAGTGGTTTTCATGCAAATTTTAATTTGTTTTAGCGCATATTGCCAGCTTTGGGACTGGCTGCGGTTGTGTACGTGCCCGGCAGCCGTAGAGTTGATGGTTTACTCATTTGTCACGGCAGCATTTGGTATGTTTACTTAATGTTGAAAGTTCCTTAAGGCAACTGGAAGTGATTTCTAAAGTTTCCCGCTAATTTACTGGGAGACGGGTAATGTTAGAGTATTTCTCCGTAAGAATTTGGGGGGGGGGGGGGGTGCTTATTATTTATTCCAGTGCGGCTGTGATTTGACCTTGTTTTCATTGCAATCTATTTGTGCGGCAGGCCATTTATTAAGACTGCTTGATCCCTGGCGACGGCGCGGTTGTGGGCTGTTAGGACCGCTCATTGTGGTGCCGGTCGGATTATATATAAATATATACCGCCTGCTATGTGACCCTGTGATCAAACCGTGGGCAGTGAACGGTCGTATTGTCTGCTGGCCGTAGCGTTATTGCTCCCAAACACTGCTATGGGCCTTAACGCTGTTCTCTAAAGTTAAGTGCAATTTGGGAATCATTGTGGGTCATTACGTACGTTAGTTTAGTGATTCCACCCTGTTATAATATTAGCGTTTCTGTAAGTTATTTTACTGGTTGAGTTACTAGTAGCCATTCTTATTTAAGACCTATTTTAATCATTTGTGCATCTTTAATGAACATGCAACTTGTTATTATTTCTGAGTGCAAATTTTCCGACCGTGGTTGGCCCATCATGTACACTCCTGGAAATGGAAAAAAGAACACATTGACACCGGTGTGTCAGACCCACCACACTTGCTCCGGACACTGCGAGAGGGCTGTACAAGCAATGATCACACGCACGGCACAGCGAACACACCAGGAACCGCGGTGTTGGCCGTCGAATGGCGCTAGCTGCGCAGCATTTGTGCACCGCCGCCGTCAGTGTCAGCCAGTTTGCCGTGGCATACGGAGCTCCATCGCAGTCTTTAACACTGGTAGCATGTCGCGACAGCGTGGACGTGAACCGTATGTGCAGTTGACGGACTTTGAGCGAGGGCGTGTAGTGGGCATGCGGGAGGCCGGGTGGACGTACCGCCGAATTGCTCAACACGTGGGGCGTGAGGTCTCCACAGTACATCGATGTTGTCGCCAGTGGTCGGCGGAAGGTGCACGCGCCCGTCGACCTGGGACCGGACCGCAGCGACGCACGGATGCACGCCAAGACCGTAGGATCCTACGCAGTGCCGTAGGGGACCGCACCGCCACTTCCCAGCAAATTTGGGACACTGTTGCTCCTGGGGTATCGGCGAGGACCATTCGCAACCGTCTCCATGAAGCTGGGCCACAGTCCCGCACACTGTTAGGCCGTCTTCCGCTCACGCCCCAACATCGTGCAGCCCGCCTCCAGTGGTGTCGCGACAGGCGTGAGTGGAGGGACGAATGGAGACGTGTCGTCTTCAGCGATGAGAGTCGCTTCTGCCTTGGTGCCAATGATGGTCGTATGCGTTGTAACGGAACTGAAATAATGGTGGGCTGACAGTAATTTGGAGCCCGCGCGTTGGAAACGGGCGCGCTGGTGTGAGACTGCCAGGGAGTGCACCCTGATGCCATCTATTGGCGAAAGTGGGAATTAGCGCTGCCTTTCAGACAATGCACTAAGCTCTCGGAGTCAAATGTGTTCTTTTTCTTGGTAATTGTAAGTTATTACTGTATGATTTAATGTTATAAAGCGCTAGTAGTAAATTATTATGACTGGTATGAACTCCAGAGTAATAAATATAAATATTCTTAAATACCAAATGATTTCGGTGAAAAGGTGGTAGGGGAACGCCCCCACTCTTGGTGATACGAGCGTAGCTAGAGGTAGCTGGAGACACAGGGACTGAACAATGGAATGGCCTGGGGAGTGTTGACGTGGCCGGACGTGCGTAACTGTGCTCACGCAAAAGTGATTGTGGAACAGCGAAGAGGCGAATATCGTCGCCGTTTGTGGAGTGGAACGCGACGAATGGTTGTCGAAACCGTCTCTATGCCACTGGGGCTGATTGTAAGAGTTCCTGCGCCCAGATTTTATGGCGGACGTGCAGTAGCTTATACGAGTGCTACAGCTCGTAGTTCCAGCCGCCATTGAGGGCATGAGGCGTGAAGAGCTGCGTTAGCCACATGCATCTCACCACCAGCACCGACACGTCTACCCAAGGCAAGACTGCTTGCAATTGTTAAGTCGAACTTTGTATACATGTAAAAGGAGAATACCAGTTTTCTTTTGTGCAAGTGCAGAAGACAGAATATAGTAATGAGTAAAATTACGACGCATGTTGTTCATTGTTAAGTGTATTAACCTGAAACATAGTGTAGTGAAATCAGACTGAGGCCACCATCGCCTCTTTCATTTACAATTCTTTTGGGTGTAGAATACTTTAGCGTATAAGAATGTTGAAAAGAGCAATGGTCACACCAGAATGAGTCGCCTATTTGTAGTTACTTAAATTTTTTCTGAGTAACCTTTCAAGTAAAGTCACTTAACTAATTCTATATCAATTGTCCAAAGAGTAATATCCCAAAATCTTTAAATAAGTTGAAGGGTAGAAGTTTGTTAACCTAAGTTGCTTAAATTGTCTTGGTGGTAATTACCAAGCCAACTCTCAGAAATTGAGAGAGTATTTGCTTTGTAGAATCACCTAAAATGATCAGAAATAGTAATATTGAGAATTAAGTTTAAATTCAACTCAAGCCGTTTCACTTTGAAACGAGCCAAAAAATTGATTTATTCTTTTGCTCCTTCAGAGCTGGCGACCGTAGTTATAAGTATTTTCAGGAGGATTCGACGGTAAGTCTGCTGCTCTCGTCGTGCTGATAGGATTATCCACTGCTGCTAGCAGTGGTGATTGGATACATAAGCTCACTACCAAGTTAAGTGGGTCAGGTAGGCAGTGTTACCGTGTGAACTGTAGGGCACTGTAGGCCGTGGATCAAACCCGTTCAATCATCACAGCTCTTTGGGAAATAGTCTGGTTAGGAGTGTACTAATCATTAGGTAAATACTGGCGAGTAACGGTCAAAAATGTATACGCAAGTGAATTTAGCAAGGTCCATGTAGCACCTAGTTAATGTGGTGCAATGGCGAGGGTAGGAGTGGAGTAAAAGTGAGCTGAGCTTGTGGCAGCTGTGCTGTTTTCAAAGATTAATAACGTGAATTCACTACTACCTCTTACCATTAGGGCTGAGCTGTTTACAGTTAAAATACGTAGCAGTAAGCGCAAAGGCGTGACAGCTACAAGTCTGTATTGGCTTTATACATACGGAAGTAGGAAGCGGGTCATTCTGTCAGTGGAGGGGGCTAAAACAACCGAGTCAGTTGAGAACATACCCCATTTACTGTTGGAAAGATTCGGCGCTTCGGTAACAGCGTGTTTGGCGCCGTGCAGGTGAGCGCCACAATCAGGACTGCATACGACCGAGGCACACAGGGCCAACACCCGGCATCATGGTGTGGGGAACGATCTCCTACACTGGCCGTACACCACTGGTGATCGTCGAGGGGACACTGAATAGTGCACGGTACATCCAAACCGTCATCGAACCCATCGTTCTACCATTCCTAGACCGGCAAGGGGACTTGCTGTTCCAACAGGACAATGCACGTCCGCATGTATCCCGTGCCACCCAACGTGCTCTAGAAGGTGTAAGTCAACTACCCTGGCCAGCAAGATCTCCGGATCTGTCCCCCATTGAGCATGTTTGGGACTGGATGAAGCGTCGTCTCACGCGGTCTGCACGTCCAGCACGAACGCTGGTCCAACTGAGGCGCCAGGTGGAAATGGTATGGCAAGCCGTTCCACAGGTCTACATCCAGCATCTCTACGATCGTCTCCATGGGAGAATAGCAGCCTGCATTGCTGCGAAAGGTGGATATACACTGTACTAGGGCCGACATTGTGCATGCTCTGTTGCCTGTGTCTATGTGCCTGTGGTTCTGTCAGTGTGATCATGTGATGTATCTGACCCCAGGAATGTGTCAATAAAGTTTCCCCTTCCTGGGACAATGAATTCACGGTGTTCTTATTTCAATTTCCAGGAGTGTATTATTAGTATAAGCATGTTGCACTGTGGACCTTTATCTGGGCAGTTCAGTTTTATTAAGCTTTAAGATCTCTTTTTGTTTACGAAGTTGTGGTATTGTGTGGTTGTGTAACTTGGTTGAAAATTTATAAAGTTATTAATCTTTTGAGTATTGTTAAATAGGAACGATTGTTTGTGATTGATTATTCACCGCACATACAATCAATGATTTTGGTTGCGGACGCCAAATATACTACTGGCCATTAAAATTGCTACACAAAGAAGCAATGCAGATGATAAAAGTCTATACATTGGACAAATACATTATACTAGAACTGACATGTGATTACATTTTCACGCAATTTGGTTGCATAGATCCTGAGAAATCAGTGCCAAGAATAACGGCCTTGATACGCCTGGGCATTGAGTCAAACAGAGCTTGGATGGCGTGTACAGCTACAGCTGCCCAGCTTCAACACGCTACCACAGTACATCAAGAGTAGTGACTGGCGTATTGTGACGAGCCAGTTGCTCGGACACCATTTACCAGACGTTTTCAATTGGTGAGAGATCTGGAGAATGTGCTGGCCAGGGCAGCAGTCGAACATTTTCTGTATCCAGAGAGGCCCTTACAGGACCTGCAACATGCGGTCGTGCATTATCCTGCAGAAATGTAGGGTTTCGCAGGGATCGAATGAGGGGGAGAGCTGCGGGTCGTAACACATCTGAAATGTAACGTCCACTGTTCAAAGTTCCGTCAATGCGAACAAGAGGTGACCGAGACGTGTAACCAATGGCACCCCATACCATCACGCTGGGTGATACGCCAGTATGGCGATAACGAATACACGCTTCCAATGTGTATTCACAGCGATGTCGCCAAACACGGATGCGACCATCATGATGCTGTAAACGGAACCTGGATACATCCGAAAAAATGACGTTTTGCCATTCGTGCACCCAGGTTCGTCGTTGAGTAAACCATCGCAGGCGCTCCTGTCTGTGTTGCAGCGTCAAGGGTAACCTCAGCCATGGTCTCCGAGCCGATAGTCCATGCTGCTGCAAACATCGTCGAACTGTTCGTGCAGATGGTTGTTGTCTTGCAAAAGTTCCGTGTGTTAACTCAGGGATCGGGACGTGACTGCACGATCCGTTACAGCAATGCTTGTCATCTCGACTGCTAGTGATACGAGGCCGTTGGGATCCAGCACGGCGTTCCGTATTACCCTTCAGAACCCACCGATTGCATATTCTGCTAACAGTCATTGGATCTCGACCAAAGCGAGCAGCAATATCGCGATACGATAAACCGTAATCGCGATAGGCTACAACCGACCTTTATCAAACTCGAAAACGTGATGGCATGCATTTCTCCTCCTTACGCGAGGTATCACAACAACGTTTCACGAGGTAACGCCGGTCAACAGCTGTTTGTGTATGAGAAATCGATTGGATACTTTCCTCACGTCAGCACGTTGTAGGTGTCGCCACCGGCGTCAACATTGTGTGAATGCTCTGAAAAGCTAATCATTTGCATATCACCGTGTCTGCTTCCTAGTGTGAAGTGTCATCGTGGGCCGTCGACGGCGCAGTCAACACTGTCGCCGTCAACTACAGCTCTGTGTGGATCCCAAGCATATAGGGCACCGTATCGCTACCTGCAAGAACGTCCTCTACGTTGAAAAGCGTAACAAGAACTGCAGCCAAGGTAAACCAGTGTGGAATTTCGAGTGGCATCTAGCGACGAACGCTACACATCTACGCTATAAATTATACTGTCCCATTTATTTTTTTAAATATTGCTGTAATTTACTCGTTTCTCTCAACGACAGATCTGATTTCCATTTTCCATTTTTATCATTATTTTTCTAACCAAAATATAAACTGATATACCGGAAATAGAGTAATATACATGTCCTCGAAGTTTGTTCCGTCTTCTTCCTCTATGAGTACTAATTTTAACGTAAGTACAATGTATTGTTTTTGAAAAAGATTTGTATATTTGAATTTTCGTTCTTAAACAATTTGCTAAATTCTGATCAACTATGAACTTTTTTTTTAAAAGTGATAGATTCTTTTATGGTCAAATGTTAAAGTATAATGCTTACTTGCATACAACTAAGAACCTTTTTAATTTTACCTCTAATGAATCACCTTTTAATCACTTGGCACATCATATGTACAATATGCATGCATCAACGACCTCTAGCCTCGCATTTTCATGCTAGATACAAAGTGGTCCATTGACTGTAACCCCCATTTTTATTACATATTCGTGTAGTACGTAAAGAAATACGAATGTTTTAGTTGGACCACATTTTTCGCTTTGTGATAGATGGCGCTGTAATAGTCACAAACGTGTAAGTACCTGGTAACACGTAACATTCCGCCAGTGCGGACGGTATTTGCTTCGTGTTAAAATAGACCGTTTACCAACTGCTGGAAAGGTCGATATCGTGTTGATGTACAGCTACTGTGATCAAAATTCCCAACGGGCGTGTGCCATGTATGCTGCTCGGCATCCTGGACGACATCATCCAAGTGTACGGAACGTTCGACGGGTAGTTCCGTTATTTAAGGAAACAGGAAGTGTTCAGTCACATATGAAACATCAACCAAGACCTGCAACAAATGATGATGCCCAAGTAGGTGTTTTAGCTGCTGTCGCGGCTAATCCTAGCAGACAAATTGCGCGAGAATCGGGAACCTCAAAAACGTCCGTGTTGAGAATGCTACACCAACATCGATTGCACCCGTACCATATTTCTATGCACTAGGAATTGCATGGCGACGACTTTGAACGTCGTGTACAGTTCTGTCACTGGGCACAAGAGAAATTACGGGACGATGACAGATTTTTAGCACACGTTCTATTTAGCGATGAAGCGTCACTCACGAACAGCGTTAACGTAAACCGGCATAATATGCACTATTGGGCAACGGAAAATCCACGATGGCTGTGACAAGTGGAACCTCAGTGACCTTGGCGGATTAATGTATGGTGCGGCATTATGGGAACAAGGATAATTGGCCCCCATTTTATCGATGGCAATCGAAATGGTGCAGTGTATGCTGATTTCCCACGTAATGTTCCACCGATGTTACTACAAGGTGTTTCACTGTAAGAATGACGATGTACTTCCAATATGATGGATGTCCGGCACATAGCACGCGTGCGGTTGAAGCGGTATTGATATCATATTTCATGACAGGTGAATTGGTAGTCGAAGCACGTTCACCGGATCTGACGTACCCAGATTTCTTTCTGTGGGGAAAGATATTTGACATCGAGATCCACCGACAACGCCTAACAACATGCGTCAGCGCATTGTCAATGCATGTGCGAATATTACGAAAGGCGAACTACTCGCTGTTGAGAGGAATGTCGTTACACTTTATGCCAAATGCATTGAGATCGACGGACGTCATTTTGAGCATTTATTGCGTTAATGTGGTATTTACAGGTTATCACGCTGTAACAGCATGCGTTCTCAGAAATGATAAGTTCACAAAGGTACAGGTATCACATTGGAACAACCGAAATAAATTTTCAAACGTACCTACGTTCTGTATTTTAATTTGGAAACCCTACCTATTACCAACTGTTCGTCTAAAATTGTGAGCCATATGTTTGTGACTATTACAGCGCTATCTATCACAAAGCGAAACTAAGTGGTCCAACTAAGATATTCATATTTCTTTACGTACTACACGAATATGTTATAAAATGGGGATTCTATTTTTAAAAAAACGCAGTTGATATCCGTTTGACCAATGGCAGCGCCATCTAGGGTTTCCCCCTTGAAGTTAGACAAGTTTCGTTCTTTGTAGTTTTTTCGTTTGAAGCTTATTTCGTGAGATATTTGGCCCCATCACGATCAATGGACCACCCTGTATACTGGTTAAAGCACGCACAGCAAATGTGACTCGTGTTATTTTAACACGTTTACGACTCGTTGTAGTGCAGCAGAAAGAGTTGTGTATCATAGTTATAATTTCTGTTCTGTATTCTAAACTCTTAACGTAGTAGACTGTAATGATTTCATCTCTTACGTCTATAGTAGATTCTGAAGATAGTACTGTGTAGCAGAAATCGACAATCTTGTTAAAAATCTGTGTGATCAAGATAATTAACCAAAATAAAAAAGTTGCTTTTTTCTTGTAGCGATTCCATGTTCGATATGTACGACATTACCAAGCTGAATATTCTACCGGTGTTGGAAATTGTTTTCAGTGGGTTCAATAGTTTCTCCTAAGTACGAGAATTGAGTGAGTCACCTTTGATATTTTTTCATAGATGTTTTCAGTGGGAGCTTTCCTGAGCTGGTCAGGTGTCGTAGCGTGGGCACATGGATGCGAAACGGTTAGCCTATACTGACCGGCACATTCCAATTAGTAGTGCACTTATAGCCATGCAGAAAACGTCGGATAGTAAATTATTGCTGGAAAACGTCTAGACGCAGAAAAAAAACAACTATCACATAGGTATTAAAGCGCTGATGATAAAATATCTGCACTTATACCTCTAATACTCTTTCGACTAGTACAATGCTGTCGTTCAACTTTTTCCTTCTTGTGCTAACCTTTAGGTCTATAATAATTATTACATCTATCCTTTATAAACTTTTTTGTGTATTCTAAATTTGAACTGATTTCACTATTTTTCCTTCACTGCTACATTCATATACAACAAATATTCCGTATACCATAAATTCCTAAGGACACTGCGCGTAAGTAGAGCCAATGAGGATTGGAGAGAAGGTAATGGAAAGAAAATCGTGTCAGGCCGACACTAACACCAATAACCTCACACATTGAAAGGTAGAGAGTCGAGAGGGAGACGAAGTAAGTTTCAAGATAAGGAAGATAATGATCAGTTGACTTCCTAGATCAGCAGGCGTCTTTTGAGGTTTGTGTGAGATGCTCGGCAGACTGTAGCCATGAGTAAGATGTGTTCCGCTAATGTGGTGGCGCAGTGTTCACACCGTAGTACACGCTGATGGTAACATGTACAAATACTGGCTTAAAGTACAAACAGTACTTGTGAGGAATTGTTCCGGCCGGTGTGGCCGAGCGGTTCTCGGCGCTTCAGTCTGGAACCGCGCGACCGCTACGGTCGCAGGTTCGAATCCTGCCTCGGGCATGGATGTGTGTGATGTCCTTAGGTTAGTTAAGTTTAAGTAGTTCTAAGTTCTAGGGGACTGATGGCCTCAGATGTTGAGTCCCATAGTGCTCAGAACCATTTGAACCATTTTTGTGACGAAATTGTAACACTAAATCAAACATCTCAGCACCAGTACCGTTTGTAGTGTTAACATTAAGCGTCAGGCGAAAATGGGAATAATGGATCTTACTACGAGATTAGGAGTGAGAAATGAGAGCCTCACGCAGATTTTTTTTTTTTTTTTTTTTTTTTTAAGATTCCAATTTGCTTACATGTGGGACACACTACTGCTAGTTAAATATTGTTGAAGCAAATGTCCTCTACGCTACGCAATTCAACTTATTACATACAAGTCATATTAATGTGTCGGTGGCTGGCCAATTAATACTATACAAAATATAAATGTATCTCTTGTTGACAGATAAATCTGAAATTTTATTTATCTCTGAACTGATTGCGAATTAGTTATTACTGTGGCCGTGCCTACCTTCAGGACCTCGACTTCTCATGAAATTTTATTGCAAGCGTGCAGTTTACACCAATTATTTCGTACACGAATATGCTTGATTTTTAATTTCCTGTACTTCTACAGATGGTTAGAATTTGTTTACCTTTAGTTGAACTCTAGAGTAACGAGATCACACCGTACACGGATATATGCCCTATATGATTTTTTTAAAATTATTTGTTTTTTGACTGCATTGATGCGTTCCGCCACGAATTTCTATGTTTCCAGAATGAGATTTTCACTCTGCAACGGTGTGCGCACTGATATGAAACTTCCTGGCAGATTAAAACTGTGTGCCGGACCGAGGCTCGAACTCAAGACCTTTGCCTTTCGCGGGCAAGTGCTCTACCGTCTGAGCTATCCAAGCATCACTCACGACCGGTCCTCACTGCTTCAATTTTGCCAGTACCTCGTCGTGAGTCGTGCTTGCGTAGCTCAGATGTTAGAGCATTTCCCCGCGAAAAGAAAACGTCCCGAGTTCGAGTCTCGATCCGGCACACACTTTTAATCTACCAGGAAGTTTCATATCAGTGCACACTCCGCTGCAGAGTGAAAATCTCATTCTGGAAACAACCCCCAGGCTGTGGCTAAGCCATGTCTCCGCAATATCCTTTCTTCCAGGAGTGCTAGTTCTGCAAGGTTCGCAGAAGAGCTTCTGTGAAGTTTGGAAGGTAGGAGACGAGGTACTGACAGAATTGAAGCTGTGAGGACTGGTCGTGAGTTGTGCTTGGGTAGCTCAGATGGTAGATCATTTGCCCGCGAGCCCGCATCTCGTGGTCGTGCGGTAGCGTTCTCGCTTCCCACGCCCGGGTTCCCGGGTTCGATTCCCGGCGGGGTCAGGGATTGTCTTTGCCTCGTGATGGCTGGGTGTTGTGTGCTGTCCTTAGGTTAGTTAGGTTTAAGTAGTTCTAAGTTCTAGGGGACTGATGACCATAGATGTTAAGTCCCATAGTGCTCAGAGCCATTTGAGCCATTTGCCCGCGAAAGGCAAGGTCCCAAGTTCGAGCCTCAGCCCGGCACACAGCTTCAATCTGCCAGAATGTTTCAATTTCTATGTTGTGCCAACCGCTTCATCTCAGACTAATACATGCACCACTCGACCACCGTTACTTATTGGTTGACCTCTACTATATTTTATACAATGTTTTTATTCCATGATATCTCCATACACGCCCTATACCAGTATTTCCCTTCTTCTTGGCAGTATTTTGCAAATGTTCCTTTCTTTGACGATTCTTGAGAGAATCTCCTCATCATTTACCAGTCCACTTTAATTTTCGACATTCTCCTACATAATCACATCTCAAATGCTATGATTCCCTAATTTTTACATTTCCATATCTCAGTCGACAAAAACGGATCCCTCATAGAATCGCTTGTTTGCCGTCTGTTTGTGTGTCTATCTGTCTGACTGTTAACACCCTTTCACTCACTAAAGGGTAGCCAAGTTCAGATATATGTCACATACTGAGTTCCACAGTCCCAAGGCTGATAAAAACTTGCGGCTTCTAAGCAGAAGCAATCAAGAAATAGAAGATTCAAGTGACATATTTTGACACTCACACACTCACTCATCAAAATTTATAGGACATTTACCGTTAACTTAGAATAAAGAAATTGGTAAGAAACAAGGTCTCATAGTACAAGAAAAGGAAAAAATCTGAAAATTGTAAATTCTTAATTGCGTAGCCGATAAAAAAGTTAGTATACTCTCATAGAGGTTTCTAATTCACTCAAGATTTATTGTCGCAACAGTGTATATGGAATACAGGAAATGATTACATTTACAGATCAACAGCACAAGCGGTTCTGAGATTCGAGATATCGACCTATGGTGCAACACCTGTATTAGTACATGGTGTAGCCTCCATGGGCAGCAATGCAGCCGCTGAGTCTAGAATCCAGTCCATCGTACAGATTGTGAATACTGTCCTGGAATACGTAATGCCACGCCTGTCCACCTTTTCACGTAGTTCTGTAAGAGTTGTTAGTTGACAAGTCACATGAATCACTTCTACATCTACATTCTACATCTACGTTTACACTACAGAAGCCACCCAACGGTGTGTGGCGGAGGGCACGTTACGTGCCACTGTCATTGCATTCCTTTCCTGTTCCAGTAGCGTATGGTTCGCGGGAAGAACGACTGCCGGAAAGCCTCCGTGCGCGCTCTAATCTCTCTGATTTTACATTCGTGATCTCCTCGGGAGGTATAAGTAGGAGGAAGCAATATATTCGATACCTCATCCAGAAACGCACCCTCTCGAAACCTGGACAGCAAGATACACCGCGATGCAGAGCGCCTCTCTTGCAGAGTCTGCCACTTGAGTTTGCTAAACATATCCGTAACGCTATCACGCTTACCAAATAACCCTGTGACGAAACGCGCCGCTCTTCTTTGGATCTTCTCTATCTCCTCTGTCAACCCGACCTGGTACGGATCCCACACTGATGAGCAATACTGAAGTATAGGTCGAACGAGTGTTTTGCGAGCCACCTCCTTTGTTCATGGATTACATTTTCTAAGCTCTCTCCCAATTAATCTCAACCTGGCACCCGCCTTATCAACAATTAATTTTATATGATCATTCCTCCAAATCGTTCCGTACGCATACTCCCAGATATTTTACAGAAGTAACAGCTACCAGTGTTTGTTCCGCTATCATATAATCATACAATAAAGGATCCTTCTTTCTATTTATTCGCAACACATTACATTTGTCTATGTTAAGGGTCAGTTGCCACTCCCTGCACCAAGTGCCTATCCGCTGCAGATCTTCCTTCATTTCGCTGGAATTTTCTAATGCTGTAACTTTTCTGTATACTACAGCATGTTCCGCGAAAAGCCGCATGGAACTTCCGACACTATCTACTAGGTCATTTATATATATTGTGAAAATCAATGGTCCCATAACACTCCCCTGTGGCACGCCAGAGGTTACTTTAACGTCTGTAGAGGTCTCTCCATTAAGAACACCATGCTGTGTTCTGTTTGCTAAAAACTCTTCAATCCAGCCACACAGTTGGTCTGAAATTCCGTAGGCTCTTACTTTGTTTATCAGGCGACAGTGCGGAACTGTATCGAAAGCCTTCCGAAGTCAAGGAAAATGGCAGCTACCTGGAAGCCTGTATCGAAAAATTTTCTGGGTCTCATGAACAAATAAAGCGAATTGGGTCTCACACGACCGCAGTTTCCGGAATCCATGTTGATTCCTACAGAGTAGAGTCTGGGTTTCCAAAAACGACATGATACTCTAGAGCAAAAAACATGTTCTAAAATTCTACAACAGATCGATGTCAGAGATATAGGTCTATAGTTTTGCGCATCTGCTCGACGACCCTTCTTGAAAACTGGCACTACCTGTGCTCTTTTCCAATCATTTGGAACCTTCCGTTCCTCTAGAGACTTGCGGTACACGGATGTTAGAAGGGGGGCAAGTTCTTTCTCGTACTCTGTGTAGAATCGAATTGGTATCTCGTCAAGTCCAGTGGACTTTCCTCGAGTGTTTTCAGTTGCTTTTCTATTCGTTGGACACTTATTTCGATGTCAGCCATTTTTTCGTTCGTGCGAGGATTTAGAGAAGGAACTGCAGTGCGGTCTTCCTCTGTGAAACAGCTTTGGAAAAACGTGTTTAGTATTTCAGCTTTTCGCGTGCCATCCTCTGTTTCAATGCCGTCATCATCCCAGTCTGTCTGGATATGCTGTTTCGATCCACTTACTGCTTTAACGTAAGACCAGAACTTCCTAGGATTTTCTGTCAAGTCGGTACATAGAATTTTACTTTCGAATTCACTGAACGCTTCACGCATAGCCCTCCTTACGCTAAGTTTGACATCGTTCTCGTCCCATCATGTCCCATATGCGTTCGATTGGAGACAAGTCTGGAAATACTGCTGGCCAGCGAAGTTACTGCGCGTCTTGCAGAGTTTGTTGAGTTTCAAGGGCAGTGTGTGGGCGAGCATTATCTTGTTGGAACAACACACCACCTTCCTGTTGCGTGGTCTAGTGGCTAGCGTTACCACCTCTGGATCACGGGATCTCGGGTTTGATTTCCGGCGGGGTTGGAGATTTTCTCTCCCCGGTGACTGGATGTATGTGTTGACCTTATCATTTCATTATCATCATTCGTCACAGTGGCTAGATTGGACTGTGTAAAAAAAATAGGACTGTGTAAAAATTGGAACTTTGTACCCGCGCTGATGACCGCGCAGTTGAGCGCCCCGCAAACCAAACATCATCATCATCATCATCACCTTCCTATTGCAAGAGCGGCAAAAGAACGAGTACAACAAATTCCGCCCGTACCGAGCGATGATTAGCGTCCTCTCCAGAAACGCGAAAGATGTACAAGAGCCGGCCGGTGTGGCCGTGCGGTTCTAGGCGCTTCAGTCTGGAACCGCGTGACCACTACGGTCGCAGGTACGAATCCTGCCTCGGGCATGGATGTGTGTGATGTCCTTAGGTTAGTTAGGTTTAAGTAGTTCTAAGTTCCAGGTGACTGATGACCACAGATGCTAAGTCCCATAGTGGTCAGAGCCGTTTGAACCATTTTATGTACGAGAGTTGTAGCTTATTTGTCGTTGTCCCACTGCTAGTAACGGGTCGCAACAGTTCGTGTTGACAAGTCTGGGCTCAAAAAGCCCTGTCTGTTCTCTATGACAATACGAAGATCCAGGCGGGCATTTGTGCTGCATGGAAGTCGATCTACGGGTATGAGAATGTTCACGTGACCACTCATACAAGCGTCGATGTGCAACTGACGTTGCACGTGCAATTTGTAAGGCAGTTCCCCGAAAGGACCATCCCGCCATTCCGAATGCCACAGTTTCACCCCTGTCAAACTCGCCCAATTGGCTGTAGCAAGCACGAGTGCATCTTCGTGGCATGGTTGCCTTCTTGCTTCACACGTCAGCACGACACTGACCATTCTGGTTGTGAACATTCCTATTAAAACGTAGACACAGATGGCGCTATCTGTTGGCGGATGACGTTGAAACCAGTATCAGTACTTCTGTTATCCTCCAAGTAGCATACACCGTCAATGGATAAAAATCGATCCCCCTCCAGGTGTACTAATTTTTTTCCCGCAGTCTATATCACACGAAAATATATATTTTTTGCTATTATATTCATCAACTGTTAAAAGCATAATAGAGAACTACTACTGTATGCATCCATAATTTTAAGTTGTTGTCATGTTTTAGTATGTCAATAAAAAATTTAATTGAATTCATTCTCTCTACACACATAAGCTGAAGCCCTCTGCTCGCATCCTTTTGTTTGCCTGGGGTAGTTTCAGAAACTACTGTAGAGAGTTTGATTTCGATATCGATAACAGGAAGGAATTGACTAGATTCTCGATTAAAAAAATGAATGAATTATCTCATAGATAATTAAGTTTAATAAATAGAAAGCAGTAATTTCCTTTCGTTCTTATTTTTATTGCGTTAACCGGTTTTCGACTTAGGAGGCCATCTTTAGACATTTACTGCATATTATCACCAAAGAAGTTAAAATGGTTTTTAAACAACATTGGAAGAAGAGTTACACATCTAGATTGAAGCAGAAATGTACAGTACATAACATCTTTGACAGTGTGGTGATAATGCAATGTAAAATGTTGAACAGTAAATAAATAAAAACGGAGTAAACAGGAAAAAACTTCAACACCAAATAGGACATCAAACTTAAATAAAATTTATATAATAAAGAAAACCAATAAAACAAAACAAAATAAGTGCTTGACAAGGCTACTTCAGGAGGCATAAAACATGGCAAGTGATACACAGACCAGTTAAAAGAAGAAAGAATTATCAGCGTAACTGCAGTATATATAACGAACTTAATCAATATCAGTAAGATAAACAGAAATAGATAAATGCAAGAAAATGGAGGAGTGTGAGGGAACATACAGTAAATGCAATCGTTGATAGTGGTGCTACTGCATTTTAAAGGTAAAAAATCTGAACAACACACAAATACAAAAGGACAAAACAGGAAACACGTTAACACTATACGAAAAACTGCGTCTATGTAACAGTTTGCATTAAATAAATGAATCAAGTGAAATAAAACTACAAGTTTCATTAAACAAGTACCAGAGGTATTAAATAAGTACCAACTAAAAGAAAGCCTTAACAGTTGAAACTATAGTCAATATGGATTATGCAGACAAATTCAATAAAATACAGGAGCTCAACGAAAACAGGAAAATGGGAGAATAGGTAGGAACACTTATTGTGGGAAGTAATGAAAAACAGAGCGGATTGTGTGCAGTTCAGGAGTATTGTTACGCTGTGTCTGATCATTTAGGATTAGATCTGGACTGTGAGTTAGATGTCTGTTGATACCCTGGCCTTCCAGCAGGATGAGTTTATGGCCTTTGTTTGCTAAGTGCAGGACATACGCCCCTTGCTGGTAGTTGTGATCCTCACTCAGTACATGCTCAGGAAATGCGGAGTCAGAATTCTGGAACCTCCAGACACAGCTTAACAATTCCTCTCTCCTAAGCTTCACATAATCCTCTCTGTTTTTCATTACTTCCCTCACTGTGCGTTCCTACATATTCTCCCATTTTAATGTATTCATTGAGTTCTTTTAATGTCTATGTAATCCATATTGACTATAGTTTCCATTTTTAAGGCTTTCTTTTAACTGGTACTTACTTAATACCTCTCGTACTTGTTTAATGACACTTGTAGCTGTCTCGTCAAGTACTGTTTTTATTTTACTTATTTCATTTATTTAATGCAAACTTTTACGTAGGCGCAGTTTTGAGTATAGTGTTAACGGCTGTCCTTTTTTCTCCCTTTGTATTTGTGTTTTGTTCAGCTTTTTTACCTTTAAAATCAAAGACTTCATTTAATGTATGTTCCCTCACACTCCTTCATTTTCCTGCATTTATTCATTCATGTTATTTATTATCAACTACGGTTGGAGACGAAACATCGTTGTTACAGGTAGTGTGTGAAAACCTGTTCATAGATGTTGGCCACTGATCAATCGTGTATACTACTGAAAATAAGCCCCTCAGTGTCAGTTAAGGACTGAAGATTGTGTACTGAAGCAGCGAAACTAGTAGCCATATAATACATAACGTCTTAAGGACGACTGTAGGTGTTTCTTTCTGCTGTACGTGAAAGCTCAAGTCCCTCAAAACTCCAGTCAGAAGGATGGGCACAGAAAAAAATAATTAAGTTGCACGGAAGCTTCAGCGTGCCGGTACTTCTCGCACTTGACCATCTTTTTCCCCCACAGTCGAGAATTCACAACCCCCAAAGTAAATTCTCAGAAATTCCTTGCTTAAAATACGTTCAGTGTTTGATACTACTGGTCATCTGTTGGCTAGGAACGCCCTCTTTGCTTGTGGCTTCTCAGCTTTTTCATATTCTCCTTACTTAGTCCATCAGATATTATGTTTCTTCCTAGGAAGCAAGATTCCTTAACTTAGTCACTTAATCGTCCCAAATCTCTAATCTCATTTGTGATGCCCCTATATTCTGTGCTCATTAGACTGAAGGCGTCATTCAGCAGGACCCGTAATTCTTTTGCACCTTCATTAAAGACAGCAGTGTCATTAGCGAAAGTTATGATCATTACACACTGAATTTGAATCCTACTCTTGAACCTTGTAAGGTGTCAGGCAAATCCAACACCTTCCATGAAAACCCTGACATGATAAGCAAATCTGGCAGTATGTCACATAGCTCCGAATAAATCCTGACATTAAATTAACCAAAGTAATACGATCAACGAGTGAGCAAATGGAATACCACAGACTAACACAAGAACGCCTAAATGCATGTTATACCTTCCCACCGTGAAACAGACGCGAGGGAAGAAACGAGAACAGAAACCGAGAGCAGAACCGTGTTAAGCTAGAAGGCCCTACGATAAGGGACGGACATCCACATCGCCAGCTAACCGCTAGGACCACCACCCAGCCCATGTTAAAAGATAGAGCCCTCCAGAAGAACAGTATAGATCTGACGATAACACTAAAAGGGCCACACCAGCTGCAAGTTTTAGCGTGAGACTTTTTCGCGTCTCTGTTACGTTGCAAACGTTAAATACACTCCTGGAAATGGAAAAAAGAACACATTGACACCGGTGTGTCAGACACACCATACTTGCTCCGAACACTGCGAGAGGGCTGTACAAGCAATGATCACACGCACGGCACAGCGGACACACCAGGAACCGCGGTGTTGACCGTCGAATGGCGCTAGCTGCGCAGCATTTGTGCACCGCCGCCGTCAGTGTCAGCCAGTTTGCCGTGGCATACGGAGCTCCATCGCAGTCTTTAACACTGGTAGCATGCCGCGAATGCGTGGACGTGAACCGTATGTGCAGTTGACGGACTTTGAGCGAGGGCGTATAGTGGGCATGCGGGAGGCCGGGTGGACGTACCGCCGAATTGCTCAACACGTGGGGCGTGAGGTCTCCACAGTACATCGATGTTGTCGCCAGTGGTCGGCGGAAGGTGCACGTGCCCGTCGACCTGGGACCGGACCGTAGCGACGCACGGATGCACGCCAAGACCGTAGGATCCTACGCAGTGCCGTAGCGGACCGCACCGCCACTTCCCAGCAAATTAGGGACACTGTTGCTCCTGGGGTATCGGCGAGGACCATTCGCAACCGTCTCCATGAAGCTGGGCTACGGTCCCGCACACCGTTAGGCCGTCTTCCGCTCACGCCCCAACATCGTGCAGCCCGCCTCCAGTGGTGTCGCGACAGGCGTGAATGGAGGGACGAATGGAGACGTGTCGTCTTCAGCGATGAGAGTCGCTTCTGCCTTGGTGCCAATGATGGTCATATGCGTGTTTGGCGCCGTGCAGGTGAGCGCCACAATCAGGACTGCATACGACCGAGGCACACAGGGCCAACACCCGGCATCATGGTGTGGGGAGCGATCTCCTACACTGGCCGTACACCACTGGTGATCGTCGAGGGGACACTGAATAGTGCACGGTACATCCAAACCGTCATCGAACCCATCGTTCTACCATTCCTAGACCGGCAAGGGAACTTGCTGTTCCAACAGGACAATGCGCGTCCGCATGTATCCCGTGCCGCCCAACGTGCTCTAGAAGGTGTAAGTCAACTACCCTGGCCAGCAAGATCTCCGGATCTGTCCCCCATTGAGCATGTTTGGGACTGGATGAAGCGTCGTCTCACGCGGTCTGCACGTCCAGCACGAACGCTGGTCCAACTGAGGCGCCAGGTGGAAATGGCATGGCAAGCCGTTCCACAGGACTACATCCAGCATCTCTACGATCGTCTCCATGGGAGAATAGCAGCCTGCATTGCTGCGAAAGGTGGATATACACTGTACTAGTGCCGACATTGTGCATGCTCTGTTGCCTGTGTCTATGTGCCTGTGGTTCTGTCAGTGTGATCATGTGACGTATCTGACCCCAGGAATGTGTCAATAAAGTTTCCCCTTCCTGGGACAATGAATTCACGGTGTTCTTATTTCAATTTCCAGGAGTGTATATTGCCCCACCATGAAAAGTATAACGTTTCTCATTGGATAGACAGAATTTTTGTAGGCGGAGCTTAAGGTTAACATTGAAACCCTGATTGGTCAGTTGAAAACACAGCCAGATACCTTTTTTTTAAAAACAACTTTGGTAAATTGTAGTAAGGCGAAGTTAGGTGAGAGTTGCTTCTGAGACGGGTAGGTGTGGAGCTGCGCCGTCCGCCGCCCCCTGACGCTGCCTAACCAATGACAAGGTAATGAAGAACACGCAATGCGAGCGGATAAGGCTTCACTCAGAACTGCAGAAGTCTCATCTGTTACATACCTTTGTTACGTAATACTAGTGTCGATCGTCAATTATCGTGGTATTCACATTTGCTACTTGCAGTTAATATCAGAAACGCGATGATTTTTCTGTTATATAGTTATTGAGAAGCCACATCAGCCACTGTAATTTACAACATGTTAAATAAGGGATTAAAGATACTTGATGGTCACTGTAGACCATTTTGATAGTTTTCTCTTTCATGAAACTTTATTTAAACCTAGATTATAGATGTGATATGGCATAGGTCATCCTTCGATCGATCCATTATAGAACTTGGAAACCAATTCAGGTAATATTCGTTCACATTTTTGTTGAACGCAGTTGGTTATTATCATCCTGTATTAAAATATTTCCTTTTATCAATAGTGCAATTTATAAAGAGTGTTTTGTGAGTAGAATAAAATTTCCAATGGTAAACTTAACTGCTTTTTCGACGTTATTTTACCAGCTAATTAAAATAGGAAAGCCTTGAACCCCTTCCACTAAATTTAGTTAGTATTAAGATTCTTTTACAGGGAGTGCAGTGGAGCTGACGCTGAAATCATTTTGTATTTGATTATATCATCGCTAGTCTCATTGAACTCTTCTTAACTCTACATGTCATGTGTGGTCTGGCGTCTCCTCACCAGCAACAGGTCCCAGGTTCAAACTAGTCAATTCCCTAAAAAACACGCTCAGAGCGTCGTTGCGCGAAAGTGGTAGGGAGACACGACTTAGAACAAACAGACACCACGCAGAATGTTAAAACCTTTCTTTTCTTTCCGTCATCGCATATACATAAAACAGACGATGGGAAACTCCACATCCTCGTCTTACGACCTTTTTAATGCGAATACTTCGTTCTTAGTCTTAAACTGTTATTGTTCCCATTTCGTTCTTGTGCGTATTGTATACTACCCGTCTGTCGTTACAGCTTATTCCCGTTTTTCTCAGAATTTCGGAAACCTTATATTATTTTACGCTGTCGAACGCTTTTCCTACATCGACAGAACCTATGAACGTGTCTCGATTTTTCTTAGGTTTTTCGTCCTTTATCAGTCTGAACGTCAGAATTGCCTCTCTGATGCTTCTGTCTCTGGTAAAGCTAAACTGATCGTCACGTAATAGATTTGCTATTTTCTTTCCCATTCGTCTGTATGTTGTAGCCCATTCGACAGTAGCTTAGGTCATGAGACGTTTACCTCAATGTGCACTTATCGACCCTTACTGAGTTCAGGTTTGTATGGATGATATTTTTTTCAGATGTCTGAAACTATGTCTCCAGAAATCCATAAAAAATTTACAAACTTTCAGATGCGATCCGGAGACCGTGCGTCTGTTTCTTTTGATATGCGAAATGAATGAAACAAAAATTGTTGCCAAGGGTACACAAAAAGTTAGATGAGATGAACATAACTGAAGGAAACATTTAAAACAGATAACTCTAGAATTAAAATAAAAAACTTAAACTTTTCTCAAGAAAGAGGGAAGAACAGTGGAAAAATCTTCTCATCAGGAACAAAAGCAACGGCAGACCAAGAGGACGAAAAAGTGCTGGGAAAAACTGAAACAACAGTCCATTAAAGTAATAGTTTTATGTTTTTCGCAGTTGGCATGAGTGCATGCTAGAAGAAGAATTAATGCTAAGTGTAAACTTTGTTCTTACGGTATGTCTCACAAAGTTTTCTTAATTTCTTTATTTCAGTGCACATGATCATAATGATGCTTCTCGTTTAATGTAACTGCGAGAAATTTTTCAGCGCTTTTGTCTATAATTGGTACAAACCTGTTTAATTCCTATTACGAAGTCTGTCTATTTACTTATCGTGTGGCAATATGTATACAAAGATTACGAAACGGGTACATGTCAACAGGTACATGTCAACATTTAAGCACAGCTCTCCAGCATAAAAAAGACACTAATGACAACAACTATACAGGGTGGTCCATACATACATAGGGTGATCCATTGATCGTGACCGGGCCAAATATCTCACGAAATAAGCGTCAAACGAAAAAACCATAAAGAAAGAAACTTGTCAAGCTTGAAGGGCGCTATGGTTGTCCCGCTGGATGGCGCTGCCGTAGGTCAAACGGACATCAACTGCGTTTTTTAAATAGGAAACCCCATTTTTTATTACATATTCGTGTAGTACTTAAAGAAATATGAACGTTTTAGCTGGACCACTTTTTTCGCTTTGTGATAGATGGCGCTGTAATAGTCACAAACATATCGCTCACAATTTTAGACAAACAGTTGTTAACAGGTAGGTTTTTTAAATTAAAATACAGAACGTAGGTACGTTTGAACATTTTATTTCGGTTGTTCCAATGTGATACATGTACCTTTGTGAAGTTGTCATTTCTGAGAACGCATGCTGTTACAGCGCCGGCCGAAGTGGTCGAGCGTTTGTAGGCGCTGCAGTCTGGATCCGTGCGACTGCTACGGTCGCAGGTTCGAATCCTGCCTCGGGCATGGATGTGTGTGATGTCCTTAGGTTAGTTAGGTTTAAGTAGTTCTAAGTTCTAGGGGACTGATGACCTCAGTAGTTAAGTCCCATAGTGCTCAGAGCCATTTGAACCATTTTTGAGCTGTTGCAGCGTGATTACCTGTAAATATTACATTAATGCAATAAATGCTCAAAATAATGTCCGTCAACCTCAATGCACTTGGCAATACGTGTAACGACATTCCTCTCAACAGCGAGTAGTTCGCCTTCCGTAATGTTCGCACATGCGTTGACAATGCGCTGACGCCTGTTGTCAGGCGTTGTCCGTGGATCACGATAGCAAATATCCTTCAACTTTCCCCACAGAAAGAAATCCGGGGACGTCAGATCTGGTGAACGTGCCGGCCATGGTATGGTGCTTCGACGACCAATCCACCTGTCATGAAACTTGCTATTCAATACCGCTTCAACCGCAAGCGAGCTATGTGCCGGACTTCCATCATGTAGGAAGTACATCGCCATTCCTTCATGCAGAGAAACATCTTGTAGTAACATCGGTAGAACATCACTTAGGAAACCAGCATACATTGCACCATTTAGATTGCCATCGATAAAATGGGGGCCAATTATCTTTCCTCCCATAATGCCGCATCAAACATTAACCCGCCAAGGTCGCTGATGTTCCACTTGTCGCAGCCATCGTGAATTTTCCGTTGCCCAATAGTTCATATTATGCTGGTTTACTTTACCGCTGTTGGTGAATGACGCTTGGTCGCTAAATAGAACGCGTGCTAAAAAACTGTCATCGCCCCGTAATTTCCCTTGTGCCCAATGGCAGAACTGTACACGACGTTCAAAGTCGTCGCCATGCAATTCCTGATGCATAGAAAAATGGAACGGGTGCAATCGATGTTGATGTAGCATTCTCAACACCTACGTTTTTGAGGTTCCCGATTCTCGCGCAGTTTGTCGGCTACTGATGTGCGGATTAGCCGCAACAGCAGTTAAAACACCTACTTGGGAATTATCATTTGTTGCAGCTCTTTGTTGACGTTTCACATGTGGCTGAACACTTCCTGTTTCCTTAAATAACGTAACTATCCGGCGAACGGTCCGGACACTTGGATGATGCTGTCCAGGATACCGAGCAACATAATAGCACACGCCCGTTGGACACTTTGATCACAGTAGCCATACATCAACACGATATCGACCTTTTTCACAATTGGTAAACGGTCCATTTCTACACGGGTAATGTATCACGAAGCAAATACCGTCCGCACTGGCGGAATGTTACGTGATACCACATACTTATTCGTTTGTGACTATTACAGCGCCATCTATCACAAAGCGACAAAAGTGATCCAACTAAAACATTCGTATTTCTTTACGTACTACACGAATATGTAATAAAAAATGGGGGTTCCTATTTAAAAAAGGGCAGTTGATATCCGTTTGACCTATGGCAGCGCCATCTAACGGGCCAACTATAGTGCCATCTGGTTTCGCCCTTCAAGCTAGACGAGTTTCGTTCTGTGTAGATTTTTCGTTTAATGCTTATTTCGTGAGACATTTGGCCCAGTCACTATCTGTGGACTACCCTGTATATGGATATCAAGGTCTTTTATGTATTTTATGTCCTCGCTGTCTGAAAATCGAAAGTACCCGTGTAGCCTTGTTAAAAATAAGTCTTGATCAGCGCAGGTCCGTCGTTGTCTGAATCCAGCTTTCCAGATAGGAAGGTTCTGAAAGGTCACTCGACTAATCCGACTCTAAATAGTGCTCCGTAGTGCGACTGGACAATAGGCTGGTCTGATGCCCTGCCGGTCTTTAGCATTACTCTGATTTTCGATTGTTTCATTTTCTGTAGGCTTGAACCAGAAATCATAATGTTAGAGGACAAATCCGCTTGCCACCTTTCCGTTAGTTCCCACCATGCAGGAGAGACTCTGGTTCAAAAATGGTTCAAATGGCTCTGAGCACTATGGGACTTAACATCTTTGGTCATCAGTCCCCTAGAACTTAGAACTACTTAAACCTAACTAACCTAAGGACATCACACACATCCATGCCCGAGGCAGGATTCGAACCTGCGACCGTAGCGGTCGCGCGGCTTCGGACTGAGCGCCTAGAACCGCGAGACCAAGAGACTCTGGATGGATTCCTTAGTTGCCGATGTCTTTCCAAGTTTGAGAGTTTTAAGAGCAGTGGAAATTTCAGATACAGAGAAAGTTCTTAAGTACTCTGATTGTTCATTAGTGTTTCTTTGAGCAACGTAAGTTTGCGTCTGACGTTTCTTTTATGAGTTTTGTCGCTTGGTGCTCTTGATTTGGACAGCAAATGTAACGCATTCCTATTAGCTGATATATGAATTTCTTCACTCTGCGATCTGCAGTGTTTATTATGTCTCAGGAGGACATTATGCAGTCAGTTGCTAAACAGTCGCTGCCTAATATTTTTTTTTTTTTTTTGTGTACGCTTATTTCGACGCTATTTCCTTCATCAGTAGGCAATAAAGCAGAAAGAAGTTTATGTACAAAAAGAAAATATCGAGTAGCGTATTGGTTACTAATTGTATGCATGATGTATGAGTGTTGGCCTTACCTTAAGTTTGGTTCCATCCAACTTTCTTAGTAACAACCATGCTTCTCTACTTGATGTTTGAAAACTCAGTGACTCATCAGGCTCTATCCACCTAGTACATTTGGCTGTGTCGAGGTTATGAAGTAGGTTATCCGCTATTCCCGGGTCCTCGCTTGTTAGAAATTCATTATAGTGTTTTTCATTATCTTCGATAGGGATAGAGGCTAAAGCAATGAATTAAAATTTGTTTCGGCCTTCTTTGTTGCACCACTTACCGTAACTCCAAAAAGCCTCTCATTTATTTACTTATTTAATTGTGGGGTGGGGGGGGGGGGAGGGGAAACCAACCTAAACATCTGTCCAGATTTTTAGCAAATGCCATACATCCCATTCTGTTAGTGCCGGTGATCTTCCATAAATGACACGTGTCTTCCGGGTGGTGCTTAAAAAGTCACTTCAAGACAAATATCTGAAGTCAAGAAGCAGAGCCAGCCAGATAATCTCAAAAATCTCCTAACTAAAATGAATTTGTCATAAGACATGGACTCCTTCCGTAGATGTTGTTGTTGTTGTTGTTGTGGTCTTCAGTCCAGAGACTGGTTTGATGCAGCTCTCCACATGGACTCCTACTGCTGGTATCAAATAGGAATGCATTTCTTTGAGACTTCGATAACAGTGGACATAAATTTCTACTTCGCTCCTCACGTAACAGCTGGAAGCCACTGATCTGGTGGAGTCTCTTGAAGAAATTGGTGTTGACGGACGGTTGTTAAGAGTTAAGGTACGTTCGGGCTTAAAGTAAGTACGTAACAGGAAATAATTTTTAATGCTGGATGACATATCGTTAATGAAGTCTTTGTTTGTTGGATTCTTTCAAGATGGACCCAGCTGACAACAGAGTAAGGTTAAATTATCCGAGGGCTATCCAGAAAGTAACAGATGTTTTGAAATAAAAAATTAACGGTATGGAAAACCCAAATTTCATTATATACGTTTTAGAGGAACAGTCTTATGCTAGTTTTCTTTATAATTTCTGTTAAAACTGAGGCACTTATCATACCATGGCGCAAGTTTTTCAATACAGTCTCTGGAGAAATCAACCGCCTGCAATTATTGCAACCACTGGTTTATACCAGCATGCAGTTCGGCGACAGTCTCATAGCGTTGTGTAGACATCCATGACCTCATTACTGGAAAGGGGTGGTAGTCGGTCGGCGCCAAATCCAGGCTGTATGGAGGATGGTCGAACACCTGCAGCAGAAACACCCTATGAGCTCTTGTGTACGATTGGCCATGTGCAGACGTGGGTCGTCGCGAAGAAACTTAACTTTTGCGCAAGGTTTATCCGATGCTTCTTTTGTATCGCCCGCCTTAACTTTGTCAGTAGTTTAATAATACCTCTCTGTGTTAAATGTTATGCCACGTTCAAGGAGATCAACGTGGATCAATCCACTGACAGCGTTTGCAAACCCTTGCTTGGTTTATTAGGAGAACTTGAGTGTCCCGTCCCATCGAGTGCCTTTTTGTTTCACAGTTGATATACTTCACCCAAGTCTCCTCACCAGTTACTATACGATCGATAAATTTGTTGACGTTTTACTCGCCATCTTCAAGGAAGCTCAGTGCTGCAGATAGTCTCTCTCTATTTTTTTTTTGTCTTCATTTGGATTAGGATTAGACTTTGGGAACCCACCTAGCACAAAAAAGGGTAAAAAAATGAAATGAAATGATCATATGGCATTGTTGGCCGGAAGGCCCCTTGCGGGGAAGTTCAGCCGCCGTTTTGCAAGTCCTTTTTAGTTGACGCCACTTCGGCGACTTGCGAGTCAATGATGATGAGATGATGAGAAACACACAACACCCAGTCATCACGAGGCAGAGAAAATCCCTAACCCCGCCTGGAATCGAACCCGGGACCCCGTGCGCGGGAAGCGAGAACTTTACCGCAAGACCACGAGCTGCGGGTAACCGATGTTTCACGACACAGTCTCATGCATCAAACACTGTGAAATTTGGGGAAAATATTGTGAAAGTTCTGTATTACTGAAACGACGATTTTCACGAATTTTGCCGGCCGCTGTGACCGAGCGGTTTTTAGGCGCTTCAGTCGCTATGGTCGCAGGTTCGAATCCTGATGACCTTAGGTTAGTTAGGTTTAAGTAGTTCTAAGTTCTAGGGGACTGATGACCTCAGATGTCAAGTCCCATAGTGCTCAGAGCCATTTGAACCATTTTAACGAATTTTGTCGTTGATTTTCATCACCAGTTCGTCAGTCACGAGGCTAGGCTCGCAACTGCGGTTGCCATGGTGAATGTTAGTACGGCCACTTTTAAATCAGTGCACCATTGCCTCATTCGGCTTTCATTAACATCAGAAGTGTCGGGATAGATTTCGACTGGTCTGCGGAATTCTCTACTGCAGCGCACATGTTAATACGCACCACTACTGGATGCATGTTGAGTGTAGGAACATTATGGCACCAAGATGGCGGCTGTAGCCCCGCCCACTGCCACGATAGACCAAAACGTCTGTTGCTGTCTATGTAGCCCTCGTATTAATCAGTGATACAGAGATTTCGTTTGGGGCAGAATGTCATTTCCTGTGAGCACATTAATCTGCATATGGAGCTTTCACATGAACCAATCTTTCTTTTTTTAGTGTTTTCTCTTGTGTATGACGCTGAGCATCCGTTATGAAGCAATAGAGTGTGTATAATAGTTGCTAGCGCCGGCCTAAACATGATTAATGTCTGGCATAAAGTAGCAGTGTACTAATGTGCGGAGTCGATTATCTCTCCAGTTTTTTAATGCATTTCTATGCAGTCGTTTGTTAATGTGTAAATTTAGCGCGGGTCTCGCTTAATGGACGGTGCTAATGGCTCAAGATAATTTAGCGGCACCTGTCAGCGGCATATGCAAATGTCGCCGGTATAAAGCGCCGCTCTCGCGTTAACAGTAACGATGAATCTGGGCGGGCAGCGGCGCCGCGTGCTCGCAGGACGGAGAGCCGTGTGACACACAGCACGGCACGCCGCGGCAGCGCACAGCTCCTGGCGTGACGTAACGTGACGTGCGAGGAGATTGTGCGATTAATCAACATCATCAGCCGAGCTGCGGCAACAGCGAATACCGCGTGCCGTAATTGACGCACGCCAGTATCTGCGCAATGCAAACACAGCCGGGCATTTCAACTAATATTGCCATCCGCGTCAGCTGTATACACTTGTTGGTCACTGCGCGCCCTAGCTCCTTGATTATTTGATAACATGATTAGAGACTAATTTTATTAATCTACCAAGTAAAAGGGAATATCCGTAGGCCTCCGAATGCAGCATACGAAAAATTTAGAATTGGGGGGGGGGGGGGGGGGGGAGCAAACCTGATTCAAACTTTAAGATAGTGAGTCGCTGAGTTTGTTAAAAGGAAATTCTGGAGAATGTCATCATGCTTCTTGCGAGTACTGCCGAATACGTTCCCCGACCATCCTCTTTGTCCTCCTGTTTCAATCCATCCGGTTAGATGTAACTTAATTCCATCCATCCATGTACTCCGTCTTCAGGCCACGAGTGGCCTACCGGGACCATCCGACCGCCGTGTCATCCTCAGTGGAGGATGCGGATAGGAGGGGCGTGGGGTCCGCACACCGCTCTCCCGGTCGTTATGATGGTGTTCTTGACCGAAGCCGCTACTGTTCGGTCGAGTAGCTCCTTAATTGGCATCACGAGGCTAAGTGCACCCCGAAAAATGACAACAGCGCATGGCGGCCTGGATCGTCACCCATCCAGGTGCCGACCACGCCCGACAGCGCTTAACTTCGGTGATCTCACGGGAACCGGTTGTAAGTAGGCTGTTTAGGTTTTCTTATTGGTAACGACACGTAGCGCTCTGTATGAAAATCACTGGCTGTGCTGTGTGCAGTCTGTGGCTGGTTGGCATTGTTGGAATACTCGCCATTGTAGCGTTGGGCAGTTGGCTGTTAACAGCGGGTAGAATTGCGCAGTTGGAAGTGAGCCGCCGGCAGTGGTGGATGTGGCGAGAGAAATGGCAGAGTTTTGAAATTTGTAAGACTGGATGTCATGAACTGCTATGTATATTATGATTTGTCAACACTATTAAGGTAAATACTTTGTTTGTTCTCTATTAAAATCTTGCATTTGATAACTATGCCTATCAGTAGTTAGTGCCTTCCGTAGTTTGAATCTTTTATTTAGCTGGCAGTAGTGGTGCTCGCTGTGTTGCAGTAGTTCGAGTAACGAAGATTTTAGTGAGGTAAGTGATTTGTGAAAGGTATAGGTTAATGTTAGTCAGGGCTATTCTTTTGTAGGGATTATTGAAAGTCAGATTGCGTTGCGCTAAGAATATTGTGTGTCAGTTTAAGCACAGTCATGTATAATTGTTCTAAGGAGACGTTTCGCGGTGTATCCACTGAGGCAAGGACGTTGCCACCCTTCATCCACAGTTTGCAGTATATCATGTGAGAGAACGGCAAACTGAGTTTAGCATGTGCGATCCTTTCTAAAATCATGCTGATTCGTGGATATAAGCTTCTCAAATGGTTCAAATGGTTCTGAGCACTATGGGACTTAACATCTGTGGTCATCAGTCCCCTAGGACTTTGAACTACTTAAACCTAACTAACCTAAGGACATCACACACATCCATGCCCGAGGCAGGATTCGAACCTGCGACCGTAGCAGTCGCGCGGTTCCGGACTGAGCGCCTAGAACCGCGAGACCACCGCGGCCGGCTAAGCTTCTCAGTCTGCACTGAAGTGTCTACGTGACTGTTCAGTGGCTACGGTTTAATGAGTGGTAGCCTACCATATACCGTGGCTGCATACGATGTATGTCAGAATAAAATCGTCTCGAGCAACCTGTGCGGCGTGTGAGGCGAATTTCCACAAAAGAGGCTCCTCCGTCTGGTCTACGAAAAGATTTTACCTTAGTGCGGTTTGGTATAGTTTTCTAACGCCCAGTGTTCAACACAGTGTCGCACACGGCTTTCAAGACATAACCACTGCATGTAAACCGAGCGAAGAAGATTCGGGTTTAATACTTGAGGCGTCGAAGACAAACACTTCCATCTTAGTTACTGTTTACCAATTTCCAAACGCGATTGCGAGTAACTTAACCTTCAACTACCTATTCCGAAACATTTTACCAAAGACTGACTTACCACCAGCTAAAGTATGACATCTCTGTCTCTCTTCACCATCACTTGGTGTATGGAGTAGTAGTTAAAGGAAATTCACGTTTGGTCGGTGATCTGGAAGGAATGATGATGAAAGTGTTGATATGGCTGTTCTGCTCCTGTCCGACTATTGGAACGTTTGGGATGAGAAGACGTCACATGTATGTGTGTGTGTGGGGGGGGGGGGGGGGGGGGGGGGTTTGATTCACAGCCAGCAGCTTTGGTAAATGATAATCTGTAATATTTTTAAAATAAAGCCCTCATTTTTTTTCATATTACAGTTTCCAGTCAAGATTGTTACCTGTTAGATGCCATACCTGGTGAAATCTAGGACTATATGAATCGACATGACAACTCCGCATTTTATAATTAAGTGCCTCACAGAGGATTCATCGGACCATGTTCAAGGTATTACTCTGTAGTCCCACTCTCGAACTGCGCGGAGGAAAAACGAACACCTAAATGTTTCCGTGCCAGCTCTGGTGTCTCTTATTCAATCACAGTGATGATTTCTCCCTATGAACAAAGTATTCTCGCATTCGGAGGAGAAATTTGGTGATAGAAATTTTGTGAGAATATCCTACCGCAACGAGAAACGCCTTTGTTTTACGTAGGCTTTCTGCCACCCCATTCGCGTATCATATCCGTTACACTCCCTCCCCTATTTCGCGATGATACACAACGAGCTGCTCTTCTTTGAGCCTTTTAGACGTCCTTTGTCAATCCTATCTGATGCGGATCCCACACCACGCTGGAATACTCCAGAAGAGGACGAACAAGCTTCGTGTAGGTAGTCTGTTTAATAGACCTGTTTGTGACTTCAAAATACATCACTGTCTTTGGTTCGCTTTTCCCACAACGTTACCTTTGCGAATGTACCAAAGTAAATTTTAATAACTGTAATCAATAAGTATTTATCTGAATTTGCAGCCTTTAGATTTGTGTAATTTATTGTGTAAATTGTTAATTCTATGTTTAATAAGTAAGAAACATGAGTCACACGCCTTTCTGTTCGCAGTGGTGTCCTTAGTTTACGTTATTTTTTAGATTTTTCTGTTTTGTTGTTTACGTGTTATATGAGTAAAGTTGTATTATTAACACTTTTGTCAAACTGTAGTAAATATCTCATACTTTTATTTGAAGCAATAACAAACATTACTAAAATTTATACCCTCGCTTTGCAAAGACAACGCCAGAACTGAATCCAACTGTCTAATTTACTGATTGATTTATTCTTTTCCAGACGTCATAAAACTGAAGCGTTATCACATTAGTTAACAGTTCATTTTACACCTAAGATTTGTCACTGGTTCCTCATATAAACCTACGTCCCCAATTATTAGTTGGATGCATATCAAACTCTGTCTTCATCTACAGTTTTTACCGCTCTGTTGCGGATAACTCCTCATTCATTACCTTATCAGTGCACCTAATTTTCAACATTCTTCCGCAGCATCACATGACAGCAACTTCGGCTCACTTCTGCTCTGGTTTCACAACAGTCCATGATAATCCACGGTACAATGCTGTGCTCCCAGTGTACGTTTTCAGACATTTCTTCCCCAAATTAAAGGCTATATTCTATACT
Source organism: Schistocerca americana (assembly GCF_021461395.2). Classification (NCBI taxonomy): domain Eukaryota; kingdom Metazoa; phylum Arthropoda; class Insecta; order Orthoptera; family Acrididae; genus Schistocerca; species Schistocerca americana. Next base: position 680,075,461 of record NC_060122.1, read on the forward strand.
AGTAGACTTCTCATGCCAGGAATGACCTTTTGCGAGTGCTAGTCTACCTTTTACGTCGTGAGCTATTCAACTAAATTTTTGAATGTATTCGATAATTCCACTGGGCAAAAATTTACGTATGTGTATATTCCAACCCAAAACCTTACATTATTTAATGCATAATAAGAACGCAGTTATTAACGAATGTAAAAATAAGAAAAATCTCTGCAGCTAGTCACCGTTACTTTTAATGAAACATTTATTTTTTCATACCAAGCTTCGGGCGTTTGTACCCATCATATTATGTTATTTTTATTAATCAGATCACTAAGGAGGATGATAGCTGGCTCATCCTAGTTTTGTTGCAAGTGATCAACCAGCCACATTTTCCTGAGTTTTTCTTTTAATTTTATGATTTAGGTCAGTTAAGACTTTAATAATACATTTTGACGTTAACAAAGATACAAAATTTGCTTTCTTACTGGTGGAGAGTGACTATCAGGTGATTGTGGGTGAAATTAAGACAGAGGGCTTGTATTTTTAAGAAAAAATGTAGCCTCTTTTAGACATTATTAGTTTTAATCGTTTCAGATTCGTTGGTCTCATATTATTTTAGCGAGGGCGATAATAATGCCTTTTTTGTGTGCCATAAGTCCGTAAACACACACATAAACGTATACACACTTACGCGAGATGCATGATAATGGCTACATGATGACTGCAAAAAATTACACAGCTGGCTTTCGTGGAAACTAGGAATCCTTTCTCCTATGCATTCTGACTCCAGTCATCCGAAGATTCCTGTCATATGGGCTTTCCTATGTGTTGCAGGTCCAAATTCATTCGCTGTCTGTCATCATATCAACTTGACAAAGGCTCCCAACTCTGGAACGGTTGGGCACGAAGCGTCCTGTATGCGAATTGTCTTTCAGATACACTGCTATTCGTTGGATCCCTTCCAACGTATCTAAGTCTACCATTGGTCTTCCGTAAAACACCCCAAAATAATTGTGTCTTCTGACGTGTTCTAGATGGGGAATGTGATTATGGGTTTGAAGCCTCGCCGAAGACTATGGTGTTAGAGATGGAGCGCAAGCTCTGGTTGAACGAAGAAGAAGAAGTCTCCATTACGCCTATCACAGTAGTAGATTTAGCTGAAGTTTTATCTGTAGGGATGGATCCGCGTACGAGTCTAATGTCTTTCTACATCACAATCTAATTCTACCTGTCTCTCAAAAGCAAACAGATAAGCAGTGTATTCACGTCTGAGAAACAGTCGTGACCAAGGGTTCTATACTGACAAAAGTTTGATTAAAAATTAGATACGGTAATCTCCCAAACGCAATCTTGTAACTGATGACATCTTTTCTTACACCTTCCCCAATCCACCTTTTATCACTGATATCAATGAACACTAAAGAGAATCATTTATAAAATAATGGAGCACGTGGTGCATGATTGTATTATGGTTCGGATGATTTTACGTGCCATTCATGCAGTATCATCAACTGCATCAGAGATAGTCAACCAATCTATTAATGCCTGTGCGTTTGAAAGGCGCTAAAGGAGTTTGTATCACCGAAGACAACCTACAGGTCAATATCTGTTCTAATAACGAAAAACGGATTCAGTTGTGAAGTGCATTATGGCACTCGCACGAATCATCTCCGCTTCACGCTGGCAACTACCGTCTTGCGTCATGTTCAAATTTATTCGTGCATCCAAGGTGAAGTAAGCGTGGCTTCAGGATACTTTTTGCGAGCTCGTGGCCGTTGCTGATCATGCCATGAGTAACGGTGCGTGACATTCTATTTCCATTTTATACTTCTTGTGACGATAACGAACTCAGTCTATTATAAACTTGAGAATGAGCACTCACTCGAAAATGCTTAGTACCACTTAGTAAAATACTCGTTCAGAATATCACCCCGGTTCTTCAGCTTTATCGAGGTTGCTGTGCCAGCCCATAACAATTCAGTGAAGTTGTCCGTTGCTTCAGTATTGCAAACATAAACATTAACCACGGAGCTAAATCCCCCCCCCCCCCCCCCTTTAAACTTTTTGCATCGAGATTCTAAAACCAGCCTCTAAATTGTGACTAAAGAGAGGAGTGAACATTTAGAAATAAGTTCAGAACGTGATGTGTAAAACTGGAAGAATCAACCCTTAAAAATTCCTGGCACACTAAAACTGTGAGCTGGTGAGCCGGACCGAGATTCGAACTCGAGAGTTCTGATTTTTGCGGGCAAGTGTCCCACCGGGTGTGCTACACTAACTCGACTCACGATCAAGGGACCAAGGACTCACAGCCTTCCTTCCGGCAGTACGTCGTCACCTGCCTTGGCTGCCAAAGGGAAAGATCCCGAGCTCAATTCTTGATCAAGCACACAGATTTAATCTGCCGAAAAGTTTCATATCAGTGCACACTCCGCTGCAGAGCGAAAATTTTATTCTGGAATCTGCAGTTAATCAATCAATCTTGAAATATGAACCGAAAGGACAGAGTTGTACCACTGACGGAGAAGAAATGTATTTGGACATTCTAGAATAGGTAGACGGTAGCCAGTTACGTGCAACAGACTAAAATACACTGAAGCGCCAAAGAAACTGCTGTAGGCATGCGTATTCAAGTACAGAGATATGTAAACAGGCAGAATAAGGCACTGCGGCCGGCAAAGCCTATATAAGACAACAAGTGTCTCGACATGTACGGGTATGGAGACAACCTCATGAAGCCATAGATCCTGCATGTCAGGTCGGGACTGTTCAAGCTGGTGGAGGCTTTATAATGGTGTGGGGCGTGTGCATTTGGAGTGATATGAGACCCCTGATACATCTAGATAGGACTACCATAGGTGATAACTACGTAAGCATCCATTCTGATCACCTGCATCCCTTCCGACGGACTTGAGCAATTCCAGCAGGACAATGCGACATCCCACACGTCCATAATTATTACAAGGTTTAAACATTTACGCTTGCCTCCAAACCACCCAGACATTATTGAACATGTCTGGGTAGCCTCGCAACGTGCTGTTCAGAAGAGATCTGCACCCCCATGTATTCTTACAGATTTATGGACAGCCCTGCAGGATTCATGGCGTCAGTTCCCTCCAGCACTAGCTCAGACAGTAGTCGAGCTGCGGCACTTCGGCGTGCTCGCAACGGCCCTATACGATGTTAGCCAGGTGTACCTGTTTCTTTGGCTCTTCATTGTAAGTAAAAAACTAAACTAAAAAACTAACATCCTCCCGAACAGGCCATAAAGGCCGAACGGTACCGACCGGCCGCCTTGTGATCCTCAACCCACAGGCGTCACTGGATGCGGATATGGAGGGGAATAATGTGATACCAGAAGCAAAACAGTTCTTGCTCTTATCGGTAACAATTGTAGAAAAATGAAAATAGTGCAAGTAACATATTACGCCACCATTTGTGTGCTATTTAACAGTAGAAAATGGTGTGATGAGAAGTAATCTTGACGAAAATTTGCTACATTGGGCAGTAGCCTTACGTTTCCTGTGTCAATAGAGGAGATCTCTACGGAAGAAAACTCGAATCCAGATTCTATGGTTCAAATGGCTCTGAGCACTATGAGACTTAACATCTATGGTCATCAGTCCCCTAGAACTTAGAACTACTTAAACCTAACTAACCTAAGGACAGCACACAACACCCAGCCATCACGAGGCAGAGAAAATCCCTGACCCTGCCGGGAATCGAACCCGGGAAGCCGGGCGTGGGAAGCGAGAACGCTACCGCACGACCACGAGATACGGGCTGAATCCAGATTATCCAATGGCAGTTAGTGTGTATGTTTCCAATATTCACGGACTGACCACATCACCTTAACTGTACAGGTAAATGTGGACAAGAAAGAGCTGTTGCTGAAGTGAATGTGTCATACGAATTTCTTTCTTAATTTCTAGTCGATGATCATAAAATATTGCCCTCAGACGATCGGTGTTAGCGTAGTACATCCTCAGATCTATGGAAAATAACCGAAAAGCAAATAGTAAAGTGGATAGCCATGACCATTACAAAAAACCAAAACGTAAACTGAAGTACTTCGGCATCCGTAGCCGAAGTCGTTAATATAAACTTGTTCGGAGGCTCTCGGCCCAGAGGATAAATTCTTCCCACCGTTGTAGGCCGGAAATTGGCGAATCCATGGTGCCGTAACTGTTCGCCAGAACTTGGCTCAATGCTCCGGGTTAAATTTCAAACCTTTCTCGTGGAGTGATGCTATGGGGACATTGATAATGGTGATACGTCCGCTACTTACCGTGAAGATAACATGCTAAGTTGCGGACAGGCACATTTTAAAGATACTTACACATAAGCATTCGGCGCAGTCTTCGTCGGGAAAAGAGAGACACACACCATTCATTCACATAAGCAAACACACCTCACGCGCCAATGACAGACAACTTCTGCAGCCCGGGCCACAATACCGTGCACTGATATTTTTACCGCGAGTTTCAACCCTTGTTTGAATTCAGAGAGAGATCGAGTACCTTTGTATAAAATGGGAAACTGAGTCCATATCTACAGACAACATGCAAGATATGGGACATGTTCTATGGATTACTCAGCTTTGCAACTTATCATGCCCAGTTCTTTTTATGTAAGATGGTGTGAATTATACCACATTACACAGAAAACAATAGTTCAATGTGCATAAATTTTGTTCTAGGAAGAAATTCAAGATATATGTGTATATTTGTTCAAACGAATTCGGCAGTCATGGCGATAAACGAAATATTTCTTATAGTGCATCCTCCGGGCTCTCCCTGAACAGCAAAACCACTTAAAAAATGAGAAGTAATGAATTTTGATTGGATTTGCCACCTAGCAACAGTTTTCTCTTGTGTGACTCATTAAATGATTTGTCAGGAACATCAGTCGCTCGGTTAAAATTATTAGGCACGAAATATAAATAAAGCTGCTGGAAATGTTTGGACTGTCATTAAATTAACCACACACAAGATAGCCGTACAAAATACTGAATTGTGACACTGTTGGCTTCGATTTGTCATGAATTAAGATATGTGTTCAAACTATATAACTGCTTTTTGAGGGTAATAATCGTCCATTTGATCTTTCGATGACCATCGCGACTGGGAAAGGACGACCAAGGTTCAAATCCGCAGCCGGAATTTTTGTACAGGTTTACTGCTGTTTATCCAAACAAAGTCAAGCGGAAGCTTGTACAGGCCGGCCGCGGTGGCCGAGCGGCTCTAGGTGCTTCAGTCTGGAACCGCGCGACCGCTACGGTCGCAAGTTCGAATCCTGCCTCGGGCATGGATGTGTGTGATGTCCTGAGGTTAGTTAGGTTTAAGTAGTTCTAAGTTCTAGGGGACTGATGACCTTAGATGTCAAGTCCCATAGTGCTCAGAGCCATTTGAAAGCTTGTACAGTAACGTAAACGGGCCGAGCTTGAGATCCTTCTCCAGTTTTGCCCCACAGGGATCATTCACCTACTCGAACAACTATGTTGTCGATGAAACTTTCTTAACTTCCAGGTAACGTGTGTATAGGAGGTAGTGGGAAATACAGAAACGAAGAAATCGAAGCGTTTTCGATAGGGTGTCACAGAATATCGAAAATTAAGTAAATTGTAGGGAATATGGAGATTCTCTGCAGCATCGAGATAGAGAAGAATATGGAGGGAATACTATCTAGAAGGATGAACAGAATGTTAGAATAAGGGTTAGGACAACAGGAAATCAGTCTTAAATGGTGGACATTGTAATATACGTACGGAAAATAAATGAGAATGTTTGATGAAGGTGCTACTCTGTTATGAAGAAATAAAGGGGTTGGACGAAAACACATTACCACGCCTAACAAAGTGAAGCAAGTACGGTGGCATTCAAATACTTCCAACCTCTGAATGGGTAAGTACAGGTATTTTATGGTTTTCAAGGAAATCTTAATACAATTAGTCTTGCAAGATAGTTACAAGATCAGGTAACGACGTTGGAGCTGAAGGGGGCAAGGATCACACACCCTTTTCTCCACAGTATATGGTAAAGGCTGAATAATAATGGCATCTGGTCACTGTAAGTGGCCAGGGACATACGAAAACTCAACCAGGTGTACACAAAACCAAAAATCAAATGACCCTGAGCACTATATGACTTCACATCTGAGGTCATCAGTCCACTAGACATAGTAATACTTAAACCTAACTAACCTAAGGATATCACACACATCCACGCCCGAGGCTGGATTTGAACCTGCGACCGAAGCAGCAACGCGGTTCCCGACTGAAGCGCCTAGAACCGCTCGGCCACAGCGGCCAGCTCATAAAACAAGTCCTGGACGATGCGAGCTCTCTGAGCAGGGGCATGTCGTTTTGGAGAGCAGCATCAACCAATGGCGAATAAACATTGTACCATGGTGTGGACTTGTTCAGCTAAAACGGTCAAATAGTCATTGGCATGAATGCGACCGAGTAGAGTAACCATGGGCCCGTGGAGTAGCACGATATGACTGCCCAGATCATCATAGAAGTCCCGTCAGGTCTCACTACTTGGACATAAACACGGCTAGAAGTTGATAACAGTGAGAAACAAGATTCATCTGAGCAAGTGATTTTCTTTCATTGCTCCAATGTCACGGTTTCCTGTCTTCAGCACCACGTTTCCCTGTTACGCGCCTTTTCATCGCTGATACTCGGTTTTGGAGTTCCAGTTCGCCCTGCATTTCCCAGCTAATAGAGCTCCTTTCGTGTTGTAATGGCGCTCACATAGTTTGCAAGCGCGACATTCAGTTCTGCAGCGTCTTTGGCACAATCTTCTTCAAATAACCGTCTTTCACGATTACTCAACACATTTTCATCCGCGTTGTGGCTTATCGAACGATGACTTTCCGCTTTCGCTGCCTGCGGTATAAATCTTCGATACGCTGTCTGTTGGAAACATCAAATATGTTGCTCCATTAAGTTTCGGCACTCTGGGTCATGCAGTATATCGGAAACCGACCCATATGGACTTATATTTACATGCAAATAGCTGTCACCATCCTTCGCAGACGAGTAGTGTTCTAAGAACTTTGGTACACCGAGCACACGTCATATCTGATGAAAGTAGTTTAAAAGACGAACTTTTACATCTGAAGAGAGTTTTTGAGGACAACGGGTATTCTCCACAACAGATACGTAAGGCACTACAAATAAAACCCAAGGTGTCCGTAAGGAATGCAGAAGATGACGAGGAAACATTTAAATCCATGGCTGTCCTGCCGTATGTGGGAAGCCTTTCATCCAAAATAGGACGGATCCTCACTAAACATAAAGTAAAAGTGATTTTTCGTCAACCGACGAAGACGGCTGCACTCCTGGGTTCCGTTAAAGATGACTTACTACTCCGCAAGCCTGGAGTTTACAAGATACCATGTGAATGTGGCCTTTCATATATCTGACAAACGAATCGTACAGTCCAAGAGAGGTGTACGGAACATCGCAGGTACATTCGGCTCTTACAACCCAGTAAATCGGCTGTGGCAGAGCATTGTATTGATTCTGGTCACTCTATGGTATATGAAAATGTCGAAATTCTGACTTCTGTTTCATCTTTCTGGCACTCCGTAGTAAAAGAGGCCATTGAAATCCGCTTGGCGAAGAATTTAATTAATAGAGACAGCGTTTTCACATTAGATAAATCATGGAATCCGGCACTTTCAATATTGAACTTACAAAGACGTCGCTACAGTTCAGCTCCCAGTAATACATCGATCTCCCAGCATGGATCGAATGCGCAGCCACAGACGTAACTCATGCATATGTTACGTCTTTGCGCCGATCAACATCACTGGCGCCTTGTTCATCTGTGGCCGCATGCGCAGTGGCGCAGTCCGCAAATTTAAAAGGATGGAGCGAGCGCTGGAGCGTCAGTCGTACGGCTCTCTCTGAAGATGGCTGAAAGATATACGGCCGAAATATTAGAAGAAGAAGCAGAATTTATGCGTCTGCATTCCCGAAACTTAATGGAGCAGTCTTTGCGCCGCGAAAACCTGTAGATTCACATCAAATATGTTGGCTACCTTCCTTACAGAAGCACCCAGCATGCGAACACCAATAATTTCGCATAATGGACTCACAACTACACAGAACTGTATTGTATATGGGCAGGGAAGGGGGGAGTGGGTTGTTACGTATGCCTCGTAACGACAGTGTGCAGGAGGTCGAGCGGCCAGGGCTGCCGTTAAATGACAGAACAGGAAATTAGGTACAATAAAGAGAATATATTTCAATGTGTGGCGTATAAAGGGACACGCCTGGGGTCGGAAGTTAACAGGTTTAGGCCAGTCTAGGAGGTCGAACAATTAATTGAAACGGGCAACGGAAGCGGAAGCGGTTCATGTTAACTTATGTTGGTGGCCGGTCGTAAGAAGCAGAGCCCGAGGCTCTGCCTTCCGAAAAGACGTCTGTTCTGCTCGAGCTCTGGATTATAAGAGAGAGAGGCAACTGTGTTCCGCACCTCAGAACACTCCAGCCTCCAGACACGTGACCTGTATCCTACGCACGCTATTGGCTAAAACCAGTGGCGTGAATTTGCTAGCAGTTTCAGCACAGGTCTCAGGGCGTCTCTTGTCAGCAGCTTTAAATGGACAGAACTCCTTCTGTTTTTAAACACAGGCAACGTGTGTCATGTAGGCACAGCGTAAGTTGCTCTAGGAGTGAACTTGTAAAGATTTGACTTGGCCTTTGAAACAAATTTTTTAAACCACTTCCCTAAGATATTACTTGACTGCCTGCCACCATGTACAGAACATTTTTCTGACCACAGCTGACACGTGCAAAATATTGAGGAGAGTGTAGAGATGCCTTTCGTTATCAAATACAACAGCAGTACCTGCACCGTTGGCTGGCAAGCATGCATTTCTCCCGATGCTTCCGTATATTTGTGCAAACCCTGCAGGCCCCAAATAGAAAATCGAGATGGGTAGTATGAAACTCAAAAAGGGAATGAGAGCATTGCTTTGAGCTTCTTCGCATTGAAGCGCACATGTGTGGCATATTCGGATGATCGATGTATTTGAATGGTATGCAGCACTAGGTCCGCAGTTTTGTCAGAAGTGATTAACGCAACCTGCCGTAATGCACGTGTAAAGTCGAAGGAGGCGTTGCTGTCTATTTGTGCTGCACTGCAGTGCCAGGGCCAAAACATCGTGAGATAGCCTCAGCGTGGTTGGAAAGGAAGGGTGAGTAAGATTTGAAGCAATGTGAAATCCGAAGCGGGCGTTGAGGTTGCCTCACATGGAGAGCACTGCTGCCATCGGTAGGTATATGGAGCTAGGGCGACGTTTTGTAAACCAGACGTACACTGGGTACCACACTTCGTACAGAAATTCGTTGCTTCAAGACCAATGTGGATTGTTCGGCAAAATTATTCCTATACAGCTACATGATGCCAGGTACAGGCCGCGCGGCGTGTGCTGTGGACACAGTAGAGGTGGCGCCGTGCGGTTGCGGCTGTGCCCGTGTGGGTGGCCGGCGGCGCGCCTGGCTGTGACGCGAAGGGCCCTGGAGAGCGGCGGCAGGTGTTTGACACCGCCTCTCCTGCCCTCTGGAGGGCCGGCACAAAGGGCCCGCGCCGCGCCGCACCATTTAGGCCCCTGTGCTGTGCTGGGCTGGGCTGCGCCGCGCCGCCCACGCTGCCTCATTTGCTCCTGTGTGGGGCACCGCCCCTGTGCGACCGCACCGCGCCGCTCTCAGCCGCCGCGTTAATCCACCGAGCGCCCGCTCTCCACTCGCAGCCTCTCCCCTGTCCTCCACGCTGCCCTCTTCTCGACGAGTCCACACCCCAGATTATGCCACCGTAGCATTTTATACACAGGCTCACAGACTATTCCGTTATCACTATTTTTTCATTGTAAACTAGTCCTTAAATTGTTGATCCAAACGAATGAAAGACACGACAGAGAAAGAAAAAGCACTGTACCTAATGTTATAATACCCCCGTCTCTCTGTCCATGTCCACCACCCCTCTTTCTCTGCCCACCTGCTCCATGCCCACTCTCTACCTCCTCCAGTCACCCCTCTCTTTCCAACTCCTCCTCCCACCCCTTCTCTCTGCCAGTTTGATTCTCCCCCTCTGTCAACCTGCTCCTCCATCCTCTGTCCATCTGTTCATCTTCTCCTTCCTCCTCTGTCCATCTCCTCCTTCTCCATCTAAAACCGTCTCCTCCTTTCACTCTTTTTGTAACACTCTACCTTCCACTCTCTCTGTTCATCTCGTCCTCCCCCATCTCTATGACTGACTCTTCCTTCCCATATCTCTGTCCATCTCGTCCTCTTTCCTCTGCCTATCTCCTCCTCTCCTCTCCCCCTGTACGTTCCCCCTGTCCCCGTCTCTGTCCATCTCTTCCCACTGCTATATGTGCCTGTGTACTCTTTCCTCTTCGCTGTCCACCCATCTCACCATCCTGCCTTGTCTTTCCACGTTATTATACTCATCTCAGTTGGAGCGTGGTGGGTCTAACCTCTACAGTATTTCTTTCCAGACTGTAACTGAACGTGTATCAAATTTGATCGTAATCGTTCCATTGGTCTAGAATTTCATTTTTATCCTTGGTTTTGGGTGCATACGCACATGAAAAATTCATTTCACACGTATTTAACACATTTCGCGTATTAGTAAAGAAGTATAACCTAAAACGTCATGCATGATGCGGCAGTTTCTCATACATCTCAGTATTTGACGTCTTATCTCCTGAACTAACGGAGATATACCAACAAGTACATTAAGTAAAGTCAGTCGTGTATTATCAACGATATATTTTGGAGCTACATTCACCAGCAAATGTGGATGCTGTCTGCAAACAATGCTGCGAATTGAGTTAGTAGAAACGAAATAAAAAATATAAACATGTTGTATGATGCGGTGGATTATCACGCATTTAATGTTTATCACATAATATCTACTGAACTGTCATACAATGACGGAATTTTTCTGGTACATTTATTAGTATATATTAATACTGTCTGCAAAATGTGTCACGAACACAGTTTGTAGTAAAGACATAATAAATTGTAACGCCATGCTTCAAGTGGCAGTTACAGCGTGAAGAGGGAAAATGTAGTAAACGATAAACAATTTTCCTTTCATCGTTTTGTAGCGGTCGTCAGCGAGAAAAAGCTTCGTATGGATTTGAAATTGGGTCTAAAGTTTGTCGCAAGTCTCTCTGCGCTCTCTGTCTCAAATAATGGATAACTCGAGTGTCGTGGGCTAGACTGCTTTCTCATCCCCATCCCCTCTCCTTTGGTAGAAGTGTGGTTCTTACCCCCACAGTGATTTTTATAGACTATAAATGATTTCCAGAATGAAAATTTCACTCTACAGCGGAGTGTACTCTGGTATGAAACCTCCTGGAAGATTAAAACTGTGTGCCAGACCGAGACTAGAAGTCGGGGCTTTGGCTTTCGTGGCTAAGTGGTCTACCGACTGAGTTACCCAAGCACGACTCGCGACCCTTCCTCACAGCTTTAATTTCGCCATTACCTCACCTCCTACCTTCGAAATTTCACAGAAGTTGTCTTGTGAACCGTGCAAGACTAGCACTTCTGGAAGAAAGAATATTACAGAGATGTGGCTTAACCACAGCCTGGAGAGTGAGCACTTGCCCGCGAAAGACAAAGGTTCCGAGTTCGAGTCTCGGTCCGGCACACAGTTTTAATCTGGTAGGTAGTTTCACATCAGCGCACACTTCGCTGCAGAGTAAAAATTTCATTCTGGAAACATCACCTGGCTGTGCCTAAGACATATCTCCGCAATATCCTTTCTTCCACGAATGCTGTGAAGTTTGGAAAGGAGGAGACGAGGTACAGGCCGAAGTAAAGCTATGAGAAGGGGCGTGAGTCGTGCTTGGGTAGCTCAGATGGTAGAGCACTTGCCAGCGAAACGCAAAGTTCCAGAGTTCGAGTCTCGGTCCAGCACACAGTTTTAATCTGCCAGGAAGTTTCATTCATGCATAGTAACATGCGTACATACATGCAGCTTTTTTTTAATTTGTGTGGATTATAGAAAGGTGAAAAGCTGCTCTACCTTGGTTTAAGGGTCCACGGCACATTCCTAGTTCCACGCCTCTCAGCAGTTCGCGGCAGCACTGGTAGTGTGTTCCAGATGCAGCAGGCAGCGCTCCTAACTTCAGAGTAGGTGAGCACAGCGCCACTGTGAGGCAACAAGTTGCAGAGACGACAGCCGTAAGCAGTCCGTGGTGTGACAGCGAAGAGGCAGTAACTCGGAGCCAGCGTCGGCGGCCGTGAGGAGTAGCTGAAGGCCAAGACTTGGGAGTGTGGCGCCACTCCATGGAGAGAGCGTCCTCCGTCGCTGTTCATCTCATGGACGGGTCTGGTCATAGAGCGGACTCCTAGGCAGATGTGTCGCGACAGCAAGCTCGCAATACGAGCGAGCGCCCACTATGCGAGGAAAACGGGCCGCAGGAGAGTCTCGCAGTGAGTACCTGGGAAGATGAGTGGCAGCCGGTGATAGTGGCCGCCTATGTATCGAGACTGGGGCGGCTACGGTTACCATAGGAACTGGAAAATGAAGCCAGGGAGACGTGGATCATTCTGTTGACAGCTACCGATGAAGGACCAAATGGGAGCAGAAGAGAGGGATGTGCAATACAGCAGGAACTGTAAATTCACATATCCAGCAGTGCGGCAGCCTAATGGACTCCCTGAGCTAGCAACCAGCGTATCTACCACCTCGAGGAGAATGGTTCCTGTTCCAGATCAGATTACATTAGATGTACTTTTCGTTCAAATTGATCCATGGTGAGGAGATCTACCAGGGTGTAGAGCGTGTGAGAAGAACAATAACACACAATAAATATTCACAATAATAAACAAATACGAGTGTGCTACTGTACCTCCTAAATATTTCAAGTGGAATGATTGTCATTGATGTGGAATGAACATTAAACCTTTAAACAGATAAAGTAATAAACACTGTATAGAAGAATAGTTTTACAACACTCATTTACAATAATAGCATTACTTCACTGAATTTATAGCAGGCCGCTGTGGCCGGGCGGTTTTAGGCGCTTCAGTCCGGAACCGCGCTGCTGCCACGGTCGCAGGTTCGAATCCTGCCTCGGCCATGGGTGTGTGTGATGTCGTTAGGTTAGTTAGGTTTAAGTAGTTCTAAGTGTAGGGGACTGATGACATCAGAGGTTAAGTCCCATAGTGCTTAGAGCCATTTTTGAACTGAATTTATACAAAAATTAGAATGCACTAATATTCGCATTTTTTATATAATGCATATTATTAGTAACATAGACACATCAGCTGTTTTCAACGAGGAAATTCATCAGTGGAGTAGAAAGAGTTGGTCACCAATAAATTTACTAGGCTCTTCTTAAACTGAAATTTATTGATAGTTAAGGCTTTTTGTGACTTCTGAAAAGTTATTGAAACTATATGTTCCTGGTCAATGATCACCTTCTGGAACCAAAGTAAGAGTCATTAAATCTTAGTGAAGATTATTCTCAGTTGTAGTTTTGATTCCGCGAACTGAGCTGTTTGTTTGAAAGAAAGATATATATTTTTAATGACAAATTTCAATAGCGAATAAATATATTGGGAAGCAGTAGTTAATATCCATAGTTCCACAACAGGCCTCTGCAGGATGTTCTTCAGCTCACACCGCAAATAATATGTATTACAAGTTTTTGTACAGGGAAAATTTTAGCTTGGCGTGATAAGTTACCCAAAACTATAATCCCATACATATGACGGTAGTATCTGTTCCCGAAAGAACAGTTAGCGTTGATGACGGTGCAGCTTTGCGAGAATGAAATGATAATTAAATGGACACCCTAGCTGCAAACAGGCGTTGATATACTTCATTGGGGACATGTTGAAAATGTGTGCCCGACCGGGACTCGAACGCAGGATCTCCTGCTTAGATGACAGACGCCACCGAGGGCACAGAGGATAGGTCTTATCCCTTCCACGCTCCCTGTGAGACCCACATTCCCAACATGTCCACACCACTACATTAGTAGTCCGCCTAATAGATGTTTGCCCATCAATTGCTCGTGGCAGATTAATCTACCAAGTCCCGTACGAGTTCGGGCATAGCTTGTGCGTTCGCACAGGAAGGTCAATGGCCGGGAAGCGATATGATATTATGAAATGAAAGTAAGCATAGTCTGACAGCTTTATCACTTTTACATCCTCTAACGGTCTAATTGCAAATAGAGATTTGTTTAGGCACTTCAGCAGCTCTGTGGTGTGCTCCTCCAAGTTCAATTTACAGAGCTCTAATAGCAAGAATTTAACAGTGTCCACTTCTTCTATCGGTTTTTGATCAATTTCAGACATATACTGGTGGAACCCTCTTACAAGTTCCGAATTGCATGTACTGTGTTTTTTTGAAATTTTAGTGACAGAGAACTGACCAGGAATCATTTTAATGCCCATCAAATTTTCTGTGAAAGGAAGTATTCCTCTTTCTCCAAGCATGAAAAACATTCTTGTGACGACCGCTACGGTTGCAGGTTCGAATCCTGCCTTGGGTATGGATGTGTGTGACGTCCTTAGGTTAGTTAGGTGTAAGTAGTTCTAAGTTCTAGGGGACTTATGACCTCAGAAGTTAAGTCCCATAGTGCTCAGAGCCATTTGAACCATTCTTGTGACGACTTCGGGAGAGGAAACAAAAAGGTATTGGGTCCGCAATAGCGATTTCCGTGACCCGTAGCAGGAGTGATTTTTAAAGCGCTTCATTTGTGGAGCGAATCAACACAGAGCGCGACCAATCACGACCCGCGGGCCTGCTTGGGGGGGCGTGTTGTGGTCGGAGTAAACGAGGCCACATCCCGTGGGCCGCTCCCAGCAGGTATTGGGCGCACCCCCCTCCACTCTGCCTGCGGACTCATCGGCTAACGCCGCTGCTTCTGTGCAGCGCTGGCGACTGATGTTGAACGAACCCTCCGGCGAAATACGACGACTGCGGCGGCGGGGACGATAGCAATTTAGTTACAGAAACGCGACCCTCTCCCCTCCCGCGGGATGAAATGTTGTCGCAGACCGGCGCACCACCGCGCATTCCCCATCCCCCGCTCCATCCCCACCCACCTCGTTTTCGTCCCCGCTGACGCTTCCTTCAAATACGCCAGCAGGAAGCATTTTAATCTCAGGAATGTTTTTCTTGTAGGAAGCTAACATTACTCGCCCGTTGTGTTTGTATCGCCACAGGAAGGTATCTGAAGGTGAAACCAATCTGCTTCTGCAAACTGAGAAATTCAATCAGCCGCCACCGCCGCTGTATGACAGGCAGGTGAGATTTCTCCGGCCTCCTCGGCGGTATCGAGCTGTTTGCGTGCGCAGTGGTGAGTGCCCTGGCGAAGCGAACTGAAACGAAGACTCATACACGCGTCGGGTCCCTTTTAATTATTCCTCTTCATCACTGAGCCGCCTTTGTTTTCTACACAAAAGACTCAAAATGTGTATCCACATGCCTTGTTAGGTGCAGCGAACTCACCAAACGGCTGCGCCCCACTTTGACTGAGTGAGAACAGAACACCGTTCACCGTTAGTCTGCTGCTAAAACGTTTCTCAAGACTTTTGCGCACAGCGCGCTGAATGGAAGAATGTCATGGACACAGTGGCCGTATGTGCTTTATTTGCAATGGACAAGTAACACAGGCTACTTTCGTTGAAAACAGGCTCCTACGTTATTATGTGCAAATATAGACTTCTGACATTGTGAGCGTGGGGGCAATCTGTAGTATTATGAATACTGAATACATTTCCGCTGCCGAAATCGCTAAAATCATTTCTTCACACACATTAGGGTTTCGTCAATTCTCAAAAATGGTTCAAATGGCTCTAAGCACTATGAGATTTAACATCTGAGGTCATCAGTCCCCTAGAACTACTTAAAACTAACTAACCATAGGACACGGCCGGCCGGTGTGGCCGAGCGGTTCCAGGCGCTTCAGTCTGGAACCGCGTGACCGCTACGGTCGCAGGTTCGAATCCTGCCTCGGACATGGGTGTGTGTGATGTCCTTAGGTTAGTTAGGTTTAAATAGTTCTAAGTTCTAGGGGACTGATGATCTCAGATGTTAAGTGCCATAGTGCTCAGAGCCATTTGAACCACAACCTAAGGACATCACACACATCCATGCCCGAGGTAGGATTCGAACTTGCGACCCCAGCAGCAGCCGGCCGCGGTGGCCGTGCGGTTCTGGCGCTGCAGTCCGGAACCGCGAGGCTGCTATGGTCGCAGGTTCGAATTCTGCCTCGGGCATGAGTGTGTGTGATGTCCTTAGGTTAGTTAGGTTTAAGTAGTTCTAAGTTCTAGGGGACTTATGACCTAAGATGTTGAGTCCCATAGTGCTTAGAGCCATTTGAACCATTGAACCGCAGCAGCAGTGTGGCTCCAGACTGAAGCGCCTAGAACCGCTCGGCCATCAGCAGGTCTCTACTGCCATTTTGGAACTATGTTTCCAACATCACACCATCTTCTCGTTCGGTACAAAACGTGTTGTCATACAATTTATAAAGTGGTGACGAATGTGAGTATTTGTCATCGGAGCAGTAATATATGTGTACATAGCCGTTATTTTAGCTCTGACATGGCGATATATAGTATATCTCACGACACCAACATGGACATACACTGTATAGCACCACTTACTGTACTGAAGGAGAAGATTGTGTAATGATGTAAATATAGATGAAAAGATGGTAGCAGGAAATTTCCGAAACCAGTAATCTCGATAATCTACATGAATAAATGATTTTATTCACCTGTGTATCTTAAATTAATACAAAGGTATGGCAGGTACCGTCGGACCTATTGCCTTATTTATACTCTCAGTGACGTTTTGAGTACAAGTAACCTACAGCCAGTGTCAAGCAAGTGATAGTCTTTGCCACTTTTTTATGAAGCGTTTGAAAAATAGAGTAATCACTTGCGACTTTTCTGACATACTGTTTTACCTCTCTTATCACTTTTATATTTAATTTTATTTTTATTTTATTTACTGACTTTTGTGTCTGTCTTTCATATGGATACAAGTACATACTAAATGTTGCACATGAATTGATATATATGATTTTAACAAATATGTTGACAGAATTTCAAATTAATTATTACAACTATGGATCTTATTATGAACAACACAAACAAAAGTCTCAAAACACCCTCGTCGTATTAACCAAAATTATACTGGTTGTGAAGTGAAATTGCCAACGGCTTTGCCGCAGTGGTAACATTGGTTCCTGTCAGATCACTGAAATTAAGCGCCGTTGGACTTGGCTAGCAATTGCACCGGTGACCATCCGGGTGTGCCGAGCGCTATTGGCGAAAGGGGTGCAATCCGCCCACGCGAGGTCTGCTGAGGAGCTATCTGACTGAGAAGTGGGGCTCCGGTCACGTGCTAAGTGTCCACGACCGAAAGAGCGGTGTACTTGCGAGGTGCCGGGGCTAGCAGTGTGTTTAGCACCAAACTCAGCTAGAATTTGCATATGGAAATGATGCTCTAAGCCCCCTCCCCCCTCCTTCCTAACTCCGAATTTTTCTGTTGCACATGGATTAAAAAAGAAACGCGAAATGATTGTAATCGAACCTACAAGTAGAGTAGAGAAGAGTTTGACACTTGCAATAATTTAATTTGATAAAAATTAATTTCACAATGTCAAGTTTAATTAATGTCGTGACCGACGAAAAGGTTGCTGTACATAACTACAGATAAAGTTCTGTTCAAGATAACAATTGGAAAAGAAACGCGAAATGATTGTAATCGAACCTACAAGTAGAGTAGAGAAGAGTTTGGCACTTGCAATAATTTAATTTGATAAAAATTAATTTCACAATGTCAAGTTTAATTAATGTCGTGACCGACGAAAAGGTTGCTGTACATAACTACAGATAAAGTTCTGTTCAAGATAACAATTGGATTTCTTCTTCCTAAATTCAAAATGAAAAACACACAAAACATTTACAACACGTCAATTTGATACACAGATAATTACTGTGAAGGTGAAGTTGTCCGTAAACTAGCTTGTGACATTAATGACCAGGTGATATGTGGACCCGATTACTTGCAACTCAAATCTTAAGAAAAACAACCAGCAAACCCGACATTAACTTCACCAGTAGTGAGAACTCAGACATTGAAAACCCAAGACAGAACCAATATAGAAAGAACGGAATCAGGCGCGCTCTGCTGAGCTCTAATTATCACATGGCATCATTACCTAATCTGCCGGTGCTGCGGACATACATTACCAGCCTGTTTTCTATACTGCAAGAACACGATCTGGCGTACCGGAGGCGATGGTTGGTTGCTTCGACGTACCGTTGTGGTGATGATAATGTCGCGAGTATAGTCCGATACTTATTATCCTGGCCTGGTTGTTCCAGACTAAAGACTTCGTAGTAGTTCAATTGCGTCTCTGAGGGAGACGAAGAATGCTCGCCACACAACGAGTGATGGTACAGTGACTGATTTTAACAAGCAAGTTGCATGGGGGCTTAATTGTTATTAATGAAAATACTTTTTAAATTTTTAGTAGCTGTATGTCCGATTACGCTGTGTCTCGTAAACGGTTGGCCCTGACTAGTATTATTACGCAATCTGACTGCATAGAACAACAAAAAGAATGAAATGAAAATTTCAGTTAATACAATTAATTAATTAAGTCCCCAGCAACTATAAAACCTACGAAACCAAAGCACAAATGTAATTGTTCTGTGTGTGGGAGTGTGACTCAATGTACACATCTGGCACGGTTCTTCTTCAACAAGACAAGAAATTTTAAATACCATTTATACTGAAGTAACTAAAAAATAGAAATACTATAATTGCGTAAGGAAAGCAGAATTACACTCTAATACAAGAATACAAGCCAGATGCTTTGTTGACTGAACCTGTAATGGTGCATTATATAAGACATTGAGATAATAAAAAGAAAAGGAATTTTTTTTTTCTTTTACCTTCATATATTGACGAAAAGCACTCTAATCATTACAATATTTCCACACCGACTCGTTACTATCACATCTCAACAAGAACTTTTCAGTATCACATCTCAGCAAGCACTGCCTACTACGAGTTCTCCCCAAGCACTTTTCACTAGCACATCTCAACAAGCACTGACTACTACGAGTTCTTCCCAAGCACTGCCAGTGGAGGCGGCTGAATAATACTCTTTGGCGCAATCTCTGGCGCTGTGGCTCAGTGTAGCCACCTTTCGTATGCCCCTCCTCCACGGACCAGAATTTGATGGTATTTTTGCCAGCATTGGTGGTGAAAATACCACCAAATTCGTCCACAAAAATACAGACAAAATTAAAAAATAATATTAATACATGAATATCACCTAATTAGATAAAATTTTGGCTTTTCACTGACCTTTCAATAACCTAATATATGAAATACAGTAAGCAATACAACTTCTTTCAAACATGTGACTTTACATAATAGTTCACACAATACACAAAAAATCAGTTTATACAAATGTTCACATAAAATGCTTTTAATTATTTAATAAAAACAAGTAGTTGATATCTCCAGCAGTAGCACCCAGCAATGGTCAACAGGTGCAAATACCAACAAGTGACATCATTTTAGTAGAATCAGTCCATTAGTGGCACCTAGCAATGTTGAACAAGTGCAGACACCAACAAGTGACTTCATTTCAGTAGAAGCAGTTCCATTAGTGACACCCAGTAATGTTGAGCAGGTGCAGACACCAACAAGTCATTATTTCAGTAGAAGCAGTCCATCAGTGACACCCAGCAATGTTGAGTAGGTGCAGACTCCAACAAGTGACATTATTTCAGTAGAAGCAGTTCCATCTTTGGCACCCAGCAATGTTGACAGGTGTAGACACCAACAAGTGACTTCATTTTAGTAGAAGCAGTTCCATCAGTTGCACCCAGCACTGTTGAACAGGTGCAGACACCAACAAGTGACATTATCTCACTAGAAGCAGTCCATCAGTGGCACCCAGCAATGTTGTGCAGGTGCAGACAGCAACAAGTCACATTATTTCAGTAAAAAACAGTCCATCAGTGGCACCCAGTAATGTTGAGCAGGTGCAGACAGCAACAAGTGACATTATTTCAGTACACGCAGTCCATCAGTGGCACCCAGTAATGTTGAGCAGGTGCAGACAGCAGCAAGTGACTTTATTTCAGTAGAAGCAGCTCATCAGTGGCACCTAGCAATGTTGAACAGGTGCAGACAGCAACAAGTGACTTCATTTCAGTAGAAGCAGTTCCATCTGTGGCACCCAGCAATGTTGAGCAGGTACACACAGCAACAAGTGACATTATTTCAGTTGAAGCAGTTCATCAGTGGCATCTAGCAATGTTGAACAGGTGCAGACAGCAGCAAGTGACTTCATTTCAGTAGAAGCAGTTCCATCTGTGGCACCCAGCAATGTTGAGCAGGTACACACAGCAACAAGTGACATTATTTCAGTAGAAGCAGTTCATCAGTGGCACCTAGCGATGTTGAACAGGTGCAGACAGCAACAAGTGACATCATTTCAGAAGAAGCAGTCCATCAGTGGCACCCAGTAATGTTGAACAGGTGATGACACCAACAAGTGACATTATTTCAGTAGAAGCAGTTCATCAGTGGCACCCAGTAATGTTGAGTAGGTGCAGACAGCAAGAAGTAACATCATTTCAGTAGAAACAGTTCCAACAGTGGCACCAACCATGTTGAGTAGGTGCAGACACCGACAAGTGACATCATTTCAATAGATGTAGCTCCATCAGTTGCACCCAGCAATGTTGAACAGGTGCAGACACCAACAAGTGACATTATGTCAGTAGAAGCAGTTCAATCTGTGGCACCCAGCATTGTTGAACAGGTGCAGACACCAACAAGTGACATCATTTCAATAGAAGCAGTTCCATCAGTGGCACCCAGCAATGTTGAACAGTTTCAGACACCAACAAGTGACAACATTTCAGTAGAAGCAGTCCGTCAGTGGCATCCTATAATGTTGAGCAGGTGCAGACACCAACAAGTTACATTATCGCAGTAGAAGCAGTTCATCAGTGGCACCCAGCAATGTTGAACAGGTACAGACACCAACAAGTGACATTATGTCAGTAGAAGCAGTCCATCAGTGGCACCCAGCAATGTTGAACAGGTACAGACACCAACAAGTGACATTATGTCAGTAGAAGCAGTCCATCAGTGGCACCCAGCAATGTTGAACAGGTGCAGACACCAACAAGTGACATTATGTCAGTAGAAGCAGTCCCTCAGTGGCACCCAATAATGTTGAGCAGGTGCAGACACCAACAAGTGACATTATCTCAGTAGAAGCAGTCCATCAGTGGCACCCAGCAATGTTGAACAGGTACAGACACCAACAAGTGACATTATCTCAGTAGAAGCAGTTCATCAGTGGCACCCAGTAATGTTGAGCAGGTGCAGACAGCAACAAGTGACATTATTTCAGTAGAAGCAGTCCATCAGTTGCACCTAGCGATGATGAGCAGGTCCAGACAGCAGTCCATAATATTCACTGTCACTAATCACACTGTTCATCAGAGTTTATAAGCAGAAATTAAACATGTCCTAGTGGCACCAATCATGTAGAAAAAGTACAAGTAACAGTTCATAATATTCACTATCACTAATCACACAGTTCATCAGCAGAAATAAAACATTTCTAAGTGGCACCCATCAATGTTGAACAAGTGCAGGTAACAGTTCATAATATTCACCATCACTAATCAGACAGTTCAGGCATGAACAATAGTTTGAATACACATACAAATGCTCTTACACACTAAACATATAAATTCTAATAAACACACAAATGATATCAGATAATTGTCATATTAACTATTACAAATACACAAACATCAGTAAACCTATAATATTCATGGGTGTCAGTGCAAGCCACTACAAACAAATAAAATAACATTTAGGAGATAGGTGGGTAGGATTAGGAAAGGAAAACACACAAAACACACTCACTCATCTTTCATCCACATTAAGTACTACTGTGTAATTGAATAGTGTTAACTGTGTAAATGTAACTCTGTCCAAGATTTGATGTTTGACATGTGTATCAAGTAGGAGTGGCAGCAATGTATAACAGTCAATAATAGTTAGTCAACGTCATAGTCATCGTGTCAAGACTAATGTTTGCCAAGCCAGATCAAAATGTACGGTTGCTGAACAACTGTCAGTGAGCCAAGAAATGCAATTACTTCCTCTCTCCAAAAAAAAAAAAAAGTATATACTGCTTAGTGATTTAACAAAGTGTGTGTAGACAATCTTCCTTCTACTTGAGTGTTCTAGTCTGCTATCTTCATCCTCCTTGTTCCATATAGACCAACAAAAAAAAAAAAAAAATATGCACCTCACTTACTTTACCTCTTATACACCAAAACTCCAATAATCATCAGCATCACATAATCTCAATACTTCAATAATACCTCTTACGTCGATACATATAAACCTTATCATTAATAGCATTTACCTTACCTCTTGCCCACCAAAACTCCAATAATCATCAGCATCACATAATCTCAATAATACCTCAATAATACCTGTTCAATACGTCGATACATATAAACCTTATTACCAATATCATTTCACTTCCATAACAACTCTTTCCTCTAGTCAGTCTCCTCGAACAAGTACAGATAAAATCCTAATGCAAACCTCATCTTCCCATACAATCCGAAGACACACTGTCAACACACAACCTCTGTGTAGTCCATCTGACCCAAATCTTCTACTCATTATGAATTATAAACAAAAGAAATGCATACATGTCCTCTAACAGACTTAGTTCGAATAACTCTCAGTAATTAAGTACGATTACGGAGTGTGAATGATCATAATATTTCACAGTGTGTACACCACTTCAAGAATTATGGCAAACAGAAGCAAACATGTGGAGTATTTCTTGTGTCAAGTGTCACTTCCTATTTCAATTCCTCACGAAAAATGCAGTGTAATAACTGTCAATGGTCTAAACCTAGTTTTGGTATGTCATGTCGTTAGCTTCCTTCCTATTAGCATACATTTATACAGCTTTCATAAAACCTCCAGCTCATGTGACTTCTATGAAGTTTCTTGTACTAATGTCGTTTATGTCGAATTATAGCAGTTCATTTTCCTATCTTAAAAATATAAGGCACTGAGCGTAAGCAAAACATGCAATAGCGAGTAAATATACCAGTAGAGAACAGAATGTCAACAAGTGGATGCAGCACAAATCCTACAACGAGGCTCTGCCAAGCGAATAATCTATAATTAATACCATAATGTGACCTAAACTCTATGTTCATACACAGTATATCAGCATTTCTATATACCAAATTAAAGAGTAGTTATGACAACAAAACAGAAATGTGTAAATATACAATCCATAAGCAAGGCAGGAAATATGTTATCTAACATAATAAACAGGTCATTAGCATCATATCAGCATAAGCAAATAAATGTTCATATGTAATCTGAATAAGTAAACATGAAGGCGCAAGCAGATAAATCACAAAGTATAACTTACATACATAACCACATCAGCACAATTAATCAGGTGACAATTATAATTTAAATAAATAAGCACAGCAGGCACATAATTAAAAATATATGACATCAGTGAAAAAGC
The DNA here is from genome assembly GCF_021461395.2 of Schistocerca americana. Classification (NCBI taxonomy): domain Eukaryota; kingdom Metazoa; phylum Arthropoda; class Insecta; order Orthoptera; family Acrididae; genus Schistocerca; species Schistocerca americana. Next base: position 680,099,062 of record NC_060122.1, read on the forward strand.
AGTGGAGCCAAGCGATGCATAATATACACAAGTTACAACCCTGTTCAGTAATAAAACATTGACAAAAATCAGCAAATGTACGCAAGCACGTCGCTTCACAAGTAAATTCATAGAACATGAAATTAGCACAAAGTATGAATCACGTAATCGCGAGCAGCAAATTACGTCTAAAGTACGTACCTAAGTGGAAATATGTTACCTGAAAAAATGAACTCAATTAATAGTTACCTTTTTTAGTTTATTAGTTTCTTCTTGGAAATTACATTCTTTCTGAAGTTTTCTCGATAGCAACTCGTCCTAACGTCGGAGACACACAGAATTTACCTGAAGTTCTTAAATATTTTATAGAACCGTATCCTGAAAAATACTGAATGTTAATAACATAATTCATTAAGTCGCTATAGCTTTATACTGAATTTAGTCGGAGAAATTAGACTGTGTATTTGTTTACGGCTGTCAGTGCATTCGCACTGAGCGCTCGATCAGCTGTAGGCGCGTGACGTAGGAAGCAATTGTTTGCGGTCAACGACTGCCTTGTGCGGCGCGCAGACTTGACTGTTGCTTTGAGTATATGCCGCCGCCAAAACACGGTGCAGTATCCTTGTATTCTCTGCATGTTTACGTAAACTGTTGGTTTCTCGAAAGTATGTCATTCCACAAAAATTTTAACGTTCGATATGTGATGTATTCCCTCAGATCGTCGTGATTTAAGAGTTTCTACTTCAACAGTGTTATCATGAATAATTTTGCGAATTCTATATGGACCGTTATAAAGCAGAAAAAATTTGCGACACAAGCCTTTTCCTTTGTGAGACAAACGATGAGACTTAATTAACACCTTTTGACCAACTGACAAGGTTTTTAAACGACCAGGATGTTTAGCTGATTTCTCTGTTCTAGCAGCCGCAGATGCAATATTTTGCAGAGTCATGTTCACAACTTCAGAATGCCGCAGTTTCCGTGAAGGCGGAAAAGGAACGATTTCAGATATGCGATTTGTCGGTGTTTTGTTTTTTAATATCAGTATAGGCGGTAAAGAAGTTGAGTCATTAGGAAGTTCATTCAGAATGTTTTGAAAAATGTGAAGATACTGATCCCACGTTCTGTGATTCTGATGACAATAAAGACGACACAATTTATTGATTTCCTTCATCCATCTCTCTGAAGCGTTAGATTGAGGGTGAAAAAGTGAAATGAAAATTGGTTTAATTTTGCGACGCCGTAGAGTACGAAGCCAAATTTTAGAACGAAACTGTGATCCATTATCTGATATAACCTTATCAACATGACCAACTTCTTTAAGAAAATGGTTAATGAAAGCATTAGATACTGAACGAGCTGTTGCTTTGCGTAACGGTGTAAAATACACATATTTTTATGTCAACTCCACTGCTACAAACATGTACGCAAAACCATTAGTAGAACGAACCACTGGACTGAACAAATCAACTGCAGCCATCTCCTTTAATTTCACTGGAATGATGGGAAACAACGGTGCTCTGTGAGAAATTGTTGGCGGCTTAGCCTTTTGACATAATTTGCATTTGGCCAGAACAGATCAAATACGTTTTTCCGTATTACTGAAGTAGCAATTTTCCCGTAATTTATGAAAGTATTTTCTGGGACCAAAGTGTGCATAACTGAAATGTGTGTACTAAATCAATTTATTGACCCACTCATCAGGAATACAAACTAACCAAACAGAGTTGTCGACCGATTTTCGTTTAAAAAGAAGTTTCCAGGTAGATCGCAAAAACGAGGTGTGGCCAAATCGTCCAATCTAACAAAGCGTCTAAGAAAATTACAGACACCAAGGAAACTACGAACATCACGTTTTGTGGTAGGAACAGCATAATTACTAATAGCGTCTAATTTTTCTGGATCAGGAAGAATACCTTCTGTAGAAATAATGTGACCGAGAATTTTCACCTGTGAACGACCAAATTCAGATTTTTCCAAGTTCACAGTAATGCCAACTCTTGCAAAGATACGTAACAATAAATCCAAAATTTTGTTGTGCTCACTCCAAGAACGTTTAGCAATAAGAATGTCGTCAACATATGAAGTAATATTGTCACGAAGATAAACAGGTAAAATTTCGTTTAACTAGGAATGAATGCTGCTGAAGGTACAGTAAGTCCTAACGGTAATTTCCGAAATCACATTTAGGTAAAATAGTCATATCAGGTTATTATTTACTTACTCACTAGATAGACTGATAGTCGAAGAGTTGTTTTGACAGATGCAAAGAATAGTAAAAGAGTAGGCAGCGGTGCAGAAAACTAAAAGGGAAATAGCACCACTACAGCTCGGGGCCCTTTGCACGCTACGGCACATATTCACTTAGTGTAGTGAATCCCCTGAGGACCTTAATAGCCGCACATAATTTCTAATTTGTGACTTAATGGCCAATTCGGTGGAAGTGCGTACATAAATTGGTCTAACCATGCACATGGATGTATGTCATTCTTAGAATTGCGGAAGATCTTAAATTTCCGAACAGTCAAAAAGTGTTTATAGTCAAAGTTTTCGCCTCGTGGCGACAAAGACCTACCGCGTCAGTCCCAGTCACAATGACGATTATTGTTAAATTCACGCGCCTGGCGCTCTCTTGTTGCATCACGTAAATGAAACAAATTATTTTCTTCAAAGCCCTCTGCTAAACTAACACTTGTCAATTTATCTGAGATCTCCTCAACTCTTTCCAATGAGTCGCTTAATTGTTCTTTCTGTTTATTTACGTCTTCTGTAAGTGTCGCGACTCGGGTTTCAGTGTTGACACATTTAGTAGTTAACTGTTCATATTGTTGCGTTAAGTTAATTGTCCTGTCATTTGGTACGGATTCCTCGATTCTCTCAAATATTTCTTCCTTATCTTTTCCACGTTGTAAATTTAACTCTGAAAATTTCTGTACTATCACGCGATCTCTTTCTTCCTGTTCTCTATCCTGTTCCCTTTGTCTAGTCTCTACTGCAACTAATCTATTATTGTGAGCATTCAAAATCGGTTGTACTTCTTCTCTGATTTCTTTCTTTAATTCATCTTTCATATTTTTGAAACACGTCCCTATTCGTGAATCTAACCGTGTTTCCAAAGTTCCCATCTCTGTTTTAATTGTTCCAATCTCTGTTTTTAATTCAGATCCAAACCGTGTTTCCATTGTTCCCATTTGTGATCCCAGTGAGTCTAACCGTTTTTCCATTGTTCCCATTTGTGAGTCTAACCGTGTTTTTAATTCTGATCCCAAATTTAATATTACACCCATCAACTGCTCCATGTTAGCCGGTTCGAAATTCTTTTCGCCCCTAACATTTCCCGCAAAACTAACTTCCTCCTGCATAGCCGTAAAGCTATCTGTGTTCGATACTATTTCAGAATCTTCTATCGTTAATCTCGTATTCTGTGAATTTTCTGATTGAGAAAAATTTTGAAATGGTTCCGGACTATTTTCCCGACTTATTACATTGTTTTCCACTTCATTATTCATCACACTGTTCTCCTCTGTTGGCGAGTTCGCCATGTTAACAATTTCGTCATTCTCACTATTCATCATTTTTGCCTTTTTCATTGATCGCGTAATCATTTACAAAATATACAAAACTCGTCACTATATGAAAATTGCACACAATGACACTTTATCTCCAACAATACCATTCACACGAAATGTTTCCTTCAAACACGATTAACGAACAATTGAAATATTGTCAAACGCGTATACAAGACAACACAAATGAAATTTTGAAAAATACCATTAGAAGAATGCCAATTACCAAATCTACACATGCAATATAGACTACAATTACTAAACTACAAATTAATACAACAATACTACTGTCTACTATTTTTACAATCAGAAGAATTCCAAGGGACGATCCGAAGCAGCGGTCGCCACGTGCATGGGGGCTTAATTAATTATAATGCAAATATTTTTGGTAGCTGTATGTCCGATTACGCTGTGTCTCGTAAACGGTTGGCCCTGACTAGTATTATTACGCAATCTGACTGCATAGAACAACAACAAAGAATGAAATGAAAATTTCAGTTAATACAATTAATTAATTAAGTCCCCAGCAACTATAAAACCTACGAAACCAAAGCACAAATGTAATTGTTCTGTGTGTGGGAGTGTGACTCAACGTACACATTTGGCACGGTTCTTCTTCAACAAGACAAGAAATTTTAAATACCATTTACACTGAAGTAACTAAAAAATAGAAATACTATAATTGCGTAAGGAAAGCAGAATTACACATACAAGAACACAAGCCAGATGCTTTGTTGACTGAACCTGTAATGGTGCATTATATAAGACATTGAGATAATAAAAAGAAAAGGAAAAATTTTTTTCTTTTACCTTCATATATTGACGAAAAGCACTCTAATCATTACAATATTTCCACACCGACTCGTTACTATCACATCTCAACAAGAACTTTTCAGTATCACATCTCAGCAAGCACTGCCTACTACGAGTTCTCCCCAAGCACATTTCACTAGCACATCTCAACAAGCACTGACTACTACGAGTTCTCCCCAAGCACTGCCAGTGGAGGCGGCTGAATAATACTCTTTGGCGCAATCTCTGGCGCTGTGGCTCAGTGTAGCCACCTTTCAGAGTCACACAGTAACTCCGATACAGCCAACTTTAGCCAAAACTGCTCAAGACGGACAACATAGGCCGTTTCTACGCAGAACGCTAAATTGCAAAATTGTACTCGGAAAGTTAAGTTGAAGCCGAAACTTCAGCAACTTCGTTAAGCAGGTACTATTAAACAAAAATATATTAAACAGCCAACGGAAGGCAGAATGTCAAGAGTAGCGAGTTCTCAGTCTTGTAACCTACTCAGACCGAAAGGCGAGACTAGACTCGTATCACAGAGCACGTGTACAAGCCGAACACAATACATTACCACCCCCCCACCACAGTGGCCATAGTTGAACGTGCCAGTCAGAAACTTCATAAACGGTGGAAAATTCCAATCTACTACACCAATGGAGAAATTTGGCGCCAATTTTGCTACGTCACGGAGCTTTTCCCTGAGCAAGTCAATAATAGGTAATCTTTTACAGAAAACGCGGGAATTTGCGGCGAAAACTGCCTGGGAACTCATGTCGTTCCCACGCCTCGCTCGTAGCTCACCAGAAGGTGTGTTTACCGAATTTCCGCGAAGAAACGGAATAGCTCACCCCAGGTACTCCCTCAGAACCCACCGTGGGCGTGTCGTCCCGTTCTATTGACAATGACGACGTCTGGGCAGCATCCGCCCCATTCAGCTAGTCCCCACACCAGCCAGCATTACCCTTTCTCGACCAGCAGAACCCTCCTATCTTTCTGGACCACCCAGGCGACAAGAGACGCCGCGTGGGAAGGAATAGCAACTCTTCACTGCATGCAGTTAGACAGGAAAGCATTCATATCTTCCGTGTTCTCAATACTACCATTGTAATGACCATTCTCGGCTATACCTCTCCAAATCGAATTACAAAGAGTAAGATGGTTGCCCTAAACATGAGAGAGGGCCCGTCACTGTGTGCATCGGAAAGGTATGCCACCTCTCACACAGGCCCCATGCCCTTTCCTATCCGCATCTAGCGACGCCTATCAGCTGGAGATGTAAGGGCGGTCGGTTGGTATTGTTGGGGCTTCAGAAGCCTGTTCCACAGGAGTTTAGTCTATGAAATGAAGTAGTATAACTAACCATCTTATCAGGAATAAGACACACAAAAGTTTCAAAACTCCTTCGTTATATTAGCCAAAATTTTACTGGTACTCGCGTGACACGCTGAAAGGGCAAGCTGCCATAATGAACCCTGAACAGAAGCTCATATCAGTCATCTCATCATCTGGAAAGTAAAGAGAGCAAGTAGTGAAAAAAATACACCTATTCAGTGTTTCTCACACACACACACACATACACACACACACACACACACACACACACACACACACACACACACACACACACACACAAGCGCTCGTGCGCGTGCGCTCTCAGACAGAGAGAGAAAGAGAGAGGGAGGAAGGATTCACAGACATTCTTAAGTGACAAAGATTTGCTGAGGTTCACGTAAACCATTTATATGAATTTGTAATTAATAGTTCGGTGAGAAACGGACACTTTGACGTATGACGCTGACTTTGCGCATCACCTCGTGTATTTATACAAATAAAAATAGAACGAAGAATAGGATTTGCTGTTTCTAATGTAACAATAACTTCCACGAAAGAAGGACGGAAGGTTACTGTTTAATATCCCGTCTGCAAGAGGTCATTATAGATGAAGAATAAACTCGTACTTGGGAAGGATTGCAAAGGAATTTGCGTTTTTGTTATATGAACTATCTCAGCACTTGTTTTCACTGATTCAGGGCGACAACGGAAAATCTATTACCTGTACCGCCTCACTCTAACTTGGAAACTTACAAGTACTATTAACGATGAATTCTAATACAAAACGTTTCATTTAAGAGTAGCACACAGCCTCGTAATTACAAGAATATCTTTCATATATCATATAATTAAGTAAGATTAATGAAAGATATTTAACCGTACTGGAGATGATTTTAGCGAAATACAAAATGGCTAGCTTTGCTTCCTGTTAGGAACGCTGGCTTACCGTAGACCTGCAGTTATTGCTTTTCACGGGGTTTTAAAAATTACTTTGTGGAGGAACTTTTAAAAAAAAGTACTTCTCCATCTTTTAATGTAGAATCGAAATGTTATACAAGCACTGCGTTTGACAGTCAATGTATTTAACTCAACTGAAGCAAGGACAAACAGAGGATATCCCTCCGTACAGTCGACGCACGGGAATACAGATAATGTATCAGCGACTTTCGACAATTGTCACCGAAACGTTGTGGAACACAGGTAACGTTTTTTTTTTTTTATTATTTAATTTTGGAGAGACATGTATTTATCGACGTGGAGAATTATAAGTCGAAGTGATAGAAATGGATCACAAGTTCGATTAGCATAAGAGTAGGGCAGGAAATAATCATTGTCTTTGTCAAAGGAGACCTACATGCTGGTCTTCCAATACGGTTAAAGCCCTGACCAATAAAAGATGGGTATAACATTAACCAATTTTGTAAATCGTTTCGGTATTTACCTTTCGAAAGGTATTGCACAAACCTGTTTACTACCCAGAGCTTACATAAATAGTGGAAATATGTCAGCTTACAGGGAAAATGATTTGCACTATTACTTGCGGTGATTGGAAAGTTCCAATACATCCATGCTAGACGTTTATTTTTTATTTATTTATTTATTTATTCAGCCTCATCTGATTAGGGTTATCAGGTCCCCTCTCACATCGGAACAGTGTTTCACACATTTTAACACGATAGTCACCAGGGTTTCACACCTACAGCACTTTTTTTAACATCATAGTTACCTAAGAAATAACAGTTTTAATGCGACAAATGGTATAAAATGATTTCAGCGCTTGTAGTGACACTGTGAGTGAATAGCACTGACTATGGACTAGTCAATTTAATACTGACAGTACTTCTAGTACTGCTACTGCTGCCACTAATAATGACGCCAATAATAATAATAATAATAACAATAATAATAATAGTAATGATAATAACAACAATTATGATAGTAGCAGAAACAGAAAGAATTTATACGTGTAAAAACTAGATGTTCTCTGATACAGCTAATTCCAGAGAGGTAATTTAAAGAGACTGCGCCAGTTAAGAGTACTTGGAAATGAGGAAGATCTGGGTTGAAAAGAAGGACTTGCAGGTGTAACGACTGAGTAAAAGGCCAATGGTAATTATGATTGTTGCTTTGATAGATATGTCGTTAACTGTCTTATGAAGCTGGAGATGTTATTCAGTTCGCTAATATAGTGCGGGGTGTTATTCCAGAGTCGGGTTCCTGCTACTGAGAAGGATTTAAAAAAAGTGACTAAACGATGGAGTGAGATTTTGCTCTGATAGGAATGAGTGATTCTGCCATGTTTTTCAGACGAGAGCGTTAATGTGGAGATGAGATATGAGGGACGGAGCACGTTTACAAGACAGTAGAGGACACAGAGCGTACGGAAAACTCTGCACTCGTCTGCACGCAGAACATGATCAAAGAGTCGAACATCACAGATATGAAGTACAAAGGCATTCATAACCATGAGCGATCCTGGGAAGGACATTGCAGGGTAACACCTTTGTAATCAATTATTTTATTTATTTATTTATTTATTTATCGTACGACATGCCGCCAGCATATACACATAAACTCTCATTACAACGCAAAGGGATATACAGGGTGTAAACTTTAAGTTGACAGACCAGAATAACTCGAAAAATAAGCTTCACACGAAAAAATTTGTAGAATCCAAAGTTGATTATTTTTGAGGGGGACATCTGTTGGTGCTAAAATTAGCCCGCCACCCCAGCCCCCAGGGGATGGGGTGGGAAGTAACTTAAAATTTCAAATGGGAATCCCCATTTTATTGCAGAATCAGATTCTACATAAAAAATACGTACATTTTGTCTTAAACATATCTTTTGATTCTTGGTAGTTGGCGCTGTAATTCAAGAAAATCCATGTTCTCATTTTTGCGTCGAAAATGGTTACGGATAAATAAAAAATATTTCTTTACTTCGTAAATTTTGATTCGCTAAAATTAAAACTCTCCCTCTCCCCCCATAGGGTGAGGTTTAAGAGAGAGGAATTACAGTTTTACAAATGTTGACCAAAACATTAATTTTTTCCGCCGATTCGGGTAAGTTATGTTTGTTTCATGGTCATGAGGCCACACAGCTTTTAATTATCAAGCAAATCATCTGACCAGCTGACTAGCCAACCAAACATCCTACGAAGTAAATAAGTATTGTTTATTTATCCGTAACCATTTTCCACACATGAATGAGAACATGGATTTACTTGAATTACAGCGTCAACTACCACGAATCAAAACAAATGTTAAAGACAAAATGTTCGTAGTTTCTTGTGTGGAGTATGATTCTGCAATAAAAATGGGGTTCCCATTTGAAATTTTTAAGTTTCCTCCCACCCCACCCCCAGGGGGCTGGGGTGGCGGGCTAATTTTAGCACCAGCAGATGTCCCCCTCGAAAATAATCGACTTTGAATTCTACACATTTTTTAAGCTTATTTTTCGAGTTATTCTGGTTTGTCAACTTAAATTTACACCCTGTATATACAAATATATTTAAAATAATAAACGAGTGATTAATATATTTCTTATACATGCAAGTGGTCAATGTGATATGATGTACAGAAATGTGACACGTATCATGCGAGACTAGAAGCTATTGGTTACACATCGATATCCAGGTCTAGGATCCACTTTATAGCTCGAGGTGTGGCTTCTATGAAGTCCTCATCTGATTCACTGAATTTACTAGTAGGGCACACTTTTGTGGTGTGGTCCAGAGTTTGCTCAGGCGCTCCGCAGTCACAGCTTGGGTTACCTCGAATCCCCATTTATAGAATGTGGCGTTGCATCTAGTGTGGCCACTTCGGATACGGTTGAGCTTAACCCAGTCTCTCCTAGCAAAGTCGAACCCTTTTAGTGTTTTTGAGGGGTCAGTTATAAGGTAATAATTAGTGACTGGGTTTTCCCATTCCTTTTTCAAAGCGCCTATAAGGTTGAGGCCAACCTATCCTCTTACGTAGCCGTTATTCCATATCGGGTTTCGTGACTTCAATCGGTGATTTGGTAAATTTCTAACGACATTTTGAAAGGGTAGGCATTTTGCGTCATATATTTGTGTTATTTTTTCCCATTCTTTAATACATGTTTTATGCCGTCTTAGTTTTGGTGGTGCTATGTTGTCGATGACGGAGTGCCATGGTATTGGGGTAGATGTTAATGTTCCAGTGATAATACGCATGGTATCATACAGCTGCACGTCTACCATGTTGGTATGGTGACTCCTCTGCCAGACAGCAGCATAGTATTGTGCAGTGGTGTAAACTATTGATGTTGCTACTGTTCGTAGAGTGGATGCATCTGCAATTTCCTAATAATATTATTCCGTGTTTTGAGCTTCTGCTCAACATTTTAAGGTGGTCTTTGCAGGTGAGGGTCCTGTCCAGTGTTACGCCCAAATATTTAGAATGGAAGTTGTGTTTCACTCTCTCTTGATCAAAAAATACGGTGAGCCTTTCATTGGCGGCTTTATTGTTGAGGTGAAAAGCGCAGACTTCTGTCTTGGAAGAGTTTTGGTGCAGCCGCCATCTTCTGTAGTATTTGTTAAGAACTTCAAGGTCATCCGTTTGAGTCTTTGCCCCTTGTTCAAGAGATTTGCTTCCACGGCTATGGCCAGGTGGTCAGCATATCGGAATTTTTTGCTCACTGTGTAAGGTATATCGCTGGTGCAGAAGTTGAATAGTAGTGGTGCCAGGACTGAGCCTTGAGGTAGTCCGTTCCTGATCTTAGAAGACCTTGATATTAAAAGCGTTATTGACGTCCATTCCACTTGTCACTTTAGAGTTGCGACTGGTGAGCATGTTCTTCAGGAGAGTCGTGAGCTGAAGGCATGGGATCGCTTTCTTCAGTTTCAGCATGATTCCATCCAACCAAACAGTATCGTAAGCAGCTGTTAAGTCTACGAATGCCACTGATGTTTTCAGTCCTCTATGAAAGCCAGCTTCTGTGTATGATGTCAAAGCCGGTGCTTGCTCGCAGCAGCTACGATCATTGCGGAAGCCTGCCTGGAATGATGGTATCTCAGCATCTATAGCCTTATACACTCCTGGAAACTGAAATAAGAACACCGTGAATTCATTGTTCCAGGAAGGGGAAACTTTATTGACACATTCCTGGGGTCAGATACATCACATGATCACACTGACAGAACCACAGGCACATAGACACAGGCAACAGAGCATGCACAATGTCGGCACTAGTACAGTGTATATCCACCTTTCGCAGCAATGCAGGCTGCTATTCTCCCATGGAGACGATCGTAGAGATGCTGGATGTAGTCCTGTGGAACGGCTTGCCATGCCATTTCCACCTGGCGCCTCAGTTGGACCAGCGTTCGTGCTGGACGTGCAGACCGCGTGAGACGACGCTTCATCCAGTCCCAAACATGCTCAATGGGGGACAGATCCGGAGATCTTGCTGGCCAGGGTAGTTGACTTACACCTTCTAGAGCACGTTGGGTGGCACGGGATACATGCGGACGTGCATTGTCCTGTTGGAACAGCAAGTTCCCTTGCCGGTCTAGGAATGGTAGAACGATGGGTTCGATGACGGTTTGGATGTACCGTGCACTATTCAGTATCCCCTCGACGATCACCAGTGGTGTACGGCCAGTGTAGGAGATCGCTCCCCACACCATGATGCCGGGTGTTGGCCCTGTGTGCCTCGGTTGTATGCAGTCCTGATTGTGGCGCTCACCTGCACGGCGCCAAACACGCATACGACCATCATTGGCACCAAGGCAGAAGCGACTCTCATCGCTGAAGACGACACGTCTCCATTCGTCCCTCCATTCACGCCTGTCGCGACACCACCGGAGGCGGGCTGCACGATGTTGGGGCGTGAGCGGAAGACGGCCTAACGGTGTGCGGGGCCGTAGCCCAGCTTCATGGAGACGGTTGCGAATGGTCCTCGCCGATACCCCAGGAGCAACAGTGTCCCTAATTTGCTGGGAAGTGGCGGTGCGGTCCCCTACGGCACTGCGTAGGATCCTACGGTCTTGGCGTGCATCCGTGCGTCGCTGCGGTCCGGTTCCAGGTCGACGGGCACGTGCACCTTCCGCCGACCACTGGCGACAACATCGATGTACTGTGGAGACCTCACGCCCCACGTGTTGAGCAATTCGGCGGTACGTCCACCCGGCCTCCCGCATGCCCACTATACGCCCTCGCTCAAAGTCCGTCAACTGCTCATACGGTTCACGTCCACGCTGTCGCGGCATGCTACCAGTGTTAAAGACTGCGATGGAGCTCCGTATGCCACGGCAAACTGGCTGACACTGACGGCGGCGGTGCACAAATGCTGCGCAGCTAGCGCCATTCGACGGCCAACACCGCGGTTCCTGGTGTGTCCGCTGTGCCGTGCGTGTGATCATTGCTTGTACAGCCCTCTCGCAGTGTCCGGAGCAAGTATGGTGGGTCTGACACACCGGTGTCAATGTGTTCTTTTTTCCATTTCCAGGAGTGTAGATACGGTTGCATATGAGTCGTTCCAGCAATTTGCAGCTTACGTTCAGTAACGCTATTGGGTGGTAGCTTGCTGCATCTTTGGGTGGTTTACCTGGTTTAAGTATTGCTGTAGAGTGAGCTACTTTAAACTGCTGTGGGATCTTCCTGGTGTTGAGCATGTTGTTGTAGAAATCTCTCAGCCAAGTTGTGCCGTTCTTCCCTATATGTCTGATGAATTCTGGGAAGATTCTGTCCGTGCCAGCAGCTTTCCTATTTTTGAGGCTTCTAATGGCTTCTTTTATTTCTAACTCTGTGAAGGTGTTCGAGTAATAGGGGTAAGGTTGCAAATTTTTGGCCATTTCGTCTAACTCTTTCTTAATTTCAGCTGCAGCTGCTCTGTGCAGAGGAACACTTTCAGCTCGTTGCTTAATGTGCTGTGCTCTCTGTGAGGCCCGTAAGGTTGGTTCACTAATGGTTTTAGAAGAAGCAGAGCCCAGTTTCCTTAGTAGTTCAAATGGTTCAAATGGCTCTGAGCACTATGGGACTAAACATCTATGGTCATCAGTCCCCTAGAACTTAGAACTACTTAAACCTAACTAACCGAAGGACAGCACACAACACCCAGTCATCACGAGGCAGAGAAAATCCCTCCTTGGAAGTGATCACGCCTTTCCGCTGGAGTGGGTAAAGTTCAGCTCTGTTGTTAATGTTTTCCGTCTTTGTTTCCCTTTTCGGTTTAATGATTCTAGTATTTGTTTTCCCCTTTCGTTATCACCACTCTCGCTGTGCTCGTGGTAAAACTTTTCAGTGACTTCGTCCCAGCAAGGTATATATTCCTTGCGGTACTTTCGGGCTATCTTGCTCCTAGCAGCACTGATTATCATTCAGTTTTCTACCTTAGGTTTGATCCATCGAATATTGTCTTCTATTTATTTGGTATACTGCGCCCAATTTCCTTTGTTAAAGTTGCATCGTGTCTTCCTGATCGAATTTACTAGGGGGAATTCTATACCCATGGAGACTAGCCTAGGCCTGTGTTGACTGTTTGGGAAGTTCTTTAATACTTTCTTTATATGAGGTAGAGGGATATTATTAGTGTCCTTGCTAACCACACACAAGTTGCGTTGGTACTTATGTTCCATCTTGCGGATCGGAGAGTTTCCAGGTTCTTAGCATCATAGCTCATATATAGGTCTTTTTTTTCTATCCACTGGGCTAGTTTTTCACCGTTTTCATCAGTGTTGCAGTTGCCCCGATTAGTGTGATATATATTAAGGATAATGCTGATACATGGTGAAAGAACGCTCTGGTGGGCGGTTTGCGGGTTTAAATCACCTCGGGGTATGACCATGAGGTGCATTTGACCTGCGGTCGTCTAACGGTGGTGCTGGCAGCAGTCCACAGACGCAGAGGTACGTTGGTGCATGTCAGAGTACGGTGCAGCGAGTAAGTGTGCAGACGTTTTCAGACGTGCTAATGGTGACTGTGTGTTGAAAATGGCTCAAAGAATACGTATTGATGACGTTATGAGGGGTAGAATACTAGGGCGACTGGAGGCTCGTCAAACACAGCAGGTTGTAGCACGGGCCCTCCGTGTGCCACAAAGTGTGACCTCAAAAAATGTGGCAACGATTCCAGCAGACAGGACACGTGTCCACAGTACGGGACGTCCACAGTGTGTAACACCACTAGAAGACCGATATCTCACCATCAGTGCCCGCACACGGCCACGGAGTACTGCAAGTAGCCTTGCTTTAGACCTTACCACACTGGAACAGTTGTCTCCAGACACACAGTCTACAGACGACTGAGCAGACATGGTTTATTCGCCCGGAGATCTGCAAGGTTCATTCCACTGGTCACAGGAGACCCCGTAAAGCCTGGTGTCAAGAACACAGTACATGGTCATTGGACCAGTGGTCCCAGGTTATGTTCACGGGCGAGTCCAGGTATAGTCCGAACAGTGATTCTCACTGGGTTTTCGTCTGGCGTGAACCAGGAACCATATACCAACACCTTAACGTCGTTGAAAGGGACCTGTATGGAGGTCGTAGTTTGATGGTATGGGGTGGGACTACACTTGGTGCACGTTCACCCCTGCATGTCTTTGACAGAGGAACTGTAACAGGTCATGTGTATCGGGACGTCATTTTGCACCAGTATGTCCACCTTTTCATGGGTGCAGTGGGTCCCACCTTCTGCCTGATGAATGATAGTGCACGGCCCCACCGTGCTGCCATCGTGGAGGAGTACCCTGAAACAGAAGATATCAGGCGAATGGAGTGGCTTGCCTGTTCTCCAGACCTAAACCCTATCGACACGTCTGGGATTCTCTAGATCGACGTATCGCTGCACGTCTTCAAACCCCTAGGACACTTCAGGGGCTACAATAGGCACTGGTGCGAGAATGGGAGGCTAAACCCCAGCAGCTGCTCGACCACCTAATCCAGAGTATGCCAACCCGTTGTGCGGCCTGTGTGCGTGTGCATGGTGATCATATTTATGTCAGGGTACATGCTCAGGAAACAGTGTCGTTTTGTAGCAAATGAGTTTCGGGACGGTTTTCGCAACTTATCACCAATACCTTGGACTTACAGATCTCTGTCGTGTGTGTTCCCTATGTGCCTATGCTATTAGTGCCAGTCTTGTGTGGCACCACATTCTGCAGTTATCCTTAATTTATGAGCATGAGTGTATATATATAGTCTCTGGAAACCAGAGACTGTGTGTCGCTCATGTATTCAGCATGCAAAAATGTGTAAAGTGACAATGTCTCGAATAAAGTATTAATCTTTATTGTGTTGGTATTCGAAGCTGGACCAAGTGGTAACATATCACTCAAACTGTGGTCTCCTACGATTTCATTTAATGTCGAAAGCTTTGAAAGTTTCTTTTTGAGGTTAGAGGGACGAGCTTTTATTATTTTGTACAAGTAGGGACGTAATGGTTCCTTCTTGCACATTGCAGTTTCTACGTTCACTTTTACTCCCAGGGAAAGAAGATGATATATGTCGTGTTTAGGATTAAAGTTGGTAGTGATTCTCGATATTTGAAGCCGATTGACCAACCATTACCGCTTGGCTTTTGGACGGGGCGAGCTTTAAACCTTTATCCTGTACCCAATTTAGTAATGCATAAAGGTCGATTTTAAGATCCTCGATAGCTGTCTTCAGCTTCATTGGTTTCGTACATAGATACAAGTTGAAGCCGTCAGCGTACACGTGGTATTCACAGTAGGACGAAACTGATCACATATCGTTGACATACGACGAACAGATGTAGGGCTTAATACGAAACCATGGAGAAAGCCTGATACCCCTGCCTCCATCGGGGTTTTATGGTGCCAGACCTGATGTGTTGCTGGCAAGACGTCAGGTATGAGGTAACAGTCCGCAATACATTTAGGCTGCTAGGTTTGGCAAGTAGAATGTCTAAGTCAGCAGTGTCAAAGGCTGCTGAAGTCTAAGAAAAACATGATAGTCGCCTCTTGTGGATCCATATCAAGCTTTACCTTTATTAAGACTGATTTTGTGCTGCAATGATTACGGATTCCTCATTGATATTATCTAACAGTTCGTTTGAAGTCGGTTATTTCGTTAGCTGGTCGTGTACTATACATACATCCTAAGGCCCGGGGCAGCGCAGAAATACTGCAAACACGTCGGTAATCAAAGGATGCCGTAGGTAGTGTTGTACCTAGTGCCTCTTTCCGAGTCTCATGGAAGACGCTTGTGGTTAAGGCGTGGTTAAAGATAGTGGGGTAACAGACTTCGTGCTGGCATAGTCTGCACTGTTGCCAAATTTGTCCAAGATGTCAGCTTTTCTTGTTGGTCCTCCCACCTCCTCCCCCTGAGGTGTTGGTGTGGCAATATCACAGTTAAATTGGAATTTAAATTAATTAAATTGGTACGCAAATTAATTATGCACATTAATTGATGCAGAATTGCGGGAAATTCAAAAATATCGGAATTTTCAAGGAATGGCGGAAAATTCAAAAATAGCGGAATTTCAGATTTTGGAGCCCTTGTTCACAATACCAGCACCAGAGGGCACAGTTGGAATGTTCACGTTTCTGAAAGAGCCAGTCAGTCCACCGCGCAGGAGACGATTTTGTACGCAGACTGTCGTCCCTTTTTCCCTACTGCGTGTGTGCCTCCCTGTCCGATGTCAGAGTTTGCTACAGATGCCTCCCGCTGCATTACTGTATACCCTGGTGCCCGAAATTGAAATAAACAGTGCTCTACTTATTTCTCTACAACTTCGTCTTATTCCACTGCCCTCCACATCCCTCCCTCTCCTCACTATACAGTAGGGACACAGTTTTGTTCCATGCTGTCGCTGATGGCACACAAAGAGATCCATCTGCTCGCAGTGATATACTGTTTCCGGTCTGCACAAATCAGTCACAGATGAACAAAAGACGCAGCGACAGGACGCTTCCTGGAAGCGGTTGGGCGTATTTCTCAGAAAGACTAGCCCCATTGAAACAATAGCGAAATACCTGACTATCCGTCACAGATGAAAAACTGAACGATCAGCAGCGGCGTGCTTTCAAACGTTCTGTATGGCACGGCATTCGGATAGGTAAAATGAGGGCCATGTAGGAAAAACGCTGGAAAAGGAAGTTGGTGGTGAAAGAGCGGCATTCCTGCTGTACAGGTGGTGGATGAATAGAAGGTGAAGGAATTGTGCATAACTTCCGTGCTCCTCATGAAGTAACACACTGCATGTCTGCCTAAAGTGTTGCCGTTCTTAATAGGTCAACTGCTATAATGTTAGCTCATTTATTTAAAAAAAAAAGTGACTGCATAAGCACGAACACTCATTTGGTGCGTGAAGTATTTCCTTCATGTATTCTGTAGGTGTGATTCTTATGCCTACTACAAAGAATATTGTACTGACAGACCTCAGTACACATCGTGTAAAGCGTGTAGTCTTAAGCTTTTAAAACGAATACTGTGGCGGCAGCAGTGCAAACAGCAGATATAGTACTAAAATCAATGAAACCTCCAGCTAAATAAGTATGAACTCACTCTCATAGTATGAACTAATACTTGCTACAATGAATCTTGCGTTGAATTTATAAGAAAATAAGTACTTAACACCATCCAACAGTCCTTAAACATACTATCAGCTAGCAAGTTCCACGCACTATAGTGATAGAAGACTTCGTCAGTAAAGTAATGCAGGTAGGACCAAACAATAACACGACAACCAACTTTTAGCAAACATTCCTGGATAGATAGACGTGTTGTTTTTTTTCCTGAGCGGTACCAATGCATCTTAGAAGGAGAGAGAAGTAATCCTCAAGAAAAATAAAAAATAAAAACTTCTGCTATGTTATGTTGTGCACATCAGCCTTGGTTCCACAGGAAAACGAAACAAAAAAGCAGATGTGAGCACCGCTGCGTCGATTTTCATGTTAAAACTATACGTGGTTTTATAAGTCGTGGATGTAAGTACAGTATCGAGATACGGTATTGCTACGTTTGATTCATTAAAAAGCTACTGTCTTCCACTACCAGCTACAAATGCTGCGCTGCACGTTGATTGTATTCACTTTAATCGCTCACATTAATCGCGTATTAACCACTCTGTGGGGAGTGCAGGATCATGCCAGGAGAAGGCATGGGGTGTAAAGTCGCAATAAAGTCAATCATCTTACCGAATTTATAGAATGATGGCATGTCCACGAGGTTGTAGGTCATGGAGAATGGTACTCGATGGGGAATGATCGCGTACAACAGATGCTGTGCTGTGTGAGAAATCAGTCAAAATGCAGCCCTAGCTTTGACATTAGATTGAGATCGCAAGAACTGAACAAAATACTACGATTAATACCATGGCTTTCTAGCCTAAAAATATCGTCTGTGACTTGGAATCATGTATTTACATGCTTAGGCTGGAGACGTCTTTTTAATGATTACCACCTCAACTGGCGAATTATATCCATGGCACACTCGTCACAATTTCAGAACGGGCTGCCCTTCTTTGAACTTTTTCGAACCTGTCTGCTAAGGATCTCATCAGTCTTTCTGCACCTTGTAGCTGTTCCTCAGTCTTTGACCCACCCTCCATGCACCATTGTTTATGCGATCTTTCAAGTTTAATTTACACACTGACCGGAAGTCGGGGTGCACTGTATCTACTGACTTCTGCGTCTCGTGGAGGAACAGAGTGAGCTGAGTTAATACGAGTGGACCATATGTTCCGCACTCGATGGGAATGAGAGCATGTTGACATAGATCAGCCGATCATGTACATGGAACAAGACCACCGCTAACTGGTGCTGTCTCCCACAACTCGAGGCAAGCGTGAGCAGCTACGGTGGTGTTTGTAACTGTCGAATAAGCATTGTGGAGAGTTTACAAAATACAGGGACTGCCGTTGGAAGGAGATGACCTACGCATTGGCAAGACGCCCACGTCGAAATGCAGCCGCGTTTAACATGATGCCATATCACAGGCCAGCTACATTGTGGGGGAGGTATTGGCTCTGAGCACTAAGTGGGGGAGGTATTCTGATCCCATATACGAGGGTAATCCCAAAAGTATGGCCTCCTATTCTTTTTGGTAAGTACATAGACCTGTTTATTTCTGCAATGGTTTACATTAGTTTACAGCTTGAACATTTAGCTATTTTTCGACATAATCACCATTTCTGTCGATGCATTTTTGCAGACGCTGTGGCAGTTTTTGTGTGCCCATGCCATATCAGCTCGCCGCCATGCTGTTCAGAAAGTTATGGATCTCTTCTTTCACCTCGTCGTCGGAGCTGAATCGCTGGGACCACAATTAACGCTGACAGGTACTGTGAGACTCTGAAAAAACTCAAACGGGCAATTCAGAACCGGAGAAGAGGAATGTTGAGCAAGGGCGTACATATTCTCCATGACAACGCTCCTCCACACGTCGCTCGGCAAACCGTTGCTCTCCTGCAACAGTTTCAGTGGAACATAATCACCCACCCACCCTATAGTCCTGACTTGGCGCCCAGTGACTATCACCTGTTCCCTAGGTTAAAAGAACATTTGGTCGGAAAGCGATTCAGCTCCGACGACGAGGTGAAAGAAGAGGTTCTAACTTTCTGAACAGCATGGCGGCGAGCTGGTATGACATGGCACACAAAAACTGCCACGTCGTCTTCAAAAATGCATCGACAGAAATTGTGATTATATCGAAAAACAGCTAAATGTTCAACCTTTAGAAATAAACAGGTCTATGTACTTATAAAATAATAGGATACCTTACTTTTGGGATTACCCTCGTACATAGTGTTCTACCGACAGTTAAACCGCTCGCCAAGAGGTCGAGAGCAGAGGGACTGGGATCGCGTGCATTTCTCAGATGAGAGCACAGTAGTGATGGTAAGAGTTGAAAACGCATTATGCTCCCACGAACATTATTGTTTTTGTAAAGAACTCTTGTTAGAATATTCGATGCGACTTCAGTCTCGTCAAGCATAGCCAGTAAACAGCCCACCATCTGTTATTTTTGGTTTTAGGGCGCAAAACTGCTATGGTCATTAGCGCCACCATCTGTTAGCAACCGAGTTGGTGGAGGAATGGAATGATTTACGAGAAGACTTCCCTGTCAGTCCTGCAAGTACGTTGCAGAGCATACATCACCGTGCCACTTCGCCTTTGGTCATCTTCTAAGTTTCTAGGTAGTGATGTAAACATTTCAGTAACCTGAAAGCATCACCGTCACACAATGAAAATATTCCCCTATTAACAGCTACACCATGATATGGACACCGAACGAAACGTGCACTATATTCCCATTCCAGTGCCGCAACTGCCGTTCCGCGAAAATTAGCTCCCAACAAGAGCGGCACAACCGCCCGTAAACTGCATATCCAGCATTAAGATCAAACGAATCCGATGGTTAAGCACTGCTCCTCAAACGATAGTCAGTTGCACGGGTAATGATTTGTTTGTGTGTGTGTGTGTGTGTGTGTGTGTGTGTGTGTGTGTGTGTGTGCGTGTGTGTGTGTTTGTGTGTGTGTTTACGGATATCTAAAGTGCGATTTATCAACTTCGACTGGAACGAGCACACATATCTACTGTACCGCCCTGAATCTATTCATTACGGCCACATGGCGCTGCACGCCTAGTGAATTAGGAAAAGCGAACTTATTCAGACTAAGGTTGGTATCTTCTCCTCAGCTGGAGAGTCATCCAACGTCTTAAAACTGAATGAGAGACAAGTCTTTCGAAACGCAATCCGACGGTTGCTATACTTTCAGCTACCCAGTGTCGGATACTTTTCAGAGAGTAAATATGCGATTAACTTCTCTCCCTAATTACAATGCAAATCAATTGTGCAGTGAACTTGCTGTCAGCGTAAAAGCTCTACTACAACTTAAATACAGCCTATTACGGAGAGGGAAATATCAGACAGGAAGTAAACACTCCCTATCTTTGTTGGCAACCACTAGCGGGGTCCGAACCCCCCCGCCCTGCCAAGTCGGACGTTGTGGCCCAGCGGTCCTAGGCCCTTCAGTCCGGAACCGCGCTGCTGCTACGGTCGCAGGTTCGAATCCTGCCACGGGCATGGATGTGTGTAATGTCCTTAGGTTAGTTAGGTTTAAGTAGTTCTAAGTTCTAGGAGACTGATGACCTCAGAAGTTAAGTCGCATAGTGCTCAGAGCCATTTGAACCATTTTGAACCGTTTGAACCCCCGCTCCCCTCAATCGTCCATCGTTCTCTCGACGGCCAACAAAACGACGAAAACGACGGCGACTACTCGTTCCGTTTAGGTGTGGAAAATTGCAAGTGGCCGTCTCTACCATGACTTGACATCACACATAAACGCTGCGCTCATCGAGCGAGGCAGCAGTCTCCTTGTGGATGGACTAGCGCAGCGGTGAGCTGTTTGTTTCGTATTTCTCAGCCCCAACTACACGGGTAGGCAGCGACCGCTCCAACAGTTGGAGACTACAAATAAAAAGCTTTCTATTTTTCTTCTCGTAGCGACGCTTCTCTCGCGGTCTGCAATTGGCGACGCGCTCTGTGTGTGAAAGTGTGTGTGTGTGTGTGTGTGTGTGTGTGTGATTGTGTGTGTGTGTGTGTGTGTGTGTGTGCACGCGTACTCTCGAGCGCCCTTAACAATGAATTGTTTCCCACTGCAAACACACACACACATAATTTTGGAAATTTGTGGTAAGGTCTTATGGGACCAAACTGCAGAGGTCATCGGTCCCTAAGCCTGCACACTACTTAGTTTAACTTAAACTTTTACACTATGGACAACACACACACCCATGCCCGAGGGAGGATTCGAACGTCGGACGGGGAGAGCCGCACGGACCGTGACAAGGCGCCCTAGACCGCGCGGCTACCCTGCGTGGGATACATACATACATACATACACACACACACACACACACACACACACCCATGCCCGAGGGAGGATTCAAACGTCGGATGGGGAGAGCCACACGGACCATGACAAGGCGCCCTAGACCGCGCGGCTACCCCGCGTGGCATACATACATACACACACACACACACACACACACACAAACACCCATGCCCCTAGGAGGATTCGAACGTCGGACGGGGAGAGCCGCACGGACCGTGACTAGGCGCCCGAGACCGTTCGGCTACCCCGCGTGGCATACATACATACACACACACACCCCTATGCCCGAGGGAGGATTCGAACGTCGGACGGGGATAGCCGCACGGACCGTGACTAGGCGCCCGAGACCGTTCGGCTACCCCGCGTGGCATACATACATACACACACACACACACACCCCTATGCCCGAGGGAGGATTCGAACGTCGGACGGGGAGAGCCGCACGGACCGTGACTAGGCGCCCGAGACCGTTCGGCTACCCCGCGTGGCATACATACATACACACACACACACACACACACACACACACACACACACACACACACACACACACACCCATGCCCGAGGGAGGATTCGAATGTCGGACGGGGAGAGCCGCACGGACCGTGACAAGGGACCCTAGACCGCGCGGCTACACCGCGTGGCATACATACGTACATACACACACACACACACACACACACACACACACACACACACACATACAAGATGTGTCTTCGAGTTGTATGCGATTCAAACCCCTCCGCTTATATACATATGTTCATCACTAAACGGAATTCGGCGCAGGGACAATGGTCTCAGATTCCTACATGTAGAATCACGTAAGTGAGCACACTACATCACTGATGAATTATACAGGTTTCACTGTTGATCAACGCTATTCTCACAGCTTCTGTAAATTACCGGTATTCTGATGGAGTGAATTAATTCCCCAATTGCAAGTAGCTCTCATGCTGAGTTAAGAGGTACTGCAGCAGCCCCTAACCGCAGATTCTCGTTCTACATGTTAGCAACCCGATCGCGCCCTTCTTTTTTTATCGAACTTAATGTCTACATAGTCTAAAAAAGAATCCTTTCAGAAAATCATGCTTTTAAATCCACTTGCTGTAATTACATCACTGACCTGGCAGGGATCGGAACATCATCTATAATAAATTCAACACTCATAACGATTTAGTACTATTACTCCAGGTTTGTTGAATAAAGCCTGTAGTGCATGTGTTCGGTGCATGCACAATCGATTCAGTACACAGCAGTCAGCAACTACGTACCTTCATACACGTGTTCCTGTTAATGAAAAAAATGGTTCAAATGGCTCTGAGCACTATGGGACTCAACTGCTGAGGTCATTAGTCCCCTAGAACTTAGAACTAGCTAAACCTAACTAACCTAAGGACATCACAAACATCCATGCCCGCGGCAGGATTCGAACCTGCGACCGTAGCGGTCTTGCGGTTCCAGACTGCAGCGCCTTTAACCGCACGGCCACTTCGGCCGGCCCTGTTAATGAAGACAAGACTTGTAATCTGCAATGTCGCTGTTTTTTTTTTTTTTAATTAGAAAGGGATCTCAGTGTTATAATAAAGCTATAGGACATAAGCATTCGGAACGTGTTTCAGCAGACCAGCCAGCTAGTCGCTTAATTCCAGCGCAGCTCGTCCAATAGGGACGTATTCGACCTACAACCCTACCCCTTCCAACCGGCTATCCATTACTCTGTCTCTCCTCGACAGCACCCTGCTCAAGCAGTTATCCATGTTGTTTTTATTTCACCTACAAACTGTCCCTTTCTTTGGAAAGTTGTTCGAATTGCTAGACCGCCAGAGGTTCTTATACCCACTATTTTATCACCTCTCTAGACTTGCACTGTAGCTCATCCATTTACACATCTCATACTTTGATCTGAGGCGTGCTCTTTTAGTGTGTGACGATTCATTGAACAATTTTAAGAACTGGCTGGAGGTTCGATGATTTAATAAGGCGTTATTACAGGTGAACTCATTCTCAGTGACATAGTAAATCAGTTAGTAAGTCAACCCTGTGCATAGGGATAAAGACTGATCTAAATTCTAAATGTTGAGCCTGTGTAACCTAAGGAGTGAGTGCGTTTTATTATTTACGTTATCCGGTTGTTTGCTACAAGCGATTTTGCCAGAAACATCAGAGCCATGTCCTAATTGAGATATCGAAGTGAGATATCTCCGAAACATCTTTACCGCGTAGCAAATAGACCACCCGGACAATTAATTTTTTTGTGAATTATCGTATATAGAAACATTTCTGTGTTGATATCATTTCATGACTGTGAATTTATAATTCATATTTCTATGTGTAAAGTCGTCTCGGATGCAATGAGAGAAAGCAACTGTCATTCTATTTATGTTTTTAATGCTTAGTAGTCAATTAGAGGTGTTTTCTCTCCTGCTACATCTGAATGCGACGTCTCAATAATCCGTTGAGCTGTGATATTCTATAGATGCGGTAATAATCGTAATAACGTGGTGGATGAGCCTGAGATCAATTCTCAGATTAGTGATTCAATGAATTGGTAGTTGTTTAAACACCTGTGTGAACATTGCTTACTCCTAAAAAGCTACAGAGCTGCTCTATTGCGCTGCACCTGTGTTTATGCAACAGCATCCGAAGACAACTTCATTCATCCAACACCATCTAGAAGCGTGGTTATGTGTCAGGAATGTAGTGGAATATGAAGAAGATCTTTCTCTTATTGGAATATGTTTGAACCATCTCTGATATCCCTGGGACACGTTCCGAATGGTTAAGTTATGTCATATAGCTTTATTATGGCACTGGGATCTCTTTCCAATTGAACTTATAACACTATCTCCTACTATTAAATTAGCAATATTCTAATAACGTTACTCCTGTGAAAAAATACTTATTTTACTGTGATAGTTCGTAGTGGAAAGATATCCCACTATTTTTGTTTCTCTGTGGATTTCTATAGAGAGGAAGGAGTAGCAGAACAATCGGGAATCGAAGCAGTGTGCTATTAATAATCAAAAAATGAACGTAAATGTAAATGGTCGCCAGCTTAATTAGGAAAAATTATACCAAGTACCAGCATTGTTAGTAAAGGCAGTTAAAAACCGAAATTTACTTGATACTGAAATTCTGTTTTGCTGATAAGGTACAAGACAATAGCGCAATTTAGCAAGTAAGGTGCCTGTGATCTGGCGTCAACTACACAGGAGGAATGTTAATGCATTTAGGCAACACCTGGCTCTCAGTAACACTTACTATCTCTACATTACAATAGGAAGCTTATGATCATTATAGGTAAAAGATTACTAATGGTCGAGCACTACTACCTCGGGCAAGGTGGTCTTTTGTCAGTTTAATTATTGGAAATTACAACCATTGAAATAGTTATCAACTAGTTGTATCTTTTGTACTGATTATTATTTGTACTTTCACGAAACATTCACATCCTTATATTTTTTAGATCAGATGTAACATGTGATACCTTAATCCAGTACACATTGAATAGTTGTAGCTATTTGCGTTCAATGGTACGCATAAGTTATAAGAATGAAAATTGTACTTCTTGAGCCCTGTTATTGTAAGATGAGATTTACATCTCACTCAAATATTAGCACGCGGCCCCAGAAACTAGTGTGTCATTAGACTCGGATCTAAGCTAGCCATTTTAGTAACAACACAGTTTGGGAAACACTAATAACTACACAACACATGAAATTATAAATACTATTACTTCATAATTCTCTACTCAGCTTAGCGGCAAGAAATTTCATGTAAGTTGTACGTCAATACTGTTTCTATTTATGACAACAGTGCTTGATTCCTAAAGAAATCTAGCCGTTACCTTAGTTCACTTGTGTCTGGAGGTAATACTTTACAGTTGAGGACAATAGCCGCCAAGAAAGAAATATTTTTGTATCACTGCTGGTTCTGTTTTATAAATCTTTTATGGATAATCTTAGCCAGTGTGTTATCCTTAGTAGAGACATATCCAGGTTATTTTCATTTATGCTGAGCATTCGATGTCCTGTATCACTTTCCTGGTTTAGTATTTTACCCAATGCCTTTCAGATACAGTAAACCTCTCTGCTCGTTAAAACGTGTGATGTGTTTCACTCAGGCGATGTCTCCTAATTCTATGTACCCGTTGTTTCATACTGCGTATATGCAGTATT
Source organism: Schistocerca americana (assembly GCF_021461395.2). NCBI lineage: Eukaryota > Metazoa > Arthropoda > Insecta > Orthoptera > Acrididae > Schistocerca > Schistocerca americana. The sequence continues at coordinate 680,124,738 of NC_060122.1, forward strand.
GGTTAGTGCTCTTGCCAGTTACGAGAACCGATTACTGCATCTGTGATTCGTGGCAAATGTGATGTTGTGTGACTCGTTTTGAACAGGTATCTGTGGTGGAGTTTACTCACAGTCAGAGCAAAATTAGTGGCGGTGTTAGTACATAGCTGATGTTCTTGTTCTGTGTATCTGTGTGTGTGTGTGTGGGGGGGGGGGGGGGGGAGGAGTGTTCCATGAAATATTCACTGATACATGACTTTTTATCTTCCTATAAACGTCTTACTATTAAAAGAATGAACCACGACGGGTATAAAAATGGCGATCAGCTTTCCCGCTAGTTTTCCGTTCGAGAGCATTCAAACTTTGTGTCTGTTAATAAATTCCTGTGCACGTAGCTATTACATATATTTGAGACGCATGAAATATCAAAACGGAACAGCGTCTTTTATCTATAGGCAGAAACATACAGCCAATTTTAAGTTCCACATCAAGATGCTATTCTATGTACACGTATCGGTACATGGGAGCAAATCGTTTCCAGAAACTTGTACCGGAAGACGACCAATAAAGGGTAGGAGTTGTAGCTCCGTAAGCGTTTTTATGCACTGTTTTACAGCATCACACATTCTCTATTTATATATTGATGAATAAACGGAGTTCAGCACCGAAAGTTGGATGTCACAAGATGAACTGCTCTCACATAACGAGGCAGAGACGGTGTTCCTTATCGAAAAAATGTTGAAGATGGAAACCCGATGAGGGTGGATCGTTTCCGAAAGAGATGATCTCCACATTTAGTCACATATTCCGTGTTCAAGGAGACATCATCAGATTGCTTGCAATAGTTTTGTTACTAGGTGCAACTTCTGCTGTCATAGTACGGATGTCTCCAAAAAGACTAATGCTACCCACACCACAAGAGGATGCTGGAACAGGCTGATCGCTAGTCTCCCACCAGAATCATTTCAGTGTGATTAAATCATGAATCCACGAGAAAAGCGATGTTCTCTGGTTCGGTGTGGTGAGTGAGTCAGGACCAGCATCAGTTACAGTGGAGGGAGAGGAGAACTCGGCTTAGAATGTTCACTGTGTTATGCGCACGCTGCATATCTTTGCCCGGTGAGATTATTCAGTATGATGTCGTGTGTTTAGGTCATGGCTTTCTGTTTACACACCGCTAAGGTGTTGCTTGCGCACTGGAAAGTAAAGACATTTTTTAGTGCAAGGAACGGTCCACGTGTTCACAGGATGCTGGAAGGCAGCGTTTCTTATTGACAACAGGACGGACTCCCCGGAGATATGCGCAAAAAGCTCGACGTCGCATGGTGTAGGATTAACTGTGGGAGTTGTAGAAAAGACGATATCTGATACTGATAAAAAATGCGGAAACTTGATTATTTTACAGCAGTGAGAGGCTCTTCGTCTCACGGGAGGCGGTACTCATCCCCTACTTGTTTTATTGTGCGTTCAAACCAGCAGCTTACAATCTTCATGGGGGACTAAAGGACAGTTAGAAAAGGTAATCGTTATGAAGCGTAATATTTGACTGCAATCCGACGTTTCACACAGTCGGATGTTATAAAATAATACACACAGAGCGCAGTGTTTCCAGACACACAATTTTATTTAGTACAGCGCACGCTGTAATACCCAGATAAAGACCGAATTTTTATCGCGGCAGCGCGAGTGCGTGCGTGCGTGTGTGTGTGTGTGTGTGTGTGTGTGTGTGTGTGTGTGTGTGTGTGTTAGCCGCACTCCCAACATTTTACCCCAATGGATGTTACGAAATAACACGTTTTTCAACCACATTTTCGTTTACTATACAGTACTGTTATAAGTAATGTTCGGAAAAAACTGTATTTTTACCATGTGTTGATATTTGCGCTAAATACCGAAGTACACTGTGTGATCGAAAGTATCCGGACACCTGGCTGAAAATGACTTTCAAGTTCGTGGCGCCCTCCATCGGTAGTGCTGGAATTCAATATGGTGTTGGCCCACCCTTAGTCTTGATAACAGCTTCCACTCTCGCAGGCGTACTTCCAGTCAGGTGCTCGAAGTTTTCTTAGTTAATAGCAGCTCATTCTTCACGGAGTGCTGCACTAAGGAGAGGTATCGATGTCGGTCTGTGAGGCCAGGCACGATGTCGGTGTTCCAAAACATCCCAAGGTGTTCTATAGGATTCAGGTCAGGAATCTGTGCAGGCCAGTCCATTACACGGATGTTATTGTGTAACCACTCCGCCACAGGATGTGCATTAGAGGTCGGCCTGTAGGCTTTTGTGCTGTGCGTGTCCCTTCACGTTTCCACTTCAGTATCACATCGGAAACAGTGGACCTAGGGATGTTTAGGTGCGTGTAAATATCGCGAACAGACGTATGACACAAGTCACACCGAATCCCCTGACCGCGTTCGAAGTCCGTGAGTTCCGCACAGCGTCCCATTCTGCTCTCTCACGATGTCTAACGACTACTGAGGTCGCTGATATGGAGTACCTGGCGTAGGTGACAGCACAATGCACCTAATATGAAAAAGTATGTTTTTGGGAGTGTCCGGATAGTTTTGATCTTAAAGTGTATATTTTCAGAGCACTTGAAAAGATTGGAGAGGGGCAGCGTATGGCACTTGGTAGCTAACTTCCAGTAATCTTAAAAGATTGGAGCCATCTACACGTGGTTGTGACCCCTCCGCACTCTCGCCATTTGACACAGGTGCGGGTCGCAGCACCCTGGCGCTGGTTACCGTCCACCGATGTCTGCGTAGGGGGCCCGCTCGAACATCGCCAGTGCATCCACATCTCCTCATCTTCTTATGCAATGCGCATTAATCACAGATGAGGAAAGCGGAATAGGAGATCGAAGCGATGAGACATTTTGTTGGCGTGAGAAGTCGTCGAGAGCAGTGGTTTTGAACTCGGGCAATTGGGTAAAATGCGTTAAAATTATCGAAAAACCTAGTGAAATAGTGAAAAATGATGGAAAATAACTAAAATTGAGGCAAATACAGTGAAATAATGAAAACTGATTGAAAATACTTAAAAATTAGGGAAATACGATAAAATGTGGATTAAGGAGAGTAATTACATGAAAATCAGTCCATTCCATTTCTTTCTCTGTTGTAGTGGCTCTGAGTAACACGAGGGCGCCAAGAGTTTTAAGCAGAACCTTCAACATCACAGCGCGTCAGCAATCGTTGTTTAATATATAAAAAACTAAAAACCAGCCTCCATTGCGATCTACGCCGAAACCTGGGTTAACACTTAACACTAGGTGCTTTTTTCGCAATCGAGGCGGGTTTTTAGTTTTTTAATATAAGTTTTAAACAGCATGGTGCAGGTCAGTACCGGACTTTAACATATGCACCATCCACTGAACTGTGGATCAACCCAGCGAGATCGGAAGGAGGGAATATATGGAAATACATTCGAATAGCCACAATCTAGTGTGTGTGATGATGCAGGACTCATTGAGAAATTTGGAGACCGATCCATTTATTTACGATCTCCAAAGGACAGAATACCTGCACCCGGTCCTCGATTCTGATTGACTGGAAGACTGCGGCGGAATAGAGACATCTCGGGATGAGATGTCTGGGTGGCTGAGGTGATGTTTTCGTAGAAGTTATATGGACCGTTCTAACGTTGTCTTTCTACATCAAGCGTGTCAGTCCTTCCTGCCTTGCCATAAGCTGACTATCGTGCAAGAGCATACGTAAAATAATAAAAGACGTTAGGGATCTTTAATTGTAATTACACCCTTTATTCCTCCACAAATATGTAGTAACGACGATATGGGGAGAGGTTTTTGATACTGGGAAGCTACGTAGGCCGTACGAAGCGACACCCAGAAAGTGTGAGTGTGGACGTACCACAATATTTCGGACGCTGTGCACCTGTAAATGTTAATCACACTACTTATCACGAATTCGCATCAGTTGGAGTGTAAATTACTGTGGTCAGTGTTCCAGCATGTGTCAAGAAGATGATGTGAGTGAGAAGTGAACAGACTGTGTCCGATCATAAGAGAGATATGCTTCGCTAGGACACAAAAGCGAGCTGCTACCCTTCCGCACCGACATTCTCTACCCGCATTGCTGCAGCACAGATGCCGTGTAACTGTGCCCTACTCAACTCGCTGGACGTTCAGTGAGGCGACCGGAATATCTCATCCTTCCACGGTATACAAGAACACGCAGTCGCATACAAGAAGCTGTTATTCAGTACAGTGGAGCGTCTGAACCCTCTACAAGACAGCCTTAGGGCGGTTTACTTGAAGAGGTAGAATAAACGCGAGTGGTGAGTGAGAGGTATAACCGAATGTAGTGTGGTATAATCGAATGTAGTGGCGGACGCTGCTTTCCACATGTCAGGGGAGAAAGGAGGCGGATCGGCGCACGGTGAGATGACCATTATAAAGATCTGTGTGTACTTCATTTAAGAGAGACGTATTATTTCAATGTTTCTCCTTCATGACCCTGATTTTACTTACCCGAGTGCCGGCACATCCAGAGCATTTAAAGCACGCCACTATTGACCGTTGAGTTCTTCATCTGTGAGGTACAGAAAGGTATTTCGCTATTTTGCGCATGATAGACAGGGATATCGATATGGTCCCAGATGGGCTAGTCTTTCCAAGAAATACGTTTAACGGCTTGCAGGAAGCTTCCTGTTCTGGAATCTTTTGTCCATCTGTGACTTATTTCTGCAGACCGGAAACAGTATATCACAACCAGCAGATGGATCTCTTTGTACACCGTCAGCGACGGGATGAAACAGGCCTGTATCCAAATCTACAGTGAGGAGAGGGAGGGATGAGGAGTGGTAGGAAGGGAGGTAAGACTGGTCCTACGCTGGTTATTCTGTGACCGCACATCGAGGTGAACACACGTGCAGCTGCCGCCGCTCTCTCCTGGTGCAATCTTTTGCCGTTGGTTTTTGCGGTAGTTGTACTATTACAGTGATTCTTCTCAATCCCCAGTATGTGTGTTGCTTTATGATCCGTTATTTACTAGTGTAATAAGATAAGTGAAGCATTTTCCATCAATCGTGGTAGTGTGTATTGGCCTTCGTACACTTCAGTGATAGTTTGCTACCCTATTCCACCTTACCATTTATCAGTGTACAAGTTATTCAAGGTGACCTTTCGCGGCAGTGGAGTAGGATGAAGGTATCGAAGTATAAAGAGAATTTCGAGCAACGGGACTACAGGCTGTTGGTCGAGTAGAGCTGTAAGTAGGCTGTTTATGTTTTCTTATTGGCAACGTTACGTAGCGCTATGTATGAAAATCACTGGCTGTGCTGTGTGCAGTCTGTGGCTGCTTTGCATTGTTGTCTGCCATTGTAGTGTTGGGCAGCTGGATGTGAACAGCGCGTAGCGTTGCGCAGTTGGAGGTTGAGCCGCCAGCAGTGGCGGATGTGGGAAGAGAGATGGCGGAGTTTTGAAATTTGTAAGACTAGATGTCATGAACTGCTGTATATATTATGACTATTAAGGTAAATACATTGTTTGTTCTCTATCAAAATCTTTCACTTGCTAACTATGCCTATCGGTAGTTAGTGCCTTCAGTAGTTTGAATCTTTTATTCAGCTGGCAGTAGTGGCGCTCGCTGTATTGCAGTAGTTCGAGTAACGAAGATTTTTGGTGAAGTAAGTGATTTGTGAAAGGCATAGGTTAATGTTAGTCAGGGCCAATCTTTTGTAGAGATTTTTGAAAGGCAGATTGCGTTGCGCTAAAAGGATATTGTGTGCCAGTTTAAGCACAGTCTTGTAAAATTTTTCTAAGGGGACGTTTCATATGTCGACCCTTAGCCGAGGATACCTCACTGGAATCTTCTGATTTTTTCTTGTAGTTTGTATAATTAGTGCAGCCTTTGTTTATTGCTAGCGCGTAATTGTAGAGAGAATCTCCTTTGTAGTTGCAGTCTTTCATTGTTGTACAGTAAAACAGTTGTGGCATGCATGTAGATTTGCACCAAGTATTTCGCAGCTGCGCTTGCGATTAACTAGATATTATTTTCAGTGCTATGTTAATGTGTTTTCTTATTTTTGCTCTTCAAATGTGCTTTTCTGTGTTATCGTGTGAAATATTGTGATAATTATGGCCTGTGAAAAACGTAATTCTAGGCTCCAAAGTAAACTGAGAAATGACAGTGAAGACGAAAGCAGTGTGTTAGCGCCACCGTGTAATGAATTAACTAATGTTCAACATAGTAATTCGGTAATTGTGCATAGGGAAATGGAGCGGGCGGCAAATAATGGCGTAGACAGTGAAACAAATAGTGAACAGGGAAGCATTATCGATCGATCGGTCGGCAACAGCTCGCCTCAGGATTCCGAAATGACAGGACACAATCTTGCAAATACTGTAGATTCAGGTTTTGCGTCCTCACCGTTTTCTCAAATAAATCAAGACACATTTTCTGCTTTTCAAAATGCGAATATTGCCGGTTCAAATGCACTGCCGAATAGCACTTAGGAACATGTTTCAGACACCAGTGCATTGTTATTACAGTTAATGCAACAAATGGGACAAAGGTTACAAAAGTTAGACACAACGCTTGAACAAAAGCAGAAACAAATGGGACAAAATCTTCAAAAGTCAGACAACAACGCAAACCAGCCACACTGCACACAGCACAGCCAGTGATTTTCATACAGAGCGCTACGTAACGTTGCCAATAAGAAAACATAAACAGCCTACTTACAGAGCTTACAGAAATGCAAACACTGAGACACACACGCGGTCGGTAAAAAGTGATGTCAGTGTGAATCTCTCGCGCTGTGGACTGACCGGCCATTCCAGAAACACGAACAGCTGCAGCACACGCAGTAGTCTCTATGAGGTATGAAATGCATGTTCAGTCCATCCTGATACATCGTAAATATTCGCTGAAAAGTATTCCTCCTACGATCGTCCATTATAGCTCCCTTCCATTCCTCGTGTATGAGGCTATAGAGACAGTCCTCAGCCGTACACTTACAGGTAATACACTTACTAAATTCCACTCTGTCCAACACCAACATCTTGTCAGTTGAACACATTTTCCGTCAAAAATAAAGATAGTAGATTCCTCTCCAGTCTTTTTCTCGGCAGTTCACAAGTGGAGCAGAGAGATTTATTTCGACTGTAGGTGAAGGGATTGTGCAATGGAGAGTTACTATTTATTTTATGTACATCTGCTATTAGTTTTGAGTGAGGCCGTCTGTGCATAGACACCGGCATGTATTTCCCGTTGTAGAACTGTGCATCTAAAAGTAAGGAAAATAAAAATAAGCCCGTTAAAATCCATGACTGCAGTAGAAATATAAACTAAGCCCACTCATTGTTTCAGAAAAGTGATGAACATCACAGTAGCAGATGTGTGTAGTCCGATTTTTTAACATCACTGCAATTCTCGTTTCTCCTAATTTCTGTTCATGTACAAATTTAAGCGGTTGTTTCAGTTATTGCTTTACATCAAGTACTTTTTCCTGACTTTTCTCAAATGGAACAGAGAGACTTATTTTGACTTTTAGGAGAAGGGAGCTTCCCATGTAGAGTTTCCATTTATGTTGTGTCCATCTGTTACCAGTGTCGAGGGGAGTGATTTTTTTTTTCCAGCGGGATAGCACCAGTTGTGTGACATCGTCACTTTTGAGCCGTATTGCGATTTTACACACTCATTAACACTAAGCATATTGATATGTAATTAGCAGCCATCTTTACTTCAATTTCCTACCAATAGTAGATAAAGTACACTAACCTAACTATCCTCTCTGGCAGCTGTATTGAGACTGACCGATTCCCTCCATTTTCAGGGGAGGGGTGATGGTGGTAGGGGTGATGTAATGGGAGTAGGAGGAGGGATGTGGGGAGGCCAACAGCGCCCTCTGTTGGATGCAGTGCGAACTAGTTCAGTGGGTCCCCGCACATCGAAGCGGGAACACACATCTCCATCTTAGATTATTGAAGGTAAATAAATTAACAAAATACCCTGCCTTCCTCTCCAGCGCAGGATTACCGTTTTCCACCAAGAACACATTTTACGCCAAAATAAGTAAAGAAAGCCTATACCTCCCTCTCTAGTAGCTGAGCACAGACGGATTCTTTTTGTCGCCAAGCCACAAGTAAGGAAGTTGTGGAGGGGAGATGGGGGAGTCCAACATTGCACTCTGCTGGTGGTATGAAGAACTAGGGCTCCGAAGTTTGAAATTCCCGCTATTTTTAATTTCACGCCATTTTGAGTTTAACTAATTTGCATATGTTTAGTTAATTAGCATATCAATCTAACTGCGATGTCGCTACATCTACGCACTATGCGGAGGACTTGGTGATGGGACCAACCAAGAAAAGTCGCCATCTTGGATATATTTGGTAACAATGCAGACTGTGCCAGCACGAAGTCTGTTACACTACTGAAGATATCGATTATAGTGAGCAGTAGTACGTCAGTAATAAGTTACGTAATTTGGACTGTGATGCTGTCATGTCCATTGGACGCTGATCTGGTATATATGATGGCTTTTTTGGTGGTATTGCGAGTAATATGATTTAGACAGAAATTTTCGTGGCTACAGTCATTTACCCCTACGAAGTAATCTGTGAATCTGCGTTTTGTTTGTGTTTCAGTTGTGATTCAGTTCTTCTGCAGGGACAGTGGAATCCGCTGCATCTTTTACTTTGTCTGTCTATACGAACACCACGCAGGTTTCTCCATACAAATGCTAGTTTATTTAATGTTAGTGTATTTCTGTTGTTGGTCAATGTATGGAGGAGCCTGAATTTAGGATTTCCCACAGTTGATTGACGCTGTTCCACTTATAGTTGTAGCCGGCCGCTGTGGACGAGCTGTTCTAGGCTGTTCAGTCCGGAACCGCGCGACTGCTACGGTTGCAGGTTCGAATCCTGCCTCGGGCATGGATGTGTGTGATGCCCTTAGGTTAGTTACGTTTAAGTAGTTCTCAGTTCTAGGGGACTGATGACCTCAGATGTTAAGACCCATAGTGCTCAGAGCCATTTGAACTTACAGTTGTAAGCAATATGATTTTAATTGGGTCATAAATATTAGCATAATTATTCTTTCGAATTGCTGCAGCGCATATTTGCTATTCCGAAGACATATATTACAGAACTGCATACTCTGTAAGTTGGAAGTTGCTTGATTTTCTGTCATTTTATCTTACGCGTGCATGTCGACGTGGCATTCACTGATCAGGTCGTTGGAAGTCCCCTGCAGAAATATTGAGCCATGCTTCCTCTATAGCCGTCCATAATTGCGTAAGTGTAGCTGGTGCAGGATACTGTGCACGAACTTATCTCTTGATTATGTCCCGCAAGTGTTTCACTCATGGAACAACTGTGGCCCGGGGACTTGGCGCATTGTCATCCTTAAAATTTGCATCTGTGTTAGGGACCATGAAGTGTATGAATGGCTGCTGATGGTCTCCAACTAGCCGAACATAGCCATTTCCAGTCAAAGATCGGTTCAGTCTGACCGATATGATCACAGGCCCAGAAGACCTGCTGCTGGCAATGTCGAGCTATTAGCGTAGGTACTCGCGTACGTCGTCTGCTGAACGCCAAATTTCGCCGCACTGTCCTAACGAATACGTTCGTCGTACGTTCCACATTGATTTCTGCGGTTGTTTCACGAGGTGTTGCTTGTCTTTTAGCACTGAAAACTCTACTCAAACGCCACTGCTCACGGTCGTAAAAATAAAGGCGCTCAGCAACTGGTTGTCCATGCTGATAGGTAACACCTTAAATTTGGTATTCTCGGCATACTTTTCACGCTGTTGATCTTGGAACAGTGAATTCCCTAACGATTTCCGAAATGGAATGAAGCCTTGCGTGTGGATCCAACTACCTTTCCGCCTTCAAAGTCTATTATGTCCCGTCGTGCAGCAATACTCCGGTGGGAAATCTTTTCATATGGATCACCGGAGTACAAATTACTGCTCCGCAAATGCATTCTCCTTTTGTACCTTGCATACGCAGTACTACCGACATATATGTATATGTACATCGCCAACCCCTAGTGTAGTGTGCTGATGCACCCATTGCACCCATTTTTGTTCATATTGAGATACAGAGTCCTAAAGTTAAACGAGCGACGAAAAATCTTCAGTTGAGATAACACAAATATTCAAGCACATGGCTTCTTGCTAGAGATGAACCTTTCTTTCTGTTTCTTTGGCTCATTAATTTCAGAAGCATTATAGACAAAAAAGTGTAGGTAATGGACTTGTACCTCTATTGAAATAAGCCCTTCATATAGACATACATCTGTATCTCACGTTAGCGCTCTGAGCCTTACTCTATATTATCGGCTATAGCATTCCGACGTGCATTTGCTGACACTAATCTGTTAGAAGCAACAGACATTCAGCCGGCTTTTGAAAGAAGACAACACTTGTTTCAATTTTAGAGACGTCAGTGGTTGTTGTAATACGTTCTAAAAACTATCCATTTTTAGACGTGGTCACGTACGAGGTAGTAGGACCCACGCGAAATAAACTGGCATTGGCTTAATGGGAGGTAGCTCGGAAGAAACTTCGTGATTCGTTCCTGAGACAAATTTAGCAATCGAAAAATCTGTGTACGCACTTCTTAATGTGTGTGTGTATGTGTGTGTGTGTGTGTGTGTGTGTGTGTGTGCGTGTGTGAGCGTGTTTCCGATTTGGTGACCGAGAGTCGGAGAAGGCGGGCAGCTAGGCGGGAGCAGAGCCACTGGTGCTCTGCTGGCCGCGAGTTTCAATGGCGCCAGCGATATTGTTATTGGAATTCCATGCATAGCAATGTGGACAGGGACGGCGCGCAGGTCGGCCGCGCGGTAATAGCGCCATTGTCGTTACGGAGGCGTTGTTTAATTAAGGAACTTGGCGCCAGGGAGTTGGCGCGCCAGGCCCCGACTGGCGGCCGGCTGGCGGACAGACCGCACAGGAGGCGGCAGGCCAGCTTCAAACGCCGCCAGTGCACAGAGAAGCTGAGCGGGACGGGGCCGGGCCGGTCCCTATCCCGGGAGCAACTCGTGCCGTCGTTGTTGGAACCGACGGAGGGCCGTCCGTCGGCTGCCTCAATCACTGTCCAGCGCGCGGCACCGTTATTTACACCAGGGCTGACCACTCAGGCTTCGACGGAGATGGAATCCTTAGCTGCACACAAAATTATCTAATATAAAAGGAGCTCTGGCCTCTGAATAGTAACACTGGAACCGAATGTACATAAATTTACCGTAAGTCTGTGGCTTTACAGTATTAAATGAAGAAAACGAAACTTGTTTCAAATTTGGAGACGTGAGTGGTTGCTCTAAAGCCGTCTAAAATACTATCCATTTTTCGACACGAGGTAGGGTAGGGCCCAAGCAAAATAAACTAGCACTTGATCACGAACACATTTTCGTCGTGAGTGCTGAGCCAGTTGACAGTGCTGTTTCGAATAGGACGGATATTGTGGTAAGAAATGGAGTGATGTGGGGATTGAAACAAGTTTAGAAGAGGGGAAGTACTGAGGTACGTGTATCCATTTGATATTAAATACACATTTAATATGTACCCCCTATCATTACATGTATTTGGTTGATGTATCAGTTCGTGGCGTTTCTTAGTTAGTTCAATAAGCACAACAGACACACATAGCAGAGTCTTTGGTCTTCTTCACGATTTGAATTAGTCTACCAACGCTTGGTAACTTTTCTGTTCAGCTACTACAGAAACCACGTGGTTTTGAGGCGAAGAACTGTTGAGCCATATTCGGAGCGCATTTTCGTCCGGGAAGGAAGTTCCTTGAAGGTTGTTCGATAGCGGAATAGGTGAATCTCAGAGGGCGAAAAATCTGGTGAATAAGGTGGGTGCGGAGTGACTTCCCAACCGAATGACTTCTCGACCCCTGTACAGTGATAATTTGTCAATCTAACAGAATACGAATCTAAAATCACGAAATTCCGATCACCATGTTTCTTTTCCGAATGCGAAAATATTTTGTCGATACCGACCTATATAGGGAGAAACGGGTCACCACGATAAAATAAGAGAAATCAGAGCTCATACGGAAAGATACAGGTGTTCGTTCTTTCCGCGCGCTATACGAGATTGGAATAATAGAGAACTGTGAAGGTGGTTCGATGAAGCCTCTGCCAGGCACTTAAATGTGATTTGCAGATTATCCATGTAGATGTAGAATGTGTCGAGTAGCATCACTTAAAGCAGTCTTCCTGGTCTTTGTTCTTAGATTGCGTCTACAAGAAGTCTCAGATATTGATGATAAATGTCAGCAGTGACGGTTACACGTCGGGGAAGCAATTCGTAGAACACCACACAATCGCTGTTCCACCATAAACATAAACTATCTTTTGTGGATGCGCGCAGGTAGGCCTTTTTACGGATAGCTACTTCCTTGTATGGCTCAACCACTCTTTTCTTTCCATTACGTTAGCTTAGAAACACGATTTCTCGGCACCAGTAACGGTACAGGATACGAATGGTCGGTGTTGTTCACGAGCCAATTGTTGACGTGCAAGCAGAGATACACATACGACCAAAAAGTGACTCCAAGCACTATGGGACTTAACATCGGAGGTCATCAGTCCCCTAGACTTAGAACTACTTAAACCTAACTACACTAAGGGCATCACACACATCCATACCGAGGCAGAATTCGAACCTGCGACCGTAGCAGCAGAGCGGTTCCGGACTGAAGCGCCTAGAACCGTTCGGCCACAGCGGCCGGCTCACATATGACCAACCGCTGATTTTTGTGATCTTGGCTCAGAGAGTGCGGTACCCTTACACCCGATTTTTGAACTTTCCCCACAGCAAACAAACGTCGCACTATGGTGGAATGATTAGAGTCCATGACATTTGTGAGTTCTCGAGTACACGACTTGGAGCATTGTGGATTAATGTGTTTCAAGGGTCTTGATGCTATCTCAATGGTCCTCCTGAAGATGAAGAGTCACTAATGTCAAAATGACCTCCTTAAAACGAGAAAACAATTTTCTTGCCATTCTCTGTCCAATAACATTATGTCCATAGACGGCACCAGTTTTGCCTGCATCTGCTGCTGCCACTCCTCTGCTGAGCTCAGACAGAAGAATATGTTGGAAACGTTCTATTTCTTCACTTGCTGTCCATTTCCTAGCGTCCACAGCTCCAACCAGTAACTTCAAATGACAAAATGACAACCTGTTAAGTCAAATAGCAACAGTGAACTACAAGTAAAGGATGATAGTCGATAAATAAACGTATAGCAACAGGAATGTCAGTATTCAAAGCAAAAACGCTACGAACTTATAATACACGATTCATCTTCCCTACAGTAGGAGGCAATTCTGCCGGCAGATGTGGCCGAGCGATTCTAGGCGCTTCAGTCTGGAACCGCGCAACCGCTACAGTCGCAGGTTTGAATCCTGCTACGGGCATGGATGTGTGTGCTGTCCTTAGCTTAGTTAGGTTTAAGTAATTCTAAGTTCTAGGGGACTGATGACCTCAGATGTGCTCAGATCCATTTGAACTATTTTTTTTAGATAATTCTAAATACTAGTGATGTATAATTTAGCCCATGTATTTCCTGTTGCGTCTATTCTACCTTTCACAGAACTTCTGCATCAGGTTTCATATGTAATACCCGTTCATTTTTAAAATTCTTGCCTTGCATTATTTTTATTTTATTGTAATTATTAATTTAATTCAGATTGTTATCTATGATATTAGAAATAAATTAATACTGCCATGATTTAATGCTATACCTCACGCACATCTCGTCTATTGAATGTGATTCTTCGCTAATGTTCTCCTACCTTCCTCCTTATCCCTGTGGGCGTGCACGCGCACATTCACACTCACACACAAGCGCTTATTTCACGTTGAGACCTAATCATTTTCTGGTTGCTTTGATTTACTTTTATCTACATTAACATTGTACTGTCGAAGATGAAATTCAGTCTTTGTTCGCACTTCACTCACCGTGCATAATATCTTTCGTAATGCAGTCCATCACAACCGTATCCTCTTTGACAACGATACTCTGTTAAAGTCTGTGGATGGCCCTGGAAGCCAGAAACCAATTAACGAAATAAATCAGTACTGTACAACACACACTTGAATGTTTTTCAGTTATAATAATGTTGTTCTACCAAGAAGTGAACGAAGAGTCAGTAATATAAAATAGAGAATACTATACGCAGAAAATGATATCCTTCAAGAAAATCAAGTTGAAGGGGCGAAGGTTTGGTACAGTGTAAGACATTCAAGCGAAATCACAGGGGATACTAAACAAACTGGCAACGAAAGACGGCAAAAGACTTTTTAAAAGTGACAGAAACGTTGCGATCGATGAATTCGCTTCCACAGAGACTCCTTCGATGGTCATGTTGCAGATGATGAGATTAATATCCAGGTAAGATGTAATGATTTTCATCAGTGTGTATATGAAGCTTTTGGATAACACCTCGTATAAATTGAAAACGAAAATACCACTTTTTGCCGTTCTTTGTAATACTAACTTTGCGCTCACCTGATTTCTTGTTTAGGTTACCATGTACGTGCTCCTTATGACATTCTCGATGTGATATTTTTTGCTTGTTTTTGAGAAGTTCCATACTCCCTACAGTTGTATTAAAGTGTTCATACTTAATCATTTTTCACATGCCGCTTACTAGTTTCAGCTCTGCTACTCTGCTACCGTCTGTTTGATTGCCGGGAAGCTTTGAATGCTTTCTTGTACTGTAATAGTTTGTTCAAAAGTAGTTTCCGTCATCACCTGTCGCAAGAGCTTTCAGATCAACTGCACCATCGTGAAACGATATGGATTTCTGAGTCACAGCATTTGATTTATTATTAACGTTCTTATGTAAGTTATGAAGCTTATTCACGTTTTTGCAACGAAGTATCAACTCGTCCTACAGCGCGATCCAAATAGACCTGAACTCCTTTAATAAATTATATTATTTGCACCAATAATGAGACATTTCCAATTTGGGAGATGATAATACACAATTAGGAGATAACATACGTGCGAAGTTCTCACAGAAAATGTTGGCAGTACTCTCCACCAGCAGAGATCCACAACTGTATTCGTTTCATTATATTACGTGGCATTCTGTGAAGTGTATCCTCGCCAATGTTGCTTATTTCGTGTATAATGGCTTCACGAAGTTCTGGAACTCTCCGTGGTGTACCGGTATTCTTATACACTCAACTTTTAACAAACCCCTACAAGAAGAAATCTGGGAGGTAGATAAGGTGATCTAAGGCCCGCAAATTTTTTGAGATCATTCGGTCACCGCATGGAAGCGTTAGATGTGTGACATGTTGCTCCACCTTGTTAGAAATACAGTATAATGTAAGCGTACGCTTCTGTTGGCGTTGTCGCTGTTAGTAGAGTTCTCCTGGGCTATTGACCGCATTGTCAATGTTTGAACTTCAAATGGTTCAAATGGCTCTGAGCATTATTGGACTTAACTTCTAGGGTCATCAGTCCCCTATAACTTAGAACTACTTAAACCTAACTAACCTAAGGACACCACACACATCCATGCCCGACGCAGGATTCGAACCTGCGACCGTAGCGGTCGCTCGGTTCCATACTGTAGCGACTAGAACCGCTGGGCCACCCCGGCCCAAAGTATAAACTTTCCGACGTTTCGGCCACTACTGCAGGTGGCCTTCCTCAGTACTGTACTGAGCCGATTGCCTTTTACGTATTGACAATGCGGTCAACAGCTCAGAAGAATTTTATTGTTATAAGTAACTTTCTATAAACTCAACGTCATCTAGCTGCTCTCAAATATGCTACAGAAGACTATATAAACTGTAGGGTCTACGGTCGTACGAAAGAAAATGGAGCCAACAATCCCAGGATTAGACACCGTGCACCATACTCCAATCTTTTCAACTTGCCGTCGTGTTTCGTGGATGGTATGCGGGTTTACAAAGTCTCAGTAGCTGCTGTTTCGAGAAAACTTGAGAGATAGAAACATCCAACACCTGTAATCCAAGTTCCGGAAAGGACATCTAGACCTTGAAAGAATAACACCTGAAACCATCCAAAGTAACGCATTCTTTTCTCATGAACTGTTTATTGTAACGTTTGCGTCTTGTACACTCTGTAAGCTCACATTATCGATTTCTTAGCGGCTCTCTGCTATGTGCCATATGAAATGCCTGTGTCCTGGCTCAATCGACGCAACGATTTCCTTGGCGGGTTCTCCAAGCGTCTCCGAACATTATCACTAACATCTGAACCCAATAATGGGTTCTGTTTACCATTGTCACTTTTTAGTACACCAGCTGTCTCCAGCTTCTCTGCCTTTATTGGGGCATTGCGCAAACTGAATTCGCTCCCGAATGCCCGTTGTAACCAAAGAGTCTTTGTTCACAACAAAAACCCGCTCTCGAGCAGTGTACTGCGTGTGTCTGGCAGATAAAGACTGTACTCCATATCGCTACCAGCTAAAGACTGCGACCGAATCACGAATTTGGTTGTTTTTGTCACGCAGCCCTTACTACACACCCGCAGACTTCGCAACCCGCGACCGACAAGGGTACGAACGAACTAACACGAGTCGAGGAAGCGGGGCACTATACCGACAAACGAGCTCATACGCAGAAACAACAATGAGTTTGTCAACAACGGGCGGCACTTCTGATTCTCCCAGAGCTACTGAGAACATTGGAACAACTGTCCCGTTATTGCGAGATTTCGGAGGCAAATTGTGACCCGCTTCAGTAGTTGAGATTTATATGCATCACCTTGAGCATGACCTTCAATGATTTTCTATACCTCACTGTACTCCTATTATAACACTGCTTTGCGACTGACATATGGCACTGGCAAGGGGCAGTGTTGCTGGTACTATGAATGTGCGGCGGCTGGGCCCTCCCACTAGACTCAACGAAACGTTAACCACAAAGTAATTTAAATCGAAGTATGATTTGCACTGGTATAGGTTATTAGAAAAGTTTAAACGGACTCTAAAACTTTTGTGTCAAACTTTACTTTTATACAACTGACGAATCTGTAATTTTAACCACGTCACTTTCTCTTCTTATAACACAACCATATTTTGATATTGTCACTAACTGAAGACAAGTTTTCTTTAAAATTGATTTTAGCGATACCAAGATTGACTTTAGTTTCAGAGTAATAACTTCACAGTGGTTTTGGTCACCCGAATTGGTACAGTTATGGGAATAAGGAAATGTTTTCTTTTGAAGTTTCATCGATAACCGATGTTCAGTATCCAGCCTGACCTTACAACATCCACTGGTGACCCAAAACATTGTGACCATAGTCTACCGCAAGACTGGATGCCGTCTCGTGGTGTTGTGGGCACATGACACAGGAAGGAAAGTACAGGCTGTCCACAACTAAAGTCCTAGTTCAAAAACGCTGTAGAGAGACAATGAGACAAGCACTGCTCAGAATGATGTTACATTTGAACGCATGTTATTGACATAGGGAGAACGTCATGGGACAAAAACAAATTAACGAAAACTTACCATTAGATCGCACTGTTTGCGTCATAATATCCACACCAAGAGTCGCGCGACACACGTCTCGTATGCGTCCGAGACGCCCAATATGGCTGTCCCCGTGACGCACTGCGTGTTGCTGGTAAAGCTCTTTTATAAGAACTTTGCGCGCCAGTAGCCCTGCAAAAGTTCCGGACACTCAAGGGTGTAAAAAAGGCATTGGTTCGATGTCTGCTAAGGGTCTGGAGAAAATAATTACAAAATTCTAAAAGACGGGTTCTTTTGCAGTTCAGTGTGGCAGAGGAAGGAAGCAGTTGATACGATGACTGAGGAAGATGTGGCCATAGCATATTGGGAGGGGTGCGTAAACATGCAGTGCACGGAGTATTGACCGAACGTTTGACCACCCAGCGAGCACGTTGCATAAAATCCTACGAACGATCCTGCAGTACTATCCATGCAAAATGGTCCATGTTCAGCAGTTGCTTCCTGCTAACCTGCCAGCAAGACAAACGATCGCTCTGGAATTTCTTGCTCGCGTAGAAGTGGACGTGAATGGCCATGGAACATTCTGTGGACAGACAAAGCTCATTTACATCTCCAAGGGCACGTCAATAAGCAGAACTGCACAATACAGGCAACGGAAATTCCGCATGCACATCAAAAGGTACCACTTCGTTCTGTGAAGGTGGTTGCTTCGTGCGGATTGACGGCATCTTGTATATCAGCGCCGTATTTTTTCGAGAAGATGAGTCCTGAGGGTCCTGATAACGCAATGTGAGTATTTTGCACATCAGTGTTATACCAATCTTTCAGCAGCATGGGTGTGTGGGTAGGATCATTATATGCAAGATGGTGCTCCTTCGTACATTGCACAGCCAGTGAAGCGGCGGTTGCAGAGGCATTTTGAAAATGCTACAGTTATCAGCTGTCATTTCGTTATAGTCTGTCTGTCTATATCTCCTGACCTTTATCCTTGTGACTTCTGGCTATGGGGTTCCCTGAAAGATGCTGTGTTTAGCGCTCCAGTTACGAATGCAGCTGAAGGCACGATACTGCTCATCGCATTTTAAGCGTGATCTCCAAGACAATCCGATCTGTCGTGGAACATGCTGTTTCTTGAAACTTCCTGGCAGATTAAAACTGTAAGCCGGACCGAGACTCGAACCCGGGACCTCTGCCTTTCGCGGGTCAGCAGTAGACCTTCTGTAAACTTTGGAAGGAAGGAGATGAGGTACTGGCAGAAGTAGAGCTGTGAGGACGGGCCGTGAGTTGTGCTTGGGTAGCTCAGATGGTAGAGCACTTGCCCGCCAAAGGCAAAGGTCCCAAGTTCGAGTCTCGGTCCGGCACACAGTTTTAATCTGCCGGGAAGTTTCACATCAGCGCACACTCCGCTGCAGAGTGAAAATCTCATTCTAGAAACACGCTGTGTCTTGATTTCAACCTGTGACAGAAAACTGTAGACAACGTATAAGACATGTCTTGCACTGGTCTCACTACGGTTAGAAACCTATGTCATTGTCCTTCTAATGTGGTTTCTGGGTTCAGGACAGTTAGAAAGCGATTTTTCCCATTTGATGTGGTACGATCTTACCGTGGTAGATTGGCTTACCTAACAGTGCCACAGCTATTTAGTGCCGAATGTGTGCAGTCTTGTACATTGAAAAGTACGGTTGGTATAATGTACAATTCGAACCACGGCCGTTGCGATTCATCTCTCATCTGTAGCCAACCGCATTACCGTTAAGATGCTTACAGCGCCATCTCTTGGTATAATTTTCGTTAATATGCTGTTCAAATCTGACGTCATTCTGAGAAGTGGTTCACCTTCTACAGCGTTTTGAAACTGGAACTTTAATTATTGACACCCTACATACAAGCGGAGCAGCTACTAATGTGCAATCCTCAAGCGACGATGTGGGCAAACACTAAGAGTTGTCGGCTGTGCACGTGCTACGACGTTTGCACGCAAAGGAAGTTGTTGCAGGAAGGTGAAACTGCGAATGAGCAACAAGGTGATGAACGTCCACGCCTCGGTACTTATCTTAGAGCTCGGAGGTTGTCCACTTCGTAAATTAGGATAGGCGGCGATCTTTAACAGATCTAACGACGGACTACTATACTAGTGCAGTCATTAGTGTGCATACCTTTCAGCTCTCATTGTCGAGCCACACCATTAATTACGATTGAAAGAGCACGAGACATTCAAAATGAGAGCGTTGGTCAATGCAAATGTATCGCCTGCTCTGTTACGCCGTCATCCAGACAAACGGCTACTCGGAAGATGTACCGCACGACGAACGCGGCTCAAATGGTTCAAATGGCTCTGAGCACTATGGGACTTAACATCTGAGATCATCAGTCCCCTAGAACTTAAAACTACTTAAACCTAACCAACCTAAGGACATTACAAACATCCATGCCCGAGGCAGGATTCGAACCTGCGACCGTATCGGTAGCGCGGTTTCAGACTAAAGTGCCTAGAACCGCTCGGCCACACCGACGCGGTGGGAGCCGTAAACGTCATGGTGGACATTCACTGGA
Source organism: Schistocerca americana (assembly GCF_021461395.2). NCBI lineage: Eukaryota > Metazoa > Arthropoda > Insecta > Orthoptera > Acrididae > Schistocerca > Schistocerca americana. The sequence continues at coordinate 680,144,710 of NC_060122.1, forward strand.
GCATCCGTGGGATCTGTGGTAGTAAGAGAACTGTGGACTACGTGAACCTTATCGTGCTCCACCTTCATCCCTTCAAGCTTGATGTCTTCCACGGCGGCAGTGTCTTCATCTAGTAGGATATCTGTCCATGTCACAAGACCAGAATCGTGCCACAGTACTTTAAGTATCATGATAGTGAACTCACTGTGTTGTCTTAGCCATCTGATTTGCCTAATCTCAATCCAATGGAACACTTCTGGGACGCTATTCAGTGTCAGTTCGGCGCCCACCGGTCGGTGATCCAGCGGAATTGAGTAACCTGTGCGTAGACATCTAGATCACAATACTTTCGAAAACCTACCAAGGACTTCTTGAATCCACGTTAGCAGATTCGCTGCTGTGTAGCGTTTCGAAAGTGGGTCAACACATTATTAAGCAACTGGTCATAATATTTTATCTTAGCGGTGTAAACTTAATTATGAGAAATGAGGCGTCTCGTTCCGTTTGTCTTAAGACCTGAATAAGCTGTCTTTCTTCGTAGAATACTTTTCAGTTGACAATCGTGACGGTGTTTATGAGTTCAAATGGCTCTGAGCACTATGGGACTTAACATCTGAGGTCATCGGTCCCCTAGAACTTAGAACTATTTAAATCTAACTAACTTAATGACATCACACACATCCATGCCCGAGGCAGGATTCGAACCTGCGACCGTAGCAGTCCCGCGGTTACGAACTGAAGCGCCTAGAACCGCTCGGCCACACATTGGCCGGCGCTATCGGAATGGGGCGAAGACTCATACCAAGTTGTATTTCTTCCTTAATATTGCTTCATATTGTTATTATTGTTCTGCAGTACGTTATGTGTATTGTGCAGGATCGTCTTAGCTGGCCTTAAAAGAGTCTATCAATCACCAATATCGCTTAACTTAATCGCAGCGTAATGTCTTGATTCAAGTATTTAAATACCGTTAGCCGTAATATTTCAGTCACCTGATCTTGATTATGCAAGCCGCGTACACATTTAATTAACTTCGGGTGCCACATTATAAGCACCGAAATAGTTCACGTTCTTAAAAATCATCAGCAAAGTTCATGTCGTCAACCTACGGTGAGATCGATAGCTTGTTACTACGTGGATCAAAGCTGACCTCAAGCACTTTTTAGAGGTTTTGAACTTACGACTATTTATCACTGGTACTTTTTTTAAAGATGTGTCTTCATCATTTTTTGACTCATTCTCATTTGGTATCAGAGCACTGTCTTCCCTAAATACTTTCAAATAAAAGCTCTTAAAAATTCATTTTCGTCAAACGTGTGACCTTCCTAATATAATATTTTTCAAAATTTCTTCGGTACTAAGAAATGACTTTCGTATCTTCTATCGACTTCCTTTCCACCTTAATCCTAAGTATCAGATTCCAACTTGAGGGTTTGAGACACTTTGAGAAGAAAATTCGTATAAATACCTATTGAGTACGTTACGCAAGAAACACAACACCAGATTTCTTTTCTTAATGATATGAGTGATGGTTTTATTTTCTCCAAATACCGAGCTATCTCATGAATATGGTACATGTTAACAGCTCGAGAGTCAAGCTGTAACTTATTTTAACTTTTTACGATATTTTCCGATTTGCAATCGATTAACATTGAATACAGTGATTCAAGACAACTATGATGCGATTTTCTCGCCGATGGTAATCGCCACCTCCGTCTGCTGAAGTGGTGCTCACCGCGAGGCCCTGCTTCTGGGGAAGCACCGCTGCATCACCTTGTCTTCGTTCTCCTCCGGTTACATGGAACAAACAAATAAGAAGAACAGATTTAATGTACATATAGTTAACGAACATTTACTCAAATTACTAACGTAAATAAGACGTACCGGCATTCGCTCAGTCGGCAGAATGAAATTAGTAGTGTCCGTCCAAATTGATGCAATACACAGAGAATCTACCATGTTAAAAAAGATTCTACTTTCACAGACGGATCCTGAGAATAATGGCCACCTACGAGTTAATTCATACTTCGGTTTGCATTTGGTGACGATCGCAGTTATCCTCTGTCGTCAACGAGATCAAAGAAGTGCTGTCTGTTCAATAACATGTAGTTTTACTTCGGGATGACAAAAAGTATGATTCTCCTCCAGCATGTTGAACGCTATGGCTCAGAGTTTTCGCAGCCGTAGTAATTAACTGGAAACAAGTTCAAAATGGTTCAAATGGCTCTGAGCACTATGGGACTTAACATCTGAGGTCATCAGTCCCCTAGAACTTAGAACTACTTAAACCTAACTAACCTAAGGACACCACACACGTCCATGCCCGAGGCAGGATTCGAACCTGCGATCGTAGTGGAAACAAGTAACAGCACCAGTTGCAGTTTCATTATCTTACACAACGTTTAGCCACCTAATGGATATCTGCATGAAGAAGATAAATAACAATGTTAAACAACAAGAGAAAAATCGAAAACGTTATCTGAAAAGAGAAATAAATAACAAATACTATCAAAACAAGGCTTAATAGTTAAATAAAATAATGTTGTATAACAGCTTGTGCAAATTTAAGTAGTTATAATACATGAACTTGTGAAGCTAGCATTGTGGAGACACGCATATGCAAATTAGCGAGTTATGGATAGTTACATAATTAACGTTGCATAAGAACTCGTCCAAAATTTCACACAATAATTTCACATACACAGGGTGAGTCACTAACTATTGCCATCAAGAATAACCCGGAAAGTATGATAGTAACTGAAAAGTTAGTATGACAGTAACTGAAAAGTTTGTGGGACAAATGTTGCATGGGACAACGGGGGCCATAATATGACGTCGGTTTTTTGCTGATAGTTGGCGTCGCGCTAGGGATATGAAGTTCAACTTTTGTTTTTTTGACTGGGATGCTATAGTTTGTTACTTATCTTCTGGTACCGGCTATCGAGATAAATCCAATGATGTGTAACAGTAAGGTCTTTGATAGTCTACGAAGGTCAAAAAGGTGGCATGAACGTCCATTTACAGAAGGTGCTCGAAGTGATAACCATAGGTATCAATGCAGTGCTGCAATTTTCTTATCATGGATTAAGTGGTATTTCTTGTCACTTCGGCACTTGTTGAAGCACATTCTCTGACAATTCTCTCGCGTATATGGTGAAAAGAGGAAATATTCGCCGAACACGTCGTATCCATCTAACGTGCCTTTGATATGAAGACACTGTTCGACGGTTTCACAGCACAACACTGATAGGAACGGTAAGACTAGTATAATGATATATTCCGACGGAGAACAAGACGATATGCTTCTCATTTACGGAGAACGCCAACGAAATTCAGTGACAGCTAGAAACAGAGTTGACCTTCATATCTCTGAAGCGACCCCACCTAGCAACGAAAGATATCCTCAACATTCTCACCCTACACGTCGTACATTTAAATATGTGTATGATAAATTGAGAACACCTGGATCTTTTTTTTTTTTTGAAAGACATCATATTTACACCCCTGACTGTTAAACTTTTTATTTCCACTGTTGCAATTTCGGTGTTAGGCCATTATCAAGTGCAGATGTTTTGGCTTTAAGCCATGTCTACTTTATACAGTCTGACACATTTATATGTCGCTGTCATTTGCTGTTATATACATTCATAACACTGCTAAGTAAATGACAACGAAATGTAAATGTGTGAGCTTGTATAAAACAGACATGGCTTAAAGCCAAAACATCTGCACTTGATAATGGCTTACTTATAGCATTTAGTCTCTTCTGCTTAACAGTCCTCATTTCATACAAGAAATGGTGCCTTATGCTTCTGATAATCATTTTGGCATGATTTTAATTTTATTGTACCCCAGAACAGCCGTAACAAATTATAAGTACGCCTACGTACTTCTGATAATTGTAGAAGTAATAAAGAATAAGACTCAATAATAACGGATTCCAGTAGAAGATGCAGTTCTCGTTTGTAGGTACACACGTAGTTACGAGTTAACAGGTGTAGAAACGTAGTTTGTCTGCTGAGTTGACCGAGCGAGTGACCTCAGGCCTACCTTCGTGACGTACGCGCCGCGACCAGTCTTTCTCGTCCAGGTCGGAGGCGGCTGCTACTGTCACCATGTCACCTGTCAGCTGACAAAGAACGAGCATGCCTCACTCAGGCCCTCTGAAGTTCCGCCAGCTATGCACCTCCATTCACACTCGTGGTCCCAATGTCGTGGACAGCTGACACTGGATGTCCGATGCCGAGCAGCAATGCCCGAATCACCCATCAGGGGTAGGCGAGGACGACGGCCGATGACTTCTAGGTTGCTAAGAGGTCACGTGGCCGCACCACTCCTCAGCCGGAACATAGACAGCACGCAGTACGACAGCCGCAGTCTCTCAGAGGACGGACAGCTGCTCATCAGTTCGCCGTATTGTTGACGTTTCCCAAGTCACGTAGCCGCCTCGCCACAGCTATGGCTCTTCTTGTGCCGGAAACTGACGAGTTAATCACGAATCAGACAGCGAGCAGATCTTCATTACCAAGGGTTAGTCGTGGTTTCTCTGAAACTCGAAAGCCCAGCATTCTCTCTGGTTCAAGACGCTGACAGAATGGCAGCAACGCTGATTTCCTTGCGCCTTTAAGCTCGATTATTTATACTTTTATAGCTATGCTCCTGACGTAGCACTCTTGGGAGATGGGAGAGGCTCAAAAATGGCTCTAATCACTATGGCACTTAAAATCTGAGGTCATCAGTCCCCTAGACTTAGAACTACTTAAAACTAACTAACCTAAGGACATCACACACATCCACACCCGAAGCAGGATTCGAACCTGCGACCGTAGCAGCAGCGCGGTTCCGGACTGAAGCGTCTTGAACCGCTCGGCCACAGCGGCCGGCGGAGATAGGGGAGGACGTGTGGATCTGTCATATTACATTACTCTTCCTGTTAGCGTTTTCTAGCTCGGTGCGCACGATGCACGGGTTGCTAGACACGGTTAAAATTGCGTCATGTTAAGTTTCTGGGCAGCATGCAAGTGCTCTGCCTTACAAAATGTTAATTTACTCTTGATCACATTGTGCTGTCCTACCTGCTTCAGACATGGTTGGTGTAACAAACCTCATCCGCCTTGAGTGTTTTGACGTAATGACAACAATACTGCCCATTGGCAGAAAAAGAAATATTCAATGAACAACTGTACCACAGAGCCAGACACGCGTTCTCCGATGAACAGAAATGAAATGTCTCCGATGAACAGCAATTAAATGTATAAGATCAGCTGCAATGACCAAAGGGCATGGCTCACGCGATGGAAAAACAAGTATAACAGCATGCGTCACACTTAGAAGACACCACAGCTGTGGGGAACAGATACCCCTCTCGTGTATCAATGGCTGCAAACCAAACACAGCTGTGCAGTAGGTTTACAAATACTGCCACTGTGTGCTCAGTGGACAGCAACTACAAATGCTTGAGATACTGAAGACCAAGAGACACTACGAGAACCATGCTGACAGCTACTCAATGAAGAGACAGACTTCAGATTCTCGCCAGTTCTTGATACTGCTAAGCTTTATTAAATTCAGCCCCCCTATAAATTTAATCAGTGTGCCAGATATTTACTCGTTTTAGTGTTCTATGGCTATATTATATTGTATTAGTAACATACTAGCGATCCGGCCCGGCTTCCCATGCGTGGCATTAAGTATCTACGGCCAGACGACTTGACTGGCGTAGCGTACTTTGTTTGGGAGACAATGGGCTTGTTCTGGTCCCCAATTTCAAAGACAAAGTACAGTCTATGCGCCTTTCTATTGCGTGGCGTTACTAGCATCTTTTGAGATTTCAATGTAACCTTCCCGCAAATGTAGCAAAAAGTTTCAGCACTTTTTATGTATTTACAAGGCATATTGAATGACAGGAACTACGATTACAACTTGCATTAACTACAGTTCAGTAACACGTCCTTCCAGCACAAGAAAGCAGCATAGCTTTAAACAAAGTGAAACTACGCTTAAATGAAACATGCTCTGCTTCTCCTTCTTCCCTTTTCACTTGTTGCTATGAGCCTGGGCTAAAAATAGCGACAAAATACACAAATACGAAGTGCTATTGTTGCCTTGAAATTCATCACTTTGTGTGGCGTCATCTGGATTTCGAAATCTATATGGAAAGTGACTGGCAATGAATGCTAATAAGATGTAACTATCATTAAAATCACGCCCACCGCATCCCCCTAGGAAATGAGAGCTAATTCAAGTTTTTCATTGTCGTTTTCGTTATCAGCGTGGACGCTACACCTAAGAAACATTTATTCCAGTAACATTTTCACTATTGGCTTGCGTAATCCAAGGAGAATAGAATCTGGAAGTCTCAAATGTGTTCCTCTAGCAACTGTAGAAGTATTTCGAAATCTGCCCATGTCTTTATGGTATTTAGCAGGCCCAAATCTGTTTCTCCTCAGTGGAGATTCGTTTACCAGTCTTCTGCATAATTTTAAAGTATCCAAACAAATACAGTGAACTTCTATTTAAAGTTCCCCGATTTTATTTTTTTCGCTATTCTCCACCACAAATTCGTAGCCCCTGCGAAAAACCCATAGGATTAATGCTAAAAATTGCTTGATTTTACATTTTTCCAAGTAATGTTTCACTCGAATTTAATTTCTACTCAACGTCTCGCTTGACTTTGTCCCATTTACTTCCTAATAACATTTGATGTGACTGAACGAGTTACGAGTGGCACAAAAGACAGATGGTTCGCACCACAGGTGGCGCCTGATAACCACAGCAGCTGAGTCCCATAGTGCTCAGAGCCATATTTTAGGCCGTTGTGGAGAGGAGAGATGTGAGAAAGGAAATCCTGACGTAATTCACGATTGGAGTTGGCGACACAACTCACAACATTTAGCTTCACCGCGCAATTACGGTACAGCTACTGCTAGGTTGTGGCAGTAATGGAAAAACAAGACAGTCGACACACAGTTTTCCGTATTGACCCCACACGTCACGAAGGGGCTCAGCCACCACCTTTTCTTGTGCCACGTGTAGCTCAGTCTCATTTTTTGCATAATTCCGATGTATTGCATTTAGAAACAGTATCAATCATCACCCTTTTAAATTCAAACACTGAGTCTCAAGGAATATGCTCGGCTATAATGGAGGAAACGCTGCCCACTTCCGGCTAGTGAACTCTTATTGGCTGGCGACTTGTTAAGTCACCCAATAGCAAGAGCTGCCGCCGCATCACATTGATACACGTAAAATGAACTCACGTACTGGATGAGTGGAGAGGCTGAATGGTCCTTCATTGACGGGAGTGCAGGTATGGACGAAAGCATTTTGTGAAGTGCTGAAAATATACTTTTCGTGCAGATGATGTGCTGTAAGAGAGATGTCACACGGAATTGGAGCAAGGGTTTTGCAATAGCACATTTTAAAGACTTTCGTGTTCAAATTTGACAGCGATATACTTGCAACAACTACATATACTATTTACATACATACTTTGCACCACACACACCACACACTGTGAATCGAAAAGGTATGCAGCAATGACAGAAGGCCTGAATCGGAACTCCAGCACCTGAGCTGTCTTTGAAATTTACATCTTACTCAATGTGCAGAAATCACTGAGCCGTCTTCTAATAAGCATGTAACGTCACCTTGGCAAGTAAACTCATTTTTCACGTCTCTGTTACTCTCATCAAGCATAAAATAACGCTTTAACGGTGGTGAGCATACGAAATGCGGCTCGTATCAAAAGCATTAAACAGTAACAGCAATGGTGACAAAATTTATCGTTAAGCACATGTCCTCGTTTATGCTTATGGTTTAACCACTTAGCTGTGAAACGTCCCCTTAGAAAAATTAATGAATTACTGTGCTGATATACCTCTTACAGTATTTGCTTTTCAAACAGCTGAGCAAGACTGAACGTATTCAGACTTTACTCTCTTTACTTATTCTGATCAACACTAAACTGACACACAATATTTTTAGCGCAACGCAATCTGACTTTTAATAATCCCTACAAAAGAATGGCCCTGACTAACGATAACCTATACCTTTCATGAATCACTTACCTCACAAAAATCTTCGTTACTCGAACTACTGCAATACAGCGAGCGCCACTACTGTCATCTAAATAAAAGATTGAAACTACTGAAGGCACTAACTACTGATACGCATAGTTAGCAAATGAAAGATTTTGATAGAGAACAAACAATGTATTTACCTTAATAGTGTTCAAAAGTCATAATATATATAGCAGTTCATGACATCCAATATTACAAATTTACTCTTTCTGATGAACACACGTCCGGATCGTCCGCTCTCAAAATTCCGCCATCTCTCTTCCCACATCCACCACTGCTGGTGGCTCACCTCCAACTGCGCAACGCTACGCGCTGTTAACAGCCAACAGCCCAACACTACAATAGCGAATATTACAACAACGCTAACCAGCCACAGACCGCACACACCACAGCCAGTAATTTTCATACAGAGCGCTATGTGGCGTTACCAATATAAAAACCTAAACAGCCTACTTACATAGCCCCCATGCTCGCCACAAAAATTTTACAGATTGTTTTGGGCACTGGCCAATACATATTTGTTAAAATATTTTCACAATTGCAGTAAGAAAGAAATCAAATGCAAACACTTATTGATACAATGTTGGTCAAAAGCTAAAATTTTCTCACAGTCCATAAAGACAGTCCTGAACGTTCATCACAGTAAAATTGCAGTGTTTTTCTCAAAGTCTGAGCAGTAAAAGTAAATGCACACGGCAGTAGTGGATTTCCATGCAGTCTTGAAGAAGTAGTGTGGTCCTTCTAACGGAAAGACAGTGCTGACTCTTGACATACAGACAGGTAATGGGCCACAACAGAGCAAACCGACAGCAGAGTCAGTCGAAGTTTTGAAGAATATTGGTAGGTAGGTCATCATAGAACAGACCCACTGTAGTCCTGGTAGAGATTATGGTATTGGTGGGCCACAAGAAGTGCAGACCCTCTGCAGTCCTTGTAGAAATAATGGTACTGGTGAGCCAGCAAAGGTGTAGACCCACTGTAGTCCTTGTAGAAATAATGGTATTGGTGGGTCATCAAAGATGCAGAGCCACTGTAGTCCTTGTAGAGATGGCCATCAGCCATCTGTTGCGACTGTGCAGGTGAGCAATCACCATCGAAGAGTCTTGCAGACAATATAGCAAGTCCATAACCACCACTTGTGCACTCACAAACTTTTTGGAATTGTCCTTAGAACCAGCAATGCTGTTAACAAGTCCCTTGCTGAATTATTAACACATGTGCAAGCACTAACAGTCCCAACTTCTCACATACTGTGCATATATTATGACCAACAGAAATGTGTGCACTGAAATGAAACTTAATTTGAAGAACTGGTGTCTATACAATTATAAATTTACAACATAAGAATAAAATTACAAAGGTGCAAAATACATCATTAAAGAACACAACAGTACAGATAACATTTGTAGTAACACAGGCTTTACAAAAGAATAGAAATAAAGACATACATCAGTGTTACAGGAATTACGATATAAGTAAATACATAAAAGATCAGAATAGCTTTTGAAATATCAACTTCTCACACGAGCATTAAAACAGAACAGAATAAATAATGTCTAAATATCTTTACAAGGAAAATAACATATTATTAGAAAAATTCTACAACGTAACTCGTATCAGCTAAACACATAAAGACAGGAAAAACACAAATATACAAGAGTACACAAACACGTAGCGGAATAACAGAAAAGGAAAGGACAGAGTTTGTTTTACTGCAGTATCTTGCAAACGAAACTTTCTTTACTTCTTGGAGATCTCCCTTCGTTCTTCATTATTTCAAAAAGTGCTTTCTGTGCTTTTTTCGTAAAACTTCTCAATGCATTTCTTCCAATTCATCGCAACTCATTCTCTTATATAATCTACCCCTCTTAAGCTAACTTAAATCTACTGAGCTCAGATGCATAAACTAAGGGACAAGGCAATGCAGCATCACATAACAAATTAACACAAACAGCAATGACAACAAAAAAACACAAATTGGCAAAGCAAGCAGCAGTATGTCTTAATTAGCAAAGCAAATGCAACATTACAATTAATATGAGCCTATGTGAAGCAACAAGAAAAATAAATCAATAGTAAAACTGGCTTAACAGAGTAATACAAAGTGAAATTTAGTAGCGCAATGCCTGGCAAACAGCAGTAGCAAATGCAATAATTAATATCTAAATATGACAAAGCTCAAGCAGAAAAAATAGTACACTAAAGACAACAATGCAGATAAGGGAAATGTCTATTCACATCTTAATGTCTATGTAATTAAATGGCGCACCACAACTTATTCTACAAAATAAATTACCAAGTACTTGAAAAGAAAATTATGTATGCAGTTCCTGTGAAGAGAAATGTCTTTTTGTGCTCCCTCATTTTTTTGGAAGTATATTACAAAATTATTATTTAGTGGATTTGTAGACAGAAAATATTTATATTAGTAAATCTATTAAATTTTATTTTAACCAATGCTGCAGTGTAGCTAGAAACTATATATTAAATGAAATGAGCAAATATATATATATATATATATATATATATATATATATATATATATATATATATATATACATATAAAACAACATATGAAACGTCATTCAGTAGGCAAATGGCGTCTCCAAGGGCAAAAAATATCCCTAAACTAGAAAGACAATAGATGTAAAATGTTTCTCATCATTTGATTAGGCATTTTAGTAAATATCATAAATTAAGAGCTCCACAGTGTAATCATATGTTTTCAAGTTTGAGCGTGTCGTATTTGCGATGCTTTCTACAAAGAAATGTCAATAGGGAGGATAATGGCCTCCTTTTTTCTCCACCTGTGCCTCTGAAAGGCACACACTAACGGCTTTTTTTCCAGGTGACTGTCACTCAGATGGGCCTCCACAGCACATTATGTCAAGGTCATCTACCTTCTTTACTGAAATATTTACGGCAGCAGTTTCCACTACAGTGACAGTCTCATAAAAAATAAAAAAAATTCAAAGGTTAGAAATTTACATTAGAAGTGTGTGGCAACAAAATCTCATATATAACAGTGTCCAAAAAGTTTTGTCAGCATTTTGGTAACTAACATTCATGTATGTACACACATTTCATAACTCTTAAAGTACGATTCTTGGCTTCCAACATCCTTATCATAAATCAGAGTCTAACCACTACTCCTTATTCCTTACCTTATTACACATATACTTATTCATATTCATCAACACGTCTTCAATATTTCATCATAATAAATACATAGCATAATCAGATTCCTCATATGGCATCAGCTCATTGATCATAAACATATCTCAAAAGCATAATACACATCGTCATCGTAATAATAACACCATAACACCTCAGCCAAATCTCAAAAACATCGTAGCTTTCTGTAATAATTTCAAAACGTAAATAAAATTCTCTGCTCATTTCAATAGTGTCATCTGCCTCAAACGTACTTTAAAAATCATGACCCCATACAAAATGCGACATTCACAGCTCTCATAGTGTCACAATGGTTCCAGAATAATTATGAACAGTTCACAAAGTACAGACAAAATACAATTTCATAAGTGTGAAGTTATCCAACTGTGTAATTACGTAAACATCAGTCACTGATGTAGTAAAATAAATGTTTGTCTCTCTCAGTTAAATGATCAGATAGCTGTGTAATTTATGTGTTAGATAAATATGGTACCGATGTGTAAAGCTGTATAAGCAAATACCATATTAGCTAGGGCTCCTTGTGCTTGCCAAACACATCGTACACAAAGTAGGCGTGTACCCCCCTGAGGATTAATGTAATTATACCCTCAGGTGTTACAAATTACAGCAATCGAATGAAATGTATCACCGAAAACTTTCTATATATCTTTGTGATCCAAAAATCTTTAAAAATAAATGTATTAAGTACAAAATTAATCACTCAAATGCGTGTCTTGTAGCGCTAAATGTGCGTCTTGCAGTAAGATAATTCTGTGGAAGTGTCGTAGTTATCGTCCTCTGTAAGCAAAGTTCTGCTGAAGTCTATGTACTCACCTCATCATAAACAAAAGTGAAATGCTTTGCGTACAGATATCTCAGTTATTTCGCTTATTGCCATAATGAAGAAAGTACTGTGCTGTAATGTATTGTTGTGCTATGGAAAAGGCAGTCTCATTGTAGCTATACCACAAAAGTTACTACTAAAACATGTTTTACTTTCCAGAATAATACAGAAAAACTGTGCAAAACTAAAGCAGATACAGCACAAAAGCAACAATGTAAACTGTGTCACACATTAGTAGCGTCGTGATATAATCGTGTAGCTGTCACAGAAACCAAATACTAAGTCATCTTTAATCTCACAGAATGTACTTCAAATAAAGAATATCTTTTCAAATAAACCAAAATGTTGCATTAAAATCTCATTAGCAGTATGTGTTCTAAGTATGTAAGCCTTATAGTCGTTACGTGATCGTGCAACTAACAAGCAAGAATGTACACACACAATAACACTGCGTCCTCCTTTCACTATAACGATGCATTCGTAATTACTGTCTAAATATGTTCCCTAGGTTCTAGACTGGATAGTTTACTTCAAAACATAGTTGCATGTTAACAGTTTCTAAGTGTGACAAAGAGTACTAGTAACGTGAAGTGAAAAATTTTATATCAAAGACTAAGTTAAAAAGCAGATAATCACTCAATAAACAGTTTTACATTTGAAATGTGGTACCATCTTTTACCCTTTCTAGTGCGCAGAGTTTCAACTTCAAATCAATTATCATGTTTTATACGTCGGTAAGGAATGCTAAAATTTTTCTCAAGGTTAGCGTCTATGTTACTTTTCGCTGAGCCAGCCGGCGCACGTGGCTCCCTGTGGTGCGAGTCATTGTCTGTCTCTTTGTTTGCGCGCGCGTCGTTATTAGGATTAGGAGACCTAACTTCTACAAATTCACCTTGACGAGAAGTACCTGCCCTGTTTGAATCTCGCCAGTTCTGATGATATTCAGGTCTGTCCACATGATTATATTGCCCATCGTCATGTCGGTAATTTCTGTAATTAATTTCTTGTCGGTCACGTGGTGGAGAACTTCTCCCTGAGTCGTAACTGCGTGGAGGACCGTTGTGTCTGAAGTTATTCTGTCTCCCAATGTATTTACCTTAATAGTGTTCAAAAGTCATAATATATATAGCAGTTCATGACACCCATTATTACAAATTTACTCTTTCTGATGGACACACGTCCAGATCGTCCGCTCTCAAAACTCCGCCATCTCTCTCCCCAAATCCACCACTGCTGGCGGCTCACCCCCAACTGCGCAACGCTACGCGCTGTTAACAGCCAACTGCCCAACACTACAATAGCGAATATTACAACAATGCTAACCAGCCACAGACTGCACACACCACAGCCAGTGATTTTCATACAGAGCGCTACGTGGTGTTACCAGTATAAAAACCTAAACAGCCTACTTACAGGTTCTGTGATGTTTTTCGTTACATTCAACAAGTTAATCAATTTTTGCTTTTTTCTGGGTGAACGCAAACGATGATCTCTCAAAAACGCATGTTTTGAACGTATAGTTTGTGGTCGTAGCAGGTCAGGAAACAGCTTGATTACCTTGCACCCAGACAACAATTTCAATTTTTTGATGAGTCTTTACTCGTTGTTACACACCCGTGATCTTTTAAGAACTGATGAAATTCGTTACCACAAATTATTGTATAAACTTTGTATTGTACATTTTATTTCCTTCACTTAGATCGATTTTATACAAAGTATTGGAGAGGATTGAGATTTTTAATCATATATACCAATTACACATGTGTTTCCTCGTATTTTGGAAAGTTTTAACATTTTCCCCAAGTCTGCATTCTCCTCAATTATGCGTTTTTTAAGTCTGAATCGCACGAAAACGTAAAATAGGAGTTTCACTTCAATCTTTCTATGTTTGGCTTAAGGAAAGCAGTAAGGTTAAGTTGAATCACGTGCTGTGCTGCTGCAGTCTCTTTGTATAAACGAAATAAGGCTGCATACCATGCTGCGTTTTGCTCTGTGCATAAATAACTGAACACCACATTTATTCTGAAACGACTGCAACCAAATGGATATCACCAGGAGACTAGCATATCCATAACTAGCTACCCAACTGGGGAAAGGGGAGCTACATAGAATCCGATCCACGTTTCGTTTCTGGCGAACCTCCACGTCATTTAGAGGTGGATACACCTTTATAAGACAGAGTGAAAAAGTGTAACGTAGTCGGGATTAGGTCTTACAGCATCCCGATTTTTAGCCGTACGCTGTACCACTAGCCCGCAAAACGAGGCGCGAATTTGGTCAGTCTTTCTGTACCTCACGGCTCTTCTGGCCTCTCATGCTACGGCGGCTGTTCCCTAGATGGCAGTGGAACCGTTTTCACAATTTAATTCATCATAATTCAGAGAGTTTGTAAGAAGTATTTATACATAAAAACCTTTTCGGGAATCAGTATATCTTTTAGTAAAAACCGGATCAAAATTCCTACAGCACTTCCTAAGATTAGCTTGCCCATGTAGAAGGACGAGCGGAGACGACTTGAATTCGAAAATTTTGAGGAGAGACATCTCTGACAACTGTAAAATCTTTGTTGTCTACATCTGTACACAGATACACAACATTTATGGCAGCAATACTGGACTATAATAATAATAACTAGCGAAATTACTGGCAATAATTTTCAGTATCTGTCATTTTAGTTAATTTAGTAATAGAATAAATTCTGTGAACATGTTTGAATGGCTATACTTGGAGGAACCGGGGTCTATTGTTCTGTGTCGTGCACGTTGTTTTTAGGTAAATTCGAACGCCGTGTATATTTAACTGACTCGTAGGGATAACCATTCAGCTCACTTAGATCTGTGATCGGTAATCGTTAGAGTATGGTACCTAGGCTGAAAAACAAAAAACAAAAACAAAAAAACATGAGAATGTGCAGTATGTCTGGTCAGCAGTAGTGGTAGAGAGTGAATCTCAAAGTTTCCATCAAAGAAACGGATGTTTAATTTGCAAGTGAACTGAAGCATCTGAAGCATAAATTAAGTGAAGTGACATTTACCCTTCTTTGGATGGGTCTTCCTTCCAGGAACTAGGAGGAAGGTAGTCTAAGAATTTAATGGAGCACTGACCGAAACGTCCATTGTCCACCCAGCACTGTTCATTACATGTCGCGATTTTAGCGCATCGCTTTGAACTCTTTAGGGTGCATTTACCTCGTAACATACCACGGCTTACGCCAGCACGAAGTTGCATAAAGTGAGCCGGTTACGTCACAACCAGTATGTACAAAGTACTATGCTGGCTTGAGCGCAACCACTGAACTTTAATTCCCTGCTCTAAACTCCACTCTGGAAATGTTTCTGCATAGTCTCATTTCAGCGTGGGCAGCTCTGTTCAGATTACTATTACTTTTCCGCAATTACAGTAATTAAACGTTAAATATTGTTTTTTATGCGCATTTCGTCACCCACCGGTAATAAATGTATTGGTCCCTCATGGATAGAGAATTAGTTCACGCATTTGTCTCTCTTCTAATGTTTCCTTACTATTTCAATTTCCCAACTTTAGGAAATTCAGTCTGTTTCAATTAGTTTACGTAAAATAAGTCCCCTTCATTTTGACTTCTTTCAGGCATTAGTCTTTCGTCGAAAACCGAGTGATGTTCAGTGAATTATATGAGTACGAGCCATCAAATCATCGTCAGTCCATACTTCTTGACATAACTTGCGTTGTGATGACGTATTCTGACGTAACCCATTTAAATGACTGATGCATTTATTTATTTCGTCCAGGCGTAATGTACTTGATGAAACGGAAAATCACCAGAAAAAAGTTAGTCATTCGCTTAAAAGAGCACACTAATTATTATAAAGCGCTGTAGATGGAACGGAAATAGTACCTCGGATTCATGTGGCCCTCCGCCACTGACAGTGAGGTAGTGTGTATGTACCAGTCGGCTGTGTGGAAGATACGCACTAAGAGGGATCGATGTGGTGATGTGACACAAAGACAGAAAGGAGGTATCACGCTTCGACGTACCCATGATGTTACCCGATTTCTTCGAACTATCCGTCGTATCCACAAGGAAAATCGTACCGCTCACACGCATGTAATATGACGTAAGAACAATGGACGCAAGAAGATCGTAATGGGCAGGCGAGAGATGCCACGTCTTGTCAATGACAGTCGAATTCAAAACAGACAAGAACTCCTACTGTCATTTAATTTACGTCCCAACATAGTGAAGGAACATTTATCAGGATACGCAGAAGTCATAAAAGACCATTTCTCAAACCACCATATAAAGCTGCACATTCTCAGTGAACAAATAAACTGGATTGAACCTTAATAAATCAGGGTAGTGTGGTCCAAAGAGTCACAAACTGGCCTCTTTCCAAATGATGCGGGGCATCGAACGCACCAGTGCCCCATTAATGAGTCTAAGTATTGTGTGTTGGCTGGAGACCGGAGGTGGTTCTGTGATATTCTTGTGTATTTCTCACATCAAGAATTAAACTCATTCAAGTCATCGTGAACAACATTCTTGGTGATTAAGCGTAGCCTTATCATGACGAGTATGTGGTCTTCCAAGATAAAACCGATTTCGCGGGTGGTCATTCATAAAAAACCACAAAAATTTTTTTCCTTTATTATTCGTTACAAAACCGAGCCGCTTATTCCAAGAAGGCTGTGCACAGCAAATTGCGAATATTTTTACGATATATTCCTAAGATTCCGATCCCTAAAAATATATATATATTATCTCCGAGATACAGAGGTTCAAAGTATTCCTACCTGTGTGTGTAAAGTACGCAAGTAAAATCCGGTGTGAGACGAAAAGGTAGATTATAAAATGAGGTGGCACAGAGAAATATTCTGTAAAATGTCACCGTCCTCATCAGAAAGTATTCGGGAAACCAGTGTTGTAGTACTGAGGGCCATGTCAATTTTTTGTGCACATAAAATTCGGTCTAAGGTGTATAATTAGTTTTCCGTTATTTTAACTTCACATACGTAAACTACCAAAACTTTACTGAGCGATAAAGTTATTTTGATGTAAGGGAGTCTCCCTGCTGTGTCAGGGAAAAGAAAGGAACCAGCAGAAAAAATGCTCCTTTGCGATCATAAAAAGGCCAAAACGCTACTGCTTAAAAGACTATGATCGATAACTGGGGTTACCAGCTGCCTCACTGTACCTTCCCCAGCACATTTAAAAACTTTTCCAACATTTTTGGTATGCCAACATATTGGCGCTTTTTTAGGCTGAGAGAGGAGACAGTGGCATTAGGAAAGAGATGGAAGAGTAAGAACTACTGAAAGATAGTAGGCAGAGGTTGCAGTATAGAAAGAGCGAAGAAGTCAAGGGCAGTGTGAAAGAAACAGAGAGAAACATTAGCGTTGGAACATAACTGAAAGTGACAGAACAGAGCTAGGAAAAGAGTGAAGGTAAAAGTGCCAGCGGGAGAGAAATAAAGGGATGGAAAGAGTGAAAGCGGGTGGGACTCAGTGGTACCGAGAGACGTTCTATGTCAGTGATAATGAGGAAGAGAGAGATAACAGACAGCAGCAGTGGGAAGGAACGAATAATATAGAAACAGTAACAGCGTTCAAGAGGGAGACAGGGCAGAACGGAGACTGTGGCTGTGAGGCAGGAGGCATTGGCGGGTAGAGAGACACAAAGAGTTAATTTTCGCATGCGAACATATTCCCGCTCTTTTTAACATGTAACTCACCTTTCACTACCACCAGTTCGCCTAAACAATTCGCTTAAGTAGCTCATACCTATCCTCTCCCACTTGCCAGTACTCACTAACTCATTCAGCCGAAATGAGGGCAAGTGTAAGTGGAGAGGTATGAGACATTTACGGTGATGGACTAGAGGGTGTGAGCGAGTTAGTTAGGGGAACTGGGGGGGGGGGGGGGGGTGAAAGGAGAGTTGCATATTAGAAAAATCGGGAATGTTTTTGCATTCCAAATTTTTTGGAAAGGTTTTAAAATGTGCTGAAGGAAAGTAGAATGAAGCTGCTGTCAGTCAGTCTTCTAAACAAGAGCATATTAGCCTATTTTGGGCTCTGATAGGAGCGTTTTTCGTTGGTTACACTCCATTACTAAATGTCTGACTTACACTGACAGTGAACACTACACATTATTAGCGTGATATCTCGTGAGGTGACTGATTTTTGCCCGGTGTTATTTCATACGACCTTTATTATAACACAGTAACAGAAAGGCATTTGCTAATGCGAGTAACGGTACTGCTTAAACACCCTCCGCAATGCCTCTTTAACTCGAACTTTAGAAGTGTGATCTACTTTGCTTCCTCTGTCTATGCGAAGGCACAGGGGATTAATAAACACACTGGTTAGAGTACTACAGACTTTATGCGACATTACGTGTTACGTTAATGAATAAAAGCAATTTTGTTGTGCAAGGCAATAATTACTTTCTACATTTACATACAAGCAGACTTAACCCAAAATCTTTAAGATAATATTACTGGCAACTAAGGATTGACAGAGCAACAGTATTAAAGAGCTAAACAGAAGGGTAATGGCAACACAGGGAAGTATTTTCTTTGCCTCTGCTGGAGCTTCCTGTCATCAGAAAATGTGGCTGACTTTTTCTCACAAAGGTGAGCGTCGAGCTTACTCAGCTAATGGACTGCTCTTTATCTCAGGGAAACATTAAACATGACCTGACATTCGACTGACGTTTCACTCTGCTGTTTAGTCGAACAAATGTCGCAATGAACATTAGCGGTACGCGTGATAAGCTTAATTAGGGAACTAGTATGTGCGTTTTAACCTCCTCTCCTTTGTACCATCTGTCCCTGTCCTTATTTCTCCTTTTCGTTCTCTCTCCGAGCGAGCGCATTGGTTAACACATTGGACTCTAATTCGGGAGGGCGAAGGTTCAGACCCGCGTCCAGCCATCCTGATTTAGGTTATCCCTGATTCCCCTAAATCGCTTCAGGCAAATTCCGGGATGGTTCCTTCGAAAGGGCACAGCCGATTTCCTTCCCTAATCCGATGGGACCTGTGACCACGCTGTTTGGTCCCGTCCCACTAATCAACCAATCAATCAACCAACCGTTTTCTCTTCCACTATCATTATGAACAATTAAGTGTGCTTGCCAGAAAATGGGATTTGTAAAGGGTCCTTTCATGCTTTTATGACAGATGCCATAGCAAACGTTGTCAGGCTACCGCTAACGACAAAGAATTATAAATGTGATGGCTTTACTTCGATAAATGTGCAGCAATGATTGCTACTGTATAGAAATAAAATTCATCACAATTTCTTACAAAACTTCTTTCACACCCCGCCAAGAGTGCTGCGCTATTACTGGTATTATTATTATTATTATTATTATTATTACTCCTTTCTAAAGAAACAGGAGTCATTGCAGTGATACAAGTGTTTGGTTGAAGATTAGCAATAAAGGAGAAAGGCAAGATTCGAAAGCGGGACAAGCAGACTTCTAGTCCTCCACGTCGGACGGCTGCTCTAACGGCGCTGGTAGAGGGCGGGAATTCTCTTGATGCAGACAACAGCCTGGTAAAACGTTGGACATCGATTTCGCGAAAAGGCTTGAAAAGAGCATCGTGCTAGAGCAGTATTCTTTATATGTAAGCATATGTTAAAATCGTGAGAAAGATTAAATATGCCTTTATCTAATTGGGTGTTTGCTTTCATTGTAATTTATTCGTTTTATACTCCGATTGGATATAGCCCTGCAAAAAGTCCGTGTTGAAAGAAAAACGAACGAAAACTACACGAGGAAGGTTATCCACGTCGAAGCATGAAAAAAGGCCAACGTGGTATCATATACCACAAATCAGTGATCCGGGGATGGGAACGTATTTTTGACCGCTCAGAAGCAATAAAGTTCTGACAAAACCAAAAGTAAATAAAAGCTCTGCAAAAGTGTCACGAAGCACCGACACTGCATCACCATGGATTCCACAGTGTCAATAGCGAAGTCCTTCAACCCTGGAAACTATGATTCACACATAGTTCTCCTTCTCTTATGTAATGTGGCACACATCACCCCTAAGTTAACACACGATTAATGACCTGTTGTTTGTGTAACTAATTTTAGAAAACTGTAGGTGAATCAATATTAGCTGTCAATGTGAAATAATGAAATGGACAAAATGAATCTGCGCTTTTCTGTGGTGGGCAGACAGACCTCTATAATGAATAAATGGCTCAAAGTATCCTTTTAGTAATCAGCCTGCGAGCAATAACTAGATATAATCTGAAAAACATGACTCTCGTCTCAAAGTACTTAGCGAGACAAAACATTTGTGGTCTAGTGACGACATACATGGAGAGGAAGAAACTTCCCGTTCCTCATTTCGTGTATGATGGCAAGATTTGAGCCACTGTGGAAAGGGGAAGAATAAAATAGACTTGTTTTAGTGGTTATTTCTTTTGTGGTAGTGGTACAGGATATAGGCTATACGTACTGGCAACACTGTGGCAGTGAGAGCTGTAATTTCTTCCGTAGTCTTGCTATATGTGCAATGTTGGTTGACTGGTAAAAAATGTAAAAAGTACCATAATCCTGGTAAACTGCTCACCAACCCAGAAGATACGACACAGCATTGTGCACTGGCTTAATTGTCTATTACTGTGATACGGAAACTTCACGTACCCAAATATAGGTTCTTATTTTAAAATTGTGCCTAACCTGCCTTCACTACAAGCACTCAAACTGTTTAGGAGTACAACAAACACATAGTATACGTAAATTACAAAGCTTCGATTGGGTTCACTTAATACTGGTGTGAAATGCCACGGTTTATACTGTTGTAACAACGTAATCAATACGTGGAAGAGCTTAATATTAAACAATTTAATCATTTCTCACATAAGAAACAATTCTTAAATGGAAGGAAGCATGCACGGAACTCCGACAATGACGCAACGCTGATTAGTTGTGTAAGTGTGAATTAAAACATCATCGTGTCTGAACACTTTTTAAAAGGTTCGCTATTTATGAATTTTATTCGCAAATGTGGAATCTTTCTGACGTTAGCTGCATTAGAAATGAAGATATAACTTAATGGTGAGAGATTCCGAAACTGCGAATAAGTTTCATAAATTTGGGGCAGCTTTAAGGTCTTCAAGTATGTCAGTTTCTTCAAATTTTGTTAAAAATAAGTATTAGAAGCGTCGACAGGCAAAATGATGGTCTCAATCCCAACGTTGAAAACGCTTCACTCCTTGAAACCCTGGGCGGAAATCCAAGTAAAGTTGTGAACGATAGTATTGGAGACAGTGTGACATACGAACGTTTGGGCGGATCCTTGAAGAGTGCTCGGATAGCTGAAGTGGTTAAAGTAACCACTCGCGAGAAGTGGGAAATCTAGATTCGAGTCCCTGTCCGTAATAACTACTCATGTGTCATCAAAAGGTAATATCCGCACACCTAGTGCAGCTAATGTCAGAAACATTCCGCAACTGCGAATAAATTTCGTAAATTTAGCACAGATGCAAGATCATCACCAATGTCTGCTGCCAGTGGTTAACTAATGAAGTAGAATGTAGGGAAACGAGCCTTTCATTTCTTCAGACGAGGCGACGCAGCCTATGCATGAAAATTACTGCTATGTACAACATAAAATCATAACCAGTACGCTGAAGCGCCGATGCATAATTTTAAGTCAACATCTTTAGAGCAGTTGCAAATCAAACACAAGATTCAAGATTTCGACTATAGAATCATTTTCTAGTCGAAAATTTCTTAATTAAGGTATGGCTGTAGCATTTTCTTTCCCTTTTCGAGAATATCACGCTTTTCGCAGTTCGCCTGTTTCACTTCCACGTCTGTATCTACATTAGTACTCTGCAAACCACTGCTAAGTGCATGACAAAGGGTAAGTCCTACTACACCAATTATTAGGGCTTCTTCCCATTCACGTATGGAGCGCAGGAAGAGTGATTGTTTGGATGCCCCTGTGTGTGTTGTAATTATTGTAATCTTGTCCTCATGACCGCTTTCTGAGCGATACGTAGCGGGTTGTAGTGTATTCCTAAAGTCATCTTTTAAATCCGGTTCTTGAATCTTTGTTAGTAAATTTTTTCGCGATGGTTTACGTCTGTCTTCAGGAATCTGCCTGTTCCGTTCCTTCAGGGTCTACATCTACATCTACATTTATACTCCGCAAGCCACCCAACGGTTTGTGGCGGAGGGCACTTTACGTGCCACTGTCATTACCTCCCTTTCCTGTTCCAGTCGCGTATGGTTCGCGGGAAGAACGACTGTCTGAAAGCCTCCGTGCGCGCTCTAATCTCTCTAATTTTACATTCGTGATCTCCTCGGGAGGTATAAGTAGGGGGAAGCAATATATTCGATACCTCATCCACAAACGCACCCTCTCGAAACCTGGACAGCAAGCTACACCGCGATGCAGAGCGCCTCTCTTGCAGAGTCTGCCACTTGAGTTTATTAAACATCTCCGTAACGCTGTCACGGTTACCAAATAACCCTGTGACGAATCGCGCCGCTCTTCTTTGAATCTTCTCTATCTCCTCCGTCAGACCGATCTGGTACGGATCCCACACTGATGAGCAATACTGAAGTATAGGTCGAACGAGTGTTTTGTAAGCCACCTCCTTTGTTGATTGACTACATTTTCTAAGCACTCTCCCAATAAATCTCAACCTGGTACCCGCATTACCAACAATTAATTTTATATGATCATTCCACTTCAAATCGTTCCGCACGCTTACTCCCAGATATTTTACGGAAGTAACTGCTACCAGTGTTAGTTCCGCTATCATATAATCATACAATAAAGGATCCTTCTTTCTGTGTATTCGCAATACGTTACATTTGTCTATGTTAAGGGTCAGTTGCCACTCCCTGCACCAAGTGCCTATCCGCTGCAGATCTTCCTGCATTTCGCTACAATTTTCTAATGCTGCAACTTCTCTGTATACTACAGCATCATCCGCGAAAAGCCGCATGGAACTTCCGACACTATCTACTAGGTCATTTATATATATTGTGAAAATCAATGGTCCCATAACACTCCCCTGTGGCACGCCAGAGGTTACTTTAACGTCTGTAGACGTCTCTCTATTGATAACAACATGCCGTGTTCTGTTTGCTAAAAACTCTTCAATCCAGCCACACAGCTGGCCTGATATTCCGTAGGCTCTTACTTTGTTTATCAGGCGACAGTGCGGAACTGTATCGAACGCCTTCCGGAAGTCAAGAAAAATAGCATCTACCTGGGAGCCTGTATCTAATATTTTCTGGGTCTCATGAACAAATAAAGCGAGTTGGGTCTCACACGATCGCTGTTTCCGGAATCCATGTTGATTCCTACATAGTAGATTCTGGGTTTCCAAAAACGACATGATACTCGAGCAAAAAACATGTTCTAAAATTCTACAACAGATCGACGTCAGAGATATAGGTCTATAGTTTTGCGCATCTGCTCGACGACCCTTCTTGAAGACTGGGACTATCTTTGCTCTTTTCCAATCATTTGGAACCCTCCGTTCCTCTAGAGACTTGCGGTACACGGCTGTTAGAAGGGGGGCAAGTTCTTTCGCGTACTCTGTGTAGAATCGAATTGGTATCCCGTCAGGTCCAGTGGACTTTCCTCTATTGAGTGATTCCAGTTGCTTTTCTATTCCTTGGACACTTATTTCGATGTCAGCCATTTTTTCGTTTGTGCGAGGATTTAGAGAAGGAACTGCAGTGCGGTCTTCCTCTGTGAAACAGCTTTGGAAAAAGGTGTTTAGTATTTCAGCTTTACGCGTGTCATCCTCTGTTTCAATGCCATCATCATCCCGTAGTGTCTGGATATGCTGTTTCGAGCCACTTACTGATTTAACGTAAGACCAGAACTTCCTAGGATTTTCTGTCAAGTCGGTACATAGAATTTTACTTTCGAATTCACTGAACGCTTCACGCATAGCCCTCCTTACGCTAACTTTGACATCGTTTAGCTTCTGTTTGTCTGAGAGGTTTTGGCTGCGTTTAAACTTGGAGTGGAGCTCTCTTTGCTTTCGCAGTAGTTTCCTAACTTTGTTGTTGTACCACGGTGGGTTTTTCCCGTCCCTCACAGTTTTACTCGGCACAACACTTTCCCGTGGGTAAAACAAAATTCTGACATCTCGTGCTGCCCTTACCTGTGTATGTTCAATACCCCTGTTAGTCCTATTTGGTATTTGAGCTGTATTGTAGGATGAGTCACAAGAGTGATTTTTAAGCAATCTCCTTTGTAGACTGATTGCTCTTCCATAATAGTCTACCAATAAACGTAAGTCTACCGCAGCTTTATCCACAACGGAGCCTAAAGCCGTCGGCACACGGACCATGCTGCCGAACGTCAACGTTGAGCGTGGTGTAAGTTCAACGTGCTGCTGGACGCTCAGAAACGATGCGACTTGTGCATACGATACGTCGGCCCTAACGTGGTATACTAGAGCCCTGTATACGGGAGAGTACCGCCAACCTGCCAGCCGCCGCCATTTTAGGCCTACTGCGCAATGGCAGCCCTATGGACGGAACTCTAAAGTTCGCCTTTATGGAGAAGGGAACCGGTCTGAACATGACAGTGCGTTAACTGAACAAATAACTATCGATATTAATCGTTACATCCTTGATAACTCGGCGTCTGGTGTGAATATTAATGAACATTTGCTACTCTGTCACTGAGATCTAGACGCTTATAAAAATAACTAGCAGTAATTTTGTTCTTGCGCTAATTTTTGTGAAAAGTATTACGTGCTCTGATGATAGACTCCAGTCAAGGTCTTTTGAGGTACATACATGACTTACAGTACGTATTAAAATACAAATGTATACTTCGATTTGCATAATTCCTTTTTTAATGCTTGTTTGTTACAAATAATGACAGTTATTTGTAATTAAAAATAAAAAAATTACAAATTACCGGTACATCAGTTTACCTAAAACATATGAAAGACAGTAAATTTCTTCTTCTTAAAATACCTTTACTGCATTTCTCATACCAATACTTCTACTACCGCACTTTGCTGTGGCCTCCTTCTGTACATGGCAGTTATATTTCCTCAGAAGAATATAAATTCGAGTCTTCAGAAATTCATGTACAACTCTGTCCACGACACTGTGACAAGAAGGAGTATTCTGAATGAGTTCCTCGACTGACTTGTGTGAAACTGCCTCCAGTGCTTGGAGGGACAACTTAGATTCCAGGAACAGTTTTTCATTCACACGAAAGACTTTTTCTGTCATCTCAATAATGCGAAATATTTCTTGGGAAATGCATTCCAAGCTGTCTTGAGCTGCGTAATTTTTTAGTTCAGTCAGTCTTCGTATTAGGACTTCTCCTTTGCTGAAAGTGATTCTTGGCACGCTTCACAAAGCAAATAGTTTTGCTTCACTTGCTTTATTGTGGTGCCTGTTAAATAATGTAGAGACTGTGCTTTCTCAGGTGGCATTTCTCCAACATCGCTTACGTCTAAATTCGCACTTGCAAGCAAGTCTGCATCGACTGTGCCTTCTGCTTCACCGTTCGTCCGTCTGTGTTCCAACTAGTCGACAAGAAATTCAGCATCGTCTGTCTGGTAACTTCCATGGCGACTGGGATGAAAATACTGTGACCCAGCAATAAGCCGCAGTATCATCTTGAAACTGAGACAATCTGGAACTGGATTGCTGGCTCGAACCACACAGAAAAGGTAGGCCAGAGCATCCTGTGACAGCCTGCATAACAGAACACACTGGAAACCTTTTTCGTTCAGAAGATAATCCTGGACAGTAATAGCTGTGCATGTTTTTAATATAATCCATTATGGAGTCGAGGTAGCAGTTGTCGTTATACTTGTTATCACTGTTAGCATTAAACCGCGATTCTTATACATATATTTTAACAACGCGTTTCAAGAGACAATGCTCTTCTCATCAGGTTGTAAAGTTTATGTCATGAAATTAAACGGACTAAAAAGACAAAATACCATCACAAATAGTTGGGAAGTCCATAGAGTAAAACAGAATTAAAAGTATATTGGACTGTGGGTCCTCGTCTTACATTAAAGTTGTTGACGCAAGTCGATGGCCGTCCCATAGCTACCAAGTATGCTGTCGCACTGTGCCAGCTCGGGAGCTGTTGTGGACTGACGTGCCTAGGTGTTGTGGCGTGGTTACAGCCGTGTGCTTGACGGTGACGCTATGCCATAGGGCGCCTTTTTTCCTTATTGCATTGGTCTGCCATCGTTAGCCTCTCGCAACTCCGTCAGTGACGTGATAAAAGTTTAAAATCGCACACCTACCCTAAAATAATTCTAAAAACCCGCTAAAAAATCTAATTTCTTTAAAATTATGTTGTGCATTTAGAATATTGCTTTGTCTCTTTTCATGGATAGCTATCTCGAATTCCTCTAGTAAATCAAGTTTCCTCCCTTTCTTTTCTACATGCAATATTTCTACGTTATCTTCTATGCTATTAAGGGGATGGCCTGTCTCATATACATGGTTCGCAACAGTTGATTTGTCATAATTTCCTAACCTGAACGCATCTTTATGTTCTTTATACCGGATCGCGAATGATCTTCCTGTCTGCCCTATATATTTTGCATCATAAGTTCTGCACTGAATCTTATAAACTCCCGATCTTTCAAACTTATTTCTCTTCTCGCCAATATCGTGCTTAAGGCTATACCTCACTAGGTTATTAGTCTGAAAAGCTATTTTAACATCGTATGGCTTAAAAATATTTGCTATCTTTCGTGAGACTGTTCCGTAGTATAGATAGGGAGACTGAAATTAATTCCGTTAAGAGAATAGCGATGAATAACGGTAACAGAATAGATATGGCTAAAAAACTGTTACGGAAAATTAATAAGAGCAAAAAGGAAAAACCTGATGGAGAGAAAGTGAAAATTATCACGACGCCATACTACGGAACAGTCTCACAAAAGATAGCAAATATTTTTAAGCCATACGATGTTAAAATAGCTTTTCAGACTAATAACCTAGTGAGGTATAGCCTTAAGCACGATATTGGCGAGAAGAGAAATAAGTTTGAAAGATCGGGAGTTTATAAGATTCAGTGCAGAACTTGTGACGCAAAATATATAGGGCAGACAGGAAGATCATTCGCGGTCCGGTATAAAGAACATAAGGATGCGTTCAGGTTAGGAAATTATGACAAATCAACTGTTGCGAACCATATATATGAAACAGGCCATCCCCTTAATAGCATAGAAGATAACGTAGAAATATTGCATGTAGAAAATAAAGGGAGGAAACTTGATTTACTAGAGGAATTCGAGATAGCTATCCATGAAAAGAGACAAAGCAATATTCTAAATGCACAACATAATTTTAAAGAAATTAGATTTTTTTAGCGGGTTTTTAGAATTATTTTAGGGTAGGTATGCGATTTTAAACTTTTAGCACGTCACTGACGGAGTTGCGAGAGGCTAACGATGGCAGACCAATGCAATAAGGAAAAAAGGCGCCCAATAGCATAGCGTCACCGTCAAGCACACGGCTGTAACCACGCCACAACACCTAGGCACGTCAGTCCACAACAGCTCCCGAGCTGGCACAGTGCGACAGCATACTTGGTAGCTATGGGACGGCCATCGACTTGCGTCAACAACTTTAATGTAAGACGAGGACCCACAGTCCAATATACTTTTAATTCTGTTTTACTCTATGGACTTCCCAACTATTTGTGATGGTATTTTGTCTTTTTAGTCCGTTTAATTTCATGAGATAGACTTTACAACCTGTTGAGGAGAGCATTGTCTCTTGAAACGCGTTGTTAAGATAAATGTATAAGAATCGCGATTGAATGCTAACAGTGATAACCAGCTGTGCATGTTGCTAGAATAACTCCAGATTGTACAGGTTTCCAGATACCCCTGTTTCCAGTTATCAAATTTTCAAACAGCGAGATGACACTCTTAAGGAACTGTACAGCATCATTGTGTTTGTCCTCAACGGCTCTACTCATGGCAGTTTTCCTGTTCCTTGAGGTCATTAATTTAAACCAACGGAATATTGTGGCTATGAAAAACGCTGTTGATGTGGCAGAATCTTTAAGTACATGTTCCTCTATTGCATACTGTAACGCTGCTGCAACGCTGTAATTTATAAGTGCTTAAGCAGGACCAACCTTCATTTTATCACAATGCCCTGGACTTATGACATTATCTTTTAAATCCCAAGCAATACTTAATTTCTTTTCCTTGTCAAACTGGTACAGTTTTTTTAAAGACTCAATCGAGACTACCGGTCCCGCCAAATTATTGTCTGCAACTACTTGCTGTGGTAGGATAATGTGGTCGGAATTAGTTAGGTGATTCATAAGATTCTTCAAGATATGAGCTACGTCAGGTATGAAGTACAGCTTCCGCTCTCGAGAAAATGGATGTTGGCAGAAACTCTTTATATCATTATAATGGCCAGCAATAATACCACACTCACGCCACAGTACCCGATTTTGTCCACCCATATCTGATACAATAACTTCTACCATCACACCAATCGCTTCACACTTCATAATTAATTGCCACAGGAAACACTTTAGTTCTTTACCTGAAATTGATTTCCCGGTGAAATGGTAACCAATTATTTCTTTCCATCGTGTACGCAGATCACGAAGCAAAAATACCGAGGCGTGACAAGCATGTTTTTCATACGAACCATTTGCTACTGGAAGTGTTGGATGGCCAATTACGAATTTCGATGAAATGTCGTAAGTTAGGCCTGGCGTGAGACTCATCGCATCTCATCAATCATTATTGCAACATGTCTTTCTAAAGGATTCATGGTGTCTACATTCACTTTAAGAGCGGATACGAAATCCTCCAAAATATCTGGACTGAATGCCAGAGACTCAAGTTTCCTTTGTAGAGTTCGTTCGCTTTGTGATGGTTATCCCAGTTCCCTTACCGCATTATATCCAACGCTTCCACAAGCTAATCGAATTTTCAAAACTTTCTTAATAGTTTCCGGTGACCACTTTGTCCCTCGCATAGCATTTTTTCTGCAGTGCCGAGATCTGATCGTCGTTGAAAAAAGGTTTCACAGATGCAGCCACTGTATCAGTTTTACCATTCGCACTGTCTAGTTGCTTCTGCAATAACTGGATTTTCCTTTTCAGACTTTCTAGTTCCGTTTCAGTGTTATTCTTAGGATAAGGTGTCCATTTTATTTTCATTGAAAAAGGCGACGTTTGAAATAAATTAGAGAAAAACATGGGACAATGAAGAAAAAAACGGGACATAAATATTGTATTGTCTATATTTAATACACATACAAGTTTACCTTTACAATGTGCACTCAGATGATACTAAATCACTTTTTACAGTTATTCTGGCCCACTAGCACCGTACTTTTCACTTTTATGTACTTTATCAAGAAGTGCATTTTCGTTTGAAAAATCATAAAAGTCAGTACACGATACACCATTAAAGTGTGTTTTGACAATGAGAAAGGCCCTCACTGTTTCAACTTTCATTCTGTTTTTTTTTTTTTTCCATATGACCACAAAGAGTTCACTAACTGAAACACACGTTCCGCAGCAGCATTTGACCCAGGAATTGCCAGACAAAACTCCACCAAATGAATCATGTTTTTCATGTTAGTGTTTTTACTTTTGAAGTAAGCAAATATTTTGCACCACGTTGCACTAACACTTTCTTTGTCTCCTTCACTTTTTATGAAGTTCTGTGCACATGAAAATTCATCGAACATTTCGTTTTCATCAACAGGAAAATTTGGTACAGTACTTTTGACAAAACAACAGTCCTGAATATCCTTCCACTGTAGCTGCTCCTTTTCAGTATCAACCCAGTCAAATGCTTTAAAAGGTGTGAGAAATGGTGAACACCATTCTTTAATATACTCAATGCAAGAGTCATGGAAGACGTCAGCATAAACATGAAATTGCCCTACAGTAATTTCACCCTCTTCTTCCAGCTTTCTTAGAGTCTCATGTACAAAGGATGTGCGAAATCTTTCAGATTTTCTACATTGAAATTTGCCAAATAATTTGTTTATTTCTTGGTAAACTTCCATTATTGTGATTTCTTGTTTGTCAATATATTTAATTGTTGTGGAGAAAGGTTTTAGCTGGCTAACAAGAAAATGTAGAAGAACAATAGACTCAGGATTATCAACGAATTGTTTAAGGATAACAGGACACTTATCAAGGGAAATGAAATATGATTTCAAAGCAGGAAATATCTCTATACTTCTTTCCAATGCTGGTAACAGAGATAGCCACCTTGTCTTGCTGTGCCCACTTACAGATTGTATTCAGTTTTAGTAAACTTACAGAATGACTTCAGAGATTCAACCCTTACTGTATATATGTGTAAATGCTGGTAGATTTTGTTTACCATTAATTGGCAGTCGATGGGTAGGCAATCTGAGACAGTTTGTAAGGAATTGTGCACTACATGTGCTGGACAGCCAACACCTACTGTATTATTCACTGTGTTCTGTTGCAGTTTATGAAACAAATTGTTTTTTTCCTTTCCTGTGCTTACCGCCAAAATTGGTGTTAGTGTTGTCTGCACAAACTGCAATCACCTTTCCCTCAAGAGCATATTTCTTTAATACCTCCAGCACATAATTCTGAAGTAAATCTGAAGTTTCTTCAGCTAAATTAACCAATTCGAGCACTTTCACCGTGATGCCATTTTCAGGGTGAAAATATCTGATAAGGAGAGGAAGCAACTTCAAATCCGGAGGATTCGATGTATCAATCATTACAGAAATGAATCGAGCACTTTTCAGTTCATTTAAAACCTGCTGAGCTGCATACGGTGCAATAACATTTGAAACGATTGCATTACATTTTGTGTGTCCACATGTGAATTTAGGATTGAAAAGTTTTTTAACAACTGCTGTAGTACAGTCCATTGACTTAAAGCTATGGTTATGCATTGCACTGTGGTATGCAAACGTAGCTTCTTCTGCTGCCAACTGCCTATCCATTTCTGTTACTGATTTGAAGTTTACATAGTAGTCACTCACGCATTTATTTGCTCTTTCGTTTGATCACTCATGCGATGTTTCTTCGTCTTAATGTGATTCACAATGACAGACCTTCCACTATGACCAGTAGCAAATTTTGATCTGCACAACGTACATTCTACAGTTTCTCCATTACCAGTCATAAAAGGAAACTCGCTTTTTATACTGCTGTTAAAATTACACTTTCGTTTTAGCATAATGAAACAGTGATTGCACAGTGAAAAACATTAACAGTATCAGTGGTGTAGAGTATCTCTGGACCGAAAGGACGGATTCAGTGAGTTGTATGAATAAAAACGAGAACATTTTCCAGAGCTGATACTCAGAGCAAAAGAACATTCTCAAAGAAAGTTCTCAGTTTCGTATGAATAAAAACTAGGAAGCATAATCTCTGACCCTGGAGTATTTTCTCTCTACCTCCCCTCCTTACTGAGTAAGTTCTCAGCAAAGAGATTAAAATCCAACATCTTTGGTTCTCAGTTTGTTTCGTTTGCGGCTTTGCGTGTGTTTTGTGTTAGCGAAAGATTTCTAAAGTTATTTCTGTGCCGAAATGGAAGACTCAGAATTAGCGTTTGTTAACATTATTAAAGATTACCCCGCAATTATCAGCAAATCACAAACTCCGGCCGAAAGAAGAGAGAAAGCGGATTGTCTTAAAGAGGTACAACACCGTTATATGGTTAATTTCGGGAAAGAAATAACGGACGTGCAGATAATGAAGAAACTGCACAATATGAAATCCCGTATCAAGGCGAAAACGGATGTGAATAAGACGGGAAACATCAAGATTTCCCTGGAAAATTGGGAGCAGATATTTTTAAAGTTTTTGGACGGAGGTGACTGCAACCCAACTATCCACAGAGCTCCTGGTAAGTCCCATACTTTTCGATTTTTTAATTACGCGCTTAATGCTTTGAAATTGTGATTCAGACAAATACGTATTTTTAACATGTGAAAATGAAACAATGTTTGGTAAATTTCGTCTACTATATCACCACTTTTCAGTAAAAGTATCACAGTGTACTATGCATGAAATTGGACGAACCTCTCCCACATTTCTGCATAAACCTGTTTGGTATATTTACTAACTAGAAACTGAATCCTGACACACTACTATTACTTTTTTTTTATTTTCATTAAGAGCTTGTGCAGTAGGTGGTGGTTCCACCACTGTCATCAGATCACCAAGGAATTCGGAGGTAGCTGACACAGATTGCATGTATGAACAAGACTCAATTTTGCAGCTACCACTAATTGTTCCAGCCGACCATATGGATCTCGTGGGCCCCGAAGTCGTTATACCTTCACAATCGCCTGCTTCGGGGCATGAGAGTGTGCTTAAACGTCGGCGATTAAGCATGGAAACAGATGAGACACGTAATTTGTCTACTCCAGAGCTGCAAAGGCTGGTGCTATTGTATCAATTGGACATACTCAAACGAAAGCAGCAGAAATTGATGCGCGAAGAAGACAAACAATAAGACAAATTGTGTAGTGTCTTATTTACACATCTTTTTAAAGTGAATGTTCATTTTCATTCCTCATTTACCAAATTCCATATCCTCTTACAAAAATTATTCAGTATAAATGTCTTTTCAATGAAACAATAAGAGTAATATAATCCAATTTGAAATGTTAAAAAAAGTGTATGCACTTATATTGTTGTGTCTGGCCAGTATCTTCACCACATCCTTGAAACAATTTCTGGTAAAGTAAAGCAAAAAGAGTAACTTGTTTTACTGTAGCATCTGTCAAATACCTTCACCACTAATTTTTGGTACAGTAAAGCAGAAAGAGTAAGTTGTTTCTATTTTAAATGCTGCAGTTAAGACAGTTGTGCTCTTATTTACTGTAGTACCTGGCAAATATCTTTCCCACATCCTTGAAACAATTTCTGGTAAAGTAAAGCAAAGAGAGTAACTTGTTTGTATTTTAAATGCTGCAGGTTAGACAGTTGTGCACTTATTTACTATAGCATCTGGCAAATACCTTCACCACTAATTTTTGGTACAGTAAAGCAAAACGGTAACTGTTTGTATTTTAAATGCTGCAGGTTAGACAGTTGTGCACTTATTTACTGTAGCACCTGGGAAATATCTTCACCAAATCCTTGAAACAGTTTCTGGCAAAGTAAAGCAAAAAGAGTAACTTGTTTGTATTTTAAATGCTGCAGGTTAGACAGTTGTGCACTTATTCACTGTAGCAGATCTTCACCACATCCTTGAAACAGTTTCTGGTAAAGTAAAGCAAAAAGACTATGTTGTTTGTATTTTAAATGCTGCGGGTTAGACAGTTGTGCACTTATTTACTGTATCACCAGGGAAATATCTTCACCACATCCTTGAAACAATTTCTGGTAATGTAAAGCAAAAAGAGTAACTTGTTTGTATTTTAAATGCTGCAGGTTAGACAGTTGTGCACTTATCCACTGTAGCACCTGGGAAATATCTTCACCACATCCTTGAAACAGTTTCTGGTAAAGTAAAGCAAAAAAGAGTAAGTTGTTTGTATTTTAAATGCTGCAGGTTAGACAGTTGTGCACTTATTTACTGTAGCACCAGGGAAATATCTTCACCACATCCTTGAAACAATTTCTGGTAAAGTAAAGCAAAAAGAGTAATTTGTTTGTATTTTAAATGCTACAGGTTAGACAGTTGTGCACTTATTTACTGTAGCACCTGGGAAATATCTTCACCAAATCCTTGAAACAGTTTCTGGTAAAGTAAAGCAAAAAGAGTAACTTGTTTGTATTTTAAATGCTGCAGATTAGACAGTTGTGCACTTATTTACTGTAGCACCTGGGAAATATCTTCACCACATCCTTGAAACAATTTCTGGTAAAGTAAAGCAAAAAGAGTATGGGTGAAGTGGGGTAAGTGTAACCATGGGGTTAATGTAACCATGGCTTATAATGCCTTAAAGAAGCTGTATTTTTGCCTCTGATTTATCACACATGTTAATTAACTCCTTTCTTTGTTATATTTAACCATAAGTTGTCAAATCTGACATAAATTGGTAATTAATTTTTGGACTTGAATGGACGTCTACATTTTCACTCTGCGAGAGAGTGACATACTCAAAATTTGGTGGTCTGTCATTTTTGCAGTTTTAAAGATAACTGCACAATTTTTTGGTTACAAACTAACTTTTGCATGATAATTTCAAATATGAGATTCGTTTTACTCTACTGATAAAGCTCTTGTTATGCCAGGCATGGTTACACTTACCCCAACTTTTTCCCATGTGGGGCAAGTGTAACCAATCGGCTGGGGCACGTGTAACCAGGGGGGGGGGGGGGGGTTACACTTGCCCCAAACAAACTTACCGGAACCTATTTATTTATTTAAGCTGTAGCCTTGTTTTTGCCATCACACTAGATCAACTAAACTGGCCATCCTGTACATATGGATACCAGAATACCTGATGTGCTGGATTTGTAGGTCTACTGAGTTTGTGTGAGATATATTTTACTTTTTATTTACGTCTACTATATTTTTAAACCACGTTTCCTTTTATGAAATATGACACAGAACTGTAAAAAATGTCACCATTTCAATTAAAGTAGAGTATGTGAACCATTGTTTGACTGACAACAATGTTGAGCCTGATAATTCGTCCTGCAGCCAATGGATGTAGCAATGTTTAAGAGTGTGAAATCCACTTGGGACCAAAAGTTAACTCGTCACCAGACACTTCATCAAGGGGTAAAAATTAGCAAACGTGACTTTCCCAATCTCCTCACTGCTGTATGGAATGAAACACCACCTGAATTGTTGAAAAGTGGTTTTCAAAAAGCAGGAATATTCCCTTACAGTAAAGAAGTAATTGATAAAACGATAATGCAGCCATGGACTGTGTGGAAGCTACGTCCCTAACAGAAAGTAGCTCAGATTTTTGGGAAGCTTCCAGCTGAATAACCTCCAGAATTTTATAGGCCTACATCTACTGAGCCCTGCAGTTCTCCCAGTATCAGAGTTCTTTCTCAACCATTCCCGAGCTAACCAATGTTTCATTATGTTCTGGAACTTCTGATTTGTCATTTGAAAGCTTATTATTGGAAACAGTCTGACAGTGTAGTCCCACTGGTAAAACAAAGAGGAAAAGGATTGCACCAGGAACTGAAGTTATCACTTTTCAAGATGCCATCTATAAAGAAAAAGATTTTAAAGGAAACAAGAATAATAAGAAGAAAGCAAAACAAAAAAGCATTACTGTTATAAAAAAGGGCTTGGTAATGAAAAGTAAATCTTCCACACAAAGTGCTGTTACTTTATCCGAAATGGCATCTCAGAATGTTATAGAAAAAAAATCCCTGATTGCTCATGTGGGTAACAAGGAAAGAAGACTGGAAGTTGAATCAACAAGTGAAGAATGTGAAACTGAAGGAGGCCTACCTTTAATAAGTAGTGATGAAGAAAATGGGACCATAATAACAATGGACGATCTCAGAAAAGAAATGATAAACTGTGAAGAAGAAGAGGCAAACTTTTTTGAAGCCAAAGATAAAATTACAATTGGAAACTACGTTCTGGTAGCTTTTGCAACAAAATGTAAGAAAGTTCATTTTACTGGCAAAGTTACCAAAATTAGTGGTTTAGGAGATCCAGAAGCGATATTCCTCAGATGCAAAAATAAGACAAAGCATGGCACCACATCCTACTGGCCTGATAGAAGAGATGAGACAGAGGTTCCATCCTCTGATGTCATTTCAGTGCTGCCTGAGCCCACTTTGGGTCACAAGGGAGACCTGACATTTGGTGTTACGTTTGATTCATTAAACGTTCAGTGACTAAATAATAGTTAGGGCCTAAGTGTGAATATAATAAGGGGAATTAGGGCAGTTTAGCATTAAACACAAATTGCCTACAGCTTTAGTTCAGTTTCCATGAAAAATAACAGAAAGTGAACTTATGAAGTGAATTTCTCTTGAGGCTACATATTTAATTATTTTTTGTTAAATTGCCTAGTAAAGAAAAAAATTACTTTTGTAGAATTTAAACTAATAAATTACTGGCCTAAAACAAAAATAAATCATCTGTGATGCATTCTGTTTCAGTGTTTTATGGTTTAGGCTAACACTTATTTTTTAGTTTAGCTAACATTTTCCGTGTATTTCATAATATACAAAGAGGCGTGTGCTAGAAAGTTCATATCTTGAGTAAAATTTAGGATATTTTAATAATTTAAAAACCTTCAAATTCAGTAAAAACTGGGTAATCAGGTCACTTATCCCAAG
This sequence comes from Schistocerca americana, assembly GCF_021461395.2. Classification (NCBI taxonomy): domain Eukaryota; kingdom Metazoa; phylum Arthropoda; class Insecta; order Orthoptera; family Acrididae; genus Schistocerca; species Schistocerca americana. Next base: position 680,181,003 of record NC_060122.1, read on the forward strand.
TCTCTTTTACAATGCTCTGTATGGGTACAACAATGCGGGGTTACACTTGCCCCGAACCATGGGGCAAGTGTAATCTCACAACACAAAATTTTGAAAAAAATTATTTGACCATATTATTATTTTTTTCAAAAACAAAATGTGTATTGTTTAAAAGTCAGTAAGTCAAACTTTAAGCATGAGAAATTTCAAAATCATGCCTTCAATAACAAGTTGGCAATTTGGTGTCAAAGTTGAACTATGCCAAAACGTGGTTACACTTACCCCACTTCACCCTAACTTGTTTGTATTTTAAATGCTGCAGGTTAGACAGTTGTGCACTTATTCACTGTAGCACGTGGCAAATACCTTCTCCACATCCTTGGAACAATTTTGGTAAAGTAAAATAAAAACTTGTGCCATCAATCTGCTGAAGTTACAGTACAGAAATTACAGTAATGTTCCAGCAGTTCATGTTAACCTGTTGTGTCCAAAGCTATTTAAAGTAGTATCTCTGTTCCAAATAGTTACATGTTAAACAATTTTTGTTGAAAGTAAAATCGATGACAGAGAATGAAAAAAAAAACAACACTAAACAGCATTTTATTACGTAACATCAGAGCACCGTGCTTTATTTGCATGAGGGAATAATTACAAAAAATATCAAATTGGGTTTAATTATTCAATGTTTGGGCAGACACCCATACATTACAGTTGTCGTATTACATTTACAATTTCCCGTCTCCTATGTGTTCCACGTACACGTACGTTTGCTGCTTCCTCTTCTCCCAGTACTGGAAGATTGTTGTCGTCATCACTAGGTGCCTCAAAATCCTCATCCCCTACATGTTTTGCTACGTTGTGCAAAACAAAACAGGCTGCTATCACACTGGGGATTTTTGTTTGGGCAAGCCTTATTTTATTTTGCAGAATTGGGAAACGCCTTTTCACCTGTCCAAAGCACCGTTCGATTATCACCCTTTCCTTAGAGTGAAGTCTGTTGTATGCCCTCTCATCAGGTGTTTCTGGATTTTGAAATGGTGTCATTAACCACGGTGCAATGCCATATCCTTCGTCTCCTAAAATTAGGGCGTTGCACTGGTTCTCGCGCAATATACGATAGACATCGGAGTTTCTCCATATCCTAGCGTCATGTACAGACCCTGGCCATGAAGCATCAACACTGTTGTCACACGTCGCCTGCACGTTTGTAGATGGAAAGCCCTTTCGATTGACGTATTCGTCTCCATGTGAAGAAGGTTTCATTATAGGTATGTGAGTGCAGTCTAGGGCCCCTACCGCACATGGAAACTTGTATCTCGATTGCCATTTAACTTTCGCTGTTTCTAGTTCGTTAATATTTCTCGGAAATCTGATCCACAACGGTGCTTTCCTGTTGACCTGTTGCAGAACATACGAAAATGTTAGTGATACTGTAGTCTGGTGTACTCCCAAATCTTCTCCTACACCTATCTGAAAACCTGCATCCGCTAAATAGCGCAAAAATATTTTCATTTTCAATTCATTGGAAAGGGCGCCTCCTCTTCTTTCGTGATTTTCCGGAAGAAAGTGATTCGCCAGCCAATTAATGTTTTGACTGTTAAATCTATACAAACTTCTACAGTTCCTTTCTTCTGTGTTCCTGCGTACTACATGTATCTTTTTTTGCCTTTCAAGAAACATAAATTCCGCCATTTTCGCTAAAAACGCTCGGTAACGCTTAATCACAACACAACACAACACAACTCACTCAGCTCGAAGTATGCTATGGAGCTCACTCACAAAAACAGAGAATGTTCTCCGCTTGTGAGAAACTTCTTTGGCTTTATTAGTACGAAATCGGAGAATATACTTTGCTCTGAGCAACTTCCCCCACCCTTCAACCCACACTGAGAACATACTCGGGTGAAGTATATTCTCAGACTCGCTTTATTCATGCCAACCAGAGAACTTTCTCCGAACTTCTGAATATAAAGTATATTCTCTGCTTTATTCATACGACCAACTGGATCGATTTAGAAGAGAAGAATCTTCGTCGTTATTCGTAACCTATAGTGCGTTTAAAATTACTTGCGTTTTTTGACAGTTCGGTACATGTTTGCGGTATGCTGAAAGTCATCACACGCTTCCTAGCGTAAATAATTACGTAGTTAATAGCAAGTCAAACAACCAATAGCGTAAAATACTCTATCCAAGCGGAATCATAAAAAAACGCGACATTTGAGCGTCCCCAAAAAAACTTTCGGGACAGCGGGACATTTTGGTAAAAAACGGGACCGTCCCGGGAAAAACAGAACGAATGGACACCCTATCTTAGGAGGTAATCCGACGTCAGAACTGTGAACATCCGGCAAAACGTCTTGAGGAAGTACGAAAACTTACTCATTACCCGAAAAAAAAATTAATAATAATAACAAAAAAATATTTTCTCGAACTACAACGCGAAAAATTTAAGTTTCATAACAGGTTAGTAGGGAATAAGATAGATAAGTTTCTCTTTAGTTACATATATTTAAACAGTACCTGGTTCCGTCTGTGTAGCGTAAGTGCACTCAGGTTCCCTTTGCAAACCCCTGTCCTTTGGTGGCTTTCGTTCCTTAATTTGAGGACGGTGGCTAAATATAGTGGGTACCGCATTCGGTTTCAGTTTTTTAACACCATCCTTACGATTTGCTTCAAACTGATCAGGTGTGAAGTGAAGCTAAAAATGACAATCCAAATTACACTGTTACATAAAGTTCAAAACTAATACTTGTAAAGTAGTAAAGATGGCGTTATGAATAACTAACAAAATAAACCGTTTCAAATTTCATATACATGAAGTACATCCGTATTTGAAGATTTGATTCTTCAGGTTCCGTCTCTGATTCAGTGGTGATCGTAGGCATTATTGTAAAAATGATGTGGATGTAGCTTTCGTAATACTATCAATAACATTGTTAATGCATTTAGAGCCATTTCTATATAAATATTATTCCACACACGTGTATTCAGGGGATTCTTTGATGACACTGATCATTATTTAATCTGCAGTGAAATTGGGATTGTGAGGCCGAAGGTGCAGGAGGTCAGGTCCATATATCGGAGAATAATAGTGGAGAAACTTCAGGATAAGGAAATCAGGCACAAGTACATAACAGCGATCTCAGAAAGGTACCAGTTAGTTGAATGTAGTCAATTAGTCAATTACAGTCACTGGAAAAGGAATGGACAAGGTACAGGAACACAGTACTAGAAGTGGCTAAAGAATGTCTTGGAACAGTAGTGTGTAAAAGTAGGATGAAGCAAACAGCTTGGTGGAATGACACAGTCAAGGCAGCCTGTAAAAGGAAAAAGAAGGCGTATCAAAAATGGCTACATACTAGAACTCAGGTAGACAGAGAAAGTTATGTTGAAGAAAGAAACAAAGCCAAACAAATAATTGCAGCATCTAAGAAGAAATCTTGGGAAGACTTTGGAAACTGGTTGGAGACTATGGGCCAAGCTGCTGGAAAACCACTCTGGAGTGTAATTAGAAGTCTTCGAAAGGGAGGTAAGAAGGAAATGACAAGTATTTTGGACAGGTCAGGAAAACTGCTGGTGAATCCTGTGGATGCCTTGGGCAGATGGAGGGAATATTTTGAAGAGTTGCTCAATGTAGGTGAAAATACGATCAGTAATGTTTCAGATTTCGAGGTAGAATGGGATAGGAATGATGATAGAAATAGCATCACATTTGAGGAAGTGGAGAAAATGGTCAATAGATTGCAGTGCAATAAAGCAGCTGGGGTGGATGAAATTAAGTCGGAACTCATCAAATACAGTGGAATGTCAGGTCTTAAATGGCTACACAGGATAATAGAAATGGCCTGGGAGTCGGGACAGGTTCCATCAGACTGGACAAAAGCAGTAATCACACCAATCTTTAATCATGGAAACAGAAAAGATTATAACAACTACAAAGGTATCTCTTTAATCAGCGTTGTGGGCAAAATCTTCTCAGGTATTGTTGAAAGGAAAGTGCGAGCATTAGTTGAGGACCAATTGGATGAAAATCAGTGTGGGTTTAGGTCTCTTAGAGGTTGTCAGGACCAGATCTTTAGCTTACGGCAAATAATGGAGAAGTGTTATGAGTGGAACAGGGAATTGTATCTATGCTTTATAGATCTAGAAAAGGCATATGACCGGGTTCCTAGTAGGAAGTTATTGTCTGTTATACGAGATTATGGAATAGGAGGCAAACTTTTGCAAGCAATTAAAGGTCTTTACATGAATAGTCAGGCAGCAGCTAGAGTTGACGGTAAATTGAGTTCATGGTTCAGAGTAGTTTCAGGGGTAAGACAAGATTGCAACCTGTCTCCACTGTTGTTCATATTATTTATGGATCACATGTTGAAAACAATAGACTGGCTGGGTGAGATTAAGATATGTGAACACGAAATAAGCAGTCTTGCATATGCAGATGACTTAGTTGTGATGGCAGATTCGATTGAAAGTTTGCAAAGTAATGTTTCAGAGCTAGATCAGATATGTAAGGACTATGGTATGAAGATTAGCATCTCCAAAACGAAAGTAATGTCAGTGGGAAAGAAATATAAACGGATTGAGTGCCAAATAGGGGGAACGAAGTTAGAACAGGTGGACGGTTTCAAGTACTTAGGATGCATATTCTCACAGGATGGTAACATGGTGAAAGAACTGGAAGCGAGCTGTAGCAAAGCTAATGCAGTGAGCGCTCAGCTACGATCTACTCTCTTCTGCAAGAAGGAAGTCAGTACCGAGACTAAGTTATCTGTGCACCGTTCAATCTTTCGACCAACTTTGTTGTATGGGAGTGAAAGCTGGATGGATTCAGGTTACCTTATCAATAAGGTTGAGGTTACGGATATGAAAGTAGCTCGGATGATTGCGGGTACTAGTAGATGGGAAAAATGGCAGGAGGGTGTCCACAATGAGGAAATCAAAGAAAAACTGGGAGTGAACTCTATAGATGTAGCAGTCAGGGCGAACAGGCTTAGATGGTGGGGTCATGTTACACGCATGGGAGAAGCAAGGTTACCCAAGAGACTCTAGGGTTCAGCTGTAGAGGGTAGGAGGAGTCGGGGCAGACCAAGGAGAAGATACCTGGATTCGGTTAAGAATGATTTTGAAGTAATAGGTTTAACATCAGAAGAGGCACCAATGTTAGCACTGAATAGGGGATCATGGAGGAATTTTATAAGGGGGCTATGCTCCAGACTGAACGCTGAAAGGCATAATCAGTCTTAAATGATGATGATGATGATTTATAAAGTGAAGAAAAAAGATTTTTAGTTTCAGGTCGAACTGAACCCAGGAGCCACATATCAGAAATCAAAAGCTATACTGACTTTTTTTTTTTTGCATCTGCTCGGGGCGGACGTCGTAAGACATCCGTTTAAGTTCGTTGTTGATCGATTAACTCAGCTTTTTAATTAGAGGGCAGCTAACCCCTCTGACCGAACACGCTGAGCTACCTGCCGGCACTGAGCTATACTTCCACTGTCACACTGGGTTTTGTAATACGTAGTTCACACAATTATCTGATACAAAGAGAAGTTTCCTTACCTCACACAATTTACCTGTTTCGTATGGAAATGTATCTTTACTTCCAATACGGTGTAGCCACTATTCGCGTCTTTTCGCATTCCTTTCGCCCTGTGGAATGCGGAGAAGGTTGCTGCCTCGGTCTGGTTTCATATAACAATTTACAGCACAGCACTGAAAAGTGGAACGTGCCATGTTAAGCTCTTAATTTAATACACAAAGAGTATATATATTTCCAACACCTTTAAATACTAAAATATCGGCTAGTTAATTCACATATTGCTTAGGCTCAAAATAGCTGCCTCACTCCGCTCGCCTCAACCGACCAATAGCAGCCGCCGATTGTTGGCAATCCTCACATAAAAGGTTGGCGGCGCTCCCTCTCAAACAGGGCTCTATGGTGTACGCGATCACAACGCACTCCAGCGGCAGTTGCAGGATGTTTCTACTTCGTAAATCACACTAAACGGGAGCGCGTGAAATTCCCACGTTAGCTCTATTAAAACGCACATTTCCTCCATCGTCCACGATAAGGAAGGTACCATGTTCAATCAATAACGACGTAGGCTTATAAAAGTTCCATTACAAACAGTGCTATACAAATTTGCAATACTTTTTCACATAAGATAAACATTATTTCATCATTCCCACATTTTAGTAAAACCCCAATGTCAGTCTTACTTGATTACTGTTCCTACCTAGCAGCAGAATCTTTGCAACATGTGAATTACGAAGCTTAAAAGAAAAAAAGAGCAAAATATCTTTATACAAGTAGCACAAGCTGTCCTGTGGATTAAGCCAGTCGAACAGTCACCCCTCAAAAAAAAAAAAAAAAAAAAAGAAAGCACTCCGTCTTCAGGCCACGAGTGGCCTACCGGGGCCATCCGACCGCCGTGTCATCCTCAGTGTTGGATGCGGATGCGAGGGGCGTGGGGTCAGCACATCGCTCTCCCGGTCGTTATGATGATATTCTTGACCGAAGCCGATACGAATCGGTCTGATCGGTCGAGTAGCTTCTCAATTGGCATCACGAGGCTGAGTGCACCCCGAAAAATGGCAACAGCGCATGGCGGCCTGGATGATCACCCATCCAAGTGCCGACCAAACCCGACAACGCTTAACTTCGGTAATCTCACGGGAACCGGTGTATCCACTGCGGCAATGCCGTTGTCCCATCCACCAAAAAAAAAAAAAAAAAAAAAAAAAAAAAGGTGAAGTTTTATTTACATAGCATCAAATATTATACTATATACTTATATTAAACTAATAATAAAGTATCAGAACCTAATAAAAACGCAAATGTTAGGAAAACATAATTTGGAAGTGTCAAGACGTGAACCACCGCTCCAACACGCAACTTATTACGTACCGATCAGCGACACTACTCTTTTTTTGTTTTCATTTTGTTCGTTGTTGGTCGTTGTGTTTGGTTGTTGCGGACGTCAAGTGATATCCATTCCAGTTCGTTTGATGATCCTTCCACTAAGTTTTTTTTTTTTTTTTTTTTTTTTTTTGTTACAGAAGCCAGCCGGCTCTCTGACCGAACACGCTGAGCTACCATGCCGGCTTACGCTAAACCGACAGTAAGCTACTGACAATCAGAGCGTCTAACCAAATGCTGAAAACCTAAATCGTAGATACGTTACTAATTGAAATTTTGTTTATAACAAATTGTACCAAGAACAATGCGTTTTGGGCGGATCTTCAGTGAGTCGCTGCCTGCAAATAGCACACTCTCATAATACGCAAGTTACAATAATTCTTTTGCCACGAATATGTTTCTCATTATTTTATTGGAACGTATCACACAGTTAACAACGGATTTTCCAGTGATTCTCAATTTTCTGGTGCTCAAAAACGGCATATATACGTATAGGCTTGAAATGAATACCAATATGGCGCATCATAACTGTGTACTGAAAGGAGACGGCGTAGGTGGGGTTGTGCCATCTCATTGGTCACCACTCAGACGCACGGTCAGAATATCTGACATGCTTGATATTGCTCTGCATGTTCGGAAAGACTCCCGAACGTGCTATTCCACGCTATGGCGTCAGAATGTAGTGAGGAGATACTGAATAGGATTGGGGAGAAGAGAAGTTTGTGGCACAACTTGACTACAAGAAGGGATCGGTTGGTAGGACGTGTTCTGACGCATCAAGGGATCACCAATTTAGTACTGGAGGGCAGTGTGCAGGGTAAAAATCCTAGAGGTAGACCAAGAGATGAATACACTAAGCAGATTCAGAAAGATGTAGGTTGCAGTAAGTACTGGAAGATGAAGAAGTTTGCACAGGATAGAGCAGCATGGAGAGCCGCATCAAACCAGTCTCAGGACTGAAGACCGCAACAACAACTTAAATGAGCGTAACAATATCAGTGTTCGTGTGCTATGGCTTCTGATCAATCATCGCGTTTGAGTTTGTTTACATCAGGTTTATTCTTATGATGAACGGAGTATATCGCACAGGCGTCTAATTGACGCGGATGCGAGCTGGAATCCCTGGGGAATCTAAACAATGCGTCATACAGCCGCTACAGCGCTGCACATTGTAGCAAATGGAACAGTGTGCGACAGTGGTATAACAGTTTGGAAACAGGCTCCATAGCTAAGGTTTTACTTAGAGTGCAGGACTTCTACCAGTTTCAGTTAATCGATGCGTGAATTGGTGCTCGTTTTACAGATCTGAAAGAACAGTCACGTTTTCCTTTCTGTGGCATGATTCGCTGACCGAAAAGTTGTTGCTACTTTTAAACTAGTACAAAATTCATCGGAACAAGCGAGCATCGTACAAGAGAAAGTTATAACAGTTACATTCGTGCCTGCTTTTGATGTTTTAATCGCATGCGCGCACAAAGGGTCTCTCGTTAATTACACCGCAAAATGCGGAGCCTACAGCGCGTCTTTGAAGCTGTACACAGAGCGACAAAGCTTTTACTTTCCCTAGAAAGATAGCTTCGTGAGAGTAGCTACGTAAAGTAGTGCAGTCTTTCGCAACTGTTTTTTAAAAACGTGGCGACTGTATTTCTATTTATTAGGCACCACTTTAAATAAGCATGTCACACTATAAACATGCTGTAATGGAAACACTAAAATATTAAAGCCAGAGTTTATTATTTACAAAGGAAATCCCTGCTTTGAGACTGCGTCATCATGATTTAAAAAAAAATGAAAGTATCAGATTTTTCAAGATAAAAGGAACAAACATATGTTTGGGTCAAACGGAACACACTCGGCTGGGGTGAGGGGGGGGGGGGGGTGTAAGACTGAGAGAACCATACCGGCATTTGCGTTATGTTATCTAGGGAAATCTGTGAAAATCTGAATCTGGATTTTAACCGCTGTCCTCTCGCATACTATTCCAGACTATATTCACCGCGCCATCTCGTTAGGTACTGTAGCGGCATCACATGCGACCTTGGAAACTGAGGAAACGGCTACACGAAGGGTCAGGATAACGCCGTTTCCTTTGGGCCACGTTGGTTGCGAGTATCAGTGACTAGTATCGAGCGGTGAATGCTCTTCCGCGCCCATCATAAGAATGAACGTGATATAAGCATTTATGCCACGTCTTCTTCCGCGTTTGTGGAATCTCACTGAATTTCGTTTCATGCGGAGATGCAGCCAAGCTCTCTCGAATACAGTCGAGTACAACAATGGGGATACGTTTTATGCTGTGCGTTACGAGCGCGTCGATTCAGCGATAACACGGAGCAGTAGCTTTGGTTCAAATGGCTCGGAACACTATGGGACTTGACTTCTGAGGTCATCAGTCCCCTAGAACTTAGAACTACTTAAACCTAACTAATCTAAGGACATCACACACATCAATGCCGGAGGCAGGATTCGAACCTGCGACCGTAGCGGTCGTGCGGTTCCAGACTGTAGCGCCTAGAACCACTCGGCCACGCATGCCGGTACCAATAGCTTTACCGGCGCATTTAACATGGACGGCACGGAACCAGCAATCTGTGCTAACTAACCTACAGTCATGTGAGCAGTTCCAGTTAAGGCGTAAAAAGCGTCGAGCAGAGAAAGACTATGGCTTCGAGTGTCATTTAATTTTTAACCATGAACATTCGGAAAACTTCGAGCTATACCGCACGCTTGTTAGAGAACCAGATGGGAAGTACAACATGCTTTCTCGTTCTTACTATGATAGTACTATATTGACAAACAAGAGTGATGAAAATTCCTAACTTAAACAAAAGGTAATTTTTCTGCGTGATCTATTTTTGACTCAAAAGCGTATTATAGGGATTTTATTGTGTAATTAAAGCCATTGAAAGTACTACTTACAATGAGTCGTCTGGTAATTGTGAAATCCTTCCATATCCGAATCCGAGAAGTACATTTCAATACTGCAACTGCCATCTGCTACATTGATAACTAATCGATCGGCCGAGCGGTTCTAGGCGCTACAGTCTCGAACCGTGAGACCGCTACGGTCGCAGGTTCGAATCCTGCCTCGGGCATGGATATGTGTGATGTCCTTAGGTTAGTTAGGTTTAAGTAGTTCTAAGTTCTAGGGGACTGATGACCTCAGAAGTTAAGTCCCATAGTGCTCAGAGCCATTTGAACCATTTGAAAGCGGGAAATCCGCATGCAATATGTAACAAGAAGACATACATTTTTCATAAAAACGATAATTAGATAAGTGTTAATTAGGACTTATTTGATGAATTTTTTATTTATCGGATGAAGGTATTTCAAATTAAACGAAAAAAATCATAACGGGATTTGAATCAGCGACCCGTGGACTCCCTTGATTATGAGTCTACAGCGATACCGATTTTTTAAAAATAGAACAATGGTAGTTTAGAGTGTGCGGAAACAAATTTAACAACGTCCTCAATTCGAGAGGCATCTTCATTGTCACCTTCAACTAGGTGGCAGTTCAGCATCCACATTTTCTTCTTCTGGAGTCTGAGATTCCTCTTCATCAACGCCCAACTTAATCGTTCAGTAAAGCCCTCATGTACGCACCTTAGTCTCCTGCAGAGTAAATTAGTCCCAAAATCCTTCCCTGCCTTATCATTCCTGTTAGTTTCAGCCCTCTAACAGCATCCTTAAGGCGTTCAAGACCTTCCTTTGTAAACAACATCAGATGTTTGCCGTCACAATCTTTTATCCGCTGTGCTACTGATTTATTTTTCATGTGTGACACGTGGGGGAGGTAAGGGTCAGGAACACGGAGCAGACGCAGTGGGGCCTCTGCGGAACTGCTAGTGCTTCGTGGCCCAACCCATCCCCCTCCACGGGGTACCGCGTGTCCCGAACCCATACCCATTATGTTGAAAACAATTTGGAGCATGTTACCGTAGTCCGGATACTTAAGTATTTTTTCGAATTCGGTTTTCATATACATTTTGTATTTAAAATGTTCATCACTTCCAATATAGTTACAACTGTAGCATATACTTTTGCCCATTAGCCAGAGCACTGAGTAATTTTTTGCCTGAGGGTAGTAACTTTCTTCTGGCCTGTGGAAAATGTTAGTCAGTACAATGTCTGCGGAAGTTCTTGTTATTTAAGTTGATAATAAGATCTCCGTACGTGAACCGATGAGGCACAGTGTTAAGAAGCTTGGATTTACTGCAGAGGTTAGTATCACTTAAGCCGTTGGCAAAAAGATGCTCAATAGGGCTGATGATGTTATTGATTACTTTGTACCTCGCCGTTCTCACACCAGACGAAGGAACACTACTGCTGATGTTTTGTCAGTCTACATTCCATGCTACTCCGTCATATTTTGTTGCTGTGTAATTTTTCCTTCCAACCACACATGCCGTTAGGGTACGTCCCTTAACATTAGTAAATAAAGACCTCGGAAGATTTCAAAGCCGATTTTTCTTCGTCAGACGTGTGAAAAACATTCAGAACCATCCGTTTCCCGCATTTTTAATGGTATTCCACGCGCGTGTCCCGCTACGAAGTAGGAAGCAACGTCAGCCTTTTTCACATTACGCAGTAGCAGCGCGACAATCAAATACAACAGTACAGAGACTGCGACAGTACGCGATTTTTGAAATAAAAACTACATAGATAAAAAATTATTAAGATGAACTTTGATGGCTGGTTAATACATTAGAATATCCAAAGGTTTCATTCACCGTAACATAGTGACAAGATATATAGTGCGTAAGTAGGATCTACTTCCAAGAGCGCAGTAACACTGGTGTGCGTGTGCTGCAGCTGCTTACGAATCATGGCATTTGCTTTTGTTTGTATGATACTTATTCTTATGATGAATAAAGTGCAGAATGACTCCCTCGATTTAATTACAGTTTATTTCATGTTACCTACAGACGAGAGGCCCGCGACCCAAGAATGAGGTAGTGAGCTCCAAAACTTCTTAGCCATCGTCAGCACGAAACTACGACGCACGCTGTAGCCGGCAGAACTGCCGGTTACAGCGCGTCGGTAAACGACAGCCCTGGTCAGTCACAAGAGAGGACGAACTCAAACCGTCGCCCGCACCAGACTCAGTGTCGAATACATGTGCCCGCTCTGGGCCATTTTTTGTGTAATAGTGCATAGAAATACGTTTTAAATAACAAATGACAAAATGAAATTTTCACTCTGCAGTGGAGTGTGGACTGATATGAAACATCCTGTGCCGGACCGAGACTCGAACTCGGGACCTTTGTCTTTCGCGGGCAAGTGCTCTACCAACTGAGCCACCCAAGAACGACTCACGCCCCGTTTTTAATCTGCCAGGAAGTTTCTTATCAGCGCACACTCCGCTGCAGAGAGAAAATCTCATTCTGGAAACATCCCCCAGGCTGTGGCTAAGCCATGTCTCCGCAGTATCCTTTATTTCAGGAGTACCAGTCTTGCAAAGTTCGCAGGAGAGCTTCCGTAAAGTTTGGGAGATAGGAATCGAGGTACTGCCGGAACTAAAGCTGTGAGGGCAGGGCGTGAGTCGTGCTTGGGTAGCTCATAGTCTGCCTTCGGCGGTGCTACGGCACGGACGTCTGTTTACGTCCCTGCCGGAAAAGTTCGCGCTCGGGCTGTTGTTTACCTCTTCGGCGTACTCGTGCGTTTAGACGACTTGATATGGAATGGCACATGCATACCGAAAGTCGACTCTCAAGATTAGTTTTTCGAATGAATATGCGAGACCGAAGGCCTACGAAATAGAAAGATTCCTACGAGACGAAGTTAAACTTGACTACAACGAACTTATCGGAATCCACCTCTCCATAGTGAGCAGTGTCGTTTACGTCAAGCTGATTAACGATGCAGTATGTGACAGAATCATCCGAGATACTAAACATGGACTCAAATTTCGTCACTCTGATGGACATGTTGGAGAAGTAACTATTGACCATGCAGGACTGGGCTTACGAAATATACGTATTTTCGAACTTCCCTTCGAGGTTCCGTCTGACTTGGTCGTTGACGCCTTACGCCCATATGGAAGAGTGCTTAGCTACGTTGAGGAAAAATGGCCCAACTTCACGACTTACCCCGTTCTCAATGGGGTGCGTCAAATCAGAATAGAACTGACACAACAAGTACCCTCGTACTTGTTCATCGGCGGATGCAGAGCTATAGTCATCTACGATGGACAACCCAAAACATGCTCAGGCTGCGGGAAAGAGGGCGACGTCCGTTCCGAATGTATGCAGCGGAGGATAGTGCAAGCTCCAAACGGCGAACCCGTACCTCCGTCCACGTTGACGCCGCTGCCACTAACGTATGCGGACGCATTTCGAACAGATCCCATCCCGAAGAATGACCAGCTACAGAATCCTGACAGTTTACGGCAACCGACAGCAGCAGAGACCGCCTCCAGTGACGAAACGACACACACCTCTGCCGCTCCGGCACTTAACCGAGCGGAAAGGATCGGTAGGTTGGCTCAAATGGCTCTGAGCACTATGGGACTCAACTGCTGAGGTCATTAGTCCCCTAGAACTTAGAACTAGTTAAACCTAACTAACCTAAGGACGTCACAAACACCCATGCCCGAGGCAGGATTCGAACCTGCGACCGTAGCGGTCTTGCGGTTCCAGACTGCAGCGCCTTTAACCGCACGGCCACTTCGGCCGGCTGATCGGTAGGAGGTATGGAAATTGATCCTGCTGTTGTGCCGACAGCTGCTTTCGTCCCTGAGCACGGGAGTCACTTCCGCACTCGGATACGGAGGCGCACACGCGCAAACAACGATCGCCGAAACGCCACAAGAAACGACGGCTAGCGCCGTCGGATACCTGCTTATGCAGTCCACGTCAGATGGACTTGGGTGTAACGTCGATACAGTGCATCTGGATGCGCAACGGGAGGTTCTACCTCCCACACAGCAGTACGACGCGAATCATGCTAGACAGGGGTTGAATGCAGACACACCGGACGGAAAGCCGACGGAAGGAGTCCCTCCACCCACCGCAGCAACGCCACCGCCTTCGGTCAGCCCGGCCGGAGAGACACGACGGGAGCTGGACCTCCAGCACAGGAACTGGGCCGACGAATCCGATACTGACCCACACACCGACGACGCACCCGCAATGGCGAGTGCTGCGTCCACCGGATGTTAACCGCGCAGAAGATGCAGACTGACGCACAGACAGCATGTCACCGGGCAGCAGCACACAAATTAACATAAGCGTTCATGTGCGCTTTACGCACTGAGGAACAGCGGCAGGCATATCGAACAGCCTCTATTAATATTAATTCGATCAGAACGCCTGTCAAATTGCAATTATTACGAGACATGTTGCATGCGTCAGACGTCGACATCGTTCTGCTGCAGGAAGTATGTGTTGAGAGCTTCCCCGACCTCTATGAGTACGATACGTACATTACACCAACTACCGACGGCGGCAGCGGAACAGCGATACTACTAGGTAGCGGCATAGTAGCCGAGGACGTGGTGTACCTGCCGCCAGCGCGAGGACTGTCGCTCACAGTGCTGGGAGTACGGGTCGTTAACATTTACGCACCGTCGGGGTCCGACAGACGGCGCGACCGATCCCGATTCTACGCAGAGGAGATCGCACCACTATTCTTAGGTCGGTATGAACATGTCTTATTTGTAGGCGACTTCAACTGCGTGCTCGCACCAAAAGATCAACACCCACGATATACTTCATGCACGGAGCTTCGGCAACTCATAGAGGACATGAATCTCATTGATACATGGGATACAACTACGTCACGAGTCACTCTGCAAGTCGTCTCGATCGCATTTACGTAACACGTCGTCTCGAACCTGCAATCTTCTATGCGGAATTGTGGCCTGTCGCCTTTTCAGATCACATAGCATATATATGCACGGTTGCATGGGGGCTTAATTAAATAAATTTGAAAATACTTTTTAGTTTTTTAGTAGCTGTATGTCCGATTACGCTGTGTCTCGTAATCGGTTGGCCCTGACTAGTATTATTACGCTATCTGACTGCAAAGAACAACAACAAGAATGAAATGAAATTTTTCGTTAACACAATTAATTAATTAAGTCCCCAGCAACTATGAAACCTACGAAACCAAAGCATAAGTATAACTGTTCTGTATGTGGAAGTATGACTCAACGGACATCTGGCACGGTTCTTCTTCAACAAGACAAGAATTTTTAAATACCAATTATACTGACGTGATAAAAGAAAATTAGAAATACCATAATTGCTCAAGGAAAGTAGAATTACACTCTAATACAAGAACACACGCCAGATGCTTTGTTGACTGAACTTGTAATGACGCATTATTTAGGACACTAAAATAAAAACAAACTGAGTTAATTACCTCATTTATATTGATGAAAATCATTCTAATCCTTACATTATATCTCAACCAGAACTCCGCAATATCACATCTCAGCAAGCACTGCCTAATAGCACATCTCAACAAACACTCTCTGCTACAACATCTCAGCACAGACTACCACGAGACCTCGACAGGCACTGACTCCTACGAGCTCTCTCCAAGCACTGACTTCCACGATCTCTCGACAAGCACTGTGGAGGCGGCTTAATAATACTCTTTGGCGCAATCTCTGGCGCAGTGGCTCAGTGTAGCCACCTTTCATATGCCCCTCCTCCACAGGCCAGAATTTGATGGTATTTTTGCCAGCATTGGTGGTGAAAATACCACCAAATTCGTCCACAAAAATACAGACAAAAATAAAAGATAATATTAATACCTAAATATCACATAATTAGTTAAGATTTTGGCTATGCACTGACCTTTCAATAACCTAATATATAAAATACAGTAGGCAATACAAATTCTTTTCATACATGTGGCTTTACATAATAGTTTACACAATACATAAAAAATCAGTTTATACAAATGTTCACATAAAATACTTTTAATTATTAAAAAAAAAAAAAGTTGATAATTCCAGCCCAGCAATGGTCAACAGGTGCAAACACCAACAAGTGACATCGTTTCAGCAGAAGCAGTCCATCAGTTGCACCCAGCAATGTTGAGCAGGTGCAGACACCGACAAGTGACATCATTTCAGTAGAAGCAGTCCATCAGTTGCACCCAGCAATGTTGAGCAGGTGCAGACACCAACAAGTGACATCATTTCAGTAGAAGCAGTTCCATCTGTGGCACCCAGTAATGTTGAGCAGGTACACACAGCAACAGGTGACATAATTTCAGTAAAAAGCAGTCCATCAGTGGCACCCAGTAGTGTTGAGTAGGTGCAGACACCGGCAAGTGACATCATTTCCATAGAAGTAGCTTCATCTATGCACCCAGTAATGTTGAGCAGGTGCAGACAGCAACAAGTGACTTCATTTCCATACAAGTAGTCCATCAGTTACACCTAGCAATGATGAGCAGGTGCAGACACCAACAAGTGACATCATTTCAGTAGAAGCAGTCCATCAGTTGCACCCAGCAATGTTGAGCAGGTGCAGACACCGACAAGTGACATCATTTCAGTAGAAGCAGTCCATCAGTTGCACCCAGCAATGTTGAGCAGGTGCAGACACCAACAAGTGACATCATTTCAGTGGAAGCAGTTCCATCTGTGGCACCCAGTAAAGTTCAAGAGGTACACACAGCAACAAGTCACATTGGTTCAGTAGAAGCAGTCCATCAGTGGCACCCAGCAATGTTGAGTAGGTGCAGACAGTACAAGTGACTTCATTTCCACACAAGTAGTCCATCAGTTACACCTAGCAATGATGAGCAGGTCCAGAGAGCAGTCCATGATATTCACTATCACTGATCACACAGTACATCAGCAGAAATTAATCATTCCTAAGTGCCACACATTATGTTGAAAAAGTGCAGGTAACAGTTCATAATATTTACCTTCACTAATCAGACAGTTCAGGCATGAACAATAGTTTGAATGCACATACAAATGCTTTTACACTAAACATACAAATCATAACAAACACACAAATGATGTCAGATAATTTTCATATTAACTATTACAAATACTCAAATATCAGTAAACCTATAATATTTATGGGTGTCAGTGCAAGCCACTACAAACAAATAAAATAATATTTACGAGATAGGTGGGTAGGATTAGGAAAGGAAAACACACAAAACACACTCATTTATCTTTCATCCACATTAAGTACTACTGTGTAATTGAATGGTGTTAACTGTGTAAATGTAATTCTGTCAAAATCTGATGTTCATCATGTGTATCAAGTAGTAGTGGCAGCAATGTATAACAGTCCATAATAGTTAGGTCAACGTCATAGTCATCATGTCAAGACCAATGTTTGCCAAGCCAGATCAAATGTACTGTTGTTGAACAACTGTCAGTGAGCCAAGATATGAAAATACTTCCTCTCTTCAAAAAAAAGTATATACTGCTTAGTGATTTAACAAAGTGTGTGTATAGACTATCTTCCTTCTACTTTAGTGTTCTAGTCTGCTATCTTCATCCTCCTTGTTCCATAAGACCAACAAAAAAATTATGCATCTCACTTACTTTACCTCTTATCCACCAAAACTCCAATAATCATCAACTTCACACAATCTCAATAATACCTCAATAATACCTCTTCAATACGTCGATACATATAAACCTTATTGCCAATATATGCTTCTCACTTACTTTACCTCTTATCCACCAAAACTCCAATAATCATCAACTTCACACAAACTCAATAATACCTCAATAATACCTCTTCAATGCGTCGATACATATAAACCTTATTACCAATATCATTTCACTTCCATAACAACTCTTTCCTCTAGTCAGTCTTCTCGAACAAGTACCGATAAAATCCTAATGCAAACTTCAGTTCATCATCCCATACAATCTGAAGACACATTGTCAACACACAACCTCTGTGTAATCCATCTGACCCAAATCTTCTGCGCATTATGAATTATAAACAAAGAAATGCATACATGACCTCTAACAGACTTAGTTCGAATAACTCTCAGTAATTAAGTACGATTACGGAGTGTGAATAATCATAATATTTCACAGTGTGTACACCACTTCAAATATTATGGCAGAAGCAAACATGTGGAGTATTTCTTGTATCAAGTGTCACTTCTTGTTTCAAATGCTCACGAAAAATGCAGTGTAATAACTGTCAATGGTCTAAACCTAGTTTTGGTATGTCATGTCGTTAGCTTCCTTCCTATTAGCATAAATTTATACAGCTTCCATAAAACCTCAGCTCATGTGACTTCAACGAAGTTCTTTGTACCAATGTCGTCCGTCGAATTATAGCAGTTCATTTTCTTATCTTATAAATATAAGGCACTGAGCGTAAGCAAAACAAGCACTAGCGAGTAAATATACCAGTAGAGAACAGAATGTCAACAAGTGGATGCAGCACAATCCTTACAACGAGGCTCTGCCAAGCGAACAATCTATAATTAATCCAATAGTGTGACCTAAACTCTCTGTTTGTACACAGTATATCAGCATTTCTATACACCAAATTAAAGAGTAGTTATGACAACAACAGATATGTATAAATATGCAATCCATACGTAAAGCAGTAAACATGTCATTAGCATCATATCAGCATAAGCAAATAAATGTTCATATGAAATCTTAATAAGTAAACATGAAGGCGCGAGCAGATAAATCACAAAGTATAACTTACATACATATCAGCACAACTAATCAGGTGACAATTATAATTTAAATAAATAAGCACAGCAGGCACATAATTAAAAAGTATGACATCAGTGAAAAAACAGTGCAGCCAAGCGATGCATAATATATACAAATAACAATCCTGTTCATTAATGAAACATTGACAAAAATCAGCAAATGTACGCAAGCATGTCGCTTCACACGTAAATTCATAGAACATAAAATTAGCACAAAGTATGAATCACGTAATCGCAAGCAGCAAATTACGTCTAAAGTACATACCTAAGTGGAAATATGTTACCTGAAAAATGAACTCAATTAATAGTTACCCTTTGTAGTTTATTAGTTTCATCTTCGAAATTACATTCTTCCTGAAAATTTCTCGATAGCAAGTCGTCTTAACGTCGGACACGCACAGAATTTACCTGAAGTTCTTAAATATTTTATAGAACCGTATCCTGAAAAATACTGAATGTTAATAACATAATTCAACAAGTCACTATAGCTTTATACTGAATTTAATCGGAGAAATTAAACTGTGTATTTGTTTACGGCTGTCAGTGCATTCGCCCTAAGCGCTCGATCAGCTGTAGGCGCGTGACGTAGGAAGCAATTGTTTTCGGTCAACGACTGCCTTGTGCGGCGCGCAGACTTGACTGTTGCTTTGAGTATGTGCCGCCGCCAAAACACAGCGCGGAATCCTTGTATTCTCCGCATGTTTACATGTAGCTGTTAGTTTCTCACAAGTATGTCATTCTACAAAAAATTTTTTTAAAAGTATATCATTCCACAAAAATTTTGGAAACTACGAACCTCTCGTTTTGTGGTAGGAACAGCATAATTACGAATAGCATCTAATTTTTCTGGATCAGGAAGAATACCTTCTGTAGAAATAATGTGACCGAGAAATTTCACCTGAGAACGACCAAATTCCGATTTTTCCAAGTTCACTGTAATGCCAACTCTTGCAAAGATACGTAACAATGAATCCAAAATTTTGTTGTGTTCACTCCAAGAATGTTTAGCAATAAGAATATCATCAACATATGAAGTAATGTTGTCACGAAGATAAAATTTCATGTAAGCTACGAATGAATGCTGCTGAAGATACAGTAAGTCCAAACGGTAATTTCCGAAATCACATTTAGGTAAAATCGTCATATCCGGTTATTGTTTATCTACTGTCTAGATAGATTGATAGTCGAAGAGTTGTTTTGACAGACGCAAAGAATAGTAAAAGAGTAGGCAGCGGTGCAGAAAACTAAAAGGGAAATAGCACCACTACAGCTCGGGGCCCTATGCTCGCTACGGCACATATTCACTTAGAGTAGTGAATCCCCTGAGGACTTTAATAGCCGCACATAATTTCCAGTTTGTGACTTAGTGGCAAATTTGGCGGAAGTGCGTACATAAATTGATCTAACCATGCACATGGATGTATGTCATTCTTAGAATTGCGGAAGATCTTAAATTTCCGGACAGTCAAAAAGTGTTTATAGTCAAAGTTTTCGCCTCGTGGCGACAAAGACCTACCGCGTCTGTCCCAGTCCGAATGTCGATTATTGTAAAGTTCGCGCGCCTGGCGCTCTCTTGTCGCATCCCGTAAATGAAACAAATTATTTTCTTCAAACCCTTCTGGTATCTGTGATTCTAAACTTCTTCTACTGTATTTTCCTACAATTTCGCCTTCTATTTGTTTGACTTGCTTTTTTGATGCCTCAAATTCCCTTTTCACGCGTTCATTAAATTTTCCCTGATTTTCAACATGCTTATTTATGTTCTGGTACTCTTCGGTTTCTGCAAATGGTAATGGAGCTGTATCATCCGAATCTCTGTCCCCATGTAAACTAAGATTTGTCAATTTGTCTGAAATCTCCTCAACTCTTTCCGATAAATCACCTATTTGTTCTTTCTGTTTATTTACGACTTCCGTAAGTGTCGCGACTCGGGTTTCAGTATTAACACATTTAGTAGTTAATTGTTCATACTGTTGTGTTAGGTTATTTAATCTGTCATTCGGTACGGATTCCTCGATTCTCTCAAATATTTCTTCCTTATCTTTTGCATGTTGTAAATTTAACTCTGAAAATTTCTGTACTATCACGCGATCTCTTTCTTCCTGTTCTCTATCCTGTTCCCTTTGTCTAATCTCTACTGCAATTAATCTATTATTGTGAGAATTCAGAATCGGTTGTACTTCTTCTCTGATTTCTTTCTTTAATTCATCTTTCATATTTCATGTTTTTGAAACATGTCCCTATTCGTGAATCTAACCGTGTTTCCAAAGTTCCCATCTCTGTTTTAATTGTTCCTATCTCTGTTTTTAATTCAGATCGCAAAGTTCCCATCTGTGATCCCAAATGTAATATAGCATCCATCAACTGCTCCATGTTAGCCGGTTCGAAATTCTTTTCGCCCCTAACATTTCCCACAAAACCAACTTCCTTCGTCATAGCTGTAAGGCTATCTGTGTTCGATACTATTTCAGAATCTTCTATCGTTAATCTCGGATTATGTGAATTTTCTGATTGAGAAAAATTTTGAAATGGTTCCGGACTGTCTTCCCGACTTATTAAATTGTTTTCAACTCCATTATTCATCATATTGTTGTCCTGTGTTGGCGAGTTCGCCATGTCAACAAATTCGTCATTCTCACTATTCATCATTTTCGCCTTTTTCATCGACCGCGTAACCATTTACAAAACATAAAAAATTCGTCACTGTATGAAAATTACACACAATGACTCTTTATCTCCAACAATACCATTTACATGAAATGTTTCCCTCAAACACGATTAATCGAACAATTGAAATAATTGCACTAAATTGTCAAACCCATAGACAAGACAATAAAAATTAAATTTTGAAAAATACCATTAGAAGAATGCCAATTACCAAATCTACACATGCAATATAAACTACAATTACTAAACTACAAATTACTACAACAATACTACTGTCTACTATTTTTTACAATCAGAAGAATTCCAAGGGACGATCCGAAGCAGCGGTCGCCACGTGCATGGGGGCTTAATTAAATAAGATGAAAATACTTTTTAAATTTTTAGTAGCTGTAAGTCCGATTACGCTGTGTCTCGTAAACGGTTGGCCCTGACTAGTATTATTACGCTATCTGACTGCAAAGAACAACAACAAGAATGAAATGAAATTTTTCGTTAACACAATTAATTAATTAAGTCCCCAGCAACTATGAAACCTACGAAACCAAAGCATAAGTATAACTGTTCTGTATGTGGAAGTATGACTCAACGGACATCTGGCACGGTTCTTCTTCAACAAGACAAGAATTTGTAAATACCAATTATACTGACGTGATAAAAGAAAATTAGAAATACGATAATTGCTCAAGGAAAGTAGAATTACACTCTAATACAGGAACACACGCCAGATGCTTTGTTGACTGAACCTGTAATGACGCATTATTTAGGACACTAAAATATAAACAAACTGAGTTAATTACCTCATTTATATTGATGAAAATCATTCTAATCCTTACATTATATCTCAACCAGAACTCTCCAATATCACATCTCAGCAAGCACTGCCTAATAGCACATCTCAACAAACACTCTCTGCTACAACATCTCAGCACAGACTACCACGAGACCTCGACAGGCACTGACTACTACGAGCTCTCGACAAGCACTGTGGAGGCGGCTTAATAATACTCTTTGGCGCAATCTCTGCCGCAGTGGCTCAGTGTAGCCACCTTTCACGGTCTCCCTGAGTCGTCAACAAGTGTGGAGGAGTCGTAGTGTTTGGATACTGAATACAGCACACCTCAGGGAACCTGAGTGCAGACGCTTAGTCGAACACACTTGGTACGTGTGTGAACGACGCCTCCCGACATATCCGACGACGTTGCAGTGGTGGCTGGAATGCGTTAAGCCCGCATTGCGCCGAGCGTTAATTGCATACGGAAGAGAGCAGATGATGTGGAGACGATACACGACGGAATTTTATTTCAAGATGCTCCACGAACTTTCTGTACAAGCACCTTCACAGGAGCGTCGTACCGGTATAAAACGAGCACAGGCCCAAATAATTTCCATAACGCGCCGCCGTCTGGAGGGTGTCGCAATCCGTGCAAGGGCCTTGAAGGAGTCCGTGGAGAATCACCGTCGATGTATCACGTATAGCGTCCCCAGTCCCATATTACGAAAAGACTCATAAATTTAATAATATATCTTTTCTCATGTAGCCGTAAAATAATAATTTCTCTGTCGAGAAATGCAAAGAAATGCAATGCAAAGAAATATAACAAAGTGATCTAAAGAGACGACAAGATACGCTCTTTTGTTAATTTTTTAGTCGTCTTCTCTTCCTCTTTTGTCTTGAATGCGTATAGAGGGACATCTTGCGAGTGCTGGCACATGTAAGCATATTTGTATGAGTTAAGCATATAATATACTGATTTAATATTATTGTGCACTTTTAATTTGTAAGAGGTGATCCCGATTTCATGTCCGCCTTCCTTGAATTAATCTGCATTCAAGTAATTTACAGTTCAACAATCGCAGCGGCCGATGCAGCCAACGACGCCATTACGTGGCGATATTAACTTATAAAAAATTAGCGGAAGCGGAAAACTCGCCCGCTATTAACATAATATTAATTTTTCTCCACAGCCGCCCGACGTTGCTGAAAATACTTAGCTTTAAGATTCTTATTTTCAGTACCATAGCCGAGACCCAGAGCCAGGACTCTGACTACAATACAATGGTTAACGGAGGTAAGAAAAATACTCTCGCGCGTGTGTGGGCCGCAATTGTAATTAATAACTAAAGATCTTATGCTTCAAGGTGAACTGACTAGCCGAGGAAATTAATATGAAAAGTTTATTACATTGTACAACTTATATGCTCATGTTTTAAGATTCAGCGAGTCTAACATTTATTAACGTAACGAATAATTTGAAATTAATATTGTTAAAAAGGAGAACTTCAGGAAAGCATTTAATCATAAAATCAAAATTAAATGGAATATCATTTTTATTAAGGCCCACCACGTAAGTCGGCAACAATCAAATAATAATAATAACAATAATATATATATATATATTAAATTACGACGGCCGACGGACGCGAGACACGTTATCAGAGAAAAGCAACGTAGCCGCAGAACCTTAATACAGACGGTCGTACTGCCAGATGGTCGCCGCATGACAACGCAAAAAGATATTGCCAACGCTTTTGTGGAACACTACGGTCATCTCTATGAAGAAGCGGATCACGATCAGGCAGCCTTTCATGAGGTCCGACGAACGCTCTCCGCGTGTCTCGACGAGTCGGCCAACCTGGAGTTAACAGGTGAAATCACAGTAGGCGACGTAATGGGAGCGATTGATAAGGGAGCGTCGCACAAATCGCCGGGGCCCGACGGGTTTCCGTTAGAGTTCTATCGTACATTTAAAGATCTCATGATTCCACGATGGACTGCCATGTACTGTGAATTGATGTCTCCCAACGTGCCTCTTCCACCCTCCTTCGTGGAAGGAATGATCATCCCCATCCACAAACAATCTGGCGGCACAGGGATACAGGCCTACCGGCCACTGACCCTTCTTAATTGCGACTACAAGATCTACGCCAGGATACTTGCAGCACGCTTTAAACGCGTAATACGCCAAGTGATTTCACTCGACCAAACCCAGCTAGGAGGAGATAGCAATATACAAACGGCACTCAGCGACTACCGCGATGTTATCGCACCGGCATCAACATGTCGTCTCCGGGGTGTATTGGTATCGATAGACTTTGATCGCGCATTTGACAGGCTGAGTCATGCTTATCTCACGGACGTGATGACGAAAATGAAGTTTCCGGGAAGTTTTGTCACCGTCGTCATGAGACTACACCACGGAGCCGCATCCAAAGTGCTCATCAATGGACGCTTGGTGGGGCCCATCACCATCTCTAGATCGGTCAGACAAGGGTGCCCGCTGTCAACGATATTGTATGCCATCGCTGTCGAGCCGCTGCTTTGCGGGCTCCGGAATCGACTCCAAGGAATGACGATAAGGCACAACAAGTTTATATGCCGATCATACGCAGATGACCTAGTGTTTTTTAGCACGGTCAGGCGACGAGATAAGAGCGGCCTTGCATTGGATTAATTTGTATTGTATGGCTACGGAAGTCGCCTGAACATGGCAAAGTCTGGAGCGACGAACATCGGGAGAGGACTCCCGACAGGAAGTGTAGCACCATTACAGCCGATCAACAAGATGAAATGCCTAGGAATTATCTTCACTACAGACGTTCGACGCACGGCGGCACTGAGTTACAGACATCTTCTGCAAACAATTCGTGCGAGTGTTCCAAGTCACAGTTTAAGGGCACTGGATATGATACAATGGGTCACCTTTGCCAACACTTATCTAGCCTCTCGCATCCCTCACCTGGCACAAGTTCTTCCTATGCCGGTGGTGTTGGCCCGCCGAATCCCGGCGGCACTAGGATATTTTGTGAGCACAGGTCTGCTTTTTAAGGTCGTGGAGGTCTTGGACTAGTCCACGTACGCGACCGAGCAGTGGCTATTTATGTAACCACAATGATAAAGATGTGGACACGACACCAGACAAGTCTGACGGGCACCTTGATAGACGAACTCGCTCCACCTTCTCGTTCGACTCCGGTAGCGGTGGCTCACATCTCACCATCGCTTGCCCATATGCGAACCTTCTTTGTGGAACACAGTTATTTACATATGGAACTACCGACTACCAGGACGGCAACGGCACGTGATATATATCACATCTTGACTCGACGACGGCCGAATAATGCCGTTGAGCCGGCCAGAGTGGCCGTGCGGTTCTAGGCGCTACAGTCTGGAGCCGAACGACCGCTCCTGTCACAGGTTCGAATCCTGCCTCGGGCATGGATGTGTGTGATGTCCTTAGGTTAGTTAGGTTTACTTAGTTCTAAGTTCTAGGCGACTGATGACCTCAGAAGATAAGTCGCATAGTGGTCAGAGCCAATGCCGTAGAGCGCCGCCAACCAACAGTTACGTGGTCAGTGGTATGGCGTACAGTGCACCACCCACACCTTGATACGGGAACGCGCGCAATGTGGTATCAGGTGGTCAATGGGAAATACGTGACTCGTTCCAGGTTGCATACAATTCATATGGCGGACGAGCCACTGTGTCCGCAGTGCAATGTTATAGACACTGAGGAGCATCGCCTGATATGCGGTCCCCTTCGGCGGACGTATGGTGTTTGGTCAAAAAAATGATCGCCTTCCTCCTTCGAGTGCGGCCGCAAACAATAGAACCACGCACACTACTTCTCCCAGATAGGACATATTATCCCCGAACGAAGACAAACGCAGTGACTTGGATTCGAAGTTTGACTGTGCGTTATCTTTTCCGAGACGGCAGTAAGAATGTGCTTGACTTTTGGGCCTTACTACAGGAACATCACTCACAGCTTATGAAACATCCGAAATATCGAATATATTACGCAAATTTTTTAGGGAGTGCCTTCCTTGATCCCCCACCCAGTTGGGGTGTCCTGGGTAGGAGAATGTAATTATTGTCTATAAGTATCAGAACTAGAAAGGACCAGGACAGTGGAGAGGATCCACAAACACACGTGAAGACGTACCCGACACCAACGCGAGGTATGACGGGATTACCGAGGTACGCGCCTAAAAGAGGAGCGTAGACCGTTTTTGTTTTGTACTGACAGAAGCAGGATATTTTTTTTCACTATTATGTAAAAAAAAAAGTCCACTTACTTACGCTTCCCGGAAAAATTTTATTTTATAAAGTCATCGTCTTATATATTTCAAAAAAAAAAAATACTAGAAGCAGTTTATGTTTGTTATTGTTACACCATTCTGAAAAAAAGCGGATATAGGCGTAAAAAAAGCCAATTAAAAGAAAAGTTGGTGCAGCACTTGCCCGTGAAGGTAAAGGTCCCGAGTTCGAGTCTCGGTCTAGCACACAGTTTTAATCTTCCAGGAAGTTTCAAAAATGACAAAGTTTTAAGTCCTAATATCGTGTCGCTCCTCCTTTTGCCCGATGTAGTGCAGTAACGCGACGTGGTATGGACTCAACAAGTCGCTGGAAGACTCCTGCAGAAATATTGAGCCATGCTGCCTCTATAGCCGTCCGTAATTGCGGAAGTATTGCCAGTGTTGAGTGTTGTGCGCGAACTTAACTCTCCATTACGTCCCATAAATGTTCCATGAGATTATGTTGGGAGATCTGGCTGGCCAAACCATTCGCTCGAACTGTTAAGAATGTTCTTCAAACCAATCGCGAGGAGTTGTGGCCCACCGGCAGGGCGCATTGTCATCCATATAAATTCCATCGTTGTTAGGGAATATGAAATCAATGAACGGCTGCAAATGGTCTCGAAGTTGAAGAATGTAACTATTGGTAGTCAATGATCGGTTCGCACTACACCACACCATTATGGTTCCACCACCAGTTTACACAGTGCGTTGTTGACAGTTTGGGTCCGTGGCTTCGTGGTGCCTGTGCCACATTCGAACCCTACCATCAGCTCTAACCAACAGCAATCGGTATTCTTCTGACTAGGCAACGGTTTTCCAGTCGTCTAGGGTACAAACGATGTCATCACGAGCCCAGGAGAGGGGCTGCAGGCGATGTCGTCCTGTCAGAAAAGGAAGTCGCGTCGGTCCTCTTCTGCCATAGCCTATTAACGCTAGATTTCGCTGCACTGTCCTAACGGATACGTTCGTCGTACGTCCCCCATTTATTTCTAGGTTATTTCAAGCAATGTTGCTTGTCTGTTATCACTGACAAATCTATGCAAATGCTGCTGCTCTCGGTCGTTAAGTGAAGGTCGTCGGTCACTGTGTTGTAAGGGGTGACAAGTAATGCCTAAAATTCGATATTCTCCGCACACTGTTGACATTGTCCGTCTCGGAATATTGAATTCCATAATGATTTTCGAAATAGAATGTCCCATCCTTCTACTGTAGTTCCAAATACCATTTGATGTTCAAAGTCTGTTAATTGTTCACTTATTTTACGTAGACATGATTTCGATTTTGTAGACATTCTCAAGTGCATGTTGAAACACTAAAATGTGTTTGTGACATATCGTCGATAAAACATATTTCTTATCTTTCAACATGCACTTGAGAATAACTTTTATTTTCTTTACGTTTTTTTCCCAACCTCTTCATCCCAGAGTAGCACTCGCAGCCTGCGTCCTCAGTTATTTGCTGGGTGTATTCCAATCTCTGTGTTCCTCAACATTTTTACTCTCTACAGCTCCCTCTAGTAACATGAAAGTTATTCCCTGATGTCTTAACAGATGTCTATCATCACGTCCATTCTCCTTGTCAGTGTTTTCCACATATTACGTTCCTCTCCGATTCTGCGCAGACCCTCCTCAGTCCCCACCTTATCTGTCCACTTAATTTTTAACATTCCTCTGTAGTACCACACCTCAAATGCTTCGATTCTCCTCTGTTCCGATTTTCCCACAGTCTATGTTTCACTACAATACAACGCTGTGCTCCAAACGCAAAGTCCTTCCTCAATATACGCCCTATGTTTGACACTAGTAGACTTCTCTTGGCCAGGAATGCCCTTTTTGCCAGTGCTAATCTGCTTTTTATGTCCTTCTTGTTCTGTCCATCACTGGTTATTTTGCTGCCTAGGTAACAGAATTCCTTAACTTACAGTATCTGCTTCGTGTACATCAAGCCTGATGTGAAGTTTCTGGCGTTTCTTATTTCTGTTCCTTCTCATTACATTCGTCTTTCTTCGATTTTCTCTCAATCCATTTTCTGTACTCATCAGACTGTTCATTCCATTCAGCAGATCCTGCAGTTCTTCTTCACTTTCACTCAGGATAGCAGTGTTGCGCTAGCGGTCAGAACGTTTCTCAATACAGTCGATGCGTTAGAAAAACCTCCAAAAATTTCAGGTGAAAACTGGCAATTAAATAAGAATCAGGAAGGTTAAAGAAAACTTGAGTGAATGTTAGAATGACATCAAACTGAAATGGGGCCAAATGAACCAACAACTGACAAGCTTGGATAATGCATCTGGACAGTTCAGACAAGCGAGCACAAATAAAACAGCGAATACTGGTAACACAATGTGTCCTCGGTCAGGGTGAATTACACTCAGTACATGCAGTAACTGCCCACTGAATTATCAAATCATCTGTGGATACCGAACCAGCAGAGAACAGTCCAGTCTTACAACACACTCACACAGGCAAATTCGCTATTTCCGGGTTCCGTTTGCAGTAAAAACCAAGCAGCTAGCCTGAAGCAAACTTCGCTCAGCCACGCCGTACACTACGTATTAAGCCAGATCGCTCCTCATTGTTGCAGCTATCTCATCATGTCAGCCACAGAGTGCAGTCAAATCGGGCCGTTTCCTCTATTGGCGTCTGCACGCACTCGTCCGCTTGCTCTTCTCTCCATCCGTCAGCGCGGTGGAACCTACACTACTGGCCATTAAAATTGCTACACCAAGAAGATGACGTGTTACAGACGCGAAATTTAACCGACACGAATAAGATGCTGTGATATGGAAATGATTAGCTTTTTAGAGCATTCACACAGGGTTGGCGCCGGTGGCGACACCTTCAACGTGCTGACATGAGGAAAGTTTCCAACCGATTTCTCATACACAAACAGCAGTTGACCGGCGATGCCTGGTGAAACGTTGTTGCGATGCCTCGTGTAAGGAGGAGAAATGCGTACCATTACATTTCCGACTTTGATAAAGGTCGGATTGCAGCCTATCGCGATTGCGGTTTATCGTATCGCGACATTGCTGCTCGCGTTGGTCGAGATCCAATGAGTGTTAGCAGAATATAGAATCGGTGGGTTCAGGAGTGTAATACGGAACGCCATGCTGGATCCCAACGGCCTCGTATCCCTTGCAGTCGAGGTGACAGGCATCTTATCCGCATGGCTGTAACGGATCGTGCAGCCACGTCTCGATCCCTGAGTCAACAGATGGGGACGTTTTCAAGACAACAACCATCTGCACGAACAGTTCGACTACGTTAGCAGCAGCGTGGACTATCAGCTCGGCAACCATGGCTGCGGTTACCCTTGACGCTGCATCACAGACAGGAGCGCCTGCGATGTTGTGGGTAACAACGAACCTGGGTGCACGAATGTCAAAACGTCATTTTTTCGGATGAATCCAGGCTCTGTTTACAGCATCACAATGATCGCATCCGTGTTTGGCGACATCGCGGTGAACGCATATTGGAAGCGTGTATTGGTCATCGTCATACTGGCGTATCACCCGGAATGATGGTATGGGGTTCCACTGGTTACACGTCTCGGTCACCTCTTGTTTGCATTGACGGTACTTTGAACAGTGGACGTTACATTTCAGACGTGTTACGACCCGTGGCTCTACCCTTCATTCGATCCCTGCGAAACCCCATATTTCAGCAGGCTAATGCACGATCGCATGTTGCAGGTCCTGTACGGGCCTTCCTGGATACAGAAAATGTTCGACTGCCACCCTAGCCAGCACATTCTCCAGATCTCTCACAAACTGAAATCGTCTGGTCAATAGTGGCCAAGCAACTGGCTCGTCACAATACGCCAGTCACTACTCTTGATGAACTGTGGTATCGTGCTGAAGATGCATGGGCAGCTGTACCTGTACACGCCATCCAAGCTCTGTCTGACTCAATGCCCAGGCGTATCAATACCGTTATTACGGCCAGAGGTGGTTGTTCTGGGTACTGATTTCTCAGGATCAATGCATCAAAATTGCGTGAATATGTAATCACGTACCAGTTCTAGTATAATATATTTGTCCAATGAATACCCGTTTATCATCTGCATTTCTTCTTGGTGTAGCAATTTTAATAGTCAGTAGTGTATATTGCTGCGCAAGAGCTGCAGCGCCGCCAACTTGTTGTTCAGACATCACTACTGCGCCGGTCGTGCGGACTTGGAACAACCGCAACAGCGTCACGTCTTACGGTGGCACACTATTTGGTACTGGTTATCCAGTTCAGCGGTATTTGATGCGCTGACATTTCATGGAGGTGTCTGTGTTTTTGTTTAATGTAAATGTCGGTTACACAACACGCATTCGGAATCGATACAGCACTAGAAATTGGTATAGGAGGCGTGTTCAAAAAATTGTGGTCCCGTGACCAATATTTTAATGATACTAGGCCTCAATAAAATTTCACGCACGTAGCTCTGTCTATTGACTCGTTAGGGAACTGCTGCAGTGTTAGTTTCTTTCAGTAGTCTTTTGATAGTCGCTGAGAGCAGGTCGCAATGGCCGAGACAGTTGTAGATCCCGCCAGTTGTGAAGTGCGCGGTGTGATTAGATTTTTGCTGGAAAAAGGATTTTCAGCAGCTGCAATCCACTGTGAGTTATGATTAAGGTGTGGACCTGAAATAATCAGTGACATACAAGTTTGAAAATGGTGTCAAGAATTTCAAATTGGTGGCACAAATGTTCACGATGAACAGCGGAGTGGCACGCCCACTATTCGGACCGAAGATATCTTTGATCATGTGAAGCAAGAACTTTGAAGTGATCAGCGATTGATGTTTAGCTGTCTGGTTATGGAATTCCAAAATGTTGTCGAATCTCAATTTGCTGGATCGTCAATAAACAGCTTGGATATCACAAACTGTGTGCGAGGTGGATTCCAAAAATGCTGACTGATCAGCAAAGAATGTGCAGTGCACGATAGTTTTTGGAGCACTATAGACAAGATGGAGATAATTTGTTTCCCCACATTGTTACGGGCGACGAAACGTCTACACCAACCCAGATTCGAAACGACAGTCAATGCAATGGCGCCATTCAAGTTCACCCAAACCAAATGAGCTTAAGCAATCTCCCTTCTCGAATCGTAAAATGATGGCTACCATTTTTGGAAAGAAAGGGACGCCGCGCATAATCCTCCTTCACGACAACGTACGCCTTCATATCGCTGCCAAAACCAAGGAGAGGATTCAAGATTTTCGTCGGGAACTTTTTGATCGCCCTCCATACAGTCATGACCTCGCACCAGCCGACTATGTCCTCTTCTTGCAGTTGGAAAGTGACTGCGTGGAAAACGCAGATGTCTATGCAGAGGCGTTAAAGAAGCTAGTGCAGCGTTAAATAAAGTACATAGATGTGAAAGGCGATTATTTGGTAAAGTAATGTAGATTTTCATTAAAATATTGCTGTCAGTAAAAATATTTTCTCGTGAGCTTTTTTTTATGGCCAAACAGACCTTAGTTTTAGAACAGGCCTCGTACTTGTAATTGTAGCACTGTGATGTTGCTTATCGCGAGACAGCCATACGTGCTGGAACATTTGTTCAGCTGTTATCCGTCACCCCTCCTCACCCTATATACCCATCTAATGAACGAAGGAGATATATAGTGAGTGTATCGTTCCAGCCAGTACTAGAAATGCAGTGTCAGTTTCATCGTTGTTGTTCCAGTGACAGTAGCACGGAGGCGAAACATCGTCCACAACATGTCATAAGTCATACTATTTACTAGCATTCTTCTATCTCCTATTATCAACCTTGTCATTCACGTCGGCACTCCTTGCTTGTAGCAGTTCACAATTACTCTTTCAAAATATGGATGCTTTGTCAGCACTTTCCTCTGGCATTCGGATGATTCTGACTTCCTTAAAAATACCTGTACTTTGCAGGCCTGCTCACTAGTCGGAACCATCCTAGTTGTATCATCTCTCTTTGGCACAGTCGTAGCTCCTACGCTGACATTAATACATCTGTTTCCTAAGCTGCCTGATAGCCACCCACTAACTCTTGTCACAAAGGAGCCTTGCAGTTTGACGGCAAAATCCACCTTTTCTGTTCCCGCCAAACCATTTTCGTTGTGGAAAAAATTCAATCCAAGTTTTCCATGATTACAAACCCACTTTCCATATGTCTGAACCAGTGTTTTAAATGCAGTTTTAACGTTTCCATTCTTTTATGCAATATTATGTTTAAAATTACAGCCATGGGTTAATTACATTTCCATAAATAATGAATAAAACATTTACGTACATGTTAAATCAAAGAGTTTGATGAAACAGAAGTCATATTGACTAAAAGCAGACAATGAAGTTAGATAAGACGAAAGAGGTATTGTCGATAACAGTGTTAAAGTACGATTAGCATTGTCTAGTTTTTTCAGACACAGAATCTAACATCGGGTTCAATTTAGTTCATACTACCTGTAATAAGATGTGTTAAGATTGTGGGGATAGACTGATGATAAACACGTAAGCTCTTGCAAGACGACGACCGAGCCACTCGTGAATCGGAGTTCGTCAGATGTGCGCCCGACCTGGACTTCCCTGTGACGGACATCTCCAAAGGATACAGTTGCGTTATTTAAGGTGCGCGCTCCGGATCGCCGCTAAACTGTGACTGAATCTGACATTAAAATGATACCCAAGAGAGTCCTAGTAAGCATACAAATCTCATATCAATCTACTGGATGCGTTCTCCAAATACGAAATCATTCTACGTCCAGTTAAGATTGCGCATTTGTTAAAGTAAGAGTTACTTAGGAGGGTTCAATGAAAATCAATACAGCGAGGAACCCAATGTCAACAGGGATATCGTAAGTCACACATAAATATTACTTCTATTAACAATTTAATATATAATGCACAAGACATCGTTGACGTGAAATGCGACTGACCGATGTCGCGGTTGTACTCCTCGTTCACTTGAAATGTGCGATAAGCAATCACATCTCTACTATTAAAATTCTCCAGACCTGCAACGTCTTTCACTGTAGTATCAGGATACCGAAGAACTGGAGCAGTGACCCAACCATTACCATATTCAGGTGTATCTTTCTGCGTAAGTGTAAAGTTCAGAACACAACCGCAAAACATGGGTGGCCCTTGCTGAATCACTTGCGCTCCGACTTCACTACTCGTACTAACTTCTGTATCATCAATGGCCTTATAGACTGTCAGGTGAGAGCGCATAAATCTCCTCCTGTAACGTGGCATCTCCGTTCGCCGTCCAATTCAGTCTTCCCAGTTTCATACATTTTTTACAGCTTCACGCCAGCCTTCATCCTAGCAGTTTCCGCCCGGATCGGATGCAGAATAAAATCGTGCGCGACTCTTTTAAGTAGAACTAGAACTAGTGAGTAACTCGAGCGCCACACCCAAAGTGACGTCAGCGCAGTATTGCGCCTGCGCAGATCACGTGCTGCAACTCATAGAGATGCCCAAAGATTCCTCCTGAAACAAACGCTACTGACATTATAATCTACCCTACTTTTCTTTTGTTAACGCCAATAGGGATTTTTGTGTTTAAAAAAAGTGTCTGTTTACACAAAAAATACACTTGCTAAGCATGATTATAATCTGTTTTTCGACTAACATTACGAGCCCCTTAGACTACGAGTCCATTCTGTGAAAACCGCACATCAATAACACTTTCCATTTTCGCAATATTTGCGGCGCAAGTTTTAGGTGATTCAGTCTGTATACTATAGCTTATTATTAATGGCATACTTTGGTTACCTCTGTAGGACGAAAACCTGACGCTAAGAAGAGAATTTTCAGAGCTTGTTACACAGCCTGAGTCATGGATACTTGTGCCACGTATTTTGAATAACCACAGGAGATCGACACTGCCACCACTTTCGTCTCCAATCATCAAAAATTTTCAAATTTGTGTGAAATCTTATGGGACTTAACTGCTAAGGTGATGACCCTACGCTTACACACTATTTAACCTAAATTATCCTAAGGACAAACACACACGCCCATGCCCGAGGGAGGACTCGAACCTTCGCCGGGACCAGCCGCACAGTCTATGACTGCAGCGTCTTAGACCGCTCGGCTAATCCCGCGCGGCTCCAATTATCGGTTAAGTACTTTATAACTGCAAGGATCCGTTAAGCTGATTCTTTTTCAGTAATAAGTTTGTGTTCCTTCAACTTTGTACTGAGCACCCGTTTTTCGCCCGTAGTCATTTACCTAGATAGTGTCCCATCCCAGGAGCTACGATATTTCAGAGTATCCCGTTTTACTGAACTGAAAAGTCACTTAAACAAACTTCCATTACAGTTAATAAACTTTGAGGAGAAGTAAATTTCACAATTCTTCACTGAACTTAAGCTTCGAACTACTCCATGAAATTTTTTATAAAACGGTAGTTAAACTTTCACCAAAGTAAAATTGCCAAGAAAATATTTAAAGCGTTTGTCTTAAAGATTGTTCTTAGTCTCAGGACAGCGTTACTGTTACCTGCAAAAACCGGGATGATTTGTAATAGTTACTGGCCAGGAGACTCTGAAGTGCCGGCATAAGGATTAATTACTGTGTAAGTTCGAAAGTAACAGTGTTTATGATTTCGTAATTTCGTGTATGTATAGTTAACAGTGTTTTTCATATTGTGTTATGAGTAAAATGTCCAGCCCTGATCTGGGTCTACTGATCGATTAATTTATAAGTCACGAAGCTAATTGTTGTACGAGATTTAAGTTTCAAATTACAGCTGCAGCATTAATGATGTGTATTTAACAGTTCTCCAACATTTGTGTGCTATAATAAGCAACTGGCTACTCCAACTATACTAGATCCAGATACCACATGCTCCTTTTGAGTCAAATAGTTGGGAGGAAGTGAATGCTCCTTGAGAACTCAAATAATAATCCGAACAGAGAATGTAATTATCTAAAAACCATTTGAATGACAGTATTTCCCAGTAATTAAGCTAGTAAAAGAACCTATTGTTCAAGTAAATATTGCTCCAGCATTAATAATTATTTACCTACAATAATCATTAGCTTTCTGCTTTAATATACAGATAATAAGCGTTTCTGAGGGCCAGTTGTTACAAAAGCGGTTAATATTCCTTCTATGATGTTCGTACTAAACTAGTGTTACATTGCTCGATAAACTGCGCTACTACATCGTATCTTATTTGCAAAACATAATTTCGGTGTCAAGCCGAGTCAATCCCAGTAGAACCGTGCTAGTACTTGGTACAACTTTGCCGAAGTAGGATGGCGACCACTTCCTTTTACAGAATTGCAGTTTAGTTTATTACTAATAGAGCCTTGGTTCGATTCTTGTTTGTTCTGATACTGCTTCTTTTCAATAGAAATCTTTCGAGAAACGAAAATAGTACCTTATCTTAACCACTGCACTGAAAGTTTCCTCTAAAAATAATTTTTCGTTTGACTTGAATTCGTACTTGCTTGGTTGGTTGGTTGTAACTTTGCTGTTGGTTATCTTTGTGAAACTTTGTGCGTTTCCAAATGCGAGAGAAACTAAATACATCTGCCTGCGAGAATACAAAACGTCTTATAATCTCTCTAAAAACGTGCAATCTAATTAACTCCTGAACTTAACTATTAATCTCTTCAATTAAACAATGTGGTCTCTATGCATTAATTACCTGTCTAATAAGCCTTTACATTTAACGGTCCCTGTTCACTGATAAGTTTCGTAGCAAACTGGTAGTGAAATGAAAATATCTCACCTAATTGCTTGGAAACGTGGTACTTGGTGCTCTCTGTGCACCAGCGGAAATTTCTAACTGCGTTGTTGAGAGCTTAGTACAATGCTCGAGACAACAAGTCAACTATTTAATACACATCATTGAGTGAGACACTCCTTTAAATAAAAATGACTCAGATCCAGGAAGTGGACAATGCTCTTAGGTGAAATATTCTTTTAACGAACTGTTTTTATGCTATCTGATATGTAATTAATTTTATGCAATTCATGTTACAACACTCATTAACAGCGACAAAGGGCAACATTGTTACCAAACTCTGACTCTCACAAATGTTAGACAAATCATTAATAAACACGAAAAATACTTTACAATGAAAATTACTCAATCTTTAATGGAAATGGCTCTGAGCACTATGCGACTCAACTGCTGAGGTCATCAGTCGCCTAGAACTTAGAACTAATTAAACCTAACTAACCTAAGGACAGCACACAACACCCAGCCATCACGAGGCAGAGAAAATCCCTGACCCCGCCGGGAATCGAACCCGGGAACCCGGGCGTGGGAAGCGAGAACGCTACAGCACGACCACGAGATGCGGGCATTTAATGGAAAATCTAAAGTTCTCTGATATGGATGTCTCATTCAACAATGATTCTAAATTACGCTTGACTGCAGTGCCACTAAATAAAATTGTTACCTTCATTCCTCTTCATACGTTATCCAATCTCATTTCATTCTAGATCACTAATCGAATCTTACACCTGTTTCACAATATTCAAACACAAATTATTTACTTAAACACAGATCCACTTAACTCTATGTCTGCGTTGCCACAAATCCTCTGGTCCGTGTCTATCTCACTACTACACTAACGATCGAATTAGCGCGCGCTTCGCTGCCAAGCAGCGACAGCAAAACAAGCACATCTTCCAGCGACACAGCTACTCTGACCAAAGGCTGCACGCGAACATTAAGCGATTCAAAATTGTCTCTTAGCGTTTGAGACGTCCAAAGAACGTACAAATTCCAGAAATGTAAATAACAAATTCCCAATAGACACGTTTCAGTGCATACGTTCACGGTCAAATTCGAATCTTTTCACAGTAGTAATATCATTTAGTAGTAGCCGGTAGTGTTACACTAGGCTTTTCCGGTGACAGAACAGTTAGTACTGTTAGGGAAGAGTGCTACAGTACGACTCCTCATAAAATATAAGCATAGGAAAACCCGCGTTTAGAGCATTTGCAGATATAGAGATGATTTTCAACATCTTCACTGGAATAATTGTCTGAAATTTTGAAGGCAACAAGGATAAAACACAGGGATACAAAGTCATCTATAATTTAAAATGACACCATACTTCAGTCATTAGATCTGAAGTACACGAAAGGGAGGCGGAAGCTGAGAAGGAGGAAGTAGAGAGAATATGAAATGCAGCCTGACAATAGGAAAAAGGACTTTTTGAAATTTTGTTGATTCTGAGTATAACTTTAGTTGTTAGAGAGTAAGAGTCTGTCAGAGGTGTGGCCTTTTAAAAAAGTGCAAGGTGGACGATAGAGAGTTCAGACAAGTAGAGAATAGCAGCTTTTAAAATGCGATCTGTAGAAGAATGCTGAAGGTTAGATGGCTCGATCGTGTAACTAATGAAGAGTTACTGAACCGAAATGGGGAGAAAAGAAATTTATGACAAAACCTGCCTAAAAGTAGTGAGTAGTTGACAAGGCATATCCTGAGACATCAAAGAATTGTCAGTTTGGCAATGGAAGTGGTAGTTAAAAATTATAGGGGGAGTCCAAGGTTTAACTACAATAAGAAGGTTCAAATGGATGTTGGCTGTAGTAGTTATACACAGATGGAGAGGCTTGCACATGATATGTTACCGTGGACACCTGTAGCAAACGACTGTTCGAAATGAAGACCGCAACAGATAAATAGTGAGATGAATTGTCTTTCTAGTTATCACAATCTAGGGCCAACTAGCGTTGTCTTTGGTTAACTAGACTGATGAATAAATAGAAAAAATAATTATCACATGCATTAAGACATGTATACCTCTGGGGGACGAGACAATCAAATCCTGTTTCGTAGAACGCGTTCCGTGCTGAAGGTACTTCCTTGTCTGACTCAAACCGGCGTCCACTCACGGCTTCTTCAGGTCACCAATGAAATGCAAATCAAACGGTAAAATATCCCGGCTGTACGGAGGATACTGCAGTCTCTCCCAACCAAAGCGCTGAAGCGTAGCTTTCATCCGATTGGCAGTGTGGAGGTAGGCTTTATTATGCAAGAGGATGCTTCCTCGAGCGTTGAACCTAGTCAGTGCTCGGCTCTGTGAAGACACTTCGCAGAAACTGCGACACGCCACAGTCAAATGCCCAGGAACGCTGTCAGACAAAATCAGTTGAGGATCCGTCAGTGGCCGACAGCGTTCTGTGAAGTAGCAATTGATCGTCGCGTCTTCCAGCGCTATGAATGTCTAAACGCGTGTGGTGATTACTTTTGAATTCAACCATTCCCTGCTCCCGTTGTGGCGGGTGTTCAGTATTCATCTGATTGACGCTCATAAAATAACTGTGCTTCTAATTACGACGTAAACACGCGTAGTTTCACAAGTTCTACTACTGAAGATACGATGTGCAAATTATTTCTGTGCTTGATCCAAATCGCTGTTATATTGTTTGTTTTACTGGGCTGTGGAATGCTGTGATTAGGCGCAGAGAACAAATACTGCCCTTATCGACTTGTAATGTATTCTACTTATTGTCACCAAGTGATTTTGTTGTATTACTGCGTTGGTCATTCTACAATCTGTAGCATTATCCTCGAGAAACATGAAAGTCTGTGGGATGTCCTCCATTGTCGACTCCTTTCTGAACCAATAAACGATATTTAATTTTGTCATGCCAATGACTTTATAATGTACTGGCCTTTCTCACACTGTGTAAGAATCTTCAATGGCGAAAAGTTGTAATGCAGTATTCTGTAAATTTTGCTATACGGAGTTCGTGCAGAGGAGCTTTTTATGCTACAATCGTACGCAGACCGATCGAAGACTGCACAAATTTCATATTAAACTATTTCTAATTAATAACCATCAAGGGCATGCATGTCAGTTAAAAGTACATTCGAATACTTAGGGAATCATGGATTGAATCTACTGCCGTGACACTAGAAATGAAGTGGATATGGTAAAGACAAATATTGTGATAACTCAAGCTTTACATAATTACTAATTAATGGGAACTACTTTCTAATCTGGTGTATTGTTCTACAGGATGTGTGGATTCTGAAAATGATAACAAGCAATTATAAGTAGCACTTGACATCGCAGGATTATACCACGAATGATGTACGACCTTTCAGTAAAAATAAAACTGAAGTAGACTATCAAGATAATTTCAATAGAGATACTGGAAAGAGTAGTTCGCAAGCTGGTGTCATTACTACATGTAGCTACAAAGCATTTTAAAGGCTGTAAATAAACAAAAGGTCTCGATGCGAGCTAAATTTATGAAAACATGTAGTTACTTCATTATTAGATTTTGAAATCAAGTTTTGCGTGAGAATCATGCGGCAAAATACGTGCCTCTTTCAGTGTCTTGAATCCTTTATGAACTACGAGTGTTACAACACATGATTCACGCTGCACATAGTCAGAATTAGACGTGCTGTGCTTGACCCTCTCACTGACAACAATCCGCTTTCTAGAGAAGGGAGATAGACAACATTCTGCTCCCTGCTTTAAATACAATTTCGATATGATGGCTGCATTTCATACACAGCATGTACGATCTAACATGAGAGAAATGCTAAGTCTACGCAATGTGTTTTTACCATAGCAAACTCTTAAAATGTCATACAGTGGACT
This sequence comes from Schistocerca americana, assembly GCF_021461395.2. Classification (NCBI taxonomy): domain Eukaryota; kingdom Metazoa; phylum Arthropoda; class Insecta; order Orthoptera; family Acrididae; genus Schistocerca; species Schistocerca americana. Next base: position 680,220,889 of record NC_060122.1, read on the forward strand.
ATTTTTTATATCCATCACAGTAATTATGACGAGTAACAAGAAGAAATAATTTTTCTTATCGAGCAAAAATATGAGACTGAGGTGTGAGGGAATCCAATTATTTTACCAAATAAATTTCTTAAAACTGGATGTGAAGCATGTCTAAGCGGCCAAGACGTTCTCTCCAGCTCTTCGCTACATTTTGCCTGGAACGTGGATCTGCACCTGATGCCACGCTCTGCGCGTTGTGTGATTGACGGCACGAACGTCCGATGCGGCATGCGGCAGCGGAATGTTTCAACTTCGACAAAACGCGGCGCCACACGTGACGCGAGCTGCCGCTGAGAATGTCCCTGTCCATGACTACTGCTGCTGCTGCCGCGAACCTTTCCGCGTAGGATTCTCTCGTCAGAACCCGTCACTAGTGCAGGCTGCTAAGAAGGTAATCTAGCATTCTGCACGGACTGCTGTCGCGTCTCATTTTTTCAGTAATGTTCCACAAACACTTGTATTGCTTCTGTCTCTAATGACCTCGATGGCAACTTGATGTTACATCTTGTTCTTCCTTCGCTTGTATTGCTACAACTAAACGTTTCTTCGGAAAAAACAACGACAATCAAAGTGAAGGCGTGCAATCAGGAATTGAGATGAAATAAATATTTGTTTATCGATACATTCATGTACGTATTACTCTTATAACTCATCGTCGTTATTACTTGGTCTCCATTCAAATGGACTGCATTCCGACCGGTCTTTCTCAAGACCATTTGTTTTTATTTCCATAAACATCGAGGGATTTTCCCGGCAGAAAGAAGTTTAAGTAGCAAATTTATGTCAAAAATATACATGTGACAATGGACTGTGCGGCTGGTCCCGGCGGAGGTTCGGGCATGGGTGTGTGTGTTTGTCCTTAGGATAATTTAGGTTAGGTAGTGTGTAAGCTTACGGACTGATGACCTTAGCAGTTAAGTTGGTTGGTTGGTTGGTTTGGGGAAGGAGACCAGACAGCGTGGTCATCGGTCTCAACGGATTAGGGAAGGATTGGGAAGGAAGTCGGCCGTGCCCTTTCAGAGGATCCATCCCGGCATTTGCCTGGAGTGATTTAGGGAAATCACGGAGAACCTAAATCAGGACGGCCGGACGCGGGATTGAACCGTCGTCCTCCCGAATGCGAGTCCAGTGTCTAACCACTGCGCCACCCCGCTCGGTAGCAGTTAAGTCCCATATGATTTCACACACATTTGAACATTTTTACACATGTGATATTCTGTTTGTCCAGGAAACATACAGAGGAAGTACTAAAAACCGTCCAAGAATTGCTGGTAAGGAATTAATACTGGAAACGCGTCACGACAAATACGGCAGTGCCATCTTTGCCAGACCTAACGTGAATATCAAATCAGCCACACTGACTGAAGACGACATCGAGCTCCTCACAGTTCGAACTCCATTCTTAGGTTTATCATCGGTCTACAAACCACCCGGTGCCGATTTCAGCATTAAAACACCAGCCAACTTCAACGATCAGGACGTGAACTTTGTCACAGGTAATTTCAATTGCAAAAGCACATTATGGGGTACCTAGATACCGACACAAACGGAACGAGTCTAGAAACATGGGCTGAGGCTCATGACCTACATCTGATCCATGATCTGAAGCTCCCACCTTCTTTTAACAGTGGCAGATGGAAAAGAAGATACAACCCAGACAACATATTTGTTTCTTCAAAGGCAGCTGTACAGTTTAGGAAGACTGTACGAGAGCCCATCCCTCGTACCCAACATAGAGCTGTTACATGCACTATGAATCCTGTAGTACCGCCTGAAGAGGAACCATTCAAGAGGTGGTTCAACTTCAAGAAGGCTGACTGGCAGAATTTCAGTGAAGATTTTGGCTTAAAAGTGAGAAACATTCCACCGCAACCTGAAATGTACGAAATCTTTATCATACGTGTCCAACAAGTTTCGAGGAAATCTATACCGAGAGGATGCAGAACTCAGTATGTTCCAGGCATGTCAACTGACGACAAACTGTCGTTAGAAAGATACCAAACTCTCTGTGAAGAGGATCCATTTGGAGAAAAAACGATCCAAGCTGGAGAAATAATGCTGCAAGCCATTTCAGCAGCTTGAAAGGCCAATTAGAGTAACCTGATAGAAAACCTCGACATGAAGCTGAACAGTAGACAAGCCTGGAAACTGCTTAACAACCTGAAAGGCGACCCTGCAAAAGACTCCTGATAAGTGGCAACACAGCTCCTGCAGAACGGCAAAATAAAACAAGCTCTTCAGCTCATAAAGAGAGCGTTATTTCGTAGGGATCCCTTCTCCATGGCTAACTCGAAGCTGCCATCTCCAGTTTGAAGATACATAAGGCTGACCTTAGAGTTGAAGAGATAAAGAACTTCGGCTGTGAAACGATGGAGTGGCTACTAAGCCTAATGAACTAACATCCCTTATTAGCACCTTCCTTCAGAACAGTAGATTCCAAGTTTCATTACAAAGTTAGAGGAGCATATGGCTCTACCGTACAGGCAGCAATGTCTAAACGTGAAACAGAAAGTCTTTGCTCGCAATGGGATACTACAGAAGCTGACTGGCAGCAGCTGGAGAGCGAACCCGCACCTCCTAAGGACTTCTGCACTTGCGCTTTGTGTATCAGCCGCTGAATATGCTGCTCCTGTTTGGAACGCTTCAGCGCATGCTAAGCAAGTCGATATTACGGCCAACGATACTGCAAGGATCATCTCAGGATACTTGAAGCCAACACCAGTGCAGAAATTTTATACGATTGTTGGAATAGTCCCACCCAATATCCGGAGGGCCACTGCTGCAGTCAGTGAGAGAACAAAGCAGGAGAATGACCGCCGACATCCTCTGTGTAGTCATCAGGCAGAAAGCTCCCGGCTTAAATCCCGCAAGAGTTTCCTTGCTAGGACTGCGCCACTGGAGGGAGCACCAGAGGCAATTCGTCCTGCAACATGGAAGAGGCCACTGCCCGTCAGTCACGTTTAAAATCTAGTTGAGCAGACAGTAGTGCCTTGATAAATATTACAATAATGTGTAATTAATAATTCATTTGAATCCTATTTTGAAGTCAGAATCCTCGAATAACTCTAAACACGCCGAACACAGAATATCACCTCGGCAGCGTCAATGTATCACGGTAAACCATTGAAAAGCCTTAACGAAAGCCCAGAGACACCATAAAATGTTCTCTTTATGCCAATATAAATAAAATAAAAAATTAAGAATTACACCAATACATGACCGATATCTAACATTAACAGAACAACAAAATGAAACGCCATCCTCAATAGGATTGCCAGTAGAGTCCGTTATGTATCAACTTTGAGACTGAAAGGGCACACTTCTACAACAGTAAATTATCAGGTGGTCTTTCTAACTCAAGTTGTGGTTATGCGTACATTAAGAATGGCAGGCTAGGCAAGCGCAAGATTCACTGACGAAAAAAATAACTACAACAGAAAGTAATGAATATAGAGTAACGTTATTTTGGAAATACGTTTTTCTACACAACATATTTATGTGATTAACATTGGAAGATCACAGGTTAATGTAAGCGCGAGATAAGGCACTGCAAATACGAAGTGGTGTTACATTAGTTACAGTGTAATCGCCAGGATACTGAGCGCAAGTATTCAAACGTGCTTGTTTTGTGCTGTACGGGTGCCGGGTGTCAGGTTGTGGGATGGAGTTCCATGCATGTTGCAGTGGGTCTGTCAGTGCAGAGACGGTTAATGCTTTTTGTGGATGACGCAGGGGTTTTCGTCCGATGATGTCTCATACCTGCTCTATTTGAAATAGATATGGTGACCGAGCAGGCCAAGGCAACAAGTCAACACTCTGTAGAGCATGTTGGATTACGACAGCAGTATGTGGGAGAGCGTTATCTTGTTGGCAAACAACCTCTGGGATACTGTTCGTGAATGGCAGCACAACAGGTCGAATCACTAGACGGATGTATAAATTTGCAGTCAGAGTGTGTGGGATAACAACGAGAGTGTTCCTGTTGTCACACGAAATCGCACCCTAGACCATAACTCCAGATGTAGCTCCACTGAGTCTAGCACACGAACAGGTTTGTTGCAGTTCCTCAACTGGCCTCACTCTAACCAAAACATGGCTGTCACAGACGCAGAGCCAGCCAGCTTTCATCGGAAAACACAACAGCCCTCCAGCGAGCTTTAACTTGACACCACCGAAGTCGCAACTGGCATTGGTGTGGGGTCAGTGGAATACAAGCTCCAGTGCGTGTGCTTCGGAGCTATCGTTGAAGTAACCTATTTGTAACAGTTTGTTATGTCACTGTGGTGCCTACTGCTGCTCAAGTTGCTGCGGCAGACGAAGTACGGTGCGCTAGTCCCATACGCCATACACGAGGGTGTTCCCCAACGGTAGTGCCACGTGGACGTCTGGAGCCTGGTCTTCTTGCAACCGTATATTCCCGTGACCACCGCTGCCAGCAGACAATCATCTGCATTGGGTACATGGCTCTGAGCACTATGGGACTCAACTGCTGAGGTCATCAGTCCCCTAGAACTTAGAACTAGTTAAACCTAACTAACCTAAGGACATCACAAACATCCATGCCCGAGGCAGGATTCGAACCTGCGACCGTAGCGGTCTTGCGGTTCCAGACTGCAGCGCCTTTAACCGCACGGCCACTTCGGCCGGCGCATTGGGTACATGCTTGTCAAATCTCTCTGCAGTATCGCAGAAGGAACATACAGCTTCTCGTAGCCCTATTACACGACCTCCTTCAAACTCTGTGAGATACTGATAGTGGCGTCTTTGTTTTCTTAAAGACATTCTTGACTAACATCAACTCAGGCACGGGCCGCTGAAAGCCAAGAGTGGACCCGGGGCAGGGTATATGAATGGATCCAACGCCGAAATAGCGCAGTCCAATTTTATTGTTATTTTAAAGGATGTTTGACATGATTTAACATAACACAATTCGGAGACTAATGGAGATACACAAAAAATACTCATTGGGATGGATTATAGAATAACCATAATTTCTAATTAAACACTAAACGTAGATTCGAAATCCAATTTGTGCTATAGTACAATACATTGCCTAAGATATTGCCGACGGAATTAAAGGAAGCTAACAGTTCCGTGGCGCCGGCCATGGTGGCCGAGCGGTTCTAGGCGCTTCAGTCCGGAACCACGCGGCTGCTACGGTCGCAGGTTCCAATTCTGCCTCGGGAGTGGATGTGTGTGATGTCCTTAGGTTAGTTAGGTTTAAGTAGTTCTAAGTCTAGGGGACTGATGACCTCAGATCTTAAGTCCCATAGTGCTTAGAGCAAGTTTCGTGGCGCCAGATCTTGAACCGTGTAGCATCGGGTCACTATTGTCAGCACTAAGTATGGATGCATGTCGGATCCAGAGTTATTCTGTATTATAGATCCTGTGAATATTGGACGATATGATTCAACTTTGACGTGTTGCTGTACTGCATTTAGAAAGCAGGTGGTCCTGAAAAAATTGTGCAAAGTTATCCGAAGCAGAGAAGAAAGTTGAAAAACAGGTGTATCAGAGAAATTATTCCTAACTTTTGTGCTGTCGTAGAGGACACGACCATGAGGATTTCCTATCAGCAACCTAATGTCTGCAAATGCTTCGTTTTCTGTACAAAAGTCAGGGTTGGTCACTCAGATTTTAGGCACTTTTTTCAGCTGTTATGCTTACCACGGAAGCAATGAAATACTAAAATTAGTTTGTTATTATAAGTCACAGAATTATCATTCAAATTTGTTCGGTTGGTTTCAGGTACTAAAATACTTAAGTTGTTTTTCTACCGATGTGCCGAAAGACAAGCTTCTTAACTACACATCGGAAACTGAAAGTTAATTTTCCTGCCAGCAGTAAGTAATTTCTTTCCGAGAATATCTTTTGAATTGACCTTTCTGATTACCACGGACACTTTCAATCACAATTAGAATAGCCTGCGACAGCTATAAATAGAAATAATATTTATAAATATACTTGCAATTTTCATTGTATTTAGTTCAAATAATTTCATAGAAAGAAAACAGTTTCTAACAGATTTGTGTAATGTGCCATCGCTAAGATCGTGCTCCAAATTTCACACTCCTTATGCACCGAAGTCCTTCCAGAACTGTTAAAACAATATACAGTTTCCTTCATCTCAGTGCAAGCTCAAAACGACGCATTACTGGTCATTGCTTTATTAAGAACAAGTTTAATGTCAAGCCAACTGTAATTTCAGAAAATTAGAAATAGGGATGTTACAAGTTGTATAATGTTCTATTACAATCAAAATCATTTGGGGTATACTAAAAGAAAAAAATTTCGTAAATCATGTCTCCAATTTCCAGCTGTGGCTTTGAATGAACTACAACCAATCGGATGAATCATGGAAGAGTGTGCAAAGGTTATATACGAAGGGCGTATAATAAGAAAGTTTCCCTGTTTTGTAAGAAACAGTACGGAAAGTTTATCATGTTGAACTAATTTTATTGGCATTGTACAACGCTTCTGTTACTTTTCTGTATAGTCGCCGTGTTTTTCCCAGCATTTTTGGTAACGTGACAAGTTATTCTAAACCAGTATTGTGCAAGTCGGGTCCTGCGCCCGTAACCACCTCTTCACTGTTGATGTGACTTCCTCATCGCTACTGAAGTGTTTACCCGTAGATGGCCTTTGAGTTGGAGGAACATGGGAACAACTTTTATTTGCATCTGCTAAGCTCCACCCTCTTTTGATGGCAGATCGCAAATTTCTCAAGGCATTACAGTTTCTCTACGCATCCATTGTGATGTTGAAAGACACGTAGTGAACGAGCGAAACCGCTTGACAGTCCAGAAAGATTGTTGCCATAATTTTCCACGCTGAATGAGTAACCTTTGCATTTTTGGTGCACTTTCTCGGGGCTTCTTCCACACCATGCGTTGACGTTTTGTCTCAGAAGTCGATGATGGGCCCAGGTCTCATTCCAAGCGACAAGATGTTTGAAGAGCAGATCCTCCTCTCTGTGATGCATTTCCAGAAACATTCTACCCGAATACATCCGTTGTAGCTTCTATACAGCGGTCAGAATACGTGGCACCCATCTTGCATAGGTTCTGCAGTAGTGAAGAACGTCTGTCTGGACCTTTGCGATGTATTAGCGACTGATTGCAGCCCCAGGAGGTAACCGCCATAGGATGTTGTCAGAGGTAACATTATTCCTCCACAATACTGTGAGCTGCAATAACGGCATCATCACAGGTCGCTGTAGTGGAACTCCGTGTGCGCTGTTCAATGTGCACATTCTTCGCGCCCTCCCGCAAACGGCGTGGGCCGACGTCGAACATTTACACGCCAATACACCCTTCTCCATAGAAAGGGATAACTCCCGTTGAATGTCGACAGCGATTAGTTGTTTTGCTGTGAAATAAAAAACGAATGACAGAGAGCAGCTCACAAGTGGGCACACTTTGTAGTTATAGCTCCATGCTAAATGGCAACCCACTGGCAAGGTACTGCGGTACACATCGTAAGCCGGCGTGAGCATTTACAACACATACCAGTCAATCTCGCAGAGAAATAAAATAGGTAAATTCACTTATTGGATGACACTCACGTTTCGAGAAAGGATGCCTTTATCATGGCGCTTCCATGGAGTAGGAGACTGAAAGAACAATAATGGATATTGGTTTGAAAAGTAATGTTGAAGACAGTGCTCAGGAACCCAAGACCACCACACCTGGGGAAATGGATGATAGTTCGACTGAGACCTACACTTCAAGAGAGCAAACTCATTCGACTTCAGATGCTAGTCAATAATGAATTATTTTAAAGAGTATTTTGTTTTGTAAATTGGTTTAATTTCATTTCACTTTACTCTAAACCAAAAGACTGTGTATTACACTGATTTGTAAATTGACAGTAATGCTGCGATGTGGAGTGTTCTGTCCCCGCACGTTCTCTGTTGTGCCCACACATTTCAGTAAACAAACTTCGTTACGCTCACACGTAAACCGCAATGAGTGGTCCAACGTATAGCTTATTATAAATTGCTTGCCCATAACACTGTCAATGGAGTTTTCCGGGCCTTTCGTTCAGCAGGTATTTGAATCATAGCATCAAAATTTAGTTGCCTTGCTATGTTAAATTCATTTGGCAAGGTTTCCAAATCTGTGAGACGTTGTTGGTGCACAGTTATCTGAGATAATTTAGATCACGTGCCACAATGTTGAATGACCATTCTACATCAATTACAGTTACTGGAAGAATGTAAAAGGTGCGCATACCTACAAATACATTCGGAAATAAACGCAAATTTTAAGCTCGTGCAACTTATTCAAGAGGTGTAACGGTACCAAAGAAATGTATTCAAGTTTGAAGTATGACATGTTTTCTAATACTGAATTTCTTCTTCTAAATCGTTGTACCATTAGTACGATGTCCACTGATAAATAACTTGCATGCCGCATCAACCTGATTGTCTCTCTGCTTTGAGTATTCCATAGAAATCTACACATTTCATCTGAAATCTTCACTATTCATCACGGGGTTTTCAAGTTAACGTCTTGAATAAATCGTCTGAATTCACTTCTGTCTCTTCATTCCTCGTTTTTCCTCTTCGTAGTGCGTACCTCAAGAAATCCAGGATCGATATGAACTGCACTACCAACAAGGTCTCCAAGTGTTCCAACTCAGCATGTATGGCAGTATTTCGAGCTTGTAGTAACTTGCTTCTCTAGACAATGAGCACCAACAGGTGCTAATAGGCTTCATGTTTAAACACTTGAATGACCTCACATAATCCAAAGCACCCCACACCACCCATAACTTAATACGAGGCGTCAACTCAAGAACTCCAGCGAATATCATACATGAAATGTAAGGAACATCCAACACGCTGAAACTTCCTGGCAGATTAAAACTGTGTGCCCGACCGAGACTCGAACTCGGGACGTTTGCCTTTCGCGGGAAAGTGCTCTACCAACTGAGCTACCGAAGCACGACTCACGCCCGGTACTCACAGCCTTACTTCCGCCAGTACATCGTCTCCTACCTCCCAAACTTTACAGAAGCTCTCCTGCGAACCTTGCAGAACTAGCACTCCTGAAAGAAAGGATATTGCGGAGACATGGCTTAGCCACAGCCTGAGGTATGTTTCCAGAATGAGATTTTCACTCTGCAGCGGAGTGTGCGCTGATACGAAACTTCCTGGCACACAGTTTTAATCTGCCAGGAAGTTTCATATCAGCGCACACTCCGCTGCAGAGTGAAAATCTCATTCTCGAAACATCCCCCAGGCTGTGGCTAAGCCATGTCTCCGCAATATCCTTTCTTTCAGGAGTGCTAGTTCTGCAAGGTTCGCAGGAGAGCTTCTGTAAAGTTTGGAAGGTAGGAGACGAGGTACTGGCAGAAGTAAGGCTGTGAGTACCGGGTTGGTAGAGCACTTGCCCGCTAAAGGCAAAGGTCCCGAGTTCGAGTCTCAGTCGGGCACACAGTTTTAATCTGCCAGGAAGTTTCATATCAGCGCACACTCCGCTGCATAGTGAAAATCTCATCCAACACGCTGTTTCAGAATGTCCCGTCGTCGTGGGGTGTAGCTGAACAGGATGTAAGAAGTTGAATCACTCCAAAATAAGTTTATGCTTCATGACATCTCTCAGTTGGCAGGCTATGACAAGCACACAGAAAAAATTTTGCAAGAAGATTCCATTATTAAATGTGCCTGAATTCCTTTAGAAAACCTTCTCATATAACTTCCTTTATCATAACTTTTGTGCTGTCTTTTAAACCGTGTTGTGAATGCTCAAATTTAGCAGCGTCCTACATAAATATTTAAATATTTCTACAGTCCTAAATTGTCACTCAATTACAGCATTACCTGGCTCGAATATGACATGTGCATGAATGTGAACTAAATTGAAACACACAACCGTTTTCGTATGTTGTGTGTAAATAAGTGTATCTGTTTAAAATTATTCAATTAGGTTCGTTAACTACTTTCATACAAACTTACTTCGCTCTTTAATATCACTTCACTTTTATAACACGGAGACGCACACCACTGGAATCGGCGAATTTTACTGAAAAGATTTCTGAGCTTTATCCGAGAACGTTTATGCTCCGACACCAGCGAAGAATGGTAGAAGTTAAAATAGTTTCTCATAGCGTAGAATTTGATATACAATCAAGTTACTTTTACGTGGATTCTTTTTACAATGGCAAATATATATGTCTGAATTATTCGGCAATATAACTCGCCGCGTAAAGCTTTCATGAAATGGCGGCATATAAATGAACATCGGTGTATCACAGAATCGATCTGTTCCGATTACATGAAAATAACTGACTGAATTTTATTTGAAAAAATATTAATCAGCATTAAATAATTGTTCTCAGCACTTTAAATCTGTAGTAAAACCATAACTCTTGTCAATAAGATCATATAAATATGTTACTGCTAATGGCGGCGTTTCAGCTCGTCCGCAGCGAAGCAAAGATGTAACGCAGAGGATCAAGGTTAGAAATATTTTTACAGAAAGTGTGAGATAAACTTGAATAACATTATTCTCTATTTTTCTCCAGTAATTTACAAAAGGCAGTTTACATAATAGTAATAATAGCAGACCTTATCATAGGTGGCAGATTAAAGGGCGTCTTGCTAGCATCATGGCTACTTGAACAAGAAGAAGGAATGCAAGAAAATTCAGTGATAATAATAATTGTTCTTATAATTAAAAGATATCATTGTTTTCAGACTATTTGCTGTGGCTTGCGAAGATATTGTTACATCGTCTCTGCACTAGCCAAATCAAACCGTTTCTCTGACAACACACTTGTCTCTCATGGTATCACATAATAAAAAAATAATAAAATATGTTTTTATCGACTATAAATTAGAGGCGTGGACGCTATACCTTGTCTGCCTCATTTACTGGTAGAGACTGAGTATTTCAAAAGTACTGATCGATTTAGATGTGCAGTAGAAACTCCTGTCTTCTGATTACAGTCTATGAATTCCCAAAACCTTTCATTTATTTCATCTTTATCAATTTCGTTATTGAAGTCAATATAACGCGGGATGAATGCTGTCTATAAAACATAATTTGAATTAGGAGGTGCATCAACATTAATTGAAAAATATTTCACATTTTATCTCTGTTTCAAGATGGCACTCCTGACGTGATGTGCACAACTAGAAATAAAATATTTCCCAGTATCATTTGACAGATAATGCGCTTGAAAACACTTTCCAGCTTTTTGTCCGTCTCTGACTTGGATAATATTTTTCGCAAGAACTGCATCGCTGTGACTCAAAAGCTCAAATATTACAGGGAAATGTACATTACTGGAGCTCCAATTTTGTGAGACGGACAACTGCAGGCCAAGTCTCTTTGACCAAGAAATAACATCGTGTCAAGTAACGTGAGATTTCCCATACAAGTTGACTATCCTACGGACTAACAAAACAAGAACATTACCTCTTTACTTCAAAGCATCAGCATAACCAATATACCGCTTTCTTGTTATTTAATTTCTTCACTTTTGCGATTCCTCCAGGATAGTTATATACCGATATATATTTTTTTTAATTTTGTCTACTCCGCAATGCTAAATACTTTCTGTATATTTCGTGTAAAATTACGTTGTAATGCAATGAGAAGTGCCTTATCTTTGAATGTTGTTGGTAGTCCTACCAAATTATGACGATATTTCACAGCTGTTACCGCGTACATATGTTGGGAAAATGTTTTGGTAGTATTTCGAACAATGTTTTTAAAAATTGAATTTTCTAGTGCTCTGCAAGTTGCTTCTAGCGCATGTCTAAAGAACATATTGTGCACTCAAGATTAAACATGAAGTAGAACTGCATGTAACTGACCTATAAGAATCAAGAAAGTCAAAAGCTAAAGTACAGAGCAAGAGCTAGATTGCCATGTTCCTGCTGGGATCATGTTCTTTTGTTTATTGTATGATACAGAATTTGTTTTACAACATCAGTCTGACATCTGCCAAGTGAGCACCGTTGGGCATCCGATCCCTTGAGAGACTTGGGCCTCCCATGAGGCTTAGACCCCGGGGATTTTGCCCCTATTGTCCCCCGCCCTCTTCTCGTCGAGCATGTGTATTTAAAGCAAACGTGATCTGGATCCTCATAATGGTGCTACTAGCGCCACTATTTCGCAACTGGCGCGAAACTGGAATAGACGTCATCTTTTAGACGTAGAAACATGCCCACCAACTTTCGTTAACATTTCACATTTTCTTCTTCGTGTTGCGATTCTTTCTCCGTCAGTGTACTTCCATTCGATATTCCAACCTGGGTGTAGTCGCAGGAACGTCAAATGGATCCTCCTCTGCAAGTATCCACTATATACCTTTTATCCCAACTGATCGCGCCGCATTGTACATTTTGTTATGGGACCGACCAGTCTTTGGCATAAACGCTTAATGCATTTGAACACCTCTCGTAGTGACTTTAAATCTATTGTGAGAATGGTACGTCTGCATTACGGGCAACTGGGGAATATGATTTCTATAAATATTACAGAAGTGCTGGACTCTCCTTAATATGAGTAGAATTACCTGCAACAGGTTTCCAGTATCCTCAGACATCTCGCACATGAGATTTCTAGGTTCGCGTAACTGGTGAGGGCGTCTCTGATTTCGCTAGAAGTTTATTCAACATCCTCGTCAAGCAGCGATACAGACCTTGAGAGCATTTAGGGGTCCATTGTATTCAAGGGGATCCCATAGACAATTCAGCAGGTGGGTCACCCTGAACGACTTTGAGGGACCAAACCTCGGACCCACTAACTCTGTGAAATTAACAAGACAGCAAGCAACAGTAAATACATCTATTAGCTTCAACCTCTGTAATGAGACATCAATAGACTAATCGCAACGAGCCCTCTCGGTTAACAGCTGGCCACCTTTCTCTAGTTTATATCGATTTCGACTTTTTTCTGATTGTGGAATGACTCGCACAGTGTTCTGTCATTTCGCTTGCTTACATCCACCCGCCATAGCTGGATTTTGTATTCGACACACTTCAGCTGCCCACGGTGCATTCTTGCTCAGCATTTGTTACAAAAAAATGGCTCTGAGCAGTATGGAACTTAACTTCTGAGGTCATCAATCCCCTAGAGCTTAGAACTACTTAAACCTAACTACGGGTTCCCGGGTTCGATTCTCGGCGGGGTCAGGGATTTTCTCTGCCTCGTGATGACTGGGTGTTGTGTGCTGTCCTTAGGCTAGTTAGGTTTAAGTAGTTCTAAGTTCTAGGGGACTGATGACCATAGATGTTAAGTCCCATAGAGCTCAGAGCCATTTTCAAAACCTAACTAACCTAAGGACATCACACACATCCATGCCCGAGGCAGGATTCGAACCTGCGACCGTAGCGGTCGCGCGGTTCCAGACTTTAGCGCCTAGAACCGCTCGGCCACTCTGGCCAGCTGCATTTGTTACAGATTCAATGAATTGATAGCAACTAGTACATTGTGAGCTCACTCAAGTTGACTGCGCAACACAGGGCATTTGGTAATAAAATACATGGTGTAACTCGTATTAAGTGCAGATATTTTAATATGTGATATCTTAATACGTACACACATCAGTGTTTTGGCTGTATTTTCTCTGCATCCAGCAGTTATCCCACAAACACGTCACAAACTTTATGACTTGATATTTCCTGTGTCGCCGTAACGGTACTGCTTCGTGGATTACTCCTGTCAGTATAGACTAACCGTTTTGCGTCCATACGACTGCGCTTCACCTTACCTGCTACCCAGGGGAAAATCAGCATTAATGGCTTGCTCTTACCATATGTTCTACCCACTCTAAAGTCATACGACTTGTAATAGCCATAAATTATTAGTCGGCAAATGATGTAAATACTGTTGTAATGTTGTTCAGTGCACCATCCTCAGTCACCGATAGAAGTGTCTGCACTTATAGCCATTACACCTTGTATAATATGATAGGCCCAGCGAGCAGGAAGCGTTATGCATGATTAGTATGTGACGGTACAGACCAAATAATAAGTCCCGCACCTGACGTCAGAGATGTAGCTTAAGATCTGATTGACTATCAAACAAATTTAGGGAGTTTTATGAACTTGCAAACTTTGTATAGCTGCTTTATGATTATTGATGCTCTCTTCTACATTAACGATTCGAGACGTTCGAGTCTGTCAGTTACTAGGAGGTCTCAGGCGTTTCTCTCTAGAGAATGTTCTCTACGTGCTCGAAGTAATTTTCAGCCAAGAAGTATGTAGCAATCCTCACACGAATCCCTGCTTTAGCGTCAGTTTTAAAGAATCTTCTTGCAGACTGAAAATGTGTTCAGAGAATCCTGCACGACACGGAATGTAATGACTCTTTTAGAGGTTCTTTTCAGTTTCCTGAAATGGAAATAGAGTAGATAACGACCAGAAAAGTTAACTTCCAGTTGCGGCGAGCTAGGCCGAAATAGCAGTTAAGCTGCCTTTCACGTATGCACTTTCAAGTCGATGGTTTCAGTCGTCTCACACGAAGTAGTATAGGAACTGCAATCAAGGGTTCACTTCCCAACCACGACGTGGTCATTACAACGTCCCTAGGCTTACACACTATTTAATCTAACTTAAACTAACTTACACTAAGGACAACACACACCCATAAACGAGGAAGAAGTCGAACCTCAGACCAGGGGAGCCGCGCGAACTGTGGCAAGGCACCCTAGACCGCGCGGCCACCCAGCGTGACTGGTAATTACAGGCGGAGCATAATCTTGGACTGGGCAAGCATAGGCAAGGAAATCGGACGTACCCTCGCTAAGGAACTATCCCAGCGTTGCACTTCAGCGATTTGAGAAAATTATCGAAAACGTAAATCTGACAAGCCGAGAGGGTATTTGAACCGCATTCCTCCCGAATATGGGTCTTACTGCCTTACCGCACCTGCATCTCGCTCTGTGCTGAAAGTCAGTAACTTCCGGTAAGAAATGAGGTATTTTATTTTGTGACAGTACTTCTGAAACCAAGCGCTGCGGGTTTCGAATCGGCACCAGACGGCATGGACCACGATTACCACTAGAGGTCTCTGCAGCCGGTCGCGCCATAAGCCGTGGATGCGAGCGTTCCTGGCCCGCGTATGATGTGAGGGCGCCACGCTGGAGTACGTGGTCCCAGCGGCCAATAGCGACGTACCTTATCATGTATTTAAGCGCCTGCCTCTCACCCGCCGAGGGGCCACACCACCCGCTCCTTCCGCCTCCATGATTTCTACCTCACCATTTATGGCCGTCCTATCCACCTCACTCCTACCCTCAAATACCTTGGCCTCACACTCGACCGCCACCTCACCTGGACTCCCCATCTCCTTACCATCCAAAACGAGGCTCACAACCTCCTGTCCGGCTGGACGTGGGGTCTGCGTCCTTCCACCATCCTTCACACCTAGAAATCCTTGATCCGCTCTATCCCCTGTTATGCCAGCGTAGCTTGGATTTGCGCCCCTCCCCGGTTCTATAAAGCCCTCCAAATCCTCGAACGCCATGCACTCCACCTCGCCTTCCGCATCCGCCTTCCGTCCCCCATGCGCATCCTCTACGGCCTCGTCCCCTTCCTCCACCTTCTCCTTTTCCTTGAACACAAAAAATGGTTCAAATGGCTCTGAGCACTATGGGACTCAACTGCTGAGGATATTAGTCCCCTAGAACTTAGAACTAGTTAAACCTAACTAACCTAAGGACATCACAAACATCCATGCCCGAGGCAGGATTCGAACCTGCGACTGCAGCGGTCTTGCGGTTCCAGACTGCAGCGCCTTTAACCGCACGGCCACTTCGGCCGGCTACCTTGAACACATCCACACACTATATATTGCCCGCCGCCTTGATCCCCCTCACCTCCTGGTGTCTCCCTTCCTCTCCACCGCCAACCAGTTTCCGCACCTTTACCGTTGTGTCCCACCCTCTCTCCATCTCCACACTCTCCACCTCCTTTCCCAATGCAACTTTCACCATCTACCCCTCCCGCATGATGAGCTTCGCCCTGACATCTGCCCTTCCTACCAACTCTAACCCCATCTTCCTGCCTGCTCCTCAGGGCTCTCTCTCCTCCCCCTCCCTCCTCCTGAGCGGCTTCCCCTTCCTACTCCCCCACCATCTCTTGTGCCTCCTTTCAGTGTCTCTGCGCTCCCTCCTGCCCTGTCTTCCCCCTTCATCTCCCGCCCCACACGTCTCCTGCCTCTTCGTGTACCCACTGATGCCCCTCCTCTCTTCATCCCGCCGCTTCCCCTGCCCCATGCTCTCCCCTCCTTTTTCATCCTCTCTGCCCTTTCCCTCGGCAGGTCCCGCCTGGCAGTTTTATTCTTCGTCGTGTGTGCTCCAAGTGGGTTTTAAGTATGTTGTTCCGGTGTGTTTTTACTACTGTGGCCGACTTTTAGCGTGTGCATGTCCATTCAGTGTCTTCTCTGAGTTTTGAATACTCGCCAACTGTGTTTTTTAACTTTCTGGTGACTTTTAACTGTCCTCCATGAACGTCTCCGTGTTAGTCTATTTTTTACCTCCAATTTCTCCCATTATTCTGTTTTAAGTTCCCCTTTCTCGCCTTATGTATGTAACATTTTATTCTTATTTTAAGTTGTTATGTCACTCGGCTGAATAGGGGCGGATTGTGCCGCTGACAGCCCTCCGCTGCCCATATGGGGCAGGTGAATGAAATCACAATAAAGAAAAAAAAAAAAAAAAAAAACCAGCGAGGCAATCTGACTTTTGCGTGAGTCTCTCGATATCTCGCTTACAGACATCGTGTTTACTTTGCTTATTTCCATAGTCTTTCTCGGTCGTCTGTCATTGTGCAAGTCCATCCTTTCCCGTTCGTCCGTCTTGTTTTTTCGCAGGCCGCTCCTGTTCGGTATTGCCGCGCTTTCGTTCACGGTAACCCCGCGATCGTTCCGGTCGCGGTTACAACAGTACTGTGTAGGACTGTGGTTCTAAAATTCTGTTGGCAGAGGTTGAGAGAGGACAAGTTACTCTGTCACCTATTTTTCGCATATAGAAAATTATTAAAGAGTTCGCTACAACCTGACGCACCTTGAGCGAGACTCCAGAAAGCTAACGGCCTGAGCAGATGTTGATGGAGCCTGGTAGGGCTCTAAAAGCGTGAAGTACTTTTATGATTCTTAGTTCGTAGAAACGGCTTGTTGGGAGTTGAAAGCAATTAGCGGTGAGCCCATCCCTTAGTAAGTCTTGCCGGAAAGGCCCACAGCCACACAGGGCTCCAGAATAGCAATGCCGCAATACCTGCTGTGGCGCCAGCAAAAGCCTGGGCAGGGGCGACGGTCTAAAAGGACGCGTCTACAGAGTGGAGTCGTAAACCGGGCATTGTGTACAGAGCCACGTGTAATAAAAATTCACTTATTTTCGTGTTCGCTGATAGTGTAAGTTGGCCAGTGAACAACCTCCCTCAGATGCCTCTGTTGTATAAGACAACGTTTAGAGATAGGATCTTTATTATACCACATAGCTAGGAGTAACAAGCTGCAAGACAGAGGCGAAGGCGATTTAGATAAAGATCTTTGAGGTCGTATGTGTTCGCTTGTTGCTGTGGGAAGTGACACGACTAAGGGAGAAAATTATTATCCCCCTCTGCAAAAAGTTAAAATAGCCAGTAATTAGCGATTTCTTTAGGTGTTTTTTTTTTATTTCTAGAGACTCAGGTTTCTTAACTCTTGCTCTGGTTCGACATGAGGTTGTTCAGTCGTGTGGCAGGGGAGATTTAGCACCATTAGAGCCATGTGATTATGTGATTGGCTCAAGACGGGGTGAAGGCGGTGTCGTTTGTGCATTTTGCGGGAAAACGGAATTTTTTTCTTAAGATTTGCGAAGCACTTGGGTGTAGGATTTTGGTCTGGTAAGGGGCTTCTGGTCGAAGCTCTGGCATGTATGGCTGGTGCTTGAGACCTGTCCTGAGACTGACTACACTTGTGAGTAGTTTAGACTGGGGAGCCTGTGATGAAGTTCTTACTGTACTGACAGTGTGACTTCAAATGTCTTGGACAGTTCGTTTGCAGAGGGCACACTTATTCGTTTTTGGTTCACCGGTCTTGACGTTTGGTATCCTTGTGTGCTCTGTCGTATAAGTGAGGTTAATTGGTCCTTGTTACAGGCAGCGAACGGGAGTGTCACACACTGAAATATACCGTGATTTCAGGGCTCTGACAGAGAGTAAATTTGCGACCCGTCTGCCTGATCGCTAGACCACGAGATTTTTGCATTTATTTTGTGGTCGCGATCGATTCACAGGTCCCGCCTCCATGTCTCACCTCCTCCACCACACACAGCTCGCCAGCTGCAAGTCATGTCGTCACACGAGGCAAACTGGGTAACATACTACCACTCCGGCATTATCAGGGCATACAGATCTCAATCGCCACATGCTCTCAGCTGCCCATATGTAGAGAAACTTCAGTAGATTTGATCAATCAAAGATTAATTCGGCTTGCGTTATCCACATCCTTAGGGCCAGAGTACTTAACTCACTGATCACCTAGTTAAACTGACCTAGTTAAACTGTCCTTGCCAAGGATCCACCAAGTGGGATATTAAATCACCTGTTAGTGTTTAGGGTATTGATCTGTAACTTGTTTAGTATAATTTATGTCTTGTTTGGGAAAATAAATGTTGTTAGTACACTAAATGTTGCCAGAATTGTCAGTCAATTAAATAGTCCAAACAAATTACATTTCAAGGTACTGATCAGAGTAACGGACATGTGATGATGTTTGGATAAATGGGAACAAAGCTGATTAATTTCAGGGAATTGTATTGTTCAATGTTGCGTGATCAATTTTTCGCATTTATAAAATATTAACTGGAGACACTTGTTTCATGAGATCTGGAAGATTCTGCAAGGAGTGTAATGGAGTGCATCAGGATGGTACAGGTCTCTAATCTGTGGTGTAAAAGTTGTGACTCTTTAACAGAAGCCTGTGCGATGCTGGCGGCAATAATCGATGTTTCATGAGTATAGGAGCGCAGACTTTAGATCCATGTCAGAGGAGTAGTGTTACCTTTTTCGGTTGTTGTGTTATTAGGTCACGTAGCGAAAGTGTGACCGCCGAGGACGCGATAAATGGGAAAGGACATTATAAGCTTATAGATGCATCATGAACTGCAGTTTCTATGCAAAAGGTAAATTTGTGCCTCAAGGTACTTTATATATTGAATGTTCGGTAGGGTGTGTAGCATTCACGCTAATGCCCATTCATTAAGGAGCTAGTAAAATCGAGATTGAATGTGCTTTATATAAATGAATTCCGTTTCACTTTTCAATATGATTCTCGTCGCATATTGTTGGAAAGGGAAGCAGTGGCCAAACCAATCGCAGAAGCTAAACAGGAGGACACTAGTATGGGAGCTGCTTGGCCTCGGTATTATGAGACTTCATATCCTATGGGCGAACGGAGCTTCAGACAGTCGAGCAATACTGTTTATGTCCATAGATATTAAGGCGAGGCACTGCGCCCACAAGTACGAATTTTCAGAGTTGAAGTTTCTTTGTTTCCACTGAAGGTAATATGAAAGTACCATCGAGATGCTCTGCGGGATAAACGGTGAATCTATGCACAGCTGAACTGATTGGAAAAGTTTCACTTCTACACGATTCTGTATGATAGTTGGAGATGAAGAGGGGTGAATATATGTTGCAATAGAGAAACCATGAGGAGAAATCAATGCGTCGAAAATGATAATCGACAACTATAAATCGTAAGATTTATCAGTGGTCTGCCAACGAAGAACGTGTACTTATTCGCTTAAATTACACAAGCTGCTACACTGAAATCTGGTGCTCATATTGGGACCACGCGCACACATAAACCAAATTTCACCAGTGACGGAATCCTCAATATTTGCAATGTTCGCGTGTGGGTTGTTGAGAAGCCGAACAATAGAATTTTGCAGACCTATCAACACAGATCTGTAGTGAATATATCGATTAGCACAGATTAAATTGGTTAACAGGGCTGTATGGGCTTCCTCGCCGCTTAAATATACAGTATGTGTTGCCGAGCGATTTACTATCCATACTATTGGAATAAATCCCAAGTATGTGATTCCAACATGATGGAGTTCCGTCATACTTAGCACAGCTTGGCCATAAAAATATGTGTCTATGATCCACTGGATGAGGTCCAGTTTCGTGGCCATCTCGTCACATGATCTCAGACAGTTAATCCTCCTTGCGGGGAAGTGTAAAAGAAAAGTGCGACAGACATGAAAACGATTTCCAGGATTTAATTTTCGTACGACGGTTCCCCATTTAGGACAAATCATGTGAAATTAGCAGCTTCGACAGGTTAGGTAAACTGAAAAAGAATCTTTAGATGATCATGCATTCGCTAAGTTCAGTTCCGATTTTAGCGAAGTGGTTCTTATGGATTACGCTCACACCATTTAAAGAGTTTTAGTACCTGTCACCTAAAGAGCCATCCCGACATTGTTAGAAAATACTGTGAAATGGAAAAACGCCCGTACTCGAAAAATGACCTTGCTCTTCTGTTATGTTTATAGGCCGGCCGGAGTGGCCGAGGGGTTAAAGGCGCTACAGTCTGGAACCGCTACGGTCGCTGGTTCGAATCCTGCCTCGGGCATGGATGTGTGTGATGTCCTTAGGTTGGTTAGGATTAAGTAGTTCTAAGTTCTAGGGGACTAATGACCACAGGAGTTGAGTCCCATAGTCCTCAGAGCCATTTTTTTTGGTATGTTTATACTTCGCAGCGACCACGATACACCCCCCTAACCTTCTCAATCAGAAAGTGTGGCACTCAGATTTTAAAGCTTTCTTGAACAACATTACGTGCCCCTCTAACCACTGATACTAAAGTATATGTCTTATTTCAAGTCAGGAGTTCATACCAAAGTGGTTGATAGGACTTAGCGAGGAGCTAATGACTCACGCTGAGTAGTAACAATAGCAATAACCTTTTCGAAAACAGGTTTAAATATACTCCGGTGCGGAAATAGGGATTGTTCGACCTACATGAAATGGTCCAGGTGAGTATCAAACAGCCGAACCTACTCTTTATAATCATTTCAGAATGCAGATAGAAAGTACAAAAAATTTAAGAAGTAGTGCAACATGGCAAATTCTTCATACTACAAGAAAGTAACAATTTACAATATCGACCGTACGGTGGCTTGCGGAGTATCTACGTAGATGTAGAACATACTTCCCAAACTGCAGTGCAAAACTTACGGGCAAAAGTAGCTTTCGCTCGATGAAACATGGACCATATACACTACTCGCCATTAAAATTGCTACACCACGAAGATGACAAGCTGCAGACGCGAAATTTAACCGACAGGAAGAAGATGCTGTGATACGGAAATGATTAGCTTTTCAGAGCATTCACATAAGGTTGACGCCGGTGGCGACACCTACAACGTGCTGACACGAGGAAAGTTTCCAATCGATTTCTCATACACTAACAGCAGTTGACCGGCGTCGTCTGGTGAAACGTTGTTGTGATGCCTCGTGTAAGGAGGAGAAATGCGTACCGTTACATGTCAGACTTTGATAAAGGTCGGATTGTAGCCTATCGCGATTGCGGTTTATCGTATCGCGACATTTCTGCTCGCGTTGGTCGAGATACAATGAGATGACAGGCACCTTATCCGCATGGCTGTTACGGATCGTGCAGGCACGTCTTGATCCCTGAGTCAACACATGGGAACGTTTTCAAGACAACAACTATCTGCACGAACAGTTCGACTACGTTTGCAGCAGCGTGGACTATCATCTCGGAGACCATGGCTGCGGTTACCCTTGACGCTGCATCACAGACAGGAGCGCCTGCGATGGTGTACTCAACGGCGAACCTGGGTGCACGAATGGCAAAACGTCATTTTTTCGGATGAATCCAGGTTCTGTTGACATCATCATGATGGTTGCATCCGTGTTTGGCGACATCGCGGTGAACGCACATTGGAATCGTGTATTCGTCATCGCCATACGGGCGTATCACTCGGCGTGATGGTATGGGGTGCCATTGGTTACACGTCTCGGTCACCTCTTGTTCCCACTGACGGCACTTTGAACAGTGGATGTTACATTTCAGATGTGTTACGACCCGTGACTCTACCCTTCATTCGATACCTGCGAAATCCTACATTTCAGCAGGATAATGCACGACCGCATGATGTAGGTCCTGTACGGGCCTTTCTGGATACAGAAAATATGTGACTGCTACCCTGGCTAGCACATTCTCCAGTTCTCCCACCAACTGAAAATATTTGGTTAATGGTGGCCAAGCAACTGGCGCGTCACCATACGCGAGTCACTGCTCTTGATGAACTGTGGTATCGTGTAGAAGCTGCATGGGCAGCTGTACCTGTACACGCCATGCAAGCTTTGTTTGACTCAATGCCGAGGCGTATCAAGGCTATTATTACGCCCAGAGGTGGTTGTTCTGGGTACTGAGCCGGCCGCGGTGGCCGTGCGGTTCTGGCGCTGCAGTCGGGAACCGCGGGACCGCTACGGTCGCAGGTTCGAATCCTGCCTCGGGCATGGGTGTGTGTGACGTCCTTAGGTTAGTTAGGTTTAAGTAGTTCTAAGTTCTAGGGGACTTATGACCTACGATGTTGAGTCCCATAGTGCTCAGAGCCATTTGAACCATTTGGGTACTGATTTCTCAGAACCTATGCACCCAAATTGCGTGAAAATGTAATCACATATCCGTTCTAGTATAATATATGTGTCCAATGAATACTCGTTTATCATCTGCATTTCTTCTTGGTGTAGCAATTTTAATGGCTAGTAGTGTATAAACGGAACTGCTGTAGTATAGTGCAGAAGGTAACTGAAAGAAATTCGCTGCGTTGCTAACAGAAATGGCGCTTTCATCCAAAGACGGTAACTGCACTCAAGTCACCGCAGTTCATCGTGGTCCCCTAGACATGGTTCTCAATAGGGTGTGTGATCAGCACCCATGGCAGTGCATGCTCTACAACGTGCTCCCTTGCTGACCACAAGATTGGAGGGTGTTTTTGTGGTATGGTGTTAAGAGTTCCGCCACAAACGCAGCTGACAATTGGTGTATGGTTATTAGTGCAAATCGGCATGATGCAATACGTCTCCAAATCGCTTCACAGGCGTGCTCGATGGGATTTATGTCGGGGTAACGGGCACGTCAGTCCATTCGCCGAGTGTCCCCTTGTTCCACCTGCGCTGTTCGATACAGTTGTGCATTGCCATACATAAAAATAAAAACAGGGTCTAATGCACCTATGAATGGGTGCACAGGCAAAAGGAATAAAGTGTCACAATAATGTTGACTGGTGAGCGTATAGTGTTCACATATTTGGAGGTTAATCTGGCCATGTAAAATTATGCCTCCCCACACAAAAACACCTGAAAGATCAAAACGCTCATGCTCTACAGTGTTCCTGGTTACATTACTTGTTCCCAACTTTTCCCATGTGGGGGTACAGTATTTTCAGCAAACGTGGCCACTAAACGGGGAGAGAACACTCGAGAAAAGTAACGAATTCACGTAGGTAGAGCTCGTGACACGAATGCAGACTATGCCAAGATATACGTGGATACAGTGGGAAATTCATGGGAATTTCGAGAGTACCATCCATTATTTGGAAGTAACATGCTCTGAAAAGACAAACACCTTCAACAACCATGTAGGTCACGTCGTGTCATCTAACGGGCACAAAGCATCTGCCAAAAAATAATATGATAAACGCTTTCGGGAAATCGAATATCTACACAAAATCGCATATCATACTGTTGTGTATCTAACTGAATACATACAGGCTAAGCATATACAATATGAACGCTTACGACTACGTCGAAAACCAATGTAATGAAGGAGGACCATGTGAAATTATAGACTGAGGAAAGGGAGAATGCCGGCCAGAGTGGCCGAGCGGTTCCAGGCGCTACAGTCTAGAGCCGCGCGACCGCTACGGTCGCAGGTTCCAATCCTGCCTCGGGCATGGATGTGTGTGATGTCCGTAGGTTAGTTAGGTTTAAGTAGTTCTAAGTCCTAGGGGACTGATGACCTCAGAAGTTAAGTCCCATAGTGCTCAGAGCCATTTGAACCATTTTTGAAAGGAAGAATAGGTGTGTCCACACTAACCAGCTACACAGCAACTGCACAGATAACTGAGCTTAGTGCTGCTCCCAGGTATCTGCCCATGTGGTACTCGTCTGCATGCTGCTACGTTCTGGAAAATAGTAGTTCGCTTAATAGAACGCGAACTATCTGTGACCGGCACGAGGCATGAAAATTCGGACTAAAGCGAATTATTATGCAAACCACACACTAAAGGCGTCAGATATATGACTGCCGACACTACCCCCAATGACTTTGTTCTAAGCCAAAGGTGTCACCAACTAAGTTACCGATCTAGCGGTCAGTTTCTAAACCGCTGTTTTGGTTTCAACTGGTGTTCTTCACACAGAAGGGGTTGGGGGGAAAGGGGGGGGGGCATATGACATAACTGATAAAGAATTACACGAGAAAACCAATGGTGTCATTCGTTTGAACGTAGCTTTGCTCGTTCTCGAGTTGTGTCGTATTTTGTACAAGACAAGGTTAATGCTGGGGATAACATTTCAAGGCTACAGAATGTGTTTGACGTGTTGTCCAGCATCTTGTAAGGTAGTTATCAGCTTCACCAAATTCTCATTGACTTCATCCAACGTATGTACGCGAATTCTTTACAGACGAATGGAAAAACTGGTAGAAGCCGACCTCGGGGAAGATCAGTTTGGATTCCGTAGAAATATTGGAACATGTGAAGCAATACTGACCCTACGAGTTACCTTAGAAGCTAGATTAAGGAAAGGCAAACCTACGTTTCTAGCATTTGTAGACTTAGAGAAAGCTTTTGACAATGTTGACTGGAATACTCTCTTTCAAAATATGAAGGTGGCAGGGGTAAATACAGGGAGCGAAAGGCTATTTACAATTTGTACAGAAACCAGGTGGCAGTTGTAAGAGTCGAGGGGTATGAAAGGGAAGCAGTGGTTGGGAAAGGAGCGAGACATGGTTGTAACCTCTCCCCGATGTTATTCAAACTGTATATTGAGCAAGCAGTAAAGGAAACAAAAGAAAAATTTGGAGTGGGTATCACAATCCATGGAGAAGACATAAAAACTTTAAAGTTCGCCAATGACATTGTAATTCTGTCAGAGACAGCAAATGACCTAGAAGAGCAGCTGAACGGATTGGAAAGTGTCTTGAAAGGTGGATATAAGATGAACATCAACAAAAGCAAAACGAGGATAATGGAACGTAGTCGAATTAAGTCGGATGATGCTGAGGGAATTAGATTAGGAAATGAGACACTTAAAGTAGTAAAGGAGTTTTGCTGTTTGGGGAGCAAAATAACTGATGATGGTCGAAGTAGAGAGGTTATAAAATGTAGACTGGCAATGGCAAGGAAAGCGTTTCTGAAGAAGAGAAATTTGTTAACATCGAGTCTAGATTTAAGTGTCAGGAAGTCGTTTCTGAAAGTATTTGTATGGAGTTTAGCCATGTATGGGAGTGAAACATGGACGATAAGTAGTTTGGACGGGAAGAGAATAGAAGCTTTCGAAATGTGGTGCTACAGAAGAATGCTGAAGATTAGATGGATAGATCATATAACTAATGAGGAGATACTGAATAGGATTGGGGAGAAGAGAAGTTTGTGGCACAACGTGACTGGAAGAAGTGATCGGTTGGTAGGACATGTTCTGAGGCATCAAGGGATCACCAATTTAGTACTGGCGGGAAGCGTGGAGGGTAAAAATCGTAGAGGGAGACCAAGAGATGAATACACTAAACAGATTAAGAAGGATGTAGGTTGCAGCAGGTACTGGGAGATGAAGAAGCTTGCACAGGATGGAGTAGCATGGAGAGCTGCATCAAACCAGTCTCAGGACTGAAGACCACAACAACAACAACAACAATATGTACGGGTATGGGAACACAAGCTTTTGCAATCACCTTGATGAAGCGTGCAAAGTTTCTGTTTATCACCACATTCACAATTGAAATGATAATTAAATCAAGACCTTAAGCTGACGACAGGCGTTGGTATACATAAACGGGGAGAGTTGAAGATGTGTGCCCCGACCGGGACTCGAACCTGGGATGTCTTGCTTACATGGCAGACGCTGTATCAATCTTAGCAACCGAGGGCACTGAGAACAGAGCTACTGCAGCGACTTATCCCCTGCACGCTCTCCGTGAGACCCACATTCCCAACTTAATATCCACACACTACATTCCTAGTGCCCCTGCCCATTACACTCATTACTCTCGGCAGACAATCTTACCGAGTCCCGTAAGATTTCGGGCAATGCGTGTGCATCCGCACAGAAGACGAAAGTCAATGGGCAGTTAGCCTTTACTATATGAAGATGGTATCCGTTTTTTCGGACATGTCCGAAAGAACAGATACCATGTACTTATACGTTCACAGGTTTCATACGCTCCCCACATAAATCTGATGGATTTAAATACAGGTATGGGGAAAGTGGTGGCCTCTCTATTGAACCTCTGCTACCTGTCCACCTCTGGGAAAACTGGATATGTCCATATGAGTGGACAAATAGCCCGCACTGAGGTGGAGTAACGCCGCGCTGAAATATAGCTGGAAATGACCCGTCTTCACACAACAGCGACGGCACCATAACTTCACCTAACAACTGCAGATAACAGTTAATGAACGCTGAACGAACTATCCAAGAGTACAAGAGTCCCCTGTTTGACACCAAATCAGTAATTTCTATGCGCCAACTACCGTCGATGGATTCATCCAGTGAGTGTTGACATCTGACCAGTATTTGTGAATACGTTTCTGCACCTCTCAGTTCACATGCATCGATGTTCATTCGTAAGGTATGCTCAAAGCCGAAACGACGGTTTCGTGCAGCTTGTGTGCCACCTATACTGCAAAATAAACTAGACGATCTAGTTAGATCTCCTGTAGATGTAGCATTTGCAAGTTGTAAGGGGTCTATTGATGTTTGGACAATACTCTGATCATTGACGCACTGCCGACCCGAGATTTGTGCGAGATTTGACGAGTGCTATACCCTGGACTCCACCGGAAACGAAACTGAAACAATAATTGATGTTGTTTTATCCGTAACAGTTGTTCGGTCTTCCAGCTTTCAGTCTGACTGCAATAGAGAGAGGTCCACCGAATTTCGTCAGAGATTTAACCGCCGTACTGAGGGTATTTGGTGGTCTGTCTGCGTTGTATTGGTTGAAATCCTCTGTAATATCACTGTTGCTCCTTTCATCTGATATCAGAACTACCTCAATGTGTGCGGGCTGGATTAACGCAATCACATTTCATATCACCTTTAAGTAAGAAACACCAGCCATAACTGGAGAATAAGAAAGGCTTTCCTCAAATGAAACGTACGATTGTCGATTTGTATAATTCTCTCTCTGTCTGAGACTGCTTGAAACTAGCGTATGGCAACTGTCTTGTGATTGTGCTTTACTTTATCATATTACCCTTCTGACACCCTGTTTATGAAAAAGGGCTGATTTCTTGACTTCCAAACTCTCTAAATACCAGGACGTGCTGAAAATTAAGGCGTCCGAATTTTTTATTCTGTTCTCAGCATAGGTCGACATATTACATTGCGTGCACATTACTCGGTCGACTTTCCTGTTCCGCTGGCGCAAGTTGCAACCCTCCGCCGCGAGAGGGCTACGAGCTTTAGTGTATTATATGGCAGTTTATAACGATTGTGGGTGTAAGAAAAACAGCGTTCCGTACTCGCATTTCGAATCCAAAGACTTCGCCCACAGATAGAGCACCCTCCCCTTCAGCATAACTATGCCAGACCACACAGGGACTCTGCAACATCTGCAACAATCCGACGCCTTGGATTCGATGTCAATCCCAACTTTGCTTCATCCGATTTTCATCAGTTGCCTTCTGATGATAGCGATGAGGCGGTGCAAGTAAAAGTACGTTCTACAGTGATGGTATGAACACACAGGTCTGTACTTG
Source organism: Schistocerca americana (assembly GCF_021461395.2). NCBI lineage: Eukaryota > Metazoa > Arthropoda > Insecta > Orthoptera > Acrididae > Schistocerca > Schistocerca americana. The sequence continues at coordinate 680,248,888 of NC_060122.1, forward strand.
GGAAAAACGTATTCGTTGCCAGGGTGACTATCTTGAGAAATAAATGTGTAGAGCCGGCCGGAGTGGCCGAGCGGTTCTAGGCGCTACAGTCTGGAACCGCCCCACCGCTACGGTCGCAGGTTCGAATCCTGCCTCGGGCATGGATGTGTGTGATGTCCTTAGGTTAGTTAGGTTTAAGTAGTTCTAAGTGCTAGGGGACTGATGACCTCAGAAATTAAGTCCCATAGTGCTCAGAGCCATTTGAACCAATAAATGTGTAGACATGAATAATAATCGTGTAGAATATCAATGACGATTGTTTTCTTTGAAAAATATTAGTTATCATAAAACGTTCGGAAGCGTTGCTTTTCAGTCACACATTATAAACTGATGGTATCCACAAACTTGACTCTCATTAGGAGATATGTATTCGTCGCCAGGCTGACTACGCTGAGTTATAAATATGTAGACATGGACAGCTGAGGAGGAAAATAGTGTCGAGAAGGTTTGGGAAAGAATAAAGACTGTAGTAACATATGCAGCAGAAAAAACACTGGACAAGAAAAAGAAAACGAAGGAACAGAAATGGTTCAACGAAATGTGTCAGAGAGCAGTAGAAAGGAGGGAAGAGGCCAGGATGCTGTGGCTGGATAATAAGGAGAGTGAGGACAGGATGGAGACCTTCAAGATGGTTATAAGAGAGTTCTACGAACAGGGAAAAGGAAATATCTAACTGGAATGCTAGAATGTATAGAAGAGGAAAGCAGGATTGGAAACTCAAAGAAGTTGTTTCCGGATACAAAGAAAAGTAAGAGAGGTTATCAAAGTGAAAACCTATTCATAAAAGATAAAAATCAAAATATGCTAACGCAGTTAATAGGAAGATATCCTAGAAAGATGGAAAGAGTATTTCTCAGAAATGTTACATTGCACTGATCCGCACATAACCTTCAATTACGCAATGTCTGAGAGTGACAGCATTGATAATGACGAATGTAGAATCACAGAACAGGACGTGATCCACAACATTCAAAAGCTCAAAAACAACAAGACAGTACACAAAGACCAGATATCAGCAGAGATGTTAAACGAGGGCGGAAGTAAACTACACAAAGAAATCTATAACCTTATCACAATGATTTGGAAAACTGAAACACTGCCGGAAGATTGGAAAACTGCAATAATTTGTCCAATACACAAGAAAGGAAACAGAATGGAATGTGAAAATTACAGAGGAATCAGTTTGCTGAACATAACATACAAAGTCCTCTCAATAATAATCCTGGAAAAACTTAAACCTTATGCAGAAAACATAATTCAAGTTTATTAGGCTGGATTTCGAAAAAACCGTTCTATAACTGATAATTTGTTTACTATACGATATATCTTTCAGAAATACTGGGAATTTAACAAAAACATCCACTGTCTCTTCTTTCACTTCCAGCGAGCCTATGACGGCATCCACAGAAGTAGCCTCTACAACACATTACGAGAATTTAGTATGCCCAGTAAAATCATTAGGATGATACAACTGTGCATGGATGGCTCCCAGGCAGCAGTGAAGTTCAGAGGATCCATATCCACCACCTTTCCAATTAAAAAAGGCTTACGGCAAGGAGACGCTCTTTCATGTGTCCTCTTCAACCTTGCATTAGAGAAAGTGGTTCGGGAAAGTAATTTACATCTATACAATGGTCTCCAATTCGAACGCAGTGAAGTAAAACTCCGGGCTTATGCAGATGACATAGTGTTGCTGAGTGAAACTGAAGAAGAACTGAAAGACATGTACAGATCTTTCAGGCACAGTGCCAGCAAAAATGGGGCTTTTGATTAACCAAGAGAAAACCGAAAGTATGGAAATAGGTCAAGTCATAAACCCAGCCGGGCGATGTGGCCGAGCGGTTCCAGGCTGCATAAAGTGTCGATCCGCGGCAAATCTTCTGCATTTCACTCAGTTTGCGTTGTGATTCATCTGTAGATAACCTGCATCATCTGCTAACAGCTTCCTGGGACATCCAACGTTATCCTGTTGGTCCGTTATACATACTGTGAACAATAATGGTTCTATAACACTCAATCCTGCTTTATGTCGAGCCGTGGAACGTCAGCAGCAGCCGGCCGGGGTGGCCGAGCGGTTCTAGGCGCTAAAGTCTGGAACCGCGTGACCACTACGGTCGCAGGTTCGGTTCCTGCCTCGGGCATCAATGTGTGTGACATCCTTAGGTTAGTTAGGTTTAAGTAGTTCTAAGCCATTTGAACAATTCATAAACCCAAATCCTTACTTTGAAATTGACCAGCATTCTAAATTGAGAAAAGTTCTCCAGTTTAAATACCTTGGATCACGTTTCAACAGTAAAAATATCATAAAAATGGATATAAACGAAAGAATAGCCTCAGGGTCAAGATTTCTGTACTCACTAAGCAATCCACTAAAAAGTAAAGCTTTGTCAATCACCACAAAGATGAAGATATACAACAGTATCATCTGCCCCGTAGTACTGTACGGTTCAGAAAGCTGGACACTTACAAAGAATGAAAGAAACAAACTGAATGTTTTCGAAAGAAAAGTAATGAGAAAGATCTGGGGACCTGTGTTGGAGAATGGTGTGTATGGAGAATAGAAAAGAACAGTGACATTTATCAGTTAATGAAGCAACCCACTATCATCCAGAAATTAAAAAGTAGGGGACTGCAATGGGCTGGACATGTGGCTAGAATGGAAAACAACAGAATCGCTACGAAAACATTTGAAGGAACTCTCGAGGAAACAAGGCCATTGGGCAGACCCCGTACAAGGTGGAAAGATGACATAGAGAAGGACATCGCAGCATTAGGAATTTCCGCAGGATGGAGAGAGGCTGCGAGAGATGGTGGAAGCAGATCGTTGATGCAGCTCGTGGTCTACAGGGCCTGTGATCGCTGAGAAGAGAGAAGAGAGAGAGACATGGACAGTAAAAATGTATAATGTTAATGTTAATAAAATTTGCTTTATTTACAATGCCTTAAGAATTTTCAGAAAATAGTTGGGGGGCACAACTTTTCCGTACACGTTCGTATATACTAAGCAATGGTTGAAACAGTATTTATTTTCCACAGTGAGTCCTTTTTGTCGCTCCTGGGTACACCACGTCAGATTCTTTTGGAGCTCTGCCTCCACATGAGGTGGCGGCGGCGGTGCCAGCAAGGCGTGGCCCGGCATCTCGGCTGCGGGCAATCTGCTTCCGCTGAAGAGGCGCGCGCGTGCGTGAGCAGGGTCGAGTGGCGGCGGCCCTATCTGGCGCGGAATCGCTGACCTGTGCTCCGCTTAGCGGAATCCATCGCCCGAGGACAGGTCGTGCGAGCGGCGAGGCCCTCGCTGGCCGTTAGGTGGAGAGGAGCAGCCTAAGGCAGCGGCCGCGAGGGCGGCGTCCGGCGGGGCCTGCCGGAATGTCGTTAAGGATCGCCGGCGAAGGGTCAGGCCCGTGCTGGACGCGGTCGCTTTTTCAGCGAGGTTGAAGCGACCTTGCAGTCTGGCACGTAATGTGACTGGAATACAAAAACGGATCGCGATTGTAACTGAGATTACTTGAAGGAGTTCTACTAAGCCTGGGTAACGACCAGGGGTGCATCTACAATCACAGACACCATTGAGAGCAAGTACCTTGTTTGGTAGCACTCCGCCTTCACATATTCCCATCCCCCTCCCCTCCTTCTTTCTCAACTCCCTAAATCGTCGACCTCATCTCGTACACTGAAGAGCCAAAGAAACTGGTACGCCAGCCTAATATCGTGAAGACGTGCGTCTCGCAGGCCCCGAGGAATCGCTTCATGACGTCATGAGAAGGGCTGAAAGCGTGCCAGCACTGCCTGGTGACTAGACCTGTAAACAACTGTGTTGACGTAAGTGTCGTCACACGTTGGCCACAGCGTTTATACAGACTTCAGACTTGCCTTCAGCTGTTGTTTTGGAACGTCAAATCAATCCAGATTGTTTGAAAGAAGCTTCTGTTAACAGAATGAAATGTAGAAAGAAGGTTTGAATGAGAATAATCTGTGTTATGGTGACATAATAAACCGCAGCGTAGTCAATGCTACATATTAGAGTCTTACGTGATTGATTGAAGCCAACTGATTACAAATTATTGGTCGAAAGGCAGAGTGATTTATAGCATAACACATATTACGCATTGAGGACAATGTGTCTAAATGTTTTTAACGCATTAACTACAGCTTACTAATGTAGGCTAACCACCACTGAGACGTTTGCAGCACGAATTTGTCTTTGAACCCATACCAGCAGTAGCAAATGCGGAAAATCGAATCAAATATGGTAAAGGATACGTAGTGGAACGCCCACTGCATTTTTCCAATTTGTGTACGATATCTGTACGTAATATGCATCAAAACACGTCGGATGCTTGTTCATTTTCTAATATGTGTTTTTTGGGGATGACCTAGTAGTTTTATTTTTTTATTATGAGAAATGCGTTAAATGTGGGAAAGTGCATTTAAATATGCCGCAAACAAATATTAGGCAAAGCCACACGTCTGTCTGTTACCACAACCTTTATTTTGTATTCGCTGTGTACCACAACTGTCAACGAAATTAACGCTTTTCAACTTAATGTAGACCTCAGACTATGCTACAAATAAACTTATTACTCCAGCCAAGGTTTCTAGGGAAAAGGGGGGGGGGGAGGGGGCGCAATCCAGTATAGTGCTCTAGCCCAGATATGTTCTCTCACCCAGTGTGTGTTACCGATATGCTTAAATTTTGATCGGTGTTTTTCTGTAAACAAACAGTTGCATGCCAATCACATCTTCCTGTATGTAGGTTCTCAAAAATCCAGTTTATGTGATCTTTCGATAAAAAAAGCTCATACTACACAAGCAAGCAAATGGTACCTGGTGGAGGGTACCTTGTACCACTACAAATCATTTTCTTTCCTGAACCACTCGCAAATAGAGAGAGGGAAGAAAGTCTGTGTACCATACGAGCCCTGATTTCTCATGCCTTCTAAATATTCTCAATAGTGTTATACAAAAAGAACATTGTTTTCCCTCCAGGGATTCTCACATGAGTTTGCCAAGCATCTTCATAATACTCGCACTACTGGTAACCTATCTAGCATCCAGCCTCTGAGTTGCTTCATTGTGTTGCTTAAATCTGACCTGGATCTCAAACATTGGAGCAGTACTCATGAATGTGTCACATAATTGTTCTATACAGGTGGTCTAAGTGATCTTCCCCTCATTTCAGTCACAAAACATATTTATCTTCCCAGAGGAAGGAAGTAATGACCGTGAAAGCTAGAAAAGTTTTTTTATTCAAGTGCTGTTTTTCTCTCATACTTCGTACAAAGTATTTCATAATTTTACAATGAGTACTGTCAGCCCTACATATAATAGTAACATTAAAATCCTGTTAATTTGAACCTTAGTGTTAGCCAGCATATACATCCTTGAGTCGAAACATTACGTTTAATTAGAAATTATAGAAGGAGAGGCTAAGAAAATATTTCTTTTTTTTTTTTTTTTTTACTTTAGGATTTTAAGTTTTCTGCCTGTTGTCTAGTAGCAACCTATTAAAGACTTTCGATCAGAATGTGAAATTCCATTCCGAATCAGAGGCAGGGGTGTATAGTCTACATGGTCATTGTTTTAACTTCCAGTATTTTGCAAGTTCATTTCACTGAACACAGTAAAATTACCCCTATTACAAACAACATATACTATTAGGGAGTAAATATGTTGACACGTAAGTGAAAGACTCCGAAGGGCCCTGAACAGACTTCTGTAAGAAGCTGCGCTATCGATTTTACACAATAATTTTATTCACATGGATATAAAGTTCTGTTAACTTGCCACATCAGATTTGAATAAAATCGCAAGCTTTTCATAACAGCCTCCATCACCGTCACCAGTAATGGTACTGGTATGTAATGGTATGATGTACTGTAGCAACACATTAGAAGTGTTTCAATTGAATTGATTCTGCATTATTTCTCTTCCCAATGTCCTTGAGATAAATGCTACCAAGTTATGTTCTTGTACGGTAATTAGATTCCATGTTATAACATGTTAAATGTAGAAAGTTTAACTGTAACCAAGCAGTAGTTTTCTTTGATGACAATATCAGTTCCAGTGCACTACTAAATTTCAAAGTCTGTCTTGCGCGGTTAAAATCCATTACTGCTGTTATCTTGTGCTGACAATGAGATGACTTTTTATAGAAATACTGAATAATTTCATTTTTAATACAGTTTCATAGTTTTTGTTGTTGCTCATGATCTTTACACTTGCATGCAATTGTTGTAGCATCAGCATACAGAACTATCCTTGAATTTGGGGAGCAGTATTTTGCCATTTACATAAATCGACAAAAGAAAGTATCCCAGTACTAAGTCCTCGGTACTCTGTATTACATATCAGTAATGTTAGATCTGTGTGTGCCACTCGCCATTCTTAAGAGTGAAAACTGATTTGTGTTAGATAAGGTTTCATTAAACTGTGAATAATTATCAGCATTATTACCCAGCCGTTTTCCCAGAGTATTTACTACCTCTCTCTACAAGCAATTGGTAGAGATTAGCTAGAAAAAATATCTGTACTTTCAGATGGAGGTCTGTCTATATCTAAAATTATGTTTCCTTTCCCATCTATAGCTTATCGCAGAAAGTTCAGTAACACCTTCAACACGTGAGGAATTGCATCTTTGAGCACCAATTATTGCCACATTTTGCAACATCACCATAAGGTTTGATATCCCTACTGAAAGATGAGCAGAAATTCTTTGTTAATGGGTGCCCAATACGATTCTTTTTTGGTATACGAGTGCTCAGTAATAACTGAAGCATCTGGTTTATTGAAACATGCTATTATGTCCAAATCATTGTGCTTATTTCCTAGGCTCGTAAAGTTTTGGAGGGAGATCTTGGTTTGCAGGTTGCATTGAAACCACATTTTTTTGTTTTTTTTGTTTGTAACCATAAATATCCTCATTAAGTAAATCAGATGTACTTGTCAATCTGGGAAGAGGACACAAAAAGACCACACAGGTACAAAATATTAATAAAAGGAAAAATTCCAAAAGAGTTCCTGACAGCAAAACGTAAAACGTAATTGTTTTTGGATATATTACTTACTTATATCATTCATCCAAAAACTTAAGAAGGTTGTTAGTTTAGTGTCTTCAAGGCATAATGCTGTTTCATTGAGCATCGCAACAATCAAGCCTGAGATAGCAGTGTACTATGATACTAGCTATGAAGAAATTGATGCACTGGATGTGAAGTGCACAGCATAGTCTACCCAGCAGGTGTTCCAGGTGATGGCCCTGCACCGTTCTATACCATCATGAATGAATATTTGTGTGGCATACACATTAGTGATATATTCATCACTGACAGAAAATTGAATAATCACATTTTTGCTTCAAGTTTCTGAAATGGCAGTTGATGAGATCATATCTGAAGAAACAGCTATCAATCCATACTTTCAGCATGAGGTAGGACAAGCAATTACCAGAATTCTGAAATGTGGATCTTGTAAACCTAGAGTTGCTCCAGGAAAACAAGTAAGATGCGACATATGTCCCAGATCAAAGATGAGAAAATAATAGGTTGCTCTATTAGTTATAGCACACAAATATGCAGGGGCTAAGAAGTGTGAAATGACTGTGTTCAAAGCTATGTAGACTTGTTTAATTCCTGGTTTAAGTAATTGACATTATGTCATTGCTGTTTTTCCTGCTGTCATCCATTAATACCAGAATGTCAACAGCTGCTTTGTTGTTACTTTAAAATCTTCAACATGTTCTCTGTGGCTGACACAAAGGTCAATAAGAGCTACTAACCCTGCGCTTTTAAGTATCAGCCGCAGTGAATGTGCAAAACAAGAAAATTTTTGCAATTTAATTGATAGTCCTAATTCAGCTTCCTTTTTCAAGCGTGTTTATTTTCAAATATTAAAACTGATGACAATTTCGTTTCTAGACCCCTTATTTTGAAATCTGGATGACATCATCACAGCACTGCAACAAAATGTGCACCATATACGACAGGTTCAATGCAATCTCTCCTGTCCACAAATTTGCACCTCAGATGTGTTATATGTCATACAATACTACAGTTAATTTTCCACATATCTGAGAAAACCAGTTCTTGCATGTCCAAGTTTATTTCATCTAGGCATTGCATCTTTCCCTTAACTTTAGTGTGTTTTACAACAAAATTTGTATGATAAGATTTCTGAGTAAACTACCTATTCTACACCTACAGCTAATGCTTGTGTAACCCAGTGTGCCATTCAGGTGGGTTTACTTGTGCATCAGTATAATTGCAAGGTTTGGTTTGAATGGGTTTCTTGAAATATATTCGCACATAAATATTTAAGTATCTATTCTCAGTTGCAAAATATATTACGCAATGTCAGTGCCATTTCAATGCAAAAATTTTAAATCATGCTGGCGAATATACCAATAACACAGTTCCAGCATACCTCAGAAATTTAATTTTTGTTGCTTCAACCAATGAGAATTACAGACTAAGTCTTGCACTGCCCTGTTTTGTGTATTAACCCATTGGCTGGCATGAAGGTGCCAGTGGTCACAGCAGATTGCTCTGCTGGAGCCAGCAGTAATCTCATAGTAACAACCAGGTATCAGCAATTTTACTCTTTAATCTTACAGAGGAAAAATATTTACTTATATTTGATATTCCTTACCATTTCCAACGTTTTTTTGGTCTTCAGTATCTTTATTTAAACGCCTTACAAAATCAAACGATTAAATGACTACAAAGTTATTCATGAATTCAGTTTTAGATACATATTTAATAATTCCATAATTGTTAACATCCAGTATTGATTTAAGTGTCAGGAAGTCATTTCTGAAAGTATTCGTATGGAGTGTAGCCATGTATGGAAGTGAAACATGGACGATAAATAGTTTGGACAAGAAGAGAATAGAAGCTTTCGAAATGTGGTGCTACAGAAGAATGCTGAAGATTAGATGGGTAGATCACATAACTAATGAGGAAGTATTGAATAGGATTGGGGAGAAGAGAAATTTGTGGCACAACTTGACCAGAAGAAGGGATCGGTTGGTAGGACATGTTCTGAGGCATCAAGGGATCACCAATTTAGCATTGGAGGGCAGCGTGGAGGGTAAAAATCGTAGAGGGAGACCAAGAGATGAATACACTAAGCAGATTCAGAAGGATGTAGGTTGCAGTAGGTACTGGGAGATGAAAAAGCTTGCACAGGATAGAGTAGCATGGAGAGCTGCATCAAACCAGTCTCAGGACTGAAGACCACAACAACAACATTTAACATAAGATATTTAACTGTGTAAAGAATAATTCCGGAAACAGTAATTAGCATTCTAGCTGTATCTTTTTAGCCAAGTCTGGACAGGTGCATATACTTCACACTTAAAGTTCCTAAATGCCTGCTTAACACATTGACTACCATGATGCTGACAGCAAAGCAGCACACTTCATATCTGCCTGACCTGGTGGTGAAACATCCATTACTAATCATGTCAGGGCTAACAAATGCAGAAGATAATTTCTCAGGGAGTACTATAATCTAAAAACGTAAAATTATAACTAAAAAGGCCATTTGCAATTATGCCTACCAAGCAAATTATGCTCTGAGTCAATGATTTCTTTTGCCAGAACTGACTAGTGAACACACATGCCAGAGGATGGTGAACATTCATACTTTTCCTGTGAGAAGCAGCAAAACCATTAGAAACAGCTACGCACATAGTCCAATTTAGGTTGAAATTATCACCTGGGTATTTTAATTAAATTTGATCAACTATAAGTAACTTGATAAAGGAATCAAAAGAAACAGACACACACTGAATTAATTTCTTTATTAACAACACTCGGGTTTCCACATCACCATATAGGTACCAAGCTTGATGCGTTACTCTTTTTTTTTTTTACATGACGAGTTTCTCCAGGAGGCCTATAAACCATGAAACAGACAAAAAAGCTACTTCTTTGGACATTCACTTCAGAAACTCTGAAACATCCATTACAAAAACCGATTACACCACTCACAAATCTGGATTCAGTCACTGCAACTCATACCTATTTTACTGTAAAAAATACTGCGTATGGTCAATGATGTAATTTTGAACATTTAAAATTTTCAAATGTGCAGGTTCTTAAGTTAGAATACAGTTACTACACAATGTTTTATCAGGAAAAAGTTACGATGATTGCAACTTAAATACCGAAGCCATTTGTTATGAGAATACGCCGTTACCACAAATAATCCACATAGATGCATTGAAAGAAACTTTACAGGGTAACATAATGCTTCAGAATACTATAAGCACAAAGAATGAAATTTCTGTAGATTTACCAGGCACTTTACTTTTCTTGCGCATGATAAGATTACTAACGGAAGTTACTTACCGTCCATTGTCTGGAATATAAATAATCCTTTCTCCTCTGCAAACATGTGCTTTTGCAGCAAGTGTTATAATTTTTTTCCGTGATTGGAACGCTTTAACGCACACAAAACACAAATCCCGCCATTATACACACCCACAAGGCATAAGCATGTCATGTTCAAAAAATATCCGCGTTTCGAAAACTACCAGCGATATTGGCCAGCGTGAGAGACGACGTCATGTCATAATATGACGTCATGATTCCTCGGGGCCCGCGAGCCGCTTCTTATCGTGTAGGGCCCCCGCGAACGGGCACAAGCGCCGCAACACGACGTGGCATGGACTCGACTAATGTCTTGATGAGTGCTGGAGGGAAGTGACACTATGAATCCGTAAGAGTATGAGGGGGCGGAAACTTTTTCTGAGCAGCACGTTGCAAGGCATCCCAGATGTGCTCAATAATGTTTACGTCTGGAGAGTTCGGTGGCCACCGGAAGTGTTTAAACTCAGAAGAGTGTTCCTGGAGCCACTCTGTAGCAATTCTGGACATGTTTGGTGTCCCATTGTCCTGCTAGATCTGCCTTAGTCCGTCGGAATGCGCAATGGACACGAATGGATGCAGGTGAACAGACAGGATGCTTACATACGTGTCACCTGTCGGAGTCGTATGTAGACGTATCAGGGGTCCCATATCACCCCAACTGCACACGCCTCACCTCATTACAGAGCCTCTACCAGCTTCAACAGCTCCTAGCTGACATGCAGGGTCCATGGATTCATGAGGTTGTCCTCATACCCGAACACGGCCATCTGTTCGATACAATTTGAAACATGACATGCCCGAGCAGACAACACGTTTCCAATCATCAACAGTCCAATGTCGGTGTTGACGGGCCCAGGCGAGGCGTAAAGCTTTGTGTCGTCCAGTAATCAAGGGTACACGAGTAATCCTTCGGCCCCGAAAGCCCATATCGATGACGTTTCGTTGAATGGTTTGCACGCTGACACTTGTTGAAGGCCCAGCATTGAAATATGCAGTGATTTGCGGAAGGGCTGCACTTCCGTCACGTAGAACTATTCTCTTCAGTCGTGATTAGTCCCTTTCTGTTACCGGCTGCTGCGATTTCGGAGATTTGATTTTTTACCGGGTTCCTGATATTCACGGTACACTCGTGAAATGGCCGTCCGGGAAAATCCCCATTTCATCGCTATCTCGGAGATGCTGTGTTCCATCGCTCGTACGCCGACTATAACACATTGTTCAGACTCACTTAAATCTTGATATCTTTCCTTTGTAGCGGCTGTAACCCATCCAACAACTGCGGCAGGCACTTGTTGTCTTATACAGTCGTTGTCGACCGCAGCGCTGTATTCTCCCTGTTTACATATCTCTGTATTTGAATACGCATGCCTATACCAGTTTCTTTGGCACTTCAGTGTATAATCTTAATCCAATTTTCTGTTTCTCATTCGGATATTTTTTTTCCATACATTACTGCACATAATTCGACTTTCGTTATTTTAGGTATGTACGATTTGCTGAAACGGTATGTAGCGACAGGTTTATAACCTAAATTACTGAGCATCTCAATCACTGCGTTCTTCACTAAATATATAACTCGAACTGATACAACGAATCCACAAGAACAGACTCTACAGTCTACGTATATAACATCACATGGAACTACGCAGCTAGACGGGACTCTAATTGTTATTGTAGCTGTAATTTTTTTCTGGCATATTGTCACTGACTTCACCACTTTAGTTTACAGACTTTTTGCCTCCATAAAACAGAGTGATGGTTTTCTCATGCAGTGCTGTGCTGGCTATAGTAAAACGCTTTTTCTGTACCTGTCAGCTGTCTGTGAGCTATTATTACAATCTGAAAGAACCTAAATGTATTTAAAGAGCAATAGTTCCAGAACACACCTGCTGATCCCCAAAATGTTACGGGCATTACTGAACATACATTGATACATGTCGTATATTGTGTTTTTCATATTTCCTTTCCATTTTGTTTACAATCTTTCTTTTGAGTGTCATCGGGCGCTTTGTCCTCAGTGAGCCCAGGACAGTGCCTCTTTCTCCCTAGCCTAGTTCTGGCCCAACTATTGAAGCTTCGAATAGAGGCCTTTTTGTCTGAGTTTCGCCGACTTTGACTACCATATTCTACTTTTCATTTTTCTGCGATTTCTTGTAATGTTTCGGCATCATTTATCTACATCTCCACAAGCTCCTTCGTCCTGTTTGGGGGAAGATAGTATATGTACAGTTATCTTTCCCCTTTTCTCTCTTCCATTCGCCAGTGATGCGTGTTGTAGAACGACTGTCGGTCCATATGTCCTCTAATTTCTCTGATTTTCTCCTCTTGGTCATTTTATGTCTGTGCAGGGAAGTAATATGATGCCCGGCTCCTCTTGGAATGTACGATTTCAGAATTTCAACAATAAACGTCCTTGTGATATACAACTCCAATCTTCTAGTGTCCACCACAGAACTTGGTTTAGTACCTCCGTAGAGCTCATTACCGATCCAGTGATGAAACGCTCATCTCTCCATACGATCTTGTCTGTCTCTTCTCTAAACCAAACCAGGAAAAATCCCAGAGTAATGAGCAGTACTCAAGGATCAGTCAAACAGGTGTTTTGTATGCCATTTTTTGTGCTTGAATTACATTTCTTTAACATTGTTCCAATGAATCTCAGCCTGGAATCATCTTTTCCAACGGTTTCGTGTGGTCATTGCATATTATGTCGCCCCAGACAGTTACTTCTACATACAGGATGAATCTGAACTCTACCGACAAACTTTCAGAGATTGTTCAGGTATACCTTCTGAGTACTGTGGCGTAAGGGACCCACAGCCCCTGTCGGTTCGTTACAGACCCGTCGAGTTACTGCATTTCGTTTGGTTTGCTGCCCCGGTTAGCTTTGTATCTGTGTTGCACCGAAAATGCATAACAGTGCAAACACCGACACTGTGCTTATTGTGTCTTTTTTCCATTCGTTCACGGCATCCGCCGTTCGCAATAGTAGCGACCATTTTACACCTCGTCGTCAGGCTTACAGTTAGTTAGAGCAACCATATCACGCTACAGTCTGTCGTCTGAGAGTTGATGAATTACTCTTATTGTGTGTTGTACGTTTTTGTTATTGTGCGTTACGGGCTTGTTCATTCTTGTGAAGGTATATTTACATAATCGAGGTTGATTGCGGTAACAAATGGAATAAATCACAATTATATTATTATCTGTAATGAGCCACAGGAAACCATGATTCCCTTATACCAAAATACACACGAAGTATCCATGAAACACTTCTGAAAGTTTGTGAGTGGAGTTCTCGTTTACTCAGTATATTATGTTTTTACTGTGTCCAGTAGTAATTTGTCGCCAGCAGTACAGCTGATTCGTAAGGGAGCTCATCGCTTATTTGTTTTCGGCAGGTTAAATTTATTTGCGGTCAGTCCCTGCACAAACAGTCATTTCTCTGCAGATGTTCCTGCACTTTGTTACAGTATTCTGGCGTCATTACTTTTAAAACTCTCAATTTCGCCCTTTTTAAGAGCAATGTATTGAGTACTGTCTGTTAGTAAGCTTTGAACCGATTCGGGAAACTGGTTCAGTATTCAGAAATTCGTATTTTGTTCACTAAGGGAAGTTATGTAACTGTATCAGTTGCATTTTGAATGTCAAGGAATAAGAAATCAACATTCGTGGCCCTGCTCCCCACCGAATGAATGTTATTGGCAAGAGAGGAATAATATACAGTGGTTTGTGTGCTCAGAACTGCATAACCAGAAAACCAGCCATAACTACCGCCCTATGTTACAGTTTGCTGAGCAGGGTTCAAATACCTTAGAGTCTCAGGAGAGGCCACTGCATATTCACACTAGCAAAGACGCATAGTAGCCGCACTTTGCAGTCGACACGATAATAGGAAACCTAACCAGACAAGTGGCAATCATAATGAAAAAGCAGCAAATCCAGGTCGAATGACGAGGTGTTTGTCATTATGTGGCCACCTCCTATCACTCTCCCAAACATGTTTTTTCTTAAATTGCCTGGAATGTTTCTCACTGATCCTGTACTGAGAGACATCCTGGAATTACTTCCTTTCTCTCTGGAACATACAACTGACAATAATCAAATTAAGCAAAATTGAGTGTGTAACAGGTTAATAATTGGTCATTAGTATTAAAGTGTAGTGATTCTGCTGAAGGCAACAAGTACATGATAATCATTAGATGTACAACATAAACATATTTCATCACTCTCCATCGGAGAAATATTGTTCATTGTGTCATGAGCGGACTTTAGCTCAAATGGCTCTGAGCACTACGGGACTTAACATCTGAGGGCATCAGTCCCATACACTTAGTACTACTTAAACCTAACTAACCTAAGGACATCACACACATCCATGCCTGAGGCAGGATTCGAACCTGCGACCGTAGCAGCAGCGCGGTTCCGCAATGAAGGGCCTAGAACCGCTCGGCCATAACGGCCGGCTGAGCTGACTTTAATTGAAAGTAAACATAGTATTAATTGCCTCCTACTTAATGCTGCTGAATTGTAGGGGTGAAACAAAAATTTATTCTTCAACACCTTACTTTCAGAGAAACGAATTGGATTGTTAAAATTCGGTTTGATGGAATTTTTCTTCGTGATAATACAGTGTTTACATGATCCTGCTCTACTTTGGATCTGTAAGCAGATGAAAATTAATGCTGGAATCCCTCATATGATTTACTTTTCCTAGCAGCTGTGTGCATATGTCTTGTCCGTTCTCCTTCTAAATAGCCACAAATAAATTTAATCTTATGGCTGGCTGACCGAGAGGGAGGAAATGAAAAATCAAATTGCTTCAGGCACATACGTGGATAGCTATCACTGAAGATTTGAAATTTCCAATCTGAGGTAAAGTAATTATAGTCAAATACATACATTTTCTCCCTGTTCATTGTATTCCTTGCACGTTGTTCACAATTTAGACAAGACTGGTGCCTCTCATAATTACTATCATTATTCATTTCTTCCCCTTCACCTAAACCGAACTGTTCTTCTGGACACTGACTCCAGCTGTAGCAGCTGATTTTGTGACTGGGCCATCACTAATCTCTTTTCCATCCATATTGTTGCAATTTTCATCTTAAGCCTAGGTACGTTCGAGTTATTTCCATCTACCCTTCCTTACCTATTAGCAATTATCTAACCTGTACAGTCACATGTTGCCACATACATTTCTTAAAATTTACCTCGTCTATTTTAGCAGTATTTTTTGTTCCTCCTCTGTGGTACCCAACATTCTTTCTCTGAAACCTCTTTATGAGGTTCGATTCATTATTGAAGCGTCTGCGAAACGAAAGTCTGCCCAACTACCTGCCTTCGGACCTGGTTTAGCACTGCTCACACAACAAAATCGTTAGTTTTATCGAAAATGTCAAACTTATAGCTACTAATCCTTTTTCCTTTTGTTCCCATAATTAATCAGATCACTCTGAATAGTGTGAATTCGACTCTTAGTAGTATCAGACTGTTCCTCATAGTATTCAATTCCCTTCTCGTCTAATTGGTGAGCTCAGTGAATGTAATTCAAGTATCTTCTTTTATAGCTCCAACTTCGGCTTTTAATTGATTAATTTATCCCTTCAGTTCAAAACTGCTAGTTCTTTGTTCCTCCTTTAATCCACTTTCATAGCTTACAAGCTCTCACAGGTAGCTTGCTACAATTTCGGGGTTCTTATAAAATTACTACGCACAGTATCTAAACGTTCCTTCGATTCTCCTCAACTAATTGTTTATTTGTCCTGGCTTCACACTTCTCATCCATTAATTTAATCAACAGATTCTCTATGTTCTGGTTACTATTAAGCTGAGGGTTTAAAACAGCGATCCATATGGGCATCTTAGCACTGTTAGAGGATGAAGGAACAGAAATTAGTGTTGACAAGCTTTCCTAATCATAATCTGTAGCAACTGGAGATGTTTTCCGACAGTGTTCAGCAATTACGAGTAGTCTATTGAAATTTAGCACTGCCACTACTCTTACACATAATCTCTGTTTGACTGAGCCCTGTACTAGTAGAATCGCTACACATCGTGGTATCACTCCTTTGAATAATTGGCGAGATCATAAAGCTGCCAGCATTCAACTGAAGATCAGCTATGGGATTATTTGTTCTCTCTACACTCTTGCTCCCGTTCATACTCCTAGTCTCTATTTTATGAGAGGTACCCACATCTATTCCCACACCAGAATAATAAGACACTTTCTAAACACTGCCAAAACTGTACCACACAAAATACAGTAGTTATAATTCAAATATAATACAAAGAGCAAGAAAACAGTTTATCACTGTATTCATAAATAATAGAAACATAAATCGGCACCAAACAAGGATATTAAATCACTGCTTCTGATTTAATTCCTCTGAGTAGCATAACATACTCAACAGTCACACCTTCATTAACAGCATTGTGTTCCAATTTACAGTGAGTAGGAAGAACAACAAAAATTCACTAATCAGGACCTTGAGATGACATCCATATATCCAAGACATTAAAAAACTTTTAAATTCCAAAAAATCATCAATATTTAATAATTGAAAGTCAGTTAATGTTATCACTGGCATAGCGTTCTCCACATAGGAATCACATGAAAATGACTACATCCTCTTCTGTTTTGAAACAGTATGATTGACCACAGGGCGAGGGGTAAGAGGGAGGGTGAAGAAGGAAGGAGGTTGGAAGTGTTGTGTCTGACCTGTTCCAAAATACCGATTACAGATTCTTTCTACTGATCCTCAAAATAAACTACCGTTTCATATGCAGTTTGTTTTAAAATATCGTTTTAACACCTCAAGTGCAAACCACCAAATAGCTCTAAGCTGCATTGTACCGAGTATATTGCATATCCACAAGCATAATCAACTGAATAAATACTGCTTCAATGAATTAACAGTGAAATCCTCAGGACAAGGTCCAAATTTTAATGTACATGGATTACGTAGATGTGTACTAGAATGCCAAACGATAAGCAAACATTCACAATAAGTTCAAGATTCTACGTAGACTGCCAAAAAACCACATCCACAGCGACACACATGAGACGCATTTCGCTAAAGTAAGAAGATATTTATGTAAAATTGTTGTTGCAACTTCAGTATAAGTAAACTAAGCCATATGGGCACATTAATTCCGTTTCAGGCTTCATGTGTCACCAAAGAAAATATATGACAGACATTAAGAACTCAAGATCTGGGATGAATTTCACCCCACAGCAGCTCAAAAACGCAACGCTCATCTGACCAAACCACTGGTAAAATATTTCGTTTCAAAAATGCGCCACTCTCACTCAGAGTAATCACGTATCACAAACAACTTAAAAGAAAATGTGTGGCCTCAATACCTGAAAAACCTCAAAATCACATTAATATAGAATATGTTCAGAATACACTTTGAGATTCCACAAAAACGTAAGATGTGCTATCACTGTAACTGCACATACGATGTTGTAGACCGCAAGTGACCCACGAGGCAAACAAATAATAAACTCTGTTCGCCGGCCGAAGTGGCTGAGCGGTTCTAGGCGCTACAGTCTGGAACCGCGTGACCACTACGGTCGCAGGTTCGAATCCTGCCTCGGGCATGGATGTTTGTGATGTCCTTAGGTTAGTTAGGTTTAAGTATTTCTAAGTTCTAGGGGACTGATAACCTCAGAAGGTAAGTCATATAGTGCTTGGAGCCATTTGAAACTCTGTTCATCCAAAATATGTTCAGAAAACACTTTGGGATTCCATGGAAACGGAAGCTGTACTACCACTCTAAGCGCATACGTGATATTCTAGGTTTCAGGTGACCCACCAAACAAAAAAGTAACGAATTCCATTCACGGGTTACAGATACCCACGAAAATTTTTGCTGTTAGCACATTCACGGTTAGAAAGTACTGTATACCTATATCAACTACTACACTTCAACAATTGTTTCAACAAATCTTAGGCCAATTTGTTTGCAGAAAATAGAAAGATATTTGTTCAGCTTCATACTAGCATGTAAATTTAGGTTTACACGTTTGTGCACTGTACATGAAACACAACAGCCATTTTACTACTACACTGATAGTATGAAGTGTCCCAGGGGAATTGGTCAGTATTCAGGGGTATGTCAGGACCGCTCATTTGAAGCAAAAAGCTTCCTGTGGACACATGCGGTATTTTGAATGGTTTCAAGGTTAGCACAGGTTCAATATACATTTGTTTTTCGGTTAGCGGTGCGCAAATATCTGTCTTACGAACCAAACCTCTTAGACGTTTTGTTCTATCCCAACCTACCCCGCTGTTTTCAACCTCCTTCCTCCGGATGCCTTTCAGCCATTAAACCAGACCGTTGAACGCTCATTTGTTCGTGGTTGTTATCAGTTAATCAGTGCGAGGTACTGAGAGTATATCAGAGAGAAGCATCGGTTAACTGCGTTTGTACATGTGCTGCCTAAAATTCTACATATCTGCACTAATAAATAATATTCTTACGTCTTCTGCCTTTTTAGATCGTAGTGCTCCTGCTGCTGTCCAAGAATACTGTCGGTACTTTCCGACACGTCGAATTCCTGATCGTAGAATCTTTACTGTCGTTTTCGGCACAATTCATCAAACACGTATTGTTTCAAGTTCTCCTTTCTGTGAGGGAACATCTCAACCGCTAATAGCTCCGTTGGTCGTGGAAGTAAAATTAACTGGGCACGAAGATCGCCAGACCTTACACCATTAGATTTTTTGTGTATGTGGATGGATGAAGTCTGAGCTGCGCATACGAAAGATGAATACACGAGTTAAATTGCTTTGTCGCAACATGGACGGTGCTGCCCTCATTAACTGATACTTTGGAATTGTGATGTAATACAATGTATACAAACTGTTGCAGATTTGTTTACTTTGAAATAGTGGTGGGCAGGAAATCGCGCATCTGTTAGAAATCACAGTGATTGAGAAGTCACAGGTATCACAATAGCAACTTTACAAAATCTAACTGCGACTTCAGTCACAGTTAGCAGTCGCAAGTAGCATTTCACATTCAACGCCGCGAGCCATCTGTTGGCCGAATTCCATACTCCTTTCTGCGATTTCAGTGACAAGTCGCGGCTAGAAGCCGCAAGTAGCAACTAAAAAGCGCAGTTAACAGTGTCATTTGTAGGCCAAAGTTCGTACTACGCTCATCTCTGCGACACGCTATCGAGTGAAACTGCGATTTCCGTGAAAGTCGCAACTAAGAGTCGCAAGTAGCAACTAAAAGGCGCAGTTAGCACTGCCATCTGTTGAGTAAAGTTCATACTACGCTATTCGCTACCGAGTCAAACTGCGATTTCTGTGACTAATCGCAACTAAGAGTCGCAAGTAGCAACTAAAAAGCGCAGTTAACATACTTTTCCTAGTGCCATCTGTTGACCGACGTACGTACTTCGTTATGAGAGCCTTGTGCCTCACGAGATCAATGTGATGTGCTGTGTGTGCATATGAAGGGCTTATTTCAATAGTGGTACAAGTCCATTTTTGTTCATTTTGAGATACAGAGTCGTAAAGTTAAATGAGCGCTGAAAAATCTGCAGTTGAGATACCAGAAATATTGAAGCATATGGCTTCTTGCTAGAGATGAACCTTTATTTATTTTTGTTTGGATCATTAATTTCAGAAGCATTATAGACAGAAAAGTGGAGGTAATGTACTTGTACCACTATTGAAATAAGCCCTTCATATTATATGACGACATACACATTCAGCATCAGTTATGGTTGGTCAAATACTGCTGTGACTCTGAATGTATTATATTAATAAGAAGCAACATTGCCTTTTTCTCCTGAAAATATCAAGTAACGTAACAAATGTGTTTGATTCTGCTTCCAATATGACAGTTTTGGTTAATACTCCACATGCCTACAGGACTTTGCAATGTTAACACAGCAGAACTCAAGACATCTGTATAAGTGTAGTGAAATGAAAACAGTATTATTGAGTCATATGAATGCCTCACTTTTGTTCCGACACAGTTTAAGACTCGGGAGAAAAGTTTTACACCTGGTGTTCTACATGGCAACTTCACACACAAGAACTTTTTTTCTACCACATACATAAGTAAGCTTTTCCTGTGTTACTTTTAAGTAATGCACTTAAAGGGAAGGGGGGGCACGTCGCTATCCAACAAGTGTTTACCAATGAGTAAGTGGCGGAAAATTACGGGTATTGGACGGCTTAACATGTGGAAAATGAGATTTTTATTATTCACTCACTGTATTTAACATTTATTATTCGTTTAAAATCGCACAACAACTTCAATAAAACACAGTTTAATCACTCACACACTTATTTCACTTTTAAACTGCAAATCCTCTAAGAGCTGTCTTGAATCTTCACGAGTCTCTCTCAACAGCCTTGATGTGGATAGATACGTACCAGTAACCAGTAATCAGAGTCAGAACTGTGTCTGCAAAAACAGAAGTGTACAGGATGGCGGGTATGGGCAGGCGGTGGGCGTTATGGAATAATAGTGTAATTTTTAGAGAAAGGCCATTTATTGGCTAAAGCATGATGAAAGGGGCTACATAGGCCTAGGGAGGTGAGGGTGAGCCAGAGCTTGCAATTTGGCGAACATTGTTCGCGAAGCTACCGTAAGTGGTTGTCTGCCAAAACTAAGTCCACAGTGCCGCAGCACCGGGAGAAGCGGGAGATGATCAATGCTACAGGGCGCGCATCCGACTCGCGGGTGAGCAAGAATACAAGAGAGCGGGCCCGGCGACGGGCGGCCGGGTATGTTCGACGCACCACGCGGCTTCCTCCACCCTGATTGGTCAGGACCGAGCAAACCGTGCGGGCGGCATGGAACTTTCCAGAGCGTTGCCTGCTAAGCGACGCCTGGGACGGCGTTACCTCGTCAGCACACGAGAGAGGCGCGTGAACAAGGTGCCCTTTCTCGGTGCTGACTTCCTGTTACTAGACCGTGGGACGAAAGAATTTACAGGCAGCTAACGCTGCCGGCCGTGGCTTGGCCGCAATGGAAAAATGAAGTTACTGGTTGGAGGCTCATATAATAAAGTAAAATCTCCTATTGTCTGGCTCATCCTTTACATTCCTCCCCCTTCCGTGGGAGCGGAGAACGTATGTGAATTCGCTCAATGTAATTATTATTTGAATGTAAACAAATTTAGCTTGCAAAACAAAGTAAACATTACTTGGTTAAGAATGGCCCTCACGGAAGACGGCAGGGGTCTTAACCTACGGGAGGATATAGAGACTCTGAAGACCTCCTAGGGGTCGCAAAGGGACTTACATCAACAATATTGTGTGCATGCAAGAATCATCATAAGACATCAAATCATCATAGAATATCAAAACATCATAAAATATCAAAACAAAATTAGAACAAAACATAGCAGTGTGAATTAGACAAACATGTCAAGTGTTCTTGTTGCTAAGTTGAAGTAAAAATGTCTTTTTTTTTTCTTTTGTTGGAATAAGTTGAAAATATAAACACATCACCACTGATGAGTCACGGCGAGGGCGAGTGGCACGAGGCGGCGTGGTGTGTTGTCCTCAGCGGGCAGCGTGCAGGCTGCCGGCGGGAAGGGGGCGTGGCCGTGGCCAGGTCCGTGCACTGGAACTCAGCGCAGGGGGAGTATGAGGGGAGATTCACACGTTTCAAAACACAGTTGAAAAGGGAGTTGTTACTAAGGGAACACTTCACTACACTACACTAGTTTTTCCACATTAACTGATATCTCAGTTTCACTCTTAAAACTAAGGGAGGGCACATGCCTGATAGGTTCTTGTTTTCTCTTTTTTGTTTGGTTTAATTTGCGACTGTTTGCCATTCATTTAAGTGTGCCAACAGGCGAAAGTAAGAAATTTGTCCTTTCTCATGTTTTAGCAAATCATCAATTGACGTTAGGATGTGATTATTTGATTTTTTAGGTAAAACTTGAACGTTAGCTGACAAGGGAATCATGAATGAGCTTTCAGGTATAAAAAACATAATTAAAGGGGCGCGAATACTAAGTAAGGCGTGGTGGCATGAAAGGTTATAAGTGGTGTTCCAACAGGAACCGTTTGATAAAGATCTGCGCGGAGGCTACGTCAGAATGGCAGCTGACTGCAAGGCCGAATCTCGCGCTAAGTCAGAAAGGCGCGCGGCAGATAATTTCCAAGGCCAGCGCGGCGTCGGCGCTGCACGCGGCAGCTGAGGGGTCTACGACTGTCAAATGCAACTAAATAGAAGTGGGATTACGCGTGACATAAAGCTAGATGAGCTGTTACAGTGGGTCCTGTTTAAAATTACATTATGCATTAGTAAGTTGGTTCGTAACCAAGTTCCTATGAAATCCATTTTAGCCCAAACATAATTGTTATAAGAACATGGAAATATAAAAACGAAGCACTCAAATATCATATTAAATTTACTGCATATTCCATATCACTAAACAAAGAAAGTTAAGTGCCTCTTAGGGCTGACCCTCTACGTGTAATAAGGTTCACATTTTGATAAGAAGTTCCTCATGCATCAACATTTTTGCTGAACATATCAAGTAAAATTGACAAAGAAAAGTGACACCAGTTTTGTGCAGGTGGGGCGTAGATTGTGTCGTTGGATGTCATCGCTGTTTCTAATGAGGCGAGAAGAACAAAACTCGACGAGAATTTAGAGATTTCCATAGTGGGAACAGAAAGTGTAAGGATTTGAATTAGAGACAACTAAGTTGAGCGTAATTTCTGAAGGACTTTCCCTTTATGAAGGTACAGTGCAAGGCGCGTCGTTTACACGACGTTATCGCCTACTTAACTGTGTAAATGACAATTCTGCGACTCCAAGATAGTTCCTACGTATTTCTTCCAAAAACTCGACATTTCTCACAAGAAAAACTTCGTTGTGCGACCAAATTCGTCGTCTTTATCCTCTCAACATCTTGCGACAAACTTTACTGTGCGACCAAATTCACCGTCTTCATCCTCTCAACATCTTGCGACTAACTTTACTTTGCGACCAAATTCGCCGTCTTCATCCTCTCAACATTTTGCGACTAAACTCGCCGTCTCTGTAACTCCGTAGTGCTGGCCATATCGGGCCCAGCTGGTTGCTTAAAACTCCCGTCTATCCTTGCTTGTATCGCAGTGTCCTGGGACACGTCATACAGTTAAATGCTACTACTTCAATAGTCGGTATTCCTTCGGAAAATACAATGGGGAAACAAAGAAGGCTCAAGGTTTTGAACAGAGATTTCCGCTTACTGGCGTTTAGCTGCGGGCTAGACGCGGTTCGCGTCTGACGTTGCCTGATCAGCTGTCGTCAGAGAGCACGGAACACTGTTCTCGTGAACTCTTCTTCGAGATGGAAGATCAAAGTCTGGGCTGAATAGTTTTGTGTCTGTTGAAAGTTGACAGATCAAAGTGGGTAGGATGGACTGTGCCGCGAAACTGAAAAGTGAAGAAACGACACAGACAGCTAAGGGACCGCGCGGGTGCCAGCCGCGTCACGTAAGGTACGTGCCCTTGCGGGTGGTGCATGTCCCTTCAAGGGTTGTTCTGTTGATAGTGGAAAGATGAAAGTGGGTAGAACGGACTATGTCGCGAAACGGAAAAGTGAAGAAACGACACAGACAGCTAAGGGTCCGCGCGGGAGCCAACCGCGTCACGTCAGGTACGTGCCCTTGCGGGTGGTGTATGACTCTTCATGTGTTGTGTTGAGAGAGGAAAGATGAAAGTGGGTAGGATGGACTGTGTCGCGAAACTGAAAAGTGAAGAAACGACACAGACAGCTAAGGGACCGCGCGGGTGCCAGCCGCGTCACGTAAGGTACGTGCCCTTGCGGGTGGTTCTCTTGTTCATCCAACAGACCAGGTATATAGCCAAAACTTGCTCGTTCTGGGGGTATGATTCACTCTGTTTACGTTATCTCAAATGGTTCAAATGGCTCTGAGCACTATGGGACTTAACATCTATGGTCATCAGTCCCCTATAACTTAGAACTACTTAAACCTAACTAACCTAAGGACAGCACACAACACCCAGCCATCACGAGGCAGAGAAAATCCCTGACCCCGCCGGGAATCGAACCCGGGAACCCGGGCGTTTACGTTATCTATCACGGGGGTAGGCATGTGGTATGTCCCTCCTGATAAACATTCAAATAAAAATGATAATAAAGCATGGTTACATCCTAAACTACTCTTCTAAAACAATTTATCACCTAAGACATCATTATTATTAAACAAATAATTGGCAGTACTCGGGGACTTACTCTAGCGTGCTTGAAATCCTACAAAATTATTATCTTCATCAGTATAGTAACACAGCGACACATGGAAACACTAGGTTGATACAAATACTAAATTACTGGTGCTGGCAAAACTTTAGCAAAATTCTCTAAATAGTTAGTAATAAAACAGTCAAAATGAACAACAATAAGATAATACATGGACTTAAGTAATTGGACACAAGTAATTAGACATAAGTAATTGGATGTAATCAATTAGACATAAGTAATTAGACATAAGTAATTGGACGTAATCAATTAGGCACAAGCAATTTGACATAAGTAATTGGCAACTCGTCATAGTGATATAAGCGGTGGCAAAGCCGTAACAAAAGCAAAAGTTTAAAATATTATTTCCTTCAAACAAAACTTCCTTACTCTCCAGTTACATTTCGTAGCAAAATGAATGTAAGCATCCCTTGGTATTCCTTTATGCTCTCGTTTGTGTCTTCATACCAACTAATAGTCTTTGGTACTTTTACCTAGAAGAAAACTGTCGTTAAGCAATGGCAATGTTGTGTGTAATGCTGTGGAATAGTGTAGTGTCACGTTAATACTTCCTTTAGCAAGATTCTGATGAAAAATGATTTTATGTCTCCTTCAATGGACAGACCAATAATTATTAAACGTGTGATAAACCGTTTCCTGTGTTGATTTGTTTTTGCAAATATTTGTGATTATCAGTCACCCAGTCAATCGTTCTGGTGTGTATTTGTTGTTCTTTTTGTTCATTCTCTCACTTACCTGCTTCCATATAATCAATATTGGCGGCTCGACGAAGCTAGTTGCATCTCGGAAGACGTCGATATGACTTACCTGTCGGTGCTTTGGTTTTTTATAAAATTAGAGTTCATTTGTCATATAAAGAGTGTGTAGGGAGCAAAGTAAGTTCCTGACTATTGAAAATGTGCATAAAGTTATTCATAGGGTTCGTTATATCATGGTTAAGAATTTCTGTGTTGAGATTCAGTGCAGCTTGAGGTGCTAAGGTGCGACACGCGTCGCGCTCGTGAGATTGTAAGTTGCTGACAGCACAGCTGACACTACGGCTGCTTCCGGTTTCACTGGCTGGGCGGCAGAACTGGCGTTCACGCTGGGTCCGTCCTCCTGCTACGCATGGAGTTTATCTCTCGGTACAGTCACAAAATTTCCTTCCAGAGTTATCTTATGTTGTTCATGACAGTTATGCATGGAGGATGTTCTTTTCTAAGGGACTCTAATAACTTCAATCGCTAGAGGTCATAAAACTATCGGGTTACAACTATTTTACTTAAACACTCTGTTCTTCAAAATTTAGGTAAATGGCAGGTGTTAGGCTTCTATATAAACTATATTTTGCAATGGCATTCCAAACCCAACTCCTTGGCTAACGCGTTCCCCACACAGCGGTCGTTTACAGGACAGATATAGCGGCAAGTGCCGGCTTCCTTGACACGATATAGATCCGTTTATTAACCGTGGTGGTAATACAACATAGCCGGAGATCGATCTGAAATTCCAATGTTTTCTAATCCTGATAGTTTCCACAATGCGTACCAGGAAAAGTTCTCTCTCACGATTTTTGTTCCATACTGAAAATTCAAATAGACAATACACATAGATTCCCGTCTTTAGATAAGACTAATAAAATCTGTAGGGCAATATTAAGCTGGTGATTTTATTTTTATAACTATCACTTTAGGTTTGCTGTTTAAACTGCAACGTACGAATATACGAATGTGTAGCGTGGCTGTGGCACGTGGCCTGCAGGGCGATGGTTGGGTGGTGAGGAGGGGCGAGGGGAGAGGTGCAGATGCTGCACGCACCAAGGACAGAGGCGGTGGGTGGGGAAGGGGGAACTGCAATGGCCGCTCTCTCGGCAGGCAGGTGGATGGGGAGGGGAGGGGGCCGCGTCGCCAGCTGACAGGGAGGGGCGGGACTCGGCGCATGTGAACAGCTGTAGACCACAGTGGAGGTATTTACGCACTCCTTCCGTGGCATTTAATATACAGAAATACGTGGTACCAAAAAACTTACCTCGTTGTCTGTTCAACATCGCATCACGAAAACAATAAAATAGCACTTCAGGAAGACTCCTTTTACTTTAGAGTAGCCTATTTGTTGTTTAACTTGGACGTATTTATTCTTGTTATTATCGTTGTGTGATCATTTAGCAAAACATACAGGTAATAGGGCGTCTTTCAAAGTACAGGTAGACGGCTGCATGTAGTCACTGATCTACTGGCAGTTACGAAGGCGTATTAGTATCATGTTTTTATGGTAAAGCTTTAATACCTGTGTTCGTGCACTATTCACTAAATTAACAAGTGAAATGTGAATCCCTTTGAAATATACAAGATTAACTGATTCTTTCTCTACGTGTTCTTTTGACAAGGACAACTTTCCCCTTAATTCCATGATTAAAGAATGTTTGTGGTTTTAATTCTCGACTGCTACGATAACATTACTGGAGACGTTAAATGACAAGACAAAATGATTACATAACTTCAGTCACTTCCATTAACATGTGACGTCATAAATTCTATTACCAGTTACCAACAGTTGCCAATTTTTATGTCTACTTATAACTAACATGCACAATTTAATTAAATGTATAGTAACTACGGCGTTTTCCGTCAATTAATTCTCTTGCTGCATGCAGGACTTTTCCAACTGTTTACATACCATTCCAGACCTACTTTCAGGAACGCAAATCATAGGGGTTTGACCTTAGAGCATATCTACGTTGCTGTCTAGGCGGTTGTATTACCTTCTTCCTTGCTTTTTTGGGTGGAACTACTGGCGCAATAGGCCGAACTTCTCCGGTCGGAATTTCGTGCTGGACCAAATCCGTAGCCGGTAGAAACTGCCTCTCTTCAAATAACCACGAAAATTCCTCTGATACTAGCTGCAACATTCTTTTCTCCTCACTGTTTAAATGACCTAACTTCTCTGCTAACTGACTCCTTAACGTCGACGCGACATATCGCACTTCCCTAACTGAACATTTCTTTCCTCTCCTTCCTTTCTCATCTTTATCTCGCTGCTTCTTAGCTCCTCTTATTCCCTCAAAAATTTCCTGTCCACTGGCAACAATAGTACCCTTTGGTATCACGACATCTTCTACACCAAAATTATCTATACTTACTGGTATCGCGAAACCCTTCTGTCTCCTCTCTGGTCGGCAGATACTTCTCTTTGTATGAACTGACTGACGATCTAAAACATCATTGTGGGTGAGCGGGTCGACCAGAATGTCTGTCCTAGGCTGTTCTTGACTTTTGACATCTACCCAGAGAATCTTTCCACTTCCGCCTTTTATCCTCACAGGGTCAGTGGTTTTTATCGCCCACATCTGCGGTTTTATGGGAGACTGTGAACGGCGCCTTTCGCAGCTCCCTCGCGTCTGACGGGGGTGCGCACTGCCAAATCGGTGAATTGCTTCGCCGAACTGCACAGTTCGCGTTCGATAATCCACTATCCCCTGATAACGGTGCAGGAAGTCATTCCCTAGTATGATGTCAAATTCACCCTTCTTTAGCCTTACTACCTCCATCATCTGACTGTATTTGCCCTCGTCGATTTGCAGGTTCACTACACACGAACCTGCAGGGACAATTACTTCCTCTCCAAGGCCACTGATATTGTACCGGGGTGGCTGTAACACCCTTCGATCATTTTTCTCCACAAACAATACACTAACTTGAGCACCAGTATCAACTAAAATTCTAACTGATTTGTTCCCGAGTACGCCAAATAGACTAACGTGTTCCACCTCTTTACATTTTTCGGTCCTAACCGGGTGTATTATTTTTGTCGGGGGCGCGGGTGGGTGGCGGAACCTGCCCCCCAAGCGTTTCCCTGATTCGACCCCGCGTTGCGGCGGTGGCCGCGCATCTGATTAGAAAATGGAGACTTTGTGGGGCAAACATTATTAGCATGGCCTACTGTCTGGCAAATAGTGCAATACGGCGCGCGACAGCGCATTGCCGTATGGTTGGGCTTCCCACAACGCTGACAAAATACTTCTTTTGCTGGGACCGGTACTGGGTCCGATGGGCGCGGGGCGGCAGCGCAAAAACGCAACACCTCTTCGCGAAGCATTGCCAAACGAACAGCTTCAAACAGAGAAGTGGGGGAGGCTGCTTTGACTTCTCCTCCGATGCGGGGGTCAATACCGCGGACAAATGCATCAATTGCACGCGCTTCGGCTTCTGAACGCAAAATTCTGTTTTCACTGGCATTTTCACCTAGCTTGTAGGTACGACAAGATACTGCTCGTATGCGATCTGCAAAGGCATCAAAATCCTCATTAGGCTTCTGCCTAAGGGTTGATAATTGATCTCTGTAATATGCGGTACCTCTGGTATCGGAATAACGCGTAGTCAATCCGCGGGCCAATACTTCAAATTCGTGCGTGTCACGCAATTCGTCCACTGTTTCTATGAACATTCGGGCTTCCCCTGTCAACTTGAGTCTGGCTACATTGACCAATAGATCATCCGGCCAGGCACACGTGCGACCCACATCACGAATATTTTGTAAGAACATAGCTACATTTTCGTGGGACTTCCCAGAAAAGGTGGGAATGAAATCAGCCGCAGGAAAATTGCTTACAGTCGCCATGTTAGCAGAAATTGTGGCGTTTGTATTAGAGACAGAATTAGTGTTAGTTGCCTCTGTTTGAGCATTTGTTACAGGGGTGGAGCTAGCCACAGGTATGGAAGTTCGCGCACTAGCTTCCAGCGTCTGTTTCAAGACGCGGTTTTGCTCAAGTAGCTCCTGATTTTGTGCGAATAACTGGCGCATTTGTGCATGTATGGCCTCGAGCGGGTCTTGCGAGGCAGATGCCTCTACGGGGGTATCCCGTTCCGTCGCTCGTGTTCCCATCGGCATGTTTACAATTTTATGGGACGCTAGTGACCAGAAAAAAGTAATGATTGTTACAAAAAAAGGACGGCCACAAAGATTCTCAATCCAGCGGCGGAAGATCGTCGAAGCTATAGTTGTAAGCATCGCGGCGACTTACATGGTGATGGCGGCGGTGCGACGCATTGGTGGCGGCGACGGCGCGGTGCAGTGACTGCGGCGGCGGTGGTCGGTGGTCGGCGGGCGGTAGCGGGCGGCGGCGGCGGTGTCCGGACCCTCGGGCGGCGGCAGATTTGTTGGCGGCGGACGGCGCTGGCTCGGCCGGTCGGCGATGGCGGCAGCCCCTGGCGCGTCGGTGACAGCGGCGGGCGGCGGCGGCGTGGCGGATGACGGCGGCGGATGACGGCGGCCCGGCCGGTCGGGCAGCGCAGCGCAGGCCCCTCGAACTCAGGCAGCGGGCACCGCGGCGGCGTCCGGCTCACGTGGCTGACTAGCGTGGGCTGCCTCGCTGCAGCACGCGCCCTGTGCGTGTTTAGTGGAGCAGCCACGGCCCACGTGGAGCAAACGTGGTAACCGGTTGGCGCATTCCATGCGCGAAGTTCACGGCGTCTTGCCGGGAGAAATTTAGTGTAGCGACAAAGTCACTACGGGAACGGATCCACACTTCTGACACCAATTGTACAGGATGGCGGGTATGGGCAGGCGGTGGGCGTTATGGAATAATAGTGTAATTTTTAGAGAAAGGCCATTTATTGGCTAAAGCATGATGAAAGGGGCTACATAGGCCTAGGGAGGTGAGGGTGAGCCAGAGCTTGCAATTTGGCGAACATTGTTCGCGAAGCTACCGTAAGTGGTTGTCTGCCAAAACTAAGTCCACAGTGCCGCAGCACCGGGAGAAGCGGGAGATGATCAATGCTACAGGGCGCGCATCCGACTCGCGGGTGAGCAAGAATACAAGAGAGCGGGCCCGGCGACGGGCGGCCGGGTATGTTCGACGCACCACGCGGCTTCCTCCACCCTGATTGGTCAGGACCGAGCAAACCGTGCGGGCGGCATGGAACTTTCCAGAGCGTTGCCTGCTAAGCGACGCCTGGGACGGCGTTACCTCGTCAGCACACGAGAGAGGCGCGTGAACAAGGTGCCCTTTCTCGGTGCTGACTTCCTGTTACTAGACCGTGGGACGAAAGAATTTACAGGCAGCTAACGCTGCCGGCCGTGGCTTGGCCGCAATGGAAAAATGAAGTTACTGGTTGGAGGCTCATATAATAAAGTAAAATCTCCTATTGTCTGGCTCATCCTTTACAGAAGGAGTATTAAACAATTTTTGCTGTCACTAATTACTAGCAATATAATTGACAGAGTGGATTGCTAATATTTGCTATAATGAATGTCACATTTGCAAGAACGATCTCACTGAAGTAATTAAGTCCATCGAAACGCTTAGAAACTAACCTCTCGTCTGACGAAAACGGTCTAAAGACGCAGTGACAATTTCTTCAGATCTGTTGACAACGATATTTTGAATTATGACTTTACTGAGTGACTGAAATGTAGTTCAAGTACCTGTGAACATAACAATATGTTAGAATTCATTTTCTAAACACGAACTATTACGATACTGTACGGCTACTTACATATTAATTACACTATTAATATTATCACAGTTGTTTCGTAAATACAAAATTAAAGCCAACGGAAGAAAAAACGTAAAACATACTTGCCAATGACAGGTTTGTTGAGATGCAATTTTCTGTGTTGACAGATGTAACTTTTTCATACGGTGGTAAGTCGCAGAAGTCACAGAAATCGCAGAAGTAGCAGAAATCGCAGAAGTAGCAGAAGTCGCAGAAATCGCGGAAGTAGCAGAAATCGCAGTGGCGGAGGGATACGCGACCTATGTTCCTTAACTGCGACTCTTAACTGCGACAAATCACAGTTAAGAATAACAGATACTGAAAAGTAGCATTCACAGAAATCACTAATATCGGAAAATCGCAGTTTAGCCCATCACTACTTTGAAACCCTTGTTACGACTCTGGCAATAATAGTTGAACAGAAAAAAAGTTACTTTTTTTCTGAGAATTATGAGTAAATCAATTCTCAACCATATGACTGCGAGTTTTCAGATATCCCTCTAACGTCTCTTAACAACTCTTTTGCAATGCTCCTGTACGCAACAGACAACTAACCTCGCGTTGCTGCTGCAACTGCGTGATCAGCACCACGCTGAAATAATGCAAAAAGCGATACTGTGATCCAGTGCAATGCATGGAGTAATTGCAACAATTATTACCATACTTTTATACCTAGAAACTCAACAATCAGGAGGGGTTTGGTCAACTAACCATAAACGATGTAAAGAAAAATGAAACAGGCCAATGAAAAATTTTAATTTACTATATTCAGAAAAACTGATGATTTAAACGCTGACAAACTTTACACAGACTTTTAATTATTCCACGATGTGTATACTCAATGAACACGTTTTTGACCACAACAAGGGTTACGTAAATCTGACAAATCCCTCTAGTGAGCAAGTAACCAACAACTACGTGCAGCGAAAATCTTCAATTAATACCGAAGCCTCCTCCGTGTGCTACTAGCACGGCCTCGGCTGGCTGCGACGTCAGACGTCGCGCGACCTCTCTCCACCGCAACCTGCGTCCGACCACTTCCGACTGCCGTCGACAACTGCTCGCTCGCTACTACTCGCGATAATAATATCTCAGACTCATAGAATCATAGACCTCCAACTTTCAGCCTGCCAATGTAGTGAATAACACAGAAAATAAAAAAGACAATATACACATCTCGAAGACAATTTGGAACAGGGCACATAGTATAATGTTCTCATATAATCACTGAAAACCTAAAAGTCATATCGATCTTGGCATCATCATCATCAGTTATCTGCTATATTAGCAGGTCCTTTGCCTCTCCATTTTCTGCGATCCATTGCTTCCTTCTTAAGGCTGCTGTATGTTGTACCGTCCATCATGTCATCCAGTATCTGGAATCTCTTCCTTCCTCGCTTCCTTTTCCCTTCTACATAACCTTCTAAAACTGTTTTTATCAGTCCGTCATTCTTTCTTAATATATGCCCAATCCAATTTCTTTTTCTTCTCTATATTACATCTAGTAACTGCCTTTTCTCTCCCACTCTTCTCAGTACCTCTTCATTTTTTACTCTGTCCATCCAACTTATTCTTTCCATCTTCCGCCATGTCCAAATCTCAAAAGCCTCCAGCCTTTCTCTGTCTTTTTTCCTCATAGTCCATGTTTCAGCGCCATATAGAAGAACACCCCATACAAGACATTTTATGAGTCTCTTTCTGAGTTCTCTGTCCATACCGCTGCAGAAGATTCTCCTTTTATTATAAAACGCCTCTTTTGCCATTGCTATCCTAAAAGTGATATCGATCTTGGCATACACCCACAGAATCCAGAGTGAAGTTACTAACTAACCGTTGCATAGAACAATCTAATGAATTGTAAATAAGCAGTAAAACGTCCACATGGGCTAATATTTGAGTTAATCAGAGCCAAATTTTGTTAGTGTACAACATTTATAATGTCCGGACAACATTCTTCATAAAATAATCAAAATGCTGCTGAAATAAAGAATATTCACACAAACATATTGTCAGAACTATAAGCCTGCACTAACAAGAAGAGCCCTATAAGTACCTTTAGTTCACAGAAGGAAAAAGATAATTATCAAAATAGTATCATACACAAATTCCGGTACCTTGTAAATTATTAAATTCTACTGACATAATACTGAGTAAAATGGGGGAATCTCCAGTAAGGTTGGGTACATTGTTAACTATTTAACGCCGATACCAAAACTAAGATCTTGGCAGAAGATCGGACAGTTGTAAGATGCCACCTATCTTGTAAACTAGCACTAGTTCCAAAATGGCTCGGAGCACTATGGGACATAACGTCTGAGGTCGTCAGTCCCCTAGAACTTAGAACTACGTAAATCTAACTAACCTAAGGACATAACACACACCCATGCCCGAGGCAGGATTCGAACCTACGACCGTAGCGGCACGCGGTTTCAGACTGCAGCGCCTAGAACCGCTCGGCCACCCCGGTCGGCTAGCACTAGTCTAGAATGATTATTTATGCCTTGTAGTGTACCCCCAAATATACGAAATCATTGTAAAGGCTAACGCAGTGTGATTCGAAGAGTAAAAGGGAGAGCAGACTTACGCAAGAGCACAACGGAGAAGAGGGAAATAATTTAATAGTGATCAGTTTCTGAACATTAAAAACGATTTGTGAACTGTGGACTCCTAGTTTTACTTTTTCAAAGCATGACGGTGAACACCGAGGACGATTCTGTAAACTCCAAAAATGCCCATTAATAGCATCTTTTCTTTACTGCTTACTAACCTAAAAATTTTTGTGTTCTGATCGATACTTATGAGTGCAAGTTATCCTTCTCACCCGCTGGAAAATCTCTGAGAAAACTGCATCCACGCCAGACTTACTTCCCGATTCTACAGATCATATGAACTCGTTGAGCAATTTCATTTAAAATTCTAACATGGACGCCATGACGAGGTTTGTGATTTTGATAAAAGGGCAAAACGAATTATTTAATGCTTGTAGGTAAGTTCGGGATGCTATAACTGAAAAAGAAGCAAAGTATATAATACAGTATTGGCGGCTATGCTCACACATAAGAATGAACCAACTTTACATATTTTCTGAACAACTTCTTAAATCACGTCAAAGGAAATAAAATTGTGCGTGGAAAATACCACATGTGAAGTGAGATAAGCTGCGCGGTAGTCACTTGCGGTATAGTATGCCTATCACTAAAATAGATTTCGGATCACACGTACTGGATAAGTGGTGCGTCGATTCAAGACCTACATTTAACATACAAACTTACAGCACGATAATCCAATAAGTAAGAGCTCATTTCAAACGAAACTAAAACGCGGTAATATGCTTTCTCACCATGTTATATCAGAATGTGCCGTTCAAAGGTTCCGTCTTGTGTACTAGACAAAATGTTCTGAATAACAGCTTGTATTTGGTGTCCTGCAAGTCAGTGCACCTGTCCCACCAATCGAATATTCACCAGCAGCCGAACGGCGTGGCTGCAAGACGAGCTACAATTACCAACTAAGATTCTGATTGGCTGAGTAGGGTTGACATACCTTAACGTCTCAGAAGACAACACCGCATATTTACACTAGGAAAGATCCAAAGTACCCTTGCTTTGCAGTCAACATGCTGATCGTCAGCCTCGCCCAACAAGTGACAAACACAGAATGTATTACAGAACCAGGACTAATGAAAGTAGCCACCTCTCAACATTATACAACTCACAGACTGTGTTAACTCAGGCAGAAGAAATATTACCTGGTTGGCACATTGGACTTCCTAAGGAATTGTCGGGAAGAGCAGATATTAATATGCCGCATATCGTTTGATTCCTTAGTGTCGGTACCACAGAGAAAGAAATGTTCAGCGAAACGCTGGCACCATGAAACCAACGGCCATACAAAATAAGGATCACGTCCAGCACGAACAACAAGAATACCGTGAGAGAATAAATAGGGGCGTGTTGCCAATAAACTCTCACAATTTGAATCCAGCCACCGAACACGTTCAACGATGTCTGTCACAGACTGTGATGAAGATGCCTCGACCAGTATCAAGACATTCTTGTAGTGCAGGTGTATGCGATCATCAACTCGTATGTGCAATAGTACATGTATATTCTAGATTTCACCGTGTTTCGAGAAAACTTTTAAGACAAGAAGTACCAAACAGAAGTCCACCTGCATAGCTGGGTGGCCAGCGTGGCTACTGGCA
The DNA here is from genome assembly GCF_021461395.2 of Schistocerca americana. NCBI lineage: Eukaryota > Metazoa > Arthropoda > Insecta > Orthoptera > Acrididae > Schistocerca > Schistocerca americana. Next base: position 680,284,236 of record NC_060122.1, read on the forward strand.
TGAGAGCATGAGAGACTTCCCTTCCCGGTCGGATTGGAGATATGAAGTCCCACCAGCCACACGAAAAAAGAAAAAAAAAAGAGTACTGTAGAACTACGCGACGTTCTATTGGCAAGCGTAGTAGTGAGGTTCTATGTGACCCTTTCTTTCCAGAAAGTATACGAAAACGTTGTTGACAGTGATGCTGGGACCTGTAAACCACACGCGCTTTTGTTGCCGTGAATTTTATTCAATCTGCTCTTCATGTATACGTGTGTGACACGCACTTAACAGGGATTTTACATTGCTTGTTCTCATTTTCATGACATGCGTAACCTAGCATTTCGAGTATTCTGTCTCCATTGATTCTGACAGTTCATGAACTTGCTGAGAGGCAATTCAATTGTGGTAATAAGACAGCGCGTGCTAGTCAGAAAAAGATAAGTTACCACTGAGAAGAGGCGTTTTGGAATGTCAATGCAGTGGCCTTTGATATTCGTTACCATCTGTTGCTACATATAAAATTTAAATACTTTTCACGAACATTGTGATAACAAATCCTCGCTTTTCAAGATCATTTCCCTTGATGGGGATGGAATAGCAAGACTAATAATACTGGCATTCAACACTCCCTTATATCTCTGTTAATGAGAGATGTTTAGCACTGACGAAGAGGTATGACAGTCACATCTAATGTCATTGTTCCAGATGTGTCTAATAAATGCCCGTTAACTTTTTCATCTCGCCGAAGAACATTAATTGAAGCGTGTAAGTAAATAACAGTTCAAGCTCCGAAAAGGAATGTTTCAGTTACTGGTGAATTTCCGCTTAAATGGAAGGCCAATAACCTACACTGTAAGGCCAATAGCATGCATTCTGACCCAAGCGCCACACAGCGGAAAACAATGTTTACAGCCGTCCAACGATTGCACTCGTGTCTAAGACCAACATCGATATTCAAATAATGAGACATGTGCCAACTTTTTGTTAGTGTTTTTGCGTGCTGATAGTTGAAATACCTCTGTGGTTTGTCTGCAGCAATAGGCCATTACTGAAGTAATTATTACATGTAAATAATACACTGTACTGCAAAATGGAAAGGAAAACAGCACAAAAACTGAGGAAGAGAGGTGAAGATAGTATTCCAAATGAAAGAAAAAGGTAGGCAGCGAAGGGAAGGAATATGCTCGAAAGACAATATTGTGGTTCCAGCAAAAGAGGCTCTCAGGCACCAGATAGAACTTGGCTATCATTTTAACATTTATTGTAAGACTTGGAATCAACCTAACTAATGTTAAAGTAATTTAGTGCGTTTAATTTATTATTGAAACGAATTTCGTATCGGTAAAAACCATTGTTCTGGTTATGAGGTTCTAGTTAACTTCTCGCATGGAATCATTTCCTTACCTAACAGCCAAGGATAACTTTACAGAAGTAGACACAAGTTTCTGGTGAAAGGATTCTCTTTTATGTCTTGCGATCGTGATTTTACCTACATTGAGACACGAAAGAGGATAACGGTGTGTGAAGTTCCGGAAGTTATAGTGAGCTTCATCACAACATTCACAGTGACTGTTACGGACTGTTACGCAACAAAGAGATTATTACGAGTTTAAAATAGCTGCTGAAAAAATATGAATCTCACCAGTGTGCGTATTTCAAAAGCACACTGGATCAGACTGATTGCCGAACGGCTAGCGGTACTGCACGTTCGTGCAATTCTCAATGGAACGTTCAATTTAGTGCTATCCGAGTAGAAAAAGAGCCGTAATAAATCTCAAGCTAAGTGTTATTGGCACAGTCACTGCGTATTTTACGTATTAACTGGACTGGGCGCACAGTATATTCATAGCGTAGTGCTCAGGGCTTCTCGATTTGCACGGGAAGAGCACTTGGTTCAAATGGCTCTGAGCACTATGCGATTTAACTTCTGAGGTCATCAATCGCCTAGAACTTAGAACTAATTAAACCTAACCAACCTAAGGACATCACACATATCCATGCCCGAGGCAGGATTCGAACCTGCGACCGTAGCGGTCGCTCGGCTCCAGACTGTAGCGTCTAGAACCGCTCGGCCACTCCGGCCGGCGGGAAGAGTACTGTTGACCACAGTGACAACGACACGTTAGAAACTACAGCAGCTTACTTGAGAGTGGAACTTGTCAGAAAGTAGACCGGTGGAGAAAGTGTAAGTTGCAGAGTAGTCATGTGGATGAAGAGGTAACTCAGCAGTGTCTTTCTTGATAAAAAATGCTCCTGACGTTTCGTATCGTAAGCATCGTCCAAGTACACTCGACAGAGAAACAATTGGGGCACCGTGGACAAAAAGTGCCGCAAATCGGATTATTTGGCAATAGCATAGGCAAAACCGGTACAGAGGGTAATGTCCGACACAGGAAGTAAGTCACTGATAAAGAGAATGCGAGATATCCAGCGCGCACTTTATGAGTATCATTACCCGGTGTGTAGGGAGTGACCACTTGACTGGCTGGAATGGAGCGCTTTAGACCGTCGCTAGCTACTATACACAATACGAGCAAACCGCGTCCTGTTAGAAACTTCTTTCAGACAGTGAAATTGCAGTAACACAAGGTGTCTGCCAGACAAACAAATAATCATTAATTAATATGCCAAGTGGAGTGCAAAGTCATTGTAGAGGGTTATAGCAACAAAGTGGTAAAGTCTTAGGCGTAACTTAGATACAGATACCCTCCGCGCAGCGAAGTAGCTTAAATCACTTAATAAAGGCAAGGCCAATACCAGTTAGGTTTCCGTCAGAGTATGCTGATATAATAACTCGTTACTTAGCAATCATATACAACCGCTTGCTCGTCGGAAGATTCGTACCTAACGACTGTAAAGTCGCACAGGTCACACCAATACTCAAGAACGGATTATGAGTAATCCTCTGAATTGCAGACCTACATCACTAACATTGATTTGCATCAGGATTTTGGAACATATTCTGTAATGGAACTTCACGAATTACCTTGAGTAAAATGATTTATTGAGAAAGATCCAAAAGGATTCAGAAAATATTGTTCTTGTGAAACACAACTAGTTTTTTATTCACACAAATTAATGAGAGCAACCGATAGGGGATGTAAAATGTATTCCCTATTATATTTCCACAAGGCTGTGACACCATTCCCCACAAGCGACTTCTGATCAAACTGGGTTCCTACAGTGTCGTTCCAGTTGTGGTTTCGTGGTTTCCTGTCAGGAAGGTCACAGCTTGTTGCAACTGACGAAAGGTCATCGAGTAAAACAAAGTTAATATCTGTCGTTCCCCAGGGAAGTGCCATAAGTCCTCATCTGTTCCTGATCTTTTTAAACGATAAAAGAGACAACCTGCAGGAGATTGTGTGCAGATGATGCTGTCAGTTACCGTCTTGTTAAGTCATCAGGTGATCAAAACCAATTGCAAAATGGTTAAGACCAGGTATCTGTACGATGCGGTCATTGTAAATTGTTTCTAAAGAATGAAAAGTGTGACGTCCTCCACATGAGTCCGAAAGGAATCTGCTGAATTTCGGTTACACGATAAACCACACAATTCTAAGGCTCCAAAATTCAACTAAATACTTTGCGATTATATTACGTATTACTTAAACTGGAACGATCACATAGACAGAGTTGTAGGGAAAGCGAACCACAGACTGTACACTTAGCAAATAAAACAGGTCTACTAAATAGACTGCCTCCACTGCAATTGTCCATCCTCTTCTGGAGTGTTGGTGCACGGTCTGTGGAATCCGCATCAGATAGGACTGACGAGGGACATCAGAAAGTTCAAAGAAGGGCAGCTCGTTTTGCATTATCGCGAAATAGTGGAGAGAGTGCCTCAGATATAGTACGCGAATTACGGCCGCAACCATTAAAACAAAGTTGTTTCTCGTTGCGGCAGGATATTTTAACGAAATTTCAAATTCCATCGTTCTTCTCAGTGCCAAAATGATCAATGAAATCTTCACTCTAACACCCACCAATTACTCATGTCAAGATGGAATATTCAAAGAATTTACAAAAGAAAAATTTGGGCAAGAATGCGTATCTAGACAGCCCAGTATGCTAAGAAGAATTAATGGAGACTCAAGATTACCACTGGCAGTGAGTTAGAAAGTTCCACTGTTTCCACACACGATGAGGAGGAACGAGTGGCCATGGCGGTTTCCGTTAATGCGAGGCACATACGAGCAATGGTTATTTAGGAGAGAAGTGATTGTCCATAGGCCAGGTTTCGCAGTTAGTTTATTCGTGTGATGTTTGTATTCCTCTATTAAAACTGTCATGACTTGCGAAGGTCCGCTGATATTTAGGCGTGTAGAATTATTTACGAGTCTTTTTGTACTTTCCGTGAACTGGTTACAGGACCGTGTTTTGGCCATCCAACCAGATGCATTAAGCATTCAGTTTAGTGAAGCCCCCCTTCAGTTTAGGTCATTCTACGCTTTTGGTTCAAATGGTTCAAATAGCTCTGAGCACTATGGGACTTAACATCTGTGGTCATGAGACCCCTAGAACTTAGAACTACTTAAACCTAAGTAACCTAAGGACATCACACACATCCATGCCCGAGGCAGGACTCGAACCTGCGACCGTAGCGGTCACGCGGTTCCAGACTGAAGCGCCTAGAACCGCACGGCCACACCGGCCGGCGCATTCTACGCTTTTCTTGTAGTCGTGTTTTTATATATGAGTCTTTGTGATTACGGGACCTTCAAACATGTGGTGCATCTGTTATTGAATGTCAAGTTTCTTGTGTCCTCAGTTTGCTTCATTTGAAGTCAATATACAGTCTAATTACATTTCTTTTGCCTCAGTTTCACTTCCCCGAGTCTTTGTTAAACATTTCTGCATATACTGTACCGTGCTTTGCCTGCCGCCATTAGAAACTCACATATTTGTATATTTAACTCTGATATATTATAAAGATGATGACGATGACATTTGTTTTTCAGCCAATTTTAGCGTTCTCTGAATATGCAACTTTTTCATTTGTGAAAGTAGGTTTTCACTTTATTAACGTCGGTGGCTGGATGATGGATTGCTGTGGTAGATTATACACCGTACATGTTTTCATGTTCCACGAAAGGAACTTGCAGAGAGTATTGTAGCGATGTGTTCGATGTAGAATGTCTATAGGTTCTTTGGTGCTCTTTGTCTTTCATCCATTTGTTGCGGTTCACGAAGAACATACACATGCTTGTCAGATGCCCCGAAGCAGGACGTGACAAGCCCCACCCCCCTCGTTAGTGATATCTTCACTGTTATCAGAGACGTCTTCCCCTTATCATTGATGCTATCATCAGCACATGACAACGAACGCCACCTCCCCTCCCAGCCGTCTCAGCACAATGTTAAAATGAGTCAGCGAGTCACTTAATTTGTATTAAAAATGGAGTCAAGTTCAAAGATATGCAGCATTTCCGAATAATTACGAAAGCTTGACTTTAATTGGTCACATGTTCAAAGACATTTGCGTCAGAATTTTCGTCAAATGGCATCATGTTCAGTAATCTGTGTCAAATAAATACATAAATTTTACTCGAATTTGCTCCATGTCCAAAGATATACGTCTCTGAATTGCATAAATTGGCACCAGCACACAAAGACACACATATACAGACACACGCACACACAAAGACTGCATATTGTTAGAACTCTGTTAATATTGTACTGTCTCCTCATTATATTTCATCTCGCATGTGTGCACACTGCACAAAAAGTACAATATTTCAATATATGGCTCAGGATCATCTTCATCATCACCATCATCATTATCATCAGCCATCAGCCGCGCGGTGTAGCCCGGTGGGGGAGGGGGGGGGGGAGTTACCGCTAGCCGCGGTTCGCGCGGTTTCCCCCTGTGGGATGTTTGAGTCCTCCCTTGGGCATGGGTGTGTAAGCCTAGGGACCGATGACCTCAGCAGTTTGGTCTCATCATCATCATAAACAGTAAATTTCATTTACTCTGTAATGCTTGCTTTAATGAAGCAATGACATTGAATTACGGAGAGAAAAGAGAGAAAGAAACACCAAACAAAAATGCAGCTGACACATATTTTATTGCTATTATCATTGTTATTGCGTTTTCATACAATAAATCACAGTGATTATCACTTCCAGTGAAAATTGTTTGTTATTTTATGCTGTCACACTCAGTGGATACATATCAATTTAGTATACATTCTGCTTCATCTTGAAGACATTTTTTGAATATCATCTACTGCAAACAGTAGATTGCTATAGTTTGAGTAAATACGTGAGATATCCCAGTTAGAAAGCTGAGTTTATGCTGCTATATCTTTAAGAAAACTGAAGACCAGTGAATTGTATTTTGTAGGCTAACAGTGTACAATATGAATACTACATATCTAACAGAACACAAACTGTTTCTCATACAGAAACAGAAACTGTTCAGTGTAGTAAATACACTCATACCTATCATGTACTTCAAAAACAATAAAATGCTCAGAATTTTTAAAGTTCTTCTTCTCGAAAAATTATATTGCACTCAGGTTCACTTATGAAAAAGAGTTTCAACCTTAACCGAAACCAATTATTTTGTATGTGAGAACGAAACACGTTTGTGATTTACAAATGGTATCACAGTTACCTTCATTTAGAGGTTGGACTTTAATATCTCTTACAGTACCTACGTATGATAATTCATGAATAGGAACTGACATTTTTACATAAACTATTTTACTACTAACCACAAATCAAAAAAGTATGTTAGTGTGCGTCACCATTTTGGAAATCATGTGTGTCTATGTTGCTCACTTTTCCATGATGTATCGTGCGCTCAGAGCTGTTGTTACGAAGCGAGTTCGCCGGCACTGATGGTAAAGAACCTGGACAAGAGATATATTTTGCTGACCTTCGGCCAAACCGACACTGACGCAGCAAATTTCATATTGACATACATCACTGTCAGTATTGGATGGCACTGTGCCTCCTCCAGTGCTAACAGTCTCCCAGTGCATATTTTTCTTATGTCCACACCCCGATGTCTGAAGTTTTGTAGCATTCAAGTAGAGGAATCGGCGTTTTCTCGTATTTCAGCAAAATTTGATAAGAAAAATACAGATTCTATTGGTAGAGGTTGTATGTATATCTGACATATTTACGTTTTGTGTGCAAGATGAAAAAAGCGTTGAACAATGACACGATGTGTATAATGCAGAGAAATTAGTCTGAATGTGTGTGTTGTATCTCTGCATTTCAAAATTATAGGAAACAGATACGTGTATTCAAGGTGTTACTTCCCTCATGTCGTCACGACGATGTTACACCTTTGGTTTCCTTTGTCGGCATGACGTTCCCTGCAGTCTGTTATATTTTAACTTTACTACGGACCTCTTGACAATTGAACAATATGACGGAGAATGTTGGATTTTCTGTACTGGTTATCGCTTGAACTACGTTGTGAAATAAATGTTTCCCTCATTTAAACTTGATTACCGATTGTTGAACAGTTTTATTACAATTTAACAGAGACTGATGGATCGTCTACTGGTTACTGCTTGAACTAAATTGTGAAGTAAATGTATCCATGATGAAGTGGGTCTAACATTGGTTCATAAATAAATATTTATCATACAGCTGAAGCAGTCTTTTTCATCATGATAAAATATATCTCTGTGCTTTAGTCGTTACTTTGGATGACCACAATTTTGCGGAAAATTTTTATTCAACTAATAATGTTAAAGTCCTACATAAATAATTGATACCTTTACACCAGATATTACTGGGTGGGCATTAATGGTCAGTTTTGGGGCAACTTGTTGCAGTTTCACAGTAAGCTGTTATAGTTTCAAGACAGCCCCCAGTTTCTGACACTCCCTCCCCCCACCCACCCATTAGCTGACACCCACTGCTCATTACACTGTCAGCTTCTGGTGGTGAATGTTGTTGTTGTTGTGGTCTTCAGTGCTGAGACTGGTTTGATGCAGCTCTCTATGCTACTCTATCCTGTGCAAGCTTCTTCATCTCCCAGTACCTACTGCAGCCTACATCCTTCTGAATCTGCTTAGTGTATTCCTCTCTTGGTTTCCCTCTACGATTTTTATCCTCCACGTTGCCCTCCAATACTAAATTGGTGATCCCTTGCTGCCTCACGACATGTCCTACCAACCGATCCCTTCTTCTGGTCAAGTTGTGCCACAAATTCCTCTTCTCCCCAATTCTATTCAAAACCTCCTCATTAGTTATGTAATCTACCCATCTAAGCTTCACCATTCTTTTGTAGCACCACATTTCGAAAGCTTCTATTCTCTTCTTGTCTAAACTATTTATCGCCCATGTTTCATTTCCATACATGGCTACACTCCATACAAATACTTTCAGAAACGTCTTTCTGACACTTAAATCTATACTCGATGTTAACAAATTTCTCTTCTTAAGAAACGCTTTCCTTCCCATTGCCAGTCTACATTTTGTATCCTCTCTACTTCGACCATCATCAGTTATTTTGCTCACCAAACAGCAAAACTCCTTTACTACTTTAAGTGTCTCATTTCCTAATCTAATTCCCTCAGCATCACCCGACTTAATTCGACTACATTCCATTATCCTTGTTTTGCTTTTGTTGATGATCATCTTATACCCTCCTTTCAAAACACTGTCCATTCCGTTCAACTGCTCTTCCAAGTCCTTTGCGTCTCGCGGTTCTAGGCACGCAGTCCGGAACCGTGCGACTGCTACGGTCGCAGGTTCGAATCCTGCCTCGGGCATGGATGTGTGTGATGTCCTTAGGTTAGTTAGGTTTAAGTAGTTCTAAGTTCTAGGGGACTGATGACCACTGCAGTTGAGTCCCATAGTGCTCAGAGCCATTTGAACCATTTGAACCAAGTCCTTTGCTGTCTCTGACAGAATTACAATGCGATCGGGGAACCTCAAAGTTTTTATTTCTTCTCCATGGATTTTAATGCATACTCCGAATTTTTCTTTTGTTTCCTTTACTGCTTGCTCAATATACAGATTCAATAAGATCGGGGAGAGGCTACAACCCTGTCTCACTCCCGTCCCAACCACTGCTTCCCTTTCATGTCCCTCGGCTCTTGTAACTGCCATCTGGTTTCTGTACAAATTGTAAATAGCCTTTCGCTCCCTGTATTTTACCCCTGCCACCTTCAGAATTTGAAGGAGAGTATTCCAGTCAACATTGTCAAAACCTTTCTCTAAGTCTACAAATTCTAGAAACGTAGGTTTGCCTTTCCTTAATCTTTCTTCTAAGATAAGTTGTAGGGTCAGTATTGCCTCACGTGTTCCAACATTTCAACGGAATCCAGACTGATCTTCCCCGAGGTCAGCTTCTATCAGTTTTTCCATTCGTCTGTAGAGAACACGCGTTAGTATTTTGCATCCGTGACTTATTAAACTGATTGTTCGGTAATTTTCACATCTGTCAGCACCTGCTTTCTTTGGGATTGGAATTACTATATTCTTCTTGAAGTCTGAGGGTATTTGGTCTGTCTCATACATCTTGCTCACCAGATGGTAGAATTTTGTAGGGACTGGCTCTCCCAAGGCCGTCAGTAGTTCTAATGGAATGATGTCTACTCCCAGGGCCTTATTTCGACTCAGGTCTTTCAGTGCTCTATCAAACTCTTCACGCAGTATCGTATCTCCCATTTCATCTTCATCTACATCCTCTTCCATTTCCATAATATTGTCCTCAAGTACATTGCCCATATATAGGCCCTCTATATACTCCCTCCACCTTTCTGCTTTCCCTTCTTTGCTTAGAACTGGGTTTCCATCTGAGCTCTTGATATTCATACAAGTGGTTCTCTTTCCTCCAGAGGTCTCTTTAGTTTTCCTGTAGGTAGTATCTATCTTACCCCTCGTGAGATAAGCCTCTACATCCTTACATTTGTCCTCTAGCCATCCCTGCTTATGCATTTTGCACTTCCTGTCGATCTCATTTTTGAGGCGTTTGTATTCCTTTTTGCCTGCTTCGTTTACTGAATTTTTGTACTTTCTCCTTTCATCAATTAAATTCAGTATCTGTTCTGTTACCTAAGGATTTCTACTAGCCCTCGTCTTTTTACCTACTTGATCCCCTGCTGCCTTCACTATTTCATTGGTAGAATACTATCAATAAATCCTATCTTGATAACAAGTTGCTTCCATCGTCTTGGATTGTGATGTCATCTAATTTTTGGAAGTATATCCGTAATTTTGTGTACTGTATAGATTGTATTGCAAGCGATTTACAATGAAAAGGGCATGCTCCTTTGCAAGACTAATTCAAAAGTGCTTACACAACTATTTTATGAAAATATCATGGTTGTTAACACCTGGAGCAGTTGGGCAAACAAGAACAATTAGAGAACGGACAGCCTGTATTGTTAAAGAAGGATGTGAGATGCATTTAACAATTATCTACATAGTAAATTCTCTATGTTCATCTCACGGCGTCAAAGCAGAACTAATATTTCTTGTATATAGTGTTCTGGCGTAACCACAAGCACCGGAACTAAGATAAACGGTGCATGGAATTGGGCAGCACCGCGTCAGGAGCGACATCTGAAAGAAATGAATATAAGCGCCGCTTCTGCCAGCCTCGGGGCGCAGATCGCCTCAGTGTACTGACGTTAGTGGAACGTATTTGCGGAGCGTGCTACCAGAACAACTTGTTGTGATTCTTATAAGTTAATTGCAGGAACTTTGCCTACAGCGAGAATTATTACCGTTGGCAAGTTACTTGTGACGCAGATTTATCTCCAAAGTTAAGTATAGTCAGTTTCTTTGTAGAAATAAAACTACTAATGTTATTTGTTTGAATTGTTGTATAGCATTCCGAGAACGCTGCAGCCTGTAGTCATCCTATTAGCGACGAGTGGGCAAGACTCCCCCCCCCCCCCCATATAAGAACAGCAATGTGGCAGCCAGAGGCAAATTGGAAAAAATGAACGAGGAATCATTAGAAACCATTTCGAAGGATGTATAATAATCTTGTTGCTGCACAATATAAAGTGGATTTGGCTGCAGACATGGATGAAGTTCCAGGGATATTGCAGCAGCTTCTTTTAGACGATTATTACCTTGTGGAACTGTGTTGAAGCAGGTTTTTGCTGGGATTCTTAATGGAGAGGTGGGATTACCTAACTTCAAATCACGACTCTTGTAATTACCAAGTCTACCAAGCAAAGAGAAGCATGCTGATGAACAACGATAAGAATGTTGGAACAGACTGAGTGATGTGGGTGAGCTCCAATTGTATAGTGAAGATACATAAAATGTTTATAGCGTATATCAAATCACACGACCATGACTAAACAAAGATATCAGTAACCAATTTATTGATTTTAAAACCTATCGATACATGCAACTACAGGATAATTTTTACATCTTTCTTGGCTAAAGAACGTGATTATTAGCAGAATGAAAGGTATAATATGCCACTACAGAATGGATGGCGTTTGACTATGTGCTACACTGTTTAAGTGCCTGAAATGCCAACAAACAGTATTTGTATCTGTTCTGCCATACTCTGTGCCAGTAGGTTCCATGTGTGTAAATTATAACGCAGCTTACTTAGCAGTTCCTGAATGATCATATACACTGTGTTCAACAAGTTTGTGTACTACGGCAACAGGAGTAAATATAAAACTGACTGGTGTACTAGTAAACCTTCCAAACAACTAAGACCAACAAAAAGTTATGAACTACATTTTGTCTGCCTATAGTCTTAATTATCTAGATGTAATGTATATGGAAATTGGTAAAATCGACTCCAACAAAGACGAAATAATTATTGTACATAAGTGTTACACTGAAGCTCAAGGTACATATTCTCCTGACTCCAGAAGACCGTTCTCCAAAATTCTGTCAGATATAGATATTGCCGAATTAGAATCTTTAAACATAGTACATGGAAAAATCTGAGTAAGACTGGGAAATAAAAAACTTCAGAATTTATCGTAAATAGCTGTGGCAAGTGGACTCGCACTGGAGTAGTCACAGAGATCAATTTATTAATGCACTCACAAGTGACCAGTTCATAAACATCCTTTCCCTTTAGGATCTGCTTATAAACGATAGTTATATTTCATCTAAATGGGGTAGACTGTATGTTGTGAATCTATCAACAGATGAACCCATCTGCAGATTTTAGAAGAGACAGAATAACTATTTAGAAATTCCACAAGACTGTGGAGGAAAACGCCAAACAATGTACACTCAAGAAGATGCGGAATGCGTTTACAATCGTGTAATACAGGAAATAAAAGGAAACTTTAAAATCTGTGAATGCTCGCAGCAAGAAGAACTGAAAACTTTAACGGACCCAACTGTTAAGAGGATGCAAGATATAGTTACAGGAAAATAGTTAGAGATATTTTAGATTTTGAGAACATACTTTCTTTGTTTTTGTCACATAAGTGCTTGGAAAAAGAATTTTTAGATAATTCAGATGTAGATCAAAATTGTAGGCTAGAAATTAAGCAGTATGTTATTAAAACTGCACCAGACAAGCACTGAGACAGACTTGTTTTCTGCGTTAAAATGTAAATGCAAAAATTGATAACTATTTTGCATAAGAATATTTGTTTTCTAATTCATTACAATGCCAAGAAAATCCTAAATATCTCATTGTTTGTGTGATTTGCAAGTTGATTTCGCATAGATACTGAAAGTGTGTAGTTGGGTGACCTTGAAAAATACGTGAAACTTATTAACCAAAAGTGTAGTAACCCTTGTTTCTTACCTCTGTGCCTATCCCTTGGCATAGCTTTAGTGTACCCATATGTAGTAGGCTATGCAGAACGGCGTATATAACAGGGAGCAGTCAACCAAGTGTGGATTTAACTTTTCTTTGAAAAAATGTCCTTTTCATTTAACTTTCGTCGTTTCCCATTCCCTCTGTAATACATTACGTTGTTTGTACTTGATGCAAGACACATAAGTCAATTCTGACATAACATTGGCAAAGTTGACATGCATTATTTCTTTTATTAGCCGGCGGGGTGAGTTATCAGACACCTCGATTACTGACGTGTGGAGCTATCTGTCTCTCTCTTCCATTAGTCCCCAATGTCTATTTCTCCAGCAAGTAGCCGCACTGAAGCAACAAGACCACAGCCGAATTGCGGCAACACTCCGTCTATAGTGACTTTCTTCTCGACAGGACGTTAACCTCCATATCTCCATCACGTTCGTTGGAGTTCTTTACTCGTAAACATCACAGTTGCTTCAGAACACTTCCAAATGTTGATAGAATGCAACGTTTATCTTGGAAATTTAATCATGTACGGAAATGAATCAAGTATGTAGGAGGCTACGGTAGGAAAATAATATTTGTTATAGTCTGCGCATATGGCATTGTTTCACAAATTTAGCTTTTTGTGATTCGTTATCGGCATTTACTTAGAAATAAATATGAAACAGTTTTTTATTTAACTTTATAATTCTCTGTTGAGATTGTTTCTTTTATATAGCATATGATTCACTCAATGTATCCCATCAGCAATTTGCTATTTTGTTTTGAACACATGTCTTTACATGTTTACTAGCCGCCCAGTGATGGCTGGATTTTCTGATAGACTTTTTAACTGTAGGTAAAATTCAGTATTAAAAGTGAAACACTTACATTAATTTATAGCTTCAAGAACCAGAAGCACAATCTCTTGTGATATTTTAATACTTACTCAGCCGACGTGTAGCGTAATTGGCGGCTAAGTGTAGAACAGCACGAAGTTTCGTAGACGCGCGCCCCCTTTGGTGGTCGAACAATGTTGCTGTGTGGATTATATCGTACTGTAATGTTTAATGGCGACCGCAAAAGTACGATGATAAGTCAATTATTATCCGCAATTTAGATATATTTTGTTTATTTTGGTAGTACTGTCGTTTTACGTCGATGTTTATTTATTGTTATATCTTTCGAATTTTCAAGCTGCTAGGTTAATTTCGTTATCGCTGCCGTGCTGTTAATATGGCTGCTCCGCTGTCTATTTGCATCAAAGAAGAGCAACGTTCAGTGATGCGTTTTTGTGGTCGGAAGGCGTACCAGGAGCCGAAATTCATCAAAGACTTTCGGTACAGTAATGGAACAGTGTTTTTCTACAACGGAGTGTCTACGAATGGATTGAGAAATTCCGAAATGATCGCACAAGTGTTACGCACGATAAAGGAGCCGGACAACCGTTTACCGCCACAAAAGAAGAAACCATTGAGCGTTCACGTTCTCTCAAAATGTTCAAATGTGTGTGAATTCCTATGGGACCAAACTCCTGAGGTCATCGGTCACTAGACTTACACGCTACTTAAACTAACTTACGCTTAAGACGACACACACACCAATGCCCGGAGGAGGACTCGAACCACCGGCGGGAGTGGCAGCCCGATTCGTGGCATGGTGCCTCTAACCGCGAGGCTCACGGTCTCTTAGATAGATGATTTATTATTGACGAAGTGGCACATCGTCTGCAAATTAGTCACGGTCTGTCTACGAAACCATCTACAACATACGTGGGTTTCATAAACTTTGTGCAAGATAGGTCCCAAAATAACTCACTCAGCTGCATAAACAAACGCGCTTGGACATCTGCAAATAAATATTTTGGTAACGAAGGGCAACTTCTTAGACAGGATGATTACTGGTGACGAAATATGGATCCATCATTACGAGCCGGAGAGTAAACGGCACAGTATGGAATGGAAACATCCAAATTCGCCGTGCAAGAAAAAGTTCAAGACCCAACCATCCGCAGGAAAACTGATGCTTACGGCTTTTTTGGGACGCACAAGGTCCACTACTAGAACATTATGGGGAAAGGGGCACAGCAATAAACAGTGTACGTTACAGTGAGATGCTTACGGCCAGGCTAAAGCCTGCAATTCGAAGCAAACGCCAAGGATTGCTGTCAAAAGGTGTTGAGTTGTTGCACGACAATGCTCGTCCGCATACTGCTACCCACAGCATAAACTCAAATTTGAAGTACTGGATCATCCTCCATGTAACCCTGATCTTGCCCCTTCTATCTCTTGTTTGGTCCTCTCAAACAGGCATTAAAGGGCCGTCGATTTGCCTCGGACGAAGCAGTGAAAGGAGCGGTGCATTCGTGGCTCGCAGCTCAACCGAGAACCTTCTTTTATGAGGGCATCATGAAGCTTTTACAACGATGGACCAAGAGCGTTGAAACGCAAGGAGACTATGTAGAAAAATGATGTTCTTGTAAGTTTCATATTTGATCACAATAAAATTTTGTAGCTACCTTGCGGATAATAATTGACTTATCCTTGTTATTCATAAACTATACATTATTGAACGTTCAGCGTATACCAAATTAATGGCTTATCCCAGTGTGGCTGCTACGAAAAGCAGCAGTGTTGCGGGATTCAATGCCTGCTGCTAACAGCAGCCACGTCAGAGAAATCTACATCTGCATTTGCAACTGCATACATTCTCCGAAATCTAACATATGATACATAACGGAGGTTACATTGTATCACTGCAGATCATTCCCTATCCAGTTCCACTCGCCAATAGAGCGATGCAAAAACGACTTCCTACACCGATAAACCAGAACGTTATAATCCCATACCTAGTAGCCGGTATGTTCACCTTTGGTATGAATAACACCGGCGTCGCTTCCTGGCATAGATGCAATGAGGCCTTAGAATGTCGCTGGAGGCAGTTGGCACCACATTTGCACAAACAAGTCACGTAATTCCTGTAAATTGGGGGGAGGTGGTGATGAGCTCTAATGGCACGTTCAATCGCATCCCAGGTGCGTTCGATCGGGTTCAGATCTGGCGACTTTGGGAGCCAGCACATCAACTGGGGCTCGCCACTGTGTCCCTTGAACCACTCCATCAAACTCTTGGCCTTCATGGCGCATCATCTTGTTAAAAAACGCCACTGCCGTCGTTAAACATAATTTTCATGAAGGTGTGTGCGTGGTCTGCAAACAGTGTACAGTATTCCTTGGCCGTCATGGTGCCTTGTACGAGCGCCAGTGGACCTCTGGATGTCTACGTGAATGTTAACCAGGCATAATGTTACTACCGCCAGCTTGTCTCCGTCCAGCACTAGAGGAGCTGTTACCCTGGAAGACGACGGATTCGGGCCCTCCCATCGGGATAGTGAAAAAGGTATCGAGATTCATCAGAACATGCAGCCCTCTGCCACTGCGCCGATGTTCAGTGCCTACGGTCACGTGCCCTTTTCAATCGTAGTTGCCGACTTTGTGGTGTTTACATTGACACATGCATGGGTAGTCGGCTGCAGAGGCCCATCGTTATGAGTGTTCGGTTCACTGTGTCTTCAGACACACTTGCACTCTGTGCAGCATTGAAGTCTGACTTTAGTTCCGCCACAATTCACCGCCTGTCCTGTTTTTCCAGTCTGCCCTGCCTACGACGTCCGATATCTGTAATGAGGGTCGGCCGTTCAACCTCACAACTTCCGGACATCGTTCCACCGTGGTTTCGCCAAGTGTTGAAGACATTCACCACAGCACTCCTCGAACACCCGACAAGTCGTAAAGTTTCCGAAATGCTCGTACCAAGCCACCGGGCCATCACAATGAGTCCTCGCTCGAACTCTGATAGTGTGCTTTCCACGTTCTACATACGGACAGCACTCTCGTTATACTACATGCACCGTGCGTGTGTCAGACTAGCAGTCATTCCTCACTAGGTGACGCTGCTATCGCCAGGATGGCTTTATGTTGATGGTAGGTCGGTGCTCACAATGTTCTGGCTGATTAGTGTATATGCATCTGTACAATTCCTGATTTATTATCTTGTCTTAGCAGTCCTTATTTGAGCTGTGACAGTAGTGTCGTCCAGCATTCTGTCGCAAATTCCGGCTCTCTAAACATACCAGATAGTATTTCACGAACACGAACTGCCACAAATTTGTATTCACAGAGCATTTGCGTAACACTCATTTGTTGGTCGCACCTACCGGTAGAAATCTAGCAGCTGGCCTCTGCATTGCTTCGATATCTACCTTTAATATGACCTAGAGGGGATCCCAACCACCCTAGTACTACTCATGAACATGTCAAGCAAGTATTCCATAGACGGTGTCCTCTACAGATCGGCTACACACACACACATTCCTAGAAGTCTTGCAATAAAACAAATCGACCATTCCCTTCCATACAACCTTCTTTACGTGCTCGTTGCTTCCCTTGTCTCTTGACTACGCCTAGGTATTTAATCGACTTGACTGTGCCAAGCAATAAGTCACTAATCCCGTATTCGAAGGTTACAGGATAGGGATTCACACTCATCTGCAATAACTTAACATTTTCCATGTTTGCCATTCATCACACCAAACAAGAATTCTGTCCAAGTCATCCTGCATTCTTCTACAGTCATTCAGCAATGACATTATTCTGTGCACCACAGCATCGTCTACAAATCAGTCGCAGACTGGTGCACACCCTATCCAATAGATCGTTTATTTATACACGGTTTTTGTTTAGAAGGAAAGGTGAAAGTTTAGTAGGTGGTAGTTTAAACTAATTCGAATAAAACGTTTTAATGAATGTGTACAATTTTTGTAGGTTACAGAGGCACAGCTCTTAGAAGGTGACCCAAATTCTCACATAACCTCTAGTGTAAAGATAAATGGTTAAATTCATTGTTGATTGTCAAAATTTCCACCTCTGACGTCAATGTAATTCTGAATTTTCTTGAAAGCACCATGTCTAGATCTTCCGAGGTCATCTTGGCGTAGGCAGCAGTAAAATGTCTTTCTAGGAGGGCCCATTGAAAACGAGCTTCTAGTGTTATTGGGGGAGGTTCCTTTTGTACATGAAGGAACCCCCACACATTCTAATCGTCACATCCTTGCTGCTTAGTAACGGACTTTATCTGGCATGTGTATATCTCTGCCCCATTGCCTGGACACGGGAGGACACCCGCTGACAAGAGGCGGTGTGTAGTGGTGGCTGGGGGTGATTTGCTGGCAGCGGTGTGGAGCGATTTGACTTGAGATGTGTGAGCTCCCTGCTGGACTGGGCATAGCGGGAAGGCGGGGGTCTCACCTGTGGCATCACACTGGTTAGAGCTTAACTAACAGCTACTCTGCCGTTGGAGGAGGCGCGCTTGTTCAGGGAATCGTTCAGAACCTGTATTGTGGACTACATGGTGAGGCCTTTTGTAATTTTGTTTGTGAGTGAAGACGAAATGTGTAACCTCCCCAGTGCAATTTTTAAAAGAAAGAAAATATAGCAATACTTAATAGAAATGGGAGCCAAGTGTAACCTCCCTACAAAAATTTTAAAAGAAAAGGACGATACTAATTAGAAATGCTGATGGACATGGCTCTATGCGTAACCTGCCCACAATCAAATGTACTGACAATGGCAACAAATGTGAAATTCGCAATCTGACTCAAATATAACTCCTTCAAAAAATTAAAGTCCATTCAGTGACAAGAAAATTCAATTAAACCGAAATATCGGTCTTTGGCCCTGTGTAAAACAATCAGAATTAAAGTCTTACCTCAGAATAAATGGATGTCACATATCTGCTCTTGTTGTTGCGCACCGCTTGGAGGAACTGCATTGCAAATAATAATATTCTCTTTTTTTTTTTTTGATTCTAGTGAAATTTTTCTTCAAAAGAAGTGGAATGAAATGGGAAGTGCAACGAAATCTTGAGTTCAATAAAAAATTAAATTTTTGAGAAAATGCTTTTGAAATAAAAAAATTATTATTGGGAGACTTGTTGAAGAATAATTACAATAAATAAAATTTTTCATTATCTAATGATTATATTAATTAACAGTATACCTTATTCCACATCTTGACCATTGTTGCCGACCGCCTACATCACACAACCGCACTGGGCTGCTACTACTGACCGACCGCTCTGCATGACGACTACAGACTGAGTACTGCTCTCAACTAGACAGAGCTACAGACTCGCAACGACTGACTGACTGCTACTCTGCATAGCGACAACTAACTCGCAAAGACTACTACTGACTGAGAACCGCTCGCAACACTCGCGCGGTCAAGCGCATACTCTCTGGTCACAGATGCTACAATGCCTCGCCATCGCTGCTGCGTTACATACGTGTTTCATAACCCTCCACTCGGGGGGCAAAAATTTGGCAGCGATGGTGAGTCATTTGGACTTGCCAAGCGCGGCAAAATTTTTCTTTAATTAACAAAATCCTACAACTTACAGAATATTTAAATGTTGTGCACACGCACTAAGTACAAAATATATCAGACAAGGACAAAATGTGAATACTAAACATAGTAGCAAATCAGAAAAAAGTATATACAAACTTTTTGACAGATAAAGTGCACAGGCACTGAAAAAATTCTTTAGCATATGCAGAACAAATAAACAGACTGGCAAGAATAATTAGATGTAGTACATAAAGTAAATGTTGTGCACACGCACTAAGTACAAAATATATCAGACAAAGACAAAATGTGAGTACAAAACATAGTAGCAAATCAGAAAAGTATATACAAATTATTTGACAGATAACAAAGTGCACAGGCACTGAAAAAATTCTTTAGCATATGCAGAACAAATAAACAGACTGGCAAGAATAATTAGATGTAGTACATAAAGTAAATGTTGTGCACACGCACTAAGTACAAAATATATCAGACAAAGACAAAATGTGAGTACAAAACATAGTAGCAAATCAGAAAAGTATATACAAATTATTTGACAGATAACAAAGTGCACAGGCACTGAAAAAATTCTTTAGCATATGCAGAACAAATAAACAGACTGGCAAAAAATATTATGTTGACAAGTGTACATGCACTGAAAAATGTCTTTAGCATTTTCACAACAAATAAACATAATGGCAAAAAAAATTCATGTCCAAAGTGCACATGCACTGAAAAATGTCTTTAGTATTTTCACAACAAATAACATAATGGCAAACATCATGTCGACCAGTGACATAAGTGTACTCACACTGGAGTTTAGCGAATCGAAAAATGTATAACCTATGAACATAAATGATGTTACCAAAAAAAATTTTTTCTTTATGTGACAAGAATCAGGATAGGAAAGGGAAGGATTGCATCATGGTTGTAGCACTTCAGATTGCACACAGCTGCTCTGAAAGTCCATATCTTTCCACAGTAGTACAACACCAAGTGACACAACTTGAAGTTCTTTTCCCATCAGAATTTATCAGTGTAGCCAAGACACTGAACTGTCGTAGTAATGTTCCATGTTTTCATTTTGGCAGTACATTAGGTACACCAAACAGTGGGACCATAATAATGTCTTCATCGCTCATGGTGGTGGACAGCATGTCGTGTCAACACCACACTCTTACAAGGCACACCAACGTAAAATTAGTGCAAAACCAAATATAGCGCTCCATGATCACTGGGATAAACAGGACAAATGGACATTGCAGTAATTCAGGGTAGTCAGCTTATGAGGTGAAGGACATCAAGTCACATAATATTGACAATTACAGTCTTCATTGATAGTTCGTGGCATTCATAGCCCAGTTATTGAACATTTCTGTACCAAGTATGTAGTATTACAGAAAAATGTTCATTAATTGTTTTACATAGAATCAGTAGCCTTCTTTTCCTGGTTACAAAATATTATGAAATAATCGCATTCTTTTCAGTTACAGAGTATAATTAAGAATCATTAACCTTCTCCTAATTACAGTTAATTAATCATTTGTCATTCCAATCTATTAAGAATCATTAGCCTTCTTCTAATTACAAAGCATTATTAAACAATCACATTTATTTCCAAATACAAAGTATGAACATTGAAAACAAGAGTTAATTAATGGCATAATTAATAACAATTTCGTTGATTGACATTAATTATTGGCACTCAGTGGCCATCAAGTATTGAATAGAATAAAACATAGTTCATCATTCAGTATTATTCAGATCATTACAAAGTCATTATTAAAAATCAGTTAATTACAGTCAAATCATTAGTAATCACAGGCATTACAATAACAGTGGCAGTTATTAGCTAGTGACAAAGCATTATTTTGAATATAGTCTCATTAAGAGGTCATTACTCGAGTGACATGCTATTCAGAGTTGATCAGTATTATTCAGAATTATCATAAACTAGTGACATTATGTGGGACTGGTAATACATTTTTTTGGTAGCAATGCATTGCGTTGGGATCGATAATTAATTGCTGAGGCATAATACTTTTTGCTTTTGACCTATTGCTGCAAATGAGGATAGGTAACGTCATTCGTCATGAGTCAGCTGTAGCAAGATTATGTAACAAGGCAGTACATGTGATCACATTTATAAATGATAAACACAAATGGGTAAAAAATATAAAAATGCAAGTACTAGAACAGTTATAATAAGTAACAGGTTTAGTAAGTGTCATGAAAAACTTCTCCTGGAAAAAATACAAAAACGGATTATTGACCTGAAAGAAGAAACGCACACTATGCTGAAAAGTAGTGAACTTCGAATTAACAAGTAGTGAAATGTGTATAAAATGTGTTCCATAGCTGTCCTTTCCAAAACTTTCCGTCATCCTACTATGCAATGTAACACCTGCTGTCAAAGCAAACCGCAACAAATACTTAAATAACTACGTGGCATAAAGAAAAAAAACTTCATTATCCATATCATCATAACTTCACCATTATCATCACCTGTAAAGAAAAACTTCATTATTCATAATACCATTTCCTTCATCATTATTCATCAGTATTCACTATCATCTGCAAAAAATCACTTCATTACTCATTACCTAACTATTCCTTATCTCTAGCATATTTCATCACTAAAATAAGATGTGTAGTTCTCTCTGACAGCCTGCATCAATCACCTTGTATTCTGAAAGAAAAAATTAGTTAAGACTGCTATTCTGTGATGAGTATAGTATAGTCTTGTTAATGCTTGTTAATCCTGATCCCTTTACTCTTCCTCATAAAGTTATTGCATCTCCTTTCGTTTATTCCGTAGGTGAAATTCCCATTTATGTTAAATTTATTTCTTAGAATCATCATTCCTTTCTGAAATTGATGAACAAAGATTAATGTCTTGCATTTAAATCCTATACCCACTAAATAATGACTGGTTTATGGTGACACAATTAACCATACAGCATAACATGACAGAAAACGTAATATGTCCAAGACATTGACAGTGTTCGGATGCGAAAAAATGTACACAGAATAATACAATGCAGTAGCAAAAAAAATGTGAAACAGTCACGATGTTGAGATGTCATAAGGCAAAAAAAAAATGTCAAAGTCGACTGGTGTGTGTTATATCTTAACTATTTCATAGTGCATACAAACAAAACTGGAGTACAGTCATATACACAAAAAAAATGGAAAATGTGCACGGTCTGATGTGTAACGACAAGAAAAGCGACCTGCTAACCTTACCTTGCCGGGCACTTGCCAAAAAAAAAAATACGATAATCATCAATAAGTAGTCACATAAATATAATTGCAGAAATAGTCGTAAATGTGTAAATTCATCTGGAAAAATATGCACGGTCTGATGTGTAACGACAAGAAGAGCGACCTGCTAACCTTACCTTGCCGGGCACTTGCCAAGAAAAAATACGATAATCATCAATAATTAGTCAGGTGAATTAATTGCATTAGTAAATGGCATCATAGTGTGTTGAATCATACAGTGGTTTCACTCAATAAACGGTTTAATGTTTGAGATATGGTGATTGCCTTTCGATTTTCTGGTTCTCAAAGTTTCGACGTGTACAACATTGGGGTGAGGGATGCTGCGAATCCGATACGGACCTGCGTATAGAAGTTCAAATTTACTGCACTTACCTTTTAATTTGCTGGATAAATAGTGTGTACGTACTAATATCTTCTGTCCAACGTGAAAGTCGCGGCGTGTACAAACCTGTTTTTGCTGTCTTCTCCGGCGCTCTGCGGCACGTTTGATGTTGTTCAGCGCAATGTTAATTATTTCGTGGTGTCGTAGGCGACGATTTTTGGGGAATTCTATTAATTCTTTAATTTTGTTCGGTGGTTCAACGTTTTTCAGTATAACAGTCGGAGATAGCATAGTGGATTCATTTGGAATGGAATTAATTACATCTTGGAATGAGAGTATGTGTGTATCCCAATCAATATGTCTTTTGTGGCAGTATATTCTGCACAGCTTACCAATTTCCTTCATTAATCTTTCACAAGGCTTCGAAGAAGCGTGGTACTTGGATATATAGATCGGAGAAATGTTTCTAGCTCGTAACATGCGTGTCCATACACTACTACGAAATTGAGATCCATTATCAGAAATTACTTTCATTACATGCCCTACATGAAATAGAAAATGTTTTACAAATGCTTTCGAAACAGTTTTAGCAGTAGCTTTGCGTAACGGAGTGAAAGTAACAAATGTTGAAGTGAGTTCAACAGCGACAAAGATGTAGCAAAAACATGGTAGTGAGGTCGGACATGTTCTTTTGTGTTCCGATTCTACTTTGTTACTATCCGTAATAGTTTGCACGTGTCAAAATTAATCATTTGCTGAAAAACATTTGTTTGTGTTTTGTGAGTGTCGTAAATTGGTAGTGACAGCAGAAGACAACACAGCTGACGGACAGAAGCATTAGCTCGCGCAGCTGACCAAAGCATGTGAAAAAAAAAAAAAAAGAATACTATGTCTCGTAATGACGACGAAATGAAATTTTCAAATGCAACTTGTTGAATGTACATGACGCTGAAATTTGCTTTGCAGAAGTTGGTTGCGATGTCTTGCTGATTGTTGCCGAGAGAACGCGATAGTGCGTCTGCTATAACATTTTGTGTGCCGGGAATATGAACAATCGTAAAATTAAATTCTTGTAAATATAGTTTCCATCTACTTAATCTGTCGTGAGTAAATTTAGCTGAAAGCAAAAAATTGTATAGCTCTATGGTCTGTGTAAACGGTGGTATGTCTGCCATAAAGAAAGTGCCGAAATCTCGTAAAAGCCCAGACAACGCATAATGTTTCCAATTCTGTAACAGAGTAATTTCGCTCAGCAGGTGACAGAATGCGGCTTGCAAATGCGATGTTTTTGATTACTATTGAACCATCTTCTTCAATTTCCTGGAAAATGTGTACGCCTAAAGCGGAGTTAGAACTGTCGGTGGCAATGGAAAAATTTCTAGTAAGATCTGGGTGCGATAATAGTGGAGCATTCAACAAAGCATGCTTCAAATAACATTCTCGTGAGCAAAATTCTGCTTGTCAAAAGTAATGTTTGCGTTACTGTAGTATGCAATCTGTGCTGTATCTGGTTAAATTCTATCGTACGTGTTATTATTTACGGGAGAATGTTGTGGCATATCCACTGTATGAACTGTTCTGTTATTTCATACTGACGTGTTACGCTATGGATGACACCTATTGTCTGGATCATTCATGATAATGTGTTGTTGCTAATGTTCTTGCTGCTGAAAAGATCGACTGTTATTAAATGTACGCTGAAAATTGTGCTCATCATTTTTACGTCTGTCATGATAGTAATTTCTATACGGCGCATAGCGATGCGAGTTGAAATAGTGTGTTGTCTGTACGTAGTTATTTCTTTGCTGCCATGCGTTACTATTTGTTGGGGCTGGGACTATACGTGCACGCGGCGAAACATTAAAGTTTGGTTGACCTTGTAGACTGCATTGTTGGTTACGTATGCTAAGCGGTTGACTTTCATGCTATTGTGGTGAAAAACATCTATTGTTACCAAAATATGGTTCCGACTGCTCAAAATTTTATACATACTGATGATTACGATTTTATCTGTAATTAAAATTACGGCGGTAGTTGTCATTACGGGAGTGCCCGCTGAAAATTGTCACATTCGGTAAAAGATTTGTCATATCGGGTTTTCAGTACATACGTTTCTTAATACTAGGTAGAGCAATAGTTAAAGAGCAGTTTGGATAGATATAAAGGATAGTAGAAGAAAAGGCAGCAGTGCAGAAAACTAAAGATGAAACAGCACTACTACAGCTCGGGGCCCTATGCTCGCTACGGCACATATTCATTAAAGCGTAATGAATCCCCTGAGGTCAATTACGCACTGCAAATAATCTTTAGCTTTTGTGTTATAGGCAATGGCGGTACAAATTCAGAAATAAATTGCTGTCTGCATGCTAATTCCAGTTTCTGCATAATACGTAATGCTGATGAAAATACAATAGCAAATTGTCGCCTCAGGTTCAAAGCTAGCTTCTGCATTACAGGTAATAGCGGTGCATGTACAAAGATAAATTGTCGTATACTGTGTAAATCGTTTATCTGTGTTCTGTCATTATTAAATTCTTTACATTTTCTTACAAATACAAATTGCTTATTATCAACCTTCTCGTCACTGAATTTGATAACATGCTCAGGCTTGTGTGTGAATCCGCTCGTCTGTGTCATTTCGTACTTTAAGTTGTGTAGCTTTTCAGATTTTAATTCGCGTGGCTTTTCGGATTTTAAGTCGCGTAGTTGCTGTAAATTGCTCACATTATACACGCTGCGTGAGTCAGACAAATGCTCGCAACGTGGCGGATTCTGTGACGTATTGGTGACTGAGATAGTTTTTAATTCTGTTACTTGAAAACTTTCGACATTTTGGTTGTTCTGTCGTTCACTTTTATAATTGACTTCCGTATTCGCAGTGTGTGAAACTTCCACTGACTCTAAATTAACTTCGTCGCAAATCTGTACTGCGTTTTTAGGGCATTCTTCAGTGACTGCATTAATTTCGTGTATCAATGTTGCGTTTGCCGAACATTGTTCGGTGACTGCAATAATCTCGTCTTTATGTGATTCTGTTGTGTCTACACGTGTGCTACTTAATTCTTGTGCAACAGTGCCAACTTCTTCATTACTGTTATTATCACAAGTCTTAGTATCCACATGTAATTGTACTTTATTGTCCTGACATTGCACGGTAACATCTGTAATCTGTTCACTAACTTGTTTCTTCTGTTCATTAACGTTGTCGTGTTTTTTGTTCCGCTGTTTCCATTCTATAAATTCTTTGTGCTGCTCATCAAGTTTTTCATGAAGTTGTTTATACTGTTCATTAAGTTGTTTGAAACCATCATCCATTATTTCCTTCCGCTGTTTATACTGTTCAACAATCTGTAGCAATATTGCCGTAATTTGACCCAATGTAATATTATCTACTCCATTCTCTGTACCGTTTGACGGTGTATTTGGAAGTGTCGCGTTTTGCGTGACCATTTGGTCATTCTGTAATTTACAGAAAGGTTTATCAGTCGTATGTACACTGTCAGACACTATTTCGGAATTAAATAGATCCGTCGTACTTTCAGAACACTGTCCATTTACATTAGACAAATTTGTCTGTTCATTACTTGGATTTTCTAAATCGGGTGTGCTAAGCTCGGCAGCGCTCATTACAATAGAGCGTTCTGCGTCATCAATTGTCGTCAAATTAACAGACGAGACAATTGAGTTCGTTTGTTCATTATCAAGGTAAAAATCATCACTAGTGGTTGGAATACACTGATTGTTAGTGAACGCAGGATTGTCATCATTACACTGCGTGTCACATGTCCTATCGGTAAAGTTGTTTGAGTCGGTAATTTCATTCATAATATCTCGCGATACACTATTCACAGTCTTTCGCGGCATTTTTACAATAGTCAAAATTTTTCACAAAACAAATAAACACAATGCAAAAGCAACACACAAATACAACAAAGCAACAAATTGCCGTTGACCTGTAGAAGGAAAGTCACAAGATTAATAAAAGCGTTGCGCCAAATCCTAATTATCTAAGCAAATAAGAGCAGATATCTGACTGTCGCTCAAAAGACTCTCAACGAAATACGATCCTGGACTGGGTGTCGCCAAGTGTAACCTCCCCAGTGCAATTTTTAAAAGAAAGAAAATATAGCAATACTTAATAGAAATGGGAGCCAAGTGTAACCTCCCTACAAAAATTTTAAAAGAAAAGGACGATACTAATTAGAAATGCTGATGGACATGGCTCTATGCGTAACCTGCCCACAATCAAATGTACTGACAATGGCAACAAATGTGAAATTCGCAATCTGACTCAAATATAACTCCTTCAAAAAATTAAAGTCCATTCAGTGACAAGAAAATTCAATTAAACCGAAATATCGGTCTTTGGCCCTGTGTAAAACAATCAGAATTAAAGTCTTACCTCAGAATAAATGGATGTCACATATCTGCTCTTGTTGTTGCGCACCGCTTGGAGGAACTGCATTGCAAATAATAATATTCTCTTTTTTTTTTTTTGATTCTAGTGAAATTTTTCTTCAAAAGAAGTGGAATGAAATGGGAAGTGCAACGAAATCTTGAGTTCAATAAAAAATTAAATTTTTGAGAAAATGCTTTTGAAATAAAAAAATTATTATTGGGAGACTTGTTGAAGAATAATTACAATAAATAAAATTTTTCATTATCTAATGATTATATTAATTAACAGTATACCTTATTCCACATCTTGACCATTGTTGCCGACCGCCTACATCACACAACCGCACTGGGCTGCTACTACTGACCGACCGCTCTGCATGACGACTACAGACTGAGTACTGCTCTCAACTAGACAGAGCTACAGACT
Source organism: Schistocerca americana (assembly GCF_021461395.2). Lineage (NCBI taxonomy): Eukaryota > Metazoa > Arthropoda > Insecta > Orthoptera > Acrididae > Schistocerca > Schistocerca americana. Next base: position 680,311,756 of record NC_060122.1, read on the forward strand.
CGCAACGACTGACTGACTGCTACTCTGCATAGCGACAACTAACTCGCAAAGACTACTACTGACTGAGAACCGCTCGCAACACTCGCGCGGTCAAGCGCATACTCTCTGGTCACAGATGCTACAATGCCTCGCCATCGCTGCTGCGTTACATACGTGTTTCAAATGGGAGATAAGATACTGCGTGAAGAGTTTGACAGAACACTGAAAGACCTGAGTCGAAACAAGGCCCCGGGAGTAGACAACATTCCATTAGAACTACTGATGGCCTCGGGAGAGCCAGTCATGACAAAACTCTATCATCTGGTGAGCACGATGTATGAGACAGGCGAAATACCCTCAGACTTCAAGAAGAATATAATAATTCCAATCCCAAAGAAAGCAGGTGTTGACGGATGTGAAAATTACCGAACAATCAGTTTAATAAGTCACAGCTGCAAAATACTAATGCGAATTCTTTACAGACGAATGGAAAAACTGGTAGAAGTCGACCTCGGGGAAGATCAGTTTGGATTCCGTAGAAATGTTGGAACACGTGATGCAATACTGACCTAACGACTTATCTTAGAAGAAAGATTAAGAAAAGGCAAACATACGTTTCTAGCATTTGTAGACTTAGAGAAAGCTTTTGACAATGTTAACTGGAATACTCTCTTTCAAATTATGAAGATGGCAGGGGTAAAATATAGGGAGCGAAAGGCTATTTACAATTTGTACAGAAACCAGATGGCAGTTATAAGAGTCGGGTGGCATGAAAGGGAAGCAGTGGTTGGGAAAGGAGTGAGACAGCGTTGTAGCCTCTCCCCGATGTTATTCAATCTGTATATTGAGCAAGCAATAAAGGAAACAAAAGAAAAATTCGGAGTAGGTATTAAAATTCACGGAGAAGAAGTAAAAACTTTGAGGTTCACCGATGACATTGTAATTCTGTCAGAGACAGCAAAGGACTTGGAAGAGCAGTTGAACGGAATGGACAGGGTCTTGAAAGGAGGATATAAGATGAACATCAACAAAAGCAAAACGAGGATAATGGAATGTAGTCAAATTAAGTCGGGTGATGCTGAGGGAATTAGATTAGGAAATGAGACACTTAAAGTAGTAAAGGAGTTTTGCTATTGAGGGAGTAAAATAACCGATGATGGTCGAAGTAGAGAGGATATAAAATGTAGACTGGCAATGGAAAGGAAAGTGTTTCTCAAGAAGAGAAATTTGTTAACATCGAGTATAGATTTAAGTGTCAGGAAGTCGTTTCTGAAAGTATTTGTATGGAGTGTAGCCATGTATGGAAGTGAAACATGGACGATAACTAGTTTGGTTAAGAAGAGAATAGAAGCTTTCGAAATGTGGTGCTACAGAAGAATGCTGAAGATAAGTTGGGTAGATCACATAACTATGAGGAGGTATTGAATAGGATTGGGGAGAAGAGAAGTTTCTGGCACAACTTGACTAGAAGAAGGGATCGGTTGGTAGGACATGTTTTGAGGCATCAAGGGATCACAAATTTAGCATTGGAGGGCACCGTGGAGGGTAAAAATCGTAGAGGGAGACCAAGAGATGAATACACTAAGCAGATTCAGAAGGATGTAGGCTGCAGTAGGTACTGGGAGATGAAGAAGCTTGCACAGGATAGAGTAGCAAGGAGAGCTGCATCAAACCAGTCTCAGGACTGAAGACCACAACAACAACAACGAGTGATGTGTGACCCACTGCATCCCGATCTTTTTGGGGTCTAGCTGGTAATTGTAGTCGTTCCTCCAATTTTCTGCTGTGAGCTAAAGCGCTCGTTTGCATCTTTCTACCAGGCTCTGCTTATCCGATTTCTTGGACACGTACTGGTGATCTCTGGCGTTCGTGCAGCACAAACTGGTTTTGTTCCCTACTCTCCACGTTACTGAGTCGCGTGGCTTGCTCGTTTGTGAACGGAACCCGAGATTCCTCTCAAATTTGTTTTGTAAAGTTAACTGTAAATTTCTTGGTGACTTCGTAGATATTTAGCACTTGTAAAACTTGTTTTAGTCATTGGTATTTATGATTGTTTTAGAATAGTGTTTAACGCGCTCAGTGCTTGCAAAGCTTGTTTTATTCATTTGTGTTTTGTGTTTTATTACAATATTGTTTCATTTTTCTTATGTGTGTGTGTGTGTGTGTGTGTGTGTGTGTGTGTGAGTGTGTGTATGTGTGTGTGTGTGTGTGTGTGTTTGTGTGTGTGTGTGTGTGTGTGTGTGTGTGTGTGCGCGGTGTGTGTGTGTGTTTGTGTGTGTGTGTGTGTGTGTGTGTGTGTGTGTGCGCGCGCGCGCGCGTGTGCGTGTTACCCGACACATTACCTGGAAAGCCCGGAAGAGGGCCACAACATATGCTTTGGTTGGTCTTTGGAACATTCACCAAATCATTTGGGCCGCTTGGAGTGGCCGAGGGGTTTAGGGCGCCATGTCACGGATTGCGCGGCCCCTCCCACCGGAGGTTCAAGCCATCCCTCGAGCATGGGTGCGTGTGTGTGTGTTGTTCTTACCATAAGTTAGCTTAAGTAGTGTGTAAGTCTAGGGACTGATGACCTCAGCAGTTCGTCGTTTCTGCCCGCCGGACTTCGCTGATTTCTTTTGTATATTTGATCAGCTACTTACGTTGTTTCCTTACCTATTAACTCCTGAAATTTGCCATTTGCCTTACTTTGGTATTCTGTATTTCAACTGTTTATGGTACCGATAAAGCGACCTTTAGGTTTTTAGTTTATTTTTCTTAACATTTGATGCAACTAACTTTTTTAAAATACATCTCAGTAGAATCTAAGCAACACCGTATAGAGTCGGCCTATAATGTAAGTTCAGCTCGGCCGTTTGTGGGAGACTGTATGTTCTAGACGATTAACCAAATTTCACGATAATCCCAAGGCACCTTCGCCAGCTGTAAAGCTTCATGGCTGCCAACCGTTTATTCAGTTATCCTGTGCCTGTCTTAAATGTTATAAATTGCTTTGCAGTGAAATTTTGTTCACTTGAAATCGGTCATTGTAGCCGAGGCATTGTGCTCCTTAACGAAATTTGTAAGTAAAATGTAAGTAGTTTAATTGTTTTATCTTCACCGTGGTAGAAGTTTTTCAGTAGGAATGAAGCCATTTGCTCCACCGGTAAGTGTATTTATTGGCTGATAATAAGTTTTGCTGCGACACCTTATTACTTTAAATTATTTTGGCAATGTTGTGGTTGGCATTTTTCACTGACCCTTAAGCCATTGTCCAGTTGATAATTGTAGTTACTGGTTTGATCAATTTATGCCCTTCGCCTGTAATTGCCTGTTAATTAGTAACACCGCAAGGCAAATAATAATAAGTCTTGCTGATATGACATAGTACTTTAAACTACACTACCGGCCATTAAAATTGCTACACCAATAAGAAATGCAGATGATAAAATATATTATATTAGAACTGACATGTGATTACATTTTCGCGCAATTTGGCTGCATAGATCCTGAGAAATCCGTACACAGAACAACCACCTCTGGCCGTAATAACCTTGATACGCCTGTCCGCAGCTCGTGGTCGTGCGGTAGCGTTCTCGCTTCCCGCGCCCGGGTTCGATTCCCGGCGGGGTCAGGGATTTTCTCTGCCTTGTGATGACTAGGTGTTGTGTGATGTCCTTAGGTTAGTTAAGTTTAAGTAGTTCTAAGATCTAGGGGACTGATGACCTCAGATGTTAAGTCCCATAGTGCTCAGAGCCATTTGATACGCCTGGGCATTGAGTTAAAAAGAGCTTGGGTGGCCCATGCAGCTTCGGCACGATACCACAGTTCATCAAGAGTAGTGACTCGCGTACGGTGACGAGCCAGTTGCTCGGCCACCATTGACCAGACGTTTTCAGTTGGTGAGAGATCTGGAGAATGTGCTGGCCACGGCAGCAGTCGAACATTTTCTGTATCCAAGGCCCGTACAGGACCTACAACATGTGGTCATGCATTATCCCGCTGAAATGTAGGGTTTCGCAGGGATCGAATGAAGGGTAGAGCCACGGGTCGTAACACATCAGAAATGTAACGTCCACTGTTCAAAGTGCCGTCACTGTGAACAAGAAGTGACCGAGGCGTGTAACCAATGGCACCCCGTTCTATCACGCCGGGTGATACGCCAGTTTGGCGATGACGAATACGCGCTTCCAATGTGCGTTCACCGCGATGTCGCCAAACATGGTTGCGACCATCATGATGCTGTAAACAGAACCTGGATTCATCCGAAAAAATGACGTTTTGCCATTCGTGCACCCAGTTTCGTAGTTGAGTACACCACCGCAGGCGCTCCTGTCTGTGATGCAGTGTCAAGGGTAATCGCAGCCATGATCTCCGAGCTGATAGTCGATGCTGCTGCAAAACGTCGTCGAACTGTTCGTGCAGATGGTTGTTGTCTTGCAAACGTCCCCATCTGTTGACTCAGGGATCGAGACGTGCCTGCATGATCCGTTACAGCCATGCGGATAAGATGTTTGTCATCTCGACTGCTAGTCATACGACGCCGTTGGGACCCTGCACGGCGTTCCGTATTACTGTCCTTAACCCACCGATTCCATATTCTGCTAATAGTCATTGGATCTCGACCTACGCGAGCAGCAACGTCGCGATACGATAAACCGCAATCGCGGTAGGCTACAATCCGACCTTTATCAAATTCGGAAACGTGATGGTACGCATTTCTCCTCCTTACACGAGGCATCACAACAACGTTTCACCAGGCAACGCCGGTAAACTGCTGTTTGTGAATGAGAAATCGGTTGGAAACTTTCCTCATGTCAGCACGTTGTAGGTGTCGCCACCGGCGCCGACCTTGTGTGAATGCTCTGTAAAGCTAATCATTTGCACATCACAGCACCTCATTCCTGTCGGTTAAATTTCGCGTCTATAACACATCTTCGTGGTGTAGAAATTTTAATGGCCACTAGTGTAATTTGGTAATTTATTTGTGGGTACACCAAAGCGCGGAAAGTTTGGTTGTTATTTGTAATTATCACCGTACATCTGTGCATTCCAAGAGTTGTATTCACTGATGTGAGCCTTTTCTGCAACTTTCTCATCCACTAGCCACCAGAGTTCCCTCTACTGAACTGTGTATTTTCTAATTGTAAAGAGTTTGTTTCTTTTGTTAATAAACTTCTGTTCAAGTGTACGTAATTTTTTTAAATTCCACTCCCAACCCACCTCACTTCCAATTCATAAACTTAATATTCTCCTGTAGCAAAATCACCAGAAGTTGTCACATTTTTAGACCGCCAAGTAACCGGACTGTATCCCTTTAGGTTATTCCCTGTAGGGATGGCTGAAAAGAGAATTCTACAATGAATATGGAAGCATAAGACATGAACTGTTCTCACGAGATTTGAATAGCACTACCCTCATAAAAGAACATCGAGACCTACTCGAATTGGTAATGCAAATCAAGGCGAGACAATTCTGACTTCAATCAAGTGGCAGCATGAACAAAAACACTTCGAAATTAAAGTCAGAGAGCCAATACGGCATTAAATTGCGCTACCTACGATCAGTGATGAATGTAATATTCCTTTTTTCTTTACATTTTCAATTCTGTTCGTAAATGTGTAAGGATACTATAAGTTATTGGTGGAAAATGGGATTCATATTTCCAAGCCAGTGATGTCTGCTCGGATAGTTGTGGAAGCAACTGTTGGATGAATGTTTCGTAGTTACCTGTGCATGAGGTTTCTAATGTTTCTCTCACTGTGAGTTGCAAAATAATAAGTGAAATGAACATATATTTAAACAGGCAAATGAAGAATTACTGCAGAATTATGAACACACTTTATTTCTTTATACTCCAGACAGTTTCAGCGGCAAGTTGCGCAATTTGATCAAAAATATCTGCGCAGCCCTGAAGTATCTGTCCAACCCTTTGCAACGTGGAGTTGACTACTAGATGTCACGAGAAGGGGACCTACCAGAATAAAAGGAGGTCCGGAATATTGTGCTGTCATCAGAGAAGCAGTAACAGCAGAATGGGTCGGTCAGGACAGCTAAGTGCTCTTGGCTTGGAAGGAATAAAAAATCCATAATGGAAATTTCAACCCTTCTAAAGCGTCCGTGAAGTAACAACTACAGTTAAACCAAGCCCAGGCAAACCTCACGCACTGGAGGACATGTACCGTCGAGCATTCCGTAGGGTGGTTGTAAATAGTCACTTGAAATCAGGGGAAAGAATGAGTCGTGGGTTCCCAACTGCTACCGATGTTATACCGGAGCCAAGGTAGCCCCTGAGGGCCGGCAACCCATATAACACCACAGAGGACAAGGTTGTCTATGCCCAAGACGTACCCAGAAGCACCATGCTAAACACCGGCTATTTGCACACAAGATAATGGAAACAGACGTGCCGAGCACTACTTGCTGCAGGGGGACCTCGAGCCGCAGCCTGCAGGAAGTATCACCACACCAAAACCTGACTGGCTGGAGACAGCTGTTTAGGGGCCAGAACCAGGCCCGAAGTTCAGTTGACGCCGGATTCCGACCTCGTGTTCTGCGACCATTGAAGATTACGTCTTCGTCTCGGAATTGGACTGCTACTAGTATGCGAGTGTGTTACCACGAACCGTTGTGGAAATTTATAGTGAACTTTTGTTTGCCTCAGTTAGGAAACTTTTTTCGTTATTGTTACCTTTCGTTTGTATGTTCAGCCATCAACCTTGTGAAATTACCTCAACAAAAATTGTTTTTGTGAAAAATTAGGAATTGTCAGTCACAACACAAGTGGTGACGAGTTGGTGCTTGCTTGGGTCTTCCCGATGGCAGAAGTTCTCCTTCAGCATCTGGTCCAAAGTGTGCATGACTTACTGCAAGGTTTTCAACAGTTTTGTAAGAGCTCTCAGGATTCACAGGACCGTTCATTTACGGAACTCTTGCAAAACCGAGCGGTTCCACCGCCCCCGCCGTTTCCCACTTTCGACGAGAATGCTGAAGACTGGGAAACATACGAGAAGCGGCTCCAGCAGCATTTTCAAATCCACCAGGTTGTCCAGGAGGCTGCTCATCGTTCCTACTTTTTGTCCTGGAACCAGTCCAAAGTGTATTTTCTCTGGACGAAACTCCAACCCCGACCTCCGGATTCTTTGACTTTCTCCTAGATTTGTGAGGTTGTCACAGCTTACTACCGACGACGGTTCCACGTGTTAGCTGCCCGTGTCGAATTTTACCAGTGTCGAAAGCAGGCTGGCCAATCCTAGTGCCAGTGGGCAGCAGAACTGCAAGATCTCAATCGGAAATGTCACTTCAACACACCGGTCTCCAAAGAATCCTAAGCAGACGGATGGTCCGTGACCACCTCATCCAGGCCACCCCTGACACGGCTTTCTAGCGCGACGCCCTCAGACTCGACGTTCCTACTCTGGACCAGATCATTGATTTAGCATTCAAGTATGAAGCCTCTACGGCGGCCGACAAGCGTTTGGAATCCGGACGTGGCAGCCCTCCGCAATCACGTCGCCTCCAAGCCCATCGCATCACTGACGGAGGTCGAAGAGGCTGACGCCGTCCGTTCCGATGACGGGCGCAGGCCATCCTGTTCTGCACAGCGTCGATGGGGCAGCCGCCCTGTCCAGGAATTTGCGCCCTCGGACGGCTCCGCGGGTCCGGCGCAGACCATCAGTGCACGGAGGCCCCCGAGTCCTCGCCAGCGCTGCCAGCCCTTCCGGCTGCCGTCCTGCCCAGGATGCTTTAAGAAACATGCATGGGAAGACTGCCCTGACAAGTGAATGTATTGTGCAATGTGTACCCATAACGGATATGTCAGCTCGGTCTTCCGATCTCCGCAGCCCCCTCCTCATATGGCCAATGATTGTTGGGGGCCTACACCCATGGATGTCAACCAGGTGCTGTCTTTGGGATCTTCCAAGCTGATGATCGAAATTCAGGTGAACGGTCGGCCTCTGCAGATGCAGGTGGGTACTGGAGCAGCGGTGTCACTGATCAACTATTCCTCTTACACGAAGACTGGGCCTCCCCCCCCCCACACCCCCGACGCCCACACCTCAGTGCCTTCATACTAATAAGCAATCAATCGCCCTATCGGGTCAGTTCTGGCTGCTGTCATGTTTGAATCGGTTCGGCAGGAAGTTACCTTGTGGTCAACAATGCGGCCACAGTGGCTCTCTTCAGGTTGGATGTCTTCTGGGCCTTTGGCTTCACCATCAACGACAATGTTCATCTGGTGTCTTCCCAGGCTCCGTTCCTGGCAGTCAATACCTTGTGCACGGAATTCCAGGACCTCTTCTCACCAGGCATCGGCTGTGGACAAGATTTTTATGCGTCGCTCCGTTACAGTTCGTGGGCGATACCCTTGGTCGTCCTCAAAAGACCCAATGGGCATCTTCGAGTTTGTGGCGAATTCAAAGCTACACTCAACCCTCAGCTACAAGTTGAGGACTATCCCCTCCCGCGTCCTGAGGTCCTGTTCTCCAAGCTTGCCGGGGACAATTTTTTTCGAAGCTCGAGTTGCTGAGGCCTACCTTCCAAATACCTTTAGATGAGCCTTCTACTCACTTGGCCGTCGTCAACTCTCCGTTTGGGCTGTTCCGGTTGAACCACCTCATGTGTGGCTTTGCTAGTGCACCGGCCATGTTTCAGCGTTACTTGGAACAGCTTTTGTAGGATGTGCCAGCTTGTATAAACTGCCTCGACGACATCGTCGTCATTGGCCGTACCGTAGATGAACATCTCAGTCATCTGCAACAACTGTTCCTGCGCCTGTGGACGACGGGCCTAATGTGCAACCTGGCTAAATGCTCCATTTTTCAACAAGCTATCTCCTACATGGGTCACATCATTTCCTCCAATGGCATCTCACCTACCTCCTCCCACATCACCGCTATAATGGCCCTTCCTCATCCGCACGACGACCACCAATTGCGGTCTTTCCTGGGTAAAACTGCTTACTACCGAAAGTTCATTCTCTCTGCCCCCCACATTGCGGTGCCCCTCCACCACATATGCTGAAAGAACATGTCTTTTCATTGGTCCCTGGCTTGTGAATTGGCTTTCCAAACCTTAAAGCGGAGGTTGCACTCTGTGGTTTGTCTCATGCCACATAACCCCTCTCTTCCTCTCCTCTTGGCTACGGACGCCTCAGATTATGGTGTTGGAACTGTCCTTTCGCACCATCTGCCCAATGGATCAGAGTATCTGGTGGTGTACATATCTAAATCCCTTTCATAGGCCCAATGAAAATATTCTCAAACTGAGAAGGAGGCCCTAGCTATCGTGTTTGCCTGTACCAAATTCCTCCTGTACCTTTATGGCAGGTCTTTTCACTTAATCAGTGACCATAAGCCCCTCGTGGCATTATTTTCTCGATCAGCCCAGTTACCCAAAAGACTTCCCACCACCTGCAGCGATGAGCCCTATTCCCTTCACGTTTTAGGTACACCATCCATTTCCAGCATACCTCCCAGCATGCCAATGTCGATGTCTTGTCTTGGCCCCCCTTCCAGCCAGGATTCGGCATTCGAATCGTCAGACCTCCTAATTTTTCAGGTCGATGACAACATACAAGATGTGTTAGCTGCATTCCCAGTCACAGCTGAGAGGGTAATCATAGTGCCGACTGCCAATCCGCTCCTCCAACTGGTGCACCTCTATGTCCTCCACGGCTGGCCGACGCTTCCTCCACCTCGTGCCCTGGCTGAACTTCAATTCTTCTTCTCCATTCGCCATCAACTGGTGGCCATCAACGGGGTGCTCCTGTGTGCGGAAAATCATGCCACTCCAAGAGTCATCATACCAAATTCCCTGCGGGCCTGGATTTCCACGTCTTACATCTAGGTCACTGGGATATTGCCCGGACGAAAACCCTCGCACATTGCTATGTCTTCTGGGTAGGCATGACAGCGGACGTGGAGCACATGGTTCGGGGTTGTCAGCAGTGTACCCTGTCCCTTCCCGCACCACGCCGGTCCTTCCAATTCTGGCCGGCTGCTTCACTTCCATGGGAACACATCCATGTGGATTCTGTAGTACCCTTACTCGGTGCTTACTGGTTACTCATCAAGGATGCCTACTCCCACTTCCCTTTCATTATCCAATGCTCCTCTATGAACACAGAGACTGCCATCATGGCCCCGTGAAAAATATTTTCCATTGAAGGCCTTCCCGTCACCTTGGTATCAGGCAAAAGCCCTCAATTTTGGCACACTTAGAATTCGCCAAATTCTGTCACGATAATGGTATCTACCATGTCTGAACGCCTCCTTTCCATCCCCAATCCAATAGAGATGCGGAGTGCCTTGTTCGCACTTTTAAAACTCAGATGAAGAAGTACACGGAGGACTGTTCCCCGGAGGAAGCTCTTACGTTATTTCTCAGTACCTACAGTGCCATGCTGGTGGGTGACAAAGAGTCCAGCAGAACTGCTCCATGGTCGCTAGCCTCTTCCCCGCAGTCACCCGCGCCGCACCATCATTTCCGAGGGGGGAGGGGTGTTATACCATAGCCAAGGTAGCCCCTGAGGGCCAGGAAGCCATATAACACCAAAGAGGACGAGGTTATCTATGCCCAAAGGAGCACCATGGTAAACACTGGCTATTTACGTACAAGATAATGGAAACAGACATTCCAAGCACTACTTCCTGCAGGGGGAGCTCGAGCCACAGCCTGCAGAAAGTATCACTACATCAAAACCTGTTTGGCTGGAGACAGCTATTTAGAGGTTAGAACCAGGCCCGAAGTTCAGCTGATGAAGGATGTTACCATGAACCTTTGTGGAAAATTATAAGTGAACTTTTGTTTGCCTCAGTTAGGAAACATTTTCGTTATTGTTACCTTTCGTTTGAATGACCAGTCATCAACCTTGTGAACTTACATAAATAAAAGTAGTGTTTGTGAAAAATTGCGAACTGTCAGTCACAACATTCGACGTCCAGCTAGCACAGCAATTGTAAATAGAGAGTTAAGAGGAATAAGGTACTGTCTCGGATATTTTTTTATCATAGGACTTTGTACTGCTGATAGTTATCAGAATTACCAAAGCATGTCTGAAGTACTGAGTTTCTGATTGAAAGCACTGAGCTGTAATAATAATCGAGCCGTCGTAATGAAACCTGTACTGCCATATTGAAAAGGCAAAGCTGCATTATAATATTAATTAATTGTCGTAATGAAAAGGGGAATCTTTCATACTGTAAATGTTATCGATCTGACTCCAAAAATTTTGAACAGCATAAACTGCCTGAATAATGAACTTTGACATGAAACCTAGAGTAATTGGTTTTGAAAAATTTGTCACAGAAACTTTCTCTGAATAACATTAATTGGCCCTGATTGAATAGATAAAAAAATCAAAATGTTTTCTCCTTACCTCTGTTCTGCGCAAATCTGGATAACGCATTGCAGTACTGCTCTGTCTTGCGTGCCGCTATGCTAAAGCTGCAAATTAATGTATCTACACAGAGACACTCGAAAGGTGCAATGATTTCTCTGTTAATCATAAGTCGAACTGTTTTCTGAACACACTTAGTGGATACACCGGTTCCCGTGAGATCACCGAAGTAAAGCGCTGTCTGGCGTGGTCGGCACTTGGATGGGTGACCATCCACGCCGCCATGCGCTGTTGCCATTTTTCGGGGTGCACTCAGCCTCGTGATGCCAATTGCGGTGCTACTCGACCGAATAGTAGCGGCTTCGGTCAAGAATACCATCATAACAACTGGGAGAGCCGTGTGCTGACTCCACGCCCCTCCTATCCGCATCCTCCACTGAGGATGACACGGCGGTCGGATGGTCGCGGTAGGCCACTCGTGGCCTGAAGACGGAGTGCTTTCTGAACTCACTTGGTTGCATGATCCATTAAAGTTTTAAAGAGAAGGGTTGGTAAGAAAATGAAATATGCGCATAAATGCCAAAACTAAGTTTTTAATATACTGTGAAAAAGTGCTGAAGGCAGATCTTATATTTAATGAACTTCTTAACATCCGAACAATACACTTTCTATCTCTCAAATCTAGCAACTCTCTGTACAATAGCCAAGTTAGTCCAATGGCGCAGCAATAGTGAAAAAAAAGTAAAATCATCATTATAACATTTGCCTGATATTCAATTAGACTTCCTCCTCCACGAAAATTCATTGAGAAATTGAGACTTTAAATTTGAGATATAATATTGCCATTGCTTCCTCACTCTAACACAGCTTAACATTGTCTGCTTATCATTCTACGAAAGCTTAACATTGTCTGCTCTTGCTCCCTCACTCCAACACTGCTTAACATTATCTGCTTCACTCAAACACAGCTAAACTTATACTGCTTCACTGCACCCTCGCGCAGCTCAGAGATATTAGCTTAACTTCTGCGATACAGCTGAAACATCGCTACTCGCTCACAATCGATTCAGATGCCAAAATTATACATGAACCTATCAATGCAATTTTAATATTTCGCTAGATGTATAATAAAGATTATAATTATTTATACACCTTTATCCAATTTTCTATGTTTTAGTGTGAATTAGATACCAATTATCACATGAATTTGTTGTATTTTTTCATGTAAATTTAACTGTATGTAAAAAGAACGCTTTGGTCCGGTAGGAAAAATCATTTTTATAAAATTTTGCAGAAAGAGAAGTACAGATGAATACGAGCAGTCTAAGGTGGAACTCAACAGTGCAAAGATGGATAGACGGGAAACGTTAGATTGTTAGGACAAAATCATAAGTATTTTATGAAAAGAAGATGTTTCCTTAGTAGTAACTAGTGCACGGTGCAAATATGGAGAAGAGCAGTTAGACTGCAATGACATTCGGTTACGTAATGATGGGTGGGCTCGAACGTGTTGTTAATTGGTCGAAAAGGCGGTAATTTCGTAGAGAGACTGGCAGATTCTGTTGTGGCGAAAATGAAAAATTTTTTGGACGCTGTCTGCGGAACATAGAATTTTCCAGAAAACTATTGCAGTGGCATTGTTTCAATAAAATATTAGATTTTCGAGAAGAGATATGACTTCAAAAGTTACAACGAAGTTGAGGAGTCGCATAAGGGGAATGCTGGAAGAAAGCAAGTAACAAGATTTGCATTACTGCGTACATATAAAGAATTCGGCTCAAAAGACAACAGCAAGAAGTGAACCATAAGCAGAGTCATTCCGAAAACTGAGGCAGTGCAGTGAACAATTATCTGCTTTAGTTTGATAGAGGAGAGATTGTGTACCAAGTCAGTGCTACCGACTGTGTACCGGAAAGTGACTTCTTCCTGTTCTCTGTATTTTCCGTATATGCACTCTGAACAGACTATTTGTTGTAAAATTAGTTATTGTGTGGTCTAACACAAACGTGATTTGAAAGTGAAAGCTAATAAAATATCACTCGCTAGTGAAATACAGCGATATGTGGTCGTCAGTTCTTGGATGTGCATTTGCGTTTGCATACCATGCTGGCACATTCCAGGACCATACGATATACGACAAAGTGAGACAGTTTGTTGTGACAGGAAAAGCTCTATGATAGTACAAATTTTCGGACCGGCTTCAGGAATCGAAATTTTTAAATCCTTCCTTTTATTAATTCTTTTATTTGGAAGATGGGATCCAGCATCTTGTCCTGTTCCCACGAATCTTGAAACGTCTGTAGCTTGAAGACAACCGAGTTTGTCAGTAACAGTGACCGTGATGAGACAAGAAAACAACCCAATGATTTATCTCTGTCACCAAACATTGTTTTGCATCGCAATAATTATATCCCACAGCAGACTCCCACGTGAGCATAAATAGAAAGAACACTTAAAATCAAATCAGTTACCCAAAATAACGATTGGAAAATCAGTACTATTTATTTTTTATCAGCCATAAATTTTATCATAGTTAAAGGTCGTCAGACTATTTAAGTGGACTGTGGAAGCACCAGTACTAAACATACCTAAATAAGCTCATGATAAGGCACCTGTTTTTGAGTTTCATAAAGATTATACGCAAGTAGACCTGTAAATTTCAGGAAGTCGGCTCAGTTCGTACAACACTGACACCATTCTAAGAAAGCTGCGTAAATTAATTTGCTAGCAATTCTTCGACAGACAGCACGTATTGTTAATCTTATTCAGAGCATCAAATAATGTGCAAAGTAAACAGTATACGTTAACAGTTCACAATGGTTTTCACACGGTTACTTTCAAACCGAAAAAAGACGTAATGTACTCATAGACAACGATATTTTGCGGAGATTCTAGAGGAACAACTTATCTTTCGAGTAGTTGTACGTAGCCATAAATTTTGATTTTTATATTTGTACTTATTACTGTTTCATGTAAGTGTGTATGCGAGTGTCATACATCGCCAGTTTCATTCTAAGGTAGGAGTGAAGCTAGTGGCGAATGGATCCCATGGAAACGTCAGCCTAACACTGAATTACTTGGGAACGCAGAGGCAAGCTAAAGGCATGTACAAATATTTATGACAGTTGCTGACACAGAGTGTTCACCAGCAGTATTTGCAAGGTACTTATGTATGAACACTTAGTAATTCCACAGCATATTTTAAACGTTTCGCTTGCTGCAGACAGAGAACTACTAGCATTAGAGTGATTGTTCTTGACAGTGGCGGCAACAAGGACCCTGGCATATATCAGAGGCATTCATTTATATGAGGCTAGTAGTACAATGTGGACAGGCAATCATTTAGTAGCAGTGGCATCTCGTTACTATAGTCAATTACTAACGAGTAATTAATTCATTATACCGTTTCAGTGCTTGTATGTAAACCAAGTTTGACTAGCTTCGTTCCGGGTTTCCCGAGATTTTTTCACGATCCTTACCTGACTGTGGAAGCTTGAAGTACGTAAGATCCACGGCAGCACTAGTAGATATATTAGAATAGAAAGCACTAGTTGCAGTTTCTTGACAATCCTTGTACAATCTAGATAGGAAGTCAAGTTCAGCTACCAGTAATCGACACTGTAGTATTAACAAGCTCAATCATGATGTTAGGCGGCATTTACTAAGGAATGAGACCATAACTTTTAATTTTATTCGATGGGTCAACTTTGAAACCCATTTTGCTAAATTATTAACGCTTTCCTGATTCCATAAGGGGGGGGGGGGTTGGAACTTACATAGTGGCAACTATTTATTCACAACCGATACAAAAGAGTTACTTGTCTTCGCCTGTTACTGTCGTTCAGAGTAGTCATCAGCGTTGTGTAGAACCCGTTGCCAGCGATGTCGAAGGCGTAATATACCGTTAGCAGAGCCTGTTCTGTTGATGGTGCGAATCGAGCGGTCTACTGCCTGTCGAATGTCAGGAATAGTTCTGAAGCGTGGCCCGCATCTCGTGGTCGTGCGGTAGCGTTCTCGGTTCCCACGCCCGGGTTCCCGGGTTCGATTCCCGGCGGGGTCAGGGATTTTCTCTGCCTCGTGATGGCTGGGTGTTGTGTGCTGTCCTTAGGTTAGTTAGGTTTAAGTAGTTCTAAGTTCTAGGGGACTGATGACCATAGATGTTAAGTTCCATAGTGCTCAGAGCCATTTGAACCATTTTTCTGAAGCGAATGCCACGAAGTGGTTCCTTCAACTTCGGAATCAATTCAGAGTCACAAGGACTCAAGTCCGGGGAGTATCGTAGATGGTACAGTACTTCCCAGTACCATCGACCGAACAGAGCAGCCACAGCCTGCACTGTATGCGCCCGCGCATTGTCATGCAAAATGATGGGTGGGTTGTGCAGAAAGCGTCGCCGCTTGTTTCGCAAAGCTAGTCGCAGGTGATGCTCCAAAAACGAACAGTAATACTGTGCACTGACGGTCTACCGTGGGGGAACGTAATGCGTTAGGATAACACCGTCACAGTCGTACACGAGAATCACCATAACTTTGACCATACAGGGGCTCGGACGCACTTTCGACTTTCGCGGCGACCCATAATGACGCCGTCGTTGGATTGGCGTTTCTGTTTTGGCTCGTACGATGTGGCCTATATCTCATCCAGTGCTACGATACTGTGTAAGAAAGCCTCCCCTTCGTTCTCATAGCGCTACAGGTGCGTCTGAGCAGCGTCGTAACGCATCCATTTCTGCATTTCCGTCAAGTCATGCGGAAACCATCGTGATACCATTTTTCGAATGCCCAGGCGTTCCTTCAGGATGCGAAGCACAGTCGTATGCGCTAATCCGGTTTCGCAGGAGAGCTCACGAATCGTATGGCGTCGATCACTGCTCACTAACGCGGCAACAGCATCCACTTCTTCTTCAAAGACGCTAGGACGACATGCCCGATGCATGTCTGCCAAAGTTTGCCGACCTCCGTTCAAGGCTTTTACCCAAGGTGCCACAGTTCTGTACGGCAAATGCCGATTCCCCGCACTCCTCGTCTGCCGTGCCGTACAACCTCTGGAACATTCAATCTTGATCCAACTCGAACACAGTGACACCGTTACGTTAGACCGCTCGCTCACAGGTGACTGTGTTTCCCTCGATTGTGTGCACGACTGTGACGTGGGACGGGCGACTCCATTTGCTCGGAGGTAAGGTTCAACAACGTGTTCTATCAGCGACAAGATTCCACAGCATAGTGTCTCCACAGAAGTGTTGCCACTATTTAAGTTACAACCTACGTATAGCGTTAGGGAAGTATCGTGTACACAGTGCGCCAAAGACAATATAATAACGAATTACTTCAGGGAGCGCATTGTGTTCAGCATTCCTTCCTTGGCATTCGTTACTCTGTAACTTTAAGGGAGAAAGGAAGAAACAGGTTATTCAGGATTTTGTGATGGGAGAGATTAACTGGATAACTACAAACTCGCAGTCAACAAAATTTTTATCTTGTCGTATAATGTTGCTTCCAAAATAATTAAAATACCTAAGGTGAGAACTAACGACTGACTTTTCCTACATCATTTTACGGTGTGAAAGAGTCTGTGGACACAATTAGTGTAGAAACGTTCTGAATATCGAGGGAGTTTATTTCAGCTGCGGAGGACCAGCAGATCTCCACTGCAGAAAAGTTTTCGCAAAGCACAGACGCTCTTATTAACTGTACTTCCACAAAGCTAATTAATCTATATATCACTCACAGTTTCCAAATAGAGTATAATTATAAAACTCAATCCGCCACACAGAGGCAGACCTGACCAAAATGAAAAAGCTTTCCTTGATGCTTCCGAGAAATACTTGTTGAAGAAGAGGAATGCCTTACATGTCCTAGTTTCTTTACTAACCGTTCCAAATTAAAAATCTACTGCATCGACGAAAGCAAATAAATGAAAACTAAAATCATGCTTTTAACTGAAATAACTGCTCCATTATCCCCAAACGGTCAAGAAATTCCCACTTCGCTTCAAAATCTCGTGCCAAATCCAATCACTCTCCTCTAGACTTCGGGGGCTGAAGGTAAAATACAGAACTAAAACATCTGTTAAAGGCATATGTCAAAATAAGATCCAGCACAGTCCTCCCCCCCTCCCCCCACGCACACACACACACGCACACACACACACACACACACACACACACACACACACACACAAACTGGAACGCTGATAGGATTTGCCTGACGTATACGTAAAACGACTACAGCTTTACAAATTTAGAATAAACAAATGTTCCCCTACACCTGTACTATTGGGTGCAAACCTTACGCGTTAAATGGTATTTCCGTTTTCCAATGAAAGAACCATTGCATAGTCATCAACGTAACATGGTGAATTTTTCCAGAATTTCACCAGATATTTCGATGAAGTAGATACCTTGAACCGAACTTCATGCTGGTCGATCTCTGGTATGCAGAATTCGAAGAGTGCCACTGGTGGCCATTGCTGAACTGTCTCTGTATTTTAAATTTTCCTTCGATATCAGCGGCCGAGCAGGATGATGTACCACTTCCCGAGATTTAAAAATACTGTTTAGTCCAGCTGAATTGTGTGGTGTAAGATGTTGTTCCACCTCTTCCTCACCATCAGATGAAAGATGTTCCTGTAAAAACATTGTTTAGGTAGTTAGCATGTAGAGAACTTCCTACTGTCCTCACGTTGGTTTGCTGATTGTACAGAAATGGAACGCGACGCGCGAGCACAAAACGTCACAAAGTTGCGACGGCGACTGGACGTATCCACCTGTTGTGAGCTGCTCACCTATGCTCTGGGGTCACGGATTTTCAGTGTTTTGGAAGGCAGAGAACAAGACGCCCTTCCTACAATGACGACGCCCAAAAAGAAGCTGATGATAAATGACATTTTTTCTCTTCTGTTCTGAGATGCGGTTCGGAGTTATGATTCTGATTTATAGGACAACTGGTCATCCAGTTTTGCAGTTGTTATATAAGAGCAATAAAATACAGAAGAGTTCTTTAAAAAGCAATTACGTCATTTCGTTGCGAGTTGGCGTAGCTGTGAGCTGTCTTACAGCCCTAGAACATCTGCAGATGAACAAGAAGTCACTCAGTACGAGGAGTGGCACTGCACAGCAAGAAACTATGAGAAGGCGACCGTAAGTGAATTATCAAGGTAAAAGCTGTCACGATGCAGATCAGTTTGACAGGTCGTTGCCAATGTTGTTGACTCAGTCACAACCCATTTCCCATCCTAAAACAAATGACCTATTTCTATGATTACCTAGATTCTTATATATTAAGCACATGAGTGAACTCTAATCTCTGTATAAGTTGTAGCGTGTATAAACGCTTAGGTATCAAATGTTAACAATACACTTGTTATATTTACTAATTACAGAAGATTCATATCATGTAAAATGTTCCTACCAATTAACGGACTTCTCCACATTAGTGTAATTAAGATTGGGTAATTATTTTCTTCGTAGCTTTTTCATAAGTATATATTTCCATACACTTCTATGTCAGAAATTATAGTTTATGGTTAAAATTTACGTGTTTAAATTAGTTTTGATTAGACTGTTACGTTTCAAGGGGAAAGAAATACAGCAGGAGACGAATGGGTAGTAAATGAAGCAGGAAGATGGGAATACAAAAGTTTCAAGAAGGAGACTGACAGGAGGTGCAAAGCTGGCTAAGAAGGAATGTATTTAGAAGCATATTTCATTAGGGAAAGGACATATACCAGCTAAGGAAAATTAAAGAGGCGTTTGAGGAAAAGAGAAGCAGCTGTATGAATATCAAGAGCTCAGATGGAAAACCAGTCCTAATGGAAGAAGGAAAAAGTGAGTGGTAGAAGGAGTAAATAGAAGGTCTATGCAAGGGAGACGAACTTGACGGCAATATGATATAAAGAGACGTGGATGTAGATGAAGATGAGATGAAGATACGATACTGCAAGAAGAATTTGACAGAGATCTGGAAGATCAAAGTCGAAACAAAGCCTCGGGGGTAGAAGATAATCCACGTACTGATAGCACTGGGAGAGTCAGCCATGATAAAACTCTTCCAGTGGGTATGCAAGATGTATGACTCAGGCGAAATCCCCTCAAACTGTCCACCTGCTTAGGTGGTACCGTGCTCGCCTCCCATGCAAGTGGGCCCGTGTTTGATTCCCAGCCGGGCTGGAGATTTTCTCCGCTCGGGGACTGGGTGTTGTGTTGTACCCTTCATCATTTCATCCTCATCACCGGCGTGCAAGTTGCCCAATGTGGCGTCGACTGAAATAAGACTTGCACTTGGCTGCTGAACTTCCCAATGGGGCCTCACGGCGAACGATGCCATACGCTCATTTCATTTCTTTCCCTCAGAATTCAAGAAGAATGTACTAATTCCAATACCAAAGAAAGCAGTTGCTGACAGGTGTGAAAGTTACCGAATTACCAGTTTAATAAGTCATGGTTCCAAGATAACAACACGAATTATTTACAGAAGAGCGGAAAAACTGGTGGAAGCCGACTTCGAGGAAGATCAGTTTCGATTCCGGAGAAATGTGAGACCACGTGAGGCAATACTGACCCTACGAATTATCTTAGAGATAGGTTAAGAAAAGACAAACCTATGTTTATAGCATTTGTAGGTTTAGAGAACGCTTATAACAATGTTGACTGTTAATACTCTCTTTAAAACTCTACAGAGCTATAATACAGGGAGCGAAGGGTTATTTACAACTTGTACAGAAAGCAGATTGCGGTAATAATAGTCGATGGGCATGAAGGGGCAGCTAATCTATCCCCGATGTCATTCAGTCTGTATATTCAACAAGGAGTCAACGAAATTAAAGAAAAATTGGGAATAGGAATTGAAGTTCAAGGAGAAGAAATAAAAACTCTGAGATCTGCCGATGACATTGTAATTCTGTGAGAGACAGCAAAGGGCTTGGAAGACCAGCTGAATGGAATGGAGATTGTCTTGAAAGGACGATATAAGTTGAACATCAACAAAATCAAAACAAGGACAATGGAATGTAGTCGAGTAAAATCAGGTGATGCTAAGTGAATTAGATTAGGAACAGGGACACTTAAAGTAGCAGAGGAGTTTTGCTATTTGGGCAGAAAAATACCTGAATCTGGCCGAAACAGAGAGGATATAAAATGTAGACTCGCAATGGCAAGAAAACCATTTCTGAAGAAGAGAAATTTGTGAACACTGAGTATAGACTTAAGTATCAGGAAGCCTTTTCTGAAGGTACCTGTCTGAAACGTAGCCATGTATGGAAGTGAAACATAGAGAATGAAGGAAAGTCCAAACAAAAATGTCATGCTACAGATGAATGTTGAACATGAGATGGGTCGCTCACGTAACTAGGGTATTGGATAGAACCGGGCAAAACTTGACCATAACAACGAATCGGTTGATAGGACATCAAGGGATCACAAATTTAGAATTGGATGGTAGCATGGGGATTAAAAATCATAGAGGGAGACCAAGAGATAAATACGGTGAGCAGATTCAGTAGGATGAGGGTTGCAGTAGTTGTCCGGAGTTGAAGAGACTCACACAGGACAGAGTGGCATGGAGAGCTGCATCAAACACCAGTCTCCGGATTGAAGGCCACAACAACAACAAGAGACTATCAGAAAGTATGTTTTTTTCTGTTTTTCATAGAGATTTAATGGTAATTCTTTTCTTGTTGTACTTTTTCAATGAAAATAACTTCCTTGTTTTCGGTATCATGTACTGTGACCCATATGAGGCGGATGTTTGAAAATGTTCTCTTAAAATGTATTTTCTATGCCTAACATTTTAAATATGGTTTACAACCAATCTGCAGTTACATACCGAAAATAATGGTTTTCTATCATTTCGACTATGGAACGTATCTAAGAAATAAACTACTCATCCCAGTATATTCGAGATGTTATTTTTCTTCACACAAATTGAAATTGTCACTCAAACAAATTATACCAGTTTTAGCCGACATTAAACTCTATAAAACCAAGGTTATCACATTTTAAAAAATATGCCTAACTGGTATTAAGCTTTGCCATAACTCTAAATGCTTTGAAAGCACGAGTACAATTGCTAAACACAATACTCCGGGCTGTCTTTAGCTAAACCACCACGCTTGCATATGCCTTACGCAAAAGGTATTAATCGTTGCAGTACTAGAGCCTGATTTTTCAAATTCGCCTTTGTCTCAAAACTACCGGCTGTGGTGACAGTTACTGCTAGCAAACGGGTCCTCTTGATGTCTGGAACAGCATGCATAGTTCTGTCTAGGTATGAACCGAACCATGCATGCACTCGCGTCTACACGAATGCCTCTTATTGTTTGTGAGGCAAACACAGGCGCGCTGGAACTACGCGCAAGGCGCAAAGGTGTAAATGCACCTTGAGGCATGCGAGCTGTTACGTGGCCATTTTTCCGTAAAAAGTCACGTAACATGTACAAATTCAAATTAAAAGACCCATTTTATCTTAGTATTTCGTTAATGCTGGGGCCTGAGGAATACGATAAACAGGGGAACTGGTAATTTCCGGTAACTGACTAATGCAATGTTACTCTTCTTTTACTCTTGGTTCCCATTAACTCGTCTTGTACAAGTGAGAGAACGTTGGAAGAATTCTGAGTGGTGGAAAATCATGTCCGGGGACATTAACGTCGGCTGCCACCGCTACAGCCAATTTATAGGAGACCTACCCAGGAAGAGGTGGGTGTTAATAGCCCACTGGCCGTAGGCCATGCTTTTGTACTGTCGCGACGGGTAATATAGTTCTCCCACAACACAAAATCTGGGCAAAGACGTATGACAACTTGGGAAATGACTGAGAAGGATTGCTTTCTAACAGAAGGTTATGCTGCGCCCAAATGTACACTCCTGGAAATGGAAAAAAGAACACATTGACACCGGTGTGTCAGACCCACCATACTTGCTCCGGACACTGCGAGAGGGCTGTACAAGCAATGATCACACGCACGGCACAGCGGACACACCAGGAACCGCGGTGTTGGCCGTCGAATGGCGCTAGCTGCGCAGCATTTGTGCACCGCCGCCGTCAGTGTCAGCCAGTTTGCCGTGGCATACGGAGCTCCATCGCAGTCTTTAACACTGGTAGCATGCCGCGACAGCGTGGACGTGAACCGTATGTGCAGTTGACGGACTTTGAGCGAGGGCGTGTAGTGGGCATGCGGGAGGCCGGGTGGACGTACCGCCGAACTGCTCAACACGTGGGGCGTGAGGTCTCCACAGTACATCGATGTTGTCGCCAGTGATCGGCGGAAGGTGCACGTGCCCGTCGACCTGGGACCGGACCGCAGCGACGCACGGATGCACGTCAAGACCGTAGGATCCTACGCAGTGCCGTAGGGGACCGCACCGCCACTTCCCAGCAAATTAGGGACACTGTTGCTCCTGGGGTATCGGCGAGGACCATTCGCAACCGTCTCCATGAAGCTGGGCTACGGTCCCGCACACCGTTAGGCCGTCTTCCGCTCACGCCCCAACATCGTGCAGCCCGCCTCCAGTGGTGTCGCGACAGGCGTGAATGGAGGGACGAATGGAGACGTGTCGTCTTCAGCGATGAGAGTCGCTTCTGCCTTGGTGCCAATGATGGTCGTATGCGTGTTTGGCGCCGTGCAGGTGAGCGCCACAATCAGGACTGCATACGACCGAGGCACACAGGGCCAACACCCGGCATCATGGTGTGGGGAGCGATCTCCTACACTGGCCGTACACCACTGGTGATCGTCGAGGGGACACTGAATAGTGCACGGTACATCCAAACCGTCATCGAACCCATCGTTCTACCATTCCTAGACCGGCAAGGGAACTTGCTGTTCCAACAGGACAATGCACGTCCGCATGTATCCCGTGCCACCCAACGTGCTCTAGAAGGTGTAAGTCAACTACCCTGGCCAGCAAGATCTCCGGATCTGTCCCCCATTGAGCATGTTTGGGACTGGATGAAGCGTCGTCTCACGCGGTCTGCACGTCCAGCACGAACGCTGGTCTAACTGAGGCGCCAGGTGGAAATGGCATGGCAAGCCTTTCCACAGGACTACATCCAGCATCTCTACGATCGTCTCCATGGGAGAATAGCAGCCTGCATTGCTGCGAAAGGTGGATATACACTGTACTAGTGCCGACATTGTGCATGCTCTGTTGCCTGTGTCTATGTGCCTGTGGTTCTGTCAGTGTGATCATGTGATGTATCTGACCCCAGGAATGTGTCAATAAAGTTTCCCCTTCCTGGGACAATGAATTCACGGTGTTCTTATTTCAATTTCCAGGAGTGTATTAAGTTGACTGTTTATCCAGAAAGCACCGAATTCTAGCGGTAAACATCTCGAAGAGAGACTGTGGTACCACAGTTTACACCCTTTGACAACAGAAGACATCGCTGAACGTATTGACTGTACAAAAGACTAATTGTTAACGCAGTGTAAGAACCACCAGCATTGGGTAGCGTAAATATATACAATTAAGCACCAAAGAAACCGGTATAAGCATGCGTATTCAAATACACAGATATGTAAACAGGCAGAATACTGTTCTGTGGTCGGCAACGCATGTATAAGACAAGTGTCCGGCGCAGTTGTCAGGTCAGTTACTGCTGCTACAATGGCAGGTTATCAAAATTTGAGTGAGTTTGAGCGTGGTGTTATAGTCGGCGCACAAGCGATGGGGCACAGCATTTCCGAGGTACCGATGAACTGAGGGTTTTCCCGCACGACCATTTCACGAGTCTACCGTGAATATCAGCAATCCGCTAAAACATTTAATTTCTGACATCGCTGCGGCCGGAAAGAGATCCTCCAAGAAAGGGACCAACGACGACTGAAGATAATCATTCAACGTGTCAGAAGTGCAACCCTTCCATAAGTTGCAGCAGATTACAATGCTGGCCCAGCAACAAGATTCAGCGTGAGAACCATTCAACGTAACATCATCGATGTGGGCTTTCGGAGCCGAACGCCCACACGTGAACCCTTGGTGACTGCACGACACAAAGTTTTACGCCTCGCCTGGGCCCGTCAACACTGACATTTGACTTTTGATGACTGGAAACATGTTGCCTGGTCGGACGAGTCTCGTTTCAAATTGTATCGAGCGGATGGGCGTGTAAGGATATGGAAAGGACCTTATGAATACGTGGACCCTGTATGTCAGCAGAATCTGTTCAAGATGGTGGTTCAAATGGCTTTGATCACTATGGGACTTAACTTCTGAGGTCATCAGTCCCCTAGAACTTGGAACTACTTAAACCTAACTAACCTAAGGACATCACACACATCCATACCCGAGGCAGGATTCGAACCTGCGACTCTAGCGGTCGCGCGGTTCCAAACCGTAGCGCCTAGAACCACTCGGCCACCTCGGCCGGCTAAGCTGGTGGAAGTTCTGTAACGGTGTGGAGCGTGTGCAGTTGGATTGTTACGGGACCCGTGTTACATCTAGATACGACTTTTACAGGTGACACGTATGTAAGCATTTATCTGATCACCTGCATCCATTCATGTCCATTGTGCACTCCGACGGACTTGGGCAATTCCAGCAGTATAATGCGACGCCCGACACGTCCAGAATAGGTACAGAGTGGCTCCAGGAACACTCTTCAGAGTTTAAACACTTCCATTGGCCACCAGACTCCAAAGACATGAACATTATTGAGCATATCTGGGATGTCTTGCAACGTGTTGTTCAGAAGAGATCCCATCTTCGCATACGCTTACGGATTGATGGACAGTCCTGCAGTATTTATGGCGTCAGTTCCCTCCAGCACTACTTCAGACGTTGGTCGAGTCCATGCCACGTCGTGTTGCTTCACTTCTGAGTGCTCGCGGGGGCGCCACACGATAATACACAGGTGAACCACTTTCTTTGGCTCTTCTGTGTACTGACAGGACGAACGTTATTCTTTAACCAGCTAGAGGAATGGGACTAGTGTTTTCTAAGGATCATTATTATCGTTTAGCACTCAGAGGATCCGGAGCGCAGCCAATATAAGTTTAGTAATGGACGCAAAACACGGTGTGCGAGGTTCCCTTGTGGTAAACATTCAATCAGAAATCACTTGATCTCCAACTCCAGAACGATTTTTGGGAGCCTCCACCACCAGATTTCCTTACTGAGAGCCACCGTCAACTCCACAGACCGGATGCGCAGCATGAACTGATGTATTCGGGAACGAGAAAAATTTCAAGCTGATCCTCAATTAGCAGCAGGCGAGGGTAGTCGGTTTCGCTAATTATTGATTATACAGCCGCTTCAGCCGTCACCTGCAACACTACGGTTAGATTGAGCAGCAAACACAACAGAATATGTAGGAAAATTTCAGCCACTTTATAGTAGTTTTGTTACTTCAGGCCTCACACCAAAGAACTGTATTTTATCTCCAATGAACAGTCTCTTTTCAACACGTACCACAGGTGTGACAAATTCCCTTCTGAAGTAATGTCTGTTTTCAATTAACATCAAGACAATCACTGAGCACTCCGTAATTCCAATTAATAAACTTGTGCGATGTGGCGTTTTATTTGTGTCGGCTCGATGGTGATGGTTGTCCCAGTCTGGTTGACATGGAACAGCGTCCGTCAATCGCGACGACTTGGATCTGTAACTGTTAAAAACAAAATGCTCACTTGGTTGATTAGTTTCAGACACTATCTCCCTTAGATTGATATCAGCGTATCGATGGAGCAGCACGCCGGAATGTGTAAGCAGCCCTTGTTTAAAACTGAAGCACTGGTGTTCGAAGTCTGTCGGTCTACTTTACTTCAAAATGGTTCAAATGGCTCTGAGCACTATGGGACTCAACATCTGTGGTCATCAGTCCCCTAGTACTTAGAACTACTTAAACCTAACTAACATAAGGACATCACACACATCCATGCCCGAGGCAGGATTCGAACCTGCGGCCGTAGCGGTCACGCGGTTCCAGCCTGAAGCGCCTACTTCACTTCGAACCCAGAGTGACTGCACCACTCGGTACCGCAACAACTCCCTTGATCTGAAACAATTAACCAAATATCCTTCGCGTGTTCGCGACAGGCTGTTAAACTTACGCGAACTTGATAACTGTAGTTCTTATGCCCGGTTTGCGTGTGAGTGTTCAGACACAGATAATAGGATATCTCCACCACTCAAGCCGATGCCACATCATAATTTTGCGAAGATGTTGATTTATTAATGTAGCGTCGTCAAGTCGTCGCTACGGTGTTAATTCAACAACTAATACAACGTAATTCCAGAGATAAAACACTCTTCTGACAACGTACAGGAAACGTCGTATTTCGGTGCAAACTTGCTGTTCACTGTTAATAAAATCACTAAATCACCCTTAACTTCTGCGTTCTCTCATACACAGTAAATTTCCATTAAACACACCGATCTGTTATTCATGGTCTTGAATCTATTTGAATCAGCGATTCTGACATTGACTACAGCTTTGGACAACACGACGTAACTGTAAGTTCTTCGTGATCGGATGTAGCTGTTTCCTACTCAAGGCTAATAATAGAGTTTGTGTCGGAGGTTGGTATATTGCTGTGTCCTTTGATGTTCGTGGCAATCAACAGATCACGAAGCTAAGTCCCAGCGTTAATCGGGTATCACACGATTTAATTTTCTTTCACATATAATAATAACTGCTCTGCTGTCTGGCTAAACCGTAAATATTGTTTTACTTCACTTCGAAATTCTGACTAGTACGTCAAGTCGATACTGTAAAACTTTTAAAACTATAGATCGGTTTGAAACATTCTAGTAGCGTTCAATATGCTTACTACTATGGCGACGTCTGCAAGAGAGACTGAATTAACATCTCCATTGCAGTGTTACCTTGTAGCCGCAGCGAACTTACAGCTCGATGCGGCTACAACTCTCTTCTTGGATAAATGTTATCTCTGATCTATTTATGGTCTGGGCTTTAACCTTCGTAAAGAATATATTTTGAGTTGTTCATTTAAAGTTTCAGGCTTCGTATCATTTGATAGTATTTCATATAGTCCTTTCTTTATAATAAACGTTATTAGTTACATAGTATTCCTGTTAGTCAAACATGCAATAGGGTTAATTTTGTTGTCAGTATCTCCCGGCAGTGTCAGGATAACTAATTTTGCTATTTCTTTTGCTACCAAAGGGCTTTCACTAGGGGTTCCATATCTGTGATGTTACAGCGGATAACAGCATTTTTCCTCCCAACCGTTTTGCCTGATATGCCAAGGCCTTATCATGATAATGACGCCACTGTCATGGTCACCAGCTCCCTAACGAAAAGTCAGCATGCCAGTCTCAACGAGTTGGGACGAAGGCTGTCCCTTACACTCGGAGCAGTTTATAATGCATTGAAATCTGCCTCCCTTCCTCACCCATTTGGAGATGAGGCCTGACAGTTTGTGGTGGTACTTTATGTATTGATTTTTTATATTATGAAAAGTTTAGGTTAATGTTTTGTGCCTGCTTAACAACTGGAAAATTATTTACGTCAGTGACTCAGTTGTGGTGCTTCTCGCAGTTAAGTTATCGGACACAATGTTTTTATGTTAAAAGACGCCACTACAAGCACAAATTACTGAAAGTAGTGCTGTGGCTTGAGCATACGACTTTTTTTTTTAAATCTAACGGAGCATACGACTTTTTTTTTTTTTTTAAATCTAACGGTGTGAAACTTTACGTGCAGTGTGCAAACGAACTTCCAGACATCAAAGTAATGCTAAACTTGTGGTCCAGTATACAGATGAACTTCCAGACATATGAGTGTGTTTACTATTGAAATTGATTTTCGTTAATTACATTTATATTTCTATAAACGCTCGGCTAAGGAGGTTGCGTTAAGCGAGGATCGAAAAATTTACTGAACTTAGCTCACTCAAATATGATTCATGATTGAAAATATTGATTACTTTTATTGATGCAAAGGAAGTGCAGCTAATCAAGAGAAATCTACATTTACATTTACTTTTACTTGCCAAAATTAGAGAATATTAAAGAGTCTGAGCCGTTATCATTTAGAACAATGGCGCCGACTTCTGCACCAATATTCCCTCATAAAATTTGTATAAATAAATTAATTTTGCCATCTCATGAATAGAGGAGCTTGTGCATATAAAAGTTGTCAACGCTTTTAAGTAATATTTGATTATAATTAGGGTAAATGTTGCATGAAACTTACACGTTTACGTGTATCGTCACAAAACGGCTTCTTACACTACGAAAATACAAAACGGAAGAGGAGGGATCTTTTTGCAAAAAAACAGATTGCAATTACATTCGCAAATCATATTAATTGATTACAGACTTTGTTATTTCCTGAGAAAAGATAATACAGGGTGGCGCAGGGAAACGGGAAATTTCGAAATAACGTCATTTCCATGAATAAATTCATAAAACTATTAATTTATTAACGAAAGTGAATGTATTGAGTATGCCATTATTCAGTATGTCTTTACAATCAAAATGTCCAAAAGTGTCTCTTTACTTTTTAAAGATGCCATCGGAAAGATGTGCTCCCATTCGGCCTTCACACTCTTAACAGCCTGTTATGAAAACTCTGGAATGCCCGGTGTAGCAAATCTTGGGGAATGAAGTTCAGGGGATCTCGCAGGCAGTGCAATGTCACCGTTACGTGAAATAATGCGTCTTCCAAACAATTGACGAACTGCTGTCATCGATTGTCGAGCAGTGTGTGACGTGGCTCCGTCCTGCTGAAACCACATGTTTTCGACGTTAAGATTAAGCTCGTACAGTCTCGGTGTAAAGAATGTTTGAAGCATTTCAACATATCGAGCGGATGTTACTGTCACTGTACTACCATCCTCACGTTCAAAAAATTAAGGGCCGATAACACCATGACATGATACAGCACACCATATTGTGACCTTGGCGCTATGTAGTGGTCGCTGGTGAAACTCACAAGGACTGTCCTGTGCCCAATAACGAAAATTCTGTTTGTTCACGAATCCGATCAGGTGGAAATGGGCTTCGTCTGATATCCATAAGTTACCAATATCTGGCTACTAAGCTCCATACGTGACGCTGGGTCTCGTTCATGTTAAGTGTTGCACACTCTGCAACTTATAGGGATGGAAGTCTAATTCGTGCAGTGTTCTTTGTATGCTTCGTCGCTTAATACCTAGCGAAGATGCGTGCTGTCGAACGGAGCGGCGAGGACTTCTCTCGATTGCAGCTCTAGCAGCTGCAATGTTCTCTGGGGTACGTACCGTTGGAATGCCACCTGGAGGTTTCTTTTTCAAGGTAGATCCTGTTTCTTCAAAATTACGCACCCACGTTGTAATCGCATGCGCAGATGGGACACGTCCATGATGTCCAAGCTGGTAATGCTGTCGAAATGTTCACTGGGCGGCAGTCGCACATTACCATTTTTGTAAAACGCTCTCACAGCTGCTGCACGTTCCGCACCAGTCCAATTCTCCACGATTACTAAATGGCAATGCGTTGACATCAATTGTGCAAAGTTTCGAACATTTGCCGGCGCTACAGTGCTGCCAACTGTAACGTTCAAAATTTCCCGTTCCCCTGCGCCACCCTGTATTTACATCTTTGAAAGTTCACACATTAACAAATGAAGCCTTGAGCGCAAAATGACTTGTACTGTTTTTTCTTAAGTAAGACGGACGCAGATTTGTGGCGGTCTGACCCAATTTTTTTACTAAATAAATAAAAGCGTGTTCCGTCTAAGTTTGAGTGAAGTGTAAGAAGAACTGTTATAACTTATCGTGACGACGCACGAGCGACCCAAGAGGACGATGGCTATATAAAAGAGCGCTCAATGGACATGAAATGGACATAAAAATCTACCGTCATTGTAGTACTAAGCTTAAGGTACGATGTATGTTTCAGTTATAACAAATATTTGTTCTGGGAACACTGAATCATTTAGCAGTGCTCATCCCTATTATCTCCTCAGTATTATTTTCATTTTAATTATGCATTTTGCTAAGATTACAGACACCAAGATCAGCAGTCCAATGTGCGTGTTACATTGATAAAAAGAAAACTGTTTTATCGTCATCTTGCATCAACCTTAGTACTGAATTTCCCTTTTGTGTGATGTTACAGTTGTTTTTGCGCCCTTAAGAACTTTCTGGTCGCTTAAGAAATTGTTTTGTCATAACAATAACTTCACAACAGGGTATGATCGTACCTACGATCATGAACTAATTAGAAAGATGATAATGCAATTTCTTAATCAATAGCACGCTAGTTGTGACTGCCTCAAACCACGCGAAACTGCAAGTAAAAACTATTCACATCTCATAATGCAATATCTCAATCAATAGCACGCTAGTTGTGACTGCCTCAAGCCACGAGAAACTGCAAGTAAAAACTATTCACATCTCATAATGCAATATTTTATGACAATGGTCAATCCATGATTCTGACGCCAATTGTGATTGATAAAACAGTAAGCGAAATCTGAATTTCCAACTTTCCTTTGAATAACAACATCACTTTTATTTTGTAACATCACACTTGGCGCCCGAACAGGGAACTGACCAAAAATTAGTTCAAATTCTTGGAAAATTTTCTATGTGCTTGTGTTAATAAATGTTCTGTCGTTTCATGTATACATCATCCCTCTGAGAGAAAGACGGAAAATACGCTGGTCGATAACGCAGTTTAATTACCGAGAGAAAAGAAAAGAGACGCGAATTTGCTGAGACAACATAGCGGTAACCAAGCCATCAAAAAGTAAGTCAGAATTTTACATACGCAGTGTAGTGCTTCAGTAGCAACGTTGCTTTTCCAAGTCGATCCATATCCTTTCTATCTCCTTCCCGGTATAGAAAATCTGCTTTATTTTATCTTTGAAAGTAAAATTCTTCGTAGTCTGATAATAGGAATGATTTTTCTCCATTGTTAGTATAGCTATATTATATTTTCAATATGGTGGATATTTTGTGCAATTTGCAGTGAAGAGCATCTTCATTCATTTGTCTGAAACGTTTAGGTCCCATCTTGTCTTCTCGGCAGATAGAATTTCATTTGTTGCTCACGCGAGAGCGGTGCTCTTAGCGGACTCCACGTCACCGACAAACGACGAAAGCCTTGCGTAGCTCGTGGTTTACTGACGAAAATGGCAGATAGTAAACAGAGACAGGTGACAACAGGAGACGGGAGTGAAGACGTTAACAGTATTCCATACCCTTTACGATCGCGAACGGTAGGTTCTCGTGTGGAAACTGAACTATGTCTGTAACTGGGAAAAGTGACCCTAAAGTCCAAACTCTTCCCGCTGCAGCTACAAACAACCTCGGTGCGTTAATGGAAATGCTGAATCAACAGTTTGACGCAGTAAATGAAACTATAAAAACACAAAATGAGACTGTTAACGCCCGATTAGATGCTGTAAGCGAATCAGTAAAAACACAGCTAGGCACAATCAAAACAGATCTGCATAAAGAAATTACGGCTGAATTAAATACACATTTGGGTGAAGTGCAAACTAAGATCAGTGATCAAATTCAGAAAATGCAAAAACAGATGAAAAGTGAAATAGCTGAAGTGTCTGGAACATTAAACACAAAAATTCAGGCAGCTACCAAAGAAATAAACTCAGTTAGAAATACGGTATCTGACATTGAAGGTGTAGTAGAGGATCTGTCGAGGCAGATAGTCTCAATCAATATTGAAGAACAGGTTAAGAGCACCGTGAAAGCACACGCGGAGGCATTGTCGGAACACTACGGTGAATGGATAAAGGATAAAGATATTTTTATCGAAAAGAAGGTCAGTGAGGAGCTTAGGGAGACTGTCAAGGACGTAACATATGAAATCTTAGCTGCTCCTGGTAAGTCGGGAGACACAGTGCTTCCTGAATTGGGACAGATTTGGAGGACACTTACACGGGATCTTCCTGAGTGGAAGCAGCAAGTAGTGGACGAGGTCAGAATGCTGAGAAACTGGGTAGAAAATCCGCACACGCATACGCAAACTTTAGGGAACAACTTTATAGACGGTGACGAATGTCAGTCAACTCCTTATGGTTCACTGCCTGATTACAAGCAAAACAACGGTTCTGTTGAGCCTCGAGTGGGGAAAATAAATGATCCGCCCACAATTGTGAGTTTAATGAAAGAGGAAAGTGTGATTAAGCATCGCACATTTCCTGTTTTTCATCCGCAGAAGTGAGAAATACACCCCATCGTGTTCCTACAGAACTTTCCTTCACAAGGAAATGGTTTTGCCGGCAATCAAAAGATCGGGTGACATCATCCGTCTCAAGTATTCTATTCACAAGTGAATGCACCCAGTGGATTTTACTCCTTTACACCGGCATTTGTACCACATAACCAGCACCAATATGAAACGGAACAAACACTTAAGGCCATGAATGACAAACAGACTAAGCATCCCGCGGAAAATTAGAGGCAGCGCCTTTCAGCCTCCAAGAGGTCGCTGCCGGTTCGAGTGGGGGTACTAACGAATACTCTGATTCTGAATATGTTAATGCGATACGGTACGACCATGAGACGGACTTACGAGATGACCTTGCACCTGACAAAGAAGCTCAAGACATTAATGACATTTATGATGAACAGGTCCAGGCTTCGATTAAGATTTCTATTGCCAACATTCCTGTCACAGCCATTGTTGATACAGGAGCAAACATCAATGTCATGTCATCATGTCTCTTCAGACAGGTGTCTTCTGTTTCAAAAGTTTTATCATTGCCGATTCAAGGTTGCTCCATATCGGGAGTGATTGGTCCATTGAAACAGAGAGTTAGTTTACAGACGCAGCCTCAACTGCAGATAGAATCTGTTTTGGTTTCTTACCTCTTGCGTACTGGAAATTTCCTTGTGTGAACTGTTAATAACATGTATTGTGTTGAACAGCGCCCGGACCACATGCTAACGGTTGCTACATGTAAACTTTAAGTATTAAATGTTAAGTATGGAAAAATTGTTTATAGTAATGGACATTAAATGATATTTCTTCAACAAGCTTAAGTAGGAAGTTAAGGTTTCAGAAAGAATTTCAATTTAACTTTAAGTTAGTATACAAAGAAGAAAAAAGCTTGCGAGGTGATTGACCGGAGCTATATAAATATGTAAGGTGAGAAATGGAGGAAGATGCGTAAACAAGCACTTCTCTGAAGGTATAAGAAGATTTATATTTAGTAATGTAAGTACTTGAAGTTCTCTTGTAAACGCCCAAATTACCTGCTTAAAAAAATACATGTTCAAAACGTCCAGACAGTGAACAGGAGTGGAGGAAATATCTTAGCCTAAAGTTCAGTTAAAGCGTGCTGTTAAATGAGAAAACAAGTGGTAACCCACATGTGTTCACGCAAGGAGACAATAAGCTGCAGTAAACTTAGTTGAAATACAGTACAGAGAGAGGCAAACCATTAAGCATCAATAACGTAGCGTAAGTACTCCACCAGGCCATTAATTGCTATGAAAGTAAACTGTTTCCCTGTGATCTGAGCCCAATCTAATGAGTATATGAGGAATGTTAGCTGACGAATTGATTTCAGTAGAATCAAGGTACTAAAAAAACCACACAGTAAGCCCCCTGTATCATAAATAAGTCCAAGTAAAGATCTTCAGAAGTTTTGTAGTGTAATCTAGCGACCATTCAATACTCTAATTGATGGCTAATCTAAAGAACAAGCAATGCAGTGCTATTTTAACTTAATACTGACTATAACCAGAGTAAGATGTAGAAGTAGCAAAGCATGCTGTAATGAAAGAGGTTAAAAATTTATATATGTGTCTATGTTTATTATGATAATTTTATTTTCATGCAGATTTTATTGTAAAAATGTCTTCTTAGACACTCCTCTTATGAAATCCATTTTCCTTGTGCCCGTTCCTTTTGATCCTGGTTCATTAACCCAGACCAAGGGTCGACTTGTAAAAGGCACGTGTGCTTGGAGCCAAAGCAGTGCTTATGTGAAATGAGACACGTAGGTGCGATGAACTTCGCTAGCTTTGGTAATGTTTGTTATGGACAGGTTGCGTAAACCCGTAAACCCAGTGAAATGTGGGTAACTCCATTCATCATTCATGCGAAAAATTGTAGACACGCGTTACCCTTTTTTTTTTTTTTTTACAGAGAACGATTGCTGAGTACATGAAGCGAAGAGGGAGACCTATTGTTATCCAGTCTGCCCTCAAATACAAAAAAAAAATTGGCGAGCACAAAGGAAAGCACAAAAGAAAGGGTTCAGCGTTAAATGTGTACTTGTTAAGTAGTAGATATGCTGCGTGGCAGTAGAAAATGATCTTGGGTGCACCAAAGAATAAATGCAACGAGTGTTGCGCAATCTGTAGTTTTCGTAATGAGAAGATGAGCCCTTAAAAGAAAATTTGAAAGAATATTTTTAGATTCACTAGTGAAAGTAAACTTTGAGATATAAAGAGTCCATTCATAAAGCAGTTGTTCACTAGACTTAACAAAAGGAGTGACCATTAATTGTAAATATTAGCTCGTAAGTGATCTTTTGTAAATAGTAGAATATAAGTCTTTCTGTACCAATGGAGAAAACCTGCAAAATTGATTGTTTTGTAAATGAACGCTATTGACGAAGGAACTGAGCACGAATACTGTGTGAAGATGCACACTAAAGTGCGACGTGCATAATAAAAATAACTGTTCAGTGTGTATTAGTGGTAGTGCTGTACTGCAAGTGTAAAAAGAAGTCAAGGCTACGACAACAGGTGCAACGCAAAGTTCAGTGTTGGTCTAAGTGCAGCGACAGCTAAAACATTCGTCGTCACTTACCTGTGAGCCTCATGGGAGGCAGTTGACAGGGAAGTATGGAGGCAGCTTCAGTGTCTGGCTCTTCCGATGGAAAACGCGCGCGAGGTGTTTGTATCGATGCACTCGCGTGATACGAAGTTAAAAAAAAAAAAAAAAAAGAACGATCGACGACCGGCACCTCTGTTACAGCCTGAGCGCGAGCGGATACTGAGAATTGGAGCTCACGCAACACTGTGCAGCCGCTGTGAGTGGCTGACGTGTGGGTGACGAAACTATCCAAACTTTAAACTGCTAACCGCCATGAATTTAAACGTACATACTGGAGGAAAGACATTTGCACACTTGTGTGACTACATTTTCATACGTAAATTAAGCAATATTCTTGAGTTGAAGTTAAGATGAGTGAGAAGTAGATTGTTAGATTACTCAGACCTTAAAGCCATTAATACTGGCACTCCCGAACACTGCTAAAATG
Source organism: Schistocerca americana (assembly GCF_021461395.2). NCBI lineage: Eukaryota > Metazoa > Arthropoda > Insecta > Orthoptera > Acrididae > Schistocerca > Schistocerca americana. The sequence continues at coordinate 680,347,246 of NC_060122.1, forward strand.
AATTATAGTCCTGTCTCTTGATGGACAAAGAAAATGAATGTGCACTATATGAAGACCCTGAACTCCAGACCTGTCCCGATCCTTAACAAATGTATCCAATAGATTGTAAGTTATACTAATAATTTTCCACTTCTTCTGTTTCATATTGTAAATAAAAAACCCGGAAAGTCACTTGTATTCCTGGCACCACAGTGGAAAGGACAGATATACTGCATGATGAACGCCGTAGACAGCTAACACTCAAAGTGAAAGCATCACGAAGTGTAGTGCTATGCTATTAAACTGTAATTGAACCACAATGAGTCAACAGATGCTCGAACATTGTCCACTCTAGTTTAGTGAAAATAAGCGCTCACTGTACTCATATATTAGTTGTTAAGCTCAAGAGAATGTAATTTCTGAATTCTATCCCCTGAAGTGTGAAATGAACGTTCACTTATTGTTATAAGCAAATATGGACCAAACTTAAATATGCACATAAATGTTAATCTTGGTATTATGGAATGAAGTGACTGATGAACAAAGAGTGAAAAACTTTATTTTGAAAAATGATAAATATCTGATATGTGTTTATAAATGTAATTTCAATTTATGTACTTTGTACGCCAGTAACATTATGTAAATGCCACACCAAAAATCACGAATATCTCATGAGGACATGAGGATCGAGGTAATCCTTCGGCATTCCCTCTCTCCTCGTGGGAGGCAATGTGATATTCGCTATTTTTGACTTCATTAAAACCGCAAATACGAGTAGTTAATACTTTCAGCCAGAAGGCAAATACTTGTTTATAAATAATGATTAATGTATAATAAGGCGTCGCATAGCGACGGTGGAATTTTCTAAATAATGTAATTCGTCGTCTTTGGGCGGCAATATAAACAGAAAAATACGGATAGATATGCGATCCTTCACTATTTTGTTCGCTGGAGAACAAATGAAGCCTTGAGCGCAAAATGACTTGTACTGTTTTCTCTTAAGTAAGACGGACGCAGATTTGTGGCGGTCTGATCCAATTTTTTTTCTAAATAAATAAAAACGTGTTCTGTCTAAGTTTGAGTGAAGTGTAAGAATAACTGTTATAACTTATCGTGACGACGCACGAGCGACTCAAGAGGACGATGGCTATATAAAAGAGCGCTTAATGGACATGAAATGGACATAAAAATCTACCGTCATTGTAGTACTAAGCTTAAGGTACGATATATGTTTTAGTTATAATAAATATTTGTTCTGGGAATACTGAATCATTTAGCAGTATTATTTTCATTTTAATTATGCATTTTGCTAAGATTAAAGACACCAAGATCAGCAGTCCAATGTGCGTGTTACATTGATAAAAAGAAAACTGTTTTATCGTCATCTTGCATCAGCTTTAATATTGAATTTCCTTTTTGTGTAATGTTACAGTTGTTTTTGCGCCCTTAAGAACTTTCTGGCCCCTTAGGAAATTGTTTTATCATAACAATAACTTCACAACCGGGTATGATCGTACCTACGGTCATGAAGTATTTAGAAAGATGATAATGCAATTTCTTAATCAATAGCACGCTAGTTGTGACTGCCTCAAACCACGCGAAACTGCAAGTAAAAACTATTCACATATCATAATGCAACATTTTATGACAATGGTCAATCCACGATTCTTACGCCAATTGTGATTGACAAAACAGTAAGCGAAATCTCAATTTCCAACTTTCCTTTGAATAACAACATCACTTTTATTTTGTAACATCACAGACGTCAGTTTTGGTATATTGGCGAAGTTATTTAAAATCATTTTTATCACGTTATGTGGCGTAGCGCCACAATTTCACAAAACTTCACAACTTGTCACATTGGAATCAGTATTGGAGAGAATGGTGGTCAGATCTCCATTGAGGTTGAGGGCCGGCCTGACATCAGTATGTAGGACACACACTGCCAAAATATGCTAAAGTGAAAGTGGCAAACCACAAATCTCACAGAGTGGTGGATCCTCCCGCCAGAGGTGGAAGTCGTATGTTACAGGGCAATGTCCGATGCACAGCCTGGTAAGCAGAACCTCCTTCCAGCGTTATGGCTGACATTAAGTCCACCATGACTGTGTGATAAATTTGAGCGACCGCAGTTTGTCTTCCGTCACCTGCAACCATTCAGTCTCTCACTGTGGGGCGGCGGGTGGATTAATAGAATAAATGTTTTGTATTTATGCTGTTTGCCGTTCTCAACACTGGCTCTCTAACTACAATATTGGCAACCAGAAAGTATTAGCAAAACGTGAAGCCTGTAATTAGAATTCCAAGTTCCCACTTCATCTGAGAAATACATTTATAGCTACAGCTTATAGCTCTGAAGAATTAGGAGATTGTCTGGGATTCATATTCAAAAAACCATTCTCTCTAAAATGTTCACTATATTCGGGTAAGCTACTACAAACAGCATAGTGAACGCATTATTGTGGCAAAGATAGACACGAAGCCCACGCCTACTACAGTAGTACAAGTTTATATGCCAACTAGCTCTGCAGATGACGAAGAAAGTGAAGAAATGTATGATGAAATAAAAGAAATTATTCAGATAGTGAAGGGAGGCGAAAATTTAATAGTCATGGGTGACTGGAATTAGATAGTAGGAAAAGGGAGAGAAGGAAACGTAGTAGGTGAATATGGATTGGGGCTAAGAAATGAAAGAGGAAGCCGCCTGGTAGAATTTTGCACAGAGCAGAAGTTAATCATAGCTATCACTTGGTTCAAGAATCATAAAAAAAGGTTGTATACCTGGAAGAATCCTGTAGATACTAAAAGGTATCAGATAGATTATATAATTTTAAGACAGAGATTTAGGAAGCAGGTTTCAAATTGTAAGACATTTCCAGGGGCAGATGTGGACTCTGGCCACAATCTATTGGTTATGAACTGTAGATTAAAACTGAAGAAACTGCAAAAAGGTGGGAATTTAAGGAGATGGGTCCTGGATAAACTGAAAGAACCAGAGGTTGTACAGAGTCTCAGGGAGAGCATAAGGGAACAATTGACAGGAATGGGGGAAAGAAATACAGCAGAAGAAGAATGGGTAGCTTTGAGAGATGAAGTAGTGAAGGCAGCAGAGGGCCTAGTAGGTAAAAAGACGAGGGCTAGTAGAAATCCTTGGGTAACAGAAGAAATACTGAATGTAATTGATGAAAGGAGAAAATATAAAAATGCAGCAAATGAAGCAGGCAAAAAGGAATACAAACGTCTCAAAGATGAGATCGACAGGAAGTGCAAAATGGCTAAGCAGGGATGGCTAGAGGACAAATGTAAGGATGTAGAGGCTTATCTCACGAGGGGTAAGATAGATACTGCCTACAGGAAAATTAAAGAGACCTTTGGAGAAAAGAGAACCACTAGTATGAATATCAAGAGCTCAGATGGAAACCCAGTTCTAAGCAAAGAAGGGAAAGCAGAAAGGTGGAGGGAGTATATAGAGGGCCTATACAAGGGCAATGTAGTTGAGGACAATATTATGGAAATGGATGTAGATGAAGATGAAATGGGAGATACGATACTGCGTGAAGAGTTTGACAGAGCACTGAAAGACTTGAGTCGAAACAAGGCCCTGGGAGTAGACAACATTCCATTAGAACTACTGACGGCCTTGGGAGAGCCAGTCCTGACAAAATTCTACCATCTGGTGAGCAAGATGTATGAGACAGGCGAAATACCCTCAGACTTCAAGAAGAATATAATAATTCCGATACCAAAGAAAGCAGGTGCTGACAGATGTTATAGCGTCCCCAGTGCCATATTACGAAAAGACAATATTTATAAAGAAGACATTCATAATTTGTAAGAGATTTTTTTTCTCATGTAGCCTTAAAATAATAATTTCTCTGTGTAGGTTTAGATTGCAAAGAAACAATTTATGACAGAATGATCTAAAGAGACGCCCAGTTACACTCTTTTGTTAATTTTTTAGTCGACCTTCACTTCTTCTTTTGTCTTGAATGTGTCTAGAGGGACATCTTGCGTGTGCTGACGAATGTAAGCATATTTGTATGAGTTAAGCATATAATATACTGATTTAAATTTATTGTGCACTTTTAATTTGTAAGAGGTGATCCCGATTTCATGTCCGCCTTCCTTGAATTAATCTGCATTCAAGTAAATTACAGCTCAACAATCGCAGCGGCCGATGCAGCCAACGACGCCATTACGTGGCGAATTTAACTTATGAAAAATTAGCGGAAGCGGAAAACTCGCCCGCTATTAGCATAATATTAATTTTTCTCCACAGCCGCACGAAGTTGCAGAAATACTTAGCTTTAAGATTCTTATTTTCAGTACCATAGCTGAGAGCCAGAGCCAGGACTCCGACTACAATACAATGGTCAACGGAGGTAAGAAAATACTCTCGCGCGTGTGTGGGCCGCAATTGTAATTAATAACTAAAGATCTTTTGCTTTAACGTCAACTGACTAGCCGAGGAAATTTATATGAAAAGTTTATTACATTGTTCAACTTAAATATCATTTTTATGAAGGCCCGCCACGTAAGTCGGCAACAATCAAAAAATAATAATAACAATAATAATATATACATTAAATTACGACGGCCGACGGACGCGAGATTGGCGCCGCAACTTTGGGGCCCGATTAATATGATTCTATTGTAATGAATGTAATTATGTATGTGTCTAATTGTTGTAAAATATTAATGCTTGTATGAATTCTTTTACATGTACAACAACAAAACCACACCCTGAGGAGATCTGGAGAGGAAAAAGTGTAGAAAAGAAAAAGGATTGCGAGAAAGAAAAATAAGTAAGGTAAGGCCTATTGTGCAAGCATCCTGTGTAGCTCTGTGCGGAATATCGAACCCATGTGCACATGAGATACCTTCGGTGTTTTGTGTATTTATGTGTTTATTTTTGGAGGGATAATTATTCGTTTTGTGTATTTATGTGTTTATTTTTGGAGGGGATAATTAATCGTGTGTGTATCAGTGTTAAAGATTTGTCAGTGGCTTAAAGTGAATTTAGTATGGGTAAGATAGGACAACCTAAAGCATCCGTACCGTAAATTCTGTTAATATGGAAAGTGAGGATCATTTGCAATACGTAAACGAATCCCAAGCCACCGCCTCGGATAACATAATTTCCGGAGCGGGGGGCGAGGATCTGTGGACGGTGAATGACGCTTCACAGCAGAATGGGAATAGAGTAACAACTCCACTGCCTGGGCAGGGGGGCCAATCGAGTGCTAGATTAAGCGGGGCACCAGTATGCTCACCGATTGCAGACCCATTTGCAGAATTTCTGCGCAGGTTAGAAGAAAGAGATAGGGAAAGAGATCAGAAACTGGCTCAGATGCTACGTGAGCAAGAGCAGCGCAATGAAGCAAAACTAGATAGGATCCAAAGCGAACTAGCCGAGATGCGGGACGCGTGCAAAGAGATCCCCGATCTTGTGCAAAGCTTAGCCGGAGATATGCAAAAATTACAGATATCGCAGGCTAGGCTTGAAGACAATGTCCAGACTTTAACCAACCGCGTGGATAATGTGGAGATAGATGCACGGAAAAGTATTGACGCATATTTGGAAGTGCAAGCTCAAAAAGTAGAAAAAGAATTAAATGAATGGCTAGAAGTAAAGGATCGCGAGATATCTGCAAAGATTGAAAGCGATGTAAAAACAGCCGTAGAACAAGCGACTGCGGCCGCGAGTGTAAATACTGACGCTAGCGCTGCCGCACTACATGCCGAATTAACACAGATTAAGTCCCGTGTGACTGCGGAGTTGCCAAATTGGCAACAGGAGGTCGCGCGGAGACTGTCTGCGTTGGAAAGCAATGTAAACAGTGGCGGACAGATCATGAATCAGACTCCGCGTACTGATTACTATAATAACGCTGACGGTAGCCAGGGTGCGAGTGCGCAACCGCAACCTAATGCGAATTATGAGCACGAGCAACACGCGATACCGTGCAGCGCACATCACGAAGTGATGAATGTCCCAGAATGTAGCAATCAGACGTGCAAAAAAGAGGACAATGTAATAAAACACAGGACATTCCAACCCTTCAATAGCGAAAAACGAAATGTCCACCCTGTTGTATTTATTAAGAGCTTTAGGAATGTGTTTCCCAGGACATGGACGGAAAGACAAAGAATACGGTTCGTGGTCTCCTTTATTCAAGGTGACGCGGCACTGTGGGCCACCGACGTGTCCGAAAAATGTCTAACGATGCAACAGTTTGAAGGTGCATTCTTGCAAAAATTCTGGTCCGATAGCGTCCAAGAAAGACTACGAAAGGAGTTGTACAGTCCAGAAATGTACAATCCTAAGATGGGAACGTTACGCAAATATTTCGAAAAGTATATAAACAAAACCAGGTACTGGGACGAGCCAATGTCCGATCGTGACATAATCAGATTAATAAAAATGAAGTTGCCCAGTGAAATTAAAAGATATTTCATCAATGTGCCGGAATACGATATAGAACAATTCATGGAAATAGTGGATTCTGTTGACCTATTGATCGAAGATATGAAAACCGAAAACAAGTGGAACCATGCAGGCTATAATCAACACAAAGCCGATTACAATAGCAGCCACAGTAATGGTAGTAACTTAGTACCAAATGGTAACGGGAATAGGCAAGAGCACCGGCAACAGAATCAAGGCACAAACAATGGCAATGGTTATAACGGCAACGGTTATAATCGTGAAAATCGAAAGAGACATCATGATGGACGCATGAGTAATGGACATAATGGTAACAGCAATCCGCAATGGCGGAACAACCGAAACCAGTGGCGTGGTCGTAACGAACCGACACCACAGTGGCAACAAAACACAGCGCCACAATGGAACGCCAACCCAGGTCCGTCACAGAACATGTCAGGGAGTTACAACCGACCACCACAAAACCAGAGCCATACACAATATCAAAATACACCATCGGGGAGGCAGGGCGGCCAACCCAACAGTAGCAACAACAACAACCAGAACCACAATGTGAGGTTAGTGGAAGTGACAGACAACTGTCAACCCACTAATGCTCATCCGTTAAACTAAAGACAGCCACAATACGCTCTCCGTTGTTGGCTGCAGGATGGTGTAGTGAGGGCACATTCACAGATGACAGCCATAAACTTTGTATGCTGAGATACAATGAAGGAACAAAAATAGAAAAGGAACTTGTAGACATACCGCAGAAATGTAACCGAACCGACAAAAGTGTTGTGCAGGCTATATTGCAAGCAGATATGTACGGAGCACCAATACACATAATAGTCGATACCGGTGCGTCAACCAATGTCATGAGCGCAAATTTTTACAAGTACTTGAGTCAAAATAATAGAATACCAGTATTGCCAGTGAAGAATTGTCGTGTTACAGGTGCAATAGGTGCACAATCTCATATCATAAAGCACCAGGTGCAGGTCGAGTTTACGGTAGGAAATGAAGCAATGAAAAGCTCGTTCCTAGTAGTTAAGGGATTAGGTGTTGCTTGCATCCTGGGGATGGAATTTTTACGCCAGAGGGACGCAAAAATCGACCTCTTGTGCGGGGAAGTAAGCCTTATGAATGAGGATAGACGTGTAGTTTTGCCGTTGTTGAGGACACGGGAAGTGCACGGTAAATATTGCCGGAGCTTTCAAACGAGATTCGAAGGAATACAGGTAATGAATTTATATTCTGACTTAAGTACAAGACAAGCATATTGTAAAGAATTTATTACTGAAGACAGAGAGGAAAAAAGGAAACTGATAGCCATGAAAGTTAGGGAGTCAGAACATTTCACTGAAGCACAACAAAACGAATTGACTCAGCTACTTACAGATTATGAGAATGTGTTTTCGGAAAAACCCGGTGTTATCGAGGGCTACACCTATAACATCGAAGTGGTACCTCATGATACTTTCTGTCACGCAAACTACACCATTCCGTGGTCAAATAAGGAGGCAGTTACCAAGGAAATAAGAAAAAAATACTTACAAAGACTTAAAGAAGTTCGCTCAGTAGAGCAACGTTTACATTTGTGTGTAGTAGGTTAAGTTTATAGTGTATTTTTTCTGTGTGTAAATGTTCCGATTTTAGTGTAACATTTAAAGACAATGAGGCACACAAGATTAGTGTGATTCAATTTTGTAGATGTTAAGGAATAACAGTATTTTTAAGCAATTGCATTTTGAAAAAAAAAAATGAACGTAGGTTTAAGAATATGTTAAAAATTTCATGTTGAAAAATGCTTTAAAAATATTTAAAAAACAATTCAACAGCATTTAATGATGAAAGAATTTTTCATTAGTGTGTCATGAATATTTTTGAACTGTAGTAGTAATGCAACTTTTGAAATTCAATATTATAGTGTATATGTTGTTCCATGTATTTATGTCTATACCGATCTTGAAATATGCTCAATCATAATTTACTAAACAACATGAGTGCAGGGTGTACATCACCCAAGGTACCTCATGTGTTATGGACAAGGTACAAAGCAAATCAGTAAACGCGACTACCGCTAAGCACTGTTAAAATATATTGCCATCTGCTAAGGCAGAGATTTGCACGAATTTGTAGTGTAAACAAAAGTCACAAATCTAACACTAATCTAGGAACTTGCACGCTAGGCCTAGATTATAAAATGTCTACAATAATGCGAGAGGCAAAGTTTTGTAAAGTCGAGCCTGGCTCTGGAGAGCAAGTACGCAATGAGTGGGCAGACATGACATGGGGACTTACCTCAGATGAGACGGAAATACAATTGTATAGTCAAAAAATCTGAAGGCAAGTACGACTCTAAGTGGAAAATAAAAAGAGATAATTAGTGCAAGAGACTGGTAAAATCCAGCACTAGCCAAAATCCAGTTCAGACTGAACGAAATACATTAGTGTTTGTGAACTAATCGAAACAGTTACTTTAAGCAGTGTGAAAAACTGTGAAGGTGAAACTGTGATATGGACAGTGAAGTGCTAGTATAGAACGTTCAACAGCGGTGAAGACGCCAAACGCCAATATTACGCACGAAAAACTGTGAATTTACTATAAATGTGAACTGTTAACGTGAAGTGAACCCACAGTCAATATTTTTGGGACAGACTGTAGTTTCAGTGAGCACAATAATGCGAGATTGGAATGCGATGCGTGGACTGTTGCAAAACAGCGACCGCAGAAACGGCGAATGTTTGTGCTAAGCTCGTATTGGGACACTCACCAGTGCCTGCGAGTGCGGCGAAAACATAAATAATTTTATCAAGACAAAAACTGACGTGTAATGGAAACATTATTGCATCAAAACTGCATTCACGGGAGAAGGTCCATGACATGTATTCTGCAAGACAGTGCTAGCTTGACACTCGGAAACTGGCGAAAACTTAACAACAACTGCCGCACTAATAAATGCTCCTTTCCCACTAGCGTAACCATCTGAAGCGGGAAACAAATATTACGTTGGTTGTGTGTGTGTTTCATGTACTACGTCGGAGATGCGTAGCAGAGCTGACTCCTGCCAACAAGAGCGGGGGGCGGATATCATCCCACTCCGCCACGCCCGGCCGAGACAGAAGCGCATCGCCAACGGTGCAGCCGATCAGCTGATTCTGACGTTCCGCGACGGCGAGACACACGCTGGCGTCGAGCGGGCGTTGACCTCTCCGCAGCCGCCGCGAACGCCGAGCACCGAACACACCAACCGACGCCGTCGCGAGCCAAACGTCGCGGCGTAGATCATCAACGACACCGCAATCAATTGTTTTAATGACCTCATTTTTTGCATAGTGCAACAAAAATATTTGTATGCACATCCTGTACTCCAATGACATTCCAGAAACAATTAAGTGAAAGTGACCAAAGCAGTTAGTCTGTCGCTCCGCCGAGGTTTTCCCCAGGTTTCCCTACGGCCGCGCCAAATGGGGAGCGAACAGTTGACACCCCTGGGACTTCAAATATTCCGGACTAACTCGTGGTATACCTTGAACCTCATCTGTATTACACTTTGTGTGCAACACACCTCAGTAATTACAACATACGATGTGACATATATAGACTATGAAAGAAAACTCTGCGTGTGGACACTGTGGACATGAAAGTGGAAATATTTATGTCAAAAAAAACACGAACATTTTTTATGACATAAACATTTCGGGGGGCAATATAGCGTCCCCAGTGCCATATTACGAAAAGACAATATTTATAAAGAAGACATTCATAATTTGTAAGAGATTTTTTTTCTCATGTAGCCTTAAAATAATAATTTCTCTGTGTAGGTTTAGATTGCAAAGAAACAATTTATGACAGAATGATCTAAAGAGACGCCCAGTTACACTCTTTTGTTAATTTTTTAGTCGACCTTCACTTCTTCTTTTGTCTTGAATGTGTCTAGAGGGACATCTTGCGTGTGCTGACGAATGTAAGCATATTTGTATGAGTTAAGCATATAATATACTGATTTAAATTTATTGTGCACTTTTAATTTGTAAGAGGTGATCCCGATTTCATGTCCGCCTTCCTTGAATTAATCTGCATTCAAGTAAATTACAGCTCAACAATCGCAGCGGCCGATGCAGCCAACGACGCCATTACGTGGCGAATTTAACTTATGAAAAATTAGCGGAAGCGGAAAACTCGCCCGCTATTAGCATAATATTAATTTTTCTCCACAGCCGCACGAAGTTGCAGAAATACTTAGCTTTAAGATTCTTATTTTCAGTACCATAGCTGAGAGCCAGAGCCAGGACTCCGACTACAATACAATGGTCAACGGAGGTAAGAAAATACTCTCGCGCGTGTGTGGGCCGCAATTGTAATTAATAACTAAAGATCTTTTGCTTTAACGTCAACTGACTAGCCGAGGAAATTTATATGAAAAGTTTATTACATTGTTCAACTTAAATATCATTTTTATGAAGGCCCGCCACGTAAGTCGGCAACAATCAAAAAATAATAATAACAATAATAATATATACATTAAATTACGACGACCGACGGACGCGAGAATGTGAAAATTACCGAACATTCAGTTTGATAAGTCACGGATGCCAAATACTAACACGTATTCTCTACAGGCGAATGGAAAAACTGGTAGAAGCTGACCTCGGGGAAGATCAGTTTGGATTCCGTAGAAATATTGGAACACACGAGGCAATACTGACCTTACGACTTATCTTAGAAGCTAGATTCAGGAAAGGCAAACCTACGTTTCTAGCATTTGTGGACTTAGAGAAAGCTTTTGACAATGTTGACTGGAATACTCTCCTTCAAATTCTGAAGGTGGCAGGGGTAAAATACAGGGAGCGAAAGGCTATTTACAATTTGTACGGAAACCAGATGGCAGTTATAAGAGCGGAGGGACATGAAAGGGAAGCAGTGGTTGGGAAGGGAGTGAGACAGGGTTGTAGCCTCTCCCCGATGCTATTCAATCTGTATATTGAGCAAGCAGTAAAGGAAACAAAAGAAAAATTCGGAGTAGGTACTAAAATCCATGGAGAAGAAATAAAAACTTTGAGATTCGCCGATGATATTGTAATTCTGTCGAAGACAGCAAAGGACTTGGAAGAGCAGTTGAACGGAACAAACAGTGTCATGAAAAGAGGGTATGAGATGAACATCAACAAAAGCAAAACGAGGATAATGGAATGTAGTCGAATTAAGTCGGGTGATGCTGAGTGAATTAGATTAGGAAATGAGACACTTAAAGTAGTAAAGGAGTTTTGCTATTTGGGGAGCAAAATAACTGATGATGGTCGAAGTAGAGAGGATATCAAATGTAGACTGGCAATGACAAGGAAAGCGTTTCTGAAGAAGAGAAATTTGTTAATATCGAATATAGATTTAACTGTCAGGAAGTCGTTTCTGAAAGTATTTGTATGGAGTGTAGCCATGTATGGAAGTGAAACATGGACAATAACTAGTTTGGACAAGAAGAGAATAGAAGCTTTCGAAATGTGGTGCTACAGAAGAATGCTGAAGATTAGATGGGTAGATCACATAACTAATGAGGAAATATTGAATAGGGTTGTGGAGAAGAGAAGTTTGTGGCACAACTTAACTAGAAGAATGGATCAGTTGGTAGGACATGTTCTGAGGGATCAAGGGATCACGAATTTAGCATTTGAGGGCAGTGTGGAGGGTAAAAATCGTAGAGGGAGACCAAGAGATGAATACACTAAGCAGATTCAGAAGGATGTAGGTTGCAGTAGGTACTGGGAGATGAAGAAGCTTGCACAGGATAGAGTAGCATGGAGAGCTGAATCAAACCAGTCTCAGGACTGAAGAGCACAACAACAACAACAACAACAACATATTCTGAAAGTCACAGACCAAAAAGAATCCACACAATCCAACTACCAGAGCAGTTCAGAGTCTAATGCGCTGATACCACTATAAGTGTTCAAATTAAATGTTTAAGTGAATGCTCGCCATAATTTGATGATAATGTTCATCAAACGCCACGCTAAATAATGGTAGAATGTCTGTCCTACAACGGCACGTGAAAATACGACATACGTAAACTAAAGATAGATCATTAACGTCATCCCAAAATTAACACTTCACTCGAAAACGATTTCATGTTTACGTGTATCCCGAGTAACTTATTTCTGCATCCAAGGCTGTTTATATCAACGATACCGACGCGACGCGGCGACTCCCGGCACAGGTGATGCGCTAATCAGCGTCTGGAGAGAACTGGGGCCTTCCTCTCTTGCGCAGCGTTCTTACATATAAAGCCGCGGTGCGGACGGCTAAGGGAACGCCTGATCAAATCGGCTCTCCCAACTAGTCGCTGGGCTAGTAATGCACCGCTTTAAGTTATCGAATAAATCATTGCTTCCTTTACTGAGGGCTGATGAAGCTTTCAATTTAATTGTGCAATCAGCACACAAGTAAGTAATCATAATAAAAGTCTGACGTGGCTAAGTCAAACATTTTGGATGAGAGAATTAATTTAATTACACTACACGCAGTAGACGAGCTCTGAACTTGCTCTTTGGAAATACGCTATAGCTATAGTTTTATAGTTATTCTGTTGAAACTTCTCACATTTTTATGATTATAGCGGATCTCCCTTCTACTTAAATTTAATCATCCTAGCTTTATTTATTCGCCTACTTAATCTATCTTGCTTCCTTAATTTCGAAGACAAAAACCAGAAAATCATGAATTTCAACTAAAATTTTAATTTGTGAGATCCAGAATACTGTTTCTACAAAATCTTTATGCTAAAGGAATCGAAGTATAAATTTTTAAGGTTCTAGCTCTTTTCTGTTGCGCCAATGATTTTTACAGAAAAACATCCAAATTTCGGAAATGGTTGAAGTTATTGAACTGATATCCAACACATATTGATTTTGTATTACTCCTGACATGCTAGAAACGTTTCAGGTTATTTACTTCATTTTAAAGTATTGCGAAATATTTATGACGTCAGAGCTAGTTACAGCGGACTAGGCTGGCACACAATGGAAATGGAAAGACTGATGTGAATTTTATAAGGCGTGAGTATGCTGCTTCCCTACACCACTGACGCATGATGCGTCTATCGGAAAACGAGATGGCGGCAAAACTGGATGGGACGTTGACGGGACAACACCATCCCGATTTGCTTCCTTGGCTGTTTTGTCGGCCATGTCGTTTAACCATATTCCGATGTGGCCAGGTACCAAGCAAAAGATCACCTCCTTGGCATGGTGCTGGAGCCGCTGTAAGGAGTGCGACATCTGCTAGGCTTACCTTTCAAAACAAAACCTCCTGTCCGCCCCTGGTAGCTGAGTGGTCAACGTGGCGTAATGTCATACCTAACGGCGCGGGTTCGATTCCCGGCTGTGTCGGAGATTTTCTCCGCTCAGGGAGTGGGTGTTGTGTTGTCCTTATCGTCATCATTTCATCCCTATCGACACGCAGCTCGCCGAAGCGGCGTCAACTTGGAAGGCTTGCACCAGGCGAACGGTCTAGCCAACGGGAGGCCCTAGCCACACGGCATTTACGTTTTTACCAAACCTTGTAAGCCACCCGCAGCGGGAAAAAGTCGATGGTTTGCGGCGGTCAGCACAGAATAGACTACTAACAACTAACCTTTAAGATTTTTATTGATCGTTGTTACAGTTTGTGATAACAAAGCACGAAACGAAGACACGGTGCAGTGGACAGAGCGGCGGTGGGGCTATGAAATGTTAGTCGAGGAGCAGATCGAGCTGGGGCCGGTGGAGCTGCAACCGCGCAGCACGTCCCCCGAAACGGCGACGTAGCAGAAGGCTCCAGACTTGGGCACCGGCTGCATGCTCAGGAAGTCGTCCACCTCACGGCAGCACGGATCCGTTACGCCGTAACCGCGCGCTGCCGGCAGTCAAAGCGTTCGAAGGCGTCACTCTAAAACCCACAGTTCGTAGTTAAATGCTACGTGGCAAAAGTCTCCATACACGTAACGTATTTATCCAGTCTGATATACTGCCAAGCATAGTCCTTTTTGCCTTGTGTTCAGGGTTATACAAAATAACTTCTTGGACTAATAATATGAAGGGAGAGCTACGGTAAGGAGAGCGTTGTGTGAACCATTCAACGAATCCGAAAGTAACATTCTATCAAACCGTCTCACAGGCAATCATAATAAATTTTAGTCATATTGAATTAAAGCTATGAGACTCTCTGTGACCACAATGGCATCGACGTGGAGGATGCTACAGAGAACGCTGAAATGCTAAATTCTTTTGTCCAAAACTGTTTCAGAGAGGAAGCTCGCAATAATGCGGTTCCTCCCTTAAATCGTTGTAAGAACGTCACAATAACACACATTGAAATAACTGAACGCGGGATAGAGAATCAACTGAAATTGTTCACAGAAGAAAGGCAGTCGGTCCTGATGGGCTTACCAATATGATTCAACATTGGGTGTGGGGAAGAACTTGCAGCTCCTCTAACATCAGCGTAGCCTAGGTCGCTGGAGGAGCGAATGCTTCCTTCTTAATGGAAAAAAGCTCAGGTCATTTACATTTTCAAGAGAGTCCTCGAACAGACGCCTGAAGCTATAGGCCTATATCTCTTACTTCGGTCTGTTGTAGAACTTTGGAACACGTTTTATGCTCGTGCATTATGACATTTCTGGAGACCTAAAATCTCACGTGGAGGAATCACCATGGATTCTGAAAACAACGATCAGTGAAGCCCAGCTCGCTCTGTCCTTCCACAA
The DNA here is from genome assembly GCF_021461395.2 of Schistocerca americana. Classification (NCBI taxonomy): domain Eukaryota; kingdom Metazoa; phylum Arthropoda; class Insecta; order Orthoptera; family Acrididae; genus Schistocerca; species Schistocerca americana. The sequence continues at coordinate 680,362,396 of NC_060122.1, forward strand.
GACCCAGAAAGCAGCAAGTAGTCCTACCTGCGCCCAGGTTTATACTGTCTTCTTGGCTTCCAGAAGGTGTACGATATAGTTCCACACTGTCACCTGATGAACAAAATACGAGCCTATGGAATATCAGATCATCTGTCTGACTGGACTGGAGAATTTCTTGCAAGCAGAACATAGAAAGTCATTCTTAACGGTGAGAAATCTTCGGACGTCAAAGTGACTTAGGGGCGTACCCCAAGGCAGTGTTATAGGACCATCACTTTTCACATTACACAGGGTGTAACACAAATGTTGTGACTAATTTTCACGGGTTGGAGAGAGTGCCTTGAGGAACAAATCGAGGACAGGAACGTGTGTCCTGAAACGTCATGCTACAACGCTACAGAGTGTAGAAGCTACAGTCGCTAGCAGCGAGCGTCACTTTGCAAGGCGTTGGACCGTAGGCGGAACGTTTTGCAGTGGTATTCAGCGATCGCGACTCATTGCCACGATCGCCAGTGGAGAAGATTGGGTTAGCTGCTGCCTAGATAGGCCTTGTCTCCTATGGATAATGTAGATGTAGTTGAGTGCGGTGCTCTGTCACCTTGACGGGTGACGGTTTCGGACACGGGTTTCAGTCTGCAGTTTATCTTTCTCCTGTATACCGAGAAACACAGGAGATTTTAGAAGATCCCTGGAGAAAAATAAACTGCAGAAGGAAGCCCGTGTTCGAAACCTTCATCCACCAAGGCAACAGATCATCGTATTCATAGGAGACAACGCCTGCCTACGCAGCAACTAGCTCCCTCTTCTCCACTGGCTGTCGTAGCAATCATTCGCGATCACTGAATAATAGGCAACATGGCAACATGTCCGCCTACGGTACGTCGGCTTACAAAGTCACATTTTCTGCCCAGGGGTGGCCTGGTGCCATGCGCCAGCGCCTGTTATTTCGACGGTCTGTAGCGTCGTCGGATGACGCTTCTGGAAACGGTTTCCTATCCTCAATTAATCCCTCGAGATACCCTCTAGTACCTCTCTAAGTTTATCTCTTCATTTTTCTGCTGCAGCCCGTAGATGAATTACCTAGTGAATAACGTCAGAAACTTCACGACGCTTTTCCGGACGATTCTGTTCTATGCGGCTAAACTGCATTGCTAGAAAATTTTGGCAAAATGCAGGAAGACCTTGTAGTACCTCGAGAATTTCGGAGAAAATTCTAGAGTCACTCGAATTTTCACCGTCTCGAACACACGTTATTTTAGAGATAAGGGTGGTAAAGTAGAACTACTGCCCCACAGTTATGTGTGTATAGGACGGGCGTATATCGGACGGGCGATCGGTGCGAGCAAGTAGTCAACGAGTCCGCCTGAGAAGTTAGACGTATCGCCCATGGAGTAAACGCATCGTACACTGTGAAATTAAAAAACATTGTTGGTATAAACATTTTAAGGTTGTTGATAGAAGATACTTTTTTTCGTTCTCTCACTTACTGCGGTAAATTCTGGACTGTTGTCTTGTTAAGCTTGGAGAGATTTATGAATTGTATGTATTGAAAGATGATTGTAATAGAGTCTGTCGGTCCGGAAGGTGTCGATCTTACGAGAAATGTTTAGTGTCTGAAAACTGCTACGTGTAATGAAAATACGGTGTTCAAAGCAATCTCGAGTGTATCGAGTTATTTTAAAGTATAGAAAATTCCTCCAGAGTATCTACTACTCTTCGGAGAAGAAGCTGAACAGAAAATCGCCGCTTGTTATTCTGAGAGCAGATCGGCGAAGCTGTTCCAAGAAAGTTCGACAGCCAAAGGGGGAAAGTGAGTCGTGCACATTAGTACCACACTGCCACCCTTAATCACCGGAAACCGCCAGACCTACATGGGTTCGACACATCGTGCCGGGATTGGCAGTTGACCATTTACATAAAGAAAAGAAGAGTACTGCTCGTCAATAGGTAGAACTACCCATGATTGTATGATTAACCGACTTCAAAACAATCATTGCAAGCAGTCACATAGATTAAAAATCTGAGAAAATGCGTAACGAGCTACTTAAAATGGAATGACCACATTAAAAAAGTCACAGGTAAGTTGGATACCAGACTGAGATTCATTAGTTTACTCGTACTGAATATGAACGGGCGATCTGTATTTACTTTCTTAGTAGTAGGTTAACATCTTAGACAAGATCGGATTGAAACACTGTATTGTGGGTGACCGGTTTCGGTAAAGCTATGTTACCATCATCAGCTCTTCGTACAGTTTATTATACACTGCAGAGCCAAAGAAACTGGTACATCTGCCTAATATCGTGTAGGGCCCCGCGAGCAGGCAGAAGTGTCGCAACACGACGTAGAATGGACTCGACTAATGTCTGAAATAGTGTTGGAGGGAACTCACGCCATAAATCCTGCAGGGCTGTCCATAAATCGGTAAGAATACGACGGGGTGGAGAGCTCTTCTGAACATCACATTGCAAGGTATCCCATATATGCTCATTAAAGTTAAAGTCTGGGGATTTTTGTGGCCATCGGAGTGCTTAAAGTCAAAAGGGCGTTCCTGGATCCACTCTATAGCAATTCTAGACGTGTGGGGTGTCGCACTGTCCTGTTGGAATTGTCCAAGTCCGTCAGAATGAGCAATGGACATGAATGGATGCAGGTGATCAGGATACTTACGTACGTGTCACGTGTCAGAGTCGTAGTAGACGTATCAGGGGTCCCATATCACACCAACTGCACACGCCCCACACCATAACAGAGCCTCCACCAGCTTGAACAGTCCCATGCTGACATGCAACGTCCTTGGATTTTTTTTTGTGTGGTAAATTCTATGGGACCAAACTGCTGAGGTCATCGGTCCCTAGGCTTACACACTACTTAATCTAACTTAAACTAACTTACGCTAAGGAGAACACACACACCCATGCCCGAAGGAGGACTCGAGTCTCCGACGGAGTAAGTTGCCCGACGTCCATGGACTCATACCCGAACATGTCCATCCGCTCATAGCAATTTGAAACGAGACTCGTCCGACCAGGCAACATGTTTCCAGTCATCAACAGTCAAATGTCGGTGTTGACAGGCCCAGGCGAGACGTAAAGCTTTATGTCGCGTAGCCATCTAGGGTACACTAGTGGCCTTCGCCTCCGAAAGCCCATATCGACGATGTTTCGTTGAATGGTTCTCACGCTGACACTTGTTGCTGGCCCAGCACTGAAATCTGCAGCAATTTGCGGAAGGGCTGCACTTGTGTCACGTTGTACGATTCTCTTGAGTCGTCGTTGGTTCCGTCCTTGCGGGATCTATCCCGGCCGCAGTGACGTCGGAGATCTGATGTTTTAGCGGATTCTTATTCCTAATCACTGTACGCTCGTGAAATGGTCGTACGGAAAATTTCGACTTCATCGCTACCTCGGAGATGCTGTGTCCCAAAGCTCGTGCGCCGACTATAACACCACGTTCAGAAACACTTAAATCTTTATAACAAAAATGGCTCTGAGCGCTATGGGTCTTAACATCTGAGGTCATCAGTCTCCTAGAATTTAGAACTACTTAAACCTAACTAACGCAAGGACGTCACACACATCCATGCCCGAGGCAGGATTCGAACCTGCGACCGTAGCAGTCGCGCGGTTCCGGATTGAAGCGCCTAGAACCGCTCGGCCACCGGGCCGGCAAATCTTTATAACCTGCCATAGTAGCAGCAGTAACCGATCTAACATATGCGCCAGACACTTATTGTCTTATATATCTGTCATGTCATATGTTGTGCATTTGGAGATTTAATGGGAAGATTTTGTGTGCATCTGGCACAAGATGTTTATAATAACCTATATGAAGATCTGACAATGGTAACATAGTTTTACCGAAACCGGTCATTCACAGTACAGTGTTTTATTGCGATCTTGTCTAGGAAATTTTTCTTCTCCGAAGAGAGACTGAGATTCGTTGGCAAAATCCTCAGGATATGTTGTTTACCCATAAAAGAAACAACTTACAGAACTCTCCTTCGCCCCATACTTGAATTTTTCTCGCCAGTCTGGGGTCAGCACCGATAAGACTGATAGAGGGAGTAGAGAATATTCAGAGAAGAGCAGTCCGTATCCTTACAGCTTCGTTTTGGAAGTGGCAGACGTTGCGTATCAAAATGTGGTTTACGCTTAAAATTTTGAGAGCTCACGTTCGTAGAAAAGTCAACCAGTGTATTGCTTCCCAATACGTGTACTTCACGAAAAGACCATGAGGGTAAAATTCAAACCCGCACGGAGACTTACCGGAAATCGTTTCCCCAGAACCATTCAGGACTGGAACAATAGCACACAAAGTTCCCCGCACGCGGGGTATAGATGTTGATGTATTTACTGAATGCTAATTGAATACTAATTTAACAACAATCTAGTTGAGAACGAGACACCAAAAAAGTGGCTCTTCACAAGCGAACAGAACTACGAGAGGTTGTGACTGAAGAAGTTCTAATTATTCCACCGAAAGGGCTTTTTTTCCCTCAGATATGTGTCTGTAGTCCTGGTACACACTGTACACACAACAAATCCACATCACAGTTCCGTTGTACGGCGCTACAAGAGTCAAAACAGAATGGCACAAACCATTGATAAAGTGGAGTACGTAAGAGAGAACTTCGTAAAGATTGAAATATGTCCTAGAAGAAACTCGTGACGATGGGCAGTTTCATTTTGTTTTCGATCCTTTACTGGCTCGCTACGGTGCGATGGCACGAGAATTTCAGTGTGGACGTGCAAACAAACAAAAAATGAATTACGTGACCTACTTTCAAGGTGATAATTAAAGCTTCATGACCCTTCCTCGTACTAGCTAAAATTTTTCTGCTTCAAAAAGCCGTGCTAATTAATCATCCTTTCATGGCACAAAGCTCAGCTTTTGACAGGAAGAGAATACCTAGAAGAAAGCAAACGGACACCATTATTACTAACACATTCACGTTTCCTTTGATACAGGAGGGGTGAATGTTGTTAGGCATTAGTACTGATTGTGAAACATGTATCGTATCGTGTTTGCTAACTCGCAATGTTTTTTATCATTGTTAGCTGCCGCGTGATATTTCAGAGGCGCTAAGCGCGCGAATTTCAAACCCTTTGTCGTCTTTCGGTCCTACACTACCTCTCGGTCATAAAATATAAAAGAAAAATTCCGCCATGTTTCATTCCCACTCTGTCTTTGTTCCTTCCTGCGACCAGCCAACTTAAAGGTACTTCCTACGGTTCACTGACTAAATGAGATTGATTACTTAACTTCATAAATTAGACTTCATTGTAGGAAACCGGACCTCAACCAATGAATGTAATACCTATTATGTAAATTAAATTTGCATCTGAAGAGAAAAGAATTATTACTGATAAAAAGTATAGTATTTGGTATTTCAAATTTCTCTCTGGAAAGATCAATAATTAGGACGGAATACGACCACTTTTGTTTCGAAGATAATTCGAATCTGCATATTTAATATTTCTGAGATCAAATTCATTTTTGGCTTACAATAAAATTAATTTCCTTTACGGCTTCAGTTACTAGAGAGAACGAGTAGATCTGATGTCATTTATTTTTGCTTGCGAAAGTGCCACATATTATAAACAGCGGTCTGTCTACCTTATGCTCTTTACCTATCTCAGTACGACTAGCAGTAAACCGGGAATAAAGGTGTAAATAACTATCTGACATCGGATGCCAGTAGGTTACCCCTCATAACTTTGCTACTTCATACATTTCCGAAAAGAAGCAAAATGTACAAAAGTGTTATTGGGCAGATTTGTACCTATGTCAGGAGCTCACACAAGGGACAGGAATTCACAAACCCTAGATGTAAGCAACCATCACTTTCAACACAAAGTTACGTTTTTTAAATGACATATGTATGTTTTTGTTACGGAAATGAAAACTAGAGGTACAATCGTTGATAGCAGGCATGTTTTACTGCTCTAACCCTTCTGGAATACTTACAGTTTAAATAATGGAAATGGTGTCACAGTTTCTACCATAGTGTTCTAATAACGTGATGCCGGTTGCCTGAACTGTACTGACACTTCGTTGCTATCATTTAAAGTCCACGTATTTCATAAGGTACGAGATTTAGAACAATGAAAAGGTCTACCATAATTGTACTGTGCTTTTCATTACCATGGAGAAAACATACATTTGTCATTTAAAAAACGTAACAATTTGTTGAAACCAGTTGTGAGCCCTTGAAGCAGGCGCGTGTGTGTGTGTGCGCGCACACACACACACACACACACACATTATAACAGACTAGAATATTGCTTGCTTTTGCTACTCTCCTGTGTTGCAAACAGCAAGACAGTTTAAATTATTTTCATTAACACTGGTAAGTAGTGTTCATACTGCGGAGGTAATCGCAGTTAAAGAAACAAAGAGGTTTGGAATAAAAAACCTTAATTCTGAACGACCTGAGAATAGCTCTGGGCCAATTAGAGGATTTTAAGTGAAAGTCTGATGAAAGGAATTAATCATGAAAACCAAGAAATAAAATACCGTGGTTAATCTAATGTGGTTAAAGGAACTACTCACGTATTCTACGAAGAAAATTAGCAGATGCCATCGTAAAATATATCACACACGGAAATCCATTAATTATACAGCTTCCATACACCAACTTTCTCCACATTTCAAGGAAAGAGGCATACCAGTGTTATTCATAGTAGTGGCAAATATCGCTACAGGAAAAAGGGTTTTGGTGTCCGTTAGTCATGAGCACCACACCATCAAGACAGTTATACAACCAAAAAGAGTATTCCGAGGGTATATGTGATACCAATTAGCCTTGTAAGTTTGGAAACACTATGTTTCTCTGCGTATCTTTAAGAGTATCGGTGCGAAAGACACTTCCATATACAGTGATCACCCATTAGACGCCGGCCGCGGTGGTCTCGCGGTTAAGGCGCTCAGTCCGGAATCGCGCGACTGCTACGGTCGCAGGTTCGAATCCTGCCTCGGGCATGGATGTGTGTGATGTCCTTAGGTTAGTTAGGTTTAAGTAGTTCTAAGTTCTAGGGGACTGCTGACCACAGAAGTTAAGCCCCATAGTGCTCAGAGCCATTTGAACCATTTTTGAACCCATTAGACAATGGAGATCCAAACCACATCATACTGGGATATTCTTAGTAAGCTCCACACAATAATATACTTGAGAAAACCGCACAAAAATTCGTATTCCATTGCCAACGAATATAAAAATATTAATGAGTCAGATATATCTCCAGATTTAGTGGTTAATAGCACGTTAACTGCAAAAAGCGGCATTAACAATTCGTATCCAGTAACATATAGATTCTAGAATGAGATTTTCACTCTGCAGCGGAGTGTGCGCTGATATGAAACTTCGTGGCAGATTAAAACTGTGTACTCGACCGAGACTCGAACTCGGGACCTTTGCCTTTCGCGGGCAAGTGCTCTACCATCTGAGCTTCCGAAGCACGACTCACGCCCGGTACTCACAGCTTTTACTTCTGCCAGTACCTCGTCTCCTACCTTCTAAACTTTACAGAAGCTCTCCTGCGAACCAAGCAGAACTAGCACTCCTGAAAGAAAGGATGTTGCGGAGACATGGCTTAGCCACAGCCTGGGGGATGTTTCCAGAATGCGCCAGCGTCCAGGAAACGAGCCTCCAGCCCCGATGTTGCTGTACATGTTAAGCAGAAAGTGTTTGCCCGCAAGAGAAAGGTGCTGCAACAGCTGAATGTGGATCGCGTCTGGGCCTGGGGCGGAGGATCGGGATGAACTGAGAGCATGATCTGGCTCTCTCATAGTAAAGGCGGCATTGTAGCACTCACGATTCTGAGAAGAGAAAGGTATCGCCCGAGCGCCCTCCACTCGTTTCCGACGGATGACGGCAGGGTGATAGTGGGAAGAGCTCGAAACTTCCGCAAAATGGCGGCCTAAGGTGTTGGAGATAGCAGTAGGGTCCACGATGACATCGTCAGCTACTGTCAGGCAGGAAATTGGGGAATGGGTCTTGGTTTCAGAGAGCCGTATGGGCAGCCGCTTGTCATGCACGCATGCTAACCGGTGTTCACCGGCGACGAAGGCTGAAATTTGCACGCCAGCGCCGCAGATGATTGGCCATTGAGTGGCGACAGGTGCACTTTTCAGATGAATCACATTTTTCTGCTGGACCGAACACATAATCGCTGGCATATACGACGTGGATCGTCTACAAGGGCCAGGAGGGAGCTTCATGGTCTGGCGATTGTTTTCGTGTCATTTCCTGGTCGATGTCGCCATTCTGGAAGGCAGAATGGATCAACACAAGTATGCGCCTATTCTTGGGGACCATGTCAGCCTCTACATGAGTTCGTTTTTCATCGAGAAGATGGCATGTAGCAGGACAATACAACGTTTCACACAGTTCACGATGTACGTGCATGGTTCGAAGAGCACCAGGATGAGTCTATCCTACACCAAACTCTCCGGATTTAAACCCGATCGAGAATTCGTGAGGCCACTTCCGTCGGCCTGTTCGCGTCATGGATCCTCAACCGAGAAACCTATCACAGACCGGCACGACACTGGAGTTGGTATGGCTCCACATCCCTGTTGGTACCTTCCAGAACCTCACTGCCACTCCTCCTGCACATCTCGCTGCTTCGAAAGGTGATTACACAAGCTTTTGAGAGGCGGTCATCTCAGTGTGATTCGATAGTATATAAGAGCTGTGTGATATACAGGGTGATCGCAAATAGTCTGGAAAGCTGCAGGGTAGCTGAGAAGTTATTATTACGCAGACAAATCGACACGTTGCGTCCTTTCCGATTAAATTAGCACTGGCGTAAGCCAATCAGTTCGTTGCGCACATAAATTCAAGTACTTCCACAAGCTAAAATGTGGTAATGCACAGACATCTGTGTGTCTGTGAGTTACATCTTGTTCACATGAGCAACTCAAGTTGAAATGTGCTCTTTTCGGAAGTGATAAATTTGAGCTACGTGAGAAAAAGCTACTATTGCTCGTTTTGAGGAAACCAAACGAAGAACACGTTTGGCAGCACTGTCTCCGACAGGCCGCTTGAATCTGCGGGTACTGACTTCTATGCCAAGTAAATCCGTAACAGTACAACGCATCGAATTGTTTTCTTAAGAATTATTTCTCAACAAAACCTACGCCGTAACACCCTTACAAGCTTTTCAGACTGTTTATGAGCACCCTATACTGAAGGTATATGGAATAAGTAGTTAAGTTCCGCGTTCTGGCCCTAGATGGGCCATTCGGGACTGTACGACCGCCGGGTTATCCTCGGACAGTGGCGTCATCGGACGCGGTACGGAGATGTATGCTGTCAGTCCACCGCTCACCCGGACGATGATGATGATGGTGATGACGATGTTTACTTTGTGGGGTGCTCCAGTGCGCGATTTTCACCGCCCGTACAAAGTCTCAATTTTTACAAGTCCAATTTTTATACAATCCAGTCTTGCCACTGTCACGAATGATGATGATAACGATGAAATGATGAGGACAACCCGAACACGCAGTCCCCGGGCAGAGAAAATTCCCAACCCAGCCGGGAATCGAACCCGCGACCCCGTGATCCACAGGCCGCAACCCTAGCCACCAGACGACGACCCGGAAGTTGTCGGGTTTCTTGACCTTTGAACCACTACTAATAGGTTGAGCAGCTCGTTAGTTGGTCTCACGAGGTTGAGTGCGCCCCGTATCAGTCCTCCCACCGTTGAAAAATCCTTGGAAATAACAGGATCGAACCCGGGTATCCCACAGGGCAGTCAGCCATGCTGACCGCTCGACTGCAGACGCGAACAAAGCTATTTGTAGGCTATTGTTAATTCTTCAGTCAGAAAGGTTTTGGTAACTATAACACTACATATTTTTAAAAGTTGTTACCTAAATCCGAGACGGTTAAGCCACTTTTAGTCGGTCGTGCACCATCTTGCACCTTGAAACGAAAGGTCTTGTACCATGAATCACGTGATATGTTTAGATCAGTCCAGTTTCTTTGATGTGATAGTAATTGTCAAAAAGGGTTCAAATGGCTCTGAGCACTATGGGACTTAACAGCTGTGGTCATCAGTCCCCTAGAACTTAGAAGTACTTAAACCTAACTAACCTAAAGACATCACACACAGCCATGCTCGAGGCAGGATTCAAACCTGCGACCGTAGCAGTCGCGCGGTTCCGGACTGCGCGCCTAGAACCGCGAGACCACCGCGGTGGCTAGTAATTGTCCCTTTATTGAAATTGGAACCTAGTGTTTGCTTCCCATAGCTTCTACTACCAAATGTTTTTACTGGTTTTTGATAATATTCCTCCTTAATTTTGATTTCAGCTACTGATTATTGGTGGGTAGTAGACTAATAATGTAGCACACCAACTATTAAATACAGTATTGCCAAGGTTTTATTGAATGCATCACTTTTAAATTTGAATAGAATATTTGTTCCTAGGTACAACATCATCATGTTGAACCTAGGAACAGTTTCCACATTTGGAAAATAAACCTTGGCTTTTCAGAGAATTTCTGTGATTTCAGGAAAAGACTGCAACGCAGATACAAGTGAATGCTATCACTGAAAATGGAGTAAGAAGATACAATGGACTTCCGTTGCAAGACTGGCTACAGACGAACGTCTGAAAGGTGTTCCAAAGAAGAGCACTCCGCCCTACATATAGGGCGCAATGTTCAGTTCTTGGCCATGTGACAGTTGTCGGCGGTTTATCCTGTGCTTCTTTATTTTAAGGTAAATATGTTGTACACTGGGTGCTCTAATTAAGGAAAACGTTTCTTATAAAGTTGCCTACACTGTTTTATGTCTCGTTTCTCTCCATCTTTCTATTATTGGTGTCTCTGAATATTACAACATTGCTGGTGTTGATATTAATGACTTTTAAAGGCTTTCTTGTGTAGCCTGTAATTAATACTAGAGTTTCTTCCAATTAATTCTGAATAACGTTTTGAAGTTTTTAATCTCAGATAAAACCCCACTGCTGGGTGCCAACAACCGTAACCATATTCTGCTTCGTTCTAGCAACCTATGCAAAATACTATAAGTGTTTGGTTCGTATTAAGTTTTTTGTATATGTTTTCCCTTACCTAAATAAGCATTTTTATATATTTGAAATTGAATTCCCTTCTACCACTGCAGTTGTTTTCTTCGGTGCCAATAAACTGTTAAGTATCTGTGACAGTTGTTGGCATTGTTGGCCAAAGAACTATGAAGTAGGTCTTACATTTCCTAACGTTACTGAAGTTTGTAATTTATTTACTGCGGAATTAAATAAAATATTTTCTTTACAGGCATTCTCACCATATAAGATGTCATCAAAGAAGCAGAGATACCTGTCTGAAGATCTAACTTCTGCAACTAAAGATGTAAATAATGGTCTTTAAAAAAACGCTGCGGTCAAAAACTACAACATCCCGAGAGTGACAGTTTCATATGAAACTGGATGTTATATGTTGTGACTTGGCGAGACAGCCAAGCCACTACGAGGTAGCCGAAAGGCACGCGTTTAAGCTCACGCAGGATGGCGTGAGGTCTGGAAAATGAGAAGGTCTTTATAGTAGCAAAAATAGTACTTAGCTTCTGGAATACTTAACTTTAATCCGTAATTGGTGAACATCGGTCTGACGGTACGTGCATCACAAGATAAATAGCAAATGATAATGGCGCCTTGCTAGGTCGTAGCAAATGACGTAGCTGATGGCTACGCTAACTATCGTCTCGGCAAATGAGAGCGTAATTTGTCCGTGAACCATCGATAGCAAAGTCGGCTGTACAACTGGGGCGAGTGCTAGGAAGTCTCTCTAGACCTGCCGTGTGGCGGCGCTCGGTCTGCAATCACTGACAGTGGCGACACGCGGGTCCGACGTATACTAACGGACCGCGGCCGATTTAAAGGCTACCACCTAGCAAGTGTGGTGTCTGGCGGTGAAATCACATTATAAAATCAAAACGAGGACCGCAGCCAATTCTTTCAGAAAAGGAAGAAAATACTCTGATGAAATGGATAATCTAAGCCTGCAATAAGGGTTTTCCCAGACGTGTGCCAGATATCAACCTGAGCTTAAAGGATTTACTAGAGATGAACGAGACGGAAAATCCTTTCAAAAACAATACACCTGGAGTTGAATGGTATCGAGCGTTTCTTCCGAGACGCTCATAGATAACATACAGGAATAATAAAGCTGTGATGGCAGCTAGTAGCTGTGAGGGCGAGAAAGATATTCATAACTGATTCTCATGAATTAGTCAATACGTTAAGGACGAAGGTCATTTTGATATATTACAGTATCCAGCTAGAGCATTTAACGGTGATGATACATCTTTTTCATAAAATCTAACAAACAGCAAAGTGGTGGGGCCAAATGGAAGTAAAATGTCTATGAAACTGAAAGAGGAAAGACTAAGAATGCAGTTACGTTTTCCTTCTCTGCACCAGGTCTGATTGTCCCATTAATGGTAATTTTTCTGTATCAAAGGATTGCTGCCGATGTTCTGCGTTCTGATCCAGACTAATCGTAGCGAGAGTGGCTGGAAGAGAGCCGAAGTCTTCTGTGAGTATAATGGCAATATATTTGCCCCATTTATCAACACAATAATATCAAAACTCCAGTAACACTCTACGTTGAAGGCAGTAAGAGTCGCCTTAAGTATCAGGTGAGTGGTGATTTGTGCTTCCAGCTTGGTATTGTACATGTAGCTCTTTGTCCTAATGCCACCCACATTCTATAGACTGAAGACGTAACAGCATTTAGCTCAGTTAAACAGGGGCAGAGGAGTTGTTGAATGGCGGAATAATCTTCCTGAAAAGACCTTACTAAGGGTCAATGCTGTACCCTCTTGAGGCATGTCTTAGACAAGCTTATGAAACCAGAGACCCCAAAGAAAGGTTTCCGGGCCTTTGGTCTAGTCACTCGGAATGCAGACGCAGTGAGTTTCGCAAAATTTCATGGCAGTTCAAAAGTCGAACGTGTGACAGCAAAAGTAAACGAAAAGGGCGAAGTACGCCAGTTAGATTTTGAAACTTTCAGTAACATTGTTAGATGAGTTATTACAAAGTTTCCCAACATAGAAAATGTACGTACATTGTAACATAGCAATGAATTTTACATTCTCTTTCTTATGTGAAATGAAGTACTTAATAAAAGCATCTCACAAACTGTATCACCTACAGTTCAAGAAGACGGACTAGCGACTGAGCAACAGAAACAGTCATTTGTCAGTACTGCTAATGAAACCACCATCCACCGTCATCGGGAGCACTGATAAAGGTCCAAATATGAGTGAAGTTAGCCAATTTCCATCTGCGTCTTTTACAGCCAGAGGGGAAGAGGACCGTACTGTAACACTAAACAGTGCAACCGAAAGAGAAGAAGCCACTTTATCAGGAGGCGTAAATTCTGACAGAATGGGAGATGTCTCTACGCCAAATCAAAGCACCCTACCAGTGAAACTCAAGATGTTTGATACTCCTGCAAAGCATACATACTCTCCACAATAACATGAAATTCTGGCTTGACCTGAATCACCTACGAGAAAAGGAAAGCGACAAATATAACGACTTCCTTTTGTTGTGTAAAGCGAAACCAGAGAGGAAACCGATAAGAGACGGGAAGAAGGAACTGAAGAAAGAGTGCGCCAAGAAAGAAAAGAACGGATCTTAACATGTAATTAGGCCTACTAATAACTATCCAGAAATCGGCGCAGAAAGTATGAAAACCTGTAATCACCGTCTTTGTTATATGTGTGCCATAAATATCAGGCTGCTCCCTGTGTATCAAACTTTTCCATGAAAAGTATATCCCAAAAGGTTGTGAGGTACATATACCCGAAGTTGAAGATGATAAAGAGCACTTCATTTCTCACCTGTGTTTCAAAGTGAATGACACAGATTCGGATGATAATTTCATAGGTGGGAAGAATGAATAAATAACCAAACTGCTTCTTTTCCCATTAATATCTTCGTTTTGTCCTCCCTGCCAATGTAGAGCCATTTACTGTACCTTACCAGCCAACAGTTGCGTTTTTGGATTGTTACTTCAGTTAGTAACAAATGTTATGAAAAGGTATAAAATCTTTGGTTTAAATAACTCAGTATGTATATTAGACACCAAAGAATTGTATAAACATTAGAGATTTTCAGTAGGAAAATAAATTAGTTCATAATTACATTTTCCTTGAGATAAGGTCTTTGACCCTGCTGTGCCTTTCCCACCACTCAAGGGAGTGCTGGAGAAATTAAACGTAAGTCTCTCTGCCACAGATGGAACGAAAAACCAGTTAAAATATTAGAATTTCATTGCATTGTTCATCAGAAAATTAATCTCTCCTTTGCAGTATCAAGTAATCAATGCGAAACGCTCGATTTAAATGTAACGCAAATTAATTGCTGCTCAATCAATTGGAATTGAGAAGTAGCACTCAAAACTATATTATAGCGACTCTAAATCGATATCGATGAAACCCAATCCACCTGAACAAGCAATGCAGCTATTACTACCCATAACGTAGCCATTCTGTGAAGAATCACGCAATGGATTTAGGCTTTCAGTTAAATGAAGTGCTTCTTGACATCATTCGGGAAACAATACTAACACATGTAAGCGTGTTGTAATATCACTGGTTTTGGTTACGGAGTATATTTGCGAGCGGCTGCATTTTGCAGTTTTGTTACGTTGTGTTGTGGGTAGCTGTCAGTGGGAAAGGCATTATTATGGAAGTTCAAGTGGTGCTACAAGTGCTATTACAGTGAAGTAATGAAATATGGGAGTGGATTAAGTTCAAGTGTTACTGCAAGTGCTATTACAGTGAACTGATGAAATATGGAAGTGGATTCAGAGAAAGGTGAGTAAGACGTAATTAAATATGAGCAGTGCCGCCGATAAAGTATTTGTGTATCCGCTCGTTGCGTGTTGTACCGTACAACAACAATCATCCACGCCCTGTTCGGCCTCCCAGAATGAACTACTGTCAATCAGCAATATAGTCTACCACAAAAGACAGCAATCAAGTGCCAGTGTCTGTAGCGAGTGTGAGAACGTGCGTTCGGTCATCGCGTTTGCGCATCATCAACAATCAGCCGCGCCGCGACGGTTACGCGCACGCTCGTACAACTGAGAACTGAAAAGTTTACATTATGAAGAGTGTTATATTATTACTAGTGACAAGGAGGACTAGTACCAGAAATCTGTGTATGCGTGACGGGCGTAAGAACTTTCGTTCGATTATTCGGCTTCCGCATCGTCAACAGTCACCCGTGTCGTGTCGGTTAAGTGTACGCTCGTCCAACTGATATTGTGGACAGATAACCATCAAGAATGTTAACTGACATAAACACTTAGAATGTAAACAGTGCCACCTGCCACTTTCTTACCGTCTCTGAATATAGTTGTTCATACCAGACGTAGGACAGTGTTGTGTTTAATGTTGAGTGGCTCCCCTAAACCCGCTTGCATATTTTAGGTACATAATTTCAGGCAAGCCAGCAGCAGTGTGGAGCAGAACAATACAACTGACACGGAAGTATCAGGTACGTGGTGTGGACAGGGCGCACGCTCAAGGAGCGGCAACCACTTTATGGGACCCCCACCATTTGTATCCCCCGGGTGTGTTACACACTCAGTGTCAAAAGTGCCATCACACCGAATATCAAATGAAAATTTGTAACTAGGGTGAGCATTTCTTGCGGTCATTAGAGACGGGACATAAGCTCGGACCGGGGAAGGATTGGAAAGAAAATAGATCATGGTCTTTTCAAAGAAACCTTCCCAGTATTTGCCTGGGGTAATTCCAGGATATCACGGAAAACCTAAATCTGAATAGTCGGGCGGGGATTTGGATCGACTTCCGCCGAAATGTGAGTTTTTGGCGTGGGAATGACGCAGCATGCAACTTTGGAGAATCATCGACAAATGTCGGAGAAATATCGGGTGTGTCCATGAAAGTGTACTAGGAACCTTATTGTTAATGTCATACATTAATGATATGACAGACAATATTAAGAGTATCCTTAAAAGTTTTCCGGGTGGCGTAGTTATCTATAACGAGGTACTGTCTGAAAAAGGCGACGTACATAATTAGTCAGATACTGGTAAGTTTTTAAAGCGCTACAAAAATTTGACAAGTGGCTTTAAATGTTCAGAAAAGTAAAATTATGCAGTTCACAAAATGAAAAAAAGTAGCATCCTTTGACTACAATATCAGTGGGATAACAATTTTAATCAGTAAACTCAAGAAAATATCTGGCTGAAACAATTTGTAGGGATATGAATTGAAATGATCACATAGGCTCAATGGAAAGTACCGCAGGTGGCAGACATCAGTTCATTGGTGGTTTACTATGAAAATTCAATGAATGATTGCTTGTAAAATACTAGTGCGGCACAACCTAAAATATTGATCAATGGATGTGACCAATGCTACTTAAGACGTGTACAAATGAAGGCAGCAAGTGTGAGTTGAGGTCCGTTTGAACCACAGTAGGGCGTCACTGAGGTGTTGAAGAAACTGAACTGATAGGCTAATGAAGCAATATGGCGACTATCCCGAGAAAGCCTACTTAAAGAGTTTCCAAAAACAATTTTAAGTAAGGAATCTATGAATGTATTTCACACCCCTACATACTCTCCCGTAGTGACTGGGAAGATGAGATTAAATTAATTACAAAGCACACAGAGGCATTTAAGCAATCATTCTTGCCGCACCTGTTATGCGAATGAAACGGGAGGGAGCCTAATACGTGGTTTAGTGGGAAGAACCCTTCACCATGCACATCACAATGGTTTTCATACAATACTTTAGATGCAGATCTTAGATTGCAACTAGCACTAAGCGAGATTACGAAATTGAGAATGAGTCACAGGTTACATGCTTATTGAAACATCTGCATATACACTACATCAGTACTCGGCAAGTCACCTCACATGGAGCGTGGCGGACAGTACTTCTGGTACCTCTAACTGATCCCTCCTTCCCTGTTCCATTCGCGAATAGCGCGTAGGAAGAACGAGTGTTCGTAAGCCTCGGTATTAGTTGTCATTTCTCTAATTTTCTCGTTGTAGTCATTTCGCGAGACATATTTGGAAGGAATTAATATCTCGTCCGACCCTTCCCGGGAAGTACTCCCTCGAATTTTCAATACAAAATATCTCCGTTATGCACAACGCCTCTCTTGTAGTGCCTGCCACTGGAGTTTTTTTCAGAAACTCAGTAACGCTCTCGTTCCGACTATACGACCCCGTGGCGAAATGCACCACTCCTCATAGGGTCTTCTTTATCTGTTTATCAGCCGTACCTGGTATTGACCCCAGACTGGAGAATAATAATCAAGAATAGATCGAACAAGTGCCTTGTAAGCCACTTCTTCAGTCGGTGGATTTTATTCAAAAATGCTTCAAATATCTCTGAGCACGTAGAACTACTTAAACCTAACTAACCTAAGGACATCACACACATCCATGCCCGAGGCAGGATTCGAACCTGCGACCGTAGCGGTCGTGCGGTTTCAGACTGAAGTGCCTAGAACCGCTCGGCCACACCGCCCGGCTGTTGTGGATTTTATTCCTTTAAGATTCTCCCGGTGATTCTCAGTCTCGCATCTATTTTTCCTACTGTTTGTTATGTGTGGTCATTCCACTTAAGGTCGCTCCGGATAGACTCTCCTAGGTATTTTACGGTGGGTAATGTTTCCAGAAATTTGTCATCAATAAAGTAATTGTACAGTAGCGCATTTACTTTCCTATGTATAGGCCCATATGTTACATTTATTTACGTTCAAGGTCAAGTACTAATTCCTGCACAATTCATCAATCGTCTGTAGGTCTTCCTGCAGATCGTTACTGCCTCCTGGCATTGGCACCTTCACACAGATAACCAAAGCATCAGAGACGCACCCTGTTAGACCAGTTATATACATTGTGAACAGTAACGGAATCCCCCTGATTACATTTACAGCAGTCGATTTTGTTGCGTTAAGAGCGACGTACTGAGCTGTGTCTGCAAGGGAGTCTTGAATCCAGTTGCAAATTGGGTCCGATGTGTCAAATGATTTCCTAACGTCAAGGAACACAGCACCCACTTGCGCTCCGATGTCTACAGCGCTGTGGATCTCATGGAGGAAATTTCATAATACCTTTGTTCGCGGAAACCATGTGGATTTTTCATAGGAGATTTAGTTCCACGTACATGTCATACTACATGAGCATAGAACGCTTTTCGTAATTCTACAACAGACTGGCGTCAACGATACAGGCCTCTAACTAAGAGCACCTGTCCTACGACTCTTCTTAAAACAGGAATATTCTGCTCCTTTTTCCATTTTCTAGGTACCCTTCGATGCTCCAAGTACTTACAATTAATTGCTGTTAGAAGGGAGCAAGTTCTTTCACATAATCTCTCTAGAATCTGACAAGTATGTTATATGGTCCTCTTGCCTTTCCACTATTAAGCGGATGTAGCTGCTTTTCTGTTCGGTGATCAGATATGTCATTGCCTATCAGCTCGACGTTCGTATGATGATTGAAAGGTTTTGGTTTTGTTTGGCTTTAGGGCGCAAAAAACAGCTGGGGTCAAATGCTCCCAAGTCAAAACTATAGAACACGAAGACAGAGAGGAATTAAAAAACGACTCTACGTCAGTTCTAATTGACTGAATAGAAGACAGCTAAAAACAGGCACGTGGAAAAAGGGCTAAAAAAGACACCATACAGAAACGGAGGTCCAAAACTAAAAATTAAATGGCCTTCGCCATATTGCTTTGGCGGATAAAAAGTAAAACGCAGCCGACAGCCCGCTCGTCATTTCCTAAAACGACTGATAACTCAGACGGCAAACGCAAGAGGGAAAGTAAACGGTTAAAAAAATGGGCGTTCCATCAGGAATTGGCGGACAGTTAAAACTTGAGCGCAATGTGTACAAAGTGGTGAGATAGCGGCCCTTATCAAATGACGATGGCTAAAAAGGCAGTGTCCAATACACAGCTTGGGGGACCACGTTACAATCTTCCGCAGTGAAACAAAAAAAACAAAAAAAATGGTTCAAATGGCTCTGAGCATTATAGGACTTAACTTCTGAGGTCATCAGTTCCCTAGAACTCAGAACTACTTAAACCTAACTTACCTAAGCACATCACACACATCCATGCACGAGGCAGGATTCGAACCTGCGACCGTAGCGGTCGCGCGGTACCAGACTGTAGCGCCTAGAACCGCTCGGCCACCCCGGCCGGCCTCGCAGTGAAACAGTTTCGGAAGACTGAATTCAGTATTTCGGCCTTCTCTGGTATACTGCTAAAATAAGTGTTTCCATTACACCAACTATTTTCCCCTTAATTAACAGCAACGTAGCTACTCTCCCGCTTATCACAAAATACATCAGAGAGTTATAGTTACGTATGTTGGCGGCTGCCACTTGAAGAGGCGGCAGCGAACCCCAGGTGGGAGGCTTGCTAAACGGACCGTCCAGGCGCTGCCAGTACAGGTACCTGCGGGGAAATGAATTGGTTACTACACCTTTACAGTATTTCCCATTTTGGCACTAATATACTGAAAAATCGATGGAGTACATTAGTGCAAGAAATATGCTACTTCAAGTGAAATATATCGAAGCAGTCATTAGGAACAGTAACATAACTGACAGCTGTAGCTGCAGCAGTGGCAGAACAATACACAAAAAACTGTAGCAGTAAGCAATACACTTATTAACGGATACTGGACATCTTTTGTGAGGTCAACATTCTTTTGAGGCGGAAATTTCTTTATTGTTTGAGTTTAGAAGAGGGGTTGTAGTACCAACAATGCATACTTCAGATCCCTCAGTATACAATCTGCCATGGCATCTTCGATTATAGTTTACTTTTCCTCTCTCTCCTACGTGCACTTTCTTCACTCAATTGTTTCACAATGCTTTCGTAATTTATGAGCAGCAAAACAATCAAAAAGAAGAATTCTGAAACTTCCTACGGATTAAAACTGTGTGGCGGAGTGGGACTGGAGTCTGGGAATTTTGCCTTTCGCAGGCAATTGCGCTACCGACACGCGTCCGGGTAGCCGAGCATGTTAATGCGACTGCTTCGGCGACAACAGTCGTGCCGGCGGATTAACGACGAAGGGGTCGTGTGCTAGCCACACTCGATTTGCTTTATAGGCCGTGTCCCACATTCTGCTAGATTAATTCCTGGCTGTTTCCCATGTCTACCTCAGATACATGCTGAGCAAACATTTAGAACACTTCCTGACTTTTGCACACAGGAGTTACTCTGCACTAAGCAGGCTGGATACGATTCCACTGTCCTGGGGAGGGGAGGGGGGGGGTCGCGAATAAAGAGACTGACGACCTTAGCTGTTTTGTCTTCTGAAGCATTTGCTCAGCATCATCAGCTCTCTTGACTGAGCTATCCAAGCACGACACGCGACACGTCCTGCCAGCCTTACTTCCATCTGTACCTCACACCTTACACTTAGAGTTACGGGAAGCGGTACGCACATTAACAGATAGCGATAGTATCGCTTTCTCAGGTTATAAAAGGGCAGTGAGTTAGCAAAGTTGTCATTTTTGCTCAGGTGATGCGTATGAAAAGTTTTCCGACGAGATTGCGGCCTCACGAAGGAAATTAACAGACGTTGAATGCGGAATAGTAGTTGGAGCTGGACGCATGGGAATTCAATGCTGCGAGATCCACAGTGCCAAGACTGTGCCGAGAATACCAGATTTCAGGAATTAGATGTTACCACGGACAAGCAGTGACCGACGGCCTTCACTAAACAACCGAGAGCAGCGGCATTTGCAAACAGACATGGAGCACTGCCTGAAATAACCACAGAAATCAATGTGGGCGTACGACGAACGATACCCTTAGGACAGTGCAGCGAAAATTGGTGTTAATGGGCTGTGGCAGCAGGCGGCCGACGCGACTGCCTTTGCTAACAGCAAGGCATCGCCTGCACTGCCTCTCCTGGGCTCGTGACCATTTCGATTGGAACTAGGCGACTGGAAACCTTTGGCATGGTTCAGATGGTTAAAATGGCTCTGAGCACTATGGGATTTAACATCTGAGGTCATCAGTTCCCTAGAAATTAGAACTACTTAAACCTAACTAACCTAAGGACATCACACACATCCACGCCCGAGGCAGTATTCGAACCTGCGACCGTTGCGGTCGCGTGGTTCCGGACTGAAGCGCCTAGGACTGCTTGGCCACATCGGCCGGCTTTGCATGGTTCCTAGACGTCTGGAAATCGTGGCCTGGTCAGAAAAGTCTCAATTTCAGTTGATAAGAGTTGATGGTAGAGATCGAATGTGGCGCAGACCCCTCGAATCCATGGATCCAAATTTTCAGCAAGGCACTGTGTAAACTGGTGGTGGCTGTAGAATGATGTAGTGTGGAGCGAACCAATCATTGGCCCCATAATGATGTAGTGTGGTGCGAACTCCTCGTTGACTGGAAATGGTTATGTTCGGCAACTTGGAGACCATTTGCAGCCACTCATAGATTTCACGTTCCCAAACAACGGTGGAATTTTTATGGATGACAATAAGCCACGTCGCCGGGCCACAATTGCTCGCGATTGGTTTGAAGAACATTCTGGACAATTCAAGCGAATGATTTGGCCAGCCAGATCTCCCAACATGAATCTCATCGAACATTTATGGGACGTAATCGAGAGGTAAGACCTTATGGTATGGTTCGAGTGCGGTGCAGGCTCCAGAAAGCCGTGGACCCAAGCTGTCAACAAGACACTTTGTAAGCTGGTGGTGGCTCCATAATGTGAGGATTGTGTTTGCATTGAATGTACTGGGTCCTGTGGTGAAACAGAACCGATCACTGATCGGAAATGATTATTTTCGGCTACATGGAGGTCACAATTGTTCGCGATTGGCTTGAAGAACATTCTCGATAGTTCTAGCAAATGATCTGTCCACACAGATAGGCTGAAACAATTCCCTTCGAACAATTATGGAACATAATAGAGAGGTCAGTTCGTGTACAAAATCCTGCACTGGCAACACTTCAGCAATGATGGACGGCTGTAGAGACTGCATGGCTCAATATTTCTGCAGAGGACTTCCAAAAATTTGTCGAGTCCATTCCACGTCGAGTTACTGCTGTACGCCGGGCAAAATGAGGTCCGACACGATATTAGGAGACAACCTATGACTTTTGTCATCTCAGTGTACTTTACAGGCTTCACGGAAGATCTCTTGCATACATAGTGCAACAAGCTCTCCTGGAAAAAAATGATATTTCGGGTAGTGTGTCTTGCTTGGCATATTCCACTGTGTACGGAGAACTCATTCAGGAAATAGCCGCCTACGCTATGGTGAAGCCATGTCTCCATAAAATCCGTATTACCAGAAGTATAAGACCCAATGGATATGCAGGAGAACTTTTGTGGTCCCGGCGGAGGTTCGAGTCCTCCCTCGGGCATGGGTGTGTGTGTTTGTCCTTAGGATAATTTAGGTTAAGTAGTGTGTAAGCTTAGGGACTGATAAACTTAGCAGTTAAGTCTCATAACATTTCACAGACATTTGAAAATTTTTGAGAACTTCTGTAAAGTTAGGAACATAAGAGATAATATACGGTGTAAGTAGGCTGTTTAGGTTTTTTTTTTATTGGTAACGCCACGTAGCGCTCTATTGTAAATCACTGACTGCGCTGTGTGCAGTCTGAGGCTGGTCGGCATTGTTGCAATAGTCGCTATTGTAATGTTGGGCAGTTGGCTGTTAACAGCGCGTAGCGTTGCGGCTGTTGGAGGTGAGACGCCAACAGTGGTGGATGTGGGGACTGAGATGGAGGAGTTTTGGACAGTGACAGTAAATTTGTAAGACTGGATGTCATGAACTGATACATATATTATGACTTTTGAACACTATTAAGGTAAATACATTGTTTGTTCTCTATCAAAATCTTTCTTTTGCTAACTATGCCTATCAGAAGTTTGAATCTGTTATTTAGCTGGCAGTAGTGGCGCTCGCTGTATTGCAGTAGTTCGAGTAACAAAGGTTTTTGTGAGGTAAGTGATTTGTGAACCGTATAGGTTAATTTAGTCAGGGCCATTCTTTTGTAGGGATTATTGAAAGTCAGATTGCGTTGCGCTAAAAAATATTGAGTGTCAGTTTAAGCATAGTCAGGAATAATTTTTCTAAGGGGACTTTTCATATGTCGACCCTTAGCCGAGGATACCTCACTGGAATATTCTGATTTTTTCTTGTCGTTTGTGTAATTAGTGTAGCTATTGTTTATTCCTAGCGCGTAATTGTAGAGAGAATCTTCTTTGTAGTTGTAGTTTTTAATTGTTGTACAGTAAAACGGTTGTGGCATGCATGCATATTTACACCAAGTATTTCGCAGCTGCGCTTGCAGTTAACTAGATATTATTTTCAGTGCTATGCTAATGTTTTTTCTTATTCTGCTCTTCAAATTGTGCTTTTCTGTGTTATCGTGTGAAACATTGTGACAATAATGGCGTGTGAAAAATGTAACACTAGGCTCCAAAGTAAACCGAGAAATGACAGTGAAGACGAAAGCTGTGTGTTAGCGCCACCGTGTAATGAATTAACTAATGTTCAAAGTAGTAATTTGGTAATTGTGCATAGGGAAATGGAGCGGGCAGCAAATAATGGTGTGGACAGTGAAGCAATTAGTGAACAGGGAAGCATTATTGATCGATCAGTCGGCAACAGCTCGCCTCAGGAATCCGAACTGCCGGCAGCGGTGGTCTAGCGGTTCTAGGCGCGCAGTCCGGAACCGCGCGACTGCTACGGTCGCAGGTTCGAATCCTGCCTCGGGCATGGATGTCTGTGATGTCCTTAGGTTGGTTAGGTTTAAGTAGTTCTACGTTCTAGGGGACTGATGACCACAGATGTTAAGTCCCATAGTGCTCAGAGCCATTTGAACCATTTTTTTTTAATCCGAACTGACAGGATACAATCTTGCAAGTAATGTAGATTCAGGTTTTGCGTCCTCATCGTTTTCTCAAATAAATCGGGACACATTTTCTGCTTTTCAAAATGCGAATATTGCCGGTTCAAATACACTGCTGAATAGCACTGAGGAACATGTTTCAGACACCAGTGCATTGTTATTACAGTGAATGCAACAAATGGGACAAAGGCTACAAAAGTTAAACACAACGCTTGAAAAAAATCAGAAACAAATGGAACAAAATCTTCAAAAGTTAAGACACGATGGAACAAAATCAGAGACAAACACAGCAACGGCTTCAAAAGTTAGACTCATTGGCACAAACGCTTGAACAAACACGTGAAGGTGTAACTGCTGAGTTACTTAAAATCGAATCGAAATGTCAAAAAGTCTGTAATGACGTAAAAACACAAATTTGTGAGCATTTTCAACCTTTTTTTTTCACGTCATGAAAATGCATTACAGAATCACGAAGCAGCCATAAAAGAACTACAAACTATTGTTCATGAAAATCACGACACCTTGCAAGCTAAAATTGACTCAGTTGCATCTACGGATTCGGTTACTCTACTTGCAAAAGCTCAGGAAAACTTAAAGGACACAGTAGATACGATTTCAACACAAACGGACACTCTGAAACTTGGTTCAGAAAAACACACTGAGGAAATCTGTTCAATATCGGAGAAAGTAGCCGAACTTTCGGATCAGTTCACTAACTTGTCTACAAAGGTAGATGATGATCTTAATGACACAGGACCTGTAGCCTTCACTGACACAAAAGGGTATGAACAAATTATAAATTTCAAGCAAAATCCAAATCAAGTCAATACACAGTACAAAAGAGAAATCCGGGAAGTACAAGATCAGTTGACGCAGGTAATACAAGAATTACATATTTCAGAAGATACTCGCGCTCAAATACGGGAAGAGGGACATAGAAATACGGAACAGCCACAAAATAATAACACGAGGCACTTCGGAAATTATGAAAGAAATTGGCAAGGTACACCGAATTTTGAGATGGAACCGCCGCTACGAAGTAACAATGACCGATATGCGACTTGCCGACATGATTACTTTGACTATAAGCTGTTTATTACTACACGTAAATTCAAAACATTTAAGAATTCCGGTAACGACATTCATCCACAAGAGTGGCTTCATCAATTCTCTCATTGTTTTCCTCCCAACTGGTCATTAGAGCACAGATTAGAATTTATGTGTGGCTATTTAGAGAATGAACCAACTGTAAGAATGCAATCGGTCACTCACCATTGTCACAGTGAAGGAGGATATTATCATGCCTTCCTCCCAGCATGTTGGTCTCAAGCTACACAAGACCGAGTAAAACATAGCATCATAATGATGAAACATTTCGAACAATCTGAATTTTCCAGTCTTGTGAAATATTTCGAAGACATGTTGCACAATAATCAGTACCCGTCAAACCCATACAGCCCCTCAGAACTCATCCGCGTTTGCTTAATCAAATTGCCTGAACATTTACGACATAGTATTTTGGCAAAGACGACATTGAAGCTTTTCAGTGACTCTTACAAGAATTGGAAATCGACACTGACAATCGCGGGACCCGAAAATAGGAACACAACAATTACAGGTCACAAACCATCTCAATTCTGCGATGAAAGAAATAATAACTATTCACGACAAGGCTATTCTTACAACGCAAATCGTGAACAAAACAGACACCACCCACATGACAACCACTGGCAGAGTAATAGTTACAGAGAAAGATCGCCCTTCCGTAGTAATGAATAAGACAGAGACAATCATAGAAACAGACAATATGGCAATCAGAACTATTATTATCACGGGAGACAGAATAACTTCAGATTCAACGGCCCACCGCGCAGTGATAATTCAGGGAGAAATTCTCCACCACTTAACCGACAAGAAAGAAACTACAGGAACTACCGACATGAAGACAGACGATATAATCATAACGACAGACCTGAATTTCATCAGAACTGGTGGCATCCAAACAGGGCTGGGCCCTCTCGGCAAGGTGAATTTGTAGAAGTTAGGTCTCCTAATCCCAAAAACGACACACGCCAACAAACAGATAGCAGACAATGACACGCTCCGCAGGCAGCCACGTGCGCCGGCTGGCTTAGATAAAAATAACATAGACGCTAACCGTGAGAAAAATTTGAGCATTCTTTACCGATGTACCATATACCACATGATAATTCCGTTGAAGCTGGAGCTCTGCATAGTAGGAAGAGTAAAGGATTGCACCACATTTCACATGTAAAACCGTTTATTGAGAGATAATCTGCTTTTTAACTTAGTCTTTGCCATAAAATTTTTCGCTTCACGCTACTAGTACAATTTGTCACACTGATAAACTGTTAACAGGCAACAATGTTTAGAAGTTAACTGTGCAGTCTAGAACCTAGGGAACATACTTAGCATTTACGAGTGCATTGTTATAGTGAACAGACGACACAGTGTTATTGTGTGTGTACATTCTTGCTTGTTAGTTGCACGATTACATAACGACTATAAGGCTCACATACTTAGAACATGTACCGGTACTGATAATGAGATTTTAATGCAACATTTTTGTTTACTCGAAAATACATTCTGGATATAAAGTACTTTCTGAGAGATACCAGATGACACAGTGGTTAGTTTATTTGACAGCTACACGATTATATCACGACGCTACTAATGAGTGACACAATTTATAGTACTGCTTTTGCGCTGTATCTGTTTTATATCTGCACAGTTTTTCTGAATTCTTCTGGAAAGTAAAACATGGTTTAGTAGTAACTTTTGTGGTATAGCTACAATGAGACAGCCTTTTCCGTAGCACAACAATACGTTACAGCACAGTACTTTCTTCATCACAGCAATAAGAGTAATAACTAAGATATCTATACGCAAAAGCATTTCACTTTTGTTTATGAGGAGGTGAGTACATTGACTTCAGCAGAACTTTGCTTACAGAGGACGATAACTACGGCAGTTCCACAGAATTATCTTACAGCTAGGCGCACATTTAGCGCTACAGGACACGCATTTGAGTGATTAATTGTGTACTTAAAATATTTAATCTTAAAGATTTTTGAATTACAATAATACAAAGGTTTTCCGTGATACATTTCATTCCATTGCTGTAATCTGTGACACCAGAGGTTATAATTACATTAATCCTCAGGGGGGTACATGCTGACTTTGTGAACCATGTGTTTGGCAAGCACAAGGAGCCCTAGCTAATACGGTATTTGCTTATACAACTTTACATATCGGTACCATATTTCTCTAACACTGAATTACACAGCTATCTGATTATTTAACAGAGAAACAAAAATTTTTTTACTATGTCCATGACACATGTTTATGCAATTACACAGTTGGATAATTTCACACTTATGAAATTGTATTTTGTCTGCACTGTGTGAACTGTTCCTATTTTTTCGGAACCATTGTGATACTATGAGCTTTGAATGTCGTATTTGGTAAAGGATCATGATTTTTAAAGTACGTTTGAGGCAGATGACACTATTGAAATGAGCAGAGATTATTTTTTTAGGTTTTGACATTACTGCAGAAAGCTACGACGTTTTTGAGATTTGAATGAGGTGTTATGATGTTATTTTTACGACGACGATGTGTATTATGCTGTTGAGGTATGTTTATGATCAATATGCTGATGCTATATCTGGAATTTGATTACGCTACATATTTATAATGATGAAATATTGAAGAATGTCGACGAATATGTATATGTGTAATAAAGTAAGGAATAATGAGTAGTGGTTAGGGACGCTGATTTGTGAAAAAGGATGTTGGAAACCATGAATCGTACTTTAACAGTTATGAAATGTGTGTAAATGCGTGAATGTATTACAATGCTGACGAAAATTTTTTGGACACTGTTATATTTATAAGATTTTGTTTCTGCACATTTGTAACGTAAATTCTCGACCTGTGAAATTTTTTATATGAGACTGTCGCTGTAGTGCAAACTGCTGTCATAAATATTTCGGTAAGAAAGCCAAGTGTCCTTGACGTAATGCATTGTGAGCGGCCAGCTGTGCCAGCCGCCTGGAGAAAAAGCCATTAGGTGGAGAAGAAAGAGGCCATTAACTCTGCTATTGACATTCCTGTGTAGAAATCATTGCAGATATGACACGCTATTACTTGGAAACATATGATTGTACTGTGGGGCACGTACTTTGTGCTACTTGCTGATATGCTTATGAGTTAATGGGAAATATTCTTACATCTGCACACCTGATTATGACAAGTGTCTTTCTACAAGACTTGAGAGAATTTCTACTGACTTATGAAATGCCACATGGCTATTGAATGATGTTTTTATGCTTTACTTTACATAGTTGCTTATTTCATTTGATATCTGGTTTCCAGGTGTGTTGCAGCATTGGTTGTATAAAATAAAATTAAATGCATTTGCTAATGTGAACACTTTCTGTCAAAAGATCTATTAAATAATAATTTTATGAACCACATTCTTGGAAAAAGGAGTACTTGGAAAGGAAAGAACAACAAGAAGGGACTAATAACAGTGACTGCATATACAATTTTCTTTTCAAGTACTTGGTAATTTTTTGTAGAATAAGTTTTTGTGGTGCACCACTTTAATTACATAGACATTAAGATGCGAATATACATTTGCCTTATCTGCATTGTTGTCTTTACTGTACTATTTTTTCTGCTTGTGGGTTTGTCATGTTTAGATATAAGTTATTACATTTGCTGCTGCTGTTTGCCAGGCATAGTGCTAGTGAATTTCACTTTGTATTACTCTGTTAAGCCAGTTTTACTACTGATTTATTTTTCTTAATAACTGCACATTGCCTTATATTAGTTGTAATGTTGCATTTGCTTCGCTAATTTAGATATACTGCTGCTTGCTTTGCCAATGTCCATTTTTTTTGTCATTGCTGTTTGTGTTAATTGTTTTGTGCTGCTGCGTTGCCTCGTCCCTTAGTTTAGCATCTGAGCTCAGTAGATTTAAGTTAGCTTAAGATGGGGTAGGCTATATAAGAGAAGGAGTTGTGATGAATTGGAAGAAATGCATTGAGAAGCTATACGAAAATGGTTTGGCCAAAAAAGTATTTTGAAAGAGGATATGAGCAAAAAAGTAGGGTTTAGGGACAACAGGTTTAGGTAGGATTTTCTTGGAAATAAATGTTGAGGTAAGATAATGGAAAATAAATAATGGCATAAGAAATATGTGAAAATATAAGTACAGAAAGCATGCTTGGATAGGATTTTTTTGGTGGAAACAAATGTTGAAATAAGACGAAAGATCTATGGAATGAAGTTTTGGGTTGTACTGCAGTACCAAATGTTACACTGAAAACAAACCCTGTCCTTTCCTCCTGTGTTATTCTGCTATGTGTTTGTGTACTCTTGTGTATTTGTGTTTTTCCTGTCTTTATGTGTTTAGCTAATAAGTTTTATGTTGTAGAATTTTTCTAGTACTAAGCTACATTCACTGTGATGAGGAATACTGTTATCCTCAAATATAATTTGCATTAACATTATGTTACTTTCTTTGTAAAGATGTTTATAGACATTATTAATTCTGTTCTGTTTCAATGCTCATGTGTGAAATTGATGTTTCGATAACTATTCTCAATCTTTTACATATTTACTTATGTCATAATTCCTGTAACACTGATGTATACGTTTATTTCTATTCTTTTGTAAAGCCTGTACTACTACAAATGTTGTCTGTATTGTTATTTTCTTTGGTGATGTATTTTGTAGCTTTGTAATTGTATTCTTATGTTGTAAATTTATAATTGTATAGACACCAGTTCTTCAAATTAAGTATGATTTCACTGCACACGTTTCTGTTGGTCATAATATATGCACAGTATGTGAGAAGTTGGGACTATTAGTGTTTGCACGTGTGTTGATAATTCAGCAAGGGACTGGTTAACAGCATTGCTGGTTCTAAGGACAATTCCAAAAACTTTGTGAGTGGACAAGTGGTGGTTTATGGGCTTGCTATATTGTGTCCAAGACTCTTCGATAGTGATTGTGCACCTGCACAGTCGCAACAAATGGCTGCTGGCCGTCTCTACAAGGACTACAGTGGGTCTGCATCCTTGATGTCCCACCAATACCATTATTTCTACAAGGACTACAGTGGGTCTGCATCTTTGATGGCCCACCAATACCATTATTTCTAGAAGGACTGCAGTGGGTCTGCTCCTCTGGTGGCCCACCAATACCGTAATCTCTAACAAGACTACAGTGGTCTGCTCTGTGATGACCTATCTACCAATATTCTTCAACTTCGACTGACTCTGCTGTGGGTTTGCTTTGTTGTGGCCCATTACCTGTCTGCAGGTCAAGAGTCAGTACTGTCTTTCTGTTGGAAGGACAACACTACTTCTTCAAGACTGCATGGAAATCTGTGCGCAATTTCTTTTACTAATGAGACTTTGTGAAAAAAACTGTAATTACTATTGTGATAAATGGTCAGGACTGTCTTTATGAGAACTATTTTTGCTTTTGACCAACTATGTATCAATAAGTATGGGCATCTGATATCTTTGTTATTGTAACTATGAAAAATTCTTTTCAAATTTGATTTGGCCACTGCCCAAAACAATTTGTAAAAGTTTTTGTGGGGAGCATGGGGGCTATGTAAGTAGGCTGTTTAGGTTTTTTTATTGGTAACGCCACGTAGCGCTCTATATGAAAATCACTGACTGTGCTGTGAGCAGTCTGAGGCTGGTCGGCATTGTTGCAATAGTCGCTATTGTAATGTTGGGCAGTTGGCTGTTAACAGCAGGTAGCATTGCGGAAGTTGGAGGTGAGCCCCCA
This sequence comes from Schistocerca americana, assembly GCF_021461395.2. Taxonomy (NCBI): domain Eukaryota; kingdom Metazoa; phylum Arthropoda; class Insecta; order Orthoptera; family Acrididae; genus Schistocerca; species Schistocerca americana. The sequence goes on from NC_060122.1 coordinate 680,393,130, forward strand.
GCAGTGGTGGATGTGGGGACTGAGATGGAGGAGTTTTGGACAGAGACAGTAAATTTGTAAGACTGGATGTCATGAACTGATATACACTCCTGGAAATTGAAATAAGAACACCGTGAATTCATTGTCCCAGGAAGGGGAAACTTTATTGACACATTCCTGGGGCCAGATACATCACATGATCACACTGACAGAACCACAGTCACATAGACACAGGCAACAGAGCATGCACAATGTCGGCACTAGTACAGTGTATATCCACCTTTCGCAGCAATGCAGGCTGCTATTCTCCCATGGAGACGATCGTAGAGATGCTGGATGTAGTCCTGTGGAACGGCTTGCCATGCCATTTCCACCTGGCGCCTCAGTTGGACCAGCGTTCGTGCTGGACGTGCAGACCGCGTGAGACGACGCGTCATCCAGTCCCAAACATGCTCAATGGGGGACAGATCCGGAGATCTTGCTGGCCAGGGTAGTTGACTTACACCTTCTGGAGCACGTTGGGTGGCACGGGATACATGCGGACGTGCATTGTCCTGTTGGAACAGCAAGTTCCCTTGTCAGTCTAGGAATGGTAGAACGATGGGTTCGATGACGGTTTGGATGTACCGTGCACTATTCAGTGTCCCCTCGACGATCACCAGTGGTGTACGGCCAGTGTAGGAGATCGCTCCCCACACCATGATGCCGGGTGTTGGCCCTGTGTGCCTCGGTCGTATGCAGTCCTGATTGTGGAGCTCACCTGCACGGCGCCAAACACGCATACGACCATCATTGGCACCAAGGCAGAAGCGACTCTCATCGCTGAAGACGACACGTCTCCATTCGTCCCTCCATTCACGCCTGTCGCGACACCACTGGAGGCGGGCTGCACGATGTTGGGGCGTGAGCGGAAGACGGCCTAACGGTGTGCGGGACCGTAGCCCAGCTTCATGGAGACGGTTGCGAATGGTCCTCGCCGATACCCCAGGAGCAACAGTGTCCCTAATTTGCTGGGAAGTGGCGGTGCGGTCCCCTACGGCACTGCGTAGGATCCTACAGTCTTGGCGTGCATCCGTGCGTCGCTGCGGTCCGGTCCCAGGTCGACGGGCACGTGCACCTTCCGCCGACCACTGGCGACAACATCGATGTACTGTGGAGACCTCACGCCCCACGTGTTGAGCAATTCGGCGGTACGTCCACCCGGCCTCCCGCATGCCCACTATACGCCCTCGCTCAAAGTCCGTCAACTGCACATACGGTTCACGTCCACGCTGTCGCGGCATGCTACCAGTGTTAAAGACTGCGATGGAGCTCCGTATGCCACGGAAAACTGGCTGACACTGACGGCAGCGGTGCACAAATGCTGCGCAACTAGCGCCATTCGACGGCCAACACCGCGGTTCCTGGTGTGTCCGCTGTGCCGTGCGTGTGATCATTGCTTGTACAGCCCTCTCGCAGTGTCCGGAGCAAGTATGGTGGGTCTGACACACCGGTGTCAATGTGTTGTTTTTTCCATTTCCAGGAGTGTATATATATCAAGACTTTTGAACACTATTAAGGTAAATACATTGTTTGTTCTCTATCAAAATCTTTCTTTTGCTAACTATGCCTATCAGTAGTCAGTGCCATCAGTAGATTGAATCTTTTATTTAGCTGGCAGTAGTGGCGCTCGCTGTATTGCAGTAGTTCGAGTAACGAAGATTTTTGTGAGGTAAGTGATTTGTGAAACGTATAGGTTAATTTAGTCAGGGCCATTCCTTTGTAGGGATTATTGAAAGTCAGACAGCGATGCGCTAAAAAATATTGTGTGTCAGTTTAAGCACAGTCATGTTTAATTTTTCTAAGGGGACGTTTCAACGGTATACTGGTGGAAGTAGAGCTGCGAGGGATTGTCGTGTGGCGTTCTGGGGTAGCTCAGTCCGTGGGAAAAGAAAGAAAGATCAACAGAGCACTGCCTGCTCTCGGAAAATGTCCCACGTTCGAGTATGTATCTGACAAACATTTTTAAACCGCCGGTAAATTTCAAATCAGCACACATTTTGCTCCAGAGTGAAAATTCATTCTGGGAAGAAGAACCTGTTTAAGATGTTGTAAATTCTGATGGTAACCTCTTGACAGAAATAATCTACCGGGTTCTCGCTTGTCCTTTCACTACTATTTCGTTTAAAACGTGAGGCCCCTCTCTGGCTCTGAGCTCTATGGGACTTAACATATGTGGTCATCAGTCCCCTAGAACTTAGAACTACTTAAACCTAACTAACCTAAGGACATCACACACATCCATGTCCGAGGCAGGATCCGAACCTGCGACCGTAGCGGTCACGCGGTTCCACACTGAAGCGCCTAGAACCGCACGGCCACACTGCAAACGTGAGGCGACAACATACTGACCAAGAAAATAAGTTGGATAATTTCTGGAACGACACATAGATATTGGGGACGTATTTTTAGAATGCGCATTTGATTAGTACAGAGAGAATACGAAAAATGCTTCAAATGGCTGTGAGCACTATGGGACTTAACATCTGAGGTCATTAGTCCCCTAGAACTTAGAACTACTTAAACCTAACTAACCTAAGGACATCACACACATCCATGCCCGAGGCAGGATTCGAACCTGCGACCATAGCGGTCGCGCGGTTTCAGACTGAAGGGCCTAGAACCGCTCGGCCACATCGACCGGCAGAGCGAATACGGCACACACACGGATCACTTGTCTTTGTTGATACTTGTCTTTCTGTCCACATAGTTGATTAACCATGTAAAATAAATTATTACGTAACTATGAGAATCTACAAGTGATCATGATCGGTTCCTGCCATTACGCGGTACTGTAAGATATCGACTGGTTGGCTACTGTGCAGCAATTCACATTCATACTGTCCACTCCTCAGTCAGTATAAAACGGGTTTTCTACAACGCATCTCTGAAAATTCTGTTATTTTGTTGCAATAAAAAAACAAAAGTCAATACTTTTTACAGGTTCATCTGACTTCATCCATAAGGCCATTCTCAAATGTTCAGTGGCCACTATGTGCGAAATCAGTTCGTTGTGTAAAAGGTCTATTCTCCGTTTATTACAGCCAAATAACAGAATAATGACATGACTTTAAAATCTTACACTGAAGGAAGACTCCTATCCAATGAAATTGTTTTGTAATGACACAGTTTCGGAGACTTTACTGGCCCCACACAGACATGTAATAATGTGTATACATTGAAGCGGAGAGTGAAAATTCGTGCCTAGGTCGGGAATCGAACCGGAGTATCCTGCTTACTAGGCAGGTGTAAAAGCCGGTAAGCTACCTTTACACAGCGGTTCACAAAACTGCACGGATTACCCTGGCATGCCTCCCTCCTCGATCCAAATTCTGACTGCCACACCAGTCTACTTTAAATTCTCCACCTTACACACAAAAAGAATTGCCGAGGCTCTCTATGTTCTGGAATAGCACGTCAGCATCGAAGGTAAATGTTGGATCGAGCCTGAAATCCAAGCGCAGGAACTTTTACAGATGAAATGATACAATTTCAGAGACTTTACTGATCTCATACAGTTATGATATTACGTACATAGACTGAAGCCGTGAGTGTTCATGTGTAAGGAGGAATTTAAAGTAGACTGGGGCGGCAGTGATAATTTTGATCGAGTAGGGAGGCGTAACTGCGTAATCCGTGTAGTTGTGCCAACGCTGTGCCACGGTGGCTTGATAGCTAGTTCACCCACCTGGTAACTAGGAGACCCGGGTTCGATTCCCAGCCTTGGTACGAATTTTCAATCACCACTTCAGTCTACACACATAAAAATATGTTGTTGCTACCATAATAGAAGGTACTTCGCTGTACTTGACGCCTAGTAAGAGGGCGTGCTGAAAAGTAATGCTTCCGAATTTTTTATTCTGTTATCCGTATCGGTTGAGGAATTACATGTCAAGCATATTACCCGGTCGACATTTCCGCGACGCTGACGCAAATTGATAACTCCCTGCTGCTAAAGGGCTCCGAATGGCAGCGTGTAACATGTTGGTATCTAACGTAAATTTTTCAGCGCGTGAGGAATAGCTCAGAAAACTGTAAGCACGAATTCTAAGAATTCGTCCACACATGGAACACCCTCTCCTGCATGATAATGCTAGACCACACATGAGCGGTTTGACCTCTGCAACAATCCGACGCCTTGGGTTCACTGTCACCGATCATTCTCCATGCAGTCCTAACTTGATCCCATCAAATTCTTACGAGGACTTCATTTTGATAGTTCTGAAGCGGTGCAAGCAATGGTGAGGGCGTGGCTCCGTCAACAATGTGAAACATTCTACAGTGACTGTGTCAATAAACTGGCCTCTCGTTGGGAGGGAAGTGTTCGTCCACACGGTGACTATATTGAGGAATAAATATGTGTCCCTAAGGAATAAAGATGTCGGATGTTAATAAACCTTGTTTTATTTGAAAAGCTGTAAGAGATTTCATATTCGGAGGCATTACCTTTCAGCATGCCCTCGTATTTCATACTGGTGGTCGACCGTGAAATTAGGGAGACGGATTTGAGTAGATATTCGTGATCCTATCGAATTTCAGCTATGACTTATTGCTAGAAAATTGCTACTGCGGTTAAGGAGCAAGTTCAATAGAAAATGTACTGTAAATATAATACAAAGCGACCTCATGAGCGAAAGCTAAGAAACCGTAGTCATGTGTCAAGCCTTAAGTCTCTGGTCGTCATCCGGATTGCATACGTAGCATACAGATGGCGCAAAATCATGAAAGATTTTGTGGAAATGCATCAACGAAAAGTTTTTATCTGCATTTCTGTCATGACTAAAAACTAGTATCAACAACAGCAGACGTCATTTGACTGTCACTGCTAGATAAATGCCTCTGCTATATACATTCCACATTTTTTTTTTTTAAATGGCTCTGAGCACTATGGGACTCAACTGCTGAGGTCATTAGTCCCCTAGAACTTAGAACTAGTTAAACCTAACTAACCTAAGGACATCACAAACATCCATGCCCGAAGCAGGATTCGAACCTGCGACCGTAGCGGTCTTGCGGTTCCAGACTGCAGCGCCTTTAACCGCACGGCCACTTCGGCCGGCACATTCCACATTCACGTTGCTTCTACTTGTTCCCAAATTTCTCAGTCCCTTATTGACTCTGGGGATCAAGCAAAGAACTTATTTGAACCCAGTTCCCCTGGCTACATGTGTCGACCATCTTCATTTCATTTCCGTTGCAGTCATAAGGATATCAACTATCTAAGTTCTTTCGTGATCCTTTTCATTGTTTTACAGTATATCTTAGTAGCTCCGAAGATGAATATCTATACAGCTCTCTGAGCAACGCCAAATTTTTCCATTGAAAGCTCTTCTTGAAACACACCGAAAATTCCGTTTCGAAAACCCTGCTTCTTTTGCCTAAAATTCTCCAAGCCGATTTTATACTTCTACTCCTTTCCTCTCCTGTCGATCTAGTCGTAGGCTGCAACCAAGCTAAGTTCAGAAATTGATGTAATAATTTTGGAGTGTGTGATAACAGAACCCTGACAATATTTATTTTGCTTCTTTTTCCTTTTTAAAATGTAGCTTCACGTGACATACGGATTCAGTGGCTTAGCCCGCGGTGTTTGTTACATTGGAAGACGATTGTTGCTATACTAGTTGTCAAAATCAACGAAACTGACAGCTAAATCTTGACTGTATTTCAGTATTGATCTGTAGCGATGCTTGAGGCCTTGGTTATGTTAATAGCTGATAAATTTCTTGTGATCTGGCGAAGCCACTGAATGTGGTCTCATGAAAATGACTATAATTCTTAATGTGGTGGTAAATTTTGCACATACGTGATTTCGTTGAGTGGCTATGCCAACCAGTTTGATGTTTTGTGTTAATGGAGACAGATGATAGTGGAATGTTCAGTTTTTCAAAATATTCCCCAAAAGCTACGATTACTTTTGTATTAACTGCTACTACTTTCTTTTCGATGCGGTCATTGTATATTACTTCGGTCTTATCATAGTTGACCTTCAGACTTATTTTCATACTTCGTCTGTTATGTTTTCTTCTTGACTGCTGAACTTAATTGGTAGGGGAGGCAAAACCTACATACAGGACCCTCAACAAATCAAATACTTTGCACACAGGTTCCATTGACATGTATATCTCTTCGCTTTTCCAAGTCAACGAACTCAAAGAATACCTTTGGTGACATGGATTCCCGTTGCCTCACTTCTGTTTCAGTACCGGATGTCTTCTTATCTTGTTCAAGACTAAGGGAAACAGCATACTAAAGTAAACATTCTTCGGTACACTAAATTTGATTGCATCAACATTTTGATTCTCAAGGCCTGCCGGTGTAAACTTCAAGGAAAGTGAGTCAAAAGCTTTCACAGAATCTCTCAATTTCAGAAATCTTGCAGTTCCTTCCCACTGATCATCTTGTGGTGTTGCAGTTCTTCTTATTTCTGTGTTTGTAAGGAAAATGGGATGAGGAATTCTTCCTTATGCAAGACACCTTTGGAGTTTTGTTTTACACATGTTTAGCACATTTGGTGCTATCTTCAATGGGTCACTTAATTTTCTTTCTGTAAAATTGTTACTACCCATTAACGTTTAGTGAAAATATTTGCTACAAAATATTTACATTAGAAATAAAGTGATTGTTTTCGAATATTATACATGGTACGTTTACAGATCGCAGTTGAGACATATATTTCTGGGCTGATGCATCATATGTTGTTTGTTACAATATGTCTGAAGTTCTCGTTTTATAGCTTTTTTGGAAAAGGGTGGATGTATGCATTAGTTTACATACCTTACATGGAGCTACTGGATGTTTATTTTCGTAGCTGTCAGTCTGGCACACGATCTACAACTTGTCATCTGCAAACAGCAAAACGCAATTTTTTACTTTTGTTTACTATGCATTTCCGAACGAAAATGAGTGTGTCTCGTGTTATTTTGCACGTTAATTACGACTTTGATGTTAAGGTGTTTGTCTCCTTTGTTTGTGGTGTGGTAACACGCTGGGATTTTTCCAACTTTGACAGTGTTTCCGCCGCCTTTGTAGTATTCATTTGGACCGTGGCATGTTTGTGTGGTTGAGGCGCAGATGAACACACACACACACACACACACACACACACACACACACACACACAAACATACAAACCAAACACCATGAACGCCAACAAAACTCGAAATCTGCACCCCTCACCCAGACAAATATGCCACGACAAAAATGAATACTGCACAGCCACAACAACACTTGATGGCAGCGGATACACTGTGAAAGTTGGAAAAATCCCAGAAAGTGCCTATGAAACGATAAATGTGGTAGAAATGACCATGTTACCACACCACAAACAAAGGAGACAAACACCACAACATCAAAGCTGTAAGTACCACCCAAAATCATGCGATGCAAACTCATTTTCGGAAAAGCATTGTAAAAAAAAAATTGCTACTACGTTTTGTTGTCTGCAGATGACAAGTTGTAGATTGTGCACGAGACTCACAGCTACGAACATAAATATCCAATAGCTTCATGTAAGGTATGTAAACTAATGCATGCATCCATCCCTTTCCAAATAAGCTATAAAACCGGAACTTCAGACATACTGTAACAAAAAAAATATAATCCATCATTCAGCCCAGTAATACATACCTCAACTGTGAACTGTGAACGAACCAAGTATAATATTTGACAACAATCCCTTCATTCAGAAATGTAAATATTTTGTCCAAATATTTTCTCTAACCGTTAATATATGATAACAGTTTTACAAAAAGGAAATAACGTAACCTGCTGAAGATAGCACAAAATGTGCTGAAACATGTCTGGGTAAAACAAAACTCCAAAGATGTTTTCCATAAGGCAGAATTCCTAAGTCAATCCTTCTCACTGCTCGTTCAATAAATCAGATCACTTCTTGCAAATGGTATATTATGCAATACCCATACTAAACCTAAATTTTTCTTTTTCCATAGTCCCTATGTATTATCCATCTTCTTTCTCATGCAGCATACCAATTCCAGTATTGGTCTAGAATTTACATGTTGGGCAATATATTCGCTACAGTTAATAATGGCATTCCTATCAGACACTAAGGATGTATGGAGTGGAATTAGGCCTTTACACGCAGCTACCGATTCGTTCGGGTGTGTGCTTCTGTGTCCACTTTTTCCTGAGCTTATTGTTCATGGTTCAGTAGTGTTTTAAAGTCAGAAGGCTGCTTTCTCGAAAGCGTGATGGGAACACGTGGTAGATACTCATATATAATCTAAAGTTAAAAGGATATCAGACAATCCGGAAAATTTAAGTGCGACTGGAAGCAGTACCTATCACTAAGGTAAGTTTCACTTCGAGAGAAACGTTAATCTCCCTGCCATAACTTTTCGGTTTCAATTTTTTTTATACTTTGATACTTCTGCTATAATTTATTAGGATCCAAAACAAAAAAACAAATACATTTCTGATCAACGTGATTCTACTCAGGTCGCAATGCAATTATAGCAAAGAATAGAGAAAAAGATGGAAGAAAATGATGAATTAACTCTCTCACTCGAATAATTTGACATATTTCACACTAACATACAGAATATATAATGAAAGTCATTATACCATAAATTCGATTAATATCATTCGATTATCTAACAACTGTTGCTCTCTGTCATCGACGTCTAGCTCCAAATAAACCGTTCAGATAATTCTGAGTCGCATGCAGAATTGGTAGTTATCATTCAGATCGATGATGTTCAAAAGTTTTCAACTCAGTATCTCCGAAAAGTGGTCGCTACCTTCCTCCTCCTACATCATCAGCACATTAAATCTTCCTAATTTAAAACCGGTAGAAGTGGACCTAGTATACAGCTCCGCATCATAGGCAAAAGGGCATAATGGACTCGCAGCTGCATACCCGTGTTTTCGGAGCTAACAAGTTAGTCTCAAATAAGAGACTCCGTTTTCATATTAACTTGTTACAAATACCGTTTTATTTGTTTTAAAATAATTATTAACTATATAATTTGTGTTCAGCATTCTTATAGATAATGACCGTGACCACTGTTATAATCCATTATCTTTGCCCGTCGTAAAAGGTGATTTTTCTAAACGAAAATACGTACATTTCCAAACGACAAACATACTTGTGATTTTCCTGTTGCTACTACATCATAACGTACTTAAATAAAGTACAAAGTGCAGTTAAATAATTGTTAACATTTTTATGCAGCGACAGCAACTGATATTGTTTATGTAAGAATATACAGCCTACAGTTGCAGGTTAACTTTATCGTTTACCTAGGATTTAATGTTAGTAATAACGTCTTCTTCAGAACCTGTAAAAAGTTAATATTATAATGTGCTAGTAAATTATATTAGATATGGTCATCCTACAGGATGCAACGTGTAGTACTTACATAAAATATTACTTAAATCCTGTACGATGACCATATCTAATATAATTTACTAGCACATTATAATATTAACTTTTTGCAGGTTCTGAAGAACCTTACTGTCATACCCGTTAAGAAGCGAACACTACGTTCTAACCGATACATTTTGCATTTATTTACTTCTTTGTGTTTCATATTCGTATTTATCAATAAACTTACCTTTAATAAAAGGTAAACGTAAATATCACGGCAGAAAACTAGAAATTACAAGCAATACACAAGCGTATTTCAAAAATTTATGAGTATTGTTTCACGTCGTTCGGTTCAGTTTTAAAGGTGATTTCTGTTCATTCCCACAATTACCCTTACACCAGCGACTACACTTGTTCAAAATACTGTCATTATTTATATCTATATAAGTGCGAAAGTTTCACATGGGTTCCCTGGTACCTTTTCATAATTAATACATACGTTTCATAATAGGAAACATTTCATAGTAAAAATAAGTTTCATTAAAAGAGTAGCATTAATTGTAGAAATACGATAAAGGTACTGCAATAATCTTAAAAATTAAAAATAACAAACGTTGCCTTCCGTGACAGTCTGGTCCGGAGTGCGATGTACTCACTGTTGCCATTCTGCCAGTCAGGGACTAAAACATGGCACTCGTTTATGACGTGTTTCGAGGCGTACAGGTCAGTTTATAGAACACGTCAGCGCAGCTGATGAGAGTACGTACCCAAGCAGCACCTGCATGTAGTCGTTGCGCACTCCCTTCATGACGGGGCAACTGTCCTCCCGCACGGCGCACAGCAGCTGCAGCCACAGCGCCGCCGCGGTGCGAGACGACGACCGCGGCAACAGCGCCGCGTACGGCCGCGCCATGTACAGGAAGAAGCGGAACTCCTCATCCTGCAGCATCCCGGAGAGACACGGCATGTAGGAGAAGAAGTGGAACTCCTCATCGTGCAGCATCCAGGAGAGACATGGCATGTAGGCGAAGAAGCGGCACTTCTCATCCTACAGTATCCAGGAGAGACACAGCATGTACAGGAAGAAGCGGAACTCCTCACCCTGCAGCATCCAGGAGAGACATAGCATGTACAGGAAGAAACGGAAATCCTCATCGTGCAGCATCCAGGAGAGACACGGCATGTAGGGGAAGAAGCGGCACCCTCATCCTGCAGCATCCAGGAGAGACACAGCATGTACAGGAAGAAGCGGAACTTCTCATTCTGCAGCATCCAGGAGAGGCACAGCATGTATAGGAAGAAGCGAAACTCCTCATCCTGCAGCATCCAGGAGAGACACAGCATGTAGGGGAAGAAGCGGCACTAATCGTCCTACAGCATCCAGGAGAGACACAACATGTACAGGAAGAAGCGGAACTCCTCATCCTGCAGCATCCAGGAGAGACACGGCATGTACAGGAAGATACAGAACTCCTCATCCTGCAGCGTCCAGGAGAGACATGACATGTACAGGAAGAAGGGGAATTCATCCTGCAGCACCCAGGAGAGGCACAGCATGTACAGGAAGATGCGGAACTCCTCATCCTACAGCACCCAGGAGACACAGCATGCACAGGAAGATGCGGAACTCCTCATCCTGCAGTATCCAGGAGAGACACGGCATGTACAGGAAGAAGCGGAACTCCTTATCCTGCAGCATCCAGGAGAGACACAGCATGTACAGGAAGATGTGGAACTCCTCATCCTGCAGCACCCAGGAGAGACTTGACATGTACAGGAAGAAGCGGAACTCCTCATCCTGCAGCATCCAGGAGAGACACGGCATATACAGGAAGAAACTATGAGTGTGAACCTAAATTGGTATGAATTACAGGCTTATCCCCCTGATGGCTAAAACATTTGCTTGAAACATTTTGTAATTTGCTTCTGGACAAACAGTTATTTGGGTGGTCAAGATAAATGGGACACCCTGTACATGTAATGATCACTACAGAAGTCCTGCGTTCCACCAGGTATGTAAAGTATGCTGTAATGTAATTTAATAATTAGCATTTATAAAATAAACTACACTTCCAGCTCTTTTCATCCACAAGGCTGCAATAGCCCAATATTCAGCATTCCTTTAGGACAGTCACCACTAGATAGCACATGCAGATGTGCTATTGATTTAATACTTTGCAGCTATAAGAGAGAGACGGAACATATTGTGGTTATAGAAAACACTATCCATATTATAAAATATTTCGTAACAATGACATTTCGCCATAAAAATAACGTCAGTAGTCACACTCACAAAAGCATCTGTCTCCGATGAAGGTTGGCAGAGTATAAGCTGAGTGGTGGGACTGAAGATAGTGCTTGGTTTGATCACTACAGCTGTGTATCACTTTAGATTAAATTTTATTTACGACTTTGAGTAACAATGCGATGGAAGCACTAATGGTAATCGAACTGGAGTCTATTAGATAATGCGTTTATTTAGGTTGGATACTGGTAATAAACAAACATTATCTGAAAGTTTTGATTCTTATCAAACCATAACATTATCACATGTGTCAGATGAAACCACGGACCTGTAACCATGGACAGTAACTGCATGAAGTACAACACTTAAAGCCAAAGATGTTATGAATCTGGTATTTACTAATGAGAAATAGATTAAAAGCCAAAAAGTAAACACAGGTAGTTCTGAGCATCCGTTGGTCACTAATTTTGATTCGTACAACGTCTTTCTATTAAGAACTGGAATGAGACAGAAGCAAATAGTAGGGGTATGCTCATGTTATTCATGTTTATATGAGATGAAATGTGACCCCTGATACGTCCGCTATCGTCTCTCACCAAGAAACTCTGGATCTACAGTATAGAGTAATACATTCAGTTTTTCGCCTACAGAATCCCAATCCAGTCGAAGTGTATCCAGACGAAGCTTCTTGGAAAATTAGAACTATGTATCAGACCGGGGCTCGAACCCGAACTTGCCCCATTTATCAGGCTACCCAGCTACCCTACGGTGCGAACAGCACAGAAGTTGTGCTGGACTACAACTCCTCAAAGAAAAGATGCTATAGAGAATTGTGTTATTCACAGCACAGGGAAAGGGCAAACGTTATCGTGTTCGAGTCGCTGTTCCGCTCACAATTTTAATCTCGAAGTTTAAAATCAGCGCACATTTAGCTGCAGGATGATAATCCATTCTGGTACCGTAGTAAATTAAGGATCACTGCACAAATACATCGGAGCTTACCCTCCACATCACCTGATCTCACTTCTATCGAGCACGTCTGGGTAACTGTCGGGAGACATGAGTGTGCCTTTCACACAGAACGTAAGCTTGAACTGAGGAGAGTAGAATTGAATTGGTCATATTTTTGATAATGATATCAACATCTTTACGTAAAATGCGGATATACGAGCTCCGATTTTTCTGTACCTTAGAGGGAAGTATATACTAACACGTTTCCTTTAATAGTAGCGAAGCCTTGGTACAACATTGTAACCGCCTCCATCAACAACTAAGAAGTGAAAGTGGAGATCACCGACGTTATTTTCATTTGCGCTGAAATGTGCCCGGAAATTACTCGTACTACAGTCTCAGCCAACTCGTGTCTACCTGTCATGTTTCTTTGTTGAGCTACCGAATAGGACATTCTGGGAATCTTCAGTGAGATTACTGAGTCGAAACATAGCATCCCCTGCATCACTTTCACTATTTTTTCTGAAACGTACTTTTCCGCAACACTAAACATCGAACATTTACTTGGCGAGACACTGACAAAAGAAACTCTCACAGCGAAATTTTCTGCGTTTATTCGTTAATTTTGTCTTGATGGGAGACTTACTTCACTGCAAGGCGGAGTGTTATAACTTCTCTTGTTGTGCTGCCTCTCGTGAATTACAGGAGGCTTCTTGATTCCTGGTCCTCTTCTATACGACATTATTCCATCGCTAATAAAGGTTATCTAACGACTTTGTTTCCTCCCGGTAAAATGCTAACATACGGTAACACGTCAACGGTCATATGGCCAGAAAAATAAGCTCTCAATCCACTCTGGTGTTCAATAATCCCGATGTCGACACAGAGGAAGAGTTTACTACTTTTTGCCCTTATGAAGGCAAGATTGAACTTCCTTAGTCGGTCAAAGAGATGGCGTTCATATCAGTGAAATTTTTATTTGGTATTACTGGTATACGCTGCGCAATGAAACAATTTAAAGTAGTCGTGATTAGTTTCAAAAATTAATTTTAGCAACTGATGGAAACACCGGGAGGAATGTGGCAAAGGGGCAGTGCCTCATGATCAAGCCACTTGCCACACACCAGAGTGCTGCGGGTTGCCACCCTAACAGGCGCGTGCATGCTGGCGCACGTCCTCATTGAAAGTGGCAACCGCTGCAGTACTGAGGGCGCCACATTCACCGGACACAGCTGGTGTCGTCGTAACTGCTGTCTGCTTCACGTCTGCTTAATTTAAGTATTAACTGTATTTCTCTTACTTGTCACTTCTTCTTCCGTGTGTTTTTGCTTTTAGGAAGCTTTAATTGTCGAGTGCTAGTAATAGTGTTGCATAGATTTCGTGTTTGTTTTGAATACAGTCAGAGAGAGTCCCTTTAGTCAACCATAGTACCAGTAGTGCTAATGTTTGTTTTCAATACAGTCCAGAGACAGGTAGTGCTATTTTCATTGTTTTCTACAAGAAGTGGCTAGCAATCACAGTTAAGTCAACTATCAGCCGCGTCTAGTTAAAAGTTGATTAACTCTCTACAGTAAATTGATTCCTTAGGATGGATTGGATGTGTGACTGCTGTGTACGGACGCAGGAGGAGCTGGCCGCTGTTCACGAACAGCTGAGCGTGTTGATGGCCGCGGTCAGCCGTCTTCAGGCTACTGCCTCAGAGTGTAGCGGCAATGGGGAGTCTGGTGCGTCGCATGGTTCACCCCAGGTGTTACATGCTTCACCCACTGCCCTGCTGTCGAGACATCTTCGCGGGTACCGGGCGCGGTTGGGCCACCCCCTCCCCAAGGGAGTGGCGGGTTCAGCGGCGTTCGCGGCGCACGAGGCGGAGGGTAAATATGGAGGCTGGCCGTGTGGCATCGCCCGCTCTGCTTGTCAGTGGACATGTGGCTGCTCGTTCAGCAAGGTCCGAGCAGGCACACGGGGAGAGGGGTTTATTAGTTATTGGGAGCTCCAACGTTAGGCGGGTGATGGAGCCCCTTAGGGAAATAGCGGAAAGGTCGGGGAAGAAGGCTAGTGTTCACTCTGTCTGCTTGCCGGGGGGTCTCATCCGAGATATGGACGAGGCCCTGCCGGCGGCGTTAGAGAGCACTGGGTGTACCCGATTGCAAATTGTTGCTCATGTCGGCACCAATGACTCCTGCCGTCTGGGTTCAGAGGTCATCCTCAGTTCGTACAGGCGGCTGGCGGAATTGGTGAAGGCGGAAAGCCTCGCGCGCGGGGTGGAATCAGAACTAACTATTTGTAGTATCGTTCCCAGAACCTATCACGGTCCTCTGGTTTGGAGCCGAGTGGAAGGCTTAAACCAGAGGCTCAGACGATTCTGCGGAGATCTGGGGTGCAAATTTCTCGATCTCCGCTATCGGGTGGAGAAATGTAGGGTCGCCCTGAATAGGTCAGGCGTGCACTACACGCCGGAAGCGGCTAGAGGGGTAGCGGAGTACGTGTGGAGTGCACATGGGGGTTTTTTAGGTTAGAGAATTCCCTCCCTAGGCCCGACAAGACGCCTCCTGAGACGCGGCAAGGTAGGAGTAGGCAAAATGCAAAAGGGAATAACAATATTAATGTGCTAATAGTAAACTGCAGGAGCGTCTATAGAAAGGTCCCAGAACTGCTCTCATTAATAAAGGGTCACAACGCCCATATAGTACTAGGGACAGAAAGTTGGCTGAAACCAGACGTAAACAGTAATGAAATCCTAAACTCAGACTGGAATGTATACCGCAGAGACATGCTGGACAGTGAAGGGGGAGGCGTGTTTATAGCGATAAGAAGTGCAATAGTATCGAAGGAAATTGACGTAGATTCGAAATGTGTAATGATTTGGGTGAAGGTCACGGTTAAAGCAGGCTCAGACATGGTAATTGGATGTCTCTATAGGCCCCCTGGTTCAGCAGCTGTTGTGGCTGAGCACCTGAAGGATAATTTGGAAAATATTTCGAGTAGATTTCCCCACCATGTTATAGTTCTGGGTGGAGATTTTAATTTGCCGGATATAGACTGGGAGACTCAAACGTTCATAACGGGTGGCAGGGACAAAGAATCCAGTGAAATTTTTTTAAGTGCTTTATCTGAAAACTACCTTGAGCAGTTAAACAGAGAACCGACTCGTGGCGATAACATATTAGCCTTCTGGTGACAAACGGACCCGAACTATTTGAAACAGTTAACGCAGAACAAGGAATCAGCGATCATAAAGCGGTTACGACATCGATGATTTCAGCCTAAATAGAAATATCAAAAAAGGTAGGAAGATTTTTCTGTTTAGCAAAAGTGACAAAAAGCAAATTACAGAGTACCTGACGGCTCAACACAAAAGTTTTGTCTCAAGTACAGGTAGTGTTGAGGATCAGTGGACAAAGTTCAAAACCATCGTACAATATGCGTTAGTTGGGTATGTGCCATGCAAGATCGTAAGAGATGGAAAAGAGCCACCGTGGTACAACAACCGAGTTAGAAAACTGCTGCGGAAGTAAAGGGAACTTCACATCAAACATAAACATAGCCAAAGCCTTGCAGACAAACAAAAATTACGCGATGCGAAATGTAGTGTGAGGAGGGCTACGCGAGAGGCGTTCAGTGAATTCGAAAGTAAAGTTCTATGTACTGACGTGGCAGAAAATCCTAAGAAATTTTGGTCTTATGTCAAAGCGGTAGGTGGATCAAAACAAAATGTCCAGAAACTCTGTGACCAAAATGGGACTGAAACAGAGGATGACAGACTAAAGGCCGAAATACTAAACGTCTTTTTCCAAAGCTGTTTCAGAGGAAGACTGCACTGTAGTTCCTTCTCTAGATTGTCGTACAGATGACAAAATGGCAGATATCGAAATAGACGACAGAGGGATAGAGAAACAATTAAAATCCCTCAAAAGAGGAAAGGCCGTTGGACCTGATGGGATACCAGTTCGATTTTACGCAGAGTACGCGAAGGAACTTGCCCCCCTTCTTGCAGCGGTGTATCGTAGGTCTCTAGAAGAGCCTAGCGTTCCAAAGGATTGGAAAAGGGCACAGGTCATCCCCGTTTTCAAGAAGGGACGTCGAACAGATGTGCAGAACTATAGACCTATATCTCTAACGTCGATCAGTTGTAGAATTTTGGAACACGTATTATGTTCGATTATAATGACTTTTCTGGAGACTAGAAATCAACTCTGTAGGAATCAGCATGGGTTTAGAAAAAGACGATCGTGTGAAACCCAGCTCGCGCTATTCGTCCACGAGACTCAGAGGGCCATAGACACGGGTTCCCAGGTAGATGCCGTGTTTCTTGACTTCCGCAAGGCGTTCGATACAGTTCCCCACAGTCGTTTAATGAACAAAGTAAGAGCATATGGACTATCAGACCAATTGTGTGACTGGATTGAAGAGTTCCTAGTTAACAGAACGCAGTATGTCATTCTCAATGGAGAGAAGTCTTTCGAAGTAAGAGTGATTTCAGGTGTGCCGCAGGGGAGTGTCATAGGACCGTTGCTATTCACAACACACATAAATGACCTTGCGGATGTCATCGGAAGTTCACTGAGGCTTTTTGCAGATGATGCTGTGGTGTATCGAGACGTTGTAACAATCGAAAATTGTACTGAAATGCAGGAGGATCTGCAGCGAATTGACGCATAGTGCAGGGAATGGCAATTGAATCGCAATGTAGGCAAGTGTAATGTGCTGCGAATACAGAGAAAGATAGATCCCTTATCATTTAGCTACAATATAGCAGGTCAGCAACTAGAAGCAGTTAATTCCATAGATTCTCTGGGAGTACGCATTAGCAGTGATTTAAAATGGAATGATCATATAAAGTTGACCGTCGGTAAAGCAGATGCGAGACTGAGATTCATTGGAAGAATCCTAAGGAAATGCAATCCGAAAACAAAGGAAGTAGGTTACAGTACGCTTGTGTGCCCACTGCTTGAATACTGCTCAGCAGTGTGGGATCCGTACCAGATAGGGTTGATAGAAGAGATAGAGAAGATGCAACGGAGAGCAGCGCGCTTCGTTACAGGATCATTCAGTATTCGCGAAAGCGTTACGGAGATGACAGATAAACTCCAGTGGAAGACTCTGCAGGAGAGACGCTCAGTAGCTAGGTACGGGCTTTTGTTGAAGTTTCGAGAACATACCTTCACCGAGGAGTCAAGCAGTATATTGCTCCCTCCTACGTATGTCTCGCGAAGAGACCATGAGGATAAGATCAGAGAGATTAGAGCCCACACAGAAGCATACCGACAATCCTTCTTTCCACAAACAATACGAGACTGGAATAGAAGGGACAACCGATAGAGGTACTCAGAGTACCCTCCGCCACACACCGTCAAGTGGCTTGCGGAGTATGGATGTAGATGCAGATATAGATGTACTTGCTTCCATCCTTGAACCACTTATCTCTCTGTCAGGCAGCCTTTAAAAGACAAAGCCCAGCAGCTCGCCAACTAATGCGACTCCCAGTCTGGAAATAGAGGTCACAATTTGATAGTGCCGCCATTATATTTGTCCGAGTGCAGCGCAAGAGTACAAAATCTTGGATGTCATCAGTTCAGCCTACACTGAACTTACCTACGCCAGTGTTTCCCAATCGTGAGAGACCGAGTACTCAACTTACACCTTCAAGAACTATGTAGGAATTTGTTCCTATTTGCATGTTATCGTGCATTTCTCGATAGTAATAAAGTTCTATTATGTATGACTACTTGTGCTCCTTTGTCTTCTTGTACGTGCATCACCCCACACGGAATATTCTAGGGAACATCATAGTAAACTAACGAACAGCTATTAAAATTGCTAGTAGTACCCGACATCCTGGGAGTATCAGAGGATAGGTTGTGATATATTTCATTCTAAAAGTAAATAAAGTATGAGAAATCGTAGTGCAACGTAGTCAATACAGTTGTCAAATATTAGTGACGAATTGCAGGGCGGAGATTGGACAGTCTTGAAAAAGAATCCCACAGTTTTTTTTACTCTGACTTGCTACAATGTACGAATGCGTTTGTTTATTCAGAAGATGGTATATTTCGTTTAATGATAGTGCACTGCCAAAATATAATTAGTTCAAAACACTCTTGAGATCAATCCTAAAATGATGCTCAAGTGTGTGGGACGTTTACCAAAAAGAACTAACTAGGTATATTGAACACACAGCGGGAACGATAGCACAAATAATAATTACAGGCATGTTTGACTGACGGGAGATCATCGCGGAGATACTGCGTCACGGAGATACGGAAGAAACTGAGCTTAAAAACGGACAGCGGTTGTCCTAAGAAAGCCTGCTTTCATAGTTACCAGAGCCAGAACTAAGAGAGAAATACACAGCAATCCTCGTCCGCTATGTATCGATTCCACAGCGATCTCGAAGACGAGATTAGAGTAATTACGGCACGCATAGAGGCGTTTGAGCCGCCATTTCTCCTGTGTCCGTACGTGAGCGGAATGGGAAGAAGACCTAATAGCTGGTTCACAGTGGTTTTCAGAGCATAGACGTAGACGAAACTTGGCTCCAACAAACTTATGCCAGAAACGAAACATCGGTATAGTGGGCACACCCCAGTGACCGTGAACATAAAGACGTTGAGTTAATTTCATCTGCTGGAAAAGTTATTTACAGTGTTTCCTGAACACAAAGGGACTCTTCTTACAAATTAGCTAGTACACAGTAAACTGAAACAAAAACATTCCTTTGTATCAGTTGAAAGGGAAAATACTTGATATAAGTCATTAAATCGAAAGAGAAAGTCATTTACCATTAGACCACTACACTTGTTTAAAAAGGTGCTTCGCTAATGAGAAATACTATCGAGGCACAAAAGCTCATCGGACAAAATATTGGTCGCCTCCTTGAAGGAGCACACTGGTAGCTTTGAAGGTCTATAGAGAGTGTATAACCGGTACGAGCAGTGATGTGAACCTCAACAGCTGATGTTAAGTCATGGCAGTGAAGTGGAGTTTGTCTGTCAGTTACTCTGAATTAGCGCAGCAGGGAGGATCGACGTGGAGATGCGAAAGACTCGAAGAAACAAACTACCATGTTTGAAGGTGTTCATCACCACACCGTGAACGAGATTGCTCCATTTACCTGCGTATCAACGTGTACTGTCCAATATCCAAACGGTCACGGACTGCAGATAGGCACAGGGTGTACATGGAAGGAGTCCCTGGCGTCAGAATTAAAAACTTGGAAAACCAAGATCGATAGACGAGTGCAATAAACGGTACGTTTACTGTAAAAGCCGTAAGAATTTCACACAGAAATTTTAAGGAATTTGGCGCTGTAATCACAATATGTAGACTGTATAAATAGTGCCCTGCAGCTCAGAGCGATCAGCTCCATCGTTGAAATGTGAAATGAAGAGGTTAAAATCGTGAATTCCATTAACAAATATGTTTTACTGGTACTGGAATACCACAGGCTAGAACATCGTCCTACGGAAACAAACATCATGTAATGTTCCAAAGGACCCCATTAAAAAACTATTCGCACGCTCTTCGTCAAATTCCAACTGACAGACAGCGTGGCTGACGATCTTGCGAGGATCAGGCAAACCATAGCTACTCTTGAAAATTTCGCTACATTTCCTGGAGTTATTCAACAAAATCCAAGAATATCCGTCCGAGGAATTGCATAAGAGACTGGTTTGAAGTGCTCCAGCACTCAGGAAATACTGAGACAGAGCCTACGCATATTTCTATTCAAAATCCAAAGTGACCAGGCCGAGCTGTGCGACAGAAGGCTGACTTTGCAAGCCAAATTCTCTAAACGACCGGTAATGAAGGATTTGATGTCCACTGCATCTGTTTCATAGATGAAGCCACTTGGAGCTGAACAGACTCTTTAATAACCAAAATAGGCGATTTTTAGGTCCCAAAAATTCCGATCTATGCTCACTGAGAACAAGGATTTTCCCGAAGTTACTCTTTGAGCTCCGATATGCAGCAGAGGCATTATTGGCCGTTTCTCATGTGATAAACGAACTCTAGTAGACGTTAGCTGCAATTTTGGAACGATTTCTCGCCACGCAGCTAGCACTGGAGTACTGACCGTGCAAGAGGGAGTCACACAACGTCGCATCGAGCATGTAGTTTCTTTTCTTGGATTATTGAAAATTTACACGTGTATGTATGGATTGGCCTCCGTATTCGCCTTGTCTGATTCCTTGTGACTAGTTGATATGGGGCACATTGAAAGACACTGTCTACTGGAAACATCCCACAACGATAGTTGAAGCTAAACTGGCGATCTGACTATTTTCGTTGAGACATTCGAGGATGTGATGGAAAATTTCATTGTATGTTTGCAGCACACCCGTACTGCAAATGGGGGCCATCCAGAAAATATTGTATTGTGAATGGAAAGACTGCTTGCACAGGACGAGTTTAATTACGCAAAATAATACTGTAGGAATTCCACGGATTACAGTGCCATCTGTTAGCACCTTTTCGAACCATTTCAAAACTTCTGTATAAGTTCTGTACAAAATTCTTGCAGCTCTCACAATAAACATGCCTTATTTACACTCTTTGCCGATCTTAGTTTTCGAAGTATTTAATTTTGAAATTAGGGACTCCTTCGCTGGATATCCTGTACCTTTCGAATGACAATCGATTTGTAACCGGCGGAAATTGCTACAGTAGGTTTTTTTCCTTTTTTATATGGGACCAAACTGCTTAGGTCATCGGTCCCTAAGCTTACACACTACTTAATCTAACTTAAACTAACTTACGCTTTGGACAACACACACACCCATGCCCGAGGGAGGACTCGAACCACCGATGAGGGGAGCCGCGCGGACCGTGACAAGACGCCTGAGACCGTGCGGCCTACAGTAGGTGGACGAGGTAAATCACGACCAATTTCAGACCGAAAATAGCGATAATAATTGCATACAATGGGCATTTGGAGTCGGGCACCTCGAAGAAGGCCGTTTCTCCCAAAGCCACAGACAGTGACACGTCTTCAGTGGGTCAAACAGCACAGAAACTAGGTAGGAGCTGACTATTAGTCGTGTAGTGTAGTCGAGTCGTCAGTTAGCGTCTTTTCAAAGAATGGAAGACATCGAGTGCACCAGCTGCTCAATGAGGCATTAAGCCGGCAATGAGGAAATGGCTCTGAGCGCTATGGGACTTAACTCCTTAGGTCATCAGTCGCCTAGAACTCAGAACTAATTAAACCTGACTAACCTAAGGATATCACACACATCCATGCCCGAGGCAGGATTCGAACCTGCGACCGTAGCGGTCGCACGGTTCCAGATTGAAGCGCCTAGTACCGCTTGGCCACTGCGGCCGGCGCAGTGAGGAAGGTTGCAGCTCAGGTCGGATATGGTTCTGTGATGTTTTGGCTGAGATTTCCGTTCATGAGTTAAGCCCACTCATTCAAATTATGGCGACTCCTAACGAGGTCAAAGTGTCGCCCTTTCGGTTATATCTTTATGATGAGTGTACTGTGGGCCCTCCCAACTTCCGAGATGACAAGAGGCGTGTTTAAAGGACTGCACGCGTATTTTTCGAAAACCAACCATTACAAGCACATCAATCAATAACAAATCATGCCACCGAGAAGCCCATAAAACAGCATATTTTCACTCGGTGGTGTGGAAATCAATAAATTTTTAACTTCGAGAAACAGAAACAGAAGGAAGTCCACCAAGTTAAGTAATTTAAAACCACAAATACTTACAGCAGTGCGTGAACAGAATGTGAAAGTCAAATAAAACTCAGATGCAAATAAAAATACTCTAAAAAGAGAGGAAGCCAAACAAAAACTTAATTCGTCGTTCTGCACTTTTACAGAATTACTGCTAATGAAATAAAAGTAACTTTCAAAAATACAAATATCAGGACTCGGTTCTGTACTGCAAACAATATTGGTAATATTATTAGACACACTGCCATTACAGCAGACCGAGCTATACAGTATTGGATGTGACGACTGCGACAAAATATACACCGGAGAAACTGGTAGAAATTTTCGGATACATTTTAAAGAGCACATGAAATCTAACGATAACAGCGTAAGTCTCTCCGCACTACAGACCCTTAAAAAAACAAAAAAAACAATACATCCAAAAAAAAGCGAAAAGCTTCAAATTTTACATTGTGACACGAAAGAAAAGCAAATTACTATATTGGAATAAATCGAAATTTTTAGTCATTTAAAAAGTCAACGTGATACACTTCCTCGTGAGGAAATAGATCTTCGGAACAAAATATTCCTCTATAACGTCAGTCAAATTCTGGTAATGACCAATCAGAAATCATCTACACGATAAAATGAAATTTGAAATTTAATCCCATCTCACTATATATTTACTCTTCTATTTCTAATTACCTTTTTAACTTTTCTCATCTACACACGTAAATATAAAGTCAGAGTACTTGAAATTATTCCATGCGTAGCTTTGTCGTTTGATCCATATAATACCTTTGTAAATGTCAAGCAGTTTAACCAACACACAACATTTGTGAACCAAAACGAATAGAGAACGCGGATTTCAAATATGTGACATTTCAGTATGTAAGGTTTAGTTTTCTATTGCCGATAAATGTATTTAATATACGTTTAAATTGACAATATAATATGTGTGTTAATGGAGGTAAAGTATTCTATTCTGTACAGAATCACAACATCACTTAAGAATGGCCTAAAAAGCTGAAAATAGACCTGAACAAATAAGATTAATACAGAAAAAAACTGATCTTTTAATAAACTGATTGCTGAGGTACTGGCTACGAAGAAAGCTCTTGAGAAACATGAAATATTGGATGTAAAAATTGTCAAATGGAGGTTAGGTGTCGATATGCGTAATTAAATCATTTCACCAAGCAGGCCTGATGGTGAATACAAAACTGATAGCTTGTAGATATTAAAATTACAGCATTCTAACATGCCTTAAAGCAAATTTCTTTACTCCATTCGAGTATACTTTGACGTCACTTATTTTTACATGGGCAGTTCTAAAAATGAACTCAGATGGAATTTTCATCGGTGCGGAATGTGTCTATAAATAAAAGCAGAATATTCGTCTGATGTTATGGAACGAGTGTACGATTGTTTCGTCGGTGACGGAGTTTTGTATTGGCGCCATATAATGGAAGCGCTCGCAGCAAGTAATTAAAGTTTTTAGTGTGGCGCCCAATGTAAGGTTAGCAGAGAGGGGGAAGAGGGGGCAAGTGGGAGGGTGACAGGACGAAACAATAGTCTGCGTCCATTTGCACAAATAATCTGAAACTCTGGTGACCATTGTTTTGTTTCTAGTTGCTTGATTTTTACCTCAGACAAAAACAGAGAAGCTGATGTGCGTGTAACACTGACGGTAAAAATACTCGTAGCCAACATCATTCAGTAATTTCTTCCACACAGCCGGCCGTTGTGGCCGAGCGGTTCTAGGCGCTTCAGTGTGGAACCGCGCGACCGCTACGGTCGCAGGTTCGAATCCAGCCTCGGGCATGGATGTGTGTTACGTCCTAAGGTTAGTTAAGTAGTTCTAAGTTATACGGGTCTGATGACCTCAGATGTTAATTCCCATAGTGCTCAGAGCCATTCGAACCATCTTCCAAACACAAATTTTAGATTACTAATGGAAAACACGGAGCAGATAGAGAACTTGTCTAATTAGAGCACCCAGCTAGAAACTCTGCTGATTTTAAGTCATATGCCTTAATACAGTTGTTCTCCACCTTAATGAGACCATTACCCAAGAGCGCACTCAGATAATAGCTTCCTTTCTGGTGAAAATGCATTCCGAACATGGCTCGGCGAGTTCTTCGCCTCAAAATTACTGATTTCTACAGTCACAAAATCGAAACTATACCTCAGCGTTAGCAGACTGTTGCAGACAGTGAAGTAGAATATATTATTGATGACTAAAGTCTCTGTTATGTGTATCTGTTGTGTTTATTAAACTTATGGAAAAACGCCACGAACTCATGCACCAGCCCAATAAATGTAGTTTAGTTTCATGACCGAAACACAAAGAACCCTATTGTTTTCACCCCTCAGAAAATGTCATCTTAAACCCAGGTGAGGAGCCACTGCCTTAATATAAACAGGACCCAGTATGCACTACACAAAAGGTCGCGACCAACAGACAGCATTCAAAATATACGGTCTTTCTGAACCATCAAAGAAAATTTTAAAAGCGTTGTCGGTGGACCGAGGTTCGGTTTTCCTATTCTTTAATTGGCTACCGTTGGGTTGCTACTGACTTTGCATGGCTCGATATAAATCAGGATTGATTGTTATAGGACTATTATTGTTCACAGTATGTATAAATGACCAACAGGATAACGTTGGATGTCCCATGAAGCTGCCGGCCGCTGTGACCGAGCGGTTCTAGGCGCTTCAGTTTGGGAACCACGCGGTTGCTACGGTCGTAGGTTCGAATCCTGCCTCGGCCATGGATGCTTGTGATGTCCTTAGGTTAGTTAGGTTTAAGTAGTTCTAAGTCTAAGGGACTGATGACCTCTGATGTTAAGTCCCATAGTGCTTAGAGCCATTTGAACCCATGAAGCTGTTAGCAGATGATGAAGGTTATCTACAGATAAATCACAACGCAAACTGAGTGAAATACAGAAGATTTGCGGAGGACCAGCACTTTATGCAGCGATTGTCATTTGATCCTGTACGTAAACAACACTTTCATATTCGTTATAAAGAGACGGATTTAAAATACTCGACTGACGGACCGTCACTAAATGTAGTCGCAGCTCTTACATAAACATTCCAGTAATAGTAATGTGACGTGACTACCGCCTGTGTTTGACGTCAACGTGCAATAACCCCTCACACACGGCAGGTAGCAGCACTAGCAAAGGGGGGTGGGGGGTATATAAAGAGTGATGGGGACGCTGCGAACAGTGCAGTCGTTGTAGTAATGCAGAAACTGGACGATTTATCTGACACCCAAAAAGGCATGATCATTGACTTTCGGGCGAAAGCTGCAAGCATTTTCTAAATAGTTAAGCGTGTATATTGTTCACTGCCGTGGTTAAAGTGTACCGTGCATGGTAAAATGGTGCTAGCCAAAACCGGTACCGAGGTAACCGTGGTGCATTATGGCCCATAGACAACACTGGTCAACGACCGCTGCGTAGGTGGGACAGGGAAACAGACGTGTAATTGTTCAGCAGCTGACTGCCAAGATGAGCAAAGGGGCTACCAACAGTGTCTCCTCAACGACCATTCAGCGAAAGTTGCGCAGCAATCGCCTGGTTCATGCATGCATGCTGACTGCTGTTTGTGAGGTAAAATGGTTCAAATGGCTCTGAGCACTATGGGACTTAACATCTGTGGTCATCAGTCCCCTAGAACTTAGAACTACTTACACCTAACTAACCTAAGGACATCACACACATCCATGCCCGAGGCAGGATTCGAACCTGCGACCATAGCGGTCACGCGGTTCCAGACTGAAGCGCCTAGAACCGTAAGGCCACACCGGCCGGCTTGTGAGGTATTCTAATTTCAGAGGAAGCAGTGGCCAGATGGCGGGCGCGGGCAACTCGGCAGGCCGACCACGTGGTGGCAGACGCTGGCCGAAGCAAGAGGGGTCCAGTCGCGTCCTGCGAATTCCATGATGACGCCATGTTGATGAAGGAGTCACGCCCGGAGTGCCAAAGATGGCAGACGTTGTGAAACCTTAATGGCAGACATTTCACAGTTCGTATAGAAATTAATAGTAACCAGATCAATCATGATACCCCGCAAAAGAAACATGCACATTACTATTATTTGCACGACGATTCTGATGGTGTAACTAGATTTTCAGTATTCTTATTAGCATAAAGTTTAGTATCTGACGGTAAATTATACAAGTAACACCCAGCAACGAATTTCCAAAATATAAACCCTTCACCCGTTTCTGTCTATCGCCGTGTCTTTAGAAAGCTATTAGTGTAAACTTAAATTGGTATGAGTTACAGGCATGTAACTTGAATAGTACATGAGTTATTGGATGTCAAAATGGACGATTACTATCGATCGCGTCAGGCCATAAGTACTCCACAGTTACACGAAAAAACGGAATCAGCGTGCTTATATATATATATATTGATTCATCTATGTCTTTGTTTATATCCGATATGTACTATTCATGAAGAAATTGGTTAAATATTTACTGTGTTTTATAAAGCACAGAGACATTAGGCTACTGGCCTACCTGTTGTTCTATTTCTTTTGATATATGTTTATTTAATTGTTTATGTATTTAATAATGTGTATTAGAGCGTGTTTATGGTCCAGCTTTACGAATATTTATTTGATTTCAAGTATTTAAATGTAAATCCAGTATTTCGTATGTGCTTAAATTGTGTGTGGGTGCGTTGGCTTGAAAATATGGCTCAAGTGCTCTAGCCAATCACAGGGCTCGTGAATGGGGAGACTGGATGGGAAAGTGCTGGACGCGACGGCACGACGGACGCACCGTCGCGAGAGGGAATTGGAGAGTGTGGAGCGGTTTACGCGTGGTCGCGGTAGATAGAAATATTTCGTAGTGCTGACTTGTGCACTTGTGAGATTTCCGTAGCTTCTACAGTCAAGACGTAGTGTGCGTTTAGAAGTGAATATCTCGCAAGCTTTGTTGTTGTTCATAACTAGTAACATCCAGTAGGAATCTATTATTTCCCTGTTATTCAACTTATTTATTATGTAATTGCTAGATCATCGCCACCAATAAGTGTTTTGCAGAAATATACCGCCTTCTCAAAAGTACTTCTACTATCGTACTCGTCATTTAAAGTCATTAAGATAGTACCTGCAGATTTTATTTAATTGCAATCTTTCATTTATAAATTTATATGTTATTTTCATCATTCGCAATTGCCGAGTAATAGAAATCTTCGACTATTCGATTCATATGTGCATTCTTATCGTAGACTGTAGACTCAGCAGTATTTGGCCTGTAATGCGACAACTGCGAATCCCAGTCCTTAGACAATGAAACCGGCCAAAACTTATAATATTGCAACGTTGAGTCGGAGGGTACGTAGTTGAGGGCCATCACACCAACACCACCTCATTTCATTTATTATTTACTGGAAAGCTCACATTCATCAACGAAGAAGGCTGGAATTTGCACGACAGTATCACAACTGGATGTCCATTCAGTGACGACAGCCAGTCTTTTCAGATAATTCACGTTTTATTCTCCATTGGACTGATAGCCGTTGACGTGTACGGCATGATATGTCTGGAAGCAAACACCCCGCAACCAAGACGGAGAGTTATGGCCTGAGGAATGTTTCCGTGGCATTCCCTGGGTGACCTCGTCATTCTGGAAGGCACAGTGGATCAACATAGGTACGAATCCATCCCTGGGGACCACGTCCTCCCTTACATGCCATTCTTTTTTTTTCCTCGGCACTATGGCATCTACCAGCAAAACAATGCAACGAGTCACACAGCTCACAGTGTACGGACCTGTTCTGAAGAGCACCAGGATGAGTTTACCATGCTCCGCACGCCACCAAACTCTCCGAATTTAAACCCAACAGAGAATCTGTGGCACCAGATCGATGGGGCTGTTTGCGCCATGGATCCTCAACCAAGAAAACTACCTCTGCTGGCCACGGCAATGGAGACGGCATGGCTGCACATCCTAATCGGTGCCTTCCAGAATCTCACTGACTTTCTTCCTCCATGTCTCACTCTAGAAAAGGTGGTCATTCAGATTTTTGACAGATGGTCACATTAATGACACTGCACAGTTTATCTGTCGTAGGCGCACGGATTGATTTTAAGTGGAACGACACATAAAAAGTAATCGTAGTGAAGGACTATGCCAGACTGATATTAAGCAGAAGATTTTTCAGAAAGAGTTGTCCATCCTTTAAGCAAATAGCCTAAAAAACCCTCATTCGGCCTAAACTTGAGTACTGATCCTCAGTCTTAAAATATTATTAGGTAGCATTCATATACGATATAGAGAAGATCCGGTGAAGAACAGCATGTTTCTCCACGAGTTCGCCAAAAATTCCTGATGACTTCTAGGACTTGTGCATTAGTCTTTTCACGACAGACTGGATGCTTCTATTAAAGACGATAAACACCATCTTTGAAGGCATATTCTTTTTCGTCTTCAGACCAGAAGGCATTTCCTTCTTCATTGTTTTTCCTTACTTCCTTACACATGAAGCAGACAACTGATGGTATTCATAATTTTAAAACTACGATTGCTTGTGGAATACGTGTACTAGAATCCTGAAGAAACACATTTGACATTATACACTACTGGATATTAAAAGCGCTCCACCAAGAAGAAATGCAGGTGATAAACAGGTATTCATTGGACAAATTTATTATACTAGAACTGACATGTAATTACATTTTCACGCATTTTGGGTGCATAGATCCTGATAAATCAGTGCCCAGAACAACCACCTCTGGCCGTAATAACGGCCTTGATACGCCTGGGCCTCGAGAAAAACAGAGTTTGGATGGCGTGTTCACGTACAGCTGCCCATACAGCTTCAACACGATACCACAGTTCATCAAGAGTAGTGACTGGCGTATTGTGACGAGCCAGTTGCTCGGCCACCATTGACCAGACGTTTTCAGTTGGTGACAGATCTGGAGAATGTGCTGGCCAGGGCAGCAGTCGAACATTTTCAGTATCCAGAAAGGCCCGTAAAGGACCCGCAACATGCGGTCGTGCATTATCCTGCTGAAATGTAGGGTGTCGCAGGGATCGAATGAAGGGTAGAGCCACGGGTCATAAAACATCTGAAATGTAACGTCCACTATTCAAAGTGCCGTCAATGCGAACAAGAGGTGACCGATACGTGTAACCAATGGCACCCCATACCATCACGCAGGGTGATACGCCAGTATGGCGATGACGAATACACGCTTTCAATGTGCGTTCACCGCGATGCTCTAAACAGAACCTGGATTCATCCGAAAAAATGACGTTTTGTCATTCGTGCACCGAGGTTCGTCTGTGATGCAGCGTCCAGGGTAACCGCAGCCATGGTTTCCGAGCTGATAGTCCATGCTGCTGCAAACGTCGTCGAACTGTTCGTGCAAATGGTTGTTGTTTTGCAAACGTCTCCATCTTTTGACTAAGAGATCGAGACGTGGCTGCAAGATCCGTTACAGCCATGCGGATAAGATGCCAGTCATCTCGACTGCTAGCGATACGAGGCAGTTGGGATCCAGCACGGCGTTCCGTATTACCCTCTTGAGCCCACCGATTCCATATTCTGCTAACAGTCATTGGATCTCCACCAATGTGAGCAGCAATGTCGCAATACGATAAACCGCAATCGTAATAGGCTACAATCCGACGTTTATCAAAGTCGGAAACGTGATGGTACGCATTTATGCTCCTTACACGAGGCATCACAACAACGTTTCACCAGGCAACGCCGGTGAACTGCTGTTTGTGTACGAGAAACGGTTGGAAACTTTCCCTCATGTCAGCACGTTGTAAGTGGTGCCACCGGCGCCAACCTTGGTTGAATGCTCTGAAAAGCTAATAATTTGCATATCACAGCATCTTATTCCCGTCGATTAAATTTCACGGCTGTAGCACGTCATCTTCGTGGTGTAGCAATTTTAATGGCCAGTAGTGCAATTAACTCTAGTATCATTTTGTTGATGTTAGTGATCATTGTGTCATGTTTATGGTAAATGTAACATTCTAAAATAAATACGCAATCTAGTGGCAATTAAAATCTGTGTTTGTATTGGAATTCTGGGTGAGAACTTATACTTCATTTCCGTGAAAACAGCACATCAACAGCACGTTCCATTTTTAAGCCGTTCGGGGCGGAAGCTTTGGGTGATTCACTTTGCCCTCCGTAGCCAACTACGCCCGCAATGTGTCGCTCGATTCAGGGGTAAAGAGAAGCGAATTATGGTGATTTCCACAGCAAGTACAGGGTAGAGTAGAGGAAACTCATGTTTTCTGAACCGCTAGTACGCGACGACGAGAGGGGGTATTGACCTTGAATGAATGTTGGCATACTGCCCATAAAATGTAGTTTCAGTCGCTATGGAGCGTTGGAGAGTCGAACATCGTGTGTTCGTCGTCGAGCAGTACTTCAGAAACAATGATTCCGTAGTCGCAGTGCAACGTCTTTTCCGTCAAAATTTTAAAGTTGGACGTCGATGAGCAGTGCCTGATCGAAATACTGTACTCCGATGGGTTGCAGCTTTTAGAAGTACTGGATCTGTGATGAAAAGAAACCACCTGGTCTTCCCCATTCAGTTCACACTCCGGAAAATGCAGACTGTGTGAGAGCGGCAATTCTTGCTAGTCCGAAACGATCGGCTAGCCGACAGGCTGTAGCGTTGAGTATGTCACGTCGTTCGTATCACCGCATCTTACATGATGATGAACTTAAGTTTCACCCGTACAAGATAATGATCGTCCAGCAGCTTAGTGAAGGGGATTTTGTGCAGCGCAGAGAGTTTTTTCACGTAATGGACGAAATTTTTACGGAAGATGCAGATGCTACAGTCTTTATGAATGGTGAAGCACATTTTCATGTAAACGGTTACGTCAATGTTAAAATAGTCGGTATTGGGCGCCGGAGAATCCACATGAATTACACCAAAGACCTCTCCACAGTTTAACATTAACAGTGTGGTGCTGCATTTCAAAGATGGGGATTGTTGGACCCTATTTCTTTGAAGAGGAATGAACTGCAGTTACTGTCACATCAGCGCGCTACTTTAAAATGTTAAACAACTTCCTTCGTCAAGAACTTGAAAGGCGTCAAGTGAACATGAGAGAAATATGGTTTCAGCAGGACGGTGCCACAGAGAAAGCAACCATGGAAGTGGTTCGACAAATGTTCCCACGACATGTTATTTCGAAATATGGTGATGTTTACTGCCCCCCTCGCTCACCCGATTTGTCGATATGCGACTTCTTTTCTTGGGTATATTTAAAATCAAAAGTCTACATGAACAACCTCGCACAATCGATGATCTGAAGAATTTCATTCGTCAGGAAATTGAAGCCGTGCTGAATTAAATGTTGGAGAGAGCCATGCATAGCTTTCGGGAGAGGATCCTAATTTGTATCCAGTAAGAAGGACGTCATCTCCAATACATTATTTTCGAACCTAATTAAGGTACGTATTTTTCAAAACTACATTAAAAAGTCTATCACTTTATGTTTGTTTTCATTGTTTTTATCAAACTGTGTCTCAGTCATTCAGTAGTAAAAAACTTGCGTTTCCTCTGCTCCACCCTGTATTTGTTTAGCGTGGGAAGGAGAGGAGATCGCGTGAAGTTCCTGAACACAAGTCTTCGCGCCAGTGTCCTGGTTTAAATTCCAAACACTTCCACAGTGTCCCATGAGGTGAAGGCATGTGAACTGTTCGTAGTGATCTGTCAGTCGGATCGGGACGTTAAGCTCGGCAGCCCAAATAAAATGGTCCAAATGGCTCTGAGCACTATGGGACTTAACATCTGAGGTCATCAGTCTCCTAGAACTTAGAACTACTGAAACCTAACCAAGCTGAGGACAGCACACACATCCATGCCCGAGGCAGGATTCGAACCTGCGACCGTAGCGGTTGCGCAATTCCTGACTGTAGCGCCTAGAATCGCTCGGCCACAGCGACCGGCCTCGGTAGCCCGGACGGCCCGAGTGGCCGAGCGGTTCTAGGCGCTATAGTCTGGAACCCCCATAGTCCCATAGTGCTCAGAGCCATTTGAACCATTTGAACAAATTAGGCGACGCTGTTTTCTCCGACGGACTCGTACGTCTCTTACACTCATATCTCACGGACGAATGTTTTAACACTGACGTGCAGAGCAAACAGTCGACACAACACGGTATCCAAGCTGGAGTACCACAGGGAGTCATCCTGGGGCCCACCTAGTTCAACCTGCACATCAATAACTTTCCAACAACACAAATCACGACGTTAGCCTTCTACGCGGATGACACAGCAGTCCTTGCGCAAGATTGGAAACCGTCTAACATAAATTCACGAATACAGACGGCACTGACAGCTGCCGAGCCATGGTTGGAACGACGGCGTATTAAAGTAAACGTCGACAAGTCCACACGCAGACCGAAGCTACTGCGCAGACATCAACACAGTCGACAGGTAACACTTCATGCGCGCCCCATACATTTCCAAGAGAAAGTCAGATATATCGGCGTGTGGCAGGATCGGAAACTTACATGGGGGATCCACACTGAATACGTTGCCAACAGAGCGCACGCGAGGCTCAAACAACCCTACCCAATGCTCAACAGCGAAAGTACACTGAATAGGAGGGTTTCGAGGTACGTATATAGTACATGACACTGATTACACCTCTGATGACGTACGCAGCAATCGTCTGGGGATACGCAGCTCCTACATGCCTGCGCCGCCTGCAGATCATGCAGAATAAAGTGCTACACATCATTAGCAACGCCCAAGGCTACTCACGAATCGTGAATCTCCGCAGTGAATACGGCCTTGTTCATTCAAATGGCTCTGAGCACTATGGGACTTAACTTCAGTGATCATCAGTCCCCTTGAACTTAGAACTACTTAAACCTAACTAACCGAAGAACATCACACACATCCATGCCCGAAGCAGGATTCGAACCTGCGACCGTAGCATTCCCGCGGTTCCGGACTGCGCGCCTAGAACCACTAGACCACCGCGGCCGGGTACGGCCTTGAAACCCTCAAGGAAGTATTCAAAAAACACGCCACACGACTATACAGGAAATCGAGACACTCGAACAATCCTTTCATTCTTACTCTGGAAAACTATGATCACAACTATGGGTGGAAGCATAAGCAGCCAAAGACTCTACTAGCTAGGGCATAACCACCTATAGCAAGATAACATACACCCACAAGCGACAATATCGGCAAGCCCCTGCATATCAGCAACATTGACTGCATATGCCAGCTGCTATTAAAACCGACTAACAGGCTACAGTAGGGAAACCGACGAGCTCGCACACTGACGCACAAACAAACCGCCAACATGACCTATCGGACACAAAACGATGATGAACGTGTTACAGGTATGCTGACGCTGACCGAGAAATCAACACCGGCACCTAGCGGCAGCCGCCGAGTAACACCACCGCACAACAACAAAAGTATCGACCTGCATAATACCCACTACTAAGAAAACCTACCCTTGCATGACCTGTCGCAGGCAGCAAGGAAACAGCTACTGCTCTTACAACCCTACCCAACTATCGCAGGGGCTTTTCTTCACTTGGCGCTTGCCTTAGCAGTTTTTTCCCTCCTCTGCCCTACAAACCGCTACCCTTCGCCAACTTTCAACGCAATCTATCTCCAGATGAGCGCGTATAAATAGTTAACCTTAACCAGACGTACGCAGACATCGCAGTACCCACATCCCGCGAGACATCACTTTAGTGAATACTAACCCTTATGCAGTGATGGCAGGAGACCTTTTGTATGGGCCATCATGCTCGGGTGGGCGTGGAGGGGCTCCACCTCTATATTTAAAAAACAAAGACGCGCTACCCCCGAACCAGAGCACCACATGCAATTTACTGTGTTGTCAGGAAATGGTTACTATCTCGAATTACCGCAACCGTTCGGTAGGCGGCAATGGCATCGTTTCCACCATTTAACTTTAGTTAATCATAATTAAGGCGATTTGGACGAAATATTTATAAATTTTGTATAAAAAGCTTCTTCGTATTTATTAGTCTAATCCGGATCAAAGCCGCGTGAGGTAGCTGCGCGATCTGCATCGCCTAGCCACGTTCCGCGCCGCTCCCCCCGTCGGAGGTTCGAGTCCTCCCTCGGGTATGAGTGAGTGTGTCTTCCTTGGCGTAAGTTAGTTTAAGGTAGTTTAAGTAGTGCGTAAGCCTAGGGGCCGATGATCTCAGCAGCATGGTCCCACAGGAACTTATTACAAATTTCGAAATTTTCCGAACCAAAATCTTTACAGCACTTTCTGAGATTAGCCTGCACATATATAGAGATAAATTGAAAACCGTAACTCTGCAAAACCACCGAAAGCGCACCACGAAACAAATTCGTTACGCAGCTTTGTTTTTTGAGTGATAATTAAAATTTTTAGACTACTGGTAGTATATTAGTCAGCCGTCTCTACAGATACACCTGAGCGACAGAGTGCAGTGTTTATAACACTGGATTTCCACTCGCGAGGACCATGGTCCGCGTTTCTCGTTTTTCCCAAAATCGCTCCGGGCAAGTACCGGGATGATTGCTTAGACAGGTCAAGGCCGATTTCCTTCCCCATCCTCGAAACGTTCCGAGCTTTTCCTCCGTCTCTAATGACTCTGATTTCTGTAATCTTTCCTTCTTCCTCCCTTCCTTCTACAGATACGGCAAGACTTTCTACAGAGACTGCTCTGATGTGGTTGCACTTACGGTGTTATTGAGGCGAGCAGCATTGCTGGTCCGTGGTTCATTAGAGGCTCTTCTACATACACTGAGGAATCAAAGAAACAGGTACACCTGCCTAAAATCGTGTAGGGCGCCCACGAGGACGCAGAAGTGCCGAAACACAACGTCGCATGAAGTCGACTAATATACGAAGTAGTTCTGGAGGGAAATGACACCATGAATCCTGCTGGCATTTTCATCAATCCGTTGCACCGCATCCCAGATATACTCAATAATGTTCGTTCCTGGGGAGTCTGGTGGCCAGCGGAAGTGTTTAAACTCAGAAGAGTGTTCCTGGAGCCACTCTGTAGCAATTCTGGACATGCGGAGTGTCGCATTGTCCTGCTGGAAATGTTCAAGTCCGTCGGTATACACAATGGACATGAATGTATGCAGGTGACCAAACAGGATGCTCACGTACGTGTCACCTGTCAAAGTCGTATCTAGGCTTATTAGGGTCCCACATCACTCCAACTGCACACGCCTCACATCATTACAGAGCCTCCACCAGCTTTAACAGTCCCTGCTGATTTGCATAGTTTTCTCCGTATCCGCACACGTCCATCCGCTCGGTACAATGTGAAACGAGACTCGTCCGAAGAGGCAACATGTTTCCACTCATCAACAGTCCAGTGTCTGTGTTGACGGGCCCAGACGAGTCGTAAAGCTTTCTGCCCTGCTGTCATTAAGGGTACACGAGTGGGTCTTCGGCTCCGAATGTCCATATCGATGATATTTCGTTGAATGGTTCGCGCGCTAATACTTGTTGATGGCCCAGTATTGAAAACTTGAGCAATTTTCGGAAGGGTGGCACTTCTTTCATGCTGAACGATTGTCTTGAGTCATCGTCGGTCCCGTTCCTACAGGACCTTTTTCCGGCGGCTGCGGAGATTTGAAGTTCTGTCAGATTCCTGATATTTACGGTACACGCGTGAAATGGTCGAAGGGGAAAATACCCACCTCATCGCTACATCGGAGATGCTGTGTCCCATCGGTCGTGCGCCGACTATAACAGCACGTTCAAACTCACTTAAATCTTCAGAACTTGCCATTGTAGCAGCAGTAAGCGATCTAACAACTGCGACAGACACTTGTTGTCTTGTATAGGCGTTGCCGACCACAGCGCCATATTGTGCCTCTTTACATATCTCTGTATTTGAATACGCATGCCTATACCAGTTTTTTGGTGCGTCTGTGCATATCTCGCGAAAACAGGAGCAAGGTAATACTGGAGGTAATGGAGCTGGTACGGAGGTATACGCTATCGTCACACGGGCTTTGGCATTCAACGTGCAACGCGCTGACTTGATTTCCACCGTGTTGCTGAACACCGAGAAACGCTTGTGCATACGTAGTATATGCGATCTCAGTGCGCTCAGCGATAACTCTTGGCTCTCAAATGACACTATTTTATTTTTTTTTACGATATAGACGGGTGTAAATTCCTGCATTATCTCTATTAAAGCGCACATTTCCTCCATTGTAGATCAGCTAGGCGTGTTGTTCTTTCTGCATTAAGAGTATCCTAAAACAAAAACTTCACTATCCCTTAATATGTTACAAGAGAGAAAGGGAATTTCCACATATAGTTAGTAAGGACATGAGCTTAAACATTGCGTTACAAATTTACAGTGTTCTGCCACATACGATAAGAATTATTTCATCATTCTCACTTTTTGGTAAAGCACCAAGTTCAGTCTTCCTTTATCACTGCCTCGACTCAGTAGGAGAATCTTCAGAACATGTGAAAGACAAGACTTTAAACAGCAAAGTTCAAAATGTCACAATGCAAGTAGCGTACGCTATCTTGTAGATAAACGCAATCGAACAAACTCACTCCTTAGAGATAGCGCACTTACATTTACATACAATCGAATATTACACTATTAAATTAATGATCAAGTCCCAGAATCTTGTACAAAACGTGAAGGTGAAAGGTATTCACCAAGAATTAAGCTAGCTTTATACTGCGCACACCACTTAATAACTCCACTTCTCTGTTCGTTATGCGATTGTCAGCTTCCGGAAACGATGACTATGTTTTATGTATTACTGTCTACTGAACGCTTTAATCGCCGATTGGTTATTAACTCATATTGATTTATAATGAATCGTACCAAGAACGACACGGTTTTGATGGATCTTCATGTGCCGTTGCCTTGAAATGGCATACTCTCATAACACCCAAGTTATAAATGGACATTATTTAACCAGCAATACATTTCCCCCCATTTTATTACAGCAGGTCTTACGAATAACATCGGGTTTCGAAATAACCTCAACGTGTTGGTGCTATGAAACGGCGTGTATTCAAAGAACGGAAGTTATAATATAAAATTCAACAAATATGGGCTTCACCTGAAATCCAATATGCCATACCCCAACTCTGTAGTCTGTACTGCAAAAAGAGATGATCTCCACGTTACATATATGGCATCCTTTATTTTCATTGGTCTAAGTTCAGCTGCGAGTGAAGTATATGCTACATGCTTGATAGTGCTCAGAACGTTGCGAAAGATTCCGCGTTCTGCTTTCTCCCACGGTATAACGGCAGCAACTCGGCATGGTGTGCGTTGACCTTCGAATGCACTGTCCGTGTGGCGACTGTTTTACCAACAGTCTAGTTTTTTTTCCCCTCTCACCATTCACGACTCGAGTAGGGAAATTGGGCACTGATAGTGGTACTTTTACTAGGAAACATCTCCAAACAGATCTCATGTTGTAATAAGAAAAAGCAAACTTGCAGTCGATCCTGCTTGTAAATTTGTGCCATAAATTTAATATTATGGAGTTGCAACCTTACGAACGTACGGCTTTTAACATCGCGCGCGCTGGTTGTTTGTCGGTCACTCCGCTTCACTGTAGCCGCTTAACGCCTGGGTGCACACCCAAACACGGCGTTACTGCACTTGACCTCCCGCGGCCGTTATCGGAAACAAGCGGTGACATTACAGTAAACACGTACAGCAGCGGCCGAGGAAAACGCGTTGCACCGTCAATGCTGTAAGGTCAGTAGTGCACGTACTACCGCCGAAGCACTACCGCACGTACTACGGCGTATTCTCATGAAATATCGCCAGTGGTGCAGTGTAGTGTTACCCATAATCGTGAATGCCGCTGAAACAGAGAAACAGAGGAAGATCTTGCGAAAGTGGACACATTCAGGTGAAAAATGGTCGTACATTCAAAACTGCATATTTCTGGATGAGAAAAAAAGCAAAATCGCGTTATGAGCCCTCTACCTAAAGCAGTCGTGAAAGCGAAAAAAATAATACAATAGTGAGAAAGAAGAGTAAAATACATTTTGAAAGACTCTAAAAGAGCGGAAGAAACTGAAGAAAAAATTAAAACATCTATAATATAAAGGCATTCTAGAACAGAAGCCTCTCTAGATGCCTTCGTAAAGCATTTATTTGGAGAAAATTTGTGGAGTACTACGAAAGAAGAAGGAAAGCTCAGAGTTGAAAAACCTACTTATATTTTCGAAAACTCTGATAAATTTTCAGGTGGGAAGAGAAACATCTCCCAAAATTTTGCGAGAGATGCGATTTCTTTTCAAAATAGGTAAAGAGACGAAAGCAGTCTGAACAGAAAGTTCGGACTTTGCTTCAGAGCATGCAAAATACTTGAAAGCTATCAAAAGTAATGAAGGAGGCCAAATAAACCAAAGGCAATCACGAACGAAACGGTGGTGTCAGCACTTTGTACTGTGGAATGGTGTTGCTAGCATGAAGAAGTTCCGGATGAAATGACTGATAGCAGCGCATGCCGAAGAGCCACTGTTGTCCACACTGGAGCAGCAATAGGTTGCATAAAGAGAGTGGTCATTCAGATCTATATGCCAAGACTATCACCATGATATGAATGGGGATAGTTATCATAAATCTTCTTCTTCTATTGCTAGCGCTTTAGTCCCACATCTTTGATCAGGGTCGGCACAGTTAAATCGGATTTGACACGGTTAATTTTTAAGGGGTGGTCGGATGCCCTTCCTTCCTCCACCCCATACTCCCCGAGACAGAATTAGTGTACCTCCAACTGTCTGCATCTAGTGTAAGCCATGAAATAGTGGGAACGAGTTTCAGATGTCTGTGAGGCGTGTAACTGAGGCGGGACGTGGGGACCAGCCCGGTATTCACCTAGTGGGATGTGGAAAACCGCCTAAAAAACCACATCCAGGCTGGCCGGCTCACGGGCTCCTGTCGTTAATCCACTGGGTGGACCGATCCGGGGTCGGAGCCGGCGCGCCTACCCGATTCCAGGGAGCAGGGCATTAGTGCTCTCGGCTAACCTGGCGGGTCATAATTATCATAAATGGTTAGAAGAAAAACTGACTGATAACATCCCATCCGGTAGTACTGTTTTCCTTGATGCATTATATCATACTGTTCAGACAAATTAAGCCCTTACTACTGCATCTCACAGGTATGACCCAATTGAATTCTGAACTTCATTAACTGGATTTTATTAGTACTGCCGGTTTCGGCCGCAAGCCGTCATCTGGTACAAAAAAGGTAATTGTCGGTAACTGGCTAATGCAGTCCTACTCTTCTTTCGAACTTATATGCCTTGTAGAAGTGAGAGAATATTAAAAGCATTCTGAGTGGTGGAAAAAGCATGTGGATAACCAGGAACAGTAGGATTGGCCTCCACTCCTATATCCCATTTGCAGAAGGCTTGCCAAGGGAGAAGCGAGTGTCAATAGCCCACTAGCCATTGGCCATGCTTTTGTAGTTCTGCACTGAGCGTCTAGCTCTGTTATGAAAGAACACAGATAGGACCTCCCATGGAGCAAACTACTGGCGGAAATATTTGACACCTTGGGAGTGGAGCGACAAGATTCACTTTTTAGCAGAAGGCGCTATTGTGCTCAAATGTAGAAAGCTAATTCTTTCTTCAAAAAGCACTGGACACCAGAGCTAAGTATCTCGAAGAAGGATTGGGGACCTGTAGTTGAGGCCCTTTGAAAATTTGAGACAACGCTGAATGTATTGACTCTGAAAAAAATGTTGACCCAATGTAAGAACAACCAGCATTGGTTAACGTAAGTCATTTACAGGTTAGAGAGAGAAATGCAACAGTGACGACAGAGACCATCTCATTGGTCACAGAGAGAGAGTGAAACGATTGTTTCTGTGAAAGATGGTAGGACGAACGTTATTGGTTAACCTACTAGAGGAAGAGGACTAGTATTTTCGAAGGAGCATTCTAATCGGTCGGCACTCAGAAGATCTAGAGCTCAGCCAAGCTGGATTTAGTGAGAGACGCAAAACGTGGCAAAGGGACCTTACGCTGCCAGATTTCCACCCTGAGAGCCACGGTCTCCACCGGGCTGCTTTGCCATCTGAGCCGATGTGTTGGAGACTCAGGAAAATTTTGGGCTGATCTGCACTTAGCTGCCGGCCGGTGTGGCCAAGCGGATCTAGGCGCTTCAGTCTGGAACCTCGCAACCGCTACGGCTGCAGGTTCGAATCCTGCCTCGGGCATGGTTGTATGTGATGTCCATAGGATAGTTAGGTTTAAGTAGTTCTAAGTTACAGGGGACTGATGACCTGAGATGCTAAGTCCCATAGCGCTCATAGCCATTTAAACCATTTGCACTTAGCTGCTGACGAGGATAATTGGTTCTGTGAAAGCAAAGAGAGCTTCACTGCATATTTAAACGCAGCCAAAACCTCTCAGACAAACAGAAACTAAACGATGTCAAAGTTAGCGTAAGGAGGGCTATGCGTGAAGCGTTCAGTGAATTCGAAAGTAAAATTCTATGTACCGACTTGACAGAAAATCCTAGGAAGTTCTGGTCTTACGTTATCAGTAAGTGGCTCGAAACAGCATATCCAGACACTCTGGGATGATAATGACATTGAAACAGAGGATGACACACGCAAAGCTGAAATACTAAACACCTTTTTCCAAAGCCTTTTTTAGCAAACAGAACACAGCACGTTGTTCTCAATGGAGAGACGTCTACTGACGTTAAAAAGTAACCTTTGGCGTGCCACAAGGAACTGTTATGGGACCATTGCTTTTCACAGTATATGTAAATGACCTAGTAGATAGTGTCGGAAGTTCCATGCGGCTTTTCGCGGATGATGCTGTAGTATACAGAGAAGTTGTACCATTAGAAAATTGTTGCGAAATGCAGGAAGATCTGCAGCGGATAGGCACTTGGTGCAGGGAGTGGCAACTGACCCTTAACATAGACAAATGTAATGTATTGAGAATACATAGAAAGAAGGATCCTTTATTGGATGATTATATGATAGAACAAACACTGGTAGCAGTTACTTCTGTAAAATATCTGGAGGTATGCGTGCGGAACGATTTAAAGTGGAATGATCACATAAAATTAATTGTTCGTAAGGCGGGTGCCAGGTTGAGATTCATTGGGAGAGTCCTTAGAAAATGTAGTCCATCAACAAAGGAGGTGGCTTACAAAACACTCGTTCAACCTCTATTTGAGTATTGATCATCAGTGTGGGATCCGTACCAGGTCGGGTTGACAGAGGAGATAGAGAAGAACCAAAGAAGAGCGGCGCGTTTCGTCACAGGATTATTTGTTAAGCGTGATAGCGTTACGGAGATGTTTAGCAAACACAAGTGCAGACTCTGCAAGAGAGGCGCACTGCATCGCGGTGTAGCTTGCCGTCCAGGTTTCGAGAGGGTGCGTTTCTGGATGACGCATGAAATATATTGCTTCCCCCTACTTATATCTCCCGAGGAGATCACGAATGTAAAATTAGAGAGATTCGAGCGCGTACAGAGGCTTTCCGGCAGTCATTCTTCCCGCGAACCATTCGCGACTGGAACAGGAAAGGGAGGTAATGACAGTGGCACGTAAAGTGCCCTCCGCCACATACCGTTGGGTGGATTGCGGAGTATAAATGTAGATGTAGATGTAGATTAGTAAATAATTTTTAATTATTATCTCTGTTCCGGAAAAGAGTCATTTTAATTTCCTTGTTAGTATCTTCCGCCATACACCAAACCAAAAACTGGCCCTCGGAGTGCAGATGCAGTTTTATGTGTAAACGGGGACATAGGTAAACGTTAAAACTGGCGATGAAATGCGACTTATTAGGCAGGAGGACGTGCGGCAGGTGTACGTCGGCGTACGCACCATCTGCTTGGTGATGGCCTGGTCGACCTGGGGGCAGGCGCGGCGGCCGTGGTGCACGGAGCAGGGCAGGCGCGCCGTCTCGCAGGGCAGCGCGTCCAGCGCCGCGTCCCACGTGGCGTCCTCCTCCCACGCGGCCGGCGCCACCCCGCGCGGCGGCGCCCCCGGGAGCTTGGGCAGCGGTGCCTCGGCCGCCGGCGAGGCCGTGAAGACGCCGCTCAGCTCGCCGCCCAGCAGGCACAGCAGCAGCCGCAGCAGGTACCTGCGCCACCGTGGTACTCAGAACCCAGCCTAGGTCGAGCCACTGAACTTCCTGGGTACCAAAGCTTTCACCTATAGCGAGGGGAAAGGAAAGTACCTTGTAAAGACTCTGTTGGATTCCTTTCATGTTAATTTCTTAAATCTGTTGTCATTTACGGCATAAATTCCTCTTCCAAATTTACTCTGGTGTTTCTGAGTCTATCTGAGAGGAGACTGTGCAGTGGAATATGTCACTTTTACACATAAACAAGAACGATCTGTCACACTACTACACTTTAAAAACACAGTTTTTATGTAATTCATGTCACACAGTTTCATACGGAACCTACATCCGCTTTCTTTTATATACTGTATATGATAAGATCCTGTCATCCCCCTCCCCTTCTGCCGGCCGCGGTGGTCTAGCGGTTCTAGGAGCACAGTCCGGAACCGCGCGACTGCTACGGTCGCAGGTTCGAATCCTGCCTCGGGCATGGATGTGTGTGATGTCCTTGGGTTAGTTAAGTTTAAGTAGTTCTAAGTTCTAGGGGACTGATGACCACATTAGTTAAGTCCCATAGTGCTGAGAGCCATTTGAACCATTTTGCACCCCTTCCCTTCTGTGTGAGAGGATGAATGAGGAAATGTATTTCTAGTTGCATGCTTGAGGGTAGCAGACAAGCCTGTCTGCTAGAGAACAGTAGGACCAATGTCGGAACAGGTAGCTATGCTTTCTAAAAGCAAAGAGGTTTCTATTCTTGATATGGTCCTGTCCGTCCCTTGTCACGTTGGCATAGGATGCTGCCTCTCTTGTCACTTCCATTTGTATCTGTGAAGCACCCTCAGTAGGGGCCCATACCAGCCTGTCCACGGCGAGCGGCTGAAGTGGTAAGATCTCTGGCTAAGTGCGTCTCTGCTTAGTCGGTAGGACAATGGATTTCTTAAGTTCAGCCTAACTGAAAATTTAATCACCTTTATTTTAGGTTTGGATCTAAAATATCTAATGTTATCTTAAACTGCAACGCAGTGTAATTCGAATGTGAAGTTCAGATTATCTTCCAGTAGTTGCTTTGTCACTACTTTGTGAGTAAAGTGGAACCATGTGTTGATGATCCTTAACTCTAACTAAGCTCATCAATCTTAAATGCGAATGTGCGTGAGATTATAACGTCTCGTCTTGACAATATTTTCATTATAGCAACTATTCTTTACGTTCAACCCATGTGGGGTGTACTTTGTGAGACCACTACCACGTGCTCATACAATTGTTTGACCAATCAGGTTAATAGTAAGATGATAGTAACCAGTTTGAGGTTTTTTCTTTTGTAA
This sequence comes from Schistocerca americana, assembly GCF_021461395.2. NCBI lineage: Eukaryota > Metazoa > Arthropoda > Insecta > Orthoptera > Acrididae > Schistocerca > Schistocerca americana. The sequence continues at coordinate 680,436,750 of NC_060122.1, forward strand.
ATTGCTTTTCGATGTAATTTATTTTAATTATCAAAATTATTCTGGAGTTTGTGTAAACCAAGTTGACCACGTGAAGCATGTGGTGAAATCATCAAAGTAGCCCTCAGCTATTCTTTTCAGGAAGATATCACAGAGAGTTAGTATGAAGTTAGTATACCAGTGTGTGGTAATTACATGACGGAGAGGATTGCACTGTGAACGTAACTTCTTTGGGTGAAAATTGAATCGGTTGGTTGTTGTTAATTTCCTCTTGCATATGTTTCAACGTTCTTCGTGTGTTATTTCATGAATGCAGTGTTGTATGCAGTCTCCCAATCTTGGCTCCATATTTGATGTGTTCCGTAAGATTACAAACTCACATTTTCACAATCCTAAATAAGGCACCTGTTTAGTTATGAATCAAGTTTAATGCGCTGAAATTTCAATGATCAACGTTAAAATAAATTTCCAAATATAAACTGATTTATTTCTTTTTATTTAAATTCTATCACCGGTTGTCATATGACTATTTAAAGATTATAATTAATGTTAGTCTGGTTGGGAATTTGGTAAGCTAGACTGGATACCTGGTGAAACAGTTGCTCAGTAATGCAAGGTTAACTTTCCCAGACAGCTGACAGCTTTTAACCCACTTTTATGGTCTTCAATATCTGCACTGCTTTCAGAACAAATTAATGCAACAACATTACACATGGCGACCCTGTTCAGTGATTCCGCTAGACTCTGGAATCTCTGAAACGGTAGATTGCGAGCGTTATATACTCTTAATTTTTTTTCCCTGCAGCGCTCAAACAACTTCTGCGTTGTTTCTGAGCAGACTTCGAAAGATTCACGGCATTGTTGAGCGATGTTGTGTTGTTTGTCTTGTTTTGTTTTCTACACTCCTGGAAATGGAAAAAAGAACACATTGACACCGGTGTGTCAGACCCACCATACTTGCTCCGGACACTGCGAGAGGGCTGTACAAGCAATGATCACACGCACGGCACAGCGGACACACCAGGGACCGCGGTGTTGGCCGTCGAATGGCGCTAGCTGCGCAGCATTTGTGCACCGCCGCCGTCAGTGTCAGCCAGTTTGCCGTGGCATACGGAGCTCCATCGCAGTCTTTAACACTGGTAGCATGCCGCGACAGCGTGGACGTGAACCGTATGTGCAGTTGACGGACTTTGAGCGAGGGCGTATAGTGGGCATGCGGGAGGCCGGGTGGACGTACCGCCGAATTGCTCAACACGTGGGGCGTGAGGTCTCCACAGTACATCGAGGTTGTCGCCAGTGGTCGGCGGAAGGTGCACGTGCCCGTCGACCTGGGACCGGACAGCAGCGACGCACGGATGCACGCCAAGACTGTTGGATCCTACGCAGTGCCGTAGGGGACCGCACCGCCACTTCCCAGCAAATTAGGGACACTGTTGCTCCTGGGGTATCGGCGAGGACCATTCGCAACTGTCTCCATGAAGCTGGGCTACGGTCCTGCACACCGTTAGGCCGTCGTCCGCTCACGCCCCAACATCGTGCAGCCCGCCTCCAGTGGTGTCGCGACAGGCGTGAATGGAGGGACGAATGGAGACGTGTCGTCTTCAGCGATGAGAGTCGCTTCTGCCTTGGTGCCAATGATGGTCGTATGCGTGTTTGGCGCCGTGCAGGTGAGCGCCACAATCAGGACTGCATACGACCGAGGCACACAGGGCCAACACCCGGCATCATGGTGTGGGGAGCGATCTCCTACACTGGCCGTACACCACTGGTGATCGTCGAGGGGACACTGAATAGTGCACGGTACATCCAAACCATCATCAAACCCATCGTTCTACCATTCCTAGACCGGCAAGGGAACTTGCTGTTCCAACAGGACAATGCACGTCCGCATGTATCCCGTGCCACCCAACGTGCTCTAGAAGGTGTAAGTCAACTACCCTGGCCAGCAAGATCTCCGGATCTGTCCTCCATTGAGCATGTTTGGGACTGGATGAAGCGTCGTCTCACGCGGTCTGCACGTCCAGCACGAACGCTGGTCCAACTGAGGCGCCAGGTGGAAATGGCACGGCAAGCCGTTCCACAGGACTACATCCAGCACCTCTACGATCGTCTCCATGGGAGAATAGCAGCCTGCATTGCTGCGAAAGGTGGATATACACTGTACTAGTGCCGACATTGTGCATGCTCTGTTGCCTGTGTCTATGTGCCTGTGGTTCTGTCAGTGTGATCATGTGATGTATCTGACCCCAGGAATGTGTCAATAAAGTTTCCCCTTCCTGGGACAATGAATTCACGGTGTTCTTATTTCATTTTCCAGGAGTGTATATTTGTGTGTTTTATATGTATGTGCTTTTTTTTCTCGCTTGTAATTTGCACTGACTTCGATCAAAGATATAAATTTGTTTTGCGTGTAAAAAAGTGCTTTCTAAGTTGGGTACCTACCGTGTGACTGTCGTAATTTTTGGTGGATACATTTATTCTGATTAGTGTGTTGCGTACCGGGTATAAATTGAATTAATGCAGAGACATAACCAAGCTAAAAGTAGGCGGAATACTACAGAGGAAATGCAAAACAGGACGAACAGGCTCACAGCAGAGCCAGAAATTAATTTGCCTCCAACTAACCAAATTGTTTTGGCAGAACTCATAAAAACCTTATTGCATCGAAATAAAGAAAACAGAGAAAGCAGAAAAATCGTTCCGAGAACAAAAAGAATCATCCGAAAAATCGATCCGAGAGCTAGGCGAAGAAATGACGCAGAAATCTGAAAAATTGATCCGTGAACTAGGTGAACAAATAGACGAAGAACTAATCCAGCAGACAAATAAAGTCGACAAGTCGATGCACAGAGTGTCCGATGATATCTCACAAAGAATAAACAATCTGGCAAGTGATATAAAAAGTGATATTATGAAAGAATTAGGCCGTACATTTGAAGAAATAGATGATCATCTGCAAGCCTTAGAACAGGGCAAGCGGAGTTGCGATGCGGAATCGAAAGAGAGCGAGGAACAGTTACTTAGGAATTTCCACGCACTGAGAAAAGAATGCCTAAGGGAATACCAGCAGGTACTCTCCAGGATCCAGGAGGCGGAAACGCATTGTCCCGCGTCCATTAGCAACACAGTAGCAGACAACAGTCTAGCGATTCACGCACTCGAACAGCAAGTAGAACAATTGAAGCAGACTGGGGCGGAGGAAAACAGACAAATACATGATAAGATTGCGGCATTAGCGTACATCGTAGGCACGATGAAGGTGACGGAGAGCGCTAACAATACTACACCGGTAGCGGTCGTAGAGACCGAAGAAGTACGTTCGCTTCTTAGATTTCAGAAGGGACAGTTCGAAGTGAACAGGCAGCACAAAGCTGTAACAGGCAAATTACAAGAACGTGTGGCGCATCTGGAAAGCCGCATGAGGTGTGATTCTGAACTCGACAATAAGCACTAAAAATAGCTGTACGAACAGTGCAGAGAGGGACACCGGCCACGAAAGAGATTTTGATGAGAGGGAAGAATGTATTTCGAGGGGCAGACATGAGAAAAATAGAAACGGGAGGAAATGCGAGGATTTGATTTCAAACATTTCCTTATGGTGAGAAAGTTTGAGATATTTCGAAATTCGCAAAAAGGAATACATCCACGAGCCTGGCTCGAGCAATTTGAGTTCTGTCTTCCCCCCGACTGGCAAGTTCCCGTAAGATAGAATATATGTGCGGCTATTTGGACGGCGAACCAGCGATTCGCATGAGGTTGGCAGCGCGTCACTGCAACTCCACTCGGGAGTTTCGACAAGCCTTTCTGTCCGCCTAATGGACGGAAGCGGCACAAGATAGAGTCAAGCATGGCATAATTATGCTGCCAAATTTGAACCAGTCTGGTTTCGGCAGCCCAGCACGCCTATCCGACCACATGCTACAGGCAAATCAATTTCTATACGACCCATACGGGCCTGCGGAACTAATTAGGATATGCATCACCAAACTGCCAATGCACTTGCGCCACGTCATTCTTGTGGAACGATGTAAAGAGGACGTGGAAACGTTTAAGACACTTCTCCAAGAGTTGGAATACTATACAGGAGAATGCCTGCCTAATCAGGCACAAAGTTATTACGGGGCACAGCAGCGCGATCGCTGTCGTGGCCGTAGTACTAATCAACGGCGTGACTGGTCGTCGAGTCGCGAACGGAACAATAATCGGGACCGGCCGTATAGAAACTGGGGTAACAGTCTCGAACACAGGTGGAACAACGGAAATGATCGAGGACGTGGACAGGATCGTGAACGCAACAGTTACGGCAACCAGAATCGATGCTACGATGAACACAGTGGGGATAGGATTGTAGGCGGAGCACCACATGATATTGGAATTCGGCCGGCCAACCATAGACATAATCCGGCAAGTGGAAAAGGAACAAAACCGGCAATGACAAATGATCAGCACAGAAGGCGCCCAATCGAAACAAATGAGCGACATGGCAATACCATACATGGAGTAGAAAGGAGAGTGAGGAGTACAGAGGACGGTAAAGAGAAAGAATTGATTAGCTTACTATCTGTCTATTACTATTCTATATCTGTCAGTATAAATGAGGATCTCTTACTACTGTATGCGTACTGTATGAATATTTTAAGAATGGAGAACTCTGAGAAAGGAATGAGTAAGTTTAGAATCTTGAAAACAGGATGCAATAATACGATTGTTTAACCATTTCCTTCCCAATATGCGATTATATGTTAATATTGATGATATATGTCTTTTTTGTTCTTTATAGCTGAGTATGTGAAGAGCTGTCTGTGGATTTCGTCAGTATATTGATTCCCTTCAAGGTGAAAGAAGAATTGTGGTTTGTGTAATTTGCGTGGCCCTGAAATATTATTGTTGTAGTCAAATACGAGCAGTTTTTCAGCAAATGGAGAATGGAACAGAAATATGGATCCTTTCTGTAGTCTTGATTGATGTTGAGCCAGAGCCTGAAAAATTATTCTGCGTTGATACTTGTCCTAGAAAAGCGACGTTTATGTGTTTTGCTGATGCTGTGAGCATTACAGCTTACTGTTTTCGCTGGTGCAGGATGCACTGCAGCCTATATGAGCTGAACTGAAGAAATTTCCCTCTTGAAGGTAGAGGAAGATTAAATAATTTTGATTATGGGACCGAAGGAAAGCTAGGTGTAATGTAATAAGGATGAAGCAAAACATTTGTCATTTAAACTACAGGAGGATTCGGATCTTTTGTGTGTGTTGTAAGTTCAATATGTTAAGATGAAACTGTTTTACAGAATAGGGGAGACCACAATTTTGCCATTCATGAGAAATGAATCCAGAATAACCACCACAGGCGAAATAACTGATTTGGAAGCGAAAGGTAACTTAAAGAAGGAACGAAATTGGAGCAAGATGGGCAAGAAAATGTAATATAGCCTGTAGGATGAAAATATTTTTACCCTTCTGAGAGTCATCTGTGTGATTAATTCTGTGATAACGTAATCTTAGATGAAATTGTCTTACTGATTTATGTATGAGCTTATGAGTATGATAAATGTACAATTGCGAGTCTCTTATCAGGTGTGTCAACTGGTATAAATGTTTTGGCGTGTAAATAACCATTGTTCTATTTATTGTGTATGTTTAAGGAAAGTTTCTCCAGATTTATCATGTGACAAGACATATGCTGCGAGCGTCAGGAAGAGGACGAATTAGAACAATGTTGTAGTGGTATAAACACTGTGTTGAAGAGGCATTGAAGTAGCTTGTTGGATTAACTAGCAGTGGATTGAAGTAAAATTTGAGTAATCCATGTTTATGGGTAGTTAGTTTGTAGAATAGACGAAAGGTATGCATGAGTGTGTGTAAATAACATGTGAACCCTATGCTGTCCTGACCTATACTTGCATAAGGCATAATCCTATTCATTTTAGTGAATTAATAAGTAGCATTTGATTTATTAAAACGCAAGTGAACCACGTTAGTGATGTGGATTTAGATATTATATTGTCAGTTCATTTAATTTTTATTTTTATACTGACAAGTCATTTCACTTTTATTTTTTATATTGTCAAGTCATTTAACTTTTATTTTTATATTGTCAATTCAATTATTTAAACAAAAAATTAAGTCTCACCTTTGTTCTTATAAATTTTGAAAGACAATACTAGGTGGTATTATGTGTGACATTTTGTAATCACATAACTATGATGAACAATTTCTGTGAATGCAGTTGAGAACGTGAAAGCGAACCGGCTAAACTCTTACAAGACAGCAGGAGCAGCAAGGAGGAGGACTAATTGTAAACAGGCGGGTTTCCCAGCAGGACACACTGTCAACTGGGCCACTTCGGGAGTGCGGTCGACAACTAAACAAGGGTATGGGACAAACAGTTTCCCTTGCACCCGGAGCTAATGGCCGGCCGCACCAGTGCGACCCTTCGTGGAGGCGATGACCTGGGATGGCCGAGCGGTCCACCGCGTAGAAATCCATCTGCTGGCAACGCACCACACGCACGCGACTGTGACGAGATGGCCGCGGTGAAATGACAGAAGACAGGGGATAAAGGGGCGTAGAGTCTTTTGACAGGTACTGTCCAGAGAAACTTGCAGACGTCAACAACGACTACCAACATTTCTTGGCGGAAGCCCATTGTCAAGCAACAGTAAATCATGGTTCGATGTTCTCTGGTTGCTAAGGGTGGCACAAAGAAGAGCCACTAAGTGTCATCCTTGCCCAGGAATATCAAACCAGCGAGCCAATTGAGGATAACTCAAGAATTTAATAACACAAGGGGCGTGGAGCCTTTGACACGTACTGTCCAGAGAAATTGGCAGACTTCAACGACGCCTATCAACATACTTTCAGAGCTGTTTTATTTCTCAATGTTTGTTTTTGTGTGTTGTATTAAATTTGTGATATTTTGTTTCGTAAATTCATTTCTGTGGCATTGCTTTGTTTATCAGTCAGATAGCTATTCATGCTCATTGGACTGTGATCGATTAGCCTTTGCATGGGGCATATTTATAGTGAGGAATCCCCTTAAGGGTAACAATCACATAATTAATTGTAGTTTCAGTATAATGACACAGTGATCATTGTTTGCTAACTAACTGAAATATAGTAGAGTGATTAAATTAGTGCCACAAAGTTATTTTAATTGTACAAATTATTAGTTTTATAAGATATAGAATTTTTTTGCGATAACCACTTTGTAAAACACGTTTACTTCTCTTATCTTTTTTTTTTTTTTTTTTTTTTTTTTTGCGTATTGTGCATTGTAACGTTCTGCTTTATAATACTGATGTTATTTTCATATTTTTTTCAATTGTTGTGGCACCTTTGCTATTTTCATAAATTTTACTTGTTAATAAACAGTCATAAATTTTCCTGTGATCAGTTGGCTCTTGCAATGAGCAAATACTGGTGAACTCCATAAGGGTAACAACCAGAAATTGTTTTCGTATTAATGACACAGGGACCATTGTTTTTACTTGCTGAGCGAATTAGGTCTACACTATCTTTTAAATAGGTGTCACAGATTGTTTATTCCTCTTTGAAATTGGTAGATTCTAATGATGTGTTGAAATTATTGTGTTTTAGCAAGTACCTGGTGACCTTTTGCCTTTTCTTTACATTTTTGGTGTAAGTTGGGTGTGAGAAGCCTGCTTGGGAATGTCCTAGCATGGCCAGAAAATTCCCTGCACAGGCTTTTCCCGGAGCGTTGGGGTTATGAAAGGTCTCTGTTGGATTCCTTTCATGTTAATTTCTTAAATCTGTTGTCATTTACGGCATAAATTCCTCTTCTAAATTTACTATGGTGTTTCTGACTATCTGGGAGGAGACTGAGCAGTGAAACGTGTTACTTTTACACATAAACAAGAACGATCTGTAACACTACTACACTTTAAAAACACAGTTTATATGTAATTCATGTCACACAGTCTCATACGGAACCTACATCCGCTTTCTTTTATATACTGTATTTGATATGATACTGTCATCCCCCTTCCCTTGCGTGTGAGGGGATGAATGAGTAAATGTATTTCTAGTTGCTTGCTTGATGGTAGCAGACAAGCCTGTCTGCTAGAGAACAGTAGGACCAACGTCGGAACAGGTAGCTACGCTTTCTGAAAGCAAAGAGGTTTCTATTCTTAGTATGGTCCTGTCCGTCCCTTGTCATGTTGGTATCGGAAGCTGCCTCTCTGGTCACTTCCATTTGTACCTGTTAAGCACGCTCGGTAGGAGCCCAGGCCAGTCTGTCCGCGGCGAGTGTCTGAAGTGGTAAGATCTCCGGCTAAGCACGTGTCTGCTAAGTCCGTAGGACAATGGATTTCTTAAGTTCAGCCTAACTGAAAATTTAATCACCTTTATTTCAGGTTTGGATCTAAAATATCTAATGTTATCTTAAATTGTAACGCAGCGTATTTCGAGTGTGAAGTTCAGAATATCTTCCAGTAGCTGCTTTGTCACTAGTTTGTGAGTAAAGCGGAACCACGTGTTGATCAGTAACTCTAGGATCATCAATCTTAAATGCGAATGTGCGTGAGATTATAACGTCTCGTCTTGACAATATTTTTCAATATAGCAACTTTTCTTTATGTTCAACCCACGTGGGGTGTACTTTGTGAGACCAGTACCACGTGCTTATACAATTGTTTGACCCATCAGGTTAATAGTAAGGTGATAGTAACCAGTTCGAGGTTTTTCTTTTGTAAATTGCTTTTCGATGTAATTTATTTTAATTATCAAAATTATTGTGGAGTTACACTCTTTGTGTAAACGAAGTTGACCACGTGAAGCATGTGGTGTAATCATCAAAGTAGCCCTCAGCTATTCTTTTCAGGAAGATATCACAGAGAGTTAGTATGAATTTAGCATACCAGTGTGTGGTAATTACATGACGGACAGGATTGCGCTATGAAAGTAACTTCTTTGGGTGAAAATTGAATCGGTTGGTTGTTGTTAATTTCCTCTTGCATATTTTTCAACGTTCTTCGTGTGTTATTTTATGAATGCAGTGTCGTATGCAGTCTCCCAATCTTGGCTCCATATTTGATGTGTTCTGTAAGATTACAAACTCACATTTTCACAATCCTAAATAAGGCACCTGTTTAGTTATGAATCAGGTTTAATGCGCTGAAATTTCAATGATCAATGTGAAAATAAATTTCTAAATATAAACTGATTTATTTCTTTTTATTTAAATTCTATCACCGGTTGTCGTATGACTATTTAAAGATTATAATTAATGTTAGTCTGGTTGGGAATTTGGTAAGCTAGACTGGATACCTGGTGAAACAGTTGCTCAGTAATGCAAGGTTAACTTCCCCAGACAGCTCACAGCTTTTAACCCGCTTTTATTGTCTATCAGCACCGCTTTCAGAACAAATTAAAGCAACAACATTACAACCTCACCACCAACAACTTGCCCGAATGCTACCAAACTCATGCTCAAGCATTCCTCCACCTATAGTGTTTGCCGTCGAGCAACAACACACCAACTGTAACGGTAGAGGTGTGTTTAATGAACTGGGGAGGTACCCCTGACAACACGTATAATTGAGTTATTGAGAATACATTATCAACTCTGTTACACTGAAGAGCCAGAGAAATTGATACACCTGCCTAATATCGTGTAGTGTTCTGCGAGGACGCAGAAGTGCCGCAACACGCTATACCATGAACTCGACTAATGTCTGAAGTAGTGCTGGAGGGAACAGACACCGTGAATCCTGCAGGGCTGTCAATAAATCCGTAACCTCTTCTGAACAGCACGTTGCAAGACATCCCAGATATGCTCAATAATGTTCATATCTGGGAAGCTTGGTGGCCAGTGCAAGTGCTTAAACTCATAAGAGCGTTCCCCGAGGCACTCTACAGCAATTCTGGGATTGCAGGGTGTCGCATTGCCCTGACGGAACTGCCCAAGCCCGTCGGCATGCACAATGGTCATGAATGAATGCAGGTGATCAGACAGGATGCTTACCTACGTGTCACCTCTCAGAGTCGTATCTGGACATACCATGAGTCCCATATCACTCCAACTGCACACGCCCCACACCATTATAGAGCCTCCACCAGCTTAAACAGTCCCCTCTGGCATGTATGGTCCATAGATTCTTGAGGTTGTCTCCATACTCGTGCATGTCCATCCGCTCGATAGAATTTGAAACGAAACTCGTCAGGCCAGGCAGCATATTTCCAGTCATCAACATTCTAGTGTCGGTCATGACGGGCCCGGGCGCGGCGTAAAGCTTGGTGCCGTCAGTCATCAAGCGTACACGAGTGGGCCTTCGGCTCCGAAAGCCCATATCGATGACGTTTCGTTGAATGGTTCGCACGACGACACTTTTGATGGCCCAGCATTGAAATCTGCAGCAGTTTGCGGAAGGGTTGTACTTCTTACACGTTGAACGATTCCTTTCAGTAGTCGTTGTTCCCGTTCTTGCAGGATCTTTTTCCAGCCGCAGCGATGCCGGAGATTTGATGTTTTACCAAATTCCTGATGCGGTAGGCTCGTGAAATGGTCGTACGGGAAAAACCCCACTTCATCGCTATCTCGGAGATGCTGTGTCCCATCGCTCGTGCGCCGACTATAACAGCACGTTCAAACTCACTTAAATCTTGATGACCTGCCATTGTAGCAGCAGTAACCGATGTGACAACTGCGCCAGGCACTTGTTGTCTTATATAGGCGTTGCCGACTGCAGCGCTGTATTCTGACTGTTTCTATATATCTGTAATTGAATACGCATGCTTATACCGGTTTCTTTGCGCTTCAGTGTATAAACCGCAGAAGGAATCCCGCGTTCGTAACTGTGATCCACCGAGACAAAGAGCATCAAATTATAATAGACAAGGCCTTTATTCTCAGCAGCTGGCTCCATCTTTTGCATTGGCGATGGTAGCAATCAGGCGCCATTACTGAATATTAAACAGTATTGGGAGACTTCTCGCCAGCGGTCAGTCAGCGAACAAAGTCACGTTTGCTGCCAAAGGAGAAACCTAGTGACAGGCCCCAGCGTCTATAACTTCGACACTCTGTAGCACCACTCGATGACGTTTCAAGACACGGGTTCCTATCCTCGATTTGTTCTTCAATACAGGGTGGCGCAGCTGGATCGGGTGGTTTTGAAGTGGACTGTACGTCTGGAGGGGGGGAGCCAGGTGTTCGGCGACTTCGTCCTGTGGTGGGGGGGGGGGGGGGGGACGGGAAGTTTCAGTTGCAGGCTGGCAGTCAGTCGCGATGGCTACGTGGTCCGTTGAGCATCGTGTTTTCGCAGTGGAAGAGTTCATACGCAATAACGAGTCAATTGTTGCTGTGACGCGTGCCTTTCGCCGGCGTTTCAACATCCCACCTCGCGGTAGTGTTCCTAAGCGAGATACGATATTGAGTTGGGTGCATAATTTCCGCACTACTGGTTCATGTGCTCCAAAATGGACGCCTAGACCGCCAACAATAACAACGCCTGAGAACGTGGAGCGTGTGAGACGCGATGTCACTGCGAGCCCACGTCGATCAACGAGACGTCGTGCTCAAGCTCTTGGAATGTCACGTCGGAGCCTTCAAAGGATTCTTAACGAAGAACTGAAATTCCACCCCTATAAAATCCTGTTGGTACAGAAGATTCTCCCAACAGACCATCTTCAAAGGCTTCAGTTTAGCCAACAGATGTTGGAGTTATTGGAAGATGTAAACCTGATTATCATGATGTCTGACGAGGCTCACTTTCACATTAACGGATACGTAAACAAGCAAAATTGCCGTTACTGGGCCGACACTAACCCAAGAGATCTACACTAACGGCCTCTCCATAGTGACAAAGTGACGGTTTGGTGTGGGGTTTCTAAGGTAGGGATAATTGGTCCTTACTTTTTTGAAAATGAAAGGGAGCAGGCGGTTACTGTTAATTCGCAGCGTTATGTGAACATGATTGAAGATTTTCTTCTCCCACAACTTGAAGAGAACAATTACGACATGGGCAATATGTGGTTCCAACAAGACGGGGCAACTGCACATACCGCTAGGATATCAATGCAAGCTGTACGCGCTCTGTTCCCTGGCCGTTTGATTTCCCGTAATGGAGATGTCCATTGGCCCCCTCGCTCGCCGGACCTCACGGTATGTGACTTTTTCTTATGGGGCTATTTAAAAGCAAGGGTCTACATGAACAAACCCCGGACCATTCAGGAGTTGAAGGCAGCAATTCACACCGAAATCACATCAATTCCTGGTGATGTGCTTGAGCGGGCAATGCGGAACGTTAAGCACCGACTCCAAGAATGCGTCGCTCGAGAAGGAGGGCATTTGATGGATGTAATTTTTAAAAACTAACATTACTATTTTTTTGTTAATAAACTTCCATTGTAACTACACGTTTTGCACTTTATTTCAATCCAATACCTTTACAATTTACAGTTTGACAAGTATTTTAAAACCACCCGATCCATCTGCGCCACCCTGTACGTCTTTTAAACCCCTTGAAGTTTGTCCCAACACCTGTGGGGTAACCTGTACAGTGTCTCCATATTCACATTACAGTATTCTTCATACGTGCATGCATGTCTGAAGAACGTTGTAGACTGCAGATGCAGACACTGTACAAATACAGATATTGTAACCATCAATTGTGTATCAGTGCCTATAGGGGCTAAAACGACAATGAAATATTTGAGACCTGAGTTTCTCCTGGCGTATACAACTTTCAAATAACTGAATTCCCGGAAGTTATTTGAAATGAAATATTTGTCTCTCCTTGTGCGGGAAACACGAAATGGGCGAGCCTATGGGTTGTGGACATCGTTACATTTTAAAGTTTTAGTCTGTCCTGGAGGCGTGCACGGATGGCCGAAGTAGAAAAGGCGACCGCTCACCATATGTGGGAAATCCGGCTTTGAGTCCCGGTCCGGCATAGATTTTTATGTGTAAGAAAGAGCCGACGTCAATCCAGAACCGTAAAATGCGAATCCATTTAGTAATGGACAATAGGTCAAATACAGGGCGTTCAGATGGTTTTGGGTGCTAGCAGTTAAGACACTGACACAATTCTGTATTTCTTTGGTTATTGTTTTATGACCGAGGAGCTCTTGAAATGTTGTACGGTGACAAAATACCTCAAGTTGGTGTGCTTACGTCGTCTACAGTAATTCCTCCATGGTGAAGTTCCTTGACTTTGGATTCACATCAATATTCAAAATGTTCTCTGGAAAAGAGTTACACAAAAAAGGAGACTGTCGATATAGAATTATCAGGTTCTTACGTTAAGCTTTCGAGTTGTTAAACGTATACATTGTAAACTGGATAATAAATCAAAACTCTGTTGTCTTTACGCGACCTTTTACTTCGTAGCAGAAGTTGCATTACACGAAGTATGTCTGGCAGTAGCAGGGGTTCCGATTAACATATACGAAAAGTCACTTCAAAACTGTCGGTGCACTCGCAAAATCTTTATCGCGATCATAGCAATAGACAGGGCGTTCGAAAAACGTAACTCCAACAATGTGTACACGGAAAGAAGGAATATTAATGTTTATCGTACCGTCGACAACGAGGTCATGAGAGACGGCACGCAAGCTCAGATTAGCATTTGCCTTAAGCGATTTAGGGATATCGCAGAAAACCTAAGTCTAGATGGTTAGACGTTCATTTGAACCGCGCCCCTCCTTCTCCGCAAGCGAGTCCAGTGAGCTAACCACTTCGCCACCTCGCTCGGTGATTGTGGGAAGAGATGGAGAATACAGTAATAGTTTTCAGTGTCGTGCAGGCAATGTAGTGCAAGCAGTTATTTGGCTTGGCACTGACTATCTAGGTTGTTGGAAGTCCTTTTGAGGGATATCGTGCGAAATTCAGTCCCTTTGAGGTCTTAGATCTTCAAACTCCCGAGCAAGTTGGAAGGTCCTGCCCATTGCGCTCCAAATTCACTCAACTGGGGAAAGACCCGGTGACCTTGCTGGCCAAGGTAGGGTTTGGCAAGAACGCAGACAAGCAGAAGAAACTCCCGCTGTGTGCAGGAGGGCATTTTCTCCCTGAAATGTAAGCCCAGGATGGTTTGCCAAGAAGGGCAACAAAACAGTGTGTGGAATATCATCAACGTATCACTGTATCGTAGGTGTTCCTATGGATAACAACCAAAGGCATCTTACTTTGAAAAGAAATGGCACCTCTGTGTGCAGGAGGGCATTTTCTCTCTGAAATGTAAGCCCAGGATGGTTTGCCAAGAAGGGCAACAAAACAGTGTGTAGAATATCATCAACGTATCACTGTATCGTAGGTGTTCCTGTGGATAACAACCAAAGGCATCTTACTTTGAAAAGAAATGGCACCTCTGACCATCATTCCTGGTTGTCTGGCCGTATGGTCGGCGACATTCAGGACGTTATCCCACCGGTGTCTGGGGTGTCTCTAGACACGTCTTCGCTGGTCTTCTGGACTCAGTTCCATGCGGAATTTATCAGGGACGACAGCCCTATACCAATGAATGAGAGTCTTGGCCGAAGATGTGTCTGGAGATACCGCGGAAAGCGGTGGGATACCAACTTCTCACTCGCCCGCCATACGACCCGACAACAAGCTGTCATGGTATGAGCTGCCAGTTCCTTTCATAGGAAGACTCCACTGGTCATCATCCGCGGCACGCTTCCACCACAGCCACAAAAATGGTTCAAATGACACTAAGCACTAAGGGACTTAACATCTGAGGTCATAGGTCCCCTAGACTTAGAACTACTTAAACCTAACTAACCTAAGGATATCACACACATCCATGCCTGAAGCAGGATACGAACCTGCGACCGTAGCAGCAGCGAGGTTCCGGACTGAGGCGCCTAGAACCACTCGGCCACAGCGGCCAGCACACAGCCACATGTCGACCATATTCTACGGCATGTTATATTGTGCTTCATAGAAAACCAGCCTGCGCTTACATTTCAGCAAGATAACGCCCGCCCGCACACTGCAAGAATTTCTACTGCTTGTCTAAATAGATTGCACACCCTGGCTTGGCTAGAGAGTTCGATGAATCTCTCCCCGACTGAGAACGCTTAAAGCAGCATCAAGGGCAGGGAACTCGAGCCAGCTTTGGATTTTGGCGATCTGAAGCGGCAATCGGACAGAATTTCGCTCGATATCCCTCAGGAGGATATCTAACAAGTCTTTCAATCAATCCCTAACCTAATAACTACTTGCATAGGAGCCAAAGGTTGAGCAATGTGTTGTTGACTTACTCAATTTATGAAGCTCTTTCTTTTGAATAAACATCTTTTTTTTCTGAAATTGTAATCGTGTGTTTGTCCGTAAATGTACAACACATCTGCCGATTTTCGTCCAGTTCGGATAATGCCTTCGTGGTCCGTCGTTTTTTCGCTTAGTGTGTACACAGATAAAATTCGTGACCTAAAAACACTTAGAAAGTTTGCTTTTTCAAAGTTAATCACTATGAGTGAATAAGCCTGCACAAAGGTAATAACGCTATTTACTAAATGTACTCAGGTCGCGAATTTTTTCTAACTTTAGTTTCAATTGTCGTGCTCAACATGAAAAACACCTATTCAGTCTAATTGAGTAGAGATGAATTAGGATCGACCTCCACAAGCAAATTCTTCATAAACCTGTATTTTGTGTGTCAAATTATCATTGACAGTGTTATTCTGGTTCCTAACTTCCTATCACCTGTGAAATTATTTACTGAAGCAGTTGAGGGAAGAGCTACAGCTTCAGTTCAGATGTGCACTACGTAACTTTGTAGCATTACAAATAACAAATAATTTACATAAGTGAGGCCATATTTAGAGACAGAAGAAAACCTCGAACTAATGAGGAAGGAAAACCGAACTGCTGGATAACAAAGCCGTGCTCTCGTAGTGAGCCCCCACCGCCAACAACTATCGTTTAAAATAACAGCAATGTTTCAAAAATTTTATACGCGACGTTTTAGATTCTAAAGTAATTAGTGTGTGAGAGTGATAGTTCAGTAGACCAAAAAAGTGTACCATGTGTTACAAGCTACCACGCGAAACGATATTTCCAGAGACTGAATAGATCTATCGTAGCTCATCCATGTAAAATTTTTTCGAGCTTCCTCGAAATAAATTGACTTTGATAGGTCACAGGGATCCATTAAACAAACTTAAATCGACCCCTTCCCTTATCCAAAGGATTTAGGCCGTTATAACCTATGAATATTGACGAAGGCAATTTGAATTCCCATATTAATAAGGACCAAGTCACACGAAGTTTGGAGGAAGCTAGCGCACCGTTTACAATACAATCAAGCAAAGACCCGCCCAGGAACTTTCAGCTCTGGATAGAATGATAATTTACGTAGAGCTAATGGAAATTGTTGTACCTTGTTTTCATTTAGCGTTATAACAATTTATCTAAGATTTTACCATCAAATAACAACTGGTTACAACAGCAGTTGCCATAATGCAAAATAAATGGAAACATTTTGCTTTTTGTGGTGTTAAAGCTCATTCAGATCACCAGGAATGTATCTATGGCATGTAAGTAATCAAAATGAAGAACCGATTTTGAAGAAATTCTTAAATTTCCTTGTGATCTGATAATGACGATACTGAAACGCATCAGGTACGCGAAAGCTATGAAAAATAAAAACTGAGTTATTAGAACACTAGCTCAAACACTGTCAAAAATAAGTCTTCTATTTCTATACTACAACACCAAAACGGAAAAAAGTAGTCATTTGGTATCTTCCAGCACTTAACAAATACTCTCAAATATCTAGGTCACAGTGTGCTGCTAAGTGTATTAGAAGTCTGTGGTATGAGCGGTAAGGTATTCAATTCGTTTCAGTCTTAACAGGACGGTAGGAATGTTGTCTTTACAGCATACACTGCCGCATAACTGTAAATGAACTAGTATCCGATTTAGGAGTTAGGATTCAACACCAGAGCAATTTCTTTTCTCGATATACTTTAGTGACTTGCCTCCAAATGTAGCTAACAACTTATAGTGAACTCGTACACCTAGATCCTGATAAGCAGTTTCTTTTGAGCTAAAGTGCAGACTGATACGATCAATGAAATAGGGAACACCGAACTTCTGAGCCAGTCAGCAATTCTGAATGAATGGTACATATTCATCACTCTTTTCACAAGTTCGCAGCTACTGTTGCACGTAGCAAATTACCCAGATTCAGCACCAGGACTGATATATTTTTGCTTTGCCTGCCTCACATACTTTCCGTTCTTAATGTCTTAGTCGATACGATTTTGGGGCAACAAAGTTCAGAAATTAAGAATATTCTAGCTCAAAAGCGAGCGGACCACCCACACAATACGCGATTGAACCCAGTAGCTTCATACAAGCAGTGGCTGAGAGTCCACTCGCTTGTGAAATCTGTGGTAGTCTACATGACCTTATTTTAAGGTATCAGCAGAATCTAAACAGTGAACACAAGACAGTAGAACAATCTGCATAATTTTTATGTTGTGAGCACAATCTTAACCACTGTTCTCACAATGTACAGCATTTATAACGTACTGTTTCAATAAGCTCTCACAAAAGTAGAACAATGTTAGTAGTGACATACCATACAGTTTCAAATCTAAGAAGAAACTCTTTCTTATTGCAAAATATTCTCTGCTAGAATACAGTTAAGTCCCCTTACGTGTATTAATTGTGTTAATGCACTGCAGTGAATGTACAGCGTATTAGAAGTGTAGCGCGGTTCCCCCAGATCAGTCGGGCTAAAGTATTTTGCCTGAGTAGGCCGTGTGTGTGTGTGTGTGTGTGTGTGTGTGTGTGTGTGTGTGTGTGTGTGGGTGGGTGGGTGAGTGGGTAGGTGCGTGTGTGTGTGTGTGTGTGTGTGTGTGTGTGTGTGTGTGTGTGTGTGTATGAATGTCTTTGTATGACACTACGTATCGTATAATGTTACGTCACCGAGACAAATTGTAACTGAATAGAAAATATATAAACAAAAAATAAAAGAATATTTTTCTTCTCATGTTTAAGAAGTAATTTTTAAACTGGAACACGTAATACAAAGCTAATAAAGTTAGTTACCTGCAACAGCGACGCACGTGGCTATTTTGAGTAGAACAAATATTTACGAAAGCTACGAAAATGCGAGAGAATTCACGCTGTTTCTAAAAGTAATTACATTTTACGCCTGGTGGAGACAAAAGGTGTGTCTTAAATTCGGACAAAAGGATTGTTAAATCCACAGAGTAACACAGGTTTCCAAGTGAAACTGCGCGGATACTTTTTATTTATTTTACAGCAGAAAACAGGAAAATTCTGCTTCTATGGACGTTTTCAGAAGTACCTCAGCAGCAATATTGCACTTTTCACAGACAATATGCTACAAAACTGTATGAAACATGTTACTACAAGAGAAATTTGTTACGCTGTTTGTTGATGTGCGTAAACACTATGTTAGCGAACAGTTGGAAAGAGACGTCGCAGAGCACAAAGTCCACGTTCCTATGAAAAACAAACACATATGATGTCATTTGCACGAATGGGTCAGAGGTAACGACAGTGAATTATGTAAAGGTTGTGTATGGAAAATTTTAGGAAAACGCCGCTGTAGATGGAAATGAGATACCGAACATCGGTTTGCAGTAAAATCAGAAGTAATCTTCCTCTACGCTTACATGCTGTGCCAATTATTTGTAGTTTATTTCCAAAATTATCAATATGCAACGCACTTAGACATCCAATCCATCCTCTGGTGAGAATGAGTGATGAACAGGATTAAGATTGATTTTTATTAAGTTTCTTTAGCTTCTGCAATTTGCTTCTATATTTATATCTATAAGCAATGTTATTTCATATTGTATGTTAGATTTGTGGATGCTTTACCAATGAATATCGTGCTATGCCTCAGTGTTTTAGCAATACATTACATACGGAAACATAAGGTAATTATTGTGATTCCTAGACACGGAGGAGAGTTGCAGGGCTGCAACAATACTGAATGTTGTCGAATAAAACGACTTTGGCTTACAGATGGAGTGCTGTCGAGAAGAGATTGTTTATTTAAAGTTAAAAGGAAAATTTACATGAATATGGTCGTGTCATATTTCTTTTGTGATGATACATTTACCTTTCAAATACTCTATGGGTAAAGGATTATTCGTGGAAAGCACAGGTGACCAACAAGTTAGAACAGAAAGATCGTAGATGGTGTTTCAAACCTCTAGAAGGAGCCGTATACGTTATTTATGTGGAAATGAAATGGGAAATGGAGTCAGTCTGAATATTGTATCTGTACTGATCTGCGTGTAGTGGGTAGTAGAAGATTAGTGCATACACGGAGCCATGTTAAGGCCTGTTGTTTTGTGAATTATATCCATTAATTCTAGGAGAGCATGCTGAAAAGTAATGCCCTAAGTTTCTTTGTGGAAACTCTTTAAGCTTTTTTAATAAAAGAAACGTTATTTACGTTCTACTTCTTTATTCTACATGCCTACATACACTATTGGACATTAAAATTACTACACTACGAAGACGACGTGCTACAGACGTGAAATTTAACCGACAGGGAGAAGATGCTGTGATATGCAAATGATTAGCTTTTCAGAGCATTCACACAATGTTGGCGCCGGTGGCGACACCTACAACGTGCTGACATGAGGAAAGTTTCCAATCGATTTCTCATACACAAACAGCAGTTGACCGGCGTTGCCTGGTGAAAAGTTGTTGTGATGCCCCGTGTAAGGAGGAGAAATGCGTACTATCACGTTTCCGACTTTGATAAAGGTCGGATTGTAGCCTATCGCGATTGCGTTTTTTCGTATCGCGGCATTGCTGGTCACGTTGGTCGAGAGCCAATGACTGTTGGCAGAATATGGAATCGGTGGGTTCAGGAGGGTAATACGGAACGCCGTGCTGAATCCCAATGGCCTCGTATCACTAGCAGTCGGGATGACAGGCATCTTATCCGCATGGCTGTAACGGATCGTGCAGCTACGTCTCGATCGCTCAGTCAACAGATGGGGACGTTTGCAAGACAACAACCATCTGCACGAACAACTCGACAACGTTTGCAGCAGCATGGACTAT
Organism: Schistocerca americana; assembly: GCF_021461395.2. NCBI lineage: Eukaryota > Metazoa > Arthropoda > Insecta > Orthoptera > Acrididae > Schistocerca > Schistocerca americana. Next base: position 680,456,751 of record NC_060122.1, read on the forward strand.
CAGCCCGGAGACCATGGCTGCGGTTACCCTTGACGCTGCATCACAGACAGGAGCGCCTGCGGTGGTGTACTCAACGACGAACGTCGGTGCACGAAAGGCAAAACGTCATTTTTTCGGATGAATCCAGGTTCTGTTTACAGCATGATGATGGTCGCATCAGTGTTGGCGACATCGCTATGAACGCTCATAGGAAGCGTGTATTAGTCATCCCCATACTGGCGTATCACCCGGCGTGATGGTATGGGGAGCCACGGGTAACACGTCTCGGTCACCTCTTGTTGGCATTGACGGCGCTTTGAACAGTGGACGTTACATTTGAGATGTGTTACGACCCGTGGCTCTACCCTTCATTCGATCCCTGCCAAACCCCACATTTCAGCAGGATAATGCACGACCACATGTTGCAGGTCCTGTACGGGCCTTTCTGGATACTGAAAATGTTCGACTGCTGCCCTGGCCAGCGCATCCTCCGGATCTCTCACCAATTGAAAACGTCTGGTCAATGGTGGCCGAGCAACTGGCTCGTCACAATACGCGTCACTACTCTTGATGAGCTGTGGTATCGTGTCGAAGCTGCATGGGCAGCTGTAGCTGTACACGCCATCCAAGCTCTGTTTGACTCAATGCCCAGGCGTATCAAGGCCGTTATTCCGGCCAGAGGTGGTAGTTCTGGGTACTGATTTCTCAGGATCTATGCACGCAAATTGCGTGAAAATGTAATCACATGTCAGTTCTAGTATAATATATTTGTCCAATGAATACCCGTTTATCATCTGCATTTCTTCTTGGTATAGCAATTTTAATGACCAGCAGTGTATTTACAGCCATCTGCGGCTAGAGGGATCCGAATTCTAACATGTAACATGGCTGTGTGTAACGTAACTATATCGGGACTTAAGAAACAGCGCGCTGTAACAGAGTTCCTAATTCGAAGAGTTCGTCCACACACGGAGCAGTCTCTTCTTCAGCATGACAATGCCAGACCACACACGAGCGTTGCATCATCTGCGGCAATCCAACACCTTCGGTTTACTGTCATCGAGCATCCTCTGTAGAGTCCCGACTTCGCTCCGTCCGATTTTCATATGCTTCCAAAACTGAAAGTTAAGCTTCGAGAACTTCAGTTTGATAGTGATGCAAACATATCAGGTGTTGTGACTCCGTCAACAAGGTCAAACGATGACGGTATCAACAAACTGGTTTCTCATTGGGAGAAATTTTTTCGCCGCCAGGCTGACTATGATGAGAAATAAGTATGTAGACATGAAGAATAAAGCTCTAGAATATTCCTAGCGCTTGTTTTATTTTAAAAGCTTTCAGTTCAAGGAAGTTACGATATCAGATCTTCAGTTACGTCTATATATCAGAAACATTGTTCGTCCACTGCGAATTTATGCTACTTCTCGAATGTCAAAGAGATTGGAATAACTAATATTAGAGAAAAAATGCAAAAAAATAGTTAATGTATAGGTAATGAAATTACGGGAATGCAATTCTATAGACAGCATGTTTACGCGATTAACATAGCAAGATCACAGTTTAACGTAACCGCGAGATAGGTCATTGCAAATGTGAAATGCTGGTAGATTAATAATCGGTGTAGACTCTAGAATGTTGAATGTAAGCATGCAAACATACATGTGTTGTGTTGTACATGTGGCGGATGACAGTTACGGGATGGATTTCCATCATGTTGCATTTGGTGGGTCAATACGAGAACGATTAATGCTGTTTGTGGATGAAGCTCGAGTTCTCGTCTGACGGTGTCCAATATGTGCATGATTGAAGACAGATCTGATGATGGAGCAGGCCTTGGCAACATGTCGACACTATGTAGATTATGTTGGGTTACCACAACGGTATGTGGACGAGCGTTATCTTGTTCGAAAACAACCCTTGGATGGTTCCTCATGAATGACATCACAACACGTCAGATCACAAGTTTCGTGTACAAACTTACAGTCAGAGTGTGTAAGATAACTCCAGGTGTAGATCCAGTGTGTCTAAAACACAGACAAGTTGGTTGTAGGAGCTGAACTGGCCTCCTTCTATCCAACACGCACCCATCGTTGGCACCGAGGTTGAACCCGCTCTCGCCATAAAACACAGGTTACCTCCATTCTGCTCTCCAATAAGCTATAGCTAGACACCACTGAAGATACAAATGGCGGTAGAGAGTCGGTGGAAGGCACACTACAAGGCTTCTGGCTCGGAGCTGTCCTTGAAGCAACCGATTTGTAACAGTTTTTTGTGTCACCGTGGTGACAACTGCTGCAAAAACCGCTACTGGAGATGCATTACGGTATAATAGAGCATTACGACGATCACGATGGTCTTCCTTCTCGACAGAGCCACGTGGCCGTCCGGAGCCCGGTCATCTTGCGACCGTAGATTCTCGTGATCACCGCTGCCAGAAATCACGTACAGTGGCTATATTCCTGCTAAGTCCTGCTCCAATACCGCAGAAGGAACATACAGCTTTTCGTAGCCCTATTACACGACCTCGTTCTAACTCAGTGAGGTGCTGATGATGGCATCTTTGTCGCCATGAAAGCATTCTTGAGTAACACCAACTCACCATGTCAAGCCTACATCTACATCTACATGGATACTCTGCAAATCACATTTAAGTGCCTGGCAGAGGGTTCATCGAACCACCTTCACAATTCTCTATTATTCCAATCTCGTACAGCGCGCGGAAAGAATGAACACCTATATCTTTTCGTATGAGTTCTGATTTCTCTTATTTTATCGTGGTGATCGTTCCTCCCTATGTAGGTCGGTGCCAACAAAATACTTTTGGCAATCGGAGGAGAAAGGTGGTGATTGGATTTTCGTGAGAAGATTCCGTCGCAACGACAAATGCCTTTCTTTTAACGATTTCCAGTCCAAATCCTGTACCATTTCTGTGACGCTGTCTCCCATATTTCGCGATAATACAAAACGTGCTGCCTTTCTTTGAACTTTTTCGATGTACTCCGTCAGTCCTATCTGGTAAGGATCCCACACCGCGCAGCAGTATTCTAAAACAGGACGGACAAGCGTAGTGTAGGCAGTCTCCTTAGTAGGTCTGTTACATTTTCTAAGTGTCCTGCGAATAAAACACAGTCTTTGGTTAGCCTTCCCCACAACATTTTCTATATGTCCCTTGCAATTGAAGTTGTTCGTAATTGTAATACCTAGATATTTAGTTGAATTTACGGCTTTTAGATTAGACTTATTTATCGTGTAACCTAAGTTTACAGAGTTCCTTTTAGCACTCGTGTGGATGACCTCACACTTTTCGTTATTTAGGGTCAACTGCCACTTTTCGCACCATTCAGTTATTTTTTCTAAATCGTTTTGCATTTTGTTTTGATCTTCTGATGACTTTATTAGTCTATAAACGACAGCATCATCTGCAAACATCCGAAGACGGCTGCTCGGACTGTCTCCTAAAATCGTTTATATAGGTAAGGAACAGCAAAGGGCCTATAACACTACCTTGGGGAACGCCAGAAATCAGTTCTGTTTTACTCGATGACTTTCCGTCAGTTACTACGAACTGTGACCTCTCTGACAGGAAATCACAAATCCAGTCACATAACTAAGACGATATTCAATACGAGCCGCTTGTGTGGTACAGTGTCAAAAGCCTTCCGGAATTCCAGAAATACGGAATCAATCTGAAATCCCTTGTCAATAGCACTGAACACTACATGTGAACAAAGAGCTAGTTGTTTTTCACAGGAACGATGTTTTCTAAACCCATGTTGACTGTGTGTCAATAGAAAGTTTTCTTCGAAGTAATTCATAATGTTCGAACACAATATATGTTAGAAGACCCTGCTGCATATCGACGTTAACGATATGGGCCTGTAATTTTTTGGTGTGACCTGTGCAACTTTCTAGTATTTGGGTACGGATCATTCGTCGAGCGAACGGTTGTATATGATTGTTAAGTGTGGAGCTACTGCATCAGCATACTCTCAAAGGGAACATACGCTCATGACCGTTACGGCTTGTATTTAAAGCAAACCTGTTTTGCACCCTCAAAGTGGCGGTACTAGCTTCACTCCTACGCGGCTGGTGCGGAATATGAAAAGACATTATCTTCCAGTTGTAGAAACACGCCCACCATCTTATGTCCATGTCGCACAACTTCTTCTTGGTGTTACGATTTTTTTCCGTCACTGTAGTCGTGACGAGCACAGGATAGGTCTTAGGAGATGATGTGCGTTAACTATGCATACGTATGTATGTTTAGAGGTGATAGTGGAGGCTGATAATAGATTAGTAACAGCAGGGGGCTATAACACTTCATTGATGAACGCGAGATATCACTTTTGTTTTACTCGGTGACTTCCCGTCAGTTCCAGCGACCTGTGACAGTTATGGCAAGCAATCACGAATACCGTCGCACAACTGAGGCGATACTCTACACGTGCGCAATTTTGTTAGAAGTCGCATGTAAGTAACGGTATCAAAAGCCTTCTGGATGTTTAAAAACATGGAATCAATTTGAGGTCCCTTGTCGATAGCACTCATTGCTTCATGAGAATAAAGAACAAGTTCTGCTGTACACGAAAGATATTTTAATCTGTGTTCACCATAGGTCAATGGATCGTTTTCCTCGAGGTAGTTCATAATGCTCTAACAAACTACATTTTCCAAAATCCTATTGCAAATCGCCGTCAGTGATGTGGACTTGTAGCTCAGCGTATTACTCCTATCTCCTTTCTTTTGTGTTCGTGTGAGCTGTGAAATTTTCCATTCTTTAGGTACGGATCTTTCGTCAGGCGAGTGGTTGTATATGACTGCTAAGTATGAAGCTATTATAGCAACATACTTTGAAAGCAATCTTATTCCTATACAATTTGACCCAGAAGACTTCCCTTAATTAAGTGATTTGAGTTGTTTCTCTACACCGAGGATGTCTACTTAAAAAGTTACTCATGTTGGCAGCAGTTCTTGATTCAAATTCTGAAATATTTACTGTGGTTTCCAATACAAAGGAATTACGGAAAACCGTATTTAGTAACTCGCGTTAGTTGCAATGACGTCGGTAACACTACCGTCGTTATCGCACAGCGAAGGTATCGATCGTGTATTGCCGTTGGTGTGCTTTACATACGAACAGATTCTCTTCGGATTATTTGCCCCATTTCGAGACATGGTTTCGTTGCAGAAACCATTAAAAGCGCCGTACATTGAAATACACACTAACTTTCGAGCTTGTGTAGAACTTCGCCAATCTAGGAGATATTGCTCACTTTTAAATTTGGCATGCTTTTTCGTTGCTTCTGAATCAGTGTACCACTGTAGATCAATTCCATCTCTTATTAATTTACTTGGTATGAATCTTTCAACTGCTGTCCATATTATTTCTTTGAATTTAAGCCATATCTGGTCTACGCTGACATAGTTGGTCCGGGAGGAGAGGAGATTGTCTCTGAGGAAGGCATCAAGTAAATTTTTATGTGCCTTTTTAAGTAAATATATTTCGTGTAATTTTGGTGGGTTTGGATGTTGTGATATTCAGCCCACTACAATGACCTTATGGTCACTAAATCCTGTATCCATGGATGTTGCGATATTCAGCCCACTGCAATGACCTTGTGGTCACTAAATCCTGTACCCGTCATGATGTTCCATTTTTCCTCGGGATCATTTATCGCTAGATGGTCAGGTATGTTGCCGCAACCATTTACACAAATGGGCTCTTGAAATAACTGCTCAGAATAATTATCGGAGAAAGCAGTTAGAACAATTTCGGACGATATTTTATACCTGCGACCATCTCTGAACATGTATCTTCTTCAAAGTATTGAAGGTAGTCTGAAGCCACCACCAATGTAACTGTGTGCGTGGAATATGTGTTTCAGATGACATTCAATTTTCTTTGAACTTTTCAGCAACTCTCTTATCTGAGTCAAGCGGTTAGTTAAAGTAACCAACTACTGATTTTTATGGTTGTCAAATATGACTTATACCCGTATTAACTCACAGAAATCAACTACTTCAATTTCGCTACAAGATATACTACTTCTAACAGCAACGAACAAGACGCCGCCAACTGTTTCTAACCTGTTCTTTCTGATCGTCGTTAAGTCCTTTGTAAAAATGTCCGGTGAATTTATCTCCGGCTTCAGCCAGCTTTCAGTACCTGTTCCGTTTGAGCTTCAGTGCTTTCTATTAACGCCTGGAGCTCTGGTTCTCTTCAAACACAGCTACTGCAATTCACTACTCTAATATCTATACTTCCTAGGTCTACCCTGTCTACTCTTGCTCTGAGTTTGATCTGTACCCTTTGAGACTGACGCTCTTTTGGGGCTCTTTCTGGGTACACTATAAACTAAAAAAGTACCATTCCATTCCACACAGCCCCTGAATTGGCGTAGGCACCACTTGCGTGTAATGGGTCCTGACATTAAGTGAATGCCGATACCCCAACACCATATGGCGGAAGTCAAGGAGTCTGCAGACTGTACGGTCGCTGAAATGTCTGAGCTTGATTCAGGCCTTCCAGTCATCTCTGTAAAAAAAGTCCGCAATCGGTCTTGTTTACAGTGTTCCAACGGTGAGTTCTACCTTTATCTTGCAACCAAGCGTGGCCGTTGTTCTAGTTGAAATAATCGTCCGAAACCAGAGAGAATCTCTACCGACGCAAAGCGACACACATCAGATTTTCTCTCCGTTCCATGCACATATGGCGAGCAGGAAGAACTGCCACATAAATGCTTCCGCGATCGCTGTAATTATCTCCGAGGACATACGAAGTGAGAGGTGTATTACTAGATTCTTAATTTAATATTGCTTCTCGAAACTAAGTACAGTTTCGCAGTACAGTTGACATCTACGTACAAAAATCTGCCATTTGAGGTTTTTCGGCATTCTCTTGACGCTTTCCCATGAGCAAAACAGATCTGTGGCCATACCCGGTGCCCTTCTTTGTATGTTTTCATCCCTCGTTGGTACGAATCCTACGCTGTTGAGATGTCTTATAAGCAATCACCTCTGTCATTTGATTACATTTTCCTCGTCTCATTCGAATGAATACAAGTGTGCCACCTGCTTTGCCTACGACTGAGCCTATGGGACCATTCCAGTTCATAATCCTACAAACTGCTACACAGAGTGAACTGACTGATTCCAAATGTGACTCATTGGTGTTTCAATCTCTCGGCATATGACGCTACATAAAGCACTCAGGAACACAGTCGAGCATGGTCGTTGTGGTGGTACTGGTGTAATGCTGTAGGGGAACATAATGTTTCAAGGGCGTACTGATCTCCAAATCTTGGACACTTTACACTCACCGGTCAATGTTATTGTGACTGTACTCCTTCCTCGTGTGCGCCTTTTTAGGAGTGCATTCGGCCCTGACTTCATTTTTATAGATGACCACGAGCGACCACATGGAACTATTGGCCTGTCCTTCCTCCGACATAAATCCAATGGAAATCAGGTGGGATGCGTTGGGCACACATAGCAGCGCATCCGCTTGTGCCAGCGACTGTCCAGCAGTAACTTGTCAGCAGCACTGGTGGAGGAATCAAATGCTCTATCTCAATAACTCCTTACCAACCTTGTGGACAGATGGTTCAGATGGCTCTGAGCACTATGGGACTCAACTTCTGTGGTCATCAGTCCCCTAGAACTTAGAACTACTTAAACCTAACGAGCCTAAGGACATCACACACATCCATGCCCGAGGCAGGATTCGAACCTGCGACCGTAGCAGTCCCGCGGTTCCGGACTGCGCGCCTAGAACCACTAGACCACCGCGGCCGGCCCTTGTGGACAGCTTGGGAGTCTGTTGCACAGTATGCACTGCCGTCTGTAGTGTTCATACACCCTATTAAGAACCATGTCCCGCATTTTGTTGCGTTCAAGGGACTATCATAAAATACGGTGAGTACAGTGTAATTATTGTCATCGAAGAAAAATGTCAGTTCTGCTCGTCTCACTGCTTGTTTCTTTCAGTTACCTTTTGTACATTACACCATCAGGTGTTTTATTTACGTATGGCCCAAGTTTCATCGATTTAAGTCACTTGGCAGTGGCAAATAGTACGAAAGTTGTTTCGTCTTTAAGTCTTGCACACAAGTGTATAGCTTATATTACATCGAGATCGGGCCCATATTTAATTTTTCCTTATTTTAGTTGTTTCCCACTCACCTTCGCAACGATGTGAGAACTATAATGGAAATACGTGGGTAATTAAATTTTATGTGGTGAATATTTTCGGCAGAAGGTGGACATCAAACAGTGGCAATCTTCGGCCCTGTAAAGATATGTCCAAACAGTATTATAATTTGATACATTATAACGAAGCGATGGGCTCGCTTATGTGTTTAAGCGGCCTTTGTTTTAATACACTGACTTGACTGACGCACGCTGAATTAGCAAGAAAGGAGGGTTTGGGTGTAAGTTCTCATCTACATCGGAGTCATTAGAGACGGAGCACTGGCTCGCATTCATGCAAGGATGGGGAAGCAAATCGACCGTGCCGTTCCAGAGAAACCATTCCGAGATATGTCTGGAGCAGTTATGCGAAATCCACAGAAAACCTGAAGCAGGGCGGTCGGACATGGTTTTGAACTGCTGTCTTCCCGAATGCGAGTCCTGAGTGCTAACCACTGAGCGCCTCGCTCGGCCACAACTCGGAAGAAATCAGTTTAACGTCCTGCAGAGGTTCCAGGACTTAGGAAGAAATGTGCTACTAAATTTACAAAAAAGTATTTCCGCCAAGTTGCTCAGTCGTTTAATTCCAGTGTTATGTCCTCCTTCTTCAACTGACCTGCTCTCCTCGGATGTCTTCCTGTGAGGACATCTCAAAAAGCACTTTTTATTCTACTCTGTCCACAAATTTGGAGAAACTGCCAACGCGATTTCATATTCCTCAAATAACTGGGGGTGAAGCCTCTGCAGTGAAGAGTTCTGGGACGAATCGTGGAGTGATTTGTTTCGAGATGCAAGGGAGAGGGCTTGAGCGTCTGCCCGGAGCACAATGTACATTCCTTGAAAGCCATGTTTTCACTGATAACCTTAAGATGTGGTTGTTGCGGTATTTCATCCGGATAGTTGTACTGAAGGAGAACATGTGACTACTATAGGGCGTACATAATTAAAGTCCCATTTCGAAAACGATTTAGAAAGAGGAAAACTGTTCAGAATGACGTCAAATTTGAACAGCATATTACTGACGCAGGGAGAAACGTCACGGAAAAAAACTTAACGACATTTTACCAATACACGGTTCTGTAAGGGTCTTAAGGTAAATGGGATCGGCTACAAATGACAGATGAATCACGACACGACGGCCATGGTTTCAGTTGCACATTATACCATCCGTGGTCGCAGGTTCGAATCCTGCCTCGGGCATGGACGTGTGTGACGTCCTTAGGTTAGTTAGGTTTAATTAGTTCTAAGTTCTACGCGCCTGATGACCTCAGAAGCTAAGTCGCATAGTTCTCAGAGCCATTTGAACCATATACCATCCGTACTGTTCGAAGTGTATGCCTCCGCGTGTCCCGCAGTCAAAGGTTGTGGCACTGTCAGTACGGTGGGACCATCTTCCACGGCAAGGTCGTACCACAATGGATAGGAACTAATTGTCCTGAGAATGATCCAAGACATGTTCAGTACGCTTTCCACCGTTTTCTGCCACGTATTGAAACATAGAAACAGTATGTTCCACAACATGTTGGAGTGCCTCGGGGGTCACGTTCAGAATGTGACGCGCAATTCGTGTCTTCAATTCAGCTGCGTCCGTAATTGTGGCACTGAACACAACATCTTTCAGATAACCCCACACCAGAAGTCACACGAATTAAGATCAGGTGATGTCCACAGCCAGGCTGTAGGGAAATGACGGCTGATAATTCTAGAATTTCGGAAAGACCTCTGCAGCAGATGCTTTACTGATTTTGCAGTCTGCGGAGGAGCTCCAGCTTGCATAACAATGATTCGACCACAGATCCACGCTGTTGAAGGGTTGGAATGGCACTGATACGCAATAGACTCTCACAGCGTTCACCAGAGACGCTGAACCTAACAAGACCTGCGGGACTCATCTCCTCAAAAAAAATACGGCCCTACGACAAACGATGCCGTCAACCAGTACCACACAGTCAGCTATGCAGAATAAAGTGGTACCGGTTGATATGCGTCGGATTTTCGTTTCCCATATTCTTCGAGTTGGCATGTGGAATTGACAGATGAAAATGGGCGTCGTTTGATCACAGAATATTCCATAGCCACTCATTGTCCACTTCCATGCAAGGAAGAAATTGCAGAGCGAACGTTTGTTATCCTGGTAGATCAGCAGGAAGGAACTCTTGAACATGGTAGCTTTGTATGGATAGCAATACAGGATGATTCGTAGGATTTTATGCACTGAGCTCGCAGGGCTGTCCGATGTTCGCGTAATTCCCCGTGCACTGGATGCTTGCACAAAACCTCTAGACACCTCCTGCAAGGCTGAGACCACATCTTCTACAGACGTCGGATCAACTGCTTTCCCCCCTCTGCCACATCGCACTTCAGAAGGATGTGACTATTCGAATTTTGTAATCTTTTTCTCCATAAACTTGTCAGACATCCGACCGATGCCTTTTTTCGTGCCCTTGAGTGTCCGGAATTTCCGTACAGCTACCGGCGCAGTCGTCGTTCTCGTAAAAGAGTTGTACCAGCAGCGCACGATCCTTCATGAAGACAGTCACGTTGGGCGTCTCTGACGCAAAAAAGTGTGAATTTCTGAGGGAGCAAACTGCTGAGGACATCGGTCACTAGACTTACACACTACTTAAACTAACTTATGCTAAGAACGAGACACACACCCATGCCCGAGGGAGGCCTCGAACCTCTGACGGCAGTGGCCGAGCAGTCAGTGACATGGCGCCCCTAACGGCGTGGCCACTCCGCACGGCTCGGACGCAAACTGAGGAATAGCGGTGTGCATACTCTGACATGTTCTGAGGCATCAAGGGATCACAAATTTAGCATTGGAGGGCAGCGTGGAGGGTAAAAATCGTAGAGGGAGCCCAAGAGATGAATACACTAAGCAGATTCAGAAGGATGTATGTTGCAGTAAGTACTGGGAGAAGAAGAAGCTTGCACAGGATAGGGTAGCATGGAGAGCTGCATCAAACCAGTCTCAGGACTGAAGACCACTTCAACAACAACAACAACATTCTGACACTTAAGAGTGCCGTCTGTTAGTCAAATTTTCGTTAGTATTTTTTTCTTGTTCCATGGCGTTTCCTCTGCGTCAATAATATGCTGCTCAAATGTGACATGATTCTGAGCAATGGTTCTCTTTCTACAGCGTCTTGAAGCTGGAAGTTTACTAATGGACACACTGTATATTATGAGCTGTTCTACTACTAAATCTTAAAATATCGACGCTGATAGATTTTATAGTTGTTGCCAATCTATGATAGCTAACATTTTAGATTTTTCTGAACACCAACAAGTGTTAGTATGATTGTACTCGTTTTTACGGACGCTTTCGAACGGCTTTAAGAAAGTATACACTCCCACTTGCCTCATTATCTCACTTTATAAGACTTACGAGTATTAACAGTGAAACAGAATTATGGTTCCCTCTGGATTTACCATTTCCCGTAAATCCTGAAGTCCTGGTCCGTTCACAAAATAAAATACGTTACATCTTCCTCCGCTGTGCCTTTGTCCCTGATACCTCAAGCGGCCAAATTATTTTAAGAACAACAAACGCCGCAACAGCTGCAATCACGTAACACGGCGTGAGAACAGTGGTCATGTAAAGGTACTAACCGCCATCAACCACGTCTTGCCAATGTTGAGTTTCAGTTGCAACGAGATCCGCAGCTGTCAGTGAATGCAGGTCCATTTCAACCAGTAAACACCGCTAAGGGTACTGTATGGAATGGACATTTTGAGCCGGGTACCTCGCGAAAGGCGATTGCTCACAACGGTATATAAAGTAGCAAGTATTCAGTGCGACGAATAACACAGATAATGGGTAGTAGCGGACTGGAGAAGTAGAGTGCTGTCAACGAGTTTACAGCCTATCAGACGATGCAAGGTGACGACTGCACTGGTGGCCCGCAGTGTGTGGAGGATGTGGTTTTGGCCGTTAGTGGACTGTGACTTTCTTTGGGTGCTTTTCATACCTTGGATTGGGGGCACTTATTACCATCAACATGAACCTTCATGTTTGGTTCCACATTCTCGCTGCCGGCCGCTACGTGCACATTCCGTTATACATGGGGTACCTATTATACTCCATTGTACCAACGCGTATCTTCGTAGAGGTAACTTCCCGGTGGAGTCAATCGAATGCAGTTCTGCCACTGATTCCTGCATCTTACGTAGTCCGTGGAAAACTCTGCTCAACTTCAATTTTCAGTACCGCCTGTCGGCTTTGAGTCGAGGCATAGAGCTATTGTGGTGGGCGACGTTATTTCGTAACGAGCCCAGATTCCCTAACCAGTTAGAGATTAAATCTTATCTTGGTTTGTCCAAATATCAAGCGTAAACTGTAATTACAATTTACGTCAACTTGGAATTGTTTATAAATGCGTTTCCCTATCGAATATAAAATTCTTGTGCGTCTTGTTATTTTCTTCGATCGATGCTGACTTTGTGTGCTATAGTGACGTCAACATATTACTACTTCGTTTCATTTCGATAACGCGTCTCTTTCATTGTAACGATTTGTATTGGTGTGGCTTCTTGGTTTATTGTACTACTGTCGGTTATTGGTTTTTGTGTTGCTCTCGGGATTTTATTTTGAAATATGTAGGTGTAGTGGTGTTTTTGATACTGTGTTTCGTTAGTTATCGCGAGTTTTGGGTGAGTGTTTTCGGTTTTCGTGTCGCTTTTTAGGTTTCTGTATTCGTATCCGGCTTTGGGTCTTATGTATTGCTGCCAGTCTTTTCAGCTGAATTATAGAGATCGCACGATTATTTCGTTTCTGCATTTCGTTAAGTGTTGAGATTTCTACTTGTCTGTACTATTGTTGGTTAAGGCTTTTTGTGCTACTATTGGTTTTGGCTTTGTGTATCGATAGCGGTCTTTTTAAGCTGACTTGTTTAGGTCAAGTGATGTTTCCGATATGATTTGCTTATTTTACTCCTCTGATCCTGAACCAAACATCACATCTTGTTTCTCTAGCTGTTTAGTTTTATACTCTTTGGTGTTATCGTGATTCTGGAGTATCTATTTTAGATTTTTGATTTTAGAATTTCACATGATTTTCGCATTAGCTTTAACATTTATTATTAAGTATTTGTACGAGACTGTATTTGATGTTAATATTTTCGAGACATGAGAACAGCTAATGTCATTGATCGCCATTTTTAAATCATTTTGCGGCTAGTAATGTCGTCGAGACTCTGGTTTATCCAGAATCTCTCGCTCTCAAATGCTATCTCATATTTAATATAATTTTCTGAAAAATAATTTTCGACGTATAGTAGAGCCAATTTTATGTTAACAGTAGCAGATATACTGCCTGTCTACATTTCAGTATCATATACATGTAAGCAATATATTTCTAACAATGGAAAATCCAGAATGGAATGTAACAATATCATGAAAGTGGCAGTGTGGTTTCAGTTGCCAGTGACTGCAGTCATGTGTGTGTGAGTTGCGTCTGTGTGTGTGTGTGTCGTCTATTTTTGACGAAGGCCTTGCTGGCCGAAAGCTTTTTTGTGACAGTGTTTTCTTTTTTTGTGCCTGTCTTCGACTCAGCATCTCCGCTATGTGGTAAGTAACATATTTCCATTTCATTTTACCGGTACGCACGTGTGCAGTAAAAAAAAAAAAGATTAATTTTTCCTTGGGACTGGGAGAGCGGTGGGGATCGCTTGCTTATATTATAGCACCTCCAAATCAAAACTGACGTTATTTTGAACATTTATATCATGCATGTTAAGTTTGCAGAAAAAGACTTAGGATTTCAGAATATGCTGTACCCCATACGAATTACTAAAATTCATAGATTGGCGGAATTATATACAAACCTTAATATTACCATGACGTATTTAAATAACTGCAGTAACTTGAGACATGACCAATCAATTCATAATTTCATTTGCCAAAGACAGTGTCAATCTGGAATTACTGTTCCGTGGCTTTCATAATTATAACTCTGATTGCTTACATTTATGGCTAAGACCAATCATTAATATTCGCACTGCTTGTTTTTAGGCAATCACTTATTTGAAACAGCAACTGCGAATAATTGTTGGTGCTACGGATGGTAATCGCATACGTCAGCCGAGGAATAGCTAGTTTCCATAGGTAAATATCTTAAAAGTTTTTTTATGGTTACCATTCCAGTAAGAGGTATTTCATGTGTTGAAAAACATCGAGACAGCGTGTAATAAAGAGCTGTTATGGTAGGTCTAACTTACGTAAGTGTAAGGCTATACATTTGCATGACAAATGACAGATAAATTTCGCGCTGTTTTCACCAGCGGATAAGATTTACATATGCCTTAGTCATTTCGTCAAAATGGTAAAACTGTCTTAGGTTCCATACGAATGCATAATTTCGCGGCGATATGTTATACTCATAAAATTTTCTCGGGCGTCCAGCCGCGTCCAGTGGTTTCAAATCCACGAGATTTCTGCCGAGTTCTCCTCGGCCGTTGTCAAGTGGTGACTGTCGAGTGATTGCTGCTGCTGTCCTTATGCAGCTGCGCTGTCTTTAGTGACGTCACTGGTGCTCGCTCCAGCGACATGTGTGGTAATGCTGTCATTGCGCGCTCCCCGCGCCCGCTTCTACTTCCCGATAGCCGGATTCGAAGCTGTGCTTAGCTGCAGGCCGCCGTCTTTATTCAGGGTGTTGTTAGAAATTTTGGTAATTTCTAAGAATGACTGCCTATCGCAGTCGCGGAGTCCAAACGATACATATCGTACGTGCAATTGTATATCGATCATGCGACTCTGGTGCTGGGCGTTATTATCAATCATTTGTGATCGTTATTTTTATCTGTTTTCCGTCATTCCTTTAGTTGCTCTAAATTAAATACCTCCGCGAATTATTTGTGAGCTCCTTGGGAAACCCAGACGATTTCTGTCGGTAGTGATTGTGATTTCTGGTATTCCTGGCGTTTCTTCGGCGGATTCTCTCATGAAAAAATCTAATTCCATGCTTATCCAGCGTAGAAAATTGTTTGACTTTTTGTCTCAAATATGGAGTACTATCGGATGAGGAAAGGAGGGACTGTGTAGACTGTGGCGGTGCGAAGTGTCTAAAACTTCGTAAGAGGAGTTTCGATGCTGAAATACCGTTGCAATTTCATTGCGGACAGCGCGGAAAACGAACGAGTATCAGGAAGAATACGTGGTTCGACTCTTCCAAATTATCCATCTAGACCAGCGTAATTCTTCTATCTTGCTGGATTTAGACTACACCTTGCAAGCAACAGCATCGGAAGCCGACTTCTCTGCTAATACCGTGTGTGACTATTTCTGGTTTTGCAGAGAAGTGTGCTACGTGGTGGACCGAGTAAAGTTGTGGAAGTGGTCGAATCTCATACAGCTAGAAGGAAGAACCAGATAGGACGACCTTCAAAGAGTGAAATCGATCATATTTTGGTATTCGCTAGAATAGAGAGAGAGTCCCGGAAGTGTTTCGTTGTGAGAGTATTGTCCAGAGACAAGGTCACTTTAATGGGTTTGATAAAGCACTTCATACTGCCTGATACTAAAGCCATTGCAGATGGGTTTCAGTCCTACAAGATTCTGAAAGCTGAATGATTCGACCGCGAGTTTGTGAACCACTCTGTAAAGTTAGTTTCTTTGGATGACCCCTGTGTGCACACGCAGAACATTTAGTGGCTGTGGATGCCTGTGAAGTCTTCCAATAAAAGAGAAGGGCGTCCAGGAGAAAGAGACGAACTGTACTTGTTTCAGTACCTCTATTTCCACAACTTTCATTTGCAGGCAAAAGTAAACGTATGTGACACACTGCCGATATTCTTGCGTGATATTGGCAGTGTGAGCCCAGGCTATGGCAAAAAGGGAATTGTCCCTGTAGCGTACACATCACATAGACTTTCACTTGACGACAACACCGACGACGAGAATGGTACGTCGTCTCCTTTCTAATTACAAGTATTTTTGTAACGTTCTTCTTTAGTCGTTGCTGTAGTGACCACTGTAAACATACTCATAACGCGCGCCACCGGAGTCGCATGATCGATTTACAATCGCACGTTCGATATGTATCGTTTGGACCCGGCGACTTCAATAAGCAATAATTCTTGGAAATTACCGAAATTTTTAACGTGATCGCTTCTTTTAAAGCACTTTCCAAAAACTAGTAGTCTGCGTAATAACATATGTCTCGGCAGAGCTTGAAACCCGGTCATCGGAAAGTTGAAGCGGGCGCGGGAAGCGCCCAATGGAAACATTACCATATACGGCGTTGGAGCGAGCACCACTGACGTCACTGAAGATAGCGCGGCTCTACAAGGACGGCAGCAGTAATCATTCGACAGCCACCACTTCATAATAGCCGAGGAGGACTCGATCGAAAGCTCGTGGATTTTAAACCACTGGACGCGGCTAGAAGCCCGAGAAAATTTTATCTGTCTAAACTCACCCCCTTGAATCGTGCCACATTCGGATAAGCCAAATATTTACGAGAATCAAGGTTATAAATGTGATTGCTATTCGGGTAATTTCCAAGAATGATTACCTATTTAAGTCGCGGGGTCTAACGATACATATCGATCGTGTGATAGTAAATCGATCACGCGAGTCTCGTGGCGGGTGTTATGATCAATTATTTGTGATCATTTTTATCTGTTTTCCGTCGTTCCTTTAGTTCGTCTACATTACATTCCCGCCCTAATTACTTGTGACTTGATTGGGAAACCCAGACGGTTTCTGTCGATAGCGAGTGTGATGTCTGGTGTTCCTGGCGTTTCTTCCGCAGATTCTCTGACATGGAAAACTCTGATCTCATGTATATCCAGCATAGAGAGTTGTTTGACTTTTTACCGCAAATTTGGAGTTCTGCCGGACGAGTGAAGTAGGGACTGTGTTGATTGTGGTGCTGCAAAGTCTGTAAAACTTCGTAAGAGGAGTGTCGATACTGAAATACCGTTGCAATTCCATTGCGGAGAGTGCTGAAAACGGAGGAGTATCAGGAAAAATACGTAGTTCGACTCTTCCAAGTTATCCATTCAGACGATCGTAATTCTTGTATCGTGCTGGATTCGAGACGACACGTTGCAAGCAACAGCATCAGAAACTGAGTTATCTCCAAATACGGTGTGTGACTACTTCGGGTCTTGCCGAGAAATCTGTTACGTGGTAGTGACAAATGATAGTGTACCAATTGGTGGAGCGAATAAAGTTGTAGAAGTAGACGAATCTCATATAGCTAGACGAAAGAACCAGAGAGGACAACCTTCAAACAGAGAAATAGATCATATTTGGGTATTTGGTGGAATAGAAAGAGAGTCCCGGAAGTGTTTCGTTGTTAGAGTATTGTCCCGAAACAAGGTCACTTTAGTGGGTTTCATAAAACACTTCATACCGCCTGGCACTAAAGTTATTACAGACGGGAGTGCAGGCTTTCTCGGCGAATTTCATATATGTAGTCTTCACGGGTTGTCAGCCGATTAGCATCGTCGTCTCGTAGAAACGTTTCGATGGAATGCGTCTCCATCATCTTCAAGCGAACTTCGCATTCCATCGAAACGTTGCTACGAGACGACGATGCTACTCAGCTGACAACCCGTGAAGACTTCATATATAAATTCACCGAGAAAGCCTGCACTCTCGTCTGTTCGCCTGAAGAAGATGGAGACGCATTCCATCGAAACGTTGCTACGAGACGACGATGCTACTCAGCTGACAACCCGCGAAGGATTCGTATGTGTATTACAGACGGGTTTCAGTCTTACAAGACTCTGAAAGCTGAAGGGTTCGACCACGAATTCGTGAACCATTCTGTGGAGCTCGTGTATTCGGATGACCCCAGAGTCCACACCCAGAATATTGAGCGGCTGTGGAAATCTGTTAAGTCTTCCATAAAAAGGGCGTCCCGGACAAAGGGACGAACTGTACTTGTTTCAGTACCTATACTTCCACAACTTGCGTTTGCACGGGAAAGTTAACGCATGCGACACTACCGATATTCTTGCGTGATATTGGCAGAGTTTACCCTGGGTATGAGGAAAAGTAAACTGTCCCTGTAGCATAATAATCGATTTACTATCGCAAGTTCGATATGTATCGTTTGGACCCCGCGACTTCAATAGGCTATCATTCTCGTAAATTACCGCTATTCGTTTCACTCGTAGCAATTTCATCTGTAATCTTAGGTTCCTGCTTAACCTCATCCTGGGGCATCGCGCCACGTTCGGCAACGAACAGCGTAGTCTGCGCCAGAATAATAAGACAGACACAGATAACTTTTAATAACAGGCCGCCTGTATCCTTCACATCGCAAATGTGTGACGTCACATACGAATCGCGGGCCAAAGCCGAGAACTGGAATCACACACTAACTAGACTTGACCACTCACGGGAGGCGTCAACACCGCCTCAAAGGAAGGCCTCGGCGCTTGTTGGTGACGTCACGTCAGCTAGGCACTGCGAACGCCAGGTCTGTTCCAGGCAGAAACGCCTGGGCGTGCTTATCACTATAAATCTCTTATTTTTGGACAAAATGTTTGGTATTGTTTTGGATTCTGCAGTTTTATTTACATGAAAGATTTTCTTATTATCGTAAAGCTACAAATGAAGATCATAGTTCTGTATTACTGAATCCTGTCGAAACAATCGTAGATTAATATGATAAGATGCTTTGCCCCATTGCAACCTTCGGAAATTTTACATTCAAGTAACTATATTTACTTGATCCATTTTGTTATCGAAACTTACCCCAACCCCCTTACAATTAACTCGTTTGTTTTATTTATTTATTTATTTTCGTTTGACATCGTCACTGGAAATGTGAACTAATTTACATGTGTAAATGTCCAACTGTTGCCAGTCATTAGATTACAGGAACAAAATAGCTTCATACATCTAAAATACTGCTGAGCTTAAACTTTTTTAAACATGCACATTAGAAAACATAAATATTCCCCTCTTGCAACTGAAAGGAGAAACTTTATAAGATAAACAAATTTTATTCGATAAAAGAAGTATCTCTCTTTTGCCTCTTCTTCTGTCCCCCACCCCCTGCCCCAACGCGTACAATCGCAAGATATTTCATTAACATTCAGTGCTCCTCACCCCATAGTCAATCAAGATACCTAAAGAAGAGCACCAATATGATCACAGTTTCTTGTAAAAGCAACTCAGTACAAACGTAACTTCCTCAGATTTACAAATAAGGTAAAGAATCACGAATTCTGTTGCTGCTGGACCATGAAGTTGTTTTTGTATGTCAACCCTTAAAACAGGTGGAAATTTAAGTTCACGAGTATACTATTTGTTAAGAAGTGTAACGAACTGCACAATTAATTGATTGCAGAAATCTCAGAACAATGTGTGTTGGTCAACTGCCGCCAATAGTTTCACATTTTCCTGTGTCAGAGAGGGAGACACCACCATTATGAGTATGCCTGCAACAGACCTGGCGTTCACCGTGCCTAGCTGACGTGACGTCACGAACAAGCGCTGAGGCCTTCCTTTGAGTCGGTGTTGGAGGTGTCCTGCTCGTGCTGCCGTTAGGGGGGAGAGAGAGAGCGGTTTACCTGTTGCGCTTGTCGCGCAGCCTGGACGTGGAGTAGTAGGCGTTGTCGAGCAGCCGGCAGCGCCACCTGCTGGCCAGCTGGATGTCCTCCTGCGGCCAGCGCGCCTTCCTCTTGACGTGGTCGATGGCCTCGGCCAGCGCGCCGCGGTAGTAGGCCAGCTCCGTCGTGAGCGTGGCCGGCGACGGCAGCTCGGCCGACTCGCGGATGGAGTACGACTTGCGCCCTGACCTGCTTGTGGCCGGCGGCAGCGCGCGCACCCCGCGCGGCGACTCGGGGGGCAGCCCCATCGAGCCCATCCCCTCGTCGTACATGGCGGCCGCTGTGTCGTCACCGTCGCCGTCACCTACAATACCACGTCCGCTGTGTCGCCACCGTCGCCGTCACCGAGGAAACTGCACCATTGTCGGCAATTCTGCCGCGCTCACTTGTCTGTGCCACACGAAACACGTGACGGTGTCAACAAGGAAACGTTAGCGACAGCCCCGGACATTTACACAAGCCCCGCCCATTTACCCCCCTCCACGCCTACCCCCCCCCCCCCGCCACATCAACCAAGGGCGCATCAATATGATCTTTGGTAGTTCTCGTAGCTGTCGTGTTTTTGTTCGTCGTTTTTTGTTTTACCGCGGTTGATCATACTAGCAGAGTTGTGCTGTTAGTACTTCTTAGCAGTTTGTGTAATACTGTCAAAATGAAACATGGATATGCACTCTCAATAAAGTTATCATACACAAGGTACCTAATCTTGACTGTTGTGGCCAACTGCTGTCAAAACTGATATCTAACAAAATCAAAATGTTCAAATGTGTGTGAAATCTTAAGGGACGTAACTGCTAAGGTCATCAGTCCCTAAGCTTACACACTACTTAACCTAAATTATCCTTAAGACAAACACACACATCCATGCCCGAGGGAGGACACGAACCTCCGCCGGGACCAGCCGCACAATTCATGTCTGCAGCGCCCTAGACCGCTCGGCTAATCCCGCGCGGCGATATCTAACAGACATTAAAGTACGATAAGATGTGTTGGAATGACACTTGACGGAATTATGTACATATGTTTAACAATAGGCAGCTCTAAAGCTCTCAAACACTGAAGAAGAACTCTATAAGCAAGCAGTCATAAGAGTTCACAAGTAAAAATTCACCCATTACACAGGCAAATATTAATGAAGAATGTCACTGTATAAATATCTGACTGCTTGCATTACGCATTTCTACATTATCCAACTCTTATATTCTTTAGTATTAATGAGGTAATCAGAAACAAACCAAGACATCGACTTTGCCTTGTTTATGCACAACATTGACTTTAGACAATCGAGATAATGGACAGCATCCTTGGCGATACTACCAATTAATATTTCCCAACAGAATTTCTTACACTATGGGAGGTGACGGAAATTTGCGCTCACTGCAGTTAACAAATATCAGATTTTTTGATATAGTGCAGATGAAAGCTCATGAAATAAAAAGGACAGTGTGGATACCATTCTTATTTTTCTTTCTTATTGATGACTTTTCAACTCGCATATTAATGAAGATATTTCTAATTCTTTTCACAATGGTACCGGAAAAACTGTATTTCGTACTAACTACTGATTTTCTCCTTTGTTATGACTGGCATATCTGTGATACGAACAACTTTGATGTTGGAACATGCGGCATACCGTGGGCGGAGCTTAGGATATGGATTGGTGTGGAGGGGGGTGATTGGGCCGGACTTGTGCACCGTCCGGGGCAGTCGCTAACGTTACGTGTGTCAACATTCGAGATACAATGAGGGGACAAAAATCATGGGGTAGCGATACGCACATATACAGATAGCGGAGTATCGCGTACACAATGTATAAAAGGGCAGTGTGTAACACCATAGCTGTAATGCTGTACTGATTTATTTTGCCTTTTGTTTTGTTTAATGTTATAACGCTGAGTTTCTGTAAATGTTGGATTGAATCGATACCATGAGTGTGTTTATTCTTTTCTCTATTATAAACTTTTAATTTTTCCTTCTATCTATGTAATTATGTAGTTACGTAGTTCTCAATTCGTTCGAGCAATCAATCATTCGTAATAGGAAACACAGTCATAACACAGTCACTGAAAACGATTCAGAAATTTTACTTGTTAGAATGAAATCAGGCGATGATTCTTCTTCTCTGCAGGCTCGTGCTTTGCGGTAGTCTGCTAATCTGTACAAATAAAATGCCTCGTATTTTTGGGAGCGTTGTATAATCAGTCGGGAAACCTCAGGTCAAGCGGATATTTGGCTTTGATGAAGCTAAACCTTCCAAAGAAGTAATGGAGCTCTTGGATTATTAAATGCAGGTTGAAACGTCCCCTTTGAACAATTATACATGATTGTGCTTAAACTGACACACAATATTTTTAGCGCAACGCAATCTGACTTTCAAAAAATCCCTACGAAAGAATGGCCCTGACTAACATTAACCTATGCGTTACACAAATCGCTTACCTCACAAAAATCTTGGTTACTCGAACTACTGCAATAGAGCAGGCGCCACTACTGCCAGCTAAATAAAAGATTCAAACTATGGAAGGCACTAACTACTGATAGGGATAGTTAGCAAATGAAAAATATTTACCTTAATATCATCAAAAGTCATAATATATATAGGAGTTCATAACATCCATTTTTACAAATATCAAAACTCCGCCATTTCTCTCTCCACACCCACCACTGCTGGCGGCTCACCTCCAACTGCGCAACGCTACGTGCTGTTCACATCCAGCTGCCGCTGCCCAACACTACAATGGCAGACAACAATGCAAACTAGCCACAGACTGCATACAGCACAGCCAGTGATTTTTATACAGAGAGGGCGTTACCAATAAAAAAAACTAAACAGCCTACATACATAGCCCCCATGCTCCCCACAAAAAAATTTTACAAATTGTTTTGGGCGCTGGGCAATACATATTTGTTAAAATTTTTCATAATCGTAATTGCAATAACAAAGAAATCAAATGCACACACTTATTGATACAATGTTGGTCAAAAGCTAAAATTTTCTCACAGTCCATAAAGGTAGTTCTGATCATTCATCATAATAGTAATTACAGTTTTTTTTCACAAAGTCTCATTAGTAAAAGAAATTGCACACAGAAGTAGTGGATTTCCATGCTGTCTTCAAGAAGTAGTGTTGTCCTTCCAACGGAAAGTCAGTACTGACTCTTGACATGCTGACAGGTAATGGGCCACAACAGAGCAAACCCACAGCAGAGTCATTCGAAGTTATGAAGAATATTGGTAGGTAGGTCATCACAGAGCAGACCCACTATAGTCTTGGTAGAGAGTATGGTATAGGTGGGCCACCAAAGGTGCAGATCCACTACAGTCCTTGTAGAAATAATGGTACTGATGAATCATCAAAGGTGTAGACCCACTGTAGTCCTTGTAGAAATGGCCAGCAGCCATCTGTTGTGACTGTGCAGGTGTACAATCACCATTGAAGAGTCTTTCGGATAATGTAGCAAGTCCATAACCACCACTTGTGCACTCACAAAGTTTTTGGAATTGTCCTTAGAACCAGCAATGCTGTTATCCAGTCCCTCGCTGAATTATTAACACACGTGCAAACACTAACAGTCCCTACTTCTCACATATTGTCCATATACTATGACCAACAGAAACGTGTGCAGTGAAATGTAACTTACAAGTTACTTAATTTGATAAACTGGTGTCAATTACAATTTTATAACATAAAAATACAATTACAAAGGTACAAAATACATCATTTAAGAAAATAACAATACAGATAACATTTGTAGTAATACAGGCTTTACAAAATAATCGAAATAACATATACAACAGTGTTACAGGAATTATGACATAAGTGCATACATAAAAGATCAGAATAACTTTCGAAACATCAACATCACACGTGAGCAACAAAACAGAACAGATAAATAATGTACAACCATCTTTACAAAGTAAATAACATATTATTAGAAAAATTCTACAACATAACTCTTATTAGCTAAACACATAAAGACAAGAAAAACACAGATACACAAGGGTACACAAACACATAGTGGGATAACACAAAAGGAAAGGACAGGGTTTGTTTTCAGTGTAACATTTTGTACTGCAGTGCAACCCAAAACTTCATTCCATAGATCTTTCGTCTTATTTCAACATTTGTTTCTACCAAAAAAAATCCTATTCAAGCATGCTTTCTGCATTTATATGTTCTCATATTTCTTACCTCATTATTTATTTTCCATTATCTTACCTCATCATTAATTTCCAAGAAAATCCTACCTAAACCTGTTGTCCCTAAACCCTACTTTTTTGTTCATATCCTCTTTCAAAATACTTTTTTGGCCAAACTATTTTCTTATAGCTTCTCAATGCATCTCTTCCAATTCATTACAACTCATTCTCTTATATAGTCTACCCCCTCTTAAGCTAACTTAAATCTACCGAGCTCAGATGCTAAACTAAGGGACAAGGCAATGCAGCGGCACAAAACAATTAACACAAACAGCAATGATAAAAAATACAAAAGGTAAAGCAAGCAGCATAAATTACAACTAATATAAGGCAATGAGCAGCAAACAAGAAAAATAAATGAGTAGTAAACTGGCTTAGCAGAGTAACACAAATTAAAATTCAGTAGCACTATGGCTGGCAAACAGCAGCAGTAAATGCTATAACGTATACCTAAGCATGACAAAGCTCAAGCAGAAAAAATAGTACACTAAAGATAACAATGCAGATAAGGGAAATGTATAATCACATCTTAATGTCTAAGTAATTAAAGTGGTGCACCACAAGAAGTTATTCTACCAAAAAAGTTATCAAGTACTTGAAAAGAAAATTATGAATGCAGTTCCTGTGAAGGTAAATGTCTTTTTGTGCTCCCTCATTTTTTAAAAAAAATTATCATTTACCCGATCTGTAGACAGAAAATATTTATATTAGTACATCTATAAAATTTTATTTTAACCAATGCTGCAGTGCCACTAGAAACTAGATATTAAACAAAATGAGCAATCTCTCAACTAGAAAGACAATAGATGTAAAATGTTTCTCATCATTTCATTAGGCATTTTTGTAAATATCTTAAATTAAGAGCTCCACAGTGTAATCATGTTTTCAAGTTTGAGGGTGTCATATTTACGATGCTTTCTACAAAGGAATGTCAATAGCTAGGATAATGGCCTCCCTTTTTTTTTCTACCTCCTAATGGCTTTTTCTCAAGGCAGCCTGCACACCTGGCCGCTCACAACGAATTAAGTCACGGTCACTTACCTTTCTTACCGAAATATTTACGACAGCAGTTTTAGCTACAGTGACAGTCTCATATAAAAATATTTCACAGGTCAAGAATTTGGGTTGCAAATGTGTAGAAACAAAATCCTATGAATATAACAGTGTTCAAAAAGTTTTCGTCGGCATTTCTCTCTCCACACCCACCACTGCTGGCGACTCATCTCCAACTGCACAACGCTATGTGCTGTTCACATCCAGCTGCCGCTGCCCAACACTACAATGGCAGACAACAATGCAAACTAGCCACAGACTGCATACAGCACAGCCAGTGATTTTTATACAGAGGTGGCGTTACCAATAAAAAAACCTAAACAGCCTACTTACAAGGTTCGTATCCAGTCTTTTGGAAGTTCCCTTCTGATTAACAACTACGCAATACATCGATGAATATCATTAATTCTCAAATGTAAAAAAATGTAAATTGTTACACACCTTTTGTATGAAGGAGCTATATATATATATATATATATATATCCCTTCTAATCGTACAATTTCGTATCAGTTATCTTTTGTCATAAATCTCAACATTCAGATCACAATTCTTCAAACAATGCTCAGGCTAATCGGCACGAAGACAATCTCGGAAGCTTTTTTCTAACAACCACCAGAGAGATACTACAAAGAATAACTATGCGCTCATGGCATAGCTATTGTATGAAACTACTTTGCGCATGGATTCTGCGAGTATGAATATAGAAAATTAGTAAACGTCATTCAATGGTAGAATTGTATCAGAATAATTCATCGAATATAAAGAGATATTACAAACTTTGATGTCTTTTAGAATGTGGGAAGTTTGATCTATGTAATATATACGATATGAGCAAATGATATGTTTGTCTTTCTCACTTAATGTCATTGGTTATCTTTGAGATTGAATAATTTTGTTCAAATAATTTTTTTGTAGAAATACCAATATGTGCAAATGTTCTGTTTTATTTAAGATGTTTGTTTGCTGTTACGTAAACTGCTGAGCTTCAGTTAGGGTTCTTAGTTAGTTTGTATGTAAAGAGTTTTGTGGTTCCCTTTGGGAACGGAACTGTGTAGCGCGCGCAAATTGCGGTTGGTCTAGGTAGAAAAGCTGGAACCAAGAGTCAGTCCGGGACGAGCTACCAATCTATCAACTGCCTATGTAAAAGTTGTGTACTGTGCTGGTTCTGAGAGAGGCTTTTCCTGATGTTATCCAATGCCTCGGATGGATGGATAAAGAGCTGGAACTATTCTGGAATTGGTATCTATCATCGCCACCAAGAAATGACAGAGTCCAGCAATTCTACCTGCAAATCCTCCTACCAGCATGCAATCGCCACCACATTGGGCATTCACTGTAATGTAACACTAGAGTAATGTACAGTGAAGGATCAGTTCATTGGATGTTTTAGTGCGCGCAAGTATAAGGTAACTTATAGTCGAATTCTTATACCGACCTTGATTTCTTATCCTCCTGTCACGTTTCATTTTAGGGTCCTTCCCATGCTAAAGTGATTACCGAGTATCCTTATTGAAAGAACATTAAAGCCCAGTATTTTACTAATTAATGCCTCTCAAACATACTAAAAAGAAAGTTAAAGTGAATGTGGCAAGAGGGTGAATTAAAGTAAATGATGCTTGCTGAAAATAATTTTTCTATTACAACTGCTTATTAATATTTTGTTGCCAACTTCAAAATTAAAATTTCTTAAAACTGAGGCTTATAAGGTTTTGCTTAGTAAATGATCACATTGTGCCTACAGTAAACTGCAAAAGGTGAGTCCATATCTTACAAATATGTCAATTTTGTGTCTCACTGTAGTAAAAGTTGAAAATTGCAATTATGGAGAGTTATATGTTCATGCTTGCTAAGTACTTGTTTCTCTAGTGTATTGGAAGTGTGTTTAGTTTGCTCTGCTACAATGGTCGAGATTAAGGACCCCCCTCCATTGAAAGTAGTTCAAATGCACAAAGTTACTTATTTATAGAAAGTTTCAATTACTCTTGCTATTCAAGTGAAATTCTGTACAATATTGGGCTCCTCTTGTGTATCAAAATTGCATATTAATGGCGTAACAGGACCAATAGTTTGTCTATTGTGCTTATGGTAGATAATGATTAATAGAAAGACCACTATTTATGAAAACAATAATTTCTATATGCAAAAGGCAGTGAGAAGTAACCTGTTAGTGAATTCCATTTAACTTTCATTCTAAATAGAAAAGTATTTAGCTGAGAGAGACTTAACGTGCAACCAGTTCATGATTTCGCAGTAAACTACATTTACAATTTTATGTCAGCTAGGAAAATGTTTTAAAAGTAATACTGAACCTATGTCCAATTTATGATTCTACAGTGAATATTAATAGTAATCTTATAAAGACCATTCAGTTTGAATAATCCCTTAAAGTAATAGTGTGTAGTGTTACAAGGTTATCTTCAACTTTTATAGTCCTGTCTTCCTCAGTTGCGTGTAATATTACGGTATATTAATAATTTTTACTTATGGACCGTCTGAACAACCAAACAGAAGCAGCTACTATGAAAAGGTTAAAACAAAAGTTAACAGACAATAATGTATTAATATCAAGAGCAGACAAGGGAAATGTAACAGTACTCATGGATACAGAGAAATACATCACAAAAACCAAGGAATACATAAACACCAACGCCATACAAAAACTGAAGTCAGATCCAACTACACGGTTCCAGGCAAATGTGAAACGAACACTGAAAAACGTTGAACACACACTCACAGACAAACAGAAATACTACTTAACACAGAAAAACCCACAAGCACCAACACTCCGCAGTCAACCGAAAGTACATAAAGATGGAATGCCAATGACAGCTGTTATCAACTTCAAGAAAGCCCCAACATACCGCATAGCCAAACACATCCGAAAATTAGTTACAAAACGCTATAAAGTAGAAAACAACAGAACAGTGATAAACACAGGAAACCTAATAGAAAACATACAGAACATACAGGTACCACACACAGCATCACTGATTTCATTCGATATAGAAAATATGTATACCTCCATCCCTATCACAGAAACAATAGAAATCATAGAACAAAATCTCTCAGCCCACAGCAACCTCACCACAGACGCAATAAAAGAAATAACAGATATGCTCAGACTGACAACTGAACTAAACTACTTTCAGTTTGAGAAAGAATATTGTCTACAAAGTGATGGACTGCCCATGGGATCCCCAATATCAGGAACACTAGCAAACATTTTCATCAGTCACCTAGAAAATCGGATATTTGATAAGATAACCACAAATGAAAGTTTCAAAATCATATATTGGTACAGATATGTGGATGACATTATTTGTCTGGTAGATGAGCCAAGTGAAAAAATAGATGAACTCCATTCAGAAATAAACAAAGCTCATCAGAACATAAAATTCACACTTGAAAAAGAAAAAAAAATCAAATAAATTTTCTTGACATTACAATTAAAAAAGAAAATGGTAAACATACATTTGACATCTTTAGAAAACCAACAGCCACAGACACAATAATACATTCCACATCCAACCACCCCCACAGCCAGAAACTTGCAGCACTAAGACACATGTTACATAGATTAAACAGAATCCCACTCAGCAAGAGAAACTATGAACAAGAAATGAGTACAATCATACAAATAGCTAGGAACAACAGGTATGACACACATGTGGTACACAAGCTCAATCAAAAAATAAAAACACAAATAAAAAACAAACACAACAGTTCCACAATACAAAAGAACTCACAAGCTGAAAACTTACAAACACACTCAACAAACACACACAATGACAACACCACACAGAAAAGAACCAGATGGTACACCATGACCTACACACATAAACTAACACACAGAGCTGCAAACATCCTAAAGAGACAGGGCTTCAAAATAGCATATAAGCCTGGGCAAACCCTTCAATCACACCTAAGCCAGCCAGCTACCAAGAGAGACAAATTCCAACAATCAGGAATATATAAACTTGAATGTCAAAGTTGTGATGCAGTAAACATAGGTATGACATGCAGGAATTTTCAAAGAAGACACAAAGAACATATCAGATGTTGGAAGCATGAAACAAACCATTCCACATTTGCAGATCATTTAAAACACTACAACCATCATCCTACAAACATGGAACAAGAAATGAAAATAATGAGAATAAGCAACCATGACAAACATCTTATACAAATGCAAGAAAAGTTCCACATCCAGAAAGCCATAGCAGAAAACAAACATGTGATAAATGAACAAACACACATCAGCACAGGCTCCCTACTACACTCAGTAAAGGAAATGATAACATAAAACAAAAAAAAAACAAAAAAAGAAAAAAAGCTCTTCCCCACATCATCTGGAGAAACACACCCACTCACACAGCAAATATATATATATATATATATATATATATATATATATATATATATATATATATATATATATATCACACCAAAAAACACTCACACACACACACACACACACACACACACACACACACACACACACATACAAAACGCACACACAAATGCATACACGAACAGACCACAGATACTTCAATAGTTACACTCATAAGTTTGGCAATAACATTCGATCTTTGGAAAAAACATTTAACAGTCGGTAACAGAAACCAAAACATTGCTTTAAAACAAGCGTTCAGTGCATAGTGTTGTGGAATGGGGAAAAAACCGCAAATTGGCGTTCATAAGAAGAAGAACAACACCAAAAATGCAACAGGAGCGTAACATGTAGGAAATCGTCCGCGCAACCTGTAAGTTCAGTTCAAAACATTACTACTTAATAGGAAATACCAACCACCAGAACTGTTTATAACCTATAGGCACAATGACAAAAATGTAAATAAAATAGCTAACATACACTCCTGGAAATGGAAAAAAGAACACATTGACACCGGTGTGTCAGACCCACCATACTTGCTCCGGACACTGCGAGAGGGCTGTACAAGCAATGATCACACGCACGGCACAGCGGACACACCAGGAACCGCGGTGTTGGCCGTCGAATGGCAATAGCTGCGCAGCATTTGTGCACCGCCGCCGTCAGTGTCAGCCAGTTTGCCGTGGCATACGGAGCTCCATCGCAGTCTTTAACACTGGTAGCATGCCGCGACAGCGTGGACGTGAACCGTATGTGCAGTTGACGGACTTTGAGCGAGGGCGTATAGTGGGCATGCGGGAGGCCGGGTGGACGTACCGCCGAATTGCTCAACACGTGGGGCGTGAGGTCTCCACAGTACATCGATGTTGTCGCCAGTGGTCGGCGGAAGGTGCACGTGCCCGTCGACCTGGGACCGGACCGCAGCGACGCACGGATGCACGCCAAGACCGTAGGATCCTACGCAGTGCCGTAGGGGACCGCACCGCCACTTCCCAGCAAATTAGGGACACTGTTGCTCCTGGGGTATCGGCGAGGACCATTCGCAACCGTCTCCATGAAGCTGGGCTACGGTCCCGCACACCGTTAGGCCGTCTTCCGCTCACGCTCCAACATCGTGCAGCCCACCTCCAGTGGTGTCGCGACAGGCGTGAATGGAGGGACGAATGGAGACGTGTCGTCTTCAGCGATGAGAGTCGCTTCTGCCTTGGTGCCAATGATGGTCGTATGCGTGTTTGGCGCCGTGCAGGTGAGCGCCACAATCAGGACTGCATACGACCGAGGCACACAGGGCCAACACCCGGCATCATGGTGTGGGGAGCGATCTCCTACACTGGCCGTACACCACTGGTGATCGTCGAGGGGACACTGAATAGTGCACGGTACATCCAAACCGTCATCGAACCCATCGTTCTACCATTCCTAGACCGGCAAGGGAACTTGCTGTTCCAACAGGACAATGCACGTCCGCATGTACCCCGTGCCACCCAACGTGCTCTAGAAGGTGTAAGTCAACTACCCTGGCCAGCAAGATCTCCGGATCTGTCCCCCATTGAGCATGTTTGGGACTGGATGAAGCGTCGTCTCACGCGGTCTGCACGTCCAGCACGAACGCTGGTCCAACTGAGGCGCCAGGTGGAAATGGCATGGCAAGCCGTTCCACAGGACTACATCCAGCATCTCTACGATCGTCTCCATGGGAGAATAGCAGCCTGCATTGCTGCGAAAGGTGGATATACACTGTACTAGTGCCGACATTGTGCATGCTCTGTTGCCTGTGTCTATGTGCCTGTGGTTCTGTCAGTGTGATCATGTGATGTATCTGACCCCAGGATTGTGTCAATAAAGTTTCCCCTTCCTGGGACAATGAATTCACGGTGTTCTTATTTCAATTTCCAGGAGTGTATGTACATATTCCAGGCCACTGATGATGCCATGCAGAAAATAAAGGCGAAACGCGTATAGCACTAAAATTGTGTTTTATTCAGTTGCTGTCAGACGGTCCGTAAGTAAAAATTATTAATATACCGTAATTATAAGGTTATATTTATGCAAATAGTTTGTTCTGATATGTTAGCTCCAACTTTAATCCGAACATACTGTATTCAGGTGTCAGAGTTCATTGCACTCGCGTATGGCAAAGTATAGGTTGTGTCTGTCCCTTAACGTTGCTCATACCTATTTTCTTGAACAATAATGTCAATCATTCTCTTGCCTAATTAGGCTGGCGACCATTTTCCTTATTCTTTGAACAGCGTAGATAGGTAAAATATTGTTTGTTACTGTTTAAATATTTACTTAATTCTGACTTTCACTTCCGATAAGCCACCTCCGTTAGGTACAACACGGTCAACATAACAAAATTCCTCTCAGAGGGTAACACTGCTCTGTTGCTTTATACCATAATTGCTTTAATAAGATTGTTTTATTTCACGACCTGCCTACAGCTTTAAGGTTATGGTATAGCAGTAACGGACAGGAGTGTTATACGTGGCTTTACCGTGACAGAACTACTTTGTTCTGTTGGGGCATAGTACGTAATAAGCCAGAGTTGGTATTTGATTGTACAAGCTACGTAAATCTGTTGCAGTTGCAGTGTTATAAGTGCATTGGTACAGCTGTCATTTATACTCAAATGATTCATATGAAAAGCTTTCCAACGGACTGTGGTTGGACGACAGGAATCAACAGACTTTGAACGCGGAATAGTAGTAGGAGCTAGACGCATGGGAAATTCCATCTCGACAATCTTTAAGGAACTCGGTATTGCGGATCTGCAATGTCAAAACTGTGCCGAGAATACCACATTTCACGCACTGAAGTACTGCTGCGCGATGCATCCTTACCAGACAGGATTAACGTAATACGTTAAGCAAGTTCAAATAAGAGCAGCACGTTTTGTATTATCGCGAAATTGGGGAGAGAGTGTCACTGACATGATGCAGGAATTAGGGTGGACATCATTAAAGCAAAGGCGTTTGTCGTAGCTCCGAAATCTTATCACGAAATTTCAATCACCATCTTTCTCCAACGAATACGAAAATATAGCGTGTAGGCTTTCACGGCCGGCGTCTTCAGTAATTAAAACTTCCGGGCTAAGAGGCCGTGGTCCAATAGTAGAAATACTTCTCCCTGACGTATCGTTGGCAGCTGCGGGCAACATCATCTGAAGTGAGTCTACGACGAGTCGCAGTCTCACCTCAGATGATGTTGCCCGCAGCTGGCAACGAAACGTCAGGGAGAAGTATTTCTACTATTGGATAACGGCCTCCTACCCCGGAAGTTTTAATTACTGAATACGAAAATATTTTGTTGGCTCCGATCTACATAGGGAGAAACGATCACCATAACATAATAAGGGAAATCAGAGCTCTAACGGAAAGACGTAGGTGTTCGTTTTTCAGGGCGCTGTTCGAGATTCCAATTACAGAGAATTATCGGAAAGGTGATTCGATGAACCCTCTGCCTGGCACTTAAGTGGAATTTATGGAGTATCCATGTAGCTGTAGATGTTGATGTAGACCACGGAAACGCAGTGGCTATCGGCGTTCACTTAACGTTCGAAAGCGGTGACGTTGGCGTAGAGTAGTCAGTGCTAACAGACATAAGGGTATTGATCCATCAGGACAGCGTGGCAAAATTTGGTGCTAAAGGGCTACGGCAGCGGAAGACCAACTCGAGTCTCTCTACTAACACCACGACATCGCCTGCAGCACTTCTCCTGGACTCGTGAACGTATCAGTTGGGCTCTAAACGACTGGAGTACCGTGGCCTGGTCAGATGAGTCCCAGTTTCAGTTGGTAGGAGCTGATCGTAAGTTTCGAGTGTAGTGCAGACCTCAGCCTCCCCCCCCCCCCCCGCCCCCCACCCCTCCAGAATCCGTGGACCCAACTTGTCATCAAGGCACTGTGCAAGTTGATGGTGACTCCATAATGGTGTGGGCTGTGTTTATGTGGAATGGACTCGGTCCTCTGCTCAAACTAAACCGTTAATTGACTGGAAGCGGTTATGTTCGGCTACTTAGAAATTGCAGCCTTTCATATACTTCATATTTCTAAACAACGATGTCATGTCACTTGGCCCCAATTGTTCGCGGTTGATTTCACGAACATTCCGGGCAGTACAGGAGAATGATTTGGCCATCCAGACAGTTCGACATTTATCCTATCGAACATGTATGGGACATAATCGAGAGGGCAGTTCGTGCACAAAATGCTGCACTGGAAACGCTTTCGCAATTATGGACGACTGTAGGGGCAGTGTGACTAAATATTTTTGCAAGGAGTTCCAATTACTTGTTGAGTCCATGCCATGTCGATTTGCTGCACTATTCCTGGCAAAAGAAGGTCGACGCGATATTAGTAGTATCCCTTGCCTTTTGTCACCTCACTGTATTGCATATGGCACTAAGTAGCTTTCCGAAAGGGACGAGCACCTTTAATTGTCTGAGTATCCCGAGTGTTTATTGAGCTCTTCAGTCTGATTTGATACAGATCTACAGGCTAGTCTTTCGGAACAAACCTCTTCTCCTTTAGATAACTACTGCAGTCTACAAACGTTTGAACCTGTTACTGTATTCATACGTAGTCTCCCTCTATGATTTTCAACCACCACAGGTCCTTCCACTATCAAGTCACCTCTTCCTTGAGACCTCATAATGTGTCCTGTCAAGCCATCCCTGGTTTTAGTCTATTTGTACCATGAAGTTCCTTTTCCCCAGTTCAATTCAGGACCTCCTTATTATGAAAATAGAAGTAGAGTATCCAGAATGAGATAGGAGACGAGATACTGGCAGAAGTAAAAGCTGTGAGTACCGTGCGCGACTCGTGCTTCGGTAGCTCTGATGGTAGAGCACTTGCCCGCGAAAGGCAAAGGTCCCGAGTTCGAGTCTCGGTCGGGCACACAGTTTTAATCTGCCAGGAAGTTTCAGAAGTAGAGTATTTCAGACAACGAAGATCGCTATTTTACAGCATTTATTTAGTCCATCGGTTTTACCAGACTAAGTTGCATCTTAAGATCTGAGAAGCATACACCGATATTGCAAGCACAAAAGCTTCATGCTCGAGCATCATGTTTGGTCTGTTAAGTAAGAGCGTGGTCGGTATTACAAGCAGATAGTAAAATATATCGTCTTAAATCTTTCACAGTCCAATAGAGGGGACCTTCGTCCTTCAAGCAATGTCCACAAAGCATTAGTTGTCTCTAAATTCGTGACTGAGATATACAAAAAGAGACATGAGTGCACCTTCCACGTCGCATTTTGAAGCAATGATTCTCTGTAGCCATTGCAAAGATCAGAAGATGAGTAATGCCGCGGCATCTACATTTATGGCGCAATCATGGACACTTATACACAAGTGGGTAACACGCTATAAATTGGTAAGAAACATGGATGACTTTGAAGAACGTGGTTACGTAAAGTTACTCCAAAAGTGGAAAAAATTATTTTGACCTTTTTTTATTTGGGAAACCGATTCTTAACACTGCTTCAGGTGCAAGCAGAATTCACTTTGAAACATCTATCAAATCAAGTTAGGCTCATTCGGAGATCTCTTCCACGTTAATACGTGGAAAACTTTGTTTCAAGCATGCCTCAGAGTCGGTGAGCAGTTATCGAAGCTGCACATGAATGAACGTATTATCGATTGCAACTGCATTTTTCTTTGTTCACATACGGTGCACGCATATTTTTAGTTTGTTGTCAAATACATGTTCCGCTGATTATCCCGATTACGATCTTACTTTACAGACCGAATACTAGCACCTACATTTTGTATTGTCTTGCTTTTAATCTATAACTCCGATATCTGTACAAGTATTAAAGAGAGTAACATTAATTCTGCTACTTGTTATGCTCATGGAGTATAGTATGTTCTTCTTCGTTAGTTCTGCTTTTATTATTTCAATCATAATCGACCTATTGTTGCTTATTCTATGACGTTATTTTCATATTGCTCTTGCCGTATTACTCCTGTAACAATGTATGCACCGATCGAGGTGGCGCAGTGGTTAGCACACTGGACTCGCATTCGGGAGGCGAGGGTTCATCCCCGCGTCCGGCCATCCTGATTTAGGTTCTCCGTGATTTTCGTAAATCGCTTCAGGCAAAGGCCGGGATGGCTCCTTTGAAAGGGCACGGCCGAATTCCCTCCCCGTCCTTCCCTAATCCGGTTAGACCGATGACCTCGCTATTTGGTCTCGTCCCCCACACTACACAACCCAATTACGTATGCAGCAGGTTACATCAGTAGCAAAGAATGAAGTTTTGGTTTAAAGTCACGTCGACGTCGAGGCCGTTAGAGACGGAGCACAAGCTCGGATTGTATATAGGACGGGGAAGGAAATCGGCCGT
Organism: Schistocerca americana; assembly: GCF_021461395.2. Taxonomy (NCBI): domain Eukaryota; kingdom Metazoa; phylum Arthropoda; class Insecta; order Orthoptera; family Acrididae; genus Schistocerca; species Schistocerca americana. The sequence continues at coordinate 680,492,483 of NC_060122.1, forward strand.
GCTCTTTCAAAGGAACCATGACGGCATTTGTCTGGAGCGATTTAGGGAAATCACGGGTGGCCGGACGAGGTCTTGAACCGCCGTCATTCCGAATGCGAGTCCAGCATGCTTACCACTGCGCCAACTTACTCTGTGTACATCAGTAGCTAGAGCTGCTGTTACACTATGTCTTTTCATGAGTGGGAGCGTTTTTGATTTTTACGTCACTTATAGATATACCTTTTAAACATTTACACATCAAAAGAAGTTTTGCATCACCCTGGTTCCCCGAACTCCTGAAGACAGACGTTGACTGTGGATATTGTATCACAAACACAGTCTCTTTGACTGTTCAGAGATGTCACTAAACCCGCCCAAAGATGTAAAAAACACTGCATGAGCAGCGCCCATTAGACGGAGGGGCTCCGACAGCCGATCAGTTCCAGTCATTCCTCCAGAAAGAAAGTAAACGACTCTTGTTAGCTGTAAGTAAACCACGCGTAGAGGGTCTACACCGCAGTTCGATCGCGTCCGCATTGTTACTGTGTGTCAGGGAGGGCGCTCAACGAGGGAAGTGTTCAGGCGTCTCAGAGTGAACCAAAGCGATGTTGTTCGTACATGGAGGAGATACAGAGACAGGAACTGTCGATGACATGCCTCGTTCAGGCCGCCCAAAGACTACTACTGCAGTGGATGATCTTTACCCACGGATTATGGCTCGGAGGAACACTGATAGCAACGTCACCATGTTGAATAATGCTTTTCACGCAGCCACAGGACGTCGTGTTACGACTCAAACTGTGCGCAATAGTCTGCATGATGCGCAACTTCACTCCCAACGTCCATGGCGACGTCCATCTTTGCAACCACGACGTCACGCAGCGTGGCACAGATGGGCCAAAAACATGCCGAATGGACCGCTCAGGATTGGCATCACGTCCTCTTCACCGATGAGTGTCGCATATGGCTTCAACCAGATAATCGTCGGTGATGTGTTTGGAGGCAACCCGATCAGGTTGAAAGCCTTAGACACACTGCCCAGCGAGTGCAGCAAGGTGGAGGTTCCCTGCTGTTTTGGGGTGGCGTTATGTGGGGCCTATGTACGCCGCTGGTGGTCATGGAAGGCGCCGTAACAGCTGTACGATCCGTGAATGCCATCCTCCGACCGATAGTGCATACATATCGGCAGCATACTGGCGAGGCATTCGTCTTCATGGACGACAATTCGCGCCTCTATCTGCACACCTTGTGAGTGACCTCCTTCAGGATAACGACATCGCTCGACTAGAGTGGCCAGGATGGTCTCCTGACATGAACCCTATCGAACATACCTGGGATTGATTGAAAAGGGCCGTTTATGGACGACGTGACCCACCAATCACTCTGAAGGATCTACTTCAAATCGCCGTTCAGAAGTGGGACAATCTGGACCAACAGTGTCTTGATGAACTTGTGGATAATATGCCACGACGAATACAGGCATGCATCAATGCAAGCGGACGTGCTACTGGATAGTATGGGCACCTGTGTGTACAGTAATCTCTGAAGGTCTCGCTGTATGGTGGTACAACATGCAATGTGTTGTTTTCATGAGCAATAAAAAGGGCGGACATGATGTTTATGCTGATCTCTATTCCAATTTTCTGTACAGGTTCCGAAACTCTCGAAACCGAGGTGATGCAAAACTTTTTTTGATGTGTGTATTTGTGCTTAACATAGAACTCGTGGACTGTATGATGTAGCACGTCATACTCTGATTTGCATCACTTCTCATTATATCTAGAGACAAACTGTATAATTGCATTGTATAATTCTTGTATGTTATTCTACCATTATGTATTGCATGGTACGACGTACTATATCTGCTACTGCTACAATGCTATCTGTTGGCTGATCGTAAAAACTGTGCTGTCTACTTTAGCATCTGTCTCCATTGAGCTATTGTACGAACATGAGCATGTACAGACGGTGCAATAATCAGGCATTTTGTATGTTTGTTTTGTACTTGCCGATTGAGCATGCTTTTCATGTTCTTGAAATATCTTTTTTATTATGCAAAACGGTGTAATGTGCAAATGGTCGAGATACATTGAAATGAATTGCATAATATATGTTGCATATATCCTTGTTATGTGAAAGTGTATCGCATCCTATTATATATGAACATTTGCATTTACAATTTCGGTCTGTTCCTTACAGATCCGAAGAAGGCAACTCAGTTAGCTGATACTGGTGGTCTAAATAAATGCTGTAAAACAGTGATCTTTCTTGTTTGAAGTTCTTTACTTCTATTTTTATATTAATCTAGATCGTCCTCATAGCTGAAGAATGTCAAGCATACACACCTTCTAACTGATTATTCGATTTACCCATCTAATCTTCAGCATTCTTCTGTTGGGCGAAATTTCAAAAGCTTGTATTTTCTTCATGTCTGAATAGTTTATTGTCGAAGTTTCACTGCTATACAAGGCTACATTCCAACAGAGACCTTCACTAAAAGCTTCTCAGCACTTAAATTTATATTCGTTGTTAAGCATGTTGTCTCTCTGAGAAACGTTTTCCTTGCTATCACACGCGTGTATTTCATACTCTCTTTGTTTCGGCTATCATCAGTTATTTTGATGCCAGATACGAAATTTCATCTGCTATTTTTAGTGTCTCATTTCTCATTCCAGTTCCTATTGCAGTTGGTCTGCCACATTCTGTTAGCCTTGTTTCGAAGTTGAGCTTCATCTACTGAGTATCTTTTCGAGCCATTATTCGTTCCGTTTAATTGATCTACCCTGTCCTTTCCCAATCTAGCAGAACTAGAACGTCACTGATGAAAACTTACAGTTTTTATATCTTCTCCCTGAACGTTAATCCCTTCCTTATTTATCACTGGTTTCTTTTACGTCTTCCTCAATATGCAGATGGATAATACAGAATGGGTGACATCAGGAAGAGGCTAAAACCCTGTCTTATATCCTTCTCAACCACTGCCTCCCCTTCATGTCCGATTCTTATCACTGCAGTCTGGTCTCTGTACAATGTTTCGCTTCCATTATTTTATCCCAGCAACACTGTCAACATTGTCAAAAGCTTCTTCTACACCTATATATTTTATAAAATTAGGACGTTCTTTCTTAGTCTACGTTGTAAGATAAGTCAGTAGGATCAGTATTACCTCAAGTGCTTCTATGTTTCTCAAAAACAAAAACCGCAGAGGCACCTTAAGCCAGTTTTTCCATTCTTCTGAAAATAATTTCAAGCCGTATTTTGCAGTAAGATGGCAGAAGTGAAAAGAAAAACTTTCGCTTTCGAGGATTACCTTACAGCTTTATTCTTGATACAAGGTGTAACGGGTATAACCGCAGATTTTGTACTGTTGGCTGAGGGAAATGTAATGAACAACATTACTTCAGTATTTATTTCATTTGCTGACTAATAAATTATAGCTGTTAGGAGTAGTATCCTTTTAGGTTGGTCAATTTCTCCAAGAATCTGCGGCAAGAGCAAGTCATTGATGCTTATTTACTCCGAGGAAGCAGGTCAAGGGTTGAAGTGTAAGTACGTAGACACAAAATGGTTAGTCTGTACTGACAGGCCTAGTCCACTCAGTGGTGCAGTTACTGCTATACAGAAAACATCAGGTCGTAAAGTTTATGACGTGTTTGTGCAAAGCCTGTTAGACAGAATGGCTCTGAGCACTATGGGACCTAACATCTGAGGTCATCAGTCCCCTATAAATTACAACTGCCTGAACCTAACTAAACTAAGGACATCACACACACCCATGCCCGAGGCAGGATTAGAACCTGCCACCGTAGCGGTTGCGCGGTTCGCCTGTTCTACGCAAAGAAAAAACGACTAACGCACTGAGATATGCACATATTGAGGCATCACATATAAAAACGTCTGCACTTATGCCCGTTGCATCCTGTATATGAGGAATGTGTGACTCCGTCGACATTTCCTTACTTCTGCAAAAGTTTAACCATCTTGTAAACTAACACTACACAGACGCACGCACGGTGATGTAGCAATGAAAGTTCATCCCAGATATACTCATAACGAGTAAACAGTACGACACAAAGTATTCTCGTTTGTGTTGTTTCGACAAAAGACAATTTTTGTCCAAATTCGTCACCAGTTTAATCAACATGTCTAGCCACCATCAATCTTCGCCATTCAGGTTAGAAAGCTTTAATAGTCATCATCCAGATCCCTACACTTCATTCAGTGTTGATTTGAGCGTACAGAAGGTTTAGTTGTAACAGTGAGGCTAGCCGCAGTTCTGGAGACATTAAAGTTACAGCTAGGCCAGCGGCAGTCGTATAACGTGCACAGAGCTAAGGGTGCTGAACTTTGATAGTTTTGAAACTCCAGAACGTTTCTAAAACGTAATATTCAGTAATATAAAAAGCTAAAATGAATACTCAAAGGTGTAGTCCGTTTGTAGATACCGGTAGATAAGAATGTTGAAATCTAATACACAGCCCTCTCTACTGCAGTACGCTTTCGACACATGCCGAAAGGCAAGCAACTACTTTATGTTACTTGTCGAATAATAACATTGACGCGCAAGGCGTTTCTCTCTCAATCGAGAACGACAGGTTTAAAATACCAGTCCGTTCACCTCCCGTAATATTTTTAATGGTTTCCTCAAACCGATTAAAGATAATGTCAACATGTTTCCTTTGGTTAGGAAAGTGGAGACGGTCCTTTCGGTCTGCAAGTAATCTTAGCTTGTATCCCGACACCACTGTCGTCGACACGATATTACAATAACTGCTTGATAAAACTGCTTTATTTCTGCTCTTACAAGCTCTTCGAGGCTCTAGTGACGACTTTTCACCAGTAAGAAAGCGCTGAAACATATCTGTTAGTTGAGGTGTTTAGCAAGACTTGGGCTATACTGTTTTCGTTAATTGTAGTGTGTAACACATTCTTCCTCGCGGCATCATATTGCAGGAGCCAGATGCGTTTTCTGGTAGTCTAGTGGAAGGCGACTTGTTTCTCTCCATACCGTATCTGATACGCTAATCTTCCCAAAATTCATCTGAAAGGGTCTATTGACTGAACTTACGGGGCTGTCTTAAGGGCACGACATATTCCCATGAAGGCAACTGATTTACTGCACGAGTTAGAAATATACAGTGGCTTTCAAAACTTAAGGACTAGAGTTACTTTCGCATGAAGTGTCACTGTCAGGCAACGTAGGTCCATGACACTTGGACCATATATAGAAAGTCCTGGTACCCTTTGGTGCAGACAGTTACTGAAAGAAATAAAATTATTACACTAAAATCATCGCGGTTCGTGATGGTTCCCCGGACATTACAAAGCGCAGTACTTGGTTTTTAATAGGTTCTGTGATCACCATGGACGGCTTTGCATGCTCTGTAACGTGCTCACATGCTGGCCGCAAGGTTCGTAAGAGATCTTGAAGTACGACGTTCTATTCCTTCACTAAGGCGGTTGGCAGATGATGAATGATCGTTAGTGCATGTGGACCTGATGAAATACGTCTCCTCAGCCATCCTTCACGTGCTAGTTGGAAATTAGGTCAGAGCAAAGTGCAAGTCACTCCATTCACCGAATATTCTTCCGCTCTTAGAGCTCCTCTTATTGTCAGACTGGATTTAAGTTGATTCTAGACGTTGGACCTTGATCCGGTAGCTAAATGAAGGACAAACTTACGGTGGACAATTCGAAGTAAATGTTCATTTATTCGTGGTTAATGTTCATTTATTCCTTCGCTATTCGGTTCACTCATGCGAGACACTCCAACTATAGTCACTAACAATATGGAACCAACGACCTTCCTACTGTAAACCGACAAAATGTCCATTTACTATTTTTCAAATGTTCACACAATATCATTGACTAGTCACACTCACCAAAATGTTACATTTGACCGTATTTCTTATCAAACCAGTGACTCTGAGCGAAATCTGCATTATATACCATGCAATGTTACGAAAGAACTGTAAGTTAGGAAAATTTCACTGTAGCTAACAAAACTCTCAGAAAAACCATCCACGTAGTATATTAATAATTGAGTTCGATACTCTACTGCCTGATGTCACAATTGCCCTCAACAAAACCGGTTATTGAACATTTTACCCAAATTGTAGTAGCCCCCAGAGGCACATCGTTAGTCTATCGGAACTGAATCCTAGCTCCTCCGATTCTTCAATCCACCCAGTCGATCTACAGGCTGCATAACGCGGGGACTGCGCTCTCATCTGATTGTCTGAGAGAAACTCTCGGCAGTGATCGCTGTAGCTGCTCTCACAAAACTAGGCACTTCACCTACTCGACTGTTATCACATACGTTAAACAAATTAGCCTATTCTACCAAATATGCTCTAAAAATTCCATGCTTCATCTAACGCTTTCTTTATATCTCTGAAGGAGTGAAGTAAGGAAATTCCTTTCTGTGGGTAAGTACCAGCAATTTTACGTTTTTCCTTCATAGAGACAAAATTACTTACGAGTACAAGTTTCAGTCATCACGTAGACTCCAACGAAGGACTTGGAATGAAAAATAATGTTCCAAAAAGATTTGCAATAACGTATATCTTGCTTTTGTTGTCAAAGGCTGCAGTTTGACTGTTCGACAGAAATGCAACCTTTATTTCTTCTATGACATGCATAAAATGTCGTACTAGTGTTGCAGAAAGCTACCCTTTATGAAACATGGATAGTTTCAAGTTTTAAGTAAATTTCTATACCTCAGCAGCTAGTAAACTTATTGCCTTGGATTTGGAATAATGAACTGCTGTCGTAATTTGATAACATTGTGTAAAGTTTTATTACAACCTCTTTATTGAAACAGATAGGACTTAAAGGGGCACATCTCAGCACAAAATATGCAGGTACTCCATACTGACTGGACTCGCATTCGGGAGGACGACGGTTCAATCCCGTCTCCGGCCATCCCGATTTAGGTTTTCCGTGATTTCCCTAAATCGTTTCAGGCAAATGCCGGGATGGTTCCTTTGAAAGGGCACGGCCGATTTCCTTCCCAATCCTTCCCTCACCCGAGCTTGCGCTCCGTCTTTAATGACCTCGTTGTCGACGGGACGTTAAACACTAACCACCACCACCACTCCATACTACCACTTAAAGAGTGTTGTACAGAAACGGTCCGTTTACCACTGTGTGGAGCTATTTGGTAAATGGAGGCAATATTTAATGAAATTGAAGTACTTAGCAAAGTCTAATCTAACTCAGTAAATTACATCGCCTTCCGATCAGCAACAAACAACGAAAAATCCAGGACATAATGTAACAATATTATGAAAACGATGGTTGCTGGCCACCCTATAGCGAAGACGCTGAGTCGCAGAAAGGCACAACAAAAAGACTGTCAGAAATCGAGCTTTCGCTTCATAGAAAATAGATCACACACACGCACTCACGCGCACACACACACACACACAGGCACACACATTGGCCTCAGCAGCCAGAGGCTATGGTATGTGTGTGTGAGTTGCATTTTCAGATGCATGTGTGTGTGTGTGTGTGTATGTGTGTGTTATCTATTTCCTATGAAGGCCTTGTTGGCCCAAAGCTCAGTTTCTGACAGTCTGTTTGTTGTGCCTGTTGCAACTCATCATGTTCGCTATATGATGTGTAGCAATTATCTGTTTCCGTTTCGTATTTGAGTGTTACTTTGAACTATAATCCTGTTTTCCCTTGTAATGTAATCGCTTGGAACCAGATGTGGGCGGTACCATTGATTGTGTGTTTTGCAGCAAAGAGGTCAGATCTCGGAATCTGTGCCAATGAAATTATATACGAGTAGCTACAGAGCATAACCACTGCTTTTGGAGCACTGAGAAGTATAACCTTGTCTTGCGTGTCAAAGTTAAGCTGATGAACATTTTCATTTTTATTTTGAAGCAATAGCGGTGCAATAAACTGATCCGAGCCCATCGATAAAAGCTTCCTAATTAATCTTCAATCTTGTGTCATATAAACTGTGTCGTGCGAAAAGAGCCCCGCGGAACCTATTCCCTTGCAGGTGAGACTTATCGCAACACTCAGAACCCTTCGAGAAAGAAACGAAGGAAGAGTTTAAATGGAAACTAATCATTCGTGATTCTATAAGAACTGTTGGACTCAAGCGTATGCCATCTCGTTTGGTTGGTTGGTTGATTCGTGGGAGGGGACCACAAGAGAGATCATCAGATTAGGGATGATAGTCGAGCGTGCACTCTGCAAGAAGCCATCTGGGCATTTGCCTGAAGCAATTTTAGGGGAACCGTGGAAAACCTAACTCAGGATGGCCGGATGCGGGTTTGAATCACCGTCCTCCCGAACGTGAGTCCAGTGTGCTAACGACTGCGCCACCTCTTTCGGTACTCTATCTCAGTTCCTTGGTGCCGTTACTCTGTTCTACACATACTTTGAGTGGAGATTCTCCTGTAATAGCGTTTCTGCGTGCCGCGAATCACACAAGTGTGAGTGAACATACGCAACAGAGATGACAGTTTGAGTGTATGGACAGAGGACAATAAAAATAGGTTGGTATTCTGAGGTGCAGTTAGGTTACTTAGTTGGTCACTTAGTTACATGTTCCACTGATCAATCTCAAGGTAACTGTTATGATGTGGGTCGTGTCAAGTGCATAAGAAATGCGCACATGAATCAAGGTTATTCTTTTAAAAAAGCTTAAAATTTTTATTACCTAACCCCATGCCCTTAAATGGCACAAAATGCATATATTAAACCTATATATTTATTTATTCCTATTCAAGAATTCTTCTTTGGTATGTTGTGTATGGTATGGTGTGTTGTCAAGGAGATATGATTTCAATTAATTTTGAAACTATTACTGCTTTCTGTCAGACATTTTATTTCATCTGGTGATACATAGAAAAGTTTTACAGCAGCATATTTTACCCCTTTCTGTGCCAAAGATAGGTTGAGTAGAGCATATGTAAATCTTTCTTTCTTCTGGTATTATAATCATGAAGGTCACTGTTGTTTTTAAACTGGTCCATGTTGTTGAGAACAAATTTTATTACCGAGTAAATGTACTGTGAGACGGTTGGAAGAATTCCTAACCATTTAAATAGGTGCCGACAAGATATACGACTGTGAGTCCCACACATTATTCTACGCACTTTCTTTTGAGCTGTGAATGCTTTTTGCCTAAGTGTTGAGTTACCCCAAAATTTTATTCTCTATGACATTAGAAAGTGAAAGTATGCAAAATATATTATCTCGCTAATTTCTATCTCCTCAAAATTAGCAGTTATTCCAATTGAAAAAGTTGCTGGATCTAGTCGCTTTAGGAGATCCAAAATATGAATTTTCCAGTTACGATTCTCTTCTATGCGTACGCCCAAAAACTTAGTACGCTCTATCCTGGCTACTGACTTCTGTTGAAGTGTTATATTTATTGAAGGAACTGTACTCGTTGCAGTAGAAAATTGGATATACTGTGTTTTTTCAAATTTCAGAGCAAGTCCATTAGCAGAAAACCAATGAATAACTTTTCGAAAGACATTGTTTGTATCATTTTCTATTCGAGTTTCTTTTACTCGATTAATAATGACGCTCATATCACCAGTGTCAGTTTAGCTTCTTGTTTCAGATAAGAAGAGAGGTCATTCACATAGATCAAAAACAGAAGGGGACTTATGATAGAACATCTATGTGATTTCATCCCAGTTAGATGAAGTGGTAAACTTCCTTAAATCACTTAAACCACATAAAGAAACTTCTTGCTTCCTGTTCTGTAGATATGATTTAACAACTCATATGCTGTTCAATTTATATCACAGAATTATAATTTCTGTAACATAATGTCATAGTTCACACATTCAAACGCTTTGGATAAGATACAGAAAATTCCTATTGGTGACATTTTACCATTTACAGACTCTCCTATATTGGCAGTGAAACTGTATAGTGCTGTCTCAGTGGAACAGCATTTTTGAAAGCCAAACTGTGTTTTACTAAGTATCCCATTACTGTTGAGAAGACTAACTAATCTTGAGTACATTACTTTCTCGACATTTTTGAAAATGCTATAAGCAAGGACACTGGACGATAATTTTCGGTAATTATTGGCGTTTGTGGTGTCCCCTTTTTGTAGAGAGGCTTGACAATGGCATAATTTAAACTGTCTTGGAAAATACCTTGAGTTAGTGATGCATTACAGATGTGACTCAGAACATCAGCTGTAACTGCTCCACATTGTTTTAGTATCTTGTTAGAGATATCATCTTTTTCAACAGAACATTTATTTTTCAAAGATTTAATGATTTTCGCTATTTCACAAGATGTTGTTAGATGAAAATAAATCTGACAAGGATTTGTCAAAACTGACTCTTCCACCATTTTTTGTCTTCACTTAAGAAACTGTTGTTAAATACATTAGCTACTTGTGAGATGGTCTCATTCTCTCTAATAGTAATGCTACCTACCCTAGTGGTTACTTTTCCTGTCTTTCTTTTAACAAAATTCCATACTGATTTGATTTTGTTGCCCCAGTTGTTATTTTCATCTCTAACATACATATTTTTTGATTTTCTAACAACTTTTCTTAGTATGTTACAATAATTTTTATAGTGTAAAATTACTTCTGGGTCTATACGAATTCTTGCTACCTCATGCAATTTTCTTTTACTTTCTGAAGACGCTTTCATACCTGTAGTAACCAAGGTTTAATTGAAAACTTTTTGATGTTACATTTAGTAATTTTTTAGAACAGTGTTCAAAAAGGAATATAAATTTACATAGAAATATGTTTCATTTATCATTGGAATTTGCCTCGTTATATAGATCTTCCCAATTAACGTCTCTTAAACTTTCTCTGAAGTGCTCTATAAACACCAGGTTGACCAGCCTTACACTTTTACTTAATGAGCTGTTTAGCATACTCCTCATATGCTATAAGTTAGACCCTTAGTGATCTACAGAGAAGGGAAGCTCCCCATAAGGTCATACAAATTTTAAAAACAAATCGATGTCACACACAGAAACATGTTACAGAAAAAATAAAAGGGGTGGCCCCATTTTGCATGAAAATACGGCTACTGCACCGCAAAAGGATATCTCCAAAAGAAACAAATGGCTACTGTAGCAATTTGGTTTATTGCCACAAAGTATCAAACACAATAATTACTCATTGGAATAAGTACGTAAACATTTAATAAATGGACAATGGATAGTCAGTATGAAAAATAAACTTGACACAGGTGGATGAAAAAGATGCACGCATAACCATGAAACTAAATCATGTATACTACCAATGACTGCAAGAATAGTTAGTCGATTAAAGAAAGAACCTAGAAAAATAAATACAAACAGAAGCAGAATCACGAAATTGCTTCATGGAAGCAGTTAGCTAACTAATAGTAATGACTGGAAATTTTGAGTCCAGTTCACCCTCTGTAATCAGTTCTGATACGGAGACATCCTTTTGCATGACAGAAAGTTTTGTCTCATCAGTCACCTGGCAGAAAGTGTTGTGATATCAATAGTCGGTCAGCATATGTGGAAATAATTTAAATAAACGCCTAATCCTGTGGATTTTGTGATTAACCAATGACTGGCTGGTGTGTGGAGGCAGACAGAAAACCTCTCCCACACCATGACAGGTTTCTAGCACTGACCTATCAAATGACTTACTCATATCCACATGCAGGAAAGTGCATGTGAGTCTATCAGTGTGCCTGTTGAAAGGGTTTTAAACTAACGTGTTTGCATGGTGAGATCACGAAACTGTAGGTGTCATGTTACAATCATTCTGGCGTCTGCCCCTTGTTTCATATATTATGTTTCCAAATGGATTTCCTTAAGCATCTCAGACAATGGAACTTGATAGATAACAGACCTCAGGTGCCCAGTGTGCGGAGACGGACGGAAGCGTATTCTGCGCTGTCTAACTGCTCTGAAGGTCAGTTTTCAGCTCTGAACACGTTTTTTATCCCTCCTGGTCCTTTTAAACCAGCTATAAAGAGATCTCAAAGGCTGGCCAAAATAACAGGTTCCTCACTGTAATAAAGGGAAGGGAAGAGATGTAATTACCAGGGAAGTCCCTTGCAGTATTGAATGTGGTCTGTAATTATGATTCAGCATTACAAAACCGACCATGACATATGCATATAAGAGTATAAAATATGGTGCATGACAGTCTGGAGGTAAGGTGCCACGTAACAGTATAATAGAAAAGTATCTCTACAAAGGTAACACTATAAAAATTATTGTCAAGCGAGCAGTGCGAGAAGCGTTCAGTTACCTCTGAAGTACAGATACATTTACTGAATTTACTACTAATCCTAAGAAGGTTTAAATGAGTGTAAGGGCTAGGTGAGGCAAGTATAATACATCTATTTCAAACTGAATTTCATCAAAAGTCTCTCACAAAAAAACCAGCAATATTCATCAACTGATGATTCTCATCTAATCATGACGATATTACAATGTAAAGCCAAATATAATTTTAAATGCCTGCATAGATACGCCTTCACATATACTCGGCAGATAAAAGAATGTAAGCTACAATAATTTAAGGAAAAGCACCGCAACAACGATCATAGCTTATTTAAGAAAACCATATGCTCAAAACTGATCATCTATAAACCCCTAGTATCCATGCACATAAAACACTTCCAGAGAAATGAGTGACATTTAGCTTTATACAAATTTTACGCACACCAAACCGCCATCAGCACTTAACAATACCGTTCTCTCTTAACAAGAGCTTAAGACAAGTAAAAGTGATACAATATTGCTCGTAAAATTTATTATGACTGAGCGCCGATTAAATACAACCGAAGCAACAACACCGGAGTTGGCTTGCGCATAAACTCTTGAGACGGTCAACCTTTCTTGAGCTAACACTACCAGATGCTTTCCAAATAATAACAAAGGCCTTACTGAATAACAACCAAGGCCACTCAGCACTTCTACACAGTGCGTGAGGTACACCTGGGTCCACAACTCTGGACAGACAACAACCGGCGACCTTAAAGGAACAGACAACTTTAGTACATTGTATCACTCAATGGTAGCTACCGCTGTTGATGACACGGACCAAGCAGACAGGAACGCCAGGACGCAGGAACGGTGCTATGCTGAGTGTAGGCGCAGATGACGGTCCTTAGAGATCGAAGATTGGATTCACAAAGCCCCTGTTACTTTGCAGGTGCCTCAGTCACAAAGCCCGCAGGAACACTGGGCGGGTGCGGGATTTCGTGTACGTCGCAACACTGACGATTTTTTGAGTCGCCACAGTGACGTCAGATAAGTGGCAAATATCAAGAAAACTGTTCTAGTGTAGAAGGGATACCTGTCCAGGGGGGTTGAGGGCGTAAGTTTCTACATCTACATCTACATTTATACTGCACAATCCACCCAACGGTGTGTGTCGGAGGGCACTTTACGCGCCACTGTCATTACCTCCCCTCCTGTTTCAGTCGCGCAAGGTTCACGTGAAGACGGTCTGCCGGAAAGCCTCCGTGCGCGCTCGAATCTCTATAATTTTACATTCGTGATCTCCTCGGGAGGTATAAGTAGGGGGAAGCAATATATTCGATACCTCATCCAGAAACGCACCCTCTCGAAACCTGGACAGCAAGCTACACCGCGATGCAGAGCGCCTCTCTTGCAGAGTCTGCCACTTGAGTTTACTAAACATCTCCGTAACGCTATCACGCTTACCAAATAACCCTGTGACGAAACGCGCCGCTCTTCTTTGGATCTTCTCTATCTCCTCTCTCAATCCGACCTGGTACGGATCCCACACTGATGAGCAATACTCAAGTATAGGTCGAACTAGTGTTTTCTTAGCCACCTCCTTTGTTGATGGACTACATTTTCTAAGGACTCTCCCAATGAATCTCAATCTGGCATCCGCCTTACCAACAATTAATTTTATGTGGTCATTCCACTTCAAATCGTTCCGTACGCATGCTCCCAGATATTTTACAGAAGTAACTGCTACCAGTGTTTGTTCCGCTACTATATTATCGTACAATAAAGGATCCTTCTTTCTATGTATTCGCAATACATTACATTTGTCTATGTTAAGTGTCAGTTGCCACTCCCTGAACCAAGTGCCTATCCGCTGCAGATCTTCCTGCATTTCGCTGCAATTTTCTAATACTGCAACTTCTCTGTATACTACAGCATCATCCGCGAAAAGCCGCATGAAACTTCCGACACTATCTACTAGGTCATTTGCATATATTTTGAAAAGCAATGGTCCCATAACACTCCCCTATGGCACGCCAGAGGTTACTTTAACGTCTGTAGACGTCTCTCCATTGAGAACAACGTGCTGTGTTCTGTTTGCTGAAAACTCGTCAATCCAGCCACACAGCTCGTCTGATATTCCGTAGGCTCTTAACTTTGTTTATCAGACGACAGTGCGGAATTGTATCGAACGCCTTCCGGAAGTCAAGGAAAATGGCATCTACCTAGGAGCCTGTATCTAATATATCCTGGATCTCATGAACAAATAACCCGAGTTGGATCTCACACGATCGCTGTTTCCGGAATCCATGTCGAATCCTGCAGTGTAGATTCTGGGTTTCCAGAAATGACATGATACGCGAGCAAAAAACATGTTCCAAAATTCTGCAACAGATCGATGTCAGAAATACAGGCTTATAGCTTAGCGCATCTGCTCGACGACCCTTCTTGAAAACTGGAATCACCTTTGCTCTTTTCCAATCATTTGGAACCTTCCCTTCCTCTAGAGACTTGCGGTACACGGCTGTTAGAAGGTGGGCAAGTTCTTTCACGAACTCTGTGTAGAATCGAATTCTGAAGGGTTTGAACTGAAACAGTTAACTGAATTGTGCTATATTCTGACACTTCGATATACATAGGGCTCACCCCCAGGCGAACGTTGGGGCAGCCAGCCTGTCTATGTGATCACAACGAGCAGAAGAATAGGAAGAGAGAGTAAATGGTTCACTTCTGAATTAGTTGGTAACTGGTCAAGATGAACAGAGCCAGAGACACATGGCCGAACCCATCCGCTCGTTATAAGGGCTAAAGCACGAGAGAGGGAAGCACATGGCATAAAGCTGTCTCGCTTGTGGCCTCGGCTCTGCACGCCAAGGAACGGCCAGCAAGAACCACGCGATTCCCCTCCCACGCCTCCTTTTAGCTCGAAATAGCAGCGTGTGTGGCAGGTTTTGTCAGCAGACTACCGGAAATAACAGTCTCTGCTGAGGTCACGGGTCTACGTGGCACGTTGGCTCTTAGGGAACTCACGCGGCGCGTGTGGTTGAAAAATGTGGCAATAAATGCATAACAAAATTTTCTACCGAAACCTTGAAGAATTCTCAAACTAGCTTTCTGTCCTGTACAAAACAAACGGTGAACAATTACACTAGCATCCAAACTGATCATTACAAACTGAAGTGCGAAATACAGTAAACTCATAGTGGTAATCTTCAATCCAAGCACATACACTGCGAGCTGTGTGACACGTTGTATTGTCCTACTGGTAGATGCCATTGTGCAAGGGAAAAATAAACTACATGTGGGAGCGGACATAGTCCCAAAGGATAGATGTATACTCTTTGTGCCTTGCAGAATGACGAAATCACCCATAGAATGAACCACAAAACATTCCCTTCTTTCAGTCACCGCACAAATTCGTATATGATAAATATTCATGTAAGTCATAGTGAATAGACAAATCAGAAAGGAATGTCAACTGAATTTATATGATTCTACGTTGTTCGGTCACTGCCGCCTGCTTTCGATATTTTCGACGTCCACGTGCTGCAACCACCCACAGACGGCAGGTGGCTGCACTGGGAGTGGAAGGTATACAAAGCGTCTTGGGTAGACATTGAAACAGTGCAGTCCATGTAGTGATACCTACACGGAGCGATTTACCTCACGTCGAAAAGGGCATGACCACTGGCTTTCGGTACAAGGGTAGAAGCGTTTCCGAAACGGCTAAATCAGTAAACTGTTGACGTGCAACCATCGTTAAAGTATACCACGAAGTTGCTGCCCAAAACGGCGCTGGGGCTACTATGGTGCGCCACGGGCCCCAGATGATAATTGTGAACGACAGCTGGGGATGTGTATTCTCTGGTTAGTTGGTTGGTTGATTCGGGGAGGTTATCAAACAGCGAGGTCATCGGTCCTATCGGATCAGGGAAGGATGTGGAAGGAAGTCGGCCATCCGCTTTCAAAGCAACCATCCCGGCATTTGCATGAAGCGATTTAGGGAAATCGCTGGAAACATAAATCAGGATGGCCAGACGCGGGTTTGAACCGTCGTCCTCCCGCATGCGAGTCCAGTGTTCTAACCACTGTGCTATCTCACTCGGTTCATTCTCTGGGTGACCTCGTTATTCTGTAATGCACAGTGGATCAACACAAGTATGCATCTACCCTTGGGGACCATGATAACGCCACATGCAGTTTATTTTTCCCTGCACGGTGGTATCTACCAATAGGATAATACAACGTGTCACACAGTTCGCAGTGTATGTGCATGGATCGAAGATCACCACCATCTTGAGTTTACCGTACTTCTCTGACCACCAAACTCCACGGATTTCAGTTCAGTTGAGAATCTGTGGGATCAGCTCCATCGGGCTTTTCGTGCCATGGGTCCCCAGTGTATAAGTCTAGCGCAGCTGGCCGCAACACTGGAATCAGTATGGCTCCTCACCCCAGTCGGTTCCTTCCAGATACTCACTGACCTTGTTCCTGCACGTCTCTCAGTGGTCTCCACGCTGCAAATTATGCTTATTGAAGCTTTTGGCAGGTGGCCACATTAATGTGACTGGACAGTGTTAATTGCCTAAGTGAGATAACTTGCTCCCTTTCTAGCAGCAGCTGTCGTAGGTCGATGGAGAAACTAAGCGATCCAACTATTAAAGGCGAGTTCATTCTCGTTTGCCTGTACGAATCGTCGAGAAGATGAATATAGTATAGAATTAAGCACTTGACAGCAGTGTATTTATGAAACAGTTTTACCCGGCCTCTGTCGCCGAGCGGTTGTAGGCACTTCAGTCCGGAACCGCGCTGCTGCTACGGTCGCAGGCTCGAATCCTGCCTCGGGCATGGACGTGTTTGATGTCCTTAGGTTAGTTAGGTTTAAGTAGTTCTAAGTCTAGGGGACTGATGACCTCAGATGTTAAGTCCCATAGTACTTACAGCCATTTGAACCATTTTTGAAACGCTTTTAATGCTCCTGTAATCTGAAAGTATTAGAAAATCATAACTCATACAGGGACCATATATTCCGCTAATAGCAATCTTGCGAAACTAGATCAGATCTTGGGTGTACCCCAAGGAGCTGTTACGGGAACGTTCACGCTATTGTTTTGATGGTATGTCGCTACGACTGCTAACTGATGATCTCGTCGTAAGTAAGAAAGCCCCGACGCTAGGAAATTGTTTTCAGTTGCTCGAGACCTGCAGAATATCAACGCTCGCTGCGGAAGCTGGCAGTTGACACTCGAGATAAACGGATGTAGAGTATTGAACATAAATAGGGGAAAACACTCAGTAATATTAGATTGTACTACAGGCTACCATCATAAGAAACTTTTTCTTTTTTTAGCCATCAGGCTTCTTAATGATTTCATGGGGCCAGCTTCGAATTCCTTTCTTGTGCCAACTTCTTCGTTTCACAGTAGGACTAGCACTCAACGTCTTCAGTTAATTATTTTGTATATTCTGTTACCTGTCTTTCACTACAGATTTACCTGGTGCTCACTCTATTGTCAACGAATTTATTTCTTGGTGCTTTAACACTTGTCCTGGCATCTTCTCCTTTCTTCTTGTCAGTCTTGATCATGCATTCCTTTCTTCGCCTGTTCTGCAGAGAAGTTCTTCATTCTTTATCGTGTCAGTGAGTCTAATTTCCGACATCTTTCTACAGCACAACATCTTAAATATTTCGGTTCTCTTCATTTGCAGTTTTTACACAGTCCATGTTTCAGTGACATGGAACACGTTTTTAGAAATTTCTTCCTCAGAATTTAAGACTATACATTCAATTATGCCTCATTAGTGTACTTTTTATGCTCTCTTTGCTCCTGTCTTACTTTGCGTCCATGATAGCAGAACTTTTCAACTTCGTCTACATCTTACTTACAAATTCTATCAAGTTTACAGTCAGTCTCATTTCCACTGCTCCTGATTACTTTCGCTTTACTTTGACTACCCTCAGTCCATATTCTGTACTCTTTAGACTCTTTTCATTCAACACTTTCACTGAGAACAGTAAAATCATCAGCGAATTATTTATATCGTTTCAACCTCAATTTCGATACCAGTCTTGAACTTTTATTTTACTTCTGTCGTAACTTCTTCATTTAGTAGACTGAACAGTACGGCTAGGTGACTACACCTCTATCTTACACCCGTTTTAACAGTAGCACTTCGCTCTTTTCTACAACTCTTATTGTTCCTTCTTAGTTCTTCTACAATAAGTTGTGCATTACTCGCCTTTTTGTACAGCTTCTTCCTATTTTACTCTGAATTTCGAATACCCTGCACCACTTTTCGGACCATTTTTCTCAATCGAAAATTTTTTTTGTAGTATCGGAAAAAATTTAAGGAAGTGGAAGTGGTTTATAAAACGTTCGTTCGAAAAGATCTTGTGCGTGGAACGTCGAAATGGTGCGATTAATAGATGAAAAGAAGAGCAGTATGTTTCATCATAAGTTTGTTTGGGAAAAGCGGAGGAGTCACAGAGGTGTTCATCCAGCACCAGTGGCAGTCGCTACGAGACAGTTAAGTGTGTAACGCCCCTTAGAAAATTAGACATGACTGTGCTTAAACTGACACACAATATTTTTAGCGCAACGCAATCTGACTTTCAAAAATCCCTACAAAAGAATGGCCATGACTAACATTAACCTATACCTTTCACAAATCACTTACCTCACAAAAATCTTCGTTACTCGAACTACTGCAATACAGCGAGCGCCACTACTGCCAGCTAAATAAAAGATTCAAACTACGGAAGGCACCCCAACTACTAATAGACATAGTTAGCAAATGAAAGATTTTAATAGAGAACAAACAATGTATTTACCTTAATAGTGTTGAAAAATCATAATATACATAGCAGTTCATGACATCCAGTCTTACAAATTTCAAAACTCCGCCATTTCTCTCCCCGCATCCACCACTGCTGGCGGCTCACCTCCAACTGCACAGCGCTACGCGCTGTTGACATTCAACTGCCCAGCACTACAATGGCAGACAACAATGCAAACTAGCCACAGACCGCACACAGCACAGCCAGTGATTTACATACAGAGCGCTACGTGGCGTTACCTATATAAAAACCTAAACAGCCTACTTACAAGTGAAACGAATGACATACTGAAAGACGTAGGGTTATATGAGTAAATCTTTCGTTAGAATATATCGTATGAAATAGGTACGGTATTTTAATCATTTTCATATGTCATCTTTATCATTTTGTATCGCCCCAATGCCTATGGGAACTGATCTTTTGGGTAGGTGTTTTATTTAATCCTAACTTTCCCGTTATGATCAGCAGCCTCTATTTTATGAACATACCCTGTATTGTGTGAAGTCCATTCTGTTAATTTGGCTTTGAGCTAAGGCAAATTTTCTGCTCTCTCTGAGCCTAGAAAACGAGGGCAATATCAGGGGTAATGACAGAAGAACAAGAAGAGAAACATTAGCACAGGAGCCGGGCCGTCGCTGTCTTGGCGAAGGTGAGTTGGAGCGTGTAGATGAAACGAAGTTTCCCACCAAATTCGTGGGAGAGTGTTGCCATTGGCTGCTGGAAATTCACGGTAGAAGCTTCGAGATCTTTCTAGAAAGCTGTCTGTTAAAACCGGGCGAACCATGGATCCCTATGGAGCGCTTTTGAAGCAAGCTAATACGACCGTTGCGCTACGGCCAGAAACTAGGCCTTTGACTGGCCAGAACGTGCACCGAAAAGTGTGTCCTCCTGTAGGTGTTGAGAAGCAAACGGTCGGCAGTTGAAGACCGAACGAGCTGCAGTCTGGATGACCTAGCCACACTGAGCAGCTGTACCACAAGGCAGTGACGCTGAGCTGCTTGCTATAGTACTGTAAGTAGGCTGTTTAGGTTTGTTTGTTGGTAACGCCACGTAGCGCTCTGTATGAAAATCACCGACTATGCTTTGTTGTTGGAATGTTGCTATTGTAGTGTTGGGCAGTTGGATGTGAACAGCGCGCAGCGTTGCGCAGTTGGAGGTGAGCCGCCAGCAGTGGTGGACGTGGGAAGAGAGATGGCAGAGTTTTGAGAGCGGATGATCTGGACGTGTGTCCATCAGAGACAGTAAATTTGGAAGACTGGATGTCATGAACTGATTTATATACATTATGAATTTTGAACACTATTAAGGTATAAGGTAAATACATTGTTTGTTCTCTATCAAAATCTTTCATTTGCTAAGTATGCCTATTAGCAGTTAGCGCCTTCAGCAGTTAGAGTCTTTTATTTAGCTGGCAGTATTGGCGCTCGCTGTATTGCGGTAGATCGAGTAACGAAAATTTTTGTGAGGTACGTGATTCATGAAAGGTATAGGTTATTGTTAGTCAGGGCCATTCTTTTGTAGAGATTATTGGAAGTCAGTTTGCGTTGCGCCAAAAATATTGTGTGTCAGTTTAGTGTTGATCAGAATAGGTAAAGAGCGAAATGTCTGAGTACGTTCGGTTCTGCTCAGCTGTTTGAAAATCAAACAATGTAAGAAGTTTATCAGCACAGTAACTAATAAATTTTTCTAAGGGGATGTTACAGTACTGGTAGTTTGGCCGCATCATAGCTGTGAGTAGTCATAATTCTGTGTACCAATCTTTTCCCGAAATTCTGATATCTTTGCCATGTGTGTCGTAGGTTAAGTTCTTTACACAACCGTGATTAGGTTTACCACCGGGTTCGTTCTCTTGCTTCAATAAGTCTCTCTCTGTGCTCTCGTTCTTTGCAAATCGGTTAACGAAATCCGAAGTTTATCAGCACCGTTAATTTCTCTGGCGAGTAATAGCAAGTTTCTCTCTTGTTCTTTCCTCTCAGCAATGCTTATCTCTGCTGCAACATGCTCAATCACGCACAAGCTTATGAAATCCTTTCCCCTGTTCCCACGGAGGCACTCGCCACTGTGATCACTTCGTCTTCTAAGTTATTGTCAGGTCTTCATTTTCTAAGAGACAGTAGCATTTAAGAATATTGTTTGCACACAGCTAAAATTTCCTTAATGAAAGAGGAACTGGTAATAAATCCAAAGATTGAATTTTCTACCAAAAATCAGATTCAGATGACTACTTTTCCATCAGGTCACTCCATGCTACCAAACATAATATCACACCCAGCACCTTATACACTATTGGCCATTAAAATTGCTACATCACGAAGATGACGTGCTACAGACGCGAAATTTAACCGACAGGAAGAGGATGCTGTGATACGCAGATGACTAACTTTTCAGAGCATTCACATAATGTTGGCGCCGGTGGCGACGTCTACAACGCGCTGACATGAGGAAAGTTTCCAACCGATTTCTCATACACAAACAGCAGTTGACCGGCGTTGCCTAGTGAAACGTTGTCGTGATGCCTCGTGTAAGGAGAAGATAAGGATACCATCACATTTCCGACTCTGATAAAGGTCGGATTGTAGCCTATCGCGATTGCGGTTAATCGTATCGCGACATTGCTGCTCGCGTTGGTCGAGATCCAATGACTGTTAGTAGAATATGGAATCGGTGGGTTCAGGAGGGTAATATGGAACGCCGTGCTGGATCCCAACGGCCTCCTATCACTAGCAGTCGAGATGACAGGCATCTTATCCGCATGGCTGTAACGGATCGTGAAGCGACGTCTCGATCGCTGAGTCAACAGAAGGGGACGTTTGAAAGACAACAACCATCTGCACGAACAGTTCGACGACGTTTGCAGCAGCATGGACTATCAGCACGGAGACCATGGGTGCGGTTATCCCTGACGCCGCATTACAGACAGGAGCGCCTGCGATGGTGTACTCAACGACGAACCTGGGCGCACGAAAGGCAAAACGCCATTTTTTCGGATGAATCCAGGTTCTGTTTACAGCATCATGATGGTCGCATCCGTGTTTGGCGACATCGCGGTGAGCGGACGTTGGAAGCGTGTATTCGTCATTGCCGTACTGGCGTGATGGTAAGGGGTGTCATTGGTGACACGTCTCGGTCAATTTGGGCAGTGGACGTTATATTTCATATGTGTTATGACCCGTGGCTCTAACCTTCATTCGATCCCTGCGAACCCTACATTTCAGCAGGATAATGCACGACCGCATGTTGCAGGTCCTGTACGGGCTTTTCTGGATACCGAAAATGTTGGACTACTGCCCTGGCCAGCACATTCTCCAGATCTCTCACCAAGTGAAAACGTCTGGTCAATGGTGGCCGAGCAACTGGCTCGTCACAATACGCCAGTCACTACTCTTGATGAACTGTGGTATCGTGTTGAAGCTGCATGGGAAGCTGTGCCTGTACATGCCATTCAAGCTCTGTTTGAATCAATGCCCAGGCGTATCAAAGCCGTTATTATGACCGGAGGTTGTTGTTCTGGGTACTGATTTCTCAGGATCTATGCAACCAAATTGCGTGAAAATGTAATCAAATGTCAGTTCTAGTATAATGTATCTGTCCAATGAATACCCGTTTATCATCTGCATTTCTTCTTGGTCAGGCTTAATGGCCAGTAGTGTAATAATGTTTGAGAGGGAAGATGAAGGGAGCGATGCGAATTTTCTATTTATAGTAAAATATTAGTTATACTGAGCGGACGTAAAAGTATTTAGTAATACGATGTCGACGCAAAGTGTCAGGTGTTACCGGCAGAGAGGCTGGGGCTGCGGCAGTGACAAAACAGCTCGCAGCGGAGCCGGTCTGCCTCGGGCGTCCAATCAGCCGAGGGCCCGCAGGCATGGCCGCTGCCCGCCGGACATGTGCTTCGTTATTACCTCCTCTTCTCCGCTCGCGTACACCCGATACTTGGCGGTCTGTGGCGGCGATCCGATATTCTACGGCTATCGAACTCGATCCCCAATCGGCGGCTGCATTATGGCCGGAGGGGCTAAATACTTCATCAAAGTCATTATGTGGTCGACGGTAACGTATCAGATTTTCCATCAGCATTAACAAATTACTTTGCCCCTCCCTTGCCGGTGGCAAATACCTGCCCTCGCCCGGTGGCATTCTCTCAGCAGGGCTTAACTTAGAAGCTGAATCCGAGCGTATTTCCCAACGTCCGCAGCTGCAAGTTATTATCTGATCATTAATGAAGTTCTTTGTTACTACTGTATCATTTTCTCTCGTCTCCCTTCTGCAACATCTAATCCTGTATTGCACTGTATGTGTTCCTAAGCAATATGTAAATACAATTAGACTTTCGTGTTTCATTTATGAGCAATGCCAGCATTTAGTTTTCTTTCCTACCCACCTTCTCTAAACGATCATTTTCACAAATTCCTCTTTCGAATTCCCTTCAATTTTCTCAAGAATATTCTCTCTCTTTCTCTCACACATTCTCTCTCTCTCTCGTCTACATAGTCTATATTTATAGGCTTCTGTAGCACAGTCGGTAAAAAAAAACCTTTATAGGATCACTTCTTTATCCGTCTGTCTGTCTGTACTGAACGACTATTCAATACCCCTTTTCCAGTTAAGAGGTAGACGCATCAAGCCGAAATTCGTGTCACACATTAAGGTCTACGGTCCGTTGACGATGTAAAAAAAGTGAAGCTTCTTAGTCAATACAATCAAAAACTCTCCGTCGAAACAGACCTTGGAGCGCCCAGCGGCACCGACCGGCCGCCACGTCATCCTCAGACCACAGGTGTCACTGAATACGGATACGGTGCGGCATGTGGTCAGCACATCGCTTTCCCGGCCGTATGTCAGTTTACGAGACCGGAGCCACTACTTCTCAATCGAATAGCTCCACAGTTTGCCTCACAAGGGCTGAGTGCACCCCAGTAGAGTCAAAAGATACGGCGTTTTCTGTTTCATACACTACTGGTCATTAAAATTGCTACATCACGAAGATGACGTGCTACAGACGCGAAATTTAACCGATAGGAAGAAGATGCTGTGACATGCAAATGATTAAATTTTCAGAGAATACACACAAGGTTGGCGCCGGTGGCGACACATACAACGTGCTGACATGAGGAATGTTTCCAACCCATTTATTATACATCAACAGCAGTCGACCGGCGTTGCCTGGTGAAACGTTGTTGTGATGCCTCGTGTAAGGAGGAGAAATGCGTACCATCACGTTTCCGACTTTGATAAAGGTCGGATTGTAACCTATCGCGATTGCGGTTTATCGTATCGCGACATTTCTGCTCGCGTTGGTTGAGATCCAATGACTGTTAGTAGAATATGGAATCGGTGGGTTCAGGAGGGTAATACGGAACGCCGTGCTGGATCCCAACGGCTTCGTATCACTAGCACTCGAGATGACAGGTATCTTATCCGCATACTGTAACGGATCGAGCAACCACGTCTCGATCCCTGAGTCAACAGATGGGGACGTTTGCAAGACAACAACCATCTGCACGAACAGTTCGACGATGTTTACAGCAGCATGGACTATCAGCTCGGAGACCATGCCAGCGGTTACCCTTGACGCTGCATCTCAGACAGGAGCGCCTGCGATGGTGTACTCAACGACGAACCTGGGTGGACGATTGTCGAAACGTTATTTTTTCGGATGAATCCAGGTTCTGTTTACAGCCTCATGATGGTCGCATCCGTGTTAGGCAACATCGCGGTGATCGCACATTGGAAGAGTGTATTCTTCATCGTCATACTAGCGTATCACCAGGCGTGATGGTATGGGGTGCCATTGGTTACACGTCTCCGTCACCTCTCGTTCGCATTGACGGCACTTTAAACAGTGGATGTTACATTTCAGATGTGTTACGACCCGTGGCTCTACCCTTCATTCGATCTCTGCGAAACCCTACCTTTCAGCAGGATGATGTACGACCGCATGTTGCAGGTCCTGTACGTCCTTTCTAGATACAGAAAATGTTCAACTGCTGCCCTGGCCAGCACATTCTCCAGGTCTCTCTCCAACTGAAAACGTCTGGTCAATGGTGGCCGAGCAACTGGCTCGTCACAATACGCCAGTCACTACTCTTGATGTACTGTGGTATCGTTTCGAAGCTGCATAGGCAGCAGTACCTGTACACGCCATCCAAGCTCTGTTTGACTCAATGTCTAGGCGAATCAAGGCCGTTATTACGGCCAGAGGTGGTTGTTATGGGTACTGATTTCTCAGGTTCAAAATGGCTCTGAGCAATATGGGAGTTAACATCTATGGTCATCAGTCCCCTAGAACTTAGAACTACTTAAACCTAACTAACCTAAGGACATCACATAACACCCAGTCATCTCGAGGCAGAGAAAATCCCTGACCCTGCCGGGAATCGAACCCGGGACCCCGGGCGTGGGAAGCGAGAACGCTACCGCACGACCACGAGCGATTTCTCAGGAACTATGCACCCAAATTGCGTGAAAATGTAATAACATGTCAGTTCTAGTATAATATATTTGTCCACTGAATATTCGTTTACCATCTGCATTTCTTCTTGGTGTATCAATTTTAATGGCGAGTACTGTATATGGCACTTTTTTTTCATTCGTTATCAGACTATCTGTCTTACCGTCCAACTGTTAAAACCGCTGTCAACTGTCCGGCTGTTCAAAACTCATTTTCTGAGGAACGGTTAGACATATCAAGTTCAAATGCAGTCAGAAGAGACAGCCATTTATGTTCCGTATTTTGGTACTCGCGTACTCTGCCGGCCGGGATGGCCGAGCGGTTCTAGGTACTACAGTCTGGAATCGCGCGACCGCTACGGTCGCAGGTTCGAATCCTGCCTCGGGCATGGATGTGTGTGATGTCCTTAGGTTAGTTAGGTTTGAGTAGTTGTAAGTCTAAGGAACTGATGACCTCAGATGTTAAGACCCATAGTGCTTAGCGCCATTTGAATCATTTTTTACTCGCGTACTCTCTCACTGAAACACTCAGGGAACTCAAGCAGGTGAGATGCCCCGCTTAACCTGCAGGACAGGACACGTAGTTTCAATTGTGAAAAGGGAGTAAAACAAGGGGCTGTCAGTTACACTCGAACATACAACTTTATTATTTGATCAAAGGTTATAATAGCCCAAAAAATTTTTTTTAAACACACAGCTTTAACCTTTGGAACTTAATTACCGGCTGAATGCCACTTTAATTTAAAAACGGCTGAAGGCCAATAACTTAAAATGCAAGCATAATCAGAAATTTAAAAGGCAAGCACTATCTTACAACTGTTCTTTATTTATGCTAAAGGCGCAAAGAATCTGAGGTTTTCAGAGCAAAAAATTTGAATTCAAAATCGCTTAAAGCCCAACACTTAAGGCTAAACAACATTATTTCTTTTAAGAGAAAAACATCGGCCTTACGTAAAACAGTTCTTAATTAGGCAAAACTCAACCAAAACAGAACTTTAAAAGGCAAAGCCTTATCTTAAGACAGACGAAGAAATGCAAGCAGTAGAAACAACAGCGTGTCTATATATAGGTAACTTAAAGAGAACCACCGCAACTGCTACAGTAGTGAAATACCTTAACAAGAACGGAATGCTGGGACAACTAGAATGTGAAGAACTGCGCACAGTGGGCGACAAAAAAACTTTCAAAGTAGGCATTCCGTTTGAAAAGCTACAAATCACACAAGAACCAGAGCTCTGGCCAGAAAACATAAAAGTACGTCGATTTCGTTTCCCAAGACTATCAATGGAAGAGGGAGCAGAGCTCAACTAAACTAAGAAGAAAACCAGAAGAGCAAGAAATAAAAGCGGTCTTTTGGAATGCAGTGCGAGTAAAAAGTGCTCTTAACCTAACACCAACAGACATTCTGCAAAACTTGGATCTTGCAGTTCTAACAGAAACATTCCTAATAGACAGCTGGCAACGTAAAGATTTCTACAATTATCACCTAATGGCAAATAATGCAGAAATAGGACGACCCGTGGGAGGAATATCTGTCCTACTGAAACCCTGGATGAAGCCCACCAAAAAAATCATAAAACAAGAAAATAGTATGCTAGTAGAAGCAGCAATCATAAATATAATTGCAGCCTATTTTAAACCGCACTTAATGCTGTAGAAATAATTGACGAAATAGTCACGCTCATCAAACAATGCGACAGCAAACCCACCATTATTGCAGGCGATCTCAACTGCAGAATAGACACAGAAAACTATAAAACAAATCTAGTCATCGAAGCCCTAGAAGAAGATGGTTTCACCCTACATAACTATAGACTGATACTTACATACATAAGCCACAATGGGAAAAGCACCATTGATCGCATTAACAAGAGGAGAAATAGAGGGAAGTATTCAACCAATATGACATGACTCCATTACTCCTATTCGAAACCACATTCCAATAAAGATAAAAATAAATATCGTCACGTCATCGCCAACAAGAAAGACCCACCAAATCACACAAAAAAAATTGATATGGAAAAATTAACAAACCAGCAAGAACAAGTGACACAAATAGAAACTTTAATAGAGGAAGGAGGCCTTGAAAAAGCAACAGACCAAATGAAGACCTAAAAAGTGCAGTGATACAACCAAACCCAAAAACAAGGACGGCAAAAAGATGGTTCGATGCTGAATGCTACAGCAAAAGGAACACTGTTCTAAGAACGCTCCACAGATTAAGAAACCAGCACGACGAGTAAACATACAAACTGTACGCAGAAGAGAGGAGAATCTACAAAAAACTAATAGAAGAGAAGAAAAAAGAATACATAGAAAGAGAGGCAAAAAGTGAAGCGGATGAAGCAGAGAAAGACCCATACATAGCAGCAAGACCAAAAAAATGGCTCATACACCAAATATAGACATGTAGGAATGAGAAGACCACTTCAGTAAGATACTGAACAAACTAGGAATCAAAACACCCCCAATGAAAGAGAAACAACTTCAAACTAAGGAAAAAGACAATATATGGGAACCTCTAAATTAAGAAGGTGTGAAAGTTGTAATAAAAACAAGAAATCGGCAGGACCCGATAATATATATAATGAACATATAAAAGATGCAAAAGAGGCCCTCCAACACGTATGGACCAAACTATTTAACAGATGCCTGGAACTTCGAAGAATTCCGACACAATGGAGACACTCGACAGTAAAAGTTCTCTACAAAGGTAGAGGAGATCCAACGGACCCAAACAAGTACAGAGGCATATCCCTGGAAAATACTCAATTCAAGATGTTTTCAAAGATAATTACACAAAAAATCCAAGCCTCTGTGGACAGTCATCTCCCAGAACGACAAATGGGGTTCAGATCTGGAAGATCAACACTTTCGGCAGTCAGGCTGCTTCTAAACAACATCGACGAAGCGCAACAAAAGAAACAAATGTTCTACAGAGTGTTCATAGACTTAATCAAAGCCTTTGACCTACTGGAAAGAGATCTCATAGTCCAAAAACTGGAAAACACAATGGGAGAAAATAGCGTATGGGCAAGAATAATCAAGTCAATCCTCTAATATAACTTAATCACAATATCAGAGAACATCTGTTTTTGGAACCCCGTTCTGCAATCGAACGGAGTCTTACAGGGTGTCCCAATGAGCCCTTTGCTGTACATTTTGGCCACTGAAGAAGTACTCTGAATTGGAGAAAATGAAGAAGATGTATTGTATATGCATACGCTGACAACATAGCCGTAGGTTCAACAGATATACAGAAGCTGCAGAGAATCATTGAGGAAACAGACAAATGGTGCAGTGAACACAAACTACACATAAACATAATAAAGACAGAAATGGTAATTTTCAGAAAAGGAGGCAAAACACCCAAGAATGTGGAAATCAGCATCAGAGGACAAAAAACAAAAGTCTTATCAGACTTTAAATACCTGGGAGTGACATTGCAACCAACAGCCAAATGCTTCACAAAACATACAACAGAACTTGCAGCCCAAGCAATAATAGCAATACAGGACACCAAAAACATCCGCCTACTCAGTCTAGAAAGAGCCATGAAATTATTCAACACAAAAATCTTGCCAGTCCTGGACTATTGGATGTAGGTTTTATGGGACCACCTGACAGAAAAAAATCTAGAAACACTAGAAAAGGTAAAATCGACTTATCTAAAAAGAGCACTAGGTCTCTCGGAGACAGCAAGATCTAGACTAGTGTACCTGCTAGCGAGAGAGACATTCCTAATTGAAGACATCAGACTTCGATATATGATGCCACACACCTGGGCTTCCGGAAAGCAACTGAAGATCGTGGACGACAAACGAGAAAAAATATGGCCGGAGTTCTATGGCACGGAAGCAATGACGTACCGCTCATGGACAGCACCAAACTTCGGACAACGACATGTCGTAACTAGACTTTCTATTCATGGCTTTCATCATCTAATCTGCAAAAACAAAACTTATCACGACCCTACCACAATATGTGTATGTGAACTGTGTAACGAAGCTCAAATGGCTCTGAGCACTATGGGTCTTAACTGCTGTGGTCATCAGTCCCCTAGAACTTAGAACTACTTAAACCTAACTAACCTAAGGACATTACACACATCCATGCCCGAGTCAGGATTCGAACCTGCGATCGTAGCGGTCGCGCGGTTCCAGACTGTAGCGTCTGGAACCGGTCGACCAGTCCGGCCGGCTGTGAACGATATCACATAGAACTGTGCAGTAAAAGAGTGAAATCGATAAATGAATATGCAAAAATTTAAAATGTAAATGTAAAATGTTAAGTAAAGTAACTGTATATGGCTATTTGGCTGCAATTTTATTACATAAATTATCTTAAAACAGTTCTTTAGTTAGGCTGAAGGCCCAAAGAAACTCACACTTCAAGAGCAAACAAATTCAGATCGGCTGAAGGACTAACACTTAAAACTCAATAAATTTAATTTTTTTTTTTTAAATACGAAAGGCCTTACGCGAAACAGTTCTAAAATCTAGGCGGGGGGCTTTAAGAGCAAAACAACTCAAACTCATAATTGGCTGAAGGCCCAACACTTAAAATTCAACAACATTGAAATCTTTAATATGCCAAAGGTCTTACGTGAAACAGTTGTTTAAATTTGGCTGAAGGCCTAGAGAATCTTACGCCTTAAGGGCAAAAAGTCCTAATTTAGAAAAAAAATCGGCTAGAAGCAATACAAGTACAAACAACAAAAACAAAAATAAAAAACGGCAGTACACACAAGGGCGCTTAGATGTTCGAGGGTCGGCCTGGAATTCAAACAGTAACTCACGTTTAGGTGAGACAGGCAGTCGGCCCAGCCATTCACGATCCGACGACAACCCAACCGACCGACAGTCAACGGACCCAACGACAAGATAACTCCCGCTTCACCCGACCAGGGCACAACAGGGAGTTCAACGGAACAACGTAGAAGATATTGGCGCCCACAACCAATCATACATGGAACTGTCAAACTACACACTGTGCTGGACACTACCAACACGATGAGGAAACTACACTGCCTGAAATTTACGTCAACGGCCACAAGGAAGAAGATTCCGGTGGTGCACTTCAATCCAAATAACGAAATACAGTGAAACTGCACCGGAGGATGGCTACAATTTTCCAACTTGAAAACCACGTTATTGCCGGCGGGAATATCCCAACAGCCAACAACGAACTCCAAACGACACAATGTGAACAATCCTGAGTTGTTGGTAGATTAAATCAAAACTCAACTTTCGTGTCCAGGCTCGGTGAGCCACGGACCTCGTAGCAATGGGAACAGCCTCACACACTCCGACACCGCTTAGAGACCGTCAGCTGCCCCCGGCCAAACTACGTCCCACGGAGACTTCCTCGCTGCTCCACACTAACCGACTGCCCAGGCCCGGAAATGGTGAAAGGGCCAAATATACGTCGGCCGACGAGACAACCAACCGAACGACCAACTAACGGTCGTCCCGCTCCAGTCTCCCTCTGTTGGATAGTTCATGTGTGTCGCCAGCGGTCGGCGATCACTGGCTGTCGGCGCCTCACCGGCGCTCCATCCCCGACTTCACTGCTGCTGCGTCCCGACTGCACTGCTGATCCGTCTCCAATTCACTGCCAGACACACGGCGACCCGGAAATACTATCGGTCGCTCCAGAGATGGTACGACAGTGCACTTGTCGATACGCGCTGCTGTTACCGCTCACGGGCAAGTAAGGCAGGAAGTTAGTGACGCCAGTAAATGGAATAAGGAAACAAGGCGGCAGTACCGTAGTAGAAGATGACAAACAATAAGTGGGATAAACGCGAGCCGTGCACGGCTCAGTAGGATCTTTAAATTTGGCAAGAAGAACGGTTTCACAGTACAAGTAAAAGAAAAAAAAATCAGTAAATTGTTAATTTGTAATTACGTCATAGAGTAAGATATTTCTTTTTTCGTTTCTTACGCAACTTCAAACTTTAAATTGAAACGTTCTCGAAACTGTTGGAATCCCAGGGGCCAATATCTTATCAGTGTGAATACCGGTAATAAATAAAAATCGATGAGATCCTCGATGTTCGTAATGGATGAACTGGAACTGTCTATATACATGAATAAGTTTGTACGAACCCCTCAGTGCGCGAGTCCTACTGGCAACTGCAAAACTTTTTTTTCATTTGAATTAGCTTATCGTACATTGTTACGCTTTTCTTCTAGTGTTCTACACGGTGTGACAAGAAGATGTGGTGAAACTTTCAGGAAACATTCCTCACACAAAGAAGAATAAAATGCGTTACTTGGACATGGGTCTGGAAACGCTTATTTTTCGTGTTACAGCCCATGTTCTGTTTCTCTTTATAATCAAATTAACCATGTGAAAGACCCGGAAATGCTACGTACCGGTATAACAAGAAACATTTTCTTACATGAAAAGTTCACAATATCCTCATTGTTACGTTTAGTTAGGATCTACAGTAAATTTTAATTGTTAGGTTCATCGCCAATGTTTATTGTTCCAATCAAACGGAGGTAATGTTGAAATGTGAGTCACTTCATTGCTGTACCACCATCGAAACGCAGCATCAGCTGTCTAGTGTTCATCACGGACTTTGCCAGCACGTAGCATTAAATGGATTCCGGTACAGCGCCATGCAGGTAGACTCAAATGTGGAGTTGCCAGATACCCATTTGAATGTACGGGTTGTCAGATTCTAATGGCAGTGGTGCTTAGTGTTCGTATCGGGAGAGATTACCTAACGCCGGCGTCTCGATAGGATGAGGTTCGAAGCAACTGATCGTCGTCTTAGAAAGAATGGGACGTTACAGGCTATTACTCGCGACTGAGAGAGGCCTAGGAGAACGAGCACACCTCGAATGAGGGAGGAACTTCTTCGTGCAATTGATGGTAATGTTGTTATCAGCTGCAACAAGTATTGTTGACCACATTACTGGAGAATGCTACCTGTAAATATGCTGTACCCGTACCATGTAACGCGCGCGCAGACACTGTCAACACCTGATTTTGCTGCTCGGCTACACTTATGAAAATACTTCATTCAACAATGTGTTATCCCTCACTTTAGTGCAAATATGCTATCCACGGATGAGGCTTCGTTTCAAACTAGATGATTCACGTGTTGAAGAGTTGTGGAAACTGAGTTCTAACATGGAAATAAAGCGTTTCCGAATCCATGTTAATGTAACTTATTTTCTTTCTCTACATGTGAGGAATGATCCCTGAAAGTCTGGCTATACCTTCTTGTTACACTCTGTGTGTCACACTTTCTTCCCAGCCGTCTACCCGTCTGGATGAGCTATACTGGATGCGCAAAATTAAACTGTCCTATAAATATTTATAAGACAGGCACAGAACTAACACTTGTTAATGAAAGGCAGAATTGCTCATCAGAAGAAAAGGCTGAAAGCCGTGATTTCGATGCACTAATCGGTTACCACATGTCTGCAAATGCGCTTTTCCAACAAACTTTGTCTCGATATTTCGCTGCGTCATTTTGTTTCAGTGACTGATAAGAGCGAACGTGTTTAGAGACCATCCGAATGCAAGACGAGAGATACTGACGATAAAATAGCACGTGTTCATTGTCGAGTGGTATTGAAGACGTTGTGAAACTGCTTGCGGAAGAGTTTAAGACTGGGATTGTTTTGGGAAAACCCCCAAGGAAAGTCTGCAAAGCAAAGCTTTGTAGGAAGATGGCGCGAAACGGACTCTATAACGAATTAAAGTCGTAACTATCTGAAAAGATTTCGAACGCCAGAAAATATTGGTCGGTTTGAGGATAGCCTGACACAAAATCCAACGAAATCGCAACGCTGTTCGTCTGTGCAAGTCGGAACTCAGAAATCCCCGTGTAGAAACATTAGCGAAAAGGACCTGCATCTGTATCCTTACCAATTTACTGTTGCACATCAATAAAGCGCCCAGGGGAAGTTCCACGTTGATGGGTTCTGCTGGTGGTTTCTGATTGAAATTGAGTTAGGACTTTCAGATCCTCAGTTTTTCACCTCTTCGAAGGAGGCGTGGCTCGGTCTGTCGGTTCAGTTTTCTAATAAGCATAAGAAAACCCCATCAACACTTTGAAGCCGGCCGGAGTGACCGTGCGGTTCTAGGCGCTACAGTCTGGAGCCGAGCGACCGCTACGGTCGCAGGTTCGAATCCTGCCTCGGGCATGGATGTGTATAAAGTCCTTAGGTCAGTTATGTTTAATTAGTTCTAAGTTATAGCGGCTGATGACCTCAGAATTTAAGTCGCATAGTGCTCAGAGCCATTAACACTTTGAAGAGCCGTTGCAAAATCTCAGGTTTGGTGTGCTGTACCAAGTGTCCGCGTCGTAACGCTACTCTTTCAAAATGGTTCAAATGACTGAAGCGCCTGGAACCTCTCGGCCACAGCGACGGGCCACTATTCTTTCATCCATGCTGACAGGTATCTCCAGAAACTATTTAATCCATGTGCCGATCACCTCACAGAAGATGAACGACTGCATGACAATTTTCAGCAAGGCTCGGCAACACTACACACCGTCTTGACAACTTTGACATGAGTCCATGAAGTGACGACAGGACAGTCAGAGAAGGCAGTGAAGTCCCCTGGCCACCTCGATCGTTCGGTATCGTACCTGTGGTTTTTATCAGTGGGGCAAATAGATTGGTAAAGTGCACTCAAATGATTCTCACTCACTGGAAGAGCTACAGCAGAACAACGAAAACGCTACTGATGCTTTCCCCCGGATGCATCGACGTGAACGGTTGTAATTTCCAACATCTCCTCTGACGCTCATGACGAGGGTCAATCCTGCGTCAGTCTTATCGTAAATATTTTTATTTTTCCCACGCCGCTGGTTACTTATCAGGGGCATCTAAAGACTTCAGTTAGAATATCGTACAGAATAGGTAAGCCAATCAGGCAAAATCGCCGTGCACAATGAGGCAGTCACCTCATCGATGCACCAAGCTGAAAATATCCGTTTCCTTAAACACCTTGTCCTGCTACGTGAATAAGTCCGTAATTGCCTACCGCACATCCTTGTCCGACAGCAATCGTCGACTGTTTAAGGCCTTTTTTAAGGGACCGAAAGTGTGAATAGGACTATAGGGCAGGTCCTCGAGTGTCTCCCACTTGATCTAGCATCCGAGGCCACTGCATCAGCAGGTTTTGCTGCTCCGTGGCAACGCACGTCCCCATATCGCAAATGTCGTGATGCAGAAGTTACGCCAACTCAAGTGCGAGACGCTCGAGCATCGCCCTGTAGTCCTAATCTCTCCCCACGCGATCCTCATGCCTTCGGTCCCTTAAGAAAGGCGCTGAAGGATCGATGATTCCTGTCGGACGGGGATGGGCACCAGGCACATATTTCACGAAGCAGGAAACGGTGTTTTACTATACGGGTATCTTCAGCCTGGCTCTTCGATGGGATGGTTACCTCAGTACTACGGCGATTTTGCCTGATTGGCATACCGATTCTGGAGTGCACGGCATTCGAACGGAAACCTTTTGATCACGGATTACTTTACTTTAAACCAGAATATCCGTAATATTCACTATGTTGTTGTTGTCGCAGATGCCTTTGTGTGGGTACAAGAACATGACTCATTTGCTTATTATTATTTCAGATATCCCCGTGTGTAAGTCATTTATGGTGTCTGTTCTTCCGGACATGTCCGAAAGAACAGACACCATTCATGACCTGAAGCCGTCTAGAACGAAATTAAAATTATATTACTACCTTCAGCTGCTGACGGGCGTTGATATATATCAACGGGGACAGGTGAAAATGCGTGTTCCGACCGCGACTCGAACCCGCGGTATCCTGCTTACGTGGCAGACGCTCTAGCCAGCTGAGCCACCGATGACACGACGGATAGTGCGAGTGCGGAAAGTAACTCTCGCACGTTTCCTGCGAAACCCACATTCTCACCTTGTACGTTCCCACACTACACTTGTAGTGTCCCACCGCAACACACTCATTACTTTTGGAAGACATTCCTACCAAGTCCCGTTAGAGTTCGGGGAATATGAATATGTGTGCATCCACACAGAAGAACAAGGTCATGGCCGGTGTTGCCAGAACTACACTCCTGGAAATGGAAAAAAGAACACATTGACACCGGTGTGTCAGACCCACCACTGCGAGAGGGCTGTACAAGCAATGATCACACGCACGGCACAGCGGACACACCAGGAACCGCGGTGTTGGCCGTCGAATGGCGCTAGCTGCGCAGCATTTGTGCACCGCCGCCGTCAGTGTCAGCCAGTTTGCCGTGGCATACGGAGCTCCATCGCAGTCTTTAACACTGGTAGCATGTCGCGACAGCGTGGACGTGAACCGTATGTGCAGTTGACGGACTTTGAGCGAGGGTGTATAGTGGGCATGCGGGGGGCCGGGTGGACGTACCGCCGAATTGCTCAACACTTGGGGCGTGAGGTCTCCACAGTACATCGATGTTGTCGCCAGTGGTCGGCGGAAGGTGCACGTGCCCGTCGACCTGGGACCGGACCGCAGCGACGCATGGATGCACGCCAAGACCGTAGGATCCTACGCAGTGCCGTAGGGGACCGCACCGCCACTTCCCAGCAAATTAGGGACACTGTTGCTCCTGGGGTATCGGCGAGGACCATTCGCAACCGTCTCCATGAAGCTGGGCTACGGTCCCGCACACCGTTAGGCCGTCTTCCGCTCACGCCCCAACATCGTGCAGCCCGCCTCCAGTGGTGTCGCGACAGGGGTGAATGGAGGGACGAATGGAGACGTGTCGTCTTCAGCGATGAGAGTCGCTTCTGCCTTGGTGCCAATGATGGTCGTATGCGTGTTTGGCGCCGTGCAGGTGAGCGCCACAATCAGGACTGCATACGACCGAGGCACACAGGGCCAACACCCGGCATCATGGTGTGGGGAGCGATCTCCTACACTGGCCGTACACCACTGGTGATCGTCGAGGGGACACTGAATAGTGCACGGTACATCCAAACCGTCATCGAACCCATCGTTCTACCATTCCTAGACCGGCAAGGGAACTTGCTGTTCCAACAGGACAATGCACGTCCGCATGTATCCCGTGCCACCCAACGTGCTCTAGAAGGTGTAAGTCAACTACCCTGGCCAGCAAGATCTCCGGATCTGTCCCCCATTGAGCATGTTTGGGACTGGATGAAGCGTCGTCTCACGCGGTCTGCACGTCCAGCACGAACGCTGGTCCAACTGAGGCGCCAGGTGGAAATGGCATGGCAAGCCGTTCCACAGGACTACATCCAGCATCTCTACGATCGTCTCCATGGGAGAATAGCAGCCTGCATTGCTGCGAAAGGTGGATATACACTGTACTAGTGCTGACATTGTGCATGCTCTGTTGCCTGTGTCTATGTGCCTGTGGTTCTGTCAGTGTGATCATGTGATGTATCTGACCCCAGGAATGTGTCAATAAAGTTTCCCCTTCGTGGGACAATGAATTCACGGTGTTCTTATTTCAATTTCCAGGAGTGTATATGGTGTCTGTTCTTCCGGACATGTCTTCCTCTCTGCGGATGCACACATATTCCCCGAACTCTTACGGGACTTGGTAAGAATGTCTTCCACGAGTAATGAGTGTGTTGCGGTGCGACACTACGAATGTAGTGTGTGGACATACAAAGTGAGAATGTGGGTCTCGCGGAAACGTGAGCGAGATAGTCCCTGCAGTCGTACTCTTCTCTGGGTCCTCAGTGGCTCAGCTGGACATAGCGCTTGCCATGTAAGCAGGAGATATTGGGTTCGAGTCCTGGTCGGGGCACACATTTTCACCTCTCCCTGTTAATATATATCAACCCACGTCAGCAGCTGAAGGTATTAATATAATTCTAATTTAGTCATTTATCTTACAAGTGGGAAATAATATTTTCCCATCAGGCAGAAATTAGTTCGCATGTACAGCTTTCTGGGATCTGGAATTAGGCTCAATATCCTGTTAGGTATCAGGATCAGTTTTGGCGGAATTGTGTGAATACTGTATAAGTGTCATCTTCTATTAAGACTATTCAGCTGCTGAATAAACATGAAAGAAAACAGTGAACAAACTAGATTTGTAGCGCTTTACGGCACTTCTTCGCCAAGATATGGTAACAAATTGCAAGGAGTGTTCGTAGAATGCATATTCATGGAATGCATGGTTACAATAGATAAGAAACATTGTGTACCAAGCTTCTGTTACTCCACGGAAACACCGAATGGAGTAGCACAGTAGTAAGACCGTGGGCTCACATTCGGGTGGACTGAGATTAAAATCTCCGTCCGGCAGTCCACAGCATATTCTCCGTGATTTCCCTGAGTCGCTTTAGGTCAATGTCAGGATCATTCCCTTGGAAAGAACACAAGGCCATTTTGCTTCCTATCTTCCCCCTATACAGGCTTGTGTTCCGCCCCTAAGCACCGGGTCGTCGACAGAGCGTAGAAGCGGCTCAGTGCTACCACTTCAAGTTCTTCCAAAACTAAGAAGTCTAAAAATTGACATAAAATCACATGTACTGTTGCAGTATTAGTGCTGAATCAAACTAGATGCTAGTCAAACCAGGGTGGTGTGAGAGACTCAAAGTAATTAATAAATACCGAACAGCAATTCTATTTCTATCCAGCAAGTGCCGTGCTACTTACAAACTCTGCCACTTATTCCTTCGTAAAGGAAAAACTTGTTAATGTGTAAGGAGCAGTCAAATGAAAAGGAGAAAGCTGGAAAAAAGTAATCGCTTTAACGGTTAATACATTCATCCCATTGTGAGACAAGTTGATCGCTTCATTCATGGAAAAATGTTTGTGGTTGCCTACGGAACCATGATTCTACCCAGGCGTCCACCTCTTCTCCCGAAACAAATCGACGGCGACAAATATCTTTCTTCTGGGCTCTAAAAGTAATTGCATGGCGAGAGATCGAGATTATAGGAGGCTGCGTGAGTCCTTCCCAACGTTACTGGGGCAGCATAGGCGAAACAACTTTGGAAACATGTGGCGGACATTATACTACAACAGAATGATGCCATCCATCAACTGTCCCGGGCTTTCGGACTCGATGGCACGCTTCAGTTTTTGCAAAGTGTCCACATAGCGCTGTTCGTCAATTGTGGCCATCTCTCCCCATGCTATTTCCATATTTTTGGAGCCCTAAAGAAACACATCCGTGGCCGTCGATTTGTTACGAGCGAAAAGGTGGACGCTTGTGTACAACCATGGCTCCATAGCCAACATTTTTCCATCAAGGCACTGATTGTCTCGTGTCACAGTGGTACAACTGTGTTAACAGTTATGAAGACTGCTTTTGAATTAATAAACAATTTATTTACTTCAAAATCAATAGTCACAATTGATAACGCAATTATTCCCCTGTGAGACAAGACGGTGACTGCCTCTTATGGTTTGGATGAGATGATAATTGATTTTACAGTAAAGTTAGTGAAGAAGCATATCAATTCACAGTTACTTCGGCGAGATAAATACTGTTTAAAATTTTCCAGAGCGATAAAAAATAATCATGGAAACATACACGTAGTAATATTGAGTGATATAGTATTAGCGACACATTTCCAATGAGGAATCACGTATAACTTATCACGTTTCTTGGAAATGTTGCAAGTGAACATTACAATGAGTTTCAAATGTTTGTCATGTCTGGACTCCATTTATCTACCTCTCGCGGTAAGTATCCTAATAATTAAGCTAGGCGTTTAACTTGTGAAGAAAATTGGAAGAAAGAATAGGGTGTTACGTTTTTCTGTACAAGCAGTAACAGAAACGTGTTCTGGTAGAAGGATAT
This sequence comes from Schistocerca americana, assembly GCF_021461395.2. Classification (NCBI taxonomy): domain Eukaryota; kingdom Metazoa; phylum Arthropoda; class Insecta; order Orthoptera; family Acrididae; genus Schistocerca; species Schistocerca americana. Next base: position 680,531,729 of record NC_060122.1, read on the forward strand.
CAATCGTTACGGAATATGTTACTCTGTTTACAAGATCCCTTGCCACTGTGGCAAGGCTTATTATATTGGTCAGACAATCCGGACCAATCAGGGCCGACGTGTTGAGCACCAGCGGCACACACGGTTCCTTCAGCCTGAGAAATCTGCAGAGGCGGAGCACTGTCTCACCGAGGGACGTAGAATGCTGTATGACGAGACACAAATGGTTACCCCTGCATCTCGCTATTGGGACTGTGTTTTAAAAGAATCCATAGAGATTCGATTATCTGATAATCTTATTAATAGAAACAAGGGTTACCCTCTAAGTAAGACTTGGAACCCGCTGTTATCAGACATTAAAAAACAACGGTCTGTGTTTCGATTGTCCTAATAATGTTTAATTTTTGATAGCGATATCTCGATTTCGCCTGTTTCCACCACTAGGGCGCTGTATGTTTACTTGCACTAGAGGGCAGCTACGGCACCTTCTCGCGCACGCGTTGTGGGCCTTCAGCGGCCTATATAGGGGCCGCCGATTGCGCTGAGAAGTCAGTTCCGGCGAGATCGTGTACCAGCACTCTCACCTGAAGATGGTGGCCAGTTGGACCGCTGAAATATTGTGTCAAGATGATGTTATGATCCGGCTACACACCTGAGAAGAATATTATCTATTACACGGTTTTCATTTATTCTGTTGAAGTAAAAACATCTTCGACGTTAAGCCATTTTCGAAGAAATGTACAATTATCAAAATTTTCTCTGTTCATGTCAATTTTCCGTTCTATCTTCACTTTTATGACAATTGCTTGAAACTTGACTTCTCGCCTTGAAACGTATGGTCACTTACTTTTCTGCGGCTCATACTAATTAAGACTCCAGGTTTTGTGCCGTCAAGTGACCAGCGCTCTGTTCCATTTTTTAGTTTTTTGACCAGAATCTGAAAGTAATCGGGAGCGATTCCAAGAGTCACAGCGGTGCTCATATATCATAACCAAATGCAACCTCACTAAAAGCCTGCAGCGTTCTATACGTAAACGTCGTCATTGTGAATCTTCAAGCATGTCAGAAGCTAGGAGAGACGCCTGACCCTTAGCGGCTAAAATGCGACAGACTTGTGACTTAGTATGGAAGTATGAGGGAACGTGTGAGAATTGTATTCATTACGCTGAGTTGTATTCTGTAGTACATATCAAACAATAAAAGCTTTTTCACAAATACGACAGAGCTCAACAACCAAAGAGTAAATAGCTTTCCCAAATAGTAATTACTGTTTCGCATTTCGCGTTATATTGTTTAGCTCAATAAATATCGTCGAGCGGAGTGGGCGCATTGTTTGAGGCGCTATGTTACGGATTGCGAGCTCCTCCCGCCGGAGGTGTGTGTGTGTTGTTCTTAGCGTAAGTTAGTTCAAGTAGTGTGTAAATCTCAGCAGTTTTGTCCTTTCAGAATTTATACACACACACACAATACGTATCTTGCACTACACGCTTCCAAAAGTATGTTCAAACTATCTCCAAACCAACTGTCATCAAAACTGGTTCAGCGGTTTAGCTGTGAAAGTGTAACAGAAAGGGCTACTTTTGAATTGACAATACTAGTATGAATAGTATGGACTACTACGGACTTAGATGAATTCCTCCATCCCCGACGGTGAACCGCATTGTCAGAATGAAGCAGCTTGTCTCTTCCAGTCTCAAAAATATATTTGGCATCCTTTCAAGGCAGAAATGCTCAATGCTATGCGTAGGACTTCAGTGATTTCAGTGTTTGTTACACTACATTTTTCGTGTTGCTGAGAGGTACTTTGCATCTTTGCATCATGAACAATTCCTATAGTACATATACAAGATATCAAATTGATTACATAATGATACAACGAAGATACCGAAATTGCCTAAAGAGTGTTAAAAGTTGTCCAGGGGCAGATACTTATTCAGAACCTATATTAGTAATAGCTGAGGTTCTAGTTAAATTGAAAAGAACCTTGAAAGGACAGAAGAGAGAGCACATTAACTTTGAGAAACTGAAAAACAAAGGCAATTGTGAAAATTAGAGAATGTATATTTTGAAATCATGATGCACGGACAGGAAACTGAATGCACAGAAGCAAGATGGGATCATTTTAAAAATGGGATAAAAAAAGGCAGCTAAGGAAACGCTTGGAGTCAAGGAGAGGATAAAAGTAAATAAAAAGAATAGGTAACACCAGATATGATAACCAAGATGGATGATGGCAGGAAATTAAAAACTGTAAACACAGAAGAAGGGAAGCGCAATTACAGGAGGTTAAATTATGAATTAAGAAGGGAGAAAGAAGAAGCAAAGGAGAAATAGGTGACAGAAAAGTGTGATAAGACAGAGATATTATAGAAAGAAGGAAAATATGACTTGATGTACAAAGAAGCAATGGATTTGACACCCAGGGAAAAGATAAACAACAATCGACTAAAGGATGTAGAGCCAGTAGACGGTAAAATGGTGAATGACCCCCAAGAAATAATGAGAAGATGGGAAGAATATATAGAATGGCTACACGCTGCAGACAGCCGACCACGTGAAGAAGACCTTGGTATAGAAGAAGAAGATAAAGTTGCAGATGTTGACAAAGCAAATGTGACACTAACTAGTGAGATTGAAGAAGCTATGAAGGGGATGAAAAATGGAAAGGCAGTGGGAATTGATGAGATTCCTGCGGAATTGTTAAAGGCACTGGAGAAAGAAAGGAAAAGGGTGTTGATTGAATTGTCTATTCAGATATACATGACAGGAAAGTGGCCAAAGGACTTCACAGAAAGTATCTTAATACCTATAGAAACGAAAAAGAACAGCAAAAAGTGTGAGGAACATAGAACAGTAAGCCTGATATCGCATGCAGCCAAAGTCTTGCTGAGGACGCTCAACAGAAGGCTATATGGAAAGCTGAATTGCGTAATAGGCGATGAACAATTTTGTTTCAGGCGACGAGTGGGAACTAGAGATGCCATTGGGCTACTGAGAGTGATAGGGGAGAGGTACATGAAGAAGAAAAGGAAGGTGTATGTTGCGTACATTGATCCTGAGAAGGATTTTAACTGTGTCAAATGGGACAAAGTGATGGAAATCCCAAGGAAATGTAGAGTTGACTGGAGGAATAGATGGCTAATTAGAAATTTGTATTTGAACCAGAGAGCAGGAGTAAGAATAGAATGTGTGATTATGAAGCGATTGAACTGGGAAGAGGTGTAAGACAAGGTTGTTGTTTACCACCAACACTGTCCGATGTCTGTCTGGAGGAAATTATTAATGAAAGTTTTGATGGAAGGAGAGGCGTTTGTATAGGGGGTCGGAAAGTGGAGTGTATAAGATTTGCAGAAGACATGGTTGTGGTGGCAGAAGGTGCAAGAGAGATGGAACAAATGTTAGATGATCTAAACAATATCAGAAGAATATGGAACGCAGATTAACAAAAAGAAAACGAAAAGCATGGTAACCGGAGGAAAGGGGAGTAAATGCGGTATTAAAATAAGGGAAGAGGAAATAGAGCAAGTGAATAACTTCAATTACTTGGGAAGTGTAATAATGGATGATATGTATTGATCAACAGAAATTAAGAAAAGAATTGCTATGGCAAAAGAAGGATTCACGAGGAAACAGAAATTACTTTGTGGACCACTAAACAAAGATCTGGGGAAAAGACTTGCCAAAAGTTAGATCTGGAGCGTTACACTGTATGGTGCGGAGACCTGGACATTGAGGAAGGAAGATGAAAGAATATTGGAGGCACTAGGGATGTGGGTATGGAGAAGAATGGAAAAAGTTAAATTGGAAGACCTAGTAAGGAATGAAGAAGTATTCAGAAGAGTTGGAGAAGAACGAAAGATGCTGAAGGTCATCAGAAAAAGGAAACGGAACTGGATTGGACATTGTTTGAGAAGGGATTGTTTATCGAAGGAAGGAGTAGAAGGAATGGTGGAGGGAAAAAGGGGAAAAGGATTAAGAAGATCTCAAATGCTGGACAATATCAAAGGAGACAAATATTCAGAAATGAAAAGACTAGCTATGGACAGACAAATGTGGAAGAGGCTCAACCCACGACAAGACCTGCCGTAAGGCAGAATACCATACTACTACCATTTAATTCTAGACATTCTGGTGTTTACAGGGAGAGCTATACAGATTCCGCCAAAAAATGTATACACACTTTAAGGATCGCAAAGTATCACTTATGAGTTTATTTCACATTTAATAACTGATCACGGACGTTGTACAACCTTCATTTTAACACATGGACACTTAAAATTTTCAAAATGTTCACCGTTGGCGGCTATACACATAACATAACGACGAGTGGTCGCCGCAACTACGTCAATCAGTTTCTCCAGTGTGCGTGGCTTACGTTGATAGACGTTATCTTTCACAGTTCCCCACAAGTAAAAGTCCACAGGTGTTAGAACTGGTGACCGTGGAGGGAACTCAATGGGACCTCTTTGTCCAATCCAATATCCCGGAAAGCTCGTACGGCTAGTTGGCAGTGTGGTGGCGCCCCGTCCTGTTGGTAGAAGACCTCTTTATCAGTTCCATAAAGCGCACGTAAACCTGGCAAAATTGATGTGCCTAACATTTCCAGGTACATTTCTCCAGTGACAGTAGCATCAAAGAGAAAGGGTCCAAAGCCCCGTCGATGATAGTCCACAACACACTTGAACCTCTGGTAGATTGACCCTTTTATTCACGTAAACATGCGGACTTTCCGGTGCCCAGTACACACTGTTATGCCGATTCACGGTTCCATTAAGTTTAAATTGTGTCTCGTCACTCCACATTACCTTCGTCACAAATTGTTCGTCAGCAGTTTGCAATTTAGCTAAATGTAACAGCAAATGCTTTCAGCGATCAGGATCGTCATCATTAATCGGGTGCAGTAATCGTGGAATGTAAACTTTCCACTTTGCAGCTTTCGGAATTCTTCGTACATCTGTACTGCTAACCCCCACTTCACGTGTACATTGCGTAGCAGACTTCTGTGGAGAATTAGCAAACGTGTCCAACACGAGGGCCGACGAACAGGACTTGCAGCTGTGCGGTGTCTTCCTGATCTTCTTTTGTGAATATCATAAATTGTTCCGTTTAATGTGTTTCATTGTTAGGCGGGTTGGCGGTTCTGTTTCAAACTCCTGCCTCCACTTGGTTTCTCAATGCCGAGATAAGAGTACTAACACCGTGTTCAGTCGAAGACCACTCGTAACTCAAGTCGAACGACAATATCGATACCTCGTTAGAGCCTGACAAAGAGTGTATACACTTTTCTGGCGGACTGTCTTTAAGACTGATGTAGTTTTCGTTAGTACTCTGCATTTCGCAAAGCAACGTTAGTTTACTGGAAACTGTTGCCGTTCGATATTTTATGCCATTAAGTTGTAAATTTTGGACCTTCATTTTCTGCCAAGGAAATGTAATTGTGCTTAACCTTACATTCCTGTACTTTTATTGTTATTTGCACCTACATATTCGACGACTGTTTTTGCTAAAATATTCGTGAACGTCTATCCAGCTTATATACAAAATTTAAGAGATGATATATAGCAGAGTTTTCGATCGAAAAACCCTTTTTTACCTGTCATTACAGAGAGCACTTGTGCACCCTCGTACTGAGTGGGGCTGCCCGAGTCCACTGACTGTCCTTCAAAAAATTCTGAACAGCTGGAGCGTTGTTATGGTTAACAAGTGCTCTTGTTTGGAGCGCCGATAAGCCTGTCATCGACAGTCGTTCATTTGAATTTAATAGTATTGCCAACCAATTTCCGTTCGCTACAGAAATTAAACTGTGAACCACACAGCAGGTATCAATTTTCAAGCAACAGTTCTATGGCTGATTTATAGTGTGAAAATGTTAGCTCAAGGGACCAGACGTGGCACACTGTCATCAAATACAGTATTTTTCCCCTTGAGAAACCTATGACACAGTTGTGATGAAACATTTAAGAAAGATAACAAAACAACAATTGCGAAAAAGATGTGCTGTTACCTCTAAACAGGCTTCACTATATGAGCAGAGTGACAATAAAGAAAGAAATTATTCTCACTAGTATCGCTTGTGGTTGAAATTAGACCAGCTGATTAAAAGTAACAAAACGAGCCTTTTAACATAAACAATTGGAATTTATTCGCGCGCAGATTCTTTGTGCTTATCGGAATGCTGAGCAGGTATTTATGCCTTACCTGAACGCAATGAGGAAAGGAAAAAGAAAGGGTGAAGAGGAAGCATGAGAGAATGAGAGGCACAAATGAACAAAATAATTACTTTATTTTACAGTTTAACAGTACAAATCCTCACTATAAACAATATTTTTAGAAAACATTGTTCATCATTCGCTAAATGCTTGCTCGATACGTTCACAAGTACAAAATTTCAAACTGTCAAAAGACTTTACTCCACTTGTTGCAACATGTATCTGACCATGTGTAAAAGCTAATTGTCTTAATAAAATCCCAACTTTTTCGAAAGTGTCCCTTTGTGATTTATTAAATGTAGTAGCAAATGCAAAAATAATTGGCAATTAAATTCTTCGAAACTGAAACGGTAAAATAGTACTCGATTAAGTCATATGTACTCTCAGAATCGAAATTCGCTCGGCCTGTGTGATTCCAGTTAAAACTTGGCAGTCAGCACCGTTATTACATAAGTATTTGACACAAATTATGGTTACATTAACTAATCATGTATTTACGTTTCTAATAAGAATAACAAGGCAGTTAATTTTTAATTGTAATTTAGTCTGGTTTTAAACCGCTTACAGACAGATAATTCAAAAACTCCACTGGATGGTATTCACTAATTTCGTATTCATCATCACAAACTATTTTATCATAGCTGTGATAAATTTTTGCTTCATATGGCATAGTACTGGGTATATGGTTATTTATTGCAGCACAATCTTCATTTTTTGGTGCCAGAATAACTGAACTTAACATGGATTGTGATAAAATGTTTTCTGCAATAATGCCATAAACATCATTAATGATATTTTTGACTATTCACCAATGAATATGGTATTTGAATAATACTGTCATATAATATACCAATTTTCTTGCTTGGTCATAAGCAATTTGTTTCAAAAAATCCATAAAATCTGCTTCATGTGGCAAAACCCTCATCTTTTAAATGAAAATAATTCTTGTTGCATTAAATAAAATTTACCAATCAGTGAATGTTGACCATTACACTGATATTCCTTTCCGATATGTTTCGGTAGGCGCTGCAAAATAACTGAAGAAGAGAGAGAATGTGGTGCCGATAAAATTGTTAAACATATACACTCCTGGAAATTGAAATAAGAACACCGTGAATTCATTGTCCCAGGAAGGGGAAACTTTATTGACACATTCCTGGGGTCAGATACATCACATGATCACACTGACAGAACCACAGGCACATAGACGCAGGCAACAGAGCATGCACAATGTCGGCACTAGTACAGTGTATATCCACCTTTCGCAACAATGCAGGCTGCTATTCTCCCATGGAGACGATCGCAGAGATGCTGGATGTAGTCCTGTGGAACGGCTTGCCATGCCATTTCCACCTGGCGCCTCAGTTGGACCAGCGTTCGTGCTGGACGTGCAGACCGCGTGAGACGACGCTTCATCCAGTCCCAAGCATGCTCAATGGGGGACAGATCCGGAGATCTTGCTGGCCAGGGTAGTTGACTTACACCTTCTAGAGCACGTTGGGTGGCACGGGATACATGCGGACGTGCATTGTCCTGTTGGAACAGCAAGTTCCCTTGCCGGTCTAGGAATGGTAGAACGATGGGTTCGATGACGGTTTGGGTGTACCGTGCACTATTCAGTGTCCCCTCGACGATCACCAGTGGTGTACGGCCAGTGTAGGAGATCGCTCCCCACACCATGATGCCGGGTGTTGGCCCTGTGTGCCTCGGTCGTATGCAGTCCTGATTGTGGCGCTCACCTGCACGGCGCCAAACACGCATACGACCATCATTGGCACCAAGGCAGAAACGACTCTCATCGCTGAAGACGACACGTCTCCATTCGTCCCTCCATTCACGCCTGTCGCGACACCACTGGAGGCGGGCTGCACGATGTTGGGGCGTGAGCGGAAGACGGCCTAACGGTGTGCGGGACCGTAGCCCAGCTTCATGGAACGGTTGCGAATGGTCCTCGCCGATACCCCAGGAGCAACAGTGTCCCTAATTTGCTGGGAAGTGGCGGTGCGGTCCCCTACGGCACTGCGTAGGATCCTACGGTCTTGGCGTGCATCCGTGCGTCGCTGCGGTCCGGTCCCAGGTCGACGGGCACGTGCACCTTCCGCCGACCACTGGTGACAACATCGATGTACTGTGGAGACCTCACGCCCCACGTGTTGAGCAATTCGGCGGTACGTCCACCCGGCCTCCCGCATGCCCACTATACGCCCTCGCTCAAAGTCCGTCAACTGCACATACGGTTCACGTCCACGGTGTCGCGGCATGCTACCAGTGTTACAGACTGCGATGGAGCTCCGTATGCCACGGCAAACTGGCTGACACTGACGGCGGCGGTGCACAAATGCTGCGCAGCTAGCGCCATTCGACAGCCAACACCGCGGTTCCTGGTGTGTCCGCTGTGCCGCGCGTGTGATCATTGCTTGTACAGCCCTCTCGCAGTGTCCGGAGCAAGTATGGTGGGTCTGACACACCGGTGTCAATGTGTTCTTTTTTCCATTTCCAGGAGTGTATATTTAGTGTCTCCAAGAGACGTAAAACTTTCTCATTTACATTTCCTATTGTTACACGTTTGTGGTCCTCAGTCATTTGAAGATGTTAGAACTTATAGTAGAATTGTTTCCAACACATATACTGAAGCATGCCATGCCTGCATTATTGCTTCGAATGACAATGAACGGTGTGAATGTTTGAATGAAACAAGGTTTTGAAATCGCCAGAGCAATTGCATCATTTATGTGCTTTAGTTTGTCCAGTGAACGTACCAACAGACGTGTTAGCATTGGGGCTTGAATTTAGAATATTCTTTTTCACAGATTTCTCAAGGAATATGATGAAAAAATTTCTTACAACAGAGCTCTATTCGAAACTCATGATATCCTGAATCGTCATATTTTTAAATAATGATACTTGGATTGCTTGTTCCAATGCTAATGCTAGAATTTCCTTAAGCAGATGTTTCAGATGCAATCCATAAAGAGTTCCAGTTTACTGAACTTTACACAAGATTCGACTGTGAATGGCATATTACTACTGATGGTGGTACTTGTGAAGTTCTGTACCATGACATTGGTTCAAATGTGTTTTATTAACTGTTCATGATGGTAGTGGTAAAACATTCACACAAACTGCAAGTGTTCATAAAGTCATTGAACCTGGATGTTATACTGGGCACTGAATTTTCCAAAATTGGAATAGGCAATTTATATAAATTGTTCAACGTTAGATGAGTTGAAAGTATGCCACTAAGGGTTGCTACAATGCAATGTAGCTTCAATGAATTTATGAACACTTGCAGTTTGTGCGAATGTTTCATTATGAAGTTGCAGGTGATCCGTGTGGAACAACTGGCAAAATCTGTAAAAAATCATCACACAAAATAACAGTTTTACCTCCAAAACTTTTGTTCTATTAGATCCACAGGTGGAGAGAACTCTCAGTAACATGCCTATCAGTTTCAATGCTTGACGTGGACTCATGGAAACTTCATCAGTAAGAATCAATGAATATGAATTAAAGTTTTCTCGAAGTTACTGCTGGTTGTTATACTGGGCACTGAATTTTCCAAAACTGGAATATGCAATTTATACACATTGTTCAATGTTAGAAGAGTTGAAGGCATGTCACAAAAGGTTGCTATAATGCAATGAAGCTTCGATAAGTTTATGAACACTTGCAGTTTGTGTGAATGTGTTACCACTACCATCAAGAGCAGTTGATAGAAACACATTTGAACGAATGTCATTGTACAGAACTTCACAAGTAACATCATCAGTTGTAATATGCCATTCACAGCTGAATCTTGTGTAAAGTTCAGTAAACTGGAACTCTTCATGGATTGCATCTGAAACATCTACTTAAGGAAATTCTAGCATTAGTATTGGAACAAGCAATCCAAGCATCATTATTTAAAAATATGACGATCCAGGATGTCATCAGTTTCGAATAGGGCTCTGTTGTAAGAAATTTTTTCATCATATTCCTTGAGAAATCTGTGCAAAAGAATATTCTAAATTCAAGCCACAATGCTAAAACGTCTGTTGGTACGTTCACTGCACAAACTAAAGCACATAAATGATGCAATTGCTCTGGCGATTTCAAAACCTTGTTTCATTCAAACATTCACACCATTCATTGTCATTCGAAGCAATAATGCAGGCATGGCATGCTTCAGTATATGTGTTGGAAACAGTTCTATCATAAGTTCTAACATCTTCAAATGACTGAGGACCACAAACGTGTAACAACAGGAAATGAAAATGAGAAAGTTTTACGCCTCTTGGAGACATACATATATATGTTTAACAATTTTATCAGCACCACATACTCTCTCTTTTTCAGTAAATTTTGCAGCGCCTACCGAAATATATCGGCAAGGAATATCAGAGTAATGGTCATCATTCACTGATGGGTAAATTTTATTTAATGTAAAGAATGATAATAATACATGTTCTTCCATTTTTACATTTTCTGCTGCATCTTGTTCTTGTCCTACCTTGAAGCTAATATTTAGTCCATGTGATAAATGTACATCAAGCCTAATGATGGTGAGTGATTGAAAATGCATTGGAAATTCACAGACAACAAACAATGGCCATTATTGAAATTGCTTACTTCATGAATCAGAACACAATGGCCATTTACAAAATTCCTTACTTCATGAATCAGAACTACTTCTTTCCTTTGCATTCTTTCATTACCAGCTTCTATAGTTGCACTATCGCATCTATTGTATGTGTATTTATAAATTTATTTAACACTAACTTTGACATTTATGTGGCAGTCAAATTAAGCAAGTAAATGTAGGTTGTACCATACAACATAATGATAGTCAAGTAACTGTGGTCGAACATGAAAACTGACACCATTATGGCGCAATCTGTACAGTTTATATCCATTAAATGATTGTTGTGTGATTTCACAGATACCTTTAGGCTATTTTTTGCGTATTTACTATCTCTTATATACTCAGATTTTTGATTGTGTATTTGTCATGTCTCATGCACACGAAGTGCTGATTAAGTTGACCATAATGTCCATGCATCATATGTTTGAACATACCTGTAAAGTTTATAGTGTGTTCGAATATCTAAAATTTCTGCATATACAACTTCATCAATATCAAAAATATCTGTTTTATCGATTTCACATGACGTGGTTAAAATATTGGTTAAAACATCGGTACATGGCAGCCCTCTTTCTTGAAATTCACTTGTGTAAATGATTGCCTGATTTTACCAAAAATATATTTTGTTACTGCTGCATCAATTAATTCTTTTAATTTAGCCTTCGATGTTCACACTATAATTTATGGACGGAAATCAGTAGATGGTTTTGCATCAGTTACATTTATAGCTTCCAGCCAATTAGGATTGCAAGTCACTGAAACAAATAATGAAGATTTCCCAAAGTGTTGGACAATGGAGATTGTATCCAAATAATTTTGTACATATTTCTTGGTGTACCATTAAATGAAGGATGAAAAACAACACTTCTTACAATATTTACAGTATAATTCACATTTAGCTGTAAATGATCACATAAGCTAGTATAAATTTCTGACTTTAGAACAGATTAATTTTGCCTTGACAAATGGAGTCTCTTGCCTTCAATACACACACAAGTTTATCAACAGTCCACCGCAAAAATTATTTTTGTGAATAATGTTAAAGGGTGAAATCGCAACTAATTGAAGTGCAACAGCTTGCATATTGCTACTTAGTAACTTTATTTTCAAAGCTGTTTCACAGTGAACATACTTGGTGTACTGTGGAACAAATTACCATGCCATCCAGTGATTCCGTTACGAAATAACAATCGACATGCTAATGGATCCTGTGAGGAATCTATCACAGAGGTGGTTTTTGACAGTAAAAAGTGTTTCTCAAGAAACATACTGTACTTCTGTTGAATAGTGGCTCACCAGCAACTGTGGTAAGAACATCAGCCACATCTGATTAAACTGCATCATTCTAACGCCCAAGGTATAAACTTTTGTTAACTTTGATAACAACACAAATATCTCTATTTTCATTTTCCACTCTTGTACAGTAATCTTTCATCTTATGAAAGAAAGAACAAAATGATTATTCCATTCTGATTCAATAGCACTTTCAAGCATTCCATAATTATCAGTATTCCATGACTGATTTGATTTTTCATTCAGTATGTAGCGCACAGCAGTGTCGACGTCACAGAAATACAATTTCGAGTAATATGGTGAACGAACATATGTACAAGTCACTGGACCTGACCTATGACAGGAAATATCGTCTATCTTAAAGTCATACACTGTACGTAAAACGTGTCTTAAATTTTGGTTGTAGCTACGAATATTACGGAAGTAATTTCTCTTAATTCTTGGATGGTTTGAAGTGTGTCTTTGATTAACTGCATTGAAAAATAAATTCTGCGTGAACATTGGCAAATTAACTTTTCTCGTATGACAACACAGTTTGAATGTGCAGTAACCTCTGACGTGAAATGTTTAACATTACAGTATCTGCACTGTAAATTCATCAGACCGCAATTGTATCTGTCAAAAGTATATAGACTTTCCTTCAGTGGACATTTGAACGTATCATTCAATAAAACAATTGCATTATCATTATGCGTCTGTGTAACTCTAATCTTTCACTCTAACTCGTTAGCGTTCTCCTTCTAGATATAGCCTAAAACAAATATAGGTTCCGTATAATAAGGAAAGTCGGAAGTCGTAGTTACTAAAAATGAAGAAATTAAAACTGAGGAACTTACTTCATATTTTCTGGGTAAATGACCATAATGATACTCTTGGAGAAAAGTAAACGAAATAACGACGCTAATATACAACTTTATTTACAGATTTCGTTACGACTATATTTTGGTTTCCATTGACGATAACATCATCGACCTGGGAGTTCTCACATTATAGCTACCAAGTACGCGCGTGTTACTGTAAATAAACATTTAATCATGAACGTTCCTAGAATGTGATCCCACGAATCGTTATTACTTTCGTGTGTCGTTTCTATCATAGCACCTGATCGGCATGCTGGGTAGTTGTTTGTAGCACCTCAATTTTCGATGTTCAGGTGTTGGAGATTTTGATGCTTAAGAGACAAGATGTCAGACTTATTAATATGAAAGCATCTACATTCTTTTACCACTCTTAACGGCTACATAGACACATGAATTATTCCTTGTGCGCATCTATGGTAAAATATATTTCGAATTATATTTTCATTGGCCTCCTTGTGTAATTAATATTAAAAGTCGGTACCTCAGTTTTCGTGTTCATGTATTAATACTATGATATACGAGATCACGAGCATTTTTACTGCAGGCGTATAGCCACGGAATAAATCAAAGGCTGTTACGAACCGGAAGCACGTAAAATTCTGCCAATTTCTGTATAGCTTTACTTTATGCCAAAACATAGTAAAGTCTTTCAGCTACTTTCAGCTGGCGTAAAACATTTCCGTCTTTGTCAAAATAAAGTAAGTGAATCACAGGAATTGAATATTGGTGGAAGCTGAGACCATAGCCGATATAGACAATGCATAGCGGCGTTATAAAGAAACCGACATCTCCATCAGCTGACTGGCGGAGCAGTCCATTTGCGGGCGACTGCTGCAGTACTGTTCAGTTTCTCTTACTTGCGATATTTTCAGTAAAGGTTCCTTTCTTACAGTGGCGAAGTACTGTGCGGCACATGGTTGAATAAAAAGAAATAAATGATTTTCTGCATTTGAAATCGCAAACACAGAAAAACGTCAGCAGCAGCTTCGAAACCTACCAAGATGATATTTGGTAGCGTCTGGCTGTACCGAAAGATAAGCGAAGTAATATTTTGTTCCACGTGCAAAGTTGTTACAAAAATATGTAAAAAAGTACGAACTCATAATTTCAGATTAAGTGAATGAATTTGTAGATTGAAGCTGAGGAATGATAACGTCACAAAACTGATGCAAGTGATATTTATTTAAGAGCATTTATTTGTTTCTGAATCATACGAATTAAATGACATGGGTCATTAAATATCCATCTCGTAGACATGAATTGGGCCTCGGACTAGACATTCAATGAATGACGACATAATGTTCATACCAACCTCACTTCCAGAGTTTTTTCTTATCAAAGTTCGTTTTAAATTTACAAAGCACTCAGTGCGCTGGGCATCCGCAACTGTGGCAACACATCTTGCAGAAAGAACCCTGCGTACACGTTAGTGGAACACGAGCTGTTTTGCGACCTACAGCCACACCCTCAGATGCATATCGAAGCAGAAGACATGTAAATGAGTAACCATACGGTGCAGCGGATCCACGTCGTAACATGAGAATCACACAATACTTTAAGAGCATTAAAGACATGGATGTAGAAAAGAAGGGAGATCCGTCCTTCAGTGGTAAAATGGCATGGCCCGCCAAATGCAGAGAGTTATAAAAACGGCCAAATGTGCGTACACAATCTTCCAAAAATGCGAGGAAAATCTAGAACTAATAATAAAAAATATGGAAATGTGGGACACTGGACAGCCCTTATCAGACCAAAAGTTTCAATACTCACAAATTATCCAGCATAACCTAGTGACACTCTGCGAACAGGAATGGGGATGAGCTGGATAATTTGTAAATATTCAAGCAGTTGGACTGGTATGGGCTATAGTCCAGGGTCCCTCTATTTCATATTTTTTATTGTTGGTAGTAAGTTTTTTTAGGGTTTTGTGATTGTAATGTTATGACGTTGGTTTGCTGGACCACATTGATAGTCATTCAGATTTTTTTTCTGTTAAGGTTTATCGTACTCCTGAGGATGTGGCTATAGGCCACTAAACCAGTCGGGCCCCATTGCAGATTACCATACAGCTGTACGCGGTGTTCTCTTGGCAAGAAGTTCTCCATTACATTTCGTATCTTGATGTTATTTGGGTCTCTGTACTGTATTAAACGAAAGTCATAAAACATAAATGCTTATTTGTTGTACAAACCGGACATTGTAAATTGCAATGGACGTCATTTATTACGAAAGCATAGTAAAACGTATCACATCATACTGTTTAGGAATCGTCAGAAAACTCAATGCTTACTGCCAAATAGGTATTTTGTCTTCCATATCTGTGAGTCCGCCGTTTTAAAAAAGAAGAAAAAATATTTCACGTAAGGACCACGGAGATAACATTAGAGAGATTGGGAGTAGTACGGACGAATATAGACAGTAGTTTTCCCTTTTATGAAGTGATGAATATTTATCCAGAAATGACCTATAAGCCTATATGTGAAAACTGAGAAAAGAGTTACTATTGTATTGTGACTTATTATTATGTTATGAAATGTAAATAATAACAATATGTTTTATTATTTTTATAACCAGTTTTCTACAAAGAATAATCACAAAACAAAAGATAATACCACTTAAAGAATGTATTGGCATCGTATTGTCTTTGCAAACTTTCTTCTGTTGTTCTCTATGATGTATGAGGCGGATGAGATCGAAGATAAGCTGAGATTTGTGTCCACAGCAACACAGACTGTGCTTTATCTGCCGCCATTACTTAAGCATATGGAGCTGTAATTTCAAACTGCAGAAATAATCAGACATTAATTCTTCCGATCGATATTACAACATTAGGATTCCAAGGACAAGATCCCACAAAAATTTATTATTTTGCTACTCTAACAGTGAAACTAACATTCAGCAGAACAATTTTAGACTTTACGTAATGAAATAATTTTTGTAGCTGGTGCGTAAGATTAATTTTTCTCAGAGTAATTTATCAGTGACTTTAAATAAAAATATTCACGACACCAGTGTTGCTGAAACTTCCTGGCAATTTAAAACTGTGTGCCGGACCGAGACTCGAATTCGGCATCTTTGCCTTTCGCGGGCAAGTGCTCTACCAACTGAGATACCCAAGCATGACTCACGCCCCGTCCTCACAGCTTCCCTCCTGCCAGTATCTCGTCTTTTACTTTCCAAACTTAACAGAAGCTCTCCTGCGAACGTTCCAGAACTAGCAATCCTGAAAGAAAGGATATTGCGGAGACATGGCTTAGCCACAGCCTGGGGGATGTTTCCAGAATGAAATTTTCACTCTGCAGCGGAGTGTGCGCTGATATGAAACTTTCTGGCAGATTAAAACTGTGTGCCGGGCCGAGACTCGAACTCGGAACCTTTACCTTTCGCGGGCAAGTGCTCTACCAACTGAGATACCCAAGCACGACTCACGGCCCGTCCTCTCACCTTCCTTTCTGGCAGTACCTCGTCTTTTACTTTCCAAACTTTACAGAAGCCCTCCTGCGAACCTTCCAGATCTAGCACTCCTGAAAGAAAGGATATCGCGGAGACATGGCTTAGCCACAGCCTGGGGGATGTTTCCAGAATGAGATTTTCACTCTGCAGTGGAGTGTGCGCTGATATGAAACTTTCTGGCAGATTAAAACTGTGTGCCGGGCCGAGACTCGAACTCGGGACCTTTGCCTTTCCTGGGAAAATACTCTACCAACTGAGCTATCCAAGCACGAGTCACGTCCCGTCCTCACAGCTTCCCTTCTGCCAGTACCTCGTCTCCTACTTTCCAAACTTTACAGAAGCTCTGAAATGATGAAATGCAGCAACGAGTGACCTTTTGTTTAGCTTTACTTTATGCCAAGACGCGTTTCGTGTGTGTATCCTTAAACATTAGATATGTATAGACCACGCACACCCATACATCTGTCGTGTTAGGTTCCGAAGCCAACATCTAAGTCACGTAATGGGAAGCAAAAAGTCGAATTTTTGTCATCACGCATCATGTGCTGTGGAGTCGACATTTACAGTTTTCTCGTTTATAACTAAAATCTCCAACTAGTGGTTGTGATGGCCGAAGAGATCTTAAAAAAGCGAGTGTCGGATCCGAAGCCTCGTTTAGATGGAAATCTCTGTTCCTGTTTATAAATTTCAGACATTTTTATGTAGATATACATCTTATCATTTTGTCCCAGAAAGTCGGAATTTGCACCACAATACTGGTCTCATAGTATTTCATTTCACCGTTATATCTGTAGCAGTGCTCATGAAATGAAACAGATGAGATCAGTGTCGTGTTACAAACGTCATGTTTCTGGAACAATGTAACTGTGCCGTTGCTCGAAATAAAGATGTCGTAAAAATTAATAAGCAGGTACGATGGTTTCAAATTAAACAAAGCTTAGGACTTGCACTCAAATTATTAAGATCTCGTCGGCCATTACGTCCACAAGGGCTGGAAAACACTGAAATAATTTACGTTTCACGTGATATCAGTATGGGCGTGAAGAGCATGAACGGGCGTATTTGGTGTTAGGAACTGAACTAAAGAAAGGGTGAGAAAACTTTTTAATAACTGCTTAAGGAGATTCAGTATTCCAAAAATTTACGGAAACAATGCTTAAGAGTCATTACAAAGTCAGGAAAACAGCCGAGACCCCAAGAGCTAAAGACCGATATCTTTCCTCGATCAGCAGATATTCGAAAATATGTTACGCACTCGACTCATCCTGGCGTTGACCAGCACCTCATCCCACAACAAGCAGGCTTATAGGATTCAGACCAGGCAAGACTACTGTTGCACAGTTCCTCAGCTTAACGTAACATACTGAAGATGATTCCGAAAACAGATACATCACAGGAGTAACCTTTATTCAACTAAGTGCTGCATACGATATGATTAACCAGCGTATTTTCTTAAAAAACACAATTGCTCTCACCAAGGATCGAAAATTTACCAGGCTGATATTAAAACAGTTACAGAAACGTAGTTCCTTGCCGATTTTCAACGGCAAGAGAGTAAGTGGATAATCCAGAAAAATTACCTGCCTCATGGAAGCAAGCTGGCCTCGTTGCTGCTAATCCTTGCAACACAGGGAAGTTTTGTCTGTGCCGACGACCTTTCCTTGTCTTCCCAAACATTTGAATATATAAAACTCACACTTGCACACACTTTAAGGTTAACCACCTAAAGACCAGTCCCTTAATAACTCTAGCCTGTGCTCTTGATCTCAGGAACGCGGGGACCTCAAAGAGATTGTTTCTTGGAACGTCAACGATTGGAACATTTCTCCACTCCAAAGCACCCAGGAGCGACACTGCACAGCCCCCTCACCTTCAGACAGCACTGTTAGGTCAAATTTAAACCGGCGTTCGGAATAGAATCTTGAAAAAGTGACATAAGTTGTGTAGGAAGGCAGAAATTCTTAGCGCCACTGATTTGATCCTGTGCTATTCTGTAGCAGACCATACATCCCCTGTTTGGTATTAACGATTCTCATGCTCTGAATGAAGCTTGTAGAATGGTTTGCAGGTCACTTAAAACCTACCCTTTTTATAGGATTTACTGTCCTGCCGGTATCGCACATCCAAACATTTGTCGAGATGCTGCGCAGATCACGAAAGACTGAGAACGTTCAAGCTCACCCACTTTTAGTCCATGAGCTACAATGACCTAGGCTAAACTCTTGAAAATGTTTCCTCCGAACAGCACAACTTTTGAAACTCCCTCCAGCCCAGGCATACTTTTTCGTACAAGACTGGATGGAACCGCGGCAACACTTCCGGCCGACGAAGAGTAGCGTGTTTATACAGTATGTTTAGAGATCCCTTAACCGCTGAAGTTCTGGTATTGCTAGTGCGACGTCCTCCCCTAAGCTACGGAGTTTCACACAGGAGGATAGAAAATGTGAAAATGGAGAACAAAATATAGAACATTTGCGTCAGTGACTTCTTTTCCCATTCACGTGTTCAATGTAGAAACTTACGCTTACAAACGGATATTCTGGAATGTTATTTTTTTCGTAAATATGTTGCTGTCTGTAGCTGTGTGTAAAAGAAGGCTTCCCACTCTAGTAAATTAATATACCGGTACGGTGTGGACCATTTTAATCCATAATGAGGAGTAAATTGAGGTGGAGATGAGATACATCAGAATGCTTTCGGTAAAGTTATAGGGGGAAAAAAAAGGGTCACGATCTGTTGGTAATGGCCGTTACCCCGAAAGTGACTCTCAAGGTGATATTGAGGTTAAGGTGACTTTTTTTATAAATGGTAGCCTCAATATTTGATGTAAATGAAAAGAGCGCAAATTTTACGTATAACGTAATACACTATTCAAACTCATGGCAAGGTTCAGTCAAGGTCAAATAAGCAAATATGTTTTTTGTTCTCGTAGGGATTAACTTGAGACAGACGAGGGATACAGCAAAATACAACGTCAGATGCAGATTGGAGGAGGCATAAGGGTCAATTATCATTACCAATAACCATAATTTTAAAGGTAAATTTCGGGTCGTTCGAAGGTAGAGTTTTGTTCCATAGAAATCGCTATTTGTGGCGTGGGATTTGGGAAGAGCAAAAATAGATTTGAACTTTAAGTTTTAGTTATACTGGCAAAAATAAATACATTACAGACTATAAATATCAATGTGGAATTTTCAAGACAGAACAAATATAAAGAAAACGTAGATCACTGATTTACTAGTACCTGAATGGGTCATCTCACCTCTCATTTCTCGGGATGCCCCTTCTAGTTTGTATCCAACATTGTATCTGCTGTATATCGCCTCTGTTTTAAATTAACCCCTACTATAACTAAAAGCATATTTACGTATGTGACCTTCATTAAAATATCCATGACCTTGAATGATGTATCACTTTCTACGCAAAATCTGCCGCTCTGATCAAATCTTGAATCAAATATTACTGTTCCCTTTTATAAAAAATCACTTTAACCTCCAAATAACCTTGAAAATCACGTTTAAGGTCACAGCCATTAGTAGCAATGCTGGACCGTCTTTGTCACCTCAGCTTTTTATCTAAAACATTGTGCTACACCACATCTCTATCCCGTATTATTTCGCATAAAAAAAATTGAAATTTTACCTGCCCATTCGAAAGAGCGGACCAAAATTAGTTTTGTGTGGTATTCGTGTTATCGATATGTATTAACAGGAACAGTAAAACACGAAGAATAACCAGTACTCTGTGAGCGACTGTGCAACGTTGGTACAGTTCAGCGGTAGCACTCAGGGTGGTCCAGGGCAGTGCCATTGATGCCGGAGTATTGATTATTCTTAGTGTGGAATTGCCCCGGTTAATATGAATCTATGAATCGATAACACGAATATAGCGCTACACTAATTTTGCACGGGTCTGTCGAATGGACACATAAAATTCCGCTTTAAAAATCGTTTTGTTTGTCTGGAAAACAAAGAAAACTCCAGAAGAATGGAAGAACTCCTTGATACACTTCCTTCACAGCAAAGGAGACAAAACAGATCTGAACAAGTACGGAGGAATCTCACTTCTTCTAATAACTTATAAAATCCGCTCTAAAGCTTTACTGAGCCGAAATGAGTTGCAAGCTGGCCCACAGATTGGTAAGCAGCCGGCGGGATTCGGGAAAGTTGTATGCTGTATTGAAAAGATGTGGAATCTCAAAACCATTCTATACGTCTGACGATGACGGAAAAGTGTAGGCACAATTGTGTATTTCAAGAAACCTTACGATTCTTTTAACCATTTCAGACCAGAATTTTTCTGGAGGAAGGAAATTTTTTGTTTACGTGGTAAATCATTAGATGACTTTTAACGATTTTAGACGCAATATTTGTACAAAAGTACTTACCGTTTTTCAAAACATGCTTTGTAAACGTTGTTTCATTTTATTTAAAACTACAATAACTAAATACGAAATGTTCTCTGTTGTAATAAACAATAAAATAATCATTCAATAATGACCATGTAAAATAAAAATAACAGTATTCACTTATAGATTGGAATATAGCGAACCGACAACATCTGTGTATTCTGGTGGTAACATGCTGCTGCGCTCTGCTAGAATGACTTTCTGATGATTTCATAGAGATGCCTAACAATTCGCAGCTCTTGCATAAGATGAAAAGATTAAACATTTACAAATGTGCACCTCAGGTTTCTAACGGAAAAAAGTACTTCTGTTGCAGCTAAGACACAGTAAAGTTAATGTACACAATTGTAGCCACAGGAGCCGGCCGCTGTGGCCGAGCGGTTCTAGGCGCTTCAGTCTGGAACCGCGCGACCGCTACGGTCACAGGTTCGAATCCTGCCTCGCGCATGGATGTGTGTGTCGTCCTTAGGTTAGTTAGGTTTAAGTAGTTCTAAGTTCTAGGGGACTGAAGTCCCATAGTGCTCAGAGCCATTCGAACCATTTTTGTAGCCACAGGGTCTAAAAGGATGAATAGCTTAGAGGAATCACGAGTCGATAGAAACGCCAGAGCCATCATCCAGAACACTTTATTAAAAACCATCTTAAAAATTTTAGAAATGTCAAACTCATTTCAGATTCACACAGGAGTCCGACAAACAGACGTTTATTACCACTCTTGTTCAACATCGTACTGGAGAAAATTATCAGGGGATGGGAAAAGCATATAAGAGGTATTCAAATTGGAAAAGAGAAAGGAAAAAGAGTAACTGTTAAATACCTGGCCTTTGCTGATGACCTGACCGTATTAACGAACAACAAAGATGAAGCGAAACTAGCGCTAGATAAACTAAATAAAATATCCTCTAAAACTGAACTCCACATTTCCTACGAAAAAACTCAGTATATGGATACCAAACCAACTGGAAAACTTTCTCTGACAGCTCGACATCGCAAAATGTCACACGTCACTCATTTCAAGTACTTAAGAGAAACCGTCCAACCCACAGGACTGAACGCAGTCTCCAAAACAGAAAGATTATACTGGCTGAGAAAGTTGTACAAATTGATATGGAATCTTTACAACAAAAGAGCAATATCTCGAAATGCAAAATTACTGGACTGCAACTCGATTGTTTTACGAGAAGCCTTCTATGCGGCAGAATCCACAATTACTAGAGGAATCACAAAATTCATGACATAGAGAAACGAAAACTCCACGGTGCTGTTCTCCCGAGATGGCACTTGGGTCAGACAACCTACAAAGGAACTCTGCGATCACAAAGATAAATTTAGGACAACGTGCATACAGTTTAACTATGCTTGATGAATGAAAACAGATTCACAAAGAAAATTTGAACATCGCCAATGCAAGAAACGAAACAGAAGAAGACCTCTAACAACTGAAAATTTCAGAAGAAGAAATTGAGAACAGAAAACAGCTCAGAAGTAGAATGATAAACAAGGAATTTGAATAAATTTCAACAATAACGAACAAATCGGCTGACGAAGGGAAGAAAAAACACAGTTAATTAGTGAAGAGGCTCTGGGAACCACAGGAAAGATGAAAAGGAAATGAAGCTGTGATTGCCTCAAATTCTCACGCTCTCATATGTACGGTGTTCCACAATTCATATTACGCGCTTAGGAGATCCAGTTTTACGTGGTGTAATAGGATGACCGGAGCGGGTGATGTGATCGGGATTGTAGGGCGTGCCTGGGTAGAAGAAGATGGCGCACTGAGACACACTAAATCACAATTTCGCACCATATTTCCTACAAATAACCCCTTATCCTCTGCAGTGGGAACCCACGCCCGTAAACGTCATCCAACGACTCTAACAGAGCGTCCAAGTTACAGGCGCCGGCACCTGTAAATGTATGTCTGCACACGATCATTCTGTGATGATGTTACGAACTTTGTGGAATGATGGAAAAGGATAAATGTATGTTTGAGGTAAGGGTCCGTGCACCGGAAAGTAATGTGTCGAAAGTTATAACTGAAAACCGTTCTGATACTAATGGAATACATTTGCTGGTACTTTTGTTGCTAAGATTGGAGGGTAAGCAACTTTCCGAGGTGGTAATATGGACCAAAACAAGAAAAAATGTCTAGTAAACATAAGCTCTAAAACGCATATCTTACGAGTTCAAATGGTTAAAATGGCTCTGAGCACTATGGGAGTTAACTGCTGAGATTATCAGCGCCCTAGAATTTAGAACTACTTAAACCTAACTAACCTAAGGAGATCACACACATTCATGTCCGAGGCAGGATTCGAACCTGAAACCGTAGCGGCCGCACGGTTCCAGGCTGTAGTGCCTAGAACCGCTCGGCCACTCTGGCCTGCTCTTACGAGTTATGAGCACTTGTTTAATAAAGTAAATGTGTTTCACACTAGGTGAACGAGCGGTCATAGCTTCTCAGGTACGCAGTCTAGAGCACATGCTTACTGAACATTTTCCCCTTGTTTTGGCCCATATTGCTACCTGTGGAAGTTGCCTACCCAACAACCTTAGCAACACCAGTACCAGTACATGTACTCTACTGGCAGAGGTGTCACATGGCAGAGGTGTCACAACGGTTTTCGCTTGAAACTTTTGACTCTTTATTTCCCGGTACAGGGACTCTTACCTCAAATTGATACATTCATCCTTGTCCCTCATCCTAGAGAGTTTATAGCATCGTCACCACGGAATCACCGTGTACATACATACATTTACAGGCGCCGGCTCCTATAACTTGTAGCGTCGTTGGATGACTTTCTGTACATGGGTTCCTATGCAAAAGTTGACCTACTAAGCCACCTCTACAACCTCTAGAAGTGTGTAACTTGAATTGTGAAACACCCTGTATATAGGCTCAGACAATGTCGTTTTAATGTAAAACTTTTAAACTATACTCTTTATTGACAGAATCCACATTACAATGAAATGAATACCCTTAGCTGCTTAAAGGGGTTGACATATGTCAAAGGGGACAGATGAAAATATTTGCCCCGACAAGGACTCGAACCCGGGATCTCCTGCGTACATGGCAGACACTCTATCCATCTGAGCCACTTTTTTTTATTTTTTTTCGCGCGCAAGTCCTCTACCAACTTTTTTTCTCTTTCTTTTCTAGAACCGCTTTTTTTGCTCTATCCATCCTTTTTTAATATTTTTTTCCTATCCATCTTTTTTTTCTGAAAAAATGAAATAAAAATAAAAACGCGGTTACATCGCTTTATGGTCCAACAACGCGACCACTTCTTTTTTTTTTGGAACAGGAAGGCAGGGTAAACAAACAATCTTTATTCGTACAATTGTGCTGTCCTAGGGATAAGAAAAGTATCGAGACAGCAAAAGCAATTTGGAAACCATAAAATCAACGCAAAGGCCGCCCTCTTTTGTTTCTTTTTTTTTGTGACAGGAATAAAGTAAATGACAATCCTAGTCACGGGCGGGAGTGAAAATGAAGTTATCATCTGCATTACAATCCCTGCAGCACGCGGTGTCGCATCATAAACCTGGCAGAAAGCCATATAATCTTGACCATTTCTGCCAGTGTGGGCGGTATTTATTTCTCCTGCGTCGACCATTCGAAGGACCATTATCTGAGGCGGTTTCGGTGTTTACCATCGTTGTGTGTGTCTGTTTTTTTTTCACGTTAACATAATGCAGTCAGAACTGGCGCCTAGGGGCCAGTTTTCTTCTCAGTGTGCTATATGCCAATATAATTGAACCGCGCAGTACTGTCTCTAGTCGTTCTGCTGCAAGAGTCTTCCCAGTTCTGGGACACCCCAGCTGTCGGGCGGATTGTGAAAAACACTTCCTAAAAAATTGGAAAAGTAAGTCCTGTATTTCGTATGACTCCGTATGAGCTCGTGTTGTTCTTGTAAATACATCCAATAATCCATCACGGACTTAATATCGTACGAATACAAATACTTCGTCGCATGGCCAGAGATCCAATTGACCGCATACGTCTTTTTTTTTGGGAAAAAAGGTCTTGTCCGGTAGAAAAAGTACATCCGATGTGATTTCTGTGTATTTAGGGCGCCGATGGAAGGCCAGTATTCGACGCGTCAGCATCCAGACGTTCCTCGCTGCGCTACGCACTAAACCATGTTCTTCCGTTGCTAACAGTCCGCAGTTTGTGCAAAGAGGAGAATCGACCATATGAATTGTATGTAATCGACTCCTGGTCACAAGTTTACGGTTTATAAGAATATACCACATCGATCTAGCTGCTGTTGACAGTAATGGAGTATGCACTGCCCACCAAATGTGGTTCCACGTTCTCGACGGGTATTTGAATTCCATTATGTTGCGGCCATGGTGATCCATCAAGCATCTATAGATCTCCCGAGTCGTGGATATTCTCGTCGAAGGTACTTTCAGACGAACATAACTCTAATCAACAAGAAATGAGGCAATGTGTGCAAGAGAAGGCGAAATATTGCCCACCGCAATAGGGGGTTCGTACGAAGGCGGAACAAGTATTTCTATCAGAGCTGACGTTATGGTATGCTTTCTTTGTCGCCAATTTCGTATCATCGCTCGCATGTAAAGCGCCAGAGCTTTGTTTCGCACGTTTGTGAGGTTGAGGCCACCGTTCCGGAACTGTAGCGTTAACGTATCATATTTGATCTTAAATAACATCCGAGTACTAACATAGTAACCAAAGGCAGCCATGAGGCGGTCTGCGATACCCTTCGGTATTGGTAGGATCTGCGCTAAATGGGGCAGCCGTGACGCTATGTGAACGTTGGTGTATGCCACACGTTGGATCATGTCAACGGCTCTCAGTGAGTTGTTGCGTATCGTCAGACGAACATTCTGCAGAAGCCGCCGAGAACTCACCGCCACCGACCGCCGTAATGAACGGGTAAATGTAATCCCCAGACATCTCAGCGATTCCACCGTCTGAAACGGTCCCGGTACGTCTTCCAGAACCCGTCCAATGTGCATAATTTTGGATTTCGTCATGTTAACGACACTGCCGGCCGCCGTCCCGTAAGAGTCTAGATGTTCAACAGCCTGACGCACTTCATGCCCTGATCTGACAAGAAGGATCAGGTCGTCCGCATATGCGCGACAAACGAAAGAGTTCTCATTAAGCGCTATCCCAGTAAGTGAGTGCCTCATAACACACATCAGCGGCTCAAGCGCTATCGCAAACAGCATCATGGAGAGTGGGCACCCTTGTCGGACTGAGCTGTTAATAGGAATCGAGCCCGCTTCCCGACCGTTTACAATCACCTTCGATGTAGCCCCTCGTATTAGCCTCCTAACGATGGAGATGAAAACAGGTGGAATCGCCATTCGGCTCATGACTGACGCCAAGAAGTCATGGTCTATCCTGTCGAACGCACGATCGAAGTCCACAGATATCATCGCTGCTCGCATTTTACACGTTTCCGAAAGGGCGATTACGTCACGGTATTCACTTAACGCCGAGGAGATGTTGCTTGAGACGAGACGCTAGTAGTCGTGCAAAGATTTTATAGTCGGTGTTTAGCATAGTGAGAGGCCGATATTGATTAACACTGCGACTCCCCGCCATCTTCGGGATGGGAAGAAGAAAGCCCGTCACAAAATCCGACGGTAGGCGCATGTCCGGACGCATCGCCTCATTGTACATCGACACCAACTGT
This sequence comes from Schistocerca americana, assembly GCF_021461395.2. Lineage (NCBI taxonomy): Eukaryota > Metazoa > Arthropoda > Insecta > Orthoptera > Acrididae > Schistocerca > Schistocerca americana. The sequence goes on from NC_060122.1 coordinate 680,558,227, forward strand.
GGCATCATTATGTCCACGAATTCTCGATAAAACTCTAGCGTAATCCCATCTGGCCCTGGTGATTTATGGGCCGCTCCTTTTGTGAGTTCCACCTTTATATCGTCTTCTGTGAGTGGCTCCATAAGCGCTGCCTTATCCGTCTCTGTCAGTGTCGTTTGCAGATGTTGCAGTATCTCTTCCCCCACCAGCCGGTCCGTCGGTGTACCGGCTTAGAGGTGGCGGAAATGCTCTAAAAATTCGTTTGCAATGTCCTGTTGTGTTGTCAGTTGACGGCCATCTAAACCGTGGAGCACTGTTACCAATGCCCGGCGGTAACGTTTATGTTCCCGCGACACATGGTGCATCGAGGTACATTCCCCAGTGATGGTGTAGAGACATCTTGCCCGTATTGGGATGCCACCCAGTCGTCGTCGCGTGATCGATAGGATTTGTGCCTTGACACGATGAACTTCCGCATGATGTTCTGCAGACGGCACCTGGAAGGACAGCTCACGAAACATGGTGTAATAATAATCAAGAGTGTCTCTTTGCCATCTCGTCTTATCCCGACCATATTGTATGAGAGCTCTTCTTATTGCCGGCTTAGTACACTCGAGCCACCATTGAAGCACGGAGGTATATGTTGGTAGACGGCGTTGACACGTGGCCCATACCTCCTCGACTCTCTGACGACATTCGGGGTCCGCCAAAAGTGACGAAATGACCTTCCATGTCCCGCGGCTTCTCCACATACTTTGCCTAGGGAGTGATATGGTACAAATGTGAGCCAGATGATCAGTAAATGCCGCAGGCCATCGTTCCGCGTCGACCACCTTATCCTGTAGGCCAATCGAAACATATATTCGATCGAGTCTTCTCGCCGAGTGACTGTTATAAAAAGTATATTCCTCACGGTTCCTATGAATCATGTCCCAGGTGTCGCTTAACTCCAGATCCCGGCATAGCACATGCAATTCACGACAGGTATTGCAATGTGGAGTCTGGTCTTTTTGGGCTGAAACACAATTGAAGTCACCACCTATAATGAAATGATCGAATCTGCCGGTAAATAAGGGCACAATCTCTTCCGAATAATATCTCGCACGCGCCCGTCTGTTGCCTGTGCCGGAAGGGGCATAAACATTGAGAATGTGAATTCCATTAACAGTTATCGCCAGTCCTCGTGCCGAAGGTAGATAAGCCAGGTCGCGAACCGGAATCCCGTCCCGGACCAATATCGCCGTTCCACTGTCGTTGTTCGAGTGCGGCGAGGTGTAGGAGATGCATCCATGGACTTCCTGGAACTCAGGAATGTAAATTTCCTGCACCATCAGTATATCCACATCCGACGCGTATATCATGTCCCTAAACAACTGCTGTTTCACGGGCGATCAAATGGTATTTACATTCACTGTCCCTATTCTGTATGCCTGGGGTCGAGTAGCTGTCATCTCCACATGATGTTAAAATGACAAAGTTTCGCCGTATCGATAGTCCCTTTGCACATCCGCAAAGGGTCGCCCGACGGACGTGTCCCTGCGGCATTAGGTTTCTTGAGATGCGGACGGATGCGAGTCCCCACCAGTAGAATGGTCCGCATCGGTAATTTCGTCGTCCTGCTCATACCAGCTGATATTATTGGGGTGCTCCAAATTTTCCTGTGCGGCATTGATGTGTGACATCTGTTGTTCTTTCGCAGCTGTAGACTCCACCGCAGAAGGGGTAGCAGGCCCCTGAGCGGATGCGTCTTCTGAGCGACATGACATCTTTTCACTGTCCGAATTCATATGGTCTGCGACATCCGAAGCTTGTGGTTCCAAGTCAGACAGGTCCATAGTGTTAGACTCATCTGGGCTCCCAAGAAGAGAAGGGAACGTCTCCCCAGAGTTTAGTCGGCGCTTCTTGCGGCGCTTTGGCGAGCGTTGTTTGCGGGCCCTAACCTCGGCCTCTGGTGTTGGCGAATCTTGCATCACCTGCGCTCTCGCCGCCGCCACAACGCCCTGGGGCCCTTCCACTTCAGCTTCCATGCCTGTTGTGATGCTGTCATCATCTTTCTGCACCACCTGTAATGTCTGGGATTGGAGGTTGGTCGGAGTCATTCCTTCTTCAGTGGGGTCCGAAAGCGCCTCAATCAACTGCGGCGTCGGTTCGATAGTGCGCTCCGACCTCGGCGTCACCTCCCCGCGAAGCGCCGACACGTAAGTCATCGGTAGTGACGTTGGTGTAGTCGGATTCTGGAGGTCTCCGCTGGGGAGTTGCACGAGTCTCCTCTGCATACACGCAGATCGAAGATGTCCTTCACCACCAGACCCGGAGCATGTCTGGGGCTGTCCATCATAGATAACAACAGCTCGACAGCCGCCGATGTTGATGTACCATGGCACATGTTTCGTAAGAGCAATTCGCACCTGTCGGACACCATTGAGCACTGGATACGTGCTAAAACTTGCCCAATGTTCGACCGTATGACTGATAACACTGCCATATGGTTGGAGCGATTCAGTGACCAAGGATTCTGGTACCTCGAAAGGCAGCTCGAAGACTCGAATGGTACGCACGCCCAGGCCCGAATGAGCGACTAAAACTTCGCCAATATGACCATCGGAGTGTCGGAACTGGAATCCTCGTTTGGCGGCTTCAGTGATCCTATCGCATGCTGCGTCGTCAACCATCTTTACGTAAAGAGTGCTGCTCACGATTGATAAATGAATACCAATAATCTCCGTGTAATTAAGTTGCACTTCGTCCCTCAAAAAACGTTCGATTTCGAAAGCCTTCGGTCGTGCATACTCGTTACAGAACGTGAACTGTATCGTGGTTTTTCGGAAATTGTGTGCCAGTGCGTTCGATTCAAACAGTAACACACGCGAGTGACGACGGTGTAAACACCGCTTCTTCCGCGAACGTTCGCAGCCGGGACGTAAACAAGTCCGAGCTGCTCCGCGGCTAAAGGCGGACTGCCACTGAGAACACTAAGAACCGTGCGACTGCAGGGATTTATCTCTGGCACGCCTCCTGGGAAACCCACATTCTCAACGTATTGTCTCGCACTGCATTCGTAGTGCCCCCGCCAATTATACTCATTACTCGTGGCGCGTTACCGACTCCCGTAAGAGTTCGGGTACTGTTTGTGAATTCGCACAGAAGAAGAAGTTGGTCAAGTGGCCAGTGAGCCCTAACTATATACAGGGTGGTCGGAAAATGTCTGAAACGCTCGTAGGGGTGTTGCAGGGCAGATTGAACCGTGGCATAAATGTTAAGAAAAAATTCGATACGTTGCATCGTTTTCCGAGTTATTAAGCACTGAATGTAGCCAATCGGGGCGTCGCGCGCTCACATTCAAGCGGCCTGCCAGGGGCGGTGTTACCTAACGAGTGCTTTGTTTGGTTAGCAGAAACTTGAATTCGCGCTCGCAACGACCTTATTGGCTAACTTCAATGCTAAATAACTCGGGAACGGCGCAACGTATCGCATTTTTTTCTTAACATTTATGTCTCAGAACAATCTGCCCTACAACATCACGACAAGCGTTTCAGACATTTTCTGACCACCCTGTATATACTAAGATGGTATCTGTTCTTTCGGATATGCATCACTGTTCTAATTACATTTCGAAATTGTCGTGAAAAAACCAGCACTTGTAATGAACGGGTCATAATGCAGCACATGTACTGGAGTTAGGGAAAAAATCATCGTAGTAACGTATTTGCTGCAACAACCGACTCCACAAGATTGCAGAGGGGCTGCAGCTGCAGCTGTGTGTTTAGCTGTGTCCTCCTCGATGGACGTTCATGAACTAACCAACTTGAAGGCTGTCTTACCCCCTCCTCAATCCCTCATCTCTCCCTCCCTCCCTCTCTCTTCTCACTGTAGGCAGGGATAGAGGCGTATTCTATCATTCTATCTTGCCACTCGCGGTCCTTCTGGTGGCATTGATGTACAGTCTCTAGTCTGCGGGAATCAGTCGCAAACAGACAAAAAACAAGATGCTTTTGCAATCTGTTAAAGGTACTTCTCGGAAAGACTGGGGTCCCCATGGAACAACAACGACTCGGAAAACAGGAAGCCCTCCACCTAAAGCGACAGCAGACCTCACGGAATCTAGGAGCACAGTATTCCTCAGCTGCAGCTAGTGCAGCTTGCAAGGAGCGGCAGGAGCCTGCTGCGGTCGCTGACCACCATGTAGCGACAGTCCTTTCCCAACACAATAGCATGCGTAGTCAACTAAACAATAGGAAGTAAATGGATGGCCACCCCAAGGGTGGCACGCCCTCAATGCTGCCAATAGGTCTGTCATTCTACGATGGAGAGCAACTGTATTTAACATCAACATGTCTCTTGTATTCAGGCATCTATTAAAAAAGAAACCACAATAGAGACGATAGTAAATGTCCTCTTTCCACGAAAATAGGGGCAATCCATTTCCTTTTAGTTTATGAGCAAAGTTGGTATAGTTTTTACATTCGTCTACAGAATACAGTTCGCATCTCATTATTTTGCGACAACCAACGAAGTCAACTACCACCGATTACAATCGAAGATCAGGCTATACACCCCCTATACACATCCACCCGGTGTAGAATTGAGAAACAAACTTCCACTGTTTTGCTGCGAAAATTATCGAGCTGCGAAAATTATCAAAAATGGTTCAAATGGCTCTGACCACTATGGGACTCAACTGCTGTGGTCAGAAGTCCCCTAGAACTTAGGGCTACTTAAACCTAACTAACCTAAGGACAGCACACAACACTCAGCCATCACGAGGCAGAGAAAATCCCTGACCCCGCCGGGAATCGAACCCGGGAACCCGGGCGTGGGAAGCGAGAACGCTACCGCACGACCACGAGATGCGGGCTGCGAAAAATATCGATCACCACAGAATGTCCTCGTTATTACAAAACCGTCATGGTAGTAATGCGTGAATTTAAGCTCGAAATATATATATATATATATATATATATATATATATATATATATATATATGTGTGTGTGTATATATATATATATGTTTGTAGTACACATGTGCATGACAGTTTATTTTCAGGCACTGATTTGAACATGAGAGACGCTCTCAGGTCGTATAATTTGCCCATCTAGTGGAAAGAAATTGCTGAACATATATATATATATATATATATATATATATATATATATATATGTTCAGCAATTTTCCTCAAATATATATATATATACATATATTCTTTCCACTTGATGGGCAAATTACACGACCTGAGAGTGTCTCCCATGTTCAAATCAGTGCCTGAAAATAAACTGCCATGCACATGCGTACTACAAACATTTCACACACATGAAATAACATTAGAGAATACAATCTTTTACGCCATTAACTCACATGTCGGAAAAAACACAATCATTTTGTAAGGTGCCAGGCAAATCCAACACCTTCCATGAAAACCCTGACGTGATAAGCAAATCCAGTAGTATGTCACATAGCTCAGAATAAATCATGACATTAAATTAACCAAAGTAGTACGAGTAACAAGTGAGCAAATGGAATACCACAGACTAACACAAGAATGCCTAAATGCATGTCATACCATCCCACCGTGAGACAGACGCAGTTCCGAGGGGAGAAACGAGAACAGAAGCTGAGAGCAGAACCGTGTTAAGCTGGAAGGCCCTACGGTAAGGGACGGACACCCACGTCGCCATCTAACTGCTAGGACCACCCCCAGCCCATGTTAAAAGCTAGAACCCTCCAGAAGAACAGTATAGATCTTACGATAACACTAAAAGGGCCCCCCCAGACGCAAGTTTTAGCGTGAGACTTTTTAGCGTCTCTGTTACGTCAGGACCACCCCCCAGCCCATGTTAAAACATAGAGCCCTCCAGAAGAACAGTATAGATATTACGATAACACTAAAAGGACCACACCAGCTGCAAGTTTTAGCGTGAGACTTTTTCACGTCTCTGTTACGTTACAAACTTTAAAAAACATTGACTCACCACGACAAGTATAACGTTTCTCATTGGATAGAAAGAATTTTTGTAGGCGGAGCTTAAGGTTAACATTGAGACCCTGATTGGTCAGATGAAAATACAGCCAGATAGTTTGTTTTAAACCAACTTTGGTAAATTGTAGTAAGGAGAAGTTAGGAGAGAGTTGCTTCTGAGACGGCGAGGTGAGCGGAGCTGTGCTATCCGCTGCCCCCTGACGAACACCGACAAGGTAATGAATGCACGCGATGTCACATAACAGCGCATAAAGCTTCACTCAGAATTGCAGAAGTCTCATCTGTTACCCCCTATTTTTGCGTAATACTAGTGTCGATCGTCAATTAAAGCTCATGGTGTTAACATTTGCCACTTGAAGTAAAAATCTGAAATGCGATGATTTTTCTGTTATATAGTTATTGAGAAGCCACATCAGCCACTGTAATTTACGACAAGTTGGATAAGTAATTAAAGATAATTGAGGGTCACTGTAGACCATTTTGATAGTTTTCTCTTTTATGAAACTTAATTTAAACTTAGATAGTAGATGTGATATGGCATAGGTCATCCTTCGATCCATTGTAGAACTTGGAAACCCATCCAGGGAATATTCGTTCACATTTTTGTTGAATGCAGTTGGTTTTTACCATTCTGTATTAAAACATTTCCTTTTATCAATAGTGCAATTTATAAACAATGTTTTGTGAGTAGAATAAAATTTCCAATGGTAAACTTAACTGCTTTTTCGACGTTATTTTACCAGCTAACTAAAAATAGGAAAGCCTTGAACCCCTTCCACTAAATTTAGTTAGTATTAAGATTCTTTTACAAGGAGTGCAGTGGAGCTGACACTGAAATCATTAAGTATTTGGTTATATCATCGCTAGTCTCACTGAACTCTTCTGAACTCTACATGTCATGTGTGGTCTGGAGTCTCCTTACCAGCAACAGGTTCCACTTTCAAACCAAACCAACCATAACGAGGATAATGTACGTCAAGGCGTAGAAAACATAAGTCAGCATACAACAGAGGAGCAGGAAAGTAGAGAGACAGTCGATGAGGATTCTAACTTGCGTCTTGAATATGTAGAACCCATAGTACAAGTAATCAGAGCTCCCTCACCACAGAGTACAAGGAATGCAAGCAGAAACGTGTCACAGCACAGTTCATTGCAATCGGTTGCGAACCAACACTTGGGCGAAAACACAGATCGTAGGACGTCGGAAGAAAACGCAATAGGACCCACCAATCTGGCAGAATTATTACAACAAATTACGGAAACCATGACAAGGCAAAATAAAGACATAGTGAACCAAATTCAAATTCCGAATGCAGAAACCACGAGACAAATGCGAGCGATTAAAGAACAAAACAAAAAAATTCAGTTACAACTAAGTCATATTGAAGACGAGGCAAAAGAATCTCGAGAAGTGGTAGGAAACTTAATAACAGGTCACAATCAATTGAGAATAGACACTGACAAGGTACAAGCGGACGTACAAATATTGCGTAATGATATTCAGGACGAGATCAAAACATTACGTAACAACACCCTGGGAGAAGTCAAGAAACTAGAGAAACAGATAAACGAAATTACTAGACAAGCAGCAGGTACAGCACGTGAAGTTGTTGAAAACAGTGTGTTACACAAACGTATCACAAAATCAGTGCTGAAAAGATATGATAACCGCATAGTCAAAATAGAACCGCAAACAAAGCGACAATTTCGGAAATTGCGAACAGAGTCGTTGCAAACCATTGAAGAGCGTAGTGGACAGGATCGAACAAGCACAGAGTCTGCAACCACATCCGTATCTGTAACAGCACCGGAAAAACAAGCAATTAACGAAGATATTACCCATTTGCGATTCCAATCACAGGCGGAAAGTAACATACGTGAAATCAGACAGCGTGCACAGCAACAAACACGTTTCGAAATTCTTGGTGAACTAACGTCATCACAAACACATGTGGGACCACAAATGTATGTTTCAAAGCAGTTTGGATCGTGCAATGAAGCAGCAAGGTTAGCCAGACAAGATACCGAACCAATACCTGACAATGGAAAGCCAGGTCGCGAAGAGTACAGTGCAATGCATTCAGCTACACGTTCACAACCGATGGAAGAAAATTATTGCGTACCACTCTAACGATACTACGCAAGGGTAGGCGAAAGTTACAGTGGACAATATCCAATGGATCTACCACAACCGGAAAGAACGACGGGAGAAATGATCAGAAACAAAAGTGGCGAAGAATCGCGAATTTCATATGGAACTATCACGAAGTACGACAACGACCATTTCCTCACAGTCAGAAAATTTCAACACTTTCGAGAAGGAAACTCATTACATCCACGAACTTTTATTGATCAATTCCGAGTAGGATTACCAGAACACTGGACGGTAGCACACAAATTAGACTTTATATGTGCACACATGTCAGGAACAGTCACAGAAACCGTGCAGAATGTTGCAGCGACATGCCGATCGTACGAAGACTTCAGAGAGAAGTTTCTCTCACGATATTGGTCCAGCGAAGCACAGAACAGAGTGAAGTACGAATTATTACAGAACCCATATTTTAAAAAATTCAAGAGAGAAGAGTCCCGTAAAATTTTTCGAATTAATGGCAAAGAAAAATCAATGCTTAGATGTATCATACAGTGACGGAGAGTTGATTAAATTATGCGCGATGAAGTTGCCATTGAAATATCAGCAATCATTAGTAGGTCGCGGAGGCAATGACATCGAAGGATTTAAAGGTATTCTAAGGGAACTAGAGTTCATATTTTCGGAAGATGACGCAAGAAAAAGACGAAGCGCACGTGAAAACGAAAGCAAAAAGCAGTGGAATCCACAAGACACAGTACGAAGAAACAATAATTACGAACCATGTGATAACTTCGCACGAAGAAACGACAATAGATTTCAACAAAGAACCGGTTATGGATTTAGAAGACAATATGGCAATAACTATAATTCACCCAGGGACGGCAACAACTATTACAGAGGGAATAACGACAACCGGAACGGGTATTGGAGAACCAATAGACCGACAAATTATCAACAAAGAAACCACTATCAACAAGCTGAACAACAAAAGAGAATACAGACAGAAGAGGTGGAGGTAAGACCACCAAACCCCGATAAACGTTCGAATTGACAGCTAAGCGCCCTTGCCAAAGAGAATGACGCACCGACCCAGGACAATTGCTGCATCTTGAACAGAGAAGTAAAAATCTTATCACGAGAAGAGAAGAAGGAAGTAACAAATCCGCAGGGACGAGATGAAAACGAAGACAGGAATATAACAATATCGTGTTGGGACGAAATTAATTGGGAGAAGACTGACGAGGAAGATGAATTACCAGAGGCACGCACAACGAATGTAGGAGGAAAGGACGAAGTAGTGAGTACTGCAGAGCTATTTGAGATGGAAACCAGGGAAAGCGAATTCAATGAGGATTATGCGCAGTCGACAGAAGTTGAAAATAAGTTACTAGTGGGCACATAACCCAACGTATATAATGAAGGAAGTTATGAAGCGATAATTAGAGCATTTAGATGCGATTATGTGGAAGTAGCGACGAAGAAGGAGAAGATAGACGAGGATGAGGAAAAAGTAGAGGATGTTGAAGAAAGCGTAAATGAAGGAAGAAACAGAGAAGAGGGAATAAAAGAGAGATAAGTAGCAGTCGAAGCTTATCCTACAGAAAGTTCGAATTCACAAGGGAAATTCCTAAAAAGACTCATGTATGATTCAGTGGAGGAATCGTTGATGCAAGAAGAAGAAGAACAGAACCAACCCTTTCAAATTCAACCAATTGTGAAGGCCATGGTAAAGCATATCCCAGTCAATATTGTAATTGATAGCGGAAGTGAACTGACTGTGATCTCAGAAAATTTATTCATGCAGTGTAATGCCAATGAGGAATTGCCAGTTCTGAAAACACGTAAGATTAAAGTAAGAGGTCCTATTAGAAACAATGCTGCGGAAGTTACGAGACAAACAAGGTTAACTCTTTCGTGTCAAGGTCAAAAGATCGAAGCCAACTTCGTGATTATACCTAAACTAACCGTAGATTTGATTATAGGTGCAGATTTTTTAAATGAGAGACGAGCGATAATAGATATGGGGAAAGGTAGCGTAACATTCGGGAATGTCACGCTTCTTTTTGAGCGAAAGCTAAAATTAGAAGAAATACCAGTTATAAACAAACAATTAAGAATGACGCGAGATAAAGAGGATGAAGAATTAGAATGGTATGTACAAAAGGGGGAATCGCCTCAACTCATGTCAGAAGTCCATAAAGAAATCGACGAAAAATTGCAGGAAGTTCAAGGTATTTCGGAGCACAGTAAAAGAGAACTAGAGGGTATTTTACGAGATAAAGCAGAGGTATTTTTACCTAAGACTGGCAGTATTAAACACTTTCAGTACAAGTTTGAAGTAAAACAGCACAAACCATTTAGAGTGCCACCCTATACAATCCCATTAAGCTATAGGAATAAAGTATTCCAGGAGATATCTAAAACGTTAGATGATGATATTATTGAACCAGCTACCTCCACATATAACAGCCCACTCCTTATTGTACAAAAACGAGATGGGAGCATCAGGTTAGTGCTTGATTCCAGACAGAGCAACACAATCATAATCACTGAGACAGATCGGCAAGAAAAATTAGAGGAATTGATATAAAACTTCCACGGTGCTAAGATATTTTCATCAATTGATTTACGGAGTAGTTTCTGGCAAATAGAATTGGCCTCAGAATGTAGAAAATTTACAGCATTTATCGTATTCGGTAGATGTTACCAGTTTAAACGATTGCCATTTGGTTTAAACATATCATCAGCAGCGTTTATTAGGGGATTTAATACTATACTCAGTCCTGAAATTTTACAAAAAATTACTTGTTATGTTGATGATGTGATTATAGCAGAAACCTCTTGGGAACATTACAACGACACATTAAATCAGTTTTTACAGATCATGAAAGAGCATGGAGTCACAGTAAATATAACAAAATCCAAATTTGGAAGGCGAGAGGTCAAATTTCTAGGACACATAATTTCCGAGAAAGGGGTAATACCCGACCCAGAAAAACTAACGGCAATCAAAGAATTCTGTACTCCATATAATAAGAAAACTCTCAGAAGATTTCTAGGTCTCACCGGATTCTATAAAAAATTTATTTGGATCGACTCTCTCGCAACACCACGCCTATGTGCATTGACTGGAGAATACACGCCATGGGTATGGGATCAACAAGCCAATGAAGAATTTTTAAAAGTGAAAAACGCACTAACAACAGCACCGATTTTAGCACATCCTGATCTAACACAAAATTTTTGTATGGCCACTGATAGAGCGAAAACAGATTTAGGAGTTGTTTTATTCCAAGAATACGAACAGGCAGGGTTAAGATCATATAGAACAATTGCATTTGCCAGTCGGGTACTCACAAAAAGCGAGAAAAACTATTCAGTCGCGGAGCTGGAAGCATTGGCCATTGTATGGGGGCTTCCAACGTTTTCGATACTTCCTATTCGGAAGAAAAACAAAAGTATACACTGGCCACAAAGCAATAGAATTTCTGTTATCCGCCCAACTAATTCATGGGAGGTTAGCCAGATGGGTGTTAATACTACAAGAATTTGACTTCGCTATTACACACATACCAGAACCAGCGAATGTATTAACAGATGCTTTATCACGATGTCCACAGGGTGCATCCAATAACATAGGTTTGGAAGCAGCAGAAGACCAGTTTACAATGTACTATATGAAACAAGTACCTTTCGAAAACTGCATTACGACAGCATTGAAAAACATAGGCAAAGAACAGGACAAGGATCCCGAAATACTAGGAATCAAACACAAGTGGAGAAGTGAGGATTTTCCAGACATTCGACAGCACTATCTCGTAAAAAACAATGTTTTATTTTTTAGACGAAATGTTGCAACGAATGAATGGTTAATTTATATCCCAGATGAATAATTAATAAATACATATGGTATACACATTTAAGTAATGGCCACTTTGGACCAAAGAAATGCTTTTTAAAAGTAAAACAAACAAGCCATTTTCTCAATATGGAAAGACAAATCGGAACAGTATTAGTCAAATGAAAAAAATGTATGAGGGCTAAACACGTCACTTTCCAAACCAAACCACCTATGTTTCCAATAATCCCTAAAAGATTAAAACAAATAGCTGCAACAGATTTGAAGGGGCCCCTCACACGCACAAAAAATGGATATATTTTCATATTTGTCGTTTTGGAACTTACTTCTAAATATGTTACCTTGACATCATTAAAACGGGCAACAGGTCTTACTATAAGTAAAACATTTAGACAAGATTTTCTCAGATAAGTAGGTCGAGTGGAACTAATAATTTCGGTAATGGCCCACAATACAAATCAGTGCAATGGCAGAACACGTTAAAACAACACAAAATAAAACCCATCTACACATCTAAGCACAAACCTAGCATAAATCCAGCAGAACGATCTATGAAAGACATAGGCACTTTATGCCGATTATATGCAGGCAAAAGGCACAACACTTGGGATATATACGTTAAAGATTTTCAAGAAGTAATAAATGAAATGCCACATAGCACTACACTACTACCTCCAGTTACTGCACTTTAAAATATTGAACCCCCAAACATAACCAGAGAAAATGTTAGATTTCCTATTGTACCACGTAGACAGTACAAACAAGTCATAGTAACAGCACTCTCCAGCATCAGAAAGGCAGCCATTAAAAGAAAAGAAAGAAAAGATAGAGCAACAATTAAAAGAACATTCTCAGTAGCCCAGAAAGTATTTGTAAAAACACACCATCTCTCCAGCAACCAGAAACACAAAATACTTAAGTTTTATGCTGCATACAAAGGACCTGTCATAATTAGCCAAATTGCTCATGATAATGCTGTGGAACTAATGAACCCAAAAACAGGCAAAACCTTAGGGTTTCACCATGTGAGCCATATCAAAAAGTTTGAAGATTAATTTTATTACTGGTACATAATCAGCACAATATTTCAAGATTATGTTGCAGATAAGATTGTCAGGAGAAAGATGAATGAAGAGAGAGGAAGGTGGGAAAAAATGGCTCTGAGCACTATGGAACTTAATAGCTGTGGTCATCAGTCCCCTAGAACTTAGAACTACTTAAACCTAAGTAACCTAAGGACATCACACACATCCATGCCCGAGGCAGGATTCGAACCTGTGACAGTAGCAGTAGTGCAGTTCCGGACTGCGCGCCTAGAACCGCGAGACCACCATGGCCGGCGGTGGGAAAATGAAAGTAGTTTCAGTAAAAACAAAAACAAAAATATCACCAGTAGTACCATAGATTAAGGTGAAGGGATAAAGTGTAGATAGTCTAACAGCATGAAATAGTAAAATGCTATACACCACGACACTACACAAAAATAAAAAACGAATTTGAGGATTCTTGTAGACATTAAGTCTCAAAATATCTTAGAATTGTAACATGGAAAGGGCGCCAAAATTTGTAAAGCTTTTAAGAAGGCGTAAAACAATGTAGGTACTAGACATATGTTAGATGATTATAAGTAAAACCTTTTGTAAGAACCATTGTAAAAACTCCAGCAAGGACGAGATGCAACGACCAACAAGTTGCAACACAAGAAGTATCAAGAAAGGAAAGGACGTAATTAGCAAGACACGATTCCTACAAGGCAGAAGCGTCGAGAGAAAGGAAAGGACAGCAAGACCAACAGAAGGCCCTTGTAGCTGAAGTGGGCAGTAAAAAAATCTGCTGCCAAGCTGAACCATAGGTTGGCAGACCCCTGCTGGGACAGAACACGGAACCACACAGTGGCGGAACCCTGCAGAGACACGACAGGACACCGAACGCCAGAAGGGTCTCCGAACGCCCCGACTCAGCTGAGCGAGCAAAAAATGGCCCGACGAGAAGACCGCTTGGGCAAGCCACAACTGGCAAAAAAATATGTGTAAAAGTCACACTACTGCTATTAAACAGCATGCTGATGCACGAAACTGAAGAAAACTTCCACAAAGTAAAAATGACATGCCCAAACAATTTATCAAACTGTTACTAAGAGGAGAACTTCAAAGCGACTAGTTATCAATAAATATTTCCATATTCTGCCCAGAGAAGAACCAAGAAGCAAGTAAGAAGCAAAGAAAAAGTAGGAAGAACAGAAGTTGAAGATTCGCAAGATTGAGACCAAGAAAGAAGATGGGTGAAGAATAGACTACATACATTCCCCAAATCCCTTTCCTATTGTAAACTAGTCGTCTGCGAAGTATTACAACGAAAAACGACCGCTTTCAGCGAAACATAATGATGACTTTCACGTATACAAAGCCAGTAAACCACTAGATTCTGCACTCACAGCTCCATTCCATTATGGGACCTCCACAACAGCAACACACACTTACAAAGCCAACAAGGAATGACGAATGAAGCTGTACATCAAATACTTGCCCACATCCATCTCGCTCAAGTCCATCACCTTCGTGCAAAAAACATTCGCCAACCTCATGCTTAAAAATCATAGGATTGTGTGAATGTGTGAAATGAAATTATGTGATGTAGGAATTGTGCAAAAGAAACGTGTGAAAAACTAAATAAGTTAAGCACACCAGACAGCTAATAAACTACAAAATAACAGTCATTGACTATGGACTTAAGTAGAAAATAGACTATCGATAAAAATAAGTCATTAGCTCTGAAATGGACAGTATATAAGGAACAAAAGTAAGGCATAATAAACACTAAAACTACATGCCACTTATTTTCTCCTCATAAAAATAAAAGAATAACTTTTTTTTACTTATTTTCTCCTTATAAAAACAAAGAGTAAAAAATTATCTTGTTGGATATTTTCCCTTTTTTTTAACATTTGTACCATTTGTTAGGATAATATCTCAATACTTATGTATGTATATTTCTTTCTCAAAGCAGTTCTTGGAAACAATTCTTATTTGTTAGTGTAACAATGTTGAAATGAGTGTCTAAAAACAAAAACATTTTACTTGTACATGATATTTAGAAAATGTGTTAGAAATAGATTTTACTTAATTACTACATTTATAAAAACAATATTTCTAAGAATATCGATGTGAAAGACTCCTCACTTTCGATAACAAACATCTTAAAAAAAAACTACACAATTAAATAAAGAAAGAAAATAATTAAAAAATAATAATTATAACAGAATAAAAATATTCTTCTCTTGTTAATATAAACATATTTTTGATATTAATGTGGAAGAATATAAAAATATAAATTAGTAATACAAACTAGCATAGAACAGAATAACGTGGCTGAACAGTAGGCAACAAAATTTAGATAACGGAACAATTTTTGACTGCCTTATACAATGATTCAATCATTGCCTAACTTCAGAACAAAAATTAAGTTCGAAGGATGGTGATATGTAAGGTGTCAGGCAAATCCAACACCTTCCATGAAAACCCTGACATGATAAGCAAATCCAGTAGTATGTCACATAGCACCGAATAAATCGTGACATTAAATTAACCAAAGTAATACGAGTAACAAGTGAGCAAATGGAATACCACAGACTAACACAAGAATGCCTAAATGCATGTCATAGCTTCCCACCATGAGACAGACGCAGTTCCAAGGGGAGAAACGAGAACAGAAGCTGAGAGCAGAACCGTGTTAAGCTGGAAGGCCCTACAATAGGGGACAGACCCCCACGTCGCCAGCTAACCGCTAGGACCACCCCCCAGCCCATGTTAAAAGCTAGAGCCCTCCAGAAGAACAGTATAGATCTTACTATAACACTAAAAGGGCCACCCAAGCTGCAAGTTTTAGCGTGAGACTTTTTAGCGGCTCTGTTACGTCAAGACCACTCCCAGCCAATGTTAAAAGATAGAGCCCTTCAGAAGAACAGTATAGATATTACGATAACACTAAAAGGACCACACCAGCTGCAAGTTTTAGCGTGAGACTTTTTCGCGTCTCTGTTACGTTACAAACTTTAAAAAACATTGCCCCACCACGATAAGTATAACGTTTCTCATTGGATAGACAGAATTTTTGTAGGCGGAGCTTAAGGTTAACATTGAGACCCTGATTGGTCAGATGAAAATACAGCCAGATAGTTTTTTTAAACCAACTTCAGTAAATTGTAGTAAGGAGAAGTTAGGAGGGAGTTGCTTCCGAGACGGTGAGGTGAGCAGAGCTGTGCAGTCCGCTGCCCCCTGACGACCACCGGCAAGGTAATGAACGCACGCGATGCCACATAACAGCGCATAAAGCTTCACTCAGAACTGCAGAAGTCTCATCTGTTACACCCCCTTTTTGCGTAATACTAGTGTCGATCGTCAATTAAAGCTCATGGTGTTCACATTTGCCACTTGAAGTAAAAATCTGAAACGCGATGATTTTTCTGTTATATAGTTATTGAGAAGCCACATCAGCCACTGTAATTTACGACAAGTTGGATAAGTAATTAAAGATAATTGAGGGTCACTGTAGACCATTTTGATAGTTTTCTCTTTTGTGAAACTTAATTTAAACTTAGATAATAGATGTGATATGGCATAGGTCATCCTTCGATCCATTGTAGAACTTGGAAACCGATTCAGGGAATATTCGTTCACATTTTTGTTGAACGCAGTTGGTTTTTACCATTCTGTATTAAAACATTTCCTTTTATCAATAGTGCAATTTATAAACAATGTTTTGTGAGTAGAATAAAATTTCCAATGGTAAACTTAACTGCTTTTTCGACGTTATTTTACCAGCTAACTAAAAATAGGAAAGCCTTGAACCCCTTCCACTAAATTTAGTTAGTATTAAGATTCTTTTACAAGGAGTGCAGTGGAGCTGACACGGAAATCATTAAGTATTTGGTTATACCATCGCTAGTCTCACTGAACTCTTCTGAACTCTACATGTCATGTATGGTCTGGCGTCTCCTTACCAGCAACAGGTCCCAGGTTCAAACCAGTCAATTCCCTAAAAAACACGCTCAGAGCGTCGTTGCGCGAAAGTGGTATGGAGACACGATATAGAACAAACAGACACGATGCAGAATGATTGAATTTTTATGTTCGACAACAACATGCTACAATGCAAGAGGACGTTGCTGTTTTGTACACTACGGCAAGCCCCGTCTTACCAATGCGATGCTATATCACACTGACGTTTACGAAACAAATCGTGAGAGCCTGTCTTATAATATAACCTTCTTCAAGATTTTACCGCATCTCTCGCTCTCTTCCGTTAAATCGAAACCATTTACCGTCTGCGTGCTTACATTAGACGTTTTTGCTACTTAACTCCCCTCTAACAATATGTCTGTAAACTTCCTATCATACAGTAGATTCTTTTTTTTCTAGTTTTGTACGCAGTTTGATCATTATAGCCTGTTTCACGTAATCTACTCACAGGTCGGGAAAATTGTAGATTCCACAACGAGCTATAATTCAGGTGATGTCTACTTCATAATTACAGGTTACGATGTCTAAAATAACACAAGACTTGCTGTAACACCTGTTTTGTAAACATGAAATCGTGACGATAATAATAGAAACAGTCATGATTCCATGAGAATAGATACATCCGATTTCTATTAGTTTTATGAGCAAAATCGGTGTAGTTTTGAGAGAACTACCTGCATCCAAACCTTAACCGTTTATACCACTCCTTATAACAGAGACTCCTATAAGATTTTTACCGTTTCTCTCTTTTCCGATGTATCGAAAAATCAAATACCGTCTGTGTGTTGACATTTAGCATATTACGTATGCAAGTATCCCCCACTTGGAGCAAGTGGCCAGTGCTCGAAGTCGCTTGCGGAGATCAGGGTAAAGTTCTGTCGTCGACTGTAACTGGAGAAAAACCATATCCAGCGGAGTACAATCCACAAGAATGGATTCCTGTATTGGTTCTGCACTGGTCCTTCCTTGTTTTTTCGGCTGTAAAATATCCAGTCAGGGTACGACTACAGTTTTGTACACCGCCATATACTTTGTTTTTCTACCATGACTTCGAGGTCTGTGTCAGGTGCTAAAACGGTATTAAGAAGTTTCGATCCTTTGGCTCTAACAGAAAGCTGAAAATCATCATCATTAAGTAAACTATGCAGATCCCACAACACACAGGTCGGTAGAAATAAAGCACAGAGGCGATGTTTCTCACTGACAAAAATGTGGGAGACGTCGCAACATATGGAAACTGGAAGAGTCTGCGGCATTGTATAGCGTTTCCAACAGCTATCTGAAGGTGACGACCTATACAGTTAATCTCATCTTCCACAGTGGCGGGACAGCGGATGTACATGAGTACTATTCCGTTGTTACCCATCGCCAGAAGGCAACATTCACAACATGCGCGAGGTAATAGAAACAAAAAGAGGTACTCTTCTCCTATCGGTAAATATATATATATATATATATATATATATATATATATATATATATATATATGAAGGGCATCACAGAAAATGGAAATGGGACAAGTCTGCAGCACTGAGAAACACTTCCAAACAACTGCCTTACGATGATGACCTCTACATTTAATCTTATGCCCCACAGTGACAAGTAGCAGATATCCAGTGTTCCGCCAATGCTTCCTCCTTCTCAACCAAGTGGTGTCAATCATTATACGGTAATCAACAGTCTATCAGTGGACGGACGTGGTGGGAAAGATACTGTAGATATGGGGTAATGTACTGTAATAAACACCACAGTTGATATCGCGATTAATTTTAGCGATTTTACCAACTATGTGGTGTGTGTGTGTGTTTGTGTGTGTGTGTGTGTGTGTGTGTGTGTGTGTGTGTGTATCGCTGGCAGCAGTGGCAGAGCGGTTCTGGGCGCTTCAGTCAGGAAACGCGCGACCGCTACGGTCGCAGGTTCGAATCCTGCCTCGGGTATGGATGTGTGTGGTGTCCTTAGGTTAGTTAGGTTTACGTAGTTCTAAGTTCTAGGGGACTGATGATCTCAGATATTAAGTCCCGTAGTGCTCAGAGCCATTTGAACCATTTGTGTGTGTGTGTGTATGTGAATTCCTAAAGGACCAAACTGCTATGGTCAACGGTCCCTAGACGTACACACTACTTAAAAAATTTAAATAACTTATGCTAAAAACAACACACACACCCAGTCCTGAGGGAGGACTCGAACCTCCGGCGGGAGGGACCGCTCAATCCGTAACATGGCGCCTCAAACCGCGCGACCACTCGGCGCAGCTTTTACCAGCTGTTCTGTAATGTCAACACCAGCCAATGACACAGAAGAATGTTTCCCTATTTCTACGTCATCGCTAAATCACCCCTCCACTACTTTGCAAGTATGATATATTACACTGCAAACGCAGCTAGATGACTGTGCAATACGTCCATTCGACCATACACCCAGAGTATCTCAGACGGCGCCGAAATACCGATTCAGTTACCTTATCGACATATTTCCAGCGAATCGATCATAGAACAGAATTTACGATTACTTTTGGCCACCTTTGGCAGATCCCTTCCATATTGCCCTTGACCAGTCCGTCCTGCAACACCAATCTTACCTATGGCACCAATCCAAAAGCACAAGATCTCTCCAGATGCGTCGTGTCGAGGAGGGTAGCGCCTCTTATAGGTGTAAAGTAAGCATGAGAGAGTTGCGATGATGCAACAGACGGTTAAGAACAGAAGTGTGATTCATACATGATGGAACTGCAGACGAGTGGAGCTTGAAACATTTCACGTAAATCAACCGTGCTATCGGTTCTGAAGCATTATTCCACTGTCTGGAGTCAGTACCAAGAAGGCACCAGAATGAGAGAAATTATAGTAGAGAATAGACATACACTCCTATGGTTACACAGCTCTGCATGTAAAAAATGTTATATTGTTAATGCCATACGATTCCCGAAGTATTAATCGAGTGATACATTTTTCCAACATCAGACACACAACCACCCCGCAAGTTTCTTACACCAATCACTGGGTGGCAAACTTTAAAATGGTAAAAGTACCTCCTTCTACACTATTATCCTGTCCTTGGATGTCATCGTCAGTGTATATCCACCGGTCCAGCTGCTTATAAATCAACTAAAATGAAGTCCGCAAACTGCTGTTCGGGTCTTTTAGGATATTAATGCATTTTATACGATTTGTTTTTCAATCGGAAGTGTACATACCCTGAATCACACTTGCCGCATCATTCATCCTTGTAATTAGTAGTAGTATCAGTTTTGATGGATGAGGCTATGTCTCACTAGGAAATAGAATGAGGAATAACCAACATGACAGCTGAAACATTGAGGTACTGCTGCACGAAAATGGCACGATTAAGCAAGTAGCCAAAGGAGATGAAACTCTCTTATTGCTGCTTACAGTAGCATCACCACAGCTCTGGTAGCACTCCTCTTGCTGGTGTCTAGGATAATATAGCAATTTAGTCGTAACACCACATCTCTCGAGTACACCTCCCTTACACTATCTAAGGCGAGACATGTGACATTGGTCCACTCACCTACAGAACAATCTAGGGAGTGGCATAAGTCTGACAAATACATTGATTCTTCTCTTTAATAAGGATAACATCGTTCGCGAGAACCGGCTGTGGTTCGGTAATTTTTACATTCGACTGCATGTGTGAGAAACAGTTATGGATTGGAATGCATATGTTTTGCACGCTTTAATACAGCGCCTCTGTGTAATACTTATGTCGCCTTTGTTGGGGTATGTGTTACGAAAACCCACGTAATTTACAGGGGGAGAGGGAAGGTTAAGACTGAATGCTGGCAGGGCATAATTTTTAAGCTTTTCTCGGTCTTGGTTGTCCGAGTACCCCAGCCGACCTCAATTCTCAGCATTTCGTGGTACTTTTTCTCTAATTTTATGTATTCTCAGCCAATTTACGTAATTTTGCAGGTTTTTTCCACGATTTTAGGTATTTCGTCGTATGTCCCTCAATTTTACGTACTTCCATCCATTTGTCGTAATTAAACCAAGTTTTTCTCGATTTTTACCGATTTTATGTGATTTTTTCTTATATTTTTGATATTTTTCTATATGTGTATGGTCATATTGCTGGCATAGCCATGCGCTATTTGATTTTATACGAGGATATTTGCTTGTCCTATACACCATCTTACTAAAAAAATCCTAAGAATTCCCCTCTTCTAGATGATCTACATGCATGCATTTTGGACAGGGAGATAATGAAAAGAATAGTAACACTCGCCTCGTACCTAGACGAGACTCAACGAGTGATGCAGATTGGAAACTCGTAGTCTGGAAAGAAATCTGTGTACTGCTACGGCACAGTAGACAGCTTGTCTGCAGGCTCAAGTAGTGATGCACTTGATGCAAACTCAAAGTCTGGGACAGCTCTACATTTCCATCTGAATTATGCTCTATCGTGTGGGGATCTGAAACAGGGGGCTGACATGTGTACAGAGCTGATTTCTGTTGCTCCACTGGTATTTTTTCCAATAAATATATGCTCTTATTGCTTACTGCCGACTGCAGGACCAGCCATACCTCTGAAGATGTCCAATGTAGTATTGGACGAAACGTTAGGAGTTGAAGAATTCCATGGACCACGGCCATATAACCCGGAAGCATTATCAACAACAGTACCATCCGGCCGTGAAAGCCTTCATTGTATGATTCGCTACTTTTGTTTACACCTTCCAACCCTAATACGCCCCCACAACCATGTCAGGAAATCTACAAACTATAGATCTCGGGTATTGTTTTATCTTATTAATAAGTTATTCGTTACTTAACAGTGCGTTGACAATACTTAGCATCCTCGAACGTGAGAGTTTCCCTTCCCTGTACCTACAGAGTGCGCATCCTTTGCAACATAATTTATAGACGAACAGATTTCAAGTTACGCTTTAGAACCGCAACCGTCCGTCGCTGACACCCCTGCACCCATACAATTATGCATCCTGATGCGCCTGTTAAACCTTCTTTTATACTCTCAAAGATCAACGATGACGGCACATCATCATCCCAACTGCGCTACTTTGGTGCTAGATGACCTTCGGAAGGCCGGAGACAGTCCTTTGTGAGTATTATTCGTATGTACGGTACAGAACATCACATTAATCGGACGGCACTGTACCGTACTCGAATGTGCCCAGTCAGTTTTCAGTATTGTACAGATACAATGCATTTGCTCTTTTGGTATTAATGTCTTGTGTTAAAAAACGTATCGGGGAGCCGGTCAAAATAATCATGCTGGGAAAAGTGGCCACTGAAGTTGTGGCTGATATAAGGTCCTCGCATGACTCAAGAAATAACTTATTCCAGTTGGAGGGCCCAGTCACCCCATGAAGACTAACCTGTCTGCTCTGCCGCTCCTTTGAGTTATAGTTACCCTGATATGAGTGGTCAGTTTGTCTATTTATTGTGGAGAGGGAATGTCACTTACTTCTTTTTAATTAGATTGTGTTGCAAGCGTCTTATCTTGACTCCATAATTCTAACTGGGTTATTGAAAGCGTCGTCATGCTATTAGACGGTATACAGCTCCTGTAAAAGCATCAATGCAGGCAAAGTGGCCACTTTCTGACAGGGGAAAACGTAAAAGTAGTGGCCGAAAGAAAGGCTCCGCGTACACCGTGTCCTCGTAAGAGTCACCTAGAAGCGGTAATAAAGAAAGAAAAGAAAAAGAAATTTAAAAGAAGGAAAAATGGAAAACCGCTGAAGAGAAGAATGGCAGCAAAAAGAAGAGTGCAAAGGGCAGAAAATTCTACTATAGAAGAGCTCGTTTTACAGACAAATATAAAGACACAGCTTGCATGTACTCCCGAAAAAATTTTTCAAATTCAAGACCAGAAGAGCAGTGCATTTAGTGCCAGGTGTGCTCCATCTTTGTACAGGAACTGAAGCACACAGTTTGACTTTTAACTGTGAAAAGTGTAATTCGAATCGTGTTTTACAATAAAATATATTTTGTTCTTTGTTAAAACAGTTTTTTATCCTTTATGTTTGAGTTTAAGCTAAGTGGCCACTTTCCCCGTTCATGTCGGCAAAGTGTCACTTTGAGAAGCTGCAATTGTTTGAAGTACTACATTCGATACTAAGGTAATTAAACTATTCGATATTATACTTAAATAACTACAGATTTGAAGCACTCAGCTAAGATGATGCATTTACTTCTATTGCTACTCAGTTTAAAAAACAAGAACACCTTAGCCTGGCCCCTCATCAACCATATTGTGCATTAACAATGGCAGTTTCAGATTCCCTTGTAAAGGGCTCGAAAAGGCCGATACTGGTAATGCAGTTAATAAATTTCTTATCAGCAACTGGAGCGTCTTTTCATTAACTGGGCATACAGTCGCTCAGTCAGCACCCTCTCCCCATGGAGAAACTAACGCTTGTTCATGTTGATGGGCTACTGTCACTCCTGTGAAGGTGTTCCTGCACTTCACTGCGATTTTGGAGAGCTGTGGCAGCTTCTTATACTACAGCATCACCCACAAGAAGCCTCATGGAATTCCTGTCATTGTTCACTAGGTAATTTATTTATGTCGGGAGAAGTAATAATATTATGACATTCCCTTGGGGTGCCTCAGAAGTTCCTTTTACGGCTGAAGATTTCTCTCCGTTGAGAATAACATGACATGTTTTGTTACCTAGATATTCTTCAACTAATCACGCAGCTGGTCCGATATTCCATACATGTAATTTTTTCATTATATGGTAGCAAATAATTGTGTAAAACGTAGTCCAGAAGTTAAGGAACACGGCATCTAGCTGGCCGCCGGTATCTACTACTTTCTGCGTCTCGGTTCTGACTTTAACGAGATCCTTGTTTTCGGAACCCATGTTTATTCCCAGAGAGATGTTCGGTCTCTACTAATGTCCAGTAAGAGATAAGTCCCATAGTTTTGTGCGTCTGTTCCGCGAACCTGCTTGAAAACTGGAATGGCTTTCACTCCTCCAGAGACCTACGGTACACTTCTGATAGAAGAGTGGTAAGTTCATTCGCATATTCTATGCTGAATCCCGTTACGTCCAGCGGCCTTTCCTGTGTTCAGTGATAGGTGCTTTTCTATTCCATGGTCGTTTATTTCGATCTCTTATCATTTTGCCCAACGACTACGATTTAAAGGAGGAACTACAGTACGATTAATCAGTTTTCGTCAATACTACGTGTAATGTATCACTAACCCATGGGGCCGGTGTCTGTAACCTATGTTCTGCTGCTACTCAACTTCTGGTTTATGCTGTACTCCAAAGTCAGCTCACAAAATACCAAAGTACTAAAATTACAGAAAAACTTAGAATATGATAGTGTACACTAGTCAACACAGTAACATACGCAATTACAGTTCACTTCTTCGTAAAATCACATGGGATAAAAAACAAACTACATCCGATGTGTTAACAGTAACTATTACAGTTGCCTCTTCCGCCATGCTTAGCGGCTGCGGCTACACTGACTACGAACACTGTACTCAACGGTCATTAGAGATGAACTGAATCAGGCACAGTAGCGCTTATGGTGTCATGAAGCTACACTAAAAACTCAATTTATAAATTAGGCACTGAAGAGCCAAAGAAACTGGTACACTTGCCTAACATCTGTAAGTAGGCTGTTTATGTTTTATTATTGGCAACGTTACGTAGCGCTCTGTATGAAAATCACTGGCTGTGCTATGTGCAGTCTGTGGCTAGTTTGCATTGTTGTCTGCCATTGTAGTGTTGGGCAGCGGCAGCTGGATGTGAACAGTGCATAGCGTTGCGCAGTTGGAGGTGAGCCGCCAGCAGTGATGGATGTGGGGAGAGAGAGATGGCGGAGTTTTGAAATTTGTAAGACTGGATGTCATTAACTGCTGTATATATTATGACTATTAAGGTAAATACATCATTTGTTCTCTATTAAAATCTTTCATTTGCTAACTATGCCTATCAGTAGTTAGCGCCTTCAGCAGTTAGAGTCTTTTATTTAGCTGGCAGTAGTGGCGCTCGCTGTATTGCAGTAGTTCGAGTAACGAAGATTTTTTGTGAGGTAAGTGATTTGTGAAAGGTATAGGTTAATGTTAGTGAGGACCATTCTTTTGTAGGGATTATTGAAGTCAGATTGCGTTGCGCTGAAAATATTGTGTGTCGGTTTAAGCACAGTCATGTATAATTTTTCTAAGGGGACGTTGCATATGTCGACCCTTAGCCAAGGATACCTCACTGGAATCTTCTGGTTTTTTTTCTTGTAGTTTGTGTAATTAGTGTAGATTCTGTTTATTGCTAGCGCGTAATTGTAGAGAGAATCTTCGGAAGTTAGTCACCACACTTGAACAAACACGTGAAGATTTAACTACTGAGTTACATAACATTGAATCGAAATGTCAAAAAGTCCGTAATGATGTAAAAACACAAATTTGTGAGCATTTTCAACCTATTTTTTCGCGGCATGAAAATGCATTACAGAATCACGAAGCAGCCATAAGAGAACTGCAAACCATTGTTCATGAAAATCATGAGACCTTGTGGATTAAAATTGACTCAGTTGCATCTACCGATTCGGTTATGCAACCTGCATAACTGAAAGAACACAGTAGATTCGATTTCAAGACAAATGGACGCTTTGAAACTTGGTTCAGAAAAACACACTGAGGAAATGTGTTCACTATCGGAGAAAGTAGCCGAACTTTCGGATCAGTTCACTAACTTATCCACAAAGGTAGATGATAATCTGAATGACACAAAACTAGTAGTCTTTAATGCAAATGAAGAGTGCGAACAAATTAGGAAATTCAAACAAAATCAGAATCACATTAATACGCAACACCAAAGAGAAATCCATGAGGTACAAGATCAGCTGACACAGGTAATACAAGAATTACGTATTTCGGAGGACACTCGTGCCCCAATACGGGAAGAGGGACATAGAAACACGGAACAGCCACAAAATAATAACACAGCGCATTTCGGAAATTATGAAAGAAATTGGCAAGGTGCACCGAATTTTGAAATGGAACCGCCGAAATGACGTAACAATGACCGATATGCGACTCGCCGACATGATGACTTTGACTATAAGCTGTTCATTAATACACGTAAGTTCAAAACATTTAAGAATTCTGGCAACGACATTCATCCACAAGCATGGCTCCATCAATTCTCTCATTGTTTTCCTCCCAACTGGTCATTAGAGCACAGATTAGAATTTACGTGTGACTATTTAGAGAATGAACCAGCTGTAAGAATGCGATCGGTCGTTCACGATTGTTACAGTGAAGGAGAATTTTACCATGCCTTCCTCTCAGCATATTGGTCTCAAGCTACACAAGACCGAGTAAAACATAGCATCATAATGATGAAACATTTCGAACAATCTGGATTTTCCAGTCCTGTGAAATATTTGGAAGACATGTTGCACAAGAATCAGTACCTGTCAAACCCATACAGCCCCTCAGAACTCATCCGCATTTGCTTAATCAAATTACCTGAACATTTACGACATATTATTTTGGCAGGACGTTGCAAAGACGACATTGAAGCTTTTCAGGGACTCTTACAAGAATTAGAAATTGACACTGACAATCACGGAACGCGAAAACAAGAACACAACAATTACAGTTCACATCCGTCACAATTCCGCAACGAAAGAAATAATAACTGGACACGACAAGGCTATTCTTACAACGCAAATCTTGACCAAAACAGACACCACTCATATGACAACCACTGGCAGAGTAATAACAGTTACAGAGAAAGATTGCATTTCTCTATTAATGAATATGACAGAGATTACCATAGAAACAGACAATATGGGAACAAAAACAATTATTATCAAGGGAGACAGAATAACTTCAGACGCAACAGTTCAGCGCGCAGTTACGATACCGCTAGAAATTCTCCACCACATGACTGACAAACAAGAAACTATGTAAACTACCGACAAAAAGACAGACTTGAATTCCATCAGAACTGACGGAATTCAAACAGAGCAGGGCACTCTCGACAAGGTGAATTTGTAGAAGTTAGGTCTCCTAATCCTAATAACGACGCGCGCCAACAAAGAAACAGACAATGACTCGCACCGGCAGGCAGCCACGTGCGCCGGCTGGGCTTGAGAAAAATAACATAAGCTAACCTTGAGAAAAATTCCAGTGTTCCTTACCGACGTAACCACGTGATAATTGCGTTGAAACGGAAACTCTGCGTACTAGGAAGAGTAAAAGATTGCACCAAATTTCACATGTAAAGCCGTTTGTTGAGAGATAATCTGCTTTTTAACTTAGTCTTTGCTATAAAATTTTTCACTTTACATTGCTACTATGCTTGTCAGACTTAGATTCTGTTAACATGCAACAATGTTTGAAGTTAAATATCCAGTCAAGAACCAAGAGAACTTATTGAAACAGAAATTACGAATGCATTGTTATAGTGAACAGATGTCACAGTGTTATTGTGTGTGTGCATTCTTGCTTGTTAGTTGCACGATTACGTAACGACTATAAGGCTTACATACTTAGAACATACACTGGTACTGCTAATGAGATTTTAATGCAACATTTTGGTTTACTTGAAAATACATTCTGGATTTAAAGTACTTTCTGTGAGATAACAGACGACACAGTGGTTAGTTTATGTGACAACTACACGGTTTTATCACAACGCTACTAATGAGTGACAATTTACAATGTTGCTTTTGCGGTGTATCTGTTTTATATCTGCACAGTTTTTCTTTATTATTCTGGAAAGTAAAACATGTTTTAGTAGTAACTTTTGTGGTATAGCTACAATGAGGCAACCTTTTCCGTAGCACAACAATACGTTACTGTACAGTATTTTCTTCATCACGCCAATAAGCACAATAGCTACGATATCTATACACAAAGCATTTCACTTTTGTTTATCATGAGGTAAGTACATTGACTTCTGCAGAACTTAGCTTTCGGAGGACAATAACTACGATATTTCCACAGAGATTATGTTGCAACAAGACGCACAGTTTAGCGCTACAGTACACGTATTTGAGTGATTAATTTTATACTTAATACATTTATTTTTAAAGATTTTTGAACTACAAAGAAAGTTTTCCGTGATACATTTCATTCCATTGCTGTAATCTGTAACACCTGAGGGTATAATTACATTAATCCTAAGGGGGGTACACATTTACTTTGTGTACCATGTGTGTGGCAAGCACAAGGAGCCCTAGCTAATATGGTATTTGCTTATACAACTTTACACATCAGTACCATATTTCTCCAACACAGAATTACACAGCTACCTGATTATTTAACAGAGAAACAAACATTTTTTTTACTGCATCAGTGACACATGTTTACGCAATTACACAGTAGGTAGCTTCATACTTACGAAATTGTATTTTGTCTGTACTTTGTGAAATGCTCATATTTTTTTGGACCCATTGTGATATTATGAGAGCTTTGAATGTTATATTTGGTATGGGATCACGATTTTTAAAGTACGTTTGAGGCAGATGATACTTTTGACATGAGCAGAGAATTTTTTTTTAGGTTTTGAAATTATTGGAGGAGGCTATGACGATTTTGAGAGTTGACTGAGGTGTTATGATGTTACTATTACGATGACTATGTGTATTATGCTGTTGCGGTATGTTTATGATCAATAAGCTGATGCTATATGAGTTATTTGAGTATGCTACGTATCTGTTATGATGAAATATTGAAGAAGTGTCGACGAATAGGGTAAGGAATAATGAGGAGTGGTTAGGGACTTTGGTTTGTGAAAAAGATTGTTGGAAACCAAGGATCGTACTTTAAGAGTTATCGAATGTATGTACCTGCGTGAATGTATCACAATGTCAGCGAAAATGATTTGGGCACTGTTATATTTATAGAATTTTGTTTCTACACATTTGTAACGCAAATTCTCGACCTGTGAAATTTTTATATGAGACTGTCACTGTAGCGGAAACTGCTGTCGTAAATATTTCGGTAAGAAAGGTAAGTGACCATGATGTAATGCATTGTGAGCGGCCAGGTGTGCCAGCCGCCTTGAGAAAAAGCCATTATGCGGAGAAACAAAAGAGACCATTAACCTCGCTATTGACATGCCTTTGTAGAAAGCATCGCAAATACGACACGCTCAAACTTGAAAACATATGATTATACTGTGGTGCTCTTAATTTATTACACACTCCTGGAAATTGAAATAAGAACACTGTGAATTCATTGTCCCAGGAAGGGGAAACTTTATTGACACATTCCTGGGGTCAGATACATCACATGATCACACTGACAGAACCACAGGCACATAGACACAGGCAACAGAGCATGCACAATGTCGGCACTAGTACAGTGTATATCCACCTTTCGCAGCAATGCAGGCTGCTATTCTCCCATGGAGACGACCGTAGAGATGCTGGATGTAGTCCTGTGGAACGGCTTGCCATGCCATTTCCACCTGGCACCTCAGTTGGACCAGCGTTCGTGCTGGACGTGCAGACCGCGTGAGACGACGCTTCATCCAGTCCCAAACATGCTCAACGGGGGACAGATCCGGAGATCTTGCTGGCCAGGGTAGTTGACTTACACCTTCTAGAGCATGTTGGGTGGCACGGGATACATGCGGACGTGCATTGTCCTGTTGGAACAGCAAGTTCCCTTGCCGGTCTAGGAATGGTAGAACGATGGGTTCGATGACGGTTTGGATGTACCGCGCACTATTCAGTGTCCCCTCGACGATCACCAGTGGTGTACGGCCAGTGTAGGAGATCGCTCCCCACACCATGATGCCGGGTGTTGGCCCTGTTTGCCTCGGTCGTATGCAGTCCTGATTGTGGCGCTCACCTGCACGGCGCCAAACACGCACACGACCATCATTGGCACCAAGGCAGAAGCGACTCTCATCGCTGAAGACGACACGTATCCATTCGTCCCTTCATTCACGCCTGTCGCGACACCACTGGAGGCGGGCTGCACGATGTTGGGGCGTGAGCGGAAGACGGCCTAGCGGTGTGCGGGACCGTAGCCCAGCTTCATGGAGACGGTTGCGAATGGTCCTCGCCGATACCCCAGGAGCAACAGTGTCCCTAATTTGCTGGGAAGTGGCGGTGCGGTCCCCTACGGCACTGCGTAGGATCCTACGGTCTTGGCGTGCATCCGTGCGTCGTTGCGGTCCGGTCCCAGGTCGACGGGCACGTGCACCTTCCGCCGACCACTGGCGACAACATCGATGTACTGTGGAGACCTCACGCCCCACGTGTTGAGCAATTCGGCGGTATGTCCACCCGGCCTCCCGCATGCCCACAATACGCCCTCGCTCAAAGTCCGTCAACTGCACATACGGTTCACGTCCACACTGTCGCGGCATGCTACCAGTGTTAAGGGCTGCGATGGAGCTCCGTATGCCACGGCAAACTGGCTGACACTGACGGCGGCGGTGCACAAATGCTGCGCAGCTAGCGCCATTCGACGGCCAACACCGCGGTTCCTGGTGTGTCCGCTGTGCCGTGCGTGTGACCATTGCTTGCGCAGCATTTGTGCACCGCCGCCGTCAGTGTCAGCCAGTTTGCCGTGGCATATGGAGCTCCATCGCAGTCTTTAACACTGGTAGCATGCCGCGACAGTGTGGACGTGAACCGTATGTGAAGTTGACGGACTTTGAGCGAGGGCGTATAGTGGGCATGTGGGAGGCCGGGTGGACGTACCGCCGAATTGCTCAACACGTGGGGCGTGAGGTCTCCACAGTACATCGATGATGTCGCCATTGGTCGGCGGAAGGTGCACGTACCCGTCGACCTGGGACCGGACCGCAGCGACGCACGG
Organism: Schistocerca americana; assembly: GCF_021461395.2. NCBI lineage: Eukaryota > Metazoa > Arthropoda > Insecta > Orthoptera > Acrididae > Schistocerca > Schistocerca americana. The sequence continues at coordinate 680,588,935 of NC_060122.1, forward strand.
ATGCACGCCAAGACCGTAGGATCCTACGCAGTGCCGTAGGGGACCGCACCGCCACTTCCCAGCAAATTAGGGACACTGTTGCTCCTGGGGTATCGGCGAGGACCATTCGCAACCGTCTCCATGAAGCTGGGCTACGGTCCTGCACACCGTTAGGCCGTCTTCCGCTCACGCCCCAACATCGTGCAGCCCGCCTCCAGTGGTGTCGCGACAGGCGTGAATGGAGGGACGAATGGAGACGTGTCGTCTTCAGCGATGAGAGTCGCTTCTGCCTTGGTGCCAATGATGGTCGTATGCGTGTTTGGCGCCGTGCAGGTGAGCGCCACAATCAGGACTGCATACGACCGAGGCACACAGGGCCAACACCCGGCATCATGGTGTGGGGAGCGATCTCCTACACTGGCCGCACACCACCGGTGATCGTCGAGGGGACACTGAATAGTGCACGGTACATCCAAACCGTCATCGAACCCATCGTTCTACCATTCCTAGACCGGCAAGGGAACTTGCTGTTCCAACAGGACAATGCACGTCCGCATGTATCCCGTGCCACCCAACGTGCTCTAGAAGGTGTAAGTCAAGTACCCTGGCCAGCAAGATCTCCGGATCTGTCCCCCATTGAGCATGTTTGGGACTGGATGAAGCGTCGTCTCACGCGGTCTGCACGTCCAGCACGAACGCTGGTCCAACTGAGGCGCCAGGTGGAAATGGCATGGCAAGCCGTTCCACAGGACTACATCCAGCATCTCTACGATCGTCTCCATGGGAGAATAGCAGCCTGCATTGCTGGGAAAGGTGGATATACACTGTACTAGGGCCGACATTGTGCATGTTCTGTTGCCTGTGTCTATGTGCCTGTGGTTCTGTCAGTGTGATCATGTGATGTATCTGACCCCAGGAATGTGTCAATAAAGTTTCCCCTTCCTGGGACAATGAATTCACGGTGTTCTTATTTCAATTTCCAGGAGTTTATTATGACTATTAAGGTAAATACATCATTTGTTCTCTATTAAAATCTTTCATTTGCTAACTATGCCTATCTGTAGTTAGTGCCTTCAGTAGTTTGAATCTTTTACTTAGCTGGCAGTAGTGGCTCTCGCTGTATTGCAGTAGTTCGAGTAACGAAGATTTTTTGTGAGGTAAGTGATTTGTGAAAGGTATATGTTAATGTTAGTGAGGGCCATTCTTTAGTAGGGATTATTGAAAGTCAGATTGCATTGCGCTGAAGATATTGTGTGACAGTTTAAGCACAGTCACGTATATAATTTTTCTAAGGGGACGTTACACATTGTGTAGGGCCCCCGCGAGCACGCAGAAGTGTCGCAGCACCACGCGGCACTGACTCAACTAATACGTGAAGTAATGCTAGAGAGAACTGACACTGCAGGGCTGTCCATATGTCCGTAAGAGTACGAGGGGTGGCCCGTTGCTAGGCATCCCAGATATGCTCAATAATGTTCGTGTCTGGGGAGTTTGGTGGCCAGCGGAAGTGTTTAAACACAGAAGAGTGTTCCTGGACCCACGCTGTTGCCATTCTGGATATGTGGGGTGTCGCATTGTCATACTGGAATTTCCCTAGTCCGTCGGAATGCACAATGGACATGAATGGATCCAGGTGATCACACAGGATGCTTACGTACATGTCACTTGTCAGAGTCGTATCTAGACGTATCACGGGTCCCATATCACACCAACTGCACACGCAACATATCATTACAGCTTGAACAATCCCCTGCTGATATGCAGGGTCCATGGATTCAACAGGTTGTCTCCACACCCGTACACATTCATCCCCTCGATACAATTTGAAACGAGGCTCATCCGACCAGGCAACATGATTCCAGTCATCAACAGTCGAATGTCGGTGTTGACAGGTCCACGCGAGGCGTAAAACTTAGTGTCATGCAGTTATTAGGGCTACACGAGTGGTTCGCACGCTGACGCTTGTTGATGGCACAGCATTGAAATCTGCAGCACTTTTGCGGAAAGGCTGTACTTCTATGAAGTTGAACCATTGTGTTCGTTCGACGTTGGTCCCATTCTTGTAAGATCTTTTTACAGCAGCAGCGACGACGGAGATCTGCTATTTTACCCGGTTCCTGATATTCACGGTACACTCGTGAAATGGTTGTAAAGGAAAATCCCCACTTCATCGCTACCTAGGAGATGCTGTGTCCCATCGCCCATGCGCCGATTATAATACCACATTCAAACTCACTTAAAACTTGATAACGAACCGTTGTAGCTGCAATAACTGATCTAACAACTGTGCCAGACACTTGTTGTTTTATATAGGCGTTGCTGACCGCAGCGCCGAATTCTGCCTGTTTACATATCTGTGTATTTTAATACGCACGCCTATACCAGATTCTTTGGCACTTCAGTGCAAATCTAGTTTATAAACGGAAATTAGTTCCAGTGCCGCGTCGGATAGACTCTGCTGCTGTGGTTCCTTGTACAGATTTCTGGAATTATCGTACTCACACATCCACACTGTCGAAGTTCTGGAGTGACGTTCGGTCACAAACTCTTATAGTGTATACTACTGACGATACAGGCAAGGGGACTCTTCGAAAAAACATGGCCCTACGATAAATGGCTCAAATGGCTCTGAGCACTATGGGACTTAACAACTGAGGTCATCAGTCCCCTAGAATTTAGAACTACTTAAGCCTAACTAACCTAAGGACATCACACACATCCATGCCCGAGGCAGGATTCGAACCTACGATCGTAGCGGTCGCGAGGTTCCAGACTCAAGCGCCTAGAACCGCTAAGCCATAGAGGCCGGCCCTACGATAAACGAAAGCGCCAACCAGCCCAACTTTGCAGAATAAAGCGGTACTGGTCGATGTGTGAGCGGATTTTTCATTGCCAGCATTGAGCAATTCTGTATATTGACATGTAATTGGAGATGCAAATGGGCTTCGCCTTTCCATAGAATGTTCCATAGCCGTTCATTGCCCATACTCATGCGACAATAAGTTATGGAGCGTAGGTTTTCTGATTGGCAGGTCAGCATGAAACAACTCCTGAACATGGATAATTTTGCATGGATAGCAATGCAGGAAGTTTCGTAGAATTTTTTTGCACCGTCTCTGCAGGTATGTCCAAAGTACAGTCAATTCTCCACGCAATCCACGTTTGCCCACCACCAAGTGACCCCTCCTGCGATGTTGTGGCTACCTCTTTTACCGACGTCACATCAACATTGTTTGCTCCCTCTGCCACAGTGCACTTCAAAAGAACCAGTCTTTTCGAATTTCGTAATCATTGTCTCCAAACGCTGGGCAGCATTTTTCACACCCTTGAATATCTGAAACTTCTGCAGAGCTACGGGCACACAGTCACCGTTCTTGTAGAAGAGCCTTACCAGCTAGAAGCGAGCGATCCTGCATTAAGAAAGTCATGCCGAACATCTCAGAGACAAACTGAGGAACAGCCATGAACTCCACGTCTATTGTTTTGCACATTCTGCCGCTTACACACTGCAGAAAACGAAGGCTGCGCACTCTTCTACAGTTTATATCCACTGCTGAAAGGTGAAGGATTAACCATACAGTGCAGAGTTCTCCTCTGGCGCCAGCTCATACTTCCTGTCTTCTTGTATGGATCTGAGATATGATCTATGGCGTCAGACACAACACTAACCAGCCTACAAAGTCTCCGGAACAAGGTTACCTCGAAGGAAACGGTCTATTAACACACAGTCATCATGGGTTTAGAAAACATCGTTCCTGTGAAACACAACTAGCTCTTTATTCACATGAAGTGCTGAGTGCTATTGACAAGGGATTTCAGATCGATTCCGTATTCCTAGATTTCCGGAAGGCTTTTGACACTGTAGCGGCTCTTAGTGAAATTGCGTGCATATGAAATATCGTCTCAGTTATGTGACGAGATTTGCGATTTCCTGTCAGAGAGGTTACAGTTCCTAGTAACTGACAGAAAGTCATCGAGTAAAACAGAAGTGATTTCAGACGTTCCCCAAGGTAGTGTTATAGGCCCTTTGCTGTTCCTTATCTATATAAACGATTTGGGGGACAATCTGAGCAGTCGTCTTCGGTTGTTTGCAGATGACGCTGTCGTTTATCGACTAATAGAGTCATCAGAAGATCAAAACAAACTGCAAAACGATCTAGAAAAAATATCTGAATGGTGCGAAAAGTGGCAGTTGACCCTAAGTAACGAAAAGTGTGAGGTCATCCATATGAGTGCTAAAAGGAACTCGTTAAACTTCGGTTATACGATAAATCAGCCTAATCTAAAAGCCGTAAATTCAACTAAATACCTAGGTATTACAATTACGAACAACTTAAATTGGAAGGAACACATAGAAAATGTCGTGGTGAAGGCTAACCAAAGGCTGCGTTTTATTGGCAGGACACTTAGAAAATGTAACAGACCTACTAAGGAGACTGCCTACACTACTCTTGTCTGTCCTCTTTTAGAATACTGCTGCGCGGTGTGGGATCCTTACCAGATGGGACTGACAGAGTACATCGAAAAAGTTCAAAGAAAGGCAGCACGTTTTGTACTATCGCGAAACATCGGAGAGAGTGACACAGAAACGATGCAGGATTTGGGCTGGAAATCATTAAAAGAAAGGCGTTTTTCGTTGCAACGGAATCTTCTCACGAAATTCTAATCACTAACTTTCTCCTCCGAATGCGAAAATATTTTGTTGACACCGACCTGCTTAGGGAGAAATTATCACAACGATGAAATAAAGGAAATCAAAACTCAGACACAAACTGAGGAACAGCCGTGAACTCCACGTCTATTGTTTTGCACATTCTACTGCTTACACACTGCAGAAAACGAAGGCCAGGCACTTAAATGTGATTTGCAGAGTATCGCTGTAGATGCAGATGTTTTACGTGTCATCTCAGGCGCTGGCAAATACGACCCCAACACAGACAGAACAGTCCTTTTAGGCCAGCCCACCACATACACATTTGTTCAGGACAAATACAGAAAATTTTACGAAACAACGCTAACTTCACCCCACATTTTCATTCAAACATTAGGACACGAACTACCAGAAGCTTCTAACAAACGCCCAAAATTCCCCCATAAACCCTACTTAATGGGCCAGTAACACAGACGTAAAACGCCAAACACAAACTTGCACACTGAAAACAAACATGCAAACACAAACCCTCGTTTTCGAAAAATTTTTCGTGACTAGTGAAACTATGACAAGATTCAATATGGACGCGTGTTTGCGCTAGGTAATTATTCTCTCCGATTACACTACTGGACATTAAAATTGCTACACCAAGAAGAAATGCAGATGATAAACGGGTATTCATTGGACACATATATTATACTAGAACTGACATGCGATTACATTTTCACGCAATTTGGATGCATAGATCCTGAGAAATCAGTACCCAGAACAGCCACCTCTGGCCGTAATAACGGCCAGGATACGCCTGGGCATTGAGTCAAACAGAGCTTGGAAGGCGTGTACAGGTACAGGGGCCCATGCAGCTTCAACACGATACCACAGTCCATAAAGAGTAGTGACGGGTGGGTATTGTGACGCGCCAGTTGCTCGGTCACCATTGACCAGAAGTTTTCAGTTGGTGAGATATCTGGAGAATGTACGGATCAGGGCAGCAGTCGAACATTTTCTGTATCCAGAAAGACCCGTACAGGAGCTGCAACATGCGGTCGTCCGATATCCTGCTGAAATGTAGGGTTTTGGCAGGGATCGAATGAAGGGTAGAGCCACGGGTCGTAACACATCTGAAATGTAACGTCCACTATTCAAAGTTCTGTCAATGCGAACAAGAGGTGACCGAGAAGTGTAACCAATGGCACCCCATACTATCATGCCGGGTGATACGCCAGTATGGCGATGACGAATACACGCTTCCAATGTGCGTTCACTGCGATGTCACCAAACACGGATGCGACCATCATGATGCTGTAAACAGAACCTGGATTAATCCGAAAAAATGACGTTTTGTCATTCATGCACCCAGGTTCGTCGTTAAGTACACCATCGCAGGCGCTCCTGTCTGTGATGCAGCGTCAAAGGTAACCGCAGCCATCGTATCCGAGCTGATAGTTTATGCTGCTGCAAACGTCGTCGAACTGTTCGTGCAGATGGTTGTTGTCGTGCTAACGTCCCCATCTGTTGACTAAGGGATCGAGACGTGGCTGCACGATCCGTTACAGCCATGCGGATAAGATGCCTGTCATCTCGACTTGCTAGTGATACGAGGCCGTTGGGATCCAGCACGGCGTTCCGTATTACCCTCCTGAACCCACCGGTTCCATATTCTGCTAACAGTCATTGGATCTCGACCAACGCGAGCAGCAGTGTCGAGATACGGTTAACGTCAATCGCGATAGGCTTCAATCCGACCTTTATCAAAGTCGGAAACGTGTTGGTACGCATTTCTCCTCCTAATACGAGGCATCACAACAACGTTCGCCAGTCAAAGCCGGTCAATTGCTGTTTGTGTCTGAGAAATCGATTGGAAACTTTCCTCATGTCAGCCGGCCACGGTGGCCGAGCGGTTCTAGGCGCCTCAGTCTGGAACCGCGCGACTGCTACGGTCGCAGGTTCGAATCCTGCCTCGGACATGGATGCACTCCTCGGCTGAATGAGTGCATGTAATACAGCTATTAAAACTCGCCCTGTATGGCATCAGCATTTCCTCATGCTCCTTCCACACCAACAGCTCAACAAGCACTGATATCTGAGCTCTTGTGGTGGTAACAGCAAACTAAGTCACTAATGCTGTAGGTAGACAGTAAAATTAAACAAATTTCAAAAAATTTATACAAACTGAAACAAATTATATTCGAACTGAATGACATCATGAACAGTCTCTAGTGGGGGCAACACCATACTAACTCCCCTCAACTGCAGGAGTAAGCTCTTGGAGCAAAATTCCCTCCAAAATTCGAAATTCCCACCCATTTTCCACGAGGATGACACACCATCATGGAAAAAAGTCGGAAAGGGAGGATTGTGATCCGTAGAAGCACGTACAGTAGAGAGTCAAAAAAATGGTTCAAGTGACTCTGAGCACTATGGGACTTAACTGCTGTGGTCTTCAGTCCCCTAGAACTTAGAACTACTTAAACCTAACTAACCTAAGGTCATCACACACAGGATTTGAACCTGGGACCGTAGCGGTCGCGCGGTTCCAGACTGAGCACCTAGAACCGCTCGGCCGCTTCGGCCGGCAGTAGAGCGTCGATTATCCGAAGTAATTGGGGGACATGGGTGCTCGGAAAACTGGTTTGTTCGGATAATCGAACTGTACATGTTTATTTGCCCAAAAGAATTACTATACAGTAAATTTATTCATAAAAACAGGCATCTCTTTTAGTATTACACAGTAACATACAAAGGCAACTTCAGTAGGAATATATAGTACGTGGCACAGTTTATTAAACAAAATATATACATATTACATACGCATTTTGCATGAACAATACACACAGTATACAAAATCAACGTTTAAAAAAATCCTGTATTTTGGTCTGTCTAAGCAAGCCTACACGCTTACGAGCAGCAGGAAGTCACGTACTTTTTTCATTACAGATATCTGAAACTGGTCACTGTCTTCTTGGGGGCGCGCAATCCTTCAAACTGCGCGGAGCGGCATGCCTCAACTCTTTAAGCTGGCGCAGCTGTTGCTGTGAACAGCTTTGATACTGTCGCTACTTCTACTGCCAGTGCCAAGCCGACAGAAGTGTGCTGATTGTTGAAACACAGCGACTGGCGGCTTGGCCTGTCAGCAGCGCCTTCTGAAGGCCCCATTAGAAGCAATGTTCCGTCAGCGGTGGCCCAGAGCGGCGACTACTGTGGGAAACTTGGTTTGGGAGTGAGGGGGATGATGGACGTTAGGGTAGGAGAGTAACAGGTGCGAGCGAGTACACAGTTCGGTTAAGTGGTCGTTCGGTTGACCGACGTTCGGATAATCGACGCTCTTAATTCAATTTCTTGCCAAAAATGGCAGGGGGGGGGGGGACGTACCACTTTCCGTGAAAAGCCGCCATCTTGGATAACGGTACTCACGTCATTAGTTAACGTCACGGCCGCCATCTTGGATGACGTCAGTGTGGTAGAACACACTTTGTTATACTACCGTTTTTTTACCATTGTACCTCTTTATTCTCCACGTCTATATATTTGCATCTCTCTGCTTCTAGAGGGCTCCAAACTGTAGCGCGTATCCTTGTGGTGTGTAATATAACTACGTCGGTGCTTGAGAAGCAGCCTACTGCAATCGAGTATCGGATTCAAAGAGTTCGTCCGCACATGGATCACCCTCTCCGACAACATGACAATACCAGACCACACACGAGCGCTGCCACATGTGCAACACAGTCCGATGCCTCGGGTTCACTATCATTGATCATCGTCTATACAGTCTCGACTTTGGGCCCACCCGGTTTTCATCAGGTTTCAGACATCAAGGAACACCATTGAGGACTTCACTGTGATGGTGAAGAAGCGATGCAAGCAGAGTTGAGATTGTGGCTCCGTCAATAAAGTCAGACATTCTACAGCGACGGTATCAAAAACCTGGCCTCTCGTTGGGAGACGTGCGTGCGTCGCCATGGTGCTATGTTGAGAAATAAATATGTAGACATGGAGAAGAAAGATGAAGAATGTTAATAATGTTTGTTTTACTTATAAAGACTTTGCACATGAAAAATTTGGAAGCATTACCTTTCAGCACGCGCTTGGTGATTACGGACCATTCACCACTCTTTTTCTTGGAGAAGTATATAAAAATAATTACCTGAACAAAGGACCACTTTACTTTGACTGCAGATGACATGCTGTGTGGCCAAGAGACGCATAAAAGCTAGTGATCCTGTGGCAGACCGTCTTCAAAAATAATGCAGTTTCAGGTGAAAGGCCTAAGTTTTCTACAATACTTAAGAGAAATAAAATTAATTACAATAAAGATGTCAACCATATACTCGGATTAATTAAGGAGAAGAAGGCCAACGATCTCTCGAGGCGAGGGGCACACAAAGCTCGAAGTCTTTCGGCAATCGGTGAGATGCCGCCATTAACGAGGCTAATGAGTTGAGGTACTAGATCAGCAGTGTGTTGCACAATTTGGGAATTTGGTTGTGACCGGAGGCGTTTTGGGGTAGTCCGTGCGAGTGTGCTGGCCACTGAGTCCAGATGGAAAGGTGGTCGGAGCGTCTGCCACGTTAACGTGAGCCCCGGATTCGAATCCCAGACCAGCACAAATATTCAACTTGCCCCATTGACATAAGTCAGTGCCCACTGGTAGACAATGGCTTTAAAGATGTCACACACGTACGGATAAAGAATAAAAAAAACACTGTACTTGACAAAGGTCGGACTTTTAAAAACCTAAACTTAATTCAGGTAAATGTAAAAGTTGCAATAGTATCCCGCAGACCGAGAAAGATGGGTAAACGATATTGTTTGTCATGGAACTAACACCTGCACCAGGAATTTGTGCAAAAGTGTTTTCAGTTAAAGCGACAAAGTTTCAACCACTCCTCCACGTCACTCGGTGGATGGAATGCAAAATGAATACGCGAAGCATGTGCTTGTTCGTTTGTGAATCGACCGGTTGCCTGCCTTCCAACTCTTCATGCCTGGTGTGGGGTTTTATCGCCAACGTAATCCCGACGCAGACAGCTGCGCAGCGAGGGATAATGACGAGTGTTATCTACCGGCACGAACACGGAGAGATGTCAGTCACACGGAGCCGCACCGATAACCGACCCCGAGTTACGTGAACCCGGGGTGCGCCGTGGTCGCCAATTGGCCACTTGATGCTCTCCTTTAACAGTTAAATCTGATAACGGGTGTTCGGACTGCCGCCGCTGCGCGAAGAGAGCATTGTACGAGGAGCGGCGGGCGGCAGCCGGCGCTGGGACGGCGAACAGTGCCGACAGTAATACACGCAAATTGTCCTCATGCATAAGACATTAGCGGCGCAGAGCGCCAGCACGCGTCGCGTAGGCAGGCGGCCCTCCCCAGTCCCTATGCGGCCCTGCGCGCGCCCGCAGGGGATACGACGCCCGCCAGCGGCCAAAACTTGCCGCCGTTCACTTTAATAAACGGGATATGTTGTCTCATTAGCATTTCTGCTATTTGCTCACCACCTCAAGGTAGCCGACACGGCAGGAGTTGCCACCGAACCCACATTAGCTCTTATGGTTCCCAGCAGTAGACGCGGTACGGCTTTCTGCTGTTCAGTGTACATTTTCTGTCACCAAAAGGTACACTGGCCTCCTAAATCTGAATTGGAGTTGCCCACGATGATATTACTTTCACGCCACGAAAGCTAACGGTTCGTTCATACCAAAGTGAATTACTTAAAGTACAGAATTACCGTTTGTTTCTTTGTGATTTACATGTTCGTAACGACAACAGTCATTACAGGATGGATAAGCAAAGCCACCTGCAATAGCAAATTTTTCACACGTCTTCAATTAAATATATCCATATTCAAAATACTGTGAATAGAACCGTCTACAACACGTAATACACTACTGGCCATTAAAATTGCTACAACGCGAAGAAATGTAGATGATAAACGGGTATTCATTGGACAAATATATTATACTAGAACTGACATGTGATTACATTTTCACGCAATTTGGGTGCATAGATCCTGAGAAATCAGTACCCGGAACAACCATCTCTGGCCGAAATAACAGCCTTGATAGGCCTGTGCATTGAGTCAAACAGCTTGGATGGCGTGTACAGGTACAGCTGCCCATGAAGCTTCAGCACGATACCACAGATCATCAAGAGTAGTGACTGGCGTATTGTGACGAGCCAGTTGCTCGGTCACCATTGACCTGACGTTTTCAGTTGGGGAGAGATCTGGAGAATGTACTGACCAGGGCAGCAGTCGAACATTTTCTGTATGCAGAAAGACCCGTGTAGTACCTGCAACAAATGGTTCAAATGGCTCTGAGCACTATGCGACTTAACTTCTGAGGTCATCAGTCGCCTAGAACTTAGAACTAATTAAACCTAACTAACCTAAGTACAGTACACAAATCCATGCCCGACGCAGGATTCAAACCTGCGACCGTAGCGGTCGCTCGGCTCCAGACTGTAGCGCCTAGAACCGCACGGCCTCTCCGGCCGGCGGACCTGCAACATGCGGTTGTGCATTATCCTGCTGAAATGTAGGATTTCGTAGGGATCGAATGAAGGGTAGAGCCAAGGGTCGTAACACATGTGAAATGTAACGTCCACTGTTCAAAGTGCCGTCAATGCGAACAAGAGGTGACCGAGAAGTGTAACCAATGGCACCCCATACCATCATGCCGGGTAATACGCCAGTATGGCGATGACGAATACACGCTTCCAATGTGCGTTCACATCGATGTCGCCAAACACCGATGCGACCATCATGATGCTGTAAACAGAACCTGGATTAATCCGAAAAAGTGACGTTTTGCCATTCGTGCACCCAGCTTCGTCGTTGTGTACACCATCGTAGGCGCTCCTGTCTGTGATGCAGCGTCAAGGGAAACCGCAACCATGGTCTCTGAGCTCATAGTCCATGCTGCTGCAAACGTCGTCGAACTGTTCGTGCAGAGGTTGTTGTCTTGCAAACGTCCCCATGTGATGACTCAGGGATCGAGACGTGGTTGCCCGGTCCGTTAAAGCCGTGCGGATAAGATGCCTGTCATCTCGACTGCTAGTGATACGAGGCCATTGGGATGCAGCACGGAGTTCCGTATTACACTCCTGAACCCACCGATTCCATATTCTGCTAACAGTCATTGGATCTTGAGCAACGCGAGCAGCGATGTCGCGATACGATAAACCGCAATCGCGGGAGGCTACAATCCGATCTTTATCAAAGTCGGAAACGTGATGGTACTCATTTCTCCTCCTTACACGAGGCATCACAACAATGTTTCACCAGGCAACGCCGGTCACCTGCTGTTTGTGTATGAGAAATCTGTTGGAAACGTTCCTCATGTCAACACGTTGTAGTTGTCGCCACCGGCGCCAACCTTATGTGAATGCTCTGAAAAGCTAATCATTTGCATATCACAGCATCTTCTTCCTGTCGGTTAAATTTCGCGTCTGTAGCACGTCATCTTCATGGTGTAGCAATTTTAATGGCCAGTAGTGTATATACTGAAGCGTCACTGAAACTGGTATAGGTATGCATATCAAATACAGAGATATGTAAACAGGCAGAATACGGTGCTTCGGTCGGCAACGCCTATCTAAGAAAATGTCTGGCGAAATCGTTAGATAGGTTACTGCTGCTACAATGGCAGGTTAACAAGATTGAAGTGAATTTGAACGTAGTTTTATAGTCAGCGCACGAGCGATGGGTCACACCATCGGCGAGGTAGCGACAGTGGGGATTTTCCTGTAAGACCATTTCACAAGTGTACTGTGAATATCAGGAAACACCAAATCTCCGACGTCACTCCGACCGGAAAATCATCCTGAAACAACGAGACCTACGACGACCGAAGAGAATCGTTCAGCGTGACAGAACTGCAACCCTTCCGCAAATTGCTGCAGATTTCAGTGCTAGGCCATCAACAAGTGTTACGCACGTAAGCATCCTGTCTGATCACCTGTATCCATTCATAACCATTGCGCAATTCTAAAAGGACAATGCGACACCCTAAACGTCCAGAATTGCTACAGAGTGACTCCAGGAACGCTTTTCTGAGTTTAAACACTTCCGCTGGCCACCAAACGTCCCATACCCGAATATTATTGAACATATCTGGGATGCCTTGCAACATGCAGTTCAGAATAAATTTCTATCCCCTCGTACACTTACGGATTTATGGACAGCTCTACAGGGTTCATGGTGTCAGTTCCCTCTGGCACTACTACAGACATCAGTCGAGTTGCGGCACTTTTGCGTGCTTGCAGGGACCCTACACGATATTAGGCAGGTTTCTTTGGCTCTTTGGTGTACTTTCATTTAATACGCCACCGCTATCTGCTCCGTGAGCCAGCAATCCTTGGTGCTTTTTCAGCCGTCCCGGGAGTCGACAAGTCGCATGCGGGTTGTGAGTGGGCATGTCTTTGGCCAGAGGACGTGCGCGCGTGGTGAACAGAGGTTCTGGCGGAGTCTCTTGGAATCTGACCGGTTACGAGTGAGGTGGTGGTAGCAGGAATCAGGCGGCTCCGTGTGTCCCGTGAGTGACAGGTGGCGCGGGGTCGTCTTGGCCATTCTCGAAGTCCTGAGTTAGTAGGTGTGCTGTTCCCTCGGACACGCGGGACGTGTTTTGGTGGAAGTTAGAGATGAATTCGAAGGAGCAGTTCGGCAAGAGCCGGGAGATCACCGTTGGCAGCAGACGCACCATTGCGTAATTCCAGGCTCTACATGGTTGACGTTTTGGAGTCGGAAGCAGTGTTTTGATGAGACACCGGGTGAGAAATTATTGTAACGGTTCAAATGGTTCAAATCATTATGGGACTTACATCTGAGGCCATCAGTCCCCTAGACTTAGAACTTCTTAAACCTAACCAACCTAAGGACATCACACACATCCATGCCCGAGGTAGGATTCGAACCTGCGACCGTAGCAGCAGCGCGGTTCCGGACTGAAGCGCCTAGAACCGCTCGGCCACAACAGCCGGCCTGGACCGGTTCACTAGAATTTATCTGTCATGTGGTGTGTTCCCAGTGTTTTTATAATGACGTGCATTTCTGTCTGTGCGTCCCTGCTGTGTGTGTGCGTGGGGCGTGCTTCCTAGCTTACCGCATTGCTGAGTGAGCTTTTCTGGTTACACACTGTCACTATTGCGACTGTAACCTGTCCTCCCGTTTTGGGTTTGCTCGATCCCGCTCGAGGCAAGTCCTTCTGGTGTGCTTATTTGTTGTTAATTTAATACCTTTTTTATGGTTTACAAATTTAGTGTATGTTACTAGCGGCGTTAGCCCCAAGCATTTGAATTTCAGTACTCACTTGTGACTGCTCGCACATATGACTGTTACTTAGTATACATATCGGTTCCCCTTTCTTGTATTATCATTGGGAGAGACACATTTCTTTACTTAATCAGCAGGGCACTGGAGTCGACATATTGCAGCTGCATGACTACGTGTATACTTTTTTGTTTTGAAATTGTGTTTTATGTATGTTTTAAACGCAGCTAATCAGAGTTGCTCAGTCAGTCTATTGCGAGGAGACTCGGTTCGCGGTGGTGTTATAACTTATGTTGCTCGTCTGCTTGCAGACTAGCTCTGGAAATTAAATGCCGGATTTTACGACGTCTACTGTTCTGGAGATCTGAGGCCTTATTTAAAGTATTCATTGTTTCAGAGATTTGATGCCATATTTAAAGTATTTACTTATTCAAAGTGTCTATTACTAATTCCTGTTTGATAGTCCTGCTTCCTCCCAAAATCAACTAGTTTATTATTCAAGCTTTGCTGCTCTTGAGATTTACTGCTCAGTTTAAATTTAACTGGCTGGTTCTATAATCTTAATGTGTCTTAACGAAGGTAGTTGTTCTCTTCAGACAAAAATATTTAGTGTCTTCAATCTTATGTTTTAATTGAATCTGCATTTTTAAATAAATGGCATCTAGCGCCGTTCTAGTAACGAATGATGTTCAATCCCCACTTGCCTAAACCTTCCATGCCCGAACAGGAGTAGTGCGCAGTGGCACTCAACACTTGTCGTCTAGTACCGATCGTTCTCAGCTTGTCGGAATGGATTTCTGGGTTCCTAGCCGGCGTAGACCACCGAGTACGCGTACGTGAGGGATAACAGAGGAAGTAGAGAGGGAGAGACACCTGGACGAGGAAACGCGAGTGCAGAATGGGGATCTTGGCTGTCCGAGGATTTTTGATGCCGTGACGGAAGGGGAAGTGTGTGTTCTCAGCCACCCGACTTGCCATGTGGTCTCTGTTCTCAAACGTATTGGGCAGAGCTTCATAAGCAAGCCGTTACTCGAACGATTTCACGACACAATAACGGACAGTATCTGTGAGCAATTTCTTGGTTCAGCTTCTCCATTCTGCTTGTGCGGGCCTGAAGTTTTGTGGACGTTGCCCGTTAAGTGGTAAACGAAGCACGCGCGTTCACTCTCATTCTGCCCACATTCGGTACTGGCCATAAGCGTCAGTATTATATAGTTTATCATTATTGTTGGGAAAATACCACAATCATAGTAAGTCTCGCTGGTATTCGGCTGCAGCTCTGCGAGAGCGATTAGTTGATCTGAATTTGTCGGTACGTGATGTCTGAAGTGGTCGCTGTCACAAAAATCTACGGATACCAGTCTTTGAACGCTGGTCTCTGTTTCGACCGGACCATAGGTCGAAATCTTCCCACACGTCAGTCAAGGGCCTGAAGATGGCGCAATTATCGCCGAAGCTAGTGTCTCAATAGAATAACAATTGGCAATTTAGACGGCTGAAAGGTGTCTGATTTGGCTTTCTGTTCTGAACAGTGAAGTCCCACGACTACCTGTGAAAAGATGGAGACACATAGACTATCTGAATATTGGTTCACCTTCTGTGTTGCATGTTGAAGGATTCTTTTCAAAATGATTTGCCGTTCTAAGCAAGCTAGTATAAGATTTTGTGTTTCAGCCCCATCTGGTTTGTAACTGTGGTGTATGATGTTTAATGGAACCTACTGAGTCGTTGCTGGCAAATAACCCTATGGATTGTGTTCAATATATACGGATCATATTAGCAAGTAATTGGTCCATGCTCAGAACGTATAGTAAAATTCTTGCATGATTGTTCGTGGGTCTTGCTACTGCTGTCGTATGACATACTTAAGTAATTTTAGTAGGTGTACCTTAGTATAAATAATAATAGTAATATTTGTGGCGCACTAATTAAAACAGAACGTCACTGGAAGTGTTTGCTGTATTTAAATTTCTGGCCAGGTCATAAATTTTAAGTTCCATTTATCAAATAATTTCAAAATTGCTTAAAGTCTCGTCTTGGCCAGTTGATCACATGTATTGTCACGTGAGTCAGTAAAGCTGTCTTAAAATACAAGACTACAACATTAATAGTTTTGAGTATGCTATATTTCATGTCACGTGTGATTGCGTACTAATTTAGTCGGACGGCCATCATTAGAAATTGCTCTGTCCAAAAGACGGTTAAGAGAAAGATAGTCGATTTTTAAACTGTTTTGTGCCGTTGCCATTTACGTTCAGACCAAAACTGTTGCTTTCTTTCAATGAAAATTTCTACTTGTGTATTAATTTCTATTACTAGAATAATGTTTTAAGATTTCTTTTGTTTAGATTGCCTGTTCTGCTCTTTATTCTTATGGTTTTTCTGGTAGATTCTTTCTAAGTTTACTGTCAAAGTGATAATCTTCAATACTGTTTATTGGTACTTCCAAAGAGGCTTCATACAGATTTGAAGGCTCTTATTTATTAAGATATTTTCGGGTCTGTCTGCCGTTAGTAAACATCTGTAGTATATCAAACAGTCTCCAAAGCTAGTCAGCCACCAGCCACATGCATACAGATATTACAGTCATTTACGTAATTTTAAAGTAAACTGAATACTTCTTAATCGGGTTGATTACAGATGTAGTTATCCTACCTGTTTTAATTGAATGAACACTGCATTCATTAAAAGTTAGTTTTTTAACTGTATTTTTTCTAAGTGTGACCGTATTTCACACTGGATTACGTTTCATTTGATGGGATTTCTTCGTAATTTCACTGGGTTCCGCTCAAAACCACTTCCCAAATCGCTCCCTGCCGTGTCACCATCATCAGATCAAACCCTGAAACTCATAAAACAAAGTTCAGTGTCCGTTTTAATAAAATTTACCGGTGACGGCAGGTCCATTTCAGCTAGTTCCCGAAGCAGCAGTACGAAGGGAACTGTATGCAGCGTAGTCCAGTGACAGAAACCTAGGACGTGGAAACGAGTTACACAAAAGTTTTATTGTGGAATCCGCTAAGAAAGTATGCAAGCAAACTAAATGTGGAGAGTGCAACTTTGGCTCTGCTGGGCAATTGTAGGTAGACAGTAAAATACCGTTTATGTACTATTTTAATACTTTCGCTTGTGTTTGCAATATAAACCCGATTATTTCGTCAATTTACTTAGGTAATTCCTTTATATTTACAGATTGCAGTTTCTGAAGGACTGTTAAGATGCCTTAACTGCTATTTCAAAGATACTCGGGAATTCACACGTCGGTAGGTTACTGTAAGCGCCAGGAGAATCCAGTCGATCATCACTGCAGGTAAGACGAGAGGGTACCTTGTGCACACTGACCTCCACGAACAATTGCACGCTGATTGAAATATGACAACTGCTTTTATATTGCTCGTTGTGTACTGACATATGCGTCAAAATGGTATATCAGAAACCTTGTAACAGAACACAAAATCGTAAGAAAATCTAGTAGTGAAATAAAGGAAAAAAGGCGCCATTCCGAACTACCGTCTTTTGTTTTTCCTCAACAGTATATATTTTGTGGCATGCAATGCTTAATGGGAAGTGACGACGAACATCATGGTCGGAGGAGAGCAGTTACATTGTGCAGGACAGCTGATCGTGGTCAAGGTAAAATACATTTTCAAGCATACTATACGTGACACATGGAATGAAAGGGATAACAAATGGTCGGACGAAGTCAGAATTAGGATTATATGAGTGTCAGTGATTTGCTCGCAGGAGACGCTAAATAGCACGATAGTTTCAGGTGCACATTCGTAGGAAAGCTTACCGCTGTCGCCGCTACAGAAGCCGAAAACGAAGAGCAGGACGATGATGGCGCATTGAGACGTGTGGAACGCTATGCAGCTAGGAAGGAACCTGACCATTCTGACCGGGAAAAGACGTGGAAGGCATTATCTCGGTGCATAGATCCACTAGATCCTCATTAACATCCTGTTGAAACAATAAACATGATGAGTGGCAATGTTGCTTCTTCTAAGGTTAATGTGGATCAAGCAGTTTTCACAGGAAGGCAGCCGATTGAGAGATACGAAGAAACATGGATCGGAAAGTTCTGCAAGGCCATCCCGAAACAGACTGCATCGCTATCATGAAGAAAAAAAGAAACAAACGAAGATCGGTACAGAGTTCGTTTTCGGTATGTCACTGATTTACTCAGGGGTGATTGGGTTGATGTCTTTCAAAAATTTTCAGGCTTGTTGAAGCACGAACTAACACCCTTCATCACCTCCCTCTTCAGAGATAATGACTACAAATGGGACAGAGTTCGACTTTGTTCAAAACGTTACTCATTTTGTGGAAAGCAGGCTCAAAGACTCAGACATATACATATTATTTGATCGATACAACCCGTACAGTATCAAAATTCTAATTAGATTCTTGAGTCAGAGTTCACATGTGACGAGAAAACGTCAGTTCACTCTGCATACGGATCTCCCACCACAGCAAGTATATCTGAACAACACAGAAATAAACTGTAGGTGATTGACATCCTAAGCAAACATTTCGTTGAGTGGTGCCTTTCTGTCTAAGAGAGCTACAAGCTCCTTCTCGCCAGTAAAGACTATGTGCCTACTGAAGCAACAGAAGGAGAATCAAAACCGAGAACAGACTTGTACATCGAACATGGGGAAACAGATATTGCAATCGTTCAACTGGGAGAATTTAAATGATCATATTAAGGTGACAACAGATGACAATGACGTATTGGTTCTTTTGCTTCCATGCTGTGCTGAGAGTGGAGTAGCAAGCAAGGTAACCCTGGAACACATCAACTCCAAGGGTTGATATTGAAGCAACAGCGTCGAGGCATGCTGATATTTGCACTAACCTCCGTGCAGCACACACTCTATCGGTATGTGAAGCTGTTGGGAGATTTCGCAGAAAAAGGAAAAAGTAAACTGATCGTAAGTTGAAACAGGGTTGTACCTTTCGTATCTGGGTAGTCTTACGTCATACCCATCGGACATCGTCAAAGAGGCGACTGCTGTCATTGCAGCGTGCTATAGTCTCAAAATAAAAGGGAGTTTGTCCGATATGAGATTTTTCGATTTGAGTACCAAAATGGCAAAAAAGGGGGATTTCATTTACTCTCGAATTCAAATCGTTGCACCCTCGGATGAAGTCTTCCATGAGCAACGTTAAACGAACACACGTACATTATGCACTCTGGAAGCCTGTAATGGACCAACGACCACACCTGTTGGACCCTCTGAAATGTGGATGGAGTCGTGACGAACTGTCCAAAGGTCTGCATTCAGTAACAGTATCGGACACTGTACCTGTACCTACGACAAAAATTTTTCTCATGATTCGACGTGTGTCCTCCCAGGAACCTCTATGCTCAACGCTGCAATGCACTTGTGCTGCTGAAAAGCGTGGCTGTTATTTTTTTTTCTTTTTTTTTTTGTGGCTGTACTGGTGATAGGAACTGTGTAAATGTATTCACAAAAATATCCCACTCGACTGATTCATCAGACAATGAAAGTGTTTACTATGATGATGAAATAACTATTGGGCCAAAATACGTATAAAAATATGTTAACAGTAACACATTATAAAACAAATAAATATCTTACGATGTAATTTTGGATACTGCATTTAATTCAATTACATTTCTTGTTTTATTTCTGCTTTTGGCATTTTTGAGCGCCAAAAAAAGCCCAGTACAAGCGGAGTTGCACACATCGAATAGCATTTTTACATACATTTTTCAACAAGATGCCACAATAACTTTTTGGGTGTAAAATATTTCCATCTCTAGATCAGTTTCTTAACTCTGCCACCAGACTTACCTATACATGGAATTGCATACCTCCTAAGAGGCCATTCCTCGTACTGGCATACAAAATTTACACGTCTTCATTGCGCCAAACAAGACAGAATCTGAATAACAGTTGACTGGAAGAGTGTAGGGTGGTCGATTATACGTATATTTTGCCTCTTTTCAAATGACGCAACGCGACGAGGGCACTAACGCTCCTATGAGGTGTTTAACCGACAGTTTGTGTAGTGTGGAGGGTGTATGTCACAGCAAAGGTGAATGTATGAGATCTGTTTCCTTTTTGGGGGGGGGGGGGGGAGGGGGAGTTGCTAAGGCTATCTCAAAGAGATTTGCAGCGTATCTCTGTATTCTTCACTTAATTCACTTTGCTGTAATTTTGAACAGGTTTTACGGAATAATAGGTTTCTGTCATCGAGTGTCTGATGATTCAGGTCCTTGAGTATTTCCGCGACACTCTCCAGTGAATTAAAGAAATGTGTGACCACTCCGCCGAGCCGCTCTCCTTTGTGTGTGGCCAGCATGTCCAGGCCGTCTTGTCAGGTAAGAGAACCACAGACTCGAGCAATATTCTAAAAATGGAGATGAAACGTACAGCTCTTTACTGAGCAGTCTCATTTGTACACTGATTTAATTTTCAGACATCTTGCCAGTGAAGTTGGTCACCTGTCTAAACTAGGAATAAACATAGTGCTCAACCATGTCATATCCCTACGGGGTTTCTGTATAATACTAACGGCTTTGTAAATGATGCATCCACATAGTTCTGTTATGGTGAATTTCCCCTCAAAGGCATAAATGAATCTCACCCTTCCATAGGTTAAACGGTGATCTGCTACTTGCACTTTTGTCTTTATTAGTATACTTACACTACTGGCCATTAAAACTGCTACACCAAGAAGAAATGCAGATGATAAACGGGTATTCATTGTACAAATATACTATACTAGAACTGACATGTGATTACATTTTCACGCAGTTTGGGTGCATAGATCCTGAGAAATCAGTACCCAGAACAATCACCTCTGGCCGTAATAACGGCTTTGATACGCCTGGGCATTGACTCAAACAGAGCTTGGATGGCGTGTACAGGTATAGCTGCCCATGAAGCTTCAACACGATACCACAGTTCAAGAGTAGAGACTGGCGTATTGTGACGATCCAGTTGCTCGGCCGCCACCGACCAGACGTTTTCAATTGGTGAGAGATCTAGAGAATGTGCTGGCCAGGGCAGCAGTCGAACATTTTCTGTATCCGGAACGGCCCGTATAGGACCTGCAACATGCGGCCGTGCATTATCCTGCTGAAATGTATGGTTTCGCAGGGATCGAATGAAGGGTAGAGCAACGGGTCGTAACACATCTGAAATGTAACGTCCACTGTTCTAAGTGTCGTCAATGCGAACAAGAGCTGACCGAGAGGTGTAACCAATGGCACTCTATACCATCACGCTGGGTGACACGCCAGTATGGCGACGACGAATACACGCTTCCAATGTGCGTTCACCGCGATGTCGCCAAACACTGATGCGACCATCCTGATGCTATAAACAGAACCTGGATTCGACCGAAAAAATGACGTTTTGCCTTTCGTGCACCCAGGTCCGTCGTTGAGTACACCATTGCAGGCGCTCCTGTCTGTGATGCAGCGTAAAGGGTAACCGCAGCCATGGTCTCCGAGCTGATAGTCCATGCTGCTGCAAACGTCGTCGAACTGTTCGTGCAGATGGTTGTTGTCTTGCAAACGTCCCCATCTGTTGACTCAGGGATCGAGACGTGGCTGCACGATCCGTTACACCCATGTGGATAAGATGCCTGTCATCACGACTGCTAGTGATACGAGGCCGTTGGGATCTAGCACGACGTTCCGTATTACCCTCCTGAACCCACCGATTCCATATCCTGCTAACAGTCATTGGATCTCGACAAACGCGAGCAGCAATGTCGCGATACAATAAACCGCAATCGCTGTAGGCTATAATCCGACCTTTATCAAAGTCGGAAACCTGATGGTACGTATTTCTCCTCCTCACACGAGGCATCACAACAATGTTTCACCACGTAACTCCGGTCAACTGCTGTTTGTGTATGAGAAATCGGTTGGAAACTTTCCTCATGTCAGCACGTAGTAGGTGTCGCCATCGGCGCCAACCTTGTATGAATGCTGTGAAAAGCTAATCGTTTGCGTATCACAGCATCTTCTTCCTATCGGTTAAATTTCGCGTCTGTAGCACGTCATCTTCATGGTGTAGCAATTTTAATGGCAAGTAGTGTATTTGCGCATCACAGCACTCAATTATTAGGATTTCTATAAAGCCTCCTTGTTTAATCCATGACAAATTGTACACACCCAACAATGCTCTTACCTTCACAAATGCTAAAAAAAAGACATTCAGACAACGTACTACAAAAGCAAGGGAGGCACGTATCGCCATGGCAACACAGTAAACAGCAGCAGACAGGATTGCTGTTGGGAAAATTACTCATGCACAAAAAAGTAACTGTAAATCCATGCAGGTGTGTCAACAACACATGAAATTAGGCATCAGTAACTGTAACTAATGAAAATTCTCGTAATTCCAGTATTGAAATTTTGTGTTATTACCGAGGTGCAGTGATATCGACGCAAATGTTTTACTAGATTGCTTACTAAAAAGCACCGTGATTAAACACAGCACATCTACTAATGACCTCCTGCTGGTAGTTACACAATGCGTAGCGTGATTGAAATAGTTCATTACAGTCATTACCGCTGTAGTCACGAATGTGTTTGATGAGTAACTGAACAAATGCATAATTAAGTTGGAGAGTAACGAAGGAAACATATGTAATTTTGAACGCGTGTATCTAATTTTTCCAATTCAACTCATTTACTTCTGGAAGTTATCCCTGTAGCTGTTCAGTGGACAACAGCTACAATACGGTCCTTTCAACTTCTGACACAGTGCCAGTTAACTGTTCTTCTGCATTGATACAAATTAGAATGACCAGTTCATTTCAGTTGCGCACTTATTAACAGACTATTTACTTCATTATCTCTGTAGACTGCAAGTACAGCCCTGTTTGCACAGCACGCTGTTGCCACATTCTGCTGCGAACGATTGCTGTGGTAAAACATCTCTAATGTCCGCCACAAATTTAATTTGTTTCTTAGCGTATTATTAACTGTCTTGATACACTATATTTAGGCGTGAACTCAAAATTTTGTCCATCGAATCAACCAAAACCCGAAGTTCAAAACGCATTAAAATACATTGCAGCTAAGGATTAAAACTCTTACCTCAGAATAAAACAAAAAAGTAAGAAAATAAAACGTAGAAAACGAAACAGGAAGAAAAGTGAAGAGAATCACACTTGTGATGTGAAAACAACCCAAATTTTGTGCCACATGATCAACCGAGTTAATTTGGCTTCGCAGTGATCTTCGAGTCATACACCGACGTGCTGGTTTTCATCCATTCCTAAATTTTATTTCTACTGTCAGACATATACACAGTTTATCCCAATTCCAGTAGGAGCGTACCTATGAAAAAATAAAATTCATGGATTATGTTCACAAAATCACTCTGTTTATTCACAACTGTCTCCCCTGAACCAAAACACAGCTGAAATGTTTTTAAAAGTGTTTTGAAACAGTCACTATAGTCCTCTTTTGGAGATGTATTTCGTACCGCAACAAAATTTTCTAGGATGTCCTCAGCTGCATCATAGCGATGTCCTTCCAAAGCCAATTTCGATTTGGAGAACAACCAGAAGACGGCTGGTGCCAAATCCGGCGAATGCCGTGAGTGTTCAATCACTGTGATCCATTTACTGGCCGTAACCTCGTGCACAGTCTTCGCTTTGAGAACTGGGGTGTCGTCATGGAGGAGCTACCAGCAAGTTGCCTCGCCCACAAACGCTGGAGCATTCAAAAAACTTGATGTTGCCTCACTTCTCCACTGCCATTATCCGACGAGTGTCAGAGACATACTGTTACATTCGCAGCCAAGATACCTCTTACAGCAATGTAAGCGCTTTGACTTTCTACACAACTGTTCTCGAAACTTCAATGGTCTTAATGCCGCAGTTCGTCACGAGATAGCACTAAAGTTTGGAATTTCACACAAGCAATACTAACAGAACCGGCACACACTGTGGACGGCTACCCACTTGAACTGCAACACTGTGATGGCAGCATGTAGCGAACGACAAATTGACATTAAATGTATTACATACTTGGATGTGTAAATCATTAGTTTTTCAGAGCAACCGCACAAAGTGGGCAGTATTAACGTCATGTCCGTCCTGTGAATAAGGATGGATTTTTCAGCAAGTTTCTAATGCAGAAATCGTATTTCAGTGTTGTCTGTTTGTATGAACAGCGTGTTATGCGTCATGTAAGAAGGGGAAGAGAGTTGAATTCAGTTGCATAAGGATTGTCGACAACCAGGACTGCAGCTTATCGTTCCGCGATGTTGCTTCTAGCGTTGATCCTGGCTGCCATGTCAGTATGAAATCGACGTTTTCAGAAGGGAAAAACACCATGCAGGATCTGAATGGCTCATGCGACAAGCCACGCCATGAAATTGTAGTCAGGAAATTGGATTCTTTACACCAAGACAAATATCCGCGTGGACATGGTACGACGTACTGAACACCACGGATGACGACTGTCATGGGTTCCTTTGACGTAGCTGCACAGAGACGCACTGACAGTGCTGTGGCTCACGACCACGCTGATCATAGGAGTGACATCCATGACTGTGGCCTATCAAGACGGCAGTTTATCGTTCCACGATATTGGTTCTCGTGTTGGCCCTGTAACTATCATGTAAGTGCGAAGTCGTTGGGATCAAGAGCGCAGGATCTCAGTGGCGCCACACGACAGCAGCGCGGAGTGGCCACGCTGTTTAAGGCGCCATGTCACGGATTGCGTGGCGTGGAGGTTCGAGTCCTCCCTCGGGCATGGGTGTGTGTGTTGTTCTTAGCATAAGTTAGTTTAAGTAGGGTATAAGTCTAGGGCCGATGACCTCAGCAGTTTCGTCCATTAGGTAGTCACACATTAATATTTTCAATTTCCACACGACTACCGCCCGAGAGGACTAATATATTGTGAAGGGCCGTACAGCCACGCCATCGTTACTTGCGTCAGAAAATGGGGTTCCTTACATCAAGATAAGTATTCACATGGACATGGGACGACGCATGGTGACTACTGCCGCTGGTTCCCTTAACTTGGCTGCAAAGCAGCACGCCAACTGTGGTGCGCTTCACAACACAGGACACAGTGCATGGGGGCTTAATTATTATTAATTCGAAAATAATTTTTTTTATGGTAGCTGTATGTCCGATTACGCTGTTTCGTAAACGGTTGGCCCTGGCTAATATTATTACGCTATCTGACTGCATAGAACAGCAACAAAGAATGAAATGAAAATTTTCGTTAATACAATTAATTAATTAAGTCCCCAGCAACTATAAAACCTACGAAGCCAACAAAGCTCAAGTGAAGCTGTTCTGTGTGTGGCAGTGTGATTCAACGTATACATCTGGCACGCTTCTTCTGCAACAAGACAAGAAAGTTTAAATACCATTTATACTGAAGTAATTTAAAAAAAATAGAAATACTATAATTGGGCAAGAAAACTAGAATTACACTCTAATACAAGAACACAAGCCAGATGCTTTGTTGACTGAACCTGTAATGACGCATTATTCAGGACACTGAAATAATGAGAGAGAAAAGAAAAAAAAAATTTTTTACCTTCGTTTATATTGATGAAAAGCACTCTAAACATTACAATCTCTCCACACCGACTCGCTACTACCACATCTCAACAAGAACTTTTCAGTATCACATCTCAGCAAGCACTCTT